>NC_090930.1:1190057374-1200057374 GCF_040938575.1 Ambystoma mexicanum | reverse complement strand
CAGACCCAGGGGCAATCGAATTGCCCCTACCAGTATGCCCACAATATGATGGCTTGTACTGGTTCTGTTCACAATTTAGGACTAGTAAAGCCAATGGTGACTTTACATGCCCTGGGAGACAGTAGTCAGTCCCAGGGTACGGAGTCTATGTTTGGGGGTCACTATGACAACCCTGTTTTACGGCATGGAGGGTGCTGTGTAGTAAGACCCCATAGCCCATCAAACACATTCAAAGTCAAAGGATATCTCAAATCATGTCTAAGAGTGGGAGAAAACAGAGTCTCACTCTTAGCAGGAGAAAAAAATAAACTCCAAAAATCCAGCAAAGCTGCTGGGGGACTCACTAGGTTTGGGAAATTAGCCTCAACAGAGAATTCTCCCTAACATCGAGTATTTATCAACCATTCCCACATTGTTATTAAAGAATTCTTCTATTTCTATGTGGAGGGATTCAGCCACATTGGGATCTTTTAAGTATGTTTGCGGGCATTCTCCATCTCTTTTGGGGTTTCGGGGCATTCCTGAACATTAGCTCTAAGGATACCGGGAAGTGGTCTGACAGTGTTCGAGGGTGTATTTCGCATTTCTCCAGTGTGCCCAGTACATCCTCAGACAGGAGCCAGTAATCTATCTGTGACTCTGAGTCATGTACACTTGAGTAGTATGTGTATTCTTTCGTACATGGATGCAATGCCCTCCATGCGTCTCGCAATGCCAGTTGTGGCATAATCTGTCCCAGCGCAATGGATGCCTAGGTTTGCGTTCTTATAACTGTAGAGGATCTGTCTAAGTCTGTGTCTAGGATCAGATTGAAGTCTCCGCCCCATATGATGCTAGACCTGTCTAATTCTGCAAGTAATTGAAATATATTGAGATAAAAGTCTGGGTCATCTATGTTTGGACCGTATGTGTTGACTAGTACAACTGATTTTTCTGCCATCTCTCCCCATATTATTACATATCTACCCTGGGGGTCGATTCTATGCCCCTTGGTCTGGAATCCCAGTGACGGGTGTCAGAGCGTTATGACCCCTCTAGCTTGGGTTGAGTATTCTATATGGTATCTCTGCTTGCCCCAGGAAACAAGTATATTCGCATTGTTGGACCCTTGTGCGTGAATTTCCTGTAGCATCACTATGTGGGGAGAGTTTCTATTTACATATGCCCCAACTTTCCTGGCCTTCGAGGGATTGTTTAGGCCTCTAACATTCCAAGACAGGAGTTTAATCTTCAATCCATTTCCCATGTTGGCGTTACTCATATTTGTATCTATTCAATGTTATGTTGGTGTGAAGGTACTGTTTAGTATGCGTAGTGCAATTATCTGCACGACCATGTTGGGAAAACTTTTCAACAGTTCAACAAACAGCCCTCCCCTTCCCCACCCTTCCCGGCGTCACCCCCATCACCTACCCCAACTTGATGATTGTTCCTTACAAACTTTTGGAGGTCTCCTGAGGTTGCCATGTTGTCGCCACATGGCTGCCGGTTCCATGCTCACAGCCCGGCTTTCATGTTCACATGCGGTTCCAGGCTCACAGCCCGGCTTTCATGTTCACGTGTGGTGCCCCCCGCGTAGGTCTATTCCGTTCAATTCAATAATTGTGAAGGGTATTTGTGCAGTTCATTCAAATTACTGGATCGGGTCAGTCTGCCACAGCAGGGTCTGCCGTTTTGATCAGGTCTGTGGCTTTCAGGGGGTAGGGGTATGTGCGCCTCCATATAGGCCATGGCTGCTGCTGGAGTTTCCAAAAAGTGTGCTCTCCTCCCGTGCTGGATTCTCATTTTAGCTGAGAATATCAATGCATATTGGACCTGCCGTGCTCTGAGTAGCCTCTTCACTGGTTTGTACGATCTTCGGTTCGCTTGGTCTCCTGCTGCAAAGTCCGGGTATATGTGGATGCGATTCTCCTCTGCCCCGAAGAGAGTCTTTAAAAGGGATTCAACTTGTTGTTCCATTGCTCCTTTACCAAATTTTTCAGAAACACCAACAATCCTTATGTTGTTTCTCCTAGATCGTGATTCAAGGTCCTCGCACTTGGTTTGTACCTTGATGAAATCATTTTTCAGTTGTGCAATATCTCGGTCGTGGTTGGCAATGGTGTCTTCGTTGGTGCTGATTCTGCCCTGCGCTTCCGTAATTCTCGAGCTCTCTTTGTCCACCCTTGCCTTCAGTGACCCGATGGTGGAAACTATGTCATCTAGCTTGACATTTATCACAAGGATTCCATTCTGAACTATGGTGGTCAGTCTGTCAACTCTGTCTTCGCTCTCCGCCTCGATCCGAGTGGTGGATGCGGTCGGTGTTGCCAACCATGGATCTGATATTTGGCTATTGGTGAACAATCCATTGGACCTTTCTTGCTGGCACCTGCACCTTTTGACATCTTCTCGGGTGTTTGTGTATCACTTGTAAGGTTCCTCTTAATCTGTGGATTTGAATTCTCCAGTGTGTTTGAGGTCTCTTTTTCACCAGTAGTGCATAGAAGTATGGTGGCTGTTTGCTGAGTTTCTGTGTTTTAATCCGTAAAGTGAGCGTACTTTTCGGAGCTACTTTGGGACTGTTCGTTGGCCATTCTCAGGTTTTAAAGGGGTGTCCCTCTTCGGAAAGAGTCGTACTTTGTTCTTCTTAAGTATGTCCTGTATCCTTTGGTGGGTTGTTTCCTCGCAGCCGGCAAATGTATTCTCCCAGGCCACTGTAGCAGCCTATCCCTTTGTCCACTCCGCCTGTGCAGGATCAATTTCTCTGGCTTGTATATGTAGCAATGTAATGTTCACTGATTTTTTAAAAAAATGTTACCGAACTTTCCTCAGGATCCTTGAATGCTTGCCTCGCTTTTACCTGCCGGGATATATCGTCCTGGTTCTAAATGGGGGTGAAGCAACCCCTTATTGGGCGTTCCTGCCTATCTTATGTATGCAATTCACCACTGCCCGTTTAATCCGCCTGGGATTGTTTCGGTCCCTCTGTTCTTGTATGTACGGGTTTGACAGCTTTCTGTGCCACAGTATTATAAAGGAGTTTTCTTCAATACAGTAGTTGTTTTGGGCAGCTTGGGTTCTTATTTCCGCTTTCGTATCCCCTTGTTTGATGTGTTTTACCCCAGGTAGTTCAATACTGGAGTCAGCGTTCGCTCCTGCTGTTTAACGTGTGGGTTGTACTCTCCCACGTAATGCAGTGTTTATTTGCGCAGCGTTCGGACTTCACGTGCTTTGAGCAATCATATTGATCCCTTAGGGGTAGGGTCCTTAGTGTCGCTGTCTTTACCCCTTGCCTTTTGTACTTTGCCCAGGGGGTTCAATACCAGAGTTAGCGTTTTCTCCTGCCGTTTGTCTGCAAGTGGGTTGTGCTCTCCCACGTAATACGTTGTCTATTTGCACAGCGTCAAGTCTTTACAAGCCTTCAGTTATCATAATGATCCCTTCGAGGTAAAGTTTCCCAGTGTGGTTTCAGTTATTACTTTCACTGTATTGCCTGCCCTGTTAGTTGTGTCTCGTGTAGCGGTACTCTGCCGGGTTGCTGCTGGGCTGCGGTGCATCGCCTCTGTCTTTTAGCTCCTCCGTATCCCACAACCGCATGGGTCCCGGAGCTGGGGCTGCGCTTGCTGCTATTTTGCATGCTACCCAAGCCCGATGCGGCCGTGTGGGCCGGGGTCGCCCGGGACACCCCATGTGGTGGGCCGCCTCGTTAGGTCCCAAACACATGGGGGCAACCAGTCCAGAGCTAGCTGCGTACTCAGTCTGTCGCATCGTTGATCCTCCTCCAGCTCCCACTGCCGGATGCAGTACCGCATGGATCTGTGGACGCTGTCCTCGGTTCGGCTCCGAGCCCCCTCGTCGGCCGCAGGCTCAACAAAGCAATTCTGGTAAGTGCAGGTGGTGCAGCGTTTATCTAATTTTCTTCTCCTTTGCATTCGCCCCCGGCGCACCTCGAAGGATATTTCCGCCGTCGAGTTGCAACTCTGGTCACTTCTCTGGCACTTCCTTCCTTGCTTGACTTAGGTTGCCGCCCTGTCCGCTTCAGGATTAGCGCGATATATAATTATTCTTAGTCTTCCTTCTCTGCATCCGAGGAGTTGTGCCCAAGCCTCGGTGTCTCTCAGTGCCGGGATTCCTGCTCTCTATGGTCTGCCAGGCGGAGTGTCTGCGGTGCAGCCCTGGTGTCTTCTGGTACTGGGGCGCGGCTCGTGCCGCCGCCTTCTCCCACTCAGCTTTCACCACGGTGTAACTTCACGAAGACTTCGCCGTTTTTGATCAGGATTTTCGCAGTATAATAAGGATACATTTTGATACGGATGTTAGTCGGGCCGGAGCTCTAGGTTCAGGTGGCCATTTCCGTTGCACGCAACAGCGCCCCCACCCCCGTGGGGGGATTTTCTTAATTGGGGCCCTCTCCGTTGTTTCATTCCGGTATTGCCCCCCTCCTCTCTTGCTCCTTTGTCTCTCCTCTGATGTTTGGCGTGTGATGGGTGGGCTGGGCAGCCTCCCCTGTGCTTTATTGGATGCACCCTCTTGGGGTCGGCTGAATCTTGCTCCTCTCTGCTGTTCCCCCCTCTCTTGTTGCTTACTCTGTGGTCCATCCTGGGATGGATTGTAATTTATTTCTCCCCTCAAACCCCCTTCTGGCATTGGGGTTACCTTCCTTGTTTCTTCCTCTTCTCCCCTCCTCTCATTCACCTTCTGCGTGGGGTCTGGAAGGACTGGCTTCTCTCCGCTGCCCCCCCCCATCCTGCTGCTTCCACTGGGATCCTTCGCGGGGTGGGTTGTGGTTTGTTTCACTCCCTCACCCCTCCTGGCATATGGAGTGCCTTCCTCATTGCTGCACACACCTCACCCCCTCTATTTCTCCACTTGTTTGGGGTCTGGATGTTCTCACCCCACTCCTGTTTCCCCCCTCTCTGTTGCTTCCTCAGGGGTCCTTCCTGTTGTGGGGTCTGGTCTATTGCCCCCCTTGCACCACCTCCTGGCATTTGCGGCTTAATCCTCATTGCTTCCATTCCTCTCTGCCTCCTGTATTGAGGTTCCCAGGTTCTAGCCTTGCTCCTGTTCACCTGGTGCTCCTCTGTGGTGCTCCCCCTCGCCTCCTTCCCCGTTCTGGTCGGCCCATATTGGTTTCTCCCATTCTTCCGGGTGCCTGATTGTGTATTCTATGAGGGGGCTACTCTGTCCCTCCAAATGCGCTTTCATATGGTTACTTCCCCGGGTCCGGCCCCCCTACGGTATCTCCTCACCTTCTTCGAGCTCTGGCCTCCTGTTCCCGCTGGGTCTCCCTGTTTCCTACTCCGTGCAAGGTCAGCTGGGCTCACTCTCCACTTCCGTGGTACTTGCAGGTGGCTCCTCCTTCTTTCGCTTCTCTACTGTCAACGGTCCTTTCCTTCTCCCCTTTGCGGCCCTCCTCTGCCTGGGCCCCGCTGCCATCGTGTGATCCAGATCCCGGCCTCCACTGACATTTGTTCCCTCGTAAAAATCTTAGACCGGGCAGCATATCTCCAAATTCAGTAACACCTGGAAGACAATGACCCTACTAGGATTACGCCAATCTGGTTTCAGACCTAGACACGGTACTGAGACAGCCCTCCTAGACTTGAAGATACAGATGGATGAATCTAAGGACAAGGGTAAACTAGCCATCCTCTTACTTTTAGATCTCTCATCTGCATTCGACCTTGTCGACCATAAAATCTTGACCGATCACCTAACGTCAGCAGCAGCCTTCTCACCTAACGCTGCGAGTTGGATACAATCCTTCCTCACTAACAGAACCACTAGAGTCGTCTCACCTTTAGCATCTGCCCCACCTGAGCCCATCAACTGTGGAGTACCGCAAGATTCTTGCGTCCCCCCCACTCTCTACAATATATTTACTAAGCATATCTGGTGTCACCTACACTAATTATGCAGATGATACCCAGATCCTCATCACGCTCACAGGGTGCTATATGAAGGACACCAAAATGATCAAATAACATCTACTTAGAGATCCAAACATGGATGGCCACCCACAGTCTTTGTTTAAACGATGACAAGACTGAACTCCTGATCATTGGCTCACAAGCCCTACTCAACCAATTAGACAAACGCTATTCTGCCTTCATCATTGATGTACACACCATGAAAGTTTCCACTTAATTAAAAACGCGGGGGGTCTACTTGGACTCCACCTTATCCCTTCAAAAAAAAGGGAACAACACAGCCTCCACTACAGCCTACACCAACAAACTTATAAATGCCTGCAAACCCTACTTATCCACTAATAGCCGCTTAACATTAGCCAGAGCACTAATACTTTCGAAGCTGGACTACAGTAACACCCTATTCCTCGGCTCCTCCGCACAAAACTTAAACTCCAAGTCCTGCAAAACAACGCCTTAAAATCAGCCTTAAGCATTCCACGCTCCAGCCACATCTCTTCCTTCAGGAAGGATGCACTCTGGCTACCCATACGTGACAGAATCACATTACGATCTCTAGTCATCACGCACAAATGCCTTTCGAACACAGCACCAAAATATCTCACAAACAAGTTTTCTAGAACCCAATCTGACAGATCTACTAGATCTAGATACTTTAACCAACTCACCATCCCCAACTACAACCTAAAAACAGCTGGAGGATCTATCTTCCCAGTGCTTGCTGTCAAATGCTGGAACTCACTCCCGCCAGCCTTTAGGTCTGAAACATCATTCTGGGCTTTCAGAGCCAAAACCAAATCCTGCCTCTTCTCTCAAGCCAACTAGCACACCAGGTCCCATACTGCTAACCACATCCACTGCACATCCTATTTATGATTATGTATCCAGCTATCGATGACTCAAGTGCCTGAACAGCCTGCAATCTCTAAGATCAATTGGAACTTGCATGACTTAACTTACCTGTAAATACCTTCCACTAGTCAGTCAGAAAATGCATGACTCAACCATCTGTAAATAATATATCTATCGTGGCATGACCCTCTAACATTATAACTATAAATGCCTTATTAACTTTACTGTTCTATATTATGTAATCTACTGTAACCTGTAACTGTATATATGTCTATGTATTGTATACTACCATGTAACCCCTCTGTAATCAAGTACAAGCGCCCAGTTACCTTTGGGTTAGGAGCGCTGTATAAGTAATAATAAGTAATAAACTAAACTAAACTTTCCCATCCTCGTCACCACTGATGAATTCTCTCACGCAATTGAATATGAAGAGAAATGGATTTAAGTATAATGGTTTAGCCCACCGGCCACATCACTGTCACTGAAGCAACTGACTATCACTGCATCATTCCTGAAACCCTGAAGTATTCCACATTCCACATTCTACTGCAACAGCATTCTCGCACCTGTAAACTTATGTTCCATATTCAAATCAATTCCTAGTTACTTGTAGATAGGAATATGGAACTAAGAGATTACCGGATTAATAACAATGAAATACTACACTTTCCTTCATAGTTAAGCTGTAACAGAACTGCCCAAGCTTTCCGTCGTAGAGAAAGATTTGGGAAAGCTGTAATTGTGCATTCAACTCTTGAAAACATTTATTAAATAAACATGCTTCTAGAAAACTATTTCATGTTGGGTAGTTTTTGTTTCTTCTCAGTTGACTTGCTTTTCTTTTTACCTCACAATGTCACCAGGGAGTACAAGGAGAACATCAAGAAAGTTGATGAAGGTGTGAAAGAAATGATTTCTTTGCTAGAAAAATTCTATGGGAATGATGCGAAGACTGCCTTTGTCTTCACTGCTGATCATGGAATGACCGACTGGGGTAAGAACTCACATCTGAGATGTTGTGTGGGCCGAGACCTGTATTTGTAGACTGAATTCCGCTTAAGTGTTTCTGTTGGAATGTACAGTGATCTTTTGAGATGAGGATTTATGTTTACTTGACAAACTTCCTAAAAAGCAGTGGAATGTAGGGAAATGATTAGCATGCAAAATGCATAGTTCAAATCACACCTATCTGAATAAAATACATTTTTAGATTTTGAGTTTTAGTAGGCCTTTCCCTGCACCTAAATCAGTAGCAAAAAAGAGGACAGAGGGTGGACCAGTTAAGAGTTCACTGCTTTTAATCATTTTCATGTTACTTTTAGCCAAAAACATTTTTGGAGAGGTGATTCAAATTTGGTAAATGTTCTTTTAACCATTGGTGTGCCCTTAGCACGTGTAAATATGCAAAATACCTAAAAAATAAGTTTTCTTTTATTGGGCGAGGTGCATACGTTTTCTGTTATTTCATCTGCCCAATCCTACTTTCCCAAGTCTTACAAACACATGGCTAACTTTGTTCCCCACTCAAAAGATAAAGTTGCAGAGGAACAACTTTGAACTTACTTTCTGATTATTTATTGGATACGTCCATTCCCACCGTTTTATTTGTAGTAGGAGGTAGGCTTGATGTACCCGGTGGTCCTCATTGGTTAGTGCCTCTGGGAGTAGACCAGGAAGCATTAAGTAAGAATAATATACCTTTCTTTTGCTGGATGGAGCCCAGGAAAGGGCGGAGGTGTTTGATAGGGTCGGGGAACTGACTTTGCCATGAGGGTTTGGGGACCCCTGTCAGCTTGGGGCAGGAGGCTTCTCAGAGCCAGTCAAAGCCCAGAGGCGGGATGCAGGAGTAATGAGGGTTCCGCTCTCTTGTCACATTTACCTGTGCCTGGCTAGATGATCAAAGTACCACTTTGACTTTTCCTATACCTGCACTGCAACATGTTGGCCAGTGTTCTTTCTCCTTTTCCCTAGGACTACGATTACCAGGATTCCTTGCAGTAAAGACCAGAGCCTGCAACTCTTACGCTCACCTGGTCTCAGCGTTGGGGCACAGTTGGAGCCCTCCCTCGGCTTGGCTCCCCTGTATCAGCTGTCTTCCCCAGCTGCTGCAGAGTATGCTGTTCTGGATGCTGGTATTGTCCCTGGGAGGAGATGAGAGGCAATGAGAATGGCGTGGAGGTGTTACGAATTCCCTCGACCCTTTTGTGCCGAAAACGTAGTGCGCAAGAGTTTTCCCATGCAAGCTCACCTGTTATTTTGTAATGCTGAGCTCTCCGTCCTGCTTCCTTCAGCAGGGGCGCGTAGAGTGGGCCTAGTTGCTTCACTGGTCCGCGAAAGTGGCGATCCAGACCAGCGGTGACCAATCCACTTGGAAGGTAAGTCTTTGGTTATGGTTATTGTTTGTTTATAATAATGTCTTTGGCAATGAGTCTTTTGACTTGATGGTAAGTAATAATAATTCTTGAAATGTCTCTGCTCTTCCCTATAGGTGTGAAGATGGTAGATTGGAAGCGTGGAGCGGATCCGGGGATTCCCTTGAGGATGATGGACTCTCAGTCAGCAGGTAAGCTGGCTGTTATAATGGAATTCAAGACTCGGGTATGGTGCGGCCAAGAGTTCGTTATTTATAAGATTTCTAACCTGTTGTGTGTCTTTCCTCTTGTAGGAGCGGTCTGACGGCGTGGAGCAGAGTCGTGATGCTTGAAGGAAGTTCCGCAGCGCCGGATGAAGATACCGCGATGAAGAGGAGAAGAAGCGAAGCTCCTGCATCGCTGGAAGTCTGGATCGGGTGAGGAAAGGCTCCGACTCCGATGGCGATGGAATGCAGGTAGGATTCGCGCACAGCGATGGGGCGGCTGGAATCGGGTAAGGTGCGCCTTCAGCGATGGAGCGGCTGGAATCAGGTAAGGTGCGCCTTCAGCAATGGAGCGGCTGGTATTAGGTAAGGTGGGCCTTCAGCGATGGAACGGCTGGAATCAGGTAAAATGCGCCACAGCGATGGAGCGGCTGGAATCAGGTAGGTGCGCCTTCAGCGATGGAAAGGCTGGAATCAGGTAAGATGCGCCTTCAGCGATGGAGTAACAGGAATCAAGGTGAGGAATAGCGGTAAGCGTCAGGCTGCAAAGCAGAATAACGAGAAGCAAGGGCTTGTGGTTGGGCTGGCTTTATATAGGCTGGCTCTGGCCCCTCCCTTTTGCCCCGCCTTGTGGCTCCACCTTGCCCCTCCCAAGAACTCTGGCACGTGCCTCCCAATGATGTTCTATGGCCACGCCTGGCCATGATGCATCTGCCTTAGGCACAGGGTGTGCAAAGCACACCTTTCTATGAACCTGGCGGCAGAGACGCCAGGACTGGGTCCATTTGGACCCTGAGGGTGATGAAGGCATGGGCCCTTGCCCAATGGCCATGACAGCAACTCACCAGAGAGAGAGGGAGACTGCGGCACGCAGAATGGATGTGCAATGTTGCACACTTGAAACCAGCAATCCAGAGATTCCACTTAATCTGGATCTGATCTGTGAAATGTAATATTCCTTTAGTGGGTCACAAGTACTAAATGCAGGCAAACCCACGTACAAAAAGGAGTGGGCATACAACCTGTTATGTTCTGTGATGCCTGCAACCTGACCACTGGGCAACAGAAAGCCAGCACTTGGCCCGGGCATCTAGTTGAGGGGGAGAACCAATGGAATGTAAAGATGAGGATTAAAATGGGCTGAAACTTCAAGGGAATGCGGGTTGTTAGAGTGAGGTCAGGAGAGTAAAAGGCAGGCCAAGAAGCCAAGCAGATGAAGGCTGGTGCAGTGAAGGAAGATTACAGAGAGCCATTTGCAAAGTGAGAAATTAGCTGGGTGTGAGAGTATGTGTTAGGTGAGTAAATGGGACTAATAGAGAGTGTAGGGGTCTGAGTGAAAGTGATTGGGATCTGGGACTGGAGAGTCAAAGAAGGATAACTGTTGGTGGAAGTGTGGGAGGAGAATGCAATGAGGTGTAGTAATAGAGAAGGAAGTAGAGAGTCGCAGGAGGAGAGTTTAGGAGAGTGCAGTGGAAAGAGAGTTTAGTGTGAGGAGAGTGTAGGAGACAGTAGTCGGAGGAGAGTATAGGAGAGTGTAGGGGAGAGTAGATGGCCTAGAGTGTAGTGGGAACAGAGTCTAGTGGAAGGAGAGTGTAGTAGAGTGCAGTGGGATTAGTGATTAGTGGATAGTAGTAGGAGAGGAGAGTAGTGGGAAGAGAAGGTGTAGTAGAGAGATAAGAGAGTCAGTGGGAGGAAGAACAGGGAGGAGAGTAAGGGAAGTGATATGATATGATAAGGCATTTGTAACGCGCCTATACACAAGTGTTTCAAGGCGCGACGAGGCAGGGAGGGGGGAACAAGGGGAGACAGACAACGATCCTACTAGGCAAAGGTGTCATTCAGATCGCACAAGTGCATGGGTAAGGGGGACGGGAAAAGTGCAAGGGGGAAAGGGAGAGGGGAAAGTGCAGTACAGGGTTAGTAATGAACAAGATAAATAATAAGGGCCAGCTGGTGGCAAGTGCAACATAAGTGCAGACAAGTGCTGGGAAGGGGGCTGTAGGGATACAGAGACAGTCCCGCAGTGCAGGGGTTGCCAGGAAGGCAGTGCAGGGGAGAGTGGCTGGGCCAAGGACCGAGATTGATGAGTGGCCCAGTTGCTGATTCAGTACAGTTTCAGTGATTTAGCAGGGGAGAAGGGAGAAAGCAGAAGCAAAGAGGAAGGTTTTGAGGTGCTTCCGGAACCGGAGATGGTTCTCCTCAAGTTTCAGGGGGACAGGAAGGCTGTTCCAGAGGGAGGCCCCTGCTGCGGAGAGAGATCTCCCCCCAACTCGTTGCTTGGAGAAGCGGCTGACCCTGAGGGAGTTGGAGGCGGAAGAGCGAAGTGTTCAAGAAGGAAGATATTTAGGAAGGGAGAGTTGAAGGTAATTTGGCCCCAGGCCCCAGAAGGCCTTGTGAACAATGCAGAGGGTTTTGAACTTAATCCTCGCAGCCACAGGGAGTCAGTGATGCGATTTCAGTCCTGGAGAGATAAGGTCCCTGGGCTTGAGGCCAAGGACAAGTCTCGCAGTCCTGTTCTGGATGAGTTGCAGAGGGCGGAGAGTAGAGGCAGGCAGATTTAGTAGACAGAGAGAAGACCAGGGCAAGGAATACAAGGGCATGAGAGGGACGGTCAAGTGGAGCCTGGCCAATTGGAAGACACCTATTTCAGTAAAAATAAAAAAGGTTCTTGTTGTGACATCCCTGGATAAGGGTCCACCTAGGAAGTCCCAGAGGAAAATCGTTAGATAAGGCATTTGACTTTAAGCCATAGCAACTAGCCAGTCAGCCGGTTGATAATAAGGGGGTTACCAATCTCTAGTGAGCAACTTGGGAATTAAGGAATGCTTGGTCTACGGAGGCAAAAGTCCATGAGAGAGAGAGGGACAGCCCTTAGTGAGGCCTTTCCGAAGTCTTTCAGTAAACACCCTTTAAAGATCTTAGCGAGTTTGTGTGTTTTTGAGGCCATCTTTGACACCTAGTGTCATCGTGCTATTCATCAAGCCTTGATGCAGAGGCTGCTCATGTGAGAGAAAATCAGACAGGAAGTCAGAGATTCCTTAATAACTGCAATTACTGAATATTTTGACAGATATATCTGGGAAGTTTGATATTAAACCTGAATTTCTAGTCTTGATTCCCTATTGGAAGAATCCAAAGACTCCTGGCAATCAACTGGTTTAGATTGTACTTCAGCTAGAACCAAACCATTGGAGGGATTCACCACCTTAGCAGAGAAACTGAAGAAGAGTCTATTAGCGCAGATACAGGAGACCAGACTGCTGCACCTTCCGAGCAGCTCCACATTCCAGCAATAACAAAAAAACCACAGATCATGATAAGGAAGTGGAGGAGGCGAAATTCGTGGTCGCTGGACCCGACGCAACAAGGACCCCTGCCCCATGGAAGAAGGCTCCACACCGACACACATGGAGGACCTATTACAGGCCTGGTGAATGGCCACCTTGCTTAAATGCAATACCAGAGACTCATGTGGCCTTGCAGAGCGACTGGAGTAATCTGCTGTGCCGCCTCGTGAGAAACCTGACAGTGTCTCCCTGGCTAGTCCCCGGGATCTCTCATCTAGGTGGCCCAGACACGGCCATCGTTATTGGATCCAGTTCTTGGGGGTGGGCTAGTGAGGGAGGATCACCTGCATGGGAGGGGTCCTTGGGGAGTGGGACACTGATGGGTGAGACACGGTATCCCCCTTCTTTCAACACCTTTTCCCCATCCTACCACGTAAGATATTCCAAAACACTGCCCCCTTTTCCCCACACAAACACTATTGCACAACATGAAAGACAGTGTACTAACACCGGAGCCGTTAACCTGACAATTCCCAACACAAGGGTCAGGCAAAATCGGGCAATTGACCAGAATTGCACACACCTGACGGCCCTTTCTCTTACCCACAGGGATCAGCGGTGGAGCACAAGAGCACAGGGCGAGCAAGGCAGACAGCACGACATGAGAGCTATCTCAGCACGACAATTCAAGAAGAGGAGTAAGACGGCGCAGACTGAGAGGGTGACGAGGAGAGAGTCGACCTTGCCCTTTCCGAACAAGGACCGTGGAACCTGTGCAGAAGGAAGCATAAGTCTGCGAACAATAGCCAGCGTATATTGCAACAGATGTCAACGGTACACAAGACCCTCCTCTGCTGATTACCAAGCCAAAGATAGAAGCTTATCTCTGTGGTACCAACCTTGACTCCAAGGAGAAAGAAAGCAAAGCGGTTCATCACACCCAGTGAGTCGAAAGGAGTGTTGATCAGAAACCAAACTGTTACACGAAAAGTAGCCAACGGCTAATTTGAACTTTGAAAAGCATAAAGATATCATTGATGAAGGAGGGGGAAAACCAGCAACAGACGAGTCAGGCACTACGTGGATGCTCTTGCAGGAAACTCGGGGCGTTTACCCGATGGTAGAGACTACCATAACCAGAAGGCCTTGGGAAAAGGCAGAAGTGGTCAAAGTGGTCATACAGGGGTCTTGTCTTTGACCGACCGATGATTGGAAGTGAAACCCGCTTGGAGAGCTGAGTGCATGAACAGTGTGTTGACAATGTTGGCATGGGTGAACCCGGAGGAGGGATACTAACGTGTGATAAAAGAAGTGAAGCCTACCGAGAAGTGGCCACGGAGAAGCCGGCAGAGGAATGAATCCTGTGTTGCAGTTTAAAAAGACATTCAGATTCATGAAAGGAAGATCTATTGCAATATAAGGGGAAGTGAACTGTCCCCCTTGTCAATTGGGGTCCGTGCCCAGCTGAGGGGAGATCTAGGGGTAAAGTCATCACACAAAGTTCATTGAGAAAATAACTGTTTAGATGATTTGTTGATTAAGATTGGTGAGGGCTCTATGCCCGGAAGAGGGGGACCCAGGGGTGAAGCCATCACTTAAAGTATACTTGGAACAGAACTTTGTTTGTTTGTTGAAAGCATCAGGTTCTCGAAGACAAGAGACTTTTGTTAAAAGAGAGTTGATCATCGAAGAACCTGATAGCTGGTTCTGAACTGTCGGCTCGTTCTGTGCTCAGGAAATCCGCCCTATCCCGTGCTCAAAACTTGGGGAAGGAAGAACCCTGGCAATCACATCCTGACTTATTATTTGTAAATACTGCTTTCTTTATTGAAACCCTGTCCCACACTCTTTCTGTAATTAGTTGTAAGGATTTGGCAATAGTTTTTGTTAATATAGGCCTTTTATTTTGACAAGACACCACAAAGACTGCCTTATTTTCATTTGATGGTCGACGCTGGCTCCCATCTTAGATTTAGGTTTAGGTTAGGTGTTTTTCCACCCTGCATTAACCGTTTAATAACCACCCTTTAACTGTGAACTCTTTGGTCTTTCTTTACTGTTGCCACCATGAGTTTCTTACACACCTGTAATGCTACAAAAACCAAACACCATCGACGATCCAGCTGACTTCTTTGTGAATTTGGAGAGAGTAGCCAAGATATCCTGGAGGGACTGGGGCAGGACCTAGTGCACTATAGAATCTTCGTAAGACCTGCCAGATGCCCCAAAGAGTAAAAGATCTATGAAACACATTGTTGAATAACAAGATCTATGAGGATTTTAGAGATTTTGGTCCCGGAACAGTTTGTCGATTACCTAGCCCCGTATCTGCAGCAAAGTCGTTTGGCAGCTACATCAGCCCACCTTAGAAGAAGCAAATCAAAGAACTAATGTGCATCAGAGAGCCACGTACTTGCAGATGTCAGTCGTGGGACCTAGGATATCCAGCTTGTGGATGAGGAAAGTCTGGCACTGAGGAGACTAAGCACCACCCAACTGGCACCTAATACAAAGACGAGGTCATCTTTACTGACAGACTGGAAAAACGTTTGTTCCGGTTACGTCCTGAGTTAGTAAGCTGTTATGCCTTTGGTAAACCAGGATGTACCGCTAAATTCTGCCTGGAAAAACCCAATGAAAAACCCATGGAGATATAATGTCTGAAATCAGGATTCCAAACCCTGCTTGTGGAAAGTACAACAGACCCGGAAGAAGACTGAACGCACCTTGTAGGCCTTATTGGTCTATTCCCAGATGAGGAAGAGGTGGCAAAATCCCCCACCTGGACCGTTTATAGCACAGGTGAGGCCGACCTGAAGTTTCATGTACCCGCTGGCACTTCGCTCCACTCTCTGTAGGTTTCCGGCAGCTCTGCTTGCTTCCCGCGGAACCTGCCGGTAGCTTGCAGCTATCAAAAGTTCTTCCGTACCTGCAGCTCCTGCTATGGGTATCCAACCAGTAAGACTCCCACCACTGTGGCCCCCTCAGCTCCACAACTCCTTTGGGATACTTGCCGGCATCCTGGCTTCCTAGCATTAACCTACGCGGCTGGCTCCTAATGCACAGGATTCTCCCGTAAGGCTCACAATGCTCGGCCCGGCTTCTCTCCTGCTTGTCTCTCCGTTCTTCTTGTTGGCTCCACCTTTTATACACCTGCAACCATTTGACAGATTGCAGGTGTGAGTCCTCAGTCTCAATTGCATGCCCATATTTAGTGGGGTACTCTGGACATGCCTGACCCTTACAACAGTCTGCAGGGCTCTTACTCATCTCAGTACCAGAGTGGTGAATTTAGTGTGTACTACTCCTAGTCGCATATGTCTCGTCCCAGTACTATGATATATGCATGAGTGGAAATTAGGGGAAATTGTTTGTAATAGCCTATAGACGCAGGGGGACGGGGAGGTTGGTTCTCACAAGGAAAAGGGGGATACCATGTTTCGCCGGAATATCCTCTCCCAAATCCCCAAGGACCCTCCACCCAGGTGATCCTCCCTCGCATCTCCACCCCCATGGTCAGGATCCAAAAGCGATGGCCTTTCCCTGGCCACCTGAGAAGAGGATCCAAGGGTAGTAGGTGTGAGGAAACCCCCAGGTTTCTCACATAGTGGAGAGTAGTAGGAAGAGAGGGAGTAGTGGCGACTAGAGTGGGGGTAGAAATAAGGAGTAGAGGAGAGAGAGAGCGAAAACATTGGGGGAACAGGCAGACGCAGAGAGAGAGAGAAATAGAAAGAGAGAGAGAGAGAGAGAGAGAGAGAGAGAGACAGACAGTAAGTGGGAGGAAGAGCATGGAGGTGAGTAGGAAGAAAGGAAGGAGACAGTAAGAAGACCAAGGCAAGGAATAGGAGGGCATGCGAAGCAAGGACAAGTTGATCCTGGGCAATCGAAAGACATCTATTTCAGTTGAAAAAAAAAAGTTATTCTTGTGGGACCCCTGAATAGAATCTACCTAGGAAATCCCAGAGGGAGACAATTGGATAAGGTGTTTGCCTGTAGACCATCACAACTAGCCAGTCAACTAGTAGATTATAGGGCTTACCGATCTCTAGTGACCATCGTGGTGTTTACGGTTGCCTGTGCTAGGGAGAGAAAAGGAGATTATACAATTACTGCGACTACAATTACTGCAACCCCCAAAATTTCCACCATTAAAAAAAAAGTTGACCCCACCAACATTACACTCCATATATATGTGGCGGAGGGATATAGTATTTAATAAATGTAGGGGTGCTGTGGGGGTCTCCCCCACATATATATGGGATGAAAAGAGGGTAAAAATTAAAAAAGTAAACATTTTAGGGGTTCGCAGTAATTTGGGCAGAGTAATCACTTAATTTATCATTTATATTTATAATTGCTGTTTTATAATGCACTTAATACCAGCGAACTGTTTCTAAGTGCAGGTTCGGGATTAGAACCTGTGTTGTCTTGCTTCCAAGACAAACGCATTACCCCTGAGCTGTCCTTCCTCCCCATAGATCTGTGAAAAGCCCATAGGAGACCACGCCACTGGAGTCTTCCCCTCCCCCCATGAAGCATTCCCTTGTGCACCCTCTTCTTAAGAAGCCCACAGCCGCTCCTTCCTACCTGGCTAACTATCGTCCTATCTCCATCACTCCTTTCCTGGGCAAACTCCTGGAAAAGCTGGCCATCTTGCAGCTTAATCTTCACTCTGGATCTGAAGGTTGTCTCCATGACCATCAGTCTGGCTTCAGAGCTGCCAGAAGCATGGAAACTGCTCTCCTGATAATCCGTGAAGACCTGCTCTCCAACCAGATTCCAACACCCCCTTTGTCCTCATCTTACTTGATCTCTCTTTTGCCTTTTACACGGTCAACCATGCCATTGTGCTCAACCGTCTCCGTGATAACCTGGGTATCACTGATCAGGCCCTGGCTTCGCTGACCTCCTCCATCTCCAATCGACCCTCCCCGATCTAACCTGGGTCCTTCCTCTCCTCTATATCTACCTGTGGTGTTCCCCAGGGACCTAACCTCTCTCCCTGGCTGTTCAACCAATACCTGGCACTTCTTGCCCACCGCATTTCCGCTCTCTGCCCCAACTTTCAGTGCTATGCGGATGACACTCAGCTCATTTTCAGGCTCCCTTCAGCCACCTCTTGTCCTTCTCTCATCTCTGACTGTCTGTCCGCCATCCAGGACTGGTGTGCCGCCAATGATCTCTTCCTTAATGGCAGTAGGACAGAGATTCTCTTCATCGGCACACATGCTCCCTGCTTTCCTGTCACTCTCTGGCCATCCTCTCTTGGCCCTCTTCCTGCTCCCATCTGTGAGACTAAAAACCTTGGTGTCATCTTCGACTCCACACTTTCCTTCTCTCCTCACATCTCTGAGGTATTCTTCTTCCTTTCCTCTCCTTCCCCCAGAAGCTCACTGTCTCCAGAGCTCTGGTTCTCTCTAGGCTGGACTACTGCAACAGCCTCTTTCTAAATCTTCCTGCCTCTGCTCTCCGCCCTCTGCAATTCATCCAAAACAGGACTGCAAGATTTGTCCTTGGCCTCAAGCCCAGGGATCGTATCTCTCCAGGACTGAAATCTCTGCACTGGCTGCCATTGGCGGCGAGGATTAAGTTCAAAACCCTCTGCATTGTCCACAAGGCCTTCTGGAGCCTGGGACCTCAATACCTTCAACTCTTCTCCAAGCAGCAAGTTGGTGGTAGATCACTTTCTTCTGCTGGGGCCTCCCTCTGGAACAGCCTCCCTGCCTCCCTGAAACTTGAGGAGAACCATCTCTTTTTCTGGAAGCACCTCAAGACCTTCCTCTTTGCTTCTGCTTTCTCTCCTCCTCTCCCCTGCTGATCTCCTAGCTGAATCTGAAACTGCACTGGTTACGTGGCTATCCTCTGATCTCTGGCTCAAGTCCCCCTGCCAGTTGTGTTTCTGTATCCCTACAGCCTCCACTAGCACTTGCCACCAGATGGCCGCACTTTTATTTATTGTCTTTATTTATTTTACTGTTATCCTGTTATTTGTGTACTGCACTGCCTCTTCCCCTTTCCCCCTGCACTTTTCCCCTCCCCTGCACTTGCGCGATCTCAATGTCACTTGGCCAAGTAGTATCGCTGTCTCGGTCTTCCCTCTGTTTCCCCTCCTTTGCCTCGTCGCGCCTTGAAACACTTATGTATAGGCACGTTATAAATGCCATATCATATCATATATCATATCATATCTTATCATAAAACAGGGGCAGCCATTAGAGAACCCCTTCTCAAGCTTTTCAATAAAATCCCTTGAAGTATCTTTGAGTGTTGGTTTGTTATTGAGGCCATCTATGACACTATTTATATGTGCAGTCTGTCACTATCTCCATCATGCACCGCTGCCCTCTGCCTCTTGCTTCTACTTCCCTTGACATACTTTACCCTTGAGATTTTCCTCTAACAGTGGTATGATTCCCTCAGACAAAGCCAGTCAATGTTCATTAATGTCTCACTGTCTTTGTTTTTTAGCCGTACCTTGGAGTGTTTCTGTTCTGGCAGCACACGTTCCTTTTTATAGGTGTTTATAGTCCCATTCTCAAACAACTCCATGGTTCTAACTACTCTTCTAATACATCCTGTATTCCACCATGTTATTGCCCCTTTTGTTAAGATCATTGGTTATTTTCTTGGCTTTTAATTCAGTACTTCAACTGTTTAATGAATCATCAGATGTTGTCACTTCTCCCCTAGGGGAACCCCTTTCCATGAGGCCACTGAGGTGAGGCCACTACCCGATAGTCCCCCTGGGGGTGGTACTCAGCCGGTGCTTATCATGGGGATGGAAACACCCTATGGGACTAGTGACGACCTAGGAGAACGCGGTATTCCCAACACTCACACGGCAACTTCCCACCTCCTTCCTTATCTTCCTCCAATCAGGTAACCTCTCCTATGTATATTTGTAAGATCAGTGAAAACCCCATGACTGTGACGAGGAAGGGGTTGACTCCAGTGAATACCCATTGCAATATACTGAGACGAGGAGGAGGTGCGGAGCTGCATAAATCATCATTAGAATTGGATTCATCATTCTAGCTTTTGGATGCCCAGTAGCTTAAAGATTGAGGAAGGAGTAACACAGTTGTCAGACCCTCCCTGGAGGCACCACAAGCGAAACACCCGTCCCGCGACCGGAGAAGCTGAGTCTGCTGACCGGGACATCCTGGAAGAAGAGACAGCGTCCCTAAGAGGTCCGCCATGCAAAGGCAGACCGAGAACAGAAGAAGAATGACTGAAAGCCAGTCTTGGAGAAGACCGGAACCAATTCCAAGGACCGGGAGCTCCCATTGAAGATACAGAGGCTTACCGGGTCCATAGAGCCAAGAAGAGAAGCCCTTTTGAGTGGGTCTCGGAGACCGAATGGAAGCATAAGAAAGATTGGGAAAAGATAACCCACTGCGAGAGGGTCTGGGACCCTGAGTGCAAGCATAAGAAAAGTTTGACAAACTTCTATACCCCACAGGAGAGTGAACCGGCTATAGTAAGGAAGATACAGAGTGAAAGGGACTGGTTCAAAGACCCCCAAGTGAGCGAGGAGGCGTGCCTCCATTGTACGTTGACTTTGTGACAGTACCTGGAAGGGGAGTATACCAGGTCCGCCCACTTGAGCCACTGAAGAGGCTCACAAGAAGCAAAACCCATGAGAAAGGCCAAGGGAAGGAAGACATTCCCCCTGGCTTTGTGAACATTGTGAGAAGCCTGAGAAAGGCCAGAGGAAGGAAGACATCCCCCCTGGCATTGTGAACGTTGTGAGAGGCCTAAGAAAAACCAAGGGAAGGGAGTAATTCCCTTGGCATTGTGAAAAGCCTGAGAAAGGCCAGGAGAAGGCAGTCATTCCCTCTGGTGTTGTGAGCATTGTGAAAAGCCCACGAAAGGCCATGGAAGGGAATCATTCCCCCTGGTGTTGGGAAAATTGGGAGAAGCCTGAGGAAAGGCAAAGGGAAGGGAATAATTCCCTTGGCATTGTGAAAGAGCCTGAAAAGGGCCTGAGAAGGGAGTCATTCCCCCAACATCTCTGAAGTGTGACAAAAGCCTGAGAGACCCGGGGTAAAAAGCCCAAACCCCCTGGTGTTGTGTACTTTGAAACCAAGTAGAAGAAAGCTAGGGGAAGGGAGTCATTCCTCTGGCACAGCAAAAGTACTCAGAACAAGATACCTGAAAAAGGGAGACATTCTCCAGGAACCGAACAGTGAAGAAACTTTGAGCAATAAGGAATGATATTTCAGTTGGAACGATTTTGAGCTGAGAACTTTTACACCACCTCAAGCTGGAATGTTGTGTTATATCATGGAAAGGAACTGAGGCCTGCAGAAGGGAGTCATTGTAACAGGCGCAATCCCCACCTGCCAACTGGAACTATAACCCTGTGTCCAGAAGAAGGGACTCATTCTACTGGACCAAGAAGGCACAGTAACTCTTTAGTTTACTTAATAGTGTAAGGGATAGAAATAAGCATGTTGGCACATGGCAGTGGACTCTTTTTCATTTACCTGGACGTTCTGACAGATTCCTTAGTTTATTTGAGGCAGGGAAACCACCTTAGAGTTAGGGAGGGATAGGCTTTCTCATCACATTATTGAAAATAAAAGTCTATGCCAGGCATCATGCCACCCGTGTGTCAGTCTCCATCTTCTACACCCTTACTGCTGGTATTCGCAGACACCTACATCAATGTCTCCTCTAGACAGACTAACACTGATATTCTCTTCTCCTTCTTCCAACCTATGGATCCCCATATGGTCTCTGTTCTCTCCCCTTTCTCCTCCTCTCCCATTACTGGCGGCACCAGATGGGAAGTGCTGTTGGCGCACTTCGCATATTCCAAATGCACCATTAATGTCTATCATAATGGCACTTCATGGCCCAGGGCACTCAGCTCAACCTCCGCATTCTTGACAGGTGTCTTCCTTCTCTCTTCAACTTCCCACTCTCTCCTTTCACCCCTCCTTCCCTCATCTCCTCTCTCCCTTGCCCCCACTGGTGGCCCCCTACCCCTGTACCCCGCCCTCAAATATTTTAAAGGGGACAACCAACTGCACTTAGACACCCTCAATTCTTGCTTTGCTATCAAATACTCCTCTGATATCTGTCACCTCCTCGAAGTCCTTGACGTCCTTGCCCTCACTGAGACGTGGTTCAAGGCCAGCTCAGTCACTTCTTTTGACACCCTTCTCCCTGAAAGCTACAAAGTCCTGTCCAATCACAGGCCCTCACAGGCTGGTGGTGGGGTGGCTCTGATCTTCCCTGAGTGGGTTCCTGCCTCCATCATCCCCACCCAAACCTACTCATCCTTTGAAAGCCTAGTCTGCAGGCTGTCTGTCTTACCTACTTTCTCGCTACCATCTACAGACCTCCCCGGACCATCCTCCCTCTTCCTCTCAGAATGGGCCGACCTGTCCTCCTCTCTTCTTGCCTCCTCCCCCAAATCTATCTTCCTTGTGGACTTCAACATCCATCCCGACTCTCTTGATAGGGCCACTGTTCTCTTCCGCAACCTTTGTGACACTCTTTCCCTCTATATCCTTCCTGCTGGCACAACCCACTTGGCCGGGGACACCCTTGATGCTCTCATCTCAACAGACATCCCTCTATCTAACCCCCTCATTACTCCTCTCTCCTGGTCTGACCACTCTCTCCTCACCTTGACCTTCCTTGTCCAGTGACACCACCACCAGCGCACTTTCAGTCTCCTCTGTCATTCGACCGATGAAGCGTGTGTCAGTCGCTACATTTGCCTTTTCCTTCATCCCTCCTTCGCCCCCCTCATTGGACTCTCCTCACACTCTGTTCTTGCTAACCTCCACCTCTCTATCTGCAACACCTTGAACATCCTTGCCCCTGTCATGCGGATCCTCATGAAGCCTGCCTCCAAATGCAACTCTTGGTATAACTCTGACTTGGCTACTTTGAAACGCAAGTGCAAAGCTGCAGAGCAGAAGTGGCTGGCATCTAGCTCATCGTCTGACAAACTGGCCTGCTGCCTACCTCAAAGGCAATGGCGCTCTCCAACTGCTCCAAGAAGAGGACTTGTGTCCAAGCCTGTGTCTCTGTATCCACCAACAACATGGCTGATCTTTTTAAAATCTGCAAGGAACTTGCCAATCCTACCGCAATCTCCTCTTCCCCTTCCCCTCCCCCTCCCAGGCCCTCTGCTCTGGCCACACACTTCTGCTCTACTCTTATTGTTCTCTCCCATTGCGCCAAATGACATCTCTAGAGTCGTCCGCTCTGTGAAAGTCTCCTTTAAACACACTCCCCTGCTCCTCCAGAACCATCAAGAACAACATTGCCTCTCTCGCTCCAGCCTTGGCTGACCTCTGCAACCACTCATTTGCCAGTGGCTCCATCCCCCAACTCCTCAAGCACTCTCTTGTGCACCCTTTCCTAAAAAAGCTGTCTGCTGACCCTTCATGCCCGGCTAACTATCGCCCTATCTCCATCACCCCTTTACTGGGCAAACTCATGGAAAAACTGGTCATCCCCCAACTGACCCTCTATACCAAATTGGCTGGCTGCCTCCACGATCACCAGTCTGGTTTTAGGGCTGCCAGAGGCATGGAAACTGCTCTCCCAAACACCCGTTAAGATCTACTCTCCACCTCTACTCTCCACCCTGCACTCAAACTCCCCCTCTGTTCTGATCCTCCTCGATCTATCTTCTGCCTTTGACAATGTCAGCCACTCCATCCTCATATACTGTCTCCGTGATATCCTAGGCATCACGGACAGGGCACTGGCGTAGCTTACTTCCTTTCTTTCTAACAGACCCTCCCAAGTGGAAATGGGTCTCTCTCCTCCACCACACTCTCTACCTGGTGCATCCCCCAGGGCTCCATTCTATCTCCATGGCTCTTCAACATCTACCTGACCCCTCTGGCCTACATGATCTCCACTTTCACACCTCATTTCCCGTGCTATGCAGATGACACACAGCTCTCCTTCAAGCTTCCATCTTCTACCTCCTCCTCCGCCCTCACACCTGACTGCTATCCAGGCATGTTGCTCTGCCAACGATCTCTGCCTTAATGCCAGTGAGACAGAGATCCTACTTGTTGGGACGCCTGCTCCTTGTTTCCCCCCTTTCTCTAGCCAGACTCCTTGGGTCCCATCCGCTCACCCACCTGTGAGGCAAAAAATCTTGGGATCATCTTTGACTCCTATCTCTTTCTCTCCACACATCACAGACCTTGCCAAGAAGTCTAGCTTGCAGCTCCACCTTCTCAGGGGCATTCAACCTTTCCTCATCTTCCCCCAGAAGCTCAATGTCTCAGAGCCCTGGTTCTCTACTACAGCAGCCAATTCCTCAATCTGCCTCTTTCCTCCCTTCGCCCCTCCAACTAATCCAGAACAGGAAAGCAAGACTTATCCTTGCCCAGGCCCAGCGACTGCATCTCTCCAATGGCTCCCGGTGACTGCAAGGATCAAATTCAAGACCCTGTGCAATCATCCACAAGGCCGTCTGGGGCCTAGGACCCCTTTACATCCAGCTTTCCCTCCCTAAATATCTCCCGAACAGAGTCCTTTGGTCCTCTGGCTCCAACTCTGTGCAGGTCAAATGTTTCTCCAAGCAAAGAGTGGGAAGTAGATCCCTTTCTGCGGCTGACACCTCCCTCTGGAATGGCCTCCCTTGCTCCCTCCGACTTGAACCAGATCTTCTAAAGTTCTGCAAACTTTTCAAGACTTTCCCTTTCCCTTCTTCCTTCCCTCTCCCCCTCCCGTGCCATCTCTCCCTCTGCCGTTACGACTGGGAACTGGTCCCTTCAGAAGCATACAGGGGTCAGACCACCCTGCACCAGTCCCCCCTGCATCCTTTGCAAGCACTTGTCCTTGTGCTCCCTTTCCCAGACTAACACAACTTGGTCCACCCTGCCTACTGCACTCATCCTCTTTTACCACCTTTTTCCCCTGGCATTTGCCTTATTGCCTCCCACCCCAGCACTTCCCTGCCCCCTTCCATGGAGGCGTCCCACTCATGCACTTCTCCCTCTACCCCCTCAGCCCCTGCACTTACAACGTTCTGAAGCACTTGCATGGTAGGATTGTCACAAGGCCAATATAACCGTCTTTTGTTTTGCTCTTATTCTTTTGTTCCCCCACCCACATCTTGTGTTGTGGCGCATGGAAACTCTTGTGTATATGCGCCATACAAATGTTTAATAAATAAAGATAGAAGTCCATATGTACCTGCAGCATCGTGACATATTGCACATTACTTTTCTCAGTCTCTCTTGATTTGTAAAATGTCCTCTGTGTGTGCTGTGCACTAATCCCCAGCCCTAGGTCCCCTCTGCTTTTCCCCATCTTCTGAACTCTGCTGTCTTATCTGATCAGCGCCCCAGGAAGTTTAATTACCTGAATACCTCCTTTTTCAAAGTTGTTTTTCACCTCTGCAGTGCTTTAAAAAGTATATAGTGGGGGCTGGGGGGTTGGGCAAGTAGGTTAAGGCCAATATGGTTTATGTAAACAATAATCAGAATACATCGACTAATTCCACATCCTGAGCATTGCTTTTTGGTTGTTCTTAAACCCTCGAGAGGGATAAAAATACTTTGAATATGTATTCTGTGGCATAAAATTAGGTTACCATTGCAGCATCACAGGAAGACCTCAGTGTACAGCCGGCCTGAAAGCAATTGCAAAATGCTTTCAGGACCTGAATGGAGATGGTAAATTGACTCATTACATTCTTATTGATGCCTATGATATTATGCAGGTAATGGGATTGTTGGACTATTGTGTGCTTGAATTGTTTCATAATATACCTATTCCATTGTAATCAAACGTACGGCCTTGAAAACATACACAGCATTTTATTGAAAATAAATATGAATAATGTTTTTTGCACTCTACATCTACAGGGTCCCACGGAGCAGGGCATCCTTCCGAGACTCTAACACCACTGGTTGCGTGGGGAGCAGGAGTAAACCATCCACTGAAAGTTGTGCCTCAGATGCTTGAAGATGGATTTTCACAAGGTATGCAACCACGGTGTCAGCAGACCACCTGAGAGCTTATGAAACTGAATAACACGAATGCTGCAATTAGGCCAGATTTCCCTTGATTTAGAATCCGACATGAATGTTCTCCATAAGAATCAGACTCTGGGGACTGAAAAAGCCCATGCCATTGCCGATCCACCAGTCTACAGTTCACCCCCAGCTATTGGCTGTTACCAGCACTCGGCCATTCTGATCTCAATACAGTTCCGCTCTGGCTCTTTTGTGTTTTGTTTAGAACTTAAAACACACTAAAGTGCAGTCAAGTTAGATGGCTAAATATACAGCAGTGAAATGATGTGAGAAACCAAAGGTGTCTCACCTGGTAAGTCCCCAGGGATCTCTCTCTCAGGTGGCATGGCCATCGCCTTAGGATCCAGACCCTGGGGTGGAACACTGCGGGAGGATCACCTGGGTGGGGGGTATTTGGGGAGTGGGGGTGAGGCAATCGATGGTGAGCTGCAGTATTCCCCCCTTTCCTGTACCCATCCCCATACTCTTTTATGGGATTCTCCAACGTCCCAATCCCCCCCCCTCTACACAAACACTCGGCCGAGTAGGATGGTGACTGAGAGTAAAGAGGCTAACACCTTATCTCATTGGATATGTCCCGATAATCAGGTCAGGCACCTGACTTTAATCATATACATCTGATACCCATTTGCTCTCCCCACACAAATAAAAGGCGGTGCATAGAGACACACTGTGAGCAAAGTTGAACACGAGAAGCAGCAGATCTTCTGGGGCGCAGGTGAACCCACTGGAGCGGGGTGACCACTTGAGGCGCTAGAGCAAAGGGTAGGGATACCCTCAAGATTCTTGCAGGAGGTTGTTGCCTCTGGGGAACTGTGAAGGATACACAGAGAAAGCCAAATCCCAGACAAGAAGAAACCTGCATTGTGTTTCAAGGATGCCAGCGACCCTCCTGGGTGAACGACAGAGTCGGGAGGCGAGGCCAAGTCTGTGGTATCAGCCTTGACTCATTAATCAAATCTGCAGAGACAAGAAAGGAATGCACACAACCAGTGAGTTAGTGAAAGACTTGAAAGGCTGGTTTGTGTCAAGAAAAGATTGAAGCCGCAACTGTATATCTCACAATTGATGGTTGCATGCGTGCTGATGAGACGCGGAAGAAAGCAAACCAGTAGTGAACTTTTAAGTTACCAATAACTCTGAAGCCAGTGATACAGACTAGAGGAGTAGTCAACTCGAAAGTCTCTGCGAAATGTTTGATGTGTTTTTTATAAAGCGGCAATGGTCAAGATTAACCCCGGCGAAAGGGGAAGTGAAAAGGTGAAAGTTTTAAGAGAAAGATTTCTTTGAACTTTTGTGCTTATGGTATGTAACTACCAAGACCAAGAGACAGTGGGGCAAATAACATAAAGGGAGAGCTGAAGTGAAAGTCGAAGTGGTCCTGTGGAGGTCTATAGCAAAAGCCTTGCACATTCAAAAGTCTTCGACATCAGTGAAAGGTCCGAGCCCAACTGAGGGAGACCAGGGAAATGAAATAAGTTAGGGGAAGGGAACCCCTAACAAATTGAATGAAGCTTGGGGAAGGGAACTGAGGGAGACCTGGGAAATGAAATAAGTTAGGGGAAGGGAACCCCTAACAGATTGAATGACAGATTGAATGAAGCTTGGGGAAGGGAACCCCTGCAAGTACTGTGATTGCAAGGTCCAAGCCCGGCTGAGGGAGATCTACGTTGAATCAGGCACTTCTTGGTTTAAAGGTCCGAGCCGACTAAGGGAGACCTACGTGAACAGTTAATGCCTTGAGAGATCCAAGCCCGACCGGGGGAGACCTACGTGAACTTTTGTTGAACTGTGGAAGAACTTTTGGAAAGCTGAAATAAGCGACTTTAACATGGCAGGCCAAGCAGACCTTGATCCACATTTTGAACTGCCCTTTTTTGATAACCTGAGCCACAGAGTGTGTTATCCTGTTTATGGGGGCCACCTTACTCCGTGCTGTCCAACGTGGGGAGGAGAGCTGACTCAGTCACCTTGATCTTTTATGTTACAACACTGATTTTCCTTTGCATACATATTTCCCTTTACACACTTTTTGTATAAGAGATAGGGTAGGCATTATGTTTTGTTAGTATAGGCCATTTTGATTTGACAAAGACTGACTAGGACTGTGTTTTCCTTATTTTATAATGGTAGAGACTACTCCCATCTTAGCTATAGGGCAAAGTAGGAGCTTTTCCAAACCCCAAGAATTAAATAAATGTTTTGAAATGTGTAACTCTTGTGTCAGTGTCATATTTGTGATACCATGCCTCCCTTACAATGACCCAGAACATCTGTTCTACCTTAAGTGGTGTGAATGGTGGGTAATTTTAAAAATGAGAGGGACGCAAAAAGATGTTTGCTTTGTGACACAATGGGCCTCATTACGACCCTGGCGCGGCGCCGTTAACCACTTAGCGCCTTACTACGAGGTCCCTTTGCGGGACCCGACCTGAACGGCTGGTCTGGACCAGCCGTTAAAGTAGGGACCCGCAAATGGACCTCGCAGGCAGTTACGGTACCGCAATTTGCGGTACCGTAATTGCCGCCTTCCCCATTCCCATTGAGCCCTATGGGGCAAAAATGGGAATGGGGAAGGGCCATGGTGAAATGGGGAAATACCGCCCCGCCAACCTTGGAATGGGGCGGCATTTCCCCATTTCACCATGGCGGACTTGTTACAACACCGGCACCAACCATGGTGCTAATAGCGCCATGGTTTAGCGCTGGTGTTGTAATGAGGGCCAATTACTAAATTCAGTTACTTTATTTCATGGTGTTTCTTTCAAAAGGTTATTTATTCTGTTAGGCTTACACTAACCTGCATGCTGGCAATTGCAGGCTTCCATTTGTCAGTTACAAGTCTTACTGGGCTGCTAGACGCCAGCCGGGATTGCATGTACACAGACAGGTGTGCTGTTTTCAGCCACAATGCTAGGTCGATAACAGGCTCCACTTCCCCCACCTCACCAGCCCGGAACCCAGGTAGAGTATGGTCAAAGAAGGCACGTCCATACTTTAGAAGATAGAGGAAAAAGACAGCCAGCGAGGAAGGCCAGAAGGAAAATACTGCAGAGGACAACAACAAGAAAAATAAAGTAAGCAGGATACAGTGGATCAACTGTTAGGACAGTTTTCTGAAGTCCCACTAAGGGCTTAGTGAAGCCATTCAACTGAGGCAGTACAAGACTCCACTCTTAGTATAAGGCTGTACCACCTGAGTTTAGGGTAGTGCAGACAGAGCAGCCAGGCTTATCTTAGGAGGGAGAAAGGGCTGTAGAATCAGTACAAATGAAATTGTAATACAAATGGTCCAAAGAAACAATATGTATGTAAAAATAAATGATTTATTTAAATACAGGTAGACCCAGATAAATCTAGGGGTAAATAAATACTATCGCACATTATATGAAATCAAATTATCAAAACACCACTCTATACTTGAAGCTACACAGACCAAAGTATAAACATTATTTGGAACGCCTAACAGTAGTTCTAGGGAAGTCAAAACCTTTTCATACACATTCAGTGTAGGCCACACCTATTCTTGGGGAGTGAAACCCAATGGTTACTTTCACAATTACATTCAGTAATGCAAGGGCAGTAGACCCTACCAGTACAGTGACTCTCAGTGCAAATCACATAATCAGTCAACTGGACAATATACTTTTTGTGAATAGTGGAACACTTATTCCATATACAGTAAAAACCTATAACTACTTTTGTGATAACACACAGTTATACTAGGTGAGTAAAACCTATGGATGTAATATTCATTATAGGTGCTTTTGAGATCAGTGAAACACAGATTGAGATACGCAGTAACTCTTGTAACTTATTTTTGGATGGCACACAGCTGACTCAAGGTAAGTAAAACCCATATACTTTTTTAATCTCACAAGGAGTGCAGGTTAGATCTTTCCCAGCTATACCAGTAACTGATGTATTACTTATAAGGGACAGTTAGAACCACAGACTCTGGGTTGGATAGCACAGGGAAAGTAAAGTAAAACTCAATTTTACACTTTACTGAATGATTCAAAGTTATTCTAGGTAGGCAACAGCCTAATACAGACTTATTCTGGACAGGCTATCAGCAAGTCAGGGGAAGCAAGACCCAGTTGGGGGACACTCATACAATTATCCTAACAGGATTAATCTGGTGATACCAACAGTTGGAGGACACTCATACAATTACCCTGCAGGAATAATCTGGCGAAACTAACACATTACTTTTGGGAAGAGACCCAACTTAATCACAGGAGAGTGATATACCTTCACATCTACTTTCTATTAGAATGGCAAAACGGTTTCTAAGGAAAGTAAATATGATAACCATACTTTTAAGAAGAGTGCATCACACATTCAAGGTAAGTAAGAACTTTTGTAACTGTTCACTCTTAGAGTTACAGTTACCAACCAACTCTTTTTACAAGTAAGTCACTTTTAAACCATTATTTTCTTTTATAGGCAAAAGGCCCAATCCCTTAAAAGTCTTTCCCTTATTCTTGGAGCAGAAGTGTTTTCAGTGGCAGAAGGGGGGGTCACTAGGATCTAGTGTCCACCGGGCAGTGTCGGGATAGATTCTTTAGTTGCAAAAGTCAGAGTTCCTTAGGAAGACTGGGCAAACAGTTGAGTATTTTACTTCTGAGTTAGAAGAGGGTCGAGGGACTTCACAGAAGACACCCTACCAGGATTCTACCAGTGGTGCACTGGATGAGAGGCCTCACCATCACAGAAAACATCCCACAGCTACACAGAAATCCTAAGAGACTTGAGTTAAGTACATACCCAAGCCAACACAGTACTTCAGCATTGAAGAAGATTTAGCATCTGGAGGACTTCAGGGTGTGCAGCCAAATACCCGGTCAGTGGATTCCTTGTCATGTTGACTGAAAACAAGACCTCAGAAGGAACTTTGCAGCAGGGATCGATGAAGAAGGCTCTAGGCAAGGTTTTCATCGCGGCTGAATGTGGTTCTGCGGATTTGGCGCCTTTTCAAGGAGCACAGAATAAGACAGAAAATTGCAGTTGAATTCTTGTTGTTACAAAGGCCCAGCACTCTGTTGAGGGGACTTTTCGGACTCGATTCGTGTCTCTGGAGATCCACCAGGATGCCCACGAAGTTTCAGCGAGATTCGGTAATTCGGAAGACCGTGCACCGCACAGTTGCTCGAGGTCCCACGATATTGGGGTATTGCAGCAACGCAAGGTCACAGCAATGCGTGGGATGGCTCAATTTGCAGGTCTTCTTGAGTTCAGTGGGTCACACCAGGCTATGGGTCAGAGCTGTTGTTTTCAGAGTCCCCACGTGGATTGGAAGGAAGGGCTACAGCAGCCTCTGGTAAGGCAAGAAGGAAGACAAAAGGCTATGGAGTTTTGGACTCCTCCCTCACTGCCTGCCCTCACAGACAGACTGGAGCCTGGGCGGGGAGTCCAGGAGACTCCCGCCAAAGATAAAAATCACATAAAGGAATTTCCCATTCTGGATGTCAGGGGAAAGAAAAAGAAAGGACAAGAGACACTAAAATGGATATAAAAGAAGACAGGGGCCCTTTTGGTAAAATGAGCACCCTTAGAAGCTTTTACTGCAGCTGTGCACACAGCACGCGGTAAAGGTGTACCAAATTAATACAAGCTATCACTGCCACCAGCCACTGAAGGTACGCTTGTCCCTGTAACATAATTGTTACAGTTTTAGCGTGAAAGGGGATACATTGTATCTCCCCAGCACTCCACATAAGGTATGGGTGTGCTGGCTTCACAGAATAAAATGTAAAAAGGATCCAAAGATCCTTTCTACCCATGGGAACTGTAGTTCACTCAAGGTTAGCCAGATAATGTTAAAAGGGGGAGCCCCTAGGGGCAACCCAGCAATAACAGGCACTTATTGCCAAAAGGTTGTTAAAGAGGATAACTTTAAAAAGACACTATGGAGAGTCTAAACAAATGACACCCACTTAAAGAGGTATTAAGGAAAAATATCCCACTAGTAAAGCAAAAAGTTCTGGGTTTGACCCAGGTCAGGAAGATTGACCATTTCTATGACAATCTGACCTAACATCAACTATTCCAACAGAAGCTAGAGCAGGTGAGTCACAAGGCAACGAACTCCAACTTAGCACTTCTTTTAAATAAAGGAAACATCTATCAGTGACCGGGAGGAGGATCCCCTCTGGCATGGCAGTTGAGAGCCCAAATGAGGTCTGTTTTAGCAGCCATATTGGACTGGTCACCTTCAGGAAGCTTTGTGGCTGTGCCATTGGCAGTTGCTTGTTTATATTAGTGCAATTTCCTTATATGGGTTTCCAATAGGGATTTAAGAATGCCCCTTACCATTATGCCATCCAGCATCATCGCTTTTAGGGAGGCAGAGCTTTTCCACCAGAGCGATCAGCCAGCCGCTACTCCCAGGAGCACAGGAACCGAGGACCTCTGTGTCCCCTTGTTTTGCCTGATGGAGCTGGCTGTAACCGGGAAGTGCAGCGCCAAAGACACACCCCCTCTTCTGGAAGCCCCAAACACAACAAAACCTTCCCCAGAGTAAACAGACTCACGTCCACTGGTAATTGCAAAGTCACCACTGCGGGACTAAAGTCTGAAAGCCAGGCTGATACTTGGCTTCACAACAGATTGGCCGCAACAGGCATGCTCCCTTCCACTGCAGACTCCCACCCTGCACTGCTGGTTGATGAGGAAAAGAAAGAAGAAAGCAAAAACAAACAAACCAATATAGGGAAATGGACCTGCTCAGCTGTCTCCCAGAAATGCTGAGCAGTTTGATGCCACTTACAGTATACCAACAATTGAAGCCTTCCCCAGCCTTTGACAACTTGAATCAGATATACAGTCCACCTCATATTCTAGAGATTCGTGTTTCATGATTGGGGGAGGTAGGAGAGGATTCTGATCTGGATGCCTACTGAGTATATCAGGCTTTAGAAGGTATAACATACTCGCCATTGGAATACAGGGTGCATTTTCCATCCATTGTTGGGGCAAGGCCTTGTGGAGGACAACAGTATTGACTATGTCAGTGATGGAAAAGGCGCTATGGAATTTAGGCGACAATTTAGCAAGAACCGTTAAAAGAGTAAAGTGGCAAGATGACAACCACGTATGGTCACAGATCCTATTGGAGGGACCTGGCATACTTCTCTTATTGGCTGCCTCCTTCATTTCTGCTTGCTACGTTTTGGAGGGTTTCCAAAACTCTCTCTTTATTTGCCTTTAATTGATATAAAAATAATTAGGCACACAATTGCATACAATTTGCCTACAGAAGAAATATGTGTATATATAAATGTAAGATAAATATAACATACTCACCATTGCACCATATCACAATATGATGACATTAAAATCAACATACCTCTAAAGCCTACATAAATTCATTAATTATGATGCGACTTACATCTGACCAGGCTTGATGGTAACTTAATATCAATTATCTAATTTAGCCCACCAACTTCAATGCTTTTTGTTCTCCTGAGCCATGATATGTATACAAAACTAGCAACAGCAAAAACTGTGGCTTCATCGTTGGTCCTTTTGCAAAGCGCTATGGCTTTCATAGTGGATCTTATTCCATAAAATAAGAACCTTGGCCTCAGATGCAGTCTCCTAAAGTGGAAGTGCAATGGCCATATTAAAAGAAGGTACTTTTCAGATTCAATTGCAGTCTTGCAATGATGGCATGTGTCCGATATCTTGCAATTCCATTTGTTCAAACAGCAAAATTCCATATCATAGCTTGATAAATAACTCACTATCTCAGCTTCTGCCATGACTGATCCACTCAAATACCAATTGGCACCCATTGTGAACTATTTGGCACTCATCAACATAATCCTAACTGGATAATATCTGTTTATATTTTTGTCTTTAGTTTCCGTGTAAAAAACAAGGGGGGTCCTGTCGGAGAGACTCCCAGGACTTCCCTTGTTAATTTGCATAATTTAAGTAGATTTGGGTCTCACCCTAAGTTACTAGGGGAATCCTGACATGGACCCCTTGCTCACTATTCTTAGAGAGGCACAGCTCTACCCTACTGATGAGGTCCAACCAGACCGAAACACGTGTCTGGGGTTGCTGTTGGTACTCTTGTTCAGAGGAGAATTGCCTAGCATTTCGGTGCTAGATTGCCCCAGGGCAGGACAAAGACTGATATGTTTTGGATATTTCTCCTCTGTGACAGATAGTGAGCTAAATAATCTGTGTAAGGCTCTCGTAACCAGGACTGATGTCAAACTACATATCCCATAATGCACTTAGCAACAGTTCTCATTCCATGGCTATTCCTATGCAGCAGCCCTAGAACTACAATACTCAGACGCCTTGGTGATCAGTGCTGCTTTCAATTTACCAGGACCAGAGAGGGAGGAGGAAGATTACCTTCAGGTGTGGTGTTCCAAGTGCTGTTAATGAGCATGCTTCAGCACAGGGCAGGGCAGTATTTGAGCCGCTGCCTGCCGGAGCACAGGGCTCTTTGAGTTCACCCCAGCCCCTTGTCTTCAAACCTTGGATTTCTGCTGTGTCCTGTTGCTTCCAGAACCTGCTCCTGTTCCGCTGCCGTGTGCTTCCTGCCTGCACTTCCCTGCCTTCTGCGCTGCACCTCTGTGCTCCCTGCCTTGCAGCCCTGCTGCTCTGTCTGCACCCCCTGCCTTCTGCCCTGTACCTCTGTGCCTCCTACACTGCAGCCCTGCTCCACTGCTTGCAGTCGTCTGTTCCCTGTCTGCAGCCCCTTGCTCTCTACCACCAATTATCTTGTTCCCTGCCTGAAGTTCCTTGTTATGTGTCCATAGTCTGTGTTTCCTTGGCATCTGTCTGCAGTCCTGCCCTTCTGATTCCAATCCATATTTACAGTTCCTTGTTAACAGTCTGAAGTTCAGTCCTTGTTATCCTAGTCAAGAGTTTCAGTCCTGAGTGCTCTTGTTCCCAGTCTATAGTTCAGTCTGCTGTTCCTTGATTCCGGTCCTTAGTTTCTAGTCTGCTGTTTCTAGCCTCCTGTACTCTTGTACTTAGATTCTTGTCTTCTTGCTTTTTCTTTTGCTTCCTGTTCTCCGTCCTGAATCTTGCTCACTTTGACTTCCTCTTCTTTCCCTGAATATTTCTGGTACTGTTCTTGGCCTCACTTGTACTTGTGTAATTCCTTTGTTCAGAGTTTGGCTGCTCGGTTTCCCAGCAGGCAATCTCTGCCCCTTTCCTTTGTCACGTTTCAGTATTGTAGCTTGTGCCATATTGTTAACAGTGTGCTGGTTCCTGTTTCACCAGGCAGTCACTGTTCAGTTCCTGCTGGACCCGTACATACTTTTCATTCCTTAGGGTCCAAACACAGACACCCACTCCTGCTGCTCCTTTCCCTGAGCATTGAGAGTGGGGCACTGTAATAGTAACAGCCCAGAAAGCTAGAGTTTCCCATGACCCTGTGGGAAACTCTTACCCCATTCTGTGTACACCACAATTAGGAACCTAACATATGTTTGTCTTAGTAGTGTGCCTGTATGTAGCTATTAGCTGTCCTTTCCTGTCTGCAGGATTCCTTACACTCCTGTCTCTTGTGCACTTTTCTCCCCTCAGCTTTGTGAGCATGTCTCTGCACTCAAGCCCCTGGCAGCTTCATTGTGTCTAAATAGGCCTTATATCATTGTGAGACTTTGTTCTCCCAGTACGAACTCAATGAAACAGAGCTAGCAATTCTATGCAGCGGATCCACAATGCATTTTTCACAAAAAGCTTTCTTGATCATCATTTTAGTGTTGGAATGTATCCTTGTTGGATTTATCTGTAGTTCCATGAAGCCCAATGAATGCACGATATCGCTGCCATGGATACACCATGGCGAGGAGCGAGTATCCTCTTGCTCTAAAAGATCGACCACAGCATCCCTGTAATTGCTTAGTTCCGATGTGCTCCATAGCCTAATAGAATACAATATGGTTTGAGTACAACAATATGGCTGAAATAGCATAAATGTACCACTTCATGCAGTAATATCATTGATGTGGGTATGTTTGATAGCCTGTAACAGGGCTTGGACTGGTCAAACAGTGTCCGATATAAGCAAATGCCAGGCAGATGGATTCCAAAGGCGGTAAATAAAAGGAATGAACCAAGTAGACTTATGGACTGAATTGTTTATGTATACAAAATATGCAGTGGCTAATACTGACAGCCAATTAATCACATTAGTAAAACAATGTAGATATGTCCCTAGGGTTTCATTTAGTCACTCTGCCTGGCCGTTTGGGTCTGATTCAGAGCGGACAAGGCCCTTTCAATACCTAAATCATTGCTTTGCGCAGTCCAGAAACAAGCTAGACGGTGGGAACCTCAGTTTGAGATTATCTTCTTAGGCAGTCTGTGTAGCTGGTATATGTCAGATACAAAGGCACATGCCATATTTATTGTTGTACACATATGGAAACATTTGCCATTTTGGTATTGTAAGGGTGCAGGAGTAAGACTCAGGCACAATGGGGGCATGTTTCTGGGTATACACTTTTATTTGTTAATAAAAGGGCTGGAAAAATGACTCTGTATTCATAAAACTAAGAGGGGTTTCCCTGCCTCAAAGAAAACTAGTGAACTTGTCAGGAAGTCCAAAACTAAAAAGTCTATCACCGTCGTGTCTCAACCGTACCTTTGTCCGCAACTGTAATAATCTAAAGTAATTGCACGGATGATCTCTTCTCAAATGAAAAAGAGTTCTTGAAAACCTGGGGAATGGAACACTCCCCTAGAACTGTGGATTGATCCATTGGAACTTGTTGTGTTAAAGTTACGCCATTACTTGTGAACTTGAACAATTTGTGCAAGGCTAAAGACATTACACGTTTCACCTTGGAGTTATATTTGGAGTGTGAGGGCCAGAATAGGATTTCAGACGCAGGACATTTTGATTTGGACATCTTGACAAAGGACAGACCCTTCGTTTGTGTTGAGGTAGGGAAAAACCTCCTAGCACAGGCTAAGCGAGGCCCCTTATCTGTTAAATAAAAGTTTATAGCCGGAACTATGAGCTCTCTGTGTCTGAGTCTCAATCCTGGCTCCTGACATTACAATAGTCTGTTTGAACTGGGACTGGAAAGCGGGCTTCTGAGATGGCGAGGAACTGTTTTCTAGCACAGAATAATGTACTTCTGTTCGATATTTTCTGGGACAAATACATAATGGGGTGTTCCACCTTCTTATCGTCTTTTTGTATAAGGCCTGCTCCTATAGTTATTTATAACTGCAGATGCACCATTTGTGATCTTACTGGTCCTGATGCAATGGTGGTTCCTTCTACTGCCTCTACTTTAATCACTTAGTTCTTCATTTCCTTTGGAACCTTGTGCGTTTGAGACCAGGCCAAGTCCATGAGAAGATCAGATGACCATTTCCACTAAGGCCAACATTTCTAAGGTTTGATACTGAAAATGCAAATATACTTTCAGGATAACAAACAGAATTCAGTTGGGATGTTAAAGTTTTCTGTATGTTCAAGATGGACTGGTTGTTTTCCTCTCACGGCCAGGCTTTCCTAAGGCAATTTCATAATAAATGTTCTGATGCTTGTTAATCTGCTTAGAATCACATGCTGTGCATATGATCCGACATCCAGTGGTAACCGCAGAGTATTGCATTTTGTCTTTCAGGGACTTAAAGGGGACGTCGGCATAGGCGTGTCTGTAACACTATCCTTATCGTGACGTGTAGTGTACCCAAAATCCCACACGCGCCGAGGTCCATCAGATTGTTTTTTTCCTCCCAGATAACTGGTCGCCCTATAGCGGAGCTCTTACATAAGAGACATTGTTTATCCTAAAACAACTTGTCAGTTATTCCCCCTTAAGTAATTTCGACGCCAAGAACAACTATGATGAAGACTACGGGGGACTTGTCTACGATGGTGGATTTCGGCGCCTACGATCCGGCAGCTGGGGCATCCACGTGGCTGAGCCTTCTGGCCGGACTGTATAGTATGGAGAGTGGGGTCGGGTGGCCATATTTCCGGTATGTCTTTCCTGTTTCCCCCTCTTTACCCTCTAGGTCTGGTCATCTTCCCCTTTTGCTTCGTGTAGGGTCAGATATCCGTGGAAGTACGAACACAGGACATGCAACTCCTTTCTCCCCTTAGATCACGACGAGAAGCGGTGTGCAGCTTGTAAACTCCTTCGGCCTAAGACCCTTAAGGAGCGCTGTGTAAAGCGGTGGGCTGCGTATGGTATGTCGCGGGTAGAACCCCCTTCCCCCACCGCTCACCCACCGAAAGTGACGGGGGTACCGCGGATGACCAAACAACCGTTGTGGATGTGATAGACCTCAAGGCGGACACCTCTAGGTCAGCCACGCCTGTGCCTGACCCTTTAAGGCCTGACGCTGGTCTCGCTTCAGGGACAACACCCAGCGACAGGTGCGTACAATCGCATTTCACTAAGCACACAACCCCTACACCTATTTCGACGGGTACGTCGAAAAAAGTGAAAGCGGCAGCAGGACCGGCGAAAATTTTGGTGGTTTCCTCGGATCGTACAGATCCAAAGCCTTCCCCGCATCCGCAGCAGCTTCTTGCGACTGGGCATTCCAAGACAAACAAGGGCGCTACCCCTAAATCAAGTTTACACGTCAAAACGCGGAAATCTGGCGCTACCACGGTCCCGAAGGCCGCGGTAGGCCCAAAAATCACGACTAGGCCTCAAGGCAAAAAACCGACCGATTGGCCCACTAACACCGCGGAAGGCAATAAGTCTACCGATAGTCCTTCGGACCCACTAACTCACGTCGATTTGGCGATAATCGAACAGAGCATTGGGAGAATTACTTCGGCGGTTGGGCTTATTCCTGTTCCCCTGAAAAATATGGGGCAGGCCACGGACAAATCTTTGGATATGCCATGGTGCCAAGGACAGTCAAGAGCCTCTTTCCAACACCCTGAGAGACAATATTCGGCGCCGAAGGGCAGAAGATGATGCCTTTCCACCCATAGGCCCTTCAGGGTCCTCTAAATGGACTAGAGAGAAATTTGAAGGGTGTATGGACCGTCTTGAAAGAATTATCAGTTTTTCTGAGCATCCTTCCCCAAAAAGATCTCGTGGAGAGCCTACTCTTCAATCTGCTTCACATTTCCAAGAAGATCAGCCTTCTGTCCCAGTCCAGCATGAAGACATCATCCAGATGGAAACTTATAGGGACATTTACAGTGAAGATGAAGAACCTTCCTTCCTACAGAATTACGATGAGGACGAGGCAGATGCCACAAACAATTGGGAAGAAACCCAGCAAGTGAGGACGGACCCATGGACGCTTCGACATCAAGATCAGGACACTGATGTGTTGTGCCTGGATTCCCCTACATCCACCCCGGCTCGCCAGGCCTCACCTGTAGACGACCAGATTGCCTTCAATACCATGTTAAAGAAGGCAGCTGAGCATTTTCAAATCTCTACTCAAGAGGAAGTGCCTGAGCAGGACTTTGTAGAGGATACCTCCCTCTAGCCAGGCCATTCCCATCCTTAATTCTATTAAGGGAAGATTGGCTCCCTCCCTGCTGTCACCAGCTTAAACCCGGGCAGTAAACCAAAGAGCTCAAAAGTTATTTTGGCCAGCTCATTCGGACCCTCAATCCCTGCTAGTGACTACCACCCGGAAACGGGCAGGAATACCCCTTGCTACGGGGGAGTCGCCTCCAGAAAGGGAATCCAAGAGGCTATATGCCTTAGGTAAGCGGGTTACCTCGGCTGCTGCATATACCACGCGCATAGCAAATAACACTACTCTATTGGCGAGTTATGCTGACGCTCAATGGAACATAGTTCTGGAAGGTCTCCAGGAGGTTCCAGAGCCCGTCAGGTCCAAGCTTCTCAATATTGTGGCCAATGTTCAGCCTCATTTGCTCATCTACTCCTTCTAGCGCCACGAGCGGAATCTGTGGGGAACACGGGGACGGATTCTCCATTAACTGGCAAGCTCTGCCCCATGTCTTCCCTTCCAGGTCTAGCAGTCTGCCCTCTCCCACCCTCTGTTGTTTTGGCAAGAAAATAGGGGGTGGATTCAGCACTCAACAGTTTAGATTTAAGTGTTTGATCCTCTGATGGCCACCTTGCCATATATTGGGTCTGGCTAGCCAGATATTGTACTTCAAAGTTTGGCAATCTAATGCCTCCTTGCTCATTCGAGTTTTGCAACTTCCATGATGCTATTCTATTCCTGGAATTATGCCAGATAAACCCCCTGCATATGTTCTGTAGTTCTGAGAAGAATCGTTTGGGTATTGTATGTGGGATGTTAGCAAAATAATGTAATAGCCTGGCCAGTACCATCATCTTTAATACTGCCACTCTTCCCATCATAGTGAAAGGTAGCTTGGCCCAAAATACCATACTTTTTTCTATTTTAGATACCGCCTTCACAGTATTCTTCCTATGTTCGTCTTCGGTATTATGATATACGTCTATACCCAGGTATCTAAACGTCTCCGTTTCCCACTTTATCTGCAGTAGCAGCAGTTTGTGCTGTGGCATTCCTACGTATCTCCCCAGAGGGAATGTGCTTGACTTTATTGGGTTAACTGTTATGCCAGACAGCCTCGCATACCGCGCAGTAACCTCCAGAATGTGTTGTAGATTCTCTTCTGGGTACCTCAGGTACAACAGCATGTCATCCGCATACATTGATATCAAGTGTTGCCCTCCCTTAGTGTTGATTCCTACTTCCCCATATTGCTGCCTGAAATACGCCTCTAAGGGTTCTAATGCTAGGATGAAAAACATCAGGACCACGGGCATCCCTGCCTTGTGCCTTTGCTCGGTTGCCACTGTTCTGAAATGCTCGCGCCTGTTATGACTCACGCCAATGGCTCCATATATAGCAATCAGACCCATATCAGATATACGGGTCCAATTCCTTATTCTTCCAAAACCGCCAATAGCAAGGGCCATTTAACTGAGTCAAAGGCTTTCACCGCGTCCAGTGATATTATTGCCGCCTCATGGGAGCTCCCCTGAACATAATCTATAACATGATGGACTCTCCGCAGATTGTCGGATATATTCCTACGTGGGACATACCCAGTTTGGTCCGAGTGTATGAGTTTGTTTATGACTGGTGTTAACCTATTTGCCATCACTGCTGTCAGGATCTTACTGTCCTGATTGAGCAGCGAGTGGTCTGTAGGACCCGCACTCCGTTTCCGGTTTGTTGTGTTTGAGGAGCGGAATAATGATTGCTTCCCGTAAAGTCCTGGGCAATGTGCATGTACTAAACGCCTCATTGAGCATTGCTAGCATTGGGGGGGGGAGTATTTCTGTCTTATAAGCTTTGTAGAATTCACTCAGGAGTCCATCTGCCCCTGGGGCCTTGCTGGTGGGCAATAGCTTGATTACTTGTTCTAGCTCCTTTGACGTTATCAGGGCCTCTAGGTTCTCCCTTCCTGCCTCCTCAAGTTTGGGGAGTGTGATTTCTGTTAATGCTTCCAATACGTCTATCTCTTCTTTGGTGGAGTCTGCATATAGTCTCTTATAATATTCAAAAAAGCCTTTGTTCACTCCTTCCTCGGTTTCTCATATCTAACCATCAATCCCTTGCATTGCTGTAATTGTTTGTCTAGGGTTCTTACTTTTGTATAACCAGGCCAATAATCTGCCTAGCTTGTCACCTTCGGTGTGCTGCCTCTCAACGTATTTCCTATAACTTAGGTTACTTAGCCTCTCCCAGTGATCCCTGCACTCTTGTTGTAATTGGTTTATGCTTTTGGCCTCCCCTGGGGATCCCATGCCCTCCCGCATCCTAGTTTCTAACTCCCGTTCTGCGTTTTGTAATTCCCTTGTTATACCGCATTGCAACCCTTTTTATTTAGACATTGCCGCTCCCCTCACCACTACCTTAAATGCCTCCCACAGTGTCCCAGCTGAATCTACACTACCCATATTGTGTTCAAAATACTCTTCTATCTCTTTTCTCAGGTCCTCTCTGAACACTGTATCTTTTAATGATTTGGCCCTGAGTCTCCATGTCGGGATTCTAGCTCTGGGTGGTAGAATCGGCCACGTTACCACCAGCGGGGCATGGTCTGAGAGGACCAAGGCTTTGTATTCTGCTTGTGTCGCTTCTTTTGTTAACTCTGTTCCAATAAATATATAATCTAGCCTTGTGTGCAGGTTCTGTGGGCAGAGTAGTCAGAGTATCCTCTATCCTGTGGGTGTCTCAGCCGCCATACATCTACTAGCCGAAACACTTTTAACAGGGTGCTTAGGACCTTCGCTGCCGCGGTCGGTTTTGTGACCTTTGTGTCCGACCTATCCATCACCGGATCCAGGGTACAGTTAAAGTCCCCCCCCCCACACTACCGCTCCGTCCACATACAGACTTATCTTGGTATATAGGGTTCTAAATTAGGCTGTAGTATCTTGATTCGGGGCATACACGTTGATGATACACACTGCTTTATTTTCCACCAGCCCCCTTATTAACACCATCCTACTATCTTTACCTATGGTGGACTGTAGTAGCTTGAACGGGACATGTGGCCCTATCCATGTTATGACCCCTCTAGTGTATGCTGAATATGTTGCTCCTAGGGTTGTCCCTTTCCATTTCCTTGTCATAACATCCTGCTTTTCCTTGGTCAGATGAGTTTCCTGCAGCATTCTATATCTATTTTCTGTCTCTTCAAGTACATCATAACCCTATTGTGTTTAATGTAGTTATTGAGACCCCTCACATTCCAGGTTGCTATCTTCATTTCACCCATCTTATCCATTTTTCAATCCTCCCATCTCTGCCCCCACCTTCCTCATGGCACTTTTTGGCTTGTGTCTATAGGCTCGCCCTCCCCCCTTAATTACCCCAACCCCCACACCTCCCTCTACCCCAACTGTCCCTAACTCCATCCCTGCATCTCAGGCTACCCCGCATCTTGTCCTTTTCCCGGCCAACAGTCGGTGCTCAGTGCGCCTCAGGAGGATACCGCACTACCTGTGTCTTGACTAAACTAACTACTGGGGGGAGACAACGTGTTCTTTATCGCTGTTCATAAGGGTGCACTCCCTGCATTCTGCTAAGAGTATACTGCACAGTAAATTACATACTTGATCATCTATGTGTTCTAGTTATATCCGTTCTATCTTATTCTAGGTTATGCTCTTATATCAAGTTCAATGTCATTTATATAACATTACACAGCAGCATACGTTCTATCTGATAGCATGTCATAGAAGAAATACAGATTCAGTTATCCCTTCCATTCTCCATCTGGTAATCTGCTCCTGCCGGGCAGTTCATCGTGTCCATCCACTTTGTCACGTCCTCCGGAATCTCGAAAAAAAACGCTCTGTCTTTGTGCCGGACCGTTAGTTTTGCTGGGTACAGCAACATATATTTGAAGCCAGACTCAAGTAACCTTCTTTTCACTGCCACATAGCTCAGAGTTGCTTCTGTACCAGGAAAGTATAATCTGGGTACGCTGTAATAGTCGCCGACGCTCTGCTTATTGTACCCACTTTTGCAAAAGTGCTCCAGGATCTTCTCACTGTTTTTGTTGTTCAATATCTTAGCGATGATCGGCTGGGGAGGGGGCACCTGGTGGCGGCTTCCTAGTTGGGGCTCAGTGCGCTCTCTCCTCTGTGAACCCATGGGTGAGCTCTATGCTGCCTATTTCTTGCAGCAACATATTTTCAATGCAGTTAGTCAGATCCAGACTTTCCTCTCCTTCCAGAAGTCACACAATGCGCATTTTGTTTCTGCGCACCCGTCCTTCTGCTTCCTCTGCCCTGAACTCTAGGTTGCGCACTTGTTGGGTGTAGGGCTCTGGCGGTTAACTGTCCTGTTGTCAGCTCGGGGAGTCCCACCATTTAGCTTTATTCTTTCCACTGCTCATGCAGGCTCAGAGACCCGGGCTCAAAATCCGCCAGCAAGCAATGCATATGATCCTTGTTTGGATCTCACCTTCAATTGCCCTCACAGGACTGCTGTCGGGGCTCTTCAGTCCGCTCTGGCTCTTGTTCTTTGGGACGCCACTTTGCTGCCGTTACTCATAAATAAATCCTCTACAATTTGATCTGCGAGTGCCCTGTCATGGAATTCCTATACATCTGAGCCGTCATCCACAGAGTTAATGTTTAAATTCTGTGTGTCCCTTGTGTTGACTGTTCCTGCAGTGTCTTTTCTTTTTTCGGATTCACTTGGACATTAGCTTCGTCAGTTTCACCCCTTCTGCGAGCTCCAGCTATCACTCTGCAGTATTTGTCATTGTTGCACCTATGCGGATACAATGTAACATTTTGGAACCTCGGGTTTATTGATGCTTGGTATATCTTCTTGTTCATGGCATGAGCAGTGCTCCTACGCTCTGGTTACTGTAGCAGCTTTGAAAGTCAGTTCCTGCTGCTCCGATTGTGCTTACTCCTGTGTTGGGTCCAACTATACAAATGACTTCACAGGCAATGCGCGGCACCTGGATTCGCTCCGATGGCGGTGTCTGCCCACAACAGCGCAGAGCGGCAGACAGTACCAATATATTCAGTAGTGTAACCCTGTCCGTGCCTCAACATCCAGGAGTGTTGTACATTTCCATGTGTCCGCTTGTTCCTGCTTGTTTCATGCCGAGCCGTCATTTCCTACTGGGGCACTCATAACTGTTGGCTGTGGGTCTCCGGTCAGCAACACCACACTTTGGGGAGAAAGGTCTGCTTCCGTGCCATACCCGCCTCGCTGTTAGTGCTCGATTTACCGTGTCTTCCTCTGTTTACCAACGGTTCATGTAGCCATCGGGTCTGTGGAGTCCTATGTATATGCTGCATCCAGTCACTCGCTGCGTTTACAGCAAGCAAATGTATGTGTCCGTCCCAGTCGCGGTGCGGTCCACCTCCGTCGTTCCTCTGGCACACCGTATTTTCCTTTCTTACGAGGCCGGCGCCATTTTATTTATTGCAGCTCGAGATACTTGCGCATTTCTTTTCGTTTTAGCAGTAGTTTCTCACCGCGGGTCATCACGAAAATGCAGTCACCTTGTTCCTCGCATCTTCCCACAACAGTAGCATCATTTATGTCACGAGGGCACCGGTTGCAGCATTAGTGCACGGCAGGATATTGTAGGATCAACAGGAGACGCACAGAGACACGTCATATCCCATGGCTACCTAGCCACGCCGCCCATCTATATTTAGTGACCTCCATAACCTTGTTAAAGTCTCCTCCCCGGGCCCATGAATCTGCTTGTTCCTCCAGTAATATCGATTGTAGCTCAACCTATTTTTATTAACAGAAAAGTTCAACTTGACAACACCTGCTCATATTCGGTCTGTACACCGGTAAGGAGATTGGCTATGTACTGTGGACTTGAAGGACACTTTCCTTCATGCTTTGGTGGCCTCACACGAGATTTCTGTGTCTGTTATTGGGAAAGGAGCACTTCCAATACAGTTTTACAGTTCAACCCGGAATGCAGCCCCCAGAGTCTTCACAAAGTTTATAGTGGCAGTTGGGGCTCACCTATGCCGAAGAGGTATTGCTATTTACCAATACTTGGATGTTTGTGTTGGGGAGATTTGTCATTTGTATGCTTCATCCCCTCTCCTAGTGAGACCCACAGCACGTTTTGCTGAACTTCTCGACCTTTTTCTTTAAATCCTGAACAAGTGGATCATTTTTCCACGTATTCATTCTTGTGGGCTCTGTCTTTTGGAACTCTATGCTTTGTATTCTACCAGTACTATGGAGTCTGTCTGCTCCATAGCTCTTAAAGGCATCTGCATTTTTCTATTGCAGCACACAGATCTTTATTGGCAGTGTTGCTGGGGACCCTGAGGGTGCTCCTTTAATATTATTTTTCTATATCCTCAAGTAACTAGAGTTCTTAAGGATAGAGGGATACTTAAGATCTCTCCCAAAACTCTATAGTCTGTGCAATTGACTCTCACCCCCCTTATGTGGAGTGCCAAAGCGATACCTAGTATCCCCCTTCTCTCTGCTCCTGTGACCTTTTAGTCACATAGACAATCTCCTAGTTATGGCTGGTGGCAGTGGACGTCTTCTACAAACTATTGTGTGATTTTTTTTGTACCGCAGGCTGTGCCCATAGCCTTGGTAGTGCACAGTGGGGGCACCCAAGTACCAACTTGGGGCTGCTCTTCTTTTTTCGCCCGTACTAGCATGGTTGTTCTTTGTCAGCCCTTTTTCTACCATTCTAGGAGGGGAGGCCTGTGTGTGTTTTGCCTTTGGCGGGGAGCCCTTGGGTGACGCACCGTATAGTCTCCAGAGTGTCTGGGCAGGCAGAAAGTGGGGGAGGAGTTTTCCACCCCCCTGTCCTTTGACCGTCAGAGTGCCTGAATAGGACCAGCTCCCACAGGGGGTCTGGCTGTCCTGATTGGACAGCCAAACACCCCTTTCTGTCAAATGCTGAGAGAGATTGCAGAGGAGTCTGTGCTGGAACTGTATAAAAGGTGAGGCTTCTGGAGTGAAAAGAAAGTCGACCACTGGAAGCTGAAGTAACCGAAGAAGAAGACGACCACAGGCGCCTGCAGACCCTTTTCAACACAGTGAAGCAACCACTGCTGTCCTGACCCTGTTTTCTGTGTGACAGAAGAACTCTAAAGATGACAACTCCTTCCCTTTGGCTGGTGGGAACAACCAGTCCCAAGATGAACTTTGAATTGAGCCATCTCCTGAGGTCCTAGGAGGAGTTAAGGCTTTCAATCAGGCAAACACCCGGGTCTCGCCTAGCATGTAATGCACACATGAAATATTTATTATATCTATAGGTTCAATATTCTTAGTGATATACCACTCATATCACACCTGTCTCAAAATACCCCCCAGGTCACAGTGGACCAGGAATCAGGCCAGTTGGTAAAAGTAAATATTTATTTATTTATTTAAAATTCAAATCAACACACATTTTAATATATATATATATATGGGGCAGCAATCACCAAGTGGTAACAATACAATTCAGAAAATAAGTAAAGCATTTGAATTCACTTATAGTAATCCAGAATAGAAAACACAGGAAAAAGAGCAGTTTTGGTTTATGAACAGATAGCGCTTAGGTTAAGGTTTCCCCCTGCAAAATTCTTAAGGCACAAATTAGCAATTCTACACAGATGTAATTAAGCAGCAGGTATTCAGGAATGAAAGACTGTGTCTAGAGTTTGAATGCAATCTTCCCTCCCCAAACAAGAGAGAAAAACGTTTTTAGAATTTGACACTTTTTAAACTGACAGTTGAAAATGGCTTTGTGAAACAATAAAAAGCGTGCAAAAATGCTTAAATTGATAAAAAATTCCTATGGGAGCAATACTAAACAGGTTCTAACAAACATAAGTTATAAGATAAACAACAGTACACACTTTAGATCAGAATGGCAAATATGAAACACTTTGGATGGGAAAAGGCACGTGTAAAACGTTTGTAAAAGGTACCTTCGCGGCAAAATTTCATTATGTGATTTTTAATAAAAACAGGTCAAATACACTGTTCCGCGATGCAGGTTTTAGCTACAGATCTTAGGTTTCAGTGAGAGTTGAAATTAAGTTTCTATCTATAAAATTGAAGAAGTTACAGGAGTTTTAGTGAGAGGCGTTTTGGAAAAATAGGCACGAAAATGAAAACAGAAATCAGTTCTTACAATGACAATTATGCTCTAAACTAGGGTATTCAGGCTGGTTACCAGTTTGAAACACAGTAAGCCCCAGAGTGGTCCACAGAAACCAACCCTAGCACCTACGTGTCCGCGTTGGAGGACTCAGTCGGATTTCCTGTGGGATGATATTAAGGGTTTGGGATTTTCAAAAGACAAAGGATTTTCAAGAAATCAAAGCAAGGTTTCAGACTGGTGTGACACTACTCCAAGTTAAGTTAAAGAGAGGATGGGTTGAGATTGGGATAGGACAAGGCAATATACCATGGGTTACTATTATTCCTATTGATACTTACAGTCCACTGTAATTAAGATTGGACCGTCAGGGTTCTGATCATCGTATCGAGTCTACCGGCAGCAGGGCACCTCTGGTGGAATTGGATCAGCTGTGCGGTTCTTGTCAATTTGGACTGCACCTCAGACTGGATTTGGATAGGCCCTTTTGGTTACTAGACACTGTAGATTAGCGGAATTGCGAGTTTCAGCAGGCAAGCTTTAATGGTAGCGAGCCAGACTGGATCAGAATTACTTTCCCTTAAGTTTGGGATAATTGGGAGTTCAGCAAATGCTGAGGCCTGGGTTTTGCAAAGAAGTCTGGAATCGGCTGCAAGATGAAGAGTTCTGGAACAAAGTGCTGCACCAAAATCAGGATGTGGTCAGGAAGCAGTGTGTCTATGTGTGGTGAAGTTCCTATATTTATCCTACCAACTGACATCACAAAATGTGTGGTAGGGGCAGAATTTCAAACCACACCCCCACGGCTGTGAGTGGTCAAAAGCACTTGCCTTGTTAAGTCAGAAAAGAGCTGTCATCTTTATGATATGATTTGGGAACTCCCACATTGATTTGAACCGCAATTTAACTTTTGCACAAATGTGCATTTCTAAAATTATGTCCCCTAGTAAAATCCGACACATACATTACATATTCGATGTTTTTTTTTTCAACTTGCTTTTTATTGGCATTTTCATAAAGTAAACAAAACAACACATGTAACGAACACCCCAACTCCCCCCGGCTCCCTCCCCTCCTCCCCGACCCAGGATTCAAAAGTAGTCCAGTGTTGCAGTGCTCCTCCAAAAGTTGTCCAACGTGCCCCCCTCCCACCCACCGAGCGCTTATCGGTTTGGCTGAACTGACTTGACCTGCCCCTTCGTGTGTCTGCTTCATCGGAGGCGTTTATTATACCCAAGAGTCACATGCTCCACGGGCACCACCGCTGCCTTGTACCATCCACCAGGTATGAGAGTAGTGAATCCCAGTCCAACCTGAACCTCAGGTAGTCTCCCTGTATTGAGTAAGTAAGCCACTCCAGCGCCAGCAATGACCACATCTTTGCCACCCACTCATGGTCCTGCAGTGGGTCCTTCATTTTCCATCTGCGAGCTAGGACCACAGTAGCCGCCATCATCATTATTGTTTAAAGCTTGCGGTCCGCCTTAGTCTTGATCGATGCTAGGGACCCCCCCAAGCCCAGTATCGCAGCCCTTTGTTCCCCCCATAATTAAGTCCCAAAACTTGTTTAAGTGCATCCCATATCCCCACCCAATAAGTCAAGTTTTGGGCAATCCCACCATATGTGCTCCCAAGTACCCACTGCACCGCATTCTCTCCAGCAAAGAGGGGATACCCCAGGGTACATTTTGTGAAGTTTGGAGGGGGCCACGTGCCATTGGGTGAGCAGCTTCATCCACATCTCCCTTATTTGAAGTGATCTTGTTAGCTTTGATATTTGCTTCCATAACCAACTCCAGTCGTCGCCTTCAATGGCGGACCCGGTAGCTAATTCCCAGTTCTTCACATAGACTCGCAGTGGAGGGTCCTCTCCTGCTTTCATGTGCTTATATATGGCTGTGATCAGATGCTTGTCCCCCAAATCCCTGATAAGATATCTTTCAAAGGGGGTTAGTTGTCGAGTTGCAGCTTGCTTTATGGTGGGCCGGGTGAGCCAATGTCTAAGCTGACAGTATCAGTACCTTTCCTTTTCGTCCAGCGCGAAGTCCGTCTTACACTGTTCGAACTGCTTTACCTGCCCCCCTCGAACATGTTACGTACCATCCTGCACCCCCCTTGATGCCAGCGTTGAAAAGCAGATGTGTTATGGCCAGGAGCGAACTGTGGGTTATTAAATAGAGGGGTAAAGGGCGACAGATGCGACGTTAGGTGGGCTTGTTGCACTGCCTCATCCCAGGTACTGGCTACCAGGGCTGGAATTGCACTACTATACATCTGAGATGGCCTGTCCTGTTTCGGTTTCCACAAGACCCCTTCAAGGACCTCCCCCAGGACCGCCCTGTCCATGGGCCTCCATACCTTCCTTGGTCGTCTCTTTGCCAATCCCGGAAAACCTTCAGCTGAGCTGCCTTATAGTACCCCCTGAAGTCGGGTGATCCCATGCCCCCCGGTCAGTGGGAGCCCTTGTCACCCTGGCCGCTATCCTTGGGAACTTATTGGCCCACACGAACCTGCTAACAATTTTGTTCAGTGACCTGAAGAAGGCTGGAGGGACGTGCGCCGGCAAGGCAGCAAAGTGATACGAGAGCTTTTAAGTCATTTTTAAGGTGCTGATACGACCTAGCCAAGAAATCGCTAGGGGCCCCCAGTCTATCATCTTACTCTTTAACTTCTCCAGGAGGAGTGGATAGTTCGCCTGATACAGAAGTTCCACATTTGTCCTCAATTTTACTCCCAGATAAGTGAGAGAGTGCTCCACCCATCTATACGGAGAGGTACGCTTTAAGGAGTGGGCTTCTGGGGTCGGGATTGTGAGGTTGAGAATTTATGTTTTAGAAGCATTCATTTTCAGGCCTGCCACGCCACCAAAGTGAACTAATTCAGCTTCAACTGCAGGAATCGCAGTGCTCGGCAGGGTCAATGAAAGTATCATATCATCAGCGAAGGCTACAATTTTGTGCACTTCCCCTGCAAAGGGAATGCCAGTTATGAGTGGGTTGGAACGCACCGCTTCGAGGAATGGTTCCAGATGGAGGGCATACAATATCGGGGACAGAGGGCATCCCTGTTTAGTGCCCCTCTCGACTAGCACTGGTTCTGACAGTTGTCCATTCACCGCTAAACTGAGGGTTGGGTGTCTATAATTGGCTCTAATCTTGTATATAAATTTGGGGCCAAAACCCATCCTGACCATGGTTGCGAAGAGGAATCCCCACTCCACCCGATCGAACGCCTTCTCTGCGTCAATTGCCATCAGGAGAGCAGGGATTCCTTTCTTATAGGGCTTCTCTATTAAGTGGGCCAGCCTTCTGACGTCTGTGGTTTGTCTACCTCTGACAAATCCTGACTGATCCGGGAGGACTAGGTTCAGGACCAAATGATCTAATCTTTTTGCTAGAATCTTGGCGTGTATTTTAGAGTCAACAGTGATTAAAGCTATGGGGCGGTAGAAGGTGTACTCGGTTGGGTCCTTGCCCTTTTTATGAATGAGGACAACTTTCGCCTCCTCCATTGTTCCCGTGATTGCGGTATCCCGCCCTATTTGATTAAAGAGCTTGGTCAGAATGGGGATGAGGGTTTCCTTATGCAGTTTGTAGAATTCCAACACACTGCCATCCGGGCCCGGCAACTGAAGATTAGGTAGAGCTCTGATTGCCTCCCTAACCTCATCCTCTGTAATATCCCTTTCGGGTGTTTCCATCTCTTCTTGGGTTATGCGGGGCAATTTAACCCTGTCTAGATACTTTAGTTGGGAGGACTGCGCCGGGGTACCGGGCACGTACAGAGTGAAATAGAATCGGGCAAATTCCCTTAAGATGTCCTCATTTTTAGTGCTGGTGCTCCCTCCTTCCACCTTAATTTTCAATATTGTCTTCTCCTTCTGGTCCTTTCTAAGCATTCTCGAGAGCAGTCGGTCTGCCTTATTACCATTAATATAATATTTCTGCCTGAGACATAATAGGCTTCGTTCAGCAGCTCGAGTCTGGATCAGGTCCAGCTGGGCCTGAATCGCCCTGTACTCCTTTTTGGTAGCCGGGGTCTGATTTATTCCCATTTTTGCGGTTACCCCCCTGAGTGCTTCCTCCAGGCGTGCCTCCTCTACTCTCAATTTTTTATCCCTTCTTGCTTTAAGCGCTATTATCGCTCCTCTCAGGGTCGCCTTAAAGGCTTCCCACCTAACCTGGGGTGTTGTGTCCTCTAATGGGTTCTCCGCGAAGAAGCGTTCTATTTCCTCTTTGAACTCTCGGACCAGAACTTGATCTTTAAAGAGCGCAGTCGGATAGTACCATTTCCACAATCCCTGGGGTCTGCCCTTCGCTTTCAGGGTTATAATCAAGGGGGCATGGTCAGACAGCGTTGTGGAGCCCATGGTGATATCCAGCGCCCTCCCCAGAATGTTGGCAGACAGCCAGATATAGTCTATTCTTGAGTGGGACCTGCGCGCATGTGAATAAAGGGTATACCCCCCAGCCTCCCCCCGTATCTCATGCCACGCATCTACTAGGCCCAGGTTACTGATTTTCTCCTTCAGGTCGTGTGTTGGTCTCCCTTGTGGGCCCGCCCATCCCCCCGATCTATCCTTTGCCGGGCCCCACGCGATATTGAAATCGCCAGTAAGGACAATAGGGGACTTAGCGAACTTCTAAGCTTTTCCAATGCGCTCCGAATAAATAGATCTTGAGCCGTATTTGGGGCATATATCGTTGCCACAGTGAGAGGGAGATCATAGCCCTCCAAGGATACTGCCAGGAACCTTCCTTGGTCATCTACAACCTTCCCAGTGATATGTAGCTCCAGCCCGTCCCTAAGTGCCAGTAGAACCCCAGCTTTCTCTTCAGATTGGGTCGCTTGCAGTGCCCTGGAATAGCCCCACAGCTTAACCCTTCTGCGGTCAGACGTTCGGATATGAGTTTCTTGAAGGGTGATAATGTCCGGCCGTTCGCGCCTGATAAAGTGCTCTACTTTCTTACGTTTAATCGGCGAGTTGAGGCCGTTAACATTTAGGGAAAAGATCCTCATTGCTCATTGGCTAGGCACGGTGGTTCCAATGTCCTACAGTATGGGTCACGCGGCCCCCCCTACTATTGTCCCGTCCTCCTCCCTTGGGCTTTCTTCTTTGGTGTGCGCTGCAGAACCCTTTCTTTTGATTCTGGAACCCTGGGTCTCCCAAACCCCCGTCCCTCCCCCCTGGCAGCATGAGATGACTGGTCTCAGCCCCCCTCGAATCCGAACCTCAAGAGTTGTCCCATTGATTGCCTTCCCAGTGTTCCAAAGCGGGACCTCCCCATTCCATTCCAAGGAGTGAGTCCCCCTCCCCTTCCCCCAGAGCCCTTTAGGTGTTGCCGAAAGCTTCGATCTCGCCTTAACCTTTTCCTGCTCCTTATGCCCTCCATAGGCATCCTTTTGCTACAACTCCCTCCGGATCTATGTTGGTGGTCACTCCCTGTAAACATCTGGGCCATTCTTAATTCCTGCCCCCTCCATTGTGATGACCTTTTCAAGACTGGCTTGTCGAGTTTCCGTTCTTCCTAGTCTTCTTTGACCGGGCTGTAGACCATTCCCAGTCTCTACGTCCAGTTCGCTGGGCCGAAAACGGAGTAGGTGGAGGCGGAGCATCCTCCTCCACCCCCAACAGGGCGAGACCCTGTTCGCAAGTGGTTATCTTCTGAGCCTTTCCTTGCCATTCGAAGGCCATTCTTCGGTGTTTGTTTAGTGTTACTTGCGCCAAGTCCTGATATAGCGCAATCTCTGTGCCGTTATACGTAATCTGACCTGCCTTGCGTGCTGCTGAGAGAATTCTCTCCTTCGCCGAGTAGCTATGCAGTGCTATTAGGACATCCCTAGGTCTAGCTCCTGGCTCCACTCGTTTGGGGCCCACTCTGTGAATCCTATCAAAGGCCATGTCCTCTGTCTCTGGTGCCTCAAGGAGGTCTGCAAAAATGCCCTTCACCGCTTGAGGGAGATCCTGAACCTGGGTGTCCTCCGGGAGGGCTTTAATGCAGATATTTGAGCACCTGGACCTGTTTTCAAAGTCTTCCACCTGGAGTTCCAGTTTGTGCGTGGCCGTCGCCAGTGTGTCCAGGAGCGAATCCGTCTTTCGTGCGTCCTCGGCTAAGTCCTGGATCGCCCTCTCATTCGTATCCACCCTTTTCTTGCTGATATCTCTCTTGATCTCTTGAATGCCCTCCGCCAGGTCCTCCCTGAGGGCGTCCATTTGCTTTTGGCCTGCAGTGGTGATCTTTTCTACAATATCGGCCAGAAGGAGCTTCAGTGCCGATTGCGTGATGGGTTGTTCTTGGGCTTCCAGGTCCGCCGTTGGTTCCCCTGCCGGCCAGTCATTGGGGGTCGTTCCCTGGGCGTCCTTTCTGTCCTTGGCCCATATCTTTGTCCGAGCATTCTCCTGTAGCCTCCTTAGGGTTCTTTGGAGGGATTGGGTATCCTTGATTTTGTTCTTAGACATGGTGGCAGCGCCTCCTGATATTGTGCCGCAGGGTCGTCCGAATCTCCGCACACGGGGGCCTCTTCGCCCTCTATCGGTAGAGCTGGGGTGGTTTGGGTGATCGTCCGAAGGGGGGAACCCTTGTGGCTGCTGGTGTCTTAGTAGGACTCTATTCCGCACTACGGTTCCCCAATTCAGCCCAGGGTTCACGCCAGAGGCGGGGTCTCCCTGCCCACCCAGCAGGGGATAAGGCTGGCCCCTGATGTGGTGGAAGTTCGCTTCAGAGTCCGTAGGGCACGGGCAGTGTATGTCACTAGGGGGTATAATAGTGGGTACTCCCAAATCTTTTGTTTTCGGGGGGTCAGGTCTGTAAACAGGGAGAGTGAAGGGGAATAGAAACACAAGAGACAGACTGACTACCCCTCTCTCTAGGTCTGGCAACACAACAGGTACAGGTGCTAAGAAGCTGGCATATGAATCTACAGATATTGTCTTTTAAGAGAGACAGTTGGTATACAGAAACCGTAATACATATATCAATAAATCTCTTTAATAGTTAAAAATAAAATTTAGTAGAAAAATATACACTTAATAGGCTTTATCATATCTCACTCATTCCATTCATACCAATTCACTCGTTCTGTGACATCCGGGTTCGGCAGTTAACATTTTCTTAGCACATATTAGTTATTATTAATATGTATGACAATTGGAAAACACACAATTGGATTTTCTATAGGTCGACATATGTTTCGGCCCCTTTTCAATAGTCCCATCGTTGTCTACGGTGGTCTAGATAGTCAGTGTTGGGCCATCTTCAGGACAGTGATGATTTAGTAAAAGCTTAACGTCTTCACCCTTTTTCCGTATGAAAAGCCAAATCTACAAACATAAGTTAAAAACAAATTACAATGTATACTGGTCTGGTCTCTTTTAATTGGTCTCACGGTGATGGCTAGATAGCTATGCCAGAGAATATGCACCTACCTGTGGCCGAGAACGTAGTTGTGGACCACGGAGAAGAAATAAGAAATTGGAGGGTATTTTCTGTATTACCCTAGTCTATGACCCTAACGAAAGGAGAAAAGACAACGCGGCAAATTACTCCCTTGTGAGTTTAATATATTGCTATATAGCTGCAGAGCATTTTATTTTAAATTGGCATTGCAGAGCAACCTAACAGATACCTTTTCGCAAGTGGGTGGAGCTTCAAATCTCTTTATCGCCATCTCATTTCATGGGCAAGTTTCAAGAGGGAGTTGCTTCCTTCGACACTTGAACACGTAGTGTCTGTAAAAGAGAGGTGTTCAATCAATTACCTTACTCAAGTCTAAGTACTCCAGACCTGGCAAATTTGTACATGGATAATTTAGAACAACAATCCATCTACAGCTCTCGCAACCCTTTTCAAAATCTCATTAAAAATTGGCTACGATACATTGACGATATCTGCCTAATCTGGAGTGGCACCCTAGAGCAACTAACCTTGTTTCATCAGTGGTTGAACCTTCAAAATTCTCACATTCAATTTACAATTCACATTGATCCAAACAAAATACCATTTCTAGATTTGGAAATTCAAAAAACCACAGGAGGCTCTATTGAAACAGTTCTCTATAGAAAACCCACTGACAAAAATACTCTGTTAAACTACACTAGCTTTCATCCGCTTAGCTTGAAAGAGGGTTTACCCTATGGTCAGTTCCTGCGCATCCGCAGAAACTATACAGATGTACAACAATACAAAATACATGCCAAAAGTCTGAAGTCGAGACTTAAAGAGAGAGGCTACCCCCACAAAACGATACAACAAGCATAAAAACGTGTGTTGCACACAAATCGCTCGAGTACGTTAGAACCTGCACCAAAACACCAAGAAGATAAGATCACTTGTGTAAGTACCTATAGTCCGATTAGCAACACCTTCAGAAAGATCATACGTAAACATTGGAAGATGATCTACACAGAAGACTTTACCCCTTCAGCTCCAAGTTTTGCCTTTAAAAGGCAATCCAACATTAAAGACAATTTGGTACACTCGTACCTACCCTTTAAATCCAAGAAATTTGCACAAACAACATTGTGGGGCCTACCGCCTTTAACTGGCCATCATCGGTGCGGACACTGTTCAGTTTGTGCACAGACAACCACTCTGAAACAAATCACTTTATGTCACCATACTATCCAGCTGAAAGAGTTCACTAACTGTCTCACACCATGGGTGGTATATGCCATTATATGTCCATGTGAGATGGTATATATAGGCAAAACCAAACGACCAGTCCGCCAACGGATAAACGAGCACAAATCCTGCATTCGTAACGCAGTTGAAAATAAACCACTAGTGGCCCATTTTGCCAAAAAACAACACAAATGCACAGATTTTCTCTGGTGTGTCATCCAAGTTATACAAATCTCTCGCCGCAATGGGGACAAAGATAAAATCCTGACCCAAGCGGAACAAAAATGGATCTACAATCTGAAAACAGTCCAAAATGGATTAAATATAGCCATTGAATGGAGTGCTTTTCTCTGAATAGCTCCAATTTTGAGCCCACTATTTCCACAGCAGTGCGAGGGGATATACTCATAATATATTATCATGACACTTACACCAAAGGGCACTGGGACCCTGGTTTTCATTCCGTAATATGTGGTGATACATCAGTAAATAAAATAAACCTATACGGCTTATTTTACATTATACCGTGCTGTCGTTCTTCTGACGATTGTAACCACAAAACACTCTTGTCTGTGATCTTACACAACTACGATGCACTTATTTGTCATAAGTGAGATTATTGCGAAGTTGATTTATTATCACAAAGACACTGCGTAGCTCCTGCTATTTAAAATTAAGACACCTGTTTAAAGACAAGTTTCATTGAAGTCCCCGTAAGCGTCCATGGTTCGTTCCAGGCTTGCTGGGAAACGTAACCTACAAATAACTCGCTTTGTCAGCACCGCTTAGTTGCACGTTTTCTTTGGCAACACGTGATCTTTAAATAGCCTCAGCCCCTCCCCTTCTCTAACGCGACTCACTCACAAGTCAGCAGACGCCGCTCGAGCAACCTCGCTGCTTCGTCCCAACTAACTATAAAGGTGAGGAACAGCGCTCGCTCATAAAGCTGCGAACAGAAGTCCATGCAACTCACTCACAAGTCAGCAGACGCCGCCCGAGCTACTTTGCTGCTTCGTTCCAATGAACCACAAAAGTGAGGAACAGTACTCTCTTACAGAGTCGCGATTAGAAGTCCATGCACAGACTCCGCTATGCAGCAAAGAGAACCGCCCGGTGCGTGCGCCAGCACTACTAGTTACATCACACATAGCGTCCAAGTTAATCCGCGTTTTCCAACAGGTAACTGATGCTCTAGGCTGCCTTGTGATAGATAGACACAAATACAAACATGTCTTTCTCCTGATTTAGATCTTAGCTCTGATAGAGAGTGTAGCCCCGCGACTAGCCCATGCTTTCCCACCACATTTAAATGAGAAATTCTTTTCAACGTAATGTGGTTAAAATTAGACTTGAGTAAGGTAATTGATTGAACACCTCTCTTTTACAGACACTACGTGTTCAAGTGTCGAAGGAAGCAACTCCCTCTTGAAACTTGCCCATGAAATGAGATGGAGATAAAGAGATTTGAAGCTCCACCCACTTGCGAAAAGGTATCTGTTAGGTTGCTCTGCAATGCCAATTTAAAATAAAATGCTCTGCAGCTATATAGCAATATATTAAACTCACAAGGGAGTAATTTGCCGCGTTGTCTTTTCTCCTTTCGTTAGGGTCATAGACTAGGGTAATACAGAAAATACCCTCCAATTTCTTATTTCTTCTCCGTGGTCCACAACTACGTTCTCGGCCACAGGTAGGTGCATATTCTCTGGCATAGCTATCTAGCCATCACTGTGAGACCAATTAAAAGAGACCAGACCAGTATACATTGTAATTTGTTTTTAACTTATGTTTGTAGATTTGGCTTTTCATACGGAAAAAGGGTGAAGATGTTAAGCTTTTACTAAATCATCACTGTCCTGAAGATGGCCCAACACTGACTATCTAGACCACCGTAGACAACGATGGGACTATTGAAAAGGGGCCGAAACATATGTCGACCTATAGAAAATCCAATTGTGTGTTTTCCAATTGTCATACATATTAATAATAACTAATATGTGCTAAGAAAGTGTTAACTGCCGAACCCGGATGTCACAGAACGAGTGAATTGGTATGAATGGAATGAGTGAGATATGATAAAGCCTATTAAGTGTATATTTTTCTACTAAATTTTATTTTTAACTATTAAAGAGATTTATTGATATATGTATTACGGTTTCTGTATACCAACTGTCTCTCTTAAAAGACAATATCTGTAGATTCATATGCCAGCTTCTTAGCACCTGTACCTGTTGTGTTGCCAGACCTAGAGAGAGGGGTAGTCAGTCTGTCTCTTGTGTTTCTATGTCACTAGGGGGGCCCCTGGAGCTTTGCACCTCTCAGCTGATGTAGGGGCCTGTATGCTTCTGTCCCATCTAGGGGGCCCCCGTGCACGAGAGAGGGTCTCAAAAAAGGGGGGGACCCTCCTCACCCCTCTCCCCGCGGTGCTCCCTCCAGCTCAGATCAGCATCCGTTCTTTCCCCAGTCAGATCCGTACCTCCAAGGTGCGCACCGGGGTCGGTGTCTTCTGCTTCCAAGGAGGGATTTGTGCTGCACAGCAGCTCCCAGGACTCGCTGCTCCATGCACAGTGCTGCCTCCGGGGGCTGTCTTTCAGGAGGTGAGGGTGCCGCTCTCCTCCAGGAGTACTCGGCACCCAAGGTGCCCGCCCCTTTGGTGGGGGGTGCTCCTCTTCTCTCTGGCAGCGTGGGCAGCGCTGTCCGGTTTCCGGCTCCGGCCCCCCGGTACATTGCCAGTCTCGTCCCAGCCCCCAGGCCCTCCGAGATGCCGATGAGGCGAGTCGCTATTATGGGGTGGGAGTCTCAGGGGGTCCGTCTGGGGCCGCGCTGCAGGTCTTCATGGGCCGCGGTCCTCTGGTTCTTATGGAGGCACGGACCCCACCTCCTCCTCCGCTGCTGGATGGATGTCGGTCGTCAGGCGCTTTGCGAGCGCCGCGCTATCAGGAGGGCAGTGCTGGTGGATCCCCGGTCTGCTACCTCTGAGCCTCGCCGGCGATGGTCCCTGCCCGCTCCCTCGCTTGCCAACGCAGGGGTGTTGGGGGGGGTTCACCATCTGCTGAAGTCGCCTGGGGAGGGCTACCACTCTTGGCGGGCAAGTCTTTTTGGGCTTTGGGGTCGGGAGGTCGGTGGCCACGGTGTTCACAGCATAGCGGCCATCTTGGAATCCCCTTGATAGGTTATTTTTACATTCAATTCCCATCTCTGTGAGAGCTGTCTTTGTCATTCTGTGGAACTTTATCAATTTTAATCATAACAGTTTGGCCTAATAGTTTCTAATTCAGTACATATCTGGGTGATTATCACTAGAGCATGGGTGTACAATATTAGACTCACAGCTTTAATAGTTTTGCTAAAATTAGGGTTTTCCTGTAACTTTGGTTCCTTAGGTAGTACTGGGTTCATTAACGTCTTCAAAGCAAGGGCCTAAAATTAGATTAATAACTACCAATTTTTAGATGTGTCCTTCTTCCTGTTGCAAAGATAAGGAGTTTCAAAACTTAATCATAAATGGGCATTAAACACCAAAAGCTCTGGGCAGTTTTTTTTTCTTTGCAACTTTCCTTTCAACATGCAACAGCTGTCACATTCCTTTGATCCGGGAGGCGTGTCCTCTTCCTTGAGAGGGAAGCTCCCCTTTAGAGATCAGTAAGCAGCCTGCCATTGTCCTTGGCTGGGCCAAAGACGAAAGTCTGATGAGATCATTGTTGTCAATATGCAGGAACCTCCAACATCCATTAAGCCTTCCTGTAGCAGGGGAGTGTCAACCTGAGGTGTCATATTTCCCAAGCTAGGCACTGTCAAGTCAGAATTAAATAGTTAACTCCAAACTGGGTTACTTTAAAATTCACTTTAAGGTCTTTCATTTAAAACATATAAAACTGAACACAGTTTCTAAGGGATTTTGACATTTAAAAGAATTAAGCTCTTCAAAAACATGCTTTTAAATAGGCGAATTTTGCAATTTCTTCAGAGACAAAGCACATTTAAACTGAGTCTTTTACATCAGAGTTTCCTTTGCAGCATACACATCTATTCAGCACCATTTCTGTCATTGAGTGCTGGAATTTGTTTGCAGCCTGGAAGTAAGTATTCAGCCTATGCTTGGAGTTCTCTCTGCAAAGCTGAAATATTTGTATGTTGCCACTTTTATCTGCATTTTTCCTGTGTAACTGAAGGCAAACTTGCTGGACTGGTTTTTCATAAAATACATTTCTTAGCTGCTGTCAGTCAGTGAGGCCCGGTTACTTCTGAGCCACCTGGAAGATCTGTGATTTCAGCACACTTTGAATTTCAATGGTTCACTTGGAAAATGACTGAATTTAGCACCAAAACAGCATTTTGAAAGTTGCAATTGATTGGGGAAGCTGCATTTTAAAGGGCTTTTACGGTTTTTAGCCCACTTCTGTGTCCTTGCTTCATGTTACATGTACAGCACCCACTGGCATTCTTCTGCAGTGAGTTCTGTTTTTACACCAACTTTGACTTTGTGTGGCAGGGGTGTGCAGCCTTTTGTGATTTATGAACCATGCACAGTTTTGCAGCTTTTCTGCGCGCACATGGGTTAGTGCGTTCATTTTTGGCTGTTTCTTTCCCCATTGGCAAAGGGGTGCATGGGGTGCATTGGCATGGGTAAAAATATTCCACAGAGTTTCCAGAGCTGCAGAACCCCAATGCCAGGATACCTGCTGCGCATTTCGGGTGCATTGTCGTGGAAAGGCCAAATCCATCCAAATCTTGGATGAGCCCTCCAGGACAATCCAGAGATCCGATCCATCTCGCCCAGGTCCCCTCATCAAAGAAAGATACAGCAGGAAGAGAAGAAGATTGAACAGGCGATCCAAGTCCTTTGTTGGTGCAGCAGAAAAGGTGCCAAATTGTTGAAAGTCATGCCCCAGGTCCTCCCTCGGGACTGCTGCTGAGAGATCCCTTCCATTGTCCATCCTTCAGTTATCAGACCAAGGAATCCGTAGGTAGGGTCCAGAGCTGCAAGATCGCAGAGCATCCAGCACAAACATTTTCTTCTAACCTAAGCTACTGTGGGGGAAGAAAGTATTGCTTACCTGATTCCAGAGCATTAGAGTGCACTTAGAGGCGTCCAGGGCAACCCTCTCTTACCTCCTGTCAAACTGCTGCTTGAGTCCCTTTGAGTCCTGTTTAGGGTCTCCAATGTTCGTTATTAACTTGCTGCTTCTAAAAGAATAGAGCCTAGAAGAAACCCAGAGGAACTCTTCGAATTCTGCTGCTTGTCAAGACTTGCCCTCTCCGAACTGCCTTTAGCTAGGGTTACGTTTTTGGACTTTAAAGAATTGCTGTGCGAAGAACCCCTCTCTATAACCTTGAACCCAGGCTAGTGTTACTCTAACCCTTTTCCTTCTTTTAATTTACTTTCTTATATGTGTTTGCAGAATAAAGGATTTACCGTAAATCTGCTAAGAATCACATGTGCGTATAATTACCGATAACACAATAGCAATGTCTTTTTCCTTTCTAACGTTGCAACACATGTAACCGCGAACAAACATAAAAGTGAAAGTGTCCTTTGAAGTATATTCTAAACGTATTCTGAAGTGGTCTAGTCTAAACGTATGAGGTATTTAAAGTGATTCTGGTGTAAAAATTAAAAATATATAATTGCATATAAATTATATGTGTAAGTGCTTCTTTGATGTACATGTCTAACTAGGTTCAGTGTACTTACCTGTAGCTCACATCCTCCTCTTAAAATAAGCTTAATTCTCTGCCGCTCTACCAAGGTCCTAGGTTAGTACAGACTGATACTAAGAGTTAGGAATTTACAAACCACTGGGATAATTTACTAAAGTGTTACTATGAGTAAGACTTTATGAAAACTCCCCTAACAGTTTGGATGATTAGTGCTGCATCAGCAGCAGAAGCAAGTGCATCTTTGTCTGCACTTCACACTTGCCCTTTCAGTAAATCAAGAAAAAGCACACTTTCAGCCACCCCAGACCATTCTTGTTGTTGGTCTAAATGGGATGCTATCAGAGTGTAGGTCTTCCCTACGCTGAGGTGGTTCTGAGGTACACAAGAGACAGTTGCTTGGTTCTTCAGTAATGAAGGGATCTCTCTGTTGTGGTTTCAGTGCCTCCTTGGCTACATGGAGGCATATGTCATCAGAATTGCACATACTCATCTTGAGATGAGAAGGATCAAATTGAACTTGTTATGAGCATTAGAATCCAGCATCAGACCCCGGTCAGCTCTCATCCTGATCCCAGCAACTTTACATAGTGATATCATAACTTATTTATTTTAAAAATATTTTTATTTTATTTTGAAATCAAACAAACACACTACAACTGTTTCAAAACATAGAAAGCATCATAGTCCAGCACATTTTCATTAGAAATCCCCAACCCCCCCTTTAAACTAGAGCCAGTTCTCACATGTCATTTACGGGAGCATCATTGGGTAGTTCAGTACTTAGGCAGCCATCATCCGGGTCCTCTGTTCCGTTGTTACCCTGGTGAGGGTTTGCTATAGAGGCCACCAATTGCCACCAGGCCAGCAAGGGCCCTACTTCCTCCTCGCCCCCCCCTGGTGACCGCTTCGAACCAGACTACAGATTCAGCTTCCGCCCACCTCAAGAGGTCCGTCCACCATAGCTCCACCCTAGGTCTGTGGGCCGCCTTCCAGCCCATGGCAATCCTGCGCTTGGCCAAAACACAAGCCAGGTCCTTCATCTTGCTTATGTGTTTTGAATGCCGGGGTCTAGGGAAGAGCCCAAGCATGCATGACCAGGCCGATTCCACATCCAGCACCACCCCCCCCAGCGGCCAGTTTCATCTTGACCTCGTCCCAAAATCTGTGCACTTCCGGGCAAGCCCAAAACATGTGTAGCAGTCCCGCATTCACCTCCCCACACCTGGGGCATTGCTGCGTAGCTGGTCCCCCAAACTTTGCAATCTTCCCGGGGGTTAAATAAGCCCTGTGGGTAACGTACAATTGAAGCTGTTGGAATCTCGCGTTTCGGGACACTTTTTTGTGGTACCTCTGGGCCCGTTCCCATTGCCCGTCTGTCATGGGTCTTCCCACCTCCTCCTCCCAATCTTGTCTCAATTGAAGCAACTCCTTCCCTGCCCTTACTCGCAGGAGCTTGTATATCCTCGATATTTCGTGCCCGCCCTCCGATACATCATACATAGTTTCCAGGGAGGCGTCGGGGTCTTCCGCTAGCACTGTCTCAGGCCATCTTTCTCTAGTCTTTTTCACAAGCCTAGTGTAGGTTATATATTGGCCACCGTGTACCCCCGTGTCTTCCTGCAACCTCTGAAAGTCCCTTGCCTCCCCTTCCTGCCATATGTCCCCGAGGGTGGCCAGGCCTACCTGTTCCCAGTATCTACGGACCGATTCAAGTAGTTGAGAGTCGCTCCCGCACAGCGCCGCCAAAGGGGCCTGCTGAGAGTACGGCTCCGAGTCCCCCCCAATCTTCCATGTCCTGTGCCAGATCTCCCAGCCCAGCCTCAGTAGCTGCCCCTTGCCCACCAGTTTGTCTCTGCACAACCACACCACTTCCATCAGAAAGTATGGGGGTGTGTCTCCACGCAGAAGCCTAGCTTCCGCCGAGTCTTCAGCTGAAAGCCACCTGGCCCACGTACTGCAGCTGCCCCGTCAGGTAATATAGTTCAAAATTAGGCAGGCCTATTCCCCCCCCCCTGTCGCATGGGTTCTGGAGCTTTCACAGAGCAACCCTATTCCTAGAGTTGCCCCAAACAAAACCCCTACTGTCACGCTCACCTGATTCCCACGGAGGCGCAGGTCTGGCTTCGAGTGCTGATGCTTCTTCTATGGTGAAGCGCAGGGCTCTGAAGATGGACTCTCTGGCTCGCAGGAATATTCCCCTGTGCGTGAAAAGGGAGTATTACCCACTGACGGAATAATGCTCAAGCCTCCCACTCCCTTCCAACTCTCCACGATACCCTTCCTCGATTCCCCGTGAAGTCTCACCTTAGGGCCTGGAAGGATGAGTTCTCCATCCTGCTTCTGATGCAGGGGCGCGTTGAAACCCAGTTACTTCACTGGATTGAGGTTTGATGGAAGTTCAAATAAGCTTGACTATTCAGGTAAGGCGCTGTAAGAGTTCTGTAGCAAGTTCAAAAGTTCAAGCTTAATAATAATGTTCATTGTCTTATTGCAGCAAGCGCTAACGCTTATGTCTTTTTCCCCTTAGGGGCCGGGGTTCGGAATGCCAGAGATATGGCGCCGACCCGAAGTGAAACGTGCAGTTCCAGTAAATGACAGGTAAGTTCTGGATGAGCATTCGGGTAATGTCTTTGCATTTGCTCATTCAATGTCTTTGTCTTTTTTCCCCATAGGGGCCGGGGTCCGCAATGCCAGGAAGCGGCAGGACCCGAAATTAAATGGGAATGACCCAACAGGTAAGTCTTAGAAGGAAACTGAGCTTTTCCTATTCCCTTCCTTCTCTCACCTTGTGTTCTTGTCTTTTTCTCTCTAGGCTCTGGGAAGTGGCTGCGGATCCGGATGATCGCTGCTGAAGATGGAGGTGCCCGGAAAGGTAAGTGAAATGCAGCGCTGCAGCGATCGAAGCGAAATGCTTTTAAAATGATGTCTTCCCTGTCAGGATTGTCGGAGTGATGTCTCTGTGATGCAGCTTTAGCAGGTAAGGTCTTCTTTCTCTCCTAGCAGGTGACCCAGGATGCTGACAGGTGTGGCTGAAGTCCAGATGCAGGAGCTGACACGGTGAGCGTCCAGCTGCGAGGAGCAGAACAACGCGAAGCGTGAGTTGCTGATCGGGCGTGGTTTAAATAGCTTTGGAAGAAGTTCCAGGTATGTATCCTTCCACCGATCAGGTATGTATCCTTCCCCGACCACACCCAGGGGAAAGTAGTCCCACAGGTAAAGTAGTTCCATTCTGGCCTCAAGAGGGCCTGGATGTAGCAGCATGGTCTGCATCAGGTAAGTGCACATTAAAACACTTGAACACTTGTCTAGCTTTATGAGCCTGGCGCCTAAGGTGCCAGGACAGGGGTCCAACATGAGCCTGGTGCCTAAGGTGCCAGGACTGTGTCCAAAGGGCCCCAGCTTGGGCCCGCTGGCACTTCCCTGGGGGGAATGATGCCTGCCTCTGGGGTTGCTGGGTCGGACCTGGCTCTTTAGAGGTAGGCATCATGACACCTACACACGCTATGAAGTTTCACGAATAGGCTCCTACGTATCAAAAACGGGACGTTCACAAAAAAGTGCAAGAGTCTAGGCAGGACCACCATCTTGAGCAAGGCCGCCCTCCCCATCATGGTCAGGGGCAATCTAGACCAGAATACCATGCTGTTCTTGATCCCCTCTATCGCCTTTTCCGTATTATGCTTGTGTTCTGCCTCGACCTTGTGGTAAATATTTATTCCCAAATACCTAAATGTCACGGGCTGCCATGGTATTGGCAGGACCGGCAGCCTCTGTACCGGGGCATTCCTATATCTGCCCAAAGGGAACAGACTAGACTTTCCAGGGTTCACCGATATGCCCGAGAGGATGGCGTAGCATTCTATCACCTCCAGCACGTACTGCAGGTTTTATTCTGGATAACGCAAATAAAGGAGCATGTCATCCGCATATAATGATATCAGGTGCTCTCCACTGACAGTGCTTATGCCCACCTCCCCATATTGTTGTCGCAGGCATATTGCCAGCGGCTCTAATGCCAGTATATATAGCATGGGTGACCAGGGGCATCCCTGTCTGGTCCCCCTGCAAAGCTGCCAAGAATCTGAGACTGTGGACCCTGTTTTGACTCTCGCCATCGGGGTGCTATAAAACAACTAGACCCATCTGAGGTATCCAGGTCCCATTCCGTACCCCTTCAGGACCGCTTTCAGCCAGGGCCATCGTACCGAGCCGAAGGCCTTGACCGCGTCTAACGACACTATAGCCAACTCACCCGTGTCCCCCTCAGTTTGGTCTATAACATGGTGTAGCCTCCTGTGGTTATCGGTGATGTTCCTGCCTGGAACATATCCCGTCTGATCTGGGTGCATCAGTTTCTTAATCACATTCTTCAGTCTATTAGCCAGCACAGCCGTGAGTATTTTGCTGTCCTGGTTAAGCATGGACAACGGTCTGTAAGACCCGCACTCCACGGCCGGCTTGCCTGGTTTCAAGAGTGGGATGATTACAGCCTCGCGGAGGGACAATGGGAGTTCCCCCTGCTCATAGGCCTCGTTGAAAGTGGCAAGCAGTGGCTGAAGCAACTCTTGCTTGTATGTTTTGTAGAACTCGCTGGGCAGCCCATCCGAACCAGGCGCCTTGCAAGTGGGCAAGTTCCGAATCACTACCTCCAGCTCATCCGAGGTGACGGGTGCGTCTAACTCGGTGCGTTCTAGATCGTCCAAGGTGGGCAGCTCTATGTCCTCCAATGTGTCCAGTATGTCTTGACACATATCCTCCCCCGTGTCCTCATACAAGTGTCTGTAAAATTTAAGGAATTCCTCATTTACCTCTTTCTGGGTGTTGCATATGCAACATCTCTCATCCTTAATCCCACTGATCACCGAGCGGGGGGTCTCACTCTTATACAGCCAGGCCAGCAGCCTGCCCGGCTTGACGCCCCCTGCGTGTATCCTCTCCGTGTATTTCCTGTAATTGAGTCTGCATAGTCTATCCCAGAGTGCGCTGCAGGACAACTGTAGCTCCTTTACTTTGGTTCTGTTATCATGAGCGGTGCTCTCGCAACGCGTGAGATCCTCTAGCTCCCTTTCCACCTCCTGGAGTTCCCTTTCGACGCCCCCCTGTAGCTCCTTAGCTTGGGAAATGGCTACCCCGCGCACCACCACCTTAAACGCTTCCCACAGTGTACCCACAGAGCCTACGCTTCCCGTATTTATATCAAAGTATTCTTCAATGGCATCCCTCAGGCCCTCCCGAAACCCCTCGTCCTGCAGAGCCTCGGTCCTGAGTCTCCATGTAGGGATCTGCGGTCTTGGGGCCTGATGTCTCCAGTCTACCACCAAGGGCGAGTGGTCAGATAGTACTCGGGCCTTGTATTCCGCTCCTTCTATGTCTCTCACTATCTCGGCTGTTACAAACATGTAATCTAACCTTGTGTGCAAATCATGTGGCGCTGCGTAGTGAGAGTACTGCCTATCCGTGGGATGCAGCCTTCTCCACGCATCCTCTAGGCCTAGGTCTTTCAGTAAGGTACCCAGCGCTTTAGCCGTCGGTGCCGTTTTCCCTGCCCTGTCCTTGGACCTGTCCATTCTGGGATCCACGGTACAGTTAAAGTCCCCCCCCCACACTACCGTACCCCCTGCCAGGGGGCCAATTTTACCGAAGAGGGTCCTAAAGTAAGCCGCTTTGTCGTTATTGGGGGCGTACAAATTTATGATGTGCACTTCTCTGTTTTCCAGGAGACCCGTTACCACCACCATTCTACCCTCAGGGTCTACCGTAGAATCAAGCATCCGAAACTGCACATGAGGCGCCACCCAAGTAATGACCCCTCTAGCATACGCCGAGTACGCCGCCCCCACAACATTGCCCTTCCATTTCCTCCTGACCACCTCCAGCCTTTCCCTAGTGAGGTGGGTCTCTTGCAGCAGGGCTATGTCTACGCGCATCCTCTTTAAGTACAACATCACTTTGTTACGTTTCAGGTAGCTGTTAAGGCCCCGTACATTCCAGGTCACAATTCTGAGATTACCCGATGCCATCCGGTCGGACTATCTCCATCCCATCCCTTCCCATAATGCTCCCCATGTTATTTTGTTCCCTGGCTCTCTCCCTTTTATTCACAAACAATACCCCCCTCCCCCAAATTCGCACCACTGCACACAACTCCCCCCCCCCCTCCCCGCCAACCCCCAACAATAGCCCAGCTCCATCCCTGGATCTCAGGCCTACCCACATCTGGACCCGTCTCGTGTCCGACGACGAGGACCCTGTGGGGTGTCACCAATCTAACAGTGACCTAACTAAGTGTGCTACTATTGGGTGCAGAGGGTGCTCCCCAGGAGCTCCCAGTCGTCTATTTAGGAGAAGTGCATTCAACGGGACCCGCCGGCAGATACCATGACTTCCTCCCCACAAGCACAATATTGTACTATATTCCAGTGCCAATGTCGTTACTATGGCCTCTCGGGTGCCTCTGCAACGTGCTACTTATCTCCAGCCGCTTCTGTCTGGGCATCCGATTCCTGAGGACGACCTTGCATATCCAACCATTCCATCGCTTCGGTCGCCGTCTCAAAGAAGAGGGTTCTATTCTTAGTGATATCATAACTTTATTTCGGCTTAACGCTGTAAAGGTTTTCAGAACAAAGCATACATTTCATATAATACGTAGCCGACCCCCTTACAAACATGGGCACAGTAAGATGACATGGAGCAAGATGCTCTTAGCAGTCGAATAACTTCTTTACACAATGTGATGAATTCTTAGACTAAATAGAGCCCTGTCCACCGCTGTGGGCCGTGGATGGAAAAGGCCCAACAGACCTTGATACCAGTGGGGCTGGATTTGCTCCAGTCAATAAACTCCCAGGTGGCGCTGTACCCCATGTGTATGGGCTCACTGTGATTGCACTGCGTACAAGGGGGTTAAACAAATTAATAGTGTTAAAAATGCCCCTAGTCACATTAGTGTCGCAAAGCCGTATCTCAATAGAGTTGAATGTATCGTCCCCCGGGTTTGAAGTCCTGAAACGGTGTACAATCGGCTCCCTGTCTAAAAGATTACAGCCCCTCAATGAGTGGAGCCAATGAAATTTTTTTTTCTGTATTGCATCCCTTACTTCAAGCAGCTTAGTGACCAATTTGGGTACACTGTGCAGAAATAGAGTCCTGGATGCAAAGGCCCTGGTGAATCCTATTGGCCCTGGGGATTTTGTTTCCTTGCAAGTTAAGGATTTTCCCCAATGTGCGTGGTACTACTTGGTGTGAGGACCTTGTGGGTACGGGGCCAGCTGGAATTAGGTTATAGGCAGACCCTTTGCCCCTGTGGGCATGTGCCCTGTTTGCATTAGCTCTGTTCGCTTTACAGTGCTCATTCCCTCCCTTGCTTGGCTCACGTAATTCAGTGCAGGGATCTTGAACCAAGGATCCAGCTTACCGTGGATCATTTGACATGATCATCCCCCTTTTGTCGCCCCCCTGAGATGACGCAGGGTTCCTGACTTCGGCTTTCATTCTAACAGCTTCATTAGGGACAGGAGCAAGTTCTTGACTGTCAACAGTTCGGGGAGCACAAGACTGTGGCAGCAATACGCCTTCGGCCCTGGGCCCTCCTCCCCTTTTTCCACAGGGATGAAGGCTTCTCCTTTTGTGTTCGTTGATTGGGTCTGCGAAATATCTTGCGAAACTGCATTGATGGCCCCTGGTGCTTGCATCAGATTCCCCCCTAGAAAACTACCCACCGTCAGGAGTGGGGGTGAAGGTGGGAGTGGTGGCGGGTTCATTCAGCCCGCAACCAGGGTTACTGTAGACAGGGGTAGGTGATGTTACAAAGAGATTATCAACGCTGGCAGGCCCCCCTAGACACAGTTGTTGGGCGTTTTGGGGTGTATGGCAGGCCGGGCCCCCTCCATGCCCTCCACGTTGGGGTCATCAAAAGATGGACAATTTGGGGTAACAAATGGGGTAACAGGTGAAATATCGGTTGTTTTGGCAGTTGTTTTGACAACAGGGGTTATTACATTGTACTCGGTTTCAGTTTCAGTGACGGTGTCAATGTCTGCCCGCAGCCCATGGAGCAGGCTACCCAGAACACTGTCAGTGCCCAGGAACTGCTGTGTTTCAGTGATCAACAGGTGGGCATTCCCAAAGGGGACTATAGCTTCAGTTACACTCAAGCTTTACATCTGGATCTCTTCCGGTGGTCGGTGGGATTGAATCTGTTTAAAGCAGCTCATTTGCAGAAAACACTCATGAGGCGGTTATGACCACAGACTCATCCCTGGCTGGTTGTGGGGCGACCTTTAGCCACTTGTCAATTTGCAGCCTTTGGTTTCCTCAGGAACTGGAATATATCAGTGTCCTGGTGCTCCGAGCTATCCAGTTGGCTTTGATTGCCTTTCTACCATCTCAGAGCCTAGGACAGTACTCATTCAGGAAATAACAGGACCTGCAGGTTTTATATAAACAAGCAGCGAGGGACCAAGTCCCCTATTCTCGACAAGTTGCTGGTTTCGATTTGGGAATGGACTCTGGAGAATCCAGCTGCCAGGGGCACAGAAAGTGGGGGTGGGCTCATTGAGCAGGCTATCCCATTACAATAACAAGTGGGAGGTTCATCCTTCCATAATTCTAATGGTATTCCATAGGTGGGGAGTCCCTGTACTAGACTTATTTGCATTCGAGCGAAACACAAAATTCGTTTTGTTTGCATTGAGGGGAGCATGGGGCCTTTTTTCACAGGGAGATGCTTGTCAGACCCCATGGTGAGAGATGAGCCTCTTTCCCTTCCCCCAGTTCCTCTCATTCCGGAAACTATCGCTAAGAGCCGCTTGACTCGCCAATCATCCATGATACTCTTAGCACTTCATTGGCTGGCAAGAACCTGTTTCTCAGTTCTGATAGAGCTTGCATTGCAAAACCCAGTCTTTCTTTCTTTCTTTCTTTCTTTCTTTCTTTCTTTCTTTCTTTCTTTCTTTCTTTCTTTCTTTCTTTCTTTCTTTCTTTCTTTCTTTCTTGAGATGCTGTCCCACCAGGAAGGTAAAGCTCATCACCCATTACCCTTAATCGCTGAGCATAATGTGTGACCTGGTTCCTGACGTGTAACACTGGGTAATTTTCATACAAATAACTGAACATCAATCAGGCTGCCAATGCAGCCTTCCACAAGGAGTACATGGTTTTTCTGTCATTGGGCCATCGACAATAACATTAGTCCTCTGCTTGTTGAATCAAGTGCCATCCTTCAAGTTGCACTTTGTGAGCAGAGGCATTCCAGTAGAGTGCTAAGGGAATGTTTTTCTTCACGTCCAACCTAATAATTAGTTTTTTGAAAGGTGTTTCTTTATGACTTGACGCCTTTGGGTTTTTCTCGGGGTTTAAAAGGAAGCACACCTTGATTCTTCCCTCGGAGCAGAAGGCAAGATAAAGAGGAAATTGCTGAAAGAGAAGATTGCTGCTCAGAACCAGAGGCTCAAGAGGGCAGTTCGGAAGGTCAGATCTTGTGAACCTCACTGGAATGTGGCTTCAACAGGAGTACATCTGTGGATCCACCAACGATTGAATCAAGACTGAGTTAGTGTCACAAAGTTCCCTGCCTTACTGTAGGGACTTCAAGGGGGTAATTCATTGCACTTGGTACCTCCCAAAGATAGTGGGTGATGGATCCTGTGGCAGTATGGGAAGGCTAATCGTCTACCCTCCCTTAACTGCTGAGCTTTACGCAACTTTATGCAAAAAGGACGAGCATACTCGTCCTTGGTGCTTAAGGGGTTAATCCCTGTTGGGAGGCTGGGGCAGTCACAGGAAGAAACTACAATGGTCCCCCTTGCTAGGTTAAGTAGACAGAAGGTCACAATAGCCAAACTCAAATTCCCCAGGAAGAAAGGCTAACGCACAGATTCATCAACACTAGGCTTTGCACACAAGACACGTTTAAAACCCACCCTGTTAATATTGCCAAACGGAGAATAATTCACTTAAAAGGACCAGAGAAATTCTTCTCCAGTCCCAGAGTTCTGGTGCGTGGTATAAATGTGCCAGTTTGCAGTTTTCCATCCTACGTGCGGCTGATGCAGACTGACCAACCTAGTTTCTGCAGACAGACTTTTCCTTTGCGGGTGAAACACAGGTGCAATTTTACAGAGGACAAGCACTCCATCACATTAAAAAGACTGCCAAAGGATTTACTAGCATTAGGTTAACATGCTAGGGAAATAGGGGAGCAGTGTCTTTGCAAAGGGGTGCTCTGCAGTAACAGGGAGGGGGAAGTGGATTCCAAGGTGGTGAACAGGCCAAATAAGAACTCGGTTTGGCCCCTTGAAGCCTGAAATAAGCTCAGGTGGCCATACTAGGGGAAGCCTATTCCTGCCCCTCGGCAGTTTTAGGACACAGGCGCAAACCCTCACAAAGAGCCCACCCCATTCGGTGGGAACACTGGGCTATAAATGCCCACAAGCTCATTCTGGCAGTGTGAATGTTAAGAAGAAGCAGGAGGCTGGAGTGGGGAGACAGAACTGGAGAAAGACATTTTGAACAGATTGCAACCACATGAAGTATAAGGAGGAGTTTGGAGACCAGAGGGGGAGAAGGGGGCGATTGAGGGAAGGAAGAAATTGGTGACGGTGAGGAGGAGGTAGGAAAACATAAGGAAGTGACTGGAGGACATAAGGAAGAGATCACTCACAATGAGAAGGACATGGGAAATACTAGCAGGGGGTTGGTGGAAAATACTAGGAGGTTGGTGTAACAAAACAAGAGGTTGGTAGACATGAACAGGAGGTTGGTGGCACCAAAGAGGAGGTAGGTGATGGACAATATCAGGGTGCTTGTAGTGGACACAAGGAGGTTGGCAGTCATCAGCAAGAAGTAATAAAGAGTGGAAACATCAGAAAGAGGTTGGTGGATAACAGGTAGTTGGTGGAGGAGACTATGAGGTTGGTGGAGAACGACAGGGGTTTGGTGGGGAAGACCAAGAGGCTAGTGGAAAAGAACAGGAGGAGATGGAAGGACCCCAAGGAGTGCTTACACCGGCACTCTTTTTTTCAGCACCAGCACTTAGCTCAGAAGCTTAGCAGGCCAGCAGCAGCAATGCAGAAGCCTTGGCGTGCTGCATGCCTCTTTAACATTTTCTTTTCTTTTCGGATCATAATGTCATTGACTTATCACTGATGACTGATGACATGGTGATCTGAAACATCACTCATCTACATGGTGCATCATTCATGATGCCGGCGGGCCTGCTGTCTGCTACGCGTGTGGTTGACTAGTCCCTACACCACCCTCCTTCCCACAAACTAGGATCAAGGACACGGTGCACAGGAGGCAGCAATGAAATGCTCAGCGCCGGCCCGGCATGCACCTTGCCGCCCGGGCCCATGCTGCTGCTGCTGTGAATGCAGATCCACAATGTGAAGTGGCAGTGAGACCGCGCGGTGACCGTGCCTGTTCTTCACATTGTGGATTTGCAGCAGGGGCCCGGACAGCAAGGTTTATGTTGGCCGTGCGGCGATGCACGCGCCAGCTTAATTCTTTTTTTTTCTTACAGGCAGCGGCCCTGCCAGCGCGTGCCGGGGGTGCCGACGTAACGTGCATTTGGATTTTTAACTGTACGGGTGTGTGTCTGTGCGTGCCAGCCTGGCAGGGCCCAGGCACAGGCTCAGTGAGTCTTCAACACACTCAGGAGACTCTTAAACACAGGCCTGACAGCATAAAAGCTAAGGTAGGCCTGACAGCATAAAAGCGAGTCTGGTTTTTTGGTCCTCCATCCGTCCTCTTTGTTGGAGACGGAGTCAGGAGTGAGTCCAGTCCAGCATCCTGGCCCCAGACAGTAAGCCGTTAGGCTGAAGTTGGGTGAGTCTCACAGCAGAACTGTCTTGCTGTCTGTCCTTATTCACGCAGCTATGCAGCAGCCCCCCCCCCCAATCGCTTTCCAGACACGCGATACAATAACCCCCAACTGATTTAAATATCCTACAAATGTAGAATGCAGTTGCTAACAAGGTTTCTAATGAAATGCTTTACATTAGAAATTGCAGGGCATTGGTTAACTGTACCACCAAGTACTCTGCCTGAATGAGTTTTTTGAAGATTAAAACCAGTTGGTCTTGGATTTCCCTAAGGATGCAGTACCGTGAAGAGTACAATGGAGAAATTACGACTTGCAGGCCTTACCCATGGCGCGTGTTTGTGTTTTTGTGTGCTGTGCCTGTCTTACTACCATATGTCGAGAAGTGTGGCCTGTCCTTGGGTGTCTTTTGTCAGTTTATGCTTGCTTAAGCTTTATTGAGGGTGTGGTTTGGTTGTAAGTGTCATTGAAGGCTTTCTAGGCTGCACAAGGGGGTTTCACTGCCATAGTTGTGTGATTTCTGAGATCTGTCTAGAGTTCTATTGTCCCAAAGGAGCCCAGTAGGACAGTCGGGTCTAGTGGCCTTTCTAGTGCCTTAATGTGTGATATTGGTTTTTGTGTCGGGAAGTATATGGTATCCTTCAAAAGTTCTTACTGTGGTTGTTTTAGTGTAAGAAGTGTTTTGTGTGGCTTGTGCTGGGCCTTGTTTGGTGTTAGGCAGTGAGTGCATGTCTGCTCTTGAGCACTTTGCTGGAGACCTCTGGCATGCTGTTAGTGTCTGTGGAAGAACCAACCGCATGACATTTAACAGGACAACTGGCATTGAAAATCTGGTAAAAGAAATGCAATGCCGGCCAGATGTTATGTCAGCTATTCACTTTACATATGACGGATTGCGCGCAGGGCCCCAGGTGTCTCTGCCATTAAGAAGTAACCGTGTTACAAGACATTCAGTGTGACATTTTATGGGACTCACCTAATTTCTTTGTGGGCATATCTGCCTCTGTATACAGTCTTCATGTTGCCCCAGAAAACTGTGCACCTTGTGGTTTTAAAAGACAGTAATGTGCTCATTATAGTTGAATGTGGGTGTTCGTTTGGAAGGAATAAACGCAATGCCTCCCAGTAGTTGAAAGGCCCTTTAAGTGTAATGTACAGTACAAAGGACAGAGAAGCCAAGGTACCACTTCCATAGTTACATTTATATTTCACACGTAGAAACATAAATCTGTGGAAACAGTCCACGTTAATGTTTGTGTTCTCGTTACCCGTAAACAAACCATCTTCTTTAGCCTTTACTTTAGCCAAGTAGCGGCTGGGATCTTTGGGTCTTGTCCGGCAGACACACTGAAGAGGGGTTTGATTGAAGCCGAACATTTCTCACCTGTGTATCAGTGCTTCAAACTGTGCGATATTGTAAACATGCAGCGTTTAAATGTGTGATAGAGGAGGTACATATTTTGTCCACTAAAAGTGGGAGTCACATCTGATTAAAGGAGGAGATTGTTGGGCTGCCTTCTGATGCTGAGTGACATGTGATCAATCATGTTGTGCATATTCGTTCTCGGACAGTAATATTTTGCACTTTCAGGGATTGGGCAGGATGTCATGTTCTTTGTTTATTAGACTGGTTTCTATGTGCATACTGCACAGCCCTAGCATGTAGAACTGTATGTTCATGAACAACTTGTTCTACGGCTGTTATTCACATTATATATTACTTTAACAGGTCAGTATGCCATATGCTTGGTTTGCAATATATTAGAAGTTGGCGAATGTCCTGTGATCGAGCCTTTGAAAAACTGAGTGCTTTGTGGCACATATTAAAGAGCAAACAACATATTTGCTGTTTACTCTGGACCATCATTAGCTTGGGGTGTTTCATGCTGCTTTATTTTGAGGTGGCCACTAGGAGTACAGTAATTGAAAACCTGCATGTTATAAGTGTCCTTTGGTTTTGATATCTTTCTGCAAATTGTTCCCTACCCTCGTTCATCCCCGACCGTCCCGCTGATCCGCAGACATAATGTTGAATGTGGTGGTAGGGCTCCGGTCTGGAGGTGGCTGTAGTTAGGCATTGGGGTCCACCAGCAATGACAGGGGGTGGCGTGAGTGGTGGCAGTGGGGGGTGCCTGGAGTGGTAATAACTTGCAGCCTCGCAATCAATATTTTGAGCTCTGGCAGTTATTTCTTTCTTTTACAAATTACGCACTGACCTCAAGTTGTGTTTGTGATCATAAAGAGGTAGTGGATACGGACTTGTAAGCTCTGCAGAAGTTGGTCAAGAGAGTTTGGAGACTGGGAGGTTGGAAGCAAAAGGGCAAGGTGGGTGGCTTAAGAATGTGAAGGGGATGGCAAAGAGCATCAAGGGGTGATGAAGGGGAAGAAGGTCACAAGATATCAAGAAGGGCAGTAAGGAACCCTGTTAGATAGCCAACATGAGAAGGTTCTATCAGGCCTGGCTGTCCTTAGGGCAGGGTTGAGGCAAGAGTAGGAATGAGCACCCAGCAAGGGAATATATTGGAGGATCTGGGAGGTGGGGAAGGGCCTGAGACCAAGACCCAGGAATAAAGAGATAGACGTCCCAGGAAGTCTTATCTCCAGGGAGTGCCTCCTCAATGGCTCTACCTGTTGATGGATGATCTGCTCCTCACAACAGAAAACCCTGAGGTATAGTCAGAGAAGAAAGCAAAAGCCAGAAAGATATTGTGAAGATGAGTTTGAGGACCCTGAAAACCTGCAATGGACAGTTGACAAGCAGAAGGTTTTGGGAACTCAAAAATCTGCAACAGATAGTTCCCACGGTTTTGGAAATCTGTACAGCAATAGCTGGCAGATGATGAGAAGAACCCTTCAGTGAACTAAAAATCTTCAAGTGATTGCGACTCAGACCCTCTCAGGGGAGAGATGTGAGAAATGGGCCCAGAAGCCTCTACCCATGAAAGGTTTAGCATTGCATGGAGATGACCAAGATTAAGTTCCTGCACTTCCTTTTTATTTTGGCCCATCTTGTATTACTAATTCAAACAAAAATGACAGTTAATAATAACTCTTGTCTTGACATACTTCTTGATCCCCTTTACCCGTGGCATACAGGTGTTCCTCCCTGACCTATAGCCCTCTAGCTCCTGGAACCATGTCCTTCCAAGTATACCGTTAATAGCCTGTCCTAATTGTATCCATATCATTGTATTACTATATCCCCTTGTTATATCTCTGGGGGATAGCTCAGGGGCAACGTGCTCGCCCTGGAAGCAAGACGACATGAAGCAACGCAGGTTCGATCCCTGGGTCTGTGCTTAGAAACCTCTGGGTAATAAGCGCGTTATAAATAACCTATCATATCATTATACAGCACTCTGTTGCTTCAGTTAGTTTTATATATATATAAACCAGACCATACTTGCTGGTGATATTTTTATGGCCCTAACCTAGCTTCAGGAGGCTACAGAGCACTTTTCAAAGAACACATGCATCATGTAGAAAATGCATGAGTACAATTGAACCTTTCAAGGGGAGCACGGCATTTCAGTTTTTCTTTACATAAAGATACAGTGAGGAATGTAAAGGAGAAAGAGAAGGTGGTGTATCTGATGCAAAACCTCTGCAGTCAGCACCTGTCATATGTCCAGGGTCCATAGGTGGTCTGGGTGACCAAGAATAAAAGTGTGTAAGGAGAGTGTACAGTTGGGCTGAACCTTCAGTGCTTTCAGTTGGATAGATGGACAACAGTTCAGAGCCCACAGAGCAGATGTGCGGTCGAAGATAGTGCTGGAATTGAAGGCTTTTACGTTATCTTTACTTTAGGAATGATGGGACAAGTCTGATGAATAGAAGCAGTTGTCGCATAATCTCCTCACCATGGGTTTGGCTGCACGTCTTCTATTTGAGTCATTTATTTTGTATCCTCATTCTACCATATACTAAATCTGGACAATCTGCAGCTCTTGTGTGTGATGAGAGCCACAGTGGGATTGAAGGTCAATGTATGCATGATATATGAAGGTTTCTGGTGCCATAGATTAATAGTTGTGAGAAGCCTGAAGGTGTCTCCCTGACTAGACCCTGGGGATCTGTCATCCAGGTGGCCAGGACACGACCATCGCTTTTGGATCAAGTTCCTAAGGGTGGACCAGTGAGGAAGGATCACCTGGATGAGAGGTCCTTGTGGAGTGGAAGCGGGACACCGATGGGTGGGACGCGGTATCTCCCTTCTTATAACACTTTTCCCCTCCTACCATGTACGATACTCAGATACTCTACCCCCGCCCCTTTTCCACCATGAACACTTTCGCACAACACGAAAGACAATGCACTAATTCCAGAGCCATTTACTTGACATGTCCCAACACCAGGGTCAGGCAAAGTCAGGCAATTGAGCAGAATCACACACACCTGTTCGCCCTTTTCCTTCCTCACAGGGATAAAAGGTGGAGCACGAGAGCACACTACGAGCAAGGCAGACCGCACAAAGAAACAGCTATCCAAGCACGCAGTTCAAGAGGAGGAGAAAGGCAGCGAGAACTGAAGGGGTGAGTAGGAGAGAAGCAACCTTGCCCTTTCCGACCCAGACCAGCAAAGCCTCTCTGGAAGGAATCATAAGACTGCAAACAGTAGCCGGCATTTGTTGCAGCAGATGTCAACGGTACACGGAGCACACCTACACAGATAATCAGAACAGGGAGAGACTCTTGCTACCGTGGTACCAGCCTTGACTCCAGAGACAAGAAAAGCCAAGCTGTTCATCACAGCCGTTGAGTCGAGGGGAGAGCCGATAAGAAACCAAACTGTGTTGAATGAAAGTCATGAATGACAAATTAAGGAAAGTTTAAAGAACTGTTAACATTAAAGGAAAACCAGCTGCAGAGGGGTCTAGCACTATGTGGGTGCTCATTCAAGAGAATCTGGTTAATTCAACTTTTGTTGAAACTACTGATACCAGAAGGCCCTAGGAGAGACGAAGGAAAATGTCAAACTGGTCATACAGGGGTATAGCAAAACCCACTGTACAGTCGAAAGTCTTTGACCTGCCTGTAATTGAAAAGCTAAGGGAGATGAATCCTGCATAGTGAGCAAAGACCAAGAACTTTGGAATTGGTAAAAGTTGGCAAGAGTCAACCCAATGGATAGATGCATATGTAAAGGGGAGAAGTCTGAAGTCCCAATGAACAGTGTGTTGACAAGAGTGAACCCGACAGAGGGATGGTCACAGTGAACTATTTAAAAAGACATCAAGACTTGTGAATACCACAGGTGAAATTGTTTTGAGAAAAAGCCGTAGGGAACCCAACAGAGGAAGGCTGATCTTCAAGAGGGTTCTGAGCCCGTAAGACAGGGACCCAGGGATGAAGTAATCACCCAACATACATTGGAAATGAACTTTTTGTTTGTTATTTTTGGAACCAATCAGGTCCTCGAGGCAAGAGACTTTTTGCAGAAAAGAGACTTAACCACAGAAAGCCCTGATGTCTGAGAACAGAAGTGTCATCTCGTGCTGGTAAAGCTCAGGAGTTTCTGTTCTCAGGAGTCCTGCCTTGTACCGTGTTCAAAACGTGGGGAAGGGAGACCCCAGCTACCACATCCTGACGTATCGTTTGTGAACCCTATCCCACACTCTTTCTGTATTTAGTTGTAAGGATTAGCAATAGGTTTTTTTAGTATAGGCCTTTTTATTTGACAAGACGCCACTAGGACTGCCTTATTATTTGATGGTCATAGCTTGCTCCCATCTTAGATTTAGGTTTAGATTAGATGTTTTTCCACCCTGCATTTACAGTTTAATAAACACCCTTGAACTGTGATCACTTGTGTCTGTCTTTACTGTAGCCACCATCAGTTCCTTGTATAGGGCAGCAGTGGGAAGTGCTGCCATCATTTGGGAAGGGGCCTTGTCCAGAAGGCATTGTTTCAATCTTCCTGGGTTTAAACCAGTGCTCAGACCATTTCTTGGGAGTTGAAGAAAGGGATTGAATTTAATATGAAAATATTTCTGGTGTCAGGTTGTTAATTGCTTTTTCATTTAAGTGAGTTTTGAAGGTGCAGTGTGAGTCGATTTGGAAGCCCAGTGGTTTTGCATAGGGAGTAGATATGGTGGTGACATTTTCATGAGTCATAACATTAAGCCAAGTGTGTACCTATGGGCCTAAGCTGCCATTAAAAGTAGAAGAAATTGAGTGTCAAGGACATAATTTCAGGGCAGGTATGTGTACTCATTGCCATCCTGGTGCTGGAGCTTTGAAATACTGTGGGAGTGCTTTGCAACCCATGTGGTTTACAGAATCTTTCTATTGAATCTTGGAAAGTTAGTACATCTACATCGCTTTCTTTTTTAACATCTTGTAGTTGGTGCCTATAATCGATCACTGTTCATTAACGTGCTTCAGCTTCATGTTTTCAGTAAAGTGTATTTTATTTTAAATGGCCTGCAATGGCCTACCTTTGGGTCAAAGTTGTGTGATGTCGCTCCATATGATATGATATGATAGATGTTGATGTGGTGAAAGAGCATGTGGTGTCACATTTTTCTTTACCAGTGTACTGGTTTGGTGTGATTCGGTTTAATCGAAAACAATGACATCTAGAACTGAGCCAGAATGAACAGGTTTGTATGTATTAATGTATTTATTGGATTATTTAATAAGAACTAACCTCAAGCACAGTTGCTTCTTATTTTCCTTGTACTACTATGTTTTATTCCTACAACACAATGCATTGGTTAAAGTGCATATCCATTGATTACTAATCAGGGCCCAATGGAATCTGCTTTTAAGTCAAAGATCAATGTATAGGATAGAGAGTTAACACACCAGTTAGCTATTGTTCTTTCTTTTGCTGTTTAATGTGTAATGTGTTCTGTTGTATCTTTCAGAATGGAAACTAGAGAACTGGAATCGGCATGATGTCAACCAGGTATTGTCCATTTCCTCATATGCTTGGTTTCACTTGTTATGTACTCTTACAGTGGAACTCAAAATTGAACATCAAAGGTAAAAGAGAAAAACATAACTAACAATAATCATCTCAAAAATGTCTTTCTGATTGAGATGATAATGCTACTTTTATGCAGTCAGCGTGTAGTACTAACCTGCAGGTTGTTTTAACAGATGTTCTTGGTTAAATGCCTGAAGACCTCAATTCCAAAACTCAGAAACTATTTCTTTGAGGATAAAGTCAGGTTCCTGATCCCATCCCAAAGGCTGGAGGGAACTATACAGCCCAGAAAAACCCAGCCAACCAAGTTCTCGTTCCAGGCGCGTGAGCTACCTGGAGATGGCGAAAGGGTGGAAGCTGCAATCGCCACCTCCTGTTTCCAGCATCTTCCCCATTCATGATGACATGACACCTGAAGATGGTGAAATATATTTGCCCTGTTTTTCTGTGAGTTCATAGGGAAAGGATACCACTACCCAGAAGACCCCATTCCTAAATCGGATAGCACCCTGTATCATGTATAGCTGCATAGACTCCCAGTCTCCAAAATATGGTTCGAAGATCTTTTATGAATACAATTTTAATGATTTGGTTTTCAAGATTAGTTTCACAAGGGGGTATTCTAATGGGTGTCTCTCTCTTTACCTTCTGTGGGCTCCCTCCACTCTAACACAGACATCAATAAATGCCAAACTGATTCCAGGTTAGAAATAAGTAACACCTACTATCTATTAAGACTAGCTGCAGTCAAGACCTGAAGGCCGTAGCCGTATCTACCAGGCTCCCTTTGGGACTGCCTAAGGTTTTCATAAGTTTCCTTTGCAAGTTTCAGTAGAAATTAAACTGTTTTCTTTTTTTTGTGCCAAAAACAGATAATCTGCTCCTTTTGCTCTTTTCTCCACTTGCTCCCTGTCTCTCATTTTCCTGAACTTTCTCGCCCTTTTCCTCCCTCTTTCTTTCATCACCACTCCTCCCTTTTGTGACTTTAGTCTTCTCTCCATCCAATGGTCTAACAGTCTCCCTTCCCTTCTCTCCTCCAATGATCTGAAAGCCTCCCTCTCCACCTTGCTCTCTCTATCTCTCCCTCCAATGGTTTCACACCCTTTCTTCTTCCCTTCTCTTCTTTTTCTATCTCTACCCCCTCTCTCTGCTCCTGTTTCTGTAACTTGCAACACCTCACCTGTAACAATCTCCTGCACCACCACAAGCTCCTTAGCACTCTACCATAAGCTCCTCCGCACTCTGCTCCAGTGTCCGCCATCCGCCTGATCTCTCAGTCCGCCTCTACTCCACCTTACCTCACCCAAGCACCTTTCACTCTGCCTTCTATTCATGTACTTTTTACACTTCAGTCTTCCTGTTTTGTCTTCTCGACCCCCACTCACTTTCCATTGGCCCACCATCTCACCTGACACTAAGGACCTGGGTCTGCTCTTTCCCTTAGAAATGGGTCTTTACAAGGCAAGCCTTAACAAACCTCTGTTGGCCCCAACCAGTTTCTTCTGCACACAATTTGAATTTGTCTTTGGCTTCCTGTGGTCCGGTGTTCGTTTCGGGCTGCTTACTCCATTTGCTGCGGTGAGTACTGCTGGATCGGTAAAGCATGCCACTCCCTGTATGCTGGTGTGTGAGTCCGACCCAACTCCGCCAGATGCTCTCTCTATTCCGCTGTGGTCTTCAGTGGCTGCTAAGCATACTGGTTCTTGAAGTTCTGAAATAAACTTTAAAAAGCGGTAAGGCATTTGCTTATGGTACCAGGGGTAATTTCTTTTTTTTGTTTCATCTTATAGAAATAAGCCTTTCACAAACAGTAAAATACAAAAGTCAAAGAAAGAAAAAACGGGGGTAGTAATCATGGCACATAGTGGGCGGAGGGGCAGAGACAGGGACACTCCAAACACCCTCTGCTTACCTCTGGGGTAGGATTGGCAATGGCAAAAAATCTGGTAGGCCTCCTGCCCCAGGCTAGGACTGGTCCCTGGTCCCCCCCAGACAGGGCAGGGAAAAGACAACCGAATAAGAAGTTTAAAAAAAAAAGAGATACTGGTAAAGAATTGCAAATGCGAGACCGAACAAGCAAATAGTCTTGCTTTAAATAAGTTCAGCTGAAGGAAATCTTTGTGGCGCATAGATGTAGAATTGTCAGAGGTTATCAGTTTAGCAGCTAGATATAAAGGCTAGTATCAAACCACATTTGTATGCAATGTACACCAGATGGGTCTCAAGAGGGAGCCATTAAAGCTCAGCCAAGGTGGGAGAAATGTGATCAAACTTCCTCTTGCTAAGAGTCGAGTGGGCAGCGGAATGAAGAACTGACCTGAGAGGTCGAAGGGCACATTTGGATCAGAGTATGAATGTGCAAAAAATCTCAGCCGGCATATAAAGTTTAATCTTGGGAAGGAAGGCAGTTTAGTCATTATCGGCTTGAGATTTGTTCTCGACATAGTTTATGAATAGCTCTTGGTCAAGCCAATAAACTGAGAGATTTAGCAACAAGCACAAGAGTTGGAGCCTGTTGTCACTGGCTGTTAGGGAGAATTCTCTCTTTAGGCTGAATTTCCTAACCTAGTGAGTCCCCCAGCAGCTTTGCTGGATTTCTGGAGTTTGTTTTTTTCTCCTGCCAAGAGTGGGACTCTTTTTCTCCCACTCTTGGACATGATTTATGGTGTTCCTTTGACTGTTAATGTGTTTCACGGGCTATGGGGTCCTTTACTCCATAGGGTCTCATGTGTTTTTACTATGTGTGTTACACAGCACCCTCCGTGCAGTAACACAGGGGTATCATAGTGACACCCCACCATAGACTCCATACCCTGGGACTGACTACTGTCTCCCAGGGCATGTAAAGTCACCATTGGCTTTACTAGTCCCAAATTATCAACAGAAACCAGTACAAACCATCATATTGTGGACGTACTGGTCGGGGCAATTCGATTGCCCCGGGGTCTGCTAGTCGAGAGGGCACGTCTCCGTCCCCCCTGATTGAGTTTTGGCTGGTGGCAGTGGATACTACTTTTTATATTCGACCGCGAATATTTCCCAATGGGATTTTCCCATTGTTCGAGGCTACCAACTTTCATTATTTAATTCTCATAGCCTCGAACATACCGCCGGTTTATTTTTTTAATATTAATTCGCCGGTTGGTATTTTTTGCCAGGACTCGATTCTAAAATGACGTTTGTGTTCTCTTCTGTGACTCCAACCCAAGTTGAGCCCTTTGTTCCACTTTTTGGCGGGCTTCTGCACAGAAGCCTCCAAAAGTGGTGCCACTCTGTCTGGGTACCACAGGGCGTGTGGGAGGGGGTTTAGGCACCCTGGACTGAGTTACCTTGGTAACTCAAGTCGCACTGTTGTGTGATTGGCCCAAGTGGTGAGCCGGCCGGCTCACCACTTAGCATGTTTGATTGACAGCTAGGCTGAGTGAATGGGGGTGTGCTGCATAAAAGTAGGGCTTTGGGGACTGGAACTTCAGAAGTCGCCACAGGACCTGAGAATCCGACGAGGGAGAAGCTGAGCCGACCTGCCACGACGACACCACCGGTGGAGCCCTGCGGAACCGACTCACCACTTCCCGACGACAGAGAAGATCTTCCGGCTGGAGAGGCTTCTTCCCCTGACTGGTGGGCACAACCAGTTTACCTTCTTCTCTTCGCAACCCAGACCGTCTTATGGTCGAATTGCCCATGGCAAGCACCCCGGCAACCAGATAGCCACTTAGCACTGGACCGCGAACAAAAGGACCGCTCCTTTTACCTGAGAACTCTGCGGCTGGTTTCTTCCCTGGCAGTGCAACGGACTCCTGTCTTCCTCCCCGACGAGATCCTCTCTTCCCCCGGACGAAGCACCGACTTGCATCCGCTGCCAGGAACAACTGCCCCCGCAGGAGTATTCTCACCACTTTAAGGTACCGTGTCCGCCAGGCCTCCCTTTCTAAAGATTGCTACAAGGTAATAATAACCCCTTAACCTTCTGGACTGGGCTGGCTGCCTTGACCTTCTAACTGGTCCCTTTCTTTGGTCCAACTCTTTTTGAACCGTTACAAGACTTTTGTGCACTGCAACCATGTGACCTTGGACACAATTCGTTTTGATCCTCTTAAAGTGGATCCGGCCTACTGAACTCTAACTTCACGGTTTTACTTTGCCTTCCTCTCTTGTTGTGTTCTTGTAAAAGTGTTGGGACCTGTTTCAATTTATTCTCTGCTTTTCTCTCCCTTTTAAAACGAATTATTAGAGTGCCATCTGCGTTAAGCGCTCACCTCTGTCTGAAAATAAGTGGGGCTTTACTTAAGACTTGTCTAATATTCTTCTAAGGGAGTGTATATCTTTTAGTGACCGTGTTTTTGAATTGCTTACTATTAGTGCCTGTGTGTTTTTCTAGATATGGTTTTAAATAAATAATTATATCTCTTTTACACCAAGCCCTGGTCAGTGTTTACTTGTTCTACTGTGTTCTTTTGACCTATTGTGAATACTCTGTATACTGCATAACTCTTTTTGAGGGAAGTCTGACTGCTCAGCCACAGCTACCAAGTGAATCTGTGTGGTACAGACTGCTACCAAGTGGGTTTACTGCCAAACACCTGTAGTCTTAAATCTTTTGCAGTGGTCCCAGAGGGAACTGCACAGGTTTCTGCCTAACACTGGCCAACAGGTTGAACCGCCAAGGCCCTTCTGAAGAGTTCAAGTCCTTGACCCTGTCACACTCCACACATGGTTTTGTTAGCATGTTGGGACAAGGCCACTAGGACTCTGTAAACTCTTTTGCCCTAGGTGGGGCCCGCACTGGAAACAGGAGGGAATACCTCTGATGTCAGAATGAAGACAGAGGCCCTCATTAGGAGTGAGTCGGTCTGGAAATAAGGTGACAGGAGCAACTTTACCAGCACCTTTTCAGGACCGGCTCACTCTGAGTCTGCCGGTAGGGGCTGTGAACTTCTAGCAGGTCTGACCTGCCTTTAATTCAGGACTCTAGCGTTAGATAAATCACGGAAGCACCGGCACCATTACTAATGGTGCGGCTACTTCAGTGTTCCCTTTCCCATGCAGTCCTATGGGCCTACATGGGATGGGAATTTACTGTTACGCCGCTGCCCATAATATCCCTGTATTACCACGATATCGGGTGGTAGAAATGGTAAGCCGAGTTTGCCGGTAGGCCGCCCGTACTACCAGCAACCTCATAATGAGGGCCGTAGAGTGATAGAGCATGCACAGCTGCTTTGTGGGATCTTGTGTTGCAGGTAGGATCCCTGCGACCACAGTAAAGGTGCAGAAGGAGGAGACTGACACGCAGGTGGCATGATGATTGCTATAGACATTTATTTTTTAAGGAAAATAGAGAGAAAACCTAACTTTACCCATCTCTCAGAGGGGTTTCCTTGCCTGAACTAAAACGCTATGCAGTCTATCAAAATGTCTGTGTAAATTAATCATTCACCGTCCTGTGTCAAAAACCCTGCTTCTGTCCCTTACACTTAAAATTGACCTAGAGATAAAGTGACCTTCTTTGTCCAGAAGAATGACTCTCTTCTTCTGGACTGGGGACAAAAGTTCACTTCCACTTCCAACTCTTGGATTCTTCTTAGGGGAATGGCTCCCTTCCCGGGTCAAAATTGTATTCCAACATAAAAGGCAAAGTTCAAGCACTTTTCCTTGGCAGACACTGCCTATCGTCTGGCACTCTGCATCTAAAAGTCTTTATCTTTGGTTACCAGAAGAATGGCTCCCTTCTCCTGGTATCTTGAGTTCCCAGTTTCACACAACCACGGGGAATGACTCCCTTCTTCCGGGCTTTCTTGGTTACCAGTCGAATGCCTCCCTTCTCCTTGTATCTTGGTTTCAGTGTTCAACACCAGGGGGGAATGCTTCCCTTCCCCTGGCTTTTATTCCACTTGCTTTACCACAGTTCACAACACCAGGGGGAATGACTCCCTTCCCCAGGCTTATTTTATACTTGGTTTGACAGTTCGCAACACAAGGGGAAAGGACTCCCTTCCCCTGGCTTCTCTTATACGTTAGTTTTGGCAGACCTGGCTCACTCACCTTGTAAGAAGTGCCATGAAGAAGTTGGCTTTGGATTGATCTTCTTATGTGGGTTGGAGTCCCAGACCCTTTCTTCTCTATGGCTCACTTCAGACAGACCTGTTACTGCCAGAAGAAGAGTATTTCTCTGGCTCTTCTTTTGTGGGTGAGGGTCCCAGACACATGGGTGTGCTGTTTTCCCAGGCGTTCCCTCTTTGCCGCTGCTCAGTGTTTGGAGTCCTCCACAACTAACTCACGTGCCCTCACCAATTGTCCCAGCGACCCTGGTACCTTGTGGGTTATTGCTGGCTTCCTCTGGTTGGTCTGGGCTTCTCCGGGCTTTGGTTTTGGTCTTAGCCCTGTTTCTCTTATTCTCTGGTGGGCTGTGGTGGCACTGCAGCATATAGCTTCTCTTGGAGTGCACGTCTGTACTTGCATGCACCGTCCAGGCTCCTTGCATGCCTGGACGTACAGCTTGCCAGTTTTCCGCGTTGTCCTTCCACGTTGGACCGAATAGGGACGTCACGGCTCCCCTGTTCGCATCCAGATCAGCAATCTCTACTCTGTTCACCGCTGAACCGCTTCCTTGCTCACAGTTCCTGAAGGGTGGGCTCGACACATGAGTAAGTCCTTCCTTTATCTTTATTTTGAATGGGCACTGTGAGGAACCTGAGGGCATTCTAGCTTGCATCTACTCCTCTTGCCTCCTCGAGTGAAGAGTGTTGCTACCGGCAATACGCAGCGAGGTTCGGAGAAGGCAAGCGCTGCTTGCCATGCTCCCGAGAAGTGTACGTGGAGCCGAAGGCTGCCGGAAGAAGAAGAGAGGGGACACCCGTAGGTCCGGTCGAGGACCGGTGAGTGAATTAAAGGGAACACTCATACCGGGGCGCTCGTGGGGCTACAACTGGGCATATGCTAATGTTGGATGATCTGAAACGTGTGACAATTGACAGTGAACCAAAAGTGAGGAGTTTTGAATATCGAGCAAGCTGCAAATTATAAGTAAATGAACTTGAATGTGAAGCAATTATTATTGAATACTGAATTAAAGGAAAGCTTTGATGAATCTACGCAGTGGAGTAACTTTGCTGAAAAGGTTGAGGGGGGGGACATGACATCTGAAGAAAGGGGGCCCCAGCCAAATTAATGGGTACAAAATGGTGTGTCATGAAAGTTGGGGGGGACAAACCCCCCTGTTCCCCCTAAAATTATGGCCATGAATCTTCGAATGAAATAAAAACAAGTGTGAAACACAAGTAATGAACATTTATCAAGTAAACGTTTTTGAACCATGTGGAAAATCAAGTGATAAACAAACACTTAAAGGCAAATGATTAATTTTTATGAATAAAGTGAAGAGCAAGTGATGAGCACTTATGAATACTGTGAAAGCAAGGTGTTACAAGAGAGTGAGCACCACGGAATGAGTTGTGTGGAAGAACACACTGGCAAAGCCAAGAGAATGCCAAAGATAATCCAAAGTGGATGTAAACCAAGGCACAGGTGCCGTGAGAGAAAAGACCTAGACTACTGAAAGCTAAAAGAGTGCCAAGAGTTATCGGTTGCATGACCAGTGATGGGTGCACTGTGTGGTGCGACAACTGCGCCAAAACCGAGGAGACCCTGCTAGGAAAAAGCCAAGAAAAGTAAAGATTGAGAATATACACGTTGGAACAGGATTGCTGAAGTGAATAAGAAAGAGAGCAATCTGTATGAATCATCGAAGAGCCTGACAGATTATAAGGTTGACCTAGAACTGGTTTTGAAAAAAATAAGAGACTTGAACTGATTTTAAGTTTACAAGCTGGAAAGGCTGACGTCTTGGGGAAGGGAAACCCAAGACTTTGTGAACTGTGTTGTCGCCTTTGGGAAGGGAATCCTGGAGTCCTTTTTGGACCTGTGTTCTCTTCTTGGGGAAGGGAACCCCAAGGCTTTTTGGAGCTGCTTTGAACTTGGAGAAGTGGAGCTTGAGAGTAAGCCAAGAGCTGAAAGAAGCTCAGATTTTTTATTTCTATTTTTTTTTCTATTGTGATATAGTTTCATATAAACCTTACACAAACATCCACATTATTAACAGCATATTAATATGATACAAAACAGTGATGGTTAATTAAATCTTTCCAAGTAATTAAAACATTTCATTTACAATTTAATTTAAAAAAACTATACAGAGCAATGATTAACATGATATGCTCCCCACATACGAGCCTAGACCAAAACAAATTCTTCGAAGAATCCATACCAGGATAGCCCCCACTTTTACCAAATATCTTTTGCCTAGATAAAAATAGACCAGGACAATCAATCACCCAGTGCCGTGCAGTCTCCAACGTGGCCTTGGCCTTACAGAAAAGGTAGGCCACCATGTTATATAGTGAGTCTGTTGTATTCCAATGCATAGTCCTTTCCTTTGTAGGAAGTTGGTTAAATTTAAATCACATGTATACATTTTGCAATTTGTTAAATGGAAACCGGATTAGGTATGTCGAAAGTTGGAATCTTTTGTGTGGAAATTTTGCATACTCTGTATACAGGGAATAAGTTTGACTCAAGAGTCTGCAGCATCCAATTGTATCTGAAGAGATAAGTTTCGTCTTTCCTGGACGATAGATCAATTCTTCTTCAGATGAACCGATGCACGACAATAGATTCTGCATCTTGACTTAAAAAAAATCTAGTGAATGGACAGACGAGTTCTTCATCATTCTCTGTAAGTCTGAGTAAAGGGAGTTATCTGGAGGTTGCACATGGTTTGTGTAATACAACAATTGTCTCCAGTGATATCGAGCTTTCAATGAGACCAAATCCAATTCATGGCGCATAATAGAGCTGGGTATTGAGAGGGCTAGTCCCAAAACCTTTTTGCACAGTAAACCCTGCGAAACATTCAAGTAATCACCCAAGTCCGGTATGGCCAAATCCAACCCAAATAATAAAACCGGCAGAACTTTACCAAGAAAGTATTTCAGAGCTGGTAAGATCGAAAATGTGCATAGTTTGGACAGTAGGAGTTTCATCTGAGTGATGAATGGAAAAAAGCTTTACTTTGAGAGAAGCTTGCCAGATTGATATTGGAGGAAGAATTCACTAAATTGTATCCTAGGTACCTTACTGCGGGTACCCATTCAACTCTCTCATTTCCAATTGACGACCACATTGTTTTGGGATTCGTTTTATGCACACATATTATTGATGGAACAGGTTCAGCTTAGACTGTAACCCAATAGGAGTCCTATCAAAGAAAATTATGTCGTCTGCAAAAGCGAGCCAGTGTATCCTCAGATGGCCCAACCTAGCAGGGATCATGTTGTTGCCCTTCCATAAATCATCAATAACCCCCACATAGATGTTCAAAGGGGTGGGGTCTGTAGGTATCACAAGTATGACACTGACACAAAAGGTACAATTTGTAAAACCTTTAAAGTTTCTGGGGTTGGAAAAACTCCTACTTTGCCCTATAGCTAGGATGGTATTGGTCTCTCTACCATCAAATGATAAATAAAACAGTCCTAGTGGCGTTCGTCAAATCTACATGGCCTATTAAGACAAAACCTAATGCCTGCCCTATCTCTTGTACAAAAAGTGTGTAAAAGAGAATATGTATGCAAAGGAAAATCAGTGTCGGAATATAAAGAATAAGGGTGGCTGAGTCTCTCCTCCCCACGTTAGACAGCATGGAGTAAGGCGGTCCCCGTCGACAGGATGACACACTGGCTCAGGTTCTGGGCTTCCATGTTAAAGTCTCTCTTTCCAGCTTTCAAAACACAGTTAAACAAAAAGTTCACACCGGTCTCCGTCGTTCGGGCACAAACCTTTCAAAGCAAAAGTTCACGCAGGTCTCCCTCAGTCGGGCTCAGACCTTTCAAAGCACAACACTTGCAGGGGTTCCCTTCCCCGTGCTTAATTTACATTCCTTAGATTACCATCAGCAACCCCTAATGAGGCCGGCCTAGGCCGAAACACATGTCTGGGGTTGTTGTTGGTACTCTTGTTCAGAGGAGAATTGCCTAGCATTTCGATGCTGGACTGCCCTTGTGATATGCAAATGGACTGATATGCAAATGGTTATTTCTCCTCTGTGAAAGGTACAGTGGTACAACATGGTTGTAGACCCTCACGAGTGGGCACCTTGCCATAGAACAGGTTATTTGGCAATGTTTGTTCTCTTTAGAGGGGCTCCCAGACCCTTTTGTGCATTTTTAGGAACTTAGTTACCAAGGGTAATCCAGACATGGACTCGTTGCTCACTGTGCTTAGAGAGGCACAGCATCACCTCTCTGATGAGGTCGACTAGGCCGAAACATGTGACTGGGGTTGCTGTTGGTACTCTTTTTTTTTTTTTTTTAAACGGTTTTTATTATTTTTTAAACCAAACAAACAATACAAACCAGACTAGCAGCGTTATTTGCAACAATACACATGAACATCAATAAATAAACGCCATTGAACCCCCAATCCCTCCCCCCTTAAGAGCTTGTTCTTCCTCATTCCGTATCTGCTGCGTGTGGCAGGGTATCGCTTTCTTCTGAGACTGCAGAATCCGTTATTGTGCCAAACAGTCCAGTAATTAACACTCTCCATGCTAGCAAGGTACTCACTTCTTCTTCCCCACACTTGCTACATGCCTCCTGCCATACCACCGTTTCAGCCTCCGCCCATTTTTGCAGATCCCGCCACCATACCTCGACCAGTGGCTTGTGACACTGCTTCCAGCCCATGGCAATCCTTCGTTTTGCAAGCACATATGCCAAGTCCTTCAATTTCCCAACATGTTTAGTATTCCAGGGTCTGGGAAACCCTCCCAACAGGCAGGCCCAGGCCGTATCTATATTGAGTGTGGTCCCTTTGTCAGCTAGTTTTTGTGCCACCTCCCCCCAGAAACTCTCAATCACTGGGCAAGACCAAAACATGTGTGTCATATCAGCATCTTCCTTATCGCATTTTGGGCACGCTTGTCGTCCCGCATATACAAACTTAGATATTCTCATCGGGGTCATATAGGCTCTGTGCGTTATGTACAACTGTATTTGTTGTAATCTGGCATTTCTGGACACCTTCTTGTGGTATCCCATAGCACGCTCCCACATTCCATCGGTCATCTGTGCTCCCACCTCTACTTCCCAATCCAGCCTCAAATGCGTCAAATCCTTCCCTATCCGGGTCATCATCATCTCATACAGTCTAGAGATCTCATGCCCTCCCTCTGACATGTCATATATTGTCCCCATGGTGGCGTCTGGCTCCTCCGCCAATGCAGTCTCAGGCCAGGTTTTACGAATAATCTGCACAAGCCTCAGATATGTGACATATTGCCCTCTATGCAAGCCTGCCTCTTCCCCTAATTCTTCAAAATCCTTAATGACCCCCTCTTGCCAGACATCTCCCAATGTAACCAGCCCGACCGACTCCCAGTAGGTCCTGATTATCATTCTTAGTTGTGTATCTTCCCCTGCCAAGGCCACCAGCGGTACCTGCGGGGAACAAGGGTACGGGTTTTCCATTAGTCAGCATACTCTACGCCACATCTTCCACCCAAGCATCATCATACCCGGGCGCTCCTTCATTACAAGTCTAGGCAACCAAATCATTTCCTTTAGGTAAAACGGAGTGCAGTCCTGTCCAAACAGCCTAAACTCCGGAGTCATCTCATCAGAGAGCCACTTGGCCACAAATTGCAACTGGCCAGCTACATAATAGGCCTCAAAATTTGGCAGCTTAATACCCCCTCTGTCATAGAAGTTCTGCAGCTTCCATAGCGCCACTCTATTCCTGGTGCCATGCCATAGGAAGTCTCTGCACATACCATTCAGCTTGGCAAAAAACTTTTTGGGTATCATGTACGGGATATTGCTGAAAAAATATAAGAGCCTGGGCAAGACCACCATTTTGAGCATGGCCCCCCATCCCATCATTGCCAGCGGCAACTTCTCCCAAAACTTCATACTTATACGGATTTTTCCCACAGCCATCTCAGTATTATGCAAATGTTCCTCCTCTACCGTGTGATACACATCTATTCCGAGGTAGCGGAAGCAGCCAACTGCCCATGGCACCGACAACACTGGCAACCGCTACAGAGGGGTTCCTCTGTAGCTACCCAATGGGAACATGCTCGATTTGTGGGGGTTCACCGCTATGCCAGACAGTTCTGCATACTTTCCCATTACCTCTAGAATAAATTGAAGATTTTCCTCCGGATATTTCAGATATAGTAGCAAATCGTCAGCATATAAGGATATTAGGTGTTTCTCTCCCCCCACCTCAATACCTATCATGTCATATTGTTGTCTAAGGTACACTGCTAGGGGCTCCAGAGCCAGAATATATAACATCGGGGACCAGGGGCACCCTTGTCTGGTGCCTCTGCTAAGTTGCCATCTCTCGGATATCACCGATCCTGTGCGTACCCTAGCCAGTGGTTCACTGTACAGCAATTTCCCCACCTAACATAGCCCGGCCCCATCCCGTATTGCCTCAGGGCCTCCAGCAACCATGGCCACCTCACTGAATCGAAAGCCTTGACTGCATCTAAGGACACAACTGGCATTTCACCCTCGCTTCTGTTCCCCTCTTCAATCACCCAGTGGAGTTGTCTATGGTTGTGGGTTATATTTCTGTTGGGGACATAACCTGTCTGGTCCGGGTGTATCAGTTTGCTAATAACTCTGCGCAGCCTATTGACCAGGACCGCCGTCAAGATCTTGCCGTCCTGGTTCAACATTGACAAAGGCCTATAGGAGCCGCAGCTGTGCCCTGGCTTGTTGGGCTTAGGAAGCGGTATAATTATCGCTTCTCTAAGCGATTCCGGCAGCCGGCCCACCTCAAAAGACCCATTGAGCATTTCTAGCATGAGGGGGGGGGGGGGGGAGTACCTCCTCTCTATATGCTTTATAAAACTCGCTAGGGAGTCTGTCCGCACCCGGGGTCTTACAGGTGGGCAACTGCTTCACCACCTCCTCCAATTCCTCTAGAGTAATCGGTGCATCCAGCTCCTCCCTTTCTTCGGCACTAATCTTAGGTAATTCCATGTCTCTTAAAGTTTCTCTGATCTCCTCTCGATTGCCCCCCCTTGGTCCTCATATAATGCCCTGTAATAGTCTGAGAATGCCTTATTGACTCCCTCTTGGGTGTCCGCTACCTCCCCATCCTCTCTGGTTATCGTCCTAATCGGGGGCCTAGGGGTTTCGCTCTTATATAACCACGCCAAAAGATGGCCGGTTTTATCCCCACCTGCATGTTGTCTCTCAACATACTTCTTATAGTTAAGGTTGCAGAGCCTTTCCCAAAGCTCTGCACACCGCTGCTGCAGTTTGAGTACAAGTTCCGCATCACCTCCTGCCCTATTGATTTCCCGTTCCAGTTCACCCTCCGCTTCCCCTAACTCCATTAGGACCCCACCCTGTAGGCCTTTTGATTTAGCAATAGCAGCAGCCCGCAATACCACCTTAAAAGCTTCCCAGAGCGTGCCCGCTGAATCCACACTGCCAGTGTTTTCTTCAAAATAATGTGTGATCTCATCCCTGATATCTTCTCTGAAGACCGGGTCCCTGAGCGCCTCAGCCCGGAGGCACCACGTCGGTATTCGCGCTCTGGGGCGGCAGTACTGCCAGCCCAGAACCAGAGGCGAGTGGTCCGACAGGACCCTCGCTTTGTAGTCTATTTGGGTGGTCTCTATCACCACATCTGGCATGGCAAAAAAATAATCAAGTCTCGTATGCAGTTGTTGCGGAGCTGAGTAATGCGAGTACTGTGTTTCATTAGGATGATTCAGCCTCCAAACATCTGCCAGCCCGAAGTCGTCGAGTAGTGTCTGCAATGCCCTGGCCGCTGGGGTGGGCCTATCGATCTTACCATCGGATCTATCTGCTTTGGGGTTGAGCACGCAGTTAAAATCCCCTCCCCAAATAACCGCTCCCCCCATACACGCACCCAGATTGGTACAGAGTCCTAAAATATGCCGCCGTATTTTGATTGGGGGCATACGTGTTTATAATGCACACCTCCCTATTCTCCACCAGTGCCTTCAATATGACCAACCTCCCCTCTGTATCCACCACCTCTTGTGTAAGTTGGAGCGGAACGTGCGGTGCCACCCAGACCAACACTCCCCTAGCGTAGGCAGAGTACGGAGAGCCTACTACAGTACCTCTCCACTTCTTCCCCACCAGTTCCAGCTTTTTCCGGGTCTGATGCGTCTCTTGCAACAGTGCAATATCAATCTTCTGTCTTTTCAAAAACATCATGACTTTGTTCCTCTTTAAGTAACTATTGAGTCCCCTGACATTCCACGTTACGATCTTAAGGTCCCCCATAGCTCATGAGTGTCCTCCCCTCTTCCGTGTGGCGAATCCCACTTGCCCACGTGATACAGATACAGCCCTCTAACCTTTACTTGTAGCTTCTTGTGCAAACTCAAACTCCCCATAACTATATACACCACAAATTCCCTGCTTCCCTCCCCACCCTCTACCCATCCCTTCCCCAACACCACACACCCCAACTGCTGCCCAGCTCCATCCTCGGAACTCAGGCACCCCCACATCTAGTCCTGCAAGCACCAAACAATGCCCAGAGCTCAGTAGGGTGAAGCAGCCCTAGTGGCCACTTAGTTAAAGTTACTAAGTGGGGTAAAGAGATCCGCTCTGCAAGGCTCCCCTAAATACAATAATAACAGTGCTCATAATATCTTGTGCAACAGTCTGACCTTCTCTCCCGAAGGCCTTGCAAATGACTATAATCAAGTCCCATAGATCTATGCCGCGCCATCTTGTGGCACCCTCCTCGTGCACTACTTATCTCGTCTATCTCCTCTTCCCGTCCGAACGTCAGGCTCCTGGGGACATCCCCGTGCGTCGAGCCATCCCATGGCGTCCTCCGGAGTCTCAAAAAACAAAGTTTTGTGTTTATGAAAAACTTTCAATTTTGCCGGATACAGCAACATGTATTTGTGGCCAGCCTCTCTCAATCTTCGCTTTACCGTCCTAAAGTTCATGCGGCTACGCTGCACAGCCAGGGTATAGTCCGGGTAGGCCGTGATGTTTGCCGCTCCTCGTGTAATCGTTCCCCCCTTACGGAAGTGTTCCAATATCCTCTCCCGGTCCCGGTAATTGAGGATTTTGGCTATTACAGGCCTAGGCGGGTTTCCTGGCGGCGGCCTCCTTGTTAGAGCTCTATGCGCTCGTTCCACCGCAAAACCTTGAGATAAGGCTCCTCCGGGTATCTCCTGCAGCATCATAGACTCAATGAACTCCGTAGGATCGTGTCCCTCCGATCCCTCCGGCAGGCCCACGATGCAAATGTTGTTTCGTCGGGCACGTCCTTCCGCCTCCTCCGCTCTGTTCTCTAAGTTGCCCATTCTCTGTACCAGGGCATGTAATTCGGTTTTATGGGAGGCACAATCCGCAGTGTTCGGGCTCACCTCTTTCTCGATGGTTTCCGTGCACTCCGCCAAGGCCCTGACGTCCTGCCGGAGTAAGTTCACTTCTTCCTGGACCTCACCGACCTTAAGGTCCAATGCTGTTTTCAGCTCAGTTACGGCCAGTTCAAGTTTAGTTTCCCAGGTCGCTTTTAAGTCTGCAATCGCAGCTAGGACCTCTTGGTTGGTACCCGTCGCCGTCATGCTGCCTGTAAGCGACTTGTCCTTACTTTTGGGATTTTCTGGACCGTGGGACGTCTTAGCGAAGTCGTCCAAGGTGGGCTGTTTCGCCTTCGGCCTCACCGTTCTGCTAGACATGACCCAGAGGACCTGTGTTCTGCACAAGTTACAAATGCGCACACAGTACGCATCTATCGCTCGATCATCGTGCAGCCTGCTCCTTCGTTTGTTCCGGTCGTTGGTCGGCCATTTTGTGTCGTCTTTCGTCTCCGGCGCTCCTTATCTTTTTCGCACAAAACTCCACCGCCGTTCCTCCCACGCCTTCCAAAAGTTCACCAAGCACGGTCAGACCATTCACACACCGACATGTGTGTTTTCAGCAGTTGTAGGCACATCGTTGTGCACTATTCCGCCAGGATCATTTCAGGATCTCAGGAGCTCCTCCAGATCACGTCCTCCTACATGGCCCTCGTAGCCACGCCCCCCCGCTGTTGGTACTCTTGTTCAGAGGAGAATTGCCTAACATTTCTGTGCTCCACTGCTCTTGTGGGTGGGACAAAGACTGATATGCAAATGGATATTTCTCCTCTGTGTGAGCTAAAACGTGGTTATAGACCCTCACGAGTGGGCACCTTACCCTAGAACAGGCTATTTGGACATGTTTGTTCTCGTTAGAGGGGCTCCCAGACCTTTTTATAGGGAAATTGAGGCCTTATACCATCCTGACATTTAAGTAAATAAGTGTTTTATTTGAACATTGAATCTGTTGTCTGTGTTTTGCTTCATGATGCCTTCACAGCACAGACAACTAGAATGTCCATTCAAGTTTTCCTTATGGCTTTTCATTGTTCCACACCTCTTGATGTTGGTACTTGTCAAGGGAGTCATTCCTAGGTAGTCTCTACTCTTCCTTGTCCCAATGGATCTTATATCACTGGCCCTACAGAGGTTCATTGGGTGGTTCGTATGTTTTTGGGGTGTACCAGAAGTGTATGTTGAGGAAGAGTAATGGGGAGGGGGGTCATACCGCATTCTCCCTATGTGTGCGCCCCTGGTCCAAGGGGGTTCGGGGGGGGGGGTGTCTTTCTGCATGAAATCCTCTTGATGTAAAACCACCCTGTAAGGAAGGCATGGTGTCAACAATGAAGACAGACACAAGTGATCACAGTTCTAAAGATGGGAGCAAGCTACAACCATCAAATAATAATGCAGTGCTAGTCTAGTCTCTGTCAAAATAAAAGGGCCTATACTAATAAACCTATTGCCAATCCTTACTTCTAAATACAAAAGGGTGTGGGACAATGGTGTATGCGAAAGAAAAGTGTTCAAGAAATAATATGTCAGGAGGTTGTGCAGTCGGCTTCCCTTCCCCACGTTTTCAGAACGGTGTAAGGCGGCACGTTCAGGCTTCGCACCCACTCTGGCTTCTCGGCTACGAGAACACAGCTCAAAGCACAGACACCCAGGCCTTCTGTCAAAGCCTCTTTTGTGATAACAGTCTCTTACATTAGAGGGTCTGTCATAACAAAAGAAATCTCAAAGTTCCATACCTATCAGGATTTTCACATGCACAAGATCTCACGTTCAATGTTCATCATGGGTCTCCCTTCTTCAGATGGAGACCCACTTTTTATCACAATGTTCACACTTGTTCCCCCCCATTTGGGCTCAGTCCATGGATGTTCCTCATTCCGGCTCAGATCCTCTTGGTATGGAGCTCCCTCGTTCGAGCTCGGACCATGGATCTCCCTCATTCGGGCTTGGATCCTCTTGGTATTGTGAGAAACCTGAAGGTATCTCCCTGACTAGTCCCTCGCCTCACTCCGTCTCTCTGCTAGGCAACACAGGTCTCCAGCATCCCACCTCCTCTTCCTACGATCCTCAGCACCTTTTCAGTTGTCATGTCCCCCTACTTCACGCTCCTCTCTCACTTGGGAACCGCAGGCTTCCCTGGACGTCTCGCTCGACCGCTCACGTCTGCTGTCCCCTTTGTTGTACTCACACCATCTTTGTTCCTGGCACTGCCGGACAGTCCTTTGTTTCGCTGTGTGTTTCTCATCCACAACGCAACCGCTATGCTCTCCCTTTCAGCTAGGCAATTTCGAGGGGTTCACACACGTTCCCGACGCTAGCAGAACATATGTATGCCTTATAGCTTGCTTTCGCTTCGGATCAGGCAGGAGCAGTACAAGGAGCCGTCCTACTCCATTGGCTGCTTGCCAAGCCCCCCCACCATGACCCAACAAGTTATCATTTTTGGAAGGATGTCTCTATGGGATTACACGTGACAAGCCTGATCAAGTTGATTTATCCAGCACTGAGGATCACCCATAGATCTAATCAACAAATCGGGTGACGGATGTAGATCGAGTATGTACGATCGCCACGTAAAGTTGGATGAGGGGGTTGCAGCAACTGTCTTTTGCATGCCCATTGTTATATCTGACAGTCACGTTCTGCCAATGATGACGTGAGGGTTGTGCTGTCGTCTGTCGAGACTGAAGCACTGTTGCGATCTAACTTAGCTTATCCCTTGGCAAATAATATGGACTCTAATGGCAGCGTAAACTCGATACCTGTTTCTAATAATGTCGGGCAAATAAATCTTTTTTCTTTTTTAGTTTTCTTTCTTTTATTTGGTTTTTGGAAATAAGAAAGTTCATCAAAATGACAGATTCAATACAATCATTGATACATACAGTATGTGTGCAGTTTTAAAAAGAAAAAGAAAAGGAACACCCTAAAAGAGTTAATTGCTTCTCATAAATGTCTCCACCAAAAACCATGCAGGGCCACTATGAGCAATAAACTATCGCCCCACATGAGGCGAGCCCAAAAAGACCCCCCCCTTTTTTTGTCATAGACAGTCTTCCGTGGAGTTAATTGTGTCCAGAATCAGTTTGCTGTTATCCATGAACACATTTAACGATGCCAAGGCCTGTTTAACCAATAATTCACCCAAATACTCTTCTAATGAGTTAGGAGGGGGACAAATTATTTTTGACAATTGCCTACATTGAAATTAAATTAGACCCAGCTCTCATTTTGGTATAGTTTTTGACATGTCCGTGGACCCCTTACAAACAGCGCTGAATGGTGTTTAAATATGGACCCAGGTTAAGAGTGGTCATATCTAAAGTATTTGGATAGAGGGAGGAGGGAGAATTTGCAGAGATTTGAGTTGATCCTTTTCATCTGGCAGATCAAAGGCCGAGATTTCTCTCTGAGGTTGATCTTGCATACTGACAGAGATTGAGTATTCGTTACATTGTAACCCAGGTACGGAATCGAGGATACTCTCTCCAGACTGTGTTACCCCACCATCCAATGCATCACTTTGGGTTTAGTCTTGTTTGAAAAAATTATGACCTTGGACTACCCCATTGATCAGGAGATTGTTCTCAATAGAGTAGTGGGAGAATAGGTTTCTTTCTTTGGATGCTCAAAGGGGTTTTGTCGAAGAAAACCAGGTTGTCGGCAAATGTCAAGCAATTTACCTTTACATGACCCAAATTAACTAGGAAAGTCTTGCTACCACCCTCTCCATCTGCACCCATCTCTTATCTGTGTTTTCCCAAACCCAAAACCAGTCTTTAATAACCCTAAATTGCGCAGCACAGTAATATTCCTGGAAATTCGGGAGGCCTACTCCCCCTCTGTTTGAATGGAGCATTAGGGTTTTCAGTGCAATTCGGGGTGTTTTGTTCGCCCAAATGTATTTGGAAATCAGTTTATTTAGTGTCAGAAAAAAGGTGGTTCGGGATGGGGATTGGGAGATCCTGGAATAGGTACAATATTCGTGGTAGAATGACCATTTTAATAGCATTGATTCTCCCTAACAAGGTCACTGATAGTGGGGACCAAGTCTGTAGCTGAGCCCATATCTGGGCTAGCAAAGGATGAAAATTAGTATCATAGAGCTCCCTTAGAGTGCGTGTGATAACCACCCCCAGGATTCGGATACTGTTGGGAACCCACTTGAGTTGTATAGCTTCTTTGGCCGCTATCAGTTTTGCCCGATTGACCGATAAGTTCAGAATTTCTGATTTCATGATGTTCATTTTCAGTCCTGCAACCTTGCCAACCCAACCCCACAGCGCCGCGGGGAGGGAAGAGAACGGCTCTGTGAGTGTGACCATCATGTTGTCTGCATAGGCCATCATCTTATAGACCCCCACCCCCAAAGGAAATGCCCTTGATTGTTTCTAAGCTTCGGAGCTGAGAAAGAAGCGGCTCTAAATGCAGCGCATGGAGTAGGGGGGACAGGGGGCAGCCCTGCTTCGTACCACCGTGGAGTAGAACTGGAAGTGAAAGGTGGCTGTTCACTAAAAGCCTTGCCATGGGGTAAGGGTAATTTGCCCGTATCATAGCAATACATTTGGGTTGAACCCCATGCTGTGGAGTGTATTAAAGAGAAAGGACCATTCGACCAGTTCGAATGACTTCTACGCATCAAGTGTAACCAGCACTGCAGGGTCTCTTTTCTTCACCACTTTTTCTAGCAAGTGGCAAATTCTACTGAGATCGTTGTGTGTTTGGCGACCCTAAATGAACCCGATCTGATCCGGGTTGATCAGTGATGGCATCAACTGCACCACCGTATTCGTGAGGACTTTGGTATAAATCTTAGCATCCGTGTTAATGAGCGCGATAGGGTGGTAGGATCTGCAGTTGGTGGGGTCTTTCCCTGATTTGGGGAAGAGGACTATCTTAGCCTCTTCCATGGAATCTGTACATTTTACCATAACTGCAAAGGAGTTAAAGAGAGCCACAAGTCTAGGAGCCAGGGTCGCCCTGAACCGTTTGTAGAAGGAAGCTGGGTACCCATCAGGACCTGGCCATTTATTGGATGGAAGGTTTGCTATTGCATATAATACTTCCTCACATGTGATGTCCTTCCCAATGTTATTCCTGTCAAAGGCCGTTACTGTCTTTAAGGTTGCAGACTGGATATACTTGTGTTGTAGTGTCTGATCGGGGTGGTCCGAGGCGTAGAGAGCTGAATAGTAGGCATGGAACTGTGTGGCTGTTTGTTCTGTGGTAGTGACCTTATTGCCCGGTGAGACTTCGATCGCCAGGCTTGTTTGGGCTGCGTTTTTTTGCTTTAGTTGTCTAGCCAGGAGTTTGTCTGCCTTATTAGCTTTAATATAGTACCTTTGTCTTAAGTATAGCAGGCTTTTTTCGGCTTGTTTTGTGTGGAAGCGGTCGAACTTGCTCTTAGCGCATCTGTATTGCCTACGCAATTGTGGGGTAGACTCTGTCTCCATTCGGTGCATGATCTGATTTACCTTGGCTTCGAGATCTGATTCTAATTTCCTCATAAGCCACTGCCTATGTGACTCGGCTGTGCTAAGTTCCCACGTTATTGTTGCCTTGAAGCGCCCCAAACCACTGGTGTATCCGCCCCTTAGTTATATTAAAAAAATTCTACCATTTTGCATTCCATGGTTTCACAAGTGGGCTGATCTAAAAGTAAGGCTTTTGGGAAAGACCAGTTACATAGCCTGGATTGCTGTGTGGACTTTCTTGGCTGCTATCGGGGACGCAGGCTCTTTGTTCCTCATCAGAAGTTTCCTGGTTCCTTTGAGCTCCGCCCAGCATGTCTCCCTCTGGTTCGTCCATTCCTGCGCAATAGATGCGGCCGCACAAAACAGGCCACTCTTCTGTGCTTTGCCTCCGAAACGACCTGGATCCAACGTTGGGCTTAAGGTCCAGGGCACCTCATAATCTCTTTGTGCACGGTGTGTTATTTAAAGCTGCAAATTGCCTTGGGAGGGATACATTTGCTTCAAAGCTGCACCTTATGTGGTCCTGGGGTTCAGTAGCGCATCGGTCACCATCTTGGAATCCAGTACAACATCTTTTAAGCGTCTCCTCTCCGTGCTTATTAGAAGGTTTTTGAGCTCTGCCCACTTTCGCAGGAAAACAGAAATTCGTAGGTAATTAGTTTGTACAGCACTACGATAACATGTACATTAATCTTAGGCAGTTCATCCATATAACATGAAGGCCTCATAAAATCTATGTGACCCCTTTCCTTATTTAATAATTGTTTGTAATAATTATATTACGCCCCGTCGCTTACTAGCAGGTTTATGAGCTCCGCAAACTTGTGCGGCAAAACCGGCAATGACGTCATTGTGTTTCCTACCCGTGACGTCTGATGACTATAGATGGTCACTTTTACTATAGCGTTGCTCCAAGACACACGCAGTGCCCCACCATCTTCAAGAGGGACAACAACCACCGAAAAAGGTAAGATCAATTTAGACAGGCGCCCCGACTTGTTCATAAAACACATTTTTCTCTTAACTTAGCCTATCCTTTTGTTCTGCTCCTACGACATTAGGTGTACAAATGAATATAGCCTGACAACAAGGACATTTTAAACCATTGGATTAACAAGTCTGTTTGTCGCAAGGTAAATAGGACCACAACTTTTAAACCTCTCTCGTATCTTTATGGCTGCCATCATATAGTAAAACATTTAAAAATGTTACTAAACTTATGCTTTTGGCACGCATATAATAATTCTCATCATGCAAACAAAATTGGAAACAAATTGATAGAAACACTTTACCACCAAATTGTGCTGATGTAAAGAGCCCACTGACAAGGAATGCATGGGTAAATATCAGTCTGAATGGTTTTACACTAGTATTGTATTCACTTCAATTAATCTATTGCCACTTGCTCACCCAGATTACCCAAATCATGACAAACTCACAGTGCTATTTTGCACACTAGGCACGTAGAACCTAATATTTAATCTGGACCTACACCATGCAACCACATATAGATTGACAATGATCTATACAACAGCCTTCACAATTGCACACTAGCCTAAATGATGAATAGTCTTATATTGACATGTACATCCACTCTCTTATTAGCAGGTCACTGCATGATCCAACGCCAACCGGCACAACTATGATATATGTTCAAGACTTTTATTTTAAACCTTGAATACCCTCCCTAACTTTCTTTTTCTGCTTCCTCCCCTCTTTCTGCCCCCCCCCTCCCTTACTTCCTTTTATTTACAGATGCAATTGTATCTTAGGCAACTGCCAAATTGTTACAAGACTTCATGACTGCATAAATATAATGTATAAACATGTACAAAATTAACAATCTGCAACAAACGTGACGATACTTTCAGAAATGGTTGTACTAACACAATAATTTAAAACTTAGTAGACCACCAAATGGTAAATGTTATATAAATTGTGAAGTAACAGTTTACAAAGACTAGATTGATGACAAATCAACTTTGACTAATACAACAGGCTTTTCCTGTTTATAAATATGTTTTGATTGTGTAACACCTTGATAAAGCCTGATAAAGGGAGAAACATTTGCACGTGCCCCCATCAGGTTAATGTTGGCACAAAAAATAGGTTTCTAATAAGGCCTTTACACCACTTAGTACAGGGTTAGAGTACCTAATGATTCTAAATGGACAATTAATAAATCCTAAACTTTTTATAAACTGTCTTGTTTTTATTTTCTATGAATCCTAGCGCAGTAGTTCACCTAACTATTTCTCTATTGTTTGAATGTAGATTGGACACCCACTGGGACCATCACTTACATTTTGATCTGGAGGCAATTTAACGGCCAGCCCTTACTACTTTCAACATCCTTTCCCATCCTGGCTAATCACACCACTCCCCTATATTATGCTTTATTTCTGGGTACTCTTTGACCAATCTGTTCCCCCAAATCCTGGTGGCCAAAGTAAGCTGCTTGCCCCATCCCAAATGTTTGTGGGTTTGCAACCAGTGATTCCCACTGCCTTTGTTACCAGTGGCACCACCCTTAGTTGAGCCCTGCCATACAGGAGTTTCTACCACCCTTGCCTACTCATCAACTCCACAAACGTCAACTAAGGTATCCCTGTCCTCTCGATATGCCCATCCATTCTCTATGGACAATTGCAACGCCCAACAGTGTCTCCAACTTCACTCTGGAAGTCTTTCACTCCCACAGGAACACTCTCAGTATTGTACTATTGTTATCGAATTCACAAGCCTGAATTGTCTTAGGGGAATGTTGAATTATATATAACAATCTTGGTAGGGATACCGTCTTGTAGAGTGCTGCCCTACACATCAATGATATCAGGAGTCATCCACTGCTTGACGTTCTTTTTTTTTTCAAAAATTTATTTTCAAAACACAAGAATAACATCACCATACAATACAAGAACATATTTACAAAAAAAAAAAAATATATATATATATATAAAAAGTCACCAAAAATCCAAATGTTACAGAAGCCCATCCCACCCCACCCCTTGTTCACATCTCAGGATCCCATGAAATTAAGATCAATACAGTTCTACAAATCTCCCCCATATCTTAGCAAACAGACCCATCTTGCCCTGTTTCTTATACAAACGCTCCTCCATAGCTGCCAAATCCCGCATCTCGCTCAGCCACATTTCTTTATTCAAGGCAGCAGCAGACTTCCAATTTCGAAGGATAATTTTCTTACCCATTGCAGCCCCTCTAAACAACCACTTCTTTTGGCTTTGAGAGAGATCACCCAAATTGAAATCGTTCCCCAAAATTATTCTCTCAAAATTAAAATCAATCATCGTATCTAGGATACCCTCGCATATTTCACCAATTTCGCACCAAAACCCTCGAACTTTCACACAATCCCACAACATATGTTCCATAGTACCATTCTCCTGAACACACGTCCAACATTCTGGACCGTCACTAAACCCTCTCCTCCACATTTTTTCTGGGGTCCAATAGACCCTATTTAGGATCTTTATTTGTCTAGTCCGCTCAGTCAAACCCAATGAGCATAGTCTGACATTCTCACACATTTTGGTCCAGCTTTCCACTGTAATGTCTGTTCCAATTCTCCTCCCCCACTCAGCTCGTAGCAAATCATTGCCCTTATATTCAAAGAGAACCTGTCTATACACCCGGCTTGCCAAGCCACCTTCACCCACCAGTGATTTCCTAGTCAGAAATTCCAGATTCAGACTACTTTGAAAATCAACCACACCGACCGCCAACTTCAGTTTCCTGTAATCTGATAATCTGAAACCATCAATGCAAAATTCCCTTTGTAGATCTCTAGCACTTTTCCATTCACCCCCAGAGAAAAGGTCACCAATCCAGTTGATACCGCCCAAAAACCAATCAGGCCAGAATATTGTTTTGCCATTCAATTTAATAGATGGGTTTAACCACAGCGACGCATTGGGATCTCTGCACCCCACCGTACCTAACAAGGTATTCAAATTCTTCCAAGAATCTCTCAACGACGTTGTCAATACATCCTTCACCCCTTTCGATACTGTGGTCAACAATGCTCTAGGCAACAATGGACCATTAGCACTAGCCTCCGCCACCTCCCATACACCAGGATTTGTTCCCAAGAAATCAACCATGAACGCACAGCTGAAGGCCAAATGATAGGCCCTGAAATTCGGTACACCCAATCCACCTTTCTCCAAGGGTAACTGAAGCTTCCACAAGCTCAATCTCGCTGGTTTTCCGTCCCACAAGAACCTTTGTATTAGCCTGTCCAATTCTTTCCAATAAGATGTCTCAATTTTCACTGGGACCATACCTAAAACATAATTGATTTTAGGGTCCGACATCATTTTTAACGCATTGACCTTCCCCCAGAGGGAGAGTTTTAGTAATCCCCATCGTTCCAAATCAGTGTTAAGAGCCCCAACAATCACATTCATATTCACCCTTGCCAAGTCACAAATCCTCGGAGTGATCCAAATCCCCAAATATAACATCTTATCTGGGCACCACCTAAACCCTATCTCAGAGACATATCTTTTGCTACACCCGGGGACCAGTGGCATCACTTCCGCTTTGTCCCAGTTCACTTTATATCCGGAAATCCCTTGGAATGTAGTTAAGACCTCCATTAAAGCTGGTAATGACCGATTCAAGTCCCGCAGGACCAAAAGTATATCATCTGCAAACAACCAAATCTTGTGTTGCAAACCCCAACACGAGACACCCACTATGTCCAAATTATTGCGTATGATAGCCGCCAGAGGTTCAATTGCCAGCACAAACAACAAAGGCGAGAGGGGACAACCTTGTCGCGTACCTCTCTCCAGTCTAAAAGGCATAGAGCGAATCCCATTGGTGTTAACATCAGCTGTTGGTTCCGAATATAAGAGCTTAATCCATGTTCTAAAATTCACTCCAAATCCAAATTTCTCGAGGACCAAGAACAAGAAATCCCATTCCACCCGGTCAAAAGCCTTTTCCGCGTCCAATGAAAAAACTGCTGCATCCTCAGACTCGTCATTAGCCTAATCAATAGTATGGTATAAACGTCTGATGTTGCTGGATGTTTTCCTCCCTTTCACAAAACCCGACTGATTTACATCAATCAACCTCGGTATAAGATCTCTAATCGAACAGCCAAGATCTTGGCCAAAATTTTGTTGTCCGTGTTAATGAGACTAATCGGTCGATAACTCCCAGGGAGCATCTCATCCTTTCCCTTTTTCGGAAAGACAGATATCATGGCATGTCTAGTCGAAGCCGGTAGTAGCCCATTAGCCAATGAGGACACATGCATGTCCTTAAGTAGGTTCAAGGCCGAATCTGGCAGTATCTTATAGAATTCTACCGGAAAGCCGTCTGGCCCAGGCGATTTCCCAACATTTAATTTGCCAATAGCTTTCTTAATCTCATCCAAAGTTAGATCCCTCTCTAGTAACCTTCAGTCACTATCTGGAACTCTAGCAAGGTTCGCTCCCTCAAGAAAGTCAACACTCCCAACTGGTACATCAATTTCACTCTTATATAAATGCTGGTAGTAGTCCCGAAAAACACTGTTAATTTAATTCGGCTTAAATGTGATTCGGCCATCCATATCTTAAATCGATGCAATCGACCGCTCAGATTCTCTCAATTTCAACCTATATGCCAGCCATTTATCACACTTCTCACCTTTCTCAAAATATTCACACTTCAGGCCAAAGTATTTTCTATCCGTCTTCTTCTCAATCATATCAAGAAGTTCTTTCTTTAGTTTCCTCAGTTCAACAGCTCCATCCCTATTAATCGGATCAGCCATGACCATCTTGGACAATTAATCAATTTTAATTTCAAGTTCTCTCATCCTAACAGCATCTTTTTTTTTCAATCCGCACGTCAAATTAATCAGGTAACCCCTCATAGTACACTTAAAGGCTTCCCAAACAACCTCCGGTCTCAAACCACCATTGTGATTTACAGATACAAAGAAATCCATTTCCTCCCTCAATTTATCTACCTCCTTTTCCATTTTCAAAAATGAACCATCCATTCTCCACATATACTGTCTCCGAGCAGGGCCTCCCAAGTCAATACACATCACCACATGCGCATGATCTGTCAACAATATCGCACCAATTTCACAAGATTTAAAATTCTTAGTCATAAGTCCAGCTGTTAACATCATGTCCAGTCTAGAATAAACCGAATGCGCACCCGAGTAAAAACTATATTCTCTAGCACTCGGATGCTGCAACCTCCAACAGTCCCGTAGAGCATGCTCCTCCATCAACTTGGTGAGAGACGCACGATGGCGATCACTAAGTCTATAGTTACCCGGTACACTCCTATCCAAATCCTTGTCCAAGACCGTATTAAAGTCACCACCAAGAATTATGTTATCCGAACCCAAATCCAGAAGTGTTTGAGCCACCTTCCTAAAGAATGAACCATCGTCCACTGAAGGGGCATAAACATTACAAATCGTCACCAGACAGCCCTGAATATTGACCAGCAGTGCCACCAACCTACCCTCACTATCTGACACTTCATGTACAACCTTCAATGTAGAATTCCGCCTGATCAAAATTGCCACTCCCCGTGACCTAGTGGAAAAACATGAGCTGTACACCCTACCAACCCAACCTTTCCTTGGGCTATCAACCTCGTCTTTAAGCAAGTGAGTCTCCTGAAGTGAGACTGCTTGACGTTCTGCTCAGACCTTCTAACTGCCAGAATGCAATTAAGTCCCCCCAAAGAGAGTCTTATCCTTTTATATACAAACCCCTAAATATCTGAACCCTTTCTCCTCTGTTTTTAGCAGTGGGTATTGTGAAGGCATCATTAAGTGTGACACAGACAACAGACTTCAAGTTCAAATAAACACTTTTATTCAGCTTATAAGGATGTCAGGATGGTTGAACGCCTAACTTGCTCTATGCCTAAAGTGGGATTTCCTTACCTAAATAACTAAGGAAAGTCTGAATCAGAGTTCAACTTGAGCATCTGTCTCTGTCCAAAACCTATGCTTGCCCTTACAACTATATCTGTACAATGTGTAGGTATGTCAGTAACCAAAAGGAAACAGTGTTCAATACAAATGTCTGAGCTTTTTCCAGCTTGCTGCTTCATTTAAGCTCCCTTCCCCAAGTGTAAAGCAGTTTCACAAAAAGTCTTAAAGTGACCTTCCTTGGATGCATGAGGATATAGTTTTAACCAAAACTTGGGGTTTCCTTCCCCAAGTGCCAAGTCACAAAACACAAGGGAACTGAGACTCAGTCCTCACTAAAGCAAATGTCTCAGATCTCAAGGATTCCCTTCCCCAAGTGTATTGCTCTCCCCAAAGTGCATGGAACAAACATAAATCACCAATGCAATTACAGAGCAAATACTTTGAACGTAGACAGACACAATAACTCACAGCCACGCACTCTTAGAAGATAATCAGCTCTTATACGGCTATTTATTCAAAGTTTAGAAGTACATAGAAATAACTCACAAAAATAATATGGACATAAATCACAGAAGAAGTAAACAATTCAAAAGGAAATACATCACCGTGAGCGTAACAGAATTCCTCATCTCGCCCAGAAGCGGCTGGAAGACCGCGGGAACAGACAGGCCGAGAGCACCACAGCTCACAGGAGGGCCGGACGCAAGCGTCCTTCTCCGGCTGAAGTCTCACCTGACCCCCTCCGGGCTTCCGCATATATACACACTCCACAAAGGGGAGTCAATTCTCGAACCTTCTGGAAATTGCACTTGCGCAGTTGAGAAACAGCTGTCGGTTGCCAGCTGGGTCAATCGAGAGCTCCCCCCAAGAAGCGCAGTGCCTCCCTTCTCTAAAAACACGCTCCACGGAGAACAGTAGCAAACCATAACAAAGTTAGCTTTCCCAGCAGAAATGTCTTGACCGCATACCAGGTTTGGAAAGCATGTTTTTTCTCAACATCGTGAATCTAACACTCAGCAAAACGTGTGCAGCTTTTCACTGCGGCATGAAGTAAATATCCATCATGGGTCCGTCGCTCACAGAATGCATTGCGCACCAGCGCCATTTTAAATTAAGCATAACAATTCCACCCTTGGATATTTACCTTCCATAGCCGGTGGCACAGGAACCGGTCTCTGAAACCTACGAAATGTTAAAACTAAATTGGGAATACATTGAATGCAACAACAACAAGCAATTATGATAGACAATATAATAAAAATGCAAGCAAAAACGTAACGTAGGGTACCCCAATATCAGGTATCCATGAAAATAACCAATCCCACCAATTTCTATTACGATCTTGACACTTGAGAAATGAGATCCCTCAAACCTCGAATATGACTTTCAATAGATCGTGAATGGTCACTTAAATTGAAACAACACATACCTTCAAATGCGTTACACCCTAAATTATGTTTTAGCAATAGATAATCAACAGCAGCTCTGTTCTGCAAAGTTGCTTTTCTAATAACTTGATTATCAAGGAGTAATTCTTCTAATGCCTGCGAAGTATGATTAAGCCTTTTGACTACTAAACATGCTAATTTCATCAAAGATTTGTAACCTCCAGCAGCTAAACCCCAAACTCCCACTAATGAAAGGGTTAATGCTAGAACCTCAGCTTCTAATAACAAATGTACATGTGAATCACAGTCAGGAGATAGACCTACAGATTCGAAAGTTGACCTTTTACCTCGAGTTATCGCTGGGTTTAAAGGAAACATCATTGGCCCTAATCGAGTCAAAGCACATGGACCTCCAGAAATGTTAGCTGGAATATAAGTGTATGTAATGTTACCACATGAAAAGAGCCATCCTGTTGGAAGTTTCACATGATTCAAATGACTGGCAGTTATCACTGTATGATTACAAGACATAGTGTTATTTACACTGGTGCATTTGCGTGGCACTCGCAAACACAGTTTTCTCTCGAACATTGTACGATTGTGCTGATTGGTCAACTCTTTGTCGGCATTTGCCAATTTCTTGTGCATTGCATGTCATAATGTAACATACATCATCTTGGGTTATATTGTAAGTGATAACACATGTCAAATTTCTCCATTTACGGTCAGACTCTTGGCAGAACCGACAGTATTCATAAACTGAAAAAGATTGTCTAATATCTGAGTCCTGAACTAAAGAATCATTGTGTGTGATGCCGAAAATATGCTTTAAAACCGGAACAGGCGTCGGCACCGCTACTAAACACGTAGTCAATAAAGCTTCAGCATTGGGCACATCAGTAAGACAAAAGTGTGGTATGTTCAGTACTTGCTGTGCCAGATATATCCACATATATATATAGAATGTTTTCGCCTTCCTACGAACGCCTATTGCACGACTGACATCAAGGTTGTTTTCACTTGCTCCTGATGTGTTTGTCGCCTTTCACGAATCCATGTCTTCTGTCTGGTTGGCTTTTCGGCACTGGCATAAGGCTGCTTGGGGATAACATTATTCATCACTATCAGTATCACCTTGATCACTGGCACAGATGTGACATTTTTCTTTGGAAGCAGCAGACTGTTTAACTCTCTCAAATGGAGTCCATTTAGTGCCACAGTTACACCAACCAGACACAGGATCTACAACGCAAACCCAGAAAAGAGATACAGTGTTGCACATCACTCTCTCAGGTAACATTTGTCTGGGTGTACATATTGCCATTTCTTTCTACCAGGCTCCATAACTAAAACTACTTGATCTCTGCCTGATGCAATGACATCTGCAGGCACTGGTGGGCCACTTGGCTTTTCCACCCACACCTTTGCACCCGGTACCATACTGTCTGAAGAATCAAAACCGCGGACCCCACGGGTTGTAACACCGTAGGAGGCTCCCCCTTCTTAATCACCGACAACTTAATGGGAATGACTATTAATTGGGCCACTTGATCACCCTTGTGGATTGACAACAATTGATCCCCACTATTCATTAGGATGACTTTAATCTCGCCCTGGTAATCAGCATCAATTACCCCTCCCAACACTTGAACTCCCTTCAATGCTAGGCCAGATCTAGCGGCAATCCATCCCACATGCTCTGGGGGAATCTGTACTCCAATCCCTGTTTCATGTACAACTATTCCTCTTGGATCTAATCTGATCTCTTCATGGGAATGCAAGTCTACCCCTGCTGACTCTGGAGTTGCTCGATAGGGAGCTAAAGAACCTGGAGTAATTTCCCAGTACAATAGTGTTTCTCTGACTGAATTGGGTTGAACCTGTAAAGTAGGAGTCATTAATCGCATTAAAGCAGTTTCATGTTCATACACAGGCCTATTGTTTAATACTTGCACCGCATCAAACACACAATCACGCCAGCCTGTCAAACTGCCGTCTCCAGATTCGCGCAACTGTTCTTTCAATAACCCATTCATTCGTTCGTTCAATTAACCCTGAAGCAGCTGGGTGATATGGGACGTGATACACCCACTCAATGCTCTTTTCCTGACAAAACTCCTGTATTAATTTGCCTTTGAAATGTGACCCATTGTCACTTTGAATCTGCAAAGGCACTCCATAATGTAATATGATCTGATCTAACAACCTGATGGTGTTTAGTTGGGTTGCACGTTTGCACGGCAAAACCATCAAATATCCTGAGTATGTATCCACAATAGTGCATGCATACTGACAACCTCTACTGATTGGCATGGGACCGATATAATCAATCTGCCAAATTTGACCTGGTAATTTTCCTCTTCTCAATGGGCCTCGAACAATTTGAGGGATAGGTCTATGCAATTGGTGTTGGCACACGGGACATTGCAAAATGATCGTTTTCACTACTTCTAAAGGAAGACTGATTCTTCGAGCTTGTGCCCACCTGATAGTAGCCTTTTCTCCAAGGTGCCCACATTTCTGATGGGCCCATTTGGCCAAACCCTCCAAATCGTCTTTCTGAGCCTCTGCATCCACAGATGAAATCTTGGTGTGTTCGTCTGCAACAGAATTAAACCAACTTTCTAATGAGTCTGTGGCACAACGCGCGTCCACATGATATACCGTGACTTCACTTTGTAACAGCATTTCTGCAATATCTTGCCACAGTTCTTTTCCCTACAACTCTTTTGAATGAATCTTCAACCCATTCTTTTGCCAAGTTGGCAACCACACTGCTAATCCATTCGCCACTGACCATGAATCTGTGTACACATAACATTGACCAGGGGTCTCTTGTTTCAATGCTTGGTAAACTGCGTAAAGTTCTGCAAACTGACTACTCTTCCCTTTCCCTGTCGTTGTCAACATCTTTTATGTTTTAGGATTGTACGACACTGCTTTCCAGTACCGCTCAGTTCCTACATATCGAGCTGAACCATCCGTGAACCAAGCATGCTCTGTTTTCTCCACGGTCAAATCGCTGTAAGGTACTCCCCATTTCACGGGAGACTCACGTTTTTCAGGCACCTCCGGTGGTATGTAATCTGAGGGCGGTATGTTGGCTACTTGCTCATGTCATTTTGCCACTCCACCCTTTCCTGATTTGGCTCTGTCTTGAATATACCATTTCCACTTAATTATGCTGGCCTCTTGAGCATGTCCTATTCGATGTGTTTTAGGAGAGCTCAGTACCCATTGCATGATTGGTATTTCTGGTCTCATGAATACATCATGGCCCACCGTCATCTGCTCGGTATCAACAAGAGCCCAATAACACACCAGCAATTGCTTCTCAAACGGAGTGTATGAGTCACCAGCGTCTGGCAACTTACGACTCCAAAACCCTAATGGCACACGTTTCCTGTCTTGTTTCTGCCACACACTCCAGTTAGCATAATTGTCTTGTACAGACACATTTAATTCCACTTCGCCTTCCTTCAATGGCCATAAATCAAGCACCTGCTGCACGGTGTCTTTCGCCATCTCAAAGGCTTTCTGCTGCTCTTCCCCCCACTGAAACTCATATTTCTTTCATGTCCCCTTGTAGAGGGGGGCAAATATCTGCCCTAAATGAGGAATGTGCTGTCTCCAAAACCCAAACAGTCCTATAAACTGCTGAGCTTGCTTTTTGTTCATTGGAGTGGTGAATTCAAGTATTTTCTGTTGGGCTTTAGGCACCATTTCTCGATGCCCATGATGCCAATGAATCTCTAGGAATATCACTGTTTCAGCTGGACCTTGAATTTTACTCGGATTAATCTCCCACCCTTCCTTTTTCAATCCTTCCATAAGGACATCTAACTGGCTTTGCACACTGTGCTCATCCTTGCCTCGGATCAAAATATCATCAATGTAATGAGAGATTTGTATGTCAGGTTTACACGGTATCTTGTCTAAGTGCTCTGCCACCAGCCGCTGACAGATAGTCGGGCTGTGTCTGTACCCCATAGGTAGCCTTGTGAAAGTGTACTGACGTCCACTCCACGAAAATGCAAACTGTTCTTGACACTCGTCAGCAATTGGCACGGAGAAAAATGCATTAGCTAAATCGATCACTGCATACCAAGTCCGCTCAAACTTTTGGACATTTTCAATCAAGGTAATAGCATCTGGGACTGCGGGCACTAAGGGAGGAGTGTGTTTATTCAACTCCCTGTAATACACCGTCATCCTCTACGACCCATCTCCCTTTTTAATAGGCCAGAGAGGATTGTTCCATGAGATTGTTCCACTTACTCTTTGATGGTGTCTGAAATTTCCTTGTGCCCCCCAGGAATGCAGTATTGTTTCATTGCTACCCGCTTGGTTGCCATTGGCACTTGCACTGGGGGCATCTTCAATTTGCCTACGGTAATGGGTGTACATATTAATGCACTCACCCCAAACTGGCACGTTTTACCGCCAAGTCCCAAGGTTAACCCTTACAAAATGTCAAAGCCAATTATATATTCAGATATCGGGACAATCAACACTTGGTATTTCTGCCTATTCAAATTGCCTATTTTCATCTCAACTTTCGTTTGTACTGCGGGGGTCTCCTTTCCCCCTAGACCTGTAATAGTAAACTGTTTGCCTTTAAATCATGTTGGATTACCATGAATCAAAGAGGCCTCCGCCCCGGTGTCTATCAATGCTCGCACCCCTTGTGTATTTCCTGGCCCCCAAAAAATCTTAACATCAACATGATGCCGCCTATCCACTTTTATGTGGGCAGACGCTGCCGGAGCTTGGCCGAAGCCCTAGTCAAACTTCGAATGAGTGTGACTCGACTCCGCCTCTAGCATCGCACTCACCACCTTTCTCAAATCAGCATTTGTTCGCTGGTACGGGGAAGGTGTCCCCATAGACCCTTCGTCTTGCTCTTCCGCAGGGGGAGCAAAAGGTGAGGTGTCCCCCTGTGGCATGGTGACTACTTGTTTCTTAACCTGTTTATAGCACTCTTTGGCTGCAAGTCCTCATTTTTTGTATAATTCATACATTACTCTGGTTTCAATGCCATCAATTTCTTCATGTGGCACACCATCTTTTAACAAAGTCGAAAACATGTCTTTTCGGGACACTCGGGAGTCTCTGCTATCTTGCTGCCTGCCTTCGGTTCTTCTCTCACCACGCCCCTCTCTCTCCTGTGGCTTGTTATCGCTCTTATCCCACTCCCCAAAATCTGCAAGTTGCCGAATGGCATCTGCTACCTCATCAGTAGCCTTGCCTGTCATACCTACGAGCAAAGTCATAATGAGACTTTTGTATGCGGGTGGCGCAGTTCTAATCACCATGTTTCGAGTTGAAACTGAGAGCGCCACAGCTCCCATGTGATCTGGAGCATCTATGTGAATAGCCTCTTTCATAGCATGTTCTCTGACTTTTTGAATTGCTTCTCTCAACGTATACCACTTCGTTTCTTCACTGGGCCAATCTGTAGTAATAGGGTATTTACGGTTACATGCTTGGGCTACCACGTGCAACAAAGACACCTGCGTATCTTGACCATTTGCATCAGGGGGGCGGTCCTGCTCTTAAGACCTCCTGTACATTGGTGTCAATTGACAGGGGTAAAAAACGCAGTGAATCCGTAGAATCTACCAACAACCCTGCAGCACCCCCATCTAGTAATCTCACCATCCATGTCAGTAAAGCTTCCCCTGATTTGTGCCTCAAACGGGTAATAATTTCCTCACCCTCCTGTTGTGTGTAGTCCTCCAGCGTGGTTAAATCTACCATTCCGCCAGCAGGATTCTGCGGGTGGGGTCCGGCTCACCGTCTTCCAACTGGCTTAGCCGCCACTGTTTTCTGTTTCCCTTCCATTTTGGGGTCAGACTCATCTGCGGAACTACTTTCTAGACTGGTCGAATCAAAAATATCACCATCCCACTTATCCGGATCCCAGTCTACGGCAGCGGTAGCAATTACAGTTGCCACCTTTCTTTTGTTGACCCCTCCCCGTCTTTTCCTATACTTATACCGGGCTACTCTGACTGCTGCCCTCTCGGCCACCGCCTGATATGTGTCGGCCTTATCTTTAAACAGTTTCATTTGAATCTGCTGCATTAACGCAGTCTGCCGTTCTGCAGCTAGCTCTCTTTCTAATCGCAGGACCTCATTTTTCATTTCCACCTTCATTTGATGTATTTTCCTATATGCATGCAAAAGAACCCAACCTTGTCTACCTAATGCTGCACATTCTTTACCACGTTCTACTGGAACTTGTTGCAAGCATGCCATTACATCAGCCGGATCGGCATCTCCCAATCCTTGATCCCATGTTTCACTCAGACCTGCACCACATGCTCACGCCTGAGCCAATTTATCGTATGGACTCTTAGTCCAGCCTGGAATAACAACATCAGAACAGTCACCGCCAGCGGTAACGCTCTTCTTCCTGAACAAACTACTCATTATCGCAAACAAAACAAAACTTCGTTGAATCTACATGTATATTTTTTTTCTCCACGCTGCGATCACTTCCACAAGCACTCGCACACTGACAAAAGGAGGAAAGAAAAAAAAACTTCACTATTTAAAAACTTCACTTACAAGACAACCAAATCCTATCTACGTTTCAACAGATTCTTGAATACTCGGCACAACTCAGCACAAGCATCCTGTTTGTCACGCCAAAAATGTATTGCTCTCCCCAAAGTACACGGAACAAACATAAATCACCAATGCAATTACAGAGCAAATACTTTGAACGTAGACAGACGCAATAACTCACAGCCACGCACTCTTAGAAGATAATCAGCTCTTATACGGCTATTTATTCAAAGCTTAAAAGTACATAGAAGTAACTCACAAAAATAATATGGACATAAATCACAGAAGAAGTAAAGAATTCAAAAGGAAATACATCACCGTGAGCGTAAAAGAATTCCTCATCTCACCCAGAAGCGGCTGGAAGACCGCGGGAACAGCCAGGCCAAGAGCATCACAGCTCACAGGAGGGCCGAACGTAAGCGTCCTTCTCCGGCTGAAGTCTCACCTGACCCCCTCCGGGCTTCCGCATATATACACACTCCACAAAGGGGAGTCAATTCTCGAACCTTCTGGAAATTGCACTTGCGCAGTTGAGAAACAGCCGTCGGTTGCCAGCTGGATCAATCGAGAGCTCCCCCCAAGAAGCGCAGTGCCTCCCTTCTCTAAAAACACGCTCCACAGAGAACAGTAGCAAACCATAACAAAGTTAGCTTTCCCAGCAGAAATGTCCTTGACCGCATACCAGGTTTGCAAAGCATGTTTTTTCTCAACATCGTGAATCTAACACGCAGCAAAACGTGTGCAGCTTTTCACTGCGGCATGAAGTAAATATCCATCATGGGTCCGTCGCTCCCAGAATGCATTGCGCACCAGCGCCATTTTAAATCAAGCATAACACCAAGGTATAATTTGGTTAAACAACATAGTTCAAAAGAAAATATCCTCGATTTCTTTATTTTCATTTATAGTTCTGTTGTTTCCCTTTTCAAATATTTGTTCTGGTAGCTTGTATCTTTCACACAAGTTGGAAATTATATTTCTTTCTGTTTAAGTTTAAAGTTCCATTGTAAATCAAACTTCAGGTTTTATTTGCTTATTCGTCAGTTAATTTCAATTTGGAACACAATATGTAGTAGTTTGCTTGCTCTTTAAAGTTACATTAGTTTTGAAACTCAGCATATAATGGTTTGCTTGAATGTAGGGTCCCGTTCCCTCTTTAGCTTCAAAAAGGTCTTGATTCTGTTTGTTCCCAAAGTTTTTATTCAGTTTGGTATTCAATAATTGTGGATTTCACTCGTAACTAATTTTTACATTGTCTGTTGTTCAAGGATTATTCTGCTGTTAAGTATTGGTTTGTTTTGCTTTGTATATTCAATGTTGATTTGGTCCGTTTTAAATGTTTGTTGTTTGTTCGTTCTGCTTCAAATGTTTAATGTTTGTTTATTTCACTTTAAATGTGCAATATTTGTTCATTTCACTTTTAATGGGTGTTCGGAGACCTTCAAAAATGTGTTTCATGCCACACACGACCACTTGGATACAAAATATTCCAGGGGTATCAGTAATTCAAAATATGAAAGACCAGAGACGTTAGAAAACATGCTTTTTTTTAGTCACCCAACCACTCCGATACAAGGTATTCCTTGTTAACAAAGTTCACACACCTGGTTTCCCATCCACCAAAAACTCACCGGTCGCTTTGACAGTTCTCAGTGCAGCTTGGAACACACAGTCTCCAACTTCCAAGGCCAAGCTTCCACCTTCTGCCCCTCAGGAGCTTTTGGGATGACCTCTCAGCGCAGGGGAGCGAGCAATGTGTGCATAATGGAAAGGGACTGCCTGCCCACACAGCTTCCCTGACTACATTCCTTCAGCTTCAGGGTTCCCGCTCCCAGACCATGATTCCATGGACCACCTTTCTCCATAGTCCCCAGCGTCTCAGCGGCTCGTTCCAGGAAGGTTCTCTGCTGCTTGCCCCAACCTCCTTGCTGCTGTCATCACTGTTGTCTCTTTTGCCGCTCTGTTGAGCTCCTTTTATACATCTGCAGCCCCTTGACAGGCTGCAGTTGTACAATTAATGGGACATGCCTGACCCTTACAGCTCTTATTAGGCATCTTTTTCGCCCCAGTACCAGAGTGGTGAAAGAGCATGGTCTTCATTGCGCTTAGTTGCGTCGTCTTCGTCCCGGTACCGTCAAGTTCCAATTGTGGAGAAATGAGAGGAACTGGCTTATAACAGCCCGGGAAGGTTGGGGAAGGGTTAGTTTGGCTGTCAATAGGGAAAGGGGGATACCATATCTCGCCCAAGGGCACCTCACTCCCAGTCTCCAAGGACCCTCCAACCAGGTGAAACTTCCTCGCTTCTCCGCTTCCAGGATCGGGATCCAAAAGTGATGGCCTTTCCCTGGCCACCTGCACAGAGGATCCAAGGGGTCTAGGAGTGAGAATACCCTCAGGCTCCTCACAGTATGAACCAGATTCCTCTGAGGTGTCCATTACCCTCGGTATGGCGCTCTTTGGGTTCGTCAAATATAGCAGGATGTCCTCTGCATATAGCGATATCCGCTCTTCCCTGCTCTTCGGCCATGTAAATCCTATCAGCTCTAGATCTCTCCTGATCCATTCCACCAGGGACTCCAGCGTTAGTGCGAACAACATGGGTGAAAGTGTATATCCCTGCCTGGCACCATGCTCTAGCATGAATTGTTCTGAAACCTTGCCAATAACAGTCACCCAGGCTGTCAGACCAGTGTACAGTATTCCCACCCAACTCTCAAATCCCTCCCCGAAAGCCATTCTCCTCAGAACCGCAACCAGGTCTGCCCATTCAATGGAGTTAAAGGCCTTTTGGGTGTCGAGAGCCAAAATGTCCAGTGGCTGTTGATTAGACTTCGCCCACCCCAAGACCAAATGCAGCCGTCTGATGTTCATTCTGGTGGACCTATTCCGGATAACCCACTCTGGTCCTTCTTCACTATGGCGGTTAGAAAACCTGTTCGCTAAGACCTAGACCAATATCTTAGTCACAATATTTATAAGGCAAATGGGTCTATATGACTCCCAAAGATCCCCAGTTTTGCCCTTCTTTGGCAGCACCACTATCGTAGCCTCCCTAAGGTCAGGCAGGAGGGAGCCTTTCCCCCTACTCTCCTGTAACATGTCCCACAGTGGGCCCACGGTCCCTTCTTTTAGTTTGAACCAGAGTGCCAACAGAAATCTGTTTGGCCCTGCAGTTCTGCCTCGCACCAGCTGGGCCATCACATCCTTTACTTCCTCCACCTGTAGGTCCCCCTCTAGGTCTTTCCTCTGTTCTGTGGACAGGTGGGCCACCTTCAGATGCTCCAGAAAATTCTGCATCTCTCCCTGCCCATTGTCTAGTTGCGTCGAATACAACTTCCAGTAATGCGTGCTGAAAGCTTGCACAATATCCCTTGGTTCTCTCACTGTCTTCATCCCTGTCTCCACACCTTGTTTCATAGACTACTTGACTCTTTTCCTCTCTCTGTGCCAGCCAGAACAATAGCCTCCCTGTTTGCCACCCTACTCGTGAATACAAGGCCACCTCTGCCACCGTCCCATCTTGGCTTTATCAAGAGCCCTGATACGAACCTCCTCCTTTGTCTTTTATAACTTCCTTAGTACCTCTGCCGACTGGGAATCCCTCAGCTGCTCCTCCAACTCTACCTTAGCCTCTTTCTCTTCCAGTTCCCTCTCCTTCTCCCTTTGCTTGGCTGTGACAACCACAATGGCTTTTCCCCTCAGCACTGTCTTGTATGCCTCCCACAGTGTTTTCTTGGACTCAACTGTCTCTTTTATTGAGCCATAAAAACTCCTGTTTCCTCCTTCAGTTCTCCCATATTCCCTCATCCTGGAGGTCAAAGGAGTCCAGCCTCTAGATTCCCCCCGCCCCGAAGCACACGCCTGCATTCTTACCCTCCTTGACAGCGGCTCATGGTCTGAAATGCCCCTCAGCAGGCAGTCCACCCCCTCCACTTTACCCATACCAGCCAGTAAGGCAAAGGACTAATCTTTTCTTGAGACAGAGTTATGTGAGGCCAAGATAAGTGAATACTCTCTTCCCTTTGGGTACTTCTACCTCCGCAGATCCGCCAATCCCATTGTTTCCACAAATCCTCTCAACTTCAGAGATTTGTTCTCCCCCCACATGTCACCCCTCCATCTACCCAATGCTGATTTTACCACTGCATTGAAATCTCCCACTATTATCTCCAATCCTGGGTGCCACCCAGCATCCCCCTCTACACCTCTTCCAGCATATCCTGTAACAACGTCGGTGGGATGTTGACATTAATGAAAGTAATGGCAACCTCACCCAACTTCCCCTTGACCACCACTGCCCTGCCCCCCCCTGTCCTGAAATGATCTAGTGATTTGGAAGGCTCCTGCTTTCTTAATAATAATGCCCATCCCCTGGGGTGTGGCTTAACAAGCCATGGGATAAGACGTCTTTCGGCTTGTCTCCTGCTGATCTGAAAATGATCCTGAAGCTACAGCTATTTATGCTGCCGAAATCGCCATGAAAATGCACCTGCTGCTAGCTAACACTATGCAGCATATGGAGATCACCCAATGAAGTTGAGCCGACCTGTAACTCGATGGTCGCGAGGAGTAATGTGTGCAGAGCGAGCCGCAGCGACGTAAAAAGAAAATGGTGCTGGGCCCTAGCCAGGGAGCAAAGGAGTAAGCAAATTCATTGACTGCGGCGCCCTGGCCCTCTTTCTTCCTTCGATGAAGATCTTGACCACCTTCTCTCGCTTATCTCTCCCTCCCCCTCTCCTCTAACTGTGCTTGGCGATTTTAAACTTCACCTCCCTTCTCCCCCTCAACCCTCTCCCCTCTTTTCTATCCTCGACTCCTACTTCCTTTCCCCCCTACCTTCTTCCCCCACTCAATCCTCGGGCTCCACCCTAGACCTCATCTTCAATTCTTCTTACCCTTCTTCCCCAGTCTCTACTCTATCTCTCCGACCATGCCTTACTCCCACACTCCTCCGCTACTAGCCCCTCTCCTCCAATCTTCTCACGGCGTGACTTTCGCAACTTTGATCCTTCCCTCTTTATTGACACTTGCTCTTCTTCTCTCCCTTCTCTCCAAGGCTTCTCTTTATTGTCAGCGAACAATGCTCTATCCTCTCTTTCCTCCTCTATTTCCTCCTCCCTTGAGCAACTTTACCCCCTTTATCTCTTCCGCCCATCCCGGAAACCCTCTCAACCCTGGCTCACTCCTCAACTCCTCTCTATGAGGCGCCTTCTCCGACGTCTAGAGAGACTGTGGCTCAAAACCCCCTCGCTTTCCAACCAAACCTCCTACTTCTCTTATCACGCTCTCTTTACTCTTGTCTTGCCTCAGCTAAACGCTCCGACTACTCAAACCTTCTCCACTCTCAAGCCTCCCACCCTCGCCGTATCTTCCAAACTCTCTCTTGACTCCTCTCCCCTCCCACTCCTGATCCCTCCTCCAGCTCTACACTTTCTCCCTCTGACTTCGCTAACTTCTTCTCCTCCAAGATCCTTACCCTTTGGCAAAAAATCAACTGCTCCTTGGATTTTCCCTCTACACCTCCCCCGCCCCCTCCTCCATCATCCTGCATGTCCTACTTCTCACCTATCTCCCCTTCTGAAGTCTCCACCCTCCTCTCCAAAGCACACCCCACGTCCGCCCCAACGTACCCTCTCCCATCTCTTCTTATCCCTAAGATTTATCCTCTTCTTATCCCCTACCTTACCTCCTTCTTCAACATCTGTCTTTCCTCTGCTACCTTTCCCTCTGCTTTCAAACATGCCACCATCATCCCTATTCTGAAGAAACCTTCTGCTGATCCCCCTTCTCACTTCTAACTTCCGACCCATCCCTCTTCTTCCCTTCCTCTCCAAGTTTCTTGAGCGTCTCGCCTACTCTCAGCTCTCATCCATTGTCACCAATCTCTCTCTCCTACCCCCCTCCCAATCTGGCTTCTGCCCTAAACACTCCCCTGAAACTACTCTCAGCTATAGCCTTAACTCCCTCCTCTCTGCTCGACATTCTAAGCAATCCTCTATCCTTATTCTCCTCGACCTCTCCGCTGCCTTCGACACTGTCGATCATCCCCTTCTTCTCCAGACTCTTTCTTCCTTTGGGTTCAGAGACTCAGTTCTCAACTGGTTATCCTCTTATCTCTCTTCCCGCTCTTTTACCGTTTCCTGGGGCGGCCGGTCCTCTCCAACCCAACCTTTAGATTACGGCGTACCTCAAGGTTCGGTGCTTGGCCCCTTCCTCTTCTTTCTCTACACCTCCCTCCTAGCCCCTGTTATCTCCTCGTTTGGCATCTCCCATCACTTCTATGCTGACAACACTCAACTCTTCCTTTCTTTCTCCTCTCTCATCTGACCTTCACCTAAAACCATCTTCCTGCCTTACTGCCATAAAAAATTGGATGTCTTCCCACTTTTTCTCCCTCAACACTGACAAGACTGAAGTCGTATTCTTCCCTTCTAACTCTCTCCCCCTCCCTCTCCTCTGCCTTTCATTCACTTTCCTCCCTCTAATCTCCCTATCTCTCTCCATGCTCGTAATTTAGGCATTCACTTTGACACCTCTCTCTCCTTCTCCCACCATATCTCTCTCACTTCTCGCACCTGTCGCTATCACCTCTTCAATATTCGTAAAATCCGTCCCTCCCTCACCGTCCATGCTACCAAACTCTTAATCTCCTCCCTTATCTTCTCCCGCCTCTTCTACTGCTCTTCCTTATTCTTTGGACTTCCTACTTCTCATCTCGCCCACCTCAAATCTATCTATCGTTCTGCTGTTCGTACCCTCTGTCTACTTACCCCCGCGACTCCATCTCAGCCTCCCTCTCTTCCCTTGCCTGGCTTCCATTTCACTCCCAACTTAAATTTCACTTTCCCTGCCTCGTCTTCAAATCTCTCCATGGTCTCTCCTCCCTCCTCTCCTTCTACTCTCCCTCTCGTTCCCTTCGGTCTGTGGACCATTTCCTTCTCACTGTTCCCCCGGCCCCCTGTGCCCCCTCCCGTTTCCGCTCCTTCCAACTCCTAGCCCCCCTGCACTGGAACTCCCTTCCTCTTGCAATCCGCTCGACCACCACCTTTTCCTCATTCCGCACCTCCCTTAAATCTCTCCTTCTCCAATCTCCCCCTTGAAACACCTTCCCTTTCCTGCCTTCCCTCCCTCCTTTTCCTTCCCCCTTGACCATCTCCCTCCCCTCCCTTTCCTCCCTACCCTCACCTTCCCCTTCCCTCCTCCTACTCCCCTTCACCCCTGCCCCCCCACCCCGCCCTATTCCACTACTCTCCCTATTCCCCTCAGTTAACTGCTCTTCTTGCTGTTTTGTTGATTGATTCATATTGTTATTTGCTTCTACCGTTACTGTTTGTTTATGTATTAAGTTGGTCAATTGTACAGCTCTTTGGTGTAAAGCGCTTTATAAACCAATAAATACAAATACAAATACAAAGTGCGGGGCATGTCGCTGATGCGACACACACTGACGGATTGCCATAACAGCTTACCCCCAGAGACTTGTACTTGAACCGGGAAGTAAGCCGCATATAGACTGAGCACCGAACGAGCGCCCAGTAACTACGAGACATCGAACACTGGCCGAGGCGCGTGATACGCAAAGTGTGTCTGGTAGATTGAGGGGCCATCTGCAAAGCGCGGCGAGGAGGAATATTGAAGGAACGTTGCCCTTCGTGTGGTGCGTAAACCCAGACACATGGACATACAAGCACTGTGATGCCTGAAGAGAGGGGCACGTGAAATCCGCCTACCCGCTGCATTGTAGACAGAAGAGAACCGAAATTGTTGATGGCAGGCGCATGGTTCTGGGTTCGTTGGAAAGCCTAGTATCTTAGCTTTAAAATGAAAGTTAAAACTCGCTCCTAGCACAAATGGTTCAAGAGATACGGACGATTTCGTGAAGGTAGATTTTCAGAAATGAAATTACAGTTTCAGAATGACAGATGACAGTTTTGCAGCTGTGAACTCACAGAATAGACACACGATTCCTTATGATGCAGTTCTAATAGGTTACAATAGTTTGAATTAGATTATTTTAAACTAAGAGATTGGTTTTGCACAGTTCTGGCTGAGTACTCACACTATGAATTTGAAATAGGCCGTCAGGGTCTGGTCAGGTTGGGACTGGACTCCGGGCGGTTGGTTCTGAAGTCACAGCTATCTGGGTCAGCTCTGCTCTGCTGGTCTGGTCTGTATCTCTGGTACTGCTCCCAGCGATCTAGTCTGGTCTCTCTGGATACAGCACTGCTTTCTGGGTCTGCTACCGGTTCTGGCAAAAGTTCTTGGCAAAGAATCCAACAGCTCGCCCGGCTGTAGAATAGTTTAGTTGGATAGCTGGATTCTGATGGCCTGCTAATAGGAGTTCAGCTTCTAGGTTCTAGAGTTCCTTGGAGTCTGGATCTGGAGTCAGTCTGGATCTCTGGAGTTCTGGATTCTGGAGTTCTCCGTCAGCGTGCTGCGCAGGAATTCAGTTGAAGGTTGGACAATGAATGTCCCTGTCTGGCTTCCAGTGGCTCTTTTTATGTCTTTTGAAAATGGGTGTGGATGCTAACTTTCTATGCCCAACCCACTCATGATTTGATAGGTCAAGGATTTCTCTTTGACCTGATTTGAGAAGGGAGCGGTGAGTCATCCTATGTCATCAGGTGTCATGTTTATGGCTCCAAAGAAAGAAAACTCCCCTTTGCTTTTACCTTAAATCATTTTCATAACTAAACATATTTCCCAAATACACAAGTGGTTGACATTACATGTACATATCATATATTACTTCGGGTAGGTCTCTGTTCCGACTCTGATGTTTCTAAGAGCCAGGGTTAAAAAATGGCAACTTATTTTCGTTTTTAGTTGGTTTACCAATATTGGATTTTTACCAAAAATTACACAGAGGTACACCGCCTTTCTACACATATTCCAGTAAATTTTCATTTTTCAAGCGTGAACCCCGTGTCTGCAATCTCCATAATTCATGGGGTTTTGCCTCAGAACATGGTACAGAGTCCTAACACCTCTTAACATGTGCACAGAAAAATCACAAGAATAATGATATTAATTATATAATTTTGACAAGTCCGTACTATGAATTATCCATCTTTTCAAAATTATGCTCTGGCCCAGAGGGGTGTGGTTTCCCAAAGCACATGGTGGAATTTCTGGTTTGTCCACTTCCTCCAACTCCAGTTGCTCACAGAGGCACTGCTCCTCCCAGTTTCTCCCAAGAGGAAGCTATTTTACGACCCCCCTGAATTACCATTTGCCTGAGCCAACTAAGGCTCATTGTTCAGTTTCCTGCAGTCCCCAGCTGCTCCTCCCCTAATCCAATCAGAGAGGTGTCATCTCCCTTTGGTGAGGGCAGGAGAATACAGGCCAGGCCTGGGAACATTTGTTGAGCAAGTTTCAACGCCCGTCGGGGGTCGTTGTCAGGCAGAATTCAATCTCTTTAAGCCAGGCTTCAGCTAAATGTCCCTTTTGTTCCCAGTTTTCTTCATCCAAATCAAACTTACAATTTTTACACATGCAGCTATAACGCTGATTCTAAGTTCAAAACTATGACATTTAACAGTTGCAAACTATGTGACACTCAACAGTAGGTCACTCATTTATTTTAAACATTTAGATTTTAGTGTCTTTCAGTCCAATTTAACTTAGGCTGCTGACATCCACAGCTCAGCCAGTTTCATTCTGAACATTATTTTAGGCTCTTTCTTTTCCCAGATTTTGTATGCACACAAGACTTCATTCTGCCAAATGTCTGCTGGTGTTCAGTGAGATTTTTTAATATCTTGCAATGTTTAAAATAGGCATTTTTAGCTTTCATTTCAGAGAAACAAAGGTGATTTCAAAGCGCTTTTTTGAGCTAACCGGCACTGCTGTTTTTCCTTTGGCACCACGTTTCACTCATGGCACTCCTGGCCCATCACGCTCGCACTGGTGGGGGGCAGGTCAGGGGAACATTTTGGTGTGCGCCAAAACTGCGCGGTTTTCCTGGATTCTGGCACAATGTGGGCTTTTTCGGCCATCTTGGATTTCCTAAACCAACAGCACCAAATGTTGCAGCATAATAGTCCAAACGTGGGTCAGGACACCCAACAGTGGATAGGAGACGCTAGGCGAGCACTTGAATTGTGTCTTGTACTACGCAAAAGTGCTAGATACCGCAAGTGACTAAGATCCGGAAAAAAAAAATGTGGGACTATATTATTAAGATAGCGTGAGACACCCAGTAGGCGGATATGAAGCAGTGCGCAGGATGCACGAGTGGATAACATGAAATAGCATTGATGCAGGGACTTGGAGAAGACGCGTCCTTAACCCCCTTTACCCCCAGTAGTTAGTTAAGTTAGGATATTAGTAGAATAGTATCCCCCTGCTGGGTTCTGAGTATTGGCCAAGGGCAGGAAAAGGACCAGATGTGGGGTAGCCTGAGATCCATGCATGGAGCTGGACAATTGTTAAGGGTGTTGGGAGTTCAGTTTGGGGGTGAGTTGAGAGGAGGGAAGGGGGAGGGGGGGCGTTGGGGTTGTTACAAAGGGGGCGAGCTTACACCTATACACCATTGCGCATGGAGCGGAAGATGAGGGAGGATAGAGGCAGGATTGGGTACGGATAAGATGGGAGACCTCAAGATAGTTACCTGGAAGGTCAGGGGGCTCAATAGCTGCTTGAAGAGGAAAAGGCAGAGAATAGATATCGCCTTATTGCAAGAAACTCACCTAATAAAAGAAAAACAGACAATGGTAGAGAGGAAATGGAGAGGGGCCACCATAGGAGCTACATATTCGGCGTACGCCAGTGGGGTTATCACGTGGATAGCACCACATGTCCCTTTTAAGCTACTACAGTCAACCATAGAACCAGATGGAAGGATGGTGATAATAAGAGGATTAGTTTAGAACAGAGAGGTGTGTATTATCATCACATAAGCTCCGAACCAAGGCGCTACAGGCTATTTCAGGACCTTATACGACAAAGTTAGACCATACATGGGGGCGTGGCTTGGCGGCCATGCTAGAGTGAGCGAGTCACCGAGAGCTCCCGGGTGATCCGCTACACGATCCTTATAAGCGGCTGAAAAACGGCAGGAGACCCTGAATCAAATCGAAGGAACGGCACCCGGAGGGTCCAGGGCACACACGGGCGAAAGCCCGAACAAAATCGGAGGTCAGAAAGTCCAGAAACGAGGTGAAGCGGAGGCACGGGGCCACCACACAAAATGGCGGCCACGCCCCACTGAGGACCCGACTGCGCTCCGAAGGGCAGTGGAAGCGGAGTACGCAGATGGTTCGGTGCGGGGGCGCGGACGACTGCCCACCGGATACCCACACACCACCCGCGGAAGATCGAGAGAGGTGCCAAACCCGACCGCCCTCCCCAACAAAGATGGGGAACGAGGCGCACACCACCACGCCACTTGAAGGGGGAGCAGGCAACCGAGGATAGTGGCAAAGGAGAGCAGAGGGCCGAGACACAGGAAGAACACGGCGCCTGAGGCACCGACAGGGCGCCCCCCAGCGCACAGCAGTCCTACCAGAGTGCGCCCACACAGCGGCAGCCCGGAGGGGGAGACCCTGACCCTGTTCCGGCCATCGAAAGCAGAAGGCATGCGGGCTGCCGGCCCGGGGCCGCGGTGGCACAGCGGGCAGCAGCAACCAGCAGAGACGCAACCGGAGCCCGCGGTAAGGACGAGACAGCGGAGGCAGGAAATCATAACGGCCCCGGCAACAGAGACAGAGTGGCCACAAAGAGACTTTAGCTGCTGTGCGCCAGGCCCAGGGAGGTGCTGGGGAGCTTCAGGGCCCACGCTTGGGATAACCCGCAGGGAAGGAAGAACACCGACTGCAAAGTGGAGGCCTTCCAGGGGCACAACGCCCCCATCCAAGCCCAGACACACAAGGCCACACACATCAGCATGCCTGAGAAACAGAAAGGCAGCAGAGGGAGGCAAACAAGCATGGAGACATTTGCCCGCAAGAGTTAGGACTCACAACCTGGGACGGCGGCGGTGGCGGACACAGCCACATCATACGCTACGCAAGGGGAGCTCAAACAAGTGGAAGGCAGTATCCTAGAGGCCATAGAGGGGCTAAAGGCCTCAATAGAGGGCAAGCTGGATGCAGTGATCGTGGACGTGGGGCTCCTCAGGCGGGACACGAGGAACCTAGTGGAGAGAGTGACAACGGTGGAACAACAGGTGCAGAGCAATACAGCAAACGTGACCACCTCTCAGTCACAAATGTCGGATCCATTGGAGCAGATTAAAACACTAGAACGCAGGGCTGAAGATGCGGAAGGCCGAGCCAGGCGCAACAATGTGCGCATTGTAGGGCTGCCGGAGGGGGTGGAAGTCAGAGACCCCACAGACTACATAGAGAACTTACTGCTCCAGGAAGTAGGTGCAGGGACCCTGTCCCAGGGCTTTGTGGTGGAAAGGGCGCACAGAGCACTAGCCAGGAAACCCCGCCCGGGCGCGCCACCGAGACCCATGATCGCGAAGATCTTGAACTTTAAAGATAGGGAAAAAATCCTGACATTCTCGAGGGAAGGCGGGGAGATAACGTGCAACGGAGCCAGGATAACCATCTACCCTGACTATACGGCACTTGTGCAAAGACAGCGGGCCCAGTTCTGGCCAACCAAAGAGCGCCTTCGGGCAAAGGGGGTGAAATTCATGTTACTTTACCCGTCCAAGCTCAAAATCCTGCACAACGGGAGGACACAGATCTTTGAGACCACGGCAGACGCCCAGGAGTGGATGGACCAGCAGGGGAATCCCACAACTAAGAGAGGGGGCCGAGAGTAATCGTGAGGCACGCCGGCGAGGAAGGGAATGAGGGTGCGGACAAAACACTGAGGACACCATTCCGAATCGAAATACGGCAAGAATGAGAACCGAAAGCATAAATTAATGGATCAACCCGGAGCTCGAGGCCTCCGGCACTGGACAGCCAAGACCCACAGAAGGGACCCCAAGTAGCGACAAGTTAGCAGTGTCAGTTTTTAAGGCACTACGCCGCGACGAGTGCGCTCACGGATCGAGGGCGGCACCTGGAATGCAGCAGGGCCCAAGCAGGGGGAGGGAGGCTGGGCGTTGGTTTATAGTAGTTGTAGAAGGGTGGTTGTTTGTTAAAAGGAGGCACGAGAGGAGGCAAACATAATGAACGAGGAGGTCACGGACACGGCAAAGACAACGCAAGGGCACAAGTGAGGCTGCACTCAAATGCGGGAATCTGGTGCGAAACACCAAAGAGTGGAGGTGGAGAGAAGCGGACACGGGTGGCAGGGCGGTCCGCCAGGACAGGGGAAGTAAAGAGGGAAGGCGGACCCGCAAGCTACCAGGGGAATAATTGGGAGAAGATGATGGACAGACCTCCCAGGCCAGCAGGCCAGAAAGGGAAAACTAAACAGGCCGATGGGAACGAGCGGGCCGCAGGAAACTGTAAGACACAGGAACCGATATGAACTAAAAGTGGTGACTTGGAACGTCAGGGGGCTGAACGCCTACGTGAAGAGACTGAGGGTCTATGCATGGCTAAACAAAGCGAAAGTCCACATCGCAATGCCGCAGGAGACCTACCTGACAGCGGAAAAACAAGCCAAGATGGCCAACAAATGAGGCGGACAGACATACAGCTCCACATACTCTAACTACGCGAGAGGGGTAGCGACTTGGATTGCCCCAGGTATCCCATTCCAACTCATCAAAGAGGAGAGAGACGCCGAAGGCAGGGTCCTCATCGTACACGGAATGCTGGAGAACCGGGAAGTGTTTCTGGTGAACACCTACGCCCCAAACCACGATGCAACAGATTTGCTGGCCCCGTACAGGAACGCCACAACCATCTGGGCCGGAGATCTGAACTGCACACTGGATCCCAGGTTGGACCGGTCGGACGACAAACACAAAAGGGCCGCACCACCAGCACGGGTGTTGCAGAAGACACTGGACCAGCTACAGGACGTCTGGAGGAAAGTACATGGGGGTGAAAGGGGATACACGCACTATAGCGCCCCACACGGGACATTTACCCGCATTGACTATTTATTCACGGGCAAAGAGACACTAGGTGAATTCACTGGGGCACACATTCACACACGAACCCTATCTGACCATGCCCCACTGGAAGCAACATGGGCACATACATACAGGAAAGCCCCCATACCTACGTGGAGACTTAAGGTGGAAGCACTCCTAGAGGGGGATTTCCAAGATCATATCCAAACTTCAATAGACGACTACTTCGAGCACAACACGGGTAGTGTAGACAGTACGGGTACGACATGGGAGGCCTTTAAGGTGGTGATCAGGGGGGCGGCAATTGGGAAATCGGGAGACCTTAGGAGAGAAACCCTGGCTGAACTGGATGAGATAGAAGGGAAGATAGAGAGGGCGGAAGCACAGGCAGGGCAAGAGGGGGGGAAACGGGTGACCTCACCACTCTGAGACAACAGTGTATGGCGGCCTGGGAGAGATTAGGGCGGTTAGACTATGGGAAGTACATACAAAGGCTGCACGCAGAAGGGGATAAACCTGGTAGACTTCTCGCCTGGCTGACCAAACAGGAGACCAAGCGAGAACCGATAAACGCAATTCGAAATAGTCGGGGGGCGATTGAAAGGTCCCAGGAGGGTATAAATACGGTGTTCTCGCAATTCTATGAGGAACTATATACCAGAGTACAGGAAGCAGAAGAGGGAGACCTTGAGGACGCATTTGCGGAAATCAAACTCCCACGACTGTCAGAAGAGCAGGCCCAGATGTTGGACGCCCCCCCTTACTGTGGAGGAACTGACGGAGGTTATTGCCCAGTTGCCGACAGGGAAGTCCCCGGGGCCCGACGGGTTGCCTGGGGAATTCTATAAAAGATACAAAGATAGCTTGGCTCCGAGATTACTAGATACACTGGAGGAGGCGTACGAGTGCGGACGACTCCCGAGCAGTATGTCAGAATCTGTAATAGTCCCGATACTTAAAGCGGGGAAGGCGGGGGGTTCCTACGTTGGATAAAGCTGCTGTACAACGACCCGAGGGCCAGAGTTAAGACGGGGAGGCATGTCTCAGGGGAGTGGAGCATAGGGCGAGGTACGAAACAGGGGTGTCCGCTGTCCCCGATGCTATATATATTGGCGCTGGAACCGTTCGCGGCCTTTCTAAGGGCGGAGTACGGAGACACCGGCATAGTGATAGATGGGGAAACACACCAGATTTCAATATATGCAGATGACATGCTGCTTTACGTCCAGGACCCACAAACCCACTTACCAGACCTATTGGAGGCACTGGGAGCGTTCGGCAGGCTATCGGGAATCACCATCAACAAAGGGAAGTCCTCACTGTTCCCCCTGGCGCGTCTGAGGGCGATGACGTCAGACCAGCTGCCATATCTGGGCCTGACATGGACCCCAATCACCTTCAGATATTTAGGGGTGGACATATATCACGACACGCAAAAACACACATGGCCAACACGCAGGCATCCCTGGACAAAATAGAGAACGCCATGCAGTTCTGGAAAACACTACCGCTGGGGATGGTAGGCTGGGCGGCCCTAATTTATTTATTTATTTGCATTTGTATAGCGCACTTGCAGCCCAGGGGCATCGAGGCGCTGTTACAAGTAGTTGTAGAACTTTTGATTCAAATATTAAACAGGTGACCAGAGGTCTCTTGGTTACACAGATACAAACATAAATACATGTGATGCATGATATGCATTATACAGTTTACAAGTCAGGTACATTTCATACAAAGAGCTTGGTTTTAATGGCTTTGCGGGAGGCTTGGTGGGACTCAATCATTCTTACGTGAGGTGGCAGTGCATTCCAGTGAATGGCAGCCCGGGTGGGAAAACTGGACCCACTGGCGCGCACCTTACGCGTTTTGTGCGTGACAATTGTGTTGGAGTAAAGCCTTCTTAATGGTCTAGTGGCAGTATGCTTGGTGATTCTTTGCATCAAGTAGGGTGGAGCAAGTTCATGAAGACATTTGTGGGTGAGGGCGAGTGTCTTGAAGACAATTCTCTCTTTGACCGGGAGCCAGTGGGCCTGCCTCCTGACTTCAGAGATGTGATCTTTTCTGGCGGTACCTGTGGCCGCCCTCAATGCATTATTTTGGACTAGCTGAAGTTTGGCCAGGTTTTTATTGGAGATTCCAACGAGCAGGGCATTGCAGTAGTCTAACCTTGATCCAATTATTGCCCTAGCAATGGTGAGGCAATTCTGGCTTGACAGGAAAGGTCTGGCAGCGTTGAGGACTTTAGAGTAGTAGGCTGAGGAGGAGGCGATGGCATTGACCTGTCTATCCATGGACAGATCGGAGTCTAGATAGACTCCGAGTGTCTTCACGTGGTTGGAGACCTTTATGGGAATATTGTCAATAGTGAAAGAAGCGTATTGTTCACCGAGGTTCCCTAGGGTGTAGGGTGCCCCTAAGAGGAGGAGTTTGGTTTCTTCACTGTTGAGGCAGAGCCAATTGTCTGCCATCCATGATTGGATAGTGGAGTAGATGGTGGTGAGTGTTTTGGTGTCTGCTAGGTAGTCACCCGTGAGTGGGATGAGAACCTGTGTGTCATCCGCGTAGTAAGTATACGAGATGCCCAGGGAGTCAAGGATGCTAAACAGGGGTCTCGTGAAGAGGTTGTATAGCGTGGGCGCGATACTCGAGCCCTGTGGAACACCACATGTGATGTGGCTCGGGGTGGCACAGGCTGAGTCAGAAAAGACTTTCATAGCCCTTTCTTGGAGAAAGGAGGTAATCCATTCACAGGCTTTGGGGGAGAAGTTGGCTTGGGTGGCTAGGTGGTGGCACAGGGTGTTGTGGTCCACCAGGTCAAAAGCAGCAGATAGATCCAGGAGCAGTAGGAGGGCAGATTTCCCTGCGTCTCGTAGGTCGTCCATTTGGTTCTTTAAGTCCAGAAGAGCCGTTTCGGTGCCGTGTCGTGGGCGGAAGCCGTATTGCCGCAGGCCGAGGAGACGGTTTTCTTCAAGGAACTTTTGGACTTGCAGGTAGGCTGCTTTGTCCAAAATTTTGAGCAGGAAAGGTACAGTGGTGATGGGCCTGTAGTTCCCCGGGACCGTTGGGTCCAGCGAGGGTTTTTTGAGGAGTGGGCATACCCAAGCCTCCTTAAGTCCAGTTGGAACGTGGCCCGACTGGAAGGAGGAGTTTATAAAAGCAGTTTGGAATGGGGCTAGGATCAGTGCCGAGTCTTTAATGAGACTGGCTGGATAGGCATCTCCCTTGCAGTTGGAAGGTTTGATGGACTTGAGCAGTGCGATAACCTCCAGTTCAGTAATGTCTTTAAAGTCAAATGGGGGAGTGGAGTTAGTCAAGGTGGGTGTAGTGGGTTTACCGTGCAAGTTGGCTATGAGGCGGGATAGCGCTTTTTGATGGCCACAAATTTTAGTTTGAAGAGTGTTTAGCTTGTCTAGTGTGGCGGATTGAATATTATTGCACCAATTATCATCTTTGATGAGAGAGGGCGGGGAGAGGATGGTTTTTCCAGTTCCCTAAAGATGGTGAAAATTTCCTTAGATCCAGATTTGGCGTCATGAATCCTGGCGTTGAAGGAGGCAGCTTTGGCTAGGGTGATGTTGGTTTTGTAGGATTTTGAGATGGCTTTGAGCGCATTTTTGGTGGCTTCAGATGGGTTGGCTTTCCATGTGGAGAGGGCAATTCTCTTCTGGGTGCGTTGGTCAAGGAGTTCCTTGGAGAACCAAGCATTGGAATGTTTGGCTTTTTTGCCTTTTTTGAGGATCAGTGGCGCAATGGCGTCAACTACTTGGGTGATGACATCTTTGAACGTGTTGGCTAGGGTTTCTGGGTTGTTAGAGAATGGGGCCTGCAGCACCGGGTTGAGAAGGTAGGCTGTTATGTTTTCAACTGTGAGTTGGCGAGAGCTCCTTGTGAACGTTGCTGGGCACAGGGAAGGAGGTGAGAGAAGCTCTCTTTTGGTGTTCAGGTTGAATTGGATGTAATGGTGGTTAGACCATGGGATGGGAGTGTTAGCGGTGATGAGTAGGGAGCAGTTGTGGTGACTGATCCAGTCAAGGGTGCGCCCTTTGATGTGGGTAGGTTCAGAAATAGATTGCGCGAAGCCCAAGGTGGATAGGGCAATCTTGAGGGATTTGGCATGGGGGTCTTTGGGGTCATTGAGCCCTAGGTTGAGATCGCCCAGGAGTATGACCTGGGAGGGTTTTTTTATTATTATCTGACAATGCAAAGATGAGGGTGTCAAGGAAGTCAGTGCACGGACCCGGAGGTCTGTAAACAATGTGCATGGTTATGGTGCAGTTAGGGGAGACATTCATTTTTATTGGGAGGTAGTCACTATTGTGGTCAAGTTGCCCTGCTGCTTCTTTGACGGCAAGGGTTTCCTTGGTGATGAGGGCCACGCCTCCACCTCTCTGAGAGGTGCGGTCTTTCCTAAAGATGGAGTATCCTGGTGGAATAGCCAGAGATAGTGCCGGGCCTGAACCTTCGTTGAGCCAGGTTTCTGTGAGGATTAGGAGGTCAAGATTATCCTTAATGATCAGATCGTTAATGTCAAGGGCGTGGGCAGGTACGGAACGCGCGTTGAGCAGGGCACAGCTAAGCGTGTGAGCCAATAGAGGTGTAGGGGTTGGTGGCCTGGTGGGCAAGGTAGGTGGTTCAGGCAAGGGGTTTAGTATGGTTTTAGCATTGGACATGGGGGCACCAGTAGCAACATTTGACATAGAATCAACATTAGGCATAGCATAGGGCATAGCAATAGAAGATGATAGTTTTACCCCGACTCCTATATTATTTCACCAATATCCCCTATAACATCCCCAGATTATTTTTCAGATGATTACACTCCATAACACGGACCTTTCTATGGGGGGGAGGGAGGAACAGGGTAGCACTGAGCACATTACAAAGGGGCTATGAATGGGGAGGGATCAAGCTCCCGGACTCCGAGCGTTACTTCTTGGCCGCACAACTTCAATTCGTGGTCCGATAGCTGGGGGAAGACACCTCCATAGATGCAATACTGTTCCGACCATCGCTCCAGCGATACTATTTGAAAGAATTACTGTGGATAAACGAGACCCAAGCAAAAACCCTTCCCAGAATAGTCCAACTAGGCTGAGCACTGTGGAAGAGAGCATGGAAAGTGCAGAACATAAGAGACCCCTGTTCAAGGCACATTCCCCTGGCGGGACTGGTAGACACCCGTATAGCAAGCATGGCGACGTTCAGCACACAGTGGGAAGACAAAGGAGTGGCCCAAGTAGGTGACCTGTGGCAAGAAGGACATTGGGTAGACTTTCAGACCCTGGCGGAAGAGCAGGACATACACAGTGGCCAATTCATACTGTAAAATAGCATGGTCCAAGGAATTAGGAAGAGGTGGGAGACCCTGCCGGAAGAGGAAGACATGGATGGGCCGCTGTACGCCTGGTTCGATGTATCTGAGGGGGGACACACCATGTCCAGACTTTACGAACAATTGCTGGGCACCATCAATTCTAGGACACTGAACAGCCGGACAAAATGGGAGGAGGAACTTCAGCGACCCCTCAGGGACGAAGAATGGAACATAGCCCTTCAATACGCGAAGAAAGTTTCCAGAAACGCAAGGTTCAGACAGCTGCAGTTCTACATAGTGCACAGGGCATATTTAACACCTAAAAGAATGTCAAACATGGGGGACAGTCAAATACGGAGTTGTCTACGCTGCCAGGAAGAACAGGCAGATATGGTGCACATGTTTTGAACATGCTCGGGTGTGACAGCCTTCTGGAATACGATCCAGGAAAGGGCGTTGAAGGCAGGAATCCATATGCGAGCTTGGTCGCCGGCGTCCTACATACTGGGCCTGTTCCCGAGGGGCGACAAGCAAAGGATCCATATAGGTAAGATGATAGACCTGATGACAATTCTGGCGAAACGCTGCATCGCAATGGCATGGAAAGCAAGCGCAGGACCATTGATAGAAGGCTGGTGGGCGGACCTACAAAAATGGGCAATAGCAGAAATTACGGTCTGGGCCAGAACCTCGCAGAGGGGAGAAGAGAACAGTGGGGCCAGATTACTAGCATGGAATACTTTGGTACAAGACTTATTTGGGCGCGACGAGGAAAACGGCGCAACTGACTCGAGTGAGCCGGGAGGAGAGGAGACTTGACCTGCCCGCACCCATGCGCAGCACGCAGACGGGAACGTGGACAACACGACGGGGGAGGAGGGTGCCTAGCCGTGACCAGAGCGGATAACGTACATTATGAACTTAAACCCGAAAGTGCCAGAGCAAATTTTGAGAGTTGTTGTTTATTTGTTTTGTGTTTGTTTGTTCTTAAATGAAAATAAAAAAATTGTTTTAACAAAAAAAGAAGTTAGCCCATACATAGAGGGGGCAGTTATATGGGGAGGGAATTTTAATTGCACATTGGATCCAAGGGTGGATAGATCAGACAGGAAGATGAAAAAACCTACCCCGGCAGCTAAAACTCTAACCTTGTTGAGTAACCGGGTGGATGTGTGGAGAACGCACCACCCACAAGACAGGCAATACTTCCACTATACGGCCCGCAAAACTTATACACGTGGTTAGACTATATGTTTGCTGCTCCAGACCTGGCAGGGGAGTTAGTGCGGTCAGAATACAAAGCGAGAGTCCTATCTGACCACTCGCCACTGATTATAACATGGCAATACTTGCCACCCAGGACTAGGATCCTGATGTGGAGACTTAGGGCCAAAGCACCGAAAGATACAGGGCCTCATTACACATTAGGCGGTAAGGGTTTACCGGTACTGGTAAGGGCACCGGTACCGGTAAACCCTTACCACCTTACTACGAGTTCCCTTTGCGGGACCCGACCTTAACGGCTGGTTTTACCAGCCGTTAAAGTAGGGTGCCGCAAAGGGACCTTGGTGCTAATTACGGTACTGCAATTTGCGGTACCTTAATTAGCGCCTTCCCCATTTCCATTGAGCCCTATGGGGGCAAAAATGGGAATGGGGGAGTGCCTTGGTGAATGGGGAATTACCGCCCCCGCTCACCTTGGAGTAGGGCGGTAATTCCGCCATCCACCAAGGCGGACATGGTAAAATACCGGCGGCAACCATGGCGCTAATAGCGCCATGGTTACCGCCTACCGTGTAATGAGGCCCACAGTGTTTAGAGGGGACTTGAGAAAAGAAATTGAGGAATACTTTGAACATAACACCGGGAGCGTAGAATCAGCTGGTACACTGTGGGAGGCTTTTAAGGTGGTGGTGAGGGGAGCGGCAAATGCTAAATCCAAAGGTCTGCATGGTGGGATAATATGGAATCTGCAAGAAGCAGAGGAGCAAATAGAAAAAATTATGCATAGAGATGGGCAAACCCCTGAGGAGATGGAAACCATACGACAATTGCACCAAGATTGTGGGGAGTATTGGGTGAGATTATGTAACCTGAATTATACAAAATACATAGAGAGACAGCACTCGGGGGTGATAAACCGGGTAGGCTGTTAGCCTGGCTATATAAGAGTGAGACACCCAGACAAACAATCAGAGCAATACGGGGAATGAATGGACAATTACTTGATACTAATGAGGGAGTGAACAATGGGTTTCTAGAGTTTTATCAGCAACTGTACAGGGATGTTGAAGGGGGAGAAGAGACTGAGGTTACAGAAACATTGGAGGACATTGGCCTTCCTAATCTAGGGACAGTGGAGAGGGAGAACATAGAGGCTCCAATTACGTTAGAGGAACTAGAAGCAGTGATCAAGCTTTTACCCACCAGTAAGGCTCTGGGAGCAGACGGACTCCCCAGTGAGTTCTACAAAACATACAAGGTGAAGTTGCTCCCCCGGTATTAGCTATGCTAAATGAAGTGTTAGATAAGGGAATGCTGCCGGAATCTCTGAGGGAGGCAATCATTACCCCCTCATTAAGCCTAACAAGCCAATCATGGACTGCGGCTCGTACAGACCGCTATCCATGCTGAATCAAGACAGTAAGATATTCACGGCTGTGCTAGCGAATAGGCTGAGACTGGTTATCAGTAAACGTATTCATCCTGATCAGACTGGGTAACTTCCGAATAGAAGTATATCAGACAACCTCAGAAGGCTCCATCATGTCATGGAACAGACTGGGAGAGACACACAAGAGGTCGCAATAATCTCACTAGATGCAGTGGAGGCCTTCGACTTTTAGCAGCTTTGAAGTAATATGGGATTGGGACCACGTACTTGAAGTGGGTGCAACTGCTGTATAGTGCACCACTGGCTACGGTCAAGATGGGAGCGACCATCTCAGAACGATGGCAGCTCAGTAGGGGCATTAGACAGGGATGCCTGTGGTCCCTGATGCTGTTAATTTTAGCACTAGAACCCCTAGCGATATAATTAAGGCAGCAATACGGAGAGGTGGGGATCAGCACTAAGGGGGGGGGCTACACCTGGTGTCGATATATGCTGACGATATGCTGCTATACCTAAAATATCCTGAAGAGAACCTACAGTATATTTTGGAAGTTATGGAGCGATATGCGGTGCTCTCTGGCATAACAGTGAATCCTCGGAAATCATGTGTCTTTCCCCTGGGTACATTTGTAGGGATTCCATGGGATGAACTACCAATATTACAAATACAATGGGAGACTAGGACCTTCAGATACCTGGGGATTGGTGTTTATCATGCGGTTGAGGCCGAATACAAACATAATACAGAGAAGGCGGTGGCTAACATTGAAAACAGTATGAGGTTCTGGGCTAAGCTCCCTCTGGCCATGATGGGGAGAGTGGCATTATTGAAGATGGTGGTACTCCCTAGTCTATTGCTCTTTTTTGGGAATATACCATATATGATACCCAAGCGATTCTTTGCTAAGATCCAAAGTATATGTAGAGGGTTCATATGGCATAACACTAGGAACAGAATAGCACTGTGGAAACGGCAAAACGTGTATCATCAAGGGTGCATTAAATTATCCAACTTCGAGGTGTACTATTTGGCCAGCCAATTAAAATACGTGGCTAAATGGTTATCAGAAGACCCAATCTCGGAGTCCAGATTGTTAAGGGCTGAATGTGTTGCATTTTGCCTAAAAGAGTGGATATGGCTACCGAAATCACAGCAAGTGGGGTGCTCAAGATGTTAGATTTGGGAGGTCGGATGTGGTGTAAGGCTTGCCAGGTTATGGAGAACCCGACCCCATGTTCCTCACAAATGCCGCTAGTGGCACTGACTGGAGTGGACGAGCAATTAAGGAAAATAATCCATAAGCATTGGGAACCGGTTGGCATAGTAACGCTGGGGGATGTATGGCGAGATGGGAAGGCGGCAGACTTTGACACACTGGCAGAGGAAACCGGTCTACACCCGGGACAGTATATCACTTACACTAGATTGGTGCGGAGGGTGAAAGATACATGGTCGATAATAGTGCTAGAGAGTCAGCCCGACACGGTCATAGAAACGATTTATGACATTTCAGATAGAGGACATGAGGTCTCCCGAATATATGACCTGCTGATGTCAAGGGTGGGAAAGGAGGTGCTCCAACTGAGACAGGACTGGGAAAACAAAGCCGGAGAACCTATGAGCGATGGGTTGTGGGTGAAGGTCCAGAGGTACCACAAAAAAGTGTCCGGGAACGCGAGGTTGCAACAAATCCAGTTGAATATTACCCACAGGGCGAATATGACCCCTCGGAGGAACGCTCGGTTCAAGAATGCAGGAGTCCACACATGCCCCAAATGTGGGGAAATAAACGCAGGGATGATACATATGTTCTAGGCGTGCCCGGAAATTAAGATATTCTGCGGGGAGGCAGCCCACCCTTTGACTGAGAAATGGATTAAACTGGAGGTGGAATCTCTGTGGGCGTGCATGGTGGGGGGATTCTCTAGGCCGGGCAAGATGAAACATGTGAGAAAACTCAGACTTGGCCTACATACTGGCCAAGCGCAGAATCACATTGGGATGGAAAGCAAACAATACACCAAGGGTGGAAGTCTGGTGGCATGACCTCCAGAAGTGTGCGGAAGCCGAAAGGTGGTGTGGAGCAAAGCTGTTAGCAGAGAGGGGAATGAAGCAGCAGACACATTGATGGGCTGGAGACACCTTGTGGCCACACTGTATGGGCCCGCCCAGACCTGCCTAGGAGGTGAAGATTCCTCTGTGAGTGGGGCGGGGAGGGTACCCTCAGATAGTGCGATGGCAGATGGTGAGGCGGAGTAGGCTTGAGTTGGGGGGAGGGTAACGGGGAGACAGTGGAGATATTGTGTATCTGTGTATGATTCTTGGAACTACGTTTGATGATCACTGTTTGGTTTTTACAGTTGCTTTGTTTGTAAAAAATAAAAAATAAATAGTTAAAAAAAAGTATGCCCATCCCCCTGGATTCCCTAGTAAATCCTGCATGAGCAACGCGCATATATGGCCTGTCCCAGTATTGTGCATGTGTCCCCCAGAAGATGGGTCTCCCGAAGTAACACCACGTCCTGCTTGTGCCGCTTTAAGTATTGGAACATTGCACTCCACTTGAATTTATCGTACAACCCATTTATGTTCCAGGAGATACACTTTATCGTACCTCCACTATCCATACCTGTAACTCCACTTTTTGTTCCTCTCCTATCCTCTTTTTAACCAATCTCTCACGTCTCCCCCTGCCCTGTTTGTGAAGCTGTGCTGATAACCAAGCTTCCCCCAACTCCCTGTAGCAGCCCCTATTCTTCCCCATACTCCCCATCCCATACTTACTCCCCAACAACGGAATATCTGTCGACCCAATCCCCGACAACTCTCCCAATTATCCCCCCCATCCCTGGATGCAAACCTCCAACCTCTGCCGTTCCCTCCCAACCCTCTTGCAAACACTGCTTCTCCTAAACTGCTATCCAGCTCCAATACCCCCACCCCACACCGTCAACTTAAAGTTAGCAACTCGAGGCACCATCACAGTGTGCAAGCACTGCCTCCAGTCCTGGAGACCTCTTTCCTGCGTGCTACTGAAGCCTCTGTCACGGATCTCAGTCCCCCACATCTCTTTCTGCTCCCCCTGCCATGGATCTTCCCTGCTGGTCTTCCTGCTGCACAGGCCCTGGCTCCGCTCTGCAAAGTGTCCCATCTGCCCCGCCCCCTTTGATCCTGTATTTGTTTGGTTCTCCCAGGGGGTTACACCATTCCTCTCTCTTGGCGTGTCCCCTTTCCCGACCCTTTCACCACTTGGCTGTCTCTTCCTTCCTAGGGGACACGAGGTCCTGAGACCTCTACTCTCCATCCATTCCCAGACCTCTCATGGCTCCTGAAACCTCCAGGATCTCTCGCCCACCATAACTAGTTTTGCCAGGATCATCAGCATACATTTCACCTGATGGTTGCGCAGGTGTCTCTTGACCTCAAAGGACCTCGTCGCCCTCTGTACCTGTAAGGAGTAGCCCATGGAAAAAATCCCGTTAGCACTTCCCACCTTGACCGGGCCTCTGGACTTGGAAACCTGTAGTATAATGTCTCTGAAATTGAAAAGTTTAGCCACCGCCGCAGTTGGCGGTGGAAGTCTGCCAGGGACTTTATGAGCTCTTTCGAGTGCGAAAAGGTTAGTAAGGCCCTTCGGCTGCAGGCCCTCTCTTATCCATTCCTCCAGGTACATATCCATCTCCGGCCCTTCAACACCCTCAGGGAGCTCCAAAACCTTGATATATATCCTTTGGGATCTCTCCCCCGCTCTCTCTTCCAATATGCAAGACCTTGCCTGGAGCCCCTGCACATGCGTGTGTAGCGATTTCACCATGTCCTCCAAGTGGCTCATCCTTTCCTCAGCTTCCGCCACTCTTTCCGACACCGCCCTCAAATCTGTTCTGTGCAGAGTTACCTCGACACCCACCTGGCCGATCTTATCTTCCATGCTCTCTCTCTGGAGTCTGTCAGTGCCCTCAATACCTGCACCATTGTGAGTTCACCCTCTCTGGCTTGTGTCAGGCACTCCAGAGTCCCGTTACCTGTTGGGACCCTCCAGACATTACTGGCTACATGACATTTCGATACCCCACCCCTTTCCCTAGATTTCAGCACCTTCACACATGAGGCGGTTGCCTGAAATCAGCGAAACATCAATGTGGTCGTGAAAAGGACCGGTCTCGATACGAGGAAGAAAACTGGAGGTCCCTATTGGACCTCCAACGCCACATTTCAAGGCCCTAGGATGTACAGTATTTGCACCACAGTGCACTGCAACAAACTGCACCACGCCTCGGTGAGGCAACAGGTTGGTAGAGAGCGCAGAAGGTCCCAATATGCAGCAGCACACCAACTCTAGCCTCCCCCCAGCGTCTGCTCCGGCTAGGTCAGCCAGCCACACGTGCCCCTTCTCGAAGCAGTTTGCTTCACGGTGCAAAGCACGTCAAGCGAATCGGGACAGCGACCTACAGGATCACTGATTTTCAACAATTGGTGAGAGCAATGTCATGTCTGTCTACAGAACCCATTTGGAGAACGGGTACTTTTTGCTAGTTATGAATAAAAGGGAATTCAAATATGAGAATGGAAAAAATAGTAAATACAAAATACTATAGCCACTTTTTGTACCTTTTCATAAAAACAGATGATTTTCAATCCAGGTCTGTCTTACCCCCTGTTAGGCAGAAACCTGCGCAGTTCCCTTAGGGACCACTGCAAAAGATTTAGGACTACAGGTGGTTGACAGTAAACCCAATTGGTAGCAGTCTGTACCACCCAGATTTACCTGGTAGCTGTGGCTGAGCAGTCAGACCCCTCTCAAGATGAGTTAGGCAGTATATAGAGTATACACAATAGGTACAGATATACAGTAGCACAAGCAAACACTGACCAGAGCTTTGGTGTAAAACTATATAATTATTTATTTAAAGACACACTTGTAAATTACACTAGCACAAAAAGAGGTAAGTAAATTCAACACACAGTCACTATTATATATATATACAACCCTGATTACTTACTCTTAGAGAGAGCAAGCGAAATGTGTCCAGGGTCACACAGTGGGGTTATGTCCAGGGTCACACAGTGGGGTTATGCCCAAAGAGTCTTTGTAGATAGTTCATAAAAGTTTGAGATTAAGTCAGAAAAAGTTAGTTAACAGGCCCCAGGCTAACCCAGGTTAGAAAGTCGAGGGTTTACTGTCATCCAGAACGATCTGTCGCAAGGGAAGCCAGGCGGGACACAGTACCTGAAATGGGAAGAACGCTCCAGCGGGGGCAGTTGTTCCTGCCAGCGAGTGCAAGTCGGTGTTTCGTCCAGAGGAAGAGGAGGTCTCGACCTGGAGGAAAGATGAAGGTCGCTACACTGCCAGGGAAGAAACCAGCCGCGGAATTTTCCGGTTACAAGGTACTACCCTTTTCTTTGCGGTAGTGGTAAACCGTGGTGTTCCGGTTGCCGGGGTGCTTGGCACAGGCAAAGCGGCCACAAGATGGTCCAGGAAGGTGAAAAGACGGGCAAACTGGTTATCCCCACCAGTCAAAGGAAGAAGACTCTCCGGACTGGAGATCTCCTCTGTCGCCGGGAAAAGTGGTGAGACGGTTCAGCAGGGCTCCACCGGTGGTGTCGTCGTTGCAGGTCAGCTCGGCTTCTCCCTCATTGGATTCTTTAGGTCTTGTGGCAACTTCTGAAGTTCCAGTCCCCAAAGCCCTGCTTTTATGCAGAAAACCCCCATTCATTCAGCCTAGCTGTCACTCAAACATGCTAAGTGGTGAGCCGGGCAGCTCACCACTTGGGCCAATCACACAAGAGTGCGATTTGAGTTGCCGAGGCAACTCAGTCCAGGGTGTCTAAACTCCCTCCTACACCCCCTGAGGTACCACAACAGAGTGGCACCACTTTTGGAGGCTTCTGTGGAGAAGCCCGCCAAAAAGTGGAACAAAGGGCTCGACTTGGGTTGGAGTCACAGAAGCGAACACAAACGCCATTTTGGAACCAAGTTTCGGCAAAAAATACCAACCAGTGAATTTATATTAATTTAATAAACCGGCGGTATGTTTGAGGCTATATTAAAAAGTGGTAGCCTCGAACAATGGGAAAATCCCATAGGAATATATTTGCGGTCGAATATAAAAAGTAGTATCCACTGCCACCAGCCAAAACTCGGTCGGGGGGGACTGGACAGTGCCCCCTCGAGCAACAGACCCCAGGGCAATCGAATTGCCCCCACCAGTACGTCCACAATATGATGGTTTGTACTGGTTCTGTTCACAATTTAAGACTAGTAAAGCCAATGGTGACTTTACATGCCCTGGGAGACAGTAGTCAGTCCCAGGGTATGGAGTCTATGTTTGGGGGTCGCTACAACACCCCAGGGTTACTGCACGGAGGGTGCTGTGTAACCCACATATCAAAAACACATGAAACCCTATGGGTTAAAGGACCCATAGCCCATAGAACACATACAAAGTCAAAGGAACACCTCAAATCATGTCTAAGAGTGGGAGAAAAAGAGTCTCACTCTTAGCAGGAGAAAAAAAATAAACCCCAAAAAATCCAGCAAAGCTGCTGGGGGATTCACTAGGTTTGGGAAATTAGCCTTTACAGAGAATTCTCCCTAACACCCCCCTGGAAAAACCCAGGCAAAACAGTTTTTCTATCTAGCGTCAAAGTGGGAGGCTGAGCAAAAGGTTATCTACATTTCTGGTTGGGGCATGAAGAGGATAACATAGCCTTAGATCTCCAGCTGGCCGTATCCGACATGGGCTTAAATCAAAAAGTACACTCACCTACCCATTGTTTGGGGCACATCTTAGATTGGGTTGCTACTCACAGGATTGATACTAAGGATTTTCTGGTGTCACCTTGTCCATGGTCTGACCACTTCTTTGTAGAATTCACTGTGCAGGCTAAATTTCCCAGAAAAAAGTGAAAGATGGAAAGTCACTGGGAGTGCTGGTTATAAATTTTAAGAACATTAGGCTGGAACGCGCAGAACCCCTTCTAAGCCCATTGGCCAACCTCTCGGATTTGAAATCTTCCGATGAACTGTCAATGACTCTCCCCTTTAACCTTGATGTCATCACTAATTCTCTAGCCCCACAAAAAAAGAGAATACATAAGGAAGGGAGAAAAAACTATCTATGGTTCTCCCCGGAACTAAAAAATCTTAAATCATCAACTCTTAAACTTTTTTATAAATGGACATTTAATTCCACCCCTTCAGCAGTGTCAGCCTAAAAATTAGCTGCCAAAGATTATATGCTTGCGATAATAGCTGGCAAAATGATTTTTTTCGACTCCAGAATTCCGAATGCACACTCAGACGCAAGAGAGCGCTTTAAGATTGTTAAAGAACAAGAAATCACGCACTCCCCTGACTCAGAACTTTTGGTTAAGGATGCTGCCTTGTGTACAGAGATTCAGGACGCCGTGCCGGGCAAGCTAAATGTGATTAGGGTTGATATTGCCTTAAATAAGGAGCCTTTCCAGTGTTCAAGGAGAAAATCCTATTGGGACTCATGTTAGATGCCACTCTATGCCGCAATTCAGCTTCTCTGCCTTTACGACAGCTGAATTGGCTGTTAAAGAGGATCAGCTGAAGGCTACAAAATGCAAAGGTGACCCCTGTACGGCTATCATTATAAAATTGTGCTCACCAACACTGTTAGCTCTTTGCAAGTTTGTCAAACTATCTTTCACTGAGGGCTCAGTGCCCCAGGATTAAAAAAAAAAGCATGGGTAACTCCAATTCTCAAGAAACCTGGACCACCCGTAGACTGCCTGAATAATTACAGCCGATTACTAATACCCCTATCCTGTTAAAAATTCTAGACCGGGTGGTTTATGTGCAAATTTCCCTGTTCTCAATGACCATCAATGTGGATTCAGGCAGGGGTATGGAACAGAGACGGCACTGCTTGAATTGAAGGCCAGGCTCTTGGACCGTATGAACAAGAATAAGGCATCCATGCTGATACTTCTGGATTTGTCGGCAGCTTTCGACATGGTGGACCACTCCATCATGGTCACCAGGTTGAGAGACGTCGCAAATTTTACACCGGCAGCATCTCAGTGGATTTCATTTTCCCTCTGCAACCGAGATAGCAGAGTATATTACAAGGAGACACCAGCGATGCCCATAGTTTTAAAATGTGGTGTACCGTAGGGTTCTTGTATATTGCCATGTCTGTACAATATTTTTACAGAACCGTTTTTTGCCCTACTAGCACAAGAGGGGGTGGTATTTACAAACTATGCGTGCGGACGACACGCAGTTTGTCATCCCCATCACTGGGATTCATGACATTGACGAAGCTCAGTTGAATAGGATATATGCTTTAATAGAGAATTGGATGGTTCAAAACAGCCTATCCCTGAACAAGAACAAAACTGAGCTATTGATTTTTGGACCCCCCCCCCCCCCCGCTCCCCACATGATACAGAAACTTGGGCCGGCATATGAGAGTTTTCATACTGGGGCCTCAAAAATAATCCCCCTCAAGAAGGTCAAAACATTAGGCGTCATCTTCGATCAGCACCTCAACATGAGGGCTCATGTTGCGAATTTGGTGTCGGCATCCGCCTATTATATTAAACTTCTGGCTCACCTGCGGCCTTTTCTCACCCAAGCCAATGCAGAAACTATTGCGAGAGCAATTGTAGGGGCCAAGATTGACTATTGCTCTAGCCTACTGGTGGGGATTAATAAAACAGTTTGTAAGAATTTGCAGGTCACACAGAACGGGGTAGTGAGAGTAGTCATGGGACATGCCAGCAGAGATCATGCATCAGTGGCTAGACGAGCCCTGCACTGGCTGCCGGTTGAGTCAAGGATCCTGTTTCGGCTACTGGTAATTACTGCATACCTTCAGGATCTTTTAGCAAAAAAAAACTCATGGAAGATCGCTTAGATCTAGCGATCAGGAGTTTTTGGCAATTCCTATGTGTAGGACGATGAAGGCCTCAAAGGGTGCCTTTCACATTGCAGCCCCGGCCTAAGGCATGGAATGATCTGCCTCTGGAATTAAGGGGCATTGAGTCGATTAAGGGGCATTGAGTCTACAGAAGTTATTAAAAAGAAACTAAACACACTCCTGTTCGCTTAATTGCCCTTCTACTTGCTGTAATATGGCTACTATCCTCATGCTTATATTTGGTATATGTCTGTTTGTCACGTTGCGCCCTTAAGCCCACGTGTCCATGACCTGCGCAATATACATTTATAAAAAGTTTACAAAAAATAATGTCTAGTGGCTCATTCGTTCAGGTTATTCCCTGCTCGATGTTCAATATATTGATTTGCTATTTAGTGAAGAAGCCTGATTTAAGATGTAATACATGTATACTGAACATCATGCATGGGTGTTTTATTTTTCAGGCTGATGTTGCACCGCTGATGGCTTCTCTCATTGGAGTTGATTTTCCTCTTAATTCTGTGGTACGTTCTTGGTTGTTTTGGGGTCTATCGGTATTGGGGTTGAGAGAGTGTCAAAAGATAAGTATGCCAATGTTTTTATTTAGCCATAGATCACATCACTGCATTGCCTCTTTCTCAGTTCTGCATGGAGCATTGTACAGTTATTTCTGTAGGGTTACTTCTTTCGGTGGAAAATATGGTATCTTTGTTTGAATTATGCTGTGGTGTTTTTGACTGCTCTGGAAACTTCATTTTGTATCTGCTCACATTCTTACAAGGAATTTATTTTTGTGGTCATAATAGTTTATGCTTAATATGTGGTGTTTCATCTTGCGAGCTTAACTAATTTTCAGTGAGGCTATGGATGCCCTTTAATACCCAACAGTAACACCCTACCTTTTGTGGTGAATTGTAAAGGTTAATAAATCTACAAAATGAATACAGAAATCCATCAAATGTTTAGTCATTAATAAAAGGCACCCGCTCAAATGATTCTAAAAACACTGCAACAAAATGTATATGAGCAATTTTAGATTTGACAAGCCGGGAGTTTCATTTGCGGCCACTAATAAATGCTGCTTTTTAGGCACTAACCATTTCAGATTCCTTTTCCAGGGGTGAGATCTTGAGCTTAAAGGAATGACCGCTCAGTGTGTTCTACCTTCCGATTTTGGAGTACAGTACAAACGGCTCATTGCTCTTGGATCAAATCGTTCTCCCTTGGTTAGTGTCTTTATAAGTTGTTTGTGGAAGGCTATACAAAGCAAATCTGAATTGTAGGACACACCGCTCAATGTTAGCCTAACCGTGTTCTTCTGTCACTTTACCAGAGTAAGGGTGGCGCTCCCTGCCACCTCATCGCCTTTCCAGGATGACCCCCTTCTGTTGGAAGGAGCCGACCTTGTGCTTCAATGGAGCATCCCCCCCAAAGATGACCAAGTGGGGCGATATCCGATTGTTAGAATTTGTAGTCTTTTTCTCCTACCTAATACACCCCTATTCTTTATCTCCTTGTCTCTGAGGAAAATGTAGCTTTCAAGGTAATCACCATCCCTTTCCTTCACAAGGAAGAGACTTTCTGCCCCCATCTTCACTACAGGTGAAATGTCTTATTCTGTCAGTTAGCAAAGTTTAAAATCAAGCAACAATCCCAATAGATGTTTGCAGAGATTTGAACACATAAAAAACATGTTATTGACAGTTTTCAAGGTCAAAAAATGTGTATGCACACAATCATATGTAATTTAGAAACCAGCTATTTCTTACAGTTGTCTACCACCTAGGCTGTTAATGTCCCATACATTACAGAAAATAATAAACAATAATTAGCAGCACTATCACTATTTTAAGAATATAGACTTGTTTTGAAGAGCAAAATGTGGAAAGATCTCTATAGTTTGAAGACAAACGTAATACTTTGTACCCATCACACTGGTGCACAACATATGGTCCGTGGCCGGGATGCTGCCTTTCAGGACATTATGTATTGCCCTCCAAGTGATCTGAGCTTAATGGTGAAATGTTGTCTGGCATACAGTAAAGACAGTTTGTGTCTTTGCATCCTGATACTGGCAGTTTTACTTCTATTTGAAACAGGATTTCAGTCCCATAATACAAATAAATCGATATGGTAATGCATATGTTGAAGAAATGCAATTGTCACAGTGCCACATCTTCTCTATTACTTTGCAGCTGCTCCATCTCACAAAGTGTCCTATTAATTATTGCTTGTAGATAATTTGAATGTCAATAGTAGTCAACGTATTCTTCTAGTAAACAGTTTGCTTTATGGTTGCATACGGATACTTCAAATTAGCACCAATTTCCCTCTTCCTCCCTTTATGTTCAATACCCATCATTCACTAGTGAGACAGTAAATATAGGTCCCTATTAGTTCATAATGTATAATGTAACAACGACGTGCAACCTGCGGATTCATTAGAATTCCATTCTCTCGCCATTATAGCTAATTGGTCAGGGCCTTCACCTTCATTTACAATTCTCATAGGCATCATCTGCAATAAAAATCCACCCTCTAATGTGACTATTATCTCCACCTTCCATTTCTTTAATTATTCTAAGACGATATGTGTCCAGTCGGAACTGAAGTGTACTGAATGGGATGCCCCACTCGGGCCGTGATACCTCCTTGGTCCAACCTTCTCAGCTTCCCCAGAATCCACAGTTTAGCCTTAGCCAATAATATTGGATCCGTTACCCAGGTCTAATATGTTGGATCTGTGCTGAACTTCCACATTTGTGCAATTCTTTTTTCCTTCTCCCCTTTCCACCAGTTCACTAAGTCTAATATGTAGGACATTGGCCCATTTAATCCCCTCCTCCCTGTAATCTGTGGGACTAGCTCTATCGCTTTGCCTCAAAAATATTGGGGCATTCTCAAATTCTGTATATAAAGGTAGGGTCTGTACTTAGACACCTAAAACATCCCACCAGGGTGACATTATCAAATGCATGTAGTGGTATATATGGCGGAGACAATTCATTTGGATCAATTTAAATGTACAATTTTTACTAATGCCTTTAATTAGTATGCATGCCTTGCTCACTGTGCATTGGACAATATTACCCCGAAATCCTGATTCCACTTCACTACCTCTATGCATTTAATAATATTGACCTTAAGTGATGATTCCACCTATCTTTGGTTTTCACATTAACTGGTGTCTCAGTGGTTTTCAGCGCTTTGCACAGTTGAGAAATGGTCTTAAAACAAGCCCCCAGATCCAACAGAGCTTGAAGAACTACATTGGGCTCTGGCTTCTCCGAAAGATATGGCCAATGTATACATACAGCATTCGGCCAATGTATACACACAGCATTCCTTATTCATCCTGTAAGCGATCACACCTTCCTCCAAGATCAGGTGACCCATTCTAGGATAAGCAGCATGCTTGCATTTGGAGACATCTATCCCTCAAGTTACATTAGGAAAGACACTCAATTCCCCATATTGAATCTCTCTGCTTAAAGGGGGTTCCCCATTTCATCCTACTTTTTGGACTGTACCAACCTGTTTTTGCTCTGCAAATTGCTCTGGACCAGTTCTGATTAAGGACACCTTCATATAGTAACAGGCCTTCGATTTTCACGTTAAACCAACACTATTCACTAGGAGATCTCTCTCTGGGGTATTCCCCTTCACAAACAACTGTACCACAAACTGCTATTGTGGGCAGCACCAGACTGACCTACAAATGGATATTTCTCCTCCATGATGACAGGTACAGTAAAATATGGTTATAGACCCTCCTGAGTGGTAACTATCCCAGAGAACAGGTTACTTGGTTAAGTTTGTTCTTAGTAAGGATACATTCTAGGTATGGGATTCCATTCCAACTTCATCCAGCACGCACTTCATCAAACAGAACCAGAATCTGCCTTTTCTCTAGACCAGCGCAGGTAGCTTCTGTTCACTTCCACACAAAACATTGTAGACATCAGCACAAGAAGTATCTGAAATGTATTTAGTAACTTTATTGGGTTGTGAGAACTCCCCATCTTATGTCAGAAGGGGAAATCAGCTAGTGACTTGGTTGATCTGGGTGCTACCCAATGGGCCTCCCAGTGGGAGGAAGGAGTGGGATCCCACAAGCTCACTACACCACCAAGATGTGTATTGTACCCACCAAGGTGTTACAAATACAAATCTCTTTTTTCTTCAAGTTTTTGTATTCTTTTTATTGAAGTCTCAATGAACATCGCCATAGTTCAACAGCCGTATAACATTCAAATACAAACCTGGAAACTTAATTTTGATTCCATTTCCAAATTCCCAAATAATAAGAAAATTAACAACAAATTAATTAATAAACAGTGGTTCCACTAGTGTCCCAATGTCTTCCCATATCTCAAGCAGTGTTTCAAGCCTTTTTTCCCCTCTCCAACATTCCCATCCTCCTCAGGGTTTTCCTTCGTGCCCTCCACATCAACCTTGGAACAAGTGCTTCACGGTTTGCGGTCTGAAAAACATATGTTCCTTGTCCTGCAAAAATTCAAGGAAAGAGAGGCCGAGGTTCGAGAGAATCGAGTCATCATCTCTGCAACATGCGCGGTAAGCTTTTCCATAGTTATTATTTCCCATATCTTAACCCACCACTATGATATCCCCAATAAAGTTAAAACGCTCCAAGACAAAATTGCTTCCCAACGTAATGCTCTCAGTACCCACACCAATCCTCCCTCGCCTCCCACTCACAATCTTCACTCGCAAACAACCCTCTTTGCCTTCAGAGAAGTCACAGAGACGGAAGACTCTGACATTCTCAAAAACATCAAACCATCCACCTGCAAAGGGGATATCTGCCCACGCACCATCATCAAAGAGTGCACTGAATCACTCACCCCAATCATCACAGCATTCATCAATGCTTCATTCTCCTCTGGAACTGTACCACAATGTCTAAAAGAAGCTTGGGTACGCCGGCTCCTAAAAAAAACATTCCCTTGATCCCTCCTCCCCCATCACCACCGTCCCCTTCCTCCTCAAAATCTTAGACAAAGCCTCCCATAACAAAATCCAACATTACCTGGAAACTCATGCCATCTTAGACAGAAGACAATCGGGTTTCCGTAAAGGCCATGGGACTGAAACTGCCCTCCTAGATTTAAAGAATCAAATCACCAAAATTATGGACACGGGCAAACCTGCTTTCCTTCTACTACTGCTCGATCTTTCTGCAGCATTTGACCTAGTGGACCACAGCATCCTCACCTCTCACCTAATCAAAGCAGCACACTTCTCTCACAAAGCAACTGCATGGATCACCTCCTTCCTAGAAGGTAGTGCCATGAAAGTGTACTCAGACCAGGCCAACGCTTCCCCCACCACCATCAGCTGTGGAGTCCCACAATGGTCATGCACCGCACCGACCCTCTACAACCTCTTCACCAAACCACTCTTCGACTTACTGGGCACTCTCGGCATAGCTTACACAAACTATGCCGACGATACTCAAGTTCTCCTCCCCCTCTCACTATGACCAAGACACAGAAGCTCTCCTTAAGATCTATTCCACTATCCAAACCTGGATGGCTATTAATGGTCTTTGCTTAAACAGCGATAAAACCAAGATCATCATCCTAGCCTCCAGCGAAACTCTAACCAAACAAAGCCCCGAATATTCACACATGACCATTGACAATACTAACATACCTGTCTACTCAGCCGTGAAGACCTTAGGAGTCTACCTAGATGCCACACTCTCCATGACAAGACAAGTCAGCAGCATCTCCTCCGCATCCGCACTGACCACCAAACTCATCTATGTCATAAAACCCTCCCTTACCGCACCCAACTGCCTCTCCATCGCCAGAGCTACTATAGGAGCCAGATTGGACTATTGCAACGCCCTTCTAGCTGGCACATTAACCAAAAACTTAAACAGGCTCCAAATAGTGCAAAATAATGCTCTCCGCGCTGGTTACCAGACATTTCGTCGAAAAAAAATGGTCGACAGGACTTTTGGTCGAAACCATTTGGTCGAAAGACAAATGGTCGAATTTTTTTTTTTTTGTATTTTCACCTTTTTTTTTTTGGGGGGGGGGTTCCACCCCAACCCCCTTTTTATTCTAAAAAAGCCTTTTTTTCCCTAAACGAAACCCTAAAATATATATATATAAATAAAAAATAAAATTCAAACCATTTGGTTTTCGACCAAATGTCTTTCGACCAAATGTCCGGACACCTTCCGCGCTGCACTACACATCCCCAAATTTGACCATGTATCACAGGCCAGAAGAAATGCACACTGGCTCCCAGTCAAGGAAAGAATCAATTTAAAAATACTCACCCTCACGCACTAATGCATCAATCTAACAGCACCCCCTACTTATCAGAAACCATAACTAAGAATTCTTCCATCCGCCCTAAAAGAAGCCACCATGCTAACCAACTCAGAGTTCCCACTATAAGAAGAGCCAAAGCCGCTGGCATTGGCTTCCCTTACATAGCACCTAAGGTCTGAAATGCTCTCCCCAACTCACTCAGAGCAGAACCCTCGCTATACTCCTTTTGTAAATCTCTTAAAACCACACTATTTAATTAAACCTCACCTTAACGATATGTGTCTGCAACCCCAGTATATGTATTCATTATGCTCCTGTAATTCAATTTACCTTGTAACTACTTTTCTTCCTGTGTAACCAGTTTAATGTTTTTTATATGTAACAGCACCACGATGCACCCGGGCTGTTGTGCGCTTGAAAAATATAAATAAATAAATGATAGAATTGGCCCTTCAGTCGTATTCCAAAATCGGGCACGGTTCAGTTTAGCTGCCAGTAAAAGCTTTGTTATAAGTTCTGCCGTAGGGCCCGATGCAGGAAAAGAACTATCCTCAGGGACATCCCGCAATAACCTGACAAGGGGACACATGGGGAGTAAACACCCAGTGATCTCTTTTATTCTCGACCGGATTTCTTGCCACTACGTTTGTATTGTGGGACAAAGCCACCCCATGTGTGCCAGGGTCCCCAACTGTCCACACCCATGGCAACAGCGATCCGAATATTCGGGTAAAATCTCATGTAGTATTTGTGGGACCATGCATCAGCGATAGCATATTTTTATAGAGCACTCCTTGAACAGGGTGCACCTCAAGCTTTTTTGGGTTTGAGCCCATATTTTCTGCCAAGACTCTACTGGGATTTCTGTTTACAATTCCCTTTCCCAGAGTATCATACATGGAAGTTTATCCTCCCCCGAGGCTTTTCCCAATGGGCGGTAGCAATTAGAGATTTTCCAATGTCCCTGGCCCTCTGAGACTTGGAGTTCAATCCCCATGGGAAGTCGTGAGCCCGCTTGAGTGACACGACCATTGGAAGCCCACTGCCCAGTAATCTGAAAATACCAAAAGCAATCAACTTCAGGTAAGGAAAACCTCTCCTTGCATTCAATAAATGTGAGGGGCTGTCCATCTTTATGCATATCCCTAAGTCTCAGAGTCCCTAGTGTCTCCCAATGTGCAGGATTGCCGCTCACCATTCACAGTGAGAAATCTGGATTCTGCAGTACAGACGATAGGGGCCCAAGGTCTGTTTTAATCCCCAAGTACCTACAAGCCTTATCCCAAATAGTAAGAGTAGGCCGGCTGGATTCCAGCAAGGGGGTTCTGGCTGATTTCGGTAGGAATTTCAAATGGGCTAGAGGGTCACAGGAGCAGCCTTGCTCTATTATCTTCCACTTCAGACACCTATCTTCATGCGCCCATTCCAACATTGGGGTAATCTGCACTGCCCAGAAATAACGTTGTATAGATGGGACCCCTATTCCCCCATCCCTTTTGCCCTCACAAGTACATGGCGTGGGATGATTCTAGGTGTTTTCCCTTTCCCAATGAATTGACCCATTGTTTTCTGTAAATCTAACAGGTGTCTTTCGGGGGGATGAGGATTGGCAGTGCTTGAAAGACAAACAGAGGCTCTGTAAAATTGTAATTTTGGTTGCACTAACCTTACCTAACCACGACATTTTCTGCATCTCCCATCTTTTCAAGGTGGCCTTAGTCTCCGTCCATAGAGCGGGGATGGTAGCTCCAGCTCCCGGAACGGTTTTATACGACTTGGCAATGTGCACCTCCAAGTATGTCTTCTCCTTGTCTGCCCATCTGAAAGGAAAGACTGTTTGCAGCGCTAGGCAGGCTTCAGGTGGTTCCCTGATAGCCAGTCCTACCGACCTCTGGTGGTTAACAGTTAATGCGGAAGCTTGACACTATATCGAATCTCTCAAGCAGATCCAGCAAAGGCGGGATCGACAGAAGAGGCTTCTGGAGAAAATATATGATATCATCAGCGTACAACGCCACTTTGAGTGTTACCCTCATGTGTTTGGCCTAATATATGTGGATTGTTCCAGATCTTTTGTGCTAAAGGTTCCAAAGCCAGTGCAAAAATTAAAGAAGATGAGGGGCATCCTTGGCTTGTGTCTCTATCTAGGACAAGTGATGCTGTTTTGGTGGTATTCACTCTGATTATAGTGGCTGAAATTTGAAAGTTTGCCAATACTCATTTGGTAAAGACAGGCCCAAAACCATAAACCGGCAGTACTGCCTGCAGAAATCCCATGACATGCTATCAAAAGCTCGGGCATCTAGAGAAAGGAGTGACAAACCCTCCGGAATTTGGAAGCCATCACCACTAGGTTCACCACCCGCCGAATGTTGTCATGAGCTCCTCTGTTTTTAATTAACCAGGTTTGGTCCTTATTGATGAGGTGAGGGAGTACCTCACCCAGCCTTTTGGCTAAGACTTTTCTATAAGGTTTAGCGTCTGTATTCTGGAGGGCTATGGGACGATATGAGGTACAGATCTCTGGATCTTTTCCCGGTTTCAAGAGTAGTGTTGTTGTGGATTCTGCCATAGTGTCTGTCACTTGCCCAGATTTGGAGACAGAGTTAAATTGGCTGGTGAGATGTGGGATTAAAGGGCCTGTGAACGCCTTATAAAATCTGTTGGTAAGCCCCTCTGGGCCAGGGGTGTTATCCACTGGGAGCGAACGTATGGCCTGAGTTACTTCTTCGGCAGTTATAGGATTCGCCAATATTGCTCTCATAATATCAGAGATTTGAAGGAGCTGAGTCTGTTCAATAAATTCCCGAACCTGGAGAGGATTGTCCTGGTGGGGGATGGAAACCCTATGAAAGAAGTCTTCTATGACCATCGGATTCCCTACTTCCATGATTACTCATTTCCCTTCATCTCTCAAGGCGCTGATATAGTTACGAGTTGTCGCTAATCTTAACCTTAGCTGCTAACAGCCTATTCACCTTGTTGCCCATAGAGTAAAAGTGTTGATTCGTCTTAAGTGTAGATTGTGCCACCTTCCTCATCATATTAATTTCCAGTGTCCGACTAGCTATTCTAAGGTTGCGCAGTGAACGCCTATCCCTTTTTATTGCGTCTGCTCTCTCTTTCTCTTGGACTACCTCCTCCAAGTTGGCTCGATGCAGGTTTTGTGTTCTGCCCCAGGCTGCTGAGTGCCCAGTGATGATCCCCCAAAAGACTGCTTTCCCCACATCCCACACAGTTCACATGTCAATACCGTGTAATATTTTCCTGAAAGTAGTTGACTATGGCCTCCTCTATGGGGGCCCTAGCTGCCATATACGTCAGTATAGCCTCATTAAATCTCCACTGGGGCTTCTGCCTCAGTACACCCTGGCTGAGGTCTAATTTCAAATTCACAGGCAAGTAGTCTGTGAGCACCTCTCGGGAGGATCTCAATTCCCATAACCAACGGGACGAGGGTATTGCATACCATAAACATATCAAGTCTGGAGAAACCCTTATGTACCGCAGAGTAAAAGGTATATTCCCTTTTCTCAGAGTGGAAAAAACACCACGTCTCTATCAAAGAGAATTCTCTCAGTAGCGTCATCTTGGCATAATCATTACTTTTGTCATTAACAGTGGGAGCCAGCGATTTATCTACAGTTGGATCCACTACACAGTTGAAGTCCTCCCCCCAGTATAAGTTCGCCTTCCATAAAGGCTGCTAATTCCTCCGAAAAGGTCTCCAAAATGTCAGCCTGTTTTTCATTAGGGCCATATAGTACGCCCAATGTGAGTTTACGGTCTCCGAGGCAGCCCTTAAGAAGCAAATGCCTCCCCTCAGTATCGCACAAAACTTGCAATTTGCGCCACGGTAGGCCCCTGTGAACCATGATGGCTACTACCTGTTTTTTTAGGCCGCTGGTCGCGAAATATATTCACGGATATAATTTGGTAACAAGAAGCTTTTCATCCTCTTTCATCAGATGTGTCTCTTGTAAGAACACCAAATCTACTTCTAAGGAGGAGAGTCTGTGTAATATTGCCTTCTGTTTTACCAGAGAGTTCAGACCCGAACATTCAGGGTCAGACATGAGATATCGGGTGACGCCATCATGGATCACTTTGGTCCAAGAGCCTGTCTCCAGGACAACCCAGGAGTCAAGGGGAGCCATAACAGAACATTGTCAAGACACATTGCTTATTTTCTTGTGGATGACCAGAACCAAAAGAAAGAAAGCCAAAAAACATATATAGCGCCCACAAACTCCTACCTTGTTAATTTGAGTTCCTCCAGACCAACAGGGCCCTCTCCTGCGGGACCCCCATCATTTTAACTGCCCAACATATTAGTGTGGCCCAAATAACAAGGACAAATGGAACCCCTTCTTCCCCCTATCAACAATATCACAACGCATAAGAAGTCAAACTTCAAACAGTCACAATAACCTCCCTATTGGTGCAAATCCCCTGTGGCACCCTTCCCATCCCCCAAATACTTCCCCATAGTAAAAGTGAAACAATCTTCCACCCATGCTGACCCTGATGTGCAGAAGTAGAGCCACCATAAACTCAAGCAGTAAGCATCGACACCCAGCCACGCCAAGGCTTCAGACGGTGGCATCTCGACCCAATACCGAATTATTGACCGCCAATGGTTTCCCAGAATTCCATCCACTCCTGAGTTTCCTGGCGCTGCTCCTGATGGCTCTGTTCATTCCAGTCCTTGCTCGCACATCTCCAGAGTCAAGGTCTGGAGAAGTGTCCATGAGATCAGATGCTTCCTCTTCTGAGCCGATCGCGTACCTTTTGATTTTGGTATTCAAAAAGCAATTTGCAGGGGAATCCCCAGTGGTATTTGATATTCTGCAAATGCAGTCAGGCCGTAACTATGTGCAGTTTTTGCCTGTTCGCCAGAGTACGAGGTGAGAGATCTTGGTAGAGAAAGACCTTCGTCCCATGAAATTCAACAGGCTCTTTCCTCCTGGCCGCCAGCATAATTTCCTCTTTCTGTCAAAAGTAGTGGACCCTAGAGAAGACATCCGGCACCAGGTTAGGCGTTGCTGCATTGAAGAGTAGACACAGTGTGTTCTGTCTAGCTCCAGGACCATGGTGTCTGGGACGTCTATCAAGGATCGGAACAAGTCTCTCACATAGTCTGTAAGGTCTTGGTCCTGTATTTTTCACGGGATGCCCCGGGTCCGGACGTTATTCTTCCATAACCTATTTTTTAGGTCCTCTTGCTTGGCCCACATCTCCTCCAGCTGCTCTTCAATGCCCACCATTCTATTTGTCAGCTCAGCATGTTATGCTCTTGACATCGTTTACACGAGACTCCAGCCCCATCATGTGCAAATTAAGCTTTGCCACCGTTTTGACTATCGCCTCCTTCGTCGCCTTGATCGCTGCTGTGAGATCCTGTTTTAAGGTGGAGATCATGTCCATTAGGTCCTCCTTGATAAATGATGGGTTAGGACCAGTAGCACCAGAAGGAGGATGGTGGATCTCAGCCTGAATTTCCTTGGCACTCTTATCCTTCTCCTGCATGCCTAATAGTGATTTGATGACACTCGCTCTGGCTTTTGCCCCTGTTTTCGCTATCTTCTTCCTATAATAGGTGGTCCCAGCCAGAAAACAGTCCGGTCAGGTCACCCACCACATTTCAGCTATACCCAAATCCAACATTCACTGTTATCCAAAAGGCGATGGCCAGAGCAGCAAAATGTAGTTGGTAATTGCAGTTCAACCAGCGTCAGGTAGAAGGAGTGCTGTCTTACTGAGTGGATCGCTCCCTCCGAGGCAAAGAGGGCCAGCCGTACTCATAGTGCAAGCCAGACGCTGTCAGAAGCTTGGAGGGAGTAACTTTCTGTAGCCGGTGTGAGACCCACCCACTGCAGAGCGAGATCAAAGCTACCTTCGGGAGCCGATGGGACCCCATTGTTGAGTGTGTTATGCCATGCTCCCTTGGCCGCAGAATGGGCCTTGGTGTGTGAACAAGAAAGTAGATAGAGCATTCACTGAAGTTGTTTATGCTCTGCTGCCATGCAATCTCACGAGTTGCCAATATTAGTTTAGCTTTGCAGTGACCCCAGAAGGTTGGAATAGCAGCAATGGCGCCCTCGCTATTCCTCCGCCGTTGCGGATCTCAAATTAAGTCGGGCACCACCGCACCCCGGTGTGCCGATGCCTCGAAGGCAGGTCCCTTTTCAGGTGGGCCACTGGGGCGTTGCCTCCTACTGTCTGAGCAGTGCTACCGTGCCCGCCAAGCTGGGGAGTACTACTGGTCCTCCGCACGCCTCTGGTCTCTCTGGGTGCAGACTTTGGTTCCGACTGACTTCCTTGGTGGTTCTAATGGCCAGCGGTGCTGATGTTAGGTATTCCGGTCAGCCAGCCTGTCCCTGCGCAGAGCTCAAGCCATCGGCCTTTCGCTGTGGGATGGTCTTAAGTACACAGCGCCCGCCATGTTGTCGCGGATGCAATCTTCTGCCGTGACATGCGTCGGAGCTGAGTCTCTCTGCTACCAACATCTTGGGCTGCAGCCCCGAGGGGGCTATGCCGAGGAATTGGGATAATTACATTTAATAAAAATGACTTATTAAGGGGGATTTTCGAGCACCACGGCGGAGCTCACAGCTTATGCATCTGACTCGGCTACTGCCTGGCCACGCCCCCAAATCTCTGCTTCTAAATGCACAGAGGAAATAATATCGGGATTTCTGTACGAGAACCAGAGCAAGACTTTCAGGCAACCTTGCCTAATACTCCTCTACTCTCTCGAAGCAAGCGGGAACATAATACAGCAGCTGCTAACCCTGCTAGAACCATAAGAGGATACTGAAAGAACATGAAACAGGTTAATTGATATAGCGTTTGGAAATGTGAGCACAAAGCATACACAAGAAAAACAAGACAGTTACAGAAGTCCCAACTGAGCCTCGTGTCAGGTAGAGCTGCCATCAGAAGCTGCAGATCATCCTCAGGTACATGAAGAAATCTGCAAACACCAGCACATTCAACATAGGAATTCCAGCATGTCTGCAACACTACTTGCCGCATTTGTAGTTGTGGGAGGAACAGGTGAGGGAACTCTCCAATAACGAACCCCGCTCAGACATTCAAACATCCGTTAAGGGAAATGCAAGTAAGGAGCCAATCTGAAACTCTGAAACTGAACGATGATGGCAGCGGCCAATCCAAAAGGCCCAAACATGTACCAATTCCTTGGAAGGGGAAAGAAGGAAAGAAAAGGAGGAGGAGTTTGGAAAGAAGTAGGTACGCTTCCCAGCCCTTGATGGATTCCCAGGAACCACGCTGCCTGGAAAAGAGGTAGCCCAAGACTTGGCCAGCCTGCAGCAGTTACTGTTGGAAGAAAAGTGGACATAATGCATGGTCGAGCGCCAAGAACGAGGGAGGCCTGGAGCTGAAGTGTTTCCTAGACAGGTGAAACCTGTGGCAGGAGGGTGATATAATATTGTCTGCCTGAAAAAGGGCCTGTATGAGGTCAGAGAAATAACCATTAAAGTCAAAATTGTATTGTGAAACCAAGGAATCGAAAGAAGCATATTTTGAATCCTCAAGGAATCTAAGGTATGGGAGATGCTCTGTGTAACCATAGTACTGAGAGAGACATAGCGGGAATGCCGAAGTAAGCTCAAGTGTGTAAACATAGGTCTTGGAGAAACCCAATGAGAAAACTGATTAAATATCTGGGAAAGATCTACTGTGAAAGCTGATGGAAACCCAAGGATGTGAAGAAACCTGAAGCACACAGGGAGTGTTGCTATGAACAAAGTAGTGTTGGTTGTGTAGCTGTACAGCGCAGAAGACTTAGGGGCCAATTCATAGAATTCGGCGCACAAGTGGCGCACGCGGCTGGCGCACAGTGTGCGCGTGCGGTAGTCTGCGCCAGCCGCGTGCGCCGAAACACATTCAGGCGCACAGCGTATTCATGGATTCCAACATCCACAACCAGCCGTGGCGCAGAGTGGCGCAGCGACCCTGCAGCAGCGTCAGTTACGACCCCAAGAACGCCCCTCGCGCAGGGAAAAGCCATCAAAATCCCCAATCCAGCGCAAAGGGCAGCAGCAAACGCAGAGCAGGGAGCGTGTATTTCAGGGGTGTGCGGGTGTTCCCACACGCGATAGGCCTGGGTACGTGTATTACAGGGGTGCGCGAGAAAATCTACACGCGATTGGCCTGGGTACGTGGATTGCAGGGGTGCGCGAGAAATTCTACACGCGATTGGCCTGGGTACGTGGATTGCAGGGGTGCGCGAGAAATTCTACACGCGATTGGCCTGGGTACGTGTATTACAGGGGTGCGCGAGAAAATCTACACGCGATTGGCCTGGGTACGTGGATTTCAGGGGTGCGCGAGAAATTCCACACGCGATTGGCCTGGGTACGTGGATTTCAGGGGTGCGCGAGAAATTCCACACGCGATTGGCCTGGGTACGTGTATTACAGGGGTGCGCGAGAAATGCTACACGCGATTGGCCTGGGTACGTGGATTTCAGGGGTGCGCGAGAAATTCTACACGCGATTGGCCTGGGTACGTGGATTTCAGGGGTGCGCGAGAAATGCTACACGCGATTGGCCTGGGTACGTGGATTTCAGGGGTGCGCGAGAAATGCTACACGCGATTGGCCTGGGTACGTGGATTTCAGGGGTGCGCGAGAAATTCTACACGCGATTGGCCTGGGTACGTGTATTACAGGGGTGCGCGAGAAAATCTACACGCGATTGGCTGGGTGGCTGGGTACGTGGATTTCAGGGGTGCGCGAGAAATGCTACACGCGATTGGCCTGGGTACGTGTATTCCGGGGATGCGCGAGAAATTCTACACGCGATTGGCCTGGGTACGTGTATTACAGGGGTGCGCGAGAAATCCTACACGCGATTGGGCCTGTGCGAGTGGGGCAGTGTATTACGTGGGTGTGTGGGAAGTTGAAGAGGTGAATTGCCAGTGTGGGTCCTCCCAGGTCTCCCCTCTACCCCCTCCACGACCTCTGCAGGCAGCCCACACCACAGGGGACTACCCTGCACCCCTGGTCATGTCCCGCAGGCAGCCCATCCACCATGGGCATGCCCCCCAGCCAAGCCACATGTCCCCTTGCACCCCCACCCCCCAGCACCGTGGGGCACCTGCCAGCAGGCCCCCAACCATGTCCCACTCATGTCCCCTTGCACCCCCACCCCCCAGCACTGTGGGGCACCTGCCAGCAGGCCCCCAACCATGTCCCCTTGCACCCCCACCCCCCTGCAGGCCCCCACTCATGTCCCCCTGCACCCCCACCCCCCAGCACTGTGGGGCACCTGCCAGCAGGCCCCCAACCATGTCCCACTCATGTCCCCTTGCACCCCCACCCCCCAGCAGGCCCCCACTCATGTCCCCCTGCACCCCCACCCCCCAGCACTGTGGGGCACCTGCCAGCAGGCCCCCAACCATGTCCCACTCATGTCCCCTTGCACCCCCACCCCCCAGCACTGTGGGGCACCTGCCAGCAGGCCCCCAACCATGTCCCCTTGCACCCCTACCCCCCAGCAGGCCCCCACTCATGTCCCCCTGCACCCCCACCCCCCAGCAGGCCCCCACTCATGTCCCCCTGCACCCCCACCCCCCAGCACTGTGGGGCACCTGCCAGCAGGCCCCCAACCATGTCCCCTTGCACCCCCACCCCCCAGCACTGTGGGGCACCTGCCAGCAGGCCCCCAACCATGCCCCTTGCACCCCCACCCCCCGCAGGCCCCCACTCATGTCCCCCTGCACCCCCACCCCCCAGCAGGCCCCCACTCATGTCCCCCTGCACCCCCACCCCCAGCACTGTGGGGCACCTGCCAGCAGGCCCCCAACCATGTCCCCTTGCACCCCCACCCCCCAGCACTGTGGGGCACCTGCCAGCAGGCCCCCAACCATGTCCCCTTGCACCCGCACCCCCCAGCAGGCCCCCACTCATGTCCCCCTGCACCCCCACCCCCCAGCAGGCCCCCACCCATGTCCCCCTGCACCCCCACCCCCCAGCACTGTGGGGCACCTGCCAGCAGGCCCCCAACCATGTCCCCTTGCACCCCCACCCCCCAGCACTGTGGGGCACCTGCCAGCAGGCCCCCAACCATGTCCCCTTGCACCCCCACCCCCCAGCAGGCCCCCACTCATGTCCCCCTGCACCCCCACCCCCCAGCAGGCCCCCACTCATGTCCCCCTGCACCCCCACCCCCCCAGCACTGTGGGGCACCTGCCAGCAGGCCCCCAACCATGTCCCCTTGCACCCCCACCCCCCAGCACTGTGGGGCACCTGCCAGCAGGCCCCCAACCATGTCCCCTTGCACCCCCACCCCCCAGCAGGCCCCCACTCATGTCCCCCTGCACCCCCACCCCCCAGCAGGCCCCCACTTATGTCCCCCTGCACCCCCACCCCCCAGCACTGTGGGGCACCTGCCAGCAGGCCCCCAACCATGTCCCCTTGCACCCCCACCCCCCAGCACTGTGGGGCACCTGCCAGCAGGCCCCCAACCATGTCCCACTCATGTCCCCTTGCACCCCCACCCCCCAGCACTGTGGGGCACCTGCCAGCAGGCCCCCAACCATGTCCCCTTGCACCCCACCCCCCAGCAGGCCCCCACTCATGTCCCCCTGCACCCCCACCCCCCAGCACTGTGGGGCACCTGCCAGCAGGCCCCCAACCATGTCCCCTTGCACCCCCACCCCCCAGCAGGCCCCCACTCATGTCCCCCTGCACCCCCACCCCCCAGCACTGTGGGGCACCTGCCAGCAGGCCCCCAACCATGTCCCCTTGCACCCCCACCCCCCAGCAGGCCCCCACTCATGTCCCCCTGCACCCCCACCCCCCAGCACTGTGGGGCACCTGCCAGCAGGCCCCCAGCCATGTCCCCTTGCACCCCCACCCCCCAGCACCGTGGGGCACCTGCCAGCAGGCCCCCAACCATGTCCCACTCATGTCCCCTTGCACCCCCACCCCCCAGCACTGTGGGGCACCTGCCAGCAGGCCCCCAACCATGTCCCCATGCACCCCCACCCCCCAGCAGGCCCCCACTCATGTCCCCCTGCACCCCCACCCCCCAGCACTGTGGGGCACCTGCCAGCAGGCCCCCAACCATGTCCCCTTGCACCCCCAGCAGGCCCCCACTCATGTCCCCCTGCACCCCCACCCCCCAGCACTGTGGGGCACCTGCCAGCAGGCCCCCAACCATGTCCCCTTGCACCCCCACACCCCAGCAGGCCCCCACTCATGTCCCCCTGCCACCAGGTCCTGACGAAACGCAATCATGGCAGTAATGGGCAGCATACCCAGCACAAACACCCAGCCAAGGATTGCATCCACCCACATAGTAGATGCAATTACATGATACAACCCCAATGGCAAGTATGTAAATGAACACATGTCCGTCACACACACATACACAATGGGTGCAAGTGAATGTCAAAACCCATATCATGACATGCATGAAACCAATGAGAAAATACCACAAATGTAAGTAATAAATATATGTATTAAAGATGAAAATGAAGTAAAGAAATAAAACACACAACAATGGGGATGACAAAACAATTGGTCCATGTCCGAGAACTAATAGAAAAAATCAAAAAACAAAGGAATCCAAAAACTAATGTAGTCCAAAGCAAAATAATGGGGGGAAAAAATAAGGAAAAACCATTGCCTCATGGTGAACACAAATATAAATCCAACAAATGTTTTCCAAACATCAAACTATGTACAAGAATATCCCAGGGTCCATGAGCCCAACACCATAAATGAAACCTACTACTACTAACTAATAAAAAAAATATATACAGAAAAGTGGCCATTGTCCGAGCGGTCCAAAAAAAACTTAAAAAATAAAGGAAACCTAACACTAACTAACTAAAGAACTATATACAATGGCAGCGGGCAAGTCCTGCGGCTCACTCTGTGATGTTGCCGGCCAGGGCATCATCGAACTCCATGTCGATGTCCCGGAGGCGGGACTCTGTCCTGGCCCCGAGGTCTCGCAGGGACAACCCCGTGTCCACCTCAAACTCCCTGCGAGCTTCCTCGAGGCACTCAGCCCGCCTCAACGCCGGACGCATGGAGAACTCCGCCCTGACCATGGTGAGCCGCTCCTCTCCGCCCGCTGCCGCTCCGCACCTATCCGGTGGACCAACTGCTCCCACACGGAAGACACTGCCATCCCAGGGTTCTCCTGCCCTCCGGCCGATGCCTGCCCCTCTGATCTTGATGGCCCCGAGCCATGATGCCTCCCACGTCGAGCCTGCTGCTGCCTCCGACGCCACTGCCTCTGCCAGCACGACGGCATCCAGGCTGATGGAATCCACCGATGCCGTCGTGCACGTGCCCTGCCAGATGATGCCGGCACATCCTCCATCTGCAGGGGGACAGTTGCTGGTGTGTCCACCCCTGCTGGACCTTCGACTCCCGACTGTGGCAGGGATGGGGTCCCCACCGAGCTGGCTGCGTTGGTCGGGGCAGGTCCACAGGGGGCCCTGGTGGCATCTGGGCCGGAAGACGGCATGGAGCACGACTGGCGCATAGCCTCCACAGAGGAGGAGAGGGTCGCCAGAAGGCCACACACATGTAGGAAACCCCCGACCATGGCGGCTCCCAAATGGTTCACGTACGCACGGTGCTCTTCGTGATGATGTGCATGCTCCTCCCGGGAAGCATGCACCTCATCACGAATGCCAGCCGTGCGCAACGCGACACCAATCAGGACCCTCTCCACACGGCCAGGGGTCCCCTCGACCGCAGGTAGATGAGTGTCAGATGACATGGACATCTCCCCTACCTGCGGACGGGCCTGGGATGGGGCATCCCTGCTGGTGCATGGTGGTGCAGTCACAGTGTCAGGGACAGTGACATGCACAGGCACCTCCACGGCGACCTGTGCTGCCTCCTGCCCCTGGCCCTGGACTGCACCACTTGCACCAGCGGGGATGCCCCCACCAGGCCCCATGTGTGGCTCAGTAGCGGCCTCCTCCCCCTCTGTGGAAACCACCAACCTGGATGTCTCCACGCCGTCTTCCGCCGGTGCAAGCCCCTGTGGGGGCTCACCCACCCCTTCCGCTGCAGCCGTGGCGGCATCCCCGCCGCTCTGCTCCACAGCGCCTTCTCCGCCCTCTTCTTCACTTGCCACTGTGTAGAGGGAGACATAGAACACAAGCATCAGGGTACTGTACAATGGTCCCCTAGACAGGAAGCAACAGCAGATGAGTGGCACTGTCATACATCACTTCCATCATGTCCCTCCACAACACATGGGTCAGTGCAGGCAAAACACATACAGTAACAGGCATGGCGCATGCCATGGACATTGGCATACATGACCAAGGGACTCATGATTCATACAATGTTGGTTTTAAACTCACATGCATCATGGGTCTTGCCATCACATGCACACACCTCACCGTAGTTCCATCCATCTGGCCTCGTACACCACAGACGCAGTGGATACAAGGATGACTAGGCTGCATCAGTGAATCTGAACATTGTCACAGACATGTGTCATGCATCCATGGCATTTACAAGTCACAGACACGCAGGTCAGACACACACACATGGACACTATACGTGTACATGGGACCAGCACCCATCCCTCACCCCCACCCATGTCCAGGAACAGAGACTGCCATGCTTCCATGTGTCCATTCCGCACAGAGCCCCCCATGTTGCAATAGAACACATGCACCAACCATGTGGTTCACACATCACTGTACTCACATGCCTGACCATGATGTCCCTGCACACACACATACGTACATGGCCTATGTCACACATACAGGCAGGTATCAGACAACCAGCACACTGCAACATGCCCTGTCTCACACAGCAATGCTTGGCCACTTACCGGCCAACTCCAGATGGGTCTGCCTCCGAAGGATCTGGGCGTGGAGCGCTGGGTCTACGCGTTCCAGGACCCTCATCTGGATGTCACTCAGGCGTGCCCGGCCCCCCTCCGCGAGGCGCCGGGCCTTATTGAGGGTCCTGGACCTCAAGTCCTCCCAGCGCTTCTTGATGTGCTTGATGTCGCGGGTTGCCACCCCCTCCGCGTTGATGGCAACCACTACATCGTCCCAGATCCTCTCCCGTCCGTCCTTGTTGGCGCGTGGTCTTCCGAAGAGGGCATCATAATGCCCCAGGACATGCTCCACCAGGACACCAACTTCCTTCTGACTGAAGCTGGTGGCCCTCTGCCTCTCTGGCTGGGGGTCGCCACTGGTCTCAGATGGTGCTTGCCCCGACATGGCGACCCCCGAGGCAGGCGTGGGTGGGCAACTGGGTCCTGGGGCTGGGCTGTGGAGCGATGGTATCCCAGTCGGGAGTCTACTGTTCCAGCAGGGGTGGACACAGCAACTGGACCCCTGCAGATGGCTAATGTGCAGGCACCAAATGGCAGGGCACGGTGGCAGCAGGCAGGCAGGCAGGCAGCAGCAGATGGCACGTGGGAGGCTGCTCGGGGCACTGGGGGGCAGTGATTCGGCCTTCTGGGCAGGAGCGTGGTCTTCCGTGTGTATTCGCGTGGCCAGCTTGATACGGAGTGATTTGGCACATGAAAAATCTGCACGTCAGCGTGTAATTCGAGGAAAGGCCCTTAGCGCGTAAGCGCGTCTGCACGCATACGCATTTTCATTGGACCAAAGGCCCTCAGCGCGTGAGCGCGTCTGTGACGTGACGTGCGAGGGTGTATCCCTCATTGCACGTGATGACAGAACACACGTGGATTTCAACCAATCGCGTGTGAAAGTTCACGGCACCCCGGAACACACGTACCCAGGCTAATCGCGTGTGGAACTACCGGCGCACCCAGAAACACACGTACCCAGCCCAATCGCGTGTAGATTTTCTCGCGCACCCCTGTATTACACGTACCCAGGCCAATCGCGTGTAGAATTTCTCGCGCACCCCTGAAATCCACGTACCCAGGCCAATCGCGTGTGGAACTACCCGCGCACCCGGAAACACACGTACCCAGGCTAATCGCGCGTGAAAAACTGCACGTCCGCGTGTAATGCGCGTGAAAAACTGCACGTCCGCATGTGAAGTGAGGCGCGCGTGCGTTTCCCTCAGCACGGGTTAAAGTTAAGCAGGCCCAGCAGTTCGCTGTACGTGCCTTCCGTGGAGACCGACGTGTGTTGCTGCTTCCAGTTGTTTCGCGCGCCATCTACTTCACAGCTCTCAAGGACGTATCTCTTCTTTTGGCGGGGGTATTGGCTACGCGTGTTTTTCTGCATCGCGCTAGTCAGACGGTGAGTCGCAAACGCTCCTTTTCCCACTGCGGGTGCCCCTGTGTATTGCACCCATTTTCGATGTCATCGTAGCCTGCGTGTCCCACGCGTACGCGTTATTCGTGTTACTGGGTGCCACCGCGTACTGCGGGAGGTTAAATCCACGCACGTAGGCTGCAGGGTAGCGTGCACGGTTTTACTGCAGTTTTGGGGTGCCTGAGCGTTGCGTGACCCGTCACCACATCACCGGGGTCACATACAGCCTTGCAGGTGCAGGGGGGCTGTTAACATCTTGCTTCCCACCCCCTTCACCTCAATTGCCCAGGTCAATTGTGCTGTACACCTCCCATTGGCACCACTCCATCTGTGCCAGCACTATTACATCTGTGCCATGGTTGGGAGGCCACCAAAGGTGAGGGGCGCCTCAGCTGGGCGTACTCCTCGTGGCGGGCGTGGTCGGGGACGTGGCCGTGGTGACCAGGGAGTAGGGGGACTCCAGGGTGTCCAGGGCAGCCACAGAGGGGGAAGAGGCAGGGGTGCGCCACTTGAGCACAATGTTGTGCCATGTGTTGGTGCAGCCATGCCACCACCCCCTGTGGTTCCGGGGGATGCAGCTCCTGCATCTGGCACTGGCACCCGTATGACCCGGCAGTCCGTTCCATCGACTGCCACGGGCCCAAGGGTAGCGGTAGCTGCAGGTGCAGCTGTGGACACCGCCACCCAGGCTCAGGGTCTGCCAGCGCAGGCTGCGTTGGCACTTGAAGAGCCCTTGGTAGATCTCCAACAGGCCAGGGGGGAAACCATAGGGGCACGCCGGGCTGCTCAGACCAAGACACGTGTCCCTGGGGCAGTCATGTCATCTGCTGCCCTGAACAGCCGGGTGTTGGCAAGTGCAGGGGCAGATGCACCCAACAGCACCCCGGTTGTGAGTCTGCCAACCAGGACCGTTGCGGCCAACCACCCTGCCACAGCTGATGTTGCTGCGCAGGGTCCATTAGTGGGCACCCAGCTGCCACTGACACAAGTCAGGCCTTTGGTCATCCCTCCACCTGCCACTCCCTCGGCTCAATCCACCGAACCCACTGGCCATACTGGTCAGGGCGGCATTAGCCAGCCAGGGTCTGCGCCACAGTCCAAGAGGAGGAAGGTTGCACCTGCAGCACAGGCTGGGACCCCACACACAGCCACGACCTCCTGCACGTCAAGGAAGAAGCCTTTCTGTAAGCAGGAACTGGACTTCCTCGTGGACTACGTGCGGGGACACAGCCGTGACATGCTAGTGGGTGCCAATAGTCAGACTACGGCTGCCCAACGTGACACCCACTGGAAGCATGTTGCGGAACATGTCAGTTCATTCGGCCATGAGGTGCGCACAGCGCAGGAGTGCAAAAAGCGCTGGAATGACATCAAGCCCAGCACTAAGGCTAAGCGTGCCTCAAATTACAACTTGACTCTGGTGACTGGCGGTGGGCCTGCACCAGAGGAGGAAGAACTCACTCCGCATGAGGCTCTTGTTGCGGAGTTCATACCACCAGAATTGGTCGAAGGTGTGGGAGAGATGCTGGACTTTGATGCCCAGTCCAGTGAGTGTTGATGCGTAGTTGTTGAGGACGTGTGTGTTTCACTTGTGGGATGTGTTGTGCATGATTGCTGCTACATGTGACGTGTACATGGTTCTGATGTGTAAGTAATGCAATGCTACCGTCATGCATGTCTCCTCTGCCTGCATGCGGGACTCCATGTGGGCATGCTCCCTTGCCCCTCTTCCGCCACTCTGCACCCCAGTTCCACCTTTGCACTGGTCTGCTACATTCTTGCCAATGTGTAGTTTCTTGTTCATGTGTCCTGTGTAGATGCTAACTTCCAGCTTAGAAACTGCCAGACATATGCCGTGTGGTACAGCCTTAGTACTCGATGCAGGGTATCCCACTTGTACTGTGCATGGGTCAGATGTCCCGCAGGGACATGAGTGCCCATTCATGCTCCATGTGCATTGCACGCATGCCCCTATGTGTCCTTGACTGGATGATCACTGTAATATGAGTCCTTGGTTACATACATTGCCTGCCATATTATCGGCCTCCCCATGTCAACTGTGGCTCAGTCCTGCGTTGCACACATGTTTAGGCTCTGACAATCTGTGTGGCTCACAGGCCTCAGCCTGTTCAATGGCCAATGACTCTGTCCAACTCTTGTCGTGTCTTCTTCACACGTGGCCGGCCTCCGGATCTTCCATCATGTGTCCTGCCCACTGTCCCAGCATCATTTGCAGTGTTGTAATTTGAATCACATTAAGCTGTTGATGCCAGTCAACACTGCTTGTCAATACACAGGTGTATGGGCAGCCTTTTGATACCATGCTAGGCATCCCTGCTTTGGTACTGGGGTGGAGGGGTGCTTGGCTGCTAGACATGGTACACATTGAATACACAATGCACGTGATGTCTGAATTTGACATTGCACTGCCTTCACATTTCCTGGCACACACCATGGAGTGCTTGTACATGTAGGTAGTGAGTGGCGTACACATTTTCAGCACTGCATAGACCCACTTCCATGCAAACTGCCACCTTTCAACAGGTCTGATCACAGTAGCTATTCAAAGTAGACCCAGCATGCATGCCAGGTCATATGTTGTGTGTCACATGTCTGCCGGATGCCTTTGCTGTCGGTGTGTGTGTGTGTTGCGTGCTTCTGACATGTGTAGTGACCTTTTCCTCTCTATTTTTCAGGTGATGACGCAATGGATGCAGAGGATGGTGTTGTCATGCCAGACACAGGGTTGGTAAGACCACATCAACCCGGCACTAGTGGGGGTCGTGGGGTGGTAGGCCACGAAAACCCCCAAGTGCTGCAGTCCATCCTGTCTCTGGCTGCCTATGAGTCCAGCCTTGATGACGACTCTGACGTCCATGTTGAGTTGGATGAGCATCAAGTCCATGTGTCAGGGGTGAGTGATTCTGATGTGGACACTCCTCTGTCTGCGACACCTGCACTGAGGGATCAGACAGTCTTGGTTCCTCCGCCCGTGGTGGATCGGGACGCAGGGTCACCCTCCACACCAGTCACTGATGTGCCTGGGACATCACGTCGACGGGGGCATGTAGTCGTGCAGCCGCAGGCGGTGCCAACACAGCGAGGACCCCCGGTCCTTGGGTCCCGCAGGGGTCAAGCCCGGCAACGCGGTCGCCGCGCGCAACCGCTGTATACTGAGTGGGAGCAAGACATGACTGCCAATTCCGAACGGCAGGGGGCAGCAATGGAGAACATCGCTGAGAGCATGGAGCGTGTGGCCCGATCTGTGCTCCCCCCTGCTAGGCAGGTGCTTCTCCAGCAGCAGGCGGCACGGTCCACGGCCCGCTCGCTCAGGCTGGGCATGGCGGCCTCAGACAGGGCACGCCAGGCTGAAATGTCGTCTCTGCGTCAAGCAATTGCTGCTCACGCAGAGGCGCACATGGATGCCCTGAGGGAGGAGTATGCCTCCCTCAGATCCACTCTGGGTGTCCTTATGATGTCCCAGAGGCAGCAGGCAGAGGAGAGGTTTGCACAGCTTGAGCGCACCATCTCGGCTGAGCTACAGGCTTGCCGGGAGGTGCAGCGGTTGTCCAGCCAGGCCTTGCAGGAGGAACTCCGTGTTACACGTGCTACCTTGCAAGAGGAAGCACGTGTATCACGTGAGGTTCTGCATGCAGACCTATGTAACATCGCCACACAGAACCAGGCTCACCTGTCCGGCAGACTTGCTGCCGACGAGGGGCAAGCTGCGGCTAGGCTTGGCCAGGCTACTGTGCCACGTCCTCCTTCCCAGGATGAGCCAGACTTGGACGACCATCTATCTCCTACATAGGTCGTGCTGTGCAGGCGTTGAGCCCATGGAGGTATTTTTTTTTGGCTCAGCATCATCGCATGTGGATGTTGAGCAGCACCCTCTACCTCCCCCCTCCTGGGTGCCTCCCCTCCCCCCCGGGTCGTATGTGGCCATTTTTGATTTTTCTTTTAGTTTAGTTAGTTAAGTTTCTGTTTGATAGTTAGTTTAAATAGGTAATGTAGGTTTTCCATAGTTAATGTAATTAGTTAATAGTTGAGTTAGTTTAAAATTTGTAGTCTATTGTGCTTTTATGTGACAGTGCGGTGCCTTGTGGTTTTTGAAGGCATCCACTGTCTGTTCCAGCTGGGCCCTTCATGGTTGTCTTGTGTATGTGTTTGCTGCTTGGGTTCCTTGACTCACATATGCCACTCCTGCCTCCCTTATCCATGGGCTCGCAAGGATGGTAATTATACACAAGGGCTTTGGACTGTCATATCTGTGGCATGTCTGGTGCTTTGTGACTTGTGTTGACACCCCTAGTGGGGATGATTTAGGTGTAATTGTCCACTGTTCAGCTTTTGCTAGATGGGGTGTGTCATGATTAATGTGGACATTGATTGCTATTCATTGTGTATTATGTCTCATATCTTTCCTGTACACGTGCCTGTTGCAATTCATGCTGTAGATAGTGTTCCACACTTTGGAAGTCAAAGACAGACTGATGGTGTGATTTGTGATGTGACTCTCTGACATGGTCAAGTAATGAGATGCCTGATGAGACACACACAGATCACTTTGATGCATTAATCATTTGTTTCATGCACTTTCTGCAGGGGGATGAGGCACCAGAGCACCTTTGCCAGCAGACATGGCCCATTGGACGACGGAATTCCTGACCCGTTTGTTGGTGCCCACATGCACATGTGTGCACGAGCAGAGCCACAGTGATTGCAGACCCACATCCTAGAACTGCTGAAATGTTCCAAGGAACTCCAGGCAAGGTGAGCATCACAGGGGGGCCACGACACAGCAAAGCTTGCACCAGGCGAGTTGCACATGCGGGCTTAGTCACAGCACTGAGGGTGAGCTTAGACGAATATTGGTGTTGAAGCACACAATGCAGCTCAGATGTGTTTGTGGACTGATGGCTGTCGATAGTAGGGTTGTCTGGGACACATGCAGGGGCAGTGGCACATACCCTGCGGTACACCAAGGTTCATTGAGGCACTTGTATCAACCATATAGCCTTCCGAGACATGGAAAGGGGCAGCTCACAGGGACATACAGCAAGGGACATACTTGGGTGCAGTGCATGTCTATTCCACGTACTTCATGATAAATGCACTGCCAACTTTGTTTTGGTCATGGTGGTACGCAACTTGCTCTGTAGTCATGGCTTGCCATATGGGTCTGTCTGCTTACCCAGGGAACATTGCATGTTGTGTGAATTGTGACACATTGGTGTTCCATTTGCCACGCACCCACCAGCGCCTGACTTACTGCATTGACTGTGTATGACCCGTCACAGGGGTGATGTTATATATGGGTACGAAGCATCGAGCACTGATTGTCTGTTTGTAGAGTAGTTTGTTGCTATGGGGCATGTTTTGTGTTGTGTTTTTGTGTAATTGGCACATACAGGTTGTTGACTGTGTCTCTCTTTGCAGCATTGCAGTGCTCCTGTAACCGGCCCTGAGAGTGCGCAGGCAGGAGGCCAGCACTCAAAACCAGAGCTAAGTGTCTTGTTGTTTTCCTTACAAACTGCCCTGCATAGGCTTGCTGTGGAGTGTACTGATGCATGGATGTATGTGTGGTCCTATTTGGTATGTTTTTTTCCCTAATCACCCGTGATCCTATGCAATTATGAAACCTGTGCCCTCTACCCGGTGTTCCTGCTTCCCGTGCCTATCCAAGCAACGTTCCCTGACCCTCTTTCCCCACTGGGGTTGCGGATGCCTGTGTAAGCCCCGAACTTGCAGGCGCCAAAACCCTAGAGGGGGTGGTTGGTTCGTACCACTCCTGAGCCTGGACTACAGAAGGCCATGACAATGATGTCCAAGTTTGTTTGGATTGTGTATGTGTTCATGCAGGTTGTACATTTTCGTGCATTCCCTAGTTTCATGTGTCATTCCTCCTCCCCTCACCTGCCACTCATTCCAGTCATCCAGTGTGTCTACACCTGTCCCGACTGCATATCCCTGAACCTCATTCCCCACCATGATCTCAGGGGCCTGTGTGAGTTTGACCTTGCAGGCACCCGGGACATGGTGTGGGTGGTTGTTTCATGAGACTCCCGCGCCTGTACAGGGGACCTGTAACAGTACACATCCATTCATGGTGCATCATCCTATGTCATGTACCACACATGTCTCACATCCTGTCGTGACATTGTTCTGCTGTGCTACCTTGGTTGTTGCATCATTGTGGTAGTTCTTGGCGTTTGTGAGGTACTGCTACGTCAAGTCATCTACTGGAGGGTGTTTGGGTTCGTTTTCATGCCTTGGATTTTGTGATTTTGGAAATGAGTGTGGATTCTGAGGGTTCAGGCATCTTTTTACACACAAGGTGGGAGATGGACACGAAGGGTAAAGGTGATCCTGTGGCCAGGTGGAAATGAGGGTTGGAGGCTCCATGACCCAGGTGCAGTTGTTCAGTGGGTCATGGTCATTTGCGCGGGAGGGGGGGGTTGTTGTTGATAGTTGCATTGCCCTGCAGTGTGATGGGAACTCTGACATTGTAATGTTGTTGTCCTATGTACATGTTGTGTTCTGCTGATCAATGCCTGTTCATGTGTTGTGTTTTCCTTTCAGGTGCGAGGGGATAGTTGTGGTTTGACATGCTGGGGTGTACACATGGTGGATGTTCACATGTGATGTGTAGGGAACACTGATGGTCACTTGAGTGCACATGCATATGTGGAGTGCATGTCCCTGCAGAACCACACACTTGCACTCGGATGCACTCGACGTACTCCCACCCTTGCATATCCACGTGTACACTGTTTGCCTTCTGGTGCCCACTGTGTCCCGGCAGCACATGTTCTGTGACCGATTATGGTTCCAGTACATGCCTAATTTGATGTTTGATGTAGTCTGTCACTTAGATGTGATGCTCAGGGTGTGCATCACACGCAATGGCTGTTCACTGTGCTGTGCGCTGAGCAGTGTGATGCAGGAGTGGGACACTGCACACATGAGCTGCAGTGTTGATTTTGCAATGCATAATGTGCATATAGACAGGCATTCATTGTGATGTTACGTCTACGACTGTTGCAATGCATTTGGAAACGACTTATTTTGGGTGGGACATTTTGTTGGTCTGTCATTTCATCTGATTCCGGGTCAGGCATCATTGTCCGATGCCACTGTACATTTAGGACATGGCAATGTGTACCTTATCGTTACTGCGTCGGTGTATGGGTATTGCTTGCCATGTCATGTTGATGTTTGGGAGGGTTTGACTGACATGACAGTGATGGCCATGGCCTGTTTTGCAGGTGTGTGTGATGCACACCTTGCATGTCCAGGTCATCCGCTTCTCAGAGCAACTAGCTGGGGGTAGGTTTCTCTCCGCAGCAGGGCCCTCCCCCTGGAACAGACTTCCTGCCTGACTTGAACTTGAGGGGAACCATCTCCAGTTCTGGAAGCACCTCAAGACCTTCCTCTTTGCTTCTGCTTACTCTCTGCCTCTCCCTTGCAGAATTCTTCACTGGAACTGCACAGGAGCTGCTACTGGGACACTCTCACCAACCTCGGTCCCTGGCCCAGCCACTGTCCACTTGCACTGCCACCCTGGCAACCCCTGCACTGCAGTACTGTCTCTCTATCCCTACAGCCTTCCCTTCCCAGCACTTGTCTGCACTTACCTTTGCAGTTGCCACCAGGCGACCTATGTATTATTTTTTTGGCCTACTTCCCCTGTACTGGACTCCCCCCCACCCTTCCCCTTGCACTTTTCCCTTCCCCCTACCCCTGCACTTGCACAATCTCAATGACACCTGGCCTAGTAGTACCGTTCTCTGTGTTCCCTTGTCCCCCCCCCCTGCCTCATTGCGCCTTGGAATACTTGTGTATTGCCCATGTCATGTCACATGTCATATGTGTGCATTTTGGTTGCACAGGATAGCTTGTGTTTAAGTAGCTAGGGATGCAGACGATGTGGCACTTCCATGGCAACTATCTCAGGGTGGTAGGGTTGTGACAGTTGACTGTCACTTTGTCATCATCGATTGTCACCTGGTATGTGCCAGGTCTGTGTGCACTCCGCAGGGGTGGGAGTTTAGGTGAAAAATGTGGCCACAAGCTGGGTCCGGGCTTCCTCGCCACGTGCCCTGTCCCCTCCCATGGGCAGCGCCTGTGCCTGTGGTTGGGGATGTGGGGGCACCACCATGTCCACCGGGACGCCCTGCCGTGTTGCAACATTGTGCAGGACACATGCTGCCACAATGATCCTGCACACTACTGGTGGTGCATAGAGTAGTTGCCCACCAGAGCGGTCAAGGGAGCGGAAACGTGACTTGAGCACTCCGAATGTGCGCTTCACTATGCCCCTGGTTGCAATATGGGCGGTGTTGTATCTTACCTGGGGTGGTGTGGTGGGGTTCTGGATTGGCGTCATCATGTGGTTGCTCAGAGGGTAGGCACTGTCCCCTGGGGAGGTGATAATAATTGAGATTATTAGGGTTGGGATATTTGTCTGTGTGTGACTTGCATGCATGTGCAAGGGCATTTGTACTGACCTAGGAGCCATGTGTCGCCATGCTGCCCAGCTTCCAGGGCCCGGCTCAGGGCGGACATTCTGTATATGAAACTGTCATGGGTGGAGCCAGGGTAGTTTGCATAGACAGAGGTGATGATTCCCTTTGCATCGCATACCACCTGTACATTGATGGAATGCCAGTGCTTGCGGTTTCGGTAGATGTGCTCAGTGGCCCTAGGTGGACGTAGGGCCACATGGGTGCAATCTATGGCACCGAGCACTTTGGGGAAGTGTGCCACCCTGAAAAAATCCAGGACAACGGCCTGCCTTTCTGCGGGTGTTCTGGGCATGTATATGTGCCTGCGGACTGAGGGGTGCGCTGTCATGATTGCCAGTACCTGGTGTAGGCAGCGTGACTGCGTGGCCTGTGAGACCCCCCCCCACTATGGCAGTGGTCCGCTGAAACGACCCAGTGGCCAAAAAATGCAAGACATTGAGCAGCTTCTCCAAGGGGCTCAATGCTTGGGAGCAAAGGGTGGGGGATGTGAGGTCATCTTCCCACTCCCTGACCAGGTCTAGGATGATATGGGGTGGAAACCTATACCTGCCGTAGACCTGGTCGTCAGGCATCCCAAAAAGGCTTGTCCGTGGTGCAAAAATGCGTGCCCTGGCTATTCTCCTCCTCCTGCGGTGTCCCACGATCAGTGCAGCAAGAAATGGGGCATTCATCGTCGCTGTATATACGCGTTTGTTGTTTGCGCGCACTTTTATGCTGTCCGCGGGACGCCTCCGTGTGGGCGGACTCGTTGACGCCTGTGCACGTCTTTTGCCGTGCACGTGTTTCCCGTATTCGGGTGTCATCGCGTGTGATCGGAGGGGAGCGAGCGTACACACGATTGGCCTGGGTACGTGGATTTCAGGGGTGCGCGAGAAATTCTACACGAGATTGGCCTGGGTACGTGTATTACAGGAGTGCGCGAGAAAATCTACACGCGATTGGGCTGGGTACGTGTGTTTCCGGGTGCGCGGGTAGTTCCACACGCGATTAGCCTGGATACGTGTGTTCCGGGGTGCCGTGAACTTTCACACGCGATTGGTTGAAATCCACGTGTGTTCTGTCATCACGTGCAATGAGGGATACACCCTCGCACGTCACGTCACAGACGCGCTCACGCGCTGAGGGCCTTTGGTCCAATGAAAATGCGTATGCGTGCAGACGCGCTTACGCGCTAAGGGCCTTTCCTCGAATTACACGCTGACGTGCAGATTTTTCACGTGCCGAATCACTCCGTATCAAGCTGGCCACGCGAATACACACGGAAGACCACGCTCCTGCCCAGAAGGCCGAATCACTGCCCCCCAGTGCCCCGAGCAGCCTCCCACGTGCCATCTGCTGCTGCCTGCCTGCCTGCTGCCACCGTGCCCTGCCATTTGGTGCCTGCACATCAGCCATCTGCAGGGGTCCAGTTGCTGTGTCCACCCCTGCTGGAACAGTAGACTCCCGACTGGGATACCATCGCTCCACAGCCCAGCCCCAGGACCCAGTTGCCCACCCACGCCTGCCTCGGGGGTCGCCATGTCGGGGCAAGCACCATCTGAGACCAGTGGCGACCCCCAGCCAGAGAGGCAGAGGGCCACCAGGTTCAGTCAGAAGGAAGTTGGTGTCCTGGTGGAGCATGTCCTGGGGCATTATGATGCCCTCTTCGGAAGACCACGCGCCAACAAGGAAGGACGGGAGAGGATCTGGGACGATGTAGTGGTTGCCATCAACGCGGAGGGGGTGGCAACCCGCGACATCAAGCACATCAAGAAGCGCTGGGAGGACTTGAGGTCCAGGACCCTCAATAAGGCCCGGCGCCTCGCGGAGGGGGGCCGGGCACGCCTGAGTGACATCCAGATGAGGGTCCTGGAACGCGTAGACCCAGCGCTCCAACCCCAGATCCTTCGGAGGCAGACCCATCTGGAGTTGGCCGGTAAGTGGCCAAGCATTGCTGTGTGAGACAGGGCATGTTGCAGTGTGCTGGTTGTCTGATACCTGCCTGTATGTGTGACATAGGCCATGTACGTATGTGTGTGTGCAGGGACATCATGGTCAGGCATGTGAGTACAGTGATGTGTGAACCACATGGTTGGTGCATGTGTTCTATTGCAACATGGGGGGCTCTGTGCAGAATGGACACATGGAAGCATGGCAGTCTCTGTTCCTGGACATGGGTGGGGGTGAGGGATGGGTGCTGGTCCCATGTACACGTATGGTGTCCATGTGTGTGTGTCTGACCTGCGTGTCTGTGACTTGTAAATGCCATGGATGCATGACACATGTCTGTGACAATGTTCAGATTCACTGATGCAGCCTAGTCATCCTTGTATCCACTGCGTCTGTGGTGTACGAGGCCAGATGGATGGAACTACGGTGAGGTGTGTGCATGTGATGGCAAGACCCATGATGCATGTGAGTTTAAAACCAACATTGTATGAATCATGAGTCCCTTGGTCATGTATGCCAATGTCCATGGCATGCGCCATGCCTGTTACTGTATGTGTTTTGCCTGCACTGACCCATGTGTTGTGGAGGGACATGATGGAAGTGATGTATGACAGTGCCACTCATCTGCTGTTGCTTCCTGTCTAGGGGACCATTGTACAGTACCCTGATGCTTGTGTTCTATGTCTCCCTCTACACAGTGGCAAGTGAAGAAGAGGGCGGAGAAGGCGCTGTGGAGCAGAGCGGCGGGGATGCCGCCACGGCTGCAGCGGAAGGGGTGGGTGAGCCCCCACAGGGGCTTGCACCGGCGGAAGACGGCGTGGAGACATCCAGGTTGGTGGTTTCCACAGAGGGGGAGGAGGCCGCTACTGAGACACACATGGGGCCTGGTGGGGGCATCCCCGCTGGTGCAGTCCAGGGGCAGGAGGCAGCACAGGTCGCCGTGGAGGTGCCTGTGCATGTCACTGTCCCTGACACTGTGACTGCACCACCATGCACCAGCAGGGATGCCCCATCCCAGGCCCGTCCGCAGGTAGGGGAGATGTCCATGTCATCTGACACTCCTCTACCTGCGGACGAGGGGACCCCTGGCCGTGTGGAGAGGGTCCTGATTGGTGTCGCGTTGCGCACGGCTGGCATTCGTGATAAGTTGCATGCTTCCCGGGAGGAGCATGCACATCATCACGAAGAGCACCGTGCGTACGTGAACCATTTGGGAGCCGCCATGGTCGGGGGTTTCCTACATGTGTGTGGCCTTCTGGCGACCCTCTCCTCCTCTGTGGAGGCTATGCGCCAGTCGTGCTCCATGCCGTCTTCCGGCCCAGATGCCACCAGGGCCCCCTGTGGACCTGCCCCGACCAACGCAGCCAGCTCGGTGGGGACCCCATCCCTGCCACAGTCGGGAGTCGAAGGTCCAGCAGGGGTGGACACACCAGCAACTGTCCCCCTGCAGATGGAGGATGTGCCGGCATCATCTGGCAGGGCACGTGCACGACGGCATCGGTGGATTCCATCAGCCTGGATGCCGTCGTGCTGGCAGAGGCAGTGGCGTCGGAGGCAGCAGCAGGCTCGACGTGGGAGGCATCATGGCTCGGGGCCATCAAGATCAGAGGGGCAGGCATCGGCCGGAGGGCAGGAGAACCCTGGGATGGCAGTGTCTTCCGTGTGGGAGCAGTTGGTCCAGCGGATAGGTGCGGAGCGGCAGCGGGCGGAAGAGGAGCGGCTCACCATGGTCAGGGCGGAGTTCTCCATGCGTCGGGCGTTGAGGCGGGCTGAGTGCCTCGAGGAAGCTCGCAGGGAGTTTGAGGTGGACACGGGGTTGTCCCTGCGAGACCTCGGGGCCAGGACAGAGTCCCGCCTCCGGGACATCGACATGGAGTTCGATGATGCCCTGGCCGGCAACATCACAGAGTGAGCCGCAGGACTTGCCCGCTGCCATTGTATATAGTTCTTTAGTTAGTTAGTGTTAGGTTTCCTTTATTTTTTAAGTTTTTTTTGGACCGCTCGGACAATTTGCCACTTTTCTGTATATATTTTTTTTATTAGTTAGTAGTAGTAGGTTTCATTTATGGTGTTGGGCTCATGGACCCTGGGATATTCTTGTACATAGTTTGATGTTTGGAAAACATTTGTTGGATTTATATTTGTGTTCACCATGAGGCAATGGTTTTTCCTTATTTTTTTCCCCCCATTATTTTGCTTTGGACTACATTAGTTTTTGGATTCCTTTGTTTTTTGATTTTTTCTATTAGTTCTCGGACATGGACCATTTGTTTTGTAATCCCCATTGTTGTGTGTTTTATTTCTTTACTTCATTTTCATCTTTAATACATATATTTATTACTTACATTTGTGGTATTTTCTCATTGGTTTCATGCATGTCATGATATGGGTTTTGACATTCACTTGCACCCATTGTGTATGTGTGTGTGACGGACATGTGTTCATTTACATACTTGCCATTGGGGTTGTATCATGTAATTGCATCTACTATGTGGGTGGATGCAATCCTTGGCTGGGTGTTTGTGCTGGGTATGCTGCCCATTACTGCCATGATTGCGTTTCGTCAGGACCTGGGGGCAGGGGGACATGAGTGGGGGCCTGCTGGGGGGTGGGGGTGCAAGGGGACATGGTTGGGGGCCTGCTGGCAGGTGCCCCACAGTGCTGGGGGGTGGGGGTGCAGGGGGACATGAGTGGGGGCCTGCTGGGGGGTGGGGGTGCAAGGGGACATGGTTGGGGGCCTGCTGGCAGGTGCCCCACAGTGCTGGGGGGTGGGGGTGCAAGGGGACATGAGTGGGACATGGTTGGGGGCCTGCTGGCAGGTGCCCCACGGTGCTGGGGGGTGGGGGTGCAAGGGGACATGTTTGGGGGCCTGCTGGCAGGTGCCCCACAGTGCTGGGGGGTGGGGGGTGCAGGGGGACATGAGTGGGGGCCTGCTGGGGGGTGGGGGTGCAAGGGGACATGGTTGGGGGCCTGCTGGCAGGTGCCCCACAGTGCTGGGGGGTGGGGGTGCAGGGGGACATGAGTGGGGGCCTGCTGGGGGGTGGGGGTGCAAGGGGACATGGTTGGGGGCCTGCTGGCAGGTGCCCCACAGTGCTGGGGGGTGAGGGTGCAAGGGGACATGAGTGGGACATGGTTGGGGGCCTGCTGGCAGGTGCCCCACGGTGCTGGGGGGTGGGGGTGCAAGGGGACATGAGTGGGACATGGTTGGGGGCCTGCTGGCAGGTGCCCCACAGTGCTGGGGGGTGGGGGTGCAGGGGGACATGAGTGGGGGCCTGCTGGGGGGTGGGGGTGCAGGGGGACATGAGTGGGGGCCTGCTGGGGGGTGGGGGTGCAAGGGGACATGGTTGGGGGCCTGCTGGCAGGTGCCCCACAGTGCTGGGGGGTGGGGGTGCAAGGGGACATGGTTGGGGGCCTGCTGGCAGGTGCCCCACAGTGCTGGGGGGTGGGGGTGCAGGGGGACATGAGTGGGGGCCTGCTGGGGGGTGGGGGTGCAGGGGGACATGAGTGGGGGCCTGCTGGGGGGTGGGGGTGCAAGGGGACATGGTTGGGGGCCTGCTGGCAGATGCCCTACACTGCTGGGGGGTGGGGGTGCAAGGGGACATGAGTGGGACATGGTTGGGGGCCTGCTGGCAGGTGCCCCACAGTGCTGGGGGGTGGGGGTGCAGGGGGACATGAGTGGGGGCCTGCTGGGGGGTGGGGGTGCAAGGGGACATGGTTGGGGGCCTGCTGGCAGGTGCCCCACAGTGCTGGGGGGTGGGGGTGCAGGGGGACATGAGTGGGGGCCTGCTGGGGGGTGGGGGTGCAAGGGGACATGGTTGGGGGCCTGCTGGCAGGTGCCCCACAGTGCTGGGGGTGGGGGTGCAGGGGGACATGAGTGGGGGCCTGCTGGGGGGTGGGGGTGCAAGGGGACATGGTTGGGGGCCTGCTGGCAGGTGCCCCACAATGCTGGGGGGTGGGGGTGCAGGGGGACATGAGTGGGGGCCTGCAGGGGGGTGGGGGTGCAAGGGGACATGGTTGGGGGCCTGCTGGCAGGTGCCCCACAGTGCTGGGGGGTGGGGGTGCAAGGGGACATGAGTGGGACATGGTTGGGGGCCTGCTGGCAGGTGCCCCACGGTGCTGGGGGGTGGGGGTGCAAGGGGACATGTGGCTTGGCTGGGGGGCATGCCCATGGTGGATGGGCTGCCTGCGGGACATGACCAGGGGTGCAGGGTAGTCCCCTGTGGTGTGGGCTGCCTGCAGAGGTCGTGGAGGGGGTAGAGGGGAGACCTGGGAGGACCCACACTGGCAATTCACCTCTTCAACTTCCCACACACCCACGTAATACACTGCCCCACTCGCAGAGGCCCAATCACGTGTAGGATTTCTCGCGCACCCCTGTAATACACGTACCCAGGCCAATCGCGTGTAGCATTTCTCGCGCACCCCTGAAATCCACGTACCCAGCCCAATCGCGTGTAGATTTTCTCGCGCACCCCTGTAATACACGTACCCAGGCCAATCGCGTGTAGCATTTCTCGCGCACCCCTGAAATCCACGTACCCAGCCCAATCGCGTGTAGATTTTCTTGCGCACCCCTGTAATACACGTACCCAGGCCAATCGCGTGTAGCATTTCTCGCGCACCCCTGAAATCCACGTACCCAGCCCAATCGCGTGTAGCATTTCTCGCGCACCCCTGAAATCCACGTACCCAGCCCAATCGCGTGTAGATTTTCTCGCGCACCCCTGTAATACACGTACCCAGGCCAATCGCGTGTAGCATTTCTCGCGCACCCCTGAAATCCACGTACCCAGCCCAATCGCGTGTAGATTTTCTCGCGCACCCCTGTAATACACGTACCCAGGCCAATCGCGTGTAGCATTTCTCGCGCACCCCTGAAATCCACGTACCCAGACCAATCGCGTGTAGATTTTCTCGCGCACCCCTGTAATACACGTACCCAGGCCAATCGCGTGTAGAATTTCTCGCGCACCCCTGAAATCCACGTACCCCGCACAATCGCGTATTTAACTTCCCGCGCGCCACTTTTTTGATGCGCTGGGACTCTACCGCCTGCCTTCGTGTGGCGGCCGTGTTTCAGCTTGTGCGTGTCTTTGGCTGTGCGTGGCTTTGCCCTATTCGATTCCATGAATACGTGTGGTTCGAGTGCGTGTGGGCGTTCCGTCTGCTTCCCTGCAGTACATCCCCAGTTACGCCCTTATTTTCGAGTGTTGTTCCCCATTCCGCGCGTTATGCCCCATGTCCCGCCCACTTTCTGGTGTGTGCGCTGAGGTTGTGCGCTTTCACTGTGCGCGTCGCGCACGCCTTTCGCGAGGTTGCAGTGACTTGTGCGCCATGCACGGGTTTGGCGCACATCCCGCGGTGAACACGCGCAGGGACTTCCATGAATCGCACGCATGCGCTTGTTTTTTTCCGCTTGCGCATGCTTGCGCCTGCTTGCGCCTGCTTGCGCGAAGATTTTCGGCGCACGTTTGTTCCATGAATCGGCCCCTAAGTGTTCAAATGTTCAATTCTTGAGAATTAGTACAAATCCTAGATCTGTTCAAAAAAGCAAAATACAGCCATCCAATTGTGTTAATGGTGATTTATTCTTGTCACAGCTGACACGTGTTTCGACCATTCGGTCGTCCTCAAGGCTGTCATAAATATTTGTGATCGCAACATTTTGATATTTAACAGTAATATGTACATGTGGGAAATCATGAAAGTTGCACAAAGAAGAACTACAAGAGGTGGTTGATAAGAAACAAAGTACAATCGCACAAAACACGTTTGTTCAACATGTCAAATCAAAAACCGCACAATTCAAAAAGGATGTACATACCCGAAATCAAATCGGAGACAGTCGGGAAGGGCGGGAGCAGTTACGGAGGGACAAGAGGTATTTTGTAGCATCAGAACAATACAATTTGAAATGTACTATTTCTCTTATTAATAATCATTCTTATTGCTCCAGTCACACCCATTGGGATCAGAGATTATCCATATTCGGGTTATTGTGAGTTATGGATTATTAAATGAGGTGCAAAGGTAGACCCATACAAAAAATGGCAGTTGAATATGCTTGCGAACTTCCGTGAATTCAGATGATAGTATAAAAGCAAAATATTGGGAAATTAACTGTTATGGCTCAAAATAGGTGGTAATGGTAACGTACATCACTCTCAAAGTGCGGGCAACATGCTAAACATGCTAGGACTTTCACATGTTAGTGTACAAAATAACTCACCAGGTAAATCTTGGGATATTTCCTAGAGACATAGATGAAACGCCCTCTTACTGGAGGTAACGTACCCTTAAGTACCTACTTACTAGGTCCATCTTTATGACTGTTGATGCACATTACCAATTGCGGATGGAATGTTACATTAAGAACAATAAACAAAGCATTTTGCCTGCAAGAAGAGCGTTATAGAAATCTTGCTAGAGTAAGGTCCCTTCATAGAACTAATTTGTCAACCAATCTTTTAATGCTTTTGCGGGCTTTTGCATATCTACATATTATCTCCGCCCGACAGACAAATGAAAAGTTGTGGCTTGGTTGTTTTCCGGTTTTCCCGATGGGATGAACCAAAAAAGGGATAATAACATATTACCGGTCATGGTACCTTTACTAGTCTTTTACTACAAATGTTGTGGTTTCATTCTAACACATTGGTGCATGATGCTCGAAGTAAATCCACAATGTATCCATTTATCCTTCAGAAAATGGTGCAATTACCACTCAATAATTCTGCCAAAAATCCCCAGTGGAGTCATACGGACTCCACAAATGGTGACTCCCTACCACCCTACCACCACTTGTAATCCCATGGTAATCCCAAGGGACCAAGTGGGGTAACCCTATCAGATTTTGGTTCTAATTCATCAGAATCACCACTGAATTACCACCAAACTCGGAATGTGCCCCATTATCTTGTCAAGAGGGCGTTAAAAAGAAAAAATGAATCATGTGATACATTACAATAGTAATAGTTCCTGTTTCGATGGGATTGTCTCCTCCGACGTATTCCACATCTAAGACAGGTAATGTCCACAGCCGTGCTGCTTTGGAAGATTTTCGGCAGAGGGCGTCCTGCGTCGATGGCGTCGATCTGTTGTCCCTTGAGGGCCGCCGTCGAGGGTCGACGTCACCGGACGTTATATATAGGATGCACGGCGCCCATAGCCTCAGTTCAGTTTTTTCCGTAAACGTGTTTGCTTCGGAATCTCGGCTCGCTCGATTCTTTCTTCGTGTACGATGTCTTCATCTTCTTCCACTACCCCGAAGTCGGGCTTTAAAAAATGTGGGGACTGCGGTTCGAAGATGTCCATCACGGACCTGCACGACATCTGCCTCTGGTGCCTCGGTGTAAGCCACGCCACCGACGACTGCGAGAATTACCAGTCCCTGACGTCTAAAGCCTTGCGGGAACATAAGGGAAAATTGAAGGTAGGTAGGGTGTCTAAGCCCAGTAAATCGAAGTCCGCTGGGCTTTCGACCGATGACTTGAGGGGCGACTCTCCGTGTCAGCGAAAAACCAGGGGCTCTCGGTCTAGGAGTGGTTCCCGCCAAGTGCTGTCACCGGTCGCCTTCCCCGTCCAAGTCTTCGTCGCCGGCCGAATGGGATGCATTCCACCAGCAGATGTTAGCGATTTACGAGTCGCAAGGCACAGTTCTGGCCGAGCCTTTGAAAGGAGCTGACGGGGAACGGGCGAGGTCCACCACTCGCACGCCTTTGTGCTCGGGCGGTAGGCGCGATTATCGGGAGCCGTCTCGGTCCTGCTCGGACAAGGGAGATCGCCATGGCCGTGCCGGATCCAGGTACCGGTCCTCAATGCCATCGAGACCGTCGGAACCTGTGAAGCCTTCCAAGAAGGCGTCGATGCCATCAGCGCCATGTCCGTCAAGGGGCTCTCTCAAGGCTCCGGCCTCGAAGAAGTCGTTGACGCCATCGGCGCTGTGTCCGTCGAGGGACGCTCTCAGGGCTCCGTCCTCGAAGAAGTCTTCGATGCCGTCGGCGCCTCGGTTGACGTCAACACTGATTCCTTCGGCGCCCTCGACGTTGTTTGTGGAGGATTTGACGGAGGTGCCCCCGAGGGTTATGGAACCTCCGAGCCGTGTTCTGTTCCTCCTCCTCCTAGATTGGAGTTTTTCCAACCTTTACAGGATATTTCAGAGGTTGAGGAACTGTCTGATGAGATGGCCTTGCCTGTGCCTCCTGATGTCCCTGATGACCTTTTGTCTGGGCATAGTCAGGTGGAGGAACTCCGTCAGTCATTGCATGACGCTAGTGGCCTTGACACCTCTCCGGAGGTGTACGTTGGCCGAACTGAGCCTGGGGCGCATGCGGATTCCTCCTATCGGCGTCTCATGTCAAGGGTGACAGAATACTTGGGGTGGTGTGCTCCACCTGTTGAGTTTGCTCAGGATGATTTGACGGACATCCTGAATCAAGGTCCGCCCATTGACCCGGTGTTGCCGTTTCACATGACTTTGCAAAGGATGGTGACAGCGGCTTGGACTGCTCCGGAGAGTCTACCGGCAGTTCATAAGTCGCTTCCGAAGAAATACCGCCCACCCAGTAGTGACCCCTGCTACTTATCGACGCACCCTACTCCGGAGAGTTTGGTGGTGCAGGCGGCTACGGCCTCCTCGAAGCAGGCTGCGTACCCTACCATCCCTCCTGATAGGGACGATAAGCGCTTTGATGGTTGGGCGAAGAAGGTATTTTCGGCTGGAGGTATGGCGTTGAAGTCGGCCAACTCCACTTGTGCCTTAGCGAGATTTACACACACTCTGTGGAACTGTGCATCTTTGGCGGCTGAGCATATTCCCGAAGGGGAAGAAAGGGATGGTTTTCTAGCCCTCATGCGAGACGGCAAGGATGCCATGTGCGAATCCCTTGAGTCGGGTTTGGATACAGCAGACTTTGTCAGCCGGTCCGTGGCTGTGAGCACCGTGATACGCAGGTTTGCGTGGGTGCGGAAGTCGGGGTTTGCTCCTAATGTGCAATCCTGGCTTCTGAACATGCCCTTTGATGGGGTTCATCTGTTTGGCAGCAAGGCTGACGAGAGCCATGAGAGGTTGCAGACCTCCAAAGCTGTAGCAAAGTCTTTGAGCGCTGCAGTATGTCAACCTCTGCCTTTTCATCCTAGAGGACAGCAATGGAGGGGAGGTTCCTTTCAGTGCTACTCTTCCTTTGGTAGATCGAGAGGAGCTGCCAATCAAAGGGGCCACCGTAGGAGTACCCGGGGTGGAAAGCAAGGTACTCGAGGTGCCAAAGCCGCTCGGGCAGTTGCCTCTTTGCCTTCAGGCACTGCCGCAGCCGCGTCCGCTCAGTCATGAGGCCATGTCCCATGGTTCGCCAGTTGGGGGCAGACTTGCGCAGTATCTTGGAGAATGGCAGGCCATTACTTCAGATGTGTGGGTTCTGGAGATCATAGCCCACGGATACTGTCTTCCCTTCCGGCAGAGGCCTCACGACAATCCACCGGGGAAGCTCTCTTTGAAGCATCCGGATCCGCTCCTTGTGCAGGAAATTGTTACGCTCACCTGGTATCCACAGGGACGCCACCCAGCCGGGTTACTCGCTGGTATGCTTCTCAGCTTTGCCCTGATGTGGTCTGCGGGGAAGGTTCTGCCTGAAAATACAGGAGGACTGTGTTCACGACTGACCGACTGGGGTAAGTATCCTCCCTCCACCCCGTATGATTTCAGTCCCTCTGGCGCCCTCTCCTCACCTTGTGGTAGAATTAGGCGTGCTCTGCGTCCTGCCTTCTTTACAGGGGCGCGTTGTCTTTCATGAGCGTGTGCGGTCCAGTTACTTCACTGACGCCGGCCCGTTTGGTATTGTTCAGGTAGGTCTTATTGCTGTTCTTTAGTTTTGTTGCTATCCTGCATGCCTTTCTTTGTTTAAAATGTCTCTTTTTTTTCTCCCTTATGTATGCAGAGCTTCAGCGCGGCGAACTGACTTGGTTGAGCTCCGCTGGTAAATGATGGCGCATTAAGAGCGCTTTGATGCGGTATGTATGCGCTATGCGCAGCGCTGCAAAGTCTTGCCTTTGCTAACCTGTGTTTTCCTTCCTTGTAGGTCGCAGTGTTCTTCAGCGCGAGTGGAATGTCCGGAGTGGTGCCAACCGAGAGGCGACCAGCCAGGTAAGCCTTTTGAGCAGTTCGTAATTTGTAAATGTCTCTACTGCTTTCTTTAATATTGCCCCCATCTTCCTCTTTCAGGTCGTTCTGTCTGGGAGGCGTGCAGATTCGAGGAAGCTGTTCTCAGTAGCTGCGAGTGTTTAAAGATAAAGACTGCAGGTAAGATGCTGCTGCTAATGATGTTCCTTTTGTCTCCTTGCAGGTTCTGCTTCTCCGAGGTTCGAGGGAATAGCTGAACACGGTGAGCGTCATGTTGCAAGCTGCAAAATAACGTGAAGCATGTTGTCTTGCTTGGGTGTGGTTTAAATAGCCCCAACAAAACAGTCCAGGTAAAGTAGTCCCTAGGCTACCACACCCAAAACACTAGACCGCATAGGTTGGTTCTTCAGGACCAAGCTATGGCGATGCCTCCATGTTGGCTGACAATACAATAAAGTAGTTCCCAAGCACATTGTTTTTCATGGTGTATGAGCCTGGCGCCATAGGCGCCAGGACTGGCCCCATGAGGGCTTTTGAAGAGGATTCCAGGCTCTAGAGGCCTGAGTCCTGACTCCACCTGGCCAATGGGCTTGCCAGAGGGGGTTTTGGGCGAGGGTCGTGACAGAAATCCTATCCCTGATGTAGAAGGGCGCCATAGAACATGTGCCTGTAGCGGAGAGGAACAAGGGATGGTATTCCCCTTATTTTTTTATCCTGAAAAAAGATGGGGATTGAGACCCATCATGGACTTGCGTTGGTTGAACAACCTCCTCAGGAAGGACAAGTTCAAGATGGTAACTCTTTCTCAAGTCCTCCAGGCCCTTCAACTTCAGGATTGGTTGGTGCCTCTGGACCTCAAGGATGCTTACTTTCACGTGCCAATTCATCCCAAGCACAGGAAGTACCTGAGGTTCGCGGTTGGCGATTTGCATTTTCAGTTTCGGGTCCTGCCGTTCGGATTGACCTCCGCCTGAGGGTCTTCACCAAGCTGAATAGTGGTGGTGGCAGCGTATCTCAGGAAAGGGGGAATTCATCTCTACCCCTACCTGGATGATTGGTTGATCAGGGCGCGCTCTCCCAAGCAAGCCCTGGATCATTGGTCTGTCACCTGCCACTCCCTTCACAAGTTGGGCTTCTCCCTCAATTTAAAGAAGTCACATTTGACATCTATCCAGCGATCCAATACATTGGAGCAGTGCTCGACACATCCCTGGGGCAGTATTCGCCTCCTCAGGTGAGGGCTCATCACATTCTGCAGATCGTGGCCAAATTTCAACGTGCCCAGAGTCTCCCGGCGTTCGAATTCTTGAGGTTGCTCGGCCTCATGGTATCCTGAATTTTCCTGGTGCCAGAGGCTGGGCTGCGGGTGACATCCCTGCAGTGGGCTCTCAAGATGCAGTGGTTGCAGTTCTCCGACAGGATGTCGGATCTGGTTCAGATTCCGACCTCGGTCGCCCAGGATCTTCTATGGTGGGCCGACGAAGGCAATCTGATGAAGGGAGCACCATTTTGGCAACCATGGCCTGGAGGTGACGATCGTGACGGACGCATTCCTCACAGGTTGGGGCGCTCATGCTAACGAGTTGACAGCCAGCGGACGTTGGTCTCCGTCGGAGTCCAGACTCCACATCAATCTGTTAGAGCTGAGGGCCGTCAGGCTAGCCCTGAAGGCTTTTCTGCCATCTGTGCGGGGGAAGAATGTCCTGATTATGACGGACAATACAGTGGCCATGCACTATCCCAACAAAAAGGGGGGGCAGGGTCACTCCCATTGTGCAGGGAGGCGATGCAGCTCTGGTTCTGGGCCATCCAGCAGGAAATTTCGATCTCGGCAGTTCATCTGGCTGGAGACGAAAACGCAGCAGCGGACGCTCTGAGAAGGCAGAGCACGGTCTCTCACGAGTGGGAGCTGGCTCAGGAAGTTCTTTTGGAGATCTTCGCCCTTTAGGGAACCCCACAACTGGCTCTCTTCACCACCAGTGTCAACCGGAAGTGCAAGAAATTCTGCTTGTGGGAATTTCCCCCAAGAGGAGCTTTTTGGGACATGTTCGTAGTGGAGTGGTCCTTCCTACTGCTGTACGCGTTTCCTCCAGTCCCCGTCATTCCGCAAGTGTTGCAGAGGTTACGTCGGTTCGGTTCCCGAATGATCCTCATTGCTCTGGCACGGGCCAGGAGAGCGTGGTACCCGGACCTTCTAGACATGTCCATCTGCCCTCCACGCGTCTTCCCTACCGAGACGATCTGCTCTCACGGCAGGGGGGTCGGGTTCTCCATCCAGAGGTCAAATCTCTCAGCCTTCATGCTTGGTATCTGAAAGGTTGAAGTATAAGGATTGGGACCTCCCCGAAGACGTGATGGAGGTGTTGCTTTCGGCCAGAAGGCCTGCAACAAAATCCCTGTACCGTTGCCGTTGGAGAACGTTCTGTGACTGGTGCAGGGTTTCGAATGTGGATCCTTTCCAATGTTCCATTCCTTTGGTTTTGTCTTTTTTGCTTTCTTTAGCCCACAAAGGCCTGCAAGTAGGTACTATTAAGGGTTACCTGGCGGCGCTGTCCATATTTAAGCGCTCATCTGAGGAAGTTTTATTTTAAGATTCCTTTGATTTCCCATTTTCTAAAAGGGCTAACTAATGTGTTTCCACCGTCGCCTTTCCAGGTGCCGGGATGGGATTTGAATTTGGTTTTAAAGTTCCTAATGGGAACTCCGTTTGAGCCCTTGCATTCTTGTCCGTTGCGACTGTTGTCCTTTAAAACTGTGGTTTTAGTTGCGGTTACTTCTGCACACAGAGTGAGTGAGTTGCAGGCACTTTCGCCAAGCCACCCTTTACTGTTTTCCATAAGGACAGGGTTGTCCTGCGGGTGCGGCCTTCTTTTCTTCCGAAGGTTGTGTTGAAATTCTGTTTGAGCCAGAAGGGGATTCTTCCGGCGTTTTATCCTCCTCCACATCCTGGTAAGGAAGAGGAGAGGCTCCATAGGTTGGATCCTAGGAGAGCTTTGAGTTTCTATCTCTCACGGATTTCCCGGGTCAGAGTGGACGATCAGCTTTTTGTTGGTTATGCTGGAAGGCGCTTGGGTCAGGCTGTTTCCAAGCAGACCTTGTCCAGATGGATCATTTTGACGATCTCTTGAGCGTTACCGTTTGGCGGGAAAGGACCCTCCAGTAGGGTTACGGGCTCACTCTACTAGGGGTGTGGCTGCCTCCACTGCTCTACAGAGGGGCGTTCCTATTCGCAATATTTGCGAAGCAGCCACATTGCCCTCTGTCCATACTTTTGTGAGACACTATTCCTTGGACTCCATCCATGGGCAGGATTTTGCCTTTGGTAAGGCAGGCCTCTATTCAGCCATTTGATTGGGCATTCTAAAATTCTAAAATTGTAAATTCTTTTCCCACCTCCATGAGTTGGTACTGCTTTGGGAGTCTGTCATAGATGTGGAATACGTCGGAGAACACAATCCCCTCGAAGAACAAGTTACTTACCTTATCTGGTAACGTTCTTTCGGTGGGATGTTCCTCCGACGTATTCCACATCGCCCTCCCAGCCTGCCCCTCTACTGAATTTCCTATGCGATTGCAGCTTACGTTTCCGCAAGGCTTTCTACAGTCATACTGGCAGGAGATTGGTGCCACACGTTCTGGGAAAAAACTACAACTGAGGTTACGGGTGCCGTCCGTCCTATATATAACATCCGGTGACGTCGACCCTTGACGGAGGCCCTCGAGGGACAACGGATCGACGCAGGACGCCCTCTGCCGAAAACTTTCCGAAGCAGCACAGCTGTGGACATTACCTGTCATAGATGTGGAATACGTCGGAGGAACATCCCATCGAAAGAATATTACCAGATATGGTAAGTAACTTGTTCATCTCACCTTATATGTGGTCAGAATGCAGTTGTATGCGTTTGAAGAATTATTCTGCATAAATGCCATCGTACAAAATAAAGGGTCCTAATACCTATGAATATTAAAAGGATAGGGGGGGGTCACAAGCCTTGTGTGGTTAATTTTCAAAAAAAAGCAGCAGAGTCTTGTCCCCTCGTTATAATTACCTGTAGCTGAATAGTGGGTATCGATCCCTTGTAAGAGGTCAGTCAAGAAATGACCGTGCCATCTTAGAGGACAAGTTAAAGATCTTGTAGAGCGTCCGACATCATACGTAATCGTATGACGTCACGCGCATGCGTATTTGGAGCATATGACGTCACATATTTTACAAAATATGACGTCAACAATAACAAATGTCGTATTCCTTGATGCGATGAACCCTTAGTACATGAGCAAAGTTGGCGAAGATAAAGTCCCGTCTTAATGATAAAGACATGCATCCCGTGTACATGGTTGGTGACATATAGGAAACAGCAATCTGGTAGCCTTATATATAAGTAATAGGAGTAATACAGATATTATTTCAGCAATGACAAACTCTATAATGTGGATATATATTGATCCCTCAGCACGTAACAAGTTATGGTGCACAATTGGTACCATTGTTAAGATAGGGCCAATAGGCCTATTGAAGTAATTAGTCAATGCAAGCCAGATTGCTGAAAAATCATTGAGTAGTAAAAATTAGTATATTGACATTGTCCTATCTGCTAATGTCAATCTGATATTCAAAAGTTCCTTATTTCAGAAACGAGTTAGACCCTGGGACAGCATATATGTGTAGTATTCATTAGTGTAGTGATCATAGAGTATAAAATCAGATGAATCTGATGGATCTGATAGATCCGATATGTAGACAGGGAAAAGAAAATCGAAATACTGGCATCTAATCTATGAGTCTCATCAAGGCAACACCTAAATGCAAAAATTACAGAGGGGTACACATCCAGAATTATAAGAAAACATACATCTCATGATCCGTGTTCAATCCATGTTGTACAGACAGATTTTGAAAGAGGCTGTTGCAGTAGTCCAGCCTAGAGAGAACCGGAGCTCTGGAGACTGTGAGCTTCTGGGGAAGGAGAGGAAAGGAAGAATACCTCTGAGGAGGTGCAGCTGGTAGTGTGACTTCTTAGAGACGTCAGAGATGTGAGGAGAGAAGGAAAGTATGGAGTCGAAGATTTTTAGCCTCACAGGTGGCCGGCCAGAGAGTGACAGAGAGACAGGAAAGGAGCGAGCCTGTATGCCGATGAGGAGAATCTCGGTCTTACTGGCATTAGGGCAGAGATCATTGGCGGACAGACAGCCTGAGATGTTAGAAGGCAAAGAGGTGGCAGAAGGGAGCCTGAAAATGAGTTGAGTATCATCCGCATAACACAAACTTTGGGCAGAGAGCAGCAATGCGGTGGGCACGAAGTGCCAGGTATTGGTTGAACAGCCAGGGAGAGGTTAGACCCCTTGGGAACACCACAGGTAGAGATAGAGGAGAGGAAGGACCCAAGTTGGACCTGGGAGGGTTCATCGGAGAGGAAGGAGGTCAGCCAAGCCAGGGCCTGATCAGTGATACCCCGGTTATCACAGAGGCGGTTGAGCAGGATGGCATGGTTGACCGTGTCAAAGGCAGAAGAGAGATCAAGTAAGATGAGGACACAGGGGGTGTTGGAATCGAGGTTGGAGAGCAGGTCTTCACAGATGTTCAGCAGAGCAGTTTCCATAGTTCTGGCAGGTCTGAAGCCATACTTATGGTCATGGAAACAGCCAACAGATTCAGTGTGAAGGTTAAGCTTGGAGATGGCCATCTTTGCCAGGAGTTTGCCCAGGAAAGGAGTGATGGATATTGGACGATAGTTTGCCAGGCAGGAAGGGTCGGTGCACAATGGAGTGCTTCAGGGGGGAGAGGATGACTCCATTGGTGAAGGAGTGGTTGCAAAAATCAGCCAGAGCAGGAGCCAGTGCGTCAATGTGGTCCTTGATGGTTTTGGAGGAACAGGGGTGAACCTGTTTTGATAGACATTCATAGATTGGAATTGTCTAGAGACCTCGTCAGAGGAGAACCGGGGAAAGGTAGAGAAGGAGGGAGGGGAGGTGGCCGCAGAAGGGCTGGAGGAAGAGCAGGGAATAGAGGGAGAGGAAGAGGGAGAGGACAGGACGTCTTGAGTTTTACAGATGAAATGAGAAGCCAGGGCCATGCAGAAGGCCTGGGAGGAGACAGGAGAGGTAGAGACTGCAGCAGGATTGGCCAGCTCCTTGCAGAATTTAAAGAGTTCGGCCGAGTTGTTAGATGCCGCTGAGACACGGACTGGATGTGGGCTCTCTTCTTGGTACGGACAGAGAACCGGTATTGCCTTTGGAGCAGGCAGCAGGCCAGTTTGTCAGAGGATGTACAGGAAGCACGCCATTTCCTCTCAGCCACCCTGCACTTGCGTTTAAGGGTGACAAGGTCTGAGTCCTACCAAGACTTGCACTTGCTTTGGGTTTCAAGCGGATCCTCATGACAGGGGTAAGAACATCAAGATTTTCAGATATAGCAGAGTGGAGCATGGAAAGGGCTGTGTAAGGGTGTGAGAAAGTGGCGGTGAAAGCCTCAACTGACACACGCTTCATGAGTCGGATAACAAAGAAGGTAAGTGGCAGTACTGGAGTTGGCTTGGCCTGAGAGGTAGAGAGGGTGAGATGGGAAGAAAGGAGAAAGTGATCACTCCAAGAGAGAGGAGTGGTGAAAGGGACCGAAAGGAGGATGTCTGAGGAGATCAGAACGTCCAGAGAGAGCCCTGCAGAGTGAGTCTGGCCAGAGGGGAGAATAGAGAGGGGGAGAATAGAGAGTGAGAGAGTGACAGAGGTCAAGAGAATCTTCTTCTCCATTCCAGGGAGGAACTTTAAATCAATCTGGAAGCCAGCCGAGGGGGAGAAAATCTGCTCTGGAGCATGGATCGCAGACCCACAGAGTCACGCAGAGGGAGGTGCTCTCTCAGACAGAACGAAGAGCCACACAGTGGACTTGGTGGGTGGAGACCCAGAGCAGTGCCAGGAACGCTGCCACTTTGACAAAGGCAGAGACCCATACAAAGCAGTGGCAACTGAGGCAGAAATCGAGCGAAGAAGCGACAAGAAGTAGAGGTGTCCCGCCATGTAGACGCTGACGCCCCTACCAGGGAGAAGGATATCGAAAGAATCAGACCGTGCAGACCGAAGAGGAGTCAAAGGTGCGTAACCACAGGGGCCATAGAATTTCACTCCAGTACCGAGACCCGCCACTGGAAAGAAGGTGCACATCGGTAGACAGGGACTGGTTGGAGGGCGGTGAGTCAGATACCGAACAGGTCTGAATGAGGTCTGAGGACCCCACGAGCAGGGTCGGATTGGCCTTTCAGCCCGTGGCCGGGCTGAAATCGTTCCTGGGGATTTGTGGCTGGTTTCTGGCCATGCCTGGGCTGGTTTGGAAGAAAAAAAATGAAGACTTTTTTTTTTGTTCAAAGACTTTCATCCTTCTTAGGATGATAAATGAGTACCAACACAGGTTGGGTGCTATTGTATGCATATTTGTTCCATAAAAAAGAGCTTAAGCGTAAGTGCTATACAAAAACATTATAATTTGGCCTTGGACGTCTGCTTGGATTCATAGCAATTTAGTGTACTTAGGAACAATGCTATTTGGTGCCACTTCCTGTTTCGTCAAGGGGTGAAAGGTCATGTTTTATCGCTTCCCGGGATATGACTTTGGGGTGGGGTCAAATGACATCACTTCTGGTGATGTCATCAGAGGTCAAGGGTCGTGAGGCGAGGGGTGTGCCACTTTTTTGAGGCGAGGAGTTGGCCACTTTTTATGGGTGACCGGTCCTATTTCTTGTCCCAGTCCGACCCTGCCCACGAGGGGTGAATGAAACACAACGAACAGGGCTAAATGTGACCATAGCCCACCTGTGACTAACGACTCTGAATACCCCACAAGGTGGTGAAAGAAGAGAACCAAAAAGGCCTCAGCAGACATGTAGCCCACGATGGCCTGAGACACCGAGTACCCCAGGACGGGATGAAAGGAATGAAAGCTATGCCTTTTGTTCCTTTCAGCCCCTGAACGAGCTGAACAAGCCCTTGGGCCAGCCAGGACTGACAAATTGGACATTCCACGAGGGGGTGTAAGAAGAGTTAATACAAACAGCGCAGAGCAGTCCCGTAGCCTACACAAGACTAAGACTGTGAACAAGACAGGAGCAACAAAAAGCAAACTTTGTTGTGAATACCGACTTACCCAGGTCAGGAGAATACATACCAGAAGAAGGGCTAAATTGGAAACAGTTTGGACTACCTGACAAGAACACTGTATTAACTACAGCTGAGCGACATTGCTTTTGTTGATTTGGATTTGAACCCGTATACAAAGCCAAGAGCTGGAAGAGACTGTGAGAACTCTTTGGGTGTGGGTCAGACAATCAGCCACCACTAATTTACTCTAAAGGGAGTAACCCCATGTTAATCTGAACCTTAGTCTTTCTTTCCTTCTTTCTTTCTTTCTTTAGTGGCAGGGCACTCAGGGTAGAAATAGGTTAGCATAGTTTTGACAGAGTTAATATTTGTGAGTAGTCCTGACGTGCACCTGTTTGTTGTTTTCTAGCATAACGAGTTCATCATAGAACTAGGGCCTAGAGTAGGTTTTTCTTTAAGTTGTCCAGTAAACCATCTCGTTCAAACATGTCACCACCCAAAACTAAGACTTGGGGATACCCATTTGTAGTTCTCTACCTTTTTCACTAGCAGGTTATCTTTCTTGCTCAGACACAATTACATTACTTGATTATTGTATGCTAAACTCCCTCTACCATGTTTATTTGCTCAGCACTGGGATTGTTGCATCTGTAGCCTTGCTTGCTTTGGCCTTTTGATATGTATACTTCAGATCCATTGCAATTCATTGCTCAGGCCTTTTCTGTACATGTGCTGTAATGTGCTTGAACATTAGATAGAGGATTAAACATTGGAATAATTTTAGGATTGCAATGGGATTTTGCCAGATATTACAACATGCAGCCCAAGTTTCCCAATCATGGCTTTTGGCAGAATTGCTTGATTCTTTTGAAGAGCACAAGCACTGCTTCTGCTGCACTGACATGTTCTAAGATTTTTTTTAAAATATTTTAATTACCTCAAGTAGTTACATTGCAACCTTGTGATTCTTTTTTAAATCATTTGGGTGTTGATTTTTTGCAGGGAATTCTGCCTTTGGAATATCTGAACAATAGTGATCGATTTAAAGCAGAAAGTATGGCTACCAATGCTCTTCAAGTCTTGGAGCAGTTCAACGTAAGTAAACAAAAAATAGTTGGAAAAATTTGGTTTATGCAAATGTTTAAAATAATGTTTCTTGCAACAACATTTTTAACCAATTTTTTTATACCGATTTAGAACACAACGTAACCCGAGGGCTGTACAAAACCAGTAAACATAAGTAATATAAATGTACGGACTTAAATACATTCAGCGAAACATGTATTAACACTGTATTACTCTTCCTAATTACAGTCCAGACACTCTGGTCGTCAGTGCCATGCCATGTGACGAGCAATCAAGCTTGCTCTTCCAACTAAACCTCACTTAAAACAAGCATAGGCATGGGAAAGCCACTTGACAGGAACTGCCACAGTGGTGTTAATTGGCCATTGATGGTAGTAGGTGCAAAATGGTGCGAGTACCTGGGCATCTAATAGCAGTGCCTAGCAAATGCCTAATACTTATACACAAGCTAAACCTGTTGGCCTTGTGAATGCTTGTTTTTAATAGGACTTAATTCCAGTTAAGTCATTAGCTCTCAGAAGAATACTTTGAAAAAACACTGGCAGGCACTTTGAATGCAACGTTTGATGGTAAGGATTGATTAAATCAAGCTCAAAGAGTTCCCATGAAGAGGTGGTTTGGGAGAGGCAGAAACTGGGTGAGAATGGTTATAGGGATTAGCAAATGGATGTGCTCATAACCAAACACCTACAAGCTGTGTGTCCCTCCTCATATGCCATTTCTCCCTAGCTGTACTCTAATGCAATAGTTTCACTTATTCGCCCAAACTCAAAAAGGAAGCCTTAATTTCCCGCCAGATCACTCAAGCACCCATGTTTTGTCGGTCAATAAACTGAAAGGACTTGCTAAGCAAGAGTGATCATTTGACAATGAAGGTTACTGGCTATGTAATCAGGATATTATGCGGAGCCCAAAGTGTTCCTGCTGCAGTCCATGTGTTTCTTAAAGATCCATGGTGATGAAACCTTTGCCTTGAAGTGATACTGGCTGGTTATTGTGTATGTAACATGAATTTCTGAGAAAGGCAGAGGTATTTGTAGCCCATGACAGGGGTAAGTCTTTTTTTCTTTAAAAGAAACAGGGAAAAAGTATTTTAAAGATAAAGCTAACTTGTGGTTCTAGTGACGCACAGGGCATATATGACGCTGCAGCAAATATCAAAGTTTCCGGGTGCAGCGTTACAGGGCTGTCCGAGGTGCAAGGCGACAGACGCTGGGATGCTTCATGTGTTCTGGGAATGTCCAGTGGCGGGTTTATATTGGCAGGAGGTGGCGAATAGACTACAGAAAGGGGGTTGGAATTGGATGTGCTTTCCCTGGGTGCTTGTCTGCTGGGTCGGTTCGCACGCCCCAAAGGCCGGAAACATGTTAGAAAAATGAAGGATCTTGCGTCTATCCGGGCCAAACGTAGAATTGCTAGGGCATGGAAATCTCCCAAAGGCCCGGGAGAAGCGGAATGGTGGAGGGACCTGCACAGGTGGAGGTCGGCGTAAACAGCGGCATGGAAAGGGGCGGTGTGGCGTGACCATGAGGAGGCCACAAGGGAAATCAAAGGATGGGAAGTTTTGTTACAAACTTTGTTCATCAGGGTAGCCACGGAAGAGATAGATGTGAATTGACCTTGACGAAAGCGCAAGGTGCTCCTAATCATCTGAAATATAGTGCGTTTACAACATAGTGGCGAAGCAGGAAAGGCTAGAGGGTAGGAGTTGGGGGTTGGGGGGGAATAGGTTGGGGAATGTTAGAGTTGAGATTATGATATGCTACAATGTATGATTGTTGAAATTGCATATCTTTATGTTGTGTAATGTTTTCATTTATGCATCTTTAAAAATCAATAAAACAAATTTAAAAATAAAGCTTACTCGTGGCTGTCTGTCTGCCTGTCCCGGCTTCGTCCTCAAAGTGTAAGGCACTGTGGTATGGAAAAGGTTTAATAATGTAGTGAAAATTGGCAGAAAATTAAAAGGAGTTTTAATTAAGCTGAAGAAATAATTAGTTGTAAAGAGTAGGTTTTCAGCAAATCAATAAAGCTTTGTGTTCATTTGGCTTTGCCCATGGCTGTAATACAAAAGTACATTTGGGATTGGCAGGCTGACCTTTTTTCCTTCATGTAAAGAGTTTGACTTTCAGGCGTTAAGAGTATTTGTTCTGCAAATATGCACACACAGACTCGGCCACATACTAAAATAATGAAAAACAGCTGAAGAAGTGAGACTTCATAAAAATCTGTAATGCAAGTGCTACCGTGACTTTCCCCTTCTGAAAAAAGTGAGCCCAATTTCCTGCAGTGAAAGTGTGTACTTTGTTGTGCTATGTTTTGGTTTGTCTTTAAAGGAATAGTGCGCTCAGAAATATTATTTGCTAAAATGATGCTCAATAGTCTAAAACATAGTTTAGACATATTTTGAATGAAAGCTCTTATGTAAACACTTTGAGCAAACAAGGCTCAATTTGCGATTTCAGGCAGCCTCCTCAGCTCTGCCCTGGTGGCACTGAACAAGCAGAAAAAGCCCGCTATTGGGAGCCTTTGCTTACTGCAGCCAGAGCAGAGCTGAGGAGGCTGCCTTCACTTTCATTTTACGTTTTCGGTGCTCCCTTACTCCAGGGAAGCACAGAAATGGTAAAATGAAGGCAAAAAGCCGAGGCGCGTCAATTAAAAATACAACATTGTTGTATTTGTGATTGCCGTAGTTGGAAAACCACGGAAATCATAAATACAGATTGTTGTTATTCTCACTGCGGCGGCTTTCACGTGGAGTCTCCTGGGGTCCCCCAACCCTGAGGGAGTCCAGGAGACTCCAAGCGAAAGCTGGCGCATTCAGAATAATAACACTGTTGTGTTTGTAAATACTGCTGCATTTAAAAATACCACAACGTTGTATTTCTCACTGCGGCAGCTTTCACTTGGAGTCTCCTAGACTCCCTCAGGGTTGGGGGAGCCCAGGAGACTCCACGCGAAAGCTGCCGCAGTGAGAAGCACACCCGCGTTGTGTTTCTGCCTCCAGCGGCTTTCACTTTGGGGCTCCTAGGCTCCCCCGGAGGAGCCCGGAGACCCAAAGTGAAATCTGCTGCAGGCAGAAACACCGCGGCATGGAAACGCAACCGTGTTGTGTTTCTGCCTGCCTTGGCTTTCACTTTGGGTCTCCGGGGCTCCCTTGGGGGAGCCCAGGAGCCCCAAAGTGAAAGCCGCTGCAGGCAGAAACACAACGTGGGTGTATTTTGAAATGCTGCAGTGCTTCTCGCCCCCGAGACCCAAAGTGAAAGCCAAGGCGGGCAGAAACACAGCGGCATGGAAACACAACCGCGTTGTGTTTCTGCCTGCCTTGGCTTTCTCTTTGGGTCTCCCGGGCTCCACTGGGGGATCCCCAGAGACCCAAAGTGATGGCCACGGCAGGCAGAAACACAACGCGGTTGTGTTTAAAAAAAACGCTGCAGTTTTTCTTTCTAAGTTTCTCGAGCTCCTCCATCTCGGAGGAGCGCGAGAAACCTAGAAAGAAACTCGCAGCGTTTTTAAATACAACAGCGTTGTATTTACGTTTGCGGTAGCCCCCAGGGGGCTCCAAGCTGAAGCTACCGCAAACATAAATACAACGTTTTAAAAGCTGCAGTTTTATTTCTAAGTTTTCCGGGCCTGGAAAAACTTAGAAAATAACCTGCAGCTAGTGCTTATTTAAAAAAATGAAATTAGCACTTACCGGGATGCAGCTTTCCTGCCTGCAGTCTCTGGTCTCGGTCCTCCGGCACCAATGAAGCAAAAGCCACCCAGTGGTAGCTTTTGTTTACTACAGCTGGCTGGCTTTTGCTTAATTAGTGCCGCAAGGGCAAGCACAGGCGGCATCCATTTCACAAAATGAATGCCTCCTAGTGCTTCCCATTTTAAAGTTTGAGCTTCATTTGCTCAATACTTTACATAGGGACTTATTGTTTTTTATATATTTCTTTTATTATTGGCCATCTTTTTTGCCAATAATATTTCTGAGTGCACTATTCCTTTAATGATTTATTGAGCAGTCATGTGGTGTGTTTGTGATCATGGAAATGTGAACATGATGAACGGAGCGGTTTGTGAATACCGAACTGAATTAAAATTGGGAAGGCCGCGGAAGGGCCCGAAAGCAGTGAACTTTAAACCGGATAAGAATCACATAAGCAGAGGGTAAATTCCCAGCAGGAGAGTGAAATGGGAATTTTCGGTTAATTTTGATATGAATGAAATGAAGTTTTGAATGCCGAACCAAAGGAAAGTAATAATGAGTGAATGCCACATGATTGGAAAGCTGAGAAAATCGTTTCCTGATACAAAGGAGCTGTGAATCATAAAAACTAAAGAAAGCAGGTATTTGTAATGAATATAAAGAACTGTGAATTGTAGAAGCTGAGAAAAAGCAAGCTTCGTCAAGAGCCATAAGGAAAAGAGGAATTGTACAAGTTGAAATTGTGGCAAAACTATGAAAAGGTTTTTATACTCCAGCAAGTCAATGGTGACAAAACAAGTGTTGAAAAGGACTTCAAGAAAATAAGTGCATTACCACTGGTGAGCTGAAGCAGTGGTGGTATAAATGTGGAAAAGAAGCCAATCAGGTGTGTCGGTTGCAAGACCTGTAATTGGTGGAGTGTGTTGTCCGACAACTGCATCTGGACCAAGAACACCCCACTAAAGAGAAGCCACTGGACTCACCTATATACGTCCATGATTGAATATCAAGATAAGCTAGTACAACGGGAACTGAAAGAGTTGAACTGTGTGATATTAAGAACCAAAAAGCCTGAACACTGGGAAGAATCCCGAGGAATTGTGTTGTTGTGAAAACAGTGAGAGGCCTGAAAACTTGGGGAAGGGAATCCCTGTTTTATTAAAAGTTAACTATTTGGAATCCTGGGGATGGGAGAGCCCCTTTCTGACCAAGAGCTGGAAGAAGCTCAGAAGTTTTGTTTGAACACTTTTTTATTTGATGCTGACATCCCTACAGAGTTTGAACAAATAGATGTGAGGGCAAGTATAGGTACAGACGGACATTTACTTTAGACTTCCTGACACAGACTATCCTTAGTTTCAGTTACGTAGGGAAATCCCACTTTAGCATCGGGCAATCCCACTTTACCCCAACCTCTTTGTGATTTTAATAAATGTTTTCAGCCCAAACTTTACTCTGTTGACTGCGTCTACTTCCTGATGCCTTCACAAAACACACACTTGTAATTACCTGCTGTACTCTCTTGCCAGGGCTTTTTGTAATCCGGTACCTGTAACTGCCTGGCATAGTCTTCTGCCAGGGCTTCTCTCAAATGCTCAAACTCATAGCTGTATAGTACACTCTCCTGCCAGGTCTTTTCATGTGTGAGCTCCTGCTCACTTTCTCATCTTTGTTGGTTCTGCCTTTTGGCCTTCTTGGCTAATATGTTTGGTTTCTTATATATGGTTTCTTTAGTGTCTTCCTCATATACTTGCAGCAAACATTGACAAACACGAAAGTCTCTTCACTTAGAAAACTGCTCTTTCAGTCTCTCCCACTAGTTTTATAAACTGTTCCTTTTCTCTCTTGGTTTCATTATTTGCAATTGTATCAGTTTAGCTTAGCCACCAATACGCCCTGGTGTTCCCTCTGTCCTTTTGTGGACTCACCGGATCTTGACGGCTTTTATTATTTATTTATTTATTTATTTTAATTCTTATAAAGCGCCAACATGCCCGTAGGCCTCAGGGCGCACATAGAAACTTAACAGGACAGACAAACATATAGAGAAGCCTATATAGAGCAGAGAAGGAGAAAGGTCAAGGAGTTATTCCATATTGAACAAATGGGTTTTTACGGTGCGTTTGAATACGGAGTAGTTCTGAATCTGCCGCATCTGGGCTGGAAGTTTGTTCCAGAGCAGGGGTCCCTGTGCATCAAGAGTTGTGCCACCAAATTTAGCTGTCCTAATTTTGGGCTGTTTGAGAATGATGGCCAAGGATGACCGAAGGTTCCTAATGTTTGGCTTAATACTTATACGGTCTGACAGGTAGGTGGGACTGCTGAAACTAAGGCATTTATGAGTCGTGGTTAATATCTTATGGGTTATACGGTGTTTAATGGGGAGCCAATGAAGTTTTTTCCTGAAGGTGGAAATGTGTGTGCGACGGGACTGAATGAAGATATTGCGCACAGCATTATTCTGAGCCACTTGTAATGATTGGATGTTGAGAGCTGTGGTGCCCTCTAGGAGGCTGATACAGTAATCCAATCTAGAATGAATTAGTGCGGTGGAAATAAGAGCGCAGTTCTCTTGTGATATGAATGGGCGAATATACCCTATTCTCTTATTTATGAGACCGCAGCTTGATTTGATGCTGGAGATATGAAATTTCATTGAGAGATCTTCGTCAAGAACAACTCCCAATGTCTTAACCTTCTTCTGAACGAGAATGGTGTTATCAGCAATATGGAAGCTAGCATAGTCGGGATCTGTTTTAGATGCCACAATGAGAATTTCAGTTTTTTTATCATTGAGGGCAAGAGAATTGCAGGCCATCCAGTCTTGTATAGCTTTGTATATTTTGTTGATGGTTGCAGAATCGCTGCTATAAAGGCCACTCAGCTGTATAACCACTTGAGTATCATCGGCGTAGTTCGTATATTGCACGCCTAGTTTGTTTAAGAGGTCAAGAAGAGGACGAATCGATAGATTGAAAAGCAAGGGCGATAGACAGGAGCCCTGCGGAACTCCGCATGTCTGAGAAATTGGAGCAGATTGGCTATCGCCCACGCAAACCCTTACCATTCTGGGACCCAGAGAAGAGGCAATCCATCTGGATGCATTTGCGGAGGACCTGGCGACCTCTCCGAGCCTTGACACCAGTAAGCTGTGATCAACTAGGTCGAAGGCTGCGGAGAGGTCAAGTAACATGAGCAAGGCAGCTTGATTATTATCAGCTATGCTAGCTAAGGTAGATTTGAGATCTAGCATAGCTGTCTCAGTCCCATGACGTGCCCTATAGCCCGACTGACGGGTGCCCAGGATATTGTATTTTTCGACATGGGCCTGTAGCTGTAAATAGGCCAATTTATCAATTATTTTGAGAACATAAGGCACCTTGGTAATAGGCCTGTAGTTGTCCTTATTCGCTGGATCGAGGTTCTCCTTTTTCAGTAAGGGTGTGACCCATGCCGACTTTAACAGTTCCGGCACCAGACCCTCATCAAAAGAGAGATTTACCAATTTAGTGATCCATGGAACCAGAGTTTCTAAAGACTCTTTAAGAGTACTTGTAGGACAGTCGTCGGCAGGACAGGACGTGTCTTTGTGGTCTTTTATGACTTTAAATACTTCATCTTCAGTATAGTGCATAAAGGAGAATTGAGGAATATCGTTTTCGCAGTTGCTGGGCGAAGTGGTGTCTATGAGGTTTTGCGTAGATGTTACGTTACCTAGGGCTTTTTTTATTTTTTCCTTGTGAGAATCAATCTTGAGTGAAAAAGCATCATGAATGCTCTGGCACCATTTATTGTCCTTGACGATATTATTAGAGGTTGGGGGCTGACTTTGGAATTCTGCTAAGATTTTAAAAAGCTCCCCTGTATTTGATTGAGCATTCACTATTCTTGCATTGTAATGTGTGGCCTTTGCTTCTGTGATGAGTTTTTTATAATTAATGATGGATTTTTTATAGTTAGTTTGTGTGCTGTTGTTAGGATTTTTCCTCCAGGCCCTTTCGAGAGCTCTTTTTTCTTGTCTGGCTACAAGAATTTCATTGGTGAACCAGGTGTTGTTTGTGGTTTCAGTCTTTATTGTCTTCATTTTTAGTGGGGCAAGATCGTTAACTGTTTCTTCAATGTTATTTGACAAGTGGTTGATAAGTTCAGAGGATTCCGTGAAGTTGTCAAGAGGTTGAAGTTTAGAAGACAGGAATGTGGTAAAATTAGGAGCTGTTAGATTCTTCAGGTTACGAGACATTTTCTGTATGCGTGGATGGGCGTTATGTTTTGGAGGAGGGATGGTAGTGAAATCTTAGCTTGAATAAGAAAATGGTCAGACCAGATACATGGTGTGGCCGAGATATTGGACATATTGACATTTTGAGACAGAAGCCAGTCTAGGGTGTGACCCTTGTTTTGCGTGGGAGACTTCATCCACTGAGTAAGGCCGAAAGAGGTGATAGTGTCCATCAGCTTGGTGCCTGCTTTGTCTTGTTGGTTGTTAGCCCAGTGATTAAAGTCGCCCATAATGATAATTGGGCCTTTAGTGGTACAAATCTGGGCCAGTAGATCACTTAACTGTTCTTCAAATAGGGGCATGGTTTTAGGTGGGCGATAGATTGTTAGTGTATTTAAAGTGGTGTGAGAGGAGGTTTTCATTTTCACCCATAAACTCTCACAGCCTTCCGGAGAGGTATGGGGAATCTCATAACATTCGAGACTTGATTTACACATCAGAGCCACTCCACCGCCTTTGCCCTGCAAACGATCAGCTCTGAAAAGAGTGTAATCGTCAGGCATGGACAGTGTAGCTTGGGTGGGGAGCTCGGGGTTGAGCCATGTTTCAGTTATGCCAAAGAAGTCGGGCTTAAGCTCATTAGTTAGGTCTGAAATTTCCACACCGTGCTTGTATAGCGAACGTGTGTTGAGAAGGGAGAGAGAGAGCACCAACAAGGGTGCAATCTTTGAATTCAAATTTGACTTGCACAGTGTTTTCTTTAAGCACATGATGAAACAAAGGCAGAGTGCATAAACAACTTACTTAGAAGAGGATGCGTCTGCTAGACGCAGAGTTTCCCCTCGAGCCGGCGAGCTGCGGCGATGACCGGTGAAGACCGGCGCGACCCAGAAGCGCCGGCGCTGAAGCGCCTGAACAATCAAGAAGAACCCTAGTGGTTCTGGGAAATGTAGTTCGAGAAAACTACTTCCAGTTCCTTGCAGACCTGAGAGTGCTTTGCTCTCTGCCACTCACACCAGCAGTCATACAGTGTGTTACCTAGACAGTGGTGCGTTACACAAGAAATTCCTAAACAGTTGAAAATCAGGGAATCACAAATAAAGTCGACATAGGAGTCGTGCGCAGCGTGATGACACGTGCAAACAGGTAAAATGCCAATGGCAACAGCAGTACCTGTAAAGAAAGATGAACTGCAGGGGGAGTCCAGCCAATATATGTGGCGAGCGGCGTGACCGGTGAAGACCGGCGCGACCCAGAAGCGCCGGCGCTGAAGCGCCTGAACAATCAAGAAGAACCCTAGGGGTTCTGGGAAATGTAGTTCGAGAAAACTACTTCCAGTTCCTTGCAGACCTGAGAGTGCTTTGCTCTCTGCCACTCACACCAGCAGTCATACAGTGTGTTACCTAGACAGTGGTGCGTTACACAAGAAATTCCTAAACAGTTGAAAATCAGGGAATCACAAATAAAGTCGACATAGGAGTCGTGCGCAGCGTGATGACACGTGCAAACAGGTAAAATGCCAATGGCAACAGCAGTACCTGTAAAGAAAGATGAACTGCAGGGGGAGTCCAGCCAATATATGTGGCGAGCGGCGTGACCGGTGAAGACCGGCGCGACCCAGAAGCGCCGGCGCTGAAGCGCCTGAACAATCAAGAAGAACCCTAGGGGTTCTGGGAAATGTAGTTCGAGAAAACTACTTCCAGTTCCTTGCAGACCTGAGAGTGCTTTGCTCTCTGCCACTCACACCAGCAGTCATACAGATCATCGCCGGCCACGGTCTGCCGGCGATGGTCGCCTCCTGCTTTCTGCTTGGTGACCCTTTCTCCACTGTGTTGCTGCTTCCTGAGGCTTCTGCTGCGCTCGTCTGCTTCACATGGGATTCTGATGAGCAAAGTGCTGTTCACCCAGGAGCCCTCCTCTGGATTCTGGCGTTCTTGCTGCATGTCGTCCACTTCCAGCAGTCTTCTCCTTTCAGACGTCCTTTTGCACAGAGTGGAGCAACATGGTCCTGCCAGCTGCTTCCCTGTGGCTCTTACTTCTGTGATTTAAATGTTCCGGACACAGGTGTGCGTTCGCTGCCACTAGAGTGCTGCCTGTGCTCGTGGATTTCTGTGCTCTGCATTTCTGCATTCCTCTTCTTCGTCTCAGTGTTGTGGGGGATTGTGGGAATTGTAGTCCATAAAAACACTGTAGGAATGTTTGCAATGTATTATAAAGGCAAACTAGGTGTATAAGAAGAGTGTGTGGGATTAGGAGAAGTGTCTTACATAATTTTACAAGGCCAGTTAGGATCTGAGAATTGGCCTTTGGAATGTAACAAAAGATTCTTACTACTCTCCATAGGTGGTAGAGGGGAGGTATTAAAATAGGCTATTAGGGACTAGGGGAGTCAGAGATGTATCTTCTATAAGGAAAGGGGGATACCATGTCTCACCCAATGATACCACCACCCTCTCCTGGAGGTTGTCTCCACCATGGGATTCTCCCTCATATAATCACATGGGAGGGTTCCATGTGTTAATATCCCCGCAAAAATATCGCCATACAAAGATATCGGCATATTTCTGCGGTGATATTAAGGCATGGAACCTGAGGGGGACACCCCTGCAACACCCATATTATTTTAAAGGGAGTGGGGGACACCCCTGCAGCCCCTGCTCCCAATAACCCCAAATATTATCCCCACTAAAAATATCGCCTATGGCCGTTCCCGACGACCATATATACGGCAATATTTTTGGTGCGGATAATATTACTTGATACCCATGGGAGGAGGTTACCACCGGGATAGGAGTGATGATACCATTGGATTCAACACACTATACTGTAATTAGTGATCGGCTGCTGTTTGTGTCCGTGAGCGCTGCTGATGCAAATCTTTTCTTTTCATGACAAAGTGTAAATTTCTCTTTGGAATTTGGTAGCCCTATCTGTGGTCGATATGATAATGCTTGCTTAACCGGTATCCGGTAAGAATATCCCTATATATATGTTCGCTGTATATAATGTCGCTGGGAAAAGGTTGTGGTGACATTATATAGGTGACCATATATATAGGGACAGGGGGAGCAGGGATGCGGGGGTGTCCCCCGCTACCCTTGAAAAAAAGGGTTTGGGGGTTGCAGGGATGTCCCCCGCATGTTCCATGTAATAATGTCCCCACAAAAAAATGCAATTTTTCGGTGAAATTTTTGCATGCCGATATTTTTGAGGGGACATTATTACATGAAACCGCTTAACCATGCTACAGGCTTCCTCTGCCTCTTGTGTCATCTGTAAGGGTTTTGCTGTAGTGGATTTACTATTTTTGCATAGTCTAATATCCATTACCTACAGTATCCTACCATTCCCAAAAATGTTCTCTTCTGTTTTATTACCCGAGGCTTATGAACTTTTAAGATTCTGTACGGGAACATGCTACAAATCCATATCCTAACATAATGTCATGCTCTAAATAGTGCACTCTTTTCACAACTATAACTTGTCTCTGGAAGCCTTGTGCCTTAGTTTGCTAATGCGGTTAGTAGCACATTGGCTTGTCCTGCTCACAAGCTACCTATAAGGCACTGATAAATAGGAGATTGTCTAAACTAAAGTTTAGTTTCTAGAGAACTTGATATCATCTATATTCTTTTTGTGCTGCTGTGAGAAGAGTGTAGGAGATTCGGTGTACGCCGGTGGCAGCCTGGACCACGTGTACTGAAATCCGTGGTAAGAAAATGTGACCAAATATGTAATGTCTGGATGCATGGGGATTGAGAAAAATGCAGAGCAAATATCTACCACTGTGAAGTGAGTGGCAGTGGGATACAGGATATTATAGTTGCCAGGTTTGGGCCTATTGGAAACACTTGTATGACCACTGCATTAACAGTCTTAAATCCTGAACAAATGTGGATGCATCGTTCCCTTGCTTCTTGGCTGGAAAAATTGGGGTCTACTTGTGGGAACTATAATTCCTTGTTTTTTTTTATATATTTTTATTGGTTTTTACAACATGTAACTGGAACATTTCCCATTTACCCTCCCTGCCCCCCCTCTTCCCCCCGTCACCCCCTCCGGGTCGAGTGTGTCTTAATTCGTGAGGCCGAGGGCATGCATCTTTTGTATCATTTAAATAGGTCCAATATCCTTATATCCTTATCTTATGCGGACACCACTGTTCCATATAGTCACTTTGGAGTTATTCAAGGGCGGTGTCCCAGTCCTGTCTGAATTTATGATGGTTCCCCTAAATATTGTATGTTAAGAGTTCCATTGTTATATGGGACCAAACTCTCCTTATCCAGTCTATCGCCAGTGGAGGGTCTCTTTGTTTCCATTTATGGGCTGTTTCCAGCCAGGCTCCTATCAAGAGACCCATAAAGTTGCACTTTTGCATTTTGGTGATATGTTTATTTTTCCGGTTCCATAACCCGCACATCCATACCTCTTCTCCTTGGTTCCCCAAATCCGGGAGCATAGAGTGGATCTGGGACTTCACCTCTGTCCAGAACTGCTGAAGTTTCGGGCATTCCCACCATATATGTCTCCAGTTCCCTTCCCCTCCGCAGTCCCTCCAGCATTCACTTGAGGAGCTCCTGTACATTATATGGAACCTCTCTGGGGTCTAGTGCCACTGTATAAGTATTTTCATCCACATTTCTTTAGGTTGAATAGCATTGGTGAGTTTAGGTATTAACCCCCATATGTATTCCCATCGGTCTCTAGGGATTGAAGTGCGTAGTGTTTTCTCCCATCTCTTTATGTACACCCATTTTATGTCCTCTTCTGAGGTATTGATAAACTTGTATGTGTTTGATATGAATTTTGTGGTCCCTGTGTTTGTCATAATGTATGTTTCGAATGGGGTAAAGTCCCTTAGCGCAGCTTCTTTCATTCGGGGGGTGCTTAACCAATGATAATTGCTTGTTTTAACAAGGATTCTATAAGGGGTGCTATCGGATATCTTGGTAACAGGTATTGTGGAATTCTCGGCAGCCTCTTCGAGTGATCTTCTTTAATCTTCACTCATTCAGAATTTCTAATGCACCCTTCTTAATTATCATGAGTGGACTAGACAGAGAGTGTCAAAAACTGAGTTCAGTAACTCCTCTGGGGACCAAAGTGCCCATTCGTGTTGTGCAGGTTTCTTGAGTGCAATATGCAGTGTTGCGAACACTGCCTCTGCGTTTTTTACTAGCAACGTCTAAAAATACTCTATCTGGTGTACAGTGTGTTGAACAGTTCAGTTTATCCAACAAATCCTTACCTAACCAGTTCACTGGGGCTCATGGACTCAACAAGAAGGCATGCTGATCAGTGATTGGCCCAAGTGTAGGGATAGCCCCACCTCAGGTGAGCATTGGTATACAGGGCTGAACCTTTTATTCTTTAACATAGTGAGCAAAGAGTATACATTCAGATTTTATGGGGTTGCATTTGTGGTTCACATCTGCCTCATTCTTAGACGGGCAAAAGTGTAATATCTCTCAGAGAAGATACCCAAAGATATAGTGGAGTATTGTCATCCTGCTGATGGATATTTACTTTGTACATTTGCGCCAAGTCTCCGAATGGTTCCACATACATGGTGAACTAAATGGGTAACAACATGAAGCCCGAAGGGACAGACAGGTTGCATATCTCAAAGAGCTCAACTATATTGCCTGAAGTCTGGAGGACAGGAACAAGCAAAGCCAGTTCACAACTTGGCCACATAGTCACATCTGAGCGACAAGATTGGCTTTCACAGTTTACCGTATTGAATGATGGTGATAGGTCAAGAGGAACCAGCAGACAAACTTCTTCTATGCATGTAATTTTAAGGCTATCCTTAACATACAAGCGTGTGAATTTGGTGTTATGCAACCTGCAGAAACCAGATTGGTAGGCATGATGAATCTAAATTGATGAAACATAAACATAAGGAAACAGAAACCAGGCAAGCCAGACCTGGAATGCGGGTCCTATAGGCCCTTGTCCATGCTTAATCAAGATGGCAAAATACTCACGGCAGTGCTAGCCAATAGGTTAAAGAGAGTAATTGGCAAGCTGATACACCCAGATCAAACGGGTTATGTACCTGGCAGAAATATCACAGATAACCACGGGAGGCTGCATCATATCATTGATCAAACCAAGGAAGACTCGGGCGAGATGGCTATTGTGTCGTTGGACGCGGTGAAAGCCTTTGATTCAGTGCGGTGGCCGTGGTTGAAAGCGACCCTGAAGGGATACGGAATGGGACCAGGATATACCAGATGGGTCCAGTTGCTAAACAGCTCCCCGATAGCGAGAGTTAGAACTGGACCCACAATTTCAGACAAATGGCATCTCAGCAGGGGGACCAGACAGGGTTCCCCCTGGTCACCCATGTTATACATCCTGGCTTTATAGCCGCTAGCAATATACCTGCGGCAACAATATGGGGAAGTGGGGATTCACACGACTGGGGGCACACACCTGATATCACTGTATGCAGATGATATGCTTCTCTACCTGCGCTACCTGGAAGAAAATCTGCAATATGTGCTGGAGGTGATGGATCATTATGCCACCCTTTCAGGCATATCGGTGAACCCCGGTAAGTATTGCTTGTTCCCCTTGGGGAGGTATAAGAGCATCCCATTGGTGAGGCTACCAGTCCTGCAGATACCCTGGCAGACCGTGACATTCAAGTATCTGAGGGGTTAATATTTACCATGAAATAGAGATGGAGCACAAACATAATACAGAGAGAGCGATTGAGAGTATTAGGAATAGCATGGCGTTCTGGACTAGGTTGCCCCTGGCCATGATGGGAAGAGCAGCTCTGCTCAAAATGGTTGTCCTGCCCAGACTCTTGCACTTTTTTGTGAATGTCCCGTACCTGATCCCCAGACGCTTCTTTGTGAAACTCCATAGCATGTGCAGGGGCTTTATATGGGGCAACACCAGGAACAGGGTGGCTCTGTGGAAGCTACAGAACACTTGTGATAAGGGGGGCATAAACCTGCCAAACTTTGAACTGTATTACTTGGCGGGACAGCTGTTGTACGTTGCCAGGGGGTTGTCTGTGGAGGATTCTGCGGAAGCTAGGCTTTTGCAGGGTGACCCAGCCCCATACTTCCTAAGAGAGACAGTGTGGATACATAAGACCAAGATGGCGGGAAGGGGGAGACTATTGGAGTTGGGCTGGGAAGTTTGGCGCAGAGCATGGAAAACGGTGGGCGACCCAGACCCGCTCTCTCAGCAGGTCCCGCTGGTGGCTCTATGTGGAGATGACCCCCAATTGTTCGCAGCGGTCCGCAGATACTGGGAACCGGTGAGTTTAGCCACCCTCTGAGATATATGGCAGGAAGGAGAGGTGCTGGAGTTTCCGAGGTTGCAGGAGGAGACAGGGGTGCATAGTGGCCAATACATTACATACATCAGGCTCTTGAAACGGGTAAGGGGGAGGTGACCTGAGACGGCGCTGCCGGAAGAACCTGATGCCACCCTGGAAACGATGTATGATGTCTCTGAGTGTGGACATGAAATATCTAGGATATATGAGCTTTTAAGAGCGAAGGCAGAGAGGGAGCTACTCCAGCTGAGGCATGACTGGGAGGAGGATATAGGAGAATCCATGACAGATGGACAATGGGATAGGGCTCAGAGGTACCACAAAAAGGTGCCCCGGAATGCGAGACTCCAGCAGATTCAGCTATATGTCACCCACAGAGCCTATCTGACCCCGGGAAGAATAGCCAAGTTCGGAGGCTCAGCCATTCAGAAATGCCCCAGGTGCGGAGAGGAGGAGGCAGAGTTACTGCATATGTTCTGGGCTTGCCCAGAGGTGCATATATTTTGGGAAGAAATAAAGTCGAAAATGGCCGGTGGGGGTGTGGTGCTGGATGTGGGGTCTGCTGGAGCATGCATGCTTGGGAACTTCCCCAGGCCACGTAACTCAAAACACATCAACAAAATGAAGGACCTGGCATATATCCTGGCTAAGCGCAGGATTGCGATGTGCTGGAAGGTGGCCCATAGGCCTAGAGTGGAGACTTGGTGGGCGGACCTCTTGTGATGGGCGGAAGCAGAAACTGCGGTTTGGTTTGAAGCGGTCACCAGAGGGGGGAGAAGAGGAAGTGGGTCCCCTGATAGCCTGGAGGCAACTGGTGTCCTCGATGGCTGCCCCTCACCAGGTCAGCCAGGAAACAGAAGACTCTGATGAACCAACTAACACTGAGATACCCGAAAATGCTCATGTTGATGACACTGATGAAACGGCTCGAGTTAGCGGGGAGGGAGGGGGGAGGACAGGAAATGTATAATGTACCGATTTGATATTGATCATGAACGTCCTAAAGTTGTAATGTTTGGAGTGTTGTGTTAAAAATAATAAAAATTATTTTAAAAAAAAAATAAACATAAGGAATCATTTTAAAGTAGATAGTTACCTCGCTCCTTATAACGTTCTGGGAGCAGAGTTTATTAAGCATGATAGTGGCATTAAGAAGCTTTTATTCGATACGGGTACCTCTAGAGTGGCACTAGGGTGGTTGACTAGATGAAACCGGGAGGATGGGTTGGGCCTTACAGATCTGCACAAAAAGTGATAGATAACTAGGTCCACATGGTGTGAAGAATCCTATGGATCCCACACTAAAACCCTGCCTAAAAACTCCTCCCAGGTGGCCAGGGGAAGGCAGACTCTTCCTGATCCCAACCCGGGGGAAGGTGTACAGCGGTAGGATCACCTGGGAGGAGACAGGGACCAGGGTGGCGAGGAGATTCTGTGTTATGAGACACAGTATTTTTCCTCTGACAGGAAGATTCTTACCACTGTACCTAAAGAGGTTATGGCTTGTTGTCATTTTAATGTCTCTCAACCTCATATGAGATCTAAGGTTATAGAATCAGAACAAACTATACCGAAAGAAAGATCCGTTTTGATATCCCAAACTAAATACATTCCTCAATCACAAGGGTACAATGTAAAGGATAAAGGATTATGGAAATGTCTTCACTAAACCATCTTCCTCTGTAATAGCTAATTCTCTTAGCCCCTCTGTTAAAAGTCTTAAGGGAATTAAATGTACCCTTATAAATAAAGCAGATGTTGAATAATCAAACTTTTGTGGCAGAAATTAAGACTAGTAGCCGTTGCAGTAGTTAGGCAATTAAGGCTTGTAGCCCACACTTGAAGACAATCATTCAACGTGAGAGGCATAAAAGGCTCCAGCAGTAAAGGAGGAGTAGAAGGAGCTGAAACGAGAGCTGGAAGGCTGGCTGTAGCAGGCAGCAGTAGCAGAGAAGAAGCACAAGGCTGGCAAATCCCAAGAAAGTGGAAGAATAGAAGTTACACCGGAGCATTGAGACAGCAGATTTCACCTACAAGCACTGAGAAAGTCCCTTTCTCCCAAACTCTTAAATGCAGAGGCTGCGCAGCGGGAAACATGCAGGAGGCTGAGTTTTACCCATGTGAACCTTGTTGCTGTGATTGCAGAGCCATGAGTGTGCAGGAGAACAAGGCTGTGACAAAATGGGAAAAAAAGCCAGATCAGAGCCAATTACACAACTGTTCAGCAAGCCATGATGGCTGAATGGAATTATGATGTCAGCATGTGTCAGGAGGGGAGGGACTCTGTGGGTCTCTGTGTGAAGGACATGCCTTTGGCCCAAGGGAAGAAAAGAAATGGCCTAAGAGGTGCTTTTCTTTAGTACTGGATTTTTTCTTCTTTTTTTAATTATGATTAGTTTTTGGTGAACAGCTGTTAGAGGAGGAGGAGGAGGAGGAAGGAAGAGTGGTCATTTCCCGCCTGGCTTGTTACAAAGGCCAAAGGCAGAAATCAAGCCGAGGGTCTCAGGAGGAAAACAAACTCACAAATTAGTTTAAGTGGCCGGACTGAAGGCACTCGTGCTGAAGAAGGGTGTGTCCCCAGTGAGCCTGAAGCAGCAGAAGTAGTAGGGGAAGTCGGGAAAGCAGTGCAAACCCAGTGTCTATGAAGCTGGTGAGTGAAGCACAGCATTCAAATACACTGCGTGAGCCCTGCTGATAACTGTAGCAAGCTTCTAAGTGACTTGCATAATATTTAATGCGAGTGAAAGCTGTTTGGTACACCCGAAGTCTGGTTAACAATGGAAATGTAGCACTCGCGTATATCGTAAGAAATTCATACGCTTGTGAGAAGCTAAAGTGCTTGAAACCCATTGTTGAAGTATCTAAAGACTGTTGCTTTATAATAGAGTGGTTGCTTGACCCTAATTAATAAAAGGGAGTGCACCCTAAACCATTACCGAATATCTAACATTGACTATTTACTAGTTACAAGTTACAGAGTGAAAACTACATCAATAGGAGATCGCGTATGCCTAATTGTAATTCCCAAAGGAAGTCAGAACCTCAACCTAGAATTCATTCAATTCATTATACAACTGTAAACCTTAAAGTCTACTTGAAAGAAAGGTTGTGTGCGTCCAATTGTGTTTTCGCTTGAAAGTCTGAACTCTATACTGTATCCAGAAGTGACATTAGTTTTATTTTCGAGAAGTGTCTAAAGTATTAAAGAGAAGAACACACATTGCCCAAGCCAAGAGGCACACCCTTTTCATAGTAAACCCAGTCTTGCCAAGAGTTAAAGAGCCATCTAACTACACTGTGAAGTTGTTAACAATTAGGTGGCCTCAGAAACAAGTACACCATTGTTACCTGAAGGTGAGCGAGTGGCACATAAGCTTCTGGGTAATTACTTGGGCTGGTAACTGGTGCAAATGTGGGAGTATAGCTGGGGAAGGTCGATCAAATGCTTGTGAAGAATACTGTGAAGTAAAATACAACCTGTGGTGCGAAAGACATACTGAAGCTAGAAATTAGGGAGTTCTATCGGCAGGAACAGGTTGTTCCTGTGGTAGTTAGACAGACGGAAGCGGGAAAAAGGCTGCCCCTTTAAAGAAGGTCATCAAAAGGAAGAGTGCCTTGCCTACCTGAAGAGGTTGAAGTGTATTGTCAAGATCTACCTAATAATTTGACAGTACTGAGCAGTAGTAGTAATACTTGAACTATGGTGGTATATTCAGTTGTCAGTAGATGTTACTTTGAAGTGGTTTGAAGCAGTAATGTACTGTGGGACAAAGGTGACTGTTCTCTTAGTATCAACAGTAGAAGTGTAGTTGTTGAAAATAGAAGCAGCAGCACAGATAAAGCATCCTGACAAATATACCAAGTGTAAAATTGTATCTGAAGAAGTCCTAAAGAATTGTGTAATGTTCCCCAATGTGAATACATTGGGGAATCTTACACCTTCTTTTGAACTGTGACAAGTTATAATGAAGAAGAGACTATTTTTTAAAACATGTAATTTTTATTGAAGTTCTGATGAGCACATTACAGAAATGGAACTTTGTGAACATTGAGGACCAAGAATGAGACATCATGACATCGAAACTTCAGCTTTGTAAATGTATAACAGTAATGCTTAACACGACCAAATAATCGTCTTGGAGAGAGCGAGCAAAGGGGAAGAAAGGAGAGAAAAAAATGATAATAATAATTATGGGAAGTAACACATTGCAAATGTGCTAGGCTCTGTCTTAGCCTTCCTGGGGGAGTTTGGCCGGTGTTTTCGGTCTAGAAGAGACAATTTATCATCATAACCAGGATTACCATTGGTGCTATTTCCTTTTCTGGAAGCTGGAAGTGGATCTTTTCATCCAGGAACAGAGTTGTTACCAATAGATTTTTGTTTTATGAAGGTTTTCTTTGACTTAGAACTTAGAAGAGCTTGTTCAAAACCTTTATTTTATTGAACATTTTGAAGTGAACGTTGAATCCTGGTGAAGGGATTTTACCCAGGACAGGAGAAAGCCATTCAGACATTGTGTTAATATTGTTTATTATATTGTGTTGCTATATCATTTTCTTTGTATGTATAGTGTTTAGTGTGAGGGCCAGTTTTCCCATGCTAAAGAATGTTCTCATATCCTTTAGACTAGGTAGTGAATTCCTCTTTAGAGTAGGGCAACCAAGGTAGTTTCTCATTATATTTTCTTTAATAAAATGGCATATTTTGAGAAGACTACAAGCAGTTGTCCACCTCGCATTACTGACCCCTCACAATGGGTAGAACCAAGTCGATATTTAAAGTAGAGACAGAACTGATGAGGCATTTTACACCAGCCCAAGTATCACATCGTAGGAGCGTATTATGAGTGTCTCTATACAAGAAAAGGTTTCATAGCAGTTAATTTATGAAGTATTTGATATTAGCTCTGAAGATGCTCACTATTGGGTCCAGGGACGTCATTTGGGGGTCACTAGACCCGAGTGCGAACCCTGGGACTGCCTCTGCGACCCCTGGGGAAGGGGGCAGATTTCAAAAAGAAATAATTTCGTTTTGAAGTCACTTTGATTTTAACAATACATTATTTCTATTTTGGTTTTCCGTAACGTAAATAATGTCTTTTTGAAGTCAGAATGACTTAAAAAAGAAATGATTTTATTTTGAAATCCGAGCCCCCTCCTCCCAAGCACATGGATAGCTCTGACTCCTTTGCTCTGTTGCGAATGACAGGAAAAAGAGATGGTTACTTGCATGCGTGCTGAAGCATGGGAGCCAGTCTCATGCCTGCAGAGAAGGAGCAATGGATTCTGGAAGGTAAGGACATTCATTTTTTTTATTGTTAAAGTGTGCATATGTATGTGTGTATATATTATGTAATGTACATATGTGTATACATGTTTGGTTGACTGGGTGTTCTTGTGTGAGTGAATGGTGAATAGTACATGTGTAAATGAGCAAGTTGTATGTGTATGCTTGTGTTAAATATCTGGATTACTTGGCAGTAATCTTTGTTACTCATATTCCTACACTACTTCATCCCAGTACTTGCCTATGAAGCACCTTGCCTTATACATAAGTCCTGGGACAAGGAAGAGGGACGTTGAGGTAATATTGGGCTGAGGAGTTGATTTTCATGGTTGGAGGAGAGTGTGAGGGAGAGGAGATATGTGGTAAGGGTGGGCAAGGAGAGGGGTGTGCAAATACATAAAGGGCATCAATGCTAAAGCAGGCATGATATGTATTAGTAGCCAGACTGGCATTTTGGTACAGCCAGTCTAGTAATTTCTTACTGTGGCATGATATTTTTACCGGGCATCTATAATAAAGTAAGCATAAGTGTTATTAACTGTCTAGCATGGCATTTGGGTGCAGCCAGTATAGCCTTTTCTTACTGTCCTGGCATATTTTCTGGGCATATATAATGAAGTAAGCATCATACATGTTATTACGTGGCTAGACTAGCATTTGTGTGCAGCTAATCTAGCAATTTCTTACTATTGCTTGACATTTTGTACTGGGCATCTCTGATCAAGCGATCATGATAAGTGTAATTACCTGGCAATACTGGCCTTTGGGTGCAGCCAGCCAAACTTCCTTACTGTGGCATGGTATATTTTTCTGAGCATCTATGTTAATGTTAAAGGATATTTGTACCACGCACTATCACCACCGAAGTGGTCCCCTGGCGCTCTGGCGGCTCTGAAAAAAAGAGGGAAGCGGAGGGTGAGTTAGTGGGGATAAGCTGGAGAAGTGCAAGAGAGCAGTGATGTGCTGTTGGCAGCCTCAGCCCGGTGGGTCCGTTGGCTGGGCTTGGGGTGTTTTACGGTCGGTAGTCGTCGTGTGCTGTTGTGCAAGTCTTTGGGTGGTTTGTTTTGTTGTTGCAGTGTAGTGAATTTTGTGCGGATTGTTATGTTGTAGGCTTGTGTTTGTTTAGAGTATGAGAGGTGTATGCAGAGGGGTGAAATTGTTAGTACATTGGTTAATTGGCATTGCTGTCCTTGTAGTTATGTCTAGGTGTGATGCTTGCTATAATTCACTATTCCATCTGAGTTTGACACTTGCTAATCTTCAATATCCTATCTAGATTTGAGGCAGGCTAGGGATCACGATTCCATCTAAGTGAGGCCCTTGGTAACATTCACAGGCTTATGCTAACATTCACATTCCTATCTAGATGTGATGCAGGCTAAAGTTAAGAATTCTGTCTAAGTGTGGCACATGTTAACATTCGCATTTCTATCTAGGTGCATTTCAGGCTAAAGCTAAGAATTCCGTCTAAGTGTGGCACATGCTAACATTAAGAATAATACGTTTTAAAACGTGCTTAGATTGTCATTTTGGTGCCACCCATCTAGGTATGTCTTACTGTGGCAAGGCATTTTTTACTGTGCATCATCAAGGCTACAGCAAACATAAGTGTTATTACGTGTCTAGCCTAAATTGTTCAGCCAGTTTTGACATACTGTCTTATTGTGGCATTGTATTTATAATAGCAAAGCGGTAAAATAGCTCAGCGAGTTTAGTGCTCGCTGCTATGATCTATGTGTGATCTACAGGTTCGAATCCCAGCAAGGCCAGCTCAGCCTTTCATTCTTCTAAGGTTGAGAAATGAGTACCAACTTTGGTTGGAATGTAAATTGTATTTAAATATGTGCTATGTATAGTGCTTTGACGAAAGCACTTTATAAATAACAGATAATTATCATGAATCAAAGCCTAACGCTTCTGTGCATTGTTAGTGACTTGCATCTATTGGATTTTTGGATACTGAAATATTGCAGCAACTAGCAACATAGGGGCTCTACTTATACTCCAGTGGTTACCGGTACAGCACCAAATCGAACATAAAGTCCTTACATTAACACACAAATGTGTTGTTGGCACGGCCTCCCAATATTTGAAGGAGCGTCTTCATAAAAAAGGCTGTAATGGAATTTTACGATTAAATTGTAGTACAATTCTTCATCAGTCTCGCTTCAAATTGAATAAAATCTTGGCTACATGATTTGATGTCTGGGCACCCAACACCTGGAATTGATTACCAAATTGATCTACAGGACGTGTCTTTCCCTTGGAGATTCAAAAAAGATCTAAAAACCTTTCTGCTTGATAAAATAGTAGATTCAGCATTCCCCTCTTCTTTCTCTGTATTTCCGCATGTCTTATAACGCTCTGAGGCCCCTGGGTTAGTGGCGCTTTATAAATAAATACAAATAATTATATTTATTTATTTATTTGCATTTGTAAAGCCCACAACTTCCCTCGGACATCGTGGTGCTGTTAAGAAGGCTTACTTGGTTACATAAGTGCTTGTGAGAAAACTTTGTTACAGAAGTGCTAGCAAGGATATACAGTTTGCCTGACCCCCTTAGGAAGGGCTGCTACAGTACACAATGCAGAAAGTCAAAATATGTGGCACAGACATGATGCGCAGCCCATCTCAAAGGGCGGCATCAGCATACAATGCAGAAAGTCAAAATATGTGGCACAGACATGATGCGCAGCCCATCTTAAAGGGCAGCATCAGCATACAATGCAGGAAGTCAAAATATGTGGCACGGACATGCTGCGCAGACCCATCTCGAAGGGCGGCATCAGCACACAATGCAGAAAGTCAAAATATGTGGCACAGACATGATGCGCAGCCCCATCTCAAAGGCCGGCATCAGCATACAATGCAGAAAGTCAAAATATGTGGCACAGACATGATGCGCGGTCTCATCTTGAAGGGCGGCATCAGCATAACCTGGGTTCAGTTTTAATTATATTGGGCGAGGGGGTGGATGGGGAGGGGGTTCACTCACACACAGGCGACCAGCGGGATCGAGAGGTGGTTCACTCACCCACAGGCGACCAGCGGGATGGGGAGGGGGTTCAGTCACACACAGGCGACCAGCGGGATGGGGAGGGGGTTCACTCACACACAGGTGACCAGTGGGATCGGGAGGGGGTTCACTCACACACAGGCAACCACCGGGATCGGGAGGGGTTTCACTCACACACAGGCGACCAGCGGGATGTGCAGGGGGTTCACTCACACACAGGCGACCAGCGGGATGTGGAGGGGTTTCATTCACACACAAGCGACCATCGGGATGGGGAGGGGGTTCACTCACACACAGGTGGCTAGCGGGAGGGGGTTCACTCACACACAGGTGACCAGTAGGATGGGGAGGGGGTTCACTCACATACAGGTGACCAGCGGGATGGGGAGTGGGTTCACTCACACACAGGTGACCAGTGGGATGGGGTGGGGGTACACTCACACACAGGCGACCAGCGGGAGGGGGTTCACTCACACACAGGTGACCAGCGGGATGTGGAGGGGGTTCACTCACACACAGGCGACCAGCGGGATGGGGAGGGGTTTCATTCACACACAGGCGACCAGCGGGATGGGGAGGGGGTTCACTCACACACAGGTGGCCAGCGGGAGGGGGTTCACTCACACACAGGCGACCAGTGGGATGGGGAGGGGGTTCACTCACATACAGGCGACCAGTAGGATGGGGAGGGGGTTCACTCACATACAGGCGAACAGCGGGATGGGGAGGGGGTTCACTCACACACAGGTGACCAGCGGGAGGGGGGTTCACTCACACACAGGTGACCAGCGGGATCGGGAGGAGGTTCACTCACACACAGGCGACCAGCGGGATGGGGAGGGGGTTCACTCACACACAGGCGACCAGCGGGATCGAGAGGTGGTTCACTCACCCACAGGCGACCAGCGGGATGGGGAGGGGGTTCAGTCACACACAGGCGACCAGCGGGATGGGGAGGGGGTTCACTCACACACAGGTGACCAGTGGGATCGGGAGGGGGTTCACTCACACACAGGCAACCACCGGGATCGGGAGGGGTTTCACTCACACACAGGCGACCAGCGGGATGTGCAGGGGGTTCACTCACACACAGGTGGCTAGCGGGAGGGGGTTCACTCACACACAGGTGACCAGTAGGATGGGGAGGGGGTTCACTCACATACAGGTGACCAGCGGGATGGGGAGTGGGTTCACTCACACACAGGTGACCAGTGGGATGGGGTGGGGGTACACTCACACACAGGCGACCAGCGGGAGGGGGTTCACTCACACACAGGTGACCAGCGGGATGTGGAGGGGGTTCACTCACACACAGGCGACCAGCGGGATGGGGAGGGGTTTCATTCACACACAGGCGACCAGCGGGATGGGGAGGGGGTTCACTCACACACAGGTGGCCAGCGGGAGGGGGTTCACTCACACACAGGCGACCAGTGGGATGGGGAGGGGGTTCACTCACATACAGGCGACCAGTAGGATGGGGAGGGGGTTCACTCACATACAGGCGAACAGCGGGATGGGGAGGGGGTTCACTCACACACAGGTGACCAGCGGGAGGGGGGTTCACTCACACACAGGTGACCAGCGGGATCGGGAGGAGGTTCACTCACACACAGGCGACCAGCGGGATGGGGAGGGGGTTCACTCACACACAGGCGACCAGCGGGATGGGGAGGGGTTTCATTCACACAGACGACCAGCAGGATGGGGAGGGGGTTCACTCACACACAGGCGGCCAGCGGGAGGGGGTTCACTCACACACAGGCGACCAGTGGGTGGGGTTCACTCACATACAGGTGACCAGCGGGATGGGAAGGGGGTTCGCTCACACACAGGTGACCAGTGGGATGGGCAGGGGGTTCACTCACATACATGCGACCAGTGGGATGGGGAGGGGGTTCACTCACATACATGCGAACAGCGGGATAGGGAGGGGGTTCACTCACACAAAGGCGACCGGCGGGATGGGGTGGGGGTACACTCACACACAGGCGACCAGCGGGATGGGGAGGGGGTTCACTCACACACAGGCGACCAGTGGGAGGGGGTTCACTCACATACAGGTGACCAGCGGGGATTCACTCACACACAGGCGACCGGCGGGATAGGGTGGGGGTACACTCACACACAGGCGACCAGCGGGATGGGGAGGGGGTTCACTCACACATAGGCGACCAGCGGGAGGGGGTTCACACACACACAGGCGACCAGCGGGATGGGGAGAGGGTTCACACACACACAGGCAACCAGTGGGATGGGGAGGAGGAACACTCACACACAGGCAACCATACGATGATACATACATGATAATACTTGACATGCAGCTATAGCTGGCATAATATGGAAGTAACTGTCCATACAATGCTGTAGTGGCATATCTCACACATGGCCTTCCGCAGAGCGGTCAAGACGCTGCTCTTCATCTAATCTTCCAACAGTCACACAACACTGTTAATTTTACCTGCCTGTAACATATGCTGCATGCCTACAATGTACAATGTATATAACCAATGTGTATTGACTCCAAAGGCAGCCCAGATGCCTCATGTAACTAAGCTCATCACATGGAACCACACCTTGATCCCCAAGGGCTGTTTGCGCGCTATATGTATTTAAATAAATAAATCTATGGCAGTGCCACAGACTATGTTGCTTCTGTTGGGTGTAACCTACCATATCATGACATCATCCAGGGCAAATGAAGGCAACACCCTGTTAAATGTGGCTGGTATCTAAAACATTCTTGTCTGCTTTAGTACCTATTTGGTATTTTACGGCTGCAAGCTGCTTCTGGTGGAGTCACCAGGGTTAAAGAGGAACTGATGGCATTCCGGTCTAAGGTCATGAGACATCACTTCCTCCGATGTCATCAGTTGTGATGTCACTTCCGCTAGCCGGGCATTTTGGTGAATCAATGTCCCTGATTTGGTCTTGAATAAATTAAGAAAGATCTACGGGTGAAATACCTGTTGGCAAAACTACCTTTAAAGTGGAATCTGGTTATGTTATACACTGTTTATAGTTGGCATTATGAGGAAATAAATGCTACCTCAAAATGTGTGAATATTGAATTGAAAACCATTGCCTTGATTGAATTGTAAGACGGTCAATTATGTATAATTTGAATAGGAAGTAAAAATATTCTTTGTTTGTAAAATGAGTGAGTTCATGAAATCGTTTTTTCTCTGTGCAATTGGACAGTGTTAGACAGGCATGGTATCAAGAGATGATACAGACAACGGTGTAAATTCAACAATAGAATCTTTATTACATTCAGGATGGATGTAATGCCTAATATGCCCTATAACTATGATGGGAATTGCCCTACCTAAAGAAACCAAGGAAAGTCTGTCTATAAATCCAAATCAAGAGGCTGTCTGTGCCAAAACCTATGCTTGCCTGCACATCTAATACAGAAATATACTGTAGGGTTATTCTAACTCAAATAGTGTTCATAAAGAAAGTCTGGAGCAGCCTCTAGCTCCCTTAGCAAGTTCAACATATAGTTCCAACAAGGTCAGGTTTAAAATGTTCCTTCAAGACTTAGGGTTCCCTTCCCCAAGCTTAAAGTCCCAGTTCACAGAGCAATGTTCCAAAAGAGCTCAGAGGTCCTTGCCCAAGCTTCAAGCACAGCTTCAGAAAATCAATGTTCCAAAATAAGCTAATGAGCCCCTCCCCAAGCTTCAAGTTCTGGTTCACAATATCAATGTTCTATACTGTATAGCTTTATCTGGTTTCAGGTGGGCTTTCACACTCCTTTTGTCTTTGTTAGCTTTCAGGTACACCTTCACTTTTATTCCACTTGCTTTTGCCCGTTCAGCCTTTTGCTCACACTTCCTTGGCTCCCCTCAACTGCACGTTACTTTCCCAATCTTCTTAATTAATCCGAGACTTTTGAACACGTACTGCTCAAGAGTGACCACTCTGATATTGGGTTTCTACAATCAATCGGAGGCTTTCCAGAACGCACATCGGTTTTCTCGCACTCCTACGAAGCTCATCATTCGCAGCGTCCCGCTCCTCTGCTTACTCTTTACGATGCATTCAGGGACTTAATGTTAAAATGTCACTGCGTGCCCTGCGGACACCTCTTCCATTCAGGGCAAACAAGCATTCCTTGACCATAGTGAAGGGACTGCCACTTTCCACGACTCCCTTCTCACGCTTCCTCCGGCTCCTTGGAGACACGGCTCCCTCGCCATATACTAACACTCTGTTGGACTATGCAGTCCTTCAGCATCTTGTTCTCCTCTGGCATGTCTTGGGCTGGACTGGCTTTCCTGCTACTCTCTCTCTGCTGTTTTCCTCTTCCTTTTTATACACCTGTAACCCATCAAGGGTATTCAGGTGTGCTTCTCTTGCTGGTTTTACCTGACTCCAATTAAGCCAATTACAGAGACATGCCTGACCTTCAGCTCTATAGCGTTCAAGCACCCTCTTCTTCCTCCCAATACTAAAATGATGTTTCCAATAGGAAGTGTGCATTACTCTTGTCTCTTTTTCGTCTCAGTACTTGAAGTAAGATTACAGCGAAAAACTGGAAAAGACTGACAGTATCCCATGAAGACGGAGGGAGCGCCTGATAAGTCAGTGTTAGTGAAGGGGATACCATGTCTCGCCTTCTGGGAACATCTCTCCAATTCCCAAGAACCCTCCACCCATGCGATCCTCCCTTGCTAGTCCACCCCAGGCTCTGGATCCAAAAGTGATGGGCCTTCCCTGGCCACCTGAACAGAAGATCCCTGGGGAGTAGATGTGAGAACACCTTCAGGTTTCTCACAACAGTCCTTGTACATTTTGCTAGTATAAGATAAACAAACACGTACAGATGTAGTGATTTTTTTAACTGATTCCATGCGGCAGAGTTATATTTAAAAGTAAAAGTTGTGTATAAATGGTGGCTCAACAGGAATCGAAATTGGGCACCTGTTTTTGTGACAAAATATTTGAAAACACGCCAGCATCTCCTCTCTGGCTGGCATCGGAGGGGCATATGAATTCCCTGTAAAGTAATCAGGGTCTTGGGATAACCTGTGTTCTATTCAGTGGTCCCTGGCAGAAGAAGAGGGAGACGTGTGTTAGCTCCTACAGCTGCTCCACAGTGATTACTATGAGGCATATAATAGCCTTCCTTCTGTAGATGACCCCGGACACTGCATGCTTTTTTTTAACTTGCATTTTATGAAGCGCTCACACAGCCCGCGGGCATCGAGGCACTGTTGCAGGAATTGTTTGTTTTTTAGTTGCGTAATTGTTTTTTTTTCTTTTTCTTAGTTGCGTATTTATAACGCGCTTAAATACCCAGAGGTTTCTAAGCGCAGACCCGTGGATCGAACCTGTGTTGCTTCGTGTCGTCTTGCTTCCAAGGTGAACACGGTGCAGCTGAGCTATCCTCCTGGGACTTAATACCGTTTTTAAGCGATGGCCATGTTGGCTTGGCAAATGCACTTTGTGGGGCTGTAGCTCCATTTTACACCATAGGATGGAGTTGCCACATGAGTGCTTTATTTATACCGGCGCCAACTACAATAATGGATGGAGCATCGATGTGAGTGTAAACTTCAGAGGTGTGTACGTGGGGGCGGTGTACGCTATAGCTCTCGGACTGTGACATGAAAAAAGAAGTTAATAAGCGCAAATTTATCACGGGACAGGCAGGCAGCAGGAGAGCAATAATCACTTTAAAAAAGTATTCATCACACTGGGCATGGGACATCTACAGAAGGAAGGTAATTTACTCACTGATAGATTTGCCTATAACCCGAGTAAGAAACTGATTTGTTTACAGACAGCAGTTCATGCAGAAACTGAACCAGTGGGAGCTCTAGCTACAGTATGTCTACTGTCCCACTTGAGATCATGCTGAGCCGTCCAAACGACATTGCAAGGCTTCATGATGTATCGCTTGTTTGAATTAGGTGACCCTTGCTGAAGCCACCTGCCCCTCCTTTTAAGCCCTGCCCAGCACAATTTGGCCACACCCCCTTTCCAGAACGATCCTTCTTTTTTGTATCCCACTTAAAGCACTCCGGAACGGCTTAGAGCTTCAGCGAGAGGTCAAGGGGGGATTAGGGGATGTGGCTAGGGGAGGGATAGAGTCCAATTAGTCCAATGGTAATGTAGTTGGAGGGAGATCATCATAAAGTTTTCATTTTAAAACAACAATAAGTTGGGGGGAGGGCGCTGTTGCGCTGAAACAAGATGGCCGCTTAGGTTGAGAGCTCCGGACGGGGAGAGCGAATAAACCTCGCTTCCACACCCTTAACTCTGCACTTTCGAACTGGAAAACGCTGGTGCCTCTTCTTGAGCCCCTCCGACTCACCCCAGCGAAATTCCGAGGTTTAATGCGCCCTAGGCGCGCAGCTACATCTACTGATCCTTCCTGGGCTGTGGCTCCCTGCTCCCCCCACCCCGCGGCTCCGAGGTCCGCGGCTCTCTCCGCCACTTGAGAGCGCGGCACTGCGGGCCGCTGTGGGGGAGGGGCACCGTACCCCCTGAGGCGTGCTGTGCTGCGGTGGCCGGCGGGGTTCCCTCCCTTGCCCCGTCCATCACGGAGGGCTGCGGTGGGACTCTGGCCCCTCCGTGTGAGGCCGCCACCCTCCTCAAGACACTGAAGTGATCCGGAGGTCTTTCAGCTCCGGCGCCGCCTACTTACCCGCCGCGGCTGTTCCTTTGGCCTGCACTTCGTCTTCCTCCTCTGCCGCCCGCCCCCCCTCAGGATCGCTGCTTCTGGACAACTTCAAGGTAGGGGGCCGGGGGGCAGGTGAGACTAACGCCGAGGATCCCTGTCTCTGCTGGAGTGATCCCTTGGTGCCTCGTTGCCCACTTCCCTTCACTCCCTCCACTCCCACTTGATCAAAGAGCCCCTACCTGCTCTGGACGGAGGCGGCTGGCGCTGGACCCCCGACACTGGGAGCTGCGGCGGTGTTCCCCCACTCTGCGACCCTCCGAGACACCTGCCCGGGTCACACCTGGGCCGCGCCGCATCATGGTTCTATCTCCCGCTGACGTCCCCTTCCCCCCTACACTCTTGTTGCGGAGGCCCAGATACACGTCCTGTGCTCAGCATATCTGCACTGTGAGGCTGCCTGCAAATACCCCACTGCGTGCCCCTACCGCAGCGCCAGGGACATTGACGCTCATACGGCCATGCAGCACAACAGCTGTGCCAATTTACAACATTTCATTGCTTCCTGAACCTATCATTCTAAACTATCGAAGTGGACCTGTGGTTTCTTGCTGCTTCACTGTGCCAATTTAGGCTGGTTGATTAACCACTCTGGCGCTGCGCGGTGTGGCTACTCCACACCCCCCTGTCCAGTGACTTAATTTCCCCTGGGCAACCGCCTCACCCTGCCCATACCTAGCATTTCACTGGGCCGTCTCTCATGAAGCCCCACGGCCGCTGACCCAAGCCATCTCTTTCTGCACTACCTCAGTGAACCAGCAGCCCATTGACACCATCACACCGCAGCTCCCTGGCGGCTGCGTCTGGTGCACCTTGATCCGGCAGAGCCTTGAGTGATCACTTCAACGCTGCAACCAACGAACCTCATCAGCATCCTTGTGTTAACCCATCAAAGGGCCTCCAGTGACGGAGTATCTGATATCCCTGATTGGAAGTTTATCCTTGGGTCCCGGGTGCCATACACGTCTTATCACCATGACCAAGGGTGCTGGGGCTGGTAAGAAGCAAAGCTCTTTAAACATGTTTGCTAAAACGCCCTCCAAGCTGCCGACTGAGCCCCCAGAGGAATCACCAACGGTTTCGACTTCGGCTGCCCCAGACGACTCCCTGAAAATGCTTGAGTACATGCGAGAAGGCTTCACCACGCTACATACTAAATTAGACGATATGAATGGTACCATCTCCTCTATAAAGGCCCATATCGAAAAAACAGACAGCAGGGTCGCTGAGGTCGAGACAAGGGTCGGCGCCGCGAAGGATGATCTGGGTTCTCTTCGTGCCGCTGTGTCTACCCTTACCAGCCGGATCTCGGCTGTTGAGAGGAAAAATTATGACCTCGAATCCCGCTCTAGGCGGAACAACCTCTGCATTGTCAGCGTGCCGGAGGACAATATTAAGGAGCCCATGGAGGACTATGTGGAACATCTCCTTCTAACACTCCTTGACAATCCTAAGCTCTCGACACAATTCGCAGTGGAAAGGGCTCACCGCTCTCTGACCCCGAAGCCCAGACCAGGGGCATCGCCCCGTCCCATCATAGCCAGAATGCTAAATTTCCGCGATCGGGACGCCCTTCTCCGAGCGGCCAGAGCCAAGGGGGAGCTGCGTCTTGGAGCGGCGAGGATACACCTGTACCCAGATTTCTCTGTTGCGGTGCAACAAGAGCGCAAGACCTTTCTTGCAGTCAAAAAAAGACTTCGAGACTTGGGAGTTAAATACTCCATGCTTTTTCCCGCGAAACTAAGGGTCGAACACTCTAACCAAACATTCTTCTTCACTATTCCAGAGGAGGCCTCAAAGTTTATAGACGAGCATATTGCGGGTTGACCTGCTCACCGTCAATACTAGATTTATCTCTATTATGGTTATTGTTGTGTCTGAGCCGCATATGGGATCTCCTTCGGCTGGTTCCCCCTATAATGCCACTCACCAAATGGAGTTTATTGGTTGTTGTTTTTGTTAATGTTGCTCTATTTATCCTTTGCTAAAGTGGCCCTACAAGCCGCATGGTTATTACTGTTCGGAGACATTTGTCCTCTTGATGGATTCCTAGCCTGGTAACTGTCCCACTGTTGCCGCTGTGACCCCGACGATTATACCCCGAGATCCTGACCCGACCACTCCGGGTCTACGATATGCATTTATGATGGTGTATCAGTGTCCATGGTTACGCCCCTATGGTTCCACTCATCCTTTCCCTCACCACCATGGTCTCTCCATACCTCGCACCTACCCCGAACACCCTGGTTAATCCTACTGCATTGCAGAATCTCCTTCCACTCTCCCGTGTCCGGTGCGCCGTCGCCCGGCTGCCAACAGACCCCCAGGCGTTGATGCCTAGAAGTTCGTGTTTGCTCTGGTTTGGTTTGGGTTTCACCCCTCTGATTGGGGGAGGGATTTGGGTGAGGGGCGGGGGTTCTGATGTTATGGTTAAAAAAGTCTTGACAGTCACCGGAAGCACAGCCTGCACCACAGCAGTACGTCTTGTATATTTGGATAGGGGTCCACTTATATCCTGTGTTTTCAACTTCCTTTTGCGGATAATCCCCTTGCAGAAGTACTACCAACACCCCCGGGGTTATGGCTAGCACCGACCTGACCTTTATGAGCTGGAATGTACGGGGGTTAGGTAATTACAAAACAATGCGCCAGATTCAGCTGCATGCAGAACGTCACGGGGCTAAAATCCTATGTTTACAGGAAACCCATGCCCGCTCGGAGCAGTGGGAGCGCTTTGCTAAACGATGGGGACCCCAAAGGTACTATACCAACTATTCCACTCAAAGCCGGGGTACTCTTACCTTGATACACAAGAGCCTAAAGTTCACATGCCATGTAAACAAGAAGATGTACCCTTCCTAGTGTACGAAGCTCAAGGCTATAGTACTTTATTGGTACAGGAGTATACTCCTGTCCATAGATTAGTGTATAGGTTGGTCTATTAAGTGGTAGATCCAAACCTGAGGAAAAAGGTATATTAACCTCTCACTGAGCTAAGACTAACAAGAGGGTAGCCAACAAGGGTTTTATTTGCTAATCGTACAGGTAAATATTCAGTACATAAAGCTGAAAAGAAGGTGTTGAAAAATGCAACATAGATGAACAAAAGGTAAAGACAACATATAGTACCATCAATAAATACTCCGAAAAGGGAGAGAAGTGCAGTATTTACAACAAAGTGAACAAAAAATGCTGTATTAACAATATACAGATCAATCTTGAGCAAAGGTTTTTATCTTTTGTTTTTTGCATCACAGTGTACCAATTCATGTGAACACACAGGTCCTTTGTGAATAAATCCCAAGGTCAAAAAAGTGAAAGGCGAGGGAGGCTTATACCATCGCCCAATTTCATAAGGGTATCCTTGTTAAAGGAAAGTCTCTTTATCAGATATGGCTTTACAACAGTATGTGTTTCAAGGGTCCTATGGAGAATAAGATATCTTGATAGCCAACATGGCAGAGACTGAGTGAACAGAGTCTGGTTCAGGCGGGAACAGATGCATGTGGCTGTTCCCGGATTGACACGTTTCGGCGGAAATGCATTAAGGTAGCGTCCGCCTTCTTCAGGGCTCCGTAGGAGCAACCCTGCCGGTGCTGAAATCCCAAAGTCTCGGTCTTCAATCACCAAAGGGCAAAAGGGCTGGGCAAAGACAGTACTCAATTGGGTCCTACTGGAAGGTGGGTAGGCCCAGGGCAGTAGTCGTAGTGTTGAGCGTAGTTCTGCAAGGACGCAAGTGAAAGTTCACTGGAAGGTTAAGGAGCTGGGATGGGTGCGCAGAAAATCTTCATCAGCATCAGGTGAGATGTCTGCAAACAGTCCTACGGGGATCCTTTTTCGGGAGCTCCGTTCATGTGTGTTTACATCTGGCACACTGTGGTGCAGAGTTGTGATAAGCACGCAGGCGTTCCACGTTGTGATGTGTTTGCCGCTGCTATGCGCAGGTCTGGGAGGCGCTATATGGACTCTTTGCGCTTTTCTGCTCTCTGAATGTTCTGGGGAGTTGCTGGTCCTGCATTCCTCGTGTGTAAAACTCTTTTCTACGCGGTTGCGTGACGCGCCCCTCCCCCTCCTACTGGAGGGCTGGTCCTTCCATCTGAGGCTAGTTCACATGCCACCACTCTCACATAGACACTCTTGGTAGATATGTACTGATCATTGGCACCCTGCAACACCAGGAGGTAGCCATCCTAAATATATACAGCCCCAATATTGACGACCCTGATTTCTATATACACCTGGTGTCTCTCCTTGAAGGCTACCCCCTGATCCCCATTTTGTAGGGAGGTGACTTTAACACAATACTGGATGTCACCCTAAATAGATCAGGCTCTAGGCCTCGTCAGCTATCCAAACCACCATATGCGATGCTTACAACGCTTCCCCGCCTGGCACTAGTAGACGCTTGGCGCCTAATGAACCCAGATGCCCGCACATACTCCTTTTACTCCTCAGTACATGATTCGCACTCCAGAATAGACAGATGGCTTATAACGGACATGCTGGTCAGGTGCCTGTCTCACCTGGCCATCCTTCCGAGGACACTATTAGACCATTCACCGGTACTCATCTCCTTAAACTGGGGACCGGACGTCAACAGGACTAGACAATGGAGGATGAGCCCTCATTCGCTTCTTGATCCGGTCTTCGCAACCGAGCTCGAATCCTCCATTGAGGAATTCTTTGAGATCAACACAAACTCAGTATCAACACAAGCGGTACTCTGGGAATCCTTTAAAGCACACACAAGAGGAATCGCCATTTCCAAAGGATGTGGCATCCTGAAGGAAATCCGTGCAGACATTGTCGCTAGCGAATCGGCCCTGGCTGCCCTCGAGTCCCAATACGTGCATGATCACTCTCCAACCACTCTAGCGGCACTGGGAGCGGAGCTGGATAAGTTCTGAGGCCTTGCCGAGCGTGAGGTTACATTTCTGGACTCCCCACAATCGGCGAGGAGATACAGTGAGGGCGAACGCCCCGGCCGGATGCTGTCTAGGCTGTTGCGTCGCAAGCTTGGAGCCCCCAACATCCCGGCGATAGTGAGGCCCGACGGCTCACTGGCCACCTCCCCTCAAGATATCAACTCTGAGTTCCTCTCATTCTACACCACCCTGTATGCAGAGGCCGACAGCCCCCAGATCTCAGAAATTGACTCCTATTTAGAGAATCTCCCCCTGTCAGTCCTGTCGGCCGACGCCAGCTTCTCCCTTGAGAGACCTCTCACCACAGAGGAACTTGTTGAGGCCATTGAGTCGCTGGCGTCGGGGAAGGCCCCTGGCCCGGACGGGCTCCCCATTGATTTTTATAAACAATACAAGACCCACCTGGCCCCACACCTGCTGATCCTTTGGGAAGAATCGTGCGAAAGAGGAATACTCCCCCCCCCATCTCTTCGTGAGGCACTGATTACGGTACTCCTCAAACCTGGTAAGCCCCCCACTCAGCGTGGCTCATACCGACCACTATCCTTGATCAACAGCGATGATAAAATATACGGTAAGGTCCTAGCCAACCGCTTAGCCCCATACATGTCTCACATCATCCATCCTGACCAGGCGGGATTTGTCCCGGGTAGATCCACGTCCTTGAATTTAAGAAGGCTCTTCAATGTGATTAGCAGGATAAGCCTGGCCACACAGGCGGTTGCAGCTACTCTGGACATGCAGAAGGCATTTGACTCGGTATCGTGGAAATACCTATGGAGAGTCCTTGTGAAGTGCAAATTCGGCCCTAACTTCTGCACCTGGATTAAGCTTCTCTACACCGATCCGTCAGCCAGGGTCCGCACGGAGGACAGGTGCTCCGCTCCCTTCCAGGTATTTAGAGGCACACGTCAGGGATGTCCCTTCTCCCCTCTCATTGCGCCATAGCCATGGAACCCTTCGCTGACATGATTCGACAGTCACACTCGCACAGGGGATTGCGCACAGCCGGCCAGCCCGATATAGTCTCCCTCTACGCCGACGATGCCTTGTTATACATCCGTTCCCCCGAAACCAACCTCGCCCCTATACTAGCAGACGTTGCCCGTTTCGGAGATATATCTGGTTTGAAGGTGAACTGCTCCAAGTCTGCCTTATTCCCGCTTACTGACTCCACGCAACCCCCCGCAGATTTGTGTGGGTTCAACTGGTCCCCATCTAGCATCACTTACCTGGGCGTGGTGGTCTCCCGCCACATGGCGCAGCTTCGCGAAGACAACTACCAGAATTACCTAACTAACTTGGCTACGAAAACCTCCAGCTGGGCCAGGCTCCCCATTTCACTAGCAGGCAGAATTGGAATACTTAAAATGGTGGTATAACCCCAATTACAATAAGTTAAACAGGTTTTCACATGAAAGGGGTGACAAAAACCTCCAAATAGAGAATTACTCAGGGACTAAGCAAAGAGATAGTTGTGGCAGAGGTTTTTAAGCAAAGTCCTTACTGGATAGTAGTACTTTTTCAGTGAAAAGGTATTCATTTTAGAACTTTTCGCTGAAGAGTGCAAAGTTACAAACGGGGGAAGAGGATGAAGGCAGTGTTGAATGGTTTGAAAAAGACTTGTGGACTCAGTTTGTGCTGTCGATGTTTGTTGTGTGTAGCACTGTAAACGATAGTTGGGAAGTGCTCTACCGGATTAGGTTTTCCGACATATCTTTTCAAGTTGTTAATTTGGGCTATTAGGTGTCGCTTGTGACACCTATAAGCCTAAACTATTGCAATAGAGTACAGATAGGGAGGAAGGCCATATGAGGAGTGGCACACAGTCAGTCTATAGGTGATGTTTGGTTCTGAGCCCACACCATTGACTGGCCATGCTAATCCCTATGGCCATTGCCACCCATTCCTGCCTCTCCCCGCCCAAAACTACTCCTTATGGGAACTCGTTTGGCTGTTAACCCGCTATCGGTGTAATAACATTTCAACCACTACATTTATAAGCACTCTGCGTGTCCTTCACTGAAGTCCTTTTAAAAAGCCCCAACTAACCAGGGCTGGACAAGCATTGGCTGGATGCAATGAAGTCCCACATAGAAGCTCAGCCTCCATCGGCCCCAACACCATTCTTCGTGACATTCCTTACACATGAAGGTGGGAGGAATGGGTCATCCTAAAATGATGGCTGAGGGCCATCTTACCTACAGCTGTGAAAACCTGCTTGTATATGTTCATAATAAAAAGGCATTGATCTGGTGTAGCCTTAGGGTTGAAAATGCAAAAGAGGAGTTGAAAAATGTTTTTTGGGGCACAAGCAGTTTCAGGTGGTGAGCTTTTTTTAAATCCCAGGAGCACATATCTGATCACAAAATCCATGTATCATAAGGAATGGAGAGAGTGAATTCAGTGCAACCTAGTTAAAGGACTGTTATGGGAGGCAGCTGTGGGGTCATAGATTATAATACAAATTGAATGAGTGATTTACCTGGTTTTAGATTTTAGGTTGGATAGCTCGATGAGTTCCACTGTTGAACTTTATCAATTTCCTAGCATATTAGATACCCGACTCCAAAGAGCTAAAAGCAGGGTGAAACATGTCTGTGATTATTGAACAGTTGTTGGTGTTGGAAAGGTCTGTCTTTGGCCAACAGTGCACAATTAAAGTGCATCCGCCATCAATTTGGGAGTAATAATGTTTCGAGGGGATTGGGTCCTCCGACGTATTCCATATCAATGACAGGTAATCACCACAGCTGTGCTGCTTCGGAAACTTTTTTCGCCGTCTGCGTCCTGCGTCGATGCGCCGTCGTCGAGGACCTCCTCCGACGTCATCCGATGTGATAAGTAGGACGCACGACGCCCGTAGCCTCAGTTCCGTTTTTTCCGCGAACGTGTTGCTTCGTGAATCTCGGTTCCGCCTCGACTCTTTGGAGTTCTGTTCTTCTCGGTTCTTCGAACCTGTTCGTTTTTGTGTGAAAATCCAATTCGTGTGGAGATGTCTTCTACTTCGTCTTCGACCCCGCGTCCGGGCTTCAAGAAGTGCAGGGAGTGTGGGTCCAAGATGTCGGTGACGAACTCGCACGACGCCTGCCTCTGGTGCCTCGGGGAGGACCACGACACGGATGACTGTATCGACTGCCAGTCGCTCACGTCCAAGGCCTTACGGGAACGTAAGAAGAAGTTGTCGGTAGGTTGGGTGTCCAAGCCCCGGAAGTCGAAGTCTGCGGGGCTTTTGACGGATGATTCGAGAGGTGACTCTCCGCGTCATCGTCGGAAGTCTCGTGGGTCTCCTTCAAGGAGTCGGTCTCGCCACTCCTCGGCCTCTTCGAGGCATTCTCGGAAGCGTGATAGCGGTCGTCTTCCAGGTCCTCTTCTGAGGACTCTGCCCGGCACGTCGCTTACCCCACCAGCCGTGCGACGCCGGAGGAATGGGCTTCCTTCGGGAAGAAAATGCTGGCGATTCTTGAGTCGCAGGGTACTAAACCGTCCGCGCCCCCCGAGTGGGGTCGGCCGTGAGAGGTCGAGAGACACCACTCGCAAGAGTGGTCGGCACGAGTCACGGGGGAGGTCCCGTTCGGACAAGGGGACTCATTCTCGACGTACCCGTTCCAGGTCCCGGTCCTCGACGCGTTCGAGACCATGTGCACCTGTGATGTCTTTGAGGAAGACATCGACGCCTGAGGCGTCGAGGACGTTGACAGGCTTTCTCGAGGCTCCGGCTCCGAGGAAGTCGTCGAAGCCGTCGACGCTCAGGTCGTCGAAGGACACGCTCGGAGCTCCGGCTTCGAGGACTGTGTCGACGCCGTCGATGCTGGCGGCGCTGCATCTGACATCGACGCCGATTTACTCGACGTCGACGCCGATCCTCTCGGCGCCGATGCCTGTTCTCTCGACGCCGGCGGCGATTCACTCGACGCCTTTCGAGGCTGGGGTGTCAGAGGTACCCCGTGGCACGGGGGAACCCCCTAGGAAGGCTCTTGTTAAGAGCAAGCACTCTCGGGTGCCTTCTTTTCGCCACCTGGAATATATTTCGGAGGTGGATGAGGATTCTGATGGCCTGGTTCCTAGTCAGGTTCCAGATGAAATGGTCTCGGGCCATAGTCAATTTGACGATTTGAGGCAGTCACTGCATGATGCCAGTGGACTGGACACCTCTCCGGAGGTAGAGTTTTGTAGGCCTGAGCCTGGCTCTCATGCCGATTCCTCGTACCGGCGCCTTATGGCTAGGGTTTCCGAGTACTTGGGATGGTCTGCTCCCCCAGGGGAGTTTGTGCAGGATGATCTCACGGACATCCTTGATGTTGGTCCCCCAACTCACCCGGTACTGCTGTTTCATATGGCTCTACAGAGAAGGGTGGCGGCGGCTTGGACTGCTCCAGAGAGTCTCCCGGCGGTCAGCAGGTCCTTGTCGCGAAAATACCGTCCAGCCAGTAGCGACCCCTGCTACTTGACCAGGCACCCCACTCCGGAGAGTTTGGTGGTGCAGGCGGCCACGGCCCCGGCAAAGCAGGCGTCCTACCCTACCATCCCTCCTGATAGGGACGACAAACGTTTTGATGGCTGGGCGAAGAAAGTGTTTTCTTCCGGTGGTATGGCGCTTCAGGTGGCCAACTCCATTTGTGCCTTGTCTCGTTTCACACACACTCTGTGGAACTGTGTTGCGTTAGCAGCTGAACATATTCCCAAAGGGGACGAACGGGATGGTTTCCTTGCTATGGTCCAGGATGGTAAGGATGCCATGTGTGAGTCCGTTCAGTCGGGTTTGGACATGGCTGAATGCGTCAGTAGGTCCATGGCAGCGAGCACCGTGATACACAGGTTTGCGTGGTTGCGGAAGTCGGGGTTTGCTCCTGATGTGCAGTCCCGGCTCCTCAACATGCCCTTTGACGGTGACCACCTTTTTGGCAGCAAGGCTGACGAGAGCCTTGAGAGGTTGCAGACCTCCAAAGCTGCAGCGAAGTCATTGGGCGCTGCAGTTCGCCAACCTCTGCCTTTTCGTCCTAGGAGACAGCAATGGAGGGGTGGTTCCTTTCGCTATTACTCGTCCTTCAGTAAAGCGAGAGGAGCTGGCAGTCAAAGAGGCCAGCGCAGGGGTACCAGAGGTGGACGACAGGGTACCCGTGGTGCCAAGGCCGCTCGGGCAGTTGCCTCTTTGCCCTCAGGTAACGCCGCAGCCGCTACCACTCAGTCATGAGGCCATGTCCCATGGTTCGCCGATTGGGGGAAGGCTGGCGCAGCATCTTGTAGAGTGGCGTGCCATTACTTCAGATGTGTGGGTTCTGGAGATCATAACTCACGGCTACTGTCTTCCCTTTCGGCAGAGGCCTCACGACAATCCACCGGGGAACCTCTCTTTGCAGAGCCCGGATCCGCTCCTTGCGCAGGAAATTCAAGCCCTGCTGGAGAAAGGCGCCATAGAACTGGTGCCTGTAGCGGAGAGGAACAAGGGATGGTATTCCCCTTATTTTTTGATTTCAAAGAAAGACGGGGGATTGAGACCCATCATGGACTTGCGCGGTTTGAACAAACTCCTCAGGAAGGACAAGTTCAAGATGGTTACTCTCTCTCAAGTCCTCCAGGCCCTTCAGCTTCAGGCTGGTTGGTGTCTCTCGACCTCAAGGATGCCTACCTCCATGTGCCGATCCATCCCAAGCACAAGAAGTACCTGAGGTTCGCGGTTGGCGACTCGCACTTTCAGTTTCGGGTCCTGCCGTTCGGATTGACCTCCGCCCCGAGGGTTTTCACCAAGCTCATGGTGGTGGTGGCAGCGCATCTCAGGCAAGGGGGGATTCACGTCTACCCCTACCTGGACGATTGGTTGATCAGGGGGAGTTCTCCCGAGCAAGTCCTGGATCATCTGTCCGTCACCTGCCACTCCCTTCACAGGCTGGGCTTCTCCCTCAATTTAAAGAAGTCCCATTTGACGCCAACACAGCGGCTCCAGTACATCCGAGCAGTGCTCGACACTTCCCTGGGGCAGTGTTTTCCTCCCCAGGTGAGAGCTCTTTACATTCAGCAGATGGTGCGCAAGTTTCAACATGCCCAGATGCTCCCAGCGTTCGAGTTCTTGAGGTTGCTCGGCCTCATGGCATCCTGCATTCTTCTGGTGCCAGAGGCTCGCCTGCGGATGAGATCTTTGCAGTGGGCATTCAAGATGCAATGGTCGCAGGCCTCCGGCAGGATGTCGGACCCGGTTCAGGTGCCGCCCTCGGTCGCCCAGGACCTTCTGTGGTGGGCCGTCGAAGGCAACTTGTTGAAGGGGGCTCCATTTTGGCTTCCCTGGCCGGAGGTGACGATCGTGACGGATGCATCCCTCACGGGATTGGGAGCTCATGCCAACGAGCTGACAGTCAGCAGTCGTTGGTCTCCGTCGGAGTCCAGACTCCATATCAATCTGTTGGAGCTGAGGGCCGTCAGGCTAGCCCTGAAGGCTTTTCTGCCGACTGTGCGAGGAAAGAATGTCCTGATCCTGACGGACAACACAGTGGCCATGCACTACCTCAACAAAAAGGGGGGGCAGGATCACTTCCTCTGTGCAGGGAGGCGATACAGCTCGAGTTCTGGGCCATCCAGCAGGAAGTTTCGATCTCGGCAGTTCATCTGGCCGGAGACGAAAACGTGACGGCGGACGCTCTGAGCAGGCAGAGCACGATCTCTCACGAGTGGGAGTTGGCTCAGGAGATTCTACTGGAGATCTTTGCCCTTTGGAGGACCCCTCAAGTGGATCTCTTCGCCTCCTGTGTCAACCGGAAGTGCGAGAGGTTCTGCTCGCGGCAATTTCCTCAATTTGGGAGTAATAATGTTTCTTTAGGGCATATGTCCATACCTTCTGCTCCATCTTGTGACCTTATCGTGTGGCAACCCCTAAATGTAGTAACAGAGAGGATGGTACAACTACAGATTATCACAGGACAGGCCCACTGGCCTCTGCATAGCAAAACAAAGAACGGCAGCCATCACGGAAGCTTTACCCCCTCCAAATGACTGCTTAAGAAAAGCTATTAAGCTTTCTTGTCAAATTCAAAGAGGGGCCCCACAAAAAGTAGAGTTCCATTCTAACTGAATAGTTTGAAAGGCCCTGATGCCAGGCCTGATTCTGAATCGCCTTATTATCACATTTCATAGTCTTCCGACTGTTTTCCAAAGCCTGTCAGTTCATGATGGAGGGAGCCAGAATCCCCAGGCTTCCTCTAGGTCAGAGTCATGCCTCATTATCACCATGTGAGTAACTTCACCATGCTGCTGCTTGGTGACCGAGCATAACTGGTTTCTAAAAGTATTTCTAGTTTTTGGAGCACAGTAGTGGCTGCTGCTGGTGCAGTTGATTCTCTAGGAAATGCCGGGCGGACCCCTTCCATAAAGCCTGCCCTCACCTCCTTTTGCCCTCCCTGCACTGAGCAACAGGCGGCCTGACGCTGGGAACATGCAGCACACAGAAACTGCCTTTATTACAGATTCTAGTCAACTGAAATGTCTGAACAGTGCATTTAACACAGCCTGCAGTTTGACATTCGCACCACAATCCCCCCTGCCAGGAACCTTCCTCATTTCACAAAGGTTTTGGCTTTCTTTCAGTGGATAATGGGCTTTTTTCACAAGGGTACATGTAAAGAGTAGAGTTTGTCAAAGGCAGCCAAACTGGATTGTCCACTTCAAGAGCTTCTTACATAGTCAGCTTGACTGTTTTATCTTTCTATGGCCTATCATTATGGACATGCCAAAAGACTCCTAATGCTACTGTGGTCTATAGTTTCCCTAATGCTCCAAGAATATGTTATATTGCATTTCTATGCATAAGGCTTCATGCTTGAACCCTCCCACTACTAAGTGCTGTAACAATGGCGGAATTACTACCAAATGTCATGGTACTCAATTGATCGATCTCAGAAGGCTGAAGGGCTGATTAGGCGCTGCCAAGATTTGAACTTGGAAAGTGCAGGCAGGCACATGTCACAGTTGAGGATTTAACTCACTGAGCTATAAGCTTAGTGCAGATAAATGGAAACATTTATCAGATGTGCCGTGCACCCTCTCCTGTCCCCTGTTCCCTCCAGTCCTTTATCAACAGAAAGCATAACATTAATATTATCAAATGTATAAGAAGTGTGCCATGACATATTGGTCAGCTTCTAAGCACTATAACAAAAAGTGCCATAATAGTTGTTATATTGATAATAAATTGAATCCCCACTGTCCCAAGTGTTAGCAAAACCTGAGGGTATGCACATGTAAGGAGAAATGTCTAAATGCTAGCATCAATAATTCTATGCAAAGGCTCAGAATTGTGTCATATCTTAAATCAGTGTTGTCAGTGCTGATTTGAGTGTGACTGATGTGATTCTTACTGAACTTCAAACATGCCCATACAAAAATCATACCCCAAGCTTTTCTTTGCTTCCATGAAATATGCACTAATCACTTAGTTTAGGCTATTGCCACCTATACGCTGAATCTTGCATTAGAGTAATTTTGCTGGGGTGGGCAGAAAGATTCCTGTCTCGGATAAGTTGAAGTCCCACATAAATACATTGGTAGAATATTCCGAAGCACTCTGACCAGTAAATTGACAGATCGACAAACCAACTGCAAAGGTGAGATGTTGAAAAAAAGAGGCATATACGTCAAATGAGATTGTCCACAAGCCATTGTATTCTTAAAAAGACAGGTCACTTCCCCATTCTCCCGCTCTTCTTTACAACTCTGTCCACATGAATTAATGGCACTAGTTCATCAAAGTGCACAATTGAAATGGACGAGAGGCAGGTTTTTATTAAGAAAGATAAATCGAGGGAAAAGGAACTGATCATTTCCAAAGTTTCTGAGGTGCATGAGGTAGCACATTGACAGATAAAGGGTGGCAGCCAGAACAAATGTACTTGTAGCAAAATGAGGGGAAGATATAGCATTAGGAACTGAAATTAGCTCCTCTGTATAGACAGATATGATTTGAATATAGTCCGTATTTTAGATCCTGCGAGGTAGAAATTGTCCCTGCCTACCGTTTCCCTATTAAATAAACTTGTTAGCTCATTCTCTAGCGTGGCTAGCCCAGAAATAAACGTCCTAGAAAGAGGACCAAAGCATGGTATAAACGTTCTCACGGGAGTAAGGCAGACAGGAGCTTATTTGCTTTGCAGTCGACTGAAACAGCTTTTCATGAAAGATTTGGGGAATTGGTAACAGATTATTTTTATGATACTGAGAAGTTGAAACCCCTGCAGAATGTGCATTAATTCCCTGTAACATTGTAGATATCAATGTTTTCTCAAATTAAGGCCTTGGCTTGAGACTGTCCTTAGGGGCCTTCAGTGAGAGGACGACACATGTCTGGCGTGGTCTAGTGAAGGCAGTAGAAGACAAAGAAGCTAGCTTAATTATCCTCAAACATTGCCAGATATTTTTGCACAAGGGTGCATGCCACCTCGGAGGTTTGAGTGACATCGCAGACACCTTGAACTTCACCTTCATTGTCTATCAGCTATCACTCAGAATCCCTTGACTTAATATATCTGATAAATACACCAAATGAAGAAACCGAAGGCACTACTGTTTTGATGGGGCAAATGCTGTTGAAGCTTTCATGTATTACACAGCATTGAGGACGGGTCACGGCTACATGAGGGAGTCCTAACTGTTTAAAAAGGTTGTAAGTTATAGCCGGATGGACATTTGGAGTAAGGGAAACTCCAGGAAGCTTGCCCTGTCTAGAGGCAGTAGCAGATTTCTAAGTGGCTGAAAGAAACAAGGTCAACAAAATTTAAGTGTTTGACTTAATAGAAGATCAGGCGGCGTGGTCCGGTGAATGCAAGGAAGCTTATATTCAAAACAAGTCGCGCACAACATAGAGAAGGTCTGGCATGAAGATTTGGGCTATCTATAAAGACAATTCTAAGAAGAGGAATTTAATATTTGTTATTGATAGAGTGTTTGGGTGTTTCTCACATCTGGTGCATGAGGTCCTTTAGCCTTGGTTTTCAAAAGCTGATGAACTCCACATTGGGTGTTTGTTGTAGTATCTTCTCCTGAGAAAGTTTCTGTAATTCCAACGCAAAGAAACCGAAACATGTTGAGAAGACATCAAGCAACATACTATATATGTTGCTATCAATTTGCTGGTAAAGCAGGAGGAACGAACGTATGGTGCAATGTAGTAGAGACCTTGTGGTAGAATTGGTACATTTTGGAACTTTTGATGCCCTGTCAACATTTATAACTATTTACAGGCCGATTCATGGAATAATTAGCGTGGCGCAAGTGGGCAAAAACGTGCGAATCGCAGTGGAATAGCGAAAATCGCAGTGGAATAGCGAAAATCGCAGTGCAATTGCGAAAATCGCACGAAAAGCAGCGCACGTCGATTCATGGAAGGCCGTGCGCGAGAAAACCAGCGGATGTGCGATAAAAAAGTGTGCGGCGCACGTTGGCGCACAGGCCATCTAACAGCGTGCGCCAGGTCACAGCGAAAATCGCACAGGCCACAGCGAAATTCGCACATAGCGCGGCGCACGCAACAAAAGTAGGCGGAACACGGGCGTAACACTCGGAATGGGGAACAACTTGCCAAAACGTGGGCGTCACGGGGGAAGTACAGGGCACAAGTGCGTTGAACGCCCACACGCTCGCCTACAACACGTATTCATGTAATAGAATAGGGCAAAAAAGCGCACGCTCAAACCAGCGCACAGGCACAAACACGACCGCCACAAGAAAGCAGGCGGTAGCGTCTCTGCGGCTGTAAGAAATGTGCGCCAAAAGGTGCGCCAACAAATAGCACCTATATACTGCCATGATGAATGTCCCATACTGTGGCCCTCCAGGAAAAATGACGTGCAAAGGGGTACCCACAAACACGGACACCCGCTGACAAAAAATACGTGTGCGTGTATACCGAGGTGCACGGGAAGTCTCACACGCGATTTGCAGGGTACGTGCATCACAGGGGTTCGTGTGAAGTTAATCACGCGATCGGGCCTGGGGGAGCGGGCTATGTGTATTTCAGGGGTTCGCGTGAAATTTCTCACGCGATCGGGCCTGGGGGAGCGTGCTACGTGTATTTCAGGGGTTCGCGTGAAGTTTCACACGCGATCGGGCCTGGGGGAGCGGGCTACGTGTATTTCAGGGGTGCGCGGGAAGTTCCACACGCGAATAGCCTGGGCGCGTGTATTTCAGGGGTGCGCGGGAAGTTCCACACGCGAATAGCCTGGGCGCGTGTATTTCAGGGGTGCGCGGGAAGTTCCACACGCGAATAGCCTGGGCGCGTGTATTTGAGGGGTGCGCGGGAAGTTCCACACGCGAATAGCCTGGGCGCGTGTATTTCAGCGGTGCGCGGGAAGTTCCACACGCGAATAGCCTGGGCGCGTGTATTTCAGGGGTGCGCGGGAAGTTTTACACGCGCTTACTGCACGGTACGTGTATTTCAGGGGTGCCGGGGAGTCCCACATGTGATTTGACAGTGTGGGTCCTCCCAGGTGTACCCTGTACACCCTCCACGGCCCCTGCAGGCAGCCCACACCACAGGGGACTACCCTGCATCCCTGGTCATGTCCCGCAGGCAGCCCACACAACATGGGCATGCCCCCCAGCAAAGGCACATGTCTCCTTGAACTAATGAACACCAACTCATGTCCCCTTGCACCCCCACCCCCCAGCACTGTGGGGCACCTGCCAGCAGGCCCCCACCCATGTCCAACTCATGTCTCCCACCACCCCCACCCCCCAGCCACCAGGGGCACCCTCCACCAGGCCCCCACTCATGTCTCCCACCACCCCCACACCCCAGCAGTGCAGGGGCACCCTCCACCAGGCCCCTACTCATGTCTACCACCACCCCCACCCCCCCAGCCACCAGGGGCAGCCTCCACCAGGCCCCCACTCATGTCTCCCACCTCCCCCACACCCCAGCCACCAGGGGCACCCTCCACCAGGCCCCCACTCATGTCTCCCACCACCCCCACCCCCCAGCCACCAGGGGCACCCTCCACCAGGCCCCCACTCATGTCTCCCAACACCCCCACACGCCAGCCACCAGGGGCACCCTCCACCAGGCCCCCACTCATGTCTCCCACCACCCCCACCCCCCAGCACTGTGGGGCACCTGCCAGCAGGCCCCCACCCATGTCCAACTCATGTCTCCCACCACCCCCACCCCCCAGCCACCAGGGGCACCCTCCACCAGGCCCCCACTCATGTCTCCCACCACCCCCACACCCCAGCCACCAGGGGCACCCTCCACCAGGCCCCCACTCATGTCTCCCACCACCCCCACCCCCCAGCCACCAGGGGCACCCTCCACCAGGCCCCCACTCATGTCACCCACCACCCCCACCCCCCAGCAGTGCAGGGGCAGCCTCCACCAGGCCCCCACTCATGTCTCCCACCACCCCCACCCCCCAGCACTGTGGGGCACCTGCCAGCAGGCCCCCACCCATGTCCAACTCATGTCTCCCACCACCCCCAGCCACCAGGGGCACCCTCCACCAGGCCCCCACTCATGTCTCCCACCACCCCCACCCCCCAGCCACCAGGGGCACCCTCCACCAGGCCCCCACTCATGTCTCCCACCACCCCCACCCCCCAGCCACCAGGGGCACCCTCCACCAGGCCCCCACTCATGTCTCCCACCACCCCCACACCCCCAGCACTGTGGGGCACCTGCCAGCAGGCCCCCACCCATGTCCAACTCATGTCCCCCACCACCCCCACCCCCCAGCACTGTGGGGCACCTGCCAGCAGGCCCCCACCCATGTCCAACTCATGTCTCCCACCACCCCCACCCCCCAGCCACCAGGGGCACCCTCCACCAGGCCCCCACTCATGTCTCCCACCACCCCCACCCCCCAGCACTGTGGGGCACCTGCCAGCAGGCCCCCACCCATGTCCAACTCATGTCTCCCACCACCCCCACCCCCCAGCCACCAGGGGCACCCTCCACCAGGCCCCCACTCATGTCTCCCACCACCCCCACCCCCCCAGCACTGTGGGGCACCTGCCAGCAGGCCCCCACCCATGTCCAACTCATGTCCCCCACCACCCCCACCCCCCAGCACTGTGGGGCACCTGCCAGCAGGCCCCCACCCATGTCCAACTCATGTCTCCCACCACCCCCAGCCACCAGGGGCACCCTCCACCAGGCTCCCACTCATGTCTCCCACCACCCCCACCCCCCAGCCACCAGGGGCACCCTCCACCAGGCCCCCACTCATGTCTCCCACCACCCCCACCCCCCCAGCACTGTGGGGCACCTGCCAGCAGGCCCCCACCCATGTCCAACTCATGTCTCCCACCACCCCCACCCCCCAGCCACCAGGGGCACCCTCCACCAGGCTCCCACTCATGTCTCCCACCACCCCCACCCCCCCAGCACTGTGGGGCACCTGCCAGCAGGCCCCCACCCATGTCCAACTCATGTCCCCCACCACCCCCACCCCCCAGCCACCAGGGGCACCCTCCACCAGGCTCCCACTCATGTCTCCCACCACCCCCACCCCCCAGCCACCAGGGGCACCCTCCACCAGGCCCCCACTCATGTCTCCCACCACCCCCACACCCCAGCAGTGCAGGGGCAGCCTCCACCAGGCCCCCACTCATGTCTCCCACCACCCCCACCCCCCAGCCACCAGGGGCACCCTCCACCAGGCCCCCACTCATGTCTCCCACCACCCCCACCCCCCCCAGCACTGTGGGGCACCTGCCAGCAGGCCCCCACCCATGTCCAATCCATGCCCCCCTGCACCTGGGTCCCAACATTCCCCAATCATGTCCGTAATGCCCATCCTCCCCTGCCAAAAGGCCCAACCAACTATCACACCCACCCACATATCAAAGGCAATTACATGTTACACCCCCAATTTAAATAATGCAATTGAACACATGTCTGTCACACACAATGGCTGCAAGTGAATGACAAAACACCCAACATGACATGCCTGAAAGCAATGAGATGATACGACACATTGAAGAATAAAAAAAATAATGTATTGAACAGCAAGTAGAATGGAAATGAAATAAGAAAAAACACAAAGCAAATCAAACAAAACAAGATGAATGTCCAAGAAAATAATCTGAAAAATAAAAATAAGCCAACGAAGAACCATGAAGAAGATCATCCTGGGTCCATGAGCCCAACCAAATTAAACCTAACTATGACTACTAACTAAAAACTGAACTATATACAAAAAAGTGGTGCATTGTCCAATCGCTACCAAAAAAAATCAAAAAAACAAAGGAAACCTAACCCTAACTATACAACTATATACAAAGGCAGCGGGCTATTCGGACGGCTCACTGGTTGTTGTCATGGGCCAGGGCATCATCGAACTCCTGGTCAATGGCTTGGAGGCGGGCATGTTCCCTGGCCCCGAGGTCCCGCAGGGATAACGCAGTGTCAAGCTCAAACTCCCTGCGAAGACCCTCGAGGCACTCAGCCCGCCTCAGCGCCCTCCGCATGGAGTCCTCCGCCCTGACCATTGTGAGCCGTTCCTCCTCTGCCCGCTGCCGCTGCGCACCTATCCGCTGGCACAACCGCTCCCACACGGAAGCCACTCCCATTCCAGGGTTCTCCTGCCCTCCGGCCGATGCCTGCACCCCTGATGTTGATGGCCCCGAGCCATGATGCCTCCCACGTTGAGCCTGCTGCTGCCTCTGACGCAACTGCCTGTGCCAGCACGACGGCATCCAGGCTGATGGAAACCACCGACGCCGTCGTGCACGTGCCCTGCCCGATGATGCCGTCACATCCTCCATCTGCTGGGGTCCAGTTGCTCTGGTGTCCACCCCTGCTGGATCTCTGACTCCCGACTGTGGCAGGGATGGGATCCCCACCGAGCTGGCTGCATTGGTCGGGGCAGGTCCACAGGGGGCCCTGGTGGCATCTGGGCTGGAAGACGGCAAGGAGAACGACTGGTGGATAGCCTGCACAGAGGAGGAGAGGGCCGCCACATTGGCCAACACATGCAGGAAACCCCCGAACATGGCCGATCCCAATTGGGCCACGTCGGCACGGTGCACTTCGTGATGCCGTGCGTGCTCCTCCCGGGAAGCACGCACGGCATCACGAATCACAGCCGTGCGCATCGCGACCCCAATCAGGACCTTCTCCGCACGGCCAGGAGTTCCCACGTCCGCAGGTGGAGGGGAGTCAGGTGACATGGACATCCCCTCTACCTGCGGACAGGCCTGGGACGGGGCATCCCTGCTGGTGCATGGTGGTGCACTCACAGGGTCAGGGACAGCGACATGCACAGGCCCCTTCATGGTGACCTGTGCTGCCTCCTGCCCCTGGCCCTGGACTGCACCACTTGCACCAGCAGGGATGCCCCCACCAGGCCCCATGTGTGCCCCAGTGGCGGCCTCCTCCTCCTCTGTGCAAACCACCAACCTGGATGGCTCCTCACCGTCTCCCACCGTAGCAGGCCCCTGTGGGGGCTCACCCACCCCTTCCGCTGCAGCCGTGGGGGCATCCCCGCCGCCTTGCTCCACAGCGCCGTCTCCGCCCTCCTCTTCACTAGCCGCTGCGTAGAGGGAGACAAAGAACACAAGCATCAGGGCACTGTACAATGGTCCCCTAGACAGGAAGCAATAGCAGATGAGCACCACTGTCAAAGTACACTTCCATCATGTCCCTCCACAACACATGGGTCAGTCCAGGCAAAACACACACAGTAACAGGCATGGTGCATGCCATGGACATTTCCATGCATGTCCAATGGACTCTTGAAACATTCAATGATATGTAACTCACATGCATCATGGCTCATGCCTATCACATGCACACACTTCACCTCAGTCACATCCATCTGGCCCCAAACACACCAAACACAGCGGATACAAGGGTAATTTGGCTGCTTTACTGAATCTGTGCATTGTCACACACATGTGTCATGCATCCATGGCATGCACAAGTCACAGACACGCAGGTCAGGCACACAGACATGGCTACCATATATGTACCTGGCATCAGCACCCATCCCTCACCCCCACCCATGTCCAGGTACAGAGACTGGCATGCTCTCATGTTCAAAATCTGCATAGGGCTCCCCATGCGGCATTTCAACACATGCAACAACCATGTGGGTCACACATCACTGGTCGCACATGCATTACCATGATGTCCCTGCACACATACATGCATACATGGCCTATGGCACACATACAGGCAAGTATCATAGAACCAGCACACCGCAACATGCCCTGTCTCACACAGTAATGCATGGACACTTACCGCTCAACTCCAGACGGGCCTCCCTCTCAAGGATCTGGGCGTGGAGCGCTGGGCGTACGCGTTCCAGGACCCTCATCTGGATGGAACTCATGCGGCCCCGGCCCCCCGCCACGAGGCGCCGGGCCTTCACAAGGGTCCTGGACCTCAAGTCCTCCCAGCGCTTCTTGATCTTCAGGACGTCGCGGGTTGCCACCCCCTCCGCGTTGATGGCAACCACACAGTCGGCCCAGATCCTCTGCCGTCCTTCCTTGCTGGCGCGGGACGATCCAAAGAGGGCATCATACTGCCCCAGGACATGCTCCACCAGGACACCAACTTCGGTGACAGTGAAGCTGGTGCCCCTCTGCCCCTCTGGCCTGGGGTTGCCACTGGTGCCAGATGTGGAAGTGCCCGACATGGCAACCCCAGAGGCAGGTGTGGGTGGGCAACTGGGTCCTGGGGCTGGGCTGTGGAGCGATGTAATCCCAGTCGGGAGTCTTCAGTTCCAGCAGGGGTGGACACAGCAACTGGACCCCTGCAGATGGCTGATGTGCAGGCACCAAATGGCAGGGCACGGTGGCAGCAGGCAGGCAGGCAGCAGCAGATGGCACGTGGGAGGCTGCTCGGGGCACGAGGGGCAGTAACTCGGCCTTCTGGGCAGGAGCGTGGTCTTCCGTGTGTTTTCGCGTGGCCAGCTTGATACGGAGTGATTTGGCACGTGAAAATCCTGCACGTCAGCGTGAAATCCGAGGAAAGGCCCTTAGCGCGTAAGCGCGTCAGCACGCATACGCGATTCTATTGGACCAGAGTCCCTCAGCGCGTAAGCGCGTCTGTGACGTGACCCGCACGGGTGTTCCCCACTCAGCACGTGATGACGGGGCACACGTGGAGATACTGCACGTCAGAGTGTCATCGCGTGTAATTGGACAAAAGTGCGCGTACACGCGATTGGCCTATGTACGTGTATTTAATGGGTGCGCGGGCACTTACACACGCAAGTACGTCAGCGAACCTGTATCCCGTGGTGCGTGTGAATTTCCACACGCTTTTGGACTGGGAACTGGATTCCAGGGGTGCGCGGGTCACACGCTGTATCCCGTGGTGCGTGTGAATTTCCACACGCTATTGGACTGGGAACTGGATTCCAGGGGTGCGCGGGTCACACGCTGTATCCCGTGGTGCGTGTGAATTTCCACACGCTATTGGACTGGGAACTGGATTCCAGGGGTGCGCGGGTCACACGCTGTATCCCGTGGTGCGTGTGAATTTCCACACGCTATTGGACTGGGAACTGGATTCCAGGGGTGCGCGGGTCACACGCTCGCCTAGAACACGCGCAAAGCATACATTTGCGGACTTTAACAATAACAAGCTCAGATGCCAGGATGAACATACCGTTCCTAGCAGCAGTGGCAGTGGGCTACCAAAGGAGGAGGAGGAGGATAGTCAGGGCCAGAATATTCACACCCAGAACCAGCCTTTTCGGGATGCCTGATGACCAGGTGTATGGGAGGTACAGGTTTCCACCACACATTATACTGGACCTGGTGAGTGAGTGGGAGGATGACCTCACATCACCCACCCTGTGCTCCCAAGCACTCAGCTCCCTGGAGAAGGTCCTCAATGTACTGCACTTCTTAGCCACTGGATCATTTCAGCGGACAAGTGCCATAGTGGGTGGAGTGTCACAGGCCACCCAGTCACGCTGCCTACACCAGGTCTTGAACATCATCACTGCACGGCCATCAGTCCGCAGGCACATATACCTGCCCAGAACACCTGCAGAAAGGCATGCTGCCGCCCTGGATTTTTACGCTGTGGCACGATTCCCCAAAGTGCTAGGTGCCATCGACTGCACCCATGTGGCTCTACGTCCCCCCAGGGCATCTGAGCACATCTATAGGAACCGCAAGCACTGGCATTCCATCAACGTGCAGGTAGCATGTAATGCCAAGGGAATCATCACCTCAGTATATGCCAACTATCCCGGCTCCACCCACGACAGCTTCATTTACCGAATGTCCACCCTAAGCCGGGACCTAGAAGCTGGGCGGCATGGCGATACATGGCTGCTTGGTGAGTATGTATGCCACTGCACATGCATGCATGTTGGATACTGAGCAAGGTCACAACCCCACCAATGATACCAATCACCACCTCCACAGGGGACAGTGCCTACCCTCTCAGCCCCCACATGATGATGCCAATTCGGAACCCCACCACGCCACCCCAGGTAAGATATAACACAGCCCACATTACAACCAGGGGCATAGTGGAGCGCACATTTGGAGTGCTAAAGTCACGCTTTCGCTCCCTTGACCGTTCTGGCGGGCAGCTGTTATACGCTCCCCCAGTAGTGTGCAGGATCATAGTGGCAGCATGTGTCCTGCACAACGTTGCAACACGCCGGGGCCTGGCCGTGGACATGGTGGTGGCCCCACATCCCCAACCACATGCACAGCCGCTGCGCATGGGAGGGGAAAGGGCACGGGGGGAGGCAGCCCGTACACAGCTAGTGGCTAATTACTTCACATAGAAATCACACCCCTGTGGAGTGCACACTGCCCTGGCACATTCCATCTGACAATCAATGATGACTCAACCTGACACTGATCCTGAATGTCTGGAGAATGAACCGTCAAAACCATATCAGCCTGAGATTGTTCACCTGGAAGTGTCACAATGTGTGCATCCCTACCCACACAGACACCACCAATGCAGTTTTGTGAAGTTACACATTGAAGCAGCTAAAATGAATACCCACTTGCAAAATGCAACAAGAGGACAGTGCCATGTCAGCCAACCCAACCCCAGCACCGCCACATGACACACCGTGCCATGTCATGCTAATTGCAGGTAAACAAAGTAATCCCCACAACATGACATCAGTCTCACTATGTACAGTGGCACTATTAGAAACCTGCAACACCTGAAATGCTCACAGCAATGCCGGACCAACAACATACTTGAGCACGTAGTACCATTAACATGACATCACAAATGTTACATATTAGTAGTCTCACCACCTGGAAATGCCTGCACTCCCACCACTACCAACTGTGCAGTGTTGTCGCCATGTAGAGTTGTAGGTGCACTGCTGCCAACATGGACCCCATCTCCAGACTAGAGGTCCTTGTGTGGACATGAGGAAGGGACCTGCAAATTGGGAGGTAGACACAGAAGAAGAGTTACACATCAATGCAACATGCAGTGTACAACACAACAGCAATATGCACTAGGAATGTATACACAGTATTGACTACAGACTGCCCACACAGCTCATGGGAGTCCAACGTCACTGTGTAATTCACTGTCACTTGGGCACACCCTTTACAAGCCCATGGAAACAGGAAGCAGGAGGGGTGTGTGTGACTCAAACCCAAGCATCTGAACCAAATACATTACAAGCCTGCATGTGCCCAGCCACAATGCAGCGTATGCCCACAGGAACCACGGAAGCCAACAGATCGTCCCAAAAAAATTGGGAATAAAAGAAATCAAAATAAAAATAAAAATAAGAAACAATCAAAAATGGCCATTGATGGGCCCGGGGGGGTTGGGGAGGCCACCCAGGAGGTCCGAGGACAGGATGCACACCAGAACCCACCTGCGTGGATCCTGGGAAGATAAAACACCTCCATGGGCTCATGGCCCACACGGCTACCCTATAGTGGGAGTATCACTGCTGTCGCTATTATCACCCTGTGCAGCTGCATCCGGAGGTGGTTGCACTATGGGAGGCAGCCCACGCAAGGCCCTAGTCTGCTCCTCCATGGCTGCAAGCATGCGGGTGTAGTAGGTCTGGTTCTGGAGGATGAGTGTGCGGAGGTCCCCATGCAACAACTCACGGGATGCCCGGACCTCCGCCCTCGTTGCCTGCATCTCAGCTGAGAGCGTACGGGTGAGACGCTCCAGCTGCTGTTCTGTCCTTTGGTGTGTTGAAGCCTCAAGCTCAACAAGAGTCGTCCTGAGGTGAAGGAGCTCCTGCCTCAGGGCTTCCCTGTGGCCCTGGGACTCAATGGAGATGGCCTCCTGCAGAGTCGCCAGTGCCGCCCGCCTGTCCCTGTTGGACCCCAACATGTCCTCCCTGTGTGACTGGCAGATGGAGTCGGTTGCCTGCTCTAGTCGCTCCATCAGCCTTTCTGGGGGGACAATGGAAGTGGCCACCCTATCCATGGCCTGAGCCATCATCTCGGATGATGCAGCCTGTTGGGTTGCCATACCGTAAATGGATTGCTCCCATGCGGTATTGCCGGGTGGCGTACGGCCACCACGTCGGCGGGCACCACACCTGTCTGGGGCAAGGCGAACTGCGCCTTGCTGTGCCGGCACTGCCTGAGGCTGCAGGACTGCATTCCCCCTCTGATCTGCTGGCCCAGGAACAGGATCAGATGTCGCGGAGTGTGACCCTGCATCCGTAACCACCGAAGGCGTAGCTGCCAACACTGACATCCCCATGGAGGGTTCTGACCCTGGTGCAGGTGGGTGAGACAGAACAGAATCCCTCCCTGGAACACTCACCTGCGACGGCACGTAGGTCTCATCCGAATCAACACCTGAGTACAGCTCGGGGGAGGTGCAGCCAGAGACACCCCTTGAGAGCACGACCTGCAGCACTTGTGGGTTCTCCCCCACCACCACACCACGTCCCTCACTGGTGGTTGGTCGGCCCTCGGAGCCCTCCTGGGTCTGCACCATCTCCACAACCCCAGCAGTATCAGGTGCGTCTTCCCCTGCAAAGACATGAAAACAAAGAAATGGAAACAGGCATTAGCACCATGGCACACATTGAGGGCTGAGAAGCAAGAGAACCAGTACTTGATTGACACATGTCCCACATGACTAAAACCCTCCCATGCATGCACCCTCACTGCGTATGAAGTCCAGGCAAATGGCACACACTGATGACACCAAGATGGAAGATGAACACATTTTCTGCATGCTGCCTGGCAGTGGCATCACACATTGGCCTGTGATTGGCAGGTGAAACACACATGCCATCACACAGATGGCATGTACCATTGCTATTGAGTGAAGATGGAGAGGAGGGCAGCACCTATTCATTCAGTCCAATTCCCGCATGTAATAGCTTTTCTAATTCTAACAGGTCAGATTTTTCACCTGGAGCTGCCAGTCTGAAATGGTCCAATTGCACAGGGACATGTGTGTACAAATGATATCCAGGTAACAAAGTCACTCCACTTTACCATACCCATGTCAGACATGTGACTAGTGGACAGCGACATGCCTAGTGAAAGTGGTGGAATGCAAACAAACTGACTGAATGAACAGTGAAAGAGAAGCAAATATGTTGTGGCAAGGTGACACTTCAAGGGCAACTGGCGTGCAGTTGGGCTAGATGTCTACTGTTGGCAGAAGGGATACTGCTATGGCCAAATGCAGCTGCGCAGGAAGGATTGCATGAAGCACATGGCTGACCCATACGACTCAGGCGCACACACTCTCACCTGGCACCCGAACAGAAGCCCTCACACACACACCATGCACATGGATGACACACACATGCATGGGCACTCACCGGACAATGCCTCGTAATCAGCCAGATCTCCCACGCCTTGGATCTGTTTCTCCGTGACGTAGGTCCCAGCGACTGACTCATGTGGAGTGAGTTCCATGTCTACTACTGGAGACCCACCTCCAGTCACTAGAGTTGCGGCATGACTTGAGGCCAGCTTACTCTTTGCCCTGCGCTTTAGGTCATTCCAGCGCTTATAGCAATCATTGGCTGTGCGCCTCACAATTCCAAGGGCACTTACGATGTCCGCAACGGTCTGCCAGTGTGCCTGGCGTTGTGCAGGTGTGGTCTTGGATCCTGCAACAATGACCATCTCGTTGTCATGTCCGGACACATACTCGACAAGTGCATTCAGTTCGTCATCCGTGAAGCTGGGCTTCCTGGACGGGCCGGACTGTGTAGCCGTGTCTGGGGCATCAGCCTGTGCCGGACGAGCACTCTTCCTCTTCCGCTTGGAAGGTGGTGGTGATCCTGAGTGTCCTGCGCCGCTCTGGACACTAGGGGCAGGAGCCCTGGTGGACTCTGTATCAGGAGTGTGGGATTGCACACTCAGCATGGGAGTTGGTGCAGGCATTAGCTCTAGTGTGATGGTGTCAGGGGGAATGTCAGCAGCATGGACTAGGACCGACACTGTCCTGGCTGGGTGTGTGAGGGCTGGGGTGGATGGAGCCGCAGCTGCCCCTGCAGCCTCTCCGCCCTGCCTCCTTGGTGCAGCAGATGACCTTGCTGCCCCAGATCCACGTGGCATGATGGCATCAACGTGCACCAGCGCACGTGTCGTAGCCCTGCTGACGTGGAAGTCAGCCATGGAGTCAGCCAGGTCTGGTGCCACAATGGGCTGGTCCAACAAGGGCTGAGCATGGATGGTGTCAGCCACATCAGCCTCAATGGGAGGGGGGGGGATTATGGGTGCCCGTGACTGGTCCTCCATACATGGGGGGACAGGCTCACCCTGCAAGTTACGACCACGTCCCCTACCGGATCCACCACGGCCACCACTTGTGGCTCTTCCACCTTTGCCACCCTTACGGAATCCTCGCCTCCCAGCCATGGCACTGATGTTAATGTGCGTATGGGAGTGGATGTAGACTATTGTCCTGGGCAATTGGGGGTCAAAGGGGTTGGGTACCAGATGGTTATTGTACCCTAGTGCTCTAGCAAGGCTGAATGTAACCCCTGGGGAAAGATGACGGGTCACGCAACGCACAGGAGGCCCAAAAAAGGGAGATGACGTGCACGCAACCCCTCCTAGACCACGTGTGCAGAAAGAAAAACCTGCACTACGCTGTGGCACCCAGAAACACAAGAATGAACGTATGCGTGTCACACACAGCCTAGAATGACCTCTGAAGGGGTAGGCTACACACGGGGCTAGCACAGATGTTAGATACTTGCGTGACTCACCGTCTGTCAGGTAAACGAGCGTGTAAAAGGAGCACGTTTGGTTGGCAACACCCCCGCCAAAAGAAGATTTGTCCGCTGTCTGAGGAGACAGGACAACAGTAGAAGGGAACACTGTTTGAGGGAACAGGCCTAGGTAAACCAGTTAAAGAGAAAAAAGATCAAAAGCTGTCGGAGTTAACAGGGAATACGAACTAGAAACGCCGTGAAGTAAATCGCGTGTGAAACGACAAGAAGTACAGAATTCACCCACTCGCTCTCCACGAAAAGCACGTACAAGGAAAACGTGTTATACACGTACCTTTTATACAGGCCCACACGTCCAGCGTCACTTACGCGGCGTGTACGCGCTAGGGCCATTTCCACCTATTACATGCTTTGTCACTTCTGCATGTAGGGCCATTTCCACCAATTACACGCTTTGTCACTTCTGCGTGTAGGGCCATTTCCACCTATTACATGCTTTGTCACTTCTGCGTGTAGGGCCATTTCCACCAATTACACGCTTTGTCACTTCTGCGTGTAGGGCCATTTCCACCAATCACACGCTTTGTCACTTCTGCGTGTAGGGCCATTTCCACCAATCACACGCGATTACACTCTGACGTGCAGTCTTTCCACGTGTGCTCTGTCATCACGTGCTGTGTGGGAAACACCTGTGCGGGTCACGTCACAGACGCGCTTACGCGCTGAGGGCCTTTCCTCAGTTTTCACGCTGACGTGCAGGATTTTCACGTGCAAAATCACTCCGTACCAAGCTGGCCACGCGTACGCACACGGAATACCACGCTCCTGCCCGGAAGGCCGAACTACTGCCCCCCAGAGCCCGAGCACGCTCCCACCTGCTGCTGCCTGACTGCCTGCTGCCCCTGCACTGCTGGGGGGTGGGGGTGATAGGGGACATGAGTGGGGGCCTGGTGGAGGCTGCCCCTGGTAGCTGGGGGGCGGGGGAGGTGGTAGACATGGGTGGGGGCCTGGTGGAGGCTTCCCCTGGTGGCTGGGGGGTGGGGGTGGGGTGGTAGATATGGGTGGGGGCCTGGTGGAGGCTGCCCCTGGTGGCTGGGGGGTGGGGGTGGTGGTAGACATGGGTGGGAGCCTGGTGGAGGCTGCCCCTGGTGGCTGGGGGGTGGAGGTGCAGGGGGACATGAGCAGGTGTGCAGGGTAGTCCCCTGTTTTGTGGGCTGCCTGCAGGGGCCGTGGAGGGTGTACAGGGAACACCTGTGAGGACCCACCCAGCCTAATCGCGTGTGTAACTTCCAACGCACCCCTGTAATACACGTACCCTGCTGAAGTCGCGTGTAAAACTTCCCGCGCACCCCTGAAATGCATGCGCCCAGGCTATTCGCGAGTGGGACTTCCCGCGCACCCCTGAAATACACGTAGCACGCTGGGAGACATGAGTGGGGGCCTGGTGGAGGCTGCCCCTGGTGGCTGGGGGGTGGGGGTGCAGGGGGACATGAGCAGGTGTCCAGGGTAGTCCCCTGTTTTGTGGGCTGCCTGCAGGGGCCGTGGAGGGTGTACAGGGAACACCTGTGAGGACCCACCCAGCCTACTCGCGTGTGTAACTTCCAACGCACCCCTGTAATACACGTACCCTGCTGAAGTCGCGTGTAAAACTTCCCGCGCACCCCTGAAATGCATGCGCCCAGGCTATTCGCGAGTGGGATTTCCCGCGCACCCCTGAAATACACGTAGCACGCTGGGAGACATGAGTGGGGGCCTGGTGGACGCTGCCCCTGGTGGCTGGGGGGTGGGGGTGCAGGGGGACATGAGTGGGGGCCTGGTGGAGGGTGCCCCTGGTGGCTGGGGGGTGGGGGTGCAGGGGGACATGAGTGGGGGCCTGGTGGAGGGTGCCCCTGGTGGCTGGGGGGCGGGGGTGGTGGTAGACATGGGTGGGGGCCTGGTGGAGGCTGCCCCTGGTGGCTGGGGGGTGGGGGTGGTGGTAGACATGGGTGGGGGCCTGGTGGAGGCTTCCCCTGGTGGCTGGGGGGTGGGGGTGGGGTGGTAGACATGAGTGGGGGCCTGGTGGAGGGTGCCCCTGGTGGCTGGGGGGTGGGGGTGGTGGGAGACATGAGTTGGACATGGGTGGGGGCCTGCTGGCAGGTGCCCCACAGTGCTGGGGTGTGGGGGTGGTGGGTGACATGAGTGGGGGCCTGGTGGAGGCTGCCCCTGGTGGCTGGGGGGCGGGGGAGGTGGTAGACATGGGTGGGGGCCTGGTGGAGGCTTCCCCTGGTGGCTGGGGGGTGGGGGTGGGGTGGTAGACATGGGTGGGGGCCTGGTGGAGGCTGCCCCTGGTGGCTGGGGGGTGGGGGTGGTGGTAGACATGGGTGGGGGCCTGGTGGAGGCTGCCCCTGGTGGCTGGGGGGTGGAGGTGCAGGGGGACATGAGCAGGTGTGCAGGGTAGTCCCCTGTTTTGTGGGCTGCCTGCAGGGGCCGTGGAGGGTGTACAGGGAACACCTGTGAGGACCCACCCAGCCTAATCGCGTGTGTAACTTCCCACGCACCCCTGTAATACACGTACCCAGCCAAATTGCGTGTGATAATTCCCGCGCACCCCTGTAATACACGTACCCAGCCAAATCGCGTGTAAAACTTCCCGTGTACCCCTGTAATACACGTACCCAGCCAAATCGCGTGTGATTATTCCCGCGTACCCCTGTAATACACGTGCCCTGGCTAATCGCGTGTAAAACTTCACGCGTACCCCTCTAATACACGTACCCTGGCCAATCGCGTGTTAAACTTCCCGCGTACCCCTGTAATACACGTACCCTGGCTAATCGCGTGTACAACTTCCCGCGTACCCCTGATATGTACGTTACCCGCTTTGCGTTCCTTGTTTGGCAGCCCTGTAAACTGGTCCAGGGTTAGCGCAGCCCTTTGTGATGATTTAGCGATTTTGATGGCTTTTCCTTGCGCGAGGGCGTTCTTGGGGGCGTTACTGGCGCTGCTGCAGGGTCGCTGCGATACTCTGTGCCACGGCTGGTTTGGGAGCCTAAAATCCATGAATACGCTGTGCGCGGAAATCGGTTTTAGCGCACGTGCCTGGTGCAGACAATCGCACGCGGACACTCTGCGCCAGCCGCTTGCGACACTTTTCTGCGAAATTCTATGAATTACCCTCTTAGTTTTTGGAGGTGTGTTTCTTAAAAGAAAATTGTTAAAATTACGCCAGCAACACTATGCTGTTTTTAACTGATTCATTTTTGTAGTGAGAATAAAAATAATTGGTATGGATAATTGTAACATTGTAGTATGTTTAGATGAACCTGGTCTAAAAATAAGACTTGTCGGGACATACAGTGAGTCTGTGGGGTAAGTTTTTTGTTGATATGCATATTAATATATCCCCACATTTGGTAGTTACTCATCTATAATACATGGTGAGTCTACCATACCCATATAAAAGCCTGTAAATAATTTTCTTTTTACAGTCTAGTTATGACATCCATACTGACCAGTAATAAGAAAAAAACTGCTCTGTAATCAGTTATTGCGTTCTAGCTGTCACTGCAGCACTTCAAGCCATGACACGCTTTTCAAATTAATTTCTCGTAAAATAGCTTTTGTGGCACTTCAATTGTTTCTGGTAGTATGTTTATTTCATGAATTGCTTGAGTTCAACATATACGGGCAAGAATCTATCTCACAATATTATTGCTTTCAAAGCCCAAAACTTGTTTTAGATGCATTTTGTTAAATGGCTTAAACAGTTTTTTGCAACTAATTATAAGTTTAGTCCGGTATTATAAGGAATAAAATGCACCCTACTGTATGTTGAAAGGATATTGTAAGTGACCTTGGAATTATGTGACCTTATTAAGGAACAATAATGTATTTATTCAATTCTCAGGGTTTGGGAAAACTCCTATTTGGCCCTACAGCTAAGATGGGAGTAGTCTCTACCATGAAATCATAAAGAAAACACAGTCCTAGTCAGTCTCTGTCAAATCAAAATGGCCTATACTAACAAAACCTAATACCTGCCCTATCCCTTATACAGAAAGTGTGTAAAGGGGAATATATTTATAAAGAAAAGTCAATGTTAGGCTATAAAGAATGAAAGTGGTTGAATCAGCTCTCCTCCCCACGTTGGACAGCACAGAGTAAGGCGCCACCCCTCAGCAGGATGACACACTCTGGCTCAGGTACTCAAAACAAAGCCGTTCACAACGTGGATGGAGGCCCGCCTGGCCTTCCACGTTAAAGCCACCTTTCCAGCGTTCCAATAGTTATTTCACAGTTAAACTAAAGGGTTCACAGTTCAACCAAATGTTCATACAGGTCTCCCTCGTTCGGGCTCAGATCTCTCAAAGCAAATGAGTTTAATGCTTCCTGTTTATTGTTGGTTCCTCTTGTAAAGCATTGTGGATTAAAACACTATGGCCCTCATTACGACCCTGGCGGAAAGTGACTGACTGGACCGCCACAGCGTAAATAGCGTTTCCGCCATTGCACGATGGAGCAAAGTGCGGCCCATTCCGACCCATCGGGCACGAGCACCACGCCATGGCGGAAGTGCAAAGTCCGCGATGGCGGAAATGACCCCAAAACGGCCCACACCGCCGCCGTACGGCGCCCTAGGTGCAATACCGCCACCCATCATAGCGGACACCGCAGTGAGCGCCAACCGGAAAGTACGGTGACCGTAAATATACGGAAACGGAAGTAAAAACATGGGCCCGGAACGGGAAACAACACCCCGTACACCTATAAAACCACAAAATACACACAACCACTAAAAACACCACCCTGAGACACATCCCAACCCGTCATCCACCCTAGTGAAACCAAGAAAAATGGGAAAAGTAGCGAAGAAAGCGTGCGACCGCAAGCGGCAGGTCCACTTCTCCCGTGAGGAACTCACCGTGCTTACAGAGACCCTCCAGGAGAATGCCGCCGCCGTCTTCTCCACGCAAATGACCAGGACGGCACTTGCGAACAAGAAGGCCATATGGGCCCTGGTGGCACAGCGGGTAAGTGCGGTGGGGACCGCACCCCGCAACCCACAGCAATGCAGGAAGCGGTGGGACGACCTGCGGATACGCGTCCGTAGCATACTTTCTGCCAACCGCAACATTGCCACAGCCACCGGGGGAGGATCGGAATCACCCATCAAGTTGACCCCCTGGGAAGAAATCTGTGCCTCCACCATTGGAATGGAGAGCATAGAGGGAGTCGGAGGGATGGAGAAAGGAGTGCAGACATCCGGAGAATCAGGTAGGTGGCCCAAATAAAACCATGCCAAATCCACAATGTCCAATCATGTGACTCACATGTGTCCACATAGCGCAACAGCAACACATGGCCAGGAGAACGTCCACACACATTGGCCTGATAGCGCACTTTAAAACCACAATAAATACATAAATAATTAAAAACCCAAAAAACACCCACTACACGTGCAGCAGGCACACCCTAACTGCAGGCTGCCAAACAACTGCACCCTCACTCCACACACAAATGAAAGCACCTCCAAGGCCCCGACCCAAATCACCCTCAGGTACCACCCCAATGCATGTGATACATTGCCATTCCAATTCCCACAGACCCATTAATAACGCTCGCCCTCCTTTACTCCACCACAGGGTCCGATCCAAACGACGAGCTCCAGGACACCCCTACCAGCACACCTGCAAAGAGGGCCAAGACCGACGGCCAAAGACCCTCCACCTCAGCTGCACGCATCAAGACACGGCAGCAGCACATATCAAGTGGCAGCACACAGGAGGGAACATCAACAGGCACCCCAGCAGCCAGCATGCCCACAACAGCACCACCACAGGTCCCCCCAATGGATGCCACAGAAGGTACTGCCTCTGGTGGCAGCAGCACCATAGGTGACACCCCATTAATGGCAGCATGCTCCGACACAGAAGACGGGGATGTCGAAGTCAGATCCATCCATGACCTGTCCCAATCCCCCTGTCTGTTCCATCCCGTACACCATGAGGATACCACGCAGGGGCACCCACAAGACGACGACTGGCCATCCCCCACAAGCCCTGTGGCAGGGCAACATGAGGCGAACAGCCCCTCTGTGACACCACCGCAAATGGCCATGGCCCAGCAGAGGCAACAGTCCCTCGACCAGTTAATCGTGCAACAGCAGCAACTGGCCACGCTCCTCAAGGACCATGCCGATGGATGTGGGGGCACTAAGGCAGACATAGAAACATCAACTGAGACACTTAGGGCACAAATGGAGAGTAGCACCGAGAGCCTGAGAGTCCAAATGGAGAGTAGCACCGAGAGCCTGAGAGTCCAAATGGAGAGTAGCACCGAGAGCCTGAGAGTCCAAATGGAGAGAAGCACCGAGAGCCTGAGGGGGGAACTGCATGCGACGTCCAAAGACGTATGTGCCGAACTTGCCGCAGTGCGCCGTGTGCTCACTGAGCTCTCACAAACCCTTAGGGACATGCATGGACTTGAGCAGGCAGAGACATCATCCGTTGCAAGTTCCGTCCAGGGCAGCCCCCAACGTAGATCTGGGAGGAACCTGCGCTCCACAGGCAGGGGTGCCCCTGATACCCGCAGAGGGGGCTTGCAATAGCGACTGCCCACTGACAATGAGCATCTTTGGACACTGGTGTTCGGGGGGGAGGTAGGAGGGTGGAGGGGGTGTGTTGGGCTCACTTGGGTTGCGGGTCGATAGGGTGTTCAACATGATATCACATATGCCATAAACAATGCACGATCAACCAATGAGATGTGTGGACAATGATCTTCGTGTACTAGGCCATCATAGGCGTACAGTCCATTTTGTGCATGTACCAGACACACACAGTGCCACGAGTCCCGTGTCCATGTATCAGCCACCAGGCGTGAGTGCTAGAAGCATGCATCTATGAGATGCTGACGAATTTCACGGCCCTCCTGTGCCTCGCAGACTCCTTGAGGTGCTGCCACATCCCCACCCTCATCATGACCATCTTCAGGTGCTTGCAGTTCTGCGTCAGGGGGCATGGGCACATTTCTACGTACGCACATGTTGTGTAGCATGACACATGCCATCACCATCTTTGCAACCTTCTCATGGCGGTACAGGAGTGCCCCGCCAGACCTGCTGAGGCACCGGAAACGGGTCTTCAGTAGGCCGAATGCCTGTTCAATGACTACACGGGTACGTGAGTGGGCATGGTTGTAGTCCTCCTCATGCTGGTCCCGTGGGTTCCGGACTGGTGTGAGGAGCCATCTCTTCAGTGGATATCCGGCATCACCTGTATGTGGACGATAAACGAATTATGTGGAATGCCATTGCTACGTACGCACCCCCCCCCCCCTTCCTGCCAGGTCATTGCCGCATCACATACCCCACATCATCATGCATGAAATGAGACTCACCGAGTAGCCAGGATCTGTTCCCTGCGTGTCGCTCCATGTAGCGTGGTATTGTTGAGTTCCTCAAGACCATAGAATCATGGGTTGATCCAGGGAATCGGGCACAACAATGTGTAATGATCCTGTTGGAGTCACACACCATTTGTACATTCAGTGAATGAAATTGTTTTCGGTTGCGGTACTGGGCCTCCATGGCATGTGGGACGACCAATTCCACATGGGTGCAGTCGATGGCACCAATGCAACCCGGTATGCCGCCAAGTGCATGGAATCCCACTTTTGTGTTGGTTATTTCCTGCTCCGAGCGTGGTAGAGAGATGTAGTCGTCTGCGTGCTGCAGGAGGGCATCGAGCACTTGCAATAGTGTCCGTGAGAACAGTGGCTGAGAAATGCCATGCAACTGTCCGACTGTGTGCTGGTAGGTGCCTGTGGCCAGGAAGTGGAGTACAGACACCACCTTCAGTAGGGGTGGGATGGCGGTTGGGCTATCTATCATGCTGACAAGGTCAGCCTGTGTCATGTCCACAATGGCGGCCATGGTGTCCCGGTCCAAACGGTAGAGGGTGTGGATCTGCTCATCAGTGAGGTTGAACGGATGTGCTCGGAGGCGTGGGATTGCGGGCTGCCTGCGTGGTGGTAGTGGCTGTGCTGGCAGCCCTTGCTGGCCCTGCCTTGCCCTCCTCCTCCTCCTGCGTCTCCTCCGTGCGGCCGGTTGTAGTTGGTGTTCGTCTTCTTCTTGGAGTTTGAGTACTTGCAGTGCTATCAGGTCCCCCAGGGCCAACATCGCGAGTCCTGCCGGTAGCATTTCGGAGTGGGTGTGGTTGTGGGAGGAGACTGGGTGTGCAATTTATGTGTTTTCAGGCTGTATGGCCTCCACCTGTGGTGATTCATTCCACCTGTGCAAGCTGCTCTCCCCTTTGGGCGAGCACGTCCCGCACACAACGCTGCAATTCGAGGAATGGCATCTTGCTATTACAATCATGTATTAGTACCCGATGGCCGTGTAACATTGGTTGATATGTTCATTCGGCTATGGTCCCATTGTTTCACATGCATTCTTTGCAGTCGCGAACAGACTTGTGAAGGGTCAGTGGAACGTAGTACTCGAGTAACGGTGGACCCTCATGCATCACTGTACCGAGGTTCACCGACGGGCGGGGCGTCCTATTTGTGAGTGAAGGCAGTTGCCATTTTCACACACAGCCGCACTAGATGGATTAATTTGTGATTTCAAGCGGCCACAGATGCCTTTTCGACGTGATGTTGCAAATGAGGAATTCGAAGGGCGGCGCTTTCGGTCTTCAGCTAGCGGCGAGGAGATGCCCACAGGTCTGACTGCAAATATAACGTTCTATTGTTCAGTGTCCTTGGGACAGGGGCCATGGCGAGGATGCAATGATTGATATGAATAGTTTGGGATGCGCAATAGCGAAGTGGATGATGAGGCCGGACGTTCCCAAATACATGTTACTTCACAACACTGGAATTACGGGCTGGGGCACAGTGGATTTTGCAGGCTGCATAACGCACAGACTCAATGGAATTCTCACATGTTATGTGAGTATGGAAACAGGCGTTATCATTACGGGATGAGGGAATGATGAATGGATGCATGGACAGATGATTTGATACGGTGTTTGCCATGTACAGGGCTTCTTGGAATCTGTCCGCCTCCCCTGCGCTATGTGATGCAGGGCTGCCATAGTGGGACCATCGTCTATCTGGCCTTGTTGAGCCCTCCCTGTCTCGACGCGCCTTCAGACACTTGTGTCCATGCACGTTACCAATCCCATCTGATGGATTCTGTTTTCACAGACGCATGCACAGGTACACTCGTTTGTGATGGTGTTTTCACCTCGATATGGATAGTTATGAGTCGCAAGTGGTTTTGGGGTGGTGATGATCCTTTGGAGTGGGCTAGCATGCATATGGCTGTGGATCTAGTGTGATCATTGAAGTGAGTTGATCGAATGTAGTTCTGATGGCCATTCTATTCTTTTTCTTTTCTTTTGGTTGACAGGTATCTCCTCCCCTTTTGCCACTGCCATCTGTATGCCACTCCTGCAGATGGGTTTTACTCCCGACACCTGCTGCTTCGTATTAATCAGTGGAGCAGCATTACGATCTTATGGGACGATCGCCAATGGGCCACATGCCCTTACGCAATACTAGTGGCTCGGAGCAACATTTCGGCCTTTCAGCTGGACTAGTGCCTCCCTATTGGGACGGCCCTGCGGTTCTAGGCGCTTCCATGTTGCCTTTTCGTACGAGAATGTAGCCCCTGTGTACCATGAAGGAACAGGGCGTCACACAAGAAGTAGCTGGTCATTTATTGCGGATGCAGCCCACAATGGTGAAATGTGTTTTGGAGTTCATGGCCTAATGGCTGTATGGGCTTGGTGAATTTGTTGTGCATTAAATTTCTATTCTGATATGGGCCGTGTAGCGTTCTTCTTTGCAAGTGATGTGGCATATTCCTATTTGGGGAGCGATGTATTGTGAGGAGATCTGCATTGGGTTCCAGCTTCGGAGTATAGTTGCGTGGTACTGTGCTGGGCGCGTTTGCCTACGAAGCCCAGTGAGGTCAGGGGTGAGGGCTGCCAATATGACTGTTTGAATGATGTCATGCTCAGGTGTGGGGGATTAGGTTTTGTGTAACAGATGCCGGTCAGCCAGGTGGATTGGTGGAATGATGTGATTATCGGAATATTGCTGTTCACAGGTGCCTGTGTTTGCATGCGTTTCTTGGTGGGAGACTGAGGTCATGTCCATTGGTATAGCTTCTGTATTCGTGCCATCTGTGCCCTGCAGCTCCCATTGGCCCCTCTTGTGATTCTTTTGTTCGTTGGCATGCATGGGTGACTTGTACATTTCACTGGTTGCATTGTGACTTCGTTGCACCTACGGGGAGTTGTACTATGTGGCCAGGGAGCGGTGTACAGGCACTCAGTGGGGCCGTTTACGGTTGATTCGCGATGCCGTACTTCTCACCATGGCGGAATGGTACTTTCCGCCGTGCTTGATGGCGTTAAGTACATGTCCGCTAGGGTCGGAATTCGCGTACCCTTGCGCAATGGTGCTAATTACGGTTTGGCATGGCGCGCGCGTACTTGGTGCAGTTAGCGTTGGCGTTCACTACGGTGTCGCTAATGGCATCGTACTTTACGGTGACGGGTCATAATCGCACCGAGCGCTATTCGATGGCGGTATTGCATTTCCGCCATCGTTTTTCGATTTCCGCCAGGGTCGTAATGAGGGCCTATATAAATTCAATAAAATACAATACAAATGTTCGCTGGGGTCACCTTCTGTTGGGCTCGGACCTCTCAAAGCACAGGACTTGAAGGGGTTCCCTTCCCCAAGCTTTATTCAAATGTGTTCCCCTAACTCATCACACTTCGGGTCTCCCTCAGTCGGGCTCAGACCTTTACCTAATGTCAAAGACTTTTGAATGAGCAAGGCTTTTACTATAGACCTCCGCAGGACCATTTCCACTTTCCCTTCAACCCACACTCTTGTGTTATTTGCCCCAGTGCGTCTTGGTCTATGTAGTTCAGTATCATAAGCACAACAGTTCAATATTCACTTTCTACGTCCTCTTTTCTTGGGGTCAATCTTGATCATCACGCTTTTTAAAGTTCATTCACTTTGTTATTTTATTATTAAACATTTCACCTTTCGTGGAGACTTTCGAGTGGGCTACTTCCTTCGCCAGACCACTCCACTACTCTGTATCACTGGCTTCACAGTTATCAATTATTTAAAGTTCACCACAAGTCTGCCTTTCTTCATGTCTCATCCATATGCATGCAGCCTTCAATTATAAGATAGATTGTTGCCACTTCCATCTTTCTTTAACACATCAGTCTTTCATCTTGTTCACCAACTCACCGGCTGTGTGCATGCCTTTCTTGCCTTTGCCGTTTTACTTCATGAGTCAAGGCTAATACCACAGGCTTAGCCTCGCCTCCCCAACTCTGTCCTTCACATGGGAGGGTCACAGGTGCATTTGAAACACAATGCAGTCTTCTTGTCTGGGATTCAACCTTCTCCACAGATCTCTTAGGTTTCTTTGGAGGCAATGACCTTCTGCACGGAACTCCTTGGATCCTTTACCCTTCATTCTTGTCCCCTATCCGTCGCGCTGCTCCAGTTGTTTTGCCTTTGCCCTGGAAGTTCTGCTGCCTCTCATGTTCCACCTTACTGATTGTGTCTCTATGTTCCACCTTTTACCTGTGTGGGGAGAGCTAATGGGTATCAGATGTATGTGATTTAACATCAAGTACCTGACTTTGCCTGACCCGATTACCGGGACATGTCCAATGTGATATGTAAGGGTTAGCCTTGTTACTCTGTCACCCTCTTCCTCAGCCCAGTGTTTGTATAGAAAAGGTGGCCTGGGTGGGAGTTGGGACATTGTGGAATCCTATGAAATAGGAGGGGTCATGGATACGAGAAAGTGGGGACTACCTTTTCTCACCATTGGTCGTCTCACCCCCACTCCCTGAACAGCCCTCCCCCAGGTGATCCTCCCGCACAAGTCCACCCCAAGGATCTAGATCCAAAGGAGATGGCTGTGCCCTGGCCACCTGAGAGAGAGGGTTCCCCAGGGACTAATAGGTGAGACACCCTTTTGTTTTCTCACACCTCCTTTCCCTATTTGGTCAAACAACTCCTCAGTGACTTGCAATATCCGTATATTGTATGGTAGGGAGTACTTTATCCCATATATAATTCTATATGTGCATGTCATAGTCAAGCTGTGCCCTCTTTCCTTCTACCTGGGAATTTGTATATTATTTAGCATTAGGAATGCTTGCATCTCGTCATCTTTTACTGCCGCAGGATTTAAGATACATACTTGGAAAAGGGGTTGAGGAGGGAACTGTAAGGCTGGCGTGGCAGAAAGCACTGAACTATGGACCTTACAGGGACCCTGCTTGTTTAAGGTGACTACCTCTTTAGATGGAAACGTTGAATTGTGCTCATAAGGCTAGTGTGAATCTCTTCTTCTGAGTTAGAGGCGTCATATGTCATAGTCGGTGTTGAGGTGAACGCTTAGTCACCCGGCATCAACAAGGCACTGGGTAGTGCATGGCAACTTTTGTAAAGCCGTATGATTGTGTCACAGTCATGTGTGCTTTCGTGCTAAAAACCTATTGGTCCGAATTCGCCAAAAATATGCCATGCACATACGCAAGTGGAGAACACCTGCCCATTTTACAGGTGTCCTGGTGGGTAGAAGTACACTCTCCTGTGCAAATGGCTTTGGAGCTTAACGGCATTGAATTTGCACACGCACACTCTCCAGTACACTCACAACAGCACTCTCCAATGATCAATCTGTCAAGGCCCTATAGTCCTGCTTCAGAAATGACCGATATCCCTGTCAAGTGCATTAGAACTGTCTGAAAGCTCTTGAGGTATATTCTACCTGTGCTTGCCTTAGAAATGTAAATGCTGTTAATTCCTCGTATGCCAGCCATCGGAATGTAAAGTCAGAAGCTCTCCTGCTAGAGTTAGGAGACCTGCAGTTCAGACCGAGACTAATTTAACCACCAACACCCACCTGGCTAAAATTGTGGCTACCACCACTGCCAATGGTACTCTAACCAGCCCCCCACCTTAAGGCCTTCTCTCTACCCCCTTGCCAAACTTAACCAACCACTCCCCATCAGATGCCACAACTAGTGCTATGGTCAAGGAAACTAGGCCTTCTACCCCCCAACTCACTCACTCACTCACTCACCTGCAGCTCTCAATGGAGCTGCAGTCAATGCAAAGTCCCTGTTGGCACATGCCCTAGACATCTAAGACCTTATCACGTACAACAACCTTGATATTCTGGCCATCATCGAAACCCAGACAACTACACCATCTTCAGAAAAGACAGACGGGAAGCAAAAGGTGGGGGAGTAGCCTTTATCACAAAAAAAGCTCCAACCATCTGAGAAATAAGCACCCCAGCATTCCAGAGAACTTCTGTCAATTAAACTGACCCTATCCCACAGAGCTACCCTCAACCTTCACCTCATCTACAGGCCCCCGGGCTAATTCTGTCATTCGAGGAAGAAAGCTCACTTCTTCTCTCACTGTAGGCCAAGCCTTCATCTTGCACTTTTAGGTGACCTAAATCAAGGTTTTAACGACCCCACAGACGTCCACGCTCTTTCCCAAGCCAAGTCAATTACTGCTTTGCGCTTCGCCCAACGCTTCTCAGGACCAACTCACAATAAAGGCTGCACCCTAGATTGGTTTGTAGAATGCAATAGCAACAACAGGATCCTCACTAACTCACCATGCCCATGGCCAGACCACAATGTAATTGCCTTCTCCGTCCCTCTTTGCAACCCTCCCCATGCAGGCGGCACTGCTCTTACCAGCCACTCTCCCAATAAAAAGCTGGGAACATCACACCGACAATATCCTCCCTTCTCCGAAAGCCTCTCACAGACTTGCAATCTTCCACTAAAGACACCACATCAATGGTAGACCTATACAACCACTCCAAGTCATTCACAAAGTGGCCCCAATGAGCCATCGCAAACCCAAGACTCTTGCTCATATGAACACCTGGTTTACCCCCAATCTCAAAATCATTTGCTCCTCCAAACGAGCAGCTCAGGTGATCTGGAACAAGGATCCCTTAGCCACCAACAAAAAACACTTTACCAACCTATCCAAAACATATAAACAGGCTATACTTCAAGCCAAAAAAGTATCATACAATGAGAGAATTGACACAGCCCAATCAGGCACTCATGAGTTCTTTGCAATATTGCGTGAACTGGAGACACCAGCTACCCGTACAGACAGCTGCCTCAAAGACAGCACCTGGTGCGCAAATATCCAGAATGCACTACTGGACACAATCTCCTCACTCCAATCAAAAGTGGCAGTAGAAGAAAAAAAAACATAGGGCCAGCAGAACACCTCTAACTCAAACCCCAGCATCACCTGACTATGCCACCCATCTGTTTGAATTTTCCCAGATATCAGACCTAGAAGTTACTAAAATGTTCAAAGGCCTAAAACCCTCCAAATGTCAAGGCGACATTTGTCCTGCCTCTCATCAAAGACTGCGAAGTAGAGCTAACTCCTTTAATTGTCTCACTTGTCAACACCTCATTTACCACTGGCACAGTACCTTCTAACCTCAAAGACGTATGGGTCCTCCCGCTTCTCAAGAAGCCGACACTCAACCCTAGCATCCCCACCAACTATCACCCCATCACAACCTTGCCCTTCCTACTCAAAATCCTGGACAGATCTGCATACTTGCAGATCCAAAAGCACTTGGAAACCTACACTGTCCTCGGTTTGCGCTAATATGGCTTCCGTCCAGGTCATCGAACGGAAACTGCACTCATAGACCTACAAATACAAATGGATGAAATTAAAGACAACGGCAAACTCGCCCTCTTTCCTCCTGCTGCACCTCTCGGCCACCTTCGACCTGGTGGATCACAAAATTCTGTGCCATCATCTTGCCTCAGCAGCCCACTTCTCCAGCATGGGGTCTGGCATGGATTCACATGCTCATGAATATTCCCCGTCGTCAGGCTGGGAATCCTCGGTAAAGAAAAAACCAGTATCAGTTTCGTTTCTGATCTGTCTTTCGTAGTAATATCCAATCACTGGTCTCTGCGTCATACTGACCACAGCCAATGACTGCCCTCTACCTAAGCACCGCCTCTGGCAGCCATCTTCAGATTTTTACCGCACGTTCATGTGTTGGGATCCTCGTGCTATTGCTCTCGAGCGTTAGTGCTATTTTTTCACGTTTTTTCTCAAAAAACTTCTTGTTTTCGGTCAAAAGAGCCTCAAGCTCCACCGACTCTCCATCCGATCAACGGGGACCCGTGTCGGATTCGTCTGCGCCCCTCATGGGTGAAGATTTCGTCGAGCTACGCTTTTGGAGGACTCCAGAAGTTTCTCAGGCCCGGACATGGCCCAGGAGAAGGGATGCTCGACGCCCGGAAAGCTGTTCAGGGTCTGCCCTGGATGCCAGCTGCAGAACGTCTTTAAGGAGGACGAACACTCCTTTTGTCTCTACTGCTTACATGAGGACAAGACGCACGTGGAGAAGGACTGTGCGTTTTGCGGCAACATGTCGGAGCGGACCATGAAGGACCGCCATCAACGTCTCGCCAACTGGCTGGAAGGGAAGAGCCCGTCAGGCGAGAAGAAGAAGAAGAAATCCGAGCGGTCTTCTAAGACCTTTGAGGACGCCCCGGCGACGGGGGTCCAATACAAGGCAAAGCACCGCGGGTCCGCTGGCACCGGGAGCGCCGAACGGTCGGGCTCTACGGGCGCCAGGCAGGGCGCACCCTCCCCGGCACCATCAACCACGAGCCAACGCTCTGGGTCGGGTAAGAGGAAGGCCGAGCACCCGGCGAAGCTCCTGGAGAGGCCCCGGTCGAGCTCGAAGGCCCCATCGGAGGGGGAGCGAGGCAGTGTCCCCCCCCTCAAGGATAAGGCGGTGAGCGCACCTAAGGTGGTGAAGGCCTTAATCCATCCGGCCAAGCCCTCTATCGAAACTGTCGCGGCGGCCCTGGCTCAGCCTGTGGGGGCTACACCAGTGGTGGCGACCTCGGGGCTCAGAGTCTCCCTGCCACCTCGGAGGGAGTCCTCTTTTGTGCCCATCGATAGGGCCCCCGTGAAATCCCCCGTGGGGAAGAAAAAGGGGGGGCAGGGCGTCGTCGTAGATTCGGCCTCAACCTCGGAGGAGGAGCTGGTCGAAGTCTTAAGCCACGGCCTCGGCGTGGAAGAAGACCGGCCCGTCGGGATGGATCCCGACGCAGGCGACGACGACGACATCGAGGGTACCGACGGGGCCCCTGATCGCCCGTCGGATCCCCCTCTGCCAGCGCCGCGAGACAGCTCGGCGGCCATTTTGTTGGCTATACAGTCCTTATGCTCAGAGATAAGGACGAGACTACCGTTGCCGGCGGAACCTCTCCCGTCGGGGGACCCAGAACCGGGACCTTCTGGTGTTCCCCCTACCAAGAAAAGAAGGATCCACCCTCCGCCTCCTTTTCAGTCGTCGCGCCCCTTCCAGCCCTCCTCCCCGTCCACCCGAGGGGATGATACGGGGACTGACACGGCAGCGACGGGTACGGACGACGAGGTATACGACGAGGATGGAGGATGTACCGTCGTCGCCTCCCACCAGGGCTTCTCCGCCCGACGAGATTGGATCGTTCCACTCCATGATCACCAGGACATCCGAGCTTTTCCAACTCTGCCCTGAGGAGAAGAAGAAGGAAGGTTTCCTTTATCAGCGGCGCGAGGCCAAGAGGAAGACGGTCCTCTCAGTGCCTCTATTGGACGACATTTGGGATGAGGGCCTCACCCTCCTCAAGAACCCTTCCACGACGCCAGCTAGAAGGGACCGGTACGAGAAGAAGTACCGGGTCCCGGACACGGCCCCCCTGTGCCTCCGGGCGCAGCCTACCCCGGACTCCGTCGTCTCCGCGGCGGCCAGGAAAAAAGCGGGGGGGGTGCGGCCTCCACATCGACTTCCCCACCGGACGGCGAGGGAAAGAAATTGGACGCTATGGGACGCAGAGTCATCTCGTCTGCGGCGACGACGATTAAAGCGGCCAACGCCTTGGCTATCGTGGCCCGCTACGACAGGGAGCTCTGGTACAAACTGGCTCCCCTACTGGACTTCTTGCCGGACGACAAGAGGGCAGAGGCCCTGGAGATCCTGCAGGAAGGTGAGGTGGCTTCGGACCACGCCATTACCGTTGCGACGGACATCGCCGACACCGGGTTCCGCCAGTTGGGCAACGGCGTTTGCCTTAGGCGGTGTGGATGGCTCAAGGCTACGGACTTCCGTCAAGACGTTCAGGCCAGAGTCCTGGACATGCCCTTCGATGGGAACAACCTGTTTGGGAAAACAGTGGACGATTCCCTTCAGGCCATTAAAGCGGACACCGAGACGGCCCGGGCCCTTGGAGTTCTGCAACAACGACGGACGCCCTTTCGGAGCAGCGGAGGCAAGGGCGCCTCCAAAAGTTCAGGCGGCGGTTCTCCACCTACCGTCAAGCGGCCCGCTCGTCGGCTCAGGAGGCCTACAGAGGACGAGGCAAGTCTGGCGGACCCCGCCGTCGTCGCCAAGGAGGTCAAGGCGGCAAAGCCTCGTCGAAGCAGGATTGAACCGACCGTGGGGTCGGGCCCCCACCGAAGCACCCCGGTGGGAGGCCGGCTGGCGAGATTCGTCAGCGTGTGGGAGTCCATCTCCACCGACCGTTGGGTGCTGGACGCCTTGGCCCGGGGCCACGCGCTCGAATTTCAAAGAAGGTGTCCGCGCGTCCCCCCCGTGGCCAGGAAAGAACTTCACGTCCCTCATCTTCTCCTGGAGGTAAAGGCGATGCTGAGGAAGGGCGCCATCGAACTCGTCCCAAAGAGACTTCGGGGCTCCGGAGTTTACTCGAGATACTTCCTCGTGAAGAAGAAGACGGGGGGATGGCGCCCCATCCTGGACCTGCGACGTCTGAACAAGTTCATCAAGGCGCAAAAGTTCCGGATGGTCACCCTCCAGCACGTCCTGGGTCAGCTGGAGGAAGGAGACTTCCTGTCGTCGTTGGATTTGGAGGATGCCTACTTCCATATTCCCATCCTAAAGGGGCACCGAAAATTCCTCAGGTTTGTGGTCCAAGGGCGTCACTACCAGTTCAAAGCCCTCCCCTTCGGACTACGGTCGGCCCCCAGGGTATTCACCAAGTGCCTTGCACCGGTGGCGGCGCAGCTGCGCCGCGAGGGGATCCACGTCTACCCCTACCTGGACGACTGGCTCATCCGAGCCAAGTCGAGGGAGCTCGCCCTGGATCACACGGCAAGGACCGTCCGACTTCTCACGGACCTGGGATTCTCCGTGAACTACGCCAAGTCTCACCTGGTACCCGCGCAAAACGCACTGTTTCTGGGAGCGAAGCTCGACACAGTGTCTCTTCTGGCCTCCCCATCGGAGGAAAGGACCAGGTCCATCCTGGGCAAGGTACAGCGGATGTTGGTTTCCGACGCGGCCAAGGTGAGGTCCATCAAGTCCCTCCTCGGAATGATGTCTTCCTGCATCTACCTCATTCCCATGTGCAGGCTCCGGATGCGCCCGTTGCAGGAGTTCCTGGACGCGCGCTGGATCCAAACGACGGGCAGCTTCGAGGAGAGGATCACACTCGACGAGAGTTTCCGCCGAGCAGTCCGGTGGTGGGGCAACCGCACGCATCTGACGGCGGGCATGGACTTCCAGACCCCAGATCACCAGGAGACAGTGACCACCGATGCCTCCCTGGAAGGGTGGGGAGCGCACACCGAAAATCTGCACGCGAAAGGCCTTTGGCTCCCGATGGAGAAGTCCCTCCATATCAACGTCCTGGAGCTCCGTGCAGTGTTCTGGGCCCTCAGGTCCTTCCTTCCGTCCCTCAAGGGCAAGGTGGTGAGGATCTTCACCGACAACACCACCACCATGTTTTACATCAGGAAACAGGGCGGAACCAGGTCCCCAGCGCTGTCCAAGGAGGCGCAGGACCTGTGGCATTGGGCCGTCGCCCAAAGGATGTTTCTGGTGCCATTTCATCTGGCAGGGATAAAAAACACCATCGCCGACTCACTCAGCAGGGAGCTGCGCTCGTGCCACGAGTTGGAACTACGGCAGGATCTAGTGGATCGTCTCTTCCGACGGTGGGGCACACCCCAGATCGACCTGTTCGCGACGGCGACGAACTCCAAGTGCCGGAGGTTCGCCAGCAGGTTTCCCCAGGCGAGGAGCATGGGCGATGCCTTCTCGTTCCCCTGGGAGGGCCTGTTCCTCTACGCGTTCCCTCCTTTGCCACTGCTAATCCGGCTCGTCAACCAGCTCAAGAGGTCACGGTGCAGGATGATCCTCGTCGCACCTGCGTGGCCGAGGCAGATATGGTTCCCGGACCTTCTGGACTTGTCAGCGTCCCCGCCAATCAAGCTGCCGGTGGACGCGGATCTTCTCTCCAGGGAAGGAGGCGCCATCCTCCACCACGACCCGAAATCGCTGAACTTGCAGGCCTGGCTCCTGCAGCGCTAGAGTTTGGAGGATACGACATACCGGCCGACTGCAGAGAGGTTCTTGCAAAGGCCAGGGCGTCCTCGACTCTTAAATGCTATGGACACAAATGGAAGAGGTTCTCTGTCTGGTGCCACACACAGAAGATTAACCCTCTACGGATTACGGCTCCCCAGGTACTGCCGTACCTGCTGACGCTGGCCAAAGCTGGACTGGCACACGCGTCCATCAAGATTCATCTTGCTGCGATCTCCCGATACACCAGAACCACGGGCCGGACGTCCTTGTGGTCTCATCGTCTGGTGAAAGAGTTCATGAAGGGACTGTTCAGATCGTTCCCGCCGGTGAAGGCTCCGGCCCCGGCGTGGGAGCTCAACGTGGTGCTGACCAAGCTCATGGGACCTCCGTTCGAGCCTCTGCACTCGGCCCCGTTGAAGTTTCTGTCGTGGAAAGCAGCGTTTCTTGTGGCCATCACCTCCGCACGACAGGTGGGAGAGATCCAGGCCCTTTCATGCAAGGCCCCGTACTTGACTTTTCACGACACGAGGGTAGTGCTCAGGACGCACCCCTCCTTCATGCCCAAGGTACCGTCGGACTTCCATCTCAACGAACCCTTGGTGTTGCCTGTGTTCTTCCCGTCGCCTTCGTCGCCGGCTGAGAGGACTTTGCACTCGCTGGATGTGGCTAGAGCGCTGAAGTTCTAAGTTCTAAGTGTTTTCGGAAGACGTCACAACTCTTTGTGAACTTTGGACCGGTCAATCAGGGGAAGGCTCTCTCGAAGGCTTCCATTTCCAGATGGCTCTCCGGCTGTATCATGTACTGTCATCGGTTGGCAAACCGACCGCTGCCTGGCCGTCCGAGAGCCCATTCCACCAGAGCGATCGCAGCTACCACGGCGTTCCTTTCTGGTGTGCCCCTGCTGGACATATGCAGGGCTGCTACGTGGAGGTCGACGCACACCTTCACGAAATTCTACTGCGTCGATCGGGATTCCAGGGAGGAGTCCAGGGTCGGCCAAGCAGTGCTGCGCAACCTGTTCGCCTGAGGTGAGCCTGGTGAGGAGGTAAGATGCTTAATGTTGAGTTGGATGTACTGCTTAATGTTGAGCCTTTGCCACCTCCCGTGGTTGTGCATGTGTGTACTGCTATGTATTCTTTATTCATGAGCATGTGAATCCATGCCAGACCCCATGCTGGAGAAGGAACAAGTTACTTACCTGTAACTGTTGTTCTCCAGCATGGGTCTGGCATGGATTCACATGCGAACCCTCCCGCCTACCCCTCTGCGGCTCTTCACTTGGTCATACTGCCACTTCACGTGCTTCCAAATCTGAAGATGGCTGCCAGAGGCGGTGCTTAGGTAGAGGGCAGTCATTGGCTGTGGTCAGTATGACGCAGAGACCAGTGATTGGATATTACTACGAAAGACAGATCAGAAACGAAACTGATACTGGTTTTTTCTTTACCGAGGATTCCCAGCCTGACGACGGGGAATATTCATGAGCATGTGAATCCATGCCAGACCCATGCTGGAGAACAACAGTTACAGGTAAGTAACTTGTTCCTTCTCCCTTATTGCAATTACCTGGATTCAATCCTTCCTGTCCAATGGAACAATTATTATTCTCGCCATCCGCATCAGCCTCACCTCCCCTAGTCTCATGCGGTGTCCCCCAAGGCTTCTGCGTCTCACTCACGCTGTACAACATCTTTATGAAGCCCCTCTTCGACCTCCTCAACTCTCTGGATATCTCCTACACTAACTGCCTGGACGACACTCAAATCCTTCTTCCCATCTTAGGTAACTACGATACCAACACCAACTCTCTGAACTCAATTTACCAAAGCATCCAGGCCTGGATGGCCCTCCACTCACTTTGCCTTAACGATGACAAGAGTGCCCTACTTCTCCTCGGATCCCAAAATCTTCTAAACAAACTTGACAGAGCCTACACGTCATTTACCATTGATGACAACACCATCCCAGTCTCAAAAGAAGTCGAAACCCTTGGGGTCTATCTGGATTCATCTCTCTCGCTCACCTGTCAGGTCAACGTCATAGCCTTGTCCTCAGCTTGCACAACCAATCTCATTAATGCCGTTTTTTTTTCTCCACAGACCGCTGAATGACGCTAGCAAGAGCCCTCATTGTTTCCGGGTTAGACTATTGTAATGCTCTTTTCGCAGGAACCACAACAGGCAACATAAAAAAAACTACAGGTAATACAAAATAATGACATAAGCATCGAATATCCCCAAAATGGACCATATTTCCACAGGCAGAAGAAGCGCCCACTGGCTCCCTATTTGAAACAGAATCCGTTTCAAAACGCTCACCCTAACTCACAAATGCTTGGCATTACTGCCCTAAATACCTATCTAATAAATTCAAGAAATCTCAATCCAGGGCCTCCCACTCCCACTTACTAGCCACCGCCAGATTCAAATTGCAAAAAGCAGGGATCTGCAGCGTCCCTGCGGTGGAAGCAAAATACTGGAATGCCCTACCTCCTCATCAAAGATCCAAAACCTCCTTCTGGTCCTTCTGCAAAGACCTTGAAGCATGGCTCTTCTCACAAGATGCATAACCAATGTACTTCCAGCGCACCCAAGATCTTACTGGCTGTCTTAATCGCTGTATCTGTACTTTGGCACCTAAGACCTTAAACGCTTGAAATATTTTCTGCAACTGTACTATGGTTAAAAGAGAACTGCCTTTAACCACGCTTTCTATAACCAGCGCCTTGATGCCCACGGGTTTGGTGCGCTCTACAAATGACTAAATAAATAAATGCAAATATAATGTTCCCCAGTGGCGGGCTGCCATAAATCAAAGGGCCTCCCTCATTCACAAAGCGATGAGCTTTAATCTTCACATCCCTGCTTCTCTTTGCACTTACGCCTGGTTTTCCTGTTGGAAGCGAGGTGCAGATGAATGTGTAATGCTCCCGAGTGCTTTGTGAGATCCGTCAATTCTTTGCCCCAAATAGAAAGGTTAGCGTGAGCGTTTCTATTTATTGTGTACATTTCCACATTCCAAATCTAGGTTGTATGCGAAAATGCCATCCTCAGTGGCAGCCTTTTTGGTTTATAGTCATAGTTTCGACAGTCATAGTGTCGAAATACAACAGTTTAGACTCAAAAGGATCTAAAAAAAATAAATCGAAAAGCAGTTTTTTGGGGGGGAGGGGTCCCCCCCCAAAACCCCTGCTTTTGGGGAAAAAACACAAATTTTACTAAACGAAACCAAAAAAACATGTAAATTAAAAAAAATGCATTCGAAAAAATGCTTTTGTTTCGAAATTATTGTATTTCGAAACTATTTATTCGAAACTTTGACGGGACACAATGCTTTTTCATATCCAACATTGCTGATGTGCTGCCTGCTCTGCCCCCACGTGGGTAAGCGGATGTCTCTAGCCCGATATCAGCAGGGTTCCAGTGCATATCTAGGCATCGGGAATGTGTCCGGCACTGCAAGCAGGGCCTTGCCTCTTGCTCCTTCATCTTTTTCCTAGTTCTTGCAAGCCCCTTTTGTGAATCGTGGACTTGCAAGGGGAGAGGTGCTATGGGTACTTTGCTCCTCATATTCTGCCATCCAGTTCTAGGTGAATTAGGTCCATTTTATTCTTGTATTTTTTATTTTTTTATTTTTTACAAACTTTATTTATGTAAGAGCCAGTAATACAAGTTTACATTATACAGTGTACACTTTAGCTTTTGCAATTTTTTTTCGACTCTCTTCTTGGTTGCAAATAGGCTCCTGTTTTAACTTGTATAACTCTTCCCCCACCCCCGTTCCACCTCCCCATTTCTTTCTTTAACTTATCAATATAAGACTGAGTTAGTACATCCTTGGTTGATACTGTCCATTGCACTTACAGGCTGAGTCTGCATCCCCAATTTGAAATGAATATCAGAGTACAGTGACTTTGCGAAGTATGTTAAGCTTAAAATACATTTGCTCCTTTTCTACCATAAACTCATGAAATGGCATTCAAGTAGTTAGATATTTTTCTTATGGTTAGGCAAGAAAAGCGTCTGCAGGTTGTGATGATAATTTTTTTATTTAGTTAGCTGTTTCGACAAAACGCTATATATAGAAAATATTTACATACAATTCTCACCCAACCGAAGTTCGTACTCATTCATAGACTTCGAATGGATTAATGGCTGAGAGGACCTTGCCGGGAATCGAAGCCCCATGACCTGCTGATCATGCACAGGTTACAGCAGCGAACTCTCAACCTAATGGTCTATCTTTCCACTGCTATTAATCGGACTAACTCAACAATGCAGATGTGGCACTGATTGTGTATTCGTTTTTGTAACCACCGGATTCTCTCGTATGGATATCATGGAAAAAGCACCTTGATCTGATGAAGTGAATGAATGATGTGGTCCTGTAAAGTACAATGCAGTATTTTGTGTTGGCCACCTCCAACAACGTATAGTCGTTATGTTGTGCAAAGGAATCAGATCACTCTTCTATAGAGCCATTTGGTGGTAAGCGTTTCAGACATACAGGAGCATTACATATGAGACCTCCATCTTTATGCATGACTCGGGTATGCCCAGCAATATTTACTTTGTGAGTTTCCTTTTCCCATAATTATTTCTTTTTGTATCCGTCACTAAACAATATATGTGTCTTTTCAGTTTTAGGGGTAAACTATTTCAGGATTTGGGTAGCCTTTGCTTAAAATGCTTGTAATTGTGCTTTTCAGGTTAAGATGGCTCAGAAAAAGAAAACGACATTACCATTTCTGTTTACACCATTTAAGTAAGTGTATAGTGTTTCTACTTTATTCCTCATACAACTATTTCAGCATTGCCGAGTATATTTGTCTTATTTTCTGGAACTGTTAGTTGTAATACTATTTGGTCAGAGACTGCTTCTTTCCTTTCGTATATTTATGAATATATGGTTTTGTTTGTATTATTTTAATTTTATTTGTATTTATAAAGCGCAATACCCCAAAGCGTTGAACAAAATACATTAAAAAAACAGTACAGTAAATGGAGGATCTCCATGACAAATATAAACCAAATAGGATAGGAAGGAGGAGAACGTAAAGCAAAGGGTAAAACATTCCAGTGTAACAGGCCAAAAGGGGGAAGGAGTGAAAATGAGACTGTCACAATGAGGACAAGGTGTCACTAGGAGGAATAGAGATTGGGAGCAGAGAGACCAAGCAGGGGAGTGCAAAGGGACAAGAGAGGAAAGCTACAGAGTGCAAGATTGTGAAGAGGCTTGAATACAAGGCAGAGAAATTTCCATTTAAGACTAGAATTAAAGGATACAAACGGAAGAGTAGAGAAAGCAGGGGTAATGGGTTCGCGATGATTAAGAGCAAAAAGAAGGTGGATTGAGGAATTGTAGATGGAATTAAGAGGAGCGCGATGGGGAAAAAGGAAGGCAGAAGAGAAGAGCAGTAGAAAAGAAGTGAATAGATAAGAGAAGAGACAAGAACTTTAGAGACCTGAAATGAGAACAAAGTTCAGCTTTTACGAATGTTGAACAAGGGAGCACGGCAAGAGCGCGAAAGAGAGGAAATATGGCTAATAAAAGAAAGGGAGCAGTCGAGGTAGACTCACAGGTTGCGAGCTGTCGATAAAATAGGTCTCTGGGAGGGATGGAATGAAATAGGAGGAGGGAGAGGAGAAAGGATAGAACACGCCTGAAAGAAGGGAACCTTAGGTAGGGGCGGCTCATCCATAATGGTCTAGGGGGCATCAACCCCCCCAACCCCCTTGTCCAATATGGAGGAGCCAAGGATTCAGCCCAGTGAAACACTGAGTACTCCCTCAGCTGTTCTTTCCAGCTGAGGGAGAGCTCCTGGGCTGGCTGAACTGTCAAAGGGAAACGCGTTTTACCTTTGACAGTCATGTTCCCCAGACGTACATGCTCTCAATGAGACGCGCAAGGCCGGCTTTTTGCTTGCATAGCCTTGCATATCCCATTGGAAATTTTGGCTGAGGAAGTCCATGTCTGAATGTGCGAGGGGGCGCTCCTGAGCCTCCCCGCATATACAGACAGAGCAAGCTGGAGCAGGGCATTTCATCAGCCACGCTCAGGCCCCTGCGCGCATGTGCAGGAACGAGGAAGCTCTTGCTTCCCGATTCCTGTTTATGCTATGTAGGAGCTGGAGCGCTGGGAGGGAACTACAGTACTGGGGTAGAAAGTACATTTATGTTTATTATTTTCATATGAATATGTGTATGCTTATGTTAGGAGTGAGTGTATGATGATGGGTGCTCGTATGAAGGAGTGAGTGTATGCTGTGTGAATGTGTGTGTTTGCATGTTTGTGCTGGTCCGTGGAGCTGGTTTTGGTGGGTGGGGGTGGGGGGAGTAGGGTTGTACAACAATGGCATTTTAAAAATGCCTTTCTTGCACAATCCCCCTCCCCACCTGCAAAAATCAGCTCTCCTTATGAAGCACTGTGGGGCCCAGGGGACAGGGACGGTATTTGTTCACTAGACATCTATAATAGATGTCTATTAAAAAATACCATGCTTGTCCCCTGGGCCACCCATACACACGTAATCATGTTGATTGTGCATGTCTGTGAGGCGCTGTGGGGCCCAGGAGACTAGGATTTTGTTTTCTTTTTACTAGACATCTACAATAGATGTCTAGTATAAAATACCTGCGCCCTGAGCCGGCAGCGCCTCACATACACATATAATCACATTGCTTGTGTACATGTGTGAGGAGCTAGGGGTCCAGAGGGCAGGCATGTTATTTTTTGACTAGACATCTATGTTAGATGCCCAGTAAAAATGCCATGCCTGGGCTCCCCAGCGCCTCGCACGCACACAATTGTGTGCCTGCGAGGCGCTGGGGGACCAGGAGCAGGCATGGCATTTCTGACTGGGCATATGTGATGAAGCAAACATGATAAATGTTATTATGTAGCTAGACTGGCATTTTGGTGCAGCCAGTTTGGATATATTTTCACACTGCAGCATACATTTTGGGAAAGCCAACAGCAGTATGTTGTAGGGGTATTGGCATATATTGGCAGAACCAGCGTGGACATATTTTCTTTAGTATCAATAAGCCAGCGTGAAAATGTTTTTGTACTTGTACATACATTGCCACGATACCTCAGGGTGATCGTGCACTCTAGAAATTGGCTTAACATAACGTGGGCAAAGGCATCATGAAAATATTTTGGAGAAAGGCTCCACGTTGGTGACTTGCATCTATTTGATTGTTTTCACGAGTTACCTTACAAAACCAATTGTAAAGTGTTCGCCTTTTTTACAAAGAATTTCAATAAAGTGTAGCGTAAAATGCACCATATTAAAAAAGGTCTTGGGGGCACCGAAACTCATATTAATTGGTTCGTTCTCCCTCTCTACGCTTGGTCGCTAAGACATATTTAGGGCAAATATTTGCGCCCCTCCACTTAAAACATTTCACCAGCCACAACTGACCTTAGTCGTGGAAGAGTGGAGAACAAGTGATCGGCCAGCCAGGATCTGATGGCTACAAGGCAGGAGGATAGGGTAGCATGGATCGAGGAGGAAAAACAAGAGTAAGAAAGAAAAAGCTGGGTGTTCATCAGCATAGAGATGGTATGGTGCGAGGCTCCAAAGGAAAAAATAGAAGCAAGAGGACAGGTATATAGAGAGAACAAGAGAGGTCTGTGAGAAACCTGAAGGTGTCTCACCTGCTAGTCCCCGAATATCTGGTGTCCAGGTAGCCAGGCCACGGCCATAGCTATTGGATCCAGTTCCTGGGGGTGGACCAGTGGGGGAGGATCAACCGGCATTCACGCTTCTGTCTAGCTCCCTTGCTCATCAGTAACCCCCTACAGGTGGCCTTGCCTGTCTTCCACACCATATTTGTCTCCACCTCCCCATTATTATTTTCCTAGAAGTATAACTCCACTGCCTCAGTTAGCTGTTTGGCAAATACTGGGTCTCGCCATAGGAAATCTTTACATCTCCACCGCGTATTGTGAGGAACCTGAGGGCATCCTCACTTTCTTTTCCCCGCCATCCTCTGCTCAGATGGCCAGGGAAGGGCCATCGCTTTTGGATCCCGACCCCGGGGTGTGGATATGCGAGGGAGGATCACCTGGGCGGAGGAAATTTGAGGAGCGAGGAGGGGACGTCCTTGGGTGAGACATGGTATCCCCCATTCCCTTTTCACAATGAACCATGAAACACTGTGGTGCTTTGAAACACTAATCCAGCTGTATAAGCGCCTTGGTAAAAGACCAATCAAATAAATAAAAAATAAACCTTCAGTCTCAGCAGCCTTTATAGGTCATTGTCATCCTTTACCCTATTCTTCCCTTCCAAATGACCCTTGGAAATGCCGTCAATATAAGGCACTAGGAAGTGGTTAAATAGGAGGATATTTCCTTGCTCGGGGAGGATAAACACATATCAAACCCCTAGTATTATTTCAGAGAAATATCAGGCCAAAATAGGGAAGAAGCAATCGGGAGGTGTGCATACTTCCACTCAGTCACACCACTCTAGTACTGGGACGAGGGGGAGGCGACTAAAACACTGATTCATGGATTATTTGTGCCGAAAAAAATGGGTTTTGTGTGCCATTCTGCCCACAAATCCCTGTTTAACAAATAGGGATTTGCAGGCAGAATGGCGCACAAATCCTGTTTTTTTTCGGCGCAAATAATTCATGAATCAGGCTGTAAGAGTTTTACACACTAACATTAATTTACACCACTCTGGTATTGAGACAAGGAAGAGACTTGAAGACTGCTGAGAGGGTCAGGCATGTCCAGACAATAGAAGTAATTGTGGTCAGGCAATTAAAATCAAGGATTTGCACCTGCAACCTGTTAACAGGTCACAGGGGAATAAAAGGTGAAACCGCCAGAGAGCTGAGAGAAGTCGGCAGCAGAGAGGTCGGCAGGAGAGAGACCAGCCTGCGCGGAACTGGCCTGAGAGGGGAAGAATCCTTCCCTGGAGGGAGATGCCCAGGAGGGTCCTCTGCGGGGATGATGGGACGCTGGCTACTGCAGAGGAGAGACCGTGATACCGGGGCCCGAACAACACCAGCAACACGCTGCGAGGTTCAAGGAAGGCGGGCGCTGCTCGCCGTGCTCCAGAGAAGTGTATGCAGAGCCGAAGGATGCCAGAAGAAACAAGAGGGAGAACGCCCAGAGGAGCGGCCGAGTACTGGGGAGTGAAATGGAGGTAACACTCATATCGGGGTGCTCCTTGGGCTACAGCTAGACATATGGTATGCCGAATGAACGGAAACGTGGAACAGTTAATGGTGAACCCAAAGTGAGGGGTTTTGAATATCGAGCAAGATGCAAATTGAAATTAAATGACCTTGAATGTGAAACAAGTATTATTGAATACCGCGTGAGGCTGCCGAACTTTGAGGCCTACTACGTGGCAGCGCAGCTGCAGTACGTGGCCAAGTGGCTTTCGGACGACGAAACCCCGGAACATAGACTGTTGGGTGTGGACTGCTCCCCCTTCTACCTGCGAGAGATTATTTGGGTATCCAGCACATGGATGAGGGGGCGTCCTAAGATGCTAGCTTTGGGCAGGAACATGTGGCGAAGAGCCTGCCGGATGATGGGGGATCCCCTGCCGTGCATGCCGCAGCTGCCGCTGGTGGCCTTGGCAGGGGAAGACGGACAGCTTAGGGCCATCCTGCGAACATACTGGGAGTCAGTGGGGCTGGTCACTTTGGGTGACATTTGGCAGGATGGGGCCTTGGCGGAGTTCGCAGATCTAGAGGCGGGGGCGGGGCTGCATGCGGGGCAATACATGACGTTCCACAGAGTGGTCAGGGAGGTCCGGAGCACTTGGCCCGAGACCGTATTGGCTGACGAGCCGGATGCGACGCTGGAGATTATGTATGACGCATCCGAGGGCGGGCATGAGGTCTCCAGGCTGTACGAGATGCTGATGGCAAAGGTTGGGAAGGATTTGGGGTACCTGAGGTTGGAATGGGAAACAGAGATGGGGGCCCCGATGGCGGATGGGCAGTGGGAGCGCGCCCTGGGGTACCACAAAAAAGTATCGAGGAATGCCAGGTTTAAACAGATACAACTATATATCACGCATAGGGCATACATGACCCCCCTGAGAATTTCCAGATTTCGAGACGCTGGGCGCCAGGCGTGTCCCAAGTGTAACACAGAGAACGCTGATATGATTCACATGTTCTGGGCCTGCCCTGTGATTGCAACCTACTGGAGTGAAGTGGCGCAGAAGCTGGCAGAGAGGGGCATTGCACTTAAGATAGATTCGGCCTGGGCCTGTTTGCTTGGAGGGTATCCCAGGGCGCGCAAGCTTCGGCACGTGGAGAAGCTTAAAGATTTGGCTTATGTACTTGCCAAACGCAGAATAGCCATGGGATGGAAGGATTGTCAGAGGCCACGGGTGGAGGTATGGTGGCGTGACCTCCAGAAATGGGCTGCCGCCGAGACGACAGCATGGTGGGAGGCCAGCAGGGCGGGAGGGGAGGAAGAGGTGAGCTCCCTCACGGCATGGAAGGTGCTATTGGCTGAACTGTTTAGTACGGGGTCGACCTCGGCTGGATCTGAGAGCGACGGAACCCCACCACACGGAACGGACAATGATGGTGGACACCCTACAGGCTCATAGGGGGGAGGGAAGGGGATTGTTAAGTTAATTTTGTTCTGTTTTTTCTTTCTTTCTTTTTCATATCTGTTGTTTGGCCTTTGTTGTGGCTTGATGTGTTCTATTTATGTTCTGTTGCACTGTGTGGTTGGTATAAAATAAAATACATTTTAAAAAAAAAAGTATTATTGAATACCGAATTAAAGGAAAGTTCTGATGAGCTTATAAATGAAGTGAGAAAAAGTGTGAAAAACAAGTAATGAACATTTATGAAGTAAACAGTTTTGAACCACATGAAAAAGCAAGTGATGATCACTTATGAATACTGTGAAAGCAAGATGGTGGAGGACCGTGAGCACCTGAGTAAGTTGTGTGGAAGATCACATAGTGGCAAAGCCAAGAGACTGCCAAGGAGAAATAAAGGTGAATCTAAACCAAAACACAGGTGCAGTGAGAGAGAAACCTGTGTTGGCAAGTACACCTAAAGAATACTGGAAGCTAGCAGAGTGCCAAGCATTAAAAATGCAAAGACTACAGGAGAACAGAGTGCCAAAGGTTACTGTTTGCGTGACCTATGATAGGTGGACCGTGGGGGTCCTACAACCGCACCTAGACCTAGTTAGCCCTAATTAGAAAGAGCCAAGAGAAGTACAGATGAAGAAAACACCTCTCATAACAGGGTTGCTGAAGTAGAAGAAAGAGCAATCTGTATAAACTATTGCAAAGTCTGAAGGATTACACATTTGAAGTGGAGCTGTTTTGAAAACTAAGAGCCTTGAACTAATTGTAGACGTTGACTCCTTGAGGAGAGGAACCTCAAAGCCTTTAGACACTTTGGAATAGGATTGCTGAAGTGAATGAGGAAGAAGACAATCTGTATGAACAATTGAAGAGCCTGAAGGATTATAAAGTTGACCTGAAACTGGTTTTGAGAACTAAGAGACTTGAACTGAATGTAAGTATACAGGCTGGAAGAGCCGACGTCTCGGGGAAGGGAAACCCACGACTTTGTGAACTGTGTTGTTGTTTTGGGGAAGGGAACCCTAAGGCCTTTTTTGGAACTGTTGTCTTCTTGGGGAAGGGAACTGCAAAACCTTTTTGTAGTGTTTTGAACCTGGGGAAGGGGAGCTGAAAAGTAAACCAATAGCTGGAAGAAGCTCATAACTTTATTTGGAACACTATTACTTTTGTTGCTGTCATCCCTACACATTGTTTATCTTTAGCTGTGAGGGCAAGTACAGGTTTTGGACACAGACAGACTTTTGTTGAACATACAGACTCAGACTATCCTTAGTTTCTTTAGGTAGGGAAATCCCACCTTAGCATAGGGCAAGGTAGGCCTTACACCATCCTGACATTTAAGTAAATAAAAGTATTTTCTTTAGAACATTGAATCTGTTGTCTGTGTTTTGCTTCATGATCGCATTTATTTAACCCCACTACCATGTCGTGGTTGGACCAACCTATTGTGCGGATCTCACAGCTTCGCACTAGTGTTGTGCGTTCCCTCTCTAGCAACAGATAATCGATTTTCGTGAAGTCTGTGTGCACACCCGAGTAAAACATGTAGCCCTTCTGACCGGGGTGCAACCTCCTCCATACATCGGCCAAACTCCTTTCCTCCAGAGCCCTACTGAATATGCCACCTCCCACCAGTTCTCCCCTTGCCTGCACCCTCTCCCTTTGTGTGGCTGTCGAGATAGATTTCTGCCCCTGAGTTAAAGTCCCCACCAGCAATAAATAAACCCTATCTCCTGGCCATTATCGTGTCCAGGGCCTCTGCATTAAATGATTTCTGTCCCCCATTGGGGCTGTATACAGACACAAACATCACCCAAGCCCATTCCAGCATTCCCTGTGCTATAAGCTATCTCCCCTATCAGAGCTACTTCCTCATACTGCGTTAGCTGGAGGCGTCTGTGTAATAGTATCCATGCTCTGCCTTCTTTGAGTGCACCGGAGGCCCCAGTATATGTGTCCTCTATCCCCCCCTACTCCTACCCAATGGAGGTCACAGGCTAGTTGCATCTGCCCACCAACTCCACTGGGTGAGCCATCTTTTGTATAGGGGGAGCCGCCCGGGCACACGTCAGGACTGTTTAGTCGGCATGGGTCCACTCAGCTTAAAAAAATGCCCTGCCTTCTTTGCCCCTTTTGCGTCTTGGTAGTCCATCGTGGGGGATATTCCCTCTTGGGACTGTCTGTCCGGACTGACTTCCCGAAGTTCCTGCCACTACTCCCTCTGTTAGATGCTGCAGGGCTTGCTCCACTTTATTGGCATTGGTCAGTCTATACTTTTCACCATCCCTTTCAAAGAGCAATGCGAAGGGGTAGGCCCATCGATACCGAATCTGTGTATGGCCATTATTTTGGCCATAATACCTGCAGTTTAGCAGTCGGTACACTGGCCCTTGCACCGTCTACTTGTCTCTAGTATTTTTGGAGGGAAGCTATTCCACCATCCCTTTCTCTCCAAGACGTCAGCCCACACTGCAACCAGGCCTTTTCTGCTTTATCGCTGTCGGCCAATGGGATGGGTGTCCCACCTGCTGATTCTTTGACTTTTGCCTGATGAGGTTCCTGCTCCATCGTACCACCACATCTCGTCTCTGTGGACCCAGGGCCATGCACTCTCCACCAGGCTTCACCAGCCAGCCACACTAACCGTGCCTTTATGGGTCTGGCCTGTCTTGGACGCTTCACCATGTGGGGGCTTCAGGGCCCTCTCTCCCTCCCTGTCGGAGGGGCGCTCACCTCAGCTGCTGGCTTGTGGCCTGTTCTACCCTGCTCGCAGCTGCCAGGCTCCTCCGTTATCCCCTGCTAGCCCACAGGCTGTCCACATGGCTTTCCCTTCTGCTTCTCGAGGAGCAGTTCAAGGCCTTGTCTGGCACTCCTCTGCCCCTTCAGTCTGTGCTCAGGGGAGGCCTACCTCTTTATGGACCGCACACATAGTCAGGCGAGATGTACCAGTTGCGGGTGTTAACGAGCGTGAACAGTGTTGATTTTTCACCCCACCCCTCCCCCGTTCAGGCAAGCTTCTGAGAAATAATTCAAAGATTCCAGATTTCAGTGCAGGCTTAGAGTCTTCCCCTTATCAGATCATGTTTCCTTATCTCTATCCAAGTCTAGAAGATCAAGACATTAGGTATTGTCCTTGTATTATCTCTCTCTTGTGGTGAGTCCGAAGAAGGAAGAAGGACACAGACCCTCTGAGGACATGATGCACAGCATGATATTAAAGTAACACTATAAGACCTTACTTTCCCTTTCGAAGGGATTGTGTCCTCCGACGTATTCCTTATCTTTGATGTTATCCATTCCAGCTTGCTGGCCTCTGAAATTTTTTCCAGTAGAGGGCACTGCGCGTCGACGTCCCTCGAGTCGGTGTCCCTCGACAGCCTCTGTATCGGCGCCGACTGCAATGATGCGTATAAATAGACTCGTGCAGCGTCCGTTGCTCAGTTCCGTTTTTCCACGCTTCGTGGGCCTCGGAAACGTAACGCTCGGTTCCTTTCTTCAGGAAAGCCTTCTTATTCTTCAAAGATTATTACTATTACACAATGGCTTCTTCATCTGAACCATCGCCTCCACGGTCCGGTTTCAAAAAATGTCATGACTGTGGGAAGAAAATGTCATTAACGGATCCTCACAGTATCTGTTTGTGGTGCCTGGGATCGGAGCATCACTGTTCGGAATGCGAGGACTTGTATGTCCATGACGGCGAAAGCGTAAGGGGAAGTTAGTAAGAGGTAAGGACTTTAAAACTTCCACTCCCTCGAAAGTTTCTTCGGCCGAGTCGAGACATTTGTCTCCTCGTCGACAAAAGAAACATTCTCGTTCAAGATCTCGAAGCGGTTCTCACCGGTCTTCGAGATCAAAACACTCTTAAGAAGAGGCGTCGTAGAGCTTCCTCTTCTTCTTCCTCTACTTCCCCAGAAAGGGTCACCTGTCCCACGAAACACAGCTCTCCGGCTAAGTGGGAGGAATTCCGTAAAGAAATGCTTAGCGTCTTCGGGAAAGCGGCCTCGACCCCCTCAGAGACGTCTAAAGGTGATACCCTGGGTGAAAGACTTGAAAAATCAAAACGCCGCGAGTCGTTGAACCCGGCAAGAGAAAATACTCGAGAGCGTCATGAACCCTCAAGTAAAAGCAATAAGACCGCGTCACCAACGTCGTCGTCAAAGATTCCTTCGACTCACAAATCTGCGTCATCAACGCCTTTGTCGAAGGGCCCTTCGACGTATAAATCGGTTTCATCGACGCCGTCTTCGACGCCACTGTCGACCCCGATAAAAGACAAACCTACAACTGTCACTATGTCACAGGCAGTAGAGGTGTCGAAAGCTCCGACCATGACGTTGAGAATGCCATCGATGACGCTGAGTAGGATTCCGATCCTCTCGAGTGCATTGAGGTCTTTTCAAACTTTTTCGATGCCTTTTTCAGGATTATCGACGCCTACGACGTCCACGTCGACAACCTCGACGCTTTCTCAGGCAGTGACAGCAAATTTAGCTCCTTTTGCTCTAGAAATGGGTTTTAAACCATATCCTAGGTCTGACTACTTTAGAGCCTTGTCCTCTATATATGAGGAAGGGGAGGATTCCGACAATGAGAGAGCCTTTGGTTTGCAAAGGACTACAATACCTATGCCAGAGGAATTAATCTCTGAGGAGAACAGGTTTAAAGACCTTCAAGAGTCTCTACATGAGGCAAGTGGTTTGGATACTTCTCCAGAAGTAGAGTTTGCTAAATCGGACCCTGGAGAGCATGCTGAGACTCCTTATAGGGTTCTGATGGCCACAATAATCAAATTCATGGGGTGGACTACACCTACACCTTCTTTTCAGCAGGATGACCTTACTGATATTTTAGATAAAGGTCCACAGGAGGATCCTGTTGTTCCTTTTCATAATGCTCTGCAAAGAAAAATATCTGCTAATTGGGAAACTCCTGAAGTTATCCCTGCAGTAAATAAAAAACTTTCTGCTAAATACAGAGTATCAGCTTCAGATCCTGAATATCTGAGCAAGCATCCAACTCCAGAGAGTTTAGTTGTACAAGCAGCGACTTCATCGAACAGTAAGTCGGCATACCCCACTATTCCACAGGACAGGGATGATAAATGATTTGATGCCATGTCAAAAAAAGTATTTTCTGCATGTAGCATGGCGCTTAAGTCGATTAACGCCACTTGCACGCTAGCAAGATTCAGCCACACACTTTGGGAGTGAGCTTCATCTGCGGCTGACTGTCTCCCAGAAGGAGAAGAAAGGGATGCATTCTTAAACATTATCAGGGATGGAAAGGATGCAATGTGTGAGTCCCTTCAAACAGGCATTGATTCTGCTGACAGCATCAGCAGAGCCATGGCGACAATTACCACAATCCGCATATTTGCGTGGTTGCGGAAGTCTGGTTTTGCTCCAGATGTACAAGCCAGACTTCTGAACATGCCCTTTGACGGCACTTATTTATTTGGAAAGAAGGCTCATGACAGCCTGGAGAGATTACAAACATCCAAGGCAGCAGCGAAATCCCTTGGGGCTGCAATCTGACCGACTCCAAATCGCCCCTCAGGAGCTTCCTGGAGGGGTAGGTCCTTTTGCTTTTACTCCGCATTCGGAAGAGGCAGAGGACAGCCTGCTCAAAGGGGCCAGAAACGATTCACCCGTGGTGGACGGGTCAAAGGTACAAAAGCTGCAGCAGCAGGTGCCTCTTTACCCCCCAGCATCTGCGTCAGCCGCTTCTAGACCCCTCTGAGGTCTCCCCTCACAAGACACCAGTAGGGGGCAGGTTAACTCAACATCTGGCAGAATGGCAGGCTATTACGTAAGATGCTTGGGCATTGGAGACAGTTGCCCAAGGTTACTGCCTGCCCTTCCTACACACTCCTCAGAGTCATCCACCGGGGAGTAACTCTTTGAAGCTTCCAGTCCCGCTCCTTATGCAGGAGATTTTAGACCTGCTAGAGAAGGGTGCCATAGAACCGTTAACCGTAGCGAAGAGGAACAAGGGTTGGTATTCCCCCTACGTCCTAGTACCAAAGAAGGATGAGGACTGAGACCCATCTTGGACTTGCGAGAATTGAACAAATTCCTCAGGAAAGACAAGTTCAAGATGGTAACCCTTTCTCAGACCCTTCAGGCCCTCCAGCTTCAGGACTGGTTGGTATCTCTAGACATTCAGGATGCTTATTTCCATGTGCCAATCCATATCAAACACAGAAATTCCTGAGGTTTGCAATTGGCAATTCTCACTATCAATTTCGAGTTCTGCCATTTGCGCTGACATCGGCCCCGAGAGTCTTTACCAAGCTAATGTTGGAAGTGGCTGCGAGTCTAAGGAGGGAAGGGATCCACGTCTACCCCTACCTGGACGATTGGTTTATCAGAGCAATATCTGCGGAACAAGCTCAGATCCAGCTAGATTAAATCTGCCACTTCCTTCACAAGTTGGGCTTCTCCCTCAACTTAAAGAAGTCACAGATGATACCATCACAGAGACTCCAGTTCATTGGAGCAGTCCTGGAGACTTCCCTGGGAAAAGCCTCGCCACCAGAGGTGAGGGCTCAAGATATTCTACAGATGGTCTCCAAGTTTCAAAATGCCCAACGTCTACCAGCCTTAGACTTTTTGAGGTTGCTAGTCCACATGGCATCCAGCATCTTCCTTGTGCCAGAGGCTCGCCTGAGAATGAGATCCCTCCAATGGGCACTAAGAACCCAGTGGCCACAATTCTCATGAAGAATGTCAGATCTCCTTCAAGTCCCGGACAGAGTGGTCGAGACCTTCAGTGGTGGGCCTGTTGGGAGAACATCTTGAAAGGAGAACAGTTTTGGCAACCATGGCCGGAGATAACAGTAGTCACGGATGCCTCACTTACGGGGTGGGGAGCCCATGCCAACTACTTGACCATCAGCGGTCGTTGGTCTCCATCGGAGTCCAGACTACACATGAACCTGTTGGAGCTGAGAGCAATCAGACTAGCGCTGAAAGCTTTCCTGCCATCAGTACAGGGAAAGAATGTCCTGATAATGACAGACAACACAGTGGCCATGCACTACCTCCACAAAAGAGGAGGCCTAGGGTCACTGCCACTGTGCAGAGAGGCAATGCAGCTCTGGTTTTGGGCAATTCAAGAAGGAATCTCTCTATCGGCAGTTCACGTAGCTGGAGAGAAGAACTTGACGGCGGACGCTCTGAGGCAGAGCACAGTCTCCCACGAGTGGGAGCTAGCTCAGGAAGTCCTTCAAGAGATCTTCACCCTTTGGGGAACCCCTCAAGTGGATCTGTTCGCCACCAGTATCAACAGGAAGTGCGATCAGTTTTGTTCAAGGGAATTTCCCCCAGGAGGAGCTCTAGGGGACGCGTTCGTAGTGGACTGGTAGTTTCCACTTCTGTACGCGTTTCCCCCAGTCCCTGTCATTCCTCAAATGATCAAGAGGTTGAGAAGATTCCAGAAAGCCATGATCCTAATTGCCCTGGGTTGGGCCAGGAGAACGTGGTACCTGGACCCTTTAGACATGTCCATCTGTCCTCCGATTCGTCTTCCGCAAAGAGAGGATCTTCTCTCGCAGAAGGGAGGTCAGGTCTCCATCCAGACATCAGAACCCTCAACCTTCACGCTTGGTTTCTAGCAACAAAGACTTTATACCTCTGCCGTTGGAACACATTTTGCAGCTGGTGTAGAGAAAGGAATATTGAACCCTTTTCATGCAGTACACCAATGGTGTTATCTTTCTGGCTTTACTTAGCAAATTCAGGTCTTCAAATTGGTACGATCAAGGGCTACCTCGCAGCGCTGTCGATCTTTAAGCGTACTGCTGAGGAGCCTTCATATTTCAAAATACCCTTGGTAATCCAATTTCTGAAAGGATTAACTAATGTTTATCCCCCAAAGCCTTTTCAAGTTCCATTGTGGGACCTAAATCTAGTCTTAACATTTCTGATGGGTACTCCTTTTGAACCACTTCATTCCTGTTCATTAAGATTTCTCACTCTTAAAACAGTTTTTCTAGTGGCTCTAACTTCCGCCAGAAGAGTGAGCGAATTACGAACTCTATCTTGCAAACCTCCTCATACAATCTTTCATAAAGACAAGGTTGTCTTACAAGTGAAGCCCAATTTTCTCCCAAAGGTGGTCTCTGAATTCCATATTACTCAGAAAGTAACCTTACCTTCGTTCTATCCTCCTCCCCATCCAGGGAAAGAGGAAGAGAGATTACACAGGCTGGATCCATGGCGTGTCTTGAGTTTTTATATTAGAAGACTTGCTAGGATAAGGCAAGCAGACCAATTGTTTGTAGGATACGCAGGGCACAAATTAGGACCACCAATCACAAAACAGACCATTTCAAGATGGATCATTTTAACCATTCTAGAATGCTACAAATTGGCAGGAAAATAACCCCCTCAACATCTTAGGGCTCATTCAACCAGGGGTATCGCAGCCTCTTCGGCTCTCCAAAGAGGGGTCCCAATTAAAGATATATGTGCGTCTGCCAGATGGTCGTCCGCACATACCTTTACCAAATTTTACAGCCTGGATTCCTCCTCTAGCCATCTTTAAAGGGAAATATTTCATCTTTACTCCCACCTGCTCTTTACACTACTGCTATGTGAGTCTATCAAAGATAAGGAATACGTCGGAGGACACAATCCCTTCGAAGAACAAGTTACTTACCAAACTGGTAACGTTCTTTCGATGGGATGTTCCTCTGACGTATTCCTTATCGCCCCTCCCATCCATCCCCGCAGTAAAACTTCCCTTGTAGTTGCAGCTTACACTCCTTCAAGGTTACTAACCAATGAATGCAAAGCAAATCTGAACTTCAAAACGGAACTGAGCAACGGACGCTGCGCGAGTCTATTTATATGCATTATGACATCGGCGCCGATACGGAGGCTGTCGAGGGACACTGACTCGAGGGATGTTGACGCGCAGCGCCCTCTACTGGAAAAAATTCCGAGGCCAGCAAGCTGGAATGGATAACATCAAAGATAAGGAATACGTCGGAGGAACATCCCATCGAAAGAACGTTACCAGTTTGGTAAGTAACTTGTTCATCTCTATGGGTGGTGTGAGAAAACTAGAGGTTTCTTACTTGCTTGTCCCTGGGGATCTGTCATCCAGGTGGCCAGGTAACGGCCATCGCTATTGGATCCAGTTCCTGGGGGTAGACCAGTGCAGGAGGATCACCTGGATGGGGGGGGTGTCTTCGGGGAGTGGAGGTGGGACACCGAAGGGTGAAATGCAGTATCCCCTTCCTTATGACACCTTATCCCCATCCTACCCCATAGGATACATAGAAACTCTACCCCCCTTTTCCAAAATGAACACTTTGACACACTGCGAAGGATAACGGACTAACACCAGAGCCATTTACCTGACGCGTCCCAATACGAGGGTCAGGCAAGGTCAGGCAATTGCTGATAACTACACACACCTGATGGCCCTTTACCTTCCCCACAGGGATAACAGGCAGAGCATGAGAGCACACTTTGAGCAAGGCCGAACGCACAAGGAAGCAGCCATTCTGGGATGGCAATTCAAATGGAGGAGAAAGGCGGGGAGATCTGAAAGGACAACCAGGAGGCAATTGCCCTTTCCAACCCAGAACCGTGAAACCGCTGAGAAAGAAAACAAAATATTGTGAATTTCAGCTGGCGAAAGGTGTGTCAGATGTCAGTGGTACGTGGAACCATCCCGCACTGATTGCCAGGGCTGGGAGAAGCGGTTTCCATTGTGGTACCGTCCTTGACCCCAGCGGCAAAGAAAGCGCTAACGAGTTCAGCACAGCCAGTGATTTGGAAGAAGCTGATAGTGGACCAGACTGTGTTAGGCTCAAGATTGCAGTGGCAACATTGTATGTGAAGAAAGAAGATGATAGACAGAGGTCTTTTGTGAGAGAAATCGGTACCAGAAATAGAGTGGTCCGGCGCCACGTGGGTGCTCATTCTAAAGACTCTAGCTGGTACCCCTTTCCTGAGAGAAAGAAGAGCATGAAGTGTTAAAGTGGTCGAACAAGGGTCAAGCCAGACCCCTAGTACAGTCGAAAGTCTTTGAGGTGTTGTGAAAGTGTGCCCAAAGTGAAAGGAATTATGAAAGTGGCATTTGCTCCCGGAAGAGGGGAACACCATGTGATTTTGTGAAACTGGCATCTGGCATAAAATAACCGAGTGACTCAGCGAGATGTAAATTGGCAAGTACCTTGCGAAAACCGTAAAGTAGAAAGACCAAGCTGCCCCATTGCTTAAAAAGACATGAAGACTCTTGAATATTACAAGGTTAGGCTCTTTAGTCTAGATGGCAGTGTGAACCCGGCGGAGAGAAGCCAGGAGAAAGCTAAGAGAAGCAAATCCCACATTGTGAAAACTAAGTGAACTGTGATAAATTTGCAAACGTGAACCCGACTGAGGGATCTCTGCGAATTGGGGTGAATAGTAAAATACCCCTGAACATTGTGATGACAAGCATGAACCCGACTCAGGGATGTTCGCAGTGAGTTGATAGTCTGAGCCTGATCGAGGGAGGCTATAGTTAAGAAAAGGATTGGAGCCTGGCTGAGGGGGATCCAAGTGTGAAGAGTAAGAGCCTGACGTGAAGATTAACAGAAGGAACTTTTGTTTTGTTGTTTATAACTATCAGGCCCTCTGAAGCAAGAGACATTGCATGACAGAGACTTGGGTACAGAAGGCTCTGATATTGTAGATAGGAACTGTATGCTCGTGCTGGAGGAGCTGTGCTCAAGAGTGCTGCCTTGTCCCGTGCCAAAAATGTGGGGAAGGGAGACCCCGGCCTTAACATCCTGACTTATAATTTTGTGAACACTCTTTCTTTCCTTGTGAACATTATACCACACTATTTTGTAGTATAGGGGTAAGGATCGGCAATAGGTATTTTTAGTATAGGCCCTTTTTATTTGACTAGACTCCACTTGGACTGTATAATTATTTGATAGTCGGAATGTGCTCCCATCTTAGATTTAGGTTTAGATTAGGCGTTTTTCTCCCCCCATTTTACAGTTTAATAAACACCCTTGAACTGTGATCACTTGTGTCTGTCTTGCTTTGATACCATGCCTTCCTTACAGTGGACCCTACCTATGTTAATAACTAGGGTGCTCGTTCGTCAGTAGTTGTGAATGTCCAAAGAAATAAGCCTTCTGTCAAAAAACTACCCTAACTGACTCTACCACTTTGAAAACTAACTTAGGACAGGATAATGACTCCTGAGGGTACTCCTAGTACCAGACTTTTGGATTTTCTTTAGTAAACAATCTGCAAATATTCCCTTGTGACTTCTTTGATCATAATCTTTAGTTCTTCAAGAGGATTATTACGTTTTCCCTCCTCTTTGGGAATCCCCTTTGTGGTTCTCTTATAAGATCTATTCTTCTGACTGTTGGTCTCCATGTATACTTGCAAGGTATTATTACTTGGATAGGCTTTTCCTCCTGGGTTATTATAGTTCAGCTTCGTTTGGTCTGCTTGACTTTGTAGGTGGCTCAGTTGTCTATTTCCTCTAAACTCTGATTCATGTCTTTTTTTTCCCCTCTGGTATGATATTCTTCTCGTATAAGATAATGGGCCTCATTACAACCTGCCAGGGCTAGACCGCGGTAAATCCGTGACGGTGGTAAAAATGTTTCCGTGTCCGCAAGGTTGCGGAAAGACCGTCCGATTACATGTTGTCGATCGCGCGCACCACACAGACGCGAAAACGTTGTTACCGCCATCACGGAAAAAGTCACGGAAATGGACATAGCGCTGCCACAAGTAGCACAAAACCCGTGTCTGCCTCCGTCGCCACGTACACGGAACCGGAAATACCATGATCGCCAAAACAGGAAACAGAGAGGCGGCCATCATATAAAAGCACAATCCATTGCCATCCAGAGTCAGCACAAGCACAATCCATACTGTGAGAAGGCAAAAGGAACCACCAGCATGTCTGCCAGGATTCCAGCTCAGAGGCAGCGCAAACAGCGCTTCAGTGAGGCGGAGCTAACTGTCCTGGTGGAGCACATTGTGGAGAATGCAGAGATGCTGTTCAGCGCCGATCAAAAGCGTGCCACACAGCAGCGGAGGAAGGAAGTGTGGGCGGAAGCAGCACGCAAGTGCACCGCTGTGGGTGTGACATTGCGGAGCGTCAAGGACTGCCACAAGCGGTGGGACGACCTCAGGCTGAGGGTACGCAACCTGATATCCACACACCGCCAACGCAGCAGTGGTACAGGCGGAGGACCCCCTTCCCCACTGAGGCTGCAAGCATGGGAGGAGCGTTGCAGCAGTGTCCTCCACCTTGAGGGCATCCATGGGATCGGGAAGGCTGAGGCAGGAGTGAGCCCACCTGCAGATGCTGGTAAGTGGTGAAACCTGAATGCCATATGAGAATATGTAGATGGCAGTACTGGCCCACAGGACCCATCAACAACCCCCCCCCCCCCGCAGTGCTGACTGGCCCATAGGACCCATTAACAAACCCCCCCAGCAGTGCATGACTGGCCCATAGGACCCATTAACAACCCCCCCCCCCCAGCAGTGCATGACTGGCCCATAGGACCCATTAACAACCCCCCTCCCCCAGCAGTGCATTGACTGGCCCATAGGACACATGATCCGTATGGCAACCAACATCAGAAAAATGCATACCCCCAGCAATCAGATGCATGTAACTAACACTATTCAATGTCCAACCTGTATGACGCATGTGATGCACCCATCAGCCACCACCACAACACTAATTGCATGTCCTTTGTGCCCCCACAGCCGTATCAAGTGACAGTGACACTGCACAACAGGCCAGGCAATCTGCACCGGCAAGTGCCCAAGCCACCGCCACCACACAAGAGGATGCTGCCGGCAGTTCGCCATCTCTGCCCACATTATCAAATGCAACAGATATGCCGCCCACCACCACCGACATCCCCTCCGTCTCCACACTGCCTGAGGCAAGACAGGTGCCACGGGAACCCATCATGGCCACCCAACCCAGAAGGAAGCAGAACTGCAGAGGGGGCGGCCTGTAGTGATAACAGTGCCCCGCAAGAGCACTCTGATACTGGGCCACAGGGGGAGATGCCCACATTTGAGGACATGGGTTCCTTCCATCAGCTGGAGTTCAGCCCCACCTCACTCAGGAGTCCCATGAGGTCACCCACCCCATCTATGGCCGAGCTGAATACCCGCTTGCAGCGGATGGAGGAGCAGCAGGCTACCCTCACCCAGCTGGTGGAGAGGCAGCTTGAGGAATCTAGGCTGCAGAGGGAGAGCTATAGCACCTCAGTGCGTCGCCTGTCAAGGTCTATTGGACGCTTTGCAAGCACAATAGTCACCCTTGCACGCCATGTGCGGGAGGATAACGACAACACCTCCAGGCTCATAGAGGCCATGTTGATTGGGCAACAGGCAAATCTGGCACGGATGCCATCAATACCAGATTCAGTGCCATCAAACACCACCACCCCATCCAGCTCCACTACTGCCAGTCCAAGGAGGCGCTCGAGTAGGCTAACGGAGCCCTCGGGCAAGGTTGCACAGGCACAGAAGCGCACACGGAAGTGATGGCATGTGTGTGGGGCAGTGCAGGACACACGTGGACTTGAAGGGTGTGAGAGGGGTGGGCACATTTGGGTGGTGGGGGAGGTAGTTTTGGGGGTTTGAACAATGGGGCCCGGGTGGGGGTGGGTATGTTTGGGTGGTGGGGGAGGTAGTTTTGGGGGTTTGAACAATGGGGCCCGGGTGGGGGTGGGTATGTTTGGGTGGTGGGGGAGGTAGTTTTGGGGGTTTGAACAATGGGGCCTGGGTGGGGGTGGGTACGTTTGGGTGGTGGGTGGGCTCGGGTGTACAGGTTCCCTAACCAATGCACCTCCTTCCCTGTTGTGTTTACATCAATATATCACCATTTGAAATCAAGACATACATGTGTGGACATTGATCATTTCATTGGCAGTGCAACTAATCATTTATTGTCGTCACCATGTTCGTGCATTGCTGTGAATGTGCTGTGTCTCAAAAGTAAATGCGAATCAGGCCATCCCGTGCTCTCTGGCCATCAAGTGGACCCCCAGGGGGAGGTGGTGCCATCCCATCCCATCCCCATCCCCATCTTCCTCATCTGCGTCTGGTGGCTTTGGGATGTTCCTGCGCAGGCATATATTGTGCAGCATGGCACATACGAGCGTGATTTTACTCGTCTTCACTGGGCTGTACAGCAGTGATCCGCCAGATCTGCTCAGACAGCGGAAACGTGCCTTCAGCAGTCTGAATGTCCTCTCAATCATTCCACGTGTGCGGACATGTGCCCTATTGTATGCCTCTTCATGCCTGTTCCTTGGTCTCCGTACAGGTGTCATCATCCATGGCGTGAGTGCATATATGGCACCACCTACATGGGATGTAGATGGGGGAACATGTCAGTGTTTGTGGCATCATGTACTCATCTGATGCTGTGCAATCTTGTATCATTGTTCATTCATGCATATGTGCTATGCAGTGTTTGGAGGTGTATATTGGGCATCAGAATGTATGTCGGAAACTGGATATGGGCCAACACATTAATGTGCATGTCTACTGTGCCCTGCGGGTGACATTTGATTGTGAGCATGTCACAGTGCAGTGCTGTCCACCCATGGCAGAGTGACTCCACTGTACTGAAGTAGTGAATGCACAACGTCTCATTTACAGGCATCTCGTGCATTTTGAGGGCAGTGTTTCATTTGAGGGTGGATGTCTGCAGTGGCACAAGGTACATGGGACAGTGACGGGATGGGCTGTGGCAGGGTGTGCATGGGCACATTGTGGTGACCTGTCATGTCTTCCTTTGTGATGTTTGGTATCCGCTGTGTATTTGGCAGATGGAAGGGGGGGGTGATGCATGTGCGGTCACAGCAGCACACTCACAATGCTCATTGGCCTGGACACACACACACACCACTTCGACAGGGTTGGTGCATTGTCAGCTGTACTCACCCAATAGCCATGTGCTTTGTCTGGCATAGCGTTCCATGTACCGTGGCAACGTGGAATTCCGCAGTACCATTGAGTCATGGGTTGAGCCTGGGAAACGTGCGCAGCAGTGTGTGATCAGTTGCATGGCATCACATACCATCTGTACATTCAACGAGTGATACTGTTTCCTATTGCGGAACACCAGCTCAATTGCACGTGGTACTGTCAGCTCAACGTGGGTGCAGTCAACTGCGCCTGTGCAATTTGGCATGCCTGCTATGGCATGGAAGGCCAACTTGGTGGCAATGACCTCGGGGAGGGTGCGGGGTAAGGCTATGTGTTCCGACACATGGCGCAACAGGGCATCCAGTACCTGTACCAGGATTTTTGAAAAACAGGGTTGTGATATGCCGTGCAGCTCACCAACCATGTGTTGATAGGTGCCAGTGCCAAGGAAATGCAGTACTGCCATAACCTTCAGGAGGAGGGGGATGGCAGTGGGGGTGTCAATTTGGCTGCTGATGTCGTCCTCAATCATGGCGGTGATGTGCAGTATTGTTGCACGGTCCAGCCGGTATAGTGTGTGGATCTGTCCTGGGGTGAGGTTCCAGGGTGAGGCCCTGATGCGTGGTATTGCTGGCTGACTGCGGGGTAGGGCCGGCTGGACAATGGGGTTTGCCATAGGTGCAGGGTTGGCTGGTTGCCGCCTGCGCCTCCTCCGCCTCCTCCTCCTCTGCGCCATTACTGCCATCATGTGCAGTGCTGCCTGTTGGTTGAGTAGGCCCAGTCCCAGTGCTACTAGAGCTGCTGCCTGCATGGTTCTGTGTTGTGTTGGGTTGGGTGTGGCCCTTTTGTAGGCTCCCAGTGGGCTGCTAGGTCCAGCTGGGCTGATTTGGTGCACCTGTGCCCTGATTCAGTTCAGCAGGCAGTGTTTAGCGTCATGTTTGCGGTGGCGGCGGTACCGCCACCGTGATCATGGTTTTAACGCCATTTTTCTGGCGGTGTTTCCGTGTCCGCGCTAGTTGTGATGCTCGCAGTGTTTCGTGTTGCCGGTAACGGAAGGGTTTCCGTGCAGACGGACTTAACGGAACACTTATTTCCGTGGTGGCGGATGGGGGTGGTGCTATTTCTGGGGCCGCGGGTCATGATTGGGTGGACGTGGAAACGGTGCCGGTATGGTTTTACCGTCAGTGTTAATTCCGGACCGGAGTACTTGTAATGAGGCCCAATGAGTTACTTTCCCCTTTTGACAGGGTATTATCCATTGTTGTTCTCTCTCTTTATATAGCATTCCAATAATTCTTTCTCTTATATCATCTGGTTTTGAGTTAATTTGTTTCTAGGCTAACTCTGTTTCATGGCCTCTACTAAAACGAGTTGCTGGTGTGACAGAATGATGCCGCCGGGGCCTCCCGTGCTTCCCGTTCTCCCTGTTACCTTCCTGCTTGAAGAAGTACGTCTTTGTGAGCTTTGTTCCTCTGAGACCTCCTCTCAGCTCATATACTGCCGTCACTGTCTCTTTACTGGCGTTTCTCTCCTCACCTTCACTCGTTTCCTCACAGTGTGGTGCTTCAATGCAGGGCCTGACCCTCTGTGCTTTTTTGTTGGCGGAGGTCGCGGCGATGGTTTGTGGACCAGATGTCCACCACGGGACCTCCTTCATGGTCTCGCCACCACCTTCTCTCGGGCTCCTGCCCTGCCGGTTTTTCTCTCCTCAGGTTCGCTGTGGCTCTGGAGTACTGTTTTGCGCTATGGAGCGAGTTTGAAACTCGGAGGCTTCCTGGTTACCATCTTCCACAGGTCCTACACAGCTTGGGAGCTTCCAAGGCCTGCGTATGTGTTCCTCTCGCTCTCTTAGCGCTGCTTTCTCTCAGAGGGCATGTTAATAAACGTACTAGTCCCAGTGGATTGCATATATATTTTAAAGGGACATGTTCCTCTTCCACAAGACAATGCCATCTGGTAGGTGTTTCTTTGTCCCAGTCTTGATATTTCATATTGCCTGGTATTTTTGAGCATCACATTTAGGCCACAGTATGCATAGCTTTAGGGAGTTCCTCACGGGAATGGGAGTCTTTGTCCACTGAGGGGGAGTCTTTCCCGGTGAGGTCCCTCTTGCCTCTAACTTGAAGGAGGGTATTGTGGAGCAGGCTCACCTCCATAGCCTCACAGAGGGGAGGGGTTCCTCCGAGGGGAGAAGGGACGAATTCCTTCGATTAGTCACACTCCATAGACTTGCATGTTAACAACATTTCCAGTTCAATAACTATTACTGAATGCTATTTACGCAGTTTGATTTCAGTTCCATAGCTCATGCCATTATTGGAGCAAAGCTAGATTATTGCAATGCCCTCTATTTGAGAGCCAATCATGTGTTCTTAAGGCTCTCGTCCCACTACTTTTTTTTTACCTCTTATCTTTGTCTTTTACTGTTTCTTTTTTATACTAATCTACAGTCTGATAATGCTGTATTTTTAGCTGTGTATGAATTTTAATATGTGGGTACTTCGTCTATACATGTTGTTCTTTGTTGATGTATTTTTACCGACAGTGGTCATGGGAACATTGCACTTAGGTTACATTCTGTATTCTTGACTTTGTTGGTGTATATAATACACTTTGACTCCCTACCCAAAGTCTTTAAGTGTTACTAAATACTGCAGAAAGATTTGTTACCATAACACTTCGGCACTAGCATATATTATTGGCACTCACTACCTGTTCTCTCACTGGTAGCCCATGGAGCCTCCCAAATTTCTCAAGAGGCTCCATGGGCTCCCAGCGAGGGCACGGGTAGGGTTTATTGTTGTCCCTTGGTACTTTAATAAATGCCTTAAATGGCTCTGTACGGCCAGCCCATTGCATGCTAAGCCATGACAAAAACGCTCCTCAATGCCATTGATGTATACTCACCCCATGTTTCTTATACTAATCTCTGGCCAACATAAAGTCTAGAAAGTGACGCCCATTACCACAGCTACTGTTGGTGTTAACATCGGCAGCTACCCATGGCTACTTTATACCAAACTGTTCACAAGTAACCTTCTACCATAATCGTCTGTCTCCAGTGCCCCCTTCTCAGTGACATTACAATGAGAAGAACAACTGTATGCGTTATCCAAATACACTTTCATGCCTGTTTAGGAGCTTTCTGCACCAACAATTGTCTCGCCACTCAAAGTCAATGCTAGAATCTCGTTGCCCGCCTGCTTTAACTGTTTGTGATAATGCCCTGCACTCCAGCCTGATAGAATGCCTATTGTTGCTATTGCCCGTTAACTGCCTGCTGTACTGTGCCAATTACTTTTGGAGCCTATACTAAGGAAACTGAACCTAGGTTAATATAAAGTGGCCCACCCCACATTTGATTTGTACTTATTGCACTTAGTTTAAATGGTGCTTGGAATTTACACAAACTGGTCTGCACATTTCATTCTTAGCCTCTACTGTGAATCTTGAATTTAGGTGAACCCCTACTGCTCATTTGCACCTACCTGTTTTGCCCATTGCATTTTTACCCTTTACTGTGAATCTTGAATTTAGGTGAACCCCTACTGCTCAATTGTGCCTACCTGTTTTGCCCATTGCATTTTTTAGCCTTTACTGTGAATCTCGAATTTAGGTGAACCCCTACTGCTCAATTGCGCCTACCTGTTTGCACATTGTATTTTTAGCCTTTACGGTGAATCTCGAAGTTAGGTGTACCCCTATTGCTGAATTGCGCCTATCTGTTTGCACATTGCATTTCTAGCCTTTACTGTGAATCTTGAATTTAGGTTAACCACTACTGCTCAATTGTACCTACCTGTTTTGCACATTGCATTTTTAGCCTTTACTGTGAATCTTAAATTTAGGTGAAACCCTATTACCATGAGTAAAAACATAAATACCCAGACCCTCCTACTTACGATTGGACTCTTCACCATCATGGCCTCTGCTACCTCGAACACAAGCCCACCTGTAGGCAGAAACATGAGACTTAGGGCAAGACTACCCTGAATTTATGAACCTAAAAGAAATATTATAAATAATACCATTGGACTCATCTCTACCCATGACTACTTGGCTAAGCGTGCACAGGTAACTTAAACAGACATCCCAAACCCAGTGCCTGCCCAATCTTACACAAAGAAGCACCCGAGCCAAAATAGACACTTAATCAAACCTTCACACAATCCTAACCCTAAGAGTACTCTGACATTAACTGGGTCACTCATCAACGCCAGATCCATGGTAGCCCATGCCACCGAAATTTCTGACATTCTAAGCAACGGCAGCCTGGACCTTCTTGCCATAACAGAGACTTGGCTCCATGAGGCGGCAGGACCTACCGTGATGTTAGCTGAACCGGACAGTCACCATATCCTCAGAGTTGATAGACCTAATGCTAAAGGCGGTGGCCTAGCCATCATCTCTAAAACTACCTTGCCTATTAGGCTTGCCACCTCACCCCCTTGCTCATCCTGTGAAATACTCACAGCTAAATTGCTGTTACCCAATAACCGCACGTTGACCATCCATTTGATTTACAGGCCCCCAGGACCATTAGGAACCTTTGAAGATGACCTTACCAGCCTCATAGCGAATAATACGCAAAAGCATTCCCAAACCTTGCTGATGGGCGATTTCAACATCGGCCTCAACGACCCAGACAACAAGCATGCCCACTCAATAACAGCCCTACTTAATGACCACGGGCTCACCCAAAAGGTCCTTTCACCTAACCACATCAAAGGTAGAACCCTCGACTGGGTATCCAAACTTAACTGTAACATTGCCATCACCGACATCGTCCCACAACCCTGGACGGACCACTACTTAAACAACTTCACTGCCACACTCGATCTCCTCAGCCGCAAAACTATCAGTATGATACCCCCTCTACCTACTAGAAGTAAAAAAGATATCACTGCTGAAAAACTTATCCCTCTCCTCCTCCCCGTTATCAATGGCCTGGAGAACACCGCCGACCCAGACACCTTAGTGGACACCTTCAACAAAGCTATGACCACGGCACTAGACACCATTGCTCCAACTAAACTGTGCAAAGGCAAACAGGAAGCACACTTGAATGTCTGGTTCACACCCCAACTTAATGATCTAAGAAAGCAGAAAAGAAAGCTTCAAGCTATCTGGCGCAACTCGCCTACCGACAATAACAAAGCCAAATTAGCCCAACTATCCAAACGCTATAAGAAAGAAATCATCAACACAAAAAAAAATCTATTTGACGACAGAATCACAAAAGCCAAATCAAACACAAAGGAACTCTTTTCCATCCTCTGGAAAATGGAATCCCCCCTACAACCAGTAAACACTGTCCCAAAGGACAAGATATGGTGTACTAACATACAAAACGCCCTATCGGATAAAATGTCCACCATCCAACTCAAAATAACACATAAAAAAGACTCTCTGCCCCTCTCTGATCAACAAATACCACTGCCCACTGAGCACAATACTATTCCGCCTTTCAGTTTCAAAACCATCTCAATCATTGATATTAAAAAGGTCATTCTCTCCCTGAAACCTTCCAACTGCAAGGGTGACAGCTGCCCAACGCAAATAATAAAGGATGCAGCCATAGACTTAGCCCCTTTTATCTCGAAGCTCATAAACTCCTCCTTTAAATCAAACACAGTACCAACCAACCTGAAAGACTCCTGGGTCCTCCCCTTACTCAAAAAACAAACCCTCGATCCCTCCATCCCCACTAACTATAGACCCATCACTACCGTACCTTTCCTACTCAAAATTATTGACAGAGTAGCCTACTTACAAGTTCAAGACCACCTGGAGGCTAATCATCTGCTAGGCTCTCAGCAATCGGGATTCCGCCCTCTCCATGGTACCGAAACAGCCCTGCTAGACCTTAACACAAAAATTGAGGAGTTAAAGGATAGTGGCAAAACAGCTTTGCTACTTCTACTGGATTTGTCAGCAGCCTTTGACTTGGTGGACCATGGAGTTTTATGTAGCCACCTCAGGTTTGCTGCTAACTTCACAGGAGAAGCCATAGCCTGGGTCCAATCCTTTCTAGCCAACCGTACTATGAGAGTTTTCTCTACCTCCACCTGCGCTGATCCTATCCAAATAACATGCGTAGTCCCACAGGGATCCTGTGTCTCACCCACCATGTATAACATTTTCACCAAGCCACTATTTGACAAGTTAGACAGACTGTGCGTCACCTACACTAATTATGCAGATGACACCCAGATCCTCATACCCCTTTCGGGCAACTACGAAGCAGACCTGGCCTTGGTGAATAAGATATACATCCTCATTCAGGCTTGGATGGCGACCCATGGCCTCTGCCTGAACGACGATAAAACTGAAATTCTGCTCCTCGGATCTGACTCTAACCTAAAAAACTAACCCCAAACTATGTATCCTTCAACATTGACAACATCATCATTTAGGTTATTCCTGAGGTAAAAACTCTAGGATTCTATCTGGACTCTTCTCTCACCCTAAAGAAGCAAGTCAACTCTCTCTCCTCCACAACAGCTTACACTTGTAAATTAATCCGAGCTGCCAGACCATTCCTCTCCAGTGCCAGCTGTATCACCTTGGCTAATGCTCTTATCATGTCTAGACTCGACTCTTGCAACGCCCTGTACTCAGAAGCTAACAAGTATGTCACTGACAAACTCCAAAGATTGCAAAACAACGCCCTAAGAGCAGCATTGAACATCCCATATAGAGAGCACATCTCTAAATTCCGGTAAGAGGCCCATTGGCTAAAAATAAAGGATATAATCCTCCTCAAAACCATATCTATTACTTCTAAATCTCTAAACAATCTAGCACCTCCTTACTTATCGGAAATAATCTCCAGGAAATCTACAACCCGACCTTTGAGATCGTCCAACACATTCTTGCTCGAAATCCCTAGATTTAAACTAACCACGGCTGGAGGAACTAGCTTCCCAGTCAAAGCTAAAGCTGTGCAAGCATGGAATACACTCCCAATAGACCTTAGACGTCCCCTACCCTACGGCAGATTTAGAATCAATGATCTCAAATGGATTTGCTCTAATGACCCATAACCACAGCTCCCTCCCACTGCCACTCCACCGTGACAACTACTGCACCTAACATTACTACTACGACTTACACACCGGACCTATCTGTCCATAGCCGTAGCCATAGGCATTCACCAAATGTACGCAATGCTAAGTCCAACCCTTGTCATGCATCTGATCAGCTATACCTTTACATGCTCTCGAATGGCTAATGACTATGCTGTTTCATTTAATGTACTCACATTCTATTCACCTGTATCCACGAATGACAAATGTCTGTACTGTTTCATTTACTGTACTACACAATATATTCATATGTATGTACCAGCCTGTGACAGGCAATGCAACTAAGCTTTGAGAACTCTTGTACTGTTGCGCCCAGCTGCCCAAGGGCTTGGTGCGCATTATCAGATTAATTAACAAACAAACAAATAAACAAACAGTGATGAACCCATGTTTCAAAAGTTCCAGGGGCCTCAGTAGTTGTTTACTGTTCTCCTACCATAGGAGATATGTATCATGAATGGAATGGGTCCACAAGGATTGACCCTAAAACATCCAAATCAACCCATGAACCATATGCTAGCAAAGGCCAGGGATTGGATCTGCAGTTGGGATGGAAGAATGGCAACCAGCAACTTCCCCCAGGCTGTGGAAAACGGCAGAGAAATGCAGGTCACAAAGCAGCTATCGGCTCAACCCTTTCCATGGAATCCAGAGGAATGCCACATACCTTAGTGAAGTTAGAAGAGTGCCCTGAACCCAAGTACCACCAACCAACTCACCAATTCTGTGTCCACAGGCTAGAACAACCTACATGATGGCACAAGGCATAACAAAAAAGCGAGTCTGCAAATTGGCCTGACTATGCAGGCGTGTTGCAACTGCAACTGGAAAAGAGTCAGCTGGTGAGGTGAAATTTCAGGGAGTTCAGAGCAAATACAGAAAAAGCACTGGTCCAGAAAGAGAAGCCCAGAAAACAGGATGCACCGACTAATACTAGAAGGCAAGTTGACACACTAAAGGTAAGGGCTGGAAGGAGAGCAGACAGAGAAATGATTCAAAGAACAATTTTAAGAAGAGCAAAGGGAATGAAGACATAAGCTGCAACTAGTCAAAACCTTTTATAACAAGGAATTCTCTTGTCTCAGGCTACTTGTTTTTGGGATTTGGGTGGCATTTTGTGTAACGTTGTTCATTAATTCATGGAGCATTTTCGAGAATTGTGTTCCTGCTGCTCCTGTTGTTCTACTGATCGCACATACACCACAGGATTCTCCACGTAAGCCACAGCAGGGAATACAGGACACTTGCTTTGTTTACAAAGAAAATCAACCCACTACTCTTCAGTTGCCCATGTCACAACTTACGTATGTTGAGATATCTGGCGCTTTGCTATCTTTCCGTCGTTGGCGTATTACCAAGTGCCCTAAATCGCATGGTGTGTGCATGTCATGCATGAAGTAAATCCCTAACGAGATGAGAGAGAGATCGTATCCATGCAAGCTTACTTCATAGCTGCCATAACGTTGGAAGGCATGTCGTCCTGGACTGGGCTCCTAGTCTCTGGCTGGTGTTCATGTTGTGTCCTGGCTCCTGCTGAGTGGCTCAGTGTGTGACATCTGCAGACTCTCATCATATTGCCTAGTCCTTCGGACTTATCCGCAGTTGTATCATTAAAATCATTATGAATCATCTTGCTGTATCATTAATGTCTACCACACCAGCACTATCTTGGTTCAGGGTCCAGGGTCCTCAAACTAAACTACTTCTCTTCGAACGGCACCTGCCATCACTCATTAACCTCCTTCCCTCACTTGCCTCTCCCTCAACCACTCTCTCCTTTCCTCTACCTCTGACTGGTGTACCACGCCCCTGTACTCCGCCTCAGAAAACCTTGAACGGTGGAGACCTCTGTCACATGGCCACACTCAACGCCCTCTCAGTTAACAGACACTCCACCGACATCTGCCTCCTTCTTGAAGACATTGACCTCGACATCCTCGATTTTACTGAGACAAGGTTCAATGCCAGCTCAGTCTCTGCTTTTGACTCCTTCTCCCCAATGGCTATAATATCATTTCCAAGCCACGACCTAACCGTGCTGGCGCTGGGGTTGCCTTAATCTTTCCTCAGTGGGTTCCTTCCTCCCTCATACCCGCCTTATTCCTCCTTTGAGAGCCTGGTTTGCAAGTTGGTCACCTCTCTCTCCTCTTCTCTGACCATTTCCAAGATCTACAAGCCCCCGGGAGCGACCACCCTGTTCCTCTCTGAATGGGTGGATTTCTGCTGCTCTCTCCTCTCAACCTCCTCTAAACTCCTTTTCCTGGGCGACTTCAACATCCACTTGGACTCTGCTATTACAGCATCCACTCTCTTCCTTGACCTCTGTACCTCACTCTCCCTCTCCATTCTCCCTCCTGGCCCTACCCACATGGCAGAATACACTCTTGACACCCTCATCCACTCTGATCTCACTCTCCCCCCTTCCTCCACTGATCACACCTCTCTCCTGGTCAGACCACTCTCTCCTCTTACCTGGGTCCCCTCGGCCCTTTCACTGCACCTCCTCCAGCCCTGCCAACCTCGTACACGAACATCCGTCCAATGAAACAAGTGTCAGCTGCTGCCTTCGCTTCCACCTTCATCCCCCCATCTCCCCACCCCAGATTCTACCTCTCACTTTGCTCTCAGCAACCTCCATCTGGCCATTACTAACACTGTGGACATTCTTGCTCCAGTCATGAGGATCCGCCTGAAAACTGCCTCTAAGCGTAATACCTGGTACGACTCTGAACTTGAAGCCCTTAAACGCAAGTGCAGAGCCGCAGAACAGAAGTGGCAAACCTTAGTCTCACCCTCTGACAAATTGGCTTGCCACCTGCACCAAAGGCAATACAGACTCTCCATCCGTGCCAAGAAGAGGGCCCACATCCAGGCATGGGTATCGGGTGCATACAACAACACGGCTGAACTCTTTAATATCTGCGGGGAACTAGCCAACCCTTCTGCAGTCTCCTCCTCCCTGCTTCCTTCCTAGGCACTTTGCAATGCACTGGCCACACACTTCACCAATAAAATACTGGACATCCTGAACACCCTTTGTACCCTCCCCCAACCCATCCCACACTTACTTGCCTCCTATGGCCTCCTTCTTACTCTCGCCCATGTCACACCAGAGGAAGTCACCAGAGTTGTCCGCTCTATGAAGGTCTCATTAAAACTGGTTTCCCCTTGCTCCTCCAGAACCATCAAGGACAACATTGTCTCTCTTGCTCCTGCACTCGCTGATTTCTACAACCTCTCTTTTGCTACTGGTTCTTTCCCCTTCTCCCTCAAGCACTCCCTTGTGGGTGCACTCCTGAAAAAACCTTCAGCAGACCCTACCTGTCCAGCTAACTACCACCCTATTTCTATCACCATTGGGAAACACCTGGAGAAGATGGCTTTCCCTCAACTTACTTCACACACTGAACTTGTAGGCGGTCTCCACGACCATCAATCTGTATTCTGAGCATCCAGAGGCACGGAAACTGCTCTTCTGAACACCTGTGAAGAACTGCTTGCATCACTGAACTCTAACGCTCCAGTAGTCCTCATTCTACTTGATCTCTCCTCTGCCTTCGACACGGCCAACCAGTCCATCCTCATAAAATGGCTCCATCAGCCAATCCAGTGCCTGCTCCGAGATACCCTTGGACTCACTCAATGTAACCTGTGCTCTAGTTCTGTCCAGGCTAGACTACTGCAATAGCCTCCTTAATCTTCCTTCCTCCACCCTGCGACCCCTCCAGCTAACACATAATAGGGCCGCAAGGCTTACCCTTGGTATCTCGGAGCAGGCACTGGATTGGCTGATCTCCTTCCTAACTGACCATTCGTTCCAGGTAATTCTGGGCACCTTCTCCTCAGCTACCTCTTTCTCCATCGATGGGGTCCCCCAGGGCTCCAACCTCTCCCCCTGGTTCTTTAACACTTAACTTGTTCAGCTCGCACTCACCATTCCCTCCTTTTCCCCCAACTTCCAATGTTAGGCAAATGACACACAACTCTCTTTCAAACTTCCCGCAGACCCTCTTGCATCTTCCATCATCCCAAACTGCATATCTGCCATTCATTCCTGTGCACTTCTAACGATCTCTGCCTCAATGCCAGCAAGACTGAGATCATTCCAATTGGGACCCCGCTCCCTCTTTCTTCCCCTCACTCTGGCTATCCTCTTTGGGCTCTCTCCCTTCTCCTTCATCTGAAGCCAGAAATCTGGGAGTCATCTTCGACTCCCCCTTTCTTTCCTTCCTCCCTCACGTTCTGGAAATTGCCAAGAAGTCCAACTTTCAACTCTTCTTTCTCAAAGGAATTCTCCCTTTTCTCACTTTTCCCCGAGAAGCTCAATGTTACCAGATCTCTGGTTCTCTAGGCTAGATTACTGAAATAGCCTTCCCTTGAATCTACGCTCTTCCTCCCTACGACCCCTCCATTGAATCCAGAAGGCCTCAAACCAAGGGACTGCATCTCTCCTGCCTTAAAATCTCTCCACTGGCTCCCGGTTGCTGCAAGGATCAAGTTCAAATTCCTCTGCATTATCCATAAGGTTGTCTGGGGCCAGAGGCCTCGCTATCTGCAACTTGCTCTTACAAAATACTCTCCCTCTAGACCTCTACGTTCCTCTGGTACCAACTCTGTGTGTCAAGCGTTTCGTTAAACAGAGGGGCGCAGGCCGGCCTCTTTCCTCAGCTGGCTCCCTCTTATGGAACAACCTTGCCCTTTCCCTTTGCCTTGAGCCGGACCTCCTCAAATTCTGGGAGCTCCTTAAGACTTTCCTTTTCACCTCCTCCTTATCTTCCTCCCTCCGCTGCTAATCTCACAGTCATTGCGATTGGTGTGTCCTCTTATGTGTCCTGGGGGCCCTGGCCTCCAAAAACCCAATCACCTTTAGCCTCTGCCCACAAACAGCACTTGCTGTGGAACTTACTGGCCTTCACACTGTAGGCCTGCACTTACCCATTTATTCTTTACAGTTGAGTGCCCCAGCACTTCTGACTGTGGGCCACCTACACCTGCTGCTCACTCACGGGCACGAGCACTTACCCCCCCTCGCTCTTCCCCCCTCCTCTCTCTGCACTTGCACGCTCTGAATGCCCACAAGGCCTAGTAGGTTTGTCTTTATCTTCCAGTGTATTTAATGTTTTCTATCCCATGTTCCCTCCCTGTTGGCGCTTTGAAAAGCAATTTACTTGTAGTATAAGCACCTAACAAATGCTCAAATAAATAAATTGTCCTGCTCACATATATGCCTGACAGGGTAGATTGGATTCCTGCCCATCTCGCCAGCAATGATGCAGATGGCATTGTCTCTGCCCTGTCAGCCTTTTTATCTAGCCACAGTGCTGTTGGCTGTCGCGCATAACCTGGAAAAGGGAAACAATACTCCTGACCTGAAGGTCTCTTCACCACAATGCAACATTTTGGGAACCCACAGATGAGTCTGCCTCAGAACAGCCACCACATACAACCCTCATTGCTTAGGAGCACCCTGGTTTGTCTAAACCACACTAAAACAGACTACTGTCTTAGTCTGTTTTGACGTCCTTTGTTACCATAGTGCTCACAGTAGCAACAGTGTGTGTGGTAGTGATAGGGTGGGGAATTGTTGATGCTAAAAGGAATACTTGACTCCACACTAGCGTTTGAGTGTAATCCTACCAAATATTGTCTTGTACAGGACAGAACTAGAGCAAGAGATTGTGGAATTAATTAACATTTCATATCAAAGCCCTCTCAACTATGAAATAAATATTTTTCTCAGTAAGATGCTTCGCACTCGCTGGCCAAAATTTACGGCTGCTGCTCAGACACTGAATATATTTGTCGTCTTTGTAATGGAAACACATGAATCATTTGTTTATATTATTACAAAGTGTTTACAAGACAAATGTGAAAATGATTTACAGGCTGGGGTGTTCAGGAACATTTATGATCCCAGACCCCTACTGTCTTAGTCCGTTTTGACGTCCTTTGTTACCATAGTGCTCATAGTAGCAACAGTGCGTGTGGTAGTGATAGGGTGGGGAATTGGTGATGCTAATAGGAATATCTGCGAAATGTTTGTTATGTAATAAAATTGTACTTTCATTGCCTGTGAATGTATTGTCTGTTACTTCTTTCATTAAAGTTTAAATTTAAGCCACTAACTCTTCTTCTTTTGGGCTTAGACAATAGGTGTAATTCAGTAGGCGGTGGGCTTCTCAGAGAGGATACGTTCTCTTTTTTAGATCATGGTGCTCAATAGCTTCAGTAGCTTCATGATCATAGCTGTTTGTTATTGTTTCCTCCCTGTGTCCAAAAAAAAGGGCTGGCCCCAAAAAGGTAGCCATAATTTCACCTTTTTTTGTAAATGTATTTACATATTTATTTAGTTCACAGTACAAAATACATTTTTACTATGCCAAACATCATGGGATGGTAAGAGAGGGAGAAAAAGGAGGATTGAGAACCGAAAAAGGATGTCATAAAACAAGAGGACATAATGATCAAAAGTGCAAGTCCCATGGAAAGTTTTCATCAAGGGAATATCCTGGGTAATATTCCGTGGACAAAGGCTTATCAGTTCTAAACAAGGTCAGTCGGCAGAGGCATTCAGAAGAGAAAGAAGATGGGTGGGAGGAATGCAAACAGGTGCAGTGTAAAGGCAGGATCAAAGTAAGACCAGGAAGTATGCGTTATTCAGATGATAAAATCAGCCAAGCTTTTACAGATTAAGGGGTCCAGAAAAAAGCACTAAGTGACAGTTCCAGGAGGTCCAACAATTCCAAATTGAGTCTGAAGACTTCACAAACAGAAGGGCATGGTGCAGCATGGATATTCATCTGGAGGTGCGAAAAGTCCTCTGGATACAGTACCTGGATGTTATGGTCACTGAGATCCATGGACACGATACCAAGTAAACTTTCACAAAGGGTTCATTTTTCTCACAGTAAAAGGTGTAGGGAACTTCAATATTTGAGGACAGTGGTCCTTAGGCCTTTGCTTTTCCCCAAACCACACAAACCTTCTTGTTGGCAAACAGTCACTCAAAGTCTCCAGGAGGGTCTTATTTGTGCTTTTCACACTGTGCAAAGGAAATAACACAAAAGCACCCTTTGTTCCTTAATCCTTGTCTCCTTCACAATCCATTTCCTCCCTGTCCTCACCTCCTTGCCCAATGTGCCACTGTCCCTGGACCAGCACGCCCTCACGTAGTATACAATGCAGGACAATTTCTCTCTCTCGTTCTTCCCTTCTTAATCACCTCCACTCTGTCCATTATTGCCACCTCTTTAGCTTCTCTCTCTCTTTCCCTTCACTATATGTTCTGCTCGCCTGCTCTCTCCTCGCCTTCTCCTCCTCTCTTCTTCTCCTCTTCTCTCCTCACCTTCTTCCCTCTCCTCCTCTTCCACTTCTCTCCTCTCCTTGTCCTTTGTGCCTCTCTCCCTTTCCTTAACTCCTCCGCTCCTCTCTCTCTTCTTCTCACACCACCGCCCGTTCTAACCTGCACCTTGGATTCTGTGCAGCTAACTTACACAACCTCCCTCTATTTGAGGCCCTTATTGCTGTACAAAATCCAATATTGGACCAAGTGAGCCACTTGACCTGGACCAAAGGCCCGTAGGCAGGATACACAAAAATGTCCAGGTGACTTATTATTATTTCAAACATTCTGCAATAAAAATTGACCATTTTTATTGCAGAATGTCTGAACACCAATCAGACGCCTTTGATGAATCAACTCGTTTTTTTGCTGTTTCAAAGTTGTACAAGTGAACAGATGAGTGGGGGTATTACAAGCAAACTAAACTCCATCCTGTGCTCCATGTTCTGGTATTTCCGAAATTTAGTATAGTATGGGATTTGTTTTCTATAGACTATTTGTTGCACTTTTTTGAGATTGTAGTCTGAAATAAATTAGGGCCAGGTTTCTATGTCTGTCCCCTAACCCTAGTTAGGCGACATACCAGCTGCCACTAGGCACTGTCATCACACAAGAGCTAGATAGCAATGGTTGGAGGTCAAGCTTAGAAGGCTTCTAAAAGAATGTGAAATAATATAGTCACCTGGACTTTTTTGTTTATCCTTATTGCTCCACACCTAGACCAGTGGTTTGTGGTGGAAACACTTACTGCCAGTTAGCAGGGCTTCTCACTTCGACCTGAGAGTATGCACCAAGGTCATGGTAGTTGTTGGGGCTCCTCATTTTCATAGGAGAAAAGCACATGTCTTTCCCTACCTCAATGACTGGCTCCTTTGGGCCAACTGGGAATGTTAACACTAGAAGACCTTGGGATGACATGTTGCCCCTTTCACCAGTTAGGTTTCTCCATACTCCTAAATAATTCCTTCCTGTGAGAAACCTGAAGGTGTCTCCCTGACTTATCCCCGGGGATCTGTCATCCAGGTGGCCAGGACATTCTATTGGATGCAGTTCCTGGGGGTGAACCAGTGAGGGGGGGATCACCTGCATGGGGGGGTCCTTGGGGAGTGGAAGTGGGACACTGACGGGTGAGACGCAGTATCCCCCTTCTTATAACACCTTTTCCCCAATCTACTACGAAGGACACTCAAACACTCTACCCCCCCCCTTTCCGATACGAACACTTTTGCACACCATTAAAGACGATGGACAAACACCAGAGTCGACTACCTGACTTGTTCCAACAGAAGTGTCAGGCAAAGTCAGGCAATAGACCAGAAACACACACACACCTGACAGCCCTTTCCCTTCCCCACAGGGATAAAAGGTGGAGCACGAGAGCACAAAACAAGCAAGGCAGACCGCACGACTCAGCCCGGCAGTTCAAGAGGAGGAGAAAGATGGCGCGAAACCGAGAGGGGGACAAAGAGAGACGTGACCTTGCCCTTTCCGACCAAGACCCGCGAAACCTCTGCAGAAGGAATCGTAAGACTGCGGACAATAGCCAGCATGTTTTGCAGCAGATGTCAACGGTACACAGGGCCCTGCTCCGCTGTTAACCAAGCCGGGGAGAAACACTTGTCGCCGTGGTACCAACCTTGACTCCAGAGAGAAGAAAAGCCAAGCAGTTCATCACAGCCAGTGAGTCGAGGGGAGAACCGATAAGAAACCGAACTGTGTTGAACGACAAGTAGCAAACAGCTAATTGAATTGTGAAAGTACTAAGAACTGTTGATACCAAAAAGGGGGAAAACCAACAACAGAGGAGTCTGGCATCATGTGGTTGCTCACTCAGGAAACTCTGGGCGTTTACCCCACTGTTGAAACTACCATTACCAGAAGGCCTTGGGAACGGCGAGAAGGTGATCAAAGTGGTCATACAGGGGTCTTGTAAAATCCTCTGTACAGGTGAATGTCTTTTATCGACAGATCATTGTGAAGCTATGGGAAGTGAATCCTGCATTGTAAACATCCTCTGCCCCTACTCCTTCCCAGGCCCTCTGCAATAACCTCGCCTCTCACTTCACTTCCAAAACCCAGGTCATACTGAACAGCCTTGTCACGCACTCTCCCAACCCAACCTTCCCACTCCCTCCTTCCATCCACCCTTCCTTCACTCCTGTCGCCCCTGAAGAAGTCACCAGAGTTGTCAACTCAATGAAGGTCTCGTCCAAGCAGGGTGCCTCTTGCTCCTCCAGGACCATCAAGGAAAATATAGTCTCTCTCGTCCCAGCTCTGGCTGATCTCTGCAACCATTCCTTTGCTACTTGTTCTTTTCCATCCTCCCTAAAGCACTCCCTTGTGCGTCCCCTCCTTATAAAACCCTCTGCAGACCCTTCCTGCCGAGCCAACTACCACACCATTTCCATCACACCCTTCCTGGGAAAACTGCTTGAGAAGCTGGCCCTCCCCCAACTCAACTCTCATATCGAACTTGTTGGTGGTTTACATGACCACCAGTCTGGATTCCGAACATGCAGAGGCACAGAAACTGCTCATCTGAACAACCGTGAAGAACTGCTTGCATCTCACGACCCCATTTCCCCTGCTGTCCTCATCCTTCTTGACCTCTCTTCTGCATTTGCCACAGTGAATCATTCCATCCTCATAAAAAGGCTCCATGACACTCTTGGCATCTTGGAGCGGGCACTGGACTGGCTTTCCTCCTTCATAATTGACTGTTCCTCCAAAACCATTCTGGGTCCTTTCTCCTCCCCTTCTTCCTCCACTACCTGTGGCGTCCCCCAGGGCTCCATTCTTTCGCCTTGGCTGTTCAACATATACCTTTCTCTGCTGGCACAACTAATTTCCTCCTTCTCCCCCAACTTCCAGTGCTACACTGATGATACACAACTTTTCTTCAAACTTCCCACTGACGCCCTGTCACCCTCCTTCATCCCTGACTGCCTCTTTGCCATCCAGGCCTGGTGCACTGCCAAGGACCTCTGCCTCAATGCCAGCAAAACAGCGATTCTCCCTGTTGGCTCCCCTGCACCATACTTCTTCCCTGCACTCTAGCCTTCATCCATGTCCCCCTTCCCACCTCCTCCACTGTAACTAGGAATCTCTGAGTCGTCTTCGACTCCTCCCTTTCCCTCATTCCTCACATTCAGGACAAGAAGTCCCACTTTCAGCTCTACCTTCTCAAAGGGACCCTACCCTTCCTCACCTTCCCCCAGAGACTCAATGTAACCCGTGCTCTAGTTCTGTCCAGGCTAGACTACTGCAATAGCCTCCTCCTTAATCTTCCTTCCTCCACCCTGCGACCCATCCAGCTTACCCATAATAGGGCAGCAAGACTTATCCTTGGCCTCAAGCCCAGGGACCGCATCTCTCCTGCCCTTCAAAGCCTTTGCTGGCTCCCAGTCTCAGCACACATTAAATTCAAATCCCTCTGTATCATACACAAGGCTATCTGGGGCTGTGGGACTCTCTATCTTCAACGCTTCCTGACCGAAATACTCTCCTTCTAGACTCCTCCGTTTCTCCAGCACCAACTCTCTGCACGTTAAACGCTTTGCTAAACAGAGAGTTGGTGGCCGGTCACTTTCCTCGGCTGGCTCCCTCCTATGGAACAGCCTCCCTCCGCTCTGCATCTTGAGCATGACCTCCTTAGGTTCTGAAAAAGCCTCAAGACCTTTCTCTTTACCTCCTCCTTTTCCTCCTCTCTTCCCTGCTTCCCTGCTAAACAGCAGCAAGATTGATGCGTAGGTCCCTTATGTGTCCTCAGTGCCCTGAACCCCACATCTCTCATCCCAGCCGCTGTCTTCCCACTGCACTTACGTGGCTCACTCACTCATCAGTGATTGCACTTAAGTTCTTCTTCTCCTCTCGCACTTACCCTGAGCACTTCTCCATGAGTATCCAAGCCCTTTATCGCTCACCGCTCCCCCTCTGCACTTGTACGTTCTGAACACTCACAAGGCACAGTAGGTTTGTCCCCCCTTCCCTTTATTCTCATTATTTGTTTGTACTATCAATGCAATTATTTATCCTTGCTGTAATTCATTGTCTACCTTCCCCTGTCCCCACCCAGTTTGCCCTGTGGGAGCTTTGAAACAGTTTTTCTAATTGTATAAGCACCTAATAAGTGACCAATAAAATAAAATAAAACAAAAATAAGAGTTGATTGAGAAAATGTGCGATTGGCAAAGTTGGCAAGAGTAAACCCGAAGGATGGATGCCGATATAGAGGGGGCAAAGTCTAAAGTCCTGATATACAGTGTGTTGACTAGAGTGAACCCGGCAGAGGGATGTCCACAGTGAACTGTTTAAAAAGACATTAAGATTCCTGAAATGTTGCAGGTGAAATTGTATTGAAAGCTGTAGGGAACCCGATGAAGGGAAGTTAACATTCGAGAAGGGTCTGAGCCCGGAAGAGGGGGATACAGGGGTGAAAAGCCATTGCCCAACGTACAAGTGTTTATTATTTGCATACATCAGATCCTCAGAGGCAAGAGATTTTTTGTAGAAAAGAGACTAAGCCACTGAAGGACCTGGTACCTGAGAGCGGAACTGTTGGCTTGTGCTGAGAAAGCTCGAGCGTGTGCTGTGCTCTGAAATCCTACTTTGTCCCTTGCTTAAAACGTTGGGAAGTGAGACCCTGACCACCGCATCCTGACCTATTATTTGTGAATACTTCCTTCTTTCTTATGAACATTATCCCACACTGTATTTAGTGCAAGTACTGGCAATAGTTTTTTTTTAGTATAGGCCCTTTTCTTTGACAAGACGCCACTTGGGCTGCCTTATTATTGTTTGATGGTCGAAGCTTGCTCCCATTTTAGATTTAGGTTCAGATTAGGCGTTTTTCCAACCTGCCTTTACAGTTTAATAAACACTCTTTAAACTTGATCATTTGTGTCTGTCTTTACTGTTGCCACCTTGAGTTCCTTACATTCCTCACCCTCCAAATACTTGTGGTTTATTGGGGCAGTCCTGTAACAATGTATGGATTTCTCTCCCCCCAAATAGAGTGACAAGCATCCAGACCACTGCAGCCTCATCCAGCAAAACATGGAACCCGTAGCTAGGTTTTCTAGAGGATGCTAAAATGGATTGGATCCTGCATCCTAATATACCTGGGAGCAAGACTGTGGTGCTACAGTGGTCTCTGATGAGTTATTGGTCCCAGGTCACTGGGGACATTATACAGGCCATTCTGCAGGTCTGCAAGGACCTATTTTGGTTAGCATCCAGGACCAACCTCCTTCAGCCTTTCCATTCCAAGAACCCTGGCCAAAGGTCGCCCTGGTCATGAGTGCAGCACCTATAGAATGGCGATCAGCTGAATGATCTTTCTTTGACAAGTATGAAGCCCAGGTAAAGCCCTTCTTCTAGATCATTTTGCCGGACCTCATGGCAGTTAATCTGGCATTGCTATTTTACTTACTATAAATCCAAGGTTTTACTGTTCATGTCCTCGTGGACACCATCAACGCCATGCACTACATCAACAAGATAAAGTTTGGGGCGATTCAAACTGTGCAGGGAGGCCATTCTCTGGTGCTTTTGGAGCGATGAGGTGGTGATAGGCTCACATCTTGCTGGGTCGGCTCTCGGGAGTCTCCCACAAGGGGAGCTGAAAAACAGGACGTTTTCCATGTGAGTTTTCCACAGATCAACCTGTGTGTTTTAAGCTTGAACAAGAAGTGCAAGATCTTCTGTTCCAATTAGTTCCTGGGGGGATGCACTGGTGTTTCCCAGGGAGTTTAACCTGGTATGTCCATTCCCCTTGTTCCTGCTGATTTCTTTGCCGCTGGGGAAGGTAAAGCAGAGAGGAACTACAATGCTCTTGATCGCCCTAGACTGGACGCTTTCACAGATAGCCTCAAACATCCACAGAAAGGTATCGTATACGTTATCACAATGATTTAGGATTTTTCAAATATCTTTGGGATAGTGGGTCGGAAGAAAGGGGTGCCCTTGTTCTTGCCCCAACCTCCACAGGGCTCCCTCTGCTTTCGTCCAAGCATCCCTATACCCTACCATAGCAGTTCCATGTTATTTCAACAACTCAAATTACTTTGTTGTATTTTACTTCGAATATTTGCTTCGATTTTTAAAAATATTTTTGGGGTCCCCCCATATCACTCTTCCCCTTCATTACTACCCCTCCCCACCCCCTTTTAATGCCTTAACCCACAACTATCTATATTTATCAAAGTAATTTCAAAGTAAATAACTTGTGGTAATTGCTATTGTTAAAACAACGGGATACCACCACAGCCCCCAAAGCTTGTACAAAATCAAAGTGTGTCCATTCCTTTCTTTCAACGCCACCAAAACTCTTGTGTCCTCTCTGATAATCTTTTGACTATTCTACTGTTCTTCTCTTATCCTTTGCCTTCCTGCTACTCACCTGGCTCCCCTCCGTTCTATATATAATTCCTCTCGATACTCCATTTCCCCCTGCGCTTGCATCACTTCAGTGGCTCTCTTGAGAATCGTGCCTTATTTTCACTTTCCTCTATCTCGTTTTCAAGTGTCTTCACAGCCTTGCTCCCCCTTATCTCTCTTCCTTGATTTCTTTCTATACACCCCCGCCCCGCTCTCTTTGGTCCCATTCTCTTTTCTCCTTACTGTCCCTCACCCCCCATGTGCTGAATCTTGCTTTTGCGCCTTCCCTATGTTGGGCCGGAAAAATCTAAAAAGCGTTTGTTTACTACTGTATTAGGATGCCATTCATAAGAATGCCTGTCCTGTGATCGTGTGCACAGGGCAAACACGTCCTTTTTATTTAACAGGTTGTTTGCCTTACTCTTACGAATGGACTCCTGTGGCCTAGTGGTGAAAGGCTAGCCCTTTCTGCCACTAGACCCGAGTGTGAATCCCCACCTGTCTGTTTCTATGGTTCATCGAATTTTGTTTTAAAAGACAATAGTTGATGCACCGTTAAAGAACAGGCTGGCACTCAAACTCTGATCTGGTGAATGAAGGGACCTTCATCACTGTACCTCAGGAGTCCATTGTAACTGCAGTGCTCTTTGCCATGTTTTTGTACAGACGGCTAAGAGCACTGTGCATTTCCCAGTGTGAAAGCAGATAAGGAAATAGAACAAACAAGATCCTAAAGGACTTATATATTCTAGTTCCTTAGCTGCTTCCACAGTGCTCTTTGCTGTGCTGTAGAACAGCATGACAAAGAGCACTGTGATTGTCGAGCGTCCAGTGGTGAAGGGTTGACCTCTTCAACCACTAGATCCGAGTTTGAGTGCCAGCTTGTCTTTTTATACGGTGCATCAAATATTGTTTTTCTTTTTTAAAACAAACTTGGATGCACCATAAAAACATGGGTATTCGAACTCGGGTCCAGTGGTTGAAAGGGCTAGCCCTGCCACTGGACCACAGGAGTCGGTTCCTAAGAGCAAGGCAAACACACCATGTTAAATAAACAGGACGTGTTTGCCATGTTCACACGCTCCCAGTACAGGCATTCTTATGAATGCCATCCTAATACAGTAAACAAACGTTTTTCTGATTTTTCTGAAAAGTGTTTGTTTTATTAGGATTGACATTTATATGAATGCCTACCCTGCGAACATGTTTTCATTCTCTGCTGCCCTGCAGTAACAAGCTATAGATCCCAGTACGGTGCTTCTGCTTGATTACTGCCTCGAGAGAAGATCATTCAAATAACACATAAAAGTGTTTCTACATAGAAAATGGATGCCTCTGAGTCCTTTAAAAGCAGGACTTGTCACATTTCCAGCACATTTTTCATAGTGACTTTTGTTAAAACAAATGTAAATATTTATTTTTAACTATGACAAATGTTTTGGACCATAACATTTTTAAGTGAACGTTCCATTTACATTTTGTAACATTTTTGGGCCAGAAATGTATTGCTTTACTGTGATATAAATAAATAAATAAATAAATATTGTTTCGCATCCTCTCTTGTCCCAGCAGTCGCTCTCTCTCTCTCCACTCCTCCCTCTCACATTCCTCCTCTTCCTTCACCTACTGTACTACCCCTCTTTTCTATCTCTGTTCTCCTCCCACGCTTTCATTTTTTTTAGTATGATATGATATGATATGGCATTTGTAACGTGCCTATACACAAGTGTTTCGAGGCGCGACGAGGCAGGGAGGGGGGAACAAGGGGAAGACAGACAACGATCCTACTAGGCCAGGTAACATTCAGACCGCGCAAGTGCAAGGGTAGGGGGAAGGGAAAAGTGCAAGGGGAAGGGGGGGAAGTGCAGTACAAAGTAAGTAGAATAAAATATAAATAAATAGGGCCAGCTGGTGGCAAGTGCAAGGTAAGTGCAGACTAGTGCTGGGAAGGGGGGGCTGTAGGGATACAGAGACAGTCCCGCAGTGCAGGGGTTGCCAGGGAGGCAGTGCAAGTGGAGAGTGGCTGGGCCCAGGACCGAGGTCGGTGAGTGGCCCAGTTGCAGATTCAGTGCAGTTTCAGTGAAGAATTTAGCAGGGGAGAGGGACAGAGAAAGCAGAAGCAAAGAGGAAGGTTTTGAGGTGCTTCCGGAACCGGAGATGGTTCTCCTCAAGTTTCAGGGAGGCGGGAAGGCTGTTTCAGAGGGAGGCCCCTGCCGCGGAGAGATATCTACCCCCAGCTCGTTGCTTCGAGAAGCGGCTGACCCTGAGGGAGTTGGAGACGGATGAGCGAAGGGCTCGGGAAGGAAGATATTTAGGAAGAGAGATTTGAAGGTGTTTAGGCCCCAGGCCCCAGAAGGCCTTGTGGACAATGCAGAGGGTTTTACAATACCCTTCTATACCCTATCTCCCTCTGTGTTCTTATCTTCCCCCACTCGCTACTCTCTCACTTGTCTGCTCTCTCGCCCTCTCTTCTGTTCTTCTCTGCCTCTTACTCCTTCTCCTGCTCTCCCTTTCACTTCCACTACTCCTGCTCTCTCTCACCACGCAATTCTCCTACTCCTTTCCACCCTTCACCTCTTCTCCTATCTCCTCTCTACACCAGTCACTCCCCCTCTGACTTAATCCACTCTCACTTTTTATAACTCTCTTATTATAATAATTATATAATTTTTATAATGCACCACATGCCTGTGGGCCTCAGGGAGCACAAGAACACAAGAAACTAAGATAAGACAGGATTGTTTTCAAACCTAGAGGGAGGACGCACAGGCATAGCTTTAGCCTGTGGTAAGATCAAAGAGGTAGTGCTGTACCAGCTTTTTGAAGAGACCAATCGAGCCTACGGCTCTGATGGAGGCTAGTAACGCATTACAGGCGAAAGGGGCCTGGACGTAAAAGATTGTGCCGCCAAACCTGATGATCTTATACCCAAGTTGTGCCATTTGAGGTTATCCTGAGAGCGCAGGAGCCGGCCTGATTTGTTTACTTTCATCCTGTCCTTCAGGTATTGTGGGGCCATATCTATCCAGCACTTATAGCAAAGTGTCAGGATCTTGTGGGTAATCCTATGTCTAGTGGAAGCCAATGTAGTTCTCTTCTGGCGTTGGATACATGGTTTTGTCTTGAGATGCCACAAATGCCGCAAACTGCGCGCTTTTGAGATACCTGGAGGGAGTGCAAATTGGTTTGCATAGTGCCAGCCAGCAGATTGTTACAGTAGTCTAGTTTTGAATTCACTAAAGGGAGTGGCTAAAACAGAACAGTTAATGGCTGAAATGAACAGCCGGATGTGATGTAGGTGCTTTGTTGGAAATGCGCCTGAGGACCGGTTGTGCGAAACGTGTGATTTCATAGTGAGTTCTGCAACAAGGAACACATCGAGTGTCTTTACGCTTTTAGATACACTGATGGAGTTGCCAGCAATACTGAAACTACTATATGCCGGTCTGAGTTTCTTCAATCTTGGGGCAGAGGCCATGATCAGCAGCTCTGTTTTTCCTTTATTAAGAGCCAGGGAGTTTTCGCAAATCCAGGACTGTACCGCGTCATACACTTTATTGATAGCAATGGAGTCTTGTGCGCAATCCCCAGTGAGCTTGAGGATGACCTGGGTGTTGTCGGTATAATGGACACCCAGATGGTCCAGAAGTCTAAGGAGAGGCCTGATGTAGATAAAGGCCAGGTTATTATGCAAGTCTATGCAAAAAGGACAAGCATACTCGTCCTTGGCACTTAAGGGGTTAAAAAGCATGGGAGCAATACACGAGCTCTGGGGAACACCGCAGGTTTGGGTGATGGGGGTGGAACTTGCTCAGCCAACTGCAACTCTGGAGGTACGCGGCCCAAGAAGAGGCAATCTATTGAGCCACCGAATCCAAGCAGCATGCCTGATCCCTTAATCTGGTCACCAAGAGGGAGTGATCGACCAAATCGAAGGCCACAGAAAGGTATAACAGCATAAGCAGGCCATGGTGTTCTTGATCAACTATGCTGATTTAAGATCCAGCATAGAGGTTTCCGCCCCATGCCTAGCCCTAAAGCCTGACTGACGTACCCCTAGGATGGCATGTTCTTCATTGTTGCCCTGAAGCTGTAAATAGGCTACCTTGTCCATGATTTTGAGAAATAAAGAGTATGCTCGTGATGGGTCGGTAGTTCTGGGCCACTACTGGATCCAGGTTACATTTCTTTTTGTTTTTTTATTGCGTGTTAGTTTAGTTTGAAACCTTTGCGAAAAGAAATTCATCTAGTATTGTTTTAAAGTTTATGAAAGGGCATACAGATTCCTTCTCTCACTTTGCATCGTTGCCCTTGTCGATTGAGTAACGTGTTTCTTTTATTAATTTTACAGCTGCTAATCCGATTTTCTTTCCTTTTAGCAGCATTAGCCACCAGTCTTCAGCAGACAGCGTTGCATAGCGGGCCTAAGTGATTAGTCCTTAGCATTGTAAAAGCCTTACATTCCGTAAAGAGGTGGTAAATGTTTTCCATCTGCCCATCAGTTTTACAAAATCTGCAGTCCGGGTTGCTTATCCTCTTAGGTGACCAAACCACTAATACCTTGTTGGTTTTATGGAGGTTTAGTTTTATTTTCATGAGGTCTGCCCTGAATGTTGGATCTGGAAATGTTTTCAGATATTCTGGTACTCTGCCCTGCGTATGGGTTCATTTGCTGTGTTACAAAATAGTTTATAGGTGCCTGCTTCATCAGCTGTTACAATCCAGTCCAGTGTCCACAACTTCCTCTTGACTGTTCCTGGCGTAAGATGGAGGTCTTCCAATGATGCACCTAGCTCAGCTAGCTTAGCTTTACGTTTAGCGCCCCAAGTGGCGATCTCATTCCCGTGGCCCTTAGTAATGCTGTTCTTATAATTACCAGCATTGGTGGAGCATATGGATTGGTGCATTTGCCAAGGAAGTTCTGATGTTTCCATTCAGCTGCTGCTTTTATTTTTTTTTCAATTTTTTATTGATTTTGAAACGTAAAGGTAACGCAAACAGGTACACTTATGTTATCTTCGTATTGTTACAACAGTTTAACATTATCTTTTAACAAGGACCATACAATTAACACAATTGACTTTCCCTTCCCTTTTGCGTTAAATTAGTCTCTTCCTCTCCACCCTCCACCCAAGACGGTCATTCGTTTTCACACTTTTCATTGGCAAAAACTTGAACTGTATTCTGTAGCAGTCGGGACGTTTGTCTTAGCTGGTTTGCAAACGTTTATGTCATGCAAAGGGCCTTTTCACCTGCAGGTTGGTGAGTGGTGCCTGGCTCTCACCTGGATGTGTAGATTAAAGAGATTCAGGGTCGTCGGGTCGTCTTCATCTTTGGTTTGGGACGTGTAGTGCAGCAAAGTCACTCCAGGTTTCTTCGTGGTGTGCTGCTTTTCCATGGAGAGCCGCTGTGATTTTTTCCATCGTATATATATTTGTTGCGATGTTAATCCATTCTTTTTGTTTTGGGAGGTGTGGAGATTTCCATTTGATGACTAGACCAGCTCTTGCCGCTAGTAGGAGCGGGGATGCCAGTCCATTTATCCTGACTAGTTCATTATCTTCCTCTTCTAGGCCGAATAAAGTCAGGAGGGGAGTTGGGTTTCTTTCGCTAACGTCTATTTGTTTGATCCATCCCAGCACCTCGTTCCAATATATTCGAACTTTAGGGCAGTCCCACCACATGTGTCAGTAGTTAGCATTCGTTCTGCATTGTCTCCAGCATTTTGGGCTGTTGGTCTGGTACATTTTCGATAGTCTGTGGGGGTCATATTGCCATCTATGAAGTAATTTGATTGCGTGTAGTTTGTATTGTGCAGCGATTGATATTCGGGAGGTTGTTTTACAGATTGTGTTCCATGCCTGTTGGTCAAATTCTCTGTTGAAGTCCTTTTCCCCATTTTTCTTTAAGTCTCGGGTTCAAGTCTTGACCTTTAGTGATCAGAGCACTGTACATGCGTGATATCAGGCCTTTATTCGTGGTGGTAATGTAAAGAATTTTCTCGAAAGCGGTGAGTTCTCTACGTATCTTGGTGATCTGTTCTCATTTGGCTAGGACGCCCTTCAAACGTAGATAGAGGAAAATCGGTATTGGATGCAGTTGGAGTGCTTCCTCCAGTTCTGTGCTTGCTATGAATTTGCCCTCTCTCCATTGCTGTCCAACTCTTTCGAGTCCCGCATCGAACCAGGTTTGATACCTGGGGTGTTCTGGGATTTCTTCTGACTCCTGGGGCCCATAGGTGGCTCAGGGGGGTCGGCCATGTGGTTACTCCCGTCATTCCTTTCCCTTCCTTCCATATGTTCCATATTGCCCCAAGAATGAGCTGGTCGCACAGTTTTCGTGTGACCAAAGTCTGGGGACCCATAGCCATTCTGAGAGTGTCGCCGGGGTCAGGTTATCATTGTCCAGCTGTACCCATTGTAAGTCTTTCCTGTCTCTTAGGTGAGGAACGGGAACTCTTAGCTGGACCGCCTGGTAGTATTGCTCGATATCGGGGAGGCCGACCCCACCTCGGTCTTTGGGTAGAATGAGAGTTTTGTACGATATTCTGGGTTTCTTCCCTGCCCATAGGAATCCAGTTATTGCCTTTTTTACTTGTTTAAAAAAGTCTTCTGGGATCATCACAGGGAGACCTTGGAATGGGTATAAGAAACGTGGGAGATTAACCATCTTGATGGCGTTCAAACGTCCCATCCACAAGATCGTAAGGGGTCGCCATTTTGCGAGGTCCGCATGAAATGCGGTAAGAAGTTGGGGAAAGCTGGCCTCATATTGGTCAGAAACGTTTCTCGTCAGGTTGATGCCCAGATACCGGAGTGTCGGGCCTCCGATGGTGAGGCCCAGTTGTTAGAATTCAGCTTGTTGGTGCACGGTGGGTTCCTGTAGCGGGAAGAGAATGGATTTGGTTCTGTTGATTTTGAAGCCTGATAGTGATCCATATTCTTTGATGAGTTACGATATGATGGGTTATTTATAATGCGCTTAATACCCAGAGGTTTCTAAGCGCGGACCGGGGGATTGAACCTGTGTTGCTCTGTGTCGCGTTGATTCCAAGGCAAGCGCATTGCCGCTCAGCTATCCTCCCGAGCAAAAATCGCGCGAGGGATTGATGTCGTCGGATTTTGTACATGGAGTAAAATGTCATCTGCATATAAGGCCAATTTGTATTCCCTTCCGTGCACACGCAGGCCCTCGACGTCTTTGTCTGTTCTGAGCGTTTGGGCCAGTGGTTCCAGAGATAGGGCGAACAATATTGCTGAGAGGGGGCATCCTTGCCTCGTGCCTCTGCTCAGTGGGAATCAGCGAGAGTACTGAGAGTTCATTGTTACGGCTGCTCGAGGTGAGGTGTATACTGCTTTGATTCCTTGCCGAAGTGTCGGGCCGAGGCCTATTTTCTTTAATGCTGCTTACAGAAAGTGCCATTCGACTCTATAAAAACGCTTTTTCTGTGTCAATTGAGAATAGAGCGGGTGTTTTTGGTATTTTCTTGGCTTCGTGTATGAGGTGGAGGGTCTTGCGGGTGGAATCTGCTCCCTGTCTCCCAAGGATAAACCCAAGCCGCTGCTTTTAGAGAGCATAGGCCCAGCTCGCATCTGAATACTTGGATAGGAGTTGATTTTGGGAGACCCAACACCTGTTTCCAGAAAATCCCTTCTAGTTTTGGCCAGAATTTATTCTGGAGCCAGAATAAGGCCTGCGCTCTATAGGTTAGGGTAGGGACCACCTTCGCTTTGTAAATTTCCATAATGGGCAAGATGGAGTAGCGGCAGTGAGGTCCAGGTTTGTGCTTCCACATTGCACGGGGAGTTGTACATACCTAGGTATTTAAAGGATTTCAGACTTTCTATTTCTTCTTTCCCCAGAGACAATCAGCATCCTCTCTTCTTTTCTGGGTTGCCTTTCTTGAGTATCAAGATCTTTATTTTGTACTGTTGATTTGTAAGTTGTTTTGCTCTGCGTACTCCCACAGGGCCTGCAGCTGCCTCTTTAGACCTATAGCCGTTTGATCATCTGAATGACACCTGGCCTAGTAGGATTGTTGTCCGTCCTCCTTTTGTTCCCCTCCTTTGACTCGTTGCGCCCTGAAACACTTGTGTATAGGCGCCTTATAAATGCCATATCATATATCATATCATATCATACAGCATGACTAGGTTGTCTGCGCAGGACTTTTACCCCCTGTATTGTTGGTGTGAAGCATCAGGTTTTCTCTGTTGCTTTGTGTATGTCTGAGATGTACAAGTTGAAGAGGGTTGGTGCCAGTGGGCACCCTTGTTTTACACCTCCCTGTGTCAGGATTCCCTCTGTTAGCCATCCCTTGGTGTTTAAATGTACTTTGATGAAGGTGTTGGAATGAAGCACCATTATTTGAGCCAAGAAGACTTCCGGCCATCTCCAAGTTGTTCATTTTCCACATAGACATTCCCCGTTGATGATCTCAAATGCCTTTTGGAAATCTACGAAGGCCAGGTATATCTTGCTGTTGGTCCTGAGGGATTTTTCCTAGGATCGCTAGTGTACCTATTGGGGGAGCTGTACCTATGCCCTTAACAAATCCGGCTTGAAAGACATTGAAATGTCTGAACTTGCTCACCCAAGAGTTTAGTCGCTTTAAAAGAAGTGTTACGTCGATTTTGCCCAGTGCGTCTAGATAGTTGTTCGGGTCTCCCATGTTACCACTTTTGAAGATTGGTATCACATTGGCCGTCGTGCAGGAAACTGGGATTTTCTGGGTTTCCAGCACATTCTTCAGCATTAAAGCCCATTCCTTCGAGTTCTCTTTCAGAGATGCGTTTGAGAGGCCGCTAGGGCCTGGGGCTCGAGAGGGGTTAGCGCTTTTGATTAAGTGGCTCAGATCTTCACGGTCGAAATTCAGACTCCATGTCTTTTAGGTTTGTTGCACTATTCCGGTAGCCGACAGCACCTCCAAACCTGTAATAGAGTCAATCAAGTCCCTAGGGATGAAAATATAGTCTGACTGAGGCTTGAAATCCTCTTTTCCAGGTGTGGTGTCGATGGCCCAGTGTTTCAAAGTGTCCATTTATAATATCCAGATTCCTGCTTCCCATTAACTCCATCCAGAGGTCCCCTCTTATGGTTTGTACTTTTGATATTTCTCCTTGTCCCTGGTGGTTTTCTGTTGTTGGTCGAAGCATTGGCCGTTTAGGTCACCACAGAGTATTATTGAGGGCTCCATTTGTTTGTCCGCTTCATCCACCGCCTTAGCCACCTCCTCCAGCATTTTTTTTGCTGTTATTCTTATCGGGTTCCAATAGATATTAACAAGGATTAGTATTCTCTGTCTTTTCTTCGTGGTCGTCCGCAGACTCCCTTTCGGACAAAGTTTGGTTTGTTGTATGAAGGGGCCTCTTTTGCGGTGTGTTCTTACTTCAACGTCTATGCCATTCCTCCCGAGTGTCACTAAGCCTGCTTGAGGGCAGCCGACCACAACCCTCTCCTCTGGGTTCAGACGTGTGTTGAATCCATCCAAGACTGGGCAGTCCCGCAGCCAGGTTTCTCGTAGACATGCAAAATCCGGCTCAACTCCCATTTGGCAAAGCGTTGAGACAAACCCCTTGTGTTCCATGAAATGAAAGTGAGGATCCTCCTACTCTTCACCCAGGGGTTGTTATTGTGATCGGTTTGATGCTAAAGCCGAGGCCAGCCAGGACCAGTTTTCCTCCTCTAGTGGTTTTGGAGTTATTCAGTGCCTCTCCTTGTTAACAGGCTCTGCCCCAATGTCACGTGGATTGATGGTCCGCGTCAGCTGTAACCCTCATTGTTTAGGGGATGCTCCAGCTGTACTGATGATGGAGCCACCGAGATTAGGTGTGATCCTCACCCTCGGTCCTTGGGGGCTTTTTTCTGGGGTCCATACCCTGTTTAGGGATGTACTAAGGGTTTTTTGACTTGTTCTTTCTCGACTACCTACTTTGTTTTCTTTTTTTGTAGGACATATTGTCCCGCTCCTCTGTTGTGTCCGTCAGATCACAGCCCATCAACAAAAAGCTTGAGGCCGCTGAGAGCATCAGGTTTTTCACCACGATAGAATGTAAATGCAGGTGCACCAAGTCCATTTTTTCTTCTTTTTCAAATTCTATTATCGCCAGGTCATCTGTATTTATTTGTCAAAGGGTTGGGATACATTGACATAACCTCAGAACGTTCCTTCTGTTCAGGATCAACTCTCGCACTTTGTCGACTACCCGCTGAAGTCTCAGGCAATGTTCTACCGGTCTGTCTCCTGTTTCCCCCTCTTTTTCTGTTCTGGACCCTAGTTTTCCAGACCTTACTGGTTAAGGCGCGGAGTGAGTTTTGTTGCCATGGGGTGCCTTGCTCCTTGGTCGATCCCGCTTGGGAATAAGAGTTTTAACGCACATTCGTTGTTGGTCACACATCTGGAGGAAGAGTGATATCTGGCCCAAATATCTAGCCACAATTGATCCTCCAGTGGGTGGCAAAAGTCTGTCTCCCAGCGGTTCATGTAAAATGAACGCCCGGCTAGCATATCGTCCCTCAGGAGTTGGAGACCCCTCTGGGTGCCAGCACTCCAGGACAGTTAGTTCAATCGGACTCAAGGCTTGTGTCGCATTTTGTCTTGTCACTGGGTGTTTGATCCAATGCTGAAGCTGAGCATATGAAAATCTGTCTGACTCCGAGAGTTGAAATGTCGCTTTACAGTCATCAAACGTACGTGGTTGATCCCTTTCAAATAGCAGGGCTAATGTTTGAAGACCGACCCGCCTCCAGTTTGTAAATTCTTCTGGATGCATGCCAGGGGAGAAGGCAGGGTTGTGAAAAATTGGGGAAAGTGTGCCCATACCTCTAGGAATCTTTTGCCGTTTCAGAGGCCCATCCCATGACTTCAAGGTCACTTTTGAGGAGGAAAGCAGATTCTGCCATTGTTTTCGTTACATGTGGGGGACGAAGGGCAGAAAACGAAGGGGGAGAGGTAGTTTGGACTGTTCAATCTCAACCCATTTCGGTAGATGAGAGAGGATATCCACGTAAGGAGGTGTGAAATTTGAGCGGCTTTCGAGTATTTATGTAAGTCTGGAACCCCTAGCCCACCCAATCGGGCGCCTCCCATCATCACCTTCCTAGGCATCCTAGACATCCCGCCAAATAAATCCCAAGGTCTTACGCTGGAAACGGTCTAACAAAGTTTTTGGGATACCATAAGGGACAAAGAAAGATTTAAAAAAAAGGCGAGTAAGTAAATTAATTTTAACTGCCGTAATGCGGCCCATCAAGGACATTTCCTGATTCACCCATTTAGCCGCAAATAGGTCTTTCGGTGAGACTGTGATCCAAAGGCGCAAATAGGTCTTTAGGTGAGGGTGTGATCCGATCCCCCAGGTTGTATGGATTTGGTATCCCACCAAATTGGACAGAGGGATTGACAGGAGCGAATATCCTGTGGAGACAGTCCCACCCCCAATGCCACCAATTTCCAAGAGTTTATTTTGAATTCTGCTGCTTGACCAAAAGCTCAGAACTCCTGAAGGGTCGCTTGGAGGGAGAGCCGAATATTAGTTATCGAGAGTAACACATTGTCAGCATAGAGAGACACCTTGTGATGAGAGCCCTGAATCGTGATCTCTTCGATTGCCAGATTACTACATATGCATTGGGCCAAAGGCTCCATAAAGAGAGCGAATAAGAGAGGGGAGAGAGGACATTCTTGTCGTGTCCCACACGTGAGGGGGATCACGGATGTTTGTTCCCAATTTACCCAGAGTAAAGTATTCGGGGAAATATAATTGGCCGAGATCATGCTTCGAAAACAAGGCCCAAAATGAAAAGCCTCCAAAGTTGATTGCATAAAGAACCAATTCACCTTATCAAATGCCTTAGTGGTGTCTAGTGCCAGACGAGCTAGTTTTTCATTTTTCATAGTGGTTGTCTCTATCAAATTCAGAGCTTGTCTAATGTTAGCTCCAGTTTTCCTCCCCAGAACAAACCCTATTTGATCAGCATCAATCAATGTTGGAAGAAGTGGAGTCAAGCACTTAGCCAATATTCTCGAGTAAATATTTGCATCAATGTTTAACATAAGAGGCACAGTCCTTAGGATATTTACCGGCTTTCGCAGCAGGATAGTGGTGGAAGTTTACATAGAGGGAATTATAGTACCCGCCTCTCTAAAAGAATTAAAAAGAGCCATCAGAGGGGACAACTGACATCTAAAGACTTTATAAAATTTAGTTGACGCAGGAATAACGAAAATAGGGGAAATGTTCATAGACAACGAAATTAGGCCATATACCTCATGCTGTTTAACCTCAACACTCTCCCAACGAGATAAATACAGATACGAGCAACTTAAACATTGGCTGAAATCCCCAGACATTACTAAAGCGGCAACAAGGAATCTTACACTTTTTGAGAAATATGTCATCTCCAACAAAGGGGCGAAGAAATGGGTATCCACACTTTACTAATTCATAAATTCGCAGGAGGAAGAAATCAAGTGGTCATATATGATTAAATGGGACAGAACGCTTGGGGCGCAACCAACAAGAAACTAGTGGGAGGACCTATGGAAACTGATTCCCAAGATGACGCTCTCTGCACAAACAAGAGAAATGTGGACCAAAATAGTGACACAATGGCACTACACCCCTGAAAGACTGCATACTATGTTCCCCAAAACCACAAATAAATGTTGGAGAGGATGTGAAGAGGTGGGAACATGGAGACATATCTGGTGGGACTGTAAAGGGATAAAACTGTTTTGGGAAGAGGTAATGGGAGAGATGGGAAAGATGTTTCCGGATGTGAGACAAATGGGAGAGGAAGTGTGGCTATGTGGAATAAGAGACCAAACAGCAAGAAAATATAAAAAGACACAGTGGAGAGGCTTCATGGGGCTTCTCATAGCAGCATGGTCAACCATCGCCCAGAACTGGAAAAATAAAAACACCCCACTGACTTTCACTTGGTTACAAAAAGTATGGGCCCAAATAACGTTGGAAAAAATCACCCACACGATCCAGGGAACGAGGGACAAGTTTTCAAAGGAACGGGAAGTGATTCTAGAATATCTTCAATCAGACTTTATGGAACAATGGTGCCCTCATAACATTAAAGTAACGGATATCTTCAACGCATAGAAAAGTCCCCGAAAAACAATGGACCCAGGTGCTCCGAGGGGCAGGGGAGAAGTTGGGGGGGGGGGGGAGTTACCAAGTTTGATGGTATCTTGATTTGTAAAACTAATAAATACATGTTTTTTAAAAAAAATTTAGTTGAGAACCCATTGGGCCCGGGGCTCTCTCCTTCAGGGATTTAATTACGGCCTCCACCTCCCTCAGCTGAATTGGGGATTCTAAAGCTTTTATGTCCTCCCGGGGAAGGTGTAGCTCCTTCAATATACCTTTTTTGGACCTGAGGTGACCGGGCCGGTGCTGCCATTGTTTTCATTAAACGGGCCTTTGCTAACTGATGCTTAACCTATTCCCCATATTGAGTTACCCCTTGCTGATCTCTAAGGCCTATAATGGCATTACATTTTTTAGATTGGACTAACTTCCCCGCCAAAATTTGGTTGGCCTTATTGTATCTGGCATAATAACCTGGTTTCATCATTAACAGGGAGTGGACCGTCTCTTCAGCGTAAAACACCTCTAGTTTGTTTCGGGTAATACAAAGGGCTAGGTGGAGTTTAGGGGACCAATATTTCTTAAATTTTCCCTCAATCTCCGAGACTTCTTGTTCTAGTTGGGCTCGGGTCTGGTTTTCTGCTTGTGATAGGCCGCTGTATGGGATATTGAGACTCCCCTAATTACTGCCTTCATGGCATCCCAGGTCATAGCTGGGGACGTGTGCTCAGTAGGGTTCTCCCAGAAATAGTCTTGTATTGCTTTTGCTACCCCATCCCTCAGGGCCATGTCTTTTAAGATTGGGTTGTACAGTCGCCATTGAGGTCTGGAAGGGGGGGCTGGCTGCCAAGTTCTAACCCGGAGGAGGACCTTGGCATGGTCAGAAAGAATCCTGGGGGCAATAGAAAGCCTGTCGATAAATGGCATAAGTTGGGGGGGATACTAAAATTAAATCTATATATGAGGAGGAGCGGTGGACGTGAGAGAAAAAGTAAAGTCTTGCTCTCCTGGATTTAACACTCTCCAAGAGTCCACCACCCCCAAGGACTTGGAAAAAATGAAGGATGCTCAAGGCGATCTTGAAGTCTTTAGTTGAGGGGTCATACGTTTTACCCTTGATGGGGTCTGGGACCCCATTAAAGTCTCCCCCAATAACGACCTGCCCCTCCAAGAAGGGAATGACTGTTGCCTCAAGCTCTCTGAAAAATCAATCCTGTCCTTCATAAATCGAGATCAGAGAGTACAGCTACCCCAACAACATACCCTTTACTCCAATATATCGGCCTCTGGGTCTCATATGGTGTCCAGTTTCTCAAACTGGGTGTGTTTTGCCAATACAATCACGGTCCCCCCCACTTTAGTGCTGCTAGAGGTCAGGAATTGTTTAGGGAAGTCTCTGCTCCGTAGGCGAATATAGTCCAAGGCAGGAGGTGAGTCTCCTGCAAAAAGATCACTGACCCCTCCAAATCTCTCAGCCGAAGCAAGACAGACTTTCTTTTCACTGGGGAGTTCAAACCTTTCACATTCAGTGATACAAAACCCCAAGATCTGATGAGGTAATGAAGAATCCCCCACAATGTCATCTTCCGTAGCAGGGGGTGGGGCTTAGCTTGCAGTCGGTCGCCATCTTGAGTCAGAGTGTAAGCCATGATTCAGGTCTGCACTGAGGGTTTTCCTGTGTTGCGAACTTTATGGACTCTTGACCAGGTACATCGCTGCATCTTTGGGTTATTGCTTTCACCTTCTTCAATGCAGCCAATTAAGGACTCCTCCTCTTTGTTTGGTGACGATGAACTCTGAATCCCTTCTGCTACCTCCATGTTGGGAAGTACCTTTAAACGTAAACTGTAAAGAGGTGGGAAATAACCATTGGTATTTGATCTTATTCCGCAAAAATAAAGTCAGTGGCGGGAGAGTTCTTTGTTTTGAATTTTGACAGTTGCAAGGTCTTGAAAGATCTGCAGAGCAGAGCCGAACCGTGGAACATCAATTCATCGGTACGACCCACTGCCAGAATTTCTTGCTTAATAGTAAAGAAATGAATCCGGGTAAGGCCATCAGGAATAGAACTTGGAATCGAGCCCCTGCGAGTGCCCAATCTATGGGTGCGATCAAGTAGGAGCATTGCTTTGCCGAGATGTGACAAGAGAGCTTGAAAGAAGTCGCCCACATAATCACTCAAGGTCTGAAACCAACGTGGGTACCCCTCTGATGCGTAAGTTCCTTCAAGCCCTATTCTGCATGTCTTCATGCTTATATTCCAGCATATCACTCCTTCTCTCTAAAAATCGTATCTTTTGCTGAATCTTCGTCAGCGTGGTCAAGTGATCCTGGATGTGGTCCTCCGTTTCCCCCACTCTTTGCTCCACCTCCACGATTCTCCGATGCAATCGCTGTAGTTTGGTGGATATCTCGGACATGCAGCTCCGGAACTTGGATTTGATTTCTACCATGAAGGATTGAATATACTCCTTGGTGGCCAGCTGACCAGTGGGATATTCTTGTGTCTGGAGCAGCGATTTAGTCAGATCTGCCTTCTTCCCTTGATCTTGTGGGAATACCATTGTGGATACGTTTGCATTTTTTGGGTATTTAAATTGCTTGAACATGGTGCCGAATGTCACAGAGGGACCCTTGCCCGGCTGGTGTCATATCCAAATAGTATATCCTGCCCACCCTAATTTCCAGTCTGCCAAGTTGCAACTGAGAGATCTAGGGTCCAGGTGGTTGTGGGATCTAAAGTAATTGTGATGGAGGCTAAATTAGGATCCCCAATGTGTGTGCTTCCGGCAGGAGAATGTGCTTTAGTCAGACAAGCGCCCACGGAGCCTCTTCGGCGTGCAGGAAACAGAGCTAGCTATTGATGGGGAGGAGGGAGGAGGGGTGAAGGTCCCCACTCCATCCACCAAACTGCTGTCAAGACTCCTACGGCACACCACTTCCTCACATTTAAAGCGGGATAGCATTTTCTTTATGTATGGCCCCCTGCTGTGATAACGTGATGATCCACTTAGCGGGTGGCTGATTTAATGGGGAGCGGATGCTTACCCCAAAGAATCCGGCCCTGCAGTCTTGGATACCGAAGAATTCGCCGAGCTCCGGAGCACCCCGAAGGAGGAGCGCAAGGAAGGAAGGAGGAGGAGCGGGCTCACCGCGAGCCGAGCTGTGTTTACTGCAAACTGCTCACTTACTTCACCTCCAGCTTGCCTGCAAGTGTTTAGAAGATGCTGAGTTTGCTAGGAGTGCATCAGCGCCATTTTGGATATTCTCTGCAGCGGCCAGGGTCCCGCCGCAGCTCCAGTATATCTTGATGACCAGGCTGAGGTCCCATTCTCCGTGGCACTTCAATTGTCCCTCAAAACATCCCCTGCTTTGTCCCGGCCAAATGGGTAGAAGCGAGAAGCGGGAAGCTAGCCTATAGCCTGGGCAATATGCGGGGCCATTAGCAGGGCGTCCGCATCGATGGCGCTGCAGGCCACGCCCCTAGTTGTTTGTTTTTTGATTTTTACAGTGTCCCGCTGTTTGTTCAAATTGGAGCAGGTTAAGTTATTTACTGCTTTTTGTGAGGTTTTAGACTTATCCCCCATTTTCTGTGTTTGTTGCATCTGCGGGAAGCAGGTCACCCCTGTTCTTCTCTTCCTGCTAAATAGTGGGAAGCTCCTTGGTTTCCCCATTTCTGTGGTTAGATCTACCACTGCAGTAGTTGTGTTCAAAGTCGGTTGTGGCTTGTCCCCTAATTCTTTCAATCTCTCTTTGTTCCCATTTAAATGGGCGAGAGTTGTACACCCTCCTTTTTGTCAATCGGCCCGGCGGCTGGGCGCTCTTCGTTGGGTTGCTCCCCAGGTCTCACCTACGTTGTCTCATTTCTCACTGGTGCGTTTGACTGGGTAGCTTTCCCTTTGACCAGCCTTTGTGGCTCTGTGGGAGGCAGGTTGGTAGAACATCGACAGCGGTTTGCTATGTAGACACATTTCTCCTGTGTTTTTTTTCATCTGTAATAAAGCCTTCAATTAATATCATCCTGGAGTGTAGCATTGCCAGTAAGGTTGATTGCTCCTTCAGGGTATCATTTATGGCTTTTTATAATTTTGTGAACGGGGCCATAGCGATGGTTACCACCGACATGTGACCAAAGAGGTCCTGGCCCGATTGCCTTGGATGTTTGTCATTCAGTCCTGTTTGGTTGTTTTCCTCGTCTTTGTTGGGGTGTAGTACTCTTACCAGTGTAGGCTCCCCTAAAGACTTGTTTATCGATGTTGGGGTGTTAGAAATGCTCCTGTCCCGCATTTTGTTAATTGTGTCACTAAGTTCAAGCGAAGTCCTTCCCATGTTCAGTTCCTGGGTAAAGCCTTGCAGCCAGTCCTTTGAGTTTGTTGGCCATATTGACCGGGCTCTCACCGCATCTGGAGACCCAGCCTGGAAGGTTTTGGCACTCATTTGTAGACGTGTTCTGCTCCACGGATAGTTCCGTAGAGGTGTCCATCAGTACACCCCCATTGCAGCCTTCTGTTCTCGGGCTTGTGGCCCACAGCGTTATTGTCTGGGGCTTGTGCAAAGGGAATTTGCTTATTGGTGGGGCTTCTTACACTACTGAGCCTGTAGGCAGGGTAAGCCAACAATAATGTGTCAGTGAGGCAGCCACCAGTACTCTTGCCTGTAATTTTTCTTTTTTCCCCTTTTAGTCATTCTGGTCCTTGCTCGTTTGAGTGCAATCTTGGCCTTTTTTGAGCAGGTGTTTTTCCCCTCTGCTACAGTCAGCCACTCTGCAATGGCTAGCCTGCTGGTCTGGGGCGTCGTTGACACAGATGCTCTCCAGGAGTTCCCTAGCAGTAAGTTATTTTTTGCAGTCTTCAGTGACAGACATGGTCAGTAGTATGGGACCGTTTTTACCTGGTTCCTGCTTCCCATCAGCATCCATTTGAACTAATGCAGGCTCAGAGCCTGGTTTTGGCAACTTACTATTTTTGGTCCCACTCCATTTCCATTTTGCCTTATTTAGGCAGGTGTGTGTTTGTGTTAACAAACATGTTGCCTGCGATTTTACTTTCTTTTGGTTTGCCAGGTGATCCGAAAAATTGGCTGTTTCCCAGGTTGGCAGGCCAAAGGTATGCTAACAGAGAGTCAGGCATCCCACTCCCCTTACAATTCGATGGGACTGTTGGTGATGCCCTCCGCCACCCCTGCAATCATGGTGAGCCCTAAGGAGCTCGAAGTCGATGTTGTGTGGGCTAAAGGGTTATTTTCAGCTGTCGCCGACTCTGTACGAATAATGGTTTCATTGCAAGTGTGGCCCTCAGGCAGCGAGTCGGTGGGCTTTTGGTCTTGCATGCCATTCGGTCGTGACAGGGAGGGTGTTGCAACGTGATTAGAGGGACTCGCCAATTCTGTTTTTGGGTCGCCGTCCCAGTCTCCCATCTCCTCTCTCTCTCTCGTACTGGGGAACTGTTAAGTAGGGCATGTAAAGTCACCTCCATTGCAGCGGGGGCGAACATGCCCGCTGTTCCTGGCGTAAGAACAGTATTTTCGGTGTACATAGCCGGCCCCCGTACTGCCAGACTGCAGTGGTCTGTATTGATCTGGTGTAGTTACGGGGAACCGAGAGATCGGGGCTTTGGGTTTGTCTGACTCGCACATGGAGTGTTGGCAGCGGATAGCAAGTCTTTGGGGTTCCCTTCCCCTGGTGTACCCGCAGATTCACTCACTGGCCGCATTGGTTGCAGCTGACTGCGCAGTCTGTGCATCCGTTCACCGGCCCCGGGCCCAGCAGTGTTTGTGTCAGTTGGACCGCGTGTGTGGTTTTTCTTGGACATAGTTTGTATTGGTCAGTGTGGACAAATGTGGGCAACTCTTCAGTCCTCCCTTGATTACTTAGTGCCCCAAGCCGAGTCCCTCAGCGGTTAGCTGCAGTCGGCTGAGTGGCGAGTGACTGGAGTTGGCTTGGGATTTCGTGGATGCGCTACACAACGCCTCGCGATCTGTAGATATACTTTTCTTAAAGTCGCAGTAACGCAGTATCAAGCTGCAGTGTAAACGCTCTTCCAACAGCAAAACTGCTACAGGTTACTTTTCTTTTGCAGAAGCCTGACCCAGGTCTCTTTCAGGGACACTGGGACCAGGCCTTCACTGAAGTAGAGTTTGACAAGTCTTGTTATCCAGGGAACCAATGACTCAAGGGTGCCTTTCAGGATGCTGGCTGGGCAGCTGTCTCCCAGACAGGAAGTTGGTTCCATTTCGTGGTCTATTTTATGAATTTCATCCTCGGAGCAAGGGGTAAAGCTGCATGTGTCATTGATGGTTTGGGGAAAATTGACGACTGAGGCGGATGGAGGGCTAACTCGGGCACAACGTTGCTCCCCTGTAGATCTTTAATCATCTGTACATGACCCAACATTTTAGAGGAGAATTAATTGTGGATTGTCTGGCACCAAGTAGAATCTTTGAGATGAAGTTAATTGGTTTATCCTCGAATTCATTGAGGATTTTGAACAGTTCACTGGAACTCGAACATTCGTAATTCTCTTGTTAAGGTGGACTGATTTGGCCTCTACAATAGCTGTTTTGAAGTCTTTTACTGACTGTTTATAGGCGTTCGGGGATTGAGGACTGGGGCTCTTATGCCAGAGTCATTTGAGCAGTCTTTTATTTTATCAAAACAGGTTGATGTTGTCATTATACCATGCGTTTTTTTTTTGTTTGAAACTTCTCTTTATTGGTTTTAATAACACAGAAAACAAACCAACACAACCCCCACACCCCCTTTCCGCCCCCGGGAGCCCATATCTCTACAACCGCCCCCCACTACCGTACCCTTCCAACAATTAAACAGACAGGTCTAGGAGTCTCAGTCTGTGAGGGCGCCATTGCTCCCGGAACTTGCCCTTCAGGAAGTCCAAAGTTTCTCCCCATTCCGTGGCAAAGCGGCTCAAATTGTCAGCGGCCGCGAACGAGGCCCATTCCAGAGATACCACCTCCCACAACTTTCTCAACCAGTCTTGCTCTGTTGGGACCACTGAACTTTTCCACCTTTGGGCAAGGAGAGACATAGCCGTCAGAATGAAGATTACCGCCGCCTTGTGCTGTCCCCTCCCTGCCACCCTCCCCGAGGCCCTCCATCTCCCCGCCAGAATCCCCGCGCCTCTTCTGAATGCCTGGTCCAGCGCACAAGAAATACTCTTCCAAAAGGAGCTAACGCTGGGACAATCCCACCAGATATGGGCTTCCGTACCCGCCTCCCCGCAGCCCCTCCAACAAGCCCCAGAAGCTGTCGGGAAAAACGCCCGAAGGCGCGCTGGGGTATAGTGCCAACCCATTAGATATTTATACCAGGCCTCCTGTAACTGGGGCGCCTTAGCCACCTTCGGGATCAGTGTCCAGAGCCTCTCCCATTCCTCCCGTTCCATCTCCCTCCCCAGGAGCTCCTCCCATCAAGACATGTACGGCCACTTTATGATGGGGCTGGCGCTTCCTAGGAGCTTATATATATTTGATATCAGCCCTCTGATCCCTCATTTGTCAAGAGGAACCGTTCGAACTAGGTACAATCTCGTGTTGCCGCCCTTCTGATCTCCCCCGACAACACCCAATGCCTGATCTGGTAATATCGAAGCCGCTCTCCCTCGCCCACTCCGAACTCCCGCTTGCAATCCTCAAACGATTTCACTTCATGCCCCCGAAATAGGTCTCTGATGACCCTACACCCTCCGCTTTCCCATTTCCGAAAAGCCCCCTTCTCAAGTCCCAGGGGTAAAGTCACCATTATTAAAAATGGGGGTGAAGGGCGACGGGAAAGAACTGATCCCCAACTTTTCCACCGCCCAGTCCCAGATATCAACCAGCCCCTTGGTTATGACACTCAAGTACAGGTGAGCCGGCCTCAGCCTGCGGGGGAGCCAAAGAACCTCACCTAAGTGGCGATGCGCCACCGCTCTATCCATCTTGACCCAATGCTTGTTGTATTCCTCTGAGAACCACTCACGGATCACCCTGAGTTGCGCCGCTCTATAATAGCGCCTAAAGTCCGGCAATGCTAAACCTCCTACCCCTTTGGAAGCTGTCATTAGCCCTTTCGCCAAGCGCGGCGTCCTGCCCTCCCAGATGAATTCCTTCACCGCCTTGTCTAGCTCTTTGAAAAAGGATGCGGGAACGGGCAACGGGATCGCCTGAAAAAGATAGAGTAAACGCGGGAGAGTCACCATCTTAAGGGCCGCCCCCCTTCCCAACAACGATATCTTTAGGGTGCTCCACTTCCTAAGGTCTCTTTTAATAGATGCGAGAGCAGGGGGTATAATTCGCTCCATACCATCCTGATAGCCGAGGGGTAACCCAGATCCCCAGATAGCGAATTCCTCCCGGGCTCCAATTGAACTGGGAAGAGGCTCTCAAGGCCCTCAAATCTTCACCCTGCAGCGACAGATTCATGATTTCGGATTTGTGCACATTCACCCTCAGACCGGAGACCACCCCGAAAGTGGACAACAAGGATGTGCATCCCACCAGCGACACCGATGGGTTTGTCAGGGTGAGGAGCATATTGTCGGCAAAAGCTGCCACCTTATGCTGCGTCCCTCCAAAGGGGATTCCCTGAATATCTTTTGCTTCCCGAATTGCTATGAGCAGGGGCTCTAAATATATAGCGAACAAAAGCGGAGACGGGGGCACCCCTGCCTCGTGCCCCGTCCAAGCTTAAAGGGCAGAGACATTGCGCCGTTAATAAGCAGCCGCGCGGAGGGGGCTCTATAAATCGCGCAAATCATATCTATAAACCTACGCCCAGGACGCATTCGCTCCATCACCCGGAACAGAAAGGACCACTCCACCGGGTTGAAAGCCTTCTCGGCATCCAGGGCTAAAATAATTGCCGGAGTGGGGGCCTTCTGTATCTTTTCGACCAAATGGGCAACTCTCCTAATATTATCGGCTGTTTGTCGCCCCTGCACGAACCCAGACTGATCTTGCTGGATCAGTGCTGGTAGGCGAGTTTCTAAACGCTTAGCCAAAATTTTTGTGTAGATTTTCGCGTCAGAATTTATAAGGGCAATAGGTCTATACGAGGTACATTCCTCTGGATCTTTGCCCACCTTATGTATAAGCGTGATTTTGGCTTCTTCCATGGAGGGGGTGATACCGCTCCAAGGGTCGAATGAGTTAAAGAGTTGGGTTAGGTGTGGGACCAGGATGGTGGAAAAGGACTTGTAAAAGGAGACCGGGAAGCCGTCGGGACCCGGAGCTTTGCCGGCAGGGAGAGCAGCGATGACAGCCTGCACCTCATCCTCCGTGATTGGCTTTCCTAGATCATCCCCAGAGAGACGTGGTAAAGGCAGGGCCTCCAAGAACTTCTCCTGCAACTGGGCAGTAAGGCCCTGGGATATGTACAGGGTCTCATAGAACTCGGTTAGACGGTCCCTGATTTCCTCCGAACTAGTGAGCCTTTCCCCCCCTTGCCCCTTCAGAGCAGCTATCGCATTTCGTTCCCTGATGCCCCTCAGTAAACGCGCCAGCAGGGAGTCTGCCTTGTTGGCCTTGGCGTATAGCTTCTGTCTGACCCTCAATAACGCACCCTCCGCCTTCTTAGTCCTGTGGGGTCTCAATTGCCCCTCAGCTAACCTGTACTCCGTATACATTTTCCTTGAGGGGTCTCCTTTAAGCTTGACCCTCGCTGCCTCTACCTCGTCCTCCAACTGAGCCTCTAATAGCTGCAGCTGTCTATTCCTCTCCACCTTAAGGGCGATGAGGTCCCCCCTCAGCGTGACTTTGAATGCGTCCCATCTCGTGCTAAGACTTGTATTGATCTCATTGTTTCTGATAAAGAAGGCTTTGATGGCATTCTCTATCTCTTCCCTAATCACCCCATCTCTCAGGAGGTCCCCGGGAAAATGCCAGCTCCATACCCCCGGCCCGCGCCTGCCCAAGCGCATATTCATTTGCACCGCCTTGTGGTCGGCGATTCCCATAGGGCCGGCCTCTATCCCCTCTACCCCCCCCCCCCCAGTAAACTAGCCGACACCCAGATATAATTGATCCGGGATTGAGTTCGGTGAACATCCGAGAGTTAAGTAAATCCCTCTTCTTCTCACCTAAGAACCCTCCACACATCTTTCAAGCCTGCCTCCTGGAATCGCTCCTTCAGTTGCGGGGAAGTCACTGCCCCTCCTCTCCCCCCCCCCCCCTGCGTGCTGTACACGCGCATGCTCATATTTCCAGCTTCCCGCCTCAGTCTTCTCCCCTTCTGTCCTCTACCCTTCTACGCAAATGCATCCCAAGTCGCCGGCTTCCCATTGCTGACGCTCAGACTATAGTGGGCCCTGCTGCACTGCCAATGAATGATGCTGTTGATATGATAACGGGCCCTGGTGCCCTTGTTGCCCCTACTGCACTGCCATTGGATGATGCTGCTGTTATGATTACGGGCCCTGCTGCCCTTGTTGCCCCTACTGCACTGCCATTGAATGATGCTGCTGATTTGATTACGGGCCCTGCTGCCCTTGTTGCCCCTACTGCACTGCCATTGAATGATGCTGCTGATTTGAGTATGGGCCCTGCTGCCCTTGTTGCCCCTACTGCACTGCCATTGAATGATGCTGCTGATATGATTACGGGCCCTGCTGCCCTTGTTGCCCCTACTGCACTGCCATTGAATGATGCTGCTGATTTGATTACAGGCCCTGCTGCCCTTGTTGCCCCTACTGCACTCACATTGAATGATGCTGCTGATTTGAGTATGGGCCCTGCTGCCCTTGTTGCCCCTACTGCACTGCCATTGAATGATGCTGCTGTTTTGATTACGGGCCCTGCTGCCCTTGCTGCCCCTACTGTATTTCCTACTGATGTTGCAGACGACAATAGGGCAGATGCTGCTGCCAAGTCTAACACACAGCCCACCAGCCTCCCCCTGACCAGCCTAAACTGCGCCCTAATCAATGCCCGCTCCATCCCTGTACACACGCTCGATGTACTTGACCTCATCACTAGGGACAAGCTTGACCTGCTCTTTATCTGCGAGACATGGCTACAAGACACCTCTGGACCTGCCCTCTCACTGGCCATCCCTGACAATTATACCCCCTACAGACAAGATAGGAAAGGACAGAGGGGAGGAGGTGTGGCCATCATAGCCAAAGACTCCCTTGACATTAAAAGAACTCAGGCAGAAATAGGCCTCAACTATCTTCCTTCCTATCCTATCAAATTCAAAATCTCCCACAATACTACCATTGCATTCCATCTACTCTATCGCCCACCAGGTCCCTCAAACGATTTGCAAGATGCCCTCATCCACTCGATCTCAGACAACCTGAAAAAAACCTCTAAGGTAATACTGTTGGGTAACATGAACTTGGGGCTCAACGATACCAAGGACCTCAACGCCCAGTCCCTACAAAAGGCGCTAGCTAACCTAGGTTTTGACCAAGCTATCACCAAACCTACACAACACACATCAAAGGACGCACCTTAGATTGGGTGACACAAAATAACTGGCCCATTCTACGCCACTCCATATCTCCCATCCCCTAGTCCGACCATTTCTGCATCAACTTTCACATCGACACCTCACCAGGACCTGCAAGACCCTCCATCCTTCTTCCTGCAGGGCTCTCAAGGAGCTCTAAAAAACTGACAAAGGACTTGCTCCTCCCGTGTCTGCTCATCCCAGCACTTCTACCCCCTTTCACCAATGATCCTACCCTCCTAGCTAACACCTTCAGCCAAGCAATAACCACAGCGGTAGATGCCATCGCACCCCTCACCGCCAAAAAAGCAAAAAAAACAAAACATTCCAACGCATGGTTCACACAAGAACTTGCTGATCTCCGCACTAAGAAAAGAGCGCTATTGGCCACATGGAAAAAGGACCCCTCTGTGTCTAACAAAATTGCCTTCAAATCTATATCCAAAGACTACAAAATAGCCACCACACAGGCTAAGGCAAACTCCTACAACAGCTAGGATCAGCAACGCCAACTCTGACGCTAAGGAAATTTTCGCCATTTTCAGGGAACTTGAATCACCGTCCATTCCACCATCCACCATTACCAAGGATGAGACTTGGTGTAACCAAATTCAAGCAGCCATGCTACACAAACTAGACACCCTACACTCTAAAATTCTAGCCCACCAAAAAGCCCTTTCCGCTCTTCTTGAGCGCACATCGGCTCCTCCAGCCCTACCGTCAAACGCTCCCAGTCATATACTGAAATTTGCATCCTCTAACATGACTGAATCGGAGGTCATCGCACTCATGTAATCCATTAAGCCATCCAATTGCAAGTGAGATACCTGCCCCTCCCACATTATCAGAGACTGTGCCCCTGCCTTGGCTCCCATTATTACAGCCTTCATCAACGCATCATTTCAAAAGTCTCATGTACCAACATCCCTAAAAGAAGCCTGGGTTAAACCTCTCCTAAAAAAACCCTCTCTCGACCCATCTATCCCAGGGAACTACCGCCCCATCACAACCGTCCCCTTTCTGTTAAAGATTCTGGACAAAGCAGCCTACCTGCAGGTTCAAAAATGTATTGAAGACAACCACCTCCTTGGGCTTCGCCAGTCTGGCTTCTGCCCTCGACATGGCACAGAGACGGCACTACTTGACCAAAAAAATCAAATAGATGACCTAAGAGACGCGGGAAAACCAGCTCTCCTCCTGCTTCTGGACCTCTCTGCGGCCTTCGACTTGGTCGAGCATAAAACGCTATGCCACCATCTCACAACCTCAGCACACCTCTCAACCAAAGCGTGTGAATGGATCTCCTCGTTCCTTCAGGACAGGGTAATGAAGGTCTTCTCAGACTCCGCCAACGCAACACCAAGCCCCATCAAATGCGGAGTCCCACAGGGCTCCTGCATAGCCCCCACACTTTACAACCTCTTCACGAGACCTCTCTTCAGGATACTTGACTCCCTGGGCATCTCATATACTAACTATGCAGATGACACACAGGTTCTCATCCCCCTGTCAGGTGACTACACCAAGGACCTGGACACACTTAACAGCATCTACGCCACCATTCAATCTTGGATGGCTGAGAACTGGCTTTGTCTAAACAGCGACAAGACTGAACTCCTGTTTCTCGGCTCCCCATCCACTTTGGGCAAACTGGATACTAAATACCAATCGTTCACTGTGGACAATATTCCTATCAGAGTCTCTCAAACAATCAAAACACTGGGTGTGTACCTCGAGCCCAGCCTCACGATGGACAGACAGGTAAATGCTATTGCATCATCTCCAGCATACCACTCCAAACTCATCAATGCCATCAGGCCCTTCCTATCACGGAAAAACTGCATCTCAATAGCCAGAGCCAACATTGGCTCTAGACTCGACTATTGCAATGCCCTGCTCATTGGAACTTCCCAAAAAAACCTTGCCAAACTCCAGATTGCCCAAAATAATGCCTTAAGGGCTGCCACAGGCACCGCTCGCAATGAACACATATCGGAGATCAGGAGGGAGGTACACTGGCTCCCCATCAAGGAAAGGGTTATCTTCAAAACTCTGGCCCTTACACACAAGTGTCTACATGAGAAAGCCCCACCCTATCCGACACAGAGGATAACTAGACAAGCTATCGCCAGACCCTCTAGGGCAGCATATGCCAATCGCATCACTGTTCCAAACACATGGAGAGTGCGCGCGGGAGGCACCAGCTTCCCCACTATGGCGGCTACCCTATGGTACAACCTCCCAGCTCAGATGAGGTCAATCGACTCACACACGGCCTTCCCCAAAGCCCTAAAAACCAAGCTCTTCATCTGAACAGCCTGTTCATCCTAGGTATGCACTATTACTGTATTCACCATGTATAGGAGACCATATACCTGGACAAGAATATTAGTAACCAACTGTAACAATCAATGTTTTATCATCTGTAACCATGCAAATTTGCTTAAGTGAATGTTTTTTAGCAGGCATCTTGGGGCCACTTACTGTAACCCTCAAGCAAGCCTTCTTAAAACTTCCTTATAGCGCCTCGTTGCCTTTGGGCTGTAGTGCGCTCTACAAATGATAAAACAAAATAAATAACCTCTTATAACAGGCTAAATTGAAATCCCCCATTAAAATGACCTGCCCTCTTGTAAACTCTCCCAGCGTAGTCAGTGTCTCCCTCATAAAGTGATCTTGCCCCACGTTTGGACCATACACCGATCGTGTATGTGGCGCTTAAGCATTCCCCCTGCACCATGACAAACATCCTGTTTTTATCCCTCCGAATATCCTGGATTCTAAAATCCATGCCATTTCTAAATGCCACCGCCACACCCCCCTTCTTTGAAGGACCTGACGCAAAGAGAACTTGAGAGTAGCCCCTCAGGCGCAGACGACGTTGATCTACACACAACAAGTGAGTCTCCTGTAGGGCTAGGACATCCGGAGCATGCTTACGGGCGAAGTGTTCTAATTTCACCCTTTTGAGAGGAGAGTTTAGTCCTCTCACATTAAGAGTTAGCCACTTGAAACCAAGAGAAGAAGATATCCAACCTCCGCAAACCCACCTCTCAGCGACGCTCCTGACTCCCCGTTGTTTCCCTCGCATCCCCACCCCACCCCACTGTACATATGGGCTCCAACCCTCACCCGGTCTCCCTCCCCCCCGTCCGGACTCCCCAACTTCGGGCAAAAACTAAAACTCCCCCCACCCGTACCTTCCCACCCCTTTGTCCCCCCCACTAGTCCCATTACAACTCGATCCAACATGTTTAACTCCGTCCCCCTGGCTCCACACGCAGCTCTAAAGACCACCACCCCCGTGAGAGATATATAAAGACAATGGCCCAACTAGGATCACCTCTCCCCCCCCCCCCCCCCGCATGCTGGCTCGCGCAGCTACCCCGCCCCACCGAGGCCCCGCATCGCCCTCCGTCTCCTGCCTCGTTCTCCCACAGAGGCCCATTCCCAAGGTCTGCTCCCCTCCCTCAGCTCTCCACTGGGTCCCGAGGCCCCCGCACGTTCCCCCGCCTCCGCATCCAGGCCAACAATTCTAGCTGCTTCCTGAACCGAGGTCACCCTTTTCTGTACCCCATCCCATTCAAAAACCAGGCCAAATGGGAAGGACCACCTGTATTTTATCCCTTTCTTGGACAGCTCTTTTAGAACAGGACCCATGGCCCTTCTTTTCACCAGGGTGCTCGCAGCCAGATCTTGGAACAACAAGATCTCCCGCCCTCTATAGAGAACGGGCTCCCTTTGCCTGGCTGCCCGCAACACCGCTTCCTTCTGGCTCTAACTGGCAAAAGCAACCACCACTTCCCGGGGTCTGACGTTGGGACCCAGTAGAGCTCGACCAACTCTGTGGGCCCTGTCCAATGTTATTGAGCTAGAGTCCCCCACCCCCAAGAGCTCCACGAAGATGTGTTAGTATTCCTCTTTCAACAGCTTGTCCGATACCGACTCATGGAGCTCCTTTATCCGAATGTCACTCCTCCGCGACCTGTTTTCCAAGTCCTCCAACATCATCTCCATGTTCCTGGTGGCAATGTCCAGGCGGTCTATGGCCTCGCTATTAGCTGTAGTGTCCTTCAGTGTCCTGTAGGCCTCTCTCCAACAAATCGTCTCTCTCCCCGAGTTGTGCTACTTCGTGCCTAATTTCACCCAACGCAGTATTGAGGTCCGACCTTATGAGCTGAAACTGGTCCTGGAAAGTTTGCGGCAGGGACTCCCTCAGGGCCTGTAATTCCCCCCTGAGGTCCTGTCTGCTCATCCACTCTCCCTCCTCCTCTAGCGCCGCTCTCCTAATCTCCCTGGGCTGGCCTCCGCTCAGTTTTTCGGAATCCTTGCTCCCCATCGTGGACCAAAGCAGCGACAGCGATCCCTGGGTCGCCTTGGGAGAGGATCCGGGCTTGCCCAATTTCCGCTTTTGTCTGGAAGACATCCGTGAGGGGCCCAGTAGCGGCCCCCAATGCGTTCGGGTAGAGAACCGTTGCACCAGTCGCAACCAGGGAATGCCCGGGGGGCCCCAAACCCCGGCCCGGCGCGCACCCACCCATTGCCTCAGAGATTATACAGGGCCGGGCTCTTCTGCGCTTCTAGGAACCAGCCCGGGGCCGCACCGGGGGGGAAAACCTGGGCTCCACCACCCCCGCAGGCGGACCCCAAGGTGGGCCCCAGCTCAAGGGTGACAGTCGCCGGCTCTCGCTCTCCCACAGCACTGGGAACAGGACTCGTCCAGTCTCCACCTCAGGGAAAGGATCCAAGGAGCGGCGCCTCCAGACCTTCCGCTCAGAACGATCTGGAGCGCCGGGGGGTGCGGGGGAGAGCCCCCGCGCAGGAGCTCCGAAAATATCCCACTGGGGAACCTGGGGGGAGCCAGGCGCCGCCGGGTCCTCTTCTCTCCTCCTGCCCAAGGTCGGGCTGATGCCTGCTGCCCACTCCCCCCCCAATAGTTCATGCACCCCAGGGGAGGTAACATGACTGCCCGCTCCCCACTTGGTGTCAATACGGATAAGGGGTCCACTCCACCGTAGCTCAACTGGCACAATCCCGCCGGGCTAACATGTCAGGGCCAGCTGCTCCATAATCCCTGTTGCACCGAAGCCTCAGGCGGCCCCGGCGCCTGCCGAATCCGCTCCTGCAGGGAGGCCGCCCAGCGAGTCCCGAACCACGCAGAGGGGGGGGCACCTCCTCCACAGCCAACCCCCGGGGCCCCTGCAGGCCGCGAGGCCCCATCCCGGTCCCCGCCATCAGACAGGCAAGTCCAGCGCTGGTGGCGACTCGACCCCTCTCGCGAAGCGGGAAGTCCCGCCTCTGATACCGCTGGTGCGCGTAACCCCCGCGTGGGGGGGGGTGCCCGGGACACGCCGCTCTGCCCTCAGGGGTCTGCCGTCACTCTGACGCGACACCGGAGCCGGTCCGCCGAGGGGGTGGTGGAGCCCACAGCAAGTCCGGGCCCGGGGTCTCGGAGCAGCCGTCGGCACGTCAGTCGTTGCCGGCGGCCATCTTGGAAGGATCCATACCATGCGTTTTTGTGAGTTTTGATTTTAATCTTTTTGGCTTTCATGGGGGCAAATGTTTCTATGATGGAATCAATAGTGGTCGTAACATGGACTGCGAGGTCCGAGGAGTTAGTAAGATTATCAATAGGCTGAAGCCTGGCCGCTAGCAGTGCGGATAATTTGGCTGGTGTGACATTCTTAGAATTCCTAGATTTATTTTCAATTTGTGTCAAAGGGCCATTCTTAGAGGTGGCGTGAGAAAGCTGAACTTTTACGTCCATCAGAAAATGCACACGGTCTCACTTCAACCTTGGGGAGGTGGAAAGAGGGTGTAATGACCCAATCCAAGGTGTGTCCGCCAATATGAGAGGGGCCTTTAACCCATTGTAGATAACCAGTGGCTTGCAGGGACTTGCTTAGAGAGGATGCTTGCCTATCAAGTGGATATGCAGCCCATAATGATAAGGGCAGTCTTGTCCTTGGTGATAAGATTGAGAAGTCCAAAGAATTGTTCCTCAAATTGTCCCTGGGCTGGGGGTGGGGGTCTATAGATGACCAAGATACTCAGAGACATGATGGTTGATTTACATTTTTGCAAGCAATGTTTCGCAATCCTCAGGGCTACAGTGAGTGACCAATCAAAGTTTTTTTTAAACATGAGGGCCACTCCACCTCCCTTCTGGCCTGTCGCAGTCGGCATGCAAGATTGAGTACTCGGATGGACGGGAGAGTGTTGTATCAATGGGGATGGACTCGTTGAGCCAGTTTTCAGTGAGTGCCATCAATTCGGAAAGTTGATTGGCAATTTCCACTCCATGTTTAAGAACAGAATGAGTAATTGAGAGAGAAGGACATCAGAGAGTTTGGAGAGATGTTACTGCCCTCCACATTCGTACCCATAACTATAAGGTACAGCAATATGTGGGCTGACATAGGAGTTCTGTGCTACATTTACAGTGTGACACCAATAGGACCCCCATGGTCGCCTCTGACACAGAAACTTTCGTGCACTGTCCTGCAACACAGCTGCACTCCCCCCGACACTCTATGCCACTGTCTTCTCTTCACTACCTAGTGCTTTGGTCCATCAACTCCACCTCGGACCACCCCAGAACACCTTTCGTCCATCTTCTGTTTGGCTGGTCTTTTTTGGCCCAGCCTAACATGCACTCTCCTCTCACTCAGGTTCCCATTGGTCCCCATGGTCACGTGTCCTGGGGTTCCAGTCTAGCACTGATATTACCCCAGAGGGTTTTGTCTTCGGGTCATAGGTTTTAGAACTCCTGGTAAGCCCCACCCATTTTCCGGTCCCCAGCATCCCGACTCCAAACTGTTTTTTCCTCTGCATTATGTTCCTGCATTCGGTAAGCTGTTCTTTGAAGGTTTGCTGTTTTCCTCTGCTGTGGCAAAGGTTTCGGGTCTCGGATTGACCTTATGAGATGGATTGCAGTTGAGTACTGTGCAGGGTGATGCATCATTGGCTGGTGTCACTTCTCCCAAGGAGGGAGACCTTCCCCGTAGGGCTAGGGTGCTGCAGCAGCTAACCACTAATCCCCATAGGGGTGTTAACATGTGGGAGAACCTTCCAGGGGAGGATTTCCCTCTTGGGAATGAAGACGGTCATTCCTTGGTTCCATTCCCTGACCCCCTTCCATCTGACACCCTAAGCTACCCACCAGTCTTATAACACTCTTCATAGTGCCAACATGTTATATTGTAGCACGGTAAACTCCTCAAATACTGAGACAAGGAGGCGTGAGGATCAATCCCTTGAAAATGATAAAAGGCTCTGATGGTCTGCCGGGGAGTAACTGGCAACAGTGTATAAAGAGGCAATGGATGTAACAAAGTATAAATTCCAACTGGGAACATCGGCAACAGTAGGGCAGACCACGGGCGGGTGTTACAAACTCAGAGGACAGACTGCAGAACTGAGGACGCCTGCACCAAGCCGAGAGTCCTGCTGGGGGAATGGGGTGGGGGGGTCTAGCATGAGCAGTCCCGGTTATAAGATCACAGAGGAGAAACAGTGGCGGACTGATCAGTCCCAACAACTATGCCGACACTGTGCATAGACGAGGACTACAGGGCCATTGCGGAACAGCAGAAACAGAACAAAGAAACCAGAACCGCCGCCAACACGGACCCAAGTCCCAGGAAGAACCAGTGAAGTGGCACAGCCCAGAGGAAGGTAAAGGGAGGCACAGGAAACCCAGTGGGAATACAGCAGTGGTGTAGCGAAAGGCTGTTAGTGAAAGAAACTGTGAAGTGTGCATCAGGAGTAATCTCCCTTGGCCCAGTATCAGAGACAAGGCTCCTGGTGAAAGAAACTGTAACCTGAGCATTGGGAGCATTCAAATGGATTGTGTCCTCCCACGTATTCCCCGTTTTATGATATCTTTGTTTCCAGCTTTAGCTGCTTCGAAAAAAAAAAAAAAACCATCTTGGCAGAGGGCGCTGTGTGTCGAGACGGTTGACCCGATGTCCCTCGAAGGCTTCCATCTCGGTTCACATCATCGGCGAGTACATATACCATGCGTTGCACCGATTGGCTTCAGTTAAGTTTTTCTGCGAATGCCATAGCTTCAAGAATTACGGCACGCTTCAGTTTTCCACGAAAACGCTTCGAGATGACCTCGTCTTCGAGTCCTACTACTCCGAAGACAGGCTTCAAAAAGTGCCTAGATAGCAGTGCCAAAATGTCCATCACAGACCTACATAAAATATGCATCTGGTGCCTGGGTGTCGAGCACAAAACCGCTAACTGTCAATCCTGTCAGACGATAACAGGTAAGGCCTTAAAAGAGCAAAAAACTAAACTGTCAGTGGGTAGGATTGTCCCCAAATCCTTGTCCACTCCTTCGAAATTTGGGTCATCCCACAAGTCGAGACATTCATCACCCCATAAAAAAAGGTTAAAAAATAAAACAATCCCACTCGAGGAGCACACACTCCTCTTCGTCATCAAAAAAATTGAAGAGAAGGCATATATCACTCTCTCCTTCATCTTTTTTTTCCTCAAATGACAGGAGCGTAGTCTGCCCGACTAAATCCCCCAAAGATGAATGGGAACTCTTTAGAAGTAAAATGTGTAAAATCTTCGAGGAACAGGCCCTGTCCTCCTAGAAATATAAGAAAAGTGACCATGTTACGGTCGATGACAAGCATGAGGCCAAAGCAAAACCCTGCACGCCCTCGAGCCTGGGTCATAAGCCCAAGACTTCTCGAGAGTCTTCGAGTACTCAACGAGTCGTGAAATCGTTGAAGAAACCATCAAGTCGAGGGTCGAGTCCCTTGAAGCACAAGTCCAAGGACAAAGCGTTGATGCCATCGACACCGATGCAAAAAACATCAAAGCCAGCTGTGCATTCATCAACGCCTTTGCCTCAAAAAGTCAGGAAAAAGAAAAGGTTTTTAAACCTCTACCTAAAAAGGATTTTTTTCAGATCCTTAATCTCAATATATGAGGGCTATGAAACTTCAGATGAAACCACTCCCTATGGTCTTCATTTGGATACCACTGGTATTCATAAAGATATTAATGTCCCTGAATACTACATTTCAGAAGAGGGCAGGATCAGGGAGCCACATGACACCCTACAGACAGCTAGTGGGGTAGACACACCCCCAGAGCTAGATTTTGGGAAACAGGACCCGGCTGATAATGTGGATGCATCATACAGAAGCCTAATGTCCAGAGTTATAGAGTTCCTTCGGATGTAGTAGGCCTAACTTCTTTGTGTGAGCAAGATGACCTTACAGACATATTAGACAAAGGTCCTCAATATGACCCAATACTATCTTTTCATGTGGCACTCCAAAAAGGGTTGTGGCAAACTGGGAGGCTCCTGAGTCCAGCCCTGCAGTAAAAAAAAATCTCACCCAAAAATACAGGCCATCCAGTAGGGACCCTGGCTACCTGTCTGTACATCCGACTCTGGAAAGTCTGGTAGTGCAAACAGCTACGTCCGCCTCTAAGCAAGCTGCGTATCCAACCATAGCCCCGGATAGGGATGATAAGCGCGTTGACTCTGTTAACTCATAGGCAAAGAAAGTCTTTTCTGTTAGTAACATGGCTTTTAAGTCGGCTAACTCTACATGTGCTCTTGCAAAATTCACATTCACCTTGTGGGACTGCATGGCAATGGTGGCTGATCATGAGGAATTTGGGGTTTGAACCTGATGTACAATCTAGACTCCTCAACATGCCCTTTGACGGCTTGCACTTATTCGGTAATATTTCTGACGAAAGTCTTGAGAAGCTGCAGACCTGAAAGGCACCAGCCAAGTTCCTAGGTGCTGCTATCAGGCAGCCACAGCCTTTTTTACCCCAGCGGATCATCTTGGAGGGGTAGGTCCTTTTGCTAGTACTCCTCAGTTGGACGAGCGAGAGGACAGGCTAGTCAAAGGGGTTGAAGAAAATTCCCTCGTGGTGGACGAGGGAGAGGTGCAAAGCCCGTCCAAGCAGTGGTGTATTTACCATCAGCCGCTGCTTCAGCCGCCTCAAAACCTCTGAGGTCTTGACTCATGACACCCCGGTGGGAGGCAGACTGTCACAGAATCTGAAAGAATGGTAAGGTATTACTTCGGATGCATGGGCACTGGAAACAGTAGCCCAATGTTGTTGCCTCCCCTTCATACTGAGACCTCAGCATCATCCACCGGGAAGCCATTCGCTAAATGTTCCAGATCCATTCATGTTACATGAAATGTTAACCCTGCTAGGGAAAGGTGCTATAGAACCAGTACCTGTGATGGAGAGGAACAAAGGATGGTACTTTCCCTATTTCCTAATCCTCAAGAAGGATGGAGGACTAAGACCTATCTTGGACTTGAGATACTTGAACAAGTTCCCCAAGAAGGACAAGTTCAAGATGGTCACACTTTCTCAGATCCTTCAGGCACTCCAGCTCCAGGATTGGATGGTATCATAGGACCTTCAGGATGCTTACTTTCATGTGCCAATCCATCACAAGCACTGGAAGTACCTAAGGTTCGCCGTTGGCGGTTCTCATTATCTTCCATTCGGGCTGACCTCCACCCAAGGGTTTTCATCAAGCTGATGGCGGTGGTGGCAGCGAGTCTCATGAGAGAGGAAATTCACGTCTACCCCTACCTGGACGATTTGTTGATCATGGCACGTTCACCTGAAAAAGCCCATGCACATCTCAGCGTGACCTGCTGTATTGATCTCCCCTGAAAAGTGCATGGAACAACCATAAATCACCAATGCAATTATAGAGCAAATACTTCATCCCATAAACAGACAGACACAATAATTCACAGCCACGCACTCTTTAGAAGATAATCAGCTCTTTACGGCTATTTATTCAAAGATTACAAGTACATAGAAATAACTCATAAAACTAACATGGACATAGATCACAGAAGAAGTCAAAGAAGTCAAAAGAAATACATCACCGTGAGCGTAATTCTTGTCCTCATCTCGTCCAGAAGCGGCTGGAAGACCCGGGGGGCAGCCAGGCCGAGAGTGCCACAGCTCACAGGAAGGCCAGACGGAGCGTCCTTCTCTGGCTGAAGTCTCACCTGACCCTCTCTGGGTTGCCGCATATATAGGAACTCCACAAAAGGGGAGTTCATTCTCGAACCTTCTGGAATTGCACTTCCGCAGTTGAGTAACAGCCGTCGGTTGCCAGCTCGGTCAATTGAGAGCTCCCCCCAAGGAACGATATTTATCTTCCGTAGCCAGGTGGCACTGTAACTGGTCTCTGAAACCTACGAAATGTTAAAACTAAATTGGGAACACATTGAAGGCAACAACAACAAGCAATTATAATAGACAGAATAATAAAATGGAAGCAAAAATATAACGTAGTGTACCCCCAATATCAGGTATCCATGAAAATAACCAATCCCACCAGTTTCTGTTACGATCTTGAGACACTTGAGAAATGAGATCCCTCAAACCTCGAATATGACTTTCAATGGATCGTGAGTGGTCACTCAAATTGAAGCAACACATACCTTCAAAGGCATTATACCCTAAATTATGTTTCAGCAATAGTTAATCAACAGCAGCTCTGTTCTGCAAAGTAGCTTTTCTAATGACTTGACTATCAAGGAGTAATTCTTCTAAAGCTTGCGAAGTATGATTAAGACTTTTAACTACTAAACACGCTAATTTCATCAAAGATTTGTATCCTCCAGCAGCTAAACCCCAAACACCTACTAATGAAAGGGTTAATGCTAAAACCTCAGCTTCTGATAGCAAATGTACATGTGAATCACAGTCAGGAGATAGCCCCATAGATTCAAAGGTTGACCTTTTACCTCGAGTTATCGCTGAGTGTAAAGGAAACATCATTAGTCCTAATCGAGTCAAAGCACATGGACCTCCAGAAATGTTAGCTGGAATATATGTATATGTAATGTTCCCACATGAAAAGAGCCATCCTGTTGGAAGTTTCACATGATTCAAATGACTAGCAGTTATCACTGTATGATTGCAAGACATAGTGTTATTTACACTGGTGCATTTGCGTGACATTCGTGAACACAGTCTCCTCTCGAATGTAGTATGATTGTATTGATCGGTCAACTCTATTTGTCTGCATTTACCAATTTCTTGTGCTTTGCACGTCATAATATAACACACATCACCTTGGGTTATGTTGTACGTGATCACACGTGTCAAATTTCTCCACTTCTTGTCGGTTTCTTGGCAGAACCTGCAGTACTCGTAGACTGAAAAAGATTGTCTAATGTCTGAGTCTTGAACTAAAGAATCATTATGTGTGATGCCGAAAATATGCTTTAAAACCGGAACAGGCGTCAGCACCGCTACTAAACATGTAGTCAATAAAGCTTCAGCATTGGGCACATCAGTTAAACAAAAGTGTGATATATTCAGTACTTGCTGTGCTAAATAGATCCACATATTTTCTTCTTGAGTTATCATAGGAGAGTGTTTCCTCCGTCCTACAAAGGGCTCCTGCACCACTGGCATCAAGGTTGTTTTCACTTGCTTCTGATGTGTTTGTCGCAATTCACGTATCCATGTCTTCGGTCTGGCGGGCTAGTCGGCACTGGCATAGGGCTGCTTGGGGACAACATTATTCATCACTATCAGTATCCCCTTGATCACTGGCACAGATGTGACATTTTCTGCTGGTGACAGAAGACCGTCTAACCCTTCCAAATGGAGTCCATTTAGTGCCACAGTCACACCAACCAGACCCAGGATCTACAAAGCAAACCCAGAAAAAAGATATCAGTGTTGCACATCACTCTCTTAGGTAACATTTGTCTGCGGGTACATATTGCCATTTCCTTCTACCAGGCTCCATTACTAAAACCACTTGATCTTTGCCTGATGCAATGACATCTGCTGGCACTGGTGGGCCACTTGGCTGTTCCATCCACACCTTTGCACCCGGTACCATGCTGTCTGAAGAGCCAAAACCGCGATCCCCACGGGTAGTTAACACTGTAGGAGGCTCCCCTTTCTTAATCATGGACAACTTAATGGGAATGATTATCAATTGGGCCACTCGATCACCCTTGTGGATTGATAACAATTGACCCCCACTATTCATTAGGATGACTTTAATCTCGCCTTGGTAATCCGCATCAATTACCCCTCCCAACACTTGAACTCCCTTCAATGCTAGGCCAGATCTAGGGGCAATCCATCCCATATGCTCTGGGGGAATCTGTACTCCAATCCCTGTTTCAATAACAACTATTCCTCTTGGATCTAATCTGATTTCTTCATTAGAATGCAAGTCTATCCCTGCTGACTCTGGAGTTGCTCGATAGGGAGCTAAAGAACCTGGTGTAATTTCACAGTATAATAGTGTTTCTCTGACTGAATTGGGTTGAACCTGCAAAGTAGGAGTCATTAATCGCATCAAAGGAGTTTCATGTTCATAAAAAGTCCTATTGTTCAACACTTGCACTGCATCAAACACACGATCACGCCAGCCTGCCAAACTGCCGTCTCCAGATTTGCGCAACTGTTCTTTCAGTAACCCATTCATTCGTTCAATTAGCTCTGCTGCAGATGAGTGGTAGGGAATATGATATACCCACTCAATGCTCTTTTCCTGACAAAATTCTTGGATTAGTTTGCCTTTGAAATGTGACCCATTGTCACTTTCAATCTGCAAAGGCACTCCATAATGTAATATGATCTGATCTAACAACCCTGATGGTGTTCAATTGGGTTGCACGTTTGCACAGTAAAACCATCAAATATCCTGAGTAGGTATCTACAATAGTGCATGCATACTGACAACCTCTGCTGATTTGCATAGGACCGATATAATCAATCTGCCAAATTTGACCTGGTAATTTTCCTCTTCTCAATGTGCCTCGAACAATTTGAGGTATAGGTCTATGCAATTGGTGTTGGCACACGGGACACTGCAAAATGATTGTTTTCACTACTTCTAACGGAAGACTGATTCCTCGAGCTTGTGCCCACCTGATAGTAGCCTTTTCTCCAAGGTGCCCACATTTCTGATGGGCCCATTTGGCCAAACCCTCCATATCGTCTTCCCGAACCTCTGCATCCACTGAGGCAATCTTGGTGTGTTCATCTGCAACAGAATTAAACCAATGTTCTAATGAATCTGTGGCACAATGCGCGTCCACATGATATACAGTGACTTCACTTTGTAACAACATTTCTGCAATATCTTGCCACAGTTCTTTTCCCTACAACTATTTTGAATGAATCTTCCACCCATTCTTTTGCCAAGTTGGCAACCACACTGCTAATCCATTCGCCACTGATCATGAATCTGTGTACACATAACATTGACCAGGGGTCTCTTGTTTCAATGCTTGGTAAACTTCTGCGAACTGACTGCTCTTTCCTTTCTCTGTCGTTGTCAACATCTTTTTTGTCTTGGTATTGTACGACACTGCTTTCCAGTACCGCTCAGTTCCCACGTATCGGGCTGAACCATCCGTGAACCAAGCATGCTCTGTTTGTTCCACGGTCAAATCGCTGTAAGGTACTCCCCATTTCACGGGAGACTCACGTTTTTCAGCAACCTCCGGTGGTATGTAATCTGAGGGCGGTACGTTGGCTACTTGCTCATGTAATTATGCCACTCCGCCCTTTCCTGATTTGGCTCTGTCTTGAATGTACCATTTCCATTTAATTATGCTGGCTTCTTGAGCATGTCCTATTCTATGTGTTTTAGGAGAGCTCGGTACCCATTGCATGATTGGTATTTCTGGCCCCATCAATACACCATGGCCCACCGTCATTTGCTCAGTATCAACAAGAGCACAATAACATGCCAGCAATTGTTTCTCAAACGGAGTATATGAGTTACCAGCATCGGGCAATTTACGATTCCAAAACCCTAATGGCACACGTTTCCTGTCTTGTTTCTGCCACACACTCCAGTTAGCATAATTGTCTTGCACAGACACATTTAATTCCACTTCGCCTTCCTTCAAGGGCCATAAATCAAGCACCTGCTGCACAGTGTCTTTCGCCATCTCAAAGGCTCTCTGCTGCTTTTCCCCCACTGAAACTCATATTTCTTTCGTGTCACCTTGTAGAGGGGGGCCAATATCTGCCCTAAATGGGGAATGTGCTGTCTCCAAAACCCAAACAGTCCTATAAACTGCTGAGCTTGCTTTTTGTTCGTTGGAGTGGTGAATTCAAGTATTTTCTGTCGAGCTTTAGGCACCATTTCTCGATGCCCATGATGCCACTGAATCCCTAGAAATATCACTGTTTCAGCTGGACCTTGAATTTTACTCGGATTAATCTCCCACCCTTCCTTTTTCAATCCGTCCATAAGGATATCTAGCTGACTTTGCACGGTGTGCTCATCCTTGCCCTGAATCAAAATATCATCAATGTAATGAGAGATTTGTATGTCAGGTTTACACGGTATCTTGTCTAAGTGCTCTGCCACCAGCCGGTGACAGATAGTCGGACTGTGCATGTACCCCATGGGTAGTCTCGTGAAAGTGTACTGACGTCCACCCCATGTAAATGCAAACTGCTCTTGACACTCATCAGCAATTGGCACGGAGTTAAATGCATTGGCTAAATCAATCACTGCATAGCAAGTCCCCTTAAACTTTTGGACATTCTCAATCAAAGTCATGGCATCTGGGACTGCGGGCACAAAGGGAGGAGTGTGTTTATTCAACTCCCTGTAATCCACCGTCATCCTCCACGACCCATCTCCCTTTTTAATGGGCCAGAGCGGATTGTTCCATGCCGTGGTAATAGGGCGTAATACACCCGCCTCCACGTACTCTTTGGTGGTGTCTGAAATGATCTTGTGCCCCCCAGGAATGCGGTATTGTTTCATTGCTACCCGCTTGTTTGCTATTGGCACTTGCACTGGGGGCATCTTCAATTTGCCTACAGTAATGGGTGTACAAATCAATGCACTCACCCCAAACTGGTACGTTTTACCGCCAAGTCCCAAGGTTAGCCCTTCCAAAATGTCAAAGCCAATTATATACTCCGGTATCGGGACAATCAACACTTGGTATTTCTGCCTCTTTAAATTGCCTATTTTCATCTCCACTCGCGTTTGCACTGCGGGGGTCTCCTTTCCACCTAAACCTGTGATCGTAAACTGTTTGCCTTTAAATCGTGTCGGATTACCATGAATCAAAGAGGCCTCCGCCCCGGTGTCTATCAATGCTCGCACCCCTTGTGTATTTCCTGGCCCCCAAAAAATCTTAACATCAACATGAGGCTGCCTATCCACATTTATGCGGGCAGACGCTGCCGGAGCTTGGCCGTAGCCCTAGTCAAATTTCGAATGAGTGTGACTTGACTCCGCCTCTAGCATTGCACTCACCACCTTTCTAAAATCAGCGTATGTTGGCTGATACGGGGAAGGTGTCCCCATAGACCCTTCATCTTGTTCTTCTGCAGGGGGAGCAGAAGGTGAACTGTCCCCCTGTGGTGTGGTGACTACTTGTTTCTTAACCTGTTTATAGCGCTCTTTTACTGCAAGTCCTCGTTTCTTGTATAATTCATACATTACTCTGGTTTCAATGCCATCAATTTCTTCATGTGGCACACCATCTTTTAACAAAGCCAAAAACATGTCTTTTTGGGACACTCGGGAGTCTCTACTATCTTGCCGCCTGCCTTCAGTTCTTCTCTCACTGCGCCTCTCCCTCTCTCGTGGCTTGTTATCACTCTTGTCCCACTCTCCCAAATCTGCAAGTTGCCTAATGGCATCTGCTACCTCATCAGTAGCCTTGCCCGTCATACCTACGAGCAAAGTCATAATGATGCTTTTATATGCGGATGGCGCAGTTCTAATCACCATGTTGCGAGTTGAAACTGAGAGCGGCACGGCTCCCATGTGGTCAGGAGCATCTATGTGAATCGCCTCTTTCATAGCATGCTCTCTGACTTTTTGAATTGCTTCTCTCAATGTATACCACTTCGTTCCTTCACTAGGCCAGTCTGTGGTAATGGGGTATTTACGGTTACATGCTTGGGCTATCAGGTGCAACAAAGACACCTGCGTATCTTGACCATTTGCATCAGGGGACGGTCCTGCTCTTAAGACCTCCTGTACATTGGTGTCAATTGACAGGGGTAAAAAACATGGTGAATCAGTAGAATCTGCCCACAACCCTGCAGCACCCCCATCTAGCAATCTCACCATCCATGTCAATAAAGCTTCCCCTGATTTTTGCCTCAAACTGGTAATCATTTCCCCAACCTCCTGTTGTGTGTCTCCAGCATGGTTAAATCCACCATACCACCACCAGGATTCTGCGGGTGTGGTCCGGCTCGCCGCCTTCTAACAGGCTTCGCCGCCACTGTTTTCTGTTTCACCTCTGGTTTGGGGTCAGACTCTTCTGCAGAACTACTTTCTAGACTAGACTGGTGGAATCAAAAATATCACCATCCCACTTGTCTGGATCACAGTCTGCGCCAGCGGTAGCGATTACAGTTGACACCTTTCTTTTGTTGACCCCTTCCCATCTTTTCCTATACTTATAATGAGCTACTCTGACTGCTGCGCTCTCGGCCACCGCCTGATATGTGTCGGCCTTATCTTTAAACAGTTTCATTTGAATCTGCTGCATTAACGTAGTCTGCCGTTCTGCAGCCAGCTCTCTCTCTAATCGCAAAACCTAATTTTTTATGTCCAAATTCCTTTGATGTATTTTCCTATAAGCATGCAAATGAATCCCTAGAAATATCACTGTTTCAGCTGGACCTTGAATTTTACTCGGATTAATCTCCCACCCTTCCTTTTTCAATCCGTCCATAAGGATATCTAGCTGACTTTGACTCGCCTGCCTAATGCCGCACATTCTTTACCACGTTCTACTGAAACTTGTTGCAAGCATGCAATTACATCAGCCGGATCGGCATCCCCCAATCCTTGATCCCAAGTCTCACTTAGCCCGGCAGCACAGGCCCATGCCTGAGCCAACTTTATCATATGGACTCTTAGTCCAGCCTGGAATGATAACATCAGAGCATTCACCGCCAGCGGGAACACTCTTTTTCCTGAACAAACTATTCATTACCGCAAAATGGTACCAAACCTCTTTATATCTATATTTTTTTTCTTTTCTCACTGCAATCACTCCCACAAGCACGCACACAAAGAAAGAAAAAAGAAGAAACAAAACAGTTTAACACAGTTCAACACTCACTGCCAACTTACTTTCGCTTGCAAGATAACCAAATCCTATCTACATTCAAACAGATTCTTGAATATTTGGAACACTTCATCACAAATAACCCTGCTCACAGAGCCATAATGTATTGCTCTCCCCTGAAAAGTGCACGGAACAACCATAAATCACCAATGCATTTATAGAGCAAATACTTCAACCCATAAACAGACAGACACAATAATTCACAGCCACGCACTCTTTAGAAGATAATCAGCTCTTTACGGCTATTTATTCAAAGATTACAAGTACGTAGAAATAACTCATAAAACTAACATGGACATAGATCACAGAAGAAGACAAAGAAGTCAAAAGAAATACATCACCGTGAGCGTAATTCTTGTCCTCATCTCGTCCAGAAGCGGCTGGAAGACTCTGGGGGCAGCCAGGCCGAGAGTGCCACAGCTCACAGGAAGGCCAGACGGAGCGTCCTTCTCTGGCTGAAGTCTCACCTGACCCCCTCCAGGTTGCCGCATATATAGGACCTCCACAAAAGGGGAGTTCATTCTCGAACCTTCTGGAATTGCACCTCCGCAGTTGAGGAACAGCCGTCGGTTGCCAGCTGGGTCAATCGAGAGCTCCCCCCCAAGGAACGCAGGGCCTCCCTGCTCTAAAAACATGCTCCATGGAGAACAGTAGCAAGCCATAACAACGTTAGCTTTTCCCAGCAGAAATGGCCTTGACTGCATACCAAGTTTGAAAAAGCATGTTTGTCTCAGCACTGTGAATCTAACACTTCAGCAAAATGTGTGCAGCCTTTCACTGCGGAGTGAAGTAAATATCCAACATGGCTCCGAGCACTCCCAGAATGCATTGCGCGCCCGTGCCATTTTTAACCAAGCATAAATCAAGCAGAACACCTGCCGCTCCCTTCAGACTGCGTTTCTCCCTCAGTTACAAGAAGTCCCACATGATACCATCTCAAAGACTCCAGTTCATTGTAGCAGTCCTCGATGCATCCCTGGGCAAAGCCTCGCCACCAGAGGTGAGGGCTCAACACATTCTGCAGATGGTAACTAAATTCCAGAATGCCCAGCGTCTTCCGGTCTTCACCTTTTTGAGGTTGCTTGGCCTCATGGCATCTTGCATTCTCCTGGTGCCAGAAGCTCACCTGAGAACGAGATCCCATCAATAGGCTCCCAGGACACAGTGGTCTCAATTCTCAGGCAGGTTGTCGGATCTACTTCAGGTTCTGCGCATGGTCGCACAGGATCTTCTGTGGTGGGCCTGCAAGGACAACATTCTGAATGGAGTACCTTTTTGTCAACCATGGCCGGAGATAACAGTAGTGACGGATGCCTCACTCACGGGGTGGGGAGCACACGCCAACGATCTGACAATCAGCGGTCTTTGGTCTCAATCGGAGTCCAAACTACACATCAACCTTTTGGAGCTGAGGGCAACCAGACTGGTGCTGAAGACCTTTCTGCACTCTGTACTTGGAAAGAATGTCCTGATAATGACTAACAACACAGTGGCCATGTACTACCTTAACCAGAGAGGTGGTGTAGGGTCACTACCACTGTGCAGAGAGGCAATGCAGCTCTGGGTTGGGGCAGTTCAAGAAGGAATCTCCCTATTGACAGTTGAAATAGCCGGGGAGGAAAAGACAGCGACGGAAGCTCTGTGCAGGCAGATAATGGTTTTCCATGAGTAGCTCAGAAAGTCCTTCAACAGATCTTAACCCTTTGAGGAACCCCTCAAGTGGATCTGTTCACAACCAGTGACAACTGGAATTGCAAACTAGTCTACTCCTGGGAATTTCCCCCGAGAGGAGCTCTAGGAGACGTGTTCGTAGTGGACTTGGAGTTTCCACTCCAGTAGGCTTTACCTCTAGTTCCTGTCATTCCTCACGTGATCAGGAGGTTGAGAAAGTTTGGCAAACCCATGATCCTAATTGCCCCGGATTGGGCCAGGAGGACGTGATACCAGGACCTTCTGGACATGTCCAGCTGCCCTCCAATATCTTCCACAAAGAGAGGACCTTCACTCACGCTAGGGGGGTTGGGTTCTCCATGCAGAGGTCAAGACACTTAGCCTTCATGCATGGTTTCTGAGGCTGAGGTACAAGGATTTGGATCTCCGAGATGGCGTAATGGAGATTTTGCTTTTGACCACAAGGCCAGCAACAACATCCATATACTGCTGCCGTTGAAACACGTTCTGCAGCTGGTGTAGGGAAAAAGATATGGACCCTTTTCAATGCGATACACCTATGGTGTTATTGTTTCTGCTGCATTTGGCAAATATGGGGCTCCAGATTGGAACAGTCAAAAGTTATTTAGCAGCGCTTTCCATATTCAAGCATGCCTCGGAGGAGGCATCCTTCTTCAAAATACGCTTTATTAACTCAATTCCTTAAATGACTCACAAATGTGTTTCCTCCTACACCTTTCCAAATTCCAACTTGGGACTTGAATTTGGTTTTAAAGTTTTTGACGTGTGCTCCATTTGAGCCATTCCATTTTAACGTTTAAGGTTGCTAACTTACAAAACTATTTTGCTAGTAGTGAAAACATCAGCCTGCAGGGTGAGTGAGATGCATGCCTTCTCCTGTAAACCTCAGTTTACCAACTTTTACAAGAATGTCCTTAAGTACAAACCCTCTTTTCAACCTAAGATTGTATGGAATTACCATTTAGCACAGAAAATTGTGCTTCCATCCTTCTATCCTCCACCTCATCCTGGCAAGGAAGAGGAAAGGTTTCATAGATTCGATACAAGGAGAACTCTTTTACGTTTCAAGAATGGCAAAGTTGCGACAGCACAACCAACTTTTCATTGGTTATACAGGACACAAACTAGACCAAACAAACTCTATCCAGATCGATCATATTGGCTATTTCGAAGTGTTACAGGCTAACTGGGAAAGATCCCCTAGAAGGCTTGAGAGTCATTCCACTATGGCATGGCAACTTCCTATGCACTTCAGAGGGGAGTTCCAATAAAGGATATCTGCGCTGTAGCTACCTGGTCCATCATCCACATGTTTACAAAACATTATTGTTTGGACACCTCTAACAATGAGGGAAGATTTGGGAACGCAGTTCTATGCTCCATTCTTGACAAACATTAACTCTCAAATTCTTACTCCCTCCTCCAAAAGAAGTTAATACTGCTTTGGGAGTCTATCATAAGATGAGGAATACTTGGGAGGACACAATCCATTCGAAGAAAAAGTTACTTACCTCTGGTAACATTCTTTCGACTGGATGTTCCTCGCATGTATTCCTCATCACCATCCCAGCCTGCCCCACTTTAGAATTTCTGAGCTTTAGACTTTACGCTCTTTTAAGGTCTGAAAATTAAAGGCACTTGTCAATGGTGGTAATTCTGCATATGGGTGGTGAAAAAACAGAACTAAAGTCAAAGGGCGCTGCATGTGGTATATGTACTCGACGATGACGTCAACCGAGATGGAAGCACTCTGGGGACATCAGGTCGACCATCTCAATGCACAGCGCTCTCTGCCGAGAAGATTTTATTTTTCAGATGCAGCTGAAGCTGGAAACAAAGATATCATAAAATGAGGAATGCATCCAGTTGAAAGAATGTTAGGTAAGTAACTTGTTCATCGCCCTCGGACCAATGGCAGAGATAAGGCTACTGGTAAAAAGAGACTGTGACCTGTGCATTGAGAGTAACCTCCCTCGGCCCAGTGGCAGAGACAAGGCTATTGGTGAAAGAGACTGTAATATGTACATTGAGTGATCTCCTTTGGTCCAGTGGTGGAGATAAAACCAGTGAGGGAAAGAACTCTAATCTTGACACTGTGGGTGGTCTCCCTTGGCACAGTACCGGTGAAGAAATTACTGAAGAAAAGAACTGTGCAGTGTGGGTCAAAAGTAAACTTCCTCATACCACTGATCAAGAGAGATACTGTTCAAAGTTGGGAATCATTGGTAAATCATCAGACAACCAAAGAGAGGATTTTTGGACCATTACCTAGGGTGCAAAGGAGGAACGTGCAAAACCCACTGGGCGAACTGTGGCAGGAGTTACAACCTCTGATAGAAAGTGTTGTTGATCATACTACGGAACTATTTATACCAGGAGAAGGGAGATATTCTCCTGGTTGGCAAATCGGTCTGTAGAGTAACAGACCAACTAAAGCTTTTGAAATCCTTGTTGTAACCGAGTCAGGAGAATGTAGTCAATTTCCTGGCATCCCGAATTGAATTCTAGGTGTTTAGTGTTGGAAGGTTAAAACCTTTTGTTAATCAGGAGGTCAGAGTCATCCTAGTGAATAGTGTTTAGTTATTTTCTGTTAGTAGTGAATGGGATAAATCGAGTTTGGACAGAGGACAAATTTATTAGTTTAAGGGGCATTCTGACTAGACTGACCCAAGATTGTTTATTAGGTAGAGGAATCTTTCTAGAGTTAGGGAAAGTTAGGTTTTCTTTTCTTATAAATAAATCTCACTTTGAACCATGCCACCTCTGTGCCAGACTCCTGCTTCTGGTGCCTTGTCAGAGCGGCGTCCCACTTGATCTTCTGGCTGCATTCCGAGTTCTCGTGGCGATACCCTGATGCTTCTAAGCCAGGTAGTTCTGAAAAGGAAACAGAAAAGCCCTGGTCAGCACAGAAGTTAGGAGGCATTGTGAATGGGACAGTGGCACCAACCGTTATACAGGTCAGGAACTCTGGCAAGTCAGGGACTACGACCCCCCCCCAACTCGTTCATCCCACCATGGGAGTAGGTTCTGCTCTGGCAGTGCCATGGGAGGCCGTCTGCCCCAGGTTGAGAAGAGCCCAGCTCCCCTCTAGCAAGGTCATGGCCTGACCCTGTCAATGCATGGAGGACCTAGTAGTCAGTTATCCAGGATATGCCTTTTTACCCTCCTTGAAGGACCTGTTGAATGGATCAACTTCGGACACCCCCTTTTGGCAGTGATTCACCCTGAAGCCAGGACATTCAGCCTCATTCTGAGTTGGTTGGTCTGTTAAAAAAGTGCTGGTATTCATGGATACCAGCACTTAAAAGGAACGTCTGACAACGGGTTTGACGGTGGGGCACCTGGTTAAGCTCCAGCTAAAAGGATTAACTAATAACAATATACCTGCAACACCTTTTGTCGTTCCACTGTGGGACCTTAACTTGATCTTTACTTTCCTGATGGTGGCTCCTTTTGAGCCTCTCTATTCCTGGCCGTTAAGATTACTGTTGTTTAAAGTTGCTTTTCTAGTGGCCCTCACTTTGGGCAGTAATGTGTTGGAGTGTCAAGGACTCCTAGACCCCTCACTGTCCATGTGGTTCTCAAAAGAGAAAATCAGTGGTTCTATGTGATCTGCTTGAAAACGTTTCATCGATTCATTTTTTTTTCTTTCTCATAGATTTTCCACAAATATATGCGGGGGCGGTCCCTGCAGCCTCCACTTAACCCTTCTACATTAATTAATAGCCTAAGCCCACCTCTCTCATTTTTCTGGGGCAAAATCAATTGAAAGCTCCCTATGCCAAATCAGTTTCAGGGTCAATCTGTTGTGCTTACCCAAAATAGTATATGAATTTTATTTGCAACACAAATTGTACTTAAGAACTGAAGCTGCCAACAGCACATCGCAGCTCTCTTGCTCTTTCACCCACTCGGTCCCACTAATGCACCCTACCCCCTTTCATTTTCAGATCCGCCAGATACCCAGGGGACCACTCCGGTGGTGATAGTGTACGGTACAAATGTCCTTTAACATAACAACATAACATAAAAGGTGTGATTTAACACAGATGGATGAGCGAGCTGGAGAAGCATTTTGGACAAGAGAAGCCACGAAGCTGGGAGATGCAGGAAGATGGATCTGGAGGAGAGCAGTGTGCTGCAACGCTGCCCAGGTGTGCGAGGAGGGCTGCAGCGTGACTTGGGAGCCGTGTCTCCTGAGAGCTGGAGTGAGGCAGTTAGGACCGTGCTGGCACAGTCTATGCAAGGGCTCATTCCCTTGTGCCGTGTACCGGGCCGAAGGATGTCTGAGGGGCAGCTGATGAGACCCTGACCTCGACCCAAAGAATCCCAGAGAGACTGTTCGCCAGCACTACGCTACCCAGTAAATTTCGCATGACGGAGGGAGAGAAACTCTGGAGCGTGTGCGTGGCTGGAGCGGGAAAGGGAGGAAAAGCAAGATTAATAAGACGGCCTGAAGCGGAAAGCAAAAAGCGGAAAATAGAAAGAAAGTAAACAGTGCGCGTAACGGTGCAAAAATAAAAGGATCGAAAGTAAACAAATTTAAAAGTGGGCAAGTAGCCCGGATGTAAATTGAAAAGCGTACAGAAGCAAAGTAAGAGGAAAGTGTGAGGGTGCACAAGGAAGCCAAGAGAGGGCAAGCGCCCCAAAAGAAAAGTAAGGAAAACATGCGACTGAGCACGGAGAAGGAAAGTGACAGTATTAAAGGTGCAGGGATGCTTAGCAGTGGAAAAGAAGTGCAAATGGGCACATTCAAAGTAGGAAGTGAATTAAACAGAAGGGTAAAAGAAGCACGTTAAAGCAGGAATGTGCAAGAGGTACAGAAGGAGTATAGAGTGGAGAAGAACAGTGCAAGTGTGCACCCCAAAGTGAAAAGAATAAAAGACAATGCAAGTATGCACAATAAACACCTGAAGATAAAAGGTTCCAAGGAAAGTGCAAGTGAGAAATAAAGAGAGAGGAAAAGGGTCAGAGTGTTGGCGTTGAGGGAAAGCAAAGAGCCTGGTGTTTTCGAAAGCCTCTGATCCTACTCTGAGAAGAGTGTATGTAGAGAAAGCTGTAAACAAGAAAAAGGCATATCCTGACCGGCTGACTTTATGTTTGAAATGAGAGGGGCCTAAACCTAGGGAAGGGTGCCCTGAGAAAACAAAAAGGAACTGTGATATATTTTGTTTTGGTGTCGAAAGCTGGAAGAGGCCTGTCCTTGGGGAAGGGAACCCTGAGGGGTCCTATTTAAGAAATCTAAGTACTTCCTCATAAAATTGACTTTGTGTTTGAGAGCTGGAAGGGGGAAGGGAACCCTGAGAGGCCCGGCTAAGTTGAGGACTAACTGGTTTGCTTTATAGTGTTGAATAGACTGAAGTGTGGGGACGGAAACCCTGAGAAGCTTAAAAAGGAGAATGGTGATACATTTTCTTTTATGGTGCTTGAACCTTGAATAAGTTGAAGCTCGGGGAAGTTAACCCCAAGAACTCAAAGACACAGAAAGTATTGGAGTTCACTGCAAGGCCCTGCCCTGTGTCGAAGGTCTTGCAAGCAACCCTGTTTGATTGAACTCTTTTTGATAAGCTTAAACCACCCTTGCCAACAAAGCCACTGGAAACCAACCCTTGGTTCCCTATTTTTCTGTTGAACCAATGCTTTTCATTTAGACACAGACTGACTTTTTATTTGGACTTTCAGAAACTGACGGTCCTTAGAAGCATCATTTCAGGGAAACATCCCTTTAGAGCTGTTTGTTACTCCTGGGATTCGCTCTGCATATTCCAGAAATGGGGTCCATATATTCTTGAATTTCCCCATTAGCCCCTAGCTCAGGGCAGTGATTTTCGCTGCAACCACCATCTCCCAACACTTTACCCATCACATCGTAATCATTGGTCCTTTGGACTTTTCCACATCCGCGCCATCGTAATTTTTGCTGCCGTTCAGAGGTGGGTTACTAATGTTGCTATTGAGCCCAACATCAGGAAAGTTCCGTCCCCAGTAACCCCTAGCAATAGAATTCCGGGGTCCCATGAGTGCAACCCAGAAATGTTCTTCACTTGCGCTAGCATCCTCCTTCCAAAAGAGTTGGACTTTATCACAAGACCATAGTAAGTGGAGGAGCTAGCCCCTTGCTGAGCAGCCTCTCCAGCATAGTGGGTAGTAAGAAGGGTTGATCTTGTGCAGCTTCTCTGGGGCAATATACCATCAATAGCAAACCTTCTTTGCACTCTCTTTATTTGTCACACACCTAGAGCTACTAAACGTTTATGCGCAAATACGGTTCAACATTTCTACGTCGAATACTTTCAAGTACTCCCAATTTTTCATTCCCTTTTTGATGGATGGATCAAACTTGTCTGACAATTTGTAGAGAGTAGAGACTTTGAACCTTTATTCATATTGTAATTTGCTTCTACAGCTATATTTTTATGTTTCATGTATTAAGTTTTTCAACTGTGCAGTGCTTTGGTGTAAAGCGCTATATAAATAAATTCATACAAATAAATACAAATACTTTACCTGTATGTGTGATGGATGGTATTGTTAGTTCTAGCGCCGTAGGCTTCCTGCCTCCATGCGCTCTAGTGGTTGGGTGGGTTGCCCAATGCCTCAGTTGGATATATTGAAATCGTTCGACGACCTGTATCTGGAATTTGGCCTGGCACGCCTCAAATTTTAAGGGATTCCCATTTACGTAAAAGTCGCGTAGGAGAATAAGGCCACCCTCTTTCCATTTCCTAAATCTGACTGTGTATTTCCCCGGGAGGAAGTCTGGATTGTCGAAGATTGGGGAGAAAGGTCCCAATGTAGATCTAATTCCCCACCTATGTGCCGCCCTACACCAGTAATAAACAGTGTTTGCTGTGGAGGTTAACAATTTGATATCTGAGTTCTGTGGCATAACTTTTAAATATGGAAGGTGGGGGAGGGGTGTTTAGGTCAAGGCTTCCTCCATTTGATTCCATTTGGGTGCTTCCTCAGATGCGTGCCACACAAACATATGAGATTTGTGCCACAATATTATATCAGAAAATCCCTGGAACGCCTATGCCCCCTTTTTATCCCCTCTAAGCATGACCCTACTTGAGATACAGGTCATTTTCCTTCCCCATATAAATGCCATAATACTCCTTTGGAGTTTTTTCAGAGTAGTGTCAGGGATTTTAACCGGCAGGGCAAGACACTGGTAGAGTCTGGGCATTAGGTTCATTTTAATTGATGTGATCTGACCAAACCATGACATTTCTTGCTTGCTGCAGTGATTGAGGTCGTAACGTACCTCCTGGAATAATTGTGGGAAATTACATAGATATATTTTCAAGACTTTGTTTGGAATCTGAACCTCAAGATAAATTTTTGGATTGGACCCACCCAATTGGGCTTATCTTGGCAAATTCTCACTGGTGTTGTTTTGAGACCCATACCCCCTATTTATTTTAACGTATTTTTATTGGCATTTTGTTCAATTACATTACAATAGTACCAAGTAACCTTGTTTTCCATTCTGCTCTTTTATGTGCATTACAATAATTATTCAATGGTATCAGGTAATATCATCCCCATATATATGGTCGCCGTACATTATATCTCCGGGAAAAGGTCATGGTGATATTATATGGGTGACCATATATATGGGGATAGGGGCAGCCAAAAAAAGAAAGAAAGAAAAAAAGGGGTTGGGGGTTGCGGGGGTGTCCCCTGCATGTTCCATGCAATAATGTCCCCAGAAAAAACAGCCATTTTTCGGCGATATTTTTGCATGGCGATATTTTTGTGGGGACATTATTACATGCAACCTATTCAATAGGATCATGCCAATATATCAAACACATCAAAACCAGCGAACAAAACCTAACAAAATAAAAACAAAATAACACTCCTCGCACATTCGATTCAAACTTGCATATCACTAATACATGTGTAAAGCCGGCCCAAGGGTCAACATTCTATATGGTCCCGATCCTTTTACAGAGGCAGGCAAGTAAGCAGTGCTCAGCAATCGCCCATCTGTGTGCGTCAATCTGGGCATTCAACTGCAGCCATTCAATACATTACCGTTACATTTAACAGTGGTTCTCTATTTTCCAGGGGGTTTGTCATCTGATGGGTGGAACATGTTCCAAACTAACATTTTCCAAGATTCGTATGTGGCACTGGTGAGTGCCTCCTATCCCCAGATTGCACTTCCCCATACTTTTGTTTCGATTTCAGTCCAGAAATCAAAGTATTTGTGCCAGCATGTATACTGTGGGCCGCCAGTGGACTTCCACGCCATTGCAGTGCGCCTCTTAGCTAGCATGCAGGCCATGTGCATACATTTTACTACATGCTTACATCTACTATTTCTTGGGTAAGCCCAACAAACACTCCTTGGGGGTCCAGTTATACCTTGTTATGCCAGCCCTTCTGCAAGCCTGTTCAAGTTGTGCCCAGTAACTTTGCACCCTCACACAACTCCAAAACATATGCATTAAACCTGCCCCTGTGTTGTTGCACCAAGGGCACAGTGTCTGGACCTTACTATTGTAGCTGACCACCCTGCTTGGTGTCATGTAAGTGCGATACACCACATTCAGCTGGGGCAATCTAAAGCGAGAGTTTCTGGACACCTTCCTGGGATAACCCAGCATATTGTCCCATTCTTTTTCATCAAACTCCACCCCAAGATTAATTTCCCACCTGGTCCTCAGCTCAGCGCTCTTAGGATTTGGCCTATCTACCAAAGTGTTATATAGCCTGGAAATCGGTTTCCAGCCGTCTTCCAATGCGTACATCAGAGCCCAGATTGATGTTGTCTCTGGTTCCTCTGGCCATTTCGACCATTTTCGTTTTGCTACTGCCCTAACCTGCAAGTACCACAAGAACTGACACCTGAGTAACCCCACCTGCTCTGTTAAGGACTCATCTCTCTAAATATGTCATCTGCATACATGTCTCCCCACGTTGAGAGCCCCCAGCCATCCCAAAGCCTTGCCACTGTAAGTTCAGTTTTGTTCTTGCATACATCTACAGCCATTGGGACCTCAGGCTAGTAAGAGAACACAATTTCAGCAATTTATGTGTTCTGTGCCACACTTGAAGGCCCCGGGTCACCAGTATAGGCACACCACCCAGGCAGACCAATGGGAGCCATAAAACCTCTTTTAAGTGTGCCGAAGCCACCAGCTGCTGCAGTAGCGGCGTTTCCGAGGTGAGTTCGTCAGAGAGCCATTTGGTTACAAAGCTAAGCTGTGCTGTGAGATAGTATCTTTCCAAATCTGGCAACTGCACCCCGCCCGCCCTGTGGGGCAGACACAGTGTTGATAGCGCAAACTTGTGTCTCGATGTTCCCCAAAGAAAGTCTCTGAGCATTGCTTCCAATAATTGAAAAAAGGGAGGCTTAATGTAGTGTTGAAGGTTATGGAAAAAATAAAAAAATCTCGTATTGTTCTTGGCAATCAGCAATCTGTGCCACAATATGTTGCAAGCGTCTAAGATTTAAAGCAGTACTGCCCCCCGAGATAAAACCATTCTGATCCCAATGGACCAATCCCCCAATAAATCTGCGAAGCCTTCTCGCCAATATTGTCGTTAAGATTTTCATACCATAGTTGAGCATGGCCAGTGGCCGAAGGAATCGCAGTTATCAGTGGGCTTCCCAGGCTCAGGGATCGGCACCAGCAGCGTTTCCCTCATACTTTTCGGGAGCTCACCTTTTGCGGAAAGCCTCATTGAATACTTCATGTGGCACCGGGGCCACCACCTCTGCGTATGCTTTATAAAACTCTGAGGGTATACCATCACTGCCTGGGGTCTTGCTGGTGGCCAGTGAGCTGATTGCCTCCTTCACTTAATTAACTGTAATGTCTGCATTTAGTGCCTCCCGCTGCACTCCCCCCAACCTAGGAAGCCCTATCTCCTCTAGGGTGCCCAGAACCTCCTCCTGCAGAACCAAACTCTTGTGCCTGTACAATTTTGAATAATAGTCTGCAAACAAATTGTTAATGTCCGACTGCGTTCTGTGTAGTTTACCTTCCCCATCCCTTAATTCTGTAGTTAGATGTTTCGGATGTTCCCTTTTGCATAGCCAGGACAGGAGACTGCTAGGTCTGACCCCTTCTACATGGGCACTGGTACTCTTAACTTTAAAATCACATTTTGATAGTCTAATCCATGCCTCCCAGCAGCGCCCCATAGTGACCGCCAGTTTCGTCTCATCTATCTGCTGTCCCATCCCCGGCACCTCCAGCTGCTGGATTTCCTCCTCTAGCCTCTCCAGTTCTGCCCTGAGAGTCTTCTTTGTGCCCCCCGTGCTGGCCATTACTTAGTCGCTGACAACCACTTTCAGTCTCTCCCATACAGTTCCCCATTCTCTCACGCTGCCCACATTGATCTCCAAGAACTCCATCAGTTTCACTCTTAGCCCATCCTTAAAGGCTTGATCCGTTGGGGCATCAGTGGGCATGCGCCACATTGCGATCGGGGGTCGGTGTCCTCTCATAGCCCACTCCATCATCGGCTGGGAGTGATCAGAGATTGATCTGCCCAAGTATTGGATTGCCCCCATTTCCACCATCTATCCTGGTGTGGAGGCCGTGAGGCGATGAGTAACTCCTGTCCTCCGGATGAGACACTCTCCACACATCCACTAAATCTAAGTTCCTTAGAGCTGTGTTTAGTGCTAGGGGTGCAGGTCCCAACAAGCCTTTAGGCGGCTTCGACCGGTCCTGGAGTGGGTCTTTAGCGCAATTAAAATCCCTCCCAACCCCCATATGACATAGCGTTGTCAGCCCCCATTGGCGCCCCGCCCCCCTTTGTCATGTGAGGATGACATACCTTGGGAACCAAAACCTGAGCAGTCGGTGAATAATAGTCCGACAACAGTTTACATTTTTTGGAAACACTGATCACAGTTTATTGGAGCATACAATACAAAGGGGGCAGTCCCACCCCTAAAGCATCATGGTTCATGACCATCTATACCACAAAATGCCTAGCCCCCGAAAAGTGAGGCAAAACTTCTGAATGTTCCAGTGTCCCCTTGCCGCTTCCATGCATGTCACAAGGCACCAGACATTTGCTCCAGATTGCACAGAGTGCTTCTCCCTCGGGCCACTGCACATGAAGGTGAGGAGTCTCCAGTGTCCATAGGGATCCAATGGCCGTCGTCCGACTTTGGCTCGAGTACGGCCATCAGGAAACCGCCCACAGTTCAAGCCACGGCATACTCCTCCCCAGCTAGGACTGCCCCTAACTCTGCCACACTTTGGGGGTGGCCACCCCGCTACCCTCAATGCCCCCATGCTTCAATAAAACTTACCCTGGCTCTGCCGGTAAACGACCTTCAACCTTCCCTAAACCGCAATTCCCACATATCACAGGGTTTTTCACATCCAGTTTTACCTTGTAAATCCAATTTTGTAAGGCCCCACCTCTTACCATTGTTCTAGATGCACCCGGCATTCAAGCGGGGCATGCTTTCGCACAGTTCCCTTTGTAAATAAGTACTGGCATTTTAAAACTTCTCCTTGTTCTAGCTGCAAACGACACCCAACCAACCTAAACCACTATTCCAACATATCACAGGGTTTATTCAACATCCAGTTTTACCTATGTAACTCCGCCTTGTGTAAGGCCCCCCAACTTAACCAACCTTTCCAGTACACAGTTTTACCTTGTAGATCCGCATTTATCCACATTTATGCTGTGGCATTTATCTTGAGGTGGTGTCCCACAACTTCTCAGGTTCACTGTGCCATGTTACTGGACCGACCTTTCAGTTGCATGTAACCACCCTTACACTTTACAGTGCCTTACACCCTCACCCGGTCCTAACACCTGCATGCCCAGTGTGTGTCTGCCATCTTACCATTTCCCAATTTATCCCCCAGTTTTGCAATTGGTACGTCATTGCGGGATGTCCCACTGCTTACTCAACATTTCGGGATTGTTAGGCGCGTTCCTGGTAGCACTCCCGGGACCAAACCGAGGCGTCCACACTCTGCAACCCTCAATGCCCCCATGCTTCAATAAAACTTAAGCTTGCACCTTCAACCCTCACCTAAACCACATTTCACCCATATCACGGGGATTTCGACATCAGATCTACCTTGTAAATCCACCTTGGCCGAAATCCCATTAAAATCAGCATTGACACAGCCAGCTGTCTTGGCCTATGTGCCTGACCCCTTGCCAGGCTTTTCTTGGTTTGTCTTAAAGGAGTGCATTTCCAAAAACCAAGTCCACCTTACCGATGAGTTTGCTCTATTCACCGTACCTTGGGGCTTGTCATCTCAAATTATGTATAAATGATGTAAATAAGTAACTTCACCCCTGTCCAGGTTTATCATGTGCATGCACATTGCGGGAGGCCACCGAGCTCCCCAAAACTTTTTGTGGTCGTTGGGCCGCGGTACTGGCAGACCCTACCGCTGCACAAAAAAGCTCAATTTGGAACATATCGTACATTTATGCCATCCTCCATTCTTACCACTGGTATGTAATTGTGGGAGTGTGCCACAGCTTACCAGACCTTTTAGGATCGTTATACTGCGTTCCCTGTAACACTCCTGGGCGTCCACATTGTTTTCATATCCTATGATAACACATAAGCACAAATCCGTTATTCACACCATAAATCTGCATACTAGTGTCCCCCAGCTGGCCCATCAACCCCCAATGGATCCCCACCTCCATCGACCGTAGGTACTCCTAGCCAACCAGCTACCCCCTGGACAAACCCACTGCTGGTGAACATACTGCTTGAGCAGGAACCAAGATGCTGCTGAGAAGCCATCTCAGCAAAGGTCTCTCCATGCAAATGTGACGCAAATTGTTCATTTTCCGGAGACCTTTATCCAACCTTTATTGTCCCGCAATTCCTCTTTGACCTGTTTTATACGCGGCACCCCTATGAGGTTCACCGTGCCGTGTTACTGGACCGACCTTTCAGTTCTATGTAACCACCCTTACCGCTTACAGTGCATGTATGCCATCACCCGGTCTTAACTCCCGCATACCCCGTGTGTGTCAGACATCTTACCATTTCCAGTTGTATCCTCCAGCCTTATCACTGGTGTGTCCTTGTTGGGTGTCCCACAGCTTACCAGACATTTTGGGATTGTTATGCTGCGTTCCTGGTAGCACTCCATGGACCAAACTGAGGCGTCCACACCCCGCTACCCCCAATGCCCCCATGCTTAAAACCTATCCTTGCTCTAGCTAGCAAACAACCTTCACCCCTCACCTAAACCACAATTCTCACATATCATAGGGGTTTTCAACATCCACTTTTACATTGTAAATCCCCTTGTGTAAGGCCCCCCAGCTTCCAAAGCCTTTCAAGGGTGCAGTGTTCCCTTGTAAATCCACAATGTGTGAGGTTTCACAGCTTACCAAACTTTTCAAGTTCGCTGGGCTGAATTGGTGGACCGACCCTTAAGTTATGCGTTTAGGGACATTTGAACTACCCTACAGTCTTACCAAGGGAGTGGCCACAGCTTACCAGACCTTTTGGGATCATTGTGTTCTATAAGCCAATTTCACAAGGGACAGGTAACAAGAGTAGGAACGCTTGTGGAAGGTTTGAAAGGCCTATCGGAATAATTTGTCTTAGAGGGTTTTGGTGTAGTACATTTAGTTTGTCGTTGTACCTACAAGTCCCAGAATGCATTTGGTTATTTGCCATTGGCATTACTACGGGATGCAGGTTTCATGTATCTTCTAGATAAGGTGCCCACTGTCGAGAACGTTTGTACATTTCGGAAATTACGCTGGGGGAAAGCTTTGTCATTATTTTCCATCAAGTCTTTAAGGACTATTAGTAGTTACGCGGGAAACATTACTCGAAAGCACGCAATGGCGCCGATCGTTGGAAGAAGGTCGACCCGTAACAATGCTGTGGTGTTTTTCCAAGAAAATTGGGAGCATGGCTTAGTAAGCAACATGTAGACCACAGAGGGGTTGCAATTGGGTGACGTGTGACACAGGCTGTGCTTGCACGTCAGCATGGTTATTGCATCATGTTGGGAATTGGTTGCCATGATGCAGAATGCTACACTTTGATTTTGCAAGGGCACAGGAGCACTTGGCCCAAAAAGCATAAGCCAATGTTTGCAAGATTAATGCTTGCATTGAAGTAAGCAATCATTTGAAACCGTTTTCCTTTACCCCCCATTGACACCTCGCTCTCTGGTTAAAATTTGATCAATTGCTACCCAACAAAGAAAGCCAACCCTTGAAACTATTTACAACACCGCCACTTACACCTTGATCCTCCGTTCAACCTATATTCCACCCTTACCGTCTTCTCCTACCTAGATACTCACACGCTAGTTCAACCACATTGTGCTCCCCAACCTACCATTGGGTGCGGGTGGGTGGGTAATTCGACGGAGGAGTACTGAAAGAGGCCGTGCTTCAGTCCTCCTCCATATTTGTAGGCAGTCCCCAGGGCTGGCCGGAAATGCCCGCCCTGGGGACGCCCGCCCCCACTCGCGACGGAGCGGAAGGGGGAGTGACCTGCATAGCCACGAGTGGAGGGGGGGCTGACAGAGGGGCGCCCAAGCTATGTGGGATGTTCCTCGAGCACCCCCTGCAGGGGCTGGAACATCCCCTAAGCGTTCATTGTGCTGTGCAATTTTGGTGTTAACTACGTTGACATGGGATGGAATATCGTGATTGGGGAAATAGGAGTTGATTATGCACACTTCAACTTGGTCTATATTGCCCCACAAGATTAAGTACCTCCCGTCCTTGTCCACTTCCTCCCCCATCTTGCGTAACGGCTCACTGGGATGAAACCAAGTGAATACCCCCATGGCATATTTGGAGTATGCCACCCCATACCCTTGTGCACCCCATCTCTCCCTGATCCTTGCAAGATCCTCAGCTGACAGATGGGTCTCTTGTAATAATCCAATGGAGACCTTCCTGTCTAAGAAGGATTTCACACGGTTCCTGCGCAAATACGAGCCCAATCCCTGCACATTCCACGTCAGTACCTTAATGTTGTACGCCATGTTTTTGGGCAATTCTGCATGCTTCCCACCCTTGGCAACTCCCCAATTTTGTGCAACAACCATTCCCTAGCACCAGGATCCCCACGCTTCCCAGTTCTGTTGTCCCAAGCCCTATTGCCTGACTTTTGTGTATCCCTATGTGGCCAATCATGTGAGGAGTTCATAAACAACAATTGTACAAACAGAACTATAAACATTCACCCAGCGACTGCAATCTGCTGTCAGCGTTCAGGCACTACCGCACCAGTAGTGCCTGTCCAGGCCATGGGGTGCGGCTTAAAGATGCTTGCAACGGACCAACCCCAACTATTGTGTGGGTTAGGTCTTTGAACCCAAGGCAGGCAGTCGAACATTGCCCCCGCCTTAGCTGACCATCCAGCAGTGCTACATTCTTTATAATTTACATGTGACTTCCAAACAACTATAGCTTCATCAATCACTCACCTAACAGCCTTCTTGTAAGGACCTTACGCCCTCCATAGTTCCATCAAGCAGTTCCTCAAGTATCGGGGGTCACCCCCGTGCCCCAGGTTGTTGTGTTCCAGCCACATGTTGACCGCAGCAGGGGTTTCCAGAAATTGTGCTTTGCCCTTATGGATAACCTTGAGGCGTGCTGGGTACATGAGCATATATTTAATATTGAGATGTCGGAGCCTAGTTTTGATTGGCACAAACACATTTTTCTCCCTCTGTACGGTGGGCGTCTAGTCTGGGTAGATGACAATTTTTGAATTGTTGCATTCAATTTCTCCTCCCACCCTGGAAAACTTCAAGATTACTTCTCTGTCTTGGAAATTCAATATTTTCACAATCATTGGGTGAGGATGTGACCCCGGGTGGTGGGCGTTTCTGTAGGGACCTGGGGGCCCTCTCTACCACAGGGGTTCCACAAACCCCTGCAACAGATTTCCCGCTCCAATCTTGTGCTGTAATAGGTTCTCTGCGTATCTGGTAGGGTTCAGGCCCTCTGTTCCTTCTGGAATTCCCAACAGGCGTACGTTATTTCACTAGGCCCTTCCCTCCGCGTCTTCAGACCTCATCTCCAGTACAGTGTTTCTTCTCTCCAATTCTTTCACTCTAGTCTCAAGGTCTTTCGTGGCCTCTTGAGTTTCCTTTAGGCTCGACTCAGCCGTTGTCACCCTCTCCGTTAAGTTGCGAACATTCTGGTGAAGTAGCTGCACGTTTACCTTAACTTCATCTATTTTAGTTTCGAGAGAGGCCCTCAGTGCTGCTATTGCCAATAGTACCTGGTTTTCCTTCCCTCCAGGGTCTGCCGCCTCCACCTCCTTCAGGACGGCATTGGAGTTCTGCAATGAGGCATTGCGTCTGTTAGCTCCACCAAACAAGTCCATTATTATTGGTTTGCTCTTCCCTTTGGAGGGTGACGTCGACCTAGAGAGTGTGGTTACCCACAGTCAGCGTCAGCAGTGCTGTTTTAGACTGTCAATGCAGAGATCACTATCTGACAAGTCCACGTTTCGCATTTATCTGCACCCGGCTTTTTGGGCAGAAAATGGTTAACCTCTGGGCCACTTTATGATACTACCCACTGAGCGTCGTGTTTCCAGGCAGTCCGCACATTGCTCCGTGCCGCAAGATGCTTGCCAAGACAGTATGCTGACCTAAGTGTTCGTGCTCGCCGTATACGTCCCTTCCCAGTGCTCGGTTAGTGCCCCAAGCATTCAATAGGGCAGTTCTGTACAGCATTATGCGTTCGTGCCCGTCATGTGCCTCCCTCTCCGGTGATTGACTAGTGCCCCAAGCCTCTAATGAGCCAGTCCGCGACAGTGAGCGTCCACCTGCTGTGATCCCACACAGTTATTGATGGCAGCCGGGTCAGATACATGTACTCCTTTATTCTTGTGGTGCTGCCCCACTATCTGGGAGGCTGGGTCCCTTAACTGCTGTTTGTTGAGGTATCCCCACAGTCTTTGCAATCTTGCATTCTGGCCCGCTAGACAATTCAGCAGCAGCTCATTTACATCAGGCTCTCACCTCTTGCTGCCATTCACCTGTCCCCTCCACTATACAGCGTTTGGCTGCTGCATTCACTGCCACGTATGATCACTGCTTGTAGTGTAGTGGTGCACCAAGGCTGATGTGGCGTGAGGCCCAGGGCAATACCCCCTCAGTCACACCGTGTCAGCAGGTCTCAGGAGCTGCCCGCCTCGCCCAGGCTCCCCCTCCACCCCCCGGATCAAGTCCAGGTCCCAGGTGCACAGAAGGCACAAGCCCCCAACCTGTTGAAGCAGTCCACCACCAGCCACAGTCACCAGCACGTGTGTTCACCCCCAGGAACCAGCAGCTCAGCAATGGACCCAGCAGCTCTCCTCAGCTTCTCTCTTACCGCTCTCAATCCCATGCTTCCGTTTCGTAGTGCCCGTGTGCGAGAAATCAGCTGCTCCTCAGCCTCACAGTACGGCACAAATCCCAGGCAGTTCACAGCCGCCCAGCACAGTGGCTTTATCCATGAAGCCGTACACAGGGGGGGGGAGCGGGATCCGATCCCCACCCCAAATTACTCGTGGCACGGAGGTCGGCACCCGGATCCGGTTCACCGGATCTTATCAGGGTCACCAGCAGCCCTTGGCAGTTTAGCCCACAGGCTGTGTGCAGATTCCAGCCCACGCGTTCTCTCAGGGCTGCAGCATCTAATAACGGTGCACGTGTCTTAACCTTAACTCCCCAGGCCGCATGTCCTGCACGTATGCTGTTATATGGTGGGGTTCAACCCACGTACCTTGTCGTCTGTGTTCCTCAGTGGGCTTGCTCCTCCACTTCGCTGTATGCACTTTACAGTAATGTACCGCAACGGTACAGGTCAGCATCAGCAACGCCTCCAGCTGCCATGCGCTCGCAATGCCCTTTCCTCAGTCTGATGGTGCAGATACTCTCATCCTCTCTCACTTTCAGGACGCAGCTTGTCAACCAGGACGCAGCGTTTCAACCAACACACAGCCAAGGGTCGGCTGCTGTTTCCTGGAGCCAACCCGCTCCTCCAATACACTGGGTTGCTCCCTCTTTCTTGTCTTCGACCCATCTCTGGGTTGCCGCAACGCTATGCCCCAGGGGTGGCGGGGAGCGCACCAGTGCTCAGCCACTCCGGCGGTCCTTCGTCAGCACCCACTGCAGTTGTTATCCACTTGTCCGGGGAGTCGTCTTCCCCAGCGCCTCTGGTCACAGCTCGTTCCGCAGCACAGCAGGGAAAGAAGTTGTACACAGCTCCTCCCTCCTCAGGATCAAACTGTTGCTGCGCCTTAGACCTTAGAGGCTGATGCTGCACTCGGTTTTTCTTGGTGACCAGTTGTCCGATTTTTCTCTTCGTCACTTGTAGAGGCTTGCTTAGCATTTCCCACAAACGAAGATGTGCTTGGAGCTCTGTGATGTAGATCAGAACACTTCTAACCAGGATCAATGGCAGGATCATGGCGGGAGCTTCCCTCTATTGCTGCCTCAATCTATGGGCTCAGGCCACACCCCTCGAGACCCATACCCCCAAGGTGCTAGACTTGGCATAGTTTACTGGGAACTCCTGATATCCAACCAAATAGTTCAATTTCTGCCATATGGGCTTTTAGCGAGGTGTCATCCTTGCTTAACATGAGCATTATGTCATCAGCATATAACAGTAATTTATTGGTTTTACCCTTGACTTGGATCCCCTGTATTTTTTTATTGAACTAGATTCTGGTGGCAAGCGGCTCCATAGTTGAGGCAAATATCAGTGGAGAGAGGGGGCAGCCCTCTCTAGTTCCCCCTGATATCATTATTTTCAGTGTTAATGCCCTGTTAACTTATAACAGTGGAGGACTGTTGGAAGATAGCGAGAATCCACTTCTTGTAGGAAGGACACAGACCATAGTGATTCAGGACCCTCTCAGTGTAACGCCAGTCTACCATATCGAATGCTTTATGAGCATCTAGGCACATGACACCTAGTTCTACTTTTGCGGTGGTGGCTATTTCAATATGGTTCAATACCCTCTGTATATTGTCATGAGTGTTCCTATTAGCTGTGAAGCCAGTTTGATCTGGGTCCGTGATTATCCTCAATGCTCCCATCAAACTTTGAGCTAAAATTTTGGAGTATATTTTTGTCTCGTTATTCATAAGAATGATGGGTCTATAGGAATTACACTCTGTGTGGTTTTTACTTGCTTTGGAAATAAGAACTGTGATTGATTCGTCCATTGACCAAATACTTCAATTTCAGTTTGCTAGCTTTTTGGAAACCTGGCATTATAATATTGTTTCTACTTTCTGCTGCTTTTCAAAGTGTAATATCCTATCTTTCCCTTTAAGTGCTTGAATGTTGTTTCAGGAGTGAATCTTTTTAAGCTTATAAACTAGTCGTTGATTTGCTTTGTTGCCATGGGCATAGTAATATTATTTTTTTTTGGCGGCCCTGGAAAAAAAGGGAAAGGGGGGGTGAGTTAGTGGGAGTAAGCTGGAGAAGTGCAAGAGAGCAGTGATGTGCTGTTGGCAGCCTCAACCTGGTGGATCCATTGGTTGGGCTTGGCGTGTTTTACGGTCGGTAGTCGTCGTGTGCTGTTGTGCGAGTCTGTGTGTGTGCACGGTTTGATTTTTTGAATAAATAACATTGGTTGCAAAAATATGTCAGTGTAAAGTTGGGTGCTGTCAAAAGGCGCTCCCTCTTACTGAGTATTTTTACCACGGTATGCAGAATATGTATGTAACATCATTTCCGGTGCAAAAGGGTGGCAAAGAGCTGGGAAAGAGCCATCCCCTAGCTACACAGCACCACCTGTTGGCGAGCTGAGAATCTTTCCAGACCAGACTGTATCTGGAGGGGATTTCATAGTTGAGGAATCTGTGGAAGGAATCCTCTTATCCATCAGAAAGACAATTACTAGAGGTAAGTAAATTGTTCTGCTTTCTCCAGTGTATGCCCCCTGTGTCTGCTTACTCTCTCTAATGAGTTTTGGTCTATCTGACCTAAAACATTTGACCTAATCACATTTGATCAAATTTATTGGACCTTTTTTTGGTCTAAATTGCCGGGGGAGACCCCCCGCAACACTTTCACTTCCCCTCAACCTAATTTATACCCTTACCCACCCATTAAATTTGACCGAAAAAAAAGGTTAAAGAAAATCGATCAAATGTTTTAGATCAAATGTTTTTAGGTCAATTACGCTAATGCCCTCTAGTGTGTGACACAGTGGGGCATGGGCTGAGACTGTAGTGTTGACAATCTGCACTTTCTCTAAACTCATCAGTAGAGTGGGGGTCAGTTAGATGAAATCACTACTTAGTTGCGTGGGATGAGTAAAATTGAAGCCCTATGTTTCTTTGCGATTTATGCTGTAGTAGTCTGCTCGGTATAGGTAGATTACTGCGCGGAAGATTCCATCGAATACGAATTTGTCACATATTTTATCGAATTTCGCTGCAAATTTATGTGGGGTGGTGGGTTATGGTAATAATAAATGCAGGGGATATGGGAGAGGGCTGCGGGAGTACCTATTTAGTCTCACTAATTTTTGCCTCTTTTCTCTTCATTAAGAATTAGATTGTGTCACTATGGGTATGCAAATTATCCTTGGGAACTGTCTGTCTTGGGTTGATAAAGCTTTATATAAAATACCGCCACCTTATACGAAATTACGTTTATCTCCCATGGAGCTAAAAATGCAAGTTTTTCTGCTAATTTGAATACCCCCAAAGCATTCCTCTTTGGTCCTGAAATAGCGGTCAACTTCCAGGGGTGGCTACTAGGTGGCACTGTAGCATGTGTGGCTTGTAAAGGGATTTAATTTGCAATTTTTAAACCCACCGTAGCATTGGAGGTGTTTGAATATTTTGGGCAGATGAGCATGAAACGTGGAAGGGGAATGTTTTTTTTAGGTATGAGGCCTTACAAAAAAAATGCTAAACTGTGAAATTTGTACCACAGCCTAACAAAGAGCTATGTTACAACAAAATTAAGCATGAAAACCAGGAACAACATTCATTGCAAATGCTCCCGGCCCCAACTCCAAATCTGGTGCCAGTCTCACGACAAGAGATACGGGATGAAATTAAAGCGTCTATTGAAGCCTATGTCCAGCAGTCAAAGGCCACTAACCAAAATGTTATGATGGAAAAAGGGTTTCCTTTACTGAGGCCCTTACTAAAGGGGCCCCAACCAGCATCTTCTAGTCATCAGGAGAGGTGGGCACGGTCCCCAGCAAGATTGTTAACACAGACAAGAGAACGATCTGTTCAGAATAAGGAAAAGACAGATCAGACTTACCATCGCTTTATTATTAAGTGCGGAGAAATGCCATTTAAAACATATGATTTGAACCGGTCCAGTGTACTTAACATCTGTGCAGAGATTCCGGCCTTATCTGCTATATCATCGGTGGATATTGAGCAGATTAAATTTACAAACCACACCGATTTGTCCTCGGCCCGGTTATACATCCGGTCATCCTTGGTGGCAGAGACCATTTGGCAGTCTAGAATATCCTTATTTGATTTGGGGTTCAGTTTAACACAATAATCCCTAGATGATTCTCCTATGTTGCAAGGCCATATGTCCCGAATGTTTACATCGACTCCTAATAGTCTGCCCCAGCAAGGATTTTCAGATCAAGCAAGGCTTGCATAATTATGCTCAGACATGAAGGCCTTAAGTGTGATCTCCTGGAACACTAGAGGGCACCGTCACCTTAATTCCATTTCCACTGGAGTTCTGATTGACCTCGATATTATTGCCCTAACCCTAGACCCAAAGGAGGTTTATTATTAGGGGACAAAAAAACTAGTGGTTTCCATCTGAAACTTTGTCAGTCTCCTTCACCATCCTTTCAAGTGGTTAAATTATCCACCAGTCATTAAAAATTAGCAATAGTAAATATTTACTGGTGCTCCAACACGTTAAAATCTGAGGACTTCTTTGACCAGTTTGTGAAAATATTAGATTTCATAACCCTAGAGGTCGGATTGATGTATATTGTAATATTAGGTGATCTTAATCTTCACCTCATTCCAGATGGGGATGTGGAATGAACAGGTGATGAGATGACTTGGTCTACAATTATGGCGGAGCGCAACTTTCTTACGATAAATGGCAATGTGGGGGGTGATACCCCCGCTCAGGCAACTTGGTAAAGAGGCGCTCAGCATGCCATAATAGATTATGTATACATCAATGCAAATGTATTTAACTACGTGCAAAAGTTGGAGGTGATACAAACTGAACTAAGTGACCATAACAAACTGAAGCTATCATTGCAGATCAGAAAACCCCAATCAATGCTGTCGATGAATGCAAACATATCAGATGTGGTAGTTAACAACGGGGGTAATAGACTGAAATGGAATCGAGAAAAATTACAAAGCCTGGAATAAAATCTTGAAAAAATGTATCAAAGCCCTGGTTTGGTGGAAAAAGATTATACACTTTCCATGCAGATGTTTAAACGAATTGACAGTGGTAACGGTTTAATTAAGCAACAACATATTCATTTTTTTGATTCGGATATTAAGTATAAAAAAGCTGGGCTAAGACGTGAAATTCGGCAGTTAATGAAGTCGAATAATGCAGACTCTGCAATTAAAATTAGATCATTAAAGGGATGGTCTAGTAAACATTTTTATTTAAAAAATAGATAGGCCACATAAAAAAAAAATACTAGCATCCTCCGTTTTAAAGCACCGGAGACCCAAAGTGATAGCCACAGCAGGCAGAAACACACGCGGTTGTGTTGGAAAACGCTGCGGTTTTTCTTTCCAAGTTTCTCAGGCTTCTCCGAGCGTTTTCCAACACAATAACGTTGTATTTATGTTTGCGGTCGCTTCAAAAGCGTTTTTAAAGCTGCGGTGGCTCCTCCAGCCCGGAAAACTTAGAAAAAAAACCGCAGCTAGTGCTTATTTTTTGTAAAAAAAATAAATAGCACTTACCAAGATTCAGCTGCAGCTTTCCTGCTCTGGTCTCCGGTCCGTTTCCTCCGAGTCCCGGCACTAATGAAGGGAAAGCCACCCAGCGGTAGACTTTGTTTACTACAGCTGGCTAGCTTTTCCTTCATTAGTGCCGCAAAAACAAAAGCCAGCACAGGAGGGCCTCCATTTTACAAAATGGCTGCGCCCCTGTGCTTGCTTTTTCGAATTTTGAGCTTGAATAGCTCAAAATTTTAAATAGGAAGTTTTAAAACGGAGGATGCTAGTATTTTTTTTTTTATGTGGCCTATCTATTTTTTAAATAAAAAATTTTACTAGACCATCCCTTTAAAGCAGAAATATAAAAAATGGCTTAAAACGACTAAGAGCCAAGCAATATGAATTGGATGGGGCGGCCATGATGAAGCAACTTGTAACCAAATCCGCAGCTGGCATTTGGGCATTGCTTAATCACACCTCTGAAAACCCCCAAATCGTTACCCAGATTAATTCGATATCGACTGACACATGACAGATGTATTTTCAAAATGTATATCTTTCACCTTTCCTGACATGCGACTAAGGCTCCATTTGGATACAGTAGCTGGCGGGTTTCTATTTGACATCGATGACATAAAACTGCTCAGCATTACAAAGCTGAGCACTTCCCGAGCAGTAGGTCCTGATGGCCTGCATAATGCTATGCTAAAAATGCATGTCGACAAATGGGCAGGTGTTCTATATTGTATTTTTGCTCAAGTCTTTAAATCTGGCTTCGTTCCCGAGACTTGGAAAAAGTCCATCATCCTCCCTATTTTTAAAAAGGTTGATCTGGAGGACCCCAGGTCATACAGACCAATAGCATTATTGGACTGCCCTGGTAAATTGTTTGCCAGGTTGCTACTAAATGTATTTAACAATTGGCTAAATGGTAAGAATCTCCGAGATCCATTCCAGACAGGGTTCTGGCAGGGTATATGCACTGCAATCAATATTATTACTCTTTCAAGCATCATTGAGAAAACCTATCAACGCAAACAGCCCCTGTATTTTGCATTTATTGATTTTAAAATGGCTTTTGATGCATTCCCCAGAGAGCACCTCTATAAAAAAATTGGCTGATGCTAACTGCCCATGGGGAATTCTGAAATGGATCATTCAATTGCATACAAACACTACGATCCAGGTCAGATTGACAAAGGGCGGACTGTTAACTGCCCCTATTGAAACCGCTAGAGGCCTGAAACAGGGATACTTGCTGGCATCAGCCTTATTTAATTTCTTTATTTCAGATGTTCATCAAACCTTTGCCAAACTGATCACTGATTCTCCTAAAATCATGGGGGTACAAATTCAGTGGCTATTATACGCCGACAATATGGTATTAATGTCGCACCCTCCAAAGGTTTACAGAATTTACTGGGTGCCTTGGATCAATATACCAAAGCAAATGGTATAACCATTAACATTGCCAAGACAAACATAATCCATTTTGGCACAAGAAAACAAAGTCTAGCTCGGCTTCTATGGCCATTGCAAAATTCCCAAATTTCTGTTACCAATACTTATGTGTACCTGGGCATGATCATATCCAATCAGCGTGCGCACGACCAGTATAATAAACAAGGGCTGCATAAATTGCAAATGTCTATTTCGCAAGCCCGCATTATTAAGGCCAGATACTGCAAATTCTCTATCTCACCGATAATTACTTATTTCAAACTAAAAGTTGTTCCTGTCATTTTGTATGGTGCCGAGACCCAGATCCTTATTGGGCCTTGAGAGAAGGTAGTTTCTGGAGGCAGGTGTTAAATTTACCTTATTCTATGTCAAGACCGGAGGCTCCCATTATGCTTCTCTTTCTTTTATTCGACAATAAAGAAAAAGCCCAGCAGCAAGGGATTTGTGCACCAAAAGTGAATGTGCCATGAGTAATGTGCAGAAAACAGGTGCACCAAATATATATATATAAGCATAGCAATATAACAGTAATATAACAGTAATATCATAACATAAAAGGTAAGAGTCTCTGAAGAAACTACTTTTCCCAGGGAGCTTAGCTCCAGTTCATTTTGAGGCCTTCAACACGTGACCTAGTCCACCAATAGTAGTTCAGATCCCCTGCATAAACAGTCCTAAACATGATGACACTTCCTCTTTCTTTGCTGCTCACAGCAAGAGATAAGTACTTCATGTTTAGCACTGCTTACGTCATGATTTTATAATTTAAAGATAACGTTACAAAATGTCATAATAAATGTTTACTGCATGGTTATAGACTTATACGAATTTTACTTTCAATATTTATTTAAAAAAAAATATATATATAATAATTCGTACTTTTATGTTGAGCTCCGACGTCAGTCCTCTGACCTCGGAGACCGCTTAATGTGAAGCTCTGCTTCACATGGTCACAGCAAATCAGCCGTTCTTTAATCCGCTCGTCGAGCGAATCCCTCGACGTGCTCGCGCCGGCTTCCCCGCAGCTTCGTTGCGCTCCTGAGGCACTGGGAGTCCGGCACGACCTAGTCGGAGCACGCTGCACCGCCTGCAGGCCGCCAGGGGAGCTCCTGCTCTCCAGGTCCTTTACTCTACATTCCGGCGCTCGAGCGAGCATGCCTGTTATAATATAACAGTTCTTGCAGCTCGAGCGCCGGAATCTTCCTCAGACAAGAGCGTTTCTTCTCGCTGTTTTTTTCACTGTGAATATATCAAAGAAATCTCCTATTCAGCATATTAAGAACATTTACAAAGCTGAACTGAAATAAGATTACTGGTCAGTGAGAGAAGGCGTTCAGAAGCCCAGAAAAGAAAAAAAAAAGAAAAAAAAAAAAGTGAGTAAGGTGCATTTATTTTAGAATGGCAGAACAGTACTCGCTTTAATCAGATCAGGCTTGGTCTGAGGCTGAGGGAGATCACTGTTACATAGATGAAGTGGCAATGGCTAATAGTTCAAAGAAGGTTCTGGGATCCTCTGTGGAGACCAGTGTTAAGAAAGCTGTAACGGATATGCTCATTCCCATACAAAATCGTCTAGAAACTATGGAGGAGCATTTCAGAGGGACCTCCCCTCCTGGGAGGAAGAGAACACAGAAAAGGACGCCCCTTACAGAAGGGGGATGTACACCGGCTTGCAAGAGTAAAAGCTCTACGACCCCCCCCCGAGCCAGCCATCTAATGCCACAGCTTCCATAACGGACGCCTTCTCAAGGCTGAAACAAGCCTTCATGAATAGGAAGGTAACCCCTTCCCATCAACCCTCTTACCCCGAGGAGGAAATCAGGGGAAATAGACCCTGAAGCCCAGAGGGATATGGACAGGGCTCGGAAGAAGAAGATCATAATAAGAACGTCTACGACGCTGATCTTTCTCACTCCTCTTCATTTTGAGGATTCAAAACCCTCTGCGTCAGGGATTGTGGCAGACCCCATCCCTAAAGACACAACCGGGACCAAACCTTCTACTGAAGGTACATTTACCCCGGAAGACTTAATACACCCCAGGTCCACCGACTGGGAACCATCTTCCAAGACATCGAGTTACATCCACCTTAGGCTGCGCAAGCCACTTGATAAAGAAGTTCAGGCCAGACTATGTGCTGAATGTCCACGACCAGACATTGCGGATAAAGTATCTCTGACTCCAGAGCTTGATTCTAGAATGATTACCTTTCTGGGTAAAAACGTTAAAGACCCCAGGAAGGGTATTGATCGTGCCTGGAAGGCCTGCCAGGATAAAGTACTGGACATAGCAGGTCCACTAGCAAAAATCTCCGATCTTGCGAATGCAGCCATCACCTCATCGGACCCCATCGACCCAGTGATACTGTCCGGTTGGGTTCAGAGGGCTATTTGCCTCTTGGGCAACGCCAGTTGCGCCATCTCAACAGAGAAACGGAAAGGCATCCTATACAAAATAGATGCCAAATTAACCGAACTGGCAGACACAGAATCCGGCCCAACTGCGCAAGGCCAGCTTTTCGGAGACCCTTTTATGAAGGAGATGACAAAATTTGTCAGGAACTTCACACCGTTGGACAAAGCACAGGCTTTAATGAAAAGAGTATTTGCAACCAAAGTTTTCTCCAGGGCCGGACGAGGAAGAGGTCGCTCTTCCGGCCGTTACTTCTCCGACAAGAGACCTCAACAATCCAGAGGTCATCATAATTCCTGGAAAGAACGCCCCGACACTTTCTTCCCCTCGAGAGGTCGTGGAAGAGGGCGTCCCTGGAGGAGAGCGGCTAGATACCCAGCCCAGCAACAACCCACAGGTCAGTGTACTGATAACTGCGCCAGCGCCACTAACACCTATAGGATGGAGGTTAGGGATGTTTGCAAATGCTTGGGATACCTTATCGGGAGATGCCTGGGTAAGGGACACAGCTCGGGGTCTTCACCTAGAGTTTTTTACGCAGCCCATTCAGACATGTCGCCCCACTCCCATAGTAATGTCTCTATCAGACCAAACCGCCTTAGACAGCGAAATGCTCAGTCTCCATCAGAAGCAAGCGATTTGCTCCTGCTCAAGTCAGGGAGGCTTCTTCAGTCCCATATTTCTGGTACGCAGGAAGCAAAAAGTGCGCCGAGTCATAAACCTCAGAGCGCTCAACGAATTCATCCTTTACCGCCATTTCAAAATGGAAGGTATACACATGCTCAGAGATCTTCTCAGACCGAACGACTGGCTTATGCGCTTAGACTTAAAAAACGCTTACCTCACAGTGCTGATTCATCAAGCACACATCAGTTACCTCAGATTCTCCTGGAGAAATCGAGATTGGGAATTCACAAGTCTCCCCTTCGGACTCTCTTCAGCGCCTTGGGTCTTCACCAAACTCTTAAGACCTGTAGTAGCTCAACTAAGAGAGCAAGGTGTCCATCTCATAATTTATCTAGACGACATTATTTTCATGGCCCACTCACATGAGTTAGTTCAGAAACAAACCGAACTGGCAATAAACCTGCTACACAGCCTCGGTTTTCTTATAAACTGGGAGAAGTCAGTTCTACTTCCATCCAAAAATATGGAATTTCTGGGATTCATAGTGGATACACAGAATTCGCAGCTTCGACTCCCATCAGCCAAGATTCACTCTACCAAAAGAGAGATACGCAGACTTTTACAGAAGAACATGTTCTCTCTTCGAGAACTAGCAAGAGTGATAGGGCTACTTTCATCTTCCATTCAAGCAATATTTCCCGGCCCTCTTCACTATCCAGAGCTGCAAAGACTAAAAGGTCAACACTTAAGGAGAAGCCTTTCTTATTCTCAACTCCTGACACTGTCTCCTCAAGCGAGGACAGAGCTCAACTGGTGGCTCACTCACATGCAAGCCTGGAACGGCAGAGCCATCTTCGGCTCTGCTCCAGATATTATTATCGAGTCGGATGCCAGTCGCTCCGGTTGGGGAGCGAGATGCGGTCCTATAGCCACGGGAGGGACTTGGACAACATCTCAGCGGTAAGATACATCAACCATCTGGGCGGCACCAAGTCGAGGCCCCTAGCAGAATTAGCCAAGGACTTCTGGCATTTCTGTCTGGATCACCAGATTTCTGTTATAGCGGAGTACCTTCCCAGACTTTCAAATGCAGTAGCGGACTGGTACTCCCGCCACTCGACGGATTACAGCGATTGGAGAATCAACAGAGAGGTTTTCCTCCGCCTTCAGGAGATCTGGGGTCCTATGTCCATAGACCTGTTTGCTTCCAGACTCAACTCCCAACTACCAACTTTCTACAGCTGGAGGCCGGACCCAGCAGCAGCTGCAACAGACGCATTCCTACAGTCATGGTCCCAGGGAATACTGTATGCCTTTCCTCCTTTCACTATGATAGCGAGGACCTTGGCGAATGCCCGTCAGGAGCATGCGAATATGATCCTTATAGCGCCGGTCTGGACATCTCAGACCTGGTATCCAGTTCTTCTGGAACTTTCTTCGGATTCTCCAATCCTAATACCCCAGTTTCCGGATCTCCTATTAGATCCATCAGGTCAGCGTCTTCCTCTCCTCCTCAGCAGATCTCTGACCTTAGCGGCCTGGAGGATTTCAGGTCAAGATGGAGAATTCCAGGCATGTCTCACAAAGCGATCAACCTTATCGAAGAGAGCTGGGCCCCTAGTACCCGGAAGAGATACTCCAACTCTTGGAGCATCTGGAGCTCCTGGTGTCGTGAGAAAGGATTACATCCAATTTCAGCACCTGTAGAAGAGATTCTTAATTTTCTAGCATCCCTAGTGGAAAAAGGGCTCGCCTACAGGTCTGTGAACACCTACCGTTCAGCAATTTCCGCAGGTCATGACCTTATCCAAGGAGTACCAGCAGGAGAACACCACCTCCTCTGCAGGTTGCTCAAGGGTTTAAGGCTTACCGTCCCACCTCCAGCTCGCTATGACAAGCTTTGGGATGTTAACAAAGTACTGAACCTGTTTCTGTCTTGGCCTAATAACGAAGAACTATCATGTACAGCCCTATCTGGCAAACTCACTACTCTACTCTGCTTGGTATCCTGCAGGAGAGTCTCAGACATCAGAGCTCTAGATCTAGCAGGCAGAGTCTTTTCTCCTGATGGCATTGTATTCCATATTCATAGAAGAACAAAGTGCAATTCCAGGGTGATTTCCTATCCCGCTTTTAGAGATCAACCTAAGCTCTGCTTGGTTAAATGCTTAAAAGTCTACGAAGAAAAGACAGCTCCACTCAGAACCTCCCCTAACGGGCAGCTACTGATCGCTCTTCGTAAACCGCACAAAGCAGTATCAGCACTGACCTTAGCACGCTGGGTCCGGTAGACGCTGGCTCAAGCAAGGATAGACACCAAGCACTTCGGAGCCCACTCAGTTAGAGGAGCCATGGCCTCCAAAGCCTTCCAGGCAAGAGTTTGCATAGAAAATAACATGAGGATGGCAGACTGGGCAAGTGAATCAGTATTCAAACAATTCTACCTAAAACCGGTAGATCAGCCGGCATCTATTGTGGTAAGGAAGCTTTATACAAGCATAATGGGAGCCTCCGGTCTTAACATAGAATAAAGATTTTCCATAATAACTTAGTAGAAAGTCTTAATTCTATTAACGACTCGGAGGCGAGCATTATCCCACCCGGCGAGAAAATAACAACATGTTACCAGATGTTAATTAAATATGTAATGAAAAGATTAATGTTCTGAAATGTACATGTACCCTATCGGAATAACTCCACGATTTTCTCCCACCCTGATAAGGGATTTAGGGTTGTCATATACAAAAGACTAATTTTTCCTTTTCTTTGACAGCGCCTACAGACAAGTCCGCCTGATCATGGCCCGACACAAGTTCTTCTTCTTCAAGTTAGCTACAGTTATCTTCTACTATGGACAGCCAAGTTCGTAGCCCAGAAAGAGGAAGTATCATCATGTTTAGGACTGTTTATGCAGGGGATCTGAACTACTATTGGTGGACTAGGTCACGTGTTGAAGGCCTCAAAATGAACTGGAGCTAAGCTCCCTGGGAAATGTAGTTTCTTCAGAGACTCTTACCTTTTATGTTATGATATTACTGTTATATTACTGTTATATTGCTATGCTTATTATATATATATTTGGTGCACCTGTTTTCTGCACATTACTCATGGCACATTCACTTTTGGTGCACAAATATCTTGCTTCTGAGCTTTTTCTTTATTGTCGAATAAAAGAAAGAGAAGCATAATGCTCGCCTCCGAGTCTTTAATAGAATTAAGACTTTCTAGTAAGTTATTATGGAAAATCTTTATTCTCATCCACTTCCACTTTTGAGATATGAACTGGGCTTAATTTCGGTTTATGCAATTTACAAATGGAAATTATGTGCACTGTATCCTAAATGTCTATTGAATCAATTGACAAAAGGAATTACCAACATTATTTCTACCTACTTACTGAGTTCGCTGGATAACTTTCTAAAAGTTTGGCGTTTAAAAATTCAGTCTATTTTGGAAAAGGCCCAAGTAGATGAATCCAAATAGAGCTAAAACAAAAATCTGGGAAGCTGACTGGATACATACTCGTATGGCTTGTGCCAATTACAAATTCTTTTTTGGAATACCCGTTTGAACTGAAACGTTATAATAATGTGGCAAATTATATGGTGAGGTCACCCAGTCCGAGCCATCGTGATGGCTTTATGAGATTTAGGTTGAATCTATGGTTTACAAATGATGTGCTGAATAGACATAGCAATGATGGTATTGTTTTGCATTGTCGATTCTGTAAACAGTATGCAGAAACTCTTAAACATTTATGTTATGTTCTGAATGTGAAGAATTGCTATTAGTCCGCTGTGTTCACTTTAAGCATCTATTCACGGAATATCGGGTCTTGACATCAGAGAAATTATGCGATTTGTTATTTTATACCAAAAGAAAGGCAGTGAGATATGCCGTTGTAAATTACCTTCATCAATTGAAACTAGCGAGGTATGTCACGTTGAAATGATTGTATAGAGCCTTGCTCAATTATCGAGGAGGATACTTTAAAAATTGACTGTTTTATTTTATTTTTTATTTTTTTTCTCTATTGATTGCTTTTCTCTTGGTTTATGGTTAATTGGGACTGCATAACTGATGTCTTAATGTCTTGATGATCTTGTATTTGATTTTAATTGGTAATATTAATGGGCTTCTTTTTATTTTCCGCTTTTCATTTTAATATTGTCATTTTATTTTGTATGTACTGTTAAGTTGAAAGGTCTCGAGTTTCTCGTGACCAAAACAACTAATAAAAAACAAAAAAACAACAACAAAAAATAATTAAGCATCCTACTATAGCTGAAATACATCGACCACAAGCGAAATCTTGACCCGTCCAAGATATACAAAGATTTATTGAAAGTAGACCAAGGGAGAAACAAATGTGTTGTATCGCACAAACTCACAGATGATCTATTTTCCTTTTTCACTGACGAGCATTAAAAAAAAAAAAAGAATTGATGGCCAGCTGCTGACAGTAGCCATAAGTCATGTCACCCCTAACCTAAGCTTCATCACGTACATCCCAGTGATGCTGGGATCCTTGGCCAATGAGATCCCCCCCATGTCAAGTACGTTTTTCAAGGAGCACATGTCTACATTGTACAACTCATCAATGTTGCATTGCATCATAGTTTTCTGCTAGACAACCTTAAATGTCTTGCTCTCACTTCACAATGTAAAAAAAGGCAAATATGAATGGCCTATCAAAATGGTGGCTGAATCTGACTCTTTTCTTCACGTGGAAACACCATTTTTGGATCAGGGTGTATTACGGAGCAGAACTGAATCTTCTTCACAAACTGCAGTTGGGAGTTGGACCGCCCACATGAACAAAATCCTCCTGCTGGATATCAGTTCAAATCTGCCCAGGGCACCCCTAATACTGCTATTGATCTCTGTGCCCTTTGACCGCAACGCACCTACTGTTCTACTTCATCCTCTACAAGAGCATATGAATATTGTGGCAACAGCCCTCTTGGGGGTTGTTTTATTTCTCAAGAACTAATCCCACCAAAAGGTGATTGGCCCCTTGCTTTCAGAATCCCAATTGTTCCTCAGAGCCCTATCCTTTAAACATATTTATTCACTGTGTCCTTGCAGCAATTGACCACCCTGACTGAACAACACAAGAGCGCCTTTCAAATGTCCTCAGATGACATACAGCTTTGTGAAGAGGTGCCGGCAGCGGACTTGGGAAAAGCCGCCAACTCGCACACATCGGACGAACTCGGCGAGCCTGACGGGAGCAGAGCCGCCCCAGCAGAACGCTACGGCGGGGTTAGCTACCCACCTTACTGGAGTCGCCGACCCGGACTGGGAAGGGGGCGGGAACCTTGTCAGGAAGCAGGCCGCGGCCCGCGGCCAAGGAGGAGTAAGAACCCCGACATCAGGGGCCACCCCTATGACCCCAAGTCCCGGCGCCGCATGGATGCCGCCGATGGAAACGCTTCAGGAACAGTCCCCATGCTACAGGGGCAGGCGAAACTGACGGCAGGGAAACCCGGTCTTAAGGGAGGCGGGACCAATCCTTCCCAACCAATAACAGACGAGCTAGATAAGACGTCTGCTCATTGGTGGGGATTTGAAACCAGTGAAGTATATAAAAGCCCGCCTTTTCTAAACAAGGCTGTCTGTTATATTCACAGGACACCGAGAAGGAGCACGCAGGCAACCCCGAGTGGTGGGCCTACCCAGATAACCCGAGTTAGAGGACCACAGCCTTATCCCAAGGGCAATTGGGGAAGGAAAAACCCCACGGTGAAGCAACCGCCAGAACTTTCAGTTTATTATTGATTTACTACACCTTTCAGTTATTGACTCTTTCCTGATCAACCATACGGCAATAATAAAGATTATTGCAGCACGTGTTTTGTCTCCTGTCTTTCATTTCCACAAGCTTATACCCCACTGAGGAAAAAGAAAGTTGTAAAGCTATGATACATCAACCTACCTATTTCTGGTCCAAAGGTGAACAAGACAAGCTATCCTTTCCTAGGTCCTAGACCGGATTGACACTTTTCAGTAAAACAAGGCTAGAGTGATCATCGCTGTGTCTTTGAAGGCCATTCACACAAATCAGCAAAGCCAAAAATGTACAACGTGCACATCCTCATCATCCATGCTTAGTTTTCGCCACAAAGAGGAGACGGTTCAGGTCACAGGGCAATTGTATTTCGTTATGGCATCAGTGTGTACGTGCCCACGAACAACTTAAAACAACTACAACTGGTCCAAAAATGAGCAGGCAATATGTCAGCAAAAATGAGCTGACCATGTGACACATGGGCTACACTCACTGTATCGATCTGCAAACAAAATGGCGTTCAAACTGGTGCGCATGATCGCAAAGCATACATGCCACATAAGTACGTGAGCAAGATATCCCTGCATCGCATACCATTCAACAACCCAAGATGTGCAGCGGAATACAACGTTTAGCTATGTACGTTCATCCAAAAGCTCAAGGGCACACTGGGCCCTGGGGTAGAGAACATTGACCATCTTCCACCAAGCCTTCTGCATGAGTAATGGAGGCTGAAAATAGTACTGTGGTCAGCTGTGAATGCCTCTGGGACACCCTGGCCAAGTGGAACAGTAGTGCTCTGAGCCCAGCAATACAGCTTCAATAATGACCGTGGCAAACTCTGGGGGGGCAGCAGTAGTTCCCTTTCCGTCATTCCTTGAAACCCCACTTTGCTTTAACACTACTATTAAACCCGCAGGTTTTGTTGTTGGGTTTTCCGGACAAAGCAGACGTTTACCCACTCGGTTCTAAGATCAGCAAGTAGATCACTCACTGTTTAGCAACAGCTGGACTAACAGTAGCCCACGTGCTGAAAGCTGAGCAATCCCCAGATAATTAACTGTGGTGGAATTAAACGTGGGGTATTAATATGATGCTAAAGAAGTCGCAATCAAGATGTCATGTTCGTTGGGAGCCCTTTTTTGATTTGTCCTAATTCACAAGCTTATCTGATGGATCGAGCATCTACTATTGTGAATATCTTCCATACAAATGCAACAGCATTTACGCCAGCATGACATTTTCATGCTAGCGCCAATTCTGTGGAATCCTAAAGCAGGTGGATTACATTGGGAATCCATTGTAATTGCGGCCCGCATGCGTAAATGGCAGGCAGCGTTTACTGAATGTGCACTATCGAGTGCAAAAGGGAAGCGTGAACGTGATTTTTCCTCCACTTTACACCCCCCCCCCCCTTTGCCCTCTGAAATGCAAATAATAAAAATTACAACGGTGGGACCTATTTGCATCCACGTGCAATTGTAACAGGTCCCCTCTGGATATTTTTGGGAGACTTAATAGCCCCTCCTAATCTGGCAGGCTGAGAAGAAGCTGCAAAACCTTTACACTGCCCGTCCTGTGCAGCGCCCTCTGTTGCAACGGATGTTTCACATTGCGCATTGCTGCCGTTTTCATGCTCTTGGTGCTTCGGAGCCTACAGGAACAAAGGGGGTGCTTTTGGTTTGTAGGAGCAAAGGGAACAGTGCAGGATTGCTTTGAATTTGTACTGATGCAAGCAGATCAAAGGAAACAGGACTCTGCAAGCTGTTTCTGTCATGCAGTCTATTGTGACATGGCCTGGATGTTCCCTGGGGTGGATAAACATGCTCTGTATCTTGTCGATGTCCGTTATGGTACGTTGGAGCATTGTGTTGAGTGGGGCTTAATTTGCTTTAAGCGCAGGTTTGTGAGATGTGTACTTTATGGTGGGACTGGTAGTTGCGTGTGGTGTGGTGAGATGTGATGTTAGTTATAGCAGCACACTAGAAGGTTACAAGAGTGCAGCACAATGAGCAGATGTCACAGTACACTTCACCAAAGAGCAAACAGCATAGTGCCAACAAGGGTGATCGAACACCACAGTGCAGATAGCGGTGAGCAAATATCACAAGGCACTTTACCAAAGAGCAGACATCAATGCGAATAGCAGGGAGCAAATATCTCAGTGCGCTTTACTTAGGAGTAAACCTCATAGTGCGAATATCTGGAAGTAAATATCACAATGTGAATGGAGTGGATCAAAAATGTTGTGCTGTTATATTATCGGGCCCGCACAATGTAACTGCTGCGACCGCCTCTTTCACTCGGCGCTCTGGGATATGCGGCAGAAAGCACCTAGGATGACAAGTGGGTGGTGAGGGGGCAGTGCAAGGCCACCCTGCATTGTGCTGATGGGTGCAGATTTCAATCAGCAATCAAGAGTCTCCTAGAAAATAGCCTGTTTGGATATAGGTCGCCTCCATCCTGAAGTGGACTCTCCTGAGTGTGTGGTGTTTGCATAGCATAGGTGGTCCATGGTCTAGTGTCCTAGCCTCGAGCATGGATCTGTGTGGCGGTCCGCCTCCGCACATGCATGTCCGCTAAGCGCCCCATGGTGGTTCCGTTTTTTGTTCCTGGTATGGGGTCTCAACTAGAGCGGTGCAACGTGATGCACGCTGCTGAGAGAGTGAGCAGAGCTGAAAGGGAGCAGGCCAGATAGCAACACATTAGGCCTGTGCACCAGTGTTAGAAGTACACCATAACTGTTGAACCCATATGCAGCAAGACTTACATTTGTTGTTGTGGGGCTTGTGCGTCATGGCTTACAGCCTTTTGCCCCGTAGCCCCCCCCACCCCCTGACATATTACACCACAACAATTTGGTCAAGTGTTGGCAATAAAAAGGCCGTAGGTTTTTATTGATACAGATATGGTTATGGAAAACATGGAAAACATAAACAATAATCACATATCGTAATATAGTACTTTTGGGCACCGGGTCCTGAGGTTACCCCCTCTGGCCCGTGCCGCCTTTCTTGTCCCACGACTTGTTGTGGCCACCGTTCAGTGTCCTGAATTTCCTTCCGTTGTTCTTCTCCCCTTTTTCTAGGGTGGGAGGGTTTTTGTGGAAAAGGAAAAAGAGCAGGAAGACGCTGAGTACACAGCGAACTTCCCTTAAGTGCTTGGGTCCCCGTGCAGGGTCCACAAACAGCTTATGATTTTTGGCGCTGAAAACAGCTCCTTATACAAGACCCAGGGCAGCCCCTGGGTCTTTGTAGTATGTGTGGGGGCTGTGCACCAGCCTTCCCAGGCCAGCCGTGCAGCTGACTGATTGCGCCCCCAGCCCCACGGGGGCGGGGGCACTTCTTTGTACTCTCCCTGCCTGGGTGTCCTAGCTCTCCTGGGTGCATGCACCCATATATTCCCGATGAAGGGTGAGGTATTTTTATTACCTCACTCTTCCTAGCCCTTTGAAGCGCCAGATCGCGGAGGGGAGCTGACCCTGGGGAGGGCTGCTGCCCCTCTCCTGACCCTGCTGCCATGGGACAGCAGTTACTTGCCCCCGCCTGGGTCGGCCCTGCAGCGTTGGCCATAAAAAGTAGTGGGAGTGTGACCCCCGCAGGGGACATACTAGCCAGGAAGGGAGTACCGTGAAAATCATTTTTCAAGGGTTGCAACCATGCTGTGCTGATTGACAGCCAATTTAGTTCAAACAGATTTCAGTTTAGCTGTAATTGCCATCGGGTAGTAAGATGAAGAAGTATACTTTAACTTCAAAAAGAACAGTTCTGGAATGGTGAAAATGTTTGCACAAAGTAGTGGAACACCGCTCCCGCTCTCTTCCACCACCGCTGAGCACAATGTCACCTAGAGACGTGGTCAGACTGTGGCATACAAATATCTCGGGCACCAATGAAACAGTGGCCCCTGGTTGCAAATGGCAATTCATTCCTTTTTCTGGCAAACTGTTTGAGTAGTATCAAAGGGTGAGCTTTTTGATAAAATGTGATTCAAATTGTGCAATAATTATTCAGTCACACTGGTCAAAACTACTAGCCACATGGTTAAGTAACTTATCTAACTGGCCCACATGGGGCGAAGAATTGGCCCACACTAGGAATTTGTGTTTTTGGTTCAGGCATTGCCCTATAGGCCAGTCGGAGCCTGCTCAGAGAGGAAACCGGATCAGGCGTACCACTGGGGTGCAGGGCAGTACAGTATGCAATCAATGGAGATCACCTCAATCTCATACAACATTTGGCAAAGATGCATGAAGCCCGATTACAGTGAGTAGCAAGAAGCAGCGTACCCAAGCATGATATCACTGAGTGCAGTCAGGGGGCAGGTATTAAAGGGAGCCGAGTAGTGAAAGTTACGATGCTGTAGAGATAAGTCACACCTGGGTAGGACAGGTTCCTTGATTTCGAGCTGCTCTGCTGCTTCAACGTTCCCTGGAAGAGTGATGTATAGGAGACTTGGCAAATTGGGTTTGTTTGAGAGAATATGGGGTAGGTTTTTGCAGCTATTTTTACTTGGCATTGTGGTGGTTGGGTGGGGTGGGGATTGAGAGATGTTTTTGATTTGTTGGGGGTTTGGTGTGTTGTATGTCTCATTCTGTACATAGAACTGTGTAAAAAGTTGTGCATTTCTTTAGATGTTTGCATTGTTTTGTTTGTTATGCATTGATTGTCTTGAGATTTGTAATAGATGCTATGTAAATAAATATTTCTAAAAAAATGGTCCTTAAGGCCGTAATTTCCGTCTTCTTTTACACCGTACAATGGGCCTCATTACACGGATGGCGGTGGACCAAGGTGCTGTCAGCACCTTGGTCCATGCCGGTAAAATACCGGCACCGCCTTGGTGGAAAGGGGAATTACCGCCCTATTCCAAGATTGGTGGGGCTGTAATTCCCCCTTCCCCCATTGCCCTTCCCCATTCCCATTTTTGCCCCAAAGGGCTCTATGGGAATGGGGAAGGCGCTAATTACGGTGTCGCAAATTGCGGGTACCGTAATTAGCTCCCTGGTCCCTTTGCAGGTTGGTTTTTAACGCCTGCAAAAAGCAGGCGTTAAATTCCCCAACCCACAAAGGGACCTCGTAGTAAGGCGGTAAGGAAACCCTTACCGCCTACCGTGTAATGAGGCCCAATATCTGTGCGAATTGCTTTGCAACCCTCTAACAAAATACATCTTTAAGTCTGCTCTGCCTATGTTGACTCGCTTTGCTCGTCTTGAACCATGTTGGCTTTTTGGCGCAGGAATCTCACGGATTGTCAGGATAACAAAACGACCATTAATGCATGAAAATAAATAAAATGCACGCGCCTGGTCGGGTGCCGGGTCTCCTCTAGCACTGCTATTCACCAAAAAGCAGGCTATCAGCCTCTCTTCAGTGGCGTCGTGCATCTTGTGATTTTGACCTTTAAAATACTGCAGAAAATATGTTTGACTGCCGTGTGCTCTTTGTTGTCAGCGCTGTGTGAGTGATGCAGACCCCCGTGAAATTCGGAAACAACCGCGCTCTTGCCTCTGGCGCCTGGTAATTTGGATCTGTCAAATTACCCTGACTGCATTTTAATGCGGGACGGATCTCGTCCCCTCATAGAACCGCAGCGCGGAAACTCCATGGGAGCCGCAGAGGCTCGGGGTGTGCGCAGAAATTAATTGAAGTTCAGCTCACCCTCTGTTCACCAGAGTGATGGCCGAGAACGGCTCCTTCCAATTGTATTATGTATGCTGTGCTGTTGAAATGCCTCTTTTTGTTGGCTTGATCAACGCACGACACGCGTGGAAAATTGACATTTCACCACTCAGAGCAGTTATTTTTTACGCACTACCCAATAGCATGGAAGTATTTGTACGTCCGGGACAGTTTAGTGAGGGCAAGGTGAGGCTCGTCTCTTGTCATCAAAAAGTACAAATAGATTAATCATTATCGTGCTGTTACTGTTATGACTTGTGGGATGGAAGTCCTCAAAATGTCCGCCAATGAAGTTAAATAGCATCTTCAACATTTTCATTATTTATGTACTGATTTTAATATCTAGCGTTTCATTTGAAAAAAGATTTTCAGGCCTTAAAAAGTGGTCCTAACATCATTTACATCATCAATGGTGTTACGTTCATATTCACATTATAAAAACACGCTGGTACTTTTATTTGGGTGTTTCACAGGAAATGCAACCTGTCAATATGAAATTTGAGCAGTTGCTACTGTATCTTAACTTGTGAAATGTGTACTAGGACTGAACTGTTGAAATACCTACCCTTGTGATATATCATTATATAACATCCCTAGTAGGCCACCGATTGTGATCAACATCTTTTCTCGAATCGTCTTCACTGTCCGAGTCTGCTATGTTCACAGTACAGTGGGAGAATCCTTATCACAAATGTCATTAGTACCTCCATACTCACTGATCAAGGTAGGTTGTTTGCTAAACATTTACACAGTGCACTGCGTCTGTTATTCACACACACGAACATCATATGCGCTGCAGAACAGAGTCTGGAGTACATGGCATTTCACAGAGAATGCAAGCTGTTTCTCCATCCTTCATGTTCCTTCCATATCCAGTGGGCGATTTAACTGGTCATCTTGGTTGGAGATCATAACTGGTAGTTGACTCACTTCATTGCAGGCAAGAAAGCACTTCCTGTAGCCGATAACTTTCCCCAGTCGTCTGTTTCTTTGAAAACCTTGTCGAGAAAAACAATGCAAGTTTAGTTATACCTGGGGGCAGATGGACTTGGAAAATGCATACATTACTTAACCATAATCTAGCCCCCCCCCGACCTTCCCCTCTCCATCTTTTCCTGTCACATACCAAGCTGCAGGTTCAAAGTATGGGCTCATCCGTGAGGGAGGGAAAAAAACGATGACGAGGAAGAGTAAGATTCGGGATAACTAAGGCTACCCGTAAGTAATTTAGGCATGAGCTTTTCATCTCTCTTGCTGGTCCCATTCCTATATTCATGAGGACATAGCAAGCAATATACTTGGAGGAAAAGAAAACCCTAACACAAAGGTTGCTGCTGACACACACTTTAATAGAAAAATGAATTCCATGAGCCATTCAGAGTCTGCAGCGCTCCTGTGCCAAAATGTAGTCTTTTGTCTAAATTGACATGATGAGAAGTATAAAAGTAGAAAGAGAGGCGCCAAGTGGCATCTCTACAAATCTCTTCAATAGGCACTGTCTTACCTTCTCCCCTTCAGGTCACTAAATGCTTGTGGACAGACCCTGCATTAAAGGGGGAGAGAGCGACTCAAATGAGGCAACTAGATAAGCGATTTGGTCAATTGTCAATCAGACCACTTAAGCAATTTTACCAACAAACATCATTCCTAGGATTACATGAGGTGCGCAAATTGTTGAGTCGGGTGGGACTGTGATAAAATAGAGGCATCAATTTGGAAAAACACGTTGAACCTCCCGCAGGGACTCCCAGTTAGTATCATCCGTCATGAACTCGGCCTGTTTTCACTTAACGCGTGTTTAAACTGGCAAATGTTGCAGCTGTACTGGAAAGTTTTATGGCCCCCCCTTATTCTTACGTGTTTTATGAAATCTCCAATCAAGTAGAGCTAAATCAGTGCAGAGTGTTAGCTAGTTGGGTTACCGAATGTACAAACTTTTTTTTTAATTTCTTTATTGGGTTTTCAACAAATAATAACAAACAAAGGATCATTGATTAGTCAATGCAGTTTGCATAGTTCAAGAACAACATAATATAACGTTCCCAACTCTCCCGCCCCACCACCCTCCCTCCGATACCTCAGATACATCCACAGTCTTCGTCTGGACCTTGTGCCGGGCCGGGACTGTCCGTACTGGCCGAGGCGCTGTCTTGAGCCGCTGGGTGGAGCAATGGCACTGTTAACGCCACCCAACAGAGTAGTTCTTCATTGGAGTCCAGCCTCTGTACCTGAATCGCTGTCTCCCAGGCCGCGGTCTCAGCGGCTATCCATCTTTTGAAGTCACCCCACCAAAGGGCCTCGCTTAGGCCTCCGGCGCTTTTCCATCCCATGGCTATGCGTCTTTTTGCTGTTATGTATATCAAGTCTATGAGTTTATTTAGGGGCTTGTTATTACTGTTTCGCTTGTAACTTCCCAAAATGCAGGCTGCTGGTTCGTGAATTTCCACTTCAATCTCTGTGTTTGCTACCCTCTCTTTCACCTGGGCCCAGAACCTCTGGACCGTCGGACAGCCCCAGAACATGTGGGTCATTCCCGCCCTCAGCTCGTTGCATTTGGGGCATGTCTGGGTTGTGGCTCCTTTGAACCTCGATATGGCGTCAGGTGTAAGGTAGGCCCTGTTGGTAATGTACATCTGGATGAGTTGGAGACGGGCATTTCTAGAGATTTTTTTATGGTAATGGGTTATTCTCTCCCATGCTTTGTCCTCAAATTCAAGGCCCAATTCCGTATCCCACCTCTCTTTGCATTTAAGTTCATTCTTGGTCGTGCCCTGCAGTAGGGCTTCGTATAGTCTGGAGGTTTCGTGGCCCCCCTCAGCAGTGTCCAGCATTGACTCAATGATATCGTTCTCAATGACTTGGTCGGTGGCCTCCGGCCATCTGTTCTTCATGGCATGTGTTACTGCTCTGTGGAGCAAAAACTGGCCTGTCATCAGGCCTGTGGACTTGCTGAGGTCAGCGAATGTAATGAGCTCCTGTTCGTAAGTGAGGTCTCCTAATACTGCCACCCCATAGGGTTCCCACTCGGTGCGTGTTTCTGTGTGTCCCCATGAGAGCTTAGCCATGACTGCCGCGATGGGGATCTGCAGGGAATACGGGTCTGTCGCCCCCACTGTTTTACAGGCCCACCTCCAGAGCTGGGTTCCAAGCCTGAGCAGGTATGGGTAATGTCTCAGAGCCCCATTCTCAACCCATAGTAAGTCCTGGAGTAACAGTCGAGGCAGAGCTGGTTGGAGAAGTGGGGTGTCTGAGGTGGTGTCATCTGCCATCCATTGCGGCACATGCCTCAGTTGGCTAGCCAAGTAATATAGTTCAAAATTAGGGACCTTCAGTCCCCCCCTCTCATAGGGTCTATGGAGAATGTCCAGCGCCACCCTGTGTCTACCTCCCTGCCAAAGGAATCCCCTACAGAGTTTGTCTATGTCTCTGAAAAAGGAGCGGGGGATGTTAAAGGGGACGTTGGAAAAGCAATGCAGTAAACGGGGGAGTGCCACCATTTTGAGGAGACCTGCCCGCCCCGCTACCGAGAGTGGGAGCTTACCCCAAAAATCCATGGACTTTGCAAGGGCATCTTTAGCCCTACCCATGTTAAGAATGTGTTCGGTGCTAGGGTTACGGTGTATGGTAACACCCAAGTATCTAAAGGATGTCACCTGCCATTGAAGGTCGAGAGGGGGCAGGGATCTGTGCTCCTCACTATACAATGCAGCAAGGGGGTAGAGACAAGACTTGTCCTTGTTGATCTGAATACCCTTGTGTTTATGGAAACAATCTAAAGTCTCTAAAATGTAGGGCAGGAGGTGCTCGGGATTGTGCAGGTACAGCAGCATGTCGTCTGCGTACATAGAGACGAGGTGTGTCTCCCCGTCTAGTTCGATGCCTCCATCTCCATACTCCTGCCAGAGATATGCAGCTACAGGCTCCGCGGCAATAATATATAGCATAGGGGACAGTGGGCATCCCTGCCGTGTACCTCTGTAAAGGGGCCATTTCTCTGAATATGTCTTATTGGTGCACACTCTGGCAGTGGGATTGGTGTATACCAATTGGGTCCATTTAAGGAAGGCGGGTCCGATCCCCATCCTAACCATGGTGGCATATAACCATTCCCATCTCACCGAATCAAAGGCCTTGGTGGCGTCTAGTGACGCCACAGCATATTTCTGAGGCCCTCACTCGGTGCTGTATATGATGTGGTGTAACCTGCGCAAGTTTTTGGTGATAGAGCGCCCAGGCACGTAGCCAGTTTGGTCCTGGTGAATCAGCAGGGGGATCACTCCACATAATCTATTTGCAAGGAGTGCAGTCAGTATTTTGTTATCTACATTTAACATAGATAGTGGTCTATATGACCCAGAGTCCGTCCCATCTTTTCCAGGCTTCAGCAAGGGGATTATTATGGCTTCTCTCATGGAGTCAGGGAGGATACCACGTTCGTAAGCCTCGTTGTATACTTGCGCTAGCAGTGGGGCAAGGGTCTTCTCATATGACTTATAGAATTCCCCGGGTAGGCCATCCATGCCCGGCGCTTTCCCAGATGGTAAGGATCTAATTATTGCTTTCACCTCGTCAGGGGTGATTGGGTCGTCTAGGGCTTCAGCCATTTGTGAATCTATTTTGGGTAGCTCTATGCTATCCAGGACATCCTCAATCCCGGTGTCAGTGGGGGGCAGGGTCTTGGAGTATAGGTCACGATAGAACTCGGAGAAGACCAAGTTAATCTCTGCCTGGGTGTGCGCTGTAGTGCCATCAGGTTTGAGTATGTGGCAAATGGAAGTCCTAGGGGTTTCCCTCTTGTAAAGCCATGCTAAGAGTTTATCGGGTTTATCTCCCAGCGTGTGCGGTCTTTCAGTGTGCTTAGCATAACTTAGTTTCCCCAAGGTTTCCTAGTGCGACAGGCAGGTTTGTCGCATTTTGGTTATTTCCTGTAGATGTTCTGGAGTCAAATCTGCTCTGCTCTCCAGCTGCCCCAACTCTTTTTCCGCGCCCACCAGGGAATTCGTGATGGACCTCTGGGCACCCCCCACCGCAGCTATCATCTCTCCCCTCATAACTACCTTATATGCCTCCCATGCGGTACTGACACATTCTACACTGTCCAGGTTGTTTTGCCAGTGTTCATCGGTACTGTCTTTTATGTGTTTGCGAAAGGCTGCATCGAGCCTGGCTTCGGCCCTAAGTCTCCACGTGGGAATTGGGGGTCTGGGCGTGTATACCTCCCAGGTGGCCAACATGGGGTAGTGGTCTGACAGCACCCTTGGCAAATACTGTGCGTCGCAAAACGTGGCTTGCTGCCCCAGACTGACTAGAATATAGTCCAACCTAGTGTGGACGTTGTGTGGCGGGGAGAAGGAGTATTCTCTTCGCTCAGGGCCTTGTTCCCTCCACAGATCACATAGTGACAACTGGCTTATTAATTTAGACAATATTTTGGCTGGGGGGGATGGACGGGAGTGCTTGGTATCAGACCTGTCTTTGAGGGGATCTAGGGTGCAATTATGGTCTCCCCCCCAAATCATATTGCAGTTTACATAAGGGCTCAGTCGAGAAAATAGGAAGTGGAAGAAAGCGGTGGCATCATGATTAGGAGCATAAGTGCTAACCAGGCATAGTTCCCTCCCTTCCATGGTACCTTGCACAAGTTCCATCCTGCCCTCGTCGTCCGTCTTGGTGCTCACTACTCTGAATGGGATGGTCGGGTCGATCCATATCAGGACGCCTCTTGCATAAGAGGAGTAGGAGGATCCGATCAGGGTCCCTCGCCATGTCTTGGCTAGCGCCTTCAGTTTTTCCTTCGTTAGGTGTGTCTCCTGGAGCATAGCAATTCCAACCTTGCATCGTCGCAAGTATGCATGGATCCGGCGTTGTTTCACAAAGCTGTTCATGCCTCTGACGTTCCACGTCATTACTTTTATTCTTTCAGCCATAGGCGTCGTGGTGTCCGTTGCTCCTCCTCGGCCTCGGTCGAGGTCCTGTTAATGATGTATCTGTCATGAAGCTATCCTGAGGTCTCAGTGTTTTATGATCAAATTTCCCAACGAGGGTGCTAACTCTCCATTTCTCCCTCCCTTGTAACAAACTTCCCAAATGTAGAACTGGTCCAGCGAGGTGACCCTCGTTATGACTGTCCTGTTTCCGCTCCTTAGGACCAGACATGGTCTTCCGGTGCCCTACGGGCGGGTAAACGTACCCTGAAGAGGAAACTCCCGGGGGTTGGGGGAGCTCTTGCTTTGGCGTTCCGTATAGTAGGATCATATCAGCCGCTCGTTAGGCTAGGTCCTTCTTCTGATCCACAGTTGTATTAAGAAAAGTTCTCCTGCAGTTTTTTGGAAGGTGGTTCAATGCGGCTTCCGCCTTTTGTCTTCGATGTCAGGTAGTTGCTGTCCATCCATCCAGTCCCATGCCTGTTCCGGGGTGTCAAACAGGAGAGCCCTGTTGTTGTGTATCACCTTTAGCCTTGAGGGGTATAGAAGCATGTATCGCAATCCTGATGCTTTCAATCTGGCCTTCGTATGTATGAACTGAGCTCGGTTCATTTGTACTTGGACGGTGTAATCAGGATAAATTGCAATCTTGGCAGAGTTCCTCTTGATCTGGCCACCTGATCGTGAATACGCCAAAATGACCTCTCGGTCCCTGTAGTTCAGTACTTTCGCTATCATAGGCCTAGGTGGACCGCCTGGTGGTGGTTTCTTAGCAAGTGACCTATGAGCCCTCTCTATGGAGAAGCCCTGCCGATCTCCTGCAGCAGGAGGTTCTCCACGTAGTTGGTGGGGTCCAGGCCTTCAGTGCCCTCCGGCAGGCCGAGAAGCCGATGTTGTTGCGGCGAGCCCTCCCTGCTGCCTCCTCTGCTCTGTCCTCCAAATTCTTGACTCTCTGCTGGAGGCCATCCACGTCATGTAGGAATTGGGTTTTTGCTTCCGTATTTTCGACCTGGGTCTCCAGCGCTTCGGTTCTACCAGCCAAGGAGCGGACATCCTGGCGTAGGAGGCCCAGATCTGTGGCCACGGCATTGATTTTGTTCACCATTGTTGCTTGGAATGACTTAATGGCCTCCAGGAGTTGGGTATTGCTGGATTCGGCCAACGCTACGGTGGGGCCAGTTTCCATCTCAACCGACGCCGTGTCTGAGGCCTCAGGGTTGGGGAGTCCGTTGGCCGTGAAAGCGTCTATGGTGGTCTGGCGCTGCTTGGACCTAGCCCCCTTCCCCGTCGATTTGTCCAGGCGAGACATTCCCCTGGTTCCGACGCTGTCTGTGGGCTTCGGGCGCTGAGGGCAGTTTCGGCGATGTGTGCTTTACTTGTGGCCTTGGATGTGGTTCGCGGCTTCGAGGTGTGGAGGCCTGTGTTGTGATTTGTCTGCCACCGGAGTCCGCTTAGTGCAGCGGGGGCTGGATTACAAGGTCCCGCTTGAATGCCGGCGCGTGACTTGGTGGGAGGCGCACACAGAGGGCCCCAGGCCAGTGCTCGGCAGCTCTGCGCGTTCAGATTGAAGGAGCCGCAACCCCCGCTGCGCACTACCCCCCACTCCACGAGTGGACTGTAGATTCGCCCGGGGCCTCCGGCAGGGAGGGGAGCCAGGGACCTTTCCAGAAGGGCGACCCATCCCACAGATAGAGATCCGGTCGGGTCTGTTGTGGTTCGTGTTTTAGGGTCTCCGGCCAGCCCTCATGTGCCCCTGCTTTTCTCCTGGTTCGTTGGGGTATTGGGAGTGCGCAGGGGGCGCACGCGGTGTGGTCCCAGCAGGGCAGGTGGTGTCCTCTGCTCACCGGGAGTGGGGCGGGGCGGCGGGCCGTCTGCACTAGGCTCCGTGTGCAGCCCCCCCGATCAAGCCCCTCCGCTCTGCTCTCACCTCTTCTGGCGGGTCCGGTCTGGTCTCCGCGGCTCCCCGCAGCTGGGCCGGTGGTTTCCTCCTATTGTCCACGGCCCCTCGAGTGTCTCGGCTTCCCATGCAACGCCGCTGATGTCCCGTTCGGCAGCTATGCCACCGAATCGCTCTTCCACTTCCTCTCACGAGCGATTGTTCAGGTTTGTAGTTTTGCGGTCTGTTGGGCTGGCGCTGGGCTCCCCGGGCTCAGTGTGTGAGAGCCGCCATCTTGGCTTCTTGCCGAACAGTTATTTGCGGGCAGCAAAACAAGTCTTTCGGGCTTACACCCTCGTGTGTGGAGAGTCCTGGAGCTTCACGCTGGCGTCCGCAGCAATCGTGGTGCTTTGCAGGGTCTGTTTGATGTTTCAGAGCCGTAGGAAACAGCCTATAAGTGGCACATCTAGCGGAGCTCGCCGAAGTCGCGTCCTCTCTACATGGCGGTTAGCCACGCCCCCAAATGTACAAACTTATTACTGAAAATAGAAGTGACGGCTGAAGATCTAACACTGACTCCGGCCAAGGTGGAAAAAAAGCTATTTGAATTGGACTGGTTGGACAATCGTTTAAAACTGTTTAGCTACCGGTATCGGACCATTTTATCCTTGATATTAGAGGTTTTAATGTGTTGCCAGAGTATCTTTTTAAACATCCTTCCGTGATTTTAGAGATGGGATTTTAAGATTGAGATTTAATTTGCTTTTAAACAAAGAAATAGTTGGGGCGAGGTCCGGGGTACCACAATCCGAGAGACTCTGTAGACTTTGCAAGGTTGGTGTGAAAAATGTAAAACATTTAATATCCAAGTGTACCATTTTAGCTCCATTGAGATATGGAATGTTTTTTAGACATATTAACTATGGAATGTATGAGACACCAGACTATTTCTGACATACATTTTCTAAAACTGTCGGTTTGTATTTCCGCTTTGAATTTTTTTCAATATTGTGTTTAAATTAGACTGTGTGAAATAGGAAATGTATGTATTGAATCCATGCAAAAGGTTTATGTTAAGCCAAACTGCACTAAATAAATAAATACAATGGTAGAGAGGGACTTGTGTCTGCTCTTAGACCAACAGGATTGTTTCTTTAATCCTTCTATTGAGGGCAGATAAATCGGGCTTGGAAACTTTGTGGTCGGGGTCAAAGAGGACAAGCATGGAGTCAGACCGCCTGAAAAGGGCTGTTTGGGGCAGAACTTGAAGACCTAGAACTTGAAGGAATTACCTGTTCTTGCTTCTACACTCAGCAGGTGTCCTCTCTAGGCACCCCCTACCCAGTGTGCAAGCTCTTTTTTGTCTTCCACTGTTTCATTAACAAAACATTACCTGTGAACAATTTGAAGATTCACATGTATGGGTTGGGTTACTAGATAACCCAGTTTTACTAAACAGATAATGTTTGATTATCTATTATTAACATCTACACACCCGAGTCAGTTCTACAGGTCATTAAACCTTACTTTTACCATTAGTAGTCTGATCTGGCGTGTGCTTGAACTACCTTGCTTGTTTTACTGCTAAGTCACTCTACACATTGCAGGGTTTACGCTGTGTGTCTGACTCCAGTTAGATTACAGGAGATTATCTTGGGGGCGCTGTTGAGCAGCCGACAAAATGGCTGCCTAGCCTTTCAGCTCCGTGTGCTGCCGCTTTGCATCTGCTTCCATCTGCGGTTTGCTACTCTACCCCGTCTCCAGATTTGGCTCTCACATAGCTGACACTTGGGGCCACCCGCCTGTGAAATCTGGCCCCGAATCGGACCCTCTGACCCTGTGTTCGCGTTGAGCCGAGCTGGGCCCGCGCGCTGCCGGTTGACGCCGCGGACGGCGCCGCGGACACCCGCCCGTCACCGCTGGCGGCCCGGCGGGGCGCCTCCCTGTCTGGCTTTCCATCTGGACCACCGCGCCCGCCTGCCTTGTGACTGGGGCCGAGGTCGGGGCTCGAGGGCCACCTGCGCTGCCTACGCAGATACACGTGGGCTGATCCGGCGACACGCCGCTGAAGACTCCGCTGAAGACGCCCTTGGCCTGATCCGGCTAACGGTGGCGTACTGAGACTGAGGTGAGGAGGTGGTGGGCCCTATGTGTGCGGCATCTTTCTACAAACCCCCTGGGACAATCTGTCTGCCGCCCTAAGAACCGCAGCGCAGTGTTCAGTTAGGACGAACTTCTTGCCCACTACCTCCGGCACTCGGTTCTAGGGCCCAGGAACATTTGCTATCCTTGTCTGCCGGTGACGTGGCCCGCCGCTACCCCACCAACAAGCGAGTGGCCCTCTCCGCCCTGTCAGTGCATTGCCTCGCTTCAGGGTACAAGTTACCCACACGAGACTGACCCCCTGGAACACGCCGCGCTGCTCGCCACGATGTCCAACAGGTCCAGGAACACTGGTAAATCAGGGGCCATGGACAAGTTTGCTAAGGCCACCCCGAGACCCGATTCGGCCCATACATCATGCGACCAGATCGAAGTACCGCTCACTGCAGAGGCCCCCCCCACGGACCTGACGGTCGTTATGGAATCCATGGCCAGAAACTTCGCAGCTTTTCATGAGAAGCTAGATGACATTAATGCAAATGTGGCATCTCTAAGAACCAAACTGGACCAACAGGGGTCGAGAATCACCGAAACCGAAAACAGGATCAGCTCCAACGAGGACAATATAACCACACTGCAAAGCACAGTATCCACCCTTGTCACGGACATGAAACTTGTGCGAGCCAAATGCGATGACCTCGAATCTAGATCACGGAGGAATAACATACGCATTATAGGAGTCCCGGAAAATGCGCTGAAGGGTCGACTCGAATCCGCGGTCGAGAACCTCCTGAAAGACCTGCTGGGCAATCCGGAATTATCCCCCTTCTTCACCATCGAAAGGGCCCATAGGGCGCTAGCCCCACGTCCCAAACCAGGAGACTTCCCGAGGCCCATCATTGCAAAAATTCTGAGTTTTAGAGACCGGGATCAAATCCTCCGCCTCGCGCGGGATAAGGGTGAACTCAGATTGGACTCGCAGGTGATCCGAATCTTCCCTGACTTCTCAATCGCAGTACAACAGGAGCGTCGCCAATTTCTTGGGGTCAAGAACCTGCTCAGGGAGAGAAGCATTCCATACGCCATCCTATTCCCGGCCCGTCTAAAGTTCACATTTAACAACAAACTTTACTTCTTTACGGTGCCCTCAGAAGCTGTGAAATTCATAGAGGCACACATTCCCCCTCATCCGCCTGCCGAAGATGGTATGGAAAATGACTGAACTTAATCCGGAACTTGCTCTCCTTGATCGCCGCCTACTCGAGCGGTCTGAAGGCTTCATCATCCATGGACCGCCTCTATAACTACCCTGCTGTTATATTCCTACTTTTCATGCCCTCCGGTTCCCAAGTTCTCAGATACGCACTGCCTATCTTGCATGTTGTTGGACTACTCATCGTGATCATGCTGATTTCCTGTTTTCGTCAAATGCAATGTTTCCCTATTTCACACCCAGGCCGACACGGCCACAGGTAGTGGCTGTGACATGCATCACTAAACCGCAAACACTGTTTAATTTCCCACGGATGCCTTAGTGTCCCAAGCGTGATAGCACACGGCAATAGCGCACCCCACTGCGATTGCAATGCTTCTTATATCTTTGTTTTTAGTTCGCCCCTGTTGGGCCCTTGCACAGGTTGGATCATGTTTGGGTCGGTCCTACTGTGCACTGTTGGGGATGGGTGGGATGTACACTGCTGATCATGGGTTGGTGGTGAGGGTGGGGGGGGGGAAACCGGGTGTTATCTACAAAAGGCATACGAGGTTGCATGGGGCGAGCACTAATGGGCCGCGATCGCGAGTTTTGCCTCAAGCCTTGGGGCGCACACTATTGTTGGATCCGAGACGTTCATTGAGAACACGTGTTACACATTGAGATACCTGGCACAGTTATGGCAACCGTCATAATGTCATGGACCTACTAGATTTTTTACCTCCTACTCCACCCAATCCAGGGGGGTTCTGACCATGATCCATAAATCCATCAAGTTTACACTGCATAAAAATTACACTGACCCCGATGGACGCTATGTAATACTACACTGCACTTTGGCCAACAAAGAATATCTACTCGTCAATACCTATTGCCCCAATGTGGATTCTCCTGATTTTTTTGACAAAATCACCACTATATTGCTGGGATATGTGGGAACACTGATCATTTGGGGGGGAGATTTAAATCTTATCCTTGACACGGCCCTAGATAGAACTGGAACTAACCCCCGTCCTTTGTCCAGCGCTGCACGCAGACTGCACTCTCACATTAAGACCCTCGACATTTGCGATGCCTGGAGGACGCTGCACCCTCATCTTAGAGATTACACTTACTATTCATCAGTGCACGAGAGCTCTTCTAGGATAGACCTGTTTCTTGTCTCAAAAGGCGTCATGGGAGGGGTGTTGGGATCCCAGATCCTACCCCGCACGCTTTCTGATCATGCTCCGATCACAGTCACAGCCAGACTGGGAATACCCGTTCCGACGTTCAGCACCTGGCGTTTCAAACCCGACGCCCTGCGGGATGTGGTATTTAAGGCTGAAATACTTGATGATATTCTGTCTTTCTTCGAACAAAATACTCTCCGGGACACCTCTGCTGCTGTGAGATGGGACGCCTTTAAGGTGTACATCAGGGGAATGTCCACCTCCCGGGAAGCTGGGGTGCTGAAATCAATCAGAACGGCACTGAGCCGGTCAGAAGGCAAACTGAAACAATTGGAATCGCAAGGCGCCTCTGGTGCCGACCCTGCCACTCTTGCCCAGATCTCTGATGAACTCCAAACATTCAACAAACTCGCCGTCAGCGAGATACAATTCCTTGGCCGCCCTCAAGCGGCCAGGAAATATGGTGAGGGAGGAGAGGCCCGGAAGAACGTTAGCGACACTAATCAAATGGGAATCTGGCCGAACGCAAATCACCTCTCTTAAAGATGAACAGGGCAATGTTCAGTGGGCTGACCAACAAATCCTAAACACATTCACCGAGTTCTACAGATCTCTCTACTCTCAGCCTACTGAGCATACTGAACAACATATGCGGGAACTCCTCGACATGATCCCCACCACAGAGATCTCCTCCGCCACCCGAGACGGACTGGACTCCCCAATCACACTTGACGAGATAGTGACAGCCATCTCTGACCTACCCAACGGCAAAGCCCCGGGGCCCGACGGCCTGACCGCCGATTTCTATCAAGAACACGTCGCCATACTCGCCCCCAAGCTACTCGAGGTCTGGGATGAATCGCTCCGAGTCTCTATTCTTCCCCTCTCTATGCGCGAGGCAGTCATTACTGTGCTGCTCAAGCCTGACAAACCGGACGATGAATGTGGGTCTTATAGACCCCTTTCCCTAATGAACCTTGACACAAAGATCTTTGCAAAAATTCTAGCGAACCGATTTCTGCCCATTATGACATATTTGGTCCATGAGGACCAGGCTGGCTTTGTACCTGGTAGGTCCACCTCCCACAACATCAGAAGACTGTTTAACGTAATGTCCCGCATTGATGAAGATGCACAAGCGGTGGCGGTCACACTGGACGCCCAAAAGGCCTTTGATATGGTCTCCTGGAGATACACTTGGCTGGTTCTTGAGACTATGGGCATTGGCCCAAACATGATTAGGTTCATAAAATTGCTATACACTTCTCCTGTGGCACGGGTTAGGACCAATACACTAACATCTGATCTTTTCACACTGTTCAGAGGTACCCGACAGGGATGCCCCTTCTCTCCAATACTGTTCGCTTTAGCAATTGAACCAATGGCAGACTATGTCCGTGCTCACCACGCCCGCAAGGGAATAAGACTGAAAGACAGCCCCGAAATTATATCCCTATATGCGGACGATGTTCTGTTATACATCAGAGACCCTGCAACACACCTCGACTCAATACTGAGAGACATTACCCGCATAGGCACTCACTCCGGCTTCACTATCAATTATTCCAAATCAGAGATCTTCCCGCTCACTAAATCCACCCAGCAACCTACCTCTGAATACCCCCTCCGTTGGTCACCGAATGGTGTTAGATATCTGGGCGTACACATATCCTTAGCCAAATCCACCCTTCTCGCTGACAATTACTCTGCGGTAACACGCATAGTCGAAACTAAAGTCCTCAGGTGGCGTACCCTCCCGCTGTCCATCGCTGGACGGCTCTCCCTCATTAAGATGACCCTGCTCCCCAAACTCCTCTACACATTTAGCAACGTCCCCGTGTGGCCTGGGTATAACTATTTTGCCAGGCTGCACACACTATTCGCACAGTTCCTCTGGCACGCGGGCGCAGTACGCAAAAAGTGGATAGACATGACACTTCCATACAAACTGGGGGGACTCACGGCCCCGGATCTATCACTTTACTGGCACGCAGCTCAGGCCCAACATGCCACTCACTGGTATCCTGGTACGCCAACGCGTCCTCATGTCAAACTGGAGAGGTTGGCGACTACTGGCACCGATCTAATGTCCGCGATACTGCACCACCAATACATACCCGACTCTCCTATTGACCCTCTCTACACGACTCTCTTAGCCTGGACTCGCCTGCTCTCCCAGACGCCTGAAGCCTCCCCGTACTACAAGTGGCTTCCTGTGTGGGCCTTTCCTGGCCTGGAACCCACTCACGATGTAGCGCTGGCCCGACACTGGGGGGAGCTGGGATACCACGCACTGACTGACTTCTACCCCGAAGGCAGGTTTATTGACCCCCGATCTTGGAAACCGGGACACACCGGGACCGCTTTGGAAACCCTCCAATATTATAGATTGCGGGCCGCGTTTCGCTCCAGATGGCCCACATTCCCGGACGAGCCCCCAGACAACCCGGCCATCGCATACATTGCCAACTCAGGGGGCGCCCGTGGAGTGGTCTCCTCACTCTACAAGATATTTCAGGCTGCTTCCCCCGCTCCCACTCTCAAGGCACGAGACGAATGGGCCGGCGACCTGGGCCTGGAAATATCAGATGAGGCCTGGGAGAGTATGTGCCTGCACACCCAACGAGTCTCCCTCAACTTCCGTTTTCGCGCCATGCAATACAAACTTCTAAATAGACTTTATTACACTCCGCATAGAACATCTAGGTTCACTCACACTGCGGCGCACCCCTGCCCCCGCTGCGGGGCGACGGGGGCCGATCACCTACACATGTTCTGGTCCTGTAACAAACTGCTTGGTTTTTGGGAGGGTATCCTAGAAACACTCTCTGCTATCATTGGAGCGGTTATTGACCCGGATCCTCTTGCCGTCCTGTTTGGCGCCTGGACGACTGATGACACTAGATGTTCAGCTAGATTTCTTAATATTGCTTGTATGGTTGCCAAGAAATGCGTTCTTCAAAATTGGAAAAATCCCTTCCCTCCGGCCCACCGGAAGTGGCTCCATATGCTTACCTGGTCACGCAACTGTGAGGAGGAATTCATATCCATGCTCCCTGCTACATCTCGCCCCCGAAATATTTGGATGGAATTCAACTCATACCTTAACAGTAGAAGTGCGAGCGCCTCTAGCTCTGGCTTGTCCCCCACCCCCTCTGTAACCACCCCTACTATGTGAACTCGTACTTGTATATACTTCTTGTGACCATTGCCTGATATTGCTGTGACTAATGTACTATGCTGAATGTATTGTATTGTTACATCTTCAACGTGTGCCCGAACTGGTGGCCTCACTGCTTGCACCATGTAACCTTGTGCCGCCAAAAAATAAAAGTTTAAAAAAGATTACAGGAGATTATCTTAATTCCCTAGATACATCTACTGGCAGGTGCATACTAAAAATTGGTAAATAGTCCATTCCGTATTCTGTCACCTTTTAGATAAACGGCACACCAGTGGTTTCTAGCATTAGAGGGTACATAGGCAGCGGTAGATGGTATTCATTCCTATCCTTCTGTCTCCTTTGTATGCACTCTGCGTATTAGGGTCTCTCCCAACTCCTTCCCGTGGTGACCAGCTTCTTGAGGGCCCCCATGAACTCACGTGACTTAATGTTGCTAATGTTTATTCACTTTGGGGTATTGGGGTATTGTTCCAAACTATTGTGTTATAACTTTGTTGCAATGGACGTAACCCTCATAACTTTAGGCACCCAATTGTGTGTTTTCGGGGCAGATAGATACCTGGAATCATCCAAGAGGTTGAGGGAATCACCCTGTGAAAAGTGAGTAGGATGAGCTTCTGTTCCAGATGAAATCTAGCCGCTTTGGGAATGAAAGGCAGGTCAAGCCGATGAACCACCCCTTCTTCCACGAAGGTGAGACTGGGCTCTGAGCTGAGTAGTGGCTCTAACTCGCCCAATGTCTGTAACAAAGGTAACAACTATCAGATGGAAAACTTATAGTGTAAGAAACTTTAAGGGGACCTTGGGTAAAGGCTCAAATGGTAGTCCCCTCAACGCTCTAAGGATTGAGGGTAAATCCTATAAAGGAACAAGAGATTTCAATATAGGAGGGGAAGCCAAAGAACCCTTCCTAAAATGGGAAGCATAGGACTCAACTGCTCAACTGGTGCTGCTCTGCCGCAACAATGTTCTCAGGAATCCTGAATTGCTGCGAGCTGAGAACACAATATGGAAACAGCTGTCCTCTTATCAAACCCATCTGGTATGAACTGCAGAATTAACATGAGATTATAGGCCAGGGGTCCAAACTGTGTTCTGGACACAAAGTGGTACATCCCCAACCCCCAATTCTAATCATAAGTTTGGCTGTTGTGGCATCTTAATTAGAGGCCACCAATTCCAATACACACGTATCCACTAGTTCCCCTCCTTTATCTCCCAGGCTCAGAGGTTCATCCATTTTAGGGTGGATTCCATAAGCTGCAGCCATCTGACGGGGTAGGATGACAGGGAGAGTGGCCACTCCTCAAGATCCTCATGAACAGTAAGAGGGGAAACCAGGCCATTTGGGGTCACCTGTGTGCAACCAGTATCACCAGTGCCTCTCCCTACTGATGTTTGCTCATGCCCACAGCAATATCGGTACCATGGGAAAGATGAACAAAAGATCTTCTGGCCAGGTTAATGTACCCTGGGAGCAAAAAGTTGAAAGTTTGCAGTTGTCATGCAAAAAAGTTCTATCTTCGGCTGGCCTAGTCTCTTGCAAATCTCAAGAAACACTTTTGTTGCAGAGGGAAACGGCATGAGATGATGGACAGATGCGGCTGAGAGATCTTCTGGAACATTCTACTTTTCAGGTGTGTTGCCATGAGGGACAGGAACATGTCCTCTCTCCAGTCACCTATCATCTTGGCCAGATATGTTAATGAACGAAACCTGGTACCCCCTGATGGATGATATAAGACTTGGTAACAGCAGGCGAGATGGCATTCGAAATGCTGCAGATCTCAAAGGATCGACAAAGTTTGTTCCAGTTTGAGGAATTCCTCACCTCCAGAAAAGAGAGCGAGCCCCCTGAAGTCTACCAGCCACCATTAAGACACCGTCTTTGCACCTGTGTCATCTGAAACTCAGTCTCCTGTTTCTTGAAAACAGAAGCTTAGAATGTGGCAGTCCAATGGCTTTATTTGTAACCTTCCCAAGGGATCGTAAGGTCACAGGCCACCATCTCCCAATGAACCTGATGCCACTGACATACAGGGGATTGATAAAGTGCTAAGAGACCTCAAAGCCACACTTGCAACGTCTGTCCTCGTTGAAGAGGGAGTTACACTTTTCCTTCCAATGTACTTAAGTTGGTTCCTATAAACTCCAGCACCTGAATATGAATCAGGTGGAATGCTTTTAGTTGATAAGCTAACCATGCTGTGTCAATACTGCACTCAACCACTGGAGTAGGGGCACCAGCAGTGGAGCTGAAGGATCATGAAGATGCAAAATGTCTTAATTTGGATATAGTTCAATACCATCCGAATATAGTAACCCCCCCACCAGTGGTGTCAGCACATTTGTGAATACTTGTGGCACTGTTTTTAGGCCAAAAGTAGAAATGCAGAGACGTCTCGGAACCCAGGGCCATGGGTGCATGAAAATAGGTATATTGGAGGTCTTATAATACCATCAATTCACCCAAGGACTTGACCTTTGATATGGATAGGAAGGACTTCATCCTGATTGATGAGTCGATAATACATTTGTTCAGACACTTTGTGATGGATTGCCATCTGCGAGGGTGTGAAAGCCCTGGCTTTTTTATTTTTATTCATAATATGATGTGGGCCATTTTGTTTCTGAACGGGGGCCTGCTGGTCAGACCTCCACTTCATAAAAGCTCCATGCCAACAGCATAGAGCATCCACATACCTTTGCTGCGCCAGTCTCCTGACATATACTGCCCTTGCTTTTCAGTGGTACAGGACAGGTTCAAAGGTTACATGTGCATTCCTAATATTTGTCATGACCCAAAGTCACTGCAGACACAGGGGTCATTAATAACCTCTGCACCTTTGAATAAAAAGTTAATAATTGTTGCTATATAAGTCTGGTGGCAAGGTAATCTCCAAGAATAAGCCACATCTGGTTATGGTGTGGTGACTGGTAAGAGCACACAATTATTAAAGTAACAGCAATTCTATATTATGCAAGTGTTAACCGTAAGAGTCCAGGTCAGTGTTATCAATTTGATGTATATTCATGGATAGCGTGGCTGTCTCCACTGCTCTGAGAGACACAATAGCCAGGATGCTTGCTTCCTTTGATTCCTCAGGAGGAAGGGTAACACCTCCCCTTAAGACACAGGAGTTTTCACCACGGTATCTCTTGAGAACACGGCTTCAAAGGGGAATTTCCAGAATAAAGACCAGCCTCACACCAGGGCATTGCACACCAAAGGGCATTTGAGGTCTACAGGTGTTGGAAAAGGGAGGAGTTAGAATAGCCAGCGAGACAAGGTGGTCTGAGAAGGGGTTTCACCATCTTGGTTTTCTGTTAGGGCTCTCTTCCTTCCTGTCTCTTGCATTTCCTCCAGGAGAAGGCACTCTGAGTATGATGTCTGATGACAAGCATCACATTTTACAGCAGCAGGGATTGGACCCCTTATAGCAAGCTTGCTTTTGTCCCACCCACTGTGACATTTAGCCTTTATAATTAAGGGTCTCCAATTTCTTCCTTGATTTAACTTTGAACATCAGAAGAAGGATACATTTTTGGACCTTTGCTGGGAGTGCAGTCCCCTCCAAAATCCTCAGACATAGAGATGAAGGCAGAATGCATGAGTTTAACCTGTTAGACCTCATTGCCTTGAGCGTAAGATCCCCATCTTGACGCTGACTCATCGACAGACTAATAAGATTCACGTCATTTCAAACTTGGTTTGTCTACAGAAAAGCACCAAGAAGCTGTGTTTGGCAATGTCGAGCCTCCAAAGACACAAATAAGGTACTGTTAAGAAGCCTGGTCCGCTGGTCCACTTTCTGGGTCCATAGTGATTTGTAAGCCCCCTTGTTTCATCTTATTATTCATGAAAGTATTTCTTTGAACATTTGACATTGCTACAGTTGCTTGTCTGATCACCCCAGTTCAAGTACACAGCGTGCCATACTGTACCCATTTTTGATTTTCTGTATTCTCTCCACAGGAGTGGATTTTTGTTAGTGTTTTTGGTTAGTTTACTGCATTTCTGATTTTTTTTTTATTGACGATGAATACAGCAATGTCATCCCTCCCTCTCGGGGAAACTCTTCCCATATGGCATGGGAAGGGCAGCCGCTACCTGATCCCAACAGTGAGGGTGGCTGCCTGAGGGGGGACCATATGGGGAAGAGGACCCTCATAGCAGGGAGGGAGATTCATTGGAAGGAAAAAGGCACCCCTCTTTCTACTCGGGGTATGATGTCCCCGAAGTTCACAAACTGTTATGGCCTATTGTGATGTTAAACCAGTTGAAGCCCCCCCATACTGACAGCAGAACTCTTTTTGACAACTTGTGTCAAAACACTGAGATGAGGAGTAGGGGAGCAATGCAGAGCGCTAAAGTCCTGGAACTGGAGGCGTGCTCTCATGATTGGAAACATCCAATTGGTGGCGGGACATATAAAATTGCGGCAGCTCAAGAAAGATGGAGTTCTACTTTCCCCAACGCCTGTTGGGAGACGAGAAGCAGAGCAGCTGCAGCGGAAAGGAGAAGTGCCTTTACCGGAACCTTCTCGGGAGATCCAGAGAGAGAGAGTTTGCCGCATGCAGATAGCGTGCATGCAATGGATGGGGATGCAGAATAACTCTGACACCAAATAATCGAACCAACTCAGGAAGATGGCAAAGATTACTGTTTTATTAACAATTATCTAGAACAGGGAGTTGAAACGGACACTCGCTCAAGCTCTCAGTGAATTTATCATTGTTAGGAAAGATTTCATAATTGCATGTAATTTTCCCTCCATGTGTACACCCCCAAACATTTTGCTGCTGGTTAGACACCATAGACTGACTTTGCCAGAGAAGCACAGCCTACAGCTGCAATCCTCTGGGCTTTCACTCGCTTTTTATGGGGAAACTGACATGCCCTTAAGATAGTCAGTACTGGGAGACTCTGTTTCCCTTAGTCATTTTCCCATGTTGAAACTTTTGTGCAACATGTAACAAGTACACCATGTACCTTCCAGTACAGTGTCCTTGGGTCTGTAGCCATTTTCCAAAGGCCCTAGAAATTCCCGATGGACTTTTTGTGAGATGTGCAGATGTGTCATGGACAGGGCTGGTAGCAGCTATCGTTTCACATTATTGTTAACCCTTTCCTGCCATGTTAACCACGTTAACCGCGTTTGGCATGAATAGGTGGCCTGGCTCCAAAATGGCCATGCCACGAGGTTCTTTGTCCTGTCCTTTGGCCATCTTGCTCCTTCACCTTCCACAGGTCGAGTCGACCCGGGTCCGTCCTTATTTGGTCATGCATTTTCCCACAAAACACAATGCTTTTGCAGGCTTCTGCATGCCTTGTGTGTGTGCCTCCAGGATGTGGGCTGGACTGTCTGAGTCCAATACACATTCTGGGTGCCAGAGAGTCTGGAGTGCCCTGAATGACTGGGACCACTGTGGTCCGTGATTGGTCCACATATGGAGTGTGTGTTTGTGAGCAGATCTCCCACTGGGTCCTCTCTGTTTTGGCGCAAAGGGAACTTTGGATAAGAGGAGGCCAAAAACACCCATACCAGGTCGTATGGGTGTTTTTGGATCCTATCCTTCACTGAATGAAGGATAGGATCCAAGTATCCTGAAACTACGAAGCTGAGTCGAGGAACAGCTGGAGACCCGCTGGAAGGTTTGGCACCCTGAGCCCGCTATCGTCCCGTGGGACCCCTATGCATCTGGTCATCCTAGAAGGTCTGTGAAGACGCTTTGACCCATTGGAATAGTGGGACCAACTATTCTCGGCACCTTCATCAAAACCTGCAAGTAAGCTTTCTCGGAAGTGTCCCTAGGCCAACCAGTGGACTGACCAGCTTACCCAGTTGCTCTGTCACCGCCACCGTTTCGAGGAGGCCCTCGAAACTTGGTATACTGCTAGCTCTGCGTCCACGGCAACCTCACACCGAATTTCGTACACTTGGTGTTCCCAGGTCTGAAGTGAGACGAGTGTGCCAGGACTGGAGCATTTGTGGTTACTGTATTGCCCTCCCGCGGCAACAACCTTTGCAGTGCACTGCATTTGTGACCCTCTTGCCCCTGAAGACTGCTGCAGTGAAACCAGGTCGATTTATCCGCCCGGAGTGGAGAAATCACCACTGTCCCGTTTGGAATCCTCACTGTATCTCAGGAACTGAAAGCTGCAGAGAAGTCCTTTTTGTCGCGTTCGAACCTGCAAGCAAAGTTTGGGTCCGAGAGCGCCTGGGACCAGTGAATACTTCTAACACTAACTGGTGACCCCTAGCGACAGGGCCCCTTTTTACACACGAGTGGCCCCTGAGGGTCCCTCTCCTTTTCACTGCTAGTGCGAACTAGCAACTCCATCCCACACTCTGGAACTGCCTCTGCCTTCAAGTGGTCCCTAAATAATGGGAACTTATTCTTCATTCCTCATCCACCTTCCTGAGCCACTAGAGACCCCTGAAGAGACCCTGTTTTGCCCATTGGAACAACCGCGTGCGCTTGCATGGCATGTACTTTTGAGCACAAGGCTCCTCTCTTCTTAGGGCTTGGACTGCCTCTTAGTTAGGTGTGTTGCTAATGTCAAAGGGGCCTAAACACTACCTGCACTGCCTGTTTCCTTACCATCTACGTTGTCGACATATTTCGTGCATTTAACCCTTTAGATCCCAATGATCTTGTATATATATTGTATTGATTGTGTTGTGTTGGTTTACTTAGTATTGCTGTGATTCTTTTGCTATGGTCTGAGTTACAAAGGCTTTGTAATAAATGTGTTTATATTTTTGATATACCACCTGTCTGGGAGTAATTTGTAAGTGTCCTTGCTCTGTGTGCTCATTGAGGTCTTTCAGTCACCCTCACCCCTCTTGAGACTTAGTCTTGACCGCCGCCATAGTTACCTTGATTGGTCTGGCTTGTCCAGAGGTTACCCTGTTGCAAGAAACTAGCTGGCCTTCTGAACTTCTGCCCTCCAGGTCAAAGTTCAGAAATCTATCTTAACAATCATAAAAACACATTTATATACCAAAAATGTGTCATAAGTGACGTCATACTGCATGGAAAATGAGAAAAACCTACGAGGGATTGTGATAGGATCAAGGGGAAAATCGAAGTATACTTTCTGTAGGGACTATGACTAGGATTGTGATTGGATATATACTGTCAGGTGGACAACTTATGCCTACCTCTAAAACATGTCATCTTCAACAATATTAAGTACACTGTATATCATTGGTTTTCAAACTATAAGGCCCTTTGTTATACGGCCCTCAATAATTGGTTGGCACGCTCGTGCCATGTCTAGAACATTCGGTTCACTTAACAGCACGCAAGCTCAGACCCAGGTGCCAGGAGGTGGACTTGACTTTACCTCCCCACCCAAATAGCCCATCATCTCTCATCGCCCATGCCTTCTGCTTCTGCAATGAAGATTATTTGAACTTGGCTTTGCAGAGTATTCTTGTCTCTGGGAATATACGGGAGTGCGAGCATGCACTATCCTTGTTCAAGGGCTCCAAGCTCAACTCTATTTCCAACCTTGGCTCACGCGAGGGGAGACCACGATTTTGTCCATTTTGCAACATTTAAATGTCTTAAATGAATAAAACTTGGCACCCTTGTATTTTATTGATATTTATATAGCGCTTTTTACCAAAGCGCTTCACAAAGAGAACATCAACAGTACATTAAAATCAGTATAATCAATTGTGTTCCCAATTATGACACAACCCTGTGAGCTTTATTTTGCACTGCTGGGTTGGTCCCTCTGCCTGCACCACCCTGTGATTCCCGCACTGCTTTGGCTTGTGTCACCACCCTGTAAATTCTAGTCTGTTTTGCAGGTTATAGCTATTTGCTGTGCATTACCTGGGAACCATAACTGTACCATTCGGCCACTTGCTAGTTCTGACTGATTGCCCATTATTGCTATGTTGACCATTGCACTGTTTATCTACCATGTGCGCGCACACTGAGCTCCGCTAACTCACTTCTCACTCTCCCGCTACTATGCATCTCCAAAGTGCTCTTGTGCTTCGAGGTGCACTTTGACCAACTGTGCCATTGAATCTGGTTGTATTTCTAGCCAATTGTGTTTCCTAAATCTAGGTGTAGTCTAACCCTATGTGCTATTTTCGAATCTTGTTGCTTTCTCAACCAAAATCTCTATCCTGCCTCGAGATGCATTTCTGACCAACTGTGCAATTGAATCTGGATGTTTTCTAGCTAAATGTTCTACTTGAAGTTAAAGGCCGCCCCTCCGCTCTTAGCTCGAGTGCACTACTCCTTAACCAGCTACAGCCCTCTAGCCTACCCCCCCAGCTCAAATTAGCCACCATTTGCCTATTTTGCCCTGCTCCCCAACTAGTGCCACCAGCATTACGCACCGCTATTACCAGACCATGATCTTCTGGCTCGCCCTAATCATGTTCCCTTTCTGCATAACGCTGGACAACGTACACTGCAGCGGTAATAGCTACAAAGCCTACCAGGACGGCTTGGCTAAACTAGGGTGCCCAAGATACCACCCCATCCCATGCCCCACACCGTTCCTACCCGCCGTATCCCCCTTCCCACCTACTCACCACCCCCCTCATACTCCCCACATCAATCTGGGCCCCCCAGCCAACACAACACACAGCCACCCCAGTCCCATCGCCAAGCCTAACTAAACTAAACACCAAACACCCTGCCCGCTCCAAGCCTTCAGGCCTAACCCCCCCTTCCTTCATTCTCACCCTCACAACCCGCAACGCCAGACTAGGCATCAGGCTCCCTTCTACAACTACTAGGCCCAACGCCAAATCCAACACCAAAACCAATACAAAACACAATGCGCCGAATAAGCCCATTCCTCCCCCACTAAAAGGCGCCCTACTGAATGTCAGATCCTTGGCTGCCCACCCCACAGAGATCGCAGACATCATTCTTACCAATGATCTCGACTTCCTGGCCTTAACAGAAACTTGGCTTCATGAGACGTCCGGACCACACTTATCGCTAGCCATCCCTGACAAATACTCTATCCTCAGAGCTGATAAATCTAACGCTAGAGGTGGAGGCGTAGCGATCATCTCCAAATCCTCCCTAGACCTCAGATCAACCGCTACAGTATCACTCACATCCTGCGAAATACTCACAGCCAAGTTGCAAACTTCCCCCACAACCACAATAACCCTACACCTCATATACAGACCCCCAGCCCCCCTGGGGTCTTTGACGAAGACATCACATCTCTCATCACTGAAAATTCCAAACCGTCAGCACAAATTATAATCCTCGGGGACTTCAACTTTGGTTATCAGGACCCGAACGATGCACATGCTGCATCTCTAGCCAATGTCCTAACCGAACATGACTTCACACAACTCAATGCCTTCCCCACCGACCAAAAGAGCAGAACCCTTGACTGGGTAGCAACTTACAATTGCAACCCAATCTGCAAGGATCCCCAACCTCTGGCATGGACTGATCACCACATGATTCCTTTTAAGGTCAACACTAATCAGATACTGCTTAATAAATACCCCCCCAGCACCAGCCTGTCCCACCAGGAACAAACGCAACATCACTGCTGAAGCCCTACTACCCCTGGTCCTACCCACCCTCAAAGCTCTCCCAGCCAACGCTGACTTAAACCTGTTGATTGACACCTTCAATGACTCCATGGCTAAGGCACTGGATACAGTTACCCCCCTGAAACTAAGTAAAGATAAACCTAAAGCTCATCTGAACTCGTGGTACACCCCTGAGCTCAAATTACTCAGAAAAAAGAAAGCCAAGGCACAACTCACATGGAAGACTAACCCCTCTGTGGAAAATAAATCCAACCTCACAAATCTATCCTCATTATACAAAAGTGAGATATTTTGCACCAAAAAAGATGTGTACAACACCAGGATTACTCAGGCAGGATCCTCCACTAAAGAATTATTTAAAATTCTGAAGGAATTGGAAAACCCTACTTCACCTCCAGACACCTGTTTGAAAGACAAATCCTGGTGCACCAGCATCCAAAACGCCCTTAACAACAAAATTACAGGACTCCAAATCAAAATTGAGGACAAACGCAAACAACTCTCCAATAACAAGGTCACCAGCTCTAGCCCACCCACACCCAACAACACAAGTTTGGGATTCACATTTAAGAAAGTTACCACTACGGAAGTTCAAAAAATCATCACCTCCCTAAAACCCTCGAACTGCAAAGGTGACAGTTGTCCCGTCCAAATCATAAAAGACGCAGCTAGAGAGCTCTCCTCCTTCATCACCAAACTTATCAACCTATCCTTCACCAATAATTCCATCCCCAGCAACCTAAAACAATCATGGGTTCTCCCACTCTTGAAAAAACAATCCCTAGACCCAGCCATACCCACCAATTACAGGCCCATCACCACAGTCCCATTCCTACTAAAAATCCTGGACCGAGTTGCCTACATCCAAATTCAGGAATACTTGGAATCCAACCAACTGCTAGGAACACGTCAATCTAGCTTCAGACCTCAACACGGAACAGAAACCGCCCTTGTTGATCTCAAAAGCCAGATTGATGAAATTAAAGACAAAGGCAATTCCGCAATTCTACTCCTCTTAGACCTCTCAGCGGCCTTCCACCTGGTTAGCCACGAAATCCTTTGCAACCACCTAGCCACCGCAGCTCACTTCTCCTCCTCTGCCATCACATGGATACAATCCTTCCTGGCAAATAGAACCATGCAAGTCTTCTCAACAACAGCTGCAGCAGACCCCATCCCCATCTCATGCGAGGTCCCACAGGGATCCTGTGTATCCCCCACTTTGTACAATATATTTACAAAGCCTCTATTTGACCAACTGGACCGTCTGGGTGTCACCTACACTAATTACGCAGATGACACCCAGATACTCCTCACCATCACAGGCAATTACCAAGCGGACGTCGCTCGGATCAACGAAATATTCTCCATCATTCAGGCATGGATGGCCTCTCATGGCCTCTGCCTGAATGATGAGAAGACAGAGCTCCTCATCGTCGGCTCCCCCAACACCCTAACTAAACTCAATCCCAACTACAACAACATCACGATCGATGGTCACACCATCCCTATTGCCAAAAGTGTGAAAACCCTTGGCTTCTATCTGGATGCCAACACCAACCTCTGAAAACACACCAATATGATTGCCTCAGCCTCTGCCTTCACCGGCAAGCTCGTTAGGGCCAGCAGACCCTTCCTATCACCCAATAGCTGCCTCACCCTCGCCAGAGCCCTCATACAATCCAAACTAGACTACTGCAACAGCCTGTACCTAGGTGCTAACCAATCTGTACTTAACAAACTACAGGTACTTCAAAATAACACTCTACGCGCAGCCCTCAACATTCCCAGGCGAGAGCATATCTCCACTGCTTGGAAAGCCTGCAAATGGCTCTCCATACGCCAGAAAATTGACTTAAAAACCATCTGCCTCACGTACAAGTCCCTCAATCACCTAGCACCACCATATCTAACTAACACATTCACCCTGAAACCCACTACCAGAACCACCAGATCCTCCAACACTCTATGCCTGTCGGTGCCCAGATTCCACCTGAAGAGTTGGCGGGACTAGCTTCACAGTACTTGCCTCCCAACTCTGGAACACCCTACCTCTCAACATCAAATCTATCGAATCCTTCCAGATCTTCAGGAGGCAAGTCATCAGCTGGCTCCTGAACAAAGAGTATCTAACACCTGACCACTAACTGGCTCATGTACTGTATATGACTGTATATTATAAATGTGTATTGCTACCTGTATATTATTCTAACACTTAAATTGCAAATTGTATTCCTTATATTACATATGCATGTACTATAAGTATGTATGTACGAAGTATGCAACACAAAGATACTTCTCAACTATGTAACCGTCTTCTTAAGCGCCCTTCTACCCCTGGGTTTGGAGCGCTATACAAATAAAATAAACAAACAATTAGCCAATAGGAATCACACAGGAGACTGTAGTGGGCAACATTTTAGGGAGGAGCGAAAAAGAGAGTATGAGGTGATGGATCGGAGGGATAATGGAGGAAGATTCCAGTGGAGAGGGGCCAACAGCTGAAAAGATTGAAAACGTGTCTGTGCAGAAGGGGCACGTGGAACAGTAAGTAAGAAAAGTCCAGAAGAGCGGAGAGGACGAAACGGACAATAAAATGAAAGAAGAGAGGTAAGATAATCAGGGGCAAGGCCATATAAAGATTTGAAGACTAGACAAAGGAAATAGAATTTCAACTGAGAGTGAAAAGAAAGCCATCGAAGGGAGTCAAGAGAAGAGGAGATAGTCACGATAGGATAATAAGTAAAGCCTGCGGATAGAAGAATGATAAATTGGTTGGTACTCCACAAGGTACTGTATGTTGCTCTGACATTTTAGCATTAATTTGGGAGGAGCATATTTTAAGTACATTTTGTCTTCCTAAGAAATGTAAGGATATATGTTTCATGTTTGACAAGAAGTGTTTGATCCCACACATGGAGAGAAGTCGACAGGATATAGAATGGGCCATAGGTCAATTGAATCTGTCTAAGGCCGCCCGCCCTGATGGGATTCCCCCATGCGTTTACAAAACTGATCCGGCTAAAAGCTAAATTTGACCTTGTTTTGGCATCCAACTCTCTTCCTGAGTCCTGGATGTCAGCCATCATTGTGCCCATTTACGAAAAAGGGGACCCTACCTCGCCTGATAATTACCGCCCGATTGCTTTAACTGATGCAGCTGCCAAAGTGTTTGTTAAGTTATACTTGTGTGTGATGTGGTTTGTTTTCTTTTGGTCTGGGTTCCAGAACTACTTTTAGTTCTGGAACCACTTAGTACTGTTGGTGCTAACTGGATGCAGTGCCTGTTGCCTGCTCCTGATAATTTAATAAAACTTTTCTCATACTTCATTTGGTGTCCGCTTACCTCCAACACTGGTGATGAGGAGTTCTGAAGAGCAGGACAGTGCGGCGGCGAAGCCCTCCCGACTTCGGTGGATCCAGCGCTGAGCCACTGTGAGAGGCTTGGTGCGCTTTGCTGTTGGTAGAGAAGAGAAGAGGATTGGAAGCAGGCCACATCCAGAAGAGACACGGCAACAGGCACTCCGGTCCTTCGGCTGTGCTCGGGTCAGAAGGGGAACTCTGGATGAAGAAGGGCGGGGAAAAACGTCCTAGTTTGGGATTCCGCTCGCGCACCATTATTAGCCACAGTGCGCGAATGCCTGCACAGAAAGCGTTACGTCTGTTACCACGTTCCTAGCTGACAAGGGGGCGTGGCCCAGTAACGCACAGCGTAGGAAACAGCCAATCCCACTTTTGGAAGGCCCAGCCATTGTGACTGAGGTTGCCTAGCAACCCAACAATTCCAGCAAGCCGCTCTCAAGAGCATTTGGAAGTGTCAGCCAGCATTGTGACATCAAACAAATAGAATGAGACAGAGAGCTCCTACCCACCTGAAAGAATTGTGGTGTTAATGATCAATGACTATCAGTGCCATCAGTTTGATGTTTCCTCTCCAAAGTACTGGCACATGGTACTACAATTTACAGATCTAGGACCACAGTTCAATTATAGTAATTCCACAGCAATAGAAACTAAATTCCAGTGGCATTAATATTAGGACACTGTGTCAAGTTTTGAAACAGAGACTATGGCTGCTGAAATCCCACCACCTTCTCCTTTCTTAGTAGAGCCTGGAAGACCTCCAATCAGATGGGAGAAGTGGAAGCACGTGTACGAGAACTATTTGTTAGCCATAGTAGGTGATGGGTTTAGTGCAGCCAGGAGGAAGGCCCTGCTACTGCATAATCTAGATCCTGAAGGACGATGTGTGCCTGACGGACTAGTTTCTCGTCAAGAGGAAGGTGGAGGTGATGCTGATGAGTATATTGTGGCCATCAAACAAATTGAGAAACATTTTGAACCAAAAAAAAGTCACGTTTGAGGGATACACATTTTTCAACGTGTTCAGGACAGTGCAGAATCTTTAGAATCATATTTGGCATCTTTGAGAACATTAAGCCACACACGCGAGTTTGGAGACCTGACGGATTCGTTAAGTAGAGTTCAATTGGTAAGGTGTACCAATAGTTTGAGTTCAAGAAAAATTGCTTGCCAAGGATGTTACGTTAGAACAGGCGGTGGAACTCACACGCAGTATTGAACAGACGTCACAGTACATGAGAGAAATGAAAGTGGATAAACAAGTGACGCAAAATGTCTGTGCAGTTGGCCAAACAAAAAAATCACCAAGCCCAGGTCCAACAAAAGAATGGTGGAATCAAAAGTGCGCCAAGTGTGGCAGCACGAGACATGCCGCAAACAGTTCAACCTGCCCTGCCAGATTTGCGGAATGCTTCAAGGGCAGACGTAGAGGTCATTTTGCAAACATGTGCAAGGAGTCTTCTATAAATGTGGTGGATCAGAGAGAGAACAATAGTGATTTACCAAATCAATCAGCCACAACTTCCACAAGAGTATTCAATGTGGCTGCACCTATTCAAGCAGGTGTACCAAGACACATTTTTGAGATTTCTGCTGTATCAGGTGAAACAAGCAGTCCTGTAGATGATTTTGTAGTAGATGGATGCAATTTAAAAATGAAAGTTGACTCTGCGTCTCCATGGACTATAGTATCGGAGGAGACACTTACGCATACTTTATGCAAAGAGGTGCAGGATCTAGTTCCTGCCAGAGTGCAGCCCTGTGGCTATGGGGAGTCAGCCATAGAGTTAATTGGGGAGTTCCAAGGCCATGTATCCTATAAAGGAAGGGAATGCACAGCTGACATTTTGGTTGCCAAGAAGGGTGCTTCACTCTTAGGTTGGGAAGAACAAAGGAAACTGGGAGTGAGGATCCAGGCAAGTGCGGTGACTCCAGTTACCATTGCGGAGGTGGAAGACAAGTGGTCTAAAGAATTCCCGGAAGTGTTCACGGAGAATTAAGGAAAGTTAAGAGATTTTGAACTTGATATTAAATTGAAACCTAAAGCTCAGCCAGTAGTGCATAAAGTAAGGCTGGTTCCACTAAAGATGAGACAGCAGCTTCATGAGGAACTAGTTAATCTTGTTAAAAAAAGGTTATTGAATGCATTGAGGGAACTGAGTGGATCTATCCTGTGGTTTTGGTAACTAACAGCAATGGGAACTTGAGGATGTGCGTAGACCTCAGGGAACTGAACAGAAATATTTTGATAGAGAGACATCCTTTGCCGATTATTGCAGAGACCCTGGCCACACTTGGAGAACCTAATTGGTTTTCAGTAATGGACCTTTCAGAAGCCTATCATCAGGTGCCACTATCGGAGAGAAGTCAACACCTTACGGCTTTCGTCACTCCTGAGGTAACATTTACATATCTACACATGCCATTTGGTTTGGCTTCCCGTGCCTCTGTGTTCCAAAGGGTGATGGAGGAAGTGTTGAAAGAGTTGAAAAATGTTGCTGTGTTCCAAGATGTCAGACTGGTGTATGCTGATAGTGAAAGAGAACATGATGTGGTGTTGAGTTGTGTACTGGAAAGTCTGAGGAAGGCTGGTCTCACTGTACAGAGGAGCAAGTGCAGGATTAGTGTGAAAGAAGTCGAGTATTTAGGGCATAACATTTAAGGACAAGGTGTTTCTTCCAAATTTTGTCTGGTAGAGAGCATACACAAAGCTCAGAACAGAAGATCTTTCATGGGTATGGCGGAGTTCTACCATAAATGTGTCAACCAATTCACCACCATATCTAGTCCTTTGAGTAATCTGCTTAAAAGGGAATCAATTTCAGTTGGTCTGAGTGTCAAGTAGCTTTCAAGAAAATTAAGGTAGGCATTGGAAACGCACCATCATTAGGTGGTTTCGTGGGTGGTAGAAAACCGGTTCCATCAGTTTATGCAAGTTTATTAGATTTGGGTGCCTCTTTAATTCAAATTGATTCAGGGAAGGAGGAGCCTGTTATAGCTTTTGCCTCTAGGCCTTTAAGAGGTGCTGAGAAAAAGTATTCGGTGATGGAAAGAGAAGCCCTGGTGGTGTTTTGGGCAGTTTTACATTTTACGTTTTTTTTGTGGGGTCAAGAATTTCAGGTCAAGACAGATCAGAAACCCCTAGTGCAGCTGATGAGTAGCAGTGGATGGGCTAAGGGCTCTCCCAGGATCTCCTCATGGATGATTGGTCTGCAAGGGTACAATTTCAGGTTGTGCTACATACCAGGTAGAGAGAATGTGGTAGCTGATTGTCTCGACTTCTGGTTGAGGTAGTGGAGGATATGGTAGGAATGATCCGGGAAGAAGACATGATAATTTCCAATGTTGTAGCAGTGCTGTGAGTAAAGCAGAGTGACTGGAAGCAGAGGGGAAAGATGTGACTGTGTCTAAAGTGAAGGAGTGGACTGTAGGAGGGTGGCCTGGCAAAGAGATTTTAGATAGGAGTTTTGATCATTTTTATGAAGTAAGACAGGAACTAAGCCTATCTGAAGATGGTAGCAGGTTAAGGAGAGGATCCAAGGTAGTTCCCCTTCCAGAGTCAGATGTTGTGTAGTTCATCTAGCCCATCAGGGTCACTTAGGCATAGGTGACACAAAGAGAATATTGAGACAATCGTTTTGGTGGCTGGGTATGGATAGTGAAGTGGAAAGGAGGGTTTGTTCATGCAGGGAGTATGAGAGAAGTGACAAAGGAAAGATTGTGAGAGAGATTCCGCTTTCACCTGTACAGGTTCCGAGTGAACCCTGGAGGAAGATTGCGGTAGATCTTATGGGTCCCATAAAAGGGTTAGGGGATGGATTCAAGTTTGTGGTAGTGATGGTGGATTACCACTCTAAATGGATAGAGTGGAGAGCTTTGAGGGAGGCCACCATAAGTGAAATGATAGAGTTTTTTGAGGATGTCTTCTTTAGAGAGGGCTTCCCAACTGAAATAATTAGACAATGGGGTCCAATTTTGTGCAGATATAATGAAGGAGTTCCTTATACGCTTTTGGATCAGACATTTACGCACAGCATTGTATCACCCCAGAGCGAACGGATTAGTCGAACGGGCCAATAGATTTCTTAAAGGAGAGATACAGTTGGCTTTTAGTTCGAGATTGTTGTGGACGGAGGTATTGAAAGAGATGGTGTGGAGTTACTGCATCACACCCTATTCCATCACAAAGTTTCCCCATTTGTATCATTGAAGGGCCGACAACAGCCACAAAATTGTGCCCTGGTTGGTTGGAGTTATCAGGGTGTGTGAAAGTTGATAGGCCGGAGGACATGAAACTGATTTCACAGGCTCAAAGTGAATTGCAGAGGTTTGATTCGGCTGCAAATGTCAAGACGGTGGAGTGGGCTCTGGGTGATTCAATGCTAATAAAGAATCCCAGATTTGGGTCCAAGTGCCTGAAGAGCAAGTTTATAGGACCAAAAAGAATTGCAGCAATTTGCAACAGTGTGGTAATTATGGAGGGAGCTGAATGTTGTTCAAAAGAGAGGTTGGTCAGAAGTTCTGAAATGGGAAATGATGAGGTGGTGTCGGAGAGTGCTGAGGAGAATGCTGAGGTGGAAAAGGATGAGATTCACTATGGGAAAAATAATGAGGAGGATCAGACCACGGTCATGGACAAGCCTAAAGGCAGAACCAAAAAGATGCCTATTCGTCTTAAGGATTTTTGTTGTGAGTAATTAATTTAGGCATTGTTGTATGTATAAGGAGGGAGATGTGTTAAGTTATACTTGTGTGTGATGTGGTTTGTTTTCTTTTGGTCTGGGTTCCAGAACTAGTGCTAGTTCTGGAACCACTTTGTACTGTTGGTGCTGACTGGATGCAGCGCCTGTTGCCTGCTCCTGATAATTTAATAAAGCGTTTCTCATACTTCATTTGGTGTCCGCTTGCCTCCAACAGTGTTCTCCATCCTTATTTTGTATCAACTTGAGAAACACATTGCCGACCATGATATTTTCTCAAAGTATCAAACTGGATTAAGGAGGGGATTGAGCACGGTTTTAAATGCGATAGTGATGTCACATGCACTGGCACAAACCAAACAAACTTTCAACCCCAATATAAATGGCCTTTATTGACATGTCAGCGGCCTTTGATACTGTCATAAGAGACATCTTGTGGTATAAAATGGGGATTCACAATTAATTAATTTTTTGGGTTTTAAAATGACACACGGATACATCTTATAAAGTGAGGATCAACAATGAGGGCTCTACCACGACTTGTATATCCATGTATGTAGGCCTGAAACAAGGCTGCAATTTATCTGCCACCTTATTTAATTTAGATTTGAGTGACGTGGGTAATCTATGGGTGGCGAATAATATGTACCCTGTGAAAATTAAGAACTCTTCGTGTTCACTGGCTTGCATTTGCAGACGATATTATTCTTCTAAACCTTATGGCCTGCAAAACAAGCTAAGTGCATTCGAGGACTTTGCTGGTGCACACAAGTTTAGGCCCATGTGACCAAAACGAAGAAAATGAAATATAAGGCGGGTAGGAAAATTAGACCTTCAATTGGATGATAGATACTGGCCGTATAGATATCTGCTCAAATCTAATATATCTTGTCTACTCTTTAAGCAATTGCTCATCACTTAAATATTGGTCTGAAATTTTATAAGGGAAAATATTGTCCCAAATGAAGGTGATATTTGCTAAATTCTGTAAATATTCGATTTTACTTTTGCTTGAGTTTTTGAATAAAAAAAGTTGAACCAATCTTACTATATTGCATGGGCATGTGCTTGTGTAATATTAATACTTTTTTTAATATACGTCAAGGTAGCCTCGTGAAATCAACTATACACCTGGCTTTATGGTCCCTAATTGTGTAATCCGTCACAAATTTGGATTGATATCTCTCGCAAGTAGATGTGAGTGGAGGGCTTTGTGCAACTATGCAAAAATTATTGAACCTCCCAAATATTCTCTCTATTTTGAACTCCAAGAAATGTTGATGGGATCTGGTCTGAGATCCTTTCTTGATTATACCAAGCAAATTAATTAATTGCTCAATGATCTAGGTGTCTCACAACAAGATCTATGCATTTGTCCAGCATATGTAAAAAAGAAATGATATGAGAAAGATTAAAACAAAAACAAAGAGGTGATGGCTGGAAGGTTTAGAATGAATCTTAACCACTGGCAATGCTCTGGGCAACCCTCCAGGCCACCGTTCTTCGCCTGCCAAGCCATTACAGAAGGGGAAAGACCATATGCAAATCAGGCTTGGTCCCACCCCAAAAGGGGCAGTCCAGCCCGAACTGCTAGGCCACATCCATTTTGCACGAGACCACAAGCATCCCCAAACATGTTTCGCCCTTGTTGGGGCTCATCCGTGAGGAGTAGCTTGGGTCTCTAGGCCAAGCAGGCACGGGACGCACGTCTGGACATTCCGTCCTACTCGGGGTGACAAAGCAAAAACAAAGAGGTGATGGCTGGAAGGTTTAGAATGAATCTTAACCACTGGCAATGCCCTGGGCAACCCTCCAGACCGCCTGCCAAGCCATTACAGAAGAGGAAAGACCATATGAAAATCAGGCTTGGCCCCATCCCAAAAGGGGCAGTCCAGCCCGAACTGCTAGGCCACATCCCTTCTGCACGAGACCACAAGCATCCCCAAACATGTTTCGCCCTTGTTGGGGCTCATCAGTGAGGAGTAGCTTGGGTCTCTAGGTCCAGCAGGCACGGGACCCACGTCTGGGCATACCCGTCCCACTCGGGGTGACAAAGCAAAAACAAAGAGGTGATGGCTGGAAGGTTTAGAATGAATCTTAACCACTGGCAATGCTCTGGGCAACCCTCCAGACCCCCTAGCTTAGCAGTTCGGGCTGGGCTGCTACCATTGGTGGCAGTACCAGACTGATTTGCATATGGCTGGACCCCTTTTGCAATGGCGCAGACGGGCTAAAAAACGGTGGTGTGGAAGGTTGCCCAGAGCAACGCCAGTGGTACAGATTCATTCAAAACCTTCCACCCATCACTTTTGTGGTCACAGTTTGTCTCACTATGTGAGAGAGAGTATGCCCAGACGTGGGTCCCTTGCTCGCTGCGCCATAGGGAACCAAGCTGCACCTCACTGAGGAGGCCCAATAAGGCCGAAACATGTCTGGGGTTGCTTGTGTTTCCGTGCAGAGGGGACCTAGCCTAGCAGTTCGGGCTGGGCTGCTACCATTGGTGGCAGTACCAGACTGATTTGCATATGGCTGGACCACTTTTGCAATGGCGCAGACAGGCTAAAAAACGACAGTGGTGTGGAAGGTTGCCCAGAGCAACGCCAGTGGTACATATTCCTTCAAAACCTTCCACCCATCACTTTTGTGGTCACTATGAGAAAGATTGGATACAGACAATTGAAGATTTGAATAAATATAGTACGTACAAGGATTATGCCAAATTTACCAGGAAAGGATTTCCGTGCTGGCGTATATAGTTTCATTTCCATGCCACTCCTCTCGTGCATTTTACATATGTTTTAAATTAAATCAGATTCACACACGAGAGAGGGTGGCCTACTGGTCCCTTAAAAAAGGACAGACCTCTTCCCTAATATGTCGATTTCCTACTTGTGATGAGCCTAGGAAATCATTAAAGCATTTAGTACTTGAATGCCCGCATTTTAAAATACAAAAAAACGTATTGCTGATCAAATTCATTAACTCTGTCTGGGCGGATGCTTTAGAATCATTGTGGACACGAATGATGTGGGAGGGTGGGGTGGGAGTACAAAGCGCTTATTTTTGCTTTGTTACGACTCCTGCGAATAATAGAAGCTGAACTGGTACTGTCAACACAATGATCATAGAATCTTTGATATTACAGTTTTTGAGCATTGTAATAGTATGTCTGATATAGATATTAGGAATCCCTGAAACACCTATTCTGAAAATATCTGTGTTGAATTATTTTTCCATAAACATAACAATCCATCTGGGAAAAAGTTTAACTTTCCGTTTTTGCACACAACCTCAAAACTGTGGTGATTTATTCCCTCAAACATGGCAATTTGCATTTGGCGCTTTTGCACACAACCTCAATATTGTGGTGGTATATTTTTTAATACTGGATGGACTAATGTGTTTAGGAATTCTAAGTTCTATAGCTACATTATCATCATATTTTTAGTCTCAGGGTAAAACTTAGAATTCACTTTGTTGGAATGTTATAATTAATTATTTAAGAATACATTTGTATTGTTTGTGCATTGATTCTTTATATTTTAGCTCTTAGAGAGATGCTATGTTTTAATAAGACCAATGTTTTGTCGGGTCCTGTACAAATAATTTTGTTGGCATGCTATGATGATTTATTATAGATATAAATTGTACAACGGGCACTTTAGCCCCAAATGGGATGTTATATTTTAACATAATTGACGATCTGCGAGGGCCCATAAAATCTTAGAATTGTATGTAGTAGATCTAAAAGACAAATTTTATGGTGATCAACTTTTTGCTTCTTTTATATTGTCAATTCTGCATGATAGTACCATGTGGGGAGTTAGACAATTATACTAATTGATGCTCTATGTAACATTGAATTAAGCAGCACAGATTAGAGTCTTCAGGGATTGGGTGAAAGATGATCGAGGGAAGAAATGGAGGGAGATAAACAGAGCAGTAGTGGGCACTGACCTGGAAAAAGTGCTGTGGCTTCCCCGGGTTGACAGGACTCGTAACATGCAGAGGCGTAGACAGGGTAGGGCCTGAGTGGGCAAGGCCCACCCAAAATCTGTTAATGCCCACTCAGAAGCACTGTGTGCAGATTTACAGATGTTAATGTCACTGTGGTGGGCACAACTACATTAGCTTCAGGCCCCACTCGTTAGACTATCCTGGCTACGCCTCTGGTAACATGTATTGCAGCGGAATTGAGGCGTTGGTAAGACAGATGTGGGATGAAGCAGTAAAGAGATCCAAAATCACCACCTTTCCATCACCGCTCACGCCGATATGGGGGAGAACTCACGGTTTGATGCCTGGCAGGAAGGGGGTTGTAAGCTCTTGAGGGACCTATATGGGGGGGGGGGGGGGCAGATGAAATCCTTCCCTCAATGCAAGATGACTTCGTAGTGGGAGAAAGGTAGTGTTTCCGCTACACACAACTGAGGCATTGGGCCCTACACCCCAAAATAAAGGAGGCAGCAACCAGGGACCTGAATCTTTTCAAGAAGTATGTTACAACTAATTCAGGGGACAGATACCTCATAGGGGAGTTGTACTGATTGCTTATAGATGGGGAAGAGGTGGGGGAAAGGAAATGTATGGGTAACTGGGAAAGGGAGGTCAAACAACCAATTGACACTAATCAGTGGCAGACCCTCTGGGCAAACATTCCCAGGCTAACTAACTCATTGCAAGTTCAAGAAATCTGGACTAAGCTGATGTACCAATGGCACCTTACTCCTTACAGATTGGCGAAAATCTATCGGAACGCTGCCTCCTCTTGTTGGAGGGGATGTGGTGGAGAGGGCTCATGGGCTCACATATGGTGGCAGTGCCCAAAAATAATATAATTCTGGGACATGATTCAGGAAGCAATCAAAGACATCTTGGGCCTGGACATTGGGCCTTACACTGGCCTGTTTATCACGGGCAACGATGGAAACCTGGACAGGCTGCCCACGAAAGCCCAACAGAAGATTTATGTGATCTAAGTGATGGCAGGGGCGCTGCTGACGGCCCAAAAGTGGAAATCAAAGTTATCACCCACTGACCATAAATGGGTAGGGAAGGTTTGGAGCTTAGCAGCTCTGGAGAAGGTGACATACTCGCTAAGGGACGAACTTATCTTATGGAATGGGACTTGGTTCTACAATTTCTCAAGAGGGACTCCAAGAGGGCCTGGTGCCCACGGAAAATTAAGCTCCTAGGGCTGTGGGACTAAAGGCCCCAGGCAAAGGCATGAGAAGGTGACGGGGATAGAAGGAAGGAGGTAGCAGGGGAGGCCAATGAGGGGGGGTCTATAAGTTGCTTTGGTGATGTTCAACTCTGCAGGAACAGCGACTTGTGAGGAGGGAAGAGAGCAAATACGTCATGGACAAGATCACGGATGTGAAGAACTCTGGCCTGGTAGGGAGTGGTAGCGGGGGGAGTGAGGGGGTTTTGTGCGGGGGAGGTTCTTTCATTTCAACACAGTTTGTTTAAGAAATGCTAATAAAAACTTATTTGAAAAAGAAAATACATGCCCGAACGATCAGCACAATAAGATTTATGAGCGCACTTCCCCTTTAAGAGGCCAACAAGAGACATTGTTGAACTTTGTGAAGAGGGGCCTACACTTGCGGAAGAGGAACCCTGGGAGGCCTAACAAGAATTGTACAATAGACATTGTTGAACTTTGTAAAGAGAGGTCTAGACTTGCGGGATAGAACCCTGAGAGGCCTGACACGAACTGTGTATTTTTGTTTGGAACTGGGAGGATTTAGGTTTGAGGAAGGTATCCCCAAGGGACCCAGAGACATTGGGGCCTTTTTATTCACTTGCTGCAAGAACCCTACATAGAAGGTTCCGAGGGCAATCCTTTTGAGTTGAACTAGTTTTGAAACTGGCAGGATGATACCTGACGTAAGACTACCTGAAACCAGTCTTGGTTTACATTTCTTTTTCAGCCACCATTTTTTTTAATGAAAACCCCATGTCACATTTTTCTAAGTGGAGGGCACGCATAGGTTTTGACACAGACGGACTTTGGTTTTGGAATTGGACATCAACAGCCCTTAGAAACATCAGTTGAGGGAACAATCCCTTTGGAGTTAGGGCCAGTTAGGTATTACACAAGCCCCATAAAGTTTCTAAATAAAGGTTTTGAGACTGTTACTTTTGAGTCTGTGTCTCACATGATACCATTCCTGCCTCACACTTCTCAGTGCCCTCTCACACATCAGCAAAGGGGTCCACATAGCTGGCAGAGAAGTAGCACAAAACTCACGCATCGGAGTTGCATGGGCTGCATTAGACCACCTTTTCATAGAGCCAGAGGAACCAGGCTTCTTCATGTAGTTTGGCTCTGCTGCCCACCCCTGTTGCATTGATACATTTAGCCGTGTCACCCTTCTGCCAGTGGCCAATGTGTAAAGATGCCAATTAAGACTGAGGAAAGACCTGGGCTGCTGGCTATTTCCTGATTTCTTGCTAATGTGTAATTTGCAGACAATGCATTATTTTTTGTTGCATGTGTGCCCAATCCAAACACAACTAATTTCCTGTACCACCTGTGCAGTTAATGTTTTTATTTGCTCACATCAGGCAACAGTGTTCAACGTACTACAATGCCACAAACTTCACATTTTGTTTGTAGAATGGACTATTGATTTAACCTGTTTGTGAGCTCAGATTTCTTTATGTTTTTAGTGCATGGTTGTGGTGGTCAAAAGACACCTGATTGGCTTAGGATGGGTTTTTGGTTTGGTTAGATATGAAAAAAGTTCACAATATCAAAGACATTGTTTAGGAGCCATGTCCTGAACGCTCAGGGCAAGTCACATCTATGAAATATGAGCTGAATTAAAGCACTAACAAATCCATTATTCTGTTCGCTGTGCAAAGTCATAAAAAATCAAGAGAGGGAGCAGCTCAGGGAATAAGGCCCAGATGTATTTCACAGTTACTCGCTTGATCAATGATCATTGCATCCCACCGGAGGAGCCGTTAATGGGCAGATGCTGCGGCGGCACCGTCCCCGGTCTGATCAGTCTGTTTTTAGTCATTTGTTGCTGAGCATGAGAATGGATTTGTCACTTGATTTATATGCCTTGCATTTATTTATCTGACACACAGTTCTTCCTGTTGGCTTTGTCTGGCCTTTAACAGACACAGTTATCGTTTTACCATAAGACAAAAGGGGAGCCAGATTCTAAGGGTGGAAGCTGGAAAATGGGTAGTTGATTCTGCCTGTTCCTATCTGATGTCAGTACCTGTGGATAGATGTGTGAGGGATTTGGCATAGTGCCATTTGCAAACTCCTTTTCCTCTTTTACGTACCAAAGGTCGATCCACTTTGTAATTGTAGGCCAACCCCCCAAAAAAGACTACAGTAAAATATGGTAAATTGCCCCATGCAGGTAGTTGTTTAGGATCAGTGAAGGCCAGAAGATGAAGGATATTCGAGTCAGAGCAAATTGTAAATGTCAGTTGTGCATTTATAGTTGGTCTTGCACTAACTAGTGCACCCAAGTAGTCTTTTTCAGCACTGTTCTGTTGGGGGATGAACTGGAAGGAGCTCATTGTGGTTTACAAGGCTGTTGCTGTTATGTCTGATTTTGGTGGTTGCAGGTGTCACAGATGGCACAGAAAACAGACATAGTCTGAGTTCATCATTAGTGCCTCAGATCTTGGTTCAAGGGTCTTTATTACATTCTTTCTGGCCTATGCCCGTCCCTCTCTCACCTGCCCACAAACAACCTCCTTAAGCCAGTCATCCGTAACCTCTGTTTAGTTATACCGATTGTTGACGCAAACTGTCTAATAGCTGCCTTATACTAAAGGTGTTCTCCCTTAAACCAGAATCACTTACTCCCTCAGGTGCTTCCTAACTTTCACTACTCTCTTTTTAAAAGCATTAGATGTGATTTAGTTTGCAAGTACATTTACACACCAATACCATTATCGTTACAAGTGTAATGAAGAGGAAGTAATATTACATTTCATGACTAAATTCCAAAATTGTTTTTCAAACAAAGAACAGATTCAAACAAAACGAATACGCACCTAAGGTTCGTCAGCACGAAGGTCGATCAAAAAAAAGAAAAAACACGTGCTGAAAAAGATAACACCCAGCCAAAAAATCTAAACGAACCCGACCGATCGTCTGCCCCAAAATATTCGCCCAAATCATTGCGAAGAAATCGAGAACGAAGCAATAGTCAAAAACAAAATACTGTCTATTCGACTCAACAACAAAACTCCAAAACAAACACACAAAATAATTCCAACCACTCCGAACGTCAGACGGAGAAGTGGATTCTGAAAGTTGAACAAATGAAAGACAACAGAGACGAAGTCACACTAAACAGAAGAGGAGTCCTGACGCTGATACATCTTGTTCCAAAATTGTCCCAAATAACGTCAGACGATATAAGAATTGTTGAACCAAGTCACTATCACGGAAGAGCTACATGCTACCTTCACATCATCTCGAGAAGAATCCAAAATAAACTGCTAGACCGAGAAAGGGACTTCTGCAGTTTGGGATATCATCTTTCTCAACAACAAAGCAACTACGAGAACCCAAACTCCAAACACACAATACCCTCAGCAAAGAAATCACGTAACAACGAAAACGCCTATGATCCAAGACCCAAACATAATATAAATGGTAGCGCACATGAACTGAGACCTTCATACCGAAACACCACTACGACCGCTCAACAAAACTCATATAAGCTACCATCAACTCAGTCTCAACCTCCACCTCAAACTGCCCGAACTCCATCCATATCAGACCCTGCTACTAAAGACAACCAAAAAGCGAAAATAGCCTTCCGAAAGTAACGACACGACCAACACAAGAATCTTACCAAAACCATCCACTTACCACAAAACTTGCCCTCTACTCCAAAAACCAAAAATTCGACTTCATCTAGCTTCTGGGCTTGGCTCCCAAAAGCACTGGCAACGCATCGATCGAAATAGCAACTCATGGACAGAACCAGCTTACAAGAATCAGCAACTACTCAAGAAAGACTCCCCCGTGACTTGAAACTACAATCATGGAACACCAGAGGATTGAAACACCTCACCTCACCTAGCAACGTCAACCTAGGATCAGCAGATCTGTGGTGCCTCCAGGAAACCTGGTTGACCAAAACTCCATCACTCGACGGCTTTGACCTTCGTTTGGCACCAGCGTCAAAACGATCACTTGGCCGACCATCCTCAGGCCTCATAACTGCATGCCGAATCAACAGTGGCCTGGCAATAACAGACATTATCGTCTCAAACTATTCACTGCAGGCATTACTGCTAACATGGGAACTCCCTCCTAACGCGGAAGCACTCCACCAGACGATCCCGGTGGCAATACTAAACGTGTACTGGAATCCCGCGGCAATTGATAAAAAAACTTTTTGGCCTTAATTGAATCCACTGTGGACGAGGTACGCACCACCTACAACACATACCACATTATAATATGTGGCGACCTAACGGCCCAATGCAAACAAACTTCCACTAAAGCCAACACAAAGAGTGAACGACGAGGTGAAGCTTGGACCAAACTGATGAGCTCTAGACACCTTCACAATTTGGATACAGTGTATAAAAGCAACACCCGTCATCCAACATGGACAAACAACAACTCGGCATCCACCATTGACTATACTTTTGTATCTGAACCCATGCTATCCTTAGCAACTTCTTTCGATGTCCAGCTAATGTCAACAAGTGACCACAACATCCTGGTAACCACATGGAAACCACCACTCATCACCCAAGATAAAATGGAGGATGGATTTGAACAAAACAATCAAAAAAATAGATTGCGTCTCACAGCTCAAAGCATAAGAGACTTGACAAATCGTTACTCAAAAACTAACGATACACCTGAACACGAAACCATGGAATATGCTCCCCTGCTTATCTCATACATGACACAGCAAACCAACCAAACAAAACCACTCAAACACCCATCCATACATACGACAAACTCTTGGTTCCCAGATGCCGTGCCTACAGGAAAGCAAAAAGATCAGCACCAACACTTCCCCCGTCCAAAAGAGAACTAACCATCAAAGAACTAACGAGAGAATATAAATCTTGGGTGAGAAGACACAGATGGACATTACATCAACAAGATGCCGAAACCATGCTAAAAGCCATCTGCACCAATAACGCAAAATAATTCTGGTCTCTACAATTCAATCGATGAAGCAACTTGGGCCACCCACTTTAGATCACTCTTCGAGCTGCCAAACACTCTATCCAAATACGAGCGTCCGAAACCATTGTTGACTGACCTGAATCGCCTAAACCAAACTAACACCTGGACAAAACTGGACGATTTAGATGACATTTGTAACATCATTAAAAAATTGAATAAATCCAGAGCTCCGGGACCTGACGGTATCACCAACTTTGACCTGAAATCACATCCAATCGAATGGGCCAAATTCATAAGATCCCTGTTCACACGATGCATGGCTGCATAATCGATACCTCCTACATGGCTGTCCGCAATAGTGGTCCCGATTTATAAGAAAGGCGGCAAGCAAGACCCTACAAACTACCGCCCTATCGCGCTACTAGACCCTATAGGGAAAGTTTTTGGGTCCCTTCTCCTAAAAAAAATCCAATCTTGGGCCACAGAAGCTCCGTGCAATGACAACTTCCAAGCCGGATTCAAAAAAAACACTGGGAACCACGATCAACATCTTCCTCCTAACCATCTTGAAAAGCAAAATAAAAGACGGCCACCTAAAAGTGTACTCAGCCTTCATAGACTTCTCCAAAGCCTTTGATAGAGTCGATCGCAACAGACTCTGGCAGAAACTATCTTTCTGGGGCTGCCCAAGCGACATTCTAAATCCGATTAAGGCACTCCACACGGATACCAACATTAAAGTACGACTAAATCAGCAAGGCAACTTATCCACTCAGATCAACACGCATAGGGGAGTCAAACAGGGCTGCCCTTTGGCCCTGGCCCTCTTTATCGCTTACATGGGAGATTATCAACATTCCGAAACCTCAATCAGATCCTTCCCACCAAAAATAGCACAAACACCCATCAGTAGACTGCTCTACGCGGATGACCTTATTTTGCTGGATTAACGTCCATAGGCCTCCAGCGCCAACTCACCAATCTACAACTATTTTGTAACAAGAACAATTTGGAAATCAACACCGACAAAACCAAAATCATGGTGATGGAGCGCAAAACCAGAGCGCGGGACAAATAGAACTGGTTCCTGGAAAAAATGAAAATTGAAAGAGTAAACAGCTTCAAATATCTTGGCGTAACTCTGGACAATTCAGCAAAAGAAACGTCTATGCAAGAATCCCTGTTCAATAAGATCCGAAGCCTGGCAACAAAAAAAGGCAAAGCAATAGACAGAAAATTTGGTAAATTCTCCACCATCCCGCTACTGAACTTCTACAAGCAAAAAGTGATCCCCATGGTTACATATGGATCAGAAGCGTTGGCGTGCTTACCCAAGACTCTTTGGCCCAAATTGGAAGCCTATTTTTGGAGGACGACCCTTGCCCTTCCAGACTCAACACCAATCACACTGATCCGGCGAGAACTCTCTTCAAGGCACTGTAGACTGCATCACTCTGATGCTATATAGGAAATGCATTCTACCAAAGGGTTCCTTTCTCCACGGCCTGGTGTCCAAAGAAATTCTAGAGGGAAGCTGCATCATGCTAAGTCAATGGAAAAACGAAAACCAAGCTCTACTGAAAATCATTGAATGTACAGAAGATGATCTGATTAACAATCCTACAAGAATATTAGAAAAACTAAAGACATGGACTGGATTCGCACTTTAGATGCAGCCATAGAATACAAGCTTGTCTCTCACTTACCACCGCTATGGAAAAAACATGACGATCTACAGAACTACATCAAAAGATTCCCCAGCCGAGCGGCACACAATCTTATAATCAGAGCAAGACTGAATCTTGTGGACACCAACGAAATCCGCCACATAAGGAAGCAATCGCTGACTAGCACCTGCAGATTCTGTGGAAACGAGAAAGAGACCATTCGCCACCTTATACTGTCCTGCCCAAGCTTGACAAATATCCGCCGCCCATATATGAAATATATCTGCCAACACTCCACAGTAACTGATGAAGATACATGGTGGAAAAGGATAAGTGGGGACCGCACATCGTGGCAACTAGCGACATACAAAATCCTTGACGCTTTAACAGAAAAACTCACTGCAAAACGAAATGAAAACTAAGACTCTCCTTGTAAAGCGACCAGAAATTCTAACCTACAGAATCAAATGATTAAGATGTCCAAATTCGGACAAAAGAAAGAGAAAAGAAACGATGTTGTAAAAATCAAATTTTTGATTAAATACTCAAAAAAAAAAAAAAAAAAAAGAATTAAAATAAACATCCAGACCCTCAACCATTTAGCTTTGTCTATATATTATTCCACAATGAGTACAGTGGAATAGAAAGCGTTATTTTCCTGAAATACAATATTGCCAAAATTGAGTAATTGCTATATTTTCTGTTATGTACAACCCTCCCCAGCAATTCTGTATAATGAATGGTGAGTACAAGTCATTGTATTAACAAGTCTTGTGAACATCTATATGTTCTGCCAGAATGACAACTTCTAATTGTTCTTTTATCCTTTGGAATCCCCTTTCTGGCCCCTAAAGGCAGTGTAATGGGTAACTGATTAAAAGAAATCAGCAGAGTAAGTCATTGCAATTGGTTGCCAGGGCATAAAATTGGGTATTTTGTGGGTTGAAGAAAAGTGGTAATTTGCATTGCAAATGCTTTGTACTTTTTTTATTAGATAAATCATTTGCGTTCTCAGGCCTTTCTATTTTTGGGCTCTGGCCTTTGTTTCTTGAGGGCCCAATATCAGTCAGGGATACATCTTATTATTATTTTTTTAAAGTCCCGGATAGTCAGTAAGGTTTTAGCAGTGCCTTCACGTAATAACGTTCAAAATAAACCCACGATTGTATCTTCATTGATTACAAGGATTTTGATATAAAGTAAACTGCATCTTACTTCCCATACCGTAGTTAATGATTGTCATGAACCGCCAAATTCGTCCATTTTGGACTTCATGATCCATGATGCACAGCGGTATGAACTCTGTGATCCCCCCAACATGGCCGACGGTTTTGAAACACTGAACAACAGCCCTTGAACGTTACGTTCGACTTCCTAGAAAACAGCCAAGCGCTGCGGCGCCACGCGTCTCAACGCTACTGCTTGGAGTAGTTAGAGGTGTGTTGTCGCAGTCCGCTCCGTGCTCTTTTTTTTTATTCCTTGTTTTTTCCGCCTTCCTATTCCTGGTACCCACTCATTTCCTTCCCTTCCTCCTTTCGTGGTTCATTCCTGGATTAATCTTGTGCTCGGTCTTCCAACGCTTCGGTTCCTTTCGAGCCTGGACTCTATCTCCCTCCTGGTTCCACGTCCTGGATACTGAACGCTTCCTAGCGAAGGGCAAACAAGAACTCACGCTGGAATCCGAAGACCCGCGCCCAGGCCTATACAAGTCTCGGACAGTACGAAAGAAGGAAGCCACTCCAAGAAGGTCGCAAGTAAGGAGAACCAGGTGAGAAGGGGAGAAACTTGTGACAATGATATTAATTGATTATTAGTACGTTTTCAGTCCATACATGATGAATGGTACAATATAGGTTCTGTAAACCTGTTGAGTACCTGCTTGTCTTGTAAAACTCATAATGACTTTTAGTTTGGGGAAGATTTTGGTTAATGTATGCTCCTCTATGTTCCTTTGTGCTCTGTTATAACTATTATTTCACCTACATATTTGTATTTGTCTATTCATTGTATGTTAAAAGACTGGAAACTCCAGATGGAAGGTCTTCAGGGGCACTTAAAAGCCATTATGATTTTTCCATAATACGTTTCAGATGATTTATCTCAGCATAGTGAATGAGTGCACCCAGCAATTGTTTGAGACCTATTGGAGTCACCTCTATTAAGACAGTGTTGTCTGACTAGCCTAACCAAAGGACTTGTACATTTCCTAGCTTCAGTGGAAAATTACAAGTTCCCCAAATAAATGTAGGCATGTCTGCTGTGTGTAGGTTAAAGATGGGGGTGAGAGGGCACCCCTGTTTGAGACCTATATTACTTCTGTATGATTTCGAATATTCATTAGAATTTTTTAATCTTGCCATTACAGTTGTATGTGTTTGTATACCTGTTGTATCATGAACACGAGCAGGCTAATTTTTACCAGAGTAGATAATGGTCAAGTTTCTCAAAAGCTGCCTTTAAAAGTAACATAAAAAAGTGGGTGTTCTTTACAACTAGTTTGCTCAGTTAGGTATTGCAAGATCATCAGGTTGTCAGTGGTGGCATGGCCAGGGCCGAAATCCATTTGAAAACGATGCAATAGATGATTTTTCTTCAACCATTCCCTTAGTTCCATTAGTAGAATATTTATCAAGATTTTACTTCCCGGATCTAACGTTGCTAGAAACCTATAAGATTTGGGATCTGCTCCATCCCCCTATTTTTAGCTGTTACAAGCAGCAATAATTTCCAAGAGACTGTAATTTGCCTTTCCTACTTATATTTTGAAATAGTTTAAATAATATTGGATCCCCATATTGCTGGTTCTTGTTAGAAAATTACATTAGCTAAATCGCCCACGCCTGGTGCCCTCGATAATTTACATTTTGTAATATTATCATGCATGTTGAACAAGCCATATTTATTTATATATATATATATATATATATATATATATATATATATATATATATTCAGTGAAAAAAGTTATGATAAGCTAAGCAACCATAACTCGCGCCACCACCGTGCACTGCTAAGACTAACACCCAGGACATCAAAGATGACATCACAAATGTAATTGATGACATCACTGATGACATCACATGTGTATGTACTTTTCATGAAATATGTGTACAAGGGATTCTTATTATAATGTGGCGAAACAAGTGTCAAGGATCATTGCAATAAATATCATACCCTAATTAGTGCATTGAACGATGCATTGATATAAATAGCATTCTATTATGGGGTTCTATCTGGTATACTAAGCTACTCATACAGAAACATAACATTGTGTGCAGCGTACAAGATGAAGGTATAATATACGTAATGTTAATATGTTGAATAATGAAATGATAATTGTTTTCTTAATAGATTTTTGTGTACTGTGAAATATGTAATACATAGCTAATAAACACATGTATTACATAATTGCATTACTATAGACAAAACACAAAGACACAAGAACACATACCAATATGGGTATATACAGGGAAAGTGAAGTTAGCAAAAAAGCACAAGTAGTAGCAGAAACAATTCATAACTTAACTGATTATTTTCATGCAAATAAATGATTGCTCTGTTTCAAAGCTGCTATTTACCTTATGTATATGTATCACTTGATGTGATTGGACCCACAGGGAAAGTACAGCCATAAAAAAAACAACAGAACTATCAGGAAGTGCTCATAAGTCTATTGATTATCTTTATGCACAAAAAGGATTGCTGTCTTTCAAGCTTGTGTCTTCCCGTTTGTATATGTTTCATATGATGTGACTGGACTCTAAGGGAATTACTGTAAGAACCTACTTGAAGGATACGTCTACAAATAAAATAACATTTTTAGTTTCTGACTGTTACTGAAGAAAACCATGTGGCCTAGACATGTCAGCAAAAGAAAAAAAGAGCGAGCCAGACATGTGATGTCATCAGTGATGTCATCAATGACATTTGTGATGTCATCTTTGATGTCCTGGGTGTTAGTCTTAGCAGTGCACAGTGGTGGCGCGAGTTATGGTTGCTTAGCTTACCATAACTGGCGAATTTCAAGGGTTTTTCAGTTTTACTTGGAACCATAACGTCCCTTTGACAAAGTTTTTTCACTGAATTTCATAGGTTTTTAGTAGCGCAACTTAACCATAACGTCCCTTTAACAAAGTTTTTTCATTGAATTTCGTAGGTTTTTAGTAGTGCAACTTAACAATAATGACTTTCACTTTATATACATATCATATGGAACTGACTGAATCTCTTCTACTGTACTTGATGTCCGCGAACTCATTTAATGTTCGCGGACATGTTCGAAGAACAGTACCACTACCTAAAAAACTCTGGGGGGGTATGTTTGATTGTTATATCATAACATAGGAACATTTAACAAATTTAAAAAAAAGCACACAAACACATTATATGTACTAATACATAAGAAATGTAACCCATAAATACAACACACTAACCATTCATTTAAATGCACTATGTTCTAAAATGGAATATACCACAAGAAAATAAATTGGCTTCCAACATAATTACCTCACAAACACAACAGAACTGAGAACAAGAGCAGACCCACTGAGTACATAGGACATATCTTGCCTGAAATAGTAAGTGTACTTAATTTTATTCATAAATTTATAAACTTTCTGTATTAGATAAAAAAATATATTATCTTTTTTTTTCTTCTCTCACTGAAATGTCTAGTACTCTGGAATGGCTAGAGGAACATTTCCCACATGAAGAAATGTCACAAGATAGTGAAACTAATGGTAAACACTTTATAATATAAACCATTTAATTATTATTATTTTCTATACATTTAACATATATATATATATTTTTTTGTACAGAGCATAACAAAATAGAAACTACCTCTGAAGAAGCTGTTATGGAAAACACGCTTCACAGCATAAAAGAAAAAATTGATTTATTGTTGACCAATTTTAATAATTTGAAAACGTTTGTTGAAGATCATTTTAAAACAAAAAGTCATACCATTGCCCCACATGTACTTGTCCCCCCTCACCATATCCCAGTCAATTATCCCCAAACCCTCTCCATAACCCAAAACGTTTTGATGAGACTTCCATCCCTTCTTCACCTAATAACAATCATGATGAAACCCCTAATTCTCCTGTTTTTGTTTCTATTTCTGCCTCACCGTCTCTGTCATAAATTATTAATATATGTTAAATAAAGTTTAATTTTTATATTGTGTTGTAAATAGTTTTTTTTTTTTTTAAAAAAACAATGTAGGTGTCCGCGGACAGTGCAGGTGTTCTAAAATGTTCGTAAATAAACGAAAATGGAGGTGTCCTGAAGAACACTATATCTGTCCGTAGGGTTCGCTAGCAAGTTCAAACTGTTCTAAGAACACACCCGGTGTTCTGAATTGTTCGTAATTAAACGAAAATGCAGGTGTCTTAAAGAACACTATACCTGTCCGTACTGTTCGCTAGCAACTTGAAAATGTTCTAAGAACACAATTGGTGTCCTGAAATGTTCGTACATAAACGAAATTGAACGTGTCCTGAAGAACAGTATATCTGTCCTTACTGTTCGCTAGCAAATTTAAACTGTTCTAAGAACACACGCAGTGTCCTGAAATGTTCGTTTCACGTGTGACGCAATTTTAATTAGTTCAGGACCCGAACAGTGTCCGTAGAACATCAACGCGCATGCGCTAGCCAATCTCCGTGCATTTGGTGTCCTGCGGACATGCGCTTCCTTCGCGGACTTGTTCGCGAACAGATCATATGACCGCGCCCACGCTGATCGCGTGTTCTGAATGCGGACACTGTTCGGGTCCCCGAACAAATTAAAAGCACATTTTCAATTAATCCATAATATTTTTCAATAAAATCTCACCATGGCACAAGTCCCACATAGTAATCCTGAGTTTCTACATACCTTTTGAAACTTTTCAAACTTTTTTTTGTGTTCGATCTTTCCGCGGACAGCGCGCATGTCTGCGAACTGCGCACAAGCACCCCTATAAAAGACCACGCCCTAGAGCTTATTCTCATTGTGTTTCTGGCTATTCTTCAGAGCACAGCTATTTCTCCAGCAACTTGCTGATTACACCATCGAGATGGCATCCCTGGCTGCAGAACTGCCACCTGGTGCTACACCTGCTTCAGCACCACCCCCACCCCCTCCACCACCACCACCACCTCCCCAAGGGCCTGAAGAGGGGAACAGGAGTGAGGATGCGGAGGAGGAAGAAGAGGATGATGAGAATGAGGTAGAGGAAAACCCTACTACCCGTTGTTCTAGGCGCGAGTCTTCGGTGTGGCGGTTATTTGCCATTCATGGTAATGTTCCTAAGGCTCGTGCGAACCGTGTTACCTGCAATGAGTGCAAAATGATACTCAGTCGCGGGAAGCACGGTAAGTACAGATTTGGGACCACTACTATGAAGCGACACCTGAGGTCATTTCACTCTGGGGCTATTCGCAGGGTTGTACCTTGCGAAGAACGTAGCAGGTTGATTTCCTCTACTTCATCCTCTGTTTCTGATCCTGTCACCACAAGGACCACCTCTGTGGGACAGCGTCTTCCTCAAGCTGCCTCACAGGCCATACAGAATGCTGATGACCCTTACCTTTCGAGGGTCACAGTTGTATGTATGTACTGTGACACAGTACTCTGCAGGGGGAGCGACTTCGTAGTGCTTTTGAGACTATCGTCTCAGAGCACAAGAAGATCTGCTCACTACCCAAATAAAACCCACTCTACATCTTCCTCTCTCAGTTTGCCTTTTCTTATCCCTGTGGTTGGTGTCCCCCCTTTACCTTCCTTTCCCCTCCTCTCCTAGTGTGTCGTGTATAAAAAACCAAAAAAAATACAAAATATCAAAAATCAAAAAAAAATAAGGCTCTTTTCAGAGCCGCCTTTCACAGTTAAAAAATAGAAGTGAAAATAAATGAAGCAGGGCCCTTTGTATTTTTGAGAAGTCCGCGGACAGTTCGCAAACATTTAAAAAATTGGGTTGCTACCCCATCACAAACATTGCAGTTTTCTCTGGGAAGAAGTGGTGGCTCTGAAAAGAGCCTTTGGGTGGTGTTTGTAAGTCAAAAATTATAAATGCTTAACAACTACTTCAAAATGGTTGTTGTAATTCCAAAAAAGGTTGCAATGCATTTTGTACATTTCTCAGAAAAATCCGATTGCCAGCATAAGTAAGATGGACTCCATTTTCATTGTGAAAAGAGGACATGCCAAAATCTCTTAGAAAGGCACAAACAGCCTTATTAACATTGCGTCTTGCTTTTTCCATTTGTGGACCAAATGAAGAAGAATGAAGCCACATTTGTCTCTGCGCAATCCGTGAAAATATCACTTGAGAATTAGGAAACATGTCCATAACCTTCCCAAGTCCTCCTTTCATAGCAAATTGCAAAAAAATTCCAGTCACATGTCCTAAACTGTTCCCTCCACAATGAATTACAATTATGTCTGGATGTTGCTCTGTCTCCAAAGTAGCACAGAGAGGTAGCAAGTCCAACCACTTCATTCCACGTACTCCATGCCAGTGTACTTCCACATGTGGGAATCCAAGATCTACAGCTACTCCACAGCTTTCTGCATGCACCTTCAACCAATGTATCCACAAATCTCCCAAAATCCAAACAATCTGTTTTCTGAAACACACAGCCAGAACTATCTTTTGTTCTCTCAGCAATGTACAGTATTTCTGGTAGATGGTGCTTGCCAATGATATGACACTTGTACTCAGCTAATACAGTCATTTAGTGAAACACAAGAAGTTTCAAGTACAAAAACTTTGCCTCCTCTATCAAAATGTAAAACAAACCAAAAAACAATTAACAGAAAATCAGCTATCACTACAGATAAAACTACTTCTTCAAATTTTAATATAGTTTAAAGTAAGCATACCAAGAAAAGTATTTTAGCCAAAATGTACCGTCACAAAGTCCTTCAAAATCTTATAAAAACAGGAGAGAAATCAGGTTCAATGCTTAAAACCTATCGTAGGAAATTAATCTTAGAAGCGTTGATGGACAGTGCAATTCTTCTGAAAAGAAAGTTATTTATTTTACTGTTAAACAAAATGAAACCACTAACAAAACTAATAACTAAATTACAAAAAAGACTTCTCAATAAGCGAAATGTCAACAGAAAGAACTTCTTAAGTATCTGCAGAGGTGAATGGAATCACACTACGAGCACAGAACCATATTTTAATGAAGAAGCGTACAAACAAAAGCAAACAAATACAATTGCCATACATAGCAATGGTCGAGGTTATGAAAAAGTGAATAATACCATAATGGAACAAGAAGTACTCCTTACAAAAATATGCCCTGAAAACTTAGAATTACCCCTCCATTCAACTGAATCAGAACGTCTAGTGTACAAATGGCCATGAACGTCAATGTGTAACATTCCCAACCAATGTTTCAAATCTTTACGCCAATTCCTCAATAAATATGTAAAAAGCAAAGACAAAATCAAAATTAAATTACTGCAAAATTTGGATACCTGTCCAGTGCGCAAGTACACAGGACTACAAGGACATTCATTGGCCTGTATTACAGGACCTACTTGTAAAACCACTTTACATGATATCAAAAGGATATCAACACATCATTGAACTATAAGAAATCTAGTCTATAAACTGTACTATGCTAAAAGTCCTGCTTTAGCACTAGCAAAGTTAAATAACATCTTTCTACATGGTACAGCAAAAGACCTACATGAAGAAATTCACTATATCCAGAAAAAATATTTTGGAAGTGAAAGCCATTTCTCCAGCATGGGGTCTGGCATGGATTCACATGCTCATGAATATTCCCCGTCGTCAGGCTGGGAATCCTCGGTAAAGAAAAAACCAGTATCAGTTTCGTTTCTGATCTGTCTTTCGTAGTAATAACCAATCACTGGTCTCTGCGTCATACTGACCACAGCCAATGACTGCCCTCTACCTAAGCACCGCCTCTGGCAGCCATCTTCAGATTTTTACCGCACGTTCATGTGTTGGGATCCTCGTGCTATTGCTCTCGAGCGTTAGTGCTAATTTTTCACGTTTTCTTCTCAAAACTTTTGTTTTTTCCGGTCAAAAGAGCCTCAAGCTCCACCGACTCTCCATCCGATCAACGGGGACCCGTGTCGGATTCGTCTGCGCCCCTCAAGGGTGAAGATTTCGTCGAGCTACGTTTTGGAGGACCCCAGAAGCTTCTCAGGCCCGGACATGGCCCAGGAGAAGGGAAGCTCGACGCCCGGAAAGCTGTTCAGGGTCTGCCCTGGATGCCAGCTGCTGAACGTCTTTAAGGAGGACGAACACTCCTTTTGTCTCTACTGCTTACATGAGGACAAGACGCACGTGGAGAAGGACTGTGCGTTTTGCGGCAATATGTCGGAGCGGACCATGAAGGACCGCCACCAACGCCTCGCCAACTGGCTGGAAGGGAAGAGCCCGTCAGGCGAGAAGAAGAGGAAGAAATCCGAGCGGTCTTCTAAGACCCTTGAGGACGCCCCGGCGACGGGGGTCCAACACAAGGCCAAGCACCGCGAGTCCGCTGGCACCGGGAGCGCCGAACGGTCGGGCTCTACGGGCGCCAGGCAGGGCGCACCCTCCCCGGCACCTTCAGCCACGAGCCAACGCTCTGGGTCGGGTAAGAGGAAGGGCGAGCACCTGGCGAAGCTCCTGGAGAGGCCCCGGTCGAGCTCGAAGGCCCCATCGGAGGGGGAGCGAGGCAGTGTCCCCCCCCTCAAGGATATAGCGGTGAGCGCACCTAAGGTGGTGAAGGCCTTAATCCATCCGGCCAAGCCCTCTATCGATACTGTTGCGGCGGCCCTGGCTCAGCCTGTGGAGGCTACACCAGTGGTGGCGACCTCGGGGCTCAGAGTCTCCCTGCCACCTCGGAGGGAGTCCTCTTTTGTGCCCATCGATAGGACCCCCGTGAAATCCCCGGCGGGGAAGAAAAAGGGGGGGGCAGGGCGTCGTCGTAGATTCGGCTTCAGAGGAAGAGCTGATCGAGGTCTTAAGCCACGGCCTTGGCGTGGATGAAGACCGGCCCGTCGGGATGGAGCCCGACGCAGGTGACGACGACAGCGTCGAGGGTGCCGACGGGGCCCCTGATCGCCCGTCGGATTCCCCTCTGCCAGCGCCGCAAGACAACTCGGCGGCCATTTTGTTGGCTATACAGTCCTTATGCTCAGAGATAAGGACGAGACTACCGTTGCCGACGGAGGAGCCTCTCCCGTCGGGGGATCCTGAACCGGGACCTTCGGGTGTTCCCCCTCCCAAGAAAAGAAGGATTCACCCTCCACCTCCTTTTCAGCCGTCGCGACCCGTTCAGCCCTCCTCCCCGTCCACCCGAGGGGATGATACGGGGACTGACACGGCAGCGACGGGTACGGACGACGAGGTATACGACGAGGATCTCCCGTCGTCACCTCCCACCAGGGCCTCTCCGCCCGACGAGATTGGATCGTTCCACTCCATGATCGCCAGGGCATCCGAGCTTTTCCAACTCTGCCCTGAGGAGAAGAAAAAGGAAGGATTCCTTTATCAAGAGGAAGACGGTCCTCGCGGTGCCTCTACTGGACGACATTTGGGATGAGGGCCTCGCCCTCCTCAAGAACCCTTCCACGACGCCAGCTAGAAGAGACCGGTACGAAAAGAAGTACCGGGTCCTGGACGCGGCCCCCCTGTGCCTCCGGGCGCAGCCTACCCCGGACTCCGTCGTCTCCGCGGCGGCCAGGAAGAAAGCGGGGGGGGTGCGGCCTCCACTTGTACTTCCCCACCGGACGGCGAGGGAAAGAAATTGGACACTATGGGACGCAGGGTCATCTCGTCTGCAGCGACGACGATTAAAGCGGCCAACGCCTTGGCTATCTTGGCCCGCTACGACAGGGAGCTATGGTACAAACTGGCTCCCCTGCTGGACTTCCTACCGGACGACAAGAGGGCGGATGCCCTGGAGATCCTACAGGAAGGTGAGGTGGCGTCGGACCACGCCATCACTATTGCGACGGACATCGCCGACACTGGGTTTCGTCAGTTGGGCAACGGCGTGTGCCTTAGGCGGCGTGGATGGCTCAAGGCTACGGACTTCCGTCAAGACGTACAGACCAGAGTCCTGGACATGCCGTTCGATGGGAACAACCTGTTTGGGAAAACAGTGGACGATTCCCTTCAGGCCATTAAAGCGGACACTGAGACGGCCCGGGCCCTTGGGGTTCTACAGCAACGACGGACGCCCTTTCGGAGCAGCGGAGGCAAGGGCGCCTCCAAAGGCTCCGGCGGCGGTTTCTCTACCTACCGTCAAGCGGCCCGCTCGTCGTCTCAAGAGGCCTACAGAGGACGAGGCAAGTCTGGAGGACCCCGCCGTCGTCGCCAAGGAGGTCAAGGCGGCAAAGCCTCGTCGAAACAGGATTGAACCGGCCGTGGGGTCGGGCCCCCACCGAAGCACCCCGGTGGGAGGCCGGCTGGCGAGCTTCGTCAGCGTGTGGGAGTCCATCTCCACCGACCGTTGGGTGCTGGACGCCTTGGCCCGGGGCCACGCGCTCGAGTTTCAAAGAAGGTGCCCGCGCGTCCCCCCGTGGCCAGAAGAGAGCTTCACGTCCCTCAGCTTCTCCTGGAGGTAAAGGCGTTGCTCAGGAAGGGCGCCATCGAACTCGTCCCAAAGAGGCTTCGGGGCTCCGGAGTTTACTCGAAATACTTCCTCGTGAAGAAGAAGACGGGAGGATGGCGCCCCATCCTAGACCTGCGACGTCTGAACAAGTTCATCAAGGCACAGAAGTTCCGGATGGTCACCCTCCAGCACGTCCTGGGTCAGCTGGAGAAAGGAGACTTCCTGTCGTCGTTGGATTTGGAGGATGCCTACTTCCATATTCCCATCCTAAAGGGGCACCGAAAATTCCTCAGATTTGTGGTCCAAGGGCGTCACTACCAGTTCAAAGCCCTCCCCCTCGGACTGCGGTCGGCACCCAGGGTATTTACCAAGTGCCTTGCACCGGTGGCGGCGCAGCTGCGCCGCGAAGGGATCCACGTCTACCCCTACCTGGACGACTGGCTCATCCGAGCCAAGACGAGGGAGCTCGCTGTGGAGCACACGGCAAGGACCGTCCAACTTCTCACGGACCTGGGATTCTCCGTGAACTACGCCAAGTCCCACCTGGTACCCGCGCAAAACGCACTGTTTCTGGGAGCGAAGCTCGACACAGTGTCCCTTCTGGCCTCCCCGTCGGAGGAAAGGACCTGGTCCATCCTGGGCAAGGTACAGCGGATGTTGGCTTCCGACGCGGCCAAGGTGAGGTCCATCAAGTCCCTCCTCGGAATGATGTCTTCTTGCATCTACCTCATTCCCATGTGCAGGCTCCGGATGCGCCCGTTGCAGGAGTTCCTGGACGCGCGCTGGATCCAAACGACGGGCGGCTTCGAGGAGAGGATCACACTCGACGAGAGTTTCCGCCGAGCGGTCCGGTGGTGGGGCACCCGTGCGCATCTGACGGCGGGCATGGACTTCCGGACCCCAGACCACCAGGAGACAGTGACCACGGATGCCTCCCTGGAAGGGTGGGGAGCGCACACCGAAAATCTGCACGCGAGAGGCCTCTGGCTCCCGACGGAGAAGTCCCTCCATATCAACGTCCTGGAGCTCCGTGCAGTGTTCTGGGCCCTCAGGTCCTTCCTTCCGTCCCTCAAGGGCAAGGTGGTGAGGATCTTCACCGACAACACCACCACCATGTTTTACATCAGGAAACAGGGCGGAACCAGGTCCCCGGCACTGTCCAAGGAAGCGCAGGACCTGTGGCATTGGGCCGTCGCCCAAAGGATATTTCTGGTGCCGTTTCATCTGGCAGGGATAAAAAACACCATCGCCGACTCACTCAGCAGGGAGCTGCGCTCGTGCCACGAGTGGGAACTACGGCAGGATCTAGTGGATCGCCTCTTCCGACGGTGGGGCACACCCCAGATCGACCTGTTCGCGACGGCGACGAACTCCAAGTGCCGGAGATTCGCCAGCAGGTTTCCCCAGGCGAGGAACATGGGCGATGCTTTCTCGTTCCCCTGGGAGGGCCTGTTCCTCTATGCGTTCCCTCCTTTGCCACTGCTAATCCGGCTCGTCAACCAGCTCAAGAGGTCACGGTGCAGGATGATCCTCGTCGCACCTGCGTGGCCGAGGCAGATATGGTTCCCGGACCTTCTGGACTTGTCAACGTCCCCGCCAATCAAGCTGCCGGTGGACGCGGATCTACTCTCCAGGGAAGGAGGCGCCATCCTCCACCACGATCCGAAATCGCTGAACTTGCAGGCCTGGCTCCTGCAGCGCTAGAGTTTGGAGGATACGACATACCAGCCGACTGCAGAGAGGTTCTTGCAAAGGCCAGGGCGTCCTCGACTCTTAAATGCTACGGACACAAATGGAAGAGGTTCTCTGTCTGGTGCCACGCACAGAAGATTGACCCTCTACGGATTACGGCTCCCCAGGTACTGCCGTACCTGCTGACGCTGGCCAAAGCTGGACTGGCACACGCGTCCATCAAGATTCATCTTGCTGCGATCTCCCGATACACCAGAACCACGGGGCGGACGTCCCTGTGGTCTCATCGTCTGGTGAAAGAGTTCATGAAGGGACTGTTCAGATCGTTCCCGCCGGTGAAGGCTCCGGCCCCGGCGTGGGAGCTCAACGTGGTGCTGACCAAGCTCATGGGACCTCCGTTCGAGCCTCTGCACTCGGCCCCGTTGAAGTTTCTGTCGTGGAAAACAGCGTTTCTTGTGGCCATCACCTCCGCACGACGGGTGGGAGAGATCCAGGCCCTTTCCTGCAAGGCCCCGTACTTGACTTTTCACGACACGAGGGTAGTGCTCAGGACGCACCCCTCCTTCATGCCCAAGGTACCGTCGGACTTCCATCTCAACGAACCCTTGGTGTTGCCTGTGTTCTTCCCGTCGCCTTCGTCGCCGGCTGAGAGGACTTTGCACTCGCTGGATGTGGCTAGAGCGCTGAAGTTCTACGTGGACCGCACGAAGTGTTTTCGGAAGACGTCACAACTCTTTGTGAACTTTGGACCTGTCAACCAGGGGAAGGCTCTCTCGAAGGCTTCCATTTCCAGATGGCTCTCCGGCTGTATCATGTACTGTCATCGGTTGGCAAACCAACCGCTGCCTGGCCGTCCGAGAGCCCATTCCACCAGAGCGATCGCAGCTACCACAGCGTTCCTTTCTGGTGTGCCCCTGCTGGACATATGCAGGGCTGCTACGTGGAGGTCGACGCACACCTTCACGAAATTCTACTGCGTCCATCGGGATTCCAGGGAGGAGTCCAGGGTCGGCCAAGCAGTGCTGCGCAACCTGTTCGCCTGAGGTGAGCTTGGTGAGGAGGTAAGATGCTTAATGTTGAGTTTGATGTAATGCTTAATGTTGAGCCTTTGCCACCTCCCGTGGTTGTGCATGTGTGTACTGCTATGTATTCTTTATTCATGAGCATGTGAATCCATGCCAGACCCCATGCTGGAGAAGGAACAAGTTACTTACCTGTAACTGTTGTTCTCCAGCGTGGGTCTGGCATGGATTCACATGCGAACCCTCCCGCCTACCCTTCTGCGGCTCTTCACTTGGTCATACTGCCACTTCACGTGCTTCCAAATCTGAAGATGGCTGCCAGAGGCGGTGCTTAGGTAGAGGGCAGTCATTGGCTGTGGTCAGTATGACGCAGAGACCAGTGATTGGTTATTACTACGAAAGGCAGATCAGAAACGAAACTGATACTGGTTTTTTCTTTACCGAGGATTCCCAGCCTGACGACGGGGAATATTCATGAGCATGTGAATCCATGCCAGACCCACGCTGGAGAACAACAGTTACAGGTAAGTAACTTGTTCCTTACAGAATGAAATAGCTTTAAACCAATTAAGCAACAATTCTACACAAGGCAACTTTTTGCTAAACACATACAAAAAAGAAATACTAAAATTTAAAAGTACATCAGCTGAAGTACCAAACCATGTATGTGTATTTTGCCGTAGAACTTTTTATAAAAGTAACACAAAAACTGTAGATCTATCATACAAAATAGAAGACAATGAAGATTCTAAATAGTTTGAATTAGCTCTCTACCTTGTAGCAGAAAACAAATACGAAATAACTGAGCCCTTAATACTTTGCAGTTACTGCACTACAAAACTTGACAACAACCAAACTCCTTCACGTGCTATCACAAATAATTTGGAATTATACCCAGTACCAAAACCCCTACAACAACTTAATTTATATGAGAGCATCATAATTCAAACAGTACACCCATTTCAAGCAATAATACGCCTTCAACCAAAAACAGCAAAATTACCTCCCTCTGAATTGGTAAAAGGCATTCGTGGAAAAGTAGTTTATTTACCATTAGATCTAAAAGAAAATGTGCATACTCTAGGAGTACAACGTCCAATGCAGCAATCTTTAATTATCTTAGTAAATGGAGTACTTACAAAAGACAAAAAAATATGGCAACAGCTGGTAGATTATATAAAGTTAGACAAGCCTTCCAATATCTTAAAGAGAATAATGAATATTACAAAGAAATTAATATCGAAGAAAACTTGAAAGATACAACTGAAATAATTCAAGAAACACAATTTGAGCTACTAGATCCTGCTACAATATCAAATACTTTAGACCATTATACATTTCATCCTTTGCACTGTAATGACACCGTAGAAGATGTACTGGAAACTTACCAAATGCGTCAAACAAAAGAATCGCCAATCAGCATATGGGAAAAAAGTATAGAAGCATGTGCTTTTCCTCTACTCTTTCCTACTGGCAAAGGAGGAAGGTATGATGATAGACCTATTCAAATATCAGCTTCAGAATACCGCTCATTACGGATGTATTCTGAAGATCCCAGATTTAGACAAAATGTGTAATACATATTCCACCTACTCTTTGAAAGTGAACTAGAAACTTTATGTTACGGAGTTGCACACATATTAAAATGAGGATCACACTTTCAAAATATGACAGCTACACAATTATTAGAAAAAGTGCAACAAAAGGATGAGGTTTTACAATCAAATATTACAAATCTATTAGCAAATATGCGTGGTACTAAAGAGTACTGGTTTCAACGTCATGGAGATGTACGTTGTATGATCAGAAACCTTGGCCCACCCACTTGGTTTGTTACATTAAGTTGTGCAGAATATGCATTGGAAGATTTACATGATTTCCTACGCATATCAAATAAAAACAAAACAAACATAGATATACTAACACCTGGAGAACTTTGTTCTTTGGATCCTGTTAATGTTTCAAGATATTTTCACCATCGCTTCATTGCTATGCTACATTTTATTTGTAATAAAACTGTTCATCCCCTTGCAGAAGTGCAACACTTCTTTTGGAGAAAGGAATACCAAGCCAGAGGAGCACCACATATCCACATGCTTTTATGGATTAACGATGCTCCTAAATTTGGTCAAGACAGTGATGCCACTGTTTTACAGTTTATTGAAAAATATGTCACTTGTGAAATTCCATCAGAAGCCACAAATAGTGATCTTCATGCACAGATTTTACAATTTCAAAGACACACATGTGGAAAATATTGTTGTCGCAAATACAAAAACAAAGGGAAATACTACACCAAATGCCGATTTGGTTTCCCTAGACCAGTTACAAATGCAGGTCAAGAGAACAACCTCATGTCTTCAGTTAGACATAGTGTTAAAGGTAAGTCACCTAAAAATACATATTACATAAAAAGAAAAGAAGAAGAAAAATATATCAATGATTATAATGCAATCATTGCCCACTTATGGAATGCAAACATAGATGTGCAGTACATTGCAGACAATTCTACTGCAGTTGCACGATATGTCACAGCATACTTAACTAAAGCAGAAAAGACAGAGCTCCAAGACCTCTGGAATGACCTGTCATCAGATAAAACAGTATCTCAGAAATTATACAGCTTGGGCATAAAAATGCTCACCCATAGAAAATGTGGCTCATATGAAGCAGCTGATCGTTTAACTGGTACTGCATTGTATGGTAAATCTGAAAATATAGTATGGCTAAGTCTTGGTCCAGCTAAATCTAGAAAAAGAGTTCTAAAATCATATTAAGATATAGAAATAATAGCCAAACATGATCCCAACAGCCAAGACATTTTAAAAAACAACTTATTGGACACATACTACCCAAACAAAAGTAATACTTTGGAAAACATGTGTCTATACCACATAGCCCAATACTACACATACAAAAATAATATGAAACCTGATGAAAAAAAAAGATAAATATCCAGTAACAAACTGTGAAGGCAGCTTAGTTAAACTCACTAAACCAAATTTAATTAATCATATCAAATTGTCATTAAAGACTCCTCAACATAAAGAAGTATATTACATGTCCCTGCTACAACTCTTCAAACCATGGAGAAAAGAAGAACAATTACTAGATAACTATGACTCATATGAGGATGCTTTCAAAGCAAATGATAGCACTATAACTGATGTAAACTTTACACAGTACAAAACAATGTTGCACAATGAACAGCAACACGAAGAAGAACTCCAAGCCCAACTAGATAAGGACACTCCTGACAGTAGTCAACCTTCTGTAACAGGAAGCCAAGAACCACTGGGAGAACCACTAATAATAAATGAGGCAGAATTAGCTATGATAGAAGTAGAAAACACCATGTGTCAGTATGAAGATAAGGAAGACTTAACTATACTACAATCAAAACTAAACAATGATCAAAGTAGCATTTTTCAAGAAGTAACAAAACAAATTGCACATGGTGTAAAACATGAAAATAAAGAATGTTCCTGCCATAATTATAAACCTATACTACTGTACGTCAGTGGTGAAGCTGGTTCTGGCAAAACATTCCTAATCAAAATCATTAGTAAGTTCCTTCAACAATTGATAAACAACAAACTGTCAGCTGTTGTGACTGCCCCCACAGGTTTAGCTGCCTACAACATAGGTGGTGTTACATTACACCGATTACTACTATTACCGGTAGAACACCAGAACAAATTAGACTATTACAAACTTTCTGCAGAAGCTGCAATGGAATTACGCAGAGTATTGAAACAAATGAAAATGCTACTAATAGATGAAGTGAGCATGGTCTCCAACCTGATGTTAGTTTTGATTCACCTCATATTACAACAAGTACTCAAAACAGACTATGAAGAGCTCTTTGCAGGAAAACACATTATTGTTTTTGGAGATCTGCTTCAATTAACACCAGTAAAAGGTGAGCCTATTTTTAAAACATTAGGACACAAACTCTGCCGTAAAACTGTTGGCAGCATTGGAAATGTCAACCTTTGGCAACTTTTCCAATACAGAGAATTAACAGAAAACATGCGGCAATCTGCAGATCTCACTTATGCCAACATTTTAAAAAGTATCAGAGTTGGTATACTTTCTAAAGAAGCAGAAGCAATATTGAAAACCCGGCACATTAATGCACGTTATGGCGATAATGCAGGTGCTACAGATGTTATGGAACAATTAGCCCAAAAAAATGTCAATTGTATAGCCTTAATGCCAACTCTTGCAAGCGGTTTCAAATTCAATGAAATCATGCTAAGTAAAGAAATGCAATCAATCATGGAAATTAGCGCCACAGACAAACTAGATGTACTTGATATGACACTACCCATGTGTGACCAAGCCACAACAAGACTAAATAGTTTAGAAAAATCAATCTCAAACACAGCAGGCTTAGAAAAGATATCAAAATTATCCTTAAATTGCAGAGTAATGCTTAAACGTAACCTTGACGTGGACCAAGGACTAGTTAATGGAGCACTTGGTACAGTTGTTGGCTTTCAAACATACCCACGCGACAACAAAATTCAGTTTGTCAATATACTCTTTGACAAACTTTCAGAAGTAAAAAGGATAGGAAGCCAACAGCTAGATTCCTTCTCTTCAAAGATATGTATGTACGCAGAGAACAATTTTCTCTAACTCTTGCATATGCAGTCACGATTCATAAATCACAAGGTCTTACCCTAGACAAAGCAATGATAGATATTGGTAACACAGTCTTTAAAGAAGGCATGAGCTATGTAGCACTATCACGCTTATGTACACTTGACGGTCTATTTCTAATCAACTTTGATGCAAGTAAAATAAACGCTGATATTCCTTGCATTTTAGAATACAATAGACTTCGCTCACTATATACACCCCCCACCTAAACACATATTCTGTTCCACAAAAAGTAAAACGTTATAAAAGAAAAATAAATCAAACAGAAATGCAACAGGATGTCACTGCAAATCCTCCAAAGAGAGTAAGAGAAACTAATACTTCATCAAGTACCACAAGCAAAAAAGAATCAATTAGGGAAAGTAAACCAAGTACTTCTTTAAAGAAGGAAGACAAACTCCAAAAAAAGCAGTTAGATACAGAACTACCTGGACCATTTAAATTCTCAAATATAGTTGGTGTAAGTTGCTACGCAAATGTAGCAATGAATATTCTATTTCACTTACCACCAATTGTTGACAACATTTACTTACACAGTACAGACCCATTGTGTTTGTAAATGTTAGTACTTCACAGAAATGCAGCAAACAATCCTGACAACATGTATAGTGTTTTGGAATAAGACAACAATTGGAGTACTGTGCTGGAATGATGAAATTCACTATAAATTCAGAGGAAGATCCACAAGAATTTCTAATGTACTTACTACACGTACTGGAAAACAAAAACATACCTATAAATGAAATCTTTCAGATTTCATACATGTGGAAACATACATGCACTCTCTGCAACAATGTGACACAAGAAGAAATCCCCAATGAACGCTTCATATATATATATCAATACCAAATTGTGAATCCATTCCATTTCAGCGACTTGTACAAAATGCAAACCATGGTAGATTATGCTCTACCTGCAATTCAGATAATCGCTCCACGTTAGTAATATAAACACATAGTAAATACATAATACTAATGCTTCTACGTTACAATGCAGATGGTACCAAAAACAACTGCAAGCTGACTGGATTCACACATAGTCAAATATCACTTGGCAAGAAAACCTTCACAACAATAGGTATAATCTACCACGCAGGAGCCACAACCAATTCAGGGCACTACACTGCATACATAAAAAAGAAATTTGGATGGTTTGAATGTAATGATAGTACCATTACTCTAAAGCAGAGATTACCAGGAAATCTTACAAACGCTTATTTGATGTTCTTAAAACCAAAATTTGATAACTAAACTGTATTTAAACCCTAAGTAAACTTGTGTTAAAAAAATATAAACTGTGAGAATACTCCAAAAGCTATCTAACTGCTCAAAGATTCTACAACAACTAATCAGATAAATGAATACCACTAAATTAGACCAAAAAATACACAGAATACGCCAATTGGTATCTAACTGCTCCAAAATTTTATAATATCAAAACAAATAAATAATATGTTACTGCTCCAAAAAAATACAACAAGCCAAAGTATAAAGCATTAGCCAGAAACAACAAGTGAACACTGAAAACAAACAAACAAATAAACTGTAGCATAACAGAAAAAGTTTTTTTTTTAATCCAACATGGATTTTTTTTCTCCCACAGACCCAATGATTTTAGCAACAAATACAGAAACTGAGCAAATTGCACAGTACTCTGATTTGTAATCTACTAAATATGAGGGTAAAAAAAAAAAGTATATTGATTATACAATGTAATAAGTCATTACAAAATACTAATAATAACATGCTATTTTCTTTTATACAATAATAAGGAGAAACATAGCAGCATATCACATCCATAGTATCTAATACCTTTGTTCCTTATACATTTGTTTTTCACCCAAAGTTATAAGCAAATATGAATGTGATATGCTGCGGTGGTTGTTGCCAGGGCATAGAGTCTTGGGTGCATGGCCAAACGGCCATGCACCCAAGACTCTATGCCCTGGCAACAACCACCGCAGCATATCACATCCAGCGAGTCAAACATTTCAACTATGGTCTATGGAAACTTTTAATGTCCGCTGACATTATGAGTGTTCTTAGAACACTTTCAACTTGCCAGCGAACAATACGGACAGCGTTTTCAGGACACCCCCTAAGAACATTTCAGAACAACGTGATAGTTCTTAGAACACTTTCAACTTGACAACGAACAATACGGACAGTGTCCTCAGAACACCCCCATTTCGTTTATTTGCGAACATTTCAGGACACCCTCAGGACACCCCCATTTTGTTTATTTGCGGACATTTCAGGACACTGCGAGTGTTCTTAGAACACATTCAACTTGCCAGCGAACAATACAGACTACGCCTTCAGGACACCCCCTACGAACATTCCAGGACACCGGGAGTGTTCTTAGAAACGTCTTCAGAACACCCCCATTTTGTTTATTTGCGAACATTTCAGGACACCGCGAGTGTTCTTCGAACACATTCAACTTGACAGAGAACAATACGGAAAGCGTCCTGAGGACACCCCCTACGAACATTCCCCGTACACCGCGAGTGTTCTTAGAAGCGTCTTCAGAACACCACCATCTTGTTTATTTGCGAACATTTCAGGACAGCGCGAGTGTTCTTAGAACACATTCAACTTGTCAGCCACAACCCCATTCATATTTGCGAACATTTCAGGACACAGCGAGTGTTCGACAACGTCTTCAGAACACCCCCATTTTGTGTATTTGTGAACAATTCAGGACACCGCGAGTGTTCTTAGAACATATTCAACTTGACAACGAACAATACGGACAGCGTCCTCAGGACACCCCCATTTTGTTTATTTGCGAACATTTCAGGACACTGCGAGTGTTCTTAGAACACATCAACTTGCCAGCGAACAATACGGACTACGCCTTTAGGACACCCCCTACGAACATTCCAGGACACCGCGAGTGCTCTTAGAAACGTCTTCAGAACACCCCATTTTGTTTATTTGCGAACATTTCAGGACACCTCAAGTGTTCTTAGATACATTCAACTTGACAGAGAACAATACGGACAGCGTCCTCAGGACACCCCCATTTTGTTTATTTGCGAACATTTCAGGACACCGCGAGTGTTCTTAGAACACATTCAACTTGTCAGCCACAACCACAGTCATATTTGCGAACATTTCAGGACACAGCGAGTGTTCGACAACGTCTTCAGAATACCCCCATTTTGTGTATTTGTGAACAATTCAGGACACCGCGAGTGTTCTTAGAACATATTCAACTTGACAACGAACAATACGGACAGCGTCCTCAGGACACCCCCATTTTGTTTATTTGCGAACATTTCAGCACACTGCGAGTGTTCTTAGAACAGTTTCAGTTTGCTTGCGAACAAAACGGACACATATTGAGTCCTCAGAACACCCCCCATTCAGTTTATTTAGAACATTTCAGAACACCCATGATGTCCGCAGACAAATCGAACACAAAAAGAACGTCTAACACATTAAAAACACAACTTTCATCCTATCTCATACACTCCCACCCTCCCCAAACACTCCTACACACCAACACACTCTACTAAATACAAATTTTGAACAAGGTTTCACCGCGCTGTCCGCGGACGACCGTGAATCCAAGATGGCGGGCGCTACCGAAAATCTGACGCGCTTCACGCTCCACGCCGTCCAATCAGCGAACACGTTGCATGTCCGCAAAAACATCACGCAAGCCGATTGGCCAATCAGGACACTGTCCGCGGAGCGAACAGGGAAGTCCGTCCGCGGACCGAACACAGATATCACAAATTTTTTTTTACCTACTTTTTGGTCATTTTAAAAAAAAATACTGGACGGATTTTCACCAAATTTGCAAAAGCACGCTTTCGGGACCAAGCCGCTGCTCCTGGTACAAATTTGGTGAAAACTATTTTTTTTAAACAATTTTATTAATTTCAACATAAACCAAACAGCCACATATACATACACATCATTGCACATAAACCCGGTTCGTGTTTTCCCCTTCCCCCCTCCCCTCCTTTTCGCGAGCCTAATTTGTTAAGGATTTCAATCAGGCGACACACACCTTGATCTCGGCCTCCTATGCAGCGCACAACTGAAATTCTTATATTTTATGTGATTCAGTATTGAGATGGTGCACCACTCATAGCACACACCCTTTTCAAATACCTCTGGTCACAATGGACCATGAACCAGGCTGGTTGGTAAAATACAATATTTATTTATTTTAAAATTCAAAACAAATCATACACTTTTAATATTTTTTATTTTATTTATTTGCATTTATAAAGCGCACAGAGCTGTCCTGAGGCATTGTGGCGCTGTTACAGAAGGCTTGAGCTTAACATAGGTAGGATGTAACAGTCGATAACAGTAGTACAATGACAAAGAGGCAGGGGTTATACTTTACTTTGGTTACAGTGCAGGTATAACCGTGCATGTTGGTAAGCAAAAACATTAGCGGAATAGAAAGGTTTTTAGGTTTTTGCGAAAGGTAGTGTATGAATCTTCATTCCTTAGTGAGGTTGGCAGGGCATTCCAATTTTTGGGTACAAGGTGTTGGAAGCTGGACCCTCCAGCTCTAGTTCTTTTGAACATGGGAACATAGATTTGGTTAGCATGGTGTGCTCTAGTGGGTCTGTTGGAGGTGTTGAGGGTGATTCTTTCTGAGGGATAGGGTGGGGCATCTGAAGTAAGGCACCTATGTGTGATGGCCATGGCTTTGAAGAGTATGCGTTCCTTTACAGGTAACCAATGGGCATCTTTCCTAGCTTGAGAGATGTGTTCTCTTTTTGGGATGGTCAGCGCTGCCCTGAGCGCGTTGTTTTGCGTGATTTGGAGTCTGATTGGCTCTGGCAATGGATAGGCAATTTTTGGTGGAGCGGAGGAGAGGAAAGGTTTGACTGCGTTAATCACCTTGGTGGTGAGCGCTGAGGAGGAGGCTATGGCGTTGACCTGGCGAGACATGGATAGTGAGGCATCTAGGTGAACACCTAGTGTTTTGACATTCTTAGAGACTGTGATGACGGAGTTATCAATATTAAAGGATTTATATTGTGGAGGCAGTTTGTTGAGAGTTTCGCTGGTCCCTACTATGAGGATCTCGGTTTTATCCCCATTTAAGCAGAGGCCTTTGGCAGGCATCCAGGTTTGGACGGCTGTGGAGATTTTAGTTAAGGCTGACATATCATCATAGGTCCCGGTTAGTGGGAGTAGTACCTGCGTGTCGTCTGCGTAATTTGTGTACGCTATGTTACGACAGTCGAGGTCATTAAAGAGTGGAAGGGTGAATATATTGTAGAATGTAGGGGTAGTGCAGGAGCCCTCAGGGACGCCGCAGTGGATGATGGTGGGAGTATGCGAGGCAGTGTCTGAGAAAACCTTCATGAGTCTACCATTTAGGAACAAGGCCACCCAAGCAATAGCTTCTGGAGAGAAGTGTGCTTCATTTTTTAGGTGCATGCCTAGAATATCATGGTTGACAAGGTCAAAGGCGGCGGACAGATCCAGTAGGAGAAGGAGTGCCGGTTTGCCTTTGTCCATGATGTCCCCAAGTTGTATTTTTAAGTCGAGTAGGGCTGACTCTGTCCCGTGGCCCGGTCGAAATCCTGACTGTCTTTTACCTAGGATATGGTTGGTTTCAAGATATTCCTGGATTTGCGTGTAAGCAACTTTATCCATGATCTTGAGCAGGAAGGGCACGGTGGTGATGGGTCTGTAGTTATTAGCGACTTCTGGGTCAAGAGTAGGTTTTTTTAGAAGGGGGCCAACCCAAGCTTCATTTAGACTGTCTGGAAGTGTGTTGGCGTGGAAGGAGGCGTTAATGAAGGATTTGAGAAAGGAGGTGAGTGTTTCGGTGCAGTCTTTAATGAGACTAGCTGGACAGGGGTCTCCTTTACAGTTGGATGGTTTAATTTTGTTCATTATCTTAATGACTTCCTGTTCTGTTACTTCCCTGAATTTGAAGAGGGGGTTGGGGGCTTTAATGGAGGAAGGCGCTGGTGGTGGGCACTGGACCAGTAGTGGTGGTTGTTTGGAGGTGCTGTGATAGGTATTTGTGGTGCTCCTTAATTTTGGTTTGTAGGAGTTCGATTTTATTCAATAGGGCGGCTTGTATTGAGTTACACCAGGTCTGATCTTTAAATATGTCTTGTGATTTGATGGCTGGTGTGGTAAGTTCTTTGAAAATGGTGAAGAGTTCGTTGGATTCGGAGCTAGCATTAGCAATTCTTTCATTGTAGGAGGCTGACTTGGCTATGACTATGGCAATATGTATGGGGCATCAATCATCAATGGGGTGATAATTACAATGAGAATGTGAGGAATGCACTGGGTTTAATCTGCTAGTGGAACATAGACACAGCACAGCGAAATGGGAGCACTTTTTGATTTAGGAAAGATAGCACCCAAGTTAGAATTTCCACCTGCAATGTTCCCTCAACCCACAAATAATCAATTCTGAGTGGTGAAACAGAAGCAGCAGGTAATCAGTAACAAGGAACAGGAAACATAATCCAAATATGATCTTCCCTCCCCAAATAAGAGAGAAAACGGATTTGAAACCCCTTGCAATGTTATAAAATGACACTCGGAAATGGGCAAATAAAAAATGAATGTGTGTTCAAAACCTTGAAGCAAATATAATTCCTCACTAAAGCAACAATGCAAAGACACTCACAATCACAAAGAATGGTTTACTAAAAGCATACAATTTGAAAACGAGAGGAAAGTTTAAAACATGTTGCAGCCAAATGACATGTGTGAAAGTTGTATTTTTTCATTCCTGCCTAAAATTAACCAAACGGTTTTTAATAAAAACGGGTGACATACACTGATTTCGAGTGCTATTTATTTTGGTTGGGGGATAGCTATATATCTCAGGTACAATATGGAAGTGAAAGTAAGTCCATAGCTGGTAAATTGGAAGATATATGGAAAGTAGAGTGAGGTTCATTTTTAGGAAAATAGAGCAGTTAAAGGAGGAATCGGTTTTAAAATTGAAAGGCAAATCTCACTTAAACTAGATTTAATGGCTAAGAAAAGAGGAACGCGACCCGTGAATATCAAAAGTTACGCTGCAGTTGTAACCCTTCACGCAGTGTACCCCTTTTCTTAAAGGAAAATTAATTTATTTAAACACAATATCGCTGATGATTTATGATCTATGCAAGACAGAAATGAAGAGAAACGTGGCGCTAACACTAAAAATCAAGGGCAGGGTTGCATGGATAATTCTGACCGTTTTACAAGTTAGCCGGGTAAGGATGGGATAACTTAGAGAGTAGGATAAGGACCAAGGCAAGACAAGATAAACTATGGGTTCTGATGGGGTAGGGATGTTACTTACAGTCCACTTTTAGTTTGGGATGTTGGACCGTCAACAGTTCTGGTCACTAAACGGCAGGGCGCCTGGCAACAGCAGGGTAGTTCTGGTCACCGGATGGCACTGCTGGACTGGCAATTCTGGTCACTGGATACTAAAGATCAGCTGGATGGCAGGTTTGCAGGATGCATGCAGTTAGTGGGATAAGGATGCTTCCCAAAAACACCACAGCTTTCCCCTTTGGTTAGTTGGGGATTTTAGTGGGTTTGCGGAATTGAGGCCTTGCTGGAGTCGGATCAGAAATGCTTGGGTTTGCAATGGGCCCTGGAGTAGGGTCAGCAATGTTTTGGCCTTGTAGTTGGGATCTGGAATATGGATGGAATAGGAACAGGACGCTGGCACAGGAAAATCAGGAAGAGTGTGTGTCTGTCTTGTCAGGGACTCTTATTTATAATGCCTAGTGACATCATCAAAGTATATGACTGGGGCAGCCTTAACTAAACACGCCTCTAACAACGGAATTGGACAAGGGTGATTGTCTCTGGCTCGCTCTCAGCTAGTTGGATTTCAAGAAAATGTCAGATTTATGGTGTGAGTTTTACAATGTCCAAAACCCTCCCATAGTTACTTTAACTAAAATCCGATTTTGCCACAAACCTGCATTTATACAATTGCAATCTCTTAGCAAATTATATACACAGGCTACATATTCTGTGCAGCACATTGCAGTCCAATCCTCCAGTCCGTGAGACCTTGTTTCGTCCTTCTACCAGTTTTTCGCACTTTTCAATGAGATTCATATTACTCAAAATTCTTGAACTTTCTACAAAGGTATGGATTATCATAAGGATGTATGTACAAAAATGTGCATTTGCAACATAGATGCTTTTCTGGTAATCTGCCATATTTTGACATTTCTGTCCCCAAGGTGTCAATGCATTTTACCAAGTCTTAAAAGAAAGCCCAAAAATTATATTTAAAACTGCAAACGTTTTACATTTTTCCTAATTCTTACTGCAGAGATAAAAGTCTTTACAGTTTATTTATAAAATAGTCTTTGGAAGCAAATGGCAGTCTATGTCACTGGATCATATTTCTTTTCCTTCCGTCAACTGTTACCAACTGCCATTTCCTTCAAAGCAAGGTGGGGAGGATTTCTCAGCTTAATTGAAGGTTTTAGTGCCCCTTCACACTTCACAGGTTAGTGTCCCAGGGCTTCTATTGTCCCAGCCTGGAGCACAGACGAATGTCTGACGAGCGTGTGAACTTTCTTTGTCCTGGCCCATTCCAAGTTTTTCAAGCTGCCAATTATCACTTTCGTGTCCTGAAAGTTTATGGTTTGTCTCCCTTCCTAGGGGGAAGTTTCAGGGCTGGCAACTGGAATAACTATTTTTTTTGGGAGCTTGCAAATTCAGCCCATGTGTTTTAAATCTTTATTTTCTTATTTTGGGTCCGGAATTAAAACAAACCTGTGGAATAAAAATAGCACCTGTATGTATTTTCACCAGCCACAACCCCCTTCACATTGCTAGGTAATGGCAGGCTTTCCTCCAAAAGTTTACTTTTTAAATGGCCATTTTTCTCCTTTAGTTTTGCAAAAGCCCATTTTTACACATGTGTTGAAAACTGCTAGCATTTCCTTTCAAATTCGATTTTGCCATCTGACTTTCCAATATTGTCTTGCAACCATAGTTAGTTTCTTGTACACAACAGTCTGTACAATGCAAAGGTCTCCTGGAATGGACACGTGACCAGAGCTATGATTTCTTTTACAGGGTTCATTCCTTTGACACTTTATAGCACAAAATAAAGTGTTTCATGTGCACAGCAGAAAGTGAAGTTTTTTGTTGATTTCTCTTGGAGTTGGTTTGACAGGGCCTGTCATTCAGGGATTATGCCTGGTTTTGGTGAGGCACAATGAAATATCCTGGGCATGGCAGGGCCTTTTTAATCAACACGAGGGGCGCCCTTCCCTTGGAATTTAGCTGTTTGTTTTTTATTTAGGCAAACAGTCTTATGGCTTCGTCATGTGTGGTAACCACTTCCCAAATTTCAGTGTACCAAGTACATCATTTCCATCAATATTTAATCAAAGAGCAACAAACAAAAATACAAAGAACCGTATGTTCATTCAAAATGAGGGATAGCATTTATTAGTTTGCTTCCTTCTAATCTTGTTTTTCTTATTTTCATATCTTTAAAAATCAACAGTCTTGGTGGTAAAGTCCATATACAATTTGGATCTTTTTAGCCTAAATAACATGAACTCTGTTGTGCAAAGTGATGATGTGACTTCACCTCCAGTGACTTGTGAAAAGTAAGTCAAATTAAACACATTAAAAAAAAATGTAAGTCACATTTTAGCAACCTATCCGAGTACATGACTGAATCAAAGGTGGTGGGTGGGGCTCATGCGCTCACAGCCACAACATTCCCGGTCAATTGAAATTATACTGTTAATATAATTATTTCCATGGATGCAGTAGTTAGTATGTCGAAAGCCAAGATTGGTTGGATAGTCAAACAGCCGACACGTGTTTCGACCTCTGGGTCGTCCTCAAGGCAAATGTCCTAATCTTGACCAGAAACTGTCTAATGCCAGTGCAGTTCAATCTAGCAACTGAGTTAACTGGTAAATGTAAGACTGCCACCTTAGCAATTACTGCAGAAATCTGCGCTCCGTTATATTCACTATTGAGCAGAACCGATAGTTCGGCAACCAGAATAACAGGGTCAAATCACAGCAAATCAATCTATGAGTGTAGAGTAGTGTTCCGCGTTGTATCCGAGTACATGGTGGCAATGCCGGACACATAAGGGTGACCATAGTTTAAGACAGAACAGATGGAATTAGCGTCAAAGCAGCATTTTTTAAAGAGTGAACATGTTTTATTTTGAAGGGGAATTTTGGGTTTTCAGCAAAGCAGTGCTGCCTTTACACTTTATTCCCTTTATATGTTTCAGAACACACTGGCATGCTCCTTCAGTGTGTCCCCTCGTTCCATCTTGCCTGAAGTGTGCTAGGCAGGATGGTGCAGCCATCTTTTCCTTGCTGCAAAAACGCAGTTTTGAGGTCCTGGTGCGCGCAGGAGACTGCACAGCCATTTGCTGTTTCTTGCGCACATGCAGCTTGGTGATGTGGTGAAATCCTGTTGAGTGGGTCAATGTATCCCACAACCTCGCACTTCATCCTGCCTCAAACACTTTCTATGAGCGTCACACCATCTTCCGCTCCCACTGAGCTGTCTTCCTCCGAGCATCCCTGATATGACCCAGATAATGTTGCAACCAAGTGCTTCCAGGCCACCAGCTTGGCCGCTACTTCTTCCCCCCTCTATTCACAGCTTCTTGCCACACCGTTATTTCGGCATTAGCCCATTTCAGGAGATCCTGCCACCAGGCTACTGCTCTCGGTCTTCTATTTGCTTTCCAGCCCTTTGCAATCCTACGTTTAGCAAATATATATGCTAGGTCTTTAAGTTTACTCACATGTTTAAGTTTACGCTACCTAGGAAACCCCCCTAACATACATGCCCACAGGGAGTTTATATCCAAGGTTATCTCTTTTGCCGCCAAAAGGTGTGCCACCGCCCTCCAGAATACCTTTATTTCAGGGCATGCCCAAAACATATGCACCATTCCTGCATTCACCTCTCCGCATTTTGGGCACATCTGTGTTCCAGCATTCCTAAACTTGGCTATCTTCTTAGGGGTCACGTATGCTCTATGGGTAACAAACAACTGCATCTGCTGCAGCCTCACGTTTCTGGACACCTTTTGTGGCAGCCTTGTGCCCTGGTCCATATCCCATCTCCCATTGGTACTACCCCCCGCACCCCTCCTCCTCCCAATCCTGTCTCCTTTTGATCACTTCTTTCCCAACCCTAGACATCAGCTGTTCATATATCCGGGAGACTTCATGGCCCCATTCTGACACGTCACAGAGCGTTTCTATGGCAGCATCGGGCTGTTGAGTCAACACTGCCTCTGGCCACATACCTTTTATCATCTTTAGTAACCTGGCATATGTAATATATTGTCCCGGATGTAATCCTTTATCCTCCATCAGTGTGCCAAACTTTATCACCCTCCTGTCTTGCCATACATCTCCTAAGGTCGCTATGCCTTTCGTTTCCCATTGTCTCCTGATTGTCCCTCTCATTTGTCCATCCATCTCTTCTAGTGCCACCAGTGGCATCTGCGGGGAACATGGGACAGGGTTCCCCATTACAGTACAAGCCCTCCGCCATATTTCCCAACCCAGGTCTAGCAATCCCGTCCCTCCTTTCCGCTGCCTTTTTGACAACCACATGCATTCGTTCAGGAAGTGTGGGGCGCACTCTGCAATGAGCAGTCTAGACTCTGGCGTGGGGTCGTCCGCTAACCAGTGCACCACGTATTGAAGTATTGAAGTTGGCTGGCCAGGTAGTACACTTCAAAGTTGGGCAGTCTAATGCCCCACTGCTCATACGGGTTTTGCAACTTCCACAACGCAATCCTGTTCCTGGAATTATGCCATAGGAACCCTCTGCATATACTCTATCTTATCGAAGAATCGTTTAGGTATCACATGTGGGATGTTTGCAAAATAGTGTAATAACCTAGGCAGCACTACCATCTTCAGCAGTGCCACTCTCCCCATCATGGCCAAAGGTAGTTTGGCCCAGAATGTCATACTGCTCTCAATTTTAGACAAAGCTTTCTCTGTGTTCTGCTCGTACTCTGTCTCAACCTTATGGTATATATTTATTCCCAGGTATCTGAACGTTACAGTTTCCCACTTCTTTTGTAATACCGGCAGTGTATATTGTGGTATACCTATGTATCTGCCTAGGGGGAATATGCTAGACTTCTTAGGGTTGACTGTTATGCCAGATAGTGCTGCGTATCACTCCAAGACCTCTAATAAATGTATTGTAGGTTCTCCTCCAGGTACTTCAGGCACAGTAACATATTATCCGCATACAACAATATCAAATGTTGCCCTTCTTTAGTACTAATCCCAACTTCTCCATTGTGTTGCCTCAAGTACGCTGCTAGGGGTTCTACTGCTAGGATAAAAAGCATCAGGGACCACAGGCACCCGTGTCAGGTGCCTCTGCTCAGCTGCCATTGCCCTGATATGGTTGCCCCCATTCTAACCCGAGCCAGTGGTTTGTTTTATAGCAATTGGACCCACTTCAGATGAACAAGCCATATTTATAATTAACGTAGTATTCATCCATGGGTGTTAATCTTTTTTTTTTGTGTTTAGTTGTAAAGAAGGTCGTTTTGATGAATTTACCCATTCAGACTCAGAAATGGGATTTATTTCTGAACTAGAACCTTTTCCTCTGTTTTTTGACAAATTGCCAGAATGTTTTCTTCGTCATTCGTGTACAGAACTTTTAATAAGAGTTACCAACATGCTGTCATCGTTGATTTATTATGGATTCAAACCCAATTGTTATACAAATTGGGCTGGAAAGTCTTATTAGTATCTGTCTTTACTTTTTTTGAGTCTACGTATTATGTGACTAGTTCCCGCTTTTGTTATGCAACCACTGCATCATACATGACTCCTTGTCATTTATTATAGACGGTATGCCATTCGTTATTCATGATGCCAAATTGAGTGGTTGGGGTGTTGATCCAGCCTATGATCACTGCTGCTAAACTGCATAGTTTACTAATGACACTTGTCTCTTTCCCTTTTTTAAGTAATTATTCACCCTGCGTATATTAGTTTCATGCCAAACGAATCTATTTTTTGTACAAATTACTGATCTTTGAGCTGTATCATGTTTTATTTTTTTGAAGGATGTTGGATAAAGGTTAAAGTGAGGATTGCGCAGTCACTAAGATTAATGAATGCACTATTTAAGATTTCCCACTCTCACCATGGGTTAGTGTTCTTTTTTTTTTTTTTTACTTTTCTTTATTGGCATGAGGCAGTAGCAGGCACACAACACAGTACATTAGCAAATGGTGTTACACATTTGTAATTAGCAATGCATACAGGAGTTTTCTGAAGAGGGTGGATTTATACCTCATTGGACTTTACGCAGTTCGGGTCATACTACAATCTATGCATCTGGCAGGGGGCAAGAAAGCAGTACGATGTCATCCCTACAGTTCAGGTAGCTTCAGAAATCTCTCCACACATTTTCCGGACGGCAGGTCATGGGGAGGGAAGTGATGTAATCGTCTTCGCACATTTGAGTCCAAGTGAGGGCCTTCAACCACATCTCGAATGAAGGGGGGGGGGGGAGCGGCGCTTCCAGCACTGTAGTATGCATTTTTTGGCCACCATGGCACCGATGTTCAAAAACGTAGACACTTTCTTCGCCCCAGCCCCGTCCCACAGCCCAAACAGAACAGCCAGTGGATCAGGGCCGATCCGGATCCAAACTATCTCTGAACGGGCCCAGTACATCACAAGACCAAAACATGTGAGTGTGGTCAGCCTCCGTAGATCTACATCTCGGGCAGGTGTGGGCATGGTTATCTGCAAATGTTCCCACCCTGTGAGGCGTGTAGTATAGACGGTTAAGGAGCTTGTATTGCATATATCTGAATCTGAAGTTAAGGGAGACCTTACATGCGTGTAAGCACATTTTGCCCCACATGGCATCTGTGATTGCTAAGCCCAGTTTGTCGCTCCATATGTCCCGCGGTGTCTGAGGTGCATCATCCGACTTTACCAGTAACATTTTGTACAGGGAGGAAGTTATACCTCTACCACCGGCTGAATTGGTTATGAAGTGGATCTCGGGTGAATCGGGGAGTTCGTCAGGATAGTAGGACCACATGGCGCGAACTGCCGCTCTTAGTCTGAAATATTGCAACAGCTCTGAACCCGAGTGCCCAGGTCGCCATGTCTGCGGGGTGATGAATTTTCCTTCGGGGTATAGGTCGGACAGCGCCCGATAGCCTAGGTCATGCCAGTGTCGCATGAGAAGTTTGTCATGAGTGGGGCTGAGGCCCGGTAAGTGCCAAATGGGTAGCCACTTATAGTATGGATGATGTTTGGGGTGGGACTGCAGTAGGCGCCTCCATGCCATGGTCGTGGCGGCCACGGGATCCGCCGGGGCATCGGTATGGTATGTACGATGGAGGATTAAGGACATGATGTTTATCTCCTCGCTTGCTTGCTTCTCAAGTTTCACGTGGGTGGGTGGGTGGATCTGGATATATGTACCAGTGTGTGGCATGTTGAGCTTGTGCGGCAATCGAGTATCGGGCAAGGTCATGGGCAGTGAAGCCCCCTCTCTCCTATGGAAGAGTCATATGTTGCTGCTTCTTGCGAACCGCACCGGAGTGCCATAGGAATTGGGTGCATACGGAGTATAATTTCCTAAAGTACTGTTTCCCCGGCCAGATCGGGACATTCGCAAAAATATAGAGAATCTTGGGGACTATTATCATTTTGATTAGGGACAGGTTGCCCGATAAGGAAAGCGGGTGGTTAAGCCACCTTGACATCCGGGACTCTGCAAGCTGCGCTGTAACAGTGTAATTGTCGGCCAGTAGTGAAGATCTAGATAGGGATACCTGAACCCCGAGATATCTGATCCCGCCTGGGGACCAACAGAAAGGGAATTTGCATGCTGGCTGGTGGGTTGCCGCAGTGAGTGGGAATATTTCGGATTTAGAGTAATTTATGGTGAAGCCCGAGAACGTGCCAATTTTTTTTATGTTGCAGATGATCGGGTCTAGATGTACGGACGGGTCTCTGATATAAAGGAGTACATCGTCAGCGTACAGTGATATTATTTCCAGTGTGTCCCGCAGTCGTATACCCTTGCGGGTGTGTTTATCTCTGACGCTATCAGCCATGGGCTCGATAGCTAGCGCAAATAATATAGGGGAGAACGGGCAACCCTGGCGAGTGCCCCTGTGGAGCGTGAAGGGTGACGACACCTGGGAGTTGATCAGGACTCTGGCCACGGGATTTGTATATAGTAGTTTAATATATGATATCATGCATGGACCAATTCCCATTTTGTGCACCAAAGCCCACATATATTGTCAGGACACCATATCGAATGCCTTTTGTGCATCAAGAGTAACCGCAACGGCCTTTGCATTAGGATTGATTCTGGACATAACATTAAAAATCCGGCGGATATTGAGGGCTGTTGAGCGACTGGGTGGACTAAGTGCTTCATTATGAGGAGGAATCCGCATGCTATTACTGTGGCAAATATTTTGGTGTCTGTATTTATGAGTGATAGGGGTCTGTAGGATCCGCAGTCGTCAAGAGGTTTACCTGGCTGGGGGGGCACGGTTATGAGGGCTACTCGCATGGATTGGGGCAGGGTGGCCAGGCAGAACGACTCAGTCCACACCTCGTGGAGTCTGGGTGCCAAGATGGCGACGTGTTCCTGATCAAATTCTGAGGTGAGCCCGTCCGGGCTGGGAGGCCTACCCTTCGGAAGACCTGAGATAGCCTCAGTAATCTCATCCATAGTGATCGGGGCATCCAACTGCTCTCTGGTGGCTCGGGAGATGTAGGTCATGGAGATTTGGTCCAGTAGGAGGTTTATGTCCTGGACGCTGTGCTCCCGCTGGGGAGCGTACAGAGCCGCATAGAAATCAGTGAAGGTCTCCAGGATGAGTTGGTCTGACCAGTGTTGGGCACCACTTGCATCCCTGATACAGTCAATGCGGGTTCTACCCCCCTCTATATGGGCCAGTCTGGATAGAGTTCTCCCTGGTCTGTCCCCCTCGCCGTACTTCCGCGCAGCCAGGGGTTGGGTGTAGTATTCTACCTCCCTGAGGGCATGGGATTCGAGGGTTTCCAGCTCCAATCTTATCTGTGCTAGTATGGCTGGGGAAGGTGCAGAGGTATACTCCCTCTCAAGTTCTTTAAGCTTGGTTTCGGAGCGTTGTAGGCTATTTTTTATGCCCTTAAGAACCCCGGCTTCCCTAGAGATGCACATACCTATAATAAAGACCTTGAACACCTCCCATCGGGTCCCCTCAGATGTGTCGTACCGTTTATTGCAGTCGAAAAAGGTATTGTCGGCCAGCATCTCAGCTTTAAAGACTATATCACGCAGTGCCTCTGACTTGAAACGCCTGGCGGAGTGGGCAGACAGGCCAGGCCCCAGCTTGATCTGCAGCGTTACTAGGGAGTGGTCTGAGAGTGTGCGCAGTAGTATCTGTGTGTCTATGGCCCTGCCCATTAACCCGCTCGATGTGAGGAAGAGGTCTATCCTAGATGAGCTGTCATGTACTGATGACTGAAAAGTATAGTCTCTCATGTGTGGGTGGAGTGCTCTCCACACATCACATAGGCCCAGTGAGACCACGTGTGTGCGTAAGCGGTTGGCTGCCCGTGACATGGCTCTGCGGGCTGTACCGGATCTGTCTAGGTCGTTGCCTAGGATCAGGTTCATATCCCCCTCCATATAATTGGGACTCCGATATGTCTCATGAGTAGGGTGGTCACTTCATCAAAGAATTTGGGGGCGTCGATATTCGGGGCATATGTGTTAACGAGTAGACATTCCATGTTGGCTATTAGACAGTGGAGGATTACGTATCTACCCTCCGAGTCTATGTAGTTAGTGCGCAGTGAGAATTCAACCGATTTGTGGACCAGGGTGAGCACTCCTCTGGACTGAGTGGAATACCTTGTGTAGAACCTGTTGGAGCCCCAAGCCAGTGGCAGTCATGCTGTGAGGTGCCCTAGAGCTATTTTAATTCCATGTCTCTGGGCATATGCAGTTATCCTGCGGGCTTTGGTGAAGTTGCTTAACCCCCGGACGTTCCATGTCATAAGATTAACGGACATGATGTAGTATTATGGAACATCCCTGCAGTGATAACCATCACCATTTAGTACCGTAAGCACTCGGAGAAAGGGCGAGCTGTTCCTGTTGTGCTGTTGTGTGCAGTGGGTGCTGAGGGTGCCTAAAGAGCCTGTTACCTTTACCACGGACTGGAAGGACACCATGCAATGACGTCTAAGGAGACGAATCGCCGAACTGGGACGGTCCCCCCTTGTTTTCCAGCTGAGCTGAAAACACAAGCTTAATTTAAGACTTGGATGGCGCTGAGCGGTTCGGGAGTGGTGGTGGATTGTTCCTCAGCCACGGGTGATGTCACACGACTTCAAGTAAAACATCTGTCCTGACGAACGATGTGCTAGTAATGTTGCTCTTGTGGAGCTTTGTGCGACTGCATCCCACACGGAACCTACTGAAAGCCCTAAAATAGTCATGGCCTCTATGGACTCAAACACGAACACCGTCAAAACAACAGAGGCGGAAAAGACCAAAGGAGACCATGTAGACTTGTCTAACGCAAGTGAACTAGCTCATGTCACGGTAACGCCATACACTGTCCAAATGTATTTTCGAACATCACTGGACGGTGTGACAGCGTCGAACGTTAGAAATTACAAAGTCGACGCGTCGGCTGAGCTAATCATGAGGAGGAGTATTTCCTCCTCCAGTGAGGGCAACAGTGGCTCCGAATCTGTTCCAGCCCCATGTGAAGGGCTTTCTTCAGTCCCTCGGCCACAGGATCCAGCATGCCCCCGCTCTAAAATTTCAAAAACTTTAACAGATAATAACAACGACTTGCAGCAAGACTCTATCATGCAACTTCACTCGGACAACAACGATTTGTTTAATCAGAGGTGCGGGTCACAGCGTTGCTCAGACCCGATTGCCCTGAATACGGTGGCAACAGGATCAGTATACCACAGCGCCAATGAGATCACGAGTGACAACACAGTAACCTTCTTGGAGTCCAATGATTGCTTGCTATCTACTGATGACGAGGACGTATTTTTTCCTCCTGCCAAGGTTTTAACGAAAAATGCTACAACAGAAAACCGTTGCAACTCTCTAGATGTGATAAATAAGATATGAGCTGATCTAACCCATATCAACAAAGAACGTGCTCGGAAGCCTGGTCCTACTGAGATGGCCATAGCCAACTCACAGCCGGCAAACACAAGTTCTGAAAACTTTTCTCATGACAACAATTCACACCCAAATACGCCGCAAAGAACGATTGCTACATAACGAAGAAACATTGCTGGAAGTAGCTCTGGCAGTCCCAGATGTTCACAAAGGAAAAAACGAAAAGAGGCGAGAGTTTCGTCCTCTCACACAAAAGAGAGGCAGGTGGTAAACACATCACTCAGCTCGAATACAATTACGCAAAAACTGGTGTCCTCTTCATCTTCCACTGATCACTCTTCGGATGAGTATTGGCAGACTGAACAGCTCAAGTCAAAGGCATGCGACATTAAAGCACATATGAAGGCAAGACACAAAGGGATCCATAAAAGCGTCACTGACCAACAATGTCAACTGGATAAACGAGATCCAAACCACAATGATATCATCTATGGCTATCAGCCTGGCACCTTTTACGAAACTGTATGAGCATTTAAATGAAAATATTAAAGATCTCACAACACTGGTAGCCATTCTGAACACAAAAGCTGTAGACTTGGAAAAAAACTGTAATCACTTTAAAGATGACTTACAGACCCTATCGCTTAAACATTACCATATGGCAGACATTATAACCACACAGCTAAAAAACAATAACACGGATAAAAAACTCCTAGTAGAAGTAGCCAGGGAGGCTTTGAGCATTTTTAAATATAAAAATTCCGCAGAGGAAGGGAGGCATAAGCCCCCTACGACCAGTTCAGGACGCCAAGCGGACTCAATGATGACTGCGTCAAACTGCCCTATGCCATTGATGGCCTCTAAGGCTACAGAAACTCTTCAAGTCTGCAACGGAAACTGTGAGGAACAAACTAAAAAAGGGGGCAAATGGGAGGGACTTCCCGCGTCTCGAGAAGGTCTTCATGAGCAGACTGACGCCTTCCCAATTCGGAAAAATACTGAAGTTAGTTTGTTTACGGAAGTGCTATTATTTAGTCAAGAGTCCAGTAACTTGGCTCGTTTTAATCCTCAGACACCCACCTCTTCTACTAACAGCAAGGAGGGAACTCAATCCTCCGATGGCTGTCCAAACCTGTCAAATAAGGTGGTTGATCCGATACTGGTAACCTCCACCTTTCCATCTGAACAAACTGTCACACATTTGACTTCAACTCAACAGTTGCAAATCGCTGCAGTGGATGATGGAAAACCCTGTCCTGTTTTTGACATCTTTAAAAGTGCCTCAATTCTGGAACGCTCTAAATTTGTGAACCAGGTTGTTAACAATGTGAGGACGAAAAAGACAAAAAATCAAACACTGAAAAAAACAAGACAAGGAACAAATTCGAGAAAGTTCTTACATAACTTAAAAACACTTAACGTAACGGTCAACACAAATAGCCAGAAAGGTCCAAAACAAGTTTTAACTGACGCTGAAGAACTCGTGGTTAATGAAGACGAGGTGGAAAAGGTGGGGGACGGGTTGATTGACTTAACAAATTTATCTAAACACGATGATGAAGAACGAATGGAAGACAAAAAGACTTTGGTGGCGGAGGCCACGACTAGTGAAATGACGGACTGCGACCTAGTACCATCAAATGAAAATGTCATTCTGAACATTGAAAAAAGTCGCACAACTCATCGCATATGCACGATGATAAAAAAGACGGCCTATTCTCAAGTAAAGGAAGGGCCGAGCTCCCCCCTATTTCTAACAATGGAGGAGAGACGAAAGCACCTAATTAAGTCTGGTAAAATGCTAAACACCTCGGGAAACCCTAAGGGAACCTGGCCACTGACTCCTTGCAGCAAACAGTTCAGTAGTGAAAATGCTCAATCCAGACACAGCTCAAGATCGCTCGAAGACCCGAGGTCTGACAAAACACAATTTCTCGGATGTACTTCCAAGACTCCAACTTAAGATGTGGAAAGTGTTTTGCAAACATCGAAGAACTGGGTGAAAGCCTCATCAGACAAAAAGGTGATTCTAGAGAGAATAGAGAATGCAGACAACTTGATATTAAACCGCCACAATGTGCTGCACCTGTTTCAACTTATTCTAAGCTTGCGAACAATTGTATCAGATGATCTGAGAATTGTGGAATTCTTTGATAACATTAGAGACGACAAAGTAATACTACATATAAAGTCGAAAATAATCTTTGAAACTCTGTTGGAAGCTAACCCGACTTTGTTATCTCTCGGGTTCGACATTTATAAGTTAACTGAAAAGATGCGGGAAGTGAAGTCCTATCCACAACATCTTGGCCTGAAGCAGAACTGTAGCAGGCCTTTTGAGGAAAAATATAACCGAATGGCCAATGTCAAACATGTGCAAATTGAAGACTACGCTGGACTCGAGAAGGAAGATCCATCTTCCAAATACGACGACTCCATACAAATAACTGTCAATGGACTTCTACAATCACTGAGTTTAGGGGGAGTTGATGCTGATAAATCAATTGTGACAAACGACTGGAACTGGATCGCCGCTGCCCTAAATGGTAAACCGAATTTATAATGTAAGGAGTCCATTACAGGATCCCTGGTCAAGTTGGGTTTGTGGAACACTGGAGGCTTCAATCATCTTTTCCACACACCTTGGTTACAAGACTTAGACTTGGTTTGCCTACAGGAAACATGGTTAACTCAAAATCCCATCCTGCAGGATTTTGAAATTGCCCACAATCCTGCCATAAGACAACTGAAAGGAAGACCGATGGCTGGGCTAATGATTGCGGCAAGGAAATCCACCGGCCTCGGAATCATTTAATTTACCAACATTTCTCCATTCATACAAACAGCAAGGGTGTGTGTCAAAAATGCCATGGAGTCTTTGCAGTCTTGGACATCATCAACGTTTACTGGAACCACTCTGCGATAGAAACAAACTTCTTCATCGACCAAATAACCACAATAATAGACGGATTACTCAAAAAAGAACAACATCTAAATCTGATCATTTGTGGAGATCTAAACATTGACTGTACGAAGTATGAAAATAAGAAGAGCAGGGCTGTGGGATCTACAGCCTCTTGAGACGCGACACTGAAATGGTGCCAAGAAATGGAAGCAAGAAGCTTGTCAATGTTGAACGGCAATGTGACAGGTGACATCCCTGCCAACCCAACATGGAGAAGAATGAATCAACACTCTGTGTTGGATTAAATATTTGTGTCAGAGGCGGTATTAACACGAGTATCTAGTTTTGAGATTAAACCAATGACTTACAGTGATCATGATATGGCAAAACTAAGCATAAATGCGCTAGCCACAACACATAGTCCAGCTTGGACACATGATGTGTCAGTTCGTTCCAGCAGAATTTGTTTAGAACTCGCTGACGCAGATGTAAATAAAATTGTGACAAACTTAAACAAAGCATCGAACGAAATTGAATACTGTCAGTTACTAACAGATTTCACAGAGCACAAACAAGGACTAAAACATGTGTACACAAACACAGTTTTCACCTACAACTCCAACAGCGCAAAAGATTGATGCGGCAAGAACTCCGAAAGTTGTCGACAGAGCATAAAGAGGTATCCGTGCTCAGTTCGAAGAAAATAATAATTAAACAAGCATTCAGAATCTGGTGTAAATCCCACAAAGTGATAATGTTACAAAACAACTCTGAATAAATGCTGTCAAAACTGTCCAAAAAAAACTCAGCGGCCTTTTGGAAGATCATTAACAACCAATTTGCCCCACAAGATTCGCTACAGGCAAACCAAATTTCTGAAGCAACGTGGTCTGCTTTTTATACTGAAATGTTTAGTGCGGATGGATGCACGGAAGATGTCTATCGGTCAGAACTGTCAAAATGGGAGCTACAATTCGACCGTCAAGACATTCTAGCCGTAATTCAAAGAGCAAACGCATCCAGAGCCCCAGGACCTGATGGGCTTACTAATTTTACCATCAAGCGTAATCCAGAGGCGTGGGCAGACTTTTGTATGACACTCTTCCAAAGAATATCTGACAAACGTATGACACCTATGTCTTGGAAGAGTGCCATTATAGTGTCTATCTTCAAGAAGGGCAACAGGGCAAACCCTGGTGACTACAGACCAATTGTTCTGTTGGATGTGATAGGGAAAATCTATGCAACCTTACTGCAGCAGATGTTGCTAAAGTGGGCGAATGCAAGTGATCACATCGATCCTAGACAGGCTGGTTTTGCAAAGGGTGTGGGGTGTGGCCTCAACCTCTGAATCCTGAATCTTTTCAAGATAGAAGCCATAAGAAGTAACTCTAAAATACACCTAGCTCTTATAGACTTCCCTCGTGCTTTTGATAGCGTTGATCGAGGAATTCTCTGGAAAAACCTAAGAGACTGGAAGTCTCCAACTAGTCTGGCTGAAGCCACCAGAGAGTTGCACTCAAACACATACATCAGGATTAGGTTAGACCGACAGGGGACTCTCTCAAAGCCCATAGAAACTTTCAAAGGCATAAAGCAGGGCTGCCCGCTTGCAGCAATCATCTTCAATTTGTTCTTATCGGACGTTGGTAAAGCCCTTAGTGAAGTGTCTTCGTTTCCGCCAAAAATCAATGGCACTCACATAAATTGGCTTGTATATGCGGACGACTTGATACTTCTAGACATGACAGCCATTGGTCTGCAACGAAAGCTAGACGCTCTAGAAGTATATGTCTGACGCAATGGCTTACAAATCAACAAACAAAAATGTGAGATACTAACACTTCAAAATCTACGTTCTGTGAAAAAAAATAAGAACCACCAAGTTTGGTTTCTTGAAAAGACAAAGATCGACACTGTATGTGACAGTAGATACTTGGGCATGAGAATAAGCGCAAACATAGACAACGCTCCATGGGCTGACTCAGCAAAATCGAAATGTCGCCAATTAGCGTGCCAAGCAGCGATTCTAAACGGACAATACGGAATATTCTCGCTTAAACCTGTTGTGGCGTTTTACCAACAAAAAGCGATTCCAGCGATAATCTATGGTGGTGAAAACGCCTTGGGCTGCTCTCATGAGCTTTAGAAAATGCTCGAAAACATTTTCTGGGCAAGAGTGTTACACTTGCCGCGTGGAACTTCAACCGCCTGTATTAGATATGAATTGGGGTTAACATCTATGCACGCAAGGGTGAGTTGGAACATTCTATGTCTTTTTAGGAAATGCAACGCACCGAACCCAGTACTGCAGTTTGAAATACTAAATCCTAATAAGGAGGCAGTCTGTACTACCCTAGCAATGTGGTTGAAATACTGTTACGAGATTATGGAATTCTATGACATCAAACCAACTATGCTGATAGAGAATCCCGACCTAGCTAAAAAACAAGTGTGGAGCTGGGGCTGGCACCTAACGTGTGAACAAAGACGTAACAGCAGCCTGATGGCTGAGGTTCCGGGAGAGGCTAGAGCTTACGGCAAACTTCAAGACTACCTAATCCAGTTTCCGGACCCGACATTCAGATCTACATATCTGAGGTTCAGACTGAACTTAATAGACACTAAAGAACGTCAAGGTTTATACAATGCGTGATCACAATCACCTTGTCGTTTCTGTAAATCTGCCAATGAAACACTGAAACATCTAACGCTGTTTTGCCCTAACTTACGTACTTTGAGAACCCGTACTTTTGGACCCATAATTGAGAAAGTTCAAACATTATGCGCTGACGAATGCTGGCAACGGATGTTCGAGGGCTCTGATCAAAGACTCATTTTCGCTCTAGTGTTTTTTCTCAAGGATTTGGAAAAACGGCTAAAAGAAGACAAATTTTAAAAAACACACAATTCACCGAAAACTATGTGCTAACCCTCATGGCTACAGAACCACTCTTGATGGTCTGAGTACAATACGATCTGGCGGACGGTAGTTAAGACCGTCACGAGGAAGTGCGACCATTTCATTGGGATCAGGGATGGCTTAAGGAACTGTCTATTTTGGCCGATGACTTAGCGATTGTTTTTTTTTTGTTTTCTTTTTAAAGGTTTGTAAAAACTGTATAACAATATATATATATTTTTTTTAAAGTACCTTACGCACCGCTGCAGCACAGTAGTACTACATTGTAACCGCAGCCTCTTCTTTCATGCCATTTTCATTAAAACATCCCCCAACTTTTCCACCCCCCACCCTCACTGCCCACCCCCAACCAGCAGTGTAGTGATCCCCACCCAAATAGCAGGTGCCGGAGTGCCATACCCAACTTGGCAGCACCAGCCCGCGTGCCCAACAGGGGCACAACTGAGAACAAACCGCCAGAATAGGCATTGCATCTGCAGCGGTGGTCGCCACTGCCGTGTTCCCAACTTAGCAGATAATACGGTGCAGCAAGCACCTCTTTTCGCTCAGTGGCAATTTATACACAGGGTTGCAAGAAAAGCATTATGGTAAATAGTAGCATACAAAGGATAAAGACATCATGATTGCGGCATATTTGTTTGTTAGGAGCCTGCAGGAGAGTCAGAAGACTGAGGCGCCCCATCTACGTGTGTGGCGGTGACAGCGCCGCAGGCAGGAGCAATCACAGACTATTATCTGTCTGGCACAGATGGTGTACCGTGATACCGGGTTAGAGGGAGGAGGATCCCATGTCGGTGGCCTTGGATGTGCCCGAGAGGCCCCTCTACTAATAGGAAGTATCAGCCGCCTTAGTCATTGTCCATTAGGTCGTCTGTGGGGTCCCTAAGCGGGATCTGTGATTCAATGAATTTCACTGCTTCATCTGAAACCGTAAAGAAATAGTTTGTTGCGATTGGTAAATTTCAAGCGTGCCGGGAAGAGCATTGCGTATTCAATTTTCGTTTCCCTGAGCATTTTCTTCACTCCATTGAACTTTCTGCGCTACGCCTGGACCCCCACGGAGAAGTCCAGGAAGATTCTGATGGTTTGCAAATCTAGTCTCAGTTCACCTTTCTCACGTGCTAGGCGTAGTATGTGATCCCTATCTCTGTAGCGAAGGATCTTAGCAATTATCGGTCTGGGAAAGTCGCCTGGTTTGGGGCGGGGGGCCAACGCTTGGTGCGCCCGCTCAACTGTGAAGAAAGTGGAGAGCTGAGGGTTGTCAAGGAGGTCCTTGAGGAGGGTCTTGACAGCCACTTCCATCCGACCCCTGAGTGCGGACTCCGGAACTCCCACGATGCGGATATTGTTCCTGCGTAATCTTGACTCTAAGTCATCACACTCGGCCTTGACATTCTTCATGCCGCGCACCAGTTCCGTAACCGTGGTCTGTAGGGCGAGCACTCCATCCTCATTGGCCCCAAATTTGGTTTATGCCTCGGTTATCCTAGTACTGTGATGGTCCAACTTAGTTCTCAGTTAGGCCACGTTCGCGTTTATTTCATCCAGCTTCTCATGAAAGGAGGCGAAGTTCTTTGCCATGGACTCCATCCTCACCGTGAGATCAGGCTGAGGGGGGTCTGGCGGTGGTTCTATGTCGTTGTGGTCAGAGGAGGGGGCCCCCTGCTTAGACCTCGGCGTTGACTTGGTGAACTTGTCCATAGCCCCAACCTTGTTGGCACTGCTTGATCTATTCGACATCCTGTTGTGGGCGGGTGATGGTGTATGCAGAAGCGGGCAGATATCACCTGTGCGGTCGGGGGAGCAGGCCCTCTCAGCACTCGCACCACTGGCCAGACAACGGGGAGGATCTGCACCAGCCGCTCGGATGGGCACCCCACTCTTTAGGTGATATACTAACCAGAGAAACTGTTGAGTAAGGGTCTTCTGTGCACAGTTGGCAGGAGCACCCCGCCGTCACATCCGGGACACCAGCCGGGGAGCAGGGCTGTAAAGGCAGACAGGGTGCGATGTGGTGATAGGAGCGGGTGCGGGCTGTTATGTCAGAGAGTACTGGTGCTCTGGGTAATAATATTGGGCAATGGGGCGCAGGGGGGGTCCACTCGGGTCGGCTGCAGAGCTAGATTTGAGGAGCAGCACTCTGGCTCCCTAGTTCAGTGTGGAGCAGTAGGAGGTCCGCCAGAAACCAGGTACAATAAAGAAAGGGCGTAGGGGCGGGATATATTCAGAGGTTAGGCAGGGGCGGCTCCAGGCGGGGTTGTTGAGGGTCCAGTGGTGTAGACCAATGCGGGCCTGTGTAGTACCATCCAGCTGGCCAAGTATGGGGGTTCTAACCAGCAGGGAACCAGAATGTAGAGCCAGGAGAAGATATGCAGCTCACCACAGGCCACCCCTAGAGATTGTCACCACAGCATGGGCGTCCAGTGAACCGCTCCCACAGGCCAGGCCAGCACCAGCCCGCAAGTATGGGTGATCCACCACCTCCAAACAGTGGTTACTGCAGATGCGGTGGGCAGTTCTGAAGAGAGGTCAGCCAAAGGGAGTACTAATCCTGTGCACCAGCACTCTAAATGTTATCACTGTGCTATATGTGCAGTTTTTTGTGCGAGGCCTATCGTGAAGCACAGATCACGCTGCAGAACTAAGTGGAGAACAGATCATTGCCGGCTGGCCGCTCAATGAGTGGCAGCAGTCTGGGCCCCAGGCACAGGGGCGAGGAGCCTGCGTAGAGAAGATACGGTGCCAGCTGGGGAGAGAGGCAAGGGCCTGCTCAGTCGGGCGTCATGAGGGCGTGCAGTGTACAATAGGTTCAGGTCAGCCGCACCCCAGTCAGCAGGCGAAGGACACCGCAGGTCAGCTTCAGCCCAGAGGGCGCGCAGGGTCGACTCGTGGCCCGGTATGAAATGGGCCCCAACCAGGCCCCACTCGAGGCAGCAGGCAAACCGTCGTCGTATGGCTGTGGGGGTCCGATTTAGATGCAAGTGTAGCTCAGGACAGCCACTACACAGGGTGGAGGGTTCTGATGCAGGATGGTGTTTAGAACCACTGATGTCATCAGATAATCATTGTCTGGGCACGGAGCTCGAAAGCTAGGCAGCCATTTTCCAGGCTGCTCAACAGCACCCCACGGGTTAGTGTTCTAATGGGGAAAATGTGTGTTCCGTGCCTTATAGAACCGGGTAAGATTTACCTGGTTCCACTCACATCCACCTTTCCCTCTCCCTTCTGCTCTACCTGATCTTGCCCTGTCTCTTCCCCGCCGACTTCCTGTCACTCTGATAATTCATTCCTCCTCTCTCCTGCTACCACCCTTTGAAGTTAACTTCTTCATCTTTCCTCCTACTCTACCACTACTTTGACTCCTCCCACACTAATACTCAATGCCCTTCCTTTCACTCTGTACCAGCCTTCCCATGTTCACACATTGTACTGTCCTCTCTACACACACGTTTCACACTCACGCACACTCACTCTTCAGAACCACTATCATTCCTAAGCCAATGCCTCACCTGTTCCAAAACCCTTCTCCACAATCCGCTTCTTCCTCCTTCTTTCTGCTGGTGTTTTGGTCACTGTCCACATCCACCTCTGTCCTCAACTGATACACCCACCCTTTCTGTTTCCTCTCCCCTACTTATGTTTCCCTCCACTGGTGAGGGTTGGTCAGCTGCCCCTATAATCTCCTTACACGCACAGGGAGGGGAAGTTGTATGTGTGCGGAAACATTTAAAAGATGGTTTTAGTCCCGCCCACTTTCTCTGCATGGGCTTGCCACCTGGGGGTTCTGGCATTGATGGAAAACCAATGCCAGAGTTCGTTCTTGGGGTTGCATTGGCGTGAGCCCCTAGGGTAAGTACATGGTGGTCAAGTAGATTGTCTTTTGTTGTGGGACTACCAGTGGGATTTTCAGGTTCTGTTCCTTTTACAACCTCTGGGTGCTGCTGCACAGCTGTTCTGCTGCATGGCTGGAGTCATCATCTCTCTCTATTAACCACTCCGCCGTGGTGATTGTTGCTCATGCCGGTAAATACTTCAGGTTTTTCTGGATTCTCGCAACTTGGTCCTTGCTGGGTTCTCTTCTCTCTCTGTCATGCGCCAGCGTCTGAAACGGTAAAGAAATACTGGCAAGCATTACCCTCCGGTGTCTCACTTCCACTCCCACTTCCACTTCCACTCCATGAGGACCCCTCATCCAGGTGATCCTTCCGTACTGGTCCACCCCCAGGAACTGGATTCAAAAGCGATGGCTGTGTCCTGGACACCTGGATACAGATCCCTGAGGACTAGCGATTGACACATCTTCAGGTTTCTCACAGGCCACACCCATTCCGCTCACGGACAAGGCCAACCAATCAGATAGCAATCCGCCAGTCACTGTCTGGCAAATTTAAGTCGAAATACTCCTTTGACCAAAGAGAAAATCAAAGCGGCTAATAAACATAAAGTCTGAACTTGACGTTGTCTGCTTAGTGATCAAGCACTTTAGAGTGATCGCATGGAAACATATACTGCTCTTTAAAAACTAAAAATATGTACTTTTTATACTCTGACCTCTTGCTTCTGTAGCCTTCAATGTGTGATTCTGTTAACACTTAAAATCATACATATGTATACGCCTATTACAGAATGCATTTACTTATTTCCATAAAGAGATATGCATTATATTATTGCATTTGTTCCATTAAGAAAATATCTTTCTCAGACTCAGCATCAGGTGAATACCTGACAGAGCCCTCATTCCGAGATGCCTCCAATACCGGGTCCGGCACCGGTCTGGTTGAATGGGGACTTACCGGATCATTCCGACCCTGGAGGACCCGGTAAGTCCCCATTCAACCAACCATTCCCCATTCCCATTGAGCCCCCAGAGTGATCAATGGGAATGGGGAAGGCACTAATAACGGGCCCGCGAATAGCAGGCCCGTTATTAGCGCCCTGGTCCCTTAGCGGGACCCATAAAGGACGTGTGGTCAGACCACACGTCCTTTACAGGTGCTGCTAAGGGACCTCGGAATTGGGCGGTAAGTGATTACCGGCACCGGTCTCCTTACCGGTGCCCGGTATCCCTTACCGCCCAACTCATAATGACCCCCAGAGACTTTCGAATGGGCGCCACATGGTGCCCGACCACTCTGTGTATGGTATCTTTTGTAGGCCTCCCAAAGTTCAAAATGTAAAGTTCAATTACTCCCTTGGTTCCAATTATATTTGTGCCACTCTTTGCAAACGCCTCACACACTGTTGTCTTCGTACAATGGTGTCGCTTGGAACCTTGGTTCAGAACACAAGCTGGTTTGAGATCAGTTTCCGACTCACCAGCTGTGCTGTCTTTTCTGACACAGCTTTGTTGTATGAGCCAAGGACAGTACCATGGCGGCAATCACTCCTCCCCACATTCGTTATCGACGCAGGAGAGCCCCGGGTACCTCTGACACACTGTGCAGGTTTGATCAGCCTTAGTTGGTTTCTTACTTTCCTAAGCTCACGGAAATAATGGTCTTTAGAGGTCACAGGTACTTCCCTCGTTGCGAATCCCTCTGGTCTCGCCGTCTTTCTCCTTGCATTAAACTGCCAACATGGAACTGATGATTCCTCATGTGGTTTGCCTCACTCAGAGTGTGCTGTCGTGCTCCGCCTTTTATCCATGTGGGAAGTGTGATGGAAGTCGGGTGTGCGTAATAATCTGTAATTGTCTAACCTTGCCTGTCAATGGTTTTGGGACATGTCAGGTATACGGCTCTGGTGTTAGTCCGTTGTCGTTCACGGTGAACGGTCAGTCAGAAAGTGTTTGTGTCAGAGAGGGGGGGAGGGTTGAATTCCTAGGTATCCTACATGGTAGGATGGGGAAAAGGTGTTATTGGGAAGGGGATACCACGTCTCAACCTCCGGTGCCCTACTTCGACTCCATGGGGACCCCTCATCCAGGTGACCCTCCCGCAGTGGTCCAGCCCCAGGAAATGGATCCAAAAGCGATGGCTGTGTCCTGGCCACCTGGATGACAGATCCCCAGGGACTAGCAGGTGAGACAGCTTCAGGTTTTTCACAGGCCACATCACTTACGCTTAGGGACAAGGCCCACCAATAAGAAAGCAATCCGCCAGTCACTCTCTGGCAAACTTAAGTCGAAATACTCTTTTGGCCAAAGAGAAAATTATAGTGGCTAATAGACATAAACAGGGTAATTCATGGAAATTCGCACAAAAGTGTTGCACGCGGCTGGCGCACAGCGTGCCCGTGCGAATGTCTGCGCCAGCCGCGTGCGATAAAATCAATTTCCGCGCACAGCGTATTCATGGATTCTCACCTCCAAAAGCAGACATGGCGCAGAGTGGTGCAGCGACCCTGCAGCAGCGCCATTTACGCCCCCAAGAACGCCCTCGCGCAAGCAAAAGCCATCAAGATCGCAAAACCATCGCAAAGGGCTGCGCCAACCCTGGACCAGTTTCCCAGACTGGCAAACAGCAAACGCAAAGCGGGGAACGTGTATTACGGGTTTCGGGAACACGCGTGCGCGAGAAGGTTCACACGCGATCAGGCCTGGGGGAGCGTGTGCGTGTATTTCAGGGGTGCGTGAGAAGTTTTACATGCGATTGGGCTGGGTGCGTGTATTTCAGGGGGGCACGGGAAGTTTTACACGCGATTGGGCTGGGTGCGGGTATTTCAGGGGTGCGCGGGAAGTTTTACACGCGATTGGGCTGGGTGCGTGTATTTCAGGGGTGCGCGAGAAGTTTCACACGCGATTGGGCCTGGGGGAGCGTGTGCGTGTATTTCAGGGGTGCGCGAGAAGTTCTACACGCGATTGGGCTGGGTGCGTGTATTTCAGGGGTGCGCGAGAAGTTTTACACGAGATTGGGCTGGGTGCGTGTATTTCAGGGGTGCACGGGAAGTTTCACACGCGATTGGGCTGGGCGCGGGTATTTCAGGGGTGCGCGGGAAGTTTTACACGCGATTGGGCTGGGTGCGTGTATTTCAGGGGTGCGCGGGAAGTTTCACACGCGATTGGGCTGGGTGCGGGTATGTCAGGGGTGCGCGAGAAGTTTCACACGCGATTGGGCTGGGTACGTGTATTCCAGGGGTGCCGGGGAGTCCTACATGTGATTTGGCAGTGTGGGTCCTCCCAGGTGTTCCCTGTACACCCTCCACGGCCCCTGCAGGCAGCCCACACCACAGGGGACTACCCTGCATCCCTGGTCATGTCCCGTAGGCAGCCCACCCAACATGGGCATGCCCCCCCAGCAAAGGCACATGTCTCCTTGCACTACTGATCACCAACTCATGTCCCACTCATGTCCCCCTGCACTCCCACCCCCCAGCATTGCGGGGCACCTGACAGCAGGCCCCCACTCATGTCCCCCTGCACCCCCACCCCCCAGCATTGCGGGGCACCTGCCAGCAGGCCCCCACTCATGTCCCACTGCACCCCCACCCCCCAGCATTGCGGGGCACCCTCCACCAGGCCCCCACACATGTCCCCCAGCCAACATGTCATCACAATCTAGATCCCTGGCCCTTATGGTCAGCCTCCAAATGCCAAACACCCACCCGAGTATTGCATCCACTCACTTAGAAATGGCAATAACATGATAGAACCCCAATTGCAAGTTTGGAAATGAACACATGTCCCTCACATACACCCAATGGGTGTCAGTGAATCTCAAAACCCATATCATGATATGCATGATACCAATGAGATGATACTACACATTGAAGTTTGATGAAAAAAATGTATCAAAAGCAGCATGTCCGTAAAATAAAGAAAAACCACAAATCATAATCCAAAGGAAAGGTGTCCAAAGTCACAGTTCAAGAAAGTAAATCCAGGGTCCATGATCCCAACTGAAGAAATGAAACCTATATAAAAATACTAACTAATAAAAAAACTATATACAAAAATGTGGTCCATTGTCCAAAAGGTCCAAAATAAATAAAAAAGCAAAGGAAACCTAACATTAACTACATAACTATTTACAAGGGCAGCGGGCTAGTCCGACGGCTCACTGGTTGTTGTCATGGGCCAGGGCATCATCGAACTCCTGTTCAATGGCTTGGAGGCGGGCATGTTCCCTGGCCCCGAGGTCTCGCAGGGATAATGCAGTGTCCAGCTCCAACTCCCTGCGAAGAACCTAGAGGCACTCAGCCCGCCTCAGCGCCCTCCGCATGGAGTTCTCCGCCCTGACCATTGTGAGCCGTTCCTCCTCTGCCCGCTGCCGCTCCGCACCTATCTGCTGGCCACACCACTCCCACACGGAAGCCACTCCCATTCCAGGGTTCTCCTGCCCTCCGGCCGATGCCTGCACCCCTGAAGTTGATGGCCCCGAGCCATGATGCCTCCCACGTCGAGCCTGCCGCTGCCTCCGACGCAACTGCCTGTGCCAGCACGAAGACATCCAGGCTGATGGAATCCACCGACGCCGTCGTGCACGTGCCCTGCCCGATGATGCCGTCACAGCCTCCATCTGCGGGGTCCAGTTGCTGGTGTGTCCACCCCTGCTGGACCTCCGACCCCCGACTGTGGCAGGGATGGGATCCCCACCGAGGTAGCTGCATTGGTCGGGGCAGGTCCACAGGGGGCCCTGGTGGCATCTGGGCCGGAAGACGGCATGGAGTAAGACTGGCGCATAGCCTCCACAGAGGAGGAGAGGGTCGCCAGAGTGCCCGACACATGTACGAGACCCCCGACCATGACCGCTCCCAACTGGAGCGCAACACCAATCAGGACCTTCTCCATACGGCCAGGGGTCCCCTCGTCCGCAGGTGGAGGGGAGTCAGATGACATGGACATCCCCCCTACCTGCAGACGGGCCTGTGATGGGGCATCCCTGCTGGTGCATGGTGGTGCAGTCACAGTGTCAGGGACAGTGACATGCACAGGCACCTCCACGGCGACCTGTGCTGCCTCCTGCCCCTGCCCCTGGACTGCACCACTTGCACCAGCAGGGATGCCCCCACCAGGCCCCATGTGCGGTTCAGTAGCGGCCTTCTCCTCCTCTGTGGAAACCACCAACCTGGATGGCTCCACACTGTCTTCTGCCGTTGCAAGCCCCTGTGGGGGCTCACCCACCCCTTCCGCTGCAGGCGTGGGGGCATCCCCGCCACTTAGCTCCACAGCGCCGTCTCCGCCCTCTTCTTTACTTTGCGCTGTGTAGAGGGAGACATAGAACACAAGCATCAGGGTACTGTACAATGGTCCCCTAGACAGGAAGCAATAGCAGATGAGTGGCACTGTCAAATATCACTTCCATCATGTCCCTCCACAACACATGGGTCAGTGCAGACAAAACACATGCAGTAACAGGCATGGTGCATGCTATGGACATAAGCAAACATGTCCAAGGGACTCTTGAAGCATACAATGTTGTTTTTGGACTCACATGCATCATGGGTCATGCCTATCACATGCACACACTTCAACGTACTTTCATCCATCTGGACTCGTACACCCCAGACACAGTGGATGCAAGGATAACTAGACTGCATCAGTGATTCTGAACATTGTCACAGACATGTGTCATGCATCCATGGCATTCACAAGTCACAGACACGCAGGTCAGAAACACAGACATGGACACCATACATGTACATGGCATCAGCAACCATCCCTCACCCCCACCCAGGAACAGAGACTGGCATGCTCTCATGTGTCCATTCCGCATAAGGCTCCCCATGTTGCATTTAAACACATACACCAACCGTGTGCTTCACACATTACTGGTCTCACATGCATGACCATGATGTCCCTGCACACACACATGTGTACATGGCCTATGTCACACATATAGGCAAGTATCAGATAACCAGCACACTGCAACATGCCCTGTCTCACACAGCAATGCTTGGCCACTTACCGCTCGACTCCAGACGGGTCTGCCTCTCAAGGATCTGGGCATGGAGCGCTGGGCGTACGCGTTCCAGGACCCTCAGCTGGATGGTACTCATGCTGCCCCGGCCCCCCTCCACGAGGCGCCGGGCCTTTATGAGGGTCCTGGGCCTCAAGTCCTCCCAGCGCTTCTTGACTTGCTTGATGTTGCAGGTTGCCACCCCCTCCGCGTTGATGGCAACCACAAAGTCGTCCCAGATCCTGTCCCGTCCTTCCTTGTCGGCGCGTGGTGATCCGAAGAGGGCTTCCTTCTGACTGAAGCTGGTGGCCCTCTGCCCCTCTGGCTGGGGGTCGCCAGTGGTCTCGGATGGTGTTTGCCCCGACATGGCGACCCCCGAGGCAGGCGTGGGTGGGCAACTGGGTCCTGGGGCTGGGCTGTGGAGTGATGGTATCCCAGTCGGGAGTGTTCTGTTCCAGCAGGGGTGGACACAGCAACTGGACCCCTGCAGATGGCTGATGTGCAGGCACCAAATGGCAGGGCACGGTGGCAGCAGGCAGGCAGGCAGCAGCAGATGGCTCGTGGGAGGCTGCTCAGGGCTCTGGGGGGCAGTAATTCGGCCTTTTGGGCAGGAGCGTGGTCTTCCGTGTGCTTACGCGTGGCCAGCTTGATACGGAGTGATTTGGCACGTGAAAATTTTGCACGTCAGCGTGTAATTCGAGGAAAGGTCCTAAGCGCGTCAGCACGCATACGCGATTCCATTGGACCAAAGGCCCTTAGCGCGTATGCGCGTCTGTGACGTGTCGCGCACGGGCGTTGCTTTTTGTGGGGTGCGGTGCGTGCGTTTTGCAGGCGTTGGGGTTCACACGCTATTACTTCACAGCGGGTGGGTGTTGGCTACGCGTTCTTCTACACGCAAGGCAGACGGTGAGTGGTACCCTGCTCCCCCAGGCCCGATCGCGTGTAAAACCACCCGCGAGCCCCTGAAATACACGTATCCCGCTCCCCCAGGCCCGATCGCGTGTAAAACCACCCGCGAGCCCCTGAAATACACGTACCCCCCAGGCCCGATCGCGTGTAAAACCACCCGCGAGCCCCTGAAATACACGTACCCCGCTCCCCCAGGCCCGATCGCGTGTAAAACCACCCGCGAGCCCCTGAAATACACGTACCCTGCTCCCCCAGGCCCGATCGCATGTGAAACTTCTCGCGCACCTCTGAAATACACGCGCCCAGGCCAATCGCGTGTGGAACTTCTCACGCACCCCTGAAATACACGCGCCCAGGCCAATCGCGTGTGGAACTTCTCGCGCACCCCTGAAATACACGCGCCCAGGCCAATCGCGTGTGGAACTTCTCGCGCACCCCTGAAATACACGCACACGCTCCCCCAGGCCCGATCGCGTGTGGAACTTCTCGCGCACACCTGAAATACACGCACCCAGCACAATCGCCTGTAGAACTTTGGCGCACATTTTTTTCCTGCGCAGGGACGCTACCGCCTGCTTTCGTGTGGCGGACATGTATGGGCCTGTGTGCGTCTTTGGCCGTGCGCTGTTTTTCCCTATTCCATTCCATGAATACGTGTTGTAGGCGAGCGTGTGGGCGTTCCGCGCACTTGCCTCCTGTACTTCCCCCGTGACGCCCACATTTTCACGAGTTGTTCCCCATTCTGCGTGTAACGCCCCGTGTTACGCCTACTTTTGTTATGTGCGCTGCGCTATGTGCGAATTCGCTGTGGCCTTATCGCACGGCGTTCGATGACCTGTGCGCCAGCGTGCGCCAGCGTGCGCCGCGCACTTTTTCAGTGCACATCCCACATTTTGCGCGTACACGGACTTCCATGAATAGATGTGCGCTGTTTTCTATGTGATAATCGCACTTGCACTGCGATTTTCGCTATTTCACTGCGAATCGCACATTTTCGCACGCGTGCGCCGTTTTTTCAGCGCACATTCATTCCATGAATCGGCCTGAAAGTCTGAACTTTGAACTTGACCTTGTCTGCTTAGCAATCAAGAGCTTTAAAGTACTGCCCTTTAAAAATTTAAAATATCTACTTTTTATACTCGGACCTCTAGCTTCGTGTATGTATCTTTCAATGTGTGCTTCTGTTAACACGTACAATCATACATATTTATACGCCTATTACAGAATGCATTTACTTATTTCCATAAAGAGATATACATTATATTATTGCATTTGTTCCATTAAGAAAATATCATATGCAGTCTTTAATTATTCTTTGCACTACAATTATTGTTTCTTGCTGTGATCACCAGCTGGATGCGATTTCTAAAAAGTCCATACGACATAGGTCATTAGCATATGTATATTTATCCTGCAAATGTATCTGAGACCGTGACTGCAGTTGCATCAGTGTGTAACTGCGTAATGTGTTTTTTCATTAGAGCTAATGTCTTTTTTTTTATAGGTCACTGTCGGATTCCAAACAGCTTGACATTTTAAGAAAATCAAGAACCTACATTCTGGAGGGAAAATATAATGATTCTGTAAGTTTATATGAAAAAAACGTTCTCACATTTTGCTACGCTTTTCTTTTCCCTTCATCCTGATCTTTCCTTTGTCTCAAAGTGGGGCTTTTCAATCACGTGTCGGAGCCCTATTCTTGTACTCGTCAGTAGCTCTTCACAGGAGGTTTAAACCTGTACAGTTTCATTTGTATTTCATTGCTACAATGACACCTCATTTTCCTTCTTTCCATAACCATTTAATGAGTCTTACTATTTGTATACCTCCGCTAATATATCCTGTTCTCTCCACGTTGTGCAGTTAAAATCTTAACGTTTTATTGGAGCGATTTACCATAAACACACGTACTTCAGATTCCTCATGCTTTGAAATGGCCTTAGGCACCTGACCTGACTTAGAAAACTAAAAATATGTGAGAGGGATGCTTAGTGGCATCTATGAGAATTTGAGTAGCATTACAGCACCTAAAAGACATCCTGAAGTGAAAGCAGGATTACTAGAGTAGCCTCAACAGGGCCAAAACCAAGGCCTGCCACATCAATTCTTTTTTCGGTTTCGTTGCATATGGTGGAACTTGCGCATCCTGTGACCAATACTTGAAAAGCATAATATTTGGTTGCTATGACAACTGGCAACGCCTATGGCATGTATTGACTGAAATACAATTTCTTATTTTCTGTGTTTTGAGCATATCTATTAAAGAGGGTTTATAATGCAAGTAGTTGGCCCTTCAGAAGACACATTACTTGTGTTTGTTTATGTCTGAATCAATGCTAGCACTGTTTACCTCCTCCGGGAAGCGGCACTGACAAACCTGGCTGTCTGTAGATCCAGGGTCACTGTTGGGAGTTAAGCCGAAGCGAGGTTTACCACTCTGCAGCCTGATGGAGAGCTCCCTCACCACTGTCTGTCCAATGCCCCTTTAGATCCACAAGTGTGTGTGGCACTGCCCTAAGGAAGCTTGGAACGTTCATTAAGGCCGCGGTTCATCTCCATTATGAGACACAACTGCCCTTCTCTTGTCATTATCCAGACGGAGTAGCTGGAAGGACCCAATGTATGAGCTGCAGGCCTAGCATGGGTTAAGGAGAAGGGGGTATGATGGGTGAGTAGAGCTGTTTGGAGTAGGAGACTCCAAGCAGCTTTTTGTGTTTCTTGAGCTAGTGAGGGTAAGTGGTATTGGTAGCCAGAGTTAGACTGGGGCATAACATTGAAAACATTGTAATTAATTCCTTTTGTAACACACTGTTTGAGTAGTACTCTGGGAGGATTTTTGGTAAAATGTGTTTCAAATCGTGAATTTGTTTAATAACGCCTTTTTTAAATCAATTTTTAAACAGCATTACAAACAACAAAATTAAACAAACAAATTAAAAAGGTGCAAAGAGGCATCACAGATATAGTGGCGGAATATATGGTTTACAATATTGTTAAAGAATATTCAATGGTCAAAGCTACCAGCTGCACAGTGAAGTAATTCATCAAACTGGCCCACTTTGACCAATGAAGTGGCCCACTATAATCAAATCAACTTGTGCACTGTAGCGAATTTGGCTTGCACTTAAGCCAGTCCGAACCTGGTGGCTCTGTGCTGAAAGGTTATTTTGGGGAGGCTAGCAGAGATGGTCGGTGCAAAGAAGATCCTTCCCGTATGTACTCATAGCCCAGGTCAGTTTTACATGGACACCACCCATAACGGCCCAGTGCAGTATCTAGCTGGGGCTTATTTAGTTATTTATTTATATAGCACCACATTGCAGCAACAGGCTCTGATAGGTACAGAAGAGAGGAATAGAAGGTGTTCAAAAGGTAGAACATAGGAAGATGGCACATACAGTATCATATTCAGGGGGAGGTGGTTACAGGGTGATGTACAGTTAATTCCTGGTCTATATGCCAGTACGGCACAATAATAAGACTGTTTGACCTACGTAGAAGGTAAACTTGGCACACAGAAGTTCTGAGTAGATTCCCCAAATAAAGCATCGTCCTCATTCTGCTATACATGCCAGCACCGCAAAATCCCACTTGGGCTGTCAATGCCTAAGCCACACTTCGACGGTTTATGGGGTATGGGTGACAGAGTATGATTTTAAAGCGAGACGGAGTAGTATAAAACAAACACCCCTACGAGAAAAAATTCAATTTCTGTTTTGTAAAACTCTTTCACATAAATCATCAAGACTGCCTTTGAGAACCAAACCATATGCATCGGGAAGCACGCTATATAGTTCTTAACTAGGCAATAATTGTCAACTTGCTTTACAAAGGTGGTCAAACTTAACATTTGTTGGGGTTCATTTGTTTAGTTTTAAACTGATGCCAAGCAGCTTTGAGTTTGTGGGGTTCAGGCCAGAAGGGAGAGGCTGTTGCAGGTTCGGTGTGTGGAGGGGAAGTGGAAACAGGAAAGTTGGTAAAAGAGGAGGGATATGTTTGGAGTAAGGAGAAGGTGGGTGAAAGATTTAATTTGCGGTTATATTAGGGTCTGTGGAAGTTAGTGAGGGGCTAGTGCGGGAATGTACACATGCAAGGTTAAGCCTCAAATTAGCAGTGACCACCTCATATAACGGTTTCCTTGTTCCTAGTTGATGTAACTCAGCATTTCTCTGAACCCTATGTTCCCAGATTAGATTGTGACCCTATGTACTTAGTGCTAGCAGTTCCTTGCCCTCCTTTTGGTGCTTCTTCCATTACTTCCACTTATTCCTACGATCATGGCCGGCTTGATCTTCAGGAGGGTCTGGACATTGAAACTCCTCACCAAGAGCTGACTGAAATTGCCCTGCAAGTGGGGGGACAAGGGTTGTTTCCATGTGACCCACGAGCACTGTGTTCAATAATATCGTGCTCCCACATGTGGTGCAAGCTCCTCTCACTACCTAATCGTTTGCACCCCACCCCCTCTCCGCTAACCCACCCTGAAGCAGGCATGGTAATGTCTTCAATCCATCATTCCATGAATCACATGGAACACTGCCACCTTGGCACAACCTTGCATGCGAATACACGCTCTCTCTTCCAATCTCCCCCCATTCACATATTACCCACATTATACCCCTTCACACCTATTCACACCTCACCACCATCATTCACTCCTCTCACTTTCAACATCTCCTATTCACCCCAACACACAACCTCTTTCCCCATTATCTGTGGTCCCTCACTCTATCACCCACGCTTGGTCCAATGCCCATACACTCCCCTTTTCCTTCACTCTCTCACCCAATCTCTATGATCGTCTGTCTCCTTCTCTTTCCTTTTCCATTCCTGCTCTCTCTCCGTCACACACACCGTTTCACTAACTCTTTATCTCTTTCTTTGTCACCCACTGTTTTTCTCTCCACCTGCTCCCTCTGTCCACCACCCACTCTTTTGCTTGATCTCTCTCATTGACCAACTCTCTCTACATCACCCGCTCTCCATCATGTGATTTCCCAATTTGTCTTTATCACATGTGCTCTCCATACCTCACTCTCTCTCCATCACTGACTCTCCCTCAAACACCCGTTCTATCACCCACCCTTTCACTAGCTCCAACACCCACTTTTCATATCTCCATCACAACTCTTACCCTTTGTCTCCCTCTCACCTACTCTCTCTCCCTCCAAAACCCGCTTTGTCTACCACTCTCACTCACTGTGCATTACAAACCTTCTCTTTTATCTCTCCTGCCTGCTCTTTTTCTGTATCGATCACCCCTAACACGTGCTCGCTCCGTCTCCATTGCCTGCATTCTTTTTCTCATTACACCACACATGCTGTTTCCCTATCCATCAACCTCTCACTTTCTATCACCTACTCTCTCCTTTTCTGTCACTGCATGTGACAAATCCAAAGAATCTGTCCCTTCTCCCCAAGAGGGAGCCACCCCTTTGGGACTTGGGAGGTGAGCCACTATGCAACAGCCTACCTAGGGGACAGGACTAGCAGGATCCCATTTGGGGTGACCCCCATCCTGGAGACAAGGAATGCCCTAGAAAAAAATAACACCACACCTTCCCTTCCCCTTAAGCTTGACATGCATATTGGTTACATGGGAAGTGAGCATGTTAATTATGTGCAGGGCCCCTTTAATGGGGAAGGTTCAGTTTCTGACCTGCATTTTTCGTCAGCTACCTGTGGAAGTCGACACCAATCAAGTTTCTTCTTCTGTCCCAGGGTCGACGCACAAACAAATAAGGGGAGAGCATCCGCCATGGAGCGAGGGCTGATGAGTACGAAGCATACAAAGTGGTGGGTGGATATTGGAGACAGCACAGAGAATACTGTAGCTTTGACAAAGGCGGAACCTCGAGCCAGAAAGGGGCCACTGAGGCACCACCGCCAGAGGAGACAAGTACCCGCCTCCTGGCACCCAGACATCCATGCTTTCAGCAGGACGAGACCGCTTGCAGCAGGGTCACCAAAAGGACCATAGAAGCCAGCAGCCCATGAGGGGTCAACCGAGAGCATACCTTCGGACGGGGTGAACAAACAAGAGCAAACAACGGGCCAGAGAAGCATGTAGCCTAGAGGGGCCAACTGAGAGCATACCCAGGAAGTGGCAAACTACAGAGATCAAAAGAAGATGCAAGAGAAGCCTCTAGCCTGCAAGAGGCGTTCCGAGAGCATTCCCCTGGACGGGGCGAAGAAAGAGAGCAAACAAAGGGGCAAGAAAAGTCCCTAGCCTGCGAGGGGCCAACTGAGGGCAGTACAGCAGGACAGAGAGGGAAGCAGGAGAGAAAACAAAGGGGCAAAATCAGCTGATAGCCCACAAGGGGCAGACCGAGAACATACCCCAAGAAGGGGTAAACAAAATCTAACAATCTATTGGGCCAGAGCTGCCCAGAGCACACCCAGGCTTTAAAAAATGAATACAGCAAACAGCTAGAAGGTAAAGAGACAATACATCATAGCAAGGAAGTCGGAGGTCCACCTGAGGACATCAAGCCTGGGAGCCCAGGGACAAACACTCTTGGACTTGGGGGTACTCGTACTCCTGGTGCAAATCTGTATATCCCCATGGAAAGGACAACATCCTATGGTTAGAGGACAGTACTATTTTGAGCACAACAGGAACTTTAAAATTCCATTTTCTTGAGAAAACTTGTTTTTGAATTTGAGACACGAGAGTCTCCCCAAACTCGATGGTGAAGGTTGAAAACCAGCCATCACTACTTCCCGAGGTGAAGTAACCCTTAACTAAGCCGTAGGTTAGGATCCTTCTTTCTATCTTCTTTTCTACAGATTAGAATAGTGTTAGGTTAGCTTAGGTTTGGAACAGAGGACTAACTTTATTTTGTAAGACATCCTGACAAGCATCTTTTTTCATTTTGTAGTAGAGGAAACTCAACTGAGAAGTAGGGAGGAGAATAGTTTGTTTTTTCTTTAATGTACTTAATAAAACAGTGTTGAACTATGCCTCTGTGTTTGCCTCCTCTGTCTGACCTACCACACTCCTCTCTCTCTCTCTCTCTCTTTCTCTCCTGTGCGTACTCCCATTCACTCGCTTTATTAGTCCCTCCAACTGCTCTCCCTACATCATCTGAGGTCTCCATCACCCCTGCCCTTTCGCTCCATCGCCCGCACTGCCTCTCTCTCCATCAACCATGCTCTTTCTCCATCACCCACCTCTTTGTCCATAACCCACACTTTGTCTCAATCACACCCACTCCTTCTCTCCATCACCTGCTACATCTCTTAACATCATCCACTATATCTTTCTTCCATCACCCACACTGACTCGCTGTCAGATGCACTGTTTATATGTGCATCAAGCTTTTTCTCTCCCTCCAACACCCTCTCTCACCATCGCCCTCTCTGTGTTTTTGTATCTGACTCTACATTACCTGCTCTCTCTCCATCGTCCACTGTCTGTCACCTGCTCTCCATTACTTGCTCTTTCTTCATCACCCACTGTCATGATCTCTGCTTCCAAAAGATCAGGACTTGCCTGACTCCCTTGGAAGCAGACCCATAACCCCGGTTCCGAGTGCCAGCCAGTCCCAATTGGGACCTTTTGGACCCTGTCCTGGCGCCAGTGGCACCAGGCTCATAAAGATGCCCAGTCCCAGCGCTGGAAGCGCCGGGCTCATAATGCTTGGGTGGACTTACCTGCAGCAGACCATGCTGCTTACTTACCTGCCAGGTGAACCCCTGATCCTCTTCTGTTTGGGACTACTTTTCCTGTTGGGTGGGGCAGGAGCCACTCCCTAGGTTCAGAACACTGGAACTCTTCTGGAAAGCAGGAACTCTTTTCTTAGGCGTGGCTGTGGAAGGAGACACCTAAGCACTACAGGAGGCTATTTAAACCACACCCGATGGATGAATCTTGCTTTGCGTTATTCTGCATTCTCTGCAGCAGAACGCTCATCGTGTCTTCTGCTTCTGATCCTGGGCCTAAGGGAACAAAGGCTTACCATCCTGGAATCCAGTCTTCAGCAGCTCCTGTAAAGACAAAGAAAGAACAGGTTAGCACTACGGTCTTCAGTGGCAGCGCATCTCTTACCTGGTCCATCGGCTGTCACCAACGCCTTGCGCTGCATTCCGGCATCTGAAAGACAAAGGCTTACCTACTCTTCGCATGCTCCGGAGGTCTTCGCACTGCATTCCGGCATCTGAAAGACAAAAGCTTACTAGCTCTTCGCACGCTCCGGAGGCCTTCGGCGCTGCATCCCGCATCTGAAAGACAAAAGAAGGTGCGTTTAAAGACATTGGGCAACTTTATTACTCACGTGCCATTACTCCTTCCCACGCCGAATCCAGTGGGTATTCCAGCACCCTTCAGCATCTCTAAAGCTCCGAACTTGTACCTGCAAGATAAAAGGGACAGTTAGTGCGCATCGTGAAGCAGGCTACAAGCACTTACTTACGTGCTTCCAGGCGCTTCTATTCCTCACGCGGGTCCGATCCTCAACTCTCATCAGCCCACCATACGTCATTGCCGGAACCCTGCAAAACAAGAGATATCATTACAAAAGACTTTTAAGACATTTGAAGTGCCCAGAACTTACCGTTCGTGCAGTTAACGACGGACAGCAGTCCTCTGAGGTCAAGAGGCCTGCACCCTTATCCAGTGAAGAAACTGGTTACGGCACCCTGCCCCGAGGCAGATGGAGAGCTCGGCGTTCACTTACCTAAGGTGAGGGTGTTAACCTTTGGGGTTCTACAGGAGAAGAGAAAGGGAAGAGGAGAGAGGCACCCAATAACCCCAGTTCATTAATCCCATATTTTCTATCTGCAGACATCTTACTCTTCGAGTCAGACATACAGTGCACAGAGGTCCAGCCCAAAGAGCCAACCGTGTGTTACACATCACCTTTGAAGATACGGCATTCACCCAGTCGAGACCGGCGCCTCTGCGGGAATCAGGTGAGCGTTACACCCACTTTCTCTTTCCATCAACCACTCTTGATCCCTTCCCTCACCCCCTCTCCTACACCCTCCATCACCCACTTTTCTCTCTCCTCCATCACTTTCTCTCTCTTGCCCTTTCTCCCTCTGTCACCCACCATCAACCTCTCTCCCCTTCACCCTCTATTTCTATCACTTCCTCTTTCCTATGCACTTGCACGATCTGAATGCATCATGCCTTGAAGATAGTCTATATGTTTTTCCCTTGTCTCCCCTCCTTGCATGGTGGCACCTCAATGCACTTGAAAAAACTGCAGCATCGTTGTCAGACTTATTTGCTTTTATCTACACTGTTAATTGTATTATATGCACTTGTTCATGCACCCACTCTGCCTGTGCAGACTTGTATCGTTCAGAAATTCAAGGGCTCTGAATGACTGTTGTTTTTTGCCCCTTGTCCCCTCCCTCCTTGAGTGCTTTGAAACACTTGATTTGTGTATAGGCGCTTTACAAATAAACAATACCATACCATACACACCCATCTCTCCCTCGCACCCTAGCTCTCACTCTTGCATGAAGTCTAGCTGTCTCAGGCAGCCTAGTTTTCTCACACATCTTAGTTTCTCTTGCATCCTAGTTCTCTCATGCATTCTAGTTCTCTTACACATCCTAGATCTCTTATGTTCTCTCTGCAGCCTAAGTCCCATGCGCACCCTTACTCTCACGCTCACCTTTACCATGAACATCTTTCAGATCTTCTATTAGTATTACCGTTTGACCTTGTTTGCTGTGTTAAGTTACGTGTTTGTAACAGTGTGATTCTGTCAGCCAGATGTCTCGCTTCAGTCCACTAGTAGATGGCAACGTGTCATAATCTCGATTGACGCAATGGGTCAGCAATGCGAGATTGAAGACTTTGTTTAGTATTCTGAAGGTTCAACATTTTATTTTAAACAAAAATAAACAATAATCCCTAACTAAACCTACTCTACCAGGGAATGTCCTACCTAGTCTGGGATCTAAGGGAAAACATTGGGCATTCACAATACTAACCCTCACACTAAACAACATCAACAATTAAATAAACATGAAAGCAATAGAAATTAAAGGTTACACCACACCCTGTGTCTTGAATGACTTCTACTTGTTCTGTGCAGAGTTTGCTCCCTCAGAAATGTCCCAATGTCTTCTTCCAAGGAAAAGAAAAGTCTTATAAAGTTCCAAAGAAACAAACGTTCACACAAATAAAAATCCACTGTTAGCAGTTCCTCTTCACTGGATGAAAAGATTCCCCTTTCCAAGTTCCAAAAGGAAAACAACAGTACCAGACAGCCTTTCTCCAGGAAAAGATGAACATGGTTTATCACAAATATACCACTTTGAATGAATTGTCCTCCCACGTATTCCTCATCTTTTGATATATTCGTCTCCAGCTTCTTCGGAAAAACATTTTTGGCAGAAGCAAGAGACTGCAAACTGTCGATCCTGTCAAGCAGTGACCGGTAAGGCGTTGAAAGGGCAAAAATCGGAGGAAGGTCTTACACCTACCTAACAGTGTTCCAACAGCAGTCATCCGCTATGAGATGGGCTTTTCCTCCATTCAATTTTATCTAAATTGGAAGAATCTCTCACTGTTGAAAAAATACTTTGTGCTAAGGAGGGCTCAGTTTTGTGGCTGTTAAAACTATTGCTGCATAAAAAGTCCTGGACTGCCCTAAATACCTGGGAAACAGAGTGTTATTTGACTTGTCAGAGGTATGGTATCCCGAAAGGACACAGTTTGTTATAATCCAACTCAATTGAAAGGGCGACTCAAAGAATGGGATTGGATTGACACAAGTCAGATCATAACATCTGTACGCTGACTTGCTGATTGACATTAGACCACTCTGAACTTGTCCAGAATATTTGAACAGGTCACCAAGCAAATCATGGCAGTCAAGGGTTAAGGCTGAACTTGATCCCCACTAAAGGTATTCTCGGTACTTGCAATAAAGTTCCAAGAGGTCTGAGAATATGTTGCTTCTGTTCCCTGCCCGAAGACTTTGCGCCATATAATGCTGCACTGTAGATACTTTGAGGCGAGGCGCATGTCTTATTTTGGCCATCTTATTCATCCCTATGCCTATGCCCAGGTTCACACAGAAAGAGTGTAGCAGCTCATTATGAATTCTTATGGTCACGATAAATGGATGGTCACTGCGATTCATTTCCTAAAAGAGATTTTAGATTCAGGTGACAGGGTAACATGATTATTTTTCCTTTTTTTTTTACTTACATGGTTGTGTTTTGTGTTTTATATGCTGTATTCTGTATTTTAAATTAACATTATCTTACTGTATTTTAAATGAAATATTATTGGTATGTTTCTTCTTTTACGCTTTGTTAAAGGTTACTTTGTTAACCAAATAACAATAAAAAAAGGGAAATTAGCGGTGGGTAGGCCCCCCAACTAAATCCCCATTGACGACTCTGTTGAAAAAGCACTCGTCCGACAAGTCGAGAGGAGCCTCTCCTGAAAGGAAAAAGTCCAAAAAGCGCTCTTAATCCAGGAGTCGGTCGCACCATTCTTCATCTTCTTGCATGAAGATGATGAAGAGACACCATAGGTCACCTTCCACCTCCTCCTCCGATACTTCTCCTGAGAGAACAATGCCCGACCAAATGATCGACTCCTGCTGAATGGGAGGCATTCAGGCTGGAAATTTTAAACATTTTCGAGAAGGAGGCCCTTACACCCTTGAAACAGAAGACTAAAAGTCATGCTCTTTTCGTGTTGTTGAAGGCCGACAAGGAGAGGACTAAACTAAAATCCTGCACTTCTTCGATCCCGTGACACAGGCTATGAACCCCACGAGAACCTTCGAGGTCTCGACTTGACGAGAAATCATCGAAGACTCGATCGAGTCCGGGATAGAGCCACCTGAGGGCTTCGATAATGTCTTCGAAAACATTGAGACCATTAGCATCCAAAACATCCATGCCATAAGCGCCGAGACCATCAACGCCATTAGCGTTGACACCATCAATGCCATCAAGGTCAAAACCATGCCATGTGTGTCGAAGCCATCAACGCCTTTGCCCTCTAAACCTGCCATTGGCATTAAGGAGGTTGAAAAAACATTTAAACCTTTACGTAGGAAGGATGTCTTCAATTTATGAAGAACATAATCCTGCAGACATAGATACCACCTCCTTTTGGTTTACAGTATGGTATGCCAAACGTCCCAGAAACCTCTATCTCGGAAGAGTCGAGGCTAAAAGAATTATGTGAAACCCTTCAGTCAGCCAGTGGGATTGACACTTCACCAGAACTTGAATTTGGTAAACTGGACCCGGCAGAACATGCTGATGCCCCTTACTGACATCTTATGTCTAAGGTAATAGAGTTTCTAGGATGGTGAAGGCCTGCTCCCCCATTCGAGCAAGATGATCTGACAATATCCTTGATAAGGGTCCTCAGAAGGCCCTACAAAAAAGGGTAAAGGCAAACTCGGAGGCACCTGAGACAAGCCCAGCAGTGAATACAAACCTTACTAGAAAGTACAGGCCATCCAGTAGCGATCCTGACTATTTTTCTAAACATCCTACGCCAGAAAGCTTGGTAGTTCAGGCCGCGACTTCTACCTCTAAACAAGCAGCTTATCCAACAATTCCCCCAGACAGGGATGATACGCTTTTTGACGATTGGGCAAGGAAAGTGTTTTCTGCTAGGAGCATGGCTTTTTAATCTGAAAATGCCACTTGTGCCTTAGCTAAATTTACTTTCACCCTGTGGAACTGTATAGCCATGGTGGCTGAGCATATTCCCAAAGGGGAAGAAAGAGAAGGCTTCCTGAATATTGTAAGAGACGGAAAGGGGGCTATGAGTGAGTCTATTCAGTCAGGACTGGACTATGCTGACAGTATCAGCAGAGCCATGGTGGCAAGCACAGTATATGCAGGTCTGCATGGTTGAGGAAATCCGGATTTGCACCGGATGTGCAGGCCAGGCTACTCAAAATGCCCTTTGACGGCACCAAGCTGTTTATCTCAAGGCTGATGAAAGCCTAGAGAAGCTGCAGACCTCAAAAGCGGCAGCCAAATCCCTTGGTGCCACTATCAGACAGCCACAACCATCTCACACCAGCGGATCATCTTGGAGGGGTAGGTCATTTTGGTTCTACTCCTCAGTTGGAAGACCGAGAGGACTGGCAAGTCAAAGGGGTGTAAGAAGATTCCCTTGTGGTGGATGAGGGAGCGGTGCAAAGCCTACCCAGGCAACAGCTATTTTACCCTCAGCCACTGCTTCAGCCAACTCAAAACCTCTCTGAGGCCTTAACCCACAAGACTCCGGTGGGAGGCAGACTCTCACAGTATCTGCAAGAATGGCAGGGTATTACTTGAGATGCGTGGTCGTTGGAAACTGTAGCCCTTGGTTACTGCCTACCCTTTCTAAAAAGGCCTCTGGACTGTCCACCGGGGAACCACTCATTCAAAGTTCCAGATCTGTTTCCGTGTGCAGGAAACTTTGAGCCTGCTAGAGAAAGTTGCTATAGAACCAGTACCTGTAACAGAGAGGAACAAAGGGTGGTACTCTCCTTATTTCCTTATCCCAAAGAAGGATGGAGGATTGAGACTCATCTTGGACTTGATGCTTGAACAAGTTCCTCAGAAAGGACATGTTCAAGATGGCCACACATTCTCAGATTCTTCAGGCCCTCCAGTTCTAGGAGTGGATGGTGTCATTGGACCTTCAGGATGCTTACTTTCATGTCCCTATCCATCACAAGAACAGAATGTACCTGAGGTTCACCGTTGGTGGTTTTCATGATCAGTTTTAAGTTCTGCCATTCGGCTGACCCCTGAACCCCGCCCCCCCTGAGGTTTTTCACTAAGCTGATGGCGGTGGTGGCAGCAAATCTCAGGGGAGGGGGGATTTGTGTTTACCCCTACCTGGATGCCCAACCGGACAGGAAACCGAAAGTCCATTTGTATCACGCAAATCTCTTGAAAGAGTGGAAAGAGAACCTGTCAGTCACCCATGCCAAAGTATTAGCCTGTCTGGTTCCAGAAGCAGTAGACAACTTTCAATGAATTCCTCCAGAGCTATCTATCCAACACCAAGAAGATCTAAAAGATGTAGTTAACTAATTTCTCAACGTATTCTCAGATAAACTAAGAAGAGTAAAAGGCACATGCCACTGTATTAGAACACATAAAGGTATAGTGGTTCATTTAAAACCGTATAGACTCCCCCCGAAACCCGTAAACAGATGGTGATTGAGGAAGTCAACAAAATCCAATGCATCAAGAGTGTTTCTCCAAAATGTAACTACTCCCCAACCCAATAAAAAGGCACTAGTGTCGAATCCAAAACAGCACGGGGACCCCTCGATCATGAATCGGACATCGATGACCCTCCATTCAGTGGCCCAACTTGCTCAGCTACAACAAGAAAAGGAAGATAGAGACTTACTCCAGCTACTGGACCTATCGACCTATTCAGAGGGTCTTGATGGCATCGATTTGGACCTCCAAAATCAAACTTGCTCTCGGGTAGATGATGACACTCCTTCTAACCCGATATGTCTGGAAGAGCAAGGTAAGTGGATGGAGATGCCTACGACCTCTATGGACAACACGGACCTGATAGAAATGTCATCCCCATTTCAAACAATGGAGGAGAAGAGACATCTTTTGGCACTGAAAGGCCATCCTGTTGCTAAAAATTCCAATGACTGAGAGGAGAAGGCTATAATTCAATCCTTTGTGTTAAAGAATGAATTGAAATTGTGACCATCGATAGGAATGGCCCCGGATGCAAGACCCATCTCAATCCCCAGAAGAGATCATATGAGCGAAGGACGCACCTTGGAAAAACCAGCAAGACCAATTTATAAAACCTCAGTGACAATTGAGAGGATCATTCCATCCAAGGATGGACTGATCTTAAATCGGAAGAACACGCTAAAGTTACTACACTGTGCCCCAAAATTGTGCAATATTAACTCAGAGGACATTAAGATTGTCCAATTTGTTAATGAAACACGATTGGATTGGGTGATTCTCCATCTATCCTCAATGTTGATTAAAAATACTCTCATGGATGCGTCATCTGACCTCTTGCATTTGGGGTTTGAAATTACAGACAACCCCGACCCCCCACAAAAATAAAGATTGGCAGGTCATATTACTCGGTAAGACATTGATGCCTACTTCCTTCAGAGTCCCCAGAAAGCTCAAGACCTCTCCGGCACTCATAAGCCTTAGTCTTCGATCCCCATTAGGAATTTAGAATCTACTTCTACTAAGGAATTCCAATTGCCATTAATTAAAATGACCCTTAAGCGAATGAGTGATAGCCCGAGAAAGGTCACAAAAGATTGTGAAAATACGGCTCCCATAGACTTAAATCATGACAGTGGGAAGACCCTCAGCAGGCTTATTACACCTGATAAAATTAGGGCAAGGGTTGAAAGTAATTAAATCGGAAAACCCAAACCCATATATACAAATGACTGTCCTGGAAATGGACATGGCAGCATACTGTCTGTCCATCACTATAGTTGTGTTCAACGTATATTGGAACCCTGCTAGGATTGGGGATGAGCAATTTGTTAACAGCATTATGCTGCTAATTGATGAGACCTATATTTTAAGAAATGACCCAAAGATTCTGAGATGTTGGGATATCAACATTCATTGTTTAGATAAAGAGGTGGTGCCACTTATGCAGGGTGTCTTGTCCAAGAAAGCAAAACTTTGGGTTACAGAATTAAACGAGCGAAATATAAATATGATGAATGGCCATGTAAATGGGGACATTCCAGCTAGGCCAACTTTGGCGAGAGGGGGTGTCAGACAGCAGGATTGGACTATTTTTTTGTTTCAGGGAATGTGTCTACATCATGTACTTGAATGGCGATAACACCAATGGTAAATAGTGACCATCACCTTTTAACTCTAACTTAGTCAGAGAAGGTCGATTGTACTGAGAATACAGCGAAAGAATAGGTGGAGATAAATCAAGCGGGGAATCGTCTTTTAAAAAAAAAAATGTTATAACTTTATTTTCAGATTTTCATGAACATACAGGGAAATAAACAAAACAAAGGAACGAGCTGTGTACCCAGAGAGCTCCCCACCTCCCCCCACCCACGGCTCCCAACGCAGTCCATACAAAGCATACAATAATACATAACATGGGAAATTCGGATTGATCACAATAACACCAAGGCCCCATAGGTCGACCCAGGACAAAACAACTAAGGTGTCGACACGTAAGAGGATGCACCTGTGGGAGTAGCAACTAAGTAGTTCACATAGGGACCCCATATATCAGGTGGTCTTGCATGTAGCGGCAATGTCCTAATGTACAGTGTCTCAATGTCTTGGCAATACGTAACGTCACGCAACCACATTCGAGAGTTCGGGGGCTGGCCTCTTCTCCAGGTCATTGCCACTCTTCTTTTTGCTAGGACCAGTAGGAGCCCAACCAGTTTACGGGAATGTAGAGCCATTCCCCTAGTAAGATCAAGCAAAGCAATCACGGGGTCCATATCAATACGTTCTCCCACAATGGAAGTAAGCGTCTCCCAAACCTCCCCCTAAAATATATTTACAGGCGAACAGTTCCAAACCAAGTGCACAAAATCCACATCCTGGGCCCCACATCGATCACAAGTCCCTGCGACTTCCGTCCGATGCTCGCGAAGCCTGGCCGGGGTATGGTAGGTTTGGTGAACAGAGTTAAAATGTATTTGTTTGAATCATGAATTCAGCGCCACCTTCTGAGTTTGATCAAGGATAAATGTCCAGTCCACCTCTGGGATACTCCTCCCCAGGGACCTCTCTCATCTGAGCTTTGCAGAATTAGAGTGCACAAGGGTGTCTCTTAAGAGATTTTTATATAACTCGGATACCAACTTGCCCTCACCCTGGGCCTGAATTGTGTCATGTAGCAGCTGCCATGTCCGTGGTTGCATGGGAAAAGTAGGGAAAAGCCTCTGCGCCACCTGGCGGAGCCTAAAATATATGAATATGTCTAGGGCATTGCTTGCCCCATGCTCTCTTGCCTGCTGTAGAGATATAAAGCACCCATCAACGAACAGGTCACCCAGCTTGTTGATTTGCAATTTACGTATCCATCGAATATAGACCTGTTTGTTAGTAAGCGGGACCCCAGGGATAAATTTGGCAGGAAGAAGCAGGGAATACCACACGTCTATCTTGCTTTTCCACGCTATTTTCACCAATGCTATGTATGTAGAATGAACTATGTTTAAGGAATTGGGGTGAGTCTGAAGTGCACTGAATATGGTCGCGCGCAGCATGTGTGGGGACAATAGGGCCTGTTCGACCTGGACATGGGGTCGAACAACCTATGTGGCATACCAATGACTTAGGAACTGAGCTTGGGCTGCCCAGTGATACCGCTCTGGATCCGGGAGTGCCAAGCCCCCCCTCGCAACTGGTTGAATCAAAGTTGTGTAGGCCACCCTTGCAGGTTTACCAGGCCAGATCAGTTCAAGGATCATGCTATGCAGCAGGGCAAGGATTTTCTGCGGGAGTGTGATGGGAATGTTCGCGAACAGGTAAAGGAGCTTGGGCAAAACTACCATCTTCACCATGGACACCCGACTCCAGAGAGTGAGCGGGAGACTCTTCCATCTCGTAATCTGGCCCTGCAGTGTATCAATCAGTTTCCCATAATTATCTTGTAGAAGGGTATAAAAATCTCGGGACAGGTAAATACCAAGATACCGTACTCCGGATCGCTCCCATTTAAGCCCGTAGTCATTGAGAAATTCTTGCATGACATCGGTCAGAGGGAAAACTATCGATTTTGAGCTATTCATTTTTAGGCCAGAGAGCCCTCCAAATCTAGTCACCTCTCGCATTATTGGATTCAAATTTTCAGACGGATCTCGAATGAAAAGAGCTACATCGTCTGCATAAAGCAAAATTATTATTTTGTGCGGGCCAAACTGGAGACCCCTGTGCAGGTGCCGCGAGCGTAGGCTCTCAGCAAAAGGCTCCATCGCTAGAGCAAACAGGAGAGCTGACAAGGGGCACCCCTGTCTGGTCCCTCTCTGAAGCGTTATATTCGCCGACCTCGCCCTTCCCAAAAGGACGTTGGACACCAGATTCTCATATAGAAGTGCTACGAGCTTCAGAAAGTGCTTCCCCAGACCCATTCTATCAAGTATTGCAAAGAGGTAGGGCCATTCCACAGAATCAAACACTTTTTCAGCGTCAAGAAGCACCGCCATTGCCTGGACGGTAGGGCCAATAGCCTCTTTGATGCCGAACATGCGCCTCAGCCCAAAGGTCGTGTTGCGACCAGGAATGAACCCTGCTTGATCGGCTAACACCAGCGCGGGCATCAAGGGGAGCAATCTTGCGGCAAGAATTTTAGCCAATATTTTATTATCTAGATTTATTAAAGAAATTGGCCTATATGACCCGCATTGATCAGGGGGTTTACCATTCTTGTGAATGAGAATATTAGCCTCCCGAAGCGTCGCGGGCAGACTTCCTTTTTCAGTCGCCTCAAGGTAAACTTGTAGTAGAAGGGGTGCCACGATCGCGGCAAAGGCTTTATGAAATTTGCCCGTTAGACCGTCCGGGCCAGGGGCCTTGGAGCTTGGGAGCGCTTTTATGGCCTCCAATATCTCATCCAGTGATATGGGGGCGTTTAATGGCTTTCTTAGTGTTTCATCTGCCCAGAAGAGTCCAATCTGGTCTAAATATTGGAGAAGGGGCCCCGGTGCGGAGTCGCCTCTCGTATTGTATAGGTCTTGATAGAAGTTCCGAAACGACTCAGCGATACCGTCTTCAGTGAGAGCGACAGAACCGTCAGGTGCCCGTATACAGTCTATTGGGGAAGGTCTCCTGTCCGACGCTATCAACCTAGCAAGCAGAGCTCCCGGTCTCTGGCCCTCTCCATACTGTCGTATTCTATGTGTTTGAGACAAAAACTTAATTTCTCTTTCCGCACAGGTTCTGACATTTTCAAGCTCCTTTCTAAGGGAGGCAAGGGTACGATTGTCCTTCTGGGTATCGTATGACCTCCCCAGATTCTTCAGTCGAGCTTCACTAGCTGCCAACTCCGATCTTATCAACTTCAGTACCCCATGCTCTTTAGCTATACACACCCCCCTCACACAGCACTTGAGGGTTTCCCATAGGGTCCCCGCCGATTCAACCGAGTCGCGATTTATTTCTAGGAAGGCCATTATGTCGGACCGAAGTTCCTGGGCAAACACCTGATCCTGAAGAGCCCCACGCTTGAACCTCCATGGCTGTCTGCTACCAACATGTCCAACCGGGCCCCCCCTCAAGGACCACTGGAGAATGATCGGATAGCGTCCGAGGGAGAATCTGACAATCGCCCCACAGTATCGTTGTGTGTCTTGATACCAAAAGGTAGTCCAGCCTAGAGCTGGTGCCGTGTACCCACGAGTGAAAGGTGTAATCGCGCAACGATGGGTGCCTGGCATGCCAAGCATCCACCAGATTATAGGCCCTACAAATTTCTTGTATCTGCAAGCCAGCTTTAAAATACGTGGTGCTTATGGTATGGAATTTGTCAATGATCGGGTTAAGTGTGGTGTTCAAATCTCCCCCCCAGATAATTGTGGTGTATACAACGTCAGCTAGGTTAGTCATGACAAAATCGAAGTTGTTAGTACCATCTACATTCGGACCATAAGTATTCACGAGGGTCACTTCTACTCCATCTATCACCCCATGTACCAGGAGGGACCTGCCCACTTTGTTGCGCTTCACTGACTGCAACTTAAATGATACCTTATGACTAATGAGGGTGGCAACCCCGGGTGCATAAGTCAAATAGGAGGAAAAACACCTGTGACAACCCCAGCACGCCAACCATTTACTCTCGGATAAAGGGGTAAGATGGGTTTCTTGAATGAACGCGACATCCACATTGTGCCGTTTAAGATACTGGACAATCCTACGAGCCTTGGTGGGGTTATTACCACCCCGGACGTTCCATGTTGCTACCCTGAATGATCCGGTGGGCAAGTGTGCTTTGGGCCCGGGTGGGGCCACAGTGGGGAGGGGCTCAGGTCAGAACCCTTGCAACTATAGTCTCCTTGTATGCTATACCGATTGGCTTCTCCAAAGTGGGCTACTGCAGCCATGATACCATACACAGCACGTTACCCCGTCCAAGAACAAACCCCCAACATAAACTGGACCCTCCCACCCATGCATGGGCAACCCCCAACTTGCCTGTCGAAAGACCCCCCTCCTTGTTACAACAACCAAGCAACATTGAACTTGAAGCAGTGCAAGGGCCGCTAGTGCTTAACCAAGAGTTCTGGCTCCCGCTAAATAGGATAACCACTTGTGCCGTGTGCACTGAAGGAGCGCCCAGCTCGTCTCAATGAGAGGATAACATGCCATTCTTGGAGCTCAGGGAGGGCGCTCCCCCGCTTGTTCACAGCGTGGAGGCCTCAGAAAGTTGCCGCTTATGGGCCGGCAGCCAATACTATCAAGGAACGTGATGCTTCTTCTGGCGCCGTGAAGAACTTAGTTGTCCCAGCGTAGAGGACTCTTAATTTGGCCGAGAACAACATAGAGTATTGCAGTCCATTTTCACGTAGTCTGCGTTTCACCCCTACAAAGGATCTCTGCGACATTTGGACAGCTTGAGAGAAGTCGGGGTAGATGTGGATGGTATCTCCATCAAACTGTAGTTCTTCTCTGTCTCTCGCCAGCTTCAGGATTTGATCCCGGTCTTTGAAGTTGAGAATCCTGGCAATTATTGGGCGAGGTGCTGAGCCAGGTGCCGGGCGAACGGATGGTACTCTGTGGGCCCGCTCAACAACAAAGAGAGGGGACAGCGCGGCGGCTCCAAAAAGTTCTTCACACAAATTCTCGATGAAGTCCTCCATCTTGCCAGAGATCTGCCACTCTCTTATCCCCGTCAATCTAATGTTGTTGCGGCGGGCCCTGCCCTCTAACTCCTCATTTTTGACGGTAACCAGTTTCATCTGTCTCTCCAGTGCTGTGACCCTGGTGTCCAACGACGTACTACCGTCGTCCAGATCTGATACACGCTGCTCTACCGCATCTAGCCTATCACTATGTTTATCAAGGTGCTTTTGTAACATATCAACCGTCGAGGAGAGAGAGTCCAATTTGCAATCTAGACCACCAATGCCCGCCTTGAGTTCTAACAGGATCTCCTTAATATCGGGACCCGACTTATGGGCAGCATTAGCGGCATGGGTCATCTCCTCTGCAGGGGACTCCGATCGTAGACTCTGTTTAAGAGTTCTCGCCCCGGCTCCAGGTTCAAACATCAATTTTCGTTGAGCGTTGTCAGCCTTACCCATTCTTGGCCGCGCTGACCGCTCTGTAGCGACGACGGCGAAACACAGCAGTACAGACAACAAAAGAGCAGTCCGGGCGGGATTATATCAGGAGCTTGTTATGGCAGATGGCCTGCGTTTAAACCCTGGCCGGCATGTACTCCCCCAAAAGGGTTCCACTGACGCCGGGGACCAGGGCAAGTGTCACTTCACAGGCAGAATCACAGTGGGTCCCAATCGTCTCTGCCCTCCACCGCCTCACTGCAGCCACAGTCCAAGTTGCCCTAGTTAAAGGAGGGCAACACGGGCCCGCAGAGTCCACAGACAGTTGCCTCTCTCAGGCCTTGTATCCCGCCAGTATCACGCTGCCCCCTCAATCCAGAGCCATTGGCCACGGGCAGGGCCCACAGGGCGGGGACAGCGGGCCACGTACAACTAGCTCCACCAGCGCGTCCCGCTCCCCGGCCCAGTCGCGGCGGCTGCCCGCCGGTGCACAGCTCCGCCCCAGCGATGGGTGTATGCGGCCCCAGCCGCCGTTCGATTATGACTGAGGGCGATGGCCGCGGGAGCCACCCACCTGCGCGGCCCACAGACGGGCACAGCAACTAACCTCGACTGTAGAAGACTTTGTCCCACTGGGGAGCGGATCCGCACTCCCCGCAGTCGCAGGCCGCTCAGAGGACATCGCAACCCAGGGGCAGCCCCAGACCAACACTGCTCCTCCTCGACGGGTGCCCAAGGTCACTGCTCCAGAGCAGCACAGGTCTGCGGCCGCTCACACCAGGATCTTGCCCCACCAGGACTCTCTTGGTGCCAAGAGGCGGGAGCCGGCAAAAAGACCGCGCAGTGTAAGCACGCAGCTGGCAGGCGGGGCGACCCGGCCCCCTCTCCACACGCCAACACCTGCACACCGCCGCGTGTGGACCAGTATAGACGAGATCTGAAAAATGAAAAATCTGGACAGGAGTATTGTGGGTTGCTAAAGAGTTTTTGGAGCCAGCCAAAAAGGGGGCCTAGATATGGGTTTACAAAAATGCATTACTGTGATAAAGAATTGAGAGACACAAAGAGAGCCTATCGAGCGGACTTAAGGAAACTTAATCAGCTACAGTCGCACGATAGATTCTCTCTCATGAGAAAAGGAGACAACAATACAAAAATGGGCTCCTCTCAACTAGGGCATTGAGAAAGCAGACAGATGCTGAAATACTACTAAAAACACTTGCTAAAAAAAAACACTAGGGACTTATGGGCACTGCTTAACAATACCGCTTTTCAACCTGCAAGCATGGCCTCGATTGTAACAGAAGATAGGTGGGTATCCCATTTCTCCTCGTTGTTTACAGATGCAGAGAAAGCACCTAAGGAAAAACAGCTGAGTGTATTTAGAAACTGGGCTATTGATTTTGATCGAGACGATATCGTACTGCTGATAACAAAATTAAATGTATCACAAGCAGCCGGCTCGGATGAGCTTAACAATAACATACTGAAGCAAAACCCAGAAAAATAGGCAGACTTTTTTCATATCCTTTTTAACCTTATCTTGCTGGCTGGAGAAAATCCAGACTCATGGAAGTCAGCTTTGATTGTACCGATATTCAAGAAGGGCGATCAAAGCGATCCCAACAACTATCAACTGATCGCCCTCCTGGATTCAATGGCCAATATCTTTGCATCTCTTTTATTGCGGCATCTTATTCATTGGGCTAAAACAGTGGGCCATCTTGATGATAGGCACTCCGGCTTCATTAAAGGAGTAGGTACTTATTTGAATCTTTTCTTATTAAACATACTCAAGCTAAGCACAATTAAGACCAAAACAAAAATGTATCTTGCATTTATAGATCTTGAAGAGGCCTTTGATAGTGTCTCCAGAGAGCGCCTCTGGGATAAATTAACATCATGGGACTGCCCAGGGGGACCTCATAGTGTTACACATTACCAACGTTGGTCATGGTGGCAGAGCAGGAGAATAGGAAGAACGGCTCATAATGTAATCATGCAAGCTCCCAAAGCGACGGTTCTTCATGTGGAAGACAACGGTCTAGTTGTTTCACTTACATCTGACATACCCGTACCTGTTCAGGTGACTCCTGATAAGGAAGGAAGTGTTGCTAGTATACGCGTTGCTACTGCCTTTACCGATGCTCCGCAATTTAGCCTCTAGGATTTCCACCTCCTGTAACTCCAGACTCTCATTACCTTCTTATTTCTAACTTCTGCCCTCTCTCTGCATCTCATTCCCACAGGCATATACTCTGGCCGTATTCCTCATTCACCATTAGTTTCGTGTCGGGAGTTCCGCCTTTGTCAGTGAGTGCAACTAAACTCTACTTTCCCTCCAGCTCTCTCTCTCGCGCCGTACCTCACACTTCCCTCTCCATTTCTGTTCGCTTTAGCATGACAGCTCTAACAAACCTGAACAGACTCCTTGGACTTCCGGACATCTCCGAGAAAATCCGCACCCCGTTAAGGACCCCATTCTAAATTCCTTGTACGTCACATCTCCAATACTCAGTGCTCTTCTTTCCTCGCAGTTTTTCTTGCTGGCACTTACCTGTTCTGTCTTGTTTCCTTGGTAAGGTCTTCGATCCTCTTCGCGTTCCAGCTTGTCTAGAGGGACCCGTCCAGGCTTCTACCGTCCAGTCCGAAGAGTAACAGCCACTCAGGTTTTTTTTCCTCAGGAGGGTTTCCCTGGGGGTCTTGCCTTCCTCCTGACTGGTATTCTTTACAGGGAGAGAGGGAGCAAGATTCCCACGGGGGATTTTCCAATTTCTGCCAGTTGCCTCCGTTGCGGACCGCAGTCTGCCCAGGTTAGTGATATTTACATCGATAATTCAATATCAGTTGACACATGGAGGCAATCAAGGCCCTGTATACGAATACCACAGTACAGGTGAGATTATCAATGCAAGGTACCCTTTCAGGTAAAATTCCAACTCCAAGAGGTCTCAGACAGGGGTGCCCCTTGACCCTCACCTTGTTTAATCTCTGTTTATCAGACCTTGCGGCTAGTCAAATAGGGATTAATACTTTCCCCCCAAAGATATATGGCCAACAACTCCCATTAATAATGTATACAGACGACTTGGTCTTTATTGACCAAACGCCAATTGGCCTGCAGTGTCGTCTGAATCAGCTAATATTATACCTGGAGGAAAATGGCCTTAAGATAAATGTCAAGAAGACCAAGGTAATGATGTTACATAATGTGTGTGTGGGAATAAAAGAATTAAATTTAGGTGGTGTGTGGGAAAGGAAAGTTTGGATTGTGTAGAAACAATGACATATCTGGAAGTACCTATCAATCCATGCACAATCGAAAAACACTGGATGGAAGTGATAACATTTTAATGCAAGTTACTGACTACTCAGGTGCAAATCTTCCATAAGAGATATGGGAAGTACTCATTAACACCAAGTATTACCTTCTACAAGCAGTAGGTGATCCCCATTCTCACATTTGGAGTGGACATAGCCATATCTCTCCCTTCCAGATTCTGGGAGAGATGGACATTTTTTTGGCAATAAGGTACTCAGACTTCCGAATAGTGTCCCAATTCCGTTAATTAGATACGAACTAGGATTGCAATCCATTAATTCGATTATCCGATGGAAAACTTTGGCACTTTATCGAAAATGTACAGAACCAGCCAACCTTTCACCCTGGGAAATCCTAAAGAATAGAGATCTAATTAGTATAGATCCCATCCCTGATAATTGGAACCAAGACCGTACAGAAGAGTTGAGTAACTTAGATACAACATGGGATATTCTACTGACAAATCCCGGGAAAGTAAAACAAAACAGATTATGAGGCTAGATTGGATTAGGATCAAGTTAGAAGACTCGCATATAAAACTGCCCTTAAGTTGGTGTTTGATAATAGATCCGCTAACTAAGCCCCAATGTACCTTTAGAGATTTTCAAGTCTTAAATCCTGTGACTTATTCATGAGATTAAGGCTAAACATCTTGCCAACAAAAGAGGTACTAAGTAATGGAAGTCAATGTGATGCAACTGAGCCGACATAACGATATTGCAGGGTGCATGGGATAATTGAATCAATAAAACATCTCATGATAGAATGTCCCGAATTGGTCCCACTGAGAATGAAACACCTGTCTGATTTTGGAGACCAATTAAAACACTAACAACGGAAGAATGGTGGAACATGTTTTTAATTGGGGAAAACTTGTCAATGATGTTTGCGGCTTAGAAATTTATGGAAATTGTTTTCATGATTTACAAAATTGTGCAATTGTAAATCTATTGTTTGGTAATGTATTGGATGGATACATTCCTTCAGTTTTCCTTTATAAAAGGTTTTAAACAAACCAATGCATACATTTTTTTTTTGTTTTTAAATCAATTGGGTCGAAAGGATGGCCATATGGCTGGCTCTAAAAGCTTTCCTTCCAGTTATCAGCAACAGCCCAGACTGCATTCAGACGGACAGCTCTACCTGCATGTACTACCTCAACCAACAGGGGGGCACCAGGTCACCGCCCCTGTGCAGGCTCACCATCGAAATATGGGAATGGGTCATAGCCAACAACATATGGCTCTTTGCGATCCAGCTTCCGGGGGAGTCCAACGTAGAGGTGGACAGGCTCAGACAGGGGGTCGACAACTACGATTGGCAGCTGAACTAGGGGGTCCTGAGGGAGATCTTCAGCAGGTGGGGGCAACCTCACATAGACCTATTTGCCACCAAGCACAACAGGAGGGTTCAACAATTTGTGTCCTGGATGGGACAGGGCAAGGGCTTGCTGGCGGATGCCCAGCAGCTCCAGTGGGACGGGATGTGGGCCTACGCATTCCGACGAACTCCACTGATCCACAGGGTCGTCTGCAAGGTCTGAGAGTCACATCAACTATGCCTCATTGTGATAGCGCCACAGTGGCCTGCCACACCAGGGTTCTCACAACTCTTGCGACTGTTGAATCAACCACCGGTTCCCCTCCCAATGGGGGCAGATCGCTCATATCTCAGCATGGGGGAGGCTGTAGTGCACCCTTGCCCGGATAAATTAGCCCTAGCAGCCTGGTTCCTGAGCAAATAACATTGCAGCATCTCCACTTGTCACAGGACAACCTGGAGAATATCCACAACGAAAGATGCACTTCCACTAGGAATCAATACAGGAGCAAATGGAACAGGTTCTACCACTGGTCTATAGAAAGGGGTGTAGATCCATTGTTGTGCACCCTCGATCAGGTGTTGTCCTTATCAGCACACCTGGCACAGTTGATGCATGCCAGACCTACCAGGCGGCCATAGGTGCATACAGAAATTCCGGCGATATAATTTTCTCCACTTCCAGCCCTGTGGTCAAAAGGCACCTGGCGGGTTTAACCAGGGTGTACCCACCTGTCAGATGCCCTCACCCGGTCTGGGACCTCAACGTGGTTCTGGGTGCACTGGCGCATAAACCAGTCGAGCCCATAGCATCGATAGACATCAAACTGGTCACAATCAAGACAGCGCTCCTGGTGGGCCTTGCCTCAGCGCGCTGGATCAGCAAAATTCAGGCCCTTGTGGCATCAGACCCATATATTACTTTTCATCGGGACAAGGTGGTGCTCCGGACACACCCTTCATTTCTCCCAGAGGTGGTGGTGTCGTTTCACCTGAACGAAGAAATAGTACTTGCAACTTTCTTTCCGAATTTGAAAGATGAGGCATAAAAGGTGTTAAACTGTCTCAACGTCAGGAGAGCTCTGAAATTCTACCTGGAACAGGACAAAGGGCTTCTGCAAGTCGGATGCCCTGTTTGTAACTTTCGGTGGTTCATAACCAGGCTCCCAGTCATCTATCTATCTATCTATCTATCTATCTATCTATCTATCTATCTATCTATCTATCTATCTATCTATCTATCTATCTATCTATCTGTCTGTCTATCTATCTATCTATCTATCTATCTATCTATCTATCTATCTATCTGTTTATAAAGCGGCAAAAGCCCTCAGGCATCCAGGCGCTGAGACAGGTAGACATGAAACAAAGGACAATTACCAAACAAATTAACTGAAATCAATCCTAAGAGAACAACCTGGTCTTAAGGAGTTTCCTAAAAATTGAGGAATTTCCCTCTGTCCTTAATGATTCAGGGAGCTCATTCCAGGCCTGTGCTACAGGGAAGGGACGGCCATTTCCCCAAACTCTTTTGAATCGGTTGACCTTAAGGATACAAGCCTCTGTTGATCGCAGATTCCTACTGGGTCAGTAGATCTCCAATTTCTCCTTTATGTATTGCCGTGCGGACCCAAAATGAAATTTGTGTCCCAATGTCAACATCTTAAAGAGAAAACTGGCTGCCACTGGGAGCCAATGGAGCTCTCTGCGGGCCACAGTTACAGAGTCCCTATGCGCAATGTTATACATTTTTCGTACTGCTTCATTTTGGAGTTTCTGCAGTTTGTAAATGCAATCCTTGCTAGCTCCCCCTAGCAGGGAATTGCAATAGTCGAGTCGCGGTAAAATGATGGCTCGCACCAGCTTTGGGCGATTTTCCCTTGTGATCATAGGACCGATCAATCTCAGGACTCTAAGATAATAGAGTTCCTGACTCTGTAGTCCACGTGGGCATTCGCATTGAGCGTAGCCTCCATAAAGGTGCCATGGATTTTAACCTTCCCAGCTACCGGAACAAAGCCTCCATCAATATGGAAACTAGAAAATTCCTGTCCTAAACTCTCCCGCAAATGCTTGGACCCATATACGATGAGCTCGGTTTTGCTAGCATTTAGGCATAACATCCAGTTTTTAATGGACATGTAGATTTTGTTTAGCCTCTCCTGGTCGTTGGCATAATTTCCACTGAGTTCCAAGATAAGCTGAAAATCATTTGCATAATTAGCAAAAAATACCCCCATCTCTCTAATTCCATGTATAACGGCTGGATATAAATGTTAAAGAGGGAGAGGGATAAGCAGGCCCTCTGCGGGACACCAAAGACGATGGGTTCAGAGTCAGATGAGGCATCTCCCCAATGGACCCTAGACCTTCGCCCCCCAAGAAATGACTTTGTCCATGTCACTGCTTCCTTGAAGAAGCACCAGTATCAGCTAACTGTCCAGCAGTTTTTTATGGTTCAGGAGATCCAGCAATTTTTTATGGTCCAGGAGATCAAAGGCTGCTGATAAGTCAAGCAAAACCAGCAGCCCCGATCTACTCCTTTCCAGGACTGTTAACATCTGGGTTTGAAGATCGACAAGGGTGCTTTCTGTACCATGGCCACGCCCGAAAACCAGACTGTTTTTTATCCAGAACACCTATCATCTCTGTGTAAGATTGAATTTGCATGGTAGCCACCTTATCAACAATCTTAAGGAAAAAAAGAGTGTTGGTTATAGGCCTCAAATGCCTCCATAGCTAGGTGGATGGTAGCAGCCATCCAAGAGAACTGCAAGGGACAGCACATAAAGATGCCACTGAACATGCATGCATGCACATGCAGTCTGAGCCAAGGCGACAGCGGTAGCCTTCCAAAGGCACGTGCCCAGGCAAACAATCAGCAGGGCGGCCAGTTGGGGAAAACAGGGTTGGGGAATCAGATTGGGCCCTTGTACACAATGATCTTGACAGAAAAGGAAAACACCCCAACATGAGACTCTTAACCTTTATCCAGGAAAATGCTTATGTAAAGTTAAAAAGGAGTGTGGGGGTGGCCACCAGGGGGCGCGAGGATGCAGGTCGCCTCTGCATAGCCCTCTAGCCAAACGGTCCAGTGAGATGGTCTGAGCCCCCATTTTCACCCTCCACCTCACGCCGCGACTGGCCTCCGGTGCCTGAACCATCCCCCTGACAATGAGGGCAGTGTACCAAAGAAGTACATAGGGGCACATCAGGAGAAACAGAGAGAGCCGGTGAGGGAGAGCAGGGACGCGCCGGCAGGACTGTGTGCGGCTGTCTCCGGCGCTGCAGCGTAACGTGTCCACTAACCCAATTGGACCTCCTTGAGAGGGGGGCTCGGGAAACCCCGGCGGAGCGGGCTGGCAGTGCAGGCCCCCCCAAGATCCTCCCTGAAGGTGCATAAACAGGGGAGCACCCTCGCAAGGATCCTAGCAGCGGGAGCACCGCAGAGACACTGTGACAGCCATACATTGAAGGGGCGCACTACAACGCGGTAAGGAGAGGGACAATAGCAAGGAGAGGGGCACGGGTGGCCCCTACAGGATACAGCAGGAGTCTGCCCCTCGTGTGAGGCCTAGTGGAGGTTGTTGGAGAGGAGAGGGGTCGCACCCTCTCCCAACAGGCTGGTGGGGGGAGCAGAGGTGAGGGGCAGCCTGAGGCCTGGAGTGAGCCCACATTGGAGGGCCAAACTGCACAGGATTGCACAAGATTACATGCCAGTGTTGAGACGGAAATCCCATGGACGGAGCGGGTCTGGACGGTGGACATCCCAGACATTGTAAGGAGATACGAGGGGGTGGGGCTGGCAACGCAGAGGTACACGTCCAACTCTCTAGGCCCACGGCACAGGGGACACTATTAACCAGAGGGAGGGGTGGGCCCCAATCCTGGGCCTTGTGCCCGCCTCCCGGGTTATGAACGGAGTCTGTACACTCAATGCGGCGTCTCCAGGCTGTGGAGAGCGGAGGACGAGGGGAACCCGGGTAGGCCCCAGGGGCCTACGTTAACGTCCCATGAAGAAGCAACACACCAGCACAATCTGGACCCTGAGGAGAAACCTAGTGCCAAGCAGATAGGCGGTTCCCCGACACCCCACCCTGAACTGCTTCCTAGTGGTGTGGGCCCCCGACACAGGGGCGTGTGCCCGCCACAGGAGTAGAGGGGCCAGCGTTGGGACCAGGGAGACCTCGGCCTATAGGATGACAGGGTGCATGGAGATAAGGAAGAAGTTAGCACCTTATTACTATACACCACCCCTCCCCGGCTTGGGAGCCCCCCGCACACCCACCATGGCAACCCCAGTAGAGGAACCTGCCGCTACCAAGGGAGTTGTGGCAGCCTTAATGGAGGAAATTAAGAGCATGAAGAAGGACATTGGAGGTAGAGTCGACAAGATGGAGGAGAGACTAGAGGAAGTCGAGAATAATCAGACCTCGTTGGGCACTCTAGAAGCACAAATGGATCAAAGGATAGCCAACATGGAGAATCGTGAAGAGGAATTCTGGCTTAAGATGGACGATTTGGAAAATTGAGAACAGTATCCTGGAAAGAGAAGGAGAGTCTGAGCAGGACCTGCGGAGAACTCTTCATGAACTCATGAACCTCTTGTTTGAGGATGACTCTATTGATGAGGTAAAGACTGAAAGGATACACAGAGCCGGAGGATATGCGGGGGCCCTAGGACCATCCTAGCTCGATTCCACAACTACTGTAACAAGACCAGAATTCTGGAGAGAGCGAAGCAGAGGGGCCCGATCACCTATGGTACGGTGAGAGTCACGATTTTCCAGGATCTATCGTCACTGACTTTGGCTAGGAGAAGGATGTGCATGCCCATCACAAAGTGGCTGAAGGAGAAAGGAGTTCGCTATAGATGGGGCTTCCCATTCTCCCTCACATTCGAACTGGAGGGGCACAGAGAATGGCAGACCACGGAGAGAGATATAAGAAAATGCATGGAGGAGCTGCTGGACGTCTCTGAGAATTGGCGATACCGGGATGGAAGAAGGGGGGTGGGGGGAACGACAGACAGTGACGCATCCAGGGATCGAGACGGAGATGCATACCAGGCTCTAGGAAATATAGGAGGATGAATGCCTCCACCGGGGTGGACTCCTGACCTACACCTGATACATTGTAGTGTTACCCTAAGGGAAGGAGGTGCCTGTTGGGAGGTCTAGAGTTGGTTGGGAAGAACCTCCTGGCGGTTCTGAGGCGGTTGTTCTGTGGTGGCAGCACTATGATGGTACTCGGAACATGTTCTGAGCGGCGAAAGCCCGGGCTTTGCATTGTTGAATGGGGCACGTTGCCCATGAAACTGGTTGAGCTTTTATGAGGTAATGATAAGGTTGGGGGGGGGCTCACTGTTCAGGAGGAGGTATGCGGAGGGGACTGGGAGGTATCGGTCTTAGCTGGTGGTCCGAATACAGCCTGGTGATGTTACAGGGGAGAGAAAGGGGTTGGGGGGTGGGGAAGGGTAAGGAGAGGGGGGTTAAGGGAGGGAATGGTGTCTTCTTGAAGTGGCGTGCAGGGGGAGCTGTTGGGCGCGGGAGATGCGGATGGGCCGCCAGAGGAGGCCAACGCCAAGGTGTGTGACTCTTCTCGACAATGGCTGATGACCTAGGCTTTCAGAGGGGTGGTGCCCTCATTGTGGGCACATTGAATGTGAAGGGGTTGAACTCGCCCATGAAAAAGTCACTCGTGGCCAGAGAGTTCCGTAGGATGGGCCTCGATGTGATGTGTCTTCAGGAGACCAAATTTGCAAATGGGGAGGAACGCAGGATCTTGGGCATTATACATGGGAATGAATACTGGGGCTCAGGTCCATTGAGGAAGGCTGGGGTGGGCATCTTCATCAGGAAAGGCCTGAAGATGGAGGTGACCAAAGTATGGGCAGATGTGGAAGGTAGGGCCCTGGTGGTTGTGGGCACTGTGTAGAGAGTGTGCTTCACATTGGCGACAATATACTCCCCCAGTACGGGTCAAGTGCGATTTTTGCTGAGGACACTTCCGAAAATAATGTTGGAGGCCTCGGGGCACATAATTTTGGGTGGGGATTTTAATGTTTGGGCTGATGTTAATTTAAACAGGCAAGTGGGCGACGCCGGGACACGAGACCCACCAGACGGAGGTGCTCTGGGGTCATGGAAATGTTGAGGACCTATGGGCTCAGGGATGCATGGCAGAGTTTTTACCCAAATGATAAAGGATACACCTTTTACTCGGCACCCCATGGCACCTTCACTAGAATTTATTATATATTTGTCACGGGGGGCCTCTGGGTTGTGGCGCTGGGCTCTGAATTTGCCCCGATCACATGGTCGGACCACGGTATGGTACGGGTTGAGATCGAAAGGGCAGGCCTGCTACACAAGGGGTCAAAGTGGAGATGCAACAAGTCACTGTGGAAAGATCCTGTGTTCCGTACAGAGTTGGAGGGGGAGATTCGGGAATACTTTAAAACGAATGATACGGGTGAGGTCTCGAGGAGGGTGGTGTGGGAAGCAGGGAAGGCAACGTGGCATGTGATCCTGATTAGGGAGGGGGCTAGGAAAAAGAGGGAGAGGACTCTAATAGAGAATAGGCTGAGAGGGGAGATAGCCCACCTTGACAGGGTGGTGAGAGAGGCCACGGAGGAAAGGGAGATCAAGGTTCGGGAGACTAGGCAGAACAAGGAAGAGCTGCGACTCCTAGCGGAAGGCCAGATCGTTAGGAAATTACAGTTTCTCAAACAGAAATTCTATGAGAAGGGAGATAAGGCGGATGCCGCTAGGCTGCGCAGACAACGGCCCAAACGGTGGGTGGCGGCTATAGAAGAAGAGGGATGGGCACGGGAACCAGGGATGGGGGATATCCCGGAAGCATTTGCAATGTTCAGTAGAAATCAGAGGCCGGACAGGGGAATAGAAAAATATCTGAGGGACATACAGATGCCGAAACTCTCGTGTGAGGAGGTGGAGACGCCTAATGCCTCGATTACGGAAAAAGAAATTAAAAAGGCTGTGAGGAGATTGCCATTGGGGAAGGCCCCGGGGGAGGACAGTTACACTGCAGGCTTCTATAAGTCATTTATTTCCCCCCTCTTACCTTTTATGGTCGAACTTTTCATCGAAATTTTAGAAACGGGGGAAGCCCCTGATTCGTTCTCACAGGCCCTGATTACGGTGATCCCCAAAGAAGGTAGGGATCCCAAAAGGTGTAGGCTCTACCGCCCCATATCGCTATTGAATATCCATGCTAAGATCTATAAGAGGGTACTGGCGGCAAGACCCGAAATATACATGCTCCGGTTTATACACCCGGACCAGGTTGGATTTATAATGGGACGACAAGGTGCGGACACGATGCAGAAAACCCTATACCTGATTCATGAGTCATGGCACATGGGGAGAGATGCTGAGAAGGCATTCGACAGGGTGGAATGGAGCTTCCTTGAGGCGGTCTTGGGCAAAGTGGGGCTGGGTGCTAGGTTCAGGAAGCGGGTATCGGCGGTGTACAACTCCCCAAGGTCGTCTGTGGCGGGTTAATGGAGACTACTCCCAATGGTTTGACTTGACATGGGGAACACGCCAGGGTTGCCCCCTCTCACCGATATTATTTGCCCTCTCCCTTGAGCCCTTGGCTCAGAGACTCAGAGGAGATCCACAGGTGGAAGGTCTCAAGGTCGGACGGGTGGAATACAAGGTGGCTCTGTTTGCGGATGACCTGTTGTTGCACACAGGGAATCCTCTGACCTCCATCCCCAGGGCAATCCAATTGATTGCAGAATATTGGGAACTATCCGGCTTCAAGATCAACAGAGCTAAGTCCATTCTGTTCCCATTGAAGGAGCCGGGACAAGGAGATTCTTGTAGATTTGCATTGATGGGCCTAACAGTGGGGGTGGATACCCTGCGATATTTGGGGATTAATCTCACAAGAGACATGGGTGCCCTATTCGAGGCCAACTTCCCCCCCCTTGTCGCCGGCCTCCAGGACGACCTAGCGAGATGGGAGAAGCTAACCATATCCTGGTTGGGGAGACTGAACGCCATTAAGATGGTTTGCTTTCCCAGATTCCTGTACCCATTCCGGATGCTCCCAATCCGCCTACCTGAGTCCCTTTTGCAAGAAATTAAGGGATTGATTTTGAGGTTCTTTTGGCAGGGGAGGAAGGCGAGAGTAGCATATGAGATTCTGACATTGCCCAAAGACAAAGGAGAAGTGGGGCTTCCGAATCTAAGAAAGTATTATGAAGCGGTATACCTAAGGTTCCTTGTCCCTCACCTGAGAGGCCAAAAGGAACTCCAGTGTGTTGTTTTTGATGATCTCGGTTTTGCTCCGGCCACCTTTGTGAGAATGGTTATAGGGACCGAGAAGCAAACTCACACGCAGAATCAGAGACCACCCAATATTGGGTACAAAATGGGAGGTATGGCGTGAGGGGGTTGACATGCGGGGGATTACCTCATGGCCATCTCACCTGAGCCATATATGGGCTCCTGGGGTCCGGGAGGCGATCTCCAAACCTGAACGATACCAATCATTGTTCGAGGCGGGTCTGGAGAGAGTGGGCCAACTTTGGAGAGCGGGTAACTTTATTATGATCACAGACTTGGAGGAGGCACTGGGCATAGGCCCCCTGTCAGTCTTTTCCTTCCTTCAGTTAAAAGGGGTGCTGATGAGTGGGAAATGGAGGAGGAAGACCCAGAGAGGTCTTACCCCATTTCAAGACCTCTTAGGCAAACGTAGGGAGATGAGGGGTTTGGTCTCGGCCATGTATCAGGCCCTGTTGGACGCTGGGAAGGGGTCAACTGAGAATCTGAGGCTAAGATGGGAGAAGGACTTTGGTACAGACATAGACCCTGAACTCTGGGGGGAGGATATTTAAAGGTGCGTCGCAGACCTTGATTGCTAGCCAGTATAAGTTGCACGCGATTAAGCTTTTACACAGATGGCATTACGACCCGCTCAGACTATCAAAGATGTTCCAGTCGGCCAGTCTCTTGTGCTGGCGTCTGTGTGGTGAGAGGGCCGACTACTGGCACATGTGGTGGGGATGCCCCCGAATTAGGGTGTTTTGTGATGAGATCCTGGGATGGATCAGGGAGTTAGATGGGATCCAACCTATCAATGGGCCTCTTATGATACTTTTCGGGATGGAAGAGGTTGACGGGGAGTTTAGGAGGATGACTGGGGTGGCCGCACCCCTTTTGTTGGCAGCAAGGGCCTGTCTGGTAATGTATTGGAAAGGGATCAAAGTGCCTGGTAAGAAGGAATGGATCAAGGTTGCCGTGAACATATGTATAATGGAGAGGATAACGGCAGGGCTCCACGGGAGGGCGGCCCCACATTAACAGCTATGGGGGGAGTTTATGGCTAAATACTTGGACAATCGGTAGGAAATGGTTCTGTTTGATGTGGCCTGACCAGGACACCCAAACTAGTGGGTTCTCAAGGGAGGAAAGCCCAACCTTATGTGAGAATGGGCCCGCCCTAGCCGGCCTATGTCGTGCAAAGTGGAGTACATCCTTGAGGCGGCCAAAGGCATGGACTATTATGGAATGTATAAGCCGCTACATACCTCTACTCATAGATTTGGTGTGGTGATATACACGGAAGAAGACACTGTTTAATGGGAGGAGCGGGGATTGGTCAAGGTGGGTAGCATAATCTGCATCAGTTGTGACATGGGGGAGGTGGGTAAGGAATGTTAAAGTTGTTTGCATACTCCATGTTATGTGCCTGTTCATTTTGTTGATGCCTATTATAATAATATAATAAAAATACATATTTCTTTTAAAAAGAGTGTGCGAGCCCCTTTACTGAGAACGAACATGGGTCAAATACCCTGTTTTTTGTATTTATTTTTTATTTAAAATGCTTTGTTTGATTTGACAAACTTTTCATTTATATTTACCCCGTTCTATCAAATGTTTAAAACTCAGCAGGGTCTATGACCACGTTTTAGCTCACTGCAGCCTTCACTCAGTAGAAGTTTCCATTTATATGTAAGTCTGGTCCCACCCACAAGGGCAGTCCAGCACAAAAATGCTAGGCAAGCCCAAGAAATCTCAGCGGACCACCAGCATGAACAAAGTCCATCAAAGCTTCCAAGCCGAACAACCCAACCAACATAGTTTCCCGCTCCATGAGGTAAGTGAGAACCGGCGAGAGGAGAGACTGCAGATCCACACAATCATGGGCAATGGGGCATACCACCAAGTGTCAGCAGTATGCACCGTTCCCCAGCAGCAGAGACAGAGCCCCATCAGAGAGAATCAAATCACTGTTCCATGGAGTTTTGTACCACAAAACTTAACTGCCCAATGCTTACCTGGGAATTCGGAGCAATGCAGAATCCAAACACGAGCTGGGACATTCATTAATTTGGGCTGCCATTGTTACATAAATGGCAACCCTGCGTGAAGAAAAGAGGCGGGGCTTAGCCCCTTTTTGTAAAGGCTGACCCTTGTAACACTTCCTGGGCAGGGAATATAGAACCAGATTGGTCATTTTCTGAAAATCAGAAGGAGAACGTGGGTTAGAATAAGAAGAGGGTCAGGAAACAGGAAGGTGTGGGTGATTCAGGTGAGGTCAGAGGGGGAGGAGATGGAGGATCAAGAGACCAGCAGGAGGAAGGACAGTGAACTGGAGTATGGAGGTGTTTTTGAAGAAAAGTTGAGGTATTGGTGTACTCAGTGTTGCTGTGTGGTGAGTGTGCTTGCAAGGTAGGGGAGCGAGAGGGTTAGAGGGTGTGTAGAAAGTGAGTGGATGCGATTGTGAGAGTGAAAGGTGGGTGACTGAATAGCAGGAGCAGTATAGTAGCAGTGTAGAGAGGGGAGAGTAGTAGCATGGAGAGGACAAAGTAGTGGTGGTGTGGAAAGGGGAGAGTAGTGATAATGAGAGGGTAGAGTAGTAGTGGTGTGGTGTTATAGAGGTGTGGGAAGGGGAGAATAGTTGCAGAATGGATAGGGAAAAGTAATAGTATGGGGTGAGTGGCAGGAGGGAAAGTATTAACATTGGAAGGTTGATTTAGGCAGTAGAAGGAGAGAGAGACACGTCAGGAGGTCAAATGAGAAAGAATAGGAAGGGGAAGGAGAGAAGGAGAGTGGAGTTTGACGGATGAGAGTAGTGAGATAGGATAGCAGTAAGTGAAAGGGGAAGGAACATCAGGGCATGAGTGGAAAGAGACCCCAGAACTATCCTTAGGTCTCAGAGTATGTTTTGGGCCATTTGTGACAGTTGGGCAGATCAATTTTAAAACACCAAACAAGATGTCCTCGCTCTGCGACTCTTTGACCCCACCATTTCTGCTTGCCAAATAACACGGGGTAGATATTTTCAATTGTACAGGAATGCTGGTAAGTGTAAGAAGCAGCCATTTAAAGCATCGTTTCTGGTAATGACTGAAAATCATGTTTCCAGGAAGCATGAAATGTGAATCGTGCCTCTGAAAATCATGGAAATTAGAGCAAAGAAGAATGTTGTATAACTTTTGTCCAGTCAAATGGGATTTGCATGCATGGACACCACCATTTAAAGCCCTTTTTCTTCTAAAAGCATGCGTCTTTTTGCACCATAGTCGTATAAAGCACTACTATATATATGTAAACCTTGGTACATTTACAATTGTATGTGCACTAATATGTGCAGCTATTTTCCTGTTGCTATTCTGATTCTCTGAGAGAGTAGTGTGCCCTTTTTCTGTACAGGGCCTTCCGTCAGCCTGTCCTTGGGGCACCTCACATGGTGATAATCTGAGCAGATGTGATTTTCTTTTTACCATAGTACAGTTCATGAATCTGAAATAGGCTTTTATTTTGAGCCATGACCGACTGACTTCTTGGATTGCTATAAAAAATATAAAACACTTGCTCTTTTCTCTCCCTAGGTTGCCCTTTGCAAATTACTAATCAACCTCGCTTTGGAAGGGTTGTCATATTATCACACGTATGACCGATTATTCTTGGGCATAAGTGTTGTTCTGGGATTTGTAGGTTGGACGTCCTATGTGAGCCTGGTGATTATGAAGATGTATACTAACATACCCAGCAGTGACCTGACGAAAAGCAAGGTAGGATAAACCTTCTGGCCTGTGAGCGTGTATTTCCATGCATAATTGAAATAGTCATGAGCGGTCCCATATTTGTCATTTGCTGGCAGAGTTTTTTACAGAAATTAGTTTGCTGCTGTAGAAATGTCTACCACTTATTATTTCCTTAACAAACTTTATTTCTTCAGAATATTGGCCTTTCCAATGAAGATTATGCAGTAGCAGAGGGCATTACTGGCTGTTGTTTCACAACATTCCAATCTTTTCCTTTGTTGAACACTATTTTAAACAGAACAACAATGGATTGATTGGTCTATAAGTATTAGCACCCAGGGCAGGGGAGCCAGCCAGCCAATCAGGTTACTTGGATTGCGGGCTGAACCTATTTATGCAAGCCTGCTTTCCAAGCAACCTGATGTCTGCTGCCCCGCCCGACCATCTTCATCCCACCTTCCCCTTCCATTGGTCATTGTTCTCTCCCCTTCCACCCCACTCCCCTTATTGTTTTGATAGCGGCTCAACCGCCAGCGCCACTCCAGCCTCCCGACCTGTGACGGAAATGGAACAGGGGCTCTTCTTGGAGCCTCGTTTTCCAGCTCCGTAGCGGACATCTAAGTTAAGCATTTTGTATGAATGAATGAATGAACGGGACGCTGTGAAGTGTTCCATTCAATCATACAAAATACACTGGTTTCAGCACCCGGGAACTGCGGATTGCAATCCGGTGTGGTTAATAGCAACGATACCGGATCCCTGCAGGATCTAGTATCATTGCTTGATGTTATAAACCTTGTATCAGCTGTTAATGTCCTCTCCATACTCTTACGTCGGTCCCCTTTCCTCCATACTGCATGGGCATCCCCTCATAGGGACGGGAGACAGAACCTTTTTCACCAGAAAAAAACATTTTACCCTTTAAATTTAGAGGCGTGCGGGGGTGCGGCCCTGGGAGCATGCGCTCCCCTGACCCTGCCGCCAAACCCCAGTCACCTTTTCCGTGTCGACGGGAACGGGACGATTTCACCAGCGCTCCTGGGTTTTGCTTCGGCCTTGTAATAACCACGCGCTCGTCCCTGGATACTTTCTTCTGTCTTTTTGTCTTCTTTTATCAATCAGGAATCAGGTACTCGGTCCTCTAGCGCTACGCTCCTCCCCGGGCCATGTCAACTTCAGCGGGCATCAGCAGGTGTCCAGCCTGCGAGGGGCTTTTCCCTACATCAGACCCCCATTCTCTTTGCCTCCGCTGCCTTAGCCCCGACCACGTATGGGAAGGTTGTACTGCGTGTGACGCACTCTCTTCGCATGCCCTGAAGAATGCACTGGCTAGGTGGAGGGAGCGCTTCAAGAAGTCGCCTCCAGAAGACCTGAAGGACTTCCCCAAGTATCGATCAAAGCCCAAGATAGGGCCGCTCTTTTCCAGCGCACCCCGCAAAGGCGACACCTTCCCAAGGAAACACCCGAGCGGGAAGAACCTCTCAGGTTCTCATACCAGCACGAGTACCAAGGCCAATTCTGCTACCGGCCGCCAGGCCGAGGGGTCCGTAGATCCTCCTGAAGACAGTGCTGAGGGACTGGAAGGTTCTTTTATCGGGTGTACACCCGAGGGGCTACGCCATTGTACCTGCAGCATGGCCGAGGGGACACCTACACGCAACACTACCAGCGACTTCACTGAGGGTGACAACCTACCAGGCTTCGGACTGAGGTGCAGGGCAGGTCTCATGCTCCACCGTCAAGAGTCCTGGAGGAGGCTGGGCCCAATGAGCCAAGCACCATGACTTCGGGACGTGGCATGCAGCTCGACAAGATGGCCGACGTGCCAAACAAGTTGGCCGCTCTTGCAAGACGTCCCTGAGGAATGGTGCAGGTGGGTGAACGAGTTATAAGGAAGGACTGGGGTCAGCCAGGTACGTGGCCTACAACTTATCCATCAGCAGTGCAGGGAAGATTCCCTATGCAACCAACCAGACAGAATACGCACCAGCAGCCGCCCGCAATCCCATCAATATCACTTGCTACCCCACCGGCCTGCGAGGACAGGTTCTTTGAAATGTTCCTCACACTCATGACATCTCCTCAGATGGGGGCCATTCTCAAGGATGCTATCAGAGACATGCTCCCTCTGGCCCAGACACCAGGCCATAGTCATTCCTCCTATGGCTCCAGCGCCGCTCCTTTGATTCTGGCTCCCCTGCCTCCCACATTTCAAGCGGTTCCGTACCAGCCTCTGCTGCAGCCTCCGGCTCCAGTCTCCACACCTCAGCCCTCTGCGCCCAGCACTCCTCCTCCTCCTGCGCCAGACCAGCAGGACACTCAGGTGGACACAGACAAGGAAGAAGAGCCCGACATACCATCGTCAGCCAATGCCTTCCACGATTGACTTGCCGTGCTGGCAAAGTACCTGGGCCTTCCTCAGCCGGAAGTGGAGCAACCACAGTCAGGGGTGCTTGCCGTGGTCCTCGCTCTATGACCCTTGGCTACAACGGGGATCCTGATGCAAAAGGACGTTGTTGCCTTGGCTAAAAAGGGGTGGCTCAACCCCCCACTCGGTCCAACCGGTCAATCGACGCCCGGATGCTAAGTACATGCAAATGGAGGGGGATACACTCTTGCTGTTGACCCACCTTCAACCACACTCTTCGGTGATTGCTGCAGCGTCACTCAACTCAAAGCCTCAGTCATCCTCAGCCACCTCTTCCTCTGCGCTGCTAGGCAAGGGGAAGACCTCGGAGGCATACGGGAAGAAGATTTATTCCAACTCTTCGCTACTTCTTCGTCAGACCAACGCGGATGTGATGCTGGCAGCCATTAATCAGAGGTTTTGGCAAGAAATAGCTGACCTCTTTCCAGAACTTCCGGTGCAGAGCCAGTCACGTTTCAAGGCGGGACTGGCAGAGACTAAAATGGTGGCACAAGACATCATGGAGTCCACCTTGGGCCACATTGACACCTCTGGCCCGGCCATATGCATCGCCGCGGACATCAGAAGGACGGCCTGGCTCCGAGCTACTAAATGTAATCCGGATGTCCAGGAACGCATATTGGACATTCCATTCGAGGGTGGTGACCTCTTTCACTCCACCACCGACGAGGCGCTAGATAAAAAGAAAACAGTTTGCAAACTGCGAAGTCTTTATCCTTACGAAGGCCATTCCCAAGGCGTACACCCAGTCAAATCAACGCTCCGACCAGGGGCAGATGTTTGGAGGGTTCTGTGCTTCCAAGAACGGTATGTCCAGGCAGCCTGACCATTCGCAGAGTCAACACCGGCGCAACCAACAAAGGGGGGGGGTTAAGGGCTTTTTCCAGTCCCCCTCCTCTGCAACAGCCTCAGAGGGAAAAAAGGCATGATGCGCCCCTTTGGGTCAACGTGGCTCCAGTGGGGGGCAGGCTTGCCCTTCATGCACAGTTCTGGCGTCAGAATTTCGCAGACCCCTGGATCCTTTCTGTAATATCCATAGGGTACTGCCTACTGATCCCTTCCTCTCCTCCCTCCTCCCCTCCAGATTGGGACAACAACTCTAATGGCAGAGATTTGGTCACTCGTCGAGAGCCAGGCAGTGGACGAAGTCCCACCCTCCCAGCGAGGATTGGGTTTCTATTCCAGGATTTTTGCAATACAGAAGGAGAACCAGGCTGGCCTGAGAGTTGTGTTGGACCTTTCCACCCTCAACCTCTCCCTCCCTCTTCAAGAATTCAAGATGGTTAAGCCAGCAATCATAGCAAAGACATTGTGCAAGGGGGACTGAATGTACTGCCTGGATCTGAAGGACGCTTATCACGTCCCGATTTGGCAACCGCATTGCTCCTTTCTACAGTTCAGGATAATGGGCTGCCACTTCCTATTGAAAGGTGTATTCAAGGTGCAACCCTTTGGGCTCAACTTTGCTCCCATGGTGTTTACCAGACTCATGAATGCAGTGGCGGTCCTGCTCGGGGCTCAGAGCCACCCCATCTACCTGTATCTCGATGACTAGCTCGTCAGGGCGACATCACCGGAGGCGGTGCACCACACTTCCTCCGCTCTTATAAGCACACTCCACGACCTAGGATTTTCGTTCAACCCCAAGAATTCTCAGCTGCCACCTACGCAGAGACTCACCTTCCTGGGCCTCATCTGGGACACGTGCGCCGAGAGAGTTTTCCCTTCGGACGACAAGATCACGTCCATAAAGAGGGCCAAGGCTCACTTCCTCAATCGAGAAGTGACATCGGCCTGGTGGTACCAAAATGTATTGGGACGCATGGCGGCGGTCCTGCTGGCCGCCCCCCACACGAGACTCGGGATGAGGAGACTACATCTGCACTTCGCAGCCTCATGGAATCATAAGCGGGGCTCCGAAGCGGAGCTGATCAGCATTCCTCATTCTCTCCACTCGGACCTCACATGGTGGTCCAGGGACTGCAACCTGCGGACGGGCAAGCCCTTCCGGCAGCCGGCCCTGCAAGTCACCATCACTACGGACTCCTCTCTCGGGGGCTGGGGGGCCACTCAGGACAGCCACAGCGTCCATGGAGCCTGGACCCGCCAGGAGCTGGAGTCTCATATCAACTGGCTGGAACAGAAGGCTATCTGGCTAGCACTCAAAGCTTTCCTTCCGGTCATTGGGGGCAAGGTTGTCCCCTTCTAGACAGACAACTCCACCAGCATGTGCTATGTCAACAAGCAGGGGGGGTACCAGATCCCCTCCACTTTGCAGACTAGCCATGAGCATTTGGGAATGGGCCCTGGAGAACAACATCTACCTCATGGCCGTCCACCTTCCGGGGGAGTCCTACTTGGAGGCGGACAGGCTCAGCAGGGTGGGAGCTGACAATTACGAGTGGCAATTGAATGGCCAGGTGCTGCGGGAAATCTTCAACAGATGGGGGCATCCTCAGGTGGATCTTTTTGCCTCCTGGGACAACAAGAAGTGCCAGAAGTTCTCGTCCTAGCAGGGGCAAGGCCGCGGCTCCCTGGGTGCCGCATTTCAGATTCAGTGGAACGGCATGACAGGACAAGGCTTCCCTCCCACACCACTGATCCACAGGGTGATCTGTAAAATAAAGGAATCTTGTCACCTCAGCATCATTCTGATAGCTCCATGTTAGCCCGCAAGACCATGGTTCTCGGAGCTGCTCAGCCTCTCGGACAGGCCACCCATTGACCTTCCGACAGGCCCAGCACATCTTGTGGTGCAACAGGGGGGCAGAGTCAACCACCCTGCGCAACAGCAATTAGCCCTCGCAGTGTGGATCCTGAGCAGGTCACGCTAGGGCACCGCAGCCTCTCACAGGCTAACCTACAAATAACCATATGCATTTGTTTTTTTATAAATAATAACAAATGATTCAATATTTTTACTTAAACACAGAGTTTTTTAATAATGTTTTGTATATAAAGTAACACCCAATGGTGTAAAAATTATTTAAAACGTAAAACACAATTTACACTTGCTTAAGATCCACTAAAACGTTGAACCCTACATACCATTCATTTCACTTAATCATACCAACATTCACACAAATACTTTATAACCGCAAAAATTCGGCCACACTTCAACAGTCTATTATATCATTGTTCAATATTAAATCCTTTTAGTACAATCTTCACATATGGATGACTGCCTATCTCTAATTAGGCGGTAAGTCGATACGTGTTTCAGGTTGTATTTTCTAGACTTTACTCAGTCCACTATGTACACCAACCATCTTCAGGACAACAAACAACAGGAACAACAATGACGTCCCCTTAGAACTAGTAGGGTGGATCAAATTACTTAGAAAGTCACAGGTGGAGTCTCCCTCAGGATGTCTCACAGACCACTCTTTTAAAAGGGGCTTCCTTTCTCCTGCATATGTGAAGATTGTACTAAAAGGATTTAATATTGAACAAATCTATATGGTGTCATCCTCCATCTAAGGGTTCCCTTTCTATATTGCATTGCATATTTAGCCCATAGGACCCTAGATTTTTGGGCTATCCCCTTTATTATTAAAATAACCTACAAATCATTCAGGGTGCGAGGAGCAAGGCTACCAGGAACCAGTACAAGACTAAGTGGACTAGGTTCTGTCACTGGGTGGACTCTAAGGAGATCGACCCCCTTACGTGCACGTTGGACGATGTGCTCGCCTTCTCGGCTCACCTTGCACACTCGGGCGTGAAGGTGGACACATGCCACATGTATTTGGCAGCCATGGGGGCCTACAGAAACTCGTTGGAGGTGGTCTTCTTCTCCTCTTCCAACCAGATAGTCAAGAGGCATTTGACGGGTCTCGCTAGACTTTACCCGCCCATCAAAAAATCACACCCCGTGTGGGACCTCAATGTAGTGTTGGGCACCTTGGCGCACAAGCCATTCAAGCCAATGGTGTCCGCGGACATCAGGCTGGTCATGATTAAGACAGCCCTGCTAGTGGGCCTCACTTCGGCTCGAAGAGTCAGCGAGATCGAGTCTCTGGTGGCATCAGAGCCCTATGCTACTTTTTACAAGGATAAGGTAGTCCTGTGGACAAACCCAGCATTCCTACCAAAGGTACCCTTTGCTTTCCATCTAAACGATGAAATGGTCCTACCTACGTTATTTGCAGAGTTTAAGGACGAGGTTCAAAAGGTTCTGCGCTGTCTGGATGTCAGGCATGCTCTTAAATCCTATTTGGACAGGACCAAGGGTTTCCGCAAGTCAGACGCACTGTTTGTCACCTTTTGGGGGGGGGGTCAAGACCCGGGTATCAGGCATTGAAGCCTCTATAACACAGTGTATGGTCTCGGCCATCAAGGAGTCCTATGAGGGGCAGCAAAAGCCACTTCCAGCTAACATGCACACCCATGCGGTCAGAGCCAAGGCCACAGCCATTGCATTCCAATGGCAGGTACCGTGGCAGGTTAGCAGCAGGGCGGCCACCTCGGCCACCCCTTTGGCTTTCTGTAAGCATTAAATTTTGGTCGCCGGCTCTAGATCAGACGCGGCTTTCGGACAGGCGGTTCTAAGAAACCTATTTGCTTAAGGAGGGTCGCCTCTCCACCCTTGGGCTACATTCAGTTGTAATCGCCCATGCAGTATGGAGGAAAGGGGACGGGACGTAAGAGTAATTATAAATTACTCACCGTAGTGACTAACGTACTCTTAGTCCATAGTCCCCTTTCCTCCATACGTCCCACCATCCTCCCCCCTAATAAAACTGGTGTCATTAGGCAATGTTAAAATATTGTCGACGTGTCTATGTGTGCCGCTGGATGGTGGAGTCAGGAGAGCGCATGCTCCCAGGGCCGCAAACCTGCGCGCCTCTAAATTTAAAAGGGAAGAAGGATTTTTCTGGTGAAAAAGGTTCTGTCTCCCGTACTCGTCCCTAGGAAGGGACACCCATGCTGTATGGAGGAAAAGGGACTATGGACTAAGAGTAAGTTAGTGACTACGGTGAGTAACTTATAATTTTTTATTAAAATGTCGGAAGGGACATAAAGACTAGTATCTCTATAATGTTATGTGCTAGCATTGGAATGTTGGTGGGCTTTTATTAACAGTCAGATGAGGATTTTAACCACTGCTATCACCTCCTCTCTACTAGCTTATCCTGCATTGGTTGCTACCACCCCCTATCAATGACCTTGGTCTCTTCTTGCCTAATGCTCATCACCTTCTACCCACTTGGGTTATTCTTGTCACCACATCCTTCTCTTTACCAACCTGGGCTGTTCTTGATCTCATTCCGTCTTGAAAGGTAGCGCTAGTGAGCCCGGCTGAGATGGCAGCTCTTCTTTGAGCTTTGTGCTGAGCTCCTCACAATCCTGATAAAAACTTTGGCTGAGGCGAGAATGATACCCTGATGGTGCCCAGAGCTCCCTAAACATCCCCGGGCATAGTCAATGCTGTGTACTGCGGGGTGAGGGAAGGAGGGGAACCTCGTTATTTGCTTAAAGTGGTCACTGACCAGCTACACCGATAAACCAGCACACTACCCGCTGGCCCATGACAGACTGGACAGCAGAAGCAAAAGACACTGGTGCAGGGAGAACATCCAAACCAGAAGCCTGGAAGACCCCAGTTCCATCAGCACATGACCAGGTAAAAACACGGGAAGAGCCAACTGCCTAGTCAGAACAAGACTGAGAAAATCAAGGCCGGCTGACCCTCAAGGCTATCCACCAGCCCCGTGTAGAGCTGGATTCGGGGATAAATTGGAGCTTGCCCCCGACCCCAGGCAAACTATGGGAAACAGACCGCCTGCCAGAAATGATCGCGGCCAGGTACGTGACTCGTGGTGGCCATAAAACCACACAGGTAGCACTCCAAACCCCCCGCTCGAGTGGCGAGCGAGAAACAGATCAGGCTGAACTTTATAGGAAGGTGCCTAAACGATGCCCATCAATCATTGCTGCTGTCAGAGTGCCCTGAAACAGTAAAAAGTCTAGTCTAATCCACGCAATAGCACAGAAAGAGTGCAGCAAGACCAGAACCCACTGTGAGAAACCAGTACGGGTCGGCTCTACTCCCAGACTGAATCTGGTCTCATGGAAAGGGAGCTAAATTCTAGTTCAGTTGAGGGTGTGCACAACCGTAACCTCGCACCTGCATGGCGGAAGAGAGAAGGGCACTAGCAACTATCAAAACCTGCCCTAAACCACCTATATCGGCCCTAAACGAGACAGCGGATGAGCATGAGGCAATCAGACAAAACGCAGCGGAAACTCAACTTTGAAAGCAGACCTTCCTCCAGAACGCCCAGGCCACAACCCCTGATGAAGTCAACTGACCCAACCAGGGAGTCAGAAATGGACGGCGCCCATGCTTCAGAGATGGACATTAGAGAAACCCTATTAGACCTTAAAGCAAGCATTGGTGGTCTCGACTCCAAGCTAGACTCTTTATCCTCCAAGGTTGACTTGCTGCAACACCGGCTTGAGAAACACGGAGACCGCCTGGACTAGGTGGAACACAGAGTATCCGGACTGGAAGATGGGAGTACCTCCCTCACCGCCAGAGTGTCATCGCTTGAGGTTCAAGTCAAAGCTGTGACTGCCAAGAAAGAAGATCTGGAGGGGAGACCCTGCTGCAACAATATTCGCCTGATCGGCATCAGACAGCGACAAGACACACCTAAGATGCAAGAATTCATAGAGGCTTTGTGCAGGGACCTGTGTGGCGAATCTGCTGTTTGTAGTGGAGAGTGCATTCCTTCAACTCGCCCAGTGCCAGGAGCGACTCCCCGGCCCATCATTGCGCGACTCATCAACTATAGGGAGTGCAACACGATCCTTCGGTTGGCCAGAGAAAAGGGGGAACTCCAATACAACAGTGATACAATCCAAATATACCCAGACTTCTCGGCAGCTGAACAGGCATCTAGATGGTCATTTGCAGGAGTAAAGAAGCGCCTGCGAGACTGTAACAATTGATACTCCATGTTATTCCCAGCAAAGCTATGGATCCAGCATGCAGGCAGGACACAATTCTTCACCCATCGCGGGAGGCAGCAAGCTCCTACCTAGACGGGGTTGGAGAGGGCACCCCCCCCGAAACGCCTCAAGGTTTCGAAGAGTAGAGCAGGACAGGAGGGACCCGGGCTGAGGCGGGGTGGTCGGAAACTCGACAAAAGGCACAATGTTGTAAATTCTGAATGGACCATCTAAAACTCAACCATTTGACATAGCATCTCAGACGCATACTTATCCTAGGTTAAAGGGGAGTTTGCAGTTTTGGCCAGACACTATGGCCCGCGCACTGCACTATACATGGGAATTGGGGGAGGTAAATGTTAATGGGCGGGTTGGGGGTTGCCCGTGGGGGAGGAAAGGTCAGAATAGGGGGGAAATAGGGGTTTTAAGGGTAGTTATGGTTGTTGGGAGTCCGGTTTTCGCCAGGCCCACTTCACTAGCATATTTGAGGAAACAAGCAGCATTCATTTCCTTAATAAAGGCAATGGGGGAGAAGATCCAAATCTTATCACTTAGGCATACAAAGAGCTAATGGGGTTCAATATAGCAACATGGAACATACGTGGGGGGAATAACCCTGCCAAGATACTAAAAATCTCCCAGTACCTCAAAAGACACCACATCGATTTGGCATTCATACAGGAGACACATCTCACTACTTCCTCTGACGGCAGGTGGGGTGCTAATTGGGGCTGCCACAGATACTTTTCCTCCTACTCCTCCAAAGCCAGCAGGGTGGCAATTCTTATAAGTAAAGGGGTGAAATTTTGACTGATATCCGTGTCCAGAGATGACATTGGGAGGGTACTACTGGTCCGCGGAGTACTTGAGGGGGTGCAGGTGGTCCTGGTAAACTCCTATAGCCCAAACATTCACAGCACAAACACATTTGACTGGGTTATGACCCAACTAGCCCAGTTCCAAGCAGTCACAATTGTGTGGGGAGGGGATCTTAACAGCACACTAGACCCAACCTGGGACAAGTCAGGTGGAATCCCAAGCGGGGCTTCCAAAGCGAGATGGCTAATTCGGGAAATCTGCAAGTCGTACAATCTTGTTGATGCTTGGCGAAAGGTCACTTGAAGGTCCGTGACTTTACATACCACTCAAGGGTCCACGGCTCCTGCTCCAGATTAGATTATTTGCTAGTGTCTCAGGAATGGGGGGGAGGGTTCCACTGGGGGGATAGTCGCATTCTCCCTAAAACACTCCAAGACCATTTCCCAGTGCTTTTAAAATGTGCACCAGAAATAGGTGGGAGATGGGGTTACTCCTGGCAGTTCAAATCAAACGCACTCCAGGACCCGGTGTTTGCTGAACAGTTGCAAGGCGAAATCCAGTCCTTTTTTCTACATAACAAGGGAACAGTTGCGTCTAGTGGAGTTTTATCGGAGACCCTCAAGTGTTATGTGCGGGAGTCTGCATGTCCAAAGAAAGTGGTATCCTGTGGGTTATCCGAAGGGAACTCACTGAGGGGGAGACCTGGCTTAAAGCATTAGAGGTGGAGTACGCAGACAAACGAGAACCCCAGACATTAGCTCATTCCCATGAGGAATTAGATAAGTTTAGAACGAACACTGATAGAGAAATCTGGTTTCTGTCCCGGGGGCACCAAGTCCGCCAATATGGCAAAGGTCAGAAACGAGGAGCAATCCTGGCACGACTACTTGCCGCTGATAGACGTCCTCCCTTCATAGAATGTATACAGGACCCACAGGGGGAACTCATTCACTCCGAAGAGAGCATTGCAGAAGTCTTCCGAGCCTTCTACCAGGAGCTGTATAGTTCCAAATGGCCGAGAGACCCATCAGCCCTGCACGGCTACCTCGAAGAAACTGAATTATACTGGGTGGGGGGGGACCTGCAGGCATCTCTCAATAAACCACTTATCCTTGGGGAAATACTAGCCGCAATTAGAGATCTACCTGGGTCTAAATCTCCAGATCCAGATGGGTTAACTGGAGAATTTTATAAGGCATTTGCCTCTACCCTGGCGATACTCCTCCTCGGTGCGTACGAGGAGGTTATCAAAAAGGAACATTGCCCCCACGATGTGTGAGGCCAGCGTGATATTGCTTCATAAACCCGGCAAACCGCCCGAGGACTGTGCCTCATATAGGTCAATCTCGCTAATAAACCTGGACAATAAGATTTTTACAAAAATCCTTGCCAGAAGACTGCTTCCCTTGATGCCCGTACTGGTGTTGGCGTATCAGGCTGGCTTCTTACCAGGACGAAACACTTAGTTCGGCCTTCTATGGTTCTCCGGAATAATAAAGGCTCTTGCCCCGTCATCCCAGGCAGTCGCAGTATTCCTGGATGCCGAAATAGCATTCGATTCAGTTAAATGGCCCTATCTCAAGCTAGGGCTTGGAGCCCACTCCATCACTCTGGTCTCTCTTCTCTACAAGAACCTTTCAGCAAGAATTATAATGGGGAGAGAAAGGTCAGACCAATTTACTATGGAGAGAGGGACTAGACAAGGCTGCCCTCCATCTGCAATACTGTTCGCTCTGGTTATGGAGCCACTTGCGGCAGGTCTAAGGGAACGACAAATCGAGAAAGGGCTTAGCCTAGGACCGCATAGGTTTATCATTTCACTGTATGCCGATGACGTGGCCCTTTTTATCAGCGATCCAGACATGCCAGAACCTAGTGATGTGGGAGGTTCTTAGATTTGGAGTCTTCTCCGGCCTTAAAATCAACCACAGCAAGTCTGTGGTGTTCCCCCTCACGGCAGGAACAAGGGAATATCGGGGTGAATTTAACCTCAAAGGGCATCCACGTGGGTAAGGTACCTAGGGATGATGCTATCACGGAACCGCGAAGAACTCTTCCGGGATAATTATGGGAATTATGGGAAGGTCATAGAATCACTTTTGGAGAAGATAGCCATGCGGCGACACCTGCAACTTACTCTACTTGGGCGCATATCCATTGTTAAAATGATCATATTACCCAAACTCCTCTATCTATTTGTAAATTTCCCTCTGCTGCTTTTAGGGGGCTTCTTTTGGGGCTTGCGTGGCCTGATCCTAGATTTACTATGGGCTGGGAAACCAGCAAGAGTAGCATACACAACGCTCGTACAACCAACAACGAAGGGAGGCCTAGCCTTACCCGAGCTAGAACGCTACTATCGGGCAGCACAGGCACAATTCCTGGGACACTTTATGCCACTCACTTCATACGTTCACATGTCCAAATCGAACAAGCTTTGATCACCCATAATCTGTTGAGAGCAGTAATAGTTAGAGAACTCCGAGTCCCCCCGCACACATTGAATGTGGTCCTGATCACATATGTGATATGGCGGAAAATGGCAGCGAAAAGCAGCATTTATAGTAGATACTCACCCCTATTGCCAGCTAAATGCAATGGGCGGACAAACTGCACATAGAGACCTTGGGCGACCTATTTGTGGACGGGGAGTTCCTTACAATCCAACAGGCGAAAGAGTGTGGGGCAGACTCTACCCTATTTCTGTATTTTCGTCTACGATACATGTTTGTCCTTCTTTCCGTCATTCACAGTGCAACCGTCAGTTTTGCAGCTGCTACACAGGACGATCCAGATGCAAGAGGAGGGCCGGCTAATCGCACAAATTTATAACGATCTGATGGTGGACGGGCTGGGAGGGATGGAAAACCCTAAGAAACAGTGGGAAACAACCCTGGGCGATAGCATTGCCGAGAAGGACTGGGCCTAAATATTGAGGCAGACTCAGAAGGTCTCCCTTAATTCCGGGTACATACGTATTCCTTTCAATTATGTACATCAGACATACCACACTCTGGCCAGACGCCACAAACACTTTCATTCCACACCCAAAGCATGCGTTAGATGTGGCCACACCCTGGCCGACTTTCTACACCTGGCATGGAAGTTCCTGCGAGTCCGTCAGTTCTGGTCGCAGGTGTTGCCCACGATATCACAGATAGTTGGAGAACCTCTAGAGGCAAGCCCCCTTATAGCACTACTCTGTTTTACGAAGTCCTTAAAGCCCTACGTGAGACGACTTGCGGGACTGCTCTTGGTGCTGGCACGCAGGAGGATAGCCATGACATGGGGAAGGGGCCGCCCACCCAACGCTCAATTATGGCTTCAAGATGTTGCATACTGTCACGATATGGAAATAGCGTTTATTAGGACTCTGCCACTGCAAGTGCGCCCGCCAGAAATCTGGGACCCTTATAATAATTATCTGATGACTGTTGCAGATTGATAAAATGTTGCAAAGCGTAGAATGTCAACCAATGCCTCTTATGTCGAAGGCTGTGATTCCTATGCATTGCTTGGATCTATGTGCTTCACAGGGGAAGAGGGGCTAGGGGGTGAACCAGACTCCATGTTTTTGTTGATGTTACTAAAAGCAAAAATAAAGTATATTAAAAAAAAAAAGAAATCCCTTCTTGACCAAGCAAGCTCCTCTACTTTTCTTCCACTATCAACTACTTAACCACCTTTTCCTTAGCTGTTATAACCTCCTGTTACTTCTGTCGCCACCTTCTTCCCTTCTGATTTGACCCACTCCTTCCCCTTTGTTCTCCTCACCTCTGTCCTCTCTGTAGTTGCCACATTCCCCTTCTAGCACCTTTCCCGCTTCTACAACCTCTCCAGCCACTGCCTTCTCCGCTACTCTGTAATCTCCAGCCTTAACCAATTTCTAGTCTCCTGTAAACCACATTGCCAGACTGTGCTGACCCAGCTACTTCGATTTTTATAGGGCTCTCCCTCCTGGGAAGGACTTCGGTGAGGGTCTGAAACTGTGTTCTCTCATGAACCTAGGGCTTGGATTAGTTGTGGACCTTGAGTGCACCTTGGTGTGCTTTAGGCTTAGGGGTTGGGACCAAGTCTTTAATGGGCTTGCCCAGCATCTTGAAAGCCCAGAACCCCTCTGTGATCCTTCCTTGTGGTGCTTGTGCTATTCCGACAGTCCCTGGTCTCCCAGCGTGTGAATTCAATACTGGGAAAATCCCAGGTAAGATTTGTACACTCTGTTTTAGTGACTCGTTTGTGTACTTGGGTAAAATTACAAAATTGTATTCCTGGCTGGAAAAAAGTCCCTTCTGAGGGTTCAGAGACCATCCCTAGTCGGGAAGTCGCAGATTTGCAACATTGTATCTGCAGGACTCACTGACACATCGAATGTCCCTTTTAAGTATTGAAATCTCTCCTCATGTTCCAGATGAAGGTATAACAGTGTTAAAACACATTAGTAGACCATACCGTGTTGAGGTTACACATCAGGCCAGGGTTGGAGAGATGGCATCAATTGTAGATGAGAATTAATTATTTAATTCTCATCTACAATTGATGCCATCTCTCCTGAGGTGTGACCTCAACACAGAATGTTCTACTAATGTTTTTTTGCAAAATGCTCTTGTCATGTTTTGACCATGTTGATATTTGTTATGATTTTTATATGTCCAATGGGACTGACTACTTTGGGAACACATATTATATGCTTACTTTGTATTTGTACAGCCTTGACAACGACCAGGGGTTGAAACACGTGTCGGCTGTTTTTGGCTTCTTTTTCTGTCATGGAAGAATAAAGTACAACTCAACACAAAGTTGAATCTCCGAGACTTTTTGGATAGATCATGTACTAATTGAATAAGAGTTGGACCTTGAGCGCGAGACACTCTCCCGAACCATTTTCTTTAAGCATTTCTTTACACAAGCTTTGTGGGAAGCTTGAGGGAGTTGGTTGTTTCTCACTGCCATGGAACTTACCTAATATTCTGAAATCGTACGTTCATTTTTAGAGTGGTGACTAGTGCACCTCTAGAGATCGATCCCATAACTTAATCTTTTCCTGTGTTGAAACACATGCTACCAGGGTCTAGTGGATAGAAATGTTTTCCCTACAGGGAAGGCTGCCTTTTCTACATGTGAGCTACTGTTTTGTTTGCAAAAACATTTCCTGCTAGCCCATGCCTGCACTATCTTCCCTGCCTAATGTAACAGAGTTCCACTCTCACTGACATCAGATCAGCTACATCACTGCCCTGCTAGACCATCTACAGACCCCAACTACATTGTGGGTTCCAGACAGCAAGGTTTTGAAGTGTGGTTGGTTGGACTACATGGAGTTTTCCCTTTGTTGTGGAGGGTCCTTTTGTGATACCATGCTGGCTTCAAATAACTAATCTGATTGAATCTGCAAGCTCATCCTGAGACTGTGGGAGAAGTCAAAATACATATTATTAGCCTGCAGATTTTTCCATGGGTTTTTATCAGGGATTAATCCTTTAGACTTGGTCAGCCCTCATAGGTTAGTGGTGGGTCAGGGGGACTGGAACATTGGGACTTGCCTGTGCTGAGGTAGTGTTACTGCCCCTGTCATGTGTTGGAAAGCATGCACGATAAGAGCACCCTCCCCAGGCACAACATTTTCTGGCTTGAGGTGGGACATTGCCCCCTGAGTCATTGTCCTGATAGTTTCCTGCTTTGTTTGAGCAAGTTTGTGCATTAAAATGAAGTGCGTAGTACCTTGTGGGAGATGCAAACTGCAATGCAGTGGGAAATAACTGCCAGCCACCTTGCCCTGAGAAAATAAAATACTGTTTCATGGCTTATTTTAGGCAATGTAAATTGTCTGTGCTCCCTTCATAGCTTTATTATGTAGTGTTATAAAGTTTCTGGAATTTGGTGCTTGGAAATAAAGCTAAAGAATAAGAATTGTTTGGTATTGAAATCTAAAATTAATTTATTATTGAATAAAGCTGTATGTATAGAGGTCAACCCTGTCCTTGTGAAAGACGGTATAAAACCATTAAGAGAAAGCAGGCTAGACTGTATTTACTTGACAGGATGAAATTATGACCGTCATGGCAGAACTTCGTTGCAGCATTCTTATATTTTTTTTCTGCACCACCATCCATTCCCCAACATGGGTGATAGTTGACAGGGGAGGTGCAAAGGGGTGTGGTTGTCTGGAAACCCTGTGGTTTATCTGGATGGGAGGTGGAGTGGAATCCACCCCACAGCTTAACTAGAAAGGCAGGTACGCATGAAGTACAGTGTTGCATGTTGGAAGTGCAGGCTGTGCTGTATTTGTGTGTAGAATCCACAGTGTTTCCACCCACAAGAACAGGGCAACATTGTATCTGTACACGTCATTGTAAGGAGGACTCATGTCTTAGTCTAAGGGATGGGGCTATAGAGACCCAAGGGCTTGGGACATCAATGCTCCTTTAAAAAGGCAAGGAGGAGGTATATGAGAGTTCCTCCAGGCTTCTCCAACCCATCCCTAGCCTGATATGCAGGACCCCTCCATTGTCTTTAAGGAACCATGTTCTGGTTTGTGAAGCCAGCTGGTCGAAATCATGGAAGACCTAATATGTTTTGTACCTTAGAGTACCCCAGGGAAAATATGCAAGGAGAGTTAAAGACTGATAAGCAAATTGATCTGATGAAAGCAGCCTGAGTTATTTCCCTCAAAGAGAGACTCTTGTGACCTCGCCCTTCCCATGTCATGCGTTGTGGGCCTGCGTGGTCTTCAGAGACCAAATTAAGAAATCTGGTTCACCAAAACTCTCAAATACTGAAGCATCACTTGCGCACCTGCTCATGAGCTAGACCTCTGGGGCCTGCATAGCTAGAAGACTCTCTCGCTCATTTTCTTGGAAAGAAACAACTTCACTCTCAACATGTTCAAAAGCAAACACAATCCTGGCTAGCTAAACTAAAGATGGTACCTGGGGTTGATGTAGCCTCTGTAAGTGGACCTGCACATGTGGTGGACTTGTAGTTCTTCACGGTGAGCACCAATTACAATGCTAGCCAACCAATCTCACTCAGTTGTTAATTGCTAAGAACTTAGGCACCTCAAGGGGCTCTGCATGGGTGTATAAAAGGTGACAGGGAGAATGTACAAGTGCGGGAGACTGAGTAGGAGGCAAGAGGACTGGGCAGTGCGTGGCAGAGCGGCAAGGAGGAAAATGACAGAAAGGAGTAAGCTAAGGCAGAAGAGGAGGAAACAAGACAATTGGAAGCGAGGAAGAGACCATCAGAGTGAGATGGCGATTAGGTTATAGAGCAGTACTTTGGAGGAAAGGAGAACATAAAAAGAGGGATGGACAGGGAATGTTGTATAGGAGAGGAGCAGTTTGGAGGTGAAGAGAAGAACATCAAGAAAGAGAGAAGGAGGAGAGGAGCATTGACGAGGTATGTAGCAGAAACCGTAGGAGGAGGAGCAAAAGAAAAGAATGTTGCGTAATGTGAGAGGGAAAAGGAGGAAAGAAAGACAGAGGTGAAGGGGGATAAAGGTGATCAATGAGTGCAAAGTGAGTATCCCAGAATGAAAGGTGATAAGTGAGAAAGATAAGACAAGGTAGTGCTGTTCTAGAACCAGACGAACAGGAAGACTCCTGGCTTGGTGGGGAAGTCATACCTAAATCAAAGTCTCTAGAAACCTGTCAGGGGGGTGGGCCTAACACTGGTGTAAGTTTTGTTAGAAGGGACAAGGGATTTGGTGACTTACTGTTAGGGAGAATGCTCTGTTAAGGCTAATTTCCCAAACCTAGTGAGTCCCCCAGCAGCTTTGCTGGATTATTGGGGTTTATTTTTTTCTCCTGCTAAGAGTGAGACTCTTTTTCTCCCACTCTTAGACATGATTTGAGGTGTTCCTTTGACTTTGTATGCGTTTTATGGGCTATGGGGTCCTTTACCCCATAGGGCTTCATGTGTTTTTGGTATGTGGGTTACACAGCACCCTCCGTGCAGTAACCCTAGGGTGTCGTAGCGACCCCCAAACATAGACTCCATACCCTGGGACTGACTACTGTCTCCCAGGGCATGTAAAGTCACCATTGGCTTTACTAGTCTTAAATTGTGAACAGAACCAGTACAAACCATCATATTGTGGACGTAGTGGTCGGGGCAATTCGATTGCCCCAGGGTCTGTTGTTCGAGGGGGCACTGTCCAGTCCCCCCCCGATCGAATTTTGGCTGGTGGCAGTGGATACTACTTTTTATATTCGACCGCGAATATATTCTTATGGGATTTTCCCATTGTTCGAGGCTACCACTTTTTAATATAGCCTCAAACATACTGCCGGTTTATTAAATTAATATAAATTCACCGGTTGGTATTTTTTGCCAAAACTCGGTTCCAAAATGGCGTTTGTGTTCGCTTCTGTGACTCCAACCCAAGTCGAGCCCTTTGTTCCACTTTTTGGCGGGCTTCTCCACAGAAGCCTCCAAAAATGGTGCCACTCTGTCTGGGTACCACATGGGGTGTAGGAGGGGGTTTATGCACCCTGGACTGAGTTGCCTCGGCAACTCAAGTCGCACTCTTGTGTGATTGGCCCAGTGGTGAGCTGGCTGGCTCACCACTTAGCATGTTTGAGTGACAGCTAGGACTGATGAATGGGGGTTTTCTGCATAAAAGCAGGGCTTTGGGGACTGGGACTTCAGACGTCATCACAGGACCAAAGACTCCGAAGAGGGAGAAGCTGAGCCGACCTGCAACGACGACACCACCGGTGGAGCCCTGCTGAACCGTCTCACCACCTTTCCCGACGACAGAGGATATCTTCATCCCGAAGAGTCTTCTTCCTTTGACTGGTGGGGATAACCAGTTTGCCCGCCTTTTCGCCTTCCCGGATCATCTCGTGGCCGCCTTGTCTGTGCCAAGCACCCCGGCAACCGGGATACCACGTCTTCTCGACTGCCGCGAATAAAAGGGTAGTACCTTTTAACCGGAGAACTCAGCAGCTGGTTTCTTCCCTGGCAGTGCAACGACCTTCAGCCTTCCTCCACGTCGAGATCATCTCTTCCTCTGGACGACGCCGCGACTTGCACCCACTGCCAGGAACAACTGCCCCCGCTGGAGGATCCTCTCCACTTTAAAGGTACCATGTCCGCCTGGCCTCCCTCGCTACGGTCTGTGTGGGGTGACTCTTAAAGCCTCAACTTACCACTTGGATGGGCCCTAGGCTGGCTAACTGAACTTTTCTAAACTGAACTAATTCCTTCCTGAACTCTCTGCAAGACTTTCCAAGCCTTTTAAACTGTGTGATCTTGGGCGCATTGGTGTTCTACTCTCTCCAAGAGGGAGTCTGTCCTCTGAACTTTTTGCTCACAAGTAGACTTTGACTTTCCTGCCTTGTCGAGTGCTTCTAAAGGATTGTGTTGTGTGCTGTTCCTAATTTCTGCCTTTTTTAGTTAAGCGCTCACCTCTGTCTGGAAATAAGTGGTGTTAACTAAGACTTGTCCAATAAGGAATAAGGGATGTATATATAATAATAGTCACTGTGTTTTTGAACTTACTTATAATATTAGTGCTAGAGTGTTTCTAAGTGTGTCTTTAAATAAATAATTATATACTTTGTTACCAAAGCTCTGGTCAGTGTTTGCTTGTGCTATTGTATTTCGGTACCTATCTTGTATACTCTATATACTGTCTAACTCTTCTTGAGAGAGGTCTGGCTGCTCAGCCACAGCTACCAGGTAAATCTGGGTGGTACAGACTGCTACCAATTGGGTTTACTGCCAACACCTGTAGTCTTAAGCCTTTTGCAGTGGTCCCTAAGGGCACTGCACAGGTTTCTGCCTAACACGTACCCCATTTGTTGTCCAGACTGGCAAAAGTTTGAGCAGGCCCACTGAGCACAGTCCCTTAGCAAGTTAGAGTGAGGTTTGATTTTGCTTTGAGGCTGGGAACTAGCATACTAAGGAAGATGACATGAGCACCTTTGGTCTTCTATCAGGCATTCCTTTCTCTGTACCGAAGGTTCATGACTCTCATAACCCATAGTAGCGCTTAGCGCTTCAACAACGGTAGACTTACCCCTCCACTCATCTGGCAAAATTCAGACCCTTTATGCCCACAGTGAACAATGAATATGAGTTGGACAAAGAGAGAGATGCTAAGTGAGAAAGTGAAATGACATCTCTGAGCGTGAATGGTAGAAGTCCCTTGTATGCTTAGTAGAGTCAACATATATGTAAGTAACGAAAAATAGGTGATCATCATATCTTAAATGATGATTGGGGCCGAATACAAGCTGAGTACTAGTGCCTATAAATGTGCAAATGTGCAAACATTTGAGAGGTGGAAAAGTAGACCCTCACTATAAGCTGTGATGTGATGAATGGAGGGAACTCATCACTTCTCCCCAAGTGCTAGAGAGGTGAGCCCACTTCGCAACACCCTCCCTTGGGTCGAGGCAAGTGGGACCTCACCAAGAGAGACTCCCCCTTTGGGGACAAGGACTCCCGTTCCCGCGAGGAACTCCCTGAGGCCGTCCACATGATGGCTTATATGAACTTGTATAATTCACCAAAGTGTTTCAGTTTCTCGAAGATAAAGTGAACCAATATCATCAGCAACAAGAAACTGAGGCTATCCCTTTAAATCAGACTCTCCAATGGACTGTGCGCAGGAGACTGATATGCCATATAATCAGTAAAAGAGGGCAGAGAGCCGAGAGCAAGATGAATGCAGAGAACCAGGGTAAGCCCCCTGTGCGTAAGAAAACAGAAGAAGGTGGGCTGCCGTAGAACGCAGAGTCCACGTAACCCAGAGCAGCTCTGACGTGGAGCGAAGGAAATCCAAGTCCTTTGGTGGTTTGACCACTAAGCAGTCATGGTGTGCAGTCTGCCTGTACAACAATGCCGATACCACCATCAGGACGAATCACTCGTGATCCGAGTCACGGCACCAGTGACATTTAGAAGATGAGAGCGAGGCACAGAAGAAAGACGCAGTGGAAAGTAAGCCACACAGGGACGTCATTTGACCAAAATGCCAGGGGTAGTGGAAGTGATATCACACGAGCTTTGACCCCCTGATGACATCACAGGAAGTGATGTCATTTGGCCCCACCCCGAAGTGATATCGCGGGAAGCGATGGAACACGACCTTTCACGACCTTTCACTTCAAAACAGGAAGTGGCATCACATAGCATTGTACACTACGAAAATATGGTTACGATATCACTATAATGTGATGTACTTTTCATACAAGAATGGATCGCCATATGCATCGTTAAGATCAGTGTATATAGGCCCATATTACTAAATTACTGTGAATGCAAGCAGACGTCCATGACCAAATGATAATGAGGTGTTATTATATAGCACTTACGCTTAAGCGCTTTATATAGAAAAAATATACACTCAATATCACCCAACCTGTGTTGGTACTCATTTATCGACCTCAGAAGGATGAAAGGCAGAGTTGAGGCATTTAAGAACAGACTGAATCAGTGACTCACCCCCTGAAGTGTGCCTAAAATAAATCTTTAATGAGTCTAGCAATTATTGTATGGAATTCCAGAAAGACACATTATTTGGTATTCCTATTCTTTCTTATTTAGGATCAGTGTTGAAAGTGTTAGACTTGTGGCACTCCTGTTCTTATTTTTCCACTCCAGAAGTAAAGAGCCTCAAGGTGCTGGCCACAGCCCAGGAACTTGCATTACCAAAAAAACAACAAAAAACGTTTTTTAATTTTTTTATTTTTTAAAGATAGAGGTCGCAAGGGAGACCACAGAGGTCGCAAGGGAGACCTCAGAGGTCGCAGTTGCGACCTCTGGCGACCCCTAAATTACGTCCCTGAAGCTACAGAGCTACAAAGCAGATGAAAGGGAATTCAATGCCTACCAGGTACCAGCACTGTTGCCCCTGAACACATAAGGTGATATGGGAAAAGGGAATACTGGAAAGGTAAAAGGGACTCAATGTACGGCAAATGAAGTAAGAAACCAGAACTGTGTTAATGAAATAGGAAGAACCACAAATACTACAAAGTGTGAGGGAAGAAAAGTTTGAAACTTCTTACATTGGGAAAAGGGAAAAGACAACTATATCCTAACGATAAAAAGGACAATATAAGAGGAAAAGACACTTGGGCAATACAGTCTTCTGATGGCAAACAGATACATCTCACACATGAAACAGCACTCTGGGAACGGGTGAATTTTAATTGGAAATTGAGTATTTAATGTATATGAGAGGCAAACAATATACAAGGGAACCCGCAGACCTACAAGAAAGAGAACAAACTTGAATCAAAATAAGATAATTAGAGAGAAAGAGAAAAAGGAAACTACCAGTCCCCTAAGGGAGCTACAGAACTTAATTAAAGATATGACAAAAGACTAATTGCATTTGGTCTACTGAGTGGAACAGAAGAATCAAAACGGAATCTCTGTGAAGAACACAGTAACCAGGAGAAGGGAGTCATTCTCCTGGTCTTAGTTATATTAGTGGCAGAGTCAGATAGGTTAGATTTGGATAGTGGACTGACTCGTTTTGGTCATTTACACTGACAGGCGAGCACCTAAGTTAGTAAAATAGGTAGGGAACACCCCGTAGTTATAGGGAAAGATAGGCATATTTTACTTTAGATAAACCTCACAGTAAAAATGTCTCTTTCGCATCCTTCTGATCAGCCACATAGTATACCAATAAGTAATAACACCATACAATTGTGTTCTTAAGAAGTTAGACATTTACATTAAAAGCCGAGTTGCGTAACATAACATAAATAGCCCATACAACTCTTTAAAATGATTTTAGAGGCCTGAAGGTATCCTCTCGTTATGTCAAGATCACACCTTACCTTGTTGGCTGAAGGTGATTTTTGGGTTGATTATGGTCTCCTATCCCCTTGGCAGCCACTGTGACACAAGAAATGGTAATGGATCCCTGGCTCTGCCCAGGGAATGCAGAGCTAAACAGCGTAACAAAACCCCAATAAAGGGTAAAAAAAACCCTGCAACAATGGAACGATGGATAATTCATTGGAAGGCAAAGCACATTCCTTGGAAGGCGAAGTACAGGTTAGCTGGATATCATCCAAGGCAGTAGAGAAGAGTGCAGTTCTCCAGGGACCCAGGACAAAAGAAAGGGCTTCACAAAAGGACCCCAGAGAGGGAGAAGATTCCAAGGAAGGAACAGAATGGAAGCTTTACCAGAGCAGCAAATTAGCATTCTGCAATGAAGAAACAATATTGCAACACGCTGAGCCGCCGAGTGAAAGAAGCTCAAGTAGTGTTCAGACCGCATCCGGTTCTCCGAGTATGTGACGTCATGACACAAACATGTATCCGTTGCAAAGACGGTCCACTGTGCTGGAACGGGCAGGAACGGCGCTAGCGATTCCATAGCGACCAGGTAAAAGCCCCAGATTTTCAACAGTGAAACATGACACATTATCATTGACATACACCATTGAGGAAGGTGCTAGAGGGTGGTCAGCAACATGGCGATCTAGATACAGAGCTCCACATCGGTTTGAAAGGCGGCAGCAAAGCAGCAGAGCATTTTTAGCCCGATTTAACTCCAGTACTGCAGAACCTTACTCCTGAACCTCTGGGGCCACACTGTCTGACGGCTGCCCACAGACTGCCACCAGAAGCAGCTGAAAGGAGCGCAACAGCCCTGTGCTTGATTTCGAACCTCCGAGGGCATAGTGCATTCAGGGAGTGGGCAGGGGCCCAGTGAAGAGTCATACGGCCCTGTTCCCCTGAAGTTCCAGCTGAGAGCTGGTGTTCCCTGTGCCCTCTCTACCCCTCCCCCCCCCGATGCTGGGTTGATCGGAGAGGAGCGGGTCAGAGAGAGGACCCATATTTCGGCTGCCAGCGATGCACGGAATGCGTCCAGCAGTTGCCGTCAAGGGAGTCACTCGACCCGGCCCAGCAGGTACACCATGTCCAATACCAGGCTGAGGCTTCAGGGCCCGGCAAGAGACTTCCCCGGCTGCCTGGTGTCGCTCCTCCTGATGCCTGCAGTAAGCTGAGGATGAGGCCCCAGTTTTTGTTGATCCCCCACAGGGACAAAGGAGCCATGGACTAACTGGCCCAGTTGAGGCACACAGAGAGACTGCCAGAGTTGAATGGTGTGCCTGGGCTTCTGCTTTCCCTGGGTATACTTCTCCCAGTGATGCCAGGGGACTCTAGAGAGCAGACACCAGGCACAGAGACACTTTGAGCTAGCCCCCCAGTTGGACATAGCCACCCTTGAGGCGGCTGGATTTGTGGGTGCAGTGGGGACTGAAGTGGCCTAGTTCATGTGCCTGAAATTTTCCAAAGGACTTGTCTGCCCAGTGGCTTTGGGGCACCGGATATTTGCACCCCATGAGGTCTGCCTGAGACGCACACTCAGGCAATCATTTGGAGCAACATGGCCTCCGTGTATCATTCTACAACCCTTTCAAGGCCAAAGGAAACAAGCGGCAAAGCCAGGCCAGTTTAAACTCCGAATCAAAGAGCAGAACCGCTGTAGCAAAGTTTGGGGACACCTCCTACTGCCCTTCCACCCAACAGTCATTCGCACACGGGAACTCTTCCATAGGTTACCTCATCTGGAGACTCGTCTGAACTGGCCATCATACTGACTCAGATGAAGGTTGAGTTTGAGTCTGTCAATGGTAAACTGGATAATTTGGTGTTTAAGGTGTACCGGCTATCCTGCCACAAAAAAAGACTTCCAAGAGCAGTTAAAAACAATACATTGCTCCACAATCTGTAACACAAAGGGGATGAGATTCCTTATTTTTCTGTCCATTATTTGTATTGGCCTCACACTCACTGTCATCCTTTCAGAAAAAGCTATTTCTCCCTCGTGAGGTGTCTTTCCCTAGGAAGCACTCGGGTACTGCGTATCTGTGAAAGGGGGGATAGTAGAAGCAGCTGACCCTAATCTCTCATTCTAGCCTCTAAATATGTTTACAGACATTCCATGGGAGAACCAGATTGTTCTTGAAGCATGTGCAACAGATGGTTATATTATAGCTAGGCTTTCCTGCTGTCAGTGAAATCCGATAAACCCCGGAAAAACACCCCCAGAAGAAAATGTGCTTCTTAGGTTTAAACTGAAAAACACTGTTGCCCCTATCCCAGTGGTGCCTTAGTGTGAGCAGGGATTGGAGGAAGTTTGAGGTTGAAGGGGTGGCTGGAGAGGGGGCTTGGCAGACAATAGGAAAAGGGTCCTATTCCCACCCATATTTGCTTTCTCCCGTTACTTCCCCTCCTGTCTCCTGACCTTATTCAAAAACACTACACATTCAATGCTAAATTGTTTACTTTGCAAAAATAAATATGGATATTTATATGTGGTTAGAGCTAATTGTAGCCAAATTTGAGCCATTTTTGGGGTTGCTGATTCACATCTTAAAATTGGCTAAAATTTCTCAAAGTAGTCCTTGACCACTGACAAATATTTGTATTAACAAAAAATTGTTTAACTTGGATTTTTCAGTGTCTCCGTTTGTTGTCACGGACCCTCTGTGTATGTGCATCTGTCTAGAGGAGAGCTGAAAAGTGTCTGCTGCCTCTTGGCTTTAAAAAGAAAGCTGTGTGAGGCTTCCATGTACGAAGGCTGCACTGTCACAGTCACCTGCCGACCTCCTGTGGTTCTCTAGAGCATCTGCACCTAGTGGCCCATCAGAAGGTGCAGGCCCCTTAATTGCCGCTTAACACTTTTCTACTTCAAGGAGAGTTTTTAAATTATGAGCAATTTGTAAATGATGGCTCATTTAAGGGACCATTGTTTTGGACTAGACGCTTGTAACCTTTCTGTCTGAAGAAATGCAAATCGGCATTTCATTTTGAAAGCACAGAGAAAGCACAAGTTCGGTGCGTAAAGCGCCGCTGTACTCCATGCCAATATCACACAGAATAGTTTTAAACTAACCACATTATTTTCAGATGTTCATATTCAACACCCAAACGTGTTTATTTTTGGTAGAATGTAATATTTTTATTACATCATACATGGCCCCTGCATTTGTCAAACACAAACAGGTAGCCCTTTCACGCATTGCATTTTGTTATAAACCTTTCAAAACCCAAAGGCCATTTGTTGCCTTTTGCTGAATTGCATTCTGGTATTTGTAGTCTCCCTGTCACGGGGGCAGGGGATAAAGCCACAATTGTAAACGTTTTGCCAAACATAGTTATTTAAGGATTTTTATATTTGTGTCATTACCTTACCATGGTATGTGTACTTTTCATGTTATCTTTATAAAGCAGAGTATTGTTGAAAGCCAAACATTGGGATGAGGTGGGGAAATGATGAGAGGTTCAGTGAGTCATGAATATTTGCCCACGATGTGCAAGAGAGGTTGCAATCCTGGAGACTGCTGCAGTTATTTTTTAGGGTGAGTGTGGGTGGACAGCGCAACATTTTTTCAGAGGGCGGACACAACCCTTAGGGGTTTTTTTGGAAGCTTGCTCAAATATTTGGCTAGCAGTATTTTACCCAGGTTGGTATGTTCCCAGGACAAACACTTACCCACAAGAAAACAAGCACTTTGTTTTCCTGGGAATATTTCACTACAGATTGCTGTGTTTAGAAGACAAGCACATTTTATACTTTGCTAGCATATTTATTGGAACGTTTCCTCTCTCAGGTTATTTTTCTGGTGTTCATTATTTTTTTTTAAAGTCCAATGTTCTTTTGTCTTGCACACTTTCTTCTAAGAGGAAGGTCAATTGAACTACATTTGTATATTTCACTTAAAAATAAATGTTCACTTGCTGTGTGTATATTCATGGGTGCCAGCCTTTGATTTTCACTATGGGGACAAAGGTTACCATACAGAGTGAAGTGAGAGAGGGCCATGCTCATTCCCAGTCAAAACAACACATTTTACAGCACATGTTGCAGCAGGAATAGGAAAATAGCTGTATGATTTACAGGAAGGTATAAACTTATAACATCTCTGCAAAAATTACCTAACCTGCTGAGTTGCCTTTGCAACATTCTGCTATAGGATCCCCTGATATCCCACGCCCGGCAAACAGCTTAGGCCTTCTCACCCCCCCAATCAAGCCTCAGGGAGTACATTAATGAGTCTCCCTTTTCATTTTGTAGTGAGCAACACTTGATAAACAGTTATTACCAGCTTAGAGTTTATTTCTTTTGACAGTCAAAATAATACATTTCTCCACCAAAGTGAGTGCTGCGGCCAAATCCCTTGATCACACTATGAGTTATCTGCTAAAATGAGAAGTCTCTACAATGTGGAACGGTCATTTTCACAAATTAAAGTCTTCATGGGAAAAAAAGAAAGAAAAGAAAGAGCAAGGATTGGCAAAGAGTCCCTGAAAAAGTATTGCATGATTTATTACAATAATTCTGACTTGTAGAAATGCTAGCTATTACTGGATTAACACAATCATCTTTATTTTCCAGAAAGTGTTCATAACATCTTGCTCGGAGAGATATTGATATTGATATTTTATTTCTATCGCGCTCGTACACAAGTGTTTCAGAGCACGACAAGGCAAGGGAGGGGAACAGGGGAGAACAAAACAGCGATCCTACTAGGCCCAGTGACACTGAGAATGCGCAAGTGCATGGGAGAGGGGGAGGGGAAAATTGCATGGAAGTGGGGAGAAGTGAAAAGTGCGAAGCAGAGGAGAAACAGATAAATAACAATAAATAAATAATAAAGGCAACAAACAGTGGTAGTGCAGCCAGCAATTTGCAAGTGCTAGGTTTAAGGCAGCAGACAGGGTAGGTCTGATAAGTGCAGGAAGAAAAAGGGGGGGCTGTATGGGTACAAATACAGACCCCAGTGCAAGGGGTGGCCCGGAGGCAGGGGGAGCAGGTACCTGGGCCCGGAGGACAGAGGGTGGCCAGGTGCACGGTGCCAAGAGAGAACAGATCAGCAGGGTAGAGGGGGAGCGAAGGCAGAAGAAAAGAGGAAGGTCTTGAGGTGCTTCCGGAACCAGAGATGGTTCTCCTCAAATTTTAGAGTGGCAGGGATGCTGTTCCAGAGGGAGGCCCCAGCCGAAGACACAGATCTACTCCCAGCTCGTTTCTTTGAAAAACGACTGACTCTAAGGGAGTTGGAGGTAGAGGAGCGAAGAGCTCGAGAGGGGAGGTATTTGCGGAGGGATAGCTGAAGGTATTTTGGACCCAGGCCTCAGAAAGCTTGTGGACAATGCAGAGGGTTTTGAATGTAATCCTTGCATCCACTGGGAGCCAAGGGAGAGATTTCAGAGCTGGAGAGATACGATCGCAGGGCTTGAGGCCAAGGACAAGTCTTGCAGTCCTGTTCTGGATTAGTTGCAGAGGGCGGAGAGTAGAGGCAGGTAGATTTAGAAAGAGGCTGTTACAATAGTCCAAGCTAGAGAGAACCAGAGCTTGGGATACCATGAGCTTCTGGGGGAAGGAGAGGAAAGGCAGGGTACCTCTGAGGAGGTGCAGTAGGAAATTTGACTTTTTGGAGACCTCAGAGATGTGGGCGGAGAAGGAAAGGGTGGAGTCAAAGATGACCCCGAGGTTCTTAGCCTCGCAGGTGGGGGTAGAAGGAGGGCGAAAGGAGGCCGACCAGAGAGTGAGGGTAAAGGATGGTGAAGGTGTGCCGATGAGGAGGATCTCCGTCTTGCTGGCATTCAGACAAAGATCATTGGCGGCACACCAATCTTGAATGGCAGTTAGGCAATCAGAGATGAGAGAGGGAGAGGAGGTGGCAGAGGGCAGCCTGAAAATGAGTTGTGTCGTCAGTGTAGCACTGGAAATTTGAGCAGAAAGTGGCAATGCAGTGGGCGAGAGTTGCCAGGTATTGGTTGAAAAGCCAGGGCGAGAGGTTAGACCCCTGAGAAACACCACAGGTAGAGAGGAAGATGGATGAAAGGAAGGACCCAAGTTGGACCTGGGAGGGTCGATCTGAGATGAAAGAGGTCAGCCAGGCCAGAGCCTGATCAGTGATACCCAGGTTTTCACAGAGACGGTTGAGCTGGATGGTATGGTTGACCGTGTTGAAGGCAGAAGAGAGATCGAGGAGGATGAGGACAGAGGGAATGTTAGAGTCAAGGTTGGAGAGCAGATCTTCACGGATGTTCAGGAGAGCAGTTTCCGTGCTTCTGGCAGCACTGAAGCCAGACTGGTGGTCCTGGAGACAGCCAACAGAATTGGAATGAAGGTTAAGCTGAGAGATGGCCATCTTTTCCAGGAGTTTGGAAAAGTTGGAGAAAGGGAGTAATGGAAATTGGGCGATAGTTAGCTGGACAAGAAGGATCAGCTGTGGGTTTCTTGAGAAGAGGATGCACAAAGGAGTGCTTCAGAGGTTAGGGGAAGGATCCCGAGGCAAAGGAGTGGTTGCAAAAATCAGCAAGGGCCACAGCGAGGGTGTCAATGTGGACCTTGATGATTTTAGAGGAACAGGGATGAACCTGTTTTGACTAGGCATTCATAGATCGGACTTGTCTAGCGACCTTGCCAGGGGAGAAAAGTGGAAAGGACGAGAAGGATGGTGGGCGGGTGGCTAAAGGAGGGTCAGCAACCACAGATGGAGAGGGGAGGGGAGAGGAGGGGCGTGGGTGGAGAGGGTGGACAGGATGTCCTGGGTTTTTTAAATTAAGTGAGAGGCAAGGGCAGTGCAAAGAGCCTGGGAGGCAACAGGAGGGGTAGAGACTGCAGCAGTGTTGGCCAGCTACTTGCAGATTTTAAAGAGTTCGTCCGAGTTGTTAGATGCCGTGGAGACACGAGTTTGAATGTGGACTCTCTTCTTGGTGAGAACAGAGAGTCAGTATTGCCTTTGTAGCAGGCGACAGGCCAGTTTGTCAGAGGATGAACAGAAAGTCCTCCATTGCCTCTCAGCCGCCCTACACTTACGTTTAAGTGTAGCTAGGTCAGAGTCATACCAGGAATTGCACTTGGCTTTGGACTTCAAACGGATCCTCATGACAGGGGCAAGAGCATCAAGCGTATCAGAAATTTAAGAGTGGAGCAGACACAGGGCTGTGTCAGGATGTGAGACAGCCAAAGGTGGAGGGGGGAGAGAAAGTGGCGGCAAAAGCCTCAACTGACACACGCTTCATGGGCCGGATGTCCGAGAAGGTAGATGGCAGTGTTGGGGTAGGCTTGGCTTGGGAGGAAGAGAGGGAGAGATGAGAGGAGAGGAGGGAGTGATCGCTCCAGGAGAGAGGAGTGGTCAGAGGGATGGAGAGGGGGAGGTCAGGGGAGATCAAGACATCGAGTGTGTGCCCTGCAGAGTGAGTCGGGCCAGAGGGGAGGATGGACAGGGAGAGGGAATCCCAGAGGTCACGGAAGAGTACAGAGGTGGAGCAAGGAGAGTCTAAATGTATATTGAGGTCACTGAGGAGGCGGAGTTAAGTGGTAAAGGCCAGGAGGGAGGAGGAGAGGTCTGCCCACTCAGAGAGAAATTAGGTGATTTGACCAGGAGGCCGGTAGATGGTAACTACAGTAAGATAATGGGTAGGCGAGAGAGAAAGCCTACAGACAAGGCATTCAAAAGAGGAGTAGGTCTGAGTGGGAATGATAGAGGCAGGCATCCACTCAGGAAAGATCAGGGCTACTCCCCTCCCCCACTGGACTGGGATGATCTGTGTGCTGAGAGGATCTTGTAGCCATCAGGGAGGAGAGTGTCAAAGCTTGTGACAGAGCTGGCCGTGAACCATGTCTTAGTAAAACCAAGGACATCAAGGTCTAGTTCTTCAAGGAGGTGGCAGATGTCAGAGGAGTGTTTGACAGCAGAGTGAGAGTTGAGAGTGGAAATGTGAAGAAGGTTGCCAGCCTTAAAGACCTTCCGGGGAGGGGTACAGATCAGAGGTACGCCCTGCAGAGGAGAAAGAGCCCTAGGAGGGGCAGAGGAGGAGGAGGAGGAGGAGAGAGAGGGCAAGGTAGCCAAGGGGGGAGAGGAGGGGACAGCAGGAGATGAGAGTAAATTGATGAGGCGAGGGAAGCGCCTATCAAAGAGGAGGATATTGGCCTGAGGGCCTTGGACCATGACAGTGCCATTTAGGTAGACATTAATGATAACTTTAGAGGAGTCGAAGGAAGCCAAGAGAACTTCCCAGAGAGTGCCACCATTAATGGGAGAGGAGGAGATGGGGCAGAGCACAGAGACCATATAAGGAGTCCATTGATCTAATGAAGGAACGACAAAGAGGATGTCGGTGAGGGTCTCTCTGGCGGAAGCATTGGAGTAGGTGTCGGCGATAGGAAGACCAGGGTTAGAGGCCAAGATATCCTTTTTGAACTTCTTCCTACCAGACTTAGTGAGAAGGGAAGCAGTTGGAAAAGATAGGAGAAACAGAAAGCGCCATTGGGGTGGAAGCGAGGAGAGGATGGAGATACTGGGGGGGCTAAGGCAGGTAGGTGTGGGACAAAACAGAGTGGTGAGGTCACTGGGCTGGCAAGTTGCAGAGAAGAAACAGTATACAAGCAAAATACAGAGAATCTTGTAATGGGCAGCAAGATTTGACTTTTTAGCCCAAAGCAAAAACAGCAAGATTTGACTTTTTAGCCCAAAGCAAAAACAGCAAGATTTGACTTTTTAGCACAAAGAAAAAAACAGCAAGATTTGATTTTTCAATCTTGGAATCGGATGTTAACAAAGGGTGTTAGGAATGCAAAATAAAACAGTCCTTTCCAACAATTGTATGCAAATTTCGGTTTTGCCTTTTTGTTCTCTTTTTTTTCCAATTTCGATTTTTCAGGTTCAATAATTCAATTGGAGGTGCAGTAATGCACAGAAAGTGCACCTACCTAATGGAATGGTCAACAGCCAGGCACATACTCCACATGTGCAGGAAAACAACAGATGGCCAGGAGGGTGGAAACAGGACCTGACTCTCAGTGAGAAGCAGATGAAAGAAAAACCCTACTTATGCACACAATGAAATAAAAAAAGAATATTTGTGAATTTACACTGGAAAAAACAGTTATCCACAATTTTTTTTAAGGGGGACAAATGGGAAAACACTGATAAACATTGATTCTGTACATTTTTGAAAACACTAGAAAAACACCCCCGGAAGTAAAAAAAATAAACCCCTAAAACAGGAAACCCTAACTATAGCCCAGATTAAACCCTAACAAACTGTCAGGAGTTCTTGGCACTGGGGGAGGTAATTTAAAAACTTTATTACTCCCTCTTATGTGCCCCTTAAAAAATACACACTAGGTAGGTTAGATCAAAACTAAAAATAAAATATTTTTGTTTAGGCATCTCAAGAACTTCTGGATGTCCAGAATCTAAACAAACAACATAGACTCCGTCGGTCAACCGGTTTCAGCGGGCCTGTGAATTACTTAATGCTGCTTTCTTCAGGACCCAATATCAAACAATTAACTGTGGCAAAGGAGACTCATTGATTGCTTTACAGCCTGCCTTATAAGTTTCTTTTTAGCCTCTTCAGGACCCATTCTGCCATTGTCAAACAGCTATCTGATACCTGCAGATGGGGTACATAACACATGATTTTCTAATAAGAACTCCATATTGGGAATCCGTTATTACAAGAAGAAATCTGTTGTTTATTTACATACCACGTTTTTTATTATTCTTGTTCCAAGTTACTTAATTACTAGCTGCCATTGTGCCTAAAAACTAAAAAACTAAAAGGAATCTTAAGTTGTCATTCAGGCAATACCGTTAGCACCTCAAACCCAACCACTTTGTGTTCGAGTTCAAAAGGAAACCCATTTATTACTGAATCAATGCGACACAACATGATCAGATGTACCCATGTTCACTGTGCCTAAAAGACAGAATCCATACACAAAGGAAGAATAGTAAGGCCCTTGATTCCTTATCGGCAGAGCCCTTTCCTCACACACATTCAATATAATTAATATTTAAATGCATTTATTACCGATCCGCTACAGCGTGACATGGTTAAAAGTGCCTGCAGGGCAGAAACGGTTTGTGCTCCCACCGCTGCCTCTCCTTACTAAAGCTGGAAGTAAAGACACGCGATTACGTGTCAGCATGCACCCAAATCATCCTGTGACCACGCAACATCTACCTTGCCCCCATGACCCACTTCATCTCCACCTTGTCTCATCACTTCCAGTGCTATGCAAATGACACACAGCTCTCCTTCAATCTTCCCTGCAACTTCCTCCTCTTCTTCCTTTCTCATTTCTGACTGCCTAATTGCTATTCAGGCATGGTGCACTGCTAGCGATCTTTGCCTTAATGCATTAAAACAGAGATTCTTTTCATTGGGACCCATGCTCCCTCCCTCCCTCCTAATCTCTGGCAGCCCTCCATGGGTCCCCTCACCCTCGTGTGAGGCTAAAAATCTTGGCGTCCTCATCAACCCTTACCCTCTTTCTCTCCTCATATTGCAGACCTTTTCAAGAAGGCCCATTTTCAGCTGCACCTCCTCAGAGGCATTCTCTCTTTCCTCACCTTCCCCCACAAAATCAATGTCTCCATAGCTCTGGTCCACTCTAAGCTGGACTATTGCAACAGCCTCTTCCTCAATCTGCCTTCATTCCTCCCTCCACCCCCTTCAACTAATACAGAATAGGACTGCAAGACTTATCCTTGGCCTGATGCCCAGGGACCACATCTCTTCAGGCGTAAAATCTCTCCACTGGCTCCCGGTGGCTGCAAGGATCAAGTTCAAGATACTCTGCATCACCCACAAGGCTTTCTGGGCCCTGGGACCCCGCTACATCCAACTCTCCCTCCCCAAATATCTCCCTGCTAGAGCCCTTTGGTATTCTAGCTCCAACTCTCTGCTGATCAGACGTTTTTCCAAGCACAAGCAGAGAGTGGGGGGTAGATGCCTCTCTTTGGCAGGAGCCTCCCTCTGGATTGCCCTTCCTGCCCCTCTCAGTCTTGAGCTGGATCACCTCAAGTTCCGGAAGCTTCTCAAGACTCTCCTTTTCTCTTCTTCCTACCTTCCCCCCCCCCATGCAAATTGCCCCCCTTTGCTGCATTGACTGGCTGCCTGGTCCCTTCTGAGTCCTACTGGGCACCAGGCCCTCCTCGCCCAGTCTGCCCTAGCACCCCGGAGTCCCTGACCCCCCCGCCCCATAACCTGCTCCTGACCTTCTGGACTGCCTTCCCCTGACTAGCCTGGTGGGGTGTGCATCCCCCCTGAGCCTGGTCCACCCCCCTCGCACTTAGGATGTGGTTCTTACTCCCTGCATCCCCTGGCACTTGCCCAACTGGCCTCCCCATAGCACTTGCCTAGCCCTAGGTCCCCCCCGCACTTTATGCCTCCTCTCTCCTCAGCTCTTCCCTCACACCCTATAATTATCGCCCCCCCCCCCCCAAACTTTTGTTACTGCACTTGCACGATCCGAATGACAGACGGGCTAGTAGGACCGTTATTGTTGTTTTCTTCCCTGTTCCCCCAGACCCCCATTTTGTCTTGTGGCACCTTGAAACACCATTTGATGTACATGTGCTTTTTAAATCTACAAATAAACAGTGTAGGTCATGCAAAGTCGGCACCATTATTAAATGGTTACATAGCAATGTTTTTCTCCCCATAATACATTACCTGATACTTGAAATCAAATGGTGTAGTGCAAAAAATGGAACATGAAAGAGACTCCATATTGTACACACGGTTCTAGTCACAACTACTAGATATTTCATTCACCTATCTTCTAATCAGTAAAACCATTTGCCTGCTCACTACGATGAAAACACAATAAAAGAGCAATTCCATCTGGTGCTTCTCACTTCAATTAAGTTAATTATATATACAGTTGTACGTTTCCCAAAACTCACTATGATACTTCTTGTGGTGTGGGTATATGCGCTAAGAATGCCTAATGCTTAAAAACAGGAGCTCATATAGTTGCTAGTGTTTGCCAGCAAATCTCTTAATTCAGGTCTCTTTGATCGGTTTTGAGGTGGAAAAGCCATAATTGTTAGAAATCTACATGCCTGCTACCCAGTACCACTGTATGCACCTCTTCACTGACTTTTTTCATAGCTTAACTGCCATGTTAAAACCCAAAAACAGCCTTGGCATTCATTTATCTGTTTTACTGATGCAGCTTTGGACCAAACTACTTTCATGTTCCATTCCGGGTTTTGGGTTAAACCACCTGATGCATTCTGGTAGATGTATGCTGTCCAAAATGCAAAGGGCTGGAGGAGGCATACTAAATACATTCACTTGCAAGAAGTTGGTACAAGGTGGAGAGACCCTAATTGCATTTACCTGTTACAATTTCCTGCATGCAAGGCTTTAATTGCAATCAACTGCTGCAAGCTACTGAAGCTTGGACTGGACTTAATTGAACACAGCTGCCCCAGGCTGCAATCTGCTCCACCCTGTTGGGCTGTGTGCTGGGAGAGCTTCATAAGCTCACTCTGAAGTTTATCCAGTGTTCCATCAACTGCATTTACCTGGAGTTTCTCCTTTATGCAGTTTTTGAACCTTTCACGCTATCTTGCTTCTGGTTACTAATTCCTACCCGCTATAGCTGATTTCCAGTGTCTGTCTTGTTTGCTGTTAAAGCAAATCCTTTTTTCTGAAAGTATTTGTGTTGCCTCTTTGCCTTTCCTCAAACCTTGTTTTGCTGTGAGCCGACACCCCCCTACACTGGCTCACAGACTCACCTTGTTTCTGGCAAAGCTGCCCCTTCCCCATGTCGCTTTGCAATCCAAGTTTCATGCTTTACTTGCTAAGACCCTTATCCATAGTTTAAGTACCTGCTTTTTAGTGTACTTAGTTTTCTGAACTACGTGTTTGCAGCAACGTCTTTTCTTGTCTGTTACTAGTGCACTGAGTTTCATGAACCACGTAATCAATGAGCTGGCAGCGGCCCTTTCTCTTGTCTATGACTAGTGCACTGAATTTCTTGAACCATGTATTCACTGAGTTGGCAATGACCGACTAACTTTCCTATGACTAAAGCTTTATGTTTCATGATATTCCTAGAACACTAGGTTTCCAAGTTTATGTGTGGCAACTTTCATTGCCTGAGTCCCCGCCTACAGTCTCTGTCTACAGTCTCTGCTCTTTTCTCTGCCTGTCCTGTACTTGGTTATTTCTATCCACTCTGGATTTTCCCTCTTGATTACAAATTCATCCACTGTTGTCTCTCAGCTCTGTATCCATTTACAGTGTGACCCCTGGGTTGATCTCCGTTATGATCAGATAAGGGAAAGACTTTGGTTGCCTTGGTCTAGTTCATTCGAGTCTCACCTGTCTCAATATATGGTCTCCAGCGTTACCGTTTCACTGAGTACAACCATCAACATCAGCATGTCTTATTCATAACGTTGCTGCATGATTGTTAAGAGTAATCTGCTGGCACCAATCCCAAGGGCTTTCCCTAATCTCAGGGAGACCTCTTATATTCCAGTACACCCTTTATTCTGATCAATCCATGTTACCCACTGTATTTGACTGCCTTCTCATTCTCTCTGTGTCACTTTGTTTCATCCCACTCCTGCCCGTAAAGTTCCTGTGACTACCTGTCTCCTCAAAGATCAGCCTAGTATGTATCCTGTTTCTGTTAAATGCGAAGTGTTGCCTCCCGAGTCACCTCAAAACTACAGTGTGTACTCCGACATATATCTAATACCCTGTGCGCTCCTGACAATAATTGTTCTTGTTTCAGTAATAAAGCTCCCAGATCACGGCCCCATGGCAGTGTCTGGATCATTTGCAACATTGTCCATTGAAACTCATTATATGTGTGCCCCAATGTTACAAAATGTTCACCCATCAGGGTGAACAATTATTTTGAATTGTAAGAGACTCATGGTGACAACAGTAAAGATAGACACTAGTGATCACAGTTGAAGGGTGTTTATTAAACTGGAAATGCAGGATGGAAAAACGCCTAACCTAAACCTAATTCTAAGATGGGAGCAAGCGTTGACCATCAAATGAAAAATAAGGCAGTCCTTGTGGTGTCTTTGTCAAAGTGAAAAAGTCCTAGACTAAAAAAAACTATTGCCAATTCCTTACAAATAATTACCAAAACGAGTATGGGATAGGGTGTTCAAATAAAGGGAAAGTGTTCACAAATAATAAGGCATGATGTGATTGCCTTGAGATCTCCCTTCCCCAGGTTTTTAGCACAGGACAAGGCGGGACTTTGGAGCACAGCACAGCTCAAGCCTTACCAGCCCGCGCTAACAGTTCCATAGCAGTTATCAGGTTCTTCGCTGGTTCAAATTAAAGTCTCCTGCCTTCGAGGCCTGATGTTCTTAACAAACAAACACAAAAGTTATTTCTTGTTCTATGAACACTTTGGGTGCTGGCTTCTCCCCTGGGACTACCTCGGCCAGGCTTGGATTCCCCAAATGACAAGGGGGACAGTTCACCTCCCCTTGTCGTGCATTGCTTCTCTCTTTCACAAATCTTACACAGTTCTTTGGGCTTTGCCCCTGGTTGTCAGCGTCCCTCTTCCGGGTTCACTCTCGCCAACTTTACGAAACACAGTTCCAGTGCTAATTTTCACCATGCGGAATTCACTTCCTTTAACTTTCACAATCATCTGTCGGTCAAAGACTTTCGACGGCACAGAGGATTTTACGAGACCCATGTATGATCACTTTAACCGTTCTTCGCCTCTTCTAAAGGCCTTCTGGTTATGGTAGTCTTTTACCTTTGAGTAATCGGCCCAGAGATTTTTGAGTGAGCACCCACGTGGTGCCGAACTCCTCTACTGCTGGTTTTCCCCCTTCACAATATTTAACAGTTCTTTGTTTGTTCAAAGTTCAAATAGCCACTTGGTACTTTTTGTTCAACACAGTTCTGTTTCTTATCGGTTCTCTCCTCGACTCACCGGCTGTGATGAACCGTTTGGCGTTCCTTCTGCTTGGAGTCAAGCTTGGTACTCTCGAGGCAAGCGCCTCTCCCTGGCTTGGCAATCAGCAGAGGAGGGTCTGCTGAAACACACATTCAGAATTATTATTCGCTCTGCGGAGGCTTCACAGGCCTTGGTTGGAAAGGACAAGGTCGACTCTCCCCTTGTCACCCTCACGGTCTGTGCCATCTTTCTCCTCCTCTTGAACTGCCGTGCTGAGGTAGCCTTTACGTTGTGCGGTCTGCCTTGCTCGTACTGTGCTGTTGTGCGCCACCTTTTATCCCTTTGGGGAAGGGAAAGGGTCGTCGGGTGTGTGTAATTCTGGTCCATTGCCTGACTTTGTCTGACCCTGGTATTTGGACACGTCAGGTAAACGACTCTGGTGTTAGTCTGTTGTCTTTTTTGTGTGGAGCGAATGTGTTAGTGTGAAAAGCGGGGGGGGCAGTGTTTTGGAATGTCCTATATGGTAGGATGGGGAAAAGGTGTTGAAAGAAGGGGGATACCACAGCTCGTCCGTCAGTCTCCCACTCCCCAGGGACCCCCCATCCAGGTGATCCTCCCTCACTGGTTCACCCCCAGGAACTGGATCCAATAGCGCTGGCCGTGTCCTGGCCACCTGGATGACAGGTCCCTGGGGACTAGCTAGGGAGACACCTACAGGGTTCTCACAGAATGCACAACCTACTAGCACAGATTCAGTGCTTGACCGGGTGGGTTTTCATTCCGACATACCTTGGCCCATTGGGCATGTAATAAGGTATGCCAGGTTGGAGGAGTTACAGTTGGTCAACCTAGTTTGTACCCATGGAGTTCTCCATACAGTATCTATTATAGTACTCCGTTTTGTGAGGGCTCATACAGAAATTCTCTGCAAGGGGTATGTCCCACTGGTTTGGTAGTTTACCAATAGACATCCTGTCTCCCTGTCTCTCTATCTCCCTGTAGGGATAGGTCTTCACCAGAGCGTCTGAGTTTTTTTTCTGCGTTTGATGGCAAAGCATGGTGATTCTGTTTGTTTACTGCTTTGAGGAACCAGGAGTGAGATGCGGACACAGAGGCCTCATGGTGATTTGTATAAACTTCTGTTAAATAATAAAGGGGCTGGAAAAGGCTTCGCTGTATTAATATATTAATAGGAGGTTTTTCCCAGCCTCAACCAAAACTAAGGGTTTGTCAAGTGTCAAGATGTCCAAAGCAAATATGTCCTGTGTCTGAAATCCTTTCTTAGCCCATTGCATTGTAAAACAAACTCTAAGGTATTAAGGGTATTGTCCTTTGCTTTGAAAGTGTGCAAATGTTCAAATTCAACAAAAGGAATAAGTGAATAATGTTTCCAGTTCCAAAGGGAATGACTCCCTTCCCTGCCATTCTCTCTCCACCAAAACAAAAGTTCCAAGAATAAACAACTTTATAGCCCAAGAGGATAACTCCCTCCTCTTGTGTTGCAATTGACTCCAGGGGAAATGACACCCTTCCCCAGGCCTTTTTCCACATTAAATACCATTGAAATCCTAAGGGTATGGGTCTTCCTTAGGATTCCTTTTCCAAGATAACACAACATGGGTACGGGTCCCATACACGCAGGATGCCTGGTATGCTACCCTGCCAGCTTCTCTTGTACAGTTTCTTTACACACTTTGGTGCGAATCCCAGATCCACAGTTTGCAGGGTATACTTTATGTTGCAATCTCTCGATGAAGATGGCACTAATTCCAGTGAGGATTACTCTCTTCCCCACCCTTGGCATCCAATTCACTCTTTCAGGGTCTCTTTGCCTCAGTTTTGGCATCCGCTTGTCCCCTCTGGATTCACCGACAACATATGCATTCTCTCACTCGAATCATACATACCCAGGTACTCACCTCAGTATCTGCTGGAACTGAGGGGCTTTTCCTAGTCAGTTGCATGGAGCATTCTCGCTCCTTGCATCGGAGCAAAGCCCGTCCACGCTTCCAGTTTCCGCCACAACTTACTTCTTACTCGTTTGGTGACTCCATGGTGTACTGGCACTGCTTCACTATGTGGCCTGACTGGAGCCTGCCTCTACACCTCTCTTCTCACTGGCAGTGCTCTGCAGCCACGACTCTGTCTCATCTGCTTCCTGGTTTGTCCGACTGGCCAGGGGAGCTTGGGTCGGCTCTCTCTCTGACTGCGTTTACTCTCCTGCTTTCGGGTTCGCTCCCGGATCTGGACACCATCTGTTCCGCATCACAGCCTGTTTCTCCCTTCGATTTCCAAGTTGACACTTGGAAAAGGAAGCTCTCTTATTATTCAGTGGCAGCTGATTTGAACTCCCGCCCCCTGGCTCGAAAGTGTCTTGGACCAATCACATTCTTCACAACACTAGACTGTGCATTATGGTTCACACTTTTTCTCATGGCAGTCCTCTTTCTCGTCTCAGTACATGTTGTTTTACAAATGTAAAATGTTCATAAGTTCTGTCAGCAGCTTTTGCAGGATGTTGAAGGGGTTAATCACAATAGGCCATCAAGGCATAGGGAATGGAAACGATATCACTAAAAGTAAAGGGGGGATACCATGTCTCATCTGATGATGCCTATACACCCCCCTGAGGGTCGCCATCCTTTATGTCATCCCCCCTCCCATAGCCACCCCCACGGTCAGGATCAGGTAGCGGCTGCCGTCCCCATGCCAAATGAGGAGAGGCTACCACCATGAAAGGAGTGATGGACATCATCAGATTTATCACACTGCCCGTATTCAGTATTGGCCACAGTTTCTTTTATCTCACGTTTTATTTTGTTAGTAAGTGGGGATTGGCTCAATACCACAGTGATCTGCTCACTAGAAATATTCCTACCGGTATTCTGCATAAATGTCGTCCCCCTGGGGATATTCCTGCCCTGGATATTGTTTACACCTGTTCCCCGTAACTACTCTGTGACATTTTTAGTCCATGCTTATTTCTTCTCCTGAAGAAACATTTCTTTGTGTGATAAGCACTCTAGATGGTACACTTCCTAATTTATAGGTCTCTGAAGTTCAAACTAACGAATTGTGAATGAGACCAAGATTGTAGGTGTCATAGTTTCAGGGACCCTAGCCTGCACCAATGTGACTAAAGTGAATGTACATGCTTCTAAAATAGATGACCGCTGTTTTCATGAGTCCCTTTTTATTAAGTGCTTGAAATACATCGATACTTGCATCATCTGGGCAGGAAGAATTTTACCACTATTCTCCATTTGGACACAGACAGGTCGACCACGACACCCAGGCACCTTTCGCTCTCTGCATTTTAGATACAGAAGGGAATGACACAGCTACGGCTGGTGGATGTATGGAGAGTTCTCCATCCCTCCTCCTGAGAATATTCATTCTATCTGTCCGTCCGCCCACGATTTGTAGTCTAGGATTGACTACATTTATTCCCCAACACCTTGGTGCATACAACAAAGAAGTGTGACCTATTGCCAAGAACCTTTTCGGACCACTCGCTGCTAGTGTGAGAGTATTATCACTCCTAAACCCCTTGCATCTTCTATGCAGGTGATCAGGGAAAGGCCATCGCTATTGGATCCTGACCCTGTGGGCGGAGAAGCGAGGATGGACCACCTGGGCGGAGGGTCCTTCGGGACTGGGAGTGGGGTTCCCTTGGGCGAGACATGGTATCCGCCTTTTCCTACTGACAACCAACCCAGCCCTTCCCCAACCTTTGTAGGCTGATATAAGCCAGTTACCCTAATTGCTCCACAATTGATACTTGACAGTACTGAACGAAGAAGAGGCAACTAAGAGCAATGAAGACTATGCTCTTTTACTATTCTGGTACTGGGGCGAGGAAGATGTCTGCTAAAAGCTGTGAAGGTCAGGCATGTCCCCTTGAATGTGGTCAAGCAGGGCTAATTGGACATTCTCACTTGCAGCCTGTGAAGGGGCTGCAGGTGTATAAAAGGAGATCAGCTCAGTGGGGAAAAGAGTGACAGGAGAAGCAGCAACGAGCCGGTTCAAGCAGCTGGAGTAGGACACCAGGAGGCTGGGGACCACGGAGGGAGGCGGTCTATGGAACTGTGGTGTTGAAGCTGGGACTCCCTGGAGCAGGCTGAACAAGGTGAAGGGAGCCGTATGGGAAGACTGCCCCTTTCCTCATTGGTCAAAGTGATCGTTCCCCTGTGTGGAGGACCAACACAGGGGTGTCTAAGGGGAAGAAGCTGGAGCCCTGACGCTAAAATCAGAAGGCTGTGTAATCTGCACTGCAACAAGAACTGTGAAAGCGACCAGTGAGTTTCTAATGAATGAGAAAGCCAGTGCCCAAGTGCGTGAACTATATTATTTGATGAATACTTTGTATCGTCGTGGTCACATGCCTTGAATGAGCACGTTTTTCGAAAGTCTCTGATCAACCATTGTCTATAACCGAAGAGCTGAGAATACTTTGCATCAGAGTAGTCGTGTGTGTCAAGAAACATGTTTTTGAACACTGGGCAATTCAAGTAAAGTGAAAGGAACGCATATTGAACAACAGATGAAGTGCAATTGAACCGTAAGCAAAACTCATAATTATTGAATACCGAATTGAATCAAAACCTTGTTAACAATCAGAATTAAGACATTTGGAACCCAGAAAGGGAACGGAGCTTCATATCCAAACAAACCATTATATGTTAAAATGCTGAAATGAATACAACTTTAAAGGATAAGCACACCACAGTATGGTGAGTTCTCTAAAAGAGTTGTCAAATGAATGTGGGCCTCATTAGGACCCTGCCGCTAAGTGTTTAACGGCGCCGTAAAAGGCTGCGGCGCTGTTAAACACTTAGCGCCTTACTACGAGGTCCCTTTGTGGGACCTGACCTGAACGGTTGGTCTAGACCAGTCGTTAAAGTAGGGACCCGCAAGGGGACCTTGGTGGTAAGACTATGCGCCTTCCCCATTCCCATAGAGCCCTATGGGGCGAAAATGGGAATGGGGAAGGACCATGGTTCAATGGGGAATTACCGCCCCGCCAACCTTGGAATGGGGTGGTAATTCCCCATTGAACCATGGCGGACCCGTTACAACACCGGCACCAACCATGGTGCTAATAGCGCCATGGTTTAGCGCTGGTGTTGTAATGAGGGCATGTGACTTTAAAGAATATGTAATAAAAAAAAAAGAAGCTTGATTTATCATGTAACTTTATAAATTACAGGTAGTATTGATGTCCACTTGTGTGAAAGCTACAAGCTAAAGGAACTAATGTCTGAAAACAAAACTGATTGAGCTTTGGAACTTAAAATGTAGAAGACAAAGGGTACCTTGCTTTTTGAACTGTGTTACTTAAATCTTGTGGACGGGAACCCAGGGGCCTGATTCAGACTGTTTAGTCTTAAGTCCAAGGAAGGTAATTTTTAGACTTTTTGTAGAACTGTTTTACACTTGGGGAAGGGAGCTGAAAGGAAGTTGTGAGCTTAAAGAAGCTCAGAACATTGTGTTAAACACCATTTTCTTTTTGGTTGATGACATCCCTACACATTGCACAGATTTAGTTGTGAGGGCAAGTATAGGTTTTGGACACAGACAGATTCTTCAGTTGAACTCTTTGACTCAGACTTTTCTTAGTTTTCCTTAGGTAGGGAAATCCCACCATAGCACAGGGCAACTTAAGTCTTTTTCCATCTTAACATTTAAGTTACTAAAAGTGTTTATTTTTAATTCTGAATCTGTTGTCTGTGTCTTGCTTCATTATGCCTTCATAGAATGCTCTCAAGGACCTGACCCCTCGATTGCCTCTGTGGCTCTTTAAGTCATCTTCCCTTACAGATCCATCTTTTAAATTGGATTTGAAGAAGTCAATCTCTTCATTCTTTGAAAGTAATCTGTGATCTCTCCCACAGCTTTTCACTGTTTGTGAGGCGTTCAATGTCTACGTTCAGGGCCTTTATATGACTATCTAGAACAGAGTGCTCCGGAGGGAGATGGGGCGTTTTGAATCTGACTTAAGAGATCTGGAAAGCAAATTGGAGCAATCTCTTCCCTCTGAGAAGTAAATTGGAGGGGTTCAGGTCCCTGGCGGACCGAGAGGTGACATTTATGGCCAGACCAACCCAGGCATGACGATATGGGGAAGATGGCAGGCCAGGCCATCTATTATCCCACATGCTTATTCAGGAGCAGGAAAGTATAAACATCCTGGGTATTAAAACAGCAGCAGATAAACATATTTCATCTGCTGAGGGGACGGATTCTACACCAATCTCTATGCCCTGGACATGAATTTGATATTTGCCCCCTATTGATCCCACGGCTTCTGTAGGTGTGGCAGAGGCCAGAGGTCGCTGTGCTTTCCCGTCACTCTCCGTGAAGCAATCATCAAGGTAATACTGAAACCCATTAAAGACCCCATGCTCTATGCCTCCTACGGACCAGCCTCTTTACTAAACATTGACATGAAAATCTTCAGCAAAGCCCTAGCCGATTGCCTCCTGAAGAACGTCCCCCCATTGATCTATTCGGCGTAATGCAGATTCCTCCTGGTTAGATCCACAGCTTTCAACTTGCGCATACTTTTTGCAGTCTTAGGACAGTTAGAGCGTATAGCCCAGTGTGAGGGGTCAGTAATGCGAAGCGGACAGCTGCTTGTGTTTTTCTCATAATTAAACATTTTATTAAAAGAAAAAGATGCAAATAAATCCTTGCTAAACTTAATCTATCAGGGAGTTCTCTACCTAGTCTAAGATCTAAGGGGGTTACTCCTAACATAAACAAAACTGGCCCTCACACTAAACAACAAAACATTCAAAGTAAATCATAAACAGCAGTAATTTGGATGACCTTCACCTGACATGGGTAAATCTCTTCCCAGGATTGTTCAATGTCAATTTCCCCCAAATGTACAAAACGAAAATAAAGTATTGATTCAGTTCTTGTTAGTTCCAAATAAACCAAAAGTCCACCAAACAAAAATCGACTGTTAACAGTTCTTCAGCTTTTAGTTGAAAAGCTCCCTTTCCAATTCCAGCCAAGCAAATAGCACTGATGGTAATCCTGGATGTCTTTCTTCCAAGATTGTTTTGCCACAGTTCAAAGAATAGATCAGCAACGTCTCCTTCTACAACTCTACATGTGTTCTTAACTTTTGCAGTACATTTGGTATAATTGTCAGGATGCTTCTTCTTGGGTTGTTCTTTCCTCTTGACAACCACCCTTCTGCTATTGTTACCATGGAAACAGACACCTTGATTCCATAGTATGCAACTCCTTCAACCAACTTTAATGTGACATCCACTGACAGTATTTTATTTTTTTATTTATCTAGTTTTTAGTTTGATTCACAAACTTTTTACAACTATTGCATTGCGCACTCATTGATATTTACATATATACAATCATTTTCAGTTCATCGTATAATTACATATGTACATTAATACCGATTCATCTTAGGAAAATGTTTACAGTTATATTACAAATAATTAAAAATAATAATTATACTTCGCAGAAGTAAAAAAAGTTTCAAAACTATGAAGTCACAGACCCATACATCCCCACGGCATTCCAGTTACATTTAAAATCCCATCAAAGAGGGATTTGATCTAAATTAGCCATACCTAACCACATTATGTCTACGTATTATTGAGTTATTGTGACATATACCGTACATCGTCCATGCAAGCATTTGTAATTACTTTTTTTCTTTTTTTTTTCTCAAGTTCTATATCAAGTATTTTCAGAAAGCCTACCAAACCTAACATCAAAGTAACATTAGATCCGCACATACAACTGATCCACAGCATTTCTCTCTCAAACTCAGTGGGGCTGATATTTATATCACCAAGAGATTGGATACGAGATGTCTCAAAGTATGTACAGTACACCATCAAGTGTTTTAGTGATTCCAATTGTGAAGAATTTCCACAAAATCGACATGTTCCATTATTATTACAGTTATTATCTGTGTGCCAAAATTGCCTTTTTTCATTTGTGGAGAACTGATTTAACTTGAACCGAAGGTACAAGTCACGGGCAATGTTGCCCGGAAACTGCATTACATATTTTTGTCGAGTAATACGTTTGGTGGTAAAACGTGCAACTTCAGTGTACTGTTTATAGTCTCGATAGTACTTATCGAGTCATTTTCAAAAGGTTTTAACTTCACATAAGCTGGACGTTCCCGTAAATCAACCTTAGTCACATTGATTTGCTCCAACAATCCCAACATCTCTTCATTATGTTTCTTGATAGAGCATGGGGTGTTAGCCTCTAACATGTCAGCTAAGTTTTCATACAATGAGTTTGAAGGAGGGTCTAGGATTTTTGAAAAGTTATTAAGTTTCCTCCAATTAAGTCTTGCTGCTAGTGATACAATGTCTAATTCGGGTCGTAAAATAGCATTTGGTAGTGCTTTTGCAAGCCTGAGTGTGTATTTCCAAATTAGTGCTTGCATCTGATTCAAAAAGGGTCAAATTTTCTGCAAACACATGTCTAGCCCATACAGAATCACCGCCTCAACTTTTAATGTAGAGAATTCAAATATGTGAATCATAGAATATTCACAATATCTACCATAGATCATTTTCATTTGGGCACATAAAGGTTTGATCTTATCCCTAATCATGTTTTTCCACATTTGCATGGATGCGTCGTTACATAAATTGTATCCTAGCTTTTTACTCAGGGACCCGTTCTATGCTCGTTCTCCCAAGATTCCATTTGTATGCTACAATTTTCTTCTTGGAATTATTAAAGATAATTATATTAGATTTTATTGTATTTGCCTGCAAATTATGGTGGTAAGCATAAGAGGCAAAGAGTTCCAGTTTGTGTTGCAATCCGAATGGGGTTAAATCAAAAAGTAAAATATCATCTGCAAATGCTAACCATTCTAATTTGAGATTGCCAAGCCTGGCGGGGAATGTTAATTTCTCATTCTATATCGAGGCCATACCACACAAATATGCGTTAAACAGTATCGCTGCCAAGTTGCAGCCTTGTCGAGCCCTGATGTAAGTGGGTATTGCATCAGTTAGGGTGCCCTGTTTATTTATCCGTATTCGTACGGTAGTATTCTCATGTAGCAGAAACAACAAATATAACATAGTAGAATCAAAACCCATATCTGCCAGTTTTGTCCATAAAAATAACGAATTACAGAATCGAAAGCCGCAGTTAAATCTACAGATGCCATATAAATTGCACAATCGCCATTTTTTACCTTCGCTAAGAGATGTGATACAATGGTGGCATTTAAGGGTGTAGAACAAGGATTGAGAATATCTTTTCTTACGCATCTAATAGTGCAATTGCATGATAGCTGCCTGGATCTTCCCAGTCCCCTTTTTTCCAAATAGGCACCACAATAGTGGAATGCCAAGACAGCGGTATCTTGCATGCACTAAAAATATTATCAAATTTTATTTTACATACATGGGCCCAAAAACTAGGGTTGTGCTTCATAAGACAGGCAGGAATCCCATCTGGGCCCGTGGCCTTAGAATATTTCAACTTAGTGATTGCCCATTCAATCTCTAACAGCGACTAAGTTCATATACGAGACCCAGGAATGACGATAGATGGGCACGCAAGTTTCGTGAATCTGCTAGGAAGTCTGTATTTCTCCACAAAAAAGGCAGTCCAGATGGGGGCAGAGATAGGAGATTCAAGTCCAACTGCTTTAGTATGGGAACCCAAGTGCAACATTGCCCATATAGATCTTCTATTATTAGTACAAAAATAGGAAACCGTATTATGGTTATCTGCCATTCTTAGCTTGAATTTTATGTTACGACAATTAGTGTAAGAATTGCACATTTTCTTCATGCCTGCCAAATACCCTTGAAAAGGCAAACCACACTTCTTCAGTTCCCAAATGTGTTTGTTTTTGAGACATTTCAAGGTATGGATCTCGTAATTACGGCAGGGAGTTATGTTAGAGCAGAGCTTACTGCCGGGTGGAATTCACTTAGTCAGAGCAATATAGCGGCGATTGCCCTGACAGTATTATACACAACCACAGTTCTGGTATTTCTGCTTCAACTTTATATGCTAGAATGGTCAGGCGCTTTAAAGAAAAGACACTTCAACCTCTACAGGTAGGCAAGGCACTCTTCTTTCTTATGCTCCAAGAAATGGGCAGCCTCTTTGCCTCTTCTGTGTACCTTTCAGCCACTAGGATAACCTGCCTCTGCTTCAAGAATGACTTTCTCTCAGCTTCAACAGTCTCAGCATTGGAGGTTATTTGCTGAATCTTCTTACAAGCACCCAACTACCTTCCACAGCCCTGTTCACACCTTCTTTGTTCCAGTAACTACCTTGAAGGTGTATTGCCACTCTTCCAAATTCAGATAACAATGTTGTTATTTCAGAGGACACTGGACCTTTAACAACTTTGAAGGTTTGGTGGATTGATTTGAACAATAGTTTCTTCACACTAAAAAGGGTTTGCCTCTTGGCTTATATAATGCTTGTTATTAAAATAACTTCTGTGTTCAAAGAAAACTTGTTCTTGGTGTTACAAGGTTCAGTCTTCAAATGAAAAACAGCTTTTGTAAGGTAGATCTTCAATTTTATGTATAAAGGGTTGTTTACCCACATATTGACACAGAGATACTTTCTACTTCGGTCAGGAATCAGAATTGGTCACACGCAACATCCCTTGGATGCTCTAAGATCTTGCAAAAAGTGTGAAAGTCAACTTCAGAGTTTTCGGAGTACTTGAGAAAGCGTTCCCCCTTTTTATTGGGGACATGTGACCTCTCCGGCAACATTTAAAAGTTCGACAATGGGAAATTAAATGCTTTTCTTCACACGCAAGCACCATACCTTGTACTAGAAGTGCGTGTGATACAATTGCATTGTAAAGAATAGCGTTCACAACGGCAAAGAGTTTATACTCGCTTATACTTTAATGCAAGACACTTTAGAGCTGGTAACTGTTACCGGCAAGGATTTATGAGTGAACCTAAACGGCAAGCTTCACTCACTGCCTCCAAGACCACTGCTGTTGCGGGTGTCTGCGTTCCAGCCATGGCAACTGGGAGCCTGCTTCACTCCTCTGTCCCTCGGCTTGCTTCTTGCTACAGACCTCAGGCTTCAGCACGGTCATGACTCTGCAATTACAGCCACTGGGCGCCCTTCACTTTCAGCACGTCTCTCTCGGTGCAGCCACGGTAAGGCAGGGTTGTGAGCTCAGGACCCTCAGATCTTGCAGGTGATATCTGCTCTCTCCATGGCTTGGTGTGCCTTAAGTGGTCACACTTCCTCATGAACTGCCAGCCTCATACGTTTCTCCTTTTGCTACTCCAGCCAGCCTTCCAGTTCCTGCTCCAGCTCTTTCCTCTCCTGCTGCAGCCTTTTTATACCTCTTAGGTGGGGCGATTGATTTCAGATGCAGGTCATTACTATTAATTGCCTGATCCTGGCAAAGGCTGTTAGGCCTAATTGCCTGCCTTCTTCTTCGTCTCAGTCCCTATGTGATTCTGGGACATGAAGTTCACTTTAGCAAAGTTAGGTTTTTCCACTTCAGTGATATTTTTAAGGGTAGATTTAATTCCCTTAGTATTTTTAAAAGAGGGATTGAAGGTTTCAACCTTTTTAGAGGAAGATGGTGTAGAGAAGGCAGTACTTTCACTATTCCTTGTGTGGTACTCTTGCTATTGAGGAAGACATTCGTTTTTAGGGATCAAAAGAATTCTCTCTTTTAATATAATAGGTTTGTGTGTTACAACCTTAGGTTTTACCACCTTAGTTTTAACAGGAGATTGAGAGATATTAAAATGACAGTAAGCCATAACCCCTTCTGGCATAGTGGTAAGACTATCCGCTTCAGGGGAAAAATACTGTGTCTCATCCCACAGAATCTCCTCACTAAACTGGGCCCTGTCTCCACCCAGGTGATCCTCCAGCAGTACACCACCCCCGGGGTTGGGATCAGGAAGTGTCTGCCCTCCCCTGGCCAGCTGGGAGGAGACTTTAGGCAGGGTTTTAGTGAAGAATCCACAGGATTCCACAGGATTCTTCACACCAGGCAGTGGCTGGGCTATTCGATGCAGAAAAAGCATGTGATTTCTTGTCATGGGAATTCAATTTTTCTGTCCTGGAGAAAATAGGGATTATGGGTTACTTCCTCAAGTCGATAAGGCTACTTTATACCACCCTTATGGCAAGGGGCTGGCAATTGGACCCGTTGCGCTTAGGCCGGGGAAACCGCACAGGATGTCCCCTTTCCCTGCTCCTGTTCATTTTAGCTGTAGAACCACTGGCAGCCTGCATTAGGCGAAATCACATTAAGAGGGGCTTAGCACTCCGTGGCCAAAGAGAAATTATCCTCCCATGTTCGGACAATGTTCTCCTTTATATCAAGGACCCCAAGATACATCTTATTCCATTAACCTGGGAGGTTGGAAAATGTGGGCAACTCTCAGGGCTCAGAATTAATTGATCAAAATCCATGCTCTTCCCCCTGACTGGTTATACACTCCTCCCGCCTTCAATTGGGGAATATAAGTGCTGTAAGGAACTCATGGTGGCAAACAGTAAAGACAGTGATCACAGTTCAGGGGTGTTTATTGAACTGTATAATGGGTGAGAAAAACGCCTAATCGAAACCTAAACCTAAGGTGAGAGCAAGCTATGACTATCGAATAATAATAAGGCAGTCCTACAGTCCTACTGGCGTCTTGTCAAATAAAAAGGGCCTATACCGAAAAAACCTATTGCCAATCCTTAGAACTAAGTTACAAAATAGTGTGGGATAATGTTCTCAAGAAAAGAAAGAAGTGTTCACCAAATGATAAGTCGGGATGGTATGGCTGGGGTCTCCCTTCCCCATGTTTTTAGCATGGGACAAGGCAGGACCTTTGAGCACAGCAGACTCCTGGGCCTCGCCAGCATGAGGTTACAGTTCCTTTCAACAATGCCAGGACCTTCTGGGGCCAAGTCTCTTTCCTGCAAAGTCTCTTGCCTTAGAATGTCTGCTGTACCAAAAAAATAAACAAAACAAAAGTTCCTTTGGCAATCTTTCATGTTGGACGATTGCTCTTTGCCCCTTGGATCCACCTCAGCCGGGCTCTGATGCTTCTTGCAACTTTAGCCTCCCTCAATCGGGTTCACTATGGCCTTTCACTCAAAATGGTTTCCTTCAACTGTCTCAATGTCCTTTTCAACAACTATCAATTATGGACATTCCTCAGCCAGGTTCACACTTGTCACAATGTTCATGGGTATATCACGGTTTACCCCTAATTCGCAGTTGTCCCTCAGCCGGGTTCACATAGCCATTCTAACGCAGTTCAAGAGTTGTTCATCTCATTAGAAAGCGAGGTTCCCTTCTCCAAGCTTTCTATTTGCATCCCTCCGTTGGATTCCCATTTGCCACAGTTCACAAGACAGTCTTTTTACAACCCTTAGGCTCTTCACTTTTCCTAAATCAGAGGCCTCAACCCGCAGTCAGGCTTTCCTTAAAGCCCCCTGCCAGGCTTTGTACAGTTCACTCAGTTTTCTCCAATGTGTCAGAGACGTTCGAGTGTATGAGGGGTTTTGCTCAACCATTGTAGGACCACTTTGACACTTCACACTGGACTCTCCTAAGGCCTCTTGGTTCTTGTAGTTTTAACAAAACAACACAACCCACAAAAGCTTCAGTCAGTATCTTTAGAATGAGCGCCCTTCGACGCCTGACCACTCTGCTTCTGAAACTTTTGCTAGGGTTTCTTTAACTTTCAGTTACACAAGTTCTTTGTTCAACAAGGTTGCCACCTGCAACCTTGGTCCCAGCACAGTTCAGTTTTACGATCTGTCTTCTCCGACTCACCGGCTGTGCTGAACTGTTGGAGTGTTTTGTCTCGGGAGTCAAGGACGGCACCACAGCTGTAAGTGCTTCACCCCAATTTGGCTATCCGCGCGGGAAGGCCCTGTGTGCAGTTGACACCTGTTACACCACACTCCAGCTGGACATTCCAGTCTTATAATTTGCCTTTCGGAGCCTTTGCGGGTCTGAGTTGAAAAGGGCAAGGGCAGTTCCCCCATCGTCGCCCCCTACAGGTCTCGCCCCTTTTCTCCTCCGTTTGAACTGCTGGTCCAGTGTAGCGTTTCCTTGTACGTTCAGCTTTGCTCCGGATGTGCTCTCGTGCTATGCCTTTTATCCGTATGGGGAAGAGAAAGGGCCGTCCGGTGTGTGTAATTGTTGCCATTTGCCTGACTGTCTGACCCTTTTGTTGGGACATGTCCGGTTAAACGGCTTTGGTGTTAATCCGTTGTCTTTCACGGTATGAGAAAGTGTTCGTGTTGGAAAAGGGGAAGGGTAGAGTTTCTAAATATCCTGCTGGGTAGGATGGGGAAAAAGTGTCATAAGAAATGATATCCCTCATCCCAGGTGTTGTGGTGAGCTTGGAAGGGTGGGTTTTGTAGGGTCTGAAATGAGTAGAAGGGAGTGTGGGCACTATAATGTTTTGTCCCAGTTGACTGGGTGTTCGGAAAATGATAATCAGAGGGCTGGGGAGAAGAATGACTGGGAATACTTGGGTAGGTAGCCAGAAAGTAGTGGCTCTGGGAGGTGTAGTTACCCACGGTAACGTTGTTAAGGTTCCTAAATGGTTTCACAGACAAGGAGGGTTGTTGGATTTGGGTAAGAGAGAATGACTGTGGGGAGGGGGGGTTAATTTGGAATAGCCTATAAAGGCATCAAGGACTTCGTCCTCCTCCCTGGTGTAATACTGTGTCTCACCTCACCTTTCCCCAAGCATGACCCTGGGTTCCCCTACCCAGGGAATCCTACCTCCCTCGTCCGCCCCCAGGGTTGGCATCTGAGAGCGCCAACCCTTCCCTGGCCACCTGAATAAGGGATTCCCGAGGTCTGCTTGGGAGAATACCCGCAGGTGTCAGTGACCTGTCTTGGAGTGGAGGTTGCCAGATGTCCTGGATCTCTCTTGCGGGATAATCACTTTAAATATCTAGCCTCTCTCTAAGGGAGGATAGCCAAATGAACCTCACTCCCCTTGTCACACTATGGCCACATATAAATTGCCAAAATGCTAGTTGTTCCCAAGATTCTTTATTACTTTCAGAATGTCCCGGTATGCCCAGCGAGGACATTCTTTGATGACGTGCAGTAATTATTGGTCCATTTATATTGGCATCCAAGAACCCCCAGAATAAAATGGGATATGTTGGTGCACCCATATTGCCAGGGTGGTTTGAAGGCATCAGACTTAGTACTCAATTACCTGGCGGATCAGGCTCACTTTGTAGTTCAATGGTTCCTTCTCAGGACTGATTTTCTATACTCCGGCCTGGTGGACAGATGTATAGAAGGCCGACCTATATTGTGCCAGGGACAACTCTGGGGAACTGTAGCCAAACCAGTTCAGATAGTGACAGGCGGTCTAGGCTAAGACCTTCAAGGGTGGTGAGCTTGTAAAGGGTCCACAATGAGGTCACACAATAGGTTTCACAAATTACACTTAGACAGGATGTATAAAAATATTGTTATTATTTATTGGCCAAAATACCCTATATAAAATGACTACTAGCAAGTAGAGTTATCACACAAGACTAATACACATTTATACATATATGCATTCACTTGTAAAAAGGGCATAATATTCATCACAAACTCCTGCAGAGGAAAGGAAAGGCAGGATTATTTTATGCACCTATAAGTCCACAGAGAATGATCCTTAACTAAAATTGTCTAGCCCTAAAATGTGTGGGGCCTTTTGCCCAATAGTTCAGGTAAAAGACCCACAGAAGTTATGAAGCAGGAAAAAATGCAGGTAGGTTCTTTGAGGGTCGAGTGAAGGGTTCTTAGGGTTAGGGTACAAGTAAAACTAACTTCCAAAAGTTGCCCCAACTTTCAGAAGTCTTGCACAAGCAAGCAATGGCAAATCCAGAATTGGTAGAATTAAGGTTTATTATAAACCCATTGACTTATAATGGGAGTGTAGCGGTAGGTAAAAAGCTCTGCAACTTACCGCCGTACTCTGATTCTTCCCCAGACTTGGCAGGACAAAGGAAGAGGGTCTGAGGTTGCTTTTCCCACCAAAAGTCACAGTCCTTGACTCCCTCGTGTTGCAGGTTCGGGCTGATCTCCGGTTGGAGTCTTTCCTTTTCGCAAGGACTCTCGATGGGAGAATGCAGCAGAACTCGATGCAGGACCCCTCTCAGGACTGGAATTGGGTCAGATAAGCGATTTGGGACCGGACGGTGGTCACCACAGCACGGTGACGCAAAGGGACTCAGCAGCCGCGGTCGACTTTCCCTCCTATCTCGGGTCCCCTTAATGCTAGGATGCCGACATTTCATAGAGGTCAGTCGCGTAGTGCCAGCTGAGGATCCCCCAAGTTTCAGGTCAAAACTTGGAACGGTGACGCTGGCAGCACGGTAGCCCAAAATCGAAGCTGGCCAGCCATCTGACGGTTCCAGGGCACTTCCGAAGGCTTCCTTTGGCAGGGCACCGAGCAGACATCAGGAATGGATGGTGCCTCCACTCCAAGGGTTGCAGCTCAAAGATCATGAGCAAGACAGGGCTCCTCCAGGACAGCAGCAGAAGTTGGTTGCCAAGCCTCATTCAGCCAGGTCTCAGGTTTCTTCACAGGTCTCGCAGCTGGATAGATATGGCTCCTTCAGGTTTCTCCAGGATCTCTGAAAAATGGGTGCAGGGGTCCTTTTCTTATCCTAAAAGCCAGCTGCTCACAATAGCCAATAGCAGGACTAGCCAACACACACACCCTAGCAGTGGTCTAATCAAGACCACTGGTGGGAACATTCATGCATACCAATCAGACACACTGAAACCACTTTGTGGATTGGGACTAGACAGTCCCAGCCCACATCCTGCCGGCAAGCACACACAGCCCTCCATTAGCCCGCCAAAAGCTCCTACTTTCCCGGGCACTGGAAGTCCTTATAAGGATTTTCCTGGCCTGTCAGGCCAGGAAGAAGGCCAAAAGATAAGATGGCAGAAGGACAAGCAAAAATTCTTGTGGCACGGCCATGTTTCACCAGTAGCCACAGTTAGTAGCCAAACGCGGTAAGGCTAACATGAAAATTCTCAAAAAGTGGGAAAAAGTCACTGCTGCCATCAGCTTATCTTTTTAGCACACATAGAGTAACCAAAAATCCTCTGAATGTTAGTCTAGGGCAAAACAAAAATGCACCCCATTGTATTGCAGTGTAAGCTGCATTGTACAATGATAAAAAGTTACCGCAAGTGATACAAAAGTAACCAAAAGTAGTAACACAGTAACAGAACTAAGGGAAACAAGGATTCCCAGTACTGACAGCCTGAAGGACATGTCAGTTTCCCCATAACATATGAGCAAAATCCAGCGTAGTGAATCTTAAGGCTTCACTGCACTGTAAAAAGTACAGGTCAGATTCACAAATAAAAGCAACACATTTGGGGGTTCCATAAAGATGGAAGGAAAGGTGCAGTAAAGATAAATCTTTCCTAACACCAACCTCCTGCTTTTACCCTCACTTGCAAATCGAAAGGCTTTCCACTCGCCTGCACCCACTGCAAACTGTTTTACTCTCCCCAAAATACACTGATAATTGTAAATGTTATCTTGTATCCTGCATGGTGAGAGTGGTGGCTAGACTACACTAGTGAATTAAGACCCTGTTCCAATACGCCCCAGCGATAGCACTGTGGGGATTAAAGCTCTGTACCCTACCTGTGATGAAGGTATTAAACATAGCTGGTCCCGGATGGGCATCCATTACTTGAAGGACATGTACCCGAATGGGAGTTTGTTTGTAAAGCGCAATTTGCTGACAAGGTGGCGAATGAGTTTGCATTGCTTTTCCAATACCAAGGATCCCATGCAGGAACTAAAACCTCCCCACAAATTCCTTTAGCCCTAAAGCAGCATGCATTGAATCTGATAGAACTAGAGTTATATAAAAGATATGTGAAATCCTCTACCCGTGTACTATCACTTCTCACTGGAAATAATTTGTTGACTACACCTTGTAATCCTAAACAACACATGCATGACCCTGTTAATATTGTATAACTAGCAGGTATCTGCTAATATTCCAAACAGCAAGTTGTTTTGTGTTAGGTATTGCCAAAGTTCTGCAACAATTTCTGGGGAAAAGTGAAAATGAAATACATATACTAAACTAGACCCGCAAATTACAATTGCTGGTTTTACCGGGGGCTCTTTAAATAGAAACCCATCCAGTCATGTACATTTTATATCTAATCGGTGTGCAACTATGTCTATAGAATTCATCTCATTAAACACCCATTGGACCACAATGGGTGACCGTAGATGCGTTTGCCTAGTGTGACGAACAAGGGATTCAGTCACTGCCCCCCAAGGGGGAGCCCCTTTCTGTGAGGCGAGCCTGCTATGCAATAATCCCTCTAGGGGTGGCTGTCAGCTGGACCTCACAGGAAGAGACTCCCCTCTTGGGGATAAGGACTCCCTTTCCCATGAGGAGCTCCCTTCATATTATTCCACACAGTCCAACACTTCACTACTGACTAACAAATATCCAGACTCCTCTTACATATGCTACTGTATTGTTACACCAGGGAAAAACCCTGGTACTGTGACGAACTAGAACGTAGGAAGAATAAGGAATGCTTGTCTATTAAGCACTGAGATGAAGAAGCTGACAAGAGGTATGATGAATGTGTCACAAACACAAAGGGAGTTTTGATGAATCCTACTAAATCACAGCCAAAATCCCGGTAGAAGTCTCCTCCCATATAGCCAGGGAAAGACAGCTGCTACCTGATCTTAACCCTGGGGGTGGTCCCATGAGGGAGGACCATAAGGGAGGATACATATATCAGGGAGAAGGGGTGACTCCAGGAATAGAGACACATGATTCTTCCAGTCTCCCTGAAACCCAAATGGTTCAAACACTGTTGGCTCATTGTAAAATGGAGCCAAGTGTTGTAATCTCTAATTTCCACAATGTTCACATAATTTATCCTGACTCTGATAATCGCTATTCCAACAAGTATGTAAATCCATATTACCCTAAGAAGCCTGGAAAATATATGGACTCCAATTCCCATAACCACTGGGATACTGAGACGAAGAAGAAGATCAGAGAGTCAATGTGGAGGAAATTTGTTAGCTTACCAACTAATGGGCAGAAATCTCAGGCAGGTTGACAAAATCCTTCAACTCACTCAATAGCCCTGTCGAGACCTCAAATATAAGCCCTGAAGAGATGATTGAGCAAAAGGCCAAAGAAGATGCAAGACACTGATCCCGGGGGTCCTTTAAGACGAGGTAACACTCTACAGGGTGGATGGGATGGAGAGATATACTCCAACATCAATAACAGAACCGACTCAGGAAGTTGACAAATATGTTAGCTGTTTTAATAACAATTATCTAAAACAGGGAGTACAACGGACATCATCGGATGTCATGCAGTAAGATCTCAGAGCATTTCACAAAGAACATTCTTATATACTAATAACTCATCATCCTTGACGTTATACTACGTGGAAAACTAAGAAAACCTATGTGGGACTGTGATTGGGGAACAGGAAACATCTAGGAATACTTTCTATGGGGCTTGGGGTTGTGATTGGGTCTCTACTGTCAGGTGGGCAACTGTGCCCACCCCTAGTGCAAGTCATTGTGAGCATCATCAAATACGCAACGCCTTATTGGATCTCTAAACTATAGGGCTCTTTTATACGTGACCCTTTATAATTGGTTGGCACGCATGTATCCTTCTGGAATATTCCACTCGTTAGCAGCATGCAAGCTGGTACCCCAGGTGCTGGTGGGTCGGACTTGACCATGCCTCCCCACCCAGTTAGCCCATCATCTATCATCACTCAAGCTGTCCACATCTGAGGTACTGCTCCACAGTTTGGTTTAGCCTCTGTGTTTCACAATCGGTTTCTGGGTGGTATGCTGAAGAGAAACGTGCCTCTATACCCAACATTTGTGGAAGAGATTGCCAAAAATGGGAAGTGAATTGGGATCCTCAATCGGAGACTATCACTGAGGGTAGTCCAAAAAAACAAAAAACATGACGGAAGTATTGTCATGGGCACTTACACCACCTTGCAGGTTCCCACCCACTCACATGCTTATGGTGCCTGCAAACCCAAGTTCCATGGGAGGAAAACAAGCTGGGTACATGCTTGTCGCATCTGGCGCTTATCTCATTATACATCTGAACGGTAGAAGACTTGAGACTTCCTGGTTCCTCCAAGATGGCTGCTTAATGAGCCATCAACTTTGTCCGTGGGTTGCGGTCCTGTTGCTGGGAGTGGCTGGCTATATAAGCCACACCCAGACAGGGATCCGTGCTTTGCGGTACCCTGCAATGCTGGCAGCGTGATCCATACCTTCGCTACGACCTATCAAGAGAAAACAAAACATTAGCGGGAAAAGGCATCACAGCATCAAGGAAACATTTGAATACTACACTCACCGCAGAAGTTGCGTGGCTCTTCCTGGTCCTTCTGCACGGTGGGAGACTCTCTCCACTTCTTCACATCTCCGCTCCTAAAGTTCTGGTCCGGACCTGCTTCACAGCTGCTCAGGTGCTCCAGCTTTCATTGCAGCTGCTCCGATTCTGCTTTCTTCAATCTCGAACGTATGGAAGCAGAAAGAAAAGCACAGCCAGCATTAACAGACAAGCTAACCTATCAAGCAAACTGCACACATACCGTCCCGAACTCAAGCATACTGCAGATCTGAACTCTCAACGAGCGACTGCAGTGCCCGCATACCAATTCAAACTCTCACCCAGCATACTGCAGCCCCGAAACTGACAACAAGCATACTGCGTATCACGGCAAATCAACAATTTGTATGCTGTGCACATTACTGAACGGAATGCACCCGATAAGCCTACCGCAACGAGTTGAATTCACACATGTATGCATACAAACCTACCCAATGGCAGTTAGGAGGTACAAGCACCATATCTACAAGCAACAGAAGGACCGCTCTACGAGGACATTACCTGCATTTTGGAAGTATACCCAGAAGCACAGAACAGGGGAACATTACAGATGCATCCTTAAATCGCAGCTGGACTGGACTTAAGCCTCAGTGAAGCAACTGAAAACGCATCACATAGCTGCAAAGACTTTGGCACGCCCCTGCAAGTAGTAGCAGGGTGGAGAGCGCACCAACACTAATACACAGGTGAGCTGAAACCCCAGAGGGATTAAGGGGTCAGGGGAGTGCAAGGAGAAAGGTAAAAGTCCAGAGATGCATAAGGGTAATTTCAGCTCGATCTCTCTCACGCTAAGTGCTTTACCAGCCAGTGCCAACCCACGTACCAGTCAGGACACCAGTCCCAAGGCACCTGGCGCTCCCGCAGAGACAATGCAAGCGTAACAAGTACAGTTCAGCTAACAATGGAGCCGAAGGGAGTCCTTTACAAGGGACGAAAAGAGGCCATTTTTGAAAATTAATCAACAACCCATACTGTGTCATAATGGTGTTCAGGTGGTAGGTCAGTGATAAAATCCATGGATACCATATACCATGGTTCGTGAGGTACGGGTAGTGGTTAATATTTTACCCAGAGGAGGAGCTTTGTCTGTCTTACATTGAGTGCAGATAGTGCTGGTGGAAATATATGTTATGTCCCTGGCCATTTGTGGCCACCAGGACCAGCGTTGTAACAGAGATAAGGTTTTCTGTTGCACTGGATGTGCAACAATTTTAACATCATGGGACCATTGTAACGGTTGATGTCTAAGTGGGACCGTGGGAATATACAAGTGCCTGTGTATATACAGTAGCCCCTCCAGTATTTCTGCATTCCATTCGGCAAGATAGTTCTCATGTGTGAGGACCCAGGAGCGGATGTTAGAGAGCAGGGTGTTTGGGGCGGTACAGACACAGACAAGGTGTTTCTTTTGTAACATAAACTCAGGGGTTGCAGGTAACGGCCCCCGCCCCCCTTCACTCTTAGACAGGGCATCAGCCTTTCCAATTTCCTTCACAGGCCGGTACTTAATGACAAATTCAAAGGCAGAAAAGAAGAGATGCCATCGTACTTGTCTACTGTTTGCGCATTTTGAAGAGGCTAAGTCACGTACATTTAAATGATCTGTGTAAACAGTAACCAGGAATTCTCCACCCATTAAATGGTGTCTCCAGGCTTGAAATGTGGCTTTTGTAGCCAAATGTTCCTTTTCAGTAATTGTAGTGGTGTTCAGTGGTGGTGAGCTTCCACGAGTGGCAGGCTGCTGGATGTAATTGTCCAACCGTAGGGCATTCTTGTGATGGCACACCACGCACAGCAAAGGAAGAAGCATCCGCTTCCACGAAGAAAGTCACGTTTGGTTATGGGTGTTGCAACACTGGTGCAGGATCAAATGCTTCCTTTAGTGTATCAAAAGCTATTTGTGCTTCAGAAGACCAAACATAAGACTCTGGTGGTCTAGTGAGCCGTGTGAAGGGGGCCACTATAGAAGAGAAACCTCTGATGAACCGTCTATAGAAATTGGTTGGAGAAACCAAGAAAGGCTTGCAGTTTCTTTAGATTAGAGGGAGCTGGCTTGTCCAACACTGCTTTTACTTTGGTGGTGCTCATGTGGGTGCTTTGTACTGTAAGAAGGAATCCTAAAAACAGAACTTCCTGGGTATGGAATATGTACTTTTCTACTTTGGCAAAGAGGGAATGTTGCCGTAATCTTTCTAGAACTTCCCAAACATGCTTCACATGTTCTTGGTAGGAAGAAGAAAATGTATCGTCCAGATTTACATATATGTCTAAAATTTCCCGAAAGATCTCGTTCATGAAACGTTGGAAAGTGGCTGCTGCGTTACATAAGCTGAAAGGCATTACAAGGTACTCCTAGAGCTTGTAACGTGAGCAAAAGGCTGTCTTCCACTCATTTCTGTGTCTCATGCGAACCAGATTGTAGCTCCCTCATAGATCTAACTTGGTGAATAATACGGCATCATGAAGTTGGTCTAAGAGAACAGAGATGAGAGGAATAGGGTAACGGTTCTTTATGGTGATTTGATAGATTTTCCGGTAATCAATGCATGGTCTAAGGTCACCTTCTCGTTTAGAAACAAAAAAATAGGGGACTTGCAGCAGGAGATGAAGATGCGTGGATGAAACCAATGCAGCGGGCAGTATTGATGTAATCTTTCAATGTCTGGTCCTCTTGTTTAGTGAGAGAATACACTCTACCCGTTGGTATTACACCATTTTCAACAAAGTCAATGGGACAGTCACATGAGCGATGAGTGGATAGGTGTTCTGCTTTATTCTTATCAAATACATTCTGGTAGCCTTCATATTATGTGTGTAAGCAAGGAGATATGGCACCTAAAGAATGTCTTGCAGACAAAAAAACCCTGAAGGGAGAAGAAGGGCAAGTAAATGATATGAGACACTGATTGAGATAGTAAGGGGAATTGAATTCCACAGTTCTTGTAACCCAATCTATGTGGGGGTTGTGGAGTTGGAGCCAGGGAATGCCCACTACAATACCAAAATGTGGGGCAGCGATGAGATCAAATGCAATCTCTTCTCGGTGATGCGGATGCAAAGACATAGACAGAAGTACGGTTTGATGGAGGACTAAACCTGAAGACATGTCTGTCCCATCAACAGCTCTAATGGGTTCTGGTTTGGCCTTTCTTAATTTGGGTAGCCCTAACTTGTCGGCTGTTTCAATGTCCATATAGTTGCCCATTGCACCTGAGTCTAATGTCACTGATGTTGGCACTGGCGGTGAACCAGGAGCAGTTAAATGGGCACTAAGAAAGAGATGCATAGGAGCAGAATTGGGGGTCTGGTCAATGATGCAGCTCACCCTTAAACCCCTCTTTAGGGGTGAGCCTTCATAAAACTTAACGACTGCTTTGTTCTTTAAGGGCATTCTCGTATAAAATTCCCTGCTTGTCCACATTAGAGAGTTGGAGGTACATCTCATTTCCCATTCTAAAGGAGAAAGGGGCCCTCATATACCCCCAATCTGCATGGGTTCAGGTACGGGTGTTGGACGTGGGGGGAAAAAGGAGTAACAAATCGGGTGCTTTCACTTTTCCGTTCTCCGGGGTTCCACTTGTAAGACTAAGTCAAGTAAATCGGGGTAAGACACAAGAATAGCAGGAACTACAGATAAGGCGTCTTTGAGTTGTTCTCTCGCACCTTTGTAAAAAAAAAAAACTGCAGCTTTCTTTTCTTCAGCTACTAGTTGATTTAAACGTGTGACATACTCCAGTAGAGTCAACTTGCCTTGTGTCAATTCCAGTAATTCAATATCTCTGGCCTGTGTCTCGAAACGTGTGGCAAAGACCTTGTTAATTTCTTGAAGTAAGTGGTCAATATCATACAGAACAGGACTAATTGTCTCCATTAACGGATTGGCCCAGACTGCAGCGGTACCCCCTAAATGAGAAAGCATAAATGCTGCTTTAATGGTGTGTGAGAACCCTGTCAGTGTCTCCCTAGTTAGTCCCTGGGGATCTGTCATCCAGGTGGCCAGGACACGGCCATCCCTATTGGATCCAGTTCCTGTGAGTGAACCATTGAGGGATGATCACCTGGATGGGGGGTCCTTGAGGAGTGGGATACCGACGGGTGAGACGCTGTATCCCCCTCCTTTCAACACCTTTTCCCCATTTTACCACGTAGGATTTTCCAAAACACTGCCCCCCTCTTTTCCAACACAAACACGTTTGCACAACACAAAAGACAACAGACTAACACCAGAGCCGTTCACCTGGCATGTCCCAATACAAGGGTCAGGCAATTGACCAGAATCACACACACCTGACGGCCCTTTCCCACAGGGATAAAAGGTTGAGCAAGAGAGCACAGTACGAGCAAGGCAGACCGCACAATCTGAGAGCTAACTCAGCACAGCAGTTCAAAAGGAGGTGAAATATGGCACATTCAGAGGGGGTGACGAGGAGAGAAGCGACCTTGCCCTTTCCGACAAAGGCCAGTGAAACAACCGCAGATGAAAACCTAAGACTGAGAACAATAGCCAGCGTTTATTGCAACAGATGTCTATGGTACACGAGACCCTCCTCCGCTGAAAACCAAGCTGGGGAGAGATGCTGGTCTCCGTGTTACCAACCTTGATTCGAAGGAGAAGAAAGCCAAGCAGTTCATCACAGCCAGTGGGTCGAGGGGACAGTGGATAAGAAACCGAACTGTGTTGAGTGAAAAGTAGCATGCAGCTCAATTTGAAGTTTGAAAGATTGAAAGGAACTATTGAGAAAGATGGGGAAAATCTGCAACAGAGGCATCCGGCACCACGTGGGTGCTCACACGGGAAACTCTGGGCGATTACCCAGTGATAAGAGACTACCGTAACCAGAAGGCCTTGGGACGAGGCGAAGATAGGTCAAAGTGGTCATAAAGAGGTTTTGTAAAATCCTCTGTACCGTTGAAAGTCATTGACCGACAGATGATTGTGAAGTATAGGGAAATGAATCCCGCTTGAACAGTGTTGCAAAACTTGGCAAGAGTGAACCCGGCGGAGGGAAGCTAACGAGAAGGGGCAAACTCTACAGTCCCATAATGAACTGTGTTTCGTAAAGTTGGCAAGAGTGAATCCGGCAGAGGGAAGCCGGCAACCAGGGGCAAAGCCCTAACAACTGTTTAAAAAGACATTAAGATTTGTGAATGCAAGACCAGTGAAAGTGAATGGTCCCCCTTGTCAGTTGGGTCCAAGCCGGGCCGAGGGAGATCCACGGGTGAAAAGGAACTGTTTAGTTGTTTTGTGGAAAATGATTGGTGAGGTGTCTGCGCCCTGAATAGGGGGACCCAGGGGTGAAACCGTCACCCAAAGTATGTATGGAACAGAACTTTGTGTTTGTTGAATGCATCAGGCCCTCGAAGGCAAGAGACTTTTATTGAAAAGAGACTTAACCATCGAATAACCTGTTAGCGGATACAGAACTGTTGGCTCGTGCTGGGAAGGCTCCAGCGTGTGCTGTGCTCCAGGGTCCCACCTTGTCCCATGCTGAAAACTTGGGGCAGGGAGATCCCTGGCAATCACATCCTGACTTATTATTTGTGAACACTTCTTTCTTTATTGAACCCTTATCCCACACACTTTTTGTAATTAGTTGTAAGGAATTGCCAATAGGTTTTTCTTAGTATAGGCCCTTTTATTTTGACACAACCCCACAAGTACTGCCTTATTTTTCATTTGATGGTCAACGCTTGTTCCCATCTTAGATTTAGGGTTAGAATAGGCGGTTTTCAACCCTGCATTTACAGTTTAATAAAGACCCTTGAACTGTGATCACTTGGGTCTGTTTTTACTGTTACCACTATGAGTTACTTACAGGTGGCATCAGGAAAGGCGGTTGGACGACAGAGAAGGTGCAACTTACATTGGTTTACAAAGGTGCAGTGTTTCTGGGGATCACCAAAAAACCTCTCAGGGGATGCCAATGGAAACGGAGAGGGAACAAATAGAGGGGCTGTTGCTTGAGGGGCTGGGACAGCTCGAGGGTTAGGGGCAAGGTGGTCATCCTCATCGGGTAATTGATGTTGCGTGGCTTGTAAATTATCAAGTCTTTGATGCAGAAGATTATTAGCTGCAATTATGTCAGCCCTTGGGGCTGTAATAGCTTGAACTAAATTGTGCAGAGGGTCAGGGGCTTGCTCCATGTTGTCAACCTGAGGCTTCACAGTCTGTTAGCTTACTGACTAATGGGTGGAAATCTCAGGCATGTTGACATAATTCCTTCAACTCAATAGCCCCATCAAGACCTCAAATATAAGCCTGAATAGATGATTGAGCAAAAGACCAATGAAGATGCAAGACACCTTCTTACAGGAGCTGACAAGATAGAGAAAGGTACAATTAGTATGAGATGTGTATATGAACCCAATTCCCCAATCTATCCTGATATACCTGATTGTTTTCCAGTTGGGGTCTTGAAGGTATGGAATGGAACTCCAGAAGGGGGGACAGGCCAGATCCCCAGGAAGGAGTCGGGAGGTAGCAGCAAGGAAGTCTTGGTGTTTGTATCCAAAAGAAAAGGAGCTGGAAATAATCCAATCGTAAAGAATCCTAGAGTGGCAAGGCAGTCCTGCTCTCATATATCCCAAAGAATAAAAGGGCAGAAGCAAAAGGGTAATCCAAGCAAACGCAATCCAAATGACAATCAAAGAGCAAGGTCCGGCAGTACAAAAATATCCGGCAAACAAAGCCTAACAAATGCTGATCCAGAGGAAGATGAAGGAGGTCTAGCGTCCGGTACACAGAGTAACAGCACAGAATAACAAGATACGCGGAAGAACAATGGCAAACCAGTCAGTTGTGAAGCACCAGAGAATTGCTAAGGCTGGCTCTTATTGAGGTCGGTGAACAATCAGCTGCTTCCTGGTGGTTCTGCATCCTGTGACAGAACGTACCTATAAACGTACAATGGGACATGGTGCACAGTGCTCTCAGGCAGCTGTGTGTTGTGGTCCTCTGCTTGCCGCTATTCGCTGCAGTATATGCCATGGCAAACACCAAATGCAGCGCACAGCATTTTCTTAACAAAATGTGACTTTGAGCATGAAGTGCAGTCTAGTTGTCCAAGGCTAAATCCGCTGCGCCGGACATTTAAACCCAAAGATTGCCTACAGTTGGAGGATCAAGAAGGAAGCATGTAGAGAGGCTGCAGAGTATGCAGCCGCAAGCGAGACCAGGAGCAGAGGCAGTCCAGAGGAGAGGAGCCACGGAGAGAGCAGTGAAAGTTTGCCTGCAGCAGAGTGGTGCCATTCTGAACCAGGGAGAGGAGAGGAGAGACGCCGGTACAGAAAAGGTGAACGAAGTGCAGAGGAGGCAGGAGAGACTAGGCCCTGCAAAGCTCTGCAGGTTCCAACGATGAAGGAAGCAAACGCTGACACAGGAACCAGAGGAACTTCTGATAACATGGGGAAACTAGCCCCACGGCAGACTCTGGAAGCAACAGCATTTTTTACCAGTGAAAAAGCTGAGACTGAGTGGGGCCCCGGGACGTGTGAAAACAGCAAAAGAGTATTTAACGGGCATTTTTTAATACTGACCAAAGCGAAAGCATGGTACAATTATCGTGACATTAGATGTCAGTTGGGGGAAACCTGGAACCAGCATTGCCATAAGCCAAAAGGCATTGTGAGAGGAAGGCAAACATGGTACAATTCTCCTGACATGAGATGTCAGTTGGTGGAAATCTGGAATCAGCATTACAGTAAGCCAAGTGACAGTGTGAGAGAGATAAAGAGACAAAGGTTGTGCATGTCTACTGACCTGAAATGTCAGTTACGAGAAATCTGGAACAAGCATCACTAAGAGCCAAGAAACATTGAAAGAAAGGTTGACAGACAGAGCTTTAACAATACCACATATATGAAATGCCTGCATGGGGGAAATTGCTGCAAGTAACCACTGAAGTCAACAAGTTGTGTTATAGAAGAAATGTTATTGTGTAATTACTAAAGTGGAAGGAAGTTTGCAGGAATACCTGATCAGAGTATCAGGTGAGGATCCTTTTTGGAAAGATACCTTGTAGGAGATTATACCAGGAATTCTGTGTGAATCAATAGGGGGTTATTCCTTGCAGGAGAGTAAAGCAAGATATCAAAGGATAGAGTTGAGAAAAGTGTTCTATGAAAAAGAAGTTTGGTTTTGCCATTCTGAGAAAGGTGTTCTAGGAAAGAGACATTTGGTTTTGCCCCATCCTGAGAAAGGTGTTCTTTGAAGGAGACATTTGGTGTTGCAATCTTAAGCAAAGTGTTCTGTGGAAATGATATGTGTTTTGCGATCCTGAAAACAATATTCTATGGATGAAACATTCTTATTTTGCTAATCCAAGGAAGAGATTTTCTTTTTTTAAGTGAAAAGAGAAATGTTCTCATTTGGACAGAACATGTTGGAACCACATATATCCAAGATACATCCTGGATTGTCTCAGGGAAGTGTGAGAAACCCAAGGGTGTTCTCCCGATTAGACCCATAGAAAAGCTGGTACTCTCAGATCCCAAACCTGGGGGTAGATGAGCGAGAGAGGATCACCTGGGTAGGGGAACTCGGGGGGGTTATGCTCGGGGGAATGCCCCAGGTGAGACGCGGTAGTACATTGGAGACGAGGAGGACGAAGTGCCTGCGACTTTTTTAGGTTGTTCCAAATCAACCTCCCTTCCACCCAATGAATCTCCCTTACCAGAATGCAACAACCCCTCCGCATCTGGTAAACCTATTAGGAATCCAAACCCTGTTGCAGTGGGAAACTACATCTCCCAGAATCCCATTTTTTCTGTTGCCTACCCGAGTACTCCCAGTCACTCTTATCCCCGTCCCTCTGATTATTTCCCTAACTCCCACTGTACTTTGACAAAACACTACAGTTCCCACAATCCCCCTATTCATTTCACAACAATAATCCCGGTCATTCCCTCGACAGACCTACTAATCATTAATTTACAGATTTTTCCCATTATCACAACCCCAACAATTCTCACCCTTCGGAGTTTACCAACCCCCATAGGATCAGGGATGATGAAAAAGGAGGTAGAAAGAAACCCCATTGGAATGCGAGGGCTATAGTTACCTATGAAATCCCGCCAGGTTGTCCTAGTTTTGAGGCCAGGCAGAGTCAGGAAATTGCAGAGAACTACACACACCTCACTGCCCTTTCCCTTCTCCATAGGAATAAAAGACAGAGCACAAAAGCACTTTCTGAGCAAGGCTGAATGCATGAGGAAGCAGCTATTCCAGGACGGCAGTTCAAATGGAGGATAAAGGCTGCGAGACCTGAAAGTACGTCAAAGAGGGAGTTGCCCTTACCCTTTTAAAACCAGACCCACAAAGCCTGCGACAAAGGAATCATAAAACCGGGAATCACAGCTGGCAAATAGTGTGACCGATATCAGCGGTACATGGAGCCCTCCCACACTAATAGCCAGGGCGGGGAGATGCGGTTGCCATCGTGGTACTGTCCTTGACTCCAGCGGAAAAAGAAATGTCAATGAGTTCAGCTCAGCCAGTGAGTTGGAAGACCTTGGTAAGTGGACCGGACTGTGTTACGCTCAAGGTTGCAGTGGCAGCATGAAGAAGCGTATAGACAGAGGTCTTTTGGAAAATTAACTTGGTACCAGAGATAGAGTAGTTCAACACCACGCGGGCGCTCATTCAAAGGTCTCTAGCTGGTACCCCTCTGCTGAACCAAGAGAATGTGGAATAACAAAAGTAGTGAAACTACCATAACCAAGAGGCCATAGGGAAGGCCGGTGTGAGGTGTCAAGGTGGTCATACAAGGGTCAAGCCAAACCTCTTGTACAATCAAAAGTCCTTGACACGTTGCAGAAGTTTGGATGATTATGAAATTGTGAACCCGACTGAGGGAATTGTGCAAGAGGCGTTTGCGCCCGGCTGAGGGGAACACTGTGCGAATTGTGATTTTGTGCATCCCGCACTTGTCATAGACTAACAGAGTCACCGGGCAAGACTTGATAGCCCTTCGTAATTCTCTGTTTAAAATTGGCAAGTGCTTTGGAAGGTCTGAGCCCGGATGGGGGGGCTAACTAAAACTAAATGGTTGTTTAAAAAGACATTGAGACTTTTGAATGTTGCAAATGAGGAGATTGTGATTGAAAGGAGGTAGTGAACCCGACTGAGGGAAGTCAAGAGAAAAGCTAAGGGAAGTGAATCCCACATTGTGAAGAAGCTAAATGAACCTGACTGAGGGATGTCCACAGTGAGTGGTTGGTCTGAGCCCAACTGAGACTTTGAAATCCTGCATGTTCGTCCCAGTGAGTTGCAAAGAGATAGGAAGAGTGAAAATCACTCTGAAACCCTGCATCCTGGTCTCAGTGAATTTTCAAGGCATAAAAAGGGTGACGGTCATTCAGGTAGCCCGCATACTCGTCCTAGTAGTTGGCAGGAGTATCAAAGGTGTGAGAAGCATACAGAAGCCCGCCATAGTTGTCATAGTGAGGGCCAAGAGTACCAAATAAGTCAGACACTTAATCTACATTTCTCAGTGTGAAGATAAAGAGTCTTAAGAGTGCTAAGGACAAGTCTACAAGGGCCTCGAAAGATCTCTTGAAGGGACTAAAAAGGCTATTGCGAGGAATAGCTACACTTTTTTAATATACCTTATTGAAAGGAGCTGTGTTGAAAAACATCCCAGGGGATGGAAGCGGTCGGGCTAGAGTAGCTAGAGTAGCTTAGCATTTTGGATGGATGACAGATATTTACTTTGAACTTCACGACTTTGACTAGTACTCTAGTTTAGTTACATAAGTTAAGGAAAACCTTTGCTTAAGGAAAGTTAGGCATTGTCTTTATTATTTAAATAAAATCATTGTGGATGTGTCACATAAATGTCTGTCTCCTCCTTCTGACATTGAAGTTAAAGGAGCACTTTAATACTGAATTGAGATTCTTGTTAATGTAAATACATACAGTACTTTTTCAGAACCCTGTCGGTTGTACTTGATAGCAAATCACAACCTGATAGATGCGTGATAGATTTAATTGAATTATAATTATTGTCTTCCCTAGATTTACAAGCAATATTCCTTTGGTGGCTATAACCTCAATTTAAAGCAGCTTTGGTTCCAAAAACTCTTGTTGTTCTTGTTAACACTAGACAGGTACCCTTCTTCTCATGGAGGTTTTCACATAACTGATATATTCTGTTGCCAACCTCAAAGTAAAAGGCAGGTGATCTGTAACTTCCCAAAAGTACAGTTGTTAATGAACTAATGCACAAAGTATGAAAATAACAAACAGCACCAAAATAAATGCGTTTTTAGTAGGCCCCACATAGTCAAAGGGTTCTGATTGTTATATTAATGTTATTTTTCAAAGCACTTAGTAAGCAGCATGTTCATCACTGTGTTTTTATTCACTGCATTGAAAGATATATAGAGATGAGCAGTAGGTAATTGTTGAAATAGCATTCTTTTCAATGAATTAGGATGGAAAGATGTTTGGAAATAGAGGCGATTCCAGATTAGCATGCAAGACTAACGAAGGCTCCTCTGCACAGTGTGATCTCTTGAAATTAGAGATGTAGGGTAGATTATCATTTATGGGGCAGATTCTTTTTTACTGGAGGATAATGCTGGAATTTAGAGATGATTTATGGTTGGATTTCATTTTTGACGGTGTGGTGCATAGTGCAGACTTAAATTGAATGTGTTTGGTGACTGGTACCTAATGCAGAGCAGAAATAATTGACTAAACCAATGTGCTGTTCTTGGGGCCTGGAAGAAAATAAGCTGTAGCTTTCTGGACTGGACTACGAAGGATGTAAGGGCCAGGTAGACTCAGCTGCTCTCGTCCAATCTGGGAGCTCCTTTGGTGCCACAGTTGCTGGACCTTCAGTTGCAGCCAAGCGAGGAAGACATGAAATCCAGTGGGAGAGTTCCAAATCCTTGGTGCCACATTCAAGAAAGTCTGATAGTCTGTATATACCTTAATAACATTAACCATGTCAAGGAGGGGGGCGTGGCTTGATGGCTAGGTGAGAGGACGCTCCTTGGAGGAGCTCCCGATGATCCGATTTTGATCCTGGGAAGAAGTGATGGTTTTCGGCGGACTTTCGAGCCCACGGTGCATCCAAGGGTGCATGAAAGTGGGGGGCACATGGTGAGTGCCCTCCCCGCCAGCGAGACTGCATATCCACAGAACTAGACTTCGAAGAAGGTGGCGGTCACGCAGTGGAAGGGCAGCACCCAAGATGGCTGCCCGTGGACAAAGGGCCATAAATGGTCCGTGGAGCTGAGGAAGACAAAGCTGGCCGGAGCGGGGGCAAGCCCAACCAGAGGGACGTGTCGCATGCGTCTCTGGCCGGTGGCAAGAACATAAGTGCAGGCCCCCACTGAGGAGGCCCTGGTTCGTGGCGTGCCAGCAGAGCGAACCCGAGTTTAGCGGAGCCTTGCTGTGAAGGGGTTGCGGCGCCGGAGACACAGCTGGGCGCATGTGCCCAACCGACGCAGCAGGATGTCCTCCAAGGTGGTGCGTCCCCGGATCAAGCAGCCCACGATGGAGGCCTACGCTAGGTCGCCCCCGGGCGCAGAAGGGGGCAAGAGCAAAGAAGTCCCTGCGGGGGCGACGGACCCACCGGGTACTATCCAGGAGGTGCTGGCAGCAATTGCCGACTTGAAGGTGGCTTGGGAGACGAAGTTGGGCCTGGCCATGAAAGAGCTGCAGGAGGGCCTAGACCTTAAGATCGGAGCGGTCCGAGAAGAGGTGAACCTGTTGCGTCAGGACGTGCAAACGATCGCAGAGCGCACTGGGGAACTGGAGAAGGAGTTGGCCCCGACCACGGAGGCGTGCAATGCACATGCTAAGGAGCTTCATGCCCTCGTGCAATTAGTGGGCAATCTGGAGGACAGAGCAGAGCAGGCAGAGGGGCGCTCCAGGCGCAACAACATTCGCATAGTGGGTGTTCCGGAGGGAATGGAAGGATCGAACCCCACGGAATACGTTGAAACCATGCTCTTGCAGGAGATTACAGGCGGAGAGCTGACCCAGGGGTTCGCGGTTGAAAGGGCGCATAGGGCCCTGACCAGGAGACCAGCCGCAGGAGCCCCCCCGCGGCCGTTGATCGCGAAGATCTTGAACTATCGTGACCGCGAAAAGATCCTCGAATTTTTCCGAAAAGGAGGTACGATAGAAAGGGGGTCAGCGAAAATAACGGCGTATCCGGACTATACGCTGCTCGTACAGCGGAGTCGAATGAACTTTGGAACTGTGAAAAGGAGGCTTAGAGAAGCAGGCCATCGCTACATGTTGCTCTACCCCGCTAGGTTAAAGGTGTTTTATATGAATAGATCCCTCTTCTTTGAGACGCCGACCGAAGCGATGGAGTGGCTGGATATGCAGTGTCGACCTCAGGAATCGGATGCCCAGACAGAAGCGGCTGGAGATAAGTAGCACGCTGCAGAGGCGCCCGTGAGCCCATAGTCACGACATTGGGACTGGAATATAGTACGATATTGTGCTTGTGGGGAGGAAGTCATGGTATCTGCTGGCGGGTCCTGTTGAATGCACTTCTCCTAAATAGATAACTGGGAGCTCCTGGGGAGCACCCTCTGTACCCAATAGTAGTACACTTAGTTAGGTCACTGTTAGATAGGTGACACCCCGCAGGGTCCTTGTCCTCGGATACGAGACAGGTCCAGACGTGGGTAGGCCTGAGATCCAGGGATGGAGCTGGGCTATTGTTGGCGGTTGGCGGGGAGGGGAGGAGGGAGTTGTGTGCAGTGGTGTGAAGTTGGGGGGGTGTTGTTTGTGAATAGAAGGGAGAGAGCCAGGAAACGAACCAGCACGGGCAGCATTATGGGAAGGGATGGGATGGGGATAGTCCGACCAGATGGCATCGGATAATCTCAGAATTGTGACCTGGAATGTACGGGGCCTTAACAGCTACCTGAAACGTAATAAAGTGATGTTGTACTTAAAGAGGATGCGTGTAGACATAGCCCTGCTGCAGGAGACCCACCTTATTAGGGAAAGGCTGGAGGTGGTCAGGAGAAAATGGAAGGGCAATGTGGTGGGGGCGGCGTACTCGGCGTACGCCAGAGAGGTCATTACTTGGGTGGCGCCTCATGTGCCGTTTCGGGTGCTTGATTCTACGGTGGACCTGGAAGGTAGAATGGTGGTGGTGACGGGCCTCCTGGAAAACAGGGAAGTGCATATAATAAATTTGTACGCCCCCAATAACGACACAGCGGCTTACTTTAGGACCCTCTACAGTAAACTTGGCCCCCTGACAGGGGGCCGGTTGTGTGTGGGGGGGGGGCTTTAACTGTACCGTGAATCCCAGAATGGACAGGTCCAAGGGCAGGGTAGGGAAAACGGCACCGGCGGCCAAAGCGCTGGGTACCTTGCTGAAAGACCTAGGCCTAGAGGATGCGTGGAGAAGGCTGCATCCCACGGATAAGCAGTATTCACACTTTGCGGCGCCACATGACTTGCACACAAGGTTGGACTACATGTTTGTGACAGCCGAGATAGTGAGAGACTTGGAGGGAGCGGAATACAAGGCCTGAGTACTATCTGACCACTCGCCCTTGGTGGTGGACTGGAGACACCAGCCCCCGAGACCTCGGATCCCTACATGGAGGCTCAGGACCGAGGCTCTGCAGGACGAGGGGTTTCGGGAGGGCCTGAGGGATGCCATCGAAGAATACTTTGATATAAACACGGGAAGCGTCAGCTCTGTGGGCACACTGTGGGAAGCGTTTAAGGTGGTGGTGCGCGGGGTAGCCATTTCCCAAGCTAAGGGGCTACAGGGGGGTATCGAAAGGGAACTCCAAGAGGCGGAAAGGGAGCTAGAAGATCTCACGTGTTGCGAGAGCACCGCTCATGATAACAGAACCAAAGTAAAGGAGCTACAGTTGTCCTGCAGCGCACTCTGGGATAGGCTATGCAGACACAATTACAGGAAATATACGGAGAGGATACACGCAGGGGGCGACAAGCCGGGCAGACTGCTGGCCTGGCTGTATAAGAGTGAGACCCCCCCGCTCGGTGATCAGTGAGATCAAGGATGAGAGAGGTTGCATATGCAACACTCAGAAAGAGGTAAATGAGGAGTTCCTTAAGTTTTATAGACACTTGTATGAGGACACGGGGGAGGATATGTGTCAAGACATACTGGACACGTTGGAGGACATAGAACTGCCCACCCTGGATGACCTAGAACGCGCAGAGTTAGACGCACCCATCACCTCGGATGAGCTGGAGGTAGTGATTCAGAATTTGCCCACTTGCAATGCGCCTGGTTCGGATGGGCTGCCTAGTGAGTTCTACAAAACATACAAGCAAGAGCTGCTTCAGCCACTGCTTGCCACTTTCAACGAGGCCTAAGAGCAGGGGGAACTCCCATTATCCCTCCGCGAGGCTGTGATCATCCCACTCCTGAAACCAGGCAAGCCGGCCGCGGAGTGCAGGTCTTACAGACCGTTGTCCATGCTTAACCAGGACAGCAAAATACTTAAGGCTGTTTCTGGCCAACAGACTGAAGAAGGTGATTGGGAAACTGATACACCCAGATCAGACGGGATATGTTCCAGGCAGGAACATCACCGATAACCACAGGAGGCTACACCATATCATTGACCAAACTGAGGATGACGCGGGCGAGTTGGCTATAGTGTCATTAGACGCGGTCAAGGCCTTCGACTCGGTACGATGGCCCTGGCTGAAAGCGGCCCTGAAGGGGTACGGAGTGGGAGCTGGATACCTCAGATGGGTCCAGTTGTTTTACAGCACCCCGATGGCGAGAGTCAGGACAGGGTCCACAATCTCAGATACATGGCAACTTTGCAGGGGGACCAGACAGGGATGCCCCTGGTCACCCATGCTATATATACTGGCATTAGAGCCGCTGGCAATATGCCTGCGACAACAATATGGGGAGGTGGGCATAAGCACTGTTAGTGGAGAGCACCTGATATCACTATATGCGGATGATATGCTCCTTTATTTGCGTTATCCAGAAGAAAACCTGCAGTATGTGCTGGAGGTAATAGAACGGTACGCCACCCTTTCGGGCATATCGGTGAACCCTAGAAAGTCTAGTCTGTTTCCTTTTGGCAGATACAGGAATGTCCCGGTACAGAGGCTGCCCGTCCTGCCAATACCATGGCAGCCCTTGACGTTTAGGTATTTGGGAATAAATATTTACCACAAGGTCGAGGCAGAACACAAGCATAACACGGAAAAGGCAATAGAGGGAATCAAGAACAGCATGGTATTTTGGTCTAGATTGCCCCTGACCATGATGGGGAGGGCGGCCTTGCTCAAGATGGTGGTCCTGCCTAGACTCTTGCACTTTTTCGTGAATGTCCCGTTTTCGATACCTAGGAGCCTATTCGCCAAACTTCACAGCGTGTGTAGGGGTTTCGTGTGGGGCAGCTCTAGGAATAGGGTTGCTCTGTGGAAGCTCCAGAACCCATGTGACGGGGGGAGGGGGATAGGCCTGCCTAATTTTGAACTCTATTACCTGGCGGGGCAGCTGCAGTACATGGCCAGGTGGCTTTCGGCTGAAGACTCGGCGGAAGCTAGGCTTCTGCGTGGAGACTCAGCCCCATACTTTCTGATGGAAGTGGTGTGGTTGTGCAGAGACAAACTGGTGGGCAGGGGGCAGCTACTGAGGCTGGGCTGGGAGATCTGGCACAGGACATGGAAGATTGGGGGGGATTCGGAGCCGTACTCCCAGCAGGCCCCTTTGGCGGCGCTGTGCGGGAGCGACTCTCAACTACTTGAATCGGTCCGTAGATACTGGGAACAGGTAGGCCTGGCCACTCTTGGGGACATATGGCAGGAAGGGGAGGCATTGGACTTTCAGAGGTTGCAGAAAGAGACGGGGGTACATGGTGGCCAATATATAACCTACACTATGCTTGTGAAAAAGACTAGAGAAAGATGGCCCGAGACAGTGCTAGCGGAAGACCCTGACGCCTCCCTGGAAACTATGTATGATGTATCGGAGGGCGGGCACGAAATATCGAGGATATACGAGCTCCTGCGAGTAAGGGCAGGGAAAGAGTTGATTCAATTGAGACAAGATTGGGAGGAAGAGGTGGGAGGACCCATGACAGACGGGCAATGGGAATGGGCCCAGAGGTACCATAAAAAGGTGTCCCGGAACACGAGATTCCAGCAGCTTCAATTGTACGTTACCCACAGGGCTTATTTAACTTCCGGGAAGATTGCAAAGTTTGGGGGACCAGCTACGCAGCTATGCCCCAGGTGTGGGGAGGTGAATGCGGGACTGCTACACATGTTCTGGGCTTGCCCGGAAGTGCACAGATTTTGGGACGAGATTAAGACGAAGCTGGCTGGTGGGGGGGGTGGTGCTGGATGTGGAATCGGCCTGGTAATGCATGCTTTGGCTTTTTCCTAGACCCCAGCATTCAAAACACATAAGCAAGATGAAGGACCTGGCTTGTGTTTTGGCCAAGCGCAGGATTGCCATGGGCTGGAAGGCAGCCCACAGACCTAGGGTGGAGCTATGGTGGGCGGACTTCTTGAGGTCGGCGGAAGCTGAATCTGTAGTCTGGTTTGAAGCGGTCACTAGGGGGGGCGAGGAGGAAGTAGGGCCCTTGCTATCCTGGCGGCAATTGGTGGCCTCTATGGCAAACTCTCATCAGGGTAACAACGCTACAGAGGACCCGGATGATGACTGCCTAAGTACTGTGCTACCCAATAATGCTCATGTAAATGACATGTGAGAACCAGCTTTTAAGGGGGGGGGGAGTTGGGGAGTTCTAATGAAAATGTGTTGAACTATGATGCTTTCTATGCTTTGAAACAGTTGTAGTGTGTTTGTTTGACTTCAAAATAAAATAAAAATATTTTCAAAAAAAAACCATGTCAAGCAGGAACTGTTTTGGGGAATGCAGACATCTCCACCAGTCAAGAATCTCCCACACTTTTTTAGTCTAGCAAAGCATCAGTACTGAAGCTCAAAGGAAACCAGTGCAATCGCGAGGGTCAGGGTAAGATGCTCAAAACAACTAAGCATTTGGGTTGGCCAGTTCAAAATAAGATTGATTATTCCCGATAACATTAGAGGCATCCCACTATAAATGACATGGCTGTATTCTAACCTAATTGAAACAATAGTGATAACGAGTGCTTTAAGATCACAGGACAAGGAAGGTCCAGATTTTGCACCAATTGGAGGAAATAAATCCTCTCTTAACAATACCTGAAATCTAATGTCACATGCAAAGTAACACCAGCAAATGTGTGATGGGTGAAAGGTTATTAATGTTAACCCCTAGCATTGCTCTGGGCGACACTCATACCGTTGTTTTTTAGTCCGCCTGAGCCATTGCTGAAGGGGACCAGCAAAATGCAAATCTTAATTCTGCCACTAATGGGAGCAATCCAGCCCTATCTGCTAGGCTACTTCCTGTCTGCATGTAAACACAAGCAGCCCTAGATATGTTTCAGCCTTGTTGGCACTCATCACTCAACTGCAACAGTGTTCCTATTGCTTCTATGTTTACAGTACAGAGACACATTATTTTATTGTTTTATGCCAATGTGACATAAAGTAAGGAAGTTCCACCATTCTCTGGGGCAGATTCCAGCATTTTCAACCATAGAAATGGCACCAAAACCCATTTACAGCCATGGGTCTGCACATTGACTCATCCAATATTTCATGTGCTCCTCTGACTTGCGACAACCTTTGGTGACATCGAGTATATATAGCAGGGACAGATATTAGTTATTGTGGTAGCCAGAGGGATTGGTATTATCCTCTTAGAGGCCACAGTCATGCTCTTTGCTTCGGGTCACTGCACTACAGCCTGGTCTTCGATATTTGATGACCATCAATGCTTTCACGCTTGAATGAGACATGGGCAATGAGTCACAGGAATATTAAGGATGCAGTCTAATTACCTCAAAAAAGCCTCTATTTTTTTCCAATTATATATTGTGTTGCCATTCACCTTTTGAGACCTTGTTGAGCAGCCTAGTTTAACATCACTTACAGATGGACATCATCACACTATGGCCCCTGTAGAATGTAAGCAATATTTCCTGCCTGCTTCATGCAAGTAGCAACCCATTTTCTTATTAAGAATGTCTGTTCATAACAAAGAAGTAAACTTTTGTTATCAATTCTTGCACACACTTGTGTATTTAGAGAAACAATATTATTAATGTTTTTTAGTTTCAGCAGTAGCTTCATAGCTTTGACTGCGTCAATTGGTAAAATGTTCTTCCATAGCTGTAGGAGGCATGGGACATAAGTACAAATTGCCTTTTTAAATTTTGATCAGTGCCTGTTTGCCTTCAATACACATGTATATTCTCTAGGTCTTTCGCCCCACCTTCATCAGCAATCATAACGATTTCCTGAGACTTTTCATTAACAACACTCTATTGTGCTTTACACTTGGAAGATCACAGTGCAGTTTTGTAAACTAGGTAAGACTTCACTGGAGGCAGACAATCTTCAGGGATCCATTGCAGCCCAACGAAGAACAAGACATTTTTCAGTATTGATTCTTCCATTATGGGAGAACCAAGGGCATGCTTCTGTGATTTTTGGATTATAAAATAAATTGCAAGAACACATTCAATAGTTTGAATTCTCATTTTTTTTTCAGCTGCTAATCCATTTACGTTGTTGCTGCTGAAATAACCCTGGATATTCCACAGTGGCTGCTTGTAGGGTTGCAATTATAATGCTATCTTTAAGACCGGCACAAGTTTTCCTCTTGAAAATAAACGTACACTTCCGCTGCTTCTACAGAAGAGTCAATTTGGTAGTGGTCTACCACATACAACATAATTTTGTTTACAACATACATTGAATTATGCTTTCAGATCAGTATTTATAAACTGCACACATTTACAAAATACAAAACCTTTCCATATTTATATAGTATAAAAATATTCCCCTGATAAATATGTGTCTGCTTCATGGTTGTCATTTATATACTCTATGCCCTGTTAGCCCTGCTTATTTTGGGTACTTCTACTGGGAGACCAAGTGGGCTGGCTGTCTCCCTGGCCTAGTGGATGATGGGCATGTGAGTGGTGTGACTAGAACCCCTTGCTCACCCTCAATTTACCCCGGAATTTGACCGGGGGGTCACTGCATGTGTCAACAAATTGTAATTGGCACTGTAAGAGTGAATCCTTCGTGTTGTACTGTTTGTGGGTTCCCCTTTGTAGCTTGCTAATGCCCCTCAAGGTGACCTCTAGAGCCAAATGAGGACAGCGATTGTGATTGTGTTGTTCCTGCAGTTCATGCTTGGTGAGAGCTTGCCTCGCTGAGTGAATAAGATGTAGATCTGCTTCGGGAGCTATGTACTTCTGCTTGAGCGAGAACACGTGCTGTCAAAATCCAAGATGGCAGATGCCACTCTTTTTTTTCGTTTCAACTTTATTTAGGTTTGGCTGCACCTTAATGACATAGAGATGGTGCTAATGCACCAGATACATACATAGCAAGCTCATTATCCCTCAACGTTCCCACCCTCCACCCCTGTTGTCTTCCTTCTCCTTCCTCCTAGTCCCCAACTGAATGGGTAAACATCTTATCTGTTAACAGCCTTGCAGGCACTGTGGCACTTGATGTGTCTTGTACAGGATAGTCTGTCATATTCCAGTATTCCAGTATGGAAGTCCAGACCTCTGTAAACTGATGTAGTACCCCCTCTTCTGCAGCTGTGACTTTTTCCACCTTTTTCTACCACTAGGATGTCCCAAATCCTTGACCACCACCAGGGGTATGAGAGGACCATCACCAGTCTTCCAGGCCTGGGCGATTGTAATCCTAGCTGCCAACAGGAGGCGGGTATTCAGCTTGGCCGTCACACCTGATCTTGAGTACCTATCCGGGACTAGCACCCCTAGCAATGTCACTTTGGGCTCCAGCGGGAGCTGGACCTGGGTTATGGCCTCTATTGTACTTAACACGTCTCCCCCAGAAAGACTGGACCCGTGGACATTCCCACTACATGTGAAAATATGACCTCTGTGCCCCATAATTAGGCCAACAAGATGGATCCAAAGATCTCTTGATATTATGCAACCTGACCGGAGTGTAATACCAGCGGTAAGTCAGTTTGAAAGCACATGCCTTGTTGGTAACGCATTTCGAGGAGGTGGAATTCCTTGACCATATGTCCACCCATGTCTGGTCCTCCACGGGGTGACCTAGATCTGCCTCCCACTTCGCCACGTATTGAGGCCGAAGGGTCCACATATCTACCTGTCAGAGTTTGTATAGCTTGGTTATGTTTCCCCCACGTGATTTCTCCAGTGGAGGAAATTCTACGGCCCGTTTCCAGAATTGCCCTCTGTTGGATAAGGGAGTGATTGATTGATTAATTGATAGGTTATTTATAATGCGACAATACACAAGTGTTTCAAGACGCTACCAGGCAGGGAGGGGAAAACAGTGGAGAACAAGACAAACAATCTTACGAGTACTAGGCCTTGAAACACTTGTGTATAGGCGCGTTATAAATGCCATATCATATCATTTAGATTGTGCAAGTGCGCAGACAAGAAGTGCAGGGTAGAGGAAGGGGGAGAAGTGCACCAGTGCAACAGTTCCCTGGGCTATGTGCAAGGAAGGCAGGGAATCCAAGGTGAACAACCCCCGGAAGTGCAAGGAAGGCCAGGTGGAAGTGCAGGAGGGCCCGAAAGGCAAGTGGAAAGGGGTGGGGCTAGGTGTCCTATATGACTCAGATGAGCAGCAGGCAGCCAGTTAACATAACTGAGCAGGAGGAAGGGAAGGATAGCAGAGGCAAGGCAGAGAGAAAAGTAGGAGGGGGCAAGGTTAGCAGCGGAGAGACAGAGAGAAGGAAGAGGAGAAAAGGAAGGTCTTGAGGAGCTTCCAGAACTTAACAAGGTCCGGCTCAAGGCGGAGAGTGGCAGGGAGGCCATTCCAGAGGAGGCGCCTGCAGAGGACAGAGATCTTTTTTATCACACAAAAACACTTTCTAGGAGCATGTTCGAATGCGTTTTTGAAACCTTAATTTGAGTTTGTACATCAAATGTGTTCCCTGTAAACTTCCCTAGGCAGAAGAACACCCTATCCCTGTATGGTGTAGCTATCCCTAGGTAGAAGGTGGTGCAACGCCTATCTAATAGTGGCAGGAAGAGGTTCTACCCCTGCTTCTACAATGTTTTTGTTACCAATTACCGTGAACTGTTAAAAAGGTTGAACCCAATCTACTTATCCCTCAGTGGACATCCTCTGGAGGTCTTTTCTATTCATCTATGCTGGATACACGGCTCCTAGATGTGCTTTACTCACCCCTAACAGAGGTGTGTACATGAGGTGTAGGCCCGTAGTGTGGTGCGGTTCAACACAACCAATTTTTGACCCAGTTGTGTAGGTCAATTATTCATAAAAATTCAAAAGGACCTTTTAATAATTTCAGGTAAAGAGACCATTTGTCTCTGAATCATATGTGGTGTAGCGTCACCACAACGGAGCAAGAAAGAGGTTTCTTTCTAGTAAAAGATTATTTCTTTTTTCGCTGTGTCCTGTGTGTTCTTTGGGGATATCATCTTTTGTAGTGGTCGACCGGTTTCAATGAACTGCCTGTTATCGTCATCCTCTTCAGGACCTTTAGTTTATTTACGTCTTCAAACGGATCGTCCGCTCCTTCAAGGTGGTGTGATCAAATCAAATCAAACGGGGAGTGTTAACAAGGTACATTTATTGCCTGGGAGCTGGCTGTCTCTTATGGTCTTCAATGAATATGACACGGTAAGGAGTGAGTGATACTGCCATCTCTGTGCTTGGTAGGTGGAATAACCGCCTCCTGTGCACGCTTTGGAATTGAGATTAACATTTGAATTGTATAGTTTTTAAAGTTGTTTTAGCGGCATTCGTGGATGTCCACATCTAACAGGATGGGATGTGTCTCATATGTATGTCCCATTTGTGCCACAAAAAAGATATTAGTGCTGCGGGCAGCATTCGTCTGGCTGCTTAAAGTAGTGCGGTGCTGATCAGACTAAGTGGTCAAATGGGGTAGAATTGGTCTCGGCACACTTGTGAATGGCAGGGATCGTGTGGGTAGACATGCAAACCACTCAAGCACTGTCCGACCTGTTGCCAAAGGAGGTAAGATGATTTAGACGGTAAGGTGCTTACCGTCTAAATCATCGGATCCTGCTGGTGGGGCAGACGCGGTGTCTGAATGTCTGCCGCGAGCGCTGAGCAAACACTAATGGTTTCCAAGCGACGCGCTGGACGCGGACGTCTTTTGTGTTTACCGGTCACTCGTGCACCCAATGTGATTGCATGGTTAAAGTGGACGCCATCTTGGAGTGGCGCGTGCTGTGCCCATCTACAATGGGCCATCTATATGTTTGAAGCTGATGTTGTGCCTCAGGCCCTCAGATAACTGAGGAGCACGGCTTCTATTGCAGAGCTCATTCATCTGAGAGTTGCTATATTGTGTAGACGAATTACCGTGGTAGGAGTACTGAAGTGCATAGTTATCTTATCTTCTCTAGGTAATTGCGTGTGGGCCGTGTTGTGTGATACAGTGCTGTGCTCACTTTTAATCTAGGGAATAGAGCTTAGTCATTGCTACTACCAAGTGAGACTTAGCCTTGCAATGTGTGCAAAATGCACGGCGTGCTGCTACAACATGGTGTTTTACAGAGATGCCCTTGTTACCCCCATATGATATGTGGACCATGTTCATATAGTGGCTATCTACTGTTGATTTTCTGCAGGACAAAAGTGCTGTGCTCACTCTTAATCTAGGGAATAGTTTAGTCATTGCTACTACCAAGTGAGACTTAGCCTAGCAATGTGTGCAGAATGCACAGCGTGCTGCTACAACATGGGACCTCATTACAAATCAGGCGGTCCGGAAATAACGGTGGCGGTAAACCCGCCGCCACCGTTGTTTCCGGACCGCCTGATCCCGACTCCTGCAGGCGGGAGGTGATATTCCCGCCAGTTTTGACCTGGCGGGTTTAACACCGCCCGCCTGCAGGCGGACGAGGAAACACCGGCAACATTACGAGATGCTGCCGGTGTTTCCATGATCCCCATTCCCATTGAGTCCCATGGGACTCAATGGGAATGGGGATTAACACCATTCCGCCTCCGTGATTCCCGGAAAACCGGGGTTGTAATGCCCCGGTAATTCTGGGAATCACGGAGACGGAATGGTAATACGAGTCCGGCGGTAACCAGCCGGTTTTACCGCCTCGGTTACCGCTGGACTCGTAATGAGGCCCATGGTGTCTTTCAGAGATGACCTTGTTTCCCCATATACTACGTGGGAATAAAAGGGTGTATTGAGGTCTTCAGTTTGTGGACCATGCTCATAGAGCTGCTGCCTACTGTAGTTTTTTTGGGGGGAGCAAAGCGTGCTCCACCTATTTCATCAGTGCCAGGTCTTGACATTGGATTTCTTCGTTAAGTCCATTTTGGACCGTATTCAGTCTGAAAATCCAGTTTTGCTCACGTCATAGCAATAGGTTCGCAAAATTGCCTCCTCTATGTGGGAGTCTTATCTTCTCAAGAATTGTCCACTCACACTGTTCTGGTGTGTGTCCGTGTGCTTGAAAATTGGCACCCAGTGGAGCAGTGATTTTCTTGGTTCTGATACATGATTTGTGCTCAATGAGGCTTTTTTTCACTTCTCTAGTTGTCATTCCTACGTACCTCAGCCCACATGGGCATGTGATGAGGTATGTGGCACCTTTGCTGTCACAGTTCGCAAGAGTTTTTTGTTCCCATGGGGTTTTCCATCCAATATTGATCTTTTTTGTGCATGATGTCTGGGCGCACATGGAGCAACTCCCGCAGTGAGCATGGCCCATAGGTCTGGCGGAGCCCCAGATCGTTGGTTCTGTTGTTTCAGTCTCTGTTTCTTTTAAGCTATGTACTAGCTGATCCCGGAGGTTTTGTCTCCTTTTTATGGCTAAAGATGGTGTCTCTAGGTGGCTAGTGCCTGTGTTCAAAATGGGCCCGTTTTTTTATTTCTTTTTTTAGAATATTGAAAACAGGCGAATAACTTAGAACAGCTCTGATATTGTTTCTTTTCTTTGGTTTCTGGTGTTGTACCAATATGCTATCTCGTGGGATGTTTCTCTAATATGTTGGGATAATATGTTAGGATGTTCAGATGTTTCTCTAATCGTGGGATGTCTCTAATATGTTGGCGCTATCATTAATAGTATATAGACTTCTCAACAACCTTTGACTGTCAAACCGTTCCTTGCTATGAACTAAGCTTATGAAATGGGGTATTTCTTATTAAAGTGTGACTGGCCCTGCAGTAATACAAGTGTGCACGTTAGAAGTGACAAGGTGGATGGAGACAAATTATTAAGACGTGTTGTGGACTCAAACAAGGCTGTGTCCTTGCAGGTTTATTATTCAATCTGTGCTTGGCAGATTTGGTTAGAGTCATATACAGCACAATATATTTCCCCCGTGATGAGGTGGTTCTCAAATTTGGTGGTTTTGATATGAATAAGACTTGTTCTTGTTGGACCATACCCTTTTGGGATTGCAAAGGCTGCCTAGTGCTTTGTGTACATTTTCTTTTGATCATGCTCTTAAAATCAATGTTGAGTAAACAGAATTATGCTATTCAGCAGAAGTTATAGTAAGGCGAAGACTAAATAGATGTTCCCGGATTAACAAGTAGAAGTTGTATGTGCCTATAAGTACTTTAGGATGGTGCTGAACAACGCTTTTAACTGGAAATATCACTCCATTTATATTGGTAATAGAATGAGAGATCTGCTTATGCCAATGAGACAGTTTAATGTTGAGCATGGAGTTCTATCTCTTAGCTCATTATATAAAGTATTTAAATTAAAAGTGTGCGCTGCAGTCCAATATGGAGGCGAATTATGGGCCCACGGCGCCCATAAGTTCTTTGCTGTTATTGAAGGTAAATGATGGAAATCATAATTAGGCTTATCTACTGGGACGGGATGGAACTGGGACTTATAGGTGTAGAGCATACGGTTAGGTAGCAAGCTAACAAATTACATGGCAGACTTCTGCACTCGGACGTCTTCACCTTGAATGAACATACATGTAAGGCCACTGAAAATAGCCATTGTGAAATTGCTTGCTGAGATTACGATAAGAAACGTGTGCACATAATTGGAAAGATAGTTCAGCGTGTTCAGCGCTTCCTGCTGCGATCTGTGTGTGATCTGTAGGTTGCAGATGTGTAGGTTCGAATCCCAGCAAGGCCAATTCAGCCTGTCATCCTTCCCAGGTCGATAAATGAATATCATCTTAATTTGGGTGATAATTGTATGTAAAATGTTCAATGTACAGCGCTTCGGTAAAAGTGCTATGCAAATAAAAAATCGTCACAAATCATCCTATATGTGCCTATGAGATTAGTGAATTTGATAATTCACCTTGGTGTTTAAAGTATCAGGGAAGGTCTCAGTAGATTGGTCACTTAAATTACAGTGAAAGAATATCTTTGGTTTGCTTTTCAACTAGGGGCTGTACACTGCATTATATAGAGCAGTATCACTGTGTAATGTGAGACAGGCATGGTATCAAGAGAGCCTTACACTCGCTTGTTTTTTGTATGGTATCAAGAGAGACAAAGACTCAAATGTATTTGTTTCAAAACCTTTATTTACTAAGGTTCCTGGGTTGGTGTAATGCCTGACTGGCCCTAACTCTAAAGGGATGGTTCCCTTAACTGATGTTTCTTAAAACCGTCGATGTCCAATAGTCCACAATAAAAGTCTGTCTGTGCTTGCCCTCAATCTTTAGAAAAATGTGATAGGAAGTCTTTAAAAAGGAAAATAGTTGTTCAACAGAAAATAGGAAACCAAAGTTGGTTTCAGGTGGTCTTCTCACCAGATGTAGTTTAGTCAATGTCACAAAAATGAGTTCATTTAAAAAGGGCTGTACGTAAGGCCTTCTACACAGAGCCCTTGCAATAGTCTCAAATACCTTCAGTGTCTTTGAATTCCTTGGGGTTCCCTTCCCCAAGCTTCAACTTCAAGTAAATTCCAAACACCACAAAAGAAATATAACACAGTTCCTTTTGAAGCTCTCAGGGTTTCCTTCCCTAAGCTTCAATCCTTTTTAACACTACGAAACAATAAGTCTCCAACTTGATTAGGCCACTCAGGGTTCCCTTCCCCAAGCAGGCCCCTTCCAGTTTCCAACACAAATTCAGTTTTGTCCTGGTGTACTTTGCTTTCTTCATTAGGCCTCTCCGCATTCCCTTCCCCAAGCTTAGCCCCCTTTTTGGTTTCAAATAAAAGTTCAACTTGTCAGGACGTACCTTTCCTTTTAAACACAGTTCATTCACACTTACTTCACTTGTGGGGCACAATCAGAGACTTTCAGAACCACCTAGTTCTTTGCCCCTCCTAGTCATGACCACTCTGATCTGCAACCCCTCTCTTTATTCCTTGCTCATGCACACTTGCACCTTCCCTTTGCGCTTCCTTTTGTTCCACAGTGCACTCTTGCATTTTCCTTTACTTTCTTATCGTGCCTCTTGCACACCTTACCTCCTTTTATTTCACAGTGTACACTTGCACTTGTCCGTTTCTTTACCGTGCTTCCTGCACGCTTAGCACACTGTCCTCTCTTTACCGTGTACGCTTTGCACTTCTCTTCATCGTACACGCTTTACCCTTTTTAGACTCTTCACATGCCTTTCTTCCACTTTCCCTTTTTCTTGGCGCCGCTAGCGCCCCTTTTCTTCCTTCTATTTCTCTGTCTATTTCTTATGCTTTCTACAATTTTAAACCTTTCCGCTTCGTGCCTCTTTAAAACTGTCTTTTTCTCCCGCTCTGCTTCAGTCAAACGCACGCTCCTGTGTCTCCCTCTTTCTTTCTTACCGAGTAGCGTTGTTTTGACAAGCGGTTCCTCTGGATGCACAGGGTTGAGGTGAGCGTCTCACCACCTGCCCCTTAGTCACCCATGGGACCGGCACACGTCCCAAGTAAAAAAGCATTTTCCCAAACGCCACTAGCAGAATGCAGGCTGCCTTACTCCAGCTCCTTGGCGGCACGGTCCCCGAGCCACGCTGCAGCCCCTCACATACAACGGGCCAGCCCTTCGGCACGCCGTTCTCCTCCAGGCTTTTACTCCTGCTGCTCTCTGCTCCTTGGGTCCTGACAGCATCCCCAGCTCGCTCTCCTTTTTGTGAAAAACCACACCTTTTATAGTTGAAAAAACAGTCGGGTGCGAGTGATCATAATTAAATGTCTGACCCTGCCAGACTCTCTTAGTGGCGCAACTTGAGTTCTTTCTGCAATAGTTTTCCCTTACTTTGCCCATGTTGTTTCTATGGGTAATCTTCACTGCTCTTAATTGCCTTCTCCTCGTCTCAGTATTTGTTGGAAATGGTGAGGGGGAGATAGATGAGATTGAAAATACCCCATGAAAGCTCACAGAAGTGGGTTGGGGTATTACTGGGAGAATATGATGTCTTGCCCTTGGGTATCCTCTTCACAATCCCTCCTGACCCTCCAGTCAGATGATCCTGCCTTGTGTGTCCACTCCCAGGTTCGGGATCCAAAGGTGATGGCCCTTCCCTGGCCACCTGAATGGAAAATCCCATGGGAGTACTGTGAGAAACCAGAAAGTGTCTCCCTGGCTAAACCCCGGGGATCTGTCATGCAGGTGGCCAGGACACAGCCATCGCTATTGGATCCAGTTCCTGGGTGTGGACTATTGAGGGAGGATCACCTGGATGGTGGGTCATCGAGGAGTGGGACATCAACGGGTGAGATGCGGTATCCCCCTTCTTTCAACACTGTTTCCCCATCCTACCACATAGGACATTCAAAACCACTGCCCCCCCTTTTTCTGACACAAACACTTTTGCATGACACACCTGAGAATGGACTAGCACCAGAGCCGCTTTCCTGACATGTCCCAAAACAAGGGTCATGCAAAGTCAGGCAATTGATCAGAATCACACACATACCTGACGGCCCTTTCCCTTCCCCGCATGGATAAAAGGTGGCGCAAGAGAGCACAGTACGAGCAAGGTAGACCGCACGACGAGACAGCTATCCAGACCTGGCAGTTCAAGAGGAGGAGAAAGGTGGCCAATATGGAGAGGCTGACGAGGAGAGACACAACATTGCCCTTTTTGACAAAACCCTGCAAACCCTCCACTGAAAGAAACGTAAGACCGAGGACAATAACCCAAGTGTGCTGCAGCAGATGTCAACGGTACACGGAGCGTATTGATGACGAAAAGCCGGAGCGAAGGAGACTCCTGCTTCTGTGGTACCAGCCTTGACTCCAGTAAAGAGGAAAGCCAAGCGGTTCATCACAGCCATTGAATCGAGGGGAGAGCCGATAAGAACCGGGCTGTGGTGAATGAAGGTGGCAAATTGAGAACAGTTCAAAGAACTGTAAAATTGTAAAGGGGATACCAGCTGCAGAAGGGGTCTGGCACCACGTGGGTGCTGCTCCGAGAAACTCTGGTCAATGCCCATCTGAGTAAAACTACAGAAACTGGAAAGCCGTAGGAGATCCTCCAAGATAGGTCAAAGTGGTCAAGCAAAATCACTGTATAGTCATAAGCCTTTGACCTATGTACTTTAAAGAAGGTAAGGGAAATGAATCCCTTAAACATTGAAAGCGAATGTGTAGGTGAAGTTAGCAAGTGTCAACCCGGAAGAGGGAGGCTGGCGAGAAGGGGCCAAAGTGTAAAGTCCCAAGAAACAGTGTGTTGACAAGAGTGAGCCTGGCCAAGGCATGTCCCCTACAACTGTTTAAAAAGACATTAAGAGTTGTGAAGGAAGGAAAAGCCATAGTGAACCCGGTGGAGGGAGGCTAACAGTTGAGAGCGGTCCGAGCCCGAACGAGGGAGATCCAGGGGTGAAGGAAACAAACTTTCATTTTGTTGAAGAAATCGGGTACATTATATGAAATTGATTATTTTAATTGCTTAAATTGCTTGCTTTTAAATGAAATAAAGGTATTTTTAAAATATTCCGTATTTATGTTTTATAAATTTGTTTATTTGTAAATCAACACACAGGAGAAATTATACAAACGCATTACATGTAGCTTCTCAAATCGTGCAAACCCAGAGTCCCCTTCTCCCATGCGTTCCCCAGTGAGCATAGTTCTCAGGCCTTAATCGGACTGGTCTGGTGGCGGTAGCGGGTCGTCCATAGCATGAAGGGCTCTTGCAATCAGGTGCGGTTTGTGGGTCAGGGCCGGGTAGTCCAGGTCATTGTCCAGTACTGGCACCCAGATGTCTCGTAATCAGTGAAGCAGTCCCGCTTTGGCCGCCGTGACCCTCTCGGCTATCAAAATATCCCAGAGTTTAACCCAGCAAAGGGCCATCAAGGGTCTGTCCGCAGACTTCCAGGTGCGGGCCACCGTGATCTTAGCCGCTAACAAGAACTGGGACACCAGGGCAGCTCTTCTCCCCGACCGCGGGTATGAGCCTGGCAGTGGAATCCCTAGGCGGACCTATTCGGGCGTGAGCGGAATGGTCACCTGGGTGACGTCCTTTATGGTAGCTTAGCAGAGAGTCCAGAACTCCCTCGGGGGCAGGTCCACCACATGTGGAAGTAGGATCCTGGAAGGCCGCAAAGTCGCCAGCAGTGGGGGTCTAGTGCCGGTTGGAAGTGGTGAAGGTGTAAAGGGGGGTAGTACCAGCGCAGGAGTAGCTTATGGGCACACTCCCGGTTGGTAATGCAGCAGGATGTCGTCCGCGTTCTTGTCCAGATGTCCACCCACATGTGATACTCAATGGTGTGTCCGAGGTCCGTTTCCCATTGAGACATGTAGGAAGGCCTAAACTGGAGGGGGTCCTCCTGCAGCAGTCTATATAGGGCAGAGATCTTTCCCCGGGCCGGTAGGTCGTTCACCGTCAGCTCTAGTGAGGTGAGGGATCTCGTGGCCGCCACACGGGTCTGTAGGTAGGAGCACCAGTGCCTAAATTGGGCGTACGAATACCTATCCGTTTCCGCTAACTGGAAAGTCATCTTGCAGCGTTCAAAGGTTAGGGGGGAGTTCCCCTCGAAGAGTTGTCCCAGAGTGGTGAGGCCCCCTGCGACCCAGTTTCTAAAGTTTTTGGGATGGGCCCCGGGGAAAAGGCTGGGTTGAGGAAGATTGGGGAGAGTGCACTCAGGTCTCCTGGGACACCCCGGTGTCTGCGAGCCCACTCCCAAGCCTTTATCGTTTGTTTTGTGGCTGTTAGAGTGCTCGGCCAACTTTGACGTAAGGCTGTAGGTAGGAACGGGAGGAAGCGAAGGGGTTGAGAGAGGCAGGATTGTTTGATTTCCACCCATTTCGGCCGACCTGTAGCAAGCCCCCATGCTTGAAGGTGGGCTAGTTGTGCCGCCATTTGGTATTTACGGAGGTAGGGTACCCCCAGACCTCCCAGTCTCGTGCTGGCCATCATTGTTCTCCGCGGGATGCGCACTTTCTTCCCCCTCCAGATGAAGTCCACCATCTTTCTTTGGAGCCGCTGTGGGGGGGGGGGTGGAATGGTGATCGGGAGGGCGGCACAGGCATAGAGGAAGCGAGGAAGTAAGTTCATTTTGCATGCCATGATGCGGCCTAGGAGGGAGATCTCTTGTGATTGCCAGCGGGTCAGGTCCTTTTCTAGTTCCTCGAAGAGTGGCGGGAAGTTAGCCCGACAGACTTTCGTTGGATGTGCGGGCATCTGGACCCCCAGGTAGGGGATCGATTTGATGCTCCACTGGAAAGGACCTCTCTCCTCCAAGGACTCTCGTTCAACCAGAGTCAAACCCACTCCCAGCTTGACTGCTGACTTTTGGAAGTTAATCGCGAATCCCGAGACCATCCCAAAGTTGTGAATTTCAGTTAAGGCCTCCCTCATGGATCCCTCAATGTTTGTAATGGTGAGCAGAACATCATCCGCATAGAGGGCCACTTTATGTTGCGCAGAGCCAGTACTCAGGCCACTGATTCAGGTTTTTTTTTCCGGACTTGTTGAGCCAACGGCTCCATGGCCAAAGCAAAGAGCAAGGGGGACAGAGGACATCCCTGTCTCGTTCCGCACGTGAGGGAGATCGAGTCCGATAAGTAGCCGTTGATTCTCAGCCTAGTCCTAGGGGCCTGGTAGTTCGCCAAGATCATTTTCTGGAAGGTCAGGCCGAAGCTAAAGGCCTCTAGAGTGAGGCGCAGATAAGACCAGTCCACCTTGTCGAACGCCTTTGGTTGTGTCCAGCACCAGTAAAGCTAGTTGTTGGGAGTCCCGAGTGGCGATCTCAATTAGGTCCAGAGCCCTGCGGATGTTGTCTTTCGTCGACCTATGGTGTATAAAGCCTGTTTGATCCGGGTCTATGATGTGCGGGAGGATAGGTGCTAGACGATTGGCCAGGATCTTGGAGTATATGTTGCCATACAGATTCAACAAGGCAATGGGTCTATACGAGCTAATGTCGTGGGGGTCCTTCCCAGGTTTGGGGATAAGGACTGTGATAGATTCTTGCATTGTTGGGGTGACCGTTCCAGTGGCCACAAATGAGTTGTAGAAGCGGGCCAGGGGGGCCACTAATTGGGGCCGGAAGATTTTGTAGAAGCTGGTGGAGAATCCATCCGGGCCCGGGGCTCTAGATTTTAGGCTCTTTATGGCTGCCTCCACCGCCTCGGTCGTAATCGGCGCTTCAAGGTCTTCCCTGGCCGCCAAGGTCAGGTGCGGGAGGGCCGCCTCTCGAATGTATAAACGTTGCTTGGTCGGATCCTTCGGGGCCGCCGTCATTATTTCCAGGTGGTGGGCAGTTGACAAGAGTACTTTCTCGTGGTCCGCGTAGTGGATCACCCCCTGCGGATCACGGAGGCCCAGGATGGCATTCCTACTCTTCACCTTTGCCAGTTTGTGAACCAGGAGTTTGTTGGCCTTATTGTTGTGGGCGTAGTACCATTGCTTGGTTCTGGTTAGCAGATTCGCCGTAGCTTCAGCGTAGTGAGCTTCCAGCTTTTTCCTAGCCATTTGTAGGATCCTTTAAGATTTGGGGGCCCAGCCCTTCCTTTTGTGAGTAGCCTCAGCTTCACGGACCTCAGCCTCCAGGACGGCTCGAGTTGCCTGCTTTCTTTTGTGGAATGCGGCACCTTGGGCGATCAGCTCTCCTCTAAGGACCGCTTTCATGGCATCCGAGGTGTTGGCCGGGGAATGTCCTTGTCCCGGTTTTCAGCGAAAAAATTCTTGATGGAGCTGGCAATTGATTCTCTCAGAGCCATGTCCCCCAGAATAGGGTCATATAAGCACCACCGGCGGCGTGGAGGGGGCTCCGGGTCATGGAACCGCAAGGTCAATGTAACTGGGGCATGGTCCGAGAGGATCCAGGAGCCAATTACCACATCATCAGTGAAAGTCAGGATCTGTGGGGAGGTCAAGATCAGGTCAATTCTAGAGAAAATACAATGCACATATGAGTAGAAGGTGAAGTCCCTTTCATCCGGGGACAGTACCCTCCAAGAGTCTACAATGTTCAGCATGCGAAATAGGTGGAGCAGGCCAGTGGCCAACTTCAGGTCGCTGGGTGTCGTGGGGGTGGGACCTGTCCTTGAGGGGGTCCAGGGCCTCGTTAAAGTCTCCTCCCATGACGACATGCCCCTCAATGAATGGGAGGAGGGAGTCCTCTAGGTCCTGGTAGAAGCCCTCCTGGTATTAGTTCGGAGCATACACCGAGATGAGGTTATAGAACTGGTCATGTATGGTGCATTTAATTGCAATGAAGCAACCCTCTTGGCATCGTCGTGAGTCAAGGATCTGGGGCTTCAGGTCTTTTGCGAATAAAATAGCGGTGCCACCCTTCTTAGCTCCGTTAGAGGCGAGGAATTGTAGCGGAAAGAATCTGCTTCGTAAGCGAGGAAAGTCCACCGGAATCAAATGTGTCTCCTGTTGTCCTGTAGCCTCTGTAGAATTAATTTCCTCTTCGGGGGGGGGGGGGGGAGTTCAGGCCCCTAACGTTCAAGGTGGTGAACTTTCAGATGCGAAGGTTGGTCCGGAAGATCCTCTTGCTGGGGGGAGGGGTGTCATGGGGGGGTTAGGTCAGCCATGGACGTGAGAGCGTAGTTGTTTCGGGGTCTCCTGTGGTTGAGGGTTTTTTAACTGGTCTAACTGGCCTCCAACGGGAGGAATTCACATTCACGAATGACCTCCAACGGGAGGTCCAAATTGCGGTCAGGGGGGTGGATTTAGAACTATCGACATGACCCCTAGGCGCCAAAGCTGTCATCCGACAGCTCCAACATGGTTGGAGGTTTCTCCAAGGGTAGAGTGATGGCATCCGCCTTGGAGGGGGTTATGGACCGCATGGGGTCCGCTGCGAGATGTAAAAGCTTCAGGCGTTTCCAGTACCATGTGTCTGGTGCAGGCATTATAGCGCTTTATTTAGGTTTGCGGTTCCTCTGCACCCTTGACCATGGGGTCCGTTTCGGCTTTGGGGAGGTTGTGTCTAAAGCCGGGCTTGTTCGGCTCGGATTGGAGGGGTCTGAGGACCCAGGGGAGTCCGGACGAAGGATTGACGCTGCATCGTCAAGATGGCTGATGGTGCGCGGGGTGCCCTTGTACAAGAACTGTAGAGCCATAGGAAAAAGCCATCGATAACGGATCTGCTGATCCCGGAGAAAAAGTGATAAAGGCCGGGGCATCCTGCGCTTTTGAAGAGTCAGCGGGGAGAGCTCTTGGAAGATCTGTATTGGGATTCCCTGGAATGAGAGCTCGTCCTTTGAACGACCAATAGCTGCTATGGCCTCCTTGGTGGTGTAGAAGTGGACCCTAGTGATCACATCCGGGGGGAGGGGGGGGTCTGTGTCGATACCCCAGCGAGGGCGCAGCCTGTGGGTCCGATCCAGCAGGAGTTGGGTCTCATCCAAGTCTGGCAGGAGAGACTGAAAGAAGGTGCTGACATATTTAGGGAGCTCCCGATCGGAGATTGAAGCGGGCACCCCGCGGAGGCGCAGGTTGTTGCAGCGAGAGCGGTTTTCCATGTACTCCTGCTTATGTTCAAGGATTTCGGCTCTCGCCACTAGCGACTGGACGGCGTGTTGAATTTCTGTTAGCGAGGTGGAGTGGTCCGTGGTTAGGTCCTCGACCTCCCCAACCCTCTGTTCTATGCCGGCGACTCTTTGTTCCGTCTGTTCCAATTTGGCGGTGAGTTCCGTCATGCAGGCTCTAAATTCCGATTCAATATCGCTCATGAAGGCTTGGAGATCTTCCTTGGTCGCAAGTGTCCCCCCGCCGTCAGCCGGCTTCTGGGGAGTAAGTTTGGGGGGGGTCTGCTTTCTTACCCCTCTCCGAGTCTTGCAGCATGGTAGAGATGTCAGTCGATTTAGGGAGCTTTAGTGCTTTGGTCATGGCTCCGAGGCGAGGGGACGTCGCCCAAGGGTGAGTCTCGTGTCCACGTTCCACGGAAGGCAGAAGAAGGCGGCCAAATAGATGTGTGGGATGGGTAGGGCCAGGCGCTGGAGCGGACAGGTTAAGCTTCCAGATTCTCACGAAGCGGCACAGTTCATTGTGGTTGAGCAGTCCAGCAAGATGGGCGGCCGCCTAGGAAGATGGCGGCGGAGACCACCACCCTCAGCCGGTGGCAAGGAGACGTGGGCAGGGGCGCCCCAGGAAGTTGAAGGGGGTGACACACTCCTATGGTGTCAGGGCTATTGGGCTCGAGGGTCCTCTGACCAAGTGGGGTCTGGGAGGAACAGTAGGCCCCAGAGCGACCCCGGGATAGGCTGGGAGCAGGTATGCTGAGGGTCCGCCAATCTCACCTGGGCGATGTGCGTGGCCCCCACAAGAGCCTGGGTCACGCTGTAGCTGGAGGGCCTCCGGTGGTAGCCGGGGGAACAGCAGGCAGAAGGTGGGCAGGGGGGCCCCAGGAATCGAAGAGGGTGCTGGTGTAGGGTGGGGGAAGCCCCTGCAAGGGTACTGCAGAGATAACTGGGACACCAGCGGGGCCCAGGAGGCCACAGCCACTGGTGGTGCAGCAACTGGCAGGAAGTCGCCGGAGCTCCGGGCCGCCGCGGAGGGGTGATGGAATGCGGGCCCCTGCCTCCCAGGTAGGGCCGACCCCCAGCGCGGTCACAGATTCGGGCGGGCGCCTCCCAGCAGGCCCGGGGGGCAAGATGTCAAGGCCCAACAGGATATTGTCGCGGGCCCGAGGCTCCAGCAGCGGGCCTCGCAGCATCAAGGATCAAGCACAGGGGGGGGGCGTCCCGCTGCAGGATGTCGGGTGGTGCAGGCCTCATACTTGGGCCCTCGCTATCAGATGCGGCTCAGGGGCTGATGATGAGTCCCAGCCGCCAGCTTGGGATGAGTCGCGGAGATGCGGCCGCCATTTTGGGCCGCAGTACGGGTGTGGGCGCCCAAGCTTCCTGTCGCGTTTTCACCGTTGGCAAGAGCGTTATGCACTCAAAACGCTGTCATCTGTAGCCCGGGACCTCAGCAGCTGAAGGCTTGCCATCTCGTATCATGAACCCGGTTGGAAACGGGCCAAATTAGGGCTTAGCCGTGGATCCATGCTGAGGCCATCAAAGGAGCTGCCTCATCGCTGGCACTGCAGGCCACGCCCCCACCCCATATTTATGTTTTAAATGTCATGCTTTAATAAACGCTACAAATAAATTCTGCACAACCACTCCTATCATACATGTGGACCAGTATATTGTATCATGTTCTTATTGTTGATAAACTTCAACAATATCCCTGTTGCGCTCAACTATTACTAATACCTCAATATCAATGCATTTATTCAAACATATTCAATGCTAAATCAAATACATTGTCATAACATCTTGGATTTTTATATACTTCTTGGAACGATGCCATCCAAGAGTATTCCAATTTGTGTTTTTTGTTTTTCAAGTTATACAAAAATGGAAATCAAAGATTTTTGGTAATTAACACAAATATAGAGCTCAATTGCAAATATCATTCTACTATTCCATTGCCGACACGTGTTTCACTATATCATTTCTCCCTTATTGAGCTCCTTCAAGGATGATCATTGATGTTGCAAGTGAAACAATATGCTTTAACAGTTCAACACTTAACACAACCCATCATCATAGATAAGTCATCAGAAAGGAAAAGAAAAGGAAAAAAAACAATCAAAAAACCCTTTATAATCAGTCCATCTTCATATAATTAAATCTGAAAATTCCATATTTTTTTCAGTATTTTCTTTTTATTGTATTTTGTAATAGTTATAACATACAAGCATACAAGTGTAATTCAAAAGAAAGAAACAAAAGACAAACAAATTAGGAGCAGGAATGAAGGCACACATGAGCAACAAATACTTTGGGCCGTAGGGGAAAATTCACTGACAGTTAAAGTATCGATCTTCATCTACCTAGGAATGGCATGCACACCCCCTAATATCCCGGGCGCCATCTCAGTAGAACAAAAGACAACTTAAACACAGTATTATCAGCACATACTCTCTATTCTCTATTGACTATCCTGCTCTCCTCACTAAATCTGGTAGGAAGAAGTTTAAAAAGGACATCATGGTCTCCAACCCAGGCCTCCCTATCGCCGACACCTACACCAGTGCCTCCTCCAAAGAAGCTCTCACCGACATCCTCTTTGTCGTGCCTTCGCCAGACCTATGGACCCTTCATATGGTCACTGTGCTCTCCCCCCCTTCTCCTCTTCTCCCATTAATGGTGGCACCTGGTGGGGCGCCTTTACTGGCATCCTTCCATTCCTCTAAGGTCATCATTAATGTCTACTCTAATGGGACTGTCCTTGTCCAAGGATCTCAGGCCAACCTTCACCTCTTTGACAGATGCTTCCCGCGCCTCATCAACTTCCTTTCTTCTCCTGCTGTCCCCTCTCCCCTTTCCTTGACTACACCACCTCCCCCTTCTGCCTCCTCCTTGGCTACCTTGCCTTCCCCTTCCCTCTCTGCCCCCTCTCAGGCTCCTTCTACACCTCTGCAGGGTGTACCTCTGATCTGTACCCCTCCCCGGAAGTCCTTCAAGGTTGGCAACCTTCTCCATATTGCCACTCTAAACTCTCGCTCTGCTGTCAAACACTCCTTTGATATCTGCCGCCTTCTGGAAGAATTTGACCTTGATGTCCTCGGTCTGACCGAGACATGGTTCACGGCCAGCTCTGTCACGAGCTTTAACACGCTCCTACCTGACGGCTACAAGATACTCTCCGCACCCACGGCCAACCTCTCTGGTGGGGGTGTAGCCCTGATCTTCCCCGAGTGGATTCCTGTTTCTGTCACTCCTACACAGGCCTACTCCTCTTTTGAATGCCTCGTCTGCAGGCTTTCTCTCTCCCCTAGCCATTCACTCACTGTGGCTACCATCTATCAACCACCTGGTCAGATCTCATCCTTCCTCTCTGAGTGGGCTGACCTCTCCGCCTCACTCCTGGCCTCAGCTACTCTACTCCTCTTTCTTGGAGACTTCAACATCCACCTGGATTCTTTCGCAACCTCTGCGACTCTCTCTCACTCACTATTCTCCCCTCTGGACCAACTCACTCTGCTGGGCACACTCTGGATGTTCTGATCTCTTCTGCAACCTTCTCCTCTGGCCTTTCTGCAGCCTCCTCTCCTCCCCCCTTCTCTGCCTTTCCCCTGTTCTCCACTGACAAGGTTTCTAGACAAGTCTGATCTATGAAAGTCTTGTCGCAACAGGTTCACCCCTGTTCCTCCTAAACCATAAAGGACTACATTGACTCCCTGGCTCCTGCCCTGGCTGATTTCTGCAATCACTCCTTAGCCACTGGAGTCTTCCCATCCCCCCTGAAGCACTCGCTTGTGCACCCTCTTCTTAAGAAACCCTCGGGCGACCCCTCCGGTCTGGCTAACTATCGGCCAATCTCCATCACTCCCTTCCTGGGCAAGCTCCTTGAGAAACTGGCCATCTCCCAGCTTAATCTCCACACTGAAGCTGTTGGTTGTCTTCATGACCATCAGTCTGGCTTCAGAGCTTCCAGAAGCACAGAAACTGCTCTCCTGAACATCCGTGAATACCTGCTCTCCAACCTTGACTCTAACACCCCTTGCGTCCTCATCTTGCTTGATCTCTCTTCTGCCTTTGATACGGTCAACCATGCCATCCTGCTCAACCATCTCCGTGATAACCTGGGTATCACTGGTCAGGCTCTGGCGTGGCTGACTTCTTTCCTCTCCAACCGACCCTCCCAGGTCCAAATTGGGTCCTTCCTCTCTACTACCTTTTTCTCTACCTGTGGTGTCCCCCAGAGGTCTAACCTCTCTCCCTGGCTGTTCAACCAATACCTGGCACTCCTAGCCCACTGCATAGCTACTCTCTGCCCTAACTTTCAGTGCTATGCGGACGACACTCAGCTCATTTTCAGGCTACCCTCAGCCTCCTCCTCTACTTCCCTCATCTCTGACTGTCTGTCTGCTATCCAGGAGTGGTGTGCCACCAATGACCTCTGCCTTAACGCCAGTAAGACTGAGATTCTCCTCATCGGCACACCCGCTCCCTCCTTCCCTGTAGCTCTCTGGCCGGCCTCTTTTGGCCCCCTTCCTGTTCCCACCTGCAGGGCTAAAAACCTTGGGGTCCATCTTCGACTCTGCACTCTCCTTCTCTCCCCACATCTCTGACGTCTCTCGAAGTCACACTACCAGCCGCACCTCCTCAGAGGTAGTCTTCCCTTCCTCTCCTTCCCCCAGATGCTCACTGTCTCCAGAGCTCTGGTTCTCTCCAGGCTGGACTATTGCAACAGCCTCTTTCTAAATCTGCCTGCTGCTACTCTCCGCCCTCTGCAACTTATCCATATCCAAAACAGGACTGCAAGACTTGTCCTTGGCCTCAAGCCCAGGGATTGTATCCCTCCAGGACTGAAATCTCTGCACTGGCTCCCAGTGGCTGCGAGCATTAAGTTCAAAACCCTGTGCATTGTCCACAAGGCCTTCTGGGGCCTGGGGCCTCAATACCTTCAACTCTCTCTTCCTAAATACCTTCCTTCTCAAGCTTTTCGCTCATCTGCCTCCAACTCCCTCAGGGTCAATTGCTTCTCCAAGCAACGAGTCAGTGGTAGATCTCTTTCTTCGGCTGGGGCTTCCCTTTGGAACAGCCTCGCTGCCTCCCTGAAACTTGAGGGGAATCATCTTTGGTTCCGGAAGCACCTCAAAACCTTTCTCTTTGCGTCTGCTTTTTCTCCTCCTCTCCCTTGCTGATTTTTCTGGCTGACACTGAAACTGCACTGGTTACCTGGCCACCCTCTGATCTCCGGCCCAGGTCTCCTCTCCCGCCAGTCGCACTCCTGAACTGCCTTCCTGGCAACCGCCGCACTTGGTGACGGTTTTCTGTATCCCTACGGTCCCACTTCCAGCACTTGACACCTGACGTCTGCACTTACCCTTGCACTTGCCACCTGCTGGCCGTCCTTTACTTATTGTTATTTATTGTCTTATCCCATGTACTGCACTGTCCTCTCCCCCTTCCCCCTGCACTTCTCCTCCTTCCCCTTCCCATGCACTTGCGCGATCTGAAAGACACCTGGCCTAGTAGGATCGTTGTCTGTCTTCCCTCTGTTCCCCCTCCCTTGCCTCGTCGCGCCTTGAAACACTTGTGTATAGGCGCGTTATAAATGCCATATCATATTATATCATACAAGCATTTGCTATCAATATCAATGTTTTCCTCGCGAGTTCCAAGTCCAGTCTCTCCTCCCCGTTCCCTTCTTTCCTTTAGCTTGTTGTTAACCTTTGGGTAGAACAGTGCATGATGCATAATCAAAAATCAAAATAACAATACTTAATTTTCTAGGTGCCTAAATCCACACAAATGCAATTATATCCCATTCCTAATCACATTACTCAGCTCCCTCCTTACCCCCTTCCTCCATTCCCCTGTCGACTCCCACAATTCCTGCATTCGCCCCCTTTCATTCCAAACCCCTTCAACTTTGTGATACATCTCTCTCCTGTAACCCTTGTGTCCGTCTTCCTTCTCCAAAGCCCTCTGACCTGATATCCAGTCCTGCTTCGTTCATGATGGCTTTAAATCCGGCATTGATATCAAGTCATTGAGCATGTACCCACAGTACGTCCCTGCTTCCCCCTCCTCCTCGGTTCCCATCTGTGCCCTTAATACTGTAATCTTGGCAAAGCCCCTTTCTCTGCACATCTCTGGCGCTTGCTTGCATTGCTGGGCTCAAGTGTTTTTTTCCAGGATATCGTGATACGTCTCTTGGGTAGAATGAGTAGAAACTGGGCCATTTTCCTCTTGGTCCTGTCCATCTTTTTCTTCCCCGGTAGCAGTCCTAATAAGCAAATAGTTGGCATGCACCTATATTTCCCTCATACCAGCGTATCGATCTTATCCACCACTGTTCCCCAGAATACCGCAATCACTGGACAACCCCACACCATATGCCAGAAGCCCCCTAAGTTTTCTCCACATTTGAGACAGTTATGGGGTGCTCCGTGGCCCATGGCATGAAGCCTCGATGGGGACATATAGACCCTATGTAGAAAGTTGCAATGGATTAACCTGAAACGTGCATTTCTAGACACTTTTTTACGTGCTCCCAGATTCTTGTCACGTACTTCCCGCTATCTCATCCCCTAAATCCCTCTCACATTTCTCCTTGACCTTCAAATACAATCTCTTTTTCTGTCCCAAATTCATCTATATAGGCGCATGATGGCTCACCTGCCCTCTCCCAGTGTTAATATGGCATGCAATCCAGGGTCCGTGTCCGGGTCCTCCCAGATCCCCTCCCACATAGCCACCCTCCTCTTCACCACGTGCGCGGACAATAGGAAGGAGCCCCATGCATATTATGTTTCTCCTTCCATTGTGCAAACGTGAGCAGCCGTCCCACCTCAAAAATATCCCCTAGTCTATGACATCCTCCAATCTGCAACCCGAGAAGACCTAATGTGTTTCACTATCTCCCATAATCTTCCGTTTAATCCTTGGGGGAGATCAGGACTGTACAACCCCTTAGCCTGGGAATTACATTGGAGTCTGTTACACACTGCCCTCTGGACCTTATATATGTTTTTGCATCCCACCGGTCCTATAGAATCCCATAACAGCTAGATTCCATGTCTGTATCTCAGGAGTGATCCTATTGACAGTTGCACTTAACCCTCACTAAAATCATCTCATCTTCTGCAGCATCCCCAGAGACAACCCCTGCCACCCATTGCCCCACAGCAGTTCCCGTACTTTGTAGTCAAACATTTAAAAAAGGCTTTCTTGATTAGGTTTGGGATATTGACAAAATAATACAATAACCAGGCAAGAAGCACCATATCATCCTCCCCATCGCGGAGATATCAGCAAGGTCTTCCAGAAGTCGATTGCGTATCCAACCCTGCTAATGCTCTCCTTGTGTTGTATTCAAACATTTCCTCTATATGATGAAAAATCTGCATCCCGAGGTCGTGGAAGGATTTGAGATCTCACTTAATGCCCCAGTCTGCAAGCTCCTCTCTCCCTTTCCTCCTAAGAGATGACAGAGGAAACAGCACGGATTTGTCCGTATTTATGAGGAATTCGACAGCCGTCAATACTGACTATACACCGCCAACAGAATCGGTACATTTGCCACAGGTTTGCCCACGTATAGTAGGGCATCATCTGCATGTAGCGAGATGCTAATCTGAATACCCCAGATCTCAATCCCCGTTTCTGGCATGCACTTCCTGAAATAACAAGCCAGTGGCTCTAATGCCGTGGCAAAGAGGAGTGGCGATACCGGGCAGCCTTGCCTTGTCCCACTCTTGAGTACCTGGTGCTGAGAGCCCTCCCTTTTCACCCTAGCCATGGGGTCACTGTAAAAATATTTGATCCACTGTATTATGCCATTCCCTAGACCAAATGCCTTCAAGACCCTAAACAACCATGCCCACAACCACCAAATCGAAGCCTTAACAATATCTAAGGACAGTAGTGCCATCACCCCCTTTTCCAGGCATATCTGTTCCATAACATAATGCAGCCGTCTAAGGTTCATAGAGGTGTTCCTGCCCCCCACAATCCCACATGGTTCTGGATGTATCAGGCCTGGGACTACTCTTGACAACCTGGTTGCCAATCTTCCCCAGTATCTTTGCATCCACATTGATCAAGGAGATCGGTCTGTAAAAGTCACAATGACAAAGGTCTTTCTCTCTTGTCAGTAGTACCGTGATTAGTGCTTCCCTCATCGACTCCGGGAGAACTCCTGTCTCAAATTCTGCGTCATACACTTTTTTTCAATTGGGGAACTAGCAGCTCCACATAACTATGATAAAATTCCAATGGTAGGCCATCAGTCCCCAGAGACTTATTCCTCTGCATGTAGTGTATAGCCATCCGAATTTCCCCTTCGCCTAGGGGCACATCAAGTCCATCATTTTGTTCCCGTGACACTTGCAGTAACTGTACTTCATGCACTACATCGGTTGCCTCCTCCTCCACATATAGGCCCTCACTGATGTACAAGGATTGATAATACTACTGAAATACCCTATTGATCCCCTCCTGTGAAGTCACCAGAGTGCCCCATAGAACTGTGTAATGGCAGTCCTCGGCACCTCCTTTCTTATTAACCATGCCAGTAGGAAATCCACTTTATTCCCCTCCCCATTTATCTTTACGGTGTATCACTCACATTCATATCTAAAGAGCACGTCCTGCAAGTCTTGATGCTTCTGCAATTCCTCTGCTAATTCCTCCCCCACCTGGTGTCCCTTAATCTGTTCTGCCTCTAGGCATCTAACATTCTGTTCTGCCTGTTTCAAGGATTCATTGAGAGTCCTACACTCCCCCACCATTTTAGATATACATGCTCTCTCAGGGTCACCTTAAAGGCGTCCCACACAACCCTGTGCCCTCCTCTGAACCCTCCTTAACTTCAAAGAACCAAGAAAGTTTGTCCTATACCGCCTCTCTGAAGGGCGCCTCCTCCAATGCCTCCACTTTCAGTCTCCATAATGTATTGCCGGATGGTTCCTCGACCATTTGTATTCTGTGACCAACGGCGCATGGCCCGACAATATCCCTCCTAGATACTCTGTATTTGAAAATCAACATGCATACTCCCTCCCAACAAATATGTAATCTAACTGGGAGTATATATTGTGCACCTGGGAAAAGAAAGAATAAACACTTAACTTTGGAATTAAGACAAAAATTCAACCAAAAGTCAAGTATCTTTCAATCATAAATCAATTAATCCCAGGACATTATCTCTATGGTTAAACAATAGAGGTCATAGAGAAAGATTAAACTCTGGAATCAAGACATTAATTCAATTTAAAATCAAGTATCTTTCAAGCACAAGTCTAGGAAACTCAGGACATTGGAGGATACAAAAAGGGACTTTACCCACTAAAACAGTTGGCATCTACACATCTATGAATGAATAGAGTGCAGAGATCACATAAGTAAACACAACATAATCTGCATCAATAAAACCTCTCATTGGTGGAACTTACTACATCTCCTGTGCTTTATTTACTTCAAAGTTCTGATACTGGACAGCCTCAGTATAAGGAGATAGTAGTGCAGCCTTTGGCAAATACACTTCTACAATTACTAAACAGATCACCCAATATAATAAGGAATCGCTCCAAGTAGCCTTAAGGCTGATGGCTAGCTCATTTCTTGTGAAAAGAAAAAATTACCATGTTCCTCCCCATGCAATCCCCTCCACAATTCTACCAGATCAAAAGTCTGCATAACTCTGTGAAGTGAGTCAGAAGATTTCAACCTAATCAGTTCAGACATCCCTGATCTGTCCATACTTGTGTCCAGCCAACAATTGAAATCCCCTCTCCAAATGAAAACCCCCATCCTATCCTCCACCACCCTCTCCTGCACTGATTTGAAGTAGGTATCTGTGTAAATATTTGGTGCGTAGGAGTTGACTATGCTGAGGGGTTGTCCCTCTAATGTTCCACAAAGTATCAAAGTCCTACCATTCGTATCCACACGTGTGCGTGATGTGTGCCGGGTTTCTCCCCTTTATCAAAGACTCCTCTCGCGTAGGAGTGATGTATGAACCCGAATACTCTACCTCCCCATTTGTAATGTAGTTCTGCCAGATCTGGGCCCAGCAGATGCGTTTCCTGGAGCAGCGCTATCTGTATGGCATTGCGCTTCAGAAATGCCCCCACTTTAACTCTTTTCACTTGCTTCCCCAGGCCTCGGACATTCCAGGTCGCTATCTTAATTATCGTGGTGCCTGGCTTTCTGCAAGTCTATGCACCAAAAATCCTCTCATTCCTGCACTAATCAAGCTCAGCTTGTGCAATGTAACATACTCATAGTTTCAAAATAGCTGCACGGTTAACAAACCAACAAACTTGTATGAACTGTATTCCCCCAACTACTTTTCCGTCTCCTCCCGCCTCCCCTTCCCCCATATCCCTTCAATAACAGCAAACCGCCACCCCATCTGTAACACCCCACAAGTACAGGCTCTGCCTCTCCCCTCCCCCATACAATGTGACTCATCGGTTCAGCCCTCCTCAACTCAAGCAGCGCCCTGCTGCAGCACCCATATGACCCCCAAATAATCAGAACCAGTGGTGCCCTGTTGCCCTTCCCGGGTTCTCCCTGCAGGGCACATTGCCCCATGGTTTCGGGTGCCTGGCCACCTCTCGTGGCTCCACTGACCGCTCAGCCACACCAAATCTGTCCCATAGTTTCTCTCCCCTACTTCTTAAGGCCCCCAGGGTAATTTGCCTTTCTTCCCCTGGCCAGCAGGTCCCAGCCGTCACTCCCCACACCAGTTATCTGTTAATTTCCCATCATTACGCTCCTCCCTCTGCTAGTCTACCGTATCTCCCTTGGTTTCCAACCAATTCCACACTTTTGCCGGTTATAGGTGAAAGGATCGAATACAAAGGATCGAAATGGAATAGGGCAAAAGGACGGGGGAAAAAAAGGTCGATTTATTTATTTATTTATTTTGTGTGGGGGGGTCACCCCCTCCCACCCAAACCCCTGTTTTTGGTGTAATTTTTTTTTTCTTACACGGAAACCCCCAAAAAAATATACATTAAAAAAAGGCATTCAACCTTTTTTTTCGGTCCTTTTGACTCAACCCTATTGTAATCGATCCTTTTGTTTTAGATCCTTTGACTGGACACCCTTTTGCCGCCATCAAAAACTAGAAGGATTGAACATCTGCCAGCACCTTCAATTGTGCTGGAAAGAACATCATGTAGCATAAATTGCAGTCTATTAATTTCCTCTTGACGGCATTTAAGGATCTCCTCTGTCTCTGGACCTCTTGAATGAAGTCTGGGAAGATGAGGATTCTCGCATTTTCTCTCGGAAAATGTCCTCTGCATCTAGCTTCCTGCAGAATGGCATCTCTGTCTCTAAAATGTAACAATTTCCCCACAATTGCATGTAGAGGCGCCACCGGCGATGGTGCCCTTCCTGGCACCCTGTCTGCCCTTTCCACTGGGAACAGTTTGGACAGATCCTTCAGCCTGAAGTTCTCTAAAGTCTCTCCAAGAATAACTCCATGCATTGGCCCTCTTCTCTCTCCGGCACCCCGAGCAGGCGAATGTTCCATCTCCTAGAGCTGCCTTCCACGTTTTCAGCCCTTTCTTCCAGCGTCCTGGTTGCCTCTACCAGGCCCATAACATGTTTCTTCACTCCAGTCAGTGCATCCTCCACATCACTCACCCTTTGCTCCACATGTCTGTATCACGGTTACATCCACTCCACTTCTTGGATATTCCCTTCCAAGGACACTCTGGATTCCTTGATTGCCATCATGAGGTTTTCCATGGTGACTACCTTCGGGGTATCCGCTACCCCTTCTTGATCACTTGCTGCCTCACCAGGTCACTTCCCCTACTTGTGCCTTGGTCCAACAAACTGCTTCATTTTGTGTTGCCCCTTCACCATGGTATAGGTCTGCGGCATAGAGATACCAAATTGCCCTTCACATCCTCACCACCTGTCCAGGCCCATCGAGGCCCGCTGCCAGCCTCCTGGCAAACGCTCAATCCGCTGCCCTCAGGCTATGTCCCCAACCAGCTCCCAAATGGCCACATGTTGCAGTATTCAACCAGCGAACACCAACTATGCCCTGCTCACCTCCTGATAGTAGTAAAGCACCTGAGGGGCTGCAGGTCAACAAATCCCTACTGCTCAGGATTAAGCTCCACCATAGGTGCCGTGCCGGGTGGGCTGCCCCCTCCAAATCATCCCTGCCCTGCGCAGCACATGGGTGCCAGCGTGAGGCTCCACGCCAGCTGCGCTCCTGTCTCCAATACTGAGCCGGGCCTCCTGACTGCACTCTCCTTCCACAGCACCACTGCAGTGCAATGATGTTTCTCCAACGTTGCTTTATCCCCGGCAAAGGCCTTCCTTCTCGGTTCCGTCCCCGCTGTCTGTCCACCTCTTTCAGTGGCAGCTGGGCGTCTCTGTAGGGGGTTCCCCTTGTCTGTTTCCAGTCGCCCTCCAGTGCAGTCCCTCGCTGTCCTGGGAGCCGCTTCACCACCGGAGACCCCGGGTTTTATCCCGGCCACAAAAAGCCCCCCACTGGGCTCCGCTGCTCCCTCTCTAGAACCTGATAACATGTAGATCGATTTTTTTCAGATCATGAAAATCAATTCTTTGAATATTCTATAATAGACAAATCTCATTCTTAATTTGCCTCAAATAAATAATAGTTTTAAAATGCACCATACAAATAACTCCTTTCCTTGATGATTAATTAGATCAGTTTCTCTATAAATTATTTGTGTATGAAGGAATCTAAACATTATTTCAGTTATTATTGAATTCCCTCATCTGTATACCATCTCAGTTTAACCATTAGATCAATTCCTCAATTATGTCTCTGTAGTCTTAGTATTGTATCCCACCCTTATTCATCTTACCTAGAACGCAACCTGTTAGTATTTAGTCAGGTCTATCAAATGTCCCATTGAACTCTACAAAACATTGCATGTCTCTTCACTGACACGTATGAGAGATTGATCCTGTCCATGAATACTAATATTTGCACTCATTACTAATTCTTCATTCCAAAAATGAATGTAGCTCATGATTCGAATTCAGTCTGTCAGGAGTACTCCTGAAAAGAAAGATTTATCTGCCTTCTTGTTGTCTCAGTTCTTGTTCTAGATCACCTCCTCTTTTGTTGCGCATAATCTTCTTAATACAACAGAATCTAATCTTTTCCATGTTTGCATCTTTGCGTTCAATATTCCAATGCACTGCCAGTGGATATTTAGTCCAAATTTGTAAAATGTTCAGACATTCTAATTTTTAACAGTCTGATAGCAGTTCCAATGTATATTTTGCTACATATACAAGTTTTTCCATATATCTGTCACGACTCGCTCCCTTCGCTCCCGTTCCCACCATTTGGGGGCATGATTTGGGGTTTATTCCCTACTGGACTTTTCCTCCGAACTTTATGCTACAGTGCTGTGATGATTTGGGAGCGCTAAATCCCTATTTTCCCAGCTACTTCCCTTCCGGATCCATTCCAGGTTTTTGGCAGCCAGCATGCTTCTTTAACCCAATGACTATGCTTCCCAGAATGCCTGGCCCACTGCTCCACCTCCACCCTTGCAACACAAGGTTGGGTGGAGGATAGGTAACAGCTGTGGCGGCAGGTGCAGCAATCAGCACACCCGAGGCGTGTGCTCGTTAAGCAGCTTTAAAAGCCTCAGTCTTACTTCAGTCCAGCGCTGGTCATCGTTTGCAGTGTTCCTGTTTTTGACTAGTCCCTGGTTCCTGGTTCCTTGCCTTTGTACCTACTTCCTTGTTCCTGTTTTCTTGTTTCCTCCGCCCTGAATTTCGGATTCATGCGCTAATTGATTTCTGCTCCCATGATTTCCCTTTTTGTCTTCCTCTGTTTGCAGGCAGCAATTCTCAGTGCTTTCCCCTTTTAGATGCAGCCCAGTTTGTCTGTGTTCTATATTTCTTTGACTCTGTCCTTTGCTGCTGTTACCCATTTGCCTTAGCCTTCCTCTTAGTTTAGTTTCCTGTCTTTTCCTTGGAGGGGTAGGGAGAAGTTTGCATAGGTTATTTCGTTTTTCCCTGCTCCTGATCCTTACTTTCTAGAGGATCCATTCCATGTTTTCCACTGCACTTCTGCATTTATTTTCCCCCTTGATTATTAGGTGTGGTGTGCGGTAGTAGCTAGCTCCTGTGTGAATGCTTATGTTTTCCTCACTATTTTGTAAACACTATTCCCACTTAGGTATTTAGTTGTCCTTCCATTGCTGTTCTAGCCTTTCGGGGTCCCAGTTTCTTCAACAGGATTCGTGGGCTAGCTGACATTCAAGAGGTTTATCTCGTCCTCGTGAGTACAGTTCTTAAGTTCCCTTATGTAATACCATCAAGAGTGTTAGTACACAGATCCTGTCATTGCTTGCCCTCCACGTGGGTTTAGCGCTGTCAGCACCTGTAACAGCAATTGGGGGTAAGGCGCTTGCCGACTTTCCTCGCGGTCAGGTGCTTACCCCACATCCCTTTTCATATATTGGTTTTGATGTCACACTCTATTTGCACTCCTGGGTTCTAGCATACCTGAGTCGTAGTTCCTGGGTGCACATTTCCCTTGCCATATTCGCTGCCTTTGTACTCGCCTGACTAATCTTGACAATATCACAAAACTGCTTTTACAGTTGATATATTCTTTTATTTCAAAAGATTTCTTTCTACTATCCATGAAGTACTTTTGATTTTCAGTGAATCTGCAGTAGAATCTCCACACTTAAAAAAGAACAAATCATGTTTCCGAATGTTTGTGCCTTACTGTACATAATTCTTGGTCTTCTGTCTAAATGTTGACGCAGTTCGATGTCTCGAGAAAACAACAGGGTTTATTGGGCTAAAAAAGCCGGAAATACTATTGCCTTCCCTAACCGTAAAAAACAGTACTGGTACACAAAAGGACGGTTCTTTGGGAGAAAAAAGGTATATTGCGGTTGAAGTCAAAGTGAGTGATTCAAACAACTTGGGGTAGTCACGAAGGACAACACAAGATGATGAGCTATTCTGGCCTTTGAGAAGAACACCTTGTCCCTAGGGGGGGTCCTGTCCCTAGACCGCGGATGGTGCAATGCCTATCTAAGAGGGATAGGTCAAGAGACTGTCCCTGACTCTCTACAAAGGATATTGTTATTTGTAAAACACACTCAATTATGAAAGAAACAGCCTAACAGGCGGGGGGCAACCATCGATGGTGAGGATGCCTACGAGAGGGGAATTAGATATCGTAGTCTAGGACCGGGCTGCTTCAGTTAGCATGTAGTGATTGGGATCAACAGGATTTTTTAACCATATTTAATTACCCTGATGACTCCACATTCACTATATGCTGGTGGTTGCCCAAATGCTCGGAAGGTAAAAAAACAAAAATAGTTATTCTTAAAAACACAAAGCCCACAAACTGTGGGGCTTGCTATAGAAGGAAACCACACTATGTGAGTCCTTAGTGAGTTTTCTCTGTACCCCCTAGTAGTATGGGGAATATCTCGGTGTGTCTTGGTGGAGCCACAACTGCTATGGTCGACAGGTTTTGATGGTATACTGGTGCTTTTAGACCATCTTCTTCAGGACGAAATTTCTTCAAAAAATAAGTCAAATTGGTCTTCCTGCTGGTCTCTTAGTCGGGCTGCTTGGGATCCTGGAGAGGAGACACAAATAACATTGCAAGAGGGGCATCAGTCTACCTCCTATTGCAATGTTACAAAGTGATGGTGCCAAAACCTTCTCAAAATCTAGTTACAAAAGCTGGCAAATGCTGAATGTTGACAGATTACCCCAAAACAGTGAAGAGCATGGCCACCATTGTGTGTGGCTAGAATCTAGACACCTACGTTCGTGGTTTGGAGGGGGATGCGGGGGAGAAAAAGGGGGGACTGGGGAAAGGAAAGAAAAGGAAACAATGGGCCTGGCAATGGTGGGCCTCCTTGCATGGGAATGGTTGAATGCCACCGCTAGGGGAGACAACTTGGTACAACACACGTGCCTACCTGGATGCATGTGTGTAATCCTGGAGGAGGCGTGTCAATTGCAGAAAGGACAAGCTGTCATGGTGGACTCACTGCCTGCAAGAGAGTACCGGCATAGAATGAAAACCAGTGCGTGCCTGGAGGCAAACCGTGGCTAGGGAGCCCAAACATGTATGCTAAGGGACATAGCTGATTGGGATTGTAAAAGGAACTCTCTGCAGCCTGCTCGGGGAAAGAGAATGCGAGTTGTATGGCGAGGGGCTCCAGGAGTTTTGGCTGGCGTCCGCGGCCTGTTGGTTAAGAGGGAGCCCGTGCCTAAGCCAATGAGAGTGCGCCACGTGGAGGGTGTGTTGGGATGCCCTCCAATCGTTGGGCTCGACACTGAGGGTGTGTGAGCACCACAGGCAGGGGACCGGGCGTGTGGGCGGGGTCGGCGCCCGAGAGCAGCGTGCGCCCGAGGCAGAGGGCGGGGCGGATGTGATAAATCAAGCCTGTGTGCCGCGAATGCTTTGGATACTGCTTTTGGGTATGTGCAACGGGGCGGATGCGTCCAGGCTAGCCCGTGAGCCGTGGATGCCAGGAGAAGCAGCAGTGAATACTGCTTCTGAGGCTGCGCGGCTAGATCAGAGTTGAAGGAGTGGGCCGCGAGTGTGGGAACCAATCAATGGGGATGTGAAATGTCAAAGGCTGGATGGCCCAGAGGGAGGTGAGGGGTGAAAGAAAAAGGGGGGGGGGAAAGTGGGAGGGGGAGAAAGGGGAAAATTGGTGGGAGTGGGATGGAACAAGCCCCGAGGGTGGGGGTAGCAAGGTGATCCATTGCAATCAATGGTGGTCAAATGGGGTTCTCATGGGAGAACAAGCACCAGACGTGGTGAGCTACTCCAAAATAGGTGTCAGGTGGGGGCTGGCAAAAAAGTGCCAGTTAAGCCTACCAATGCCTGTGTGGGTGTGGCCGGGGGCTGGTTGAAACAAATAGGAATGCCGATAAATGGCAGGTGGCAAACTCCACTCCCCATACAGAAAAGTCTGGGCCAGGTTCAGAACAGGCATTGGAGTGCCTGGAGTGGGGTCCTTAGTGTTGCAGTACCGCTAGCTCCTGGCATTGCACAGCCTCATTGATGCCTTTGTTGCAGGTGTCTAGGTGAAAGATCCTTTTTTGTTCCTGTGTAAAGAGTAGGGCATGGTAGTTCCCTCCTCGTTTGGGTCGCTTAATCTTTTCCAAGATGGTCCATCTGAAGGTTTCAGCTAAATGTCCCTCGGCCATGAAGTGTGAGACCATGTATGCTGTCAGTTACTTTGTTCCGATGCATGATCGATGTTCGATCATGCGTTTTTTGACCTCACGGGCAGTCATGCCGATGTATCGCAGATAGCATGGACAGGTAATCATGTACACCACACCTTTGGTATTGCAGTTGGGGAAGTGTTTTTGGACCCATGGTGTCTTCCAACCAATGTCTAGCGTGGTGCTGCGTATAGTCTGTGTACATGGAGCATAGCCCACATGGGCTGTGCCCCATTGGTCGATTGAGGTTCCATAGTGTGCCTTGTGTGTCTGGCAAGATGGCTTACCTTCCCAGCATTTGGGCAACCACCAGCATATAGTGAATGTGGAGTCATCAGGGTAATTAAATCTGGTTAAAAAATCCTGTTGACCCCAATCACCACATGCTAACTGAAGTAGCCCGGTCCTAGACTATGAGAACGTATTCCCCTCTTGTAGGCACCTTCACCACCGATGGTTGCGCCCCGCCTGTTAGGCTGTTTTTTTCATAATTTAGTGTGTTTTACAAATAACTGTATCCTTTGTAGAGAGTCAGGGTTAGTCTCTTGACCTGTCCCTCTTAGATAGGCGTTGCACCATCCGCTGTCTAGGGACAGGCACCCCCCCCTAGGGACAGGGTGTTCTTCCCGAGGGCCAGAATAGCTCATCATCTTGTGTTGTCCTTTGTGACTACCCAAAGTTGTTTGAATCACTCACTTTGACTTCAACCGCAATATACCTTTTTTCTCCCAAAGAACCGCAGTTCGATGTCGAACATCCGAATCTGCCAATGTTTACTCAGTCGTTTTTATATCCAATTACTTTGTGTGCAGTATTGTAATGAAAAAACATTTGTCCTAATTATCATTCCTCTTTTGTTTAGGTATCAGTAAGTCTTCCTTTTCCGTGTATGTGCTTTTAGTTCAGCATTCTCTATGGTTTTGAAATTATACCCTCTTTGCAAAAATCTTGTTATCGAAATATTGCATTGCACTTTATAAAAATCAGTTTTGCTGCAATTTCTTTTTGTCCTTAGAAATTCTACATATTGTAGATTTTTCATTATACTTTTTTATGGCAACTGTTTGTGTTCACTTCTGTCTTTCTCTTAAAGGTTTTTGTTATCCATAATCAGTACTTCCAAGTCTAGGAAAGACATTTCAACTTGATTATACGAAGTGTACATTTAATACCAAATACATTTTCATAAAACATTTTTGCATTTTGACTTCCAAGATGGTGGCTGGCAGGGACGGACATGCGTATTGAAGCTCCGTCCCCAGCGGGCCGCAACATAAGCAAAATAATTAGCAAATGCACATAAAAACACACCCTTGCAGTGCCTGAGACTCCCACATTTGCCAGGACCTGCGACCGACACATAATTTCACTGGCAGCGCAGATGGGCAGTGGGACTGCTCGCAGACTGAGTTGGGGGGGGGGAGTGGGTGGTGGAGACGGGCCATAGCAGAGCAGGTGGTGGTCCCGGGCTGCCAGCAGGGGAGAGTGTTGGAAGCGAGAGACGACACACCCATCACTATTCAGCCTCCAGGTGAAGGACACAGCCCATAACCGGTACGTACCATCCTGAGGAGGCAGTGAGGAAAGCAGCAGAGCCGTAGTAGGCATGCACAGACATCGGAGGCCTGCAAGGCTAAGGCAAAGTCCCACGGGCAAGTGGAGTGGGACCCGGGGCACTCATTAGAATACCAGTCGGTGCGTGGGGAGACATATTAGCGGGGCTCCACAAACACTATGGGACACCCCACCATCTTTACGAATTAATACTCAACTGAAACGCCGTCTGCACACCATGGCTAACCGGCAATTAATAGAACAGGCACTGTGTAAAAACGCATTATGCGTAGTATCATATGTATTCACGCACCAGCGCTCCCCTGGTCAGAGCACACTCAAACAAAGCCCAACACGCCACAGATCTAGATCCCGGCCATCACAATGTGGGTCAGCACTAGGTATACTATATGCGTCCTCGGCACAATAAGCACCAAGACCCTTCCCACGGAAGCCGCTCCAGGCCAGTGAGGGAAGGGTCCCAGGGCCCCAGTGCCCTAATTATGATAATCACCTTGAAAACTGAAACCCAACTGGGCACTTCCACACTGTCGGGACCGCACAATGGAAACAACTGATAACACACATGAACTGAACCACGGAATCATGCCTCTTAACTATTCCTAGTAGCTCAGCCCTTGGGCACTAAATATTCACACTAGTTTACCTTAATTCTTTATTCGTAGGTATTGACGTCTGCTAAACCAGGCACTGGGCGGACTGAGCCCTTGCTATTACCACTAGCCAGTAACTAACTGACCTACCTGCAACAAGCAGGAACCAGGACAATCCCTCTATCTTACTTATTAGCTACCAGGTGAGACCCCTTGCAAATGAGTCTATCATTACCAATCATTACTAAACACTCTAAACCAATTAGGACCATTGCCAACCAAACTTACGGAAATCTCTTCTTTTCTCTCCCTTAACATGTACTCAATACTGTCTATTGATAATTGTTTTTGACTGCAAAATGTATGAACCAATCTGCAAATCACTATGAATCTGTATATATATCACGATCACTGGGAATTAAATCACCCACACATAATATGTCCAAACACAAATGTCACATGATATACACCCAATCACGAATGGTGAATGTCCGATCTTGGGACCACATATGTATTGAATCCATTGTTATTAAAAATGATGAACGGTAGCCTAGAAAAAGACCTGTTAGGTCGAAACATGTGTCGGCACCACCTGTTATATCATCAATTGATGAATTCGAGACAATAAAATATTGGAAAAAATGAAAATTTCAGACCTTGTGGAACTACATTTTTCAAACGCAGCAAAAGACAATGGGGTAAATCCCAGCATAAGAAATTGCACATGAGTGGAAACTATAACAATTCTCTCTGGATAAACACAATAGGCACCACAAGCACAGGCCTTTTTACAAGTTTCCACCAACTGGCTGCTAGTGCACCGATAACAAAGATGGAGGGCGCGGCAACCCATGGTCCCTGGTGCTCTTAACGCAACTGTTAAACTTGGCTCAAAGCACGTTGCAAAAGAGAAGAGTGATGGTTCTGGTGGTGAGATTCCTGGCCCAGAAAAATGTCAAATATAAATGGGCACGTCCTTTTGGCCTACTCTTTACTTGGGACATCCGACAACATAGGATCACGACGTGCGTTGAATGAATGCAGATTTTGCACCTAGAGGTGGATGTTGGCGGTAGTCACAAACAGATCAAGACTGTGGCTCGAACAGCCAGGAAGAACTGGGTATGGAATGCAATATCAAAAAATGGTAGGAGACAGGAGAGGGCAGTGGCAAGCAGATAGACCCTTGATACAAATATTGCCTAATGTAATGACCGGACAGCTGTATGAGAAGACAATCAGGGCCAATGGAGGTCCAGTGTTGGCATGGTATCTTTAACAGGGACTCGAGACAAGGTGCACGTTTCAAGTATGGTAGAGGTATGGCAGGGTCCGCCATACAGTGGATGGCGGCTAGGAATGCGGTTGCAGGAGGTGGGGCACACATTACAGATGGCCATTACTGTTCTTACGTATAATATACAGTGCATGAACACCCCTGTGAAAAACAAAATATAGGAGGCATTTTTAAGAGTGGAAAAGCTGGACATAGGCCCTCATTACAAGTCAGGCCGTCGGCGCCGTTAACCCTTAACGCCTGATTAAGAGGTCCCGGGTTTTAACGCCTGCTTTTTGCATGCCGCAAAGTGACCTTGGTGCTAAGTACGGTGCCGCAATTTGCGGCACCGTACTTAGCGCCTTTCTCCATTCCCATTATGCCCTATGGGGCAAAAATGGGAATGGAGAAGGGCAAATGGTTAATGGGGAATTACCGCCCCACTCACCTTGGAATGGGGCGGTAATTCCGGCATCCACCATGCCGGAGTCCGGCATGGACCATGGTGCTAATAGCACCATGGCCCACCGCCTGACTCGTAATGAGGGCCATAGTGATGTATCAGGAAACCCATATTGGTAAGAGGGACAAAGTGAGGCTTAGGATTCAAGGTTACTCTAAGGTCCATCAAGCCAACGCTATGGATAAGACGGCATTTGGGCTCATAGCAATACACGACGGGATGCATGCACAAATCTGGGAGTCCCAGGCAGATGCAGCAGGAGATATATTTTTCTCTATGTGCAAATAGAGTCCCACATGTTCACACTTGCCACTGTCTTCGCCCCTAATGTAGGCCAAGATGTTTTTTTGTGGGGGGTTCTATCACAACTAGAGGGTTTCTCAACGGGAGAAGTTCTTAAGGTGGATTTCAATATTGCCTGGGTTCCTGAAGGAAGATAGCACTATAGGGACTTCTCAGCATATGCAGGTGCCATCGAAAGCGTCAAAACGAAAGGTTGATATGTTTGAACTGCATGACGTTTGGAGGGAAGTGCGCAGGGGTACACCTATTATTCTTATGCCCACTCCTCCTTATCCAGGATAGATTATGCAGGGATTTCCACAAGATTGCTGGGGAGGGTTAAGGAGGTGGAGCTGGGTACCATCTCCTTGACGGATCATAGCCCAGTAAAGGTAAGGATAGAGGTAGTTAGAGGGAAGTGTAAGGAAGGCATGGTATCAATAGTAGACACAGACACAATAGATGCACGTTTTCGAAAAACCTTTATTTTGGTATTTTGTTTGGGTTGGTAGAATTCCCAACTGGCCCTAACTCTAGAATGGGAGTAGTCTCAACCATTAAACAAACAATAAACAAGTCCAAGTCAGTGTAGTAAAAATAAAACGGCCTATACTAAACCAAAATGAACCTTGCCCTCCTTCTCAAATGACAAATGTGTTAAGGGAAAACAAAAGGAAAAAAGTGTCTTAAAAGAAATGTCAGAACGGCTTAGGTCCCAACTCCATTCCCTACGTTCAACAGTACGGGGTCTCGAGAGTTTCTTAAAAAGGATAGGTTGATGGCACAGTTCTATCAGTCTTGCACACTTTGGCTTACTGTTACAATTCAACAGTTCAGGCTTGGGCTTCCAGCTCTTGGCTATTTAATCAGTTCCTTAGGCTTTGTACGCGTTGTCATAAATACACAGTTCTGCTCTTGACTTTTACTTTGCCACAACTCAGCACATGCTTCCCTCTGCCGGGCTCAAGCCTGTCTTTCTCGTTGTAAGGGCTCCCTTCCCCACATTTTTTCTTTATATCTTTTTTACTGTCGAATACTTTCAAAACTGCAAGGATTTTACGTAGACTTGTGCATGACCACGTTGACCTCTTGTTAAACAATTTAACAATCAACAGTCTTCCTCATCTCGCATCACTAATGCCTCTTGGTACTTGTAGTTTTTTATTCTCTTTACTTCTTGGCCTCTTTCAAAGTTCATATACTTTGCCCTCTTGGCATATTCAGAGTTCACATACTTTACGTTACCAACACCTCTTCTGCTCCTCTCCAACTCTGTCATTCACCCGGGAGGGCAGTGGGCTGCTTTGAAGCACCTTGAAGGTTTCTCCTTTCCACTCGTGTGGTTTCAGTCTTGGAACGCTTTCGACTTGCCGAAAGTGTGGAATTCTTGCCCAGATCTCTCTCGCTCTTCGCAACTGCCAATCAGCCCCTTGGCCTTCCAACTTCTATAGCCTGGTTCACATCATCCCCATAAGAGCTGCTCTTTCTCGAACCCAGCCTCGCTCAGAGTGTCCCTGTGCGCGCCACCTTTTATCCTGACAGGGAGTGTTAACAAGTGGCAGGTGTGTATAGTTAGAATTACGTGCCTCACTCTGCCTGGTCTCATTAAAAGGACTGAGCCATTGCAAGTCAGTTAAGGTAATCTTCCTGGCCTCATTTATCATCTTCCTCGGCTCAGTAGTGTTGTCAATGTGAAGTGGGGAGGAATTATGGGAGCTGTAGTTTCCCATAAAATAAGCAGGGATAAGGGTTATATGGGTTGCGGTAAAAGTGGTGGATACCATGTCTCACCATCAGGTGCTCCCCCCCCCACTTCTCGAGGACTCCCTACCCAGGTTATCCATTCTCGCTCATCCACCCCCCAGGGTCGGGATCCAAAAGTAATGGCCTTTCCCTGACCACCTGAGTACGAGATCCCTGGGGACAAGGTTGTGAAACACCCTCTGGGTTTTCACAGAAGGGAGGGTTATGGAAATGGGGATTCCTGTCAGAGGTAATCAATAAGGGATAAAATTGACGTGGCAGGTGTGCTTAAAATTGACGTGTTCTTTGTGGAGAATGCAATGCCAGATATGCTCCAGACTTTGAAAGGGATGCATTCAAGGCGGTACTGATGGGAGAGCTGGAAGCAGTGAAAGCTACAAGAGTGAAGAAAGGAAGGCAGCTAGAAAAAGATCTGGAGAGCCAAACAATGTAAATAATGGTGAAACCGGCTAAAGGCCTGACTAGAGCTCTGCAGAGACCTAAACAGGCCTACGGTCAGCTAGAATTACTTTGCACGAAGTGGGTGGAGAAAGCCCTGCTATACACAAAACAGCTGTACTATATAGGGGCTAAAAAGGCAGAACGGATGTTAGCAAGCCAATTGAAAAGCAAGAAACTGGCCCATATGGTCTTGAAAATAAAGGCAAAGTATGGGGGGGATGGTTATGGATAACAAAGCGATTCTGGAGATCTTTGAGGATTACTACTCCAAGTTGTACTCCACAGACAGTCCAGATGGGAATGTGCAGGAAGCATACTTAAACATGATCATGCTACCTAAAATCTGTGACTTAGAAATGGAGGAAATCGAGGCAGAGATTCAAGCAAGCAAGGTAGCGGAGGCGATCAAGATGCTGCCCATGCTTAAAGCCCCCAGCCCAGATGGCTACCCAGCGACCTTTTATAAAAAAAAGAATTTCAGGTGAATCTAATCCCGTTGCTCCCTAAACTGTTTAACACATTCCAGTGTAAGGGGCAGAGTACGACGACAATGAATGAAGCGAAAGTAGTGGTTTTTACGAAACCCAATATGGATCTGACACTTCTCGGGTCACATAGACCTATAGCGTTAGTAAATCTTGATGCAAAACTCTATAGAAATGTTTTGCTGACAGCTCTCCTGTGGAAGCTAATTGGGCCGGATCAATCTGTATTCATACTGGGGAGACAGATGCATGACAATGTATACAGGGTCTGTCATTTGATATAGAAGACAGCTACAACGCACCAGCCGGTCCTACTGGTTTTCGTTGGATGCAGAAAAAGCATTTGACCGTGTCGAATCGACATTTCTATTCCGCATATTAGAATATATGGGATTTGGGTCAGGATTTCTTCAGATGAAACGTGCAAATTATTATGCCCCTCCATAAGGCTAGCAATCAATGGCTCCCTATCAAGAAGTATCAACATCCCTCTACAGATGGCTCTTTCCCACAGCTTTGCAATTTTCCTACAAGGGCTCACTCAGGAAAATTAGCTACCTGGAAGATGCTACCGACATCCTGCGCCCAGATGCTTCCAAACCCTCTTCTTTCCTGCCCTCCGAAGCAACGGCTGACTCAAACCTGGTGGCCTCCCCTAATCCCACACAAGATTCTTGGTCGATAGTTCCCAGATTCCGGAAGAGGAAATAGCCGGATGTTACCCCATGATGGAGCTTCCACCTCGATCCCGGCTCGCAGCCCGGCACCATGATCCGATCAGCACCCTCAGGAACACAGATAAGCTTCATCCTTAAAGCAGCGGGCATTATTCCACAGCCCATGCCCGGTTCCAAGGCACAGTCCATCTATGAGTCCTTGGAACAAACCACTAAGATTACCTATAAGGTTAGCCATGTTGGCTACACACTGTTCTATGGCCCCGTTGGCCAAGGGAGGCATTAGACCCGCAAAAGGTCAGCCACCCTCAGTTAAAACCTGCCCCTCCCGTTGGCGGCCCGAGAAAAAACCCCACAGGCAGGTTGGGGAATGGCCACGCACTTCGCGACATGATGGCTGATCCCTCTACATCTCCCCCAGGACTCGTCAACCTCCCCGGAACTGTCCCCAGAACATCGAACTTTGAGGTTCGTCTCCCTGAATGTCAAGGGACTAAATTCACCCGCCAAACGCAAGTCCATCCTACAGAAGCTTCAGAACGACGGTGCAGCAGTGGCTATGCTACAAGAAACCCATCTGCTGGCGGCAGACCATAGCCGCCTGCGCTCCCGAAACTTTCCGAAGCAACTTTTCGCATCTGGCAACTCCAAGAGGGGTGGCACAGCTATCCTATTTGGGAGGGGACTGAACCCTCAAATTCTAGACTCTATAAACTGCCCGGAGGGGCGGTACATGGCGGTGAAATGCCTACTACTAGGACAACTCTATTCTATAATTTCCATATACGCACCCAACTCAGGCCAGGCGCTGTTCTATGAATCCCTGAGTACAACTCTCTCCCCGTTTCTGGAAGGCCAGATAGTGATTGGAGGGGACTTCAATGGGGACCCGGACCCCACGAAAGACAAGTCACACCTACCCAGTGCCGGAGACCTCACCATAGCCCGGGCTCTCCTACAAATATTTAGAACTTTGGGGGTGGTGGATTCATGGAGAGTACTCCCCCATCCGAAAGAGACTTTTCCTTTTATTCTTATGTCAACAGAACCTTCTCCAGGATAGATCTTCTTCTAGTGTCTCCACAAATCTTCACGTTTACCAACAATGTGACAATTGGCTCCAGAATCTTGTCTGATCACGCTCCGGTGACCCTGGAAATTCGAGTGCAGGAACCAGCTAACCCCCAACAGCGCAGATGGACTCTATATGATGCGATTCTCAATGAGATGCCACTTAGAGACGCGATTGCAACCACGATCGCCAACTTCTTTAAGGAGAACCCCAGTGAGGACACCTCTACCGCCAACACTTGGGACACAATGAAGGCAGTAGTGCGGGGTGAACTGATTGCGCAAGGAGCGGCCTATCAAACGTCAAACTCGCCAGGGCCTTGAGGAAGACCTTAGAAATGCAGAAAGGACCCATAAGGAGAAGGGCTGGACCCCTAAAACTGAGCGGGCCATCCGGATAGCACAAAAAAAGATCGAGGCCCACTATGCCGAACACACTGCCCACCAAATGGCAAAAGCAAAACAGTTTTATTATGCTAAAAACAACAAAGCAAATAAGCTACTGGTGGCCAAACTTGCCAAGGCGAAGAGGAACATTACAATTGTGGGCCTGCGGGACCAACGAGGCAAGGTCCATTACGCTGACCAGGACAAACTGCAGCTCGCTGCGACCCACCTGACTCAGGTGATGACCGCTCCAGCACGGGACATGTTGGAACGGAAGGAATACTTACGGGGTGCAGCGCTTCCCCGACAAAAAGATCAGCCTGTGACTCTCTGGAGGCGCCGATTACTGACCAAGAAGTGGACGAGGCAATAAAAGCCCTTAAATCCCGAGCCCCTGACCCTGATGGGTATACAACCAGGTTTTACAAGATTTTCAAACCCCAACTATTAGCACCTTTGGTACAGTTGTTTAACTCGTTCAGGACTACGGGCACTGCAACCCCGTACATGCAGGAGTCAATTACGGTCTTATTACCTAAACCTGGAGGCGATCCGAAGAACCCTGCATCATATAGACCCATTACCCTGCTCAACATAGATGCTAATATTTACTCTAAAATCCTGGCATCACGTCTGTCTCAGTTCTTGCCGGAAATAATCAGTGCCGATCAGAGTGGCTTCCTCAGACACCGCTCCACGGCCGACAACATTCGAAGAGCCTTGGATCTGGTGGAACTTGCCTCCCGGGATTCCCGGGAATTGGTGCTTCTGGCCCTGGACGCGACCAAGGCGTTTGACAAAGTGGATTGGACTTTCATGAGGCTCACCCTTGAGGCTTTTGGATTTGGCCCGGAGTTCTGCACTATGACGCTGGCAAATTACAAAGCCCCCAAAACCCTTCTCAGAGTTAATGGCACCCTCTCCTCCCCCAACAACCTAACTTGCGGAACCCGACAGGGATGCCCGCTGTCGCCACTTCTCTTTGCTCTAATAATGGAACCGTTTGCACAGCGGATCAGGTTGAACCCTGCAGTCGAAAGCTTTCAATCAGGCCCGGCACACCACAAGCTGACCCTCTATGCAGATGATGTCCTCCTGACTATCACAAAACCCCGCTCCTCCCTCCCTCAAGCCCTGGCTGAGATAACGAGCTATGGCAGGGTCACAGGCTTCACAGTCAACTACCGGAAATCAGTCGCCATGGGAGTGGGTTTGACCCGAGAAGCCCTGGTTCCGCTGTGCCCAATACAATGGACGGCCAAAGGAATGACCTACTTGCGAGTTCAGATCCCGGCCAACCCAAGCGAGACCTATCGGGCTAATTTTCCCCCATTATTTACAAACTTGGAGGCAGATTTGAGACACTAGGCGGCACAAGAGATATCGCTGATGGGCCGTATTACAGCCTGTAAAATGAACTTACTACCGAGATTTCTGTATGTATGCTCCGCACTCCCGGTGCCAGTTCCGGCGCCAGCCCCTCAACGCTTACAGAAGAAAATGCTGCAGTTTATTTGGAGGGGGAAAAAGCCCAGGATCCCTAAATCCACGATGCTGGGCAACGCGAAACTGGGTGGCCTCGGGGTCCCTGACCTGCAGAAATACCAAATGGCGGCTCACCTGTCCTGTTTCCAATCATGGCAAGTCCTCACCAACCGCCCTAGATGGGTGGACCTCGAACAAGCGCAGTTACCCCTCCCGCTACGCTTTCTCCCACATGCCCCCCCTCCAAAACAGCAAAAGTGGCGGAATCTTCTGGTATCCACCAAACACACCATTTCGGTGTGGGACAAGGCGTTGAAACAGAAGAGGATCCCGACGGGGCTCAGCCCCCTCTCCCCAGTGTTTATGAACCCGACCTTCTCTCCTGGTCTGTCTTCCCGGAATTTTAAGACCTGGATTGCAGGAGGCCTAGAGACCCTGGGTCAACTTTTTGAAGGGGGCCAACCCTGCACCTTTGAGCGATGCAAAGAACTCTTTAGGATCCAGGAACAAGATAGATTCACATATACCCAGCTACGCCACTGGTGCACCCACCCACAGACTCGCCAGGTGGCTACTCGTCCCCCCACAGCCATCGAATTGACCCTTAATGAGCTCCCGCCCCGAGGAAGAATCTCCACTCTTTACAAGGGCCTCCAAACGGATTTCCTAACCTCCGAGACCCGGTATATGGCCCTATGGGAGGCGGACCTGGGCCACCCAATTGAAGACCAACAGTGGGTTGACATCTGGTCCTGGGCTCACACCTCCTCATCATGCATCACAAATAGAGAGTGCGCCTACAAGATCCTCCTCCAGTGGTACTACCCTCCCCTAAGACTTCACCACATGAACTCCAAACTCAACCCTCAATGCTGGAGGCAATGCGGCCAAATAGGCTCCTTCTTCCACATGTGGTGGTCCTGCCCCAAGGCTCAAGCCTTTTGGAAACAATGCCTAGCGAAGATAGCGGACATCACTCAGGTGCAACTGCCGTTGGCCCCCGAACCTTTCCTCCTTGGAGCACCGATCCCCGGGATTTACCCAAAGTCTGGTCCCAAGGCCAAACTATTATCGCAATGCCTACTTGCGGGCAGGAACGTGATAGCCCGCAACTGGAAAACGACGGAAGGCCCTCTCATGCCTTTCTGGTGGATGAAAGTCTGGGACATCCTGATCGCCGAGAAGGTGACGGCTGCCGGGGCAGGCACTTTACATCGCTTTTGCAACATCTGGGGTCCGGTATTGGATTTTGATCAAAGGTTCCCGGCCCTGACTTTCAAGCCCCAACTGGCCAGGAGAACTATTCAGGATGGAGATCCCCTGCGGGGACGTGAAGACGGAACTTGAGAGCGAAGGGTGGGGTGGGAGGAGCGTCAAATGGTATTACTGTATGCTACATGTCGCAAGTCATTAAGCTTTGTATTGCCATAACCTGCCTGTTTAAAATAAACACGTTTAAAAAAAAAAAAGAAGTATCAACATCAGGTGAGGCACAACGCTTATTAATTAAGCTTGATGTCACTGACCAGGCCAAAGGGATCGATGTGGCTGGGGTGGACCATAAAGCCATAGCATTTGCTGATGGTATGATGCTAGCAGTAGAGGACCCGGAGCAATCACTTCTGGCACTTATAAGAGAATTAGAATAATTTGGGAAGTTTGTAGGACTGACAATGAATATGCATAAATCGGAAATGTCAACCTATCAGTCCACCCTAAGCAGTTGGAGCAGATAAGAACCCTCACCCAAGCTTAAATTGGCACAGATCGGGATTTCCTACTTAGGGGTCATCATCACCAAGACATTAGAACAACTGTACAGAGCTAATTACCCTCAGCTGTTAAAAAAAAGGAAACGTACCGAAATGTCACCCTCATTTTTGTGCTCCCGCACTAACTGCAACTTTGGCGGCGCACAAAATACCGACTGCCATCACTGCCCCCAAGCAGAGCGGGGGTTGGGTGGGTGCCCCCCGCTAACCTTGGGTGCACTAACGGGAGTCAGGCATTGCGGGGGTGTCTCCCGCATACCATTGTAGTAAGCGGGGACAAGAAAGTGAAAAAAGAAACACCCTACAGCGTCAGCTCTGACCCACATCAATGGGAGAAACTGATGCTGCAGGGATAGCAGGGTGTAGGTGACACACACAGAACTGTGCCGCCGTAAAGGTAAGTGGGGCGGCGGGGTGGGGGTGGTCAGGAAGGGGCATGCGGGCCGGGGGGTGTGGGCAAAGTGATCTATTGGATCACTGTGCTGCGCCGTAATTGGCGTCAACATTTTTGTCGGCGCAGTGATCACTTAGATTCAAATAAAACAGAACTACATAGATGGGGCCCCCTAACTATCTCATGGCTAGTGAAGTTGACAGTGGTGAAGATGGTCATTCTTCCTAGCATCTTATATTATTTTCAGGTTATTCCTATCCAGGTGCCTAATTCCTTTTTTAGCTCCCTCACCAAAATTATATGAGCATATTTATGGCAGAACAAACCTCTGCATGTTGCTATGAGTACTTTAACGGCACCAAAGAACCAGGGGGGACTGGGGCTCCCAAACTTTTGTATGTAATATGTAGCGGCACATGTTCGGGTGGTCAGGGAATGGTTTATGGGCAACCCCCAGAAAATATGGCACGGCAAGACAGGGCAGTAGCGGGAACACCCTTATCTGGACTGCTCTGGCTGGGGTAAACACATAGGCCTCTGAATGTGCACATTAGTATAATAGGCGGGCTAGTGGCAGATACCTAGATGTATTGTTGCTAAAAGGGAACTTATACACTATTCCGTCCCCATTTACAACATTATTTTACAACGCACAGTTTTTGCCAGGGATGGACAGGGATCGTCCAGGGTAGGGGGGGTGGCAGGGTGTTTAAAAGTGTGTTACTTGTTCCAAGGGCAAGAATTTTTGAGACCTGTAAACAGCATATAGGGATCACTGAGAGGGACAGGTTATGCTAATACCAGTTGAGACATTGATTAGCTGAACCGCAAATTATGGCTGCCACTACTCGGCTATTAACCCCTTTTAAGAAATGTGTTATGACTCATTTGAGATCGAGGACGCTTGTCTCATCCCGCTATAAATTACTTATTGAGGGCTTGTCCCCAGTCCACTGGCAGTAAATGAAGAGGTGGGAGACCATGCTAGGCAGTGAAACGACAGGGGAAAGGTGGGAACATCTCTTGGGTAACATACCAAAACTGACACGATCCATCCAATTTTAGGAAATGTGGTACAAGATAATGTTGCAATGGCGCTACACGCCGGCGCAACTTCACGCAATGTGTCCCACTGTTTCATCAGTGTTGGAGGGGATGCACAGTGACTGGTCCCATATCTGATGGGAGTGCCAACCATTCTGGTACGAGGTAAAGACCCAGATGAAGGAGATATTCTCAGGGTATGAAAATACAGATGTGAAGGTCTGGTTGTGTGGCTTGTGAGACCCGGATAATATGTTACTTACCAGAAGGCAAATAAAAGGATACATTGCGGCATGGCTAGTAATAGCACAAAAGTAGAAACGTAGGCAAGCACCGACAGAATTTGACTGGCTGCAGAAAGTGTGGAGCTTTGTGGCAATGGAATAGGTAACACACACTGTATAAGGAAGCCGAGCAGAATTCAAGCAGGGCTGTGGGCATGTGCTATCATATCTCCAAAGTGACTATTAGGTTCAATGGTGTCCGCACAGGTTGAGAATTTTGGATATAATGTGATTATGGATGGCGTGCTCACTTAACTTGATGTACAGTTGCATTGCTCCCTCTGGTGGGGGCGGGAGTGGTTGAGGGCTGCGGGTGTTGATGTTTTATGTGTTATGGAAAACTCAATAAACTTATTAAATAAAAACAAAGTTGCATATTACTGCATTGGTTTGATATTTGTAAATAAATGATTCCTCTAAAAAGCCCATTAACAGATTGGCCACCGAAGGGGAGCATTTAGAGCCCATGGCTACTCCAGTAACATGTTAGTAAATCTGATAATTAACAGGAAAAAAAACAATATTAAATTAAGTAAATCCAGTAAGATTGTCTTTTCTAGAAAATAGGTCACTGATTTCTTGTTGTAAATGTTATAAAGCTCAGTCCAGGCAGCTTTAGGTTAATATATAAGTTTACTTCAGTTCTTATGATCCAGTTACAGTTACAGGATTAAGACTTAAGACAGAGACACAGAGAGAAGAAGAAACACCGGCACCCATCACCCAGGGAGGGAGAGCTCAACTGACACAACAAGGAACTCTCATCACAGCATTCTCCCACTCAGCATTCATCAACATTCCACAGGCACTCTGGTGACATCATAAATCACATGACAAACCACATCAGACTGACCAAGCACATCACAACACATCTTCCCCCTTACAAAACAAACTGGCAACAAGAGCTTCACAACACATCTCCCTCCTATCAGACATTTTCACAAAGGCAACGCACATCTCATCCAACCCACGAGCAATGGAGATTTCACATGAAAAACCCACAACTATGCAATTTCAGAACTCCGCCTATCATTCTTGCACCATCAATAACAGCACTAATCACCTCCCATCCACCCCTGCCACGAGTGGACTCTAGTCTCCCACACTAGACACAAACCAGCCCAGATCCAAGGCTATACCTAACCCACACTACCATTATCCATCACAAAATAACTTTGGTCCTCCTGCTCGCCCCCGCCACAAGCGAGCCTTCAGGCTGCCACCCTGAAGCACCTACTTGCCACCCCGACGCAATACTAGTCATCAGGATGACAACGAAATCACCATAGACAGATAAGAGGTTCAGTAAAATTCTACAGCTCACTAACACACAACCAGTAAAACTCTACAGCTCACTAACACACAACCAGCTACAGGCATGCCTCAGAAATACACAAGCATATGCACACATACATATATAGTATATATATGTAGGCGGACCAAGCCAATCAAGCAAACCTGACCATACCATGGTGTATAGCTCCTCAAACAGCTTGGAGATGCTGGCCAGTCAACTCCAAGACCATCTCAAAAACATATGGTTCTCTCAAACACACTTCTCAATGGCAGTACAATCCGTCCCATAATCAACCCTGACCAGGAAAAAAAAATGGCCAGGATCAACACACAAAGCACAAATATAAACAAATCACTCAGAGATTCTCCACTTAGAACAGCATCTTCAACTTTATATAGTATTTACTAGAGGGCGTCCCCTACCAGCAACTCTCTTCACCTGTCTTCCGCTTACTGTCCTTTAAGATAAGAATCATCTCTTCAAAGAGTGCACTACTTCCAAACAAAATATTAGACTAGACTACTTCACCTTTGTGCAACTCTCACTAACCACCAATTTAAAATTCCTGATAAGGCGCTACCCTCAGGATTCGTCTTCCTAACCCGTACGACTTACTGAGGCACTGCCTCACTTTAGTTACATCACCAAAAGCAAACTCATGACTTAAACAGCGCTAACTAAAACACTGACGGAGTGCACTTCTAAATGGCGCTACCACTTAACCAAACTCCTTAAACAGTGAAACTTCCTACTGTATATACCAACGGAGGCGCTACCTCCCTAGTATCTAAAACTTCTAGTTAAAAGAATGTTGCTCCCACTCATTCTTTTAAACATCCATACGCATTCTAGATAATATGCTAGTGACATGCCTTCACTTCCATACCTAAAGTGCATGGACAAACATGACAATTTTTACATCATCATTTAACATTTTCTTTTTAAACACCAACATTTTATAACTAGCCTATGCATTTTTTTTTTTCTTCCAGATTTGATTGTCACATATGCCTAAAAGTCCATGTTGTTGTGTAACAACTTACTCCTGAAAATCCTCAAAACGTTAAATGGGTCAATTCACACAGACTCCACCTCACATCATCATATTGCATTTGCATTCAGAATGCACACCTATCATTCTTGCCCTAGCATTACCCGTACTTCATGCTTTTAAAGAACAACTACATCATATATGATGCAGACCTTTTCTTATAGTCCTTTTTCCTGCAAATCCTCAAGGTATTTCAGTCCCCGACATCTTGTGATGGCATAATTATAACCTGCCAAACCTTCGACCAGTTCATAAAACAATCAGTCGGGACATAGCACTTAATTGCACCAAACCTCGAGCAAAAAAAACATGTATGCACCTTCCTGTGTGTAGCTTCTGCAAGAGTCATCATCAAAGATGGAGTCCTCTCGCACGTCTCTCATCGTTTGTCGCAATCAAATGCCCTTAACAGGTGGAGCAGCATTGTTCAATTCCTTACTGTAATATGAGATACCACAAACCTTTCCGAAATCATTTAACTTCCATATCTTCCGTAGCGTTCCTATCTTTGCTTCCGGAACCGCCTGCATACATTTCTTCTGCATCTGCCGGGTATCCATAACGTTCCTAGCTTTACTTCCTGATCCGCCTGCATACATCTTTTCTGCAGCTGCCGGGTATTCTAACACTTACTCCCCGTATTCTTCCACTTCATGGTCTTCTTCCGGATCATCGCACGCAACCAAACAACGTCGCTTCCCCATTGTACCTTCCTCTGTTGCGAAGCATTCCCTTCCGGATACTCCCAACGTGAATGCGTGACGTTTCCTTAGGTCCTTCACTCGTACATCTGATCATACGGGGCTGCGCCTGCTTCTTCGTTTCGTAGAACTTTGGCATCTCGTTCCAAGTCTTCGCCAACTCCCCCTGCGCCCTGAATGACGTCACCAGTCATTACTCTACAGCAGGGCACTGCAGAGCTCCGCAAGCAACTGCCATCCCGGGCACTTCGCTTGCACCGCTCACTTCCATGGCCTCATCACGATTCCAATGACCTCAGAATCGATGGGCCAAATGTCCATTTTCAATCCGCGGCATTTCTCCATTCAGCGGCCACTGATGAGCTGCCCTTCAACACTGTTTATTTCTTTCTTTAATGTCACATTTCGCACAGACGCAGCACCCACTCGCCTTGCAGGCTACTGGACCATATTCGTCGGTATGACGCCGCACCTCTTAATGCTCAAGACAACAAGTCTGGTCCCAGGAAGCCTTCTATTTCACCTCCCTTAGTATCACTGAGGTATGCTTCCTTTTTATGTATATTCTGGGCACTTCCCATTAATAGGAATTCAGACCATAAGGGAGCCTCTCTTCACTTTTAAGGCGAATATTAACACTTAAAACCCCGGACTTAGCACTCCCTTCAGATTAAAGGTTGCTATCTGATCTCAGTCCAAAAGGGCTTTCTGCTGTGGCTTTGGACTCCCTCCCTTGTCCTACCCTGGGTGATGGGTTTGCTTACTTGGTTCTTTGGGGGCGGTGTCGTCTATTATCTTCTGGTCCTGATTCTTCCTGCACCCCCCGCAGCAGGCCACTTCAATTCTCAGCTTCTTCCTTGGTTTCCTTGGTTCCATCAGCTTCCTTTGCCTATGGGTTCTTGAATTTTAAGAAATCCTCGTCGCCGTTGTTATAAAGCTCAGTCCAGGCAGCTTTAGGTTAATATATAAGTTTACTTCAGTTCTTATGATCCAGTTACAGTTACAGGATTAAGACTTAAGACAGAGACACAGAGAGAAGAAGAAACACCGGCACCCATCACCCAGGGAGGGAGAGCTCAACTGACACAACAAGGAACTCTCATCACAGCATTCTCCCACTCAGCATTCATCAACATTCCACAGGCACTCTGGTGACATCATAAATCACATGACAAACCACATCAGACTGACCAAGCACATCACAACACAAATCTATTCAACATCTTTGAGTGCTGCTGTATGATTTATTGAGGTATACAATGCTACCACACCTAATGTTACCAACCAATAACTTGCTTTCCACTCAATTTCTTTTCTTTGTGTAAAATATGCATTCTGTCCCTTTAGTATAGCACTAATTGAGTCACTACTGGGTTTAAAAACTATGCACAAATTCCGAAATTGGTTCTAATGTCGACCCTTTTCCATTCACTATTGGTCGCCCTGGTAATTTGGTAATTTTCTGCAAAATGTCTGTAAAAAGTATATCATTCCTTCCTCATACCATGTTTTGATCTTTTCATTGGCTTCCTGTTTTAAGATATTCCAATGAGCTGTGCTCTAAAATTTAGTAATCTCAGTCAATTTGCTAATAATTATTCCCTATTTCAATATAATCTTGTTTAGCCAAACATTGTTAAGTATACTGAAATAAAACATGTATCTCATTTCTGATGTCACTAATGCTGCCACCATTGATGTCATCAGTGATGTCATCTCTGATGATATCACCGTGGTCATACGCTGCAGAACACGGGGTGAGTATTTATGGTGGCTTTGCCTGAATTGTCTGCCGAATTTCAAAGGTTTTGTTGCGTTACATTTTCACCTTCACGTCTCTTTAACTAAAGTTATTTCAGTGGATTTGAAAGGTTTTGTTGCTATGCCTTTGTTATGTTAAATCTGGTAATCTTAACTCCCTCTTAAATAAAGTTTTTTCACTGAATTTCAAGGGTTTTGTTATACTACAGTTTCTTTGAGGCCCATGGCCACTGTACATTTTACACCAATAGGGTTCTTTGGGGCCCAGTAGCCATGGTCTTCATTCATGACCATTGGCAAAGGCCATCTCCTTGCCCATTGTACATGTTGCACCAGTAGGTTTCTTGGGAGCCCATTACACATGGCCTTCTGCCAGGCCCAGTGGCGATGGCCTTTGGCCTTGGCCACTGTTCATGTTGCACCAATACATTTCTTTGGGGCCCGCCAGCCATGACCTTTGGCCTTGGTCACTGTGCATATTGTACCAATAGGTTTCTTTGGAGCACCCTAGCCATGGCAACTAATTACATCACACATGATATCACTGATGGCATAACTAATTACATCATATATGACATCTGTGGTAGATCTGATGAAGGACACAGACTCTTGTAAGACATTATTAGGTGAATATTTATTAAAGAAAATGATAATACCCATCTGTTTCTATTCCAATAGGGTATTCCCTACCTATCGAACTAGAAAAGGTGTTTGTCATTTGTCAGTGAATGTCTTAAAGGAATCTGTCCACTCTCCAAACTAGCCCTCACTGACCCTACCACTATCTTAACTACTAAAGCCAGGATCATCACTCCCTTCTCCTGGGTTCTTCTCACAAGTTTGTTGTTCAATAACTGATATTCAAATAGTCTCTTGTGACGTCTTTAATTAGTTCTCACAGTTCTGTAAATACTCAGATACTCTTCTGTTTCTTCTCAAAATGACGTTTCCTTGGTTCTCTAAGGATGTATTTTCCCTTGTCGGTGGCTTCTGTTGGTTGCTCTTGTCTTTAACTCTTTTTCCAAAAGTTAATCTTCCGTTTCCCAGGGTAAGGTTATTCAGCCTTTCTAAATTTCTCGCTGGAGATTTATTTCTCTTCTATTTATCTCATGAACTTTAGTCTGTGCATTGTATGCTTCTCTCTGGGATTTTCTCTTACAGTTTCATTCTCTTTATCAATGACACTTTTTTTACTTTGACTGTGACGAGTAAGATTACTCTCATCAAGATTATCATCCAGTTCTCTGACTTCCAGGTTTATGCTCTCAATATCTTGACTGAAAGGTGTAGGAATAGTTCTGTAACAATTCCCTGTTTCTTCTCTTGATGTCACTGTTATATTCCCTGTTCGCTTGACTGTGACGAGTATAGGTACTGTGATAACGATTCTCTTTCACTCCTCCTATTCGCCAGGTTATATTTTGGTCACATTGACTGTGACGAGTATGAGCACTTTTTTTAATGATTCTCATTCACATCTCTTTTTCTCTTCACTGTCATATTCTTGTTCTCTTGACGGGCACGGTTATGAGCAATTTTATGATGATTCTCATTCACTCACCTAGGTCTCCCGCTTTCCCAGTTACCTGACGTTCTCCAGGATAATATCACCAGGTTTTTGCTTCGCTCGGCTTGTGCTCTCTCTCTTGGTCGTTTGGATTTTCCTCTCTATGTGTCATGTACTTCGAGTCTTCCTCCCGCATTGTTTTTCAGTATCCCAGGTACCGACACGTTACGCAGTCTCAGTTGCGTAATGATCTCTGCATGGTTACCAGGAGCACCAGTCCACCACTGGTTCTCCATGGTTACACCAACACTGGTTGCTTCTCTCTCTCTCCAGCTGACAGAACACCGCACATCTGACCCTTCGATTTTGGCTCAGCAGCCGTTTTGTATTTCGCTGGTCTCTCGTACTCTCCAGTATCCTCCCCCTTCTGAGGTTCCGTAGCCATGAGTCTTCCCCGCCGTACCTTCGCTGTCGAGCCTTTCGTCTCTCTTATTTATCATCCTCATCTCAGTTAAATACATCTCTTCATTTAAAGGGATATTTACATGTTCTTGTTTACAGTAATACATACTTGTTCTTTCCTTGTACAAGTCCTTATAGGGTATGGTTAATGTGGTAATGTTAGGAGGATCGTTGTGCAGTGGACTCCCTTCCCTAGCCTCACGGGGGGGGGGCTTTGGGGAGAAGGGACAAATTCCTGCGATTTGTCACACATCACTGATATCCCTGGCTTGATTAATTACCATTTGAAATATGACAACTCTGTTTTGTTGCGTAACAAATATGTACCTATTTGACACTTACACTCTACATTGTATCCTGTCCTTTATTTAAATGTAGTGTACAGTGCACCATTGTAAGTGCATACATACATTATTACAATAAAGAGTAATATACAAGCATCATGTACTTAGGAAGGTAATCTGTTATATTGGAATATAAATTCATAATCTCATTTTCCAAAGAAATGACTAAAATATGAGTAATACAACTGCCATATCTATAATTTAATATTTACTTTCTAATCTTGATTTCTTTTCTACAAATGTAATTATGTACCATAAGTAACAGATTTTTTTTTATACTAACCAAACTTTGAATTCATTATGTTTGAAATGCCAGAAATAGATTTACCCGAATCAGATACTTTCCCTACAATGAATTATTGTAATTGCTTACTGATACATGAAATTCAGACCATTTGTATAACGTTACATATTTTTATTTTAAATTGTATATGTTGATAAGTACTACAAATGAATGCTCCAGACGTTATCATATGATACTTATGTATCAGTGTATTGTTCCGTGTTATGTTGTTATTCGTATACTGTCCTTTTGCCGACGATTGTTTTTTCGATGAATTGTCTGCCAAAGAAAACCATCAAAAAAACAAATCGAAATGTATATGGGGGTGGGTAAGGGTTATACAAGAGGTGGGAATGGGGTTGGGGTAACAGCATAGGGAAATGGGTTTGGGGAAACCCACCCACATTTTAAAAAATATATTTAGATGAGTTTTTTGGATGGATGTTTGTCGGCAAAAAATCCATCGAAAAAACAAATGTCAGTAAAATAACATAGAACCTTTGTTATTAAGCGTAATAAAATAAGTATCAAAAGAGGTGAACAAAGATATTCCAATTTATATAATCACTAATGTTTACATTTTTTTTTACTTTACTTGTTCAGTGCAGTGAAAAACATAGGTATTTGCAATAAAGTTGTAGCTTACATTTCGATCGAAGGAATACGTACAGATATGTTGGTAACTTTCACGACATGTGGTCAATTGCACAAGAGACACATTTGGGCATTATTGTACGGTGTTCTGCATAGTTAGATACACCCAGAACGGTTCCAAGATGTGTTCCGGCCTACAGCATGGCATTACAAATGAGACGTTGGCATAGGTCATTTCAAGAATCCACATTTGAATGGCTGGGGCCGATTTGGATTTCCATCTTAGAAGAATGCATTTCTTAGCCAGCAGACAGTCTAGATTGACGAGTCGCCTGAGTTTTATCGTTATCTTGCCTACGTCGCCAAACAAATATTTGGGAAGTGACTAGTGCGGGGGAACACCGGTGCACTCGTGCAACACCTCTGCCATCTCCTGGATTATTTCCAATACATATGATGTGCATCGGCGATCTCTGCATTACATTTAATGCAGGCGCTTGATGACAGAGGGACGAACCTGGCAATCTTCGCAGGAGGGTAATGTAATCTGTTGAGAATTTTGAATTGCATTAGCCTGTGTAGTGCATTGAGGGACACCTCCTTTGTCAGGCGGCACTGGCGGGTCCATTGTGTGTCTTACAGCGGTGTCCCCGTCTCAACCCCCCACCCCTCTCTGACCTTCATGGGTTGTGTTAGTGTGCCTTGACATTTTTTATACAACTTGGATACAAAGCCCCCGGGGTTCCCACCCGTTACTACCATACTCAAGACCTCCCACTCCTCAGGTTCATTCGGGAATGACGGCCAGAGCACTCTTAGTACAGCTCTAATTCTGTAGTGCTTTAATGGGGCTATTGCCCACTTTCTCAGAAAAGTCAGTGAGTGAGACAAAGGAGCCCCCTGGGAATAGATCATGCAGTGTCATTATGCCGTCCGGATCCCACATATTCTGCATTGTTTTGTCATATGCTGGAGGGAGCCCCGGGCAGTTCCAGAGGGGGATTGCTCCCACATAGGGTGCCATAATATTTAATCTTCTAACAATTCTGGACCAGGCATTGACTGTCGTGCGGACTGGGTCGAAAGTGCATGTGTCAGGGTGTCTGTTAACCAGAACTATTGTGCGCAGGTCACAGGGGGATGCGCTACATTTCTCCAGGTCGGTGTGAAGTGGCTTAGAATGTGATGGGTACCAGTGGCCAGCGAAGTGTGCCTGCGCCCCCTCGTAATATAGTTCAAGGTCCGGAGCTTGGAGCCCACCCTGGTCATACTGTCTGGACATAACTAACCATTTATTCCGAGGTGTATCCTTGCCCCATGTGAAGCCCACCATGAGAGATCTCAATTTGTCAAGGAGTGCACGCCGTGGCCATACTGGGATATTGATAAAGTAATACCGTAACTTCGGGACTATTACCATCTTCAGAAGGGATAGCCTACCGTACAGTGAGATTGGGAGGCGCGCCCATAGATTTAATTTATATTTGAGGATATGTATGTAGCAGCCAAGATTTGCTTGCTGCAACGATTGGTGTTGTTGTGTAACCACAATGCCCAAATACTTAATTTTGTTCTGAGCCCAAAGGCATCCCTCGAGATTGGTGGGAGGGGGGGACTGGTAGCCTCATTTAAGGGAAATATTTCCGACTTGGCCTCATTGATGCGATATCCTGAGAATATGGCGAATTTGCGGACCTCGTCAAGGATCGAGCGAGATTTGAAGCAGGGATCCTAATGAAAAGTAATGAATCGTCTGCGTATAGTGAAATAATGTGTGTGGGACCCGTCATACGTAGGCCGCGGTGGATATGTCTGAGGTGCATAATGCAGGCCAACGGTTCTATAGTAAGGGCAAACAACCGGGACAGTGGACAGCCCTGTCTCGTACCCCGCTCCAGCAGAAATACCAGGGAGCGCATGGACCCAGTGCGGACGCTGGGTGCCGGGGAGGCATATAGGAGCCGGACACATTGGATGAAGAGCTCGCCCAGACCCATGTGGCGCAATATCGAGAACAAGAATTGCCAGGAGACTGAGTCAAGGGCTTTCTCGGCATCCAGGGAGACCACCACCGCCTGTGCCTTCGTGGTTGAGCCATGAGATGCCACCAAAGAGCCTACGTAGGTTAAAGGCTGTGGTGCGCCCGGGGATAAATCCCGATTGGTCTGGATGTACCAATTTAGTCATGTGTGGAAGAAGTCTAACAGCTAGTAGCTTGGCAAAAATGTTTGTGTCTTACTTAATCAGGGACAGTGGTCTATACGAGTTCATGTCAGAGGCTGGTCTGTTGGGCTTCAAGAGGACTGTAATTACTGCTTCCGACATTGAAGGGGGTAGCCTTCCAGTCTACAGTGCCTCTTCCCATATCCGCACCAACTTAGGGGCAAGGGTGGAGCTTAATTCTTTATAGAGTTCGATCCCCAGGCCGTTGGGGCCTGGCGACTTACCCGAGGGGAGCGACTTAATGGCTTTGGCAATCTCATCAGTAGACAGTGGGAGATTAAGGTCCAAACGTGCCTCGTCCGAGATCGCCGGGAGCGGTATCTCGTTTAGGTACACTTCAAGTTCTGCTGTTGTCTGAGCTAGCATATAGGGGTTTGTAGAATTTGTGGAATTCGTAATTGACCTCATCAGTTGAGTTCAGGGTAGTGCCATTTGCGTCAATAATAAAGTGATATGACGGGCCCCAGTCTCAGCCTTGGCCACGTTCGCCAGCTGGCGACCTGGTCTATCGAATTCGCCATAGCGCAGCGCACACGCGGGATAGTAAAGCAATTGGCCTTCCCTATCGGCCAGCTTCCGAAAATGTATCAGGTTCCCCTTAATGCACCCCAGTAGGGCACGGTTATGGGTATTACCGTACTCATCCTCCAGTTTTTTTAATTCGGCATCAACCTCACCCAGCCCCCGTCTGGTAGCCCTCAGTGTCTCATAGGCAAATGAGATGATTTCTCCCCTTATCCACACTATATAGGCCTCCCATATCGTACTGTGGCATTTCACAGTCCCCTCATTTCTTTTTTTTTTGTCAGACTCTTTTTATTGAAACATCAATATAAATTGAATTCCTTCATAAACCAAATCAGTGGCAAATTTACTTGATTATAGTTCGGCTGTAGTCAGTCCAGTGGTGCTTGTCCACTGGGTCATCTATCAAAATTCATATACTTTATAACCTTCAGCATTTGTCACTGTGCTTCCAATTTCAGATATCTTCAACCATGCATAAATATTTTGTTTTAACTTCTTTCATGATTCTATTAGTAACTATATTTCGCAAGTACCCTGGGGGTGTAATTTTGTAGCTTTATGTTTTGTGGCATTTTCCATTGTAGAGAGGAAAAGGAAGAGAAAGGAGAGAAGAAGGAAAGAAGAAGAAAAAAAAATCATAATAATAAAAAAAATAGAGGAACCCTTCACCAGTCATCCCCAATCCGGATGTTGCTTCCCAAGCCCTGTAGCATCCCCTCATTCTGCTTTCAGTTCACTGGGTCCTTCCATCCCCCCAGTAGGGCACGGGTATGGGTATTACCATACTCATCCTCCAGTTTTTTTAATTCGGCCTCAACCTCACCCAGCCCCCGTCTGGTAGCCCTCAGTGTCTCAGAGGCAAATGAGATGATTTCTCCCCTTATCCACACTATATAGGCCTCCCATATCATACTGTGGCATTTCAGAGTCCCCTCATTTCTTTTTTTTTTTTCAGACTCTTTTCATTGAAACATCAATACACATTGAATTCCTTCATAAACCAAATCAGTGGCAACATTACTTGATTATAGTTCGGCTGTAGTCAGTCCAGTGGTGCTCGTCCACCGGGTCATCTATCAAAATTCACATACTTTATAACCTTCAGCATTTGTAACTGTGCTTCCAATTTCAGATATATTCAACCATGCATAAATATGTCGTTTTAACTTCTTTTATGATTCTATTAGTAACTATATTTCGCAAGTACCCTGGGGTGTAATTGTGTAGCTTTGTTTTGTGGCATTTTCCACTGTAGAGAGGAAAAGGAAGAGAAAGGAGAGAAGAAGGAAAGAAGAAGAAAAATAAATAATCATAATAATAAAAAAAAATAAAGGAACCCTTCACCAGTCATCCCCAATCCGGATGTTGCTTCCCAAGCCCTGTAGAATCCCCTCATTCTGCTTTCAGTTCACTGGGTCCTTCCTTCATTCTCCAGGTGTTCAGGGCTGGAGAAGGTATTTAACCAGTTTTGGTTGGAAGAACATGTGTTCCTTTTCTTCCATGTTGTCAAAGAATGGGCCCCAGATATTCCAGAATGTGTCTGTCCGGTTTTCTATTGCGGCGGTTAGCTTCTCTATTCCCAAAAGCACCCAAATCTTTACCCACCAGTGTGCAATGTGGGGACCCTCCAGATCTTTCCAGAATCGCGCGCGTGTAAGGCGAGCCGCCATCAGTAGTTGAGTGATTAGTCGCGCTCTGGGGCCAGATTGCGGATATGATCCATCTTCTGGGGTGTCCCCCAGTACCATCACCAATGGGTCCATGCGGAGGAGGGTTCCACAGATATCCTTAATTTTGGACCTGACCTCCAACCAGTAGGATTGAATGATCGGGCAGTGCCACCACATATGCCCCAAGTCCCCTCTAGCCCCACATCCGTGCCAACATACATCAAGGTAATCAACATTCATTGCGTGCAGTTTCTGTGGCATGAAGTACCATCGATAGCATATTTTAACTGCGCATTCCCGCACTGTTGTGCATCTGGACGCCCGGTGTGCTCTGTCCCAGATTTGCTGCCATGATTCTGGAGCTATCTCCCTCCCCAGCTCCCTTTCCCATGCTAGCATGTAAGAGGGTTTCTCTTCTTCCGGGACGTTTTCAAGTAGTCTGTAGCATGTTGCAACTTTGTGTGCGCGTTGACCCTCTGAGGCAGTTAACTCCAGGCCTGTGGGAGGCCTGGTAGCAGCTTTTCTAATGGACCGGTTGGCGATCCAGTGCCTGAGTTGGATGTATCTAAATCTTTCGGTTTCTGGGAGGTTGAATTTCTCCTTACATTGTGTGAAGGTCAGGGGATTGTTGTCGGTATACATCTCCTGCAGCCTCAGAATCTTTATTTCTGACCAGTTTTGGTATGATCTAGGCTGAAGCCCTGGGGTGAAGTTTGGGTTCTGTGTGATTGGAGTTAATGGGCCCAGTCCCGGGGCAAACCCCCTCAGAGTGGTCTGTCTGTCCCAACATCTGAGTGTGGAGCTTGTAGTAGGGAGAAGGGACTTTCGGGAGCTACGTGCCTCACGCGGTATGAAAGGAAGGTGAGAGAGTGGAGCCCCAGCGAACAGCTGCTCAATGTCCTGCCATTTGGGAGGGTCATCTTGAATGGCCCAGCCTAGGATGGGGGCGATTTGGGATGCTCAATAATATCTTAGGATGGAGGGGAGACCCAGGCCTCCAAGTTGCCTGCTTCTGGTGAGGACCTTAAGCTGAATTCTGGGTGTTTTACGGTACCATATAAATCGACATATCTCTTTCTGCAGCTCTTGTAAATCACGCTCTGGAATCTGAATTGGGAGCGCCTAAAATGCATAAAGAAGCCGGGGTAGCAAGGTCATTTTGACGGCTGTTATGCGCCCTAGCCAGGATATCTCCTGGGGAGCCCATTTTAGAAGAGATTCCTTCGTATCTTTTATTAGTGGAGGGATATTGGCTCTCCCCAACCCGGAGTAATTGGGAGTTAAGTGCACCCCTAGGTACTTTATTTTGGATTTTACCCAATTAAGAGAGAATGTATTCTGTAAGGCATCCAACATCTCTGGTGATTCTTAAAGGTTTAGTCCCTTTGATTTGGCCTTGTTTATTGAGAAACCCGAGATTTGCGCAAATCTATTGAGTAGATTCATAATCGGGGGGACCGAGGTCTGCGCCTCCCTCAAGAAACAGAGCACATCGTCTGCATATAACGCTACTTTATGGGTCTGTTCCTTCACCTCGAACCCGTGGATTTCGGGGTGAAGGCGGATGTGTTGGGCCAGAGGTTCCATTGCAAGGGCAAAGACCAATGGCGATGGGGGCACCCCTGCCTAGTCCCTCTGCCGAGGGTTATCTGTGATGTCCAATGGGCGTTGACCCGTATTTGTGTGGAGGGGATCTGGAAGTTGGCCAGGATCAGTTTGGAGAATTGTGCGCCGAAACCGAAGCCCTTCAGGACCAAGTGCAAATAGTCCCATGACATACTATCAAAGGCCCGATGGGCATCTAGAGATAGCAGAGAGAGGGGGCCTGGTATGGAGTGGGCCAAAGCTATTAGATTAATTGCTCTCTGAATGTTGTCATGGGTCGTTCGGCCCTGAATAAAGCCTGTCTGGTCTCTGTCTATTAGTGTAGGTAATACCTTCCCTAGACGGCACGCAATGATTTTACTAAACAGCTTGGCATCAGTATTGAGCAAGGCTATGGGCCGGTAGGAAGCACAGTCTACAGGGTCTTTCCCGGGTTTTAGAATTAAGGTTGTGATTGATTCAGCCACAGATTGTGTAACAGAGCCGGTTTCCCATAGAATGTTGAATAGCTTTGTGAGATGCGGTGTGAGTTCTTTTGCAAAGGTTTTGTAAAATTAGCTTGTGAATCCGTCTGGGCCCAGAGCCTTGCCAATAGGGAGGGTTTTGATGGCGAGTTCTACTTCTTCCGCTGATATTGGGGCTTCTAAGGATTCCCTTAAGGAATCCGGCAGTTGCGGGAGGTCCGCCTTGGCTATAAATTCTTTGGCGTGTTGCGGATCCCCTTCGAGTGGGATCGCATGTTCCCTGAAAAATTCCTCTATGATGCGGCATTTACCCTCCTCAGAGTATGTGCCTTTGCCTGATTTATCCCTCAGGAAGTCTATCCGGTTTTGTTTAGTCTGCTTACCTAATTTGGCTGCCAATAGTTTGTTAGCTTTATTCCCTTTTGTGTAAAAAAATTGTTTGGTGCGCATCATGCCGGAGGCCGCCCTCCCCATGTGATGTGCTTCCAACGCTTTTTTGGCCATCCTGAGGTCTCTTAGAGCGCACCGGAAGGGTTTCTTATTATGTGCTTCTTCCAGTCTGCAAACTTCCCTTTCTAAATCTTTCCGCACTAACCTCCTAGCTTTCCCACGTTGTGCTGCTTGTTCCATTAAGAGCCCCTAAGTACAGCCTTGCTTGCATCCCAAATCGTGCCCCAGGTCACCTCCCCCGTGTCATTCTCGCTGTAGTATTGCTCCATGGTTTCTCTAATATGGGCTCGGATCATTGGGTCATGTAACAGGAAGTCATTTAGCCTCCACCGGGGTTTCGTGGGGGGGATATCTCTGAGGGGGAATATAGACAATAAGACTGGGGAGTGGTCTGCTAATGCTTCTGGGAGTATGTCCACTTCTAATACGTTTTGAATCAACGAATCAGCTATAAAAAACATGTCTAGTCTTGAAAACCCTCCATGTACTGCCGAAAAATATGTGTAATTCCTTTCTTCTTGATGGCAATATCGCCACACCTCAATCAGGGAGTGGTTCTTCAACAAGGAAGTGAGGGCCTTGAAGTTGATCCTATCATTTACTGTTGGTGGTAGCGTTTTGTCAACCAAAGGGTTGAGTACTGCGTTGAAATCCCCCCCTAGAATTACTTCCCCTTCAGCATGATCAAGTAAGGCTTTTGACAACTTCATGAAGAAATGGTTTTGGTTATTGTTAGGGGCGTATATGGAAACCAAGTTGACCCTCCGGCCGTCTAGTGTGGCGTTAACCAACAGAAACCTTCCCTCCTCATCACGAACGACTCCGTTGGTCTTAAAGGAGATCCCCTTGCGCACAAGTATGGAAATCCCTCGCTTTTTGAGTCCACTTGATGCAAAGAATCTGGTGGGGCAGAGCCTGTCGTTTAGGCGGAATTCATCAGCCGGTTGTAAGTGAGTCTCTTGAAGGAATAGAAATGATGCGTCTAGGGATTTCAGCCTGTGGAGGAGTGCTTTACGTTTCAGAGGGGAGTTCAAGCCTTGCACATTGAGCAAGATAAATGTATAGCTAGGATTTGCCATGTTTTGGACGCTCAGGTTTCAGCTCTAAGATGTCCCTCTGATTTAAGATGAGAGTGAGGTAATTTCTTGGGTTGAACATTAGGATACATTCGGAATGGGGACCACGGCGAAGCATTACATAATCTCTTCCTACTAGGATCAGGGTTGGATTGTACACAAAAAACTTGAAAAGAAAATGATAATAGAAGCAAATGATACCACTTAAGCAAGCTATTTTCATCACAAATTGCCACATTCTTAACCTCCAAGGTAATTTACACAACCTTTCAAATATTGTCGGGCGCCATCCGTTCCGGTGCCCAAGTCTGCTTTTAACACAGAGTTTTCAGTGCCCGAAATAGGGCAGAACATGGGTTTTCAAGTGGCATGAAACTGCCACAACTATTCTGGGCTTCAGTGGAGATAAATTAGTTTCTTACTGCTGTCACCCTGTAGGCCTCGGATGGAGCATTCCCAGGTGCCCTACAGGCGCAGGAAGGGAGTCGTCCAGTGCTATACAAGATCTCCCACCTCGCCAGTGCGACTCTTTCCCCGAGGTGCAGTGGGGATTGGAGGAGGGTCTCAGTGTCAAAATTCCTCTTAGTGAATGTCTGTTCTCCTCCCTCAATTTGTGCAGACCTCTGCTCAGCTCTTCCCCCCCCCCCCCGGAGATGCTGGGGGTGAAGCCTCTTCTGGTGCTTTCGTTATTTTCGTTGGATCAGGTTCTCCGCTCGGGGTCGTTGCGGGCAGTGGTCTACCCTGGGATCTCCCCCACCCAGCCTTTGATGACGGGCTCAGGGCGGAACCGTTCTCCTCCTGGGATTGTGAGTTCTGATCTACAACGTTGGGTGTCTCATCCTTCAGGCTCTTCGCTTCTTCCTCCGAGGAGATTATGTGATGTTGATTGTGGAGTTCAAACATCCGCTTACATGGGAATCCCAAGCGATAACGGATCTTTCGGTCCCTCAACCAAGCTGTTACTCTCTACAGCCGCCGTCTGCGCACTAAAGTGTATGGGGCCAGGTCCTGAAACAAATGGACCTCCGAGCTCTGAAAGCGGATAAAGTCTGCGTCTCTGGCTGCCGCCATGATGGCTTCCTTCTGGCGGTAAAAATGTACCCGGGTGAGCACATCAGGGGGTAAGTTTTCCTTCACCTGGGCTGAGGAGTACACACAATGAGTTCTGTCTACCTTTAGTTCTTCATTTGGTGGCAGTTCCAAAAGGCCCCTAAAAAGCGTCTCCACATAGTCTGCCAAATCGCGGTCGAGAACCTTCCGTGGGACCTCGCAGATGTGTATTTTGTTTCGCCTCGACCTGTTTTCTAGATCAGCCTGTTTTGCCCAAATGTCTTCTATGTGCTCCTCTATAATTTTTACTCTTCCAGCTAAGGCTTCAGTGTCATGGGATTGCACACAGGTAACATTCTCTAGGTCATTGACCCTAGTTTCCAGACCCCCAAGGTGGGATGTAAGATCTGCAAGTGACTGGGCCAGAGAATCCTTGGAGGTCCTAATCTCATTTTTAATTTCCTGGGTGCTGTCTTGTTTAAAGGATTTAAACATCCCTTCCAAAACCTCCCTGGACACAACCATGTTAGTGGTCAACTCCGGGGTTAGAGCCAGGTGGGTTTCAACCGTGTTAGGGTCTGCAGGGACTGGGTCTTCGGTCTCTGGTGTTAGGTAGGCTTGTACGGTGTGTATCTTCTTTTTAGCCGCTGTTTTGGGCATCCCCAGACGGGACTGCCGTTGTCATTTACTTGGCTTCACAGAGCAACCAGAAGTACCTGGAGGGAGTTGTTCATATAAGCTTTCAGTAATGCAAGAGGCCTCAGTTATATTAGATTGGATGTGTTCCCTGCCGTTGGGCTCGTCCTCTGTGTCTGCCGTCGTAATACCGGGGATCTCGCAACCTCAGACCCATTCTCAGCTCTGTTCTCCTGGAGCTCCTGCCCTTCTCTGAGTTTTGTTCGTTCGTGATCCTTCCAACCTCTTTATCTGTCCAGGGAGCCTCCTCTGTTTACTGTTATATTTGTCCGGGGGGCTGTGTATCTCTCCTCAGATTCTCTGTTGTAGGGCCAGTCTTCCGCCCTCCTAATTAGAGCCCCCAGCCACCCAGAGGTAGTGTCGCATGCAGAGCATGACCGATGAGGCGTCGCGGGCCCTTCCCAGCGCGGCCCCGCTATCTGCACCACCCTGAGCGGGTCTCCCCGGAGCATGTATGGCGGGCTCGACGTTGCTGTTGGAGACGGAGGGGCAGCGGGACAACCCCCACTCCAGTCCCTCCTGTGGCAACCAGCGGGGGGAAGACAGTAGGCCCAGCAGCTCTTGGCACGGCGTGATCCGCTGTCTCCCAGGCCTCCCTCGGGCCGCCCACTCTTCTTGTGCGTAAATGGAGACCTCTCTATTTGTGGGCCTCAGTCTCCTGCGCCGCCCCGAACGGAGCTCCTAAGCAGGGCCAGGGAAGGTTTTGTGTTGTTGCAGGGATCTGGGGGGCAATGAGAACTTACTTGCTGCCCTGCGTTCCTCTTCTGGCAGCTGGAGGTCCGCTCATCACAGGGTATGTGGCCCTGTTGATTTCGTCTGCCGAGGCCCTCCAGGGGCCGGCAGGCCAGCGTCTCATTGTTGCCGGGGATTCGGGGGTCGGCGGGGACTCACCAACCCCTCAGGTGAGTTTCAATTATGAGCCGGGAGTGACAAGTCTGGCGCCGCGCTACGGCCAGGAACCAGGGGGATGGTTGAGGTCCGCCCCCCACCGGTGAGCTTCGGGTATCTGTTGGAGGTGGTGGCCGGGCCAGTCCCATGATGTAGCCGGGGGCCAGGAGGGTGACCGAGACCCGTTCTCCCCCCCGGCGGTCTACAGCCCAGGGGGACCGATGATTATGTGGCCAGCGATCTACCCTCCGAAGTATCTCCAAATGCGGCCGACTGTCACTCGGTCCACCCCGAGGAGAGCTCCCAGGGGCAGACGGGCCAGGGCCGCGGTGTTGGTGGGGTTGATGCCGCACTACTGTTGGTACCGGAGGGGCAGCAGTGTCCCACCTCCCCCCGGCGATTTCTCCCGACCAACCTGGGATCGCTCGCGGCGAGGTGTGCGGCTCGGCCGATCCTGTCTTCGGCGCTGCACCTCCCCCTCACCGGAGACTCTTCTTCGGCCGGCTCGCTTCTCTCTCGATCTGGCGCACCGTTCTTGTAGGGCTCTCCTGCATCATCGAGGCCATCCGTGTGGGTCCCGAGGCTGGCGCAGCTCGGTCGGAGGATTTGTCAGGGGTTGTCAGAAATGGCACACTCCGCCATTTTGGGCTCCACGGGAGTTGGATCTCGCATCTTCAAAAGCGCTCTAAAGTAGGGGCTTTAAGCTTCAATGCCCGTTCAGAGACTCAGCAGCATTTCGCTTCAGTTCCGGAATCTTGTGGAGTGAAAATTCTTCATTTAAACAGGAGAATTCATTTGACTTGGGCACTACGGAGCGGAGCTCAGGGGAAACACGTCCGCATGGCGTGCTGCCTAGCCACGCCCCCAGCCCCTCATTTCTAAGAAAGAAGTCAGTAGAGCCAGTGTGGAGCCCCCCGAGAAAAGCTGGCTCTGCCAAACACAAGCTGGGCATATGCCACAGAGGTCTCAGGGAGGGTTGTGTGTTCCATGTCAAGGTCAGAAGGATAAGTGAGTGATCTGAAATAGTGCGAGGGAGAATTTTAGTCTCGATAACATCAGCATAAGTGAAGTTGGGAACAACCAGAAGTCTGTCCTCGAATGTGCGTCATGGACTTTAGAATAGTATGTGTATTCTTGTGTTGAGCGAATGCGAGCCCACCGTGCATCTGTGAGATCAAGGTGCTCTATCACAGTGATTAACATTCGGGCTGCAGCGGACAGTTCCCTCTGTCTGGATCTATCCATGGTACAATCAAGAATCAGGTTAAAGTCCCCTCCCCAAATAATGCGGGAATGTGGTCCCCCCAAAAGGGTATCTAGGATCTGACCATAAAACTGTGGGTCATCAATATTCGGGGCCGTAGGTGTTGACAAGGGTTGTGGGCACACCCGCCAGGGCACCCCGCAGGATAACAAAACTACCCTGCGGATCAACATTGCGCTCTGAGTCTTGAAATGGTATAGATCGGTGAATCAATGTGAGTACACCCCGGGACTGGGACTAGTATTTAGTGCAACAGCATTGTGTGCCCCATGCTTTAGCAAATGTGTCATTAATGGAACCTTGGGCGTGTGTCTTCTGTAACATGACCACCTTGGGGGCATGCCTCTTCATGTAGGCGACCACATTGCATGCTTTAATAGGATGGTTGAGGCCGCAGATATTCCAGGACATAAACATAATATCAGTACCTGACATGTATGCAATTTACACAATGTTGACCAGACCGCAGCCAGGGTTTCTCTCTAGGGCCAGATCGTACTCCAAGATAAAGTAGTGGTCGGCACTGTTTTCAAACTTAAACGTTCTACGTCCAAACCGTGAGCCTAACCAGGTAGTGTGAACACAAACAATTGCAACAGTACCCCGGGCCCCCGCCCACATCATTTCACCAAACTTGACGATGTAACCCTTAACACCACATGTCAGTTTAGCACGTCGTGTCCTTAAACAGCCAGTACAATAGTCAGTTTCAACAGTTCCCCCCCTGCCCGCACCCACATCATCTCCCCGAACTTGACGATGAAGTCCCATACAAACCATAACATATTGGAACCTTCTTAGGGTGCACTGTGTGCAGAACGCACGTTTGGTCAGGCGGCCGCCCATGTGCCACCAGCCACGCAGCAGGAGTATTGTGTGACCTACCATAGTTCAGGGTCAGGACCTAGCCCCGTGCAGGAGGTCAGTAATTCTCAATTTTGACGGAGCGTTGTTGTCTCTGGGCAATCTGTAGCCGACTTCGTGGTTACGCCTTGGCAATGGGATAGAGATATTGGACTCGCTATATGCGGTGGCCTCATCAGGGTCTTTGAAGAACTGTACCCTCCCCAGGTGCTGTCTTCGCAGTTTTGCCGGGTACATGAGCGCGTATCGACTTGTCGGATGCATAGTAGCTGCTTGAACGGATCAAATGATTTGCGGTTAGACAGCACATTGGAGGCGAAGTCCGGGTAATTGTGAATGTCAGCCAATTCAAAGCGGAGTGTCCCCTTCTCCCTCGCCATACGCAGGATGAGGTCTATGACCCGGTAGTTCAGTAGTTTAGCCAATGTGGTGCGGGGCGGGGCTCCTAGCTTAGGAACAGGGCAGAGACCCTATTCGCCCTTTCAACTAAGAAGTCCTTTGAGAATCGGGAGGGGTCAAATAGAGTCCGCAGAAGCTTTTTGACAAATTGCTCCATCAGGCCTTTGCAGGATGCCTCCGGGATCCCTACAATCCGGATGTTGTTACAGCGTGACCTGGATTCTAAATCGTCACACTTATTGGGAACCTTACAGAATTTGCGCTGTAGATGTGCAATGTCACGATCATGCTTCTCCACTTCGTCCTCTGTTTAGCTTACTCGCATTTCCATTTCTGTGATCCGGGCCCCCTCTTTTTCAAGTTTGGACTTAAGAGAGCCAATGGTTGAGACAATTTCATCCAGTTTAACATTTACAGCTAAGAAGCCGTTCTGCATGATAGTGAACAGATGGTCGTCCCTGGAGGTCTAGGACGTCGAAGTGCTCACATTCTCTGGTGTAGTGACCCACAGGGTCAGTGGGTTTGGCAGGGTTACTGGTGAAAGTATCCATAGGGCCCTTTTTCTTGGAGCCTGCACCCTTTGTCATATTGGCCACAAATGTAGTAGTCGCTAGTTGTGTGGTGGGAATCACCAGTGGACCACTGCAATGCCGCGCAACTCAGTGTCTTTATGCGCCTATCCCACTCAGTGCCTCAACAAGTTAAGGAGTGTATGTCAGCAAGAGGTCAACCCAGGAATGTTAGTGTCATGGTCATGAAGTCAGGGGCACAGGCATGCAGGGGTCGCATGCATAGGAGACCTAGGTGCACACTGTCCTGGTGCCTTTGGCGCCAGGCTCATGAACAAAAGTAAACAAGAACATCCATTTAACACCAAAAAGCTTTTATTATGGACATAGCACTTCAGATGCATTAACCTTGAACATTCCATCCATTAAGCAGCCCCAAGTGTATTCTTGGGTGTGGCTGCTAATGGATTGCCTTTGGGCTCACTCTCTAGGAGTGGCAGGGTGTGGCTGGTAAACCGGCCCTAATGGGCGTGCCCACGAGCTCAGCTATATAAGCTGCCCTGATCCTCAAGACAGACGCTTCTCGTTATTCTGCACTTGCAAGCAGCGTAACGATCATTGTCGCCTGAGGTCAGACTTACCTTTGAAGATCCTGTTTCCTGGACATCATGCTTCCTGCCAGCATACTTACCAACTGGAGGAAGCTGTTCTTACCTGTACATCTCTTTGGCAAACCAAGTATTCCTCTTTACACTTTCCGAAACGCCAAAATCTTCATCTTGGCACCGCAGCACGGCACGCTCCATCATCGACAGCAGCGCCTGCAAAGAAAAACAGAAGACGGTTAGACATCGAGAAAACAGTCAGTTTAAGGTTGCTCTTCGCCATACTTTGCGTTTTTCCTTAAACCGTCACTTACCTACTGTCGAACATTGCGGTAGCATCCATCTTCCATCCGGCCGCGCCATGCGTCTCACAGCTGCATTGAGGCCGCATTTCCATCTAAGGGAAGAAAACAGAAGAGAGACATTATTGCGGGCATAAATAGGAGCAACATATAAAGACATTAAACAGAACGAACAGCATCACATGAGCTCAAGAAAGACTTACCAAGCATAAGGAGAAGCATTGTCACAACTGGACTGGACTAATCATTATCATGGATCAGTGAAGGAACTAGATCCCATTCGATGCGCCCCTGCCAGAAGTAGCAGGATGGGAGAGCTCATCTTCCATAATTCACAGGTGAGCTTTATGGGCCGCGTATGCTCACAGAAACTGTACTTTGGGGTGAAGGGTTCGAGAGGTACAACAATCACAGATTGGCGCACTCACACACTCTTATCTCCACGCAGGAGGTTCCATGTAATAATGTCGCCACAAAAATCTCGCCATGCAAAAATATCGCCGAAAAATTGTCGTTTTTTGTGGCGACATTATTGCATGGAACATGCGGGGGATACTCCTGCAACCCCAAACTTTTTTCTTTTTTTTTTCTGCCCCTGTCGCCATATATATGGTCACCCAAATAATATCGCCATGACATTTTCCCGCCGATATTATTTACGGCGACCATATATATGGCAATATTATTACCTGATACCACGCAGGAGCAGTATCAGCACGTACCACCGCTCACAGCTTTTCTACTGAGGGAGAGGCCTGAAGGGGGTGATTCAAGTTAAGGGAGGGCTGCAACCGTGCCCAACACCTCTTCAGAGACCAGGTGAGCATAACAGTTATCAGCCAGGGCTGTCATACACTAGGGCTGTCGGTTCACACCCCCCCACACAGGGGGAACCTCGTTGGTATGTAGTCCCGCGTGGGCCCGACCCACAGCACCAGGGGCCAGGCCATTGCCAGGACAAACACAGCGTAGCACTCAACAGAGGTGCAACCATGAAATACGAGTCGGTCACGGGTGCGGGGATGAGGTGCCCCAGAGAGATCACTACACCACCTCGGCTGCTGCGCCTGGGGCACCCCAGCATAGAGTGCGCCACTCCTTGCAATGTCACACCGTAGCACATCACAACGGATATTCTTATTGAATTGCTTCAGGTGTGTTTCTGGCAGGCGCCACAGCAGGGGCACGCCGGCGGCAATGGGTCAAAGCCAGCTCAGGGCGACCAAGTTTATACCTACGCGGCCCACACGGCACCAGACGGTGCAACCTCTCCCCTCCCCAATTAAGTTGTGTTGGATGTTTGGTCGGGTGACAGCAGGTACGGTCTCACTAGCTATGGCCTTCGGCCGTGGTCTCTGTACATGTTGCTCCAGTAGCTTTCTTTTGGGCAAACTGCCGTGACCACTGGCCATGTCACACCATTCATTTGTTACTAAACACCCATTGCCCCCGGCCCAGTAGATGAGTAGAGTTGCAAATGTTAAACCTCTTTTTTCCAACTCCTTATTCCCGCAATTATTTCACAGGAATTATTTCCAATAACAGAAATATCTGCGGTAGAGTGGCAGTTTGCTAATTGCCAGTGATCCTTCCCTGTCCGCACAAGCACTCAACATGTGTCCCCATTCTTTTTTCCAGGTCCCCAAAATTGCCTTTTACCCTCCCATAACCTTCTCCCTTTACCCCCTATCACTGATCACTTTCTGATCGCATCTTACAGTGTTGCCCAGTAATCTTGTGAGATTCCCAGTCTTCCCCAAGATAAACTGAAAATGTTCTTCTAGTGACTTGCTCCCCATCCCCATCCCCAACTTCATATGGTGTCTTCTTTCCCAACCATTAGTCTGATGTGATTGCTACTGGTATTGGTTTTTATATAGTGCCTGCAGCCAGGCCATCTAAGCGCTGTCTTTCAAAACAATCAGTGTTCACCTAGGAGTGACTACTCTGAGAAACCAAATGTGTTGATTTCATTGACGCTGCTTTCTTCTTGGAGCCAAGGACGGTACCACGGCGGCTGGTGCTTCTCCTGGTCTAGATTATTGATGCGGGAGGGCCAGGGTCTCTCTGATACACAATACCAGATTCTTTAGCCTGTTTCCTGGTCTTACTTTCCAGAGACCTCGAAAATTGAAAACCTAACGGTTCTTTGTCAAAAAGGTTAAGGGAACATCTCTTCTTGTGATCCCCTTCTGTTTTGCTGTCTTTCTCCTCTCGTTCAGCTGGTCTGTGTTGAAGCCAAGTTTGCAAGCAGCGACATTGTATGGCAAGCATTGGAACGAACATTGTTAAAACGTGTGTGGTAAGAGACGCAAGTAAAGTTGAACTGCTGATGAGTGACTGAACTTTAAAAGCAAGATACAATACCTTTGACAGAGTCCTCCGGCACCACATGCATGCTCAATCAAAGGGCTCTGTAAGGTATCCAGCTGAGAAGTGGCAAAAGTGAAGCTGAGAAAAAGGTTATGTCAAGAAGAGAAAGAGTAGGGGGCGCTGTTGCGCGGCATCGAAAATGGCCGCAGCCTGAAAGCGCTCTGCTGGAGGCTAAAGACTCCTGCCCTGCCGGGGGTCCATAGCGTGATGCAGTCGCTTGAATCTTTCGCCTGGATGTAGCGGAATACTCGGGGAACACTTGGTTTGCAGCTCGGGGACAGCTGACGGCGGATTGTAACTGCCAGCCCTCGGGGCCTGGAGCGGTTTCGGACGCGTGGTGCTGGTGTGCCCCCCCGTCTTGTGGAATCCTGTGCCCCGGAGGTCTTTGGCAGTTGCTGGGGGTGGTGAGACCACGGCTTCAGGGCGGACGGTGCCTGGCGCCGGTGTGAGTGGTCTGCGGCGCCGGCGTGTGCTGTCCCAGAGGCGGGGAGCGGTTCCTCGGTCGGGGCTGCGGCACTGGGGTCCCGGCTCGGCGCCGGGGCCCCTCCCATAGCTGGCCGTTGGTGGGCGCGTGCCCGGCTGCCTGGAGTTCCAAAGGCGGTGGGGGGCGAGGAGTTGAGGGGCCTTTGGAGGTGAGTGGTGCTGCCCCCTTCTACGTGACATATTCTGCCCTGTGGAAGTTGGTGGCACTGGTGTTTACTCACGTGGCTCCCTGCAGTGAGGGACTTTGTGGGCCCCTGCCTACTTGGACTTGGCTTTTTTAGGACCTGTTGGGGAGGGGGGGGGCATATGAAACCTGGGACAATTGGCGCTATCATGTGGGGCAGTGGCACTGGGGGGGACATGGTGAGGTAACCCCACTGCCTCCCCTCTCTAATGTGGAGCGAGATCCCCCTCTTTTTTTTTCTTTTTTCTTATGGTGGCCTCTATACTTCCTGTGGCTATTCCGGATAAAACTGGTCTGTGTGCTGGTCCTAAGCATCCTCCCCCATCTGCCCTGGCTAAATAACGGTGGTGTAGGGCGCAACCTGTGGCTGGTCTTGCGGCCTGGGGGGGCTTGGATCTTTGCTCTCACCTTGCGTACATTAGTCCCTCAAGTCTGGTGGAACTTAGCTCATCGCAATCTCGTCTTCCTGTGCCTGGTGCCGGAGCGAATTGGGCACAGGCCCGGTCTGCAATTCCCTGTACCCCCCTAGAATGGGTAATCGGAAGCGACAATCCAAGATGGAGCAATTCGCGAAGGCGGACAGATCAACTGCCGGCCAGGAGGAGGAGTCCGGGGACGCCCGCATCGACATATCAGCCTTAAATCAAACCCTGCTGGCCCTCAAGGGAAGTACTGACAGCTTGGGGGCGAAAATTGATGCTTTAACCTGTAAATTAGATGTATCAGTGATACAAATTGAGAAACTGTGTGGAAGGATGGCAGAGGCGGAGCAAAGGATTGGCGATGGGGAGGATAAGATCTCCGTTCTCCAAAGAGAGGTGGCATCCTTGCAACAGACAGTTAAGAAAATAACTGCCAAAAATGACGACCTCGAGGAGAGATCTAGGAGGAACAATATAAGGATTACCAGGGTGGCCGAAACTACTCACATTGACAACATGGAACTCTTTGTTGAACAGCTCCTCAAAGATGTCTTGGACAATCCGACTGTTAGGTAAATGTTTATGGTCGAAAGGGCCCATCGTTCATTGTCGGTGAGACCACCCCCGGGTGCCCCAGAAAGAGCTATTATAGCCTGAATCTTCAACTACAGGGATCGTGACACCCTGTTGCGCGTGGCCAGAGAGAAGAAGAACCTGCAATGGGGCTCATCGACAATACGCTTATTTCCTAATTTTAGCCAGCATGTGCAGGATCAGAGGAAAACGTTTCTAGGTGTCGGGGCCATGTTGCGGAAGAAGAGGATCCGCTATTCAATGATGTATCCTTCTAAACTTAGGGTGGTACATGATGGTAGGGTGTTCTTCTTCACTAACCCTGAATTGGCTGAGAAGTTTGCCTTGAGTATTCCAGATCCCATGCCCCCTGCTCCGGTGACCTCTTGACCAGGAGTAGACCGGCGTGGCCATGTGGCTGATCAATGGTACACGGCTGGTCCTGTTTGATGGCCGAGTATGATATCCCACTGCGATATGTCCGTAACATGTAATTCTTTCCCCGGTGGGTGATTGAAAAGTGACATGTAACCATGGTGTTGAGCCTCTAAGCTTTATGAGCCGCAGATGCCGCCAGCTTCCCCTCGAGCCCAGCGGCCACTTAGCTTGGGTTTGTTTAATGTTTGTGGGATCTAGGGTGGTGGGCAGGATGAGGGGGCCAGTAGATTGGGGTTTCTGCCGTGGGAGGGGGGTGGGGTCTGGGGTCAGTTTTGTTATTCTGTTAGCGTTATTTGGGTGTTATCAGGGGGAGGGGGATATCCAGGTTACTGTATTTGCAGGTGGAGAAACAAGAATGGACATATCAGGGGGAATTACTTGTCTTCTAAATGTCACTGACCCAACTTTACACCCGTCAGTGTCCTCTCCTAGTCCCGGGCATGGTTGTCCTGGTGGGCTTTCCTTTTACAGAGGGCAAGGTTCTATGCGTGCCCCGTTCAGATTAGACTCTTCCATGGCCTTGCACAGGTTGGCATCACGGTAACTGCAGTTCCTTTAACCAATACCCATAGAGCCATAAAATGAGTATTCCCCCGGGGTCAGGTTCCCCTGTCCCCTCAGATATAACTTTGCTTACATGGAACATTCAGGGCTTTACTAACGCAAAAAAGGTGCGACTCATATTCAACTACATAAGAAATCATCAGGTTAATGTGCTATGTTTACAGGTGACGCATCTAGGGAGAGGTCACAAGCTCCCTGTCCTTTCTGGCTGGGGAATTCATAGGTATGGGTCTTCTTACTCTACACACTCCCGGGGTATTGCAACATACATACATCGCTCCCTGGGATTTAAACTTCACAAACAGGTGGCGGACAGGGAGGGACGTTCCTGTTGGTGGCCGGGGAGATTGCGACCCAGTCTGTCCTATTTGTAAATGTTTATGGCCCAAATTACGATTCGCACGATTTCTTTCAGGCATGCTCGGAGCACTTACGGTTGTTCCCGGGATACGAGGTAGTGTAGGCGGGGGATTTTAATGTAGCCCTTTCTTCCACATGGGAAAATTCCAAAGGCCGATTCCCCATGCAGTGCAGAAATGGCAATCCATCGCGCCGATTACTCCTTATTCAATGTTTGGCGACAGTGTCATCCCGACACCCGGGAATTCACGTTCCACTCTAGTGTGCACGGGAGCTCGTCCAGGATTGACTACGTGTTTATGTCTCCGGACCTAACCAGCGTTGTGGACCAGGCGGAGATTCTTCCGCGTACCCTTTCGGATCATTCCCCGGTCCTTGTGAAATTCAGAGGGCCGCCATATTACCCTGGCCAGCTTTGTTGGAGGTTTCGGGCCCGGGCGTTGGAAGACTTGGTGTTCCGGGAGGGGATGCGCCAGGCCATTATAGAATTTTTCCAGTTCAACGCAGAGTCTGTTCCTAGTCCGGGGGTGGTATGGGAAACTTTTAAGGTGTTCTTGCGAGGCTGGTGTATGTCACAGGAGGGGGGGGGTTCTTAAAAGTATTCGCAGAGCGATTACACGTAAGGAGATGGAAATTAAGAATCTGGAACTGCTTCTGGGAAGTGCAGATTCTTCAGGTCTTCAAGCTAATCTTGCGGCAAAGAGGCATGAAGTCCGGTCTTTGATGGGCGATGAGCGATTCTTAGGGGACCCGGTCGCTGCACCGAGATATGGGGAGGGAGATTGCCCGAGTAGAACCCTTGCCTGGGCCGTCTGACAGGAGAACCGATTGGAGCCTATATTAGAGGTGGAGCCCCAGGTGGGTGCGCCTATCAGGGATGTGTTGGAGATAAACGAGGTATTTCGCCAATATTATGAGCAGTTGTACACTGCCCATAGTTCTGCTGGGCATGACGACATCACGCAATTTCTTGATAGGGTCGCCTTGGGTTGGCTTGATTCTGAGGTGGGTGAGCTTCTGTCACGGAATTCCCCCTTTCTCACCTGGGAGCGATCCTTGCAGGATTTCTTGGGCGGTGTCTTCTTACACACGGACCTGGTCTTGTAAAAGCCCGCGCGAGCCTCTTCTGGCTCCAGCGTGCGTTCAGAGCTCCAGGATACAGACACTCCAGGATCCAGGAACGAAGAAGATGAGCACACAGCACACGAGTCCGGGAAACAAGGAAAAAGGAAGAGGGTAATGGGAATGGAATTAGGAGGTCCAGGAACAAGGATAACAGTGTAGCGAATTACAGAGCACACGTCTAGTCGCTGCTTGCAGTAGCATTGAGACGCACGGCCCCACGGCCTATTTGTAAATACGCTACGTCTGACGTAAAGACAAGGAAGACGTTGCATGTTAGACGGCCATGTTGGGACTATCAAGGAGTGCAAGCCCCGTTGTGACAAGGACCATGAGGTCCAAAAGGGGCGTGTTCTGTGGATCATGACAGCTTCTTAATGAACCCCCCACGGCAGAAGAATTCCATAGGGTGATTAAGTCACTTCCGAATGGTAAAGCCCCGGGAACGGACGGGATATCAGCTGAACTATACAAAACATACCCTGAGCTGCTTATTCCCCATCTATGTAAAATGTTCGAAGAAGCGGCGTCCTCTGGAGTACTCCCACAGTCAACACGGACTGCCCTGGTTACGGTATTACTCACGCCCAATAAAGATCCCAAAAAGTGCTCCTCCTATCGGCCCCTGTCACTGATACACACCGATAAATCATCGCCAAATTACTTGCAGACCGGCTTCTTCGGCACATGCCTGCATTGATCCTTCCGGATCAGGCGGGATTCATTCCGGGGCGGTCCACTCAGAATAATCTGTGTAGATTATTTACTTTAATGCATAATGTGAATCCGGAGGTCCCTATTGCGGTGGTGGCCTTGGACGCGGAGAAGGCGTTTGATTCTGTGGAATGGCCTTTCCTGTTCGAGGTTTTATGCCGCTCGGGCATCGGATCCATGTATCTTAGTTGGATTTGCCTTCTCTATTCGGTTCCACGGGCGAGGGTTTATACGAATGGTGTTCAATCCACTCCCATTTATCCAACTCGGGGCACTAGGCAGGGTTGCCCCTTTTCCCCCTCTCCTATTTGCCCTGGCTATTGAACCGGTGGCCTGTGTACTGAGAGAATTTCACTCCCATCGCGGAGTGACGATCCGTTGGCATGTATCTATCATCTCACTCTATGCGGATGACATGCTTTTATATATAAAACATCCTCTGACAAACTTGCAACCCATGATGGAGGAGATATCTGCATGTGGCGCTCTGTCCGGGTTACAGATAAACTGGTCTAAGTCGGAGGTGCTTCCGCTCACACCAGGATTTGCCCCGCGGGATGTGGGTGAGGCCTTCGCTTGGTGTCCACAGGGAATTTGATATCTGGGTATAAAGGTGTCCACTTCCCCTGTACTTCTGTATCAGAAAAATTATGTAGCCACTCTGCAACATTTGGAAAATTGGGTGGACACTTGGGTCCGGCTCCTTCTCTTTCAGGCGGCCCGTATCTCCTTAGCTAAAACGATTGTCTTACCAAAACATTTGACGTTTTTAATAATGTCCCGGTATGACCCCCTGTAACATTCTGGAACCGTATAGAATCTCTGATGACTAGGCTAATTTGGGCGGGGAACCATTCCCGTATCTCCTTGCGCTCAATGTGCTACCCATATGCCCAGGGGGGGTTTGAAATTCCCAACCTGTTTCTCTACTACTTAGTCGCTCATGTCCAGTACTCGATCTGGTGGTGGTCACCAACGAACAATCTGACACACTCGCAACTTGAGAGGGCAATTGCCCAAACAGAGGACCTTAGAGGCTTCCTTTGGGCCACACGGGAGCATCATTTGAAGACGGAGGTTCAACCCCTAGAGATCACGCTCAAGGCCTGGGATAGCCTAGCAAAGTGGGTTGGGATGGGTCCGTGGTATTCACCCAGGATGGCCATATATAGGGTCCGTGGGATCCCTCTCACATTTGAGCACATTTTCATTCAGCATTTTCAGAATTTGCACATTTACACCCTGGGCGATGTGGCACCACAAGGAAAATTCATAACATGGGAAAATCTTAAGGCGAGAGGCGACTGGACTCCGGTCACCCGGTTGTTATATTTCCGCCTCTGCGAGGTACTGAAATCGAAAGACTCAACATGTTATAAAAAACTAAAAGACAATCCTCTACCTCAACTTATGACAGAATGGAATCAGATGATTACTGATTGGTATGAGACCGGCCTCCTATCTGATGATGAATTAGAATATCTAAAGCCCAAACATCCGGTACTTGCCACAATTTACTTTCTACCAAAAATACACAAAAAATACACAAAAATACCGCCAAGCAGACCAATCATCAATGGAATAGGTGCATTAACAGAACCCATCTCGGCATACATCGATCGGTTTCTTCAACCGCTGCAAGCCAACCTAGCATTATATATACAGGACACAAAACATATTATACAACAACTAGAACACATCGAATGGGAAGCCAACTATAGGTTAGTAACGTTTGATGTCACATCATTATACACAAGCATACCAAATCTCAAAGGAATGGAAACTACAGAATACTTTCTGAAGGCAAGATCTATATCCTATTTAAATCAGAACAACATGATCTTGGAAATGCTCAATTTTGTTCTACAAAACAATATATTTCTTTTCAACAACATGATCTATCTACAATGCCAAGGCACAGCCATGGCCGCAAAATTTGCACCTCCATATGCCAATCTGTACATGGGCAGCTTTGAACTCAAACATGCATGGTCACACAAAGCATTTACAGAAAACAATCAGATCATTTTTTGGGGCAGGTATATTGACGATATACTAGTGATATGGAATGGTAACCAAAAATCTCTGCAAGACTATCAAAAAACCTCAACAACAACAATTATAATCTAAAACTTACTATGGAAGAAAGTCCAGACCGGATTCATTTTCTTGATTTAGAACTGTATATAGAAGACAACAAGATTCAACCTACTCTCTATACAAAACCTACTTCTGGCAATAGTATCTTACATGCCGACAGTAATCATCCACCACATACAATAAAAAATATACCCTATGGAGAATTTACAAGAATTAAACGGAACTGTACCAAAGACAGTGAAATGTACAAACATTTGGAAACAGCAACGGACAAATTTCGAAAAAGAGGCTATCACGACAAACTTTTAAGAGATTCACTAACAAAAGTTCAACAACGGAATCGCCAAGATCTTCTACATACAACACAACAAAAACAAGTCGACAAAAAAGCCAACAAAATAAGATTTGTTACTACCTTCAATTCAGACAACAAAATTCTAAGGAAAATCTTAAACAAACACTGGAATATGCTTACATTAGATGAAGAGTTGAAGGATCACATTGATGACCACCCTCTGATCACATATCGCAAAGCAAGAAATCTCAAACAAACTCTATGCCCATCGCATTTTACACAAGATTTATCAAAACGAGGACAAACACAATTATGGTCAACAGAGAAATTAGTAGGATTTTACAAGTGTGGACAATGTAACTATTGCAAATTTGCAGAAAATGGCAAAAAATCTATAACTTTACCCAATGGAAGAAAAAGCATAATATAATGGACCTCATGAACTGCAACACGAGCAACATAGTATATACCATCATCTGTATATGCAATAAACAATACATAGGCAGCACAACAAGACCTCTTAAAATAAGGATTGCTGAACATTTACGCACAATCAGGAACAAAGACAATAGATACCCACTGGGAAAACACTTCGTGATGGAACACTCTGAAGAGAGTATGGATGCGATAAGATACTTTGGCATTGAACAAGTCAAGATGGGACAGAGAGGTGGCAATAAAGAAAAGAAACTTCGGCAACATGAAGCAAAATGGATTTGTTTAATGGACTGTTGCAACAAAGGTCTAAACACCGATACGGAAATGGGACACTTTTTGTAAAATATGTAAAATTTGTCTAAACAAATTGCAAAAAATGTAAAAAAATGCAAAATATTATGTCAATTTATAATTCATAGTGATAACTTACAAACCGGTTTCTCCAGAAGGTATAGACAGTTCCCTATGTTCAACTCAATGTAAACCCGCAGAGACTAAGTTTTCTCCTCCGGCACTAATACAACGTTTTCTCCCGATCTAAAATTGCGGTCGGAACAACTACGCGACACACGGTGCGTAGTGACGTCAGTTTGCGTCCACGGCGAGGGGACGTGATCATGTCGCGACACCATGGACTCACCATGAAAAGCAGCGGCTCTCGAGGGGTGCAGCGGACAATCGTATCCGATGCACACCCTCGAAAGCGACCGCCAAGATGATCTAAGACCAAACAACACTTCCAGGTAAGCCCAATGACAGCAACCTAGCATATTCTAAATGGCAGAACTTATTTTTGTTAAAGAAGATGTTACTTTTCAACTGGAATAGGCAAACAGCCACGCTAACATCAACTACACATTTAAAAATTATAATTTTTTGTAGATTGTTCAGAAAACTTTGGATATAGACAACGAATTTGTGTTAAAAAATGAGACGATGAAGGAAATTGATGTAATATCAGAAGCTAGCACTAACAAGGAAATCCCAATATATGTAAGTAGGTACCGTATATAAATAAACTTGAATAGGGCGAACCTGATGATGATCTGCTCTATAAAGCATTGATTTGCTGCTTTTTTCTTTCTGTTCCTTTTTTCTCTTTAGCTCCAACCAGCATAACTATACGTTAAAAATCCCTCCTGAAGATCCTTGCCAACACAAGCAAGGTGAAACACGTGTAGAGGGTGAACCTTATAACCCTCACAACTGAGAAACAATGTATTGAATCAACTGAGGGTGAACCTTATAACCCTCACAACTGAGAAACAATGTATTGAATCAACTGTGTAATCAATCAAATAAAATGTATATTTGGAGCGCAAAAGTGGAAGTCTGGTATTTTTCCAAGGAATTCATTCATGACATTGGGCAGCCGCAATGTCCCAAGCTCCACATGCAGCAAACAAATAGCACAATATCAGTGCAGTGACCTCTCACAAAACAGCATCAAGGTAGCTCGCAACAGCTGTTCAGGCTGAACGCACTCTCAACAATCTGAAATCGAGGTAGCCTGACTTTCCAGACGCTCCAATTCTAGAGTACATTGTGGCCCCGCCATCTTCTAGAAAAGTGATTTCTTCCCTGTATGGGCTTGGGTCTCCTCCTTCTTCTTCATATAGGGTCAAATGGGAGGATGGTATGGCTCGCTCAATGTCTGAAGATCAATGGAAAATCATACTAGCTCAGACTAAATCGATTTCTAGCAATAATAGATTTCGCCTGATCCACTTCAAATTTTTGCATCAACTGTACTATTCTCCTCTTTCCCTACACAAATTGTTTCCACTCAGGTCTCCGGACTGTAAGAGATGTCATCAGTCCCCTGCTGACTTTTTCCATGTAGCCTGGTCCTGTTCCCATGTCCAGACCTTTTGGGGGGCCGTAGCTGAGGTGATGGAACAGGTGTTGGAGGCCCTGATCCCTTTTACTTCTGAAACATGGGTGCTGGCGTAGGTAGATCTACAAGTTAACAGTGATAAAAGACTGTTTGGTATGGCCTCTGCGATCGCCAGGACTCTGGTGGCTCGTGATTGGGGGGCATCTTTTGTACCTTCACTACATCAATGGGTGAACTGCATGTCAATGTATGAGCGTAGGGAGACTCAATACAACAAAACGCTCCCCCTTAATAGTAGACCCAAGGACTACTGGCAAGCCTTCAGAAGCTACATGGCTCGTGAGACTGACTCGGAGAGCGCCCTCTCGTTGCAGGACAATATGGAAGTCGCCTCTGGACTAGGTTAAAGACTATCAGCTCTATAGTTTGTTCAGAGTCTGCGTTGTGCTGTGGGTCTATTGGTGCTTAGAGTACCGTCCTATTAGGGTAGTCCAGGCCAAATGTCCTAGGATGAGTTTGACATTTGGATGCGTTATGCTGCAAGTACATATAACCTGGTAGGGGTTTAGGGGGAGGGTTGGGGGTGGTTTCTGCCCCAAGGTGTCACGTTGTTGATTGCTTTTTTCATTTTGTCTTCAAGTTTGTATTGGCTGTGTCCGATCTGTTGTATGTTGTGCATTTGAGAAAACTAATAAAACACATTTTTTTTTTTAAAAAAGAAGAGAAAGAGTAATTGTGAATCGAAGTGGGTCAAGCAAAATGCAGCGCACAGTTTCCGATTTTGATGGAGTAGAGAACGTTTGGAAGAGTAGATAAATTTGGTCCGAGCCCCTTCGCAGGGAGACCAATTGAATGTTTTTGTGTTAAAATGGGTCTGAGCCCGGCGCAAAGGGACCCGGGGTGAACAATAAATGACCCGAGAAGTTGTACATGTGAAATCCTAAGAAGACAGGAACTTTGATGTTTGTTGTGTTGCATCAGGCCCTCTGAAATAAGAGAGGGACAAACTTTGCCTCACTAAGAAGCCCCAGATATGTGTTTGTGGCTGAGAAGTCGTCATTTTTTGACAAGGTAAACCCTATCATATCTTTAAGAAGGAGCCATTTAAAGGAATGGTTTGCCCACATTTTTTTATTTCAAAAATAGGCAATATTAAAAAAAAAAAACGATTGGCATTTTTTTTTCTTCGAAGTCCCTATGTAAAATTTTGAGCAATTCAAGCTCAAAGAAAGCACATGGGGGCATCCATTTTGTGAAATGGATGCCTGCCGCTGTGCTCGCTTTGGCTTTTGCGGCACTAATGAAGGAAAAGCCAGCCAGCTGTAGTAAACAAAAGCTACCACTGGGTGGCTTTTCCTTCATTGGTGCTGTACGCGGAGGAAGGGGACCGGAGACTACAGGCAGAAAAGCTGCAGCTGCATCTCGATAAGTGCTATTTTTTTAAATAAAAATAAACACTAGCTGCGGTTTTCGTTCTAGGTTTTCCGGGCTGGAGGAGCCCGGAAAACTTAGAAATAAAACCACAGCTTTAAAAACGTTGTATTTATGTTTGCGGTAGCTTTTGAAGCGACCGCAAACATAAATACAACGTTATTGTGTTAGAAAACGCTGCGGTTTTTCTTTCTAAGTTTCTCAGGCTCCTCCGGCTCGGCCCCACCTTTTTTTGAGGTTGCCTCTGAAATAGGAGACTTTGAATGGCAAAGAGACTTTAGGCACAGAAGGCCCAGATGTTGAGGTTTTGAACTGCATCCTCGTGCTAGAGAAGACAGAGTGTGTGCTAGGCTTGAGTGTGCTGCCTTGTCCCGTGCTGAAAACGTGGGGAAGGGAAGCCAACGGCTTCAATATCCTGACATATTTCTTGAACACTTTTCTTTTGCATAACATTTGTTTCCCACACTATTTGTATTTAGAAATAAGGATTAGAAGTAAGGTTCTTTCCCAACCTTTAGTCTGATGTGATTGCTATTGGTATTGGTATTTATATAGCACCTACAGCCAGGCCATCTAACCGCTGTAATTCAAAACAATCAGTGTTCACCTAGGAGTGACTACTGTGAGAAACCAGAGGGTATCTCACTGTCTAGTCCCTGGGATCTCTTGCTAAGGTGGCCAGGACACAGGCATCGCCTTTGGATCCAGACCATGGGGTAGGACAAGTGTGGGAGGATCCCCTGGATGAGGTATCCCTCCCTTTTCAACACCTTTACCCCATCCTATTTTTTAGGATATTCCGATTTTCCAACTCCCCCTGACCCCTCTTTCCTGCACAAACACTGAGCCGAGGAAGAGGAGGTCTGAGCGAAGAAAGACTAACACTCAAACATTACAGCGGACATGTCCCGTTAGTACGGTCAGGCAGAACCAGGCAATTGAGCACAATTGCATACACCCAATACCTATTGACTTTCCCCACACGGGTAAAAGGTGGAGCACTGGGACACACTCTGAGCAAGGCACGAGAATGAGCAGAGTAGAGAGACCTTGGTTGTCCCTGCGAACAATCGTTACCGCCAAATGATCTTGAATGCTGCACAAGTGTACCCAACAAAAGAGAACCGTGAAGCGACCGAGTTGGGGTGGTGAAACAGCAGCTGTAGTATCACCTTCAACGCTAGCACAGAAACCAGCACAGCCAGTGAGCTGTGAAAGGCCGATCTGTGTTGAAGATAACATTTACAAGCGGGAACAGTGCATCACGAGAATGAAGGTTGCACGTATACTGAGAAGGCGCGAGTGAAAGTAAAATTTGATTAAGCCAACAAAATATTGCTGAATTGTGAATCGAACAAGTGAGACATGATACGAGATAACAGAGTTGTCCGGCATAGTGAAAGTGCCCAATCGAAGTTCTCTGTTTAAATGTCCATAGGGGTGCAAGCTGAAAAGTGAAAAGCCGAGAAACCCATGAATGACCAATGTATCTGACATCAGTGGGAAAATGAATACAAAAAGTGAACTGTAATCGAAGTGTTCATGCTTATGTACTCGCAAAACTCCTCGCAGATTCGAAAGTCTTAGATGAGAAAAGCAAACTGTGAGCAATTGTGATTTGGAGGGTCCGAGCCCGACTGAGAGAGACCTGTAGCGAACTGTAAGCAATTGTGATTTGGAAGGTCCGAGCCCGACAGATGGAGACCTATAGTGAACTGTGAGAAAGTGTGATCGGAAGGTCCGAGCCCGACAAAGCCTGAAGTTTGCAAACTATGAATCTTGGAGGAAAGAAACTTTTGTTTTGTTGAATGAATCCAAGGCATCCTGCGACTAAGAAACCTTATGCAGAAAAAAAGACTTTGTGCGACCAAGATACCTTTTTTTCATGGAAGGCCCATGTCTGCGTCCAGAGCTGCATCCTTGTGTCTCAAGCAGAGCGTGTTCAGTGTGCCACCTTTTCCCGTGCTAAAAACGTAGGGAAGGGAGTTTTGCTCAGTTACCTTGACGTATTGTTTTGAACACTGCTTTTTTACCTTTACTTGCACATCTTTCCAGGGGTCAAGTCCTAAAAATTAAAGTGGGGGGACTCCTCAACAAACGCAATGGGATGTGACGTCGCAAGAAATTAACATATGAAGGTGAAATATGCACATTTCATTAAATTGGCTTTGCATAACAACCCAAATTGCACAGGACGAATGGCATTTGCCTTTCATAAAATCAACACACACAAAACCAAGAGAGGATATTTTCTTCTAATAGAGTTTTTGAAAACGTTAAAAGTTGTGCATGTTTTAAATTCCAAGAACCAATACAAATGGTTTCCCTGGAACGTGCAGTACCGAAATGGGACTTTTCACCTTTCATTATTTATTTTTCATCAGGTTATATAGTGCAGTGGTGAAGTGTCCTGCCTACAAACCTGATGACTGCGTATTGATCCCCGAGGTCGTCTTTAATTCATAAATTCAAAGAGGACATTCAATGTTTCTCATTTTAGCTGGGGGGGACTGAGTCCACCCTCTGAATAAAGTGGGGGTACTCCGTCCCCCCCTCGTGTACCCTTGACTTGAGCCCTGCATGATCTTTCCCTATACACATTTATTGTAGTAGAGTAAGAGCAGGCAATAGATGTTTTTGTATAGGCCATTTTGTTTTGACTGACAAATGACTAGGACTGTGTTTTTTTACTTTGATGGTTGAGAGTACTACTATCTTTAGCTATAGGGCAAGCTCTGAGTTTTTCAACCCCCCTTTCAAGTTACAATAAAGGTTTTTGAACTTGCCAATCTTGTGTCTGTGTCTACCTGTGATACCATGCCTCCTTTACAGTTTGCTGAGGTGCATAGGGGTATTGGTTAATCTCATAGCTGTGGTTTCTAAATTGAAAACATGTTCACTGCTGCTACCTTTCTACATTCTTAGAAAGGCCCTATACAACTACATGCAGTCATTCATTGTTTTATACTTCTGTTTTGTTTTATGACTCAGTATTTGACTATAGCGGTTCAGTATCTTCTCCAAGTATGCGCTTGTTTTCAAGTTGCCGTTTTCTATTTTATTTAGAATTATATGTTAGCAAGCTGCCACATACAGCAATACAAATCCCTGAAGGTTGTTGCACCCATGCGCTTGAGATCAATGTAGGTCCACACACTGAAAGGGTATGCAAATAGTTTGCTTCTACATGAAGAGCAGGGCGATACATCTCAGATCTGTGAGATATTGTTTGTGATTTGTGGTGGCCTGTATTGCATCAAGTCAGCATACCGTGATTTACTGTACCCTAACGCAATCTGACATCACACTGCTAGCAACCAAAATTGAAAAGGCCCCTGAGTCTGATACTGTCAATTCACATAACATAATTTCCTCAGATTGAATGGAAAACGCAGCAGTTAACTGAGATATTATCCCAGTGGCTGAATGAAATGTGAAAAAATATGCATGAATATTCATGTCAGTTTAAACCTTCATTTTTTATCATTGTATTTCACTTCCCACAGTTTTGTGCGAAACATACAAAGGAGACGGGTCCCCCTTTAATCTTGCAAGACCACGCAAAATGTAAATTGACATCCCACTTTGACAAATGGCCTTTTTTGATCTTTTTTGCAAACAGTGTCAAATGGTGCCTGCAAGCTTCCAACAATTCTCGGGGCCTCCTGCGTAAAAAAACCCACTCATCATATGCATGAGCACATCTTATTTGCCACCATAATGTCCCATTACAATGGTCACCTTCCTCCCACAGATTGCTTATGTTAGAAATATTCTGCCACCTGTACACTGGCATCTGAAACTTTTCAGCTAGCAGGGATTGCACTGCGGCTCTGCCTTGGCTCAGCATCATTGGCGCCAATGTCTCTGGATGTGAACTCATGGGCAGAGGCGTAGCAGGGTAGGTAGTATATATGGAACTTCCTGCTCCCCATGACTACAGTGTTTTAGAATCAAAAGCAAGCTCGATGGCTTGAGTGCATGTGGTCATTGTGAGTGCTTGCCAGAGCTTGGGCCCAAGGGTTGAAGTCCACACAAATAATGAGTGGAACTTTGTTCTCTGCTGGACCGCCCTCCCCGCTGACACCATAACCATACCCCCAGGTAATACAAATCCCATACCTGGATTTTGCCTTTTCTCGAATTCACCCCTCTCCTCCCCTCCCCTCCACTTTGTTTCACATCTGTTCTACAAAGACTGAAAGAAACACGGTGAAAGAAACTGCATCTTAAATGGCTGCCATGACTTTCACTCATTGTCCCCTGCAGCATACAGCTTTATACACCCTCCCCTTTCTAACAAATCACCATTCATTGGATATACAAAATATCAAAGCCCCCTCCACACACTACCTACACACACAGCTGTGCCTGCAGCAATTTCACGTTAATCAGTTGCTTAAATGTAGAAGACAAACTGTGATCACTGCAGTAGCAGGACTATAGGGTGGCTCGGGATGGGCTTTATTTCCTGTGCAGGCTATTCGTGTTAATAACAACAAAAATAAACAACAGCAAACCAGCGGCTGCAAGAAAGCTCAATGGGATGTGACATTAGATCAGATCCTGTAGGGCAGAGATTTGAATCCTCGTAGATAAAAATTAGCATGCCCTAGTGTAATTATTTGGAACGTGGCAGTTGTCAGGTTCCAAATGAGGTGGGGTGTGTGGAGACGTGACCCAGCGCAAGTCTCAACCGAGCGTGAGCTATGGAGACAGGCTGCGCATGCGCAGGGGAGCTGCGGGAAGCTAGCAGAGAAGAGCAGGACGCCAAGGTCCTCCGCCTACGCTCCCAGTGTGTGCTAACCTACCAGCACCCACACTGCCTCCATAATCGTGATTATACTTTCCCCTGTTGACTCTATGATCTAACGGGCCCCAGCATATCTTTGCCTGAAGGCCAATCTGTCAAGGTACCATATCAGTATAGCTTGTTGCATGCCCAGCAAGCCTCTGTGTAATACGAGCAATGGTAATCACATGAAAATAAAGCATTTTAACCTTACTGCATGCAGTGTTTCATTCAGAGGCCACAACATAATCGGCGACGAGGATTTGAGACGTAGCCACGCACCCAGTCATGCAAGGAGCGATGCTCGCATGCGAGAACTGGCAGCTCAGTGCAACATTGGCGACAACACAGAAAGCATGATATGCAACATGCTAGTGGTCCATACCAATTGCAGAAAAGTTCAAGACAAGCTTATTCTCAAAAAAGAACTTACGTTAGAAAAAGCCATCCAGATCGCAAGGGCGGAAGAAGCAACTTCCTCCAGATGCAAGGAAATGTTGGGGACAGCCGCTGATGTGAACTATGTGCAGTGGAGAGGTTGGTGAAGCAAACCTAGGCGGGAGTTCGGTAAAGAGAAGGGTGCTAGGGGAAAAGAACCATCAAAATGTTACAGATGCACCAGCACCTGGCACCTAGTCAATGACAAAGAGTGCCCGGCAAGAACCAAAGTGTGCTCTAATTGCAGGAAAATAGGGTACATGGCCATAACGTGCATATGGAAAAGTAGGGGAATCTCATACATTGATGGCGAAAGTCACACAAGTGAAGATGTTGAAGCTGAGGACAGCAGACCCACTGTCGTAATGGTAAACGGCACCATAGACAGAAGAGAAAAATCACATTGCATCATAAGAATAGACGGCAATGAGAACCGTGTGATGGCAGACTCAGGATCAGATTTAACCATTGTGCCCCTGCAGACGTACAAAGACATGATGGGTCAACAAACAATAGAAGTAAGGAGGACCAAGCACAAGCCCACAGTTTTTTGCGGGAGCTTCAGTAGACCTGCTGCGATACCTCAACACATACATTGAATTCAAAGACAGGTGTGCAAATACCAGAGTTTTTTTTTTAACGGAACATGGCCCAGCGTTCTTAGGTTAGGATGACCAGCATAAACTCAAAATAAAATTAGATCCCAGCACCAGTGACCAAGTACTGTCGATTTCGAGCGGAGGTGTGTCGGCATTGAAGGAAGCATTCCCAGTGCTATTTTCAAAAACTGCAGGGAAGATTAAAAAAATGTTGTATATAAAATCAGGCTATAAATCAACACTGTTCCAGTCAAGCACAAAGTGAAACCTGTCCCGGAGACTGCGAGAGAAGACCTACAAAGCCAGCTGGAGAAGATGATCAAAGAAGGTACCATTGAAAGTGTGGAATCGTCCGAGTGGCTCAGCCCGGTCGTACTAATCAAGAAACAGCGCTCCAACGACTTCAGGATATGCATTGACCTATGTAGCCTAAACTTAGAAATTGTAACTGTAAGGAAGGCAGTAAGACAGACACAACTGACCACAGTTCAAGGGTGTTTATTGAACTAAAAGGGTTTGAAAAATGCCTATCTAATCCTAAATCTAAAGATGGGAGCAAGCTACCACAATCAAATAATAACGCAGTCCTAGTGGTGTCTTGTCAAAATAAAAGGGCCTATACTAATAAACCTATTACAAATCCTTACCTCTAAATAGAAATAGTGTGGGAAACAATGTTATATAAAAGAAAGACATATTCAAGAAATTATATGTCGGGATATTCAGGCCGTTGGCCTCCCTTCCCCATGATTTCAGCACGGGACAAGTGTCACACTCGAGTTTAGCCCAGTCTCTGGCACAAGGGTACAGTTCAAACATTTGCATCCCGGCCTTCCATGCCCAAGTCTCTTTGTCTTTCAAAGTCTTTTCTTTCAGAGGGCCTGATGCGACAAGCAAGCAATACGTTCTATTCCTCTCAGGATTTCACACACACTCAATTTCTCAGGTGATTCACTATTCACCTCGGATCCACCGCAGCCGGGCTCAGAACCCCTTCAACACAATGCTTGTAGGGCTTTCTTCTATCCAATTTCTCAGGTGATTCACAGTTCTCCCTGGATGCCCGTCCGCCAGGCTCAGATCTGCTTTGGCACAATATTCAGTCAGTCTCCCTCCACCGGGTTCGGACCAATTGAAATTTACTTTAGCACAATCTTGCTTTATCCCAAAAGCTCTCAGCTGATCTCCCTTGTTCGGGTTCGGACCAACTTTATCTACTTTGTTATCAACTTTCTTTGCTCTATTATAATATGATATTATATTGTATTTGTATCGTGCCCGTACACAAGTGTTTCAGAGCACGACGCGGCAAGGGAGGGGAACAAGGGAGGATAAAACAACGATCTTACTGGGCCCAGTGACATTGAGAACGTGCAAGTGCAGGGGAGAGGGTAGGGGGGGAAACTGCAAGGGGCAAGGGGGAGTGGAATGTGCAGAAAACAAGATCAAAACAAGTAGTGCGGCCAGCAGGTGGTAAGTGCAGGAATAAGGCGCAGACAGCAGGTGTCTAATAAGTGCAGAAAAGGGACTGTAGGGTTGCTGATACGGACACAAGGGCAAGGGTTGCCAGGAGGCAGTGCGGGTATGCGGCTGGGTGAGCAGGGATCTGGGCCTGAAATCAGAGGGGAGCCAGGTGCCCAGTGCCGAAGCAGACAGAGATCAGCAGGGGAGAGGAAGAGCGAAGGCAGAAGTAAATAGGAAGGTCTTGTGGTGCTTCTGGAACTGAAGATCGTTCTCCTCAAGTTTCCGAGAGGCAGGGAGGCTGTTCCAGACAGAGGCCCCAGCCGAAGAAAGAGATCTACCTGCACTTGTTGCTTGGAGAATCGACTGACCCTGATGGAGTTGGAGGCGGATGAGCAACAAGCTTGAATAGGACCGTATTTCCGAAGGGAGAGTTGAAGGTATTGGGGATCAAGGCCCCAGAAGGCCTTGTGGACAATGTAAAGGGTCTTAAACTTAAGAGCCAATGAAGAGATTTCAAGGCTGTAAAGATACGGTCCCAGGGCTTGAGGCCAAGAACAAGTCTCGCAGTCCTGTTCTGGATGAGTTTCAGAGGGCAAAGGGTAGTTGCATGCAGATTTAGAAAGAGGCTGTTGCAATAGTCCAGCCTATAAAGGACCAGAGCTATTAACATCGAAGACTTTCGATTGTGCACAGGGTTTTGCTTGACCCGTTGCAGGACCACTTCGATTCACAATCCTTTGTCGCTCTTTCGCTTTTGCCACCTCTCCGTTGGATACCTTACAGAGCCCTTCGAATGAGAACACATGCGGTGCCGGACCACTCTGTCTAAGGTATCGTATCTTGGTTTCAAAGTTCAGTCACTCATCTGTTGTCCAATTTTACTTGTATTGGTAATCACATGTGTTTCATACACTTTTCGCTTCAGCGTTCACCATACAATGTTGCTGCTTGCAACCTTGGCTTCAACACAGACCGTTCTAGTATAGGCCTTCCCAACTCACCAGCTGTGTTGAGCTTACTGGTGCTGCTTTGTTGTAGGAGCCAAGGACAGTACCGCAGCAACAGGTGATTCTCCCGGCCTGATTATCAATGCGGTAGAGCCCCGGGTATTCAGCCTTGTTTTCTGGTCTTACTCTTTCTATTCTTGAGGTTTCATGAAAGTAACGGTTCCTTGTCGAAAAGGTCAAGGGCACTTCCCTCCTTGTGATCCCCTTCTGTTTTGCTGTCTTTCGCCTTGTGTTAAACTGCCATCTTGGAACTGTTGCTTTCTCGTGTGCTTTGCTTCTCTGAGTGTGCTCTTGTGCTCTGCCTTTTATCCATGTGGGAATGTGTAATGGAAGTCAGGTGTGTGTGTGATGCTCAGTAATTGCCTGACCCTGCCTGACTATCGTATTGGGACATGTCAGGTATACGGCTCGGGTGTTAGTCTGTTTTCTCTCATAGCGAGCTGTCCGTGAGAAAGTGTTTGCGTTGTGAAGGGAGTGCGGGGAGGAGGTTGAGTTCCTAAGTATCCTTCCTGGTAGGATGGGATAAAGGTGTTACAGGGAAGGGGATACCGCGTCTCACCATCCCGCGTCCCACTCCCCGAAGTCCCCTCACCCAGGCAATCCTGCCGCACTGATCCACCCCCAGGAACTGGATCCAAAGCGATGGCTGTGTCCTGGCACCCTGGATGACAGATCCCCGTGGACTAGTGGGTGAGACATCTTCAGGTGTCTCACATAACGGACAGCTATCCCTAATCTAACATTAATGAACTAATCCTTATGATTTCCAAGCTAGAAGTGCGAGACGCATACCACCAAATCAGCCTCCATAAAGAGTCTCTGACCCCTGACGGCCTTCATCGTGCCTTTCGGCATATACCAATACACTCGGATGCCATTTAGACTATCGTCAGCCGCTTCAGCCTTCCAAAGGATGATGGACTCATTACTATGGAAAGTAGGGAATGTCTCATACTTTGAAGATGATATTCTCATATATGCCAGCGATGCCAAGACACATGATGAAACATTAAGAAAAGTGCTCAAGTAGATTCTAGAAGCAGGAGTATGATTGAGATACGAGTGCTTGATTGGGGTGGAAGAAGTAGAGTATCTGGGTAACAAAATCTCAAACATGGAGTGAACCCCAAGAACAACCTCCTCCAGGCAATAGTACAAGCCCCTGCACCAGAATCGAAGGATGAATTACACTAATTCCTCAGCAGAGTACTATGCAAAGTCTGTCCCTCGATTTTCAGAGACTGCAGCCCCGATGCACAAGCTACTAAGGGAAGGTGCAAGCTATGAATGGGGCCTGAACCAGAAAACAGCGTTTGAGAAAGTCAAACTAATAATAACGTATGCACCGTGCCTAAAACCATTCAACCCCGAATGGGCACGTTGATAACGACAGATCCCAGTGCATAAGTTCTGGCGGCCATCCTCCCACAGAAAAGAGGTGATGTTGAAAACATGGTTGCCTTCGACTCAAAAACCCATTCAGATGCTGAAAAAAACAATTCCACGGTGGAGAATGAAATGCTCGCCTGCGCATGGCAGTGGAATACTTCTGGTCGTATGTATGAGGCAGAAAATGTCAGCTAGTCACGTACCATAGTTCACATTTTGAGCCCAGGAGGCACTAAGAGTTCCACACCACGATTTGCATGGATAGCAGCCAAGCTGCAAGAGTACACCTATGAGATAAAACATATACCAGGCTGGAAGAATGCACAAGCAGACTGCATGTCACGACTGTTAAAACATGAGGAGAAACCAACCACGTTCCTACAGGACGAATGCCTAGTTGCCTTGGTGGATGATCTACGAAGTAGAGAGTGCCTAGAGATGAGCGAGAGCCACTGGAAAGAAGAATCCGGGAAGGACACCATCAACAAAAATCATCAAATGGGCCCGAGGAGGATTGCCCAGTGAAAGAACCATACTCGACGGATCGAGACCATACTGGAAAGTCAACGAGGACATATATGAGGCCGAGGGCCTACTCATGAGATGGGACCAGATTATGCGTCAGAATGCACAAGGCGATGTTATGCAGAGCGCATCTGGGCCACCTGGGTGGCAATATGACTAGAAGGAGAGTGAGAGAAACTTATTGGTGGCCGGTTATGGACCAGGACATAAGAATCATGGTAGAAAGGGGTCACAAATGCTTCAACAGTGACAAGAGACTCAAGATTTGCAGGACCTGTTGATTCCCACCGAGATCCCTGAAGGCGTCTGGCACAAAGTGGGGTTAGACTTTATAGGACAACTAGACAGTATGCAACCAGACCACAAGTGCGGAATTGTTGTGGTGGACTAAGTATTCAAACGAGCTGAAGTAGAGTGCGTGCCAAACATAACTTCCACCACAGTTCAAGAGAAGGCCTCCCTAGAAAGCTAGTCACAGAGGGCGCTAGAGAGCCGACCAAGATGGCCGCATCTCTGTGAGCTCCAGCGCGGCTCCAAATGAATCCTGTAAAATCCTCCTGATTTCGCGGGACTAAAACATCCATCCTACAATATTTCACTCACTAAAGGTGAAAAAGCAGCAAGCGTGAAGGAAAAATGGACCGAGAGGCCCTGGGCACCGAGATCGATCACCGCAGTGAATGAGGCCCAGTGATCCGACAAGGCATCCGGTGGTCACCTCGCGGTCTGGCGTGGCTGGGCGTGGCCCGACATCCGACAACGCACCGGCCCCACAACAAACAAAAATAGCGGAACGACGGCTGGCCTTTTCCCCCTGGCGCGAGCGAGGCCGAACGCACCTGTGCCGTGGGGAGGTGGGTGCCGCGGCTGAGCGGAGGCGCCCTGCACTGAGAGGGACATGCGGGTTCCACTGACGGACTGGCTCTGGACCAGCGCCTCCAGAGCCCAGGGCCCAGGAACCACTCGAAACCCAGGGGGACCCAGCGGAGTCAGAGGCGCAGCAGAGGTGCCCTGCATTGGGTGGGGCTCGTAGGCCCCACAGATGGACCGGCACCGGCACCCGCAGCCCAGGAACCACCCGAAACTCAGGCGGGCCTGGCGGCGAGGGGGCCCCCTGGAGCAACAGCCGAAGTCCCCAGACGCCAACAGCCCACTCCGAACCCCGGCGGTGCGAAGCGGCAGCTCACTCCATCGCAGGTCGTCAGGCACTGCGCATGCAAAATAGCAAGTCAATAAGCCAGACAAGCGTGCAACATCCTGAATCCGCAAAGTCTTTAGCTCACATACACCAACCCAGCGAGCATTAAACCTTCCTAACCGCCATTATCAGCAGCACCATCTCCCGCAACACTCTAAGAAACTGCGAGTAGACCCCCCTCTAACTCTCAACACCACAACCAGCCAGAACCCCCAAGCTGTAAGAATATTTTTCAGAAGGCGATACAAGAGACAAGCACAGAAAGCCTCCTAATTCACTGGCGCAAAACACACCGCAGGACTCCTGATGCCAATAGACACTACGCCGAAAAACACCATGAAACAAGGAACGATCAGCTACCAACAAGCCCAATAGTACGCACCAAGCTGGCCATCCATACCCGAAGACCTGACAACCGGCGAGAGATCAAACATTCTGTTGAGAACAAGCACCAACCCTCGCTTACTATCTAACTCATGAGGCCAGCCACCCCCGCAAAAAAGAAAATGGGGAAAATGGATAAATCTCAGAGGAAGCTGAATTTTGAGGCGGGATCAGCCCCTAAAACCCCCAGATTGACCAGCGACCAGGATCCACTGGTAAGCGACATAAATCAAGAAGAAGACAGCTCCCACTCTACAGACATTAGAGAGATCCTTCTCGACCTAAAAACGGGGATAGGAAACCTTAACAACAAAATGGACGGCCTCTCCTCCAAAGTCGACCAGCTCCAACATAGGCTGGATAACCATACCGAGCGCATACAAGAAGTATAACAACGCGTATCTAGTCTGGATGACGGAGCAGTGAGCATGCTGGCCAGAGTGGCAGCGCTAGAAACGCAAATGAAATCGGCCATCGCTCGAAATGGAGATTTAGAGGGCAGATCAAGGAGAAACAACATTAGGATCGTTGGGGTAAGAGAACACCAACCGCAGGCAAAAATGGAAGAGTACGTAGAAGAAATGTGTATCAAAATCTTCGGAGCCGAAGCCTTCTCGCACCTGTTTGTAATAGAAAGAGCTCACAGGATTCCAACAACAAAACCCATTCATGGAGCCCCGGCCCGGCCAATTATTGCAAAGTTGCTTAATTACTGTGACCGCAACACAATACTTCGACTCGCTAGAGAAAAGGAGAACTTGCAGCATGATGGAGATCCGATTAATTTCTACCCAGACTTCTCGCCCATGGTACAGGCCCAAAGAAGATCATTTACAGGCATCAAACAAAGGCTCAGAGACAATCAAATAACATACTCAATGCTCTTCCCAGGACGGCTAAGGATACAACACAACGGGAGACTCCAATTCTTCCAAACACCCGAAGAAGTCAATTCATACCTCGACCAAGCTGAATGCAACATATCAGCTAACCAAGCACGCCCCCAGAGAGACAGAGCCCAGAGAAATCCACCATAGATAACTGGCTGAAAACGTAAAGCCTCAAGATCCGATGGCAGTCCCAACGGAACACACAAATAGAATTCAAGACCGCGGGCCGCGCATCCTAGGAAGTTCCCAGGGCACCTTGCACAGCAAAGTTAACACTCACCAGTTAAGGTTAATGGGAGGGGAAATGAGAAACGAGCAAGTCGGGGGTTGCTCGTGTGTTGGGAGGGAATCAGTTGTTTATGTTGTTAGACGTCAAGCCAAGAAAAGTCCACCGCCTCACACATGTGCCGGCCGCAAACGAACCAGCACGCACAGGACCCCACTCCGCGCCTACTCGTCGAAACCCTCAGCTCGGAGATCTGGCCCACATCCCAGGGCTAGGAATTGGAAAGTCCACCTTAAACCCGGCAAACATATAATCACAACGAAAGCAAGTTCAAAGTAGCCACGTGGAATATTAAAGGCGGCAATCAACCAGCCAAAGTACGGCAGATGACACAATATGTACGCCGCCACAAAATCGACATAATCCTCATTCAAGAAACGCACCTGCAACCCACCTCTGAAAATCGCTGGGCCAAAGACTGGGGATGCCATAGATACTTCGCATCCTTCTCATGCCAGAGGGGTAGCGATCCTAATCAATAAAACGCCACACTTCAAACTCATCTCAACCCAGAAAGATACGGAAGGTAGATCCTTACTAGTGCATGGAATGGTCAACGGAGTAGAAATTCTCCAGGTGAACTCATATGGACCCAATGTCGATGGCACCAACAATTTCGACTGGGTAACAACTCATCTAGAAACAGGACGACAACCCACAATTATACGGGGAGGAGACCTTAATAGTCCTCTTGAACCTAACAAAGACAAAACGCACAACAACAGGCTTCCCTGCTCCAAAGCTAGCCAGCAAATCAAAGAAATATGCAGAGCATACCACCTCACGGACATATGGAGGGAAAAATATCAAGACGCCCGTGATTATACCTTTTATTCCTGGGTCCATAAATCAAGCTTGAGACTGGACTATCTCCTGGTGTCAAATGAAGCTCGCTCACAGTGGGGAGACTGCCACATTTTTCCAAGATCCCTTTCTGATCAGTCAGCGGTGACCCTGGAATACATTCCAACTCGAATAACTAACGCCAGACCACAATGGAAATTCAAGCCTAGATCTTTGCAGGATCAAGTATTCGCAGACGATCTCCTGAAAGAACTAACATCCTTCATAGAGACCAATCAAGGTACGGTATCCTCAGCAGGAACACTTTGGGAAACTCTAAAGTGCTACATTAGAGGGGACTGCTTAACCAAGGAAAACGGTATTCTCAAGCTATTACGGAGGGAACTAGACTTAAGCGAATCTCATCTCAAAGACCTTGAACAGTTACTCACACTTATGGACGACCCCCAAACACACGTAAAAGTAAAAGAAGAACTGGGAACGTTCAGGGCCGCAGCCGAGAGGGAAATCAAATTCCTGACTAATACCCACAGGATCCGACAATATGGAGAGGGGCAAAAGCCTGGAACACTCTTAGCTAGGCTTATATCCGCGGATAGAAAGCCCACAACTGTCGAGTCGATCAAGGACCACAATGACAGACCTGTCTACGAGACCAAAGACATTGTCGAAACATTCCGCCAATATTACCAAAAATTGTATAACTCACACTTTACAGCTGATCCTCTGGAACTGAAGCATTACCTAGATTCAATCGAACTGTATTTGATAGATGCAAGACTCAGGGAACCACTTAACGCACCCATAGCCCTTGAAGAAATCCTTGAAGTGATCAAAGAACTCCTGACTACAAAAGCACCAGGCCCAGACGGGCTAACAGGAGAATTCTATAAATACTTCGCAAATCTCCTTGCCCCAATACTACTACAAGTATATGACGAAGCTCTAGAAAAAGAACAGTTGCCACCAACACTGTATACGGCCAACATAATTCTCCTTCACAAACCGGACAAACCTAAGGACGAGTCTGCATCATATAGACCAATATCACTAATAAACCTCGACAAAAACATTCTGGCCAAAATATTAACCAAACGACTAATCCCGCTAATGCCTGCCTTAGTCCTGGCAGACCAAGCAGGGTTAATCCCAGGAAGAAACACCACCTTTGGAATAAGGAGAATGTTTGGAGTAATTGAAGCCCTTGACCCGGAACAACAGGCAGCCGCAATACTACTAGACGCAGAAAAGGCATTCGACTCTGTCGAATGGCCCTTCCTATATGCAATCCTAGAACGCGTGGGCCTTGGCAAAAGATTGATAAAATTAGTCTCCATCTTGTACAAATCCCCCACGTCTAACATTATTCTAGGTGCCAACCAATCTACGAACATACACCTGCGCAGAGGAACACGGCAAGGGTGCCCGCTATCCGCCCTGCTGTTCGCCTTGGTGATGAACCTCTTGCTTCACACCTTAGATTACACCATATCCACCGAGGCCTAACTTTCGGCCCCCACAAATTGATCATATCGCTCTATGCCGATGATGTCGCGCTCTTTCTCTGTGATGCCAGTGAAAATCTAAACCCAGTGATGTACCGCGGTACTAAAATTTGGACACTACTCAGGGCTAAAAATTAACAACTCCAAATCAATAATATTCCCCCTAACCGCCTCAACAAAAGAACTTGACGATGACTTTGGCTTCCGGTGGCAGCACACGAAGGTCGGGTACCTGGGCATCTTTATGTCAACATCCAGCGGGGACATTCTACGCGACAACTACGAAAAAGTCATCGACACGCTCCAAAACAAAATTAACAGATGGAAATCACTCCCACTCACACTCTGGGGGAGAGTATCACTAGTTAAGATGGTCATTCTGCCTAAGTTGTATCTCTTCACAAATATTCCACTGATCCTAAAGCAAATATTCCTGCGACTCATCAGGAGCATAATCCTTGACCTAATCTGGGCAGGAAAGGTGGCAAGGGTAGCCTACAACATCCTAACCCTTCCGGTGGGACGGGGAGGCCTGGCACTACCGGACGTGGAGCACTATTACTGGGCAGTCCAGGCTCAATTTCTCTGCCACTGGTACACTAAAGACTTTGTCAGGCCGCACATTCAAATTGAAAGGGCTTTGGCAACCCCACACCTACTGCGCGCTGTCATGCTTGGCATGTTCCCAACGCCCCGAAAACCACTGAATGTAGTGTACGCAACATACTCCATCTGGAAGAAAATGGCGAAGGAGGGAGCAATACAGACCAGATACTCCCCACTCTAACCTGCGAAGTTCATCCCAGGAATCCCCATCATGGGGGAAAAAGTTTACCAACAATGGGCAGAAAAGCTGCATATCCAATCGATGCACGGCCTATTCCCAGAAGGAAAATTTCTCTCACTACAACAGGTGCAAGCTATGGGGGGGAGACAACGCACTAGATATATTCATTTACTTCAGAATGCGGCACGCACTACAAGCCGCCTTCCCTACATTCCTGCAGCAACCCCCTGTATGGCCGCTCTTAGACAACATGATACAGGCCCAAGGCGAAGGCCGTCTAACAGCCAACATTTACAAATCTCAGACTCACATAACACAAGAGAAAAAAAAAAGATGGGAAAAGTCACTGAACACTGAGCTCACTGAAGATGAATGGAACTACATACTGAATCTTACCCAAAGGATGGCGATTAACACCAAATTTAAGCAAACTCACTTTAACTATTTACATCAAGTATACCACACACCAGCAAAACTCCATTCCATGCTCTCAGCTGAATGCACCCGATGCAAATACCCGGAAGCTGACTTTTTACACCTGGCATGGAGCTGTCCCGCAGTTGCCACATTTTGGAATGCAGTCCTGGAAAAAACCTCTGCAATAATCGACATGGTGTTACCCCCCTGATCCAAAACGGACAATGTTGGGATTGACGAAAGACCTCCCAAATATCACCCGAAAACTAACAGACCTTCTGCTGGTCCTTGCTAGAAGGAGGATTGCATGCAGCTGGGGGAGGGGCCCACCACCGACCCTTCAACTCTGGCTAAAAGACATAACGTACTGCCAGGACACAGAAGCCAGCTACATAAAAACATGACACCTCCATGCGCGTCCTCCGGGCATCTGGGGACCATGTATAGCCTACTTGATATCATCCGCGGATGAGACAGACTCACAAACACTGTCCCAGGCAAATAGTCAAGGGCCCATAGCAGAGTAAAAACCTAACGAAAACAGAGAATATACATATTGGACTTTCCGGCCAGATGCCAACTATCGGCCAGATGAGAGGACGACGCAAGGAGGAGGGGAGGGAGGAATGGTGGGGGGGGGAGACCGCTGGAAGCACCGGGGACTGGCTTGTACCATTTTTCTTTGTCGTTTCATTTTTTTTCTTCTTGAACAGTATGTTTGAGTATATGTGTTGACATGTTAACCAGATTACCAATAAAGAAAGTTAAAAAAAAAAAGAAGAAAGCTAGTCACAGATATGGCATGCAACTAGTGTCCAGGGACATGGAGTCTTTTCTGCGCCAACACAATATTCGACAAATCAAGGCGAGCCTCTATCACCCCCAAGCCAATGGGATTGTGGAATTGACTAATAGATTTATTAAGTGAGCTCTGCATTTGGCTGCAGCATCGAGAATCGTCCCCTACCAGATGGCAAAAGAAGCTATAGTGGTGCATCGCCTAACCCCAAACACCATCACTAATGTCCCGCCGTTTCAGATGTTCAAAGAGAGGAGGGCCGCATCCACCCTGGTTCCCCCATGGTTGTTCAAGGTGAAGTAAGATGACAGGAAAAACATGAAAGCATGGTGAATTCAGAAAAACAAGGAGCACATGAAGATGCTCAGTGATGTGCGCAGGTCAACCAGGAGAACCGAAGTAAACAAAAAGATCTAAATAAAGTTGCCCCAGAAAAATCAGACGACGGGGTCCAAGTACATCAAACCGATAAAAGTGACTTACAAAGGCACCAACCACATATGCACTGAGGACGGAAGGAAATGGACCTTGGAACGAGTCGCCCTCTTGAAAAGACAGACTCCCCATGCGAGAGAATCATCCAAAGAGGAACCCAGTCCAGCGGACCCAGAGATCATCCATGAGCAAGAGATAGGAGTGACTCAACCTCAGGACAAGAACAATGTAGAGACAAGCACTCCGCTACTGTCGGAGGCACAAAGAGAAAGAAGCACAACTCCACAACCCTAGCGTGGTGAGGAAGCGAACGAGACAGAGCCATTTTATTTGCCGAAAAGTGAGAGGCGCCCACGACGGGAGAAAAAAAGGCTGGCAAGAGACAGGGATTCTGAAATGGAGTAGCACCATGCTGCTCAACAAAGGTGTGGAGATGTGATCCGGCGCAAGTCTCGCCTGAGCGAGAGTTTGCGAGACAGGCTGCACATGTGCATGGGAGCCAGCAGGGAAGAGCGGGAGGCGGAGGAAAGCAGAGGTTCTATAATTTTATGGCTTTGGTCGAGAAGTGGGCAGCTAGGGTGAGGTGTTGGCAGAGTAGATTGTGATTTACCAAATCAAAGGCTGCTGATCGGTCAAGTAGGAGGAGGATGGCTAGATTACCCTTGTCTTTGATCCCATCCATTTGGATTTTGAGGTCTAAAAGGGTGGTTTCCATTCCGTAAACAGGGCGGAAGCCAGACTGGCGGAGGCCAAGGACGTTGTGCATTTCCAGGTATTTCTGAATTTTGCAGGTAGGCCACTCCAAGTATTTTCAAGAGGAAAGGTACCGTTGTGATAGAGTGGTAATTAGTGGGGGCATTGGGGTCCGGAAGGAGTTTTTTAAGATTTTCTGGTACATTGTTAGAGGCAAATGAGTTGGTAATCAGGGCCGTGATGGAGGGGGCAAGCTCTTCAGCACAGTCTTTTATGAGAGAGGTTGGGCAAACGTCTCCTTGACACCTTTAGGGTTTCAGGCCTTTGATGATTTTGGTAGTTTCAGTGATGGTTACAGGGGTGAATTCAAATCTGGGCATGGGGCGAGAGGGTATGGGTTGCTGGTCAGGGGTCTGATTGGCTGGGGCAAGTTTAGTTTTCTTTGCAGTGATTTTGTTTTGGAGTAGGGAGATTTTGCAGAGGAGTGCGTTTTGGATGTTTTTCGCACCAGGGTAGATCTTTTTTTTAAAGAATTTAAGTTTTATTAATTTTATGACATAAGGGCAATACATACAGGTACGTGCAAGTTATAGTCACATTGTTACACCAATATTACATTGTGGTTGGACAAAAATAGCACTTTCGGTTAAATTGTCTATCCCTCCCCGTTTGGGTTAAGTTATCGTAATCCCTTTCTCTCCCCCTCCCTCCCCAAGACAGCTTTTCTGATTCTTCCAGTTCGTTGGGGAAAATTCAGTTTGTGAGTAACGCAGGATGGGACATTTATCACAGGTGGTCTGCTTAAGTTCAGGGCTTGCGACAGGCTTGTTTGCTTGTAACATGTCAGGTGGTATTCACTTCACGTTGGAGAATGCTGCTTACGGGGATTTTCGATCTGTTGGATTGTTCTGTTTCTGGTGTGTGATATACTGTTTAGCGAAGTCGCACCAGGTTTCTTCGTGCCGTGCCGCCTTGTCACGGAGGGCTGCCGTCCTTTTCTCCATTGTATAAATGTTTGTTGCAATATTAATCCATTCCTTTTTAACTGGGAGATGTGGAGATTTCCATTTGATGACCAAGCCTGCTCTCGCAGCTAATAACAGTGGAGATGCCTGCCCCTTTATCCTGATTAGTTCGTCATCTTCCTCTTCTAAGCCAAATAAAGTCAGGAGGGGGGATGGGTTGCTTTTGATGCCGTCTATCTGTTTAATCCATCATAGGACTTTGTTCCAGTATATGCAGACTTTAGGGCAACCCCACCACATGTGCCAGTAGTTGGCGTCCATTCCGCATTGTCTCCAGCATTTCGGGCTGTTGGTCTGATACATTTTCGATAGTCTGTGAGGATCGTACTGCCATCTGTGAAGTAGCTTTATTGCATGTTGCTTGTATTGTGCAGCGATTGATATTCGAGACAGTATTTTGCAAATTGTGTCCCATGCCTGTTGGTCAAATTATTTGTCAAAGTCCTTTTCCCATTTTTCTTTAAGGCGGAGGCTCGAAACTTGGTCTTTACAGATCAGGGCGCTGTACATACGTGCCATCAGGCCTTTATTCGTGGTGGTTGTGTCTAGGATTTTCTGAAAGGGGGTGAGTCCTCTTCGTATCTTAGTCTTCCATTCCCTTTTGGATAGGACGCCTTTCAAACGTGGAAGATCGGGATTGGATGCAATTGGAGAGCTTCTTCTAATTCTGTGATTGGTATGGATTTGTCTTCTCTCCATAGCTGACCGACCCTTTTAAGTCCGGCATCGAACCAAGTTTGGTATCTGGGGTGTTCTGGGATTTCCTCTCTGATCCCAGGGGCCCAGAGATGGCTCAGGGGGGATGGCCATGTGGTCACGCCGGTCATCCCTTTCCCTTCCTTCCATATGTTCCATATTGTCCCCAATATTGGGTGATTGCGTAGTCTTCTTGTGAGCTGTGGTCTGGGGACCCATAGCCATTCTGCAAGAGTTGCCGGGGTCAGGTTGTCGTTGTCTAATTGGACCCATTGCAGGTCTTTCCTGTCTCTTAGATGTGGGATGAGGATTCTTAGTTGGGCTGCCTGGTAGTATTGCTCGATGTCGGGGAGGCTGACACCCCCTTGATCTTTGGGTAGTATCAGAGTTTCATACGGTATTCTAGGTTTCTTTCCCTCCCATAAGAATCCAGTTATTGCCCTTTTCACTTGTTGAAAGAAATGTTCTGGAACTGTCACGGGGAGTACCTGAAAGGGGTATAGAAAGCGCGGGAGACTAACCATCTTAAAGCCATTCAGGCGTCCCATCCAGGAGATTGTGAGGGGTGTCCATTTTGTGAGGTCTGCGTTGAGGGCGGTGAGAAGTTGGGGGAAGTTTGCCTCATATAGGTCCGCGATATCTCTCGTTAGGTTGACCCCTAGGTATCTTAGTGTCGGGCCTCCGATGATAAGTCCCAGACGCTCGTATTCCACTCGTTGGTCCGGGGTGGGTTCATGAAGCGGGAAGAGGATGGATTTAGTTCTATTCATTTTGAAGCCTGACAATGCACCGTATTCTTCGATAAGATGGATTGCTTGGGGGATTGATGTCATCGGGTTCTGCACGTGGAGCAGAATGTCGTCTGCATACAGGGCCAGCTTATATTCTCTTCCGTTCACATGCAATCCCTGGACGCCGTCGTTCGTTCTGAGCGTTTGTGCCAGTGGTTCCAGTGACAGTGCAAATAATATTGCCGAGAGAGGGCATCCCTGTTTTGTTCCTCTACTCAGGGGGAACCAGCGTGAGTACTGGGAGTTCACTGCAACGGATTCCCGCGGAGTGCTGTAGACAGCCTTGATCCCTTGTCGGAGAGCAGGACCCAAACCTATTTTCTGTAGCTTAGCTTCCAGGAAGTGCCATTCGACTCTATCGAATGCCTTTTCCGCATCGATTGAGAATAGTGCGGGTGTGTTTGGCATTTTCTTGGCTTTGCGTTTAAGGTGGAGGGTCTTACGAGTGGAGTCCGCTCCCTGCCTGCTGAGGATGAATCCCACCTGATCGTTGTGAATTATGGCAGGCATATGTGTCTCCAACCGTGCGGTGAGGACCCTCGCGTAGATTTTGGCGTCCGTGTTTAGGAGAGAAATCGATCGGTAGGATGCACATAATTTGGGGTCCTTGCCTTCTATGGGGATGACCGTTATTAGCGTCTTGGAGAAGGATTCAGGAGCAGAGCCTGATTGAAGGATGTTGTTGAAGAGCTCGACCATGAATGGAAGGAGGGTATCCATGAAGGTCTTGTAGAACCCCGCCGTGTAGCTGTCATTTCCAGGGGCTTTCCCTGTTGGGAGCCTTTTGATCGCTTCTTCTATCTCCTTGCCTGTGATGGGGGCATCAGTGGCTTGTGCTATGTCCGGGTGAAGGCTTGGAAGAGATATCTTGTTCATATATTCTGCAATCGCCTCTTCATGTGGTGCGGCGTCTGAGGTGTACAGTTTCTCATAGAAACTGGCGAAGGTCTCTGGAATATTGGAACGGTGGTCACCGTGGAACTCGGTCTCACTTTCTATAGCTGACACCCATCTTTCTCTACGTTGTCCACAGAGTCTGGCGGAGAGTAGGGCGTCTGCCTTATCCCCTTTTTGGTATTGCTTTTGTTTTAGATATTGAAGTTTGCGCACAATTTGGTCGGTTTCCAATTGCCGCAATTCCTCTCTCTTGCTGTTGGCTTCCTCTATTTTTGGGGTTCTATCGGAGCCGGCGGATTGGGCGCTGCAATCCAGTTGAGTTATTTAGTTTCTGAGCTTGTTTTCTATGAGTTGGCATTCTCTTTTCTTTGCTGCCCCTTCTTTGATGAGTATCCCTCTCCACATGGCTTTCCCTGCTTCCCATACTGTGTTTACAGAAATGTTACCTGTATTATTCTGCTCGCAGTACCGGTCGATGTCCTTCATAAGTTGGTCTCGGAATATCAGATCCCTCCAGAGTGTCTCGTTGCAACGCCATTCGAAGCTTCTGTGGGGGAGCGCCAGCCGACTGAGAGTGTCCGTGACCATGTCGTGGTCTGACCACATTATAGGGGATATTCTGGGGTGAGGTATATATAATCGATTCTGGTATATGTGGCGTGCGGCGCGGAGTAGAATGTAAAGCCTGTTAGCAGTGGGTTCATGTGACGCCATGCGTCTTTGAGTTTGAAGGCGTCCATCATGTCTGTTACCTGTGATCGGTCAGATTTTGGTGGAGTAGTCGCCAGTGGGTTGCCAGCTTGTCTGTCCAATGCTGGGTCTGTTCACATATTGAGATCGCCTCCTAAGATCACTTCACCTTCTGCTTCAACCATGACTTTGGGGACTGTATGTTGTAGGAACCTGGACTCTCCAGAGTTGGGGGCGTATATGGATGCAAGTGTGATGGTGGTGCCCTGTATTTTGCCAACCAGTACAAGTGCTCTGCCGCTTACGTCGGCCCAGGTTTTCAGAATTTCAAATCGGAGCTCTTTACTGATTAGGATGCCAACGCCGGCTTTCTTGAGTGGACCAGAGCCCCAGTGTTCGGAACCTGTCTTGGCATGCAGGACCCTCCTTTCCTCCCCACTGCTGTATCTGGTTTCCTGTAAGAAGAGTATATCGAGCTTCGCCCTCTTGAACTCTCTGGACACTAGTGACCTTTTGGTGGGGGAATTGAGTCCCTTGACGTTCAATGTGCCAATTTTGATTGTGCCTAGCCTGTCGCTTGCCGTGTCATGACTATCGACCATTTATATGTCTTCTTGGTTTGCGCATCGAGTCCCATCTTTCGTCGCTGGGTGCCGACGTAGTGGAAGCGGTCTGGTAAGTGCTCGTGGCCGTCTTGAGCTTCGATGTTTTTGCCTGCTTTCCCTCCCCTTAGGGGTATTCAACGTGATACCCCTTGTCCTCTGTTCGCTTTCTTCGTCTTTCCCCTTATCGACGAGGGCTTGCATCTTTGCTTAGTGGCGTCCGGATTGGACTAGATGGAAACAGTCAGTCCAATGTCGGACCACCGGTGGGGACCATTACCTCACGGTCCTTATCGCAACAACTGTCAATTTAACGTTTTGAGCCTGCTCCCAGAATCCCCCCCCCCAACACATTAGAACTCAACAATAACTTATAAATAAAAAATATGGTGATACATGTGGTTTCACGGTTCTTTGTCAGCTGACTGTTCCACCCCTCCCTTCAAGGGGGGCCCTTCTATGAATCGGGCCCCGTGTCAGAGATGCGTGGGTCGCCTGCGTCTTGACAATTGCCCATGCAGTATTATCCGGTTAACCGTTTTTGGGATGTGGAACACTGGGGTGGGTTTTCACTTGTCACTGTCTGGCGTGTTGTTGGTTTGCCTATACTTTCTTGACCCCTTTACTCTTTTTCTCCTTGAACCCTGAAGCTCCCATCGCATTCTATTCTGTTCAGGTTCCTCTCGATCTCCTTCCTTTGGACCTGTTCCGAGGAGGTCTGCGATACAGTCTCTGATCTCTTGTTCGGATCGCAGCTGTATCCTTCTGCTTCCGTGCTTGAAGGGGTATCCCCACCTGTATCGCGTGCCTTGCTCTTTGAGCCATTTCGTTAAGGGACTGCAGAGACGTCTCAGGGCTAGGGTGAGCGAAGACAAATCCTGGAATATGGTTATCTGCGCTCCCCCCAATGTGAGGGGGACCCTGGATCTGGCTTCCTCAAGTATCCTGTCTCTGTCCTGGTATCGGTGGAATCTAGCGAGGACAGACCTTGGGCCGACTGGCGGGCCTCCGGCTCTGTGTATTCTTTCGGTTTTAGGCTTGTCGATGTCCTCGTCTGCTGTCAGGATTTTGATGATGTCATGTATTGTTTTTTTGAGGTCTTCTTCTGTTTCCCCTTCGTGCTCTGGTATCCCGAAAAACCGTAGGTTGTTCCTTCTTTCCCTGTTTTCTAAGTCGTCCATCTTCAGGCGAATTTCTTCTTCCCTCTTCTCGATGCTTCATATCCTCATATCCATCTGGGTTTCTAGGGGTTCTATTGAGGCTTGGTTGTTCTCAACGCCTTCTAGTCTCTCTTCAATATTATCCATTCTCTGTGTGGTCTTATCTATTTTGCCACCAAGGTTGGCTCCCATGTTTTTTATTTCGTTCAGAAGGGCAGTGATGTCACCCTGGGTGGCTGCTGCTCTTGTCTCCGAGACGTCTATCAACATTGTGTCTCTGTGCTCAGAACTCGAGGGGGTGGAGTGTATGCGTATCTGGCTAGTTTACTCTTAGTGTTCATGAAGCAATTATTGTATCAGAGGAGGCACACGCCCCTAGTGTGGGGGCCTTACCCTCTGTACCGCCGTGTGATTGGGTGTCTTTAGAATGATTCCAGGTCTTTGGGATGTAGTGCAGCCTACTATGTGGTTGGGGACTAGTATAGGGCCTCTCTAAGCAGCTTCTTGCGCTGTTGGGTCCATCCGTGGTCAAGATATTTATGGGAGGCCTCCCACTTATGGCAAAGGCGTGATGCAGGCTTCCAATAGGAGTGGGGCGTGGGTCTTGATGCTGCGCAGTCTTATGCGTGCAATTTCAGCAAAGGGTGCAAGGGGGACCTAGTATCTCCTTTTGATCCATTGATGAGAGATCTCTTGGGCTCCACTCCAGTGCAGGTATGGTGCCGTGTTGGGGTCCTGTTAAGGGTGTGCACAGGGAGTTTAAAGTGGAGGCCTTCTCCTCACCTGCGTCGTTCTCTGCTGTATATGGGTGGTGCTTTAACTGTTATGGTTGTTGCCAGGTGGTAATGGGGGTTCCAGTGGGCTCGCCCCGTGTGGGTGCTATGAACATGTGTGACTGGGCGGACCTGGCGGGGTATGAGGGGTCTGCGCCGTGGAATGTTGCTTTCTTCCACAAGAGGAGGCAGACGTAAGTTGGGGGCTGAGGCGTTGTGAGTCCGTACAGTTTGGGAACCAGCATCAGGATTATGATGTATTCCCTTTTTTTTGTATTAGGCCGGCATTGACCCCAGCTTTGCTTTTCTCTGGGGCCCCTTGTTGAGCGCCAGTCAGCTCAGCCAAGCACTGGGGCACTGATAGCCGTGTGCAGCCGTTCTCCAGCGGGTGGTGTCCCGTGAGAGTCCTCTGTGACTTTGTCCTGGTTTGGGACACGGCCCCGGGGGGCACGACGCCTCCGAGCACCGCAGCTGCGACTGCTGTCACGCTCCACGGGTGGCGGGGGCATAGCTCTCAACTCACACGCTTTTGGCGGGTGTCACCCGCCTTCTAAACAGCTGACTCACCCGCCAAGCCTCCTGCATGCCCATTCATTTCAATGGGCCTCTCACCCGCCAAAAATAAAATCGGGTGTTTTCACCCGCCTTTTTGACATAAATGGTTGAGCGCTATGCGTTGCGGGGGGAGCGTTGTCCACTCCCGATGGCGGCGGGTCTTCTCGTGTGTCGTGGCAGGGTGCAGGTTGGAGGGCACTTCTGGGGGGGCCCCGGCAGGGAGCTGCCGAGGGCTTCCCTATGCCGCAGCGACTTTGCCATCGTTCAAGGTGCACGAAAGAGGGGCCGGGGAGGGCGGACCGCAAGGTACCTCTTTGGCTGCTCGTTGTGTCCGGGGGTTTGCCTCCAGAGTCACTGCGCAGGGCTGTTTACTTTCAGCCCAGGACTTCTCTCAGTGATTTCTTCGGTTCCCCTGGACCGAATTGCATCGGGTTTTCTCCTGGGCGTTTGGGGGGGGGGGGGGTACTTCGGATGCGCTATTTGCTTTATGCCTTCTGTGGGGGGGGGGCGCGATGTGGGGGCTCAACTCACATCACGGACCATCAAGGACGGAGCTCACACGGGGAAGAAAGTCATCCGTGCGCCCCCTGGTGGCCAGTAGGGTAGATTTTTAATACAGTCGTCTGGTGGAGGGGCTGGTGTTTCGAGTTTGCGTAGATTGGTAAAGAGTTCTGTCATGCTTGAGTTTACTTTTTGCGATTCTCTCTTTGTAAGAGTTGCATTTGGATTGAAGTTTGGCAAGTTTATACTCTTTGGCCAGGGCATTGAAGTGTAGTTGTTTGTGCGCAGGAGAGGGTGTTTTTTTCCATGCACTCTCGGCTATTCCTTTTGAAGCGAGCAAGGCTTTGAGTCACTATCTTTTGTCTGCTTCAGTGATAGCTGTGGTTATAGCACTATACTGAGGCTACAGAATCCAAGAGGGGGCATTACCCGACCGGTAATGACCCTTTCAATGGATTGCCTTTCTTCCGCAGATTCCCAATTTGATAGATGTTCCCTCCAGTTTTGCTGCTTCGGAAAACCTTTGACAGGTGGCTGTAAGGAACTCATGGTGGCAACAGTTAAGAGGGACACAAGTGATCACAGTTCAAGGGTGTTTATTGAACTTTATAATGGGTGAGATAAACGCCTAATCAACTATTGCCAATTCCTTACTGCTAAATTACAAAATGAGTGTGGGATAATGTTCACGGGAAAAGAAAGAAGTGTTCACAAAATGAAAAGTCAGGATGGTATGGCAGGGTCTCCCTTCCGCACGTTTGAAGCACGAGACAAGGCGGGACTCTTGAGCACAGCACACTCCTTGGCCTCGTCAGCACAAGGTTCGATGTTCAGTTCAACGATATCAGAAAGCTTCTTAGGCCAAGTCTCTTTCTTGCAAATCTCTCTTGCCTCAGCAGGCCTGTGGTGCTTCACAATGACAAACAAACAAAAGGTTTCTTCGGTACTCTTGTATCTTGGGTGATTGTTCTCCAGCCCTTGGATCTCCCTCTGCCGGGCTCAGATCCAGTAGATACAGTAGCACAAGCAAACATTGACCAGAGCTTTGGGGTAAAAGTATATAATTATTTATTTAAAGACACACTTGTAAATTACACTAGCACACAAAGAGGTAAGTAAATTCAACACACAGTCACTATTATATATACAACCCTAATCACTTATTAGACAAGTCTTAATGAGAAACACCACTTATTTTCAGACAGAGGTGAGTGCTTAACATATGATGGCACTCTAATAAGTTATTAAAAAGGGAGGGGAAAAGGCAGAGTTATGAAAGCACACAAATTTCAATACTTTTCAAAGAACCACAGTGAGGCAGGTTAGGCAAAGTTTACTGGAGAGCAAGGAAGTTCAAATGCCAGGCCCACTCTTAGAGAGAGCAAGCGAAATGTGTCCAGGATCACACAGTGGGGTTATGCAGTCTTTGTAGAAAGTTCACAAAAGATTGAGATCACGTCAGGAAAAGTTAGTTAACGGGCCCCAGGCTAACCCAGGTTAGAAAGTCGAGGATTTACTGTCACCCCGAACGATCTGTCGCAAGGGAAGCCAGGCGGGACACAGTACCTGAAAGTGGGAAGAACGCTCCAGCGGGGGAAGTTGTTCCTGGCAGCGGTTGCAAGTCGGTGTTTCGTCCAGAGGAAGAGGAGGTCTCGACATGGAGGAAAGCTGAAGGTCGTTGCGCTGCCAGGATAGAAACCAGCCGCGGAGTTTCCCGGTTACAAGGTACCACCCTTTTCTTCGCGGTAGTGGTAAACCATGGTATTCCGGTTGCCGGGGTGCTTGGCACGGGCAAGGCGGCCACGAGATGGTCCAGGAAGGCAAAAAGACGGGCAAACTGGTTATCCCCACTGTTAGGGAGAATTCTCTGTTTAGGCTGAATTTCCTAACCTAGTGAGTCCCCCAGCAGCTTTGCTGGATTTTTGGGGTTTATTTTTTTCTCCTGCCAAGAGTGAGACTCTTTTACCCTCACTCTTGGACATGATTTGAGTGTGTTTCTTTGAATCTAGATGTGTTTAATGGGCTATGGGGTCTTTTACTCCATAGGGTTTCATGTGTTTTTGTGATGTATGTTATACAGCACCCTCCGTGCAGTAACACAGGGGTGTCATAGTGACCCCCCAATATAGACTCCATACCCTGGGACTAACTACTGTCTCCAGGGCATGTAAAGTCACCATTGACTTTACTAGTCTTAAATTCCGAACAGAACCAGTACAAACCATCATATTGTGGACGTACTGGCTGGGGCAATTTGATTGCCCCAGGGTCTGTTATTCGAGGGGGCACGTCTCCGTCCCGCCTGATCGAGTTTTGGCTGGTGGCAGTGGATACTACTTTTTATATTCAACCGCGAATATTTTCTTATGGGATTTCCCATTGTTTTAGGCTACTATCTTTATTTAATTATTTAAGGTAGCCTCGAACATACCGCCGGTTTATTTAATTAATATTAATTCTCCGGTTGGTATTTTTTGCCAAAACTTGATTCTAAAATGGCGTTTGTGTTCTCTTCTGTGACTCCAACCCAAGTCGAGCCCTTTGTTCCACTTTTTGGTGGGCTTCTCCACAGAAGCCCTCCAAAGTGGTGCCACTATGTCTGGGGTACTTAGGAGGGGTGGAGGGGAATTTAGGCACCCTGGACTGAGTTGTCTAGGCAACTCAAGTCGCACTCCGTCCTGATTGGCCCAAGTGGTGAGCCTGCTGGCTCACCACTTAACATGTTTGAGTGACAGCTAGGCTGAGTGAATGGGGGTTTGCTGCATAAAAGCAGGGCTTTGGGGACTGGAACTTCAGAAGTCGCCACAGGACCTAAGAATCCGACGAGGGAGAAGCTGAGCCGACCTGCCACGACACCACGACCGGTGGAGCCCTGCTGGACCATCTCACCACTTTTCCCAACGACAGAGGAGATCTCCCGCCGGAGAGTCTTCTTCCTTTAACTGGTGGGGATAACCAGTTTCACCGTCTTTTCGCTTTCCCGATGTATTTCGTGGCCGCCTTGCCCGTGCTAAACACCCCGGCAACCGGGATACCATGTTTTACCACGACCGCGAGATAAAGGTACCACCTTTTACCGGAAAACTCAGCGGCTGGTTTCTGCCCTGGTAGTGCAACGACCTGCATCTTTCCTCCACGTCGAGATCCTCTCTTTCCCTGGATGACGCCGCAACTTGCAACCACTACCAGGAACAACTGGCACCGCTGGAGGATCCTTCCCACTTAAGGTACCGTGTCCCGCCTGGCTTCCCTTGCAACCGACTGTACGGGGTAGATTTAGCCCCCGGCTTTCGAACCTGGGTTAGCCTGGGACACCCTGGCTAAACTTTTCTAAGCCTCTCTAAACTCTTCACTGAGCCCTCTGCAAGACTTTCTAAGCCTAGTGTAACTGTGTGATCTTGGGCGCATTTGTGCTCTGCTCTCTCTAAGAGTGGGCCCAGCCTTTGGACTTTGGCTCACCAGTGACTTTTTGCTCTCTGCCTTGCTAATAGTGTTCCTGAATCGTAGAGTGGTGTAATCCTGCCTATTTTGTCTTTTTCTCTCCCTTTTTCACAACCTTAGTATAGTGCAATCTAGTTAAGCGCTCACCTCTGTATGAAAATAAGTGGTGTCTTACTGTGATTTTCTAATAAGGGAAAAATGGGTGTATATATCATAATAGTAACTGTGTTTAGAATATTTTACAATAAGAGTGCTGGAGTGTTTCAACTGTGTGTTTATAAATAAATAATTATATACTTTGATACCAAAGCTCTGGTCAGTGTTTGCTTGTATTATTGTATCTGAGTGCCTATTGAGTATACTTTGCATACTGCCTAACTCTTCTTGAGGGAAGTCTGACTGCTCAGCCACAGCTACCAGGTAAATCTGGGTGGTACAGACTGCTACCAAGTGGGTTTACTGCTAACACCTGTAGTCTTAAATCTTTTGCAGTGGTCCCCAAGGGAACTGCACAGGTTTCTGCCTAACACCCACCAGTCAAAGGAAGATGACTCTCCGGACTGGAGATCTCCTCTGTCGTCGGGAAAAGTGGTGAGACGGTTCAGCAGGGCTCCACCGGTGATGTCGTCGTTGCAGGTCGGCTCGGCTTCTCCCTCCTCGGATTCTTTAGGTCCTGTGGCGACTTCTGAAGTTCCAGTCCCCAAAGCCCTGCTTTTATGCAGAAAACCCCCATTCATTCAGCCTAGCTGTCACTCAAACATGCTAAGTGGTGAGCCGGGCGGCTCACCACTTGGGCCAATCACACAAGAGTGCGACTTGAGTTGCCGAGGCAACTCAGTCCAGGGTGCCTAAACCCCCTCCCACACCTCCTGTGGTACCCAGACAGAGTGGCACCACTTTTGGAGGCTTCTGTGGAGAAGCCTGCCAAAAAGTGGAACAAAGGGCTCGACTTGGGTTGGAGTCACAGAAGCGAACACAAACGCCATTTTGGAACCAAGTTTCGGCAAAAAATACCAACCGGTGAATTTATATTAATTTAATAAACCGGCGGTATGTTCGAGGCTATTTTAAAAAGTGGTAGCCTCGAACAATGGGAAAATCCCATAGGAATATATTTGCGGTCGAATATAAAAAGTAGTATCCACTGCCACCAGCCAAAACTCGGTCGGGGGGGACTGGACAGTGCCCCCTCGAACAACAGACCCCGGGACAATCGAATTGCCCCAACCAGTACGTCCACAATAGGATGGTTTGTACTGGTTCTGTTCACAATTTGAGACTAGTTAAGCCAATGGTGACTTTACATGCCCTGGGAGACAATAGTCAGTCCCAGGGTATGGAGTCTATGTTTGGGGGTCGCTACAACACCCCTGGGTTACGGCACGGAGGGTGCTGTGTAACCCATATACCAAAAACACATGAAGCCCTATGGGGTAAAGGACCCCATAGCCCATAAAACACATACAAAGTCAAAGGAACACCTCAAATCATGTCTAAGAGTGGGAGGAAAAGAGTCTCACTCTTAGCAGGAGAAAAAAATAAACCCCAAAAATCCAGCAAAGCTGCTGGGGGACTCACTAGGTTTGGGAAATTAGCCGTTACAGAGAATTCTCCCTGACACACACTTGCCACAATTTACAGTTCACAACCTTTTTGGAAAGTGGGGTTCCCTTCCCTTAGCTTTGCTTTGGCAACAGGTCAGAGACTTTTGATTGTACTAGGAATTTGAAGTAACCCTTTAGGATGACTCTGACACCTTATGTCACCCTTTCATAGGGCCTTCTGGTTCTTGTAGTTTCAAAGTGGGTCCCGGTCAGAGCTTTCGAATGAGCGCCCACGTGGCACTGGACCCCTCTGCACCTGGACTTCAACTGTGCTTTCTTTACAGTTCAAAACATGTACACAAGCTTTGTCTTGTGAATTCCTCACGTTCATAAATGTTGGTACTTGCAACCTTGGGCTCAGCACAGTTTGGTTTACTATCAGTTTCCTCTGACTCATCGGCTGTGCTGAACCCGTTGGCTTCTTTTTTATATGGAGTCAAGGTTAATATCACGGTAGCCAGCTTCCCTCTATGCCTACTTTATCAAAGCGAGTGGCCCCAGTGTGCCATGGACATCTGCTGCTCCACACGCCAGCTGTAATTCCCGGTCTTATGCTTTCCCTTTCAGAGGTTTCGTGGACATGAGTTGTGAAAGTGCAAGGGCGTTTTCCGCTTCTTCGTCCTTCCAGGTTTCCCTGCCTTTCTTCTCCGTTTGAACTGCCGGTTTGGTGTAACTATCTCCTTGTGTGTTCCCCCTTCCTCGAAGTGTGCTTTCGTGCTCTGCCTTTTATCCCTGTGGGGAAGATAAAGGGCTGTCAGGTGTGCGTAATTATTGTCAATTTCCTGATTCTGCCTGACCAGTATGTTGGGACATGTCAGGTAAACGGCTCTGGTGTTAGTCTGTTGTCTGTTACAATGTAAGAAAGTGTTCATGTGGTAAAAGGGGGTTGGGGGTGGAGCTTCTAAATATCCTACAAGGTAGGATGGGGAGAAGGTTTTAAAGGGAAGGGGATAACGCGTCTCAACCCTTGGTGTCCCACTTCCACTACCCAAAGACCCCTCGCCCAGGTAATCCTCCCTCACTGGTCCACCCCCAGAAACTGGATCCAGTAGCGATGGCCGTGTTCTTCCCAGCTGGACGACAGATCCCCGGGAACTAGTAAGTGAGACACCTTCAGGTTTCTCACAGGGCGTAAAGGACCTCGACTCGACCGTTGCTCCGTCTTGCTCGGCATCTGGTCGTCGGCTTCGGACATGACATCAGGTGTCATATAAATACCTTGTCACTACGTCCCACACCTCAGTTCCTTTTGACTGTACGCTAACACGTTGCCTGGGAACACAGGTGAGTCTTCGACTCTCTCAATGTTTTCATCAGAAAACGTTTTGCTTTTTCAATTCGACGCGAGATGTCAGTCGCTCAGGTATCGGGTTTCAAGTGGTGTTCCGACTGTGGCACCAAGATGTCCATCACTGACAACACGAGTTGTGTCTCTGGTGCCTTGGCATGGGTCACGGGACTGTGCACCAAAATGCAGCCCCAATCCCAGTACGATCGAGCACCAAAACTTGCTCTTGGTCGGCCGCCGTCCAAGTCACCGGCGCGGTCGACGGAAACTGAGGGTCACACCCCTGAAGAAGAACATAGGGGGTAGAAGAAATGGTCCCCCACTCGGGGAGCGATTCTTCCTCGTCCCGAAAGAAGAAAAAGCATCACTCCCACCGTGTGGACTCAGAATCGTCGACCGATAAAGATAAGCCGTTGGCAGGACCTACCACCCGCCAAGAGTGGGAGGATTTAAACTCCTCTATGCTAGACATGTTTAAAAACCATGCTGCCGTCGAGGTGGCTAATACCCCCACGCAGCAGGCTTCGGAGTCAAGAGCGCGCTCAGCATGTCCAACCCCTCTAGTGGTCCGGTACCAACAACGTTGGCGCCGTTAAATCTTTCGACACTGAAAGAGGTCCAGTGGAAGCCGGATCAGCACTGTGCATCCAAGGATGTTGATGCTACGGCGTCTCAGCCGTCATCAACACTGACATCCTCCATATCAGCACTGAAAGACAAACCCTCGTCATCGATGGTTGTCGAGAAAACCTTCACACCACAACCCTGGTCCTAATGTTTTGATACCATCGCAGGTATCTTCAGTGGTAAGGATGCCGATGTTCAGAGGGTGTCAGTTTGCACACAATAATGGAGGAGAGGAATCGACACTCTCCCCCGAACCACAGAAGCCGAATGAATTCGACCCTCCACCCGTGGTTGGCACAGGCGCCTGATTATAGACACAGGACACCACGTGGCAGCCAATGGGGGGAAGAGGAGTTAGGAAGAGGTTGTGGATAGGGTAGGGATGTAGGAACACCGGATAGAGGGTTAGGGAACTCCTAAGGTGGATAGGAAAGGGGAAGCACAGGGAAAAAACCTCCTTATCTAGTTCTTTTACTAAACTAAACACATAGGGTATGCGCTATTAATCTTGCCTCCAGCCTACCTCCAAATCGTATAAACACACCTTAATACGTGTGAACATGTAACAAGATAAACATATAGCAAGCATAGATGAACACCAACAATGGAATTAGATTCCATACATGAAATACATGACACGTGGCCCGTTGGGCAAGCTGAAGATACACTGAACACATATAGCCATAATGTACATGCCCAGAGAGGGACACAGATCACTGGTGTGCCTAAACAGCCCCTAACCCTGAATGTCCTGTACTGTATGTTGCTGATTTAGCAACCCTAAACATGGTCCACACTCTGCCGTGTGCCTTTAAACACACGAGTATTAAGCATCGAAGTCCTTAACAAGGATTTACTGAAAACACACACTTTGCTGTAAAACTCTTAATGTGCCCAGTACTTATCTGAGCTCCGAGCGGCCCCACGGGACCACTCGGAGTCTGAAGAAAATGCCGTAACCAATGTCAGCCAGCCTGCCCGCATTCCTCCTGCTCCCAGTATTTACCAGCGTAATGTACCCATTACTTATCTGAGCTCCGAGCGGCCCCACGGGACCACTCGGAGTCTGAAGAAAACGCTGTAACAACTGCCAGCCAGCCGCCAGCTTCGTCTTGCTCCAAAGTCTTACGGGCTGTAAGGAAAGCTTTGCTCACGTCTCGCTCCGACCGCACCCTCCAGGAACACAAAATAAGCCACACCTGCGGCTGCGAGCGTTGGCTTTATGCTGCCCTTCATTACTTGCAGCTGGCAACGCGCGGCAACTTGCGCTGAACTACAGGTCCTCCCCGGAATGCTGGGAAATGTAGTTCTCTTTACCAATGCTTTAATAAGCAAACTTAGTTACTCCCCGGCAGCACCAGCCCTTATTCCTGACAGAGGGATGTCGACCCCATTTACTTAGGTACAGGAGGGGTCGATTATTTGATGACCAAAATCAGCTTTTACAGCTGGCCCAAGCCCTCCATGACGCCAGCGTTCTGGACACATCTCCAGACCTCAAATTTCAGCAATCCCAACCCTATGTTCATGATATGTCAAAATTCAGGCCTTTGGTAGACAGGGTTATTGATACCCAAGGATTGCATTAATCAGTGGCACTGATACAAGGTTATGACCGTACCGATATTTTAGATGAAGGCCTCACCACAGAGCGCAACAGGCCTTTAACAATTATGTGGCAGCATCCCTGTTCTATTCCTCCAATCAGCTCCACCATTTCCTGGAAATATAGGCCGGCTAGAGGAGACCCTTCTTTCCTCTTCTCTCACCCTTCCCCGGACGGGCTTGTTATGCAGGCTGCCACTTTCTCACCTAGACCTGCATCTTCCACTGTGCGTCCTGACAGGGAAGCAATAAAAGTTGATGCCTTAGCAAAGAAAGCATTTACTTTGGGCAGTATGGCCCTTAAGGCTACAAATGTGGCAAGCAGTTTTGCCAAGTACTGCTTTGGTCTATGGACAGCAGTTGAAAATGTTGCGCAGTACGTCCTAGAAGGAGAGATGCGCAAGGGCTTCCTACAGCTAGTGGAGGATGGGAAAGAGGCGGCCAGTGTCTCACCTGCTAGTCCCCGGGGATCTGTCATCCAGGTGGCTGGGACACAGCCATCGCTTTTTTTGGATCCAGTTTCTGGGGGTCGACCAGTGCAGGAGGATCACCTGGTTGAGGGGTCTTCAGGGAGTGGGAGTGGGATACTTAGGAGCTCAAATCCCCTCCCATCCTCACAACACACAACACAGACACTTTCTCATGGACAGCTCGCTATGAGAGAAACGGACTAACACCCCCGCCGTATACACATGTCCCAATACGCAATACGATAGTCAGGCAGAGTCAGGCAATTACTGACCATCACACACACCTTACTTCCATTACACTTCCCCTCATGAATGAAAGGCAGAGCACGAGAGCACACCCTGAGCGAGGCAAAGGACACGAGGAAGCAGCAGTACCAAGATGGCAGTTTTACATGAGGCGAAAGACAGAAGGGGATCATAAAGAGGAAAGTGCCCTTGAGCTTTTCGATGAGGAGTCGTTTTCACGAAACCTCTGGAATAGAACGCGTAAGATGAGGAAACCAGGTTGAAGAATCCTGCGTTGTGTGTCAGGGGTACCCTGGGCCCTCCCGCGTCGATAATCAAGGAGGGGAGAATCGCCTGCTGCCGTTGCTACTGTCCTTGGCTCCTACAACAAAGCAGCACCAGTGAAATCAACACAGCTGGTGAGTTGGGGAGGCTGATACCAAACCGGTTTGTGTTGAAGCCAAGGTTGCAAGCAGCATCATTGTATGGTGAACACTGAAGCGAACAGTGTATTAAACGCATGTGATAACCAATGCGAGTAAAATTGGACAACAGATGAGTGATTGAACTTTGAAACCAAGATGCGATACCTTAGACAGAGTGGTCCGGCACTGCGTGCATGCTCATTGGAAGGTCTCTGTAGGGTATACAACTGAGAGGTGCCAAAAGCGAAAGAGTGACAAAGGATTGTGAATCGAAATGGGCCTTCAGCATGTCAAGCAAAATCCTGTACACAATTGAAAAGTCTTCGATGTTAATACAGTAAAGAAAGTTGATGACAAAGTAGATAAAGTTGGTCTAAGCCCAAACAAGGGAAATCAGCAGAGAACTTTGGGTTAAAGCAAGTTTGTGAAAGTGAATTGAAATTGGTCCTAACCCGGCAGAGGGAGACTGATTGAACCTTGTATTGAAACGGATCTGGGCTCGGCTGAGGGGGTTCTGAGGTGAATAGTGAATCACCTGAGAAATTGAATGTGTGTGAAATCCTGAAAGGAAAATAACTTATTGTTTGTCGCATCAGGAAAGAAGAAACTTTGAAAGGCAAAGAGACTTGGGCAGGGAAGGTACTGATGCTAATGTTTGAACTGCACCCTCATGCCAGAGAAATCAGAGACTGTGCTAAGCTCAAGTTTGACACCTTGTCCGGTGCTGAAAACATGGGGAAGGGAGGCCAATGGCCTGAATATCCTGACATATCATTTCTTGACACTTCTTTCTTTTATGTAACATTGTTTCCCACACTATTTGTATTTAGATGTAAGGATTGGCAATGGGTTTATTAGTATAGGCCCTTTTATTTTGACAAGACACTACTAGGACTGCGTTATTATTATTTGATGGTCGTAGCTTGCTCCCATCTTTAGATTCAGGATTAGATAAGCGTTTTTCAAACCCTTTTTGAAGTTCAATAAACACCCTTGAACTGTGGTCACTTGTGTCTGTTTTACTGCCTTCCTTACACCAGACAGTTGCTGCGAACGGGCCTGGACATTGCCGACTGTGTGGCCCGATCTATGGTGTCAGCAGTAACACTAAAAAGGCAGGCCTATCTGGTCTCTCACCTAATGTCCAAGTTAAACTTCTGGATATGCCCTTCGAAGGTGATCTTCTATTCGGCCAGAAAGCTGACAATTCCTTAGAAAAATGTAAGGAATCCAAAATCGCTGCTAAGTATTTAGGCCTATCTGTGCAGCCAGCCAAACTTGCCTTCAGCTTCGCCTTTAGGGCATGGGGCTACAGGCGGTATGCCCCTTATGGCAGGAGAGCGCAGCTCCCAACGGCCAGGCAAGGGCAGAAGCATTTCTCGCGCTTCAGAAGGGGAAGAGGGGCTTCTAGAGGTCAACAGGCAGCATCATCGGTGGTAGCGACCCAGCCTCCGAAACCAATTAGATTTTTCCTGCTCACAGCGCACCAATTGGAGGACGGTTGACGGAGCATTTGCTCCAGTGGCTGGGAATTACCTCCGATGCCTGGGCTCTTCAGCTCATTCAGTGGGGTTATTGTCTGCCACAAGAAAACTACTGGACAGAACCCCCTTCACCCTAATCCAACCAGGACAGAAGCTCCAGAAAGAACTGAGAGCCCTGTTGCTGAACTGTGCCGTAGAAGAGGTACTGCCCGAGCAAAGAGGATCGGGTTGGTATTTTCAGTATTTCCTGGTATCAAAAAAGGGAGGAGGTCTCCATCTCATTCTGGACCTCAGGGCCTTGAACAAGTTCTTGAGGAAAGACAAATTCAGGATGGTGACATTGAGAGAGATTCTCCATGCTCTCGAACTACAGGACTGGCTGGTGTCAACAGACCTACAGGATGCTTATTTCCATGTGCCAATCCATTGAAAGCACAGGAAGTTCCGAAGGTTCACCATAGGGGATATGCACTATCAGTTCAAGGTGCTTCCCTTTGGTCTAACCGCTGTCCCAAGGGTCTTCACCAAGCTCATAGCAGTGGTTGCGGCTCACCTCAGGAGATCCGCAGTAATGTATTTCTATATCTGGATGACTGGCTGATCGGAGGGAAGTCCACAGTGCAGGTCTTGTCCCATTTAGAGGACACATGCTTGCTGCTGCACAAGCTGGACTTCTCCCTAAATTTAAAGAAGTCCTAAATTATGCCAGTCCAGAGTTTTCAGTTCATCGGTGCAGTCCTAGATACCAGGGTGGGGAAGGCCTTCCTTCCCGAGGAGAGATTAGTCAGCTTGACACAAATGATTGACTTATTCCGGACGTGCCAGAAAGCATTAGTCCCAACATGTCATTGCACTGCATAACGTGGTTTCCCATAGTTACTGACTAATGTACTGACAACAGAGCAACAACTGATAGAATTCATCACCTCTTGTGCCACCGCTCCTTTTTTGAATCAGAGCTTCACGTAGAGGTGAGCAGGTATTATCATTAAGCTATAAGTCGTTGAGTCACAGACTTTTATACAATAAATACTTGTATTTTAACACAAATGCTGACACGCGTTTATTTAATCCAGGTCACGGCTCCATTAGCACTGATGGGTGACTAATTTCTAAAGTGCTGTATGCTTTTTGGCATTAGCATTTCGAGTCTACACAAGACTACAATTCCCTCCATAATATCATTACGCATTTGCATGGTGGGATAAGAGTAGTTCTATACATGCATTCTTTTTTCTTTGAGAACGATGTATATATATTTTTGTTTTGGTGAACAAGTAGTCTTACACTTACACATTTACATTGCAAGAATGATGAGAGACACGACCTCTAGAATGAACACGTTTATTTGATTTTCCACAACTTCAGGTACAATGATGTTATTTTGTGCGTGAGGCCGCATGGCAACATATTGAAGCTGAGATATGCATTGCCTGACAGACTTTTAAGCAAGTTATTTAAACATCTATTGTATTTGCAGAGCCAGCCCTGAATAAGGACCGAAATGCATCGGCGGCAAAGGCCTCTGCACGACTTTTATGGAAAACGAATAAGAATAAAATAAACTTTTTTTAATCTCATACACACATGGAATCATCATTTGTGTTTACAATCAAGACAATCATGGAATAATTTAGTGTATTATTAAAATATGTAGTAGTGTTTACTCATTTTTTGGCGACCTCAGGTCTGGTGAAGGTTTCGGGACCATGCCACTCTACCAGCGGCTTCCCTCCTCTGCCTCCTAGGTCTCATGGCATCCTGTATTTTTCTAGCGGCAGAGGCCAGTTTGTGTATGACACACCTACAGTGGCTTCAGATGGGCCAGTTGTCTCAGGACCATCGGCGCACTCGCTGATCTCCTCAGGGTGTCCGCATCAGTGGTCAAAGACCTGTCTTGGTGGGCGGACCGCAACAGTCTCCTTGCGGGGCAACCATTTTGGCCTCAGACCCGAGTGATCACGGATGCATCTCTGAAGGGTTGGGGGCGCTCACTGTGAGGATTTGCAGGTGAGCAGCCTCTGGTCAGCAACGGAAGCCAAGTGGCACATCAACAGGCTGGAGTTGCGCGCTATCAGGCTCTGATTCACTCTTACTTGTGTTTTTTTGCAAGGTCTGGGTCTTCTTGTCGTGTAAATAGGGTCGGTCCTTCTTGGCAGCCAGGACTACCCTGGAGGAACACACGGCAGACTGGCTGCCAGAAAGGCCAGATCCAAGTAAAAAGCCCCTGTAAGGTCAAAAAACCTTGCAGGGTGCTGAGTGGCTAATGCAGGCATGGCGAAGATCCAGCAGTCCGGGATACAATTTGAGGCTAGTCTGATGGCTGGCGGTAATAGGATGGAAGAAGCAAGGGGAAACGAGCATTATGGCAACAAAGTTGCAATGCCAGGAGCTGCGTTACTGTTCTGTATTTGTAGCAACTACTCCTTCCCAGCCGTCTCGCGTCACGAATGGCAAGAAGTCGCCTTCCACCTGTGTCACAACGACCAAGGCCGGGCACAGAGTGTGACACAGGCTTGCCCTGAAAGCTTTCGCCCTGTCTCTGCAGAGGAACTATGTGCTCGTTCTAATGGACAACACAGCAGCAATGCACTCAACAAACAAGGTGGTGTGCACTCCTGCACCCTCTGCACAGAGGCGATGATGCTTTGCTTCTGGTTGCTGGAGAACAGGATCTCGGTCTCGGTAGTTCATCTGGCGGGCACAGAGAACAACTTGGCGGATGCTCTGAGCAGACAGGGCATTGTCTGACATGAGTGAGAAGTGTGCCAGGAAGTCCTAGAGGAGGTCTTCTCTCTGGGGTACCCCAGCAGTGGATCTGTTTGCAACCGAAGCAAACAGTACAGACAGTTTTGCTTGAGGGAATTCCCAGCGAATGGTGCACTAGGGGACACGTTTCTGGTGGATTGGACCTTCCACCTACATTACGCTTTCCCTCCAATTCGCATCATTCCATGGTTTCTCCGGAGATTGAAGAGATTTCGAACGAACATGATCTGGATCGCTACGGCCTGGGCGAGGAGAACGTGGTACTCCGACCTCTTGGATCTGTCCATCTCACCAGTTGCCTCTGCACCAGGATCTCCTAACTTAGTCGGAAGGTCGGATACTCCACCCGACCCCGGAATCCCTCAACCTACATGTCTGGCTCTTGAGAGGATGAGGTATGATGACTGGGACCTCTCTGAGGAAGTGTTTGAGGTGTTGCTGGCTGCACGCAGACCCTCTACAAGATCTTTTTACGCATGCAGGTGGAGAAGATTTGAGGCATGGTGCAAGGAAGACAAGAATGACCTCATCTCTTGACCCACCACTGTTCCTTCTGTCACTGGCCCCAGTAGGCCTTTAGGTCACCAGAGTCAAAGGATGTTTGGCAGCCTTGTCTGTGTTTAAGAGATCCTGGGTCAAAGTTCCCTTTTTTTCAATCCTGGTAATGGCACAATTCCTGAAAGGCCTTGTAAATAAGATTCCGCCAACTCCCTTTGTTGTCCCAGATAGGGACCTTAATCTGGTACTGACATTTCTGTTGGCAGCTCCTTTTGAGCCTATGTATACTTGTCCCTTAAGACTCCTTTCTTTGAAAACAGACTTTTTTAGTGGCTATTCCATCTGCAAGGCGGGTGAGTGAGCTGCGTGTCTTATGCTGTAAGCCACCCTCCCTGTGTTTTTTCTGAGAGAAGGTTTTCTGAGAGAAGGTTTTGGTCAGGGTAAGACCAGGCTTCCTCCCTAAAATTGTGTCAGAGTTCCACCTATCGCAATCCATTGAACTTCCGGTCTTCTATCCTCCTCCGCACCCTTCCAAGTAAGAATAGTGATTACATCGCCCAGTGGGCAGACTTCTCCATCCTGGCGTCCTACCACTCAACTCCTCCTACTTGGAGATTTTAACATGACAACTCTTCGTGGCTTTTTCCTTAGCCCATAAGGGCCTACTCATAACTAAGCAAAGATTATCCCGCTGCATCATTTTCTGTATAGCAGAATGCTACCAGTCCGCAGGGAAGGAATTTCCGCAGGAAGAAGACCCCATTCCACTAGGGGAGTTTCAGCTTCAAAGGCCTTGCAGAGGGGAGTACCTGTTCGGGATATTTGTGACTCTGTGACATGGTTATCCCTTCATACCTTTGTTAAACACTATAGTCTGGATGTGGCTCGTACCGCTGATGCACGTTTTTGCAGGGCAGTGCTGTAAAATTTCTTAGTATAACTTTCTGCCTGCCTCCTTCATCTACTGCTTTGGGAGTCCATCAGATGAGGAATCTGTGGCAGAAAGGCAATCCATTGAAGTAGAAATGACTTACCGTATTGATCTTTCTATAGATTCTTCTCCCTCAGATTCCTTAGCTCTGCTCAGAAAGTGGGTGGTTGGTGCGCATCTTCTCTTTGACATTGACTTGGTGATGGTCCTCTGTGGCCACATGTTTCTGACGCTACATGTAGTGTCTATTGCAATTCTTCGCCCTTAGGAGGTCTATAGTTATTTCATTTTTTAAGGGCTCATCAGCCCGTTTGTTCTCTCTGTTCTCCTCTGCAGCGTGGTGTGCTAGGGGAATAAGGGGTAAACTGGCACATTATAATCAAGATGATCTTACTGATATTCTGGACAAGGGTCCGCCTACGGATCCTGTATTACCGTTCCATGTGGCTTTTCAAAAGAGGGTGGCCAAGAATTGGGAGACCCTGGAGACCAATCCGGCTGTGAACAAGTCTCTTACATGAAAATACCTCCCCTCCAGTAGTGACCCCAGCTATCTGTAACAACACCCCACTCCCGAGAGTCTGGTGGTCCAGGCACCAGCTATCTCGAAGCAGGTCACGTACCCTACCATCCCTCCTGATATAGATGATAAGCACGTAGATGGATGGCCGTGGAAGGTATTTTCGACGGAGAGTATGGCGTCAAAATCAGCCAACTCCACCTGTGCACTTTAAACATTTTCGTGCATCTTCATGGCAGCGGAGCATATTCCAAAAGGAAATGAGAGGGACAGCTTTCTGGCTGTTGTTAAGGACGGCAAGGAAGCCATGTGTGAGCCCCTCCAATCTGGATTGGGTTTTGCGGATAGTATCAGCAGGTACATGGCTACGAGCACCGTGATACGCAGGTTTGCGTGGTTGCAGAAGTCAGATTTTGCCTTCTCAACATGCCTTTTGACGGGTCTCATCTTTTTGGCAGCAAGGCTGACGAGAGCCTTGAGAAGTTGCAAACCTCCAAAGCGGCTGCCAAATCTTTAGGCGCCACTGTTAGGCAAACTCAGCCTTTTCATTACAGCAGACAACCGTGGAGGGATAGATCTTTTCGCTACTACTCCTCATTTGGAAGGGTTAGAGTAATGGCCAGTCAAAGGGGCCAGCGAAAGTTCCCTCGTGGTGGACGAGGTAGAGGTGCCAAGTCCGCTCCAGCAGCAGCCTCTTTGCCATCGGCTGCTGCAGCAGCTGCTTCCAAACCGCTCTGAATGCTTCAGTCACAGTTCTCCAGTGGAGTGCAGATTGTCTCAGCATCTTGAAGAATGGCGAGCCATTACTTCAGATACGTGGGCTCTGGAAACAATAGCCCACGGCTACTGCCTCCCCTTTCTAAGAAAGCCTCAGACCAATCCACCAGGGAAACACTCTTTGAGGATTCCAGATCTGCTCCTTGTGCAGGAGATTTTAACCCTGCTAGAGAAAGGCGCTATAGAACCAGTGCCTGTGGCGGAGAGGAACAAGGGTTGGTATTCCCCATATTTTTTTATCCCCAAAAAGGACTGGGGACTGAGACCCATCTTGGACTGGAGATACTTGAACAAGTTCCTCAGGAAAGACAAAGTCATGATAGCCACTCTTTCTCAGATCTTTCAGGCCCTCCAACTTCAGGATCGGTTGGTGTCATTGGACCTTCAGGATGCTTATTTTCATGTACCGCTCTATCTCAAGCACAGGAAATACCTGAGGTTCGCCGTTGGCGGCTTGCACTATCAGTTTTGAGTCCTGCCATTTGGGTTGACCTCTGCCCCGAGGGTATTCACCAAACTGATGGTGGTGGAGGCAGCGCATCTCGGGAGAGGGGGAATTCACGTCTACCCCTACCTGGACAATTGGCTGATCAGGGCGCATTCTCCCGAACAAGCCTTGGATCATCTCAACGCTACCTGCCACTCACTTCACAGACTGGGCTTCTCCCTCAATTTCAAGAAGTCCCATATGCCACCTTCCCAACAGCTCCGGTACATCGGGGCTGTTTTGGACACTTCCTTGGGAAAGTGCTCTCCACCCAAGGTGAGGCCTCAAGACATTCTCCAGATGGTAACAAAATTCCAGACTGCCCAGAATCTCCCGGCCTTCGAGTTCTTGAGGTTGCTCTGCCTCATGGCATCATGCATTTTTCTGGTGCCAGAGGCCTGCTTTCGCATGAGATCCCTTCAATGGGCTCTCCGCTCGCAAAGTTCCCAGTTCTCGGGACGGATGTCAGACCACCTTCACATTCCGCCCAGAGTCTCACAGGATCTTCTGTGGTGGGTCTGCACGATGAATGTTCTGAAAGGCTAACACTTTTGGCAACCATGGCCGGAGATCACTATAGTGACGGATGCCTCCCTCACGGGGTGGGGAGCTCACGCCAACGAGTTGACTGTCAGCGGCTGTTGGTCGCCATCGGAGTTCAGGCTACACATAAACCTTCTGGAGTTGCAAGCGATCAGGCTAGCGCTGAAGGCTTTTCTGCCGTCTGTACGGGGAAAGAACGTCCTGATAATGACTAACAACACGGTGGCCATGCACTACCGCACCAAAAGGAGAGGCGTAGGGTCACTACCACTGTGCAGAGAGTCAATACAGTTCTGATATTGGGCTAGTCAAGAAGGAATCTCCCTCTCGGCGGTTCAGCTGGTCGGCGAGGAGAACACAGCGTTGGACACTCTGAGCAGGCAGAGCACAGTCTCCCACGAGTGGGAACTAGCTCAGGAAGTCCTTCAAGAGATCTTCGCCCTTTGGAGAACCCCTCAAGTGGATCTGTTCGCGACCGATGTTAACCGGAAGTGCGAACTGTACTGCTCAAGGGAATTTCCTCTGAGAGGAGCTCTAGGTGACGCGTTCGTGGTGGATTGGGAAGTCCCACTGCTGTACGCCTTTCCTCCAGTCCCCGTCATTCCTCAAGTCATCAGGAGGTTGAGGAGGTTCGGGACCCGCATGATCCTCATTGCCCTGGATTGGGCCAGGAGAACGTGGTACCCGGACCTTCTGGATATGTCCATCTGTCCTCCGATACGTCTTCCGCAAAGGGAGAATCTTCTCTCGCGAGAGGGGGGTCAGGTTCTCCATCCAGAGGTCAACACCCTCAACCTTAACACTTGGTTTCTGAAAGGTTGAGGTACAAGGATTGGGACCTCCCGGATGACGTGATGGAGGTGTTGCTTTCGGCCAGACAGCCAGCAACAAAGTCTCTGTACCATTGCCGTTGGAATAAATTCTGTGACTGGTGCAGAGACAAGAATGTTGATCCTTTTCAGTGCTAAACACTGGATGTTTTATATTTTTTGCTGTTGTTGGCACACACAGGTCTTCTGGTTGGTACCATTAAGGGTTACCTGGCTGCGCTTTCATTCAATTTTCAAGCGCTCTTCAGAGGAATGTTCCTATTTTAAGATCCCTCTAGTCAATCAGTTTCTATAAGGGCTCAGAAATGTGTTCCCACCTTCTGCATTTCAGGTTCCGGTGTGGGACCGTACCCTGATTTTGAAATATCTTTTTTTTAAAAACCTTTATTTTTTGCTGATCGCTGTAACACATTTCACATAACTATTTGGATTGGTCTCAGTAGGTACAAATCAATAACGCACATGACTTTTCATTATACACATCTTACGTGATACAGTATTTTCAAACGATTATGAGGATTCCTCTGACCTGTTTTCTTGGCTGTCCTTAAGGTAGGCTCGTAACGAAGCCCAGATGTCTTTCGGTCTATTAGTAGGCATGACATTTCTGACATAATGTTCTTCAGTACCCTGAACATATAATAATTCTTGTAGCCATACCTTCTGAGTAGGGGCTGCTTTGGATTTCCACAACTGTAGTATATTTCTCTTGGCCACTACCCCTGCTATAGCAACAAACCTCCAAATTTTAATTGAAGCCTTCCCTATATCGCCCAGGAGGTAATTATGTGGGACAGCCGGAATATGTATCCCCGCAATTTCACTAATGTTTGTAGCTACGTCCTCCCAGAAGGACTTTATGGGGGAACATTCCCAATACATATGCATTGAATTCGCATTGGGGGCACCACATTTGGGGCAGGCTACTTGAATGGTAGGGTCGAACTTAGAGGTCTTCTTCGGGGTTATATGTAGGTGATTTAGTATTTTAAATTGAATTAACCTAAAGTTAGAGTTAAGAGTTAATTGAGATGGCTTTGGTGTACTGGCAATATCTTGCCCATTGGGTATCTTCTATGGTGATACCCAGATCTCTTTCCCATTTTTGCTTCATGGTGTTCCCTGATGGGGTGTGTTCTTGGACTGCTTTGCATAGTCTGGATACTGTTCCTGTAAAACCTTCCTGCAACATAACCGCAGACAGGAAATCGTGTATCGGGGGGCCTCGGGAAATGAGGGCCATTTCTTTTTGCAGGCTGCTTTCATGCGATAGTTTTGTAATGGAGTAATTAGGCCTGATCCCACTTTATTATTGTCATGCACAACATCCGCGCCCCCACTAGCACCCCGACAGCACCCTCTGTTCCACACATATTCCCTGTTAGATCCCCTTTTAGTGCACCTGCACCCACCAGTATTAGAGCACCTGCAGAGCGGGGATCGCGTGGACAGATTATGACCCGAGGAGGAGGCTGTGTGCAGTCTCATAGGTTTCCCTTTCTGCACTTGCACTTGCCGTGGCGAGTGCAGTCAGGCAGAGTCAGGCTATCGCATCGATTTCCTGGTCACGTGATGCTTTCCCGGTCACGTGATTCTGCTTACGTTCACGTGACAAGGAAGCAGGCGATATAAAAACAACGTCCTCGCAATCACTTGTTGCTTCACAGCTGTTTCACGACTCTGTTTGGCGTTTTGGCTTCGATCAGGATCTATACTAATCGGCTTCATGAATTACGGACTTTGGATTACGGACTGCTTTTTGGATTCTCCCTGGCATTGGCGCATTTCTCTGCGATTACCTGGCTCTTCGACCTCGGAACTTCATAATGGACTTCTTTTGCTTACCCTTGGGATACTACAAACTTACCAAAGTCCACGTCTTGCATTCTTTGGTTGTCAGGACTAATCAGGTGTGTTGCAGCTGGCGGTCCCTCGCCAGTTTACCGGCAACTGAGAAGAACTGTTCACGCAACCTCCCCGGGTCCTGCGTGGTTAGCAGTGCCCCGCTACCCCTGCTTAGGTAAGACTTGTAGTCGTTACACTTCCAGCTACCATTCACACAGAATACTGTACTTGTTTGTGCTAATCCCCGTTTCCTTTACAGCGGCTCTGAGGTATCGGCGTTGCGATGTTCCGGCAATCCAACATCCACACCTGTGGCTTCAAGGACCGCACAGAGAGTATATTTAATTCTCCCTGTGGGGTACTTGGGGACGGAAGCCCCTATACTCTTCACGACTATCAAGTCTCGACAATTATGCACAGTTGCGAGTGTTGCAAACCTGCCCTCAGGTTATAAGTCTCCTATCCTCATTTCTTTGTCTGGGTCCCATTTACGTTGCAGGGCAGTGTCAAATGTGGGTTCTAAGTCTGGATAGTGCCACAGAGGGGTAAACGGCCAGTACAGGATCGTGCATCCCACCCTTGTAAACAGTGCTAACCAGGCATGCACTGTGGAACTGACAGGATCTACTTCCCCAAGGTTACCTCTTTTCTTCGTGAATGGCATTGCTTGAATGTTAACTGGGGCTACCCCAAATTTCTCGGCCCACACGTGTGCATGATTTTCCCCAGTGTCCCCCCAGTACTTTGCAAAGTGTGCTTGTGCTGCGTGAAAATATAATATGAAGTCTGGGGCTGCCAGTCCACCTGTTTCATATCTTTCGCACATCCTGGGCCATTTAAGTCTAACCGATTTCCCACCCCATACAAAGGCAACCGCTAGTCTCTGTAACCTCTGGAAAAAATCTATGCCCGCCCATATTGGGATTCCGCTGAACATATACAGCAACTTGAGCACTACCACCCTTTTGGGCAGGGCAATTCGTCCACATATATATATGTGGAGCCCTTTCTGTCGGTATGGGTGAAACGGGCCGGAGGACGTGTAGACCCGGGCCATACGGTAGGTGCCTTCCTCATGTGCTTACCTTTCTCCTTTGTTTTTCACTCGAATGGCATTGTACTTCTGTTAACTCCACACCAGCTTTTTTTGTTGCCATTCTATATCGCTCTTTGGCGCTAGCTTGGCATGCTGCGGTCTGGACCTCAACCTTAGTACATGTTAGCTCGCATTTTTTCTGGTCTTTTTTGTCAATATTAGCTATTCCGTCTTTCTATCACCCTTGTAGGTTCTATGACTCTGGGCATCTTTGACATTAACTTCTTCTTTTCTGGTCAGCCATGTACTGTGTGATTTTATATGTGCTCCTTGTTATCATTCCGGCTTTTGTATATTACATCCTTTGAGGTTGCGATTGTTTCTTTTTAATGATGCCGATACTTTGCAATTGTTGCAATTTTTGACTCCGTAATAATGGCCCAGTATATTTGCACATTAGTATGCTGCTTGCACTTGTACTTTATTATTATTTTTAACAGGGCCATCATTCTGTCTCTTGCATTGTTTTAGATTTGTACATTGCTACCTCACTTGCGCTACACAACTATGCTGCTAAATTACATGCATTTGCACTTTATTCCATTTGCCTGAATGCTGCTACTTGCCTTGTTTGCACATATTGCTATTGTCACTTTTATCTTGCAATTTTGCACACTAATTGGCTGCTATAACTGTTTTTAATATCTTATTTTGCCTCATTCATCGGCATTAGTCATGTATATCTATGTCCTATGATGCTCCAGATTGATGTCATTTATCCTTTAGTGTTGTTGTTAGACGGTGTGTTTATTTCCATTTTTATACAATGGTTTCATTCATTAGGGGCGGATGTGTAAAATATTTTTTTGACTGTGTCAGTACATCATTGATTCCAATTTTGTACTACTACTGTTGTTTATATTTGGTGGTACCCTGGAACCATGGCCCTGCCCTACATGGAAGGCGTGCTCCCGATTACAATTCATGGTCATTTTGCCATGATTCACATTTCTATGCACTTACTGCAATTTCCATCTTGGCGCCACTTGGCCTTTAATTTTGCTATTTTTGCCATTCCTTTCCAATATGGCCGCCGCCTCTTCCATTTGTCCAGGTACCCATGTAGTTCCAGGGAAATAGTAAAAGGACTTCCTTTGTCATATTATAAAAGTGCTCTAGTCCTTCCTCTCTTCACGTGAACAAGCACTCAGTTGAGTGTGAAACGCGTTGTGTGCGGGTCGTGTGTATTGGCGTCTTGCCTCTGTTTTTGCCGCTGCTCCCCAGCCGTATTTTGTGTATTTTTTGTTTATTGTTTGGTCACATTAAATACTCTAAGACCTTTACTTTCTTTGTGAGCTGTGCTATGTGTGTTTCCTCGTGGATTTTGGTCTTTTCATTGACCGCAGAGAGTGCGGTTCCTTTTTTGTTCTATATATGTATATATATATATAGTTTTCCCCAAACACAGCTAGTTTGTGTTCCAGGAGTTGAAGATATGGTTCGTAATTGTTAGTGTATAGGGACTGTCTATCAGTAGCTATTATTATTCCCAGGTAACGGGCTGTTGTAGAGGACCATTTAAAATCTGATGTAGCTGGGGATTGCCCTGTAGTTGGCGTCAGCGGAATAATCTCTGACTTCGTCTGGTTAATTTTGTAGCCAGAGTACGTGGAAAATGTGTTTATCTCTTGCATCGGGGGTAGATGTTTTTCTGGACATCTGTCATACACCATTGTGTCATCTGCATATAGTGATAGTAGCTGGGGAACCCCTCTAATACGGATTCCCCTCCAAGGGTGTTCATGTCTGATCTTGGCGGCCATGCCCTCTATCGTAAGCGCAAATATGATGGGGGGGGGGACAGTGGGCAACGTTGCCGGGTACCCCTACCTAACTTAAAGGGGGACGATAGAGTGTTGTTAGTCCTTACCATTGCAACAGGGTTCTTGTAAAGCAGGCGGATATAACTCAACATTGCCCTTGGTTTTGAAATATCTAATGGGTACTCCTTTTGAACCCTTGCACTCATGTCCATTGAGGTTGTTGACCTTCAAGACTATACTGTTAGTTGCTCTTACATCTGCAAGAAGAGTGAGCGAGTTGCAAACGCTTTCTTCCAAGCCGCCCTATACTATATTCCACACGGACAGGGTTGTTTTGAGGGCGAAACCCTCCTTCTTGCCTATGGTGGTTTTGGATTTTCACCTCCGGCAGAAAATTGTGCTACCAGCATTCTACCCTCCTCCGCATCCTAGCAGAGGAGGAAAGGCTACATTGGTTGGTCCCTAGGAGTGCGCTGAGCTTTTATAGTTCCAGGATGTCCAAATTGAGAGTGGACGACCAGCTCCTTGTGGGGTACACTGGACACAAACTGGGCCAGACTGTCTCCAAGCAGACCTTGTCCAGGTGGCTCATCCTCACGATTTCCGAATGCTACAGACTGGCAGGCTCCTGAAGGCTTGCGTGCCCATTCTACCAGGGGTATGGCCACCTCGACTGCCCTGCAGAGAGGAGTTGCTATTAAGAACATCTGTGATGCTGCAACGTGGTCATCTAGTCACACGTTTACTAAGCATTATTCTCTGGATACTTCCCACGCTGAGGGTGTTGCTTTTGGGAAGGCAGTCCTTTATTCTGCCCACTGAAAGTACGGCATATCTAAATTCTTCTCCCTTCTCCTATCGTGAATACTGCTTTGGGAGTCTGTCAAAGATGAGGAATACATTGGAGGACACAATCCATTCGAAGAACAAGTTACTTACCCCTGGTAACGTTATTTCGACTGGATGTTCCTCCAACGTATTCCTCATCGTCCTCCCAACCGACCCCTCTGTAGAATTTCTGATGCGATTGCAGCTCTCGTTCTCGCAAGGCTGAGTGCTGTCCTGCCCGTGTTGCTGGGCTTTTCTAATGCACATAGGAGGGAAAAACAGAACTGAGGCCAACGGGCGCCGTGTGTGCTACTTATAACATCAGATGGCGTCACCCTCGACGGAGGCCTTCGATGGACATCGACTCGATGCCATCGAAGCAGGGCGCCCTCTGCCGAAAAATTTCCAAAGCAGCCGAAGCTGGACATTATATGTCAAAGATGAGGAATACATTGGAGGAACATCCAGTCGAAAGAACGTTACCAGGGGTAAGTAACTTGTTCATCTCATGGTTTATTTAAAGAGGATTGTGTCTGAACTTGTTGATTAGAGGTTAGATTGTGGGCAATGTCACTGTCTGTGATTAATATCCAGTCTCTAGTAAGCAGTGTATTATTCTGTCGAGTTATTGGTGGATCTTACCACTAGTTGGAATTCAAAAGGGAATTCCAGAGTGATCTGACCAAGAAAAAGAGATTGCTTGGTCAAACGTAGGTGAGGGCAGGAAATAATTCGTTTTTTTTAACGGTTCTAAACAACCATTTCTGGAAGCAATAATCATGTTAAAAATGACACGTGTGTGCCCACGTGACATTTTAAATGGCCTGCTTCTCCTGGGAGACCAACCGTGTTTACAATAATACAGTCTAATTTCCTGGAGGAAATACACATGACATAATCATGGGTGGTGAGAGTGGCCCTTCAAAAAAAGAATGGGAACAACAATACCAAATTGATGAAAGCCAACTATCCCATGAGAACACTTGGCTGGTGCACGTATTCTAAGAGCTCTACTGCAGATGAAAGTTTCTCTGTTAAAATATCCCACATGCCATTACATCAATAATACCCTTTTTTAAAACCTGTCCCTGAATATTTAAGGTTTCCTTTTTTTTTCAGAAACAAGTTTTATGTTAAACTTGAACTTATTATTTAAGGGTGAAAATGAAACTTATAGAAGAGGAAGGCAACCCTGCACACTTAATATAGACAACTAAATATTAGGCACAAAATACACCTCACCAAGATTTATGCAATAAATAACCTAAATAAAACTCATCTTCCAAGAGAGGGTGAGGTTAACTAAGGAGGATCTTTTGAACAACGTGCCCACAAAATGGACCTACACTGCATGGTGTTCAGTTTTATGACGGCAGTATGGCTCTAGCATTTGATATACTATTTAGCATTAGATGTTGTCTCAAGGAAGCATGGCATTGCAGGCATACATTTTTGCAGGCATCTACACATTGTGTAATGTTTACCTAGGACTTGCCCAACTATATTGTTCCTAAACAGCCCGGGAAATGTTTTGATCCTAAGTGTTTTGGGATGAACTCCATAATAAAGTATTATAACCTGGACTGTTATTTCCTCGGTTCATAAGGGCGATCCAATACTGGGTGAGTGGGAGTATATTGATCGACAATTGAAATTTAATAGGAGTCTGCAAATGGCTAGAAAGGGGTTGCTAGCAACACAACAATGATTACATCAGTTTAAAATAATTTTTCAATGATATTAAACATTACCTAAATGATGGTATTGGGCAAATTAATTTTACTGTATGAAAAGTAAAGGAAAGGATGGATGTATTATGCATATTTTTGTTAGTTGTTCCAAACTTAAAATTTACTTGGCCCTCTACTGTATGTAAACCTTGTCATATAGGAGGCTGTCCTTTCGTTGAGGCTTTTATTTTTGCAGCATATGCTGGCTAGTCAAGGGTTAAATATAGGGAAGTCGGGTTATTCTGGTTTAAAGCAATTTTAGTTACTTCACCTTCAATTGAACAAGACTATAAAGAAAATATTCCTTCATGCAACCTAATTGGTATAATGAATTGTTAAAGAGTGTCTACTAAAGGGTATTTAAATATCAGGTTGTTTGAGGCTGTCCTACATTACTTTGGGACCACTTTGCAAGGGGAAAAGGGTTAGGATGTCCATAGCACTTTTAGATGTGGGATGCTAATGTCAGGCTATTAAACATTTTGTGGCACGCTCTTCAAGCGTATTGTGTTCAAGTTGCATTCAGTGTGTGCACTAAAATGGTGTGTTCATTTGTGATCAGTGGCTTTTCTTCCTGTATTTAATTTTTCAAGATAAAATAAAAAAGTTAATAATAATACAAAAGCATTTTTAAAAGTGACCTAGCACTCACCCATCATATGTTCCTCCACCCAGCACCCAAAACGCCCATAAAACAATTAAATGTTCTTGAAAGTAATGTTTCATAGCGCCATTTCATTACTAACATGGTTCTGATGTGTTTTACAGGTGTCAGTGGGTGCCCTCCAGTATGGATTTGCCACGGTTGGTGCTTTAATAATCTTCTTTCTGCTCATCCAGTCCTCCCCGTGGACGTACTACATCTATTGCCTCCTGCCTGTCCCAATGTGGTATGCGGTTGCTAGAGAGTAAGTCAAAATGCCTAATTCTTTGGTTAAAACTCCTCACACTGCTCCCATTTGTTAGCTTAGAAAAGAAGACGAAGCAAAACAGGGTTGTTGAAACGTATAACTAACAAAAAATAAAATTACGAACTTCAATTAATTGGGAATATGTTTTCTCATCTAGAGCCCAAAGATGACGGTCCGGCGCATCAAAGATTTATGCCTTGGGTATTGTGAGAAACCCGATGGTGTCTCACCCACTAATCCCCAGGGGTCTGTCATCCAGATGGCCAGGACATGGCCATCGCTTTTGTATCCAGTTCCTGGGGGTGGACCAGTGCGGGAGGATCACTTGGGTGAGGGGTCTTCGGGGAGTGGGAGTAGGACACTGGATGGCGAGGCGCAGTGTCCCCTTCCCTGTAAAGCTTTACCCGATCCTACCAGGTAAGATACTTAGGAACTCAACCCCCCAGGCCCCTTTCACAAAACAGACACTTTCTCACGGACAGCTCACTATGAGAGAAAACGGACTAACACCCGAGCCGTATACCTGACATGTCCCAATAAAATGGTCAGGCAGTAAAATCAATTACTGACCATCACGCACACCTGACTTCCATTACACTTGCCCACACGGATAAAAGGCGAAGCACAAGACCACAATCTGAGCTAGGCAAAGCACAGGAGGAAACAGCAGTTCCAAGATGGCAGTTCAACATGAGGAGAAAGATGACGAAACAGAAGGGGATCGCAAGGAGGGAAGTGCCCTTGACCTTTTTCGACAAGGAGCTGTTACTTTCACGAAACCTCAAAAATAGAAAGCTTAAGACCAGGAAACCAGGCTGAAGAATCCTGCACTGTGTGTCAGAGGTAGCCGGGGCCCTCCAGTGTTGATAATCGAGGCGGGGAGAATCGCCTGCTGTCATGGTACTGTCCTTGGCTCCTTCAACAAAGCAGCGCCAGTGAAATCAACACAGCCAGTGAATTGGGGAGACTGATACCAGACCAGTCTTTGTTGAAGCCAAGGTTGCAAGCAGCAACATTGTATGTTGAACGCTGAAGCTAGCAGTGTATGAAACTCATGTGATAACCAACGCAAGTAAAATTGAACAACAGATGAGTGATTGAACCTTGAAACCAAGATACGACACCTTAGACAAAGTGGTCCGGCACTGCGTGCTTGCTCATTCAAAGGTCTCTGCAAGGTATCCAACTGAGAGTTGACAAAGGTGAAAGAGTGGCAAAGAACTGTGCATTGAAGTGGTCCTGCGGCGGGTCAAGCAAAATCATGTGCACAATCGAAAGTCTTTAATGTTGATACTCCCAAGAAAGTTGATGACAAAGTAGATAAAGTTGGTCTGAGCCCGAACGAGGGAGATCAATTGAAGGCTTTGGGTTAAAGCAAGTTTGAAAGTTGGTACGTGCCCGACCGAGGAAGATAAATTGACAGTTTTGCGTTAAAGCAAGTTTGTGTTAGAGTGAATTAAATTTGTCCAAGCCTGGCAGAAGGAGACTGATTGAACATTGTGTTAAAATGGATCTGAGCATGGCTGAGGGGTATCCGGGGCAAACTGTGAATTACCCAAGAAATTGGATAACTGAAATCCTATGTGCGTTGTGTTCAAGGGGATCTGAGCCAGGCTGAGGGGGATCTGCGGTGAATAGTGAAACACCTGAGAAATGGAGTACGTGTAAAATCCAAAGAGAAAAATAACTTCTTGTTTGTTTGTCGCATTAGGCGCTCTGAAAGAAGAGACTTTGAGGAGCTTGCGACTACACGTACTACTCACACGTGCACAAGGGATTCTCCAGACTGGACCTACTATTAGCAACTAGAATCCTATTCCCATGCTTCAATTCAAAGAGGTACAGATTGGTCACAGAAATCTATCGGACCATGCCTCAGTTATAGCTCGGCTGCGAGTTCCGGGCCTGCCAGAGCCCCCACAAAGGTACTGGAAATTTCAAGACCACATCTTAGCGGACACAGCAACCTGCAGTGAACTATCTGAAGCGATCACTCGCTATTTTGAAGAAAACATAGCGCAAGGTTCCCCATATGCTTTAGTCTGGGACGCAATGAAGCCAGTGATACGAGGGGTAGCGATGAACTGCACTGCTGCGCAAAGGAGAAGGAACCAATTAGAGCAGTGCATACTAGAAGAGAGGGTCGCAGTGCTGGAGGGTAAATTCAAGAATAAGCAATCCACCAAAATAGGTAGAGAACCCAAGAAAGCGAAAGCCGCTCTAGAGGGGCGCCTGGCAGATACATCAACACTGGCGCTAGCATACACCAGGCAGTTTTACTATATAAACAGCAACAAGGCAAACCGCCTACTAGCACACAAACTTTAAAAATTACACACCCGGAACAACATACAGGTCCTCCACACCCCAAATGGCAAGCTCTGCTTCTCAGAGAGGGGAATGCTAGAGCTCGTGGTAGAACACCACAGGGAAATCATGTCCGGGGCACCAACAGATGAAACAGCACAACACAGGGGATCCACCAGGGGGCGCAGAGATGGTCTAACGCAACTCGGTTCATCTCCTCTGCTGGGCACTGTTGGCGGGACTTGAGCCCCTCCCGACACCCCCAGAGTGAGGAGCTTGCATCACCCCCACCCCTCTAAGTGTGCCGGGCACCCCAGGCCCAAATTTGAGCCCCCGTGGTGGAGCCGTTCGGGAGATCGTAGCCTCTGAGTTTCAGGGGGACAGAAGCCCCTCCCCCCTGCGGCGCCACGGCTCCGCGAGAATCCACGGCGAGCCCGGGCCTGAACGAGGCCTGTGGAAGGGCTGGGCTGCCCTGTTTGGCGGCTCCCCCCCCGGCCTTGTGCACGACGGTGGAGGCGGGACGCACCCGGAGGCATCCGCAGCCGATCCGGGATCTGGAGGATGCACCACGAACGCACCGCGGAGGTGGAGGCCTGCGTGAGGCCCGCAGAACGAGGGGAAGGACAGAGCGTGAGGGCCCCCACTGGAGTGGGAGCGGCTTGGTGTGTCGTGGAGGGTGATCTGAAGTGCCAGGAATTGGCGACAGTAGTGTGCGGGAGGCAGGCGAGGCCTCTCACTGGCGCATGGACTCCCACAGGCTGAGGGGCAACTTGGCGCCCAGGAGGTAAGGAGGTGCAGGCCAGGGCTGGACGACCTCCTGGGAATTGAAGGTGTCACGGGAGGAGACGAGAGTGCGGCTGGGGAGAGCCCCTGCCATACATCGGAGCCCCGGAGTGGCCTTTGGCAGCGGGGTGTACCCCGTGTACCGCAGGTCCCTGCCAGTCAGAACAAACACACGGGGCCCTGTTGGGAGAGGACGGCCCCAGCGGACCACAGTGAGGTGCAGACACGGGCCTTGGGATTGGTCCTTCCCGCGCTTAGCCTATGGAACAATAAACACTGCCACAGCTACGACGGGAGTGAAGTTAAGCGGTTTGAGGGGGGAGAGGTGAGGTGGGAACCCTGTGGGGGAGAAACCCACACCTACAGGGGTGCATTAGTCGGGGACTCGGACCCCCGTTGCTGGGGCTCCACTTCTCGCTCCTCGGCTGACATTGGTCCTCGCCCCCTGTGGCGTTGACTGCGTATGTGATAGCGGGTCACCTTGGGCACAAGCTTTTGGGGGAGGCCCCCACGGAGCAGGGATGCTTTGGGAGATTCTATGAACTGGAAGGAATCCCTACAGAAGTTTCGCCACACGCCCCCGATCCCCGGATACCCCCTGAAATGGCGGCCCTGGCGCAGCAGGAATCTACTGATACAAGCACAGTCACCAGGGGCATGGCGGCCCTACTGGAGGAAATTAGAGGCTTTAGGGCGGAGATTGCTCTTCGTCTGGACACCTTAGATAAAAAGGTGGACAATATTGATGACAGGGTTCAGGCACTGGAGAATAATACAGCTTCGAGCGACATCTTTGAGACACAATTCGACAAGCGCCTGTCGGAGCTCGAGAGGAGAGAAGAGAAATGCTCCTTAAAAATGGACGACTTGGAGAATAGGGAACGCCGCTGTAACCTGCGTTTCCTAGGTTTTCCGGAAAACGAAGGCGAGACCCAAGCAGACATCATTAAGGCTGTCAATGCAGTAATAGGAGTGCTATTTGAGGGGGCCAACACCAACGAACCCACCATTGACAGGGCCCATAGAGCAGGCGCATCATCCAGAGGCCCCATATCCGTTCTAGTTCGCTTTCATTACTTCTCCGAGAAAAGCAGGATCCTCGAACTCGCTCGCAAGAAGGGCCCGGTGGAGTGGGAGGGGGCCCAGATCTCGGTGTATCAGGACCTGTCGGCCTTCACCCTGGCAAGACGTCACCTCTGTTCCCCGTTGACGAAGATGCTCCAGTCCAAGGGGGTCCGATACAGGTGGGGATACCCATTTTCGCTCACTTTTGAGTTCGAGGGCTACAAGTATGCCCTGATCACTGAGGACGATATCCAAAGAGTGTCGGGCGAACTTTTGGACAATTCAAATATGGAGATGGGGGACCAGGACTGTGAGAGATCCCCGACAGGCCCAAAAGGGAACAAAGCTCTGAAGGAAAGGCGCAAAGTTCGAGGCCAAAGGAAATTTAGGAGAGTGGCCCCAGCTTCCCTGGAACTTCCGAGCAACTGAAGCTGGCTCCTGGTGCCCGACGAATAAACCTGCATTTGACTTTGTGAATGGAGTGTGATGTAACTGTTTGTGATTTGCATTGTTCCTGGGGGTGGGAGGGGGGCTAGAGTTGTTGTTTATGAAGGGTTAATGAGCCCGGAGGGGGGAGACAATGGTGGCCTGGCCTGGCGATAGGATGAAGCCATGGAACAACCAGGCGATCAGGGGGGAGGGAGGGGGTGATGCGTGGGAGTTGGGTTGCAGGGGTTACAGTTATGGCGCGCCAAGTTTTTTGGTTTTTCTCGCACCCCCGGGGCTGTCTCGAGCCGTAAGGGGGATGTGAAAGCATTGGGGGAGTAACAACGCTTGCTATTCTAAGAAGGGAGCTATGAGTCTTTACCTGTGCTTTAATGGATGATTCACTCCAATTCTTGACAGTGGGGTCACTGAATTTACGCGGGCTTAACTCGCCTACAAAGAGGTCGCTAATTGTGAGGGAATTTGCGAGGCTGCGGCTTCACTTTCTCTTTGTGCAGGAGACTCATTGGATTCGGGGAAAGGAGCCTAAGCTCAAGGCCAAAACCATTGATCAGATGTTTACGGCTTCTTCCCAGGCAAAGAAGCGGGGAGTAGCTTTGTTGGTTTCCCCCGGGGCCCACTTTGTGTTTAAAGCCTCAAAAGCAGATCCGGATGGATGGTATCTCATGGTAAAGCGGGAGGTGCGGGGCCACTTGTTCACATTGGTTTGCATATATGCTCCAAATGAAGCGCAGGATACCTTCTGGGAGGGAATGAAAAAGATAATAATGTCATTTTCTGAGGGCACCCTAATGGTGGGTGGAGATTTTAACATGGTGCTCTGCCCCGAGAGGGATAGGAAGTCTGATAATCCCTGCCCCAACATCCGTCTCCACAAGAAATTGGCGTTGGCCTTCCAGGAAGTGAATGGGGAACTGGGCTTGTGTGACACGTGTATACCCGAGCGGGGCCGGAACCCCGATTACACATTCTATTCAAAGCCATATGCTGTTTTCTCTCGTATAGACTACATCCTGGTTGACTCCACGCTGCAGGGAGAGATCTCAAATTCGGGAGTGGAGATCGTCCCTTGGACGGATCACGATATGGTAAAGATTAGGATTGGCCTGCCCCGGCAACCGGATCCCGGTGGAGGTGTAATGACCTCCTCCTGCTAGACAGGGAGATACGCCAATCCCTTCTAGCAGCCATAGAAGATTATTTTACCCTCAATGACAATGGGGAGGTTGGTACTATGGGAGTGTGGGAGGCGTTTAAGGCAAATATTAGAGGCACCCTCATTGGTATAGGGTCAGAGAGAAAAAAGTTGTTAAAGGAAAAGATAGAGGCTATCCAACCGGGTGGGAAGTTGAAAACACAGATGTTTCCCGGGAAGTGGGAGGAGCTGCAGAGGTTGCGTTCTAAGTTGGCAGACCTCATGGTGGGACAAACTGAAAGGAAGCTCTCGTTTCTGAAACAGAAATACATGGAAAAGGGGGAAAAGGCGGATAAGATATTGGCCTGGAGACTTCGTGAACTTAGGAACAGTAGGAAGGTGAATTCGATTCATACCCCGGAGGGAGACTCAACCGTAAGGGATAGTAAGGTAGCGGAACAATTCAGGCTATACTACGAAAAATTGTATTGTTCGGAATATACGGGTGATGGGAATGACGTTGACAGCTTTGTGGACTCACTTCCAATCCCGGGCCTTCTCCCCGACAAAGCTGATTCTCTCGAGCATCCCATTTCCCCGGAAGAAGTAATAGATACCATATCCTCTTTAAAGAGCGACACTGCCCCGGGGGATGATGGTTTTACAGTTAAGTTCTATAAGACCTATAGGTCCACACTTGCCCCATTCATGGCTAAGATGTTCAATGCTGCACTGGATCAAGGCACCCTCCCACCCACGATGATGTCTGCCTTAATCGTAGTCCTGCCTAAAGAAGGCAAGGATCCCTCCTATTGCCAATCATATCGCCCCATATCCCTCCTTAACACCGATGTTAAAATATTGGCCAAGCTCCTAGCAAATAGGCTAGCGAAACCCCTCCCTACCCTAGTACATAGTGATCAAGTGGGCTTCATCCCGGGCCGCCAGGGATCAGATAATATAAGAAAAACTCTCGACCTTATGCACAAGGCATCTAGACAAGGGGTGTAGGGGTACCTTCTCTCGCTAGACTCAGAAAAGGCCTTCGACCGTGTCGAGTGGCCTTACATGGGCAGGGTTCTCCGAAAAATGGGTCTGGGAGACAACTTTTGTAGGTGGGTCACAGCACTATATAATGGCCCCTTGGCGAGAGTACTGGTCAATGGAGGCACTTCAGAGCCCTTTTCCCTTTCTAGAGGCACCCGTCAGGGATGTCCCCTGTGGCCCCTATTGTATGCGTTGGCAATGGAGCCCCTGGCCATAGCGGTTAGGAACGACCCGGAAATCACAGGAATACGGTGTGGTGATTGTGACTTTAAACTCTCCTTATTTGCAGAAGATATACTGGGCTACCTTACAAACATTCAAGACTCCCTACCCCGGTTATTTGATCTGGTGCACAACTTCGGCTCCTTTTCCGGGCTGAAGATAAATGCGTCCAAATCAAGCATCATGCCCATGGGTCTGGGGGATCGAGACATCGGAGGTGACGCTGACATTCTGGGGGTTAGAATACAAAGGGAGTTCACTAGGTACCTGGGCACCACCATCCCCAGAGATCTATCCCAAGTATACCAGTGTAATTTCCCGGGGATCCTAGCTCAGGTTAGCAGCGACCTCAGACGGTGGGCACCCCTCACGCTTTCCTGGCTTGGGCGCATGGTCACGGTGAAGATGAATATCTTGCCCCGCCTCCTCTACCTCTTCGCAGCGCTTCCCGTTGTGCTACCCGAGACCTTTTTTGAGGTGCTTCAGTCCTGTGTCCTCCAATTCATTTGGAACGGCAAGAGGCCGAGAGTTAAAACCTCCACCCTGACCCTCCCAAAGCTTTACAGTGGTTTTGGTCTCCCCGACTTCCGGCTCTATTATAAAGCACCCCAGCTCCGGGTGATGTTGGAGCATATGAGGGATGACATGGGAACATATTGGACGTATGTTGAGGACATTCACACCCACTCGAAAAAAGTTAGAGACCTTTTGTGGGCCCCCCCTAAAGCTCTCCCCTCTCAGCTCAGAACACATCCTACCCTGGCAGCCCTGTGGGCAGTATGGAAGCCCAATAAAGCTAATAAACAGCTGTCTTCTTGGCCCTCCCCCTTGTCCTCGCTCTGGGGGCACCCCATTGACCTGGGCTCTAGGGGCTTCTGAGACACTCAGGCCTGGTCAGACATGGGCTTGGAGAGGGTCTCTCAGCTCTCACGTGAAGAGGGCTTCATAGAGTATGACAACTTGATTGAGGCATTGGTTGATAGACCCCCACAGTCTTTGAATACCTACGCTTGAAGGGGATTTTGACCCACCCTCGATGGGCCGACCAGCTTAGACGCCCCCTCACTCCTTTTGAAAATATCCTGGCCAAAAGTACAACTCGAAAGGGTTCCTTGTCTAAGTTTTATAGTGTTTTGATAACGGCGGACCTAGAGGGTAGACAACCCTTCAAAAACATATGGGAAGAAAGGCTGGGCATGACATTGGATGACCACACTTGGAGGACTGTCTTTAAATGCATCTTTACGGGTTCTCTGTATACTGCTGCCATGGAACATAGCTTTAAAATCCTCCACTCGTGGCATCGCCCCCCGGCCCTGTTGTCTAAGATGTTTAGAGATGTGTCCCCCTTTTGCCCTAGGGGTTGTCACCAACGGGGAACCTGGTTTCACATGTGGTGGGGTTGCCCGGTCATACAGGTTTACTGGTCGGAACTACTCAGCTGGATTAAGGACATCGAGGGGTTTAGCCCGTCCCTGCAACCGTTGGAAATTCTACTGGGCACCCCCATGCCGGAGACAGAATCAAATGTTTTCCCCAAGGTCATTGGTGCCATGCTGCGTGCGGGGAGGCTGGCTCTCGCCCAAAAATGGAAGAGCGCCTTGGCCCCTTCCAAGGAGGAATGGCTCTGTAAACTGAGGTCGATTTTTGTGCATGAAAAACCTACTGCAATAACAAACGATACTATGACTGATTTTGTACAGGAATGGACAGCAGTTCTTCTCCATGATGATTGTATTACCATGCGTTTGTAGAATGAATACTGAGCTGCTCCGATATGGTACGCGATTTCACAACCCCCAAGGACCCGTGATGTTTCCTGTTCAATTGACTTTCTGTTGGACCCCACTGTCTCAAGTGGTATTCTTAACAATCATGTGGTATGCAAGTGTTCCCCCCTAAGTTTCAATAGTTTGCAACACCTCTAAACTTGGCATGTTGATTTATTGGGGGGGTGGGGTGGGAGGGCTTGAATTGGGGAAGGGAGTTAATGTATAAAAGAGAAAATATCATTGACGATTTGGTTTATTCGAATGATTTTGCTGGTTGGGTTGGCTTTTACGCCCTACCTTATATGTATATTGTCAATAAAAAAAACAAATTAAAAAAAAAAAAAACAGCACAACCCACGTACCTACACTGGGCCCAAAAGATGAACCCTCAAACCCACCTTGAGTACCTCGAACGCCCAATAACAGCAACCGAAATACCTGAAGCAATAAAAACCCTTATAAACTCTGCCCTGGGTCCAGACAGATTCTACACATTGTTCTACAAAATATTCATCCTGGCCCCCCACCTCGCATCCCTATTTAACATGTTCCTCTCCACAGGCACTGTCACACCCTCAATGGAGGAGTCTCTAACAGTACTCATCCGAAAACCGTGGAAAGATCCTGAGCAATGTGAATCATACAGACACATTACACAGATGAGTAACGACGCCGAGATTTACTCAAAGGTCCCAGCACATAGACTAGCTCTGGTTCTCCCAGACCTGATACACCCAGACCAAACAGCTTCATTCCAGGCCATAGCACGCATGACAATATTAGGCGCACCCTAAACATAACTGAAAACGCAAACAGAACGGGGGCGGACTTAGTGGTGCTTTCTCTCGACGCACACAAGGTGTTCGACCTGTTAGACTAGGAATATGTTCAGGAAACCTTAGCCCACTTTGGGTTTGGCCCAAAATTCATAATATGGTCTCTAGCCAATTACCAACACCCAAACACGTCCCTTAGAATAAATGGCACTAAATCCCCCAAAATTTCCATCACCAGAAACACGCAACAGGGATGCCCCCTATCGCCTTTAATCTTCGCCCTCTCCATGGAGCCCTTCGCCAGCAGAATTTGAAACAATCCACTAATACACGGGGCAGAGGTGAAGGGGACCACCTACAAAGCTGCCATGTACGCAGACGATGTCCTCCTTTCTCCAACATGGGGTCTGGCATGGATTTACATGCTCATGAATATTCCTCGTCGTCAGGCTGGGAATCCTCGGTAAAGAAAAAATCAGTATCAGTTTCGTTTCTGATCTGTCTTTCTAAGTAGTAACCAATCACTGGTCTCTGGGTCATACTGCCCCCACCCAATGACTGCCCTCTCCCTAAGACCCGCCCTCGGCAGCCATCCTCAGATTTTTACCGCACGCTCAAGTGTTGGGAGTCCTCGTGCTATAGCTCTCGAGCTTTTACTGCGTTTTGCGCTTTTTCAAAGAGATTTATCTCATTTTTCAGTTTAATCGAGCCTCAAGCTCCACCGTTTCTACTTCCGATCAATGGGGACCCGTTTCGGATTTTTCTACGCCCCTCAAGGGTGAAGTTTTCGTCGAGTTACGCTTCTTGGAGGATTCCAGAAGCTTCCGAAGCCTACCTCGTGGGCGAGAAGAACATGGCCCAGGAGAAGGGAAGCTCGTCCCCTGGCAAGCTGTTCAGGATTTGCCCGGGATGCAACCTACAAAATGTGTTCAAGGAGGCAAGCATTCGAAACGCCTTTACTGCCTCCACGAGGACAAAACGCACGTGGAGAAGGACTGTGCGCTTGCTTTCACATGTCGGATCGGACGATGAGGGATCGCAGGACCCGTCTCTCCAACTGGCTGGAAGGCAAGAGTCCAGCAGGTGAGAAGAAGAAGAAGAAGAAGTCCGAGCAGTCTTCTAAGTCCTGTGAGGGCGCCCCGGCGACGGGGGCCCAACAGAAGGCAATGCACCGCAAGTCTGCGGGCACCGGGAGCGCCGAACGGTCGGGCTCCTCGGCTGCCAGGCAGGGTGCACCTTCACCGACGCCATCAAGCGCGAGCCAACGCTCTGGCTCGGGGGAAGAGAAAATCCGAGAACCCGGCTAAACTTCTGGAGAGGCCCCGGTCGATCTCGGAGGAACCGGCCGAGGGGGAGCGAGGCGGTGACCCTCCCCCTAAGGTGAAGGCCTCAAGCACACCCAAGGTGGTGAAGGCCTTGACTCACCTGGCTAAGGCCTCTATCGAGGGAGTCGCCGCGGCCCTGGCGAAGCCTGTTGAGGCTATCCCAGTGGAGGCGACCTCGGGGCCCAGAGTTTCCCTGCCTCCACGGAGGGAATCCTCTTTTAAGCCCATCGAGAAGACCCCCGTGAAGACCCCGGTGGAAAAAGAGGACGGGGGCGGTGGCCGTCACGGACACGGACACAACCTCCGAGGAGGAATTGGCCGAGAATTTGGAAGAGGCCCAGCCCCACGGGAGGAATCCTGAGGAGGGGGATGACGAGAGCGAGGTGGCAACGACGTCGAGGTTCCCGTGGAGTAACAACCGTTGCTCCCGGCACGCCCTTCGCAACCCGAGCATCAGGACAACTTGGCAGCCATTTTGATGGCAATCCAAGCCTTATGCATGGGGATAAGGACGAGACTGCCCCTACCCCTGACGGACGACCCAGCTGTACCGGGGTCACTCGGGAAGCCCTCCGAACAAGAGGAGGAGAATTCATCCAGTGCCCCTTTAGCCCTCACGGCCTTCTCAGCCTTTGTCGCCTTCCCCGATCCCGAGGGACGGCACGGGAACGGACACGACGGGGACGGGTGACGACGGGACTGGCTTCCCGTCTCCGATTCCTCGGGCGTCCCCGCCCGACGAGATTGGCTCTTTCCACGCCATGATTGCCAGGGCATCCAAGCTTTTTCAGCTCTGCCCTGAGGAGAAGAAGAAGGAAGGCTTCCTCTACCAACGGCGCGAGGCCAAGAGGAAGACGGTCCTTGCTGTTCCGTTTGCTGGATGACATCTGGGACGAGGGACTTGCCCTCCTCAAGAACCCATCCACGACACCTGCCAAGAGAGACCAGTACGAGAAGAAGTACCGGGTCCCCGACGCCGCCCCGTTGTGCCTTAGGGCCCATCCGACGCCGGATTCGGTCGTCTCAGCAGCGGCCAAGAAGAAAGCGGGGGGGGGCCTCAGCTTCATCCCACCGGACGGTGAGGGAAAGAAGCTGGACGTCAGCGGCGACGACGATTAAGGCGGCCAACGCCCTAGCGATTGTGGCCCGCTATGACAGGAAATTGTGGTACAAGATCGCCCCCCTGTTGGACTTCCTCCCGGACGATAAGAGGGCAGAGGCCCTGGCGATCCTACAGGAGGGTGAGGTGGCGTCAGACCACGGCATAACTGTGGCCACTGACATTGCCGACACCGGTTTCCGCCAGTTGGGCAACGGCGTTTGCCTTCGTCGGCAGGGGTGGCTCAAGGCAACGGATTTCCGCCAGGACGTGCAAGCCAAGGTTTTGGACATGCCCTTCGACGGGAACAATCTGTTTGGAAAGACTGTGGATGAGTCGCTACAGGCCATCAAGACCGACACAGAGACGGCTTGGGCCTTGGGAGTTCTGCAGCAGCGGCGGCCGCCCTTTCGGAACTCCGGAGGCAAGCAAGGTGTCTCCAAAGGATTCGGTGGCGGCTCCTCGACCTACCATCAGGCGGTCCGCTCCTTGTCGCAAGAAGCCTATAGGGGACGAGGCAAGTCAGGTGGATCTCGCCGTCGTCGCCAGGGAGGCCAAGGCGGCAAGGCTGCTTCCAAGCAAGACTGAACCGGCCGCCGCGTCGGGCCCCCACCGGTGGGAGGCCGGCTGACAAAGTTTGTCAGCGTGTGGGAATCCATCTCCCGTTGGGTGCTGGATGCCCTGGCCCACGGGCACACACTGGAATTTCCAAAGAAGTGCCCCCTAATCCCGCGTGTGACCTCGAAAGAAAACCACATCCCTCAACTGCTGTTAGAGGTAAGGGCGATGCTCAAGAAAGGAGCCATCAAGCTCGGGCTCCGGAGTATACTCAAGATACTTCCTCGTCAGAAAGAAGAAAGGAGGTTGGCGTCCCATCCTGGACTTGTGTCGGCTAAACAAATACATCAAGGCACAGAAGTTCCGGATGGTCACCCTCCAGCACGTGCTGGGACAGCTGGAGGAAGGCGACTTCCTAGCGTCGTTGGATCTGGAGGATGAGTACTTTCACATCCCCATCTTGAAAGGATACCGAAAGTTTCTCATGTTAGTAGTCCAAGGGCTGCACTACCATTTCAAGGCCCTCCCATTTGGATTGAAGTCGGCGCCCAGGGTGTTCACCAAGGGCCTAGCACCAGTGGCGGCGCAGCTGCGCCTGCAGGGGATCCACGTCTACTCCTACCTGGACGACTGACTCATCCGAGCAAGGACAAGGGAACTCGCCGTCCAACACACGGCAAAGACCGTCCAGCTGCTCACGGACCTGGGATTCTCCATCAACTTCCCCAAATCCCACCTGGTTCCGTCGCAGGTCGCGCTGTTTCTGGGAGCCCAGCTCGATACAGTAGCGCAGTTGGCCTTGCCGTCGGAGGAAAGAACGCAGGCCATCCTGGGCAAGGTACAGCGTCTGCTGGCCACAGACGTGGCCAGAGTGAGGTCCATCAAGTCCCTTCTCGGGACGATGTCCTCTTGCATCTATCTGGTGTGCCTGTGCAGGCTTCGGATGCGGCCTCTGCAGGAGTTCCTCGACGCCCGTTGGACACAGGCGACGGACAGCTTTGAGGACAAGATCTCGCTCAACGAAGTATTCCGCCAGGCAATTCGATGGTGGGGCACCCGCGCGCAGCTCACCGCGGGCACGGACTTTCAGACCCCAGCATACCAGGTGACGGTAACAACGGATGCCTCCCTGCAGGGGTGGGGAGCGCACACTGGAGATCTTTACGTGAGAGGCCTGTGGCTCCCAGAGGAGAGGCCGCTCCACATCAACATACTGGAGCTCCGAGCAGTCTTCTGGGCCCTCAAGTCATTTCTCCCGTCCCTCAAGGGCAAGGTGATGAGGATCTTCACCAACAACACCACCATGATGTTCTACATCCGGAAGCAGGGAGGAACCAGATCCCGAGCCCTATCCAAGGAGGCCCAGGATCTGTGGCACTGGGCCGTTGCCCAGGGGATGTTTCTGGTGCCTTTTCATCTAGCAGGGATAAAAAACACCATCGCCGACTCGCTCAGCAGGGAGTTGCGCTCTTGCCACAAGTGGGAACTACGCCAGGATCAAGTGGATCAACTCTTCCGGCGATGGGGAAAACCCCAAATCGACCTGTTTGCGACGGCGACGAACTCCAAGTGCCAGAGGTTCGCCAGCAGGTTCCCCCAGCCGAGGAGCATGGGCGATGCTTTCTCGTTCCCCTGGGACGGCCTGTTCCTGTATGCGTTCCTGCCGTTTCCGTTGCTGCTCAGGCTCATCAACCAACTCAAGAGGTCCCGGTGCAGGATGATCCTCGTCGCACTGAGGTGGCCGAGACAGATATGGTTCCCGGACCTTCTGGACTTGTCAGCGTCCCCACCAGTCAAACTGTCGATGGACGCAGATCTTCTCTCCAGAGAAGGAGGTGCCATTCTTCATCACTACCCGGAGTCGCTGAACTTGCAGGCCTGGCTCCTGCAGCACTAGAGTTTGGAGGGTACGATATCCTGGCTGACTGCAGAGAGGTTCTTGCAAAGGCCAGGGCGTCCTCAACTCTGAAATGCTACGGACACAAATGGAAGAGGTTCTCTGTCTGGTGCCGTGCACAGAAGATTAACCCTCTACGGATTACAGCCCCTCAGGTGCTACCGTACTTACTGTCGCTGGCGAAAGCTGGACTGGCTCACGCTTCCATCAAGATACATCTGGCAGCGATTTCCTGATACACCAGAACTGCAGGACAGTCGTCCCTGTGGTCTCATCGCCTGGTGAAGGAGTTTATGAAAGGACTGTTCCGATCGTTCCTGCCGGTGAAGGCTCCAGCCCCAGCGTGGGAACTCAACGTGGTGCTGACAAGGCTCATGGGCCCGCCATTCGAGCCCATGCATTCGGCTCCGTTGAAGTTTCTGTCGTGGAAGACAGCGTTCCTTGTGGCCATCACCTCTGCACGACGCATGGGAGAGATTCAGGCCCTTTCCTGCTAGCCTCCATACTTGACTTTCCACGAGACAAGGGTGGTGCTGAGCACGCACCCCTTCTTCATGCCCAATGTGCCGCCGGACTTCCATCTCAACGAGCCCTTGGTGTTGCCAGTCTTTTTCCCGTCGCCTTCGTCGCCGGCCGAGAGGACTTTGCACTCGCTGGATGTGGCTAGAGCGCTGAAGTTCTACGTGGACCGAACGAAGAGTTTTCGGAAGACATCACAGCTGTTTGTGAACTTTGGACCTGTGAACCAAGGGAAGGCTCTCTCAAAGGCTTCCATTTCCACATGGCTCTCCGGCTGCATCATGCACTGTCATCGGTTGGCAAACCGACCGTTGCCTGGCCATCGAGTGCCCATTTGACCAGAGCGATCGCTGCTACTACAGCGTTCTTGTCTGGTGTGCCCCTGCTGGACATCTGCAAGGCTGCTACTTGGAGGTCGACGCACCCCTTCACGAGATTCTACTGCGTCGACCGGGATTGGGATTCTAGGGAGGAGTCCAGAGTCGGCCAGGCAGTGCTGCGCAACCTGTTCGCTTAAGGTGAGCCTGGTGAGGAGGTAAGAGATGCTTAATGTTGAGTTTTCTGTAATGCTTGATGTTGAGCCTTGCCACCTCCCATGGTTGTGCATGTGTGTACTGCTATGTATTCTTATATTCATGAGCATGTGAATCCATGCCAGACCCCATGCTGGAGAAGGAACAAGTTACTTACCTGTAACTGTTGTTCTCCAGCATGGGTCTGGCATGGATTCACATGCGAACCTTCCCTCTGTCCCCTCTGCGGCTCTTCACTTGGTCATACTGCCACTTTACGTGCTACCAAATCTGAGGATGGCTGCCGAGGGCGGGGCTCAGGGAGAGGGCAGTCATTGGCTGGGGGCAGTATGACCCAGAGACCAGTGATTGGTTACTACTAAGAAAGACAGATCAGAAACGAAACTGATACTGATTTTTTCTTTACCGAGAATTCCCAGCCTGACGACAGGGAATATTTATGAGCATGTGAATCCATGCCAGACCCATGCTGGAGAACAATAGTTACAGGTAAGTAACTTGTTCCTACCATGATGCAAGCCGACAAATCTATGAAAGCTTTATGGCTAGAGAGCGAGGCATTTCGGGGTGCCTCGGGATTCAAAGTTAGCTACGCAATATTGCAATACCAATCCCCATAGCCATCAACATATCATGGCAACGCAGGGAGTCTCTGGCGTCCATACACCCTGTCCCATGGGCTAAATCCCACTTCAGCTATCTGGGAATGCAGATCCCAAACAAAATTGAGAACATGTTCTGCATTAACTTTCCCCCACTACTCAAAGATTTGCGCAGTGGTATGGAACTACCCCTACCCCTAAGTCTCCTGGTTGGGGAGAATCACAGCCTTAAAGATGTACTTGGTGCCGAGATGTATCTATCACTGCCTGGCACTCCCCATAGCTGTCCCCTCAAAAACTCTGCAGAAGCTGCACACCAAAATCTTGAAATTCGTCTGGAGGGGTGAGGGGAGGACCGCGAATCGCGAAGCGGATAATGCTCCAGGGCACAGCCACGGGTGGTATGGGGTTTCCGCACGTCGCCCAATACTGCCTAGCAACACAACTCTTGCAAGCCTTTGTGTGGCGCTCAACTACGAACCAACCCTGCTGGAAGAAAAAGGAGGAAGACTGGAGCCAGCACACGCCGTCCACACTCCCGCACATTACAAGGCCCCGAGATCCTCCCAACTCGGGCCCACTGACAGCCACCACGAACACGGCAAACAGTTGGAAAAAGGCAGCCCGTAAATGGGGTTCCAAAAGCACTGTGGGTACCCTATCCCCAATTTGGAACAGCCCAGACTTCTCCCCGAGCTTACTCCCGAACGGATTTGGCAGGTGAAGAGAGGGGGGCCTGAAGCAGATAGCAGACTTCTTTGCCAATCGCACCCTGCTAACATTCAAAAAATGCAAAACTAAATTCCAAGTGCCGGAAACAGAACGATTCCGCTACTCGCAACTCAGACACTGGCTATCCCACAGTAATACAAAGATTCACGGGGGCAGAGACCTAACGGCACTGGAACACTCTCTAACAGCAAGCGCCCCCCAAAAGGGAAAATGTCATCCTTATACAAACCCTTAGACAAAACGGATCCCAGTAAAAAGGAAGGCTACATGCAGAAATGGGAAAAGACATGGGTAAAGAACTGGAACCAAAGGAATGGGGCCGAATTTGGACACAAATGAACACAAGCTTAAACTGCATCACAAACAAGGAAGGGGCCATCAACGTGTGCTAGAGGTGGTATTTGACTCCAGAAATCTTGAACAAAAGCAAAACAACAATCACATCCCAATGCTGGAGAGGCTGCGCACCTTCTCTGGACCTGCCCGAAAGCAACGCAATTTTGGAAGTTAGTGCTAGAACAAATCCGATTAATCACAGGACTGACGATGCCTTGGGACCCGGGAATGATTCTCCTGGGGGGCACGGGCAGAGGACAGTGCTCACTGACTGGCCGCCTAGCAGACCTATGTTCTCACTTGCTCACAGCTGCAAGAATCTCCATAGCCAGGCAGTGGAAACACACCGAAGGCCCGGCGATTCCCATTTGGTGGGCCAAATGCTGGGAAATAGCAGAAGTGGAGAAAATCAGAGCCATCCGCAATGGAAACAGGAGCAAATTTTACGGCGTCTGGGCACCCTTCCTAGACTATACAGAACAATTTCTGGCAGTTTCCCGGCAACCTCCATCCCTCTGTTGGTTGGCGAAATTGGACTGAAGGGTTCACACGCAGCTGCTTCCCTGCTATAACTCCAGTGGAACCAGGGTTACAGAACATTAGACGGAACCTACCGGGGTGTACCTCTATCGGCAACAGCTCCACGGGCACCTAACAGACACTAAAGACTGCCGTTCTCCCATATGCTGAGCAAAGACGCAAATGTGTACAACCGCTTTGTCTCTTTCGCTGGATCCCCTTTGTTCCCCTCCTTTTCTTTATTTTTCTTTCTCCCGATGGTTCCTTCCCCCTTCCCTTCTTGTTTGTCTGTTGATTGTTGAAAATCTTAATAAAAAGGTTTGTTTAAAAAAAAAAAAAAAGAAGACACTTTGAAAGGCAAAGAGACTTCAGCACGGAAGGCCCTGATGTTAATGTTTAAACAGCACCCTTGTGCTAGAGAAGCCAGAGACTGTGCTAAGCTTGAGTGTGCCGCCTTGTCCCTTGCTGCAAACGTGAGTAAGAGAAGAACATTTTATTTTTGGATCTAATGCATACAAATATTACAGGCTATTCAGAAACAGTAAATTAACGTTCTTCTTCAGCCTCCCTCTCTTCCTGATGATGTCCAACATTGAACAGAGTCTCTTAGCCTTTGAGTGTTTTCATTTTTGATTTTACAGTTCTCATACCTATTTTCTCCCTTGTCCTCCCTCCCCCTGTGCTACCCCCTCCCTCTTTTAACTAACACTTCAGAATAAAATAAAGCAATACAGAGATCTGCAAGTGTGAGGATTCCGGTTGGGTTAGTCCAGTGTTCATTTCTCTTTGCTGTTGTTGGCCCTTATATGACATGTATACTCCTGAGAAGACGGGGTTTAAAGAAGTGGGCTTCTCTGTCGTTCACAATTCGTGGAATGGGGTCCAGGTCGTCAGGAATTTTTAGTATTTTCCGGCTGTGAGTGCGCGAATTTTCTCCATGACCATGACTCCCCAGATCTTGACCCACCACCATGCCACTATGGGGCCCTCCTCATTTTTCCAGTTTTGCGCTAAGGTCATCCTAGCCGCCGATAGCAAGTGGGTGATAAGAGTGGCCGGTGCCCCTGATATTGCATATTTGCCATATATCGGGACCCCTAATAGGATAGTTTTCGGGGACATCAGAAGTTCGACACCGGAGATGTCTTTAATGTGGCCCAGGATCTCCTTCCAATAGACCACTGCCTTGGGGCACGTCCACCACATGTGAATTAAGTCACCTCACTCTCCACAATTTCTCCAGCAGTATGGCGAATAGGTCTTGGTGATCTTATGCAGACGGTGTGGGGGCATATACCACCTAAGACACATTTTGTAGGCGGATTCTTTAATTGTGCTGCATCTAGAGGCACCATGCTCGCGTGACCATATTTTGCACCATTCTTCTTCCGTTAGGGATTCTTGTAGGTCTTTTCCCAGTTCACTTGGTATGGGAGGCGATCTGTTTGGGAATTTGAGAGGAGTTTGTAGAGTCTGGTGATCCCTTTTTGGGTCTGCCCCTCCTGCAAGGTTAGTTCTAAGCCGGACGGCGATCGTGTGCCCGCTCTTTTCACCGACGGGTGGGTTATCCAATGTCTTATTTGCATATACCTAAATCGCTCTCTTTCCCCAATGCCAAATATCTGCTGACAGTCTGTGAAAAGCAATGGGGAACCATCACTGTACATCTCCACCAAGGTCAGAGTCTCTGCTCCTTTCCATCCTTCCCAGTCTTTACCCTGAAGGCCCGGGGTGAAGTACGGATTATGTAGAATAGGTGAGTGTGGGCCTAGATCCTGTGGGATACATTTCTGTTTCCTGGCTATGTCCCAGCTCAGTAGCAATCCCTTTGTGGATTCCAGGAGGGCCCCACCACTTCCTCTGTGTTCAGCTTTCAGACCCAGGATTGAGATCAGCGGGATCGTCGTGACTGATTGTTCTATTCTACACCAACCTTTGTGTTGTTCGGCTTTGGCCCAGCACAGCATAGGAGCTAGGCGCTATTATGTATCTATCCACGTCCGGTACTCCGAGGCCTCCCAGGAGTTGGGGTCGCATTAAGATACCCTTCTGGATCCTAGGCTTTTTACCTTGCCATATGAATTTAAGAATTGCATTTTGCAATTCTTTGATCTTGGTTGGCCGGATGGACACCGGGATGGAGCTTACCACATAGAGTAGACGTGGGAGGATGGTCATTTTGACTGCTGTAATGCGGGCAAACCACGATAATTCCTGGGATTCCCATTTAAGCATGTTGTCTTGCAATTGCTTCCATAAGGGGGTGATGTTCCCCCGGAATAGTTTGCTTGGTTCCGTGGTGAGTCGTATACCCAGGTATTCGAGAGAGTCTTTCTCCCATGTCAATGGGTATGATTGCTCTATCCTTTCTATCGTTATCTTCTTCGCCGTGATGTTCATTGCCTTTGATTTGGGGAAGTTTATAGAGAACCCTGAGACCTGCCTGAATTCTTCCAGACGAGCCATCGCATTGGGCATTGTATTACCTGGATCTCCCATGTAAAGAATAATGTCGTCCGCATACAATGCGATTTTGTGGGTTTCGGAGCCTAGGGTCACTCCTTTGATGTTGGCTTCTAATCTGAACAGCGTGGCACATGGTTCCATCGTCATTGCGAATATTAGTGGGGAGAGGGGGCACCCCTGACTCGTGCCTATTCTGACCCTTACCGGGTCTGTTTTCTGGCCGTTGATCATGAGAGCCGTCGATGGGGTTTGTTAGTTAGCTAGCACCATCTTGGTGAACTCTGGGCCACAACCGAAGTGCTCCAGGATTAGAGTCAGATAGTTCCAGTCCATACTATCAAATGCCTGGGAGGCTTCCAGGGCTGCTACTGCAAATTCTTCTTGCATCCTTCTCCCAGCATCTATAACGTGTATTGACCTTCTGATATTATCCTGTGTGTGGCGGTCTGTGATGAAGCCCGCTTGATCATCATGTATTATATATGGGAGTACTTTCATCAGTCGGGTGGCTAGTATCTTCGCATAAATCTTTGCATTAGTGTTCAATAGCGCTATAGGCCGGTAGCTTGTACAGTTGCAGGTATCTCTTGCAGGCTTCAAGAGCAGTATAGTTGTGGACTTTTCCATGTCAGGGGTCACTCTCCCTTCTTCTCTGATAGTGTTAAATAGCCTTGTCATTGGGCCGAGTAATTGGGTACGGAAGGTTTTGTAGTACCCATTGCTGAGGCCATCAGGGCCCGGAGTTTTGTTTGCTGGTAAGGCCGAGATGGCGTCGCTGACCTCTTGCGCCTGGATCGGGCGTCCCAGGCTGATTCTGTCTAGTTCTATTATTTGGGGTAGTGGTAGAGAGTTTATATAGGAGACTTGCTGTGTGGGGTCAAGTTTTTCATTGCTTAGGAATGTCTCATGGAAATATTTCATTATCTTTATTTTATCTGGCTCTGCTTTGTGCGGTTTCCCAAGTTCATCGTTCAATTGTACTATGTAATTGTGGGCTTTACATTTTCTCAATTTTGCCGCTAGGAATCGATTTGCCATGCCTCCGTGGATGTAGTAGGACTGTTTCATGCGGAGCAATGACTGGGCCATCTGGTCCGCTGCATGGTGCTCCAGCTGAGTTCTGATCTTCCGGAGTGCCCGCAGGGATTTCCTTGAGCAGCAAGCTTTGTGCTGCATTTCCGCATTTTTCACTTCAGCTTCCAACCAGTGAGTTACTATTGCTCTTTCCCGGTAGTATGCCGCCGCCTGTGACATGAATTCACCTCTGATCACCGCCTTCCCTGCATCCCAAATTGTCCCTCAGCTAGTTTCCCCATTGTCATTTTCTTTAAAATAATTATTTATGGAGGTCTCGATATGCGCTCTAAATGCTATATCTCTCAGTAGGATTTCATTTAGTCTCCAGGGTGGTTTACTTTTGTGTTCTCCCTCCCTCCAGGCTACACCAACTATCACTGGCGCATGGTCTGAGTGATATTCTACCCCAATCTCCACCCCGGTTATTTGTGGGATTAGCGTAGTAGAAACCCCGGGATCATCTCTATTCTAGAATAACCCAGATGTACCGCCGAATAGTGGGTATACTCCCTGCTGTCGCCTTGAAAGAATCACCATATCTCGATTACTCCCATTTCCCTAAAGAATCGACTCAGTGCTTGTCTATTACTTTGATCTGCATTCGTGGGGGGAGCGTTTTATCCAGGGCTGCATCCATAACACAGTTAAAGTCTCCTCCAACAATGAGTTGGCCCTCACACCAGCTGCCTAGTTTGCCCAGTATGTTTGTTATAAACGCATCTTGGCGTTCATTAGGGGCGTATAAGGGCAGGATTGTGTACTTTTTACCTTTGATCAGCCCCTTCAAACCTAGATAGCGACCTTCTTTGTCTCTGCAGAGTTTAGTCCTTTGGAAAGCTAGGGCCTTACCTATTAGTATGGCCACCCCTCTCTTTTTCTCCCCCCCGGATGCAAAGTATTGTTGCGGGAAAGCTCGATGTGCCATGCGCTTTTCATCTTTAGGAAGAAGGTGAGTCTCTTGCAGTATCCCTATTTCTGTCTGCATCTTTACCAGCCTATCGAGGATAACCCGACGTTTGATTGGAGAGTTCAGTCCCTGAACATTCAGGGAGACTATATTTGATTCAGCCATGTATATTTAGAAGGAAATGATTTACAGTTTTGCTTTGTGTTGGGTTGCATTGATGTCCCCTCTCCCTCACCCATTAGGACCTTTCGGGAACCCATTGTTTCACCACCTTGTGCCGATCTCTGATAACTTTCCCAATTCCCTCTTTGTCCCTCCCGCCTCCCCCCTTTCCTCCCTCCCCCCCTCCCTCCCTTACGTTCCCCACAACCCGGATTCCATAGAATCTTCCCCTTTAACTACTTGGGGCGTCAGGTCGGTTAACAATTCACAAGGGACGAGTAGCCCGAAGTTGTCGGGTCTCGTATTAGATTCCATAGATTGGCATTACCTGCCTCCGCACCGACTGCTTATAGAAGCTTGTATATGTTACTGTGTTTAGATCTATAGATCCCAGTCGGAATATGTACACGGCTATAGTGTGGTATTACTAGTGTTTCTAATGGTCTTGGTTCATTTGTGGATCTCCTAGTTTTGATTCCCTCTTCGGTCTGCCTCTGCGCGCCGTGGACCAGAGTAGAGAGGGCAAGGTCCTGGAACAGTTTAATCTCATGGCCATTGATTGACAGGCCAGTGCTGGATCTGGCGGCCTTCAGGATGCATTCTTTTGTTATGAATGAGGTGAAAGCCACCAGAACATCTCGCGGGCGGTCACTCCTTCTAGGTCCAACTCTGTGTATTCTGTCGAATCCGATCGATTCTGGCGCTGGATCTCTTAGTATGTTACTGAAGGGCAGTTGGAGTGTCTCACGGAGTTCGTTGTCAGGGATCGATTCAGGTACGCCTTTGACCCGTATGCTGGATCGTCTCGACCTATTTTCAAGGTCTTCGGCCTGTAGTTCCAGATTGTTTGTAGCAGTGGCTATTTGGTCTAGCAGGAGGCTAGACTGCTTGGACTCTTCAGATATGTTTGTAGCAGTGGCTATTTGGTCTAGCAGGAGGCTAGACTGCTTGGACTCTTCAGATAAGTTAGAGAGGCCGTTTTCAACTGTGTCAACTCGGTCACCGAGTTCGTTTACCTCTTTTCGGATTTCCTGCAGAGAGGTTTTTATGTCTTCCCTCAGTTGACCTATTTTAGCCTGAAATGCTCTGGTCATCCTGGCCTCCATTCCTTTCAGACAAGTCAACAGTTCTTCTTTATCTGTATCCATGGTTCTCTGAGGCGTTCCCGGGAGTAGCTCAGATAGTTCTGGTTGTGCTTGCTGGGGAGTCTGGTCTTGCTGCTTCGTCTGTCCCCAGTATTTGTCTAGTTGGTGGTCTTGTCTCCTTGGCGAACCTTTCGTTCTGGGCGGGGTGCTTTTGGTTCTGGTGACCGGCATCTGAGTTGGGGACCTGTCTTGGCTGAGCAGCTTTTATCTTCGGGGTGTACCCTAATACTTTTGAGGTGCCCGGCCAGGGGGAGTCAGCGTCGATGTGGTCCCAGCTCTGTGTTCATGTGCTCCTGTCGGAACCCTATTCTCTGAGTCCGATGGGGGGGAGCGCCGGGGGCAGTCTCAAAGCATCTGTTTCGTCCAGCACTTGGCTCAAGTAGACTTCAGTTGGGCGCATAGATTGGGACCAACTGTTCTTGGTCCGAGATGGCCAGTGCAAGTTTTGCCTTGCTTGCTATGCCCGTTGATCCGCCTATTCCTTTTGAACCCCCCGAAGCGAAGAAGGATTCAGAAGTGAGTGGGGCTGGGTTGGTGCCTCAACCCAGCGGGGCGCAACGCTTGTTGGGTTGGTTGAACTCTCCCCCCCGCTCTATTGTGTTAAATGTCCGCACTGTCTGTGTCTTCTCTTCATGAGGGAAGCATGCGCAAGCAGGTTACTCTGGGTGTGCAGCCTAGCCAGTGGAGGCCTCTGTGATGTGGGCGAGGAGGGGGCAGGGGAAACACTTCTCACCTTGTCAGTCGGGTTGGATTCAATTTACAGGCCTCTGGTGACTGTGAGCCTCGACTACTGTGCTCACGTGTTGTGTGGCAGTCAGTTTCAAAGCTACGCTGCACTTTCAAAGGCGCTCCGGGATCCTGCTGAGCCTTCACCGCCGATCGCGGCTCCAGGGGAGACCAGCTTCAGTTCGAATGCGCGTGTTCCTCAGGACCCGGCACCTGCGTCCCCAGCCACTGCACCCCGTGGGTGGAATGGGACCCGTACCCCGGTGTCGCGGGATTCAGATATATCAGGCTGCCAGAGGGGGGGCGTGAGGGGGTGGACAGGTTATGGGCTCTGTCCCGGTACCGCTGCTGATGTGGCTCGGAAGGCTCGGTCCCGGCCAGGATTGCTATATTTGTTGGCAGCTGCGCGGCTCCACAGGTCCCACCAGCGTTGCGCTTCGCGTGGGATGCACTTTTACAGCTTGCAGCGAGCTTGGATGGGCCCGCAATCCGGCACCTTGGTCTCTGCTGTGGGGGGTGGGAGGGTCCGTGTGACAGCGCGCAGCAGTCGGAGCCCACCAGAGATCCGCCGGGAGGGGTGGCCGCTCTCCCCGATTATAGGCAATCCAGCTCCGTTGCGGGTCGCAATGTATTTTCGGAATTCACTCGTTTTCCCACGCGTTCACGGACGCCGTTTCTTGTGGCTGCTGCGGTTGAAATACACCTTTATAAGCTTTTGTTGTGTCCGCCGGTGCGGAGCGCAGGGGACGTACGTCCACTTCAGCAGGCGGCCATCTTGGAACCAACCCTTTTTTCTTTTACATAACCTTGTTTCCCACACTATTTGTATTTAGAGGTAAGGATTGGCAATAGGTTTTTTAGTACAGGCCTGTCACTAGGACTGCATTTCTGTAGTGAGCGGTGAGCACGCTCAAACGCAAAACCCTGCGATAAGTTCCCAGGCCCTAATTCCTACAAGAGTAAGGTCTCAACATACTGAGTGGGGTCTGATCCCTCCACACCCTGCGGGATTCCAAGCAATTACACATTGTTCCATCGGGCCCTCCCTTCAGCATCCTCAGCCCCCTGTTCCAAGACAGTGTTCCTCCTCTCCAGTTCCCTAACCCGGGTCTCCAGATCCTTTGTAGTATCCCTCGGTTTTTTCCAGCTCCACCTCGGCCATCACAACCCTTTCGGCCAGCTGTCAAACATCTTGCCGCAGTAGCTGCACATCTACCTTGACCTCGTCAATCTTCGTCTCTATGGAGGTTCTTAGTGCCGCTATTGCAGCCAGTACTGGATCTTCATGGGAGCCTGCAACAGATGCACCGGGCTCTACTTGCGCTACAGATGCACGTTGCAGAGATTCACAGGATCTCCCTGTTCTGGCAAACACGTCCATAATCGTAGCTTTGCTCTTGCCCTTGGATGGGGACTTTGCTCCAGCCAAAGGTGAAGCAGTCTTGGAGTGATGCCACCAATGAGATAAGCGTGCGTGGTTGACCACTAGCGCCAGGCCAGCGCCTTTAGTACGTATCGCGAAGGTCACTACAAGCCAATTTCCCAGTACACCTAGCTCGTCTTGTGCTCTCGCCGCCCCGTGGTCCCAGGGTTCTTCAAGCTGTGGAGGAACTCTGCACAGCCCCAGTACCCGTTCTACACAAATCCACTGCCCCAGGAATACCAGCACTGCATCCGGCGGCAGCAGCCACACCCAAGTGTCTATTCTGGGGCAACAAATATTCCACTTGGTGTTGTTCCGTCTATTTATACGCTCACTCGTATTGCAGTGCCTCCCTTTCCCAGGTTATTATGCTGCAAACGACCGCTGGGCGGTGCAGCGGGGGCCGACACCAGTGGTCAGGTCCGCACGTGCAGACCGTAATGAGGACACGCCATGTAGAGTCCAACCTCTGTGTACTGTGTGTGTGTCCAACCTCCCCTCCCCATGCCCCAGAGTTATCAGGCAGATGCTGGCATAGTGGCGCCTTCTCACCAGTCAACTTTACACAAGCCCCACGTGCTGCACTTGTTCGCTACTACTGCTGTGTCAAAGGCCCCTATGTATGTACAGTTTTAGCCACGGGCATTCACCCTACTTGGCCTGCCATTCTGGAAAGTCAGCACTCACCTCTCAACAAGTACACAGTACCTGCTTGCTCCATGTGGTTAGCCAACACTGCAAAAGTCTGCAGATCCGTCCAGACTCCCCTTGCAATCTCTCTGGGTCCTTGCCACACCTCAGCTACACAGCAGGTGTACCGCTGCTCCACTAATCCTCTTTACGCTTCCCAAAGAGCTCACTCTGTGGAGGGCGCAGTGGCCACCACGTCGTCAGCCACCAGTCCTCCAGACTGCCTGCTCACTTCGCTGTGCTGCCGCAGGCCCAGTAAATATCCCTGTTGGTCTGCCACCTGCTTCTGCCACTTAGCAGCCGTGCGGTTTGCAAAGTTGTTCACAGGGGGTAGCGCACAAATCCCACCCAGTCAAGATCCCTTTGCCTCCAAGGTTTTCAGACCCCCGCTGCACCCGCTGCGATGGAGCGATTTCTCACATGCAGGGCGGGCAGTCCCGCTCCCATCCAAGTTGCTTCACCGGCGTCAGTCATATTGTAGATCTCTCGACTCCTTGTCAGGTCCCGCCCCGACACTCAGCTTAGTCAAGCCCCAAGCTGACCTCCCAGCACGTGTCGCTCGTTGCCACTGCCATCCTAAGTCCTCTCTCACCAGCCTGTCAGTCTCCCCGTCGGAGCCCCGCACAGATCCTGGCACAGAAAACCCTGCAGCCCTGAGCATAAAGTCTGTATGGGCTGGTCGATCGCTGTCCGTTGCAGCGCCCAGTTGCAGGTGTACCAGGAATAGGTTTCAGCTCAGCCGCCTCTTGGTGTGCTCCGGTTAGAGCAATGACTTTGCTGCTCCTCCTGCCTCTCCTCTGCGCTGCGTAGCTTCAGCCGCCATCTTTGATCCTGCCGGGCCAATCTTCAAGATGCTCGTTCTCCAGCATTAACCCTCTGATTTCAATCGGACCAACGTCTCAGAGCAGGGCATTGATTTCCCCCACAGGCTGGTGTTGTTGCTTGTGTTGTAGGTTATTGAGTATTGTCAGATATCAGGATCAATGTAGGATCTCCAGAGGAGCTCTGTTAGCTCACAGCTCACTGCATGGGCTTCAGCCATGCCCCTCGTCACTAGGACTGTGTTACTATTATTTGATGGTCGCAGCTTGCTCCCATCTTTAGATTTAGGATTAGATAGGCATTTTTCAAACCCTTTTTGAAGTTCAATAAACACCCTTGAACTGTGGTCACTTGTGTCTGTCTTACTCTTGATACCATGCCTTCCTTATATGTGGTGTCAAATGTGGGATTTGATTACATTGATAAAAATTGAGAATCCATGCTGATAATCGTTGTACCACCAGAAGGGGAAAATAGAATTGTCAAACTCCTTGACTCTGACTGTGTCTCTCAGCTGCATGCCCAACTGGTCAACAAGATTTGTTTTTTAAAACCCAGTTGTTATTCGATACCCTGCCACTATCCCACTATAACATCCAACAGTGGGATCGAATAATATTGAAAACACTGCCAACCTATAACTTCAATAGACCTAGTGACCTATATCCCCCTTGTCCCGAAACTTTTCTTTTCAGTACCAAGTTATCGTCAGTCCCTGGTCCATCAGATTTAGGGACCAATCTATCTAAGACTTTCCCTTCGGCTGAAGCAGACTCTGTGGGGTCTGATGACTTTGAAACTCTATCAGAAGGAGTCGAGACCGGTTTCTTTTCCGATTCAGAAAGAACTACAGAAGGAACCCCCCTACCCCACCGGAAGAAATGGCCGACATGGCAGCTGTCATGGCCCAGTTGGCCACCCATCAAATTCAGGCTGAAACTAGACAGCAAGAGAACTTGAAAAAATTGGTGGAGTTACAAGCAAGACCCCCGCTACCTCAAGGGATACTTTAGCCATACCTAAAGGGCGAAGATCTAGGTAACTTCTTTCTGATTTTCGAATGATTAGCTAAGCAATTGGGATAGGAAGAAAATCTAAAGAAATGGTATCTGTGACCTCTGCTGAAAGGTGAGCCACAGACTGCCTACCAGCTACTTAATCTTGCCCACCGAGCCACCTTTATATCTATAAAAGAAGGGCTGTTGAAAAGAGTAGACCAAACCTGTGACTTTTATCAGCAAAAGTTAAGGGCCATTAGATTAAATCCTGGAGAAACCCCCCTTGAAATGGGAGAACAAATTAAAAACACAATCGCTCTTTGGATTAAGAATAAAACAATGGAAGGATTGTTGGAAATGATTACTTTAGAACAAGTCACTAATTCTTTACCCACTTTTTTGCAAAAGGCAGTATTACAACTAAATTGACCTACCCTAGCAAAGGCAATTGAGACTGCCCAAAACCATTCGGATGCAGCCTAACACTTCCACTCGGTACACTGAGGTGAGGAACGGAAACATCAAAAACCTACTCACCGGCCCCACCCCAAGGTATTAGATAGAGGAGGAGGATCCTATAAAACCATGGAATGGATACCAAAAGAAAGAATGGAAGTTAAAAGACCAGACCCTAAAAGTAGAGAGGAAAGTAAAAGAGAAGAACCTAAGGGAAGCAAACCATCTCTTCCTATCTGCTTTTCATATAGAAAAACCGGCCATTTAGCCAGGCTCTGTCCAAAAAATGTAAAGGAAGAACCCATGGAAATAGGCTGTCTAAAAGGGGAAGCGTGGGAAGAACCCAAAGAAGATCTGGAAAACTTTGGCATATGTTTGTGTCAGTCCATTGCTGACTTCACCCATGAAAAGGCCTGGGTAAATGGTAAACGAGTAAAAGCATCAATTGGCTCAGGTAGCAAACAAACTGCCATAAGGGTTGACTTGGTCACAACGGACCTCGAGAATGCCACCCTAGTTAAAGTTACATGTGTACACATGGATAACGAAATATACCCTAAAATACCCGTGTATATTAATATCAGGGGCGAGTCATGCCTGGTATCATCAGCCATCATTCCTGGGCTCCTTGAAGAAGTGATTGTGGGAATGGTCCTGCCCGCATTCTCCACTCTTTTTCAGGAATCCCCAACTGCCCATAGGGAATGTATACCTCAAAACTACTGGCAGTCTAACTGTTACTCCCAAACCTCTCCAATATGGGATTGGAAGGAGACAGAACTCCATGAACCTACCATTTACCAAGAACCCTCCACAGGACATAAGGAACACATAAATCTATGGTTACCTCCAGAGCACACTCTGAGCGAGGCAAAGCACACGAGTAAACAGCAGTTCCAAGATGGCAGTTTAACACAAGCTGAAAGACTGCGAACCGGAAGGGGATCGCAAGGAGGGAAGTGCCCTTGACCTTTTCGACAAGGAACCGTACTTTCACAAAACCTCGAGAATAGAAAGCATATGACCAGAAAACCAGACTGAAAAATCCTGCATAGTGTGTCGGAGGTATCCGGGCCCCCCCCGCGTCGATAATTAAGGTGGGGAGAATCGCCTGCTGTCGTGGTACTGCACTTGGCTCCTACAACAAAGCAGTGCCAGTGTAATAAACACTCACAGCCGGTGAGTTGAGGCGATGGATACCAGACCGGTCTGTGTTGAATCCAAGGTTGCAAGTGATAGCATTGTATGGTGATCGCTGAAGCGAACAGTGTATGAAACGCATGTGATATCCCACACAAGTAAAATTGAACAACAGACAAGTGATTGAACCCTGAAACCAAGATACAATACCTTTGACAGAGTGGGCCAGCACTGCGTGTATGCTCATTTGAAGGTCTCGAAGGTATCCAACTGAGAGTTGACAAAGGTGAAAGAGTGGCAAAGAACTGTGCATCGAAGTAGTCCTGCGACAGGTCAAGCAAAATCCTGTGCGCAATCGAAAGTCTTCGATGTTGATACAGCCAAGAAAGTTGATGTCAAAGTAGATAAAGTTGGTCAGAGGCCCGAACAAGGGATATTAATTGAAAGCTTTGGGTTAAAGCAAGTTTGAAAGTTGGTCCGAGCCCAAACAAGGGAGATCAATTGAAAGCTTTGTGTTAAAGCAAGTTTGTGTTAGAGTGAATTAAATTGCCCCGAGCCCGGCGCAGGGAGCCTTATTGAACACTGTGTCAAAATGGCATTGAGCCTGTCTGAGGGGGATCCAAGGTGAATAGTGAATCACCTGGGAAATTGAGTACGTATGAAATCCTGAATATCATTTTTTTAACATGTCTTTCCTTTACATAACCTTGTTTCCCACACTATTTGTATTTAGAGGTAAGGATTGGCAATAAGACACCACTAGGACTGCGTTACTATTATTTGATGGTTGTAGCTTGCTCCCATCTTTAGATTTAAGATTATTTAGGTGTTTTTTAAACCCTTTTTGAAGTTCAATAAAACACCCTTGAAGTGTGTTCACTTGTGTCTGTCTTACTGCTTTTTTTAACGTCTTTTTATTCAACTCTTTTATGTTTATTTTCCTTTTGTTACTTATGTACAAAGCAGAAATTCAAAGTATGATTATTTTTTACAGAGCCTGGTATATAATACAAAACCCCAAGAAGCCCCTCAATTACCCTCCCAACCATGACAAAGGCAGGTCGTCTCCTGATTTCATTCTTTTCATTCATCTCGCCCTTCGCTCAGCTCTGTGTCTCTTTTCTCCCTTGCATGGTGTCTCGCTTACTCAGGTGGGTTTCAAATCTGGCAAAGATTGCAGTTCATTTAACAACTGGCTCCAATCCACCACCACACCCTCTTCCAACATTGGGTTTTGAGTACGTTGCAGGATATCCAATTCTGCTATTCCCCACCTTCGTATATCTCCCAACCATTGCTGAATTCTGTTCTACTTTTGATACCATGCTTTCCTTACAGTATCTTGGACCATATTCTCAAAACCCCCCACCAAAGTCCAGAAACTTGGAGCATCTTCACATTGCACCTGTGCATTTTCTATGTGAATTCCATTTGCACATGTAAGTATGCTCCAGGCTTCTAGATAATCACTCCAGCCCAAGAGTTTGTGAATGTTAAAAGATGGCTGTAGTAAATCCGCGATACTCGAAGATATCTCCTTATCTGCTTTAGACTCAGTCTTGGTGAATCCGGGATAAAGAATGTATGGTGTCCATTTGAAACCAGCTAAAACGTTCTTAGATGGGTCTTTAATGCTACAGTGCTAAATGTGATGTACTGCCTTGCAATCTGGCTTAAATGCACTGATACCCAAAAGCCTTTTCTCACCATAAATGCATTTAAGTTATGGATTTGGTCATTCGTTTTTTTTGGACAGGTAACATCTGAAAGGAGGCAGGCTGGTCAGATAGCAGAGGAGTTAAGCCCTCACTGCTTAAAAGTATGTGCAACTTGCAGGTCACCGGTTTGAGTGCAAGCAGGGTTGTCCAACTCAACCTTTTATCTTCCAAAGGTCAGATGAGGTCTATTGGATTGTGTAATAGTAGCACCTGTTATTTACAGTGACATGAAAAATAAAAGTCTGTAGTAAATGTGCAATTAATTATGATTTATAGTTTTTGGAACACTGTATTAAACTGGAAAACATGCATAGAATGAATTTTCTTCAAATGACAAACACAATGTGATTAGAGAGCAATATAACAAGGGTTTCAGTTCCTGCAGCTAGGTGTGACTATAAAGTTGACAGCCAAATGTTTGCTTTATAACAATCCCTCTTTGTTCATGTTGCAGACTTTGTCTAAGGAGTTGACATTTTTAGGCAATATTAAACAGGGGCTCTTGTTTTTACAAAAATAAACCATGTTTTCCATATTTGTGTAAAGTTGTAATGTGTGGGGGTTTCCTAGAAAAAAATTGCCTTTTTTTACTTTTAACTAGTTTATGAAACTTGTTATGCCTTAGGCTGGTTTCCATTTTGTGAACTGCCTTTAGCCTCAGAAATGTGAAGTGAGATAAAGGGAGAAGAGGAAATCCATAGCAACAGCAAACATGCATATCATTTATTTTACTTGCAACAACACGTTTACCTTTATGCTAATACTTTCTTCTTCCATAGTCTCCAATTCCTGGTGATCCAGCCCCTCACGCTTTGCAGCCTTATTTCTATATTTTTGTTATCCTTTCCTTCATCCCATAGACATACCCTTGGCAATCTTGCCCCATTTCTCCTAGTCAAACATACCTTGTAAAACATTTCCCCCATACTATGATTACCCGCAGACTAGGATTTAAGCAACTAGTACCATCCAACTTACACTACTACAACTATTACACTCATAATAAGACCACAGTTGTTCTTCTGGGCACTACTACTATCAATATCTCTAGAGCTACTACTACCGGTACTCTTGGTTTAAGTATTATTGCCATCTCTATTGATGTAACTACTACCATATCTGCACTTAATACTGGTTTCAGCGCTGTGAGCAGTAGTTTTAGTGCAAATCCCTGTGCTACCACTACTAGCACCACCATTGTTTCGGCTAGTACTGGGCCTACTATCAATATTTCTACTAGTAATAGCATTACCATTAATACAAATGCTAATGGTACTACACCTGGTTCTGTTTTGTTTAGCGCTGATATTAAGGCCAATACTACCATTGACACACTGAATGCTATTGATACTTAAGATTATACTACATATACTGGTGCTGATACTAGTCATAGTAGTACTTGTAGTAGTATAGTACTTGTAGTAGTAATGCTGTAAGTGCTCGTGGAAGTTGGATAACCAAAAGTGGTAGAAATTGTATTTTATTACTAACAATAGTAGTGGTAGTTATCGCAGGACCAGTCATAGTGGGAGAATGTGGGAGAATGAACAATAATAATAATACTTGGTGCAGAAGTAGCCATGCGAGTGGTGGTAGTATTAGTAATAGTTCTATTAGTAGCACTATTCCCAGTAGTAGCCCTAATACTACCAGCAGAACTCAGTTTCACTGGGCATGTACAGGGTCGGGAAGATTTACCATGTGTATTTAATTGGGGTGACGAACAGGATCACAAGGGAAATCAGGTGTCTAAACATTTTAGAGAATGATTACAAAAAATGCCACCTTTTACTTCACTGCCTGGCTGCTTGAAAGCAACTTGAGATAGTCGTCCCTCTTCTGATGTCACTCTTCCAAAAGCTGATGGCTGAAAGGTTTTGAACAAATCATAACCACAGACACATCTCTGGGCAACCCTCCAGACCATCGTTTTTCAGCCTGCGAAAACCATTACAGAAGGAGAAAGACCATATGCAAATCAAGCTTGGTCCCACCCCAAAAAGGGGCAGTCCATCCTGAACTGCTAGGTCACATCCCTTCTGCACGAGACCACAAGCACCCCCAGACATGTTTCAGCCTTGTTGGGCGTCATCAGTGAGCAGTAGCTTGGGCCCAGCAGGTTCGGGACCCACGTCTGGGCATACCCGTCCCACTCGGGGTGACTAAAGCAAAACCAAAAGTTGAAGGTTTTCAAAGACTAATGCCAGTTTGCAAAATGTAGGCTACCCTAAGGAAGAAAAATAATGAGGTTTGTCACTTGGAATGTGAAAGGGATAAACAGCCCTTGCAAGAGTAGAATGATATTCTAAACATTGTGGAGTAACGGCTGACATTATGTTAATACAGCAGATCCTTTTACTGAAATGAAATAAGGCATATTAAATTAATCATTTCTAAAGAGCTGAGATCCCCACCTGTTATGAAAGCAAGTACAAGGGAGCATATAATTTGCTGGGGAAGCGTATGCAATATGTGGTTAAGTGATCAATGATAGACTACTTTTGTATTACTCTAGGAGATACATCCTTGTTTAAATTTCTATTATAAATATGGACTGTATCAAGGGGTCCGTTTATGGCCATCAGCGGTGAGCAGACCCTTCTTCAAAAGGTTCTCTCATCATCTGTGACAACGGAAGGGGGGGGCAAGGTGATCCCAAGAGGAGACTTTCATTCTGTGGAGGATGGGCACTTGGATAGGTAATCCAATTCCAGATTCCTTCAGGTCCAGCTTGTGGGGTGCTTATATATATATGAAGGGGGCAACACCCAATGGAAAAGGAGTACTACTTCTACTACTAATTCCCACTTCTTCATTGACTACTTAGTTGTCTCTAATAGTTGGTTTGTAAGGACTTCAGTAAAAAAATGCATGAAATAGATATCTTGCATCACACCAAAACAGCCCTGAGCATGTGTATAGCACAAGGTAGAAAAGGGTCCTGGTGGAGGGCCCTAAAGACTTGTATATGCTGTTATGTTATTTGGCTTTTGTACTGCATGAGAAACCACACTAGTGGTCTTAAAGCTCTGAGTCCTTGTCCGTGGGTGTGCAATTGTAAACCCCCTGACCTCCCCATAGAGTTGATACCAGACTGTAGGCTGCTGGAGTAGTATAGGGAGACAAAGTGATAGGCAGAAAGGGTAGCTGGGTGGAACATAGGTGGAGAGAGTGTAAGCAAGGTGGTGTAGCAAAACAAGAGGGCGGGACAAACAGGGTATTATGATACTGTGACCCGGGATGTATGTCTGAGTTATATAGAGTAAGTAGTATGTAACCTCCCTGGCTCTTCTTATTAATGAATATTTTGATAGTAATCTGGAGTCTATGGACTTCCATTTGGTTTGAGATGCCTTCAAGTCAGTTACCAGTGGTGAGCACTTTAGCCGAATAGTTACATTAGAAGATAAAGTGTGAGCTAGTCGAGTGAGGCAGAGCAGGTCTTGCATTCATCTCAGAAGTTTTCGGCATCTTCCAACTCTATTGAAAGAAGCAGGGAAATGGAAACAGTGTGGCTGAAAGAAGGATATTTTATACTAATCAGAAATACTGGCAGTGGAGGCACAAGAAGGCAGGCTTAGTGCCTATATATTGAAAGGGTTGCAGGAAAGGATGTTCATTAGTGCTGTGGTATGTGACTGAAATGTGGCAGTGAAAAATAATGAAGAAATCGGTGCTTAATTTCAAGGATATTTTCTTAAAACATATACTGAAAGGGGACACCTAAGCACTCATGAGATGGAAGATAATTTAATGAGATTTACTCTCCCGACCGATTAGCAGGGCTGCCACTGAAAAGTGTGAGAAGATTTTTGTATGTGAAATTGGCGAGGAGTCAGCTTAGACTGGGAAAAGAGATGGGTACAGAGGATCTTCTCTTGAATTTTACCAGGTGTTCTAGGAACAGTTGCTTCCCATCCTGTGTAACCAGTTCAACGACCTTCTTCAGGTGGACCCTTGGGTCTTATAACACAGTAACAAACAGTGGCTTGATCTTCTTGGCCCTTCAGAAGCCTTAGTGTTATTGATGGTCATAGAGTGAGGAACTTAGGGAGTTCCTCTGCGGAATGGGAGTCCTTGTCCCCATGGGGGGGGGAGTCTCTCCCGGTAAGGTCCCGCTTGCTTCTACCCCTAGTGAGGGTATTGTGTAGTGGGCTCACCTCCCTAGCCTCAAGGGAAAGGCGCCCACTGAAAAGCGACTGATTCCCCAGATTTGTCACAGGCCCAAAGCTGGACCTGGATGGGGAGGGCGGGGCAGTTATGAGTCAAACCAGGTTTCTTAGCTCTGTGTGAGCGGTTGCACCAGACTCTAATGCGGGGGTCACTGTTTCCAAACAGGGAGCCAGCATCAAATCTGAAACACCCTGATGATCACTGCGATTGGATGCAGCGGTCACAGAATGCAGATCATGAAGGCCACCAGGGTTGGTTCAATATTCGAGGGATGTTTCGACAGTGAAGATACAGGTGACAGGATGCGCAGATTAAGACAAGGTTGTTCGATGCAGCGTTCGAAGGTCACATTGCATTGCCACCAGGGCCTGTTCGACTGTTGACTGGGTCTGCGACGACGGGGCTAGCAGTTTGAAGAGCAGCACTAGTGTGGTGGTTGCAGCAATGTGCTTCTTTATTTGAGCCGGCAATGGACTCATTTGGCACGATGCAGCGGTGAGCTGGCTCGACAGGCAGCACCATAGTTTGAAGATGTTCGAAGAGTGCCAAAGGTAGCACCGTAGGCCAGGGTGCTCCAAACAGTGCTGAAGGATGGTTTGACGGTCTTCGAAGCAGGAGAACGCAGGAGACTAGCTGCTTGGCTTCTTCTGGGCGCTCCCAACATCGATCAAGCTGGCAAAAACCTGCAGAAGTCCTTTACCTCCACGGAGGTCCTAGGTACCGGTATGACTGGGATAGGCAGGTCTTGCTTCAGCAACAAGTCGCATCCAAAGTGCTGTGATGATGGTTTGGGAGCAGAGCTTTCCTCTTCCTTCACCTCACAACTGGAGGATTCTGGAAAGGACTGCTCTCCAAGCAGCATCCAAAAAAATTCTTCTTTAAGTCTTGAAAGTCTCAGAATAAATCAATGAAGGTGTGGGAGACCCCCATCTTTTATAGGAAGAAGTCCTCAGGTGATTGGACAAAAACATGCCTGCTTTAAGGGGTCAAATCCCTGTCCTTGTGACAAGTGGCCTTTGTGCATTATAACCAAGAGGCTCTGTGCTAAAAGAAGTGGAGGAGATCAGAAGGAAGGAGATGTACAGAGAGAAACAAGATGGTGAAATCTTTCTCCAACTGGCTAAGCTCCCTCTGTCTACACTAACCTTGCCCCCTTCTCAGACCCATAGCATCAAAAGCCATTTGGTATGCAACAACCTGGTGTAAGGCTAGTTCTTTTGTATAGGTGGTGCCCTTTGATTCATATTTCCCACGCCAGCTCCTGCCGAGGGTCTGCCTTGCTGGAAAAAGGTGTTACCTTACCTCATAAAGGATCAAAAGAGAATCAGAGTTTTTCAGTCTCATGTCCTGCTGCCTTGTCAGAGGCAGGTTAGTAATTATGTGGATAACCAGCCCTGATACCTCAACTCGGGTATGCCTTATGTTTAAAGATTAAACTGCCACCAGGATAGTAATTACTAATAATTGTGTTGGTTTTGGAAAAGAGGTGCAGCTTTAAGTGCAAGCAATGTGCTGAAGTGACTCTGTTGTCACCCCACCTGTCAAGAGGGCACCTGTAACCTTTGAACCTGCTCTGTGCTACTGCAGAGCAGGTGCTGTAGATCAGAATTCTGCTGCAGTAAGGCACACAGATCACTCTGTTTTTGGCATTTAGCTTTATGAAAAATGGTCTGGTTAGCTGACCACGTTTTCTGAAATGGAATTACCTGCATCCTTTTATTATTTAATACAAATCAAAAAAGCCATGCATTACATACCATTGCCAGGCAACTTTTCACAGGGGTTGACAAGGAAGTGTACTTCAGATACCACCTCTGGGCTCTGCACAACAAAGTGTTCCAATATTCATCCTTCCCCACACACATGAGGTCAGGCAGCAGGTGTTGTCACAGTAGACTGGAAGTGTGATATGCAAAACCTACCCCAATCCGGCCAGGAGAATTGTTACACCTGGGTCATAGTAGTGCTGGCTCCCTACAACATTTTGTCAAATTCAGTGGATTCTAGAATAACCTAGATAAGAGGTAATGCGCAGAGTGAACAGACAATTTAGTGCAGACATCCCAGGTAGGGTAACCTTGTCATCCTCAGTGAGAAGTTCCATGATTGATTATTTATGTGTCCCAGTTCCAGGATCACTTAGTAAGGTTTGGTGTGGTAGACAACATCTGTAGTGACCACTTCCCCATTAAGTTTGGTATTCGTTTGGCAACAAGAGCTGTTTTGTCTAGCCAGGTGTATCCTCTGGATGTGTCTCTGAATGCCTCACGACGAAGACTTAAATGGAAACATGACATGCAGGAGGATTTAATTAAAAGGGCAATCCAATCCAGCACACATGAATTGGCGAAGCTGCTGTCAGGGACTTTGGATCATGCAAATATTTCAGAAGTGTTTGGCTTATTATTGACCTAGCTTTCCTCTGTATTCTCCTGTGTCGCTGGTAAGCGAAAGGGGATGGCAAGGGTGGGCTGGTTTGACTCGGAGTGTACTAAAGCCACATCAAATCTTCTTTTCATTCTTAGCTGCCCAGGGAGCTCTTAAAATGCTATTATTAGTGCCAGGTCTCGTTATAAGAGGGTTCTGGCTACCAGGAAAAGGGCCATTGAGGCGGATGCCTGGGTCGGTGCTTCCAGGGACAATGATACCAAACGTTTTTGCGTGATTGCCCAGTGTGGTCCCTTATATAAATATAACTTGGATATCCCGGTCAGTAATGTGCCTGATAAGACTTGGCTGGAGGATGTTTCCTCCTTATATATTGCCTGTCGGGGGCTGACACTATGGGCCTGCTACTGCGGGCAACCCAGGGTGCCTGGCAGGGTCGGACTGGGCCATAAAATTGTCTCGGGCACCAATGAAAAAGTGTCCCACAGTTGCAAATGGTAATTCAATCCTTTTGTGACACTGTTTGAATAGTAACCAAGGGGGGAGGTTTTTGCTAAAGACTGGTGAAATTGTGCATTTTAAAGAATATTTATTCTGCAACACTGACCAAAGCTACTAGCCGCAGAGTGAATTGACTCAACAAACTGGCACGAATTTGCCAAAAAGTGTCCCACTTCGAGCAAAAAAACTGCCCCACACCAGCATTCCTGTTTTCGTTGGTCACTGGGCCTATTGCTCTAAAGGCCGGTCCATGCCTGGTGCCTGGCTGTGGGTGGCGATGAGAAAAGTATGGTTTTCTCCGTGGATGAGATTAAGAAAGCTATAGGTTGCAGATGTTGTAGCCGAGCTCTGGGTCCAGATAATGTCCCAACAGATTTGTTTATCATGGCCCCTCATGTTTGGTCCCCTGTATTGGCCCAGGGATTTAATGCTATCTGTGCGGGAGGGGTAATAACCCCTCATGGTCTAGCGTGATCATTCAGCCGATCTACAAAAAGGGGACCCGGCCATCTTGTGCATCCTATAGACATATATCGCTATTAGACTCTCTTTTTTAAATCCTGTGTCGTGCCATTTTGGCCCGCCTGGAGGAATGGGTTATGAGTAATGGGGTTCTCTCTCAGGTCCAGCTGGGATTTCGGGCAGGGTTGGGCACAGCAAAGCAGGTCCTTAATCTGTATCTGGTAACCGCACACTCGCTTTATGTAAGGGAAGAGCCTATTTATTTGCCATTCATGAACCTGAGCATGGATTTCGACAAGGTGCACCGTGCCAAGTTGTGGGATGTGCTCAAGTCCATGAATTGCCCTCCGGCTTTGGTGAGTCTTTTGGCTAGACTGCATGATTCCACACGGGTGAGTGTTAGGAGTGGCACCAATTGACACTGTACAATTTTTTTTCGCAGCTCCACTTGGAGTGTGCCAGGGCTGTGTCCTGGTGCCTCTCCTTTTCTGCTTGCATATTAATGGCCTCAAACACCTCCTAAACTCTTCTTCTGATGTACCTAGAATAGGTGGTCGGTCTCTCCCTGTTCTTGTATACGCAGATGAATCTGTCCTGATGGTGCGTACCCCGAGAGCTCTGCAGTCCCTCATTTCTGACTATGCTGTTTTTATGGACGGGTTGGATCTAGTGGTAAATGCAGCAAAGTCTGCGGTGATGGACTGTTGGAATGGAAGGCACATGGTCAAATTCACGGCCATGCAAGTTAAGAGCAGTGTGATCCCCAGGGTCGATCATTTCGACTACTTAGGGGTCAGATTTCTAACCAGCTTCTGTGCCACTGCCCATATAACAAAACAGGCTGTGCGGTTCAAACAGGCTCTGGGTGGGGTTACCAGAGCTATGACCATGTTTAATTGGCTTACTGCTCAAACTGTATAAAGGCAATGCAGCCTTGGTGGCTAGATTTGCTAAGGATTTGTGGGGCTACGCTAATGTTAACGCTGTTCAAATAGTGGAGAATCATTATTTTAAGAAACTGTTGGGCCTGCTATTGTTGGCTCCACATTTTGGAGTATACATGGAACTGGGCTGTAGGCCAATCGGGGATGTGGTTTCCTTGCAGCCTGGCCTGCATTGGTGTAGGTTTTGGGGCAATGAAAGAGCTATTCTTACTCATGACCTGATTACCTCTATGATTGCTAAAGATTCTGGTGGTAAGGTCCCATGGTTGTGCCATGTTATGAAACCATTGAGGGCAATTAATATCACACATCTGTTCCCGCCCGCAATGTGCTCTCCCAAGATGAGATACAATTGTGGACTGCCCGTTTCTATGAGCATGTGAGTACTAATAGAGAAAGCGTGGAGCTGCTAAAACCCAAGAACAGAGGGCTAATGACCATCACGTCGCCTGGCGTTGAGAAATATTTGCTGTGGGAAGAATTTGTAACAAACCGTGTTCTCATAACTAGGGCTCTGTTTGATTGTATCCCATTACGGGCAATGGTGGTTGCTTGGTCTGGGGGGATGCCAACCGGTCTTGCCCTCTGTGGGATGCGCCACATGAGGACCTTGCACAATTGGTATTTTTCTGTCCTGCAACTGTGGAAGTGAGAAGTTCTGTCCTACAGCCCTTATTGCGGAAAATTAATTTGTGCAATATCGGCCTGCTCCAATATATTTATTGTGGGCTGACTCACCTTGCGTGGGTTGGTCCCTGCTTGCATACTTAAAATCAGCACTTCACCTGAGGAAACCTATGCTTAGAAGTATGACATGAAAAGAGAATATATATATAATAAATGTTATCCTTATTGTAATATATTTGAATTGTACTGTGTATTTTGTATTGTTTTTATGAAGTGTAATTTGCATTTCCGAAAATTAACATAATAATGATGATGATGATATTGAAAATAAAATAAAATGCCCATCAGTCATTAACAGTGTACTGGTTACCCCTCTGTAATCAATGGAAGGACAATAAAAGAGGGAGGCCCCTGTAAATGACTGAGGAAGCGATCAAGCTGTTAAAGAGACTTTGGTTAAGATAATCTCGTAACACCATCACTGCGGGTTCTGACAGTGTGTACATAATTTCAAAAGGAACTGCGGCAGCCGCAGCCAATTCTGTCGGGAAATCGTAATTCATGTTTGCAATAGGAGTATAAAAAGAGGGCTTCTGATATACATTGGGATATTCAAGTTAGTGTCAGGCAGAATGCAGACTTAGTCGGATACCTGGAAGAGATGCATCATACTCCTGTGGATAAATTACCACCAATCGCCGAAGAATGGCTGATGAATGGGGATGGAGCACCCATTCACGAGGCAGGGGCGCTTTACCTCTACTACAAACAAATGGCATCATGACACAGAAGCTACCGAAGGATAGACATAAGACAAAAATGTGTACCCAGTAATTGCCGACAACTCCTCTCTGGTTCCCTTACAAAACTCACCTGAAAATGCCCCTTGACTAGCGTGAACCACTATTGTAGTCTTGAAATGCTACTCTGGGGGGCATGTTATCAGTCACAGGATGCCAGTGTCACTACTTCTTGCTGCCAGTAGGAAAATCTCACTCTTTGAGTCCCTAGTTACTGCAGTCAGAGCCAGAATCCCAGAACCTGAATCCTTGCTTGGAGTGAAAGGGAATGGCTACTTAGTGTTGGTCTGGCAATCTTTTTTGGTTGAAGATGTCCTTACAGAGTCATCTGGAACTACAGAGCCAGCCTAAAATGAAGTAGCTCGGAGGTGAGATATGTGGTGAAGACGCATCCTCTTGTGTCTTCATGCTTCTGGGTTCAGCACCAGCTTCCCTGCATTGTATTGTCCTGCTGGCGTGCTGTTGCCAGCAGGAAGAAATGTCTGAAACTTCCAGACAGCAAGGAAGAAGACGGAATCACAACCTCTTCCCTGCTGCTATGTCATGATGCTGCACAACTGACTTGTACTTATAAGTCCATCATGGTTTCCAATGCCTTCCGTGAAGGAGGCTTTTGCCCCCTTAGCAGAACTAGCAAATAGATCTATCCCTGGCGGACCACGTCTTAGTAGGGCCGGTATGGGGAGGACTCAGAGACCTAACAGTTGAAAGACACGAATACCCCTGAGAAAAACAATGTGACGAGCGGAACTCAGAAGAAACCATTTCATACACCAGTTAATACAGGGAATCTAATGCTCAAATCATTAATGTTTGCTAACTTTAGTATCCAACCAGTGCCAAAAATATATGACTAGATTGCACTGTAACAAAGGTCACCATTGAGATGGTGCTCATGAAGGACCCCAGTTTACCCTCTTTGACAAATCCAGGGACTTTGTCCCTTCTGCCCAAGGAAGAACCACCCGCTTTGGGACTAGGGCGGTGAGCCTGCTAGGCTTAACACCCCCAAGGGCACCAGGGAAAGTGTGATCTCACAGGGGGTAACTCCCTCTTGGGGGACAATGAATCCCTAGAAAGGGATTTTATTCATCCTTCCTCATGTGAAACGTCCCAGGTGTTTGTTGGCTATATGGGATTGGCCAGTATAATTATATATATGACCCTTTAGAAATGGCTGCAGTGGTTTTGGAACCCTTTTATCAGACCCTCATTACGAGAAACACAGAATTGACAGATCACTCAATCTTGTTTCAGCTTGAAACATAAAGACAATGCAGGAACAATACCAGAAGGCAAGGAAAGGGAAGAGGAAGTCCTGCAGAGCTAGCTGCAAGGGGGGACATCCTGCTGGAGGGCAAAGTCAGGAAGCAGCTCGACAAAGAAGACGTCTTGCATGGAGGAGTCAAGGAGCCCATGCGATGCTGCTCTCTCCAAAAAACGATCTGGAGCCAGCCAGGCTCCACCGAATGAAAGGAGAAGCACCAGCCAAGCTGGAGTGGTTGACTAATGGCTGTAGTCCATTTAGCCGACGAACCACTGAGTATTCGGCTGAAGAGTAGGCTAATGCCATGAACCGACAAGGGGAGCCCAGGAAGAGGTCAAACTGTAGTTCAGTGACAACCGAGGAGACCACCTCCTCTGAGGAATGCCACCACAACAAAGAAGGTACACAGTGTTTCCTGCAAGCAGGGTGGAGAGGCCGAGCAAAACCGCACGGCAGGTGACAGACCCAACATCGGGTAAAGAAACCCCACGGCGGAGTGAGAGACCAGAGAACCTTAGGCAGGGTGAAAGCCAAACGACCCAGAAGTAAGGGACACAATAATCGATGGCAGGACGAGAGTGTCCAAATTCCAAAAAGGGGTGAAAATAGCAATACAAGAAGGAGGGGAGAAAAACATACAACTCCAAGGTTGATTGAGAGAAGCTATACTCTAGGATGTAGTAATCATGAATTGATAGCTATCGTCAAAGATTGTTATATGAGAAAATGAGAAAGACCTACTGCATTCTTATTGGAACTCTGAAACATCCAACCAGGCACAGGCCTGGAGTTATGCAGACAGACATTTGGGTGGGGGTCAGAAGCCAGCAGCCATTTCAGCTATTGGGAAGGAAAACCCTTTGAGACCTGTTCTGGTCAATTTTGTTAGTCCTTTTGATTAGTGGTACGATAAGAACTTATATTAGTTTAGGCTTTGGGACAGAGGACTTTGTTACGTTTGTAAGGCTTACTGACAAGCACCATTTATTCTTTTTCTTTTTAGATCAGGCCAAGATAAACATTAGAGATAAGGGAAGAACAGGCCTTCTTCTCTTTGTTAAATAAAACACAAGTTTTGCCATGACCTCTTGGCCTCCTAAATCTGACTCGCCACATCTCCCTTCCATGCATATATACAAATTCACACACAAAACACATACACACACAGCCCCACGATACACACATGTATGCAGCACTCATGTGCTGTAATGAATCAGGAGTAAGACTTGGACAGAGACATTGTAATGGCTGCTATGGACTTATATTAAAGTTAAAGAAAGGTAGGATAAAGACCTATCCTGCCCTAACACTATGAGTGGTTTCCCTGCCTCAGTGAAACTAAAGGATGTCAGTGTCAGAACGTCCAAAAATAGAGTTCTCCGTACTGTGTCCAAAATTCTATCCTGACCCTCACAAGCTAAACTTAAGAAAAAGTGCAAAGGGATAAAGTCTTTCAACTGGCCATCTGTCGTCTTCTTTAATGTTCCAACATAAAGTTCCAAAAGGTGCACAAAAGAACAAATAATTGAAGTTCCCCAAGGTTTCACAGCTCTCAGAACGATGGGGGAGGGTATTCCCTTCCCTCTAGTAGTCATCTTCTCTTCAGCTCTCTACCACAGTTCTTTTCCTCGGCAAAAGACAACTTTCCAATCAGGGGGGTATGATCCTCACTCAAGGGTTCTTGCCTCACCCCTTGACTTGCTCCAAAGTTCTTTGACATCTATTCCACTCAGTATGTATAGTTCCCTTCCCCTAGATTTCACACTCTTGAATTGAGATGCATGTCACCAGACTTGCATTCACTTTTGCCTGGTTTGCTCTTCTGCTAGAACTTCACAATATTTCCGTCACATTCAGTTTGGCCTGGTTTCCTCTCCTGCCAGGACTTCACAATATTTACTTTTCCTTTCGAGGGCAGATCCTCAGATTACCATCAGGCAAGTGCCTGGTACAATCTCCTGCAAGTGACTTTTCCTTTCAGGTGCGGGTCTCCAGACTCGCCTTCACAATGCTCCACACATATATTTGGGTCCGGGTGCCAAACTCGTACAGTGCCCGGTTTACTCTCCTGCCAGGACTTTTCACACTGTATGATGTGTAGATGGGTTTCAGACTTGAACAATTTACTAGGCCACAGCCTTGTCCATGCCCATTTCATCAATTGAGTCAGCGACCCTCCACCTTCTCGTTCGTTACTTTCAATCGTTATAACAGGGCTTTCTGCCTGCTTTAGCAGACTCCTTAACTTTCACCAATGTGTGCGTTATTTGCCCCGAAGTGCCCCTGTGTCCCGCCTTTCCCTTTTTTTTTAGCTGCTCCGGTGTTCTTCGAGTCATCCTTCGATTGCTGTTGCTTGCCAGTGTCTCAGAACATTCTTGCCTGGTCTCATGCGTCTCCTGACAGTCTTGCGTTGTCCTCTACGGCAGACCTCTGGTTTCTCAGCTTCCTCATAACAGCGTTTGCAGCAGCCTTTCAGCATCGGGCAGCACACTGCTTGCTTTCCACCTTCCGACCGGCTTCACTTGAAGCAAGGTTCTCTCTGCTGCATCTCTCTCCCCTCCATTCGCACAGCTGACTGGTATTTAAGTGTTCCGCTACTGTGTAGCTCCCGCCAACAACTACCACGCAGTGTAGGTTTCCTGGTTCTAGAAATCTTCATGACTTAGTCTTCTTTCTCATCTCAGTACTTTGGTATAATTTGGCAGAAGGAACCCTGATGTCAGTATAAGATGGTGGATGGTACAATACCATAATAAGCCATGACAGTTTGTGAACCTGGGGGGAGAGGGGTCATACCCAGAGTGGAAAGGTTGGTACTGCATGTCTTGCAACCAGCCTCTCTCCCTCTCATGAGGGTCCCCTCCAACCCCCCCATATGACCCTCCCTCGGACAGCCAAACCCAGTGTCAGAATCAGGTTGCACCTGCCCTCCCCCTGGCATATGGGAAGAGAATTTCCCCAGGAAGGGAGTGGTGATATCTCTGGATTCAGCAGAAAGCACACAAACAGGGTTTTCTTTTTTTTACTCTCGATTTCTTTTTAGAGTAGTCCCTCACCTGTGCTCCTCGGCACAACAACAGGAAGCAGGGAGGGAAATGTATTGTGGGCGCCCTGTGGGCATGGACGGACCTCTTGTGCAGGAAGATCACAGAGAACAGGCTGATGCATGAGGTGAGTGTGTGATCATCTTCATTCCTGACAGGTTCCACTCTGTGGTAAAATGTAGAGATCTTCAGATGAGACCTTCCCTGAGAACACCGCCACCACCACCCAGGCTAGTCACCTCTTATCAAATCACTCCAACATCCAACCGCCAATAGTAGAACTCTGACAGTCAAGCCTTCTACATTCCAACAGTGACATACACATGACCTCATTCCCTGGCCACTCGCCACTACACACCTTCCAGGAATGGTGATGCCAAATGTAAAACATTTCAAACAGCGCAATGCAATAGAATAACACACCTTCATCGTGTTAACAATATTTCAATGCTCCAAACCCCTTTAATCACACAAGATAATTAATCAATGACATTAACTGTACTCACTCCCCTAAGTAACATAACTGCTCCCAATGCTCCTTTTAACATAGATAAATAAGGAGGAACTACACACACTCTATTTGACATACACAAGTAAACTTCATTTGACTTACAAAAGGATACGACAGGGAGACTTAATACTACTTCTCCTCCCACACAATATCAGATTCACAGAAGGAAAATACTGACACAGAACACAAGGAAAACAACAAAGCAGTCCACATAACAAAAGAGAAAAAATTGAAACAATCCTGCAGTAGCAAGACCATACAACATGACATTAGAAGGATGCATCGTAACATACTAGGAAAACATGCTCGACTAATGAGATGCCCTACAAATCAACTTCCTATGCATCTCGCCCAATTTACTTCGTCACTAGATTGCACCCCAACACTAAAACAAATAATGCAGACAATCTCTACACCCCAATTATTTGCAGAATTCCTGACCTCCGGTACTAACGAAAGCACCTGGAGTTCGAGAAATGGCCCCCAACAAAAGGTTGCATCCCCCCTATCTGCCGCCACAACAGAGCGCACAGACAGCACCTGCCCCTGAAAACTGGCCTGATCTCCAGGACTAAACCAAGTGCCTGGGGAATGGGAAGTGCCTCCATCAAAAAAGTATCACCCCACAACGGTCGCTGCAAAGAGCCAGCAGACAGTACTCACCTGAAATATCCTGTACCACTCGAACAAAATGGCATGACAGCTAACATCAACCATCACATGCAGTGAATTAACCCGCAGACCACATCTCCACTGCATGCTGCAAACCCTAGCCTGGGGGGTAGGTTACACACAGAGATTGCGATCTTTTTTTGACCATAAGCAAATACAACTGCTAAGTCATCGTGGCTACACTAGGCCTTGTGCCCTACAAGTCACAGTGAGGTACACAAAACTATGTTATGGCAACCCCTTATGTGCTCATTCAAGTCTCCTAGTCGATACAATAATGCCTCATTGCATAATATATGAATAATGATACAATAATGCCCCCATGGCAAGCCCTATTGGCTACAATAGTCTCATTTATTGAAAACCACAAATCTAATACCTCACACAATGCCCCCTTGGCGGTTCCATGTGTTAATATCCCCGCAGAAATATCGCGATACAAAAATATTGCCATATTTTTGCGGCGATAGTGAGCCATGGACCCTGCGGGGGACACCCCCGCAACCTCTGCATTATTTTTAAATGTGCGGGGGACACCCTTGTAACCTCTGTTCACACAAATTATCCCCCCCCCAAAAATATTGCCGATGGCGAGACAGACGAACTTATGTACGGCGATATTTTTTTGGGGATAATATGTAGGGATACCCCCTTGGCAACGTCCCTGTGGCTCTATTTGCGTTCATACAAGTCACTGCTTGTGCTAAACAATAAGGCCCCCTTGGCAAACACCCCTATGGCTATGTGCACATACAGACCACTAATATAACAATTAACACAAGGCCTCCTTGACATTACTCACGCCCCCTTGGCAAAACCTTTATGGTTAAACTAAACTTTGGAACCATGACATTAGGCAACATAATGTGCTTAACAGTTTGTAATGTAACAATAGGAAGTTAAAACTACCCATTAAAAGAGAAGAACTCTTGACTCTAATCATAAATTCCACATCTACACTCAAAACTTCCCCGCATTTTAACTATAAAGATCTTATGATCTGTGTGATCACTGTCCATTCACTGTCCCAATGCATCTCACATTGGGACGAAGAGTCCACATCTCACCAGCTCTCTGCACCCTACACTGGCTGCCAATTGGAGGCAGGGCCACCTTAAATTCCTATGTATTTCACACCGTGTGGTGCACAGAGCAGACCCCAAATTCCTACATAAAAAGTTTATGCCTTACTACCCAGTACGCACCCTAAGGTCAAGCACTGACCTCCTCCTAGTAGCCCCCACCTCCATTTCAGCCAAGAATGGAAGGTACTCCGCCCTGGTGCCAACTTTGTGGAACTCACTGCCTCCCTGCATTGGACACAGCGAAGACTACATGGTTTTCTGGAGGGCATTGAAAACCTGCCTAAAAACACATAAGGGAATGCCCTAACCACTCGACTTACTGCCACAACCAAGAAATGGCATGGTAACATGCTCAATATGCGCCCTTTTTAGACTATTAGTCCAGACGATATCTACTCCCACTATCTGGAGCGTTTGCCCCAGACTTGAAATCCCAATCGTAGTAGCACCTATGTACATGACGGAAGTGAGTCATTGCCTTCTTCCGCCAGGAATACTGTACGCTCTGAGGCCTAGAGATATCTATCTCCATGTATCTGGACCGATTGTGCTAGACTCGTAACCCAAGCACTAATAGCACCTATGAGCTTGATCAATGCCATGCACTTTGCACTACGATATCAGTCCAAGAACTGCACATGCTTGCTCCTACTCATCTGGAAATCCATGAGCAGAAATAGACGTCTAGCACTTATTTTGCTATTCACACCTATCTGGGAATGTATTCAGCAGAACTACCTACCAGAAATCTATCTATCAGTACTACCAACCAAAGCTCTAATAGCACTTGTGAACTTGATCATTGCCCAGCAAATATGCACTCGGCCATCTGTCCAGTAAATACCCTTGCTTGCTAATCGTACACATCTGGAAAACCCTGAGCAGATCTGGTAAGGACCAGAGTCTGTAGCTCATCCATGTGAGAGGCAGAGACAAATAAAGTGGCTGAAGAACACTCTGCAGATTACACTGGCAATAGAGGTGTGCCACATAATACTAACATGAACTCTACTGTATAAATGCCTCTGTTTGCAGCAGGCTGCCATTTCTAGATACCGGTGGACCCAGGCACGCAAAGGGGTGGGGCTTCAGCCTGTTAAATGTCTTGTGGTGATTGTAACTCGGCTCCTGGAGAAAAGGAATCCAGCGGTTGGCCTGGGGAACCCACTGATGGAGGGAGCTAATAGAGGGGCAAGGGAGGATAAAAGGGGGTAGAGTGACCAGGGCAGTGTGGGTTGTACGGGTGAGGTCAAGGAAGGAGAAGGGGAACCGAGAGACCAGACAGAGGAAGGACAGTATGGCGGAGTGCGGAGCAGAATCACAGATAGCGTGTGCAAGGGGAGATATTGGTTGCTGAGAGAAAGTAGCACTTGAGTGTGAGAGTGCATATAAGGAAAGTGAAATTAAGGCAGAGTGTAGGAGAATGTGATTGAGCATTAATGAGAAGGGGGACTGAGAAAATGAAAGCAAGGTGAATATGTGAGAAAGTGTGGGTGTAGTTTAGTGAAGGGGAGCAGAGTGTAGTTGTAGCAGATTGGGAGGAGGTGATATTAGTGTGAGTAGAGTGTAGTAGTGAGTAGAAGGAATAAGATTGCAGGGTGGAGATAACAATAGAGAGAGAGGAACATCGGAGGGGGCAGAAAAGGGAGGGTGACAGAGATAGAGGGGAAAGACGGTGGGAGGTAAAGCAGGAAGGAGAAAGAAGGAAGGGAAAGGAGACAGAGAATCTTAGAGTGAGTAAAATGGCGTGAGAGGAAAGGGCAAGTGAAGCCTGGAGAATTGGAAGGCACTTACCCGAGTCTTAATGATCACTGTGTTGGGACCCCTGGATAGGATCCATCTAGGCATTTCCAGAGGGAGTCAAATAGAAAAGGTGTTTGCCTTCATGCCACCCCAACCAGCAAGTCAGCTTGTAGACAGTAGGGATTACCAATCTCTAGTAACAACCCTGGGGTTTAGGGACGCCTGGACTTGGGAGGGAGAAGCCCATGGGAGACGAGAGAAAGAGGGACAGCCATAAGAGAGCCCCTTTGCAGAAACCTTAATAAAAAAAATCGTGAACATTCTACAAGAGATGCTGTATTCTTGAGGACATCTCTTGTCAACAGATAAATGTTTGTTTGTCTGGTTTGCTTCCGTCTCGTTCTGTTGTGAAGCCTGCAGATGCACCTAAGCAGTGAATCGGTAAAGACATTACCTTTTATTTAATTCATTAAACATCTATTCATAGCTGCGTTTTCGTCTTGCTTGCCTGCAGCACTTGCTCAAGATGTTTTCAACGTGTTGCTGCTCACAAGGCAGTAACTTGTGCCAAATGAAAAAATGTCATATTATTGGTTCTTCCTTCAAGAATCCCAGTTTTATAATTTCTCATTTTCTTTTGTTTGTTACACTAGAATCTCTCTTAACTTCTTTCAGAGGGTTGGCTGGAGACTCAGGCTAGCACCTCTATGTTTATAGTGCATGTTGCAAGAATTTTCACTGGACAGGAATGTGGACCTCTGTCAACCATGCTCAATATCATGGACAATGATCTTCGTGAATGACCATAGAATAATCATTGATAATCGTGGTTTCTCAATGATCATAAAAACAGTATTAGCAACTTGCAACCATTAGTTTTACATCAGTTTCCCTTTGGCACTATTTATTGTGAGCTGTTCCATGTTAATTGCTGAAGGTTTCGAAAATAAATTCTCCTTCTCTTGAACTTGTTTTCTTGCCATTGATGTGCACTGTCATTACTCTGAATAGGAAACTGGGATCCAGCTGATAATTCACTGCTTGTATCGCAGTGCTTAGTACCATGCAGGAATTGGCAGGAAGAGATAGGTTTTCTACAAAGGGTATCTTAAAACATTTGATTTCTTTTTAAAACCGAAATATGCATTTAGCACAGCTTGTGTCTGCAGTTGTGCTTGTCAATTAATATCCCTATTGGAGAAGAGTGCTCTGACAAGTGCAGAAGCAGAGAGTCAAATGCACCACTCATCATGACTAAATACTGTGGGCCACATCTCGCTGGAAATTACTGTCAGTTCTATCATACCCTCTTAAAATTCATGACTCTGAAATCATCTTTTTACAATCTTCTAGGTCTACGCTTATTGGGGATCTCATCAAATATTTGCAGACCTTTTCCCTGCGTTATACCATATCACTCTCACTCCTGTTGGCTCTAGGAGTTGAAATTTTGGTAAGTGACGGCCCATGAAGCCAGCCTTTATTCTTGACAAAGAACAAAGTGATTTCATATTAACTTTTCCCCTTTCTTTTCACTTTTTTTACCTGCTATTCCCAAACGTTTTTCACTGTGCCTTCTTCGACAAGGTCCTCAGCTTCTTTTATCGCTACATGCTAACTGCAGGTCTTGTTGCATTTGCCGGCTGGCCTTTTACTACAGGACTCAACACCCACCATAAGGTATGGCTCATTTCTTTTTAACTGTTTTTCATCTAAAAAGTGTGTATTGTGATTGGTAATGAATGTGTCTGACAAACTCCTAATAATTGTTTAGAAAATAGTGTCTGAGCAATTTCAGCCTGCTCATTCTTAGGCATTTTCCATGTATTATTTGTTTTGGTGTCTAGATCGCATTACTTAATTCTACCTGCTTTTTAAGTGGTGTTATGATTTTATTGCAGCAGTGTGGTTTAGTGGATTGTGTAGGGGATTTAAATGTTTTCCTCCCATTGTCCATTATGGGATGAGTCGCGACAAGGGGAAAACCAGGGACAAATGTTGTATAGGGCCCGAAACCACTGCATTACAGCTGTCGTGGAAAATAAAGCCCACTTGATTCTGGTGGGTTGATGAACACTTTATTGGTTGAAGCAGTAAGCAAACGAAAGACCAACGGCAATCTAAGACTGCAGGCCAAGTGAACCTCCCTCCTGAATCCAGGTTATTTATACTCCCAGGATTTCATGGGTTCCAATGGAATGGGGAGGTATTAGTCTTTTGGCAATGTCACACCTTTGACCTTTATTGCTGACTGAGACAAAGCCCTTCATGTACATTGTTTTGATGCCAGCTGCAGTCGGCACCCCTCATTAGTGTTATCAGTAAGCAGCTCAGTGTAGCACATTTCTTCAGGGCAACTATACTTCCTTCAGCCTTGCATCTCGCATCGAGGCAGGCGAGATGCCTTCTAATATGATGACATCCGCCTGCTAAGTCCGCCACAGATTAAAAGGGGAGAGCCCATAAAAGCTGCTTATCTATGCCTAAAAGGATATACATTAGACATGTGAACAGTGAAGGCGAGTTTTCTTTAGTAGTGAACCAGACGCTTCTTGATCAGTGGCATGCGCAGTGGCGCTCAGTACATTGCATTGTGCGGATATGAGCACTGGCTTAACATGGCGCAAGGTAAACAGATTATATGGTTATACATTGGTGGGGTGCTTGGGGGTACTTATTCGGTCATGCTTTATTCATTTTCTTTCCCCCCACTCTCCCCTCCTATGAGACCGGTTCCATTTGTTAATATCCCCTGTAAAATATTGCGATACAAAAATATCGCCATATTTTTGCAGTGATATTGAACCATGGACCCTGCGGGGGACACCCCCGCAACCCCTGCTCCCACAAATGACCCCCTCCCAAAAAATATCGCCTATGGCGAGACAAACGACCATATGTATGGCGATATTTTTGGTGGGGATAATATGTAGGGATACCATGAGACCTTCACACCAGTCTCATTCCACACGTTTTGAACTGCACATATTTCACATCCAGGCATATTGAAGCAGTTGTATCTTCCGCATGGCAGTACATTACTTGAGCAGTTGGTGAGCCATCTGGGCAGAAGCTGATTATCCGTTGGCAGGCACATTTACATACCATGGGCAGCGGGAGAGCCCCAAGTGTATAACCACACCTAGGAGTAAAATCTGGCCAGTGGATGCTCCTAGCAGTCCCAACAGCCCCATGATCCATGACCCAAAGGACTAGCCAGACCCTTTGCTGCTGTGTAAGCGGGTGACTGTATCGTGAATGTGGGTGATGTTGCTTGCGTAATCAGGTATTAAAGTACAGCATTTGCTTTTTACAACTATGCAGGTGCCCCCCCCCCCTTGTAGGCAAGTATGCTGGCTAGGGCCTTAGGGTTCTGGAGCACCATCGTGCAAATGGACAGTTGTTCACGGGACAGCATTGACAGGGACGCAGTGGTGGCATCGGCAAGGTCTAGAGTGGTTAGCTTGTTCAACTGGTCCTGGTTTACATTGACCCCAAAGGCTGGTACTAGGTACCCTACGCCTCCGACAAACGAGTCCCAGTCACTCTTTGACCAGGGAAAAGCAGGAAAATTGTGGGGGAAGGGGGGTTGTGCACTGCAGGCATGATATATCCCAGGTAACCCCTCCCTAGATGATCTGCAACCAGGCGTAAGACTTTGTTAGGAATCCATTATGAACATCCCTTTTGTTACCCGGGAGATTTTTTGGCAGCCTACATGGACCCGCCGTTATCAGGGAGACTCCAGAAGTGTTGTCATCATGTAAGGTGTGAGAAACCAGAGGATGTCTCTCTCTCAAGTGGCCAGGGCACGGCCATCACCTTTGGATCCAGACCTTGGGGGTGGACCAGTGCGCGAGTATCACCTGGGTGAGGGGTCTTTGGGGAGTGGGGGTGAGGCAGCCAATGGTGAGACGCGATATTCCCCCCTTTTTTGTTTGTCTACCCCATCCTATTGTTTAGGATACTCCGAGGTCCCAACTCCCCTCCCCCTTTTTACACAAACACTGGGCCGAGGAAAAGGGTGACTGAGAGTAACAAGACTAACTCCCATACATCGTACTGGACATGTCCCTTTAACCGGGTCAGGCAAAGCCAGGCACTTGCCTTCAAGTGCATACACCTGATACCTATTAGCTCTCACACGGATAAAAGGCAACACAATACACACTCTGAACAAGGCGGAACACGAGTATGAGCACAACTTCCGGGATGAAGGCAAACCTACTGCAGCAGAGCGACAGACCAAGGGACGAGAGCTGCGGGTAGAAAACCCCAAGAGTTCCCTATTGGAGGTCTTTTCCTCCGACAGGCCACTAAAGAAAGGTGGAGAAGGCCAGATCCCACAAGTGAAGACTGTATTGTGTTCCAAGGATGCCTGCGAATCTCCCGGGTGAACGGCAGAGTTGGGGAGGTGAGGCCAAGCCTGTGGTACTAACCTTGACTTGTGGATTAGAACTCACAAAACCCAGAAAAACACAAACACAGCTGGTGAGTTGGCAAGCGACCTAAGAGACCGGTGTGTGTTAAAGTTTGAAATAGAAACATTACATTGCAAGTGAAGGCTGCGCGCGTGTGGATGAGATGCGAAGAAAGGCAGACCTCTGAGTGAACGTTGCTGTAAAAGACATCTGCAAAATCAGCGATACTAAGTAACAGAGTGGTCCGGTGAAAGGAAGTAGCCCACTCGAAGGTCACTGTGAAAGTTACTTTGTTTAAAGTGAGAAAGCAAATGACAGCAAAAGTGAAATAAAGAAGATTCATTCTTAGAGAAGTGAAGAGTGAAAGTTAAACCTTGAAATTTGAGTCGAAGTGGTCCTGCGGTGGTCTGTAAAGAAAGCCACGCACATTTGAAAGTCTTTGACATCCGAAAGTGGTCTGAGTCTGACTGAGGGAGACCCGAAGTATTATAAGCTTGGGGAAGGGAGCCCCAAGAACTGTGTGGTGAAAGGCCTGAGCCCGACAGAGGGGGGATCTTTGTGAAAGTTTTGGTTGAAACCTTATTTTGGAAGTCAGAGAAAGAGACTTTAACCTGGAACCCCAGGCGGGCCTCGATCCACGTGTTTGAACTGTATATTGTGTTGGAAACAGAGCCAGAGTTTGTCATCCTGCTTACAAGGCACCGCCTTACTCCGTGAGGCCTAAAGTGGGGAAGAGAGCTGGTTCAACCACATTATCATTTGAATACCGATTTTTCCTTTTGCATACATTTGTCCTTTTTACACTTTTTTGTACAAGAGATAGGGCAGGCATTAGGTTTTGTGAGCATAGGGCATTTAGATTTTATAGACTCCACTAGGACTCCGTTATTTATTATTTGATGGTCGATACTACTCCCATCTTAGTTATAGGGCAAAGTAGAAGTTTTTCCAGTCCCAACAATTTCAATAAATGTTTTACAAATTGTACCCATTGTGTCAGTGTCACACTTGTGATACCATGCCTTCCCCACAAAGGGTATCCTAGAACCAACTCTGTTTACTATTCCATTCAGAAAGGTTCCAGAAACAATTGCTTGTTACCATGTCGTTTCAGTGGAATTACATATGGCCGCCTTGTATGACAAGTCTCCTTACGGGAAGTTTAGGTCTAGTGTTTTACGAGATGGCTAACAGGAAAAGGTAGGATGACTCGGTACTTTGCCGGCAACTTGCATAAAGCAAGCAGAGAGACGACCGGCAATTGTCTCACAAACTGCTTACGGCCTATGAGATTCCCGCCAACCCAATTTACCTTGTTTCCTGCTTATCGTAGGTAATTAGACTGGTAAGGAAGGTTTGTTTTATTTGCCATGTTTAATTTTTGTTTACGCTCACGCACCATAAATTCTACTCTTAAAACGCATGCTCAGATTACTTCCTGTGTTAACTAGTAGAGCTCCTTGTTTTTCAACTCCAAGAATCTATATTGGTTTCAAGCTGTGAGATAAGTAAAGTGAATTTGCAATCTTTTTTTCCATGATGGTATCGCTATTCTTATAACCTTCCTGTGAATCAAACAGGATTTCCTCACCGGATGGTTCTGGCTAGACAGAACAGGAGGACAGATAACCATCTATTCTAATTTCACTGATTGACACTTCTTCTTATTTCATCACACATAAAGAACTTAACTCCTTACTAAACACCTCTTTGTTTTCATCGTGCCCAGCTCCTGTGTTGGTGATCCGGATTTGGGGATAATAAAAGGAACGCAACCAATAAATCGCCCTTGCCGCTTTGGTCGTTCCCCTTCCCTGTGGTTTATAACACTGTGGGGGACGAGCTATAGTGGTAGAGGTGGACCCATCCCATGGTTCCTAAGGATACTCTCTGCACAGAATCCCAGGAAGCCGGACAGCCTTATGTTGCGTACCCGGATTGAGTGAATGTAAACCCAGGGTCAAATGCGAAGGTGACATTGTTTATTACCACACAGAATTGTGTAGACATGTAATGCTGACATTTGCTAGTACCTATGTACGGGGGCTCTTGATTTGTGTGGCACAGGAGCCACGTTACTGCAGAGGACAGGCAAAACGTAGCTGGTTTGGTTTGTACCTGGTCTGGGGTAGGGTGCTTCGGTGGTCCATTGTGCCTGGGTGTTTCGGCACGGCCTGGGGCCCACAGACTGGGTAGTTAACTTCAGGTCCAGGCAGGCCCCCCCACCCCCCACTGAAAAGGAATGGGGGCAGTGGGGAACTGGGCTGACATGTTGTGTGGTAAGTGGGAGCATATCCATCAGTCAGTGAGGTTAAATATGCAGGCATACTGCCGGGAGAGGTGCAAATAAGTGTTTGTTCCATGGGTCTTAGTGTGCACAGCAGGGTCATCATCGTCATGACAAGACGTGCAGAAAGAATCAGACACATGTACATCAGAAACCATTATTAATCTGACAATCACTATAATGGTGGATAGGTATACTGACATGTTTGGCTTTGGTGGGGCCCCCCCGAGGGCACTGTCCCAAAGTTAGTCAGGCCCAGGGGAATGCAAAGTGCACCTAAGAGTGGTCATTCCAGTCACTCGAGCTGGCGGAGGCAAAGAGGTAGATGCCAAGAGTGAGGCACAGTTCGGAAAGTTCAAATGTCTTAAGTGAATGGGGTTCAAACGATTGAGTGTTCCAACAAAAAAAATGTAAACAAATGATAGTTCAAACAAGGGAATGTTCCCAAAAACAAAAGTTCAGATGAGCCAAAGATCACGGCTCCTCCTATTGATACTTGCACTACAACATTCGCAAGTACCATACCCAGATGAACTGGAGGGTCAGGGTCTCGAAAATAAAACAAAGAAGTGATAGTACCAGGGGCAACAACTCATAGCTACAGGGGCCATAGCAGCAATGACACCCATTCTTTGAACAGGGGCCGCCTCGATCAGTGGATTCATGGTTGTCGGTGACCTGGACCCAGTGATGGGTAACTGGACCAGTCACTGCTTACCTCGGCATGTTGACATCTCTGGTATTCTTCCTCGGGATCGCAGGGTGTTTTTCGGGTTGATTGCCTTTTGAGATCTAAGAGGATCAAACTCCTCAAGTGTTGAACCAGCAGGGGAGTTTGAATGGGCATTGTTCTCTCTAGCGCTATTATCGCTTGCTGGAGGAGCTTTAGCTGGAGCTCCCCCAGCACCTCGCTGTGTTGAAGAAGCTCAGCAACTGTGGGTTCTGATGCAGCACATGCACGTATTGGCTGAGTGCAGGTCTGCTCTGGTTCTCCGGAAAAGCTTGGTCTTTTCCCAAGCGATACAGGCACTGGCACTGAGCCAGAGAGGTCACAGCTGGTGATGTCGGGGGACGTGGCAGTGCTGCTGCTTCCGGGGCTTGTCCGCGGATGATAGGCGGTCTTGGTGGTGATGTCATCGGATAAAGCAGAGACCTTCTGGCAGTGTGATGTGTGGATCCAGACTGGAATCCTGTCACTCTTCACTGTAGAGTTTGTGTTAAGGAGGACATGGTAGGTGCTACGCCACATCGATTGAAGCAATGTCTTCTGCTGATGGATTTTCACCAGGACTCAGTGTCCTGGTCGCAGAGGGTGGCACAGTCCCTCAGCTGGTTCAGGCAGGGCCTCGCGGACCTCTGCATGGACACATTTTACCGTTTTAATCAATGTGCGACAGTACTGAATTCATGCGTCATCCTCTAAAGCCAAACTCGGGTGCAGGGAGCTGCGGGTGGAGCAGTCCCCATTCTCATTGGGTGCCTTGTGAGGATCTCATGCGCTGACAGCTTCTGCTTATACTGTGGGTTATTTCTCATTGCTAACGATACTAATGGGAGGGCAAGGGGGCATTTTAGCCTGGTTTCCCTGCACACCTTTGATAACCTTAGCTTAAGGTCCCTGTTTCAGCGTTCTAAGTGTGCGCTGGTGCGTGGGTGGTAAGCACAATGGAACTGCTGTGCTATCTTTAGAGCCTTACAGAATTAACTGATAACCTGAACTGTGAAGTGAGTACCTCGTCGCTGTCTGTGTATCGGGGCCCCCCAACCCGAGGTATGAACTCAGTGAACAGTTTCTTTGCCACAGTGATCGCATCTACTTTCCTGCATGGAAAGGCTTCCACCCACCCCCTGAAAACATGCCTACAACCACCAAACAGTAGTGACATGTCATACAGCCAGGGAACTGTATGAAATCTATTTGCACATGCAATAATGGCCCGTCCGGTATTGGACGTGCAGTTAGTTTTATGGGCACTGCTCTCCCGACATTATAAGCACGTTAAGCAGTATTCACAGTACTGTTGGGCCACAGAAGCTAACCCAGGTGCTATACAATTTCTCTGGAGTAGCAGAAATGAAACAGAGTGACTTCCTTAGGCTCACAGGTAAGCTCCACTTACTTTATTGTAAATACTCAGGTTACATTAGGTCAGCTTAGTATATAAAGATACTACGAACAGACACTGGCTCCCATCACCCAGGCAGGGGCTCTCCAACTGCCTAGGCTTAAAACCTGCATCAAAGCATTCCCTCACTCACACCATAACATTTCATCTTACATCACATGCTTCTACATTCACCTCCAAGCACAATACAACACATCTCCCTTTCTTCCAGATGTCATCACATACATGCAAAGCACATCATAACAAATCTCCCTTCTTCACACACCACATACACTCGTCACTTTTGGTACACAGAGTTCACAGGGTATCACATAGTACCAACCTATATTCCAAGAGACTAGCAGCACTCCTTCAATTTACATAAATACTCTAGGTTTTTAAGAAAGGAATAGTGTGGTGCACTACTGGGTGGCATCAACAATGAAGAACCAGCAGATGTCCACACACTTGTGGAACTCTCCCGTCCCTCGCACACCCTATATGTGTTGCCAAAACAACCAAAAGTTTACTATTTACTACAAAGAAATATTAATACAACCGTGTTACTTAAAAAAGTAGTTTTACTATTCTTGTGTAATGATTCTCATAGAGACAATATTACATCATATTCCAAAATACATTTGTTTTCTTCAAACAAGTTAAATACACAACATCTAAAATAAGTTTCTGTTATATCTCCAGAATATAAACCACAGTTGATTATTCAATTGTTCACAAATCAATCCTACACAATTTTCTACATTGACAGATTAATGGTAACTGTGGTTTCCCAAGTCCTTGAATTTCTGCTCTACGCATTTCTGGAATTCATTCCCTTCTTCAGGAGCTGTTAATTCAATGTGATGCTAATTCCTTTTTTGTTCTAGAATTAATGATATATGATCATGTTTTAGATTCCCAAATTATTATTAAATTGGCAACAATATTTATCGCTGTCATGTATTTTTTATGTTCAACAATCACCTGGATGATGCTGTATTAGCAAAGAAGTTGTTCAAATGTTCATGACTTCCTTCTCTCAGGGTTCCGTTGTGTAAACACGCTTCCTCCTAAGGATTGGAGAGGTGTGATCATTAAACAATGAAGAAGCTATGTTGTGCTATGGTACAAATCTAAATATATTAACAAAAGCCTCATGTTGATCAAAAGAGTTAGCTCCAAGCTAAAAAAGGAAAGCAAGTTCTAATTTACTATACCTGTCGGTTGCAGTCAAGAGTACACCGTTCTGTGTTGGTAAGGAATCACCCGATCACTCTTTCAGGATCTTTCGTTTGTGCAACCCTTTTGCTAGTTTCCAGTTTACTCCTGTGGGTTAGGTAAGGAAACTATGTCATTTATGTTGACCATATCCCAATATTACTGTTCGAGATCAACTCAAACTTGTATGTCCATTGGCCCACAGTGAAGTGCTTACCTAGCAGGAGTCTGTCTGTTGATCCTCCTTATTTGCCTATTCTACTTCTCTCGCCCCATGGTGTGATCCGTGCCCTCTGGACATAGATCGAGATAATAGGGTATTATATTTTTGTTCTAGGAGCCCTCAAAGCTTATGTGTTATAGCCTTTAAGCAGTTTTGTTGCAGAATAGGGCCATCACTTACCCCAGCACGTCCTGTTTAGGCAGTCAGTGCTTCAAAGAAGAACCGCGAGCAACGCACGGTCTGAAAAATTGCCGCTTTTTGTTGTTCTATGTCATCACATATTAACGTGATGACGTACATTGTTTATTTACTTTCTCGGTTGCTAAATGCCTAATATCGACCACCCTCTCTGCTGGAGTGTAACAATACTATGCCTACAAATATTGAGAGTGGATCTCAATTATTACATTTATTTTATTTTATTTTATTTGTTTGTAACGCCCGAAGCCCGCAGTCATCAAGGCGCGGACATATAGACAACAGACCAAGCGAGTGACAGGACAAGAGACACACTACGAACTACAGGCTACAAGGTACAAGTTCATAGGTGTTTCATGAAAATAGCAGTGTTTTCAATTTTTTCTTGAATACCAAGAAGTTGGGTTCGAGTCTTAATGACACCGGGAGTTTATTCCACTCAAGAGCCACTTTGACTGGAAAAGAACGTCCTAGTCCATTAGTTTTCGTGACACAGGTGGTTTTTACCAGGCCTTGGTCTTTTGATCTTAGAGTTCGGCCTGGTTCATATGGGAGTATTTGCTCTTTAAGTCGCCGATCAATTCCATATATTAATGTTTACTATGTGGAATAGTATGGCGTCTTCTCAGGATGTGTCACCATCAGATGTAGATGTTCAAATTGTGATAATATTTCCCTTTAGTTATAAATAGTCCATTCATGTGTTCCTGCACATGATTCTTACTTTGTACACTCTATTCTTCAGCATGGGTGTCATATAACTCCAGCTGTGGGAGTTTCGCTAGTTTTAGACTTCTGTTAACCAGAAGTCATATTTTTTTACTTTTAGATGGATGCTGTGTGTCCGATGTCTGGAAAACTAACTCGGCTTGTTTGAACCCCAAAACCGAGTATATCATCCTGATGTTTATTTAACGATACGTGCTCACAATCTTATATGTGCTGACCATCTCCCAAAGTGGGTTTAATAATTTCACAGAAACATAATAATAATAAATAAACAGTCACTGTTGGTTATTCCATCCATTAGAATTACTTTACAATCCTGCATCAATTAAGTGACCTGACTTCATAAGTTTGTCTTTTCCAAAAGCTGTGATTTCGTGCAAAGAGTAAACCAAACTATTAGAAAACTTAGAAAAGAACTCAGACTGAACTATTCATTCATCCCCTCTGGGGTTCAGCTGTTTAGGGTTTCAATCCAATGTGGACACTTTTCAAATGCTATATTAAATGTAGCCTTATATGGTCCAGAAACACTTGTTACAAATATATACATTTATTAATGATATTTCACATAGATAAAACCAAGAGACGGTATTTGTACACATAGCGATGACTTAATATGGAAATTCATTCATATCAACATTGACATATACAAAAAATATACAAAAAATGACATATAAAAAACTTTTTGTGTCATAGGGTTAGTAAATGATGTGGTTTGGCCATTTATAACACATCTACTTTTTAAATACAGTTCGCCTTCTATTCCTGTTTTAACATATTTGATTTAGATAAAAAAAAAACAAGTGAAAGAACCACAGTGAGTACATTTCTTCTTTCTATCAGTAGAATTCACCTAAATGAGGAGACGGGTGGCCTACATGTATTGCGTTGTAGACTGAATGCTGTTCCTGAAAAGTTTTTTTTTTTTTTTTTTTAACAATTTTAATTATTTTTTATAAACGACACACCAAACATTTCAAACAATGAGGACATTCGTATCATATCATTAAATTCACAGGTAGTGCGTCACAGTCCTCCCCCCCTCCTGCCCCCTTTAACTTGAGCCCCTGATTCAATGCCAACTGCTTGCGTGTCTCCGGGTTTATCTTCCTCATCGCTCTCCCTCATGTCGTCCTCACTAAGTTCAGCTCAGGAGGGTCCCACCATCGTGGCTACCAGTTGTCTCCAAGCTATCAGGGGTCCCACCTCCTCCTCCCCTCCCCTACTGATTGCTTCATACCAGACTGCTGTTTCTGCATCTGCCCACTTTAAGAGGTCAGCTCACCACGTCTCTATTCTAGGTCGTTGGGCTGCCTTCCAGCCCATTGCAATTCTTCGTTTGGCCAGGATGTAGGCCAGGTCCTTCATCTTACTAATGTGCTTAAGGTTGCGTGGTCTGGCAAAACCCCCCAGCATGCATGCCCACGCCGACTCCACCTCCAGTATGATCCCTTTTCCGGGCCTGGCGTAGCTTAACCTCTATCCAGAATCTCCCCACTCCGGGCAAGCCCAAAACGTGTGTAACATCCCAGCTTCCACCCCCCCGCACCTTGGGCATTTCTGTATCACTGAACTTCCAAATCTGGCACTTTTGCTAGGGGTCATATATGCTCTGTGGGTGACATATAACTGGATCTGCAGCGGCCTCGCGTTTCGGGACACCTTCTTGTGGTATCTTTGTGCCCTAGCCCATTAACTATTCCAGAAAAGGTTATTGGGACAAATGTATCTAGATAAAAAATGTTTCACTAACCTCAAGAGGGGTGGCACTACATTGTTCAGCTGCTCACAAAGACTTGTTTGATAATCTTATGATTCTCACAGGACGCTTATATGGGTCTTGCTGTTATTCTCCTATAAATGCAGAGAATATGAATGAATTTTGGTATTAAGCCATCGATTTGTGTACAAATACCGTCTCTCGGTCTTATCTGACTATGTGTAAATATCATGGATACATTTGTATATTTGTAACAAGCGTTTCTGGACCATATAATGCTAAATGTAATATAGCATTTGAAGCGTGTCCCCGCTAATAGGTGTGTAGATAAGGGAGGGGTAATCAGTTGTCATGCATTGGAAATATAATAGTTTTCTTTCCCATTTGCAACTGGTCCCACGAAAACAAAAAATTGGGAAGTACCCTTATTAACACATGGTTTACTCTCCTGCCAAGACTTTCTTATTTCGTCATTTTCTCGCGTTTCCCAGACTCGCTGTGTGCTAGGTTTGCTCTGCTGCCAGGACTTTCTTATTTGGTTTAGTATTTGGGTGCCGGTCCCAGACTCGCACTTCTCATTAGTAATCACCTTCTCTTTTATATAGTTCCAAGATTCTTCAATTATACTTTTCATATATTGGGTAAGATACTCCTTTTCATTCATCTTAGTTTCTTTGCTCAATCGCCCCAGTGCCCCAGCTCTCTTGTTTGGGCTTACCAGGTTCATCAACGGTATGCATCATCCGCCATGAAAGCCCTGGCATCCCAACCTCGCTCTTTTCTCACTGGTTTCCAACGGCTGCTTCGGCGTCCTTCACGTCTCACCGTTATCGCTGCGGTTTGCTTGCCGGCTGGGATGGAGTCCTGTCTGATCTCTGGTTCCCGCTTTGCCTCCTTCATCAGACAGCTCATGCTGTCCGTGGCACAAACCCTGCAAACCTTCTGCTTCCAGACTTCCCCAAACGGCACCTCCAGCAGCTTCTCCGCTCTGCACTGCTTCCTGCTCTCCTTCGGTGTCCAGACTGACGTCTGGAGAAGTATGTCTCCCCTTCTCTCCAGGTGTGGTGTTTTTAAATGTCCCAGCACCCGTTTACCTTTTCCAACAACTAGAGTGCGGTGTATGCTTTCCAGTTCAAGTGATCTTCACTACTCCAGCCCTCTTCCTCGTGTGTGTTATCAAGCAAAGGGGGATTGTAAACACAGTTGGTGATTGGTCATGACTATAGGTTCTACACCCACACGACAGTATGCCATACAGGAATAGGGAGGCAAGTGGGTGTTACCAGAGGCTAAAGAAACAGGGAAAGGCCTGCCTTGACCTAGCAAGTCTACTCCACCTCCCTGGTGGTAGTCTTCCCCCATGTGCCCCTTCCGCAGATAGCCACCCCCCGGGTCAGAGTCGGGTAGTTTCTGCCTTTTTCTGGCCAAATGAGCAAAGTTTCCCTAAAGGGAAGCAGTGATGACATCACTAGATTTGTCACAGTGTGGATTGGTGGCAGGTAGGTGGTTGGGAGGAATTGGGGCCATCGGCTTTCTGCTCTGGCGAGTTGTTTAAAATAGCCGGGTTGTGAGTGTCCAGAATGTCATAAGGGCTTTGTTTTGGTGGGGGTTCTCCTTGTAGGACTGGACATAACAGTTTATATCTAGCTTTGTGTGTCGGGACCTGCAGGTTTGTGCACTCATTCTTCATGAACTTGACTTGCTCCTGGAGCTTTATCTGCGAGTCTTTCAATGCCTGGGTTTTGGATTCAGTTATTCTTTTTGTGGCTCTGGTATACCAGTCGAGGTAGCTGTCCCACAGGCATTGGTGTTTCTAACACTGTTCTCAAGTTAGTGATTCTATCGAGATCAAATGTGCCTTTGTGAAGAAAATGTCTTGGTGACTCGATCTGTGTATATTCATGCCATTGTTGCAGGTACTTGCATGCTTTTGGCAAGTAGTGTGTACACATGAAGTGGGCTGGAATCCCTTTAGGAGGGAGCGGCACTGGTTTGAACTACCCTATACCCACTCTCTCTTGGATGTGACAAGGTATGACTTATTACTGATCCCAGTCCGTTCCTAACTCTGTCTGCACTGGGACCTCATCAAATCCCTTGGCTGGTGGTTTGGGTATGGCTCCTGATCCTGACCGCTATGCCATGTCTAGTCGGCGGCTCAGGTATCACCTGGGCCCCATTCCGCACCTGGTACATACATTTCAGAACACCCACAAGTATTGTTCGCGTTCAGATAACAGCTGTTACAGTTTATTTTCCACCATTATTCTACCCACAATGCAGAGAGGTAGTCCAGTCTCCAGTGATGTGGGTAGGTAAGGGTCGACAGAATACAGCCTGTTACAGCTCTTGTACTAGGAACTAGGATAGAGGAGAGTGTGACATATAAAGTAGAGTTGCAACTTGTGTTGAGGGTTTCCGGTACCAAGGTACGGGTTGTGTAAAGAATTCATGGTGGCAACAATAAAGACAGACACAAGTGATCACAGTTCAAGGGTGTTTATTGAACTTTATAATGGTGATATAAATGCCTAATCTAAACCTAAATCTAAGATGGGCTGAAGCTACAACCATCAAATAAAAATAAGTCACTGCTAGTGGCATCTTGTCAAATAAAAAGGGCCTATATTATTAAAAAATATTGCCAATTCTTACCACTAATTTACAAAAGGGTGCAGGATAATGTTCACCGGAAAAGAAAGAAGTCTTCACCAAATGATAAGTCAGTATGTTATTGCTGAGGTCTCCCTCCCCTACGGTTTTAGCACAGGACAAGGATGAACTTCTGAGCACAGCACACTCCTGGGCCTCGCCAGCACGAGGCTCACTATTCCATTCAACAATACAGGCTCTTCAGAGGTCAAGTCTCTTTTCTACAAAGTCTCTTGCCTTAGAAGGCCTGCTGGAGCAAAACAACAACAAACAAAAAGTTCCTTCAGTAATCTTGCACCTCGGGCGATTACTCTTCACCCCTTGGATCTCCCTCCACCAGGCGCGGTTCCTTCTTGCAACTTGGGCCTCCCTCCATCGGGTTCACTACGGCCTTTCAAGATACAGGTTTGTAATATTCAAGAGTCTTAATGTCTTTTTAAACAATCAGTTATGTGTACAACCCTCAGCCGGGTTCACTCTTGTCGACACAATGTTCACGTGTGTATTACTCTTCACCCCAACTCGCAGGCACCCCTCAGCTTTGTTCACGTTTGCCAAATACACAGTTCACTTTGCTGTATCACAATGTGCGATTCACTCTCATCGCTTTCCCTTCGGGATCCCTCTGTCTGGTTCACATATCCATTTTTAACACAGTTCTTAATCTCTTTGGAAAGCAGGGTTTCCCTTTCCCTTGCTTTCTTTCGGCTTCCCTCTGTCGGGGTCACACTTGCCTAATTCCATGATGTTCACAATCTTGCCAGAAAGCTGGGTTCCCTTTGACTAGCTTTCTCTTGGCAATGGGTCAGAGACTTTCGATTATACCAGGGATTTGACGTGACCCTTGTAGGACCCCTCTGACTTCTCAACTTGCCCTCTCCTAGGGACATTTGGTACTTGTAGTTTCAGTACCAACCAAATGGTCCAGCCAGAGTCTTTCGAATGAGCACTTCTGCAGCGCCTGACCACTCTGCAGCTGTCCGTTATCGCGGCTTTCCAAAATTTCAAACACACACAAGTTCTTTGTTCACATAATGTTGCCAATCGCAACCTTGGGCTCAACACAGTTTGGTTTGCTATCAGCTTTCTCTGGTTCACCGGCTGTGCTGAACCTGTTGGCTTGTCTTGTCTCTGGAGTCAAGGACGGTACCATAGTAGCAAGTATGCCTCCTGGCCTGTGTTATCAATGCGGGAGGCCCCAGTGCACCGCTGACACTTGTCGCACCACACGCCAGCTGCACTCCCGGGTCTTGTGATTCCCTTTTCTGAAGCTTCGTGGGTCTGAGTTGAAAAGGGAAAGGGTAATTCCCTCCTCGTTGTCCTGTCAGGTCTCACCGCTTTTCTCCTCTGCTTGAACTGCCGGTCCGGAATAGCTGCCTCCTCGTGGGTTCGGCCTTGCTTGTAGTGTGCCATTGTGCTCTGCCTTTTATCCCTGTGTCGAAGAGAAAGGGGCGTAAGGCGTGTGTAATTATTGTTAACTGCCTGACCCTTGTGTCGGGACATGTCGGGTAAACGTCTTTGGGTTTAGTCCGTTATCTGTCACGGTGTGAGGCAGTGTTTGTGTCAAAAGAGGGGGGTTGTAGAGTGTCCAAGTATCCTACGGGGTAGAATGGGGAAAAGGTGTTGTATGGAATTATAGCCCTCGTACTAGGGGTGCTGGCAAACTCAGAAGGGTGAGATTGATAGGGTTTGTGAAACAAACGGGAATGACCAGGATTATTATCTTGAAATGAACACGGGGGATTGTGGGAATGGGAGTGTTTTGTCAAAGGCGACTGGCGGTCAGGAAAGAATATTCAGAGGGAAGTGGATAAGAATGTTAGCGATTATTCGGGTAGGAGACAGGAAAACAGGGATTCTGGGAGTTGTGGATTTTGAGAGAAACAGGGTTTGGTCTCTTAGGGGATTTACCAGCAACGGAGGGGTTTTTGGATTTGGATAAGGGAGATTCTTTGGGTGGAAGGGAGGTAGATATGGAACAACCTACAAAAGCCTCAGGGACTTCATCCTCCTCACCTTCGTCCCTGGTATAGTACTGCGTCTCACCTGGGGTATTCCCCCAAGCATAACCCCGGACTACCCTACGCCAGTGATCCTCCCTTGCTTGTCCGCCCCCAGGGTTGGGATCTGAGAGCGCCAGCCCTTCCCTGGCCACCTGAATAAGGGATTCTTGAGGTCTACTTGTATGTAGGTTTCTTACAGTTGAGATAAGACAATGACTAGGTTCTCATCACGCATGCACACATTCTCCTTTGTCCCTACCCTGCCCAACACTACTCTGACTGGCATCGCAGTCTTGTGTCTCTTTTAAGTCAGTATGGAGCATGGATGCGCTGCTTTGACAACTGCTGTGCTCTTTTCCTTCAGATAACCAGTTTACTGTTAGGCAGGGTACCTTCCCTCCTATTAATCCAGACAGAGTCTATACTTCAAATTACACTAGTGACATTTTGATCCATTTCAGACATTAGCACCCTGGGCGGGGGCGCCAGTCAATCGGAGAGCTCAGAAAGTGGGCTGACACTGTGTTTTGCTTTTCAAATGTGCAGGGTAATCTTCTTTACTGTCCCAGCACACAATGATAAGAAAACATTTATATGTTGAAAGGCAATTATTCACACTACAGACTTTCAGCTAAAATGTAAAATGGCTCGTTAGGGCGTTTATTATCAAATCAGCATGCATAATGAAATATACTATTAAAAAAGTTAATGAAAAAAGGTTTATTATACTTCACTGTTAAAGCGCTAGCATAGGCAAGAAAAACATGTTTTCTAATGGCAGAATATAGACAGTGTTCAGACTTCGCATTAAAATGCAGTTCTCATTGAGGAAGAAAAATGTCCATTGCTGCTCTGGGCTCACCTGGATTGCATTTCATAGAGACTCCATGTTTTAGTCAAAAACGTTACATTTCAAAAGCATTACATTCCACTCTTGGACATTTGATTTTCATAACTCAGTGGCACTAAAGTCAGCTTCTGAAAACAACAAAACATTATAATTAACCTAGAAATATATTGAATACAGCTACAAGAAATGTTTTAAAACTGAACGATTATAAAAATACAAGCAAAAGCATAATGCAAAATTCCACCAATATTTAGATTCCAATAAAACAGCCAATCCCACTAATTCCCACTGTGGTAAGATGTGACTTGCTTTGTCAAGTCCTTCAAATTTTGGATGTGGTTTTGCACAGACTGGGAATGGTCACTCAAGTTAAAAGAACACATTCCTTCAAATACGTTACAACCTAAAGCATGTTTTAATAACAAATAATCAATAGTAGGTCTATTCTGCAAAATTGCTTTTCTCATAGATTGGCTAATTCTTCTAAGGCTTGAGAGGTATGATGTAACCCCTTCACTACTAAACATGCTAACTTAATCAAAGATTTATAGCCCCCAGCAGCTAATCCCCAAACTCCCACCAATGCCTACTGGAAGTTTTACATGGTTCAAATAACTAGCAGCTACAACTGTATGATTACACATCATAACATTATCAACGCTGGTGCATGTGCTTGGTGTGCGTGAACACATCTGCTCCTCAAACACAGTGCGGTTCATTTCTTTGGTCATATCCAATTGTTGACATTTGCCAAACTCTTCTGGCTGATAAGTCATTATAAAGCAGACATCACCATGGGCGATATTGTAAGTCACTAATTGGGGTTAAGTTCCTCCATTTTTGGTCTGTTTACCAGCAGAATTTGCAGTATTCATGGACATAAAATGATTGTCGCACATCCGCATCCTACACTAAAGAGTCGTTATGCGTCATTCCAAAAATGTGTCTCACAGTTGAAGCAAGTGTTGGTACCGCTACCAGACATGTACATTGCATTGTGCACATCCGTCAAACAGAAGTATGATATGTTCAATACTTTTTGTGCAAGATATTCCCACATGTTGTCTGTTTGAGCATGCATCAGTGACTATATTTGCTGTGCAGCTTGTACTTGGTTTATCCTCAACGCTTTGTGAATCCAGTTCTTCATGCCTGCTGGGGCTGGTATGTCAGCGTCGGCATCAGGCGACTCACGAATCATCATTCCTCCGCATTATCAGACTCACATTGGTTGGTTGCGCAAATACGACATCTTGTGCTTGCATTGTGTTGTTTGATCCTTGTAAATGGAGTCCTACATGGAGCCCTACACCAGCCAGGCACAGACTCTGTAAAGCAAACCCATAAAAGACATATCCGTGTTGATAATTATTCTCTTAAATAACATTTGTTTGCAGGTACAATAGTAGTACACTGCACATCCACATGATACACTTTTACTTCACTTTTTGATGGCATTTCCCAGATATCTTGCCACAGTTCTTTTCCCTATAACTCTTTCATTTTCCACCCATTCTTTTGCCATGTCGGCAGCCACACAGCTATCCCATTGGCCACTGACCATGAATCTGTGTACAAATGACATTGACCAGGTGTTTCTTGTTTAAAAGCATGATATACTGCATAGAATTCAGCAAACTGACTGCTCTTCCCTTTCCCTGACGTTGTTAAGATCTTTTTTGTTTTGGGATTATATGACACTGCTTTCCATTAGCGCTCAGTCTCTATGTAGCTAGCAGAGCCATCAGTGAACAAGGCATGTTCTGTTTTCCCTACTGTCAAATCCCCATAAGGTACTTCCCATTTTAATGGAGACTCATGTACTTCTGTCACTTCCTGTGGTGTGTAATGTACGGGTGGTATATTAGCCACTTGCTGATATAGTTTTTCAAACCCCACCCTTTCCTGATTTTGCTTTGTCTTTAAGGTACCATTTCCATTTGATTATGCTGGCTTCCTGAGCGTGTCCTATCATGTGTGTTTTAGGAGAGCTCCACACCCACTGCATAATCAGGATTTCGGGCCTAATCAATACATCATGACCCAGACCCACTGTCAGTTGTTCGGTGCCAACAAGGGCCCAATAACACACTAGCAATTGCTTCTCAAATGGAGCGTACTTATAACCCGCCTCGAATAATTTAAGACTCCAAAATCCTAAAGTAACTTGCTCATTGTCTTGCTTTTGCGATAGGCTCCAGTTAGCATAATTTTCTTGTACAGATACATTCAACTCCACTTCTCCTGACTTCAAAGACCACAAATCGAGCACACGCTGCACTGTGTCCTTTGCCAAATCAAACGCCCTCTGCTGCTCCTCGTCCCACTCAAATTCATATTTCTTTCATGTCACTTTGTAAAGTGGGCCCAACATTTGCCCTAAATGTGGTATATGCTGTCTCCAAAACCCAAACAGCCCTATGAACTGCTGAGCTTGTTTCTTGTTCACTGGAGTGATAAATTCAAGTATCTCTTGTCTGGCTTTTGGGACTGTCTCTCGGTGCCCATTATGCCACATAATTCAAAAAAATACTACAGTCTCAGCTGGCCCTTGAATTTTGTTATGGTTAATCTCCCAGCCTTCCTTCTTCTACCCTTCAATGATTGCTTCCAACTGAGTTTACACACTGTGCACATCCTTGTCCTGAATCAAAATATCCTCAATGTAATGGGAGATTTGTATGTCAGGCATACATGGTATCTTGTTTAAATGTTCTGTCACCAGTCAGTGAGAGAGAGTTGGGATATGCAAGTACCCCATCAGCAATCTTGTGAAGGTGTACTGATGCCCACCCCAAGAAAATGAAAACGGCTCCTGGCATTGTGAAGCAATTGGCACAGAGCATAAGGCATTAGCCAAATCTAACAAAGCGTACCAGGTTCCCTCAAACTTCTGTATGTTCTCAATTAAGGTGACAGTATCTGGCAATGCAGGAACTAAAGGGGGAGTGTATTTTTTCAATTCTCTATAGTCCACAGTCCTCCTCCAGCTCTCACCCCCCCCCTTTTTTCACAGGCCAGACAGGATTGTTCCAAGCAGTAGAGACTGGACGTAATACTCCTGCCTCTACATATTCTTTAATTGTGTCTGAAATTGCCTTATGACTCCCAGAAAAGCGGTTTTGTTCATCGAAACGAGCTTTGTGGCCAAAGGCATGTAGACCAGAGGAATTTTCAATTTGCCTACAATAACTAGTGTACAAGTCAAAGCATTCACTCCAAACTGGTAGGTTTTACATCCTAGTCCTAGAGTCAACCCCACCAGAATTTCAAAACCAATAACATATTCAGGTACCGGCACAATCAACACTTGATATGCCTGTCTTTTCAAATTGCCTATTTTCATTTCCACTCCTGTCTGGACTGCAGGTGACTCTTATCCTCCCAGCCCAGTAATGGTAAATTGTCGACCTTTAAATCTTGAATGATTTCCATGAATCAATGAGGCCTCTGCGCCGGTATCTATCAAAGCTCGGACCTCTAGTTGTCTGTCAACTTTTATATGAGCTGAAATTGCCGGGACTTGGCCACAATCCTAGTCCAATTTAGAATGAGTTTACCCAGGCTCAGACTCTAACATTGCACCGACTACTTTTTTCAAATCATCATATGTTGGCTGGTACTGGGAAGGGATCCCCACTGACCCTTCTCTGGGCTCCTCCTCAGGGGGCGCTGAAGGAGAAGTGTCCCTTTTCTGCTTTCCCAACTAGCCCTCTCTTTTTGTACAACTCATACATTTCCCTGCTTTCAATACCATCAATCTCCTCCCACTTGCACACCATCTGTCAACATTGCCAAAAACATGTCCTTTCTTGACACCCTGGAATCTCTGCTATCATGTCTCCTGCCTTATGTTCTTCTTTCTCTGCACCTCTCTCTTTCTCTCTCTCCCCCGAGGTTTGTCCTCACCTTTGTCCCATTCACCCAGATCTGGCAATTGCCGAATAGCATCTACCACTTCATCAGTTGGCTTCCCAATCAATCCAACAAAGTCATAATGACACTCTTATATGCGGGTGGGGCAGTTCTTATAACCATATTTCATGTTCTCTGATTATTTGAACTGTCTTCCTCCAAGTAAACCACTTCTTCTCTTCAGTGGGCCAATCTGTGGTAATAAGATATTTACCGTTACACCCCTGGGCTGCCAGGTGCAGCAAAGACACATGCGAAGGTTGACCATACGCATCTGGAGGAGGTCCAGCCTGAAATGCTTCCTGTATATTGGTGTCAGTGGAAAAAGGCAGGAAGTGTGGGGAATCTGTGGAATCAATTAACAGGCCTCCAGCACCTCCATCATACATGTGCACCATCCAGGTGACTAAGGACTCCCCTGACTTTTTGCCTTACAGATCCATTTGTCTTTCGGCATCTAGGTCGCCCAATTCCCCAGCACAATCCTCACCAAATCATCATCAGACCATGGGACCGGGGCCACCTGGGACTCCACAACCTGTCGCCTCAACGAATCATTGACTAATATTATATCGATTCTCTGGATGGAGTTGTGAATCTGAGAATAATATGTAAAGGGTCTGTCCCCGTCAGTAGTTCTATTAAGGAATCTGAGATGCCTAGCTCCTTGTTCACCCTCTGAAATCGTATGGAAACATAGCCTTTCACCTGTGGCACTGGGGTGCCACCATCCTCTTACGATCTTTTACTGTGTCCAGTACCATATTGAAGCCTCCCGCCGCCCCCAACTATCAGGGTTCCCTCTATGAATAGCCTCAATTTTTACTTGACCCCTTCCCAAAGAGGCAATTGACCCACATTTGGCAGTAGACTGATCCAAGCGTCACTGGACCTCCCTGTAATTTCACTTTTGAGAAAACATATCTACCTTCAGGGTTGATCAGTTCAGTTTAGACCTTAAAGCTAAGATGGCTGGAAAGAGGTATGGCCACCCCCTTTTCTTTATTTATTATTTAATTACTTTATTTAGTTGCAGCTGAAGATCTATAGATTCCCCCCACTGTATTCGCCCTTACGGTTGGTTCTTTACCCGATAACCAGTGAGTTTCCTGTATCATAAGGACGTCCAATTTCACTCTCTGAAACTCTCTCAGTAGTAACAAGCTTTTAGTCTGCATGTTTACCCCTCTTGCATTTAATGAGACTATAGTTAAATTAATTCCAGTACCCATGCTGATTTACTTTGATTACCGCCTCCTAGGATTCTGTAGGACCCATCTTCCCTTGGAACGATCCCCACAGCTTCAAGACTGTGCCATAGCTCAGTTTTAACAAAAATAACCAAAACATTTGATTCTCCCCACACTCAACTTTAACAAATCTATTTCCCCATACCATCCCCCCCACAACCCTTCCACCCAAAGCGTCCAGTAGTCACCCGACCACTGGGCCAAAATTTCACTATGCAACCTCTTCTGAGGCCCCCGCCCCCATTGCACAACAGAAGCAATCCCCACCGGGTGCACACCCCTCCCATAGCGCACTCCCCAATAGAAGACCCCCGGAAACCCAACTGAATTCTCTAGGAGATAGTGCAAGTCTGAACGACCTCTATGGTCCCCATCCCAATTACCCCCTAACCCCCACCCTGTGCATCATTAGGTCAAGTGCCACAAAACCCCGGAAATCTGTAATTTCTTCCATCTTCACCTCTCCTCATAACTAATTGTTCCCTAAATGGAGGGTTCATCTTGGACAAGGATAGGGAGTTTTTAATTTCTTAAACTTTCAGGAACCAAGCATTCATCGGCTTTCACCTGCTTTCCCCTTTTTCGGTGTTCCTCTGAAGGGGCCCTCCACATTTTCTTCCATTCTTTCCGCTTGCCCCATCAGTTCTCCCTTCATCCTCCGGATATCATCCAATTTGTACTTGAGTCCATCGTATTCAAACACCATTGAAAAGGGATTGCCGCACCAGTACCTCGCCTCCTTTTCTTACAGCCACTAGGTTAGAACAGTGCACATGTGGCGTCTAGTTAGTGTGAATGCAGATAGGGCTTGAAATATTGCTATTTGTGCATTGTCGTATGTGATTGGACCTTCACTTTTCACCTTCTGCAGTACCCTGGCCTTCTAAGCATAATAATGGAAACGTGCAAGCACTGCTTGCGGGCCTCTAGCTCCCCCACATGCGCTGTGTTTTCTATCGATTATTGGTTTGGTCGTCGCATCCTTCCCATCACAGTTTTATGATCATGTCATGAATCGCCCTTCTGATATCCCGTTCTGTCTCTACCTCTTTTTCAGGAAATCCCAAAACCTGAGTTTCTTGCAGCGTTCCCTCTTGTCCAAGTCTTCCATCTTCAAGGCTAGCTCTTCCTCTCATCTTTCGGCCTCAGAAAGTCTCATGTCCACCTGGACCTCTAAGGTGTCCAGTGAGGTCTTGTTTGCTTCTAGACCTTGGACTCTAGCCTCAATGGAGTCCACTTTTTAATCCAGATTGTCGAGCCTGTGGCCAACGTCTGATCACATCTCCCTGATCTCTTCAAGGAGGGCTGCTATGCCCTTCTTAGTTGACAGTGTCATCCGACATTGTCTCCACTAGTCTATGCTCAGTGTGCATGGACCGTGGGGACTGTTTCATAAAGCAGAATTTCTGTATGGAAAGCTTCCAACGTGTTCTATAGCTATCCAGCGTAGTATTTTATGGTTCCCCCCGCTGCACCCAAGGACCACCTGAGCTCTGCAAGGTCATGAGAGCTCCCCTTCCCATGTGAGGCTCTCAGGCCCTTCTATGTAGTTCCACTGCAGGGAATATCCCACCAAAGGGTTGCTCAGCAACGACTGGATGCTGCGTGGTGTCTCAGAGGACCGCGTGGATCGTGGGGTTACAACCAACTTCTCCTCCCATATATCCACACCATATTGGACTCAGAGACCCACTGATATGGTAATTGTTCATGTGGCCCGTAGGCTGGGGACCTCCCGACGTCTCGTGGACCTTGGCTCAGGCACTAAGGTGCTCTCCCAATGCTCAGGCAGAGGAGCCTTCGTCCTATGGTGGATCAAACCTAATGAAAGCCTCCCTGTCACTATTGACAGACTGTTGCCGCAAGGGGATGGCTCTTATTCCTTCCGGCGGTGTGGTCATCATCTTATATGGGTATTTTTGCCTTCCCTCAGCGTTCTACGAGCGCATCATCTTGTGACCACCACTTTCCCCAGCACGGAGTTCAGATCTCCAACATCTTCCTGAGCCCACCCTGGGGTATAACAGAAGCTCTATCTAGGAGTCACCCTCCTACCCCCCAGCACTCTGACCGCTCTAATGGCCCTCTCACAGCGGGCAGGCTCTGGCTAGGCCCTCATCCTCGCAGGGTCTATACTGTGTAATTTGGCGGGTGCTGCGGCTCCACTTGAATGTCGTTGCATCCTGAACCAGCCTGGCTTGCTACCCCTTAACTGTATGCCCGCTGCAATCCTGCCATCCAGTTGACCTTTAGTATCCAGTGACCAGAATCGCCAGTCTATAAGTGCCATCCGGTGACCAGAACTGCCCAGCTGTTTGCCAGGTGCACTGCCGTGTAGTGACCAGAACCTGTTGACAGCCAAAAAATCCCAAAACTAAAAAGTGGACTGTGAGTATAAATCACCACCCCATAGAAATCCATAGTATACCTTGTCTTGCCTTGGTCCTTATTGCACTCTCTAAGTCATCCTATCCTTATCCTGATAACTTGTTGAAGCTGTCAAACTCATTCTTGCGACCCTGCCTTGATTTCTAGTGCTAGCGCCATCTCTGTTTTGTGTAATCCTAAACCATTAGTCATATTTCGAGTGATCGGACTGGTTTCCGCCACGGTTGGGCGCTGGGGTGACAGGGTTGAAATTGCAAATCAACCCTGGATCTTACTGTGTCCATCTTTGGTGGGCTAGCCTGAATACTCTAGTTTAAAGTAAAACTTCTTGTCACGACTGATTTTCTTTTCCTATTTCACAGCTTCATTTTACTCAAAGCGCACCTTTTAATATCTTGTATAACTCCCCCAGTTTCACAGCTAGAGACCTAGTTTCACTTCTAGAATATCCCTGGGATATACCTCTATTCCCCACCCCAAATCGGTGTATTTAACCCGTTTTTATTAAAAACCGTTTGAGTAATTTAAGGCGGGAATTGAAAAAATTCAACTTTTACGCATGTCATTTTGCTGCAATTTGTTTTGTTTGTTTGTTTCTTTCTTTATTTATTTGTATTGCGCGCCAGACCCTTAAACTTTCTACTCATTTTTGAACTGTATGCTCTTGGTAATCCATTCTTTGTGATTATTAGTGTCTTTGCATGGTTGCTTTAGTGAGGAATTATATTTGCTTCAAGGTTTTTAACACCCATTCATTATTTGTCAATTTCCAAGTGTTATTTCATAACATTGCAAGGGGTTTAAAATCCGTTTTTCTCTCTTATTTGCGGAGGGAAGGTCAGATTTGTATTCCGTTTCCTGTTTCTTATTCCTGATTACCTGTTGCTTCTTTTTATCCACTCAGAATTGATTATTTGTGGGTTGAGGGAACATTGCAGGGGGACATTCTAACTTGGGTGCTATCTTTCCTAAATAAAAAAAGTGCTCCTATTTCGCTGTGCTGTGCTGTGTATATGTTCCACTAGAACGTTAAACCCTGTGCATTGCTCATATTCTCATTGTAATTATCACCCCATTGGTGATTGCTGCCCCATATTAAAAAGTGTATGATTTCTTTTGAATTTTAAAATAAATACATATATATTGCATTTTACCAACCAGCCTGGTTCATGGTCCATTGCGACCCAGGGTATTTGAAAAGGGGGTGTGATATGAGTGGTGTACCATTTCAATATTGAATCTATATAATATAAAGAGATAGGCATTTCAGTTGTGCGCTGCATACTAGGCCGAGACCACGGTGTGTGTCGCCTGATTGAAATCCTTAACAATGCGAATGGCGAGGAGGAGCGGCCGAACGTGAACGGCCACCCGCACAAGGTCCTGAAAGGCTCGCACCAAGCTGCGAGCTCGGCGGAGAGGACGGAGGCACACCGCCTGTGCTCTGCATTGCGGTAGCCCACCCTTGCACTCGGTGGGCATGCCCCCATACTTGCAGGCAGAACGTGGGGCACACTGCTGAGAAGCGGATAAGCAAGGGCTGGGGAGGCGGAGTCGTAGAAGAGCGGTCCCCAGCCTAACGAAGCTGCAGTGAGGGCACTTGCAAGCGAGGAGCCGGCTCAGTGCTCGCTGCAGGTGGCCTATCAGTCTTCTGATGTGCCCCTGTACGCACACAGAGGAGTCCAGGGCCCACATGCATCAATGGGCAGGTTGTGTGCAGGAGCTGGGAGCAACCCCCGTGGAGGTGTAAGGGCTTGAGTGCAGTCAACTGTCCCAGGACACACAGGGAAGGCCCACGTCTACGGCATTGTGTACAAGTAAGGATTGTGACTGGAGTAGACAGAGATTGGGGTGGGACGTGCCGGATTCACAGCCCCTCAGTAAGGGGCTCACAGAGGGGTCCCCTTAGAGGATGCATGACTCTGTGGGAAGTTAGTCTCCTCAAAAGCTACATATTTCCGGGCACATCATTATAGGAGGAGACCTCAGTGGGGTAATTTCCAACACTGGTGGTGAGTCACTGAATCCAGGACTGGCTTATTGGTTTACCCCCAAACTATTTAATTAGCGGCTTGCCCACCCTGGCTCCACGCCCGAGGGATCCATTACACAGGGCTGGTGGGAACTCCAGGAGTCCACGCACAGAGGAGGGGCCAGCAAGGAGGGTGGTGGCAATGCAACAGCCACGGCTGCACAGTGGGAATAATAACGCTTACCAAAGTTGTGTCGGATGCCTCCTAAGGCTACAAAAGGGAAGGGCAACCAAAAAACACTTGGTAGTTACACTGTACCCCCGCCCCAGAAACCTAAGGACAAGATGGCTGAGATGTGTGACAAAGAAGGGGACGCAGAGAAAGTCAACAATCAGATCCTGGCTGCCATTGCGGAATTGAAATCGGCGCTCAGTGCCAAGATTGACAAAGTAATAGTCAATGTCGGGTTGTTATGCCAGGATATGTGGAACTTATCAGAAAGAACCACCAAAATTGAGTCTCAATTGGAAGATTACAGACAAAGACACAGGACAATAGCGCCCAGATCCACATTCTACAACAGAAAGTTAACCTCATGGAGGGCAGGGCGGAAGATGCTGAAGGAAGGGCCTGGAGGAACAACGTACGTATTATCGGCCTGCCAGAAGGAGAGGAAGGCGGGGTTCCTATGACTTGTATTGAAAATCTATTCTTGCAGGACATTGGCCCTGGGAACCTCTCCCAAGGGTTCACAATTGAACAAGCGCACAGGGCGCTCGTCAGGAAACCGCCACCAGGGGCCCCTCTGCGCCCCATTATAGCAAAAGTTCTAAACTACAGAGACGGAGAATATCCTGTCTTACTCTAGGCAAGGCGGCCCATTGCAAAGGGCATTGGCACAGCTGGCGGAATACCCAGATTATACCTTCCAGGTTCAGAGGAGCAGAGCGCAGTTGTCAGCCGCCAAGACTAGACTCTGTAAAGCGGGCCTGAGTCTAACAGGGTACATGCTAATGTACCCTGTTAGACTTAAAGTCCTGCACAAAAACTGCTCCCTGTTCTATGAATAGCCTGAAGAAGTACAAGAGTGGATTTATAGAGAGAGGATCTTCCCACGAAAAGAAGACGACTCCCCGCCAAATAAAAACATGGGTGCCTCGGAAGCAGTCATGTGTGGAACTTGATGGAGAACATTGAGGGGGCGCTTTCAAACTGCAGAACCAGACAACAGACCTTTAACGAGGGACTCCAGGACAATGATGACAGCAGGCGAGACAGCTTTCCCTTCAAGTTCGTAGACACTGCCTAATTTCCTTATTGGCAGGAATGCACACCATAGTTGAGCTCTAACTCCCGAGAGAGGAGACCGCTCTTTGGCGATTCCTAGCTCGCCCTAAAAGTTAGATTTTTCTTGTTTCTCTTTTCTTGCGCACTTGTTTTTTGTGCCCAGCCGCTGCTCACCACCTAGAAATGGCCTCCCATGGGCAGCAGTGGTGGGCGGTTACGCCTGAGCATGGACACCAATGCGGACTGACTGTTGTTTGTTGGGGAAGTTACAAGGGAATTTGTGTTGCTAAAAGTAATCTCTATGCTGTGGTTTGTAGTCCTGCAGACAGGTCAAGTGGTTTGAGGGAAGTGTGTGAAGGGAGATGGGACCTGATGCACACGTTTTTTATGCGACAAAGGCAGGAAGATGGCTAGTGATATAAAACTGTTAACCTGGAATGTCCGGGGGCTGCATAACTTAGTTAAAAGGAATAGAGTGTATACCTACCTCAGTAGACACAAAATTGATTAAGCCCCATTACAAGATATTAGACATTAGGCCTGATAGGCAAGCATTGATTTCCAGAAAATGGGGGGGTAGAATCATAGGCTCTCCATACTCTGCGTATACCCAAGGGGTGTTGATTTGGATAGCTATAACAGTACGCTTTAAGGTGATACAGTCTAGGAATGACAACAAGGGCAGAATGGTGCTTGTCCAGGGGCTCTTAAAAAACATAGATACTTGAGTTGATAAATACATACGCACCCAATCATAACACAGCGGCCTTCTTCCAGACACTGTAACATAGACTAGGTCCCCACAGAGGTGGTGCAGTGATATGGGGAGGAGACTTCAATTGTGTTCTGAACCCTTGCATGGACAGGTCGGACTCCAAAGTCCTGAAACCATCACCGTCTGCTAGGGTGTTACCGTCATTACTAACATCATTTGAGCTGTCGACATCTGGCGAGTGCTTCATCCACAATCTAGGCACTTCTCCCATGCCTCCTCCGCTCACGCGGTTCATACCAGGTTGGACTATTTCTTTGCGGGTAAGGACATCATGGATGACTCCATGATGGCGGATTATAAAAGCACAGTTCTATCTGATCACATTCCACTGCAGTTGCAGTGGTGCTATGTGCCACCGAGGCCCCCAATACCAGCGTGGAAATTGAGAAGTGAGGCCATGCAGGACCTAGCTTTTCGTGGTCAACAAAAGGATTCTGTTCCGGAATACTTCCTACATAACGAAGGTAGTGTGTTTGGAGCGGATACACTTTGGGAGGCTCTGAAGGTGGTCATCCGGGGCACCACAATTGCCAAGTCAGGGGGCATTCAGGCCATGCTCTGCAGGGAGCTGACTGTGGCGGAGGAAGCATTGCAAGCGCTGACTTAATCCTGTATAGATTCCGGAGACGAGGGTGTGAATGAAATGGCCTTACGCCAGCCATGCCTAATTGCTGGGAATGACTAGGGAAACACAGTTATGCGAGATATGAGGCAGCATGCAGAAGGGGACAAACTGGGTAGGCTGTTAGCATGGCTTTGTAAGAGGGAGGAACAGCGAAAACCCATTTACTCAATACAGACATCACAAGGCGTCAGGTGTGATACCCAAGAGGGCATTAACGCAGTCTTTTTCAATTTTTATCAGAACTTATACCGGGAACCCGCCATGCCCGAGGACCGGGATTTGGAGGAGATATTAGGCAAAATCAATCTTCCCAGATTGGATGAAGACGTGATGAGGAAGCTAGATGCGCCCATCATGGCTGAGGAACTGATTAATACTATACGTGTATTACCCACAGGGAAAACCCCAGGCTCGGACGGCTTACCCAGCGAGTTTTATAAAGAATTTGCCACGGAACTAGCTCCCCACCTTTTGAATGCCTTGAGTGAAGCGCACAAGTCTGTTCTCCTTCCTCTTAGTATGTGGGAATCCATAATAGTACCGCTGCTGAAACCCATCAAACCCTGCAGGAATGTGCCTCATATAGACCCCTGTCTATGCTTAACCAGGATAGCAAAATTTTGACAGCAACTCTGGCCAATAGATTAAAGAAAGTGATACACACTCTGGTACACCCCGATCAGACTGGCTACATACCAGGCAGGAGTATGACCTGGAACCTTAGATGCCTACATCACATCATGCTTAGTACTGCCTCCTGGGAGACACTGTGTGCCATAGCTGCTCTTGACGCTATTAAGGGGTTTGACTCCATTAGGTGGGATTGGCTACATGCCATCCTACGGTGGTTAGGCTTCGGCCCATATTACCGGAGGTGGGTGGAAATTATATATAAGGAGCCAGTGACGAGGGTCAGGACGGGCAGATACTTCTCTAAGCCATGGGTGTTGGAGAAGGGTACTAGACAGAGCTGTCCATTATCTCTGCTGTTGTAAATCCTTATTATGGAACCGGTGGCCACGTACATAAGAGCAGAGTACGTAACGTCGGGTATATCAATAATGGGAATTCATCACCTGATCTCCATGTATGCAGATGACGCGCACATATATGACCAAAACCCTGAAGACCATTTAGAAATGATAATTGAAGCCAGCGCTAGCTTCACTCAGATCTCGGGGATCACAGTTAGCATGGATAAGTCTTCTCTGTTCCCACTAGCCGGACTAATGAAGACTCAGCCTAACAATTTGCCTGTGCTGGCCCTGAAATGGAGTGCTGCCACATTTCGTTACCTCAGGGTAGATTTCTTTCATGATCCGGTCAAGAAGCACGAAAACAACACAGAGGGCCCCTGAGGGGATACGGAACTCTGTGACGTTCTGGAAGAAGTTGCCCCTGTCAGTAATGGGTAGAGCGGCACTGTTCAAGATGGTTGTCCTCCCTAGGCTCCTACATCACTTAGCAAACATCCCATAGAATATTCCCATGGCCTTCTTTGGACTCCTTGTGTAGAGAATCTTTGTGGCATGGGGGCAGATGTAGGATCGCATTAGCCTCATTACAGAGAGCATATGAAGAGGGGGCATCAGGGTCCCGCATTTCGAGTTGTATTGTTTGGCAGGGCAGCTTCAATTTGTGGTGGGCTGGCTGGTTGGCAAACCCACTTCAGAGGCTACGCTCCTACAGCTAGCAGCACTGTGCTCCATCTTGAAAGGGTTGCTGTGGAGCAAAAGGTTGCAGGTAGCCTGCCAGCCATATATGGTGTCATTGGGGATGCAAGTATGGGATAGGCCACTAGCGTTAGTAAAAATGAAAGACCCATTTTCTGCACTGATTCCTCTTGCCGCTCTTGCCCCGGAAGTATCTCGGGTGCATAAAGGGTTTCGGACCCACTGGGAACCTAGGGGAATTGCTACAATAGTGGACCTGCTCACAGGTACCTCCTTTGTACCCTTCCTGGAATTGGTTAACACCACAGGACTACACAGAGGCCAGTACCTGTTATATTGCACTATTAAAAATCTGATTACACGTAGATGGCCAAGGTTTGCGGTAGCGGAGATGCACTTGCATCAATTGACACCATGTTTGACATAGCCGAGGGCCCCCACACAATTTCTAGATTATATGGGTTCCTCTTGGCAAGCGTCCCCTCTCCCAACATAATCATAAAGTCCCGGTGGGAAGAGGACCTGGGGATGACTTTTCTTGATGCGCAATGGGCTCAGATACTGCAGTACCATAAGAAAATGTCTCGGAACTCGAGACTGCAATTGATCCAGTTGTATGTAACGCATAGAGCATATTTTACCCCTCTCAAGATATCAAGGTTCACTGGTGCCGCGGCACAGTGTTGTCGTAGATGTCAAGACATGGATGCGGATATGATGCACATGTTTTGGTCGTGTTACATTATATTGTGGTATTTGGGGGAGATTGCGGATAGAATGCTAGAGAGAGGTTTCGATATAAATCCGCTCTCACATGAGGCCTGCTTGCTTGGCCACTTTACACACCTCAGGCATTTGCGTCACGTATCTAAAATGAAAGACTTGGTGCTCATACTAGCCAAACCATGGATAGCAATGAACTGGAAGTCCGTGAGGGGCCCTCACTTTGCTTGGAAGACTGGTGGCGAGACCTTAAAAAGTGGGCAAAAGCTGAGACAACTGTCTAGCAGAGGGCTGTGCATGATAGCCCCTCTGATACGAATGTGGTACTTACGGCATGGAACATACTCACACAAACACTGTATGCACCGGTTGTTGCAGTTCTAGAGCCGGTACAGGAGCCCCTAGCGAATGAGCAAATTGATCAGCCACAGCATTGACGAGCAAAGTGATAGCAGTGAGGCATGTTTAGCAAGAGGGGGGGGGTGGGATGTAAGAGGGGGCGAGGGTGGGGGTTTGGGATAGTTGATTTTATAAGTGTGTCGTATGTCAGGCGGGTTTTGAATGTCTAATGGTAAAGCGTCCTGACTTACTAAGTTTGCTTGATTTATTTGTTTGTTTTTTAAAATTAATAACGCTTGTTTAAAAAAAAAAGAGGCTCTGGAACCCTACCCTTTGAAAGTCAGAGGGACACAAACGAGAAACCAAGGATCCAAGGGTTTGGGACACAAATGAGAAACCAACTATAAGAGGTGCTGTGACCCTGAGTGACTTGTACACTCGGAAGGAGTGTGATCCAAGCGTGTACAAGGAAGCAGTGTGAGTCTGGGACCTGCACCCAAGTAAGAGAACAAGAAGCAGGGGTCTGGGACCCTGAGTGGGTTGCATACTTGGCAGGAGAGTGAACCAAGCCGAGGCAAGGCAGCCGTGCAAGTCTGGGACTCGCACCCAAACAAAAGGTTGAGAATAAGAGGGTCTGGGACCCTGAATACAAGTAAAGAAAAGCGGGAAGAGTTATATGTTTAGCAGGAGAGTGAACCAAGCGGATATAACACACAAGTGCGAGTCTTGGACCCTCACCCATATGAGACAAAGAGGGCCTGGGACCCTGTGAAAGAGATTGACAGACAGTTCATGAGAAAACACTGGCTTGGCAGCCGAGTGAGCCAAGCTGTGTAAAGTATTGTGAGTCCTGGACTTGCACCCACATGAAAGGTTGAAAGGAAGAGGGTAAAGAACCTTGGAAGTGACAGAAGGAATCCTTCGCTCGATAGCAAACTGTACCACGTGACTAGCTTAAGGAAACAGAAAACGCAAGACGCATTACCTTGTGAACTGCACAGTGACATTTTATCTAAGAGAAAAGGGGATCAGGATCCCTAAATGGAATGAACATAAGACATGAAGAAGCCTACGGGAAAGGAGCATAACCCTAGCATTGAAATCTGATATTTTGGAACATTATTTTGCATCCCTTTATTACCAGAGAAACTGGGAACTTTTCTGTTGGTTGAAAACACAAAGAACACTTTTTACTTTGAGGAGAGATCATCCTTGCACAGTTGTCTAAGCTTATTGGTATTAGGGACAGGAGCAGGTTTTGACAGTTTGACTAGTTTTATTTGAGGTAGGGAAACCCCTCTTCAGTTTAGGGACCAAGAGACATGTATCCACCCATTTAATAATAAATAAGTGTATACCCAGAAACATGCCACCATTGTGTCAGAGTCTGAGCCTTACCTCTGCACCCTTACATGATATACAGGATATTTCACCTTCATTGATCCCGATGAAATACCTTTTAGGGGTTATAGGTAAGGTTTCCATTATTACGCGCAGACCTTTCAACATGGCATGTATAGTTGCCATAAAATGTATATTGAGGCACTGGAAATCCAATGCTGGTCCTACAAGCGCTGAATGGTTGAACGACATGGTATACACAAATGAGAGAGAGAGAAAACGTATATTTCCAACGTGACGAGTACATGCAGACCTAAAGATATTTGGAGCCAATTTCTGGCTGCTGAGGGAGGTGGGAGTATTGAAGAAGTTGTGGAACTAACATATGATAGTGGTGGGTTATGTTTCTCGGATGAACTGTAATTATCATGCTTGGTCTTTCCGTTGTGCTTGTTAAGTTGGGGATATTTATGCCGATTGATGTATATTCTGCCAATTTAAATAACGTTTAGAAAAAATGCAATAATCAGAAGTAATACCCTTTACAGAGACTGCATTGACGACCCAGCACTTTAAGTCCAAGACCTTGCTGTGAATGTACAAGAACCGTTGCTATCAAGACAGGGATTACAATTCAGAACAACCAGACAAACGTGTAATCATTGTCTACACGTTTCAATTTTAAGCATTCACCACAGTACCAATGATCAGGCTACATTACGTGCTTACTCGCTCATGTGCTTGGAAGTGATGCATCTTTGTGTGTTGTGCAGGTATACGACCGCTGCTGAATGACAAGGAGACCCAGAGGAACTCAAGTTGCTCCAGTTTGTAATTTGACAGCAGGGACATGGTACGTTTGCACTCGGGCATAGTCCGGTCCATGTCGCCACATTTTCACCGTTTACACATTGGAATGCAAAAGTGTAGGGCAAAAGATGGCCCTGCATGTTTGCACTCCGCTGTGCAAAGTGAGTAAACGCTGTCTGGCATGCTGGCATGCCAGGCAGCACTTACTTTAAAATGTGAGCGCTGCTTGCCATGCTCGCATGCCAAGTGGTGCTCACAATTACAATTGGTTTCATTTCAGTTGTGAACACTGCTTACCGTGTGCACATGCTTGCATGTTGGGCAGGGTTTAATTGTAATTGTACACAGTGTCTGCCAATCGAGCATGGCAGGCGGCGCGTACAATGGATCTCTCTGGGGTCCGACTGCCTGCTTTATTGTGGAAATGCAAGTTACCTCTCTGCCATACAAATGAGCCATGGTGTAGATGGAAGGCTTTAAAGCCTTGGCATTTACGCCATCCATTTACGTTACGCCTCATTAGAACATGAGCTCCAGAATACTGAAAAAATAGCATCTAACACAACTGCATCAGCCATTTCTTGGGTTATTTTGACCGCACCATAGTAATGCTGTATTTGGATGACAAAAACTATTTCAGGCGAGGAAAAGAGAGTGGTGCCATGCTCAAGAGGTCCTCTCAAGTACATAAGTGTTTTCTCTGTTCGTTTGATTATAGCCATTAACATTATACATTGCTAAAGTTCCACATGGGTTGCAAACCTATACTGATTTTAATACGTGGAAATTGTTCTGATTTCTGCGATTTCTATTTTTTCTTCTATGTGTTACTGTAGTTTGCATTGTGTTACTCATAAATACAAGAATTGATATTTTAGAAAACTGTGCTTGGAGTTTTCTTTATGATTTTTTTTCTGGCAGGGGGATTATGATCGGTCTTCTGTCAGTTGCTGTTGCCAATATCACAAGTATTTTCTGCCTTGTTTTATTTCCTTTTCTTTTAGATGACAGCATTGACCTGGGCTGTTTTATGTCTGCTACTGGCAGCGTTTCCCCTGATGCCTGTTATTGGAAGAGAGCCTAACATCACTCTAGTGTAAGATCAACATTGCTTTTTAAAATTTTCATGACACATTTACCATGCATACAGTATGCTCTGCTGAGCTCTTGTCATAGCTTAAAGCCTTTCATTGTATTCAGAAACACTGAAAAGGGGCTCGTATTTAAGAATTAGAAGTGATGCAATCATTTGGGAACAGTCCTCGAGTCCCTTTTTCTGACGATGCTGGGTTGTATGAACATTGAAACGCTGATCTGCGCCTTTTTGGCTGATTGTGAATATTATAACAGCAGGTGCACACTGTGCCACCTCAGTGGCCTTCCATTCTCGCTCATCTGGTACATGTTCCGGATGCCAAGTCACCCTGGCAGTCATTTTCAATAGCTTTTCAGTCGCTTTTCAAATTTTTAAAGGCATTTTTCCCGTTCTCAAACAGTATACCATTAAGACCATTACAAGAAGCTGGTTTTCATCACTAAGAAGAAGTGAAGTAATTAGCGCTCCAAAGGCAGTCGCAGCAATAATCAGATCAACACATGTCATCCATTTACGCCTATAATGGCTGCTCTTTCTTCTCGTGAATAAGGCGACCTAACTTATATGAATAGATGTTGCTCACACCTATTGTTGAAAGAAACTGGAACAGAAAGAGAAGAGACTATTTCATTGCCAAGTGATGCTGTACCTTTAAACTTGGTGCAGATACACGGTTTTAGAAGTGAATGGACTGCAGTTATGTTAATGGATATTTGTACCGTGCACTATCACCACCGGAGTGGTCCCCTGGCGGATCTGAAACAAAAGGTGGGTAGGTTAGGTGTGTTAGTAGGACAAAGTTTGGAAAAGAGCAAGGGAGCTGTGAAGTGCTGTTGGCCGCTTCAGTTCGGTTAACACTGTTCGCCGAGCATATTGGTCTGTTATTCGGTTCTGAGTCTGTCGTGTGCTTTTTTTATTTAAAAAAATTGTTTATAGTTTACATCAAATTTATAAACTTTTACAATTATTTCATCAACTTTGAAACACTTCATTTCTTAAAAACATCACTTAAAATCATTTTCTTTCTTTGTACGCATCAAGATATATATTCTGTCGTGTGCTTTTGTTTGGGGGTCTGTGTGGTGTGGTGGTTGTTGCGATGGGGTGAAGTGCGTGCGGGTTGCTGCGGCTTTAAGAGGTGTGGTTGTGTTTGGTTAGAGTGTGAGAGATGTGTGAGGAGTGGAAAGGGTTTTAGTAGTTTTTGGGGTTGGTTAGTATCCTTGTTGTTAGGAGAGGTGCTTATTCCTATTGTGTCTCCTTCGTGATTTCAAGAGGGTTGTTTCCTTTTGGTGATTAAGTTTCAGCATGATAAGGCTATCTCATCTCTTTGTCCTTATGTTAAGTTAGTTACTTTCGTGTTTCCATCTTTGCATTTGGCTAGCCCTTTTATCTTAGTGTGTCTTTGCTGCAACCTATGTTTGGATTGATTTACTTGAGAGCTATGCCTGTACCCTACGTCCTTTCTGAGTGGGCAAGGTTGTTGGTAGTGTTGGGCATGTATGTGAAATTTCTATCCTCATGGGGTTGTCGCTTGTGTTCTATTCCACCTAGCGTCGTCTCTATAGTTCCTGTTGGAGTTTCCCTTAGTCGGTCCTGGGTGTTGTCTGTGCCATCATATATTCTGTCAATCTGTTCTCTGTGTTTCCTGTTTGATTGTTTTCTTTTTTCAATTTGGTTTCGAGGTGTTGAAGAGTCAAGTTCTTAGAAGTTTTCTGAATTTGAGGTGGTCTTTGGTGTTTCTTATTTCTTTTGGGAGATTGTTCCAGGTTTTTGCGGCTAGGTGGGAAAAAGAGGAGAGCCCCCTAGTTTTTTCTTGATGTATGGTTTTGGTTCAAGGCGAATTTCATTGCTTGATCTGAGGAGTCTCGCTGGCTTGTAGATTATTTTCTTTTGTAGGAATTCTGCTCCCTGTCCGCTGATTGCCCTGTGTATTGTGCACATTGTTTTGAACGTTATACTATGTTTGATTGGGAGCCATTGTAGTATTTTTAGTGCTGTAGTGATGTGGTCTCTTCTGGATTTTTTGAGGAGGAGTCTGGCTGCTGCATTTTGGATGCATTGCAATTTCTTCAGGAGGTATTCCAGCATCCCGAGTTAGAGGCTGTTTGCGTAGTCGATTCTTGACATGATGAGGGCAACGATTGTCAATGTTTCGTGGGTGAAGGAGAGGAAAGGTAGGATTTTTCTTGTTGTGTGAAGGAGGAAGAAGCATTTCTTAATTATTGTGTTTATTTGTGGTTCTAAGGTTAGGGCGTTGTCCATTAGGACTCCCAGGTTTTTTACTACCTTAGATGGTGTGGGCGTGGTTCCCATTTCTGTTGGCCAGGGAATGTAGGTGTTGTTCTCTTGATTTTTGAATATGATCATGATTTCTGCCTTTCCTGGATTGATTTTCAAGTTATTTGCGCGCATCCAATCAAAGATTTATTTTAGACATTCTACTAGGGTTGAGTGATCGGCTTGAGTATCTTCGATTTTGTAGTTGATTTGAGTGTCGTCTGCATAGTTGTAGCATGTAATATCGTATTTTTTGAAGATCCTGTTTACTGGAGTCTGGTAGATGTTGAAGTATAGTGGTGATGGTGAGGATTCTTTTGTTACTCCACAGTTGTTAACTCATGGAGTGGATTTGAAGGATTTTATCCATACGATTTCTGTTCTGTCTGCTAGGAATGATTTAATCCAAAGTAGTGCCAAGCTTGTTATTCCTATATCTTCCAATCTTTTGATTAGGGTGTCATGGCTTACTGTGTCGAAGGCTCGGGAGAGGTCGAGCAGAATCAGAGCCGAGGTTGTGTTGGAGTGTGTGTTCGTTTTTAGGTCGTCCCAGATGGATAGTAGTGCCGATTCTGTTCCTCTTGCGGGTCTGAAGCCGACTTGTGCTTGGTCTAGAATGTGGTGTTTTTCTACATGTTCTTGGGTTAATTTGTATATTTATGTTTCTAGGAGTTTAGTCGGGTAGAGAATGTTTGAAATCGGTCTGTAGTTGGAGAGGTCTTCCACGTCACCACTTGTGTTTGTTAAAAGTGGCTTAATATATGCTGATTTCAAGGATCGTAGTACTGTCCCCGTTAAGAGCGTCAGATTTAAGAGGTTTCTGTAATATTCCGGTGGTGTTCTTTGTGCATGGATTGATTTGTAGATGTCTGCGGGGCAGGGATTCATGGGTGATCCTGCTTTCTTGCTTTGTTTTACCAGCTTGATGAACGTCTCTACTGATATTTTCGGGAAGTTTTGGAGTTTGTTCTGTGGCTCCTTGTGAGAACCAGTTGGTTGGGTGGTAGGGTTGGTTGGTCTGTTTTGTATGATTTGTCTGATGTCGTTGATTTTGTTTTTGAAATGGTCTGCCAAGTTGTCGCATAGTTTCTGTGAGGCTATTGGAGTGTTGTCGCAGCCTGGTGGGTTTCTCATTTCGTTTATGATGCATTTCTTTTTGTGTGTTGGTGGCATTGGTGATTCTGTCATCATAATGCCTTCTCTTTGCCTTCTGAATTTCCTTCTTATATGATCAGTTTTGTTTCTGAAACTGGGTTTTCTTATCTTGGTCGTATTCTTTCCTTCATTCCAATTCCAGCTTCTTGATGTTCGTTTTCATGGTGCTTAGTAGTGGGTGAACCATTTTGCTATTGTTTTTTTTTTATTGATGGTGTAAAAGGTTTTTCTGGGGAGATGTTTTTGATTGTATTAGCAATCCATTTGTGGAGTAGCTCCTCTTTCCCGTCTAGGTCTGACTTCTCCAGTTCTGCTGTTGAAAGTTTAGTCATCTCCAGTTGTTCTATTAGGTTGCTTGCTTTGACGGTTTTCCAGTTTCTTTTTGTGCTGGTTGGGATATTGAGGGGCTGGATACGGACTTGAGTTGGTAGTGTGATCACAAATGGAATGATGAGATGGTCGCTCCAAAGTATTTGCATTGGTGGGGCCGTAGTGATAAGTTTTTTCTTGGTGAAGATTGCATCAAGGGTGTGTCCTGCCGAGTGTGTTGCCCCTTTGGCCAGCTGTTGTAGTTTCATGTGTGCTAGCTGCCCAATTAGTGAGATGTGAGAGTTGGAGTGTTTTTCTTCAAACCAAATGTTGAAGTCCTCCAGGATTATTAGATGTTCCTGTTCGATGGCTATGTTGGTGATGGCCTTTATGAAGTTGTTGACAAAGGTTGCATAGTATGTCGGTGGTCTGTAAACCAGTATGAATTTACAGGCCGATTCATGGAATTAATGTGCGCTGACATTTTCAACACAAGCGTGCGAAAGCATGCAAAAGCGTGCAAAAGCGTGCGAATCGCAGTGCGAAAGCGTGCGAATCGCAGTGCCAGTGCGAGAATCACAGCGAAACCCGCGCACAGCGATTCATGGAAGTCTGTGCGCGTGTAAATCCATGGATATGTGCCATAATTCTGCCTGGCGCACGCTGGCGAACACGTCTCCAAACAGTGTGCGCTATGCGCACAGCGAAATCGCACATAGCGTGGCACACACAACAAAAGTAGGAGAAACAGAGGGCATGACACGCGGAATGGGGAACAACGCGTGAAAATGTGGGCGTCATGGGGGAAGTACAGGAGGCAAATGCGCAGAACGCCCACATGCACGTTCAAAACACGTATTCATGGATTCAAACGGGGCTAACGCGTGCGCCAAAAAAGACACGCTAATCCATAAACACGTACGCCAGCAGGAAGCAGGCGTACGTGGACCCGTGCAGCACAAAAGTGCGCGCAAACAACAAACAAGCTCAGACGCCAGGATGAATGTACCGTTCCTAGCAGCAGTGGTCATGGGATACCGCAGGAGGAGGAGGAGGATAGTCAAGCCCAGAATTTTCACACCCAGAACCAGCCTTTTTGGGATGCCTGATGACCAGGTGTATGGGAGGTACAGGTTTCCACCTCACATAATACTCGACCTGGTGAGTGAGTGGGAGGATGACCTCACATCACACACCCTGTGCTCCCAAGCACTCAGCCCCCTGGAGAAGGTCCTCAATGTACTGTACTTCTTGGCCACTGGATCATTTCAGCGGACAAGTGCTATAATGGGGGGGTGTCACAGGCCACGCAGTCACGCTGCCTACACCAGGTCTTGGCCATCTTGACTGCACGCCCATCAGTCCGCAGGCACATATACCTGCCCAGAACACCTGCAGAAAGGCAGGCTGCCATCCAGGATTTCTACGGGGTGGCACAATTCCCCAAAGTCCTATGTGCCATTGATTGCACCCATGTGGCTCTACGTCCCCACAGGGCATCAGAGCACATCTATAGAAACTGCAAGCACTGGCATTCCATCAACATCCAGGTAGTATGTGATGCCAAGGGAATCATCACCTCAGTATATGCCAACTATCCAGGGTCCACCCACGACAGTTTCATTTACAGAATGTCAACCCTAAACCGGGACCTAGAAGCTGGGCGGCATGGCGATACATGGCTGCTCGGTGAGTATAAATGCCACAGCACATACATGCATGTCAGATACTGAGTAATGTCACAACCCCACTAATGATACCCATCACCACCTCCCCAGGGGACAGTGCCTACCCTCTGGGCACCCACATGATGACGCCAATTCGGAACGCCACCCGAGTTAAGATACAACACAGCCCATATTGCAACCCAGGGCATAGTGGAGCGCACATTCGGAGTGCTCAAGTCACGCTTTCGCTCCCTTGACCGTTCTGGCGGGCAGCTGTTATACGCTCCCCCAGTAGTGTGCAGGATCATAGTGGCAGCATGTGTCCTGCACAACGTTGCAACATGCCGGGGCCTGCCCGTGGACATGGTGGTGCCCCCACATCCCCAACCACATGCACGCCCGCTGCGCATGGGAGGGGAAAGGGCACGTGGTGAGGCAGCCCGTACGCAGCTGGTGGCTAATTACTTCACCTAAAATCACACCCCTGTGGAGTGCACACAGCCCTGGCACATACCATCTGACAATCAATGATGATGACATAAGGGACAGTCAACTGTCACAACCATACCAGCCTGAGATTGGTCACCTGGAAGTGTTACATTGTGTGCATCCCTACCAAACAAACACCACCAATGCTGTGTCATCAAAAGACACACTTCTATGCTGCTAAATTCATTACCCCCTTGCAAAATACAACATGCCGACAGTGCCATGTCACCCAACCCCTCCCCAGCACCGCCACCCAACACACCATGGCATGTCATGCTATGTGAGAGTAAACAAAGCAATCCCCAAAACCTGACACAAGTGTCACAAAGTACAGTGTCCCTAATGGAAACTGGCCACACACAATATGCTCCCAGTAATGTAGAACTAACAACACACATGACCAAATACTTACCAACAATACAATGCAGCTACACAACCTCAAACATAGCATAAACATGACAGTACTAAGTTAAAGTAGTGGTAGTCTTACAACCTGATTATAATAATAATAATAATAATTTGGCATTTATATAGCGCTACGAACCCTCAGGTATCTGAGCGCTGCTTATTATTACCCACGGTGTGTGGTGCTCATTTATCGACCTCGGAAGGATGAAACGCTGAGTTTGGCGCTGCCGGGATTCGAACCTGCGTTCGCAGGCTCTGCACTGATGTCAAAGCGAGCGCTCTACTCGCTGTGCCACTTGACCGGCTATTATGCCAGCACATCGACCCCTTCCAACTGTACAGTGTGCTGCCACGCAAATGTGTAAGTGCACTGCTTACAACATGAACTCCATGTCCAAAGTAGACGACCTTGTGAAGACATGAGAAATTAACCTGCAAATTAGGAGGAAGACATGGATGCACAAGCACATATTAATACACCATGCAGTGTACAATACAACAACAATATCCACTAGGAATGTATACACAGTATTGACTACAGAATGCCCACACAGCTCATGGGAGTCCAACGTCACTGTGTAAGTCACTGTCACTTGGGCACACCCTTTGCAAGCCCATGGAAACGGGAAGCAGGAGGGGTGTGTGTCTCACGAACCCAAGCATCTAACCCAAACTCAGGACAAGCCTGCATGTGCCCAGCCGGAATACAGTGGATGGCCACGGGAGCCGCACAAGGCAACACACTGTAAAGAAAAATCAAAAATGGCCATGTGGGGGCTGAGGAGGGAGAGGCCACCCAGGAGGTCCGAGGACAGGGTGCGCACCAACAGCCACCTGTGTGGATGTTGGGAAAAAAAAACACCTCCATGGGCTCATGGCCTGCACGGCTATGCCAGTGTGGGAGAACTGCTGCTGTCGCTCTCATCACCCTCTGCTGCTGCATCAGGAGGTGGTGGTGCTATGGGAGGCAGCCCACGCAAAGCCCTGGTATGGTCCTCCATGGCAGCAAGCATGCGGGTGTGGAAGGTCTCGTTCTGGAGGATTATAGTGCGGAGATCCCCATGCAGCACCTGACGTGATGCCCGGATCTCCTCCCGAGTTGCCTGCATCTCAGCTGAGAGCGAACATGTGAGCCGCTCCAGCTGCTGTTCTGTCCTCAAGTTAGTGGAAGCCTCAAGGTCAACAAGAGTCTCCCTGAGGTGATGGAGCTCAGGGCTTCCCTGTGGCCCTGGGACTCTATTGATATCGATTGGCGTAGAGTCTCGAGTGCCGCCCGTCTGTCCCTGTTGGACGCCAACATGTCCTCCCTGTGTGATTGGCAAATTGAGTCTGTTGCCTGCTGTAGTTGCTCCATCTGCCTTTCAGGGGGGACAATGCAAGTGGCCACCCTCTCCATTGCTTGAGCCATCATCTCAACTGATGCTGCCTGTTGGCTTGCCATACCGTACATGGATTGTTCCCATACGGTATTGCCTGGTCGCGTACGGCCACCGCGTTGGCGGGCACCACACCTGTTTGGGGCAAGGCGAACTGCGCCTTGCTGTGCCGGCACTGCCTGAGGCTGCAGGACTGCATTCCCCCTCGGATCTGCTGGCCCAGGAACAGGATCAGATGTTGTGGAGTGTGACCCTGCATCCGTAACTGCCAAAGGCGGACTTACCAACACTGACATCCCCATAGAGGGTTCTACCCCTGGTGCAGGTGGGTTGGACAGAACAAAATCCCTGCCAGAAACACTTACCTGCGACGGCACATAGGTCTCGTCATCCGAATCAGCACCTAAATAGAGGTCTGGGGAGGTGCACCCAGAGACACCCCTGGACAGAATGGTCTGCAGCAAGATTGGGTTCTCACCCACCACTACACCACGTTCCCCACTGGTGCCCGGTCGTGCCTGAGATTGCTCCTGGGTCTGCACCATCTCCTCAACCTAAACAGCATCAAGTGCGTCATCCCCTGCAAAAACATGAAAGACAACAAATGGAAACAGGCATTAGCACCATAGCACACAAATAGGCCTGACAAGCTACAGAACCAGTACATGATTTACACATGTCCCACATGACTATAACCCTCCCATGCATGCACTGTCACCGAGTTGAAAGGGGAGGCAAAAGGCAGACACTGATGACACCAAGATGGAAGAGCAACACATTTGCTGCATGCTGGGTAGCACTGCCATCACACATTGGCCTGTGAGTGGCATGTCCAATACACATACATGACACATGCCATCACACAGATGGCATGTACCATAGCCATGGTACATTCCACAAGAACATCCATATGTCAGTGAATGAGTACTGTCAGCCATCCATGTGAGATGGACATGATGAGATGAAAAATTCTACATAGTGTGACAAAATACGCCTGTGCCACACACTGCAACACATCCAGTGTACAAAAATACAGTGATTGCAGGCCGATGTACACATCAATGGTTGTGCACTTCAACATGACAGGAAACAACTATCATGTTCCACATTCAAACAGGCCCCAAAAATGTATGTGATCAGGCCAATACTCAATCAGCCTGAATGGTCAAATCATTCACCTAACAAGGTAACGCATGTGGGCCAATGTGGGGTTCATCAATGACAGAAGCATGTCAAAAATGTGACAATAGGGCTGAGGAATGCATAGCAAAAGTGGGAGAATTGAAACAATCAGCCTGAACGAACACTGAAAAATACAAACAATGTTGTTGCAAGATGCCACTTCCAGGGCAACTGCCGTAATGTTGCGCTAAATTACTACTGTGGGCAGAAGGGATACTGTCACACCCAAATCCAAGGCCGCTGAATGTTTTGGATGAAGCACATGGGTGACCCATACCACCCAGGCACACACATCCTCACCTGGCACTCATTCAGAACCCGTCACCCAAACAACATACGCATGCATTACACACACATGCATGGGCACTCACCGGACAATGCATCATAATCAGGTAGTTCTCCCACACCTTGGATCTGTTCCTCTGTGACGAAGGCCCCAGCAACAGACTCATGTTCAGTGAGTTCGTTGTCCTCTTGTGGAGACCCACCGCCAGTCACCAGAGTAGTGGCATGATTTGAGGCGAGCTTGTTCTTTGCTCTGCGTTTCAGGTCATTCCACCGCTTGTAGCAATTATCAGCTGTGCGCTTCACAAATCCAAGGGCACTTATGCGCTCCGCGATGGTCTGCCAGTGTGCCCTACGTTGACCAGGTGTGGTCTTGCACCCTGCAGTCACCAACATTTCGCGGCTATGTGCCGACACATAGGACACAAGTGTATCAAGTTCCGCGTCATTAAAGCAAGGCTTCCTTGACGTGCCGGAGTGTGTAGCCGTGTCTGGGGTCTCAGCCTGTTGTGCCAGAGCACCCTTCTTCCTCTTCTTTAAAGGTGTAGCGGATCCAGAGTGGCTTACGCTGCTCTGGTCAGTAGGGGCAGAATCACCGGTGCACTGGGTAGTAGGAGTGTGGGAATGCACAATGACCATAGGTCTTGATGCAGGCATTGGTTGCAGGGTAATGTTGGCAGGGGGAACGTCAGTTTGATGGACCTGGACTGACACTGTCCTGGCTGGGAGAGTCAGAGCTGGGGCGGATGGAGCTGCAGCTGCCCCTGCAGCCTCCCCACCCTGCATACTTGGGGCAGCAGATGACACAGCAGCCCCAGATCCATGTGGCTTGGTGACAACAACTTGCACCGCCACACGTGGCCTAGACTTGCTGACCTGGAAGTCAGTCTGGGAATCATCCTGTGCCAGGTCAGGTGCCACAATGGGCTGGTTCAACAGGGGCTGAGCTGGGATGGTGTCAGCCACGTTTCCCTCAACCATGGAGGGGGGCATGGGTGTCCCTGTTTGTTCCTCCACACATGGGGGTATAGGGGCACCCTGCAAATCCCGGCCACGTCCCCTACCGTGCCCACCACGCCCACCTTTTGAAGGTCGGCCACCTTTGCCTCCCTTACCGATTGGTCGCCTCCCCACCATGGCACTGATGTTGTGCGTATGGGAGTTGCAGTAAACTACTGTCCTGGGCAATTGGGAGTCAAAGGGGTAGGATACTAGATGGAATTCGTACCCTAGTGCTCTAACAAGGCTGTCTGTGACCCCTGGGGGAAGATGACGGGTCACGCAATGCACAGGCAGCCCAAAATCAAAACTAAACGTGCACGCAACCCCTCGTAAACCACGTGCGTGAAAAAATGAACCTGCACTACGCTGTGGCACCCAGAAACACAAAAATAAGCGTATGCGTAATACACGCAGCCTACAATGACCTCTGAAAGGGAATGCGACACACGGGGCAAGCATAGTTGCTAAGTACGTGCAGAACTCACCGTCTGCCTGGAAAAGAACGTGAAAAATATGCACGTGTGCGTGTTGGCAACACCCCTGCCAAAAGAAGAATTGTATGCTGTCTGAGGAGACAGGACAAAAGGAGAAGTGAACTCTGTTTGAGGAAACAGGCCCAACAAAAAATCAGAAAAGAGCTGTCAGAGGTAACAGGGAGTACGAACTAGAAACGCTGTGAAGTAATCGTGTGTGAACCGACAAGAAGTACAGATTTCACCCACTCGCTCTCCACGAAAAGCACGTACAAGGAAATGGCGTCCTACACGTAGCTTATAAACCGGACCACACGTACACGTCAGATATGCGTGTACGCGGGCCCTTTCCTCCAATTACACACGATGACACTCGGACGTGCAGTTTTTCCACATGTGCTCTGTCATCACGTGCTATGAGGGAAACGCCCATGCGTGTAATGTAACTTACGCGCTAAGGCGATGACACTCGTACGTGCAGTTTTTCCACGTGTGCTCTGTCATCACGTGCTATGAGGGAAACGCCCGCGCGCGTGATTTAACTTGCACGCTTACGCGCTAAGGGCCTTTGGTCCAATGAAATCGCGTGCGTGTGCTGACGCGCTTACGCGCTAAGGCCCTTTACTCGAATTACACGCTGGCGTGCAATTTTTTCACGTGCCAAATCACTCCGTATCAAGCTGGCCACGCGAAAACACATGGAAGACCACGCTCCTGCCCAGAAGGCCGAATTACTGCCCCCCATAGCCCTGAGCACGCTCCCACCTGCCATCTGCTGCTGCCTGACTGCCTGCTGCCCACATGCCCTGCCATTTGCTGCCTGCACATCAGCCAGGGGTGTAGTTGCTGTGACCACACCTGCTGGAACAGAAGACTCCCTACTGCGATTCCATCGCTCCACAGCCCAGCCCGAGGACCCAGTTGCCCACCCACTCCTGCCTCTGGGGTTGCCATGTCGGGCACATCTCCATCTGGCACCACTGGCAACCCCCAGCCAGAGAGGCAGAGGGCAACCAGCTTCACTGCCACCAAAGTTGGTGTCCTGGTGAAGCATGTCCTGGGGCATTATGATGCCCTCTTCGGAACATCACGCGCCAACAAGGAAGGACGGGAGAGGATCTGGGACAATGTAGTGGTTGCCATCAACGCGGAGGGGGTGGCAACCCGTGACATCAAGCACGTCAAGAAGCGCTGGGAGGACTTCAGGTCCAGGACCCTCCACAAGGCCCGGCGCCTCGTGGAGGGGGGCCGAGCATGCATGAGTAACATCCAGATGAGGGTCCTGGAACGCGTAGACCCAGTGCTCCACGCCCAGATCCTTCGGAGGCAGACCCGTCTGGAGTTGAGCGGTAAGTGGCCACGCATTGCTGTGTGAGACAGGGCATTTTGCAGTGTGCTGGTAGTCTGATGCTTGCCTGTATGTGTGACATAGGCCATGTATAGATGTGTGTGTGCAGGGACATCATGGTCATGCATGTGAGACCAGTTATGTGTGAACCACATGGTTGGTGCATGTGTTTTAATGCAACATGGGGAGCTCTATGCGGAATGCACACATGAAAGCATGGCTGTCTCTGTTCCTGGACATGGAGGGGGGGGGAATGGGTGCTGATGTCATGTACATGTATGGTGCACATGTGTGTGTGTGTGCCTGAGAAGTGTGTGTGTGACTTTGAAAGGCCATGGATGCATGTGACTTTGAAGGCGACATCTTGGGTTACAGGGGCCCTTCTACATGGATGTTGATGTTGATTGCAGGCGCCGGGACTGTTTCTGCATGTGTGTTGTGTGCATTCACCCATGTGTTGTGGAATGACAGGATGGAAGTGACATTTGACAGTGCCACTCATATGTTATTGCTTCCTGTCTAGGGTATTTTGTACTGTACCCAGATGCTTGTGTTCTATGTCTCCCTCTACGCAGCGTCAAGTAAAGAAGAGGACGGAGACGGCGCTGTGGAGCCAAGTGGCGGGAATGCCTCCACTGGGCGGCGACGCAAGGCCCAGCCACCCTCCCAGGAATTACCATCATCCGGGAGCGAGGGGGCTGGTGCTGCGTCTGCCACAACGGCTGGGGCGGAAGGGCCGGGTGAGCCCCCACAGGGGCTTCCAATGGCAGGTTGGTGGTCACCACAGAGGAGGAGGAGCCCGCTACTGAGCCACACATGGGGCCTGGTGGGGGTAGTACCACTGGTGCAAGTGGTGCAGTCCAGGGCCAGGGTCAGGAGGCAGCACAGGTCACCGCGGAGGGGCCTGTGCATGTCGCTGTCCCTGAGCCTGTGACTGCACCACCATGTACCAGCAGGGAGGCCCTGTCCCAGGCCTGTCCGCAGTTAGGGGAGAGTGCCATGTCATCTGCCTCTTCGCAACGTGCGACGAGGGGTCCCACGAACGTATGGGCTCCGTCCCGGTTGGTGTTGCGTTGCGCACGCGTGTCATTCATGATGACATGCGTTCTTCCTGGGCGGAGAACGCACGCCATCACGGAGAGCAGTGTTGTGACGTGGCACTGCTGGGAGGGGCCCTGGTTGGTGGGTTCCTACATGTGTCGCGCACTCTGGCGGACCTCTCCTCCTCTGTGGAGACTATGCGCCAGTCGTTCTCCACACCGTCTTCTGGCCTAGATTCCACCAGGGCCCCCTGTGGACCTGGCCCGACCAACACAGCCAGCTTGGTGGAGCTCACATCCCTGCCACAGTCGGGAGTCGGCGGCCCAGCAGGGGTGGACACCACAACTGGAGACCAGCTGATGGAGGATGTGCAGGCATCATCAGACACGGCACATGGACAGCAGCAGCAGGAGCAGGCTCTAGGTGGGAGCAATGATGGCTCAGGGCCATCAACATCGGAGGGGCAGGCATCGGCCAGAGGGCAGGAGGACCCAGGAATGGGAGTGTCTTCCATGTGGCACCGGTTGGGCCAGCAGATAGGTGCGGAGCGGCGGCAGGCGGAAGAGGTGTGGCTCACCATGGTCAGGGCGGAGTTCTCCATGCGTCAGGCTTTGAGGCGGGCAGAGTGCCTCGATACAACTCGCAGGGAGTTGGAACAAGGCACGAGTGCCTCCCTGCGAGACCTCGGGGCCAGGATAGAGGCCTGCCTCCGGCAAATAGACATGGAGTTCGATGATGCCCTGGCCCGGGACACCACAGAGTGAGCCGCTGGACTTGCCCGCCGCCATTGTATATAGTTAGATAGTGTTAGGTTTCCTTTCGTTTTTTCTTTATTTTGGTTGCGCTTGGACAATGCACACCGTTTTTGTATATAGTTTTTTATTAGGTAGTATTTTTGATAGGTTTCATTTCATCAGTTGGGCTCATGGACCCTGGATTGTTCATCTGTACATAGTTCACCATTGGATTATTCTTTTTTTTTTATTTTCACCATGGAGCAATGGTTTTCACTTTCTTTTTTCCCTTGGATTTGCTTTGTTGGACTGTGACTTTGGACACCATTTCTTTTGGATTTCTTGTTTTTTATTCTTTTACGGACATGTAGCTTTTCTTTTATTATTCCCATTGTTGTGTGTTGGATTTGGATTACATTCATGTTGTGTTTAATACATTTTTTTCTTCATACTGTCACGCTTACCGGGAGACCGGGGTTCGCTACTCACGCTCTCCCTTCCTGGCGCCTCTATTCGCGCTTTCGCGCTTGGGGAGGCGCCGGACGGAGAGCTCCGGGGACCTGGGCTGCAGCTCCTCGGTGCATGCGCGGGAGACGCGCGGTCACGGTTCCGCGCGTGCGCCGTGGAGCGGTTGCCCGGGATTGGAGCGGCTTGCTGCTCAAGCCTCGCTCTGGGTCCACCGGCGCCCGGCTACAATCAGGCTTGCGTTCCAGGCCTCGCGGGTGCCGGCGGCCCATAAAGGGAGAGTGAGGATCGGGAACAGATTGTGTCTCAACGCGTTCTGTTCTGGATCGTGTACTCGCTCTCCCTTGTTTTTCCAGCGCTGCTTTGCCCTTCTCATCTGCCTGGGGATTCCCTTCCCTTTCTTCCCTGCTGCCTTCAGTTTTTTCCCTTTTGGGTTTGGTTGTGGTTCCCTGCCAGCATTTCTCCTTCCCTGCCTAGTCCCTGTTTGGTTCCCCTTCTCTTTCCTGGTTCCTCTCCCTCTGCCTGCCCAGTGCTCCCTGCCTGCCTTAGCCTCTTCCCACCTCCCTGGCCCAGCCTGTGCCCTGTGGTCTTCTGCCACTGCCTTTCTTGGTGCTTGCTTCCCTTTCCTTTGGACTCTCAATCACCACAGCATCCAGTGCCAGCTTCGGGGGTACGGCTCCCTCTCCTTTGGACTCTCAATCACCACAGCATCCAGTGCCAGCATCGGGAGTACGGCTCCCTTTCCTTTGTACTCTCAACCTCCACAGCATCCAGTGCCAGCTTCGGGGGTACGGCTCCCTCTCCTTTGGACTCTCAATCACCACAGCATCCAGTGCCAGCATCGGGAGTACGGCTCCCTCTCCTTTGGACTCTCAACCACCTCAGCATCCAGTGCCAGCTTCGGGAGTACGGCTCCCTCTCCTTTGGACTCTCAATCACCATAGCATCCAGTGCCATTCTACAGGAGTTCGCCCCTGACTTCTTTGGACTCTGGAGCCTCGCCACCTCAAGGATTCGCTCCTTCAACCTCTCCTGTCTTTGCTTGCACAGTCCCGACGTCACTGAAACTAGGAGAGAGCAGCTTGTGGCGTTGGGCATCGGTCCATCTTTTACCCAGTACCCATTCTGGGTGGAGGAGAGGCTGGTTTCTTGTGTCACCAATTCTTCTCGTCAGTCTGGCTGCCCCGTCGAGATCAACCAGGTATTCAGGTACGCAACTTTTCCGCGATTCTCACCTTAACACATACTTCGATGTGTGGTATTATCTCATTGGTTTCATGCATGTCATGATATGGGTTTTCACATTCACTTGCACCCATTGTGTGTGTGTGACAGACATGTGTTCATTTACATACTTGCCATTGGGGTTGTATCATGTAATTGTCTTTTCTATGTGGGTGGATGCAATACTTGGTTGGGTCTTTGGGCTGGGGAGGCTGGCCATAAGGGCCATGATTGAGGATCGTCATGACCTGGGTGCAGGGGGACATGAGTGTGGGCCTGCTGGCAGGTGCCCTGCACTGCTGGGAGGTAGGGCTGCAGGGGGACATGCCTTGGTGATCAGTAGTGCAAGCTGACGTGGTTTGGCTGGGGCCCCATGCCCATGGTGGATGGGCTGCCTGCGGGACATGACCAGGGGTGCAGGGTAGTCCCCTGTGGCGTGGGCTGCCTGCAGGGGACGTGGAGGGTGTAGAGGGAACACCTGGGAGGACCCACACTGCCAATTCACGTGTAGGACTCCCCGCGCACCCTGAAATACACGTACCCTGCTGAAATCGCGTGTGAGATTTCCCGCGAACCCCAGTAAAACACGTACCCCACTCGCAGAGGCCCTTTCGCGTGTGAAACTTCCTGTGAACCCCAGTAATGCACGTACCCCACTCGCACAGGCCCTTTCGCGTGTGAAACTTCCCGCGCACCCCAGTAATACACGTACCCCACTCGCACAGGGCCTATCGCGTGTGAAACTTCCAGCGCACCCCCGAAATACACGTACCCGGATCAAATCGCGTGTGAATCTTCCTGCGAACCCCAGTTATACACGTACCCCAATCGCACAGGCCCTTTCGTGTGTGAAACTTCCCGCGAACCCCTAATACACGTACCCTGCTCCAATCGCGTGTGAAACTTAACGCGAACACCAGTTATACACGTACCCCGCTCGCACAGGGCCAATCGCGTGTGAAACTTCACGCGAACCCCAGTAATACACCTTCCCCGCTTGGCGTTTGCTGTTTGGCAGCCCTGTAAACTGGTCCAGGGTTAGCGCAGCCCTTTGCGCTGGATTGGGGATTTTGATGGCTTTTCCTTGCGCGAGGGCGTTCTTGGGGGCGTAACTGGCGCAGCGGCAGGGTAGCTGCGCCACTCTGCGCCACGGCTGGTGTTGGAGGCTAAAATCCATGAATACGCTGTGCGCGGAAATCGATTTTAACACACGCGGCTGGCGCAGACCTTCGCACGCGCACACTGTATAAATTACCCCCTTAATGTTTGTTTTTGGATTCGCCGATAGCTGTATGACCATGGTTTTGCAGTTCTTGATAAGAGGTTTGTCTGTTTTTACTTTCAGGTGTTCTTTTGAATGCTATTGCGAGTCCTCCACCTTTTTTATTCTTCCTGTTTAACTGAAGGCATTTGAAGTTGGTGGGGAGGCAGCTTTGTAGTGTGATTCTGTAGTTGTCAGCCAGCCATGTTTCTGTGATGAATAGGATGTCGATGCCATTGTTGCAGAGAAGGTCGAAGATCTCTGAGTGTTTTGACGTGGATCTTGCGTTTATTAGGTTGCAGTGGATTTTGAAGCTATAGTTTGGTTTGTGCTTTATTGTCAGCGTTGTCTTCTGACTGGTGTTAAGGTTTCCTTCCAAGTCGATCTCTAGTTGAAGTGTTGGTACAGATGAGTCTGTGTCGTCGAAAAGCTCTTCTAGGTTCAGTCTTGGATTTATGCATTTAACAGGCTCTTCTAAATTTTGTGGCTGTCAATCAAAGGGTCCTCTTGTTTTGGTGATGAATGGGGTTAGGGCGTCGATTATGTTCTTACTATCTCTAGCCTTGTCCGTTATTCTTGTATGTGGTTGTGTTTGGTTGTTTGTCGTTTTTTCTTTTTGTACGTTGGTCATTATTTGCGAGGTATGGGGTTAGGTATTGGGATTTCTCTCTTCTCTCAGCACTGGTTTTATTATCGTTCTTGTCTGTGGGAGTGTGTTCTGCGGTTGCAAGTCTTCAGAGGTGTTCCGTTGGGTTTGTTCTTTCTGCTCTTTGTCTTTCGTTTGGTCCAATTCGTTTTACGTGGCATTTTGAGTTTTGGGCATTTTTTTGTTGGTTTTTTGTTCGGTTCTTTGTTGCAGAGTTGGCCTTAGTGCTTTTGGTCCATCTGTCTTGTGGTGTTGGATTGGGTTTAGGGGATTTTCCGATATAAGCTTGGGCTCTGCATATTGGGTAGTCTAGTCAGGTGCTATTGCTAGGGTAGTTCAGTCGCTGTCTCGAGTTTGGGCGGTCTGGTTGGGGAGGTCTACTAGTGTTATATCGCTAGGGTATTTCAGTGGCTGCCCCTAATGTGACTCTCCCTAATAATCCCAATACTCTCCTAGAGGGCGCAAGTTATGATAATCACAGTAATATCCTAGAGGGAACAGGCTAATAATCACAATGCTGTCCTAGCGGGCACAAGATAATAATCCCAGTGCTATTCTTTTATGGTGCTTTCTATATGTGATTCAAGTCAGTAAGTGGTAAACTCTAAAGAGTGTGGTGCAGTCTAATAATCACAGTACTATCCTAGAAAACGCACGCTAGTAATCATAGTGCTATCCTATAAGGTGCAAGCTAGTAATCACAGTACTATCCCAGCGGGCGCAAGCTAATAATCGCAGTACTATCCTAGAGGGCACAAGCTAATAATCACAGTACTATCCTACAGGGTGCAAGCTAATAATCACAATACTATCCTAGCGGGCACAAGCTGATAATCGATCGTATTACTGTTCTTTTGTGGTGCTTTCTAGATGTGATTCAAATCAGTAAGTGGTGAACTCTAAAGGGTGCAGTGCAGTTTAATAATCACATTACTATCCTAGAAGGCCCCACTAATAATCACAGTACTATCCTAGCGGGCACAAGTTGATAATCACAGTACTATCCTGGAAGGCACAAGCTAATAATCACAGTACTACCCTGGAAGGCACAAGCTAATAATCGCAGTACTATCCTAGCTGGCACAAGCTAATAATAACAGTGCTATTCTTTGTGGTGCTTTCTAGATGTGATTCAAGTCGTAAACTCTAAAGGGTGTGGTGCAGTCTAATAATCACAGTACTATCCTGGAAGGCACACGCTAATAATCACAGTAGTATCCTGGAAGGCACAAGCTAATAATCACAGTACTATCTTAGAGGGCACAAGCTAATAATCAAAATACTATCCTGGAAGGCACAAGCTAATAATCACAGTACTATCCTAGCGGGCACTAGCTAATAATCATAGTACTATCCTAGCGGGCACAAGCTAATAATCACAGTGCTATCCTAGCGGGCACCAGCTAATAATCACAGTACTATCCTGGAAGACACAAGCTAATAATCGCAGTACTATCCTGGAAGGCACAAGCTTGTAATCACAGTACTATCCTAGCGGGCACAAGCTAATAATGACAGTACTAGCCTAGCGGTCCCCAGCTAATAATCACAGTACTATTGTGGAAGGCACAAGCTAATAATCACAGTACTATCCTGGAAGGCACAAGCTAGTAATCACAGTACTGTCCTGGAAGGCACAAGCGAATAATCACAGTACTATCCTGGAAGGGACAAGCTAATAATCATAGTACTATCCTGGAAGGCACAAGCTAATAATCACAGTACTATCCTGGAAGGTACAGGCTAATAATCGGAGTACTATCCAGGAAGGCACAGGCTAATAATCACAGTACTATCCCAATGTATGTAGGTTTGTTAAGCGGCAGGGTTTCTGGCCACCTCCTACCTAGTTTATCACTGTGGGTTGACGGCTGGCTACTGGCTTCCCCTGCTGACACCTACGGACACAGTTTGGAGCCGCCTCTGTAGGAGCTTCCCTTTGCCTTGGGGCCCTTAGCCGCAGGGGCTACCAGGCAGAGGGCTGCCCTGGGAAGGTTGCTTATGATCGTTGGATACACCAATCAGGGATGGTGGGCGGGCTGGGAGGCTGGAAGGAAAGGGAAATGGATGCCAGGGAGGGGGCTGGAAGAAGGGTGCACACAGGCTCTAGTGACTCAATCAGGGGCCAAAATTCAAATTTTAGAGCCCCAGGAGGGTCGCTCTATCTTCTGCTGTCACCTGTTGCCAGGGCAGGAAGGAAGCAGGGCAATGCAAAATACAGTGGGCCAATTGGGTCTCGGGGGGCGGGATGGGAGGTGGGAGGATTCGAATCGGGAAGGATGCACGGAGGGATCAGGAAACCACTTGCTGGGGGCTGTGAATTAAATGGAGGCTCTCACTCACCTGCTGCTTGGAGGGTCTTTCTCTAAAAGATGTTTTGCTTATATATGACCGTCTTTTGCTCCTGATAAGTTCGTTAGTACACCAAAAAATCTTGAAATTGGCAGGCACGCATTGCTTCTGCACTCTAACCAAAGCTCCTATAGAGTTGCAAGCATTTAAAAAACATCTTGCAGAGATATTTGTATCTTTCCATGTTTGTGGGCTTCATTACGTATGTATCCGGCCTCAACACTGGGAGATCACAATGGCGCAGTTGGCCTCCTAACTCTCCTCTCCATCCTCACCATCATCCTAAAATGATTTGCGTCCGACCTATCAGGCAGACACCAGGCTGTAGAGATGGACTCATTCAGATCCAGCCGACTCCCAGCCAGTGTGGGGGTCCCCCAAATGCCATCCTCTCCTCAGTTTTCTTCAGTTCATACATGGAAGCTTTGAGAAATGAGCTATGCATCAGTATGCTGCTGACACCCAGCTGTTCCTTAATGTCAGTGGCCCCCAGGACATTGCTCGCCTTCGCAAATTCCTTTCTATCGTCCAATAATGGATGTCAAATGCCTACCTCAAGCTGAACCCCACCAAGAATAGATTCATCTTTATCGGTCCCCCCACCAACGAACTCATTCCACAATGGCTGGACGAAATGCTCCTGGAAGGATTCACCTGCAGCTGTTAAACTCAGACAAATCCATGGGCGTCATTTTTTACAGTAGTCTCTCCTTCCAGAAGCATGTAGCCAAAACATCAACCTAAACCTCGCAGCTACATAGTTCCACAAACTATAACATGAAATCCGTTATCCCCCGCATGACTTCTACATGGTGGTCCAAGCACTTGCGATCTCACACATCGACGGGGGAAAACGTCCTCCTTACTGGTATTTCCGCCACGCATCTATCCTCCGATGCTGCAGCCTGCCTCTTTACAGGTGCTTTCAAATTCCAACTTATCTGCCTAAAACTGCACAAAAATCACTCACTCTCCCTCTCCGCAAGGATACTTTTCATAACTACATGTATCACTTACATATCAGTCCCAAACTGAACGCTAATGTCTAAGCTAGCCCTTAAAGAGACGACTCGCAAGCAGTCTTTCTCCTGCCGTGCCCCGACCAACTGGAACTTAATCCCTGCAGATGCTCAAAAGGCCCTCACCATCCTCCAGTTCCGCAAAATACCAAAAACGTGGTTCCCTCAAGAATATGTGCTGAACAAATATAAATCCTTCCTCACACCAACATTATAGTACTGCTTTACTGTATAAAATGCCAAAACCATGCTAGCACGCTCCTGTTATAAAGAGCTCCACTGCTCTCAAGCTAGGTTTGCGTTCTAAGCAATAATAAAAAACAAATAATTCAAATAAATGAGGTAGCTGGCACAGTGGCAGTTGGTTGCTTAGGGCGGAGGTCGACGCCTCCCCTCCAGAGAGTTCACTCTTACTGCAGTGTAGGCTTCCAGCGCCATATAAATGAAAATGTATATGCTCAATTGAAGCAGGAGACAACAAAGGTTTATCCCAAAGGGACCATCACAAGAACATGTCTTGGAATCTGTACCAACACTAGCCAAGGGTCACACAGCATCTTTGAAATCTAGGCACAATCAGGATCCTCATTCGCTATATGAAATTCGAAAGCAGAGTCTTTTTGTGGCTTAGATTGTAAACCATGGCTCCAATCCCAGCACTTTCTAAATGTTCAATTACATCTCTGTGATCCAATTGAACCAGTGCCACAAACAAAAGTCACTGCTTTGGAGTCTCTTGCCTTTTATTACACCAATATTTCACTTACCCTATGTACAGACACATAGCTGGACTCTGGAGCCGAGGCCCTCAGGACTCGTGCGGCGTTGTTGTGGCCTGGTCCATCCTTGGACGAGCGTGTCAGCTGCAGGTATCCAGCAGAATACGTTGCCCATAGGCGCAGTGAAACCGTGGAAAGGACTCAAGGCACAGAACTCCAAAATTAATTACAAAGCCTAGAACTACATCTCCCACAATGTAACAGCAGGCAGTTTAAGAAAAACGGACCAAGTGCCATGACGGTGGAACCTAGCACCACCAAAGAAAGAAAGAAAATATCTATATAAAATAGAAATGGCAGATAAAATGGAATGGTTACCGAAGCCAAGCCGGCAGGTTCATGAAGAGATAAGAGATGGAGAAAGAAGTTTCGGCATCTGCCGTTTGGGGTTCATAAGTTACGCATCTGACCTTAACCCTCCTGTTACTTTTTGCAAACAGTATGTTGTGTGTATGTCTCCCCCCACCACCATAGTCGCCCGTTTGCTGTGTGATGTCTCCCCCCACAGCCATAGTCGCCCGTATGCTGTGTGATCTCTCCCCCCACCCCCATAGTCACCCATATGCTGTATGATGTCTCCCCCACCCCCTAGTCACCCGTATGCTGTGTGATGTCTTCCCCCACCCCCTGTAGTCGCCCGTATGCTGTGTGATGTCTCCCCCAACCCCATAGTCACCCGTATGCTCTGTGTGTGTCTCCCCTTCCCCCAGGTCGCCTGTCTGCTGCATGATATGCCCCCACCCACATAGTCACCCAAATGTTGTCTGATGTCTCCCCCACCCCCTGGTCTCCCCTATACTGTGTGATATCCCCCGACCCCCACTCCCTTGCTTTCCCGTATGCTGTGTGTCTCCTCCCACATCCCTTGGTCACCTGTTGGCTGCATTACTTGCTGGCCATCCTGTTTATGCCACCTGATTTGACTTTATGCATTGTATGTGCCGCCGCCCTCAACATAGGGTTAGGCTGCTTGTCTGTGCAACCTATACTGACTCTTTGCTTTACATGCTGCTGCCACCCTTCAAGATGGGGCTGGCCATCATGTTTATGCCACCGGATTTGACACTATACATTACTTGCTGCTACCGCCCGACAATATGGAGTTGGTAACATGTCTGTTCATCACAAGCACTTATGTTAACTAAGTAAGCCTTCTTAACAGTGCTGCGACGCCCGAGGGCAGTTGTGCGCTTTATAAATGCAAATAAATAAATTGTGTAGCGACCCTGATGAACATTACTAATCTTTACTGCCAAAGAAAAAGATAGCAGTTCGAAGGATATTTTGGGCAAGGAGGTAATGTTTTGAGTTCGTCTGCAGACTAGAACAGTGATAACTATGCAGCTTTTTTTTTTCTCATTCAGGTTCGAAAAAGTTGCTCCCTTTGACTATGAGGTCAAGCCATAGCCTATGAAAAAGTGTCTTGTCTCGATTCCTTATAACTTAATATTAGCCCTTTGTCCAAAATCGTACTCTAACCTTTCACTGCCCCTACTTCCCAAAAGAAAAACATCAACAACAAAAAGAAACGCTAGAAAGCCTTTGTGCAAATATCCACTCAAGGGGATGGCTGCTGTCTCCTGACCCTAACCGTCACCCTATAAGTAAAGGCCTTTGACCATAGTTCCAGGTCAGAAAAGCCAGTTCCTGGGGTGCCTGGAGATTCTTCAGGTGTTTTAGCCCAGATCTCACTCTGTCTTTTACCACCCAGTGGTTCTTTCAGTATCCCTCCCACCCCCCCACCTCCCCTTGTGAGGAACTCATGGTGGCAACAAGTAAGACAGACACAAGTGATCACAGTTCAAGGTTGTTTATTGAACAATGAATGCTGTATGCAGGTTGGAAAAACGCCTAATCTAAACCTAAATCTAAGATGGGAGCAAGCGTCGACCATCAAATGAAAAATAAGGCTGTCCTAGTGGCATTGTGTAAAAATTAAAAAGGCCTATACTAAGAAACCTATTGCCAAACCTCACAACTAATACAAAAAAGGAGTGTGGGATAATTCTCAAGAAAAGAAAGAAGTGTTCTCAAATAATATGTCAGGATGTGGTAGTATGGGCCTCACTTCTTCACGTTTTGTGCGTGGGGTAAGATGGCAGTTTGGAGCACAGTACAGTCTCTGGCTCCTCCAGTAGAAGACGACAGTTCTAATGGCAGTTCTCAGAACCGTCAATGGCCAAGTCTCATTTCCTTTGAAATTCTCTTGCCTTTGGGGCCTGACGCGTTCAACTAACCAAAAACAAAAGTTCCTTTAACAAATGAAAGTTACTTTCTGAGTTTTGCTGGGTGATGGGTTCACCCCTGGACCCCCCTCTTCTGGGGGCTGACCCTTCTTTGTTTACCACAATTTTACATATCAGTTCTTTTCTCCTGAACACTGGATGAGAGCTTCACCCCTGGATCTTCCTCTCCCGGCTCGGACCCCTCTTAACTGTTAGTACTTGGGTGATGGCTTCACCGCTGGATCTCCCTCTGCTGGGCTCAGACCCGTCTTGACTGCCAGTTTTTGTATGATGGCTTCACCCTTCGATCTCCCTCCGTCGGGTTCACTCTTGCCGTTTCTTAACTTTTACTTTCACTTTTCCTTGGGGTGACAACTTTCATCCTTGGATCCCCCGGATGTACTGTGGCTCTCGATCAGGGTGATAGTGGCTCACCCCTGTGCCCCCCTCTTCTGGGCGCTGACCCCTCTTTACATTCAATGTTCTCTTTTTACACAGTTCAATGTTTGCGGGATTCACTCCCCTTTCTATCACAGTGCTTGTAGATCAAAGTCTTTCGATTGTACTGAGATTTTGCTTGACCCTCAGTATGACCACTTTGACCTATTCCGTTGACTCTCCTATGGCCTACGGGGTATCTGTAGTTTCTATCATATGGGGCTCGAACAGAGTCTCTCGAGTTAGAACCCACGTGGTGCCTTTTTCCCTCTGCAGCTGGTCTCCCCTTCAATACTTGTCACAGTTCTTTACACAGTTCATTAAACTTGATTCAGACTTGCCACTTTGCGATTATCAATAAACACAGCCTGGTTCTTATCGGCTCTCCCCTCAACTCACCGGCTGTAATGAACTGCTTGGCTATCGCCTTCATTGGAGTCAAGGCCGGTACCACGGTTGCGGGAAGCTTCCCTCGCTCCTGCTTACCGGCATAGGCTTTCCCGTGTACTGTTGACATCTGCTGCAAGACACTTGTGCTATTGTTTACGGTCTTAGACTCTCTTCCACGAATGTTCTGCAGGCCTGGGATGAAAAGGGCAAGGTCACTTCTGTCCTTGCCACCCTCTCAATTCCTGCCACCTTTCCCCTTCGTTTGAACTGCCGTTGCGCTGTCTGCTGTGCTCGCTTTGCTCATATTTTGCTCTTTTGCTCCACCTTTTATCCCTATGAGGAAAGGAAAGGGCCATCAGGTGTGTGTGATTCTGATTAATTTCCTGACTCTGCCTGACCCTGGTGTTGGGACGTGTCAGGTAAACGGCCCTGGTGTTAGTCTGTTCTCTTGCGCGTTGTGTGAAATTGTTTGTTTTAGAAAAGGAGGGTGGTAGAGTTCCTGACAGTCCTATGGGGTAGGATGGAGAAAAGGCATTGTCGGATTGTCCTATGGGATGGGATAGGGAAGGTTTGTGAGAATTCGGAAAATGATAATCAGAAAGACGGGATTGGTAGGGTTTGCAGGGTAAACGGGAATAGCTGAGATTGGAAAATGAACAAAAGGTATTGTGGGAATTGAAGTGTTTCATCTGAGCCTTTTGGGAGTATAGGAAACAACAATCGGAGGGACGTGGAGAAGAACGGTTGGAATTCAAGTAGGAATTAGAAAAGCAAGGTTTCTGGGATAGGTAATTTCTGGGAACAAAGGACATTAGGATCCTAGGGGATTGGTTATATACAGAGAGGTGTTGGGTTTCAGAAGAGTACGTTTATTGGACTGAAGGGAGGTCGATTTGGTACAGCCTATAAAGGCTTCATAGACCTAGTCTTCGCCGTCCCTCTCTTCTGTATAATACTGCGTCTTACCTGGGGTATCCCCCCCCCCCAAGCATGGCCCACGGGTTCTCCTTCCCAGGTGATCCTCTCCCTCTCGTCCACCCCAAGGGTTGGGATCTCAGAGCGCCAGCCCTTCCCATGCCATCTGAATAAGGGATTCTCAAGGTTTTTTTGGGAGAACACCCTCAGGTTTCTCACACCCCTTCTGGGGTTCTCACAGTCTCCTTTCCAATCTATGCTCCTCTTGTCTCTACCCACTCTGAAGTTCTTTGTCTTTCCCACCTTCTTGGGTTCTCTTAGTCTCTCCCCCACTCTTAGGCTGTCTCTCCCCACTCTGGGGCTCCTCGTTTCTGCACTCCGCCCTCTGCGATATTTGCTGTCCCTCCCCACTCTGCGGCTCTTCTCTTTTGCACTCCTGACTCTGGGGCCTCTTTCTTTCGCACTTGCCACTCTGTGTTATTTGCGCTCTCTCTCCCCACTCTGGGGTTCTCTGTGTCCACTCTGTTGCCTGCCTCCCTTGGAACTAGAGCCACAGCGTACCGGTGTTCCTTGTGCTGTGCTCCACAGGAGTAGGGGTTGAGTTGGGCTGCTTCTGTGGTGGTTGCAAAGCCTCTCACTAGTCCTCTCCACTGGGCTCCCTCTCAGTCGTTCGAGGCTCTCTCTCCTTATCCTTAAAACTGATCAGGCTGGGTAGAGTCGCTTAGGCAACCTTTCAGCTTGGCTCCACAGGCCCTCCTGCCTCGCTCTCGCAGCCTCTCCGTGCTGCTAAGGGTTCCCATGCTGGAAAAGGAGGAGGGGCTGAAAGGTTTTTTTTAAGACTCTTACCTGGACCCTGGGGGAAAGATCTACATGAGGAAGAATACTAGTCTAAAATGGCCGCGAAATATAGTTCCGCAAAACAAAGGGACTGAAATTAGCTGTTATACATGAAGTAAGAGTTGAGAGCGAGAAACTACTTTTCCAGTATAGCAACTTTAAATAAAATAGTTGCAAAGTAGATAGAATGGTACACTCTATCACCAACTATAATACGTGATCAAGTGGTGGGGCATGGCTAACTAGCCATGTGAGAGGCTGGGCTGCTCCGGAGCTCCTGCATATCCGAAACTCATCCTGAGACAGCCCGCCGTCAAAACCACGTTTTATTCATCCCAAAAGAAGGAACACTTATGGGAAAGCAGGCAGCATGCAATGATCGAAGCTGGAACCTCAATTGTGTTAAGCAGAAGAAGATATATGTGGGAAACTAAGCGTACAATCCCAGAGAACGCCAGATCAAAATGGCCGCCCTGGCTAACAAAGGGCTCGGATGACCGTACGCTGCGAGTGAGAAGTGGCAAAGTCCCTGGACGGTAACAGGGAATCCGACGCCGGAAAGTGCCCAGCAGAGAGTCCAGACGCGCACCGAAGTAAGCGCTCGCTGGACGTGAACGTGTGCCGGCCCCGGTATGCACACAGGGTGGAACCAGGAGCGTACACACGCAGAAGCGACCTCGGGCCCCGGCGCATAGAGGCGCAACAGGAAATATCCGATAATGCTGGAGACGGTGCACGCATGCACGGGCGCCCATTACAAGGCGCAATTGCATTGCCCCTGCGGTGTCGCTCATAAAATGGGGACTATTAAGAGCGGAACGGGTGTCAGCTGGACCTGATAAGGCAGCCGCAACACCCATAACACTGCGACCACGGACTGGCCACGTACGCTAATGAGGATACATAGAGTCAAACGGAAAGGGCCATATGTTTAACATCGCATGGCGCAGGACCTGCAGAAGGAGTAGACATCGCGGAACGCACACCGCGAAGCATACTGAAAGGGAAGACGCCGCAATACAGCACGGCAGCCACAGTAGGTGCAGCGCTGGAGAAGACGCGTGCTGGAGCATGTAAAAGCAGGGTAGGCACCCCAGGGATTCGTAGAGGTGGCCCCATTTTATAACTCATACGCAACACAACTAATCCAGTCAGTGATACGTGATCACTGGTTCAAGGAGAGCAACTTCTTGGGGGGGACTTAGGAATACAAGAAGCTCTCAGATAAACACAGTTAGAGACTTACACTAAGGAGAAGATACGGCCAGGGCATATGTGACACTGGGGTGTGAGCCGTGCAGATAGATGTGGTAGCCGCATAGCGCGTTGCCCTCCAACACACACGCGGGCAACCAACTATACGGATAGGAGCATCAAAGAGCACAGACTAAACATGTACCTAGGAAGCATAGTTGCCACGGAGTAATCAAGGAGTGGCTGGAGAAGGCAGAAGACTCTGGAGGCCATACGGAGCACCCAAGTACCCTATACCCAGGGACGAGCACCCGGACCCAGGCCAGTACAGTGAGTGGCCCCCAAACGGAACCTAGCACTGGGCAGGAGGGCGTAAGCACAAACTTTGGTCACCTCGACCCCAACCATTCCGAACTGCAACACTGAGACATAGTACGATGGCATCCAAGCTGCCCAAGACAAAGGGAAGCAATCCACAATTGAGGACTTCACAAAAACACCACAAACAATGGAGGGGGCCAGGAACAAAGAGAGGGGTGCTCAGGCGGAAACATCCCCAGCACGTGGTGATCAGCAGGTTCTAGAGGCAATTGCAGACTTGAAAAAGACATGAGAAACGAAACTGGAGGTTGCAATGACCACACTGAAAGTGTCGTTAGTTTAAAATTGATGCAGTACAAGTGGTTGTTAACCTACTAAGACAGGATGTAAGGACAATTGTGGAACGAACAAGTGAGCTAGAGTAAGAAGTGAAATCGAACACAGCTACCTGTGCATCGCATGCCTCGGAGATCCACACATTGCGACAACAAGTGAGCAACCTAGAGAACAGAGCTGAGGAAGCCGAAGGACGCGCACAGAGAACCAATATATGTATTGTGGGACTCCCGGAGGGGCAGGAAGGATCGAACCTCACGGAGTATATTGAGACCATGCTGTTGCAAGAAATAGGAGGGGCACTCACCCAAGGATTTGCTGTGGAAAGAGCGCATAGGACTCTGAAAAGAAGGCCCCCCTCCCCGGCAACCCCCTCCAAGACCGATCATTGCCAAGATACTAAATTATCGCGACAGAGAAAAGATTCTGGATACTTCCGCAAAGGAGGTACAATACAAAGGGCATGCACGTCTATCACCGCGAACCCAGACTACACACTCCAGGTGCAGAGACGGCGACTGAACTTTGGAGCAGTTAAGAGGAGACTGAGCAATGCGGGCTACAAATACATGCTGATGTACCCGGCAAAGCTGAAGGTGGTCCATAGGAACCGAGCAATATTTTTTGAGACCCCAGAAGAAGCGATGGAGTGGCTGGACACACAGAACTGTCCGACGGGGATCAGAAGGAGAGCAGTACGGAGTAACGAGAAAATGGTTCCAGAGGCTGAGGTGCTGTATAAACTGTGACATTGGGACTTGATTATAGAGTTGGGATGCAAGGCAGCAACGGGCTGAGTTGATATAGCATAAGAGCGGGAGGTAAAGAGAACCCAAACTCATACCCCATTAGATAGGTTAGTCGGGTTACCAGTAGTGCGGTAATCCCCTGCTGTGCTCCTAGCACCGGTTTAGCCAGGATAGGACCAAATGCAGGGTCGCCTGAGATCCAGGGATGGAGCTGGGCAACAGTTGGGGACCGGATGGGAGGTGGGAGGGAGGGGAGTTGGGGAGTTTGCAGTGGAATTATTTGAGGAACGAGCTTAAACCCACGCGCTATTGCACGTGACACGAATGACGAGAAGGGATAGAGGTGGGACAGGGTACGGCTGAAAATGGGATACCTTAAGATAATAACCTGGAATGTTAGAGGGCTCAACAGTTATTTAAAGAGGAACAAGATTATGATGTATTTGAGGTGGCAGAATGTGGATCTAGCTCTATTACAAGAAACCCACCTCACGAAGGACAAACAGGAGATGATACAGGGAAAATGGAAGGGGACCACAATCGGGGCAACATATTCGGCATACGCTAGGGAGTAACTACCTGGATTGCCCCGCATGTACCTTTTCAGCTAATACAGTCCACAGTGGACTCAGGCGGGAGGATGGTGGCGATTAGGGGATTGATTGAAAATAAAGAGGTGTGCATTATCAACACATATGCCCCCAACCAAGATACTGTAGCCTATTTTAAGACCCTGTATGGCAAAGTATGCCATACCTGGGAGGAGTAGTCACATGGGGGGGGGGGACTTTAACTGTACGCTGGCGGCAAGTAGGAGTGGAAAAGCGAGTCCCTTTATTCTACTTAGTTCATCTTCCTCTTCTTCCAGGCCAAATAAAGTCAGGAGGGGGGATGGTTCCCACTCAATGCCATCTATTTCATTGATCCATCCAAGCACTTCGTTCCAGTATATACGGACTTTGGGACAGTCCCACCACAATAGTTGGCCTCCGCTCCACATTGTCTCCAGCATGGCTGTTAGTCTGGTACATTTTCGATAGTCTGTGGGGATCGTACTGCCATCTATGAAGTAGTTTTATGGCATGTAGTTTGTATTGTGCAGCGATGGATATTCGGGACAGAGTTTTGCAGATTCTGGCCCATGCCTGTTGATCAAATTCTCTGTTGAAGTCCTTTTCCCATTTCTCCTTGAGGCGATGTTTCTGATTTTGGTCTTTGGTGATCAGGGTACTGTACATGCGTGCGATCAGGCCTTTGTTCGTAGAGGTTGTATCGAGGATTCTCTCGAAGGGAGTGAGTTCTCTCTGTATCTTGGTCTTCCACTCCCGTCTGGTTAGAACTCCCTTCAATCGGAGATAAAGGAAAATCAGAATAGGGTGCAGTTGGAGGGCGTCTTCCAGGTCTGTGATTGAAATAAATTTGTCATCTCTCCATAGTTGTCCAACCCTTTCGAGTCCTGCGTCAAACCAGGTTTGATATCTAAGATGTTCCGGGATTTCCTCTCTGACCCCAGGGGCCCATAGGTGGCTCAAGGGGGATGGCCATGTGGTCACTCCCACCATCCCATTCCCTTCTTTCCATATATTCCATATGGTTCCCAGTATAGGGTGGTTTCGCAATTTTCGTGTGAGTTGTGGTCTGGGGACCTAGAACCATTCAGATAGCGTCGCAGGGGTCAGGTTATTGTTGTCCAGCTGGACCCACTGCAGATCTTTCCTGTCTCTGAGGTGGGGGATAAGGACTCTCAACTGCGCTGCCTGATAATATTGTTCAATGTCGGGGAGACCTAACCCACCTTGATCCTTTGGTAATATGAGAGTTTTGTAGGGTATTCTAGGCTTATTTCCTTCCCACAAGAAACCGGTTATTGCCCTTTTCACCTGTTTGAAAAATTCTTATGGGACAGTGACGGGAAGTACTTGGAAAGGATATAGGAAGCGTGGTAGACTAACCATCTTAATGGCATTCAGGCGTCCCATCCATGAGATTGTGAGGGGTTGCCATTTTGCGAGGTCTGCTTTACAGGCGGCGAGGAGTTGGGGGAAGTTGGCCTCGTATATATCAGCAATGTCTCTCGTCAAATTGACGTCTGAGTATCGGAGTGTGGGACCCCCTATGATGAGGCCGAGTTGCTCGAGTTCTGCTCTTTGGCTGGTGGTGGGTTCCTGTAACGGGAAGAGGATTGATTTAGCTTTATTGATTTTGAAGCCTGACGGGCGCCATATTGTTCAATGAGGCGGATTGCTTCTGGAATTGATGTCATCGGGTTCTGCACGTGGAGCAGGATATCGTCCGCATACAAGGCCAACTTATATTCTTTCCCGCACACGTGAAGCCCTTCAACGCCTTCGTTGACTCTCAGCATTTGCGCTAGTGGTTCCAATGATAGCGCAAATAGTATTGCGGAGAGGGGGCACCCTTGTCGCGTTCCTCTGCTTATGTTAAACCAGTGGGAGTATTGGGAGTTTACTGCTACAGCAGCTTGGGGTGAGGTGTATACAGCTTTGATTCTGCGTCGGAGAGTAGGGCCAAGACCTATTTTCTTTAATGTAGCTTCCAGGAAATGCCATTCGACCCTATCAAACCGTTTTTCTGCATCAATTGGTAATAGTGCCGGTCAGTTTGGCATCTTCTTGGCTTCGTGTATGAGGTGGAGGGTCTTGCGGGTTGAGTCTGCACCCTGTCTTCCAAGTATGAATCCCACCTGGTCATTGTGGATTATAGTGAGCATGTGCGTCTCCAGTCGTGCAGTGAGGACTCTTGTGTAGATTTTGGTGTGCGTGTTTAGGAGGGAGATGGGACGGTAAGAGGTGCATTGGGTGGGGTCTTTTCCTTCTTTCGGGATGACCGTGATCAGGGCTTAGGAGAAGGATGCGGGGGCGATGCCAGTTTGGAGGATATGATTGAAGAGCTCAACATTACTGGGAGGAGGGTGTCACTAAAGGTTTTGTAGAATCCTGCTGTGTAACCATAATTTCCGGGTGCCTTCCCTGTTGGGAGTCTTTTGATTGTGTCTGCTATTTCTTCGCCCCTGATGGGGGCGTCAAGAGCTTGTGCTGTGTCGCGAGGTAGGCTAGGGATGGTGATCGTGTTCATGTATTCTGCGATTGCACTCTCGTCTGTCCGAGGTGTACAAATTCTCATAGAAGTTAGTGAAGGCTTCAGGAATGTCGCAAGGGTGATCCATGTGGGATTCCATTTCTTCGTGTATAGCTGACACCCATCTCTCTTTGCGTTGGCCATGAAGTCTGGCGGCAAGGAGCGCGTCGGCTTTGTCCCCTTTCTCGTATTGTTTCTGTTTTAAATATTGAAATTTCCGGATGATCTGGTCTGTTTCCAGCTGCCGCAGTTCCACTCTCTTGCTGGCGGCCTCCTCTATTTTTAGGTCTCTGTCGGAACCGGGGGATTGAGCGCTGCGGTCTAATTGCGTTATTTCGTTCCTTAGCCTGTTTTCTATGAGTTGGCGCTCTCTTTTACATGCTGCTCCTTCTTGGATTAGTGCTCCTCTCCAAGTGGCTTTCGCTCCCTCCCATACTGTGTTTATCGAGACTTCACCTGTGTTTTTGAGCTTGAAGTATTGGTCAATCTCCTTCTCAAGATGTTCACGAAATACCCAGTCTTTCCAGAACGTTTTGTTGCAGCGCCACTTCGAGCTTCTGTGGGGGAGTGCCATCCGATCGAGGGTGACTGTGACCATATCGTGATCTGACCATGTTATAAGGGATATATCGGATGCAGACATCGCCTCTGTTAGCTCTGGTGTGAGGTAGAGATAATCGATTCTGGTGTATGTGGCGTGTGGCTGAGTAAAATGTGAACGTCGTTTCTTGCGGGTTCATGTGGCGCCAAGCATATGTTAGTTTGTAGGTGTCCATCATATTGACTATCATTGAGAGGCCGGCTTCTGGTGGGGTATTCGCCAGTGGGTTTCCAACTTGTGTGTACAGGGTTGGGTCGGCCCACATGTTGAGGTCATCTCCCAAGATTACTTCGCCTTGTGCTTCTAGCATTACTTTAGGGACCATGTGTTGTAGGAAGTTGGGTGCGTATATAGAGGCGAGGGTGATGGCAGTGACCTGTATCTTACCGACGAGCACCAGCGCTCTGCCGCTCACATCTGCCTAGGTTTTCTGTACTTCGAATTGTATCCTTTTTGCGATCAGGATGCCGACGCCAGCTTTTCTGAGCGGGCTCGATCCCCAATGTTCAGTGCCTGTTCGGGCATTTAAGATCCTTCTTTCTTCCCCTTTAATGTATTTGGTTTCTTGCAAGAAAAGTATGTTGAGCTTTGCCCTTTTGAATTCCCTCATCACGAGTGACCGTTTGGTGGGGGAATTACATCCCTTGACATTCAATGTCCCTATTTTGATTGTGGGTGGCCTGTCGCTTACCTTGACATTATTTGCCATTGTGTTGTGTTCTTGGTTTATCTGCCGGGTCCCATCTTTTAGCACTGGGTGCCACCGGGATCGGAGTGTTCCGTTGAGTGTGCTAGACTGTCTTAATCTTTGGCGTCTTTATTTTTCCCTCCCCCCCTCCCCTTAGGGGAATACAACGCAGTATCCCCTGCCCTCTGTTTGTTTTGTTCATCTTTCCCCCTATCATCGAGGGCTTGCATGTTGACTTGGTGGCGTTCGATTCGGCCTGGATGTAAACTGTAAGTCCGGTGTCAGACCACCGGTGGGAACCATTACCGCACGGTCCTTTTGCACATATGAATCCCCCCATTCACTCCCCCTTCCCAACTTGTATAACTCTACAAAAAATGTTATCGGAACAAAAGAGATATTTTGATACATGCAATTTTCGAGGTCCATCATCAGGCAGCTGTGTCTTTCCTCCCCTTACGAAAGGTCTCGCCTGCAAGTCTCGATCTGCTCTGGACCCTTATGGTTCGCCTAGATCGTATCGGATTGTCCATGTTACAACACTGGGTCCTGGGCCTTCCAGATGAGGGCCACGGGAAGATGGGGTCAGTTGTCGCTTTCTGGAGTGTTGTTGCCCCTTCTGTACTTCCTTGAGCCTTTCACTCTTTTTCTCCTTGGTCCCTGAAGTTCCCAGCAGTGACTGTTCCGTTCGGGCGCTTCACGTTCTCCTTCCCTTGGACCCGTACCGAGGAGGTCAGCAATGCAGTCACGGATTTCCTCTTCGGATCACAGCTGGATTCTTCTGCTTCCATGTTCGAAGGTGAGGGAGAAAGGGTATCCCCACTTATATCGGGTGCCCTGATCTTTGAGCCATTTCGTGAGAGGGCTGCATAGTCGTCTCAGCGCCAGTGTGAGCGAGGATAGGTCCTGAAAGATGGTTATCTGGGCACCCCCAAGGGTAAGGGGGCCTCCAGATCTAGCCTTTTCCAGTATTCTGGCTCTGTCTTGATATCAATGGAATCTTGCGAGGACTGATCTTGGCCCGCCGGGCGGACCACCGGCTCTGTGTATTCTCTCCATTTTAGGCTCATCAATATCCTCATCTGCCGTCAGAATTTTGATATCATGGATGGTTTTTTTGAGGTCCTCCTCCGTTTCACTTTCGTGTTCTGGAATACCGAAAAAGCATAGATTGTTTTTCCTCTCGCGATTTTCTAAGTCATCCATTTTGAGTCGAAATTCCTCCTCTCTTCTCAATCTGTCATATTCTAAGGTCCCTTGGGGTCTCGAGAGTGTCTATGGAGGCTTGATTATTCTCGACCCCTTCTAGCCTTTCTTCGATGTTGTCCATTCTCTGTGTTATTTTATCTATTTTGCCGCCTAGATTAGCTCCCATATTTTTTATCTCGTGGAGCAAGGCTGCAATGTCGCCTTTGGTGGCAGCTGCACCTGTTTCTGCGGATTTCGTTGTCTCATTGTTCCCGGTGTCAGGGGTCGGTGGGGTTGAAGAGTAGGCGAATTTGGCCAGTTTCGCCCTAGTGTCCATGAGGTGGTCACTACAGCAGAGGAGGCACACGCCTCTGAGTCGTGGGCCCAACCCTCTGCACTGCAGTGCTCGCAGATGTCTTCAGGACATCAATTTTGAGTTTGGGGGTTCACAAGATGGGGGCTCAAGTCACCTTAAGGACCTACGGCCACGGAGCTCACACAGAGTTAGGACTCATCCGTGCGCCCCCTGGTGGCCCTTATTCTGTGGGAGGCTTTTAAGGTGGTGGTTAGGGGGTCAGCTATATCAAAATCCATAGGGCTCCATGGCGGAATAATCCAAGAACTAAAAAATGCTGAAGTGGAACTAGAAACGATCATGAATAAGGGAGATAGCTCCCTGGAGGCTGCCGAAGCTATACATAAACTACAGCAGTCGTGTGGGGGACACTGGGAGAGGCTGTATAACTTAAACTATAAGAAGTATATGGAAAGGCAACATGCAGGTGGGGACAAGCCTGGAAGGCTGCTGGCATGATTATATAAAATGGAGTCACCCAGACTAGCCATCAGAGCAATAAACGGGAAGAATGGTCAAATACTAGACACCCAAGAGGGAGTGAATAAAGGGTTCCTTGAGTTCTACCAGCAATTGTATGGAGATGTGGAACGGGGGGGGGAATTGAGCGAGATAGTGAACACACTAGAGCAGAGGTCTTCAAACTGTGGGGCACGCGCCACTAGGGGGGCATGGCCGCATCCCAAGGGGGGGGGCGCCAGAGCCCAGCATGAAATGTGTAAAAAAAAAATATATATATATTTGTATTTTTTTTTTTTTTTAGATTGGAGGAAATGGGACGAGGCAGCTCACATGGTCAGACTGGACCATATAACGGTCTTAGGCACCAATGAAAAAATGTCCAGCCGTTGCAAATGAATATTCATTCCTTTAGTCACAGACTGTTTGAATAGTACCCAAGGGGTTGTTTTTTGTTCAAATGTAAACAAATTGTGATATTTAAAGAATATTTATTCAGCAACAATGATCGCAACTACTAGCTGCATAGTGAAGTAACTCCTCAAACTGGGCCACATTGGCCAAAAAAGTGGCCCATTTTGACTGGCCGACACTAGCATTTTGCATTTTTGGTACGGTCATCGCCCTATAGGCCAGTCCAAGCCTGCCGGCTCATCCATAATGGGTGAGGGGGCATCCATCCACTGGCCACCTCACCCATTATGGAGGAGCCGAGGAGCCAGCCTTGCGAAACACTGAGCACTCCCTCAGCTGCTTTTTCCAGCTGAGGGAGTGCTCCTGGGCTGGCAGAACTGTCAAGGGAAACACTGTTTGCCTTTGACAGTTCATTTCCCCAGCCGCACATGATCACTGAGCCATGCAACACTAGGGGTGTTTTGCTTCGCCAGCCTTGCATAGCTCATTGGAAATGCTGGCTGGGGCACTGCATGTATGTATGTGCAAGGGGTGCTCCTGCACCTCCTCGCACATACGGGCAGAGCAACCTGGAGCGGGGCATTTTAGTAACCACGCGCAGGCCCCTGCAGAAGGTACGTTTATGGCGATTTATTTTTTATTTAAATGTGTATGGATGTGTGTATGCTTGTGTTATGGCACTGTGGTGGGAGCAGGATGGGCGGCAGCACTGGGATAGTGGTGGGGGTAGGGTGGAGAGAGCCCAGGGTCTGTACTGGGAATAGGGTGCGGTGACGGCATGCAAAAGTTCATAGCGATTTCTACATACTGTCCATCTGGCACTTTTGGGGGGGCCCGGCCTGCCCAAACTTTGCTCAGGGGGGGCTCAGGCCAAAAAAGTTTGAAGACCACTGCACTAGAGGATATATGCTTGCCGAAGCTGAGTGCAGAAGAGAGAGAGAACCTAAATGCCCCAATCACATTGGAAGAACTGGAAGCAGTAGTCAAGCAGCTGCCTACCTGCAAGGCACTGGGAGCCGACGGACTCCCTAGTGAGTTTTACAAAATGAGTTGGACGGAGGTGCTCCCCCCATTACTGGATATGCTGAACGATGCATGGGAGACAGGGAGATTGCCGGAATCCCTCTGAGAGGCAATCATTGTCCTGCTCCTCAAGCCCAACCAACCTAGCACGGACTGCGGGTCATACAGACTGCTATCCATGCTAAACCAAGATAGCAAGATTCTCACGGCGGTGTTGGCAAACAGATTGAGACAGGTCATAGATAAGCTCATACATTCGGACCAGACTGGATCTGTGCCACACAGAAGCATATCTGACAATCTTAGAAGGCTCCACCGTGTCATAGAACAATCAGAAGGGGATACGCAGGAAATAGCAATTGCCTCACTAGATGCGGTGAAGGCCTTTGACTCAGTCAGATGGCCTTGGCTGATGGCAGCCCTGAAGGAATACGGAATAGGGCCCGGGTATCTAAAATGGGTTAAATTGATGTACAGCTCCCCGCTAGCCAGGGTCAAGACAGGGCGACTATCTCGGATAAATGGCAGCTCAGTAGGGGCACCAGACAGGGTTGTCCCTGGTCCCTGATGTACACATCCTCGCATTAGAACCCCTAGCGATATATTTGAGACAACAATACGAAACGGTGGGAATTTATACAAAGGGGGACCACATTTCATATCACTGTACGCCGACGATATACTGCAATACCTGAGATATCCAGAGGAGAACCTGCAATACATTTTGGAAGTAATGGAGCGATTTGCGTCGCTCTCTGGGATCGCAGTTAATCCCATGAAATCAAGCCTGTTCCCTCTGGGTAGATATACAGGGATACTGCAGGAGAACCTACCAATATTGCAGAAACCCTGGGAGACTAGAATTTGTAGGTACTTGGGTGTAGACATTTATTACAAAGTGGAAGATGAACATACACATAACACGGAGAGGGCAGTAACAAACTTGGAAAATAGCATGAGATTCTGGGCAAAGCTCCCCCTGGCCATGGTAGGGAGGGTGGCGCTGTTGAAGATGGTCGCATTGCCAGGCTACTACACTTTTATGCGAACATCCCCTTTATGATACTCAGGCGTTTCTTTGGTAAATTACAAAGCCTATGCAGAGGCTTTATCTGGCACAACACCAGGAATAGAATAGCCCTATGGAAATTGCAAAACACGTATGATAAGGGCCCAACTTCGAGATCTACCACCTGGCCAGCCAACTACAGTATGTGGCGAAATGGCTGACAGAAGACACCACAGCAGAGTCCAGACTGTTAAGATCTGAATGTGTCCCGTTTTTCCTGAAAGAGATGATATGGGTGACCAAACCAGAATTGAGGGGGCAATCAAGGCTGTTGGAATTGGGATGGGGGGTATGGCGTAATGTTTGCCGGGCTATGGAGAACCCGACCCCATGTTCCCCGCAGTTTCCGCCAGTGGCAGTGGTGGGTGTGGAAGAGCAACTAAGGAAGACAATTTGCAAGCGCTGGGAACCAGTGGGTATAGCAACATTGGGAGACCAATGGAAAGAGGAGAAAGTAATAGAATTTGAAGAGCTAGTAGATGAAACTGGACTACACCCGGGACAATATATTACCTACACCAGAGTGGTGCGGAGGGTGAGAGAGTCATGGCCTGAATCGGTGCTTATGGATCAACCCGATGAAGCTGTATAAACATTCTATGATACCTCGGAGGGAGGACATGAAGTCTCCTGAATCTATGAACTCTTGATGTTTAGGGTGGGAAAGGAGGTGACCCAGTTGAGACGTGATTGGGAGGATCAAGTGGGGGCGCCTATGCATGATGGGCTATGGGAAAGGGCCCAGAGATATCACAAAAAGGTGTCCAGAAATGCGAGGTTGCAGCAGATCCAACTATATATAACCCATAGAGCGTACATGACCCCCCCAGAGGGTCGCCAGATTTAAGAGCACAGAAACACAAGCATGCCCTAAATGTGGGGAGGTGAACACTCAGATGGTACATATGTTCTGGGCATGCCCAGAGATTAGGAAATTCTGGGACGAAGTCACCCACCGGCTAACCGAGAAAGGGATACAGTTGGATGTAGAATCCGTATGGGCTTGTAGGGTGGGGGGCTTTGTAAGACCCCGCAACTTGAGACATGTCAGCAAACTGAAGGACCTGGCCTACATACTGGCTAAGCGTAGAATTGCTATGGGTTGGAAAGCGAGCCATAGACCCAAAATAGAGGTGTGGTGGCATGATCTCCTGAAATGGCCAGATGCCGAAACAGTGGTATGGTATGAGGCGGCCAACAGGGGAGGGGAGGAAGAAACAGAAACTCTAATGGCCTGGAGACACTTAGTAGCCACACTGTATGGATCCACCCAAGGTCTCCAATATGATCAGGACTCCTCTGGAAAAACGACGAGGATGAACCTCTTGAAGGAACTGAAGTTGGAAGTGAAGGAGAGTAAGCTCAAGTTAAGGGGGGAGGGTAGAGGGAAGACAGTGGCCATTTTATGAAAATGTGCTTGATGCTTGATAATCTTGACATGCACTGTTGGACTTGTTTTTGTTGACTGTTGTTGTTCAAATAATACATTTTTTTTTAATAAAAAACTATAATACGTGATCAAAACTAAGCGACACGCATGTAAAACCATAAGGTCGGGTACTGTTCAAATATGGCTGCAACCATAGGTCCAAAATCAGAGGGGCTGATAACAGCAATTTGAATAAAACAGAAACCAACACTGGCAGTACGGCTTCAACTACGCAGGAGTCAAGCGGGACGTTAAGAAGCGACGAGGTAAGCTCCAGCAAAAGACTTGCTATGAAATAAAACGGGGGACTCAATGCTCCTTTTAGAAATGCGATCGAAACTAAAAAGAACCACCAGAGACTGATATTATCATCCTGTTTTTCTCTACAGACATGCAGGGGAGGTACTAGACCAGGACCAAGTGAGAGATATTTCCAACCCCACCACTACTGTACACAAGTGAAAATAAGGGAATACAGACACCCGTTAATAACCTGAATCTAAATGGATTGAATCCCTTGACCTTTTTAGAAAAAATCTCAGATCCAGGTCAAAAGCATACCCTTTAATTAGTTATGGAAAATCAAATATAACAGATTTGAAAAATTATCTAGAGACAACTTAGCAATACAAAAGAAAAATATTGTAGAAAGGTACAAAGAAGTATAAATAATCTCCTTTATTGCCTAGTAGATACCACGGCTTGAGCAAGGGATAGTAGAACACTATAAACCTCCACACCAGAATAAAAGCTAAGAAGCAATCTCTCCAATATGAAAAATCAAAAAAGAATGGTAAGTAATAGACACAGACAAAGCTGATCTAGTTATGTAGTGAAACCTCTTAGAAAAACGCGCTAATATACATTTTGGTATATTTCTATCCATAGATGGATGAGACCCCCAAGTGGAACATTCTGTGACTTATGCACAGAACATTGAATAAAACCGCCAAACGTCCACCACAATAGGTAATTAAAACCTGCTAAAAGGGATGGATTGAACACCTTAATATACTGAGCAGCATCTATAGCTGATTATAAATATATTGATTTATTTTGCAGTGCATGGGAATAGTTGCTGGAGAAAAAGATTTTCTCTAAGAAATTGAAAAACAAATATATTGACAGTGACTCACAAAAGTTTGCTCCTGAGGAATGTTCTCCAATTAACGATTTAAGACCAGAAACATGCAGAGCGAATTACGGATCAATAAGTCTACATTGATCCGATACCATCCATTTGTAAATAACTGATATATTAACAATGGATAGACAGTACATAGATACAGAAATTAACAGTCACTGCAGCACTTTATATATGTTTTTATACAAATGGTGTAGTTTTGTAGATGTTTTTACTTGAATGTATGTAATATGAAATATTGTTATGAACTATAGCAATTTAATAGTAATTTAATAACATTTGTTTTTTCACCTAAGCGTTACAATTAATGATACTTGAACCCAATGAAATCAGGTTTTCTCCCTACCATATCATTAAAAACTGCAATAAAGATCAATAGGAGTCCAACCTCCTATTTCCATTGAATTTCAGTCCCTCCGGACATAGGTTTGACTCATCCAATTTTCATTTAAAAAATTGGCCCAGAGTTTCCTCAAATCTATAATAGAGCATACTATGGCCTACATGGGATCCTTTACAATTCCAGACCCTGCGAAGTAGAAAGACTGGGATGAAGAAACTACAGTACCATACCCTGTGAAATTCCAAGACTGTGGTGAAATAACTCCCAATAGATAATGTTACCTTATGAAAAAAAAGTAATGTCGCTTTAAAACAGAATCCCCAATCCAAGAGATGAGTATGTGAATGAGCGTGCATTCAGAGAGAGACAAGCGAGAAAGAGAGAGAGAGAACCATGTATTCAGCTGGGGAAGGCCCCAAGCTATGTAAACCTTGACGGAAAAGGAAACCCAGAGGCCTGCGAGTTTCAAACTCGCATAACCTTGCAGCACAGTACGCCAGAGCTACGGCTTACCCAAAGCACGAGAGAATGGAAGGGCAGGAGCCCAGTAGAAGGTGGTGGGACCATGGACGGGAATCCGTGGTGAATAGAGGGGCCAGGGATCATTGCCAATATCACAGGCTGTGGAAGGCTATAGGGTGTATGGTCACGACACAGAGGGTTACGACACCGTGAAGAAAGAGGTGATCGCAAGAAGAGGATGATGCCAGAGAAGAGACAGCGTCAGCAGTCTGCGAACCGAAAGGGGCTCTGTAAGGAAGTATGCTCCTGAAGACATTCTCCGACCACAGCAAAGGTAAGGGGGGGGGGGACGGGAGACCTGGGAAGGAAATCATTATACAGCATAGTTGACTCACCCCAGTAGAAAGTCTGATATGGAGTTAAACTGGAAACAAAGGAAGTACAAGTGTTGTGACCCTGGAGAAAGAACTGTTGAACAGCTTAATGAGAAAAGAGAAGAAGTGATAAAATACCCTGGGAAAAGGGGAAAGTAACTCGACATCATGTACAAAACAAATAAGCTTGAAGAGGAAACAGGATATGGAAAGGAGCTTAGAGCAAGCAGGCAATTGAATCACATGTCAAATAAAACCCAACAAAGCTCAGTAAAAGGGTCTGCTGAGAAGCACAGACAAGAAAAGAGAACTAATAAGACAATCACAGAAGGGATATCAAAGAAAAGAGAAAGCCCAATTAAGGTACTGAAGAGTTTGATCCAAGAAGTCACAAGAGACCATTTTACGGATTACGGACTGAAAAGACTAGTACTAGAAGTAGCCATTAGTTTGCATAGTACCAGGGTCAGAAAAAGGTCGTTTTGGACAGCTGACTTATTCCTTTTGAACATTGACGACTGACTGACGAGCACCTTATTTATTAGCATAGGCAGGCACCACCCATTGTGATAGGGAAAGATGGGCTTTATCCTTTTTCTTAAATAAAATATTAGACACCGTCCTCAGTGAGTTTGTGTCCTTGTTCTGACTCGCCACAGTATCCTCTTAAACAGATACAGCATTTGTACGATGAGAGAAAGCTACTCTTACAAACGGTGCAGCATGGGCAAGTGCCTCACAAGACCGTCAATGCAAGCTTACCACACAAACTAATACAGGTATAGAGTCGACAGGCCAGTGCATGTTTCCCTTACAAGCAGGTAAAAGTCCAGCATGGACAGAGCTAATACATGTTTCCCAAACGCATGCCTACATGGAAAATGGAAAATGGAATTGGGGACAGACAAGCTTCTGTCACAAGTGACTATAAGTACAACACACCAGGGTTAGTGCAAGCTTCGATCACAAACAGGTACAACATAGGAAGGGCCAGTGCAAGTGATAAAGAAAGTCTGGGGGGTGAGCACACAGTGATGGCTGAAGACTTGTAACAAAAACAAAGAGGTGATATCTGGAAGGTTTAAAATGAATCTTCACCTCTGGATTTGCTCTGGGCAACCCTCCAGACCCTCATTCTTCACCTGCCAAGCCATTACAGAAGGGGAAAGACCATATGCAAATCGGGCTTGGTCCCATCCCAAAAGGGGCTGTCCAGCCCGAACTGCTATGTCACATCCCTTTTGCACGAGACCACAAGCATACCCAAACATGTTTCAGCCTTGTTGGGCCTCATCAGTGAGGAGTAGCTTGAGTCTCTAGGCCCAGCAGGCACAGGACTCACGTCTGGGCATACCTGTTCCACTCGGGGTGACAAAGCAAAAACAAAGAGGTGATAGCTGGAAGGTTTTGAATGAATCTTAACGTCTAGCTTTGCTCTGGGCAACCGAAGAACGATGGTCTGGAGAGTTGCTCAGAGCAATGCCAGTGGTTAAGATTCAGTCTAAACCTTCCAGCCATCACCTCTTTGTTTTTGCTTTGAAGACTTATAATGTCGCGCCACACAGTGATATTCAACAATGCATAATTCCAATGTATTTATTCATTTATTGAACATTTGTATGGCGCCTATACACAAGTGTTTCCAGGCGCTATAAGACAAGTTGAGGGTGGAGGGGGACATAGGAAGAAAGTAGAAAAACAATAACGGTTATATTGGCCTTGTGGCAATCCTACTGTGCAGTGCAAGACAATGTGGTAAGTGCAGGGGGGTAGAGGGAGAAGTGCAGGAGTGGGGTGCCCAATGGTAGGGGGGTTGGCAACTGTTTGGACGGAGGGCAGGGGTGGCCAAGATGGCAAGCGCCAAGAGGGAAGAGAGTGGAAAGGAAGCAAGACTGCAGTGGACAGGGTGGACCAGGTTAGGGCTAGTCCGGGCAGGGGAACCCAAGTGAAAGTGCCGGCAAAGGATGGTGCGAGGGACTGGTAGGGGGATAGTCTGGCCCCTGTATGTCTCTGAAGGGACTAGGCCCCAGTCGCGGCAGCAGAGGGGGAGAGTAAGCAAGGGGGGGGGGGGGTTACAGAAATGTTAGAGAAATAGCATGCTTTTGTGAAATAATCCATAATCCAGTGCAATTTGATGGTGGAAAACATTATTTAATCAGTGTACAGGCAGACAACGAGGGCCAGTGCAAGACCTGTGCAAATGAGTACTGGCACAGCATGCCAGGGCCTGTGCAAGTTGTCCTTACAAACATCCACAAGTACAGTACTATGTGACGAATCAAGGGAATTCGTCCCCTCTCCCCAACGTGAAGCCACCGCATTGGGACTAGATGAGGGAGCCCAGTAAGCTTAAAACCCCTAGTGTACATGCTGAGCTGGATCCAACTGGGAGTGACCCCCCCCCCCCCCCACTACACATTAGAGGACAGGCAATCCCTTATCAGGGACATGTGCCATCATCCCTTCTCTCAGGAAACTGGTAGATTTGTTGGTTTTGTGGGTGTTAAACTGTGTAATGACTTACCATTTCCTACACCAATGGCTGGTCTGGTTTCTGACCCTTTCCGGGCACCATCTACACCTCAGAAGGGAAAGCAACGAATAGATTCACCCCCTGGTTTTGTGGAAGATAAAGACTCAGCCAGCATTGCCACACAACAGGAGAGAAGTCTGCAGAACTGCATAGGTGGAGAGACCTCCTCCTGTAATTTGTGGCAAGTATAATGCATCAAGAGTCCTCTCCCTCGTCCCAGTCGTTCATCCAGTACCACTTGTTGGGAGGCAGATGAATGTGTCATCCATAGCTTCTGCCCCTCTCCTTCACCAAAACCGCAAAGGTGAGAGATGTTACTCACTGAGACAGCCATTCCACTCTTATCCCTCACTGGTGCAGCAAGTTTTCTAGACATTGTAAGCTGAAGATGGTAAAAGCATTCAAACAATGTTGTAACAGTAAACGTGCATGCATTAGACACAAAGCAAACATGAACTCTCATGAAGAACACATACAATAGGTAATATATGCATTTAGACACTAGAAAACTAACACAGGCCTCAACACCTCGAGAAAACTCGAAAAGGCTGAATCCACAGAAATACATAGCTATGCAAAGCTCAGACAGTGGCTGGCAACTATTGCCAAGGTTAGAGTGAAATAAGGGAGGATCGGAACGAGGGAACGAAGGCACGAGATACCCCTTCCCAAGATGCAAGTAGCATACTCGCAGCATAATTGAGGTTTTATAAGAGCACAACCAGTCTTTGTTAGCCAGGTGCAGTACAACAGTAAGCCAAAAGACTACATCAAGAATAACTCGAGTGTCCCTGGTGGCAACAGAAAATATGATGCACTCATTAATATAAGCTAAAACCTCAATAAATAGGAGCTAATTCTATTCCAAACACGGTCCCATTGCACGTGACTCACAATTGGAGAACACTGGCCATTCATTAGAAACAAACATAGATATGACACCTGCGATATTCCCTAAAATCACACATAGACATGAATCGCTGCACAAGGCCAAGTAAACCGGGATTGCCTGGTTTTATGGCCTGAGAATGAGGGATGGTAACTTTTAATTGAAGGAAGAATGTTCTATGGGCCTCTCTCACCCTACTCTACGTCTAGCTCATATTTTGATGACTTGTCAAGTGTGCAAGATTGGTTAGCAATGTGCCATCAAAATCCTTACTGCCATGCTGCCCATCAGGTAGTATTCCAACCAACCCCTTGTCATAGAGATGTGTTTAACCTTTATCAATATAGGGGTGTTTCCAGGTAGAGCCATCAGATACTTGTAACCCAATTAACTGTTTAACCCGTATAGATTCAATACGTAGTGTGAGAAACCTGAAGGTGTCTCCCCAGCTAGTCCGCAGGGATCTGTCATCTCAGTGGCCAGGACATGGCCATGCCTATTGGATCCAGTTCCTGGGGGTGGACCAGTGAGGGTGGATCACCTGGATGGGGGTCCTGTGGGAGTGGGACACCGATGGGTGAGATGCGGTATCCCCCTTCTTTCAAGACCTTTTCCCCATCCTAGCACGTAAGACATTCAAAACCACTGCGCCGCACCCCTTTTCCGACACAAACACTTTCACATGACACACCAGAGAACGAACTAACACCAGAGCCGTTTACCTGACATGTCCCAATACAAGGGTCAGGCAAAGTCAGGCAATTGATCAGAATCACACACACACACCTGACGGCCCTTTCCCTTCCCCACAGGGATATCATATGGAGCAAGAGAGTACAGTACGAGAAAGGCAGACTGCACGACGAGACAGCTATCCAGACCTGGCAGTTCAAAAGGAGGAGAAAAACGTCAAACATTGAGAGGCTGACAAGGAGAGACATGACCCAGCCCTCTTCGACAAAACCCTGTGAACCCTCAGAGGAAAGAATCGTAAGGCCGAGGACAATAGACCAAGTGTGCTGCAGCAAATGACAGTGGTACACGGGCCGTGTCGACGCTGATAAGCGGGAGCGAGGGAAACTCCTGCTACTGTGGTACCGGTCTTGACTGTTAAGTGTATGTTATGTTAGTGAATTGGTTCATTTTATATCTACCATGTGTGTTTTATTTTGGGTCATGTTCATTTAGAAATGTTTTTATGTCTTTTGTAAATCAAATAAAACATTTCTAGAATTGTGTATATGATCTAAGTACTTGGTCTATTTTTTCAGGACTGTAAGGTACAGGAGTGCCTGCATCATGTTATCAATATAGATCAGTGAATCTGTGAAAATTCAATTTGTGTCACCTTCTCCATTGTATATGAATATTTGTGGTCTGCCTCTGACCGTGTGAGTGAGGTAATATCCAAAGGGCTATTTAGCCTTTAATAAGACTAATATGAAAGAGATGGCTCCCATCCCACTCTGCTTGGGAAGTGGTATTGGGTGGACCACTGCAACAAGGGAGATGACTCCTGACACAGTCTGCTTGATCAGTGTGTTAAGGTGGCCCCAACATCCCAGGTAGGCCCAAAGCAATCGGAATCAGTGCAAACCAGACTCAATAACTGAGTAGACAAAGTACACAGCAAAATCCAGCTTTATTCACATCAAAAAATAGCTATACAATCATATCCGTATAACCACTACTGTAATAAAATGGATAGGTCCAAAGGTCAACATGAACCCTGCCTACATATAGTGTCCAAGTCCACCAAAAATAGCTGCGGACTTCATGTATCAAGTCTGATTTCAATTTTTTCAACTGCTTGTTAGTAGCCAAAAATCCAAAGAAACTGCACCAAACACAGAACAACAGCAAGAGAGGTTGTCTGTCAAAAGGGTACCACATCCACAAAGGATTATATCCCGTCACCATTGTGTACACCATCAAATGTTGGGTTACAATCCCCAATGCGGGAGAAACAACCCATCACCACCATTAAAACACCAGTATCACTCATGGCATACCTTGTAGTGCGCGTCTGATGCACTAGAGACTCAAAAACGTAGTCCACTCCGCTACTCCGCAGTCACACACTACTGCCAAATTTCCCACTTGATGTATAACTAGAAATTAAGCATACATGTGGCACTCCATTACAAACAAACGCTGATTACAGTATTATGAAATTCACACCTCAATGCGTAACCAAAGACACTTCAACATTGCCACACACCTCTTGTTCACGGGCCAGTATGTAGCTGCACAGAACGAGGCTTGTTGGAAACATCTGTAACAAACGCTATTGTTAATTGCACGCGTTCTGATAATATCAACAGTAGCACTTCCATTGAACACAGAAAGAGGACTGATGCACACAACATAGACAAGTTACGAGGAAAGCCAAGCGGTTAATCACAACCGGTGAGTCGAGGGGAGAGCCGTGAAGAGCCAGGCTGTGATGAATGAAAGACACAAAGTGGCAAATTGAACCATGTTCAAAGAACTGTAAAAGTGTTCAGGGGAGGCCAGCTGTAGAGGGAACCGGCACCACATGGGTGCTAACTCGAGTGACTCTGGTTGATCCCTGTCTCAGTGAAACTACGCATACCAGAAGGCCGTAGGAGAGCTGCCCAGATAAAGTGGTCATACAGGAGGTCAAGCAAAATCCCTGTACAGTCGAAAGCATTTGACCCACGAACTGTGAGAAAGTAAGGGAAGTGAATCCCGTACCAAATTGAAAGAAAATGTAAAGGTGAAGTTGGCAAGTGTGAACCCGGACGAGGGATGCTGACCAGAAGGGGGCAAAGTCTAAAGTCCTAAGAAACAGTGTGTTGACAAAGGTGAACCCGGCCGAGGGATGTCCACTGGAACGGTTTAAAAAGACATTAAGAAGATTCCAAGATGGCCACCCTTTACTGAACACCGTAGCTCCGGGGCTCCCGTCCTGTGTACTGCCTGAAGCGGCTGATGAAGCGTATCTAGCCCTCCCCGGCTCTCGCTTATCATACATTCTGGCATAGGGACAGACTTGAGCGTGGGGACAGTGCGAGGCGGCATCGAGAACGGTGGCGGAGCAGTGAAGGACGGTGACCGTGCTCTGCCTTCAGCGGCGTGGACCGCGGCCATTATCTGCCTGCGCTCGAGCTGCCCGAAGTGAGTCTCTGCCATTGGGGAGCCGGCCCTGCGCGGAGTGTGGGCACGGACCCTTGTTGCTGTGGACGTTAAGAGTGCAGCGGAGCACCCTGCCTGAATTGTTCAACACGCCCGCTCCCTGCCACTAGAGCCTGACTGTCGGCGGCGGGCGGTTCAGGTGGGGGTGCCTGGTCCGCTGTTTGGGGTGATTTCTGCAGCGCCCGGTGCCTGCCCTGACGGCAGCTCTTCCCCTGAGATCGGGACCATCGGGGCACACTCGCTCAGCGCCTGCAGGGACTCTCCGCCCCGGGACCTGCTGTGTTCCACAGGCGGGGAGCTGATGGAGTAGCGCATCGGCCCAACGGAGGAAAAGCCGTGTCGGCACGAGGAGACAGACGCAGCCCTCGGGCCCCCGTGCACCCAGAAGCTACTTTGTTGGAGGATTTGCTGGGTCATACGCTTGCTGTGGGCTCGGGAGGAGTTCGGGACGGCTGTTTAATAAGGTACGCTGCGTTTTATGACTTTTTGAGCCTGCTCCCGCTCCTGCATTATCTTTGACTCTTTTCGGCTTTTGGCTGCCTCGGACAACAATCTTTCCCTGGGACACTTTTGGCGGACCCTTGCTGGGATCTTCCTCATAGTGTGGCCTTTGAGATTTCGGCTGGCCCGCACCACTGTCTTGCTGGGCGTCTGCTCTGAGGGTGGCGAAGGGGGCCCATGCGACGCTGTGACAACTCGCGGCAAGAAGACCTTGGGCCAAGGCGATGGTCATCGGCTTTTGCAGGATTGGAATGCAACGGCTGGAGGGCCCACTGGTCTGGGGGAGCTATTGATTCTGACTGCTGGCGGGCACACTAAAACCGGTGGGGGGTCAGAGAGTGAGAGCGAGGGATCCACAGCCCGGAGAGGTATTTGTGCGCACTGAAGAAGTCCCGCGAACTCCAGGCGTAGAAGCGCAGTGGTGGCCCTTTCGCAGGGACCTGCATGGGCCTAGCAGGGTGGAGGAGGCGGACTGAGCGGCCCTCCACTCCCTCGTTCGTTAGGTGGAGGAGCAGTGATCGTAGTCTGTTCACGACGGAGATCGCCGTCCATAAGAGAGCATAGATTCTCTCTCTGACCTTGCTGATCGACGCTGATTCTCCGAGGCGGAAGTTGAGTCCCGTATCCCGCCATGTCCAGGAATAGAGTCAGGCACCCCCCCTCGGCTTCCAAGTGCACTGGGAAGGGTCGAGAGACCTCCCTGGCCAAACCTTGGGCCAAAGATCATGACCCAGAAACTGATCGTCAGAGGGATCGCCCAGTGGAGGATGGAGAGGGTGGGCAAAATGAGGAATCTTATCCTGACTGCCAAGACGGGCTTGTTACATACACAGCACTTAGACAGCTCCATGGAGAAATGGTGGACACAATCACATTGGCAAGCCAAAAACAGATGGACACTTTGAGAGAGGACTTGGCCGAGGGGCTAAAAGATATAAAGCGTGATATCCGCAATGTTGAGGAGCGAGTAGACACTAATGAACGGGTCATTCAATTGCTGACAGAGGATGCAAGAATGGCGGGAAATCTTCTGGAAACACTGGCTCAGGCTACCCAGAATTTGGAGCTACAGGTGGAGGATCTAGAGAATCGCTTTAGGAGAATTAACATACGTGTCAAAGCATTGCCAGAGTCCGTGCAGGCCCAGGATTTGGCGCTGACCCTCACAGCCGTTTTTAAGGACCTTTTTGATATGGACACGGCCGCAAACCTTCAGCTCGACAGGATTTACTGGGTGGGCCCTCCCCGTTTGGAGCCAGGTGCTAGACCTAGGGATGTTCTAGTGGCTTTCCACAGCTTTGTGAAGAAAGAAAGAATCCTTGGGAAAGCGAGGGAAGCCAGTCATATATATTGTAACGGTGCTGAGATCTTTTTGTATCAGGATCTATCCCTAATAACTCTTAACAAAAGGAGACGGATGCTCTCAATTTTGAAATTTTTACGTGAGAAACATATCAGGTACAGATGGCTCCATCCTTTTGCTCTATTCTTTGTGGGAGGGACAGCAACGCAGGATCACGTCCTGTGACTAAGGCCTGGAATTACTGGGCATCGAGGAGCAATCGTCAGCAGATCAAGAGGGCCCCTCCAGCAGCGACAGCTCGAATAAGCCTTGGGAGTAGGCTATGGTCAAACGCAAGAGGTCAAAGAAACAGCCCGCCCGGATGGCGGATCACAACTCTCCGGGGGGAGCCGTTTGCATACCCAAACCGCCTCTCCTGATAACCCAGTTGAAACTGGAGTTTCAAATTCATAGAGGTCCAGCAGAGTAAGCCCGGAGCCAACTGCATAATTCTGGTTTTGGGTACATGATAGCAAATGCAGTTATAATGGTTCAAGACAGGAAAGGGAGGGGGAGTACATCTTGGGAGGGGATTGGGAGATCCCGCGTTGGGAAGTACTGGGTTACTTTTGGGGCTCAGCTCTCGTCTTTTGGTGATGAGGGGGGCACGTTGCCAGGTGAGTCCACCCAGGGGATGGTTTGGGTTTTGGGGAGGGGGGAGGAGGAGAGGTTTTTCAGGAGCAGGGGGGAAGAGTGATCAGACTAGCCCGTATTTCCTGAATAAAAAGTCAGGTACCATGAAGAAATGGGAGCACAGTGCGGTAGGCTTAGTCTTTACAAGTTCTATCTATCCTTAGTATGGATCAACTGCAGATATTATCTTTGAATGTGAATTGGTTCAATTCTCCAGTTAAAAGGAAAAGGGTAGAACTCTTCATATGTAAGGAGAAACCACACATAGTTGCCATGCAGGAAACTCACATCCAGACACGAGATGTGCGGAGGGTCAGGGTCTGGGGTTATGATCGGCTTTTTCAGGCCACACATGCATGTAAGAAGGGAGGAGTGGCCCTTGCCCTGAGAGATGGGCTAGACCTGTCGATCAAGGCATTACAGAAGGACAATCAGGGGAGATACCTGGCGTTGCTGCTGGAGGGCAGAGGAGAGGTATATACTGTCGCCACGTTGTATGCGCCCAATACTGGACAGGATGCCTTTCTTCAGAGATCTCTTGCCCGCTTGAGGGACTTTGCCAAGGGACGTATAGTTTTAACATGGCTTGGGACCCCTCCAGGGATAGAAGCAGGGTTCTATGGGGTACGTCTGGCGAGCCCTCTGGGGACCTTAAAAAGAAAATTCAGGACTTGGCTTTAATTGATGCGTGGAGGGAAACACAGGGGGCGGACATTGGATACACATTTTACTCATATGTCCATAGAACCCATTCCCGTATCGATTATATCTGGGTCTCAGCCCTTCTGCGGGGACTTATCACTGAGATCTCACTTGGGCCCATAGCGATATCAGACCATGCCCTCATGACATTAATTCTGCGTAGACCGCGGGGACCCCCTGGATTGTGGAAATGGCGCTATCCCTCTGTGCTGTTTAATGATCCGGTTCTGCTCCGGGAAGTGGACCAGGAGCTGGAGGAGTACCTGGAGAAGAATACTTGGGAGGATAATTCTCCGCAAATATGGTGGGATGCACTCAAGGCTACGATAAGGGGGAAAATCCTGGCAATTAAAGCTAGAAGGGAGAGGGAGTTAAGGCTTGAGGAAGAGAACTTGGGCAGGAAACTCAAGGAGGCAATGACAATATTGGCCACCAAACACACACCGGCTGCAGCTAAAGAAGTCTGTATGCTAAGAGGGCAATTACACCTTATCCAAACTAGAGCGGCCGAGCGCAATTTATTGCGCCTGTGCCAAACGCACTACATTAAGGCAAACAAATCTGATAAGCTGCTGGCCCGAAATGCTACGTACGGATGAAAAGCGTAAGACGATCCTAGCTATAAAGGGGGGAGGGGGGCCAGAGATTTACAAATAACGAAGCAATAGAGAGGGAATTCCGCCAGTTCTATGCCACTTTATATACCTCAAGTAACCCTGATCCCATATTGCAAAAGGCTTACCTGGATAGGCTTGATCTTACGGCCCTCTCAAGTGACGAGCGGGATCAGCTTGAAGGGGAAATAACTGCTGATGAAGTCAGGAAAGCAATTTCTGCACTCTCCCCGAATAAAGCCCCCGGCCCCGATGGCTTTATGGTTGAGTCTTTAAGAATCATAAAGAGTTTCTAATCCCTCACCTAACTAGGCTTTTTAACTACATCGGTTTGTGTGGCGTCCTTCCTGGATCCATGGACGAGGCCAAAGTAACCCTCATATATAAGCAGGGCAAAGATCCAGAGGAGTGTGGATCTTATCTACCGATTGCACTCATAAATGCTGACGCAAAGATTTATACAAAGCTCTTGGCGTCCCGATTAGATTCCCTCATGCACAAGCTGGTGCAACGCGATCAGACGGGCTTTATAAAGGGGCGCCAGACCACTGATAATGTGCAGAGAGTGATCCATTTGGTCGAGAAATCCCATATTAAAGGGATCCAAGCTCTTCTTTTAGCGGTTGACACCGAAAAGGCTTTTGACCGCGTGGAGTGGGGCTTCCTATTCGCCACAATGGCCAAAATGGGTTTCAGGCCCAAGTTCATGGCTCGAGTAATGGCTTCCTATCGAAGCCCATCCCTTCGCTTAGTAATCAATGGCCAGATCTCAGAACCGGTGCAAATAGAGAGGGGTACAAAGCAAGGATGCCCCCTGTCTCCGTTACTTTATGCACTTCATTTAGACCCTTTTTTAGAGGCGATAAGAGTGGATGGGGGGATAAAGGGTATGGTGTTTGGTGGGCAGAACAATAAAATAGCCGCATTTGCGGATGACATGTTACTCACACTAACTGACCCTGAGACATCGCTATCAGCGCTGAACGAGGAGGTTGACCGGTTTGGGCGGGTTGCTGGCTTGAAGGTGAATACCAATAAGTCGGAGATCCTAGGCCTGAACCTGCAAACAGCCTTGGAGCAAGTTATCAAGCGATACTACGCTTTCAGGTGAGCAAGTGGGGGGCTTAGATATCTAGGGGTCTATCTTACTAAAACTGTGGAGGAATTGTATCGGGCTAATTACCTCCCCCTGCTGGAGAGAATTAAGTCCAAGTTGGTAGACTGGGGCCCATTGTACATCTCGTGGGTGGGGCGCATTAATGTCTTTAAAATGGCAGTGCTGCTGAGACTGCTGTATTACTTTGCTGCCCTTCCGGTAGCAGTTCCTAATTCCTTCTTTAGAATCCTTCATAATCTTACTAACCCTTTTATTTGGAACCGCAAACAGCCCAGGGTGGTCGCAGCTCTTATGAGGACTCTCGCCGGCCGGGGGAGTCTGGGGGATCCTGGGGGATCCTGATTTTAGAGCTTATCACCTGGCAACTCAGGTGAGGGTTCTTCGAGATTGGCAAAGAGACAACCGAGATAAGCCGTGGAGGCCAATGGATAGGGCGGTGGTAGCCGGAAGTCTGGAGGGAGCGCTTTGGCTCCTGAAAGCGGATAGACCCCCTCAGATGTATAACAGCCGAATCACCTCGGCTGTAGGGGAAGCCTGGGACGCAGCAGTCAAGAGGGCACACATCACTACCTTCCCCTCCCCTTATACACCCCTCTTTGAAAATCCGCAATTCTCGCTGGGTTATAAAACTTCGTCATCTGATGACTGGCACGTAGGGGGATGTCGGATGCTTCGAGACATGTTTGTGGGGGATAAGGTAAGGGAATTCGAGCAGTGTAAATCAGAGTTCGGGCTGAAGGAGACCCTATACAACTGAGGCACTGGCTATCCCATCTGGATCAGAAACAGGCAGGCACACATCCCTTGACCTTGTTTGAGAAGTACCTGGATACACACGAGGGGGACAGGGGCCTCATAGCATCCATCTATAAGTTTATTAAACTGGGGGAGGGTCTCCCACGCAGAGCTTACATGGAGAAATGGGAGGTTGCCACAGGCACTGTAATAGATGAGGGAGAGTGGCAGGAACTGTGGAAACAGATCCCAAAACTCATTAGATCTATTCAGATCCGGGAGATGTGGATGAAGATAATCCATCAGTGGCATTTAACCCCAGTCAGAATGAATAAAATGTTTGAGCACTCATCCCCGCTCTGCTGGAGGAATTGCGGGGAACGGGGCTGATGGGCCCACATCTGGTGGGAATGCCCAGGGTTGGTCACTTTTTGGGGTGTTATACATCGGGCCATTGACCGAGTGCTGGGATTCACGCTGAGTGGTAACAGAGGTCTTTATATGTTAGGCCTGAATCGAGCCGTGATGAGCATCCCTATGAAATCGGGCCGCATAGTGTATGTCACTATGATGATGTCTGCAGCAATGACATTAGCGCGCAGGTGGAGGTCGAAGGGACCCCCCCCCCGAGAGCATGAGTGGGTGGCAAGAATGTGGTCGATCGTGGCCATGGAAGGGCTCTCATACTCCATGCAGGGTCGACATATGAAATTTATATCTGACTGGACTCCCTTGTTGAATTTTTTGAAAGAGGGATCACGTAGAGCTTGGTGCCCTAAAAGTATGGCACTACTTGGCATCATACTCCCTCAAGAGGACTCTGATCCAGGAGCGGACTAGAGACTAAAGTGTAACCTGATTGAACTTGGATAAGATCTCATGGTTCTACCTCTTCTAGTTGTCACTCTTCTACCACACAGAGGATAAGGCTTCGTCATTACTGCTTCTGAAATTCCGGGGGGGGGGGGTGGCGGGAGGGCGGGAGTTCTTTCATTTCTTTATCTGTTCTTACCTGTTTGAATTTACTTGAATTCTTTGCTGTGTTAGTTCACTACTTCTTGTAAAATGTCAATAAAAATCAATTAAAAAAAAAAAAAAAGACATTAAGATTGTGAGTGAAGGAAAAGACATAGTGAACCTGGAGGAGGGTGGCTGAAAGTAAAGAGAGGTCAGCGTCCAGAAGAGAGGGAGCCAGGGGGTGAAGACTCCTTACCCGAAGTAAAATAAGGAAACAAACTTGCATTTTGTTGATGGAACTTTTCTTTTGTTATTGAATACGTCGGGCCCTCGAAGGCAAGAGACTTTCAAGGAGATAAGACTTGGCCATCAACGGTCCTGGTAGCTGCTAGTGCAACTGTCGACTCGTGCTGGGAGAGTTTGAGTGTGTACTGTGCTCCAAGATCTCCTCTTACCCTGTGATCAAAACATGGGGAAGGAAGATGCAAACTACCGCATCCTGACAAATTATTTGTGAAAACTTCTTTGTTTTCTTGAAAACCATCCCACATCATTTTTGTATTGGTTGTAAGGTTTGGCAATAGGTTTCTTAGTATAGGCCATTTATATTTGACACAACGCCACAAGGACTGGCTTATTTTCATTTGATGATCGACAACGCTTCTTTGCATCTCTGATTTAGGTTTAGATTCGACGTTTTTCCAACCTACATACAGTTTAATAAAGACCCTTGAACTGTGATCATGTGTGTCTGTCTTTAATGTTGCCACCTTAGTTCCTTTCAGTAGCCAAACCCATTAACCTAGTCCCAGTCCCCATAGGTTTTGCATGCTGATATTGTGTTATGATGTAATTGATGACACATTTAAATGCTTGCATGCTGTCCCAGTTTTGTCTTGTTGTGAATAAAGCTGGATTTTGCTGTGTACTTTGTCTACTCAGTTATTGAGTCTGGTTTGGACTGATTCCAATTGCTTTGGGCCACCTTAATACACTGATCAAGCAGACTGTGTCAGGAGTCATCTCCTTTGTTGCAGTGGTCCACCCAATACCACTTCCCAAGCAGAGTGGAATGGGGGCCATCTCTTTCATATTAGTCTTATTAAAGGCTAAATAGCCCTTTGGATATTACCTCACTCACACGGTCAGAGGCAGACCACAAATATTCATATACAATGGAGAAGGTGACACAAATTGAATTTTCACAGATTCACTGATCTATATTGATAACATGATGTATGCCCTCCTGTACCTTACAGTCCTGAAAAAATAGACCAAGTATGTAGATCATATACACAATTCTAGAAATGTTTTATTTGATTTACAAAAGATAAAACTCATAAAAATGTTCTAAATGAACATGACCCAAAATAAAACACACATGGTAGATATAAAATGAACCAATTCACTAACATAACATACACTTAACCACATTTAACAATTGAATACACACATATGCCTTCTTTGACACATAGTACACTCTCTAGGTGTTATAGTTCAAAACATATATATCCTGACATGTTTCAGTTCTTCTTGGCTACAACTGCATGAACTTTCTTCAGGGGAAACACGATTATCTTTGTTACCACCATGCAATCCAGGGCCACATATAAGGTTCCAGATTCAACAAAGGCGTTACCTAAAAAGGTAAACATACAACACCATAAGCTTTCTCATGTAGTCAGCAACGCGCATAAAATAGCTATACAATCATATCCGTATAACCACTACTGTAATAAACTGGATTAGGTCCAAAGGTCAACATGAACCCTGCCTTCATATTCTCAAAAAGACTACATGCCTCCAAAGCTGGTATTTGTAGTGCTAGTGTCCAAGTCCACCAAAAATAGCTGCAGACTTCATGTATCAAGTCTGATTTCAAAGTTTTCAACTGCTTGTTAGTAGCCAAAGGTCCAAAGAAACTGCACCAAACACAGAACAACAGCAAGAGAGGTTGTCTGTCAAAAGGGTACCACATCCACAAAGGATTATATCCCGTCACCATTGTGTACACCATCAAACGTGTGATTACAATACCCAATGCGGGAGAAAAAACCCATCACCACCATTAAAGCACCAGTATCACTCATGGCATACCTTGTAGTGCGCGTCTGACGCACTAGAGACTCAAAAAAAACGTAGTCCACTCCGCTACTCCGCGGTCACACACTACTGGCAAATTTCCCACTTGATGTATAACTAGAAATTAAGCATACATATAGCACTCCATTACAAACAAACGCTGATTACAGTATTATGAAATTCACACCTCAATGCGTAACCAAAGACACTTCAACATTGCTGCACACCTCTTGTTCACGGGCCAGTATGTAGCTGCACAGAACGAGACTTGTTGGAAACATCTCCAACGAACGCTATCGTTAACTGCACGTGTGCTGATGATATCATCAGTAGCACTCCCGTTGAACACAGAAAGAGGACTGATGTGCACAACATAGACAAGGGACTGGTATCACTAAGGATCTGAACCCATGCGTCCATGTGTCTATGGCTACACCCACTACAAAAAATGCCGACAAACCTGTGTTAACAAGATGGATTACTCACCAAGGATACACAATTAGTGCGCTAATTTCATAACCAGAAATCTGAAAAAATCCCCATTTGGAAGCAGATGCAAGGGTGATAGGCAAAGATGCAGATCTGCTTCACAGCCAAAATGGAACAGGGGATTTGGAAGGGCACTGGATTGCATGTTGATGCATAAGACAAGTATACAGTATGAAGAAAGACTCTCAACCCACATCAACAAAGTGGAGACCAGATGTAAAAACACAAATGAGAGAAATGACATTTGCAATAATATTGTACATAAGTCAAAAACCGGTGCAATGAAATTTCTCCTAGTGAAGGAAGCACAAACTTCACTTTAGTTAAAGACTCAGGTTTAAAGTGTTGGGTTAGATTAGTTGGTTTCTGACAGAGGCCAGAGAATATTTAATTTTGATGGACATTCTGACAGGTCACCAAGGTTTTTTCAAAACTGAGGCAGGGCAAGCCCCTTAGAAGTAGAGAGAGAGAATGTTTTTTTTGAGTTACACAATACATGTTTATAGCCACAACATGACCCCTCCTTGTCAGTCTCTTCCTTCTACGCCCTCACATAGTGTGGCCTTAGGAACCAGGTGGTCCCTGATGATGGAAGAAAACCAGAGACTGAGACAACGTGCTTGAAAAAACCAAGGAGAAAGAGACCCTTTTCTTCTGCTTTGAACTGTTCCACGGGGCAAGTAGCCCGTCTGTTTTGATAAAGAAAAACCAGGCTGTGGTCAGAAACTAGCCAGCATTTTTTCCTTTTGGGCAATGGACCTTATTCTGCTTTTATGAAAGTATGGCATTTTATGTTCACAGTGGTAGGGACAGTAATAGGGTTAGAATAGGTTTTCTGGACAGAGTACTTGACAATCACTTCTTTAGACTCCTTTCTTTTCTTAAGAAATAGGGCCAAGAAATGTAGGGACAGTATAGGTTTGGGGTGTTCTAATAAAAAACCTTGTGACCCAAAATGCCATCTTATTGGTCTCCTGAGAATTACTAACTACAACTGGCAGAACAACTGTTTGCAAAGGCCTGTTAAAATGTCTGTCATAACAGGTACAATTATTATTTTTATTTAAGTATATTTAGTTTATTACAAACTTTTCACTTTTTCTTTTTGATCCAACTTCCAATTAAAATAAAGAATAAAAAAAGAAACAACCCCTTTCCCCTTCCTCCCGCTCAATCTCCAAGTCCAAATTCAGAACCTAAAGTCCCGCCCCTCAGCCCGATTTAGCTTCCTGTCCCGTCCTCCTTTCGTTTTTTTAAACTCCAACTCCAGGAATCTTGCTGTTGCAAAATTCACTCTTGTTTTCTCATCCATAGATAAGTTCCCACCATTTCTCAGCATCAAGACCCACTGAGTTGGAGATTTGTTTATACCAGAGGGTAGTCCTTAAATCTTTCAATTTTGGACAGAATAGAATCAGATGTTTTTGCGTTTCCCTTCACAGGTTACACAAAGACATTGAGTTGAGTGAGCCCTGATGTCTGTTACATTTTTGCAAAGTGGTCTTGTTATGCAATACATTGAGTCTAAATCTTTGCTTATTGTCTGGAAATTTTGATAGATACTTTGGTGTCACATTCATGTTTCCATACTTATTTTTTGAGAGGGTATGTGAAGTTGACGTTTTCTCTTCTGTAATCCGCCAGTCATCCACCCACATGATCCTCTTTGCCAGCGATGGATTATTACAGAGAGTGTTAATAGATATGCCCAAGTTGTCCAGTAGTTTTTTGCAGTTTGTTTTCCATTCCTTCAAAGCCCAGTCCATCATACCTGTTTGCACATCCTTATTACTTCAAATTGGGGGTGGGGGCAATTTCTTAGATTCACCTTCCTAAATAGCACCAGCTTGTTCCAGATGACTTTGGCCCGTAATGATATTAGCCCCAGTTAATGGCGAATCATTGCTATTGGCATTGCTTTCGGTAGCCTTAGGATGCTTTTCCAAAAAGAACCTTCTAAAAGGTCCCAAAACTCTACTTGAAGACCCAAACAGGTCTCTCCCCCAAAAGTAAGCATCACTGACACTTTTTGTTTGTAGAAAGTTATGATGGGTTGGATAGAGAATTTGCCGAACCTGCTGTCCACCGTCTTTCCTTGAGCCGTCAGTCTTTTCACCTTCATCCTTGGATCCTCCCTCCAGGCTTTCTCTCCCGGTGAAGTACTCAGCATTACACCCAAATATTTTATTTCCTTGACCGGCTTCAGGCATTTTCCATTAAGTGTCCAGCTTTACTTTGACTTTCTTTCAGTTCTCGCACAACCCAGTATCAAAATCTCCGATTTAGCAGCATTTATTTTCAGACCATTTTTGTCCATGTAACTCTGAATCATGTTTAGTTTTCGTTGGTGGCTGATCTTTGTCTGGTCCACAAAGTCCAAATCGTCTGCATATAGTCATCTATTGTCCCGGGAGGATAGCTCAGCAGAAACATGCTCACCTTGGAAACAAGACGATACGAAGTAGCACAGGTTCGATCCCTGTGTCCGTGCTTAGAAACCTCCGGGTATTAAGCGCGTTACAAATACGCAACTAAGAGACATATTTCTGTAACACCGCCTCTATACCCCTGGGCTGTGTGAGCGCTTTCAAAATGTGAAATAAATTAATTAAAACAAAATAATCTACCCACATCAAATCCGTTCAGTTTTGGCAGAAATTATGTTTAGTTATTCAGTGCCCTGTTTAGATTTTATATGAAAAAATTAAACAATGTTGAGGCTAACGGGCATCCCTGTTTGAGCCCCTTTGCAGTTTGTTTTCTTTGATAGTGTCCCTTGTTGGTTCAATTTAATCTGCATGTTGGTTCCGGGGTACAGGTCCTTGATGGCAGCCAATAGGTCTTTTGGTCAATCTCTAGTTTCCAATTTCTTCCATAACAGCCCTGGGTTCCAATATAGATTTAGTAGAAGTAGGAATTCACTTTTAATTTATTTTTTCTTTCCCATTTTGACCCCATTAGAATCTGGATATAAGGATTTGGGTTAATGACCTGTAGAACTTCCATGTTTAGACAGTTCTTTATCCCTATCTCTTAAGGATGGTCTTCCTCTCGGCCCCTCTTTTGCTGGATTTAGGTAGACACTGTAACCATCTATCAAAGGCGTATCTTTCAGCCAAGATTCTTGTATGCATAGGTTATCTAATTTTGCAATCGTTGGTAACAATTCATTAAAGAGGTGCCTGAATCCCCAGGTATTTCAGCTCCCGATATCCAGCTTTCCGAGGCGGTTCTTCTGGCTCTAATCTTTGGATTTCATAGCCAGTGCACCTGCTAACCAACTCCATGAACTTGGATCTTGAGAGAAGGGCAGCGTAGATCGCCTAGGTGGCTTCATGGTACTAGTATGGTCTGATGTCTCCCCTCCTCCTATGGTAATCTGGATCTTATTTAGCCCTTCCTTTTCCTTTAGTGTCCTTGAGGGGAAAATCTCTTCCTTTGAATTTGGTTGCCTCAAGGCCACATAATGGCTCACCTCTTGTTGTTTGGGAGGAGTTATCGCTTCATCTTGCATCACCTCAGCATCAGGCATACTTGTTTTTTGAGGTGATCTAAGCCCTCCTTTTCTTTTCCAGTTTTTGCAGAGTCGCTGACCTATATATATCAAAGCCCAATTAACAAAAATCATTGTTTGTATTTTTATCATTAATCTCGATAGTGCTACGGATTTCATTAGTATGGCTACCTTGTCGTTAATTTTCTCATCCAGAAAGCTCACAATCCTAATGTCTTCCGAATGTATCACTCTCAGCCGTGGTATATGAAGCATTAGCGTTATTAAGTAGGTCCTATTTAGAATTGGGTACAATTATGGCCTAAACGAGATCAGTGCAAACTTCTCTCACACACAAGTACAGCATGTGCAAGGAGAGTGTAGGTTTTCCTCCTGAACTAGTTCTGGTACAGCATGGTCAAAGCAGGGCAAGCTCCCTCAACAAACACAGCTGGCAGAGCATAGACGGTGCCAGTGCAAGTTTCACTTGCAAAGGAGAGGTACAGCATGAGCTCTATCTCTGTGCAGCCTGCTGGCCCTTTTGCATATGGACAGCTCTTCTTTCCTGCGACCCTCTACAGAATTCTGAGAAAGCCAAGGTCCAAGAGAGACCTGTTGTGAATCCAGATCAAGCAGATCAAGCCATGGTCTCTGAGAGACTTATTGTGAAGCCTGAGGAACCGAGGGGCTTAAAGAAAAGCCAAGCAGTGATTGTTAGAAGGCTAATGAAAAGCCTGAAGGAGAACGAATCATGGAGCAAGGAAACTGGGAAAGACCTTGAATCATAATGGAGAAGCAGAGAGGTCTGGGGAAGAGATCAGAGTGAGAAACCACTGCAGGAGCCTTCCCAAAAGCATATGTATATTTTGTTGCTTTATAGTAGGGATGGCCCTTGAATTTCAGGTTTCGGTTGTTTGCCTTGGGCCAAGCCTTGGAACGTTTGAGTTATTAGATTAGGGTAGCGTGGAGGCTAAAAGACTTGTGAAGTCTAGGTGTAGAACTTTTTCATTGGCCATCTTTTTGAACTTTTCTACGGGCATCTTTGTGAGACTTTGTTTTATCAAATAGGGCCTCTCGTGGAGAGACCAAGAATTGAAAGGATAGGTTAAAGATTTTATTGTTTGGATCAGCATCACTGAAATTGTTGGATCTTTTTAGAGAAAATGTCACCTTGTGTCCATATGCCCTGGACACTGTTTACTTAGGAGATTACTTATTGTTCATAGTTTTTTCCTTAGCACCTTCAGGTGCTTATTCAACTCCTATATATCTAATAAATTATTCTATTTTACCACCAAAATCCATTCTCGCATGTATCGTTGCTTGCCCAATACCACAGGATGAACCAGATTTATGTTCTGCAGTGATGAATAAGTGATCTCCTATGAGAAGTTAAATGCACTATTGTCTTTGCTCACCTCAAAAGGAGGAAATACTGTGGAGAAAGTAGGGTAGTAAGTAGTGCGTGTGTGCCCTCTATATGTGTGCAGCTAGGCCGAATTATCGTGGTCGGGAGCTGCATTCTAAAGGTAGAAGTAGTGTAAAGGTTGTGTGAGACCAGTAGTATGTGTGCAGCTAGGCCAAACTGTCTTGGGGGTGGGGGTAGCTGCATTCTAGCGCGGTGGTGCTTGTATATGAGATTATGTGTGCAGCTAGGCCACATTTATCGTGGGGTATGGTGTAGACTAGAGGGTTCCCAATTCCCCTATTCAATCTCTTTGCAATGCACATGGTAATTTAAGTTTGAAATCCCGGCTCTGGTGCTAAACTGTGAGCAAAAGAGTGCTTTTGTGATTAACTTTGCCAAGCATTGTTAAAGAAATGTAAATTAATGCATGAGGTTTGCATGATGTAACTGTGTTAACTATGTCAAGAGAACTGTTTTTGGAATTATAGTCTATCATTACTGGATTTTAATTCACTTAACGTAAACTTTCTACTATTATTTGTACCTTTAAATTTGGTATATTCGTATGACGTCTGTTGCCTAGCAATTTTAATTTAACAAAAACATAATTTTCAGAATTGGGTTGCCGGGTCAAAGACTGCCCTATTCTTCAGATGATTTTATTTTATCAGTATAGTTATAGCACCAAATAAACAGAAATGTTTGTTACCTATGTTTCTAAACACATATGCAATCCTCCCCAACTTGTGTACATTGATAAAGTCCCTAGCTGTCCCACTACCTGAGAACACAATATTTGATTACATAACACACTTTCAAATGCTTTGTGACACTCTAAAGGGTGTTTCTCTAAACATCAATACTGCATAAGCACATCATTGCTGTCTGGAGAAAGACATATGGCCTCATTATAAGCTTGCCGGTCGGAAACAACCGTGCCGGTAAGCACACCGGCACCCTTGTTTCTGGGCCCGGCACACTGAGTCTGCCTGCCGGAGCTGCTGTGCCCGACAGCTCTGACCCTGCCAGGCGCAGCAGCCACAGTAGGCAGACTCTTCATGGGAGCAACGGCACCGTTGCTAACGGTGCCAGTGCTTCCGTTTCCCCACTTGGACTGGATGGGAATAGGGATTAACAAATATACCGGCGCCTGACTTCCCAGCCGCCTGATTCGTAATGAGCCGGTGGCACCAGGGGTCAGACACTAGTAAATTATTACGAGTCCGGTGGCAACCAGCCGGTAGCATAGCCTCAAGGAATGGTTTGGCATTCCAATGAGCCCTGCCAAAACACTAATTTCCTACATGCCTGGACTTATGGTCTGAATAATGCATACAGATCAATGCATATTTAATCATTTGTTTTGTGAAGAAAGCCGTTCTGTGATTGCAGGGGCAACCTTTGTGTGTTTGCAAATGGGAGACCACATTGTTCCTGGTACCGAACGTTTAATCCCAGAAACAATGCAGAAGTTGTAAATGGCTACTAGAGAAAACCAACAGCAATTATTTTGTTCTCCAAATGCCATCCTCTTACAGTAAAGTCACTGCGTAGGATTCCTAAGAATGTTTAATCATCTATTGTGATGTCACTTCTGGGCGATATGACCTTCTTTTCTCCTTGGGGTCTCCTAAAACCTGAGTAAAGAAGCAAAATCCTTGCATCCCGGTTATATCATTTTGCAGCTCCTCTTCATGCCTCCTCTCTTCCAGAGCCGGTCCGAGGCATGGGCAGTCTGTGCCGTGGGCCAGGGCCCGCTGTCAGAGGGGGCCTGCAAGCACAAGTGCCTGCGTGAACTATACTAAGAATATTGTTTTAGGCGGGTTGTGCGGCTTCCATGTGCTAAGCTCGCGCGAAGCCACAGTGTCGCCTCCCAACCTACTCTAGAGACCAAAACCCATTCCCATCGGCCCATCAGACGCTGCAGGCCCCTTATGACTACTTTTCACTTTCTTTCTTCAATTAGAGCATTTAAAGAGGGGACAGTTTACAAGCGATAGCCCATTTAGGAGAGCATTGTTTTGGAGGACATGTTTATAACGTTTCTGTGTTAAGAAATGCAAATAGGCATTTTCATTCTGAAAGCGCACACAAAGCACCAGTTAGCTTCCTAAATCTATACTCTCCTCCAGGTCAATTACAATATATCTCCCAAAACAGTTTAAATTTGCTACATTATTTTCAGATGTTCATATTTATCGCACCAATTGGTAGAATGTGATTTTTTGATCACCTCATGAATGAAACCTTTTCACTCATTACATGTTATTTGTTTTATTTATTGGACATTTGTAAGGTGCCTATACAACAAATGGTGTGTCAAGGCACCACAAGACATAAAAGTTGGGGGGGAACAAGGGAGAATAACAATAACGGTTCTTCTAAACCTTGTGGCATTCGGATCATGAAAGTGCAGTAACAAGAAGTGCGGGCGGGGGGAGTGCCAGTCAGTGTGAAATGCAAAGTGTTAGGCTGGGAGGGGAAGTGCAGGCTAAAGAGGGGAGAGTGCAAGTGATAGGGGAAGTGGAGGAGGGAGGGAGTGACGGGGCTAAGCGAGTGCTAAGGGGAGGACAGGAGGGCAAGTGTCAGGGAATGAAATTGGTGCAGGTCCCCATGCTAAGTGTGAGGAGGAGGTTGGACTGGGTGGGGGGAGGGTGGTGCCCTGTAGAACTCAGAGGGACCCAGGCAGCCAGACACTGCGGCAGATGGGGGAGTTAGCAGGGGAGATGGAAGGAAGAAAAGAAAAGTAGTCTTGAGGAGCTTCTTGAACTTGAGGAGATCTGGCTCAAGCCTGAGAGGGGCAGAGAGACCATTCCAGATGCAGGCTTCTGCAAAGGAGATAGATCTACCCCTCACTCTCAGCTTAGAGAAGCGTCTGATCTGCACAGAGTTGGAGGTAGAGGATCGAAGGGCTCTAGCAGGGAGGTATTTAGGGAGAGATAGTTGGATGCAGCGGGGTCCCAGGCCCCAGAAAGCATTGTGGATGGTGCAGAAGGTCTTGACCTCAATCCTAGCAGCAACCAGGAGCCAGTGAACAGATTTTATGGCTGGAGAGATGTGGTTCCTGGGCTTGAGGCCAAGGATAAGTCTTGCAGTCCTATTCTGGATTTGTTGAAGGGACAAAGGGAGGATAGAGGGAGATTGAGGCAGAGGCTGTTGTAGTAGACCAGCCTAGAGAGGACCAGAGCTCTGGAGGCATTGAGTTTCTGGGGGAAGGTTTTGAAAGGGAGAATGCCTCTGAGGAGTTGATGATAGTGCGCCTTCTTGGCAAGGTCTGTGATTTGAGGAGAAAAGAAGAGAGAGGAGTCAACAATGGCACCAATTTATTTTCCCTAACAAGAGGGTGAGGAGAGCGGGCAATGAGAAACCTCAAGGTTTCTCACCTGCTAGTCCAGAGAGATCTGTCATCCAGGTGGCCAGGACACGGCCATCACTATTGGAGCCAGTTCCTGGGGGTGGACCAGTGGGATAGAGGATCACCTGGATGGGGGTCTTCGGGGAGTGGAAGTCAGACACCAATGGGTGAGACATGGTACCCCCTTCCTTATAATACCTTTTCCCCATCCTACCCCGTAGGATACTTGGAAGCTCTACCACCCTCCCCCTTTCAACCACTTTCTTAAACCGTGAAAGACAATGGACCAGAGCCGTTTACCTGACTGGTCCCAAAATAAGGGTCATGCAGAGTCAGGCAATTGACAATAACTACCCACACCTGACTGCTCTTTCCCTTCCCCACAGGGATAAAAGGCAGAGCACACTTTCCGAAAGGACAAATGCACAAGGATGTAGCTATTCCAGGACTGCAGTTTAAACAGAGAAGAAAGGTGACGATCCCGGAGAGGACAAGTAGGAAAGTGCCCTTGCCCTTCTCAACCCAAACCCGCGAAGCCTCTGTGAAAGGAATCATAAGACCGGGAACTACAGTTGACGTGTGGTGTAACAGATGTCAACGGTGCACAGGACCCTCTTGCACTGATAAACAAGGCGGGCGATGTGCTTGCTACTGTGGTACCGTCCTTGACTCCAGAGACAAGAAACAACTAGGTGTTCTGCACAGTCAGTGAGTCGGAGGGAGAACCGATAGTAAACCGGACGTGTGTTGAGCGAAGGTTGCAAACGTCAACATGTTATGAACAAAGAACTTGTGTACTAATGAACTTTTAAAACCATGGGAAAGACTAGCTGTAGAGTGATCCGGTGCCACATGGGCATCCATTCGAAAGACTCGCGCTGGTCCCCGTTTCTTGGAAACATTATAGAACCAGGACGCTGTAGGAAGGGCCAGCATAAAGAGTTAAGGTGGTCATACAAGGGTCGAGCCAAAATGCCTTGTACAATCGAAAGTGCTTAACCCATTACCAAAGTTTTGACATTGTGTAACAGGCGTGTGCGCCCGGCTGAGGAAAATGCTGTACGAACAGTAAATGTGTGAAGCCTGACTGTGGTCTTACGAGAAAGCCTGACCGGGGGCTAGAAAAGCTAAGGGAAGTGAATTCTGCAAGATAGTACAAATAAGTGAACTGTGTGAAACTGGCAAATGTGAACCGGCTGAGGGAAGTCCACATTGCAAAAAGGATCGGAGCCCGGTTGAGGGGGATCCACGGGCGAAAGGAAATCACCCGACGGGAAGATTATTGAAAGGAACTTTTTGTTTGTTGTTTATAGCACATCAGGCCCTCTGAGGCAAGAGACTTGGTTTAAAAGAGACTTGGCCACAGAAGGCCCTGATATTTTAGAAATGAACGGTAGGCTCGTGCTGGAGAAGCCCAGGAGTGTGCTGTGCTCGAGAGTCCTGCCTTGTCCCGTGCTAAAGACGTGGGGAAGGGAGACTCCAGTTATACCATCCTGACTTATCATTTTGTGAACACTTCTTTCTTTTCTGGTGAACATTATCCCACACTATTTTGTAACTTAGCAGTAAGTATTGGCAATAGTTGTTTTTAGTATAGACCCTTTTTATTTGACAAGACGTCACTAGGACTGCCTTATTATTATTTGATAGTCAAAGTTTGCTTCCCATCTTAGATTTAGGGTTCGATTAGGCGTTTTTCTCACCCATTTATACAATTTAATAAACACTGTTGAACTGTGATCACTTGTGTCTGTCTTTACTGTTGCCACCATGAGTTCCTTAAAGGGCCCATGGAGGGCGGCAGGAGGATAGGAGGGAAGGAGGGGGCTGGGGTCTCAATGAGCAGTATCTTAGTCTTACTGACATTAAGGCAAAGATCATTGGCAGCACGCCATGCCTGAATAGCAGTTAGGGATGAGAGAGGAAGAAGATGAGGCAGTCAAGGGAAGCTTGAAGGAGAGCTGCGTCTAGTCTGCATAACACTGGAAGTGAGGAGAGAAGAAAGAGATCAGTGGGGCAAGGTCTATGCCAAGAGCCATGGCGAGAGGATAGAGCCTTGGAGGCACGCTGCAGGTGGAGAGAGTGATGGTGGAGGGGAAAGGGCCCAGTTTAATCTGGGAAGGTTGCTCAGAGAGGAATGGGGTCAACCAGTGCAGTGCCAGGCCCGTGATACAAAGGGTTATACATCTTGAAAATAAATGGCATTTTTTTGCCTTTTGCTCAATTGCTTTCTGGTATTTGTAGTCTCCCAGTCAAGATGGGGGAATAATGCCACAATTGTACACTTTTTGCTTAACATATTTCTGCCAGGTTTTATATGTTTGAGAGAGTACCTTACTATGGCATGTGTACTTTTCAAGTCATCGTCATAAAGCAGAGTATTGTTGAAAGCCAGCCATGGGTTTGAGGAGGGGAAATGAGGAGAGGGCAAGTAAGTCCTGAATATCTGCCCAGGATGTGGCAAGAGAAGTTGCAATTCTGGAGACTAGTGCAGTTAGTTTTCCCTGATTGTGGCCATGTCCTGCTATTCGGGGCACAAGTAAAGGATACATGTGGGTGGACAATGTAACATTTTTCAGAGGGCGGACGCAACCCCCTTGGGTGTTTTTGATGTCGACAAGCTTTCTCAAGCATTTGTCTACCAAGATTTCACCCATGTTGTCCTGTTTCCAGTGCAGACACATACAATTATCATCAAAGCACATGCTACTATTGGGATTTTGTTTCCCAGGGAATATTTCAGTACATATTGCTGGGTTTAAAAGGTGAGTACCTTTTATACTTGGCCAGCGTATTTTTTGGAAAATGTCCTGTCTCAGGTTATTTTTCTGTTGTTGATTACTTTTTTGAAAGGCCAATGCTCTTTTGTGTAGTGCACTTTCTTCTAAGGGGAAAGGTCAATTGAACTAAATGTGTGTCTTTCACTTTGATATGTTCACTTACTGTGCGCATATTCTTGGGTGCCAGATTTTGATTTTTGCTATGGGGGCAACAGTTCCCACACTGGGTGAAGCGAGGGAGCCGTACTCATCCCCATGTCAAAACACCATATTTTACAGCACATGTTGCCGCAGGAATGGGAAAGAAGTCATATAATGTACAGGAAGGTCTAAGCGTATAACATCTCAGCAAGTCTCATAACCCGCTCAGTTGCCTTTGCAACTTTCTGCTATAGGATCCCCTGTTATTCTACACCGGCAGTTTTGGCCTGCTCACCCGCCTCCAATCAAGGCTCACTGAGTACATTAATGAGGCTCCCTTCTCATTTTGTAGTGAGCAGTAATTGATAAATGTAGTTATTAGTTACTTCTTTTTTTTTATAGTCACAATAATCCTTATCTGTAACTTCTGAAATAAAAGCATATCTCTAATTTGGACAGTATTTCATTATTTTTTATTTATTGTAAAAATGTTAAAGCGCTCTAAGCCGGCAGGCATCTATGCATTAGTATTGCTCAACTATAGACGCAATGAAAATAAAAATAATCGTGAAACCTCTGCAAAAACAGCTGTTAGTTTCAATTAGCAAAACACAATCACCGAGACCACCAGGGGGCGTGTAGCATGCAGGACGCGTAAGCATTGCGCTCCTGAAAGCACCGCAGGGCCTAGTGGACTTTCCTATTCCCCGGCCTGGAGTACGAGACTGAGCCGGAGAAGACCTGTCCCCTGATCAGAGGGCCCCGCCCTGAGAGTTCCCGGGGGACCCGCCGCTGGGACCCGCCGCGGTCTGGCCCAGAGCCCTGATTAGAGAGGTGTCCTGAGAAAGTGCACACAAGCAGTGGGTACCAGTGTGGACCTGCAACACCTTCCCTGCTGCGCCGCAAAGAGGCCCCACCCCCCTCTGTTGCAGAAGCATATTTCATGGAGGTGTGGAGGACACTCCGCACCGTGGGGCACTCGGAGTGGGGCGCATACGAAATCTACGAGAGCCGAGGACCGAGGAGGACACGGCCCGGGCTTCCCGCCCTCTGTCAGTGCATCCGAATGGGGGCAGCACAAAGGGGCGCCCTCCAACACCCTGAGGCCCAGTGCCCGCTCCCAGCCCACACCCAGCGCACAGAGGCCCCGCGACAGACAACGCCCGGACGGAGGCATCGGCCCAGCACAATGACGGGGAGCAGTTGGAGGTGAGGAGAACGTGGGGGGGCAGGGACAATCGAGTGGACGAGCCATCTAGGGGCAGCCCCCCCCAGGGCCTTCTCCTTGGTTGCATGCAGGAACGCCACCCAGTCGGGGCGCTACAAAAAGAGGCCGGGCCGCCTGAAATCTACGGATTCAACTAGGCCCAGTATCTTTGAGACTCTACTTAGACCAACAGGCCCCACCTAGGGCACAGCGCCACTCACAGAACCATGTGCCCTCATCGCCCGAGTTCCCAGTGGTCCGGCCAATGAGGGGGCCCTGGACCATCGACCCTGACACCGTCCCCCGTAAGGGGTATAGCAGCACCGTCCTGAGGTGCGCCAGAAGTCTCGGACCCTGGAGCGTCCCCCAGTACCCGGGGCAATCTCATTCCTCCAGCGCTTCCGCCGGCCCCTCACGGCCACGGGTGCGGTTCCAGGAACGCCATAACCACCATGCCAGCGGGCAGCGAACCCCCTCCCGCTCCACTCACCAAAGAGGATCTCGAGGACATTCTCCAAGAGTTTAAGGAGATTCGCACGGACATTCAAGCCTCCGTAGTGGATCTCAAGGGGAGGGTGGAGACCCTGGAGGATAAAATGGAAGGCATGGAAAATAATCACCTCCAGGCAGACCTGCTCGACATGAAATATGAGGCTAGGCTGACGGACTTGGAAATGAGAGAGGAGGACATAATTTTGAAGATGGACGATCTTGAAAACAGAGAATGCCGAAACAACCTGCGCATCATGGGTGTGACTCAAGAGAGAGGGGAAACTGCGGCGGACATGGGGAGGAAGGTCCAGTGCCTGTAAAATAAGCTTTTTACTCTGGAGGGCGGCAAGGAGGTCCAGCTGGAAAGAGCGCATCGAGGTGTAGCGGGTGCGGGCGGGGGACCGAGGTCCACTGTGGTGGGGTTCCTCCGTTATAGAGAGAAAATTGAGGTCCTGGAGAAGGCAGAGACTGGGGAGCTTTATCTTTGAAGGCAACACAATTAAGATATTCCAGGACCTATCACCCGCAGAAGAGAATGCTGTCCATCACCCAGTGGCTTACAAGCAAGATATCAGATACAGATGGTCCTTCCCCTTCGCCCTTTCCTTTGAACGGGCCAGGGTAGACTATAGAGTGACTAGTGGCAAAGAAGCCTCACAAGTACTACAAGTGCTCAAGGGGGACGCCCGGAAGGGGGAAATATGATGGAGACCCAAGAACCAGGCAATACCGTGAGAGAACCGGCGGGTCCCTGTTCCACGAAGAAGACGACAAAGGGCAGGAGAAAATTCAGAAAACCTAACACACCGACGTCTGAGGCTGAAGGGGACTAGGAGTGTAAAGACAGTTTAACGAAAAGATTAAGTCTGGCTCGTAGGTGACCCCGGCTGGGGACACAGAGTTTATCAAGAGAACTGCGGTGCAGGAACATGCACATACCCTGGTGGCTTGCCCGTTGGCAGGCGTCTTGGACAAAGGAGGGAGGAGGAAGCGGGGAGGGGTGGGAATTGATGGTAAGGGGCTCGGGACACGATATCCACCACACTTCAAATGGACACTGGGTGGCTCCAATATGACCGGGAGGACAAGACACTCAAGAAGGGAAAGCAATGGCAGTCAATGAAAAAAGGGGCCGGGTCGAGTCACTCAGAGTGGGTTCGCTCAACATTAAGGGGCTCAACTCACCGACAAAGCGCTCCCTTCTCGGGAGGGAAATGAAAAATGGAAAGGTGGATATCCTGTTTGTCCAAAAAACAGAACTGTGAGGGGGGAGGAGAGGGCCATCCCAGGAGCTCACTTTGGCCAGACTTTTTGGGCATCAGGTCATGTAAAGAAAGGCAGAGTGGGCATCCTACTCCAAAGGAACCAGAAATTGACAGAGGTGTCCCCGGTGGGAGAGGGAGGATGGAAGAGCCTTGGTAGTGTCTGGCAACCTAAATAACTCCAGAGTCAGCCTAGCAGTGATATACTACCCTAAAGTGGGTCAGAGAGAATTTGCTCAAGTGGCCTTGGAGGAGGTGATGGCTAAAACGGAAGGGCTCTTGATCCTGGGCGGGGATTTCAATATGTGGGCAGATCGAGAGTTGGACCATAGTGGGAGTTCAGCCACATCAGGCAATAGAGGAGCTGAACTTCGTGGCGGGCTGTGGGAATTAATGTGGGAACAGGGATTGGTGGACATATGGAGGGAGCTGCACCCTAGACGAAGGGGATATACCTTCTAATCTGCAGTCCATGGCACTAGGACTAGGATGGATTACCTTTTCATGGGGAGTCAGCATATGAGCAGAATAGAGGCCTGTGACATCCGCCCAGTCAGTTGGACAGACCACGACATGGTCTGGTCGGACGTCAGCATAGTGGGCAGAAACCCACGGAGTCTCTTTGGAGGTGCAATGACTTCCTGCTGAGGGACGTGGTCTTTAAGGAGGAAATGACCGTTGCAATTAAAGAATTCTTTGAGCTAAATGACACGGGAGAGGTGATCCGGGAGATGGTGTGGGAGACGGCTAAGGCGACTTGGAGGGTAAGGTTGATCAGCGAAGGGGCATCCAAAAAAAGAATTAGGACCGTCTTGACCCACAGGTTGAGATCCGAAAATAATCCTCCTAGAAAGCTTGGAGGGGAAGGCGGAGACAGAGAAAGAGCGGGACCTGGGCATAGCGAGGGAGAAGAGACAAGAATTGAGAGAAATGGAGATGGGGAAAATTGTAGCTGGGCTCCAACATCTACGTCAGAAATACTATGAGAAGGGGGACAAGGCTGACGCTATGCTGGCAGCAAAATTGCGAGGCCAAAGGGCTGATAGATGGGTGGCAAGAGTGGTTAGCGCTGGAGAGGGGGAAAGATCTGATCCGGAGGGGATAGTCGAGACTTCTTTCTTCGAGAAGCTCTACGGGAAGGAAGGGGAGATAGAGAAGGAAGCGAGAGAGGCATATCTTAATGGGGTCACCCTCCCCTCCCTTGTTCCCTTAGAAGCATCGGCCCTAGACGCCCCCATAACTGAGGAGGAGGTGCTTAGAGCCATATCGGGATTGAAACTGGGCAGGACCCCGGGGGAGGATGGGTTCACGCCAGGTTTCTACAAGGCCTTCTCGGGCCATCTAGCGGGGTTCCTTGCAGACCTTTTCTCGAATATCATGAGAACGGGGAGGGCACCCCCTTCGTTTGGCAAAGCTCTGATCACGGTGATTCCGAAGGAGGGGAAAGACCCAGTGGATTGCCGCTCCTATAGACCCATCTCCCTCCTGAATGTAGATGCGAAGCTATTTACCAGGATTATCGCCTCGAGACTGGACAGCTACATGCCAAGGCTAATTCACTCAGATCAGATGGGTTTTATACGGGGAAGGCAAGGTGCAGATACACTGCGCAAGACGTTGCACCTGATGAGAGAGGCAGCACCGAAGGGTGGGAACCCCGTCCTGGTGTCCATTGATGCTGAGAAGGCGTTTGACCGAGTTGACTGGGGGTTCCTTCAGGGGGTACTAGAGAAGCTGGGATTTGGTGCGGGGATTAAACTAGCCATCAAGGCCCTATATGTGTCACCAACCGCCAGAGTTACATTCAACGGGCGCCTGTCACGAGTCTTCCATCTCCAGAGAGGTACAAGGCAGGGCTGCCCCCTCTCCCCTCTCCTCTTTGCCATGACAATGGAGATTTTGGCGGAGTACCTCAGGGGCGCTTCAATGGTGAGAGGAATTGAGGTGGGCGAATGCACCTTTAAATTAGGCCTCTATGCGGACAACATCCTGCTCCACCTGCGGGATCCAGCAAGGTCGGTCCCAGCCGCTTTGCAGGTGATTCAACAGTTCGGCCACTTCTCCGGATTCAAGGTAAACATAGGCAAGTCAATGATCTTTCCCTTCGCACCCGTTGCGGGTAGAGATCTGGCGGAACTCGTCCCACTGGGCCTCCGAATATATACGGAGGAGATAAAATATTTGGGGATCAACATTGTCCGTCCCGACGGAGATTTAGGCCAGGCAAACTACCCCCCGCTCTTTGACAAACTATTCAGGGACATGGAGGCTTGGGGGAAGGGGCAGATCTCCTGGATGGGAAGAATCAATGCCATAAAAATGAATCTGCTCCCCAGGGTGTTGTATGTCTTCCAGATGCTCCCCTTGAAGGCTCCTGAATCATACCTCAGAGAAGCCAAGAGGCTTGTAGTGAAGTTCATATGGCAGGGCCAGAGACATAGAATTGGATACGAGACTCTCACCCTCCCCAAGGATAGAGGAGGGGTCGCCTTGCCGGACCTGAATGCCTACAATAGAGCAGCCCAAATTAGGGCCCTGGCTCCCACCCTTAGAGAGGACCCCAATAAACAATGGGTATACATTGAAAATTTCTCCTTACGCCCAGTTACCGTGGGTGAATGGCTATGGGTCCCACTGAAGAATTGGGGACCACCTAATACTGGGCACTATGTGGAAAGCACTAGTGGGGAAAGGCTCTAGCGAGAGAGTCACTACATGGCCCTCTCCTCTGAGCCACATCTGGTCTACACCAGACCTGGAAGAAATCCCAGGCCACGAACACTATCAGTCATGGTTTGACGCGGGCCTGTGTAGAGTAGGCCAATTGGTAAGAGAAGACACGTTCATAAGCATCCAGGAACTCGAAGCGGCACTGGGAATCGGCAGGCTCTCCCCGCTCCTATATCTGTGCCTCAAGGGCATCCTAATGAAGCCGAAACTAAAATCATGCATACAAAGAGGGCTTACCCCGGTTGAAAAAATCTTATACTCCCACACTGAAATGAAAGGTCTCATCTCCCTCCTGTACAGAGCACTGTTAACATCCCGCGAAGGAACGACTAAGAGCCTCAGAGGGAAATGGGAAAGGGAGTTGGGCTGTACCATCGGGGATGGGCTCTGGGGGAGGCTATGTAGCAGGGCATTTAAGACTTCTAACTCATGCCAGTACAAGTCCCACGCCATCAAGCTTCTCCATAGGTGGCAGTACGACCCAATCTCCCTCTCTAGGATGTTCCCAGATACTGTACCGTTGTGTTGGCACGGATGTGGGGAAAGAGTCGACTACTGGCATATGTGGTGGTCCTGCAAGAAAGTACAAGTTTATTGGTCAGAAGTCCTCAGCTGGCCTGAGGAGGCGGGAGAGGAGGTTTACCCATTAGACCTATTGTTATTAATATTTCGTCTCCGCCACAGGGACGACCACTGGGAGAAACTCCCGGACCTGACACACTTTCTACTATTGGCAGCCAGAGCTGCACGGGCCAGGACTTGGAAGAGAGCATCCCTCCCCTTGAAGAGGGAATGGGTGACGGTGGCCAAAGACATTTATTTCATGGAGAGACTAACAGCAGCAATACATGGCTCTAGCACGCAGGTTGAGACTGATTGGCTGCAATTCATGGAAGCGTTCTCCAATGTTGTGGACGATACAGGAGTTTAACAGTTGCACTCCACCCGGCCCAAACACTGGTTTGGGTATAAGTCTCATTGCACTTCCCCAAGTAAAGTCCAGTTATGTTTATTCCTTGTATGCCCGGTTGGAGCTGCCCGAAACGGTTATTCATGGAGATGTGGATCGTGTGCCCTATCATTAGGGTTCTCGTGCGGGAGGGGGGAGGGTGGGTGTATACAGCAGAGTATTATGGTAATTGAAGTTGGCACGGACTGTGCCCAGTTGTCATTGTTTGTATTAATGCTTTGTTGCCTTTAAAAACCAATAAAATTGAATTAAAAAAAAAACACAATCACCAGGTTTTTGCAATGCCTTCCAAAGATAGTGTTCAAACCAAAGTTTCAAAAAGACCTTTTTCAAACAGTATTTCTACCAATTACATTTGTGAAGAGATGTGTTCAAGTTTCTGAATTCCATACTGGTCTCAAATCCTGGCTACGCCCTTAACCAAAGTGTGTGCTCCCAGCCAAATCCTTTTATCACACTATGCCTTATTTGCCAAAATTAGAAGTCTGTACAGGGTATTAACCTGTCTGTTACTTCAAAAAAAAGGCCTCCCTCCTGATATTGCCACATAGGTAAATATGAATATTGACAATTCATATACTGGACGTCACAGTGCATTTGTCTATTGCCTTATGCAAGGCAAAATATTTCTAATTAACTTTCTACAATATCTTTGCATACTAAAGACTCATTCCATGTCACTAATGTAACTATTTATGCAAATTAGGGGGGCCCACACAACTTTTGCCACCCAGGGCCCCTGCAAATCCTATGGCCAGGCCGGCCCCCTTCATCAATTACAGTGCTGGTCCATGGCGACAGCGCAGAGGAAGGAAAGGGGACACAGAAGGCTCACACATAACATGCAATTGTAGCCTGATAACAACTGCAGGGTCATTTCTAAATTCCACCTCTTAAGGTACATAGTGACATTATTGAGAACTCGAGCTTTGCGCTAGTTTTTCAGATGTCACTCAAAACTCCTTGGTGAAATATATCCCCATAGTTTATAGTTAACGATTTGAAGACTTTACAAGTTGTCCAAAACACTGCTATTAGAGCAATTTGCGGACTCACGCAAATGGATCATGTCTCAAAGGCACGACGCTCCCTGCATTGGCTCCCGGTTAAACAGTGCATTTCTCATAAATTACTCTCTTTTGACCTTTCCTGACCAATCAAGCCCCTGTTTATTTGTCAAGGAGAATGTGTAAGAATCCTATTGCTCGCTCTCTTCGAGAAATTGGTCTCAATATATTATTTCAACATTGCTTCAAGTTACAGAACTTTGTAGGAAGCAGTTTTGATGGGTCTGCTCCTCACCTCTGGAATTTGATTCCTTCTTATTTGAGAAATATTCCTTATCTTTTTCCTTTTAAAAGGGCTATTAGAACGTTTCTCTTTAATTCCAAAGACTAATGAGTCGTCTAGGCGCTCCTATTCTGGACTTTTCATTTTCTTTTTTTTTTATTTAAATCTCTTTTTATTGAATTTTGATGCAAAAAACAAATAAATCAACACAATACATCATCAATTTACATGGCTCGCTAACAAAAAAAGGGGTCCAGTATTAAGGATACCCATCGCATTAAGGTCTGCGTGCCAGTCTGTGTCATTGGTACCAAAGAGCATGTGTCCAGGGGTCCATGGGCAAAATCAGCTGAGGTATTTTGGACACGAGAGATCATCTCCTGTACGTGCTTCCAATAATTTAGTCTAGCTGGGCATGACCACACGATATGGCCCAGGGTGCCATATCATGGCATATCCTAGTCCGCCACATTGGCGCCAGCATGCAGGGGAGCGTACCAGGCCCATTCGGTATAGTTTGCTGGGGGTGTAATAAAGCAATTGGATTAGCTTGTACTGGGTTTCTCTATTGCGTATGTTACATGACACGGCAGAAATATTCTCAAAGTAGTTGTACATGTCGCCTGCGTCGATTTAGGCTTTTAGATCACTGGACCATTGTGCTGATAGGGTGATATTGCGTTTGATGTTGTTAGGGGTGCAGATGGTGTAGAATGAGCTTAGCTTTGGATATTCAGTAGGGTTTCGTCCCATTTCCTGTTCACCTGCTGAGGGGGTGTCTTGTAGTGTCTGTCTGGTAGTGTACGCTTTAATCACTCCTCATATGGTGTGGTAGTATATCCACTCCGTGCGTTGGAGCTGGAGTACTCTACTGGCCTGCAGTTTGTTCCAGGGAATGGCCAGAATTTCAGCTGGCGTATATGATGACATTAGCGAGAGTTCAATTTTACGCCAGCTGGCAAGTCAGTTATGTCAAGCCATCTTTTGGCCTAGCATATTTGGGCGGTTTGGTAATAAATCCGCCAGACCGGTACCGCTAGGCCACCATTGTTTTTAAAGGCTTGTAGAATCTCTAGCCGAACCCTGGCCTTTTTACCCTTCCAGAGGAATTTGGACAATTGTTTGTCGATATCCTTATACATTTTCTACGAGGGACCGTATGGGAGCATTAGTGCAAGATAAATTAATTTTGGGAGTGAGTTCATCTTGAAAGCGTTAATGGGCGTGTAGTTTACATTTCTAAGTTCCTGGATGGTAGGGGCGATATGAATTCCTAAGTATTTGATGGAGTGTTACTGTAAATGAAAGGGAGCAACCCCTCCAGGGTCCCATGGTATGCCCGGTCTGATAGGGAGAACCTCTGATGTTGACCAATTCACTGTAGAGCACGTCATGGGCCCAAACTCATGGAATCGGTGACACATGCGTGGGAGTGATATTGAGGGATTTCGTACATAGACCAGTAGGTCAGCAGCGCATAAAGATATGCAGCGTAAAAGGATATGAGGTGCTCCTCTGTTCCTCTGATCACACCATTCCAGAATGGATCAGTGCGGAGTTTCTCCGCAAGTGGCTCTATGGACAGTTCATAAAGGAGGGGGTACATGGGACATCCCAGTCTGGTGCCTGAGTATAGGTTACATTTATTGGAGGTATTTCCGTTCGTGGTTACAGGGGCTTGGGGGTCGGTGTAAAGTAGACGTATAAGCCATATTGGCGCCAGTGGGAACCCATAGGTCGCGAGTGCGCTGAACATAAACTCCCACCTTACTTTATCAAATGCTTTTTCGGCTTTGATTGTTAATAGTCGTTCGTCAGGGCTGTCTTGTCCCGCAAGGACGTGTAGGAGAACATTATCCACCCAGTGGTAGCCTCCAATAAATCTGGTCTGGTCTTTGTGTACAAGTTGAGGGAAAGGTTTGTTGATTCTGCCTGCTAAGCAATTAGCTAAAATGTTGGCATCAACATTGATAAGTGAAATTAGGCGGTATGATCCACAGTCCTCGGGGTCGTGCCCCGGCTTGTGAAAGATGATAATATTGGCCGCCATCATCGAGTTCAGTAGGTGTCTCTTAGCTGATGCTTCGGTGAAAACAGATTCGACCAGTGGAGCCATACGGTCATTCATTATTTTAAAGAGATCTATTGGTATGCCATCCGGGACAGATGCCTTCCACCCTGGATAATGAGGCAATTGCTTGGGTGTTTTCTTCCGCCGTTATTGGTTTCTCTAGTTCTGCCTTTTGTGAGTTGCTGATTGAGTGTAAGTGGAGTGAGGTGAGGAATGCAGTAATATTCTCTGGGGCAAGTGGGCTTGTCTTGGCATATAGTTTGCGATAAAATTCCTCAAATCATTTGTTTGTGTCTTTTTCATCTGTAAGGGACCTCCCCTCGGTGTCCCGAATGCAGAGAATTTGTTGAGAGGCCTGTCTGGTACAGAGGGTGAGCATCATTAGGTGGAGGGGTCTATCTGCATCCTGGTAGTAGGTCTGTGACCAGCTAGTGAAAGGCTTCTGCACTCGCTGAGTTGTAATATGCTTAAGTTCCCCTCTGAGCCTATTGAGCCGTGCATATGTGGTGGGGTCACGAGTCAGTTTGTGTTAGGTTCTACAAGTACAATGTCTGCTCCGAGCTGATTTTCTCGCTCCCTACACCCCTTTAATTTATGAGCCCATCCCAATGTGCACTTCCCCCTAAGGAAAGTTTTAAAGGTGTCCCAACAAGTAGCAGGGGAGTATCCTGGGATTAGGTTAATTAACATGACACACATGGCCCTGAACTTGGAGGCCATAACATTAACATTAGAACAGGTAAACAGTGTCCCAATAATACTACGCAACTGCCCATGCACTGGGGAATGTAGAAGAGAAGAAACAACCAAATGTCCTCTAACTCTGGGCCTGATGGTGAGCCCCATCGGTGACTGCCAATAGAGCTGGGGGGGCCCATTGGAGGGGAGAGGCCAGGTCCCACCAGAAGGCACGGTAGAACGCTATCTGGGTCAGGTTTCCTGGTTTGATGGATTTGCCCGGGGTAGAATAGCTTCCCAAGCAAAACTTGCTGCAGTGGCCTTATCAGGGTGCCGTAGATTGGGGTAAAGCGGTAAGTGAGTGAATCCATCAGGTTGGCGGTAGAGGATCTGTTCGATCAGGTCTATTAGGATGTCTATCTGTGCGTTGCCGCCTGCCCCGTGGACACCGTTGTTGCTGGAGCCGCCATGGTGCGGCGTCCGATTGACGGACTGAGCCTTCGTCGGTATCGTGGGGAAAGTCCATAGATACCAGGTCTCGTTGTCTCAGCAGGCGCAATGCTTCTTCTGGGTCATCGAATGAGTGCCACGTTTTATCAAGGAGGATGCACCAGACTGCTGGAAATTTCAGATAGAATTTGTGTGGTGTCGCTTTTAGTGCAGTAAACAGAGGGGCAAACCTCTTCCTCCGGCGGGACACTTCTACAGAGTAGTTGTTGAAAATACGGATCTCAGTCCTGTCTGCCCTGATCATGCCCACCGCTCTGTAAGCACGAAGTATGGTGACTTTATGTTGAAAGTTGAGAAGTCGCAGTGTTATAGGTCTTGGGCGGTCTCCGGCTGCTAGTTTCGGGATCAGTGCTCTGTGGATTCTTTCAATTGTGTAGGAGCGTGAATCCTGGAATGTGAGTAGTCTTGGAACAGCCGGTATGCATACGCTTTGAGGTAAGTAGTCTTGGAAAAGCCGGTATGCATACGCTTCAAGGTCTGGGCCTTCTGCTTGCTCCGGGAGGCCGATGATTCGAAGATTATTTCATCAGGAACGATTTTCTGGATCCTCGACTTTAGCCCCAAGGCGTTGTACTTCCTTAATGAGGCCGTCCAGATCGGTGGCGGCTACTGCGCTGTTATCCTCGAGCGTGCTGATTCTCTGCTCATTTTCTGTAGTGCGCTTGGCCTGGGCGTTGAGGCGGGTCTGCATGTCCTGGATATCTTGCTTGATCTCCTGAACCGTAACATTGGTTTCTTGTATGCTGCGGCCGATCGCTCTCATCTCTGTTCGGAGTGTCTGCAGTTGATTTTGCACATCTATTTTCGCGTGTTGTCTTGCAGACCGGCGTTGAAGCAGTGTAGCAGAGCCTGGCACGCTATCCCCTATATCGTTGCCAGTAAGGATTTCTGCCATCCCCCTGTCTCTGGCCAGCGGGAGGGCGGTGGGCCAGGCAAACCTGTATGCAATCGCGGTTTGTGTGGCTATCAGATGTCCCACGAAAGGTCCAGAGCACTGTCACCTCTACCCTGGTCGGCCCTCCCCGGAGGCTGGGATGATCACCAGTAGTGGGTTCGCTGGTTATGGGGGTAGCGGGCCCGGCAATCCGGCTGAAGTTGTAGTTAGGCCACCAGCGCCACCTCCAGGTCTGATTGGCTACTCACTTGGCCACTTCAGTTGTGTTGCGTGGAGCCTGCGTGTGTGTTGCAGGGAGATAGAAATGCATGGTCTTGCTTGCATAGAGTTCTTGTAGTGTTTTCCGCCAAGCAGCGGAGAAAGGTCTTTATTGGGGCACCCGGGTGGTTACCATGTCCATGTTAGCGAAGCTCATAGTGCCTTGGCGTTATGTGGGTTACCGGTTCCCATATAGTGTGGTATCCCCCAGGGGATGGTGTTCATCACGATTTGCAGGGCTATGTGCCCCTTGGAAGCCGTCACTTAGGTAAGGAGAGGGGGTGGGTACCCCTGCCTGTGATAGCCTGTCACAGATGTAGATCCGTTGTCACTATGTCATTCAGCCGGTATTCCCTTGGTAACCATTAGCAGAGCGTTAGGCAGCCGCTACATTTACCATTCTGGTGCACTTATCTGAGGAGCGTTGATGTGTGATGCCCTAATTGCCAGCATGGGATACACATTGCTATTGAGCGTGTTGCCAGGTAGGCTCCTGCAGTGATGTAGCAAGGCCTTCAGCCCTTGTGTAGGGTTGATCGAGGTCACAGTAATCAGCTGCGCTGTGTGCTTTTACTTTGTCCCCCTAGGGAGGGAGGGGGTTCTCAGCACCTTGCTTGTGCTTAATTTGGGTGCCCGCCAGCTCACTAATGCATCCAGCCCGCGGAGTGGTGCAGGAGACCACGAGCTCCAAGCGGGTGTCCGCCGATCCACTTCTGCATCCAGGCCACAGAGTGGTGCAGGAGAACTGCTCTCTGTCTCGCCCCGTACACCCGCCTGTGTGCATTTAATGCCTGAGCACCGTGGGGGAGCAGAATGGAATACATGACACACCCCTGCAGCCTCATGTTAGTAGTCGGGACCCATGGCCGCAGTTCCGTTGTGGTATCTGTTGTAATGTGAGCTTCTGTTCTCCAGCTGGGAGTGTGGAATGTGATGGTGACCTCACTTGTGGAATGTGTGAGCTGTGGGGTTCTGTGGGTGACGGTTGGGCTGCAGCAGAGAGAGAGTGTGAGTGGGGTGTGGGGCAAGCCCAGTGTTTCTCCTTCTTGTCTTGTTTATCGTGTCCCCCACGATCCCTGTGTATATGTGAAAGTACAGGACCTGGACAATAAAGCTGAAGTAACTCACCTGGAGTGTCCGAACTCTCTTTACCACACTGGCGACGAGGATGGGATTGTGTGGGGATCGTTGTCTGCTGGGGGGGTGCAGCGTCCTTAACACCGGAGAACACTGCCCCCGACAGAAGGCCCCACACCCCAGGCAAATTTTGCGGCTTCAACTCAGTGGACGGTTGCAGCCGAGCAGTGCTCCTGATGATGTAATTCGTGGGTGTTGGCAGGGCTTTTGTGCCCGCAATGATGGCTGATCTCCTTTTGATTTGGGGACGTCCGTTTGCTGCAGTGCTCCCGCTATCCAGCCAGCAGAGTGGAGCTCCTTTGGGGACGGGCTCTGTGACAGACATTGAGGTAGTCCCAGCTCCGGAGTTGAAGGGTCTGGCAGCAGTTTGATGCGGTCGGGTCTGGCCATGGAGCGGTAGCGTGGGATTTGTCATGTCTTGGAGGGCCAGCAATTCTGGGTTCCCGGTCCATCTCCAGGGAGTTTTCCGACGTTACGTGGCAGCCTGGTGGGACACTGTCCTGTAGACTGCTCTGCAGGAGCAAGCAGTTTTGTTGAAGGCTCGGAGCCTAGAACGAGAGTGATGACGTTTTCATCTGTGGCTCTGTGCACCAATCAGCTTTGCAGCCGTTGGTGTCCCTGCAGGTCTTGTCCCGCTCATGTTGCCATTGAAGTGAATTGGAGGATGCAGAGGCGGGGTATGCCTCAAGTAATCAACAACAGTCATGTGAGGCGATCAAATGGCGACGTGCGTAACGTGTGTAGTTTCGGATTCTGAACGGGCATTGTGCGGATCGGAGGTCGTGGGATGTTCTGGACCTGGCGCAGGTTGCCGGCAGAGGACAGCGAATCCCACGATGGGCGTTCCAGACGCTGGTGCTGAGAGTTCGTTCCATTACTTGGATGAAGTCCTGCTGTGTTTCGAGGAACCTGATGGTCAGGAGCAGTTTTGGACCACTGTTAGAACAGGTCAGTGTGCTGGGCCAGTGTGATGTTGTTTGTGTAGTGGCCCATGATAGGGGTGCAGGGAATAGCTCCTGGTAGTGTAAGGGATGATGTTTTGTTGAGGCCGTTGTCTGTTCTCAGTCGAGTGTTTCGTTGTGGCCTTACAGTCCCCGTTAGGTCCAATTTAAAGTTGTTGGATGTAATGTCAGATTGAGGGTGGTGCTTCCATGGGACTGGAGGTGACGCTTCCTTGGGACAGGAAGTAATGTTGGACCTGTGGGTGGTACTTCCAAGGGACTGGGGGTAATGTTGCAGTGTTGGACTTGAGAGAGGTCTTCTGGGATACTGGAGGTGACATTGGACCTGCGGGTGGTACTTCCAAGGGACTGGAAGTTTTATTGAACTTGATGGTGGTGATCTTCATAACAAAGTACGGAGGACTTTAGGCCAATAAATAAAAATAAAAAAGGGGATTTTTAAATGCAAAAGCTTTAAGAAACGGGATAAATGTGTGAAATTCATAATATTCATTATGTTTTCATGTTCATGCGTACCTGGATGTAGTAAAAAATTCAGTGGTGTATATGGGTGTCTGTCCGTGCACATTGAGGTGAGTGTGTGTGGGATTAGGGTGCTTGGCGGTTGTTAGAGCGTGGATGGCCGGGTGGGTCTACGTTGCCTCACCATCTTTCATTGGTTTGTCAGTGTTAGGGATTTTTGTAGTGCATTGGTAAAAGAGCTGTGGATGGTCGGGTGGGCCCATGTGATATGCTTTTGGAGGCAGGTTGTGAGTTAGTGGAATGGTCTGGTTCTTTTTGGGGTGTTTTGAGCAGGCGGAGTTTTAATTTCCAGGTTAGGTGGCGTTATTAGCGGACAGCTGTGTGGACAGCCGGGAGGGTCCACATTGTTGTATGGTGGGATTTAATAACGCTGTGGATGCCCGGGTGGGTTCATACATTTTGTTTAGTAATGCAGGTCAGTTTTAGGCAGGTTTTTGTCAATGGAGGTGGATGGCCGGGAGGGTGCACGTATTCTGCTGTTTTGTGGTTAGAGTGAGAGTGTCTAGGTTGACGTCTCAGTTTTAGTCAACGTAGTGGATGGTCGAGAGGGTCCACGTATTATGTTGTATTCTGGACGTTTCTGTTTTGTCAACATAGTGGATAGCCGAGAGGGTCCACATATGCTGCATTCTGGTTGGATGCAGTGTGTCTTCGTTGACATCTTACTTTTCTGCTTAAAGTTCATTAGCAGTTGTAGTTGAGTATTAGGTGAGTTGGCGTTTTCGTCAATGTGGATGGCCGGGTGGGTCCGCACTTTTGCAACAGTATTGGGGGACAAAGTGGCCGTGCTTGTGTATGTGTGTGTGCCATTTGTGGTTCGTCATTTTTACAGGTGCCCCAAGTTATTTACTTCTTGTTCTGTGTCGTGAAGTGTCAGAGGTATCAAAATGCATGGGTTTCTTGTTCATACACAGTTGGTGGGGCTGATCAGTGAATATAGATTGGTGTCCAGTTGTGGGTTGTTCTGTGTGGTATGTTGGTTTTGGTTTTTGTGTATGGTTGTTCCTCGATAGAGTGGAATGATTTGTGCGTTGGTGGTCTAGGGTTTGTCAGGTAGTAGTGTTTCTGAAACAATAGTTTTATCTAGGAGTGGCAGACCTAGGTTCCGAGGAGTAGCTCGGAACGGTGGTGGTGCTTTGTTTGTTATTTTTGTTTCTCATGGGGTCTATCGAGGTTTCGGGTATTCGCAGTGGTTCTGTTGGGTGCTTCAGTTGTGTTGCGTTGGACCATGGCGTTTTAGAATGGTCAGGTTAGGCCTGTGAGGATTCTCCTTGTTTGTGAGTGCTGAAGTTGCGAATATGGACGGCCGCCGTGTTCTGTGACTTAGTGCTGGTCTTGTAGCGGTGTGGGTGGTATGCTGGTCGTATTATTTCCATCGTTTTGTTGTGTTATTCCCCGAGGGAGGGGGAAGTGTGGCAATGTGAGCTTCTGCTCTCCAGCTGGGAGTGTGGAATGTGATAGTGACCTCACTTGTGGAATGTGTGAGCTGTGGGGTTCTGTGGGTGACAGTTGGGCTGCAGTAGAGAGTTAGTGTGAGTGGGGTGTGGGGCAAGCCCAGTGTTCCTCCTTCTTGTCTTGTTCATCGTGTCCCCCCACGATCCCTGTGTATCTGTGAAGGTACAGGACCTGGACAATAAAGCTGAAATAACTCACCTGGAGTGTGCAAACTCTCTTTAGCACAATATCCTTGGATGCGAGGCTCCTCTTCTTCCTTCTGGCCTCCAGTCGTAGTGGTTCCTCCCACGGCAACACTGCATCAGCGTCCGCCATTACACTGTGAGCCGGCATCAGCTCGTGGGCTTTGCGTTTTCGGTCCACGGAGCAGCGAGGGTAGTATGAAGGACACTGGTCTGACCCCTGGAGTATGCGCCGTCCCTCATCAGCACTCCATTCGCTATCTGGCGAACCAAGCTGGTATATTAGCAGACATTTTTCCTGCCTTCTACGGACCCTCAGCACTGCACCGCCATCACTCCCCTGCCCCCACCCCTACCCACCTGTACTTTACCCCTGTACTTTTCGATTTTCGACCTGTGTTTTCTATCTGGGAACTGTTATGTCTTTTGTGTGTGCACTGAGACCTTCCGGCGAGCAGCGCTATATAAGAAATACATAATAATATCTATTCATCAATAGTTGTATTTTAAGTTACCCTTTTAGAACCTAGAATGTGCTGTGCCATTGAGAATCAACTCTTGGCTTTTCCTTGTACTACCTTCTTGTCAGTAAAAAGAGGCCAAGGAGAAAACGGCAATAAGTACATTTTTATGGCAATAAAGTTACCTTAACGCGTGTGTCTATATTTTGCATGCGTATTGTTGTGTTTTTCAATGTGTACAAAACTGCTTTCCTCAGCTTTTCTTTCAGCAAGCCAGTGACTGCTCCGCGACGCGCGCGCGTGCCGTTCTAGAAGCCTGCTTGATGTAAATTGCCCTTCCCGCGCGCTGTCCACCTGCCCTCTGCACTGGCCCTCTATCACCCGCGCCTGCTTCGCTGGTTACTGATGTGCTGACTGCGCGTTTCCGGGAGCGCTGATGGGATGTTGTGACTCCAGAAATACGTAGGCAATTGAGAAGTAGCCAAAGGCAGAAGCTGTAGCAGCAAGGAGACACTAAAGGACAGTGTTGGGAATACAAGGACAGCGGCTGTGTTGCAGCGCGCGCAACCTCGGCCGGCTGCAAATATTATCATGTGTTTGTTATATTGATTTAAAGAATCTTGCATAGCTCTGAACTCACCCGCCTTGAAATGGGCTGTCTCACCCGCCAAGCCTCCTGCACGCCCATTCATTCCAATGGGCGTCTCACCCGTCAAAAACAAAATCGGGTGATTTCACCCGCCTTTGCGAGACAAATAGTTGAGAGCTATGATGGTTTTATTGAAAATAGGCGCAGGCCAATTTGTACAGGGTTTTTAGGTTAGAAATGCTTGTCATCTTCAAGCAGTTGTGTCAAGTAATCGCCTGCCATCAAATGTCGGGGTCCTTGAGATATTCTCCCCGTGCCCTCACCCCCAACGTAAATGCCATTGGCGAGAGGCGAAGAGGAGGGGAAACCAAATGGTCACCGCTGTGCTGCATGTGTTGACCTTACCCCTTGATATCAGGCTGTCCATTTCTGGGCATTTTATTTGGTAGTGCCAATTGTTAACAGAAGTTTTTGTATGTTTCTTTTACAGCACTGTTTCCGGTTTGCTAGCCCTGCTGATCGCCGCCACCTGCGTGGTAGCTCTCTGGAACAGCCAAGCCAAATATGTGTCGAGCTACAGTCTTACTATTCACCTCTGTCAGGTCAGTAATTCTTCTACCAAAGCTCAGAACAGACAAAAGTAAATATGATCCCAAAACATTATGGAAGACGTGTTACAGTTTTTGAAAAATGTTTTTATCATGTAACATATGTAATGACATATGTACTCAAATGCGACTTTTTAGCATTACAACCTTTTGGAAGCTTCAAGAAACATGTTGATTTTGCTATTAGTAGCAACGGTTAATGAAAGTTGCCAAAATGTCTTAATTGCTGTCGAAAGGAAAAAAACATTGACAAATATTCGAGGTGCTAGAGTGGCTCGAGACAGCTCGGGCTTTGTGGCTGACCTCAGCCTGAGCCTTATTATGAGTCAATGGTCACTGGGGCCCGAGCTGAGACCTACCTGTTCTCCCCACATACCACCTGACAACAAAAAAACACGAAGGCGGGTGGGTGTAGGAGGGGTGTTATCCCTCGCCAGCCAGGACACTGAAACCCTACTTGCCAACAAGCTGTGGCGCATGCTGATGTAATCTTTCCAGAGCAACTCCTAATGGAAGGCAACGTTAACATCGTTTGTGTGCATGAGGTGCAGGAAACCTGATCAAAAGCCCAAACAACCTTACTGGGGGGGGGGGGACTGTGGTTCACGTAAAACGCTGTCATCATCTCGAGTTACCCAAACATGTAATATCAGGTTCCAGATACCAAAGATTTGCTGCCTGAAGCCCAACTAGCTCCCAACATCTCTGAATCTGAGCCTCATCATTTCCTTGATTCCTGCCCTTTGCAGATTGCTTTGGCTGTTGGCTTTGAGATTGTGAAAGAATTGAGTGTGATAACGAGAAGAACAGCTGAGACTCTTCAATACCAAAAATAGGTGACATCTTTAGGAAACATTCCAGGGTACATTCTACTCAGCCCATTAACTGTAACACTGAGACACATATAAGAACACCAGGGTTGGAGGGAAGGTTTCATGAAGAGGCCCATTGTGGTATAAGATAAGAAAGCAGGGCATTTCACACCATGAGAAAATAAGGGAAAGCTTCCTGAAAAGAGAAAGGGTCTGTGATGAAGTCATGGGACTGCACCAAAGAATGGAGAAGAATTTGCACCTCAGGAAAGCCAGCCTACCCTGGCCATCTTGCAAGAGCCCAGAGCTACCTAGGGGTGGTACAGGGTGGGAGTTGCATGGACCCCATCCTAATCCATGGCGACTCTCTAAATTTGGTGTCTAAATCTGGGATGTGATGAAATATATTTTACCTTCTCCCCTAGGCCTTTGTTCCAGCTGTATATGAGGTAGTGGGTTAACATTCCAGTAAGATCAATGATTGCCAATCTTCCAATCTCCTGGACAAGTCAGCAGAACCTAGCCCTTTAGAAGCCCTCCCATGCGCCATCTGTCACCCAGGACCCTTGTGGAAATTACACCGCAAAGATGTGGAAGGCCCATAAATCCTGCTGAGAATGTTGTAGCACTGTGTGGCCCCATACACAAGGAGAAACCCTCCTGGAGAGAGGTCAAAGAGACCCACAGACCACTGGGAGCCAGAATATCTAAACTCTGCCAAAATGCAAAAATAAATGTAGCAAATTAATTTAACACGATTTTGTGCTGCTTTTTTATGTGCAGTAGTGAAACAATGGTTTTGTCAAAATCTGCATTAATTAAAAACATTTGTACCTAGGAAACAATCAGACTGTTTTTTGTGTTCCGTTTCCTGCATAAAATGAAAAGAAATGCGGTAAACACATTTATTTTTATATGATACTGCAAATATAGTCCAAAAAACGGTCAGATTCATTTTTGCCTAAGTACAAATGGGTTTAGATAATACAGATTATGACAAAACTGATTGCCCCACCCCATATTAACTCAGCAACAACATCGGTGCTAAATGCATTGATTCAAGTTTTTGCATTGTTGCAGATGTTAAATAACCTGCCCGCAAGACAGCAAGCACTGCAGACAGACTCCTGGAAAGCAGAGGCAGAGCCGGGACTCCCTTTGATTACCAAGCTGGTTAGGAAGGCTGAATGGTTGAGGCTTCTGGGAAAGATTGGAATCCTGACAACGCTTTAGGCCATAGGGATTAGAGGCCAGAGAGGCTGGAAAGTATGAAACACCTTATATTCCTGGCACTGCTGAACTGTGTACTATATCCTTGAAGAGAGAGCTTGGTACAGTATTTCTGGACATTGAGGTAGTCACTACATCCTTGAACAGTGTGCTGGGCACGATGTCTCTGAAGGATGAGCAGGGCACCGTATTCCTTTGAGCAGGAACAAATGAGCCATGAACTATATCCTTGGATTGCTTACAAATAGCAAACTGGGCACTATCTTGCTCTGTTATCTTGTCCAAGAAGCAAGCCATTGCTAAATTCATTTCCTGAACTGTGATTAGTGCAAAGAATCAAGCTGGGTGCTATATCCCTGAGTCTATGAATAGGGCAAAGGGGCATGCTGGGCACTATGTCCTTGAGATTCTATAAAGGGTGTGAAGCCGAAGAGACACCAGTATCCATTTTAACGAGGGAACCACCTCAACTGGCACATTTTGCTTAGGCATTTTCAACATAGCAAGAACCCTTTTGGTGGTAAATAAATCCATTGATCCCTTAGACATTTACTATCAGTGCAGATCCCCGACCCAACTGCCCTGAGTTCCAGATCTGCATGGGGACAGACTGAATTAACTGCTAGTCCCCTGATCTGAGCCATGAAACTAATCTTAATTATACAATCGTTTCCCACTCCCACCTGTATCTGAAAGGAGACACCGGCAGGCCTAGAATGTAGCGAAGTGTGTGGCAACTGTGTCTGCAGTCGGTAGTCAACATTGTTTGTTCGCTGCAATGGGTAGCTCTTCCAGCCATTCTGGGTGATGCAAGATATTCTCAAGCCCTGATTCCTTTGAATTCAAAAGCTGGAGGTACGCGCAAAGCACGCAGCAAGTGTGGCAGCAGTCTGCGGTCGGTGGTGGAGGGGAGCTGCCAGCTCAATTACTGTTAAGCCCTGATCATTACTGATTAAAAGAGTCTGCGGAAGAGGTCCAGTTGTGGCTTGATCAATTTGGCAGTATTATTACATTTGCCTATTCCGTTTTCACTTAAAGTAAAAGGCAGTCGGATTAGGGTGGAATAGCTACAAAGGGAGATTATTTAGAGAACTTGTGGTCCCACGGATAAATACAAGCCGCGATGTATGATTTTAGGAGCAAATCCTTGCCTGATGATTGCCTTTTAGTTTAGACTACTTACATACTGTGTATGTATCCATTTGTGCTACCCCGTCGGCTCTGGACGTGACGCCAGGCGTTGTATAAGTAGCGCATCACTATGCCCCAACCTCAGTTCCTTTTTTCCATGCGCTAACACGCTGCTTTAGGAACACAGAGCTTTCGACTCTTCAATGTTTTTGACAGAAAACTGTTCTTTTTTCGTAAATCCTCGACACGAGATGTCGGTCGCACGAGTGTCCAGTTTCAAGTGGCACCAAGATGTCACTTACCGACCCACACGAGTTGTGTGTTTGGTGCTTCGGGCGTCCGTCGTGCACCAAGATGCAGCCGAAATCTCTTCGCGACCGAACTGCAATGCAAAACTCGCTCTGTGTCGACTGCCCACAAAATCTCTGGCGCCCTCGCTGGTTCAGTCCTCAGAGGCCGAAACTGAGGGGCATACGCCTGAAAAACACTGGCAGAAGAAGAAAAGGTCTCACTCGAGGAGCCACTCTTCCTCGTCCTGAAAAAAGAAAAAAGAAAAGGAATCTGCAAAGAACAGAGTGTAAGGCTTATGTGATGAGCAACGCAAATATAATTGAATATCCAAGGAGTGACTGAACTTTTGAAACCAAGGTAGATGCCATATACAGAGTGGCCCAGCGCCACCTGGGTGCTCATTCAAAGGTCTTTGTCAGGTATCCAGCTGAGAGAGGAAAATTGTGAACTGTGAAATCGAAATGGCCCTGCAACGGATCAAGCCAAACCATGGGCCCATTCGAAAGTGTTTGATAGCTAATACGAACTATAGTTGGTCTGAGGGAGACTAATTGTGTAAAAGAGATCTGAGCCTGGGTGAGGGGGATCCGGGATGAACCTTGAGTCACCCGATAAAAGATTATGGTAGAAAGGGGATGTGAGCCCGGCTGAGGGGGATCCAGGGTGAAGAGTGAATCGCCTTACTTGAATTCTTGGAACAGAACTTTTCATTTGGTTGCTACATCACACCCTCGGAATCAAGAGACTTTTGATAACCTAAGAGACTTGGGCATAGAAGACCCTAATTGTTGGCATGGAATTGTGTCCTTGTGCCGAAGAAGCCCAAGAGTGTACTATGCTCGAGTGAATCGCTTTGTCCCGTGCTGAAAACGTGGGAAAGGGAGGCCAAAGGCCTGAACATCCTAACTTATCATTTTGTAAACACTGCTTTCTTTTTCATGAACATTTCCCCACACTATTTGTAAATTATCGGTAAGGATTGGCAATCGTTTTTTTAGTATAGGTCCTTGTATTTTGATGAGACTCCACTAGGACTGCATTACTATTATTTGATGGTTGTAGCTTGCTCCCATCTTAGATTTAGGTTTAGATAGGCGTTTATCACACCCTTGATAAAGTTCAATAAACACTCATGAACTGCGGTCACTTGCGTCTGTCTTACTTTGACACCATGCCTTCCTTACAACACTTATGAGCAAAGTGAAAGCAAGGTGGTGTAAAAAGGTGAATACCACAGAATGAGTTATGTGAAATAAATTTTGGAAAGTGAAAAGAAGGCCAAGAAGGATCTGTAATCATTGTTGATTGATATATTTGAAGAATACAGAAGTGCCAAGGGTTATCGGTTGAGTGACCTGTAATGGGTGGACCGTGTGGTCCGAGAACTGCGCACAGACCGAGTGACCCCTATTTGGAAAAGAACCAGGGAAAAGCAAATGTGAAGAAGCTTGCATTCTGCTACCGTTACTTCTATTTGAGAAATCCAGAGAGAAGAAAATGTACCTTTGTGAACTATTGAAAAGCTTGAATGGTTAAAGAGTTGAACTGGAACTATTTTGAAAGTCAAGAGACTTGAAATGGTTGTTGTTTGGAAACCTGGAACTGTGTTGACCTCTTGGGGAAGGGACCCCCAGAACATTGTGAACTGAGTTGAACTCTTGGGGAAGCGATCCCCAAAGCCTTTTTGGAATTGTTCTGAACTTGGGGAAGGGAAGCTGAACTTCAGCCCCAAGCTGGAAGAAGCTCAGAAATGTGTTTTGACCACAGTTGATTTTGATGCTGATATCCCTACACATTGTATATGATTAATTGTGAGGGCAAGTATAGGTTTGGACACAGACAGACATTTAAGTTGAACTTACTGACAACTATCCTTAGTTTTCTTTAGGTAAGCAAATCCCACCTTAGCATAGGGCAAGTTAGGCCTTACTCCATCCTGAGATTTAAGAAATTAAAACATTTACTTAAGTTGAATCTGTTGTCTGTGTCTTAGTTCATGATGCCATCACAGTTCCTTGAGAATGCCTCCCTTCTCCATGTATCTTGCTCTTAGTGGTTTCACAATGCCAGGGGAATTATTTCCTTCCTATGTTCTTCTCTCAGGCGTTCTTTGCAGTTCATTATACTAGAGGAAATGACTCCCTTCTGCTAGCCTTTTTATAATTTCAACACAGATCACAATACCAAGGGGAATGACTCCCTTCCCCTGGTCTTTCTCTGACTTTGTTTCACAGTTCACACAGCCAGGGGAATGACTCCCTTCCCCTGGCCTTTCTCTCAGGCTTTCAGTTCACTGTGAGTCTTCGACTCCAGCCCTTTCAGTGGTTAGCGTAGATGGACATGGCCAGGTACTGCCACAAAGAAGATGCAATGCGAGGATCTCCTCCTCATTCGGTTACAGGTCCCGGACCCTGTTTCTTTCACCATCTCTGGCTTCAACCATACCCGGGTTCCCTGTCCTGCCAGGTATAGTTGTTATGCAAAACTTCCTTAAGTATACCGTCTCTGGTTTTATCTATACCGGGTTCACTCTCCTGCAATCATGCAAAATGTTCTTAAGTAATGGATTTGGGTCCCAGACCTCCATATAATGATTTCTCGCATTCTTTCTATTTACCTAGGCAACCCCCGTATCTACCGAATGTGCTCCAGGTCCTCTTCATCAGTCTCCAAAACTTCCAACGGCTCTCTTTCTGCTTCATCGGTACTCGCACTGCCTACCGAGACCCTGCAGCACTTCACAGGAGCCGGGCTGCACATATCTTAACTGACCGCATGGTTTGGTGTTTTCTTTTGCCTAGGCTTCCTTCTCCTTTGGTTTCTGGTCGGCCGGTGCATAGCAGACCAGGCAGGGGGCTGTAGTACTTTTCTGCGCGTCCCGGCCAGCAGCTTCAGCTTCTCCTTCTGCGGGATGTGCTCTTCGCTCGCGGTGTCCCCAGGGAGGGTCATTTTTTTTCCGGCGCCCGGCAATGGGGACTTACCGGGGCATTACAGCCCCAGCGGTCCCGATGATTCCTCATTGCCGGGCGCTGGAAAATATTGCTGCCCATTCCCATCCCAATGGACTCAATGGGAATGGGGCGGTCGGATGCACCGGCACCATTCATAAATGGTGCCGGTGCATCCGTCAAGGTCTGCGAGCGAGTGCCTTTCCGCCCGCCAGGTCAAACCTGGCAGGCGATAAAGGCACCCGCTCGCAGAACTCGTAGTTTGCCGGTCCGGAAACAACGGTACCGGCAAGCTTACCGGTACCGTTGTTTCCAGACCAGCAACCTCGTAATGACCGTCAATGAATGAGACAACCCTGACTGAAACTGACATGAATGCAGTGTAGTGTGCTGACAGGCTGTGCACTTGCACCAATCCACATTCTTTGTTATGGGTGTCTGGGTGGAGTGAATGGCCTGAATGTCTGTGAGCCTGATTGGCTGCCTGCCTGCATGAATGCCCTTCTGCGTGATCGGCTGACTGAGCCGGGCTCAGCCAGAGTGAATTAGGAACAGATGTGTATATCTGGGGACCTCTCGCTTACCAATTTATTCAGAAGCTGAAGTCGAAGCTGGAGCAAGAAGAAGCTGTTCCTTGAAACCCAGCCGGAGGAGAAGTCTGCTGCTGCTTTTTCTTTGTGTAATCCAAAAACTGCCCTGTTCTTTCAAGGACTGATCCAGAGAGGACCTGCAAAGGAGACCTCTCCTCGAGCTACGAGGACCATTGTGCACACTCCTGCTCTTCATCCAGAGTACCCTGGAAGCCAGTCCTGTGTGCCTACTGTCCGGAGAAGGGGTCTTCGTGAGTCCTGAAGAGGAGTGCCCGGACATCTCGAGTCGAAGATTCCCATTGTTGTCACCAAAGGTCCGGAGGTGCGTTTCATGACCGCTGAAAGCCGTTGCGTTTATCGCCTAGAAGAGGGGGTTACGCTGACACCCACAGTTACAAAAGTTTCAAACTGTTTAAGGACATTTCAAGGGACACTTTTTCCTGCAAAGAGAGTCTGGAGTTGCTGAGTGCAGAGGAAGGTCCCACGGTGGGTTTCCTGCCACCAGAAGCTAACGAAGATGTCCCAAGGGTCCAGTCCTGGTGAGGGTCCGAGGTGTACTCCAGTGGTCGAGTCCAGGTCACCAGAAGCCGTTCATAGGTTGTGCTGTGACTTCAGCACCGAAGAACCGAAAGGTGGGAAACCACGATATTCCGAAACCCGACACAAAAGGTGACCTAAGCACCCGTCGCCGCCCAAAGTCATCAAAGGGTGCAAGGGGTCTTACTCCCATCTGCCAAGTCTTTAAAGAGCCCACAGCAAGTTTCATCTTCACAGAACTTCTACAGTCTGAGAAATCATCAACCTATGGAGAGCACCGCGAAGAGCAAAACTGCTGCACTTCAGAAAGACTTTGGTTCAATGTTTCTTCTTGGACAGAGCATCCCAGTAGCTCCTTCTTCCAAGGGGGTCCATCCTCGGAGGGGAACCATCGAGTGAAACCGAGAAACTCTGCCACTTTGCCTGCCAAGGCACCAAATGTACTGTGACGAGGAAGAGCATCTTCTAACCTCAGGTGTCGTCCAGCGGTCCCAGATTAGTCTTGGATCCTGTTCTCCTGTGGCCTATCGGGTACATTGGGGTGGTAGAACCGTGTAAAAGGAAACAGAAGGTCTTTGAACATTATTGGACTGGGCTATAAAAGACCGGCTGCCCAGGTGGGGGTGATCTTCACACAGAATTTTATATCTAGTTTAAAGAAAGCATTCTGCCACTGTTCACAACTAACCTTCATTTGTTCCCTATTCTATCCTGATATATCTCACTTAAGAATTCACATGCCTATTTAATACTGTCTACAGTTAGCACGTCTATTACTGAATTTAAATATTGTGTGGTACCACACAGAATGTATATATTTGCCATTCTTTGAATAAGTATTTCCAAGTACAAAGTGTTAATATTTAAATGTATATATATTTCTGAGGCTTGTGGAATCTGCTTAGATCACATGCTGTGCATAGGCCGACATCTAGTGGAAGCTGCGGAGTATTACAGTTTGTTTTTCGAAACTCGAAAATGGGCGTCGACACAGGGCGTGCCAGTAATACTATCCCTAGTGTGACGTCCACTGTACCCAAGATCCCTCACGTGTCTGGGATCCTCAGATTGTTTTTTTCCTCCATACTGGTCGGAAGCATTTTGCGGAGTCCCCTGGCCTTAGCCATAATTTTGCTAAAATATTAATTTATTTACATCCTTCCCCATCCCAACGTCGAACTTCAACACTCGACGCCGGCTGGAGAAGAAATCGACTGTCGGCTGCTGCACGACGGATTTGGGCCTCGGAAGGCCTTTGGCCTCGGCCCGGGCCCTGGAAGGCCTCTGGCCTCGGCCCTGCAAGTAGGGAGAGTGGGGGGTTGTACATACTCTACACTCTTGGTATATAGGTACACCTTATACATTTCCTACACTTAACAGCCCGCTGCCTCAAGGTGCGTATGGAGGGTACCCCTTTTCAATTCTGCCCCAAGTGCAATCGCAAATACCCTTGGGTCGACAGGCACGCCACGTGCAATCTCTGCTTGCCGAGGGACCACCCCAAAGCGAACTGCAGAGCGTGTAGTAGGTTTAAACCTAAGACACTTAAGGACCGTTCGACGAAGCGTTGGGCCCACCACACCAGGCAAGCGGCCATGGCAGCGGAGGGCGCCTTCAGCGACGGCAGCGACACTGTACTTTCGGACGGCGAGGGCATTACGGCGTCGAAAGACAGCCGAGCGCAAGTCCCCGACCTCGGAAGGTCGTCCTGCAGGGCGGCTATGGGGAAGACCCCCGGCGACACAAGTGCTTCACACACCACACACACACTAAACACACAAAGTCCAACCGAGACTCGATGACGTCGAGTTCTCGGAAAGAGGCACAAACAGAACGGTCTGATTCGGTGTCCTCTGGGCGTTCTCCATCGAGATCGCCGCATGACTCCAGGCAATCATCCACTCTTGCCAAGAGTGCCTCGCTCCCTAGGCTAACGGAAGTTCGATCGTCGGAGGACGAAGACGACTTCCACCCCCAGGCCGCGCTCCACGAGTCGGAGCCTGCAGACAAAATCAGCGAGGCCCCACGCTCGAAGGACAGGGACCCTACCCCCGATCCTCGACGCCAGGCGTCGAAAACCTCCGGAGCCACAAAAGGACAGGGAAAACAGTTTTGCACTCACGGGAAGGGGGGAAAACAGCAGAAGAAGCAGCCTTTGCACTCTTCCACACCTGTGAAACACACCACTCCCCCTAAACAGACAGACAAGACCAGGTCTGCTGATATGTCTAAAACCAGCAAATCTACTCAAGATAAATCCCCTAGACTTGCTGAGAGAGTCATTCCCAGTTCCAGAAAATGGTCCAGTGAAGACATAGATAGGGTCATGTCAAGGATGTCGTCTTTGGCTGATTTTTACGATAAAATCCAGAACATTTCCTTTCGTATGATCCACAAGGGGCGACACCCTCAGGTTGTAATGATCCTACCCCCCCCCGAGTAAGAAGCCCCGGTTTGAAACACCAATGAGGTCTACAGACCCCTTCGAGGTACAACCATACTCAAGACCATACTCACTGTATCAAGGAGAGGCTTCCTTTGGTGAGGACCAAGAATTTGGCATGGTAGAAGAGCAAACCGTGACGGGATACTATGGGGATGATGAGGACCAAGAAGAGGAAGAGGAAGACCCTGAAACCTACAGAGTAGATTCCCCGGTAGAAAACGAAGCCCCGGTTACCGACTCCCCTGTCGATAACCAACCCCTCCTAAACGAGGTTCTCGCACGCACAGCAGAACATTTCCATATTGACACCCACGGTGTCCAGGAGGAGAGGGACTTCGGAGAGGAGTTAGTGGGAGAAAGGAGGCCTGTTGCCCAGACCATCCCGATCCTTAAGTCCATTCAGCGAAGAATAGACCCGTCCCTGGTGAACCCGAACCTCACCAAAGCAGTCAATCCCAGGGTTGAAAACTTTTCAGGGCAGCCCAGTCTGACCCTCTCTATATAAGAGGACATCTGAAGCCAGACTCCCTAGTTGTCACTAACACTCGTTCGAGGGCTGGAACACCCGTGTCATCGTCCGAAGCTCCTCCAGACAAGGAGAGCAAAAAACTCAATGGTTTCGGCAGGAAAGTAGCCTCAACGTCCGCCTATCAAGCAAGGATTGCAAACTCCACCACCCTGTTGGCCAGCTACAACTGCCAACACTCAGTCGCGGCACTCATAGCCTCTGCTCCTGAACCTTTAAAGGGCCAGTTAGCTCGGATTTCCGCAGAGGGAAGAGCCGTGTCTGGTTGCATTTTGAAAGCAACCTTTGACGCCGCGGACAACGCAGGCAGATTGATAGCAGAAGGCACTGTTATCAAGAGACATGCGTGGTTACGGCAGTCTGGTTTTAAGGCAGAAACCCAGGCGTCATTGTTGGACAAACCGGTGGAAGCCGATCTGTTGTTTGGTAAGACGGTCGAAGACGCACTGAAGAATGCCAAGGACGAATACGAGACACTCAAGTCCCTTGGCCAGTTAACCAATAAACCCCCTAACCAGAGAGGGAATAGTAATTTTTCGTCGCCCACGCGGCCAAAATTCCCAGAGAGGATCTAACTATTCCCAGGGGCAGGGTACACAGTGGAACAACAGCCAACAGTCTACCCAGGGTTACGGCATGGGTAATAGGAGAGGTCGTGGTAAAGGCAGAGGCAGCCCCAGCAAGGGAGGCGGCACGCCTCCACCAAAGCAGTGACGCTCAGTTCAGGGTCCCTTCTCACGCAACCCCAGTAGGGGGATGCATTTCCAACTTCACCCAGGCTTGGGAAGGGATCACATCAGACAGATGGGTGCTGTCAACAGTATCCGCAGGGTACTGTATAGAACTACTGCAGCGTCCCCGGAACCATCCTCCACGACAAAGAGTACACTCTTAAGAACATCAGAAGATTCTCCTCGAGGAGATCGCCATTCTGCTAGAAAAGGACGCGATAGAACTCGTCCCGGGACACCAGGTAAACAAGGGTATTTATTCAACTTACTTCCTTGTGCCAAAGAAAGATTTGACAATGCGCCCAGTATTGGACTTACGGCCTGCCAACAAGTATGTCAAGCCCCAAAAGTTTCGTATGACTACGCTACAAGAGGTAATCCCCCTCCTAAAAAAGGGGGATTACATGGCAACCTTGGATATGAAAGATGCCTATTTTCATATTTCCATGTTCCCAGCGCACAGAAGGTACTTGCGCTTCAAGGTGGACAGTCGACACTACCAATTCAAGGTACTGCCCTTCGGGATAGCTTCAGCACCAAGGGTATTCACCAAGGTACTGGCGGTGGCGGCTGCACACCTACGCAGGGAGGCAATCCCGGTGTACCCTTATCTGGACGACTGGCTCATAACAGAGGAAACCCCAGTAATTTGCAGGACAAACATTCAAAGGACTATCAACCTCCTCCACGAGTTAGGCTTCTCAATCAACGAGAAAAAGTCAAGCCTGGTGCCAAGCACCTCCAAACAGTTCGTAGGAGCAATCCTAGATACTCAAGAGGGGTTGATCTTTCCTTCAGAGGAAAGAATTCGGAATATACTACTGCAAATTCCGCATTATCAGTCGGTCGCCAAATAACGGTACGCAAAGCAATGCGTTTACTGGGCATGATGGCGTCATGTATTTACCTGGCCCCCCACGCGCGCCTGCGCATGCGTCCCATGCAGGAATGGTTGGCGAAACAGTGGTCTCAGGCAAGTGGTCAGTGGGGCGATCTAGTGGTCGTTTCGCCAACACTGGTACAAAGCCTTCTCTGGTGGCAAGAGAGAATCTCGCACAGGGAAAACCCTTTTACGATCCCGAAGTACAGGCAGTAGTCCCTACCGATGCATGTCTGACGGGGTGGGGAGCTCACCATCTCCACCACACAGCTCAGGGTCTCTGGTCTCCCTCAGTGGCCAAGAACCACATCAACCTGCTAGAGCTTCTGGCAGTATTCAGAGCGCTTCATGCGTTCGAGCCCCACCTACTAAACCTGTCAGTGCAAATCCAGACGGACAGCACAACAGCCATGTTCTACCTGAACAAGCAAGGAGGGACTCGTTTGCCAAATCTGTCCAAGCTTGCCCAGAAAATCTGGATATGGGCACTCAGACGGAACATCTTCCTGTCATCACAACATGTTCCAGGGGAGCTCAATTCCCTAGCGGATGCTCTGAGCAGAGACTCCCTCTCAGAGGAACACGAATGGGTTCTACACAGAGAGGTCGTAGAAGATATCTTCTCTCAGTGGGGTTTTCCCACTATAGACTTATTCGCCATAAGCGAAAACAGACAATGCCCAGGATTTGCATCCAGGTTCCCCCAACCAGACTCCCAGGGGAACGCCCTGTGGATGAACTGGTCAGGGATGTTTGCGTACGCTTTTCCACCAACTCCTCATCAGGAAAGTGGTGAACAAGATGAACAGAGAATCGATGACGCTGGTCCTAGTTGCTCCCATGTGGGCAAGACAACCGTGGTTCCCACACCTAGGCGGGATGGCGGTGTGCGAGCCCATCAAACTTCCAGCCTGGTACAACCTACTGTCCCAGCACCAAGGTCAAACAGTGCACCAGCAACCCAACTCAATGAACCTGGCAGCATGGCTCCTGAGGTCATAGAGTTTGGACATCTCAATTTACCACAGAGGTGTATGGACATCCTAAAAGAATCTAGGAAACCAAACACAAGGCACTGTTACTTTGACAAGTGGAAGAGGTTTGTTATCTGGTGCCAGAGTAGACAAATCAACCCTGTTGATTGCACTCCTTCCACTATTGTTACATACATGCTCCACCTGCTGGATGCAGGATTGGTTTTTAACTCACTGAAAGTACACCTGGCAGCCCTGTCAGCATACACCACTTCCCATAGCAAGGTCTTGTGGTGGAAAGAACCAGTAGTTAAAGCCTTCATGGAAGGAATAAAGAGACTTCACCCTCCTATTTCAAACCCACCACCAGGGTGGGACCTTAATGTGGTGCTAGCCAAGCTCATGGGACCCCCTTTCGAGCCCATGCATAAAAGCAGTCTCAAACACCTGACTTATAAAACGGCCTTCTTAGTAGCTATTACTTCTATAAGAAGGGTCAGTGAAATTCAGGCTCTGTCAGAGCAGGATCCCTTCTTTACTGTCCATAAAGACAAACTGGTTTTACGCACACACCTTAGGTTCCCACCTAAGTTTATATCAAACTTCCATGTAAACCAGTCCATCGAGCTTCCGGCTTTCTTCCAGGACCCTCAAAGCTCGGCTGAGGTGAAACTACACACCCTAGATGTGCGTAGGGTGGTCCTCTACTATGTAAATAAAACCAGACCGCTAAGAAAAACAGATCAACTGTTTGTCTCCGTAGCTACAGGCAGAGAGGGGGATCGCGTCTCTAAAGGTGCCATCTCAAAGTGGATTATTAACTGTATCCAGCTGTGTTACTCACTCTCTGAAAGAACTCTGCCTTTCATGCCAAGAGCCCACTCTACTAGAGGCATTGGGGCCACTCTGGCTTTCATTGCAAATGTTCCCCTTGACACCATTTGCAAAGCAGCTACTTGGAGCTCTATTCACACTTTTACTCAGCATTACTGCATTGACATCCATTCCAAGGCAGATACACAAGTGGGACAAGCAGTTCTAAGACACTTATTTGCTCATGACCCTGCTCACATCCCACCTCCTTCTTCAGATACTGCTCGCTAATCTATGCACAGCATGTGATCTAAGCAGATTCCACAAGCCTCAGAAGGGATACATTACTCACCGTAATCGTATTTCTGATGCTTGTATCTGCTTAGATTCACATGCGACCCACCCTTCCTCCCCTCTGAGAGAAGGCGCATGGTTGCTTGTAGTCTTACCTTTCTATCTATCTGCTTGGATTATCTGTACTCACGCTACTCCTCATGCTACCTCATGTCAGAAAAAATACAATCTGAGGTTCCCAGACGCGTGAGGGATCTTGGGTACAGTGGACGTCACACTAGGGATAGTATTACTGGCACGCCCTGTGTTGCCGCTCATTTTCGAGTTTCGAAAAACAAACTGTAATACTCCGCAGCTTCCACTAGATGTCGGCCTATGCACAGCATGTGAATCTAAGCAGATACAAGCATCAGAAATACGATTACGGTGACTAATGAATCCCATATATATTACTGAATCTCATTTTATATAAATAAACTGTGTTCTCACCTAACACAGTGTGTGGACATTCCTTTGTGGGGGCTTTGGGGATTCACTGTACTTAAGAACCAGGCTGCATCACCTCCCGAAAGCTTAAACCTGGCTGCTCATATATTGCTTCCTAATTGAGAGCCCTGGCTGGGGTGAAGTATAGCTACCCCATCCAGTCTTTACACCTCTCCTATACTAAGCTCATTTTGCCCTAAACAGAAGTTGCAAGACTATTTTTAATCGTGTATGGTTGACTCCAGGTAGGTCTCTTTTCAGGCTTTGTGGTTGTGCCAATTGTTTGCTTACTTTTAGAAACAAGCTCCTTTGCTATATATGTGGTAAAAAAATATCTTGTTGTCTGTGCGAGTAAAACCATACCTTCTAGGAATACCTAGGGAATGATGATGGTAAGTTAAAAAGTGTCTCAGCCTCATTAACTCACAGGTCATTGCTTGTTTTAAGTAATTAGTGTGCCTAAAGTTGAGCTTAATTGGTCTTTGTGTTTTTTTTCTGTTTTGTTTTTAACGGTGTCAGTGCTCACTATCCACAATACACAATTCTTTAGTAACCTCAGGTGTTGTCCAGCGGTCTAATCATAATCGAATATGCCACAGGTTACCCGGTCTCTGGGTACCTCTGCATTGCTGGTTTACATAAGCTTTGCCAAGAAAGTTGTTATAGCAAACTACCTGAGATCCCTTGGTGGTATTGTAAGGCACCTTACAATGTGTGTTTTTGAAAAATTGCCATGCTGTATGAACATCATGTCTCATACTGCCTCCAGCGTTCTGCATCCTATTACGTCCAACAATAGCTTTACCCAGCTCCACTACATCGTGGGTGACTTTATCAGTGTTACCTTTCATGACCCAACCAGGGTAGGAATTGGGCCAGAATAAGACTGAGCTGTGCTCTGGTAAAAATGGTCTTGCCAGAGTGCTGTTCTATGTAGACTCCAGGCCCCTCCCCCCCCCACCAGTTGAGGAAACTTTCTGCCGCGTGTCTCTGCGTTTGGAGTCTCAATGCGTGCTGCGACTTTACAGACCACATCTGAAAGTCATCCTTTGGCTCCAGAACAACTCAAACAATGGAAAGGCCCAAAGCTACATATGTCTCATGCTTTGCACACATTTTGTCTGGGTGACTATTCTGACAGATGAAATTAGTATTTACCCAGTGTGCATTGCATGATCGGAAGGAATGCACATTTGAATTACTATCGCAAACATTATCGATCTTCTATCTGTCTTATCTATCTATATATGAAAGGGACATTTGTGGATATGTGTGTGTCCGTTTGAAATGTTCAGCATGCTTCCAAACATGCTACAAACATGAAATTTCGCATGTGGGTAGGTTCCATGGTGTAGACAATGTAAAAAGTATATAATATAAATATACCTTCTTCTAATTAATTTTTGGGGGGACATTTGTGGATATGTGTGTGTGTCTGCTCGAAATGTTCAGCATACTTCCCAACATGCTACAAGCCTGAAAGTTGGCATGTGGGTAGGTTCCATGCCGAAGACAATGTAAAACGTACAAAATATAAATATACCTTTGTCTAATTTGTTTTTTAAGTAGGAATTCCTGTGCAAAGCAAGGATACAACATATCTGGTGCTGTACCCAACAGGTTAAATGGAATAACAGGGAGGGGAGGGCACGTGTCAGACTTGAGACAGACAAATAGAAAGGGTCATGGAAAGCCAGACATGAAGTGTGAGACAAAAAGAGTGAGGCACATCCAGAAAGCGAGTCAAATTGAGAATCACGCAAATAGAGAGGGGACTGAGATGATTAGAAGTTAAAATGTAAATGTGTGTACCCTGTCAGGGCTGATCCCCCAACCACTTCACCCTAGACTGGTGCCTGCATGTATTTATTTTCCATTTAAAGCCCTTGCATAGGCTTTATCCTGCCAACAATGAACAGGGTTATAAGCATACTTTGTTGTCATGTGTTTTGTCGTTTGGCCACATAGCCCATGGGCCCTTGGTGATATGGAGCAGGCAGGGACGTTAGGGCGTAGTCTCCTATACAAGCGGTGTATTTATGCGCTGTTGTTGTGCTATCATTTCACCTCACCTCCTGGGCCATTACTGCTGTCGGTGCCATTTCTGGAAGCGGGAAGGATTGAGGGACCCCCGTGGACGTCTTGCTAATGGAGAGCTATTGTATCTGCCCGCGTATCCAATTGTGAGCAAGCCATCTCAGTAATGTCCCCGTTCACCACAGAACGCGCGCCCTATCGTTCGCTCTCTAGCTGAGCCGCCCTTCCTTTTATTGTGTCGTTTTTAGAATGCGCAGTAGAAGTTCCAGTTTTGACTGTACTGCATTGCTGCCATTTCTATTCAGGACGGAAGTCTCTGATTGTTTCGCGCCTTTGCGGAAGGAGATTGGTTAAGTTTCGACTTTTTTTTTTCCTGCTATGAAAAAAGCAACTCGCGGTTTTCTTTTCTTCCCTGCTTTTGTGGGGAGCCACTATGGGGCTTGGGCAGAACATTCCATTTTTAGCTACACTCTGTGCCGCGCAGAGCCCGGGGCAGTGTCTTTTTGTTAATGAGGTTTCTGCGTGTGATGAGCCATTAACCACTCGGCTCCAAGAAGGGAGCAAATGCAGGTTATTTATAGCTTAACAACCTCCGAGCAGAAATAATGAGTGTATCTCTGGTATATAATTCTTCCATTGGATTACACATTAGGTGCGGTTGGTTGCCGGAGCCCAGCCAACAATGTTTTCGTTTACTGCTAAAAGGTGCTTTTTCTACCCTTGACAGGTGCTCTATGCTTGTGGATTTAAAGTAAATACAGAATAATCAACCATGAAATTTTATATTCTAATTAAGAATGCAGCAATGTCCATGTTGTGTATTTAACATGTGACCAGTGGCATATTTTGGAAGAGACAACACATAAACATGTTTCCCTGTCCAAGCCACAGAATAGTCAATTATGTAACTAAACGGTGTATTTTTCACCACAATGTGCTGGGTAAGAAAGCCTTGGAGTTTGCAGGCAGTTCTATTGGGAAACAAAAGCGATGTCAGTTCACTAACATGCCAGGAGGAGTAACAAAAGTTACATCACATGCCTGATGACATCACAGAAAGCAAAAACAGACTACGATGCATTAATCTGCTCAAATTGATCATCCGACTCTAACATATATATATATATATATATATATATATATATATATATATATATATTTTAAACTTTATTACAATTACTTAAAATTACTTGTATTTTAAATTCATTCAGTACATTTTCTTAAAGAAACAATTACAAAATACAGTGCCAACACAAATTCAAAGTGCATATAGAATTGCAGATACCTTTACAAATATGGGAGTATTTATATTGCGCTTCATGGCAGACTCCACCCTCTAAGCACAGGACTGGGTATTGAATCCCTATTGCTCGGTGTTGCTGACATTAAGACCACCAACAAAATACCTTGTAAGCCCTAGGCGGGGGAATAGGTTGAGAGCGACAGACTAGCTTGGTATTTTGCAATACTGTATTTTTGAGCCCAAGTGTCTCTGGACTTTCTGTCAGTCTGCTCCTTTGAGCATACAGATGCATTGAATTTAAACAGATTTTTGCATTATCAAAATATTTTTGGAATAACGACAAAACCTTAGTGTGGTGCCCACCCATTCGCATTGCCAATAAAACTGTTGTTCCCATCATTCCAAATAAGATGGTTAACTTTAACAAACAATAAATGGCAAGGGATGATGCTTGGACACAGATTTCTGCAGCAGGTGCATAACGGCTGAGATCCTGACAAATTACATTCACTGGAACACAAGCTGGCGTAAGCATTTTTAGGCCGTGCAGGGCTGCCCACATGGCATGGAGGCCAAGACTAATTTGCAAACAATGATATGGAACCTTGACCAAAACAACGCCAATGGTTATGATTGATTCAGAGACTTTTATCCATGTGACTGAGGGCCCTTACAAATTACATTCAAAGTATATATTCTGATGCAGAAACTACTTGAGTATAAGTGAAACAATAAGAGGGGTAGTAAGAAAAATTGAATTCTGGTGGGAAGAGAGTAGTCAACTCAAAAAGTGATTTGATCTAAGGCTTTGAATAAGGCTATTAGGTTTAAGCCAGAACGATTGCATTGGACCACAGAGAGGATAGCGAAAGGATCTTACAAGGGACAAACATCTATGGGTGCGTTTGGTCGTTTACCCATCCATTGTCAGGTTACTCCCTATGGCATTGCCATCAAGCACCCCATCAAGCACATGCCCCCTCCCTTCTGAAACATACTCTCTTGGGTACTCTTTGAGCAAGCTCTGTCACAAAGTAACATCAAACTGTGTTATATTGGTCATGCTTGTGTTATAGCTAAGCATTCTTTTGAGTGTTTAATGACTTAATTGCTGCCGTAAATGAGCACCCGTTGTAATAAAACATCTCTTAACAATGTGTCTTTTCAACCAGTAGATATAAAAGCGATATGGGTGTCCTGCCATCTGTTCCTTGCACTGGAATCCTAAAACAAGCAATCGTAAAGCCAACCATTTTGACTTGTGTATAGGTATTACACAGGTATTTGCCAGACAATTACATCATATGCCTAGGTAGCACCATTTTCCAGATGTTCCCACGTTATTGCCAGGTGGTACCCATATGGCATATTTGCCTGGCAAATGCCTATACCATGTGTACTCAAAAGCCCAAACTGTTGGCTTTGTCAATGCATGTTGGTTTCAGTTTGTCTCCCTAAGTGAAAGTATAAATGCCAGGATGTGGGTGCCTTGTTTGCTATGCCTAGGGAATCAAACTGTACCTCACTGAGTGGGTCCAACATGAACCTACCTGAACATATCAAAGCAAGTATGGCAAGCGTGGACCAGCTTCAGATCTTCTTCTCATGCATACGTACCAGTGGGGGTCTGACCTACATAGAATGTATCTCTGTCTGTGTGGAAGCCTAGGCTGCCTGCCCAGAACCTTTCATGAAATGAACAAATGAGTACTGACTTGATAACATTATGCTATTGGAGTAACCATTAACCATGTTTGTATGCAAACAAAATACATCATGTGTATTGTGGGTTTTGTTTGAAAAGTATGGCTATAACTGCTGGGTGTTTAGGCAGTGCCTGAAATGGAAGTTATTTACTGTGGGATCACCCAAGTGACGGAGCGGGACTGGAGGATTGTCAAAATCAACATTTGCCTCTAAGAAGAATAATCAAGAATCCTTTAAAATAACACAAGAACAGAGCTTTGCCTATTATGTTGCTGGCAAAGTATGAACGGTACACATCTGTCATACCTAAAAAAAAAAAAGGGTATTGCAATATTTCTGCAGATTGCAATCGGAGGTGGATTTAACAGTTAGACACGGGGCACATGCCCATCGGGCACCTTTGCTCTGCCTTTCCCCTCTCCAAGTCAGCCAGGGCTGCACAGGTCCTCCCAGTAATGCCTTACCTTTTAACATGCCTCAGCAGCAGATTATTTAAAACAGGAACGATTAGGAATGGAAAAAGGTAACTGGGACTTTTTTCTTAAAATTATATAAGTTTTTAATAAGATATTTAAGTGTGATTGTTGGGTGATTAGAAATTATGGGGCTACAGAACAAGCTGTGTGAAACAATGACTTGGATATGCATTTAATTTCACTTCGTGTATGTATGAGAATTTTTGTAAATTCTCGTTCATTTCCATTTTGGAGCTTGTAGGTTTCCACTCGGGATGTAGAAAATAAAGCTACAATCAAATAAGTTTACCACCACTTTTTCCACTCCGAAGGACAAGTCGTTAATTGTGGGAGAGATTTATATTTTTCCAGACACACTGTTTAAAAGTGAAGGCAATTTGGCCTATGTTTTGCTATTTACTTTTCCAGTACTTGGTGGAAACAATTCAAATTGCATGCAGGGGCCCTTTTGCAAGAAGTGCAAATGGGAGTGGTCCCCTCAATGCAATTTAGGATTCAAAATAGAATTACCATACTACTATTTTTCCTCAACCAATTTCTACAATGATATACACATTGTTGTGTTGTTTTATCATGTGACTTGTGCATTTTTAAAGTAATCTGTATAAAATTGAGTATTATTTTCTGTTGCCTATGGTTTATTACAAACCTTTACAAAAGCAGTTGGCGAAGTAAGAAAAAGAAACAAAATAAATGGAAAGTGAAAAGTAAAGAGAAAAATAGAATGCAGAATCTTACAATAATAAACATTTCATTTTCATGGATTACAATCATTGGTATACAAATATACAATTCATAACATAACATTTTCTTCTTCTATCAATCATTCCGATCACTTAAAATGTCTTTTATATACAGAGTAGCAGCTGTGGTACGTGGGGTATAAGTACTATTTAAAATTCTGTAGAAAATGTGACGTGTGTGCAAAGACTCAGAATTATTTTAGGTATTTAAAATCAAACTACAATACATATTTGTACTAACTTGTGTGGTCAAGTACCTACATTTTAGTCTAGGCTCAAATTCTGGCTTTACAACTTAACCAAAGTGTGTAATCCTGGGCAAATCATTTAATTTAACTATGTGTTTCCTGCCAAAATTAGGAGCCCCTAGAACTATTATTATTTATAATTTTTTATAATTATAATTGGTTATTTATAACACACTTCATACCCAGAGGTTTCTGAGCGCGGACTGTGGGATCGAAACTGCGTTGCGCCGCGTCATCTTGCTTCCAAGGCGAGCGCGTTGCCCCTGAGCTATCCTCCCGATCCGCAGAAGTGATTCAGTTTGCAGTATGAACTATTAAAAAAATGCCACTCACAGTTTAATAGATGGGCAGCTCAGGGGTGAAGGCCCGCCAAGGAGACATGCACACATCTTTCTTTGGAAAATATAAGGCCATGTTTATTGAACAAAATTGTGACATTGAATAGCAAATTAGATATGTCAAACAAGAAGTTCTCATGGACAAACGCATATTATAAACAGTATGTATCAGGCAATGATGTATAGGGGATGGCAGGGGAGAGGCTGCCACTCCTCCCTACCATGTCCAACTGGCGGAAACCACTCACCCTGCACTGTCTATCTACTTATCCCACTCTCTCCTACATGCTAGCACCCCCACACACCCTCAACTCAATATGTGCTGTATAACAATTGTGTACTTCAAAATGTCATTTTGTAAGAAACACCCTTGCTTCAATATTTATCGAGAAGGAGGGGGCTGTCCTTCACAACAAGATGGCTGGACCACAAGTACCTCCCCCGTGGCCTGCTGGGAGCAGCTACAGTATTCAGGGAGGTATTATTGAGCGCACACCATCTTAGATGGAATATGGACTGGGGGGCTTGTGGTTCTGTCCCTGCAGATGAGGAGGTGGCATCATCCTCGATTCTCCCCAGCCAGGACAAGAACATGTCGTGGGGGTAGGGTGGGGTAGGTGGGAGTGGTTATAAATGGGAATGATGGTCAGGGGGAGCTGATGGAAGGTGACAGGGGTGTGAAAGGTGAAGGATGAGTGGATAGAATAGAAAGGGGAGATCAGATGGGAAGGGAAGATCGGTAGATTGATATTGTCATACTGTTTGTTTTGATTCTCTTTTGCTCTGTACTGTTTTTGTACATCTCAATTAAAGCATTATGTCGAAAAAAGGTAGAAAACATTTGTCTTAGGGGTTGATTAAATGCAATTCCTCTCTCAGACTCTTGTTAAAGGTTCTGCAGTATACAGCTTTCATTTTTCATTCTTTCACAATAGTTTTCCTTATGTTGATGGGGGAGTGCATGAAAGATGGAAGTGAGCAGCGAATGGAAGGTCTAAGTAGTGAGGGGCTGATGGAAGGAAACAAAAGAGCAAATATAAGAATAAAGCAGAAGACTATGGAAGGGGTACTGGAGATCCTGTGACTTTGAAGGGATGAGCAGGTGGGAGTCGAGAGCAGATTTCCCATTTAAACAAATTGAGTGAACCTGGGCAAATAATTTGTCAGCAAAACCTGGTGAGGTGAACATGCTGTTTCCAGCCAGAGTCATACCCCTACACACAGCTCTAATAGTAGAAAAAGACAACTTAAAAAATATGTAAAATTTGTTACACTCGTGACAGCCATTAACTACTCCTGCCATAAGCTCCACACCCATGCACCACCTACCTGGGTCCATCTGTCAGCCTTGCCCAAGAATCCCTTTCCTTAAATCTGCCATGGAGTGCAATCCTAACAAGCATCTTTATGAGACATTAGTACCAGCGAGGGGGATTGGAGGGGGGCAGCCTCCCAGCCAATGGAGAGGCTCGGAACGCAGGCTTTACAAAGCAGTAATCGTGCTGCCCTGAGCCTCCTCAGGGCTGGCGGCCGCTATCTCCCCTCGCCGGGGAATGAGGTAAGTCTTCTAACTCCAGCCTCCCCCTTCCTCGCATTCCCCCCAACCCCTCACTTACCTGCTTTTTGGGAGCGAACGTGCTGGAAACACTAATGTCCCCAGCTCGCCCGCTCCCAATCTGCAACAGGCCGTAATGGAAAGGGAGAATGGACTACATGTAGTCCATTCTCCCTTTCCATGGCAGACATGTTACTTGTTTCTATTGTTTTCAATAGCCAACATTGGAAAGGGAAAACAGACTTAATTTTCCCTTCCCAGCGGCCAATTCTTTTGCTTTTTGTTTTTCAGTTCCGAAACGCTGGATCTTTTCAGAACAGAAAAAAAATGCTTTGCTCGGGCCTATAACTATGGGCCCCGGGGCATTACCTGAAGTGGTAATGCCCCCCTGCTCGGCGCTTATTGCTTAATTCAAGTCGTCTTTTACTCCTTATAAAGCAGTGTAACAGACTAAGTGAATTTAAGGCTGCAAATGGATTTTTCCAGATCCAGGAAGACATTTTTTGCTGGATCACAGATCTGAGAAATCTAGCTTAACGGCATCACTTTTGTAGGGTACTCCTACACCCACACAAAATGGAATTTGTGCCTCCCTGATCACAAACATGGCCCACCCAGATACAAATTCCTGGAGCCGGCCCTGCTGCCAAAGTGAGAAGAGGAAAGTCGTGTTTGTGATCCGCATTGAAGAGTGAAGAAAGCTTTAAACCATCTTTTTCGTGGCAGTACCTGGCAGGGTAGTGAATCCAGTCTGCCAGAGCAGGAAAGAGAAGAAAGGCCAGGAGAAGGGAGTCATTCCCCTTGGTGTGGTTGAACTGTGATAAAGCGCCTGAGAAAGGCCAGGGGAAGGGAGACATTCCACCTGGTGTTGTGAACTGTGATAAAGCGCTTGAGAAATACATGGGGATGACAGTCATTCCCTGCCATTGTGAAACTGTGAAACCAAGTGAAGAGAGAGTCCAGGGGAAATGAGTCATTCCTCTTGGCTGTGGGTCAAGAATAACTCTTGCGAGCCCAGACGCCAGGAGAAGGGAGTCATTCTCCTGATGATTGAGTTGGCAAAGCGAATCAAACCAGTAATCCAGGGGAAGGGAGTCATTCCACCTGGAGAGAAGATCTAATTAACTTGGAATGCAAATCCATCAATCCTTTATGTTGAGATATTGAAGTCTGGGGAAGATCGCTATTCCCCCTGGTGCTGAAGGAACAAGATACCTGTAGAAGGGAGGCATTCTCCAGGAACACAATAGTGAAGAAGCGACTATGGGCAATAAGGGATGTTGATGTTTGAACTGGAACTTTTGAGTTGAATGGAGAACTTTACTGTTTGTTGGTATTACAACCGGGAACTTTGTTTTGTGCCCTGGAAGGAGATTGAGACCTGAGTAGGAAGTAATTCCCTCAGTTAAAGGTCCCACCTAACAACTAGAACTGTGGTCAGTTGTCCAGAAAAAGGGAATCATTCTTCTGGACTAAACAGATCCACTACCTCTTTAGTTTAGTTATAAGTGTGAGAGGCAGACATAGGCTTCTTGACACAGGACAGTAGACTATTTATTTATTTAGACATTGAGAAGGCATTAGGAAGTAGACATAGACAACTGAGGAAAGTTGGGCTACAAACCTTTATTAAAATCACAATTTAGGTTGGGCTATCTTGCCCTATGCTGAGGTGGGACTTCCCTACCTAACTGAAACCAAGGGTAGTCTGTGTCAGGGATTCAAAAGTAAATGTCAGTCTGTGTCTAAAACCTATACTTGCCCTCACATCTATTTGTTCAAACTGTGTAGGGATGTCTGCATCAAATGAAAAAGTGTTTAAACAAACGTTTAGAGGTTTTTCCAGCTCTTTGTCGGAAAGGGGCTCTCTCTTCCCCAGGAAGTCTCACTGTTTTCACAAAACTACGATTCCCCTGGATTCTTCCCAGCTTTCAGACTTTTTGGCTCTGTCATCAATTTCCTAAAGTTCACGAAAACGAAAGAGTTTTAGTCGGCGTAGGCCAACATTTACAACAATAAACCAACATTTACAAGCAATCAATTTACATTTTTTTAAAAAGTACAATGTCATTATAATTCATAGCTACAAAATGCATTAGTTGCATCATAAAACATTACGAAATACATAATCAGTAAAAACAAACTGTTTGGTTTAGTAATAGATTAAAAACAATAAATTGCAGTAGTCCGTGCCTTCCACTAATTATTAAAACAAGGAGAGCGGTGCTCGCAGCCATGGCGCGTACAAACGAAGGAAAAGAGGAAAGAGAGCATTATTCTACTTGCTGGCCCAAAATGTCTTTCTCACCAGCCAAAACCTATGACTGTATTGGGCTGTTGCAAATATCACAGTAGGCTTGAGAGAATAGATTAAAAACACCATCGCCTGATTAACTGTGCAAATTCCGGTGTCTCTAAAAACCGGCTTTAGAAGCAGGAGTCTTAGCCTCTTTGACTTTTCACACACCAGAAAGGACTGTGGCACTGTTTCTCTTGTGCTGCCACACACAGGACAGGTGTCAGACGCTGAGGGGCACCAAACCTGGATCCACACAGCGACTGGAAAGATGCCCAGTCACAGGCGCATATACAAAGATCTTTCAAATGGGGGTGAGATTTGGCTCGCTAATGTGTGCCATTGAGGCTTTTGCCTCAGCTCAGCGACATAAGGTGAGACAATGCCTCCCTACACTTTTCCAGGCCCAGTTGAGACCAGACCCTTATCCAAAAGAAGGCAGGGTTGAACATGGCTATGGTGTCCATGGGAATTACGTCAAACTCCATGTGAGTTGGGGCAGAAGGAGCACTCTGCAATAGTTTTTAAAATGTGTTTCCTTTTATATTCAGTTGGCAAGCCTTTGCATGGCCCAACAGCACTGACCTATACAGCACCGTAGGCGCAACCTGCTTGCTATATAGGTCCAGAGCCGGGAACACGGCACCACTTTCATGGCTGCAGAAATATGTCCTAACGGCGCCACTTAATTTGACCAGATGGATCGCCGCTTTATCAACCTGGGCAACCCAGCCCAGATGCTCCTGGAACCTCACCCAAGATAGTCGAAGCGGTCCACTTGTTCAAAAATACCACCTCCCACTTTCAAATTGATCATGGAAGGTTGGGGACTAAACACCATTGATTTTGATTTACCCACATTCAATTGTAGGTGAAGATCAGATCAACTGGCCAGAAAAATAGATAGAGCTTTTTCTCAGCCCTGTGGAGTGGTTGAGATTAGGACTGTGTCATCCGCATAGAAAAGTGCTGGGTATTTACACGAGGCCAATTTCAGGCAGTCCTGACACCCGGTCAATAGCGCATCAATTATTTCCTGTATGTAGATGTTAAACAGGAGCGAGGCCAGGACACAGCCTTGTCTTACACCCATGGATACTTCAAAAGTATATGTTGAATACCAAACCCCCGCCACCGGCCATAGCAATCAAATGACACTAGTTTTTTAATTCAATTCAATTAAAACATTTATCAGATTTAGCAGAGCTCCCCCACACCGCGAGTTAAAATAATTTACCACTGCATTCCCCTAGAAACAGACTCCAAAGCTGTGCTTAAGTCAAGGAATACAACATAAAGATTAATTCCCCACAGGGATGTATACTTTTGAGTCAGCAGGGATAGAATCAAACACTGGTCCATCGTGCCCCTGTTGCTCCTAAACCCTGGCTGCAAATCAGTTATTATGGTGTTTCAGTCTGCCCAGTCATGAAGGTGCTTCAGAATGATTTCACTAAATAACTTTCCCGCACAGTCGAGTAAAGCAATTGGACTGTAGTTTGCAGGGTTCTACCTACCTCCCTTTTTATAAATCGGGATGATGACTGCTCTATGCCAGGAATTGGGGAAAACTCCCATAGTAAGGATGGCATTGAAAACCTTTGAGAGGCCCGGGGCCCATATTTTGACTTCATTTTTATATGGATCTGAAGGAATTCAATCTGGACCTGGAGCTTTACCCCATTTGGACATGGCCAGAGCTACTTCCACCTCTTCCACAGTAATAAACAAAGGAACTGCTTCAGACGAATAGGGCACAGAGGCACCCGAAGGGAAGAAAAGCGAAGGAGCACAATAAAACCCTCAAAAGTGAGATCTCCACACCTTGCCGCTGATACGTGAAGGGGTCTGGTCAGAATTAAGGTCTCTAGTAGAGACCAACTTCCAAAATAGAAAAATATCCCCTGCTTTGGGAGCATTATGCAGTGCCCTCCAATGCTCAAACACAAATTATTTCTTTTTTGACACTAGCAGGGATTTGTAGTTAGCCCTTACTAAACGTAACCAGTCCCTATCCACCCCTACTTTGTGGCCCACACATTTGACTATCTCTCTCTTCGCTAGGTGGTAGGCATCATTATATCATCCTACCTTTTCCATCAGGCCCCTCCTTACCACTTTAATCGGAGCAGTAAACAATGGGCGAATCTTAGCCATCGTTGTCTCAAATCCAGTCGGCACTCTATTATCATCAGTGTTGGCTGCCATAATTGTATAAATGGTGGGGAGGATTGCACCATAAATTAAAGGTTTTACATCTTGGTCAACTAACTTAGTCCATTGCAAGCCTTTTCAGGCATTGCCAATTACCCTAGTCTGTGAAGAGCGGGAGGCCGTACAGGATCCAAGACTTGGAACATCAGACATTAGGATACAATGCTATAAAGCAGAGTGGTCACTTTGTGTTCTCTGGTGAGTCACAAAGTTTTTAGCTCTGGCCCAGGCTCTGGCTGAAAGGAAAATATAGTCGATAGTTGGACAGCCATTATGACTGTTAAATGTGGGGCATGCAGGCTAATCATTTGGGAACTGCCCACTACAGACCCTCAGGTTTAGGTTAAACATCGTGCAAGAGGACTCAACTCCAAGGTGGTGTCTTCTAATGGGATCATTGGCATTCGGGGGGGGGGGATATCCCAGGCTAAATTCTGGTCGTTTCAAAACCCAGCCAGCTCTCTTACGCGTTCCATCTGGAGGTCAAAGTCCGCAGCCACGATGAAAAATCTTTCCTTGCCCACTATCGGGGCGAACTTTGTGTTGATTACATTCTGCAGGCTTGCAAGGGTTGACATACCATGGGATACTCATGGCCTGTTACAGACGTTAATTAAGTACAGCAGTTCCTTATAACCAACCCAAATGAGCAGCATTTGGAGGTTTATACAGTTAATTTGTACGTCCTCTAATCTCTAATCCAGTGACGCATCAATCCAAATCAGAAGTCCCCCTGACGGTCGCCCTTTTGGACCCTTGATAGTTGGGCACGAAATGGAGCGGTAGCCCTGTAATACAATACGGTCAACCGCCCAGGTCTCCTGAAAGAAACTATGTGGAACCTGCGGATAAAACAACACCAATCCTGGTTGTCCAGGTGTTTACAAATCCCTACAATGTTCCACGAAAGGAGTCTAAAGCATCAGGGGGACACCAGACTGCCATCCAACCCCCAAGACCCAATCACGGGGCAGCCTTTGGGACATTGAGTACCATGGTGGGGGCGGGTATGGTGGTCATCGGTGTGAGAGTTGGAGGTAAACCAAGCTTTATGTGATAGGGGAGCCCCACTTAGTTGCGCATGAGGAGTTGCTCTAAATAAGGAGAGCGACAGCTGCTGGTATTCCAGAATGCACGCTGTACGGGGGAAAGAAGGTTGGATTGTCATTGCTTATCCGTGCAATCGAGGTCTGGAGCCCAGCGTAAAAACTCTCTTGCCATGCAAGGATTATAGAAATGTTCTGCTGATACGGACGTCAAGATTGAACTCTCGGGCAGTGTGGTGATAACAGGATTAAACACAGATCGAGTATTTGCATTGCCCGGAGGGCTAACGTCATCATAGAATTTCATCAGTGTCTTGCGGCATACGTTAAGTTGGAGGCCCATATTGCGCAGCGAGATAGAGCACATGTATAGAAGGGAAGTTACTGCAGGACATGCAAATTCTATAAGGACCCAGTTTGTGGGGCTACACAGAACCGGGAGTTTAACCCATAAAATGTCTTCGCTTGTGATAGCTGAGAGACCCGAAAGCTGCTTCCATAAAGCTAACAGAAAAGCTCTATTAAGGAACGGGCTCTCACCTGTCGGATCCATTTCCTCAATTTTGACTAATCTCCCCTATGATGGCTCAATTCCAGCCTCATTACAGAAAGATCCTCTAGGTGCAATTAATATGTTTGAATTAACACAGAGTTAAAAGAGGAAATGAGTCCTTGTGTTGAGTGAGTTAACATGGTAGGGCCTGGGAGGGGACACACTGCAGGGGCTCCTGGTTTAGCAATGGCTTCCTGATCTTTGGAACCATTCGGGATGGCACCATCACAGGTGGGGCTGCAGTAATAACATCTGGGTGGAGCCATTTGTCCTTGGGCCCATGCAGAATCACCTGTCTAGTAGTGCTGTCACCTTGGGCTCTGGTGACCAATGTATACTGAAAAGGAATTGAAGGTTTACAAGGGACTGGTTCAGGGAGGGTCCGAGGGGCGGTAGAAACAGTTTCTTCAGGACAGACAGCTGTACATAACTTGTTAGTGGGCTGGCACCTTAGTCGCTGCTTTTTCCTTTTGCCCGCCCAAGGGGGGCTTTCCATCATCGACAGCTCATTGTGTAGTGCAGCAATTACGTGCTCCTCAGTTTCCGCAGTTATTGTCAGAGACCTGGTCTGTCTGAATATTGCCGGAAGAGGTTGTGGCCAATGGGACCCTGGATGATAGTTCTGAGGCACTAGGGAGCTCTAGATTCCCTTAAGACTGGATGGGATTGTGGTTACAACCCAGGATGACATCAAGCCCTGGCCAAGTTTTTCTTGCGCTCACATTTATCTATACACTTTCAATTAGATCCTCCTGTACCTGAGCAGACAATTAGAGTGGTCTCAACGAAAGTCACGTGTCGGAATCTGCACAAACTTACCTCTGCATCAATGCGCCCATTCTTTGAACCCTTACTTAAGACCTTTGAGAGCTTTGAATCATCATCCGAACTAGTGTCGGCTTATGATGTTGTAATGACAGAGGCAGTTAACTCCTTAGCCCATCTAAAGCAAAGGCTGGCTAAATCCACAGACCCCAGAAATTCAAACAATGAGGTGCCAGAACTGAAGAGGTGGAGATGCACATCTTCGTTGGTGGACAAAGCTAGATATTCCGAAGCAGTCAAATCCTACAAAGTCGCAATACAGGATGTAGAGAGACTATTCTATAAGCAAAGAATTAAGGATGCCTCATTATGCTCCAAAGATCTAATTAGAGTACTTGGTGAGCTTGAGGACCCTTGCCCTGTGATCTCCCCAGTGACAAAAGACACCATCTGGTGTACGGATATTCAGAATTATCTCCAGCAGAAAATTGCTAAGAACCTAGGAAGGACAGCGCTCCATGCCTTGCGCCACCCAGGACCCATCCACCAGAGTCAGCCCAGAACAGGCACTCATACGTAAGCACTGGGACAATGAAGAGGGATGTGGAGGTAATTCTGGGCCAATTAACTGATTTTGGAGGTTGGGGTACGGGATGGGAGGGAGAGGGGATGTGTGGGGGTTGGGGAGGATTGTACAATAAAAAATAATGGTTGTACATGTCCATGCTAAGTAGGCATGATATGTGGTATTAGTGGCTAGAGAGGCATTTTGGTGCAGCCAGTCTAGTCATTCCTCCGTTTTTTTTAACTGGGCATTTCTGATAAAGCAGTCCTGCTAAGTGTAATTACCTGGGTAAACTGGCATTTGAGTTCTGCCACTGTATATTTTTCCGGGCATCTGTGATACAATTATATGATATGATATGATAAGTCATATAATGCGCCTGTACACAAGTGTTTTTAGGCACGACAAGGGAAGGAAAACAGAGGGAGGACAAGACAAATTATCTTACTAAGCCTTGTGTCATTCAGATCGTGCGAGAACGAGAAGTTCAAGGGGAAAGGGAGGGGGGGAAGTACAAGGGTGAGGGGAGGGGAAAACAGGGCAACAATGCTCTGAGTAAGTGCAGTCAGGGCAGCGCGGCTCTGGGTAGTACAAAGAGAACAAGGGACTGTAGGGTTACAGTTACAGCCCCTAACTGCGTGTTAGGCCCGGAGGCAGTGCAAGGGTGACTGATTAAGAAAGAGCCTGGACTCAGTGAGACTGAGGGTAGCGAAGCAACTGGTTGGTACAGCAGACAGGTAGGTCAGCAGGGGAGAAAGAGAGAGAACGCAGAGGAGAAGAGGAACGTTTTGAGCTGCTTCCGGAACTTCAGGTGATCCGGCTCAAGTTTGGGAGAGGCAGGGAGGCCATTCCAGAGGGATGCACCTGCAGGGGAGACTAGTCTACCCCCCCCCCCACTCTCTGCCTGGAGAAGCATCTAACCCTTAGGGCTCGAAGGAAGGTATTTTGGAAGAGAGCATTGGATGTAGTGCAGATCCCAGCCCCAGAAAGCCTTGTGGACAATGCAAAGGGTCTTGAACTTGATCCTTGCAGCCACCGGGAGCCAATGGAGAGATTTCATGGCTGGAGAGATACGGTCCCTGGGCTTAAGGCCCAGGATAAGTCTTGCTGTCCTGTTCTAGAGTAGAGAGACGCAGATTGAGAAAGTGGTTGTTGCAGTAGTCCAGCCTAGAGGGAGCCAGGGCTCTGGAGACTGTGAGCTTCTGGGGGAAAGTGAGAAAGAGAAGAGTCCCTTTGAGGCGGTGCAGCTGGTAGTGAGACTTCTTGGTGACGTCTGAGATGTGAGGAGAGAAAGAGAGACTGGAGTTGAAGATGACACCAGGAATGAGCGAGAGAGGGGAGTAGGCTGAGGGGAGCCTGAAGGAAAGCTGAGTGTCATCCACATAATACTGAAAGTTAGAGGAGAAGGTAGAGATCAGGTGGGCCAAAGGGGCCAAGTAGAGATTGAAAAACCAGGGTGAGAGGATAAAGTCCTGGGGAACGCCACAGGTAGAGAGAGGTGGCAGAGTGAAAGGGACCAAGTTGGACTTGGGATGGGCAGTCCAAAAGGAAGGAGGTCAGCCACTCTAGGGCCTGATCCATGATGCCCAGGTTCTTACAGAGTCGATTGATCAGGATGGCATGGTTGACTGTGTCGAAAGCAGAGGAAAGTTCAAGGAGGATGAGGACCGAATGAATGCTAGAATCAGGGTTAGAGATCAGATCTTCGCAGGTGTTCAGGAGAGCAGTTTCCGTGCCTCTAGCAACTCTTAAGCCAGACTGATGGTCATGGAGACAACCAACAGATTCAGTGTGGAGAGTAACCTGGGAAATGGGCAGCTTTTCCAAGAGTTTGGGAGAGGGGAAAGTTCCAGTGGCAAAAGAATGATTACAGAAATCGGCGAAGGCTAGAGCAAGTGTGTCAATATGGTCCTTGATGGTTCTGGAGGAGCGAGATAGGACTTGTCTAGAAACCTTGTCAGGTGTTAGAGAGAAAGAGGAGAAAGGAGGAGGAGAGGGACATATGGCCAAAGGGGGGCTGAGAGAGGAAGAGGGAGACTAAGAGGAGATAGTGGACAGGATGTCCTGAGTTTTAGCGGAGAAGCCTGTTGAGGGTACAGGAGAGGTAGAGACAGCAACAGGATTGGCCAGTTCCTTGCAGATTTTTAAGAGTTTGGCCGTGTTGTTAGAGGCCGCAGAGACGCAGGTTTGAATGTGTGCTCTCTTCTTGACGAAGCTTATTGCATCGACTGGTGTTTTGGTGCAACCAGTCTAGGTATGTCTAAATATGGCCTGGCATGCATTACTGTAATGTTATTACGTATCTACACTGGTCTACATTGTGCAGCCAGTTGGACATGTTTTCATTTTGGCATGGCATTTTTAATAGCAAAGCATTAATGTTCATGTGCACTGTTGGTGACTTGCATGTATTGGATTGGTGTTACCCTACAAAACAATAGCAAACACTGTGGCTTGTTAGCCAATTTTTCTCAGAAAGTGTGCTGTATGTTGCTTTAAAACAAATATTTATATCTTTCTCCTAGTGCAGTGTGCGGCATACCCCTTCAGCAGCACCTTCGTGCGTATTGCGCAAGCGTGGTAATCAAGGCCGGCGCAGAGTGTGGCGCAAACCGTGATTTGTTGCAGAGTTGGGGGCTTCAGCATGGCTCGCAGGGGGGCCCCCAGATCTTGTGTTACGCCACTGCGGAAAGGGTGCCGGTACATTGCTAGCTGCACCTTAATTTACGGCCCGCCAAACTCGCAATGAGGGCCAATGCCCTTTTCCAAGCATTGGGTCACCAACCCCTTCTTAACACTGTTCGTATTTGTATCAATCTCTATTTCCAAGATTTTGGTCACCGACCCTTTTTTAACACTGTCCGCATTTGTATCAGTTCCATCAATTACTTTAATTGGGCTTTCTCGCGCTGTTAATGATATGTGATGCTCGCTCTCAAGCGCTCCGGTAACCCAATCGCTCTCTCAGGGCTTACTGGGCAGGTCTGGTGTTACTCACATCCTTCCATCTTCTTCTCCCTTAGTTCGCTCACTGGGGGTGCGCCCCGCTAGTCGTTTGGCTCCCGCTTTATCTTCCTTTGCATCTGGTGGCTCCAGCTGCCGATAGCAATAAAGCAGTGAGCTTCTCTTAGCCCAGTCTCTCTGCACGCCGTTCTCGTCAGCCACAGTGCTGCCTTGCACGGTATGCTCGCCTCCAACATTCCAACCAGCATCAGCACAAGCTGCCTTCCCCTGCAGTCTCTGCCTCTCACTCGTATTCTGTTCAGCTGTGTGTGTTTTAAACTTCCCGGCATTAGTTAACGCTTGCCAAAGACTAGAACGTAGGGTTTGCTTACTGCTTCTGGTCATCCTTATTGTTCCATCCCTCTTCCTCGTCTTAGTTCTAAAAAAAAAAGGGGGAGTAAATAAGGTTTTTGGTCATGAAAACTTGGGAATTCTTTATCTGTGTCACAATAAGCCACACAGGCATGTTGCAAAGGCATTAGGAATTACATCTGAAGGTTTATTTTGATTCAGTGTTTTCCTGCCTCTCTGGAGTTTGTCCTCCCCTACGTGGTCCTCCTGCAGATATCCACCCCCGGGTTCGAGTCAGGTAGCTTCTGCCTTTCCCTGGCCATGTAAGACTGGCCATGTAAGAGAAGCTTCCCTCCAGAGAATCAGTGACGATATAGCTATATATAAAATGTTGCTTACCTGTGATCATTTTATTTATGATGAATCACACAGATTTCTGATCAGGCCTTTCACCATGCCTTAACTTGAATGACTTGCAACCCATTTTTACTGTGTGAGTTCTTCTGGTTGCTGGGAGCAAATTAATAGCGCAACTGTGGTCACAGGGTGCATGTGGCCCATTTACTTGCCATTATTCTCTGTAACGGAGCGTGCACAAAGCCGCATTGGCACCCACTGTTTCTGTGTGCTACTCTGAGCTGTGCCTCAGAATATTTCAAAGGATGAGGAATTTGGGAGAGGAACTCTGTATGGATGAGAAAGAGCATCACCGAAGGTAAGTAACTTGTTTGTTTCTTTGGTATGCTATCTTTGCACGGGTGACTTATTAATCAATGTCCTGCAATTTGTAGTTCACAATAAAATATCATTTGACATTTATTTTCTATACCATATCTCTTGGACACAACTATTATGGTATCGAAAGCTGATTATTTTTGACACTGGAACTGCAAATTCTTTTGCTTGCCTGTAGTGAGCGTCATTGGAGAGTTCTGAAAAAGGAACCTATGCTTGCAGGCACATACAAAAATAACCCTGTTCTTTCTGTAATGGGCGAACGTGTCCCCAACTGTGTAATCAAAGGGTGCACAAAACGGGGAAATTACGGGGCACACTTCGTGGTAAAGCTCTTTTCCTCTGTTGTATTGTGTCGAAACCAAAAAGAAAACAAGAATTTGATTACCCTCTTCCAGAGAAAATAACAGTAACTCAATCACTGTCAATTACTCACAGCTAAATTACAGTGGAGCACAAAGGGAACCCATGCAGCCTTTTCTGAAGCACAGCTACCTGGGTGCCCATTGTACGATGCCAAGTAAAGAACTGTGTGATGGACTGCTGCCTACATGTGGCTGGGCAGTCCACGATTTTTATTTGTTAACCTTTTTCTATCTTTTATTCTACTTGTATACCAGATTCTGCTGTTGACTGCTAGGCACAGGTCATACAAGGATCCTAAATGTTTCCTTTAAGTTTCCCGGATTTCGATCCACACCTCTAGCAATCTGAAATTTGCTGTAAAGAGGCTCATGATGGCACGCTGTCTTGCAGTGAAGCATGCACACCATTTGTATTTCAGAATCTCCCTCTAGGTTTCAGTGTAAGAGAACCTCTCAACTGGGATGCTTAGGTGTTCCTTAGCGTTATTGGGCATGTGTGATTCTGAGTTCTTCCTAACAAGCTATGGGGAGGAGAGCATGATGAGTTGATACCCGGCACTCAAATACACTCTTTCTTATTTTGATTTGTGATGAATTCAATGGAGTCCTCACGGATTCCCAGGCAGTAACCTCCTCCCATGTGGCCAGGGGACGGCGGCCGCTACCTGAGCCTGACTTTGAGGGCGACCATATGAGGGAGGATCACACGGGAGGCGATAGCCACCAGGGAGATGTCATGACTTCATTGGCTAAAATGCGGTATCCCCCATTTTTCCATGAGGAAGAGTCCCTGTTACCCAATACCCTAATCGGTCTGTTCCCCCCTAAAGGGAAAATAAAGAAACCTTTTCCGAAGCACCCTTTAGGCCAAACTCCCATCCATAACCTGAAGAGTAAAAGCTAAAAAAAAAACGTCCAGTTCTAGTTTTCTTTCATGTAGAACTGATCTTCCATGTGGAATCACTGATAAAAACCCTCCAAGAATTATACATCAGAAACCATCAATGGACTTTGATTCCCACAACCACCTACATCTTCTTACGAGACCGCCTTCTCCAGTTCTACATATCAATCATCTAGGACTGATTTGCTATTTAAAACCATTGAAAGTACTTATCTAAGTTTTTCAAAGCAATCATCAACAAAGGACTTCATTTCCCAGAATTACCCAAATACAGGGACGAGGAAGAGGGATTAAGCAATGCAGAGCGGAAGAGGCCACAAGACCAGCATGCACTCTAGTTGTTGCTCGCATCCACCTGTGCCCGGGAAATTTAACGAGCAGAAGCATATAGTTGGCGGCTGCTGTTGGCGAGAGAAAGCTGCACCTCTCTGCAAGGCTCACGGAACCGAAAATCTCAGACAAGCGCAGTGGAGCCGGGCAGCTCAGCGATCAAGAAGCTGCTGTACAGGCAGGACATGCTCCGGGAATGCCAGGAGCCGGCGAGGGACTCCTGGCCATTCGCAGATGACAGAAAACAGCACTTCACTTACCGAAGCCTGGAGCGAAGACGGCGTGTCAAGTGGAAGCCGCGAGGGGTGGGAGAGCGAAGAGAAAGTAGCTGCGAGAAGAAAGCAGGCGGAGTACCTTCACCGGCTAACCACGGGACAGCCCAGGGACGCCAACAAGAGCCAGTGTGTCCACCCAGAGACAACAGGGACACTGGGGCGTATCAGCAATCACGCTGAATGCATAATAATTTATCAAGAGGATATATTATCCAACCAAGTAGATGTACAACTGTCGGAGTGAGCAGATACCCAGTATGAACAGAGGCCCCGGCAGGAGAGTACAACAGTAAATACAAGAAGTCTTGGCAGAGAAGTATACCAGGAAATTGACTGTGTTGATCAAAAGAGATAGAATTACAACGCCAAACAGTCTTGTGTGTTAGCGTTATTGTAGGCCAAGAAGGATGCAAAGAACTGTCATTTGAGGAACTTTTTGTGTTGGAAGAGGAATCCAGGGGAAGGGAACACCCTCTTGAGCAAGGACCTTTATCCTTGAAGAACCTTTGTTTTGGAACCATTTATTCTTCCTTTACAAACACTTTCTAAAGCCCCCAAGGTTAAAGACATTTCCATTTTCACCTGCATTTATAGTGTGAGGGTCAGAATAGAACTTTTGGACACTGGACAAGTTTGGTTTTGACATCCTGAAAAAGACAGATCCTTAGTTTTGGTTTAGCTGGAAAATTCCTCTTAGTGAAGGATCAGAGAGGCATTTTCCCAACCATTTTATTTTCAATAAAAGTCTTTAACCAAAAACATGGCTAACTTGTGTCCGAGTTTCATTCGTGACTCCTAACAATACAGAGTAACACTGTACTTAAATATCCAGCACGTGGGCCTTCACATCGTAGGCAAGCCTTCTGTGCTGCTAAGGAAGTGGACACCCACGTTCTGTTTGCAGTAAATTTAAAATGGCTGCAGCGGAAGATGCTGTGCCTTAAAAGTGGTTAAACCATCCACAGCAAGTCGTTTGTGGACTGCACTCTTAAAAGAATCACTTGAGGTGATCTGATGTAAGCATATTCACCTGAGATCACGTAGTAGGGAAGCCAGGCTTTGATCCCAAGTGTCTTGGTTGTACAGTTTACATTTTATGCAGTAGAGTACATCTCCTTCCATCCGTCGTCAAATTTTACTCAATATACAAAGCTTTCTTCATAGTTGACTTTCAAAAGCTGAACGAGTACTCTTTCTTCAGTAGTTTCAAAGAACCAAACCACATGGTAAAACAACTTGAAATGTATAAGAAGTTTTTATAGAAACATAATAGGCGAAATAACCAAGACTCACCATGAAAGGGTAAAAGTGCACTATAGAATGCACAGCTGCAAAACGATATAAGGGTCATTGAGCAAAGTACGTCCATACAAAATATATTTAGCTGATTCTACACAATACAATATCAAAAGCAAGAATACAAATCAGCAGTGTATATGTTACAATCCCTTGTTTTGTGAAATTGAATAATCGAACATATTCGGTAGAACACACTAATTTTCACAGCCATGATGTACATGCTAAATTTTAAAGTATTGCCTCTCTTTTCCCTCTAATAAATGTCATTTTCCTCTGTTTTTAACAAATTGGTGTAGGTGCTTTTTAATTCAATATTTCATTGCACCCTTTTATAATCCAACCTTGGCATTTTCTGAACATTTTGCTCTTGTTCAGGTGACCGATTTATGTGCTAGAAACACAATAATTAAACAAATTCCAAAGAAAAACAACTTAAATTATTATAATTTTGTCCAAAATCATCAGTATTCTTTTATTGATTTATCTGACTTAAGTCAACTTTACAATATTTATATAATTTAAACACATTAGACAATAAAAATAGCAAATCACCATTTTACAATTCATGATTCAACTTATAAATATTACACATTTACATAAATGAAAACGAAGCTCAGTGCTAAAATTCATTCTCAAAAGGAAACGCAATATATTCTATTTCTATTTAGTATTCTGATAATCAATATTAAACATTTCTAATGGCTTGCTGATATCACCTTAACTTTCTTGTAACTTTACTGTTTGGAGAAAACCAATGGCTCCAATTCTCATTTGCGTCAGATATCCACAGTGAATCATTTTCCACAAAAATTCCTGTGTTACTTCCCGATATCCTTCCATGACATATTTCAAATATTTCAATTTTACATCAAATAAAACAGGACACTCGACCAATAAATGTCTCAGCGTTTCTTTCTGTGAGATGTTCTTGCAAAATCGACAAACATTCTCTGTTTGAGATATTAACTTACGTTTTGCAAGGACATCTTTTGTAGGCCATATATTATATCGCAACGCATGAAATCCACTCTATGTGCATTAGAAGGGTATTTTACTATATATAGTTCTATACATCTTCAGTATTTTAATCATGTGCTTTTAGCACTAGAAAGCATAACATTGAATTTCTAGAGACATGTCGGTAACATGTGGTTTAGTGTTAGTAGGATGACATTTAACATGCTCCTTAAATGGGATAGATATTGCTGTTCTGTTGACCCTAAATTAGACACTGATACCAGACAGCAACAATGGCACTGTTTCCAATAACTCCCTAAATTCAAACATCGAACGTAAAGTATGTAAAACACACAGCAAGGTATAATGCATTAATGGAATAATTATAGTACGTGGAAGCACTAATGGTGGATTGTAAAAATGTCTTAAAGCCGAACTCACATTGAAATACTGAAATAAAAACCACTTGAACCATTGTGTTAAAATTGAGGAAAATTCCATTAGTTGGAAAGAATTGACGGTAACTAGTTTGGTTCTACCGAAGCTCACTCAACATCAACAAAATGATAATTACGTACCCCTATTTAGCACTCTGATCAGACGGGTTATGTCCCGAATAGGAATATATCCAACAATCATAGACGACTCCAACGGGTCATTGAGTTTGGGAGCGAGAACGAGGGTGAAATGGCAATTGTATCTTTGGGCGCAATAAAGGCCTTCGACTCGGTCAAGTGGCCATGGCTGTTGGCGGCCCTGGCGGGCTATGGGATGGGGCCTGGATATATACAGTGGGCAAAAATGCTGTATAGTGAACCGCTGGCCAGAGTTAAAACGGGAGCAGTGATATCGGAAAGATGGCAGCTTCGCAGAGGCACCACACAAGGATGTCCGTGGTCTCCAATGCTCTATATATTGGCCCTGGAACCCCTAGCAATATATTTGAGACAACAATATGATATCATAGGCATTGCGGTGGGAGGGGAACGACATCTGATCTCCCTATATGCGGATGATATGCTGCTGTACTTTCGGCACCCGGAAGAAAATCTCCGATACATTTTAGAAGTGATGGAGAGATATGCGGGGTTGTCTGGTATAGCGGTGAACCCTCAGTCCAGCATGTTTCCATTGAGAGGATATAAAGAGATTCTAATGTAACAGTTACTGGTGTTATAGATACCATGGGCGGTTATTACATTTCGTTATTTAGGGATAGATGTATACCACACAGTGGAAGAGAAGCATAGGCACAACATGGAGGTACCATTAAAAAAAATCGAAAATTGCATGAGATTCTGGGTGAAGTTGCCCTTGGCAATGATGGGACGTGGGGCAATGCTAAAGATGGTGGTCCTACCTAGGCTTCTGCACTATTTTGGGAATATACCACACCTGATACCCAAGAAGTTCTTCATTAAACTGAACAGTATGTGTATGGACTTCCTGTGAAATGGCATGCGAAACAGAGTGGCACTGTGGAAGCTACAGAACTTTTATGAGAAAGGGGGGACAAAACTGCCTAATTATTAGGTCTATTATGTAGCGAGCCAACTGCAGTATGTTGCCAAATGGCTTTTAGATGAAGTGACCTTTGAATCCAGGTTGTTTGGACACGACTGCGCCCCATTTTACCTGAAAGAGATGATGTGGTTGTCCAAGACAGAAATGGAAGGGCGCCCTAAAATGATGATACTTGGATGGAAGATGTGGCTCAGGGCATGTCAGATGATGGAGAACCCATCCCCATGTTCCCTGCAGATACCACTAGTCGCACTAACGGGGTGAGATAAGCAGCTAAGGATGATAATTGGGAACCACTGGGAACCGGTTGGGTTAGCAACAATGTGTGATATCTGGCGAGAGGGCTCTATCATAGATTTTGAGGTGCTGGGTGAGGAAACTGGGTTGCACACGGGCCAGTATATTACATATTGCATATCATAGAATGGCGCAGAGAATCAAGAAAATATGGCCCGAAGTTGTACTAGAGGAAAAACCAGATGCTACCATAGATATAACATACAATATAACGGAGGGGGGACATGAGATATCTAGAATATACGAAATGATGATGTCTAAGGTTGGGAAGGAGGTAACACAATTGAGACAAGACTAGGAAGCGGAAGTAGGAGCCCCGATGGAGGACGGGATGTGGGAACGAGTTCAGGGGTACCATATGAAGGTGTCGAGGAATGCGAGATTAAAACAGATACAACTGTATATTACGCATAGGGCGTATATGACACCCCAGAGGATATCTAGGTTTGAAAATGCAGGATGGCAAGCATGCCCTAAATGTGATGAGGAGAAGGCGGGTATGGTGCATATGTTTTGGTCATGCCCGGTTATTGAGCACTTCTGGAGCGAAGTGGCACAAAAACTAGCGGAGAAGGGGATCAGGATGGTGGTGGACATAGCATGGGCCTGTTTGTTGGGGGGTTCCGTAGATCGCAGAAACTCAAGCATGTGAGTGAACTGAAAGATCTGGCATATGTGCTTGCAAAGAGGAGAATTGCTATGGGATGGAAGACATGCCACAGACCGCGAGTAGAGATGTGGTGGAAAGACTTGCAGAAATGGGCGGATGCAGAAAGCACGGTATGGCAAGAAGCGAATAGCGCAGGGGGGGAGGAAGAGACAGAGACCCTGATGGCCTGGAAACTATTAATAGCGGAGTTATGTGGGTCAATACAAGACCCGGCAGAACTCATGGAAGGGGAGACCCTACCACAAGATGCAGGAACGGAATGAGGGAAGTAATAGGCTCGGAATGGGGGGTGGGATAAGGGAAGCAGTGATCAGAATTAAGCGATGTACGATTGGACTGTTGATATATGCACTGCATGCTTGGTTTGTATTGTTTGTTTGAAGAAACTAATAAAATAGTTTTTTTTAAAAAGTACCCCTATTTAGCTTTTGCATTCCTGCCCCTTTGCAATGCCTCCTTCATGCAGGGAACCATCCCGCTCTTCTTCAAAGCGCCTTCATTAAATCCATCATTGAAAAACCCACAGCGATACAACCAACCCAGCCAATGACCACCCAATCTCTACAACACATTTCATCAGCAAAATGATTGCATAATGTATCTACCAGCAGCTTTGGGATATATCTGGATCAGTAACCCCCTCCATGAAGCACAAAATGCAGTCAGACAAATGAGAGCAACAAAATCCACATTTTGCTCAATTTGGGCCTTCCTAAAGAACAACACGCACAAAGACCCGGCTAGAGTACCCATCCTACTGCATACCTCTGTAGCATTCAACACCATCAGTCAAAAGATCCTACTAAAAATACGAGGGGCCATTGGGGTAAAGGGAATTGCACTATTCATGGTTGACATTCTTCCTGATCAACACAACAGAAGAGACACTCCAGGCCTTTTTCACACCACCTCCTCGTAAACTAACACATTTCCAGCCTCTTGCTGCTTCTCCTCAAAATATACATGACTACATCTTGGATAACATCAGAAACACATGTTCCTCTTGCTTTAACTATGCAGATAATACACACATTGTTTACAAACTCAGCAATGGCTCAGCAACAGGCACAAAGGCACAAATGACCTCAACACTTGCCTAACACATATTGGGCCTCATTACATGGAAGGCGGTAAGGGTTAACGGTCACCGGTAATGCTACCGGTGACCGTTAACCCTTACCGCCTTACTACAAGTTCCCTTTGCGGGACCCGACTTTAACGGCTGGTTTTACCAGCCGTTAAAGTAGGGTGCCGCAAAGGGACCTTGGTGCTAATTATGGTACCGCAATTTGCGGTACCGTGATTAGCGCCTTCCCCATTCCCATTATGCCCTATGGGGGCAAAAATGGGAATGGGGAAGGACCTTGGTGAATGGGGAATTACCGCCCCCGCTCACCTTGGAGTAGGGCGGTAATTCCGCCATCCACCAAGGCGGACACGGTAAAATACCGGCGGCAACCATGGCGCTAATAGCGCCATGGTTACCGCCTACCGTGTAATGAGGCCCATTGTCTCTTGGGTGACAGACTCAAGCATAACCCATTCAAAACAAGACTCTTGATCAGCGGCGCAACACCACTTAACGCCACATCAGTCCCCTGGCTTGAAGAAATGTGCCCTTGTCTCCCAACTTGTGTCTAGTGTGAGTAATCTGTAAATCACAAGTAGCTTAGACCTTACCCTAGAACTACAGGTCAAAGCGCCTTGAGGCCCACGGGCAAAATGGCACTATATAAAAAATAATATAAATAGATCAATTATGAACTGAATAGTGTGTGCAGGGACTTCCTATGGCATGGCACCCGGAATAGAGTAGCGCTATGGAAGTTGCAGAACTTCTACAAAAAGGGGGGTATCAAGCTGCCCAATTTTGAGGTCTACTATGTAGCGAGTCAACTACAATATGTGGCCAATTGGCTCTCCGACGAAGCGACCCCTGAACATAGGTTGTTTGGGCGGGTTTGTACCCCATTTTACTTAAGGGAAATGATATGGTTGCCTGAGTCAGATATGAAGGAGCGCCCTAGAATGATGATGCTGGGATGGAAAATGTGGCGTTGAGCGTGTCGGATGATGGAGGACCCATTCCCGTGCTCCCCGCAAGTACCGCTGGTCGCTTTAACAGGAGGGGACAAGCAGCTGAGGGTGATTATCAGAACATACTGGGAATCGGTGGGGCTGGTAACATTAGGGGACATCTGGCAAGAGGGGACCATTAGAGATTTTGAAGAACTTGCGGAGGAGGTGGGATTACATACTGGCCAATATGTTACATACCATAGGATGGTTCAGAGAATTCGGAAAACGTGGCCTGAAACAGTGTTGGCAGAGGAACCAGATGCTACTGTGGGGGCAATATATGACATATCGGAAGGGGGGCATGAGATTTCTAGATTGTATGAGATGGTGATGACCAAGGTTGGGAAGGAATTGACATATTTGAGACTTGATTGGGAGGAGGAGGTGGGGGCCCCAATGGGGGATGGGGTGTGGGAGCGCGCCCTGGGATATCACAAGAAAGTGTCAAGAAACGCCAGAATTAAACAAATACAGCTGTATATAACGCATAGAGCATACATGACCCCTCTGAGGATATCCAAGTTCCGAAACGCTGGGTGACAGGCGTGCCCTAAGTGCGACATGGAAAACGCTGACATGACACACATGTTTTGGTCATGCCCAGTAATCGAATGTTCCTGGGGTGAAGTGGCACAAAAATTAGCGACAAAGGGGGTCACGCTTGTCATAGATACGGTCTGGGCTTGCTTGCTGGGAGGGTTCCCCAGACCACGGAAACTTAAACATGTTGAGAAACCGAAAGACTTGGCATACGTGCTAGCAAAACGGAGGATTGACATGGGATGGAAGAAGTGCCACAAGCCACGGGTGGAGGTATGGTGGAAGGAGTTACAGAAATGGGCGTAGGCCGAAACGGTAGAATGGCAGGAGGCGAGTAACATGAGTGGGGAAGAAGTGGGTACCCTGATGGCATGGAAATTACTAATAGCGGAACTGTTCGGATCTATATCGGACCCAACAAATCCGAGGACAGTGAGACCCGGCCACATGTAGCAGATACTGATTGCAAAGTACAAATAGGCTCATAATGGAGGGTGGAACTTGGGGAGCAGTGGCAAAAATGGAAATACAAATGGTGTTAAATGGAATTGTTGTAAACTGCACTGCGTGTTGCGTTTGTTTGTATTGTTGTTTGGCTTGAATAAAATCAATAAAAATAAAAAAATAAAAAATAGAAAGATCAATTATATGGGGTTGTTTCTTCCAACTCCGCACCCTACGATGCATCATGCCTTACCTGACTTTCACACACAGGACCATGGCAGTTCTCTCTGGTATTGACTACACCAAGAGCCTTTACCTTAAACTCTCTAAATATTTACCTAACAGGCTACAAAGACTTAAAAATGCAGCTGCCACATTACTCCTTAGGTTCAAAAGATACAAAGACTTCACCCCAGCACTCCACACGCTCCCCCGGCACCCAATCAATAAAGGATCCACTTGAAAACTATCTGCATTGTTCACTGTTCCTACTATGGCATGAACACTATAAAGATCTTCACACACTACATACCATTAAGAACACTATGACCCAGCGGTACTAAACTTCAACAGAACTGGCATGGACGGTCCACTTTCTCACCCTTAGCAATCACATTCTGGAACTCCCTAGATACTCAAACCTCTCTACAGAAAACTACCACCTAACTTCCATAAATCATCTAAATGCCTTGTGCTTAAACTAACCTCCCCACAAGATCAGCATCAGAACTTCTCATAAATATACACATGCTCAACTCAACCTCCCATGAATGGTGCGTCCAAACTACGAAAATTACCAGGGACCCTCATTCATACCACTGACCAATCTAATGGAAAGGTGTTCACATGGGTCTACACAACCGAAAGGGAACCCAACAGTTACCTCTGCAAACATCTGACAAGACACCTTTTTTGCTTCCCCAGCAGGCATTTACTACTTCAGCCCCGGCGTGCCACATGTGTTTTCCTCTGATCCTCATGCTACTCTTTCCCTGTTTGTCTACCCCCTCTATTAACGGACTACCCTCAAAATCTCATCCTTCCACCTTAAATCCACTTGAACGTCCCCCACAGACAGCTGTCACAGTCCTCGCCAATACAACATAAACGCTATGTAGCTGTGGCTAATTCTTCTCTCTTCACACCCATTACATTCCCCCACATTAATAGGACACATTTCTCTAAACACTGTCGTCAGACCTTGGGCTCTACCCTCTGGATAACATATTCCCAAGGGTCTCCCCAAACCCATGGAAGCATAATAACAATAATTAGGCATTTATATAGCACTACGATCCCTCAGGTATCTGAGCGCTGCTTATTATTACCCACGGTGTGTGGTGCTCATTTATAAACCGCAGAAGGATGAAAGGCTGAGATTGGCCCCGCCGGAATTCGAACCTGCAAGCTCTGCACGGATGCCAAAGCGAGCCCTCTACTCGCTGTGCCACTTGACCGGCTACCATACATTGACCTGTGCATACCATACACAGGAGCCGGGTACGTCTGACCTGCACCAATCAAAAACACAGCTTTCACAACTGTTTCTCCCACTATAACACTAACAACCCCACCCATATTTTCTTGCAGATCCATGCACTGCAAGGCAACCAAAATGGTAGTTGCTTTATAGTTGGTTGGAGGAATCCACACAGCAGCACCATATTAAATTACGCAGTACATCTACTTGTGGATAAATCATATTACAATCCCTGTTTTACCCAGTGCAACCTTTTAAGAAATTGATAAACTTGGTGAAAAAAGTAAACACCACATATCATTTGGTGATCAACGTGGACTTTTCTAAATATCCATGTACCTTAACATGCGGGACAGTCAAAGTGACAAAGCGCAGAGTGGTGTGTGCTAACTGCGAAGAGAGAGCGATTTCAAAATATAAAAGTGGAGAAATACTTTCTATGAAAGTGCACTTGGAATAGTGAATATAAAATGCTAGGGAGCGAATGGCCTGCCTTCATAGAGATGCTCATGTTTGTCTGTGTGTGTGTGGTCTCTCTGTGTGTGATATCTGTAGGTCACAGGTTTGAATTATGGTAGGCCCAACGAGTTTTATCCTTCTCGAGTCAAATCATTACCATTATGAAATAATAACACTGGTTAAGACCATGCAGAAAGATCTTGGGCCTGTTTATACATTGGACAAGTGCAATGGCAATACACCTGTAAAAGGCTTACTTGATGCAAATTGTTGTCTACTGGATCGATTCCTCATGTTTGTGACAAAACAAAGAGCTGATCTCAGTTAATGGGGTGTCATCATCCCTTCACTTGTTTCATGCATAGGCCACTCTCTCGATACCGAGAGGGAGCGCAATACGCCACACTTCAGACAGGCCTTGTTGCTTTAAGACCACAAAGTGACGATTGGTGCAATCTAAAAGCTGAGTTACATAAAATAACATCCATTACTGCCAGCAGCGTTGCTTAGAAACTTTAAGTGTAATTATGTTAATGTTAAAGGATATCTGTACCGCGCACTATCACCACCGGAGTGGTCCCCTGGCGCTCTGGCGGCTCTGAAAAAGGGAAGGGGGGGTGAGTTAGTGGGAGTAAGCTGTAAAAGTGCAAGAGAGCAGTGATGTGCTGTTGGCAGCCTCAGCCCAGTCGGTCCGTTGGCTGGGCTTGGGGTGTTCTACGGTTGGTAGTCGTTGTGTGCTGTTGTGCGAGTCTGTGTGGTTTGTTTTGTTGTTGCAGTGTAGTGAAGTTTGTGCAGATAGTTGTGTTGTAGGCTTGTGGTTGCGTTTGGTTAGAGTTTGAGAGGTGTATGCAGAGGGGTGAAATTGTTAGTGGATCAGTTAATTGGCATTGCTGTCCTTGCAATTATGTCGGTGTGATGCTTTCTATCATTCACTATTCCATCAGAGTGTGGCACTTGCTAATCTTCAATATCTTATCTAGATGCAAGGCAGCCTAGTGATCACGACTCCATCTAAGTGTGGCGCTTGGTAACATTCACAGTTTCATTTAAGTGTGGCGCATGCTAACATTCACATTTCTATCTAGATGTGACGCAGCCTTAAGTTAAGAATTCCATCTAAGTGTGGCACATGCTAACATTGCTATAACTTGGATTGTTTAGCTGCACAGTAGCATTCTGCATGTAAAGTAACTGCTGAATAAGAACATTGTGAAGGCACATTAATAATGTTGATAATTAATGGGCATGTGTATCATTTAACATGACTTCTTAGTTTGCACTTATGTCTCAAATATATGCAGAAATAAAGGTCATGTGCTCTGTTTTTTAATTCTCTGTATGCCCCTGTTTTTGGCACGCAACATTTTGGTGTCTAATCAGATTTAAATGTGCCCTTTATACATTTAGGACTACAAGCTGCGTCTGGTGCAGAGCCTTACACATGACTTGGTACAGTTCGAAAGATCTACAGAGAGGTTTCTAAAATCCTAAAAGCCCTTTTAGTTTTGCTAAGTGTGTTTGGATCCTACCAATATGTTAGTAGTGGCTGTGAAGCAGAGATGCCATCAGTTATACGTGATTCATCTGCCTTGTTTATGTCTTTGCATTCCTTTACCTATATTTATGATCTTGCCATTATAAATGCAAAACTATAGGTACCAAAATGCAAAGTAAAAATAAAATCTGGATGGGCTACTCACAAATGAAGGCAAACAAATGGGGCTATATCATATTTGCAGTTTATGGTGCAGAGCTTAGGCCTAACATCCAGAGGTATAAAAAGGTTCCAATGGATTCCTTCTTCCCACAGATTCCTCCTCTATTATGATCCTTATTTTCAAAGCGGCCCTGCACTGGCTCGCACTCAACACCCCTACATGCCCATCCTGGATATGACATTGGGGCCAGAATATATTGAGGTGATTTGCCCCACAATCTCAGTTCCTTTTTTCTATGCATTCTGCTCGCTTCAGGAACACTGCTTTGTTGTCGAAGTTTTATGTTTTGCGGCAATGCCGAATCCCGCAAAAGCCTCAAGCTTCAGCCTTGTGCAGACTGCAGGCATCAGATGTCCGTTTCCAACCCCGAAAAAATATGTGTTTACTGTCTGGGGGAGGAATACAACCCCCAGAACCGCAGGTCATGACGGTCCATGCTCCCAAAGCCTCTGCTTGACCGTGCTGCGTAGCTATTTCCATTTCTTTCACAAGGAAAACGATAGACAGACCTGTTGGAGGGCACTGGGCTCAGAACAGAAGATTGAACACCAGACCCCTGCCCAGAAGAAAAAGGAGAAACACTGCAAGTGGTCACGCTCACCCAGCTCCTCTCGAAACCCATTCTTTCAAGAAGAGATGTCATCTATCCACAGACTACCCGGAGGCGACGGCGCCCCAGGTACTGTTTCCAACCCAATCATCCACCCCAGAGGATTGAGCGGCATTTAGGCTAACAATGCTACACATTTCTGCTATGGCTCAGCGCTGTTAGTGCCATCAGGGCCCAACATGCTTGGATGAGCTCGCAGGGACCCTGCGAAGTCGAGGGTCTGTGACCACACACCTATATGCTTGGCCCCTCCCTCAGGTGCTGACCTGACACTGTGTCAAGCCGATCTGTCTTTGGGCATCGAGTGGCCGGTGACAGCTCCTTCCTCTAAGGCGCAGATCGGCGCCACCAACGCCCAATGTCCTCATGAGTACGCTTTAATCTTAAAACGTCCTCTTTTCCCAACTTGCCTCCTGATAGTCAGAGAGAGCAAAAGGCTGGATGCCTATGGGAGGAAGGTTTTTGCCTCAGGCAGTTTGTCCCTGAGGGCGGTAATGCTTCCTGTTTAGTGGTAAATTCTCCTTTGGTCTTTGATCAACAATCCTCAGAGATGTCGAACATCTGCAACTGAAGTAGTAAGAGAGGGCTTTGAGGCCCTGGTCCAGGATGGTAAAGAGGCTTCAATGGATTGCTTTTCTCCCACAGATTCCTCATCATGATAGAACGGGTCAGTGAGAGTAGTCATGGGACTCACACAAAGAGATCATCTGTCAGTGGCTAGACGAGCCCTGCACTGGTTGCCGGTTGAATCAAGGATCCTGTTCTGACAACTTGTAATTACACATAAATGCAGCCAGGGCAAAATGCCTTCATACCTTCAGGATATTTTAGTGAAGAAAACACATGGAGGAACGCTTAGATCCAATAATCAGGAGTTCTTGACTCTCCCTAGGTGTAGGATGATGAAGACTTCAAAGGGCGCCTTTCACATTGCATCCCTTCAGGCATGGAATGATCTGCCTCAGGAATTAAGGGGCATTGAGTCCACAGAAGTCTTTAAAAAGAAACTAAAGACACTCCTTTTTGCCTAATCTCTGTATATTCCTGATGTAAGATGGCTTCTATCCTTCTGTTTATACTTGGTACATGTTTATTTGTTTTGTTGCGCCCTTAAGCCCATGGGTCCATGGCCTGCGCAATATAAATTTAATAAATAAAAAAAAAAGTAAAGTAAAGATATCCATCATCCAGCTCTGCTGTTCGGAAACGTTTAGACAGGGGGCGTAGTGGACCTCGACTCGGCTGTCAATCCGTCTTGTCTGGCTCTCGATCGTGGGCTCCGGAGGTGACGCCAGGAGTCATATTCATAGCACGTCACTACGTCCCATGCTTCAGTTCCTGTTTCCGCGCACTTGCATGCTGCATCGGGAACACGACTTGAATTCACTCAATGTTCTTTTTGTACTATTTTGACCTTTTTCTTCAAAAACCTTGATGCAGTGTCTCACAGGGTTTCGGGCCTCAAGCGATGCCGCAATTGCGAGGCCAAAATGTCTATGACCGACCCCCACAATGTCCGTCTATGGTGCCTGGGTGTTAGTCACAACATGGAGGCCTGCGCGTCGTGCGCAAAAATTCAGCCGAAATCCCTACGTTAGAGGGCTGGGAAATTGGCCTTAGGCTGACCATGCGCCTAGTCTTTGTGTCAGATCAGTGAACCTTGATAGGGTAAAGCGCCTGCTGACCGAAGAGGAGATGTTGAACCCGTAGTGCAGTAGTTTATTTCTTCCCACCAATGTAACACTCAGTTGTGCATAAAAAACAGTCTGAGCATTCAATTGGTTGAAAGATGTTTGAAGAAGGAACAGGACACTCTGGAACCCCTGATGACTGCAACTTCTTTCAAGGTACTTGGCAACTGCACAGGACACGCTGGAAACCCACTGAGTGTCAGTAGGATAATGTGCATAACATGTCGAACAAGAAAAACGACAGCAGATTGGAACTAATCAGCCTCTGGAATGATACAAGAGCTTACATAAGACAAGGATAAACAGAAGAGCGAATAACTGGAAAAAGAACAAGAGGTGAGAATTCTTACTTGTATATCCGTAGGAAGAGATGCAACAAAGAAAGCGTGATGTAGTTGATCTAAACGGATCCAAAGGGAAAGTCCAAGAAGAAAGCAGTCTCACAGGTGCTGAAAGGTTTCTTGGGTCCAATACAAAACCCTATTCCCGCCGGCACGCAAACGCCTAGAGTGTTCAGCGAGTTCCCAAGAGTGCTGTAGGCAGTCTCTAGTCCAGCACTAGTTTCCTAGTCCCGCCGGCACACGTACACCTAGGAAGTTAAGCAAAGTCCCAAAAGTGCTGTAGGTAGTCTCTAGTCCAGCACCAGTTTCCTATTCCCGCCGGCACGCGTACGCCTAGGGTGAAAGATCCTTCTTCTGAGAGATGTGAGTAGACAATCCAAACAACGAATCTGAGAGCGGTCCGGGTCAAAATCCAAGTAAGCAGGCAAAGTGAAGCAGGAGACGTGAATCGAAGTCAAAAAGGAAGTCCGGGTCGTAGCAGCAGTTCGAAGCAGAAGTACCGTGGGCAAGACCAAGAGCAAATCCAATAGACAGGCAAAAGGTCGAGAAGGAGCAAGATCCAGGATAACAAAAGCGCCACTGTTGTGTTCCGAGGAAAACGTTCAGAAGCACCGAAGCAGCAAACGGGGCGGCCCTAAATTTGCGTGACCACAACGCGGGAGTCACGTGAACGGGAAATCGGAGCAACACGTGACTGCAGGCGTACTAGCGGCCAGCATCGCCATGGCAACCCCCAATGTCTTTGAAACAAGCCTTTAAAGGAACGGAAGCGATTAATGTTGTTCCTAGCTATTTTGACCCCCGAAAGTTTGTTGGGTAAGCGAGAAAGCCCACTAGGATTCTGTGTTCTGACAGTATCCTCCCTCAAGGGTCCCCCCAGACCTCGTGAAGCCAGAAACCGGGATAACAGTGTGGGGGCATGGATGTTGGACTCAGGTTCCCAGGTGCGATCCTCCGGACCGTAACCCTTCCAATCCACCAAAAACAAACGTACCCCACGGGATAGCTTGGTGTCCAAAATAGCATTAACCTTGTATTCCTCCACCCCTTGTACCAACAGGGGGGGGGGGCGGGCAGGTAGCCTCACCTGCTCAGAACACGGCTTGACCAAAGACACATGGAATACGGGATGTATTTTCCAAGCAGGGGGTAGTTCCAACTTGATCACCAGGGGACTAATCACCTCCTTAACAACATAGGGACCCACAAAGCGAGGTAACAGGGTCTTGCGACCTGGAATATTGAGATTCTTGGTAGAGAGCCAAACACGCATACCAGCAGTGTACTGCGGTGCTGGCTGGCAATGGCGATCGGCGTACTTCTTGGTCTGTTCCTGAGCATGTGTCAAGTGTTCCATAACGCTCTTATGTAATGATGTCAGGTCCCTAAGACAAGATTGGACCGCTGGACAATCCGAGGATGAACAAAAGTCCAAGGGCAGAGAGCGGGGTGTTGTCCATACATAGCATAGAAAGGAGAGACCCCCGTAGAAGAATGCGCAGAGTTATTATAGGCGAACTCTGCCATGGGCAATACGGAGAGCCAGGTTTCTTGGTGTTGTAGAATAAGGCATCTCAAGTATTGTTCCATGGTGGCATTGAGCCGCTCGGTTTGGCCATCTGTTTGTGGATGGTAAGCCGTAGAATATCTCTCGTCAATGCCCATAGACTGTGTAAGATGTTTCCAAAAACGAGAGGTGAATTGCGCACCCCTGTCAGATATTATGATCTCCGGAAGACCAAAGAATCGGAAGACATTACTTAAGAACAAGTCCGCCAGGATAGTAGCGGATGGAAGACCCCGACAAGGCACAAAAAGGGCCAATTTCGTAAAACTGTCGACTACCACCCAAATAGTGTCAAAACCATCAATCAAAGGTAGTTCCACTACGATGTCCATGGAAAGCATAACCCAGGGTTTAGCAGGTACTGGCAGGGGTTGTAGAAGACCCATTGGTTTGGCCAGGGCAGTCTTACATTGAGCGCAAACTGCGCAGGTTGCGATGTATAGCGCAATGTCTTTTGACATGGAAGGCCACCAACACCAACGTTTGAGTAATTCCAAGGTTTTTCGGGGACCGGGGTGTGTAGCCAACATGGAGTCATGACACCAAGACATGGCAGTTCTGCGGGTATGAGAATCTGGTATATATATTTTACCCTGAAGGTTTGGCAAGGATTGAATACCGTCCAGATTAAGATCATCCAATTCTGGATGTTTTTCTGAGACCCACTGCTGAATGGCAGTCTTCAATGATGGTTGCAATGTGCAGCCCCACACAACCTGGTTGGGCAAGAGTAGGCGACCTTCCTGTGGCCGAAGCACCGGGTCTTCATAAAGTCTTGATAGGGCGTCTGCCTTGGAGTGTAACGTCCCCGGACGATAGGTCAGTACAAAGTTGTACATAGAGAAAAACTCATGCCAACGTGCATGGCGCGCTGTAGTGCATTTCAATGATTGAAGGGCCAGTAGATTTCTATGATCAGTGAATACTTGAATCGGAGTCTCTGCTCCCAAGAGATGATGTCTCCAAACTGTAAAGGCCTCCCAGACAGACAATAGTTCACGTTCAGTGATGGTGTAGTTTACCTCATATGGAGTAAGCATGCCTGAATGGTAAGCGACAGGGTGGAGGACCCCTGTGTCAGGACAAGATTGGGACAGGACTGCCCCTACTGCCACGTCTGAAGCATCAGCCTCCACAACAAAATGTTGTTTGACGTTAGGGTGCTGAAGTACCGGAGCCGAAGTAAACGCCTCCTTGAGAGTCTCAAAGGATTTTTGTGCTTCGGGATTCCATTGAAACGGATGCTTATTACTTGTTAAGGCAGTAAGTGGAGCCACGATGCTAGAGAAGTGCCTGATAAATCGACAGTAAACATTTGCAAACCCCAAAAAAGACTGCAAAGCTTTTAGTGTGCCTGGGACTGGCCATTCCAGTACTGCCTTGACCTTAGTTTGGCTCATCTGAACACCCTGGTTAGTGATGTCATAGCCCAGGAATTCAACTGAAGTAGTATGAAAAATGCACTTCTCTAGTTTTGCGTATAATTTATTCTTACGCAAACGTTGTAGCACCTCATTAACATGTTGGATGTATAGTTCAAGAGAAGGGGAATAAATCAAGATATCGTCTAAATAGACGATCACGAACCGATCAATCATAAATGTTGAAATGTGGCAGGGGCATTACATAGCCCAAACGGCATGACCAAATATTCAAATAGGCCGTATCTGGTTTTGAATGCCGTCTTCCATTCATCCCCCTCTCTTATCCTCACCAGATTGTACGCACCCCTGAGGTCCAATTTGGTGTATATTACTGAAGAGCCTAGCTGGTCCAAAAGGACAGAAATCAGTGGTATGGGGTACTGATTCTGTATCGTAACTGCGTTCAGGTCCCGATAATCTATACATGGTCTCAAGTCCCCCTCTTTTTTCAGAACAAAGAACAGGGGAGATGCAGCAGGAGAACGGGAGGGGCGAATGAAACCAGAAGCCAAAGCCTTCTCCAAATATTCCTTCAATACTGCATCCTCCTTCAAGGTAAGAGAGTATATCCTCCCAGTTGGGGATTCTAGCTACCTCCTTAAGGTCAATGGGTAAGTCATAAGTACGATGAGGCAGTAACTTTTCTGCCTCACCTTTGTCAAAAACATCTGCGAAAGCCTTGTATTCTGGAGGTAAAGTGGTATTGACAATGCCACCTACCATCGAAACAGATTCCAATAAGGCTTGACATGGGTTGTTTTTCACTTGGCTTGATGGGCCACAATGTCCTGAACAATAAGTTGAGGTAAACGAGACAGACCCAGCAACCCAGTCCACCAAGGGATTATGGATCCTAAGCCATGGTAGACCCAGAATTAGTCGAAATTGAGGTGCAGTAATGACATCAAACGAAATGACTTCGCTATGACAGCCGTCTATCACCAAGTTCAGGGGCACTGTAGACTCTGTTACCAAACCTGAGAGCAGTGTGGTACCATCAACTGCGTTGACCACTTCTGGTTGTTTCTTAGGTACTAGCGGAATGTTCCAGTCTTTAACATACTGGAGATCAAGATAGTTTCCCGTAGCCCCGGAATCCAAAACCTCTTCAGAGGACCAGGTTTGGCCGTCCGGAGATGCAAGAGCGACCTTAATAGTGAAAGGAACAGAGAAATTGGAGCCCGGAAGATCAGTGCTCGACATAGGGGCTCCCTCTATTGCCAGGCTTTGGAGTTTCCCGACTTTGCGGGTTTCTTGGGACATAAACTCAAGAAATGACCAGAGGAACCGCAATAAAAGCATAAATTGTTCTTTTTACGCTTCTCTCTTTCTTCACTAGACAGTGGTCCTCTTACCGCCCCTATTTGCATGGGTTCCCCGTTACCTGAAACCGAACTTGTCAGACTGACAGGGACCGGGGGCAAAGTCCTCTTTTCCCCCTTCCTTTCCGCTTTACATGCATCGATCTGAAGAACTAGATCCAAAAAGTCAGGAAAAGAGACGGGGACCACAGGTACAGTAGCAATGACATCCTTGAGGGAGTCTGATAGACCCTTATAGAATAAAGCCGCCGCCTTCTCGTCTGGCCAGTTGGTTTCAGCAACCAATTGGTTAAATTTAGCAAGATACGTCAATAGAGAAGAATCGCCTTGCTGTAAATTCAATAACTCCAAATCAGTGGCCTGAGACTTATATCGGGTGTCAAAAACTCTCGTAAGCGCCTCTATGAGAGCGTCACAGTCAAATAACAAATGACTTCCTTGTTCCAAGAGAGGATTAGCCCAGTCTGCAGCAGTACCCCCTAGATTAGACAATATAAAAGCGGCCTTAGTGGTTGAATCGGTAAATGATGTTGGCCTACAAAGAAAATGCAATCTGCATTGATTGATGGACGTTCTGAAGGCTTTTGGATCGCCCAAAAAACGCTCAGGGGGAGCCAACGGAAACTGTGCAGTCATAACTACTCGAACCGGCTCTGCCCTGGCCTGAGCACCGGCGGTACCAGACCCGGAAGCCACTGCAATTGATGGGGGTTCTATGGCGCTAACCCTTAATCCTGCTTGAATGTCATCAATACGGCGATGGGTAGCATCATGGGCAGTTTGCATGTCAGCACGCAAATCAGCCACTAATTGAACCAAAGTAGCCAGGAGATCAGTGGCTGTGTCCATTTTAAGGCTTCTGATTCTGTCAGAACAGTGAACCTTGATAGGATAAAGCGCCTGGTGACCGAAGAGGAGCTGTTGAACCCGTAGTGCAGTAGTTTATTTCTTCCCACCAATGTAACACTCAGTTGTGCATAACAAACAGTCTGAGCATTCAATTGGTTGAAAGATGTTTGAAGAAGGAACAGGACACTCTGGAACCCCTGATGACTGCAACTTCTTTCAAGGTACTTGGCAACTGCACAGGACACGCTGGAAACCCACTGAGTGTCAGTAGGATAATGTGCATAACATGTCGAACAAGAAAAACGACAGCAGATTGGAACTAATCAGCCCCTGGAATGATACGAGAGCTTACATAAGACAAGAATAAACAAAAGAGTGAATAACTGGAAAAAGAACAAGAGGTGAGAATTCTTACTTGTATATCCGTAGGAAGAGATGCAACGAAGAAAGCGTGATGTAGTTGATCTAAACGGATCCAAAGGGAAAGTCCAAGAAGAAAGCAGTCTCACAGGTGCTGAAAGGTTTCTTGGGTTCAATACAAAACCCTATTCTCGCCGGCACGCGAACGCCTAGAGTGTTCAGCGAGTTCCCAAGAGTGCTGTAGGCAGTGTCTAGTCCAGCACTAGTTTCCTATTCCCGCCGGCACGCGTACACCTAGGAAGTTAAGCGAAGTCCCAAATGTGCTGTAGGTAGTCTCTAGTCCAGCACCAGTTTCCTATTCCCGCCAGCAGGCGTACGCCTAGGGTGAAAGATCCTTCTTCTGAGAGATGTGAGTAGACAATCCAAACAACGAATCTGAGAGCTGTCCGGGTCAAAATCCAAGTAAGCATGCAAAGTGAAGCAGGAGACGTGAATCTAAGTCAAAAAGGAAGTCCGTGTCGTAGCAGCAGTTCGAAGCAGAAGTACCGTGGGCAAGACAAGAGCAAATCCAATAGACAGGCAAAAGGTCGAGAAGGAGCAAGATCCAGGATAACAAAAGCGCCACTGTTGTGTCCCGAGGAAAACGATCAGAAGCACCGAAGCAGCAAGAGGGGCGGCCCTAAATTTGCGTGACCACAACACGGGAGTCACGTGAACGGGAAATCGGAGCAACACGTGACTGCAGGCGTACTAGCGGCCAGCTTCGCCATGGCAACCCCCAATGTCTTTGAAACAAGCCTTTAAAGGAACAGAAGCGATTAATGTTGTTCCTAGCTATTTTGACCCCCGAAAGTTTGTCGGGTAAGCGAGAAAGCCCACTAGGATTCTGTGTTCTGACACTTTGGCACGGTCGTTCGTCCGGTCTTTGGAAGCAGAGACTGAGGAGCCCACTCCTAACAAGGGGAAGGAATGATATTGCAAGTAAACCAAGAAACAATACCATTTTAGGAGCTATTCCTCGTCTTCCTCGCGGAAGAAGAAGAGGCACCACTGCCATTGACGCAAGTCCAGTTTGTCGTCGGATCGAGGTAAGCTCTCGGCGGGCCGACCACTCTTGAAGAGTGGAAACATTTTAAAACTTCAATGTTCGAAATGTTTAAGAGTCAAGCTAATGTAGGTGCAGCTGTGGCCCCCGACCAGCAAGTTTTGGAGGCAAAAGCCTTGCTCGGTGCACCTGACCCAAAGCCAGCCACTCCGTCGACATCGTCGATGTTGAAAATGCCTTCGGGCGTTACGCCTACCAGTTGCCAGAGGGCCGTATGGCAGAGGCCCATGAGGACCATTGGTTATCCGAGCGTCCCTCAGCCCCAAAAGAACCAGCGGCATCTAAAGCTTTCGGCTTCAAAACCTATTTTTAAGCCCTCAGTGCCGACAGTCGGCGACGGTTAATTTGTGCCGGTGTCGAGATCAGGTTTCTTCGATTCATTCCATATTTGGTTTCGATGACCCAGAGGATTCAGTGGACGGGAGCCGGTGTCGTTGATTTTTTTCGATGACTAGGCCGATTTATTGGCCCTAACTCAAGGTCTACAAGACGCCAGTGGTCTGGATACATCCCCAGACCTTGAATTAAAGCAAAACAAGCCCTATACCCATGCTAATATTAAGTTCAGGTATCTGGTTCTCAGGGTGGTTGACACCCTGGGATTGAAGGCGTCCACTACCACTCTTTAGGGGTATGAGCTTATCGACATTTTGGACGAGGGTTCTATAGTCGAGCATAACATGCCATTCATCCCAGCCGATCACTGACCCTTTAGTTTCCTTATGGCAGCACCCTTGTACCATTCCCCCTGTGAATGCCAATTTTACAGGGAAGTATAGGCCGGCACGAGGAGACCCTTCTTTCCTCGCCACACACATTTCCCTGGAAGGGTTGGTTATGCAGGCAGCCACTATTTCCACCAGACCTGCGGCATCCATCTTTAATCTTCCTACGGACAGAGAGGGGAAGAAATCCAATGCATTGGCCAGAAAGGTGTTCAGCTTTGGTAGCTTGGCGGATTTGCCAAGTATGGCAGATTTTTACAGCTAGTGTAGGATGGGAAGGAGGTAGCCAAGCAGTCATTACAAATGGGCCTGGACGTAGCAGACTGCGTTGGCAGAGCAATGGGTTCAGCAGTTGTAATGAGACGCCAAGCCTATCTAAAAACTTCTGGCTTCTCTCTGAATGTTCAAAAGAGGTTGCTGGACATTCCCTTCCTAGATGACATGCTTTCCGGGGAGAAAGCGGACGAATCCTTTGAGAAATTCAAGGAATCAAAGTTGGCTGCTAAATCATTGGGCCTATCAGCACAGCCGGCCAAACCTGCCTTCAGCTTCTCTTCCAGAGGCAGAGGCTATAGACATTATGTGCCCTATGGATAGAAGGCACAGCTCCCGCAAGCCAGGCAAGGGCAGAGGCTCTTCTCACATCCCGGAAGCGGCAGAGAGGCCTCTAGAGACCAACAAGCAGCAGCAGCGGCAGGGTCACCCACGCTGTCTAAGCCGCTTTGATTTCCCCTCCCACGATGCACAGGTTGGTGGCCAGTTGGCAGGGCATTGGTCCCAGTGGAAGGAAATAACTTTTGATGCCTTGGCCCTGCAGTTGATTCAGTGGGGTTATTGTGTGCCTTTCCTAAAGAGTCCTCCAGACAGACCTCCACCTCTCCCAATCCAACCTGGACAGGAGCTCCAGCAAGAACTGAGAACCCTGTTGTCGAAGGGTGCAGTGGAAGAGGTACCTCCCGGTCAGAGGGGGTCGGGTTGGTATTCCCGGTATTTCCTGGTGCCCAAGAAGGGAGGAGGTCTCCGTCCCATCCAGGACCTCAGGGCATTGAACAAGTTCCCGTAGAATGACAAATTGATGATGGTGACATTGAGAGAGAATCTCAACACTCTCGAACTACAGGACTGGCTGGTGTCGATAGACATACAGGACGCTTATTTCCATGTGCTGATACATCAAAAGCACAGAAAGTTCTTAAGGTTCCTCAGAGGCAACAAGCACTATCAGTTCAAAGTGCTCCCCTTTGGGTTGACCTCCGCGCTGAGGGTCTTCACCAAGCTCATGACAGTAGTTGAGGCTCAGATCCGGAGTCCATGTTTTTCCGTATCTGGACGACTGGCTGATCTGAAGGAAGTCAGCGGGACAGGTCTTGTCTCATCTAGAGGACACCTGCCTACTACTGCACAGGCTGGGCTTCTCCCTCAGCTTGAATATGTCCCATTTGACACCAGTTCAGTAGCTCCAGTTCATCGGAGCAGTCCTAGACACCCGGGTAGGAAAAGCTTTTCCTCCCGAGGAGAGAGTCAGTAACATAGCCAAGATGGTGCGTTTGTTTCAGAACCACAACACTCTTCCAGCGGCTTCCTTCCTCTGCCTCCTTGGTCTCATACCCTCCTGTATTTTCTAGTGCCTGAGACTATACTGCGTATGAGATCCCTCCAGTGGCTCCTAAGGGAACCAATGGTCTCAGTATCTGGGAGCTCTCACAGATCGCTTTTCAGTGTCCAGCCAAGTAGTCTGTGAACTCGGCTGGTGGAACAAGCGCAGTAATCTATTGGCGGGGGGAACCCTTCTGGCCGCCTTGGCCCCAGGCTCGAGTGGTCACGGATGCGTCCCTAAAGGGTTGGGACGCCCACTGCAAGGATTGCAGGTGAGCAGCCTCTGATCTTAATCAGAAGTCAGGTGCATATCAACAGGTTTGTCCTGAGGGCCTTTTCCTCGTCACTCAGAGGGAAACATGTCCTCGTCCTGGCGGACAACACAGTGGCCATGCACTACCTCAACAACCAGGGTGGTGTGCACTCCCACCCACTCTGTACAGAGGCAATTCAGCTGTGGTTCTGGTTGCGAGAGAACCAAATCTCGGTCTCGGCAGTTCATCTTGCAGGGACAGAGAACACCTCCTTGTCGGATGCTCTGAGCAGGCAGAGCTCAGTCTCGCACGAGTGGGAAGTTTGTCAGGAGGTCCTCGAGGAGGTCTTTGCTCTCTCGGGTACCCCAGCAGTTGATCTGTTTGCCACAGAGTCCAACAGGGAGTGTGAACAGTTTTGCTCGAGGGAATTCCCATCGAACTGCGCACTGAGGGTCAAATTTCTGGTGGATTGGATCTTCACACTCCACTACACCTTCCCCCTGTTTCCCGTCATCCCTTGGGTTCTCAGGAAGTTGTAGAGATTTCGAGCGACCATGATCTTGATCGCCCCAGATTGGGCGAGAAGAACGTGGTACTCTGATCTCCTGTATCGGACCATTTGTCCGCCTCACCGGTTGCCTCAGTGTCTGGATCTTCTAACCCAGTCATAGGGTCGAGTGTTCCACCCGACCCCGGATTCCCTCAACTTACATGCGTGGCTCTTGAGAGGATGACGTATGCTGATGGGGACGTCTCAGAGGAGGTACTTGAGGTATTGCTGGCTGCCCGCAGGCCTTCTACTAGATCTCTGTATGCATGCAGGTGGAGAAGAGTAGTGCAGGGAACGCAAGACTGACACTATCTCGTGCCCCACCACTGTGATGGAGTTCCTTCTGTCACTGGCCTCTTCAGGCCTTCTGATTGCCACAGTCAAAGGTTATTTGGCAGCCCTCTCTGTGTTCAAGAGGTCCCCATGCCAGGGTTCCTTTTTTTTTTTTTTAACAAGCTTTATTTTATTATTTTTCAGCACCAACCAAAAACATGTAATAGAGCAGAACAGGCTGCAGATTGTTTGATGTCAACTTAGCCCGTCCCCCCCACATCCTCCCTCATATCTCCCAACTCCCACAACTTAACAATGGTGGTGTATCCAAGTGCCCAAACTTGACTCTTGAAAACTGACCAACAATATAGTTCTGGGTTGAGGGTTAAACTTAATGATTAAAAGTTCAGTGTGTCCCATACAGCACCCAAGGTCCTTCCCCTGCAGGATCACAGCACTGGGACATTTTTTTTTTAACTCTATTTTCTTTTCAACCAATCATCAATACATTACAAAAAATAATATACAGGTGTTGGGTTATCATCAACTTGAACATTTTAGAATCATAACCAAGTAATATATCAACCAAAACGAACAAATTTACCTAACATCCAAAAACCTGGCCCAAAATATAATGACATACACTACACATAAGACAAACATATAAACAAGACGCAAGACAGAACAGATACATATCCCCCCGACAGACTCCACTCCCCCTTACAATAGTTTTAGGTTTCATACTCAACACTCTAATCTATTATCACCCATAAAGGTAATTGAAAAGTCCCCACAATTCCACATACATTTCCTCCCTATGTTGTCAATGAAGCATGATTTTTCAAAGTCTGAGAGTATTTGCACATCAAGTAGCCAGCCTTCAACAAGTGGCTTTTTCCTTGTTTTCCACACTTTCCGTATTTGTTTAGTTGCCATCAAAAGGGCTTTGTTGATCCAACATAATGTTGTACAATCAATATTCCGTCCACTCCTTGGTGACTGTAGAATCACTGCCGATGAATTCCGTCTGAATGTAATGTTCCAGATTGTGTAAATTCTGTCCAACACATCCTTCCAAAAATCCATCACCCTAACACATGTACCTTTTTCTTTCTGACAACCCCAACATAGTTTGCTATCAGTCAATCCCAAAAACATTAATTCGCACTGGGGTCCAGTAAAGGCGTCGCAATATTCTTTGATGGATGTAACGCACATTTAAATCAATCTTTGCCCTAACGTGAACTTTCCAAAGATTCTCCCACTCCTTTACAGAGATATCCCTGCCCAACTCCTCAGACCAGGCCTGCCTTAACTTCTCTCATGAGACCAACAAGTGAATCACCATTGGCATAGGTTTTAAAATGCTTGACACTTTCTACGGCATTGCAGCAAGTAGATTACAAATCTCTGGTTTCTGCATCAATGGCGCATCCAACATCTGCTGTCTTTCAGATATCAAGATCTCCATAACTCTATATCTTCCAAGCTCCCTCTTATTCAGTCCATACTTTTCCATCAAAGTCTCAAAGAATACCACTCCCCCATCACGCCAGATGTCCCAATTACCAAGATACCAAGATACCTTTATTGATCCAACTCCTCCAATTCAACATTTTATTATCTACCTGCAACCCTGGGTTGTGCCAAATTGATGCATCTTTATACATAAACAATCCGTGCCCGCTACCGAATATCAATGCATCTTTTTTGTTGTTGTTTTTTAAAAAGTATTTTTATTGTTTTCATGTACATGAGTATCAAACTTTAACTCACCCCCCCACCTTCCCGCCACCCCTCCCTCGCACCGGAAGATCTCTCTCAAGCCGTAAATATGTCAAAAAGTCTTATTTTGTGTGGGCACCATTGCTCCGTATAGTCTGATTGGAGGTATTCCAGTACCGCTCCCCACTCCTTCCTGAAGGACCCACTTGTGCCCTGTAGATTATGGGTTAATCTTTCCATTGTCACTAATGACCACACCTTCTGTAGCCAGACAAACACCAATGGTGGGTCCCGTTGTTTCCAGTTCTGGGCGATTGCTAACCAAGCCGCTATAAGTAGACCCATGAAGCTTCTCCATTGTGTTTTCGAGAATTTCTTTGCAATCTGGTCCTTTAACCCACATAACCAAACTTTCTCTCCCATTTGGCCAGCGTTTGGAAACATCCCCTGCCTCTGTGCCTTCACTTTGGTCCAGAAACCCTGAATCCCTTGGCAGTCCCACCATATGTGCCTCCAGTTGACCTCCCCTGACCAGCCTCTCTAGCATAATTTAGATGTGTGTGGGTACATTGAGATTAGTCTCCCCCTAGACTCTCCGCGGGACTTCGGCACACCGTCTGCACTTTCTCCAGTCCTCAATCACCACAAACTTCAGTTCCGCAATGTCTCCAGCACTCGAGGAGCCCTCTCCTACATTGACAGGGTTCGCACACCTTCAGAAAATCGCCAGGACGGGATCAGCGATCAGGAACGAAGCAGAGTCGCTTCATGCAGTGTCTCTGGCTAGCCACGCCCCAAGGTTCCTTTTTTACTATTCCGGTCATGGACCAGTTTCTGAAGGGCCTTCTCAACAAAATTCTGCAAACCCCATTTGTTGTCCCAGATTGGGATCTTAATCTGGTTTTGACCTATTTGATGGCAGCTCAGTTTGAGCCCATGCATTCATGTTCTTTGCAGCTGTCATCCCCTAAAACAGCCTTTTAGGTTGCAATCACATCTGCTAGGAGGGTTGGCAAACTGCAAGCCTTGTGCTGCAAACCCCCCTTTCTGAAGTTCTATCGTGAGAAAGTCTCTCTTAAAGTCAGAGCCCGATTCCTTCCTAAGGCGGTTTCAGAATTTCAACTGTCCCAGTCTATTGATTTACCTGGATTTTACCCTCCTCTGTATCCCTCAAAGGAGGAAGAGCGGTTCCACCACCTTGACCCCAGTTTAGGAAATCATACCAGTTGTTTGTGGCTCATTCATTGTCTAGAACAGGTCTTGCCATCACTAAACAAACCCTGTCCCTTTGGATTATTTTGTGCATATCAGAGTGTTACCAATCGGCAGGCTCCTCTGTCCTACTTCCCTACCTTCCCATGTCTTTTCCACTATCCCTCTGATGTTTCTACCTCACGTAAAGAAACTTGACCCAAGGACCGGATGCTGTGGTTCACTCAACTACAGGGAATCACAAACTGAGCAAGTACAAAGGGAAAAGAAATTCAATTTGCCCTTATTGGTATAAAAATACAGTAGATTTTATTAAAATATTATTTTGTTTAAAAAAACAAAACAGACACTGGTATAAAGATTCTATTAATAATTAACACTTGTGTGTCATACAACCACAGTCTTGATATTGTGGCACACAAAACTACATTTACAAATAAATCACACTTAACAATCAACAAAAAAATCAAATTGGTCATTAAAAACTTGAAGCAATTCCACAAAAAGTTAAAGTGCTCAAATTCATAGAGCAGAATCAGTCTGGCTCTTAGTCACCCATCATGTTTTATTTCCATACAACCATTAATATACGCAACTGTGGGAAAGTCTTCCCAATAGATTTCTGTGTAGCCACCAGTCTTTGTGAACGGTGTATCTTGCTCTCAATTAATTTGTGATGCTCTGTATCATGAACATAAACAAGAGCAACTTATTAATAGTTTATGTTGATTGATTATTCATTAATCGACAAATTGAGTTGCATTACGCCTTAATGTCTAATTCATTCGCCATGGCACTCACTCACATACCTATTGTATTAACTTTTGATAGTAGTGCATATGAGGGTCGCAACACACCTCATGACTTCCTATCTAAAAAGGCATAGAAGACCTAAAGTCACTAGTCTTATTCAATGTGTTAGCATAGCTCAACCTGTAACGGCTTACTTATTACCTAGGAAAGTCTGGGATGTCCCTCATAATGGAGATGATAGGTGCTTCAGGAGAGTCGTCTTGATGCAATAATCCCTCTCTTCAAAGCATGGGCACCGCTCACAGTCTGCAATATGGTATAGCATTGCAGTGCTCATGAATTCTTGTCTACACAGATTTCAATGAGAACTAAGACGAACTCCATAAACAACAGGAACTGAACGGAGCAATATAACAATAACAACATAGCAGTGTTCCTGTGTGCAAAGTATTTGGTTTGCTAATAAAGTTTGTTTAACTTAATATTGCATCAGCAAGTGATTTAATCACATAATTCATCAATACATGGTACCTGTATATATTGAAAGTATATTTGAGATCGAAGTAACACAATTTTGGTGGGACAAAAATATTATGAAGAGAAAAAATCAAAGTTATATTCTTTTTATTTTGTGAAAAAAATACCATGAAGTAAATAAACAAACGTTTTGGTGTAACAATAGACAAACAATAGTCACAAGTTGTTTGGCAAGAGAGTTAACAAATATATAAACACTCTTGTATAAAGAAGCAGAAACAGAGAAACAATTATTAGAAAAACACAGTCAGTGTGCAAATTAGACACAAAAGAATTTAACTTCTGAGAGCATGAAAAGTCATACCGGGGCCAAAGCACAACTGAACTTTCTAACCGGCCTTAGCTAGCTCATATATGTTGTGACATCATTGTATGCCAATAGACCAAGAGGCGTCCAAGTTTAAATTTGGAGACGAAAACAATGAAAAATATCATCAAGTATTGTCCTGGCTGTTAAATGCCAGGCTGAGGCTGATAGAGAGAAAACAGATTTCAAAACCCTTACTAGTTAGTTCATAAATAGATTACTGATGTTATTAGAGCATCTCACGACAAGAGTGTATACTCAAAGCTACAGTTAGTATATAATAGAATACTCTGAATGTATTCAAAACCTAACTAAGAGGCAGTCCAGTCCCTATGATGAGTGGAGCCTTGAACTCAAAAGTACTTTCGGTGCTGGTGCACGCAATCATGCGGTTAAGTCAAAACAGGGTCTCTTCAAGGGGTTGTAGCGACACAGGAAGGTGGGTGAGGCAGTGAAGAATATGTTTCCACTATTCGAGGAGTGTCTCCCCAAGAGGGCAGAACAGGATCCAAGAATTGGGAATAGCTCAGTAGCACAGGCTACCTCGATAAAGAAGAGTGGCCCTCAGGAGACACTTGTGCATAAAAAGTCTATGGATGCGCCAGGGGCCACCGGTAAGGCTTGCAAGTACTTACCGACCCTCAGCGTACTCCGAACAAACTTCGGCAGTTGAGTCCATGTTGATTGCAGGTTCAAATCCTATAGTTGCGCGGCACTGCGGCTTTCAGGGGCTGCGTTGCGGGCATGATTCTGTGGCGGGACAGTGGCGATTTCTCCACTCCTGGTAAAGGGATCAGGCCAGTTCCACTGCAGCGAGTCTGAGGGCACAGCAGCATGGCACCCACGAAGTTCGTCACCGCAGCTGGGCGACACTCCTCACTGATGAGGCCCAACAAGGCTGAAACATGTCTGGGGATGCTTGTGGTCTTGTGCAGAAGGGATATGACCTAGCAGTTTGGGCTGGACTGCCCCTTTTGGGGTGGGATCAAGCCTGATTTGCATATGGTCTTTCCTCTTCTATAATGGCTTTGCAGGCATTACATGGTCTGGAGGGTTGCCCAGAGCAATGCCAGAGGTTAAGTTTCAATCTAAACCTTCCAGCCATCACCTTTTGCTGTGTAAATAACAATGCCTTTATCGTGATTTGTGCAAAGTGCTTCCAGTTGGCCCTGAGTATGTTTCATCGCCCTCAGCAGTTTCCTAGTGGGGCCATTTGCCAACTCATCCTGAATATCTCGTAATTTCTTTTTTAATTCCTCCTCCAACAACCGTCTTTGCATATCCCTTTCCACCGACATAGCTATCAAATGTCCTCTCAGGACCGCCTTAAAGGCAACCCAATGTGTACCCCTTGGCCTGCCCTTTGATTGCTCGCCATATGTTGTGAAGGGCCAGCATGCAGATTTTCTGCTTCAGCGAGGTGGATGACGCTAAAGTGTGATGTGATGCACGTGTGCTCCTGTCAACTTGGGGTCCAAAAGCCATATTGAAGTCTCCTGCCAGGGTGAAGTCACCCTTGGCAAAACTCTCGAGTTGTGATATTACTCGGCACAAAAAACCATCCTGTCCCATGTTGGGTGCATATAGAGTCGCTAATGTGTAAGTATATGACCCCAGGTTGACATTTAGAAAAAGAAAGCACCCACACAGGTCTAATCTACTGTCCAGGACCTGTACAGCCAGCCTATCTTTTATAGCAATATGTACCCCAGCAGTTTTATCTACAGCATTGGCCTGGCAAAAAAGGGAGTAGCCCCTTATTCTAAGCTTCCCTTTATCCTTCGTTCTAATATGTGTCTCTTGAAAAATCCAAATATCTGGGGAGTTCATGCCTCTTACATTGTGCCACAAGACTTTAATTACCTTCATTTTTATTCCGTATTCCATTGTATCCCTTTAACCCTTGTTTCCCTTCTATTAATGGTGCTCGTGACCTTCTTCCCTCTGGTAGTGCAATACGATCCTGCCCCCTAAACGTCCTCCTGCTGACCCCCAACTTAACATAATCCAACTCAAACACCCTCCCCCCTCAACTTTACCCCCATTCCCTGAGGGGGACCAAGGTCCCTAGGATTGCTGGGGTGAATTGCCTGAAGCCATTGGCTCCCAGAAATACCCAAAGCGGTGTTGTGGGGAGTCCTAAACCCCACTCAGAGATTCCAACTAGACAACAACTACCACATGGCCCCCTTGGCCCGCATCTTACTTGATATGCATGTTATCTCTGTCTTTGACATCCTGGAGCGTCTCTGCTTCTCTCAGTATCGCCTCCATCTCAGCATAGGAAGCGATTGCCGTCAGGACATCCCTGGGCCGTGCACTTGGTTCCAATCATCTCACACCAACCTTATGTATCCGATCAATAATGATAGCTTCCTCATCCTCTCCAGAGAGGAGGTCTGCAAATAGATGTTGTGCTGTAGCTTTCAGGGTTTTGTCGTCAATGGTTTCTGATAAGTTCTTAATACGTATGTTGGACCTACAAGAGCGGTTCTCCAAATCCTCACATTGGAGTTCCAAGTTATGTGATATGAGGGAGAGTTGTTTCAGCTCCTCATCATTTTTTTTTTATCATCTGCTAAGTCCTGCAGTGCTCTTTCCGATGTGTCGACCCTCTTTTCGAGTTTCACAAACTCAACCTTCACTTCCTGTAATGATTCCTTGAGCTCTGTTTTTAGCTTGATGAATTGCGATTGAAATGTTGCCATGAAGTGTTCCTGGAGTTCCTTAAAGCACTGCTGAATGTCTTCCTTCGCATAGTCATATTCCCGGTCTCTAAATTGGTCATCCGCTTCGTGCTTCGTTCAGCCCCCCCCCGTGGTGATGTTTCTGAGGTCCACAGCCTTTTGATACTATTGTCTGAACCCCTTTGAGAGTTTTTCTGTGTCACCAATGGTGTTTTCCCCCTACACTTGGACATGAGGGTGGTTTGTCAGTCTTTTCTGTGCAAGCACCCTGTCAGCCACTAGCCCCCGATATTGTGTCGAGTGGCTGGGTCTGTGTTGGCCGGGACGTGGGCTAATCGATGGATCAACAACTATAATATGCCCTTATTACATTACTGGTCTTCTCCAGGCCCGGGGTCTTGGCTATTTAGTAGGTCTCTGGAAGTACCCACGACTGTAACGCCTGTGTTTAGCTGCTCTTAAAAAGGATCTTGCCGCCTCCGGGGAAATGAAGAATTGTGTCTTCCCATTGTGCTGAATGTTTAGAGAGAGATCCCACCCACAATGGGGGGAGCGAGATCTAGCTGACCTTCTCTGTATTGCTCCTCACCTTTCCGTTGTCCTGCGTCCTTTCTGTGTTTCCTCGGGTTATGGGGGAAGGAGGAAACTCATGGGATCCTCCAATGCGCTCGCAGTACCCCCTCGCTAGGTTTACCTCGTGAGGTGAGCCGACAGGTCCTTCGCACCTTCTTAATACTTTCTATATATGGGGATCCCTCAGACACACGTTGAATGTCCGGATGCTCTGCTCATCATTGGACGACCCTTTCGGCTCCGGAGGCTACTCCTTCGGTTCCTCCTGCTGCTCATCTCCAGGAGCACCGTTACTAGTTCTCGGCGGCCGCCATCTTTGGGTGGAGATATCTCTGGATTCAAGTTCCAGCTTCTATCTCTCCTTCAGTACCCCCACTGGAATTCAGGGGGTGTTCCCACCTTACGCTTTGTGAGCTGTGTTGTTTCCAGCCCCCTTCTATATTGCGCCTTGTGTGGTCCACAAACTGGAAAAGCATCAAAAGCTTCCACGATGCTCCTCGCCGTTTCTCCCACTCTCCTAATTCACTTGCGTTTTTCCATATTGCGGATTGCGATCAAGGTGCTTATCCCGGGCTAATAAATGATCACCACACCTTAGAGTGGTACCGCCGATGGTTAACCCACTTGCTTAATTTCCTGCATTGTAGTGTGGCCCGGTGGGGACGGAGCTGTTTACACACGTCCAGTTCCGCCGGCTGCCATTTTGGAATCCGGTAATGTGGACTTTGTAAGCCGCTTCCCAATCAAGAGGGAGCCTCTCATTTAACAGGAGGGATATGTAATGAATCTGGACAATTCGCCCCTTCTTCCAAGAGAGGTTCCACCCACTTTGAGGCTAGGGAGGTGAGCACACTAAGCAAGACCTTTCCTAGGTGTCTGGGCAAGTGAGACCTCCCTGGGAGTGACTTCCCTCTCAGGGACAAGAGCTCCCATTCCGGTAAGGAACTCTGAGTCCAGTGTATGCTATCTGCCTACATGGGAATCGCAAAGACTGTTGTTATTCCAGTTTTGTATTTACTGAATAATAACATTTCTTCAATCGCTTTGTCTTCAGGTAATGCTGGATTCCACCTGACGCCACAGTCAAAGAAGAAAGACACACCCCTTTATTTGTGACGTTGTTCATAAAATCACAAGGAACTTTAAATGGATGAGAGGGATCCCTACCCAGAGGCGAGTCTCTGACGGGAAGACGTCCTGGAGTGGTGGAGCCACGCTAGACCACGGAGCCAGCGGTAGCGTGTAGAGCGAGCAAATAGCTAGCCGGATGCCGCAAGGCTAGCGCCTTAACTGACCGAGAAGCCAAGGTCAGGAGAGAGAAACTGAGATGGGCAAGCAACCTCCTCATCTGGTGGCGTGACCAGGGGCGTTGCTAGGGGGGGCTAAGAGAGTAAACGGGAGGGAAAGCCCAAAAATAGACCGGGACAAAGGGCTATCTATGTATGAAATACAAACAAGGGGAGGTGTCCTGTCTATGGGAGTCAAAGCTTTTTGCAATATTTTTAAATGCAAATTTAATCTGTGGTGTATCCAATCCCCTACTGTAGCTTTATGTGTGCATATCGAAAGGGTAGACGTACATACAAACGAGTAATAATACACGTGCGCTACCTTATGTGAGACTGGGAGTAGTTTTTATTTACTAACCTCAGTCACTTTATCACTTTTTTAGGAAAATCAGGAATTGCATTATACAATAATTCAATTGTTCCGCACATTCAGAAAACCATGATGCATGAGGAATTGTGCGGAGGGCATAAAACAGAACCGAAATAAATTCATACATGGATATGCCGTGTGATGACACTCTTTGAGAAAGACACATATACCAACAGATTTCTTCTCGTATTTAGTACATTTTGTTCTTCTCATAATTCACTGTATATAAACATCAGGTAAGGAACACATTTTCCTCACTAAAATAGAACAAACATAACCTGTTGTTGCTCTAAACACAGGACCTTGGATAGGTCTGACAAAAGCCAGGCTAATGGGTGACCAAAATGGATCGACGTCACTGACATAAATCAAAACAAAGATTTTAGAAGGGGACCTAACCACCCCGGAAGGTGAAAGAGTGCCAGGACGTTTCGGCTTTACTGTGGGTCACAGCCTTCTTCATGGAACCAAGGTACGGTATCCCCTGTGAAAGATGGAGGGGAACTATGGTTACAACACCATATGTAATGTCAGGGCGCAGTGTATAAAAGCCATAGATTGAACTTTTAAGATACTGAAGACAAAAGGACAAACAAATTAAAACTCTGGTTCACTCTTATTGTTGGTCAAGTACTGACCTTACACAGGACTGGGTCCTGGATGGTAGCCAGGCGGCTAACTATGTTAGAGTTCCGATGGACTTCTCAAATGGAAAAATGGTGGTTGCTTCTCACAGCGTTGAGCTGGATGGAGAGGGAAGGTAGAGTGAGGCTTTTGTGGCTATTATATCCCTGTGAGTAAGCATCAACAAGCCAATAGAAACAAGATATGGTTTAAGGAGGGGCAAAGGGATTACCTTGAATTTTGCGCTGCACACACAGCTTGTGGATGACTGAAAAAATCCTAGTAACGAAGGACCAGGAAAACGGGCTGAGGGAGCCTCTTTGACAGCGGTGGAACGGGGCTGTACGAATCTGTGGGATTAAAGACAAGTACCGAGGGGGTGGTAAGGGTATGTCTATGAACAGGGCATGGGGCGGGAGCCTGCTACTGTAATGAGAAGAGCTAATGTTACCTGCCATAAACGAGCCACTGGAACGAGGTGTGTCCGAGAGCTGGGAGAGGCACAGAATGAAGCTGTGCACTCTGTGCGCGAGTGCGCAGGGGCAGAAATGGAAACGCTGCACACCGACGCATGCGCGAAGGAAGCAGCATCATGACAACTCGCCGCTAGTTGCTAAGGGGGCGGTGTGGAGCTGCTGTGAGCGGTCCTGAGAGGGAAGGGAAGGAAGGCTAGCTCTAACTACCACTGTGTAGGAAGGACAAATAATGAGCAGCACACAGAGTGACAAACTGTGGTGAATTGAGAGAGGCCAGGGCGTGGCTGGGATCGTGCATGGGTGCCCAGTGAGCTACCTACAAGTCATACGGGCACACCGGTGTGGAGCTGGAGGCTATAGGAGTCTGGAAACAAGAGTCAAAAAGGCTGGTGTAGGCTGGCGAGAGGGAGAGGCATTATAAGTGGTAATGAGGTTCTATTTCATTAAGCCCCAAGGATGTAGATTGAAGTTTATACATCCACCATCTCTCTTTGAAATTGAGGGAATTGGTAATGTTACTGGTGTTGTATACTTTATCTGCAACCCACCAAGTGAAGCTGTCAGGACCATGTTGAAGTTCGAGGAAATGTGATACCATTGTGATAGACAAACTGCAGAAGGGGTACGGGGAACCTGCATCCGACTATACATACCCGTATTACATTCAAACGTTCTGAAATGTCAGAAAGACACTGTTGAACCCTGCCTAATGTTGGTCCCACCCAGGATGAAAATTGACAAAGCCAATAGGTTTGGCTTTGTGTTAATAAGTGTGATTTTTTAAAATAAGTGTGTTTAGCAAAACTGATGGTAGAAGGTTCTCACATTGAACGGGTGAAACAGTTTAAGTACCTGGGATTAGCTATAACGCCCGATTGCGATTATGCAGCAATCATTGCCGATAAAAACGCAAAGCCGTCGCTCTGACAATGGTAACTACAAGGTGCATCAAGGAGACCTCAGGCTTTTCTCTATGGTATGTTGACCATGTATAGGAAAAGCTTCTGTGCTGCTCTTCTATATGGGTTAAAGGCATTAAGTTTGAAAGATCTGACATGGCTCAAGGCACTCGAGGGAACATTTTGGAGGAATGTTCTGGTGGTGGGCCCAAGTGTACCCATCGAAATAATAAGGCTAGAGTTGGGCCTGATATCTATGGTAGCTCAAGCGTTGAAAAGAAGATGTCTTCTAACTCCCGTCTGCCCACTCTTGCGCCTCCTTGGTAAGGAAAAACACAGGGAATGTAAAAACAGTCTCGCAACTTTGTCAAATGAGGTATTTAAATCGATATAATAGAACCCTAATTGGGAAGAGAACTACCATAGTCAGAAAAGTAAGTTTGTCGCAAAGCTGGAGAGGTGGGATTGGTGTTCTAACTATACCCATTTGTGCTCACTAAAAGGTTTCATGTAGGTGATGCCTTTCCTGGCGCACATCGTCGGGGAACCGCAGGGCTACTTGAAATTGTGACCCAGCCTGGCATTACGCACATTTCTATTACTTTTGCGAATCAACAAACTGCCTGTACTATCTATACTGGGACCCAAAGTTTCGATCCCCAGAAGAATCCAGGAATTCCCAACTATGCCATGTTCCGAGCATACCCAAGACAGCTGGTCATATTTTGACTGAATGCAGAGAATTCGGCCCTTTATTAATCTCCTTGGGCCATATGTAGGAAAATATGATGAGATAAAAAGCAACAGTTTTTGGTCATATTGCCTAAATACGTGGATCCCATCCGTACATATTGCACTCTATCAGGTGTGGAAGTCAGTGGTGGCCACGGGGAAGCTTGATAGGCCCACAAACTAGGATAGAGGAATCTCTAAGGAATGATTATCAATTAAATGCATGTATGGTTATATCCTATACGGGAATGAAATAAAATGTTTTTGAAATGACTAAGGATGAATGTATTTAATGGGTGCAAGTTATTTGATGTGTTTCATTTTTTGTAATTATTGTATTTTTACTATGTGAAAGTTCTTTGAACTATACACATCAATAAATTGAAGTGTGATTTTTGTATATATTATTTTGATTGTGTTAGGCATGTGTATGCATATGACAGTATTCTTAAAGCCCAGTATGTGCATTACACTGCTGGAATATGATCACATGGCCTGCTGCTACCTGTGCCCAAACAACTTTAACAAGGACACTGATTTTTCAAGCTCCTCAACTTCCATGCATAAGGGACGAGCAAAGATATTTGAAGACACAAGGGGTCATTTTGTAAGCAATGGGGAAAGTGCATGTAGGGGACTGTTAACGTCAGCACTGCCTAGCTTCTGCGTCCCCTGCACAAAATGTTCAACCTTTACAAAACTGAATGCAAAAGTAAGGCGTTAAAGCAAGTGAAATCTCCTTTATAATATTTGATTTTATGCTCCGTTTAAAAAAAAATGTAAATTCCATCTACAAATTTCGCTATCGAGACAACATTTACTGTGGATTCTTATGGAATCCGCCCGTTTGTGGCAGGTGCTAACAACAGGCGGATTCCATGGGAATCCATTCTTTTTAGGCAAGTGTGAAAGTCTCATGCAGGTGTAAAAGCATGTGCCATTTGAAAGCGTAGGAGGAAAACATTGCAGAAATGTGAACTCTCTTGTATGCTCCTTCATCCCCTCTATATGGCTGAAAAAGACCTAGTGTAAATGTAAGTTGTAAAAGACTAAGACGTTGCTGTCATGCCTTGCTTTTTCACTGTGAGTCTTTAAATAAGAGCCCCCTAAGTAGAGTCACTGATATTTAGGAAGCAGGGAAATAACTATGTTATAGGACAGAGGTGGAGACCAATTAGAATTTCCCATATTGTTGCAGGCAGGAAAACAGTCATACTACCTGTGGCTGGTGGCCCATACCTGTCATCACTTCCCATTTCCCTATGCATCTAGAAATACACAAATGCATATTGTATGTTTTCTAGCGATATATACCCCTCACACCTTCATAGGAGGTGCTGGGTAAAAACGGTTTGGTAATCAAAAGTGTCAATATCACTGTATAGTGCAAAATAGTGTGATTGTTTTAATAAATATTAATGTTGTTGTACTTGTACTGTGTGTTTTAAACTTACCCCGCCCTGTGCTTTTGTCCTGTGCGTGCGTGTGTGTGCTGTTATTGTTGTTTCTGAGTGTCTGCTGATGTCAGTGATGTAGACATTCTGTGAGAGAGAAGCGTGTGTGGTTGCTGCCTGTTCTGTAACTGTTGTGTGAGTGTGTGTTTATGTTTGAGGAAAGCTTGCATATTTAGTTTTGGCTTTTAGGTGGCACTTTCTTGCAATAGGCGTGGCTATAAGCCACGCCTATTGCACTGGAGTATAGCTAGGAGCAAGATGACATTTAAGGAGGGACACACAGCTTCTGGGTGTTTTATTGTTTACCCATCCATTGATTGCCCAGTGTCCATGGTAATCCCTTCCCACCCAAAACATAGCCTTCTGGGATCTTTTGGCTAGCTCCTATTAAGCAGTAACATCAAACTGTGACCTGCTAGTGTTATTTCTAAGCAGTCTGCTGAGAGTTAATGGCCTAATTGGAGCTTTAAATGCGCAACTGGTTTAATAAAAATTTCATAACCAAGTGTGCCTTCACCCACTTCATTTACATGTCCCACTAACTCTCCCCAACACTCCTTCCTTTTCAGATCCCCCTGAGCGCCTGTAGACCATGAAAAGGGCAGGGGTGTGCAGCATACATCTCAATAACATGACATGCATCCGTTGTTTGCCATGAAGTCTTGTAAAAACAATTGCAGGTATTAAAAACGCAATTGCCAGGCACTCCTACCAGATGCCCAGGTAATAGCGCCATTTGAAAGCTGTTGCAATCTCATGGCCAGGCAGCAAATTATGGTAGTCCCTGGCACATGCATATATTGCCCATATCTACACAAAAGCGAAAAATGATGCGTGCTTGTATTGAAGGGAAACCTGAACGCCTGTGACTTGATGTATTTATAAGAGGGGAGCTTGATCTGCTGTCCTCGTTTGTACGTGGGAGGACAGCTACAGCTATTGTTCATTGTATAGTTGGGTAGGGGAAGAATGTCGATAGCGCTGCTGCCTGTGATGTACATTTTGTGTTGGAAAGAAGGCTTGTGTGCTTCTGCCTTTGTTGAATGTGCTCTCTGTGAGGAAAGCCTGCTGTTGCATTACTGCTGATCACTGACGTGTTTGCTTCCTGCGTTGTGCCATGGAATGGCTCGGCATTCTATTCTTCTTTGTTATTTTACCACATTAGAAATTGGACGGATTTATGAATCAGTAACTCGGTGGACAGATATCAGCTGACAGGTAAATATTAACTACCATGATTACTGGAGTCCAGTGGTAGAAATGTGATAGTAAAAAGTAGTGGAACTGTAACTCAAGTGACGGATGGCGTAGGGGGGAGGGAGTAAGGTGCAGCACATGTTTCAAGGGGTCGTGGAGGGGCCAGGTTGACGGCCAAGTGGTTGGAACAGGCAAAAGAAAGAGGTCCTCAGTACGGTTTTCTATGAATTTCTCTCAGGTGGAACATTTAAATATGGCCTTGTGAAATCAATCGCCTTTACTTGCGTTTCTTTCTCTGCTGGAACCCATGCTAGCACCTGCCTGAAAAGTAGCTGCTTCAACAGGGGCCTGCCACAAGAAACATGTGTCCTGCCATGAATAAAATGTGGTAATTTATTGCAAAGCCTGGACCCCAAGACTGGTTTATTTTTATCTCCTCTGCTCCGAAAGAGTCAGAGAGATAAAAATACTCTGTGGTCAGGAAGTCTCCCATAGAAGTGCATTACAGTGGTCAGAGTGACCAGTTACTAAGGCTCCAGCCATAACTGCACCCCTGTCCAGGGCAGAAAGGGGCAAATCCCATGTAGCCATCTAATGTTCAAATAACATCCTGTGGAATTGGCCTGGACCTTTATCAACTGTAATATTTAGCCTGAGATAACAACTTAACATGTTTTCCAAAAATCATGGGGAGATGGATGTTGCGAGAATTTTAGTGTTAGCAGGATCTCCACCATCTTCTGATAGTTAAGATAAGGCCAGAGAGTAAATCTAGTCTGAGAGGATATTCAGTTTTTGTGAATGTACGGCAAAACAGATTTCAGTTTATTTGTAATTGCGATAGCATGGTAAAATTAACATGAAAGTTCTGTCATCAAAAAGAATCATTCCGGAATGGTGCAAATGGTTTTATTTTATTTATTGGGTATTTATAATGCGCCTATACAACCAAATGGTGTTTCAAGCGCATCAAGACAAAAAAGGGATAGGAGGGACAAGGACAAACAAAAAACAAACAAAACGTTCCTACTAGGCCTGGCGAGATTCAGATCGTGCAAGTGCTGTAACATGAAATGCATGTGGGGTGGGGGGTAGGATGGGATGTGTAGGTAGGGGAAGAGGGGAAGAAGAGAACAAAACAAAGTAGTTGTTACTAGGACTTGAGACATTCGGGTCGTGCAAGTGCTGTAACATGAATGCAGAGGGTGAGGGGAGGGGGGGAGTGCAGGCCAGTGAGGTAGGCGAATGATTAAGGAAGGAGGGAGGATAAAGTTATATTAAGTGCAAGTGAACAGGTTCAAGCACAGCACAAGGCTGGAATGAAGAGCAACATCGGAATAGGTGCACATGTTGGGAAAGCCTCACCACAAGTTGTGGGGGCTACAGCCGGTAAGCAGGTAGGTAGGTGAAGGTGGAGGGTGATGAGGGAGTCAAGGTAGTATATTGGTCTTTAGAGCCGCTAAGGGTGCAGAGCGACAGCGGGTGTGCCAGAACATGTGAAGGATGGTCGAGTGCCCGGGTGAGGTGTGAGGACTGAGATAGATGGTTGCAAAAATGTCATAAATTGAGGTCCCAGGTGAATTTATACCTTCTTCCCCAAGTACCAGCCAAGGAAGAACAAAGAAAATCCCTGGTCAGAAATTGGGACAAAAGATGAGACAGGATACAGCACTGCCAGGCACTCAGCAGCTAAAAGAAAACAGGAAATTAGTTAGATCTTATATATATATATATATATTTCTGAGGCTTGTGGAATCTGCTTAGATCACATGCTGTGCATAGTCCGACATCTAGTGGAAGCTACGGAGTATTACAGTTTGTTTTTCGAAACTCGAAAAAGGGCGTCGACACAGGGCGTGCCAGTAATACTATCCCTAGTGTGACGTCCACTGTACCCATGATCCCTCACGCGTCTAGGACCCTCAGATAGTTTTTTTCCGCCATTCTGGTTGGAAGCATTTCACGGAGTTCCCTGGCCTAGCCATACTTTTGCTAAATATTGTTAAATTTACCCATTTCTCCACCCCAACGTCGAGTCACTGAACTTCCACACTCGACGCCGTCCGGAGAAGAATTCAACCGTCGACAGCTGCACTACGGATTTGGGCCTAGGAAGGCCTCTGGCCTCCGCCCGGGCTTTGGAAGGCCTCTGGCCTCGGCCCGGGCCTTGGAAGGCCGCTGGCCTCGGCCCTGCAAGTAGGGAGAGTGGGGGTGGACATACTCTACAGTCTTTTGGTATATAGGTACATTCTTATATATTCCTACTCTTACAAGCCCGCTGCCATAAGGTGCGTGTGGAGGGTACCCCTTTCCAATTCTGCCCCAAGTGCAACCGCAAATACCCTTGGGTCGACAGGCACGCAACGTGCAATCTCTGCTTGCCGAGGGACCACCCCGAGGCGAACTGCAGAGCGTGTAGTAGGTTTAAACCCAAAACACTTAAGGACCGTTCGATCAAGCGTTGGGCCCACCACTTCAGCGATGGCAGCGACGCCGTGCTTTCAGACGGCGAGGGCATTATGGCGTTGAAAGACAGCCAAGCGCAAGTCCCCGACCTCGGATGGTCGTCCGGCAGGTCGGCTATGGGGAAGACCCACGGCGACACAAGCGGTTCCCACAGCACTTCCACAAAACACATGAAATCTAACCGGGACTCGACGCGCACGTCGAGTTCTCGGAAAGAGGCACATAGAGTACGGTCCGAATCGGCGTCCTCTGGGCGTTCTCGATCACGATCGCCGCATGACTCCAGGCAATCATCCACTGTTGCCAAGAGTGCCTCGCTCCTCAAGGTAACGGAAGTTCGATCGTCGGAGGACGAAGCCGACTTCCATCCCCAGACCGCACTCCAGGAGTCGGCGCCCGCAGACCGCGTTACGGCGGCTCCCGAAACCCTACCTCCACACTCGAAGGATAGGGACACTACCCCCGAACCTCGACGCCAGGCGTCGAAAGGCTCCGTAGGGGCGAAAAAACAGGGAAAACACTCTTCCACTCACGGGGAGGGGGAAAAACAACAAAGGAGGCAGCCTCTGCCTACTTCCACACCTTTAAGACACTCCACTCCACAGAAACAGACAGACAAGTCCAAGTCTTCTGCTATCACAAAAACCCCTACTCAGACCACCAAGTCTAGTCAGGATAAGTCAGAGAAACTTCCAGAAAGGGTCATCCCCAGTTCTAGAGAATGGTCTAGTGATGACATAGACAGGGTCATGTCAAGGATGTCATCATTGGCAGATTTTTACGCAAAAAACCCTGAACACTTTCTCTCAAATACTCCCGACGGGTCAGCTCCCTCAGGCTCTAAGGATCCTATACCTCCAACTAAAAAGTCCCGGTTTGAAACACCAACACGGTCTTCGGACCCCTTCTATGTACAGCCCTACTCTCAGTATCAAGGAGAGACATCCTTTTGTGAGGATCCAGATTTGGGCATGTTGGAAGAACAAACTGGTACGGGCTACTATGGGGATGATGAGGACCAAGAAGAGGATGAGGACGACCCGGAAACTTACAGAGTAGATTCTCCGGTAGAGAAGGAACCCCCGGTTACCGACTCCCCTGTCGACAACCAACCTCTCCTGAATGAAGTGCTGTCTCGAGCAGCTGAACATTTCCACATTGACACCCAGGGTGCTCAAGAGGAGAGGGACTTCACCAAAGAGTTAGTGGGAGAAAGGAGGCCTGTTGTTCAGGCCATCCCTATCCTGAAGTCTATTCAAAGGAGAATAGACCCTTCACTCGTAAATCCTAACCTCACCAGAGCAGTGAACCCCAGGATTGAGAAACTTTTCAGGGCAGCCCAATCAGACCCACTGTATATAAGGGGGCATCTGAAGCCGGACTCCCTAGTTGTTACAAACACCCGTAAGAGGGCTGGAACACCCTTGTCATCGTCCGAAGCTCCTCTCGACAAGGCGAGCAAGAAACTGTATGGGTTGGGCAGGAAAGTTGCCTCCACTTCCGCATACCAGGCAAGGATTGCCAACTCCACCACCCTGTTGGCCAGCTACAACTGCCATCAATGGGAAGAAGTCGCGGCACTCATAGACTCCGCCCCAGAACCCTTAAAGAGCCAGTTGGCACGAGTTTCGGCGGAGGGAAGCGGCGTGTCCGGCAACCTTTGATGCCGCGGATAACGCCGGCAGATTGATAGCAGAAGGAACTGTTATCAAGAGACATGCTTGGTTAAGGCAGTCTGGTTTCAAGGCTGAAACCCAAGCATCATTGTTAGATAAACCGGTGGAGCCGGATCTGTAGTTTGGTAAGGCGGTCGAGGATGCGCTGAAAAATGCCAAGGACGAGTATGAAACACTCAAATCCCTAGGCCAACTAACCAATAAAACCCTTAATCAGAGAGGGAATGGCAATTTTCGTCGTCCACGTGGCCAAAATTCCCAGAGAGGATCTAACTATTCCCAGGGGCAGGGTACACCTTGGAGCAATAATAACCAACAGTCTACCCAGGGTTACTGCAGGGGTAATAAGAGAGGACGTGGGAAAGGTAGAGGCAGCCCCAGTAGAGGAGGTGGCACGCCTCCACCAAAACAGTGACGCTCAGTTCATGGTCCCTTCTCACGCAACCCCAGTAGGGGGACGCATTTCCAACTTCACCCAAGCTTGGGAAGGGATCACATCAGACAGATGGGTGCTGTCCACAGTATCCGCAGGGTACTGCATAGAACTGTTAGAGCGTCCCCGAAACCATCCACCACGACAAAGAATACATTCTTTGGACCACCAGAAGATCCTCCTCGAGGAGATCGTCAATCTGCTAGCAAAGGACGCGTTAGACCCCGTCCTGGGACACCAGGTAAACAAGGGTATTTATTCAACTTACTTCCTTGTGCCAAAAAAAGATTTGACAATGCGCCCAGTATTGGACTTACGGCCTGGAAACAAGTATGTCAAGCCCCAAAAGTTTCGCATGACTACTCTCCAGGAGGTAATCCCCCTCCTAAAAAAGGGGGATTACATGGCAACATTGGACATGAAAGATGCCTATTTTCATATTTCCATGTTCCCAGCGGACAGAAAGAACTTGCGCTTCAAGGTGGACAGTCGGCACTACCAGTTCAAGGTACTGCCCTTCGGGATAGCTTCGGCTCGAAGGGTATTCACCATGGTACTGACGGTGGCGGCAGCACACCTACGCAGGGAGGCCATCCCGGTGTACCCTTACCTGGACGACTGGCTCATCACGGGGGAGACCCCAGTAATTTGCAGAGCAAACATTCAAAGGACAATCAACCTCCTTTTCAATTTGGGTTTCTCAATAAACGAGAAAAAGTCAAGTCTCGTGCCAAGCACATCCAAACAGTTTCTAGGAGCTATCCTAGACACTCAAGAGGGGTTGACCTTTCCTTCCGAGGAAAGAATTTGGAATATACTGCTGCAAATTCCGCAATATCAGTCCGGTCACCAGTTAACGGTACGCAAAGCAATGGGTTTGCAGGGCATGATGGCGTCATGTATTTACATGGTCCCCCATGCGCGCCTGCGTCCCATGCAAGAATGGTTGGAGAAACAGTGGTCTCAGGCAAGTGGTCAGTAAGACGATCTAGTGGTCGTTTCGCCAACACTTGTACGAAGCCTTCACTGGTGGACAAGAGAGAATCTGTCCAAGGGGAAACCCTTTTATGATCCCGAGATACAGGCGGTAGTCACAACCGATGAATGCCTGACGGGGTGGGGAGCTCACCATCTCCACCACATAGCTCAGGGTCTCTGGTCGCACTCAGTGGCCAAGAATCACATCAACCTGCTAGAGCTTCTGGCAGTATTCAGAGCACTTCAAGCGTTCAAGACCTACCTGTTAAATCTGTCAGTGCAAATCCGGACGGACAGCACTACAGCCATGTTCTACCTGAACAAGCAAGGAGGGACTTGATCGCCAAATCTGTCCAAGCTTGCCCAGAAAATCTGGATATGGGCACTCAGACGGAACATCTTCCTGTCATCGCAACATGTTCCAGGGGATCTCAATTCCCTAGCGGATGCTCTGAGCAGAGACCCCCTCCCAGAGGAACACGAATGGTGTCTACACAGAGAAGTCGTAGAAGATATCTTCTCTCAGTGGGGTTTCCCCACTATAGACCTATTCGCCACAAGCGAAAACAGACAATGCCCAGGATTCGCATCCAGGTTCCCCCAACCAGACTCCCTGGGGAACGCCCTGTGGATGAACTGGTCAGGGATGTTTGCGTACGCTTTTCCACCAACTCCTCTAATCAGGAAGGTGGTCAACAAGATGAACAGAGAATCGATGACGCTCGTCCTAGTTGCTCCCATGTGGGCAAGACAACCGTGGTTCCCACACTTAGGCAGATTGGCGGTGTGCAAACCCATCAAACTTCCTGCCTGGTACAACCTACTGTCCCAGCACCAAGGTCAAACAGTGCATCCTCAACCCAACTCAATGAACCTGGCAGCATGGCTCCTGAGGTCATAGATTTTGGACATCTCAATTTACCACAGAGGTGTATGGACATCCTAAAGGAATCTAGAAAACCTAACACAAGGCACTGCTACTTTGACAAATGGAAGAGATTTGTTATCTGTGCCAGAATAAACAAATCAACCCAGTTGATTGCACTCCTTCCACTATTGTTACATACATGCTCCACCTGCTGGACGCAGGACTGGTTTTTAACTCACTGAAGGTACACCTGGCAGCCCTGTCAGCATACACCACTTCCCATAACAAGGTGTTGTGGTGGAAAGTACCAGTAGTTAAAGCCTTCATGGAAGGAGTAAAGAGACTTCATCCTCCTATTTCAAACCCACCACCAGGATGGGACCTTAACGTGGTGCTATCTAAGCTCATGGGCCCCCCATTCGAGCCCATGCACAAAAGCAGTCTCAAACACCTGACTTACAAAACAGCCTTCTTAGTAGCAATTACATCTATAAGAAGAGTCAGTGAAATTCAGGCTCTGTCAGTGCAAGATCCCTTCTTTACTGTCCATAAAGATAAACTGGTTTTACGCACACACCCTAGGTTTTCACCTAAGTTTATTTCAAAATTCCACGTGAACCAGTCCATCGAGCTTCCGGCTTTCTTCCAAGACCCACAAAGCTCAGCTGAGGTGAAACTACACACACTAGATGTGCGTAGGGCGGTCCTCTACTATGTAAACAAGACCAGACCGCTAAGGAAAACAGATCAGCTGTTTGTCTCCGTAGCTACAGGCAGAGAGGGGGATCGTGTCTCTAAAGGTGCCATCTCTAAGTGGATTATTAACTGTATCCAGCTGTGTTACTCACTTTCTGAAAAAACTCTGCCTTTCACGCCTAGGGCCCACTCTACAAGAGGCATTGGGGCCACTCTGGCTTTCATTGCAAATGTAGCTCTATTCACAACTCAGCACTACTGCATTGACACTCATTCCAAGACAGATACACAAGTGGGACAAGCGGTTCTAAGACATTTATTTGCTCATGACCCTTCTCACATCCCACCTTCTTCTTCAGGTACTGCTCGCTAATCTATGCACAGCATGTGATCTAAGCAGATTCCATAAACCTCAGAAGGGATATATTACTCACCGTAATCGTATTTCTGATGCTTGTATCTGCTTAGATTCACATGCGACCCACCCTTCCTCCCCTCTGAGAGAAGGCGCATGGATGCTTGTAGTCTTACCTTTCTATCTATCTGCTTGGATTATCTGTACTCGCGCTACTCCTCATGCCAGGAAAAATACAATCTGAGGGTCCTAGACGCGTGAGGGATCATGGGTACAGTGGACGTCACACTAGGGATAGTATTACTGGCATGCCCTGTGTCAACGCCCTTTTTCGAGTTTCGAAAAACAAACTGTAATACTCCGCAGCTTCCACTAGATGTCGGCCTATGCACAGCATGTGAATCTAAGCAGATACAAGCATCAGAAATACGATTACGGTGAGTAAAGCAACCCACACCCAATAAAGATGCACCTGAGGAGCAGACGTCAGAGACACAGTCCAGTAATGAGGTGAAACTTCTAAGAGAGCTGGAGAAGCTACAAAAAAGAGAGATTAGTAAATGGTGGGAAGAATTCTCTCTGCAAAACTATATCGATGTAGGACGCATTCCCAGAGGTCTACGTATCCTCACCACACCCTCATTCGAAGAACAAGATCCTGCCATGCTACAAGAATGGGGAGAGTCTAACACTGCTTGCTCGGTTAACTTCCTCAACATTTTGATCAAATATGCCAGAACAGATAGACATAAAATACTGGATAAAATACAGGAAGTTACAGAACAATTGCAGAATCTAGAGGAAAGTGAAGAGGGAAAAAATCTACTTATTAACATGGAAAAGGGATACAAAATGTTCGAGGAAGATATTAAACTATGCAAGCAGAGGAAATTAATTTGTGATAAGAATGATTATGAACAATGGAGAGTATTGACCTTTGCAAAGCGCTTCGATACATTAAGAAAAAAACTCCCTACGCAAGCCTCAGTTCCTACGAACACCAGTTCGATAGAACCATCGTCCTCAGACATCGACACAACTGAAAGCGAGAGTGAACAGCCACCGAGAAAACTTAATTTTTTAGAAGAGATGAGGCTGTTGGGGATGGAAGGCAGACTAAACAGTGGCAAAAAAACAAGAGACAGAGGACGAGGCAAGGCTTCGAGTCAAAGAGGAAGAAAAAGAAAAGGCGGGGAAGGCGCTGGATCTTCAATAAATGTGGACAAACCGGAGCGCTTAACACGCTCTGGAACAAAGAAATGAATCCATCCACTATTGAACTACCAGACATGTCTATAATCAACCTCTCCAACCATGAGCTGACCCCGGCTGAAAACCAGGTTTTAAAATTGGGATTGAACTTCTGTCCCACATCTGTCTACAACTATGCAGAAACCCGCATAGACTTTGATAAATTAATGCGGAAAATTCTTCGCCATGTTTCCTCCTAAACCAAAACCCAAAGCCTGTTATCCAGGACGTACAGATATCTCCATTCAGGACACTCTTACTCTACGTATCCTTGATGATTTGGAATTTGAAAATGCAGACTATGAGAACAATACAGACCAAGAACTTGAACTAACAAATGCAGATACCAGTTGGCCAGGTAAAACGGCATTAAAAATGAAATCTAAATTTAACCCCATGTTCAATCCGGACGCCATGTTGAGGCTTTCCAGGACCTGGTAATCAACGATCTTAAAAAGATCCGGAAGAAACGGCAGCCTATGAGAACAAACCTAACCCCAGTACAACAACGCACATTGAAACAACTTGGTGCAATGACGGCGTACATAATCAAACCATCAGATAAGGGGACTAATATAGTCATGATGAATCAGAATGACTATATCAAGGAGGCCCATAGACAATTTACGGATAAAAATTGCTACGCGAAATTACAAGGTGATCCTTCCCAAGCCATGAGTGTGTTACTGTCCAATCTTTTACAGACTTGGAAGGAGAGAGACCTGTTAGACAAAGACATTTGTACATTTTTAGAACCCAAATTTCCCACCATTCCAACAATTTATTTTCTGCCTAACGTTCACAAGAGCTTGACCAGACCCCCAGGCAGACCAATTGTTACACTATGTGGGGCATTGTGGATGAAACACTGAACATTGATCACTTTCGTTACTACTCTGCCCTCTTATTTAAGGGATACGAAAGATTTTTTGAGTAGAATAGAAGGCATCCCATGGGAAACGTCTTACTTGCTGACAACACTAGATGTGGTCTCTCTCTATACATCAATCTGACACTCTGATGGTCTCAAAGCATGCGAGTATTTTTTGCACACCAGATCCATGAATTATATGCAACATGGCATCATGATAATAGAGATGATTAGATTCTGGTTAACCAACAACTGTTTTCTGTTTGATAAGGAGTTCTTTATCCAGCTTCAAGGCACCGCCATGGGCACCACGTTTGCTCCCTCGTATGCGAATTTGACAATGTGCTGGTGGGAAAAGTTTGTTGTCTGGCATCCGAGCAACATCCTATATACAGACAAAATAATACTCTGGCTACGCTACATTGATGATCTGTTTGTGATCTGGGATGGCAGCGATCAGGAATGGCTAGACTTTGTGAGGATATTAAATATTAACAAGCTCAACCTTCAATTCACAGAAAGTCATAGCAAGACGGATATAGTGTTCTTGGACATCGCAGTTTCAGTGGCCAATGGCAAAATTATCAGCAGCCTATATAGAAATCCAACCAGCTCAAACATTCCATTACATGCAAGGAGCAGCCATCCCACAGCCTTAAAATGGAGCGTACCAGATGGGGAATTTATATGCATACGTAGAAACTGTTCTAATATCAACATCTTTGACAGCGAATGTGCCCTGATGGCTCAGAGATTCAAAAATCGAGGCTATCCTATCAAAGTACTGTAAAGAGCATTTTTAAAAGCTAGGGACATGGATCGTTCCCTACTACTGGTTTCTAATGCTGTACAAACGAAGATCACGGACAATGCAGACACACGTTTGATTCTGACTTTTGGTAACGGGGCCCAAAATATTCGCCAAGTAATACAAAAACATTGGCATGTTTTAAAACTAGGTGAACATCTTGGCGAGTTACTGGCACCTAAAGTTAACATCACATTCCGTATATCGCCTTCATTCAAAGATACTCTTGTACCCAGCTTCATGAGTCCTCTAGTTAACCAATCAGGAGCCAGTTGGATGAACATCAAGAGACCGGGCTTCCAAAAATGTTTTAAATGTAAAGCATGTACCTATGCTGTTAACATCAGTTGTTATTTACATCCCATTTTAGGAAAGAACATTAAGATTGTGTCTAGAATTACTTGTGAAACTGAATATGTGGTATATGTGTTAAACTGCCCATGCAACAAGTGGTATGTCGGTAGCACCAAAGGACAACTTAAATTAAGGGTGCTAAAGCACATTAGGGCAATCAAGAATGCCGATCCGACTTACCCTATGGCCCTTCATTTTAAGAATCAACATGGAGACAAATTAGAGGGTTTTACCTTCTTTGGTATACATACTATCACCAAACCACTTAGAGGAGGCAACCGTGAATTAACATTACGACAGTTAGAAACCAGATGTATTTTAGACCTAGAGACAAAAAAACCCAGGGGTCACAACATTGATGAGGAACTATATAGCTTTCTGGGTACATGAGGTTCTAGTAGATATTGTCTCACATTCGCTCTGACCAGGTTGCATATGTCTCATAGGCTTGCTTTTTTCTTTCTAAGTTAAGACTAGGGTACACAAATAATACGTGCCATGCCCTGAGCAATGAAATGCACAATGTGTCTCTGACTATCATATATTTATCATTTTCATACTTCTTAAATCTTTGATGATAATGGTGTTATTATATGTATGTTTATATAATAACGGTCTGGGGTTCTGTTCTCACAGTTTTGGTGTAGTTTTTAAATCATTGTTTTTAAAATGTATCTGTATAGGTTTTGATACTTATTTTATGTGGCTCTTACAACACAGAGACTTTTGGACTGGATTTATCTGCTTTATGGCGTTAAATCGGTGATAATTCTATATGGACTGAACACCAAAAAGTTTTTTATCCTGCATTTGGAATACTTCCCTTCTTTTAAACATTACGATGCATGTATATGGGTCAACTTCTCATTAATATGACTTATAGGTCCTTCTATGAATTTGGATGTTTTATGCACTCAGCACTTTACAATCAAGCAATATTTGCACGCACTTTGCACTTTATAAAAGGTAAACTTTTTCCGCATTAGTTTTCCTATAAAAACAAATTAGTAGCCCATGTATTTACCTCCGACTCTGTGAGAAATATAAATTAATAGAGATATTCTTTACTTTATATAAATAGGATACTAAAATCCACACATTAAATTACTGACTACAGAGCCCTATATGCATAGGTGAGGTACACACATGGACGGAGAGCAATATGCACTTTATTCAATTGCTGCTATGTAAATATATATTTTTGCTGCTAAAATGATATTTGCACATACATCCAAATTCCTTATCTTTTGCATCTTTGCACAAACCCCAACAAATAGGTATTATTGCCTACATGCATTCCGTTTAAGTATCATCCAAGCCTGCTGTATGTTATACGCAATCACAGTATTTAATAATCAGGTATCAAACATATAGCGAAGCACATCCATGCTTGAGCAGGTCAAAGGCATATGAGCCGATTTGCACTCTGTAAAGGCTACTACTGCCTGTGATTGTTACTAGGCAGCCAGGAGCAACATTTGATTACTTCCTCCTTTTATGCAATCTCAACGTATTATGGACACACAAAGAAACGGAATTTGAAAAACAAATGGTTTCTTTGTGTAACTGCTTTATTTTAAGTGGCATTATTTTTTGCCCTTTCGGCATGGATTTTGAAATTATGAATGCATTTTAAATCATGTTAATACTGTCATCCATGTCGTAAATGTTAGAGGAAGTTGTCTGTATTCTCCTATGAGTAATATATACCATCCAATCGTTGCAAGATGACTGCCTTGTAAAACATGTTGAATTAGTGGCTTCTAGCAGGTAGACACTCTCTATGTGTAATCAGAGAGTTGTTTGGGGATAAATTGTAGTCCATCATCTGTGTTGTTTGTAAACCTACGTGATCAAGCGGTCTGCGTACCGCGAAACGCGTTGTTCTTTTTTGGTTCCCTTTCCTGATGCATTTATATTAATAAAGAAAACGTGCTGCCAGGAAATACCGAGGTGTTTTCTCCACTTACTTGCCGCAAGGATATTTTTCTCCTGTTGCAGCTGCTCTCTGGAGTGCATTCCACTCGCTGCCTTTCCTTTGAAAAGCATCCATTTCATATATATATATATATATATAGATGTAACCCCCCCGTATATGTAGCATACCTGATCCCGGAATAGGCAAGCCTTGAAGTGATGAAATCTTGCTAGGCATTGTCAACCAATCCAATATGAGGCAAACATAACCCGAACGGCACAAAGGCACAAACTATGTAGGTGACAGCATCCCGTTTTTACAGTCTCACCAAAGTTCCAGGTAGAAAACAGTTCTACAGGGTCCAATGTTCCAAAAATCCAAGGAAAATACAAGAGAGTTCCAAAAGCAAGTTCCAGGGTCAAAATTGAGGTAATCCAATATCCAGAAAAATAGCCGGTTCACCACATTCAACAGGGAAAAAACAGCAGCAATCCAAAAATTGCCAGAGCCAAAAATCCAGAAGCCAGGAGGTCAAAACACACATACAGAAACAAACGCCACCCGCAACAACAGCGGAGAAGCAAAGGTGTTCAAAAGCCGGTCGTTTAATTAATGCCGGAAGGCTTCCTGGTAGATCATGTAACATGGCATAATCACATGACCATGTTGCTGTGGCATAGACGATCCGCGCGTTGCCCAGCGTCCTTGAGGTGCCATGGTAACCTCCATTCGCGTTGCCGTCAGTGATTTGAGGAGGGATGCCGGCATGCTTGTTTCCTGTGCGGGACCCTCTGCAGTCCAGGGAAGGGCGCGAAACCCCTAGTGGTCTAGAGAAGGAGTGCTGTGTGCGGAGGGGGAGGACCGGCAGCCCACAGGAGGGCAGCCTTACGCGGCCGGGAGGTACGTTTGTGGCAGAGCCCCCCACTCAGGATGGGTATGATGGAATCGAGCTACCAACAGGGGAGCATGGATGTTTTCAACCGGTTCCCAGGTCCTCTCTTCGGGACTGTAGCCCTTCCAGTCAATCAGATATTGCAAACAACCCCTGGAAATGCGCGAGTCAAGAATGGCATTGACCTCATAATCCTCAGCAGAACTCAAGGAAAGTGGAGGTGGTGGTCTGGAAAGGTGAGTGGAAGCAGGGAAGGGTTTAAGGTGGGAAGCATGAAAAAAAAACGGGTGAATACACCAGGAAGAAGGCAAGGACAGGCGAAAGGAGACAGGATTGATGACCTTTGTGATTGCATAAGGGCCGACAAAACGAGGAAGCAATTTATGACAGCCGAGTATATAGAGATAACCTGATGATAGCCAAATTTAATTCCGTGGTCCATACATCGGGGCAGGGCGGCGATGACGATTTGCTGTTTGGTGCATAGACAAGTCCATGCATTCCAAGTGACCATTCTAATGTGTTTTAGAAGGATGGCCAGTGTTGTATGATAAATGGCTCGCCCATGGCAGACTGCTGGAACTGCTGTTAGGCAATCTTTGTAGTCACGCAAAGATTTCTGAATAGCAGGTCCTGCAGTCTGCCATGGCGGACAAAACTCCATTTGGCCAAACCTAAAATGGAGGGGGGAAAAACCCAACAATTTCTGACCTTTGGCCTGCTCTCAGGGAAGAGACCTTTTGTCATGTAGGGCAAGGATGCAGATCCTTGAGTCCAGGCAGAATGGCCAAGGGACATAGTAACATGAAGAATCTTGATAACAGATTACCAACAGACGCAAGTGATGACACATTAGCACATCATTACTATCTATGACATGTTGGCTGTAAGTAAAGACAAATTACCTTAAATATATGATCTGATAAATGTCGGAGTCGGAAAAGAGCAAAAAAGCTAATTGCTTAGAGTGGCTTGACTTGTTTAAGTTAGCCATATAATATGTAAAGTATAGACATGCGTGTAGTGAGATGTATTCTGCTAGTCAGTTATATTATAAACCAATAAATATTGACTAGCATATTTGTCCAAGCTTTTAGTTTGAGAGAAGATGCCTGCTGGTTCTTTGTTTTGTTTTTATCAATCTGGGCTCTGGCTTGGAGATTTTTCTCGATACTGTATTTTGAGAAGCTGTGTCTTGCGGCTGAGGTCTGAGTCCAAACCTTGAGTCATATTCACGGTGTGTGTTCAGGATAACCACACACAATGTATGTGAATACAGTCTATCTACAGTGGTTATCTACATAGTTGAGGGCTATCCTGAAACTGTGGTGTGGTTGTAGCGCTCTTGGGCCGCAGTTGGAGAACCCCTGGTCCTAGTTTGTTATTCAAGAATATTGTCCTTTAACACAGGACTACGTTTTTAAATCTGCTTGGTCTATTTATTTGTCTTTGGAGTTTGCTTTCTGTGTCATTGAAATTCTAGTTTACTCATTCTCTTTCTAATAGATCTGTGTCTTTCGTGTACCATGTACTATTGGACTTGCTTTATGATTTTTCAATTTGCTTAGCATGCTCAAGGGTATCGTGATTAGGAGAGGGTAACACAATGTTTACTGCAGCCTCAATGCTTATGTGAAGGTCCTCGGAGAGGAGAGTGTTGATTGGTTAGTTTGTTGGGCGGTTGAGTCACATGTGTTACATGGTATACTCTATGGAGCGGTATATTTAGTATTTGGTTTTGCTCTGGGTTCTGTTGTGGTGTTGGTTTGAAATAAAGGCACAGCTCTGGGGTTTATTTGGGGATACGTAGTTGGGATAGTGGTAGGGTTGATATGTGGGGCAACCTTGGGAGTGGTATTGAGAACTATGCAGATCACTGTGTACATTATTTTTGGGGTGGCTGATAGGAATTGTGGGGTTGGTAATATAGTTATGGGGTCTGAATACCAAATCTGTGCATGACTGGGTACATTGTACAGGGTACTTATAAGTAACCCAAAAATGCAGACTTTGAGCATGCGCGATCCAAGCTCATTGTAATTATAATCATGATCATTATACATGTATCACTGAAATGCTGACTTGTGTTCCTAATAAGGACTTGGCTACAATATTTCTTAGTTAGTATCCTGCAGGTCAAATGCATTTTAATGCATCACTTTGTGTGTCCTATGTGAATACCCAATACAGTACATTATAACTCCTGATAAATTACATTGCTTTCATAAATGTGCGGTGGGTGGAGTCATGCCTCATTGCTCACTGATTACACCATCTTGCTCGAAAGCGTTCATTTACCTGTAAATCTCGAGGCGAGACAAATCTGAATGTTTCCAGCTGTGCTTCTCCAGCTATGAAAATGAGCGTCTGCTTCCATTTAAAAGGCAAATGCAATGAACATAAAAAGAGATAAGCCTACACACTGTATCCTACATATTTTCTCTCTGCCATCAAAAGACTGTGCTAATGAAAAATTAGGTGGATTACACACATAGGGCCTCATTCCAAGATTGGAGGTATCCATGGCGCTATTAGCGCCATGGCTGCCTCCAATACCGGGTCCGGTCTGGTTGGATGGGGACTTACCGGGTCATTCCGACCCTGGAGGGCCCGGTAAATCCCCATTCAACCAGCCTTTCCCCATTCCCATTTGAGCCCCGAGAGGGCTCAATGGGAATGGGGAAGGCTGTAATTACGGGCCTGCTAATAGCAGGCCCGTAATTAGCGTCCTGGTCCCTAAGCGGGACCCGTAATCGTGTGGTCAGACCACACGTCCTTTGCGGTTCGCGCTAAGGGACCTGGAATTGTGTGGTAGGGGATTGCCGGCACCGGTCTCCTTACCGGTGCCCGGTATCCCTTACCGCCCAAATCATAATGACCCCCATAGACTCCTTGTAGGACAGCAGCTTTTTTATATGAAGCCTCTGGGGCAAGCCCACCGGCACTTCATTTGTCACAGTCACTGGGCTCCCTCTTGACTCACTAGAAAGGTGGAGTGAAGTTGAGGTTTTTCTTTGGCGGAAATTACAGATGACATTTGCCACAAAGAGGGACAAATGGAACACCAAGAAACTAGACTTTAAAGTTCACACACAATTTTTATCTGCATACACCAAGTGGTTATACAACATAGAAAGTGCATTAGAAAGACATCTGAACATTAGAGGATAAACAGCAAAAGAAAAGGTTCCATCCAACCCACAGTCTCCCTTCTCAGGTTCTATCGTCGAACAGCCGGCAGGTACAGACACACCACAGGTAGAATTATAGCAATGGCTAGAGAGAACTACTGCGAGACTGAGAGTTTTTTCTAGACACACAGAAAGATGTGAGAGTTCTATAGTCCACCCAAAAGTGTGTCATAGTGAGTGAAAGAATATTGTGTTTCCCTTGCTCTAGATGGGCCTACTGCCCAGAATCCCAAACTTCCAGACCCTATTCTAGAAAGCAAGTTTTCCTTTGTGATTACACCAGAACAGTGTCCACAGTAGTCACTCACAGTTTCTGGGGGTTGTAAGGTCCCAGCGCCATTCCCTGATATTGGTGAGGGTTTGGACCTTTGGGTCCAATTCTTTACTACTTATGGTTTCCTTAATAACTTCACACCCTAAGATGGTATCTGGTCCCTGCTGGTTGCTGGGCCTCTCATGTCCACAGAGGTCGAGAATGGGCAAGTTGATAGTTCCTCCTGTTGTGCCAGTGGTCACCTGGGCTTAGCTTATGCACCTTGGACGATTTGTGCACGTATACCTTCCTGCTTTGGTTGGTCCAGGTAGAATGTGCCCCCCCTACCCCCCTCCCTTTCCTGGGTACTATTTCTAGGTTTCCTGGAGTTTAGATGATAGCCTTCTACTGCTACCATAGTCTGAACCCTGCCCTGTCTGTCTCGTCTCACTAATGAAGGGGGTATAACACCCCAGACTCACTCTGCAGCCTTAGAGAGATATAGCACCCCTGATAGTGCCCCTGACTCACCCCAGAAGCCTTATTAATACTGTATTTTCTGATTGGTCTCTGCCAGCAGCTGATCCCGGGTACTCAACATATATCTTTGCTTTTCATGGCTTTTCCACTTGGCTAGTGGACCACAGAGGCATTCTGGATCTAACAAACTCTGGTCTCTGGCTCCTCTCAATTCGCATTCCTAGGTTTCACTCTCCAACTCTTGTCCTCTTCCTCCCCCTGTTCTCACTCCTCCGCCACCTGCTGCTCTCACTCATATTCCTCATCCTTCTCTTGCTTTCCCTTCTCCTCTGCTAGGTTCTCTCTTTCTCTCCTTCTTGTGATCACCTCCTCGTCCAAACTCCCTCCAGCTAATTTTTCTCTCATTAATACCAGGCCCAAGGAATGCTGCTCTCCCCACACAAACAGCTGGCAGAGAATGTCTGCCTTTTATACTGTGGGTAATAAGTTGATTTGACCCTGACATGTTGGCCCATTCCTACCAGGGCATTAATTGGTGTGAGTTCTCCAGCATTGGATTAACATGCTGTTTGAATATTCCCTGTCATCAACCTGGGAATCCTCAGCAACATTAAAGCCATTTACCTTTACATATTTTAAACTGCTTGTCACTTTAGTGCTCTATTTGTCATGTTGGGTCATACTGCCGACAACCAATTAGACATGATCCCTTAGCTCCACCCCTGGTGGCGATCTTCAGATTTTTGATCGCACGTAAAGTGCTGGGAGTCCTCGAGAAATCTCTCTTCAGATATTCAACGATTTTGTCTAGTTTTTATTTGTTTTTTCCTTAATGTCATCTGGTTTGTTTCTGTGTTGCTTCTTGCCGGCTGGTTTGAACGTTCGACTCTTTCCATCGCCTCGGGGGTTGCTGTATTTCTTCCGTTTGATGCCAAAAATAGTCTCTGACTTTCACAGAAAATTGCCTTACCGTCTTTCTATCCTCCTCCGCATGCAAGTAAGGAGGAAGAAAGGCTACACGGACTGGACCCAAAAAGGTCTCTCAGTGTCTATATCTCCAGATTGGCTACATTTCGACAAGGTGACCAACTCTTTGTCAGGTATACTGGACACAAATTGGGTTTAGCGGTAACAAAGCAGACGCTGTCCAGATGGATAATCTTGGCTATTACTGAATGCTATAAATTGGCTAGTAAAGAGTCTCCAGATGGACTAAGGGCCCATTCAACTAGGGGCATGGCGACGTCAACGGCTCTTCAGAGGGGTGTCGCGGTGCAAGATATTTGTGCAGCGGCCACCTTGTCATCAATGCACACATTCGTGAAGTACTACTGCTTGGACTCAACATCATCTCAAGGTGGTCTTTTTGCAAAAGCTGTCCTTCACACGGTTCATGAATAATATTTCTGGTACTTCCTCCTCCGAATTCATACTGCTTTGGGAGCCTATCTAAGATGAGGAATACGTGGGAGGACACAATCCATTCGAAGAACAAGTTACCTACCAAATGTAACGTTCTTTTGATTGGATGTTCCTCCCACATATTCCTCATAGACCCTCCCAGCCTACCCCGCCGTACAGTTTATGCTAGATGCTCTCTAAATTCCTTAAGAGCTGGAGGTCAATGAATGCCTGGTCACCTGATGCACTTCAACATATCGTAAAAACAGAACTGAAGCTGACGGGCTCGGCTCGATCCCTTTATACTATGGATGACGTTGACGCTCGACGTCGGCCCTCGAGGGACATCGATGCTGTGACCTCGAGCACAGTGCCCTCTGATGAAAAATAAATTCTGAAGCAGCAAAGCTGGAAGATACGAATATCTAAGATGAGGAATATGTATACGTGGGAGAAACACCCAATCGAAAGAGCGTTACAGTTGGTAAGTAACTTGTTCTTTCGTCACTTGTAGTGTAAATACTTTTACAGCTCTGAAGTTCTCTTCTCTCAGTAGGGCCCATTCTAGAGCCTCTAAGCTTCCCTCATGGGGGATCGATATATATCGGCTTTGTACATCGAATGATGCTAGTATAGTCTCAGATTGTAGTTCATGGATCTCATTTAGACAGTTCAGGAAGTGTGTTGTGTCTCTTTGGTAGGTGTTGGTCTTTTGGACAATAGGCTGGAGGATCTTGTCACCATAGATAGCAAGTGGGTCAAAAATACTATCCATCCCTGGCACTATGGGTCTTAATGGAGGGGTGCGGAGGTCCTTATGGATTTTTGGTTGTCCGTAAAATACTGGGGTGATGGAATTTTCTTTCATGAGATATCTTAGAGTCTTGGAGTTAATCCAGCCATTCTGCAGGGCTTTCTGTGGGGTAGTAATTATAAGCGTGCTCATCACTGATGTGGAGTACCCTTCTATAGGTACAAAGAAATATTCACAAATGTAGAGCTCCAAGGTTATGGCCATAATCCTTTCTGCTAGATTCCTTGTTGTTTTACTTTCTGTCCCATTGGGCCCTTCAGGCCTGTGCTTTCTTAAGCAAATGTCAGTTAGTAGTTCACAAGAATATGCTTCTGTAAGGAAGGTATGGTGTCAAAGTAAGACAGACACAAGCGACCACAGTTAAAGGGTGTTTACTGAACTTTATCAAGGGTGTGATAAACACCTATCTAAACCCAAATCTACAGATGGGAGCAAGCTACGACCATCAAATAATAATAATAATGCAGTCCTAGTGGAGTCTTGTCAAAATAAAAGGGCCTATACTAAAAAAACGTATTGCCAATCCTTACCCCTAAATACACGTAGTGTGGGGATAATGTTCATGAAAAAGAAAGAAGTGTTCACAAAATGATAAGTCAGGAGGTTGAAGCCGCTGGCCTTCCTTAACCACATTTTCCGCACTGGTCAAGGCGGTTGACTCGAGCACAGCACACTCTTGGGCTTCTTCGGCACAAGGACACAGTTCCATTATGAACATTAGGGCCTTCTGTGCCCAAGTCTCTTAAGTTATCAAACTCTCTTGGTTCAGAGGGCCTGATGTACCAGAACAAATTAATAGTTCCTATACAAATATTCAAGTTGGGCAATTCACTCTTCACCCTAGATCAGTGATGGCGAACCTATGACACGCGTGTCAGTGCTGACACGCGTAGCCATTTGGGGTGACACGCGCTGGATTTCATGCGATTCATCCTCGGCTCCTGCACGGCCGCCGAGGATGAAAGAATCTGTGCTGGAGGGGCGGGGGGGCGGGACGTGTGATCACCCCCACCCACACTCACTTACTGTATCGCCGCCGCCTGACAGTGAAGCCCAGCCCAGCCCCTTTCTGAGCGCAGGGGCTGGCGCACACACGTCATCAGCACGGCGAGAGGAGCGCGGAAACAGTGCGCGCCTCTCTCCAGCACGGCGAGGACGTTAGCGAGGACCCGCAGGACAGGAACGCGGGAACAGTGCGCGCCTCTCTCCAGCACGGCAAGGACGTTAGCGAGGACCCGCAGGACAGGAACGCGGGAACAGTGCGCGCCTCTCTCCAGCACGGCAATGACGTTAGGGAGGACCCGCAGGAGAGGAGCGCGGGAACAGTGCGCTCCTCTCTCCAGTCAGGCTGCAATTCAGTCGCTGCCAGACTGACCTTCACGGTAAGCAGGGGAAGGAAAGTGGGGAAAGATTATATTTTTTATATATTATTAGCAATAATGCTACTTAGGTTTGGGGTCTGCTGCAGACCCCAAACCTATCAGGGCATGCTGGGCGTTGTAGTTTTGGCTCAGCTGAACTGCTGCTGAGCCAAAACTACACGCATGTTGCACCATAACCATACTACTATATTAGTGGGTGCTAAGCCAAAGTAGACTATTGAAGTAGTCATTTAAGAACAGGCTTAAAAGTTACAAACATTGCTTTTTTGCAGGGAAACATCGAGCTTATGTTGGACATTCTCAAATGCAAGAACCTGCACTTCATTTGGGAAATAAGCAACAAGGACCTTTGATGTTGGTTGTAGTGTAAATGATTAATTAAATATAATAGTTACAAAGAGTGTTCATGCTGATCCCTTGTGAATTACCATTTAAGAATAGTAAAAATACGGCTGGACACCTGTTCGTCGGTTTCAAGATCAATGAATGGAGTGGGAAATTGATCAGCGTATTCATTAAATAGTTTGAAGTTACACATCTGGTTTCTAACAAGCCCAGCTGTAATGGACATGAAAATCAAAGGGGGGTCTGGGAGTCTCTCTACCAGCACGAACACAGCCCATTGACCTGGTCTTGGGTGGATGGCCCCTGGGAGAGTCTCAACCAAGTCTTTAGCTCACTGGAGACTTGGAAAGACGGATTCATGCTACACCGGGTTGCCTGGCTAAATGAGTGTACAGTTGTGGCCAGTAGCAGAGGCAGCTTTTGGTGCCAGGGGGGTGGCCAATACGGCGCCCGCGGGAGGCTGTCGGGTGCACTGGGCACCAGAGGGGAGCCAGGCTGCACGACCATCTCCCTTCTGCCCCCCCCCTGTAACTTGTAGCTTACATATTATGGTGTGATTTCACACTGAGTGGTTTTTGCAAAATGAAAACCCAAAAGCAGGCGGCATTGCTTTCACGCTTCCATTTGGACCTTCAGCTCATTTTCTTGCCCTTCCAATGCGTTGCAGGGGCACAGAGGGAGTTTTGCATTCCTGCTTTACTCCCTCCCCCCCCCCCCCGTCTTGGATGAGCACCCAGTTTTATTTAGGCCTGCATGATATTTTCATGCAGGCATAAAACCATTGGATTCCTTTAGAATCCGTTTTACATTTGCACATGCTAATGAGCAGGCGGATTCCATAGGAATCTGTTAATAAAAGTCGCCTGCAAAGCATCATTTTCAAGCTGCGTTTACTGTTTTTGCAAAACGGAGCTTAAAAGTGACGAGTGAAGGGGATTGTGCCTACTTTTACTCTTTAATTTCACACTCCTTGCAGATGTTTACAGTTGCATGCAGGGGACCCAACCGCATCTAATGCTGGCACTCCCCTGATTGCAATTTACACTTGTAAGAAAAGGTCCCCCTATATATAGTCAAGTGCAACATGCTGGGAGTTTTAGATTTGGCGTAGCTGCAGAGCCGTAGGCTGTATACAGGCATGCTGGGAGTTGTAGTCATGTAGTAATAAAAGTTTCAACCCCTTTTGTCTGTAGGCCTGAACTCCGGCACAGAGAGTCTACTCCTGGGACTTCCGGTTACGACCGCACCACAGCAGGGAACAGCGGAGTGCCGGGGGGAACTGTGAGCGCCATTAGCAACAACTATTGGGGTGCCATGGACTTGTAATTGCCCACAATAACTGAGATAAGTGAGGGGGAGGTTGTGTTAGCCAATTAGGGGTTAACTAGCCTAACAAGCTATCTATAATTCTATCTGCTGTCACTGGCCGACTGATGGAGCACCCAAAAAATAAAAAACAAAGGTTAAGTAAAGGGAGTGGTAGTACCAGTGGCCGACCCTTTCAAGAGACATGGAGCGAGATGTATGGCATTATAGAAAAAAATGGCAGATCATTTTGCGTTCTATGTACTGAAACGGTAGTAAGCAGAACGTGGAATATAAATAGACATTTTGAAACTAATCATTCCCAGCTCTTGGAAAAAAGTGAGGATGAAAGGAGGGAATACATTTCCATGAAGCTACACCTTTATAAGAGCCAATCTAACTCCATCCTTAAATTTATAAAAGGCTCTACAAATTTAAACTCTGCAAGTTTGAGCATTGCTCACTCCATAGCTCAGCATGCAAAAGCGCTTAATGAGGGAGAATTTATTAAAGAAACTCTCCTAAGATGTGCGCCAGTTCTATTTCACGATATGCAGAATAAAGATGCAATTATTAAGAGAATATCTGAGTTACCACTCAGTAGAAACATCATAAAAGACCGAATAATGAGACTGAACACAAACGTACAACATCAATTAAAGAGAGACATAAGGAATTGTAAATATTTTTCCATCTCTCTTGATGAAACTACTGATGTCACATCGCATGCTCAGTTGGCCATTATTGGTCGATATTCTGATGGTCACACAATGAGAGAAGAGTTGATAAAGTTAGTATCAGTGCCAACAAGTACATCAGGAAGCGAAATATGTAAGGTTGTTATGCAAACATTCTGCGACCTAAGCATTGATATATCTAAAGTTGTGTCAGTGACGACAGATGGTGCCCCAAACATGGTGGGGAAAAAAATTGGATTTGTGAAATTGTTTACAGATGCTATTGGACATCCGATTGTGCCTTTTCATTGTATTATCCATCAGGAGGCTTTATGTGCCAAGGCAGGATTCACTGACTTAAATGACTTAATGTCAGTTGTTACAAAAATAGTTAATTTAATAGCTGCTCGCCCCCTTCACAAACGAGAATTTTCAGCACTTTTACAGGAGGTTGATTCCACCTACAGTGGACTGCTGATGTACAATAATGTAAGATGGCTGAGCCGAGGCAAGGTTCTTGAGCGCTTTGTGGAGTGCTTTGAAGAAATTAAGATATTTCTTGAAGAGAAGGGTCTGAGAAACTTTCCTCAGCTCAATGATGATAAGTGGATCAACACCCTGATGTTTTTTACAGATCTCTCTGTTCATGTTAATGAACTGAACTTAAAGTTACAAGGTTTTGGCAAAAGTATTGATGTTATGTTTGGATACATAAAAGCTTTTGAAAGTAAAGTAAAAATTTTCAAGCGAGATGTAGAAACTAAAACGTATAAGTATTTTCCTCGAGTACAAAAGCATTTTGAGAAGGCCAGTGCAGCTGTACGAAATGAAGTGGAACTCTTGCATATGAAGTACCAGCATGTTTTAGACTCGTTACTTGACCAGTTTACTGATAGATTTAGTCAATTTAGAAGCCTAGAACAGACCATGAAAATAATTAAGTATCCTGATGTAGTAGTCTACAATAGTTTGGAATTAAATGGTTTCCAATGGATGCAAATAGATGATTTGGAGATGCAGCTTGCAGAATTTCAAGACAGCATCTGGGCTCAGGTGTTTGTCGACTTGAGGTCAAAGCTTGAGAATCTGGAAAGGGGCCGCTTGGAGAATAAAGATGAGTGCCACTACGAACAGGAAATTTGGAGTGCCTGGAACAGACTACCAGACACTTTTAGCACCCTGACAAATATAGCAACAGCTTTACTCACAATTTTTCCTTCTACGTACTTTTGTGAGACCTTATTCTCAGCATTTAATAATATCAAAACCAACAAAAGAAACAGATTGACAGATGAGGTTACTAGCGCTTGCTTGGGCCTGAAGTGTACAAAATACCAACCTTCAATTGAAGATTTAGCCAATGAAATTCAGCAACAAAAAAGTCACTAATAGGCAGGTTAGTTAAAGAATTTGCCCTCCCCCTCACTTATCTCAGTTCACGGCAGGGCTGAATATTCATAATCTTCGCCCTCACGTAACTAGGAATATTCATAGCAGGGGCGGGCTGGAGTGGCATGTTGATGAGGACGTGGAGCTGGAAGCAGCCGACTCCACAGCCCTGGTTCACGGCACCCCAAATAAGTTCAATAATATCAAGGGCAACATACGAAATCGACTGATGAACAAAGAAGTTACTAAGCAGGTATGTTAAATAATTTGTTTTTGGTTTATTAAATACAATTATATATTGCAATTATACATTTTTGTAGTTTAAACTACTATAAATTGCGCAAAATTATGTTTTTTGTCGAAGTGACACACCACGCGAGTTATGCTCGATCTTTTGCCGATTTTTGACACACCACGCCAAAAAGGTTGCCCATCACTGCCCTAGATCCTCCTCTTCCGGGCTCAGATCTTCTTCTCCAATGCTTATGGAATATCTTTTCTCGAGTAACTCACGGTTCACCCTGGATCCCCCTTAGCCGGGCTCGGACCAATTACAATTTGTATCGGCTATCGAAAACTTTCGAATGTGCACTGGGTTTAGCTTGACCCATTGCAGGACCACTTCGATTTCACAGTTCACAATTTTGGTTGTTCCCCTCAGCCGGGCTCAAACTTCCTCCATAACGTGGGATTCACTATCCCCAACTTTCTTTGGCATCCTTCAGTCAGGTTCACGTTTGCCACAGTTTTGGATGTTCCCCTCAGCTGGGCTCAAACTTCCTTCACTTTCTTTGGCATCCTCAGTCGGATTCATGTTTGCCACAATTTTCCATGTTCCCCTCAACCTGGCTCAAACTTCCTTCACTTTCTTTGGCATCCCTCCGTCGGGTTCACGTTTGCCACAACAATCATTCACATGCAATACTTGGCAAAGGCTTTCGACTGTATGAGTTGTCTTTTACATTTGCTTTCCCTTGTATGACCACTTTGAATTGACTTTCATTGGCCTTTCCTACGACCTCTTGGCATTCGTAGTTTCACAATTTCAGTTGGATCCCTAACAGAGATCTTCGATTGAGTACCCACGTGGTGCTGGACCACTCTGTATATGGTACCTGTCTTGGCTTCAAAAGTTCAGTCACTCCTTGGATATTCAATTATATTTGCTTCGCTCATCACATACACCTCACACTCTGTTCTTTGCAGATTTCTTCATACAATGTTGCTGCTTGCAACCTGGGTTCTAACACAGACCGGTCATATTACTATACTACATATTATCCCCACCAAAAATATTGCTGTATATACGGTCGTCTGGAACGCCATAGGCGATATTTTTGGGGGGGGATAATTTGTGGGAGCGGGAGTTGCGGGGTGTTCCCCCGCACATTTAAAAATAATGCATGGGTTGCGGGGGTGACCCCCGCAGTGTCCATGACTCAATATTGCCGGAAAAATATGGCAATATTTTTGTATCGTGATATTTTTGCGGGGATATTAACACATGGAACCAGTCTCCACGACTCACTGGCTATGCTGACTTTACTGCCGCTGCTTTTTTGTAGGAGCCAAGGACAGAACCAGAGCGGCAAACTCTTCTCCCTGCCTCGGCTATTGATTTGGGGGAGCCCCGGGTACCTTCGACACACAATGCACCTTTCTTCAGTTTTAATTACAGGTCTTATGTTTCTTAATCTCGAGGGCTCGTGAAAGTAGCAGTTTTCCTCCAAAAAGGCCACCCTTTCTGGTCTTGCTGTCTTTCTTCTCGTTTTAAACTGCCATCTCTGAACTGCTGCTTCCTGGTGTGTTTTGCCTTGCTCAGCGTGTGCTTCGTGCTCCGCCATTTATCCATGTGGGGAAGTGTGATGGAAGTCAGGTGTGTGTGGTTATCAGTAATTGCCTGGCTCTGCCTGACCCTTGTGTTGGGACATGTCAAGTATACGGCTCAGGTGTTGGTCTGCTTTCTTTCATAGTGAGCTGTCTGTGAGAAAGTGTTCGTGACTGGACAGGGGGGGTTGAGTTCCTAAGTATCCTACCTGGTATGATGGGGAGAAGGTGTTACAGGTAAGGGGATACCACGTCACACCGTCCGGTCTCCCACTCCCAAAGACCCCTCATCCAGGGGATTCTCCCGCACTGGTCCACCCCCAGGAACTGGATCCAAAAGCGATGGCCATGTCCTGGCCACCTGGATGACAGCTCCCTGGGGACTAGCGGGCGAGACACCTTCTGGTTTCTCACACATCTTAGATTTCTACTGTTTTATCCCAACAACTTGGCACACCCCTTGGCAAGCTTAGAATTTGTGATGAATCCAGTGGAGTCATCACTGTTTACCAGCGGTACCCCCCTCCAATGTGGCCAGAGGAAGACAGTTGCTACTTGATCCTGACCCTGGGAGCAGTTATATGAGGGAGGAGACAACTACTGGGAGATACAGTGGGCCTCATTACAACTTTCGCGGAACGGGTTAACGGGCTCCGCTAATGGAGGCGGACCCGTTGAACCCGTCTTGCGAAATTGTAAAACCAGGCGTCTTTACCGGGTCCCGCGAGGGGAAGAGGGAGCTAACAACGGGCCGGTCTTAATCGGCCCATTGTTAGCTCCCTCACCCATTCCCATTGAGCCCTATGGGGGCTCAGATGGGAATGGGGAAGGTCCGGGCCCGGATTCCCAGAGGGAGGAATTACCAGGCCCTCCGAACTCGGAATGGCCCGGTAATTCCCTATTCTGGGAACCCGGTAAAGGAGCCCGGTTTGGCGGCAGCCATGGAGCTAGTAGCTCCATGGCTGCCGCCAAACTCGTAATGAGGCCCAGTGGCTTAACTGGAGAAGACACAGTATTCCCCACTTTCCCATGAAACCATGACATACCCAAGACCTTAATGGCCTGTTGTCAGTTAGCGGTCCTGCCCCCATAGAGAAAGCCAAGGAATCTCTTCTCCAAGCTTCTTTGTTCAGAACTCCACCTTTGATGCAAGTACCCACAACCCACATATTGCACCCTTTGTCTCAGGTGTACCCTTATGAAAAATCCCTAAAGAAAATAACTTAGGAGTCAATACATTCATGCCTTCTTTTTCTAATGTACCTTTATATGAGAACCCTAAGAAAAACCACTTGAGAGTTAACACGTACCCAACACCTTTTTCTGATATACCCTTATATGAAGTCCCGATGGAAAGCCAAACAAGTTTAGAATCCAATGTCATCCATGGGTGCCAACTCCCATAATCACTCGGGCGTTGAGATGAGGAAGAAGAGTAAGGTGTTTATGCAGAGTAACAGCAACTACCATCGGCAGACTAGTTGTTTGGACTTAATAGCAGTGCGCAGGACCTTTAAAAATGGAAAGCGCACTGTGGAAGTGAGCTGTGCTCGAGAGGACATTAAGCTCCAGGTCGGGGACACGCGAATACAGAGAAGGACACCGGACCGAAAGAAGAGAAGGTGCGTGCGAGCCAGTAGGGTTGTTGAGACGAGAGGAGCCATGCTGGAGCTCCGCTCGCTGGAGCAGCACTCTTAATCCCCGAACTAAATGGGAAATGGGAGAGTCACTGCAGAGTTGTTTAAAACACTGGGAGAGCGTCAGCACAGTTTCCCAGTCGTACCCCTCTCCCATGTGGCCAGGGGAAGACAGTTGCTACCTGATCCTGACCCTTGGGACAGTAATAGGAGGGAGGAGACACAGTGGGCCTCATTACAACCTGCCAGTCCGGGACCGTGCAAAATCCGTGACGGCGGTAAAAACGTTTCCGTGTCTGCAAGGTTGCAGAAAAACCGTCCGATTACACGCTGTCGGTCGCGCGCACCACATGGACTCGGAAACGTTGTTACCGCCGTCACGGAAAACCCCACGGAAATGGAAATAACGCAGCCACAAGTGGCGCAAAACCCGTGTCCGCCTCCGCCGCCACGGACACGGAAGCGGAAATACCATGATCGCCAAAACAGGAAACAGAGAGGCGGCCATCATATAAAAGCACAATCCATTGCCATCCAGAGTCAGCACAAGCACAATCCTAACTCTGAGAAGCCAAAAGGGACCACCAGCATGTCTGCCAGGATTCCTGCTCAGAGGCAGCGCAAACAGCGCTTCAGCGAGGCGGAGCTAACCGTCTTGGTGGAGCACATTGTGGACAATGCAGAGATGCTGTTCAGCGCCGACCAACGTTGTGCCACACAGCAGCGGAGGAAGGAGGTGTGGGCCGAAGCTGCACGCAAGTGCACCGCTGTGGGCGTGACAGTGAGGAGCGTGAAGGACTGCCACAAGCGGTGGGACGACCTGAGGCTGAGGGTACGCAACCTCATTTCCACGCACCGCCAACGCAGCAGTGGGACAGGCGGAGGACCCCCTTCCCCACTGAGGCTGCAAGCATGGGAGGAGCGTTGTAGCAGCATCCTCCACCTTGAGGGAATCCATGGGATCGGGGAGGCTGAGGCAGGAGTGAGCCCACCTGCAGATGCCGGTAAGTGCCCAAACATGAATGCCACATGAAAATATGCAGTTGTGAGTACTGGGCCAAAGGACCCATTAACAACCCCCCCCCCCCCCCCAGGCAGTGCATATGTGGGCCAAAGGACCCATCATGATCTGTATGGCAACCAATATCACAGAATGCATACACCAGCAATCAGATGCATGTGACTAACACTATTCAATGTACAATCTTAATGATGCATGTGATGCACCCATCTACCACCACAACAACACTAATTGCATGCCCTTTGTGTCCCCACAGCCGTTTCAAGTGACAGTGATACTGCACAACAGGCCAGCCAATCTGCACCGGCAAGTACACAAGCCACCGCCACCACACAGGAGGATGCTGCCGGCAGTTATGCTCCTCTGGCCACATTACCAGCCACTACAGATGTGCCGCCCACCACCACCACCGACATCCCCACCGTTTCCACACTGCCTGAGTCTAGACAGGTGCCACGGGAACCTATCATGGCCACCCAACACAACACTGAAGGCAGCAGCACTGCATAGGGGGCGGCCTGCAGTGATAACAGTGCCCCGCAAGAGCACTCGGAAACGGGGCCACAGGGGGAGATGCCCACATTGGAAGACCTGGGCTCCTTCCATGAGCTGGAGTTCAGCCCCACATCACTGAGGAGTCCCATGAGGTTGCCCACCCCATCCATGGCCGAACTGAATGCCCGCATGCAGCGGATGGAGGAGCAGCAGGCTACCCTCACCCAGCTGGTGGAGAGGCAGCTAGAGGAATCCAGGCTGCAGAGGGAGAGCTACAGCGCCTCAGTGCGTCGCCTGTCGAGGTCCATCGGACGCTTCGCAAGCACTATAGTAACCCTTGCACGCCATGTGCGGGAGGGCAACGACCACACCTCCAGGCTTGTAGAGGCCATGTTGGTTGGCCAACAGGCAAATCTGGCACGGATGCCCTCAATCCCAGATTCTGCGCAATCAAACACAACTACCCCATCCAGCTCCACTACTGCCAGCCCAAGGAGGCGCTCGAGTAGGCTAACGGGTCCCTCGGGCAAGGTTGCACAGGCACAGAAGCGCACACGGAAGTGATGGCATGTGTGTGGGGCAGTGCAGGACACATGTGGACTACAAGGGTGAGAGAGGGGTGGGCACGTTTGGGTGGTGGGGTAGGTAGTTTTGGGGGTTTGAACAATGGGGCCTGGGTGGGGGTGGGCACGTTTGGGTGGTGGGGTAGGTAGTTTTGGGGGTTTGAACAATGGGGCCTGGGTGGGGGTGGGCACGTTTGGGTGTCGGGGTAGGTAGTTTTGGGGGTTTGAACAATGGGGCCTGGGTGGGGGTGGGCACGTTTGGGTGGTGGGTGGCCCCGGGTGTACAGCTTCCCTAACCAATGCACCTCCTTCCCTGTTGTTATTACATCAATACATCACCATTTCGAATCAAGACATACATGTGTGGACATTGATCATTTATTTTGCAGTGCAACTATTAATTCATTGTCGTCACCATGTTCGTGCATTTCTGTGAATGTGCTGTGACTCAAAAGTAAATGCGAATCAGGGCATCCCGTGCTCTCTGGCCATCATGTGGACCCCCAGGGGGAGGCAGTCCCATCCCCATCCCCATCTTCCTCATCTGCGTCTGGTGGCATTGGGATGTTCCTGCGCAGGCATATATTGTGCAGCATGGCACATACGAGCGTGATTTTACCCGTCTTCACTGGGCTGTACAGCAGTGATCCGCCAGATCTGCTCAGACAGCGGAAACGGGCCTTCAGCAGTCCAAATGTCCTCTCAATCATTCCACGTGTGCGGATATGTGCCCTATTGTATGCCTCTTCATGCCTGTTCCTTGGTCTCCGTACAGGTGTCATCATCCATGGCGTGAGTGCATATCCCGCATCACCTACATGGGATGTAGATGGGGGAACATGTCAGTGTTTGTGGCATCATGTCCTCATCTGCTGCTGTGCATTCTTGTATCATCATTCATTCATGCATATGTACAATGCACTGTATGGAGGTATGTTTTGGGCATCACGATGTATGTCGCTAACTGGATATGGGCCTACACATTAACTTGCATGTTTACTGTGCCCTGCGGGTGACATTTGATTGTGTGCATGTCACGGTGCAGTGCTGTCCACACATGGCAGAGTGACTCCACTGTACGGAAGTAGTAAATACACGTTGTCTCATTTACACGCCTCTCGTGCCTTTTGAGGCAGTGTTTCAATTGAGGGTGGGTGTCTGCAGTGGCACAAGGTTCATGGGACAGTGATGGGATTGGCTGTGCCAGCGTGTGCACGGGCACATTGTGGTGCCCTGTCATGTCTTCCTTCATGATGTTTGGCATCCGCTGTGTATTTGGTAGATGGAAGGGGGGTCATGCATGTGCGGTCACAGCAGCACACTCACAATGCTCATTGGCCTGGACACACACACACCACTTCGACAGGGTTGTGGCATTGTCAGCTGTACTCACCCAATAGCCATGTGCTTTCTCCGGCATAGCGTTCCATGTACCGTGGCAACGTGGAATTCCGCAGTACCATTGAGTCATGTGATGAGCCTGGGAAACGTGCGCAGCAGTGTGTAATCAGTTGCATGGCATCACAAACCATCTGGACATTCAAAGAGTGATACTGTTTCCTATTGCGGAACACCGCCTCAATTGCACGTGGTACTGTCAGCTCAAAGTGGGTGCAGTCAACTGCGCCTATGCAATTTGGCATGCCTGCTATGGCATGAAAGGCCAACTTGGTGGCAATGACCTCGGGGAGGGTGCAGGGTAGGGCTATGTGTTCCGACACATGGCGCAACAGGGCATACAGTACCTGTACCAGGATTTTTGAGAAACAGGGTTGTGATATGCCGTGCAGCTCACCAACCGTGTGTTGATAAGTGCCAAGGAAATGCAGTACTGAGACAACCTTCAAGAGGGGGGGGATGGCGGTGGGGGTGTCAATTTGGCTGCTGATGTTGTCCTCAATCATGACGGTGATGTGCAGGATTGTTGCACGGTCGTCCGCTATAGTGTGTGGATCTGTCCTGGGGTGAGGTTCCAGGGTGAGGCCCTGATGCGTGGTATTGCTGGCTGGCGGCGGGGTGGGGCTGGCTGGGCAATGGGGTTTGCCATAGCTGCAGGGTTGGCTGGTTGCCACCTGTGCCTCCTCCGCCTACGCCTCCTCCTCTGCGCCATTACTGCCACCATGTGCAGTGCTGCCTGTTGGCTGAGTAGGCCCAGTCCCAGTGCTACTAGACCTGCTGCCTGCATGGTTCTGTGTTGTGTTGGGCTGGGTGTGGCCCTTTTGTAGGCTCCCAGTGGCCTGCTAGGTCCAGCTGGGCTGATTTGGTGCACCTGTGCCCTGATTCAGTTCAGCAGGCAGTGTATAACGCCATGTTCGCGGTGGCGGCGGTTCTGCAACCGTGATCACGGTATTTACGCCATATTTTTGCCGGTATTTCCGTGTCCGCGCTTCTTGTGATGCTCACAGTGTTTCGTGTTGACGGTAACGGAGGGGTTTCCGTGCAGACGGACTTAACGGGACCCCTATTTCCGCGGTGGCATTTGAGGGTGGTGCTATTACCGGGGCCGCGGGTCATGATTGGGCGGACATGGAAATGGTGCCGGTATGGTTTTACCGGCAGTGTTAATTCCGGACCGGAGTACTTGTAATGAGGCCCAGTGACTTTATTGGAGAAGACACAGTATTCCCCCCTTTCCCATGAAACCATCACGTACCCAAGACCTTAATGGCCTGTTGTCAGTTAACGGTCCTCCCCCATAGAGAAAGCCAAGAAACCTCTTCTCCAAGCTTCTTTGTTCAGAACTCCACCTTTGACCCAAGTACCCACAACCCACATATTGCACCCTTTGTCTCAGGTGTACTCTTATGAAAAATCCCTAAAGAAAATCACTTAGGAGTCAACACATTCATGCCTTCTTTTTCTGATGTACCTTTATATGAGAACCCTAAGAAAAACCACTTGAAAGTTAACACATACACAACACTTTTTTCTGATATATTCTTATGTGAAATCCCGATGGAAAGTCAAACAAGTTTAGAATCCAATGTCATCCATGGATTCCAACTCCCATAATCACTCAGGCGTTGAGACGAGGAAGAGGAGTAAGGTGTATATGCAGAGTAACATCAACTCAAAGTACCATCTGCAGACTAGTTGTTTGGACTTAACAGCAGTGCGCAAGACCTTTAAAAATGGAAAGCGGACTGTCTAAGTGAGTCATGCAGGAGAGGACATTAAGCTCCAAGTCGGGACACGTGAACACAGAGAAGGACACTGGACCGAAAGAAGATAAGGTGCGTGCGAGCCAGTAGGGTTGTGGAGACGAGAGAAGCCGTGCTGGAGCTCCGGGAAGTCAGACCGCTCGATGGAGCAGTACTCTTAATCCCGAATGAAATGTGAAATGGGAGAGTCACTCCAGAGTTGTTTGAAACGAAGGGAGAACGTCAGCACAGTTTCCAATGCAGAGTGGATGAAAGAGCTATTCCGCATAGGCGCAAAGAGTATCATGAACACTGGAAAAGGCTTGTGAGTCCGCCCAAAGCAGCTGGGGACCCCAGGCATTCTGACAAGTGCAAGTACATAGATTGTTTGAATGGTATAAAGTTGCTAATGTGGGCAAAACCCAACGTTTACAAAATCGATACAAAGTAAGTAGAATGTTTGAATTCAGACAAGACAAAGTCCAAAAGCAAACCCCAACACAGTACAAATGCATGAGATGCCAATGTGGGAGGAGATGTTTAAACAAGTATTGCCAAAGATAGATAAATCAAGCACCTCACGTTGTATGCTTCTTTTTTTTCCTTACCTAAAGAACTAAGAGACATTTTTGAAGTCAAGGCAGGCGAGTATACCAGGCAATTGAAGTTGTGTATAGATTTCTGGCAGAATAGTATAAGAGATGATGTACAAACCTACAAAGAAGTCCTGGCAGGTGAATATACCAATAAATTGATGTCAAACCAAGATTCCTGGCAGGGGAGTATACCAGGCAATCTACAAGGCTACAAGAAGTTTCACAGAAAGACTCATAATGAATTTAATTGCTTAAACATGAACTTTCAAATCCAGAGCAGGTCTAAAGGAACTTTTACTTAAAAGAACACATTTGCCATTGTATTTGAAGAATCTAGGGGAAGGGAAACTTCCTCTGGGTCCTAGGGGCTGTTAACTTGGAGAACATTTTTGTTGGAATTATTACTTTTTGGTTTTGAACACTTTGCCATTATCAAGACAAAGACATTTCCTTAAACCCTTTATTATTTTGTTTATAGTGTGAGGGCCAGGATAGGACGTTTATATATTTTTTCAATTAATCTTTTTATTTGATTTTAACAGCAAACAAACATCTCAGGCACCTCAATTCACATCTTGTGTCATTCGTTTAGAGATGAACATAACAAACAAAACATAATCAGGTGGGGATGGGGGGGTACACTGGGGGAGGGACAATCAGGGGTGCTGTAGCTCGTGGGGGTGTTGTTCTGGGCAGTTGTCTTTCACCGTGAGGTCTAACTAGTCGATGTCTGTGGTGGGGCGCTTCTGGGGGTTCGCCTTTCCCTCCGCTGCTCTTGGTTCCGAGATGTCCGCACTCGGGAAGGTGAGTTCGGTGTGGGATTTGGGGCTGGTTTTGAGTTGCGTTAGTAGTATTTGTCTAGCCAGCGGAGGGGTGGTGGTTTCCTTGCCCTTCCAGGGAACTGGTCCGCATAGTCTAGGAAGGGGGCCCAGGTGTCAGGATAGGACGTTTTTAAACACAAGAACAGATTATTAGTTAGGAACTTCCTGACACAGACAGATCCTTAGTTTTGCTTTTTAGGTAGAGAAATTCCTCTTCAGAATAGGGCTTGAAAGGCATTTATCCCACCTCTTTTCATTTAATAAAAGTCTTTGTTTCAAAACTTTAACACCTTGTGTCTGCCTCTTACTGCTGACTCCTCATAGATTCCTTCTCATGAACTCTTCTTCTCATTTTGGGTGCGAGTACCAGACTTGCAGTATTCAGAACGGCTTAGTTTACTCTCCTGCTAAGCAATTGTCCTTTCGTGGATTGTCCTTCTTTGGGTGCAAGTCCGTGACTCACAATATTCAGCTCTTCTTAGTTTACTCTCCTGCCAAGAAATCGTTCTCTTAAAGACTGTTCCTCTTTGGGTACAAGTCTCAGACTTATGATATTCACATCCTCTTGGTTTACTCTCCTGTCATGCAATTGTCCACTCGTAGACTTTCGCTATTTGGTTGCGGGTCCCAGACTTGCAATATTCTGAATTACTTTGTTTCTCTTTCTCACATGGGTGCGGGTCCCAGACTTGCACTTTGTTCCCAGGGTCCCAGACCCTCTTATTCCAAATTTTGCCTTCACCCCTTTGCTTCCCCAGACCACCAGCACCTCCCGGGGATCCTGCGTACCTGTGAGCTTCCTTTGTGCAGGTACCAGCATTTACGGAACAGCTGCTCCGTCTCTTGAGGCTCTGGTATTTTTGGGGGCTCCGGTGAGGTCTGTCGTGGCTCTGCAGGCCTAGGCTTGTTCCCGGCTCTGTGTCCTCTATCTCGGGCACTTTGCCGGTGGCTGAGATGCCCAAGGTTTTACTCAGCAGCGTCCTGAGCAATCCCTCGTTCTTGGACTGCATTCGGGACGACCTCCTCTGCTCATGGCTTTCCCTCTCCTGGCTATCCTCTGCTCGATCGGCACACGGCTCACCAGGTTCCTCCTCAGAGGACAACTCTGTCCCGGTGTCTCAACTGAGCTAGGTTTAAACTCTTATGCTGGATAGCTGAATTGCCTTCGGCCAATCACTCATCGTGAAAAGCTAGAGCGTTCACTCTGCTTCTCCAGATCATGGGACTCCTGGTCATCTTATTCGTCCCAGTACTCAGGGTATAACCATATGGAGCATTCTTTGTATTCTCTGATGTTTGAGTTCTGTGAAGTGTATTTGGCTTCCCAATACTTGAAATAGAGCCATATGCAGCATCATTGTACTTTCTGATGTTTTAGTCTTGTCAATTATATTAGGTTGGCTAACTTGACAATAGCACATATCAGCCCTATCAACAGAAGGGGAAGGAGGATTTAAGATTGGAGAAGAGTTTAGGTATACTGGCACGGGGGAATAACGGGTTCTCTGAGCATGCTAGTCTCCAATCCCATAAGGGGCTTCCTCCCCCATGTGATCCTTCCTCATTGCACCCCCCCCCAGCCCCAGATGGACTGCTTCTTTGTGGATGCACCACCCCGGCTCCCCAGGAAAGATTCCCCGCCAGGGAAGAAGAGACGACATCCTCAGATTCATCACAATAGCTTCCAATATAGTGGAGAGAAATCATTTTTTTTTCCCACATATTTTTATTGGCATTTCTTTAAACAATAAGATCTGGGTCTACAGTGACCCCAAACTCCCATTTCCCTCCCCCCACCCTCCCCACCGTTGATAGCGTCCATGTAGTTACTTCGGGTCCCCTGCAAGTTACTGTTCTAACTTGTAAACATGTCCAGGATGCGGATGTTGTGTGGGCACCACTGTATCATATAGTCACTTTGAAGGAACTCTATGACTGCTCCCCAATCTGCAGCAAAGCCTTGTCTGTCTCCTTGGAGGTTGTATGTGATTCTCTCCATTGCTACATAGGTCCATATTCTGTGGAGCCATTCTTGAGTAGTAGGGGGGACTTTTTTTTCCAATTCTGGGCTATAGCCAGCCATGCCGCTATTAGGAGCCCCATGAAGTTCCGCTTTTGCGTCTTGGAAAGAGTCCTATCCCCTGGGGGCCACATGCCACACATCCAGATTTCTTCCGCTAGATTCGACGTTCCCTCGAAAGTTTCCTGCATGTGCGTTTTCACTGCCGCCCAGAATGGTTGTAGTTCTCCACAGTCCCACCAGATATGTCTCCAAGTGCCTGTGGTGGCACACCCTCTCCAGCAGTTTCCCTGGGCAGTGGGGAATATTTTATGGAGTCTTTCTGGGGTATAATGCCATTGCACCATCACTTTGATCCATGCCTCTCTAGTTTGGATTGCCCGGGTCCACTTGGCTATTATTTGCCACAGATATATCCACTGTTCCCTCGTGATTTGTTTGCCCAAGGTGGTTTCCCATTTTTTCATGTATAGCCACTTAAAGTTTTCTTCTTGCGCGTTAATAAATTTGTAGAGGGTGGAAACAAATTTCTTTTCTCCGGTTTGGGTCATTATGTATGACTCGAATGGGGTGAGATCCCGTGTAATGGCCTTAGTTATTCTTGGAGTCGTGAGCCAGTGATGGATCTGTTCATACTGGTATCTGTCTTTCTCCGTTAGGCCCAGCAGCTCGCGACATTCTGTGAAGGATCTGATTCGCTGGCCCACCAGCATGTCCCCTACTGTCAGGGATGGCACTCTATTAAGAGTGGCACAGGACACCCAAAAAGGGTTTGGTTGGTTGTGCCTAAATAAAGTGGACAGAGAAGCACACACACAGCTGAAAGGAAAGAGAAAGAAGAGTAGGCAAGAGTAGCAAGGAAAGGTACAGAATGAATTCCCTCTTGGGGTGTATGCAGATATAGGAAAAGAGTATTCCACGAACCTTAGGAAATACCCAAGCCTTCTGCACAGTTTGCTATAACAGAGGCCCACGCTGTTTGCTCATGACTTGGAACAGCAGCTATGGGTGTCTGTAATGTAGAAACGAGACAAGGGAAGGGGCAGAGGTTGACTGATGGGAACCAACAGACAAGCTCTGTACAAAAGGGTCTACAAAACAGGACAAGAGAAGATACTTACAGACAAATCCAGGAAAAAGAGGTTGATAGCAAACTAGCAGAAGGAAATGAAGGGAAAGTCGTGTAACAGGATAGGATAGCAGAGGACAGTAAGGAACAAGGTTGAGAGCTCAGAGGAGCAGGAAAGCAATGAGCAAACCCACAGGAGCAGGGCTGTAAGGTAGAGAGCCCAGAGGGAAAGGGCTTAGGGCAGCAGAGTAAAGTAGGCTGCACGGCATGGAACCCAGAAGGACCGGGCAGCAAGGAGTGAGCCCTGAGGGACAGGGCCGCTGACCGTAGAAGGTTGCAGAGGACTGTAGAGGGCTGCTAGGCCGAGAACCCAGCGGAAAAAGGTAGGTAGTAAGCAGCGGAGCGTGATCAGCTGCAAAGTAGGAAGCCCAGAGGACAAGGGCTGTAGGCAGCCGGAGTGAGGCAGGCTGCAGAGCAGGCAGGCTGCAGAGCAGGAAGCCCAGAGGACAAGGGCTGAGACTGGAAAGCAGCAGAGCGTGATCAGCTGCAATGTAGAAAGCCCGGTAGGGCAAGGGCGGAGGCTGGAAGGCAGCAGAGCGTGATCGGCTGCAATGTGGAGAGCCCGGAGGAGCAGGGCTGTGAGGAAGAGAGCCTGGAAGGCTATGGCTGTAGGCAGCGAAGAGTAACAGGATGCAAGGCAGGAAGCCCAGAGGAGCTGGACTGAGGCAGGGAGCCCAGAAGGCTAGGGCTGTAGGCAGCAGGGTGTAGCAAGCTGCAAGGCAGGGTCCAAGCAGGAGTGATGGTAAACAGCATACAAAGATCCGTAGAAACACGAAAGGTGGAGGAAGGTCTCTCAATGCAAGAGGCTGAGCCACTGCAGGCAGCAGCCTTTTATACTGCCTATCCCAGCACAGAGGCAGGCTAATTGGTTGCACCTGGCTAAGCACACCTGCAGACAATCAGCCACCTCCCTCTCTGTTCCTGAGTTGGTGGAAGCAGAGCCAATCCCTAGGGCTTCTGGGGGGTGTAGTTCTTTTGATGACCAATAGGAACAGCCAGGAATCGATGCTTATAGCCAAGTGCATTGTGGTATGCGTAGTTTGTTGGAAAAAAATAATAAAGCACCAAAGTCTCGAAAATGGGAAATAAAGTCCCCAAAGTAAATATAGATTGATCCAAGAGTCTGTTGTAAATACATGATAAACAAATAGTCCATATTGAGCGCAAATCAATGCGCCCATGGCGCATGCATGACAGTATGCCCCTCTCCAGGCCCCTCTCCACGCTCCCTGAAGACCGACCTACAAGAAGAATGTCTGTCACACCGTACAAGAGTCTCAATCCAAAAAGGCACATCATGAAGCACCAGAATGGTTTAAGGTTGCAAGGTGAGAGTCTTGAATGACGGAGACAGTACAAATGTTCTGAACTTTAGATGTAGAAATCAGAAAAGACGAAGTCTTTGGAACATAAACCCCAACTGTGTGTGCATGAAGAGGGGAACTGCGAAAAACTGCTGCAGGCTCCATGATAGATTTTGCTTTGACGGGCAACAGTATGATGCTGGAAGGTGGAGACATAGGTACAGCAGAGTTGGTAGCTTTAGGAAGGTTTTCCAAGACATCCGGAGCAGCCATGACAACGTTAGGGTTAGCCGCAGAGAGTTCAGGAGTCACAGCGGCGGTTTCCCCATGATTAGTAGACAGTTCAGAGGTTACAGCAGCAGTGAGATCTTGAATGGCTGTAGAGAGTATCGAGGATGTAGCAACTGGGTGTGTGGGTGCCATAAGAGAACCAGCGGGCTGGAACGCACCTGAGACTGGTAGAGTAGAGTCTGGCAGTCTTAGTGCTATAGATACACCAGCAGGAACAACTGGAGCAGTAGTCTTAACAGGGAAACCCTTCGCTGACTTTGCAACAGTTAGCATGGTGGATGTAGGATCAGGAAGAGAAGGTGCTGCGGGATCAGGTTGTGTAGCAGAGGATTCTGCTGCAGCTAGCACAGCTGCGAAGGAAGTAGAAATCTGGGCATCGGGAGCATCAGAATTAGCAGTAGCTTCCGGAATCACAGTAGCTATAGCAACCTCAAGATTTGCAGCAGGGAATTCAGGAGACTCAAATGTGGCAGAGAGTTTAGGAGCTACAGCATCAGGAAGATCATGAATTGCAGTTGGAAGTACAGGTGCTGTAGCAGCTACAGACAGTTCAGGTGTTGCAACCACTGGTAGATCGGGTACCACAACCACTGGCAATTCAGGGGGTATTGAAGAAACTGGAGATGTTGATTGCTCAGGAGTGTTGTCTGATAGCACAGCCACACTTTGGCAAGCCCCGCTTGCCAACTCAGCATGCTCGGTGTGAACTGCGCCAGTCTCCTCAGCTGACGTTGTCATTCCAGAAGAGGTTGTAAGTGTGAGTACTGGACAATAGGCAAGGGTGAGGGCGGAACCATCCTTTGACTCAGAGGGATTTCCAATCAGAAGACCACCCTTGTTTTGTGGTGTAATGGCTGTGTGAGTGATTTGACCCACCGGAGGAGTTAATTCTTTTCTGTCAGTACAACAACCTGAGTTTCTGTGGCTGGAAGGTGAAAGAGCTGTGTCAGTCTTTAGAAGGGATACATATGCTATATTTAGGTCTTCCATCTGCTTGGTATAAGTCTGTATACTTTTCTGCGTGGCAATTCCAGGCCTTATCATGTCGATCTCTAAAGATAAGATGTCAGGTGTTGGACATAGTGTCAGATGGTCTGGTGACTTGTGTCCCTTCATAAGATTCTTATAATGCAAATAAACAAAGTCATCATAAAGGTCTTCGGTCTTTCTTTTAAGGCGTAGGAGTTGTTCGTGTAGCAGGTAAGTATCATTAGTTTGATCTAAAGCTTCAGAAGCTGGTGTGGCAGAAAATTCGGTTGTAGCAATGGGAAGACTGACCTTAGGGTTATTGTGGTTAGTAGATACTGTGGAAGCATTAAGACAACCGATGGTTAGTATAGGTCTTTTGTACCCAGGACCAGATGCACAAACCTCAGGATAATGACTGCCTTGTCCTGTCAAATAAGGGTTTCTAGCATTCTGGGGAGCTTGCCAAGCTGATCTTGCGCATATCACTCTGGCAACAGCGTATTCTGGTTTAGAGTCCCCCACAATGAGTGCTATATCCTTGGCTGTTGCGGTGTTAGAAGGCTTGTCAGAAGACGCAGGAGTGTTTTTCACTGTTTGGTTTAACAAGATCTGTAAGAATTCATTATCTTGCTGTAGCTCTGCAACAGATAAGGACTGCGGGTCATAGTCGCAAATGTCATAATAATTGTACATGGAAGAAGGGTCAGCTAGCCAGTTGAGTATAGTACCGTGCTTGTAACTCTTTGTTGACTAAGGCGAGACTGTCCTTTAGACTAAGGTCCTTGTTTGCTGTCTTTAGGGAAACCATAGGTTTATGCAAAGGTTTCTTAACCCGAAAGGAAAGCATCTTTGGTCTGTGTGTGCCTTTCCGGCCTATGGAACAAGAAATTTTTGGCTCTTGCATTCTGTCAGGGATGGCACTCTATTAAGAGTGGCAGAGGACACCCAAAAAGGGTTTGGGTGGTTGTGCCTAAATAAAGTGGACAGAGAAGCACACACACAGCTGAAAGGAAAGAGAACGAAGAGTAGGCAAGAGTAGCAAGGAAAGGTACAGAATGAATTCCCTCTTGGGGTGTATGCAGATATAGGAAAAGAGTATTCCACGAACCTTAGGAAATACTCAAGCCTTCTGCACAGTTTGCTATAACAGAGGCCCACGCTGTTTGCTCATGACTTGGAACAGCAGCTATGGGTGTCTGTAATGTAGAAACGAGACAAGGGAAGGGGCAGAGGTTGACTGATGGGAACCAACAGACAAGCTCTGTACAAAAGGGTCTACAAAACAGGACAAGAGAAGATACTTACAGACAAATCCAGGAAAAGGAGGTTGATAGCAAACTAGCAGAAGGAAATGAAGGGAAAGTCGTGTAACAGGATAGGATAGCAGAGGACAGTAAGGAACAAGGTTGAGAGCTCAGAGGAGCAGGAAAGCAATGAGCAAACCCACAGGAGCAGGGCTGTAAGGTAGAGAGCCCAGAGGGAAAGGGCTTAGGGCAGCAGAGTAAAGCAGGCTGCACGGCAAGGAACCCAGAAGGACCGGGCAGCAAGGAGTGAGCCCTGAGGGGGGACAGGGCCGCTGACCGTAGAAGGTTGCAGAGGACTGTAGAGGGCTGCTAGGCCGAGAACCCAGCGGAAAAAGGTAGGTAGTAAGCAGCGGAGCGTGATCAGCTGCAAAGTAGGAAGCCCAGAGGACAAGGGCTGTAGGCAGCCGGAGTGAGGCAGGCTGCAGAGCAGGAAGCCCAGAGGACAAGGGCTGAGACTGGAAAGCAGCAGAGCGTGATCAGCTGCAATGTAGAAAGCCCGGTAGGGCAAGGGCGGAGGCTGGAAGGCAGCAGAGCGTGATCGGCTGCAATGTGGAGAGCCCGGCAGGGCAAGGGCGGAGGCTGGAAGGCAGCAGAGCGTGATCAACTGCAATGTAGAAAGCCCGGTAGGGCAAGGGCGGAGGCTGGAAGGCAGCAGAGCGTGATCGGCTGCAATGTGGAGAGCCCGGAGGAGCAGGGCTGTGAGGAAGAGAGCCTGGAAGGCTATGGCTGTAGGCAGCGAAGAGTAACAGGCTGCAAGGCAGGAAGCCCAGAGGAGCTGGACTGAGGCAGGGAGCCCAGAAGGCTAGGGCTGTAGGCAACAGGGTGTAGCAAGCTGCAAGGCAGGGTCCAAGCAGGAGTGATGGTAAACAGCATACAAAGATCCGTAGAAACACGAAAGGTGGAGGAAGGTCTCTCAATGCAAGAGGCTGAGCCACTGCAGGCAGCAGCCTTTTATACTGCCTAGCCCAGCACAGAGGCAGGATAATTGGTTGCACCTGGCTAAGCACACCTGCAGACAATCGGCCACCTCCCTCTCTGTTCCTGAGTTGGTGGAAGCAGAGCCAATCCCTAGGGCTTCTGGGGGGTGTAGTTCCTTTGATGACCAATAGGAACAGCCAGGAATCGATGCTTATAGCCAAGTGCATTGTGGTATGCGTAGTTTGTTGGAAAAAATAATAAAGCACCAAAGTCTCGAAAATGGGAAATAAAGTCCCCAAAGTAAATATAGATTGATCCAAGAGTCTGTTGTAAATAAATGATAAACAAATAGTCCATATTGAGCGCAAATGAATGCGCCCATGGCGCAGGCATGACACCTACTTTGGAGCAGTCGGCGTCTCTCCATTTCTGGAATGAACCTTTTGCCATCCCTGGGGGGTAGTCCGGGTTGTCGAGCAGTGGTATGAAGGGAGCCGGGTCTATCGTCAGGGCTTCTCTCTTAGTGGCCCGGTCCCAGATCTGCATGGAAGAGCTCATGACTTTGCTGATTTTAAGATTTTGGTGTCTGTGCTCTGGTCTCTTCCACAGGAGATGGCGTAGGTTCGATCTTGCGACCGCTCTATCCTGCGCTACCCACCATTTATCCGACGAGTCCGTGATCCATTCGTTGATCACCCATAGTTGAGCCGCTTCATAGTACTTCCGGAAGTGGGGGAGCGCCATTCCTCCATCTGATTTGTGGGCCGTGAGTACTTGTTGAGATATCCTCGGTGATTTGTTTTGCCACACGTATTTGGTGATAATTTTGGTGAGTGATTTGAAGAAAGAAGTCGGAATTCCTATGGGGAGTGCTTGGAAATAGTAGAGCAGTCTGGGCAAAATCGTCATCTTGATTACGGTTAATCTACCCCACCAGGAGATTACCAGCGGGTTCCATCTGCACAGGTCTCCTTTAACGGCTTCCAAAAGATTTGTGTAATTTCCCACATACAGATTTTGGGCCTCATCACGACTTGGGCGGTAACGGTAACGCTATTAGCGCGGGCGGTTTTAGCCCTACCGCCGAACTCCCCGGCGCTAATAGCGCCGGATCACGAGTTTGGCGGTAATGTCAATCCCCATTCACCATTGAGCCCATTCAGGAATGCCCCATTCCCCATTGGGCTCAATGGGGAAATTTCGCGCTAATACAGCCGGCGGATTTCCCGCCGGCGGTAATAGCGCGAATTTTCGGCGCATTTCCCCCCAGCTCAGAGCTGGGGAGAAATCCGCCAAAGTCCTGCTTTGGCGGACCCTTAAATCCGGCGGTAATAGCGCTACCACCGGATTTAAGGGTTACCGCCAAAGTCGTGATGAGGCCCTTTGTATTTTGGGTGTCAGCGTCACTCCTAGGTATCTCACGCCCTCATCGGCCGTTTGTAGTTGCAGGTCTCTTGTGATTTTATATATCTCATCTTTGTTTCCTGCTAATGCCATTACTGTTGATTTCTGCTTATTAATTTTCAGCCCCGAGATGTCCCCGAATTTGTCTATTAATTGGATCAATAGTGGGAGCGTTTTTGATGGTTCTGTGATTGTCATCAACATATCGTCGGCATATGCGGCGGTTTTATGTGTTTGTCCTCCCATTTCTATACCCTTAATGTCCGGGGTCGCTCTGATTTTCGCCAGGAGGGGTTCCAAAAATATTGCATACAGAATTGGTGAGAAGGGGCATCCTTGTTTTGTGCCTCTTCCGATGTTGATGGGATTCGAGAGTTCCCGGTTTACTGCGATCCTGGCCGTCGGTGCCTTGTAATTGGCACGGATCATGTTTATGAATTCGTTTCCCATGCCCATTTTCTTGAGGGTCGTGAATAACATCGTCCATTCGACTCGATCGAAAGCTTTTTCCGCGTCTAGCGATATTATTGCTGATGGGATATTCATAATCCCTGCCTTCTCTATAAGATGCACTATCCGTCGTATTTTGTCGTGGGTTTTCCTGTTGGGAATGAAGCCCGCTTGTTCTTGGTGTATCAATTTGGGTAGGAGAGGCGCCAGCCTATTTTCGAGGATCTTCGTGTAAAGTTTTGCATCTATATTGATGAGGGCTATTGGGCGGTACAAACTTGGATTTTCTGGGTCTTTTCCCTTTTTGTGGAAGACGAGTATCTTAGCCTCGTTCATTGAGGGCGTGATGTTGTTCGAGGTCTTGAAGGTGTTGAATAGAGTAGTTAAGTGGGGTGTCAATTTGTCCGCATATGTTTTGTAGAAGGCCGCTGTGAAGCCATCCGGGCCTGGGGCCCTATTCTTTGGGAGATCTCTTATTGCCCTCCCTACCTCTTCCGGCGTAATGGGTTCGTCTAAGGCCTCTTTTTCGGTCGACGAAACGGTTGGGAGGGCTATGTCTTCCAGGAAGGCTGCTTGATCTTGTTCCCTCGGGTGCTGTGAGGAGTACAGGTTCTGGTAAAATTTTCGAAATGTTTCTTTTATGCCTTCCGTTTGTGTTTCCTTCGTCCCTTGATCATCTTTCAGAGCTAGTACCATTTGTTCCTGCCGTTTGCCCTTTAACTGTCTTGCTAATAGTTTGTCGGCTTTGTTTGATTTCATCGCGTACAAGTGTTTTGTGTATAACAATTGCGTTTCTGCTCTTTTGGTCCTGATCAAATCAAGCTGGCTCTGGATGTGTCTATGGGCTCTCTTCACCATTCTGGATGGATTCTTGGCCAATTCTTCCCTTATTCCTACCAATTTTTCCCCCAGTTCGTCCTCCCATATATGTAATTGCTTATCTTTCTGTGCTTTTAGTGCAATTAGATGGCCCCTCATTACTGCTTTAAATGATTTCCATGTAGTGTTTATGGAGATCTCTGGGGTGTTGTTGTACTCAAAGTATTCCTCTATCTTTTCTCTGATAGTTTCTTTTGAAACTGGATCTCGAATTACGTCTCTGGGGAGCGTCCATCTCCATAGATCTGATCTTTTCGTAAAATTGGGGAGTGTGATCCACAATGGGGCGTGGTCCGAGAGTGAAATTAGCCCTTTTTCTATGTCCCGTATTTCTCCAACTAGGGTTCCAGATGCCCATATATAATCTATTCTGGAACTGGTGTTGTGTACGTGCGAGTGGTAGGTGTATCCTTCCGTTGACCCTTTAAGTCTGCGCCATACGTCCTCCAGGGCTTGGCTTTGCATTACTCGTTTCAGCGCCTGAGATGGGGATCCTACTTGGTTGCTTTTGGGATTCGATCGATCTTCTTTGTGGTTCCATGCTAGGTTGAAGTCTCCGGTGAGGATCACCTCTCCCTCTGTGAAGGTTTCTAGTTTGTTGATTGTGTCCTTTATAAAGCCCTCCTGTCCGGCGTTTGGGGCGTACAGGGTGGCAATTGATAGTGGGCGGTTATCTATCCTGACCTTTGTGAAGGCGTAGCGGCCATTCTTGTCGATTAGTGTCTCTTTGATTTGGGTTTGGAGATGGTTTGCGAAGGCAATTAGAACTCCTTTCTTTTTTCCCTCATCGTTGGATTGGATAATTTGATTAAAGCCCCTAATCCGGATGAGGCCTCTCCTTTTCTTTTGTATGTGTGTCTCTTGGAGCGTGATTATATCATATTTTTCCCTGTGTAGGAAGTGTTATAGTTTTTTTTCGTTTTACTGGCGTATTGAGTCCTCTGATATTGTATGTTAAGATCTTCAGCCCCATTCTTCCGGGTCAGTTTCTGTTTTCTTTTTGGTTTTTCCTTGTGGGTCCCTGTGAAGAGCTAGTGCACCGGTGTTGAAGTTGTTTGCCCTGTAAACAAACCCTCCCCCCTGTCCTCCCTTCCCCCTCCCACTTTCTCCCCCCAACTTTGTCCCTGAGGAGGGCCCTGGGCCCTACGGTTGCTCCGGCGTCGCGCCTTTGCTCCATGCCCTCCAACATCTCAGGGTTATCTGTTCGCAGGGGATCCTAAACCCTGCTAGTGGTATGGATTCCTGGGCCGTCCCGTAGCCCGGCCGCGCCTTCTGGTCGGCCCCTGCCTCGTCTGAAGTTCATTGCACTCTTTGCCTCCCCCCCCTATCGCTTTTGCTTGTGTGTTTCCTGTTTGGGGAGTCTTAGCTTTTCTCCGGTTTGCGGGATTGGAGTCTCGTTTTTCGTTGTTCCGTTTGCCATCCCCTCGGTTGTCTCCTTTGTCTTTGGGGTTCTCTGGGCTTTGCTGATTCGGGATCTAGATCCTGGCACCGCAATATCGTTAGGCCTTCCTCGCAGGTGAGTATTCGATGTTGCTTTTCTTCCCAGGTGAAAAGGAGGCCAAAAGGAAATGTCCATTTGTAGCGGATTTGTTTTTCGGTAAGGAGTTTTGTTAAGTGGCTCATATCTCTTCTTTTTCTGAGTGTGGATTGAGCTAAGTTTTGGTAAAGCTGGATTTCCTTTCCGTTCATTCTTATTTGTTCCATTGTTCTGGCTTTCTTTAGGATTTGTTCCTTCTGGGCGTACAGCGTCATGGCTACTAGTACGTCTCTTGGGCGTGCTCCGGGCTCCCCCGTTCTTCGAGGACCTACTCTGTGAATCCTATCTATGTGGATGTCGTCCCCTGCTCCGTCTTGTAGGATTTCTTGGAATACTTGTTGGACCGCCGTGCGCAGGTCTTTGTCAGCTACTGATTCCGGCATATTTTTAATTCTTATGTTCGATCTTCTTGACCTGTTTTCCAGGTCTTCGCATTGTATTTCCAATTCCTGCGCCAGACGTGCGAGGCGATCTTGTGCTTCTGCGTATTGGAGAGCTTCATCATCCATATTCTGTACTGTCCTTTCCAGATTGTCTGTCCTCTCTTCGAGGTTTTCTATGTCCTTTTTCATTTCTTGGACTGCTTGTTTCAGTTCTCCCTTCATGTTGTCGAATTGTGCTTGGGTTGTTGCTATGAACTGATCCTGGAGTTCCTTGAACCACGTTTTCATGTCTTCCCTTGAGGCCATTTCTGTGTCTTTTTCCTGCGCCACTGGGTCTTCCCCTTTGCTTTTCTGTTTGTTTGGGCGCTTTTCTGTCTGGTTTTCGATACCCCAGATTTGGGTCATATCTTGATCTTTCTTGGAACCGCTTCTACTTGCTGCTGTTACCTGGGTCCCACTCTTCGTTCTGGTTTTTGACATGTGTTCTTATAGTGTTCCTGGCCTCTCTCTGCGTATTTGTCGTTGGGTCCTTGGTGCGGTGCGTTATTGCTGTTATCTCTCGCAGAGGCCGGTGTTTTCGGAGATTAGGCCTGTGTTTTGGGGGGCCCTTCTTGTTCCTCCTGCGGGTCCGTGTTCCTGCAGTTTGAGTCCTTGCGGGGCTTTGGCTAGTCCCCTGACACCTTGTTTCGCCCACTTTATTGTTGGGGCCTTACCAGCGTGGGATGGGTCTGTGTTTCTTGCTGCGCGGGGGGGGGGGGTGCTGGGCTCTCGCGGGTTTCCAGGGTGGGGCGCCGGGTTCTTCCCCCGGTCTTGTCCCGGGGTGGGGGGGGCACTTCTTTGTCTCCTGTTCCCCCCTTAAAATATTAAAATTAAATTATCCCCCCAGTCTGTGCTCCTTGGGGGGCCCGCCGCTCTTGTCTGTATGCGGGGGGGGGAAGGGGGGAAGAAGGGGGTATGGATCTGCCCCTCCGTTCGGAATCTCGCCCCGACTCGTACCTGATTTTTGGGCTCCTCCGGGATCCGGGACCCGTTGTGCTTTCCCTGCTTGCCCGGTGCTTCCTTCTCCCTCCGATTGGCGTCGGAGCGACTCGTCTCTCCCGACGAGCGGGCCTCGGTCTCCTGCTGCGGGGGTCCTCCGGCTCACGTCCCCTCCCCCTCACCGGCTCCGCGAGGTCTCCGCTGCGGGTTTTCTTCTGTGATCGCTGTTCTTTGGTTCCCGCTCGGCTCTTCTGGTCTTCGGCGGGACTACTCCGCTTGCGTCTCTCTCTGCTGCTGATGAGCCCCGAAGGGCGGGTCTCTCCGCGGCCTCCTCTACGGCGTGGGGGTGGTCGCGGCCGGATCTTCTGGCTCTCTACCAGCGGCAGGCTCACTTCTTCGGGGGGAGTGTCTCCCCTATTGCCCCTGCTGGGGGGTTAAGGCGGCTTTCGGCTGGCGCGGGGGCCGTCTAATTTAATGTGCTTTATTGTTGCGGCCCGAGCTGGGGGACGGAGCTACGCTCACGCATAAATAATTCCGGGTCATGGCTGTAAAGTTTCACAGAAAGCGATTCTACAAGAAAATAATTTATAAAGCTTGTTACAGCCTTAATTAAGAGCTACAGTGACGGGTGGAATTATGCTCTCTGCTGGCTCAGGCAGCAGGCATTGTGATGTCAAAACAGAAGCATAATACATGATTACAGAGTAGTAGTGAGGACGTTTTACAAGTCGTTAGTGATGTCACAATAAGCCTGTCATAAGAACATTATTTACAGGCTTCTCCAGCATGGGGTCTGGCATGGATTCACATGCTCATGAATATTCCCCGTCGTCAGGCTGGGAATCCTCGGTAAAGAAAAAATCAGTATCAGTTTCGTTTCTGATCTGTCTTTCGTAGTAGTAACCAATCACTGATCTCTGCGTCATACTGACCACAGCCAATGACTGCCCTCTACCTAAGCCCCGCCTCTGACAGCCATCCTCAGATTTTTACCGCACGTTCAAGTGTTGGGATCCTCGTGCTATTGCTCTCGAGCGTTAGTGCTTTTTTCACGTTTTTTCTCTGAAAAATGTCTCTTTTTTCGGTCAAAAGAGCCTCAAGCTCCACCGTTTCTTCATCCGATTAACGGGGACCCGTGTCGGATTCGTCTACGCCCCTCAAGGGTGAAGATTTCGTCGAGCCACGCTTTTGGAGGACTCCAGAAGTTTCTCAGGCCCATCTCGGACATGGCCCAGGAGAAGGGAAGCTCGACGCCCGGAAAGCTGTTCAGGGTCTGCCCTGGATGCCAGCTTCAGAATGTCTTTAAGGAGGACGAACACTCCCTTTGCCTTTACTGCCTACATGAGGACAAGACGCACGTGGAGAAGGACTGTGCGTTTTGTGGCAATATGTCGGAGCGGACCATGAAGGACCGCCATCAACGTCTCGCCAACTGGCTGGAAGGAAAGAGCCCGTCAGGCGAGAAGAAGAAGAAGAAGTCCGAACGGTCTTCTAAGACCTTTGAGGGCGCCCCGGCGACGGGGGTCCAACAGAAGGCCAAGCACCGCGAGTCCGCTGGCACCGGGAGCACCGAACGGTCTGGCTCTACGGGCGCCAGGCAGGGCGCATCCTCCCCGGCGCCATCAACCACGAGCCAACGCTCTGGCTCGGGTAAGAGGAAGGCCGAGCACCCGGCGAAGCTCCTGGAGAGACCCCGGTCGAGCTCGAAGGCCCCATCGGAGGGGGAGCGAGGCGGTGACCCTCCCCACAAGGAGAAGGCGGTGAGCGCACCCAAGGTGGTGAAAGCCTTAATCCACCCGGCCAAGGCCTCTATCGAGACAGTCGCGGCGGCCCTGGCTCAGCCTGTGGAGGCTACACCAGTGGTGGCGACCTTGGGGCCCAGAGTCTCCCTGCCACCGCGGAGGGAGTCCTCTTTCATGCCCATCGACAGGACCCCCGTGAAACCTCCGACGGAGAAGAAAAAGGGGGGGCAGGAGGTTGTCGTGGATTCGGCCTCAACCTCTGAGGAGGAGCTGATCGAAGTCTTAAGCCACGGCGTTGGCGTGGAAGAAGACCAGCCCGTCGGGAGGGACCCCGACGTAGGAGACGACGAGAACGTCGAGGGTGCTGACGGGGCTCCTGACCGCCCGTCGGACTCCCCTCAACCAGTGCCGCAAGACAACTCGGCGGCCATTTTGTTGGCTATACAGTCCTTATGCTCGGAGATAAGGACGAGACTGCCGTTACCACCAACGGAGGAACCGCTCCCGACGGGGGACCCGGAGCCAGGCCCTTCTGGGAGCCCGCCTCCTAAGAGAAGAAGGATTCATCCCCCACCTCCTTTTCAGCCATCACGCCCTGTTCAGCCCTCCTCCCCGTCCACGACACGTGGGGATGATACGGGAACTGACACTGCCGCGACGGGTACAGACGACGAGGTTTACGACGAGGATCTCCCGTCGTCACCTCCCACCCGGGTTTCCCCGCCCGACGAGATTGGATTGTTTCACTCCATGATCGCCAGGCATCCGAGCTTTTCCAGCTCTGCCCGGAAGAGAAGAAGAAGGAAGGTTTCCTTTATCAACGGCGCGAGGCCAAGAGGAAGACGGTCCTCGCTGTACCTCTACTGGACGATATTTGGGATGAGGGCCTCGCCCTCCTCAAGAACCCATCCACGACGCCGGCTAGAAGGGATCGGTACGAGAAGAAGTACCGGGTCCCGGACGCGGCCCCCTTGTGCCTTTGGGCACAGCCGACCCCGGACTCGGTTGTCTCCGCGGCGGCCAGGAAGAAAGCGGGGGGGCGCGGCCTCTACGTCAACCTCCCCGCCGGACGGCGAGGGAAAGAAATTAGACACGATGGGACGCAGAGTCATCTCGTCGGCAGCGACGACGATTAAGGCGGCCAACGCCTTGGCTATCGTAGCCCGCTACGACAGGGAGTTGTGGTACAAACTGGCCCCCCTGCTGGACTTCCTACCAGACGACAAGAGGGCGGAAGCCCTAGAGATCTTGCAGGAAGGAGAGGTGGCGTCGGACCACGCCATTACGATTGCGACGGACAACGCTGACACTGGATTTCGCCAGTTGGGCAACGGCGTGTGCCTTAGGCGGCGTGGATGGCTCAAGGCTACTGACTTCCGTCAGGACGTGCAGACCAGAGACTTGGACATGCCGTTCGACGGAAACAACCTGTTTGGGAAAACAGTGGACGATTCCCTTCAAGCCATCAAGGCGGACACAGAGACGGCCCGGGCTCTTGGGGTTCTCCAGCAACGGCGGCCGCCCTTTCGGAGCGGCGGAGGCAAACAGGGTGCCTCCAAAGGTCCAAGTGGCGGATTTTCCATCTACCGTCAAGCGGCCCGTTCGTCGTCACAGGAAGCTTACAGGGGACGAGGCAAGTCAGGCGGACCCCGCCGTCGTCGCCAAGGAGGACAAGGCGGCAAAGCCTCGTCGAAGCAGGACTGAACCGGCCGTGGGGTCGGGCCCCCACCGAAGCACCCCGGTGGGAGGCCGGCTGGCGAGCTTCGTCAGCTTGTGGGAGTCCATCTCCACCGACCGTTGGGTGCTGGACGCCCTAGCTCAGGGTCACGCGCTCGAGTTTCTAAAGAGGTGCCCGCGCGTCCCCCCTGTGACCAGAAAAGAACATCACGTCCCTCAACTTCTCTTGGAGGTAAAGGCGATGCTCAAGAAGGGCGCCATCGAGCTCGTCCCAAAGAGGCTTCGGGGCTCCGGAGTTTACTCAAGATACTTCCTCGTGAAGAAGAAGACGGGAGGATGGCACCCCATCCTGGACCTACGACGACTGAACAAATTCATCAAGGCACAGAAGTTCCGGATGGTCACCCTCCAACACGTCCTGGGTCAACTGGAGGAGGGCGATTTCCTGTCGTCGTAGGATTTGGAGGATGCCTACTTCCATATTCCCATCCTAAAGGGACACCGAAAGTTTCTCAGGTTCGTGGTCCAAGGGCGTCACTACCAGTTCAAAGCCCTTCCCTTCAGATTGAGGTCGGCACCCAGGGTGTTCACCAAGTGCCTCGCACCGGTGGCGGCGCAGCTGCGCCGGGAGGGGATCCACGTCTACCCCTACCTGGACGACTGGCTCATCCGAGCAAAGACGAAGGAGCTCGCCGTGGAGCACACGGCAAGGACCGTCCAACTACATAAACTACGCCAAGTCCCACCTGGTGCCCGCGCAAGATGCACTGTTTCTGGGAGCGAAGCTCGACACAGTGTCGCTTCTGGCCTCTGCGTCGGAGGAAAGGACGAGGGCCATCTTGGGCAAGGTGCAGCGGATGCTGGCTGCGGACGCGGCCAGGGTGAGGTCCATCAAGTCCCTCCTCGGAATGATGTCTTCTTGCATTTATCTCATCTGCCTGTGCAGGCTCCGGTTGCGCCCGTTGCAGGAGTTCCTGGACGCGCGTTGGATCCAGACGACAGGCAGCTTCGAGGAGAGGATCACACTCGACGAGAGTTTCCGACGAGCGATCCGGTGGTGGGGCACCCGCGTGCATCTGACGGCGGGCATGGACTTCCAGACCCCCGGCCACCAGGAGACAGTGACCACGGATGCCTCCCTGGAAGGGTGGGGAGCGCACACCGAAAATCTGTACGCGAGAGGCCTTTGGCTTCCGACAGAGAAGTCCCTCTATATCAACGTCCTGGAGCTCCGTGCAGTGTTTTGGGCCCTCAGGTCCTTTCTTCCGTCCCTCAAGGGCAAGGTGGTGAGGATCTTCACCGACAACACTACCACCATGTTCTACATCAGGAAGCAGGGCGGTACCAGATCCCCAGCCCTGTCCAAGGAGGCGCAGGATCTGTGGCATTGGGCCGTCGCCCAAGGAATGTTTCTGGTGCCGTTTCATCTGGCAGGGATAAAAAACACCATCGCCGACTCGCTCAGCAGAGAGCTGCGCTCTTGCCACAAGTGGGAACTACGACAGGATCTAGTGGACCGCCTCTTCCGACGTTGAGGCACACCCCAGATCGATCTGTTCGCGACGGCGACGAACTCCAAGTGCCGGAGTTTCGCCAGCAGGTTTCCCCAGCCGAGGAGCATGGCCGATGCTTTCTCGTTCCCCTGGGAGGGCCTGTTTCTATACGCGTTCCCTCCATTGCCATTGCTGATCCGGCTCATCAACCAGCTCAAGAGGTCACGGTGCAGGATGATCCTCGTCGCACCTGCGTGGCCGAGGCAGATATGGTTCCCGGACCTTCTGGACTTGTCAGCGTCCCCGTCAATCAAGCTGCCAGTGGACGCGGATCTTCTCTCCAGGGAAGGAGGCGCCATCCTCCATCACGACCCGAAGTCGCTGAACTTGCAGGCCTGGCTCCTGCAGCGTTAGAGTTTGGAGGATCCGACATACCGGCCGACTGCAGAGAGGTTCTTGCAAAGGCCAGGGCGTCCTCAACTCTTAAATGCTATGGACACAAATGGAAGAGGTTCTCTGTCTGGTGCCACGCACAGAAGATTAACCCTCTACGGATTACGGCTCCCCAGGTACTGCCGTACCTTCTGACGCTGGCCAAGCCTGGACTGGTGCACGTGTCCATCAAGATTCATCTTGCTGCGATCTCCCGATACACCAGAACCACGGGGCGGACGTATTTGTGGTCTCATCGTCTGGTGAAAGAATTCATGAAGGGACTGCTCAGATCGTTCCCGCCGGTGAAGGCTCCGGCCCCGGCGTGGGAGCTCAACGTGGTGCTGACCAAGCTCATGGGACCTCCGTTCGAGCCTCTGCACTCGGCTCCGTTGAAGTTCTTGTCACGGAAAACAGCGTTTCTTGTGGCCATCACCTCCGCACGAAGAGTGGGAGAGATCCAGGCCCTTTCCTGCAAGCCCCCGTACTTGACTTTTCACGACACGAGGGTAGTGCTCAGGACGCACCCCTCCTTCATGCCCAAGGTGCCGTCGGACTTCCACCTCAACGAACCCTTGGTGTTGCCTGTTTTCTTCCCGTCGCCTTCGTCGCCGGCCGAAAGGACTTTGCACTCGCTGGATGTGGCTAGAGCGCTGAAGTTTTACATGGACTGCACAAAGTGTTTTCGGAAGACGTCACAACTTTTTGTGAACTTTGGACCTGTCAATCAGGGGAAGGCTCTCTCAAAGGCCTCCATTTCCAGATGCCTCTCCGGCTGTATCATGTACTGTCATCGGTTGGCAAACCGACCGCTGCCTGGCCATCCGAGAGCCCATTCCACCAGAGCGATCGCAGCTACCACGGCGTTCCTATCTGGTGTGCCCTTGCTGGACATCTGCAGGGCTGCTACGTGGAGGTCGACGCACACCTTCATGAAATTCTACTGCGTCGATCGGGATTCCAGGGAGGAGTCCAGGGTCGGCCAAGCAGTGCTGCGCAACCTGTTCGCCTAAGGTGAGCCTGGTGAGGAGGTAAGAATTGCTTAATGTTGAGTTTGATGTAATGCTTAATGTTGAGCCTTTGCCACCTCCCGTGGTTGTGCATGTGTGTACTGCTATGTATTCTTTATTCATGAGCATGTGAATCCATGCCAGACCCCATGCTGGCGAAGGAACAAGTTACTTACCTGTAACTGTTGTTCTCCAGCATGGGTCTGGCATGGATTCACATGCGAACCCTCCCGCCTACCCCTCTGCGGCTCTTCACTTGGTCATACTGCCACTTCACGTGCTACCAAATCTGAGGATGGCTGCCAGAGGCGGGGCTTAGGTAGAGGGCAGTCATTGGCTGTGGTCAGTATGACGCAGAGATCAGTGATTGGTTACTACTACGAAAGACAGATCAGAAACGAAACTGATACTGATTTTTTCTTTACCGAGGATTCCCAGCCTGACGACGGGGAATATTCATGAGCATGTGAATCCATGCCAGACCCATGCTGGAGAACAACAGTTACAGGTAAGTAACTTGTTCCTTTTATATTGTGTTTGCAGGCTGCCATGTATTATAAGTAAAGTAGAGTAATGTTCCACCAGCAGGTATTCGCTAAGGAACACTTTTCATACTTTTGCTTGGGGCAAGAATAGGTTTGGGCGTGAGGATTTTACCCTTCATTCAGAAGGGCAGTGCATTTCGGAAGGCTGACAAGGAAGTAATATGTAATATGAAAAATATTTTGTTATCTTTTGATTACGTAACAGAATGTTAGTACATTCAGCCAAAAAATGGCAAAGTAGAAATCTGAATCCGAATTTGTTGTTTGCAAAAAACCACCAAAATAATCCTCTTCTGACCTTACGAATAGTAATAATTATATTTGTAAAGTGAAACTTCTTTCGGGGCAGAAAACGGCTGTCATATCCGGTCCATGGTGCTGACCTCGGCTATGTGATATATTCATGTGACTTTGTGTGCACTGTAACAAATCGACGGAATTCGTCCCTTCTCCCCAAGGGGGAGCCTCATCCTTTAAGACTAGTGAGGTTAGCCCACTTCGCAAGACTCTCCCTAGGATTTTGGGCAAGGAGGACCTAACTGGGAGAGTCTCCTGCTTAGGTGACAATGTCTCCCGTTCCTTTGAGGAACTCACTTAGCCATTCCCCATGGTAGCATACATGGGACTGTCCGACCTGAAGAACAAATCTGGACATATGGCTGAAGGCAAAGCTAAAATATGTTGTTGCTACTGGGAAAAGTGTTCTGTCTCTTTAAAGGGAGACATCCACTCCACTGGGATGAGTGAACTGAAAAAGGAGCACACGCCGAGCCAAGGCGAGGAAGCGAGATGCATATGCAAGCAGGAGAGGCCCCCTGAAAGTGTAGCCCCTGAGAGGGGCAGAGTCGAGGAGAGCCGCAGAGCCCGTGACTTTCAGAAGTGTTCTGACAGCCAGAACAAAGCGCTGTAGACCAAGAGTTTGCCCGCAGTAAAAGACGGTAGACAAGGGTGATACCTATCCTGGTGGTGGCGTGACCACGATGACTCCGTGGTGTGCCTTACGCCCATCCATCGATGCCAAAACCATCAGGCTGAGAATTCAGCAAACAAGCAGCTTACCCACAGTGATAAAGGGATGCAGAGCAAGAGAGGTCCGTGAATGGCAAACTAGAGGAAACAAACAGACGGAGAGGCACAACGAACATGAAGAACCCGAGCGGGTGCAGAGCCCACAGACGTTTCGCTGTAAAATCAGAGGTAACGGTGAGAACTGCAGGACCAGCAGGCCACCGGGTAATCATTATTCAACAGGAGAAACCTGTCTCAGTGAAATTGACGAAGTACTGAATGTAAAGTTGATGAAAGTGAACTTTAATAATGTGAGAAACCGAACCACAATTGAATCTGGGAAAGAGATCATTAATATCTGGCAAACACCCTTGCGAGTAGGGAAAGTATTCCCAAATTTGAGAAAAAGAGAATGGGACATATCAGAAAGAGAAGTATATGAAGTAAAGTCTAGAGATACCCAGAAGAGAAAAGATATACAAAATAAATACCAGCAAGAAAGGGGGTACATTAATTGTCAGAACAGCATACCATTCATAAGAAGCACATTTTACAGAAACCTCCAAGTCCCGGTAGCCTGAATCAAAGGATAAAGCAAAGTTTAGATAGGGGTTATGGAGAAGAGCCCCTAAAGAGAAGGAAAAACCCAAAGACCTGGTGAAAGAATTACGAGAACTCATACCAGTGGTGACAAGCGACTATTTAAGAACATCCTATTCGCAAGAAGTATGAAGCAGAAGGAGAACCATTGCTCGAAGAGACAATTGGGAGAAGGCAAACATTCTCCTGGCCTTAGTTTGTTAGAATATTGGTAGGCTCAGTTAGAGTTTTTGGACAGCAGACTTATTCATTTGGACTTGTCCTGATGGCTGACGAGCACCTTAGTTATTTACATAGGCAGGGAACAACTGCATTGAAATAGGAAAAGATAGACCTTTTTCTTATCTTTTAATAAGATACTCGTTAGAAATGTCATTGCCGGTCCGTGTCCTCCTTCTGACCCGCCACAACACACAAATCTCAGCAGTGGATAGATTGGTGCTCTGAACTATATTACTGACTTCATTTACAAATATAGGAACTATGTGACATTATTGGATTATTTCCTTTTTTTATGTTCCCATTCATCATTTGCTTTATACAGAAAATATTTAAATACAAATTCGGAAAGTCCTTAATCCTGCTACACTTTTGTGTACCTGTACCTAAACCACTTCAACATGTCTTTTTCTTGAACTTTTCAGATGCTGAGCCTTGCAGCTTCCGTATACATTGTGAACAATACTCATGGCAACTTAAGTCAGAAACTAGGACTACCCTTTGTAAATCAAGTAGTCAGCTGGACCACGCTTGGTAAGTAGACAAAACTTGGATTTGAAATCTCTGAAGATGGCAGTGAAGCATACAGTTGATAGCACATTTGACATTAATTGGAATGCTGGGCGCCTCTTAGCCAATTGATTTCTTGCAATACAGCCATTCATTTCCTGTATTTGTCCAATTAGAGAAAGGTATTGGTGCACTCACCCAAATACTTGCTCTGACTGCACCTTCTGCAACTTTATTTTGAGGTCAGCTTCTCTATGCATCCAGTCCCGTCACCTGGGACCATCTCTTTCACCTGTCCCCTTTCTTTCACCTGTCCCAAGTAAGTGATTCTCCCTCACTGTACCCCATCAGACCAGGGACGTCATTTCACCAACATGCCATGGGTAGTGGCAGTGACATCACACAATCCTTGACCTCTGATGACATCACAGGAAGTTGTGTAATTTGACCCCACCCTGAAGTGACATCACAGGAAGCGATGGAAGACGACCTTTCACCCCTTAACAAAACTGGGGAAGTGGCATCACAAAGAATTGTTCCTAAGTACACTACGAAAAATATGGTTACGATATCACTGTAATGTTATATACCTTTCAGACAAGAATGGATCACCAGATGTATCATTAATATGAGTTTGTGTACGCCCATATCACCTAATGATTGTGAATGCAAGCAGACGTCCAAGGCCAAATGGTAGTGATGTGTTATTATATACCCTTATGTGCTTTATATAGAACACATATACATACAAAATCACCCAACCTGTGATAGTACTCATTTATCAACCTCAGAAGGATGAAAGGCTGAGTTGGCCTTAGCGGGATTCGAACCTGCAACCTGCCGATCACATACACATCGCTGCAGCGAGCGATCAACCCACTGAACTATCTTACCGGCTATAGCTATCTTACCGGCTATAGTAAAATGATTGCTCATGTCTGAATGTTCTCAAAGTCAGAAAGGAAATTACACTGTGTAGTGGATAACATTAAATTGGTAACAGATTTACCAGCAGGCCAGTTCATCTGCAGGTCTGGTGCATAGTTGGCCACATGTCAAGCCTGCATGGATCTACTTTTCGGGCTTCAGGGGATTGGCCTCAGATGGCATCCCATACTCTGGGCACTCATTACCTCATACATGTAAACAAACATCCTGAACAGCATGCCATAGAGATAGGAAAGATAGATGCATTACAACATGGCATTCATTGTGGCACAATGAAATCAAGGGCCACTTTATGTGCTATGGTCAAACATTTCTACACTGTACACAAGCTGTTAGGCACAAGGGTTTTGTCAAGTGACCGAGGACACTAAGATGGAATGTCTTGTGATGATCTTGAGAAAGCCAGCCATGCCAGAAACAAAGAGCCACATGGTGTTGGCCCCAGTGCAGGACCTTCCATTTAAAAAAAAAAGATTTACTTTCTTCATTTTTTAGGGGTAGCAAGGGAAACCTCAGGGGTCACAGGTGCGACCCCTGGTGACCCGTAAATGACGTCCCTGCATCAAACGTAGTAATGTGGGGTATGCCATCGCTCTGGACACTGAAATGCCTCTGTGAACACAACCATGCCACCATCTCTTTTTATCATAGAAAGTGGACTTTTCTCATCAAACAGCGCCCATGATATTTAACTTTGGCTATTTTTAGTGAGTTTGAACAACTGTGTTATCTCATCAAATGCATTTCGTTCAGTGTGCAAATGTTACACGTGTCCTTACATGGCACATGGGCAGGGGGCTGATTGCTAATCGGGTTATTGCTTGTGTTTGCAGGGAAATATGCAGTTAATTGCCCTCAAATCTGATAAAATGGTCCTTGCTGCGTTCTGGCTTGTTCACTCGGTTTGGGTACAATTAAGAACTTGCTTTGTGCTGAAGGCATGGTGTGACAGATTTCCATATGCTTGGTAAAAACTCGTTTTTCTCTCAAATTGTAGGGGCTCTAGCTGCATGGGTTCTGTGTAAGTTATTTCTGCCAAACAGTCTCACATTCATGACCCAATTTGTACCTACAAAGTGGTGTTTGAGGTTTTTCCCACAGTGGTCGCCCTTCTGAACAATGGGGTGTTTAATTTGCTCACTAGAATGCATATATAGAGACAGATATACCTGCAAACCTTTTGAGTTGCCAAGGCGGGTGAGAGCTCCAATGACAAGTATGGATGGGAAGGGGATTGATGGATGAGTGAACTGATCCTTTGCCAGGTGACACACGCCAAAAGCTAGTGAGTTGACAGGTACACATGTACACTTTCTGTTGTGCACAGTATACTGACACAGCAGCAAACGGTTAAACAACATAGCCACCTTTCAGGAATAAGAATAATGTTACATGCAGTGGAGAACAACGTACATATAAATACTGGCTAGCAGAGCCTACATACTTTCCTTTAAAAGCATAGTGTTGTTATATCAGGGAAATTGAGATACTCTTGTACATTGGTTAGTTAGTACTCCTGACTATTTTAGCACCAAAGTTATCAGTTATAGAAGGTATAATATGAACCCATATATATTGGCATTATACACCAAAATGATTGCCTAAACAGAATGAGGTTTATTTTTTAAATAATGCATTACTGTAACCCTCCATTGGCATTTTGTTTATTCTGTCATATCTGGTGGCAATGCCTTTGCAGTGTCAGAACTGGATGTTGTGCAGAATTACATAAAAAGCATGTTGCAACGTCCCCTGCCTGATTCTGCTGACTACTAGGAGAGTGGCTCTCGGGGCTGGCTGCCTCCCCGAGCCAGTGGAGAATGGGCTTGGTGGTGGAAATGTGAGGATCCCCATGTCACTCTCCCCTGGTCCACATTGTTTGGTGGGCGCCAGCCAGCCTGAACCCACCAGACCGCATTCCCGAGCTAGGGACCCCAAGAAACCCCCCGTGCTCTCAGAAACCCCAGGGAAGTTCTTGTCCGTCCGCCATGTCCTTGGGGACCACAAGCCACTTTTTGCTCATCCTGCCAGGTTTGGGGACCTGTCTGAGTGTATGGACTCATCCACTGGCACTAATGACACATCTGTGTCCACAGACCAGCTTGCGAAGTCCACAATGTAACAAAAAAACAAAACAAATCCAAAACATGATGAGGGACATAGAACAGACTTGGAATCAGTCAACCTCTGCTAAACTGCACAAATCTGCAAATATTCAGCACACAGGCTTGTTGCAGGCACATTCAGCTCTCCCTGACCTACCACTCACACAAACATATACACACACACGCATGCCGTGGTCGGTATGGCTTAAGGTCAGCCCTTTAGTGTCACTTGGATCTGGGTGGGGCTGTGGGCAACAGACACTTCCAGTGATCATCAATTGGGAGTTACAGATCCACACCCTCAACCCCTAGTGCCACCCAGCGGTTGGGAGGGGGTCTTCCTTATTTAAACCAGGCACCCTAGTCTGGCATGTAGGTTGTTGGAGCTGGCAGTTGGAGGAATTTGATGTGTGATAGAAGGTCTGTGAAGAAGTGGGGACTGTTTGTGGTAAGAAGAGGGGAAGGAGCCAGGAGGAGGTGCTAATGATTTGGAGGAGTGGTTATATCCATAGGATGTTGGTTAGTCTGGAGGAGGAGATAACATCAAAAGGAGATAATTAAGAGCTGTAGGAGTGAGTTATATTAAGAGAAGGCAAAACGAGTTTGGAGAAGTTGGTAACATTAGGAGGAGAGACAAAAGGGTTGGTGGAAGCAATAATATCATGAGGTGGTGGTGAGAGTCAGGAGGAGCTCATGATACCCGGAGGAGCTAGTGACCCAAAAAGGGATGTTGGAACAACTTAAGGTGGTGATGGCAAAACCAGTAAATGTAGGAAGGAACAAGGAGGTCAGGTTGGCCCAAGGCAGGTGGCAATGCCAGAGGTGGTTTGAATCCAAGTGAGCAAGCTCAGAGTAATGAAGAACTAAGAGGAAAAGAGGACGAGGGTGCAAGCCTGGAGGTGGAGAAGGGGCATGAGGAGTAACATGTGCTAGAGAAAACTACATGCTCCAACTCCAATTCCTCAAGAAACTTGAGTTATACCAATATCTGGTCGTGGTGGCAGCGAGGTGCATCCTCAAGAAATCCTAGGAAACTGACTCAGACTTCGGTGGAACTCATCCCTTGTTAGCTGTGAATACGTGACCAGGAAATCCTATATCTAGCTAGTCAACAAGGAATGGCAGCCGCTCTGCTAAGCGAGGGTGAAAGATTTTCTTTCTAGATTCGTGAGACTTTCCTTAAACTTAACGTTTATAAATCACACTTAGAGTCCAGTCATTTGTTCATCCCACTTGGCCTTCTCTGACGAGCAGCTTATCTCTAAAGGATTCTACTGCAGTATGAACAGGCTTAAAGTTGTTGCCAATCTCATTTTAACATTATAAAATACCAATCCTTGCCTGTCTTTGATTACAGGTGAGCTGGTATGTGAATATGTTAATTGCTGTAAGAACCCTTTCTTCTGAGGGAGAAAGGATAAGCAGGAAAGCTAGGGGACAAGGAAGATTCATTCCACAATTTTGGAAACTCCCAGCATGCATACATTCTGCAGCGACTTCACTATTGAGAAAGGACCCTGGGAAATACCGCAAAAGAGGCAGGGCGGTCAACTATGGAGATGCCATTGGATCGTAGTCTGGTGCGTTTGCTCCAACTGTCCCCCTAATATGATTAACCCATATACAATATAAATGGGCCTTCCTCTGTTGGTTAGCTGAATGAGTTATTGATAGTTCAAAGTCCTCTTCCATATGGGTGGAAACAGCTGATCTGAGTGGAGTGGTACCATTTCCTTAAAGTCCCTAGGGAACAGAAGGGACAACATCTTGAAGAACTTGCAGCTTGCCTGTAATAACAGAGACCTGCTTGCATGATTCTCTGCAGGAGACATCCAGCCACTCTAATTCCAGAGACATTCAGCAAGTCAGAGGCCCACACTCTATCCCCCACCACGGGCGCAGACTATCACAGGGATCATGGCCTCAGGTGAGAGATTACAGGGCTGTATAAGCCAAGCTTTTATTCAGGCACTCAAAAAGGACGTTGAGCCAGTTTGAGTCCTGGAACTGCCTTCTAAGCACGATGGAGTAGTGCAATGACTTCATGCTACATATTGCCAAATTAGTCCTACATTCACGTGCTGCACTTGCTCTGCAGACCTTGAGGACCCATTACTTTCCCTGTAATAGTCGTGCAACACTCCAAAGTGTATGCACCCCGATTACCTTCCAGTAAAACACTGCAGAACATGAGCACATGCTCCACAACTCTTATGCGCCAGAGTGGCTGCCTTGTGAAGCCCGAGGTGCTACAGGAAAGTGGAAAAGAATCCACAATGGTTGGTCATCCTTTTGAAGGTTTGGTCCAACATCAAAGCCCCAAACCACAATCAGCTGAACCAATAAACTTGAACCATTCAGAGACCCACACCCACACCGCTCCACAGGTACAGGCCATCACAGGAATCCCAGCCTCAGGCTAGAGATTACAGGGCTATATAAGACTAACCTCTTAGTCAGGCAGTGTGGGTGTGTGGTGAAGGACCTGGCAGCATGGGTTTGGAGGCGTTTGGAGAGTGAGGAAATAGTTTGGTGAGGTTGGCTAGAGAACCAGCTGCATGATGGAGGAGGTTGAATAGAGGGGGAGATGTGGCAGGAGCATATGAAAAAGGAACATCAGGAAAAGATAGAGATTTGAAAGATGTTTTAACGGAACATTGGGAGAAGGTGGACAGAAATAGAAGATGGGGTAAAGGAACATCAAGAGGAGTGATGATAATTTTGGAAATGGTGGTAAAGAGACATCATGTATGGGTGTAGAGGAGCCTGGAGGAGGCGGTAAAGGAACATCTTAAAGAGGCGGAAAGAGACTTGGAGGTTGTAAAAGAATCAGTTTGATAGCAAAGCCCTAGTGAGTAAGATCAGCAAGGAACAAGAGGGTTTGATTAGCCGAAGGCAGGGGTATAGGGATGAGGCCCTGATCTGTCAGGGTCAGACTCATGCTGGAAAGGAGTACTTGGGGTTGTGTCGAGGAGGGGAAGGGCCAGAGCAGGTGTAGAGGGACCATGAACAGCGAGGCCAGGACCCTAGGAAGCTAATGTTTCTGAATGGGGAAACTGGGGAAGGCCATTCCAGTTAGTTCTGTCTATTTGGCAGAGAAGCTCACTTTCTAATTAATTGTGTCCTCTCACAGATTCCTCATCTTAGATAAATATTCATATTCTGCTTTGCAGTCTTGGAAAAAGAAATCGAAAGCAGGAGGGGTGCTGTGCAGCATCGGCGTGTATGTCCCTTAACGATTACCATTCATGCATCCCGACGTGGCGTTGATGATTGTATTGGGAAATTGGAAAGGTTCGAACTTCGCGCACCATACCACTGACTGGAGGGTGGACACGTTATCATTGTCATTTCTGTCACTTTCGCAAATTGCTACAAATATTGCAATATTTATGATAAATGGGATAAGTGTTACATTTAGGTTACTTTGTGTTATTTTGTGTAGCAGTGATACATTTATAAATTTGCATGATCGCAGAAACATAACGTTGAAACATTGTCACACGGAGGGCCCCTCCCCACTCAGGTGAAGCAGGCGATCAATATGTGCACGTGGAATTTAGCTGCATTAATGGCGGTCCTGAGAGATCATAGTAGTATTTTTTTAATTTAGCAAAAGATATGAAATATATGATATGGCATTTTTAACGCGTCTATACACAAGTGTTTCAAGGCACGATATAAATGCAAGCTGTGTTTGCTTTGTGTATCATGGGTCTCGTATTGTGGATTAATTAGAAGGGTGTTTTCGCAATCATGGCAAAGGCACGTCAGCAGTCAAGGAACAGGTTTCGTAAATTGGTCAACGGGGTGGTTGCGGTCAGTATGCAGATGGCTCAAGTGCTGAAGGGCGAAGGGAAGATATGATCCCTGGTAAACAGGAGAGCTCATTGTTGTAAAGGATAGGCATCTTGTGAACTCCTAGGGGTATTTGGAACAGGTGGCTTCTCCCAGGGCACTTAGGGAGATCAGTAGTAGTAGGTTTCAGGAGAGTGATTGTGTTGTCAAACAGTGGGCGGAACTCATGTGAATAGGAAAGGGCAGTAGTCATAAAAATCAGACACCTGACAGGCTTGGGCAATGCGGTTAGCAAACACGAATAGTTCAAAAGGGAATCTACGTGTCTTTCATCTTCATGTGCTTAAGTATTTTTAGGGCAGGTCCGTGCGCGTCATTAATAGGAATTCTGTTACTGTGTAACTAAAAGGCAAGGCTGCCACCAAATATGGAGAGGTTGGGAAGGGGTGTGTTGGAAATGGAAACCTTGTAATTATATTTTTATAGGGGATTGTGTTATAATATCTGTGTCCAATGAACTGTGTGGGTTTTAGATTTCTCTGTATAGGGCAACCAATCATGTTTGGGGGGTGCCTTTCTAACGGTATTTGGGGGAGTGTATTAACTGTTGCAAACTGTATATAATAAGTGTTCTTTGTGTGGTTCCGGGAGACCAGGCTTAGTGTGACTGTTAGATGTCATCTAAGCCCCCTCCCAGCCATATGTACAGTAAAACTTGCTTTATGGACAAAAGGCGCATTTTTTCTGCATGCACAGCACACTGAACGGTTGTACTTGGCTCCGCAAAACACAGCACACACTCTGAACGGTTGTACTCGCCTCCGCAAAATCTTTTTCTTCGATGCATGTCGCACTTTCACGAATTTCTGTGTGATTCTGTCACACAGTCTATGCCTAAAACAGACTTCAATAGACGTGCAAACTTTGACGCAAAGATGTCGATCACTGATCTGCACATAATTTTTCTCTGGTGCCTTGGCGAGGCCCATTACATTATCGAGTGTGCCTCCTGCCAGTCGATGACTAATAAGGCCTTGAAGGAGAGAAGATCAGAGCTCACCCTAGGTCGATCAGTATCGAAATCTCTGTCCTTTGCACCTTCCAAAAGAAAATGCTCCAAAGGTAGGAGTTCAGCGCGGACAAGTTTCCTGAAAGGCCCAAGAAAAGGTTGAAACACTCCAAAAGGTCTAGATCCATGAGTGATTCTTGTCATTGCTCTTCTTCAAAAAATAGTGACAAACAATGCAATTGATGTTCCTCCTCCGCTTTCTCATCCGTCATGCGTCGAGCATGTTTCCGCAAGAAGACCGCCTCAGCGGCTGATTGGGAAAATTTTAGACCAAAAATGTCGGAGGTATTTGCAAAGGCTGCTCCTACTGACCCCTCGAAAGAGCCAAAAAAGGCCACAGATCCCACTGGTTCCTCTAAGACCGGCAGGGAATCAGTTAAGGCTTCGACCTGTGTGCCCAAATGCCAGAGTCTGAAGACCTCCTAGACGGCTTACTGAGTGGAACAACATCATCGACCACCAGGACCTCCTTGATGCAAATGACCTCATCGATAGCCTCTATGAAGGACCCATTGATGTTGAAGGGACCTTAGACGTTGATCTCAGAGTCGATGTAGAGATACAAACCTCAGTCAATGACTGCATTTTTAAAATCTTTCGGTTCCATCTTTGAGGAGGAAGACGAAGAGGACCATATAGTTCCCTTCGGGTATGAGCGCTTTGGGGCTCTAGATGTCCCTGAAGAAATTATTTCAGAGGCATCTCAGATTGGAAGACATAGTCTCCTGCCCAAAAGATGCTAGTGGACTCTACACTTCCCCTGAAGTCGAGTTTGACACTGTCATGCCCCAGCCCTGGAGGTTCTGGAATCGGTGGAGGCTGTGTGGCTACGTTAGCTAGAAACGTCTTGTGCGGTCTAGTCTTCTCCCAAAATGGCCGCTGCAGTTATTTATGCAGTCATTTCCAGATACACGATGTGTCGTATCCGTCTCTGGACCTGCGCTTGCTAGTATTGCTTTCGGTGGTACCAGCGCTTCGCTTTGCAGTTTTCTTTCTGTTTCTCTTTTGCCTTGCTCGTCATTCTTGTGCAGACTCTCCTGTTCCATTTTGATCGTTTGTTTGACCGCTCTGCTCTTACGGTCTTTCCTATCTGTTCTTTCTCGATATTCTTTTTCTGTTATTTCTTTTCCGTTCTATTTTCTTTTCTGAAACTCCTTCTATTGCTTCTGTGCCTTCCTCTTCTTTCTTGCTTTCTCAACGTACCTTTTTCTTCCTTCGGTACCGTAGCCGGCGTCTCGCTAGTTCGAGGGCTGTAGTCATCTTTTCTTTTTTTTAATATGTTTATTTTGAACAAGGCAGGAAACAAATACAGTTGTGCATCACTGTGACCTTCCAGACTCCTTTAATCACATTACGAACACTCTACCCCCTCCACTCCTCATTCCCACCCCTCATGCTCGCCCGGGTTACGATCCCGGAGAATGGCGCTCCCCTACCTCCCCCCTACGCCTCGCACCCCCTCTCGGAAGTGTCTCCGCTATCCAGAATCCGCTTAGCTTGTTGGGGCTTGTATGTAAGAGCCGGGAATTTTTGGTCATAGTCAAGGAATGGGCCCCAAATGTTCTGAAAGCGATGGAGAGTACCTGCCGTCGCCGCTGTCACCTTTTCTGCGATGAGGATATCCCACATTTTGGTCCACCATAAGGGAAAGAGAGGTCCCTCTCTGGCTTTCCAGGAGTGGGCGATAGTTATTCTTCCTGCTAGAAGGCATTGGGACAGGAGCTTGGCTTTGGGCCCTGACCTTGAATATATTCCCGGGATTGGAGTGCCCAGCAAAATGGGTTCAGGCTTTAGGGGGAGCGTTGTTTGGGTAATATCTTCAATGAAGTTCAGGCATTGTTTCCAGAATTGTTGGTCTTGTGGGCATGTCCACCACATGTGGAAGAAAGACCCCGTGTGTCCACATTGTCTCCAGCATGCCGGGTCCAGGGAACTGTTCATGTGGTGGAGCCTCAGGGGGAGAATAGTACCAGCGTAACAATATTTTATAAGCACACTCTCTGTTGGTGATGCAAGCTGAGGAGGAGTGTGCCCGGGACCATACATCTATCCAGGCCTGGTCCTCTATGGGATGGCCCAGGTATGCCTCCCACTGTGCCAGGGCTCGGGTTTTAGATGTGAGGAAGTCCCCCTGGAACCGTTTATATAGGGCCAAGATCTTACTTTGGTCCCGGAAGGTCCACCAGGGTTAGTTCCAGTGCTGCGGGTGGGATCACCAGTGGCGAAGCTGGATGTAGGAAAACCTGTCGGTCTCCTGCAGTTGAAAGGTCTCCTTGCATTGTGCGAACGTGCGCGGTTCCCCTCCTTCAAACAGTTGCCCCAGTGATTCCAGGCCCCCCGCGATCCAGTTCTTTAAGTTCCAGGGGTTCAAACCCGGAGAAAAGTTGGGTTGAGAAAAATTGGTGATGAGGGGCTCGGTCCTCTGAGGACCCCTTTTTTCCTTAGCGCCTTATCCCATACGTCCACGGTGTGTCTTGTGGCAAGCAGTAGTTTCTCTGTCTGCGCATAGGTGGCGGGATGTGCGGGACGAAACGCAGGGGGAGGGCAAGGCGAGACTGTTCGATTTCCACCCACCTTGGGCGGTCAGAGGATATTCGCCAGGCTTGGGTGATTGCCAATTGTGCTGTCATCTGGTAGCCTTGTAGCCTTGTAGGTCGGGTACTCCTAGACTGCCCAGCCTGGCGTTCCCCAACATTGTTCTCAGAGGGATTCTGGGTTCTTTCCCCCGCCAGATAAAGCGCAGCATATTCCTTTGGAGGTCCCAAAGGGCCGGGGGAGGGATAGGCACCGGGAGTGAGGAGCAAGCATACAGGAATCTGGGGAGAAGGTTCATTTTACAGGCAGTGATATGGCCCATTAACGAGACTTCCTGTAATTTCCATCGCTTCAGGTCATCTGCCTGCTCCTTAAAGAGAGGGGTTAGTTCAAGAGATAGACCTCCCTTGGGTTCGCCGGAATTCAGACCCCCAGGTAGGGGATTGCCGTGGTTTTCCACTGAATGGGACAAAGCAGGGTCAGGGTTGCCTTCTCCGACGGGGTCAGGCCTAACCCAAGAGTTGTAGATTTGTTAAAGTTGATAGAGAAGCCAGTAACTTCCATAGTCCTTTATCTCGGCCAGAGCGTGTTTCAGTGAGAAAGAGGGCTGTGAGATGGTGAACAGGACATCGTCCGCATATAAGGCCACTTTATGTTGGGAGGATCTGACCTGGAGCCCCCTGATAGAGTAATTTAGTCTAATTCTTTGGGCGAAGGGTTCCATAACCAGGGCGAATATAAGTGGAGAAAGTGGGCATCCCAGCCTGGTTCAACTGGTTAGGGGGATGGGGGAGGAGAGCGTGCCATTAATTCTCAAAAGGGTCTTCAGGGATCTGTAATTTGCCAGGACCATGGTGTGGAACTCCGATCCGAAGCCAAAGGCCTCCAGGGTGAGGTTCATAAAGGTCCAGTCTACTTGATCGAACGCATTGGTGGTGTCAAGGACTTGAAGTGCCAAGCTTTGGGAGTTTCGAGTAGCCAGGTCCACCAGATCTAGAGTTCTACAAATGTTGTCACCTGTTGCTCTATTTCTAATAAATCCGGTCTGGTCTGGGTGGATTATATCAGGCAGGATGCGGGAAAGGCGTGTTGCCAGAACCTTCGAGTAGATGTTGGCATTGATGTTCAGTAATGCAATGGGTCTATAGGAGGCCGGATTTGCTGGGTCCCCCCCAGGTTTAGGCAAAAGGATTGTAATAGATTCTTGCATGGAGGGGGTTATGGTGCCCGTGCTCTGAAAGGAGTTGAAGAGATGCACCAAAGGTGGTAATAGTTGATGCCTGAAGATTTTGTAGAATCTAGTGGTGTATCCGTCTGGTCCGGGGGCTCTGGATTTGAGGGTTTTTATGGCCTCTTCGACCTCTTCTGCTGAGATTGGCGCGTCCAGAGTGTCTCGGGCTGAGGGCTTCAGCTGCGGAAGGGTGGCCTTCTGCAGGTATTCTGTCTGCTCCTGCCGGTTGCGCGGCTGTGCGGACATTACTTGTACGAGGTGTTCGGTCGCTAGTTGTAGTTTCTCCGGCTCTGAGTAGTGGGTCATGCCTTGGGGGTCACGCAGTCCGATAATGGTGTTATTCTTTTTGATTTCGGTGAGTTTTGCTACCATTAACTTGTTCGCTTTGTTGTTCCTGACATAATAGAATTGTTTGGTTTTCGCTAGTGGTTGTGCCGTGTGTTTGGCATAGTGTGCCTCAATCTTCATCCGTGCTGTTTGGAGCGCTCGTTGTGTTTTGGGGGACCAAGAGCCATACAAGTTTGCCTTCTGCTTCTGTGGTACGGCACCCCGTGGGCTATTGGTTCCCCCCGGATGACCGCCTTCATGGCGTCCCAGGTATTCGCCGGGGAGGTGTCCTCATTGGGGTTTTCCTGGAAGAAGTTCGAAATTGATGTTGCTATAGAATCCCTGTTTGACATATCGTTCAGCATTGGGTCATATAGTGACCATTTGCGGCGGGCAGTGGGTGTTGGGTCATAAGTGCGGATCTCCAAGGTCACTGGTGTTAGGCAGAATCCTGTGCAGTTCCCTTGGGGAACACTGCAAAAAGATTAAGACTCCAGGAGTAAGCAGTAAACCCAATTGGTAGCAGTCTGTACCACCCAGATTTACCTGGTAGCTGTGGCTGAGCAGTCGGACTTCTCTCAAGATGAGTAGGGCAGTATACAGAGGATACACAATAGGGCCAAAAACACAGTGGAGCAAACAAACACTGACCAGAGCTTGGTATCAAAAGTATATAATTATAAAAAGTATACACACCTCCCTTAATAATTATTAGACAAGTCTAGGTCAAAACACCACTATTTGTAAAACAGATGCGAGCCCTTAACTTAGATGGCACTCCAATAATGAAGTTAGAGGGAGAGAAAAAGACAGGTCATGAAAATAAAACAGTTCCCAAGACCAGAGCAATCTAGTGAAGGCAGAGTCTACTGTAGAGCCAAAGTTCATAGGCCAAGGCCACTTTACATGGAGCAAGGCGAAATGGGCCCAAGATCACACAGTTTAAAAATGCACTCAAGTCTTTGCAAAAATGTTCAAAAGAGGTTGGTTTGATGCGAAAGATAAAGTTAGAAGGCCTGGGGGCCAACCAAGTTGGAAAGCCAAGGATTTAAGGGTCACCTTTAGCAATCCGTGGAAAGGGAGGCCAGGTGGAAAACAGTACCTTTAAAAGTGAGGAAGCTCCAGCGGTGGCAGTTGTTCCTGGCAGTGGGTGCAGTTCGTGGTTTCGACCAGGGAAGGAGAAGATCTCATCGAGGAGGAAACTTGGAGTCATTACACTGCCCAGGGATGAGACCAGCCACGGAGTTGCTCGATCGGTTAAAAGGTGCGTTCCTTTTATTCGCGATCCCGGTGGACTGAAGCTTGGCTATCCGGCCGCCGGGTGCTTGGCACTGGCGATTCGACCAAGGGACGTCCTGGAAGGCGAATGTCGAACTGGTTGTTCCCACCAGCTCAGAGGGAGAAGACTCTTGCAGCAGAAGATCTTCTGTTGTCGTCAGGGAAGTGGTGAGGTCGTTGCAGCAGGGATCCACCGGTGGTGTCGTCATTGCAGATGGCTCAGCTTCTCCTCTCTTTGGATTTCTCAGGTCCAGTGGCGACTTCTGAAGTTCCAGTCCCAAAAGCCCTTCTTTTATGCAGAAAAACCCCCATTCAACAGCTTAGCTGTCACTCATACATGCTATGTGGTGAGCCGGGCGGCTCACCACTGGGCCAATCAGAACAGAGTGCGACTTGGGTTGCTAAGGCAACGCAGTCCAGGGTGCCAATTCCCCCACCCACACATCCTGTGACTCCCAGACAGAGTGGCACCAGTTGGAGGGCTTCTGTGGAGAAGCCCGCCAAAAAGTGGAACAAAGGGCCCGACCTTGGTTGAAGTTACAGAGACGGACACATACGCCATTTTGTAAAAGAGTTCTGGCGAAAAGACCCAACCAGCGATTTTATTTTAATTTTAAAAAACGGCGGTATCTTTACAATGCACCAAAAAAGTGGTGCGTTTAAAATGAATCGGAAAATCCCATAGGAAATATTCTGGTGGAATATTTCACGTGCGTGATAACCACTGCCACCAGCCAGAAACTCGACAAGGGGGGACTGGACAGTGCCCTCTTGGAAACAGACCCTGGGGCAATCAAATTAACCCCTTCCAGTACTTCCACAATATGATGGTTTGTACTGGTTCTGTTCATAATTTTGGACTAATAAAGCCAATGGTGACTTTACATGCCCTGGGAGACAGTAGTCAGTCCCAGGGTATGGAGTCTATGGGCCTGATCATGACTTGGGCGTTTCCCCAATAGCCCTACCGCCGAACTCTCCAGCGCTAATAGCGCCGGATCACGAGTTCGGCGGTAAAGTAATTCCCGATTCCCCATTGAGTTCATTCGGGAATGCCCCATTCCCCATTGGGCTCAATGGGGAAAATTTGCGCTCTTACCGCCGGCGGATTTCCCGCTGGCGGTAATAGCGTGAATTTTCTGCAGATTTCCCCCCAGCTAAGAGCTGGGGCGAAATCCGCCGAAGTCCTGATTTGGCGGACCCTTAAATCCGGCGGTATTAGCGCTACCGCCGGATTTAAGGGTTAACGCCAAAGTCGTGATCAGGCCCTATGTTTGGGGGTCACTATGACACCCCTGTGTTACTGCACTGAGGGTGCTGTGTAACACATATACCAAAACAGATGATACCCTATGGAGTAAAAGACCCCATAGCCCATAAGCACATACCAAGTCAAAGACATACCTCAAATCATGCCTAAGAGTGGGAAGGAAAGAGTCTCACTCTTAGCAGGAGAAAGAAACAAACCTCAAAAATCCAGCAAAGCTGCTGGGGGACTCACTAGGTTTGGGAACTTAGCCTTATAAGAGAATTCTCCCTAACAACCGGGGCGTGATCTGACAGAATTCTTGATCCAATGGAAACTTCATTTGTGAAGGCGAGTACCTGTGGTGATGTCAGCAGGAGATCAATCCTTGAAAAGGTTCTGTGGACATAAGAGTAGAAGGTGAAGTCTGTTTCCGAAGGGTGCAGCACCCGCCATGAGTCGACCACTTCCAGAGTCCTGAATAATCGTAGCAAACCTAGGGCCAGGGCAGTGTCTCCAGAGGAGGCCGAGTGTGATTTGTCCTTCGAGGGGTCTGGTACTCCGTTGAAGTCCCCGACCATCACGATCTGGCCCTCCGCAATGGGGACCAGGGCGGTGGACAGGGCCTCGTAGAATGCAACTTGTCCCGTGTTCGGGGCTTAGACCGAGATGAAAGTATATAGTTGGTTCAGCAGGAGATACTTCACTGTCGTAAATCTTTCCTCCGGCAAAGTTTAGTTTCCAGTACCTGGGGGTTTAGCCCCTTCTTAAAGAGGACTTCTGTGCCTCCTTTCTTGCTGCCACCTGAAGCGATGAATTGTTTAGGAAATTGTTGGGAGCGCAGGCACCCGAAGTCCGCTGGCAACAGATGGGTCTCCTGGAGCAAGGCCACTGCTGCCTCCTCGTCTTGGAGCTTCTGTAGGATAGATTTACGTTTGGGGGGGGGGAAATTCAGCCCCCTAACGTTAAGGGAGATGATTTTCAAAGTGCTATGGTCCCGAGTAGGGGGGGGGGTTCTGGTGAGTTCAGGTGAGAGGAATAGGTTGGATTGAGGTCAGACTGGTTGTTATCATGCTCTTGAGTTTTTAGTCCCTGCCTCCAACGGGGAGGCTGGGTGTTAACTAGTGGGGAGCCCGGCATTGTGGGGCTGGTGCCACCCCAGGCCAACTGGGCCAAGTAACAGAGGTCAGCCAACATGGCTGGAACTTGTGGCCAGACTATAGCTGGCATTCCAAGGATCTGTAGGTGTAACCTTCCTCGGAAGTGGGCAGGAGCCGTGGGGGGAGAGGCACGCTGCGGTGGGTGTCTGATGGTGTTTTTGCGGAGTTTCAGTGTATGGCGTCATGTCGGGGTCGTGAAGAGCCGGGACTGAAGAGGAGTGGGGTTGCGTCAAGCCGGACCCTAGTTGTTTGCGGTTGTGGGATCTCACTATCCGGTAAATTTGCTTCCCGGCCTCCTGTTCCTGCGCCATCCTGTAGTGCGCGATAATTTCTTCCTTCTGTCCCTGTTTTTCTTTTGGCGGGGGCACTGGGTCCCCCTCGACGATACTTTCGGAGGCCCCCAAGGGGATCGTCCCAGGTGAAAGTGGGTGCATTATTTGTGTGGCGTCCTGTAGGTGGCTGATTCTTCGTAGAGTGCCTTTATAGGTAAATTGTAACGCTGTTGGAAAGAGCCACCTGTATCGGACCTGTTGGCCCTGAAGGAAGAGAGGCAATGGTCGGAGAGCTCTTCTTTTTTGCAGAGTGAGGAGGGAGAGGTCCTGGTAGGTTTGGAGTGGGGATCCTTGAAAGATTAGTTTGTCTCGGGTGCGGGAGATTGATGAGATGGCCTCTTTGGTGGTGAAAAAGTGCACTCTGGTGATGACATCGGGGGGGAGAGTCCGACTCCACTCCGCGGCGTGGGCAAAGCCTGTGGGTGCGGTCTAGCAAGAGTTGGGCTTTGTCCAGATCTGGGAGAAGGCATTGGAAGAAGTCCCCGAGATATTCAGTCAGTTTCTGATCCGGAACCGAGGCAGGAACACCTCGGATTCGTAGGTTATTGCGCCAAGCTCGATTTTCCAGGTCCTCCCGCTTGAATTTAAGGATTTCACTTCTATTTTGTAGTGCTGTGATGGAGTGCTGGATTCCGTCTATAGCCGTGGCGTGGTCCTGGGTCTGGTCCTCGACCTCCCCCAATCTTTGTTCTGCCTATGTGACTCTCTGGTCAGTGTGCTCCAGCTTCGTCAAGAGCTCAGTCATGCAGGACCTAAATTCGGCTTTGATGTCGGCCATGAAGGCCAACAGGTCGCTTCTGGTTGCGAGGTGCTCCTTGCCCTCCTGGTCTGTCTGTGGCATGGAGGTGGGAGGGTCTTGTTTTTTACCCTTATCCGCCGCCAGCAGCATTGTAGCTATGTCTGTGTTTTTCGTGAGTTTAGGTGAGTTTAGGTTGTTTAGACATGATGCCCCTTCCCCGGATGGGGCGACGGGGGACAGGGAATCGCTGAGTGGGCCGGGGCACCCCAAGAGTAGTGCTAGGAGTCCTTAGAGGCCAAGAGCCCACAGGCCGCAGTGAGATGTAGGTCTATGAGGGCCCCACTGGTCTTGAGGATAGAAAAAGGCGTGTCATATGCGGCAGGCGGAAGTGGGGGGGGGGTGGTTTGATTGGGAGATCTCGGGGCACCCTTCTTCTGGGTGCTGGGAATCCAAAGAAATGGCCCCGGGTCCCAGGGTAAAGATGGTGGAGAGGGAGGACCCCCTCCCCCTGCGCTGCAGGATGTCCAGGAACGTCCCCAGCAGGGGGGGCAAGAAGTCACCGAGTGGGCCGGGGCGCCCCAGGAGTGGTGTTGGGTATCTCCGAGGGCTTGATGGGCTTGCGGAGCCTGAGGAAGGTCAGGATTGTGGCACCTTTTTGCTGGGGCAGAGTGTACTTGCAGAGTTACCCGAGTATTGCATTGCAGAGTCGCAGTTCATCCACTCCGGGACCCCCGATGGTTGTGTACCTCACTCCAAGGGCGGTGAGGATGAGGAGAGAGGACCTCCCTTGTCCCACGTCGTGTAGGCAGACAATCGGACCCCGGCGGGGGGGCAGCAGGCTGTTGGGTGGGCCGGGGCGCCCCAGGAGATGGTAAGGGGGGGGGGGACAGCCGGCCCTCCACTGGGCTACGAGTTGGGGCTCCTCCCGGTGTTGCCCCACAGCTGTCCCCGGATGCAGACAGGCCGTAGGTTCCAGGTGGGGGGAGTCGTGCTTTGGTCCGGGTGCCTCTTATTGTTGCGGCGAAATGGGCCCCGTGAGGCGTGTAGCGTGATGGTGGGTTTTGTTGGGAGCAGGCACTCAGCCTGCGTGTTGCCGCGGCCACCCTCGGCGGGAGCGGGCTTTTGAAGGAGGGGGCTAGCCCCGCAGCGTGGATGGGTGGGCCTGAGCGCCCCAGGAGTTGGTGAGGGGGAGGCAGCCAGCCCTCCACTATGGAGGGGTTCCTCCCGGTGTCGCCCCACAGTAGTCCCCGGATACAGGCGGTGGGGTTGTGTTAGGGGCTGGGTGCCCTTTGTTGCTGAAGGTAGGGCGAGTCCTGTAAAGCGTGCAGCATGATGGCGAATTCCTATTAAGTTGGGCTCACAGGCCTGCATGCTGCCGCCCCCGACCGGAGCGAGCCCCTGAAGGGAGACGGCTAGCCCCGCAGCGAGGATCCGGCCTGCTGGGCGCCCCGATCGGGAGCCGCTGAAACCCTGATACGGCGCCCATGGATGGACATCAGGCAGGGAGGGCGAGCAGGGAGGGAGCCAGGCAGCGTGTTGGCTGTAGTCATCTTTAAACCGATATGGTCTGTTTGTTTCTGTTCTTGTTTTACCTTCTCCTGCTCTTTGTCGTTGCGTACGGTGCTTTCTGCTCCTACCTTCGCTACTGTAGCCGGCGTCTCGCTAGTTTGAGGGCTGTGGTCATCTTTTACCGGCACGGTCTGTTTCTTTTTGTTTTTGTGTTCATTGCTCTTGCTCTCGCCGTCTCGTATGGTGTTGTCTGTTTTCTACCAGTTCTTTCCCTGCATCTCTTAAACTACTGTAGCTTATTTCTCTTTCTGTTGAGAGCGTGTTTCCTTTCTGGATGCTTGCTTCCCTTGTTCACTCCTCTTACTTTTTCTCTGTTCCTATTTCCTTTGTGTGGAACTTTTTACTTAATTCTTTGGGCGACCTTTCTTCCGTCCGCATTAGCTCCTTGCTTTTGTTTCGTGTAAAAGTCCTTCTTCTCTGGGCCTTGATTGTCCCGGGGTCATTCACTACCCTCTGCCTTAGATACCTCTTGGATTTTAACTGCACTTACCAAGGAAGTAAGGAGACTTACCTTCAGGATCCAGAAGCCACCAGTCATCCATCTCAGCTGCTCTTTCGCTGAAACACACAGCCACAGACTTTCCCGATCAAGTTATGCCAAACCACTCTACAGGGTTTTTTCTGCCTTAAAGGCTTTTTCCCTGAACTTTTTTCGGGAGCTTGCTCCTTGTGGTTCCCCCCTGACCTTGTTTCACTGCAGGTCACGGTGGCCTCTGAGGGAGCTCGCCCTTATTTACATCTCAAAAAGGAGAAGCCCAAAGAAGTCAGGAAAACTAGGAGAAAGAAGGATTCGAGACTTTTGAATACACCATTGAAGACTCCGGTGAGGAGAGGGAACAGGGAGGTTCCGCAGGTCGTGACAGACACTCAATCTCACCCGAATGCAGCCTAAAGGACTGTCATGACTAAAGTTGTCAAATCTTTAGGCTGAGGTCGTCCTGCCAAGGAAATCACTCAAGATGACCTCACTGACATTGTGCATATAGGCCCTCATAAGGAACCTCTGTGACTTTTCATACAGCACTAAGAGATCCACTTGTAGAACTCTGGAAAAAGCCAGGTACCTCTCCTGCAGTGAATAAGGAGTTGGTTAAAAAATATAAATCATCTTTAGTGTAACCAGATTTTTTGTCAAGAAACTGTGATATTTCACTTTCTCTCATCACTTCTCCCCAGAGAGAAGCCCTTTTCCAGGGCAGTGGGGTAATGAGGCTGCTACCAATAGTTCTTCTGGGTGGGTATAATGCGGGAGTATCTCATGGGGAGGGACTCCCCCTCTGGGGATAAGGACGACTATCTAGGGTACAACATCACACCCCCACTGTCATGATTCCTGCCCCTCATGTCCCCAGCCTTCCAAGATGTCAGGCTGGAGCCAGGCCACGATCACCTACATGGCCCTCAAGGGCCTCTCCATCACTCCAAAGACCCACTTGGAGTCAGACCTGGCGCTTGTGGCACCAGACTCGCTTACTCCCATAGGAAAACATTGGGGATTGGACTTGTAGTGCATTGATGGGGACAAGATGGATACCCCCACATATTTCGGTTCCCAGAACTGCATGTGCGGTCTAGTCTTTTGGGTGTGGTTCAGCCCAAAGACACCTGGGATACCCAGAGACTATTTAAGCCACACCCAGGCTGAGAAACATGCTTTGCGTTTTCTGCACCTGCAGCATGACACTCACCGTGTTCATATCGGTCTCCAGTAGGCCTGCATCTTTCTTCTGCGCTCAGCTCCTGCAAGAACAAGAACACTGTTAGGAACAGCCTTACCTTGCGGCACTTCTGCCCATCATTCATCGCTCCTTCTGTTCTGCGGGCATCTTCGGCAGTGTCATTCCCATCCCGGCACGCCGCTTCCTAAGGAAAAGGGAAAAGAACAGAAAAAAGGCATTAGTAAGCATTCTGCAAATCTTTGCTTATTTTTAAATACTGTACGAGCTTCAAACGCTTATCTGAATCCCAGCCTCTCTGGGGGAACTCTGTCTCTGGAACTTCTCATCCATCTGCAAGAGGGAAAAGACACTCCAGGTTAGCGTGGAAACATCTAGAGGCGCCGCATACTGCGCTTACCCACCGCATTTGTTCTTCATAACCGGTAACCCCGCTGAAAACATCGCAGCACCTAAAAGACACAGAAAAAGAACTCAGTTCAATGCAAATACGAAAGGGGTGCATCGCGCATCCCGCTCTCACTCACCTTCAGCGCTACTCATCTCACCAGCACGCCGCCATCCCCGGACGCCGGCCATCATCTAAGGAAGGAAAGGAACGAAGTTAGAGAACTGTTCAAAAGATTCATTTTATTTACCTGTCGGACTCTTGCCAGTGAAGTAACTAGGCAGCAACGAGCCCGCATCCATCAACACGCCTCTGCGCTGAAAGCAAGACGGAGAGCACACTATCCAAGAAAACAAGGTGAGCTGTGGATCAAAGGGAAGGGTTGGACCCCGGGGAAGAAGGGGTTCAAGCACACAGAGACAATAGGGAGTTAAACTCTACCAATCCTGTGTTTCAGGCCCACTCTCCAGTCGAATAGTCTCCAGGGAAGGGTTCGAGGTCATAAGAGGTCAGAACAGGCTGAGTGACGTCCCCGTGGATACCAGGTGAGCGTTACAGAATGCAAAGCCTGACATCAAAATCCACCTGGGTGTCATGGAAACGTCAGAAACCGACCAGTTAGCCCACATGTTGTGGCAGGTATGTTCCGAAGTACATGCAGCCAGGCAGGAGACCAACACCCTGAGGAGAGAGCTGATAGTAGCCAAAGAACACACTGATGATTTAAGCCGGCAACTTCTCCAGTCACAAGCAGGGCATGCTCCATTGCCGGGAAGTGTGCCCTCGATGCCAGCGCCATCAGCAAATCCTGTTCAGATATCCCTTCCTGGGGCAGTTCCCTTGGCCCCGCCCGAACGATTTACGGGGGATCCCAAGAGGTTTGCAACGTTCATGAACCAGTGCCGCCTGCACTTCCTTTGTAGGCCAGGGGCCTTTCCGAATGACCAATCATGGGTCGCTTTTGTGCTATCCTACCTGAGTGGTAGCGCCGTGGACTGGTCTGTACCCTTTGTGGCCCAAGACAATCCTTTGGTGCATGACTTCAGGGACTTTCAGCAGGAGATGGAAAAGCTGTTCGCCCGTCGTACTCATGGGCAGGCATTAGACAACAAACTTCTGTCCCTACGCCAAGGGAATCAAGACCTATTAACATACATAGCCACGTTCAATAGACTCGTAGTTGAAGCAGAATGGCCAGTGGAGAAGAGAACCACATTATTTCATCAGGGGTTGCGGGGGGAGCTCAAGGATGTTCTCCCACAAGTAGTCTACCCCCGAAAGACTGCTCAGAATTCATTGACCTTGTTGTTCAACTGGATCATAGGTTGCAGGACCGACGAGCAGATCGAACCAGACCGGACCCTCGCCCTATGTATGTGCGTTCAAAGGACAATACTGCCCGAACAATGGAAGGTTCAGGAGAACCAATGCAAATCGGGGGGTCAGATCCCCCTTGACTAAAGCAGAAAGGGATAAAAGGAGACAGCAGCAGTTATGTCTGTACTGTGGAAGGTCAGGTCATTTCCTTAAAGAGTGCCCTGTGAAGCCACCGGGGAGGACGGTAGGGGCCACGGACAAGGAAGATACCATCAAGAAATCGGAAAACTCCCCAGCCCGGCAAGTGTAGGGGTCTACTTTTCGAGCGAAGAAAGTGAACTACAGACCTCCCATTTTGCACTATCTGTGGTCTTGATCAATCACCAACAACCATCTCGGATGCACACAGTAAGAGCGTACATAGACAGTGGAGCCGTTGGGAATTACATCGACCAGGATCTTGCGGCAAAGATGGGGCTTCCGTTACGCCCTAAATCAACCACCGACACTGTTACCACTGTCCACAGCATGGAAATAGCTTCTGGTCCAGTATCCCAATGCACTGCAGCTTTAACCCTTCTGTGCCAGGATGGTCACCAAGAATCTATCGTTTTCAACCTCATTAGGGCACCACAGTTCCGGTTGATTTTGGGAATGCCATGGTTGGTAGTGTCATGATGCCTACTCCCGGGAAGCCAGTTCAGGACCAGCGTCCCCGAAAGCAGACATCATATCCCCAGGGAGGGACTCAGCAACCCCTTATAGGGGCTCTTTGGACATTGTCCTGGCGCCTTTGGCGCCAGGCTCATAGAAGGCATCAGTCCTGGCACCATAGGCACCAGGCTCATTATGGGAGTGCTTGGATGGACTTACCTGATGCAGACCATGCTGCCGGATCCAAACCTCCATGAGGTCTGAAAGGGACTATTTTACCTATGGAACTATTTTACCACTCGGGCGTGGCTGAGGAAGAATACTTACCTGGAACTACTTTGGGGGCTATTTAAACCACGCCCAGACAGCAGCTCACGCTTCGCGTTGTTCTGCATCTAGCAGCTGGACGCTCACCGTGTCTGCTCCTGCATCCTGGCTCCATCCACGCCCGCCTGCAACCTGGAACACCTGAAAAGGAAGGAAAGGAGAGAAAGGTGAATAATTGAACTTTACCTACCTCCATCCGGAGTCCGGAACCATCACTCCGACGATCCTGAGAAAAGACATTATTTTTAGAAGCGCATCGCATCGCTCGCTGCAGCGCCGCGTTCCACTCACCTTCACGAGGCGCCCTCGGGCTCTTCAGCGACCATTGGCACCATCCGTCGCCTTTCAGCGCCTAAGGAGAAAAAGAGACAAAACAAAGGTGAGCGAAGGAACAGATTGAGGAAGGCCTGATTCTTCCACCTTAAGACTTACCTGATTATTGTTGGGACAATCTTTCCTCACCTCGGGTCGGCGCCGCTTCTTTGGCACTTCCGTACCCCGGCCCCTAAGGGGAAAAAGACACACGCATTAGTGGGTGAAAGCAAGATCACTAAGGGAACCATCCATCAAAAAGACTCACCAGAGTTTACCTTCGGCGAATCCATTCCTCAACGCGGATTCTTCATCCTGCATCTGAAATAGAGAAAAGGACAACGGACAATTAAGGCTTGAACTTTTGCAACTGAATACTTACGGCCTCATATCGGAAAAGTCAAGCGGAGTTGAATACTCCCCAAACCCGAGATCCAGTGAAGTAACTGGAAATCAACGCGTCCCTGCATCGGAAGCAGGATGGAGAGCTCGTCCTTTCAGACTCTAAGGTGAGACTCTACGGGGAATCGCGGAGGGGGTTCGAGGAGTGTGAGAGGGGTAAGGGGGGGGAATCCGACACATTATCCAGCAGACAGTTAATCCCCTTTTCCCTCTACAGAAGGATTCTTCTACGGGCCAGACAGGCAAGGTCTGGGGGTCCGGTCCAGTCCGTCTTCCGAGTCCTGCGCATCACCTTAGAAGAGGTCATAGCAGTCCAGAACAGGTCGGCGCCTCCGTGAGAATCAGGTGAGCGTTACAGGTAGCTCACAATCCTCGAATCGATTCGTGAGCAAAAGAATTGGACTTTCCCGAGACTTGCGCCCACACATGTTATCGCCAAGAGAAACAACCAATAGACACCAGAACCTCCACGCTTGTGACTGTGGCAATCGGCACCCTACCAAGTGAATACCAGGACTTTCAAGATGTCTTTCAGAAAGAACAGGCTAATACCCTGCCACCGCGTAGACCATACGATTGCCAAATTGACCTGTTACCCGGCGCACAAATCCCTTTTGGGCGAACTTATGCACTCACGGAACCAGAAAACCAGCACCTGAAGGCCTATCTTGACCAATACCTGGCCAACGGGTTCATCCATCCCTCGAAGTCTCCAGCAGCCAGTCCTCTATTCTTTGTACTGAAAAAGGAGGGGGACTTGAGAACGTGCATTGATTATCGCGCACTGAACCAGATTACCGTAAAAAATCTCTATCCCCTGCCACTGATCCCTGAATTGCTTGATCAAGTCAAAGATGCCCAAATCTTCACAAAACTAGACCTGAGGGGGGCATATCACCTTGTTCACTTAAAACAGGGGGACGAATGGAAAAACGCTTTTCGCACCAAATACGGCTTGTACGAATATCAAGTAATGCCCTTTGGCCTTTGCAATGTGCCTGCTGCATTTCAATACTTCATGAACAATGTCCTACGGGAATTGATTGATTGATGTCTGTGCTCTAGTGTACATCGACGATATCCTAGTATATTCCGCATCAAAGTAGGACCACGTTAAACACGTCCGATCCGTATTGGAGAAACTCCCATCAACATCAGCTCTACGCCAAGCTCAAAAAATGCTCATTCCACGTCTCCGAGGTGGAATTCCTGGGCTTTATTCTCAGCCCGAATGGAATCCGAATGGATGTACACAAGGTAGATGCTATCCTGAACTGCCCATCCCCAAATTCATTCAAGGGGGTTCAAAGTATGCTGGGTTTTGCAAACTTCTACCGCCGGTTCATCCCAGGATTTTCGCAAATCGTGCATCCCATCACGTCATTACTAAGGAAAAGCAACCAAAAGTTCCAGTGGACAACAGAAGCCGAGGAGGCTTTCCAGGAACTCAAAGCAAGATTCACATCTGCCCCACGCCACCCTCGCCCTGATCTCCCATACCTGGTGGAAACGGACGCCTCAAGCATGGCTATGGGAGTCGTCCTCTCACAAAAGGACCCTGAAAAGGGCTAGTTAAACCCTGTTGCCTTCTGGTCGCGTAAATTCACACCCCCTGAACTCAATTATGCTATCACAGACAAAGAACTTCTGGCCATTAAATCAGCCTTTAAGGCATGGTGGCACTACCTCTTGGGCGCCAGACACACAATCACCGTAATAACTGACCACCGGAACCTCCAGTACCTAAAAACGGCAAAGGCCCAATCCTCACGGCAACTACGTTGGGCTCTTTTTTTTGCTGAATATGACTACGTGATTACATTTCGACCAGGGGTGAAAAACAGGAAGGCCGATGCCCTTTCCCGTATGGGGTGGAAGAGCAAGGGTATCAGACCCCTGACCCAATAGCAATCATCCTGAGTGCAAGCTCCTAGGAATCACAGCAACAATAACTCAGAAATAATTACAAGAAGAAATCCAAAACCTGATGAGTCCGCAGCAATTAAAAGCGTGGAGTGCACAAGGAGAACATTACATGATAAAAGATCAGTTGCCCTACTTTAGGAATCGTTTAATCTTACCATACCAAGAACTACGAGAACAAATCATGTCCGGTTATCATGATTCTTTGATCGAGGGCCACCCCGGAATCACTAAAACCCTAGCCAAGGTAAAATGAAATTATTGGTGGCCCACGTGGTGTAAAGACATTATCCAATTCATCCTATCTTGCGGAGTGTGTGCTCAAAACAAGTAATCCAAGCAGAAACCGGCTGGGCTATTACAACCATTGGAAATCCTACCAGCACCCTGGCACACGTTGTCCCTCGATTTTATTACTGACTTACCACCCAGTCAAGGATTTAACACTATTCTTGTGGTCGTGGACCTATTTTCAAAAATGACACATTTCATTCCTCTTAAGGGGCTCCCAAATGCTTCCACTCTGGCAAAGGTATTTCTTAAAGGCATCGTACGGCTCCATGGGTTTCCTTCAGTTTTGGTCTCAGACCGAGGTACTCAATTCGTATCTAACTTCTGGAGAAAATGCTGCTCAATGGCCCGGCTATCCACCAGTCACCATCCCCAAACGGATGGTCAAACTGAGAGGACAAATCAGACGCTCGAGCAGTATCTGCGTTGCATGTTACACCAAGCTGAAGGAAGCTGGTTCGACCTATTATGGATAGCTGAATATGCTTATAATAATTCCCTACACACCAGCACTGGGCAGACACCCTTTTATACCATGTATGGCAGGCACCCACGTACCTCTGAGTTGGACGTTCATACAACCCTGGAAATGCCAGCAGTCAAAACCTTGCACACAACCATTTCTAAAACCTTTAAAAGGGCAGCTGAACACCTACTTCAAGCTAAGAATCGCCAAAAAAGTTTGCTGATCAACACTGAGCAAAGGCCCCCAACTACCAAGTGGGAGACAAAGACTGGCTGGTGTCTAAACATGTGTCCATTAAAGGAGCCCGAACTTTCAGTCCAAGATACCTGGGTCCATTCACTGTCACCTCTGTGATAAATCATGTGGCGGTCAGACTAGCTTTGCCGTCAAACATGCAGATTCATCCTGTGTTCCACGTGTCTCTCCTTAAACCTGTTCAACCTGGGACCCGGGTAGCAACGCCACCGCAGCCAGTAGTAGTCGCTGGGGAGCCAGAATTCGAAGTCAAGGACATCCTAGATTCAAAGTACGTCATATCCAAATTATACTACTTAGTAGACTGGAAGGGGTATGGTCCACAAGACAGGACATGGGAGCCTTGTGAGTACATCCATGCACCTCGCTTGCTTAGACGATTTCATCAAAACCATCCAACCAAACCAGGACCAGACAGAATAGCCACCTTGAGAGGGGCCTGGGGGGGGGGTGCTGTCATGATTCCTGCCCCTCATGTCCACAGCCCTTCAAGATGTCAGGCTGGAGCCAGACCTACATTGCCCTCAAGTGCTTCTCCATCCCTCGAAGACCCACTTGGAGTCAGACCTGGCGCTTGTGGCGCCAGACTCACTCACTCCCATAGGATAACATTGGGGATTGGACTTGTAGTGCATTGATGGGGACAAGATGGATGCCCCCACATATTTCGGTTCCCAGAACTGCATGTGCGGTCTAGTCTTTTGGGTGTGGTTCAGCCCAGAGACACCTGGGATACCCAGAGACTATTTAAGCCACACCCAGGCTGTGAAACATGCTTTGCGTTTTCTGTACCTGCAGCATGACACTCACCGTGTTCGGATCGGTCTCCATCTTTCTTCTGCGCTCAGCTCCTGCAAGAACAAGAACACCGTTAGGAACAGCCTTACCTTGCGGCGCTTCTGCCCATCATTCATCGCTCCTTCTGTTCTGCGGGCATCTTCGGCGGTGTCATTCCCATCCCGGCACGCCGCTTCCTAAGGAAAAGGGAAAAGAACAGAAAAAAGGCATTAGTAAGCATTCTGCAAATCTTTGCTTATTTTTAAATACTGTACGAGCTTCAAACGCTTACCTAAATCCCAGCCGCTCTGGGGGAACTCTGTCTCCAGAACTTCTCATCCATCTGCAAGAGGGAAAAGACACTCCAGGTTAGCTTGGAAACATCTAGAGGCGCCGCATAATGCGCTACCCACCGCATTTGTTCTTCATAACCGGCAACCATGCTGAAAACGTCGCAGCACCTAAAAGACACAGAAAAATAACTCAGTTCAATGCAAATACAAAAGGGGTGCATCGTGCATCACGCTCTCACTCACCTTCAGCGCTGCTCATCTCAGCAGCACGCCGCCATCCCCGGACGCCGGCCATCATCTAAGGAAGGAAAGGAACAAAGTTAGAGAACTGTTCAAAAGACTCATTATACTTACCTGTCGGACTCTTGCCAGTGAAGTAACTAGGCAGCAACGAGCCTGCATCAATCAACGCGCCCCTGCGCTGAAAGCAGGACAGAGAGCACACTATCCAAGAAAACAAGGTGAGCTGTGGATCAAAGGGAAGGGTTGGACCCCGGGGAAGAAGAGGTTCAAGCACAGAGACAATAGGGAGTTAAACTTTACCAATCCTGTGTTTCAGGCCCAGTCTCCAGTCGAATAGCCTCCAGGGAAGGGTTCAAGGTCGTAAGAGGTCAGAACAGGCTGAGTGACGTCCCCGTGGATACCAGGTGTGCGTTACACCCACATACCTTAGCCTTTCCTTCCTCTGCTAACTCTTTGTAGACAGTAAAACAGTAAACCTTTGTACTTTTATAAGGCAGAGTTCCTCAAGCTTCTGTACTCAGACGAACAAGAGCAAAAGGGACCAAGGGAATCCAAGTACTGGGATGAGTTGGCCCCCACAGAGCAATGAAGCTGAAATGTGTGAAAGAGAAAAGGGACTTGGGCCCAAACACTGCTGGCAACATTGTATAAAAACCGACACTCGACAAAACACTTGGTCTCGTGCAGCCATGAAAGACTGCAGGTGTGCGTGGTAGATTCAAACCTGCGTCGCTGATATGGAGGGAGAGAGCTCCAAGGACGCTGGCCGCCCGCCGAGTCTGATGATGGGAGCAGAAGGAGCAGACTTGTGCACAGCAATGTTGAGAGGAGGAAGGAACGCAGAATGCAGCTGGGAACGCCGTTGCACAGCTGCAGGGGAATCAAGATGCCAGAGAAGCCAAACCGAACACCCACCATCCCAGGAAGCCCCGACGACTTGCTGAAAACCCCAACAAGGTACAGGGTGGCACAGGAGAACTGGAGTGGATGCAGGGCGGCTCACAAAGAGGGTGAACAAATTTGTCCCTAGGCCCCTTTGCAATCATAACGCCTCGGCAGCAGCGTAGGGGTAGAAAGCCTACAAACCTTCACCTCACTGCAGTGGTGCAGCGAAGCCTGTTGACCACCAGAGAAGGGTCGAGGACCCCAAGCAATATAAAGAGACCTTGAGAGGGAGAGTCCCTCAAGACAGTGGCGGAGATAAGCCCACTGACAACCAAAGGAGGGTCAAGTAACCCAAACAAAATACAAGTCATTTTCCTCATGCCAGTACTTGGCAGGGAAATTAACCAAGTGGGCCAGATGAAAGAAGAAGAAGAGGCAGGGTCATGGATCCTCCTGAAGAATAGAAGGCAGGGTTGTGGAGCCTTCTAACACTTAGAATTAGGTGTTGTAGGTCTCCTTGTAACCTGGACTGACAGTAAGGTCCAACATGGCCTGGGGAAGGGAGTCATTACCCTGGGCTATCTGATACCGAACTTCAGGGGAAGGGAGCCAATCCCCCAGAAAGCGTGTGACACATGAGACTGTTCTAAGATTTGGGAACTGTTTAAAAAAAAAACAGGAATTATACCCCAGGAGAAGGGAGTCATTCTCATTGGACAAGAACAGTACTGACTTATTCTTTAGTTTCTAGTGTAAGGGACAGAAGTACGGTTTCCTCCAGCGCAGGGTCTGGCATGGATTCACATGCTCATGAATATTCCCTGTCATCAGGCTGGGAATCCTTGGTAAAGAAAAAATCTGTTTCCGTTTCGTTTCTGAACTGTCTTTCCACTAGTAACCTATCACTGGTCTCTGTGTCATACTGTCCCTAGCCAATGACTGCCCTCTACCAAAGCCCCTCCTCTGGCAGGCATCTTCATATTTTTACTGTACGTTCAATTGTTGGGAGTCCTTGTGCTGTAGCTCTCGAGCTTTTACTGCGTTTTGCGTTTTTTCGAAGAGTTTACTCTTATATTTTCGGTCAATCGAGCCTCAAGCTCCACCGACTCTACTTCCGATCAACGGGGACCCATCTTCGGAATTTTTTATGCCCTCAAGGGCATCTTTTCGTCGTGTTTTCCACTTCTCGGAGGATTCCAGAAGATCTTTGAGGCCTACCCCGCGTGGACATGGCCCAGGACAAAGGAAGCATGACGCCTGTTGGATCCAAGCTGTTCAGGAGCTGCCCTGGATGCGGACTTCAGAACGTCTTTAAGGAGAATGAGCACTCTCGGTGCCTCTACTACCTTCACGACGACAAATCGCACGTGGAGAAGGACTGTGCGTTTTGTAAGAACAGGTCCGAACAGACAATGAAGGATCGTCGTATTCGACTCACCAACTGGCTGAAGGGGAAGAGCCCAGCAGCGGGTGAGAAGAAGAAGAAATCCGAGCGGTCTTCTAATACCTTTGAGGTCGCTCCGGCGACAGGGGCCCAACAAAAGGATAAGCACAGCGAGTCCCCAGGCACCGGTAGCGCCGATCAGTTGGGCTCCTCGGCTGCCAGGCAGGGTGCATTATCACCAACGCCATCAACCACGAGCCAACGCTCTGGCTCAGTGAAGAGGAAGTCGGAGAACCCGGGTAAGCTTCGGGAGAAGCCCCGGTCGATCCTGACGGAGACAGCTGAGGGGGAGCGAGGTGGTGACCTTCCCCCCAAGGTGAAGGCCTCAGGCCCTGATTCACTCGGCTAAGGCCTCCATTGAGGGAGTTGTGGCGGCCCTGGCGAAACCTACGGAGGCTTCCCCAGTGGAGATGACTTCAGGGGCTAGAGTTTCCCTGCCACCCCGGAGGGAATCATCTTTTTTGCCTATCGAGAAGACCCCTAACAAGCGGAGACGAGTCCATCCTCCTCCTCCCTTCCAGCCTTCACCCCCATCCTCTCCCCCGAGGGATGAGATGGGAACGGAGACAGCGACGACGGGGACGGACGACGACGGTGGTGACGACGGAATGGACCTCTCATCACCACCTCCTCGGGCCCCCACGACGAAATTTGCTTCTTCCTCGCCATGATCGCCAGGGCATCTGAGCTCTTCCAGCTCTGCCCCCGAAGAACAGAAGAAGGAAGGTTTCCTCTACAAACGGCAGGAGGCCAAAAGGAAGACTGTCCTCTCAGTCCCTTTACTGGACGACATCTGGGACAAGGGGCTGGCGCTCCTGAAGAACCCGTCCACGGCTCCTGCTAAGAGAAACCGGTACGAGAAGAAGTACTGGGTCCCGGACTCCGCCCCTATGTTCCTCAGGGCACAACCATCCCCGGATTCATTGGTCTCCGCGGCGGCCAAGAAGAAAGCAACGGGGGGGACGGCTTCAAATTCAACATCCCTGCGAGACGGCGAGGGGAAGAAGCTGGATGCCATGGGATGACGGGTCATCTCGTCAACGACAATTAAAGCCGCCAACGCACTCGCGATCGTGGCACGCTACGACAGGAAGCTGTGGTTCAAGATCGCTCCCTTGCTGGACTTCCTCCCAGACGACAAGAGGGCTGAGGCCCTGGAAATCCTACAGGCAGGCGAAGTGGCGTCGGACCACGCCATTACGGCTTTCATCAGATGGGCAACAGCGTTTGCCTTCGCCGCCCCGGTTGGCTCAAGACCACCGACTTCCGCCAGTACGTGCAGACCAGGGTTCTGGACATGCCCTTCGACGGGAACAACCTGTTCGGCAAGACAGTGGATGAATCACTGCAGGCCATCAAGGCGGACACTGAGACCGCTCGGGCCTTGGGTGTTCTTCAACAACGACGGCCGTCCTTTCGAAACTCCGGAGGCAAGCAAGGTGCCTCCAAAGAATTCAGCGGCGGTTTAACGTTGTATCGCCAAGCGGCCCACTCCTCGTCGCGGGAAGCCTACAGAGGATGCGGAAAGACGGGAGGACCCTGTCATCGCCGCCAAGGAGGCCAAGGCGGCAAGTCCGCTACGAAACAGGATTGAACCGGCCGTTTGTGTCGGATCCCCACCTGAGCACCCCGGAGGGAGGCCGGCTGGCGAAATTCACCAGCGTGTGGGAGTCCATCTCCACTGACCGTTGGGTGCTGGATGCCCTGGCCCGCAGGCACAATCTGGAATTTCAAAAGAGGTGTCCCCGTATTCCACCCGTGGCCAGGAAGGAAAAACACATCCCTCAACTGCTGCTGGAGGTTCGGGCGATGCTAAGAAAGGGAGCCATCAAGCTCGTCCCAAAGAGGCTCGGGGCTCCGGAGTGTACTCGCGGTACTTCCTCATCCGAAGAAGACCAGTGGTTGGTGACCCATCCTGGACCTTCGTCGTCTAAACAAGTACGTCAAGTCCCAGAAGTTCCGGATGGTCACCCTCCAGCGCATGCTGGGACAGTTGGAGGAAGGCAACTTTCTATCATCGCTGGACTTGGAGGATGCCTACTTCCACATCCCCATTCTAAAAGGATATAGAAAATTCCTGCGATTTGTGGTCCAAGTGCGACACTATCAATCACACAGCGAAGACCGTCCAACTGCTCACAGATCTGGGATTCTCGATCAACTTCGCGAAATCCCACTTGGTACCGTTGCAAGTCGACCTGTTCCTGGGAGCCAGGCTCGACACAGTGGCACGATTGGCTTCGCCATCAGAATAAAGGACGAAGGCCATCCTGGGCAAGGTACAACGGCTGTTGACAATGGATTTGGCCAGGGTGAGGTCATCAAATCCCCGCTCGGCATGATGTCCTTGTGCATCTACCTCGTGCGCCTATGCAGACTGCGGATGCAACCAAAGCCGGAGTTCCTTGACGCCCGTTGGATGCAAGCGGCGGGCAGCTTCGAAGACAGGATCTCACTCAACAAGACTTTCCGCCAAACGATCCGTTGGTGGGGCAGCCACGCGTATCTGGCGGTGGGCATGGACTTCCAGACCCTGGCACATCAGGAAACAGTGATGACGGACGCCTCCCTGGAGGGATGGGGAGTACATAACGGAGATCTCCGCGCAAGAAGCATTTGGCTCCCAGAGGAGAGGTCACTACACATCAATGTCCTGGTGCTCCGAGCCGTGTTCTGGGCCCTCGGGTAGTTCCTTCTGTCCCTCAAGGGCAAGGTGGTAAGGGTGTTCACTGACAACACCACCACGATGTTCTACATCCGGAAGCAGGGGGTCACCATATCTCCAGCCCTATCCGAGGAAGTGCAAGATCTGTGGCACTGGGCCATCGCCCAAGGGATGTTTCTGGTACCCTTCCATCGGGCAGGAATCAAGAACACCATCACCGACTCACTCGTGCCACGAGTGGGAGCTGCAACAAGATCAAGTGGATCTCCTGTTCTGACGATGGGACAATCACCAGATCGACCTATTTGCGACGGCGACGAAAGTGCCGGAGGTTGGCCAGCAGGTTTCCCTTCTCATTCTCCTGGGACGGCCTGTTCCTGTATGCATTCGCACCGCTGCCGTTGCTGCTGCGACTCATCAGTCAACTCAGGCGGTCCCGGTGCAAGATGATCCTCGTCGCACCTGTGTGGCCGAGGCAGATTTGGTTCCCTGACCTTCTGGACATGTCAGCGTCCCCCCAGTCAAACTGCCGACGGACGCGGATCTTCTCGCCAGGGAAGGAGGCGCTATCCTACACCACGACCCGGGGTCGCTGAACCTGCAGGCATGCCTCCTGCAGCACTAGAGTTCGGAGGATACGATATCCCGGCGGACTGCAAGGAGGTTCTTGCACAGGCCAGGGCGTCCTCGACTCTCAAGTGCTATGGACACAAATGGAAGAGGTTCTCTGTCTGGTGCCGTGCACAGAAGATTAACCCTCTGCGGATTACGGCCCCTCAAGTGCTGCCATACTTGCTATTGCTGGCCAAGGCCTGGCTGGTGCATGCCTCCATCAATATCCATCTGGCGGCTATCTCCCGCTACACCAGAACTCCGGGGCGATCATCCCTATGGTCTCATCACCTAGTGAAGGAGTTCATGAAAGGACTGTTCCGATCGTTCCCGCCGGTGAAGGCTCCGGCCCCGGTGTGGGGGCTCAACGTGGTGCTGACCAGGCTCATGGGGCCGCCATTCAAGCCTCTGCATTCGGCACCGTTGAAGTTCCTGTCGTGGAAGACAGCGTTTCTTGTGGCCATCACCTCTGCACGACGAGTGGGAGAGAACCAAGCCCTCTCCTGTAAACCTCCATACCTGACATTCCACGAGACGAGGGTGGTGCTGAGGACGCACCCCTCCTTCATGTCCAAGGTGCCGTCGGACTTCCATCTCAACGAGCCCTTGGTGTTACCTGTTTTCTTCCGGTCACCTTCGTCGCCGGCGAAGAGAACTTTGCACTCGCTGGAAGTGGCAAGAGCGCTGAGGTTCTACGTGGACCGCACGAAGAGTCTGCGGAAGACATCACAGCTGTTTGTGAACTTTGGACCTGTGAACCAAGGTAAGGCCCTCTCGTAGGCTTCCATTTCCAGATGGCTCTCCGGCTGCATTATGCACTGTCACCGGTTGGCAAACCGACCCTTGCCCGGCCGTCCGAGAGCCCATTCGACCAGAGCGATCGCTGCTATACAGCGTTCTTGTCTGGCGTGCCCCTGCTGGACATCTGCAGGGCTGCTACGTGGAGGTCGAAGCACACCTTCACGAGATTCTACTACGTCGCCCGGGATTCCAGGGTCGGCCAGGCAGTGCTGCGCAACCTGTTCGCCTGAAGGTGGGGCTGGTGAGGAGATTAGAGATGCTTAATGTTGAGCCTTGCCACCTCCCGTGGTTGTGCATCTGTGTACTGCTATGTATTCTTGTATTCATGAGCATGTGAATCCATGCCAGACCCCATGCTGGAGAAGGAACAAGTTACTTACCTGTAACTGTTGTTCTCCAGCATGGGTCTGGCATGGATTCACATGCGAACCCTCCCTCCTACCCCTCTGCGGCTCTTCTCTTGGTCCTACAGCCACTTTACGTGCTACCAAATCTGAAGATGGATGCCAGAGGAGGGGCTTAGGTAGAGGGTATTCATTGGCTAGGGGCAGTATGACCCAGAGACCAGTGATTGGTTACTAGTGGAAAGACAGTTCAGAAACTAAACTGAAACTGATTTTTTCTTTACCAAGGATTCCCAGCCTGACGACGGGGAATATTCATGAGCATGGGAATCCATGCCAGACCCATGCTGGAGAACAACAGTTACAGGTAAGTAACTTGTTCCTTCTTGACACAGACCGGTTGACAATTTTGAGTTGATAGACATCCTGACAGTCACCTTATCTCTTTAGTTGAGGCAGGGAAACCCCTTTTAGGAATAGGGATAGATAGTGTTTTTCTTTTCTATTCAATAAAAGTCTTTAGCTAATACCATGCCACCTTTGTGTCAGTTTCCTTCTTCTGTACCCTTACAACACCCTACACCAGAAAGCTTAGTGGTACAGGCTGCTACCTCCACCTCCAAAGCTTTGGCTTACCCTACCATTCCTCCAGACAGGGATGATAAACTCTATGATGCCCTAGCAAAAAGTTGTTTTTCTGCTGGGTGTATGGCTTTGAAACTTATTTATGCATCATGTGCTTTAGCCAAATACTCCTATGCACTGGAGCGTAGTGTCACAAGCAGGCAACAGTATTCCAGAAGGGGAGATGAGAGAAGGATTTTACAGCTTCATCAATGACTGGAAGGAGGCGTCATGGCAATCCCTTCAATCAGGTCTAGATACCTCAGAATGCATACGTAGATGCATGAGATCCAGCACAGTTATCAGGTGCTCTGCATGGCTGAGCAAATCTGCTTTCGCTTCTGATGTCCAGGCAAGAGTCCTAGATATGCCCTTTGATGGGTCCAATTTGTTTAGACCCAAGGCAGACGACAGCTCGAAAAAATTTCAGGTGTCCAAGGATGCAGCAAGATCCTTAAGAGCAGCTTTCCGCCAACAACAGCAGCATCTACCATCACAAAGTTGGAGAGGGTTGTCCTTGTGTTGCTACTCTTCCTTTAACCAAAGAGGTAGAGGTCAAGCAGTTCAGAGACAAGGGCAAAGAAAATATGCACACGCTCCAAGGGGTCACAGAGGAAAACCTGCCCAAGCAGCAACCTCTTTGCCTTCAGCTGCAGTGACAGACACAAAACCTCTCTGAGCTCTTTGCTCACGAAACACTGGTGGGAGGCCGATTGACCCAGTATCTGCAAGAATGAGAAGTTGGTTTTTAGGTTTCCACTGTTTGGCACGTGTGCTTGTTTTTTTTTTGATAACATATTTTATTGCATTTTCGTCCTATAATACAAAGACATTCAATACACAAACATATAACTTTGCATACAAAAGGTAGAGCAGTGTGAGCAAATACTGCATATATATGTAGATATATAGAAACACAAGTAAGAATAAAAGTGCAGAGAACAATGAAAATAGCAAATGACACTTTCTTGCCTGCCACTTTCGGGTGATGACAGGTAGTGGAGTTATATTCTGGAGCGGCGACAGGGTTATACACTAAAGTCCATTAGTTCATTCTATACGAGACTTACAGTGTTAGTTCCCATTTCCCCCAAATTTTGTCTGCCTTGCCCGGGCAGCCTCTTGCTTGGTAGACTCGACGTTCCATTAGGATGATTGCATCTATGTCTGATATCCATGGGTCATATTGTGGAGTGGTTTCTGAGCCCCACAGTTGCGCGATGTTTCTTTTGGCTATTCCTGTGGATGTTGAGAGTAGCAACTTTTCGAAACCCGACATGTCCCCTTCCTCTTCAATTCCCAGGAGAAGGAGTTTGGGGTCTGTTGGGATTGATTGGCCCATGACCCCTGAGAGCCTTTCACTACATTTTCGCCAGAAGTGTTGTATTCGTGTGCATTGCCATAGGATGTGGTAGAAGGTCCCTTCCTCTTGTTTGCAACGTAAACATTTGGGGTCGGTCGTTTTACCCCAGTTGTACAGTGCTACTCAGGGATAATATATTTTGTGAAGTATTTTTAGCTGGATGAGCCTGATCCTAGCCGAGATTGCAGTGTCTCTGGGATACATCAGGGTTGAGATCCATTCTTCGGGTAGAATTGGGCCCACGTTTCTTTCCCATTTCATTTTCAGGCTCGACAGTTCTTTCATGGCAAGTGAGGAGATAGCATTATACATGGTGGATGTGAACTTGTTTTTCACACTGTCGATGACTATGTTCCTTTCTATGGGCGTGCACTCTGGCATGTCCAACAAGTGGACCCTTTGTTCAGTGAGTGCATGATGTAGTTGACCATAGTGGTAGCTTTCGGTGGGTGGGAGACTATGTGTGGCCGAGATCTCAGCAAACAGTATTATTTGGTTATTTACTGGATAGTTTGAATACCAGCTGCTATGCAGTTTGGCCATTTAGGGAGGTTGCTGAGACCCGTAAGGTGGGCGTTATTCCAGATGGGCTGGACTGGGGTGAGTTTATTGTCCCAGCCTATGTGCTTATGAGTTTCCCTCCATATTTGGGCTGTTTGCGCTATTATCGTGCCTCCGGGAGGGCGGTTCTCCCTGTTGTATAGGCTTTCAATCGGGGACATGTCATGTCGTGCAGATATTTCTGCCTGTATGTGGGGAAGTTTCGGGTTTCCATGCAGAATGTCGTTTACCGTCGCCATTTGGGTCGCCCAGTAGTAGACTTGGATGTGCGGGAGTCCTATACCCCCTCCCAGACTGAGCGTTGGAGGGTTTTGAGAGCTATCCTTGGGTGTTTCCCTCCCCACAAGAGTTTACGTGTTCTGTCTATTTTACAGAACTCTGCAGTGGGGATGTGGAGAGGGGCGTTTTGGAGGATGTATAAGAATCGGGGTAGGGCCAGCATCTTGAAGAGCACTGCTCTGCCTACAAGTGTTAGTGGCAGTGCTTCCCAGTGGACTATATCTTGCGCGTATCTTTTAACTAGTGGGTGTAGGTTTAGGGTCACGTAGCTATCAAGCTTATTTGTGATTAGGATGCCGAGATATCGAAACTGTGAGTTCGATTTGATATGGGGAGCCGAGTGGCAGAATGCAGTCTACCCCTTTCAACGGAAAGAGCACGGATTTCGACCAGTTCACCCTGAGGCTGCTAAAGGCTCCATAGCTTATCAGTATTTGAGTGACTATAGGGCAGGAGACTGCCGGGTCACCCAGATATACTAGGAGGTCATCTGCGTTTAGGGATATCTTGTCTTCCCAATCTGAGTTCCACCGGAAACCAGTCCACGTGGTCGTGCCCTGCAGAATGACTGCTAGCGGTTCTATTATAAGTGCGAACAACATTGCCGAGAGCGGGCACCCTTGCCTGATACCCTTCCCCAGTTGGATGTTGCGCGAGGGCCACCCATTTACTCTTACCTCTGCCAACGGGTTGTTGTAAAGGAGCTGTACCCACTTCATAAATGAATCACCAAATTGCATCTTTCTCATGATTGCCCATAGAGCTTCCCAATAAACCGAATCAAAGGCCTTTTCAAAGTCTATGGCTAGTAGTGCCAATGATTGTTGTAGGGCGGGTGCTCTCTACAGTGCCAGGTGCATCCTGCGAATGTTCATTCTTGTTGATCTTTGGGGCATGAAGCCGCATTGGTCCGGATGGATCAGTGCTGTGATGACCGTTTGGAGTCTGTTAGCTAGTATTTTGGCTAGTATTTTAGCTCTGCTGTTGATTAGGGATATGGGCCTGTAGGAGCTGCACTTATCTGGGGGTTTTCCCTTTTTGGGGATTACTATTATTGTGGCCTTGCGGAGGTCTGGTGGGAGCCTACCCTTTGTTAAGGAGTGTTTGAACATGTTGAGCAGGTGGGTAGATATGTCTAGATGGTTCAGTTTTTTCCAAATGTCAAGTGGGAACCCGTTAGGGCCTGGGGTTTGGAGATGGCTGCTGATATTTCATCCACTGTTATTTTGTTATCTAACATATTGGCCTGCTCTGTGGTGAGTGTTGGGAGATCAGTACTATCCAGTATGGTGCTGTCTGTTGTGTCAGTGGGAGGTTTGTAGAGATCTTCGTAGAAATCAGCAAAGCTTTCGGCTATCTCTACATCGGTGGAGACTAGTTCTGCATGCACTGTCTTAATACTCTTCACCTTCTGTTGCCCCTCATCACGTCTTTCCAACCATGCAAGCATATAGGCGTGCCTTCATGGCGTGGTGTGCTTTTTTGGCGCAGTCCAGCGATAGGTTATGCATTTTTTTTTGCGCTAATATTAGGGCTCTGTTTGTCTCAGGGAAATCGCTGGCGATGTGCTCTGATTCTTTAATCACGGCTTCCCTTTCGGTTTCTTTAATCAGTTCACTCTGTGCCTTTTTTTTGCTGACGTCCACGAGATGATTTTGCCTCTCAGGACTGGTTTGTATGCCTCCCAAAGTATGCTGGGCTCATTAACCGAGCCTGCATTTAAATCGAAGTAGTTGGATGTGGCTGTCTCTATCTTCTCTTGTAGGTCTGTGAACCCCAGGTAGTAGGAGTTCAACCTCCATGTGGGAGGAGGACGTGGTCTCTCTGTCTCCAGTTCAAGTAATAATGGGGAGTGATCAGAGATTCCCCGTGGGAGGAAGGATGCACTGCATGCTTTGTGAATATTCTGATTTGGCAGGAAGAAATAGTCAATTCTGGACATTGAGGCGTGTACTCCAGAGTGGAAGGAATTTTCATGTGAATCACTGTGTAGGTCTCTGTTAGGGAGAATTCTCTGTATAGGCTAATTTCCCAAACCTAGTGAGTCCCCCAGCAGCTTTTCTGGATTTTTGGGGTTTATTCTTTTCTCCTGCTAAGAGTGAGACTCTTTTTTTCTCCCACTCTTAGGTATGATTTGAGAATGTCCTTTGACTTTGTAATGTGTTTTATGGGCTATGGGGTCTTTTACTCCATAGGGCTTCATGTGTTTTTTGGGATGTGTGTAACACAGCACCCTCAGTGCAGTAACACAGGAGTGTCATAGTGACCCCCAAACATAGACTCCATACCCTGGGACTGACTACTGTCTCCCAGGGCATGTAAAGTCACCATTGACTTTACTAGTCTTAAATTGTGAACAGAACCAGTACAAACCATCATAATGTGGAAGTACTGGTAGGGGTAATTAGATTTCCCCTGGGTCTGTTTTTCGAGGGGGCACTATGCAGACCCCCCTCGTCGAGTTTCTGGCTGGTGGCAGTGGTTACCACGCAAAATATTCCACCGGAATACTTCCTATGGGATTTTCCCATTCATTTTAAACACACCACTTTTTTGGTGCAATGTTAAAGATACTGGCAGGTTATTTATTTAATATTTATTCCCTGGTTGGGTCTTTTTGCCAGGACTCGGTTTTAAAATGGCGTTTGTGTTCGCCTCTCTAACTCCAATCCCAAGTCGAGCCCTTTGTTCCACTTTTGGTATGCTTCTGCACAGAAGCCTCCAAAAGTGGTGCCACTCTGTCTGGGTGTACAGGATGTGTGGGAGGGGGGAATAGGCACCCTGGACTGAGTTGCCTCGGAAACTCAAGTCGCACTCTTGTGTGATTGGCCCAGTGGTGAGCCGCCCGGCTCACCACTTAGCATGTTTGAGTGACAGCTAGGACTGGTGAATGGGGGTTTTCTGCATAAAAGCAGGGCTTTGGGGACTGGAACTTCAGAAGTCGCCACAGGACCTAAAGAATCCGAAGAGGGAGAAGCTGAGCCGACCTGGAACGACGACACCACCGGTGGAGCCCTGCTGAACCGTCTCAGCACTTCACGACGACAGAGAAGATCTTCTTCCTGGAGAGTCTTCTTCCTTTGAACTGGTGGGGTTAACCAGTTCGCCCTCTTTTCGCCTTCCTGGATCGTCTCGTGGTCGAATCGCCCAAGCCAAGCACCCTGGCGGCCGGATAGCCACGCTTCACCACTACCGCGAATAAAAGGGTAATACCTTTTAACCGAGAAACTCCGTGGCTGGTTTCTTCCCTGGCAGTGCAACGACCTCCAGCTTTCCTCCACGTCGAGACCTTCTCTTCCCTTGGACGAAGCACCGACTTGCACCCGCTGCCAGGAACAACTGCCCCCGCTGGAGCTTCCTCACCATTTCAGGTACTGTGGCCATGCCTGGTCTCTCTTGCAACAGACTGTTCAAGGTGTCCCGTAAATCCTTGACTCTCTATCCTGGGGTGACCTGGGACCTGTTAACTAACTTTTCGGAACTGATCCAACTCCTTTTGGACTATCTGCAAAGACTTTTAAAGTGTACTTCAACTGTGTGATCTTGGGCATATTCCGCCTTGCTCTCTCCGAGAGTGGGCCTGGCCTATGAACTTTCTTGCTCTACAGTAGACTCTGCCTTTCCTGACTTGCTGTGGTTCTTTTAAAAGTGTTGGTATTGTGTGCTTTCCTAATTCTGCCTTTTCCCTCCCTTTTGAAATAATTATTGGAGTGCTATCTTGGTTATGCGCTCACCTCTGTATTGATAATAAGTGGTGTTCTTTTCCTAAGACTTGTCGAATAATTAATCAGGGAGGTGTATATATGTCTAATGACTGTGTTTGAACTTGCTTGACATATTAGTGCCAGTGTATTTTTACAAGTGTGTTTTTAAATAAATAATTATATACGTTTATACCCAAGCTCTGGTCAGTGTTTGCTTGTGCTACTGTATTTTTGTACCTTATGTGTATACTCTATATACTGCCTAACTCTTCTTGATTGATTGATTGATTTATTTATTTATAGAGCGCTTTATGCCAAAGCATAAAACGCTCTATAAATAAATAAATTCTTGAGAGAGGTATGACTGCTCAGCCACAGCTACCAGGTAAATCTGGGTGGTACGGACTGCTACCAATTGGGTTTACTGCCAACACCTGTAGTCTTAAACCTTTTGCAGTGGTCCCTAAGGGAACTGCACAGGTTTCTGCCTAACGGTCTCGCCACGTATCTCGCAGCCCCAGTGCAGATGCAAAGGCAGCCAATTTGGTGGTGGTGGCAGGGTTTCTGGCTCTCAAGTGTGTGCGGTCTAGGGCATCGTTGAAGTCCCCTCCTATTACCCATGTGTCTGCGGCATTTGCTGCCAGGATGGGGGTAATGTCGGTTAGCAGAGCATTGAGGAGGGATGGCGGGGAGTATACTGCAATGAGCTCCAGGGTTTGGCTCCAGAGCGTTGCCTGAATTTGTACATAGCGACCACCTCTATCTTGCGTTATGTGCGTGATCTCCAGTGGAAGTCTTTTATGAATCAATATTAGCACCCCTCTCGCTCCCATGGAGAAACACGCATGCACCGCTGTGTGGTAGTTGGATCTTTGGAAGAGTTTGCACGTTGTTCCCGCAAGGTGGGTTTCAGTCAGGAGAGCTATGTCCGGGGAGTGCCTGTTTATGTGCTGCAATACTTGCCTTCTTTTGATACTAGATCCTAGCCCATTCACATTCCATGTCATGAGTGTTGGGCGCTTTTTGATTGGAGCAGTCTCAGGCGCCATCAGGTGTATGGATTTTAGGTTCACGGGTGTGTTTCATAGGATGCAATTGCGACGATATTACAGCATTTGCCGAGTACATTGTGCTCCTAGTGCCATTGTATGCTGAACATTGCATAAAAACGTTGTCTCCAACTCCCCCCTCCCTATACTCCACCCCCAAATGAAGCATGTGTCGACCCAACGTAAACTTGTAAACAGTTAAACTTTATCTCGCTTATGCCCGCCCCGTATTAGCCGGGTTCTGCAGTTTGGATATAGCTTGGAGCCGGGCTGTATAGCACCATTGTGTGGTGCTATGGGTTTGTTTCTTTGTCCGGGGGGCGGCTGCTTGGCTGGCCTCCGGCCTTGATATGCTTTGTGATTAGATTGCGATGTGGAGCATGAGCTCCTTTGCGTTTCACTTTGAGTGACTTGGTCGTCTTGAGTGATGTTGCACCCTTTTTTAGACGTTTCTTTGCTGCAGATTCTCTATTTTTGGTTGCTGCTGCGGTTCCAGATCCGGTGGTCTCTCAGGTTGTGGCCTGTTGCGTTTCCTCTCTTTTTCCCTTCCGCGCTCCAGTCGCCACCTATATGTCAGCCCAACTCCACGCTTCCTTAGGGTCTGTGAAGGGTCACCGTTGTGCCATTATGGAATATTTTGAGTTGGGCAGGGAAGATTAGCCCATATTTGACTCCCGGAAGGAACCGAAAGGGACTGCTTCACAAATCAGGATCAGGGATTTATCCCCGTAAATAGAAGGCTACATAAAGATACGTATGCCAGAAATGGCCCATTGAAATTCAGTTTGCTTGCAAATTCACTATTCCTTAACAAGAATTTCCAACAATTATTTCTTTGGAAAACCCGTTTTATGTCCCATTGGTCTCATGAGATAATTATAATCAATAGTCGCTAAAGACATTGGATCTAACTTCAGGCCTTGACAACGACCAGGGGTCGAAACACGTGTCGGCTGTTGTTTCTTTTGGAAAATAAACATCTCACATGATTTGGACATGTACTACGCTTGTTTGAAACAATCATTGCATTGAAAAGACTGACCTCGAGTGCAAGACATTCCCCTGAAGCTTAACTCTCAATCTTCAATATTATTTACGAACTCTGTGGGAAGTTTGAGGGGGTAGTTTTTTGTTTTGCTGCCAGGTTAATTAGAACTAATTGTAAAGGCTGGTTCTGGAACCAATCGAGAGTGGTCACCAGCGCACCAACAGGGACTGATCCCACATTTACAATCATTTTCATATTTGACTCCCCTTGATTGCAGACGTTTTTTGAGCATGCTTTCTGTACCTCCCTGGTAAAGTCAGGGAAGAAGGCGATCTTTGAGCCGTTATATGTGACTGTCCCTTTTGATCTTGCCAGCTGTAGTACAGTGTCCCTGTCCCTGTAGTTTAGGAATCTTGCGATGACTGTGCGCGGTGGTGCGCCTGGTGTGACTTTGCCGGTTGGAATGCGGTGGGCCCGCTCAATGGAGACGAACCTGGAAAAGGACTCTGCATCATAGGTTTTTGAAAGCCATTCTTCAAGAAATAGTTCCATGCAAGCCCCTTCTGCCCTCTCATGGAGGCCAATTATGCGAATGTTGTTTCGCCTGGATCTGCCATCACTGTCATCCACTCTTGATTCCAGGATTTTGATACATGCTAACATGCTGGACACATGGCGGTTTACCCCTCGTACGTTATCTTCGGTTTCCAAGATCCGAGCGTCTGCTTCTCCCGTGCGGGAGGTCAGCTTTTGTAGGTCATGTCTTAATAGGGACACGTCCGCGCCAATGCTGTCCATCTTTTTCTCCATTGAAGTTCTGGAGCTGGCGATGGCACTCATTATGTCTCTAAGGGAGATATCATCTTCCATGCAGTCTGGTTCTGTTGGTGGCAGCCTTTCTGGGGAGCGAGACGTTGGTGTGGTTGCATATTGCTCGATTCTGCTTTGTGTAGAGGTTTTCCTGGGCTTGTCTTTCCCCATTTTGCTTATTTGGTATGGTGGCTCTGGAGGTGTGTGCCCTGTTTTGGGGGGAAAATTATGACAGGTTGGATAAGCAGATGTTTCCGGAGTGCCGGGGGCAATTTCACTGAAACTTGGTGCGGTGTGAATGGTGGCCACGTGAATCTGCAACAGATTAGTCTGCAATACTCCGCTATTGTCTTGTGACTGGGGTGACCACACGCCGGAGGGCTTCGTCTGGGTTTGTGTTAGGTGTGGATGTTCACTTGTGTGTACTTTAGTTGTTATGGTCGCCTTGTGTTTGTTCACAGGGGCACTGCAGTTCCCTCTATAGGTGCCGGGCACACGTGTTGGTTGGTTACTTGTGATGGCAGGTTTTAGCGGGAGGGTCCATGTTGATGTGCCTTCACAGTACGCTGTATTCCTTCGTGTGCCCCACAACAGGGGAGAAGACAGCTTCTGCTGTTGTGGTGTGCTTTTGCTGTGGGCTGCAACAGTCAATTTGGAGTAATGATGCGCTGCAGTTTGTGCAGACTCTTTCTGTGGCGCATTTGCCTGGTATTGGCGATTTAAAGAGGCTTGTCTGGCTATCTATGGCTGATGCCAGTAGGCCATTTGGACTTAAAATTGTGGCATATTGGTACGGTCTCTTGGGCGGTGGTGTGGTGCCTGCCTTCAGCTGCAGGAGGGCACGGCGGAACCGCCGGATCCACTTTATCATGCGGCAGCAGTAGGGGGGGGGCAGGCGGTGTCCCGCTTCTTTGGTACCAGGTCCCGGTTTCCCGCTACCCCCCACTCCTTACTGCTGTATTCTACCTCCGGGTGCAAGGCGGCAGGAGCAGTATTCCAGGATGGAGATGGCCAATGCAGGCGCTCTATGCAGTGCAGAGCGCACGTGATCTTGTTGTGGGTCCTTGTGTTCTTCGTTGGCCCCACCGCGCGCTGTAGCAGCGCCACAGAAGCCCCGGCAGTTTCCTCTCCTCCTCTTGATGCGGGAGGTGTGCGCTTCTCCCTAGCCCCAGTCCAGCTCTTTCGGCGGCCGCCTACGGGCTCCTCAACAGGCTCGGGGAGGGTGAGTCGCTGGGTGTCGGCTCTGGGGGCGGAGCGCCTTCGCGGCGCCGTGTGGCCAGGCTGGCACGCGGTTGCGGAGCGGGTGAAGTCTGTCCCCAGCGGCTCCTCGGCCTCTCCACCAGAAACAGGTCGAGAGTCGTGTTTTTTCCACTTTACTCCAACCTGCAGTTGGTGCTTTCCTTGCTTCCCTTCTCGGCTGGGACCCGCGTTCTCTTGGTCACGCTCATTATGTTGCGCATAGTGCCTGCCATGAGGCCCCTGCAAGTGTATACCGTGGTTGGATGGCAGTGAGTAGAGACAGGTGGCTAGCCCTTACTTAGTGCTGGGAACAAGTACCCTGATTATGGAGCCCGTGGTTGGGTGTGAAGTGCTGGTAGGGGAGGGTGCCGGGGTTGTGGTCCCTGGCGTTCACGCAATAGTCACTTTTAACATTAGACTGGTGCCGGGTGGCTAGTGGGCGGAGTGAGGGCTCAGGTGCCCGGGGACCCTTCTCTCAGGGGTTGGCCCTGGAGAAGGGTCACGTTCCGTGTGCTTGGAGCCCCTGGTGAGAGGGTCCAAAAGTGGCTGTAGTATAGTGTGGATGGTTGGCAGAGTGCCCAGTGGCGATGGCGTGGCGTGTGGGCTGGGGTGCCCGATGCCCAGTCCAATAGGGGGTCCATATGCAGAGCGGGATCCGGGTCGCCGGCCTTGCGTTGCCGGTGGGTTGAGTCCCAAGCATAGCCCTTGTTGGGGTAGTGCTAATCGCGGGGGGTGCCGATTGAATAAGGGCAGAGAAACAAGTGCTCGAGCAGCCATGGCCCAGGTGTAGAAGGGTACCTTGGCTGGCAGTGGCGAGATAGCGTGAGCTCTGACAAAACATTTTATATCTATTACATCTTAGCGCGGCGGATGCCGTTGTCTCTAGAAGACATCTTACCTCCTATTCTTGCTGCGCCCCTGCCATCGGATAAAGCTATAATGGAGTAGCTTGTCCAGGGTTGTTAAATGGCAGAGAGCCGAATAATGATTGGCCATGGTGCCTAAACCTGATTGGTGCATAGTTCCGGGTCCCTGATAGGTCGTGAATGCCGGCTGAATGCGGCTGTGGCGTGCCTGCGAGGCAATGTTAATCCCAGGGGGCTAGGGGATGCACTATATTGCTAAATGGTTCAAAAAGTAAATTAAGTAAAATGTGCAACCAAAGTACACCATAATTGTGCGCGAAATCGCTGCGCTGAGGCTGTGGGTGTCACTAAAGGAAGTCAGTTGACCCTAGTAAGTCAACCACAACAAGTGGGGAACCATGCATTGGGTGAGGGGCTGTGTCACACTCTGCCTATCAGTATGATCCAATTTTCAGGGTGAAAATTAAAGCCCCGAGGAGCGGTATGCAGGGTCCTTGATGGTGATTGGCCATTATGGGGGGCGGACCTGTAGACCGTCGGATGTGGTGGTCCTTGGGTTGCAAGTGGAGGCAGCACCCCCAAGGGGGTTCTCCTATGGAGATGTCAGGGTGGGAGCCAATTAGCACAAGATGGATGGCTCGCGGATGTACACACTCCGTAGATTGAGAGGCTGGTCCTGTTTTAGGGTAGTCATCAGAGCAAGGGGTTCCCTGACGTTTGGAAGTGTGGGTGGGTCCTTAGGTGTGAATGAGTCACTGTAGTGGTGTAGTGATGATCACCTCGGGGCTGGTGATTGGGTTTTTGGGTCCGGCCATGATTGGTCCAGCCTCTTAAGATTGTGTGATCAGAGGGGTTTTCCATTGGTGTGAGTTCGGGATGTGGGGTGGTAGCCCCTGAGCAGAGGGCTGGCGGTGAGTGAAAATTTGGGTCAGGACAAAGAGTCATTACCTAGTGTGAGAAGGCACCAATACAGTTCTAAATTCTACGAAAAAACATTTAATTCATGTTCAGTGTTGAGACCGAGTTCCGTATTTCTTGTTCTGCAGATGAGTCTTGCCTCATTCTGTCGTAGTCTCAGGGCTCTGTTCCCTCCTCTGGTGTCTGGTCTGATCATCTCTAGGCCGACAAATCTGATGTCCTTTTGATTATCCATCTGGTGTTTTTCCTGCCAGTGTGTGGCTAGTGTGTATCTGGCCTCGGTTGTCTTGATGGAGTGTAGGTGCTCCCTGATCCTTGTACGAAGTTCACGTATTGTGCTTCCTATGTATTTCAGGCCACATATGCATACTATCACATAAATCACGAACTTCGTAAAACAGTTAATGAATTGTTCAATCTTTTTCTCGTAAACATTTCCGAATTGTACATAGTTGGTGGTGATAGTGTGGGGACACATAGTACAGGTTCCACATTTGTGAAACCCTGATCCAGTCTGCTTGGTCAGCCAATTGCCGTGCATATTTGTCAGGGGTTCCATAAATGAGGGACTGAGCATGATTTTGAGTGTTGGAGCCCGACAGTAAGATATTTTAGGTTTCTCCGATATCCATTGCCTCAAATCCTGGTCAACTTCCAAGATATGCCAGTGTTTAGCAAGTCTTTTCTGGAGTTGTGCACTGTCTCTATTGTATTTGGTGACAAAGCGGATGTCATTCACTGTCTCTGCAGAAGTATCACGTTATTTTGCATGAAGTAGCTCCATCCTGGGGATTGTAGACACATGCTCAATGGCTTTGGAGATGTTGCCAGGTTTGTAACCTCTTTTCAGGAATCTTTCTCGAAGTAACTCACACTCTTCTTTGTATGAGTTGGTCGTGCTGCAGTTTCTTCGAGCTCTTATTATTTCACCCGTAGGTATGTTTTCAATCACATTCTTTTTATGACAGCTGGTGGAGTACAGTACTGAGTTATCCTCAGTGGTTTTCCTGAAAGTTCTGGTCTCGAGACCTGTTAGTGTTGCCGTGATCCTGATATCTAGAAAGTCAATGCTTTTGTCACTTTCTGTTCCTGTCAGCTCTATTCCAAAGCTGTTTGAGTTAAGATATGACTTGTATTCTTCCAAGGCGTCCATTCCACCTGTCCAAATTAGTAGAATGTCCTCTTTAAAGCGGTACCATTTTAAAATGTGCTCCTTGGGATTCCAAGATGGCTGCCGACACCAGGTGACGTGTGTCGACGGCGCTCCTGTCCCCTCACCCTTTTCGCGAGGCTCCACCACCCCGTAGGCGTTGAGGAGCAGAGAATCCTGGTGGCCCGCACCTTCCCGCAACTTGTGGCGGCCGCGGTCGTATTGGCGCCCAGCAGCAGAGGGGGAACGTGCCTTCCGAGCTTGGAAGCTGGCGGGCTCGGAGGGGCCTGCGGCGGCGGGCGGGAGAGGAGTCCCGCTCTTGTGCCCCCCGGTGGAGGGAGGAGCAGTGCCTGAGCGGCGTCGGGGGACGGCTTACGGCTTGTGGCTCCTGTAGGGGTGCAAGCCCTGCCCCGTCATTCGGGCGGGCACACCAGAACTGTGCCACCCTTCGGGGGCGGCCGCGGTCGGACCCGGCTGGGAGAAGCGGGAGACTTGGCACCTGACCCCGGTGCGCGGAGTGGACTTGGAGGCGCCGCGACGGGGCTGCCGTTTGGATCCTCGGTGCCCCTGCCTTGACGCCGACCAGCAGCGGGGCCTCGCGTGGGAGCGGGCCCCGATTCGGGCCGGTAAAGGCCCACCGGCATGCTTGCGGGCGGCGCGGAGCGGCCCAGGTCGGGGACATGGAGGTGGAGGCCCGTAGTGAGAGGACCGGGCCGGGCGGTGCTCAGAAGATACCAGGAAGGTGCAGTAAGAGGTGGTGGGGACGGGGCCCGAGCGGTATTGGTTCCGAAGGGGGTCTGGAGAGGGGCCCCCCGGGCTGCTGATATTGTGGAGGAGAGTGGGGAGGGCCTTCTCTGGGCTCGAGGGGCCTCGCCCCCGCTGCGCCATCTGAGGACTGGTGCCTGCTCCCCAGGCTCATCACGGAGTAAGGGTGATACCGGAACCCACAGTTTTGGAGGAGAGGATCGGGTCTGGTCTGGAGAGGTCCCTCGAGAGGGCGCATAGGGAGCCCTTCTCCTGCAGGCATGGCCACTAAAAATAAACACAAAGCGAGCAAAAGTGGCTCGTCTCAGGGGGATGCCCATGGCCCCATTCTAGCCCTGTGGGCAGGCAAAGACTTGGTGGAGGAACGCAGAGCCACACAAGGAGGTGGCATGGACCAGGAGCAGGCGGATACTTCGGAAGTGGCTGCCTCCATCTCACGGCAAGATCTCCATGGGGAGATGCTCTCACTGCAAGCGTCCCTGGCGAAAACTTTTCAGGAGCAATTTCAATTGATGCGGTCGGACATCAACCAGGCAATGGCGGAGATCAAGCAGAAAGTGAGTCAGCTGGGGGAGAGGACGGACATTGTAGAGAAAGGCCTGCAGGAGGTGGGCAAGGAGGTCAGGGAGAACAGCGAAGCGACCGATAGGCTCGCCACGCCAACGCGGAACCTGGAAATAAGATTGTAAGATATGAAAAACAGGTCTCGAAGGATCAGCATCAGGCTGAAGCTTCTGCCGGGGACGGTACAAGATAGAGACCTAAAGGAGACAGTTCAGGGGATCTTTGCGGAGCTGCTGGGAGAGCCCTCGTTGGATCGGATCGAGCTGGATAGAGTCCATAGAGTCGGGCCCCTCAATAAAAACCCTAATGCCAGGCCATGTGACGTACTAGCCGCATTTACACGGTACGCTCAAAATGAAGCGGTTCTCAGAGCCGCTAGAACAAAAGAACCGATAAGCTTCAACGCCCAACGCATTAAGCTGTTTCAGGACCTGGCTAGCAGTACTCTGCTCAAGAGCCGACTATGGGGTCCGCTTACCGCGAAGCTTAAAGAGAAGGGGATTAGGTACAGATGGACTTTCCCTTTTGGTCTCGTCTTTGAGCGGGCTGGCTCTCAAAAACAAATAACTACGATGCAAGAGGGTGCGGACATTCTGCAAGTGGAACTTGATTAGGAGCCGAACGGGGGTCGGGGCACGGCGGGCCCGGGGGACACGCCAGGGGGAGGAAGTGGGGTGCGGTCCAGACCATGGGAATGGTCGGTGGTTGGTGAAGAAAAGAGGAGGAGGCCCGCACGGCGGAGAGCCCCCGGGAAAGGGGGGGAAACGGGGCCAGCGGGGGAGGAAAGATCTGGGAGCAAGGAGAGCTGAATCGGTCCCCTACAATAAGATGGGGTGGTGGACAAAAAGGTTGTTTTGGGTCCTTTTGAATAAAGGGGAGGGTGGGAGCTAAGAGCAAACATCATGGGATCAGTAAGTGCGTGGAAGCCTAGTGGGGGAGAGGGGGACGGGATGGCCTGGAGTTAAGGTCTTCAGGGGTTGGGAGGGGGGTGGAGGGAGAGGGGTGGAGGGTGTCCCTCGGGTGCTGTCCGAGGGGTAAGGTACACAAGGGCCATGTAGTCGGATGCTGGGCATGGAGCGAACGAGAGGAAGGCAGGCCAGGAGGAGGGGATACAATAGGCGGGAGAAGATATTTCGTTACAGTTCAAATGGGTGACGCATAACATGCAGGGCCTCAACACTCCACTGAAAAGGAAAAAGTTGGAGCAGTTTACGAGGTGGGGAAAACCCGACTTTCTGGGGTTGCAAGAAACCCACTTGCTTCGCAAAGATCAACATCGCTTAAGGTTAAGGGGGTTCGATCAGGTTTTTCAGGCGTCTGGCCCAACGAAAGCGCGGGGGGGGGGGTGACGCTGGCCATCAGGAGTACAGTGAACTTGCGGATGGAGGATGTTCTAAGGGACAAAGTGGGTAGATACGTCGTGGTTAGAGGAAAAATTGCAGAAGAGATGTACACAATAGGGGTTATTTATGCGCCCAATACGGGGCAGGACTCCTTCCTCCGTGGCCTTTTGGGGAAATTAGGGGACTGGGCGAGGGGCCGGATGATCCTAATGGGTGATCTAAATATTGCATGGGACAAGGCTAAGGATAGGTTGGGGTGGTCTGGGAACCGGGTAGGGGGAGCGATGGCCTCTGCGGAGCTGAGAGATGTTTGGAAGGAACTAAGATGGGACGCAGAGGGCTACACCTTCCTCTCTGAAGTCCACGGGACACAGTCCAGAATTGACTATGTTTGGGTCTCAGCTAATTTAGTGGGCAAGGTCAAGGAGATAGAGGTGGGGCCCATGGGAATAGCTGACCACAAAACACTCACCATGCAGTTGGACCTGGGAGAGAGGAAGAGGGATTTGTGGGGTTGGAAGTATCCGGAGTACCTGTTGAGGGATCCCTTGATAAGAGAGGAGTTAGAGGGCAAGGTGAGAGAGTTCTTTGACAGGAATAAGAGGGGGGACAAAGGTGAAGCTATAAGATGGGACGCATTTAAGGCCACGATGAGGGGAGAAATTATAGCAGCCAAGGCACAAAGACAGAAACAGTTACAGGTCCTGGAGTCCCGCCTGGAGGCTGAGGTCGAGGAGGCGAGAGGCAGGGTGGCGGCGAACCCCAGTAGATCTAATCAGAAGGGCTACAGGAGGGCGTTGGGGCAACTGGGGATCCTCTGCACTAAAAAAGTGTAAGGGGCTCTGCTTCTTGTGAGGCAAAAATTCTATGCTAAGAGGAATAAAGCGGACGCCCTGCTAGCCCGCCTCCTTCGTAGAGCTGCCGCAAGGAACACTATCATGGCGCTTAACTCGGATTCGGGGGACAGGGTTACTCGAACGGAGGATGTTCTAGAAGCGATGGTGAAATTTTACGAGTCCTTGTACACGTCGCAGCACCCCTGCGACCAAGCTCAGGAGGAATTCCTGGAAAGGGTTAACTTGGGCAAAATTGTGGGGGAGGTGCAGATCGGTCTTCAACAGAGCATAACGGAAGAGGAAGTGAGGGGGGTCATCCGGAAGTTGCCCGCAGGTAAGGCCCCAGGCCCCGACGGGTACTCAGCGTCTTTTTATAAGACTTTTGCCGGAGTGCTGGTACCGCAGTTGACGTACCTCTTCAATTCCTTTAAGGATAGCGGGCAGATCACCCCTTCCATGAAAGAGGCTAATAGCTCTTTAATCCTGAAGGCGGGCAAGGACCCTCTCGAACGATCCTCCTATAGGCCAATAGCGATTATTAATGTAGACGCTAAAATATACACTAAAATCTTAGCGAACAGACTGGAGGGGCTTCTCCTGGATCTGATCCACCATGACCAGGCAGGATTTGTGAAGGGGAGGCAGACAGCGGACAATATCAGAAGGGTGGCCCATCTGGTGGAAAAGGCGGAAAAGACTAGTACCCCGGCGGCGCTTTTATCTTTAGACGCTGAAAAAGCGTTCGACCGGGTGGAATGGTCCTTCCTTTTCAAGACCATGGATAAAATGGGGCTAGGAGGCTCCTATCTACAGATGGTTAAGGCGAACTATGGGGGTCCTCGAGCGAGGGTGGTGGTCAATGGAACCCTTTCTAGGCCGTTCCTTCTTCAAACGGGCACAAAGCAAGGATGTCCCCTATCGCCCCTGCTTTATGCGATCTATCTGGAGCCCCTCCTGAAGGCCATTCGGGACTCGGAAGAGATACGGGGATACCGTTTGGGGGTAAGCAACATAAAGTGTAGGCTTTCGGGGATGACATGCTCCTTGCCCTGACCAACCCCATAGAGTCAAGTAGGCAATGCAGGCTGTTGCTGGAGGACTTTGGGGAAGCATCTGAGCTGCGCATAAACATGCATAAATCCGAATTGATGGCCCTGATGTTGGAAAGGGAGGAGAGGGAGGCGCTGAGGGAGTCCACGCCTTTTGCCTGGCGCCCGGGGGGAATTACGTACTTGGGAGTGAGAATTGCTCCGACCCTAAAGCGGTGGTATGGGCGAACTTCCCCCCGCTCTTGAAAAGAATTAAGAAAGATCTCCTTCAGTGGCGGAATCTTCGGATCTCCTGGTTAGGGAGATTGGAAGCTATAAAAATGGTCATCCTTCCGAGGTTGCTTTACCTCTTCCAGGCTGTCCCCCAGGCAGTCCCGGACGGCTTCTTCAGGGAACTCCAGGTGTTGACGAATGAGTTTATATGGGAGGGGAAGAGGGCAAGGGTGAGTAGGCATCTGCTTATGGCCCCGAGGAGCAGGGGTGGACTAGCGCTTCCCAATTTCCGTCAGTACTACGAGGCGACCCAGTTGAGGGTGATCAAGGAATGGCTGTGGGAGGGGGAGGGGATACACTGGGTGCAGATGGACAGGGCGTTTACGAGGCATGAGCTTAGGGGAGGTTCTGTGGCTACCCAGACAACACCGGCCGGACCATATGTATCTGAGTTCCATTACCAAATTGGTCACGGACAATTGGGACAGTCTGGTTCGACGTAAGGGCATCACTACATTCCCATCCCCCTTCACTCCTATCTTCAACAATAAAGACTTCACTCCTGGATTGGAAGGGGGGCATTCAGGATCTGGCGGGAGGGTGGCTGTCGGTGGATACGAGACATGTTCATAGGTGTGGAGATCAGTACTTTTGTGGATTGTAAAAGGGACTTTGCATTGGGGGAGGGGGAAAGGCTAAGATGCTCTCAGTTGCGGCATAAGCTCCTGCACCACACGAATAAGGAAGCGGCCACGAGACCGCTCACCTCTTTTGAGAAATTCTTGACGACCAATGATAGGTCGAAGGGCCTCATCTCGCAACTTTATACGATTCTTGATGGGGCAGTCCCAAGGCCATGGTGGGTGTTTATGGGAAGGTGGGAAGGTATAGTGGGCAGGGAATTGGGGCATTTGGAATGGGAACGGTTATGGAAGAAGATCCCTAAACTGGCGAGAGCCTCGCAGATCCGAGAAACTTGGTACAAGATACTATATGGGTGGCATTATATCCCAGCTCATCTGTGTAGGATCTACCCGGGATCATCGGGAAATGTTGGAGGGGATGTGGGCAAGAGGGCACTGCGGAGCACATCTGGTGGGGTTGCCCGAAAATAGCCCCGTTCTGGGAGGACGTTAAGCGGGCAATGGAACAAGTGTTTGGATCAGAGGGAAGCATACCCCCGGAATGGTCCCTATTAGGTCTGAGGCCAACAGCAGCAACGAAGGGTTCAAGGGGCGGGGAAAGAGCGAGGGTGATGCTCACCTTAGCGGCAGTGACAATTATCCAGATGTTCTGCCGTTCCAAGACTGGCTGCGTAAAATTTGGGAGATGGTGGCGTTGGAATGGGCCTCATACGCAATTATTCACGCAATACAGAACTTTGAGGGGGAGTAGGGGGAGATCCTCAGTTTTCTTAGGGACGACTTCAGGATGGGCTGGTGTCCGCAACGTCTGAGGCTTTTGGACTTGGAATAATCCTACATGACCATCTAGAAGGGGCATTGAACAGTGCACTCTTGAGGACAGCACCAGGGGGTGGGGGGGTGCGAAGGGAGGGTGGGTTCTTTTGGGGTTTGTTACATTTGTTGAAAACTTCAATAAAGAGAATAAAAAAAAAATGTGCTCCTTGTATTTGATTTCTCTGAAAGCATGTATCTGTTCGTGTTTATGCATGAACAGGTTTGCAATTGATAGAGCATAGGTGGTGCCCATGGCGATGCCTTTCTTTTGCGTGTAGTATGTGCCATTGAACATGAAAAGTTGTTAGCCAAGGAGAATTCCAGACATTCTTTAACCATTGTTAAATGTGAATAATGAGAAGCAGAGATCTGTGCAAATGCATAATCAATTGCATCCAAAGTGTGTCGTGTGTCTGTGCTCAATTGATGTGTACACTGCTTTCACATCAAGGGTGACCAAAAGGTAGTTTGGTTCCCATGTGATGTCTTGTAGTATTGCTAGGGTATGCATTGTATCCCGTAGGTAAGTCAGGATTTTAGGGACCTCTTTTTCACTCACATTGTTGATGTATTTGGCTAATGGTTTGTTGGTGGAACCTATTGCACTCATTATGGGTCTGCCTTCTGGTATGTTATTGAAGGATTTGTGTACCTTTGGTAGAAAGTATATGGTGGGTGTCCTCGGATGATCAGTTCTTAGGTATTTTGCTTCATCATCCGTAAGTAGTCCTCTGTTGTGCCATTTTTTTTTATCAATATGATTGAATGTTCCTTGATGTCATTAATAGGATTGCTGGGTAGTGTTTCATAGCATCCTGGTGTTTCCAGATGGGTCTGGGCCATCGTAATCTAATCTTCTCTATTCATGGCAACGATATTGCCACCCTGGTCTGCTTCTTTGATTATCAAATTTGCATTCTGGCGCATGTTTTTCATTACATGAATTTCCTGACTACTCAAGTTTGTATTTCGGCTTGTTCTAGGGTTACATTTCTTGTCTTCCATTTTATGTAAGTCTCTGGTTACTGCTTTGGAGAAAATTTCAATCGCATTTACACCTTGGAGGTTAGGGGTGAAAGTGGATTTCTTTTTCAATTCTTTTGTTTTGATGTTACATTCTTCTATGTACAAGTCCTCCATCACCGATTGTTTTGTCCTTTCTTCGTCATCGGTAATACTGGTTAAATTCACTAGCAGGTGTGTTTGCTCCAGTGTGTCCATGGATATGTATGTCACTGATTGTGGGCTTGTGTGTCTTTTTAGTTTTCCATTCCACTTTCTTGGCGAAGAATTTTTTGAGCTTCAGTTTTCTGGTGAATTTGAAGAGATCCACATGTGCATCTGTGAAGTTCAATTGACTGGTTGGTGCAAAGGAAAGTCCCCCTGTTAAGCATGGTTATTTCTGCTTTTGATAGGAGGTGATCCCATAAATTCATAACCAGGTTCATCTCTTCTGTACTTGTTGCTGCAGTTGTGTCCTAGATCTGGTTAATCTTAGGATGCCTTCTTTCTCGGCGGTGCAGTTTTTTGATCCCGCCCCTGCTTCCTCTGTACCTGCTCTTGCCATTCTCGTATTTGTTTCGAAGAGATCCCGGAAACACACTTGTTTGGTTCTGGGGGGTTTGTTTCCTTTTCTGTATTTTCTTATCTGGCCTAAAAACCGTATCCTCCTTGCAGATATGGTTTCTGGTTCATTGGTTGGGTTGGGCTCATCCGGCTAGTTGGTTGCTTCGTTCGCTGTATTATTTTCATTGGTCTCTTGTGGACTCTACATGTTTTCTGTTTCACTGTCCACGTCTGAGCTCTGTGGGGAGCTGTTCGGAGTGCTCTCCCTTGAAGATGTTTTATAATGTTCGTCATATTTTGGTTGGAACATGAAGATCCTATCTTCCCTGTAGTCCTTATAATCTCTCGCAAACTTGCAGCATTTTCTTATTTTGACTTCATCCTGGTGGTTTTTTAGGATATCATACATAATTTGGAAAATTTTGTCTTTGGTGGGTGTTGGCATTTTGTCCGCCTCTATTTCATCCTTTAGTGTGACAATGTCAGTGGTGATTCTCTTATATATTCTCTGTCCGTGTGCTCAATTAATAACTCTAGCATCATTTGTGAGCCATTCATTAGGTTCTCCTCCCATAGGCCCGCCAAGTCAGCGTCCTCTGAGTTCCAAAAGTCAAGAAAGATTATTATTCTTAAACCACAAGATATTTTGCCTTGTTCAAGGTATGTCTGGAGGGTGGATTTTTCCCAAACTTTGTTGATCTACCTGTGATGCTGGAAATGCATCGGAGGGACAGGGCCTCCGTATTCTTGTCCTTTACTGCTTTTTATTGTGTGTTCTGTCGTGTTTTCTGCGCAGGAGTTCATGTGGGACTCCTGGCGGTGCAGCTCTCTCTTTTGGTTTGGTGAACAGACCCATGGATACCCTTATGGCACCCATGGGTAGGGGTGTAACCCTGTGCCCCTAGTGTATGTTTTGGGCACCTGTGTGATGCCCACAGAGCAGGGTACGGGCTGGTGGCAGCTACGTGCTGAATTGACCGGTGCCCTGAGCGTCCTGCATTTTGGGATGCCCAGGCCCTGTCATTGGAATCAGTAGATTCCTGATTGAGACAAAATTGCCCCCATGGCCTCTTGCCTTCCATCGCTTGTTACCTTGATCGTCCCGAAGTCCCGGGAAGCCCTGACTCTGTCCCTTCCCCCTGACTGGCTCTTGGGTGGAAGTTCCATATATGGTAGTGTGGGGAAGTGCTGACCAGACTGGCTGGAGCCTTCTCAATGACCGTATGTTGTGGGTACGCCTGTGGGTGGGACCTGGGTGAATGGAGTATGTGACGAATACGCATTCTGTGTTGTGGGTGTCTAGTATCTGGTGTTTGACACAATGACTGAGACAGCCCTGCCCGAAACCGGTATGAATGCATTGTGGAGTGTTGAATGGCTGGGTACTTGTCCCAATACACATAACTTGTTGTGAGTGTCTGGAGAGAAGTGAATGGCCTGAATGCACTGTGTGCCTGATTGGCTGCCTACCTGCATGAATGCCCTTCGCCGTGATTGGATGCTTGAGTATGACCGAGCGGAATGAATGGGAGATCAACAGTATATCTGGGAACCTCTCACTGCTAGGAATCGTGTTCAGAAGCTGAAGTCCACTACGAAGAGTAACTGGAGTAACTGAAGCTTGACCTTGAAGCCCTGCTGGACGAGAAGAATTGCTGTTGCTCTCCTTCACAATCTGAAAGCTGCTGTGCCTCCAAGGACTGACCCAGAGAGGACCTGATAAGGCGCCCTCTTCCCGAGCTACGAGGGACCATTGTGCACCAGCAGATCTTTGCCAAAGCTCCCTGGTAGACAGACCTTCGACAGGCTGCCGACCCGAGACGAGGACCACCGCGGAATCACAAAGAGAAGCACCAGGACTGTTGTCCGCCACTGTCGACGACAGCCGTCGCCGACCAGAGCAGCCGTGCTCCCGTTTGCCTAAGAACTTCATTTGATCCAAGGACGCTCTCATCCGCATCGTCGCCGTTGTATCCTGCTGGAGAAGGTCTGACAGTCGACGCGCCGAGGAGCATCCGCCGGTGGGTTTCCCGCCACCCAAGGACCACAGAGACGTCGACGACTCAACGCCCTTGCTGGGCCACAGTTCTTCAAACTCTTTGCGGTCCAGAACTATCGACACCGAGGTGCCCCGCACGCATCTTCCTTGCAGGACATTTACACTCCCCCGTCAACGAGCACCGCTAGGAACGAAGCTGCCACTTCACCGTCGTAGCTCAACCTGTACTCCATCAGACGTTCGCTGACCCGTGACTCCTGTTTTAAAGGGAGGGCACTCAAGAAGGGCTGTCGATTCCCCGCCGAGGAACGCTACAACGCCAGGTACTTTGGGGTTGCAGAACTATTGGGAAGTCTAGTGTGAACAATATATGGACTGGGCTTGTATCTTTATTGTACAGGTTGCCCAGGCCGGGGATCTCCACACAGAGCTGTGTTTAACGGTAGTGACCAGTATTCTGCCAATTGTTCAACCATCTTGCTTTCCTTCCTCTCTCTACTGCTGGTTTCCTCTTTATTGATCTGTGTGACATTTTGACAGTATAGTTGATGCACTTTAATGAGATCTGATAATATTTGTGGTACCACTGTAGAACTGTAAATATTTACCATTGTTGATTTTCGGAGCACAAAGTAAGTTATCGTGATATTGTATATACCTTTGAATATTAATTATATAAAGACTGTGTTTTAACCGATACAGTGTGTGGACATTTCTTTGTGGGTGCTTGGGGACTACACTGTACTTAAGAACCAGCCTGCATCACCTCCTCAGAAGCTAGGCCTCGATTGCTTGACCACGTACCAATAATAGAGAATCTTGGCTGGGGTCCTCTGTGCCTCTCCTCTACCATATAGAGAGCGGAAGTACAGACACCCCCCACCAGCGTCTTTACATTCCCTTATACAGAGTCTTTCCAATTTAATGACTTTGTAATGTAGTGTTTCTATTTGGGGGATTGGTGGTGCTGAGGCAAGCTCTGTTGGTCCTCTTGGTTTGAAGAGGGATTGAATATCCTCCTTTCTTGATAGTAGATAGTCAGCCATTCTTGAATCTGTATGTGGGCTGCAGTTGCCGGGTTCCTTGGTAGTGAGGACAGGTTAACGATTTGTTAGGAGCACCGGGAACTGTGGGTTGTTGCGCCTACAGTCTGTTATTTGGGTGCACTAGCAGCCAGTTGGCGGAAACTTGAAAAGGCCTGTGCTCGTGGTGCCTGTTGTATGAATGAGAAGTTGGTTTTTAAGTTTCCACTCGTTTGGCGCGTGTGCTTGTTTGAAAATAGAGGTATCCTCTATCATTTCCTTGCTCAGGTGCCTGAAGAATTTGAAGTCCACAAAGGTCATATTTTCATTTTAAGGTTTTATTCAATTGAATTGTCCAATTGGTGGGATATCAAGTGGTGCCGACACGTGTTTCAACCTTACAGGTCTTTTTCAAGGCTACCAATACGGTTTCAGGATATATGGAGATGGACGAGTTTGTACAATGGCGGTTGTGCACAGTGCAAAGTGAGTACGATAGCCCAGTGTGAAGTGTTAAAAACATAATAATGGATTTTGACAGGCTGTCATTATTAAACCACATGGGGTGTGTATTGGGAACATTCAAGTGAGGTGACATTGTGTCAGAGTACACATTTTATATTAAATTATTTCATTATATGCCGTTTAGAGTTAAGTTCAATTAAAATATACATGTAGTTACATTCATGTAAAAATGTTGCACCAAAATTGCAATAAAGGTTATTTGAGAAAAGAGAATGGTATGCCATTACTCAAGATGCATGGGCATTGCAAACATTTGCCTAATGGTACTGTCTCCCATTTCTGACCAGGCCTCCAGATTTTCCCCTGAGGGAAAACTGTTCGGGCTCCAGACCTGCTCCTCTTTCACAAGATTCTTTCCCTGTTTGAAAAATGTGCTATGGAAATGGTACCTGTAGCGCAACTGAACCAGGGTTGGTATTCCACCAACTTCCTGGTACCCAAGAAAGGCAGAGGGCTGAGACCCATCTTGGACCTGGGATGTTTGAACATGTTCCTCAGGAAGGACAAATTCAAGATGGTGACTCTTTCCCAGATCCTTCAGGCCCTTCAACTCCAGAACTGGGTGGTGTCACTTGATCTTCAGGATGTTTACTTTAATGTGCCTCTCCGTCCCAATCACAGGAAGTATCTAATATTCACCATTGGCAGTTCTCACTATCAATTTGGAGTGCTTCCTTTCGGGCTTACCTCCACCCGAGGGTTTTCACCAAGTTGATGGCAGTGGTGGCAACAAATCTAAGGAGAGGAGGGAATCACATCTTTCCCTACCTGGACGACTAGTTGAATAGAGCTTGTTCTTGCGCAGATGCTCTGGAACATCTGAACAGCACCTGCCACTCAATCCACAAACTGGGCTTCTCCCTCAACTTCAAGAAGTCCCAGGAGACACCTTCCCAAATGCTTCAGTTTATTGGGGCAGTCCTGGAGTCTTCCTCTGGTAAGGCTTCTCCTCCTGAGTTGAGCGCTCAACATATCTTGCAGATGGTAATGTTATTTCAAAACACGCAATATCTACCGGCATTCAACTTTAAGGTTGATGGGCCTCATGGTATCCTGCATTTGTCCTGGTGCCAGAGGTCCATCGTCAAAATTATCATGCAGAATGATGGGCCTTCTTCAGGTTCCGAACAAGGTAGCACAGGATCTCCTATGCTGGGCATGCAAGGAGAACGTGATGAACGCCCCCGGCCATAGCTCACTGTAGTCACGGATGCATCCCTCATGGGAAGGGGAGTGCACATAAGCGATCTGCCGATGAGTGGACTTTGGTCCCCAATGGAATCAAGACTACACATAAATCTGTTAAAGCTGAGGGCAAGCAGACTAGTGCTGATGGTCTTTTTGCCTTCCATCCAACGTAATAACGTACTGATAATGACGGAAAACAATGTTGCATGCATTACCTCAATAAAAGAGGATCACTGTGCAAGGAGGTGATGCAGCTCTAGTTTTGGGCTCTTCAAAATGGGATCTATCTATCTGCTGTTCATTTAGCCTGGAAAGAGAATACCACATCAGACGCTCTAAGCAGGCAGAGGATGATCTCCCACAAGTGGGAGTTTGCTCAGGAAATCCTTCTATAAATCGTCACCCTCTGGGGAGCCCCTTAAGTGGATCTGTTTGCATCCAGTACCAACAGGAACATTTAACCTTTTCTGCTCCAGGCAATTTCCTCAGAGAGGAGCTCTAGGGGATGTGTTTGTAGTGGAATGGGATATTCTACTCCTATATGCGTTCCCTCCAGTCCCTGTCATCCCTCTCATCCTCGTCATCCTTCAAGTAATCAGGCGGTTGGGTTGAGGAAGTTCGGGAAATCCATGATCCTGATTGCCCCAGATTGGGTCAGGAGGACATGTTACCCAGACCTTCTGGACATGTCCATCTGCACTAAACTCCATCTTCCCCAGAGTGGATCTACTCTCGCAGGAGGAAGGCTGTCTTCTTCACCCAGGAATCAGAACGCTGAACCTACACGCCTGGTTTCTGAGAGGTTAGGATACAGACATTGGAACTTCCTGGAAGATGTTATGGAGGGGAAACCAGCAACTAAACCACTTTACTGCTGCTGGTCGAAAATGTTTTTTAGCTGGTGTAGAGCTAAAGATATAGACCCTTTCTCTTGCAATACACCTGCAGTGATTTCCCAGTTAAAGGATACGTGGCAGCATAACAATATTCAAATGCATGCCGGAACAAGGCTCTTATTTTACGATGTCTATTGTAATACAATTCCTGAAGGAGCTAATATATACTTTCCTGCCAGGCCCCTTTCTGGTTCCGTCCTGGTATTTGAATCTGATTCTTCCATTCTTAATTGGAGCGCCATTTGAACCTCTTAATTCTTGCCCTCCAATGCTACTAAACGTGGAAAACAATCTTTTTAGTGGCTATCATTGTTGATCCTGATTGCCCCGGATTGGGCCAGGAAGACGTGTTACCAAGACCTTCTGGACATGTCCATCTGCACTAAACTCCATCTTCCCCAGAGAGTGAATCTACTATTGCAGGAGGGAGGCTGTCTTCTTCACCCAGGAATTAGAATGCTGAACCTACATGGCTGGTTTCTGAGAGGTTAAGATACAGATATTGGGACTTCCTGGAAGACGTTATGGAGGGGAAACCAGCAACTAAAGCACTATACTGCTGCCGGTGGAAAAGGTTTTGTAGCTGGTGTAGATCTAAAGCTATAGACACTTTCTCTTGCAATGCACCTGCAGTGATTTCCCAGTTAAAGGATACTTGTCGGCGTTACCAATATTCAAATGCACGCTGAAACAAGGTTCTTATTTTAATATGTCTATCGTAATATAATTCCTGAAGGAACTAATAAATACTTTCCCACTGGTCCCCTTTCTGGTTCCATCCTGGTATTTGAATCTGGTTCTTCCATTCTGAATGGGAGCACCATTTGAACCGCTCCATTCCTGCCCTATCAGGCTGCTAAGGTGGAAAAAACGGATCTGCATGATTTTTTCCCTACATACCCACACCCACAACATACCCACAACACTGCCCCGCCCACCCCCATCAACACACCCCCACCCACACCCCCAACATAAACAAAACCTACTTACCCTTTTTACACGCCGAGTCCCTGCGGTGCCAGTTCCCTTTCACTTCTGTGATTGGGAACAGGCGCCGCAGGGTCCTGTTTATTTTATTTTTTTTCGGGAGCTGCAGGGAACGCCCCCACAGTCTTTTTTAAAATAATTTTATACTTACCTACAATACTACCACCAAAGGTTTGAACTTTTGGTGTTCGAACCTTTGGTGGTAGCATTTTTCAGACTTTTTGTACGGTCAGACATTTTTTTCTCGGTCCAATCGTACAATTCCGGAAAAAAAACATCTTGTTGGTGGCTATCACTTCTTCTTGGAGGGTTAGTGAGCTGTAAGCAATATCTTGAAAGCCACCATTTACTGTATTTCCCAGTTAGAAGGTGGTTTTGAGGGTAACTCAAGGGCTTGGCCTATATACTGCCCAAGCGCAGGTTTGCCATGGGTTGGAAAGCAAACAATAGACCAAAGGTAGATGTTTGGTGGCACGATCTCGAGAAGTGGGCAGAAGCGGAAACAGTGGTATGGAATGAAGCTGCCAATAGAGGGGGGATGTGGAAGCAGAAACTCTGATGGCCTGGAGACACTTAGTGGCCACACAGTCTGGGTCCACATATGCCTGCCTAAGTGAACATGATTCCTCCGGAAATACAGAGGCAGAGGTACCCCTAGAGGAAACAATGGCAGATGGCGAAGTTGAGTAGGCTTGTGTTTGGGGGGAGGGTAATTGGGAGGCAGTGGACACTACACAATATTGTATATGATGCTTGCTTCATATGATATGCACTGTTGGGTTTGTTCTTTATGTTGTTGATTGGTTGTTGTAATAGTTAATAAAAATTGTTTTAAAAAAACGGTTGTTTTGAGGGTACATCCCTCCTTCCTTCTTAAGGTGGTGTCTAAATTTCATCTATCGTAAAGATGTTTCGATGATTCGCTAGAAAACTGGTGTTTAGCAGCTTTCTACCCTCCTTCTCACACTTCTAAGGATGAAGAGAGGTTACACAGACTTGACTCGAAAAGAGCTCTTAGCTCTTATATATCACAAATATCAAATATTAGACAGGATTATCAGCTATTCATTGGCTACACTGGTCACAAATTTGGGAAAGCTGTGACCAAACAGACCCTTTCCAGATGGATTATCCTTTGCATTTCGGAATGCTACTCTATTAGTGGGAAGGAAGTACCTGATCATTTAAGAGCCCATTCGACCAAGGGAGTGGCAGCTACTTTGGCTATACAAAGAGGTGTACCAGTGCAGGGCATTTGCAATGCCTCAACGTGGTCGTCCCTGCATACAGTTTCTTCGCTCTATTGCTTAGATACCCTGTCGGGTCAAGATGCTCAATTTGGAAGAACGGTTCTGCATAACATTATGCGCTAACTAAACAATCATTAGAATCCTCTTCTCCCACCTCCATCTTTATAACTGCTAGAGGAGTCTATCTAAGATGAATCTGTGGAAGGACGCAATCTATTAGAGGAACAAATTACTTACCCCTGGTAATATTCTTTCTGATGGATGTTCTTCCCACGGATTCCTCATCACCCTGACTATGAGCAAATTCTCGTTTCTTATCTTGTTCAATGCCCATACAGGGTGACATTACTCTCCTCAAGACGGCTGAGCATGTGGAGGGGGAGAACATGAAACTAAGGCAACGGGGCGCCGTCCATGCTATTTATCTTATCATTAACCTCACATGTGGAGGACTGGAAATGGTAACCATTGAGGATCATTGACGCTGATGCCCACTTGTGTCAAAATGTTTTCTGAGACTGCAAAACAGAATGTGAATATATATCTATAGTGAGGAATCTAAGGGGGGGATAATGATGCTGGCAAATTCCTTGTTTTGAGCCCTGCTGCATGCTGGGGATGCTGTCTTCCTGTCCTTGCACTGTGAAGACTGTCCTGGGTGAACTAAGGGATTCCTACTTTTCCCCGAAGCCCCATGTAATCCATCTGGCTGATTAAGCACTCATTCTCTTGTTCTCCATACTGTGGTCTTGTGGGAATCTCCCTCCTCTGGTAGCGTTGCTGTGGGAGTTCACCCACCATGGGCCTGCTGGGTAGCCTTTGGCTTCGACGGCCTGCCTCTACGTAACAAGTTTGTCCCGCTGAGTGCAGCCGAGATCTGTAACCTCTGACATCTCTCTGCCACCTACAGTGCTGGGGAGTAGGTACTTACCTTCCGGATGGCGTCCAAGTCCATGAAATACGGCAAGTCTGGTTACATCATCACCATGATGCACGCTCAGGACAGGCTGCTTAAGACAGAACCATCAGGGGGTGGACGCTCCAGAAGATCGGGTTGGTTTGGCCGCCACCAAACAGGACCGCCTGCTGATGGTGGCTGAAATTAAGAGAGAGTTCACAGGCGTTGTTTCGGAGTTCACACATAAGGTTGCTGCCATAGACAAGATGATTGAGGTTGCGGAATCCTGGATTGACGTTGTAGAGAACACAACCTTTGAATTGTTAGGACCTTTCGCTCTTAGACAGTAGGATTTCAGTCCTCGATGAACAGCAAAGGCTCCTACACAAATGCCAGGAGGATGCTGAGAATGGGTCCAGGAGGAAGAACATCCGGATTTGTGGAATACCTACGCAGGTTACTGATTTTGAGCTACAGTCTTATGTCCAGGACCTTTTCAACTCCCCTCTCTCAGGCTCGAAACACCTGGAGCCAGAGGAAATAGAACTGGACTTTACACCACAGCAACTCAGCTACGAAACAACTTAATTATGTATGTTTTAACCAGAGTCCACTTCTAAAAGGTTATAGAAAAGATCACGCAGGAGGTCCTTGCCCAAACGGAGATTTCCTTCAATGGTGTAAAGTAATGCTTCTTCAAGATCTGGCTTCAGTGGCCTTGCCAAAGAGAAGAGAATTCTGCAAGTTCATCTCGTGGTTGCGGGAGCTGGAAGGTAAAATACAGGTGGGGATTCCCGTGCTCAGTGATCTACGCAGTCAACGGGGTGAGGAAGGTGGTCAGGTCCATGCAGGAAGCAATGCACATTATGGATCCCCCTCGCATGGCTATGTGTTATGTTATGTTATGTGATTTTATAGAGCGCACGGTCACCCAAAGGCATCATGGGGCTAGAGAGTAGAGGAGGCCATAGACCCAAACAAGGCTCACAACGAGAGAAAAGGTGAATCAAAACAAGAAAGTCTTTAAGGCTTTCCGGAAGGTCAGGTGATTAGATAAAAGTCTCAGTGCTGCAGCAATTGAGAATGCCTAGCCACCCACCCGGGAAAGCCGGAAGGAAGGTACACGGAGCAAGCCAGAAGCAGAAAGGAGCGGTTAGGGACATATATTACGAACATAGTGCGCAGGTACTCAGCACCTTGATCGTGGAGAGCATGATGTATGATACACAGCAATTTAAATTGAATGTGCTGGGCGACAGGGAGCCAATTTAGAGAGCGCAATACAGGGGTAATATGTGCCCATAGGGGGACCCTGTTGCCACCCGGGCCGCCATATTCTGAAGATGTTGCAAACGGCCTACCAGCCCCTTGGGTTTGGCAAGGTAAAGGGAGTTGTAGTAGTCTGATTTACTCAGAATCATGGCGGCTACGAATGGGGGACAAAGGGTGCCCGGGATCACATGGAGTACCTGTCTAAGGATTTTTAATGGAAAATGCGCAGGGCCTTGGTCCAGGGTCAGCAGGCCCAGACGATGGAGAAGAACCGTTGGTGCCCAGGGATCCTCACATCAGATGCCCGCCAACAGCAGGAAATGCTAATCATGTGGACTCCCCTGAATGGCTGGCAATTGACCTGTTTTGGATTAACTTCTACATTATTTGAATTGGTTGTGGCCAGGCTTAGTTCTGTGGTGAGTGTTTAGAGCAGTAGGTTTTCCAACAAAATCTCATTGGGGTCTTAAATGTTCGGTGGTGGGTGTGGGTGGATCTCACAGGTTCTTGAGGTTGTTTGCCCTGGGTTACTTGCATTTATTGGTTCAGGTCTGATCTGTGTGCAGGGACAGAGATGGAAATGTTTGGTGTAGTCACCCTTAATGTCCAGGGCATGAACTCCCTGGTTTAAAAAAGTCTTTACTGGATAGATTTTGGTCTCCGGTGGTTGCAATAATAATGCTTCAGGAAACTCATCTGCTTGCACAGGATACAAAAAGGCTCTATAGCAGGTACTTTTCAAAGCAATTATTTGCCTCCTGTATGTCCAAAAAAGAGCAGCATAGCGATCCTGCTCTCCAGCGCCACTCCTTTAATATCTTTGTGGGTGTTAAGGGATCTGCACGGGAGATTATTTTGGGAAAGGGCCACTTGTTTGGTCATTTTATGACGCTGATATCGGTTTACATCCTTAAGTGGTACAGTCCGATTACCTGCTCTCTGTATTGCCATCCCTTGCCTCTTTTGCAGAAGACGCAATCCTCATGGGGGCGCTTTTAATGTGGCGCCTGATCCTGTCGTTGACAAGTACTTTCCCCCATCATCAGTGGACTACAAGAATGTCACCGCCCTGGCTAGATTGATACAGGAGTTTGGTTTGGTAGAGATTTGGAGGTTCTACCACGGCACAGAGAGAGACTACACGCACTTCTCCCATGTGCCTGGGGACCACTCTTGTATGGATCTGCTGCTGTTTTCTTCGTAGTTGGTTCCATATGTGGGGGTGTCCATATCGGCCCCAAATTATTCTCTGACCATGCTATTGTGACTGCATCGGTAAGAATTCAGAGAACCACCCTTCCTCTACTAGGGAATGGAGGCTGCATGATCCCCTTCTTCAAGATCCTGCTTTCCGCTGAAATATCAGCGACACAATTCAAAATTACTCCCAGAATAATGCTGATTGTGGCTCCGATGTGGACATCATTTGAGATGCTATGCAGGCTGTTTTCAGAAGGGAGATCATCAGTTGTTCCTCTGTCCATTTTCCAGCCAAACGAAAGGCCAGACAGACTCTGGAAGATGAGATTTGTGTTAAAGAATGGATCCATTCATGTTTAGGTTCTAGAATGGTCTATAGTGATGTGCAACTTGCAAGAGCCGAGTTAAAGGCGCTCTTGGCAGCAGAGACAGCTACTTTGTAACTCTGTAGGGAACAATTGTATTATTTGCAAGGCAATAGGGCTAATTGGCTGTTGGCCTACAAGCTGCTTCTGCTTAAATCTGGGAATCCTGTAGCTAGCATTAAGGATGCACAGGGCTCTCTCCAGCACTCTGAGGAAGCCAAGTTAGTGACATTTGCGTCGTTTTACGAAAATCTGCTTATGCGATTTCCCTGGAGGCACAACATCCCTACGTTCGCACAATCATTGTGTGATGTTTTGGAGAGCCCTATTACAGTAGAGTAGGTATGTAGGGCCATCCGGTCACTCCCTTCCTCAAAAGCCCTGGGGCCTTATGGTTTCTCTGCCCTGTTATACAAGGCTTTTTAGGACCAACTAGCACCTTAGTAGTTCTCAGTGTTTAACTCCTTTTAGTGTTTGTCGCAGTAACGGGCACAATGCAGAAATCCAATACGATGTTTATCCTGAAACCGGGGAAAGATCCAGCTGAGTGCTGCTCCTACCGCCTGATAGCTTTTCTCAACTTTGACACAAGATCTTCACTAAAGTCCTGGCCCTCAGGCTGATGGAGATGCTTGCCTCAGTTATAGATCCGGATCTCACTGGCTTTTTTGTAGACTGTAACACTCAGGACAATATATGTCGGGCAATTAATATCATTGAATACAGTAAGCAGACCAGCACTCCTGTGTATTCTACTGGGTTCACTGGGGGTTTATTTGACAGACACTCCAGGTATTTGGATTTTGGGCTGATTTCAGCAAATTGATTATGGCTGCTTTTCGGGCCCCCCAATCTACAATTCGGAACAATGGTCGCCCTGAAGATTCTGAAAATGTTGCGAGGTGTGGCGGTGAGCACAGTGGGCCGCCATGACAACAGAGTCATCCAGAGCATTCCAAGAGGGCCGCAGAAAGCGGCAGTGACGCGGGCGGACCCCATGTGCAGAAGTGGCTGCCCAAGGACATTATCATGAGCGTGAGCTGTGCAGTGATGGTCGGTGGACAAGGTCACCTAGAACAAAGAATGGGAGTGGGACAAGGCCCCATGAAGAAACAAAATGAGGGGTCCAGGCCCCAGAAACAGGGGACAGCCTGCAACCAGCACTGCATCCAGCCTGCAGAGCAACCAGAGACAGATCCATGAAAGATACTGTAAATGGTGTGACTGACTGCAGCAGTCACCTCACTGTGTCAGTGTTTTATGTTGGTTTTATATATATATATATATATATGTGTGTAGTTATATGTATATATTTAATTACTGTTCAGTAGGTTAAATGTTAAACGGGGAGAAGGGGTTTTTAATGAGAATGTTAGATGGGTACAAAGGCTAAGTAAGGGTAGGACAATAAGTATAAGTAATGATTTTAAATTGGAAAAAGAGGGTAGATGGGCGGTACCCTGGCGTGAGGTAGTGAGATAGTGTGGCGGCCTACCGGAGGCCGCTTAGCGTGATGGCACCACCCATGTGGGTTGTACCCGAGTTTAGGTAAGGAGTCTGTTGCGTCAGACTCACCCGACGGTGAGGGTGGGCTGATTTAGCAGGTCCCCATCTAGTTGGTACTCACAGCAGGGGGATCATAGGGAAATAAAAAGGGGAAAGAGTTAAAGGTAAAAGGGTTTTCTATAAATAAAGAGGGGTCCCCATTCGGATCCCTCTAAAATTCACTATTGTGTCTGTGTCCATTAGTGATCTAAGAACTCAGGGTGAAGTTCATCTCCTTTTAACAGCAATTTTATTTTCAAGGTTCAGGGAGGGCCCTAACCAGCGGGCTAGGGGTGGGGGTGGTGGTATTCACGAGAATTGTCCCTGCTCCGGGGAAGGGAAGTGTACACCCTTGCACGGACCAGGCCAGGAAACAGGCGCTACATTTAGATCGGGCAAGTGAACAAGAACGGCTCCCTGATTGTGTCAGCCTTGAGAAAAGCAGTCTCTTTAGGAAATGTGGGTCTTTGGGCTGTGAGTACCTTTATTTATTTATTTATTAGCATTTATAAAGCGAGCTAAGGTATATCAGGTTTAATATGTTTTATTTAAATAAAACGAAAAACGCTTATCTAATCGTACTGCTATGAAGGAAGGTCCCTGACTAACAAACAAAAACTGTAAGGGCACTTGTCAACAAAATCCTAAAAAATAATCCTTAGTCCAAATCCTATTACCTAATTTGCGCCTACCACTTAGGAAAAGTGTAACAAAAAAAGGAGGCCTGAGCAATAGTCTCAATCTTTGGCTTCAGTCTGACCCAATCCCTTGGATTTCTTCTCCAAGAGGTTGTAAACGTTTGTCAGTTTCTTGTAACACAGTTCATAAGGTTTCTGCATGTTCTGTATACCAAATCTCATTTCCATATGCTTCGCTCACTCCAGAAAGAAAACAATTTAATTTTAAATGTTTGTCAATGTCTTGCAACACATTTCACAACTTCTCTGTAGGTTCTATATACATATTCTTCCTTCCATACGGTTCCTGCTTTCCAGGAAGAAAGGTTTTCTTAATAAGATACCCCCATTTCTGACTTGGTGTTTGACAGTGTTCTGATTCATTGCTTAATGACTGGAACCCTCCAGGTTCTCTCGTTCTCCAATTCGGACTGTCTCTTGGTTTCTCAGGGCTCTTCAGAACCCTCTGGTTCTCTGATAAGCTTTCTTTAGCTTGGTTTCGGTAGGACGGCTACTCAAAATCAGGTGCTGATAACCCTCCTAGCTCACACCGTGGTGTGACGTGCCTCCAGCTAACCATTATCTGTCTCTTCCAGACAAATGAAGAGCATGCTCTAGCCACTGTAACAAAAAAAGATCTGCCTGGCCACAGCGGAACGTTGCTAAATCAATAAAAGAGCTTGGGCAGTATAATCATTTTTAATAACGCAACCCATTCCATCAATGAAATGGGGAGCTGGTTCCAACACTACAGTTTAGTACACATCTTGGTGACCAAGGAGTCATTGGTGACCAAGGAGTCATAATTAAGGGATTTAACAAGGGCAGGTGATCGGGAAATCTCGATGCCTAGGTATCTTATATGTAAATGTGCCCATCTCAGCCCAAACATGTTACTTGGTTCTAGAGTGGTGTCCGTTAGTGGAAAGACCTCAGGCTTGTTGCTATTTAGGCACAGGCCAGAATATTTCCCAAACTTGCGAACTGCAGCTTGTATACTCTGCAGGTATGTTATGAGTTCCACTTGCCCAGCAATGTTAATGCCAGCACAGGCGTGCCAAGCCCGCATGAGTTCTGCCAAGGGTTCTATCACTAATGCAAATAGCAGGGGTGACAATGGGCATCCCTGCCTGGTGCCTCCTGCCAGTGCTAATATCGGTGAGAGTACCCCGTTCACACACACCGTGGCATATGGCTGTGTCTATAATATCTTCACCCACCTCACAAAATTCGGCCCAAACCCATAATTGTGTAGAACCCTAAACAGGAATGACCAATACACTGTATCGAACGCTTTCTGCATGTCTAAAGACACAGTGACCCCCTCAAGATCCTGCGGCATCCGCGCCATTACATTATACATCCGGCGAATATTGGATGCCTTTGATCTCCCCAATATGAACCCCGTCTGATCCTCATGTACCATATAAGGCATTAGCGGGTTTAGCCTAGGTGCCAACATTTTCGCAAACACTTTTGCATCTGTGTTTATTAGGAATAATCATCTGGGGGCTTACCCGGTTTTAGTAGCAGAATAATAACTGCTTCACACAGGGTTCCAAGTTCCAGTGCCTCTGACCGCACCGATAGTAGTCGGGGGGGGAGTGGGGATAACACATCTATTAATTCTTTGTAAAATTCTGCCCCAAGTCCATCTGACCCTGGGGCCTTCCCTCATGGAAGATCTCTAATAGCGCCCTTAATTATGCTTGACTTTATCGGTTCTTCCAGCACATTGCGCGGTTCTGCCGTCAAAAGTGTTGTGGGAATTTTTGCTAAATATCAGTCTATCTCGCCAGTTGTGGCCACACTTTTGGGGGAATATAAGCTGCTATGGAAGTCATAAAATACCTCGCTCACCTCGTCCACTTTGTTGGCCACCGTACCATCTGCCCTGATTATGCACAGGATGTTGGTGTTGCCCCTTTCACTGTTAACTGTCTGCGCCGACAATTTCCCAGGTCTCTCCTGTTCCCCGTCGCGGCGTGCTGCTGCTGACCTATCAAAATATCACAACTCCCTCTCTGCTGCGTCACAGTATTTATCTAGAAGTGCCTTAATATCTTTGCTGATCCGTGGCGACGATCACTGGTGCATTTCTTTTTGTAGTTGCGCCAAAGTCTCCTCACATTTCTTTAATTCTCTTCTAATGTCACGCAATATCCCAAATTCAGTTGACACTGCAATGCCCATAATGTATACTTTAAACGCCTGCCAGAGAATAGCATGTGTGCTCATCGACCCTTTGTTATTTTCGAAATAACTGCCTATTTGTTGCGCCATATTTGCCCAGAAGACCGGGTCCCCAGGGATGTATCCTTGAAGCAGAACTGTGGCCGCGGAACCATGCTTCAGGAATACTTCGCGAAAGCAGTACCGGGGAGTCGTCAAACAAAGTTCTAGGCAATATGCGGTACTCAGCCACCCAGTTCAATAATTTATGTGATGTCTGCCATAAATTGATGCGAGAGTGCATATCATGCACCGATAAATAGAAGGTGAAAGCACGCTGTGTGCTGTTAAGTGTGCGCCACACATCCCTCAACCCCAAATCCTCAATGTGTGTATGTATAGTGCGTGCCGCATTTGTTAAAGACCTTGGTGCAGTGAATGTGCGATAAAGCTGTACGTCCAATATCGTGCAGAAGTCTCCTCCACAAATAACTGACGCTGTAGGATACATAGCACTTTTTTGGAATAGGGTGTCATAGGACTCAGAGTCATCCACATTAGGTCCATGGACATTTATCAAAAGGATTCCCACATTCCCCAATTTCCCGTGGACAAACGCAAACCTGCCACAGTCATCTCGTTCGATTGCAAAATGGGTAAATGGCAGTGACTGGTGCACTAAAATCATGACCCCCGCACCCTTGTAGAATAAGACGTATAATAACGTTGATCTCCCCACCCGGGTGTTACCTTGCACGCTTGGTGCTCTAGCAGGTGCGTTTCTTGGAAAAATAGAAGCTTGGCGTCCAGCCTGTTGACATGATATTACCTCGCGCATCTTCATCAGGAGACCCAAGTCCCGAACATTCCAGTTTAAGAGCTTTACATCAGCCGGATCGTTCCCTGCCATCATCCCTTGTATGCATCTGACCGCTCCACCCTGCTCCACCCCTCCTCATGCCCAGTCCATAATATACTGTGCTTCCCCTGTGCAATTTTATAACAGTTTCAACCTAACACCCCCCGCCATGTCATGTTTTAAGCTGTAGAAACATGTTTGTAATGTCTTGCTCTGCCAGGATAAAAGTGTACTTTTCCCAAATCTAAATGCATGTTAACGAGAATTTACCTGAGTGCTACTGTATGTAATCATTCACTCCTTTTGGGGTGCCATGGAGAATATGATGTCAGTTTCCTATTATACTAGTTGCTTAGGTCATGTTATATTATGTTGAGGTTTCATTATAATGTTTTGCTTTAAATGTCTAATTTTCTAGCGCTTTTGCAGCAGCCTTAAGACACCAGGTAGCAACACCCTGAACACACACAAAAAACAGAGGCGTAGACCTGGAAATCTAATCTGTTAACTAGACAGTACACCCCTGTTTTGACCTTACATTTGCATGATGCCCTCTACTAACAGTACACTTTAACTGGAGCCCACGGTAATAAGGCTAGTCAAAGGCTGGATTATGTAAATGAACTCCCGTAAGGGCTCAGCCTAAGAGTATTCTTGCCTCGCATACTAATATAACCATTACAATAAAGGCCCTAGCAGGACTCTGGAACCTTCAGAAAGGCCGGACTGGGCTTCTGCTCCCACGGAAGCCATGGTCAAAATCCCACCCTCAGTTACATGTGCCCATATTTTCTTCCAGTTTTCCCATATGTAGAACCTGGCTGTTCGTGTTTTAAGGGAGTAAGTAGATGGACTTTGCTTGCTGTGTTTTCGTGGGTATGGTTTTCTACATGCCTTGGCACACCATGTCATTGTGGAAGGCTCAAAGGGCCTTACCACGAGTTGGGCGCTATGTCTGGCGGTATTACAGCCGGGGCTATTAGCCCTACCGCCAAACCCACCGGCGTTGTTAGTGCCGGATCACGAATTTGGCAGAACGGTAAGTCCCCATTCCCCATTGGGCCCTTTCGGGAATTTCCCATTCCCCATTGTGCACAATGGGGAATGTGCGGCGCTATTAACGCAGGCAGTATTACCGCTGGTGGTAATAGTGCCGAAAATCAGCAAAATCGCAGCAGATTTGTCCCCAGCTCAGAGATGGGGGCAAATCCGCCAAGCCCGTGATCTGGCGGACTCTTAAATGCGGCAGTAATAGCGGCATTTAAGGGTTACTGCCAAACTCGTGATGAGGCCGAAAGTCTGGCCTTAAGCACTTTGCGCAGACGTTTAGGATTTTGGTAACCATGCCGTAAATGAGGAAACAAAGAAATGTGCAGGTTTTTTTGTGCTTGTCTTTTACTGAGCTTTTGCAAACTTGGCAAATTTGGGTGTCTGACATACAACCCCTCCCAAATGTTGTTGGGGGCCTAGGGAAGTAAGTGTAAGGGCTTGGCTGCGTGTGTTTGCTTGGGCATGGCTTGAACATGCCCAGGCTCACTATGCAGTGAGTAATCTCTAGACAAATCCCCTTTGTGCAGATAACACCACCTCTCCAGATGTATTTCCTCTTGGCGCTGCATCCCATAGAATACAGTTTGGTCCGATTGTACACATGTTCCTTTACCTTTTCCTTTTCATGCCTTTCTGTACATCCTATCCATCCCTCGCCCTCATCCCAACTATTTACCCGACTTTTCTTCACCCTACCACTACTGAATGTTCTATCATACTCTTCCCTTGCCTCTGTGACAGGCAAAGCACTTCAAATCCATAAACTATGGCTAGAGGTGCAATACAAATGCAAGATAACATAACATAACTTGGGAGTGCTCTGACGACTGACCTCTAAATGGTCATGGGTGTCTGTAGGGTTGGTAAAGATAAAAGGACTCATGTGTCTGTCTCTGGCCTTAGAGCAGTAGGAGTGGTCTGGGGATCCCTGATTGCATCCTCTGCATCCAGCATCTATTAGCTTGAGGCAGTCCCAGGTAATTTTGACCACCCTACTGCCAGTCCCCAAGGTCAGGCAGGCGGCTTTGCCACAAAGAATATAGAGTTTGCTAGCTAGGTTGGAGGCATCACATACATAGAATTAAAGACCAGAATAATTAATTTAAGAAGGTACTGGTGTTGTATAGAGAACCAGTCTGTGCTGATGTGATGGGTAAAGGTGCATGGGAGGTTATAGAGAGTATGGTTGGCAATTTTGAGTACATTGCTAGGGGGAGAAAAGAAGAGGGCAGATGCCCCTTAAGGTGGCTAGAGCAGTAGTCAAGCTTGCTGAATATCGTAGTGCAGATACAGGTTTTAGCAGAGTGAAATGTAAAGTTGCAGGATATTTTATTGTTTTTAGTAGGTTAAGCCTGGCTAGTGTAAACGTGGAGTTCAGAAACTGCTAGAGTGTATGTTGCTACTAAAGCAAAGTACTGGTTGCAAGCCTTTGTGGATGGGTTAGAATTCGGTGGAAAGGAAATACAAGAAAATCGGCGAAAGAGATTCAATGTTAGGAGCCTGAGGCAACACAGCTTTTTTCGAAGAATTGGACATCAGAGAGTTGTAAGGGTGCAGAAGGAGGAGACTCACACGCAGGTGGCAGATTGATTGCTATAGTCTTTTATTAGCACAGTTCTGGTTTGTATGTTCTTAACCATGGGAATTACTCGCTTCCCCTGATCCCAATACTCCTCAGACAAAGGATTGTCAATCTTGTAACACTCTTTATCAGAAAAGTTTTCTGTCCACGGAGAATGACTCATTTCCCTTGGATCACAATATTCCATGGTTTGATCCTTTTTTCAAATTCAACTACTAGGAGAATGACTCCCTTCTCCTGGTCTTTGTTTGTCACTGTTTCTCACACAAAACCAGGGGGAATGACTCCCTTTCTCTGGTGCTCCTTGTTTCACTGTTTTCCTTCTTTCTCAACAGTTCATGTACAAGTATGATCCCCGGCCCAGGTTTCCCCACTATAGACCACTTGGTCTTCTGGCTTGCCAAGTACAGCCATGAGGGAGATGGTCACTCTCTCTTGCCTTTTCAGACGGTGGGCCCCAGAACCATATTTCTCTATTCAGTTCATTGGACAGACCTGGTTCACTATCCTGACAAGTACATTCATGAAGATGATGATTTACAAAGTTCTCCTGATTTACTCTTATTTCAATGGACTGACCTGGTTGACTAACTTGCCAAGTACTGTCACAAAGAAGATGATTTGTTCTTCTCCCGATGTGGTACCACTAAGAGAATGTCTCCCTTCTGTTGGTGTCCTGTTTGTTTCACAGTTCAGTTAAGGTTTAGTTGGACCGAGGGGGAATGACTCGCTTCCACTGGATCACTGATTGTACTTTCTTTAGGTCAGCATCTCAGATTCTATTCTCTATGCTAGTGGCTTCCTAGTAACCACTAGGGTGGTAAAACTTTCCCCCATTGTGTCTTAAGTATTGTTGGCGTCTCAGACCCTTTTCTCTATGGTAGTGGTCCCTCGCTGTCCAATGGGACGAGGAAACTCTCCTTGGATGCACTCTATGCAGTGGTGGTGGTCCGAGACTCTTACCGGCCTCTTACTGGCCCTCAAACCCTTGGTTTTGGTGACAGAGACCCGCTGACTTTCCCCATGTCCCCGCCGGCCCACCCGTACCTCCTCTTACCTTTAGGGACCTCCTGGTATAGCGGTGACTTTCCCTGGGACAGGAATGGGTCATCTGTCTGCTTCCTTCTGTTGCAGTTGGCCGTCTGAAGCCGGTCTCTTCTTCGGCTTCTTTGGCTCCTTGGAGTGTTGGTGCTGCAGGAGAACCACACAGGCTCTCCCCTCCAGCCGTCAGCACCACTGCCTCGCCTTCTTGTTGCAAGACCAACAGTGTCTGGTCTAGGAGAGCTGCCGTCTGGCGTCTCCTGCTCTCCGGTCTTTGCCGCATTGCCATTCCTCCATCGGACTGCTTCCTCCGCGGACCTTGCTCCTGGGCTTGCTGTACACTGTTGTAAGTCCTTCCTTTCTCTTTATTGTGTTTGCCAAGGATAATTGGAATACTCGCCCTCGTTCCACTGAGTATTGTTCATGCTTCCGCTCCTCCTCCTTGTCTCATTACCTGACCTTTACATCACCCTTCGGTAGTTCACATTCTTTTTAGTCTCAATAGGTATTAGATTTACAGATTTACAAACATACATGGGAGTAGTAGGTAGGTATTCTTACGTCCCGTCCCCTTTACTCCATACTGTATGGGCATCCCTTCCAAGGGACGGGAGACAGAACCTTTTTCACCAGAAAAAACCTTCTTTCCCTTTAAATTTAGAGGAGTGCGGTCCAGGGAGCATGCGCTGCCCTGACTCCACACCTCAGTCCCCTTTTCCATGTCGACCGGAACGGGCCGAATTCACCAGCGCTCACGGGTTTGGCTTCGGCCATGTAATTCCATGCGCGGATACATCTTCTCTTTGTCTTTTTTGTCTTATCTATCATTCAGGTAATCGGTCCTCAGGCGCCACGCTCCTCCCGGCGCATGCTGACTTCTGCAGGGTTCAGCACGTGTCCAGTGTTAGGCAGAAACCTGTGCAGTTCCCTTAGGGACCACTGCAAAAGGTTTAGGACTACAGGTGTTGGCAGTAAACACAATTGGTAGCAGTCTGTACCACCCAGATTTACCTGGAAGCTGTGGCTGAGCAGCCAGACTTCTCTCAAGAAGAGTTAGACAGTATATAGAGTATACAAAATAGGTACAAAGATACAGAAGCACAAGCAAACACTGACCAGAGCTTTGGTATAAAAGTATATAATTATTTATTTAAAACACACTTGTAAAATACACTAACACTAATATGGCAAGCAAGTTCAAACACAGTCACTATCAATATATATACATCCCTGATTACTTAAAACACTTAAAAGTCTTAGTTAAAACACCACTTATTTTCAGACAGAGGTGAGCGCTTAACCTAAGATGGCACTCCAATAAGTTAATTAAAAAGGGAGGGAAAAGGCAGAATTAGGAAAGCACATAATACCAACACTTTTGAAAGAACCACAGCAAGTCAGGAAAGGCAGAGTCTACTGTAGAGCAAGAAAGTTCATAGGCCAGGCCCACTCTGGGCGAGAGCAAGGCGGAATGTGTCCAAGATCACACAGTTGAATTGTACTTTAAATGTCTTTGCGTATAGTTCAAAAAGAGTTGGATCAGTTCAGAAAAAGTTAGTTAACAGGTCCCAGGTCACCCCAGGATAGAGAGTCAAGGATTTACGGGCCACCTTGAACAGTCTGTTGCAAGGGAGACCAGGCGGGACACAGTACCTGAAATGGTGAGGAAGCTCCAGCGGGAGCAGTTGTTCCTGGCAGCGGGTGCAAGTCGGTGCTTCGTCCAGGGGAAGAGAAGATCTCGACGTGGAGGAAAGCTGGAGGTCATTGCACTGCCAGGGAAGAAACCAGCCGCATAGTTTCTCGGTAAAAAGGTACTACCCTTTTATTCGCGGTAGTGGTGAAGCGTGGCTATCCGGCCACGGGGTGCTTGGCACAGGCGATTCGACCACGAGACGATCCAGGAAGGCGAAAAGAGGGAGAACTGGTTATCCCCACCAGTTCAGAGGAAGAAGACTCTCCGGGATGAAGATCTTCTCTGTCGTCAGGAAGTGGTTAGGCGGTTCAGCAGGGCTCCACCGGTGGTATCGTCGTTGCAGGTCGGCTCACCTTCTCCCTCTTTGGATTCTTTGTTCCAGTGGCGACTTCTGAAGTTCCAGTCCCCAAAGCCCTGCTTTTATGCAGAAAACCCCCATTCGTCAGTCCTAGCTTTCACTCAAAACATGCTAAGTGGTGAGCCTGGCAGCTCACCACTGGGCCAATCACACAAGAGTGCGACTTGAGTTGCCGAGGCAACTCAGTCCAGGGTGCCTAAACCCCCTTCCCACACATCCTGTAGACCCAGACAGAGTGGAACAAAGGGCTCGACTTGGGTTGGAATTACAGAGGCGAACACAAACGCCATTTTAAAACCGAGTCCTGGCAAAAAGACCCAACCAGGGAATAAATATTAAATAAATAACCCGGGGGTATCTTTAACATTGCACCAAAAAAGTAGTGCGTTTAAAATGAATGGGAAAATCCCATGTGGAATATTTCGCGTGGTAACCACTGCCACCAGCCAGAAACTCGATGAGGGGGGACTGCGCAGTGCCCCCTCGAAAAACAGACCATGGGGCAGTCTAATTACCCCTACCAGTACTTCCACAATATGATGGTTTGTACTGGTTCTGTTCACAATTTAAGACTAGTAACGTCAATGGTGACTTTACATGCCCTGGGAGACAGTAGTCAGTCCCAGGGTATGGAGTCTATGTTTGGGGGTCACTATGACACCCCTGTGTTACTGCACTGAGGGTGCTGTGTAACACACTTACCAAAAACACATGAAACCCTATGGGGTAAAAGACCCCATAGCCCATCAAACACATTACAAAGTCAAAGGATATCTCAAATCATGTCTAAGAGTGGGAGAAAAAGAGTCTCACTCTTAGCAGGAGAAAAAGATAAACCCCAAAAATCCAGCAAAGCTGCTGGGGGACTCACTAGGTTTGGGAAATTAGCCTTAACAGAGAATTCTCCCTAACATCCATCCTGCAACAGGCTCTTCCCAACTTCAGACCCCCAAGCCCTCTGCTTACGTTGCCTTGGCCCAGACCACGGTTGGCACTCATGTTCGGCGTGTGACTCGCTGTCCTCGAAGGCACTGAATAATAGACTAGCCAGGTTGAGGGAGCTCTTCCAGAGGTCGCATCCAGAATATCTCAAGAACTTTGTGAAGCATTCAATCAGGCCCAAGGTAGGGACGATATTTTCCAGCGCACCCCGCAAGGGAGACTCCTTCCCAGGGACTCTCCCGCGCGGGAGGGACTGGCCAGGTCCCTCCCGCAAGGGAGACTCCTTCCCAGGGACTCTCCCGCGCGGGAGGGACCGGTCAGGTCCTTCTACCGCCACGTGCACCGAGGCTGCTTCAGCTACCGGCCTTCGGGTCGAGGGATCCTCGGATCCACCCAGGCGCACTGTTGAGGAACCGGAAGGTTCTTTTACCGGGTCTACACCCGAGGGGCTCTGCCCTTTTACTGGCACCATGACCGAGGGGCTATGCCCTAATACCGGCAATGCGTCCGAGGGGCTATGCCCTAATACTGGCAATACGTCTGAGGGGCTATGCCCTAATGCTGGCAATACGTCTGAGGGGGTGCCTAAACGCAGCTCTACCGACCCACGGGTCGAGGGTGTAACACCTACCGGGCTGAGGCTCGAGGAGCAGGGTAGGCCTCGTGATCCACACGCAAGAGGCTTGGATGAGGCCAGGCCCAGCGGGCCAAGCACCACGTTGCAGGCACGTGGTAGGCAGCTTGACAAAATGGCAGCTGCGCCAGAAAGAGGCACCCGTCCAACGCCATTCCAGGAATTCGGCGAAGAACTAGTGTCAAGATGGGACTGGCCTCAACCAGGTACATGGCCTACAGTCTACCCCTCATTTGCGCAGGGCAGCTTTCCTTTGCGTCCATACGGACAGGGCATGTAGCGGCTCCAGCAGCCCACCGCTACCTCGTCGGCACCCCCTGCCACCTCTTTGGCCAGTTAGGAGGTGCTCTTTGAGAAGTTCCTCGGCCTCATGAGGTCACCTCAGATGGGGGTAATCATCAAGACGCCATCAGGGAAGCCATTCCAACCATGCTAGTGGCACCACGGATGCCTCCATCGGGCCCCCAGGCCCCGGTGCAACCGCCTCCTCCGGCTCCACAGCCAACTCTGCAACCTCCTCAGCCTCCGGCTGCCGTCCCTGTACCCCAGCCTCAGGTGCCATCTACTCCTCCTCCGCCACAGGATCCCTCAGATCCGCAGGATACGGACGAGGATGAGGATCCTGACATGCCATCCTCAGCCAGGGCCTCCACAAATGTCTTGCTGGCCTGGCGGAGTACCTGGGCCTCCCCCAACCCGAGGTCGAGCAGCTGGCAGAGGGGGTTCTGGCTGAAGTCCTCACGCAACACCCCTCTGCCAAATTGGGGATTTATATGCAGACCGATGTAGTCTCCCTGGCCAAGAAGGGCTGGCTCAAACCCCACTCTGGCCAGCTGGTCAGTCGACGCCTGGACGCCAAGTACAGGTAGATGGAGGGGGATATACTCTTGCTCTCGGCCCATCCTCAGGCACACTCCTCGTGATTGCTGCGGCATCACTATACTTCAAGCCTCAGTCGTCCTCAGCCTCCTGCTCTGCGGCGCTGCTAGGCAAGGACGAGAAGATCTTGGAGGCGTACAGCAAGAAGATCTACTCCAACGCATCCTTGTACCTTCATCAGGCCAACGCAGATGCCATGCTGGCTGCCGCCAACCAATGGTTATGGCGGGAACGTGCGGGCTTCCTCCTGGAACTCCCCACCCAGTGCCAATCACACTTTAAGGCGGGGCTAGCTAAAGCCAAGCTCGTGGCGCATGACCTCATGGAATCCACAGTGGCTCATATCGATACCTCAGCCATTCCATATGTATTGCCACAGACATGAAGAACAGGAAAAAAGTGTCCACGGCCTGTGGAACACTCGCGTCCCCTGCACACTTGGGTCAATGCCAAAGGCAATCAGTAAGTTATGACATATAGTTGTATAAAACTCATGGTAGTTTGCTTCGGTGTTCGATTTGTATAATGTCATTAGTACTGCTGCTGAAGCAGAGAAAGGTTTAAGGTTGAGGTATAGGGCTATTTCCCCACAAATGGAGTTCATTCAATAGGTAATTAGATAATATTTCCTTAGGTACTTTCTTAGTCTATGCAAATAATAATAATATTCACTTGGTTTTCGATTTCAACAAACAAAATCCATTTTATTGATACATGCCATTCTAAATTCAGCAATATTATCCACTGTCGATCTTCATATAGTGACATGTCTCCCAACAGGTAAAATATACATATTAGGTACAGTAGAGGCCTATCTACTGTTCAAATGGCTCAACGCGTTTCGGGAAATAGATTCCCTACTTCAGGAGCAAAATATTCAATTATATCAATTGTAAAGTTCATATGTTCCAGATCAGAAAATTCTTCTGAGCTATCTGCTTCCCTTTAAAGAGAAAATTACAAAAAGTAGAAATGGTTTCAGTGCAATGTTCATCAATGCCAATCATCATGAAGATTTATGGTTTTTATAACCAAAGAGATCCCTACCTCTCATCGGTGCCCCATCGGATTTATGTCAAGATTCAATTTGATGTTGATGTCACTGTTAAGTGCAGTAGACTAGTCGAAGGGGATTTATAGGGTCGCTGGAGCTGATGGCTCTACAGCGACATTTGTGGGGAAATAGCCCTATACCTCAACCTTAAACCTTTCTCTGCTTCAGCAGCAGTACTAATGACATTATACAAATAGAACACCGAAGCAAACTACCATGAGTTTTATACAACTATATGTCATAATTTACTGATTGCCTTTGGCATTGACCCGAGTGTGCAGGGGACGCGAGTGTTCCACAGCCCGTGGACACTTTTTTCCTGTTGTTAGTATCACTTCCTAGTGTCAAGGTAGTGTTTTTCTCCTCTGCACATCACTAAATATCTATCAATCTTACAGAACTTTTCTTGATACGACTTGGTGTGCAGACTTTGTCCATACTTACTTTGCACGGACATGAGAAGAACAGCCTGGCTCCGGGCAACGAAATTCAACCTGGATGTCCAGGAGCATATTCTAGATCTATTGTTCGAGGGGGGCGACCTCTTCCACTCCTCTACGGACGAGGAGCTGGACAAAAAGAAAAACAGCTCACAAACAGCAAAGTCATTATCGATTCTTACAAAGACCATGCCCAAATCGTACACCCAATCTCAGCAGCGCTCGGAAAAGGGTTGTACATATGGAGGGTTCCGCGGCTTCCAGGAATACAGATCCAGGCAGCCGGACCGCTCGCCGTCTCAAAGCACGCGCAAAAAACACAAAGGGGGTGGGGGTAAGGGCTTTTTCCAGTTCCCATCCTCAGCCTCTGAGGGAAAGAAGGCATGATACGCCCCTTCGGGTCCACGTGGCTCCACAGGCTTGCTCTCCATGCACATTTCTGGTGCCAGAATTTCGCGGACCCCTGGATCCTCTCTGCAGTATCCACGGGGTACTGCCTTCATATCCCAGCCTCTCCTCCCTCCTCCCCTCCACTCCCACAGGTTGGGACAGCAACTCTTTTGGTGGTGATCCGGTCACTCGTAGAGAGCCAGGTAGTGGAGGAAGTCCCAGCCTCTCGCCATTCAGAAGAAGAACCCGGCGGGCCTAAGAGTTGTGCTGGACCTTTCCACCCTCAACCTCTCCCTACCCCTGCAAAAATTCAAGATGGTTACGCCAGCTTTTATAGTGGAGACATTGGACAAGGGAGACTGGATGTGCTCCCTGGACCTGAAGGACGCGTACTTACACGTCCCGATTTGGCAGCCCCTTCGTTCTTTCCTATGGTTCAGGATCATGGGCTACCATTTTCAATACAAAGTCCTTCCATTTGGCCTCAACCCGGCCCCCAAGGTCTTTACCAGACTCATGAATGCCATGGCAGCCCTCCTCAGAGCGCAGGGCCTCCACATCTACCCATACCTCAATGACTGGATCATCAGGGCTACATCTGCGGAAGCGGTTCGCCACTCTTCCCATGCCCTTATGAACACACTGCACGATCTGGGCTTCTCGCTCAATCTCAAGAAGTCACAGCTGCAGCCTACGCAGACTCTGACATTCCTGGGACTCATGTGGGACACGTGCACTGAGAAGGTCTTCCCGTCGAAGGACAAAATCTCAGCCATGAAGAGGGCAACCGCCCACTTCCGCAGCAGAGAAGTTACCTCGGCATGGTGGTACCAACATCTCCTGGGTCTACTGGCAGCGGTCTTCTTAGCCGTGCTGCACACGAGACTAAGGATGAGGAGGATTCAGCTGCACTTAGTGGCTTCATGGAGTCAGGAGCGGGGCTCGCAATCCTAGATCATCAACATTCCTCCATCTCTCCACCCGGACCTTAACATGGTGGTCCAGGGACTTCAACCTACGGACGGGCAAGCCCTTTCGTCCGCGCAAGCCCTTTCCTCCGCCCTCTCCGCAGGCCACCATCCCCACAGACTCCTTGCTCGAGGGCTGGGGAGCCACCCTGGATGATCTCTCGGTCGACGGCACCTGGACTCGACAGGAGTAGGAGTACCACATCAATTGGTTGGAGCTGAACGCCATCTGGCTAGCACTTAGAGCATTCCTACCACTTCTCAGGGGCAAAGTTGTCCTCATCCTGACAGACAACTTGACCAGAATGTACTACGTCAACAAGCAGGAAGGCACCAGATCCCCTCTGTGCAGACTGGCGATCAGCATGTTGGAGTGGGCCTTGGAAAACAACATTTACCTCTCGGCAGTCCACCTCTTGGGGGAATCCAACCTGGAAGCGGACAGGCTCAGCAGGCTGGGAGCGGACAATTACGAGTGGAAGCTAAACGACCTTGCTTTTCAGGAGATCTTCAACAGGCGGGGTCACCCCCATGTGGATCTCTTTGCCACATGGCACAACAAGAAGTGTCCCCAGTTCGCATCCTGGCAAGGACAGGGCCCGGGCTCTCTGGGCGACGCATTTCACCTCCAGTGGACTGGCATGAAAGCCTACGCCTTTCCGCCCACTCCTCTGATCCACAGGGTAATTTGCAAAATCAAGGAGTCTCGCCGACTCTTCATCATTCTGATAGCTCCATGGTGGCCGGCCAGGCCATGGTTTTCGGAGCTACTCAGCCTCTCGGAGGTGCCCCCGATTCTCCTTCCGACGGGCCCAGCATATCTTCTGGCGCAGCAGGGGGGCAGAGTCATCCACCCTGCACCAGGGAAAGTAGCCCTCACAGCGTGGTACATGAGCAGGTAATGCTTCCGCACCTTAGCCTCTCACAGGCCAATCTGGAGATCATACAGGGCGCCAGGAGCAAAGCCACCAGGGCCCACTACAAAAGCAAATGGACCAGATTCTGCCTCTGGGCAGACTCCAAGGGAATTGACCCCTTGGCATGCACTTTGGATGATGTGCTCTCCTTTTCGGCGCACCTCGCTCATTCAGGCATACAGGTGGACACCTGCCACACATACCTTGCAGCCATTGGGGCTTACAAGAACTCGGAGGAAGGCATTTTCTCCTCCTCCAACCCTATCGTCAAGAAACATCTGATGGGTCTCGGTAGGCTCTACCCGCCCGTCAAGAGACCGCACCCTGTGTGGGACCTTAACATAGTCTTAGGCGCACTGGCGGACAAACCATTCGAGCCAATGGCATCCGTGGACATCAGGCTGGTCACCGTCAAAACGGCTTTACTAGTCGGCCTTACCTCGGCTCGTAGAGTCAGCGAGATCCAGGCGCTGGTCGCCTCTGAGCCATATACCACCTTTCACAAGGACATGGTAGTCATGCGGACGCACCTGGCATCTCTGCCCAAGGTTCCGTCGGCTTTCCACCTGAACAAGGAAATAGTCGTTCCGACGTTTTTTCCCAATCTTAAGGACGAAGCCCAAAGAGTGCTACTCTGCCTGGATGTCAGGCGTGCTCTGAAATTCTACTTGGACAGGACCAAGGGCTTCTGCAAATTGGACACCCTGTTTGTCACTTTTGGAGGCTCAAGACCAGGTTATCAGGCCTGTAAGGCCTCCATATCCCACTCGATGGTCTCTGCCATCAAAGAAGCGTATGAGGGCCAGCACACGCCGCTTCTGGCCAACATGCATGCCAAGGCCATTGCATTCCAGCGTCATATACCTTGGCAAGTCATAAGTGGGGCGGCCACTTGGGCCTCTCCCTCGGCTTTCTGCAAGCATTACTGTTTGGATGCCGGCTCTAGATCTGATGCGGCTTTCGGACAGGCGGTTCTCAGAAACCTGTTTGCTTAAGGAGGGTCTGCTCTCCACTCCGGGACAACAATCGGTTGTAATCGCCCATACAGTATGGAGGAAAGGGGACGGGACGTAAGAGTAATTATAAGTTACTCACCGTAGTGACTAACGTACTCTTGGTTCATAGTCCCCTTTCCTCCATACCTCCCACCAACCTCCCCCCTAATAATACTGGTTTAATCAGGCAATGTTAAATCTATTGTCGACGCGTCAATGGGGACTGAGGTGTGGCGCCAGAGGGCGGAGTCAGGACAGCACATGCTCCCTGGGCCGCAACCCAGCGTGCCTCTAAATTTAAAGGGGAAGAAGGTTTTTTCTGGTGAAAAAGGTTCTGTCTCCCGTCCCTTGGAAGGGACGCCCATACAGTATGGAGGAAAGGGGACTATGGACAAAGAGTATGTTAGTCACTACGGTGAGTAGGTTATAATTTCTCCAGCATGGGGTCTGGCATGGATTCACATGCTCATGAATATTCCCCGTCGTCAGGCTGGGAATCCTCGGTAAAGAAAAATCAGTATCAGTTTCGTTTCTGATCTGTCTTTCGTAGTAGTAACCAATCACTGATCTCTGCATCATACTGACTACAGACAGTGACTGCCATCTCCCTAAGCCCCGCCTCTGGCAGCCATCTTCAGATTTTTACCGCACGTTCAAGTGTTGGGATCCTCGTGCTATTGCTCTCAAGCTTTAGTGCGTTTTCGCGCTTTTTCATAGGAAAATTCTCTCTTTTTTCGGTCAAAAGAGCCTCAAGCTCCACTGTTTCTTTATCCGATCAACGGGGACCCGTGTCGGATTCTTCTACGCCCCTCAAGGGTGAAGATTTCGTCGAGCCACGCTTTTGGAGGACTCCAGAAGTTTCTCAGGCCCATCTCGGACATGGCCCAGGAGAAGGGAAGCTCGACGCCCGGAAAGCTGTTCAGGGTCTGCCCTGGATGCCAGCTTCAGAATGTCTTTAAGGAGGACGAACACTCCCTTTGCCTCTACTGCCTGCATGAGGACAAGACGCACGTGGAGAAGGACTGTGCGTTTTGCGGCAATATGTCGGAGCGGACCATGAAGGACCGCCATCTGCGTCTCGCCAACTGGCTGGAAGTGAAGGTCTTCTAAGACCTTTGAGGGCGCCCCGGCGACGGGGGCCTAACAGAAGGCCAAGCACCGCGAGTCCGCTGGCACCGGGAGCGCCGAACGGTCGGGCTCTACGGTTGCCAGGCAGGGCGCATCCTCCCCAGCGCCATCAACCACGAGCCAACGCTCTGGCTCGGGTAAGAGGAAGGCCGAGCACCCGGCGAAACTCCTGGAGAGACCCTGGTCGAGCTCGAAGGCCCCATCGGAGGGGGAGCGAGTGGGTGACCCTCCCCCCAAGGAGAAGGCGGTGAGCGCACCTAAGGTGGTGAAAGCCTTGATCCACCCTGCCAAGGCCTCTATCGAGACAGTCGCGGCAGCCCTGGCTCAGCCTGTGGAGGCTACACCAGTGGAGGCGACCTCGGGGCCCAGAGTCTCCCTGCCACCGCGGAGGGAGTCCTCTTTCAAGCCCATCGACAGGACCCCCGTGAAACCTCCGATGGAGAAGAAAAAGGGGGGGCAGGAGGTCGTCGTGGATTCGGCCTCAACCTCTGAAGAGGAGCTGATCGAAGTCTTAAGCCACGGCATTGGCGTGGAAGAAGACCAGCCCATCGGGAGGGACCCCGATGTAGGAGACGACGAGAACGTCGAGGGTGCCGACGAGGCTCCTGACCGCCCGTCGGAATCCCCTCAACCAGTGCCGCAAGACAACTCGGCGGCCATTTTGTTGGCTATACAGTCCTTATGCTCGGAGATAAGGACGAGATTGCCTTTACCACCAACGGAGGAACCGCTCCCGACGGGGGACCCGGAGCCAGGCCCTTCTGGGAGCCCTCCTCCTAAGAGAAGAAGGATTCATCCTCCACCTCCTTTCCAACCATCGCGCCCTGCTCAGCCCTCCTCCCCGTCCACGACCCGTGGGGATGATACGGGGACGGACACGGCCGCGACGGGTACAGACGACGAGGTTTACAACGAGGATCTTCTGTCATGGCCTCCTCGCCGGGCTTCCCCGCCCGACGAGATTGGATCGTTTCATGCCATGATCGCCAGGGCATCCGAGCTTTTCCAACTCTGCCCGGAAGAGAAGAAGAAGGAAGGTTTCCTTTATCAACGGCACGAGACCAAGAGGAAGACGGTCCTCGCTGTACCTCTACTGGACGATATCTGGGATGAGGGTCCCGCCCTCCTCAAGAACCCATCCACAACGCCTGCGAGAAGGGATCGGTACAAGAAGAAGTACCGGGTCCCGGACGCGGCGCCCTTGTGCCTTTGGGCACAGCCGACCCCGGACTCGGTCGTCTCCGCGGCAGCCAGGAAGAAAGCGGGGGGGGGCTTCGGCCTCTATGTCAACCTCCCCCCCCCCCCGGACGGCGAGGGAAAGAAATTGGACACGATGGGACGCAGAGTCATCTCATCGGCAGCGACGACGATTAAGGCTGCCAACGCCTTGGCTATCGTAGCCCGCTACGACAGGGAGTTGTGGTACAAGATCGCCCCCCTGCTGGACTTCCTACCGGAACAAGCCATCAAGACGGACACGAAGACGGCCCGGGCTCTTGGTGTTCTCCAGCGACGGCCGCCCTTTCGGAGCGCCGGAGGCAAGCAGGGTGCCTCCAAAGGTTCCGGCGGTGGATATTCCACCTACCGTCAAGTGGCCCGTTCGTCGTCGCAGAAAGCCTACAGGGGACGAGGCAAGTCGGGCGGACCCCGCCGTCGTCGCCAGGGAGGACAAGGCGGCAAAGCCTCGTCGAAGCAGGACTGAACCGGCCGTGGGGTCGGGCCCCCACCGAAGCATCCCGGTGGGAGGCCGGCTGGCGAACTTCGTCAGCGTGTGGGAGTCCATCTCCACAGACCGTTGGGTGCTGGACGCCCTGGCCCAGGGTCACGCGCTCGAGTTTCTAAAGAAGTGCCTGCGCGTCCCCCCCGTGGCCAGGAAGGAACATCATGTCCCTCAGCTTCTCTTTGAGGTAAAGGCGATGCTCAAGAAAGGCGCTATCGAGCTCGTCCCAAAGAGGCTTCGGGGCTCCGGAGTTTACTCAAGATACTTCCTCGTGAAGAAGAAGACAGGAGGATGGCGTCCCATCCTGGACCTACGACGACTGAACAAATCCATCAAGGCACAGAAGTTCTGGATGGTCACCCTCCAGCACGTCCTGGGTCAGCTGGAGGAGGGCGATTTCCTGTCGTCGTTGGATTTGGAGGATGCTTACTTCCATATCCCCATCCTAAAGGGACACAGAAAGTTTCTCAGGTTCGTGGTCCAAGGGTGTCACTACCAGTTCAGAGCCCTTCCCTTCGGATTGAGGTCGGCACCCAGGGTGTTCACCAAGTGCCTCGCACCGGTGGCGGCGCGGCTGCGCCTGGAGGGGATCCACATCTACCCCTACCTGGACGACTGGCTCATCCGAGCAATGACAAGGGAGCTCGCCGTGGAGCACACGGCGAGGACCGTTCAACTACTCATGGACCTGGGATTCTCCATAAACTACGCCAAGTCCCATCTGGTGCCCGCGCAAGACGCACTGTTTCTGGGAACGAAACTCGACACAGTGGCGCTTCTGGCCTCTCCGTCGGAGGAAAGGACGAGAGCCATCATGAGCAAGGTGCAGCGGGTGCTGGTTGCGGACGCGACCAGGGTGAGGTCCATCAAATCCCTCCTCGGAATGATGTCTTCTTGCATTTATCTCATCCGCCTGTGCAGGCTTCGGATGCGCTGTTACACGAGTTCCTGGACGCTCGCTGGATCCAGACGACGGGCAGCTTCGAGGACAGGATCACACTTGACGAGAGCTTCCGACGAGCGATCCGGTGGTGGGGCACCCGCGCGCATCTGACGGCGGGCATGGACTTCCAGACCCCGGGCCACCAGAAGACAGTGACCACGGATGCCTCCCTGGAAGGGTGGGGAACGCACACCGAAAATCTGCACGCGAGAGGCCTTTGGCTTCCGACGGAGAAGTCCCTCCATATCAACGTCCTGGAGCTCCGTGCAGTGTTTTGGGCCCTCAGGTCCTTTCTTCAGTCCCTCAAGGGCAAGGTGGTGAGGATCTTCACCGACAACACCACCACCCTGTTCTACATCAGGAAGCAGGGCGGCACCAGGTCCCCAGCCCTGTCCAAGGAGGCGCAGGATCTGTGGCATTGGGCCGTCGCCCAAGGGATGTTTCTGGTGCCGTTTCATCTGGCAGGAATAAAAAACACCATCGCCGACTCGCTCAGCAGAGAGCTGCGCTCGTGCCACGAGTGGGAACTACGACAGGATCTAGTGGACCGCCTCTTCCGACGGTGGGGCACACCCCAGATCGATCTGTCCGCGACGGCGACGAACTCCAAGTGCCGGAGGTTCGCCAGCAGGTTTCCCCAGCCGAGGAGCATGGGGGATGCTTTCTCGTTCCCCTGGGAGGGCCTATTTCTATACGCGTTCCCACCATTGCCGGTGCTGATCCGGCTCATCAACCAGCTCAAGAGGTCACGGTGCAGGATGATCCTCGTTGCACCTGCGTGGCCGAGGCAGATATGGTTCCCGGACCTTCTGGACTTGTCAGCGTCCCCGGCATTCAAGCTGCCAGTGGACGCGGATCTTCTCTCCAGGGAAGGAGGCGCCATCCTCCATCACGACCCGAAGTCGCTGAACTTGCAGGCCTGGCTCCTGCAGCGTTAGAGTTTGGAGGTTACGACATACCGGCCGACTGCAGAGAGGTTCTTGCAAAGGCCAGGACGTCCTCAACTCTTAAATGCTACGGACACAAATGGAAGAGGTTCTCTGTCTGGTGCCACGCACAGAAGATTAACCCTCTACGGATTACGGCTCCTCAAGTACTGCCGTACCTACTTACGCTGGCCAAGGCTGGAGTGGCGCACGCTTCCATCAAGATTCATCTTGCTGCGATCTCCCAATACACCAGGACCACGGGACGGACGTCTTTGTGGTCTCATCGTCTGGTGAAAGAATTCATGAAGGGACTGTTCAGATCGTTCCCGCCGGTGAAGGCTCCGGCCCCGGCGTGGGAGCTCAATGTGGTGCTGACCAAGCTCATGGGACCTCCGTTCGAGCCTCTGCACTCAGCTCCGTTGAAGTTCTTGTCGTGGAAAACAGCGTTTCTTGTGGCCATCACCTCTGCACGACGGGTGGGAGAGATACAGGCCCTTTCCTGCAAGCCCCCGTACTTGACTTTTCACGACACGAGGGTAGTGCTCAGGACGCACCCCTCCTTCATGCCCAAGGTGCCGTCGGACTTCCACCTCAACGAACCCTTGGTGTTGCCTGTTTTCTTCCCGTCGCCTTTGTCGCCGGCTGAAAGGACTTTGCACTCGCTGGATGTGGCTAGAGCGCTGAAGTTCTACGTGGACCGCACGAAGAGTTTTCGGAAGACGTCACAACTTTTTGTGAACTTTGGACCTGTCAATCAGGGGAAGGCTCTCTCAAAGGCTTCCATTTCCAGATTTCTCTCCGGCTGTATCATGTACTGTAATCGGTTGGCAAACCGACCGCTGCCCGGCTGTCCGAGAGCCCATTCCACCAGAGCGATCGCAGCTACCACGGCGTTCCTATCTGGTGTGCCCCTGCTGGACATCTGCAGGGCTGCTACGTGGAGGTCGACGCACACCTTCACGAAATTCTACTGCTTCGACCGGGATTCCAGGGTGGAGTCCAGGGTCGGCCAAGCAGTGCTGCGCAACCTGTTCGCCTAAGGTGAGCCTGGTGAGAAGGTAAGAGATGCTTAATGTTGAGTTGTTGTATTGCTTAATGTTGAGCCTGTTGCCACCTCGCGTGGTTGTGCATGTGTGTACTGCTATGTATTCTTTTATTCATGAGCATGTGAATCCATGCCAGACCCCATGCTGGAGAAGGAACAAGTTACTTACCTGTAACTGTTGTTCTCCAGCATGGGTCTGGCATGGATTCACATGCGAGCCCTCCCGCCTACCCCTCTGCGGCTCTTCACTTGGTCATACTGCCACTTCACGTGCTACCAAATCTGAAGATGGCTGCCAGAGGCGGGGCTTAGGGAGGTGGCAGTCATTGGCTGTGGTCAGTATGACGCAGAGATCAGTGATTGGTTACTACTACGAAAGACAGATCAGAAACGAAACTGATACTGATTTTTCTTTACCGAGGATTCCCAGCCTGACGACGGGGAATATTCATGAGCATGTGAATCCATGCCAGACCCATGCTGGAGAACAACAGTTACAGGTAAGTAACTTGTTCCATATTGGGGTGCCTAGAGAATGGAGATGTGTAGGGTGTGGAGTGAGGGGTTGGTTGGGGGGTGATCATACGGCTTTCTCCCTAGATTTCTGTCTGTCCCCAGAGGGGGAGTCTCTCCGCATGAGATGCTCCCGCTGTGTACCACCCCCAGGGGTACTGTTGGGTAGCGCCCTCACCTCCCTGGTTTCATGGGAAGGGGGCTCCCCCTCTAATAGAAGTGATGACATCTTGGGATTCGTCACAGAGTGCTGTGCCATCCAGTAACGGATGAAGGAGAGATAGTTGGAGTGATGTGGATATTTTTCCACTTTGCAACATAATGACCAGCTGAGTGATTGCTGATTAGTGGTGCCTCGTCCCTGAACCAATGGCATGTGATCACTTCTGGCAACCTAGTGGGTGAAGGTTATGCCTCAGTTCCCTGGTTTGCAAATGCTAAGAGCTCTGAAAGATCGAAAAACTTCCCAAAGGGCAGCACAATCCTTTACATCTCTGTACTTTCACAGGAAGAAAAGACTGAGACCCCTCCCATCATCACCATGCAAATCTATGAGCCTCACCCTAGCACTGAGGGAAGACATGGGATGTGCTGATCTCTAATGATGTATAGGAGAGGGTGGATTTGCAACTCTCCCATGTTATCTTAAGGACCTGAACATCCACATAATGCGAACAAGTAAAGGAGGGCACGCCAGCAATTTGTTTGAAATTCCAGAACTTCGGGAACATACAAGCTAACCTAAGAATCGTGTTCCAGGATTTAGGATTCAACAGGTTACTTAACCAAAATAGTCCAGCTATCATCAAATTTTATTTAATTAAATTCAACTACATAATGCAGATCAACACATTCTTGACATTATTAAAAAACACAGATTAATGATTCTATCGGCTTCTTCGTATGTTGACCGCCCGTCAATTTTCATTGTATATTTCAACCTAGCAATGAAAGGTAGCAGACACACAAAGCTGCAGATTGCATTTGCCCAACTAAGGCACACTTTGATAGCTGTAACCTAACAAGCCGGTCTCCAGAACCTCAACCAGCGAACATTATATTACTGCACTGTAAATGGTCACCAAGCACAATGATTGCCTGTGTTTTATTGTAGACTGCCTTTTTAAATGCAGATAATGAACAAAGTGACAAAAACTGAGATGAGGAAGAAGCAAGGAGCAGTGATGATTGCTCCCAATGAGAACCAACAACAGCAGTCTAGTAGCTGGAAGAATCTGATTGGTCCGATAAGGTTTATAACCATGCTGGGAAGACATGCATGGAATTTTCCTTCTTGATTCTGGTGCAGATGGAGGACGCCGCGAGAACGGAAGAGCGGCGACCTGCGGTGGTTTAGAAGACTGGATGGCAAGATGGAGCGGGAAGGCAGCCCAATGAATGACACGCTCAGGGAGGCTCCACGGAGGCTGTGGTGAAGCAGGAGGAAGCAAGCCGTGCTTCCTGACAGCCGAGGGAGCTGGGACGCCGACCGAGGACCGAATGCCTACCACTGGTGCCTACAGGGTCATAGAGAGACGGCAAAGCTCTCGATTCGGATTCAGGAACGCAGAACCATGTCAGGAAAAGGACCGGTGAGCCCATGGAAAGGGTTAGGACACCGAAGCACTGTTGGGCATAGTAACAGAAGACCTAGACAGTGGGACTGGGGTCTGGGACCCACAGTATAAACTTGGGGAAGACAAAGAAAGGAAAAGCAGAGTTATTTTGTGCATCAAAGTGAATGAGCAAGTTGAAAGAACTGGGCATACCGCGTGTAAAGAAATTACAAGTAAGACAATCCTGGCAGGAGAATATACCAGGCAAAGTCAAGTTTGTGAAGTGAACTTCATAAGTGAACTGTATAAGAACGTTCTTTCAGGAGAGTATACCAGGCAAAGCAAAGTGTGGGAAGCAAACAACATAAAAATGTCCTGGCAGGAGAGTATACCACCACAAAAGAGATATGGTACGCACACCTTATATTTGAAAGTGTGTGGTTGGGGATTGTAAAGATACTTGATATTATTAGACAGGTGCAGGCGAGAATGGTACAACTCTCGCACTAAAAGTCGTTAATATTCAATCACGAAACAATCAAGTGTCCCTAATTGATGGACACTCCTGTCTCCTACACACCTCTTCTGCTGATATTATAATCAGTCAATAGTTGGATAGTAATTATTCAATTTACAGTTTACAGTGAAGCAATGTTTCTCATTGATCACTTAACACATATATCAATTTCATAAACAAAAAATGTATTAATAGCGTAAGAAGAATTTCTCAGTGAACATTCTACATGTAGTAAAAGAGCTTGATGCAATTCGGGAGCTAGTCTCCCTTCCTCAAGAGCAAAAGTTTCATAAAGTACAAAAATATAAGGTGCACAATTATGATTCAATGTTTTAGCTTCAACCTTTCAATGGTGTCTTAAAAATGAAAGCTGAAATCATTGTTAATCTTGTTGAGAGATTGTATCTTAATGTCTTATCACTCTAATTAATAAAGCAAAAATCACCTTCTGAAATGTTATCCCGGTCCGTCGAAATGTCGACTGGAATTCTGTCTAAGGACTCATCCTTTGTAGTGTATCTCGGTTGTTAAAAAATTACCAAATTGGGTATTCATTTTATGCCTATTCTTCGCACTTTCGTCTTTGCTATGGTATTCAATGAAGATTCCTACCTGCTTCTGTAGTTGGTATGGGGCTTTGGTCTGTATCTAAGTGCAGATGACTGGCAATCCTTGTGATGCGAGGATACAAAGTGTCTATTTGTCTCTCGTCGTATCGCGCTGCTTAGGATGCGGGTGACAGGAGTTTGCTCCTTATCTAGTGGTATGAGGTGTGGAGAGTAACGTTATATTAACCCCTTATTGTATGACCTTTTCTGCTTGTAAAGTTTTTAAAGGCTCATCACTTACTGGTTCTGCGGGGGAATTGTTTTCGAGGCGTTCGGTTGCTCAAGCTAAAACGTAGTCTTCAACAATAAGGCAGTTTAAGAATGATGTTCAGTGCGTCTGCAAGGTGTTAGGAAAGATTTCTCTTTAGTGCGCCGTTCCTCCTATCTTTATGGAACCCCCAAACAATTTGCTTTTATTTTTGAATCTGTCCTGTACTTCTTGCAGTGCAGTGAAGCCTTAAGCGTCACTACACTGGCCTTTTTCTCATATGTTATGAGGAAACTGATATGTCCTTCAGGCTGTCAGTACTGGAAAATCTTGTTTCCCTTAGTCGTGTTACTTTGTTATTACTTTTGGTTACTTCTATCACTTGTGGTAATTTTATATCATTGTGCACAGCAGCTTAAACTGCAATACAATGGGGTGCATTTTTGTTTTGCCCTGGACTAACACTCAGAAGATTTTTGGTTACTCTATATGTGCTAAAAGGATAGGCTGGTGGCAGCAGTACCTTATTCCCACTTTAGCCTTACCACGTTTGGCTACTAACTGTGGCTAGAGTCCAAACATGGCCGTGCCACATGATTTTTCGCCTGCCCTTTTGCCATCTTGTTCTTCAGTCTTCTGCTCGGTGTCTGGTCGTCAGCTTCGGATGTCACATCAAGCGTCCCATAAGTACCACATCACTACGCCCCAACTTCGTTCCTTTTTTTTCCGCGTGCTAACACGCTGCTTGGGAACACAGAGCTTCAACTCTTTCGAAATCGTATTTTTCAATAAATTCTCGACACAAGATGTCGGTCGATCGGGTGTCAGGTTTTAAATGGTGTACTGATTGTAGCACCAAGATGTCCCCCTCACTGACCCACACGAGTTGTGTCCCTGTTCCTCGGTACAGGTCACGGGACTGACAGGTGTCTGTTGTGTGCCAAAATGCAACCTAAATCCCTTCGCGATCGAGCTGCAAAACTCGCTCTGGGTCGACCACCCCCAAAATCTCTGGTGCGTCAACATATTGTCTTTGGAAGCCGAAACTGAGGGGCGTACCCCCGAGAAACACCGGCGGAAGAAGAAGCGGTCCCACTTGAGGAGCCACTGTTCGTCGTCCCAAAAAAGGAAACAGCGTCACTACCATCATCGGAACTCCGAGTTGTCGACTGAAAAAGGTAAGCCGTCGGCTGGGCCTACCACCCGCCAGGAGTGGGAGGATTTCAAATCCTCGCTGCTTGCAAAGTTAAAGCAGCATGCTGCAGTCAGCGGTGCCCCCCCACCCCATACAGCATGCTTTGGAGCCAAGAGTGGCGCTCGGTATACCTGACCCCTCTAGTAATCTTTTGACGTTGAAAGAACAACGGAAGCCGGATTACCCCTGTGCATCCAAGGGTGCAGAAAAACAAACCCTCGATGTTGACAGTTGTCGAAAAATTATTTACTCTACAACCCCGGTCCGAATTTTTCAATACTATGGCCGGTATCTTAAGCAATAACAACACTGATGACCAGGGGGATGTTGACCCGATGTTCTTGGGTTCAGGAGGAGTAGACTATTTTGATGACAAGCTTCTACAGCTAGCTCAAGGACTCCATGACGCCAATGGTCTGTACACTTCGACCGACCTCGAGTTTCAGCAGTCCCAGCCCTATCTTCACAATGCATCTAAATACAGGGCTCTGGTAGCAAGGATTATTGACACCCTGAGATTGCCTTGCCGACATCCTAGATGTAGGCCTTGCCACTGAGTGTAATATGTCTCTGAACCCGGCCATTGCCGATCCTTTGGGAGCTCTGTGGCAAAACCCATGTTCCATTCCTCCCGTCAGCTCCACCTTTTCGTGGGAAGTACAGGCCGGCTAGAAGAGACCCCTCATACCTCTCCTCTCACCCTTCCCCAGGGGGGATTGTTATGCAGGCTGCTACGGTCTCTTCTAGGCCTGCATCTTCAAAGTCTACTTTACCCCGACACAGAGAAGCAAAGAAAGTAGATACCTTGACAAAGAAGGCATTCACTTCAGGTAGAATGGCCCTCAAAGCTAAAAATGTGGCAAGCAGTTTTGCCAACTACTCTTTCGGTCTATGGACAGTAGTGGAAAATGATGCTCAGTATGTCCCGGAAGGAGAAATGCGCGAGGGCTTCCTACAGCTAGTGGAGGATGGGAAGGAGGTGGCCAAGCAGCTGCTGCTAACGGGCCTGGACATCGCCGACTGTGCGGGCCGATCTTTGGCTTCGGCCATAACACTAAGAAGGCAGAATTACTTGAAAACCTCTCGTTTTTCACCTAAAGACCAAGTAAAACCTCTAGACATGCCCTTCGAGGGCAATCTTCTTTTCGGCCACTTGGCCGACTACTCCTTAGAAAAATTCAAGGAATCAAATCTCACTGCCAAATCCTTAGGCCTATCTGCGCAGCCAGTCAAACCTGCATTTAGCTTCGCCTCTAGAGCACTGGGCAACAAGAGATATACTCCTTATGGGGGGGGGGGAGGCGGGCACAGCTCCCACCGGCCAGGCAAGGGCTGAAGTGTTTCTCACGCCCCGGACGGGGCACAGGGGCTTCCAGAGGCCAACAGGCAGCATCAGTGGCGGGATCGACCCAGCCTCCGAAGCCGCTTTGATTTCCCCTCTCACAAAGCACCGGTTGGAGGACGGTTGACGGAGCATTTGCTCCAGTGGAACGGAAATTACTTCCGATGCCTGGGCTCTACAGCTCATTCAATGGGGTTATTGTCTGCCATTTCTAAAAAGACCACTGAACAGACCGCCCCCACCTCCAATTCAACTGGGACAGGAGCTCCAGGAAGAAATGAGAGCCCTGTGCGGAAGGGCGCCGTGGAAGAGGTACCTTCTGAACAGAGAGGATCGGGTTGGTATTCCCGGTATTTCCTGGTGCCCAAGAAAGGAGGAGGTCTCTGGACCTCAGGGCCTTGAACAAGTTCTTGAGGAAAGCCAATTTCAGGATTGTGACGTTGAGAAAGATTCTCCAAGCTCTCAAACTTAAGGACTAGCTTGTGTCCATAGACCTACAGGACGCCTATTTCCATGTGCCAATCCATCGAAAGCACTGGAAGTTCCTAAGGTTGACCATAGGAGATATGCACTATCAGTTCAAGGTGCTTCCCTTTGTTAGGCAGAAACCTGTGCAGTTCCCTCTGGGACCACTGCAAAAGATTTAAGACTACAGGTGTCTGGCAGTAAACCCACTTGGTAGCAGTCTGTACCACACAGATTCACTTGGTAGCTGTGGCTGAGCAGTCAGAGTATTCACAATAGGTCAAAAGAACACAGTAGGACAAGTAAACACTGACCAGAGCTTGGTGTAAAAGAGATATAATTATTTATTTAAAACCACATCTAGTAAAACACACAGGCACTAATATTAAGCAGTTCAAAAACACGGTCACTAAAAGATATACACTCCCTTAAAAGAATATTAGACAAGTCTAAAGAAAAAGCCCCACTAATTTTCAGACAGCGGTGAGCGCTTAACGCAGATGGCACTCTAATAATTCGTTTTAAAAGGGAGAGAAAAGCACAGTATAATTTGAAACAGATCCCAACACTTTCACAAGAACACAACAAGAGAGGAAGGCAAAGTAAAACCGTGAAGTTAGAGTTCAGAAGGCCGGATCCACTTTAAGAGGATCAGAACGAAATGTGTCCAAGGTCACACGGTTGAAGTGCACAAAAGTCTTGAAAAGGTTCAGAAAGAGTTGGACCAAAGAAAGGGACCAGTTAGATGGTCAAGGCGGCCAGCCCAGTCCAGAAGGTTAAGGGATTATTATTACCTTGTAGCAACCTTTAGAAAGGGAGGCCTGGCGGACACGGTACCTTAAAGTGGTGAGAATACTCCAGCGGGGGCAGTTGTTCCTGGCAGCGGATGCAAGTCCGTGCTTTGGCTCTTCGGGAAGAGAGGATCTCGTCAGGGAGGAAGACAGGAGTCCGTTGCACTGCCAGGGAAGAAACCAGCTGCGGAGTTTCTCAGGTACAAGGAGCGGTCCTTTGATTCACGGTTCAGTGGTGAGTGGCTATCCGGCCGCCGGGGTGCTTGGCACGGGCAGTTCGACCACAAACCGGGCTGGGGTGCGAAGAAAGAAAGGTAAACTGGTTGTGCCCACCAGTCAGGGGAAGAAGCCTCTCCAGCCGGGAGATCTTCTCTGTCGTCGGGAAGTGGCGAGTCGGTTCCGCAGGGCTCCACCGCTGGTGTCGTCGTGGTAGGTCGGCTCAGCTTCTCCCTTGTCGGATTCTCAGGTCCTGTGGCGACTTCTGAAGTTCCAGTCCCCAAATCCCTGCTTTTATGCAGCACACCCCCATTCACTCAGCCTAGCTGTCAATCAAACATGCTACGTGGTGAGCCGGCCGGCTCACCACTTGGGCCAATCACACAAGAGTGCGACTTGAGTTACCAAGGTAACTCAGTCCAGGGTGCCTAAACCCCCTCCTACACCCCCTGTGGTACCCAGACAGAGTGGCACCAGTTTTGGAAGCTTCTGTGGAGAAGCCCGCCAAAAAGTGGAACAAAGGGCTCGACTTGGGTTGGAGTCACAGAAGAGAACACAAATGTCATTTTAGAATCGAGTCCTGGCAAAAAATACCAACTGGCGAATTAATATTAAATAAATAAACCGGCGGTATGTTCGAGGCTATGAGAATTAAATAATTAAAGTTGGTAGAGGAAAGAGGTCAGCCAAGCCAGAGCCTGACCAGTGATACCCAGGTTATCACGGAGACGGTTGAGCAGGATGGTATGGTTGACAGTATCAAAGGCAGAAGAGAGATCAAGCAAAATGAGAACACATGGAATGTTAGAGTCAAGGTTCGAGAGCAGGTCCTCACGGATGTTCAGGAGAGCAGTTTCCGTGCTTCAGAGATGAGGGACGGAAAAGAGGAGGCCAAGGGTAGCCTGAGGGTGTCCCAGGCTAACCCAGGGTCGAAAGCCGGGGGCTAAATCTACCCCGTACAGTCGGTTGCAAGGGAAGCCAGGCATAACACTGTACTTTATGTGGAAAGGATCCTCCGGCGGGGGCAGTTGTTCTTGGCAGCGGGTGCAAGTCGCGGCGTCGTCCAGAGGAAGAGAAGATCTCGACGTGGAGGAAAGATGAAGGTTGTTGCACTGCCAGGGAAGAAACCAGCCGCAGAGTTTTCCGGTTAAAGGTACTACCCTTTGATTCGCGGTAGTGGTAACACGTGGTATCCTGGTTGCCGGGGTGCTTGGCACAGGCAAGGTGGCCACGAGATGTTCCAGGGAGCGAAAAAGGAAGCAGACTGGTTATCCCCACCAGTCGAAGGAAGAAGACTCTCCGGGCTGGAGATCTCCTCTGTCGTTGGGAAAAGTGGTGAGACGGTTCAGCAGGGCTCCACCGGTGGTGTCGTCGCAGCAGGTCGGCTCTGCTTCTCCCTCGTCGGATTCTTAGGTCCTGTGGCGACTTCTAAAGTTCCAGTCCCCTAAGCCCTGCTTTTATGCAGAAAACCCCCATTCACTCAGCCTAGCTGTCCCTCAAACATGCTGAGTGGTGAGCCGGCCGGCTCACCACTTGGGCCAATCAGGACGGAGTGCGACTTGAGTTGCCTAGGCAACTCAGTCCAGGGTGCCTAAATCCCCCTCCACCCCTCCTAAGTACCCCAGACAGAGTGGCACCACTTTGGAGGGCTTCTGTGGAGAAGCCCACAAAAAGTGGAACAAAGGGCTCAACTTGGGTTGGAGTCACAGAAGCGAACACAAACGCCATTTTAGAACCGAGTTCTGGCAAAAAATACCAACCGGAGAATTAATATTAAATAAATAAACCGGCGGTATGTTCGAGGCTATAGGAATTAAATAATTAAAGTTGGTAGCCTCGAACAATGGGAAATCCCATAGGGATATATTCGCGGTCGAATATAAAAAGTAGTATCCACTGCCACCAGCCAAAACTCGATCAGGGGGGACGGAGACGTGGTTTGTACCGGTTTCTGTTAATAATTTGGGACTAGTAAAGCCAATGGTGAGTTTACATGCCCTGGGAGACAGTAGTCAGTCCCAGGGTATGGAGTCTATGGTGGGTTGTCACTATGACACCCCTGTGTCACTGCACGGAGGGTGCTGTGGAACACACATAGTAAAAACACATGAGACCCCATAGCCCATAAAACACATAAACAGTCAAAGGAACACCATAAATCATGTCCAAGAGTGGGAGAAAAAGAGTCTCACTCTTGGCAGGAGAAAAAAACAAACTTCAGAAATCCAGCAAAGCTGCTGGGGGACTCTCTAGGTTAGGAAATTCAGCCTAAAGAGAGAATTTTCCCTAACACCCTTTGGTCTTACCTCCGCCCCAAGGGTCTTCACCAAGCTCATGGTGGTAATTGCAGCCCACCTCAAGAGATCCAGAGTCCACCTATTCCCATATTTGGAAGACTGGCTGATCCGAGTGAAGTCTGTAGTGCACGTCTTGTCTCATCTTCAGGACACCTACTCGCTGCTGCACAGTTCAGGCTTCTCCCTAAACTTAAAGAAGTCCCACATGACACCAGTCCAACTGCTTCAGTTCATCCTTCCCAAGGAGAGAGTAGTCAGCTTGACACAGATGGTGGACTTGTTCCGGAACCATGCCACTCTACCAGCGGCTTCCTTCCTCCGTCTTCTAGTCCTCATGGCTTCCTGCATTTTTCTAGTGCCAGAAGCCAAGTTGCGCATGAGATTCCTGCAATGGCACCTCGGTACTCTCTCAGATCTCCTCAGAGTGTCTGCATCAGTGGTCAAGGACCTGTCCTGATGGGCGAACCGCAACAGTCTTTTGGCGGGGGGACCCTTCTGGTCTCCTTGGCCTCAGACCTTAGTGTTCACGGATGCGTACTTGAAGGGTTGGGGCGCTCACTGCAAGTATTTGCAGGTGAGCGGCCTCTGGTCAACGACAGAAGTCAGGTGGCACTTCAACAGGCTGGAGTTACAAGCTATGGGGCTAGCCCTTAAAGCATTCGCCCCATCTCTGCAAGAAAAGCATTTCCTCGTACTGACGGACAACACAGTGGCAATGCACTATCTCAACAAGCAAGGTGGTGTGCACTCCCGCCCCCTCTACATGGAGGCAATGATGTTATGGTTGCTGAATGACAGGATCTCCGTCTCTGCAGTTCATCTGGCGGGCACAGAGAACAACTTGGCGGATGCTCTGAGCAGGTAGAGCACGGTCTCACACGAGTGGGAAGTGTGCCAGTAAGTCCTAGAAGAGGTCTTCACTCTCTGGGTACCCCAGCAGTGGATCAGTTTGCAATGGAGTCCAACAGGAAATGTGAACTGTTCTGCTCGAGGGAATTCCCAGCGAACGGTGCCCTGTAAGGCACTTTTCTGGTGGGTTGGACCGTCCCTCTCGTTTACGCGTTCCGTCCGATTCCCGTCATTCCATGCATTCTCCGGAGGTTGAAGAGGTTTCGAGCAACCAATATCTTGATCGCCCCAGACCGGGTGAGTAGAACGTGTTTACTACGACTTCTTGAATCTTTCCATCTGTCCACTTCACTGGTTCCCTCTGCGTCCAGATCTCCTAACCCAGTCCGAAGGCCGGATACTCGGGTTAGGCGGGTGAGTGAACTACCGACCTTATGCTGTAAACCACCCTTCCTGTGCTTTTTCCAGGAGAATGTTTTACTCAGGGTAAGGCCTGGCTTCCTCCCCAAGGTTTTATCACAATTTCACTTGTCGCAGTCCATCGACCTTTTGTTCTTCTATCCTCCTCCTCATCCTTCTAAGCAGGAGGAACGGTTACATCGTCTAGACCCTAAGAGGGCATTGAGTTACTATATCGCTAGCACAGCTGATCTCAGGAGAGCTGACCAGCTCTTTGTGGCTTTTTCTTTAGCCCGTTGGATAATTCTCTGCATACGTTAATGTTACCAGGCCGCTGTGAAGGAATTACCAGCAGACATCAGGGCCCATTCCACAAGGGGGGTCTCCGCATCCACTGCATTGCAGAGTGGGTGTCCCTGTCTGGGAGAATTGTCACGCTGCGACATGGTCATCTTTGCATACCTTTGCAAAGTTCTATAGCCTGGATGTGGCTCATACCTCTGATGCATATTTTGGCAGGGAGTGCTGCAACATTTTTTGATATAACTGTTGGCCCGCCTCCTTCGTTACTGCTTTGGGAGTCTATCAGATGAGGAATCTGCGGGAGAAAATCAATCCATTGAAGGAGAAATTACTTTACCGTAATGTTCTTTCTATGGATTCTTCTCCCGCAGATTCCTCATCTCCCCTCCCATCCATCCATGCTCAGAAAGTCGGTGGTTGGTGCACATCTTTCTATTTCACGTTGACTTGGTGATGGTTCTCTGTATCCGATTTCTGTCTTCCTGCCACAGTCTTAAAACAAAAAAATTTCTAACGCTAATTGTAATGTTCTTTTTGCAATTGTTCCTCCTTCGGAGGTCTATAACTGCTTTATTTTTAAAAGGCTCATTAGCCTGTTTGTTCTCTCTGTTTTCCAATGCAGTGTGTGGTGCTCTGGAAAAAGGGGGGAACTGAGGTTGGGGCGTAGTGACGTGGTACTTATACGATGCCTGACGTCACATCCGGAGCCGACGACCAGACGCCGAGCAAGACGGATCGATGGTCGACGGCCAGGTCTAGTTCCACTACGCCCCCTGGCGAAGCTGGAAGGACTATCTATCAAATGAGGAATCTGCAGGAGAAAAATCCATAGAAAGAACATTACGGGAAGGTATTTGTATTTATTTTATTTGTAGTGTGCACCTTACCCCAGGGTATCTGGGCGCATGTTTAGAAGGCAGTTACAGGTTACAGCAATAGATACATTATACACATTTTTTACAAACAGTTAAGAACATTGCATAGAGATGAGCAGAGCGGACCTAAGTAATCAGTAAAACCACAGTGAACAGGTGAGAATATAGCAGCTATAGAGATTAAATCGAGGTGTCCTGGACATCCCGTTCATGTAACCACAGTTTGGTTTTAGTTTTGAAGGATTGGACGTATGGAACATTTCTGAGTAGATTAGGTAGAGTATTCCAGAGTTCAGCAGCAAGGACTGGGAAGCTTGAACCTCCGGCTGTCTGTAGCTTGAAACTGGGGATAGACAAAGTGTGAGCATGAGCAGATCTCAGGGGTCTGGTTGCTGTATGTTGAGTAAGGTGCGAGGCTACATAAGCAGGGGCTGCATTGTTCTGGGCCTTGTGAGTTAGAACAAGTGCTTTGAGAGATATCGGATGAGTGATGGGTAGCCAATGCAGGTTGTATCTAGTGTTGGAGATGTGGGAACGCCTGGGTACGTTGAGAGCTGCCCTTATGGCATTGTTCTGAGTGACCTGGAGTTTATCAAGGTTTCTTTGACTGGTCCCTAAATAAAGGGCGTTGCAATAATCAATTATGGACATGGTGAGGGTTCTAGCAAGGATCAGACAGTTGGCCGTTGTAAAAAAGGGGCGGCACGCTGTAATCAGTTTACAGGTATAAGATGCCGATGAAACTACTGCATTGGTTTGTCTGTTGAGGGACAGAGTAGTGTCTAGGTAGATTCCCAGTGTTTGTGACGTTGGAGACTTTAATATCATTCCCGTCAATGATAAAGGATTTGTATTTGGGGTCAAGTTTAGTGAGTTTGGAGTGAGAGCCAAGAATGAGTAGCTCTGTTTTTTCATCATTAAGGCATAGCCCATGATGTTCCATCCAGGCCTGGATGACAGTGTAGACGGCATTGAGTGCTTTGGCATCGGTTACATAATTGCCAGTGATAGGGATGAGTATCTGGGTGTCGTCCGGATAATTAGTGTAGGTGACACCCAGAGAGTCAAGTATATCAAAGAGCGGTTTAGTAAACACATTGTGAGTGTGGGAGATACACAAGATCCTTGTGGGACTCCGCGTGGGACGTGTGCTGGGTTGGCTGCGGCTAAGGAAGAGAAGACCCTCATGGTTCGGTTTGCCAGGGAGGAACTGATCCAAGATGAGGCTGCGTTTGAGAAGTGAGTGTTAGGGAGAATTCTCTGTTTAGGCTGAATTTCCTAACCTAGTGAGTCCCCCAGCAGCTTTGCTGGATTTTTGGGGTTTATTTTTTTTCTCCTGCCAAGAGTGAGACTCTTTTACCCTCACTCTTGGACATGATTTGAGTGTGTCTCTTTGATTCTAGATGTGTTTAATGGGCTATGGGGTCTTTTACTCCATAGGGCTTCATGTGTTTTTGTGATGTGTGTTACACAGGACCCTCAGTGCAGTAACACAGGGGTGTCATAGTGACCCCCGAGTATAGACTCCATACCCTGGGACTGACTACTGTCTCCCAGGGCATGTAAAGCCACCATTGACTTTACTAGTCTCAAATTCTGAACAGAACCAGTACAAACCATCATATTGTGGACGTACTGGCCGGGGCAATTCGATTGCCCCGGGGTCTGTTAGTCGAGGGGGCACGTCTCCGTCCCCCCTGATCGAGTTTTGGCTGGTGACAGTGGATACTACTTTTATATTCGACCGCGAATATATCCCTATGGGATTTCCCATTGTTCGAGGCTACCAACTTTAATTATTTAATTCCTATAGCCTCGAACATACCGCCGGTTTATTTATTTAATATTAATTCTCCGGTTGGTATTTTTTGCCAGAACTCGGTTCTAAAATGGCGTTTGTGTTCGCTTCTGTGACTCCAACCCAAGTTGAGCCCTTTGTTCCACTTTTTGGTGGGCTTCTCCACAGAAGCCCTCCAAAGTGGTGCCACTCTGTCTGGGGTACTTAGGGGGGGTGGAGGGGGATTTAGGCACCCTGGACTGAGTTGCCTAGGCAACTCAAGTCGCACTCCGTCCTGATTGGCCCAAGTGGTGAGCCGGCCGGCTCACCACTTAGCATGTTTGAGGGACAGCTAGGCTGAGTGAATGGGGGTTTTCTGCATAAAAGCAGGGCTTTGGGGACTGGAACTTTAGAAGTCGCCACAGGACCTAAGAATCCGACGAGGGAGAAGCTGAGCCGACCTGCTGTGACGACACCACCGGTGGAGCCCTGCTGAACCGTCTCACCACTTTTCCCAACGACAGAGGAGATCTCCAGCCCGGAGAGTCTTCTTCCTTCGACTGGTGGGGATAACCAGTCTGCTTCCTTTTTCGCTCCCTGGAACATCTCGTGGCCGCCTGTGCCAAGCACCCCGGCAACCAGGATACCACGTGTTACCACTACCGCGAATCAAAGGGTAGTACCTTTAACCGGAAAACTCTGCGGCTGTTTTCTTCCCTGGCAGTGCAACAACCTTCATCTTTCCTCCACGTCGAGATCTTCTCTTCCTCTGGACGACGCCGCGACTTGCACCCGCTGCCAGGAACAACTGCCCTCGCTGGAGGATCCTTTCCACATAAGGTACCGTGTTCCGCCTGGCTTCCCTTGCAACCGACTGTACGGGGTAGATTTAGCCCCCGGCCTTCGACCCTGGGTTAGCCTGGGACACCCTCAGGCTACCCTTGGCTTCCTCTTTTCTGTCCCTCATCTCTGAAGCACGGAAACTGCTCTCCTGAACATCCGTGAGGACCTGCTCTCGAACCTTGACTCTAACATTCCATGTGTTCTCATTTTGCTTGATCTCCTTCTGCCTTTGATACTGTCAACCATACCATCCTGCTCAACCGTCTCCGTGATAACCTGGGTATCACTGGTCAGGCTCTGGCTTGGCTGACCTCTTTCCTCTCAAATCGACGCTCCCGGGTCCAACTGGGTCTTTCCTGTCTGACATCTTTTTCTCTACCTGTGGTGTCCCCAGGGTTCTAACCTCTCTCCCTGGCTGTTCAACCAGTATCTGGCACTTCTCGCCCACCGCATCGCAGCTCTCTGCCCCAACTTTCAGTGCTATGCGGATGATACCCAGCTCATTTTCAGGCTACCCTCGGCCTCCTCTTCTCCGTCCCTCATCTCTGACTGTCTTTCTGCTATCCAGGAATGGTGTGCCGCCAACGACCTCTGCCTTAATGCCAGTAAGACCGAGATTCTACTCATCGGCACACCCACTCCCTCCTTCCCTGCAGCTCTCTGGCCGGCCTCCCTTGGCCCTCTTCCTGCTCCTACCTGCAAGGCAAAAAACCTCAGGGTCATCTTCAACTCCACACTCTCCTTCTCTCCTCACATTTCTGACGTTTCTAAGAAGTCACACTACCAGCTGCACCTCCTCAGAGGTATCCTTCCTTTCCTCTCCTTCCCCCAGAAGCTCACTGTCTCCAGAGCCCTGGTTCTCTCGAAGCTGGACTACTGTAACAGCCTCTATCTAAATCTGCCTCTACTCTCCGCCCTCTGCAACTCATCCAGAACAGGACTGCGAGACTTGTCCTTGGCCTCAGGCCCAGGGACCGTATCTCTCCAGGACTGAAATCGCTACACTGGCTCCCAGTGGCTGCGAGGATTAAGTTCAAAACCCTCTGCATTGTCCACAAGGACTTCTGGGGCCTGGGCCAAATTACCTTCAACTCTCCCTTCCTAAATATCTTCCTTCTCGAGCACTTCGCTCTTCCGCCTCCAACTCCCTCAGGGTCAGCCGCTTCTCCAAGCAACGAGTTGGGGGGAGATCTCTCTCTGCAGCAGGGGCCTCCCTCTGGAACAGCCTTCCTGCCTCCCTGAAACTTGAGGAGAACCATCTCCGGTTCCGGAAGCACCTCAAAACCTTCCTCTTTGCTTCTGCTTTCTCTCTCCCTCTCCCCTGCTAAATCACTGAAACTGTACTGAATCAGCAACTGGGCCACTCGCCAATCTCGGTCCTTGGCCCAGCCACTCTCCCCTGCACTGCCTTCCTGGCAACCCCTGCACTGCGGGACTGTCTCTGTATCCCCACAGCCCCCCTTCCCAGCACTTGTCTGCACATATCTTGCACTTGCCACCAGCTGGCCCTTATTATTTATCTTGTTCATTACTAACCCTGTACTGCACTTTCCCCTCTCCCTTTCCCCCTTGCACTTTTCCCGTCCCCCCTACCCATGCACTTGCGCGATCTGAATGACACCTGGCCTAGTAGGATCGTTGTCTGTCTCCCCTTGTTCCCCCCTCCCTGCCTCGTCGAGCCTTGAAACACTTGTGTATAGGCGCGCTACAAATGCCATATCGTATCATATCATATCACCCTGGCTAAACTTTTCTGAACCTAACTAAAACCTTTCCGAACCCCCTGCAAGACTTTTTAAGCCTGTTGTCATTGTGCGATCTTGGGTGCATTTGTGCCCTGCTGTTATGCTCACCTGATTCCCTCGGGGGCGTCGATCTGGACTGGCCTGGTGCCACGTAGAGCCGAGATGACTGACTGGACAGACCCACTTAACTTCGTTTGTCGGCTCGTATGAATATCTTTCTGCAAAGGAGAAAGGGGATTAACCTCTCGTAATTTGAGCGTTAACCCACCTTCCACTCCTGTTGTCTGCCCACTGACCACTCCTGATGTTCCCTCTTAATCTCACCTGATGGTTTGGAAAGATGATCGGTCCATCCTGCATCGAGCGCAGGGGCGCGTAGACGACCAGTTACTTCACTGGCGTGGAGGAATTGGTGAGTTCCAGTATTGACTCTAGAATCCAATAGTTTGTAAGAGTTCAAATGTCTGATCTTCACTCTTTCCGATTCCTTGTAGGTTGCCGGTTTAACCACCACAAAGAGTCCAAATGGCAGTTGGTGAGAGTCAGGTAAGTCTATAGTGGTTTTCCCCTTAGGGGCCGGGGTACGGCGATGATGCAGTTAACTGCGCCGACCCGAGATGAGGTGAGTACCCCCTGCGTTAAATCAGGTAAGTCTTTGGGGGGTAGCTTGTAATGTCCAGTGGTTTGCCCTTAGGGTGTCATGCCCGCGCCGCTGGCGCACGCATTGGCAACCATCATGGACCACTTGGTACTCAGTTATCCTCCTAATCCTCTTTGAACAACTCCTATTCACGCCTTGGTCTTTTATTTCCATTTGCTCAACTTTGGTTCTTTCTTGTTTTATTCAATTAACTACATTTCCCATAATGCATCTGGCTACAGTCCTCAATTCCTGGCTATTCTCATTCCTCGTTATTGGGACCACAATCCCCAGAAGCCCTAGCAGCCAGTGCTGCTTCCACCTGCTCAGGACCAGAGAGGGAGGAGGCAGATTGTCTTCAGGTGTGCTGCTCCAGGTGCTGTCAATTAGCCTGCCTCAGAAAAGGGCAGGGCTGTATATAAGCGGCTGCCTGCAGGAGCACAGTGTCTTGCATCTTGAGATCTCCCCGCTCCTGTTTGCCTTGACCCTCTACTTTGTTTGCTGTTCCTGTTGCTGCTTTTCCCTGTTTTGTTTCCAGTGCCCTGCCCGCTCTCTACTTTGCAGCTGATCACGCTCTGCTGCCTTCCAGCCTGCGCCCTTGCCCTGCCGGGCTCTCTACTTTGCAGCCGATCACGCTCTGCTGCCTTCCAGCCTCCGCCCTTGCCCTGCCGGGCTCCCTACATTGCAACTGATCACGCTCTGCTGTTTTCCAGCCCCCGCCTGTGCCTATCGGGGTTTCCTACCTTGCAGCCGTTCACGCTCCGCTGCTTTCTACCTACCTTTCTCCGCTGGGTTCTCAGCCTGGCAGCCTACTCTACAGTCCTCTGCAGCCCTCTACAGTCAGTGACCCTGCTCCTAAGGGCTTCCTGCCTTGCAGCCTACTACAGTCCTCTGCAGCCCTCTACAGTCAGTGGCCCTGCTCCTCTGGGCTCACTCCCTGCGGCCCTGCTCTTCAGGGCTCCCTGCCTTGCAGCCGAGCTCCGCTGCCTTCTACCTACAGCCCTTGTCCTCTGGGCTTCCTGCCTTGCAGCCTACTACAGTCCTCTGCAGCCCTCTACAGTCAGTGACCCTGCTCCTCTGGGCTTCCTGCCTTGCAGCCTACTACAGTCCTCTGCAGCCCTCTACAGTCAGTGGCCCTGCTCCTCTGGGCTCACTCCCTGCGGCCCTGCTCTTCAGGGCTCCCTGCCTTGCAGCCGATCACGCTCCGCTGCCTTCTACCTACAGCCCTTGTCCTCTGGGCTCCCTGCCTTGCGGCTTGCTGCACTCCTCTGCCTTACAGCCTGATTTACACTTAGCTGTCTACAGCCCTGCTCCTCTGGGCTCCCTACCTCGCTGCCCTATTCTTTTGGGCTCTCTGTCTGTCGCCTACTACTAATCTCTCTCTGTCCTGTTCTTCTGGACTCCCTGCCTTGCAGCCTACTACAGTCCTCCGCAGTCCACTACAGTTTGCCTGTACCTAGTGCCACTCTTGACTGCAGACCTGCTTCCTACTTTGCAGCCCTTCTGTTTTCCTGACTGCTGCTCCCTTGTTCTCTTCCTTGAGTCCTCTGTACTCCACCTTAGGTTATCTACTTCTGTCTAACTGCCTGTCCTTCATTTCCTTCTGCTAGATTGCTCATTAACTTCTTTTTCACTGGATATTTCTGTTCTTGTCTTCTCATGTTTCTTATGTAATCCCTTTTGTACAGAGCTTGCCCGTTGGTTTCCGGCAGGCAACCTCTGCCCTTTCCCTTGTCGCGTTTTCAGTGTTACAGACACCCACTGCTGTTGTTCCCAGCCATGAGCATACAGCGCGGGCCTCTGTTATAGCAATCTGTGCAGAAGGCTGGAGTTTCCTAAGGTTCGTGGAACACTCTTTCCCATTTCAGCATACACCCCAAGAGGGAATCCAGTTTGTTTGTACCTTTGTATCTTTTGCCCCTTTTGGCTCCCAGCTATAGTTTCCTACTCTTCTTTCTTGTTGAACTTCCTGCTGTGTGTGCTTGTCTGCTACCTTACTTCAGCACAGCCACCCAAACCCTACCGGGGTGCCCTGTGCCACTCTTGACAGAGTGCCATTCCTGACATAGGGGCCGGGGTGCGGCGGTGAAGCAGAGTTAACTGCGCCGCCCCGAGATGAGGGGAGTACCCCCCTGTGGTAATCCGGTAAGTCTTTGGGGGTAGCTTGTATTGCCCTTTTGCAATCCTTGCTCCCCTGGCTTTTCTTGTCCCCTTAGATATCGGAGAGCGGTCTGGAAGTGCAGAGTTCGCGATGGAGTGAGGAAAAGCTGCACTGGATGGTGAGTTCAGCGCGGCGCTGCGAGGTGCGTGGCGGCGCGCGTGCGATGACTTCTTCTTCAAGATCGCCGGCGCGATGGATCAAGAATTCAGGTAAGGTTTCAAGTTTAAATCTCTTCTCCTTCTTTCTTTTCGTTTCCAGGTGGTCCAGGACTGAAGCGGGCGTGGCTGAAGACTGGAAGCTGCTGAAGGCACGGTGAGCGTTACGCTGCTGAATGCAGAATAACGCGAAGCACGTGCGGCTGTCCGGGCGTGGTTTAAATAGCCTTGGAAGAAGTCCCAGGTAAGTATTCTTCCACAGCCCCCACCCGAGTAGAAAGTAGTCCCTCAGGTAAAATAGTCCCTCCTAAGCCCCATTTGGCTTGTGGCTTCGTGCAGCATGGTCTGCACCAGGTAAGTATGCAGCATGGTCTGCATTAGGTAGGTTTTCTGTAATGAGCCTGGACTGACTTTATCCTAATGAGCCTGGCGCCATAGGCGCCAGGACTGCACCCAAACAGCCCCTAACTGGGGTTTTTGGGCATGCTCCAAATGGCATTATGCCTGCTTCCGGGATTGCTGGGCCTGGTCTGGCTTCTCGGGGGCAGGCATCATGACAGCTCTCTCCAAGAGTGGGCCCGGCCTATGGACTTTGGCTCACAAGTAACTTTTGACTTTCCTGCCTTGCTTAAGAGTTCCTAAGTATTAGTGTGGTGTATTGTCCTACATTCTGTCTTTTTCTCTCCCTTTTTCGTTAACTTATTGGAGTGCCATCTATAGTTAAGCGCTCACCTCTGTTTGGAAATAAGTGGTGTTAACTAAGACTTGTCTGATAAGGAATAAGGAGTGTATATATAATAATAGTAATTGTGTTTACAGTGATTTACAATAATAGTGCTGGAGTGTTTCAATAAGTGTGTTTTTAAATAAATAATTATATACCTTGTTACCAAATCTCTGGTCAGTGTTTGCTTGTGCTATTGTATCTGAGTGCCTATTATGTATACTTTGCATACTGCCTAACTCTTCTTGAGGGAAGTCTGACTGCTCAGCCACAGCTACCAGGTAAATCTGGGTGGTACAGACTGCTACCAAGTGGGTTTACTGCCAACACCTGTAGTCTTAAATCTTTTGCAGTGGTCCCCAAGGGAACTGCACAGGTTTCTGCCTAACACTGGTGGCAGCGGTTGGATTTGTATTGAGTATACACTTTAGAGTGCTTTAAGAGACCTTAGTGCAACTAACCACAAAGCTTAGCACTGAAAAAGTAATCTTTCTAACATGTCAACTATGGAAAATTATAGTCAAGAGTCCCTTGCTACATAAACTGCTGATTGTTTAAGAGTTCTCTGTAAGCATAAGAATCCCCTGACTAAAGGCAAGAAAATGGAATTGATAGAAAGGTTGTTAGCTAACCAAAGTCTGGATGATGGTTCAGAGGAACCTACCATGCCAGAAACAGTAGATAACAGTATAGAGATTGATGTTGATCAAAATGTTGATAATCTTGAGGAAGAGTCAGAAGAGGAGGGTGAGGCTTCTGTGACGGTCCCCCCTAGCCCTCTGTCCGCTCTGCCAGCTGTACCTACTGGACCTTTACCAGGTCTCACACTTAGTCTTCAATATCTTGAGCTAGAGAAAATGAAACTTGAATTAGAATTCAAGAGACTGAATACTCGGGCTGAACAAAGGCACGAGGAACTGAATCAATAACTCAGGCTAATGGAAATGGAGCTCAAGCATGAGCTAGAAATGAAGAAATGATCTGTAGACAATGCTTCTCTCTCTGACTCCTCTAGAAGTTCCAGTCCTAAAAGACCCCGGATGCCTAAGGAATTGATTGGTATGTATGAACCTAAGTTGGATGTGTTGGATTGGTTGTCTCTGTTTGAATATAATCATGGGCTCCAGAACATCACAGGAAATTACTTACTCACCTGGTTGTTCTCTAGGCCTCCCCCTGTTGCAACTGATGTGGTAATGGAAATGGGGGAGGAGGATAAGAAGGAATACGAATGTGTGAAACTAGCTTTGATAGCTAGATTTGGGAAGACCCCTTCCCAGTATCTTAAGAGGTTCAGAACCCTCAAAAAGCATGATGGTACCCCTTGGGCTACCTGGGTGAGTGAAGGGTTGAAAAACTTAGAGGGATGGATTAAGGGTTACAACGTGAACACTTATGAAGGTATGAGAAATTTGTTTATGTTGGAGTCAATTTATGAGGCCTGCTCTCCTGAGCTCAGACAGCACTTGGCTGACTCAAAGAAATTAGATTCCAGAAAACTAGCTAAGGCTGCTGACTTGTGGGTTGCCAACCGGGCCACTCACAAGGATTCTGGGGTAACTCAGAAAAAGGATGAGGGGAGACAGCCTAAAAAGAACTCCAAAGAGAATTCCAATACTGAAAATTCCAAAGAGGGCCCCAAACAAAACCATAAGGGTAAGCCACAAGAGAAACCGAATCAGGCTAGTGTACCTTCTGGTCCCAGACCAGAAGGAGGTCAGAACAAGCCTCCATTCCAGAGAGCCTTAGGCTCTTGTTATGTTTGTAAGGCCACTGACCATGTGAAAGGAGATCCCAGATGTAAGGTTAAATCTTCAGGGATCCAACTTGTCTCCTTAGCCTTCGCTCAAGAAGAGGAAGTCCCAATGGCAAGTGGAAACTTTCTACTGCTGGCTGATGAACCCATGGGAGTCTCAGCCAGTGTTTCTTTAGTCTCTCTGGGGTTGTGGGAACATAATTTAGATGTATATAATTATATCCCAGATAATACTAAAGAGTATTATAAGGACAGTGTCCAAGTGAATGGTCAGGAGACTCCTGCCATTAAGGACACTGGGGCCAGCATAACTGTGGTGGATGAATCATTTTTCAAGGCAGAGGATGTTGCTAAGGCACCCATATGCCTCACCAAGTTAGCTGGAGGGCCTGTGCACATGTGTCCCCAGTTACCAGTTCTCATCCAGTGCAATGATATGACTGTAAAGATACCTGTCAGTGTACAATGCGAGGTGCCAGGAAGGGTTCTGTTCGGTAATGACCCGAAAGCTCTTGGAGTTGTCACATACCCCCAGACCTCTTAGTAAAAGGTTACAGGAGCTCACTAAACCTGTCAGAGAGAAAACCTTGAGAGGTTCTTCTCAGGAGATGATGAAGAAAGATATCACTCCTCCTCCACTGGAGCAAACTACTGCAGTCTCAACCAGATCAGGAGCCAAGGGGCAACCTAAGACTCCAAGGAAAAAGCCAGCAGCAAGCACTCCAGTGCTTCCAACAAGGACTTCCCCTAGGATGTCCAGAGTTACACTAGTAACTCCCCCTCCAGCTGAGGCTGAGAGGGTGGTTGAACCCTGTGTGGTTAACCTACTAGACTCTGAAGAAGAGCTAGTAAGAGGCCAAGACCTTATTGGAGATTTAGATCCAGCTGACCATCCTGAACTGCAGTCTTTACTGGCAGAAGGTGGACCCAGCAGATCAGCTTTCCGTAAGGGCCAAAGAGAATGTCCAACTCTGGAAGGTCTCCGCCAACAGGCAACTTCTCAGGCTGATGGGCAAGAGCCTGGGAAGTACAGGTTACACTGGGAAGATGGCCTCTTCTACAGTGAACCAACTGAGTCTGAACCTGGAGACTACAAGCGCCTTATAGTACCTCAAGAAAACAGACAACAGTTCTTACAACTAGCCCATGAGATACCTTTGGCTGGTCACTTGAGTTTCAAGAAGACCAAGGAAAGGCTCTCTCTCTACTTTTATTGGCCAAAGATGGGGGCTGAAGTAGATAAGTACTGTAAGAGCTGCCATACCTGCCAGACTTCTGGTAAGGTTGGTTCCAAGAATGTGGCACCTTTAGTGCCCCTCCCAGTTGTGGGAGTCCCATTTGAGAGGGTAGGGATTGACATTGTTTGTCCCCTTGATCCCCCAACCTCCTCCGGCAACAGGTTTATCCTTGTTGTAGTAGACCATGCTACTAGGTACCCTGAGGCAATTCCTATGAGGACTGTTACAGCTCCGGCTGTGGCTAAGGCCCTCCTTGGTATTTTTACCAGGGTTGGGTTTCCTAAGGAAGTAATCTCTGACAGGGGGTCAAATTTGATGTCCCACTACATGAAAGCCATGTGGAAAACATGCACAGTTACTTACAAGTTCTCAACAGCATACCACCTTCAGACAAATGGGTTGGTAGAAAGGTTTAACAGAACCATGAAGAGCATGATAGGTGCTTTAGAGGAACCCCTTAAACGAAAGTGGGACCTTCTACTGCCATGCCTTCTCTTTGCTTATAGAGAAGTCCCTCAGGAGGGAGTAGGTTATTCTCCCTTTGAGCTTCTTTATGGCCATCTGGTCAGAGGTCCATTGGCCCTGATCAAGGAGGGGTTGGAGAGTGCTCCTTCCCCCAAGCCAGTCAGAGTGACTGACTATGTGATAGGTCTCCGACGGAGAATGTCCCACATGATGGCAGAAGCAAGTGACAGCTTGAAAGCTGGACAAGCTCTGATCAAGCATTGGCATGATCAGAAGGCTAACATGGTTGAGTTCACTCAAGACCAGCTAGTTCTCGTTATGCTCCCAACAAGGCAGAGGGCCTTGCAAGACAAATGGATGGGACCCTTCAAGGTTGTGGGAAAACTTGGAGAGGTCAACTATCTGGTCGATCTGGGCACACCCAGGGAAGCTCCCAGAGTCTTCCACACCAACCGCCTCAAAGCCTATTTCTCTAGACCTGAAGTAGGAGCCTTGCTTCTAGCTTCATCAGAAGAGGAGGAGGAGAGTGAAGCTCTACCTGACCTCCTTAGAGGCTTACCTTTGGACGAAAAGGTTGAAGGAGTTAATCTCTCTTCAGATCTGACACCTGAGCAACAAGAGGAGTGCAAATCTATGTTAAATCAGTTTGCCTCCCTGTTCTCACTTTCACCAGGCCTGACCCCTTGGGGCCAGCATGATATTCTCACTGGTGACTGTCTGCCAGTCAAAGGCAGAGGGTACAGAATGTCAGAACATGTCAGAACCCACATCAAAGGTGAGGTCAAGAAGATGCTTGATCTCGGGGTAATAGAGCCCTCTACTAGTCCATGGTCTAGCCCAGTTGTGTTAGTACCAAAGGCAGGATCCAAAGAGTTGAGATTCTGTGTGGACTATAGAGCTCTTAATGCAGTCACCAAGACTGATGCCCACCCTTTGCCAAGGACAGATGAGTTGGTGGATAGGCTTGGCGCAGCCAAGTACCTCAGCACATTTGACCTTACGTCAGGCTATTGGCAAATAGCCCTGACAGACCATGCCAAGGAGAAAACTGCATTTTCCACCCCATTTGGCTTATACCAATTCAAGGTTATGCCTTTTGGACTGAAAAATGCACCTGCTACATTTCAAAGGATGGTAAACCAAGTTCTAGCTGGGATGGAGAACTTCTGCATAGCATACTTGGATGACATTGCAGTCTTCATCCACTCCTGGGAGGAACATGTGAACCACCTGGGACATGTTTTGCAGGCTCTTGAGCAGGCTCATCTGACCATAAAGGCAGGTAAATGCCAAATTGGACAGAGTAAAGTGGTCTACCTTGGGCATGAGGTAGGAGGCGGAGAAATAAAGCCTCTGCTCAGCAAGATTGAAGCTGTGGAGAATTGGACAATACCTACTACTCAAACCCAAGTGAGAGCCTTCCTAGGCCTCACTGGGTATTACAGGAATTTCATCGAGAACTATGGGACCATAGCTTCTCCACTGAATGTAATCTCCTCTCCTAAATTCCCTAAAAAGGTAAAATGGAATGAGGAGTGCAATCAGGCATTTGAAAACCTGAAGAAAGCTCTGTGCCAAGCACCAGTACTAAGAGCTCCTGACTACCACCAAACTTTCATTGTACAGACTGATGCTTCCAATGTAGGTATAGGTGCAGTCCTTAGCCAACTGGATGAGAAGGGTAGGGAGCACCCCATTTGCTTCATCAGCCGTAAGCTGAAGGATCCTGAGACAAGGTGGGCAACAATCGAAAGGGAATGCTTTGCTATTGTGTGGGCACTGAAGAAGTTTAGGCCATACTTGTATGGTTCTACTTTTGTCATTCAGACTGACCACCAACCCTTGAGATGGTTGATGCAAATGAAAGGGGAAAATCCAAAACTATTGAGATGGTCAATCTGCCTTCAAGGGTTTGATTTCACCATTGAGCACAGGTCAGGGTGTCACCATCAAAATGCTGATGGACTCTCTAGGATGTATGTCATCGACTATAGGTATGAGGTTCATCCAGGAGTGGATTAAATCCTCCTGTCCCTTAGTCTGTGGGGGGTGGGGGGAGTGTTAGGGAGAATTCTCTGTTTAGGCTGAATTTCCTAACCTAGTGAGTCCCCCAGCAGCTTTGCTGGATTTTTGGGGTTTATTTTTTTTCTCCTGCCAATAGTGAGACTCTTTTACCCTCACTCTTGGACATGATTTGAGTGTGTCTCTTTGATTCTAGATGTGTTTAATGGGCTATGGGGTCTTTTACTCCATAGGGCTTCATGTGTTTTTGTGATGTGTGTTACACAGCACCCTCAGTGCAGTAACACACGGGTGTCATAGTGACCCCTCAGTATAGACTCCATACCCTGGGACTGACTACTGTCTCCCAGGGCATGTAAAGTCACCATTGACTTTACTAGTCTCAAATTCTGAACAGAACCAGTACAAACTATCATATTGTGGACGTACTGGCCGGGGCAATTCGATTGCCCCGGGGCCTGTTAGTCGAGGGGGCACGTCTCCGTCCCCCCTGATCGAGTTTTGGCTGGTGGCAGTGGATACTACTTTTTATATTCGCCCACGAATATATCCCTATGGGATTTCCCATTGTTTGAGGCTACCAACTTTAATTATTTAATTCCTATAGCCTCGAACATACCGCCGGTTTATTTATTTAATATCAATTCTCCGGTTGGTATTTTTTGCAAGAACTCGGTTCTAAAATGGCGTTTGTGTTCGCTTCTGTGGCTCCAACCCAAGTTGAGCCTTTTGTTCCACTTTTTGGCGGGCTTCTCCACAGAAGCCCTCCAAAGTGGTGCCACTCTGTCTGGGATACTTAGGAGGGGTGGAGGGGGATTTAGGCACCCTGGACTGAGTTGCCTAGGCAACTCAAGTCACACTCCGTCCTGATTGGCCCAAGTGGTGAGCCGGCCGGCTCACCACTTAGCATGTTTGAGGGACAGCTAGGCTGAGTGAATGGGGGATTGCTGCATAAAAGCAGGGCTTTGGGGACTGGAACTTTAGAAGTCGCCACAGGACCTAAGAATCCGACGAGGGAGAAGCTGAGCCGACCTGCTATGACGACACCACCGGTGGAGCCCTGCTGAACCGTCTCACCACTTTTCCCAACGACAGAGGAGATCTCCAGCCCGGAGAGTCTTCTTCCTTCGACTGGTGGGGATAACCAGTCTGCTTCCTTTTTCGCTCCCTGGAACATCTCGTGGCCGCCTTGCCTGTGCGAAGCACCCCGGCAACCGGGATACCACGTGTTACCACTACCGCGAATCAAAGGGTAGTACCTTTAACCGGAAAACTCCGCGGCTGGTTTCTTCCCTGGCAGTGCAACGACCTTCATCTTTCCTCCACGTCGATATCTTCTCTTCCTCTGGACAATGCCGCGACTTGCACCCGCTGCCAGGAACAACTGCCCCCGCTAGAGGATCCTTTCCACATAAGGTACCATGTTCCGCCTGGCTTCCCTTGCAACCGACTGTATGGGGTAGATTTAGCCCCCGGCTTTCGACCCTGGGTTAGCCTGGGACACCCTGGCTAAACTTTTCTGAGCCTAACTAAAACCTTTCTGAACCCCCTGCAAGACTTTTTAAGCCTCTTGTCATTGTGTGATCTTGGCTGCATTTGTGCCCTGCTCTCTCCAAGAGTGGGCCCAGCCTATGGACTTTGGCTCACAAGTAACTTTTGACTTTCCTGCCTTGCTTAAGAGTTCCTAAGTATTAGTGTGGTGTATTTTCCTACATTCTGCCTTTTTCCCTCCCTTTTTCGTTAACTTATTGGAGTGCCATCTATAGTTAAGCGCTCATCTGTGTTTGGAAATAAGTGGTGTTAACTAAGACTTGTCTGATAAGGAATAAGGAGTGTATATATAATAATAGTAATTGTGTTTACAGTGATTTACAATAATAGTGCTGGAGTATTTCTATAAGTGTGTTTTTAAATAAATAATTATATACCTTGTTACCAAAGCTCTGGTCAGTGTTTGCTTGTGCTATTGTATCTGAGTGCCTATTATGTATACTTTGCATACTGCCTAACTCTTCTTGAGGGAAGTCCGACTGCTCAGCCACAGCTACCAGGTAAATCTGGGTGGTACAGACTGCTACCAAGTTGGTTTACTGCCAACACCTGTAGTCTTAAATCTTTTGCAGTGGCCCCCAAGGGAACTGCACAGGTTTCTGCCTAACAGTGAGCATCAATCTTGAGGTATTGGCAGAGGATTTGATGATCGACCAAATCAAAGGCTGCTGAAAGATCAAGGAGGAGCAAGAGCGCCTGTTTGCCCTTGTCTTTCAGGTCCTCGATTTGGGCTTTTAATTTATTTGTTTATTTATTTATATTTATATAGCGCGCAAACAGCCCAGGGGACTTGAGGCGCTGTTACTTGCAATAACTTAGTTGCATGGGACAGGCAAGGTAGCGATTGTTGACACATTATGAATACTACAAGACATCATACTGTTGTTACAGATATTGCATTTGGTCATATATTACAACATACATGAAAAGTATTCGTGCTGATGTGTCTGGCCTTATGTGAAGAGGGTAGTTTTCAGCGTTTTGCGGAAGGTGGTGAGGGAGGCCTCACCTCGGATAGTGGGTGGTAGGGCATTCCAGTGAGTGGGCGCAAGATAAGGGAAGCTGGATCCGCCCACTTTTACTCTTTTTACTAGTTGCACAGAGAGAATGTTGGTGTACGGTGATCTAGTTGGCCTGGTAGTGGAGACGGGGTGGATCCTTTGTGAGAGATATGCAGGAGCAGTGATGTGAATGCACTTGTGGGTCAGTGTTAGGGCTTTGAATACGATCCTTTCCTTTATTGGAAGCCAGTGGGCTAGTTTTCTGGCCTCAGAGATGTATTCTCTTTTAGCAATGCCTTGGGCTGCCCGGAGGGCATTGTTCTGTATTACTTGTAGTTTCTTTAAGTTTTTATTGGAGGTTCCTAGAAAGAGTACGTTACAGTAGTCTAGCCTAGAGCCGGTGATGGCTCTGGCTATGTTGGTGCAGTTCTCTTTGGAGAGAAAGGGTCTGATTGCGTTGATAAGTTTGGCATGATATGCAGCTGCGGATGCTATTGCTTTGACTTGTCTGTCCATGGATAGGCTGGAATCCAGGTAGACTCCCAGAGTTTTGACAGAATCGGAGACCGGAATTTTAATGGAATCAATGGTGAAGTGGCTGAATTGGGCATCTAGATTTTTTAGCGTGTCGGGGGAACCTACCAGGAGGAGTTCCGTCTTGTCAGAGTTGAGGCATAGTCCGTTGTCTGCCATCCAGGCTTAGATGGTGTTGTAGAGGTTGTTGAGGGTCAGGGAGTCAGTGTTATAGTTACCTGTGAGAGTTAGGAGGATCTGAGTGTCGTCGGCGTAGTTGGTGTAGGATTTAATTTCATTTTAAATCAATTAAGGCTGTCGCCGTACCATGTCTGGGACGGAAACCAGATTGTCTAAGCCCTAGTAGATTGTTGGTTTCGAGGTACTCCTGTATTTGGAGAGAAGTTGCTCGATCCAGAATTTTAAGAAGGTATGGTACCGGGGTAATGGGCCTGTAGTTGGAGGGGTTACTGGGATCGAGATTAGGTTTTTTGATTAAGGGGATAACCCATGCATCCTTGAAGTTGTCGGGTACAGTGCCCAATTTGAAGGAGGCATTAATGAATGAAGTAATAAATGGGGAGAGGTCGTGTGTGGCTTCCTTTATGACCGGTGCAGGGCAGGCGTCACCTTAGCAATTGGAAGGCTTGAACTTCAAGATAATATTTTCGACTTCCTTAATGGTAAGGGGTGTGAAGCTAAATGGTTTGAAGGAGTGTTTAGGTGAAGGGGTTTTGAAAGACGGGGGGTTACCTGTTGAGCTATAAATGTGCCTTTTTTTATATTAATTTTGGCTTGGAGCATGGCAATTTTGTCTAACAAAGCCTTTTGAATGTTGGAGCACCACTCAGTGTCAGGGGTGCATGTAACAAGCGGGGTAACTGGAGACTCTAGTTCCTTGAGGATCTTAAAGAGTTCCTTGGTATTAGATTGGGCTTGTATGATCCTATTATTGGACACTTCCTTTTTTGCATCTAGGATGGCTTCTTTGTAGGTGAGGGAAGCCGTGGTAAGGTTATTTTTGTTAACTAAAGAAGTTGAGCTTTTCCAGTGGGCCTCAGCTTTTCTTTTTTCTTCACGCAAGTTGCGTAAGTCAGGGGTGAACCAGGAATTAAGGTGGAAGCGAGATTTTTGTTTGCGCAATTTGAAGGGGGCAATGGTGTTGAGAGCTTTTAACATAGCATGATTGTAGATATCTACTAGAACTGTGGGTTCCGAGCAAGTGGAAGACAGTGTTCAATAGAGGGAGGATAAGGGGGAGAAGTTTCTCAGCCATAATATCCTTCTTGTTACGTGTGTAAGTGGGAGGGGCAAGGTCGGGTTTATTTGTAGGTGGACTAGAGTTCATGGAGAATAATATTTTGTGATGATCACGCGCAAGGAGACATAGAGGTTACGTTAAGCGCACAGTTCATGTCTGCGACCCAGTCAAGAGTGCGACCCTTAATACAGGTAAGCTCACAAATATGTTGGGTAAGGCCAAAATCGGCCATAACACTAGCTAAATCAATGGCTTTGGCATCATTTGTGTCCTGGCAACCTAAATTGAGGTCGCCCAATATAGTGATTTGCGAATTGGGCTTGGTGCTAGTGGCTAGGATAGATGAGATATCTTCCTTGAATGAGGAGGTAGGGCCAGGAGGCCTGTAGATGAGATGCACTGTGGCAGTGTGATTAGGCAAGATCGGGAGTTTAATAGAAAGTAATTCCGCTAATGGCAGCCGCAGGCTGTTGACCGCTCTGAGATTGAGCAAGCTCTTAAATATAAAGGCTAATCCTCCCCCCTTAGTTTGCTTGGTGTCCCTGTCACGCCTGATAATGGAGTAGTTGTCAGGGATGGCCAAGGTCAAGTCAGGGCCAGAGGCTGCATGCAGCCAAGTTTCCGTGATTGCAAGAAAGTCAAGGTTTTCTGTGACTATGAAATCCGCAATATCTAGGGCATGCGCGGGGACAGAGGTAATTTCTCCTTCCTGTTTGGCGATTATTCGATTTGAGATATTAACTACTAACTTGCTGCCTTCTTTTTGTTTCTTAGTTTTCTTGAGTCCTCTCTTGGATTTTCTGCCACTAAAAAAAGACGGGTGTTGTGTGACATGGAAGGACCCCCTGATGGGGGTGTAGTCAGTGGTGTGTTTGGAGCTGTTGGGATGGTGTCTGGTGTGATGCCATTTGAAGGTGTTAAACTGCGTTCCTGGCCACTTCCAAAAGTATCAATTGATGTATCTGTCTGCTAGCTGTTATTTCTCGTTGGTCTCGGTTGTGTGGGTTGTCTATTAACTTGCAATGATTGGTTTTGGTCATAATAGTCCTGCCATATGAAGACAATATCTCTGGAGGAATCTATGGTGTCTTCCAAATGTTCTTATCTTCCTTTGTTCAATGTCACGTTGATAACCTTCTAACATTGTGTTTGTACCTTCTAGGTCTTCTTGAGATAGTGGTGTGTTCAGCTGATCCTTACGTTCTGACATTGATTTATCCAGTTCTTCTATTGTTAGTAATACTTGTTGAGGATCTGTTCTCGTTTTTTAACAAACTCGCTATTCTCCTTGCATAGTGTTAGTCTAAGGTAAATCCTAAGGCCTCTTGGGATCCTTTTTGCTTCGTAGCATTGGGCTAGTGTTGATGCATGGTGTTTTTGCGCAATTTCTCTCCTAATCAGCTTCTCAAGATTGTAATCAATTTTTCTGGACTTTCTATGGTACAGGATGTCCTCTCTGTGTCTTTGATTAAGCAAAGTATTCATAGTGCCTCTTCTTTGCTAAATGCTAGCGTTTTCACATGCTTTGTAGTGAGAAGATTCATTTTCAAAAGGACATGCTGCTGTGTCTAAATAAGTAAAGTGATGGGGGCGTGAGCCGCAAGCATTGCCGCTCCACTGGTAGTGGGTAAGTGAATACGTATACAAAAGAGATATGGTATGCATACCTTATATTTGAAAGTGATTGGTTGGGGATTGTAAAGATACTTTTATATATTAGACAGGTGCAAAGGGAGAATGGTGCGACTCTTGCACTAAAAGTCGTTAATATGCAGTCTCGAAACAATCAAGTGTCCCTAATTGATGGACTATCCCGTCCCCTGCAAAACCTCTTGTACTGATAGCATTGTCAGTCAATAGTAAGATAGGAATTATTGAATTTACAGTTGAAACAGTATTTGTCATTGATCACTTAACACATATATCGATTTCATAAACAAGCAATTTATTCATAGTGAATGAACAATTTCTCAATTAACATTCTGCATGTAGTAAAAGACCTCGATGCGTTTTGGGAGCTAGTCTCCCTTTATCAGGAGCAAAAGTTTCATAAAATAAAAAAATTCCATAAAGTACAAAATCCATAATGTACAAAATTATGATTCAATCTTCTAGCTTCAACCTTTCAATGGTGTCTAAAAAATAAAAGAGCTGAAATCAGTTTTAATCTTGATGAGAGATGGTATCTTAGTCTCTTACCACTCTAATTAATAAAGCAAAAATCACCTTCTGAAATGTTATCCCGGTCCGTCGAATTGTCGACTGGAATTCTGTCTAAGGACTCATCCTTTGTGGTGTATCTCGGTCCTTTAAAAATTACTAAATCGGGTTTTAGTTTTATGCCTATTCTTCGCACTATTGTCTTTTCTATGGTATTCAGTGAAAATTCCTACCTGCTTCTGTAGTTGGTATGGGGCGTTGGTCAGTATTTAAATGCAGATGACCTGCAATCCTTTTTAAGTGAGTATACATTGGAGTGTGAAATACATTGAATGTGGAAAAGAGCCTGGCAGGGGAGTATACCAGGTGCTCTACGACTCTGCAACCTGCACCTAAGTTGTAGCATTGTGAAGAGCGAATCCCAAGGAAGGCACATGTCCTTAGGATTGTGAAATACATTGAATATGGAAAAGAACCTGGCTGGGGAGTATACCAGGTGCTCTGAGTCTGTGACCTGCACCCAAGTTGTATAATTGTGAAGAGCGAATCCCAAGGAAGACACATGCCCTTAGGATTGTGAATTACATTGAAGGTGGAAAGAAACCTGGGGAAGGGAGTAATTTCCCTGGGAGTGGATTGCGACACCAAGAGGAGGGAGCTATGCTCTTGGTGTATAAAGAACTTGATAATTTTTTTGAACTTTTGTTTTGGAGGAAGGAAACCTGGGGATGGGAGTCATTTCCCTGGGAGTGGATTGCGACACAAAGAGGAGGGAGCTATGCTCTTGGTGTATAAAGAACTTGATAATTTTTTTGAACTTTTGTTTTGGAGGAAAGAAACCTGGGGAAGGGAGTCGTTCCCTGAAACAATGAATATCAACTAGGCTGGGTTGGACAGAGTTGTGAGCAGTCAGCGCAGTTGGCAGTGTTTTTTCTCTTTCAGGCTTTAAAACCTGATATAGACCACAGAGTGAAGCGGAGTTGGACAGAGTTGTTAGCAGTCTTTGCGGAAGAGGACACAGCGGAATCATACATACCGACTCCATTTCCCGCAAAGGTATTAAAATGTACCCCTGACTGTGTCGGGACGAAACAGGAACCATCCTAGTACACACCGGTGTGTAGCAGTTGCGGTAGTGTGGTTGTAGCGAGCTGCGAGCAAAGCTACACCATAGCCCGCCCACCTCTGAGCACAATTGTACCCAAGCGTACTCATCACCCACCAGACTGCAAATTCCCAATAAACTCAGTACAAATATCCCTGTAAACTAGTGGAGGATTAATACAGTTGTCAGCCAGTTGTGTGCCCCAACTTGCGCCTCTGTCTGAGGCCCACCTGATACGCCTCACAGGTCATTCCTACAAGCACTGAAACCCCCATCACAGCAGAAGATGCACTTTAGGAGTGGTGCTGCACAGTTGTCATCATTTCGGCCCAACCCGACTCACATCGCCGATCGGGAAATGTTGACGGCAGTCTTGCTTCCCCTGCCACCTTCTCCTATAGCGGCTGCGGAACATGGAACTAACAATTCTTATCAGATTACTCAGCTTGACCCACCCAGTCCTCCAAGTAATCAAGAGGCCACTCCTGTGAATGATTGTGGCTCTGCTTCCCTCCAATGCCGGTAAAATCAAATAATTTTACCCTGTGACAGGAAAGACATTTTTCCAACCAATTAACCCCTCAGTTCAATCGCCTTGTCCAACTGATCATGTTAATATGAACAATGTAATAATACAAATGGGGGATTCTACTAGTATGATGAACACTTCTCTGATTTTATCTCCTAGTTCAAGGCATCGCTCAGATGCCTACATTTCTTCTTTTAATACTTCCCCAGCTTTTGTTCCCCCCGCTGACACTTTCCGCAACTTTTCAGAGCCTTAAGGTGAACACAGACTCGTCAATATTCAATGCCTTGTTGGAAATTAATCAAGTTCTCTGCGTACTCGTATCACTTTATGAAGGACTGAAAACCAAATCCAAATCTCATTCTGCTTTGTTGGAGTCTTTACTGTTCAAATTTTTAAATGTCAAATTGCATAATACTGTTAATGTTTTTTAATCTAATTATGGACATGGCAGTGCTGAAGCAAAAGAAGTGGTGACCCCTTTAGACGTTAATAAGGGGCCAACACCTATGGAAGCAGAAGTGGCAGCAGTTTGCTGCCATATCGAGTCGGGTCTGTGTTAAGACGGATTTCTGAACTCTGTCCTGGTGGCGCAGAAGTTCAGAAGGCCAACCTAATTACTTGGAACAGGGTAACCTCTGGACAAGCCAGACCAATCAAGGTAGCGATCGCGGCGGTCAAGACTAGGTCTCAAGAGGGGTGAGGGTGACTGAAGGCCCGCAGTGAGCACACTAAGCAAGAGCGCTGACAAACTACTCCAAACAGTTGTTATATCAAAAATAGATACACATTTATTTTAAGGCCTTTAAAATAATGACCGTAGCGAGAAAACCACAATATCACAATATTAAACCAACACATACCATATCAACACAATATATATACAAATACACAGTCGCAAGCGTTTAAAGCACGAAATATGTAGTCCACCTGCCAGGGAAGGAAAACAGGCAGTGCGATAATGCTTTCGACTCAGTTCGCCTTCATAGGCACCTAACTAGATGGAAGTCCGAGCCCTGCGAAGAGTGGAGCCTTGTGCTCAAAGTACCTGCCACGCCGGTGCCGACGGGCACAAGGGGAAGCTCTTTGGAGGAAGTCAGGCGGTTCACGTTAGTGCACAGCAGAAGAAGAACAGGTTCCGCAACTCAAGCGCAGCCTCCACAGCGGGCAGAAGCAGAGCGCGAGCGCGGCAAAAGGGTGCTGTTTTTACACAGCAGGGAAAAGCAATGGGATACTGCAGGAGGGCGACCAGATCCTAGATATACTACTCACCGGTCCCCGAAGCAAGCAGACCCAGGCTTCTCCACGATAGTTTCAGCAGCTGGCAGGTTCAGAAGAGCAGGGAACGCTTTGTAGTCGTGTAGAGCAAAAAGACGTCCCAATCGACGAAACCGGCACAGTTTTGTTGCCGCACAGGACAACGGAGCGGCCGTGTGTATTCGAGCCAAATGAACACTCCTCCCTTCAGACCTGGGGACGCCAAGCGTACGAAGCGTGGGAGAGGGACAAGGACTGGCAATACAACACAACCTGGCGGCGGTTTGCAGAGCCAAACTCCTTGGTAAGCTGGTCAGTCAACTGGATGGCCCAGAGACGCTTCCGAAGGCTTACTTGGCAGGAGATGGTTGAAGATGCCGGGAATAGCTGTTCCTGCTATTCCAAAGGTCGAAGCACCAGTACAGGCCTTCTGGTTCGATCAAAGGAGGACAGGGGCTCTCCGGACGACAGCAGTGCAAAGGAGGATTCCTTCAGCGGGTCACCAGCGATTCCTCGGTCCAGCCTCGTAGTTGCAGGATACTTGGCTCCTGTATTCCTTCGTTCGTGAGAACTCAGGAGATCGACATGGTAGTGGTGTTTCCAGCCCCCTCTTATCCACGGTTCCCTTCGCGCCAAAACGGAGGGGAGCCAATGGGAGATCCGCTCATCAACACACACACCATACGTGGACCAATCACGGACCACGGTGGTCCCAGGCATTCACACCACCCTAGACTCTCTGGCACCCAGGATGTGTATTGGGACCAGACATCCCAGCCCACACCCTGGAGGCACACAAAAGACATGTAGAAGCCCACGAAAGTAACCACGTTTCGCGGGAAAGTACATGCCCAAATAAGGAAGGCCCCGGGTCGCCGGACCTGGGGAAGGTGAAGGGAGCAAGACGGACAGTGGACAGGACAAAGGAGCCTCGCGGCCTGGCCATTTTGGGAGCCAGGCCACCATTTTGGGTTCAGTGCAAAAACGTGCTCAGAACGCCAAAAGGAGCTCAAAATAAACAAAACGATCGCTGCCACCATTCCAGTCCCTGAATGACTTGCACCGATCAAATACCATCCTAAAAGAGTATCTAGGGCCTGTAGAAGGCTAGAGACCCAAGAGAGCTGTAACTTAGCTTACAGTGCCCTCTTGTGTCGTGTTGCACTAAAGCGGCGACACGATAAAAGAAACTACGGAAAACCACGTTCCCCGGTACTGACTGTCTTAAGGGCATGTCATTTTCCCCGTAAGAAAGGAGCGAAAGCCCAGAGAAGTGCGGCAGAAGGCTGTACTTCTCTGGCAAAGTCAAGAACAAGGTTAAAAACAATAGTAAAAAGTTTAGGGGTTGCCACATGGAAGGAAAATTCTCTACAATTACGAAATCTTTCCTAACAGTCTGCCCCAGGGCGGTGACGGCTCGAACGGGGTGTTAAAGTTATTATGCACCACTGAAAGATAGTGTGGGCTCAATGGTGCAGGGTGATTCAAGGGTGGTGAAAAAGCATGCAACCACCAACAACAATGTCACCCCACCAAAAGGTGAGTGTCCCATATCGAAAGCTAATCCGACAAGACCACTGATTCAGGTTTCAACCTTATCGGTGGTCGACTTGACACGCGGCCCCAGTGACTTAGGCATCGTAGTCGGGGTACGTGAAGTTGACAATTCTACCCTCACATTTTTTCAAATACCACATGATTCAGGCCTTAGTATGAACATCACCAGAGGACCTTCGTCCTCAGTACCACCCACAGTAAAATCAAGACCACCCAAAAGTAAAACTGCTGAGAACCTTAACAATGTTTTAATTTGCAAAGAACATAGGAAGATCACCAAATCTTTTCTGCAAGCCCTAGCTACGAATCTTGGGAGAATTCTATTCGGCAATACTGTGTCTCCCCGACACTATAATATATTTACAAAGCTACTTTTTCGACTTCCTGGACTCCATCGGCATCACCTACACTAACTATGCCGACAACACGCACATTCTTCTCCCCCCCCCCCTCATGGGCACCTACACTGAGGACTCCACTCCCTCAACTCAATATACTCAGCCATCCAAGCCTGTGTTTCTCATCACTCCATCCTTCCGGGCTGGTGAGTGAGCCGACGTTCTGTTGCGCACCAGCCCGCATGGATGGAGTGATGAAAGCAAGCGTCCCCAAAAGGCAGTACCCTCCCCACAATGAGAGGCAATAAAGGACACACCCCAGGAGGGAATGAGACCGAGACCAAGTGCGGGTGATGCAAAGGGTTTTTTCTAATCAATATAGGGCATGCAAAGGACTCTGCAAGCTCCGAGAGCACTCTGTCTGACAATAGCAAAGACAGTCATATTTATTCCAAAATCACGTCACAAATCCTACACACTGTAGGGGGCACATAGTCTCAGGGATTGGGTGGCGTCGACTATGCTATAGGTGATGCAGTGATGAGCCGCTCCAGGATTGGTGGACATACGCGTGGTGCCAATGTGGGGTGGATGGGTCAGCTGGGCTCGTCGGGGTGGAGCTGCCAGGCCAGGTGCAGTCAGTGTCGATGATTGATGGCTGCACTAACACTTTGCCCTTGTGGCCACACACACAAACACTCATGCAATGTGAAGCTTCACCAATACATCAGTGCACTGTTACTTTTGACCTGTTTACCAGGTGTCATAAGCCTGGGTGTCTGGTCTGGTCTGAGGGCACAAGGTGAGCTGCCTTGTCGTTCTGTTCTGTTCGATGTGGTGAGGAATTACTTTATAATATGTTAGTCCAGGGTTGAATATCTATCTCCAAGGCCCATTAACTTGGGGTGAACTGGAGTACTACTGGATCAGCGAGGGTGCACCTCTGGCCCCTTGAGGCGATGGGGTTTAGGACCAGGTTGTAAATAATTCATTTGGCTGACTATGGCGGCCTCGGACATGGGGGAGGTGAATACTTGAAGCGAGTCCAGCGGAATGAGGGGAGGTGAGGCTGTGCTGCCCGCACACCAGCAAGTCCTCGTGGGCCTTGGCGGGAGGAGGGGGAGATGGCATTGTGGCTATGCACGATTCTCTGTGCCTGGGCTGCACACTATACCATGCGAGGGGACAGTTAATAAAGTTAGTAATATTAGGATAATTACACATTTCTATTGCTTATACATTCATGTACTACTTCATATGCGACTATGAGAGTCTGGCAGTGTCACATATATCACATAACATTAGTTGAATACATTTTGGTAATATCATAAGGCAACGGATGGATAACACGTGAGGTAGCATCAGGTTGGGTTGTGTACTCAGGAGCATGGAAGCAATACGTTCATATGTGATTATACATTTGCATTTTTGTTCATAACACTTAAACGTGTCCCACTGTATGACACACAAGTATTCTTAGTAATGCTTTTTCTCCTTCCTTTGTACATTCGCAGCAATCGTTAGTTAGCACTAGGTGGGCTCTATCAAGCCCTTTCATTGAGTCTTCAAGGCACATGGTGTCTTACAACAGGCTGAGGTCATTCTTGCTTTATCAGTACTATAAGCTTTATCCCTTTCCCAACACCCGTGTTATAATTTACACAACAACTCTGTGAATCGTTCGTTAGGCTTTGGTATGCAGTTAACACTTCATTTGGGGGACGTGGGCAGGGGTTCATACAGAAAGGTTATTGACACCATATATTTTAAATGTTAGGGGTTAGATGCCAGGTAGAGGTCTGTTCAATTGGGATAATTCCTGTTATTTTGCAGACTTGAACCATGAGTCAGGTCACTTCGGAGATGGTGATGTACTGCGGAAGGTAAATGATACAGTGTTTGTTCTGATACGCTTTTGTGTCTGGTTGCTCGTGAGAACGGGCCTTCAGCGGATCTGCCATGAGGTGGAGGCGCAGGGGGAGTGCATGGCTCTCTATGCGCCGTGAGCGGGGGCCATGCTGCAGCTTTCACAGGCAGGCTGTTTCATTGGGGTTTTGGTCGCTTCTATCTAAAATGGAGTCTTGAAGCCTTCAAAATGGAGTCCATGGTATGTTACAGTACAAGCCGATTGGCCCTGTGTGTCGGTCAGCAGCCACCCTGCTACCCGAGCACAGGTGCATGGGGGGCTGCTGACGAGCCACGAACCTCACATAGACCTATCCTCCCATACATTTCCCCCCTTTCGTTACTTAAGTAACGAATACTGTAACTCGCCCAACCTCTGGCGCTCTTTCTCATTCGCAACAGCCTCATCCCATGCTGGTGTGCCTTTTATTGGCATCCAGGCTCTACATACCCCCCGAAAGCTCTCCCTCCTCCTAGCATATTCATCTGGTGTGCAGGTCATATATATACATCCCCCATCTCCTTCCAAGTCCACGCATACCTCTCTATACCACTCCCGTTCTTGGGGCTCCTTTATTGTGGTGTGTTATAACCTATCTACTATGTCTCCATTGTAGTATAATGGCACCATTCTATACTTTGGCTCTGGGTCCTCTCCTGTTTGTACTTGAGCTTCTTGCATGATCTGCGCCACTCCACTAGTGTTGCCCATTGTCACCATCATCATTGCGCCATTTGGCACTGCATTTGCACAGCATCGAAGACCCAGCTGACACACACAAAAAATCAGGAATAAAAATACCACGACAGGCATCAGCATTTTGACCGTCAGTCCTAGCCATGATGGTACCCAGGAGAAAAGGTTGTCGAACCAGGTGCTGGCGTCTGCTCCACCTTCATTTTTCCTTAGTTCCCCCAGGCTGTGCACCGCTGCGATAACATGTGATAGTGTACTATTGTCTGAGTCTTCAGAAGGCACGAATGTGCAACAGGCACTCCCGATTTTTCGGCAAACACCGCCGTCCATCGCCGTTAACAGGTCTAGGACATACCTGTTCTGCATGGTCATTAACCGCAGGGCTCTTAGCTCCACCTTGATCACGTTAAACCCTTCTTCAGTGTCGTTGGCTAACTGTATCAACTCCCAGCGCGTAATCTGGAGCCATTTTGCGTATGCTCGCGCCTGGATGCTCGGGATAAGGGAGGCGAGCAATGTTTCTGCGGAATTGAACAACCGGTACTTGTCTGGAATTTGTGCCAACAGTTCTGAGGAGGCTTTGGATATGTAGTTGGATGACCTCTGCCACCTTGATAACACATCGTGCACATTGCCTGGGGACAGGGAATACAATTGTGGTTCTTCTGTTGGCTGTGTGTTTTGTTCACGATGGGCAACTGGCCCCTCTTTTCCTCCATTAATGTGGCTCTCCGGAATCACCATCAAAGCTGAATGCAACATTGCCAAGGAGCAAGTGCCCCTCCACGATTGTGGGAGGTGCAAGTATGCCTGTTTACCGCAGACCCAGTAAGTGTCCATTAGTGCTGTTGTTCCTTTCTTCATATCTGGGATAATGAGTGTCCGGTTACAGTTCTTATTTACACCCATGATATTCTTCCCTTCGCCATGGAAACACAGATTGTATGATATTTCTCTCTGCAATTTGAACGGTTTTTCTGTGGCAGTTACCAAGTCAGTTTCGTGATGTGCTCTTTCCAGACTGGTTTCCAGGTTCTCTCGGTCCACTCTAGCTTTTCTGCCATCAATCCTCGTAGTGATTCAGCCTTGCACGATATTACCTCATCTTTCCATTTATTGTCGAAAAATAATGTCCCTTTAATCACGAAAAAAGGTTCTTTCAAACATATTACTCCTTTGGTCCTTGAGTAGCAGATTTTCTCATTTTGCAACATTTCGAAAAAATACTTTGTGTGCCTGGAAGGTGTTCTTAATTCTGCACAGAGTGAGATGAAGGAGACACTGGGCATCTGCAAGAGGCCGTTCTTTAGGCAGCAGGACTTTAGGTTTACCTGAGGCGTGGGGAATCGGGGAACAGACATAACAACTTTGGTTGGTTGTCTGTTTTGCAGTGGAGCTCATGTCTGCGTACCATTTATTTGATTGATGTGGGTGTCTAGGGTCTTTGTTGTGTCTAGACCCAGGCCAGAATATTCGTCATATTTTTTCCTTCCCACCTCCCTCCTTCTCCTACTGCTTTTAAGGTAGCTTTTTGCTTCTCCTGCCGCTTGTGACATCGTTCCCACTTTCCCTGCGCCCGCCTTTTCCCATTCACCATATAGAGCCAAAAACCTCTCTGCCGTTTCTTCGTTCTCTTCCTTCCTACCTGCAGGCGGTCTAGTGTCTGCGGTTGGGGTAACTTCTGGTGTGGGCATTGTGGTTGTATAACCATGATATGACAGCAGGGTTGCGATCATTTAAACCATAAACATTATTTTCCGAGACAGCCTGTTGCACATTCATGCCTTCTGTGATGAGAGAGCCAACGGTCCTGGGTATCAGACCAACGAGCCAAGGTTCTCCCAAACCAAGGCTTCCTCAACTTGAAGGAGCTCTTTTCTGTGATACGCCCCTCTGCTGTGGTAGTGAAAACAGACAGAGGAGTAAATCAAATAAAAGAGAGGGGAATATGCGCACCACCAGAGGCCAAGCTGTAAGGTGAGAAAAACAAACGGGTTAAACAATGACCAATGGATGTCTACTCCTTCATACTATTCTACCCGTTGGTTATTACCTTATTCCAACGGGATAATATAAGGTGGGACTTGGAGGAATTTGGATTTCCTAAAGTAACAATTGATAACCAGTATTAATCCCTTACACTAGGAAGAGGGGTTGGTTTAAGCAAGCAGGCAGAATGCAATCTTACCACTGCAGAAGAGAGCAAGAACTGGAGGAAGTAGTTCAGGTAACAACGACAGGATAAAATAGCAAACAGGAATGTTAGTTATGTAAGCACCCGGGTGGCACGAGGGTCACGCTAGAGCCGAGATGGTGCCCCACACTGCAGAGCGTCTCTTGGTGCACTTAATCCTGATTAACACTCCGAAGTCTCTTTTGTGGAGCCAATGGTGAGTTCAGTTGAAGGCGTGAACAAAAGGAAGAGTGCTTGGCTCAGAAATGGGAAATATTCAACAGAGATAGTGGTACATTGTATTGCGAGGAGCACTGTATCAAGAGGTGCAGCAGAAATGGGGCGAGTAAACTACGACACAAGATAAGGAATCAGGAAGTCCTTGAAAGGACTGGATCGGTACAGAGAGGTCGAAACGTGTACCTGGGAGAGCTCGAGGAATCTAGAAGGCACTCCCCACGTGGATAGACACTTCACAGGGATCTCGGGTCACAAGCCTAGTTACCAGCCTACTCTTGTTTTGTATTCCTGACAGGAGTGTCTGCACAGGTCGCTTCCCAGCAATAGGCACCTTCATGCCCCGACTACCACACAGGAATCCACTACGCTCAGGGTCATATCACGCCTGTATCCCGAGTCATTCTATGAAACCTCTCTGCACGTTCCACACACACAATTGTGTGCACATCACACCGCCCTCACGTCATCACAGTCGTTTTTTTAGACGGGCACTGCCATCATATGGCACGTACTCCAACCCCATCATTCTCCATCTAGTGATGGCACAGAGTCTGATGAGCTCTCCACACGTCCACCCTGCATTGTGACGCGTGCCCATAGTCCACGGGCAATTTCTGCACACACTCTTAACATCACCATCGGCGTGACCATACACATGAACTCTTAACAGAATACAGACTAGCTATCCTTTAGTCTCTTCTTTTTACAGACCTGGTATCATGGCGTGCCACCAATAGGCATAGCCACTTCCTGGTGAACTCATTGGATCCAGGCACTCCAGGTCGATCCTCATCAGTGTATTGAAAACACCACAGTCTCCACCATGATTTTTTGAGGGACTTCCGAGTACAGCTATACCGCCAAACTCACACTTGACGGTAAGCCTGACTCGAATACACACGTTTGTGTATTTTCTCGGCATCATTTAGCCACTAATAAGTAACCAAAAGTATAAATAACACATCACTGAGATCATGACAGCTATCCATTATACCCCCACAGATAAAACGCACAGACAGAACCACTCTTCACTTCTATCCTGAAGAAGGCCAATACACTAGTGTGCTCTCAACAGCTGCCACCGTTGGCCGAAACACTACAGTGTTGATGATCTGTGACACAACTGCTTGACCCTCCATTTATGTTTATGTATATTGTTGTGTGTACTGTTTTTTCTACACCCGTGGACCAATAGTAGCCCTGGGTAGCACTTACTGGTATTTGGATTGATTTGTCTAGTTGTTGTATCAGAGAATGTGCATCAATACAGGAACTCTACCTCAATAATCAAGAAGTTGGTACCCATGTGTACCCCCATTGCTAAAATACAATACCTGTCCGTTTTACTGTCTTGCTTGTCTAAAATGCAAATATTTAGCAGTTTGCCAAAGAAATTGTTTTGAGATTCAGTAGATTTTATTCAAAACATCACTGTTCTTTTGATCTCACATCCTGATTTTTTCATATTATTATTATTTACCCTCCTGGGCATATGGGGACACCACCAGGCACCCTTTTTCATATATTTTGTCGTAGTTGTAACAGTGCTTCGATGCTCTCGGGTTTTGCATGCTTCACAAATGTAAAAATAAATAAATATGTCAGTAGATGTCATGAGTGGTCTCGGTTCATCAGGTAATCAATCCTCCAAACCCAAAGAAATCGGTCTTCACGTTCAGTTGGTTCCCTTGGTGGCAACATCAGCAATAGCCGGCACTGCCCTCCCCACATATGGGGCACTAGAGGGCCCCACAATTGTAACATCAAATTTGCAGATTTCGAGTGATACCATCCTATTCTGGGCTGGCAGTTTAGCTGATCTAATATCCAAACAATCTGAGTCGAGTTCTCATACTCTTATCAGTTCAATGCACGGCAATAGGTCCCTGGGAATTATGAGCTTATCCCACACTCCCAAAGTAATTGTTTGACCTGAACTACCCACCCTCGGCAGGTCCCAGGCCTTGACTGCCCCAAGGTCCCCCATACAAACTAGACCTGGCACAACCTGGGTTATGAATTACCCTTTACATGATCAGGGCCACAGTAACGTCCCACAAAACCCTCCAAAGGGAATTCTAATAAATCCTGTTCCCTCAGTGACTATAATTAAGAATCAGGATCTTGGTCCCAGAGATGTTCCCCCCCAAATTTGCACACAGCGTACTAAGGGGCTCAAAAGCAAGCGAGGACTGGGGGGGGTCCAGCGTCCAAATCTGTGCTTGCAAGATAAAACAGTGGGAAACCCAGATGAATTGGCTGCCCCAGTTAAGCAGAGCGCCCCATTTCAGGGCTTCCAATTGATATTGGAAAGTGTACTACCAGAAAATCAAAACATCAATCTCAACCATATTAATATACTAAGATTATTGCGCTCTATCCCTTCGTTGAATGCAATTACAAGTGGTGACATTCATCGAGTAGATTTTATGCTCATTATAGAACTGATCGTGCAATTTTATACATAAAATCCAAAATTCTTCACGATCGAATGATGAGTGAACTGCCTTGGGCCTAATACAGGATCGCTCGGCACTGTGGGTGGTGACAGCCTGTCCCCAAGAAAGATCATAGTCTCACTTCGTAGAGACCCTGAACATCTACAACTGGCCCATATTTCTTGGCACGACTCAGTCGCACCAGGCCAGCAGCTGGACTGGTCCTGGTTGTCCGGGGCATTGAATGGTGACAGGCCTAAGTTTTCTTCTCAGTATTCCTAATACTCACCAAACGTGTACTCAGTTAACACTCATATCATGGAATACACAGGCTGATTATTCATTGAAATGTAATCCTATTGTTGGTCAATGTTAGGGAGAATTCTCTGTTTGGGCCGAATTTCCCTACCTAGTGAGTCCCCCAGCAGCTTTGCTGGATTTCTGGGGTTTCTTTTTTTCTCCTGCCAAGAGTGAGACTCTTTTACCCTCACTCTTGGACATTTTGAAGTGTGTTTTCTTGGTTAAACCTTGTGTTGAATGGGCTATGGGGTCTTTTACTCCATAGGGCCTCATGTATTTTTGTGATGTGGGTCACACAGCACCCTCTGTGCCGTGACCCAGGGGTGTCCTAGGGACTCCCCAACATAGACTCCATACCCTGGGACTGACTACTGTCTCCCAGGGCATGTAAAGTCACCAAAGACTTTGCTAGTCTTGAATCCTGAACAGAACCAGTACAAACCATCATATTGTGGACGTACTGGCTGGGGCAATTCGATTGCCCCAGGGTCTGTTAGTCGAGGGGGCACGTCTCCGTCCCCCCTGATCGAGTTTTGGCTGGTGGCAGTGGAAACTACTTTTTATATTCGACCGCGAATATTTCCCTATGGGATTTCCCATTGTTTTAGGCTAACACATTTAATTATTTATTTACGGTAGCCTTAAACATACCGCCGGTTTATATATTTATTATTATAACTCCGGTTGGGACTTTTTGCCAAAACTTGATTATAAAATGGCGTTGGCGTTCGCCTCTGTAACTCTGACCCAAAGTGGAGCCCTTTGTTCCACTTTTGGCGGGCTTCTCCACAGAAGCCCTCCAAAGTGGTGCCACTCTGTCTGGGGTACTTAGGAGGGGTGGAGGGGGATTTAGGCACCCTGGACTGAGTTACCTTGGTAACTCAAGTCGCACTCCGTCCTGATTGGCCCAAGTGGTGAGCCGGCCGGCTCACCACTTAGCATGTTTGAGTGACAGCTAGGCTGGGTGAATGGGGGTTTACTGCATAAAAGCAGGGCTTTGGGGACTGGAACTTCAGAAGTCGCCACAGGACCAAGAATCCGACGAGGGAAGAGCTGAGCCGACCTGCTTCGACGACACCACCCGGTGGAGCCCTGCTGAACCGTCTCACCACTTTTTCCGACGACCGAGGAGAACTCTTAACGGAGTGGCTCCTTCCCTTGACTGGTGGGGACAACCAGTTTTCACCTTCTTTCCGCTTCTCGAGGTATCTCGTGGCCGCCTTGCCCGTGCCAAGCACCCCGGCAACCGGAATACCACACTTTTACCCCTAACCGCGAAAGTCGGTACAACCCTTTAACCGGAGGACTCCGCGGCTGGTTTCTTCCCGGGCAGTGCAACGACCTTCTTCTTCTGCTCTTCAGCGAGAACTTCTTCTCCCCTGACCGACGTCGAGCCTTGCTGCCACTGCCTGGAACAACTGCCACCGCTGGAGGATCCTTTCCGCTTAAGGTACCGTGTTCCGCCTGGCTTCCCTTGCCACCGACTGTACGGGGTAGATTTAGCCCCCGGCTTTCGAACCTGGGAGTGCCTGGGACACCCTGGCTAAACTTTCTAAGCCACTCTAAACTCTTTCTAACTCTTTGCAAGACTTTGAATCCCTACTAACAGTGTGATCTTGGGCACATTTTCGCTCCGGCTACTCTAAGAGTGGGCCCTGCCTAGTGACTTTTGCTCACCTGTGACTTTGTACTTCTTTGAGCCTATTGCAAGTGTTCTGGACCTTAGAGTGGTGTGTTTAACCTATTTCTGTTTCTTTTATCCCTTTCTTGAACCTACTAGAGTGTCATCTAACGTTAAGCGCTCACCTCTGTTTTAATTATGTGGTGTTAACTTAGAGTTGTCTAGATAGGAGTAAGGGTTGGAACTGCTTTCATTATAACTGTGTTTGAAGAGTTTTTACTATATTTTTGCTAGAGTGATTTCAACTTATGTGTGTTTAATAAATAAATAACTATATACTTTTGAAACCAAGCTCTGGTCAGTGTTTGCTTGTGCTATTGTATTTGAGTACCTATGGTGTATACTTTACATACTGCCTAACTCTTCTTGAGGGAAGTCTGACTGCTCAGCCACAGCTACCAAGTAAATCTGGGTGGTGCAGACTGCTACCAAGTGGGTTTACTGCTATACCTGTAGTCTTAAATCTTTTGCAGTGTTCCCCAAGGGAACTGCACAGGTTTCTGCCTAACACTGGTGTACAGCGGTGGGATTTGTATTGAGTATACATTTTATTGTGCTTTGAATACCTTAGTGCAACTAACCACAAAGCTTAGCACTATAAAAATAAACCTCTAACATGTCAGTCATAGAAAGCTATAGTCAAGAGTCCCTTGCAGCCAAAACTGCTGATTGTTTAAGAGTGCTCTGTAAACATAAGGATCTCCTGACTAAGGGCAAGAAAATGGAGCTGATTGAAAGATTGTTAGCTAACCAAAGTCTGGGTGATGGTTCAGAGGAACCTATCACTCCAGCAACTGTAGATGACAGTATTGAAGTTAACATGGAGCAAAATGTTGATGATTCTGAGGAAGAGTCAGAAGAGGAGGGTGAGGCTGTTGTGACTGTCCCCCCTAGGCCTCTGCCTGCTCTACCTGCTGTACCTACTGGACCTTTACCAGGTCCCACATTTAGTCCTCAGTACTTTGAACTAGAGAAAATGAAACTAGAATTGGAGTATAAGAAACTTAATGCTCAAACTGACAAAGAACTAAGGCTAAGGGAAATGGAGCTCAAGTATGACTTAGAAATGAAGAAATTATCTGTTGAGAATGTTTCTCTCTCTGGCTCCTCTAGAAGTTCCAGTCCTAAAAGACCCCGGATGCCTAAAGAATTGATTGGTATGTATGAGCCTAAGTTGGATGTGTTGGATTGGTTGTCTCTGTTTGAATATAATCATGGGCTCCAGAACATCACAGGAAATGACTTACTCACCTGGTTGTTCTCTAGGCTTCCCCCTGTTGCAACTGATGTGGTGATGAAGATGGGGGAGGAGGATAGGAAGGACTATGAATGTGTAAAACTAGCTTTGATAGCTAGGTTTGGGAAGACCCCTTCCCAGTATTTTAAGAGGTTTAGGAGCCTCAAAAAGCATGATGGTACCCCTTGGGCTACCTGGGTGAGTGAATGTTTGAAAAACTTAGAGGGATGGATTAAGGGTTACAAGGTGAACACTTATGAAGGTATGAAGAATTTGTTTATGTTGGAGACTATTTATGATGCCTGCTCTCCTGAGCTCAGACAACACTTGGCTGATTCCAGGGAATTAGATTCCCGGAAACTAGCTAAGGCTGCTGACTTGTGGGTTGCCAACAGGGCCCCTCACAAGGATTCTGGGGTCACTCAGAAGAAGGATGGGGAGAAACAGCCAAAAAAAGACTCCAAAGAGAATTCTAATAATTCCTATCCCAAAGAGGGCCCCAAACCACAAAATAACCAGGGTAAGCCACATGGGAAACCTAGTCAGGCTACTGTACCTTCTGGCCACAAGCCAGAAGGAGGTCAGAACAAGCCACCCTTCCAGAGAGCATTTGGACAATGCTATGTCTGTCAGGGTACTGACCATATCAAAGGAGATCCCAAGTGCAAGGGTAAACCTGCAGGGATCAGCACAGTCTCCTTAGCCTTCACTCCTGAGGATGAAGTACAGATGGCTAGTGCCCACTTTGAACTCTTTGCTGAAGAACCCTTGGGTCTTCAAGCAACTGTAAACTTAGAGCCTATGGGTCTGGTTAGTCCCCAGAATAGGGTTGTGTATAACTCCCTACCTGTTAACTCTAAGGTGTATTATGTGGACAGTGTTCTTGTCAATGGCCAGGATACTCCTGCCAGGAGAGACACTGGGGCCAGCAGAACAGTAGTGGATGAAAGCTTCTTTCAACCTGAGGATGTGGCCAAAGCACCCAAAGGTCCCACTAAGATGTCTGGAGGCCCTGTCCAAATGGTTCCTATTCTACCAGCCCTCATTCAATGTAACAACATGACAGTAAGGATCCCTGTCAGTGTTCAGGCTGAGGTACCCGGGAAGGTCCTGTTAGGGAATGACCTAAGAACTCTAGGAGTAGTGTCACATACCCCCAGGCCTCCCAGTATGGAGAAGCAGAACTTAACCAAATTGGCTAGAAAGGCTACCTTGAAGGACCCTTCTAAGCCTGTGGGACCCTCTACTGAGAACCCCACTACAAGCCCTGGTGTTAGTAAGTTGACCTCTAACCCAGGCACCTTTCAGGATAGTATGCTAGGAACCTGGGAGCCCCAACCAAGCTCCATCATTGTTCCCCTAGTCTCAGAGTCTCTGACTCCCCCTGCTTCTGAGGAAGAGGTGGATAGACCAACTAGGCCCCTATCTGGACCTGAGAGAACTGGTAATTCTCAGTGCTGGTGGAAAACCAGAAAAGAAAAGTCTAAGGCCAAAAACCTTCAGACTGTTGGACCTTCTACTGAAGACCCCAACTCAAATCCTAATATTAGGGGGGAAACTCCTAAAATAGGTAAGGGTAGATCTAAGAGGAAGGGGAAGCAGGTGCATTGCCTAACCCCAACCCCTCCAACCAAGAGGCCTAAGACCCAACCTGCTCCCACAAGAGAGGTGGTGAGGAACCTTGGAGGCCCCTCTAGATCTAAGGGAATCCTTTATAAGGACCCCTTCAAAAAGCCTAACATAGGTTCAGAAGTTGTACCAACTTCTGAGGGACTGGTCAACCAGATCCCCTGTAACAAAACGACTGATGTTCCTCAAAAGGTTTGTAGGTCCTTTAGCTTGCAAAAGAAAACCTTTGAGTTTTCCCTTAAGCATAGGTCACGGTGTCACCATCAAAATGCTGATGGACTCTCTAGGATGTATATCATCGACTAGAGGTATGAGGTTCATCCAGGAGTGGATTAAATCCTCCTGTCCCTTAGTCTGGGGGGGGCGAGTGTTAGGGAGAATTCTCTGTTTGGGCCGAATTTCCCTACCTAGTGAGTCCCCCAGCAGCTTTGCTGGATTTCTGGGGTTTCTTTTTTTCTCCTGCCAAGAGTGAGACTCTTTTACCCTCACTCTTGGACATGTTGAAGTGTGTTTTCTTGGTTAAACCTTGTGTTGAATGGGCTATGGGGTCTTTTACTCCATAGGGCCTCATGTATTTTTGTGATGTGGGTCACACAGCACCCTCTGTGCCGTGACCCAGGGGTGTCCTAGGGACTCCCCAACATAGACTCCATACCCTGGGACTGACTACTGTCTCCCAGGGCATGTAAAGTCACCAAAGACTTTGCTAGTCTTGAATCCTGAACAGAACCAGTACAAACCATCATATTGTGGACGTACTGGCTGGGGCAATTCGATTGCCCCAGGGTCTGTTAGTCGAGGGGGCACGTCTCCGTCCCCCCTGATCGAGTTTTGGCTGGTGGCAGTGGAAACTACTTTTTATATTCGACCGCGAATATTTCCCTATGGGATTTCCCATTGTTTTAGGCTAACACATTTAATTATTTATTTACGGTAGCCTTAAACATACCGCCGGTTTATATATTTATTATTATAACTCCGGTTGGGACTTTTTGCCAAAACTTGATTATAAAATGGCGTTGGCGTTCGCCTCTGTAACTCTGACCCAAAGTGGAGCCCTTTGTTCCACTTTTGGCGGGCTTCTCCACAGAAGCCCTCCAAAGTGGTGCCACTCTGTCTGGGGTACTTAGGAGGGGTGGAGGGGGATTTAGGCACCCTGGACTGAGTTACCTTGGTAACTCAAGTCGCACTCCGTCCTGATTGGCCCAAGTGGTGAGCCGGCCGGCTCACCACTTAGCATGTTTGAGTGACAGCTAGGCTGGGTGAATGGGGGTTTACTGCATAAAAGCAGGGCTTTGGGGACTGGAACTTCAGAAGTCGCCACAGGACCAAGAATCCGACGAGGGAAGAGCTGAGCCGACCTGCTTCGACGACACCACCCGGTGGAGCCCTGCTGAACCGTCTCACCACTTTTTCCGACGACCGAGGAGAACTCTTAACGGAGTGGCTCCTTCCCTTGACTGGTGGGGACAACCAGTTTTCACCTTCTTTCCGCTTCTCGAGGTATCTCGTGGCCGCCTTGCCCGTGCCAAGCACCCCGGCAACCGGAATACCACACTTTTACCCCTAACCGCGAAAGTCGGTACAACCCTTTAACCGGAGGACTCCGCGGCTGGTTTCTTCCCGGGCAGTGCAACGACCTTCTTCTTCTGCTCTTCAGCGAGAACTTCTTCTCCCCTGACCGACGTCGAGCCTTGCTGCCACTGCCTGGAACAACTGCCACCGCTGGAGGATCCTTTCCGCTTAAGGTACCGTGTTCCGCCTGGCTTCCCTTGCCACCGACTGTACGGGGTAGATTTAGCCCCCGGCTTTCGAACCTGGGAGTGCCTGGGACACCCTGGCTAAACTTTCTAAGCCACTCTAAACTCTTTCTAACTCTTTGCAAGACTTTGAATCCCTACTAACAGTGTGATCTTGGGCACATTTTCGCTCCGGCTACTCTAAGAGTGGGCCCTGCCTAGTGACTTTTGCTCACCTGTGACTTTGTACTTCTTTGAGCCTATTGCAAGTGTTCTGGACCTTAGAGTGGTGTGTTTAACCTATTTCTGTTTCTTTTATCCCTTTCTTGAACCTACTAGAGTGTCATCTAACGTTAAGCGCTCACCTCTGTTTTAATTATGTGGTGTTAACTTAGAGTTGTCTAGATAGGAGTAAGGGTTGGAACTGCTTTCATTATAACTGTGTTTGAAGAGTTTTTACTATATTTTTGCTAGAGTGATTTCAACTTATGTGTGTTTAATAAATAAATAACTATATACTTTTGAAACCAAGCTCTGGTCAGTGTTTGCTTGTGCTATTGTATTTGAGTACCTATGGTGTATACTTTACATACTGCCTAACTCTTCTTGAGGGAAGTCTGACTGCTCAGCCACAGCTACCAAGTAAATCTGGGTGGTGCAGACTGCTACCAAGTGGGTTTACTGCTATACCTGTAGTCTTAAATCTTTTGCAGTGTTCCCCAAGGGAACTGCACAGGTTTCTGCCTAACAGTCAACTGTTGAAGAGCCACCACTTAGTCACACTTCAAGAAATATGGTTGATGCTTGTCCATCGCTTGATGGTTTTTTGTCATCTTTTCAACTGGCCAAAAAGGGCAATTTTGGTCGTCCGTTTGGCGGTTACACACTTTGGTTCATTCCAATCAACATCTAGGTATTATGAATTCCATGGATAGGGTACACATAGAAGATTTAGCTTGGATAATACCATTGATATCTTGATCATTAATATCTACTGGCACCAGGGCATGGGTCCATTGGAGAAAGTTGTCGAAGTCATTGCAGGTTGGGGGTTGCCCGTGGGATTGGGAGGGGCCTGGATGTGGGATTGTGAGAAGGGGGTCACAGGGGTTGGATGGGGACGGGGGAGATGGGTTTGTTATGTTTGACAGGAGTCCGATTCCTAACCTGGCGTCTCACTATTATTCCCATTATAAGGTGGCTGGCTCCTCCCAAATTGGCGATGAGCTAAGGGGAAGGGGGAGTCCGTCCCTGTCCATTGCACAACAGTGGAGAAGATGGCATTTCAGGTAGGAGCATGGAAAATTGTGGGAGAACAGCCCCTCCAAGATCAGGAAGGTGACTCAGTATCTCAGAAGACAACGAGTGGAGTTGGCCTTTATCCAGGAGGACCATCTCACCCCATCCTGGGGCCATAAATGGGATCCCACCGCTGGTGCCACAGGTACTTCTTCTCTTATTCTTCCTATGCGAGAGGGGTGGCCATCCTAATAGTAAGGGGGGGGTCAAGTTTCCCTTGATTTCAATTGCAAGAGATGATGAGGGGAGGGCCCTGTTGGTATATGGTGTCCTGGAGGGCGTGCTGGTGGCACTGGTGAACTTGTATGGCCCTAATGTAGACAGTGATAATGCCTATGACTGGGTGATGGTACAGCTGGCCGGGTGTCAGGATGCTGCTATTGTATGGGGTGGGATCTAAATACTGTCATGGTTCCCCTTATGGATAGAACAGGGATGGGCCTATGCACTGTGTCTAAGGCGAGTCTGGTCTGGAGGTACGGGCCATTTGTAGGACATATGACCTTGTGGATGGCTGGTGGCGTCAGCACAGGAACGAATGTGATTACACTTTTCACTCCTGGGTTCAAGGTTCCAGCTCTAGGCTGGACTACTTTATGGTCTCCCGCGAGTGCATGATTCTCCCTCGTACTTTGTCGGATCACTTGCATGTGCTTCTGGAGTGCCTGCTGGGACAGGGAGGGAGAGGTGCCCATTCTTGGAGATTCAAATCAGATGCGATGCATTTTCCGGTGTTCTACCGAGAATTGGGGGAAGAGATCCAGTGCTACTTTCACTACAACTAGGGCTCAGTTTCCTCGCCGGGCACGCTTTGGTAATGTTTTAAGTGCTATATCAGAGGAATGTGTATGGGCAAGGAAAATGGGATTCTCTGGGAGATTGAGGGGACCTTGCGGCGAGTGAGGTCCGATTCAAATGGTTGGAGACCGAGTATTTATCAAAGGTGGACCCTAGGACCTTGGCGGAGCTCCTCAAGGAGCTTGATAGGTTTAGGGCAAACGTTGGCCGTGAGATTTGATTCTTGGGTCAAGGCCATCAGATCCGTCAATATGGGGAGGGGCACAAGCCGGGCGCTCTGCTGACCCGGTTGCTGATGGCTGATAGGCAGCCTCCGCAGATAGTGTATTAGAGACCCCTCAGGCGTGTCCCTGCATACGGAACAGGGCATTGCGGTGGAATTTCGTGCATTCTACAAGCACCTATATGAGTCCAGATGCTCGCAAGATCCAGACAGTTTGTGGCAGGATCTGCAGAAATTGGAGCTGTATTGGGTGGAGCCACAACTCTGCGAGACACTCAATTGGGAGGTCTTGCTAGAAGAAATTTTAGAGGTAAGAAGCAGCTCCCGGGTTCTAAGTCCCCAGGGCCCGACGGTCGAAAGGGGGAATTTTAACAGGCGTACACGCCTATTCTCGCCCCGGTTCTCCTGTGGCTGTATGTGGAGCCGCTGGCTGTTGGGACCTCCCCCCCCAAACCCCCCTTTGCTGCGTGATGCCAACATCGTGCTTTTACACAAAAAGGCGAAAGCGGCTGAAGATCGTGCCTCATATAGGCTGATCTCGTTAGTGAACGTGGATAACAAAATAGTCGCTAAAATGCTTGTCAACCGTTTGCTCCCCCTAATTCCAGGACTGGTGCTGGCAAACCATGCCAGGTTCATTCCCGGGAGGAATACTACCTGTGGCCTGCGCTGTTTTTTTTTTTTGGATCCTTGCAGCGATTGAGCAGATGACCCAGGCGGTTGTGGACTTTCTCGGTGCAGAAAAGGCCTTTGACTCTATTGAATGCCCTTACGTATTTGCGGTACTCCAGAAGCTGGGGCTGGGCACAGATTTGATGAAACTGGTCTCCTTATTATACGTTAATCCCTCGGCGAGCATCGTGGTGGGGCTGGAGAAATCCTTGAGTTTTGATATGGGGAGGAGGACACGACAGGGATGCCCGCTCCCCCATTTTTATTTGCTCTCGCAACAGAGCCTGTGGGGCGATTTCTGCATGAGCGTCACATTCAGAGAGGATTGACTTTGGGCCCAAATAGGTTGATTATCTCTTGTACGCAGACGACGTGGCTCTCTTTATTGATGACCCAATTAGGAAAATGAGCCTGGTGCTGCAGGAGGTGTTGAGATACGGGGAATTCTCTGGTCTGAGGATTAATCGCAGTAAGTCAGTGGTGTTCCCCCTTGTGGAGGGGGACCGAGAGGTTCGAGGACGAGTTTGGCCTTAGATGGGAATTTTCCTGGGTGGGGTACCTGGGGGGTGGAGGTATCACGGGCCGGGATGACCTGTTTTGTGACAATTATGGGAAGGCAATTGGAAGCTCCATGAGGCAGTGGCGAGATAGCAGACCCTTCCACTTAAACTTTTGGGCCGCATCTCAATTGTAAAAATGATTGTGCTTCCTAAATTTTTGTACCTTTTCCTAAATGTCCCCCTGTTATTGTGTGGTGGTTTTTTTCTACGACTGCGGGGGCTCATTCTTGATCTGCTTTGGGTGGGGAAACCTGCAGGGGTGGCGTACACCACATTAACGTAGCCATTGACAAGGGGGGGTCCTGGCTTTACCAGATTTGGAACGGTACTATTGGGCGGATCAGGCGCACTTCCTCAGCCATTGGTATGCCACCCATTTTGTGAAGCCACGTGCAGGTGGAGTGAGCTCTTGCTGTCCCTGACCTGCTGCGTTCGTTGATCCTCGGGTAACCCGAGTGCTGCCCACTCCCAGAATAAAATTACCTGTGCTGTCTGGCACAAGTTAGCGGGGAAGCTATATGTCCCTGTTTTGTACTCGTCCCTTCTCCTGATACAGCATTTGGCTGGGTTCCCGCTGACAAGTGAGCAGATATATCTTCAGTGGGCGGACAAACTTGGGCATAGTCACTTTTGGCTATCTTTTCGTCAGCAATGAGTTTATCTCAGTCTAGCAGGCAAGGGAGAGAGGGGGCCATTCAGCCCTAGATATCTTTCTTTATTTTCGAGTATGGCATGTGCTCAAAGCTCTATCCCCCTCCTTTCCCATGCAACCCTCCTTGTGGCCATTATTACAGCGGGTGATACAGTCCCAAGGAGAGGATCATTTGATCTCGCGGATAAATGATCGCATTATGTCTGACATGCCATGGGACGGGAAGGTGCTGAGAAGACGGTGAGAGAAGGCCTTTGGAAGGACCTTAGCCGATGAGGTTTGGACATATGTGTTGGGACAAATCCAGAAGGTGTCACATTCAAGCGAATACATTTCAACTTCCTACATCTGGTCTATTATACCCCGGTTAGGCTTCACAGGCATTTCCCCTCTGCACCAGATGCTTGCGCCAGATGTGGCTTTGCCCCTATCGGGTTTTCTTCATTTGGCCTCGGAATGTTCTCTGGTCTACGGCTTTTGGGCAGGGGTACTCGAGAAAGTCTCCTTGATCATTGGAGAACGGCTGGAGCCGGACCCGGCAATGGTACTTTTGGGCTGTACTAGGACCTTGCACAGGGGATGAGGTGGCTGGTGGGGCTATTGGTGATGGCTGCTCGCAGGGTGGCCATGGCATGGGGAAGGAGTCACCCTCCCAGTGTACAAGGGTGGTTGCAAGATGTTGCATATTGTCAGGATGTGGAGACTTCCTTCATTTGAACTTTGCCACTGCATGCCGGGCCACCAGAGATTTGGGACCCATATGTACAACTGGGCGGAATGTTGGGTCATGTCAATATTTCATGTCGTTTTTAGTGTGCGGTGTACTAATCTGGGTGGGCGGAGGGCGAGACCGGTCTTCTTGTATGCGTACGTTCCTGTTGTTTTTTTAATCTGGTGAAAAACCATACATTTTTCAAAAGAAAAGTCCTGTATCAGAACTCCCAGCCATCCACAGGGGCAGGCCCATTAACCGGTTTCCATACAAATTTCATAGGTAGGCACATCAGAGTTCCCTTCAGTCAGAGAGTGTCTGGAAAGCGAGGTCAAGACCCTTTCAAATGGAGGGCCAGTGGTAGAATGTTCAAGGAGCTTGGAGCAGGAGCTCATTTGGGAATGGCTGGCAAAGAGTGCAGATGAAGCAGGAGGCAGGATAATAATGGAGAGACGCATGGCCTGTGGAGAGAAGGACCTAGGGGCCTTGGTAGAGAAAGACCTACTATTTGGGTAACAGGGAGACCCAGGAGGCTGGGCCAAGAAAGACCAAGGAAGCTAGGGCATGAGTGACCCAGGAGGTTGGGAAGGGAGCGAGATTGGGGAGGTTGTGGAGAGAGATACCCAGTAGTCTGGGGAGGGAAACACAGGAGAGAGACCCAGGAGGCTGTGGTAAGGAAGCCCAGGAAGTTGGGGAGGAAAAGACACATATGGTTGGGGATGTAGAGACTCAGGAGGCTGTTGAGAGATGACTCAGAAAGTTGGAAGAGAAAGATTGCAAAGTTAGCTCTGGTTGCTGAGGTTTTTTGTGGAGGAGGTGGTGCAATGGACTAAACAGGAGGGGATAAAGTAGCCAGCCCTTAATATGTAGGTGCCTAAAGAGATGGTGGTGAACAATAAGGAGATGGTTAAGGAAAGGGGTCATCGGCCTGGAGATTTGAAACCGAGAATCACCAAGTGTTGGAGAGGGGAGGAGGGACGAAAGGACGATTGTGGGTAGAATAGAACTGGAGGAAGAGGAGTCTGAGAAAATATGCAAGAGGAAACCTGGGGCAGGTGGTGGAACGAACTTGAGGTGAGGGGGTGTAGTAAAGGGTTGGAAGGAACAAGAGAAGTTCCCCTAGTTAGGAACCTATAGCGAAATCAAGAGGGAGAGAGAGACTGGGTTGCAGGGACCCAAGGAGAGGTTGTGTTCCCTTCCATAGTTTGACATTCAATACCTACTTCATTTGGGTTGTGGGTCTAGTTTTATTTCCAGTCAAATTTGGTTTTATCTAGCACTTTAGTGGTGTGAACCTTTTTTGAGATGTATACCCTGTCCTGCGACTGGCCCACTTTAAATTGGAATACGTCCCAGAACCACCCCACAAACTGTATGTGCTAACCGACAACTGGTTTAATGTTTGTCTAACAGCTTAATGACTGAAAACACTCTGTCATATGTTCTGTTCTACTATGGTTCCATGGATAGTTGGCCCCAGAATCATTAATCATGGGGACCCCTTTACCATTCAAATTTACCACTGCTTTCTTCCCTTCATCATCTGTACCTTCTCCTGCTAAAACGACATCATCTTCTTTCAAACTTCGTTCCAACATGTTAATTTGCCCCACATTGCTACTTTTTGCCGTAGGGGTATTGCGACAGCACCTTCTTCATTATTCTTAGGCGCGGGTGGTGCTTGGTTACTTAGCACTTTTCCAGTTATGGAGCTCTTTGCCCTGACCTTGCCTTGGATTTCACATTTACTTTTCGCTCTTGGAGTAACTGTACACATCACTTCTAAACCCCTCTGTGAATTTGGCCTTCCTTCCTCCCCCTGGCAGGCTCTTACCTGTACTCTGATGGGTTCTAGGTATCCATAGAATTGTTTGAATTAAAATAAAAAGAATGAGAGATTTTTTTGAATACCAGCTGAACTAAATTTTCGAACAGCTGAAAATGTCAAACAAATATCCCATTCCATACCATTATAATGAACAAGGGAAGCCTTGTTCGCTATTATGGCACCAGGGATTGCATGGGTGTCCCCCACTCCTGAGAAAATAAAGTTAGATGAAAAAGAAAGAGAGAAAATAAGAGGACCCGGCGGCGCTGGTTCCCATCCATGTAAGTGAAGGGAACCGGCGTTGTAGAGGGATGAGGAGTCTGCACACAATGAGGTGTGCCGCCAACAGGCAAGTAGGGGAGATGGTGGATGGCGGGGTCATGATTTGACCGATGGGCCCATTTAGAATTCAGCATTTTCTAATTCTAAATTTTGCACCTCACTCAAATCATGGAACATCCAGGTTCTAGAACTACAAAGGGCATTCTGGCCTACAGTGGATCCTCTCTGGGACCTGTGACATCCTATTACTGTTAAAGAAAGCAAATAACATTAAGCCAAGCAGGCAACAGCAAGCATAGTTTTATTCAAATAACCCCTAACGACTCCTATGTCAACCCTGGGACAACTCCAGCGCCTTCTGTCCATGCCTGTCCACGCACACTATTTTGTACAGGTTACGCCGTTACCATCTCCCAATCCCTGAAACCACTTTTACTGGCAAACATCAGGGTGCATCCCTAAATGTTGAACAGTAGTTAGACCGACATCCTTGGGTTCCTCAGAGCACCAGTAATGAGTCCAAATACTAATACAATTGTCAGCTACACTTGAGGGAAAGATGTGGCTACTCAACATCCATTAGCTCATTCCCACAAGATATAGATGGTGGAGATTCTCCACCCCATAAGGTCTCTGCTGTTCGGGAGGCATCTGAGCCACTCCCTCCTTCAAAGACAGCCGAGTATCTCCGCTACGCAACTGCCAACCCAGGCTCAAGGAAGGGGAAAGGATGAGAACAGCTGCTCTCAAGCTCAATGCAGAGGCCCTATTCATAGCCCTATCTTACTCTGTCTATGTGGAAAGGGTGTATTAGTGCAGTTGTAAAGCATGTTCCCTCTCGGTGGGTGAGGGAGACCTGCTGAAGGAGCAAAGATGGTTGTGATAGCCGTGTGGATTGGCAAAAAGTATCTTTGATGAAGCAAAGAACCTCAAATACAGATTCAACCTGTACCTCTATTGGTGCCTGGTGTTCTAGGGCCCATTGTTTGTAATTCAGCAGGATTGGTGGGGGTTAATATCTCCTTCCCCAAACTGCTCGATCAGCACCTTCTCCTGATGCTGTTATGAGAGACCAACACAATGGCATCAGTATTGGCCATAGCGGAGCTCTCTCTACATACAAGTAATGTCAGAAAAGTCATACAACATATGTTTAACAGCTATTATTCAATCTATCCATAGGTCACCAAATTCTACTTCTATGAAGATTTTAGGGACTGAAGGCATGTCTCCTGCCCTTACCACCAACACTTTCATGGTCCAATATTCCTTGCTTAAAATTCTGTCACATGTATAATCCCTTATCCACTTTGAACCCTTTCTGGAGCCTGGGCTTGACGAGCTTTATTCCATTCCTTTTTTGGATCTGATTTCAGGAGGACCTGAATTGCCTGAATGTTGGGCAGGGCACCAATGTGTTGCACTTGTCTTTTTACTTACACTGGCACACTATATGTTGTGTTCTATTCTTTTAGCAAGTGCTAAAATCCCCCTTCAGCCATAATCTCTCTCAGGCTTTGCTATCTTCAGCGAAGCAGGAATTTCTCCATCAGTATTTCATACACAACGTGCAAGAAGATGCTAAATCCCTCGGGATGGAGATGTGCTTCTACTGCACCCTCACATGAAGTGGGAATTCTCTAATACTGCACTGGTTTTTACCTCACAAGGTTTGTACAGTTTCTTCATTCTTATTTCATGTTCACTGAAGCCTGCTGATACCTCCTTCCCTAGCCTGGTCAGGTTCTTGATAATTTCCTGCCCACCCGTCCCCAAACAGTTCACTAAAAGTGACTTCTTCCGATCCAAGCTGACATGTGTTCCACAGGTGGCAGTCACATAATGACCAAAGCCTTCGCTCCTTTGTTTCCACTTTATCACGGATTCTCCTGGTATGGGCAGGAAAGTGACATATGAGATTGAGTGTTATTGTTCATGTTTGCTTCTTGAACTATACCTGTATCTTCTAGATCAGCACCTGCAGTTCCCATCCTGATACCTTATTCAGGGCCCGAATTTCCAAAGGTGCACGATGAGACACACAAACGTTCCATCTCTATACATGACCTAGTACCCGAATGTATGCAGATGGTAATGCTTTTCGAAGCACCCAAACACCAGTGTTTGTCCTAGCCCGCGGACCAAGGTGTGTAGGTGTTGAGGCTGCCAATGCCAAGGCCAAAATGTATTGAGGCATACAGGTCATTTTCACTACACATGGTGTTGCTATATGAAAGTGGTTCAGAAGAAATCATACGCCCATGATTGCTGTTGTGGCCTGCCTCCTGTGAGTAACAGACTGTTGGCTCTGGTGAACGAAACAAAGCACAACTATGTGTCCATATTATATATTTTTCAGTCACATTCTTGACTGATGCCAGTTGCTATCCCTTTGGCCAGTGCTAAGTGTGTCCTCGAAGCATGTAAGGTTGTTGGTTTAACTTATATTATCTTTACTATTTCACATTAAGACGCCGGCTGTGTTGCTTTGACTGTGCCTCAGCCCAGTCTAGTGTCTGTTCATCGAATCCTTACCAGCAGCACTAGATTGACTCACTACAGGCTCCTACAAACAAATGTTTGCCTTTCAATGCACTCTGTGCTCCATGTGGAATGTAGAAGCACCTCAGGTCACTGTGTGTCAGAGAGTCTGCCACAGTCTTGCTCAGGAGCCCCCCCCCACTGGTCCTAATCATGGCACGGTACGTTTGACCAATCATGATGTGGGTGACACAGCCTGGAATGCAGTGCTGTTCACCACCCTACAATTCTCTCACTGCTAAAGCATTCAGAGCTGCTGCACATGACAGCCATCATTTGCTGCACTACTTCTTTACCTGCCACCAGTCACCTGTGAGGTCTCCCACAGGATTTGCTGATGACTCGACACTCAATAAGGTTCAAAGAAAAAGTTTTATTTAGTCTATAACAATGATATTTCACCCCATAAAAGGTGTGAGGCTAACAGAGGTCCAGAGAGGACAACAGAAACCAAGTACTAAGGGTATTTGGATGGACAGTTTCTTTTTTTTTAATACTTTTATTTTCAAATTTCAAACATCTGAGTAATACGATTTGGATAATCAACACGCAACTGAGGCTGGGACACAAGTCGACAAAAGAGGGGGGAAGGGAAATAACTTAAGCAAGATAAACTAACGAAGGGATAGGGGAAAGGGAAGTATGATATCTCGAGGCAATATTAAACGGTAACACTTGGAACAGACTTGGCTCTCATTGCGGCCAAACTTAGAGTCATATCCTAATGCTTATCTTTAGTGTCCAGGGTCAAGTTCATGGCAAGGGGAGGGATTGATGGGTCCAGGGGTGAAAAGATACATTTTTAGTTTAAAAAAAAGAATTGGTCGTACAAGGCCAGCCTAAACCCCCATCTATAGTACAATTGAGGGTGCCAAATTTCAAAAGTCATGGTGAAAAGTGTGCAGGGTTGGCTGCCTTGAATGCATAATACACAATGTCAATCACAGTTCACATTTGGCCCGCAATCCAGGGTCTTTCATAAAGGTTGCTAATATACACTGTCCCTGCTTGGGCAGCGGCTGTCTGGCATTGAGGTGATAGTTGATTCCCTCCCATCTATTCTGGGCAGATTTCAAGCATGCGGTATATGTTTTTCCCACCCTCTCTCCAAAGGAGGCTTACAATGTTCTGCGCTAATTCACTTCTCAGATTCACCAAGAGTTCCTGTGGACTTTTAGGTATTTTAACGAGTCCTCTGGGTTGGATTTCCAGAGAGCCTTCCTGGCTTGGATTCTCCATGAGCTTTCCTGGCTCCAGGTTCTCATGGAACCAACCTGATTCAATCTCTCAACAATCACTTCTAGCTCTGGTCTATCAAGAGTCATCTTGCAACTGTCTCCCAACAAACACTCATGGGTTGGACTTTTTAGGAGCGTCTTCCCAAGAGTCTCTTGGTAAGCCCTCCTGGCTTGGGGTTCTCAGGAGTCTTCCTGGCACAGAATTTGAAGGCGCAAGGTTTTTTATTTTCCCTTGGTGTACTTGCTCATCCCAGCAGACCCGAGACTATGACTTCCAGCTAGCCTCTTGCACTCTCTTTCTAGTTCACGTCAGCAAGATTTTTTGTTACCTGAAGCTTGGAAAGGTAGACCATTCAGGAAGCAGTTTCATGGCAGCAGCCAGGTCCTGCCATGGTTCCCTGTGTTAAGTGTCTTGTCGCCCTTGACCTACTGCCTCCTGGTCCCATATCTGTCCCTCTCACCCGGCCGTCTCTGGTGTGGTATGATTGTTGCCATGGTATATTCCATGTCCTTAGTATTGTTTCTCTCCTTTGAAGTGTGCTTGCGGTATGTGATTGTGGGTCTCGATCGCTGTCTGTGTAGATCCTTGCTTAAATCCCCTATCCTGATAGTGGGGAGCAGGTGTCGCTCCATGTACTGTCTCTGGGTTGGCATTATGGAGTGAGAGGCTTCCCCAGGCAAAAAGGGCATCCCTTCAGCCCAGTCCAAAGTCTATGATCTGTAATTTCGTCACAGATCCTGCTTCTCGTCGCCACATGAAATAAAATAAATGTGTCCAATAACTACAACTCTTCAAAGGCCCCACAGGGAGCACTGTTGTTGTACTGGGTCTTGTCTCCCAACTGAACATCTGTGAGGTAGAAAAGGATTCTACTAAACGATGGATACTATTTATGTGTTAGGTTTGTCAGTCCCAGGTGAACAGGTAGGCCTTCTTCTCTGTGGACCAGCCAGAGGAAACGAAATGTTGCACTGCTAGCCAATCAATAGAGGAAAATGATGGATGACGATTACTGCCAGGATTCCCCGTGGCTGCAAAAGAAAAGATAGTAATCATTACAAGAAAGGTTTAACACCAGCAATTAATCCCTCCCTTTATCCACATACTTTACCTGTGGGATCCAGTAAGTGGAGGTGTAGACCAAGGAATAGGGTGAAGGGAAAACTCATCCAGTCGACACCACAAAGAAAACAAGCTTTCAATAGCTGTCACTAGGGAGGAAACATGGGGCCTAACCCCGGGTGACACAAGGGGCAGCTAAACTGCCATTCCAATGAGATGTGTAATATTCGTCCAGCGGTAAGGTTCTTTGTAATATGTGATGGCTATCATAAGCAGTGTGGAATGCATCACCTTCGACTAAGGGCTGAAGGTTGCGAATGCCAAGGAATCATAAAAGATTCAGAACCAAAAAGATGTTTCCTCTTTGTTGGACATATTGTTTTGCAAGACGTACACCGGTGAACATTGTGCTTACAGCAAGGAATGATCGTATTTAATAATTTATGAAACAGCCTTCAGTCAGTGAATCTACCTGCTGTCCCCCAGCTGGGGCTGAAGAATGAGAGCATGACACCAGCATTGAAAGGCGCACAGTCATTTTCTTTGCAATTATATCTCCCTTTTCTGGTATTTTATAACTGCCTGCCTTTAACGGAGACTGTGCTGCTTTGCCCTATTGTGTGAGTCAAGAATTGCAGAAGGTCTGTCTGTTTTAATGAGGGCTTGTTTACTGACATACATAACCTCACACAACCTGCTATAACCGTGAACACCACATGAAAACCATACTTGCTTTTCTAATCTTGTCGGCCATAGAAAAAGCATGCCCTGGGTGCACAGAGTAATAGCAGCGTGTACCAGGAGGTGTTAAATTAATGTCTGCTCTCTGCATTGTGGGGGTACCACTTGGTAACATTTCATCTGTGATGACGTGGGATGTTTTCATTTGTTTTTTCCTCAGGCTCCTCCTTGGTGGTTCCTCTTCTGAGCCCCACACTGCTGTTCCAACGGCTGCTCACCATAGCTCTCTCCTTGATGGCCTCCTACCTGCTTCTCAGCACAGGGTATATTTCTCCTACTTACTATATTAAGTGCTGTTGTATGTCTGATTCGTCTGTCAGGAATTTTCTATATGTAACAATGAACATGTTTGTCAAGCATACAGTGTACATTTTGATGCACATGTAGCCTTAAAAAATGTCTTTTGACAGATCTGGATGAGACGGTGAGAATGGTGTTAATGTTCATATCTAAGTTCACTTCCCTTGTTCTTCACGTTTACGAAACATAGAACAACCTGAGAGGTAAACAAGGACATAGGCTACTGATGTTCTTCAGGTCGTCCCCTGAATCTGCAAGGCCATGTGTTTATAAAGCTATTACCAGCTGTGATGAAGTCCCATACCTGCACCTTGGGGTACAGTGTGACGTGACCACTGGTCCGGTGCCCTCCAGCCACTACGTAATTCTGGTTCCAGGAGGTTGTGTTAGAAGATCTCCTGGCTTACCCCAACATGCCCCAGTCAGTTGGCAGGGGCTCCTCACAGAAAGCAAAAACATACTTCTTTCCCTTAAAGGGAATCTCCTAGTCTATTAATTACTCCTTATTGTGTGTTAAACCTGCCATCCAGAGGTTGAATATAAAACACAATTTCAGGGGGGCGCTTATTGCCATTTGCAAGCACTTTCTAAATTGGAGACATTCATCTGATGAGGTAGACTATCAAGGTATGTGCATCCATTATTAACTCTGTTTAGGTACATTTACTTCTGACTAGAGATTCCCTGACCATGCTGCACACCCCTGCCGCTAATCTTCCCCAACTCACTGTCCTCAATCATTTCCTTTTGCCATCCATTCACCTGATCTTGGGGTCCTGTTCCTCCTCTCTGTTCAATTAAGTGGACAACCACGCTACCTCCGATTCAATATCTCACATACCCCACTTTCTTCACTGTCTTCCTTTCACATTTGTTCAACTATTCTCTATGGCCATCTGATGGTCCATGACAGAGTAAGCTTTCTAGATGGCTCATGACTACTTCTTTGTTTCACATGATTCTATACTTGCTCAGTGAGGTTTCCTAGAGTTGCATATGTTTCTCGTCACTGTGCATTCTGCTATTTCAGTAGTGACCAGAATTCCCTTTACTGTGGTGACCGCCAGATGTGCCATTTTGAATATTCAGCAAGACTTCCTGGTTTCTTTCGTCTGCACTAAAAACTCCCCACTTTTGCTGATAGTTGATATTTTAGTGCTTGTTTTGTCTGAAGATGTCTTGATGTTTTTTTTTTCCTGCAGTTTTCTTTTTGAACTGTGTGAGATTATATCTATAGCCGTGGGGTACTTGTTTGAGATTGCTGATCAAACTTCAGGTTTGATGTTGATGGGCACTCTCTACCGTATTCTTGATTGTGGCATTAAACTGCTCAGGCATGATTCTTACTTGTGGCTATATGGGTGTTGGGGAGAATTCTCTCTTTAGGCTGAATTTCCTAACCTAGTGAGTCCCCCAGCAGCTTTGCTGGATTTCTGGAGTTTGTTTTTTTCTCCTGCCAAGAGTGAGACTCTTTTTCTCCCACTCTTGGACATGATTTATGGTGTTCCTTTGACTGTTGATGTGTTTTATGGGCTATGGGGTCCTTTACTCCATAGGGTCTCATGTGTTTTTCCTATGTGTGTTACACAGCACCCTCCGTGCAGTAACACAGGGGTGTCATAGTGACACCCCACCATAGACTCCATACCCTGGGACTGACTACTATCTCCCAGGGCATGTAAAGTCACCATTGGCTTTACTAGTCCCAAATTATTAACAGAAACCAGTACAAACCATCATATTGTGGACGTACTGGTCGGGGCAATTCGATTGCCCCGGGGTCTGTAAGTCGAGGGGGCACGTCTTCGTCCCCCCTGATCGAGTTTTGGCTGGTGGCAGTGGAAACTACTTTTTATATTCGACCGTGAATATTTTCCTATGGGATTTTCCCGTTGTTCGAGGCTACCAGCTTTCATTATTTAATTCTTATAGCCTCGAACATACCGCCGGTTTATTTAATTAATATTAATTCTCCGGTTGGTATTTTTTGCCAAGGCTCGATTCTAAAATGGCGTTTGTGTTCTCTTCTGTGACTCCAACCCAAGTCGAGTCCTTTGTTCGACTTATTGGCGGGCTTCTCCACAGAAGCCTCCAAAAGTGGTGCCACTCTGTCTGGGTACCACAGGGGGTGTCGGGGGGGGGGGGGGGCTTAGGCACCCTGGACTGAGTTACCGTGGTAACTCAAGTCGCACTCTTGTGTGATTGGCCCAAGTGGTGAGCCGGCCGGCTCACCACTTAGCATGTTTGAGTGACAGCTAGGCTGAGTGAATGGGGGTTTTCTGCATAAAAGCAGGGCTTTGGGGACTGGAACTTCAGAAGTCGCCACAGGACCTGAGAATCCGACGAGGGAGTAGCTGAGCCGACCTGCCATGACGACACCACCGGTGGAGCCCTGCGGAGCTGACTCACCACTTCCCGACGACAGAGAAGATCACCCGGCTGGAGAGGCTTCTTCCCCTGACTGATGGGCACAACCAGTTTACCTTTCTTTCTTCGCACCCCAGCCCGGTTTGTGGTCGAACTACCCGTGCCAAGCACCCCGGCAGCCGGATAGACACTCACCACTGAACCGCAAATCAACGGACCGCTCCTTGTACCTGACAAACTCCGCAGCTGGTTTCCAAGGAGCGAACAGATGATCTCGCTAGACAATTGCTACAGTCACAAGCCGGGCAGACCCCGTTACCCGCATCTGGGGGAAATCTTCCTTCTACATCCTCTATGAATCCAGTGCAGATCAACCTACCTGGGAATGTACCTCTGGCTCCGCCCGAACGATTTTCTGGTGACCCAAAGAGGTTTGCAGTATTTATCAATCAGTGCCGGTTGCATTTCTTATGCCGGGCAGCAGCCTTTCCAACTGATCAAGCTAAAGTAGCTTTCGTACCTTAGTGGCAATGCGGCAGACTGGTCGATCCCTCTAGTAAATCAAGATGATCCGGTCCTCCATGATTTTCAAGCTTTTCAGCTCAGTATGGAAAAACTGTTCGCAAGACATTCACAGGGGCAGGCCTTGGACAATGAGCTTCTTTCGTTGCGACAAGGTAATCAAGACCTGTTGGCTTATATTGCGTCTTTCAACAGACTGATAGTGGAAACTCAATGGCCTGAGGACAAAAGGATTACGCTGTTTTATAGAGGTCTACGTGGAGAGCTCAAAGATGTGTTAGCCCAAGTAGTGAATCCCCCACAAGATTGTTCGGACTATATAGACTTAGTCGTTCAAATAGATCACAGACTGCAGAACAGGAAGGCTGATCGTTCCAAGTTTGATGCTCGAGTATTTTCCAAACCGCCGACTCCTTCCAAAGGAGTAGACTCCGGGGAACCCATGCAAATAGGGGGCCTGAAAGGTCCTCTAACACAAAAGGAGCGGGAAAGGAGAAAACAGTTGCAATTATGCCTCTATTGCGGAAACTCAGGGCACTTTCTTCGAGACTGTCCGGTGAAACCTGCCAAGAAGGCAGTAGGAGCTGCAGTTACCAAAGTTACAAACTCTGAGCAGGGAAACGACCTCGCCCGACAAGAATAGAGGTCCTCTTGCCGAGCGTGAAAACCAGTTCCGTGACCTCGCATTTCGTGATACCTATGGTCCTCATTAGCCCTGATAATCCGGATCGATTACATGCAATTGAAGCTTACGTCGACAGCGGTGCCATCGGCAATTATGTGGATCATGAAATGGTTTTGAGGATGAATCTAACTCTTTGTCCCAAGGCTGTAAAGGACGTCATTACTACGGTGGATGGAACGGAGATAGCCTCCGGACCAGTAACGCATACCACTCAAGAAGTGACGCTAGTAAGTCAAGATGGACACCATGAGAAGATCGTGTTCGATGTGATCAAGGCTCCTCAGTTTCAGATTATTCTAGGAATACCTTGGTTAGAGAAACACAATCCTCTGATCGATTGGCGAGCAAGAACGGTCCAGTTTCCAGAATGTGTCTCTACTTGTCACCCTCCACCTGGTGTTGCACTGGCAGCAATTTCTTCAGAGACTCCCCAGTTACCTCCCGAATACCTAGAATATCAAGATGTTTTCCGGAAGGATCAGGCTAACTCTCTACCTCCTCATAGGTCTTATGACTGCCAGATAGACCTGATACCTGGATCTACTCCTCCTTGTAGTAGAATTTATGCCCTCACCGAGCCTGAGAACCTTCACCTTCGACAATACCTGGATCAATACCTGGCAAATGGGTTTATTCGTCCTTCCAAGTCCCCTGCTTCTTCAGCTTTGTTCTTCGTTCCAAAAAAGGAAGGAGACCTTAGAACTTGTATAGATTATCGCTCCCTGAACCAGATCACCGTCAAGAATAGATATCCGTTACCTTTGATCCCTGAACTCCTGGACCAAGTCAGAAAAGCATGCATATATACAAAGCTGGATCTTAGAGGAGCCTACCACTTGGTACGAGTAAAAGAGGGCGATGAATGGAAGACGGCCTTCCGCACCAAATATGGGCTATTTGAATATCAGGTCATGCCCTTCGGACTTTGCAATGCCCCGGCCGCCTTTCAATATTTTATGAACGATGTCCTCAGAGAGCTCATAGATGTGTGTGTTGTTGTTTACATTGACGACATCCTCGTTTATTCCTCATCGGAATCTGAACATCGGAAACACGTGAAAATGGTCCTCGAAAGATTGCGTCAACACAAACTTTTCGCTAAGTTGGAAAAATGTGTTTTCAACGTGACTGAAGTTGAATTCTTGGGATTCATATTATCACCTAGCGGAGTGCGTATGGATTCAAAGAAGGTCGATGCAGTTCTCAAATGGCCATCACCATCCTCCGTAAAAGGTGTGCAAAGCATGTTAGGCTTCGCTAACTTTTACCGCAGGTTTATCCCCGAATTTTCTCGAATAGTCCAGCCCATCACTGCCTTGTTAAAGAAAAACAAACGTTTTGAATGGTCTACCGAGGCGGAACAAGCTTTCCAGGATTTGAAGACTAAATTCATCTCTGCACCAATCTTAAAACACCCTCGCCCCGAACTCCTCTACATCGTGGAAACTGATGCTTCAAGCCTTGCCATGGGGGCAGTTCTATCACAAAAGGACCCGGTAACCAATCAGTTGCATCCCGTGGCATTTTGGTCCCGCAAATTCTCGCCTCCTGAAATCAATTACACGATTACTGACAAGGAACTTCTGGCTATCAAGTCTGCCTTTAAGGCTTGGCGGCATTATCTGCTGGGGGCCCGACACACCGTTACTGTGATTACGGATCACCGAAACCTGCAATGTTTGAAAACCGCAAAAGCCCAATCCTCTAGACAACTCCGTTGGGCATTATTCTTTGCCGAGTTTGACTTCATAATTACCTATCGACCTGGTACAAAAAACGGTAAAGCTGATGCCCTTTCTCGGATGGGAGTGGAAGAACACTTGATCAACCCTAAACCTGTACCAATCATTCCCGAACAAAGAATTCTGGGTGTAATCGCCACACAATCCATAGAGGAAGTTAAGGATAAAGCCAGGCAACTTGTAACTCCAGCAGACATACAGAATTGGCATCTGCAGGGAAAGGACTTTGCAGTAAAGGACAACTTATTGTATTTCCAAGAACGATTATACCTGCCCAGCACAGATTTACAAAAAAAAGTAATCTCTTGTTATCACGATTCTTTAATGGAAGGACATCCCGGTATGGCCAAGACCTCAGAAAAGATCAAGCGCTACTTCTGGTGGCCGTCTTGGAAAAAAGATATCAGAGACTTTATAATGTCCTGTGGAGTATGCGCCCTAAACAAGAGTCAAAAGGAAAGACCAGCAGGCCTCTTACGCCCTATTGACATCCCACCTCGCCCTTGGCATACGCTTTCTATGGACTTCATCACTGATCTACCTCCATGCTCCGGATACAATACGATTCTAGTAATCGTGGACTTATTCTCCAAGATGGCGCATTTCATTCCGTTCAAAGGCTTGCCAACAGCAGCAACTCTGGCCCGAGAATTTCTCGAAAACATCGTCCGACTGCACGGTTTTCCTTCGGTTCTAATTTCGGATCGAGGTAGTCAATTTATTTCTCATTTTTGGCGAAGTTGCTGTCGGTCGGCTCAAATTGATGTGAGACTATCGACCAGTAACCACCCTCAGACCGACGGACAAACCGAGAGGACCAATCAAACTCTGGAACAGTATTTACGCTGCATGCTGCAACAAACTGAAAAAACTTGGAAAGACATCCTTTGGATAGCCGAATATGCCTACAATAACTCTGTCCATTCGGGAACTGGGAAAACCCCGTTTTTTCTTTTATACGGCAGTCACCCTCGAACCTCGGAGTTGGATCCCCTCCAAGATCTTGAAACACCAGCAGTAGACTACCTGCATTCTACAATCACCCAAGCCTTTCAGGAAGCTGTTTCTCACCTTCAAAGGGCTAAAGAACAATACAAGAAAGGAGCAGATCAACATCGGAAGGAAGCCCCTCAATATCAAGTAGGGGATCAAGTCTGGTTATCCACCAAATATCTACCTCTAAAAGGGCCACGCACATTCAACCCAAGATACCTTGGTCCCTATTCCATCACTACCATAGTAAACCCAGTAGCGGTCAAGTTGGACTTGCCCCCGCACATGAAGGTACATCCGGTCTTCCACGTCTCTCTATTAAAACCCGTGCAACCTCAAACCCGACTAACTAAATCTCCAAAACCCATCCTAGTTGATGGAGAACTCGAGTTTGAAGTCAAAAGCATTCTGGACTCCAAGATCTCCAAATCTAAACTATTTTACCTAATTGACTGGAAAGGCTACGGCCCCCAAGAGAGATCCTGGGAACCTGCTGAATATGTCCACGCTCCTCGCCTAATCAAAAGATTTCACCGAACATTTCCTGACAAGCCAAAACCCCCGGAGAAGCCCGGTTTGGGAGGGGCCTTGAGGGGGGGTACTGTCATGATCTCTGCTTCCAAAAGGTCAGGGTTTTCCCAACTCCCTTGGAAGCAGATCCATAACCCAGGTTCCGAGTGCCAACCAGTCCCAATTGGGACCTTTTGGACCCAGTCCTGGCGCCAGTGGCACCAGGCTCATAAATATGCCCAGTCCCAGCGCTGGAAGCGCCGGGCTCATAATGCTTGGGTGGACTTACCTGCATCAGACCATGCTGCTTACTTGCCTGCCAGTTGAGCCTCTGATCCTCTTCTGTTTGGAACTACTTTTCCTGTTGGGTGGGGCAGGAGCCACTCCCTAGGTTCAGAACACTGGAACTCTTCTGGAAAGCAGGAACTCTTTTCTTACCTAGGCGTGGCTGTGGAAGGAGACACCTAAGCACTACAGGAGGCTATTTAAACCACACCCGATGGATGAATCTTGCTTTGCGTTATTCTGCATCCTCTGCAGCAGAACGCTCATCGTGTCTTCTGCATCTGATCCTGGGCCTAAGGAAAAAGGCTTACCACCCTGAATCCAGTCTTCAGCAACACCTATAAAGACAAGAAAGAACAGGTTAGCATTACGGTCTTCAGTGACAGCTCTTCACTTACCTGGTCCATCGGCTGTCACCAACGCCTCGCGCTGCATTCCGGCATCTGAAAGACAAAGGCTTACCTACTCTTCGTGCGCTCCGGAGGTCTTCGCACTGCATTCCGGCATCTGAAAGACAAAAGCTTACCAACTCTTTGCACGCTCCGGAGGCCTTCGGCGCTGCATCCCGCATCTGAAAGACAAAACAAGGTGCGTTTAAAGACATTGGGGAACTTTAATACTCACGTGCCATTACTCCTTTCCACATCTAACCCAGTGGGTATTCCAGCACCCTGCAGCCGCTCCGAACTTGTACCTGCAAAATAAAAAGACAGTTAGAGCGCATCGTGAAGCAGGCAACAAGCGCTTACTTACGTGCTTCCAGGCGCTTCTATTCATCACACGGTCTCCATCTTCAACTCACTTCAGCCCGTCATCCCCCATCGCCGGAACCCTGCAAAACAAGAGACATCATTACTAAAGACTTTTAAAGACATTAGAATTACTCGAAACTTACCGTTCGTGCAGTAAACGACGGACAGCAGTCCTCTGAAGTCAAGAGGCCTGCTCCCCTTATCCAGTGAAGAAACTGGTTACAGCACCCTGCCCCGAGGCAGATGGAGAGCAGGGCGTTCACTTACCTAAGGTGAGAGCGTTAACCTTTGGGGTTCTACAGGAGAAGAGAAAGGGAAGAAGAGAGAGACATTCAATAACCCAGTTCATTAATCCCATATTTTCTATCTGCAGACATCTTACCCTTCGAGTCAGACATACAGTGCACAGAGGTCCAGCCCAAAGAGCCAGCCGTGTGTTACACATCACCTTTGAAGATACAGTATACGCCCAGTCAAGACCGGCGCCTCTACGGGAATCAGGTGAGCGTTACAAACACCTGTAGTCCTAAATCTTTTGCAGTGGTCCCAGAGGGAACTGCACAGGTTTCTGCCTAACACTGGTGTACAGCAGTGGGATTTGTATTGAGTATACACTTTAGAGTGCTTGTTGAACACTTTAGGACAACTAACCACAGAGCTTAGCACTAAAAAGCTGATTTTTCTAACTATGTCTGCTATGGAGAGTTATACCCTAGAATCATTGTCTGCCAAAACTGCTGATTGCTTAAAAGTATTGTGTAGACATAAGAATCTCTCTGAGAAGGGCAAGAAAATGGAACTTATAGAAAGATTGTTAGAAAACCAACGTCTGGGTGGTACAGAGCAGAGGAATCTACCCCCCCAGCAAATGTAGAAAACAGTGATGGTATTGATCTGAATCAAAGTCTTGAGAATGAGTCAGAAGAGGAAAGTGAACCTAATGAAGTTAGCCACTCTGAGCCTCTGTCTGCCTTACCTACTGTACCTACTGGGCCTATCCCAGGTCCCACATGTAACCCTGCTCATTTTGAACACGAGAAAATGAAGCTTGAATTAGAGTACAAATGTTTTTTAGCTCAATCTGAAAGAAGCCAAGAGCTAGAGTTCAGAAGAATGAATGCCCAGGCTGAGCAGAAGCAAGCTGAGTTAAGACTCAGAGAAATAGATCTTAACCATGAATTAGAAATGAAAAAGTTGTCTGTAGAAAATGCTTCTCTCTCCTCTGGTTCTTCTAGGAGTTCCAGTCCCAAAAGACCCCGGATGCCTAAAGAATTAGTGGGTATGTATGAACCTAGATTGGATGTGTTGGATTGGTTGAAGAAGTTTGAGTATAATCATGGGCTCCAGGACATCACAGGGAATGAGTTACTTCCCTGGTTGTTCTCTAGGCTCCCCCCGTTGCAACTGATGTGGTAATGGAGTTGGGGGAGGTGGATAAGAAGGATTATGAATGTGTGAAGCTATCTTTGATAGCTAGATTTGGGAAGACCCCTTCCCAGTACCTTAAGAGTTTTAGGACCCTCAAAAAGCATGATGGTACCCCTTGGGCTACCTGGGTGAGTGAAAGTTTGAATAACTTAGAGGGATGGATTAAGGGTTACAGGGTTAACACTTATGAAGGAATGAAGAATCTTGTAATGTTGGAGTCAATTTATGATGCCTGCTCTCCTGAGCTCAGACAGCACTTGGCTGATTCAAAGGAATTAGATTCCAGGAAGTTAGCTAAGGCTGCTGACTTGTGGGTTGCCAACCGGGCCACTCACAAGGATTCTGGGGCTACTCAGAAAAGGGATAAGGGGAAACAGCCAAAGAAGGACTCCAAAGAGAATTCTAAATATTCCAATTCCAAAGAGGGCCCCAAACAGAACCAAAAGGGTAAGCCACCAGGGAAACCACATCAGGCTAGTGTACCTCCTGGTGCCAAACCAGAAGGAGGTCAGAACAAGCCACCATTCCAGAAAGCATTCAGTAAATGCTTTGTTTGTGGCTCTACTGACCATGTGAAAGGAGATCCCAGTTGTAAGGGTAAACCTTCAGGGGTCCAACTTGTTTCCTTAGCCTTCGCTCCAGAGGAGGAAGTCCAAATGGCAAGTGGAAACTTTCTATTACTGGCTGATGAACCCATTGGAGTCTCAGCTACTGTTTCTTTAGTGTCTCTGGGTCTGTCGGAACAACAGAACTTAGATGTCTATAATTCTATCCCAGATAATACTAAAGAGTATTGTAAGGACAGTGTCCAGGTGAATGGTCAGGAGACTCCTGCCATTAGGGACACTGGGGCCAGCATAACTGTGGTGGACAAATCGTTTTTTCAGGCTGAGGATGTTGCTAAGGCACCCAAACGCCTCACCAAGTTAGCTGGAGGGCCTGTGCAGATGCTTCCCCAATTACCAGTTCTCATCCAGTGTAATGACATGACTGTGAAGATACCTGTCAGCATACAAAGTGAGGTGCCAGGAAGGGTTCTGCTGGGTAATGACTTGAAAACTCTTGGAGTAGTGTCACACATCCACAGACCTCCTAGTAAAAGGTTACAGGAGCTCACCAGACCTGCAAGGGAGAGAACCATGAGAGGTACTCCCCAGGAGATGATGAAGAAAGAGATCACTCCTGCTCCACTGGAGATGTCAGCTGCTGTCTCTAAGAAAATAAAAGAAAAAGGGAAACCTAAAACTTCTAAAAAGAACCTCACAGCCAGCACTCCAGTGCAGCCAACAAAGACTTCCCCTAGGTTGTCCAAAGTTACACCAGTAACTCCCCCTCCAGCTGAGGCTGAGAGGGAAGTACAACCCTGTGTGGTTGAACTAGACTCTGCAGAAGAGCTAGTAGAAGGCCAGGAACTCATTGGAGATCTGGATCCTGTTGACCATCCTGAGCTGCAGTCTTTACTGGCAGAAGGTGGACCCAACAGGGCAGACTTCAGTAGGGGACAGAGAGAATGTCCAACTCTGGAAGGTCTTCGCCACCAGGTGGATGCTCAGGCTGAAGGGCAAGAGCCTGGGAAATATCGGTTACACTGGGAAGATGGCCTCTTCTACAGTGAACCAACCCAGTCTGCACCTGGGGACAACAAACGACTTGTAGTACCCCAAGAGAATAGACCACAGTTCTTGCAGTTCGCCCATGAGATTCCTTTGGCTGGTCACTTGAGTTTCAAGAAGACTAAGGAAAGGCTCTCACTCTACTTTTATTGGCCAAAGATGGGGGCCGAAGTAGATAAATACTGCAGGAGCTGCCACACCTGCCAGACCTCTGGTAAGGTTGGCTCCAAGAATGTGGCACCTTTAGTGCCTCTCCCAGTTGTGGGAGTCCCATTTGAGAGAGTAGGGATTGACATTGTTGGTCCCCTTGATCCTCTAACTTCCTCAGGCAACAGGTTTATACATGTTGTAGTAGACCATGCTACTAGATACCCTGAGGCAATTCCTATGAGGACTGTTACAGCTCCGGCTGTGGCTAAGGCCCTCCTTGGTATTTTTACCAGGGTTGGGTTTCCTAAGGAAGTAATCTCTGACAGGGGGTCAAATTTTATGTCCCACTACATGAAAGCCATGTGGAAAACCTGCGGAGTTACTTACAAGTTCTCAACGGCATACCACCCTCAGACAAATGGACTGGTTGAAAGGTTCAACAGAACCATGAAGAGCATGATAGGTGCTTTAGAGGACCCCCTTAAAAGAAAGTGGGACCTTCTACTGCCCTGCCTTCTCTTTGTTTATAGAGAAGTCCATCAGGAGGGAGTAGGTTATTCTGCCTTTGAACTTCTCTATGGTCATCCGGTCAGAGGTCCATTGGCTCTGATCAAGGAGGGGCTGGAGAGTGCTCCTTCCCCCAAGCCAGTTAGAGTAACTGACTATGTGATAGGTCTCCGAAGGAGAATGTCACAAATGATGGCAGAAGCAAGTGATAACTTGAAAACTGGACAAGCATTGGTCAAGCACTGGCATGACCAAAGGGCTAACATGGTTGAGTTTACTCAAGACCAGCTAGTTCTCGTTATGATTCCCACAAGGCAGAGGGCCTTGCAAGACAAATTTGTGGGTAAACCTGGAGAGGTCAACTATCTGGTGGACTTGGGCAACCCCAAGGAGGCTCCAACAGTCTTCCACACCAACAGACTAAAAGCGTATGTCTCCAGACCAGATGTAGGAGCTTTGCTTCTAGCATCATCAGAGGAAGAAGAGAGTGAAGCTCTTCCTGATCTCCTCAGAGGCTTACCTTTAAACGAAAAAAATTGAAGGAGTAAATCTCTCTTCAAATCTGACACCTGAGCAACAGGAAGAGTGCAAATCTATGTTGAATCAGTTTGCCTCTCTGTTCTCACTTTCACCAGGCTTGACCCCTTGGGGACAGCATGACATATTCACTGGTGACTGTCTGCCAGTCAAAAGCAGAGGATATCGAATGTCAGAGAATGTAAGAACCCACATCAAAGTTGAGGTCAACAAGATGCTTGATCTCGTGGCAATAGAGCCCTCTACTAGTCCATGGTCTAGCCCAGTTGTGTTAGTACCAAAGGCAGGATCTAAAGAACTTAGATTCTGTGTGGATTACAGAGCTCTTAATGCAGTCACTAAGACTGATGCCCACCCTTTGCCAAGGACAGATGAGTTGGTGGATAGACTTGGTGCAGCCAAGTTCCTCAGCAGATTTGACTTGACGTCAGGCTATTGGCAAATAGCCCTGACAGACCATGCCAAGGAGAAAACTGCATTTTCCACCCCAGTTGGCTTATACCAGTTTAAGGTTATGCCTTTTGGATTGAAAAATGCACCTGCTACGTTTCAAAGGATGGTAAACCAGGTTCTGAATGGGATGGAGGACTTCTGCATGGCATACTTGGATGACATAGCAGTGTTCAGCAATTCCTTTGAGGAACACGTGGACCACCTGAGATATGTTTTGCAAGCTCTTGGAAAGGCCAATCTGACCATAAAGGCAAGTAAATGCCAGATTGGACAGAGTAAAGTGGTCTACCTTGGACATGAGGTAGGAGGTGGAGAAATAAGGCCTTTGCCCAGTAAGATTGAAGCTGTGCAAAATTGGACAACTACTACTCCTCAAACCCAGGCGAGAGCCTTCTTAGGTCTCACTGGGTATAACAGGAATTTCATTGAGAACTATGGGTCCATAGCTTCTCCACTGAATGTCATCTCCTCTCCAAAATTCCCTAAAAAGGTTAGATGGAATGAGGAATGCAATCAGGCCTTTGAAACCCTGAAAAAGGCTCTTTGCCAAGCCCCAGTACTCAGAGCTCCTGACTATCACCAAACTTTCATTGTGCAAACTGATGCTTCAAATGTAGGAATAGGTGCAGTCCTCAGTCAACTGGATGGGAAAGGTAGGGAGCACCCCATTTTCTTCATCAGCCGTAAGCTGAAGGATCCTGAGACAAGGTGGGCAACAATCGAAAGAGAATGCTTTGCTATTGTGTGGGCACTGAAGAAGTTTAGGCCATACTTGTATGGTTCTACTTTTGTCATTCAGACTGACCACCAACCCTTGAGATGGTTAATACAAATGAAAGGGGAACATCTAAAACTATTGAGATGGTCAATCTGCCTTCAAGGGTTTGATTTCACCATTGAGCACAGGTCAGGGTGTAACCATCAAAAGGCTGATGGACTCTCTAGGATGTATTTCATCGACTAGAGGTATGAGGTTCATCCAGGAGTGGATTAAATCCTCCTGTCCCTTAGTCTGGGGGGAGCGAGTGTTAGGGAGAATTCTCTCTTTAGGCTGAATTTCCTAACCTAGTGAGCAGCTTTGCTGGATTTCTGGAGTTTGCTTTTTTCCTCCTGCCAAGAGTGAGACTCTTTTTCGCCCACTCTTGGACATGATTAATGGTATTCCTTTGATTGGTAATGTGTTTTATGGGCTTTGGGGTCCTTTACTCCATAGGGTCTCATGTGTTTTTCCTATGTGTGTTACACAGCACCCTCCGTGCAGTAACACAGGGGTGTCGTAGTGACACCCCACCATAGACTCCATACCCTGGGACTGACTACTGTCTCCCAGGGCATGTAAAGTCACCATTGGCTTAACTAGTCCCAAATTATTAACAGAAACCAGTATAAACCATCATATTGTGGACGTATTGGTCGGTTCAATTCGATTGCCCCGGGGTCTGTTAGTCGAGGGGGCACGTCTACGTCCCCCCTGATCGAGTTTTGGCTGGTGGCAGTGGAAACTACTTTTTATATTCGACCGCAAATATTTTCCTATGGGGTTTTCCCATTGTTCGAGGCTACCAGCTTTCATTATTTAATTCTTATAGCCTCGAACATACAGCCGGTTTATTTAATTAATATTAATTCTCCGGTTGGTATTTTTTGCCAAGACTCGATTCTAAAATGGCGTTTGTGTTCTCTTCTGTGACTCCAACCCAAGTCGAGCCCTTTGTTCCACTTTTTGGCGGGCTTCTCCACAGAAGCCTCCAAAAGTGGTGCCACTCTGTCTGGGTACCACAGGGGGTGTTGGAGGGGATTTAGGCACCCTGGACTGAGTTACCGTGGTAACTCAAGTCGCACTCTTGTGTGATTGGCCCAAGTGGTGAGCCGGCCGGCTCACCATTTAGCATGTTTGAGTGACTGCTAGGCTGAGTGAATGGGGGTTTTCTGCATAAAAGCAGGGCTTTGGGGACTGGAACTTCAGAAGTCGCCACAGGACCTGAGAATCCGACGAGGGAGAAGCTGAGCCGACCTACCACGGCGACACCACCGGTGGAGCCCTGCGGAACCGACTCGCCACTTCCCGACGACAGAGAAGATCTCCCGGCTGGAGAGGCTTCTTCCCCTGACTGGTGGGCACAACCAGTTTACCTTTCTTTCTTCGCACCCCAGCCCGGTTTGTGGTCGAACTGCCCGTGCCAAGCACCCCGGCGGCCGGATAGCCACTCACCACTGAACCGTGAATCAAAGGACCGCTCCTTGTACCTGAGAAACTCCGCGGCTGGTTTCTTCCCTGGCAGTGCAACAGGCCCCTGTCTTCCTCCACGACGAGATCCTCTCTTCCTCCGGACGAAGCACCGACTTGCACCCGCTGCCAGGAACAACTGCCCCCGCTGGAGCGTTCTCACCACTTCAAGGTACCGTGTCCGCCAGGCCTCCCTTTCTAAAGATTGCAACAGGGTAATAATAACTCCATAACCTTCTGGACTGGGCTGGCCGCCTTGACCCTCTAACTGGTCCCTTTTCTTTGATTCAACTTCTTTTTGAACAATTACAAGACTTTTATGCACTGCAACCGTGTGACCTTGGACACATTTCGTTTGGATCCTCTTAAAGCAGATCCGGCCTAATAACTCTGAATTCACGGTTTCACTTTGCCTTCCTCTCTTGCTATGTTCTTGTAAAAGTGTTGAGATCTGTTTCAATTTGTTCTCTGCTTTTCTCTCCCTTTTTAAAAACGAACTATTAGAGTGCCATCTACGTTAAGCGCTCACCGCTGTCTGAAAATAAGTGGGGCTTTACTTAAGACTTGTCTAATATTCTTTTAAGGGAGTGTATATCTTTTAGTGACCGTGTTTTTGAATTGCTTACTATTAGTGCCTGTGTGTTTTTCTAGATGTGGTTTTAAATAAATAATTATATCTCTTTTACACCAAGCCCTGGTCAGTGTTTACTTGTTCCATTGTGTGCTCTTGACCTATTGTGAATACTCTGTATTCTGCCTAACTCTTCTTGAGGGAAGTCTGACTGCTCAGCCACACTTACCAAGTGAATCTGTGTCCTGACTGCTCAGCCACAGCTACCAAGTGAATCTGTGTGGTACAGACTGCTACCAAGTGGGTTTACTGCCAAACACCTGTAGTCCTAAATCTTTTGCAGTGGTCCCAGAGGGAACTGCACAGGTTTCTGCCTAACAATGGGGTTCCTCCTAAAATCAGGAGTAACTGGATGAAGTCACAGATGTTGAATGGGGGCTCTCTGCATGTTTTTAGAGTCTCTGGTGTTCCTGAAGAGCAACATTTTATCGAGGATAGGAAAGACTGCCACGGATGCTACATTGGCATAAGTAGAAATCTCTGAGTGCTCGTCCTTTAGCACTTGCTGATACTTTCCTGAGTTTAAAAGGTTGTTGTTTGTCGCCAGTGTTCTTGCCATTATGTTGGGTAGTTGCAACATGTATATTGATTTGAGGTATGAAGGTATTCTTCAACTTTCACAAACGTGTCATACCGCCAAAGAGGTTTCGACCATGACGTCTTCAGAGATGAAACATATACGTCCTCTAAATGATTTTTTGTTATCAGTATCCTCTAGGATACTTTTATCCTAAGGCTGTCAGGTTCACCATGCACATTTTGCATAATATGGCTCCTTGTGTGTCTCAGATAATTCTTTGTGTAAATTTTTAAAAGATTTCTGGTTCATTCACGTCAGTACATGTGTTTCTACTATTGCAGTGTCATAATCCTGTGGGTTTCTTGCAGCAGGGTATTGTTTGTCACGGTTGTTCTGCAATACAAGTTATTGTGACTTGGGGTGAGGATGCTTCTTGTGCCACAAAGTTGCTTTGTTCTTTGGCCAGAGATGCTGATGCATCCGTAAGTGGAAGTAGATGTTCTGACAAGTATTAATTTGGCTTGTATTGCTTCCTTGGCTTGTAGATGATCTTGGATTTCTACTCAACATTCTGTTTCTGGATTCTGGGTGGCAGTGGGGTTTCCATCACCAGTTTGTTGAAACATTGAAACCTTCTAAAACATAAATAGACAATATATAAAAAAAACAAAGAATCAGTAATTTATGACGCTAGGGAATAAAACCATAAGTTATCCATCTTTGGCTCTTTCATAGATTCACATGGTTGGAGGCATAGCTCCTACAAGTAGATGGGCAGAATCTGCTGGTGCTGCTCTAAAAGTGCGGAAAGGCATGTCGGTCCCCATCTCATAGGGAGCTTATGAGCCTTGCTGTATCTGTATCAGACATTTATCCTTGCAAAACATTATCGATTTTCTTGACAAGATCCTGCCCATAAAAAGGCATATCCAGAATCTGGGACGGAACCTCTGGCTGAAATTGTGTGGCTTTCACCAGATCCGGCCTCATGAGTAGAGCCTCAGGTTCCATCTGCCTTAACCAAGAGTCTGCAACAACTGCAGAGTCAATGACATGGCCTGATGTCAACTCCGCTTCTTGACATGAGCTCTATCCTCATCCTGTAGGTCAGCTGGTGGGTGCTTTAAGAATGTGTTCATCCAATACCAATGCTGCCTATCATTGTCAAAGCATTGGCAGTACTAATAATCAATGACAGTAATACTGATACTTTACATCTGTTGGCTTCCAATTTTCTACACTCCTTGTCCCGTGGGGCAATTAACGGGGATGCTGGGTTAAGTAGCCTTTACCTTATCGTGACCGTAATGACCGAGTCCGGCTTTGGACGAATCCTAAGGCATGCAATGAGCAAGGGTGTGCTGGCCTTAGAGGTGAAATTGGGTTTTCATCCACAGTGGCAAGAGATCTAATGACCAGGTGTCTTGGCCACTTTTTGGAATCTCCAGTTGGGAAAGTGGCTTCTCCATCTAACGTAGGTACTGTCAACTTTGAAATTGAGAGCTGTTGTTAAGGGACTCACGGGTCAACCGCAGTCAACAGCAGAACCGCCAGCTGAAACAAGCAGGAAAAAAGGAGCTTATCCAGCTGTCCATGAGTGAATCCATCCCGAGGTTACCCACTCAATGCAAGCAGTGCCCCGGTCTAGCTGCATACTGATTTGAATCCCACTAGACACTGTAGCTGCACAAGTAACAAAGAAAGGATTCTCATTATTGCCAACCGAGGGACAGGAGGACTACTCCAGCTCAGATTGGCCACGTTCAGCTGTTAAACCTCAACAGAGGTTCTAAAGATGGAATCCCTTGCAAACCGATTTGACAATTAATGCAGTTTGATAGCCTATGTTTAAATGTATTACATATGGCTGAATGGTTTATGATAAGAATGTGTTTACCTACCAATGAATGGGTTAATTACAGACTGACTAACTAGGTCCTATTCGGCAGAGCACACTTAATCTCCATTGCTGTACATAATAGAGAATTTGCAAACACGAGCCTAGAGAAAGCCATAGGATTGGCGAAACAAAACAAGCACGTGCGCCAAAGGTTATTGTTGGCTAAATGCACAAACATATTTATACAACCTGTAATAGTCATCTCACAAGTCACCCACTTGAATGTATGTAATTATGGGATATGAGGGAAGTTCCTTGGTTGTTTGATTAATAAACCAGGCACTGATGACAGGTATTCCGAAGCATACTTCGCTCTTTCAGATAAGACACAGCACAGAGTGCACTACTGAGGGGAGATTAACCTTTCTGGTTGCATATTTACTTGACTGGTAAGGTCTTACAGTCTCATCCACGCACCTGTTGCTGCCAGTGCCTCAGTAACTTTACACATAATAGACCGATACACACCCCCAGGGTTGGCGCACTCAGACTTGGCCAACACCGACTCACACAAACCTAACTTTGTTAAGGGACTGCCTAAGCCACGGTTGGAATCTGTCATTTGTGTCTTCCTCAGCCATGCCCCCGTTCGGGGTGGCAGTAGATATACGAGTTCCTAATCATAGTCCAATGGCTCTGAGTCCTCCAGTAGGATTAACTCTGGGAGGTTAGACATCTCTTTAATAGGAGACAGCTAAATAATATGTAGTCCCTTCGGTGAGGGATCCGTGGATGGGATCACCGAAGACGTGTGATCTGAAGGCATGGACAGGGCTATGGGTGAGTGTTTCTCTGCACTCTTGGACAAGATGTGTTTCAATGAAGAGTGTTTACCCATTGAGGATTGGGGTTTTTTTGTTGACTATGCATGCTTTTCCATCGACGACTTGTGCTCTTCACCAAACAAGTAGAGAGTACAGCCCTTTCAACTGATGAACTGCTCCTCTTCTGGGGAGCATGCATTTCAAGTGTGCTAGAGTGTAGGCAGGCCACGGCAATCCTTGGTTTTCCTCCACAAATAGCAGAAGCCTCCTGTGTCTATCCTGGAGCATTTCCTGGGTAATGGTGTGGCAGATCTCACAGTCCTCGGCTTTGTGAGGATGGATGCAATAAATACAGTCCTGCAAAAAACGGTCTTCTAAGGTTTCAAGGCCTCTTCCCTCCTACCTTCCTCTGGCATTGTCATGTAGCAGTGTGAAAACTCAACATTTTCCGAGTCCAGGAAGCAGATCCCTGGAGTAAAGTCTGCCAGCAGAAGAAGCAGGAAGGCCCAAAAGGGGACTGTAGGAAACACATTACAAGAAATGCAGTTAAAAGGGTTGAAAAAGAAAAAAAAAGCACAGAGAACTGAGGAGGATTACCTGTTACAAGACGTGTGGTGACAAATTTGTAAATGGCTGCTCTGTGTGCAGCTAAAGCTTATCCACTTCATTGGCAGGGAACACAAACCAAAATGAGATGGAGAGGCTACAAGTTAAATGTCTTTTCTCTATGGCTGTATTTATGCAATTAATTGCTATAGTATTTATTATATACCAGGGGAGGGGGGGCCCAAGTCTGACAACAGGGAATACATAATTAAAGCATTTGAATCTATACACATACCAGTGCTGCTGAACTATAACAGTAACAGATAAGCAACTAATTCTTAAAACATTTGTACAGTAAATAAATCCTAAGAACTATACATTACATTTTTATTATTTAACGATACTTAAAAATTAACCATTAATAACATCACACATTAAGCACAATTAGACTGTTGATTCAAAGTGTTCTGACCATTCCATTGTTTCTACCTTGCTCCTTATTTTGCCAAAGCCCTTTATAAATATTGTGCAATGGCAAGTGCTATATAATTACTCTTGGTAACTGTGATGAAATAACTTCTTCCCCACAGGAGTACAAGGTTGAGTAGTCGCTAAAACGCCTACTTAGCTCTCACACTTCTACAAAAGAAGAGTGATTACAATCATGAAGGTGAAACAAGAACAGTTAAGAGATATACCTCCTTTTCCTTTTGTGGTATTGTGGGCCGAGGGCAGGTATTAATTTCAAGAGGGGTGTGAATGTGAAACAGTAGCAACCCAAACAGCAAGGTAGAAGAGTCCAAAGTAAAGGAATGTCCATACAAGGTTGTATAAAACAAATATATTCTTTAATTAAACAGAACTAGCCCATTTGTTACACATTTCGCTGCACATGGTGATGGGGTTAGATTTAGTTATTCATTAAGGTGGGGGAGTCATACAGTTGTTGCTGGGGGGTCCCCCCCCCACTTTCTGATGCAGTGAAATTTGTAAAAAAATTTGAGCAGTTAGGGCTCAAACACATTTTCTCAAGGAAACATCATAGAAACTAATTAAACAGAGCATATGCACAAATACCTAAATAGAACAACATTACACAAACCCAACCCCCTGTGCAAAGAACACAGAATATGCAAGAGATAGAAAGATGCACTTTGGGTAATGGAAAACGGGTGAGCAGCAATCAGTAACCATAACGTGTTTAAAAGGCTATGTCTTGTGCAAGAAAAGGGATAAAACCAGTCTCTAGGGCCTAGAATTGAACCAGGGGGGCAGTCGTGAGTCCATAATACCATCCTGTTGTTCTTATCCGCTTAACAGCATCGGACCAATCTTGTTGGTGCTGTGTGAGCGATCAAGAGAGTGCCAAAAGCAGCACAGGGGGGTCCTGGTTGTTTGAATATGTCAAAAAAACTCGAAACAGTTCAAAGGTGAAAAACAGAGATCCTGACTGATCTGGCACTCAGGTTACTGTGAGTCCCAATCCAGGGACTCGGGCACAAGATAAGTCAATGTTCTCTTTCTCGCCACCATGGGGAAGTCTGGTAAACACCCGCAGGGAATGCTTGACCCCCGGTGAGCTCCTGGCTAGTGTATCTGGCAGTTAGGCAGGTCTTGCTCCAGCGGCAGATCACCCCCAATTTACCCTAGGGATGGATTTGGAGCAGTGCTTTCCTCTGCCTTGGAACACCTGTCTTCACCTCACAGCTGGAGGACACTGGAAAAGACTGCTCTGCCCGAAGGTTCCAAACGAATTCTTATTGAAAACTTGAAGTCCAAAGATGAATAAACAAAGGGGTGGGAGACTACCTTTTTTATAGGCACAAGTCTTTAGGTGATTGGACAAAAGCAATCCAATCCCTGTCCCTGTGGCAAGTGGTCTTTGCCTTCTAACATCGTACCCAAAGTGCTTTGTGCTAAAGGAAGTAAAGTAGACCGGAAGTAAGGAGAGCATCAAAGAGAAACCAAGATGGTGAAACCTTTCTCCAACTCTTGCTACATTAACTGTGCCCCTTTATTAGACCCAAAGCATCCAAGGCCCTTGGGTATGTCAACACCCAGTTGCAAGGCTAGTTCTTTTTTGTAGGGTGTGCCCTTTTGATTCCTGTTTCCCAGGACATCTCCTTATGAGGGGCTGACTTGCTGGAGAGGGATGTTACTAACCTCAAAAAGGATTAAAGAGCGGCAGTCCCCAGGGGTGCATTCCTGCTGGGGGCAGCAAAGGCAGTCAATCTTTGGGGCTAGAGGGTACACACAACATGTCCTAAACTGGCCTCAACCCGTAGTGTTGACAGATGTATGATACCAATAAGATGAGACTTTAATAATTATGAAAAATATGAACTGTCATACCCTGACCTCTGGAATGCCTTATATACTTATATAAAATGTTTTCAACTGCCACCAGGGTTGTAACTCTCATAATTATGTGGTTGTGGGACAGAGGTGCTAATTTAAATGTAGCCTCTGCACTGCTGTGACTTGGCAGTCGCAGCATCTGTCAAACAGGGCCTCTGTAACCTCTAAGCCTGCTCTGTGCCATCGGAGAGCAGGAGCTGCAGAACAGAAGGGTGATGTAGAGTGCATAGGTGTATGGTTGCTTTAATAACAAATCAAGATGGGATTATCATCTTTATTGCATTTCACTTTGAATTTATACCTACTATCTAAAACCATATGCGCAAGCATTGTTTGCTGTGACAAGGCCAGCTTTCTGGCCCTGTCAAGGCTGGTGGGGGGGGGGGGCAGGTGATCTACTCCCCCAAAACCAGTGCCACGATGCCTGCAGGTGGGCCCTCTCAGCCCCTCCTTACCTCGGGGGGGGTGGGCAGAAGCCCCATGAATTGCAGTCACAGCAGAGACGTGGGACACTGAGGCGCAAAAGGGAGGACCTAGGACACAGTCTCCGAAATGACTGGGGAAGCTGGGATGAGGGCGGCGGCAGGCCACCACACAATCAGGTGCAGCGGTGGGGGCTGCGTGAGCCTGTTGATAGAAACTACTTTAGCCTGGATGCCGACTGCAGCGACACCAGCAGAGAATAGAGACACCAGCAGGCGGAGGACAGTGGCACAGGAGAAGCTGGCCAGGCATATCTCCCAACAGAAGGGTGGGGCGAGGGTACGCGCTGCAGGAGACCTGCGAACTGAGTCGAAACCAAGGAAAGGAACGTGGCTCCATCAAATGGCATCCGCTGGAGCCCTCATGTAAGGGTGGACCCAATAGCCTACCAGTGTTTTTTTAATTAACAATAGGCCTACAATAATGTCTTAACAATGGGAACTCCAGTCCCCCATAGATTTCTGGGCATCTCATGCCCATAACGTGGCAAACTGTGTGGAAAGGGGGCGGGGCCTAGAGCCCCTTTGAAGTTTCCCTCACCTGTAGTGCCAGCAGCCAACCAGGCAATGGGGGTGGGGCATATAAGGATGGAATTGGGAAGATTCAGTGTTGGTTAGTAGGATGATGTCAAGAGGTGGAAGAAGGATGACCAAAAGAGCAGTGGGAGGACGGAGAGAAGGAGTGTGTAGGGGTTTAGCAAGAGGGTTTCTGTAGAGTGGTTCTGCATATGTGTGATACGAGACTCAGGTAGTGGTAGTGGCAGTAGAGGAGAGGTAGTAATGGTTGGAAGTGGAAGTGAGAGTAATAGTGGAGGGGAGGTAGTGATAGTAGAATGGCAGTGAAAGGTAGTTGATGGTAGTGATAAGTGAGAGGAAGCAGTGGTAGGGAGAGGTAGTGGTAGTAGCAGAAGAGTAGCGCTAGTAAAAGCAGGAGGTGGTAGAAGAGAGTTAGTAGTCGTAGAGAAGTAGTAGTGGTGAGGGAGCGAGTTGTAACTGAGAAGAAAAGACAGTAGAGAGAGGAGGTAGAAAAGTAGTAGAAGTAAAAGGAAATGAGTTAACATCTAAGGGTGGAGGTAGGAAGGCCTAAGGAAACCATCAGAGAGACATAAGCATGGTGGGGAGGAGAGAAACCAGAATAGGGAGGGCAAGGCGAAAATGTGTGTGACTGGTGAGTGGCTCCAACAGAGCGAGAGCAAGGCACCGTTCCCTAACTCCCTAGAGAATACTATGCGTATCAGAGTAGGGAAAGTTAGAAGACCCCTAGGGAGTTAGTGAGACAAACGTCTCACAGAAGTCACAGCAGCCTCAGCTCAGAAGTGGAAGACAGTATGGGTTACTAAGCCCTGGTACTAACAAGGGTTACGGCGGCCTGGGCTAGGTTGGGGATAACCCCAGGGAGATGGAGAGATAGAGAGAGAGAGAGAGACGGCCATAGCACCAAGAAATCGCAGGGCCATTAAGCATCTTAGAAGTCCGGAGTGGTCTTTCTAGGTGACACCCCAGCCATATTGCTTAAACTGGAATATAAAGGACAAAACAGAAAGATGTGCACGTGTGGCTCAACCTCAAAGGATCTAGAGTAGCAAAGGCACTTCTCCTCTGTCTTATATGATATGGTATTTATAAACTGAAAACAAAATATCAGTCTGCCAAATGGAATACAACACAAAATTAAGGATTTCATAAACTGCAACACGAAAATGGTAATATATGCAATAAAGTGCATATGCAATAAAATCTATGTAGGGAGCACAATGAGAAAACTCAAAACAAGAATTCAAGAACACTTTAGAGCCATCAATAAGAATGACATGAGATAACCGCTAGGATATCATCACCTGACAGAAGATATCAATGAATCCAAAAATTAAATGAAATTTCTCGGAATTAAAAGAATAACCAAGCCACAGAGAGGTGGAAATTGGGAAAAAATACTTGGATCCCGAGAAGCTTTTTGGATATGTACTCTTGACAGTTGCCATCCAGGTTTAAACACAGATGCGGAACGGAATCATCTTCTCTAACAAGGACTATTTCAAGCTGTTTAGCCAGAGGAAAACATTGAATGTTAGAAACAAAGACTGAAACTATCTATTGTTTAATTTAAAAAAACATCTAAATGTATGTATTTTTATAGATGAAAAATGAATGAAAGAATGTTACAGTTTAAGCACCAAAAAACTGAGCACACTCAACAAAAAGTATCAAATAAATAGCAGGAGATTTTGAAGCTCCCAATCCAAAATGGCACACACGCGCGGCATAACGATGGTAAGTAAAGTAAAAACATCCAATTATCAAATAATGTGAATGTGAAATAACACTAGTTTAGAAGAAAATATGAAGAATCCAAACAAAATGATAGTAGAACGAACAAGCTAAAAAGATTCTCTTTCCAAAAGGAAATAGAGTTCCCGAATCAAAATGGAGCGATCACATAAACCATAAAAATCACGTGACTGCAACTCAGGCAGAATAAATTATTCAACATTGTGAATGTTGAATAACATCAAATCAGAAGAGGTAAAGAAAATGAATAAAATTAGGGATTAGAAAGAGTTCCCATTCCAAAATGGAGGAATAGCGATCACGTGATAACAAAAATCACGTGACCGCTAATGGAAATGAAATGAAACACGGAAGAAGAAACACTCGCGAACACATGTTATCAAGCCGTGGGGAAACAACTCTGAAAAGGACCTCCAGAAAGAAGAGAAATCCTCAACTAACACAGGTAAGTGTAGTATTCCCTCTCCTTAGCGGCCTTTTTTCCGTACAGAAGATATAATGAAGCTAGGAAGTTAAGATCTCTCAGCCACTTAACAGAAAGCGGCAAACTAAAAAGCTTTCTCCCCTTTCTATTTTAGCTTGCAACCTTAAAAAACTGTGCATCGTACAGATTGTCGGGGAGAGAAATCAACACATTACAAAATATGTTTTTGCTACTAAAGAACTGACAAACAAGGGAGTGCTCATTTTGATAAAATTGTATGTTAAAAATGTATGTTTAGGTGAAACCAATTTTGTTTTTCTTGTTATAAATAAATGAATTTATAATATATGTATCACAACACAGAAATCATTTGGTGCTTAAAATGTAAAAGAAAGCATATGAGTGAAAACTGTATTTTTGTTTTTAGACAAATGTATACAAACTACTAAGCCAATGAGAGGCTTTTTTCCCTCCTGAAGAACTGTCTGACTTAAAAAGACAGTGAAACGTGTAGAGGGTTTATGGACACAGTTGGAATTAGAAAAAAGAAATATAAATAAAATACAATAAGAAATGAATTAAGTCAAAATGATTTTTCTCTATTCATTGCTATACAAGAAAAAAGCTGAGAGCGCAAGTAAAAAGGTTACTGTCTTTCCACAAGACAGCATATTGATTTCCTCATAAACCAGAACAGCCTCAGACTTGGGAACCGCAGTGCAGCCCAGTGACACATACAACAAAAAAAAAAAACAAATAAAAAAACTAATCCTAACGGAAGGCTCGCCACAAGGTTGTGTAAGGCTGAAAAGGGACACTTGGGCCTTAAAATTAAACTAGTTATTGAGAAGCAACCTAGGCAGAACAAAAGAAATACTAATTTAAACCTAACTATTAAAATATAAAACTTAAAGTCAAAATCGCTTCGACTTATCAACAAAGAGATTTAGAGGCTGAACAGCTGTTTTCAGAACAACAAACAACAAGCCAAGAAAACAATGACATGAACACACAATCATTAAGATCACTTTTCAATAGATTGGAAAAACTACAAAAGAAAGAACTTTCAAGATGGTGGGAGGTAAAAACAATGGAACAATAACTTAAAGTGAACGTCTACTCCCGAGATTCAACGCCCTTCCTCCAAGACCTCTGAATCTCGATGCGAGGTGTCAGATACCACCTCCGAATCTCGTCAAAAGGCGTCCGGTTCCTCGGAGGCCCGAAAAGCACTGGGAAACATTCCTCTAGTCATGGGAAGGGGGAGAAACAACATATGAAGCCTTCAGAACACCATGTTCATAAGGAAAAACAAAAGCCCCTAAATCAGTAGGAAAGTCTAAGGTCCCTGACCCTCCCACTAAAGGAAAAATCACCCCACCCACTGCTCACGACATGAGTATGGAAGAAGAAACAGAAGAGGTTGTAGTTATCCATAGCTCCAAGGATTGGAGCTCAGCTGATATTGACGGGGTTATGAGAAGAATGAAAAAGACCCTAATTATTTTCATAGTTATGCCAACACACCAGCTACCTCGGCCCCTTTGGGGTCCAAGGATTCTGAAGCCCCTAATAATAGACCCCGCTCTGATGCCCAGTGGCAGGATTTGGTCACAGACCCTTTGGTCATTGAATCTTACCATCCTGAGTCATACTGTGATGAAACAGACCCACAAATTATGGAAGACCAGACAGGGGTCTATTATTATGGGGATGATGAGGACCAGGAGGAGGATGAGGCTGAAGCCTACAATCTTGACTCCCCAATTCCCAAAGAACCCCCGGTGCATAATTCATCGGTAGATAATCAACCACTCCTCAATGAGATACTGGCCAAGGCAGCAGCCCATTTTCAAATTGACAAACAAGGTGTCCATGAGGACAGGGATTTTGTGGAAGAGATCCTGGGTGACAAAAGAGCAATTGCTCAGGCTATCCCTATATTCAAGTTTGTCCAGTGTCGAATTGACCCCTCGCTGGTAACTCCTAATCTTACTTGTGCGTTTAATCCACAAGTTGAAAAATTATTCCGTGCTGCACCTTCTGATCCCCTATACATGAGGGGCCAATTAAAACCCGACTCACTGGTAGTAACAACCACCAGAAAAAGGGCAGGTACACCTCTCGCTTCTTTGGAAGCACCTCCCGATAAAGAGAGCAAGAGACTATATACTCTCGGCAGGAAAGTGGCCACCACTTCCGCCTATCAGGCACGAATTGCAAACAGCACAACTCTTTTGGCAAGCTATAATTGCTACCAGTGGGAACAAGTAGCTGCTTTAGTATCCTCCGCACCTGGACCACTGAAGAGCCAGTTGGCTCAGCTGGCAGCAGATGGAAGGTCGGAATCGGGATGCATTCTGAAAACGAACTTTGATGCAGCATATAATGCTGGAAGACTAATCGCAGAAGGCACTGTGATAAAGCGTCACGCATGGTTAAGACAGTCAGGGTTCAAACCCGAGAACCAAGCCACCCTTATAGACATGCCAGTAGACCCGGACATACTTTTCGGCAAGGCAGTGGAGGAAGCTTTAAAGACAGCTAAGGACGAGTACAAGACACTAAAATCTCTCGGACAACTTACAAATAAACCCTTAGGACAGAGGGGAAACTCTAATTTTCGTCGCTTTTGGGGCCAAAGCTCCCAGAGGGGTTTGAACTACTATCAAAATCAAGGAACCTCATGGGGCAACAATCAGTTCCAAGCATCACAAGCCTTCCCCAGAGGGCAGCGCAGAGGCCGCACTAGGGGTAGAGGCAGCCCCGCCAGAGGTGGTACGCCACCCAGTAAACGGTGACGTTCCGCTTTGGGTACCCTCCCATGCATCCCCAGTAGGGGGGCGCATTTCCACCTTCACCCACGCATGGGCAGGGATCACTTCGGACAGATGGGTGCTGTCCACAGTTTCTGCAGGATACTATATAGAACTACTAGAGCGTCCCCACAACCATCCCCCAAGACAGAAGGTACACTTGTTGGAGCACCAGAAAATCCTTCTCAAGGAGATCGCGTTTCTACTTGCAAAGGACGCCATAGAACTCGTCCCGGGCAACCAGGTAAACAGGGGTATTTATTCAACCTTCTTCCTTGTGCCAAAAAAGGATCTAACAATGCACCCAGTATTAGATTTGCGCCCTGCAAACAAGTTTGTCAAGCCACAAACATTCTGCATGATTACACTCCGAGAGGTCATTCCCCTACTAAAAAAGGGGGATTACATGGCAACATTGGATATGAAAGATTCCTATTTTCATATTTCAATGTTCCCAGCGCACAGAAGATTCTTACATTTCAAAATAGACAACCAGCACTACCAGTTCAAGGTGCTGCCCTTCGGTATAGCCTCCGCTCCAAGGGTATTCACCAAGGTACTGGCGGTGGTGGCGGCGCACCTACGCAGGGAGGCAATCCCAGTGTACCCTCACCTGGATGACTGGCTCATCACAGGGGAAACCCCCTTAATTTGCAGAGTAAACATTCAAAGAACAATCAACCTCCTCTTCCAATTGGGCTTCTCAGTCAACGAGAAAGAATCAAGCCTGGTGCTAAGCACCTCAAAACAGTTCCTAGGAGCTGTCCTAAACACCCAAGAGGGGTTGGCTTTTCCATCAGAGGAAAGAATTCCTCAATATCAGGCCGGTCGCCAAATAAGGGTGCGCAAAGCGATGCGTTTTCTAGGCATGATGGCATCTTGCATTTACTTGGTTCCCCACGCGCGAATGGTTGGCGAAACAGTGGTCTCAAGCAAGTGGTCAGTGGGACCATCTAGTGGTCGTTTCGCCAGGGGAAACCCTTCTACGATCCATAGATACAGGCCGTTGTCACAAAAGACAGCTCCCTAGCAGGGGTGGATAGCCCACTACCTGCACCATACAGCTCAGTGTCTCTGGTCTCATACATTGGCTCAGAACCACATCAATCTGCTAGAAGTTCTGGCAGTCTTCAGAGCGCTTCGGGCATTCAAACCCCTCCTATCCAACCTGTCGGTGGAGATCCTAACAGACAGCACGACAGCAACGTTTTACTTAAACAAACAAGGGAGCACTCGTTCCCCAAATCTGTCCAAGCCTGTCCAGAGAATTTGGAGATGGGCACTCAAACGGAAGATTTACACCTGTCATCCCAACATGTTCCAGGGGATCTCAACTCGCTAGCAGATGCTCTGAGCAGGGATCCCCTTCCAGAAGAACACGAGTGAACACTACACGAAGAAGTAGTAGGAGACCTCTTCTCTCAGTGGGGTTTCCCCACTATAGACCTATTTGCCACAAGCGAAAACAGGCAATGCCCAGACTTCGCATCCAGGTTCCCCCAGCCAGGCTCCAAGGGGAACGCCCTATGGATGAATTGGTCAGGGATGTTTGCCTATGCTTTTCCACCAACCCCTCTGATGAGGTTGGTGGTCAGTGGTCAACAAGATCCACAGGGAACCGATGACGCTCATCCTAGTTGCTCCTATGTGGGCTAGACAACCATGTAACCTACACCTACGCAAATTGGCGTTGTGCAACCCCATCAAACTCCAGTGACGGTACAACCTACTCTCCCAGCACGAGGGCCTAACAGTGCATCCTCAGACTAACTCAATGAATTTGGCAGCATGGTTCCTGAAGTCGTAGAGTTCGGACATCTCAATATACCCGAGATGTATGGATATCTTGAAAGAGTCAAGAAAACCTAACACAAGGCACTGTTACTATGACAAATGGAAACAATTTGTTATTTGGCGCCAGAATAAGCAAATCAACCCAGTTGATTGTACTCCTTCTAATGGCGTCACCTATATGCTCCACCTATTGGATGCAGGGTTAGTGTTTAACTCACTTAAAGTGCACCTGGCAGCTTTATCAGCCTACACTACTTCCTATAACAAGGTGTCATGGTGGAAAGTGCCAGTTGTCAAAGCATTTATGGATGGGGTAAAGAGACTCCACCCTCCAATTTCTAACCCACCACCAGGTTGGGACCTTAATGTGGTACCTGCTAAGCTCATGGGACCCCCCCTTTGAGCCCATCACCAAATATAGTCTCAAAGACTTGACTTATAAAAATGCCTTCTTAGTAGCCATCATATCCATAAGAAGGGTCAGTGAAATTCAAGCTCTTTCAGTGCAGGATCCTTTCTTTACTGTTCATAAGGATAAACTGGTTTTACGCACTCACCCTAAGTTCATTTCCAAATTCCATGATAACCAGTCCATTGAGCTACCAGCCTTCTTCCAGGAACCCAAAAGCTCTGCTGAGGTGAAACTCCACACACTAGATGTGAGGAGGGCGGTCCTCTACTATGAAGACAAGACCAGGCCGCTAAGAAAGACAGACCAACTTTTTCGTCTCCATAGCTCCAGGCAGAGAGGGAGATCGCGTCTCTAAGAATGCCATCTCTAAGTGGATAGTCAGATGTATCCAACTGTCCTATTCCCTTTCAGATAAAACACTACCTTTTACGCCGAGGGGCCACTGTACAAGAGGTACTGGAGCCACTCTGGCTTTCATTGCAAATGTACCCCTTGACACCATTTGCAAAGCAGCTACATGGAGCTCTATTCACACCTTTACTCAGCACACTGCATTGACACTCATTGCAAGACAGATACTCAAGTGGAACAAGCGGCTCTAAGACATTTGTTCGCTCATGGCCCTTCTCACATCCCACCTCCTTCTTCTAACACTGCTCGCTAATCTATGCACAGCATGTGATCTAAGCAGATTTCACAAGCCTCAGAATGGATACATTACTCACTGTAATCGTATTTCTGATGCTTGTATCTGCTTAGATTTGCATGCGCCCGCCCATCCTCCCCTCTGAGAGAAGACGCATGGATGCTTGTAGTCTTATCTATCTTATCTGCTTGGATACTCTGTACTCATGCTACTCCTCATGCTACCTCATGTCCTCCAAATAAAAATAAATACACAAATGTCGATATTTTTGCATTATATACAATTAGTTATTTCAGTCTCTGTTTTTTAATTTGTTAAAACCACATAGACCCGACTAGCCATGCTTGTCCCAGTCAAGATAACAAACAGAGATCAGTGGAATCAAGAGACGTAAATGAGAATCATTACAAGACTAGTCTTACGTGGTCCAGTCACAATAACGAATAGATATCAGTGAAAGTAAGAGAAGTGAATGGGAATCATTATAAGACTATGAAATTGGGATTGGTTGTCAGACCATATGACCGCACCTATCTAAGGAAATACGTTTACAATGGTTCAGCTAATTGTGGGGTGAGTAACACACAACTATGTGTTACATGTATCTAAGTGTAGTGCTGAGTAAGTTCACCCCTAGGCATGCGCTCCAAATCATAATAATATAGGTTTTTTGGCAACATAAACTAAAATACTAGTTTCAATTTACACACACTCATATTTACTTCTGGGTGAGAGTGTTAGTAAGTGACTTTAAAGGAAGATAGTTAACAATTGACTCCTGTTAGTAACTGTGTGGCCAACAGTTTCGCCCATCCAACCTTTCTTAAGGCAAAGAAACCATTAAGTCGATATGACATGTTTGGGGAGCCATATCAAATGAATACTCAAGTAAACATATTCAGCTAGTAGGCAATGAGAATTCAATAGTAATTCGTTGCTGCGTGCATACGTTGTAGGCAAATGCCCTTAATCTCTTTATTTATGGGTAGGTTGTAGCACATGTTAGTGGTACGTTGTATAAGACTGTTCCATCTGCAGCCAATGTGCAAGACTGGTTCCCATATACCCATATAAGCTATTACGGTTAATTCAAGGCTGATCCATTTGCGGGCGTTTATGGTCACTGGGGCTCTTCTCCGTTAAGTGTTGGAAGTATACAAGACTAACCATATTCGGCCCAGTCAGGATAACAAGCCGATAACAGTGAAAGCCAGACAAGTGATTGAGAATCGTTATAATACTGTTCTTATTCGTACCAGTCAAGATAACCAGACTATAACAGTGGAAGCCAGAAAAGTGAAAGAAAATTGTGATTGGACTATTCCTACTCGTAACAGTCAATATACTGAGAGTATAACACTAAAAGGGAGAGAAGCAAAAAAGAATCCTTATAGGAGTACTCGTACTTGTCACAGTCCAAGCAACAAAGACATCATTAATGCAGAGAATGAAATTACAATAGAAGTACCTGAGAAGATTGATTAACTGATCCATATGTCAAAAAACAAATGTAATATAGAGAAGAAAGAATTTGAACTACATATCGAGGAAATGAATTTCAAGAGAGGGATTAAAAAAGGTAAGATAACATTACCTTGGGAAAAGGAAAGAATAACTCTTTGTAACAGAAATAAAGGAAGATATAATACACAACTACTGGTACACATGTTTCTATGAATAAGATAGATTTAAGCAACTTTTGGCTGCTGTAAAGCACAACATCTCCCCTCCAATTCTTCCACCCATCTTAAGATGGTGGTGGTGGAAACTGGAGGAGAGAATGTTGGATTTCCAAACTGCTTTTTTCACAACATTAGAAAGAGGCCCTCAATGTCATATTGTTAGTGGAAATAAGCAGGGGAGGTAGGGGGAGAAAATTGAGAGATGTGACGGTGCTGTTACTGAAGGTCAGGCCTATTAGAAAATGTGCAGATTTCACAGCAAGTAGGTGAAAATTGGAATGGCCAGTGTAAAGTCAATTGTATGTGAGGCAGAGCACTATATGTTCTGCCCTATCCAAGTGGCTTTGTAGAGGAGCTTCAAAATTAGGCCTTTTCTTCAGTTGTCACATCGGCTGCTGACAGATGATTATATTATGTCTGTGCAGTATATAGTGAGAGTGCCCTGCTCGGTGGTGCCTTTGGGAAGAGGAGAGATAACCAGAGTTTTACTACCCAATTGAAAAATCTCCCTTATAGGTTGATCAGGCTTGGAAAGTGTCAGTTACTTGTCAAGGAGCCCACATTAGCCCTGTGCTACGGGCCTTGCACTGGCTTCCCATAGCCCAAAGAATAAAATGTAAATCTCTTTGTCTGGTTCACTGGGCCCTGCATGGACAGGCGGCTGAATTCCTTAGGGAAATATTCCACCTCTATACCTAGGGTATAGGTTACTTCATTCTAGCAAGGCGAACCTTCTGGTCACTCCATAAATTCATCTCTCCCATGTGGGAGGCGGCACCTTCTCATTTTTGCCTGCTAATTTGTGGAATTAATTGATGGTGGCCTTGAGAGGAATGGAAAATCATCTTCTCTTCCGGCAGACTCTGAAAGCTTGCTGCTCTGAGTTGTGATCCTGGAATTCTTATGGCAAGATGCCCTTTGGGGGTCAATGTGTGCGTTAGAAATGGCAATAGCATGACATAACATGCAGTTAACTTTGTACCCTTCTTGTTGGCTTCATAGTGCAGTTTGCTTGTTGGAATGAGTCCCAATTTAGCAATGGACCAGTGGCAAACTAGGGGCGGAGGAGGGAGAAAAGAAAGGTCTCTGAAGTGAACAGAGTGAGCTAGAGAGCACTGTATCTGCTGTTGTGGTGCAGTGGGCAACCGGTGAAGAATGTGGCATAAAAAGAGCAATAGAGGGCTGTATCTTTGTTTTCGGAGAGGAGGCAGGTGTCCTTTAGAAACTTGAAGAACTGGGGCCAAACCAGTCACATTTCAGGCTGAGTATTTTATGTCTGATATTACTGTTGCCCTATTGACCTCTGTGATGAAGCCCATTTCTTACGTTAGAAGATGGGGCTGGGAAGATCATTGGAACCTATAGCCACCACCCACTGAGTAATGAAGGGCACGAAGAGGAATAGCGAGGGTCCCCCAGTTTCCTCGGCCCTTTCTAAACTGTGTTGCTTATTGTATCATTTGAAATCTCCTCTTGAAACCTATTGTCCACCAGGCATGTTGAATTCCCTATTGGGTAGGAATCCGAGTGGCCTGAAAAAAAGAAAAGAAACATTGTGCCCTTTGCCTTCATGAACATCTGAAATAACATGGACTATGTTTTTACATTGTTTGTCAAACTGTGATAGTCAGCGGACGTGTGCACTAAACATTGGGTGTTTGTAGCAGGATCTACAAAAAGACAGCAACTGCAGAAACCTGCTGTGTTCATCTAACTAAGATTCGGAAGTAGTTTGACATCAGACAAACAGTGAGTTACTTGCTTGTTGTGGAAAACAATGGCTCAGGAATTTGCCTGCATATTTGAAAGCGTGCCATACCCACCACTGGTGTGCTGTGGACTAATCAGAAAGAGCACCTTCTGGAGTATGGTAATCAATTCCCTTCTTATTGGTTCCATCCAAAGAGCTGCGCTACAAGTCGTTTCTGTGGGGATCACAGCAGAGAATTTGAATTTCAATAGCCAGTTCCTGTGCAGCTCAGGCTGCGCACCGGACCCCAGGGCAGGTCTGCGGGAGGATAAATGTGCCTGCTGTCCCAGGTAGGGGTGCCGGGCATTGGATGAAAGGCAGCAGTAGTGGGAGAGGTGAAGGGTGTGATCAAGCAGGACAACATAAAGAGCAGAAGACAATAGAAGGAACAAGTAGAGTGAGGTGTCTAGTGAGTGCAGGGGAAAGAAGAATATCAAGTTGCAGCTCACGAAATGGAGAAAAGGAAGTGGCGCTATTCTGGTGGTAATAGAAGGGGTTAACAGGTCGAAGAGTCCTGAAATATATAAAAATAGCGAAAGAGGTATAACACCCGATGCAGGACGAAAAAGAGAAGAGGTGACACAACACAGAAACAGAGAATTGTGAAGAGCCAATAGGACTGGAAGATCCTAAGAAAGACCAGGGAGTAGGTAGAGAGCTAAGCAAAGGAGAGATGAAGCACGTCTAGAGGGGTGAAAAGTCAGAAATACTGAAGGGAGAAAAAGAGAAAATATGAGTGTCATTAACAAGTGCTCGATTGCAGGATGTTGAGATGGCAGTTGAGAAAGGAAATATATCAGGGTGCCAGTTCACGAGGCCGATTGAGTAAGGTATAGTATGTGAAGTCGGAACAAATACATTGGCTTGGAATCATGGTTTTGTGACTTGCATTACATAGGTCAAAATTGGAAGTGGCTTCTTAAGTAAATTTACTTTGGTTATCTGAATTCCCTCAGGGAGAACCGCAAGATGTTCAAACTAATGGTTCCAGCCTATCTACCCATTGAATTGCAACCTCACGCAGACGCCTGTCTACATTGGATAAAAAACGTAGTCCTGCTCACTCATCAAAAGATTTAGGTTTTGCATGCTTACACAAAAGGCTTTTTTATCAGTAATTTATTTATTTATGTTTATAAAGCGCACGTCACTGGCTCGGAGGCATAATAGCGCTAACAGGACGTACAACATATAATCATAACATATAAAAACAGGGACTATGCCTAGGAAAGGGCGGACAGCCCACAGGCCAAGCATGGCTGAGGCACTGTAGTTAGACTAGGGTTCATCCAAACAGCCTGGTTTTCAGATCCTTCTTAAAAGTAGAGAAAGATTGGCACAACCTCTAATCGAGAGGCAGCGCATTCCTTCTCTTGGGGGCCGCATAGCCAAATGACCCCTGGTTGACCCCTACCAATTTGGACCATGGTGTGCTGAATAGCCCCGTATTGTTCGATCTTAGTGTCCTTCTTGTTGGCAACCAAGAAAGGCGATTGGAGAGATAGGCTGGACTTAATCCATATAGATATTTGTGTGTAACACACAAGAGGCAGAAGGCCACTCTACTTGGCTATAGGTAGCCAGTGGAGATCTCTCCTAGCATCAGAGATATGTTTGTGCTTCTTCAGTCCTTTTACTGTTCTGAATTTGGATCACCTGCAGACACATCATTTATCCTTTCCCTATGCTCTGCAGCAAACTGGCCCCATAAAATAACTTTGCACTGATAGTGGCCCTTGCAATTGTGGCACAGTTATCTTGTGACAGAAATGGTCTCAGCTGTACAAGTAGTTTAAGATAGTAAGAGGTGGGAGATACCAGAAAGCTCACATGGGCCTTCATGTTCAGCTCCTCATCAATCACCATCCCTAATGTCTTTACTTTCAGAAGTGGAGATATGATACTTCCTGCGATGACCATCTCCTTGTAAGCTGGGGATAGTTTCCGCAGGCGAGAGGCTGTCCCTATCATCATTACTTCCGTCTTTGCATCATTTAGCGCAAGATTGTTCTCCAGCATCCAGGATTGAATCATGAAGTCGCCATTGATAGACTCTGTCCCTGCTTTGATCCCCAGACAGGGGGATGAGACACTGAGTATCATCAGCATAGTTGGTGTACAGAACCCCATTAGTGTCCCATTAGTGTCCAAAAGTTGAAACAGCGAAGTGTGAATAGATTGAACAGGACGGGGAGAGACCGGATCCTTGCGAAACCCCACAGCGTACCTAGAAATCACCTGCCTTCACATTGTCAGAGAAGACCTTTGCCATCCGTTCAGTCAGAAAGGATTCTATCCCTTTGGCTTCTGCTGGTGAGAAGCTGGCAGAATGCACCAGTCTGTTGACCAGCAGGGTATGATCTACCATATCGAATGCCACTGAGAGATCGATCAAAATGAGGAGGTGTCATGCATGCTGGACATAGTACCCCTGGACCTGGAACAACATCTACATGCAGAACGAGTTATGCTCATAGAACTGCTAGACAGTTCTATTCTAAATGGAGATTGTTTGATGCACTGCCGGGAAAACGACGTCTGCATTATTCACGTCGTTAAATTCACGTGATTTAGGTTAGTCACGTGTGTTTTGGCAGTAGGTTCATAAGCAGCGTGAATACGTCGCTCGCTGCTTCTGATTGAACCATTATGGCGTTTGGTAGCTGAAAACCTTGATCTGCGTCCTTGAATTTTCTTCAGTTACTTCCTTGGCTTCTTCGGCGTGTTTCCTTCCACACGCGAATTCCTGGAATTGCTGTCTGGAAGTCACAGGTTGGCCGCACTATCTGCGTGCTCTTCAGTCGCGTGTATTCTGACACGCGGGTTCCTGATTTCTTCGCATGCTGCTTTCCTGACTACGTGAAGTTGGTTGCGTGGAAATCCCACGCGTACGCTGTTTCCAAGCGCGGCTGTCCTGGGCTGCATGTACTTTGTTCACGGGTAATACACACGTGGATTTTGAAACTCTTCAGGTACGGCTGCTCTGACTGCGTGCTCTTTTGTTTGCTTATCGCACGCGAGCTACTCTACTCTTTACACGCTGTGGTCCTAGTTGCGTGTCCTTGTGTTGCGTGAGAATCTCACGCTGGCAAGAGCGGCTGTCCTGGCTGCTTGAACTCTGTCGCGTGTAAACCTGCACGCGGGCTTTTCCTCACGCTTGCAAGAGCAGCTGTCCCGGCTGCGTGAACTCTGTCGCGTGTAAACCTACATGCAGGCTTTTTCCTCACACGTGCAAGAGCGGCTGTCCCGGCCACGTGAACTCTGTCGCGTGTATCCTGCACGCGGACTTTTGAACTCTGTTTGAACTTGTAATTCCACACACTTTCTATTCTTTGCTTTGGAGTGAATCCCTGGCACCTGTGAGGAGATAACAGGTGGACTCAATTCATCATATTTCTGTTTCTACGTGGGAAAGGAAGTTTTTCTTTTGAAGGTGATTGTGCACAGTACTTTGGACGCTATCCTGTGGTGCACCAACCCGGTATCTAGCGTGAGCCTCGTGCCGTTCGGGATAAGTCTCCCTTACTAACCTTCCCTTCCTTTTCGTTGTTTCAACTCCTGGATTTCTTCAGAGACTTGGTGAAGACTTCAATTCTAAGCCCACAGGTCAGTGTTGTTAACTAGTGATATTGCTGGTCTATAGTCAGTTGATTTGGGACAATTTCTTATGATACTTTATCCTAGGCTGACTTCCTATAAAGCTCCCACGCCCTTTCCAGTGATTCCTCTCTCTGCCTGTTTCATCGGTCAGAGAGTGGTATCATTTGGAAGGTCTAATTTGACTTCACTACTATCAAGTCGTGTGAATAAGGATCCGGAAGAGCCCTACCAATTGTATCCTTTTTGGTTACTGTATCCTTTTCAAAAGATACCTTGGTGATTTATGACAGGAGGGCGGTGGATCCCTTGTATTCAATATCCAGCATGTTAGCCTTGATATCAGTTAGCGCAAGTTCGGTGCTATGGGCCCTGTGAAAGCCCGACTTTCTCTGCCATGGGATCTGTAATTTTTCACCGTGTTCCTGCACCTGCATATATGCCACCCAATCCCAGATTTTTAGCAGGAAGGGTGAGTTCTAAATAGGTCTATAGTTGGTCAGGATCTCTGGATCCAGCATCGTTTATTTTATTAGTGGTGAAATCCATTTTTGCTTAAGGCATGATGTCATAGAGCATTCCTTAAAGGAGGTTTTCACCAGCTTTGTGACCAATGGAGACAGTTGAGTGGCACATAATTTGACCACTTTAGAGGAGCCGATATCTCCTTTACAAGAAGTGGGCTTAAGGCGATTCAGCACACTGTTTAAATCAATCTCCAAGATTGGCGCAAAATCGAGGAGTGGGCGTTGTTCATTTTGTACTTTGTGGGAGGAATTAGGCTGAGGGTTGGTCGCAAACATTTATTCAAACATCCACCTGGAGTTTCTTGACTTTATTATTAAGGGTGTCCTGAATGGCCGTACACCACATTTTGTCTTTGACTGTTGTAGACGTCTGAGGGCACGGGGACTCAAGTTCTCCGAATATTTTAAACACTTCTTTGGGGTCTGATTTCACTTGTATTATCCTTAGGTTGTATTCCTCTTTCTTCGATTTCAAAATAGCTGCTTTATGTTCTTTGGCTGTCTTTGCATAAGCGTCCTTATTGATTTCAGAGTTTGAAGCTCTCCATACCGCAAAAGCTTTGCGTTTTCTATTTTACATGTTTGGATTTCACTAGAGTACCAGCTTTTTGGGTCTCTTTTCAATCTACAGCACATTTGTTCTGGGGCTAGCATGTTAACTGCTGATTCCAACATCTTTTGATAGGATTCTACAGTTTTGTTAGCCTTATCTAGGTTAGGTATCTCTCTTAATGTGCCTTCAAGGAGAGGTACCAAGTCCTCTGGTTTAAGTCGGTGTATGTTTCTACAGGTTGAAAGCACTTTTTTTGCTTCTACCTTCCTACTCTGAGATCCAACTTCTACTTGAAAGTGTACCAACTTGTGATCAGACCATGGACATGGTGTCACCTCCCCCACCTTCACCTCTAAGTTAAGTCTCGCCACCCAGTCCAGAGTCCTTCCCCCTGCAGTTCCAATCAGGATATTCTGCTGGAAGCCTAGGTTGGACATGGTAATGTCAGTAGTCAAGGCCATAGCATCTTTATCATCCCTCAGGCCTAGATTAAAATCTCCTAAAAGGATGGCCTTTGTGCATAAGTGGAAACACACCATAACTACTGATAATAAATGCATTAATGGTTCTGGTACCACATAAGACATAACACATTGTATGTTCTTTTGTCCTTTAGATACATCTTTACGCAGTAGGACACTTCTACTGGTATTATGCAAGATGCACTTTAGGCAATGTGGCCCTACCCTGATGTTTCTAGATATGGCCAAAGCTCCATTGGTCTGTTGGTCTATGGAAAAAGATTTAATGAATACTTCTAAAATAAGGGCAAGGATTGAAAACGTCATACATTTTTTTTTGTTTTTTAAATTTAATTTTAGTTTACAGTATTTACAAATGAAACATAACAATGGAAGTTCAATTACATACTATATACAATTTCATCTCCAAACTCATTTTCAATTTCCCTCCACCCTCCCACCCCAGGGTTCACATCTATGGTCATTTGATCAGTACAATGTGAGAAATGTTCCACAAATCTTCTCAAATAAAGCAAGTTTCTTATCCCTCCGATATAGCACTCTTTCCATCTGTGCCAAATTATGTATTTCTGCAATCCAGAACTCTATACTAACGAGATCAGCCATCTTCCATCCTCTCAGTATTTTTTTCCCCCACCATCGCCCCTCTGAAGATCCCTTTTTCTGACATGTAGTCAGATCTTCCAACAAGTCATCACTTCCCAAAACAAGGGTCTTAAAATCAAGAGCAAGCCTTTCATTCAGAACTTTCTCACAGATTTTATCATACTCGAATCAGAATCCACACACTCTTGTACAGTCCCATAACATATGCTCTAGCGTGCTAGTTTCATGCCCGCAAGCCCAGCAATCAGAATTATCACCCAATCCTCTCTTTTCTAACCTATCTGGAGTCCAAAAAACCTGATTCATGATCTTAATTTGGCGGGATCTCTCAGTTAACCTTAGAGAACAAAGTCTGACATTCACACACATACGCGACCACTGATCCTCAGTAATGTCACTTCCAATCCTCTGACTCCATTCCTCTCTCAACGAGTCATTGCTTTTATATTCAGCCACAATCCATCCATATATACGCGGCTTACCAAACCACTCTCTCCCAGTTTTGGTTTCTGTCTAAACAAGTCCACATTTAACCTCACGTCCACATTAACCTCACCAATCACCTTCCTGATTTTCCGATAGTCTGACATACAAAAATTTGAAATACTAAAGGTTGATTGTAACTCCTTCGCTCTCACCCATCTCCCATTTTTGAAAAGGTCCGCTATCCATTGCACAACACCAAGGAATAACTCAGGCCAAAACAAAACCTTACCCTCCAATTTGATGCTTGGGTTCATCCCGACTGAGGCCCCAGGATCTCTCAATGCATCAATTCCCAGGTAGCCATTCAGTTTCTTCCATGAACTTCGTAGACTCTTTGCCAAGGGATCATTTACACCACATGTCTTAGACATAGTCATTAACAGTGCCCTAGGCGATAGTGGGCCATTTTGACTGCTTTCAGCAAGCACCCACTCATCTGAATCAGGTTTTAGAAAATCCACTAAGACATAAAAGCCAAGTGATATGCTCTGATGTTTGGCACCCCAAACCACCCTTTGCTAAGGGCAATTGTAGTTTACTTAGTTTTAATCTTGGTGGTTTTTGGTCCCATAGGAAGTTTTGTATGAGTCTGTCCACCTCTTGCCAATATTTCTTTTCAATATTTAGTGGAATACTTAGAACATAGTTTATTCTCGGTGTTGAGACCCTCTTTAATGCACTTACCTTCCCCCAGAGGGAGAGATGTAGTAGACTCCATCTCTCTAAATCCATTTTGAACGCTGTACAGACCATGTTCATATTTTCCTTAATGAAGTCGTTAATACCTAGTGAAATACACACTCCCAAATAGTCATTTTTCAGCACACCATTTAAAACCCAACTGCGTGATAAACTTTTTGCCACAGAAAGGTACCAAGGGCAGGACCTCTTGTTTTAGCCTAGTTTATTTTGTACCTGGAACATTGGTTAAAGGCTGACAAAATGTCCATTAGTATTGGCAGTGACTGATTTAGATTCTTAAGAACTAATAGCAAGTCAACGGCATATAGCCATATTTTTTGTTGTAGACCCCAACAACTTAAGCCCTGTAAACCCTGTTCTGCTCTCAGTGCTATAGCTAGAGGTTCAATTCCAATGACGAATAATAAAGGGGCCAATGGGCATCAATGTCTAGTATCACGTGCTAATTCAAATGAATCTGATCTTTGCCCATTGGTGTTGACGTCAGCCGTTGGATTGGAATAGAGCAACTTAACCTAAGATCTAAACTGGACCCCAAAACACATTTTCTCGAGGACCGTAAACATAAAATGCCAGTTTACCCGGTTGAAGGCCTTCTCAGCATCGAGCGACAGGACTGAGGCATCTTCTAGTGAATCTGTTGCTACTGATATGGTGCGTAGTAATTTTCTAATGTTGCTTGAAGTTCTTCTTTCCTTTACAAACCCTGATGGATCTTGGTTTATTAGTCTTGGTAATAGATTCTCCAGCCTCAACGCTAGTAACTTAGCCAATATTTTATTATCGACATTAATTAGGCTAATCGGTCTGTAACTTGAAGCTAGAGTTTAATTTTTACCTTTTTTAAGAACACCGAAATCATAGCGTGTCTCGTGGTTGGGAGCAACAAGCCCCTAGACACAGAAGTTATAAACATGTTCATCAAGAGAGTAAGTGATGAGTTGGGTTTCAATCTATAGAACTCCACCGGTAAGCCATCCGGCCCCGGTGATCTACCGGTATTCAACTTTCCAAAAGCTTTCTTAACCTCATCTAACATTATATCTCCTTCTAGAATTTTTGATTCAGCTTCTGTGATCTTTGAAAGCTGTAGTCCCTTGAGGAATTCTTCACCCGTCACAGTAATATGCGGTTCATTTCGATAAAGCTCTGTATAGAATAACCGGAACACCTTATTCATTTCTTTTGGTTTGAAAGTGATCCGCCCATCCATGCCTTTGATTGAAGTAATTGTGCGTTCTGACTCTCTTTTCCTCAGCCTAAATGCCAACCATCGATCACACTTCTCTCCCCTTTCAAAATAAGTACATTTTTGTTAAAAGTACTTCTTATCCACTCAATCAGAAATTAGTGCTTTCAATTCCTTCTTCAATTTCACCAGATCTGGAACCAAAACCGTACATGCCAGATTAACCATCAGTCTCCTTGAAATGTCCTTAATACTTGACTCCAATTCAAGATATCTCTTGTCAAATTTTCTTTTCAACCCACTCGCTAGACTGATGAGCATTCCTCTCAGTGTACACTTGAATGCCTCCCACACAATATCTGGCCTGACCTCCCTTGTGCAGTTTTCTTCCACGAAGTACTCAATTTCTGTTAAGAGTTTGTCCATCATTTCCCTATTGTCCAGCAAAGAGGTATTTAATCTCCAAGTATATTGTTTGTTTATTGCAAAGTCTAATTTCAGGTCCATGACCACGTGTGTGTGATCAGTCAACGCAATATTTCCAATTTTGCTTGTCATATAATTTTCTGATATCCTTACTGCCATCAGCAACATTTCTAACCTGGAGTAGACTGCATACGCTGTGGAGTAAAAACTGTATTCCCTGACCAAGGGATTTTCCATCCTCCAACCACCCTTCAAATTGTGCTCTTCTAAAAGATCTTTCAATGCTATAGATTGCATGTCGATCTTTCTACATTGTCTCAAACTACTCCTGTCCAAGCCCTGATCTAACACCGTATTGAAGTCCTCAGCTAGTATTATATTCCTTGACCCTAGATTCTGAATGGTTTGAGCAACTTTCTTGAAAAAGCTACCATCATCTACAGACGAGGCATATATATTACAAAAAATAACATTCCTGCCCTGAATGTTGACTAATAATGCAATGATTCTACCCTCTCCCTCGCATACTTCTTTCAATACGTTGATTGGGGCATTTTTTTTATCAAAACTGCTACACCTCTAGATCTTGAATTAAATGAAGATCCATACACTCTCCCAATCCATCCTTTCTTCAGACAATCCATTTCCCCCTTTAGGAGGTGTGTCTCTTGAATGAAACACTTTTTAGATCATTTAAATATGTCATGACTTTCTTTCTTTTTTGGACATTGTTCAAACCCTTTACATTCCATGTAACCACTCGCAATTCATTACCCATCCTCAAATTCATTTTGGTTTCAATTTCCACTCTCAAACCGTACTTAACAAATGGTTCCTGCTCACATATAAAATACACAAAATGTGAACCCAGACCCACCCACTCTGAAATAGATGCATGACACAAAGAACAACGAAAAAAATGAACTTGTATAATACATTCCAAACTGTCCAGTGCCCTGGACACCTCTCCTAAATTAGAACTCATACTAAAATTTAAACTCATTAAAAATATATTTCTCCATCATTGGATCTTTCATGGAATCACATGCTTAGAATATTTCCCGTCGTCAGGCTGGGAATCCTCGGTAAATTATATAGACCTTTTCCATAGGAAAAATTTCGACACTTTGTGTCCTATCTATGTCGTTTTGGGCCGCGTACGGCTGCGCCACTAGGACGTAGAGGTATAAGTAGCCCCGCCCCCGCGGCTCCCTCAGATTTCAACCGTCTTCCAAAGTAGTGGGATTACCTCGAGTATCTACTTTTTTTTATTAGGTTGTGCGTTCTTCTTCGACTGTTTCTTTTCGAAGAATGTCTGGAAAGGCGTTATTTCGTCCGTGTGCTACATGCGGTCTTAAGAAAGTATATGAAGGAGACGGGCATATGGACTGTATTTACTGCCTTCACCCTCATCATACGGCGGACACCTGTGAGATCTGTAAGGGCTTCTCACAAAAGACCCTAAAAGACCGCAACAGACGCCTAGTTACTTGGCTCAATGACGGAGCGGGTGCGTACCCGGCATCGGAGGTAGTCTCTACAGCCTCGAGATCTAAGTCTCCTGTCCCCCCTCGTCGATCAGTGTCGGCGGAGCCTCCGGCGAAGAAATCGCGCTCATCTGAAAAACACCCCTCGGGGAAACATCCTGCGAAGTCCTCCTCTTCACATAAGGCTTCGTCGTCTTCCCCCTCATCTAAAAAGGAGAGAAAAGACTCATCGAAATCCTCCTCAGGAGACCGTCATAAGTCTACCTCGAGTCGAGAGTCCTCGTCCCACAAGTCGAGGTCAAAAACGACGGGAACGCCTCAAGGCCCTGCTCCACAGACTTCATCGACGACGATCCGGTCGTCGACGCCTGCTTTGCCTTCGGCGACGGCTCTTCCAACGACTATTTCGTCAGGTCAAACAGCGCCTATGGAAAATATGTCATCGTCGACGTTGGCCCCGTCGGTAGGATGGCAATCGGAGGTTTTTGATCCGATCCCGCCTGAGGCCTTGCTGCAACCAGAAGCAGCTTTCTCCATCTCGTCGGCGGAGGATAACCGTGAGCCGGTCGCACATCCAACCGATCTGGGATTACAACCAACTGGTTCGGGCCCGCTCTTTAATGGAAATGCCATTCCAGTTACCTCTTCCTTACTGAATCCCCAGGCTGTTCTGTCCCTGGAGGTGTTGAACACATTACAGAAGCTGTTGGAGCAGTTGGACACTCGGTTACCTCAGCTTGTCCTGACAGTGTTACAGGCCTCGCCAGTCGTCGACGAACCAGGCCCGGCTCCTCCCCATCCATCCAGAATTCCTACCGCTTACCCGGTTGAGGAAGATCGTTCTCGTCCACAGGAAGAAGGTGACCTATCAGAGTCGGAAAGTGAAGGGTCCGGTTCAGACATCTCGTTATCCCCCTCAAGGGACCCTACATGGGACTCTGAAGCGGAGATGGAAACTCCGAAGAACCCGGCGCAGCCATCCCCACCTGATGATGTGGGTGCTTTCCATGCCATGATGGGTAAGGCATGCGCGGAATTTGGCCTAGTCCCAGAAGAAGAGAAAAAAGATTGTTTTCTGTTTGATCATATGGGCAAAAGAAGAAAGGCGATATTTGCTATCCCCATTTTAGACCATGTCTGGCAGGAGGGACTAAAAACCATGCGTCACCCCTTTTCAGAATCGGCAGTAAAAGGTCGATTAGAAAAGAAATTCAAGGCTCCGGAATCGACTCCCATGTGCTTGACGTCTCAACCTTTGCCGGAATCAGTGGTATCCGTGGCGGCGGCCAGAAAGGCAAGGTCGCAACACAAATGCACGACCCCGCCAGACAACAAAGCCAGGAGACAAGATGCTTTTGGGAAGAAAGTGCTATCGGTTGGAGCGACTACAGTTAAAGCAGCCAACTCCCTGGCTATTATGGCCAGGTATGATAGGGAGATGTGGCATCGGCTAGCTCCTATCTTGGACCATATGCCGGAGGAACACAGGAAGTCTGCCATGCTGCTCGTACGTGAGGGAGAAGGGGCTTCCAATCATTCCATTAACATTGCTGTCGACCTGGCGGAATCAGGCTTTAAGCAAATCAACAATGGCGTAGTGTTATGAAGGCAAGCCTGGCTTAAGTGCACGACGTTCAGACCAGAGGTACAATATAAGGTAATGGATATGCCGTGCGAAGGAGAACACCTGTTTGGGGAGAAAGTGGATGAAGCCTTGAAGGGCATGAAAGAAGATTCTGACACGGCTCGTTCCCTTGGAGCCCTCCAGAGTGGTAGGAATTTTCGTTCCTTTCGTCCCTTCAGAGGAGCATCAGGTAACTCCCGGTTTGGACCATCTAGAGACCGAGGTTTCAGCAGACCCTCCTACTCTTCCCAAGGCTACAGACGTGCAGCCCAAGCTACTCGTAAAGGCAGAGATTACCAATCCTCCAGACGATGAGGCACCTACTCCTCGTCGACGAAGGATAAACAGGGCAAAAGCCAGCAATGACAACTTACAGAACGTCCTGGGGGGCAGAGTGTCTCGTCACGTCGACGAGTGGGCGCGCATAACAGACCAAGGGGTTTTGGATACGATACATCTGGGCCATTCTCTACAGTTCAAGGGCAAGCCACCACGCATTCCACCGGTGTTCTCGATGCAGCCCCACCTTCAAATACTAATGCAAGAGGTGGCGCTTATGCTGCAGAAAGGGGCTATAGAACTGGTCCCGGTGGCAGAAAGAGGACAGGGAGTGTACTCCCGTTACTTTGTCGTCAAGAAACCCAATGGAAAATGGCGTCCCATTCTAGATCTATGAGCTCTCAACAAACTGCTCAAGAATCTAAAATTCAAGATGCTTACACTCCAAGAAGTGATCCGTTCGACCTTCAGGACGCATACTTCCATATCCCGATGCGTCAACGACACAAAAGATTCCTATCAGTTCAAGGTCCTCCCATTCGGACTGAAATCGTCTCCCAGGACGTTCACGAAGTGTCTGGCTCCAGTAGCAGCCTGGTTAAGGAAAGAAGGTCATCATGTGTACCCTTATCTGGACTATTGGCTAGTGAGGGGATTGTCTCCGGAAAGGACACATGAAAGTCTAAATTCCACCATGGGCCTCCTACAACGTTTGGGCTTTGCAATAAACTTCGAAAAGTCCTCCTTATTGCCATCAAGGACCTTGGTCTTTCTGGGGGCGGAATTCCAGACGCAGTCAGGACTGGTAAAGCCATCCGTCGAAAGGGTTCTGAAACTGCAGCAAAAAGCATCGAATTGGAAAGTCGACACCAGAGTGTCAGTGCGAAGGTACATGTCCCTACTGGGGACCATGTCGTCCTGCATACCCTTAATCAACAATTGTCGTCTCTTCATGAGACCGATTCAGGAATTCTTGGCGGATCGATGGGCACAGAGTCAAGGGCGTTGGTCGGACAAAATGACCATCAACAGCAAACTCGTGCAGGCGCTTCAATGGTGGAGAGTTTCCATAAATCTGACAAAGGAAATGCCCTTGCTGGAACCGGTGTTCCAGATGACAGTGGTGACGGATGCTTCTCTAACTGGATGGGGAGCTCATCTGGATTCCCTACAGGTTCAAGGGTCGTTGGTCATCGGAGGAGTCCGGCCTTCATATCAATGTGCTGGAATTAAGGGCGGTGCGTTGGGCCCTGAAGTCCTTTCTTCCAAGGATAAAGTGATCAGTTGTACGGATTATGACAGACAACACAGCAACAATGTTTTATCTAAGGAAACAGGGAGGAACTCGTTCCAGAACTCTATCAACCGAAGCCCAGGAGATCTGGCATCGGGCCCTTCAGCAGAAGATATATCTATTGGCGTTCCACTTGCCAGGAGTCAAAAACGTGCAAGCAGACTCTCTCAACAGGGAGATGAATCGACTACATGAATGGGAACTGAACGACCAACAACTACACCGTGTCTTTGAGAAATGGGGTCGTCCGGCCCTCGATCTCTTTGCGACGAGAGACAACAAGAAATGCCCACAATACGCGAGCAGGTGGCCACAGCAAGACTCACTAGGGGAAGCGTTCTCTTTCCCGTGGACGGACAAGTTTCTGTATGCCTTTCCCCCGTTTCCGCTCATACGTCGGACGCTGCAATGGATCCACAGATAACCATGTCGGGTGATCCTGGTGGCCCCGTACTGGGCCAGGCAAGTCTGGTTCTCCGATCTACTCCATCTTTCAGCGGCAGAACCAATGAGGTTCCAGAAAATCCCGAACCTTCTGTCTCAGGAGAAAGGGATTGTTTGGCATCACGACCCCGGCAGCCTCAGTCTGACAGCCTGGCTCCTGATTTCTACGAGTTTGGCATGTTAGAGATTCCAGCAGACTGTCGTCGCATTTTGCAAGCGGCGAGGGCGCCGTCCACGAACACTTCATATTCATACAAATGGAAGAGATTCTGCACATGGTGCGCAGGTCAACCTGGTTTGGTCCCGCTTAATATCACACCGGAACAGCTTCTACCATACTTGCTACTCCTAGCTCAAAAAGGCTTGTCTGTTTCATCCATAAAAGTGCATCTGGCTGCCATTTCGAGATTTACTCGGAAGAGACATTCAGCTCTGTTATTTAGTGACCGGCTGATTAAACATTTCCTTAAAGGATTGTTCCGAACCTTTCCTCCCGCGAAAAAGTTTCCTCCAAGCTAGAGTCTTAACCTGGTTCTGGCAGCGCTGATGAAGGCCCCTTTTGAACCGATGTCATCGTCATCATTGAAATTTTTGTCGTGGAAATTGGCTTTTCTGGTGGCTATTACTTCGGCTCGACGACTGTCAGAAATACCAGCTTTAGTGATCGATCCACCGTACTTGGGCTACTTATACCTCTACGTCCTAGTGGCGCAGGCGTACACGGCCCAAAACGACGTAGATAGGACACAAAAGTGTCGAAATTTTTCCTATGGAAAAGGTCTATATAATTTACCGAGGATTCCCAGCCTGACGACGGGGAATATTCTAAGCATGTGAATCCATGAAAGATACCAATGCTGGAGAAATGGAGTTACAGGTAAGAAACTACTCCCTAACATACCAGTACCCGCAATAACCCTCCTGAAAACCTATGCCATCCCCATCTAATCTTGCCATTAGTGGGTCACTTGAGGAATTTCCTGGAACCTTACTTGCGGTGTTAATCCCCAAAAATTGAACATTGAACCTAAATTTGTTCTAACTAGCATAATATAAACTTTGGGACATTGCTTAATTTCATTTCACTTGCTTCCCTCCACAGTTCGGTTCCAGACCCTTTGAATTAGGAATGATCAACTAAAACCTGTACCTGGCCTTCGCTAACATATTATCAACATACCTAACTCACCCCCCAACATCCCTCCGTTAGTTTCAGCCTCATGTAAGTACCTCTATATTTGGTTACAAATCAGCACCTATCACCAATTCATTGGCTCCCTTCACATTGCCAATTTGTTAACCCTCTTCTATATTATGTGATCATTTTAAAAATTAATTATTATAAACCTGAATATAGGTTACAAACACCTTGAGTTAGGTATTATCGATATAAATTACCTATCCTAACAAATTTACAACATTCTCAACTCACCAACCCGCAACCCTCCATTTATTTTCCAACCACTTGTCATCAACACATCAGGCTGCCATACAGCACATAGCATCAATTCATTGGTTTCCCACAAATTGCCTTCAACTTTCATAGTACGCTAGCATTTTAAGATCATTCTTACTCCGCTAGAACTGATAATCATATACAGGCAACCTTTAACTCGATTCAGTAACCAATCGGGATGTATACAATTTGTAAAAATCCTCAATGTGATCTCATTTCATTGGAGTGTTAACTCGTTCCAGGCATTACATCAAATTGCATATTGTATTAAACCTTTACATATTAGAGACACTGTTTTTTAATTTTATTGAAGATGACAGAGGCCATAGTAAATAAACCGTTGTGTGGGATATAGAGATGATCGACAGCACGCGGTCTCTGAGGGCAAATCTGTTCTTTCCCAGGTGGAAGTAGCGCATATCAATGTGATTTGGGAAATCAACTTTGGCTTAATTATTGGCGAAAGCCCTGTAAGACCGCCCATCAGATCGTATCACCCCCATAACACAACCATTGTACGAACCGGATGCTGGTTAACAAGTCAATAAGTTGTTATAATCCACCGAATTGCAATGGCGAACCCGCGTCATACCTCATATTGTCGGTGTGTCGCCCATCCTCTCAGCACAACCATTGGGCCAGACAGTTATCCGCTTATCTCTGTCGTCCCTTCTGTTGTATTCTGTAACTATGATCAGCTGACCGGACGCATGTAGAAAGCGACGTTCAAGATCCTTTTCTCTATTCTTGCCGCATTGCCGATGCATGAAGAAAGACAGTGAGCTTTTTTCAAATAAATAGACGTTGAACTGAAATTCAATGCTGCGCCATTTTCCTGCCGTAATATCATATCAAGTTAAATTATATAGTTACAACAAGGTTTAAGATCAAACCCAATAGAGATGGCTTTGTTCAGGACTACATTAATCCATTGCAGTAGAGTTGTTTTTGAAAGCATCCAGCCACTTCATAGCTTCATTAGGGTCAGAAGTACTTTTCTCACCTTCAGGAAACACCAATGTCAGCAAGTTGACCCTGTTTAGGAAGGCCTTCACACCCAGAGATCTTGCCAAGTCCTTTGGCCCTTTAAAAGACTTTCTGATTAACAAAACTTCTTTTGGGTAATATGGGTAAACATAAATCCGATTGCCTCTGAAGTAGGCAATTTCTTTGCTACTTGCCGCCCTCAAGATATCGTCCTTGGTTCTGGTATTCGTAAGGGAGATCAGGGTCTGCCTTGCTTTTGGGCCCACTTTCCTGCCTACGTTGTAGACGTTGTCTATATCCACTGAGGCAATGTACTCACATTTGAAAGTAACTTTCAGTATCTCAACCACCACTTGAACAAAGTCTTCATCAGCTTTTTCATCCACTCTCACAATCTGCACATTTTTACTTCTGATTTTCAGATCTTTCTCCATGGTTTTCTCTCTCCCCTTATGAAAATCTTCTTTCCGATTTTTGTATGCTCTGAAACATTCAGAAATTTCTGATGACATTGAAGCTGTGCCAGTTTCCAAGACGGAGACTCGGCTGTCTATCTGGGTTACTTTCAGAGACAGGTCCTCCATGGAAGATTTATCATCCCCCACATCTTGGGCCACTTTCCCCAGGTCTTGAGCCACTTTCAGGAGTAGGGAGGAAATATCTTGTGGGCTAGGGACCTCGCCCATCTCTGTAGTTGCCTTGTGTTACTTAGGGATTGGGTTGTCAGCGATATCAACCTTCTTCTTAGAGTTCAGTATTTCCAATTATCCATATACAGGAGAGGGCCAGGAGCTGCAGGATTATGCTGCTGCCTGCATTCCGGAATTCGAAAATGTCATGAATTAATTAAACTATGTGCTAGGAACATGATGTTGTTTGATTTCTGAATCACCACTTGTGTTGATGAATTTGTTTTGATGCTTTTATTGTTTGTAATGAATATTGTTGTATTTTAATACTGATTTTATGAACATTTTATATTTTCCCAAAATAACTCTGAATTGACTGAGAAAGTAGAAAAGATGTTATGAAAAGTGTGCACATGTCCATACTGTGCTGGCAAAGACGGTGGCAGTCCCTCAATGAGATCTTGTAGAATCTAATGCAAAGGCTGCAAGAGTTGTAAAGCAGGACCGCACCCCACCTCTACAGCATGTGCGGTGGACCACCAAATGCAGGGGCCTGCAAACGTTGGCTCTCCAGATGTTTTGAACTACAACTCCCATGTTCGTCCACCATTGACTGATGGATAATGATGATGGGATATGCAGTCCAAAACATCTGCAGAGACACATTTTGCAGATCTTTGACCTAGAGTGACCTCAGCATCCTGTTTACGGTAATGGCAAAGAAAGACCTCAAGCAGTCCTAGGAAAAAGAGCAGGGGACACCTAAACCCTCATTCACTGTGCTTTTTCTATGTTTGACCGCCAGGAAGCAGAGCCCCTGTGAAGTAGGAGATAAACTGATAGACTACGATCCTCAAGCAATCCAAATTGATTCATTTTGTTTATTTTGAAAGCCCTGTATTCTTCTACCGAGTCCACCCATAAATCTGTATTTATTTGTGTTGTTCATTAACATATTTATACCGTACTTTGTAAGTCACACATTATCTGTGGATTTCTCAGCTGTGGTCTATTGTGTCAGAAGTTGGATTAACACAACCCAACTAAAAGGTTCACTTGTACTCATCTCCTCAGACCCAATGAGTAGCTAGGGTGTAGTCCAGTGATACCCTTCCCCAAAGGGTTTGCTTGGAAGCATCTGGATATGACCCTAGTAGCTGCTAAGACCCAGCCAACCCTTCACGGCCGGTCCTTGTGGTGTAGAGAGATTAAAATTACTCTTCCTGGGGGTATTTATGGTCAGATCCCTCAATGTCAGGGCTATATGTAGGGGCAGGAGAAATTAACATGGAAGAGAAGGGTTGGAACATGATCTAATAGCCAACCAGGAGCCTACCCCCTTTCTAAAGTACGTAGGAGGGCCAGGGACCCTGTTGATTTGTGCATTATGTTTTGTTCCTGAGATAGTTTTAATACTTCTTCTAAGTCTGACTTCCTCCGAGGAGAAGGGTTTTGCTTATATCCATCCAGTACATTTCCCCAAGATCAAAGAGTGGAGCCAAAAAGAGCTGGGGCTCACTCCACTCCTTTCTGGGGAAGAGAGAGTGATTTCCCCTGAGCTTGGGGAAGCTCAAAGAAATGATCAGTCTCTCCGACATGCTTTGGAGACGTTTTGACTCAGGAGGAAGCCACTAACAATCAGGGACCCTCGTTATTGAACAGAAGGGTCTGTTGTACTGGGCCAAAAACAATTCAAAAGGGGAATGTGGCCAGCTACAAAAGTATCTGGAGTGTGTGCCTTCCATATCACTGTTAGTTACCGGGGGATTGCAAAAACTCAGGAGCAGGTCTTAAATTGCTTATATTAACCAGGTATTAGAAATAGACTAAAGAGTTCTGTGAGACATACTTGATTTGTCAGAAGACCTCCTGTATTGAAGTAGGAGGACCCCCTATACATTCCCTCCCTATTATTGGTACCCCCTTCTCTCATGGAAAGGGATATTATGTGACCCTTAAGCCCCTTCAAGGTGGGAAGTTGACCTATTCTGGTGGTGGGAGACTGCTCCACCAGGTACCCTGAGGGATTTCTGCTTTTGAAAAACAGCACTCAGCACATCTTGAAACATTTGGTCTTATTTTGTATTGTTTTTTCTAAAGAGATATTAACTGTCTAGGGTTCTAATTTCATTGGCTGTGTCCTCTGCAAGATGTATGTATTGCAGTGAACATGGTCATCCACATCTTTGCAGCACCCTTTATAAATGCAGTCCAGCACTGCCATGGAATTTGCAACTGATGGTAAGAGGGATAGGTAAAGCAATGAGTCTAGGATTCAGCTATTCAACGTAATGGTTATTGTGTCTGTCTGGAGAAAATGTGCTTCCCCTGTTCAGGGCCATAAGGGAGTTTTTCATGAAGGAGTAATGGTTGGGAATATGTGAATATTTGTTATACATTTTTCGAGGTACATTTATTTCTCGTTCCTTCATTCATAGTAAGTTTGTTAATTAGCCTGGTCAGACGATAATATTCACACTTGTTCATTAAGTGCCTAACATTAAAAATGTTTGACTCACATAAATGGTATGTTTTCAGTTCTATCGTGAAAAATGGGGTGGAGCGTGTACGATATATTTATGACACGGGTGAGTCCTAACGGAGACTGCCGAAGGTCCAAAGTGGGCACACAGTCAAGAGCGTTTTCTCACAGGCTAACTGCACCTGTCAAGTTCCCATGGCTTCTATTTCTGGTCCATCAGTCGAGTATTACAGTTAGGAAAAAAAAAAAAAAAAGGTTTTGTAATAAATGACATTCGCTCCGTTTGTTTTTGCCTTAGATACGAAGCCCTGTTTCCACTCATTCTGTCCTGCTTGATGTATGTATGGCTAAACATAGAACAAGAAGTGGTGCAGACCGATAGACTGCCAGTGAGGCAGAAGGTAAACACAATGTCATATATAAATATATATATATATATATTCATTGATACACTATCGCACCCACAATCCCCACCTCCCCTCTTCCGCCTCATGTGGGAAGTGTGTTATAAATAACACTATAAACTCATTGCCTCGTATGATATGTGCTTGTTCATAAAACATAGTTTTCTAGATGCAATCGTTCCACTTTGCAGGCATGTGTCCGTCCTTTTGGCTTTGCCTTAATTAATACCTTGATGTTGCCTCACTGTTTTCTGTCTAGTTTGTTGTTTGGCTGTAGGTTAAGAACATTTTAAAACTATTTCCTACCATTTTCCACCGTCGGTAAGATCTCTTGGCTAACATGATGGCTCCCAGCCACCTAAGTGGAAGTCTGGCCCAAGGAATTGTACTAAGCATTTCTGAACAAATATTTTTTGAGAATGTCTGTATTCTGGATTTGAAGCTACATTCCCGCAATAATGTTTAGTAATAAACAGTGTCTGTTAGAGCTAAAATGCCATGAAGAATTGTTGTGTCAAAACAACTCTGACATACATTGCTAAAACACTTCTTTTTTTTCCATATAATTTTTATTAACCTTTTCAGTTTAACATTACAAACAAACTCCTCGCCGGTCCGGTTGTGAGTTCAAACACCTCCAGTCCACTTTATTTCCTTGAGCACCGCCTTTTAGCTCCTCTTTCAGTTAACTTCAGCCCCATCTCCATGTTCGTCCATGTTCTAGCAAAACTGAATGTTTCATTTAGTTCCAAAAGCCTTGTTCTTTGTGGACACCAGGCCCACATCAGCCCTTCCTTGAGATACTCCAAAACTATTGCCCGATCTGCTAGAAAGCCTTGGTGGTCTCCTCGTAGTGAGTGGGACACCGCTTCCATGGTCACAAAGCTCCGCACCTCGCCCACCCATTCATGCTCCAATGGCGAATCTTTTGATTTCCATTGTTGCGCAACTGACAGGACGCCCACTATCATCAGAATAAGGTAGACTTTACGCTCTGTTTTGGTAGGTAGGTCCCCGAGGTGGGCACCTATTCTCAGAAGTGCCAGCCCTATGTTCCAAACTTCCTCTGTCCGCAGAGTCCTCTTTAATGCCTCTAATATTGTAACCAAAAAGCTCTGAATGTGCGAACATTCCCACCAGATATGGCTCCAAGACCCTACCATACCACATCCCCTCTGACACATTTCTTTTGTTTTGTCATGTCATTTTTATTGAAATTTCGATCAACATGAATTACAGCTAGTATATTGCAACATTATGAAGTCATTAAAATACATCATGACATTGAAATTTCATTTTTCAAACTTGTAACTGTGTACCTGTTTTGCTCAAAACGGCTAATCAACATGTGAGTACAGGCTAAGAAATTAACAAAATAGAACAATAACAGAAAAAGAAAGAAAAGGAAAAAAAACACAACGCCAAGTACAACGTCAATTATCAAGTACATCATGCCAGTCATCACATCACAGGTTCAAAAGGTGTTTCAAAAGTCTTGGTTGAAAAAACATCTGCTCCTTGTCTGCCACATAGTGTAAAAATGGCCCCCATATACGCGAAAACGTAGGCAGCTTCCCCTCCACTGTGGCTGTAAGCTTTTCCATCCCTAGTAATTCCCACACCTTGACCCACCAGTATGCTATGTGCGGTCCCTCTACGTCCTTCCAAAACTGCGCCTGTATAATTCGGGCTGCCGAGAGTAGCTGTGAGATCAATTTAACCCTGGGGCCAGACATCGGGAATGATCCGTCTTCGGGCACATCGCCCAATAGTAGGATACATGGGTCCATGGGGAGCAAAGCGCCAGTGACTTCCTTAATCTTAGATCTTATCTCCAACCCAAAGAATTGTATGATTGGGCAGTGCCACCACAGGTGGGCTAAGTCGCCTCTTCCCCCACATCCATGCCAGCATGTGTCTGGATAATCGGGATTCATTGCATGAAAACGATGTGGGGATAGATACCATCGAAAACCGAGTTTAAGGGCCCCCTCCTTCACGGTGGATCAGTGGGAGATCTTCTGGGCTCTGAACCATATCCTTTTCCAGGATTCCCCAGTTATCTCCACCCCCAGTTCCCTCTGCCACGCCAGCATATAAGGGAGTTTCTCTTCCCCAGAGATGTTTTCTAAGAGACGATAGCAGGTGGCTATTCTATGAGCCTAGTAATAAGTCTCGTGATCTTAGGGGCTCATCCGGTGACCAGAGCCCAAAGCAGCTGGCCTTGAGGCCAGGGTTAAAGGCCAGGTTTTGGCTTACTGGCGCGAGGGTGCCAAGGCCGACGCAAACCCTCATCGCGCACAGGCCTGGTGCCAGCACTGCAGTGTTGTTAGTATGGTGGGCAACATGGAGTCTTGCTGCTTGCGTGTATCCCTTGGGAGGAATGGAAGATATTTTAGTGGGGGTGGGATTGCTGCCTGTTCAATAGCCCACCATTTAGGGGGCTCAGTTGTGTCCGTCCAGTTCAGCATTGCAGCCACTTGGACTGCACGGTAGTATTGGGGGATTGAGGGGAGCCCCCGGCCGCCTTGCATTTTCCCTCTCGTGAGGAGCCTGTGAGGGAGTCTGGGCTTTTTACCTCGCCATACGAATTGACCTATTTCCTTTTGTAGCTCAAGAATATCGCATTCAGGGATCATTACGGGGAGGGCATGAAAAGTATATAGAAGCCTTGGGAGGAGGGGCATTTTGACTGCACTGACACGTCCCAGCCATGATATGTCTTGCGAGACCCATCTCTGTAGCCAATCCTTGGCTTCCTTCAGGAGATAGGGAATATTAGACTTCAGCAGCCCTGCATATGTTGGGGTCAACTGTATTCCCAGGTAGGGAATGTCTGTGGTCACCCAGCGATAGGGGTATGTGCTCTTAAGGGCAGCCAAGGTGGTGGGCGATTCGGATAGACCCATGCCCATTGACTTTGTAGGATTTACCGCAAACCCAGAGACCGATGCAAATTGGGTCAATAAATCCATGAGGACCGGGAGTGAGCTGAGTGCATTGTTCAGAAAACAGAGCACATCATCCGTGTATAGCGCAATTTTGTGACAATGTCCCCCAAATTTCGAAGCCCTGGATGTTTGGATGAAGGCGGACCTGCTGCGCCAAGGATTCCAGTGCCAACGCAAAAACCAATGGGGATAAAGGGTAGCCCTGTCTGGTTCCCTTCGCTAATGCTATAGGAGTAGACTATTGCGAGTTAACCCGTACCTGAGTAGATGGGATTTGGAAATTTGAAAGGTTTAGTCTAATAAATCTCGGGCCAAATCCAAATCCCTTTAAAGCTAATTTCAGATATTCCCAGCACATGCTATCAAAAGCTCTATGGGCATCTAGGGATAAGAGAGAGAGTCTGCCAGGGATTCTGGGGGCTACGGCTATCATATCGATTACACAGCAGATGTTGTTGTGTGCCAAGCGATTTTGGATGAAGCCTGTCTGGTCTTTGTCTATTAGTGTTGGGAGGACCTCTCCAAGATGGCAGGCTGTGATTTTACTGTAGATTTTTGCGTCTGTGTTGAGTAGTGCGATAGGGCATTAGGACATGCATTCCGTGGGGACCTTTCCCAGCTTCAAGATCGGTGTTGGGGCTGATCCCTCCATAGACTGTGTGACTGACCCTGCATCCCAAGCGGAATCGAAGAGTTTAGTGAGGTGGGGTATTAAGTCTACTCTGAAGTTTTATAGAATGTATCCGTAAAGCCGTAAGGGCCCAAGAGGGAGGGATTTTATAGCGAGTTCCACTTCTTGGGCAGAAATGGGTTCCTCCAAAGGGTCAAGGAAATTATGCAAGACCTGTGGTAAGTGCAAGTTGAATATTAACTCCTGGGTGGCATGTGGGTCAGCGATATGGGGGGCGGCTTGTTCTCTGAAAAAGTCCTCAACAATTCTGACTTTACCTTCTTCTGAGGAAACACATCTGCCATTGGCGTCTTGTAGGCTTTCTATTTGTTTTCGCTTTGATTGTTTCGTTAATTTTGCCGCTAATAGTTTATTAGCTTTATTCCCTTTCCTCCAGAAGTATTGCTTGGTGAGCAACATAGAATATGCCATTCGTCCCATATGGTGTGCTTCTAACGCTTTCCTCGCTATACGCAGGTCTCGGAGGGAGTGCCTCGATCCCTTTCCCCTGTGTATGGCCTCATGCCTTTAGACTTCTCCCTCCAGCTGGGCCTGTATCTGCTTCCTGACCCTTCCCCTTTCTGCAGCTTGATCAATGATATGACCCCTAATGACTGTCTTTCCTGCATCCCACATTATATCGTATCCCACCTGGCTGGTGTAATTTTCACTAAAGTATAACTTTATGGCATCTGAGACTTGGGATCGGAATAAGGGATCTTCCAGCAGGAATTCATTTAGCCGCAAAGGTGGTGTGGAGGGGGGAATCGCCTGCAGGGGAGATAGTGTGAGCATCAATGGAGCGTGGTCCGATAACGCTTTTGGGAGAATTTCCATGGTGGTTGTCTGGAGTATGAGAGAGTCAGAAATCAGAAACATATCCAGTCCAGAGAACCCCTTGTGAACAGCTATAAAAAAAAAGGTGTAGTCCCGCTCCTCCCCATGGAAAAATCGCTATGCCTCTATCAATGAATGCTCTCGTAGTAGCATGGTGAGCACTATAATATTTTTCTTGTCATTGGCAGTTGGGGGTAATAACATATCCACTAGAGGATTGACCAGTGCGTTAAAGTCTCCCCCAGGATCAGTTCTCCCTCAGCATGCTCTTCTATTGTTTTAGATAATGAAGCAAAGAAATAATCCCTGTTGGGAGTTTGGTGCATGCAGTGAAATCAAGGTCACCTTGTGCCCAAAAAGCATTGCCACTACCAGAATAAACCTCCCCTCTCCATCCTGCAGCACTCTCAGCATTTTTAGAGGAGTACCCCAGCGCACTAGAATGGCGACCCCACGCTTCTTCATGCCGCAGAATTTTGTAGGGTATAGTTTGCTATTAAGGCGAAAATCGTCCGTGGGTTGGAGGTGGGTCTCTTGAAGAAGCAATAGCGAGGGATCTAGGGTGGCCATCCTATGAAGTAATGCTTTACGTTTTAGGGGGGAGTTTAGACCCTGAACATTTAAGGTGAGGCACTTAACATCTGGGGTCGCCGTTCCAGGGACTTTCAAGCCTTTGTAACACACTAAAAACACTTCTTCCTTCAGGAGATGGGCCATCTCTGGATTTCTCCATTCCCGCCCTCCCATGTGCAGATGCTGTGCCGGCAGATCGGCAGGGAGAGGTGTATCGATATGGGCAGGGAGCCAGCTGGAGATTTCCCACGAAGACCTGCTGCTAATCAGTACCATGTATGTGGCTAGGCGCATGCAAGTCCATAGGCTAGGCATTGCGGTGAAGAACATGTCAAATGTAACAAAATTCAAACAAAAAGAAAAGTACATGAAGACCATTGTAGAAGGATCTCCTAGGGCCCTCGGTTTCTTGGCCAACATTGACAAACATTAACCTTAGTAGGCGTAATCCGCCTAGGGCGCCTGAGCACTGTTGTATCTCATACTCTCCACCTCATGTGGTAATCAGTTGCCATTCAAGCAGTCTGGCGCGAGTCTCTCACTCCATTTAGTATACTCTCCCCTGCAGCGCTTAAATTGCATATGTCCTGATCGTTCTCATTCCGAAGGGCCAGCGTTGCCTGCCACAATGTTCAAGTTTGTGATGAGGGTCATCTGGGCTTTCGGCGGATTCCATGGTTTTCATTTCCTGATGTGGGGTTCACCCCAATCGCTGCCAGCCCTTGGATCTCCTCCTTTTATCTTTTGGTGTAGGGTCCAAGTCTGAGGTGGCTGGCCCGTCTGCTCCTGAAGTGTCTGCAATGCTATTTTCAAGCATTAGGTCCTTTGCTTCCTCCTCCGAAGTGATGATGTAATGTTGGTTGCGGAGATCGAAGTTCAGCTTGCATGGGAACCTCCATCGTTAACAAATCTTTTTGGCCTGTAGCCATGCCGTTACCTGCTGCAGGCACTTGCGGCTTGCAAGGGTGTATGGGGAAAGATCCTGGAATAACTTTAGGGTTGCCCCTCGGAACTGCACTGATTCTGATTTTCTAGCCGCCACCATAATTTCTTCCTTCTGGTGAAAGAAGTGCACGCAAAGAGAGTAGACTCGATGGGTCCTGTTTAGGACCATTTAATCTGAAGCTGAGAGTCCCAGCAGAGACCTGAACAGTGCGCTTACATAGTCCGGTAGTTCCTGATCCAAGATGTGTCGGGGAACTCCCCGCAGGCAGATATTATTTCTTCTCGACCTATTTTCAAGATCGGCCTGTTTCGCCCAGATGTCTTTCAGGTGCTCTTCGATGATTCCCACTCTCTTGGTAAGCTCTGCGCAATCATGCGACTGTTCACACGTTATGCTTTCCAAGTCGTTGACTCTGGTTTCCAGACCCCCAAGATGTGCGTTCAGGTCAGCAATCAAGCGGGCAAGGGAGTCTTTGGAGGTCTTGATCTCCAGCTTTATTCCTTGGGTAATGTCTTGCTTAAGGTTCTTTAGCATCTTTTCAAGATCGCCCTTGAAGAGCGCCGAGTCTGGAGCCATTGGCGCTGCTGGGGCAGAGTGAATATCAGCCTTTACTGCCTGCATTCATGATTCTGTAGCTGTTTGAGATGTTAGGAAGGCTGTGATTTCGTTTGGTTGCCCCTCCCTGCTGCTTTGGGAATTGCCGGGGATCTGTTTGTGGGTTTCCCAGTGAGCTGGCAGCATCTCGTCGTGATGCAGTAGAATGGGCAGGGGACGCCTGCCACGTAGTTATGAGGAGGGATGGGCTATCCAAGTAGAACGGCTTCCCCCTGTCTCAGGCTACTGAGACTGGCGGCGGCCCACTGCGGCAGCGATTTGCGGGCACTTTCTTGATTTCTTATGGAGCCACCTCAATGACCCATCCACGTGTCTTTACGTTGAAGTTACAGCATTCCAGGGGTTAGGGGTGGCCTCCACCACATCTTCAACTTGGCTGACAATGCAAGCCCTAAGCACCTTAATTCATTTTCCTGCCTGCTGCAAGAGAGCACTGACTGCTTAGTGGCGCGGGTAACCCGTAACCTCTTTTGTGGAGCATAAACGGTGCAGGCGGCGAGAAACGGAGCTGGTACCTTACATATTTCCTGCATAGTGATCTTTCTGTTGTTAGCAAGGTATTCCTTTCGCACTGAGGTAGAGCTCCCGCTGGTTCTTTTGTCCCGTTACTCAGTTAATGTGCTGCAGGTATCAAATCATTCACACCAATGGCAGAGTGCCCTCTCTACCATTGAGGCACAGAGCAAGACTTGCAGAAGTCTGACAGGTGACGATTCAAAGGCTTCAGATGTTAATATGCCCAGGCTCTTGCTGTATTTATGATAGTGAACAAGGCATCGCAGTCCCCTCAGCCCTCTCCATGTTAGTTGCGTGCGGGTCCGGAGCTGATTATAATGTTGGACAGGGAGCAGATGGGAAGCGGGGGAAAGCTGGTTCTCATGCCAGGCAGCGAGCCGACGCTCCTTGTTTACTTCGCTCTCTCCCTCGCTATCCCGCTGCAGCCCGCCTCTGCTGCGCTTCTTTCTACCTGGAGCCAGGGTCGTGAGGGATCTGTAGTATGAGAGCGGGACGATGGGGGGGGGGGGGGGAATTCCGAGTCCCCCGGCCGCTCTGCATTCCGCCCCCACTCCTAACCTTCTCCGCTTTGCGTGGGTGTCGCTGGACTGCCATAAGACTGCTTGCAGCCCACCTGGAGCCGGAGCATTAAAGATTATCCGCGCTGCTGCTCTCCTCTCACATCAAGAGGACCAAAGGGTGAGCCGGCTGCCAAGCTCAACAGCGGGGGTGTATTACACCATTGATATGTCCACTTTTCTCTCCCGAAGGAGCGCCATATGCTCTTCTCTGGCGCGCGTCGCCATTTTGTTCATGGGGATGCCGGCATCTCCACCAGCAGACCATAATATTCTGCCTGCGATTTCCCATGCCAGGGACCTTGCATGTTTCCAGACGTTGGAGGGTGCTGAAACGGAGGGAAATGAGTGCCTGAGGTTGCCGTTATCTATCACTTTGGGCTCCCTGTAACAGAGCTCACGGCGAACACTATCGCATGCCGTGCTGCCTAGCCACGCCCCCCCAACACATTTCTGATGCTGAGTAGTCAAATTTATGTAGCCTCCCCGGCCTTAGTTGCCACTGTAGCATTACCTTTATCCAGATTTCCTGGATCTGGAGAGATCTAGTCAGCTTGGGGATGTGTGCCCAAAGCTGTTTCCATTCCCCTTCCTCTATCGAGATGCCCCCTGATTTTTCAATTTTTCCATGTATTTTCTCTCCCCTGTTCTTCCCCCTGTTTAGCCAATGCATAGATAGCCCACACCAGGTGTGCATTTCTTGATTCCCTTGTGAGATAGCTTTCAAATGCTTGTGTCGCCCCTTCCCTCACTGGCCCCTGCAGCACCCAGTGTCGTATTTGGTTGTATCTGTATCTTTCCTTCTCCCCCACTTTAAAGTCCCTTTTGCATTGGATAAAGATTTTAATTTCAGCCCCCTCAAACATATCACAGAGTCTGAGACAACCCCCTTCCTGCCATCTGTTAAATCCCTCCCTGCTCATCCCTGGGGAAAATTGAGGATTATCGAATAGTGGAGTACATAGATAGAGCAACGTAGTAAATAGAGCTCGCTTTGCCAACATGTCCCAGGCCTCCCCCACCACCGAGAGTATAACACTATTATACATATTTACAGGCCTGTCTCCTTTCGGTTTCCACAACACCTCAGCTAAGTTCCCTCCCACTACCACCTCATGCATTCCCCTCCATACTTTCTCTCGGTCGTCCCTCAGCCAGTCCCTAACCCCTCTTATCTGTGCTTTCTGGTGGTAATATACTTGAAGTCCTTCTGTCCCATTCCCACCCTATTTCTAGGAATCATCATGACTTGCCTTGCTAACCTCTGCTTTTTCTGGTTCCACACAAATCTCCCCACGCACTTTTGAAGGGCACGAGAGAAGGATGGGGGAACCCGCATCAGTAGGGTCAGAAAATCCTATCCTCCCTTGTCACTTTTTATACTCCCTCTCGTTCTCTCCATTCTGCTGATCTTTTCCTTCTCCCTCCTCCTCCACCCTGTGCCCCTTCCCGCTTCCGCTCCTTCCAACTTCTTGCTCCTTTCCATTGGAACCGCCTACCCCTCCCCGTCTGCTCATTTACCTCCTACTCTTCATTCCGCACTTCTCTAAAATCTTATCTCTTCCACTCACCCCCCTAGCATCCTTTGCTTCCTTTCCCACTACTGATTCTACCTCCACCTACACTTCTCACCCCCTCTCTCACTATGGCCCCTCTCCATCAGCACCTATCCTCATCATTAATGTAAATATTTTTTTGTCCTGTTTTCTGTTTTAGATTCAATTGTCATGCATTGCTTGTTGTATTTTCTTGTTCCTCTTGTAAAGCGCTTTGGATTAAAGCGCTATATAAATTAAAATAAATACAAATACAAAATGGTACAACACTTGAGGGAGAGTTGCCATTTTGAGCACATTGATTCTGCCCATTCATGTTACATTCAACGAGCCCCAAACCACCAGTTTACTCTTAATTCTCTCCAGAAGAGGTGGGTAGTTGGCTGCATAGAGCATCTCCATTTTACTAGTAAGGTTGACCTCCAGGTATTTTATAGGTTTCTTCGCTCATCTGTATGGTAACTCTTTCCAGAGGTCTTGTTCCCGGAGAAAGGGGATTTGTGGGGGTTTATTTTTAGTCCCGCTGCTTCCCCAAGCCTTTTCATCTCCCCTTCCAGGGCCTCCAGGGATTTTTCTGGGGTTTGCAGGGTCAGCAACATGTCGTCTGCAAAAGCAGCAATTTTGTGTTCCCAACCTCCAAACTTAATTCACTGTATATCCTTATTGGCCCTCACTGCTTCCAATAGCAGTTCTAAGTGGATGACGTATGACAGTGCTGATAGCGGGCACCCCTGTTTCGTTTCCCTTTGGACTTGGATAGTGGCTGATAACTGGACAGTTATTGCCAGGCGTAGCGAGGGAGTTTGATAGTTAGCCCTGACTTTAGACAAAAACTTTCCCCAATTCCCATCTTCTGCATTGTTAGAAAAAGAAACCATCATTCCACCCTGTCAAAAGCCTTTTCGGCATCAAGTGTAATGAGGAGGGAGGGCATGCCTCTCTTCCCAACTTTTTCAATGAGGTGAGTTATTCTTTTGGTATTATCGCTAGTTTGTCTGCCCTTAATAAAGCCTGACTGGTCCGTGCTAATGATATGGGGGAGTACATGATGCAAACGGTTCCCTAAAATGTATGTGTAGATCTTAGCGTCTACATTTATCAGGGCTGTTGGTCTATATGAGCCACATGAGGAAAGGCCTTTGCCCTATTTTGGTAACAGAACCACTTTTGATTCTTCCATGGATGGAGTAATTTTCTCTGACCTTCCAAACTCATTATATAGGGGAACCAGATAAGGAATTAAGTAAACCCATCCGGCCCTGGGGACTTGTTGATTGGCAGGGATGAAATTACCCTCCTCACCTGTCATTTCCTGCTCCAGTGCCTCTCTTTCTTGTTGGGTAATTTGTGCTACCTTTTTGTCTGCTAGGTATTCCTTTTGTTTCCCTTCCGGTGCACCTTCTGTGCTGTATAGAGAGTAGTAAAATGTACACATTTCCCAGGATATGTCTTCTGTATGTGTGCTGACCCCCCCTTCTTCTAATTTAATTCTCAGTATTGTTTTGGCTTTTTCTTCCCTTTGCAGCATCCTTGCTTCTCCAGCATGGGGTCTGGCATGGATTCACATGCTCATGAATATTCCCTGTCATCAGGCTGGGAATCCTCGGTAAAGAAAAAATCAGTATCAGTTTCGTTTCTGATCTGTCTTTCGTAGTAGTAACCAGTCACTGATCTCTGCGTCATACTGACCACAGCCAATGACTGCCCTCTACCTAAGCCCCGCCTCTGGCAGCCATCTTCAGATTTTTACCGCACGTTCAAGTGTTGGGATCCTCGTGCTATTGCTCTCGAGCGTTAGTGCTATTTTTCACGTTTTTTTCTCAAAAAATTTCTCTTTTTTCGGTCAAAAGAGCCTCAAGCTCCACCGTTTCTTCATCCGATCAACGGGGACCCGTGTCGGATTCGTCTACGCCCCTCAAGGGTGAAGATTTCGTCGAGCCACGCTTTTGGAGGACTCCAGAAGTTTCTCAGGCCCACTCAGACATGGCCCAGGAGAAGGGAAGCTTGACGCCCGGAAAGCTGTTCAGGGTCTGCCCTGGATGCCAGCTTCAGAATGTCTTTAAGGAGGACGAACACTCCCTTTGTCTTTACTGCCTACATGAGGACAAGACGCACGTGGAGAAGGACTGTGCATTTTGCGGCAATATGTCGGAGCGGACCATGAAGGACCGCCATCAACGTCTCTGGCTGGAAGGGGAGAGCCCGTCAGGCGAGAAGAAGAAGAAGAAGTCAGAGCGGTCTTCTAAGACCTTTGAGGGCGCCCCGGCGACGGGGGTCCAACAGAAGGCCAAGCACCGCGAGTCCGCTGGCACCAGGAGCGCCGAACGGTCGGGCTTTACGGGCGCCAGGCAGGGCGCATCCTCCCCGGCGCCATCAACCACGAGCCAACGCTCTGGCTCGGGTAAGAGGAAGGCCGAGCACCCGGCGAAGCTCCTGGAGAGACCCCGGTCGAGCTCGAAGGCCCCATCGGAGGGGGAGCGAGGTGGTGACCCTCCCCCCAAGGAGAAGGCGGTGAGTGCACCTAAGGTGGTGAAAGCCTTAATCCATCCGGCCAAGGCCTCTATCGAGACAGTCGCGGCGGCCCTGGCTCAGCCTGTGGAGGCTACACCAGTGGTGGCGACCTCTGGGCCCAGAGTCTCCCTGCCACCGCGGAGGGAGTCCTCTTTCATGCCCATCGACAGGACCCCCGTGAAAACCTCCGACGGAGAAGAAAAAGGGGGGGCAGGAGGTCGTTGTGGATTCGGCCTCAACCTCTGAGGAAGAGCTGATCGAGGTCTTAAGCCACGGCGTTAGCGTGGAAGAAGACCAGCCTGTTGGGAGGGACCCCGATGTAGGAGACGACGAGAACGTCGAGGGTGCCGACGGGGCTCCTGACCGCCCGTCAGACTCCCCTCAACCAGTGCCGCAAGACAACTCGGCGGCCATTTTGTTGGCTATACAGTTCTTATGCTCGGAGATAAGGACGAGACTGCCGTTACCACCAACGGAGGAACCGCTCCCGACGGGGGACCCGGAGCCAGGCCCTTCTGGAGAAGAGAAGAAGGATTCATCCTCCACCTCCTTTTCAGCCATTGCGCCCTGTTCAGCCCTCCTCCCCGTCCACGACACGTGGGGATGATACGGGGACTGACACGGCCGCGACGGGTACAGACGACGAGGTTTAGGACGAGGATCTCCCGTCGTCACCTCCCACCCGGGCTTCCCCGCCCGACGAGATTGGATCGTTTCACTCCATGATCGCCAGGGCATCCGAGCTTTTCCAGCTCTGCCCAGAAGAGAAGAAGAAGGAAGGTTTCCTTTATCAACGGCGCGAGGCCAAGAGGAAGACGGTCCTCGCTGTACCTCTACTGGATGATATTTGGGATGAGGGCCTCGCCCTCCACAAGAACCCATCCACGACGCCGGCTAGAAGGGATCGGTACGAGAAGAAGTACCGGGTCCCGGACGCGGCCCCCTTGTGCCTTCGGGCACAGCCGACCCCGGACTCGGTCATCTCCGCGGCGGCCAGGAAGAAAGCGGGGGGGGCGCGGCCTCTACATAAACCTTCCCGCCAGACGGCGAGGGAAAGAAATTAGACTGGGACGCAGAGTCATCTCGTCGGCAGCAACGACGATTAAGGCGGCCAACGCCTTGGCTATCGTAGCCCGCTACGACAGGGAGTTGTGGTACAAACTGGCCCCCCTGCTGGACTTCCTACCAGACGACAAGAGGGCGGAAGCCCTAGAGATCTTGCAGGAAGGAGAGGTGGCGTCGGACCACGCCATTACGATTGCGATGGACATCACTGACACTGGATTTTGCCAGTTGGGCAACGGCGTGTGCCTTAGGCGGCGTGGATGGCTCAAGGCTACTGACTTCCGTCAGGACGTGCAGACCAGAGTCTTGGACATGCCGTTCGACGGAAACAACCTGTTTGGGAAAACAGTGGACGATTCCCTTCAAGCCATCAAGGCGGACACAGAGACGGGCCGGGCTCTTGGGGTTCTCCAGCAACGGCGGCCGCCCTTTCGGAGCGGCGGAGGCAAACAGGGTGCCTCCAAAGGTTCCAGCGGCGGATTTTCCATCTACCGTCAAGCGGCCCGTTCGTCATCACAGGAAGCTTACAGGGGACGAGGCAAGTCAGGCGGACCCCGCCGTCGTCGCCAAGGAGGACAAGGCGGCAAAGCCTCGTCGAAGCAGGACTGAACCGGCCGTGGGGTCGGGCCCCCACCGAAGCACCCCGGTGGGAGGCCGGCTGGCGAGCTTCGTCAGCGTGTGGGAGTCCATCTCCACCGACCGTTGGGTGCTGGACGCCCTAGCTCAGGGTCACGTGCTCGAGTTTCTAAAGAGGTGCCCGCGCGTCCCCCCTGTGACCAGAAAAGAACATCACGTCCCTCAACTTCTCTTGGAGGTAAAGGCGATGCTCAAGAAGGGCGCCATCGAGCTCGTCCCAAAGAGGCTTCGGGGCTCCGGAGTTTACTCAAGATACTTCCTCGTGAAGAAGAAGACGGGAGGATGGCGTCCCATCCTGGACCTACGACGACTGAACAAATTCATCAAGGCACAGAAGTTCCGGATAGTCACCCTCGAACACGTCCTGGGTCAACTGGAGGAGGGCGATTTCCTGTCGTCGTTGGATTTGGAGGATGCCTACTTCCATATTCCCATCCTAAAGGGACACCGAAAGTTTCTCAGGTTCGTGGTCCAAGGGCGTCACTACCAGTTCAGAGCCCTCCCCGTCGGATTGAGGTCGGCACCCAGGGTGTTCACCAAGTGCCTCGCACCGGTGGCGGCGCAGCTGCGCCGAGAGGGGATCCACGTCTACCCCTACCTGGACGACTGGCTCATCCGAGCAAAGACGAAGGAGCTCGTCGTGGAGCACACGGCAAGGACCGTCCAACTACTCACGGACCTGGGATTCTCCATAAACTACACCAAGTCCCACCTGGTGCCCGCGCAAGACGCACTGTTTCTGGGAGCGAAGCTCGACACAGTGTCGCTTCTGGCCTCTCCGTCGGAGGAAAGGACGAGGGCCATCCTGGGCAAGGTGCAGCGGATGCTGGTTGCGGACGCGGCCAGGGTGAGGTCCATCAAGTCCCTCCTCGGAATGATGTCTTCTTGCATTTATCTCATCCGCCTGTGCAGGCTCCGGATGCGCCCGTTGCAGGAGTTCCCGGACGCGTGCTGGATCCAGACGACGGGTAGCTTCGAGGAGAGGATCACACTCGACGAGAGTTTCCGATGAGCGATCCGGTGGTGGGGCACCCGCGCGCATCTGACGGCGGGCATGGACTTCCAGACCCCCGGCCACCAGGAGACAGTGACCACGGATGCTTCCCTGGAAGGGTGGGGAGCGCACACCGAAAATCTGCACGCGAGAGGCCTTTGGCTTCCGACGGAGAAGTCCCTCCATATCAACGTCCTGGAGCACCGTGCAGTGTTTTGGACCCTCAGGTCCTTCCTTCCGTCCCTCAAGGGCAAGGTGGTGAGGATCTTCACTGACAACACCACCACCATGTCCTACATCAGGAAGCAGGGCGGTACCAGATCCCCAGCCCTGTCCAAGGAGGCGCAGGATCTGTGGCATTGGGCCGTCGCCCAAGGGATGTTTCTGGTGCCATTTCATCTGGCAGGGATAAAAAACACCATCGCCGACTCGCTAGGCAGAGAGCTGCGCTCGTGCCACGAGTGGGAACTATGACAGGATCTAGTGGACCGCTTCTTCCGACGGTGCGGCATTCCCCAGATCGATCTGTTCGCGACGAACTCCAAGTACCGGAGGTTCGCCAGCAGGTTTCCCCAGCCGAGGAGCATGGGCGATGCTTTCTTGTTCCCCTGGGAGGGCCTGTTTCTATACGCTTTCCCTCCATTGCCATTGCTGATCCGGCTCATCAACCAGCTCAAGAGGTCACGGTGCAGGATGATCCTCGTCGCACCTGCGTGGCCGAGGCAGATATGGTTCCCGGACCTTCTGGACTTGTCAGCGTCCCTGTCAATCAAGCTGCCAGTGGACGCGGATCTTCTCTCCAGGGAAGGAGGCGCCATCCTCCATCACGACCCGAAGTCGCTGAACTTGCAGGCCTGGCTCCTGCAGCGTTAGAGTTTGGAGGATACGACATACCGGCCGACTGCAGAGAGGTTCTTGCAAAGGCCAGGGCGTCCTCAACTCTTAAATGCTATGGCCACAAATGGAAGAGGTTCTCTGTCTTGTGCCACGCACAGAAGATTAACCCTCTACGGATTACGGCTCCCCAGGTACTGCCGTACCTTCTGACGCTGGCCAAGGCTGGACTGGCGCACGCGTCCATCAAGATTCATCTTGCTGCGATCTCCCGATACACCAGAACTACGGGGCGGATGTCTTTGTGGTCTCATCGTCTGGTGAAAGAATTCATGAAGGGACTATTCAGATCGTTCCCGCCGGTGAAGGCTCCGGCCCCGGCGTGGGAGCTCAACGTGGTGCTGACCAAGCTCATGGGAGCTCCGTTCGAGCCTCTGCACTCGGCTCCGTTGAAGTTCTTGTCGTGGAAAACAGCGTTTCTTGTGGCCATCACCTCCGCACGAAGAGTGGGAGAGATCCAGGCCCTTTCCTGCAAGCCCCCGTACTTGACTTTTCACGACACGAGGGTAGTGCTCAGGACGCACCCCTCCTTCATGCCCAAGGTGCCGTCGGACTTCCACCTCAACGAACCCTTGGTGTTGCCTGTTTTCTTCCCGTCGTCTTCGTCGCTGGCCGAAAGGACTTTGCACTCGCTGGATGTGGCTAGAGCGCTGAAGTTCTACGTGGACCGCACAAAGTGTTTTCGGAAGACGTCACAACTTTTTGTGAACTTTGGACCTGTCAATCAGAGGAAGGCTCTCTCAAAGGCCTCCATTTCCAGATGTCTCTCCGGCTGTATCATGTACTGTCATCGGTTGGCAAACCGACCGCTGCCTGGCCGTCCGAGAGCCCATTCCACCAGAGCGATCGCAGCTACCACGGCGTTCCTATCTGGTGTGCCCTTGCTGGACATTTGCAGGGCTGCTACGTGGAGTTCGACGCACACCTTCACGAAATTCTACTGTGTCGATTGGGATTCCAGGGAGGAGTCCAGGGTCGGCCAAGCAGTGCTGCGCAACCTGTTCGCCTAAGGTGAGCGTGGTGAGGAGGTAAGAATTGCTTAATGTTGAGTTTGAGGTAATGCTTAATGTTGAGCCTTTGCCACCTCCCGTGGTTGTGCATGTGTGTACTGCTATGTATTCTTTATTCATGAGCATGTGAATCCATGCCAGACCCCATGCTGGAGAAGGAACAAGTTACCTACCTGTAACTGTTGTTCTCCAGCATGGGTCTGGCATGGATTCACATGCGAACCCTCCCGCCTACCCCTCTGCGGCTCTTCACTTGGTCATACTGCCACTTCACGTGCTACCAAATCTGAAGATGGCTGCCAGAGGCGGGGCTTAGGTAGAGGGCAGTCATTGGCTGTGGTCAGTATGACGCAGAGATCAGTGATTGGTTACTACTACGAAAGACAGATCAGAAACGAAACTGATACTGATTTTTTCTTTACCGAGGATTCCCAGCCTGACGACGGGGAATATTCATGAGCATGTGAATCCATGCCAGACCCATGCTGGAGAACAACAGTTACAGGTAAGTAACTTGTTCCTTACATCCTATCAGCCTTATTGGCTTTGACATAGTACTTTTCCTTAAGAAATGCTAGGGAGCGTTCCGCTACCCTTTCCTGTATCTGCTCTAATTGTCCCCTTATTGCCTTATATTCCCTCCTGGTTTCCCCGCTTGCTCCGCTCCTCATGCGTGCCATTACCTCTTTTAACTTCCCCTCGAGATCTCTTTCTACTTTCCTTAGCTCCTTGTCCCTCTGTGTTTTGGTTGCTCCTTATTGTAGCTTTGACTGTGTTCCCTCTATCTGTATAGAAGTGTCCTCTTCTCCATTGTCCAGGAAAAACTCCCCAATTCCGTCCCTGATCTCCTCCCTCATTGTACTGTCCTTATAGAGGTAGGATGGGTAGCCCCATTTCCACATTCTCGGGGGACCTCCTGTAACGCTCACCTGATTCCCGTAGAGGCGCCGGTCTTGACTGGGCGTATACCGTATCTTCAAAGGTGATGTGTAACACACGGCTGGCTCTTTGGGCTGGACCTCTGTGCACTGTATGTCTGATTCGAAGGGTAAGATGTCTGCAGATAGAAAATATGGGATTAAGGAACTGGGTTATTGAATGTCTCTCTCTTCTTCCCTTTCTCTTCTCCTGTAGAACCCCAAAGGTTAACGCTCTCACCTTAGGTAAGTGAACGCCGTGCTCTCCATCTGCCTCGGGGCAGGGTGCTGTAACCAGTTTCTTCACTGGATAAGGGGAGCAGGCCTCTTGACTTCAGAGGACTGCTGTCCGTCGTCTACTGCACGAACGGTAAGTTTCGAGTAACTCTAATGTCTTTAAAGTCTTTAGTAATGATGTTTCTTGTTTTGCAGGGTTCCGGCGATGGCGGATGACGGGCTGAAGTGAGGTGAAGATGGAGCCCGTGTGATGAATAGAAGCGCCTGGAAGCACGTAAGTAAGCGCTTGTTGCCTGCTTCACGATGCGCTCTAACTGTCTTTTTATTTTGCAGGTACAAGTTCGGAGCGGCTGCAGGGTGCCGGAATACCCACTGGGTTAGATGTGGAAAGGAGTAATGGCACGTGAGTATTAAAGTTCCCCAATGTCTTTAAACGCACCTTGTTTTGTCTTTCAGATGCGGGATGCAGCGCCGAAGGCCTCCAGAGCGTGCGAAGAGTTGGTAAGCTTTTGTCTTTCAGATGCCGGAGTGCAGTGTGAAGACCTCCGGAGCGCACGAAGAGTAGGTAAGCCTTTGTCTTTCAGATGCCGGAATGCAGCGCGAGGCGTTGGTGACAGCCGATGGACCAGGTAAGTGAAGAGCTGTCACTGAAGACCGTAATGCTAACCTGTTCTTTCTTGTCTTTATAGGTGTTGCTGAAGACTGGATTCAGGATGGTAAGCCTTTTTCCTTAGGCCCAGGATCAGATGCAGAAGACACGATGAGCGTTCTGCTGCAGAGGATGCAGAATAACGCAAAGCAAGATTCATCCATCGGGTGTGGTTTAAATAGCCTCCTGTAGTGCTTAGGTGTCTCCTTCCACAGCCACGCCTAGGTAAGAAAAGAGTTCCTGCTTTCCAGAAGAGTTCCAGTGTTCTGAATCTAGGGAGTGGCTCCTGCCCCACCCAACAGGAAAAGTAGTTCCAAACAGAAGAGGATCAGAGGCTCAACTGGCAGGCAAGTAAGCAGCATGGTCTGCTGCAGGTAAGTCCACCCAAGCATTATGAGCCCGGCGCTTCCGGCGCTGGGACTGGGCATATTTATGAGCCTGGTGCCACTGGCGCCAGGACTGGGTCCAAAAGGTCCCAATTGGGACTGGTTGGCACTCGGAACCTGGGTTATGGATCTGCTTCCAAGGGAGTTGGGAAAACCCTGACCTCTTGGAAGCAGAGATCATGACACCTCCCTTCCTTGCTAGTTTCAGTTTAATGGCCGTATGGTCAGAGATGGACATAGCTCCCACCTCCATATCCGTGACCCAGCCAAATAAAGGCCAGTAGGACCAGACGTAATCAATCCTTGATCACGAGCGATGTACATGGGAGAAGAATGTGTAGCCTTCCCTGTCCCCTTCCCTCCATATATATTGATCAAACCCAATCTTTCCATTTTCACTACAAGTTCCTTTGATGGCTTAACCTGCGTTCCCACCTGTTTACTGCTCCTATCTTTTCCAGGGTCCCAGGCCATGATAATAACTCCCGTAAGTGTTATTGATCCCCTAGCAAATTTCTCTAGCCTGTTCAGTGCTGTCTGAAGGAAGTGGTCTTGTCCCACGGGGGCATACACTGTGGCTATCGTGTACCCTTCTCCCCTCCCTTTCACCTGTAGTGCAAAGTATCTACCAGAGGAATCCCTTTCCATCCCCTCAATTGTGAGATCAAGGTTGTTTCTAAGTGCAATCAGGACCTCTCCCCCTTTTGAATTCTCACTGGCCTGGGAGAGTTGCTGGAATCCCGTAGTCTCACTCAATCCCTATCTTGTAGTTGCACATGGGTCTACTGCAGTCTGATAATATCCGGTCCCTCCCTCCTTAAAATTCTTTCCAGCTTTTTCCTCTTCACTGGAGAATTAATACCCTTGATATTCATGGAGATCACCATCAGGGCTTTCTGTTCAGTCCCCATTATGCAGGTAGTTGCTTATGCTCAACATCTTCCTTTGCTTACGTCCGTCCCTCCCCGTACCCTGCCCCCCTCTCCTCCTCTCCTATGGTGGGCGGATTCAAACGGCCTCTAGCCAGGATTGAACCCTTCCCCTTGCCCAGCCCCAGCGTGTTTACATGCGGGTACTCCCATACCCATACCTTGATGACCCCTCCCACACTACCCCCACGCCCAGGACTTAACTTTTCACCCCCTCCTTGCCCTTCCCAGGCATAACCCAACTCAGTTCACCCCAGACATACTTCTGTATGATGACTCCCCAGCTTGTCACTTAGCGGTTGAGACCCCACCTCCCCTTTTCCTCACATTGCTGGGCCTTTCAGCTGGGGTTGATGGCGCCCCTTCTTGCCCCTGTTGGGTCTTGCTATTGACCATTCCCAGTTCCTTGGGTTATACTAACCCCTCTGCGGGGGTTCACTCACGCTCTGAACTTCTCCTTCTATCCTCAAGATTTTTGCTCCTTCTTCATACGAGCCAATCCTTCTCTGTATCTCTTGCAATTCAAAAAGTACTCCGAAGGGGAACGTCCATCTGTATCTAATGTCCTTGTCTCGTAGTACCCTCATGACAGGTGCCATTTGCCTCCTCTTGATAAATGTTATTTGGGCCAAGTCCTGAAACAGAAGGATTTACATTCCATTATACATTATTTGGGTCGCCTTCCTTGCTGCATTCTGGATTTTTCTTTTGTGGTATAGTCATGAAGTGCCACTAGAACATCCCTTGGTCTGGCCCCTTCTACCGATCGTCGTGGCCCCACTCTATGGATTCTGTCCACTTGAATGTCTTCTGGGTTCGCCAGGTCCAGGAGATCACTAAATATGTTCCGGACCTCCTCCTTCAGATCCTTGTCCAACACCACTTCGGGCAAAGCTTTGATACGAATGTTCAACCTCCTGGACCGGTTTTCCACATCTTCCGCCTGGAGCTCCAGGTTCTGGGTGGCAGTCGCCAGCTGTTCCATGAGCTCTTCCGTTTTCCTGGAGCCGTACCGCAATGACTTCAATCGCCCTCTCATTGGTGTCAACTCTCTCCTCAACCTTGCTTACGTCTCTCTTTATATCTTGCAGAGCCCCTGCCAAGTCCTCCCTCATTTTGTCCATCTGCCGTTGAACTGTGTCAGCAATTCTATCTACAAAGTCATCAAAATATTCCTTGAGTACTGTTGTAGTAACTGATCCGGGTTGTTCTGTAGATGGGGGCCCCCTTATCCCCTTGAACCTTGGCATTCTGCGGCTGTTGGGGGGAGCCCAACTCTCGACCCCATATTTTTTGTAGACTAGTGTCTTGGGGTTTCTTGACCCCTTTTGAGGGGGGTGGCAGGGTCTTTTCCCCTTGATTTGGACATCTTGTGGCTTCTACAAGATGTCCAAATCAATGACTACCAGGCGCACACCGCTTCTCAGGAAAACCAATGTGCATATGGCACAATCCCACTCTTGCCTCTCTAACCTTGTCCCTTGCAAAGAACCTCTTGGTTGCTCAGGCAGGCTTAAAAATCAATGTGGAAGGGAAGGCGTCCCTCTCGTATTGTGCTCTGCCCCTCAAGATTGCTGTGATCGTGCAGGCAGTCCCACCTCAGTCTTGCTGCTGGTTGTCGCTTGCCCAGCGCCCAGCCAGTGTTGCATTAATTTCCCTTATGTTTTGGGGGGAAACAGGAAATGAATCGGCAGAGCACTTGCCTAAGTATATTAATCTGTACCCCGGCAGGTTCTCCGTGCCATGATCCTAAGCCACCTATTGTCCCTGGGGAGTTCGCTCCTGCTTGCCGGTCTCCAACTCTCCCTCGCTGCCCCTCCCTCGTTAGGGACCCCGGCTTTCCTCTGTGCCTTCACTTTGCGGGCTTGCAGCTTTGTCTTCTCCTCTCCTTACCCACCTCGTTCTGCCGCCTCCAGACATCTGTTACCTGGGAGGTGGGGGGCTGTCTCCTATGGCCGCTCTCCGCACTCAAGCAGTGCTTTTGCTGTTGCGGTCCCTCAGTGGTCATGCTGGGCTCCTTCAAGTGCTTGGGGCTGCTCTTCCTGTGGCACTGGTTCTTTCCTCCACTGGGTCCTAGCTTGGGCGCTTCTTCTCCAGTGGCCACAAGCTGAGGGTCCGAAATCACCCTGATCTTTGTTTGTTTGCAGCGCTGGCGAATATCGCTGGGATCTCCTCTCTCCTGGGTTCTATCCCTACCGACAACAGAGCCTGGGGAGTGCAATTCAGCTTCTGATAATGCCTTTAAGGTCCCTAGGTTCAGGAGAGATTCGGTTACGTAGCTCTCCACCCGGCGGCCATCTTGGCTCAGTCCCTAAAACACTGCTTTAATACTTGTACCATTGGAACGTTAGAACAGTGCTTGAACCCTGATAGAACGCATCAATAACACCTTTGTGATTTTACGCGCTGCAACGTGACCAAAGATAACATGTTGGCTCGTTATAAGGCAAATAAATAAATACTTAAACCACCATCCTTGTTTAAGTAGCTCTACCACTTGTACTGCTTAAAGAAGTATACTGCTCCTAATTTGAAAATAACCCTAGGACTTGTATACAAATCATCATATGATTCACATCGATTTGTCTTGGTGCAACAAGTGCACCACCCTTTGTGTCGAACCAACTGTGACACTCATGAAAAGCCACTCTTCATTCCTATGCATTCAGGAATCAACAACTCACCGCCTACAAGTCAAAACTATTGTCATAGGAGTTGGATTGGAGGTAGATGGGATGCATGGAAACACACAGCGCCACACTGTGTATTTTGTCTCTACTCACCCATTGATAGCCGGTGGCCATGCTAATTTCTGTGACCATTTCCATTCTCTCCTGACTACACACACACAAACATTTTCGATCTCCTTGTGCTAGCTACATACAGAGTAATTACTTGAAACATAACGACAATATCTACAAGTTTGTTTGTGCATTGACATAACGTTAGAAATAGACATAGTAAAAAGACTTCGAGGGGATTGGGTCCTCCTACGTTTTCCATATCTATGACAGTAATCACCACAGCTGTGCTGCTTCGGAAAATTTTCGGCTTCTGCGTCCTGTGTCGATGACGTCGATGCGCCGTCCTCGAGGACCTCCTCCGACGGCCGACGTCACCTGATGTGATAAGTAGGACGCACGACGCCTGTAGCCTCAGTTCCGTTTTTTCTGCGAACGTGTTCACTTTGTGAATCTCGGTACGCCTCGACTCTTTGGAGTTTCTGTTGTTCATCTCGGTTCTTCGAACCTGTTTGTGTATGATTTCTTCGTGAAGATGTCTAACTCGTCTTCCACACTGTGTCCGGGCTTTAAGAAGTGCGGGGACTGTGGGTCCAAGATGTCGGTCACGGACTCGCACGCCGCCTGCCTCTGGTGCCTCGGGGAGGCCCATGACACGGATGACTGTGTCGACTGCCAGTCGCTCACGTCGAAAGCCTTGCGCGAGCGCAAGAAGAAGTTATCGGTCGGTAAGGTGTCCAAGCCCCGGAAGTCGAGGTCTGCGGGGCTTTCTATGGACGACTCGAGGGGTGACTCTCCGCGTCGTTGTCGGAAGTCCAGTGGGTCTCGGTCCCGGAGTCGGTCTCGCCACTCCTCTGCCTCTTCGAGGAGCTCCCGGAAGCGCCATCATCGGTCGCCTTCCCCGTCCTCATCTGAGGACTCCGTCCGTTGGCGGGTCGCTTACCCCACCAAGCATGCGACACCGGAGGAATGGGCTTCCTTCGGGAAGAAAATGTGGCGATTCTCGAATCGCAGGGCACTGGTCCGTCCGCACCTCCGTGTGGGGTCGGTCGTGATCAACCGAGAGATGCCGCTCGCAAGCCTTCGGGCTCGGGTGGTCGTCACGATTCACGGGAAAGGTCCCGCTCGGACAAGGAGAATCGTTCTCGGCATGCCCGGTCCAAGTCCCGGTCCTTGACGCGCTTGAGACCGCGTGAACCTGTGAAGTCTTCGAGGAAGACATCGACGTCTGTGGCGCCAAGGTCGTCGACGGACTCTCTCGAGGCTCTGCCTTCGAGGAAGTCGTTGATGCCGTCGGCGCCCAGGATGTCGAGGGACACGCTCGGGGCTCTGCCTTCGAGGCCTGTGTCGACACGTCTATGCTATCGGCGCCGCGTCTGTCGTGGACGCCGATTCTCTCAACGTCGGCGCCGATTCACTCGACGCCTTTCGGGGCTGTGTCAACGGGGGTACCCCGTGGCTCGGGGCAACCATGTAGGAAGGCTCTGGCCAAGGTCAAGCATGGCTTTGGTTCCAGTTCTGTGCCTTCTTACCGCCATCTGGAATTCATTTCAGAGGTGGATGAGGGCTCTGATGATGGCATGGTACCTGACACGGTGCCTGACGAGATTCTCTCGGGCCATAGCAAGTTTGAGGACCTGAGGCAGTCCCTGCATGATGCTAGTGGGCTGGACACCTCTCCGGAGGGGGAGTTTTGTAGGCCTGAGCCTGGCACTCATGCCGATTCTTCGTACCAGCGACTTATGTCACGGGTCTCTGAGTACTTAGGATGGTCTGCTCCCCCAGGGGAGTTTGTTCAGGATGACCTTACGGATATCCTCGACATTGGTCCACCAACTGACCCGGTACTGCCATTCCATATGGCTGCAAAGAAGGGTGGCAGCGGCTTGGACTGCTCCAGAGAGTCTCCCGGCAGTCAGCAAGTCTTTGCCGCGAAAATACCGCCCAGCCAGTAGTGACCCCTGCTACTTGTCCAAGCACCCTACTCCAGAGAGTTTGGTGGTGCAGATGGCTATGGCCCTGGCAAAGCAGGCGTCGTACTCTACCATCCCTCCGGATAGGGACGACAAGCGTTTTGACGGCTGGGCGAAGAAAGTATTTTCTGCAGGGGGTATGGCGCTTCAGGTGGCCAACTCCATTTGCGCCTTGTCTCATTTCACGCACACTCTGTGAAACTGTGTTTCCTTGGCGGCTGAACATATTCCCGAAGGGGATGAACAAGATGGTTTCCTTGCCATGGTTCAGGATGGCAAGGATGCTATGTGTGAGGCCGTTCAGTCGGGTTTGGACAAGGAAGATTGCGTCAGCCGGTCCATGGCGGCGAGCACCGTGATACGCAGGTTTGCGTGGTTGCGGAAGTCGGGGTTTGCTCCTGATGTGCAGGCCCGGCTCCTCAACATGCCCTTTGACGGGGAACATCTTTTTGGCAGCAAGGCTGATGAGAGCCTTGAGAGGTTGCACACCTCCAAAGCTGCAGCAAAGTCGTTGGGCGCTGCAGTTCGACAACCTCTGCCTTTTCATCCTAGGGGACAGCAATGGAGGGGAGGTTCCTTTCGTTATTACTCATCCTTTGGTAAAGCGAGAGGAGCTGCCAGTCAAAGGGGCCACCGTAGGTGTGCCAGAGGTGGAAAACAAGGTACTCGAGGTGCCAAGGCCGCTGGGCTGTTGCCTCTTTGCCCTCAGGCAACGCTGCAGCCGCTTCAGCTCAGTCATGAGGCCATGTGCCATGGTTCACCGGTTGGGGGAAGGCTGGCGCAGCATCTTGCAGAGTGGCGTGCCATTACTTCAGATGTGTGAGTTCTGGAGATCATAACCCACGGCTACTGTCTTCCTTTCCGGCAGAGGCCTCAAGCCAATCCACCAGGGAATCTCTCTTTGAAGAGTCCAGATCCGCTCCTTGCGCAGGAAATTCAATCCCTGCTGGAGAAAGGCACCATAGAACTGGTGCCTGTAGCGGAGAAGAACAAGGGATGGTATTCCCCTTATTTTTTGATTTCCATGAAAGACGGGGGATTGAGACCCATCATGGACTTGCGCGGTTTGAACAAACTCCTCAGGAAGGACAAGTTCAAGATGGTTACTCTCTCTCAAGTCCTCCAGGCCTTTCAACTTCAGGACTGGTTGGTGTCTCTCGACCTCAAGGACGCTTATTTTCATGTGCCAATCAATCCAAAGCACAAGAAGTACCTGAGGTTTGCGGTTGGCGACTCGCACTTTCAGTTTGGGGTCCTGCCGTTCGGATTGACCTCCGCCCCGAGGGTCTTCACCAAGCTCATGTTAGTGGTGGCAGCGCACCTCAGGAAAGGGGGTATTCACGTCTACCCCTACCTGGACGATTGGTTGATCAGGGCGTGCTCTCCCGGGCAAGTCCTGGATCATCTGTCAGTCACTTGCCACTCCCTCCACAAGCTGGGCTTCTCCCTCAACTTAAAGAAGTCCCATTTGACATCAACTCAGAGGCTCCAGTACATCGTAGCAGTGCTCGACACGTCCCTGAGGCAGTGTTTTCCTCCCCAGTTGAGGGCTCATCACATTCAGCAGATGGTGCACAAGTTTCAACTTGTCCAGACTCTCCAAGCGTTCGAGTTCTTGAGACTGCTCGGCCTCATGGCATCCTGCATTCTTCTGGTGCCAGAGGCCAGGTTGCAGATGAGATCTTTGCAATGGGCACTCAAGCTCCAGTGGTCCCAGTCCTCCGGCAGGATGTCAGAGCCTGTTCAGGTGCCGTCTTCGGTCGCCCAGGACCTTCTGTGGTGGGCCGACAAAGGCAATCTGATGAGGGGGGGGCTCCATTTTGGCTGCCCTGGCCGGAGGTGACGATTGTGACGGACGCATCCCTCACGGGATGGGGAGCTCATGCCAATGAGATGACAGTCAGCGGCCGTTGGTCTCCCTCAGAGTCCAGACTCCATTTCAATCTGTTGGAGCTGAGGGCCGTCAGGCTAGCCCTGAAGGCTTTTCTGCCGACTGTGCGAGGAAAGAATGTTCTGATCCTGACGGACAACATGGTGGCCATACACTACCTCAACAAAAAGGGGGGGGCAGGGTCACTTCCTCTGTGCAGGGAGGCGATGCAGCTCTGGTTCTGGGCAATCGAGCAGGAAGTTTCAATCTCGGCAGTTCATCTGGCAGGAGACGAAAACGAGACGGCGGACGCTCTGAGCAGGCAGAGCGTGATCTCTCACGAGTGGGAGTTGGCTCAGGAGATTCTCCTGGAGATCTTCGCCCTTTGGGGACCCCTCAAGTGGATCTGTTCGCCTCCAGTGTCAACCGGAAGTGCGAGAGGTTTTGCTCGCAGGAATTTCCTCCAAACAGAGCCTTAGGAGACACATTCGTGGAAGAGTGGTCATTCCCACTGCTGTACGCGTTTCCTCCAGTCCCCGTCATCCCGCAAGTACTGCAGAGGTTACGGAGGTTCGGTTCCCGGATGATCCTCATTGCTCCGGCGTGGGCCCGGAGGACGTGATACCCGGACCTTCTTGACTTGTCCATCTGTCCTCCACTTCGTCTTCCCTACCGAGACGATCTGCTCTTACGGGAGGGGGGTCAGGTTCTCCATCCAGAGGTCAGGTCCCTCAACCTTCACGCTTGGTTTCTGAAAGGTTGAGGTATAAGGATTGGGACCTCCCTGAAGACGTGATGGAGGTGTTGCTTTCGGCCAGAAGGCCCGCAACAAAGTCCCTGTACCGTTGCCGTTGGAGTAAGTTCTGCGACTGGTGCAGGGTTAAGAATGTGGATCCTTTTGCATGTGAAATTCCCATGGTTCTGTCTTTTTTGCTTTCTTTGGCCCACAAGTGGGTACCATTAAAGGTTACCTGGCGGCGCTGTCCATATTTAAGCGTTCGTCTGAAGAGTGTTCCTATTTTTAAAATTCCTTTAATTTCTCAGTTTCTGAAAGGGCTCACTAATGTGTTCCCTCCGTCATCTTTCCAGGTGCCCGGTTGGGATTTGAACCTTGTTCTCGAGTTTCTGATGGGTGCTCCGTTTGAGCCTTTGCATTCATGCCCTTTGAGACTGTTAACTCTGAAAACTGTATTTTTAGTTGCGGTCACTTCCACTCGCAGAGTGAGTGAGTTACAGGCACTTTCAGTTAAAACCACCCTTCACTGTGTTTCATAAGGACAGGGTTGTCCTTAGAGTTCGTCTTTCTTTTCTTCCGAAGGTGGTGTCGGAATTTCATTTAGGCCAGAAGGTTGTTCTTCCGGCATTTTATCCTCCTCCACATCCTGGTAAGGAAGAGGAGAGGCTCCATAGGCTTGATCCTAGGAGAGCGTTAAGCTTTTATATTTCACACATGTCCCGGGTCAGAGTGGTCGATCAGCTCCTTATTGGTTACACTGGAAAGCGTTTGGGACAGGCTGTGACGAAACAGACTTTGTCTCACTGGATTATTTTGGCTATCTCTGAGTGTTACTGCTTGGCGGGTAAGGACCCCCCGGTCGGCTTACGGGCCCATTCTACCAGGGGTATGGCTGCCTCTACTGCCCTGCAGAGGGGTGTTTCTATTCGCAACATCTGTGATGCAGCCACCTGGGCTTCGGTACATACTTTTGTACGTCACTAATCCCTCCATTCCATCCGGGGGCAGAATCTGGGCTTTGGCAAGGCAGTCCTTTACTCCGCAATTTGATTGGGCATGCTAAATTTCTGTTTTCTAAATTCTTTTCCCACCTCCTTGCATTGGTACTGCTTTGGGAGTCTGTCATAGATATGGAATACGTTGGAGGACCCAATCCCCTCGAAGAACAAGTTACTCTCTTACCTGGTAACGTTCTTTCGATGGGATGGTCCGACGACGTATTCCATATCGCTCCCTCCCTACCTTCCCCGCTACAGAATTTCTTATGCGATTGCAGCTTACGTTTCCGCAAGGCTTCTTGTGTCACAATGGCAAAAGACAGGTGGCACACGTTCTGGGAAAAAAACTACAACTGAGGCTACGGGCGTTGTGCGTCCTACTTATCACATCGGGTGACGTCGGCCGTCGGAGGAGGTCCTCGAGGACGGCGCATCGACGTCATTTACGCAGGACGCAGACGCCGAAAACTTTCCGATGCAGCACAGCTGTGGTGATTACTGTCATAGATATGGAATACGTCGTCGGACCATCCCATCGAAAGAACGTTACCAGGTAAGAGAGTAACTTGTTCTTCTACTGTGTACATTAATGTTAAGGGTCTTCAAATACTGTCTTGTAGACACATGTGTCCGTTTTAAAGTCATTACTGGCTATGGAGGGAAAAAGTAATCAATTTTGGTGACTTTCCATTGTGTTTTTAGAAGGTCATATAACCATATCAAAATATGAAGTAACACCATCTTAATAACTAAAGATGCTCTTCATACCTAGGAAATACTTGAATCTTTGTAGACCCTTATAATCAATAATAGACATAGGGCCTCATTACACGGTAGGCGGTAAAGGTTTACCGGTAAGGGCACTGGTACCGGTAAACCCTTACCGCCTTACTACGAGGTCCCTTTGCGGGACCCGACCTGAACGGCTGGTTTTACCGTTAAGGAACGGGCCCACTAAGGGACCTTGGTGCTAATTACGGTACCGCAATTTGCGGTACCGTAATTAGCTCCTTCCCCATTCCCATTGAGCCCTATGGGGGCAAAAATGGGAATGGGGAAGTGCCTTGGTGAATGGGGAATTACCGCCCCCGCTCACCTTCGAGTAGGGCGGTAATTCCGCCATCCACCGAGGCGGACATGGTAAAATACCGGCGGCAACCATGGCGCTAATAGCGCCATGGTTACCGCCTACCGTGTAATGAGGCCCACAGTATGCAAACTTCCATTGAGCGTGCACAGAACCCTTTTTAGAATGTCCAGAAAACATTGTCTGTGGCTATTTATTATTTATTTATTGTGATTTGGATTCCAATTTAAACCTTTCACTAACTTTTTTTAAAACTCTAAGTATAACAAATTATTCATAAAAACTATAAAAGAACACATAAAACAAATGAATATTGCGGAATAATAATGACTAAAAAGGAATAAAAAGCAGCTTAAAGAGCAAAGCAATGGAATCACTTTTCAACGTAACTACTTTCTCTGGTGTATAACAGTTGATTGGACGACAATTACAAGCTGTTGTGGCCTACACAAGGACTACTCAAAGGCTTGATGATGTAGTTAAAAGTATGTATTTCCCTCATACACACAGCTTCTGTATTTAGCCTTGTAACTGCTATGTTGACTTCACAAGCATTTATACATTTAGTCTATGGAAAAGTTCACCTGTGTGTTGGATAAAGGATTGAGTCTATAATGATATTCAGGCTCTGAGGAGGAAGCGCTGAGCAGCCGTGTTCTCCGACTCGCCGTGCTCTGAATACCTGGCGGGACCTCCCCTGCTTCCATCCTGCTTCTCTAGTCCTGCGAGATTCTAATTGAGACTTCCTTAAGGTCCTTAACTCTACACAAGCTTTCTTCCAGAAGCCTCAAAACTTCTGTTAAGAATCTAAACAAGGCTAGAACCAAGGAGACACTATCGCCCCACTTAAATCGTGACCAGAACATTTCCACCAACCAATTAATGCTCGCCGGTGTAACTTCTTTAAAATAGAATATCCAAATGGAAGTCAATTTTTGGACATAGAAGAACCTGATGTTTGAGTGTTTCCAGGGTGGACGTTCATCCACATAATCTACAGTGCAAGGGATGAACCCCCTTCACTTTCCAGCTGCCTATTCATTCTAAGGTGGGCAGTTGGTTTGGCCGAAAACGCATGTACAAACTGCGTACCTTGTTGCAGGGAAAGAGATGGACATATTTTGCTATGTCCTGTCTTTTCCTCAGAAATTTGGCATATTCTTTGTAGGTACTATAATGGTCCAAATTATCTATAATATTTGACCAATCAGTGGTAAACTGTTTGTGCTTGGTCTTGGCCAGTTTGGAAGATAGTTCCTCCTCAGATGATTGAATGTCATTCAGGAGCTTCATCATGTCCCTGCAGACATTAATAGAGTCCAGAGATTTGGCTAATAGAATTTCCCCCAAGCCGGTATACAAAGAGTTGGTCAGAGTGTATATTATTTTGGCGTAACTCGCTCTTACCAAATACTCTCCTTCTAGACCTCCATGCCCCTCTGGCACCAACTCTCTGTGTGTAAAGAGTTTTGATAAACAGAGGGCAAGATGCTGCTCCCTTTCTTCAGCTGGATCCCTCCACTGGAACAGCCTCCCCCTTCCTCTGCGTCTTGAGCAGGACCTTCTGAAGTTCCGAAAGCACCTAAAGACTCTCCTCTTTCACTCCTCTTTCCCTTCTTCCTTCCTCAGCTAATCCCACAGTTGCTGTGATTGGTGTCTTGGACCCTTATGCATCCTCTGGGCCTCTGACCATTCACACCCAATCTCCCCTGCATCTGTCTTCCTCAGCACCTTCCTCGGCACACCCTCTGCACTGGAGATTTGCACTTTCCTCCCAAAGCGGCTCCTAGCCGCATAGCACCTACTATTCCTTGCACTTCATATGTTGCTCACCCTTGAGCATAGACACCATAGCACCTACCCCACTGCCCTCTTCCTTCCTGCACTTGGACATTCTGAATACTCACAAGGCATAGTAGGTTTGGCCGTCCCTTCCCCCTCTGTATTTTATGTATTTTAGATATACTGCTATCCCATGTTCCCTCCCTGCTGTCTTTTGTGCGCTGTGGAAAAATAATGTATTTCCTGTATAAGTGCCTAACAAGCAATCAATTAATTAATAAATGAATATGGACATAACTGTTATTTCTTTTATATTTGAATTGCCATTCTTTACCCTTTTAATTTGGTTGTATGTATAGGTGAGGGACCAATTCATTTTGTTAGAGGGTTTTCTTTAGCTTATTTTGATCGGCAAGGAAATCCTCATCAGGTTAGGCACAGTGAGGCATTGTCAAACCCCTTTTTGAGTTAAATAAATGGCATCTTATGAAAAACTCTACAAAGTGGTCCGCCTCACATTTCTGGCCCCTCATACCACTGAGTTGGGATGTGATTTACACGCTGCCTGATGTGTAAGGAAAGATCAAGACTCCCCTAGACAGATAGTGTAGGTGGAGACAGGGCTCGAGCTGGAGACATTGGGTGCGACATAGAGGCTGTGATGGATAAAGGGGAATGATGCCGGCCAGCACCCAATTCTGGGGAATTGATTTATATCCATAAGCCTGCCTCTGAGGGTTGAGTGGCCCAATTTGTACAGCCTGCTGCCGACAGAAGTGGAAACATAGCATCCCCCAAAGAGGCTTCAGTGTACACAGCTCTGGGTTCACAGGTAGCGACCAGGGCGGCGCAGGGCCCACAGCAGGAATAGCTCCGCTGAGAGTAAGGTTGGCAAGGCAAAACTGACAAGGAGGGAGTGAGCCGCACAACCCACAGGAGAAAAGCATGGATAAGAGCAAGGATATACACGCAGTACTAGCGAAAATCATTTTGTGCAGTGGTGCAGGAGCCAATGGGGGTGCTCACTGAAGAGACATGAAAGTGGAAGATAGGGTTGATGCACTAGAGCACAATCAACGCTCGGCAGACATTTCAGAGGTTGGAGTGGAGGCGAGGCTTAAGGAGCTTAAGAGAAGGGAAACTGAGTTCAGGTACAAGATAGACAACACCGAAAATAGGGAAAGGAGAAATAACTTGCGAACATGGGGAGTCGATGGCAGAGAAAGGGAAACAACTCTGGACCTGGAACGTGCGCCGGGAAGACTGTTGCACAAGCTATTTGGTTCCAAGTCTTAGAGGGAAATCAGATTTGACAGGGTCCATGGTGGCACTGGGTCTGCGGAAGGACCTTGCTCCGTGGTGGCGAAGTGCCACAACTATATAGATAAAAAAGAAACACCTCAAAAGGCCTGAAGCAGGTACATTTGAATGGGAGGGAGCACAGGTCTACATTTTCCAGAGCCCCTCTTCGGCCAAAGACGCAAGTGCAGACCTCTGATGAGATGGCTCCAAGAGAAGGGGGTGTGTTATCGTTGGAGATTTCTCTTCGCTCTGGCCTTCGAATATAAGGGGGAGAGCTATGCATTGCGTCAGGCCGATGAGGCTGACAAACTTCTCCAAGAGTTACAAAAACAAGAAACTCAGCCAGAACGGGACAGTCAGCGGCAGCTGAGAGAGCGCTTTAAAAGTGTGTTTGCCCAACCGATAGGATGCAGAAGAGATGGTAGCTCCAGAAGATCTAGAAAGTCCCTGGTCCCGCAACCATTGCCTCCAAGATGATACGATTTTTTTATTTGCATTTTTAAAGCGCTCACATAGCCCGGGGGCATTGAGGCGCTGTTACAGGAATATGTCTCTTAGTTGCGTATTTATAACGTGCTTAATACCTGAAGGTTTCTAAGTGCGGACCCGGGGATCGAACCTTTGTTGCTTCTTGTCGTCTTGTTTCCAAGGCGAGCACGTTGCCGCCGAGCTATCCTCCCGGGACGATATTGGTGGGGGGGAGTGGCATGGGCCTGGTGTACCTCCTGGACTAAATTTGGCTACATTTTTGGTTTTTTCTTACTTGCCTTGAAATGAGAGGCATGGCTGGCTGTAGGAAATCTGGTTCTGCGCTATTCAGGGCGACATAGGATATCGTTTTTTGCAAGACAGGGGCATGGCTGAATTGAAGGTAACAACCTTAAATACTAAAGTACACTATTCACGCAGCAAGAGATCATTAATGTATAATATGTTTTGGAAACTCAGTTTGTCTGTACTGTTTTTACAGGAAGCACACTTTAAACAGGGGAAAGAGTGCCCATTGCAGAAGGTTCCATGTAATAATGTCACCACAAAAATCTCGCCATGCAAAAATCTCGCCGGAAAATGCCCGTTTTTTGTGGCGACATTATTGCATGGAACATGCGGGAGACACCACCACAACCTCCACATTTTTATTTTTTTTTGTATTTATTTTTTTGCGGATAGAAGACGGGCACCCCTGGTTGGCGCTGCAGTGATGTCTTGTTAAGAGATCCTGTCTTTAAAGAGTTTCTTGGGCAGGAGATTTGCATGATTTTTTAAGCCAATGATATGGGAGAGGTTCACCCAAATATAGTGTGGGATGCGGCCAAAGCCACAGTGAGGGTACTCCTTATAGCCAAGGGGGCGAGGAAACACAAGAGGGGATTCATTGAGAATAGATTGTCAGTGGAGATACAGGGGCTAAGAGTACAGCTGAATAGGAGTAAGCAGGATAGGGAAGGCTTGTTAAACGATATGCGAGTCAAAAGGCAGGCACTATATTCAACGTTGATTGGCGAGGTGGTTAAGAAAATGCGGTACACTAAGCAACAGTATTATGAGAAGGACGATTGTGTGGGGACATTACTGGCCAACAGGGTGCGAGGCAATAGGGCGGAGAGCAGAGTGAACAGGGTTAGGAATGTCAATTGAACACTGATGGGCCCGCGAGAAGGGTTCCCTTGGTGTTTTGCAGATTATTATGAAACATTATATGCATATGCCCTTGAACCATGGGATCACGCCATCAGCAAATACTTAGATTGTATTGCAATGCCTAGGCTGACGGCCGAGGACGAGGCCCTCATGGAAGCAGAAATGACAGCAGAAGAGGTGTTGTTAGCCATAGGACGACTAAAAGCAGCACAGGCCCCCACAGAGGATGGCTATATGGTGCACTTTTATAAGCAAATCCAAGAGATCTTGGTGATGCCGCTAGCAAAGGTCTATAATGCCATTTGCGAGGTAAGGGAGGTCCCACCCACATTTCTTGAAACGCAAATTGTCGTTATTCCTAAACTAGGTTAAGATCCCACACAGTGTCAGGCATACAGGCCTATCTCGTTATTGAACATTGATGCCAAATTGTTTGTTAGAATACTGGCCTCTAGACTGGAGATGCACCTCCTGAGGCTCATCCATCCCGATTAGAGAGGCTTTATTATGAACAGACAATGAGCAGATAATCTTCACAACACCCTTTATGTGTTAGACTCTCCTACAGTCAAAGAGGAGGAGGCGGCCCTGATGCTGTCCCTGAATGCCAAAAAGGCCTTCAATGGATTGCTTTTCTCCTGCAGATTCCTCATCTTGATGGATATCCATCATCCAGCTCTGCTGCTCGTAAAATCTTTGACAGGGTGAGTAGTGGACCTCGACTCGGCCGTTGATCCGTCTTGCGCGGTGGTCGATCGTCGGCTCCAAAAGTGACGCCAGGCGCCATACATGTACCACATCACTACACCCCATGCTTCAGTTCCTTTTTTCCACGCACTCACACGCTGCATCGGGAACCTACTCAAGTTTACTCAACGTTTTCAGACAATGTTTTTCTCTTTTTCACCTCGATATCTCTTTGCAACGGATCTCGGGTTTCAAGCGGTTCTCCGATTGTGAGGCCAAAATGTTGATGACGGACCCACATGACGTCTGTTTATGGTGTTTGGGTTCAACTCACGACACAGAGGCCTGTGCATCATGCGCCACGATGCAATCCAAGTCCCTATGAGACAGAGCCGGTAAACTGGCCCTCGGCCCGCCATCGCCGAAATATCTGGCACGGTCTCTCGTCCAGTCGTCTGAGGCAGAGACTGAGGAGCCCACTAGTCACGATGAGGGCCGGCAATGCAAAAAGACCAAAAAGAGGTCCCACTCCAGAAGCCATTCCTCATCCTCTTCCACAGGGTAGAAGAAGCAACGCCACCATCAGCAGGAATCCGTTTCTTCCTCGTAGTGAGGTAAGCCCTCTAAGGGACTGACCACTCGCGAAGAGTGGGATACTTTTAAGAAAGAAATTATCAAAATGTTTCGGCAACAGGCGGCTGTCGACGTGGCTCCACCCCGACCAGCAGGCCTCTGCAGCTAAAACAGTGCTCGGCACCCCCGACACAATGGCATGCTTGGGACAGACCTATTGGGCTTCGGCTGCACAGAAAAAAGGAAGAGTAGGTTTGATAGCACACAGGCGGGTCCAGCTGCTAAGCCCAGGGGTTCACTCTCTGATGGGGGCAGGCTTTTGCTGATTCAGGGGACCTGGGAGGGGAACTGGGTAACCCTGGCTGGAGCATACACCCACCAACCAGGGCCAGGATGCCTTTAAAGAAGAAACCCTCACTACTATACTGACCAGGGGCAGGAGGGTCATCATAATTGGAGGAGACTTTAATACGTGTGCTGACCCAAGACTGGACAGACAAGTGATGCTGGTGGAACATGGGAGGGAGCCACTGGGAGGGGCAGCCAAATTTAGAAAGAGCCTGGAAAGCAAAGCCCTACTAGACCTCTGGAGAACCCAAAACCCTGATAGAAAGGGATACACATTCATATCGAGTGTGCATGCGACCTTCACTACAATTGATTATTTGCTATTAAGCAGAGAACATAAATCTTGGATAAGAAATAGCACAATCCACGTGGTGGGCTGGTCGCACCATGATATGGTCACCATGGCCCTTGAGATGGAGGGCATAAGCAGGGTTTACTCCAAATCGCGCAGCAACGAATATCAGTGGCGAGATTAGCTTTTTGCCCAGGAGCTCACCGATGTAATAGAGGAATATTTTCAAATTAATGACAATGGGGAAGTGGAGGAGACAACACTCTGGGAGGCAGGAAAGACAACATGGAGGGGGGCACTAATAAGAAAAGGAGCCAGGAAGAAACAAGAGTGAAGGCTGCAGGATGATAGACTGGGCAAGGAAATGAAGAATCTTGAGGGCAAACTAGATTCCCATGGGACATACCGAGACGAAGACTTGAGATTACTAAAACAAAAAAGGGCTGAATTGAAAGCACTGTGAGTTGAGGACACAGTATCGAAATTAAAATTCTTAAAACAAAAGTTTTATGAAAAGGGAGACAGTTGGCTGGCCTACAGGTTGAGTGCTCAGAGGGCAGAGAGATGGGTGGAGCAAGTCAAGGGAGAAGACGGACGATGCGCCACATCCCCGGAAGATATAGTGAACCACTTTGCCAAATACCAAGATCTTTATAAACGTGAAATGCTCTGGAGGTATATAACCGGGGTAAGGTTGACACAACTGACCCCAGCGGAAAGAGACCTTCTAGAATCCCCATTTAACCCTGAAGATATAAAGGCCCCGATTAATAGACTGCCGTCGGGAGGAGTGCCAGGGGAAGACGGTTACACAATGGGATTTTATAACAAATTTGCAGGAAACCTAGACCCCCACATGACCAGATTATTCAATCATATACAAGATTTTGGTTAGGCCCCACCCTCCTTCACTAAAGCACACATAGTGGTAATCCCCAAAAGTGGCAAAGACCCCACCAATTGTAAGTCATACCGCCCAATATCCCTCTTGAATACAGACGCTGAATAGAAGGAATCCTGCCCCACCTAATTCATCCTGACCAAGTGGGCTTTATAAAAGGCAAACAAGGAGCTGACGCCATGCACAAAACCTTAGATATTATGGAACACTAAAGTATGGAGGGGGGGAACCATGCATTGCTCAGTTAGACTCAGAAAAAGCTTTCGACCGGGTGGAGTGGGAGTTTCTTTGGGCCACACTGGAGAGTGCAGGATTTGGAGAGTGGTTTATGACAGGGATTCGAGCGATATATAATGCCCCTTACAGCAAGGGTGGTCGTCAATGTGAAAACCTCCAGAGAATTTGATCTCACAAGGGGAACCAGACAGGGCTGTCCGCTCTCACCCCTCATGTACGCCCTCTCGATAGAACCCCTAGGGAACATGGTCAGGAAGGAACCCTCCATAGAAGGAATCTGAGTAGGGGATTGAGAATATAAACTGGGAATGTTTGCTGACAATATGCTCCTTTACATCGTCAAACCGACCGCCTCCATACGGAAAGTCCTCCAGACCATAAGGGAATACGGCCGATGGGTGGGACTGAAGGTCAATATAGAGAAATCCATAATTTTCCCATACAACAACCCAAGGGACTTCGTAGAGGAGGATTTATGCAGCCTAGGAATCCCAATCGCCCCGAAAATGCTTAAATACTTGGGAATTAACATTACAAAGGACAAAAAGGACCTGTACGAGGCAGACCTTCCCCCGCTCATCTCGGAGCTAAGCACCGAGCTGGACAGGTGGGCAAAAAGGAAAATCTCTTGGCTAAGTCGCTGCAATGCAATTAAAATGGCAATCCTCCCCAGAGTCTTCTATCACTACTAAATGCTCCGAATAGACATCCCTGGGGAACACTTTTCTGAACTGAAAAGTAAAATCACCAAGTTCCTATGGCAAGGAAAGAAGCAGAGGGTATCATACAACACTCTGATTCGGGAAGGGAGGAGGGGGGAGAAGGCCTCCGGGAATGTTACTCATACTATCGCGCAGCCCAATTCCGGGCCCTGGTGCCACATCTCAGGAGAGACAAAGACAACCAGTGGGTGGAAATAAAAAACCATTTACTGAGGCCAGTGACGGTGGGGGAATGGCTCTGGGCACCGAAATCAGCATTCCCAAAGAAGGCCTTAGACCACAGGATACTGGGCGCTCTCCTAAAACTGTGGTTGAACAAGGGAGAAATGAAGGGTCTCATAACATGGCCCTATCTCATGAGCCACATCTGGGCTCCCCCGATCAGGAATGAGATTCAAGAACTGCAGTGCTTCCAAGAATGGTACGAAGCAGGACTGAAAAGAGTGGGCCAAATGATAAAAGGCAGATCATGCCTCTGCCTTCAAGAACTAGAAGAAGGACTGAAAATCAAACCCATACCTCCTACCACTTCCACTTCTTGCAACCGAAGGGGGTTCTGACGTCCCCAAAATGGAAGGAAAAAACTGCAAAGAGACTTAGCTCCGTTGGAAAAGATACTGAGTGAAACTGCGTCATCGAAAGGCCTAATCTCTCAAATATACAAAACTCTTTTGTGCAAGGAAACAAGCTCAAATGAAGCCCTCAGGAAAAGGTGGGAGAAGGATCTAGGTGACTTGATCCACAAAGACCTTTGCAAGCACCTCTGTAAGAACACCCATAAAACCTCAATCTCATTCCAATACAAACTGCATGGATTGAAACTGCTCCACAGGTGACAGTACGACCCCAAGCGCCTCTCCAAGATGTTCAGAGGGTCAAGCCTACTCTGCTGGAGAGGATGTGTCGAGCTACTGGCATGTGTGGTGGTCGTGCCAGAAAGTGCAGGCATTCTGGAAGGAAGTTCTGGCGTGCATCAAAGGCATAGATTGGGTGCAACGCAGCCACAACCCCTGGCTAGTCCTATTCAGGCTGGAAGAATCAGAGAGACGATGGTTGCGTCTCCCACACATGCCACACTTCCTGCTACTGGCGGCTAGAGTATGTATGCCTCACAATAAGATGGAAAGCCCAGACCATCCCGTCAGAAAGAATGTGGGCCCAGAAGGCCAGAGAGATCTATGAAATGGAGAACATTACAGGTGCACTCCACAACATCACTCCAGCAAGAGAAATGGAGTGGTTACCCTTCCTCAACGTGTACAAATGAATCACCCCATGCCCCACCACAGACGGTTCTCCAACCTACTCGAACTCTGTCAACTCCAACTGTTGTGCTGGAACCATCTGGTCCCAGGCGGTGGGGGCAGGGAGGGGTAAGAGGTTGCCTCATTTGGACAAACACACGCAGGCTCTCCGTTTTAAGTTGTGATAATTTCTCAGGTTCACCCTCTCGATGTGGGGAATTGGGACATTTGATGAATGATATTGTTTTTACTGATGTGCTTTGTTAACCTAAAAAATGCTTCATAAAATAAGAATAAAAAAAAATAGGGGATGAAGAATATAAAATAGGTTTATTTGTGGAGGATGCTCTCCTGTATATAACACAGCAGTGACTCTCCCTCCTGAACTTACTGATGGGCTTGTCCAGATATGGAGTGTTATCAGGTTTCAAAATAAACTTCAGTGGCTTACCCGGTGGGACCCTGGAGCTCCTCGGATGGGGAATATATGGAGCGACTGGGTTTTTGCGTTTAAGCGGATGGGTTCAGGTATTTGGGGGTGGTGATACCAAGGAATCCTGGTAGCTTATTTGTGAAGAACATTCCCCCTCTTTGGGATAAGGTACAGGTGGATCTGGATCACTATGTCAGGCTGTATCTCTCCTCGATGGCAAGGTTGAACTGTATCAAAATAGTGGTGCTCTCCAAATTTCTTTTTCTTTTCCAGATGCTCCATATATTTCTTCCATCTTCCTTCTTAGACTTGTTTTAAAGGAGACTCATGAAATGTTTGTGGGCCGGGGCTAGACCTAGAATAGCGTACAGATTTCTCACGCTCCAGCATGATGAGGGAGGGGTTGGATTCCCGGATCGGAACGCATACTACCGGGTGGCTCAACTCCTTATAATGATAGACCACCTAGATCCAGGCTCTCCAAAACAGTGGGTGAAGATGGACAGCATGCTATTAAGCCCAGTAACACTGGGTGAATGGCTTTGGATGCCCAGAGGAAGATATTTAATAGAGTTGTGAAACACCCAATGTTGGAGGCATTTTATCAATATGGAGCGAATGTGGAAGGACACGATGGCTATCGACATGGCCCTTACCGCTGAGCTGCATTTGGGGTCCCCCATTGCGCAATCTGGTAGCTAAGCATTTACAATTTCAACGTTTGTATGAAGCTGGACTCAGCAGAGCTGGGCAATTATTGGAGGATTGGAAGTTCATATCTCTTGGCAGATTAGAGGAGTGCCTTCACATTGGCAAGCTCTCTTCCTTTTGGTATTTGCAATTCAAGGGGGCCCGTATTGTCCCGAGATGGGGAGGACAATATTACAAAGAGGCCTAACCACCATTGAACAAGTCCTCCTGCTGAATACCGAATCTAGGGCCGAATAGCAAACATTTACAAGACGTTGATGCAGGCGGAACCTATAAACTACTTAAAGGCCAGGGAAAAATGGGTATAGAATTGTAGACGGAACTAACGGATGATCTATGGTTTGCGATGTTCAGGAGGATCTCACACTCCATGGTATCCTTACAGTATAGGATGCAGGCGAGTGAGCTCATGCACCGCTGGCACTACTCGCCTGCCAATTTAGCTAGGATGTACTCTGGCGCAGACTCTCGCTGTTGGAGGTGCTGCAGCCCAAATGTAGATTACTATCACATGTGGTGGTGGTGCGCCCTCATACAGAAATACTGTTTGGTGTGTACGAGGAAGACGAGGTGGAAGAAGCAGGGGGTCACATGGTTTGCATCTTGCTGATGCCTGCTAGGTGCTGTGTAGCGCAGATGTGGAAATGAAATAGAAGACCTGTGGATAAAGAATGGGTCCAGAAAGTTAGGGCAATTCACAATATGTAGTACTTAACTCATGTCCTAAATGAGTGGAGGACGAGACTTGAGGCTATTTGGCTACCCTTTTTTTCTAAATATGGGAAGTAGCTAGATGGCTTGAACCAGACTATATGCTAGAATACATTTATGGTTGTCTTATTTTTTGCACTGTAGTTGTATTTGATGCATGTTGCTGGGGGGGAGGGCGGAGGGAGAGATTGAGAAGGCTTATGAGGTTCTTTTTTTAAATGCGTTATGCTGCATGCTGTGAACTGTTTCAATGCCTGTCTCATTATTGGCAAAAAGCTAATAAAATTTGATTTTGAAAAGAAAAAAAAAAAAAAATATATATATATATATATATATATATATATAGCCTTTAACACTCTGTGGGAAGGATTCAATACGCCCCGGAAAAAGAAGTTGCAAATAGTACACCATTGTTCTTCTGCCCTGATGATCAGCACATGCCTCTCTTCACAAATGTAACAAACTTGTTCTTATTCCGCCGACCTCCCGTGGATTTCAGACATTGAGCGTGGGGAATTTGATAGGCCAGTTAGTGAAGTATAAGTATAGGCAGCAGTTAAGCCAAATAGAGTCCCTAGAACCGATGGGTTCACCACACTTTTTTACATCTCTTTCAAGCCACAACTAATTAAATGCCTAATTAAATTGTTCAACTCCCTCTTGGCAACCAACTTGATCTCATCTTCCATGGAGGAGTCTGCCACAATCTTGCCCCTAAAACCTGGAAAGGCCCCTTATGATTGTTCTTCATAGAGATCAATCGCTGTGTTGAATATTGATGTCAAGTGTGGTAAGTCAGAATCAGGAGATGGACAAAGTGGCATTTGAGTTCAAAGGTTCTTCATTAGAAACACACAAAACCTGTGTTTCTTGGTCCTACTTCTAAAGAAAAGAAAGGAGTCTAGGATGCCCTAAAGAGTAAATAAAGCCCACCATTCAGAAAACCTATTCTTACCTAATTATTATCCCTACCACTATGAACACAAAAAGATTAACTTGAACAATAGTAGAATAAGGGCCTCTGTCTAAAAGGAAAGAATGGTGGCTGGTTTCCAACCCTAGCCTAATGTTTCTTTATCAAAATAAAGGATCTCCTTTCCCCATGTCACATTTCAAATCAGAGGAACAAATGTCTCTTCCCTTGGTCTTGTCAAGCTCTTTGTCTCAGTCTCTGGTTTTCTTTTTCTTCCATTGTTGTGAGCTGCCTGGTTCCTAAGTCCACGCCAGGTATTCTTCTTGCTTTTCCCACCAAGAAACTTTGTGATACTCTCTTCCATGAATAATCTCCTGGGTTTGACCCCTCTCTGGGGCCTCGGGTCTGTGACCCTGCCTTGGGTTTAGTGTGTCTCAGCCCACTTTGAGGCCTGGTTTCTTTGGGGCCTGGTTTCTTTCACCCCTTTCTCTTTTAGCCTGCCATGGGGTTTCGGGCCTTCCTACCCACCTTGTAGTTTCATTACTCTCACCCCACTTGGGGGTTTCCATCTCTTAGGCAGCCTGAGGTCTAGCTGGGCCTTTCTGCCCTCCTTGCAGTTCTCTGGAGCGCTCGCATACCTTCTGTCTCTGAGTGGTGCTCCTCTGGGCTGGCCTTCCAGTAGCCCAACGCAAATGTTCTCCTCTGTTTTATTTGCGGAGTTCCGTGTCTTACAGAGCAGATGCTTCCTTTCCACTGTCTTCCAGCAGGGCTTCAGCCTCAGTCCCTCAAAACGCAGCTTACTTGCCCCTTAAATGTTTTTCATTGCTTGTGTTTTCTCATGAGCTGGGCTTCTCTATTCAGTGTCTTCCGAGCATTACTGAGCATTGTGGGCATGACCGCGCTTCGATCTGCCACACTGGACATGCACTGGTTTCTCCTTGCCACACCTACCAGGAGGAACCCTCTTTGCCTCTGCAGCTCTGGGGGCTCCTCTCTTGTGTAGGAAAGCTGATTGAGTCCCCATCCTTCACACAACCAAGGGGTGGGTCTATGTGCCTTTCTCCCTTCTGAGCTGTGGACTGTGCCTGAAAAGGGTCAGAAACCACCAGCTAATGGTGTAGGAAGTGGTAAGTCATTACATCCAGCTTAACACCCATATAACCAACAAACCCATCAGTTTGAGACAAGGGAGGCTAACACAAATCCTGGCTTTGGTTGCCTCGCTTCAGAGGAGGGGAATCACCCCAATGGATCCCGATTACACTCTCCCGTAGGTGATGTTATGCTTAGCGGGCTCACCACCCTAGTCCTAAAAGGGGTGGCTCCCACTTAGGGAGAGGGGACAAATTCCCTGGATTCATCACACAAGCTTTACTCCAAGATCTTAGCAGCGAGGCTGACCAGGGTGTGCCATCCCTGGTGGACTCTGATCAGACAGGGTTTAAAATCGAACAAATTATGCACTATAACATTAGACGAGCCCTCAATCTGATCGAGATCACAGTGGGGACTGTCACACTTCAGGGAAATCGCTGTCCACTACGCAAAGAGCATAGTGTTCTCTGGCCTCACTCGCGTTCCTGGCAGTTGCCATGGTGGCTACATCAATGCCAGCAATGTATTATCTGATTCCGTCTGAAGCGTCTCCGTTGTCAGGGTAACCTGACAAATGGCAGTACATCATCACTTATCACCGTGGGAGTTTAAATTGAGAAAACCCCAGAAAGCTGGCGCTTCTACTTGAAGTTAGTACGCCTGCGGTATTCTTGAAAGCCTGTATCCAGTTTACCTCAGTCTTCGACTCTTGGCCCCGACTCTGCTTTCCGGATCTGATAAGTATGGTACCGTGTTTTGTCTGTTTCTGCGTATCCTCGGCTATCCTACTCCTAGTTTACGGACTGTCTTTGGAATTCCCTTTTGTACTGCATCTGCTTGCCTGTTGACGACCTCCGCTTTTGTTCTATGGATTGATGTTGGATTGCCCTTCTCTGTTATTGCTGCTGTCTTGACCAGTCTTACCAGCCCAAATAATCCATTCACAAAGGACTAGGCGGCTCAGAAGTCATTTGAAACATTGAAACATGCTTTCACCACTGCTCCAGTCCTACAACATCTAGATCCACATCAGCCATTCTTAGTTGAGGCAGATGCCTCGAGCATTGCTATGGGGGCGGTTTTGTCTTAAAAATGCCTTGATACTGGTAAAGTACATCTGGTAGCCTTTTATTCCCGTAAACTTACCCCTGCCGGCAGAATTACACAGTCATGGAACGGGAATTACTGGCTATCAAGGAGGCCTTTACGGAATGGAGACATCACTTATTGGGGGCCCGCAAACCTGTCTCCATTCACACTGACCATCGTAACCTCCTCGCTCTCAAATCCATGAGGTGCGTAATTGCCAGGCAGGCTTCTCTGGATTGCCCTTCTCTGTTATTGCTGCCTTCTTCATTTGCTCATCATTCAGAATGGAGTTACCAAGCCATGGATGTTTATAGTTTAGTTTGACTGTGTTAAGTTTTGCATTGGACTTCCATGGACGCTTTGCAGTATCTGCAAAACTTATATTCCAGTAGTCATAGGTGCGTCCCCTTTTCGTCCGGGGAGTCAGGCCCATACTAACGCACAATAATATCCTTCGGCTCCCTTCTAGCTCTGTTCTTCTTTTCCACTCTTCTGGTCCTCTTACTGAAGAACTATGTGTAAGGCTTCATCATACTACCATCATACACTCAGGTTTAGAATCATGAGTTCTTCATATTTCATTGTCACTTGCTCCTCAGGGCTACACCGCATATCCCACCAGACGTCCTGCCTCAACTCATTCCGAGCTCTGTCCAGGACCTCACGGGTTAGTTTTCTTAGTATCTTATGTGGCACAATCTCTTCCAAAGAACACGTGCTAATCTTTTCAATCTTCTTCCCCACAGCCTGTTGTATATCTGGTGGTATTGCTCTTTCATTTGAATCACTGCCTTGTCTGTTTCATAGACACAGATAAGGTGGTACTTCATGGGAAATGTCGCCCTCTTTTGAGGAGACCCTCTAATTGAGGGTTTAATTCAGTAATCCAGATTAGATGTGCCTGACGGACGGTCCTCTACCGTGTAAGTACGACAGGGACAGCCTAAAACTGGGAAGTCTTGCCCTAGATGCTACAAAAGCCTTTGACAAGGTAGATTGGACATTCGTAAAACATGTCCTGCAGTCTAACAATTTCGTGCCAGTATTTAAGCACATGGTCTTGGCCAACTGCCAATCCCCTGCAACCAGAGTATGGGTCAATTGTTGCCTGGCATGCCCAGTTTTGATTTAACGTTGCACTAGCCAGGGATGCCCACTGTCTCCACTTATCTGTGCTCTTATAATGGGGCCTCTGGCCAAATGAATTAAAGACAATCCTGAGATCCGGGGCGTAACAATGAATGGGAGTGTATAAAACGTTTCTTTCAAATGGGTTGTGTCCTCTATGTGTTCCTCATCTTATGATATATCCAGCCTCAGCTGCTTTGGATTTTTTTCCAGCAGAGGGCGTTCCACGTCGATGTCGATCGACTCAATGTCCCTCGGAGGCCTCTGCCTCAATGCCGACGTCATGATTGGTATAAAGCGCGTGCAGCAACGGTTGGCTTCAGTTCCGTTTTTCCGCGAACGTTATTGCTTCTGATACACTATACTTCGGTTCCATGTAGAGAATTTTCGAATATATTGTTCAAAATGGCATCATCATCGGCGTCTTTGACACCTAGATCGGGGTTTAAGAAGTGCCTAGATTGTGGGGCTAAGATGTCCCTTACGGACCCCATTGGGTGTGTCTGTGGTGCCTCGGTTCCTCTCATGCTACCTTCGACTGTAAGGCCTGCCTAGTGATGATGGCAAAAGCCCTGAAAGAGCGAAGAGGAATATTAGCAGCAGATAGGTCAAAATCCCCTTCAACCCCGTCAATAAAAGTGTCTTCAGACGAGTCAAGAAAGGTTTCTCCTTGTCGTAAAAAGACAAAAAGGTCGAGATCGCGCAGTGGTTCTCACCACTTGTCATCTTCACGACGGTCGAGGAAAATGCACCATAGGTCACCGTCTTCGAGTTCATCCCCAGAACGGGTTATATGCCCGACTAAATCAGCCTCTCCGGCTGAGTGGGAGAAGTTCAGAGTAAAGATGATGCACGTTTTTGAGAATGCAGCCTTGACCTCCTCGAAAACTCATGAAAGCCATCCCCAGGTCGAAAGACTCATCGTACCATGACAAGTCCTCGACACCGAAACATAGGAAGGCGTCAAAGCCCTCGATGTCGACTGGGTCGAAGTCCTTGAAGTCTACTTTGTCAAAGATTTCGCTGCCGCCATCGAGGATCACAGAAAAGATACATACACCTTTACCAAGAAAGGACTTTTTTGAGTCACTTTCTTCAATTTATGAGGAAGCAGAACATTCATCAGATGATTCACAACCTTTTGGTCTCCAATATGGAACACCTGGGGTACCTGAGCCTTTGATTTCGGAGGAATAAAGACTAAAAAACATACAGGAGTCCCTGTAGAATGCAAGTGCACTAAATACGTCACCAGAATTAGAGTTTGGGAGACCAGACCCTACTGACCACGCTGAAGGGTCTTACAGACAGTAAACCAGGGTGGTAGAGTATATGGGGTGGAAAAGACCAACACCAATATACGAACAGGGTGCTCTGACTGACATCCTAGACAAGGGACTCCAGGAGGATCCTTTTCTTCCTACTCATGTGGCATTGCAAAGGAGAGTGAGTTCAAATTGGGAAACTCCAGAATTGATTCCGGGAGTGAATACAAAATTGACATCTAAATACAGGGCGTCCAGTAGTGACCCCAGTTACTTGCCAAAGCATTCCACTTCTGTAAGTTTAGTGGTACAAGCTGCCACATCAACCTCTAAACAGAACGCTTACTCGACTATTCCCGAAGACGGAGATGATAAGCGTAACAATGCTTTGGCCAAGAAACTTTTCTCTGTGGGAAGTATGGCCCTAAAGTCAGCAAATGCTACGTGCACGTTGGCCAGATTCACTCACACTATTTGGGAATGTGTAGCAATGGCAGCTGATCATATCCCTGAAGGAGATATGATCAGCGCCTTGAAACACTTGTGTATAGACGCGTTATAAATGCCATGCCAGATGTCATATCATATCATAAGGGGAGGAAAGGGACAGATTTTTAAATCTAGTCAAGGATGGGAAAGATGCAATGTGCGAATCCCTCCAGACAGGTCTCGACACTCCTGACAGCATCAGCAGGTCCATGGCCGCTAGTACAGTTATGTGCAGGTTTTCCTGGTTAAGAAAGTCTGGTTTTGCTCTAGATGTGCAGTCCAGATTGCTTAACATGCCCTTTGATGGTACACATTCATTTGGTAGCAAGGCTGACGAGAGTCTAGAGAAATTACAGACCTCTAAAGCGGCAGCAAAGTCACTTGGTGCTGCTATTAGACAACCACAGAACCACCCCACCTGCACACCCTGGAGGGGTAAGTCCCTTCGCTTTTACTCCTGAGTTGGAAGGGGGAGAGGACTGTCCAATCAAAGAGGTCAGAAAAGATTTCCCCGTGGTGGACAGGGAAGAGGTACTAGAACCACGATGCAGCAACCGCTTTACCATCAGCCCCTGCTCCAGCTGCCTCTAAGCCTCTCTGAGGTCTTAGTTCACAAGACCCCAGTGGGAGGCAGACTGTCACTGCATTTGAAAGAATGGTGAGGCATTACTTCAGATGTATAGGCATTGGAATCAGTTGCCCAGGGTTACTGCCTTCCCTTTCTAAAAAAGCTTCAGAGTCCTCCACCTGGGAGCAGCTCTTTCCAAGTTCCAGATCTGCTCCTTATGCAGGAAATATTAACCCTGCTAGAGAAAAGTGCTATAGAACCAGTACCTGTAGTGGAGAGGAACAAGGGTTGATACTCCCCGTACTTTCTAATTCCAAAAAAGGACGGAGGATTGAGACCGATCTTGGACTTAAGCTCCTCAGGAAGGACGCGTTCAAGATGGTTACCCTTTCTCAGATCCTTCAGGCCCACCAGCTTCAGGACTGGATGTTATCATTGGACCTTTAGGAAGCTTACTTGCATGTGCCAATCCATCACAAGCACCGAAGGTACCTCAGGTTCGCTGTTGGCGGTTCTCATTATCGGTTTAGAGTTCTGCCATTTGGACTGACCTCTGCCCGAGGGTTTTCACCAAATTAATGTAGGTGGTAGCAGCATGTCTCAGGAGAGGGGGGATTCACATCTACCCCTCCCTGGATGGTTGGCTGATCATGGTATGTTCTCCCGAACAGGCCCTGGAACATCTCAGCTCTACCTGTCACTCTCTTCACAGACTAGGCTTCTCCCTCAACTTCAAGAAGTCTCACATGATACCATCTCAAATGCTCCTATTCATGGGAGCAGTCCTAGATGCATCCCTGGGAAAAGCCTTGCCACCAGAGGCGAGGGCTCAAGACATGCTTCAGATGGTCACCAAATTCCAAAGTACCCAGCGACTCCCGGACTTTCTGGAGTTGCTCGGCCTCATGGCATCCTGCATTTTTCTGGTGCGAGATGCGCACCTGAGAATTAGATATCTCCAGTGGACTCTCAGTACTCAATGGTCTCAATTCTCAGGCAGGATGTCCGATCTCAAACAGAGTCGCTCAGGATCTCCTGTGGTGGGCCAACGAAGACAGCATTTTGAAGGGATGAACCTTTTTGGAAACCATGGCCGGAGATGAAGGTAGTAATGGATGCCTCATTCACAGGGTGGGGAGCTCATACCAATGTCCTGACAATCAGCGGTCGATGGTCTCCATCGGAGTCCAAACTACATATGAACCTTTTGGAGCTGAGAGCAATCAGACTAGCGCTGAAGGTCTTTCTGCCCTCGGTGCGGGCGAAGAACGTCCTTCTAATGACAGAGAACACGGTGTCCATGTATTACCTCAACAAGAGAGGAGGTGTAGTGTCACTACCACTGTGCAGAGAGGCAATGCAGCTCTGGAGCTGGGCAATTCAGGAAGGAATCGCCCTATTGGCAGTTCACCTAGCTGGAGAGGAGAACACGATGGCGGATGCTCTGAGCAGGCAGTGCACAGTCTCCCACGAGTGGGAACTAGCTCAGGAAGTCCTTCAAGAGATCTTTACCCTTTAGGGAACCCCTCAAGTGGATCTGTTCACGTCCAGTGTCAACCGGAAGTGCAAACAGTACTGCCTAAGGGAATTTCCCCTAAGAGGAGCTCTAGGATATGTGTTTGTAGTGGACTGGGAGTTTCCACTCCTGTACGCATTTCCTCCAGTCATCAGGAGTTTGAGAAAGTTTGGGAAAGCCATGATCCTAATTGCTCCGGATTGGGCCAGGAGGACCTGATACATGGACCTTCTAGACATGGCCTTCTGCCCCCCAATCTCTCTCTCTCTCTCTCTCTCTCTCTCTCTCTCTCTCTCTCTCTCTCTCTCTCTCTCTCTCTCTCTCTCTCTCTCTCTCTCTCTCTCTCTTTCTCTCCCTCTCTCCCTCTCTCTCTTTCTCTTTCTTTCCCTCTCTCTTTCTCTCTCTCTCTCTCTTTCTCTCTCTCTCTCTTTCTCTCTCTCTCTTTCTCTTTCTCTTTTCTCCATCTAGAGGTCAAGACTCTCAACCTTCACGCAAGGTTTCTGAGAGTTTGAGATACAAGGATTGGGACATCCCGGAAGACATAATGGATTTTTTGCTTTTGGCCAGAAGGCCAGCAACAAAGTCCTTGTACTGCTGCCGTTGGAACACATTTTGCAGCCGGTGTAGGGATAAGAATGAAGATCCGTTTACATGCAGTACACCAATGGTGTTATCATTCTTGTTACACCTGACCAACTTGGGGCTCCAGATTGGTACAATCAAGGGGTATCTTGCAGCATTCTCCGTGTTTAAGCGCTCCTCTGAAGAGCTAGGTTTCTTCAAGGACTGACAAATACATTTCCTCCAGTCCCAATCCAAGTCCCAATTTGGGACCTCAACCTAGTATTAAAATTTCTAATGTGTGCTCCTTTTGAGCCTATCCATACCTGTCCTTTAAGGTTTTTAATCCTAAAGACCATCCTTTTAGTGGCCATTACATCAGCCCAAAGGGTGAGTAAACTTCAGGTATTGTCCTGCAAGCATCCTTATACCATCTTCTATAAGGATAGTCCTTAAGGTGAAACCAACCTTCTTCCCTAAGATTGTGCCTGAGTTCCATTCAACTCGGAAGATAATTCTACCTACAGTTTATCCTCTTCCTCATCCTGGAAAAGCAGAGGAGAGATTACGCAGGCTTGATCGAAGGTGTGCACTAACATTTTACATCTCCAGTATGTCTAAAATGAGACACTATGACCAACTTTTTGTAGGTTACACGGGCCACAAGTTGGGTATGCCAATTTCAAAACAAACCTTGTCAAAATGGATTATTTTGGGAATACCTGAATTCTACAGATTAGCAGGAAAAGATCCTCTGGAGGTTCTGACAGCTCATTCAGCCAGGGGCATGGCTACCTCCTCTGTATTACAGAGTGGTGTCCCATTAGGGATATTTGTGTGGCTGCCACATGGTCGTCTGTACATGGCTTTACCAAACATTATAATCTGGACTGTTCCTCAAACCGAGAAGGTTTATTTGGAAAGGCAGTGCTACATTCTGTGCACAGAGGCCTATAAAGGAACTAAATTATTATGAATATTAAAATTCGGACTCGCTCCTCCAGGAATACTTAAACTGCTTTGGTAGTTTATCATAAAATGAGGAATATGTGGGAGGACACAATCCTTTTGAAGAAGAAGTTAATTGCCCCTGGTAACGTTCTTTTGACTGGATGTTCCTCCCACGTATTCCTCATCGCCCCTCCCAACCTGCCCCGCAGTACAATTTTCCATGTAATTGCAGTCTTCGCTCTTTCAAGAGAAGTAACTGTCAGGTGTGGGTTATCCTATACATGCTTTTAAAAACGGACCTGCAACCAACTGTCGCTGCGCGCACTTTATACCATCAATGACGTCGACTTTGAGACAGGGGCCTCCGAGGGATATTGCGTTGACTGACATCGATGCGCGGCGCCCTCTGCTGGAAAAGATTTCCGAAGCAGCTGAAGCTGGATATGGAAATATAAGATGAGGAATACGTGGGAGGAACATCCAATCGAAAGAACGTTACCATGGGTAAGTAACTTGTTCTTCTTTCTTCTTTCAAATCTTTATTTGGCTCAAAGCCATAAAGAAACACACACACACATATATATATAATACACATATATATATATATATTTCTGAGGTTTGTGGAATCTGCTTAGATCACATGCTGTGCATAGGCCGACATCTAGTGGAAGCTGCGGAGTATTACAGTTTGTTTTTCGAAATTCGAAAATGGGCGTCGACACAGGCATGCCAGTAATACTATCCCTAGTGTGACGTCCACTGTACCCAAGATCCCTCACGCGTTTAGGATCCTCAGATTGTTTTTTTCCGCCATACTGGTCGGAAGCATCTTGCGGAGTCCCCTGGCCTTAGCCATACTTTTTGCTAATTTTTGAAGTTTAAAATTATTTATTAACATCCTTCCCCACCCCAACGTCGACCCTCGACACTCGACGACGGCTGGAGAAGACATCGACCGTCGGCTGCTGCATGACGGATCAGGGCCTCGGAAGGCTGCTGGCCTCGGCCCGGGCCTAGTAGGCCGCTGGCCTCGGCCCTGCAAGTAGGGAGAGTGGGGGGTGGCCATACTCTTCACTCTTGGTATATAGGTACACCTTATATATTTCCTACACTTACCAGCCCGCTGCCTCAAGGTGCGTATGGAGGGTACCCCTTTCCAATTCTGCCCCAAGTGCAACCGCAAATACCCTTGGGTCGACAGGCACGCCACGTGCAATCTCTGCTTGCCGAGGGACCACCCCGAAGCGAACTGCAGAGCGTGTAGTAGGTTTAAGCCTAAGACACTTAAGGACCGTTCGACAAAGCGTTGGGCCCACCACGCCAGGCAGGCGGCCATGGCAGCGGAGGGCGCCTTCAGCGATGGCAGCGACGCCGTACTTTCGGACGGCGAGGGCATTACGGCGTCGAAAGACTGCCGAGCGCAGGTCCCCGACCTCGGAAGGTTGTCCAGCAGGGCGGCTATGGGGAAGACCCCCGGCGACGCAAGCGCTACACACCCTACACACACTAAGCACACTAAGTCCAACCGAACCTCGACGACGTCGACTTCTCGGAAAGAGGCACAGATAGAACGGTCCGACTCGGTGTCCTCGGGGCGCTCTCGATCGAGATCGCCGCATGACGCAAGGCAATCATCCACTCTTGCCAAGAGTGCCTCGCTCCCTAGATTAACGGAAGTTCGATCGTCAGAAGACAAAGACGATTTCCACCCCCAGGCCGCGCTCCAGGAGACCGAGGCCGCAGTTAACACCAGCGAGGCCCCACGCTCGAAACACACAGATACCTCTCCAGACCCTCGACGCCAGGCGTCGAAAGTCTCTGGGGCCTCCAAAGGGCAGGGAAAACATTTTTCCACGCACGGAGAGGGGGGGAAACAGCGGAAAGCACAGCCTTCCACTCCTATAAGACCATCCTTCCACCCTAAGTCAACTTCCAGCAAGGGTACCCTTGATAAGTCCTCTAAGTTGCCCACTAAAGTCATACCCTGTTCCAAAGAATGGTCCAGTGAAGACATAGACAGGGTCATGTCAAGGATGTCTTCCTTAGCTGATTTTTATGACAAAAACCCAGAACATTTCCTTTCGTATGACCCTCAAGGGGCCACACCCTCAGGCTCCTCTGATCCTATCCCCCTAAGTAAAAAGGCCCGGTTTGAAAGACCTGAACCCTTCGAGGTACAGCCTTACTCTACTCCATACTCTACTCCACACCCCAGATACCAAGGACAACCCTTCCCTGAAGGGGACCAGGAGTTTGAAATTATGGAGGAACAAACCGGGACTGAATACTATGCGGATGATGAGGACCTGGAGGAGGTAGAAGATGAGCAGGAAATTTACAGAGTAGATTCCCCGGTAGAGAGCGAAGCCCCAGTTACCGACTCGCCAGTTGATAACCAGCCCCTCCTTAATGAAGTTCTCGCTCGCGCAGCAGAACATTTTCACATCGACACCCACGGTGTACAGGAGGAAAGGGACTTCGCAGAAGAGTTGGTGGGAGAGAGGAGGCCGGTCGCTCAGACCATCCCTATCCTTAAATCCATCCAACGTAGAATAGATCCATCCCTGGTGAATCCTAACCTCACCAGAGCCGTCAACCCCAGAGTCGAAAAACTTTTTCGGGCAGCCCAGTCTGAACCTCTTTATATAAGAGGACATCTTAAACCAGACTCCCTAGTGGTTACCAACACTCGGAAGAGGGCTGGGACACCCTTATCGTCGTCAGAAGCTCCTCCCGACAAGGAGAGCAAAAAACTGTACGGGTTTGGCAGGAAGGTAGCCTCAACGTCCGCCTACCAAGCAAGGATCGCAAACTCCACCACCCTGTTGGCAAGTTACAACTGCCATCAATGGGAAGAGGTCGCGGCGCTCATAGCCTCTGCTCCTGAACCGGTAAAGGGCCAGTTGGCTCGGATCTCGGCAGAAGGGAGAGCCGTGTCTGGTTGCATATTAAAAGCAACTTTCGACGCCGCGGACAACGCAGGAAGATTGATAGCAGAAGGTACTGTTATCAAGAGACATGCGTGGTTACGGCAGTCGGGGTTCAAGACAGAAACCCAGGCTTCATTAATAGACAAGCCGGTGGAACCCGATCTTTTGTTTGGGAAAGCGGTCGAAGACGCACTTAAGAATGCCAAGGACGAATACGAGACTCTCAAATCCCTTGGCCAGCTTACCAACAAACCCCCTAACCAGAGGGGGAACAGTAATTTTCGTCGCCCACGCGGCCAAAATTCACAAAGAGGCAACTATGCCCAAGGACAGGGTACACAATGGAACAACAACCAGCAGTCTACCCAAGGTTACGGCAGGGGTAACAAAAGAGGTCGTGGAAGAGGCAGAGGCAGCCCCAACAAGGGAGGTGGCACGCCTCCACCAAAGCAGTGACGCTCAGTTCAGGGTCCCTTCTCACGCAACCCCAGTAGGGGGACGCATTTCCAACTTCACCCAGGCTTGGGAAGGGATCACCTCAGACAGATGGGTGCTGTCAACAGTGTCCACAGGATATTGTATAGAATTACTGCAGCGTCCCCGGAACCACCCTCCACGACAAAGGATACACTCCTTAGAACATCAGAAGATCCTTCACGAGGAGATCGCCATTCTGCTAGAAAAGGACGCGATAGAACTCGTCCCAGGACACCAGGTAAACAAGGGTATCTATTCAACTTACTTCCTTGTGCCAAAGAAAGATTTGACAATGCGCCCAGTATTGGACTTACGGCCTGCCAACAAGTATGTCAAGCCCCAAAAATTCCGTATGACCACGCTACAAGAGGTAATCCCCCTCCTAAAAAAGGGGGATTACATGGCAACCTTGGATATGAAAGATGCTTATTTTCATATTTCCATGCTCCCAGCGCACAGAAAATACTTGCGCTTCAAGGTGGACAGTCGCCACTACCAATTCAAGGTACTGCCCTTCGGGATAGCTTCAGCACCAAGGGTATTCACCAAGGTACTGGCGGTGGCAGATGCACACCTACGCAGGGAGGCAATCCCAGTGTACCCTTATCTGGATGACTGGCTCATAACGGGGGCAACCCCAGGAATTTGCAGGTCAAACATTCAGAGGACTATCGACCTCCTCCACGAATTAGGCTTCTCTATCAACGAGAAGAAGTCAAGTCTGGTGCCAAGCACCTCAAAACAGTTCCTAGGAGCAATCCTAGATACTCAGAAAGGGTTGACCTTCCCTTCGGAAGAGAGAATTCGGAATATACTACTGCAAATTCCACATTATCAGTCAGGTCAACAAATAATGGTACGCAAAGCAATGCGGTTACTGGGCATGATGGCGTCATGCATTTACCTGGTCCCCCACGCGCGTCTGCGCATGCGTCCCATGCAGGAATGGTTGGCGAAACAGTGGTCTCAGGCAAGTGGTCAGTGGGACGATCTAGTGGTCGTTTCGCCAACACTCGTACAGAGCTTACACTGGTGGACAAGAGAGAATATCGCAAGGGGAAAACCCTTTTACGATCCAGAAGTACAGGCAGTGGTGACTACAGATGCATGCCTGACTGGGTGGGGAGCTCACCACCTCCACCACACAGCTCAGGGTCTCTGGTCTCACTCAGTAGCCAAGAACCACATCAATCTGCTAGAGCTTCTGGCAGTATTCCGAGCGCTTCGGGCGTTCGAGCCCCATCTGCTAAACTTGTCGGTGCAGATCCGGACGGACAGCACGACAGCCATGTTCTATCTGAACAAACAAGGAGGGACTCGTTCGCCAAATCTGTCCAAGCTTGCCCAGAAAATCTGGATATGGGCACTCAGACGGAACATCTTCCTGTCATCGCAACATGTTCCAGGGGAGCTCAATTCCCTAGCAGATGCCCTAAGCAGAGACTCCCTCCCAATAGAACACGAATGGGTCCTTCACAGAGATATCGTAGAAGATCTCTTCTCTCAGTGGGGTTTCCCCACTATAGACCTATTCGCCACAAGCGAAAACAAACAATGCCCAGGATTTGCATCCAGGTTCCCCCAGCCAGACTCCCAGGGGAACGCCCTGTGGATGAACTGGTCAGGGATGTTTGAGCACGCTTTTCAACCAACTCCTCTCATCAGGAAGGTGGTGTACAAGATGAACAAGGAATCGATGACGCTCATCCTAGTTGCTCCCATGTGGGCGAGACAACCATGGTTTCCACACCTACGCAGGATGGCGGTGTGCGAGCCCATCAAACTCCCAGCCTGGTACAACCTACTGTCCCAGCAACAAGGTCAGACAGTGCACCAGGAACCCAACTCAATGAACCTGGCAGCATGGCTCCTGAGGTCATAGAGTTTGGCCATCTCAATTTACCACAGAGGTGTATGGACATCCTAAAAGAATCCAGGAAACCAAACACAAGGCACTGTTACTTTGACAAGTGGAAGAGATTCGTTATTTGGTGCCAGAATAAACAAATCAACCCAGTTGAGTGCACTCCTTCCAACGTTGTAACATACATGCTCCACCTGCTGGACGCAGGTTTGGTTTTTAACTCTCTGAAAGTACACCTGGCAGCCCTCTCGGCTTACACCACATCCCTTAACAGAGTATCGTGGTGGAAAGTACCAGTAGTTAAAGCCTTCATGGAAGGAGTAAAGAGACTTCACCCTCCTATTTCGAACCCACCGCCAGGATGGGACCTCAATGTGGTGCTAGCTAAGCTCATGGGCCCCCCTTTCGAACCCATGCATAAAAGTAGTCTCAAACACCTGACTTATAAGACGGCCTTCTTAGTAGCCATTACCTCTATAAGAAGGGTCAGTGAAATTCAGGCTCTGTCAGTGCAGGATCCTTTCTTTACTATCCACAAAGACAAACTGGTTTTACGCACACACACCCTAGGTTCTCACCTAAATTTATATCTAAATTCCATGTAAACCAGTCCATCGAGCTTCCGGCTTTCTTCCAAAACCCGCAAAGCTCAGCTGAGGTGAAACTACACACCCTTGATGTGCGTAGGGCGGTCCTCTACTATGTAAATAAAACCAGACCGCTAAGGAAAACAGATCAACTGTTTGTCTCCGTAGCTACAGGCAGAGAGGGGGATCGCGTCTCTAAAGGAGCGATCTCGAAGTGGATTATCAACTGTATACAGCTGTGTTACTCTCTTTCTGAAAAAACTCTGCCTTTTACGCCAAGGGCCCATTCTACTAGAGGCATTGGGGCCACTCTGACTTTCATTGCAAATGTTCCCCTCGACACCATTTGCAAAGCAGCTACTTGGAGCTCTATTCACACTTTTACTCAGCATTACTGCATTGACACTCATTCCAAGACAGATACACAAGTGGGACAAGCGGTTCTAAGACACCTGTTTGCTCATGACCCTTCTCACATCCCACCTCCTTCTTCGGGTACTGCTCGCTAATCTATGCACAGCATGTGATCTAAGCAGATTCCACAAGCCTCAGAAGGGATACATTACTCACCGTAATCGTATTTCTGATGCTTGTATCTGCTTAGATTCACATGCGACCCACCCTTCCTCCCCTCCGAGAGAAGGCGCATGATTGCTTGTAGTCTTACCTTTCTGTCTATCTGCTTGGATTATCTGTACTCACTCTACTCCTCATGCTTCCTCATGTCAGAAAAAATACAATCTGAGGATCCTAAACGCGTGAGGGATCTTGGGTACAGTGGACGTCACACTAGGGATAGTATTACTGGCACGCCTGTGTCGACGCCCATTTTCGAATTTCGAAAAACAAACTGTAATACTCCGCAGCTTCCACTAGATGTCGGCCTATGCACAGCATGTGAATCTAAGCAGATACAAGCATCAGAAATACGATTACGGTGAGTAATGTGTCATATATATGTGTGTATATATATATATATATATATATATATATATATATATATATATATATATATATATATATATATAGCCATCATAAATAAAAACAGCACACAATTTTTTTTTTTTTTTTTTAAAAACTTTTTTTATTATTTCAACCAACAAACAATACAGACCAAATATACAATACAGTATACCGTAATACAGTTTTGAATGTGTATCGCATGCAATTTGATCTCCAATCCCCAAACCCACCCCCCCTACGAGCCCATCAAGTCTGTTTACTCTATGTTTGCGCTGCGCGGTGCGGTACATTCTCCATTGGAATCCGCCAAATCTGCCATCGTTCCAAACAGTTCCGATATCAATGATTTCCAAGCCAGCAGAGTTCCCACCTCTTCTCCCCCTCCCACCACACTGGACTCCTGCCACACCACAGTCTCTGCTTCCGCCCACTTTTGCAGTTCCCTCCACCATATCTCCACCTGTGGTTTATGACAAGCCTTCCACCCCATGGCAATCCTCCTCTTAGCCAGCACGTATGCCAAATCCTTCAGTTTGTTAACATGCTTCAGTTTTTGCGATCTAGGGAACCCCCCCAATAGGCAGGCCCAAGCTGACTCTACCACCAGCGTAACTCCTTTGTCCGCCAGTTTCGCCGCTACCTCGCCCCAGAAGCGCCCAACCACAGGGCAGGACCAAAACATGTGTGTCATGTCTGCCTGCTCTTCATTGCACTTGGGACATGCCTGTCTGCCCGCATTTTTAAACCTTGATATCCTCAGGGGCGTCATATACGCCCTATGCGTAATGTATAATTGTATTTGTTTCAGCCTAGCATTTCTCGACACCTTCTGATGATACCGCAAAGCCCGCTCCCACATCCTATCTTCCATCGGGGCCCCCACCTCAGTTTCCCAATCTAATCGAAGTTGTACTGGTTCTTTACCAATCTTAAGCATCAGCATTTCATACAATCTTGAAATCTCGTGCCCTCCCTCTGTCATATCATATATAGTGTCCACGATACCATCCGGCTCTGCTTCGAGTATTGTTTCGGGCCAAGCCCTCTTAATTTCCCACACTAATCTATGATATGTCATATATTGACCTACGTGTAGACCTGTTTCCTCGCCCATTGCTTCCCAGCTTATGATGGCTCCCTCCCGCCAAACATCTCCCATCGTTGCCAACCCCGCTGATTCCCAGTGGGTTCTAATTCTCCTCCGCAGTTGCTCATCTCCTCTCGCTAGCGCCACCAGTGGTATCTGCGGGGAGCACGGGGCCGGGATTTCCATCATCTTGCACGCGCGGCGCCAGATCCTCCACCCAAGCAACATCATTTTGGGGAGCCCCTTCATGTCTGTTTCAGATAGCCAGATCATTTCCTTTAAGTAAAATGGGGCGCAGTCTGTACTAAACAATCTGAATTCGGGGGTACTTTCATCCGAGAGCCATTTCGCTACGTACTGCAATTGGCTCGCTATATAATAGGCCTCATAGTTGGGGAGCCGTATCCCCCCTTTTTCATAAACGTTTTGCAGTTTCCACAATGCCATCCTGCACCTGGTTCCTTGCCACAAAAAGTCCCTACATATACTATTAAGCTTGGCAAAAAACTTCCCAGGTATGAGGTGTGGAATGTTTCCAAAAAAATGCAGGAGCCTAGGTAAAACCACCATCTTAAGCATTGCGCTACGCCCCATCATGGCTAGCGGCAGCTTCCCCCAAAATTGCATGCTTTTCTCGATTTTCCCCACAGCTATCTCCGTGTTGTGTCTGTGTTCTTGTTCAACCGTATGATACACATCTATCCCAAGGTACCGAAAGGTAGCAACAGTCCAAGGAACCCGCAACACCGGCAGCTGGTCTACGGGGAGTCCCCTATAGTTACCTAGCGGGAAGATTACAGACTTCTGAGGATTCACAGCTATCCCAGACAACCCCGCATACCGATCCATAACCTCCAAGATATACTGGAGATTCTCCTCTGGGTACTTCAGATACAACAGCATATCGTCTGCATATAGAGAGATCAAGTGTCGCTCCCCACCCACCTCTATGCCTATAGTGTCGTACTGCTGTCTAAGGTATATGGCTAAAGGCTCCAATGCCAATATGTATAACATAGGGGACCATGGGCATCCCTGTCTGGTACCTCTGCCTAACCTCCATCTCTCTGAAATCACTGTTCCCGTCTTAACTCTGGCGAGCGCCTCACTATACAGCATCTTCGCCCATCTTACATATCCGGGCCCCATCCCATATTCCGTCAAAGCCGACAGTAGCCATGGCCACTTGACGGAATCAAAGGCCTTTACAGCATCCAGGGACACTACCGCCATGTCACCCTCCTTATCCCCCGCCCATTCAATGACTCGATGTAATCGCCTATGATTGTGAGTTATGTTCCTGTTGGGAACATAACCCGTCTGATCCGGGTGTATGAGCTTGTCTATGACTCTTCGCAGTCTACTCGCCAAAACAGCCGTTAGTATCTTGCTGTCTTGATTCAGCATTGACAGCGGTCTATAGGAGCCACAGCTGTTCCCAGGCTTATTCGGTTTAGGGAGCGGTATTATGACTGCTTCCCTCAGCGACTCTGGCAGCCGTCCCACCTCAAACGCTTCATTTAGCATATTCAGCATCGGAGGGAGCACTTCTGCCATGTATGCTTTATAAAACTCGCTCGGGAACCCATCCGCACCTGGGGTTTTACTAGTTGGCAATTGTCTCACCACCGTTTCTAGCTCCTCCAAAGTGATTGGTGCATCCAGCTCTTCCCTCTCCTCAGCACTTATTCTGGGCAGACCTATGTCTTCAAGCGTTTCCTTTATTCTCTCTTGGTTATCCTCCTCAACATCCCCATACAGTTCTCCGTAATACATGGCAAATTCCTGATTGACTCCCTCCTGGGTATCCGCTACACTTCCGTCCTCCCTTGTTATCGCCCTGATGGTGGGTCTGGGGGTTTCGCTCTTATATAGCCATGCCAGGAGCCGTCCTGTTTTGTCCCCACCCGCGTGCTGCCGCTCTATGTATTTCTTATAATTCAGTTTACACAACCTATCCCAACACTCTCCACACGTCTGCTTAAGTTGAAGTACCCGCTCCGTATTTAAACCAGTATCACCACCCTCCTTTTGCGCTTTCTCTAAGTCCCTCTCAGCCTCTTGTAAATCAGCCAGGACACCTCCTTGCAGGCTTTGGGACTTTGCTATGGCCACGCCTCTCAGCACCACTTTAAAGGCCTCCCATAACGTGCACGCCGAATCTACGCTGCCCGTGTTCTCTTCAAAGTAATTTATGATCTCCTCCCTCACCTCTTCTTTAAACACGGGATCTTTGAGCGCCTCCGCTCGGAGCCGCCACGTCGGGATCCTTGCCCTTGGAGGGCGATATTGCCAGCTAACAACCAAGGGCGAGTGGTCCGACAAGACCCTCGCTTTATATTCCGCCCGCACCATCTCCGTTATTAGGCCTGACGTAACGAAGACATAATCTAGTCTAGTGGACAGCTGTTGCGGGGCCGAATAATGAGAATACTGTCGTTCTTGGGGGTGCTTCATTCTCCATACATCAGTCAAGTCAAAATCATTGAGCAGCGCTTGTAGCACCCGTGCCGCCGGGGCAGGTTTTTCCCATTTCTGATCTGATCTATCCACCCTTGGATCTAATACACAGTTAAAGTCCCCCCCCCAGAGTACCGCACTTCCCATGCACATACCAAGTTGAACACTCAGGGTTCTGAAGTACGTTGCCGTATTCTGATTGGGAGCGTATGTATTTATTACACTTATCTCTCTGTTCTCTACCATGCCCCTGAGTATGACCATTCTCCCTTCCGCTTCAGCAATTTCCTGTAACACATGAAAGGGGACATGCGGGGCCACCCAGATAAGAACCCCTCTAGCATAAGCTGAGTATGTCGAGCCCACCACCACTCCTTTCCATTTCTTCTTAATCATTTCCAGTCTCTCTTTCGTCAAATGGGTCTCTTGCAACAACGCAATATCTATTTTTTGTCTTCGCAAGTATAACATGACCTTATTTCTCTTCAAATAACTGTTTAGACCCCTAACATTCCACGTAATTATTTTAAGGTCCCCCATGGCTTGTTATGATTTCCGCCCCCATCCCACCCGCGCAGTCCACTGCTCGTACCCGGTCTCGTCTATTTAGGCTCGTATCCCAATTCAAACTTCCCTTAACTTCACACACCCCAAACACCCCTCCCCTCCCGTTATCAAACCCCACCACACCCAACTCCCCACACCTCCCTCCCCCCATCCTCCCACCTAACCCCCATATCCCTTTCCCCAACTGTTGCCCAGCTCCATCCCTGGATCTCAGGCTCCCCCGCATCTAGCACTTTCTTGGCTGTCGCCTGTACTCGATGCCCCGCGGGGTGAGGCCGCCCTACTGGCTGGCCTACTAATACCAATACGGGGGGATAGGGTGCCCGCATCCTGTCGCTCCTGATTGCTATAAAACTCTGCACGCTTAACTGTACAATTACCCCATATATATGCACTTCACTCTATTCAAGTCCTCGCTTGCGCCCACGTCCATGGGATCTACTTCCAGCGCCGCCCGTACCCAGCACTACCCCTTAGCCATAGCCATGCCCCACAGTTCTATTGGATACCCCTTGCACATCCTGTCACTCTACATGTAGTGTCCCCCGCCACTTATCGTGTTATTCTTGCGCTTGATCCGCTTCCTGCTCCGGACAACCCTGCAGGTCTAGCCAGGTCGTCGCTTCTTCGGGCGTGTGGAAAAAAAACATCTTGCTCTTATGTATTACTTTCAGTTTCGCGGGATACAGCAACATATATTTGATCCCGGCCGCACGCAGCCTTCTTTTGATCGTCACATAGCTGAATCGCTGCCTTTGGACCAGCATTGTGTAGTCTGGATATGCCGTGATGGCACACGACGCCCTCTCAATGGTTCCTCCTTTGCGGAAGTGTTCCAAAATCTTCTCACGATCCTTATAATTCAGTATTTTAGCTATTATAGGCCGGGGGGGAGCCCCCGGTTGTGGCTTCCTCATGAGGGCTCTGTGCGCACGTTCCACCGCAAACCCCTGCGAGAGTTCTGCAGCCCCTATTTCATGTAGGAGCAAATTCTCGATATAGTCCGTCGGGTCCCGTCCTTCCTCTCCTTCCGGCAGGCCCACCACACGAATGTTGTTCCTCCTCGCTCTCCCTTCAGCCTCCTCCGCCCGAGTCTCCAGATTGGCTACCTGTTGTTTGAGCACGTGGATTTCTTGTACGTTGCCCGTGCTAGTGTCCGTGTTGATTTTCACGGCGCTCTCCAGGCTACTTGTTCTCTCCGCCAGCCCCCTCACGTCTTGCCTCAGCAGGGCAACCTCTATGCCCACTGCGTCCATTTTGGCCTCCAGGGAAGTGCGCAGGTCCGACATCGCTGTCCCCCATGAGTCTCGCAGCTCCGTTATAGCCGCTAGTATCTGTTGTTTGTCAGTGGCTGCAGCGCCCTCCCCTGGTACCTCTGCTTCTTTAGACGCTATGGCCGCCGGAGATTGCTGTGTCTTGGCGAATGTTTCCATCGTGGATTGCTTAATCTTAGTTCTAGCTCCAGCCCCTCGCCCCGACATCTTGCAGCTTTCGTTATGTACCCGGGTTGCTAGTTCCGAGTGGGCTGTGTCCTCCCACGTATCCGACTTGCCACTGCGTCCAAGAGACCGCACACCATTCACAGCTATTATGCCCAGCTTTGGCTCAATGCCCCCGTGTCTTTTCTCTGTTGCAATTGCTTATCTTCCGGGGCTAGCGAATGCTTGCAGCGTCCCCTTCAAAGTGGTTTCGCACCCGGTGTCAGGATGCCAGGCTGCATTATGCCTGTGTCCTCGCACTGCAGGCCCTAGACCTTCCGGGGCCTTAAACCGCCGTCGGGACCATTGCGGGCCGTGGCACTTGCTCGCCGGGCATTCCTCTGTTCACCGCCGCTATTTTATTGTTTACCATTTCGCCGCGCCGGCTCCCGATACAAAGTAGCGCATCTTCCGTTACAGTAACTTCAGCAGTCCGCCGATGCGCTCAGACTGTGCCTGAACCATTCACACATCTATCCATGTGCTCTGCGATTAAGATGTTCTGCTGAAGCGTGCATTTTCTTTCGGGTCACCACATCGGATCACGGAGCTTACGGATAGTGCAGCCTACTCCATGGCTGCTTGGCCACGCCCCTCAGAGTGCTGATTAATTCGTGATCAAATTCACAGAATGCCCCAGTGAGCGTTCGGCCACCAGTCCCCTGGTCCCCACTGTGTTGGTGTCAGGGAGGAGATATCTCCTCCCTGTAATAAGCAGCACTGCACCCCAGGTGTTTCCTCCTCTGGTTCGTCTGCCCCGAGGGGGTACTCAGCCCTCCCAGACACAGTAATTTCTGTCTTGCAATAGTGGCACTGCGTGAAGAACTGGCGCTGGTTGCCCTTCCCTCCGTGCAGAGGGGACAAAGGAATGACCTCAGGGGAGCCGTGCAGCTCCTGTTCTACAGCAATGCTCGCACGCGGGTGCCCTTATATACTCTGGGCACTTATTTTGTGCACCCCGGACCTCCTCTCCCTTCGCCTGCATCCCTCAGCAGCCACATGCCGCCCGAGCCATCAGCCGCACTTTCGTTTTCACGGAAGAGCATCCGCGCATTTGATTAGCGCTCGAGGGCTGCATGTAAACGCTCGCCCAGCATTTACACGTTGTTAGAGGGGGAGGGGGCCGCATAGGCTCCAGTCAACGGCCCCTCACTTCTTCCGTGTTCTGCCGCCTCACTCACGGCCCGATTTCGCCTGATCACATATATTCCGTATCGGGTCGCAGCTCTGCTCCCAGCGGCGAGAGTTCCAACAGTTTCAAACAACAATGTTCGTCTGTGCCCTCGTGCTCGCCGCTGCAGCTTACGCTGTTGATCATGCAGTCGCGGCCGCTCGGCCATTGTCCTCCGCCATTTTGGATACTTCGTTGCCAGCCGCCACACGTTTAGGTGTCAGTTTCTCTACCGCCGTTCATCCAAATTGTCTGTTATCTTCAATGGTGGAAGGGCATCCATTCACACGCCCGTGCTTTCATTAATAGGGTAAATCGTCCATTTTTAGCGTGCGCATTTTCGGATCAGCGTCGGATCACAGGAGCAGCTCTCAGCAGGCACGTCCCACTACATGGCCAGTTAGCCACGCCCCCCCAAAACAGCACACAAATAAGCATAATAAAAACAAGACATTTAAAAAAGATTTTAGTACAGGTATAATCAAAACACCTACTAGAACAGGTAGAGAATAACTTTCAGCCCTGGATGGTAATCTGTTTTAAACCCGTTCATATAAAATCAAAATTCACACTGTTCAAAGACGTGCTTTTGTGTACAATCCCCCAGCAAAATTGATTTCCACTATCACTTTGTTCTCACCAGCTAAGCTTAGTGGATGTATTTGGCAACATTACCAACAATCAACAGATCTTGGTAATTAGCCAAACAAGACATTGGATCTGAAAAGTTGTTACTCCTGCCGCTTTCAGGATTGGCTTTATATACATGGATTGCAGTGCTTTACATTTTTTGTAAAATAATTAAAAGTGGCATACAGTTTCAATACCTGTCACAATATAATAGGTGGTCACTCAATTCATGGAGTTCCTTACCAGCACCCCAAGCAAGGTAGCGTGCACCGAAAGCGCTTATACAGATTAAACTTTAGTGAGGCCTCCAACCCATCTCGTACCACCCAATCAAATACCCTCTGTACAACCAATGAGCTAGGAACCAGGTCGGTGTATAGTAAGGATATATATTTATTTAAGGTTTGACAAAGAAGAATAGCAACCAAAACATCAACCACCAATGCTGTGACACTACACAATATCACACATTCAAATGTCTTGCACCAATTAACTGACTTGTATTTCTAATGAATTTACAGATACTACAACACACAGGTAAAATTTAGAGATGCACAGTAATAACTTTACATCAGATTTCTTGCAATTTCACCCACAAACAAAATAAATAACCCAGTGATTGCTTAGTCTGCTATCAAGCTCTTTTCTCCCAGAAACCCCCAGCCCCAGGCATCATTTATATATGACCCCTTAAGTTGAAGGCAAGGTATAGGGAGTGGGAATACAATAGCAAAATCATTTTAGCTTTTTATTAAAATGCAGAGTTTGACAAATACACAATGAAAAAAACGTTTGGGGTTTTTATTTGAAAGGCAGAGTCAGGAAAGGAACTCAATGGAAAAATCATTTTGGGCTTTTTATTTGCATGAAATGTAGGGCTTTGGGAAAATCGTTTTGGGATTCAAGTAAATAAATAGGAAATTTCGTTTTGCAAACTCTACATTCACTGGAATGGCAGCGTTTTACGGTTACTGATTTTGGCATTATGGACACCCCACTTCTGTACAGAAGACAGGGGTTTCAGAAAGGAAGCATCACCCAAGTACTTTATTGTCTATACCGGCTCTAACACACTGGGCATATACTTTGTTAGTTGCGAACTCTAACAACACTCATCATGTGATTTTCTATATGGGAATTAATAGATTTAACTTCAATATACTGTGCGAAGGATCTACACAGCTTCCCCCTTCCCCACAATTTAATGGAAAGTATTAAGGCAGGCAGTTACCAACACAATTCAATTTAAATGGATAGGGTGATTTTCTATAGTGGAATTCATTTCAGTTGGATTTAGTCAAATCTGCCAAGGGACTCCCCAGTTCCACCTCCCTACCCGCTATGCGAGATGGAGATTAAAGCTGGCAGACCCCCCCAACACACTTTTGTTGGCATTCAGATTAATCTTCTTACATGGGAGTCCTTGATTCTGGGGCATCCAGGGAAACGGCAGTGCTCCTCTGAGGACAGTGCAGATGTGGTCAAAGGCTTCAGTCAAGGGTAGTCCCCAGCACGCAGACTTCCTCTGGCTCCACAAATGGCAGGCCCAGCTAGCTTCTAGATTTCCCAGTCCCTGTCTCCCACGCAATGTTTAAGGCCCAGCAATAGAATGGGAAAGTAAAGGGAAAAATCAAAAGTCCAAAGAAAGGTCCCAAGAGTCGAAAAGTCAAAGAAAGATCAGCCAGTAAGTCCCTCTCAGATAGAAAAGATAGAAAACTGATCTCTTATAGGGCTGGTGACACTCCATTGATATGATATGATAGGTTATTTATAACACGCTTAATACCCAGAGCTTTCTAAGCGCAGACCCGGAGATCGAACCTGTGTTGCTCCATGTCATTTTGCTTCCAAGGCGAGCATGTTGCCCTTGAGCTATCCTCCCGAGACATTATTATGAAAATTCCCATGCTACAGATTGGCCTGCTCTATCCCCCTCTGTCCCCCCAATACATCCACTGCCTGCTAATAGGACAAGGAATTAGGGGGTGTGAATGATGGAGACTGAGGGAGGAGAAAGATTCATCATCCCAAAATGACAAGTGAGTTTAACTTCTGTGTCCTTAAAATCTAACAACATGACAGCTACCCTAATTGTTCAGATATTTGGTGGCACATATATATTTTTGAGTCTTATATTTTATGGTGAGTCGGAAAATACTAATCATTTCTCAGCACGCCCTTCCTGGGAGGAGCTACCATTTTTATCGATGTACTCCTGAGCCAAAATAATCACAAATCTGCCCCTTTCTGATTCAAGTCTTACTTCCATAACCTCAAAAGCAAAAACAAAGAGGTGATGGATGGAAGGTATAGACTGAATCTTAACCACTGGCATTGCTCGGGGCAACCCTCCAGACCATCGTTCTTCGCCTGCCAAGCCATTACAGAAGGGGAAAGACCATATGCAAACCAGGCTTGGCCTCACCCCAAAAGGGGCAGTCCAGCCCGAACTGCTAGGTCACATCCCTTTTGCACGAGACCACAAGCATCCCCAAACATGTTTCGCCCTTGTTGGGGCTCATCAGTGAGGTTAGCTTGGGTCTCTAGGCCCAGCAGGCACGGGACCCATGTCTGGGCATACCCGTCCCACTCGGGGTGACAAAGCAAAAACAAAGAGGTGATGGCTGGAAGGTTTAGACTGAATCTTAACCACTGGCATTGCTCGGGGCAACCCTCCAGACCATCGTTCTTCGCCTGCCAAGCCATTACAGAAGGTGAAAGTCCATATGCAAATCAGGCTTGGCCCCACCCCAAAGGGGGCAGTCCAGCCCGAACTGCTAGGTCACATCCCTTCTGCACGAGACCACAAGCATGCCCAAACATGTTTCGGCCTTGTTGGGCCTCATCAGTGAGGAGTAGCTTGGGTCTCTAGGCCCAGCAGGCACGGGATCCACGTCTGGGCATACCCATCCCACTCGGGGTGACATAGCAAAAACAAAGAGGTGATGGCCGTAAGGTTTAGAATGAATCTTAACCTCTGGCATTGCTCTGGGCAACCCTCCAGACCATCCTTCTTCACCTGCCAAGCCATTACAGAAGGGGAAAGACCATATGCAAATCAGGCTTGGCCCCACCCCAAAGGGGGCAGTCCAGCCCGAACTGCTAGGTCACATCCCTTTTGCACGAGACCACAAGCATCCCCAAACATTTACTTCTATAACCTATCATGCCACCAACTTTCTATTCCCTCTGAATTATTAGAAGGCCGGAGAATTTTTTCCTATAACTCGGGTTGCATCCATCACACAAAATTCATTTTTACATGGTACGGACAGGATTTTTATCCCCTCAAATATGAGACCGGGATGAGCTCAATGGGACGTACTATGCACTTTTTATTCAAGAAAATTGATAAAAATGGATTCAATGTTAGTCAATGGCAAGGCATCCCATGTGTCCCTCATTTTCACATCAGCCCCCACCAATTCTTAGGTTGCATTTCTCCATCGTCACCTGACCCGAACATCTATCTGTTTCATACACAATGTTTGATCAAGCATTAGTGCCTCTGAAGCCATTTCTTGAGGTCGAGTTTGCCCTGAAAAGGTAATTTCTGTTGGCCACTAATGCAGAGTTAATGGGGAGACCTGACCTTAAAGGTCATTTCTGCTGGCTGTGTTATCTGCAAATCCCACAATTCCGATCTAATTCTCTACAAATTCTTTGTATTTGTAACTGAAAACCAGACCTCCTTCTCCTATAGGTCCTGAGCCAAAGGTCTTGAGTTCAAATGTTCAAAGGTGCAGACCTTTCAGGTCAGTGGGGAAAACACCAGATGCATCTGCACTTCAGAAAATACATCTTTAACTCCACAAGATGTGCTTACATGTAACATTTTAGCATTATATTTGGGCATACAATCTTTCTTTTCTACTATATTAGAACAGGGGTAGATTTATTATTAATCTTATGTTCACAGATAAGCCACAGTTAACATAGGAAACCAGTGTTCACTTCTACAAAAACAAAATAGGCATTTCGAGGGGATTGGGTCCTCCGACGTATTTCATATCTATGACATGTAATCACCACAGCTGTGCTGCTTCGGAAACTTTTTCGGCGTCTGCGTCCTGCGTCGATGACGTCGATGCGCCGTCGTCGAGGACCTCCTCCGACGTCCGACGTCATCCGATGTGATAAGTAGGATGCACGACGCCCATAGCCTCAGTTCCGTTTTTTCCGCGAACGTGTTGCTTCGTGTTTCTCAGTTCTAAGCCTCGACTCTTTGGAGTTCTGTTCTTTCTGGTTCTTCGAACCTGTTCGTTTGTGAATTTCCTTCGGCGATGTCTTCCACTTCGTCTTCAACCCCGCGTCCGGGCTTTAAGAAGTGTGGGGAGTGTGGGTCCAAGATGTCGGTGACTGACTCGCACGACGCCTGCCTCTGGTGCCTCGGGGAGGCCCACGACACGGATGACTGTATCGACTGCCAGTCGCTCACGTCCAGAGCCTTACGCGAACGTAAGAAGAAGTTGTCGGTAGGTCGGGTGTCCAAGCCCCGGAAGTCGAAGTCGGCGGGGCTTTCGACGGATGATTCGAGGGGTGACTCTCCGCGTCATCGTCGGAAGTCTCGTCGGTCTTCTTCTAGGAGTGGGTCTCGCCACTCCTCAGCCTCTTTGAGGCATTCTCGGAAGCGCCGTCACCGGTCGCCTTCCAGGTCCTCTTCCGAGGATTCTGCACGGCACGTCGGTTACCCCACCAGCCGTGCGACGCCGGAGGAATGGGCTTCCTTCGGGAAGAAAATGTTGGCGATTCTTGAGTCGCAGGGTACTCAGCCGTCCGCGCCCCCGAGTGGGGTCGGCCGTGTGAGGTCGAGAGACGCCGCTCGCAAGAGTGGTCGGCACGAGTCACGGGAGCGGTCCCGTTCGGACAAGGAGGCTCGTTCTCGCCGTACCCGTTCCAGGTCCCGGTCCTCGACGCGTTCGAGACCGTGTGCTCCTGTGAAGTCTTCGAGGAAGACATCGACGTCTGAGGCGTCGAGGGCGTCGACAGGCTTTCTCGAGGCTCCGGCTTCGAGGACGTCGTCGAAGCAGTCGACGATCAGGTCGTCGAGGGACACGCTCGGGGCTCCGGCTTCGAGGGCTGTGTCGACGCCGCCGATACTGGAGGTGCTGCATCTGGCGTCGACGCCGATTTCCTCGACGTCGACGCCGATCCTCTCGGCGCCGTTGCCGGTTTTCTCAGCGTCGGCGCCGATTCGCTCGACGCCTTCGACGCCTTTCGTGTCGGAGGTACCCCGTGTCACGGGTGTACCCCCTAGGAAGGCTCTGGTTAAGAGCAAGCACTCTCGGGTGCCTTTTCGCCACCTGGAATATATTTCGGAGGCGGATGAGGATTCTGATGGCCTGGTTCCTAGTCAGGTGCCAGATGAAATTGTCTCGGGCCATAGTCGGTTTGACGATTTGAGGCAGTCACTGCATGATGCCAGTGGACTGGACACCTCTCCGGAGGTGGAATTTTGTAGGCCTGAGCCTGCCTCCCATGCCGATTCCTCGTACCGGCGCCTTATGGCTAGGGTGTCTGAGTATCTGGGATGGTCTGCTCCCCCAAGGGAGTTTGTGCAGGATGATCTGACGGACATCCTTGATGTTGGTCCCCCAACTGACCCGGTACTGCCGTTCCATATGGCTTTACAGAGAAGGGTGGCGGCGGCTTGGACTGCTCCGGAGAGTCTCCCGGCGGTGGGCAGATCCTTGTCGCGTAAATACCGTCCAGCCAGTAGCGACCCCTGCTACTTGACCAGGCACCCCACTCCGGAAAGTTTGGTGGTGCAGGCGGCCACGGCCCCGGCAAAGCAGGCATCGTACCCTACCATCCCTCCTGATAGGGACGACAAACGTTTTGATGGCTGGGCGAAGAAAGTGTTTTCTTCTGGTGGTATGGCGCTTCAGGCGGCCAACTCCATTTGTGCCTTGTCACGTTTCACGCACACTCTGTGGAACTGTGTTGCGTTAGCGGCTGAACATATTCCCGAAGGGGATGAACGGGATGGTTTCCTTGCTATGGTCCAGGATGGTAAGGATGCCATGTGTGAGTCCGTTCTGTCGGGTCTGGACTTGGCTGAATGCGTCAGTGGGTCCATGGCGGCGAGCACCGTGATACGCAGGTTTGCGTGGTTGCGGAAGTCGGGGTTTTCTCCTGATGTGCAGTCCCGGCTCCTCAACATGCCCTTTGATGGTGAACACCTTTTTGGCAGCAAGGCTGACGAGAGCCTTGAGAGGTTGCAGACCTCAAAAGCTGCAGCGAAGTCGTTGGGCGCTGCGGTTCGCTAACCTCCGCCTTTTCGTCCTAGGGGACAGCAGTGGAGGGGTGGTTCCTTTCGCTATTACTCATCCTTCAGTAAAGCGAGAGGAGCTGGCAGTCAAAGAGGCCAACGCAGGGGTACCAGAGGTGGACGACAGGGTACCCGTGGTGCCAAGGCCGCTCGGGCAGTTGCCTCTTTGCCCTCAGGGAACGCCGCAGCCGCTCCCACTCAGTCGTGAGGCCATGTCCCATGGTTCGCCGGTTGGGGGAAGGCTGGCCCAGCATCTTGTAGAGTGGCAAGCCATTACTTCAGATGTGTGGGTTCTGGAGATCATAACCCACTGCTACTGTCTTCCTTTTCGGCACAGGCCTCGCGACAATCCACCAGGGAACCTCTCTTTGCAGAGTCCGGATTCGCTCCTTGCGCAGGAAATTCAAGCCCTGCTGGAGAAAGGCGCCATAGAACTGGTGCCTGTAGCGGAGAGGAACAAGGGATGGTATTCCCCTTATTTTTTGGTTTCGAAGAAAGACGGGGGATTGAGACCCATCATGGACTTGCGCGGTTTGAACAAACTCCTCAGGAAGGACAAGTTCAAGATGGTTTCTCTCTCTCAAGTCCTCCAGGCCCTTCAGCTTCAGGACTGGTTGGTGTCACTCGACCTCAAGGATGCTTACTTCCATGTGCCGATCCATCCCAAGCACAAGAAGTACCTGAGGTTCACGGTTGGCGACTCGCACTTTCAGTTTCGGGTCCTGCCGTTCGGATTGACCTCCGCCCCGAGGGTTTTCACCAAGCTCATGGTGGTGGTGGCAGCGCATCTCAGGCAAGGGGGGATTCACGTCTACCCCTACCTGGACAATTGGTTGATCAGGGGGAGCTCTCCCGAGCAAGTCCTGGATCATCTATCGTTCACCTGTCGCTCCCTTCACAGGCTGGGCTTCTCCCTCAATTTAAAGAAGTCCCATTTGACGCCAACACAGCGGCTCCAGTACATCGGAGCAGTGCTCGACACTTCCCTGGGGCAGTGTTTTCCTCCCCAGGTGAGGGCTCTTCACATTCAGCAGATGGTGCACAAGTTTCAGCATGCCCAGACGCTCCCAGCGTTCGAGTTCTTGAGGTTGCTCGGCCTCATGGCATCCTGCATTCTTCTGGTGCCAGAGGCTCGCCTGCGGATGAGATCTTTGCAGTGGGCACTCAAGACGCAATGGTCGCAGTCCTCCGGCAGGATGTCGGACTCGATTCAGGTGCCGTCCTCGGTCGCCCGGGACCTTCTGTGGTGGGCCGTCGAAGGCAACTTGATGAAGGGGGCTCCATTTTGGCTTCCCTGGCCGGAGGTGACGATCGTGACGGATGCATCCCTCACGGGATGGGGAGCTCATGCCAACGGGCTGACAGTCAGCGGCCGTTGGTCTCCGTCGGAGTCCAGACTCCATATCAATCTGTTGGAGCTGAGGGCCGTCAGGCTAGCCCTGAAGGCTTTTCTGCCGTCTGTGCGAGGGAAGAATGTCCTGATCCTGACGGACAACACAGTGGCCATGCACTACCTCAACAAAAAGGGGGGGGCTGGGTCACTTCCTCTGTGCAGAGAGGCGATGCAGCTCGAGTTCTGGGCCATCCAGCAGGAAGTTTCGATCTCGGCAGTTCATCTGGCCGGAGCCGAAAACGTGATGGCAGACGCTCTGAGCAGGCAGAGCGCGATCTCTCACGAGTGGGAGTTGGCTCAGGAGATTCTCCTGGAGATCTTCGCCCTTTGGGGGACCCCTCAAGTGGATCTCTTCGCCTCCAGTGTGAACCGGAAGTGCGAAAGGTTTTGCTCGCGGGAATTTCCTCCAGAAGGAGCCTTAGGAGACGCGTTCGTGGTGGAGTGGTCATTCCCGCTGCTGTACGCGTTTCCTCCAGTCCCCGTCATCCCGCAAGTGCTGCGGAGGTTACGGAAGTTCGGTTCCCGGATGATCCTCATTGCCCCGGCGTGGGCTCGGAGGACGTGGTACCCGTACCTTCTCGACTTATCCATCTGCCCTCCACGTCGTCTTCCCTACCGAGATGATCTGCTCTCACCCGAGGGGGGTCAGGTTCTCCATCCAGAGGTCAGATCCCTCAACCTTCACGCTTGGCTTCTGAAAGGTTGAGGTATAAGGATTGGGACCTCCCTGAGGACGTGATGGAGGTGTTGCTTTCGGCCCGAAGGCCGGCAACAAAGTCTCTGTACCGTTGCCATTGGCGTAAGTTCTGCGACTGGTGCAGAGTTCAGAATGTGGATCCTTTTGCATGTGACATCCCCATGGTTCTGTCCTTTTTACTTTCTTTGGCCCACAGGGGCTTGCAAGTGGGTACCGTTAAGGGTTACCTGGCGGCGCTGTCCATCTTTAAGCGCTCGTCTGAAGAGTGTTCTTACTTTAAAATCCCTTTGATTTCACAGTTCCTGAAAGGGCTCACTAATGTGTTCCCTCCGTCACCTTTCCTGGTGCCCGGTTGGGATTTAAACCTGGTTCTTAAGTTTCTTATGGGTGCTCCGTTTGAGCCTTTACATTCTTGCCCTTTGAGGCTGTTAACTCTGAAAACTGTGTTTTTAGTTGCGGTTACTTCCGCTCGCAGAGTGAGTGAGTTACAGGCACTTTCAGTTAAGCCTCCCTTCACTGTATTTCACAAGGACAGGGTTGTCCTTAGAGTTCGTCCTTCTTTTCTTCCGAAGGTAGTGACGGAATTTCATTTGGCCCAGAAGGTTGTTCTTCCGGCATTCTATCCTCCTCCGCATCCTGGTAAGGAAGAGGAGAGGCTCCATAGGCTTGATCCTAGGAGAGCTTTAAGGTTTTATGTTTCACGCATGTCCCGGGTCAGAGTGGATGATCAACTCTTTATTGGTTACGCTGGAAAGCGTTTGGGGCAAGCTGTGACGAAACAGACTTTGTCTCGCTGGATTATTTTGGCCATCTCGGAGTGCTACCGTTTGGCGGGTAAGGACCCACCGGCTGGCTTGCGGGCCCATTCTACCAGGGGTATGGCTGCGTCTACTGCCCTGCAGAGGGGTGTTCCTATTCGCAACATCTGTGATGCAGCCACCTGGGCTTCAGTACATACATTTGTACGTCACTATTCCCTTGATTACATCCGAGCACAGGATCTGGCCTTTGGCAAGGCGGTCCTTTGCTCTGCTATTTGATTGGCTATTATACATTTTGATTCTAAATTCTTTCCCTCCTCCTTGCTTTGGTACTGCTTTGGGAGTCTGTCATAGATATGGAATACGTCGGAGGACCCAATCCCCTCGAAGAACAAGTTACTTTCTTACCTGGTAACGTTCTTTCGATGGGATGGTCCGACGACGTATTCCATATCGCTCCCGCCCGGCCTTCCCCGCTGCAGAATTTCTTTTGCGATTGCAGCTTACGTTCCGCAAGGCTTTGTGTCTGACTGGCAGTTGACTTATGTCACACGTTCTGGGGGAAAAAACTACAACTGAGGCTATGGGCGTCGTGCGTCCTACTTATCACATCGGATGACGTCGGACGTCGGAGGAGGTCCTCGACGACGGCGCATCGACGTCATCGACGCAGGACGCAGACGCCGAAAAAGTTTCCGAAGCAGCACAGCTGTGGTGATTACATGTCATAGATATGGAATACGTCGTCGGACCATCCCATCGAAAGAACGTTACCAGGTAAGAAAGTAACTTGTTCTTCTCTTTATAGGCTGCCATTTTAGATGATTAAAATTAAGTGTCTTTATTCCTGAAAACCGCAATCTGTCACTTGACTTTATTTCTTACATCTAAGGCACCATTCCTCCTTTTTAACTTCCAAATGCGCAGTGTTTCTAATGTATTTTTTTCTTTCCATGTGCACTGCTGGAGTTTTACATCTGTCAAAGGTGCTTTTTCCTAGTTTACACAAAGTCAGCCTCTGCAGCACCCATGTTACTTCCCATTCATTGGGCATATCCATCAGCTTTAGGCTCTCAGGTAGATTCCCCTTCACTTGCTCACTTGTCCATTTTAGTTTAGTTGGCTAGGCCCATTTCTTTCCATTTGACTAGCCCTTATGTCGAGATCACTGTTTTGTACTGCCTTTTAGATTTCAATGGAACTCCACATTAGCCAGCTTCACTCTCACTATAGGGGCCTAGCATGGCCTCTCCATCTCTCACTCTGGAGCTGTCTTTTCACCGCACATATCAGAAGCGCAAAATGGGCTGTAAGCAGACAATGTTATGTTGACCCTAACAGATGTCCTGAACTCCCGCTAGAGCTGCCATGGTGGAACTGGGCAGTTCCAAGTTGGCTCTGTGCTTCTCCATTAATTATCATTATTCTTATGGGTGGAATATCTCAGTGCCTCAGACACACTCGGGGAAACTAAGATATATATACCCACTGAGCTAGAAAGATGATTCCATTGAATACCTGGGAGGTTCACATTCTAGCCTCTCCACAGGACATGCATCTCCACAACTTTCCCAAACCATTTAGACTTGTTGAGCGACTTAACCAGGTGGTGCAAGCAAGATTTCTCTTGGATGGAGCGTATTACTGTTGTTAAGCTGAACCTCCTGCCCAGGTTTTTTGTACTTTTGTCTTGCCCTCCCGGTCTAGATCCCAATCCAAGCCCTCATGTCATTACTACGAAAGATCGTTACATTTGTCTGGGTGAGCAAAAGACCATGGCTATCAAAGGTGGTAGCATTGGGACACGTCAGAGCCAGGGGAATGGGACACTCCAGTTGCAATAATGTACAGCTTAGCAGCACAGATTTCCGGCATGTTTGCCTGGAGGGAGACAACTAAAACTTCCAAATGGGGGCAAATAGAACAATCTATGTCTCGAACTGTGTTATCTCTGCTCCCTTTTGTTGGCACAGGTAGGTATGCTCACACAACCTCACTTCTGGACTCCACTAAAACCTCACTGTATTACTGGCATAGAGCACTGAGAGTCGGATTGGTAATACCGGTATTGAGTCCTTTATCCCTGCTACAGGGCAACCCTGACCTTTCCCTGGCGTTGACTAGGAACTTGTTCTCACACTGGACTATTCGAACTAGCAGTCAAATATAGTCTGCTCCATTAACAACATCTCTTGGTCTCAGATACGGCCACAGAACTACTCCTCTTCCTGGTACACCACGGACCGGAAATGTAGGTATAAATTATGTTATGAGATTGCACAAAATCAACTCCTCACTGCACCCTACTTGCTTTCAATGCTGTGGTCTTCAAGCAAACTATTTTCATATATGGTAAAACAGTGTTAGGTCCTCATCAATAAATTGTGCCACAGTTTGAGTTGAGTCTATTTATTATAAGCAAAGTGTTACTGCTCTCTTAGGAGAGGCCCTCTGATGACCAAGTGCCTTTTTCAAATCCAGGGTATATCTTTCAACAAACGTTTGTATTAATTCTACAAATTAGTTATAACATAACGATATGAGTTCAAAACAGGACAGAAAAATGGGAGCGGTGACGGGGAGGAGTGTTAGGGTTAAAAATCCAATGAATTAACAAAAACATAAAAGAAAAAGACAAAAGAGACAACCATGAGATCATTGGTTGGTTATTTTTGTATGTATTATTAATACAATAGCATTTTGGTGAATGTATATTTCTTCTAACCACATTGGTTATCTTCACATAAATGGAGTTCCTATATTCCACAGTCTAGAGCATCACATTAAGTCTCAGAACATTTCTTGCAATTAATATTTGTGTGCCTGAGGTCTTACCATATATGTTATATCTGCATTTCTCAATCACCACTAGATCCCAATTTAGTTTAAATGAGCTTCGAACAAAAAGTGTCGCCAAAGAAATTCTTATCTTATAGTTCACCAAGCTGCCATATTAATAGACTGATTCAAGTAATGGTAATAACAAAAATACTCTTGTTTTACCTAATGTGTGTATTGATCATTGTCATGTTGTTTGCTGCAAGTATTACGGGTTAATCCCACCTGTAATGGAATATGTCTTGTCATTGCTGTGTGAAAAATCATAAATATGATAGATTGCTATGGTTTGTTTCACTACCTAATACCTGTCCCATTCGATATGAGTGTTTTGTATTCTTCATAGTGTCTCATAATTCCAATGGAGGCTGATAATCATCCCGAGTACTTTATTTACGAGTGAACGTGCAGAGCTTATTTATACGTTTTCAATTGACTTTCTATGTCTCCTGGCTTTACCTTGCTCTTAAACAAATACGCGCTCCCCTGTAAATCGCGTTCACATTAGCAGACGCAGCGTCTGGGTTATATCTTTAAACTGTAACTCAGCATATGTATCTTAATTCCTACTAGTTCTCTATTAGACCTGTTTGACTTACCAATCATATATGGTGGACCTGCCCAACAATCCAGAAGTTTTGCGGGCCAATCTTAACTATCATCAAATCAATGCCTACTGCCCTCTTACATATAGACCCACTCATTTGGGGAGTACTTAGGAGGGAATATAACCAGGGTCTGGACACTCTGCAAAGCGAATCACTTACCCGTTATTAGCCACCAAAATGACCATTCCCAGAGGGTGGAAGAGCATAATGGTGGGGGGAATAGGGGACATCCTTGTGGCCGAGAAAGTTACTTGAGCTCATGATCACCATTTATTGAATATTGTCAGTATTTACCTTCGCACACCTCCAAGCCTCGTCTCCTGCAAAACATCTCACTGCCTTGAACTTTTTCCTTGATCTGAATTGCTTTACCGTGTTTTGCCTACATCTATAACAATCCGGGGGGTTATTATGATAAGTCTAACCCCTGTACTCCTTCACGAAAATACATATGTAAGATCACCCTTAAATGTCTGCACTGTCAATGTCTACCGTTTTATATGTATCTTAACCGTACATGTTATTAAAAGCTATTTAAAAAGTGGAAACCACATTTTTATAGACGAGCTATCCATCGTGGTGCTGAACTCTCCGAGATTTGTAATCAGTTTCCCTCGCTGTACCAAGCACCATAGAAACTCCAGAATAATGCCAATGTTTGTGTGTCCAGAATTCCCTGTGCACGTTACCCGTGCGGATACACAAGTGTATGTATTTTTCTTATGCTAAGGGTGACTTATGGATTTTAGTGGACAAACCATACTTGTTCATACTGCCGAATATATTTCCATCTGTCCATACGGTATTACAGTTTAGTAAATGTTAATCTTTAACTTTGGCTCTAGTGTCATTAAAAACTCCCAGCATCGCCATTTCTTAGAAAAGCTTAATTAAAGTGTGATATTGCGTTCTGAGACGATGCATCAAAATGCCTCTTTTATCCTGAGGTATAGCTGACAAAAAAAACTCTTTATATAATTTATGCTGGAAAACCTCCAGCAAAGTTCAGAACTAGAAGACGTGGAATAACTGATTACATGCCAGTCTGGCTATTTGACAAGAATTCGCTGAGCCTTCGTTATGAAATGTCGCCATGAGAGATACACCCTGTCAACACATATTGAACGTGTTTTGCCTTCATCTGCGCATGAGCTTGTTTGTTGAAGGCACTGCAGCCTCATTTGCACGTGTTACTTTTAAAAGCACATTCGAGGAATGTCCGCATTTCCCTTCCATTATCCAGGGATACACAGAGAGGCATAGTCTGTTATGTAATGTTGTGTTTGTAGAACGCCAAACTGCCATTGCCTCGAAGCACTGCAATGAAGAAGATCTGTGATTTTGGTGGACCTTTGTCCAACTTTAAATTCACTGATCACGCAGCCCATTGGATAACCGAGACAAATGCATTAATCACAGAGGCATTGCTAAGTTTTAAAATATCGCAATGAATAATTAACTATGACTATATGCTGGCTTTGGATGGTCTGTGTGCTTGCCTATATAAAAGTTAAGGGAACTGAATGCACATGGAGTCGCAAAGCACATGATTATGCAGGTATTTAAGTGATGACACTCGTAAAAGTGATGCGTACAAGACCATTGCATCTAACTATCCTGCTGTTTGCAAGTGAGCTCTGCATAGGTATGAAAATAATTCAATTCAGTGCATACAAACAATGCACATGTGTTTACAATTCATACCTATAATCAGCATTACATAACGTTTAGAAACATGGCATTTACGCCTTGGAAGCAAACCATAACATTACATAGTATGGTATAGCATAACAAAAGATGTTGCAGCAAAACAACATGGCATACCCTATTGATAGCAAAGCAGACATAGAAGTATGCAAGAAGATTGTTTTTTTATTTTTTTATTTTGCATTTTTAACGCGCTCACACAGCCCGGGACCATCGAGGAGCTGTTACAGGAATTTGTTTCTTAGTTGCGTATTAATGCGCTCAATACCAAGCGGCTTCTAAGCGCGAACCGGGGATCGAATCTGTGCTGCTTCGTGTCGTCTTGTTTCCAAGGCAAGCACGTTGCTGCTGAGCTATCCTCCCGGGACAATATGAGTGCACGATAACAAGACTTCACCCGACAGCTTACTACTATTGCATAACATCAGCATGGCATTAACACATAACCTCTAATAATATGAAAATGTACATTAGATGAGTTCATGGATGCCTATCTCCCCTCGACAGGGCCAGACGCCTGACCCTGTCAAGTGGAGATAGGTACCCCTCCCCATTGGGTGCAGTAAGCCTACCAGTGTTTTTACCAGGCCCAGTCACACCCCAGAGGAGAGGGTTAGGGAGCTGGCAGGGCCTCCGTCTCTACCCCTGCTGCATGTGCCGTGTTTAATGAATATGGTGTTACTGTCAGTCCCTCAATAGTTTGCTGTTTTGATGCTGCCCGAGTTGTTCTCGTCTGATTTCAGAACTACCTGTACCAGCATGCCTAGCCATCACCATAGACCAAAGTGAACTGAAGAAAGCAGCCAGCTGTCCAAATAAACCTTCTGAAATCCCCGCGTTCAAGGAGTCAGACGCCCTGCTGAGTCAATAATGCTCACTGTTGTGTATGAAGACAGCCGAGCTAACACTGAACTATCCAGATCCCAAAACCAGACTTGATTGTTAGGAGCCTAAAGGGGCGCATAAAGGCTTGCAGTATCAAAACCCATCCCAGAGGGAAATAGCATACTCAGATTGGCTCTTCCGATCAGGTGAAATGTAGACCACTGGAGGTGAGGGAGAAGGAGAGAAACAGTAAAGGAGGAGTATAAAAGACTGGTAAAGGAAAGACAAAGTGAGGGGTGTTTGGTGAGGTCAGGAGGATGGAGGTGGACTGGGAGACCAAGCAGAGGATAGAATGGAGCATGGAGGAGTTTATGGTAGAGACTGTTACGGGGGAGGTGTTGGTAGTGAGAAAGAATGGTACTAGATAGTGAGAGTGAGGCTGTGGGTGAGTGCTTGGTGGGTTGTGTGTGAGAGGGGTTAGGTGTTCTGGTGAGTGAGAGGAGAGAGGTGTCGAGGATAGAGAAGTGGGGGATAGAGAGAGTGGAGAAATTGTGGGAGGAGATACAAGAGAGGGGCACTTCGGAGGGACAGATGTGGGGAGTGGGTGGGAAGAGAAAAGAGGAGTAGAGAGAGGAGGGAAGAGAGCAAGAATAGAGTGGAGTGTGGGTGAACGTGAGCGAAGAGGGAGATAAGGGAGCCGGGTAACATTTAAGGTTCAATTTTTGTTTTCTGTTGTTATTCCCTTGTCACCCCTGCTCCCCCCATCTTGTCTTGTGGGGCCTGGAAACACTTGTGTATAGGTGCCATGCAAACGTCCAATAAATAAATAAAGTATTGAGAAAACATCATTCCATAATCTGACCCGAGGAGTGTTAAGATAGGAAACTCCTAGAAGAACCCCAGAGGGAGCCAGATAGACAAGGCCACAACCTTTAGGTCCTCACATTAGCTAGTTGTTAGACAGTAGGCATCACCGATTGTTAGTTGACAATCTAGGCTTTGGGAATACCTGGGCTTCTGAGCCCACAGGAAGGTGAAAGCACGGCACCCATTAGTATACCCCAACATGCTCATGAATATTCCCCGTCATCAGGCTGGGAATCCTCAGTAAAAAAGGAAGCAGTTTTGCTTTAACCTGAAAACTGCTTGTCTCACCGCTGGTGGCTATCTTCAGATTTTTACTGCACATTTCACTGTACGGAGTCCTGTCGCATTGCTCCTTGAGAATTGTGCTTTTCTTTGGATCATTTTTTGATAACATTTGATAGTTTTCCTTCGATCCTTTCATCGTCGACCGACTACCGACAGCAGGGCTCCATTGTCTCTGAAGATTGAGTTCCATCCTCAGATATTTCAAGTTTTTCAGTGGGTCCAGGCTTGGGCCTACATCGCACCTCAATGATGTACAACCTGAGCAAGAGAAGCCTCTTCAGGGTCTGTGAGAAATGTGTCCTGAAGAACGTGTATGTCGAGTATCCGCACCTCAAGTGCCTGTATTGTCTGCATCGAGACCGCGATGAAGATGGATGTTAGATCTGCCATGGATTTCCGGCGAAGAACAAACTGGATCACTATTGCAGGTTGGTGGCTTGGCTCAAGGAGGAGAAGGCCTCTGACTCAGCCGCCGGGCAAAGGCAAGCCTCGTTGAGGACTGGCATATCTCATGAGCGTGCTCCCTCTGAGAAAAAGCGGTCGAGGTCCTTTGAGGATGCCCCTTCCCAGGGGATCCAAAAGAAGGCAAAGCACCACAGAGCTACCCCACAAAGGTCACTGCTGCTGTGGGATCTGGTTCGGGAAGGGCACGCTCCTTGTCTTCATCATCATCTATGGTTAGCCTGCCAGTTGGTGGGGTACCGTCTGCAAAGAAGCACCTGAAACTCTCCAAGCATAAGTCATCTTACAAGGACAGATCCTTGAGGGAGAGACCTCCCGGAGACTTTGTCTACCAGGACCACTACCTCGTCGACAGCAATATAATTTACAATCACCCCGTCGATCATCATTACTTTGTCGGTGAGAATGGTGAGGGCCGTTGTGTCTATGGTCACTACTATGACTTCAAGGGTGGCTTTGCCTCTGAGGCTTCCATCGGCTGCTGCTATGGTCACGATTTAAGCGGTGACAATGCCAACTTTGTAGGTTCCCATTGTCGCCTCATTCCTGAACGACTCAGGTAGGCTGAGGGACTTGGCTGGAAGACTTCCTTCCGAGACCCGTGAGGGTTTCTCCCACAGTGCCGGTGGGGTCCCCAAGTAGGTCTTCTCAGATTTATAGTAGCTCTGAGGACGAGCATCTACCTGACCATGAGGGAGACCAGGGGCCGATCAGCCCTTTGCCCCTCCCAGGAGGTTCAGCCCTGATCGTTTTCCATCTGCTTCTCAGTCAGCACCCAGAGATATGTCTCTTGACATCCTTACCACCCTCCACACCTTGTTGTCGGAAATCCAACAAAGACTGCCTGCGGTTCTGGTGTCGGGTCTGGCACACAGCCCTCCTAGGGCCCCGTCCAGGAGTCCACCCAGGCGGAGTCCACCCATGCAGAAGCATCTGCCTAACACTACCAGTGGGCCAAAGCGTCAGCCGGTGACGCCCCATATGGCCTTGACAACATTATAGGATTAACCGCCATATACCGGTACTGACACAGTTATAACAGCAACCCATACGGATGAGTAAGAGGATTACGTCCCTGTTGGTGGGGAACCTCTGGGCACTGACGAGCCCGCCAGGGCTTCGCTGCCGGACTAGATTGGCTCAGTCCATGCCATGATCTGGAGCGCGTCAAAACTTTTCAGCCTGGTGCCAGAGGAGAAGAAGAAAGAGGGGTTTCTCTTTCAGCTACATCAGTTCTCGAGGAAGACTGTCATGTCGATTCTATTGTTGGATGACGTCTGGGAGGAAGGTTTCGCCCCGATGAAGACACCAAGTACCACACCCTCCAAGAGAGACAGGATCGAAAAGAAGTATAGGGTTCCGGATTCGGCGCACAGGTTCCTGAGGTCCCAGCCGTCTCTGGATTTGGTGGTATCGGCCTCCGCCAGGAAGCATTCCTCCAACCCATCGTCATCTTCCATGGTTCCCCCGGATCAAGAGGGGCAGAGGTTGGGAGTGGTGGAAAAATGCATCATTTACACTGCGGTTTACACCGTTAAAACTGCCAATGCCCTCGCCATTTTGTCTCGCTACGATAGGGAGCTCTGGTATAAGCTCAGTCCAATTTTGGACTGCCTGCCGGACGACAAGAAGGACAAGACCCAGGCACTGTTCCAGTATGATGAGGTGGCCCCTGAGCACGCTTTCACGCTGGCGCTGGACATTGCGTACTCCGGTTCCTGCGAGATGGGCAATGGGGTGGCTCCCTGCGCCAAGGTTGGCTGAGGGCCACAAACTTCAGGGCGGATGTACAGTCCAAGGTGGTGGACATGCCCTTTGAAGGGGAAAATGTACAGTCCAAGGCGGTGGATGAGACGGACCAGGCAATCAAGACAGATACGGAGATGGCTTGCTCACTGGGGAAGCTGCAGCAGATTAAGTCGTCGTTCATTCGATCCTCAAGAGGGAAGTCCAGCAGATCCTCTTAGGGTGTACTACCCCCTATCGTCAGCGCTCCCACACCACAACCCATGAGGCCTACAGAGGCTGCTCACAGTCCTGCAGCAGTGGAAGCCAGCATCATTGCCCGCAGACCAGGATGCACATGCCCAAGCAGGCCTGAACCAGACGTGGACCTGAGGCCCAAATTCGCACCCCAGTTGGAGGCCGTTTAGCAAACTTTGTCAACATGTGGAAGATCATCAACATGGACAAATGGGTGCTGGATGTTCTTCGTCAAGGGCACACCTTGGAATTCCAACACATGTGCCCTCACATTCCTGCTGTGACGCATCAAGCACTACACATAGCTCAACTGTTAACATGGCCTGAACCTCCTGTAAGGAAAGGGGCAATAGAGCCTGTCCCTCAGTGGCTTCAGGGCTCCGGAGTGTACGCCAGATACTTTCTGGTATGGAAAAGGTCAGGAGGGTGGCAGCCAATCCTGGACTTAAAACGCCTCAACAAGTACCCAGATGTTCAGGATGGTCACATGCTCCCCCACCTGGAAGATGGAGACTTCCTTGGACCTGGAGGATGCCTACTTTTACATCCCCATTCATCCGAAACATTGGAGGTTCTTGCAGTTTGCGGTCCAGGGCCAGCGCCATCAGTTCAAGACTGCCTTTCAGCCTGATGGTGGTGCCAAGGGTCTTCACAAAGTGCTTGGCCCCAGTGGTGGCTCATATGTGCCTCAAGGGTGTCCTCGTATACCCTTATCTGGACGATTGGCTCATCCTCTCCCACTCTCACGCACTGGCGAACCAACATCACGGCGGAGACCACACAACTGCTGACGGAGCTCGGATTCAACATCAGTTATCGGAAGTCCTGCATGGAGCCATTGCAGAATGCTTTATTCCTGGACGCATGTCTCGACATGGCAGTCACATGCCTGGCCAACCCCCTTGGAGGAGAAGGTGGCGGCCATCCTGGGGAAGGTGCAGTGCCCATCGGAAGCACAATCAGCAACAGTATGCTCCACCAAGTCGTTGTTGGGCATGATGTTGTCCTGCATCCACCTCGTTCCCTTTTGCAGGCTTGAGATGAGGCCTCCTCAAGAGTTACTCGATGCAAAGTGGCTGCAAGTCCCAGGTGCTTGGACGGACAAGATGGCCATCACCCTGAAGTTCTGACAAGCTCTACTATGGTGAAGAGTACAACCACATCTCACGCAAAGCGCACCCTTTCCAACCCCACTGTACCATGCCATGGTCACCACAGATGCATCTCTGGAATGGTGAGGTCCCACACCGGACAGTCACATGTCAAAGGCCTCTGTCTCCCAGGGGAGACAGACCTCCACATCAACATCTTGGAGCTCAGGGCTGTCTTCTGGGCCCTCAAATCATTCCAACCTCAGCTGTGGGGGAAAGTGGTGCAGATCTTCACAGACAACACCACCACCATGTTCTACAGGGTGGGCTGCGCTCACCCGCTCTCTCCCTGGAGGCCCAGGCCCTGTTGCACTTGGCCATTCTTCAGGACATGTTCCTCGTCCCATTTCACCTGGCGGACACCAAGAATGCCATTACAGACTCGCTCAGCAAGGAGCTGCGGTCCTGCCACAAGTGGGAACATAATCAGGCGCAGGTCTCCCTGCTCTTCTGCAAGTGGGGTTAACCCCAGATCGACCTCTTTGTGACGGCAACCAACTCCAAGTGCCACAAGTTTGTGAGCAGGTATCCTCAGTCAAGCCTGGGGGATGCTTTCTTGTTCCTGTGGGAGAGGCTCTCCCTGTACGCATTCCCTCCGATTCCACTCCTGCTACTTGTGATCAGCACACTCAGACAGCGCCATTGCAGGGTGATCCTCATTGCCCCAGCGTGGCCATGACAGACCTGGTACCCAAACCTACTCCATCTGGCAGTGGCTCTGCCCTTCCGGCTGCCTCTACTTCCAGATCTTTGCGAGAGAAAACTGAACGATACTGCACCATGACCCTGCGTCGCTGAGTCTCAGGGCCTGGCTCCTACAGCCCTAGAGTTCGGGCACTATTCCCTGCCACTGGAATGGAAGATGATCCTGGCCAAAGCCAAAGCTTCCCCTATGCTGTCTTGTTACGGCAATAAATGGAAACGCTTCACTGTGTGGTGCAGGACTCAGAAGATTACACCTCTGCGGATCACAGCCCTGCAGCTCCTCCCTTACCAGCTTTCGCTGGCCAAGGCTGGCCTGGCTCATGCATCTATCAAGTGCACCTTTCTGCACCTCCTGGTAAGCCCTCCCTGTGGTCGCACAGGCTCATCAAGGAGTTCCTTAAAGACCTCTTCAGGACATTTCCACCAGTGAAGGCTCATGCTCCGGCTTGGGAGCTCAACATGGTTTTAACTAAACTCATGGAGCCTCCATTTCAATCGAAAGCCACTCGGAAGTTTTTCTCGTGGAAGACTGCTTTCCTTGTGGCCATCACCTTGGGCAGGTGGTTCAGGGAGATCCAGGTGCTCTCCTTCAAGCAGCCGTACGTGTCCTTCGACGCTTCGAGAGTGGTGCTGCGGACCCACCTCACCTTAATGCCGGAGGTTCCCTCAGAATTCCATTTCAACGAGTCTTTGGTTCTGCCAATCTTCTTCCCGAACCCTTATACGACTGCTGAAAGGGCGTTGCATTTGCTGGACATTGCTCCTGCCTTGAAATTGAATCTGTTGCGCATAAAGGATTTTCGGAAGGCTTCTCAAGTGTTTGTCAATTTTGGACCTGTGAATCACAGGAAGGACCTGTCTATGGCTTCCATTTCCAGGTGGTTCTCTGGCTGCATCATGCACTGTCATCGTCTGGCCAATAGACCTCTTCCAGACCGGGCAAGAGCCCATTTCACCAGAGCCATAGCAGCAACGACAGCGTTTCTCTCTGGTGTTTCCCTGCTCGACTTATGCAGGGCTGCTGCGTGGAGGTCCACCCACACCTTAATGAGATTCTTCTTCATCGACAGGGATTCCAGTGAAGAGTCCCGAGCTTGCCAAGCAGTGCTATGCAACCTGTCTGCTTGAGATGAGCCTGTTCCAGGGGTACATGTATTGCTTCTGTTGAGCCTTGCCACGTCCCGCGGTTGTGTATATTCAATGCTGCGTAATCATATTCATGAGCATGAGCAAGTTACTTACCTGTAACTCATGTTCTCCAGTATGGGTCTGGCATGGATTCACATGCAAACCCTCCCTCGTTCCCCTCTGTGGCTCTTTTTGGCTCATACTGCCACTTTACGTGCTCTACCAAACCTGAAGATGGCCACCAAGGGTGTATTTTAGGGAGACGGCTGTCATTGGATGGGGGCAGTATGACCCAAAGGACAGTGATTGGTTATAGAGGAAACCAGCAGTTTTCAGGTTATAGTGAAACTGCTTTCTTTTTTACCAAGGACTCCCAGCCTGATGTCGGGTAATATTCATGAGCATGTGAATCCATGCCAGACCCATGCTGGAGAACAGGAGTTACAGGTAAGTTACTTGTTCCTTACCAAACTGAAATAATAAGGACGTGCCCCAAAATGATATGGTGAGCAAAACAAAAGTTTTAAAAAGCCCTTAGCTTAAGCCCATCCTGCACCAGTGAAGCATCCTGATCTTAATTTTCAAGTTGTAGGTTTTCAGGGTTCCTGACACTCTTCCATGGAAATTGGAGAAAGGACCCGCCAAGGCAAAGACATCACAGATCTCTACCGTCTACCCTCCTCAGGTTGTAGGTAACTGCAATGGTGGGGCAATGCCCCCTAACCATCGCCCTATTCAAGGGTTCTGGGACCTGTGTCACTCTCCTTCCTACTTGTGATGTAGTCTTGCTGCTCCTCTGTGTCTCATTCCTCCTTTTACCTTTATAAGACTTCTCTGGTCCTCTGAAACCTCCCATGTTCCTAATGGCTATGAGGATCATCGGTGGTACTCCTCCATCCTCAGGCAGAGTAAGTATATTTCTCCTTCTAGCCAGTTGTTACCACTTCAGTCTCTTCCGCTCCACCTGGGTGCAACTCCTGCTCCCTCTGCCCGTCTTAAGACTCTCCTCCAAATAACTGCTCTCCTCCTCCAATACTACACTCTAGCTAGATGGTAACCTTCCTCCCCCAATTTTATTCTCTCCTACAATATATAACTCCCTCCTTCTGATTTCCAACTCTCTCATCTAACCTCCTTCCTCCTCATTTGACCCCTCATTCTCAATTCTCCTGTAAACATCTTCCCCCAGCTCCTTCTCAAACACCCCACACTCTTTGACTGAGCAGGTGTGTTGTTATAATCTGGTCTCTCCTCCTCTTGTGTGGTCTTTATGGCATAAATTGCAGTTGTTTAGGGCAGACTGAGATGTCCTATGGTCATGTCTGTTGGGAATGGCTTGGCCTGAGGTTATAATAAGTGCTTCAGCCATCCTGGATTTTTAAAGTGGTCCTGGACATTTGGGTGGACTTCTTGCCTCGCCTTTGGAGCCTTGCTGGGATGCCGTGCTTTGAACTCTGTCTTTCTGTCTCCCCGGCATGTAAATCAGAAGTCAATGAAATCTCAAGTAAGCAAGGTATGTTTTTGTGGTTACTAGAAATGGCAACAGTACAGTTCCCGTGATGCTAGCAGCAGACCAATGTTTTGTCCCTCGCATGGCAAACATGTGCACCTTCGTTTTCATTCAGTTTGTTTGTTGAGCATGACTTTGTATCAGCAACATTCCCACAGTTTATTCTAGTCTAAAACACTCATTCGGTTATTTGAAGAACTGTGATGTTAATTTCTTTTTGAAACTGCTTCATTACAGAGACATGGTTTTATGAGGCAGCAGGTCCATTAGTGTCATTGTGGCAACCCCTATTGGCTTCAATATTCATTGAGTAGACCGAACTTCGGGCCTGGTGGGAGGGGGTTGCATTCATTTATAGATCATCCCTCCAGATTCACGCTGTATGCTTTGAAAGACCAAGTTTAAGTGATATATTGCATGTAAAGGTTCTGTTTGATCCAAACACGACCACTGACGTGCTTATTTGTCGCCCGCCTATTACTATGCCTGATTTCCCCGAGCTGCTGGGAGACATACTTTCCCCGTTTCTCAAACTAACATCTAAAGTCATGATTTTGGGCAACTTCTATTTGGGGCTCCATGATGAAGAGGATTTGATGGCAGCAACTACTGACGTTGCACTAGTCAATCTAGGTTTTCAGCACAATGTGCTGACTACAACACATGTGAAAGGGAGAGTGCTGGATTGGGTGGCCAGTATGAACATTACTATTGAGAGAGTGGATGTGAGGCCATGCCCCTGGTCTGACCATATGCTGATTCACTTTAACCTTGTTTGCCCTTATAAGCCCAAGAAAGCCAAACCTGAAAGAGTGGTGTCCTCATAGAGAAACACCAGCCGGCTTTCAGCCTCTGCTTTAGCCCCCCCCCGCTCTTTGAAGACACTATTAATAATTTGCCCCAGCTGGACTCCGCCGATAAAATAGCTATGGCCTATCAAAATATGTTGGAGGATACCATGAACATAAATAAAGGCACCCGAAAAAACACGCCTTATGTTAAAAAGGAAACCTAACTGTTGGTATTCAGTTGAAATTCAACATCTTAAATCAATCCAGCATAAGACTTTTTTTTTTTTTTTACTTTTATTTTTGTCGGCAGAGGTTCACAAGGCACAAACATCAAGGCAACAAGCATATAAACCAGGCATAGTATAGAACATCATAATGATTACAATATCTTAGTTCCAACAGTGGTTTCAGTGCATCACCAAATAAAGAAGGACACAAAAGAGATCACGATGCATGGATGGAGACTGGAGACAAGCCAGATCCGGGCATGCTCTCACTTTGGTTGTTGAAATACGTATTAAATTCGCTCCAGATGTTCCTGGGGCGAGATTGGGCGGGCAGCATAGTCAGGTATTCCTCCTCACAGTTCCGTGACCATGTGAGCATACCCAGCCATTTCTGAGAGGCCGGTAGGGAGGAGCGCTTCCAACTCTGGAGTATACATTTTTTGGCAATCATACAACTTATATTCAAAAACTTTTTCAGGCGCTTAGTTTCGTCAGTCCTCCAGACCCCAAACAGAACTGCCAAAAGATCGAAGTCAATTACAGTTTCAGTTACTGCACTTAGTGTATTTAGAACACCATCCCAAAAATCGGACAATTTGTTACAGGTCCAGAACATATGTAAGTGGTCAGCATCTACTGCCTTGCAGTGTGGGCAGAGGTGCACCTCAGAGCGAGCAAACCCCAAAGTCTTGCGTGGAGTGTAGTAGAGCCTGTTGAGAAGTTTATATTACATGGCTCGAAAACGGAAGTTGAGGGAGACTTTTTGGGTGTGACAGCACATATCCTCCCACAATTCGTCAGGTATTTCTAGGCCCAGTTCAGCCGCCCATCCGTCGCGCGCCCCGAGAGCCGGAGTGGGGATGATGTCTTGTAGGATTTGATACAATGAAGAGACGAAGCCCCGTGCACCGCCCGAGTTGGTGATATATGCTATTGCTGGGTTATCTGGGGGCTCATCAGGAAAGGAGGGCAACATAGTGCGGAACGCGGCGCGGAGCCTGTAGTATTGAAGAGTCTCTATGGGGGATCTGGTGTGCCCCGGTCTCCAAGTTTGGGGATCTATGAATTGGCCTTCAGGATAAAAGTCGGATAGCGCCCGATACCCCAGTGCACCCCAGTGCCGGGCCAAAGCGGTATCCAGCGTGGGCTCCAGGCCCGGAAAGGCCCATACGGGAAGCCATTTGTAATATGGGGAGGGCCCACTTGTTGCGCATAGCAGACGTGACCAGGCATACAGAGTCGCAGCAATGGGGTCGATGGGGGAATCAGGTGCATAGTGTCGATGTAGTATTAAGGACATTAAGTTGATACCAGCAGACGCAAGCCGCTCCAGTTTGACATGTGGGCGCACTGGGGAACCAGGGTACCAATGAGTAGCATGCTGGGCCTGGGCCGCAATCCAGTATAGTGCTAGGTCCGGAGCAGCAATACCACCCCGTTTGTATGAAAGTGCCATGTCAGTCTCCTTTTTGCGCACTGCACCGGAGTGCCAAAGCAATTGTGCACAAAGCGTATGCAATTTAGTGAAGTATGCCCTCCCAGGCCATATGGGTATATTGCAAAAGGTGTATAAGAGCTTGGGGAGAAAAATCATTTTAATAAGAGATAGTCGGCCAGCAACGGATAACGGAAGAGTGCGCCATCGTGAGATTTTGGTCTCAACTGTTCGTGCTACCGCTGAGTAATTATCGGCCAGCAAGGTGGGTTTAGTGAGGGATATCTGCACCCCCAGGTATCTAACACCCTCCGGGGTCCAGCGCAGGGGATGTTCGGTGGTGGGCTGTAGGGTAGCTTTAGTGAGCGGGAAGATCTCCGATTTGGAATAGTTAATCGTAAATCCGGAGTGGGTGCCGACCCGAGTGATATCTCTCAGTATGGGATCTAGGTGGGTTGTGGGATCTCTGACGTACAGTAGGACATCGTCAGTATATAGAGATATAATTTCAGGATCGTCTACCAGTCTTATTCCTTTACGCGAGTGTCGTGCACGGACAAAGTCCGCCATCGGTTCTATCACCAACGCGAAAAGGATCGGGGAGAAGGGGCAACCCTGTCTGGTGCCTCTGAATAGCGTGAACATCTCGGATGTTAGTGAGTTAACTTGTACTCGCGCAACAGGGGAGGTGTATAATAGTTTGATGAACACTATCATGTTTGGGCCAATGCCCATTGTTTCGAGGACCAGCCACATGTATTTCCAAGAGACCATATCAAAGGCCTTCTGAGCGTCCAACGTAACCGCTACGGCCTGGACATCTTGATCTATACGGGACATGACATTGAACAATCTCCTGATATTATGGGAGGTGGACCTGCCAGGAACAAAGCCTGCTTGGTCTTCTTGTACCAAGTGCGTCATAATAGGCAGAAAGCGATTAGCAATGATCTTAGCAAAGATCTTTGTGTCGAGATTCATAAGGGGGAGAGGTCTATAGGACCTGCACTCGTCCTCAGGTTTACCCGGTTTAAGCAGCACCGTGATGACCGCTTCCCGCATGGAAGGTGGAAGGATGGAGGTACGGAGTGCCTCATTCCAGACCTCCAACAGCCGGGGGGCCAGAATAGCTATGTGCTCTTGGTAGAAGTCTGCAGTGAGCCCGTCAGGAACCGGCGCCTTGCCTTTGGGTAAGTCCGAGATAGCCGTTACTATCTCGCCTAGCGTAAACGGGGCGTCCAACTGGTCCCGGGTCTGTGGGGAAATTTCCGTAGTGGGGATCTGATCAAGGAGTTCTCGCATATGTTGCTCGGTATGCTCTACGGGCTGGGAGTAAAGAGATCTATAGAACTCAGTAAATATATCCAGTATTTGTTGGTCCGCCCACTAAGCGTCACCATGTCGATCTTTGATGGAAATGATCTGCGTTCGGCCCAACTTCCCCCTCACAAGTGTTGCAATCGTTTTCCTGGGTCTGTCTCTCTCTCCATATTTCCTGGCGGCCTGCAGGCGGCTGAAGTAATGAACTTCGCTGCTAGCTAGTGTGTTAAATACATGGAGTTCAGCCGAGATTTGGGCAATAATGGTGGGGTCAGTACCGGTGGAGCAACACTGCTCCAGTCTTTTCAGTTTGGCCTCAGATCGCCCAAGGGCGGCTCTGATGGCTTTTAACACCCCAGCCTCCAGGGAGATAGACATACCCCTAATGTAAGCCTTAAAGGCCTCCCATCTAACCACGGCGGACGTGTCCTGAAGAGAGTTAAGTTCAAAGAACGACTCAATGTCAGCTAGTATCTCAGACTTAAACACAATGTCTTTTAGGGCTTCGGACTTAAAGCGCCAGGTGCTGAGTGTTGGAATGGGAATTCCCAGTCCTAAGGACAGTGTGATTGGAGCGTGATCCAAAAGTGTGCGGGGCAAAATGCATGTATCCTCCACCCTACCCATGACCTCCCTAGAGACCAAGAACAAATCTATCCTGGACGAGCTATCGTGTACAGATGAATAATAGGTGTATTCCCGCTGCTGGGGGTGAAGTGTTCTCCAGGCGTCGCAGATGTTGAGCGACTGCACGTGACCATGCAGCCTGCGCACCGCACCAGACAGAACTCTGGCAGCCGTGGCAGTTCTGTCCAGGACAGTGTCCAGAATAAGGTTCAGATCCCCCCCCCCATATAATCTGCACCCCTACGAAGCCCAGCAGTATGGTAGTTACAGTGTCAAAGAATTCCGGAGAATTACGTTGGGACAGTAAGTTTTAACCAGAAGATACTCTTTATTGACCAGTGTACAGTGTAGTATGACATAACGACCTTCAGGGTCGATGTAGCTTTTATTCAGCACAAACTTAATTGATTTGTGGATCATCGTGAGAACTGCCCTAGATTGTGTGGAATAGGAGGTAAAGAACCTGGCGGAACCCCATGACGGGGCAACAGCCCTCGGGATGAGTCCATTGGAATGTGTCTCTTGTAGTAGCAATATCTTGCAATTGTGTCTGTTGGCATAGGCCACGATTTTATGGGCCTTAGTGTGATTGCTCAGCCCCCGAATATTCCAGGACATTATGACAGTAGCCATTTCAGAGGTAGGCATCTACACACACAGTACCCATATTTCAGTGAACATTCCAGCTCCAGAGATGGTATGAGCTCCCAGAGTTGGAACAGCAAGTGGGCATGTGGCCCTTCAATATGCACACCGCGAAACCTTGTGTGCCTTTTTGAAAAATCACCCCTTTCCCACCCCCCACCCTCACCACTAACCATGGATCAGCAGTGTAAACATCGCCCACCCTTAACTGCGCGCAGTTGGGCCGTCCCCAACCTGGCCCAAACTTCCCTAAGGCCCAACTGGGGCCAACACATACCAAAGTTTTGAAAAAAAACAGTGCAATCGCAGTGGGGTGCACCGTTGCCGTGCGCTATCACGCTTGGAGCCAAATGGCTCTGTTACAAAACGAACAGTGGTGGCGGACACATGACGCAGGCCCCCGCCCACAGAGTGGGTAACCGGGCACTGCGCACGGGCCCCTGCGTTTTCGTAACAAACCAGAACAGTTTCAACAGTTAAATAGTGTTCACCCCTATGTCCCGTATATGGGGAACTGGGCTTAACGCAGAGAGATTAAAGACCTGCATTTGAACAACAGGAAGACAGAAATTGCGGTAGGACAATAAAACAATGCAAGATTAGCTCTGTGGAGTGCCACATTAACACGACAAGAAGGATGTGCACATTAACGCTGTAGCTCGTAAAAACTGCAGAGACGTGATTCATCGCAGGCGCAAACAGCACCCGGTGAGACATCTGGCTCCCAAGCAATCGCAACCACATAGTGGGCAGCGGTGTAAATCATCCCAATGTAATCAGCCTTAGGGGCATGCCGTGAGCCAGCGTGCTCTGAGTGGGGCGTGCCACTTTAGTTCACAGATTGCGCGGTCGACCCCGGAACCAGCCACCACCCCCAGATCAACCAAGGATTCAGGGGAAATTGATGTGAGCGCTCAGACTCGGGTAGGGGGAGAGGTAAATGGCCAACGCCGACATTTCGTGGTCCACACACGCCCCAGGCGCGCGCTGCCAGGAGCTAGAACGTTTCAGTGAACAGAGCAACCTTACCAATAACGCATTGCAGATTAAGTTAAAAAGTTCAATAAATGTCTACAATCCGTGCCATACATAATCAATTATCATCAGCACAGCCGTCTCCAGAACCCTTGAGCGGTATTTGCATCTCAATGAATTTCACTGCCTCGTCAGGGACGGTGAAAAAGTACAGTTTGCCCTTATGGGTGATTTTGAGCCGTGCAGGGAATAAGATGGCATATGGGACATTGCGTTCCTTGAGCATTTTCTTGACGCCGAGGAATTGACGTCTCTCCTGCTGCACGCCACCGAAAAGTCTGGGAAAATTCTGATAGTGTGAGACTCCAGCCGCAGCTCCCCCTTCTCCCGTCACAGGCGGAGGATGAGGTCCCTGTCACGATAATTAAGAATCTTGGCTATAATGGGCCTGGGGCTATTGCCCGGTCTGGGTCGCGGGGAAAGGGCCCGGTGAGCTCGCTCAACCGTGAAATAAGGGGAGAGGTTCGGATCACCCAGCAAGTCCTTGAGTAGTTGTTCGACTGCGTCCTCCATGCGCCCCTTCAGGGCAGTTTCAGGGACCCCAATGATGCACAGGTTATTTCTACGGGAGCGGGACTCCAAGTTGTTGCATTTTGCCTTTACGCTCTTCATATTGCGCGATAAGGTGGCCACAGTTTCCTGAAGTGCGTGTATCTATCAAATTGAGAGCACAGCCCCCCGCAGCCAGTCCAGCTAGTGAGTCAGGTATTGAGGAGGCCCTGTGCGCGGGAAGTCTAAATATATAGCTCAGCCAAGTATGAGGCCAAATGGATCATCACATTCTCCATTGCGGTTCCCTCGGAGGACACCACCACAGGGAGCGGTGTCAAATCTGGGGAGGTTACAACTCCCAAGCAATGTATGGCAGGGCGGCAGAGGGAGATTTCAGCGGGTGCGCCGCGCTATCCGTAGGCGGGAGAGGCACCCCCTGTGGACATGCGGCTGAAGTGTGGGTGTTAGGGCAATCCACTGTAGAATGACCGTGTCCCGGTGCTCCAAGGTAGGGACCAAGTAATGGGGAGAGGTATTAGCTAGTATCAGGGGAGAGGGTAGAAGAATCGTGGATACATGTAGGGCCCAGGTGGAGCCACCCCCTCAACTCCTCACCTGACCGGCACCGGATCGGCGTTGAGACAGAAATCCCTTGAAAAATGGACACACCATTTGGATTCAGCTGGCGATGCAGGAAACGGGCCGCGACAGCGGTCCCCACCGGTCCGTCCCAAGCAGCCTAGCCCAGGCCCCTCACGGCCGTAGACGGGCAGCCGACGTGCCGAGGGCAGCCTAGGCCCCCAGCGGAAAGGACAGTCAGGCGGGCCCGGGACAGGAACAGACCGGCCCACGAGTGTAGTGTATGCCCCATGGCGCCAGGGGCAGAGCAGCCAGCAGCGAATCCGGCGGGAGGCACCCGATCAGGCCACGATGAGGATAGGGCCCGACGGAGGCCCGAGGGCGGCCCTCAGCAAGACGCAGCGGGACGAAGATCTCTGGGTCCGATTTCTCCCAAAATTCGACGTGCGGATAGTGCTCGTTGGCCGCAGTGCAGGGATCGTAGCAGGGACACAGGATCCAAAGCAGAACCGCAGATGTCGACGGATAAAAGGCGGCTAGGCACGGAGCTCTTGCACTAGGCAGCCATTTCGCAGGCTGCTCAACAGCGCCCCCAAGCATAAAACTTTTAATCATTGGAATGTGTCCCACTCCGAAGATAACAAAACAAAATATCTTGCAGCCGCAGAAACGCCTAAAGATGGCATCACTTCGGCGAAGAAATCGGCTTATGATCTGAGGATCAAAAATGCTAACTCGACACAAAATAATTGTTTAAAATCTTGAGGCAATCTGCGGATCCGTTCCCGGCCACACCTATGATTAACAGAGATAAAAACTAGTGTAATGCTATTCAAGAGGCACTGATTGATAAAATAGAAATGGTCCAGGCTCAGGCAAAATGGGATATACATGGCAAGGTGATATGCCCTGATTCCCCCCAGAGTTGGAGTTGAACCATGCACCCCTGCCCCCTCCTTTAAGTTTCATCCTGTGACGGAAGATGAAATGGTAGCCATGGCGAAACAGCTGAAACCCACCTTTTGTAAAGGTGATGTGTGTCCATCGAGGGTTGTGAAAGAGTGTGCCGATCAGTTGATACCACTTATTACCAAATTCGTGAACTCTTCCTTTTCGGAGTGCTTTTTACCCCCATGCATCAAGCAGACTTGGATTTCACCATTTTTTTAAAAACATTTTTATTATTTCAACCAACAAACAATACAGACCAAATATACAATACAATATACCTTAATACAGTTTGAATGTGTACAGTATGCAATTTGATCTCCAATCCCCAAACCCACCCCCCCTACAAGCCCATCAAGTCTGTTTACTCTGTGTTTGCGCTGCGCTGTGTGGTACATTCTCCATTGGAATCCGCCAAATTTGGCTTCATTCCAAACAATTCCGATATCAATGATTTCCAAGCCAACAGGGTTCCCACCTCTTCTCCCCTTCCCATCATACTGGACTCCTGCCATACCACAGTCTCTGCTTCCGCCCACTTTTGCAATTCCTTCCACTATATCTCCACCTGCGGTTTATGACAAGCCTTCCACCCCATGGCAATCCTCCTCTTAGCCAGCACGTATGCCAAGTCCTTCAGTTTGTTAACGTGCTTCAGTTTTTGCGATCTAGGGAACCCCCCCAATAAGCAGGCCCATGCTGACTCTACCACCAGTGTAACTCCTTTATCCGCCATTTTCGCCGCTATCTCGCCCCAGAAGCGCCCAACCACAGGGCAGGACCAAAACATGTGTATCATGTCTGCCTGCTCTTCATTGCACTTGGGACATGCTTGTCTGCCTGCATTTTTAAACCTTGATATCCTCAGGGGCGTCATGTACGCCCTATGCGTAATATATAATTGTATTTGTTTCAACCTAGCATTTCTCGACACCTTCTGATGATACCACAAAGCCCGCTCCCACATCCTATCTTCCATCGGGGCCCCCACCTCAGTTTCCCAATCTAATCGAAGTTGTACTGGTTCTTTACCAATCTTAAGCATCAACATTTCGTACAATCTTGAAATCTCGTGCCCTCCCTCTGTTATATCATATATAGTGTCCACGGTACCATCCGGCTCTGCTTCGAGTATAGTTTCGGGCCAAGCCCTCTTAATTTCCCACACTAATCTATGATATGTAATATATTGACCTACGTGTAGACCTGTTTCCTCGCCCAACTGTTCCCAACTTATGATGGCTCCCTCCCGCCAAACATCTCCCACCGTTGCCAACCCCGCTGATTCCCAGTGGGTTCTAATCCTCCTCCGCAGTTGCTCATCTCTTTTCGCCAGCGCCACCAGCGGTATCTGCGGGGAGCACGGAGCCGGGATTTCCATCATCCTGCACGCGCGGCGCCAGATCCTCCACCCAAGCAACATCATTTTGGGGCACCCCTTCATGTCTGTTTCGGATAACCAGATCATTTCCTTTAAGTAAAATGGTGCACAGTCTGCACTAAACAATCTGGATTCGGGGGTACTTTCATCCGATAGCCATTTAGCCACGTACTGCAGTTGGCTCGCTATATAATAGGCCTCATAGTTGGGGAGCCGTATCCCCCCTTTTTCATAAACGTTTTGCAATTTCCACAATGCCATCCTGCGCCTGGTTCCTTGCCATAAAAAGTCCCTGCATATACTATTAAGCTTGGCAAAAAACTTCCCAGGTATGAGGTGTGGAATGTTTCCAAAAAAATGCAGGAGCCTAGGCAAAACCACCATCTTAAGCATTGCACTACGCCCCATCATGGCTAGCGGTAGCTTCCCCCAAAATTGCATACTTTTCTCAATTTTCCCCACAGCTATCTCCGTGTTGTGTCTATGTTCTTGTTCAATCGTATGATACACATCTATCCCAAGGTACCGAAAGGTAGCAACAGTCCAAGGAACTTGCAACACCGGCAGCTGGTCTACGGGGAGTCCCCTATAGTTACCCAACGGGAAAATTACAGACTTCTGAGGATTCACAGCTATCCCAGACAACCCCGCATACCGATCCATAACCTCCAGGATATGCTGGAGATTCTCCTCTGGATACTTCAGATACAACAACATATCGTCTGCATATAGAGAGATCAAGTGTCGCTCCCCACCCACCTCGATGCCTATGGTGTCATACTGCTGTCTAAGGTATATGGCCAAAGGCTCCAATGCCAATATGTATAACATAGGGGACCATGGGCATCCCTGTCTGGTGCCTCTGCCCAGCCTCCATCTCTCTGAAATAACTGATCCCGTCTTAACTCTGGCGAGCGGCTCACTATATAACATCTTTGCCCATCTTACATATCCGGGCCCCATCCCATATTCCGTCAAAGCCGACAGTAGCCATGGCCACTTGACGGAATCAAAGGCCTTTACCGCATCCAGGGACACTACCGCCATGTCACCCTCCTTATCCCCCGCCCATTCAACGACTCGATGTAATCGCCTGTGATTGTGAGTTATGTTCCTGTTGGGAACATAACCCGCCTGATCCGGGTGTATGAGTTTGTCTATGACTCTTCGCAGTCTACCCGCCAAAACAGCCGTTAGTATCTTGCTGTCTTGATTCAGCATTGATAGCGGTCTATAGGAGCCACAGCTGTTCCCAGGCTTATTCGGTTTAGGGAGCGGTATTATGACTGCTTCCCTTAGCGACTCTGGCAGCTGTCCCACCTCAAACGCTTCATTTAGCATATTCAGCATTGGAAGGAGCACCTCCGCCATGTATGCTTTATAAAACTCGCTCGGAAACCCATCCGCCCCTGGGGTTTTACTAGTTGGCAATTGTCTCACCACCGCTTCTAGCTCCTCCAAAGTGATTGGAGCATCCAGCTCTTCCCTCTCTTCAGCACTTATCCTGGGCAGACCTATGTCTTCAAGCGTTTCCTTTATTCTCTCTTGAATATCCTCCTCAACATCCCCATACAGTTTCCCGTAATACGTGGCAAATTCCTGATTGACTCCCTCCTGGGTATCCGCTACACTCCCGTCCTCCCTCGTTATTGCCCTGATGGTGGGTCTGGGGGTTTCGCTCTTATATAGCCATGCCAGGAGCCGTCCTGATTTATCCCCACCCGCGTGCTGCCGCTCTATGTATTTCTTATAGTTCAGTTTACACAACCTATCCCAATACTCTCCACACGTCTGCTGAAGTTGAAGTACCCGCTCCGCATTCGAACCAGTATCACCACCCTCCTTTTGCGCTTTCTCCAAATCCCTCTCAACCTCTTGTAAATCAGCCAGGACACCTCCCTGCAGGCTTCGGGACTTCGCTATGGCCACGCCTCTCAACACCACTTTAAAGGCCTCCCATAACGTGCACGCCGAATCTACACTGCCCGTGTTCTCTTCAAAGTAATTTATTATCTCCTCCCTCACCTCTTCTTTAAACACAGGATCTTTGAGCGCCTCTGCTCGGAGCCGCCACGTCGGGATCCTTGCCCTTGGAGGGCGATATTGCCAGCTAACAACCAAGGGCGAGTGGTCCGACAAGACTCTCGCTTTATATTCCACCCGCGCCATCTCCGTTATTAAGCCTGACGTAGCAAAGACATAATCTAGTCTAGTGGACAGCTGTTGCGGGGCCGAATAGTGAGAATACTGTCGTTCTTGGGGGTGCTTCATTCTCCATACATCAGTCAAGTCAAAATCATTGAGCAACGCTTGTAACACCTGTGCCGCCGGGGCAGGTTTTTCCCATTTCTGATCTGATCTATCCACCCTTGGATCTAATACACAGTTAAAGTCCCCCCCCCCCCAGAGTACCGCACTTCCCATGCACCTACCAAGGTGAACACTCAGGGTTCTGAAATACATTGCCGTATTCTGATTGGGAGCGTATGTATTAATTACACTTATCTCTCTGTTCTCTACCATGCCCCTGAGTATGACCATTCTCCCGTCCGCCTCAGCAGTTTCCTGTAACACATGAAAGGGGACATGCGGGGCCACCCAGATAAGAACCCCTCTAGCATAAGCTGAGTATGTTGAACCCACCACCACTCCTTTCCATTTCCTCTTAATCATTCCCAGTCTCTCTTTCGTCAAATGGGTCTCTTGCAACAGCGCAATATCTATCTTTTGTCTCCGCAAGTATAACATGACCTTATTTCTCTTCAAATAACTGTTTAGACCCCTAACATTCCACGTAATTATTTTAAGGTCCCCCATGGCTTGTTATGCTTTCCGCCCCCATCCCACCCGCGCAATCCACTACTCGTACCCGGTCTCGTATATTTAGGCTTGTATCCCAATTCAAACTTCCCTTAACTACACACACCCCAAACACCCCTCCCTTCCCATTATCCCACCCAACCACACCCAACTCCCCACACCACCCTCCCCCCATTCTCCCACCTAACCCCCATATCCCTTTCCTCAACTGTTGCCCAGCTCCATCCCTGGATCTCAGGCTCCCCCGCATCTAGCACTTTTCTGGCAGACGCCTGTACTCGATGCTCCGCGGGGTGAGGCCGCCCTACTGGCTAGCCTACTAGTACTAATACTAATATGGGGGATAGGGTGCCCACATCCTGTCGCTCCTGATTGCTATAAACTCTACACACTTAACTGTACAATTACCACTTATATATGCACTTTACTATATTCAAGTCCTTGCGTGCGCCCAAGTCCATAGGATCTGCTTCCAGTGCCACCCGTACCCAGTACTACCCCTTAGCCATAGCCATCCCCCACAGTTCTACTGGATACCCATTGCACATCCTGCCACGCTACATGTAATGTCCCCAGCCACTTATCGTGTTACTCTTGCGCTTGATCCGCCTCCTGCTCCGGACAACCCTGCAGGTCTAGCCAGGTCGTCGCTTCTTCGGGCGTGTGGAAAAAAAAATCTTGCTCTTATGTATCACTTTCAGTTTCGCAGGATATAGCAGCATATATTTGATCCCCGCCGCACGCAGCCTTCTTTTGATCGCCACATAGCTGAATCGCTGCCTTTGGACCAGCATTGTGTAGTCTGGATATGCCGTGATGGCGCACGACGCCCTCTCAATGGTTCCTCCTTTGCGGAAGTATTCCAAAATCTTCTCACGATCCTTATAATTCAGTATTTTCACTATTATAGGCCGGGGGGGAGCCCCCGGTTGTGGCTTCCTCATGAGGGCTCTGTGCGCACGTTCCACCGCAAACCCCTGCGAGAGTTCTGCAGCCCCTATTTCTTGTAAGAGCAGATTCTCGATGTAGTCCGTCGGGTCCCGTCCTTCCTCTCCTTCCGGCAGGCCCACCACACGAATGTTGTTCCTCCTCGCTCTCCCTTCAGCCTCCTCCGCCCGAGTCTCCAGATTGGCTACCTGTTGTTTGAGCACGTGGATCTCTTGTACGTTGCTAGTGCTAGTGTCCGTGTTGATTTTCACGGCACTCTCCAAGCTGCTTGTTCTCTCTGCCAGCCCCCTGACGTCTTGCCTCAGCAGGGTAACCTCTATGCCCACTGCGTCTATTTTGGCCTCCAGGGAAGTGCGCAGGTCCGACATCGCTTTCCCCCATGAGTCTCGCAGCTCCGTTATAGCCGCTAATATCTGATGTTTGTCAGTAGCTGCAGCGCTCTCCCCTGGTGCCTCTGCTTCTTTAGACGCTATGACCGCCGGAGATTGCTGTGTTTTGGCGAATGCTTCCATCGTGGATTGCTTAATCTTGGTTTTACCCCCAGCCCCTCGCCCCGACATCTTGCAGCTTTCGTTATGCACCCGGGTTGACTGGCCTCCAGTGCGTAATCTTGCTTTCCTATGTAAGCTCGCCCCCGGTGCGCCTCCCCCGGTATAGGCAGCCTCTGTATGCTGAGCTCCAAGTTCTGAGTGGGCTGTGTCCTCCCACGTATCCGACGTGCCACTGCGTCCAAGAGACCGCACACCATTCACAGCTATTATGCCCAGCTTTGGTTCAATGCTCCCGTATCTTTTCTCTGGACACCACTGTCACTGTTTTCAATGGCTTATCTTCCGGGGCCAGCGAACACTCACAGCATCCCCTACAACAGTAGCTTCGCACCTGGTGCCAGGATGCCAGGCCGCACAAGTGCCTATATCCTCACACTGCAGGCCCTAGACCCTTCCGGAGCCTACTGCATTACCTCAGTTCACCGTGGTATGTTCTTCCATGCTCCGCGTATGCTCATTTAAACCCCCAAGTTTCCCGTGGCGCTCCACACCAGCAGTGTCCCAGTGGTGCAGCCTACCGGCCCGTGTTTCACTGAGCAGTTTAGTCGTGCAGGGAAGCTGCTACTGTGAATTGTTTGTCCGCCTGCCTACTACCAACTTTAAAAATCACAAAATATCCATTGCTTTCCAGCAGCCCGTTATGCCGTGCACTCCAGGCATTCACACGCTCACTCAGATGTCAGGCTCGCAGTGCGGGACCGGTCCTTCTCCGCCGCTACCATGTCGCGTGCCCGTTCTCTCCCATGCCTCCCGGGCCTCACTGCAGGGGGGAGAAAGCTCCTCTGCTCGTCCCGGGCGAGGTCTTCCACTTTCGCCGGGACTCGAGTGCTGGGCATCCGTCACTGGGCCGCGCGCGACTTTGCTCACTTCAGGGCACCGCAAGTTGCAGTCCTCAAGCCGCCGTCGGGCTGCCCATCCCTATCATTGCGGGCCGTGGCACTTGCTCGCCGAGCATTCCTTTGTTCACTGCCGCCGCCATCTTGTTGTTTACCATTTCCCTGCGCCGGCTCCCGATACAAAGTAGCGCGTCTTCTGCTACAGTATTTTCAGCAGTCCTCCGATGCACTCAGACTGTGCCTGATCCGTTCCCACACCTATCCATGTGCTCTGAGGTTAAAATGTTCTGCTAAAGCGTGCGTTTTTCCTTCGGATCACCTTGTCGGATCACGGAGCTCACGGATAGTGCAGCCTACTCCTTGGCTGCTTGGCCATGCCCCCTCTTCATGCAGCGTTACTCAGTAATTTAGATGCACTCACGTCAGTGCACTGGATCTGCTCTGCGTTGGTCGGTCCAGTAACTGACTGCGGTCCGTATGCTACCGGCTTTGCTCTTGTGTTTTGCCAGGTTCCACTCCGCTGCGCGACTCAATGTAGCGCTGGATCCTTTGTTCTCAGTATGTTACCAGTGCCATCTTGCATCCGATGCGCATCTTCGATCGGCTGTCTTCTGGCCCCCGCACGATGCCGTGGCAGCCTGTCCATTCCTTTGTAGCCGCGGCAGATATATCTTATGCCTTACGAGCCCTCGCTCGTGTTACTGCCCGAGCTCTCGTCCACATGCTCCTCCGCTACCATCCGCTGGCCGCCCGATACAGTAGCCGCGTGTCACTGTCTTTTCCTTCACAGCGGCTCACTGTTACAATGTTGCAAGCCGCCTCGGTGTGGACGGCCACAGTCATACGCTCTTAGGCGTGTGGAATCCCGTGCTGCAGTCTTTCGTCAGGTCCGATCGCCATCTTTTGTTGCCTCCATCACTGCAGCGGCGCCATTTTCGCTGTGCGGATGTGCTGACTTGTCCGATTCCGAACTCTTTTCACTTTCGCCTGGGGGCCCGTGTCTATTCACGCACTGCTCCTTCCACGCCGTAAATCTTCTCACACCGGCAGCTCCAGGGCAAAGTAGTTTTTTGTTAGTTTCACGCCAGTTTCTGTCCAGGATCGATGTCGGATCACAGGAGCTCAAGTGTCCTGTGACCTACTCCATGGCTCTGCTAGCCACGCCCCCGGATTTCACCATTATTAAAGAAATCATCTCTTGACCCAAAAGTTCCCACCGATTATAGGCCCATTTCGAACATACTTTTTTTGCTTAAAATCCTGGACCGAGTGGCTTATAAGCAGGTCCAAGCATATTTGGAGGAAAACCAGATCCTGCGTCAAAGGCAGTCAGGTTTCTGGGGGGCCCACAGCACAAAATCAGCTCTTTTGAATCTTAAGGCGAACATGCTAGAGATTATCGAAAGAGGAGCAACCGCCCTCCTCATGCTCTTTGATCTTTCTGCAGCATTCAACCTAGTCAATCATTGCTTGCCGGTATCAAGGCTTATTCACACGTCCCACTTCTCGAGAACTGCAACTAAGTGGGTTGAGCCCTTCCTTTCTCAACGAACTGCAAGAGTCTTTGATGGTAATCACAAAGCAGAAAACTTTGAGGTCTCTTGTGGAGTCCGGCAGGACTTGCGCCTGTCTCCAGCATTCTTAAACGTGTTTACTGCACCACTATTTGAGCGGCTTAGTGACACAGGGGTGCTATATACGAATTACGTGGATGATGCACAGTGCCTTATCCCCTTGTCTGGGAATTATATTAAGGACACTGAGATGATCAACATGGATGATGGAAAATGATTTGGCACTGAATGACGGAAAAACGGAGATCATGACCGTAGCTACGGCTACCCGTCTGAGAAAGCTGGTCTCGGAATACAATGAGTTTCACATAGCTGGATGTGTTATTCCAACTCTCCCCAAGTTGGAAACCTGGGAGATGGCGTTCAACCATGAACTTAACATGAGGGCTCATGTGAGCTACCTGGTGTCTTCCACCTCTTATTATATTAAACTGCTCGCACAGTTAAGGCCCTTCCTGTCTAGAGACAGAATCTTGTAACAATTGCAAGGGCAATTGTTGGAATCAAATTAGATTATGGCTCCAGTTTGGTGCATGGAATAAGCAAGGGAGAGATGATGCGTCTCCAGATTATCCAAAAAAATGTGGTGAGAGTGGTTGTAGGACTTGGAAAGTATGACCATGTTGCGGAGGCCAGGTGAGCGCGGCACTGGCTTCCTATAGCTAGTAGGGTATCTTTTCACCTTCTGTGCATAACTCATAAATGCCTGTATGGAGTCAGTCCTTCCTGAATATGGAGAGCTTGTCTGGAGAATTAGAATTATTGGAACATTGTTCCGAGGGCCTAATGTTTTAATTTGCCTGCATGCTTGATCGAGAAATAGGTGTCCTGAGTGCATTTCCAGCCTCTAATTCACATGCAGGAACCACCGAAAAGGTCAGCTCGGCACAGGCAGCACCATGGAGGGCCAGGGAGAAAGATTAACATATAAGATGTGAACAGGTTGGTTATATGCTTGGTCCAGCTTCTTGAGCCCAAAGCAGCCTTGTGTGCAACTAGGGACAACAGCCAATCCCAGCCCTCATCTAATTAGAAACCACGAGGGAGGTTGAAACACAGTATAAAAGCATACAGCTCCAGTTGCTCAGTCTGAGTTGCAGGAGGCTCTCCTTTGGAATTGGCTTGGGACTGGTGAAAGAGCAGAGGCTGAAGAGATGGGGGTGAGTGAAGAGGTGATAAGAGGAGATGGGGAGAGCTACAATACTCAAGGAGGAGATTGTAAAATCAGAGGGTGAGAGTTTGCGGAAGGCAGTCACGAATGTCGACCCCCACAAGTGCGTTTTCGCCTCCCCTCTCCATACCCATGTCAAATTCTGGGGAGTCCCCCCCCCCTCGCAAACCTCTCCAACTGGGTGGCCCCACCACCCCAGTCCCCTCACTTTCCTTCAGTGCTCCATCTCCCATCTAGACTGCGCCCCCTAAAGGCCTATATACGAGATGCAGCCTTCCATACATCAACCTTAAGTGGCACAGTTTAGAGTCATCAAATTGTTAAGACCATCATGAGGTGAAGGAAAGACATAGGAGCAAGAGTGAGCTCCTAGATAGCCAGAGCATGAGGATTCCCATAAGCCCAGTTGGCCCTAGGTAGGACCGGATGCTGCTAGGCGGAATAAAACCGGTTCAGGGAGGCTACTGTGAGATCAGAGAGGTGAATGGAGAAGAATCCAGAGGAAGCCTATGCCTCATCCTCAACTCTCCCTGCCTGTTATCAACGTTTGGAGAGAACTATCCTGACTATTATTTTGTTTGGCAAGACCCATTTTTCCTTTGAGTGTCTCAGTTTTGTGATATGTTCCCTAATAAGAGACCGTGAACTATAAATATAGTCTTAGTGACCTTCTTGGTCCCAGATGTCCCATGTGTCACAACATTTTTGAAGGTGAGGAGGCAATACCCTATGGCTTTTCGACTAGCTCCTGTTGCAGGGAAACGGAGCTCCTAGAGGAGTTTACTTTGGATGACCAGTCTGAAGGGTCGCTACTGCAACTGCAGAGAGACTTGCATTATGGAAGCAGACTTTGCACCTCACTGGATCTTGAAATTGTCACAATGGCCAAAACATCTCTCGAACCAGACTTTTACTCCTTTAGAGCTGTAGTAACAGGGCCAGTGGATACCCTGGGTTAGGCTGAAGGAACTTCATGTCATAATTGATGTAACGTAACCAAACATAGCCAATGTGCGGTTACTGCTATTCAGTGGTGCTTTAACTGGCAAACAGACTGTAGCATGGAGTACGTCCACTTCTGCACATTGTGTTCGCAAGGATCTTGCTCAGGAGCATATGGGTAGGCTTTTAGAAGCACTATTATTGTTTGCTCATCCCATGTCTAGGTGCCTGGTAGTTCAGGCAGCCAGAATCGGTTTCAGGCCGACTGTGTTTTCAGCCTCCCCCCAGATAGGGAGTCCAAAAGTTAAATCCAAGGGAATGTAGGGTTGCAGCCTCTGGTAGCTTGGCCTTTCATGCCACAAATACCTCTTGTACTCTCACCAGAAAAGCTCATTCTCTCTAGAAGTGGGTGGATTGGCAGGCATTCTTGAATTCCCTACATACCTTTTAGTGTGTTTCCCATTCCTCCCTACTCATGAGATTTCACAAAAGTATGTTGTTGATATAGATATTTGATGCAGGTGATTAAGGAGGTAGGAGAAGGGGTGAGTGTGATGTTGGAGGGACAGGGCCGTATCCTTGTCCTTTACCGCTTTTTATCGTGTGTTCTGTTGTGCGCTCTGCACAGGAGTTCATGTGGGACTCCTGGCGGTGCAGCTCTCTCTTTTGGTTTGGTGTACAGACCCATGGGATACCCTTATGGCATCCATGGGTGGGGGTACAACCCTGTGCCCCTAGAGTATATTTTTGGGCACCTTTGTGTGGCCCACAGAGCAGGGTATGGGCTGGTGGCAGCTCCGTGCTGAATTGACAGGTGCCCTGAGTGTCCTCCATTTTGGGATGGCCAGGCCCTGTCATTGGAATGAGCAGATTCCTGATGGAAACAAGATGGCCCCCATGGGCTCTTGCCTTCCATCACCTGTTACCTTGGTTTTTCCGAAGTCCCGGGAAGCCCTGACTCTGTCCCTTCCCCCTGACTGGCTGTTGGATGGAAGTTCCATATATGGTACTGTGGGGAAGCCGTCCACCGTCGTCGACCAGGGTTTGCAGGTTTGTTATAACCGCTGGAGGCCCGTCGAAGTAAGTTGCCCAGAAGCGGTGACTGCTTGACGCCGTGCCATCGACGACCGAAGCCGCAACACTCCATTGATTAAGACATTTGATTCCCAGACGCGCTCGTCTGCACTGCCGACCGACTTATCCTGCCAGAGAAGGCCAGGCTGTTGATGCTCCGAGGAGCATCCACCGATGGGTTTCCCGCAACCCAAAGAGCGTAGAGACGCCAGACGACTCAACGCCCTTGCTTGGCCACAGTTCTTCACAAATTCTTTGCGGTCCTGAACTATTGACATCGAGGTGCCCCGCACGCCACACCCTTGCAGGACGTCTTCTACTCGTCATCGACGAGCACAGCGAGGACCAAAGCTGCTGCCTCAACGCCATCAAACTTTTCATCGAGGATCATAGACGCCAAGTTCACCTTCTTTGAGGCCCATCTACGATCCGTGGCTACTGCTTTAAAGGGAGTCACTCAAGAAGGAATCCTTGACGCCGCCTTGAAGAACTCTGCTATTCCAGGTACATTGGGGTGGTAGAAACACTTTAAAAGGAAATAAGACTAACGGAACAATATAAGGACTGGGCTTGTAGTATATCTTTATTTTACAGGTTGCCCAGGTGGGGGGGGGATCTCCACACAGAACTGTGTCTAGTGGTAGGGGCCAGTATTCTGCCAATTGTTCTAACCAACTGCTTTCCTCCTATGTCTATTGTTCGCTACCTTTATTAATTGATTTGTGTGACATTTAACCAGAGTACAGTTGATGCACTTTAATGAAATCTGATAATAATTGTGGTGCCACTTAGAACTGTATATATTTGCCATGGTAGTTTAAATGAGCATAACGTGAGTTATTGTGATTGTGTATATAACCTTGAACCTTAATTATATAAAGACTGTGTTTTAACTAATACAGTGTGTGGACATTCCTTTGTGGGTGCGTGGGGACTACACTGTACTATAAACCAGCCCACATCACCTCCTGAGAAGCTAGGCCTTGATTGTTCGACCTGCGCTACCCTATAGAGAATCTTGTCTGGGGTCCTCTGTGCCTCTCCTCTGCCATATAGAGAGCAGGAGTACAGACACCCCCTTCCAGTCTTTACAGTGAGGCACAGATGTACTGAGCAAATGTGAAACGAGGAGCTGCAGTGATTCGATATTTAAGTAACATTTCTAAATATGCATGTGCAATGCTTTTTCAAAATCAACTTGCAAAGGACAATGCTTTTTCGATTTTTTTTTTTTAACAGATGAAATTTCCATATGAAATGTTCCTACTGTTTCTGCAAAAAAACATGCCTCGTCTAATTTGAAAATCAATAATGCACCACGCATTTGCGGGACCTACCTCACTGGTAGGAGTTCGCAGGATAAGTGTGCTGCATGAAAGGCTTCTACCCAGATGTAGCTGGAATTATTAATTTTTTTCGACCTCAAACTGCCTGTGATTAATGTTTTCCTCTGGCACTTCTTGTGGAGTACCTGATAACCTGTTATAAAGGCTAAGAATTTGACATGCTATTGGTATGCAATTTTGATAGCATAATTATCAACTGCCGTTTTCTAGTGCTTTTGAAAGCGATCATACATTGAGATAGGTTATGATTGTTGAAGAATGGAGTTGTCTTTTAATTTTAAAACAGCAAAACTGTGATCTTATAAAAGGATCATGTGTTTCTCCTCCAACGCCTCCCAAAGGTAAGAACACTTCTTCCTGCTGATTGTGAAGTGCCTCTGCTTGAGTGGAGGGGAATGCATCAAGGTTAAGGAGAGAGTTGTCTTGGTTCTTAATTCAGCAGGGACTTGGCCCATTTACACATTCTCATGATTGAAATTGTTAATGTACTCTAATCATCTCTGTATCGCGGAGGAAGCTTTACGTTTTTTTAGTCGGTGGAATTACACATTTCAGAGACTATTAATGGCTTAGCTAGAGAGGAAAAAGGAACATAACCTCGGGTAATCTTTTTATGACAAGCCAACTGTATGTCAAAATATGCATGTCAAGCGATGACGACAACTCTGGCTATAATCACAACAACAGAAGAACATATGACAACTGTGAAATGATACAATTCACTGACTACTCAGTGTCGTCCATGATACAGGACACTGCAAACATCTCTGCATGCAAATGCGCCAAGCCACTCAGAGCTAGGCTGTGCCAGCATCTTTGAAGCAAGACGATTCTAATGTGTGGAGTTCAGCTAATTTACTAGCCAAATCTCTTGTCAGGCTAAATCCACAGTCGACATCAGATCATGTAAACAAAGTGTCCCACCAAGTGGCCCAAAAGTTTACTTGTGGGTATCTTCATGCATGTCGCATTTGCAATATATTCTCTACATTCTCATCTGCTCTTGGCACTTTAGAAGCTGTGTTAAAGCCATAACTCTAGCTTCAATTTCTTTCTTTAAAGCATTATTTGATTGACAGCATACTTGGGGACTTTCACCCCCAGGGCTACATTTCTTTTGCCAAAAAATCTCACCAGAGCTGTGCACATTTTTGTTTTGATTCATGAATAAGTCCAAGTTCACACCTTGTTGCACTCCAATGATTCTTTAATACGCGTATAATCATTAAAAGCTTTCCTTTCGTGTAATATGTAGCTTTTATGGAGCAGGTTTTAAACTGTTCTGTCGCTGGTCAGTTTTTGTTATATATCAAACTGTGTGAAGAAGACCAATTTTCCAACCAAGCTTGCGCTCTCAAGTAGGATTAACCATCTAATCATTCCCCAATATCTTCTTTATGTAATCCATTTGGAAACACATATATACATCAGTACATTTTTCCAAGTATTTTTCTCATATATATTTATTTTTACTTTATTTTGAAGTTTGGTATAGCACACTTCTCTCAAGCTTCAAGGCGGCTGTTAAGATGCGATTAGAGCAGGACAGCAAATTAATTGAATGGTTGGGTGAAGAGTCAGATCTTCCGATTGCCAAGAATTTGGTAAAGGTTAGTTAAATCTAAAAATCTGCTGAGGAAGTGAGCTCCAACAGTGACGCTCCTTTTGGACTGAAAGTCTTCTGCCACCCTGTGTGATGCTATTAAAGGGAGGAGGTTCTGCCAATGGCTTGTTGGATAAACAAAGGAGTTGGACAGATTTGTGAAGTACGGTCAGGTTTTATAGGTAATATGGAGCATGGCCCTAAAGCGCTTTGTGTACATGCACCAAAACCTTAAATGTGCATCTTTCATCTTTCTCTCTATGATAGCCAATGAAGTGATTGCAGAGAAGAGCGAATGTGATCTTGCTGGGTGACGTTAGTAATTAGTCTAGCTAATGAATTCAGAGGATTTGCTGCTATTTTATTAGATCAGAGTTTGAGCCTTCAAGCATGACGTTGCAGTAGTCAACTCTAGAAATAATGAGAGCTTGAATTGCATTCTGTGAATGTAAGGGTGCACTCATATGCCAATCATTACTGCTTGGATTCCTAATCAGGGTAGGATGCTTGTTTTGATAGTGGTCCTTCAGAGTTGTCCTTGCTCTCCTTTCTCCTTTAGATCTACGCACTGCTTTTGGGGATCTTTCATAGATGAGGAATCTGTGAGAGGAAGGACTCGATAAGTAGAAATAGTTGCTTACCTCTCAAGTCATTTTCTCAGTCACGGTGCAAGCTCCTTCCAAGGATTCCTCGCTGCCCTCCCATCCTGCTCCACTTGGCGCATAGCTGCTTACACCTCTTGGATCTGCAGTCCCTCGATGTCAGAATGCTATGGGAAAAATGGTGGAACTAAGGTCACAGGCCTCAGCACCTCAATATAGATGGGCTGTGATCTTACGCCTGGTGCGCTATGCCTAGAGGTGTCGAGCAGAGCCATTGTGGACCCACACTGCGCCCCTGGGTGTCAGAAATGTTTCAGAAGAGCAGCTGCGCTCGGAGATAGACATTGCAGATGAGGAATCTGTGGGAGGATCAACCATCAGAAAGGACACTGCAGAGGTTAGTAATTTGTTCTTTAATGTTTTAGGCACATATTTAACACAGATGACAATGAAGAGGATCGTTCATGAAGCCTTCCTTCAATTGCATAGTGATTTAAGGTCAGCCAGCAGTCTGGATACTTGTCTAGGTTATGATATCACATTGGACCAAATTCAAGCTTTGTGGCTGGATTTTGGCTCTTACGTGATGGTTTTTAAGAGAGCAGTGGGCAGTTTGGATTTGTCTCTCACCTCAGAGAGATGGGAACCTAACTGTCACTGATATTCCTTAGCCCAAACCTCCTATAGCTCCTCTACTGCCCCTTTTGTGGCTCACTCAGAGACAGAAAATCAGTTTTGCAAAGGCCAGGTTCTGTGCCTACAGTTGATAAAGACTTGACTCAGAAGCATATAGTGGGTACGTCTGACCTTTTCCTCATGGCTTACTCATCTCCTGAAAGTCTTAACGTGCAAGCTGCCACAGATAGGTCTAGGCCTACAGCATTCCCATCTACTCCCATTCATAGGGAGACAAAAAAGATAAATACCTGGGGTTGAAAGGTCTTTGCCTCTGGCAGCTTAGCCCTGTGTCCGCCAAATGCTTTATACATTCTATACAGATACACATGTGTTCTGGGATGCAACTGAATTAGACAGCAGACACTTACCCCCAGAGATGCAAGACACCTTTATGTAGTTAATAGCATCTGGTAGGGAAACTATAGACAATCTATAGCAGAATGATCTTGGTACCCCTGGCTGCGCAGGTAGGTTCTGAGAAGCCATTTGTGGAAAAGATCGGCCATCTTTGCAGCAAATATGCAAAGTTTCTTGACATGCTATTTGATGGTTCACATGATTTTCAGAGGCAAATGAGAGCCCGGAAAAAAGTAAAACATTGTGCCAAAGAATTAAATCATTCAGGCTTTCAGCCCCTGTAACTTTTTCATTTGCTTCAGGTAGCATTGGATACAAACCTTATATCTTCACTCCTAAATGCTGTGGTGTTGCTCAACAATGCCAACCTCAACAAACAAAATGCATTTTCGTTCTGTGAGGGAGAAGGATTCTATCATACTCAAAACTTCATTGTGCAGTGACAATTGGTGGATTATTTCAATAGAAGATCTTAAATATTCCCCACAAATAGGTCCACTACTTACTGAGCGAGGGTGCATAAACAAAGCAAGGGTTGTCATGGAATGCGGAGTAGACAGAACCAGCCTTTCGCCACCGAAAGGCTGGTTCTGTCTACTCCGCATTCGCGAGGCATATATAGAGATGAGAAATTGAGGACCATGTGGTACCACCCACAAATATAATCGCAGCACTTCATTACTGTGTCTGTTTTTTTCTCTAAGACAGATACAAGTTATTGAGGAGCATTCAAGCCTCAGAAGAAGAGCACGTAGCTTGAAACACGTTTGTGTTAGGCTGACCATAACAAGCTGATTTGTTATACAATAAATGATTTGCGATCTTCGCAGTATTAACATTGTGACTTTTACGCAGTGTGAATGTACCCCTTGTGTGTGTGTACATTATTTGACTGTGGTGTATTGAGCAGCATACCCACAACCACATTCACTCGCTGCATTTTGTTAACTATTTTGCATATGCTACATCTTTGAGGTAGTTACAGCGTGTGTATTAGCGCTCGGGTGTCGAGTCTTTTTCTGCTCTGGTTCTGACACACTCATGATGGGTTTTGCCAGTAAGGCCAGTACTGCCACTGTAACACATTCACCCGCCCTCAACATAGTTACTCTTTAGCTTTTCCCAATAAGGTCAATACCCGTACTGTAACTATAACTATACACTCATGATGACTTTGTCCAATAAGGCCAGTACTGCTACTGTAGGTACACACTCCTAATGGGTTTATCCAATAAGGCCAGAATGTGTACTGTATGTGCACATTCCGGATGCGCTTATCCAATAAGGTCAGTTCTGCTGCTGCAATTATTTGTTACAGGATCAAGGCATTCAGTGCGAACAAGAGTACATGTCTGTATTGAATGCCGAGTCCTGTAACAAGTAGTTGCAGCCATGCTCTAGTTTGCAACCACTTGCAGAATAACACAAATGTATTTGTGAAGAGGAAGGACCTCTAGTTCACAACAACCGGCAGCCGGCTAACGAGAGCGGTCACAAGTCAGTACCCAAATGCGGTCGCGGTCGCAAATTGCTTGAACGAGACCGCCAGACATGCAACCCTGGCCGAGACTCGGGAAGGAACGGCGTCCGCGGTTCAGAAATTGACCGCATATCAGAACTTGACAAGGAAGCAAACGGCGGATGCGGTGCGGAATCCGACCGCGGATCCCACTTATACAACGTGTCAGATTAAACCGATAAGAAACACAACACACCCAATACGGACACACGGACTTTGGGTTGGTCGGATAACACGGACCCCGACCATGAGGCAGCAATAATAACAGCTCCCCGGGCCTGTTACTTACTACACTCACCTGAAGTTTTTCCCAGCAACAGTCAGAACCAGACAGGAGGGACTTGGGATAGTGTAGCGGAGCAACCCTCGACCAGAGAGAAAGGGGGCGGGGCTTCGGGGAATATTTATAGACGTGATAACAAAGATGCCTCTGATTGGTTGATTAGTGTTTTGTCCCTATATAAGAGTGAAACTGACAAAGGACTGTGTGTGTTTCTTCCACGCTCTTTCAGAACATTCAACCTGAGGGAGAGAGAGTCACACCAGAGAGGCTCTGGGCCTATGAAGATTGAAAGGAGGAATTTGAAGACTCATCCATACCGAAGAAGACTGAACTAGTTTTTTATTTCTTCTCTTTCACCTGAATAAAGGATTTTAATGTTCTTTATCCCTGCCTTCCTGCCTCATCATTACAAATTTGGTGGCAGCGGTGGCATAAGGCAACGTAATGGAGGCTATTATAAAGGCGCTGGCGGAAGGACAACAACAACTTCAGCAGGCAATACAAGTGCATTCTCACCAAGCCCAAACTGATTGCCAGGCGTTGCAACAGGCTTTGCAATTACAAGTCGCCAATCAAGATGCCTTAAAAAAAGTGACGGAAGCGGTGGTTGCTAGAGGAAACCCAACAGCACCAACAGCAGTCTTACAAAAATTCCAACCTGGCGAGGACCCCTGCTATTTTTTTACTAACTTTGAGAGGGTTGCCAGGAATGCTCAGTGGCCAGTGGAGAAGTGGGGACACTTCACAGCGCCATTGCTAACCGGAAGCATGCAAGGGGGGCCTATCAGGCAGCCAACCCAGCCGGAGATACATCTTACACAGAGATAAAAAGGACAATCCTAGAAAGGATGGGAATGGATGATGAAGCTTATCGAATAAAACTACGGGAGACCAAGCTTAAGCCGGGGGAAACCCCCAGACAACTCTACTACCGCATCCATGACATCACCGACAGGTGGTTGAAACCCACCAGTAGTAGTGTGCAAGAGGTAGTAGACAAAATAAAATTGAAATAGTTTACTGAGGCACTTCCACCTCCCATGCAACGATGGGTAAAGCAACACCATCGGCCTACCCTACCAGAAGCTATAGATATCGCCTCCGCCTTCCAGAAGGCCGGTACTCCCAGGGGTGGTACGCCAGATATACCCAGAGCTACGGCCATGAAGACAACAGGAGTCAGAGAACTAAAAACCCCTAGGGGAGATCTAAAAACTGTATCCTGGCCTAACATAAACCGACAACCACAGTGCTTCGATTGTGGCGACTGGGGACATATTGCAAGGTTTTGTCCCAGGAAGGTCAAGCTGGCCGAACCTATGGAGATTGGGTTCCTACAAGGAAAAGAGTATCGCAGAAGTCGAGATCCCTACTTCCTAGATGTGAGAGTAAACGGAACAAACAGACAAGCCCTCCTTGACAGTGGAAGTGAACAGACAGCAGACCGACCAGAAGTAAGTGGGTCAGGGGGAGGGGCTGTGTCACAAATACCAATCAAATGTGTACATGGGGATATTAAGACCTACCCCTCGAAAGAGCGAGTCATAGAGGTAAAGGGGGTTGAAAACAAGATGAAGGTTGCCGTCATGCCCCACTTACCCACCCCGGTTTTATTAGGAACAGACCTCCCTTCTTTCCAAGACTGTTTTCAAGAAGTTGAATGGTTACAAAATGCTCCCTTCTCCCATGTAGGCATCGGCGGGGGTAACTCAACCTACAGACCCAAGAAAAGCAGGAGTGAAGTCAGACGAGGGAAAAGGGAGTGGAGTGAAGGAACCAAATATACGGGGTTCATAGATTGGATGCCAGAGGCCAAGTGTCCCACATACCGCAGTGAATTGAGAACCAACCCCACTTTGAAAGTGGCATGGGAGCAATCTATTCCCTATCCCGAGAAGGGACTAACCTATCCCTGGTTCAAATCCGCAAAGGGTTTATTATATCGAGTGACTAAGGATCAACCAGATAGCGAACTTGAACAATTATTAGTGCCCCTGAGTTACCGAAAGACCGTAATAAAACTGGCCCATGACGACACTACGGGAGGCCATCTGGCCAGAGGAAAAAACCTTGGAGAAAGTGTTAAAACGGTTTTACTGGCCGGGGCTCTATAGAGACATTGGGCGGTATTGTGAAGAGTGTACAGTATGTCAGAAGACCAATCCCAGGCTACCTCCAAAGGCCCCGTTACAACCTGTGCCGTTGATAAAGGAACCCTTCTATAGGATTGGGATTGATATCGTGGGACCTCTGGAACCTAATAGTTACGGCCACAAGTACATCCTAGTTCTTGTAGACTATGCCACGAAGTACCCCGAAGCCTTCCCAATGAGAGGCATCAGTGCAACTAATGTCTGCAACGTCTTGGTACCTTTCTTTGCCCGGGTTGGATTACCGGCGGAAATCATCACTGACCAAGGAAGGAATTTCGTCTCTGGGGTCATGCAGGCCGTATGTAAACAACTGAAAATACGGCAACTCAGAACATTGGTATACCATCCTCAAACAGATGGACTCGTAGAGAGATATAACAAAACTATTAAACATATGTTAAAGAAGATCACTGAACCAACGGGTGCAAACTGGGATAGAGTTCTACCGTGGGTACTCATGGTGCTCAGAGACACTCCCAAATCCTCCACAGGGTTTTCCCCGTTCAAACTGTTATTTGGACACAAACCCAGAACAGTGTTAGACATAGCAAGGAGTGAGTGGGAAGACCAGGAAGAGGAAATACCACTTACCGATTATGTCTTAGAATTACGAGAAAACCTGTCCAAATTAAGGGACCTGGCACAAGATAATCTGCGTAAATCCCAGATAACCCAGGAGAAATACTACAACCGCAACTCCAGAGTACGGCCTTTTAAAAAGGGAGACAAGGTGCTGGTGTTGTTACCTACATCCTACAACAAAATGTTGGCCCAATGGAGAGGACCTTATAAAGTATTAGACGTCTTGGGCCCAGTGAACTACCTGATCGAACAACCTGACAGAAAGGAGAAATCAAAAAACTACCACATAAATCTGTTAAAAGAATGGAAAGAAGCCTCGGACGACCCTATCGACATCAAAACCATGAACATGATGCAGACCAGTAATGTGCTCAATCAAACAGCACTTCAGTCAGTACAATGGGGGTCTGAATTGACAGAAAAGGAAAGGAAGGAACTGCTGGCGATACTTACCACGATAGAAAATGTATTTTCCTATCTACCTGGAAAAATCCACCTAATAGAACATAAAATAGAGACCCTCCCAAACCAGTTTGTGAGGGTACGACCCTATAGATTACCCGAAAGCAAAAGAGAGGCGGTCCAGAAAGAGGTGGACGAAATGTTGAAAATGGGAATCAGTGAACGATCCACAAGTCACTGGACATCCCCAATCATTTTAGTTCCAAAACCGGACGGATCCACTCGGTTTTGTATGGACTACAGAAAATTGAACAGCATATCAACATACCAAGCCTACCCCATGCGCCGCGTAGACGAGTTGTTAGAAAAGCTGGGAGCTGCACATTATTTGACTACAATAGACCTTACCAAAGGTTACTGGCAGATCCCTTTAAGACCGGAGGACAAAAACTGCCTTTTCAACACCATCAGGATTGTACCAGTTCACGGTCTTGCCGTTTGGGCTGCATGGAGCGCCGGCTATGTTCCAATCCCTTATGAATCAAATATTAGCACCACATGGGGAATATTGTTCAGCCTACTTGGATGATATAATTGTATATAGTACTTGTTGGAATGACCATCTCATACACCTTCAGAAAGTAATAACAGACCTCGATGGGGCAGGGCTGAAAATCAATCCCAAGAAAACAACTATAGGGGCACAACGTACTAGGTATCTAGGGTACCTGGTAGGGGAGGACAAATTAGACCACAGTTGGACAAGGTGGATGCTATACTGAAGCTTCCTGTACCGAACAATCGCAAACAGATACGTGCCTTCCTAGGGTTCGTAGGCTATTACCGGAGATTTATTCCCATGTTTTCATCAATAGCAACACCCTTGACAGAAGCCTTGAAATCATCCTACAAACGGGACATTCACTCCGATCCTAAAGCGCTCCAAGCTTTTCAACAGATGAAACAAGCCAATTCGGTGTTACCGGTTCTCAGGTGCCCCAACTTTAAAGAGGAGTTCTTTTTACAAACAGATACCTCGGGTTCCGGTCTAGGAGCAGTACTTTCCCAGGGCACTGACCAGGACTTATATCCCATTGCTTTCATAAGCCGGAAACTCCTGAGACATGAAGAAACTTACTCTACAATCGAATAAGAGTGTCTAGCCATCAAATGGGCAGTGGAGACTTTGAGATATTATTTACTGGGTCGAACATTCACAGTTTTTACAGACCACAAACCCTTACAGTGGCTTGCAGTCCAAAAAGATTCAAATCAGCGTGTTCTACGGTGTTTCTTAACTCTACAAGCATTTTGTTTCAAAACCATTCATAAGCCCGCTGCCTTCCAAGTGGTCCCAGAATATCGATCAAGAACTGTTGATCGTCCCGAACGGCTCGATTCTTCGGGGAGGGTTTGTGAAGAGGAAGGACCTCTAGTTCACAACAACCGGCAACCGGCTAACGAGAGCGGTCACGAGTCAGTACCCAAATGCGGTCCCGGTCGCAAATTGCTTGAACGAGACCGCCAGACATGCAACCCTGGCCAAGACTCGGGAAGGAACGGCGTCCGCGGTTCAGAAATTGACCGCATATCAGAACTTGACAAGGAAGCAAACGGCGGATGCGGTGCTGAATCCGACCGCGGATCACACTTATACAACGTGTCGGATGAAACCGATAAGAAACACAACACACCCAATACGGACACACAGACTTGGGGTTGGTCGGATAACACGGACCCCGACCATGAGGCAGCAATAATACCAGCTCCCCGGGCCTGTTACTTACTACACTCACCTGAAGTTTTTCCCAGCAACAGTCAGATCCAGACAGGAGGGACTTGGGATAGTGTAGCGGAGCAACCCTCGACCAGAGAGAAAGGGGGCGGGGCTTCGGGGAATATTTATAGACGTGATAACAAAGATGCCTCTGATTAGTTGATTAGTGTTTTGTCCCTATATAAGAGTGAAACCGACAAAAGACTGTGTGTGTTTCTTCCACGCTCTTTCAGAACATTCAACCTGAGGGAGAGAGAGTCACACCAGAGAGGCTCTGGGCCTATGAAGATTGAAAGGAGGAATTTGAAGACTCATCCATACCGAAGAAGACTGAACTCGGTTTTTTTTTCTTCTCTTTCACCTGAATAAAGGATTGGTGTTCTAACAACAGGGGAGGAAGGGCAATTGTCAGCAATGGATCTACAAGGAACAAGTGGGGATCAGATTACTCAGTCTCCGGCATGGTGGAGAGTGGACAGTTTATGGATCTATATCTTAGGGGGGAGCCATTCCTTGAAGAGGAGGGTCTTGAGCTAATTTCTGAACTGTAAAAGCGAGGGGGCGAGTTAGCTGTTGATGGTTAGGAGGTTCCAGAGTCTTGGGCTGTAGACATAGAAGACCTGTCTGTTTTTTTCCTACATGCACTGGCAGAGTTTAAGTCTGCACATGTCTTTACTTCTGGTGGATCACTGGCCTACATAGATGCCGAGTTTCTCAGTGAGGTAGCTTGGGACTTCAGGGTCACTGCCTTGCATCTGGATCTGAAGATGATACAGGCTTTCAGCGGGAACCAATGGTGTTCGATGAGGGGCGAGGTGATTTGGTCAAATTTGCACAGTCCTTTGATTAGTCGTGCTTCAGATCAGTATTAAATATACATGGTGGTTGTTCCCGGGCGAAAAATGACATTGTTAGTTTCAAATAAGTGAACATTCGAATGGATGCAATGCTTTCAAAATCTTGGTCTCTAATTACAGACAGTGAATCATTTTATCAATATTTATTTTAGATGATATTATTTTCAGTTTAGTTTCATCCATAGAAAATATCTTGACATTTTCTTATTTTGAGTTTATAAACAAACAATCTTTTATGGCACCCAGTAATTTTACTGAAAAAATCTTGCAGAGGTAAATTTTACCGAAATAATACCGAAATTCTATTATATATGTTTGGGGAAGGGGTAAAGGGTTAATAGGGATGGGGAGGGGATTGAGGGAGGTTGGGAGGGGTGGTAAAGGGTTAAATGGGGTGGGGAGGAGCTTGTGGGGGGTTGGGAGGGGCTTGTGTGAGGGATCCCCCAATTAAAACAAAAGAAATCTGTATTTATTTTCTGTAAAATTGACCTCAGTAAAAAAGGCTTTCCTAAAATGACAGTAAACAATTTCAAAGATCATTATTTCTCCACATTTTTATTTCACATGGTGAAAAAGATTATTCCCAGTCACAGAAAAGTGTATTGAAGTGAAGGAGTGCAGTAACCAATAGCAGCTATGAAACTAAAGAACCAGGGTCATCAATTAAAGTCCCTAAAGCAGGAAAACCTACTATGTAGTCACAAACAGGGGATGGAGTGCACCCCTTTTCACACCGGAACTGTGGGATCAGATTTAAATACACAAGGAGGTTGTTCCCGGTGGAATAAGTACCTTGTAAGTTTTAATTAACTGAACATTCAAATGTTCAGTAATTTTAAACCAACAATGTAATTATTCCACCAGGTACAACCTCCTTGTGTATTTAGTTGTGCTTCATTAGGCAGGACACATCTCAGTGGAGCCCAGGTTGTTGCTGGAAGGCCTTCGAAGAAAAGTCATTGAAGGAGCGGTGTCGGTCGATTTCGAGCCCAAGGGACTTGGCGGAGGTCGCAAGTTGGGATTTGAAGTCCTTGAGGTGCATAGCAGAGAGCCAGATCTGGAAGCCCGGGTGTTTGGGTTGTTGGTCAGCAGTAGGCATTTAGTATTGGATGGGTTGAGCTTCAGGTAAACACTGGACATCCACGACTGGATCAATGAGAGGCAGGCCTTGAGCCTGTGGATGTCTTTGTTGGAGGATATATTGAGGTAGAGCAGCGTATCATCTGTGTATTGGTGGATGTGGAAGTTGTGTGGGGCAAGGAGGGTTCCAAGCAGTTCCATGTAAAGATTGTAGATCCTGGAGAGAGGATAGATTTTTGCAGGATTCCACAGGAAATGGGTAGAGTTGGTGATATGGAGGAATCCATTTGTACAAACTGGTGGCAATTAACAAGGCACGTTATGAACAGCTGAGGACAATCTTGCTGATCCTCATGCAGCAATGTCATATCATGCATGAGGACACTTCTTTCCACTCTCCCTCTGGCCTCTACCCTCGATCCCATCATTAATGGCCATTTCCCCCTGGCCTACACTGCTCCACTGGCACGGCCACTCTCTAACACATGCACTCATACATATACACAGTCACAAGCGCACACATTTACAGGCACACATAGGCAGATATAAAAACACTCACTTGCATACAAGCATACTGCAGTGATATTGATATTGATATTTTATTTGTATCGCGCTCGTACACAAGTGTTTCAGAGCGCGACGAGGCAAGGGAGGGGAACAAGGGAGAACAAAACAGCGATCTTACTAGGCCCAGTGACATTGAGAACGCACAAGTGACTGGGAGAGGGAAATGGGAAAGTTCATGGGAGGGGGGGAGAAGTGGAAGGAACTGAGCAAAGGAATGAAAAATAAATAATAAATAAATAATAAAAAGCAACAAACAGTGGTAGTACAGCCAGCAAGTGGCAATTGCTAGGTTTAAGGCAACAGACAGGGGCTGTCTGAGTGCAGAAAGAAGGGGGGACTATAGGGTTACAGATACAGACCACAGTGCATGGGATTGCAGGGAGGCAGTGCGGGAGGGTGGAAGCGTGAGCAGGTGTACCTGGGCCCTAAAAGTCAGAGGGTAACCAGGTGCACGATGCCGAGACAGAACAGATCAGTAGGGGAGAGAAGGAGCGAAGGCAGAGGCAAAGAGGAAGGTCTTGAGGTGCTTCCGGAACCCAGAGATGGTTCTCCTCAAGTTTCAGAGTGGCAGGGAGGCTGTTCCAGAGGAAGGCCCCAGCCAAAGACAGAGATCTACCCCCAGCTTGTTTCTTTGAAACTCGACTGACCCTGAGGGAGTTAGAGGTGGAGGAGCGAAGAGCACGGGAGGGAAGATATTTACAGAGGGACAGCTTAAAGTATTTTGGACCCAGGCCCCAGAAAGCCTTGTGGACAATGCAAAGGGTCTTGGATTTAATCCTTGCAGCCACTTGGAGCCAGTGGAGAGATTTCAGGGCTGGAGAGATACGAGGGAAGTTGCAGTGAGTTGAGGGAACTCCCCCAACACTCTGATGAAGTGAGCGAGTATGGGGGGGGGCATTAGGGCTACCCCAGCAGTCATCTGAAGTGAGCCACAGAGGGTAGAAGAGGGGGGACTCTGTAAACTACTACCTTCACCAGTGTGAGGTAGACCTCCCCAAGCTGCTTGTGAGTAAGCTGTTCAACCTTGCAAATGGTATGTGTTATTAGAAGTTTCGAGTAAGGCCTAACTTCAAGAACCTGCTATATAAAGAATAAATAAAGACCAGCTAAGAATGTAAGAAGACTTCCAATAAGGCTTTGTTGCCCAGGTAGCGCAGCAACGTGACCAAAAACACTAACCAGGCAGCGCAGCAACGTGACCAAAAACACCAACCAGAACCAGACCTCCTCATCTCGGGCCTACAGCCTGCGGTCCATCGACACCCGCAGCAGTCATCTGTCATCCTTGCTGGTATGACTTCATTGATCATAATGCTTTGCAAGATACCCTAACTGCCCGTGGGCCAAAATACCAATTAGGAAAGAAGCTAATGAGTTTCGGGGGCGCACCTGTAGGGTTCTTAAAACTCAAGAAAGGTACTGGCATACCTCACCCCAAGGAAATGTGAAGATTAAAGCCGGCGAATCTGGCATTTCAGTTCGTAAAACGTGAGCGCTGAACAGTGGCAAAAGAAGCCTGGGTAAAACACTGAAGAACCACAGCATGTCAGAATGGAGATTAAAAAGGAATAGCCAATTAGCACCAAGGGTGAGAATATCAATGGGGAATAATCAATCATGGAACACTGTATAGATCGCAACCCAGCCCAAGGTTTACAAAAGGGGCTAGGTCAAATCACTTGGTGTCTTGGACCAGGAGGAAGCAGATTTATGCACTGAGTTTTCCTTGATACAAAGGGAGACTGCTGGAAAGAGAAGCCTTGGAAGACCTGCTGCCTTGAGGAAAGCAGTACAGGTCTGGAGAGGGAGGCTGAAGGGCGATACGAAGATCAGCTAATACCTGTAACCCATCGGGATAAAGACTGACCAGAGGAATACCAGAGCACCTCTCATCTCCTTATGGGGATTGGAGAACCAAAGCATGAGGCTTTCCACCAATTTACCCTGGGGAACGAGAGTCGATGACCCAGGCCTGTGGCAGGAGGACTAGAGAATATCAACTGCCTGAAGAGTGCCGTGAATAAGGTAAGAGAGAAATATCCATTAATCCTGAAATCTAGGTTTGGAAGAGGACCTGTGGTGGATCCCGAAACCCAAGTTCTGGAAGGAGACCTGCTGTGAATCCTGAAACCCATGGTCTGGAAGCAGACTTGTTGTGAATCCTGAAACCGAAGGTCTGAGAAACTTGATGTTAATTCTGAAACCAAGGTCCAGGAAGAACCAAGGGTGAACAAGATAGTTTTCGCAGGTACCTATTTTGGGAGCCAAGGTCGTCTGGGAGGGACCGGACTCCCAAAAAGGACTGTCTGAGGCTTTCAAGATAGCTACAGAAGAGCTAAAACCCCAAGGACTAGGCAAGTCCAAAGAGTGATTGGGACGAGACCAAAGGAAGCATGAAGGAGAGAGTATTGGTAAGCTTGAATACTGGGAATGGTCCAGAGAAGCAAGGTGAACACAGAGAGGCTTGAATAGGAGATCAGCCTGTGAGTAACTGCTACCAGAACCTCCCACAGAAGGTATTCTGTGCTGTTGAACGAAAACAGGGACAGACTCTGAGTTAAAGGTTTATAAAATTTTGTTTGGGTCAATCCTTGAGACATTTTGTGTTATTAGCAAAGTGCACTCAGGGAGCTAAGGACTCAATAACATTAGGTTTGAGACTTTTCTGTTGGCCACCTCTTGAGAGCTTTTTTAATTAGAAGTAGGGCGTCCCTGGTGGGCCCAGCACTTATTAAAATAGGTTTGGACTTCTATGTTTTATCACATACGGAACATTATGAGCAGTATGGGATCGTCCTTTAGGTTAACCTATCCAGAAACAGTCTAATTTAGAAGTACCTGTTTGGTTGTAGACTTGACCCTATTATTATTAATATGGTATTTATTGAACGCGTGCCTATCTTCGAGAAGCAATGGAGCGCTTTACAGGGGTATGCAACAGTACAGATGTACAGAGGGGGTTAGATGCAGAAGGGCACAGTGGAGGGGTATAGCTGTACAGGGTTGCCTGGAGGAGAGGGGCAGATGGCATCTTATGAGTCAGGTGGCATCGGGGGGGCGGGGGTGATGTGATAGCCTGGGGGTTATGGAGGAGAGACTCCTTGAAGAGTTGAGTCTTGATTTATTTTTTTAATTTTAGGGCCTTAGTCCCTTTGGGCCATGGGTGCACAACACACTGGCCCTCATTGGCTTAGCACACACACGCACCACGTCGCTCGTACAAGCCACGTAATGCGTGTGTGCTGCACCAATGGAGGGCCAGCACTACGGCTGGCGTGGTCCATAAGGCTTGATGCCGGAAGGCATTTCAGCCTTGGACCACGCCAGCCGTAGTACGATTCCAGCTTACCTGCTGCTTACCTGCCTGCCTTCCAGCACGTCTCCGGTAAGTGGTCTGTTTGTGTTTGTGTGTCGGGTTTGTTTTGCTTTATGTTTGTGTGTGTACGTTGCGATGGGGATGGGGGGGTGTGTCGGATGTGTATGAATGTTTGGATTTGGATGTATTTTGTGTGTATGTTGAGATGCGGGGGTTGGGGGGTGTGTCGGATGTGTATGAATGTTTGGATTTGAATGTATTTTGTGTGTATGTTGAGATGCGGGGGTGAGGGGGTGTGTCGGATGTGTATGAATGTTTGGATTTGAATGTATTTTGTGTGTATGTTGAGATGCGGGGGTGGTGGGGGTGTGTCGGATGTGTATGAATGTTTGGATTTGAATGTATTTTGTGTGTATGTTGAGATGCGGGTGTGGAGGGGGTGTCGGATGTGTATGAATGTTTGGATTTGAATGTATTTTGTGTGTATGTTGAGATGCGGGGGAGGAGGGGGTGTCGGATGTGTATGAATGTTTGGATTTGAATGTATTTTGTGTGTATGTTGAGATGCGGGGGCGGGGGGGGTGTCGGATGTGTATGAATGTTTGGATTTGAATGTATTTTGTGTGTATGTTGAGATGCGGGGGTAGGGGGGTGTGTCGGATGTGTATGAATGTTTGGATTTGAATGTATTTTGTGTGTATGTTGAGATGCGGGGGTCGGGGGTGTCGGATGTGTATGAATGTTTGGATTTTAATGTTTTTTCTGTGTATGTTGAGATGCGGGGGTGGGGGGGTTGTCGGATGTGTATGAATTTTTTAATTTGAATTTTTTTTGTGTGCTGAGTTGGGGGGTGGGGGTTCGGGTCTGTATGGGTGCATGCTTGAGAGTGTGTGTGCTGAGTTGGGGGGTGGGGGTTCGGGTCTGTATGGGTGCTTGTTTGAGAGTGTGCTGATTTGGGGGAGTGGGGGGTTCGGGTCTGTATGGGTGCATGTTTGTGTGTGTGCTGAGTTGGGGGGTGGGGGGTTCAGGTCTGTATGGGTGCATGCTTGAGAGTGTGTGTGCTGAGTTGGGGGGTGGGGGGTTTGCAGTTGGGGGGGTGGGGGGTTCGGGTCTTTATGGGTGCATGTTTATGTGTGTGCTGAGTTGGGGGTTGGGGGTTCGGGTCTGTATTGGTGCTGGTTTGTGTGTGCTGATTTGGGGGGTGGGGGGTTTGGTTGGGGGTGAGGGGGCCATGGGGTGGTGGGTTTGGTTGGGGGTGAGGAGGCCATGGGGCATAGTGTTTGGTTGGGGGTGAGGGTGCCATGGGGCATAGTGTTTGGTTGGGTGTGAGGGGGCCATGGGGCATAGTGTTTGGTTGGGTGTGAGGGGGCCATGGGGCATAGTGTTTGGTTGGGTGTGAGGGGGCCATGGGGCATAGTGTTTGGTTGGGTGTGAGGGGGCCATGGGGCATTGTTTGGTTGGGGTGAGGGACATGGGGCATAGTGTTTGGTTGGGGGTGAGGGGGCCATAGGGCATAGTGTTTGGTTGGGGGTGAGGGGGCCATGGGGCATTGTGTTTGGTTGGGTGTAAGGGGGCCCTGTGGCATAGTGTTTGGTTGGGGGTGAGGGTGCCATGGGGCATAGTGTTTGGTTGGGGGTGAGGGTGCCATGGGGCATAATGTTTGGTTGGGTGTAAGGGGGCCATGGGGCATAGTGTTTGGTTGAGGGTGAGGGACATGGGGCATAGTGTTTGGTTGGGGGTGAGGGGGCCATGGGGCATAGTGTTTGGTTGGGGGTGAGGGGGCCATAGGGCATTGTGTTTGGTTGGGGGTGAGGGACATGGGGCATAGTGTTTGGTTGGGGGTGAGGGACATGGGGCATAGTGTTTGGTTGGGGGTGAGGGGGCCATGGGGCATTGTGTTTGGTTGGGTGTAAGGGGGCCATGGGGCATAGTGTTTGGTTGGGGGTGAGGGGGCCATGGGGCATTGTGTTTGGTTGGGGGTGAGGGGGCCATGGGGCATAATGTTTGGTTGGGTGTAAGGGGGCCATGGGGCATAGTGTTTGGTTGGGGGTGAGGGACATGGGGCATAGTGTTTTGGGGTGAGGGGGCCATGGGGCATAGTGTTTGGTTGGGGGTGAGGGACATGGGGCATAGGGTTTGGTTGGGGGTGAGGGGGCCATGGGGCATAGTGTTGCACTCCAAGAGTGAACCCAATAATAAAGCTAAAACAGGCACAGTTAGGAGATGTTCATCTTTGGCTTTTTGAGGAAACCTGACTCAACGAAGGCCATACTCCTCTTGGGCAACCCAAATAGCAAACTGTAGCAGTCCAAAATAACGGCATGTCCAATCTAGGGTCAATAAAATATATATAAGTTAATTAAACAGGCGAGATACAATAACTAAATAGAAATAAATGATAACAATGGAAAATGTGTAGTACAAAATGTAAGTTTGAAATGCAAATTCAAATTGTTACCCCTCAAAAACATTCTTTTTCCATGTGTTTAGTACAAATAGGGGGTTTAAAAAGCCTCCTGCCATGCCCCTCCTACCGCCCCGCCCACATTTACTTTTCGGCCCACTATAGCCCTCATGTAAGGTACTTTCAGCCCTCTGTCAAAATCAGTTGTGCACCCCTGCTTTAGGCATTTATCAAACCTAATCCGGCAATTCTGTCTATTCTTATCCAACGAAAGATAATTGTTGAACCTTATTTCAGTGCCTACATTGTATCATTTCCTTGAATCCCCCACAATACACACGTATACACATTACTTGGGCTTCATTGGCTGCATTAGCTGTGGACTCGTCTTCTCTCGGGTGCCCCCCCTGCGCACACTCAATGCAGAAATTGCGAAGTAGGGTCGAGGTTTCAATAACATCTCTCCCAGAGCCCTCGGTCCTGCAGCCTGTGAGTGCCAGGATTCTAGCACACCATACAGGCCATTAGGGCGTGCAGGAATGCCCCATATGCTCTAATGGCATGCTGTACCCCAGCCAGTATATCCAATTGGCCATGCAGGGCTGGGGTATCAAAATGCCCCGCACTTACATGGTCATTGGGAATGCAGTGGCTGGAATACTCACTTAAAGGAGAACCAGGCTTCCCTTCCAACCCAGGAGCGCTGCATGAGGGAGCAACTAAGTTTCACTGGGCCTGACCTCTGCTTCCACCATAGTGGCTGGCAGGTCTGCACCTTGTTGCCTATTATTGGTGAGCTGTCCCTACCTCAGTACCTTCAGGGACCTTGTCTATGGCCTCAAAACCTTGCTAATTTAGTTGTTTTACTGTGCATTACCATTCACCTCTGGGGAGCATGTTGGAACTTGTAACAGCAAAACAGGATGTTCCTATGAACAGATGGGTCCTACAGATTGTGGACCAGGGTGACTTCCGCCTTTCCTGTGCAAACCCAGGCAGAACCCCCCCTCCTTGCCGTTCCCTTACTGGAAATGCACTTCCTTCAAGAATTCACTTGGCTACAGTTGAAGAGAGCAGTGGAGTTGGCTGGAGCAGAGAACATTTATATTCCCACTAACTCCTACTATCAAAAAGCGATGAAGGCCACAGACCCAACTTACCCATGGGACTCCTAAACAAGCTGCTACGAAACGACTGATTCAAGATGGTCACTTTGGTGCAGATCCTCCAAGCTCTGAAGTTGCACGACTGTCTCCTGTCTTTAGATCTATAGGCCACTTGCTTCCACGTCCCCATCCACTCTTAGCATCGAAAGTGCCTTCATTTTGTGGGAGGAAGTACCCTCTGCCAGCTTACAGTGCTCCCATTCAACATCACTTTGACCTGAGGGTATTCAAGCCCATCTACACTGGTGGAGGTTGCACATCTTTCCCTGCCCTGGTTGCTGAGGGCCAAATTGGAAGACCCAGCACTAGAGGATCTCAGGAAACATGCTCTGTCCTCCAAAAGCTTGCAGTTTCTAGGAGCCGTACCGGATACGGGATGAGGCCTGGATTTAACCTTTTTCAGACCGAGGGATAAGCAGGGAGACCACAGTAGTACTCTTGCAACAGAATAGGGGAATCCCGGCTGGGGGTCTCTCGAGAATGCTAGGGCTCATGGTGTCCTGCATTTTCATAGTACCACAATTAAAGCTGCATATGCAGTCGCTATAGTCACCTCTGAAGAACCAGTGGTCCCAATTCAACTGGGACCTGAGGAATATTGTCCTTGCCCCCCACAGGTCTGCAAGGGTCTTTTTGTTAAAAAAAAGCTTTATATAACATAATAGCAGACACGTTACTTTAATGACAAACTGTAAGGACGGAGAGATTACAACATGATATAGTGCTGACATTAAATTATTACTGTTTATCAGCTTGTTAGATAACACAGTGTTGGTTGCTGTATATCATCACACACTCGTTAGGGCTAATGTGTTGTTCCAACCGACCTTTCCTCATAGTTTATATGCAATAGGTAGTCCTACATCTGGGCACCATCAATGCAATGTTTCCTTCCTCCCTCTCGTTAACTTAGGTTAGTTCTTTGAGCTATTCAGCTACACTCGGGGCTGTTCTGGATTTCCAATATTTTAGAATACATTTTTTAGCAATCATGTAACCCAGGTTGAATAACCTGCGACTTTTCACAGTAACCTTCCCAATATCTCCCAGCAGGTATTTAGCGGGCGACTGCAGGGGATATTTGAGTAATATTAGATAGGATATATGCCACCCCCGCCAAAATGTAGTAATCAGTGGGCAGTTCCAGTACAAATGAAGGGCGTCTGCAGCAGCCATACCACTTTTCGTACATTCATTATTGACATTTGGTGCACATTTTTAAATGTGTGTGGGTAAATAATGTCGTTTATTGAGTATTTTAAACTGTATTAATCTAAACTTTACATTACGAGAGACCTCTTTTGTCAGGCGGCACCAGCATAGCCATTGTTGGTCCTGTATCACAATGCCTCAATCTTTCTCCCATTTCTCCTTGCCCCTATAGACAGGCTTCTGGTTGGCCTGGCATGCTTTATGCCGTCTAGAGACACATTCGGCAAAGAAAACCGCCACACTGTTGTGGCTGTGGTTGTGCCCAGGGGCTATTGCATCAGTAAACGGGCCGAAAGAACTGAAGTTAAACACAAAGTACTGGTGCGTGCATATAGTGGCCTGAGAGGAGGTGTAATTAAATCAAAATCCTGCCTCTGGCTCAAACCTATGTGAACTCATTAGGGTGATACCATCTACATATGGTTGATATACATCACATTCCAAAACATCAAGAAAAGTCATACAAATTTGTATGCGTGAAACAAAGTTTTATATTGAAAAATCGTGTATCAAGTGAAAACAGTGCCCAAAAAGACATAAGGGCATAAACAGTCAATAAAACATTTTTGTACATAAATCAAGACATTTTCTTCTAAACAATATGTTGAAAAAACCAAAGTGCAATAAAGTTGGACAAAAAACATGATAAGAAATACATATAGTATTTTCTTTAGTATTGTGACATCAAAAGTCCTTCAAATCAAAAAAAGGTTAACAAATACTTTTTTGTATGGTCATGTTAAATACCTAGAGAAAAAACTCCCAAATGTAAATATTTGTGTACAATTGGGTGGGGTCTGCCACTAGAGGCAAGTCTTCTGGACAATTTCTATAGGTTCGCAATTATTTGGTTCCTGATTGAACAAAGACCAACGACGGCGGGCCTCCGTACTCATTCTGAAGTATTGCAATGTTCTAATCGGGTTATCACCCAATTTGGCTACAAATTCTTCAAGTGTAATAAATGTCCCGTCAGGGAACAGGTCTTGTAAGGTAATTGTTTCTCCCACATCTCACATATTCTTGATATCGTTGACATACGACAGAGGGAGTCCCGGGCAATTCCACAGAGGGGCAGATCTACAGTATGGGGCTGTCACATCTAGTCTCTTAAATAATCTTGACCAAGCGTTTACTGTCTTGCGCACCAGTTTGACCAAGCATGAATCTTGTGTCGGTCAGCCAAGATAATCGATTTTCTTCTTTCTACTAATGATAACGTCCTTGTAAAAATCTAAAATGATTATACACAAGTAATAAAAAAAAATAAAAAAATAATAATAATCGACTTTAGATTTGTTGGCACAGCACTGTATGACTCCAGGGCCTGGTGTATTGGGTTATTATTAGTGGAATACCAGAGGCCCGCGTACTGGGCTTGTAAAACAATATAATATAGTTCAAAATCGGCCACCGCTAGGACACCCTGTTCAGATGGTTCAGACAATCCCTCCCATCTCAATCGCGGCACACCTGTTACTTATACATATTTAGTTACCAGCGAGCAAAGTCTGTTGAAAAAAACAATTGCCCATGCCATACTGGAACATTGCAGAAATAGTATAGTAATTTAGGAACTACCACCTTTTTAAGCAATGAAAGTCTGTCATATAACGACATTGGACATTTTCCCCATAAGCGTAATTTAATTGCCAGTGCATCTAAGTAGGTTTCATGATTATCAATAAGTAGGGAGCAATGTGAGCGGGAAATCGATACGCCCAAGTACTTGAATTTATGTGCAACCCATCTGAATCCTAACAACTTTGCCGGGACACGTGTGGTGAACTCTTACTCCCAAGAGCCCTTGAAGACGAGGTAGCAATACTCGGAGGCAGATAAGGATGCAGAAGTTACTCAAACATCAATAATCAAAATGACTCGGGAAGTTTGGCCAAGTGCTTTCTGTTTTAATATCAATGATCTAAAACAGGGAGTACAACAGGCACCATCCAAGGCCGCACAGCTTGATCTCAAAACATTTCATAAAAAACTGTTCTTTTATAACAAAATTGTGTCACTGCAAACATCATACTACGTGGCAAACTACAAAACTTAATGAGTACCTGTGGTTGGCTCTCAATGAACATCTAAGTATATGTTCTATATAGCCACTGGTTATGATTGGGTACTTAAGCCAGGTGGGCATCAGAACCCACCCCCAATAACGGGCCATTATTGTCGTCACTAAATACACGACAATCAATCTGTTCTTCAAACTATAGGGCTCTTTATTACAATGCCCTCTATGATTGTTTTGGCACTCTTGTACCCCTCTGGAATATTCCACACGCTAGCAGCACACAGGCTACCATCCCAGGTGCATGGAAGCTCGGCGTGATCATGCCTCCCCTCCAATTAACCCACTGTACATCAACACTATGGATCTAGTTTTGGGAAAAGAATCTGTGGTTTCTAATCCTTTTGTATGTTGGATGCTGGTGTACAACAACACCAGGTCTAGTGTGACAAATAGATATTCCTTTTCCCAGGGTATTTGCTCCAGCTGCTGGATGACCTGTTTTGTGTCCCTTGGGTATGATGCCAATCCTGTGGTGAGTGGTTGCATGGGTAGATCAATACATTGCGAAATCCTCTCTGTGACTGAGCCTATCCCATTAGTGATGGGATGGCATGTTGGAAAACCATCATAACTTTTATGGATTTTAGGTAAAAAAATAGATGTTGGACATCACTGGTTGCGTGATGTACATATATGCATATTCTTCATCCGTTAGTAGTCCTATTTCATACCAGTGCTTGCTCATCTGATGCCATTGTTTTTGTAGTTCTGCTAATGGGTTATTTTGTAGGGTTTGGTAGCAGCTTGCATCATTTAACTGTCTTTGTCCTTCTGTAATATAGTCTGTTCTTCCCATGAGCACAATATTACCCCCTTTGTCTGCTAGCTTTGTGACTGTTTGTTGGTCTTTTGCTAATTGTTCAAAAACTCTTTTTTTCTTTGAGGGAGAGATTATGGTGTATTTTAGGTTTTTTGTTATCAAGGTAGTCTGTCTCAGGTCGTTGCTTACAGCTTTATGAAAGATGTCTATGGCGTTGTTCTTTGTTAGCATTGGTGTAAATTTGGATTTGGGTTTGAGGTTAGTTGCTTCTATTTGAAATGGATTCATGTTTTGTTCTTCCACAAATGTTCCTGTTGTGTAGGTTTCCCCTTCTTCTGTCAGGTTCAAAAGGTTAACTGTACTTTCTACTAATTCTACTGTAAGAGATGAAATTTCTGTTGTATTAGAGTCAATTGGTTTGGGGGTAGTGTCATCAAAGAATTTCCACAATTTCAGTCTCCTACACAATTTGTGTAGGTCTACTTGTAAGTGAAAATAATCCGTTTAATTGGTTGGACTAAAAGTTAATCCTTTATTTAGGGCTGTTGTTAATGTTTGGTCTATTGGGTGACCAGTTAGGTTCAGCACGAGATTTACTTGTTCACTTTCCGTTGGGACCGTGTCTGCATGCCTGTTAGATTTCGGCCTTTGTTTTTTTTATCCTCCTCTCTTTCCCCTCTTACATTTGTGCACATTGTTGATGTATTTCAATTTTTCAGTGGTCTTATTCCTGTTTTGGTTGAGACTTGTTGTTGGGGGTTTTGACGTGCACTTTTTCTGTGTCGTCGAAATTCTTCTAAAAAAAAGGAAATTCTTGAGTGTTTGTGGAGGTGCTGGGTTCTTCCTTAGATTCCTTTTCCTGTTCACGATTAGTTTCTGTATCTGATGATTGAGTCGGAGTACTTAGATTGGTTGCTGTTGGTTGCTTTCATTTCGCTTTGTAGTTTCATCTTGTGTCGTATTTTCCTTTGGTATGTATATACTCTTCCTATTTTGTAATCTATTTGGTCTCTTATAAAGGTTTTTTGTTTTTTTGTTTTAATTTCCCCTGTGAAATTCCTCAAGTAGTCATCGAGAATTTGGTAATTTTTAAATGTTAACTCTGGGAGATTTCGTTTTTCGATCTTCGCTTTCAATTCCTTAATTTCTTCTAGTGTTTTCTCATGTATTAGTGCCGCCTGGTTGATGATTCTGATCATCATTTCTTTTGATGTATGCCTGAGTAGCGCTTGCCAATCTATTAGAGGTGCTGTGTCCTCTTCCTCAAATGATGGGAAAATACAAATCCTTAGACCACAAGGTATCCTCCCAACCTCCATGTACATTTTTAAGGTTTTAAATTCCCACCACTTCGATAATTCCTTTTTGGAGGCTGCTTCCAATTGTTCGAATAAATTCCTAAGTGAGGTTGAAGTTTGGGGAGATGAGACATCTCCTATAGTTTGTCGGTGTCTTAGAAACAGTTCTTCTGCTTCCGCTTCCCTTTTATCAAAGAATTCCGTCATATCTTGTATAAGTATGGATTCTGCCCTGAGAAGCCTTAAGATTCTTTCTTTGTATAGTTTTACAGTCACTGGTTGCTTTATTTCCCTTGGGCGATTCCTTGTATTGTTTAGATTCTTACTATGATCTGCACCTTTGGTACCTTTATTGTGACTGTAGCAATACTTGAACGTAGTTTTAATGTCAGCTTGGTACCTCTTGTGCGCTCACACTAAATTTCCTGTGGACTGTTTTTCTCTGTCAGTTTAATCTTGTAAGGGTTGGTATTCAGGTGCTCAATATATTCCATTAGGTCTGTTTTAGCACCATTCCAGATCATGAGCACATTGTCTATGTACCGCCCCCAATAAATGATGTTATTCTTTTTATTGAAAGCGTCATGTTGCCAGGCGTAGTTGAGCTCGTAGTGACCCATAAACAGATTTGCATAGAGTTGTACAATTTGGCACCCATTGCGGTGCCCTGTTGTCTTCCGTGTATGCGGCCTGCACGGTCCAACGGGTCAAAGTGTCTGGAAGTGCCAGTCAGCCGCAGCTCCTCCCTGCTTTGGCGTGTTGCTCAACCACTGTAATGCATCCACCTTGGAAGATTTGGAACCGATGGAAGTACACCTAACATGGATGCTGGAAACTTCGTGTAGCGGTCTATGCTTTATCCAAGATGGCCGTCAGCACGTATTTACGTACAACGCACCAGTGCGCCGATGCGTTGTATCTTAGTACTTTCGTACCTTACCAGCACTGTGTTGCTGAATATTCCGCTACCTGTTATCGCTTCGTGCTGCTTTACCTCTCTCTTCATTCACTATCTTTCACAGAGGTAAACATGCTATTTTTGGGTAGTTTTTTCTCTTACGGTTTCATCCCTGTTAATCGCACTTTGAGGTTGTTCTTAACTCCTCAGTCCCTGGACTTTTCCTTCCTTCTATTACCTTGTTTAACTTTCTTCCTGACTACTGTTTCTTTTCTACTCACTCCATTTCTTTCGCCTGGAGATTCTTCTCTCTTGTTAAAGGCTTTCTAGTCTACTATTCATCAGTTCGTGGTATTGCTGCCTTGGCGTTCTTCTACCTTCCGACCAGTTCCATGTGCTTCTATTGTGCCTCAGTACCTTCGGCACCATCGGCTACTTGATCATCTACACCGAAGAAGGAACTGGACTCGCTTCTACTCTTCTCTCCAACCTGAAGAAGACCAAACACACAGGATTTTTTCAGCCTATGGCTTTTTCTCTGGAACAGCGGGTTGGCTCCTGGGAGGCTCCTGGGATTTGGTTCCTATCCGGTCACGGTGTGCTCCGGGGAGTCACGCCCGTACTTGCATCAAAGAAGGAGTAAAGAAATCAGAAAGACACGAAAGAAAGAGAAGACGGAACTCCGAGAAGAATTCGACAGAGATTCAGGTCAGGAGGAGTTGGAAAAGGGAATCAGGGTTGCGTGTTTTGACAACCGCTCCCAGCTCGGCCCGCGCAGAGCAGATCTGTATGAGTCTAGGGACGCAGGTTCCCTGGTTCAGCAGCTGCGCATCAGGGTCTATGGCGTTGAAATTAGTGGTGTGCAACAGGATCTATTATGTTTCGGGATTTTTGTGTGACCGGAGCTCGAACTCAAGCTGCCATTTTGCTTGCTGCTCAGCAGCGCCCCCGAAGGTCTGCAAGGTGGACATTGCAAGGGCTCTATAGTGGTAGCCGTGCCATCAGTTACCTTGGTCCCGGACATGTCCCTAATAAGATAGGAGCTCACCTACAGGATTTTACAGTGAGAAGGCGAGGAGAAGTCTTTGCACATCAACATGCTGGAACTTAAGGCATAGCCTCTCGCTTTGCAATTCTTCTTCCCATCAATCAGAGGTTCAACTGTCCAGATCCTCTCAGATAGCACCACCATGCAGATTAACAAAATGGATGGTTTTAGGCCGCTCAAGCTGTGCAGGGAGGCCATCCTCCTTTGGTTTTGGGTGATCAAGAACGAGGTTACAAGGACAGCGTTGAACCTTGCTGGCAGTCTGAACATTCATGCAGATGTGCTAAGTCAGTTTACGGGAGTGTTACATGAGCAGGGGCTGACAAGAAAGGGAGCGTATGCCCAGACGTGTGTCCCTTGCTCACTGTGCCATATGAAACCAAGCTTTACCTCACTGATCAGGACGAACAAGGCCAAAGCATGTCTGTGATTGCTTCTGTTTCCGTGATTGAGATGTGACCTGGCAGTTAGGCTGGTCTGCTCCCATTGCTGGCCTTTCCAATATTGATTTGCATATGGCTGTTCCTCTTATGCAATTTGTTTAGAATGTTTTTTTACGAGTTACGCATTTAATGAATATGAGCATATTAAAGGTTGAATTGGCATACATTTAAGATCTGTGGTATGCAACCCCACATCAAGGCTTCAATCATATTACAGAAAAAAACAGTGCTCTGGTTTGAAGGCAAATTATAGAGACTATTTAAAAAGGAGCATTTAACAATGTCTACTTCTGTACCTGCTCCTGTCAAAGTCAGGGGCTGCAAAGCAGGCAGAACAGTTCACATGGAAGGGTGGCAGTTCTTACCTTCCAAAGGAATGGAATTTGAGTTTAAAAGACGTTCTGGGGTCCATCAAGTGGTTCCAGTACAACGTGTGGCCACCACTTTCTTACATGCTGCATCTTAAGTTACATACACAGCAGTAAGTACAACAGTACCTCCTAGAAATTGAGAATATGTATATATCACCATACACAAGAAGGAAGTGTTCTTTCTTTTCAGAATTTGTGAAAGGATGGTGGTTAAACATGAAACATAGAATGCAATAGAATATTGTGTTATATTAAATAACCCAAGTCAGTTTAAATGGTTATACTTTCAAAATTAAAGGAATGTTTTTTTATTTAAAAAATACAGCAAATTGTAGTCTGTTATAAAGTGCTTATGGTGGTTAAGAAAATATAGTAACCTGTTTCATTATAAAAATTACAGGATTTCTTCTGGGTGCTCCCCATCCTTTGTCTAGCTGACTATTATCCAAACATCGGCCTCGTCTACACCCTCAACGAGTAGTTGCAATTGTCTTTGTCTATGGAATCTTTTTCTCTTCACCACTCCTTCCTCTTGTCTGATTCCCTCCATCTCTTCAACACTTTGCCATACCGCTACATATCCTTGGCTCCCCCTTTGTAAACGTATGATTTGCCACTTCCTGTCTAGCAACTCCAGACTCTTTTCTTCTAGATGGGGGGAGACAAGATGGCCTCCATCTGCTTAAAATGTTCCTACATTATAGAGAACAAGGGATCCTACCCACAGATCTGCGCAAAGTCAGTATAATTGTTATCCCAAAACCGGATAAACCCCCAGAGCTATGCAGCTCATACAGGCCTATCTCATGAATCAACAGTGAGACAAAGTTAACAGGCTACAAAAGGTATGCCACAAAGATCCACACGCATGAATATCCACAGATTACATTTGATGCTAGAAAGAGCTCCAGCTCTCCAGGAACCTCTTGCACTGTTGGCTGTTGACTTTGAGAAGGCTTTCGACTCTGTCTTCTGGGAATGCTGGATCCAGCTCTTACACGAATTTCCAGTGGTGGAGGTCAGAGTTAATGGATGGCCTTCTCGGGTCTTTCAACTGGGGAAGGGGACGCGACAGGGATGTCCCCTATCCCTTATCCCCACTGCTTTTCACACTAATTATCGAACACTTGGCCATACTGTTGCGCCAGACAAAATCATGGAAAGGATTTCTATGGCCCAAGGGGGTGGAGGACAGGGTTTCACTATACGCGGATGACCTCTTGATATATTTAGGCGACCCAATCCGCCCCTGTCCTGAGGTCACGAAAAATACTTGAACAATATGGGACATTTAGTGGCCTAAAAGTAAACTGGAATAAGTCCATATTCTTTCCAATCAATGGGGCAGCACAGGCAATCCCTCCACACTGCCCATACCACATTGAACTCGAACACTTTCGCTATCTTGGGATCCAAATCACGACAGACCTTCCGGAATATATAACCCGGAATTTACACTGGATTACAGAGAAATTCATTGCAGATGTCAGACACTGGGTACAGCTCCCATTGACCCTCCTAGGAAGAGCTGCCCTTTTTAAAATGCTGGTGCTAACGTGCCTACTCCGAATTCCAGATTTGGAATTCCATAAGATTGAAAGCATCCTTAGAAATCTGATATGAGGTGGAGGGCACCCACGAATTGCGTTAGATATTGCAGCGGTCTATCTGGGGGGGGGTGGAATCAGGCTACCACACCTGCAATCATACTATTGGGCAAGTCAGATGGTGGTGATTAACAAAATCCTACATGGGGAAAAGGAGCTACCTCACATTAGAGCGGAGATCAACGTGATGCAAGGCATATCCCCACTTATGAGTCTTTACCAGACCGTGACAAACCCCTCATCCCCGCACAACTCAACACACACCACGATAATATGGCGAGAAGCCCACAAATATATGGGCTGGGTTAAGAAAGTGACCCCGATACAAACATTATGGAAAAACAGTAGTCTACCCGAACTAAATAAACTGCCGATATGGCCGGGATGGATATCAGTGGGAATTGTAAAGATCAGAGATGTAATTGTAGAAGTCAAATTAACATTCTTTGAGGACCTGACTGATAGATTTGGTCTCCCCGTTACAGAACACTATCAGTACCTACAGCTCGCTCATGCAATGCATACACATCTCCCCAAACTTTCAGACATGCCAGAATGTACAACACTGGAGAGAAATATAGTATTAGACCTCATACCTACTAAAATGACCTCCATAATGTTCAATGTCATAACCTCCTTTGCCACACCTGAACTTTGTAATCTCAAATTGAAATGGGAGGTGGATGTTGGACCGATACAAGCAGAGGACTGGCTGGTGGCATTGATGTACCTGCGAGAAAAAGCAATCTCTTCTAGAATCCAGTTGATACAGCTCAGAATCCTACATTGAGTATATTACCCCTGAGATTTACTGTGGAACCGCACCATTAACCCCAATTGCCTGCGCTGTCTACAAGAAGAGGGAACATTCTATCATATTTTGTGGTAATGCCCCCGGATTCAGGGGTACCGTGGCCAGTGCTGTAATAAACTGACAGAAGTCTTGGGACATGTCATACCAATGAACCCTAAGATGATGCTGTTGGGTAATGAGGAAGAAGGAAACAACGCATGTTTTGAGAAGCTATTTCTCTCCACAAACACAGGGTTGATCAAACGTAACATAGTTAAGCTGTGGGGATCCAGTGCTTCTCTGCTTTTTGTGCAATGGGTGGCGGATGTAAATATATGTATGATGATGGAGCAGTGTATATCTACGGCCAGAGGTTGCCCTGGGAAGGCGATCGCCCTCGAAGGGCAAGTCCAGAAGCTTGACATGGATATTAGCCAAAAAACTTAAATAGGCCTGTCTTCTTAGTGTTATGGCTGACGCCATAGATCAGTCCATTCAGTTGGCGATGTCCAGGCCCATTCGAAGCGACTGTCTGGCCACCTCTTTCACATCCTGTCCACCCCCTCTTCCTCTATCTTCTCTTCCTCCTCCTCTACCACTTCTGGCCCGTCTGAGGTCATCTCTCTTCCTACTTCCTCCTGTTCACCCCTGACGATGTTTCAAGACAAGTCCGATCTATGAGAGTCTTGTCAAAACATGTTCTCCCCTGATCTAGAACCATCAAGGACCACATCGACACCCCTGCTCCAGCCTTGGCCGATTTCTGCAATTACTCCTTTGCCATTTGAACTTTCCCCTCCCCATTAAGCACTCTCTTATCCACCCCCTTTTAAAGAAGCCCTCACCCAATCCTTCCTCTCCAACTTACTATCGCCCGATCTCCATCACTCCTTTGCTTGGCAAACTCTTGGAAAAGCTGGCCATCTCCCACCTTAATCTACATACTGAATCTGTTGGTTGACTCCATGACAACCAGTCTGGCTTCAGAGCTGCCAGAAGTACAGAAACTGCTCTCCTGAACACCTGTGAAGACTTGCTCTCCAATCCTGTCTTTAGTGTTCCTTCTATCCTCATTGTCCTCGATCTATCCTCTGCATTTGACACGGTCAGCCATGCCATCCTGCTCAATCACCTTCACGACAACCTGAGTATTACTGATCAGGCCCTAGCCTGGTTGACCTCCTTTCTCACTGATCGACCCTCTGAGGTCCAACTGGGGCATTTCCTCTCTTCTATCTCTCTCTCTCTACTTGTGCTGTTCCCCAGGGGTCTAACCTCTCTCCCTGGCTCTTCAACCACTACCTGGCACCTCTTGCTCACTGCATCGCAACCTTCTGCTCCAATATTCAATGTTATGTGGCTGACACTCAGCTCTCTTTCATGCTCCCCTCAGCCACCTCTGCTTCTCTCATACCAGACTGTCTGGCTGCAATTCAGGAATGGTGTGCTGCCAATGAGTTCTACCTTAATGCCCGTAAGACTGAAATCTTCCTCATTGGGACACCTGCTTCCTCCTTTCCTCTCTCCCTCTCTGTCCGCCCACTATGGGCCCTCTTCCGACTCCTTCTTGTGAGTCCAAGAACCCTGGTGTCATCTTCGACTCCACCCTCTCCTTCTCTCCTCACATCGCTGACATCTTTAAGAAGTCAAACTATCAGCTGCACCTCCTCAGAGGTATTCTTCCTTTTCTCACTTCCCCCCAGAAGCTCACTGTCTCCAAAGCTCTGGTCCTCTCTAGGCTGGACTATTGCAACAGCCTCTTTCTAAATCTTCCTGCTTCTACTCTTCAACCTTTACAACTTATCCAGAACAGGACTGCAAGACTTGTCTTTGGCCTCAAGCCCAGGGATAGTTTCTCTCCAGCTCTGAAATCTCTTCACTGGCTCCCATGGCTGCAAGGATCAAGTTCAAACCCTCTCCATCGTCCATAAGGCTTTCTGGGGCTTGGAGCCGCTCTGCCTCCAACTTTCTCTTCCAAAACCTCCTTCTTTTCAAGCACTCCGCTCATCCACCTCCAACTCTCTGAGGGTCAGGCGCTTCTCCAAGCAGAGAGTTGGGGGCAGATCTATCTCCTGGGCTGGGCCTCCCTCTGGAACAGCCTCCCTGCCTCTCTCAAACTTGAGCAGAACCACCTCCGGTTCCAGAAGCAACTCAAGACCTTCCTTTTTGCTTCTGCTTTCTATCTTCCTCCCCCCTGCTGATGCACCTGACTGCTCCGCGCACTGGTCTCCTGGTCACCCTCTGAACTCGGGCCCAGGCTCCTGCATGTCCAGTTGCCCTTGCACTGCCTCTGTGCTCCCCAGCACTTATGGGTCTGTATCTGCAACGCTACTGTCCCTTCTCTCTGCACTTATGAGCCACCCTCCCCCCTGGCACTTCTCCCCTTCCCTCTACCCCGCACTTGCACAATCTGATCGACACAAGGCCTAGTAATATTGTTATTTTGTCCTCCCTTTGTTTCCCTTCCTTGTCTTGTCACACCTAGAAACACTTCTGTACAGGCGTGGTATAAATGCCACATCATATCATATCCTCTACTAGCTGTAGGAAAACAAGCCCCTCTGAGTAAGGGTGAGAGGAAAGGTATGATGGGTCTCCTCTAGCCAGCCTGTATTTCCCAGAAATGGCGAGCTGACAAGAGTAATGGAACAAGGGTTTTGCCATATAACTGTTAAAGGATTTGCAATGGCAGGGTTTAAAGGCATATTGCTTTCTGTGGTGAGGCCTTCATCTAAAATGTCAGTAAGGTCATAACCTTGTATGGGCGCCACTGATGAATGCAATCACAGGGTGTCAATAACCCTTTCTACTAAAGCCCTGAATTTAGAAGTATTATGAACATAGCGCTGGGATTACCGAAATTCGAGGTCTGGAGAGGTGTCAAGACCCCTGGCATCATGGAGGCCTTGAGCAAACTGCAAAAACAGATTTTGGTTGTCAAAATAATTGTCCCCTCCTGAACCCAGTTAAATAGGGTCAACATACCCCTGATCTTTGGAGTCATTCCCGCCGAAGATACCTGCCATAGTGTTGAAAAATTCAGACCAGTGTTTCGGGGTGAATGTTTTTCTTGACAACCGTCGACGTTGAGGGTTTGTCTCTCGGCGGCGATATGGTGGATGTCGGTGTCGATTGGGATCGAGACGCCGTAGGGTCGACATCCTTGGATGCACAGGGTTGATCGGGCTTCCATTGAACCTCTTTCGATGTCGAAAGATTTATCGCGCCGACAATGTCGGTACCGGGGTACTAGAGGGGTAGATATGGCAAGCACCACTCTTGGCTCCAAAGCCTGCTGCATGGGGCGGCTAGCTGCGCCGACTGCAGCATGCTTTTTGAACATGTCGAGCATGGAGGCTTTGAAATCCTCCCACTCTTGGTGGGTGGTAGGCCCAGCCGACAGCTTAGCTTTATCCGTCGATGAATCGGAGTCCCGACAGTGGCAGTGACGCCTTTTCTTTCAGGGCGGGGAAGAGTGGCACCTCCAGTGGGGCCATTTCTTCTTCTGCGTATGTTCTTTTTTGGGGGTTTGCCCCTCAGTTTTGGCCTCCGAAGACCAAACCGTCGACCGCGCTGGTGATTTTGCCGGTGATTGACCCAGATCGAGTTTTGCAGCTCGATTGCGTAGGGATTTGGGTTGCATTTTGGCACACGACGGGCACCCATGAATCCCGTGACCCGTGCCAAGGCACCCGAGACACAACTCGTGTGGGTCAGTGATGGACATTTTAGTGCCACAATCGGAACACCGCTTGAAACCCGATACCCGAGCGACCGACATCTTGTGTCGAGGAATTGAAAAAGTAGACGAAAACATTGAGCGAGTCGGAGACTCGCCTGTGTTCCCAAGCGGCATGTTATCGGGCGGAAAAAAGGAACTGAGGTTGGGGCATAGTGACGTTGTATTTTCCCGGCTTTGGCACTTGTTCAAATACAGTGGGATTATGGTTAAATCTCCTTATGGTTAAATTGTAAATATTATACTGTAAATCCCAACGGACCGTATGCTGTCTAATACTGTTCCAGTGACATGTTGCCTACGCTCCTCTCGATCATATCCAGATTTCTGTGCTGGGATTTCATCTAGGCCACACAGGCCATATGTTTCGTGTACAGTAATTACTGTTTGAGATGCTCTCGATACAATAAATGCTCCCTGTAAAGAGCTCTGCTGCTCTTTGGAGCGATGCCCGCACTAAGCATATACCTTAAACAAACCTTGATAAGGCCACCAAATGTTGGCTTTCGCAGGTATTGCATCATATCCTGGGTACCCACATAAGGCCACGTACTTCCATCAAATTGCCAAATGTTCACATCCGTTGCAAGGTATTGCCATCAAATACCCCTTTCTCAAATGGATAGGAATTCCATTCAAATTTTACATAATTCTATCCTGTGTCAGGCGCTGCTTTGATATGCAAGATGTTCACTTCATATGCCACGTGTTGTCATTTGATAGGAACCACATAATTTGCAAGGTATTGTCATCTAATGTGCAGGCACTTAAAAAACTGCCGTGGATGGCAGTCAAATGACTAGATACTCACACCCTTGCAAGGAATTGTTATGAAATGGACAGGTTCTCACCCCATGATCTAGAATTTCTATCAGATGCCCGAATACTTGCCATTTTATATCAAATACCACCTCAATGCTTCGGAATTTCACCAAACTCAGATGCCCACCCGATTAACAATGCCAGGTACTCAACCACTGCCAGGATTGCCATTGAAAGCCAGATTTCCGCTCCAGAGCCACAGATCAACATCACATGTACAGGCTCTCGCTCTATAGCCAGATGCAGTCATTAAATGCTCATGTACTTGACTAAATGCCAAGCATGTCCATCAAGGGCCTAGGTACTGGTCCCATTCCTACAAATTGCTAACAAATTCCTTTTCACCCACCCAATTGGCAGAGATGGGCATCAGAAGGCCAGGTTCTCGCCCCATTGTCACCGATTGACCTTCAATTTCTAGCTACTCACTTTATACTAGGATATTTCCCTGAAATTTCTGGTACTTTCCTAAAGCCAAAGAGTGCCATCAACTGCACAAGTTCTCTCCCTCCTGCAATGGATTTATCAGAAACTTGCCCCATTGCCAACAACTGCCAAATTAATTTCCCTGTTTCCAAAGATGTCCATCAACTGCCTATGTATTTGCTATCCAAGTTCACTCCGCATTGCCAAAGATTGCCATCAAATGCCCAAGAAATCGTCCCATTGCCAACACAAGCCAGGGTACATATACATCTCCCCACCCTTGGTGTGGTTTATCAATGGTGTTGGTGTGCAGGAGAGGATGTAGCACCTGTGCACCGGCGTAAGAGGTGGTGTCTGAAGGAGAAGAGTGCAGTCTTGCGGCCCACCCTCACCCCTGGCCCGGGCCTGCTCCTCATCTGCCAATGACACTGGGAACAGGGAAATAGGTGACATTGGATGAGTCGGCTGATGCTGCAGGGTGCTTTCCAAGGCAGTCTTTGCTCTGTATCCCCATTCCGGAAATTTGCTTGCCATTCCTGCTGCTGTCATGCCCTTCCTTTCTCCCGAATTCTGCACCCAGAAGCAGTGGGGAGGCCAGCACAGAAGTGGAACACAAAGAGCACCAAGTGTCTGCCTTGTGCGGGGCCTGGTAGATCTTGCAGCAAGACAGAGGGGAGAGGAGACTAATGCCTTGATCTCCTCAATAGGCCAAGTGACCAAGGTCTCACGTAATCTCCCTGTAAGAGTGTGCATGTATTATAAAGTTAAACTTTTTTGGCCCCCCTCCATGCTTGAAAAATCGAGCCCATCTTAAGTTGAATCGCATTCGGCCTAATGGCCATGGGGCTGCCCAGTCCACATCTGTGCCCACCTTACCAGTTCTCAGACTGCCCCAAGATTCTAGTCTTACCATAGTGGACTGTGGTGACTACATGTAGCAGCCTGACTATGGGTCCGTGAATCTGGGACTGAGTTTGAGATTCCTGACAATGTGCTTTTACTCTGAAGACAGGAACAGCAGCTGCATGAAATGGTTATTTTTCTAATATATAAATAGTTTCAGGCATTCATAGCTGGCGTTCTAGTTGGCTGGTCTTTATTGGCATGTCTGTTACTTTGATGCACGTGTCTTTGGTTTCTATCCTGTCCATTTCCGATATCCTTGGATCAGAGGTATGTCGTCTTTGAGTCCCAGATTATTAAATGTGTCCATTGCTATTACTGCATGAAATGATCTGAGCGGCTCGCCCTGAATAGGAAAAATGCTACCGGCACAGCAGTAACGGATGCAGATGTACTGTAATATTGCATGCAGTGTTTTAGTAAATCCACATACATTATTTTATCCTTTTTTAAAATCCTTTCCATCCTTATTTTTGAGACTGGAAATTGATTATGTACATTGGCACATCATACCACTGCCTTACTATTTACGATACAGTGAAGGGTTATTATGGCACTGCATTGCAAAGGAGGTGGGCATCAATCAGCGCCGTTTCTAGTGGCGGGCCAGGGAGGGCTAGGGGCACAAAAGAGACAGGTGGCAATCTGCCCACTGGCGCCACCGATGTGCAGTGATTATGGAAAGGGTGCAGCATGCTGGCTGCAATCTCTGTTCGGGAGTCGGACCTGCGTAGGTTTGAAGAGGGACTAATATACACACAAAGAACCAAAACTGCACGCTGTGGGGCCCAGGCTCAGCAGCTCACAGGAACAAAAAGGTGTCATTGCACAATAGCTCCGATTGGCGCTGATCACCTACGCCTCATCCACTCCCTCTCCATTCACTGTTCCTTCTCTCCCATTTTTTCGCGGCATGACACACCTCTGGGAATACAAAAAATGCAGTCAAAACACACTCCGATTGATAAAGCGCCGTCTCCTGGTTTTCAGGATGTGTAATAAAGTAGCTGATTAATGACATTGTTATTTTAGTCTCGTTTTCTTTCTTCAGCGCGCATGATCATAGCTCATTAAATAGTACAAAGGCACATTTATGTGATTTCTTTGTAAAGAAGGTGAATTGTCGTGGCTGCTGTAATGGTAAGCATTTTGCTCAACTCGTTGGTACAGTGACATCGTAAAAAAGTTTGACTTTTCTGATGGGTTTAATTACCGTAGATCTTGTGGGCAGTGGCGTCCTTGCATTTGCTAATGTTAGTAGTCATGTGTTTCTAGGGGGCGTGACGAACGAGTGCTAGCGCAAGAGCCCTGATGGTCCAAGGTACCGCGCTATATAGCGAAGTGGTCTCTTGTGCTTTGATAGAGACTGGGCAGTATGCAGCCTTAATGCTCAACCATTGGAGCTCATCAAAAGGTGAAAGTAATATTTCTAATTCAGGGTTCTGCAACCTTTTTATTTTGTGATTTGGTAAAGTTTTCGCCCTCTATGAGACACGTGTTTCGGCATCTCTTGTGCCTTTTTCGAATCAGGGCAACAACCTTGCTTTTCTCAAATGTCCTTTGTGTCTTGTTGTCGGTTTGCGTGTCCCGGGTTTAATCCCTCCTGCAACCTCTCTATCGTGGTCTCTCGCCTCGGCTCTCATAGTGAAGAAGACAAGACAGAAAGGAAATTTGAGAAAAGCAAGTTTACTGCCCTGATTCGAAAAAGGCCCCAGAGATGCCGAAACACGTTTCTTATAGAGGGCCAAAACTGTATGAAATCACAAAATAAAAAATACCAAAAAAACTGCAAGCCAACAAATTGTAACAGAATCTTTTTGTATGAACAGTGGCGCAAAGGTTTGTGTGAAAGCCTCAACTTCAACATACCAAACGGGGTAGGGGAATGTCTCCGTTTATTTTTCACGCACATGCAACACCTCAAAAAAACCTATGGGATGAAATAGGGCGCAGAGGACAATAAGCGGATATCTCAAAACTCCTCTTAATCTAGCATAGTGAATGGTGAGGGCTCATGGGAATTGCAGTCAAAAGCATCTGGAGAGCCACAGGCTGCAGGCCTCTGTTGAATTTGCATGCGGGGAAGCTTACATGTAGTTTACATTGCATTTTGCCCCTCTCTTGGCTGCATAGTTAACACCACTTTTAAAAACAAACCTGGCCCTGTTTTATGCACGTGTGGATACTGGAGTCGTGCACAGCATCAAGAAAACAAGCAATTGCAAAGCCAATAGGCTTTGTCGGACATGGGTAAAGTGCAGCCTTAAACTCCCTAATTAATGCCACTATAGGCTATGGTATAACCCCAGCTGTGCAGGTGCCTTAACAATGCAACGTTCAGTCTTGCACTCCCCAGTAATGTCTTAACATGGCGTCGTAAGTCCCCATACGTAATGTGTACCTTCGCAGAAGCTGCCATCATGGACCAAAGCCAGCCTCTGGCTTTGGCCCATGACAGCACAAGGTTTGCACAGTCACCATATCAAAGGCATAACCCCACATGTCCAGTTGCTGCCAACATATGCCACGCCAACCCTCAAATACTCCACGAAAGATATCATTTTCCTGGTATAGACACCCATTGCAAGATGGACTTCATCATTAATATTTGCATGTATAGAGCGCTTTCTGTTCACTAAAGCACTGCTTACTAATACGATCCTTCCAACAACAAGCAATTCCACCCTGAACCGAGTTTACTGATGGCATTAGCAGATCCTGCTCAGCTAAACTGTCAGTGGTGCATCAGTAGTGCATTAGTAGATAACATTCAGTTAAACAAAACATACATTACCAATAAACAGCAAGCCATTACTAAAGCACAGCAATAATGATTACAGCATTACAACATTATAACACACATGTATCATATTTAACATAAAACATGCACAATCATCAAACAAAAATGTGGAGCTAAGCAAACCCTACTCTGCCATGTCTTGGACATCTTCACTAGACTGCCAACACAGGCATCCCATGGCAACGAATGTACACATAGACTGTGCATTTGTTCAGTCAATCACAAAGCCGAAACATACAGATGCCCACTTGAGGCCTACCTGTTTTAACCTTTCTCCTACAGTGAAGGCAAGTGTGCTTGTGTCCCTTTTACTTCAAAGTGAAAAATTCAGGGGCCCATCTAACATGTTTACCTCCATCTGTTGGGTTGGTGGGACAAATACAGGTGGGACAAATAGAGTTTTTTTTAATGCAGTGTTCTCCTACATAAATGGGCAGTATTTACCAAATCGGGTATTCGCTACAAATACAAATCTGCACTTATTGTCCCTAACGTGACAGGTAGTTAAACAGGCGGTATTTGCACGTTACCAGTTTTGTACTATATCTGGAATGAAAGTGTTGTTTTCATGTGTTATAAGAGAAAAAGAATGTAATGTTTGATTCTTTGGAAAAGTTATTGGTGGTTATCTGCCCCCATAAGCCGCCTCAGGCTGTGTAACGGGTTGTGCGGGTGTAGCGCAAATGTACGATCCAAAACGATATTTTCTACTGTAAAATAATCTGCTGCTGCTGTTTTGGGCTTTGCCTTTGAAGTTGGACTTCATGACATAAGGTATGAAGATTGGCGTGAAGGTGGTTGAGGGGCCATGTGGAAGTTTACTGAACGCTGACACACAAACCTCTATTTACAACCGGGTCATGTCCTTGACCTTCAGCAATTGTTCTTTCAAAGAAAGCAAATTATAAACTCAGAGAAACAGAAGGGCATACAGTGTCTTCTGTTTTTAATGAAGCAGTTCATTTGACCTTTAACCCAAATAAAGGGCACTTTTGCAAAGGTCAACCAGTGGGATATTGGAAGTGTAAAGAGCCGTTGTGTATTTTCGTATACACCTCACCTTCCCTCAGAAGTCATTGTGCCGGGTTTTCCGATACAGTTGTTGGTCTCCATATGCCAGACGAGCTGTGCAAATGTTCACACTTCAGTGCACAAGGTTGCCGTAATGGAAAGCTGTCTCGGTATTGCAATGCTTTGTGCACCCTACGCAGCAGCACGTCTGCGCCAGGCCTCTTAACTCTTCCTCCAATATTCAAGAGCTCATCTTGCAAAGGAGCAGAAAGAGGGAGGACCTGCAGTATATCAGACTAAGAAACACACACAGAAATAATGAGAGGGAGCCCTTGTGAGGATTTACGGTGAGGGCAGCTTCGAGTGCAAGGATGGTTAGGTTTGCCTTCATGTTTATGCTCTTAATTGTGGCCCAGCTATGGGATCGGAGAAAAGGCCGAGGCGTGGGAGAGCATGAATTAAGAGTCTGATAGTTGAGGTAGTGTTGGAGGAAGCAGGAGTTTTCTCGAAGTAGCCTCTGCCCGAAATAAGGCTAGCCTTGTTTTGCACTGCATTTAGCCTCCTCACAAAACGGACCTTTGAAAGTACCGTTAACGTACTTGGTGGAAGATGGTGAGTACATAGAGATAGATGTATCGCTCTTCTTCAGAAGGGATGTAATATTGCACCGTTACTTTGTTTTATCAAAATATTAGTGTTCGCTGTTCCAGTTTGATTTAAATATTTCTTCTGATGGCTTCATCAATATGTTTGTGTACATATGGCTTTTTTCTTTTAATACTTTTGACAAAAGGCCCACAAAGTGGAAACTGTTTAAATAAAAAAATATATCTAAATAGTGGAACAAAAAATATGTGGACACCCAGCTGACAAAACATCTGGCACTATGTAGAAACAAATAATATTTTTAATTATTTAATTAATTATATCATCTTCAACTTATAAGTTGATATACCCATTTGAAAATTTCAACTTGTTCCATAACCTGTTCCATAAACATATTCCCAACATATTTGTGCTGAACAAGCTATTCCTCAATGAATTTCAATCCATCTAAGGATCGTCATCAGTAGGAAAGAACAGAAGAGACCTATAATTAGAATGCAAGACTTTTTAAACAGAAGAAATCCGAATGTAATGCCCAACTTTCATGATTGACCTCAGAACACCATATTATCCTCGTTTGTGTCGCTAACACTAGAAAAAACAACTGAATCGTTACTTTGAAACATCCAGTCTCATTCCTAGATCATTTATGTTGCGTGTTTAAACGTAGATCTCCCGTAAGACACCACAGCTTCAGTACTTTGTGATCCCACTACAGCTTCAGTACATAGTGATTTAAATCAGGTTTTAGTTCGGAGAGGATTTGCGTTCAGGCACTTTAATACCCTCAAACAGGAAAGGCACTCTTCCTCTGAATATCTCTCTTCAAAAGGGGCAGCCTCTTTTTCTCTCTTGTCTATCTGCCACAACAAAAACTTCAGTTTGCCTAAATGACCCTCTCTCTCTCTCTCTCTGTTAAGTAGAGTCTTTGGCAATATAGATTGTGTTAGCTTAAAATAATCTTTACAAGCAGCAAGTTCCCCTTCCCCACCTTGCCTTCACCTGTTCGCCAACTGTTAGCCAAAGTAATTATACAGAAGCCTTGGTGCCACTCTCTTGGCTTCAGGTAATGTTTGCACACTGGTATCTTAGACAAGGTTGAACTTCTATCGGGCTCACAGTCTTGGTTGGATTTCTTTCTGGCTTTTATAAAGGCTGCTTTCAGTCTTAAAAGGGGAAGACCCTTGGCTTGGGCAATGCTTGCTCTCTCTCTTCAGCTACAGATAGAATATTTAACCACGTAACTTCCTTCAAGAGTTATGATTATTCCCGTCAATAAAGAGTTCAGTCTTCCTTTGAAAACAAAATTAGGCACACGCAACTACTTTATAGGTTTTACAAAGGTTATATGTTCAACAATGTCTTTCGCAACGTTTATTGTGTGTAACGAGAGACATGTGATCCCTTCTTCATAAACCGTGTACGTTTTAAGAGTTTAACAATGATCCTCACAGGCTTGCTTTTCACACAAAGGAAATGAGTATTACTTGATCGCATGCAAGTGCTACTTTCCCATTGTCCCTTTGTTAAAGATTTCAACGAATAACTTCAGCTCCCTTCTGCTTATACACAAGTGAATATTTGAACTGGATACTGTTGGAGAGGTGAGCTTGTCCTTTTAAGGACTGCCATTTTAAAGCCCCTCAACGCGCCTATTATAGGATTCATTTTAAATTTGCCTTGCATTTTATGTGTGTTTTCATTACAATTTATTGTAGCTTTTGATATATTGCTTCCACATCTGATATTTCACGTATTCATTCTGCAGGACACCGTGGCTGCGGTCAGTTCTCTTTTTGTTTTTGTCGAGTGGGCGTTCTCTGCCTCGCCTGCTGTTGGGTACAGCATCATATGAGCCAGTTCATTCGCCCGCACAGCGGATGGGCGCAGAGGGCGCTCCGTCAGCGCGCTTAAGGCAAGCCCGTCTGTGCCCATCCGCACGATGGACATGCAGGGTGGGATCATATTCTACCCTAGAATAGCATTTCTGTCCCAGGCACCATCTAACACCACGTTTCCTTGCGGTTGGAAGGATGACTCCAAGACTGGTATGCCACTCAGTTTGCAGCAGCTGGATCAACGGGTTCAGAGCCCTATTGATTTATCGCTGATGCTGCTTAACACCCAATCATTGCCTGCACACATGGCTGACATTCACCATCTCCTGTCAGACCGTCGCCCTGCTTTGCTCTGTCTCACTGATACGGCTTCAGTAGGGTTCTGCCCGGCTTTGGTGCAGGCTATTCCAGATGACTATAGAATTATTGATCTTGACTGACCCTCATCCCAAGTGGGGGGTGGGGTGGCAGCGATTTTTAAACCTAACTTTATAGTTGCTCAGCTCTGCTGTCCTCACTCTCTGGCTATGGAAGCCGTATTGTTGAGATGTGTTATCTCCCCTCTCCTAACCTGTCATTTCTTGATTATCTACCGTCCCCTATGCTCTCACGCTGGCTTTCTTGAACCCCCAGTAGATCTGGTGGCTGAACTTCATTTGAAACGTACTCACCTTGTTGTGCTGGGTGACCTTAATTTCAAATTCAATTGCCCTAGGGCTCCTGCCCTCAACTTATTTTTTGCTAGTCTGACTGATCTTGACCTTCAACAAATAGTTCAGGGATCCATCCACAGGCTGGGTAACACTTCATGAAGCGCTGCTAGCCTTCCAGTCTGTTGAGCCAGTACTCTGGTCGGATCACTATTTGGTGACCTGCATGCTTAAAGTAGGTCGGTAACAGTCTAAACCACCCCACCCTCCCCGCCTAGAGTGTGGCAGCGGTGTTGGCGCTCTGCCGACTTGCAGGGTTTTGTCTCATTAGTTAAAGCAAAGTGTCTGATGACCCCAGCTGCTTCTCTTTCTGTGCTCTCTCTTTCTCTGCAAGAAGCAGCAAACAAAGTGGCCCCTTTGTGGCTTATTCAACCACATAGGCTCCTGTCGGAACCGTGGTTTTCCGAACAGTTACAAATAGCTTGTCTTAAACTTGGACAGACTGAGTGGAAGTGGCATACTGCCTACAATCCTGATCTCAGAGCCCAGTATAAAGCATGTTGAGCAGCCTATTTTTCAGCTATTATAGCGGCTAAGAAATCCTACCAAGCCCAGAAAATTGAGTCTTCGCTGTGCCAGCCTAAGGCTCTCTTCGCACTGGTTAAATCACTGTCTTCCTCGGCTAAATGTATTTCTACTGTTAGTCCTTCTCAGGAACGTTGCGATTTGCTGTCTGTTTTTTGTTTCGAAAATTGAGACATCTGAACCTCCATCTTAGCATTTGTAACAGTACTTATCCCTGAGAGTGAAGGATGAGGTCTGAGTGGCTTGACTGTTTTGAAAGGATGGTCATCCTTTCCTCTCTTTACTGAGGCAATGGTATCCACTGCCATTTAACAAATCAAGTCAGGAGCTCCTTCAGACGTGGTTCCATTGGCAGTCATGAAAGATATCTCCCCAGAGTTAGTGAGGGACATTACAATGGCTATAAATACCTCCTGCCAGTCAGGGGGTATCCCGTCGGAACTCAAGGTAGCTACAGTGATTCCCCTTTTGAAAAAACCTTCGCTGGACCCATCACTTCCTTCCAATTTCCGACCTATTTCTCTTCTTCATTTTCTTATGAAGCTTCTGGAGTCTCTGGTTTCATCCCTTCTATCTTCATTTTTGGAGTCTTCTGAACTTCTGGACCCTGCCCAATCAGGCTTTAGGCCTGGCCGGGGAACAGAAAGTGTATTGGTATCGGTCCAGGACGATATGGCCAGGCTGGTGGATGCAGGTGGTGTTGGTGCCCTGATTTTATTAGACCTGTCAGCGGCTTTTGACACTGTGAAACACCCCACCTTGCTGACCCGACTGACCCAGATTGGTATCTCTGGTCAGGTGCTGGCCTGGTTCCCTTCGTTCCTGGCTGATCGCACTTAGATTCTTTCTCTTCCTCCTTTCTTCTCTGGTTCCTGCCACCTTGGTTGTGGAGTGCTGCAGGGCTCTGCCTTGTCTCTTATTCTCTTTAACATCTACATTTGGCCTTTAGTGTGTCTCATCCGCTCCCTCAGCGTCAGGTGCTATTCTTATGCCGACGACACTCAGATCCTGATCCGTTTAGATCTGGATCAGGCTGAGATGTCGTTGCGCCTTCATCAGTGCCTGACGGCCGTGGGTGAGTGGATGAACCACAATTGGCCGAAGTTGAATGGGGACAAGACAGAGGTGTTGGTGGTAGGTTCCCCCTATCCTTCACTTTGGGGGTCCTCCTTTTGGCCTTCCTCTCTCGGTCCCCTGTCCGTTCCCGTGAAGAATTTAGGAGTGCTTCTTTCGGCTTCCCTCTCTATGAATGATCAAGTATCTGCAGTCTGCCAAGTTGGCCATTTCCATCTTAAAATAATAAAAAAGGTGCTTCCCATGTTACCTGTCACCCTGCGTCCACCGGTGGTTGCGGCCATGGTGCTGAGCTTATTGGACTATTGTAACGCCCTATTCTTGGCTCAGCCCAAGGGTATAGTCCAGTGGCTCCAGCACCTGCAAAATATTGCTACCCGAGTGGCAACAGGGTCACCTTATGGGTCTCACATTTTGCCAGTTCTATGCTCCCTGCACTGGCTTCTGGTGGCCCAGCTTATCGAGTTTAAGGTACTTTGCATTGTTCATCGGGCACTGCATGGACGGGGGCAGAATACCTCCGGACCAAATTCATCCAGTATCTTCCAAAGCGCTCTTTGCGATCTGCTTCGGCAGGCTTGTTATATGTGCCTCCCTTCCGGCGTTCTCGTATTTGTGGTCGGGCCTTTTCAGTGGCCGCTGCTCAACTCTAGAATGACCTTCCATTGGCAGTAACAATGCTGCCAAATCACTTTGCTTGTATAAAGGCTTTAAAAACATGTTTGTTTTAGGCGATAGCTGTTGTTGGACTGTTGGTTCTCTTCCTCCCTCTCTAGCGCCATGATACCTCCGGGTAACCGAGTTCTGTATACATTTCAATAACATAACATAACTGTTGCCGGCAGGGCTCACTCAAGGAATCAGAACACCAGGTTTGACTCACTGGCTTCTGTAATCCTTGTTCTGTGGGTTGCCCGGCTTCCACGACTTCCTGCACAACTTCTACTGTTTCTGGCTTCATGGGGACCCACACCTATCCTGTCTGAAGGTGTCTCCAGTCTGGCCATTAAGGACCCCTCCAAAAAAAGCAGGTGAAATCTGCTGCATCACTGTTCTGGCATCCCTTTAGTTCTCCCACTTCTGCCTAGATTGCCAACACTGTGTTTTCTGCTTTCTGCTTCTGCTACTACAGCACACACTCCAGCCACAGTTCCAGCACCATCTTATTGCCTGCGCCTGAGTGGGCCTTTTATGCCTCTTAGGTTCTTTCAGGTGTGGGCTAGTAAGCTTAATTGCCTGACTACTGCTTCAGCACGCCTCTTCTGGTCTCTTCCTTATTCCAGCACTCTTAGGATTAGGGAATTGTAGTCCCCAATAACCAAGTTAATTCTTTTAGGTAACTGCTAGATTTTAAGGGTATCTTTACTTCCCTTAAATCAATTTAAAGATGAACCATTAGAATTGGTTGTTAAAGTGGAAGACAATTTACTTAAGGTGATATTTCTAGATGTCTTTCCATTATACCTTTGGGAGCAAGTAGGTTGTTTATCCTGAAATACCTTGAAGGGTTTTTCTTTTGGTAAGACTTGCTCAGATTGCATGATACTTGTGCAGAGAGCTGCAGATCTTACAGGTGGGTCAAATACATTATAATGACAATAAGCCATTACTTGTCTTGACAACTTGGAAAGGTCTTCCCTTTCAAAGGACAAATACTGTGTCTCATCCCACAGGATCTCTTACCATCCTGGGCCTGGTCTCCTCCCAGGCGCTCCTCCTGCAGTACACCACCCCCAAGGTCAGGACCAGGAAGCATCTGCCTTTTCCTGGTAACCTGGCAGGAGACTTTAGGCAGGGTTTCATTGAGGGATCTGTACGATTCTTCACAGCAGTCCTCTCCTCACTACCCTCTGCCACAGCCCCAAGCTTCACTTGCAGGACTCCGTGGGCAGTACAGAAGCCTGGGTGCTGCAGACTGTAGCTCAAGAGTATTGCCTCCCATTTATGAGAAAGCCCCCAGATTGTCCCCCGAATGAGGAATCTCTTCGGGAACCAGACCCGCTCCTTCTGCTGGAGATACTCACTGTGCTGAAGAAATGTGCAGTGGAAAGGGTACCTGCAGCGGAGCAATACCAGGGTATACTCACTGTGCTGAAGAAATGTGCAGTGGAAAGGGTACCTGCAGCGGAGCAATACCAGGGTTGGTACTCCACTTATTTTCTGGTTCGCAAGAAAGACGGAAGATTGCAATCTTTCTGGGACCTGAAACGCTTGAACAGTTTCCTCAGGAACGAAAGATTCAAGGTGATCACTCTTTCGGAGATCCTCAAAGAGCCTTCAGCTAGAAGACTGGATGATGTCACCCGATCTTCAGGATGCTTTCTTTCATGTGCCTATACATCCCAAACACATGAAACACCTGAGGTTCACCATTGGCAGTTCTTACTTTAATTTTCGAGTACTGCTCTTTGGAGTAAACTCCGCCCTGAGGGTCTTCACTATGTTGATGGCGGTGGTGGCAACAAATCTAAGTAAGGGAGGGATTCACATCTTTCCTTACCTTGATGACTGGTTGATCTGAGCTTGTTCTCCCGAACAGGTTCTGGAACATCTAACCAGTACCTGGGCTTCTCCCTCAACTTCAAGAAGTTCCAAGTAGTACCTTCCCAAAAGCTACAATTCATTGGAGCAGTCCTGAACTCTCGCTCGGGAAAAGGCTTTGCCAACCGAGTTGATGGCTCAACATATCTTGCAGATGGTGTTGGAATTTCAGAGTGCCCAACATCTATCGGCCTTCAATTTTCTGAGGTTGCTTGGGCCAGCATTTTTCTGCTGCCAAAGGCTCTTCTAAATATGAGGTCCCTCGGGTGGGCCCTCCTATCCCAATGGTCACAATTCTTGGGCAGGATGACAGATTTTCTTCCGGTCCCAAACAAGGTTGCACAGAATCTTTTGTGGTGGGCCTGCAAGGAGAATGTGATGATCGGGGTACCTTTTTGGCAACCATGGCCGGAGATGACAGCAGACACAGATTCTTTCTTCACAGATAGAGAGCTCACATGAGCCATCTCATGATCAGCGGACTTTGGTCCCCATCAGAATCAAAACTACACATAAACCTCTTAGAGCTGAGCGCAATAGGACTGTCGCTGATGGCCTTTTTGCCTTCCATACATGGGCAGAAAGTCCTGATAATGATGGACAACACAGTGGCCAATCATTACCTCAACAAGAGAGGAGATGTAGGGCTATCTGAGTCTAGTTGCTTTCTTCGCTAGGCCAGTTGAATAGTGTCTTTATATCGCACTAGCGGAATATCTGCTTGTCGACACAACAGTGTTTCAGCCATACGAGCTGTTGGATGGTGCTATTGTTGTCACAGCCTTCACCAGGACAAGAGTATTTGTTCTCATCCCCCTCGTGTGGGTTCCTGTGTTCAAGTATCGTGACACTACTCAACCAGCCTAGCGAAGAAGAAAGCTAGACTCAGACAGCCCTAGTTTAGTATTAGGGGCTACACATCTCTGTGAATATACCATGTTTTAAATTAGAATTGATTGTACATGTAAGGTACTGCATTTTCACTCCTGTGTAATACTGTTTTGTTTTCTGTCCCGAATGAACTGTTCTTAATGTTTGACCTTTGATATAAACATTTTACATAATAAATTCACAATAAGCTATTGAGGGACAATTTGAATGGGTCTATATCCGGAATCGCCCTGATCAGTTTTGTTTTTGATATGGGTGAAAACAGGGGCCATGTACAGGGATTTATGTCTCCAAAGCTCAATGTGAGTGCGGGAAGCGGTCATGCTTTTAAACATGTTTCCTAAACCTTATGAAGATAGACAGTCTGCTGGTTTCCACTTGCCTGTAGCAATATATGATGGGTGAGGACTAGGCCAAGTACACTGGAGTCACCCACTATTGCATTTATTAGGGTGAAAGAAGGGGCTTGCTTTAGGGCCCCCCTTCTCCGATCCAGTGTGCAGTAGTGGCACAGGCACCCCTCTCGCTGTGCTATCCCTCTCACTCCCAAACCTCTATTTGCATCATATATATAGAGATTTGCATAGCAGCCTTAACTTAAAGGCCAATACATGCAGAAAGTGGATGTGCACTGGTACTCTATTGTGTTTAATTCAAAAGCTTAAAGATAGGTATTCAGTCCTGTGGCTATAGTCTGGAAGAGTGCAAACAACAATCAATGTATTAAAAACAAAATTACGTTTTGGGAATTAATCGGTATTTGATTATGATACCAATTTATGAAGATACTTCTTTATTTTAAAATATGTTTATTTTAAATCAAGGCAGGTTGACAATAATGTAACATGAACAGTAGCTGAGACATGTTGACCCCCCAAACATTCCCTTCGAGTCCCGTCCCCCCCTCCCTCCATTCCTGGGCCGGGGCCTCCACCACCTGGGCCGTCCGATCTGTGGCCCCATTGCCTATGTGTCCCCTCCGGGGTCTTCTTGGTCTCTCAAGGTCCACCGGGCATTGATGGGTTTGTAGGTCAGGGTGGGAAATCGCTGGTCATATTCCAGTACCGGGGCCCAAATGTTCTGGAATCGGTGGAGGACTCCAGCTTTTGCCGCTGTCACCTTCTCCGCGATCAGTATGTCCCATAGTTTCGTCCACCACTGGGCCATAAAGGGGCCGTTGGGGGATTTCAAACAGCGGGCCAGCACCGTTTTCCCAGCTAGAAGGCACTGGGTCAGTAATTTCGCTCTATTCCCGGAGCGTGGATAGACCACAGGGATCGGGACCCCCAGCAGGACAGGCCCCGGTTCCAGCGGGATTGCTGTCCCAGTGATTTGTGCAATAGTTCCCAAACATAGTTTCCAGAATTGCTGGATCTTCGGACATGTCCACCACATGTGGAAAAAGGAGCCTGGATGAACGCATCCTCTCCAGCAAGAATGGTCCACATGGGGGTTCATGTGATGAATCCTAAGAGGAGGGTAGTACCACTGCAGCATGATTTTATATGCATATTCCCTGTTGGTGACACAGGTGGATGAAGTGTGTGCTCGGGTCCAGATATCCACCCATGTCTGGTCCTCTATTGGGTGTCCCAAATCGGCCTCCCACTGGGCCATGCAGCGGGTTCTTGCTGCCAGGAAGTCGCCCAAAAAGCGCCTATATAAGGTGGATATCCTGCCTCGAATCGGAGGGTCCTTGAGAGTTAGTTCAAGGGCGGTGAGAGAGTGCATTGCTGCCTGGAGGGTTTGGGGTGCGAGCACCAGTGACGCAGTTGTATGTATGTAAATCTGTTTTTTTCCTGAAGTTGGAACTTTTCCTTGCACTGTTCAAATGTGTGGAGTACATTTCCCGCGTACAGCTGATCTAGGGTCTCAAGGCCGCCGTTTATCCAATTTTGGAAGTTGCGGGGTTTCTATCCAGGCGAGAAAGCTGGATTATGGAAAATTGGCGATTGTGGGCTCAGGCCTCTCGGGGACTCCCTTTCGTTTTAGTGCCTAGTCCCAGGAATTCAGGGTGTGTTTGGTTGCCAGAAGGAGACCTCCCCAGTGTGTTCTGAGGGGGGTGGGTTGTGCGGCAGGAATCGCAGGGCTAGGGGCAACTGCGATTGCTCCAGTTCTACCCATCTGGGGCGGTTTGTGATTGTTTGCCATGCGTGGACATGTGCCAATTGGGCTGCCACTCTGTAGGCCTGTAGGTCCAGGACCCCCAACCCTCCCAGTTTGGAGCCACCCAGTAGTGTCTTGTAGCAGATTCTAGCCTTCTTATCTCTCCAGATAAACTTCAGCATTTTCCTCTGTAGGTCTCGAAGGGTTGGTGCAGGGATTGCCACTGGGAGGAGCAGGCATAGAGAAACCTCGAGAGAAGGTTCATTTTGCAAGCTGTTATGCGTTCCATTAGCGAGATCTCCTGGGTCGTCCAGCATTTCAGGTCTCCCTCTAGTTCTTTGAACAGCCGGGGAAAGTTAGTTTGGTATGTCTCTTTTGGGTCCGCTGGACTGTAGACCCCCAAGTAGGGGATGGCCCTTTTTTTCCACGTAATTGGGCACATCTTGGCCAGTGTCTCCCTCCAAGGAGAGGCCGATGCCCAAAGCTGTCGACTTGGCGAAGTTGACTGAAAAGCCGGACACCTCTCCGTAGCTAGTTATTTCCACTAGGGCATGCTTCAAAGAGGAGCGGGCCTCCCGAGATCATGAGCAGGACATCATCAGCGTATAAAGCGATTTTGTGGTGCGATGGGCCGGCCTGCAAGCCTTTAATCTGGTTGTTTCGTCTAATTCTCTGGGCGAAGGGCGCAATAGTGAGTGCAAAAAGCAGAGGCGAGAGCAGGCAGCCCTGTCTGGTTCCACAGGACAGAGGGATTGAGGCCGAGATGGATCCGTTAGTCCTCAGGAATGTTTTTGGCTCTTTGTAGTCAGCCAGTAACATTTTTCTGGAATGCTTTTCCGAAGCCAAAGTCCCCCAGAGTGCGTTTCATGAACTGCCAGTCCACCCTATCATATGCCTTGGTAGCATCCAAGGCCATAAGTACTAGTTTCTGGGAGCTTCGGGCGGCGAGGTCCACCAGGTTCAAGGTTCTCCGGATATTGTCTCCTGTTGATCAGTTTAGGATGAAGCCTGCCTGGTCCGGCTGAATTATCTCTGGCAGGATGCGACCCAGGCGATTTGCGAGAATTTTGGAATACAGGTTCGCGTCTATGTTTAGAAGTGCTATCGGCCTGTATGAGGCCAGGTCTCTCAGGTCTTTCCCTGGCTTGGGCAGGAGGATGGTGGTCGATTCCTGCATCGAGGGGGTCACCGACCCTATTTCCCTGAAGGAGTTGAAGAGTGTCACCAAGGGGGGAATCAGCTGGGGTCTGAATAATTAGTAATACTTGACCGAGAATCCGTCTGGGCCTGGGGCCCGTGTTTTGAGAGACTTAATGGCTTCCTCGACCTCCTCCTCCGTGATGGGTGCCTCCAGACTCTCTCTTGCTGAGTCGGATTAAAGAGGATTGCAGTGCCTCCTTTTTTAGTCCCTCCTGAGGCAAAAACTTGGAGTGGGTACAGCCGGGAGCGGAGCCGCCCGACGTCTGCCAGTAGTAGGTGAGTCTTCTGGAGCATAGCTACCGCGGCCTCCTCGTCCTGGAGTTTTTGCAAAATTGTTTTCCGTTTGGTGGGAGAGTTCAGCCCGTTGACGTTAAGGGAGAGGACCTTTAGGTTTTGATGTTCCGGGTCTAGGTCCTTCTCCGCCATCCGGCATGGGGTGGTGGGGGGGTCGGTTTAGAGCGGGTCAACCGCCATCTCTGGTGAGAGCTAAGAATGTGTCATCCTGCACTTGGAGTTTTAACACGAACCCCCAACGGGAGGCCGTAACTTTAACCAGCGGGTGGTCCGACATTGTGTGTGTGGTCACACCTTTGGCCAACTGGGCCAATAAATAAATTGAAGTACTGTGTACTGTGGATTTCCAAGGACTCAGATTTGGGACATCCCTTGGAATGGGCATGAGCCGTGGGTATAGCCCGCCGCCATAGTTACAGGCGCTCGTTCATTGGAACGAAGATGGTGGTTCCCTGTGGGGCAGGGCCGGACGGTTGATGAGTAAGTGTGATATGGGTCTACAGGGCGTGCACCCGCCCCCGGTTATCTCCTCCTATTGTTCTGCTGCACCTTTGACCATGACAACCGCCTAGGCTTCGGGGAGAGGCCTGGCTCCGGGCCCTCAGTCACCTCCGGGTCCGGCGAGGCGGGTTCTCTGGGTGGGGTTGGGTGCATGATTTTGCTAGCATCCTCCAGGTGACTAATTTGCCGCACCGTGCCCTTGTATGAGAACTGCAGGGCCGTTGGGAATAGCCATCTGTATAGCACCTGTTGGTCTTGGAGAAAGAGTATCAGGGGCCGGAGTGTTCTTCTTTTCTGGAGGGTGAGCATTGACAGATCTTGGTAAATCTGGAGCGGTGACCATTGAAAAGAGAGTCCGTACCCAGTGTGGCTAATAGCTGAGATGGCCTCTTTAGTAGTGAAGAAGTGGACCCTGCTGATGACATCTGGGGGGAGGTCCGAGTCCACCCCCCGGCATGGGTGTAGTCTATGGGTGCGATCCAACAAAAGCTGGGATTTGTCCAGCTGTGGGAGCAAGGTCTGGAAAAATTCCCCTACGTATTCCGCCAGGTTTTTATCGGGGATGGAGGACGGAATCCCTCGGATCCGGAGGTTGTTGCGACTGGCCCTATTTTCGAGGTCCTCTTGCTTAAACTCTAAGATCTCGCACTTGTCTTGTAGGGCTCCGATTGAGCGCTGGACTTCCCCCAGTGTGGCTGTTTGTTCTTGTGAGCGATCTTCGATCTCTCCTAGCCTCTGCTCCACCTCAGTCACCCTTTGGTCAGTATGTTCTACTTTAGTGGTGAGTTCTGACAAGCATGAGCGGAATTCAGTCTTGATGTCAGCCATAAAAGCCACTAAGTCCCCTTTGGTAGCGAGAGCTTCTTTTTCTTCTTGGGGTTTCTGCTGGGTGAGTCTAGGAGGGTCCTGCTTCTTACCCTTGTCTGATGTCGAGAACATAGTGGCTATATTTGAGTTTTTGCCGGCCTTTGCTTGTTTAGACATGGTGACTTGTCTGGGGCGGACGCGTCAAGAGGCGCCAAGGTTCCCTAAGGGGGCTCTGAGATCGGGGAGGAGATCTCGTAGGCAGCGACCTCTGTGATTTTCTGGGGAGGTGGGATCCGTGCGTTCGAGGCGAGGTCCGTCTGTGTTATTGGACCGGTAGACTGCGCCCTCCTCTGTTAGGCAAAGTGGTGCGGGAGGTCCGGGTTCCTCTGGTGAAAAGGGGAGGGCCAGAGGCTTGTTCTGCTCCCCTAGGAGGGGCCGTACAGCTGAATGGGGATGTGGGCTGGGGCGCCCCAGGAAGCGTATGGGGGGTGAAAATTAGCAGGGGTTCCTGTTGGTCTTGGTGGACACTTTTTTGGGGCAGCAGAGGCCGTCTGGTAGCTTAAGCAGTTGTATTGTGCTGCAAGTGGCCCCAGTGGGTGTGATCCGTTGTCCGCTGTGCTGGCCAGAGTGGGCGTAATCTTGTTGCGAGTACGCTTTGTCCCTCTGATGGGGGGGACACAGCCAGGGGGCCTCCTGACCCCAAGTTCTCAGCTCAGGCCTCAGTCATGCAGGGCATCTGGGTGTGCCCCTGGTATCTTTAGCCTGGGAGGGCGTGGGTCTGTTGCGGAGGGTAAGAACAGCCAGAGGTGGTGAGAGAGGCAAGAGTGGCCCCCTGTAGTGGAGTATTGTGGTGCTATGAAGGAGCAAGTCAATGGAGGAGCAAGTTTAGTGCAGGTTTTATGTGGCGCCAGCAGTGTTTACTTGCTTTTTCGGGAGTCCCCGGAATGTTGCGCTGTCCGTGGCCAAAGAGAGCAGCCCCCTGGTGGCCTGGATCTGGAAGGGGCTCTCTGATATCACCCTGATCGGTCCGCCACTGCCGCCCGTCACCTCCTGGGGCCGGGGCCCGCTTTCAAGCTCTCGTGGGAGTGGGTGGCGGATTTTCCTCTTGCGCCGCCTGCCTTGGCTATTGCTCCGGCTGTAAGGGGCCACCAGCCACAGCCCCGATGTGACCTCCTCCCTCGGTTGGTGTTTCTGCCGCCTGTCACCTCCTGGAGTCGGAGCCCGCTTTTGAGGGTATCGGGTAATATTTTCGCCAGAAAAAATATCGCCGAACATATGGTCGTCGAGAAAGGCCATAGGCGATATTTTTGGTGGCGAAAATATTAGGTGCGGAGGTTGCAGGGGTGTCCCCTGCACATAAAAAAATGATGCGGGGGTTGCGGCGGTGTCCCCCGCAGGGTCCATGTGTTATTTTCGCCGCAAAAATATGGCGATATTTTTGCATCGCGATATTTTTGCTGCGAAAATATCACACGGAACCCTTTTGAGCCCCTGTGGGAGCGGGCGGCGGACTTTCCTCCTGCGTTGCCGGCCTACGCTGCTGCTCCAGCTGCAAGTGAACCCCCACTAGGGCACCGACGCGGCCGCCCCTGCAGCTCCTCCTCCTTTGTGGTCAGGATGGACTCCCTCTCCGACCGCCTGCCCCAGCTGGTGCTCCGATAGCGGGAGGCCTCCGGCTACCGCCTCGCCACGGTCTTCACTGCTGCGTCTCACGCTTGGGACCCGGGGCTGGTGTTCTGCTGGCCTTCTCTCTGCTCCGGTGTCCCCGATGCTGGATCCTGGCCGCGTCCCGCAGTCGTGGTGCACCAGTCTGCACCTCCTGTCCGGGCCCTCACCATCTCCAGACTGCGTGCCATTGCGAGGTCCGCCTACATTTCCAAGCCGTATACGCGCTCACACACGCGCCCACCATCTTGCTTTTCTCGGATGGTGCTGGGTGCTGGGCTTCGGCCAACAATTTCTGGTGCAACGCTCGTGCGTTAGCCTTTCATCTTTGGATCAGCTATGCTCTACTGGTTCCGATCACTGTAGCTGGTGTCAGTGGTCCGTTTTAGTTACGGGAACTGCATGATTTTTGCAGCGGCAGCGGGCAATCCACGGGTGGCTTTAGAGGAGCGATCACATCGATGGTGCTCCAAGCCACGCCCCTGAAGATACTTCTTAAATTACTCTCATAAATGTTCCACGTTATTGCTGTGCATGTTCCAGAGTATGAAATGGTCATGAAGCCACAGCATCTTCATCAGGACCAGTGGTAGTTCGGCTAGATTACCAAAATACACCAGAAATATAATCACTCATGCTCATGAGCCATTTTTGAAACATTGAAATCCATGTCAGAACAGATAGATTTATATATAATTAATCATTGCTCCTGTCAAAGAACCTATTAAAGTAAAGCCGAAGTTTAAGAGAAAAGGAGATGACAATACTTTAGATATATACACCAGCAAAAACAAACTCATTAAAATAAAATGATTAGCAATTCATTCAAATAGGGATTTAGCAATAGCCTTCCTGGTTGGAGCACTTACAAATGAGATGGGAAGGCAAACGAGCCTCTTTGGGTCGGATGAAGAGGAGACGGGTGCATCAATCAAAATCTCTTCAAAATACGTTAAATGATCAATTATTACTATTCTGTTAGGTAAAACAAAAGGTTTCCGAACGTTCTGTTGGTGATACTCGCTTGCATACAGTGATTGCCTTGTAACTACGCCTGTTTTTGAAAGCCAGATATATTTTCTTCAAATGGAATCACCATAAAAGGTGGATTAACAATTGAGACTGATTGCCGTTTGTGAAGTGTACAATTAGTGGTACAGTTTTAAATTAGTATGTCTGCCTACTGGATAAACACAATGCCTGATTTTTAGCCTTTAATATGTATGTACACTTAAAGGATTCCTTCCTCATATAGACACAGGGACGTCATTTGGGGGTCATCAGGGGTCGCAGTTGCGACCCCTGAAGTCTCCCTTGCTACCCCTTTGGTCTCCCTTGCTACCCCTAACTTTTCTTTTTTTTTTTAATGTAAGCTCCTGGGCTGTGACCAGTGCCATGTGGCTCTTTATTTTTGGAGTGGCTGACTTTCTTGTTCACGCATCTTTAAAAAATTAGGAGGTTCCACAAGTGTAACACTTTGAGCAGTGACCCCAAATAAGAAAGAATAGGAATAACAAATAATTCGCCTTTCTGGAATTCTATCCAGTAATTGCTAGACTCATACAGGTTTATTTCCAGGCACACTTCAGGGGGTGAGTCACTGATTTAGCCTGTTCTTAAACACCTCAACACAGCCTTTCACCCTTCTGAGGTTGGTAAATGAGTACCAACATAGGTTGGGTGATATTGTATATTTGTTCTATATAAAGCGCTTTAGCGTAAGTGCTATATAATAACATATCAATATCATTTGGCCTTGGACGTCTGCTTACATTCACAGTAATTTTGTAATATGGGCCTATACACACTGATATTAACGATACATACGGTGATCCATTCTTGTATGGAATGTATATAACATTATAGTGATATTGCAACCATATTTTTCGTAGTGTACTTAGGAACAATATGCAATGTCACTTTCTGTTTTGTCAAGGGGTGAAAGGTCATGTCCCATCGCTTCCCGTGATGTCACTTCGAGATGGGGTCAAATGGTCGTGTGATGTCGCTTCCGCTACCCCTGGCATTTTGGTGAAATGACGTCCCTGTATAGACACACCAAAAATGGTGATGCTAGCTGTCTCATTCTTTTACAAAAGTGGCAATTTATAGTGGCAACATACGCCCATGATTATAACGCTCAGATTGTTACAGATTTAACTCCTGGAGTCAGCCGCCTTAGGACACGCTGTGTAAGTACCTGTTTAATTCATACAAATAATACAGGGACAACAAAAATGGCATAAACCTGTGGTAGAAAGCTTGCCAAACATGGAGGAGTGAAGAGAGAATATTCTGTAAATAACTAGCTTTCATTTATTTAAAATGTTCATAAAGCGTGAACATGGCACAAAAGCATGAGAGTCCTGTACAGTCTGTACATATATAATCATAAAACAAGACAACACACTATCCATACAGATACGTATAGAAACAAGCATGATATGTGGCAGGCACAAATCTAGTCAAGAAGATAAGAATATCAATAAAACTTTGTAATAAAGAATGGCTAACATTGTACAGAGAGGGCACCTGACCATGTTTAGATACAGATCGGAACAGCTGTTTAAATACAGAGTTCCATAACCAGGACTTCAATGCTTTCCTAAACTTAAGATAATCTGGAGGCAAACGAATGTTAGGAGTTAAAGTATTCCAGATGATACACAAGCACCAGAACGTTTAGCCGAGAAAGCAGATCTAAAACAAGAATCTTCTAAGCATAGTAAGCCATGGCTTTGTAAACCTCTTGAGCCCCTAGAGATCTTCAATTTATCAAAAGGATACAAAGGGCTTTTTAAATTGGCAGCTTTTTAAGTAGTACACAGTACCTTGAATAGAATGTGTGCATTAAGGGGGAGTCAATGGAGGTCTAACAAAACTGATGTAATGTGATTGAATTTCCTTGCTCTGGACACCAAACGTGCATCAGCATGCAGTACAGCACCCAGAGGTAACAAAGTGGATTGAGGGAGACCTATAAGAATAAAGTTCTCATAATCGATTCACAATGAAACTAATGATTGCACTAAAAATCTAAAATGTCCCCCTGTCAAAAAAGGTTTCATAGATCTCATAGCAATAAGTACAAATTAGCAGCTTTCACTAAAATGTTAATGTGGGGGTTAAAGAATAAACAAGAATCCAACATGAACCCTAAAGATTTAGCAGTTTTAGCAAAAACACAAGATGCTTCGGGAATCTTGGCATCAGTGAACCATCTGGAGAAAGGGAGTAAACCATGGACATTGTGATGAACCAGGAATGAGGCTTGGACCCAAGGGATTCATGGTTTTGGTCAAAGACCTATTAAAATAAAAGTGGGTGGGGAAATGCCTCTCTGTCCCTGTACTAGAGGTGTTTCCCTACCTAAAACCAAAACTAAAGGTCTCTCAAGATCAGAATGTCCAAAGTAAAACCAACCCATGTCCAAAGTACTATTCTGGCCCTCACACTCTAACAAAATAAACTCTAAGGCAAAAGGGATAATGTCTTTGACCTTGATTGATGAATACACGTTCAAAAAGGAAAAAGGTATAACTCCAACACAAATGTTCAGAAGGATAGAGTTCCTTATTCCAGAGGGTGGTTCCCTTACCCTGGATTTCTCTCCCTTCTGTTGTAGATTCAAATATATCAGTTCCTTGAGTTTGTCTTATTCCACAACACAATTAATACACAAACAACTTAGTTCTTTATCTTTGAGTTTCTCGTATTTCACAATACAATTGATATCAGAAACAACTTGGCTCATTGTCTTTGAATTTCACACAGCTTTTTTACTGGTCCTGATTTATCCTTCTAAGAATGTGTTTCCTAAACACGCTTCAGTTTGTCCTTGCCTGCTGTGCTTTCCTGCCAGGGATTTCTCAGATGCACTCTCTTGCAACTGCCTGGTATACATTCTCAAATGCACTCTCTTGCAGCTGCCTGGTATACTCTCTTGCCAGAGATTTTCTCTAATGCACTCTCTTGCAGCTGCCTGGTATACTTTCCTTCCAGGACTTTTCTCGTGTGGACTCTGCACCCACTCCCAAAGGTAAGATTTTCTTATGTTTGCTTTATCTGACACTGTGTCTGCTTGGCATATTATCTTGCATGGGCTTTTTTCATGTGCGTATTGCATACACTCATCGCCTTGAAAGTTCTTTGCTTTCGTTTTGTTTTCCCCTTTAAAAAATGCTCACAGCTTCTTTCCCTCTCATATGCTTCAGCATGATTGCCAATGCGCCCCAGTGTCCCTGCTTCCCTTTCTTGTACTCACCAGCTGCTGCTGGCGTGCTTCTTGTCTCTCATGGCAAGCCGGTGGCAGGCGTTCAGTGATTCTTCCTGTCTTGCCACCTTCATTTGGCTTTTATGCCTCTCGCAGTTGGTGCTGGACTCTTCTTCTTCGTGCTGAGTGTTGATAAGACGAACGCTGTCTCGTAACGCCTCTGAATGCCCAGGAGCCCAGTGTTGACTTCTGATGTTCCTGCAGCAGCGTGTTTTCCGCCTCGGTCAACCTTCCCTTTCTTTCTTCGTGGCTACGTGACACCATCTGCAGCCCATTGGTCTCTCGTGAGAGAAATGTCTTTATTTCTCGAGCAGCAGCGCGCTTCGGTCAGCTGCCTTCTCCCTGCACAGGAAACGTTCTCCCTGGTTTCCCCCTCAGTGAGGGAGTCTCTAGTTTATTTTGCCCTGTAGCACTCTGTTGATGCCCAGGGATTCCCCTTCTTTCTGGAGGGGGCAGACTGATCCCTATGGTTCCTCTACCACTCCTCAGCTCCCCATAAGCAGTTGGGGTCCAAGGATTCCCTTCTCTTTGGCTGAAACAGCAGTCCACAGTTCCTTCTGTTCTGCCACACAAATCCTGCAGCCAGGTCCTGCAGGGAGGGCTTCTCTCACACTTCTGGTGTCTTTCTTTGCTTTTGTACTGGCTCTGGCCATTGGGATTTGGGGATAGACTAAACTGCTGTAGGTCTTGCATGTAATCCTCATTCCTCCATTCTTCTCCCTCGTCACAGTACTCAACTTATAACTCTCTTGTGAGTCATCAAGTATCTTCTTTGTCACAATACTGGAATAGTGATCTTCACTCATGATACTCCTATTCTTCCTTGTCCTAGTACTTTTTAGGGGAATTGTAGGATAAGTACAAGCCATTAGGGAAGGAATTATTTGTAAGGTTGTAGGTCGGGTGTCTAGGGGTCTCTTAATTGGCAGGGATACCGTGTCTCACCCGATGTCTTGTCATTCCCATGAGGGTCGCTTCCCCCCAACAACCACCCCCAAGGTCAGGATCCGGTAGTGTCTGCCGCCCCCTGGCCACATAAGGAGAGGTCACCCCCAGGAAAGAAGTGATGACATCACCAGATTCATCACAACATGGAAAATCAGTGGAAGTTCAGTTTTGCTAGTATTTAGCTGCATCAAATAAGAGGACACCCATGCTTGAACATCAAGTCAAGAATTCCGTGGATGTCCCATGTCACTTTCATAGGAAATTTGGAGAAAAACGTGCATATCATATGCATACTCATGCATGGACACATTATGTTTCTTAGCTATGAGACCTAAAGGTTCTTGTTAAAAGTAAAACAGCATAGGGGATAAAATGGAACCTTGAGGGAGTCCAACAGGGGCTAAGATAGCTTCGGAAAGATCTTGACCCAACACTGTCAACTGCTCTCTTGAATATAAAAATTAACAGAACCAGGCAAAAACAGGGCCTTTGATCCTCATTCGATTGGACAGAATTTTCAAAAGTATCTCATGATCGACGGTGCAAATGCTGATGATAAATCGAGTAACAGTTGCAGACATGCACCACCATTGTCCAGCACTTTATACACATCATCGAGAATCCGTAATGTAACAATCTCATGAACTACACACATAGCTGCTGGGGAATACAATGCTCCTGTTTACTGGACTTGGTTGAAAATTTACACTTGCAGTTGCCATCACACCAGTGTTCAACCTCGTGTAGGCGCTTGTGGTGAATAGTGATGTATAGGTGCCATCTTAGGTGAGGAACATTCATGTCTCAATGTAATTTTAGATTAAACTTCTAACACCATTCAGAAAAGCACCAATAGTATGCACCATCGAAATAAGTTGTACATTAATTGTGATTTAGTAAATAGACAAGGGTCATAGATTCAATGTGACCCAATCATTCCGACTGTGGGTGGATGCTTTCAACTGACATATCCATCTTTGTTCTTGAAATCAAAAGCAGTGTTCCAGACCTCCTGAAATTGAAGTTTGTGTGCCAATTCCTTTTCCTTTTATATTTATATTTTCATTTATTAAGGAGGGTGTGTGTCTCAAACAGAAACATTTACAGAGTAACAAACTGTAAACTGGGCAGTGCTGATATCAGTAAACTTACAAAAGAATCAACAAACATTTGCTAGTAAGGTACATGACCTAGTTGTGATATGTGTTGGGGCAGTACATAGACTGTGGACAAATACGGAGTAGGTCATCGTTTCAGACCTTCAAGGGGGAATGATCAGTAGTTCACAGTAAGTGCAGAATTGTGAGGTAGGGTGGTTGATTTAAGGGGGAGCTATGTTATGTGAAAGGATGGGTTCTCCTTCTGTCACCCACCAAAGTATGTCATCCTCTGAGGGATTCATTTCAATTTAATGAATAATCAAAGGTGTTGCAAGTGTTTTACATTTAATCTGTGAGCAAAGTTGTGTAATTCCAGTGTGAATTAGGCATGTGGTTCTGCCAGCATATTTCTTGTGGCACGGGTGCTCAATGCAATATATGACAACTTTACTATTGCACTTGGTTAATTTTTGCAGTTGCCATGTGTCCACTGGAAAATATGTTATTTCCTTTGCAAATGTACAAACCATGCAGGGTCTTCCAGCGTGTGGTAAACCCCAAAGTGTATTCACTGTTGCATGTTTCTTCTGATAATGCAATCTTCGGCCATATTGTGGTTCAAAGACATTACACATAACCAAGGCTTCAGATATGAGTTTTAAATGGGAATATTTTACTGTCTTTTTTTGAAGATGGGAGTAAAATAAATTTTTAGAGAACTCGAATCGCCAATGAAAATATTCTTTAGGTAACAAAAATTATATTCATTTCTAAAACAGGATATCTGTCATCTCTACTTCTTTGCACCTTGTAATTTATGGAAATCAAAAGATCATTTCTACATTAAAGTTCCTCTTCAGGGAAGACATTACTAACTGCAGAGCTCCTTCCTATGGCACTAGTGCCACTGATCAGAGCGTATACATGGAGAATTACGGAACGAAGCATGGACAGGCTCCCATTTGCCTACGATTTCCAATTCTTTTGTTGGGAGTATTTTTACTCACCATATTTTTATTGAAATTATTTTCCTGTTTTCTTGGGCTTAAAGTGTCTGGTATGCTGTGTGTATGTAGGACTGCACATACTACTTAATGTGGCCTTTGTTTTACTTTACAGTGCTTCACATAGTTTATAAAAAGCCTTTTAAAAGGACCTTTTCTAAAGTTGTCTTGGGTACGTATAAGCTTGTATTCTCGTGTTGAGGCCAGCCACATTGTTCACATGATTCTTTCTAGTTGAAGAATTGCTTCAAATTCTAGAAGTTGATTGAAGGGTAATTGACCATGTAGTGCTCCTGGAAGAGAGCTTGTGTACTGCAAGACAGTATTTCTTGTCAACAGGAAAATACTGCATTTTAGATTACCATTATGTCTAATTTTGAGGTCAAGAAATTGCACATGATCTTTACTAGTGTTCATTGTGAACTTTGTACACCCAGCATAGATTCAACCTTGCAAAAAAAACAATAGCTCTGTTGTGCTAATCCAGATTAACAGAACATCATGTATATTTTGTTTCCAGCTATATAGATGAGTCCTGAATGGGTTAAATAAATACCTGTTCAATTAATTGCCTTTCTCCCGCAGATTCCTCATCTAATAGCTATCCTCATCCAGCTCTGCTGCTTTGGAAAAACTTCGACTGGGGTCGTAGTGGACCTCGACTCGGCCGTCGATCATCGATCCGCCTTGCTCGATCGTTGGCTCCGGATGTGACGTCAGGTGTCGTACATATACCACATCATTACCCCCCACACTTCACTTCCTTTTTTCTGTGCGAGCGACACGCTGCTTTAGGAACATGGTGATCGAGTCTTTGACTCGACTTGATGTTTTTTTGTCAGAAAGAAATATTTTCTTTGACTGCGAGATGTCCATTGCCCGAATTTCGGGTTTCCAACGGTCGGTTAAATGTCGGTTAGTGACCCGCATGAGATAAGCCTCTGGTGCCTTGGCATGGGTCACGACACAGAGGGGGTGCGTTGTGCACTATAATGCACCCAAAATCAGTCAAAGGCCGAGACCGAGGGGCCTACCCCTGAAAAAGATAAGGAGAAACATTGCCTAAGAAGAAGTGGTCCCATTCTAGGAGCCACTCTTCCTGATCATCATCACGAAAGAAAAAGAGGCACCGCCGCCACCATTGAAACTCTGATTCATCGACGGAAGGAGGTAAGGCTGGGGTTGGGCCGACCACTCGTCAACAGTGGGAAGATCTCACGGTCTCCATGCTCGAAATGTTTCAGAAACATGCCACTGCAGGTGCATCACCCTCCCATCAGCAGGCCTCGGAGTCAACAGCGGCGCTCAGTAATACCGACCCCTTACAAGCCCCAATGCCATTGGCATCAGGGAAGCCTTTTGACTCGACGCCGAAGAAGGCGCCAAACCCTTCGATGCCAAGGCCTTTCCGCGCATAACAAGGTTTGAGCGTCTGACACCGTCCCGGTGCAACAGCCTCGATCAACGCCGACAGTCACATTATTGGGAACGAAGGACAAGCCCTCGGCACCGGCGCTTGGCGACAAATCCTTTACCCAGCTCTCCCGGAACGATTCTTTTAGCACTATGTCATCCATTTTCTGTGTCGATGATGCGGATGACCAGAAAGGAGTCGATCCCATGTTCCTGGGCACAGAGGGCTTTGATTATTCCAACAATCAGGCTCGGATATTAGAGCTGGCATAGGGGCTTCACGATGCCAGCGGACTGGACACTTCACCTGACCTGGAGTTTCAGCAAAGCCAGCCCTATCCCCACATTCACGGCAAGTTTAGAGAGGGTGGTTGACACCCCGGGACTGCAGGCTTCATCAGAGCGAGTTCAAGGGTACGAACTTACAGATATACTGGACGAGGTTCCGTTACAGAATGGAACATGCCTCTGAATCCAGTGTCTGCTGACCCTATAGCTTCTCTGTGGCAGCATACCTGCTCCATCCCCCTGGGTCAGCTCCACCATGACTGGAAAGTATAGGCCGGCAAGAGGAGACCCCTAATTTCTGTCTTCTCACCCTTCCAAGGAAGTTCTTGTCGTACAAGCTGCCACAGTCTCCACCAGTCCAGCATCAAATATGCCGATAGAGAAGACAAGAGCATTGAGGCCATGTCCAAGAACGTTTTCACATCAGGCAGCATGGCTCTGAAAGCCACAAATGTGGCTAGTGGTTTTGCAAAGTACTCTTTCGGCCTCTGCAAGGCAGTGGAAAAATGCTACACAGTATATCCCTGAGGGGGGAATGCGAGATGGCTTTGTACAGCTGGTGGAGGATGGGAAAGAGGTGGCCAGACAGTTGCTGCAAACGTGATTGGACATGGCCAACTGTTTGGCCCGTTCGATGGCATCAGTGATTGCATTGAGGAGGCAGGCCTACTGCGATCTTAAGTCTTTTTGCCTAATGTACAAAACAAACTGCTGGACATGCCCTTTGAGGGCGAACTTCTTTTCATCCAGAAGGCGGATGATTCCTTAGATAAACATAAGGAGTCAAAGATAGCTGCAAATTCCTTGGGCCCAGCTGCACAGCCGGCCAAACCTGCCTTCAGCTCTGAAAGCCACAAATGTGGCTAGTGGTTTTGCAAAGTACTCTTTCGGCCTCTGCAAGGCAGTGGAAAAATTATACACAGTATATCCCTGAGTGGGAAATGCGAGACGGCTTCGTACAGCTGGTGGAAGATGGGAAAGAGTGGCCAGGCAATTGCTGCAAACGGGCCTGGATGTGGGCGACTGCTTGGGCCGGTCGATGGCACCAGCGATTGCATTGAGGAGGCAGGCCTATTTCAGATCTTCAGGCTTCCTGCCTAATGCTCAAAACGAACTGCTGGACATGCCTTTTGAGGGTGAACTTCTCTTCGGCCAGAAGGCGGATGATTCCTTAGAGAAATTTAAGGAGTCAAAGATAGCTACGAAATCATTGGGCCTAGCTGCGCAGCCGGCCAAACCTGCCTTTAGCTTCACCTCCTGGGGCAGAGGCTATAGGCGTTATGTGCCTTACGTCAGGAAGGCGCAGCTCCCGCAGGCAAGGGCAGAAAAGTTTCTTGCACCCCGAGAAGAGCAGGGGTTCTTCCAGGGGCCAACAAGCAGCGACAGCGGCGGGGATGGCTCAGCCCTCTAAGCCGCTTTGATGTTCCCCTCCCACGACTTACTGGTTGGTGGACGGCTGGCAGAGCATTGGCCCCAGTAGCGGGAGATTACTTCCAATGCCTGGGCCCTGGAGCTCAGGCAGTGGGCTATTGTTTGCCTTTCTTAAGGAAACCTCCCGGCAGACCACTACCACCTCCAAGCCAGCCGGGATAGGAGCTCCAGGAGGAACTGAGAGCCCTGTTGTTGGAGGGTGCCAAGGAAGAGGTAACACCCGAGCAGAGAGGATCGGGCTGGTATTCCCGGTATTTCCTAGTGCCCAAGAAGGGAGGGGGGTCTCCGTCCCATTTTGGACCTCAGGGTTTTGAACAAGTTCCTGAGGAAAGACAAGTTCAAGATGGTGACGTTGAGAGAAATTCTCCATGCTCTCGAATTGCAGGAATGGCTGGTCTCTATAGATCTGCAGGATGCTTCTTTCCATGTGCCAATACATCGAAAGTACAGCAGGTTCCGGAGGTTCCTCATAGGGGACAATTACTATCAGTTGAAGGTGCTTCCCTTTGGGTTGACCTTCGCTCCAAGGGTCGTCTTCAAGCTCATGGCAGTAGTTGCGGCTCACGTCAGGAGATCCGGAGTCCATGTATTCCCGTACCTGGATGACTGGCTGATCTGGGGGAAGTCAGCAGAGCAGGTTTTGTCTCACCTGGAGGACACCTGCTCACTACTCCACAGACTGGGCTTCTCCCTGAACTTGAAGAAGTACTACGTGATGCCAGTCCACAGGCTCCAATTCATCGGAGCAGTCCCAGACACTTGAGTAGGGAAGGCCTTTCCCCCCGAGGAGAGAGCCAACAGCATTACGCAGATGGTGAACCAGTTCTGGAACCACGCCACCTTACCAGCAGCTCCCTTCCTCTGCCTTTTAGGTCTCATGGCCTCATGTATCTTTCTAGTGCAAGAGACCACGCTGCATATGAGTTCTCTTCAATGGCTCCTATGGGGCCAGTGATCCCAGTACCTCAGAACCCTTTTGGACTCCCTCAAGGTATCCAGGGCAGTGGCAGGCGACCTTGGTTGTTGGGCCGACTCATGGCCTCAGGCCTGGATGGTCACAGATTCGTCTTTGAAGGGTTGGGGCGCTCACTGCAAGGACTTGCAGGTGAACGGCCTTTGGTCAGTAATGGAAGCCAGGTGGCACGTCAACAGGATGGAGTTGCGAACCATCAGGTTTGCCCAGAAAGTGTTCACTTCGTCTCTGAAGGGGTAGCATGTCTTGATACTGACGGACAATACAGTGACCATGCACTACCCGAACAAGCAAGGTGGTGTGCGCTCCCTCCCCCTTGGCAGAGAGGTGATGCAGCTGTGGTTCTGGCTATTGGAGAACCGGATCTTGGTCTCAGCAGTTCGTCCGACGGGGACAGAGAACAGTTTGGCGGATGCTCTGAGCAGGTACAGCACGGTCTCACATGAGTGGGAAGTGTGCTGGGAAGTCCTCTAGGAGGTCGTCTATCACAGGGGTACCCCATCAGGGGACCTGTTTACCACGGAGTCCAACAGGAAGTGCAGACAGTTTGGCTCAAGGGTACTTTTGCAGCGAACCGGGCACTAGAGAGCGTGTTTCTGGTGGATTGGACCTTCCCTCCGATTCCTGTCATTCCTTTGGTTCTGAGGATGCTCATGAGGTTTCGAGCAACCATGATCTTGATCGCCCCGAATTGGGCGAGGAGGACGTGGTACTCAGACCTTCTGGATCGGACTATCTGCCTCCGTGCCCGGATCTCCTAACTGAACCCGGAGTCCCTCATCCTACATGTATGGCTCTTGAGAGCATGAGATATTGATTGATTGATATTTTATTTCTATCACGCTTGTACACAAGTGTTTCAGAGTGTGACAAGGCAAGGGAGGGGAACAGGGGAGAACAAAACAGCGATCTTACTAGGCCCAGTGACATTGAGAACGCGCAAGTGCATGGGAGAGGGGGGAGGGGAAAAGTGCATGGAAGGGGGGAGAGGTGGAAAGTGCGAAGCAGAGGAGAAACAAATAATAAATAAATAATAAAGGAAACAAACAGTGGTAATGCAGCCAGCAATTTGCAAGTGCTAGGTTTAAGGCAGCAGACAGGGTAGGTCCGATTAGTGCAGGAAGAAAAAGGGGAGGTTGTATGGGTACAGATACAGACCCCAGTGCAAGGGGTGGCCCGGAGACAGTGCGGGAGGGTGACAGGATGAGCAGGTACCAGGGCCCAAAAGACAGAGGGTGCACGGTGCCAAGAGAGAACAGATCAGCAGGGGAGAAGGGGGGAGCAAAGGCAGAAGAAAAGAGGAAGGTCTTGAGGTGCTTCCGCAACCGGAGATCGTTCTCCTCAAGTTTTAGAGTGGCATGGAGGCTGTTCCAGAGGGAGGCCCCAGCCGAAGACAGAGATCTACCCCCAGCTCGTTTCTTAGAAAAACGACTGACCCTGAGTGAGTTGGAGGTAGAGGAGCGAAGAGCTCGAGAGGGGAGGTATTTGCGGGGGGATAGCTGAAGGTATTTTGAACCCAGGCCCTAGAAAGCCTTGTGGACAATGCAGAGGGTTTTGAATGTAATCCTTGCATCCACTGGGAGCCAGTGAAGAGATTTCAGAGCTGGAGAGATACGATCCCAGGGCTTGAGGCCAAGGACAAGTCTCGCAGTACTGTTCTGGATTAGTTGCAGAGGGCGGAGAGTAGAGGCAGTTAGATTTAGAAAGAGGCTGTTAAAATAGTCCAAGCTAGAGAGAACCAGAGCTTGAGATACCATGAGCTTCTGGGGGAAGGAGAGTAAAGGCAGAGTACCTCTGAGGAGGTGCAGTCGGAAATTTGACTTTTTAGAGACCTCAGAGATGTGGGCGGAGAAGGAATGGGTGGAGTCAAAGATGACCCCGAGGTTCTTAGCCTCACAGGTGGGGGTAGGAGAGAGTGAGGGGAAAGGATGGTGAAGGTGTGCCGATGAGGAGAATCTCCGTCTTGCTGGCATTCAGACAAAGATCATTGGCGGCACACCAATCTTGAATGGTAGTTAGGGAATCCGAGATGAGAGAGGGAGAGGAGGTGGCAGAGGGCAGCCTGAAAAGGAGTTGAGTGTCGTCAGCGTAGCACTGGAAATTTGAGCAGAAAATGGCAATGCAGTGGGCGAGAGTTGCCAGGTATTGGTTGAAAAGCCAGGGCGAGAGGTTAGACCCCTGGGGAACACCACAGGTAGAGAGGAAGATAGATGAAAGGAAGGACCCAAGTTGGACCTGGGAGGGTCGATCTGAGAGGAAAGAGGTCAGCCAGGCCAGAGCCTGATCAGTGATACCCAGGTTTTCACATAGACGGTTGAGCAGGATGGTATGGTTGACCGTGTCGAAGGCAGAAGAGAGATCGAGGAGGATGAGGACAGAGGGAATGTTAGAGTCAAGGTTGGTGAGCAGATCTTCACGGATGTTTAGGAGAGCAGTTTCCGTGCTTCTGGCAGCTCTGAAGCCAGACTGGTGGTCATGGAGACAGCCAACAGAATTGGAATGAAGGTTAAATTGAGAGATGGACAACTTTTCCAGGAGTTTGCCAAGAAAGGGAGTAATGGAAATTGGGCGATAGTTAGCTGGACAAGAAGGATCAGCTGTGGGTTTCTTGAGAAGAGGATGCACAAAGGAGTACTTCAGAGGGGAGGGGAAGGATCCGGAGGCAAAGGAGTGGTTGCAAAAATCAGCATATGATGACTGGAACCTCTCTGAGTAGGTGCTTGACCATCTACAAGATCTCTGTACGCGTGCAAGTGGAGAAGATTTGAGGCGTGGTGCAGGGAATGCGAGATTGACCCTATCTCTTGCCCACCACTGCAGTGATGTAGTTCCTTCTGTCACTGGCCTCAGCAGGCCTTCAGGTTACAACAGTTAAAGGATATTTGGCGGTCTTGTCTGTGTTTAAAAGGCAACACACAGTTTTGGCAGAACAAGTCAAAGTCCACAGCGCTTGTACACTGAGGAAATTAGGGAAGCACTAAAGCTGCAGGTGGCTGAGGGGTGTGGGAGCACTGCCAGATGCCACCCACAGTTAAGAACCTAAATGAACACAGACAGTTCTGTCTCACTGCGCTGAACAGTGCAATAGTGACAGGTGTTCCAAGTAATTCAAAGAAGGAGGGATTTCTCATGAGTCCAATGAGTTTAATAACGAAGTAGCCTGACATGTGTTTCGAGTCATCACTGACTCTTCATCTGAGGCTAAACATAATGCACAACATAATGATGAACAAAAATAGTACAGCCCAACATAAACAGTTTGAATGAAAGTCGTCCATTGTGAAAAAAATCAATAAAAAATTGATAAGGACATTAGTAAGGACATTCAACCAAAAGGGCAAACACAAGTGCAGGTAGGCCAAAAAGAACAGCAGTTACAGCATATATATTAAGATAAAATCAAATAGCAACAAACGAAAATAATAAAATAATAGATAAATAAGATTGGCACATTACCATATTAGGAGGGGATTGAATTGAATGGAGAATCCATAGGTTACGGGATGCATGTAAGAAACACAGGTAAAGAAACAAGTTGCAAGGAGTTAGTTATAATGCATCCATGGAACAGCACAATTTATTTAAAATCTTTTCCCTATTTTTGTTCATCATTATGTTGTGCATTATGTTTAGCTTCAGATGAAGAGTCGGTGATGACTCGAAACACGTGTCAGGCTACTTCGTTATTAAACTCATTGGACTCATGAGAAATCCCTCCTTCTTTGAATTACTTGAAACACCGGTCACTATTGCACTGTTCAGCGCAGTGAGACTGAGAACTGTCTGTGTTCATTTGTGTTTAAAAGGCCCACGAATTTGGGTTCATATTTCATGATCCTGGTGATGGCTCAATTCCTGAAGGGCCTTGTAAATAAGTTTCTGGCAACACCCTATGTTGTCCCAGATTGGAATCTAAATCTGGTTCTAACCTTCCTGATGGCAGCTCCTTTTGAGCCCCTGCATGCCTGTTCTTTGTGGCTGCTCTCTTTGAAGACGGCCTTCTTAGTGGCAATAACATCCGCTATGCAGGATAGTGGACTACAGGCCCTTTGTTCCAAACCGCCCTTCCTGCGGTTCTTTCGAGCGAAGCTCTCGATGAAAGTATGGCTGGGAATTCTACCTAAGGTGGTGTCTAAGTTTCATCTTTCACTTGCCACAGACCTGCCAGTCTTCTATCCACCTCTGCACCCTTCCAAAGAAGAGGATTGTGTCCATCGACTAGATCCCAAAAGGGCCCTGAGTTTCTACGTCGCAAGGACATATGAATTTCCGGAAATCTGACCAACTATTCGTGGCCTATTCTCTAGCCTGTAAAGGCCTGGCAGTTGCGAAACAAACACTTTACCGGTGGATCATTTTGTGCATAACAGAGTGCTATCAGTCTGCAGGCAGGGATCTGCCTTCTGGTATCAGGGCACACTCGACTAGAGGGGTCCCTGCGTCAACTGCCTTACAAAGGGTAGTCCCGGTTAGGGATATTTTACACTACAGTCTAGATGTCTGTGGGGCTGATGCATGTTATGGCAAGGCGGTACTGCAAAATCTGTTAGTGTAACTTTCTACCCACCTCCATTGCCTCACTGCTTGGGGAGTTTATCAGTTAAGGAATCTGCGGTAGAAAGGCAATCCATTGAAGGAGAAACTACTTACCAGTATGTTCTTTCTATGGATTTTTCTCCCACAGATTCCTTATCTCCCCACCCATTCATCCCCGCTCATATTGTTTGGCTGTTGGTGCGCATCTCTTCTTTAGTGGGTTCACACCTGGTAATCCATCCTGGGATGACCATTTTCTGTCATGCAGCATGTTTTTTCTCTCTAATCAAAATAAAATCCTTTTCTGATGCTCCAGGTTGTGGTGTCTTTTGCAAGGTTTTTCATCCCTTTGGAAGTTTATTGTTGTATTAACCTTGTATGGGCTGGTTAGCCCGCTTTTTTCTCTCTCTGTTTTTCTATGCAGCGGTCGTGCTCGGGTAAAAAAAGGGGGAAACTGAGGTGTGGGCCGTAGTGACGTGGTATATATACGACGCCTGACGTCACATCCGTAGCCGACGATCGAGCACTGAACAAGATGGATAGCCAATCGACGGCCCAGTAAGAGATAGATGAGGATATCTATCAGATGAGGAATCTGCGGGAGAAGAATCCATAGAAAGAACATTACAGTAAGTAATTTCTCCTTCTCAAACAAAGCAATGACTATAAATGCGTAGGTTCGGAGCAAATACCGTGCCATGATATTTTGTTTATTTGCTTCTCATCACCAGTAGAATACAGTCTATTTTGGACATGGGGTACATATCTCTTGCTTGTCGAGCATTCTTAGTGCATTGAATAGACTGTGCTTGCAGAACATCCATGTAAGGCTTGAGTGTCTAAGGCTGCCAGATATCTTTTTTTGGTTTTGGTAATTTTTGGTGGCATAAGCCACCATATTTCGCCAAAACATTGTTTTAAAGAGGTTCCAAGAAGCAGTCTTGGTAGTTGGCATGACAACTAGAAATGTTCTGCCATACAATCACCAAGGCACAAAGTGTTCCTTTCTGTAATTCTACATGGATGGAATCCAATAGTGGCTTGTTTAACATATTTTTGACCAATCAGAAGTACCGTCACATGCCTGTGTGATTTGCAACTTCCGCTGAGTGATCTGTTTTCGGGAGACTGTAAGCAGTGGCTGAGGAATGCTTGGGCAGTATCGAGCGGTGCCTCTGTGGCTACACATGGTAACCGTTTCTCACCAAAGCATAGCTATCGCTGCTCTGATCACACACTTTTTCCCTCAAGATGCCTAACCGTGACTGAGCAGAAGCACTGTTTACATAATTCACCCAAACAATTGAAACAAACAACCATCAGTTTAGCCTTACAAGCGAGTAAGCGGTATAGGGCAACTAGATGGAACGTGTTTGACATTTTGTAGCAACCAATTAATTATCCAGGAGGCCTAGAATCGCAACTAAGGAGGAGGCGAGACATTCCTGGGAAATGTATGCGTTCACGAAACGCTGCGCAATTCCCACATCACCAAAAACCCATTACTTGGGCTCATCCAATTGACATGGGGATTCTCAGCCGCCACCCAGGGTGCAGAGAAACATGCAAGCAGTGATGGATTTGGCTGCTGTGTTTGCTTCGCATGGGGAGAAGAGTGATCATGATGACCAGTAGGCAGCAGGGAAGAGAGCGTGGTGGGGGAGGGGTGCAAGGCCGGGGTTCAGTGCTGACTCCTCCAGATGAAATACTATCCCACCAGGACTGAAGCACGTACGTTTGGGGAGTGCTATGTTTGCTTCAGGCGTGCAGATGGGAAGTGGGGGTGGGCAGCGAGTGGCTTCAAAGAAGGGCTGGAGGCTGTGAAAGCCCTCGATGGAACAAGAAATCTGCCCTTGGGTGGGAATATAACATTAACCGATTGATTTATGTCTAAGGATTATACCTCATTGCCAGATGTATGTCCCCTGCTCTCACTTATGCTCAGGTTTTGTGGCTGTACTGATAATCCAGTTTGGCCTTTGCACCATTGCCCAAGGGCTCAGGAATGCGATCTGCCATCTTGGGATCAGGACCAGCTTTACGGTGACAGTGCAATTCCCTCATACTTGCTGAAGAGCTTGTAAATTTATTCTCATGTCATCTGTGTTTGGGTGAGTGATGTGTAGGCTGTGTTGGCACCCCGTCCTCTGCCTTGTATTTTTCGTTGGGGGTTTTACAATCGATTTCTGAACTTGTGCACCCAAAATGTGCTTGTCGCAAACTCCAGCCAGCTCCTGAAGTGGACTTGTGACCTGGGTCCGGCGCTGCCTGCATGTAAATCTCCTGCGCACAATGTATTAATATTAGGTTTCTCAGAGGCACATTTTTCTAAGCTCTCCACTTTCAACTGGAGACTCAGATTCACTTGCTCGCTGTCTCACTTTAAACGAAAAACCTCCAGAATTGTAAAACATTTCTCACGTTGTTTAATACAAGGCATACATAGTTCAGCCAGTGCTGCATTTTTAACCTGGTCTTTTGATGTTTACTTTTTTCACAGTGAATTCCGTACTAAAATGTAAAAATGCAATGCAATTTGAGCTAAAAATAAAAGCTGGGAATGGCTGAGCAGGGCGTACGCTACAAAAATTCGCCAAAACATTGCTACAAAGGGGTTCCAAGAAGCAGTCTTGGTGGCTGGCATTACAACTAGAAATGCTGTGCCATACAATCACCAACACACACAGTGTTCATTTCTATAGTACTACACAGATGTAATCCAATAGTGTCTGGTTTAACGTATTTTTGACCAATTAGGAGTAGTGTCAAATGTCACGTGAGTAAACCAGGAGTAAGACAGCATGACTCCTGGTAAATTCTTGGTGAATAAAATAGTTGCATGTACAAGACATTTTATTAGCGGTGGTAAAAATAGCATGAAACCAATTAGGGAATGACAGAGAACGTGGAGAGACAACTAGGGTAAATCCAGACATCTAGTAAGAAATCACAAGGTTTGAAAGTGAGGTGAGCTGGGAACGATTTTGCTCCTGCTTGTAGGCTAGAAGAGCATGGTTAGCCTGACAGCAACAGCTATCTAGGGCTACCTTTGGCTCCCCAGGACAACTGATGTAGAACAAATGCACATATTTGAATGTTTGGTAACAATCTTAAATAAACATTAGGCCATGTGGGCTTTACTGCACACATTCACCAAAACTTTTTGCCAGGATTCCATGTCAGGGCAGGATGCTCACTTTGGCTGAGCAGTCCTCCAGAGTTTTCTAGTGTAAATGGTGTTTCTTCACTTCACTTCCCTTCCACCTCAAGATTTAGGTACTGCTATGGGAGTGTGTTAAAAATGAGGAACCTGTGGAAGAAAGGAATCCATTCAAAGAACACATTTTTACTTCTCTGTAATGTTCTTTCTGATGTATTAGTACATCCCCCCCGCAGATGCCCCAGCTGCCACCCAAACTGCCCCTCTTCGCAGATAGCTTGCGCACCTCATCTTTTCTGCAATTCCGCAACTTCTGAGCGTTATTTAAAATTGAGGTCATGGGGTGCAGTGCCTCTACATGTCCTGGTCTAACATCATGTGAGGCTTAGGAACGTGCATTGACACCTGGTGGAACCAATGAAGAGCTGCGCTGCATCCCCTGGTGGCAAAAACGTTTCTGAAGATAACTGCCACTGGAGACAGAATATCAAAGATGAGGAATTTGTGGGAGAAAGGACTACAATTCCTCAGAAATAACATTACTTAGAGGTAACTAATTTGTTCTGTTATAGGTTCATTGTGATCCTCAAAGCTGAGCTGATTCTGATGGTGTACACAATTAGAGGCATGTTTCCATCATACAGTCTGTGAAATGGGGGCAGTATTTGCTACTTTCTCGCAGCTTTGGCATCAGATACTTTGATGTGTAACTGTAGTTTGATAAAGGAGATATTGGAAAAGTCTCTTTCAGTCTCGGAAGGAAAATAGGTCCATGAAAACGAATGTACACAACACAAGCTTGTATTTACGCTCTCTTCAGCAGTGGTGCGGTCGGGTTCTATTGCCTGGTCAGGTTTAATGACTGTGGAATTAAATCATTAAAAATCATTAAAAACACTTTTGGAGCGCGTTTCTCACGAAGCGCAGAGGGAATTAGTCAGCCAGTTCTTTTTGTTTGATAATTGAAGCTGTCCACCTAATTCTCTCTGCACCGTGCTAGGCCCGTATTTCTTTGTATTAATGTAAAAGCGGCTGACATTGTGCATTGATTTTCTCCCCGCTGTCTTCACAGCTCAGCAGTGCTGACTTCTCATGGAGTATCAATATTTCTCATGTTCGACAGCTGCATCTGGATGACGTCCGGAGGTCCTATTTCTTTGTATCCTTTTGTGTTGTGAGTGGGGGGAGTTTACAGTGTGACCGTTCAGTGGCCAAGCACAAAAGAGACCATGGGCCATAGGCCTCATCACGAGTATGGCGTAGGGGGTTAACGGCACCGGTAAGGATGCCGGTGCCGTTAACCCCCTACTGCCGCATTCCGAGGTCCCTTAACCGGTCCCACTAAGGCCGGCTGTTTTTACCAGCCACCCTTAGCGGGAGCCGCTAAGGGTCCAGGGAGCTAATAACGGGCCCGCTATTTTTGGGCCCGTTATTAGCTCCTTCCCCATTCCCATTGAGCCCTATGGGGGCTCGAATGGGAATGGGGAATGGTTTTTAGAATGGGGACTTACTGGGTCCTCCAAGGTTGGAATGACCCGGTAAATCCCCATTCCGACTACCCGGACACGGGTTTGGAGGTAGCCATGGGGCTAAAAGCACCATGGCTACCTCAAAACTCGTAATGAGGCCCCATGTCTTTGAATGCTCCTCTTGTTACTGAGGCATTCTTCATAAGATGGATCAGTAGTTTGGGTATGCTCAGAGAGTATTTTAAACCCTAGACTGCCAGCTCAAATTGACTCAGCTGGATAGGTGCTACAGAGGGCTATTTGCATGCTTCTCAACTCGCCCTCTTTTGCTGATCTCTGACAATCTTTGCTGTCATCCAAAAATGTTTGCTCATTTCTATGGGCTCACTGTGTCAATGTTTAGCTGATAAAGCTATGTATAAAATACCCCTCCCATATATAACAAACCTAGTATGGAGGAGAAATCCAAGCTTTTCTTTTAATACATTTGCTCTTTGGCTCTGAGCTAAGGTGAATTTCCTGGGATGACTACTAAATGGTGTTGTGACCTGTACAATGAAATGATTGAACTGATGTATTTCACCCTCCTAGAAAAGTCAACAAGTTTAGAGGTTTAACTTGTTTCAATTGATAGATTCAGCCAGGTAGTCTTCTTACTTGTTACTGGTGAGCCGCTACTACACGCATGCATCTAAGCGCTTTGCGAAATGGCCATTAAAGCAGACAATTTGAATCTATATTCCTCAAACATCAAAGGGGACCGATTTCTAATGTTCAGCTCTGCAGGAATGGCCCAAAAAGGAGCACAATCTAAGTTTCGCAGTTGGAATATATTTCAGCATACACTTTGTGATGTTTAACGGACCACTTCCATATAAGCCTTATGTGCTAATATGATGAGTTTGAAAAAAGATTCTGGCACTGACTGTGAGCCATTGTAGTAGGTGAACACTGCCATCCAAAATGTTTGGGTTTTGTTACCCTAATACAATTTTTTACTCCCTCACCATGAAAGACCATTCGTGTTTGCTTAAGGTCTTACTGATTGGCAGCAGCAGGATTAAATCCCAAACAAAAGCAGTGAGCATGTGTTTAGGACTCTACTTACACTCGTGCACTTGATACAAACAAGACAGATGGCTGTGTTAATGCAGCAGACAACAGCAGTCCTTCTGGTAAAACTGTCTGGATGCCCACACTGTCACGCCCGTTCCTGGCAGGGGACCACGGCCATGGTCCCTATGGCAACGATGGCGACACGTCTCGTACATTTCTCCTAGTTCCACGAACATGGAGGTCACAAGGAAGTGCAGCGCTCTAGTCATCCAAACCAGGAAGTTCCAGCAAGATCCGCCCCCAGCCACGGAGAATGGATTTCCTTCGGCTGTTTCCTCGACTCGGCGCGCTGCTACTGTCTTCAGAGGCCATGCTAAGTAAGTCCGCGACTCCAGACTTGCTTTATTTCCGTTAGGAAAGCTTTCATTCTTGAACCTCTTTCAATCCTGTCTCCCATTTTCTCTAGTGAGCTCTCTCTCCTCGTCCGTACATTACAGACAACATCTTTCAACATCCAACGACAGGGATCATTTGCTCAACGTTCAGTACGTATCACTCTTCCTTCCCTTTGTACATTCACACCACTTACACCTCTCAAATTCTAAACTTTCTCTTTACTCCCACACAGTTACCCGCTTTACTTCGGGACTACATTTCCCAACAAGCCATGCAATCTCGACGGATTCCATTCAGCGTGCTGTCCAGATTCGGTAGGTGTCTGTCAAAACCATTCATTCACCTATTACAGCTCTTTCTTTCAAATAATAGCTTTCACCCACTACTTTCCTAAAACTCGCAGAGATCATCGGAATCAGCAATTACATTCTTCCCGCAGACCGCAGATTGACAGAAGTTAAAGGTACACTGCAGTCTAGTATTAAGTTCACTCACTAGTACTTCCGTATAACCAATCTGTATTCCTTGTTTAGGATAGTCTGAGATTTCAAGTGTCTCCCGCTGACCATAGGACGTCGGACTACTGCAACCAAAGTCTTTTACCGGCTGATCTCCACTCCTCAGCACGACAGGGTTTTTTTCCCCACGAGGGTTTCCCTGACTTCTTCCCATTCTGCCGAATTCCGGGCAGGGTGAGAGGACGACAGGTGAGCCTTATATTCTTCATTGAGAAAACAAAGAGTATAGGTTAGTGCACGGTTTTGTTGTCACCCTGAGTTCTGTAATTGTGACTGTGAAACACGGCTATCTCTATTGGAGTATTTCTAATAGTATCCAAGCTTAATGTTACACACACCCATATACACTACATTCTCCAGCATGGGGTCTGACATGGATTCACGTGCTTGTGAATATTCCCCGTCGTCAGCCTGTGAATCCTCGATGGTGGCCATCTTCAGATTGTTAACGCACGCTTCAGTGTTGGGAGTCCTCTTAGTGCTCTCCGAGCTATTTTCCTAATATTTTGAGTTTAGTAAAATTAGATTTTTGGATTTATGGTTCGACCGGAGGTCGACTACCGGCAGGCAGGGATCTGGTGTCGGTGAAGATACTACATCGATGACCTTTCATTGGATCAGCGAAGCCCCAGGGGTGGGCCTACATTGTGCCTTTTCAGCATGACCGAGGAGAAGAAATGCCTCTTCAAACTCTGCACGAAAGTGGACTAAGGAACGTTTTCGTTGAGGATCGACACCCCAAATGTCTTTACTGCCTGCATCCGGACCATGATGAGGAAGGATGCAGGGTTTGCTGTGACTTTTTAAAAAAAAGACTAAGAAGGATTGCTACAGCAGGCTGGCGGCGTGGCCTCTGTGCATGGTCATGCTTCCCCCAAGACTGGCCGGTCCCACAATCAGACTCCCTCGGAAAGGAGGTTGAGGTCAGTGGGGGTCCAAAAGAAGGCAAGGCAACACGCCACTGATCCCACTGGGTTTGCTGCTGCTGTGGGTCCCAGCTCGGGAAGGACAAGCTTGCCATTGCTGACCACATCCATGGTGAGCCTACCAGTGCGGGGCCCCCCCTCTAATAGAAAGTCCTTAACTCCTTTGAAACTCTTCTTGCCATCAGCGGACAAGGCGACGAAGAGGAGATCCAAAGTGGGACCTTCGCTGCTTCCATCGGCGACGCCATCAGCATCAGTGTCTCAACCAGTCAAGACAACACCATCATCAACATCATCATCAACGGCCACAACCACATCGACGACGATTGCTTGTACCACCCGTTGATGACTCCATTGATGACCTTGTCGACGACCACTACTTCTTCAAAGGGAGTGCAGACCAGTAGGGTGGTGCCCACTGTCGCAGCAATGGCTGCTCTGTGGGTGTCCCTACCAGCACGCCATGAGGTAACTATTGTGGCTTTGACAAAGACCCCTGGAAGGGGGACAGCAGCCGCTTCCCCGCAGAAGTATCAAAAGAAGGTAAGGAGTAAGGCTCCGACGACCCCTAGAAGGGGTACAGAACACGGGGCAGAACCAAGTGTGCCGGTGCACATTTACACTAGCTCCGATGATGATGATGAACTGCCCGAGGTCTACTATTCGAACCATGAATGGAGCCAGGGACCCTTGTTTGAAGGTGGGTGACTGCGGGGTGAACCCTATCGCCTACCTCTTCTTCAGGAGAGGCATACCAGCCCAGAACCTCCCCCTCTCATTCCTCCTACACCTTAGCCCAGGAACATTTCGTTGGACATTCTGACCACGCTGGTATCAGAAATTCAGCAGAGACTGCCACCCGCACCTAACCCTGCTCCCTCTAGAAGTCCTCCAAAACCACTTTCCGGAAGCCCTTCTAGGTGCAAACGCAAGTCAAAGGACCATGCTGGTCCATGGCGCCAACCAACACCACCACCACCAGCTCGGGAATTTACCCCAACAGGGGATCCTGCCACCACATGGGCGCGGATACAGCAGCTTTGGCGACGGACACTGATGAGGCTGGAGAGCAAGCAGGCGTCGATGACCCACACAGGGCCTCTCCGCTGGATCATGTAAGCTCCTTCCACTCATTGATGTCCAGGGCCTCTGAACTGTTTTAACTGGTGCCTTAGGAGACGAGAAAGGAAGCTTTATTTATCAACAACGCAAGTCCAGGCGGTAGACCATCATCTCCGTCCCCTTGTTGGACGATATCTAGAATGAAGGCCTCGTGCTGTTGAAGAATCCAAGCACCGCCCCACCCAAGCTGGACACGCTCGAGAAGAAATAAAAAGTCTCGGACTAGGCCCCAAGTGCCTGAGGTCCCAACCTTCACCTGACTCTGTGGCCTCAGCTACGGCCAGGAAACATTCTGCGAACCCACTGTCTTCATCCATGGTACCCCCGGACCAGGAGGGGAAAGAGCTTGACGCTATGGGGAAGAGGATTATCTATACGGTTGCCAGCACCATTAAGGTCGCTAATGCCCTGGCCATTTTGTCCACGTACTACCGGGAGTTCTGGTATAAGTGGGGCCCCAATCTGTACTTCATACCTGACGACAAGAAGGCAGAAGCGCTTGAGCTGTTTCAGGAGGGTGAAGCGGCCTCAGACCACGCCATCACAGTGGCGGTGGACATCACAGACACCGGATTCCGTCAGGTGGGGAACGGAGTGTCTCCTCGTCGACAGAGATGGCTGAAAGCCACCAACTCTAGGCCAGACGTTCAGTCTGAGGTGTTGGACATGCCACTTGACAGGGAAAACCTGTTCGGCAAGACGGTCGACAAGTCTCTTCAAATCATCAAGATTGACACAGAGACGGCATGTTCGCTGGGTACCCTTCAGCAACGTCGGTCGTCGTCCTTTCGTTCCTCAAGGTGAAAACACGGCAGGTCTTCCAGGGGTTACACCACCTCTTATCAGCAGCCTTCCCGATCCACGATGCAAGAGGCATACAGAGGTTGCTCGCAGGCATACGGAAGCAGAGGACGGAGCTGGCGCCACCCCCTGGGCAGGGCCCCAACACCGAAACAGGCCTGAACTGGCCATGGACTCTGACCCCCACTTGTGCACCCCAGTAGGAGCTGGCAAATGAGGTTCGTCAGAGTGTGGAAGACCATCACCACCGACGGATGGGTGCTGGACGCTCTCAGACAGGGGAACACTGTGGACTTCCAGCCCAGGTGTCCTTGTATTCCCCCTGTGGCTCGACAAGCCCATGGCTCAGCTGCTGCAGATGGTTCACGCCATGTTAAAAAAAGGGGGCGATAGAACGCATCCCCCAGCACCTCCGGGGCTACGGGGTGTACTCCAGATACTATCTGGTCCGAAAGAAGACACGAGGGTCGAGGCCAATCCTGGATCTGCAACGCCTCAACAAAAACTTGAAGTCCCAGAAGTTCAGGATTGTCACATTGCAGCACGTGCTCGGCCAACTGGAGGAAGGTGAATTCCTGGCATCTCTGGATCTGGAGGATGCCTATTTACACATCTCCATCCATCGGAAGCACCACAAGTTCCTGCGGTTCGTGGTCCAGGGTTGACACTATCAGTTTAAGGCACTTCCCTTCGGCCTGATATTAGCCTGAGGGTCTTCACGAAGTGCTTGGCTCTGGTGGCAGCACATCTTCGTCTCAAGGGCATCGATGTCTGCCCTTATCTGGGCGATTGGCTAGTTCAATCCGCTCCCATACTCTGGTGAGCCAGCACATGGCGAGAACTGTGCGTTTGCTGACGGATCTTGTATTCTCCATAAATTATCCAAAGTCCTGCTTGGAGCCATCACAGAATGCTCCGTTTCTGGGATCCCAACTCAACACAGTGACTTGCCTGGCGTCTCCCTCAGAAGAGATGGCGGTAGCCATCCTAGGGAAGGTGCAGCACTTGTCGTAGGTGCGGTCGGCTACTGTGCGGGCTGTCAAGTCGCTGTTGGGCATGATATCCTCCTGCATCAACCTCGTCCTCCTTTGCAGACTACAGACGAGGCCTCTCCTGGAGTTTCTGGATGCGAGGTGGCTGCAAGTCTCGGGATCCTAGATGGACAAGACCACCCTGAATGAGGAATTTCGCTGAGCAATACAGTGGTGGGACGTGTGCTCTCATCTCACACAAGGGGTCCCATTCCAAGTCCGTCCTTACCAGGAGAAAGTCACCACTGACGCTTCTCTGGAAGCTTGAGAAGTTCCAGACAGTTGCACGCCAGAGGCATCTGGCTGACAGAAGAAAAGACGCTTCACATCAACGTTCTGGAGCCGCCAAGTCCTTCCTGCCATCGATGAGGGGCAAGGTAGTGAGGATCTTCACGGACAACACCACCACTATGTCCTACACCCGGAAGCAGGGCAGAATGCGCTCTACGGCGCTCTCCAGGGAGGCCCAGCATCTGTGGCACTGTGCCATTCGACAGGACGTGTTTCTCGTCCCTTTTCACCTGGCGGGCACCAAGAACACCATTGCAGACTCGCTCATCAGGGAGCTATGTTCTTGCCACAAGTGGGAGCTTCGCCAGGACCAGGTGGATCTTCTATTCCACGAATGGGGTCAACCTCAGATCAACCTTTTTGCGACAGCGATGAATTCCAAGCATCAGAAGTTCACCAGCAGGTTCCTGCAGCCGAAGAGCATGGGGGATGCATTCTCGTTCCCGTGGGAGGGACTTTCCCTATACACTTTTCCTTCGTTCCCACTCCTGCTACGAGTGATCAACACACAGACAGTGTCACTGCAGGATGATACTAGTGGCTGGAGTGCGGCTGCATCAAATCTGGTATCCAGACTGCTACGTCTGTCAGTGGCTCCGTCCATCAGGCTCCCACTACTTCCGGACCTTCTCTCCAGAGAGGGAGGGGTGATTCTGCACCACGAACGAGCATCGCCGAACCTCAGGGCCTGGATCCTGCAGCCCTAGAGTTTGGACATTATTCTTCACCTGCAGAGTGTAAGGTCATCCTGGCCAAGGCCAGAGCCTCTTCAACGTTGACGTGCTACAGCCATAAGTGGAAGCGTTTCTCTGTGAGGTGCCGGGCTCAGAAGATTACCCCTCTGCGTGTCACAGCCCTACAGCCACTCCAATATCTGCTTTCCTTGGCCAAGTCTGGACTAGCTCATGCCTCTATCAAAGTGCACCTGGCTGCCATATGCCGTTATACCAGGGCGCCAGGTAGGCCTTCCCGGTGGTCGCACAGACTCGTCAAGGAGTTCCTCAAAGAACTCTTCAGGACGTTTCTGCTGGCGAAGGCTCCTGCCCCAGCTTGGGAACTCAATGTGGTCTTGACTAAGCTCATGGGGGTGCCCTTTGAGCCGATGCATGAGGCCTCGCTCAAGTTTATGCCGTGGAAGATGGCTTTTCTCCTGGTGATCATCTCAGCCAAGCGGGTCAGGGAGATTCAGGCCCTGTCTTGCAAGCAGCTGTACTCATCATTCTACGCTTCGAGGGTGGTACTACGTACACATCCCACCTTTATGCCGAAGGTGCTGTCGGCGTTCCACCTCAACGAGCCTTTGGTGTTGCCTGTCTTCTTCCCGTGGGTCGTCACCTGTGGAGAGGGCCTTGCATTCGCTGGACGTTGCTCGTGCCTTGCAGTTTTACATGGCATGCACAAAGAGCTTTCGGAAGACTTCTCTGCTGTTGGTCAATTTTGGACCTGTGATTCACGGCAAGGCCTTGTCGAAGGCTTCCATCTCCAGGTGGTTCTCCAGCTGCATCATACACTGTCATCGACTGGCTAGCTGGCTGCTGCCGGGCCGATAGAGAGCCCACTCCACCAGAGCCATCGCAGCAACGACTGTGTTTCTCTTTGGCATGCTCCTGCCCAATATCTGCAGGGCTGCTATGTGGAGGGCCATGCACACCTTCACATGGTTCTACTGCGTTGACAGGGATTCCAGGGCAGAGTACCGATTCGACCAAGCGGTGCTACGCAACCTGTTCATTTAAGGTGAGTCTGTTCCAGGGGTGAGTGTTTATTGCTGCTGTTGATAGTTGCCACCTCCCGTGGTTGTGTACTGCTGCGTAATCGTTATTTATGAGCATGTGAACCCATGCCAGACCCCATTCTGGAGAAGGTTTAAGTTACTTACCTGTAGCTATTGTTCTCCAGCATGGGCCTGGCATGGATTTACATGCGAACCCTCCCTCCTTTCCCCCTGTGGCTCTTCTTGGTTCATACTGCCACTTTATGTGCTTACCAGATCTGAAGATGGCCACCAGGGGTGGAGCTTAGGGAGAGGACTGTCATTGGATGGGGGCAGTATGACCAAGAGGACAGTGATTGGTTTCGAGTAGGAATACAGTTTTAAAGTGAAACTGTTTTTTCTTTAACAGAGGATTCCCAGCCTGACGACGGTGAATATTCATGAGCATGTGAATCCATGACAGACCCATGCTGGAGAACAATAGTTACAGGTAAGTATTTTCTTTCTTTTTCACTGCTAAGTGAATAGATTTTATTGAAATTTAGTACGCTGTTTATGCATCAGCAATTGTAACTTCCATTTCTACACCATGTTCAATAGTGATTGATGTGATCTGCTTCACAATCTCAGAAGGACTATGAAGGTCAATCAGGCGCTTGTGAATTGGCATCTCGAAGCGATTCCATGTCTTGGACCCTTCATCACAGGGTGTTTTTCTGGTAGTGATTTGCAGAGTCTTAGTGGGCATATGAACTAGTCCCTTAATTTTCTGGTTCTTCTCCTTAGCACCTCTAATCAAGTCAGCACACACTTTCTCAAGTGACTTTACATTGCGACTGGCCAGTGTGATTCTGATACAGTGGATTGCTACTTCCTGTTCGACAGGTGCTTTGCCAGCGTCTTTAAATGCCATGGCTAGATTTGTTTCCAGGCCGACTTATTCGTCCCTACAAAGACACAAACAGCAGTGAGCCAGGAGCAAACGTTAACGCTCACTGTGTGGATCGAAAAGGACAAGTAACTTAAACCTTATCAAGAGCAGCCATGTTGGAAGTCTTAATGGCACCCTGTAACAAGTGTACTCCTACGTCCCGTTCTCTTTCCATCATAGTTAATGGGTGTGGCCCCATTTGGGGGGGGCGGGACCTGAGCCAATAGAACCGGAAGAGTGGTTTCCTGTTTAAATTTAGAAGGCAGGTGTGGGTGTGGCCACGAGGTGTTGTGCCCTCCGCAAGCACCACCCTCCACTGCCTCACATAAGTCCCCTTTTTAGCATGGAATTTGTTATTTTTTGTAATTCACTTAAACCAGCGTTCGGTGCCCTCTTCCTTCATTGTATGTTGGTGTCTGTTGGGTGTTCAAGATGCTCATCCCGTGACAGTTCCTTCCGAGCCTCAGACCTACATGAATTCTGCATGGAGTGCCTCCAGCCGATCACCAGTGGAACGCAAGTGATGCACTTACTCACAGGGCTCTTAAAAACTGTCCTCAACGATCAAGGGAGATTTATTTTCTAGATCTCCTATTACCCATCTGAAGGAATTCATGTTGAAAAAGACATTTGGAGATGGTGAGTATACCTGTGAAGTCTGTCTGGCTTCTGCCAAGTGGGCCAGAGGGTACACCTCCACATACCAGGAGTGTCAGGAGCTTGGTCTCTGGGGGCTTATGCCCTCCTGAGCAACTACTTAAACTTTGCTGCACCACCACCCAGGTTTTTTCTGAGTGTTCCCAGTCAACCTGTGTATAAAGGCTGTCCTTTGGACTTGAGTCTCCCACGCATGTCTGAGGTAACATACTGATCCGGCGTTGCCAGACTTGACGCAGACTCGGGTCCCGGCTTTCCTCTTGCGGCTCTTCTTCAGAGACAGCAGCATCACTAATGGTGCGCCAGAAACCACATACCCCGATCGGATTACCTCCTACAGTATCGAGATATAACTTTACACCCAGTATGCAATCTCCTTCGGTTCAAACCTCTTGGTGCTTCATACATCCTCCCTGCACTTCAGCACGTAGGTACTCTGATCTGTGGTCTGTTGCTAGTCAGCAACCTCATTGTGTTCTTGCGACCCATACCACAACTTTGCCAGCACTGCATCTTCAAAGACACATTCTCAGGCACAAAGTCAAGTTTGAGAGGATAGGTTCTTCTCCCACTTTTTGGGATTAGTGAAGTCACACCAGATGACGGACTTGTTGAACTTTTGGGATCATTTAGGAACCTCCAACCACTCTAGCAACGTAAGTAGCTCCACCTAAATCAGACCTCACAGATGATACCACTAATACTTAGATGCTACCTCCTCTGGCGTCAGTCCCTATGGCTCTTACACCGGCCACTATGTTGAAGTAGCCCCACTCTGAGACTCAGCCAGTGTCCCCAGGCCCTATGTTGAAAAAGCCATTGAATGTCAACTTTCCTGGGGATTCTGTTGCTTCTCTGGTAGACCATGATACGGATGTAGACGAAAAATACTACTTTACATCGTAAGCTAGATTGTTTCATGATCTTAAAGCTGGTATTGCTACATTGTTGGGCATCCCTCCTCCCCCTTGGACGCAAGCAGAGGGAAGTATTCTTGCAAAGGTTTGGCCCTTCAGTCATCATGCTTGTCATGCGTTCAGGCCTGTGAGGTGGTTGATGTCAGTGGCTGGAAACATTTGCAACAAACCTCATTCCTGTCAGGTTGCAAATGAAATAATTGAAGCCAGATATCGTCTTCTGTAGTAGCAGCAGCATTCTTATACAGTAAGCCTACTTTGTTTTCTATATTTTCAACCCCCTCATCACACCTAGCCAAGGATTTTAGAATCATAGAGGCCTGTGCGCAAGGCCTACTCTAATTCTGCACTACACTTGAGGCAAACAAATGCTGATGCCTTATTGACTGCTGAGAACCAGCGCCATTGGCGTAAAATCGCAAACATTTTACTAAACCTTCCTCAGGATAGGCAGGCCGCATTTAAATCGGGCCTGGCTGAGAAAGCAAGTTGCACAGAATCTGGTGGAATACATGGTGCACTATATACACACGGCCAACCATGGTATGTGCATTTGGAGCTGAGAAATGCCACTCAGCCTGGAGGAGCTCTACACGATTTTCCAAAGATGTGCAAAATCAGTTTTTGGGTCTTCCTTTTGACGCTACTGATCTTTATCATTTGCCCACAGACAAAGAATTAAATAAAATAAAACCAGCTCCTTGATCGCAAAATCGTTAGTGGTTCTCCCGAAGCCAGCAACTAAGTCCCTGCTCAAGGCCACTCCAGGCAGGAATCCAGGGCAAGATCATTTGCCGTCTTTTGAGGCAACCAGAATAGACGTGCTTATCAACCTAATAGGTTTCCAAGCAAACATAGACGCAAGCAACCCAGTTCAGCGAATAAGGGTTTTCATTTTCCCCCGCCTCTCAGCCACCTCTGAACCAAAGAAAAAAATAAATGAGCCTAGAGGTCTACCAGATGCCTGTTGGCGGCAGGCTATTCCTGACAAATCTGTGCTTGGCAACACCATTTTGCAGATCCTCAGAATTCTTCTGTGGTGTTGAAGGTTTTTCGACTACCTCTGCCTTCACCTCCTCCTGTAGCTTTACCTCTCATTCAGATCTGCTCTCACCTTCTATTGCAGGAAATTGAAAAGCTTATCTAAATGAGAGCTGTGGAGAAAGCACCAGCCCCAAAGAAAGTACTTGCTTCTACTCTTGCATTTTTTCCATACCAAAGAAAAACCAGGCAGGCCTGCAGGGTTATATGTGAGAATTTCCCCAGTAAAAATGCAGTAATGAGAAAAAGTAGTCAGCAAAAAGTCGTTTTCAAAAAGGTAGTCATTTAATACAAGCGATACAAAGAGTGAAAATGTTGCCAGAAATAAGGTTGCCAAAAAAGCTATTTTTAAATACACAAACGTGCAAGACTGTTAAACCCTAGCGAACACCCAAACCTCTAACAAAACCTCCACCATCACCCTAACTACATTCCTAACCCTTACCCTAACTCTAATTAAAACTCTTATTCTACCCTGAAACCCTACCCAAAATTAACCCTTCAGTGCGCTAAAGCATTTTATTTGCATGTGACTCAATAAATAACACCAAATAAATAGAAAATAAACATTGAAGCTAACCTCATCACCAGCTATCCACAAGTTCTCTAGCACTTTTCTTAACCTAAACCCTTGCTTCAATCCTAAAGGTAGCCTTACCCTAATTGCAACTCTAACATATTATCCTAACACTTGCTTTACCCTAACCCCTATTCTACACCAGCATCACCACCCCCTCCAACCTTCCCATCCCTTTCTTTAACACCTACCCAATCCATTGCTATTTTTGTCCCAGCCTTACTATAATCCCTTACCCTAACACTTACCCTGACACATACTGTACCGACATTAACCAAACCCCAACATCACAAGCCCTCCCACAACCACATCAAGCCTTACCCTATTTTTTGATACTCTTTATTGATTTCAACAACAAGAACAACACACAAAAAAGATTAAAAAAATACACAAAAGAAAAGACAGTGGCCCAGCGAATCAACCCCTACCCCACAATACCCCCAAAGATCTTCTTCTCCTTACTACAGTTGCAGATCCTAAGCCATCTGAATGTTAATGTGGTGAACATATCTACCCCCTCAACAGCATCTTCTCCATCCGTAGGCCCATGCCCGCCCGCTTCAACAGTGTGCAGCAACTCCCTCAGGCAATCATCATTAACATCTAGGATGAACCCTCTTCAGAATCTGACTCCAGTCTTTGAGCTTCAGAAATAAGGTAGTGTTTGTACAGACCCCATGTGTGTCTGGGTTTAGCACAGGAATGCACTGTTCTACCATACTCAAGCTCCATCTCATTGCAATAGAGAATTTCCTCTCTCCATCGTTCCTCTCTAGGACCCTGATGTCTACCCCACCTATTCTATTCTATTGTATTTAATGTTTATAAAGCGCTAAATCGCCCACAGGCCTCAAAGCACTGACACTCAGCTAAAAGTAGGAGCTGCCCCACCAGTCTCCTCACTTGCCCTGGAATCTGTCTGTAATACCCAGCAAATCGGTCTCCGGTGATGGGACCACCCTCTGCTCCACTATATTGCTCAGTATCTCAAATACTCTTTCCCAAAATCGCAACACTGTAGGGCAGTTCCACGCTATATGTATGAAGTCTGCTGGTACACCAGTGCAAAAAGCACACCCATCTGAAGTGTCTGGGAAGAATCTGTGCAACATCGCAGGGGTGTAATAAAACTGATGTAAATAAATAAAATTGATCAACTTCAATCGACTATTGAAGACAGTCTTTCTTGTTTGTGCACAACAGTAAATCCATACCTCCTCAGATATGACGCTTACCAGAGAGTCCTCCCATTTCTTCCGAGAGGACTCTGCCCATCCCACCCTGGCACCCTGTATTTTGCTGTAAAACTAAACACAATTCTACTGGTAGCCACCAGTTCTATCATCCCATCAAGTAAAGTGGCAACCCCTGTTTTTTTGGAAAAGATGATAAAGAGTCCCTTCAGGGATTACCACAATCTGAAATATAAAAACAAATCTAGAGATGTGACAGCCTCCCTACTCCGCATTCCCTCTGCAGTCAAAACATGTGCCTCGGGGAAAAGAGGACCCTAAAACAGCAGATGCCCAATCGCTTCATACAGCGCACAAATCCCGGCTCACTGGTCAGTGGTAGGCCCCGGGACATGTATGATCAGGAGTTTTGGAGAATAGATAATCTCTCCCTTCACTTACCCTAATTTTAACCAAAATCTTTACGTGAACCCTAACCCCTATCCTTGCCCTAACCCCTATCCTAATCCTAAATCAGGCAGTCACAAGCCTACTAAACTCTCTTTACCATAAGACTTAACCTAGCAGCACTGCCGTTTTGGCTACTTTTAAGCTGCTTTTCTTTACTACTGTTTGTTTGACTGCTTTGTCACTGCATAAGTATTTTCATCACGATTTTTTCACTGACTACATTTTAATTGGCAACATTTTCACTGTATACTGCCTGCAGGTTGTGCTGGATCAATCATTCTTCAATCTCTTCATTCCCCCTGAAAAATTCAAGATTCTGATGCCAGTTTAAATAATTTAATCTCTTTGGCTGGGGGATTGGCTACCATCAGTGAACCTAAAGGATGCATACTTATATGTACCAATCTGGAAACCGCATTACAAATTCCTACGTTTTCATTTATGAACCAGCATTTTCCATACACGATCCTGGCATTAGGCCACAACACGGTGCCTCAAGTTTTCACCAAAATTATGGTTGGAATGGGGTAAAGGGAATCATGTGGTCTAGTGGTATGAATTGATATCCTTACTTGGACAACTGGCTGCTAAGAGGCTCGTCTCCAGAAGAAGCTTGCAGGATTCTGCTGCAGGTGCTCTGCAACTTTTATTTCACTTAAATCTTCTGAACTCTGAGCTTTCTACAGCGCAGAGTTTTATGTTTATCGAGTTTAGGTGGGACACTGTGTTGGGAATGATTTTTCCCACGCTGGATAGTAGACTGGACATTCAGGCTGCAGCCTCTCATTTCCTCGGCGGGAAGTACACATATTCTTGGTGGTATCCGAGGCTGCTGTAACTTCTAGCGTCATGCATTCTTTCAGTGTCCTTTGCAAGGCTCTAAATGACAAGAATCTAACTAGAGTTGGTGCAGATTTGGACTTAAGAGGCCAGCGATCAAGGGGACACAGTGTTCATCCCATCTCACCTGGAAAGGGACCTAAATTGGTGGTAACAGTCACTGAATCTTATGGCGTGAGTACCGTAGAAGCATCCGTTGTGGTCAGTTGTGATCTCAATTGACTCATAATTCGAGGGCCACAGTGCTACCCTGCAGAAGAACTCAGTTTAGAGGTTGTGGTCAGGGCAACAAGGCAAGTATCAGACTTTGCGTAGACAAGTAAGCCAGTACATAACAGCATACACGGAATACCACTAACCTGCTAACTCGGGTAAGAAAGGTTTAACCGGCTGGTAATGCAGGCCCCTGCAGTCTAAGCAAAGAATACGGCAATGAATCACTGATCAACAAGCATCAACAGAATAACTAGGAGTCCCTAATTACATTTATTGCCTTACCGTGTTGGACTCCTGTCCAGTGGTAACAAGGTTCGGATGGGCAGGGGAAGTTCGTGGCAAATCCTTAGTTACGAGGCAGAAGACAAGCAACCAACCCACAACGTACACCTGTGGAAGTCTCTAGTCCGTGTACTTGTGAGGGACGAAAGCAAGGAAGTTCAAAGTTCGAAAAAACCAAGACGAAACAAAATCTTGTCGAAGCAATCCAAGGCAAAATCCAATAACAATCCAATGTCATGCAGGGAGCGGGCAGTGCAGACCAAATCAGTATCCAAGGCAATATCCAATGTCAGGCCAATGTCGAGCAGGGAGCGGGCAGTGCAGACCAATTCAGGATCCAAGGCAAAACAGGGACGGTCCGTGGTCAAGAGGGGGGAAGGCAACCAGAACAAAGGCAAATTCCAAAGAGCAACCGAAGCAGTCCAAAGTCAAAACAGGGAGGACCAGAAAACTGAGATCAGGAAACAGGAAGTCCGAATCCGAAATGCCACCGAAGAAAGTTCAGAAGCGCCGGTGAGTGTACAGGGAGGAGCTTATGAAGACGGTATTACGTGACTTGGCTTGCGTGATACCGTCACAGCAGGACGAGTGCTCCTGTAGTGTAGAGGACGCCAGCGTTACCAGGCTACCTTCCAGGCACCGCGCTGCATCCGGGGTAAGTAAAGTATTCGACTGCTTAGATACACCTTTGTTTTGCGCTGAAGGCTTTGATCGCGGAAGCGCCGATGTGCAACTGGCGACGCCGTGCTTTCTTTCCCAGCTAACAGACTGGAAGGGCAGAGAGATCTAACAGTATCCTCCCCCAAAGAGGCCCTCACCCTACCTTCGGGCAGACCAGAACTGGGACACTAGAGCAGGAGCATGTATGTTACACGCCGGTTCCCAGGTACGATCCTCCAGACCGTACCCCTTCCAATCTACTAGATAAAACCGTCTACCTCTGCGTATCCGTGTGCCCAAAATAGCGTTCACTTCATATTCATCTGAACCATGAACTCTAATAGGAAGCGGGTGAGATGGAAGCCTGGTAGAAGGATGGCAAGGTTTAACAAGAGAAACATGAAACACCGGATGGATTTTCCAAGTAGACGGGAGTTTCAACCGGACAGCCACCGGATTAATGACTTCCGAAATGACGTATGGCCCTACGAATTTAGGTGTTAAAGCCTTGCGACCTGGTATTCGCAGGTTACGCGTAGACAACCACACCTTGGTACCTGTTTTGTATTTCGGAGCCGGAGACCTATGAGTGTCCGCCGTTTCTTTCATTTTCGCCTGAGCTTGGAGTAAATGTTGTCGAACCTTTCTGCGAGTTTCAGACAAATCCCTCACACAAGCCAGAGCTGCGGGGTTATTCAGTGGAAGTTCGAACTGTATAGGAAGGGCTCTAGGATTCATTCCATGCATAGCAAACAATGGAGAAACACCTGTCGCAGTATGCATAGAATCATTATAAGCATATTCGGCAAAGGACAGAAGCGAGACCCAAGAACCTTGAAGCTGACTGATAAGGCAGCATAGGTATTGTTCCATAGACGCGTTCAGTCTGCCCATCGTTTTATGGGTGATATGCACTGGAGTATCTACCATCAATACCTAGGGTAGAGGTTAACGCTTGCCAAAAGAGAGAAGTGAATTGTGAACCCCTATCAGTAATGATGATTGATGGAAGACCAAAATGCCTGAATACGTGTTTCAGAAACAGGCTCGCCAGAATAGGAGCTGTAGGAATTCCTTTGCAAGGAACGAACAAGGCCATCTTCGTGAGATAGTCAATGATAACCCATATCGTGTCATATCCTTCTACCAGCGGTAGTTCCACAACAAAGTCCATGGAAATCATGGTCCATGGTAGTTCAGGTATGGGCATAGGCCGTAACAAGCCCACTGGTTTGCCATGAAGGGTTTTGCACTGGGCGCAAACCGCACAGGTTGACAAATGGTCCGCAACATCTTTTGCCATACATGGCCACCAACACCAACGTTTTAGTAAATCCAGAGTCTTCCGGATACCTGGATGGGCGGCAATAGACGAATCGTGGCACCATTGCATCGCCTGTTGTCTAGTATGAATATCGGGTAGATAGACCTTCCCATCTTTATAAGGGAGGGACTGCACCATCTCCAACCTCAGAGTGGATATTTCCGTGGGAGATGTCTCCACCCAGTCTCGAAGCTTGTCTTTGAAAAACGGTTGGAGGGTACAACCACATACCACCTGGTTAGGTAAAAGCGGAACCCCATCCAAGTTACTGGGCTCAGGACTACCATGGTTACTAGAAAGTGCATCAGCTTTAGAATGGAGGGCTCCTGGACGATATGAGATAGTGAAGTTAAACATTGAGAAAAACTCGTGCCAGCGAGCATGCCGAGCTGTGGTACACTTAACGGACTGGAGTGCAAGCAGGTTTCTATGGTCGGTAAAAACCTGGACAGGTTCTGAGGTACCCTGCAAATGGTGCCTCCATACCATGAAAGCATCTCTTACAGCCAAAAACTCTCGTTCTGTGATGGTGTAATTCCTTTCATATGAGGTGAGTTTCCTGGAATGGTATGCAACCGGGTGAAGACCGTTGGTCTCGGGGCATAATTGCGACAATATCGCTCCAAGAGCAATACCTGAGGCATCTGCTTCCACAATGTAAGGCCGTGCCGGATTGGGGTGCTGGAGTACAGGTGCAGCAGTGAATGCGGTCTTGAGACTTTCAAACGCCTTTTGAGCTTCCCCATTCCAGCGAAAAGGCTTCTTGGAACTGGTCAAAACCGTGAGGGGGCAGCAATGGTTGAGAAATCCTTAATGAAGCGTCGGTAGAAGTTAAAGAACCCCAAAAAGGACTGAAGCTCTTTCAAGGACACAGGGGTCGGCCACTGTAACAATGCTGATACCTTGGAAGGACTCATTTGCACCCCATGGTTGGTAATGTTGTAACCTAGGAACTCCACCTCCTGTACATGAAATATACACTTTTCCAATTTGGCGAATAAGTGGTTTTCTCTTAATCGCTGCAATACACTGGATACATGTGAGATGTGTGTTTCCAGAGAGGGTGAATAGATCAGAATATCATCCAGATAAACCACCAGATAACGGTCAAGCATATCATGGAACACTTCATTGATGAAGTACTGAAAGGTAGCCGGGGCGTTGCACAGCCCGAAAGGCATCACACAATACTCAAAAAGCCCATATTTGGTTTTGAACGCGGTCTTCCATTCATCTCCCTTTCGAATTCTCACCAGGTTATACGCTCCTCGCAAGTCCAATTTAGTGAACACCACTGAACTTCTGAGTTGATCCAATAAAACAGAGATCAGCGGGAGTGGATATTGTTTCTTATGGTAACCGCGTTCAGAGCCCGATAATCAATACAAGGGCGTAGGTCCCCCTCCCTTTTGGGGACAAAAAATAAGGGAGAGGCTGCAGGGGACTTCGATGGGCGAATGAAACCAGTTTCTAAGGATTTCTCAATATAGTGCTTTAGGATTAAATCTTCTTTGGGTGTCAGAGAGTATATTCGCCCAGATGGTATCTTTGCCCCATTTACCAGTTCTATTGGACAATCATAAGTCCTGTGGGGTGGCAGAATGTCTGCTCCAACTGCATCAAAAACGTCCTTGTATTCTTGATATTCCCTTGGTAATATTGTGTTGATAAAAGCTCCCACAACGGGAGCGGTATCAAGCAAGGCGTGACTTGGTTTCGATGTGTCGGGAGTACTTTCCAAGCAGTTGTTTTCACAATGATCAGAAAGGAACATCACCTCCCCCGATTGCCAGTCTATTACGGGGTTATGTAACCGTAATCAAGACAGTCCCAATATGCACTTAAGCTGTGTAGCCGCAATGAGATCAAAAGTTATTTTTTCATTATGCCCACAGCTAGTGGTCATTAACAACGTGGCTGTACACTCTGTTACTGGACCTGAAACCAGAGAAGACCCATCAACCGCACTCACGGTTTCAGGAAAAGGTTTAAGCACAATAGACAATTCCAACTCTCGAGCATAATTTTTGTCCATATAACAGCCAGTAGCCCCCGAGTCTAGGACAGCCAAGACCTCCTTTAGACCACCTGTGTCAGAAGAGAGGGTAGCCAAGAGGTAATATGGGGTGGAAGAATTAGAGTCCATGGAAGAAATGCCCGGCAGCTGGACCCCTTCTACTGCCGAGCTTTGGCGTTTTCCTGCTTCTTAGCTGGTTTCTTGGGACAAACAGGCAGAAGATGATCTGAGGCCCCGCAATAGAAACACAATCCGTTCTTCCGCCTGTGTTCTCTTGTTTCAGCGGAGAGAGGTCCCCGTAATACACCTATTTGCATAGGTTCCGAAGGACTAGACAAAGGAGCGGGGAGTGAAAAGGACGTGCGAGGAACAGTTCATTTTTTCCCTTTTCTTTCCGCTCGTCTTGAAACGATTTGTAACACCAAATCAAGAAGTTCAGGGAAGGTATTTGGCACAACCGGAACAGTGGCCAGGGTATCTTTCAGGGGTTCCGAAAGGCCCTTGTAAAACAGTGATGCCTTCTTATCTTCAGGCCATCCGGTCTCTGCCACAAGCTGATTGAACTTGGCCAAATATGCAAGAAGGGACATATCCCCTTGCTTGAGGCCAAGTAACTCTAGATCCGTGGCTTGTGTAGCATAACGTGTATCAAACACACGACTCATTGCATCGATCAAGGCGTCACAATTGTGATTGACTGCCATCCTCTAGTAATAGGTTAGCCCAGGCGGCCGCTGTACCACCCAAATGGGACAGCAAAAAGACAGCCTTAGTCGTTGAGTCAGGAAAGGAAGCAGGTCTACAGAGGAAATGCAACCTGCATTGATTCAAAAAGGTCCTGTAGGTTTTAGGATCTCCATTGAATCGTTCTGGGGGCGCCAATGGGAACTGTGCCGTCATGTACACCGGCCCAGCCCCTGGTGCCGGTGGTCCTACACCTGACCCGCATGCCATGTCAGACGGTGGTAGTTGTGCGCCTGGGGATTGCATACTCGCTTGTAGTTCATCGATCCGTCGTTGGGTGACGGAATGGGCAGCAGTCATATCGTTACGAAGGTCTGCCACTAATTGCAAGATAGTGGTCAAGGTCTCGTTCGCATCCATGATTTAAAGGCTTCTTAATCTGTCAGACCAAGGAAGCACTTGAAATGGAGCGACTTGCCTCATCGTGTAGATGACGAAGTCTTCCAAATAATGTACCTGTCTGGCTATTAGAAATAACAACCAGAATGGTCTATTACTGGAAAGGCAGGAGACCGATGACCCAGGCGCCGTAGAAGTGTAGACACGGTATACCGGAGGACACACCACCAGCTGAAAACAAGGCAAGTATCAGACTTTGCGTAGACAAGTAAGCCAGTACATAACAGCATACACGGAATACCACTAACTTGCTAACTCAGGTAAGAAAGGTTTAACCGGCTGGTAATGCAGGCCCCTGCAGTCTAAGCAAAGAATACGGCAATGCATCACTGATCAACAAGCATCAACAGAAAAACTAGGAGTCCCTAATTACATTTATTGCCTTACCGTGTTGGACTCCTGTCCAGTGGTAACAAGGAGCTTATGAAGACGGTATCACGTGACTTGGCTTGCGTGATACCGTCACAGCAGGACGAGTGCTCCTGTAGTGTAGAGGACACCAGCATTGCCAGGCTACCTTCCAGGCACCGCACTGCATCCGGGGTAAGTAAAGTATTCGACTGCTTGAATACACCTTTGTTTTGCGCTGAAGGCTTTGATCGCGGAAGCGCCGATGTTCAACTGGCGACCCCATGCTTTCTTTCCCAGCTAACAGACTGGAAGGGCAGAGAGATCTAACAAACACAAACTCTGTTCTATTTCAACAAGAAGGGGGCACAAGAGCTCCAGAGATGTGCCGGCTGGTGTTTCAGCTATGGGAGTGGGCCATAGATGACATCATCTTCCTGGTAGTTGCTCATCTCCCAAGAGATCAAAATACAGAAACAGACCGAGCAGGGTCAGTGTCGGGAAGTACGAGTGGGGACACAATCCAGCCAGAGTTTGGGAAGTATTTGCTATTTGGGACTCTCCTCCGGTAAACCTGTTTGCATGGCGAAAAACTTCAAATGCCCTTTTTTCACAGTGTGGCATGCCCTAGGCATTGGGTCTATAGGCGATGCATTTAAAATGCAATGGAGCAAGTGGACGTTGTATGCATTCCAAAATCCCCACTCGGGGGCTGCAGAAGGGGTCATCAAGCTCAAGACATCTCTCCAGTGCTCCATGATACTAGTGGCCTGCACTGCCTAGAGATACTCGGATCTTCTTTGTTTGGCCTAGGAGGGACAATATTTCTTTCTTTTGGATCAGGACATCCTGTTTCAGCAGAAAGGAGAGTTCTGCTCTCTTGCACACAATCGCTAGCCTCAGCAGCATGGTTCGTGAGGAACTGATATGAGCGTATCTTATCTGAGAAACTCGTGGTATCAAAAGGAGAGTCACAAACAAGAGATGCAAGTTCAACAGCTTTATTTATAACTTTGCAAGGGGTTGGAAACTTCCTAACTCGCCATAAATCTAAAGTGGGATAAAACTCGACCATAAAGTAAAAGAAAAACAGTCCTATTCAATACAGTCAAATCAAAGGTTCTACACCTAATGCCTACCCTAATTCTAATACAAAAAGGTGCAAGGGAAATGTACACAAAATGAAAAGGATAGTGTTTTCAACAATAAGATCAGGTTGGCAAGGGGTTTGATGCAATGATGAATCACTTCCCCACAATTTCACCTTGGCACAGGGGGATTTGAGGGCATAGGGACCTAGAGAGCACAGTTTTCCCCAGTGGGGCACACTCTGGCTTGCTGGGGTGAGTCACCAGAATGTTCAAGCTTCTTTCATAATCAAATGTTAGTTTAGGCTTTCCAAAAACAAAGGTTGCACATGGTTTCCACAAATAGATTTATTTGTTTTGAAACAAAACCTTAATGGTCACAATCTTTCATAAGGGTCTCAGGGATACCCTTCCCCAAGCTTTCTTGGTCGAAGACTTTTGAGACGGCATAAGTTTGGCTTCTGATTATGCCTGATCACTTCGACAACCGTTACCTTCACTTTCTCCCAATGCTTTCTGGTATTTGTAGTTGCAGGATTATGGGCTTCCCTCCGTCAGGCTCTTGTATTTTAAACAGTTCAATATTAAGTTTCACGCAACTCCCCTCCGTCGGGTTCAAGCCTATCTCTGCTCCTGTTTTAAACACTTTCTGGGCTGGAGTCCCTTCCAAAGTTCCTTGCTTTTATTAGCCAAAGACTTTCGAGACCGGAGGACTCTTTTACTTCCTTGCCTTACCACTTCAACACTACAGCCTTCTGGTTAATGTATTTCCCTCTTGCATTAACCTCTCATCTTTGCTTTTCAACACAGTTCAAAACATTCCTTACAGAGACTTTCAATAATGCAGTTCCCCTTCGCAGGACCACTCTGTTACTTTGCATCACAGTTCGTTTCTTCTCTATTAAGTCCCAAACCCTCTCCAATAGTTTCACATTGTCCTTTTTAATATAGAGGTTTGGCTGTTTACTTCAAGTCCCACAATGCAGTTCTAATGTATTCATTCATATTGCTGTTCTTTCACTTTAAGTGAGCATCTGTGTCTTTGATTCACTTCAGTTTAATGGGGAATATTGCTTTGTTAGTTTTATTTTCGCACGCAATGTTTCTGAAAAGTAGAAAACACTTTAAAATGGTTTTCCATCACACACGGGCAACTCTCAGAATGTGTACTGTTCTTATGGAGCCTTTCCACCACATGCTATTTCTTTAGATGCATATGCTTCACTACATTGTATTTGCTGGATAAACTGTCAACAGTGGAAATCTTGTTTTTAGTTACCTCGTGGTTAGAAGATTCAAAGGGGCTCCCGTTTCATAGCTTTCACCAGCTTTCATTTGATGTCTTGTGATTACTGCATCTCGCCGGGATAGGCAGTTTCGGGCTTTCCCTCTAACCCACGGACTCTCCAGTGTTTTCCAAACCACAAGGGAACAGATTCTCAAAAGAAAAGGGGGAAGGCAGGCTTTTAATACGGCCTCCTTCGCATTCTTGGCCTCAGTCCTCATAGCCCTTGCTCTCTTGCCATACCCAGCACGACTTTCTCTTCTCAGTCTCTTCTAGGGCTTTGGCATCTCTTGTATTCCTCACAGCTCCTCTGCAGCTCTCTTTGCCATTATTCTCTTTCTTTGTGTTTCTTCTTCGGATCCCAACTCGTTGCCCTCCTCGCTCACAGTGTACCTGTGTGCTGCACCTGTTATCCCAGGTGGGGAAGGTAACAGGTTTCAGGTGGGTATGATTGGAAAGGGAGGCCTGACCTTGCCTGGCCTCATTACTGGGACAGATCCATTGAAAAGAGTCAGAGGTAATCTTCATGACTGTTCCTGATCTTCCTCAGCCCAGTAGTACTGATAGAGTAGTAACGCCGAGGATCGTGTGAGTTGTAGTGTCCTACAAAGTAGGTTGGGATAGAGGTACAGATTGTATCATAAAAAAGGGGGGAACAAAAACTTGGCATTTTCTTCTGTAGTAAGAAGAAGCTGATTTTTGGAAGCAGTTTGATAAATAAAGGGTATTCCTCACCGGTGTTGCGTGAGGTAGAATTTGTTCCGGCCTGGTGGGTATCCCAGGTTTGTTTTCCCGTAAGGAATAAGGTTGTGGGGAGTTGGTAAAACAGTAACCTACAAAGGCTGAGGGGATGCCGGATAAGGAAGTTGAAGCAGGGGAAGGGGACTACCATGTCTCACCTTTAAGTGTTCTTCCCAAGGTCCCCAGAGATCCTTTAGCCAGGTGATCCTCCTTCGCTTGTCCGCCCCCAGAGTTGGAATCCAAAATTGATGGTCTGCCCCAGGCCACCTGAACAAAGAAACCCTGGGGTCTACAAGTGAGAAAATCCCTCAGGTTTCTCACACTTAGGAAAACCTGAAAATCACGCAGGCGGCTAGAAAAGCATCCACTCGGTCCCAGTGGCTTTCAAGAGTATTTATTTGTTTGCTTGCTGGCGCTTATACAATAAGAATATACTGTTTCAATGCGCCCAAAGGGCAGACGGGGATGGAGGATGGGAAATAAATTAAGAATATTAAGAGCCGAGGAGGGGGAGTGACAAACCTGCTATGCCGTGTGAGTATTCAGAACGTGCAAGTGCAGAATTGACAGTTGCAGGACTTATTGGCAGCAGTTGGAGCCTACAGAAGTTCAAGGGCATTGTCTTTCTTATGAGCAAGTTCAATAGTAAAAAGGCATTTCTGGTCTGAGATCTCAATGTGGTCCTTTTTGAATTGGCTTGCATACCATTCTGACCCATGGATTTGGTTGACATCAAGTTGGTGCTGTGGAAAACTCTGCTTCTAGTTGCTCTAACCTCGGCCAGAAAGGTCAGTAAGATGCAAGCTTTTTCTTTATCTGAAACCTTCACAGTGTTTCATGAAGACATGGTTTGTTTGTTTGTTTGTTTCTTTCTTTCTTTATTTGTAATGCGCTCCAGACCCAAATGTTACCGGGCGCAGCAGAAGGTATATGCAAAGCTTACAATGTTACATAAAACGAATTTGCTATGAATAAAACATTTACAGTATTGAGCACAAAATGTACAGTATTACATAATTGTATAGTTACAAATTTACAGTGTGTTTAAGTCGTTACCGTGTGCACTCAGAAATGTGCAGGAACAAAATATACAATATAAGACAGTTATAAGTATAATACAGGTAGCTAATAGTCTCTATATACAATTGAGAAAGGTTAGGCGTGCAGTGGAGAGGAATCATATACAGTGTCTAGGCATTGTTATCATTGATATGTTTAATGAAGTTTCTTCAGAAGTGTGAGAAAGGTTGGTCTGCTCTTAGGTTAGGTGGCAAAGCGTTCCACAAATTGGCAGCTCTCACAGGGAAGCTAGCACCACCAATTTTGGCAAGTCTGAATCTAGGTACTACCGGGCAGTTGGAGTTAGCAGTTCTTGTAGGTCTGTTGGACGTTTTTTCTTATTATTTTGTCCGTCAAGTAGCTAGGGGCAGCATTATTGAGAGCCTTATGAGTTAAGGATATCATTTTTAGATGGATTTTATTGTCAGTAGAGAGCCATTTATGTTGCTGTCTAATATAGGAGATATGCTCCCCATTCTTTATGCCTAATGCAGCTCTAAGAGCATTATTTTGTAGTGTTTGGAGTCTTTGGGTAGTGGCTTTGTTGGCACCACTATAGAGGGCATTGCAGTAATCGAGTCAGGAGAGTATTAAGGCTCTCGCCAGGGTTAGACAACTGTTGTTAGATAAGAAGTGGTGTTGCATACACACCTCTCCTTCCTTCTTTCCAAAGATTGTCTCATCCTTTAAAATTAATCAAAACGTTCTTTCTTTGCATTTCCATGTCCAAGAGCTGAGGAGAACCTTCACTATCTAAATGTCAAAAGAGCTCTAAAATTGTATTTATCTCGAACAAAGAGTTGCAAATCTTAAGTGCTTTTTGTCACATTTGAAGGTTACTCCCCAGGTGAGCAGGCCTTCAAAAGCCTTCACTGCTCTGTGGATTGTAGAAGCAGCTACTGTATCCCAGCTATTCCTGGTGATGTGATCAGCAAGGCGTTTACCTGGTCGTCTTATTCTGCATTTTGCAGGAATTCCTGCATGAACGCCAGCTCTCAATATAATGCTGTTTTCAGTCAGTCACGTTTCAGAAATACTCTTTCCTAGATCAGTTCAGGATTCCTCCTCCTGTACAATGTATGTGCTGAAATATCGCCCTGAAAGTATAGAGGAATAAGAAAGTGTTACTCGCCATAGTGACTACTGTACGCCGTGTCCCCTTTCCTCAATACAACCCTCCACCCACTCCTCATAAAGGTTGTAGCTTAGGCCATCAGAGCTGACGTGGTAAAAAGGGGGACAGACGGGTGGTGCCTGAGGGCAGGCTTTGCAGGGTGGAACCACACCGCACGATTGCGCCTACATGCCCCTTCAAAATTGAAAAAGGAAAGTATTCTTGCGGTGCAGGTAGCTTCAGTCCTGTCCCCAGTGGTGAGATGCCCATATCCCCCACTATGGACGAAAGTGGCATATGGACTAGGAGTACTGTAGTCACTGCGTAGTTGCGAATACCAGAGGATGCATCACAAGCATTTTTCTGTAGAAGAGTAAGCCAAGAACCAGATGTCCTGATATGAAACGTAATTATGGGTGTTAACATATGGACGTATTTGTTATCAGAAAGTATTATAATTCCGCAAAACTGCTTGCCTCCGAATTGATGAGGGGAAAATGCGCACAGGGGTCTGCAGCCTGTGGCTTACCATATGTTTAAGGGCGAAGGCACCGATAATCCCTCCCCATTGTCTGTGCTGGTGAGGGCTCATGGCAGTTGAAGTATAACAAATCTGGGGGGCCAAAGGTACACTAACCAAATGTAAGGTTGCATGGGGCAGTCACCAGAAAGACATTTTAGTGGGCACCAGTTAGCACTAAAGAGTGAGGTAGGGTCTGCGAGGTTAAGGAGCACTTTCAACTATTTCAAGCATTTAATGTGGGTTTAGCACCGAAAGCAGGATTTCCCTGGGTATGGTGTGGCTTCACCGCTGTGCAGTGAACAACACAAGGCATGCAGTGTAAAATTATATTACATTCGTTAAAACGATGCCTCAAACTACAAATGAAAGCTCTTTTTATGTGGATTGTCACTTGAAATAAAATGTGTTGACAATTTTAAAGCTCGAATTTTAAGCAAAGTACTTTGCCATGGGAAAAGAGGCTAAGGTGAAGAATGGTCATGCGAAGACCTGTATCTGGCATGGCCTCGTTTGTGCGTCGATTCGTGTCATGGCCACCTCCCATGGCATGCATGCCTGATTTGATGGCCTTGGTTTCTCTTGCGACTGTAAGTGGAACGATCCCTCCTAGGGGTGCAGGGCACAAGAGGGCATGGGGCCACAAGCCTTGCGCAGCGGTGTATCAAAAACCTACAATGGCGTGTTGTTTCTTCAGTCTGCATGCTTGCTTCCATTTAATTCCAGAGTTTGCTGCATTTGGGACGTTCCGGTGTTGCAAACACATACGTACGTGTGAACAGACATAGTGCAAACAACATCACCGATGTAGACAGAAGTCTGAGCAATTCGTTCTGTTTGTCATAGTCATTGACAATGGCGTCCAACTAAATAACGCTGACATAAATGGAAATCAGACGAGATGTTAATAATGACGGTCATGGTATAATTTCGCCACAGTATGTGTAATGCTGCACAGTGTCACGGGAATGCAGCACTCTCATGCACACAGGACACAGAGTGTCGCTGACGACAGGAAAGACCCAAAGAAAATGGAGGAGGCAGCCCGGTAACCGCTGCAGGGTCCTGAATGCAACTTGTTCCCCTCCCCCTGGGAAAGGGGAGGGTACGGGGCGGAACGGCGCCAAAACACCCGAAGCCCACGAAGGGCAAAACAAAGGAAACGGGCGGGGCGAGCCTCTTTATAATCAGCAGGGTCCGACTGCAGAGACATCTCGCTCTTGCAGTGGGACCCTGCTGACTCGCCGCGCAGAAGAAAGGATTTTGTTTCGTATGCCAGAAGTGTGGAACTGAAAACAGTAGGATTACAACACGCCTCTCAGCACGTCCGGTTGGCGGCTGAGGTAAAGGAGGATCTCAGGATGTGGGACACCTTCCTAACAGAGTCCAATGGGGTGGCAATCTGGAGGGCGGACTGGGCTAGCAGTCAGAGGCTCAAACTGTTTACCGATTCCTCTGAGTCCTTGGGTTTTGGGGCAATCCTGGGGGACACGTGGTGTGGCAAGGCATGGCCACTGGAATGGCACAGGGAAGGTGTCACAAAGGACATTACGCTATTGGAACTGTTCCCCATAGTAGTGGCATTCAAGTTGTGGGGGGAACACCTAGAGAACAAAAAAGTTGCCTTATGGTTGGATAATCTGGCAGTGGTCCAGATTATCAACACAGGGTCATCTAGCAATCGGAGGGTGCTAAGGCTACTCAGGGAACTCACCAAAAGTCTGTTAAGTTTGAACATTGAGGTCAGGGCACGACACATTCCCGGTATAAAAAATACGCCCGCTGATTCTCTGTCTCGTTTACAGTGGGACAGGTTCCGGGAAAGCTGCCCCGAAGCAAGGAAGGAAATGGCCCCGTTCGTGGATCAGTGGTGCGGGATGATTAGGCTGATCTGAGCTCCTTGGTAGAGACAGCACTGGCGCCAGGTACAGCTAAGAGGTACCGGGCATGTTGGGAACGTTTTACGCAATTCCGAGAAGAGGTGCTACCAGGCGATCAGGATGAGAGCCCGGTACGGGCCTTTGTGGGCTGGTGCTGGAAGGCGGGGAAGACCCGAGCATGGGTAGTGTACCACTTGGCGGCCATAGCGCATTACGCCAAGCTTAAGGGGGAGAAGGACCCCACCAAGGAGCACTACATCACGCTGGCCATGAGAGGCTGGGCAAAGCAAACCTTACCAAAACCAGACGAGAGGGGGCCAATTGATATATTAAAACTACATGGGTTAGATATATGGTAACAGCGAGGCCGAGAGGGTGCTGTTCACAGCTGCCTTTACGGTGGCATTCTTTGGGGCTCTCAGGTTCAGCGAGCTGGTGCCAGAGAATAAAGATGGCAAGGGGAGTGGGTTTTTACGCTTGAGGGACGTGCAGGTGAACAGCACCCAGGTGGTCATCTATGTGAGAAGGTCAAAAACGGATCAGAAAGGGGAGGGGGCGGCATTAACACTGCAGGCCATCCAAACAAGCAGAGTATGCCCAGTGGCGGCGGTGGCTAACTTCCTCCGGCAGCGGCAGCCATCGGAGGCAGAGGCACCGTGGCTCTTGCACAGGGACGGGTCCGCACTAAGCCGCTTCCAGTTTAAGAAAGTGATGGGCCAGGGCCTGGCACAGATAGGGTTGACAGGGGGGCGGTTTGAGACACACTCATTTCGAATAGGAGCCGCCACCTCCACGGCAGTCGGGGGCTTGGTGGCGGAGGACATCATGAGGTTTGGGAGATGGTCCTCGGGGTGCTACAAAAGATATATCAGGCCGGAAAAGATGTGAGTTAACCATGCCGTTCCCTCCACTTGTCATTTCCCAGCAGTGCAAGGAAGGAGGAAGCGCACCGTGTGGGTAGTGGGGCACTCGTTCGTCTCAAGGGCCAAGGCGAGCTGGACTCGGCAGCAGGAGGAGCTGACAGCCGGCGAGTTCAGGATTGAGTGGCACGGGGTGCCGGGGATGAAGTGGGCTCAGCTGAAGGGGCTGTTGCGGAAATTGCTGGGTAGGCAGCAGAAGCCTGAGGTGCTGGTGATACACTTGGGAGGGAACGACCTGAACAGCCTGGGGAGGGGAGTTTTGTTGATGGACATTACGAGCTCATTGCAGGAAATCTCGGCACAGTTGGGCGAAACGGAGATCGTGTGGTCAGAGGTAATTCCCAGGGCAGAATGGAGAGGGGCCGAGAACCATTCAGCAGTCGGAAAATCAAGGAGAAAACTGAATGGGGCCGTGGCAAAATTTTGCAGGGGCAGAGGCTTTCATCAAACCAGGCATGGCCTGATCAATGGGAAAACCCCCGAATACTTTCTGAAAGATGGGGTGCACCTGTCTGCAATGGGAATGGAGCTCTTTTTCTGGAACATTTGTACCAAGTTGCTGGAGCTGTGAAAAGGAGACAGGAAGAAGGGGAGCCACGGTGGGCGGTAATCCACCTAGTGGCGTGGCGGTGTTTGGGCGACCAAGCACAAATCATAGACTCCGGATGAGCCAGAAGGGAACCGGAATGGGTCTTCGCTCTTCCGGACCAGCGCCTCTTGGGGGCCTAACGGCGGGGGCATCTGGTGGTAACAACTAAGGCTCAGCTTCCCCCAAAAGAAACGGCGCTCTCCCCACCCACGGACACCTGCATGGGCAGGATAGGCTCAGGGACAAAGGGTCGGGGGAGTTGGGGGCCTATTAAGGAAAATTTACAAAGGTATAGGGGGAAGCAGGTGAAATCCGACACGGAGCAAGCGCCACACTTGCAGACTGAAGTTCACAAATGTGTACGAATAATTCTGTTGTTATGGAAATAAAAACTGCGGCCAAGTTTGCCATATGAAAATACTGTGTCATGCCAATTAATTGCTTGGAAAGAAATAAAGCACAGCGAAGGAGTATGCACAGAGGTCTAAGTGGCAATAGGAGCACAAATGGGCAAATGCAGGGGTTATGTCACCGACGATGGGAAAGACCCAAAGAAAATGGAGGACGCAGCCCGGTAACCGCTGCAGGGTCCTCAATGCAACTTGTTCCCCTCCCCCTGGGAAAGGGGAGGGTACGGGGGCGGAACGGCGCCAAAACACCCGAAGCCCACGAAGGGCAAAACAAAGTAAAGGGGCGGGGCGAGCCTCTTTATAATCAGCAGGGTCCGACTGCAGAGACATCTGGCTCTTGCAGTGGGACCCTGCTGACTCGCCGCGCAGATGAAAGGATTTCGTTTTCCACCCACCCACGAAAGGGCAGGGAAGAAGGGTGACACCTGGCCGTCGCTGTCGCAGCACGGTCAGGATGGTGTGAGGCGGTGTTTGGGCGACCAAGCACAAATCATAGACACCGGATGAGTCAGAAGGGAACCGGAATGGGTCTTCGCTCTTCCAGACCAGCGCCTCTTGGGGGCCTAACGGCGGGGGCGTCTGTTGGTAACAACTAAGGCTCAGCTTCCCCCAAAAGAAACAGCGCTCTCCCCACCCACGGACACCTGCATGGGCAGGATAGGCTCAGGTACAAAGGGTCGGGGGAGTTGGGGGCCTACTAAGGAAACTATACAAAGGTATAGGGGGAAGCAGGTGAAATCCGACATGGAGCAAGCGCCACACTTGCAGACTGAAGTTCACAAATGTGTACGAATAATTCTGTTGTTATGGAAATATAAACTGCGACCAAGATTGCCATATGAAAATACTGTGTCATGCCAATTCATTGCTTGGAAAGAAATAAAGCACAGCGAAGGAGCGTGCGCAGAGGTCTAAGTGGCAATAGGAGCACAAATGGGCAAATGCAGGGGTTATGCAGCTTGACCGGCCCCACCCCGCATTACCAAGCCAACGTTTGCCAGAATCGCATGCGCCCTGTGCTGAGCTAGAGGAAGAGAAAGGACCTCAGCAATTACATCATGAGGTGGTGTAACTGAAGACGTGTCGGTGCCCCAGGCTAGTGGGCGCTTCTCTGTTGGGGAGAGTCGGGCGCTGCACAATGCCATCTTAATTAGTCACTTACAGATCAATACTGTCTCTGAAATGTGCTGGCATCATATGTAGGGCTGTATGGCTGAGGCACACCTACCTAGTCTGCCTCTTATTTTCGGCCACCAGGATGACCACCGTATCGCCCATTCATCACACAGGGGCACACCACTGCTGCTGCACCATCGAGTAGGAGAGAACCACCATAGGGGCCAATGACCAGGCTCACATTTCATCATGGTCACTGTGCCACTGCCAGGTCTTTACGCTGACCTAGCCAGTCAGGATGCATCGGCACTCCCAGTGCTTCAAGTGGGATTTGAAATCGAGGGTGGGGCTCTAGTAAGGGGGTGTGGCCTAAGGACACGCCTGCTAACGAGAGCCCCCCTGGATTAAAGGTGGGGGGGCTTCGGCTGGTAAAAGTTGGAGCTGGGGCACTCGGGCATTATTACCTTTGATGCGCCCAAAAGAAGGGGCTGGGCGCACCAAAAGGTGTGACACCAGGTTGCTCCTGCTCGCACACAGCAGGCAGCCCTTTCATTGAAGGAGCCTGCTTTAACCACCGGCTCCATGAATGAAAGGTCTGCCTGCTGCTGGTGTCTCTGTACTTGAAACAGGAGGGGGGCTGGAGGACCCAGTTTCTCCTTTTGTTTCGAGTAGCTAGTCATCACCCTTAAGCTGGGTGATGACTAGTTACTCAAAACAAAAGGAGAGTGGGCAGTCCAGCCCTCCTCCTGTTTCGAGTACATAGACATCAGGCAGCCCTCACTGCACAGTTACTCCTGCTGCTTGCAGCTGTCAGTACTTTGGTTTAGAAAAAAGAAAAGGCATTTTCTTTTTTCTAAACCGAAGTGCTGACACCTGCAGGCAGCTAGTGTAACCGTGCAGCCTCTACACGGGCTGCCTGAGGTGTCAGCTGGCTGGGCTAGTCGGGGGTGGGCCCCGGCAGGGGCTGGTCCCGGCCCACTTAAGGTCCTGGGCACTCCTTCACAAAATGTGACGTCCATCTGTTAGTAGATTTATCTTGTTGTTTAAAGTTTTTTACCATGGGCAGTCTGCATCCTGGTTACATGAGTGTCATTGTAATGTAATGGTAGGTAACCGTTTACAAAACAAATCGATATATAACCCACTATGCCATTTTAGAGAGTTGGTAAAGTGTTTGCTTTTACAGTAGTACTGTTCCCAACTAAAATGTTATGCTGTTAATCATATGGACTTTTTAAGAGACCATCTTGCTTTTTCTTTGTTACTGTTCTTTCGCGCACCTGTACCTGTTATGCCTGTATAATTTACCGAAACTGAATGTAATTAACGTGTTCCTGTAACCAGCGCCTCGATGCCCTTGGCTTGTTTGCACGCTTTGTATATGAAATAAATACATAATAAATATATTATCAGGCCTTGTTCTGTCGAGAGAGGGGCGCCCGCTACCTTTGCAAACTAAATTTCAAGGAACCTGGGATTGGTAACCCTAGGTCTCCTGGGGGCAACCAGACGTGGTCTCCCTCTCACTGTGCTTAGAGAGGCATCAGCTTCACCTCACTGATGATCCCCAACAAGGGTGAAACACGTGTATGGGGTTGCTGGTGGTACTCTCGTTCAGGTTGGAATTGCCATTGCATTTCGGTGCTGGACTGCCCCTGGGCAGGACAAAGACTGATATGCAAATGGATATTTCCCATCTGTGAAAGGCACAGTGAGTAAAAGCAGTGGCTGCGAACTCTCAAGTGGTTAATAACCACTGAACAGGTTATCAGGCCTTGTTCTGTCGAGAGAGGGGCGCCCGCTACCTTTGCAAACTAAATTTCAAGGAACCTGGGATTGGTAACCCTAGGTCTCCTGGGGGCAACCAGACGTGGTCTCCCTCTCACTGTGCTTAGAGAGGCATCAGCTTCACCTCACTGATGATCCCCAACAAGGGTGAAACACGTGTATGGGGTTGCTGGTGGTACTCTCGTTCAGGTTGGAATTGCCATTGCATTTCGGTGCTGGACTGCCCCTGGGCAGGACAAAGACTGATATGCAAATGGATATTTCCCATCTGTGAAAGGCACAGTGAGTAAAAGCAGTGGCTGCGAACTCTCAAGTGGTTAATAACCACTGAACAGGTTATCAGGCCTTGTTCTGTCGAGAGAGGGGCGCCCGCTACCTTTGCAAACTAAATTTCAAGGAACCTGGGATTGGTAACCCTAGGTCTCCTGGGGGCAACCAGACGTGGTCTCCCTCTCACTGTGCTTAGAGAGGCATCAGCTTCACCTCACTGATGATCCCCAACAAGGGTGAAACACGTGTATGGGGTTGCTGGTGGTACTCTCGTTCAGGTTGGAATTGCCATTGCATTTCGGTGCTGGACTGCCCCTGGGCAGGACAAAGACTGATATGCAAATGGATATTTCCCATCTGTGAAAGGCACAGTGAGTAAAAGCAGTGGCTGCGAACTCTCAAGTGGTTAATAACCACTGAACAGGTTATCAGGCCTTGTTCTGTCGAGAGAGGGGCGCCCGCTACCTTTGCAAACTAAATTTCAAGGAACCTGGGATTGGTAACCCTAGGTCTCCTGGGGGCAACCAGACGTGGTCTCCCTCTCACTGTGCTTAGAGAGGCATCAGCTTCACCTCACTGATGATCCCCAACAAGGGTGAAACACGTGTATGGGGTTGCTGGTGGTACTCTCGTTCAGGTTGGAATTGCCATTGCATTTCGGTGCTGGACTGCCCCTGGGCAGGACAAAGACTGATATGCAAATGGATATTTCCCATCTGTGAAAGGCACAGTGAGTAAAAGCAGTGGCTGCAAACTCTCAAGTGGTTAATAACCACTGAACAGGTTATCAGGCCTTGTTCTGTCGAGAGAGGGGCGCCCGCTACCTTTGCAAACTAAATTTCAAGGAACCTGGGATTGGTAACCCTAGGTCTCCTGGGGGCAACCAGACGTGGTCTCCCTCTCACTGTGCTTAGAGAGGCATCAGCTTCACCTCACTGATGATCCCCAACAAGGGTGAAACACGTGTATGGGGTTGCTGGTGGTACTCTCGTTCAGGTTGGAATTGCCATTGCATTTCGGTGCTGGACTGCCCCTGGGCAGGACAAAGACTGATATGCAAATGGATATTTCCCATCTGTGAAAGGCACAGTGAGTAAAAGCAGTGGCTGCGAACTCTCAAGTGGTTAATAACCACTGAACAGGTTATCAGGCCTTGTTCTGTCGAGAGAGGGGCGCCCGCTACCTTTGCAAACTAAATTTCAAGGAACCTGGGATTGGTAACCCTAGGTCTCCTGGGGGCAACCAGACGTGGTCTCCCTCTCACTGTGCTTAGAGAGGCATCAGCTTCACCTCACTGATGATCCCCAACAAGGGTGAAACACGTGTATGGGGTTGCTGGTGGTACTCTCGTTCAGGTTGGAATTGCCATTGCATTTCGGTGCTGGACTGCCCCTGGGCAGGACAAAGACTGATATGCAAATGGATATTTCCCATCTGTGAAAGGCACAGTGAGTAAAAGCAGTGGCTGCAAACTCTCAAGTGGTTAATAACCACTGAACAGGTTATCAGGCCTTGTTCTGTCGAGAGAGGGGCGCCCGCTACCTTTGCAAACTAAACAGTAATTCTAGCAGTATTTTGCAAAATGGCCTGCATTACTGTTACTGCTGAACTTGTAATACTCCCCGTTGTTGTTGTTATTTTAGTTTTGTTTTTTAATGGTTTTCATGATTCCATTACTAGGGAAGTCACTGCTTATCAACATTTGCATCTGAGAATTTGCTTTAGTGTTTGGTTTATTTTTTGTCTATTGAGATTGTGTTTTTCGTTGAGTCGTGAAAAAGCCATGCTTAGTGAAGTCAAGTTGTTGGCCTGATCACACACTGTTTTGCCAAAGGAAAAAACACCGATATCGTCCAGCTCTTGTCGGGATCTTTATCCGTGTCCAAAGGCCTTTTCTGTCTCTGTCATACTCTTCCCAGCGCATGCCAAGGGCATAGCTTCGCAGGGGACGTGAGCTTTGCTTCTCAGTAAATATCTGCATACTGTCACCGTGGAGAGATCAACACACATCAACCCCCAGAAAGTGTTGTTCCACAGTGATTTCTTTTGTAAACAGAAGGGGCTTGGGGCTTAATGTAGACTGAACCCAAAGGTCTGGGATACCGAAAAAACCCAAGAAAGTGCAATGTTAGCTTTTTTAAGGAACGCAGTCCAGAAATATGATACTCTGCCACTTGGCAGTCAAGTTAAAGTCCCTGACAGTCTTTGTGGTTTTAAGGGACCTGCACATCCACTTTGGTTTGGCTGGCTTGATGTTCTTTTGCTACTTTCGGCTAGATACCACCTTCGTTCCACTCAGGGCTCGAGGGGCTCCTGGATTGTCTGGTGAGATCCCAAGCTTGGGTGATATAGCTTCAGACTGCTCTGCGACTAAATGGAGCAAGGCTCAGGGCTCCTGCTATTGTTGGCAGGCTACTACAGTCTCTGCCAGCATTGGAGTGGTAGGTGCCCTGCTAATCCAGGGCCCCTTTACTTGGGCTTTTCCTAACCAGTCACTTCCTAATCTACTTTCCGCCTTGTTGCCCCCCAATATTTGGCCCCTCTTCACCTGCCTCTCTTATTAATTCCCCTTTCTGCCTCTCTAGCTTGCCCCCTTCCCTTACAGTTTCTTTAATTTTGTTTGTCAACCTCTGCTCTGCCTTCCTTCCCTCTATCCTTCTCGGATAGCACTTTCTGTTCTCTACACACTCTCCTTCTGACTTCTTCACTAACTCCATCTACCAACACCCCGACCCAGGAATCTGACGTTTTATACACTCTCAAGCCCAATAATTGCCTATCTGCTCTTTGCTATGTCGTCATACCAGTTGGGCGTGGATATTTGCTCCTTGATGTCTAATGTGCTTTCTCAGCTGATCCTCTTTTGAACGTACGTAACTGTGGACTGGGCCTTGATAAATTCAGTCCACCAGCTTGCACGTAAGATTCTCTTTACTGTTGCCACAGGCCAGCTCTACTGCTACTGTCAGATCTCCCATAGTCCTGCTAGAATCTGCGAGCATCCAGTCTCTCAAGCTCTAGCACACTTGGCTGCCGGGAAGCTGCCACTTGACATTGCCTGAAAGCAACCAATGGTTAATGTCATTAATTTGTGGTCTGCTGTTCCAATCTCACATCCTTTTGGTCACAGTTCTTGGCATGTGTTGATGTGCTGCTAACGAGCCCTTGGGCAGCATTCCTGATAGTGGTTTGGGTCCTACGAGACACAGCCTTTGCAGGCAAGGTAATAACTGCCGAGACACATTATCTCCAAAGACACATTTACCCCAGCTGTAAGGAATAGGTTTGTCTTCGGTCTTGGGTGGGAGATCACTGGTAGTGGAGATTTTCCTAAAGCACAGTAGGTTACAGATGGACTACAGGGACCATAAGGGCACCTATGTTTTTAACTCCCCAGGGGCATTTCACGTAGTGGGTGGTGATCCCCGGCTGCCAGGGCTTTCCTAGTCCCATGCTTTAACCTCAAACATGGGACTTCGTCACAATACCCATTTCTTCTTTGCTTGACTTAATTTAGGGGTGAAATTCTTAAATTGAGGGATGCAGAGAGCCTTCTGCAGGGTTCATGATCATCTGATAACTTTTGTTCTTGCGCACATCTTATCTGTCGATGAACAGAAGAGAAAAAACATAACTGGAATTGAGCAGAAAACGCCAGCACAGTAGAATTCCAAAGCAAGAGCTAGTCTATTCTTCATTAGATGCTTCTGCCAAAGCGTGTGTGCTGAACCCCCACTGTGAAATTACAGAGCTACCTCCCACGCCCCCATGGGTTTAACTCATTGTCCAATTGTTCATTTTCAGAAATGTCCTGCTCGTGAATTTCCTCTGTGCATCCTACCATAATATATGAGAAATGTTAGTAATAGATATAGGTTGACTTTCACTTACCCCCATGAAAAAAGCGCACGTAGCTGCCTTAGTAGCTATTTTCCGTGTTTCTTGCATCATAACAAGGCTTTTCAGTGAAGTTGGCAGAACACTGCCAGCCATATTTGTTGGTTCATCCTTCTGCGAGTTGGTGTGGTGGTTATACGGCACTTTGTGATGGAAAATGGCTAACTTTCCGACACAAAATAATCCCGGACAAATAAAAATCAATTTGTTTTTGTAACCAATTGTTTATGTTTCAGATTGCCTTGTTTTTCTCTCATTAAACGTTTTTCAAAAAACCAAAAATGTACTTCGACCCCCCGGTCGATTTTCTTGTAAGCGGTTGCAGAGTGGAATTTGTTTACAAATCCTGGTTGCTTCGTGGATTGGATCAGCTCCAGTTTCCACCGAAATTCGCATCATGATTTGCCTCTAGCAGCCGCGGGGGCAACTGAGTATAGTGCAAACGACATGCACCAGCTCGCAAAATGTGATAAAAGAATACCATTGCACTGTGCAAAGAAAAAGAGTTTATTTTGACACACAAGACAAATGTCGAGATGAACAGTGGCAATTGGGTTCCAAAAAGGGAGCATTTGTAAATGAAACACGCAGAAACAAAAGTAGGTGTCTTAGCAGAGAAGAGTGGAAAACAGAACCGTCATCCCCGTCAAACTAAATGTTGGTTGCAGGTTCCTGGGACTTTGGCGTGACACAGACCCCAGGCCTTTGTGACGTCGCACTGAAGCCGACATCCGTGTCACGTGGGAGGGGGACAGGAATGATCATGGGATGGGAAGGCGAGGGGGCAAGGAAGAGGGTTAACGTTGAGACGCGTTGAATAAAGACGTGAATGGAAATCCTCTCTGCTATCCGCCTCCGTTTATTGCATGCCTGCAGAACGGGGGTCGCGTTAGCCCTAACCCAATCAAGCAGTGAACAAAAATTGTGGATTCGTAACTGGGCACCTGTGCGCTATTTATCACTTATTGAATTAAGATTGAAATAATATGCACTGAAAAGTGTACGCAGCAGTCCAACTCCATAGCTCTCCACTCACCCGCTTTTGGCGGGAGTCACCCGCCTTCAAAGCAGACGAAACACCCGCCAAATCCCTCATACGCCCATTCACTTCAATGGGCCTCTCAACCGCCAAAAAGAAAATCGGGTGTTTTCACCCGCCAAGGCGACAGAAAAGGTTGGGAGCTATGCAACTCCCGCCAACCTATGCACACAGATTGGTACTAGTACAATATTGGAATGAAATGAGGGGTGGAATTGCACGTTTACACCATTGAAGATCAACAACTACATATGGCCATATAGAGATTCTACTCGATTGAACGAGCGATATATATTGGGTTTGAGCCATTATGGCGTTTTCCATTTCAAACGTGAATGCGACTTTTCTGGCACCATCCAGCGGATTTTTACATGGATTCTCATGTCCATTTGCCATCTGTATCCCCACGTGCCTTGAAGACGACCTGAGTGTCGAAACACGTATCGGCTGTATTCTACTTCATTAAATACTTTACTTTGATTGTAGTTGTTGATCTTCAATGGTGTTAACGCGCAATTCACCCCTCATTTCATTCCAATACTAACCCAATCAAGGGTTTGACATTAAAGCCTTCAACCCCTGATTTAGGAACTATAATCCTAAAGGGCAAAACAGGAACATTTTTTTTGTTAATGAAGTGTGTGTGTCTGGAAAGAGAAGTCAAATTGCAAAAAAATAACCATTTGTATTCTGGCCTTGACCGGGAGGGCCGGGACAAGGGTAATGGTGAGTACATGTCGACATTGTTGGGGGCCCACCTCTGGTCACTGGGGCGGGCCTCTACAGGGGTCGGGAACACCCGACACAGATATAACGGCGGCTGGCACGCCGCGAGCCTGGACCATATATCACCCTGATCGGCCCGGATCACTGGGCAGTTCCTTTCTGCCTGGGGCACCCAGCAAGTGTCGGCCTCGGCCAGGGCCACCCAGGCTGAGCCGACCCACACAGGCCACGATCACGTGGTTGAGACCTCCCGCCAAAGAAGTCCACACAGACACGAGTTGCCACTTCTTGGGGCTTTGCTGCACTGCCTTCTGCGTGCCAGCAGAGCCGCTTTTATTAGAGAGTCATGACGCTCTCTCGCATCCAACAACTAGACCAACACGCAACATCCCTCCTTTATTATAACAAAAGAAAAATCATTCCCCACTGCAAAACAGCGACCCTCTACGGGGTCTAACTTGGTGCATTCTAGTCTGTGCACCCAATGTGCTCCTACATCATCACTGCAAACCTTGGGTGCATTCCAGTCCGAGCACCACCTAATAGCTGCTCACAAACTTAACTTTTGGCACTGCAAACAAACACGTATATTCCATTCCGCACACCACAGGCCCAACAGCGGGCTGTTAGAGCTCAGAAGTTTGCGGGATCTAATTGGCCGATGGCGCTGCTGCAGGACAAGAAGAATACATTTTCTTCATCTTCCTCCTCTCCAACAACATACTGCGTTCTACTTTGGTCCTCTGCCACTTGGACCTCCGCCACTGTGGGGGTCCTTCTCCCTTTCAACTCACCCCCCCCTATGTCCCCACCATGCTGGCTGGTGTCGGGGCGAGGCACACCCGTGCGAAGTGATCCAGCTTCCCGCACCTCCTACACATGTGTCCTTTCGCAAGGCAGTCCTGCGGGTGTGGAAGATCCCACCCACACTGATGGCATATTGTGGCATGGGGGTCTCTCCTTGGCCAGTCTCCCCTCCTCATCGGTTTTCCTCCTTGCCACTTGCCGACAGCGGACACCTCCTCCATCTTGACCCACTGCATGGGGGCCTCCACCTTGAGGTGTTGCCTGGATGAGTACATGACGGAGGCCCGCATCTCTGCCAGCTCCTGGGCACGGCCCAGGTCTAGGCTCCGTTCAAGGGTTAGCACTGGGTCCCTCAGGACTTGCTTGCACAGCTTCAAAGAACTGCAGCCGTAGATGATCTGCGCTCTGATCTCGTCGTCCGCAAAATTTCCCAGGGCACAGGACATTGCAATGCCGCTCAGCTTCCCATGAAATGCGTCGAGGCTCTCCCCTTCCTCCTGCCTCGCACACCTCTTCCTGAACCGTTCATAGCCCCTGTTGACCATGGGTCTAAAGTAATCGTTCAGGGCTGCGATGGCTGCATCATAGGTCTGATTTGTGGGCTTTAATGTCTTGAACAGCCTCTGGACAGACAGTCCGGCAGAGTACAGGAGTGTTGGGCGTTTGGCTGTATCATTGATCTCCACCGTCTCAAAGTACAGCTCCAGGTTCTCTACCCAGGCTGTCCACCATGGTTCCAAACTGGCAGGCGACCCCACCACGTCAAAGTGATGTAGTGGCGCGAGCTGGCCTCAACATACTTCCTCGTTGTCGTTGTCGGTCATGCTGACCACTGTGCAGGGCCCCGGATGCACCTACTGCTGGTGGGTCTCAGGTGGCCTGACCCCTGCTGGAGTCTTTTGATGGCGCACAAGCACTCCCCCGGGACCCGCTACCCTTGGGGTAAGGTACTTTGTCAGTGCAGGTGGTACGATCCCTGTTCCTCGGCTTTTCTGTGCCGAGGATGCACGAGCACTCCCTGAGAAGCCGCTACCCTTGGTGAGCACCTCGGGGAAGAGGTTGAAAACCTAACTGGATGACTGACCCCTCTGTCTCCACGAGTCCCGGGCACCCGGGCCCTCAGCAATCCCCCATGGACCTTCCTGTGTGCCCAAATCACAGGACAGGAGTTCTTTCCTGGTCCCTTGTGGACTATGAGAGGCCAGGATATAATGTCCTCTTCTCTGCTGTTTCCTTGTTATGCCTGAGTGGGCTAGCCGCCCAGAATGTTTATTCACAGTCACCGCTGTGGCCCTGATTCACAGGCCAAACCACTTTTCTTTGTTTCTGGGGCAAGCGGTGGTGAGGCCAGGCTATGGGCGTGAGGGAATACCCATGAGCGCTTTCCTCGTTTTTTTCACAAACAGTCAAAATCACAAGTATTTTCACCCCTAGGCAGCCCGGGGCTAGACGGGGTTGCGCTCCGCTCCCTACTCCGCTCGCGGTGGGATGCGCAGATGGGTCGTGGGCCCGGGCCTTCAGGCTCTGCCCTCTTTCTTTGTGCCAGGCTTGGGGCTCCACGCGGCTCACGCCGCCCTCCAATCTCCGCCCCTCCTTGTACTGGGGCTGGACGGCCGCACAGGCTCATGCCTCAACGAGCTGTTCCTCGTTTGAACGCTGCTGCAGGCACCAGGCGACCTGTGCAGGAATACCGCCCCAGGTCCCTGGGCCACACGCCATGTGGCCGATGCCATGTGCTTCCTCCACACGGCCATAAACTGCGACCATGTGCTCGGGTGCTTTACTCTGCCCGTTCGACACAGGAGTTGAGAACACCTCCGGGCAGGCAAGACCTCCTCATCACCAGTGTTGGGGGCCCTCTTACAGTCACCGGGGCGGGCCTCTACAGGGGTCGGGAACACCCGACACAGATATAACGGTCGGCGGGCACGCCACGAGCCAGGACCAGGTATCACCCTGATTCTCCAGCATGGGGTCTGGCATGGATTCACATGCTCATGAATATTCCCCGTCGTCAGGCTGGGAATCCTCGGTAAAGAAAAAATCAGTATCAGTTTCGTTTCTGATCTGTCTTTCGTAGTAATAACCAATCACTGGTCTCTGCGTCATACTGACCACAGCCAATGACTGCCCTCTACCTAAGCACCGCCTCTGGCAGCCATCTTCAGATTTTTACCGCACGTTCATGTGTTGGGATCCTCGTGCTATTGCTCTCGAGCGTTAGTGCTATTTTTTCACGTTTTTTCTCAAAAACTTCGTTTTTTCGGTCAAAAGAGCCTCAAGCTCCACCGACTCTCCATCCGATCAACGGGGACCCGTGTCGGATTCGTCTGCGCCCCTCAAGGGTGAAGATTTCGTCGAGCTACGCTTTTGGAGGACTCCAGAAGTTTCTCAGGCCCGGACATGGCCCAGGAGAAGGGAAGCTCGACGCGCGGAAAGCTGTTCAGGATCTGCCCTGGATGCCAGCTCCAGAACGTCTTTAAGGAGGACGAACACTCCTTTTGTCTCTATTGCTTACATGAGGACAAGACGCACGTGGAGAAGGACTGTGCGTTTTGCGGCAACATGTCGGAGCGGACCATGAAGGACCGCCATCAACGTCTCGCCAACTGGCTGGAAGGGAAGAGCCCGTCAGGCGAGAAGAAGAGGAAGAAATCCGAGCGGGCTTCTAAGACCTTTGAGGACGCCCCGGCGACGGGGGTCCAACACAAGGCCAAGCACCGCGAGTCCGCTGGCACCGGGAGCGCCGAACGGTCGGGCTCTACGGGCGCCAGGCAGGGCGCACCCTCCCCGGCACCTTCAGCCACGAGCCAACGCTCTGGGTCGGGTAAGAGGAAGGGCGAGCACCCGGCGAAGCTCCTGGAGAGGCCCCGGTCGAGCTCGAAGGCCCCATCGGAGGGGGAGCGAGGCAGTGTCCCCCCCCTCAAGGATAAGGCGGTGAGCGCACCTAAGGTGGTGAAGGCCTTAATCCATCCGGCCAAGCCCTCTATCGATACTGTCGCAGCGGCCCTGGCTCAGCCTGTGGAGGCTACACCAGTGGTGGCGACCTCGGGGCTCAGAGTCTCCCTGCCACCTCGGAGGGAGTCCTCTTTTGTGCCCATCGATAGGACCCCCGTGAAATCCCCGGCGGGGAAGAAAAAGGGGGGGCAGGGCGTCGTAGATTCGGCCTCAACCTCGGAGGAAGAGCTGATCGAGGTCTTAAGCCACGGCCTTGGCGTGGAAGAAGACCGGCGGTCGGGATGGATCCCGACGCAGGTGACGACGACATCGTCGAGGGTGCCGACGGGGCCCCTGATCGCCCGTCGGATTCCCCTCTGCCAGCGCCGCAAGACAACTCGGTGGCCATTTTGTTGGCTATACAGTCCTTATGCTCAGAGATAAGGACGAGACTACCGTTGCCGACGGAGGAACCTCTCCCGTCGGGGGATCCTGAACCGGGACCTTCTGGTGTTCCCCCGCCCAAGAAAAGAAGGATTCACCCTCCACCTCCTTTTCAACCGTCGTGCCCCGTCCAGCCCTCCTCCCCGTCCACCCGAGGGGATGATACGGGGACTGACACGGCAGCGACGGGTACGGACGACGAGGTATACGACGAGGATCTACCGTCGTCACCTCCCACCAGGGCTTCTCCGCCCGACGAGATTGGATCGTTCCACTCCATGATCGCCAGGGCATCCGAGCTTTTCCAACTCTGCCCTGAGGAGAAGAAAAAGGAAGGATTCCTTTATCAACGGCGCGAGGCCAAGAGGAAGACGGTCCTCGCGGTGCCTCTACTGGACGACATTTGGGATGAGGGCCTCGCCCTCCTGAAGAACCCTTCCACGACGCCAGCTAGAAGAGACCGGTACGAGAAGAAGTACCGGGTCCCGGACGCGGCACCCCTGTGCCTCCGGGCGCAGCCTACCCCGGACTCCGTCGTCTCCGCGGCGGCCAGGAAGAAAGCGGGGGGGGGGGGTGCGGCCTCCACATCGACTTCCCCACCGGACGGCGAGGGAAAGAAATTGGACGCTATGGGACGCAGGGTCATCTCGTCTGCAGCGACGACGATTAAAGCGGCCAACGCCTTGGCTATCATGGCCCGCTACGACAGGGAGCTATGGTACAAACTGGCTCCCCTGCTAGACTTCCTACCGGACGACAAGAGGGCAGATGCCCTGGAGATCCTACAGGAAGGTGAGGTGGCGTCGGACCACGCCATCACTATTGCGACGGACATCGCCGACACTGGGTTCCGCCAGTTGGGCAACGGTGTGTGCCTTAGGCGGCGTGGATGGCTCAAGGCTGCGGACTTCTGTCAAGACGTACAGACCAGAGTCCTGGACATGCCGTTCGATGGGAACAACCTGTTTGGGAAAACAGTGGACGATTCCCTTCAGGCCATTAAAGCGGACACTGAGACGGCCCGGGCCCTTGGGGTTCTGCAGCAACGACGGACGCCCTTTCGGAGCAGCGGAGGCAAGGGCGCCTCCAAAGGTTCCGGCGGCGGTTTCTCCACCTACCGTCAAGCGGCCCGCTCGTCGTCTCAGGAGGCCTACAGAGGACGAGGCAAGTCTGGCGGACCCCGCCGTCGTCGCCAAGGAGGTCAAGGCGGCAAAGCCTCGTCGAAACAGGATTGAACCGGCCGTGGGGTCGGGCCCCCACCGAAGCACCCCGGTGGGAGGCCGGCTGGCGAGCTTCGTCAGCGTGTGGGAGTCCATCTCCACCGACCGTTGGGTGCTGGACGCCTTAGCCCGGGGCCACGCGCTCGAGTTTCAAAGAAGGTGCCCGCGCGTCCCCCCCGTGGCCAGGAAAGAGCTTCACGTCCCTCAGCTTCTCCTGGAGGTGAAGGCGATGCTCAGGAAGGGCGCCATCGAACTCGTCCCAAAGAGGCTTCGGGGCTCCGGAGTTTACTCGAGATACTTCCTCGTGAAGAAGAAGACGGGAGGATGGCGCCCCATCCTAGACCTGCGACGTCTGAACAAGTTCATCAAGGGGCAGAAGTTCCGGATGATCACCCTCCAGCACGTCCTGGGGCAGCTGGAGGAAGGAGACTTCCTGTCGTCGTTGGATTTGGAGGATGCCTACTTCCATATTCCCATCCTAAAGGGGCACCGAAAATTCCTCAGGTTTGTGGTTCAAGGGCGTCACTACCAGTTCAAAGCCCTCCCCTTCGGACTACGGTCGGCACCCAGGGTATTCACCAAGTGCCTTGCACCGGTGGCGGCGCAGCTGCGCCGCGAGGGGATCCACGTCTACCCCTACCTGGACGACTGGCTCATCCGAGCCAAGACGAGGGAGCTCGCCGTGGAGCACACGGCAAGGACCGTCCAACTTCTCACGGACCTGGGATTCTCCGTGAACTACGCCAAGTCCCACCTGGTACCCGCGCAAAACGCACTGTTTCTGGGAGCGAAGCTCGACACAGTGTCCCTTCTGGCCTCCCCGTCGGAGGAAAGGACCAGGTCCATCCTGGGCAAGGTACAGCGGATGTTGGTTTCCGACGCGGCCAAGGTGAGGTCCATCAAGTCCCTCCTCGGAATGATGTCTTCTTGCATCTACCTCATTCCCATGTGCAGGCTCCGGATGCGCCCGTTGCAGGAGTTCCTGGACGCGCGCTGGATCCAAACGACGGGCGGCTTCGAGGAGAGGATCACACTCGACGAGAGTTTCCGCCGAGCGGTCCGGTGGTGGGGCAACCGCGCGCATCTGACAGCGGGCATGGACTTCCAGACCCCAGACCACCAGGAGACAGTGACCACGGATGCCTCCCTGGAAGGGTGGGGAGCGCACACCGAAAACCTGCACGCGAGAGGCCTTTGGCTCCCGACGGAGAAGTCCCTCCATATCAACGTCCTGGAGCTCCGTGCAGTGTTCTGGGCCCTCAGGTCCTTCCTTCCGTCCCTCAAGGGCAAGGTGGTGAGGATCTTCACCGACAACACCACCACCATGTTTTACATCAGGAAACAGGGCGGAACCAGGTCCCCAGCGCTGTCCAAGGAGGCGCAGGACCTGTGGCATTGGGCCGTCGCCCAAAGGATGTTTCTGGTGCCGTTTCATCTGGCAGGGATAAAAAACACCATCGCCGACTCACTCAGCAGGGAGCTGCGCTCGTGCCACGAGTGGGAACTACGGCAGGATCTAGTGGATCGCCTCTTCCGACGGTGGGGCACACCCCAGATCGACCTGTTCGCGACGGCGACGAACTCCAAGTGCCGGAGGTTCGCCAGCAGGTTTCCCCAGGCGAGGAGCATGGGCGATGCTTTCTCGTTCCCCTGGGAGGGCCTGTTCCTCTACGCGTTCCCTCCTTTGCCACTGCTAATCCGGCTCGTCAACCAGCTCAAGAGGTCACGGTGCAGGATGATCCTCGTCCCACCTGCGTGGCCGAGGCAGATATGGTTCCCGGACCTTCTGGACTTGTCAGCGTCCCCGCCAATCAAGCTGCCGGTGGACGCGGATCTACTCTCCAGGGAAGGAGGCGCCATCCTCCACCACGACCCGAAATCGCTGAACTTGCAGGCCTGGCTCCTGCAGCGCTAGAGTTTGGAGGATACGACATACCGGCCGACTGCAGAGAGGTTCTTGCAAAGGCCAGGGCGTCCTCGACTCTTAAATGCTACGGACACAAATGGAAGAGGTTCTCTGTCTGGTGCCACGCACAGAAGATTAACCCTCTACGGATTACGGCTCCCCAGGTACTGCCGTACCTGCTGACGCTGGCCAAAGCTGGACTGGCACACGCGTCCATCAAGATTCATCTTGCTGCGATCTCCCGATACACCAGAACCACGGGCCGGACGTCCTTGTGGTCTCATCGTCTGGTGAAAGAGTTCATGAAGGGACTGTTCAGATCGTTCCCGCCGGTGAAGGCTCCGGCCCCGGCGTGGGAGCTCAACGTGGTGCTGACCACCTCCGTTCGAGCCTCTGCACTCGGCCCCGTTGAAGTTTCTGTCGTGGAAAACAGCATTTCTTGTGGCCATCACCTCCGCACGACGGTTGGGAGAGATCCAGGCCCTTTCCTGCAAGGCCCCGTACTTGACTTTTCACGACACGAGGGTAGTGCTCAGGACGCACCCCTCCTTCATGCCCAAGGTACCTTCGGACTTCCATCTCAACGAACCCTTGGTGTTGCCTGTGTTCTTCCCGTCGCCTTCGTCTCCGGCTGAGAGGACTTTGCACTCGCTGGATGTGGCTAGAGCGCTGAAGTTCTACGTGGACCGCACGAAGTGTTTTCGGAAGACGTCACAACTCTTTGTGAACTTTGGACCTGTCAATCAGGGGAAGGCTCTCTCGAAGGCTTCCATTTCCAGATGGCTCTCCGGCTGTATCATGTACTGTCATCGGTTGGCGAACCGACCGCTGCCTGGCCGTCCGAGAGCCCATTCCACCAGAGCGATCGCAGCTACCACGGCGTTCCTTTCTGGTGTGCCCCTGCTGGACATATGCAGGGCTGCTACGTGGAGGTCGACGCACACCTTCACGAAATTCTACTGCGTCGACCGGGATTCCAGGGAGGAGTCCAGGGTCGGCCAAGCAGTGCTGCGCAACCTGTTCGCCTGAGGTGAGCCTGTTGAGGAGGTAAGATGCTTAATGTTGAGTTTGATGTACTGCTTAATGTTGAGCCTTTGCCACCTCCTGTGGTTGTGCATGTGTGTACTGCTATGTATTCTTTATTCATGAGCATGTGAATCCATGCCAGACCCCATGCTGGAGAAGGAACAAGTTACTTACCTGTAACTGTTGTTCTCCAGCATGGGTCTGGCATGGATTCACATGCGAACCCTCCCGCCTACCCCTCTGCGGCTCTTCACTTGGTCATACTGCCACTTCACGTGCTTCCAAATCTGAAGATGGCTGCCAGAGGCGGTGCTTAGGTAGAGGGCAGTCATTGGCTGTGGTCAGTATGACGCAGAGACCAGTGATTGGTTATTACTACAAAAGACAGATCAGAAACGAAACTGATACTGATTTTTTCTTTACCGAGGATTCCCAGCCTGACGACGGGGAATATTCATGAGCATGTGAATCCATGCCAGACCCATGCTGGAGAACAACAGTTACAGGTAAGTAACTTGTTCCTTGGCCCGGATCACTGGGCAGTTCCTGTCTGCTGGGGGCACTCAGCAAGTGTCGGCCTCGGCCAGGGGCACCCAGGCCGAGCCGACCCACACAGGCCACGATCACATGGTTGAGACCTCCCCCCAAAGAAGTCGACACAGACACGAGTTGCCGCTTCCTGGGACTCTGCTGCACTGCCTTCTGCGTGCCAGCAGAACCCCTTTTATTAGAGAGGCATGTCCTTTTGCGCAGTCATTGTCAGCCACAACGGATTCCTTGCATCATGGAGGGATGCATATGCCAAAGATGCTCTGCGGTAACAAATGTGCTTTGCCTGATATAGGCTTGTCACGACTGAAGTGTAAAACTATTCCCCACAAATACACTCAAAGCCAGACCACACACATCATGTTATCTGTGAACGTAATGGCATCTTTATACTTCCAACCACTTGTTTCTGTGTTTTATTATTGACGATTCATTAGTAGCAAATTGTAAACCTGCATACAAATGCCTAAGTGTGCCTCAAGTGGTGCTATTGGAATACCTGAGCTGCTCCTTATGCCCTCTTAGCAGAGTATTCCATACTAATATTTGATGACCCCCGTGTGGGGCCAGAAATTGTGCCCGAGATGGTGTCAGCTCCAGGGGGAGAAGAGGCGGCGTTCTCGCTGCCTCTGTGTCATGCTCCACAGATTCTGCCTACATTCTGGGAGCGCAGTCTCACGTTGCGCCTCTGAAAAAATTAGACTTTCTTCCTGAGAGCACCGCCTGCAGGGTAGTATAACCTGTCAGGCCGAGGGCTCAGGCAAAAAGGCAGGACAAACAGCAGAGCTAAAGGGAGCAAAACAAGGCAACGGTTACACAGTGTTGTCTGGCACATATGACAATCTCCCACCCCCGCAATTCCCCAGGCTTAACTGTGTGCGTCCCCAGCTAGGTGGCGTACCTACTTGTGTTATGACACAAGCTGAGATCCAAGAGAAGTCTGGTAAGAGATTCAAAAGGAATGCAGATGAGAGTTTTGGTGTAGAACAATCCCGGACCCGGGCGGAACGGGGACGCAACTGGAGGCAGGGTGGAAAATACACAGTAAGCACAGAAGCATCAGCAGAGCGTCCTTAGAGTAAGCAATGTCTCATGGAGTGAACCCTTACCCGGGCGGAACGAGGGCGCGGCTAAGGGATATGAAACACAATCCAAAGGGGAAACAGCAAAGCATCCTTTTCTTGCTTCTTATCAGCTTAGCGTCCAAAGTAGTAACAGAAGTAAGAATCAAACCGCAACCTTCACTTAAACCGCAAAGCGCCCAGGAAGTGAGGTGCGGGTAGACAGGCGTCCAAAGGTATGTAGGAGCGAGGAAGGAATGCAGGACCCAGCTGGTAATGGAGGGCCGGTAATGATGAGGGTAGGACAGTGCACAAGGAAGAGTCACTCCACGAGTGCTGGGAAACACAGAGTAGTGGTGGAAACCACTATTCCAATGGCAAAGGACTGGAAGCGGGAAGGGACCAATAGAACGGACATCAAATGGCGGGCAAATCAAAGTAGTAACGGTCCGTATTCAGATACCAGGGAAGCAACCATGTAGAAAGCACAGAATCGTAATCCGTAACGAGAGTCAAAAAGGGCAGGCAGGAGTCAAATATACCAGGAAATCCAAACAGCTTGAAAATAACAGGACAAGAAACAAGTGCTGCTACCGTAAAGAGACAGTTTAGGAGCAGCGAGTTCTCGGGGGGCGTGGCCTAAATGGGAAGACGTCTCAAAGCGAGGCTTGAGAAGCTTGCAGGAGGCGCTTGGAGGACGGATCAAGCGCAAGGACATCTGGATCTTGTAGTGCTCTGGCGGCGTTGATGGTGATGACCCAGGCGCCAAGGTAAACGCCAGGTCCTGGTGCCAGTGCCCCAGCGCTGCCATCTCTGGCTTGTAACACTCCGGGACTACAGGAAGATTTGCTGCTTTGTATTTTGGTCACCTCCGACTCAATCAAGTTGCTGCCCCTCTTGCCTCAGGTGGTATGAAAAATGTCTCCCGCGATGGGAGATAATGAAGGGATCACTGGCCTGGTGGCATGCATACTGGTGCTGCTTACTCACCACAGACATTCAGTCTTGGGGACAGATAGTGTGATGGGTCGGAGCTGAAAGAAATTGAGGAACAGAAGCTAGGAGTTAGCTCTGTTTGTGGTGCCTGGGATCGAAGCATCACTATTCGGAATGCGAGGACTGTATGTCCATGACGGCGAAAGCCTTGAAGGAGCGTAAGGGGAAGCTAGAAAGAGGTAACACTCTTAAAACTTCTACTCCCTCGAAAGTTTCTTCAGCAGAGTCGAGACATTCGTCTCCTCGCCGTCACAGGAAACATTCCCGTTCAAGGTCTCGAAGCGATTCCCATCAGTCTTCGAGATCGAAACACTCTAAGAAAAGGCCTCGTAGATCTCCCTCTTCTTCGTCTTCTTCTGTCTCCCCGGAAAGGGTCACCTGCCCCACGAAATACAGCTCTCCGGCTAAGTGGGAGGAATTCCGTAAGAAAATGCTTAGCGTCTTCGAGAAAGCAACCTCAACCCCCTCAGAGACGGCTAAAGGTGATACCCTGGGTGAAAGACCTGAAAAATCAAAATGCTGCGAGTCGTTGCACCCTGCGAAAGAAACTACAGAGAGCATCATGAACCCTTGAGTAAAGGCAGTAAGTCCACGTCATCGATGCCGTCGTCGAAGGTTTCTTCGACTCATAAATCTGCGTCATCGACGCCTTTGTTGAAGGGTCCGTCGACGCATAAATCGGTTGCATCCACACCGTCTTCGACACCCGATGCTGATAAAAGACAGACCTACAACTGTCACTACATCTCAGACAGTAGAGGTATCGAGGACCTTGACCATTACCTCGAGGATGCCGTCGACAACTTCGATGACTCTGAGTAGGATTCCGATCCTCTCGAGTACTTCGAGGCCTCTTCTAGCTTTTTCGATGCCTTTTTTGGGTTTGTCGAAGCCTTTGACTTCCACGTCAACAACCTCGAGGTTTTCTCAACCGGTGACAACCAATTTGGCCCCCTCTGCTCTAGAAATGGGTTTTAAATCATATTCTAGGGCTGATTACTTTAGAGCTTTGTCCTCTATATATGAGGAAGGGGAGGATTCCGACCATGAGAGAACATTTGGTTTACAAAAGACCACAACACCCATACCAGAGGAATTTATCTATGAAGAGAACAGGTTAAAAGATCTTCAAGACTCTTTACATTCAGCAAGTGGTTTAGATACTTCTCCTCCAGAAGTAGAGTTTGCTAAACCAGACTCTGGGGAGCATGCTGAGACCCCTTATAGGGTTCTGATGGCTAGAATAATAGGATTCATGGGGTGGTCTACACCTGCACCTTCTTTTCAGCAGGATGACCTTATTGACATTTTAGTTAAAGGTCCACAGGAAGATCCTGTTGTTCCCTTTCATACTGCTCTGCAAAGAAACATCTCGGCTAATTGGGAAACTCCCGAAGTTATCCCTGCAGTTAACCAGAAACTATCTGCCAAATACAGGGTATCTACTACAGATCCTGAATACTTGAACAAACATCCAACTCCAGAGAGTTTGGTTGTACAAGCATCAACTTCATCAAATAGTAGATCTGCATACCCTACTATTCCATAGGACAGGGACGATAAAAGGTTTGATGCAATGTCAAAAAAAGTATTTTCGGCATATAGCATGGCGCTTAAATCTATTAACGCCACTTGCACGCTTGCAAGATTCAGCCATACACTTTGGGAGTGTGCTTCATCTGCGGCTGACTGTCTCCCAGAAGGAGAGGAAAGGGAAGCATTTTTAAACATCATCAAAGATGGGAAAGATGCAACGTGCGAGTCCCTTCAAACAGGCATTGATTCTGCTGACAGTATCAGCAGGGCCATGGCGGCAAGTACCACAATCTGCAGATTTGCGTGGTTGTGGAAGTCTGGTTTTGATCCAGATGCACAAGCCAGACTTTTGAACTTGCCCTTTGACGGCACTTCTTTATTTGGTAAGAAGGCTGATGATAGCACAGCCTGGAAAAGTTACAAACATCCAAGGCAGCAAAGAAATCTCTTGGGGCTGTAATCCGACAGACTCCGAATCGCCCCTCAGGAACCTCCTGGAGGGGTAGGTCCTTTCGCTTTTACTCTGCATTCAGAAAAGGCAGAGGACAGCCAGCTCAAAGGGGCCAGAAATGATTCACCTGTGGTGGACGGGGAAAAGGTACAAAAACCGCAGCAGCAGGTGCCACTTGTCCCTCGGCATCCGAGTCAGCCACTTCTAAACCCCTCTGACGTCTCCCCTCAGAAGACACCAGTAGGGGCCAGGTTAACTCTACATCTGGCAGAATGGCAGGCTATTACGTCAGATGCTTGGGCATTGGAAACAGTTGCCCAAGGTTACTGCCTGCCCTTCCTACACACCCCTCAGAGTCATCTGCCGGGGAACAACTCTTTGAAGTTTCCAGACCCGCTCCTTATGCAGGAGATTATAGACCTGCTAGAGAAAGGTGCCATAGAACCGGTACCTCTGGCGGAGAAGATCAAGGGTTGGTATTCTCCCTACTTCCTAGTACCAAAGAAGGACGGAGGACTGAGACCCATCTTGGACATGAGGGAATTGAACAAATTTCTCAGGAAAGACAAGTTCAAGATGGTAACCCTTTCCCAGATCCTCCAGGCCCTCCAGCTTCAGGACTGGTTGGTATCTCTGGACCTTCAGGATGCTTATTTCCATGTGCCAATCCATCCCAAACACAGGAAATACCTGAGGTTCACAATTGGCAACTCTCACTATCATTTTCAAGTTCTGCCATTTGGGCTGACCTCTGCCCCAAGGGTCTTCAGCAAGCTAATGATGGTAGTGGCTGCAAGTCTAAGGAGGGAAGGGATCCACGTCTACCCCTACCTGGACGATTGGTTGATCAGAGCAATATCTTCGGAACAAGCTCAGATCCAGCTAGATTATGTCTGCCACTTGACCATCAGCGGTCATTGGTCTCCATCGGAGTCCAGACTACACATCAACCTGTTGGAGCTGAGAGCAATCAGACTAGCGCTGAAGGCTTTTCTGCCATCTGTACAGGGGAAGAATGTCCTAATAATGATGGACAACACAGTGGCCATGCACTACCTCAACAAAAGAGGAGGCGTAGGATCACTGCCACTGTGCAGAGAGGCGATGCAGCTCTGGTTTTGGGCAATTCAAGAAGGAATCATTCTATCGGCAGTTCACTTAGCTGGAGAGAAGAACTTGACAGCAGACGTTCAGAGCAGGCAGAGCACAGTCTCCCACTAGTGGGAGCTAGCTCAGGAAGTCCTTCAAGAGATCTTTGCCCTTTGAGGAACCCCTCAAGTGGATCTGTTTGCCACCAGTATCAACAGGAAGTGCGATCAGTTTTGTTCAAGGGAATTTCCCCCGAGAGGAGCTCTAGGGGACCCGTTAGTAGTAGACTGGGAGTTTCCACTTCTATACGCGTTCTCTCCAGTCCCTGTCATTCCTCAGATGATCAGGAGGTTGAGAAGATTCCGGAAGACTATGATCCTAATTGCTCTGGATTGGGCCAGGAGAACGTGGTACCCGGACCTTCTGGACATGTTCATCTGCCCTCCGATTCGTCTTCCGCAAAGAGAGGATCTTCTCTCGCAGAAGGGAGGTCAGGTTGTCCATCCAGACATCAAAACCCTCAACCTTCACACTTGGTTTCTGAAACGTTGAGATACAAGGATTGGCACCTCCCGGATAACGTCATGGCCAGCAACAAAGACTTTATACCGCTGCCGTTGGAACAGATTCTGCAGCTGGTGTAGAGAAAAGAATATCAAACCCTTTTCATGCAGTACACCAATGGTGTTATCTTTTTTGCTCTATTTGGCGAATTCAGGTCTTCAAGTTGGTACGATCAAGGGCTACCTTGCATCACTGTCAATCTTTAAGCGCACTGCGGAGGAGCCATCATATTTCAAATTACCCCTAGTAATCCAATTTCTGAAAGGGTTAACTAATGTCTATCCTCCAAAGCCGTTCCAAGTTCCCTTGTGGGACTTAAATCTAGTCTTACATTTTCTGATGCGTACTCCTTTTGAACCAATCCATTCTTGTTCATTAAGATTTCTCACCCTTAAAAAAGTGTTCATAGTGGCTCTAACATCTGCCAGAAGAGTGAGCAAATTACAAGCTCTATCTTGCAAACCTCCAAAATTGCTCTATCTTGCAAAATTGTCTTACAAGTGAAGCCTAATTTCCTCCCAACGGTGGTCTCTGAATTCCACATCACTCAGAAAATAACCTTAACTTCATTCTATCCTCCTCCCCATCCAGGGAAAGAGGAAGAGAGGTTACATAGGCTGGATCCAAGGCGTGCCTTGAGTTTTTATATCAACAGACTTGCTAGGAAAAGGCAAGCAGACCAACTGTTTATAGGTTATGCAGGACACAAATTAGGATTGCCAATCACAAAACAGACCATTTCAAGATGGATTATTTTAGCCGTTCTAGAATGCTTCAAATTGGCAGGGAAAGAGCCCCCTCAACATCTTACGGCTCATTCAACCAGGGGTATCGCAGCCTCTTCGGCTCTCCAAAGAGGGGTGCTGATTCAGGACATATGTGCTGCTGCCACATGGTCGTCCGCACATACCTTTACAAAATTTTACAGTCTGGATTCCTACTCTAGCCAGGTGACAAGATTTGGCAAAGCTGTGTTACATTCTGTTTATTCTTAAAGGGAAATATTCCGATTTTACTCCCATCTCCTCTTTCACACCACTGCTATGGGAGTCTATCAAGATAAGGAATACGTCGGCGGACACAATCCCTTCGAAGAACAAGTTACTTCTTACCTTGTAACGTTCTTTCAATGGGATGTTCCTTCGACGTATTCCTTATCGTCCCTCCCGTCCATCCCCGCAGTAAAACTTCCCTTGTAGTTGCAGCTTATGCTCCTTCAAGGTCAATAACCAATTCATGCACAGCTAATTTTAAGCTTCAAAATGGAACTGAGCAACGGTCGCTGCGCAAGTCTATTTATACGTAAGATGACGTCGGTGCCAAGACGGAGGCTGTAGAGGGACACCAGCTCTAGGGACGTCGACGCGCAGCGCCCTCTACTGAAAAAATGTCAGAGGCCAGTAAGCTGGGATGTAATCTATCAAGATAAGGAATACGTCGAAGGAACATCCCATCGAAAGAATGTTACAAGGTAAGAAGTAACTGTCTAAATAATCATTTAATTCCTAGTCATCCTCCCTTGCACCTCTCTTAGATCTTTTTATTAACAAATGGTTTTGTGCATAATGATTATGGAGTAGATCGAAAACAGACCTCCCTCCAAAGGGAAGCATAGGACCACTTGTCACAGTAATGGGTGCCTTCACCTCTATCACTGGTGTAGGAACGATCACATATGGCCTTGGTCGTCTTATAATCTCTAGTTCTGCAAAGGTCACTGGAGTGGGAAGGATTAACGGGACTCCTTCCCTTTTGGGACAATTATAGTAAACAGTGTGGATTAATAAGGACAGAAAAACAATAATAGAAGCTGAACAGGCATATATTATGCACCAATACATTAGACATCACCATTGGTGTCTCTCCACACGTCGTTGACTCTGTTGACTCTCTGGATTTGCAATATGTTCAATAGACCACATCATGCCTCTGATTACTTTCTAAGGAAGGAAAAACTCTTCTAATCAGGCAATCTCGTTAAATGCTCAGGTAGCTGTCTGATTTGTTCTGTTATTGCCACCAATAATCGTCTAATCGCCGGGCCGCTTATAGTTTCTTGGATAAAAGTACATACATCAGTGCTGTGTCCAACAAGAGCAGGGTAAGCTCGGAGTATAAAAATGAAGACAATAAGAAGTAGTCTGTGAACATCAACATCAGACAATACTATTTGTGTGTCCAAAAAGAAATGCAGCGAGAAACAAATCTGGGAACTGCTCCCTTTTACAGTCGTCGAAAAGGAAGTCTAAATGAGGCATTTTTCATTTACTTCTGCACTTTCTCAGGTCCAATGTCAACAAGCTCCTGTGGCTCCACAACAGTAACTTTCTCACTACCTGCTATAATACCTATAAGGAGTGTCTCGGGGGAGCCACAGTCCAAATGTACATCTTCATCTATCTACTGAGTAGTCTTTGAGTCCTTCTTACTCGTCATTAATCTAGTCTGCACTTGCTGAACTACTACTTTTTTTTTAAACTTCTTTTTATAAAATTTTCAACAAGAAAAACAGCACAGGTATACATTTATAATCACAGTAGAATGACTTAACAGCGAGAGCATAACACGTGACATTACGGTTGATAGTAAGTCCCCCAAAGGGGGAGAAGGGTTGGCACGATGCGCCGTACGGCAGTGAACATCTTCCTGACTTGCTTCCGAATGTGGTGGAGGTGTGATGGTCTCACCAGCATATATTTTTACATCACCCAAGGGGATCCAAGCTCGCCTCCCCTGGACTTTAACTGCTGAAGTGGTAAGGTCTGCCACAATGTAAGGACCCCTAAACCTGGGCTTTTGCCACTTTCTAGTGAAGTTCCTAATTAGAACGGAGTCTCCAGCAAAAAGTTTAGGAACACATAACTCTTCAAGTCTGGTTGCTATATTGTCTTCATTTGTGTCGTGAGACGACACCCCTTCCCCTTGAGTTGATCTGAAATGACAGCGATACTATCGGTCATACATATTAAGTACACATGTAACTTATTTCCTAACAATTCTGCAGTTGTCTGGGCATCACTTCTATTCCTTGATTGAGGAGTCAGAGGCATTCTCATCCGCCTCCCTTTAACTAGCTCATGGTGCGTGAGGTAGTGGTCGGAACTGGGCTGATTTCTCAAGGCATATAATGCAAGGGGCAATCAATGCAGCCACCCCTTCTTCAGTGTCAATTTCAGCTTTGCTATCCTTTCTTTGAGAAGACCATTGAGTCTCTCATATATTCTGTTCACTTGCGGGTGATAAGCAGAAGAAAGCTTATGTTTAATATTAAGCAATAGGCTAATCTGTTTGAATACCTTGTTCACAAAATGGGGTCCATTGTCAGATCTAAGCACCTCCCATTCTCCCCATCTAGGAAGTACTTCTCAAACTAAAAACTTTGCAGCGCAAGTGGCATCAGGATGTGTGCACAGACCAGCTTCAATCCATCTCGAAAAGGGGCACACTACCACTATCATATACCAGAATCCATTTCATACTTGCAGCATGTCAACATAATCAATATGTAAATGCAAGGATCATTTGGTCGAGGAATCACTCCTCTGACTGTTCGCAGTGTGTGCCCAGCAGTAAACTTTTGACATACGATGCAATTTACTTCATAAAAAGCAACGTGTTCTAACAGGTTCAGTACGAACCAGTCCTCCGCGATAGATGCTGCAGGGCTTTCCTTAGTTACATGCGCAGGGTAGTGTAGCTGTTCTAACGCCACCCTCCTTAATAAGGCTACAGGCATCACCGGTTTACCAGTGCTGTCCTGTCGCCACAATGCTTCAGAAGGGGATAGAGAACACCCCCTCGGTGGCCATAGCTCATTTTCTTCCTGTGGAGCTCCACCTTGAAGTTCCATCAATTGCGTTCTTGACAAATGATTAAACCCTTCATTCACAACCATAATTTTGACAATTATTTTCTTTTACATCAGAAGTATGAAAACTGGAAATATCAGATGAATATGCAACCTTTTTGGCCTCTTTGTCTGCAGCTTGGTTTCCACGTGAAATAAAGTCAGTTCTCTTAGTATGTGCTGCACACTTAACTATTGTGATGTCTACTGGGAGTTGTAGTGCCTTGATAAGCCTGTCCAGTAATGCTGCATGTTGCACTGGAGTGCCGTCCGCTTGGCGGTAGCCCCTCCTTTTCTAACCTGCTAGCCCTGTGTGCATGTTTGACGTCACGTAGGTGGAGTCACTGTACACCGTCACTTTCTGCCCTGAGTGATTCTCGAACACGACAATAATTGCCACCAATTCTGCAGCCTGTGCTGAAAAATTAGACGGTAGTCTCTCACTTGCTACAACTTCAAATTCCTCGTTAGCTCTGTGCCTTACCACAGCTGAACCTGAATGTCTTTCTCCATCAGTTTGATTGATTTTCAAAGACCTGTCAATAAAGAGAACCTCCCCGTTGCTAGAGCATTCTCCTTTACCCTCGGGATCTCATCATAGAATTCCTCATAGTTAGAGCAATCATGCACTTGCTCATCCGCTGCCAATGGTTCAGCTACAAATATGGCACTATTCACTATTCTACACCTGACTATTTTGATAGCTGGATTCGATATAACTACCTCATAAGCAGAAGCTCTTGAGACGTCAATGTACCCTTAGGTTTCTCCAAAACAGCAAATAATGCATGCTCAGTAAATAAAGTCATAGAACACCCCATCACTATGCTTGTGGACTTCTCAATAGCGAACGTGGCTGCTGCCAGCGATTGTTCGCAAGGAAATGTCCTCTCATAACTGGGTCTAAAATCCCACTATAATATGCTAAGGGTTTGTATCCTAATGTGGTTCTCTGTGTGAGTACTGCTGTCATAACTGTTCCATTTGTGTGTGACAAAGGTAGAATTCCTTAGAATAATTGGGAATTCCTAAAACTGGAGCTGTGCAAATTGCTTTTTTCAATTCATCAAACCCTTCCTCCATTTCCTCAGTCATTCAATTTTTTCCTTATTCACCTGTGCTTTTTTCAGAGCCTGCAAATGGGTCTCGTATATGAACTATAGTCAAATACCCATGCCCTTACATACCTACACAGTCCCAGAAACTATTACATTTGCTTTATTTTGAGCGGTTTTGACATTTTCATATTTGCCTCAGCTCTTTCAGGTGTAACATGTTTCCCTCATGCGAAATTAACTGATCTATTTATAACACCTCTTCCTGACAATATTGCAATTTCTCCTTATCCACTTTGTATCCTTTGTTGCTAGAATAATCATTAATTGAATAGAGTCTTTTCTGCACTCCCCTTCTGTTGTGCTACAGACTAAAATATCATCTATGTACTGTAGCACAATGCTTGGCAGATCAATCTTGCATAGGTCCATTTGCAGGACCCTATTAAAGATCGACAGAGACTCACAGTACCCTTGGGGTAAACGTGTGCTTTTCAGGACCGTAAATGACATAAGATCTTGGGAATCCTTGTGCAACGGGATTGAGAAAAACACATTTTTCATGGAATCACTGTGAAATATCATGCCTCTGGGGGAATACTGCATACAATTGTCGCAGGATTCGGAACTAAAGGAAACTCCACCTCTACAATTTGATTAATGTGCCTCATGCCCTGAATTAAATGCCACAAACCCCCTTTCGATTTATTTTACAGGATACGCTGCAGTATTACACGGTGCAGTTGATATATTGTCCTGTTAGTAGAAAAAGGGACAGTGGAGAAGATATAAATCAATTTTTATTCAGAAACCTGTGGACAATTCTGCTTCTTAGTGTGAGAAACCAGAAGGTGTCTCACCCGCTAGTCCCTGGGGATCACTCTCTCAGGTGGCCAGGGCACAGCCATCGCCTTTGGATCCAGACCCTGGGGGTGGACCAGTGCGGGGGGAGGATCACCTCAGTGTGACGGGTCTTGTGGAAGTAGGACACCTGATGGCGAGACACGGTAATCCCCACCCCCGATAACACCTTTACACCGTTAGGATACCTGGGAACTGTAACCCCTTCACCCCCTTCCCTATGTGAACACTTTCACAGAGACAGCGCGCTCTGTGAGAAAACAGACTGATACCCGAGCATTATACCTGACATGTCCCCACTACTATGGTCAGGCAAAATCAGGCAATTACTATTAACAACTCACACCTGACTTCTATTAAGCTTCCCCACACGGATAAACGGCAGAGCATGAGAGTACACTCTAGCGAGGCAAAGCACACCACGGAACAGCATTTTCCAGATGGCAGCTAAACGAGGGGAGAAAGGCGGCAAACCGAGAAGGGAGAGCAAGAGGGAGATACCCTTGACCTTTCAAGCGAGAAACTGGTCCTTTCCAGAAAACTTCAGATTAAGGCGTTAGATCAGGAAACCAGACTGAAGAATCCTTAGATCAACGCATCCGGTGAGTTGGGGAGACCAATGCAAGACCGGTCTGTGTTGAAGTCAAGGTTGCAAGAAGCAATATTGTATGAAGAACAGAAGAGCGAAGAATATAAACGCGTATGATAAAAGAAACGAGTAAAGCTCAATTGCAGATGGATGTTTGACCTTTAATATGAATTGGAGAAGAGTGGTCCGGCAATGCGGGTGTGTTCAATCAAAAGTCTCTGTGTGATGTACCCAGCCAAGAAGTGGCAGAAACAAAAGCAATAAAGTCAAACTAATGGATGAAGTGAATCGAAGTGGTCCTGTGACTGTTTAAGAAAAATCCATCACACAGTCGAAAGTCTTTGAATTTTTATCAACAAAAAGAAAGCAAAGAAAGTGAGATTATAAGGTCCAAGCCCGATTGAGGGAGGCCAATTGTGAACCTGTGTTTAAGGGGGTCCGAGCCCAACTGATGGAGACCCGTGGTGAACAATAAACCCAAGAACTTGTGAATATGAAAATCCTGATGAGAAAGGAACTTTGGTGCTTGTTTGTTACTCCAGGCACTCTGCAATAAGAGACTTTTATTGGGAAAGACTTTGACGCAGAAGGCCCAGATACCTATTGTTTGAACTGCATGCTCATGGCAGAGAAGCCACAGTGTGTGCCAAGCTCGAGTGTGCCACCTTGTCCCGTGCTGAAAACATGGGGAAGGGAAGCCAACTGCTCAACTATCCTGACATATTGTTTCTTGAACACTTCTCTTTTGCATACATCGTTTTCCCACACCATTTGTATTTACAATTAAGGATTGGCAATAGGTTTATTAGTATAGGCCCTTTTCTTTTGACAGAGACTCTACTAGGATTGCATTATTAATTATTTGATGGTCGTAGGTTGCTCCCATCCTTAGATTTGGGGTTAGCTAGGTGTTCAATAAACCCATTGAAGTTCAATAAACACCCTTGAACTGTGATCACTTGTGTCTGTCTTCAATGTTTGATACCATGCCTTCGTTCCATTTGGTGTGAGGAGTGGGATGCTACTCAATTGAGACAAATTGGTGGACCTTAAAATTTCAGAAAGTTAGTCACAGAGCCACTGATCTACCACAACAAAAGAATCCATAGGCTTTGATATTTGTAGCAGCAGAGAAGATACTATCCCTCCAGGGAAAAGAGGGATGATTCGCACAGACTTAGTCCTAATACCCCCTGTGGGTTGTTATATATGATTGGCCCCAAAATCTGGGTTGGAAGTTTGGTCTAGATGTCCTAGCAGGCGTCATAGATCCAGACTTCCGGGGAGACATAGCGTTTCTCTTACAGAACCATGGCAAAACTCCATTTGAAATACACTGTGGGGACAAAGTTGCACAACGAATTCTTGAGAAAAAAGAAAGTGAACCAGAAGAAACGGAGAGAGGTACCCTTGGCTTTGCAGAGACTGATGAAACACCTAGCACTGAGACAAAGGGGGAAGAACCACCTACCATCCTTTCCGATCTAGCCTTCGCCCAGATAAATGATCCAGCACTTGCAGAGGCTTTCTTACAAGTGATTCCTTAGGGGAAGGACTAGAAAAGGGGAGCCCCTTTTTCGTCCTGAAACAGGGATTACTATATAGAAAGGAAACCTCCAGTGAAGGCCTTAGTAAAACTCAGTAATCCCTAAAACCCATCATAAGATCGTGCTCGAAATTGCACATTCTCATTTGACAGGGAGACATTTCGGACAATCTAAAATCCAAGCTCAAATCAGTCGGAAATTCTACTGGCCAGGTATCCATGCTGACATAAAGAACTTCATTCAGACATGTGAAATATGCCAGAAAACTAGCGCACACATTCCCTTACCTGCCCCTCTAAACCCCTTACCAATAATAGAAGTCCCTTTCTCACGAATTAGGATGGATATCATTGGACCGTTGAAGACCCCTAGACTGTGTAATAAATATGTTCTCGTAATCATTGATTACGCTACCTGGTACCCAGAGGATTTCCCCATGCGGAACAGTACAACGCAACAAATCCTAAAACACCTACTACCATTATTTTCTAGAGTTGGTTTTCCCAAGGAAATTCTAACAGATTAGGGATCCAATTTCATGAGTAAACTCATGGGTGATGTCAAGGAATTACTACACATTACCACCTTAAGAACCTCAGTTTACCACACCCAAACGGACAGATTGGTAGAGAGATTTAACAAACCCTTAAAATGATTTTGAGAAAATTAGTAGATAAGGATGGGAAGGACTGGGATTGCATGATCCCCAGGGCCCTGTTTGCAGTAAGAAAGACCCCCCATGCATCCACCTTAAGACCCTCAGTGTACCACACCCAAACGGATGGATTGGTAGAGAGATTTAACAAACCCTTAAAATGATTTTGAGAAAATTATTAGATGAGGATGGGAAGGACTGGGATTGCATGATCCCCAGGGCCCTGTTTGCAGTAAGAAAGACCCCTCAGGCATCCACCGGATTCTCTACTTTTGAACTACTTTACAGTAGAGAACCAAAATATGTCTTAGACATGCTCCGGGAGACCTGGGAAGAGAGCGAAGAGGCACCTATTCCCCTCTCACAAACAGCTACCCGATTGCGAGAGCACATGAAACTCGTTCGGAATCTAGTCCACACTCACATGGAAAAATATCAAGCCCAACAGAAGTCCACCTATGAAAAGAAGTTGAATTTAAGATCTTTTTCTGAAGGACAAAAGGTACCTACCCCTAAAAATAAACTTGTCTCAAAGTGGCATAGGCCATACAAGGTACTAGAGCAAACAGAGACCTGTACCTATAAAATAGCCCAACCTGATAGGAAGCACAAGACCCACCTTTACCATGTAAATTGCTTGAAGGAGTGGAAAGAAAATCCTTCCGCTACCACCGCCTCGATATTGTCTTGTCTGGTACCGGAGGAGATAGACAATTCTGAGCGTATTCCCCAAGAACTATCTAGACAGAAAAAAGATTTAAATTATCTTGTCATGGCACTGCCTTATGTATTCTGCGAGAAACCAGGGAGAGTACATGGTACTTATAATTATATCAGAACTCGAGAGGGGAAATTGGTCCATTTGAAACCATACAGACTCCCAGAAGCCTGAAAACAAATAATCGTTGAGGAAGTGAAATAATTGCTGAAGGCAAACATTATCACTCCCTCTTCAAGTCCATGGCCCCCCCTATTGTGTTGGTAACTAAGGTTTTGCATAGACTTCAGGCAGGTCAACGCCATCTATGCCTTCGCTGCCTATCCTATGCTGCGCAACGATGAATTAATAGATAAACCTGGAAATGCCACATTCTTATTAACCCTAGATTTAACCAAGGGAAATTGGCAGGTCCCAGTACATGGACCTGATAAGGAAAAGACAGCTTTCGCGACACCCCCGGAACTATTCCACTTCAAAGTCCTCCCTTTTGGCCTGCATGGGGCCCCAGCCACTTTCCAATGACTTATGGACAGGATATTACAGCCCTATTCCGATTTCTGTGGGGCCTATATTGACGATATAGTCATTTATAGTAAAACTTGGGAAGACCACGTTTTTCATCTTTCTTCTATTATGACAACCCTCAGAGAAGGCAGCTGCTTAACTGCCAATCCATCCAAATATAAGCTGGCTCAATTGGCCATGAAAAACGGCAGGCTTCTTTGTAGGGAATGGCAGTGTCCAGCCCCAGAAAGAAAAAGTGAAAGGTGTCCTAGATGCCCCCAAGACCAAAAGAGACCTCTGGCATTCCTAGGATTGATTGGTTATTACTGTAGGTTTATCCCAAATTTCTCAGACACAACAGCCAGGTTAACAGACAAATTAAGGAATGCTGAACCCCAGAAGATTCATTGGACTGATGAGGATGATGCATGTCCCAACAACCTAAAACAAACCTTGTGTCAGAACCCAATTCTAAAAGGAGTAAACTTTTCAAAAGAACTTGTGTTACAAACTGATGCCTTTCGCACAGGATTAGGAGCAGTTTTATCGCAAATTTACAATGCATTAGAACACCCCATCCTATTCACTTGTTGTGAACTCTTCCCGCGTGAGAACTACTAATCTGTGTTGTAATTAGAGGCCCTTGCCATCAAATGGGCAATTGTCCTTCTAAGATACCATCTTCTAGGAAGGAAGTTCACACATTTCACCAACCATTCATCTTTAGTATGAATGAGTCAACGAAAGGACTCTAACCATCGAGTCATGCGATGGTTCTTAAACCTGCAACCTTACTGTTTCACTGTGGAACACCGAAAAGGTAAAGACCAGGGGAACCTAGATTTCCTTTCCCGGTTTCCCTGTGAAACAGATGTGGCTACATCACATAGGGGAAGGGTATTTGAGAAACCAGAAGGTGTCTCACCCGCTAGTACCTGGGGATCTCTCTCTCAGGTGGCCAGGGCACGACCATCGCCTTTGGATACAGACGCTGGGGGTGGACCTGTGCGGGAGGATCACCTGGGTGAAGGGTTTACAGGGAGTTGGACATCTGATGGCGAGACGTGGTATCCCCCTAAAACACCTTTACTCCATCCTACCAGGTAGGATACCTGGGAACTGTAACTCCTCCTGATCCCCTTACCCACACAAACACCTTCACACAGATAGCCCGCTCTGGCAGAAAACAGATGTGTACCCGAGCATTATACCTGACATGTCCCCACTACTATGGTCAGGCAAAGTCAAGCAATTACTGTTAACAACTCACACCTGACTTCTATTAAGCTTCCCCACATGGATAAAAGGCGGAGCACGAGAGCACACTCTGAGCGAGGTAAAGCACACGAAGGAACAGTGTTTTCCAGATGGCAGCTGAACGAGGGGAGAAAGGCAGCAAACCGAGAAGGGAGAGCAAGGAGGGAGATACCCTTGACCTTTGCGGTGAGAAACCGTTACTTTCCAGAAACCTTCAGATTAAAAGGCATAAGGCCAGGAAACCAGACTGAAGAATCCTGCATTGTGTGTCAGAATTAGCCGGGGCACTCCTGCATGACTGACCGAGTCGGGGAGGAGCAGCAGCCGCCGTGATACCATCCTTGACTTCAGGATCAAAGCAGCACCAGAGAGATCAACACAGCCGGCGAGTTGGGGAGACCGATGCATGACCGGTCTCTTTGAAGTCAAGGTTGCAAGCGGAAACATTGTATGAAGAGTGCAAGAGTGAAGGATATTAATGCATGTGATGTAAGACGCGAGTAAACTCAATTGCTGATAGATGTTTGAACTTTAATATGAATCAGAGAAGGTACGAGACAAAATAACACAGTGGTCCGGCAATGCAGGTGTCCTCAATTGAAGGTCTCTGTGTGATGTAGCCAGCCAAGAAGTGTCAGAAATAAAAGCAATAAAGTGGAACTAATGGATGATGTGTATCAAAGTGGTCCTGCAATGGTTTACGAAAAATCCATGGCACAGTCGAAAGTGTTTGAATTTTGTTAACAAAAAGAAAGCAAAGAATTTGAGATTATAAGGTCCGAGCCCGATCAAGGGAGACCAATTGTGAACTTGTGTTTAAGGGGGTCCAATTCCGACTGAGGGAGACCCCTGATGAACAATAAACCTGAATATGAAAATCCTTATGAGAAAGGAACTTTGGTACTTGTTTGTTACGACAGGCACTCTGCAATAAGAGACTTTTATTGGTAAAGAGACTTTGGCGCCGAAGGCCCAGATACCTATGTTTTGAACTACATCCTCATGGCAGAGAAGCCAGTGTGGGTGCGAAGCTCGAGTGTGTCACCTTGTCCCATGCCGGAAACGTGGCAAAGGGAAGACAACTGCTCAACTATCCTGACATTGTTTCTTGAAAACTTTTCTTTTGTACACATCGTTTAAGTAAGGATTGGCAATAGGTTTATTAGTATAGGCCCTTTTATTTGGACAGAGACTCCACTAGGACTGCATTATTATTGTTTGATGGTTGTAGCCTGCTCCCATCCTTCGATTTAGGCTTAAGTAGGCATTTAATCAACCCATTGAAGTTCAATAAACACCCTTGAACTGTTTTATCTGGCCATATTGATTAATACTTTGCATAAGTAAATTCAAAGTTAACAAAAAAATTGTCAGTCCAGTCCATTGGTATGGGTTGAAAACATATGACTAATAGGGAATCTACAATAAGATCTAAAATATTTGCATGTATATGTGTGGCAGATGATATTAGCTGATGGACAGAAAATGGCTGAAATATCTAAATACCTTGGAACTGCAAAAACAGAGGTGAACATATACCATTAATGAGCACATTAAAATCACCATCACCTAAAAATATATTGACTATGACATTAAAGAAAAATAAACAAAATCAGAGCAGTATCCATGTGGCAATAGACTAAATGGCATACCACAAGTAAAAAGTGGTAATTTGGCTAGAAAGAGACATAACATCAAGTGAGGAAAAGGTAGGTGTATCTAAAGGTCATATTAAAGTATGTCACGAGAAATCATAGCACCCCTCCTTCTCTCCCAGTCATATTATCAATATGATGTAAATGAAACCATTCTCCAAGTTGGTGTACATAAATGTAGTTCATATGCTTTTTTCTGAGCATCTAGGAAACGTTGATCTTTCTCTCGTTCAGTTCTGCAAAACTAGCAATATTCTTGTGTGTTATTTCTTTCCAAAGGGAATCCGATGATAGAGCCTACATTTCAGTAGCAGACCTGGATGTTTCTTATAGTAAATCTCTCAGTGGGAATAAGAAACCTGCAAGATGTTTCCCTAAGAACAGAGACATCACCCTTTTCCATTTTTAGTCCAACCTTGCCTCATGCCAAGTGTTGTTTGGTTAAATGAGGACATGACTTCTGAAACCTTTTTTTTACTTCCACATGTTAATTGCTTATCACATAGCTTCATCATTCAGCTGTGAAAACTTCGGATATCTATTACACTTTCTGAGTGATCTTTTAGCTAGAAAAGATCTGGATTCAAAACTTTCCTGGTGGACTGTTGCTTGCCTGTAAGGTATTTTCTTATTATAGTATTGACCATGCCTCGTTCACTGCTTTACCACATCTTTACGCTATGGAGGTCATTTTAGAATGAATAGTAAATAGCACAGAGAGGACCACACACTCTTACACTTGCAAGTAAGCATCCTTCCCACTGTTATTTTGAGACTTTTATAACTGATTGTTAATTATGCACATGTTTCTGTGCACCAGACTGATTTCCATCTGGATTCTAGCACTCCGTTTGCATGAAAATTCAGTGCATGCAAAAATTCATGCCCATTTTCTGCATATTGCGATTGAGAGAGGCGTGCACAAACTTTACTCACCTCCCTTCGCTCTGTCAAAGAGTGCATGAAAATTGTATGGCGCATAATTTCTTGGTAGAAGCTCCGTCTCCAACAGAAAATTCTGAAACGATTAACCCTGTTCCCCCATCAAAATGAGCATCTATGTGTAATATAAGGTCCATAGGTTCTGACAAAAAAATGTGGATTATTCTAACTAACTTAAAAGGAAAACGTACATTCTTTAAAGTCTGAGAGAAAATGATTAACCAATACTGGGATAGCCCTTTACTGCTTTATGCAATTTTCTATGTCATTTTACAATCTAATGGTCGAAGTGAACAGAGAAAAGCTGGTAAGGGTTCTTAGGTGGAGATTGATGAGTCCACCAAATCAAAATGACTTTTCCAATTCTGCACTAATTAACCAGCAAAGCCGACAAATAAAAGAGGTTCACTTTGCAGCTCGCCGGATATTTACAAAACAGGAACATTTCGTATTGGTTCTGAGGGCTGACTGTTACTTTCTTCATGCACTCTATTGCTTAAAGGGATGGTCTAGTAAAAATTTTTATTTAAAAAATAGATAGGCAACATAAAAAAAAATACTAGCATTCTCCGTTTTAAAACTTCCTATGTAAAATTTTGAGCTATTCAAGCTCAAAACTCGCAAAAGCAAGCACATGGGCGCATCCATTTTGTGAAATGGAGGCCCTCCTGTGCTGGCTTTTGCTTTTGCGGCACTAATGAAGGAAAAGCCAGCCAGCTGTAGTAAACAAAGGCTACCGCTGGGTGGCTTTCCCTTCATTAGTGCTGTAGGCGGAGGACGGGGACCAGAGACCAGAGCAGGAAAGCTGCAGCTGAATCTCGGTAAGTGCTATTTATTTATTTTTTTAAAATAAGCACTAGCTGCATTTTTTTTCTAAGTTTTCCTGGCTGGAGGAGCCCGGAAAACTCAGAAATAAAACTGCAGCTTTAAAAACGTTGTATTTATGTTTGCGGTCAGAACACTCTGAGACAGAAATTCAAGAATCAATAGGCCGGGGCCAGTGTCAAGTGTTACCGAGTTCCTGTTGTCGAGGATCACACAGTCGGATAGTTCACGATTCAACGTAGCCAGGAGTACTTAGATATTGTCAACATAGGAAGCAAAAGTTATAAGGAGGAGGGAAGACAAGAGCAAGCCTTGGAGGCGAAGAAAAGGGATTGAGCAGAACACAGTACCTTTTTGAATGACGACGCTGGTTCCTGGAGTTTCGATCCGAAGGAGGACGTCTGGAGGGGTCTGCACCACACAGGGATGAAGCCGGCAGCAGCGACGGTGAATAAAAGGTGCGCTTCTTAAAAACAGGAGAGGCTCTTCAGATGGCTATCCGGACCACTACAGCAGTGTGCATCGATTTCGACCACGAAGAGGGTCCTCTGGCTGTAGAAGATGAGCTGGTTATCCTCACCAAGCTCAAGGGAAGAAGACTCCGGACTGGATCTTCTCTGGTCGTCTAAGGGTAGATAGCTCAGGACTGCAGCAGGGCTTCACAGGGACAGGATAGTTGCAGCAGTCGACTTCTTCTCCGCTTCTCTTTGGTTCCTTGTAGTTCCAGTGGCGACTCTGACTTCTATCCCAAGAGACCTGCCTTTTATGCGAAAATCCCCCATTCACACAGCCTGGCTGTCAATCACGCAGCAGGGGGGTTGTCCGGCCCGGACAACTACCTCAGCCAATCATGGCAAAGTGCGACTTGGGTTTCTTGGGATACCCTGCGCAGGGAGTGACTACACCCTTCCCTCACATTCAGCCCACCTAGACACCCAGGCGCCTAGAGGAGGGCTTCTTGGCAGAAGCCCGCCAAAAGACAGTGAACAAAGAAGGCAAACCTGGTTTGCCACGCAAAGTAAAACACAAGAAGGACTTTAACAAAAAGAAATGGTGAATAAACCCGACCGGAGCCAAAAGAAAAAGTATTTGGTCAAGCGAGTTTAAGTTCGAGGCTAATATAATAGCCTAAAACAATACCACAATCGCGGTAGAAAAGCTTGGGTAGATACCACTGCCACCAGCCAAGTTTAAATGTTAAAAGAGCGAAACAATGCTCTAGGGGGTACACATAAAAAGGGTTAAGGATTAACCCTTTCCAGTACTCTATGTAAGATGGGGTGTACTGGATCTGTGGTTAAATGACTAAGTAAAGTTAATGGCAACTTTACCCTTTTCTGGGGGACAGTAGTCAGCCTCAGAAATGGCGTTGGTGGGAAGTCTAAAAGACAACCCTGTGTCACTGCACTGAAGGTGCTGTGTAACACACAAAAGAAGGGGGCTACTGAAGTTGTGTACTCCAGAGTCCACAATCACAAAAACAGATGAAATACACATGGCAAAATACAAGTAAGAGTGGAGAAAAGAAGGGTACACTCTTACCAGGTGGGAAATAAACTCCAGAGATCCAGCAAAGCTGCTGAGGGACTCACTAGGTGAGGGAAATTAGCCATTGAATGAGAATTCTCCCTAACAGAGCCTCCTCTTAAGCATCAGTTTTTTCACGCTCTCATCTTACCCTCTTATGTTGTCTTCTTAATTCTGTTTTGTTTGAGTTTGTTGAACCTGAATTTTTGTCACTTTTTAGAAAACCCATCTGAATGATTGACTCGAAATCACTTTGACACTGGTTGTGAACAGGAGGACAGTTGCAATTGGCCAGATTGTCCTTTTGGCTCTCACCATCCGACACTAATACAGTTGGTCCACAGAAGCGTGGGCATCGGGGCAGAATTGATTGTGTGACAAAACCCACATCCAGGGTTGCAAGAGGCCAATGAATTACTTTAATACATATATTTAATATCAGACCAATGAATATTTCTCCTGTATGTTGTCTAATTGGGAGCATGCCCTTTTGAGATTTTTACAGGCGTTTGGATTGGAAGTGCAACATCTCGGCTACCTTCACAATGCTTCTAAATGCAGCACATATTGGCTAACCTACACAACTCGTTTAAGTGTAGCATAATGGCTATTTCCCAATTCTTCTATGGCTATTTCCCAATTCTTCTAAGTGAAATACATAGGCTAACCTACACAATCCTTCTAAGTGCGATACGTAGTCTAACCTTCACAATTCTTCTATGTGCAAGATGTTGGCTAACCTTTACAATTCTTCTAAGTGCAATACATAGGGGGTTATTACAAGTTTGGTGGTGCATTAAAAGTGCTGTTAAAAATGCTGGTAAATCCATTACCAACACTTTTACTGCACTGGCAAACTACAAGTTTGCTGGTGGGGGTTACCTGATTTAATCAGGCCCCCTCTGGCAAAGAAATGCTGGTATTAGCGGCAATCCGTAACCTGTACTATCCCTGAAATTCTGGGATATCAGGCAGCAGAGACTGTAGGTCAGTTTGCTGGTATCCCGCTGATAAACCGGCAAACTTGTAAGGATGCCGATAGTCTAACCTTCACAATTCTTCTAAGTGCAGCATATTGGCTAACCTTCACAATTCCTCTAGGTGCACCATATTAGCTAACCTTCAGAATTCTTCTAAGTGCAATACATAGTCTAACCTTCACAGTTCTTCTAAGTGCAGCATATTGGCTAACCTTCACAATTCTTCTAAGTGCGATACATAGTCTAACCATCACAATTCTTTTCAGTGCAGCATATTGGCTAACCGTCACAGATTTTCTACATGCAATACATTGCCATCATAAAGGCAAAATAGAGAGCATAGTGCTGATCAACACAATGTTAAGAGCATGTGGTAGTAATGTAGGAGTGGCCGGGTTTTAATAGAGCAGAGCAATGGCTGTGCCCCCACCCATACCACCTTACCTGATTGTAGCTACGGGATAGCCTGTCAGGTGCCCACGGCCAAACGGGACAGGAGCCGCTCTTTGCAGATGCCCTTAGGCGGCTGCCACAGGCAAGGCTGCGCTGAGGGAGTTGGTAAAGAGTACCTCTTCCTGACACGTCACCAGATGAAATGCCATTCAGCATGGTGCAGGGCAGGCGGTGGGAGTGGGGATGGGTGGAAGAGAGGAGGCAGGAGAGGACAGGGGAAGACGCAGGGAAAACATACAGAGGCTGAGGAGGCCCAAGAGCTGGCTAACTCAGCAAAGTACAATTAGAACAGGCTCACCCATTGCTGCTCTGCATGCGCTTCAATGGGAAATGGGGTTACTGTGCTCATAGCAAGGGGATTAGGTCCCCGGTGGCGGTAATGGTAATTCCCTTTAGTGGTGTTTCAGCGATTTACCACCAAAATACTGCCAAACTTGTAATAGGGCCCTTTGTGCTGTAAATTATGCAAACATGTCCTTAATGTCCTTTGCGGGTGTCATTTCTAAGTGTTTCAGCACCTTTTTTATTTTACTCAATATTAGGTATTTTACCCCAAATTCGTTAAAAAAACAAAAATGTTGCCAACATGCTACTTTCCAAAAATGTTTGGAAAAAGTAATTGTTTGTTTACTATGAATCCTACAATCACAGCACGAAAAGTCACAGGAATTGCATGAAACGCTTATTGCAACTGCACTTTCCTCGGGTCCTTTACTGCCACCATCCTGGTGCCGTCATTTGGTATGTTTTGTACACGTGCCTAAACAATCAGACACACTAAGTACGTTTCCCAGTTGTAAGGCGAGGAACACACGCCCATCTTCCATGTCTATGAAAAAGGGATAATTCTAATCTTCTACCCTTTCCTCTAAAGATTAGAATTAGGTCAAATGTATGAACTTGTTCTCCCTGCCCCTGGCCGTCAACATCGTGCTTAGTTATGTCCTTATGGTTAAAATGACACCCCCTGGCGCTCCTCGGCTGGTGACAGTCAGTTGCTGAGATGTGCTCTATTATCGCACCGGCCCTACCTTTGTGAACCCCCTTTGTTTTTCAGATTGTGAAGGGAAGGTGGGGAGGGGTCAGTAAAGGATGAGTGTGACACAATGTGCTGTACTAAAGAGCTCACTTAAGGTCATTGACATAACCACTTACTGTAATGATACCGCCGTTACTCTGTGTAATTATAACACCATTACTCACTGCAAATCACCCTGCCTCTTTTCTCCTGAGTAGCCCTTTATTTCCTTGACCGGCCTTCAGGTTTTCTTCATTGTGACGGCATTCTTTGGAACTGGAAACATTGCATCGATAAACAGGTAATGCTATTGACAAGCGGCAGTCAAGCCAAGAGGGGTGAGGCGCTATTGAGGTATGGGGCAAGGGGAGTGTAGGCTGTGTGGTGACCAACAAAACAGTGCACCTATTCTTAGCTCCCCGTGGTATGGAAAGGAGAGCTTGTAAACTATCTTATGTAAGTATGTTTTTATTAAGCGTGGCAAACAGTTCACAGCACAGTGCTGTATTCATGTTACAAATAGCACAGATGTCCAGCCAATATGGTTTAGTAAGGAGTGGAGTGTGGTGTTCTACTTTAGAAGATAAAAACTGTTTCTAATGGATTCCTCCCTCTCACAGATTCTTCATCTTAGATAAATCTTCTCTGGCGCCAGCTGAAACTTTTTCAGCCACCAGAACGCACATTGTGTTTCTTCGCCAGCACTGATTGGCACCATTGGGCACTCATGAGGCCAGGCTTGATATCGGGGCAGCAATGTCACTTGACCCTGGTAGCTTTTTTCCTGCACCCGGGATGCTGCTTTGGAATGCCACTCGCTTTTTGTGATTTATGTTTTCTGCATCATGCCTAATACCCCCTGCAGGTATTGCTGGAGGCAGATGCCCATGTTGGACCCTGACAAGGTAGGCTTCTACTGCCTTAGGGAGGAGCATAACACAGAGGGTGCTGGCTCCTGCCAATCTATGCATTCACATGCCTTCAGTGAGAATGTCACCATGCTCTACATCTTCCTCCATAAAAGCAGGCAGAGGGCAACATTGAAGTCTCTGGCATTAGTGCTTCCACCGAGAAGGATCAGATTCAGGACAAGCAGGCAGAGGAAGGCTGTTTTTAGATGCTGCCCAAAAGGACAAGAAGAATAAGTGCATCACAAGAGGTCCTGTTCTCTCAGTGACACCTTGATCCTATAGCACATGGGTTGAAGGCCTGGACTCCGGTGAGGTGGAGGACTTCCCTGAGGTGTTCTCAAGGCAGGATTAGGATCTTTTTAGAACTTGCAGAATGCCAGTGGTTTGTTTACTTCATTGGAACTTTTTACAGGACTTGCGGAGACCAATGGCTTGTCTGCACATATGAAGCATGTGGCCAAGTTTGACCTCATTGACATCCTTTAATAGGGTCCTTCAAGGGATCCACTTCTCCCATTAAGCCCAGCGGTTGCTGCCCTTGTCATGTACACAAGGGTGAAACCTGCTTCTGGTCTAGCTGGGGACCTGGAACTTGACAAATGCATGATTTCAGATGTGTGTTCACACACCAACACCTAAAAGCCTTGTGCATGCTTGCACTGTGGAATCAAAGTTTGCTACTTTTCCCTCTTTACCCCAAGACAGGGAGAGCAACCATGTTGATGCCATGAGATGCAAGGAGTTTGCTTCAGCCACCCGGGCTTGAGTGTTGTGAATTCCATATGTGCCCTGGTAAAGTACACCCACACCCTGTGGAGTGTGATCCCTGAAGCTATAGAGAACCTCCTCATGCTGGAGCTGAAGGATGAGTTTTCTCTCTGGCGGAAAGGAAGTGGCATGTAACATGCTAGAGTCAGGTCTGGAGACAGCAGGCTTTGTGGTTCATGCTAAGGGTAAAGAAATGGTCCTGCACAGCATTCCTAGATGTGGACATCTCGGTTTGCCCCAGGTGCCCAGGCTTACCTCCTTAATATGCTGTTTGATGTGGACAACCTGTTTGGGACAAAGGTCAATTATTCCCTGAAGAGGTTCAAGGCCAGGGCAAAGTCTTTGGTTCTAGCTGTCCAACTGCCTGCGGCCCCCATCACCAAGGGCTGTCCCTTTTGCTCCTATGCTTTCTTTGCCTACTGTCGGAGAGGGCCTGAGAGGCGAGGTTGCTGCTTCCACTGTCCCCTCAGCATCCGCTGGTCCAAAACCACTTTAATTTAAACTTTGCCCACTCTGATGGGTGGAAGGTTGTCTGTGTATGTCAGGGAGTGGCAAAACACCAGCTTCGATGCCTGGGCCTTACACTTCCTTTCATCCTACATGCATCCAATCACCTTCCTTCACACCCTCCCCCCCCCTTGCCGAGTGCCTCCTGCTGGGGGCATTTTAGCTACTGCTGTTGAAGAGCACCATAGAACTTTTCCTGCTTCAGAGAGAGGGAATATTTGGTATTGACTTTAATGTTTGCTACAAAAGGATGAGGGTTTGCTTCCCATCAATGATCTATGACTTCTGAATTTGTACTTGCACAAGTTCAAGATAGTCACTGTGGCCCAGCTTCTGATGGCTTTGTAATGTAATTACTGACTGGTGTCACTGGTCTGTTAGGGCACTTGCTTCCATGTGCCCATCCATCCAAAGCACTGGAAGTGCATGAGGTTTGTGTATGACCACACCCATTACCAGTCCAAGTTCCTGCTCCCTAGCGTTTCCTCAAGCCCAAGGATATCTAACAATGTGTTAACTGGGGTGGCTTTACATCTCGGAGGGATAAGGTTTGCAATTTTCCCTGCATGGATGGTTTCCTAATTCAAGCTTGCACCCAAGATCTGGTGTCAGCCCACCTGCATTATATCTGTAATTTCCTACCCAGGTTGAGCTTCTCCCATAGGGGCCCGGTAATGACTTTCCGGTTGTTCCTGTTCATAGGGGCAGTTCTGGGCATGCGTTTGGTCAGAGCCATCCCTCCCAAGGATCAAGTGGAGTGCTTCTTGCAGATGGTACACGTCTTTTAAAGCCAGAAACAGGTCCAAGCCTCAGCCTGTCTGTGTCTCCTCGTTCGCATGGTCTACGTGTTTGTGGTACCCAATACCCAGTTGTGCATTAGGTCTTTCCAGCAGTTGCTTTGCTGTCCGTGGTTTCAGTTTCAGGGCGACATGATGGACCTGTTGCAGAACTCTTAACAGCGTACCACAAGACCTACTGTTGGGGGCTCTGCTGTAAAATGTGCTACGGGAAGAGCCATTTCTGTAGCCCTTGCTTCAACTGATTGCCCTGAAGTGTGTGTATCACTCACATCAGCAATCTAATGTAGAGCAAACTGTGGTCCTCTGAAGAGGCTAAGGAATGTGTCAATCTGCTAAAACATTCGGCATCAGGCAGGCCCTTGTTACCTTCCTTTCTTCAGTGAAGGGACAGGTGTTCCCTGACCCTGATGTGCAAGTGTGACAAGACATTACCTCAAGAGGTTAGAGGATTTGAGGCCTCTGCCTCTGATGCAGGGAATCAACCTCACTGCAGTTCTGGGATTTGGAGAACAATGCCACTCTGTCGATGGCCCATCTTGCAGGGACAGAGAGCGTGGTTGCTCTTGCCTTGAACAGGCAAACGTCAGTCTCCCAATAGAGGGAGCTCTGCCAGGAAGTTCTGGATGAAATCTCCCCTCCCGCCAATGGTTAGCCCTTCAGGTGGATTTCTTTCACTCAAATGTCAACAGGAAGTCCGAGTTGTTCTCCTCCAGTGAAATTCTCCTTGCTGGGAGGTTCATTGATTGTCGAGGAACTTTGCTCTCCTTTGTACTTTCCCTTCTGATACCTGTCATTCCGATGGTTCTCAAGAGACTGCAGACATTCTAGTAGGCCATTGTTTTGATTACCTAAGACTGACCCCCGGAGGACTTGCTATCAGGAACATCTGGACATCTGTATCTGTCCTACTTGGTGCTTTCTGGCAAGGGTTGATCTGCTCCCCTAGTTGGAGGATACGTTTCTCCACCTGAGCCTTTCCCCTTACACTCTTCACGTTTGGCCAGTGGCGGCTGGTGAGTTTGAAAGCTGGTGGGGCGTAAATTTCCCCGGGCGAATATAGTAGCGAGCGCGTGCAGCGCGTGAGCCCACTCCCCCAAGGGGGGTGCAGGGGGGCTCTCCCCCTGCGAAATGTTTGGAAAAATGGCCTACAAAATGTGCAATTTACTGTCCAAAAAACCCACCGAAATATGAAAAAAGCATTCGGTTTTACATATTAATGGTGGTACACTATTCTTACGTGTGCAAGTGTGATGGTGTATTTTACAGCAGCTTGTATTGGGAATAGCTGGTACTATGGTGTATGCATAAAGATAGATCGATAGATAAAACCTCCCAAAAGTTGTCTCCTCGGTTCCTATTTCCTTTTGTTATAATCAAACATATCAGCCAATTGGACTACAAGTTAAAGCTGCCCAATAAATGGAAAGGCCCATCCAGTGTTCCACATTCTTGCTCCAAACAGCAGACAAAGAGATACCTAGCAAACAAGTCTTCCCAGGTGTAAAAAGTGATTCAACAATGCAATATGGGTTCGATCCCCGAATCCAGCGCATTGAGTGGGCGAAATAGACCAGTAAGTTCGCTATAAATCCCCACTAATAACATAATGCGATATTGTTTTTCAGACTGCGTAATTGAAATTGGTTATTTATAAAGTGCTGAATACCAGAGGTTTCTAAGCATGGACATTGAATTGCCTTTGGGGCGAAAGCATGTGGTGAGTTATTTGAACCGACAAAGGATGCTGCAAATGGTATACCTGAAGTTAATTTGGGAGGTGCTCACATGGATAAAGATGGTATTGTGTTCTTATATCTCAGATGCAAATGGGGCCCTAGACTAATTTATGGAATGGCTCCCTGCGATCAGCCTAGTAAGAATACCTTTGTACGTTCCTGCTGCCCCTCCACTATTATATTTTCATTCTTCTGGCTTAAAGTGGTTGGTTGATTTACAAACTGAAGAAAGATTGGATAGAGACCATACCACGTGGCCCGTGCTGCTAAAACTGCTTGTATCTTTATAATCCCTTTCAGTAAAGTTGTTTAGTGTGGGGAGATAACGGCATCCCAGGCACAAGGGATTTTCATTGTTTCTATTGTTAGAGGCGAGCCCTTTCTAAACTGAACTGCAGACTACCACTACTTAGCATCATTCTAGCACGGCAAGTGGCAGTAAAGTGGTTTACTGTGGTCTGCTGGGGCCGGTGATGGTAGGGGTGGAGCACCTTCATTTATAAATAATCTAAATTGGGAAGCTGTTCCTGATGCTGGAACTTTTTCCTTTTCGATCTACAGCAAGTAAATGCCTATTACTTGTTTTTGCTGAAAGTCATTCAAAATGCCATCCATAAGTACGAAATATCAATTATGCAGTTCTGACCGAATGGCTAGCAAATGTGCTATGGCAACCAGCAATTTAATTAAGAAAAAAAAAAGAAATTGCAAATAAAACATGTGACCGAGGTTATTGCTAATAGTATTAAGGAGAAGAAAGGTCTCCGCTCGCCTGTTCAGGGGAAAATTATCTCATTTTTGAAACCTCAGGCAGCCCAGTCACACCTCCTCCCCTGCAGATAGCTCGTCTTTCCCCTTCATTTGATTCCTCTGACGGTGAAAATGATGCTAATTCAGAGACCATGGTGATGCTAAGCCGCGGCCGACCACTCCCGCATCATGCTAATTGTGCCGTTTTATATTTTCGGCATTTTTCGACAAAAAATGCCGAAAATATAAAACGGCACAATTAGCATGATGCGGGAGGGTCGGGACTCGCGGGCCGCGGCTGCGTTTCACCAGTACTTCCCAGTGAGCAGACGGACATATTCCAAGCACTCTCTGACCAGCCTGTGCTGCTACAGGAATTCGGCATCGGCACACATTTGAGGAGAATGTTACTCCTCTTACAATGCTGCCGCAGAAGGAGAGTCTGTGAACATTCCCAGCTTGAGCGCCTGGGAATGAGTCGATGCTGCTAATTAATTGGTAGAGGCATTTCTTTTCACAGGGGAGGGAAAGGTTATGTTACCATGCAAATTGGCACCCCTCTGTGCCCGTGCAGGGGTGTCTCAAGGAACTCCAACCCCAAATCATGGCACACTATCTGGCAACTGCTGCAGCAAGCCGCTTATGGATGAAGCTGTGAGAACAGTGCCACCCATAACATTCTGTATAGAACCAAGCCAGTACTTAGAATAATTCATCTGCTCAGAAAAACAACCCCACTATATTACACGTTTGTCGGTAACGAGCCGTGCAGCCAATCCACAGCAATAACGACGAGCCCTTCAGAGCACAGACAAGACAGACGTTTGCCGCCAGTACCAACATTTTCCAAAACACAACTTTGCGACATTTCGCAAAACTTTCCTAGCTTACTAGTTCCAGCCATCATCCTCATGCAAGGATGAACATCCCGGTCCGTGCCGTGGCCCAAGGGTCTTGCCTTGGGCCACGCCGGACGGTACTCAAGGCCCAGGCCAGGGCACTGGCAGGCAGGCGTGCGCTAGCGCTGCCCAGTATGGGCCTAGCAGCGCCAGCGCACGCCTGCCAGTGCCCTGGGCCTTGCGTACCGGTCCGGCGTGGCCCAAGGCAAGGCCCTTGGGCCACAGCACGGACCGGGGCTAAACAAAGCAGGCCCAGGCGGCTCCCGCCTTTGTGGTAGCGGGCAGCCCGCTACCACCAAGGCGGCTCGCCCCAAGTTGACAGCAGGCTCGGCAGCAACACTGAACGACGTGTAGGCCCCCTGGCCTACACGTCGTTCAGTGTTGACTGGGCCTGGGCCGCGTGGTGGACCACATAGTTTGGGCCCGGGGAGGGGAGTAAGTGTAACAACACTCCCGAGTCCCCGGGCCCAAGAAGAAAGTTAAACAACGCACAATGCTGGGGTACTTACCGTGGCGCCGCTGGGCTGGTGGCCTGGTGCAGCTGCAGCACTCGTCGACTCGTGTGTGTTGTTGACTCCGGCTGAAAGAAAGACGGGTGTGAAGGCGGCGCAGGCGCACGCACACACCCTGCGCCGCCAGTCATACACATAGATACAGTAATGTCATTGGCTGTTTGCCAGCCAATGACATTACTGTATCTATGGCAGGGGAGGGAATATAAGTGCGCTGTTTGCGCACATTTTAATACTGGCGGGGCCAGCCCTGAAGCGCCCCGCCAGGCTTCTAATAAAAGGGGCTACGTAGAGTGCGTGGAGTTACGAGCTCCACGCACTCTACTATAAAATAAATTATACTAAATTGGGACGCGCCCCGCTGCCGGGCCGGCCATAGTACACTAGTGACTATTGTTTCCTTGCCACAGCGCCCCCGCACTGTTGGCAAAGGATATGCAGCAGCATCTTAGGCTAAAAGAGATTCAATCAGAGAAGTTCTCTGATTGAATCTCTTAGCTTCTCTCTTTTTTTCTGGGGGGGCGGCGCCCGGCCGCCCTATCATAGCAGCCGCCACTGCGTTTGGCTCCTGATAGGTATAGGGAGTGGGATCTGTCTGACGACATTCTGGGGGTGCTGCTTTCTGCCAGTAGACCAGCCACCAAGCTCATCTATGCCTGCAGGTGGTGCAGGTGATTCGCTTTGTGTCAGAATGAGGTCTGGCCTTTTCTGTCTTGATTTCCTGCTCTTGTTTGCCTGCCAGGGCCTTGAGCTTGGCACTGAGAGTACATGGCTGCTATTTTGGTGATTAGGTGGACTATTTTACAAGGCTTATTGTTTGTCCATCCACACTGTTCTGCAGTACATTCTTCATGGGTTTTCGAACCAGTTTACACCATGCCAGTTTATTGTTCATTCATGGGATTTAGCCTTGTTTTAACATATCTCATGGCTGCTCTGTTTGAACGCTTGCATTCTTTTTCTTTGAGATTGCTTACCTGTATAGTGATTTTCCTGCTCACCATCCCCTCTGTTAGGTGAGTGAGTAAACTCATGCTCTGTCTTCAAAATCTCCATACCTTGACTTCTCTAAGGAGAAAGGGATTCTGAGGGTGAGACTGACTTTCCTTTCAATGGTTATTTCTGATTTCCATCTCTGTCAGACGATGTATCTTCCTGTTTTCTACACTACCCTCATTCCTCTTTGATGGAGGAGAGGCTTTACTGTCCGTACCGAAAGCAATTCTCTGCTATGCTGCATCTTGGGCGAGGGGGCATCAGGTAGGATGACCAGCTCTTGATTGGTTACTCTGGAGCCCATGCATGCAGGGCTCTTACTAAGCAGACACTGTGAAGGTGGATTGCCCTCTGCGTTTCGGAGTGCTATGATATTGAAAGATAGGAAGTGATTGATGATCTCCAGGTCCATTCCACTGGAGAGGTGGCGGCTACCTGCGACCTGCAGATGGTTGTCCCTGTTTTGGACATTTTTGAGGCAGCCGCATGAGCTTCATTGCACACGTTTGCGAATCACTACTGCCTGGCTTCCTTACTGGTCAGGACGCTTGGTTTTCCCAGAGTATCCTAGCGTGGGCAATGGTTTTTTGCTCTTCTCCCGCGTGGGCAATGGTTTTTTGCTCTTCTCCCATCTTCCAGTTCTGTTCAGCTTGGGAAATCTATCTAGGATGAGGAATGCTTTGTGTGTGGGGAATCCATTAGGCGGCAAATTACTTACCTATAAACGTGTTTTATGTAGTATTAGTCATGTCAGCAGTCAGGGTTTTATATTTGCCCGGATGTGTGGCTTCCGATTGAAAGGAATGAACTGGCTAGTAGCTTTTCTGTAGGAAAACATGTTCACTATGATAAAGCCACAACTGATGCAAGGGTTAATGCCGCTGCTAGCAATCCATTGACTTGTGTTCCTCCCATCCATTTCCTTGCAGTAGGACCAGATTTGATATTTATAGGGCCAGTATGGGCTGCCTGCTGGTGGGGCCCTGTAATTGCCTTATTGCAGAACCTACCCTGCATAAAAGGTTTGCAGGTTGCTTTTCTGATTCTGTTTTCTTATTCCATTTCCTCTCCAGCTTTGATCCCGCTTCTGTTTATTGCTTTATGACCGTCTTCAATCCTTTTGCGATGGGAGCACTGATGATGTGGAAGGTGAGTGAGAAGCCTGCCACGGTGTCACATAAGAACGTCATACTTATCAATATTGAAAACATGTATATTTTGTGGTGACATGAGGCAAATAAGCTTAATTACTGGCAACACTTCCACACACTGTTGTGGAATTGGTATCAAGTTGTTTCTGTGCTGTGTCACGAAGTACGGAATGAAGGATCAGACTCATGATTGAAAACCAGGGTTTATAGTAGCAATGGTCTCATGAATGGGAACAACTTAACAAACACCACTTAAATGCATTGCAGGGATCCTATCGGTCACAATGGCAAGGTTTCTTTTTTGTTGTTGTTTCATATCTCTTTATTGAATTGCATCATGAGAACAAAGCACTGTCAGCAATCCACCTGTTAGCCAGGGTTCCATGTGTTAATATGCCGGCAGAAATATCGTCATACAAAGATATTGCAGTATTTCTGCGGCGATATTCAACCATGGTACCTGCTTGGTGTGATGCTGGAAATGCATCGGAGGGACAGTGCCTCCGTATCCTTGTCCTTTACTGCTTTCTATCGTGTGTTCTGTCGTGTTTTCCATGCAGGAGATCATGTGGGACTCCTGGCGGTGCAGCTCTCTTTTGGTGTGGTGAACAGACCCATGGGATACCCTTATGGCACCCATGGGTGGGGGTACAACCCTGTACCCCTAGTGTATGTTTTTGGGCACCTGTGTGATGCCCACAGAGCAGGCTACGGGCTGGTGGCAGCTCCGTGCTGAAATGACTGGTGCCCTGAGCGTCCTCCATTTTGGGATGCCCAGGCCCTGTCATTGCAATCGGTAGATTCCTGATGGAGACAAAATGGCCCCTGTGGCCTCTTGCCTTCCATCGCCTGTTACCTTGATCTTCCCGAAGTCCCGGGAAGCCCTGACACTGTCCCTTCCCCCTGACTGGCTGTTGGGTGGAAGTTCCATATATGGTAGAGTGGGAAAGTGCTGACCAGACTGGCTGGAGCCTTCTCAACGACGTATGTTGTGGGTACACCTGTGGGTGGGACCTGGGTGAATGGAGTGTGTGATAAATACACATTCTATGTTGTGGGTGTCTAGTATCTGGTGTTTGACACAATGACTGAGACAACCCTGCCCGAAACCGGTATGAATGCAGTGTGGAGTGTTGAATGGCTGGGTACTTGTCCCAATACACATAACTTGTTGCGAGTGTCTGGAGAGGAGTGAATGGCCTGAATGCACTATGCACCTAATTGGATGCCTGCCTGCATGAATGCCCTTCTGACCGATTGGTTGCCTGAGTGTGACCCAGCAGAATGAATGGGAGATCAACTAGTATATCTGGGGGCCTCTCACTGCTAGAATTAGTGTTCAGAAGCTGAAGTCCACTACGAAGAGTAACTGGAGTAACTGAAGCTTAACCTTGAAGCCCTGCTGGACGAGAAGAATTGCTGTTGCTCTCCTTCACAATCTGAAAGCTGCTGTGTCTCCAAGGACTGACCCAGAGAGGACCTGTTAAGGCGCCCTCTTCCCGAGCTACGAGGGACCATCGTGCACCAGCTGATCTTTTCCAAAGCTCCCTGGTAGACAAACCTACGACAGGCTGCCGACCGGAGACGGGGACTGCTGCAGAATCCCAAAGAGAAGCGCCCGGACTGTTGTCCGCCACTGTCGACGACCGCCGTCGCCGACTGGAGCCGCCGTGCTCCCGTTTGCCTAAGAACTTAATTTGATCCACAGACGCTCTTGTCTGCATCACTGCACGCTTTATGCCGCTGGAGAAGGCCTGACCGTCGATGCGCCAAGGAGCATCCGCCGGTGGGTTTCCCGCCACCTAAAGACCACAGAGATGCCGACGACTCGACACCCTTGCTGGGCCACAGTTCTTCACCATCTCTTTGCGGTCCAGAACTATCGTCACCGAGGTGCCCCGCATACCTCTTCCTTGCAGGACTACAACGCTCCGTTGTCGATGAGCACCGCTAGGAAAGAAGCTGCCACTTCACTGCCGTAGTTCACCCTGTTCTCCGTCGGACGTTCGACGATTTCCAGTCGACGAACACTACAATTCCAGGTACATTGGGGCTGTAGAACTATTGTAGAGGGAAATAAGACTCATAGAACAATATATGGACTGGGCTTGTGATACATCTTTGCTTTACAGGTTGCCCAGGTGGGGGGGATCTCCACACAGAATTGTATCTAGGTATCGGGGCCAGTATTCTGCCAATTGTTCCAACCAACTGCTTTCCTCCTATTTTCTATTGTTGGTTTCCTTATTAATTTGATCTGTGTGACATTTACCTGAGTACAGTTGATGCACTTTAATGAGATCTGCTAATCATTGTGGTACCACTTGGAACTGTATATGTTTACCATTGTTGATTTTCTGAGCACAAAGTGAGTTATTGTGATAGTGTACATAACTTTGAATATTAATTATATAAAGACTGTGTCGTAACCAATACAGTGTGTGGACATTCCTTTGTGAGGGCTTGGGGACTACACTGTACTTAAGAACCAGCCCGCATCACCTCCTGGGAAGCTAGGCCTTGATTGCTCGACCATAGCTACCGAATAGAGAATCTTGGCTGGGGTCCTCTGTGCCTCTCCTCTACCATATAGAGAGCAGAAGTACAGACACCCCCCTCCAGTCTTTACACGGGGGACACCCCCTCATCCCGCATCATTTTTGGAGTGGGTGACACGCCCGCAACCAATAATCCCTTAAATTATCTCCACTAATAATATCGCCTATGGCCTTACCTCACGACCATATATATATGGCGATATTATTGGTGGGGATAATATTACCTGATACTGTTAGCCAGGCAGACACCCGCAAAGCAACAAGGACAGATTAAAAACCGAACCAATATCAATTATAAACCCAACCAGCACCTGTGTTCCCTCTCACCTCAGTCATCCGGCCCCAGCAACAGTCCTCCCACTGGGGGGCCCCCGTGTGGCATCTGTATGCCAAACAGTATCATGAACCACAGTGCACAGCACAGAATCTCCCCACCCAGTGCCCAGCAAGTAGTGCCATTATGTACCTTATAGTGGCATCGTGTCCGGTGAGTCCAACACAGCGTGTAGGTATTCATCCCACACAGAATATATACCCTCCTGCCCCATAAACTCTGTTTGCCCCTCTGATGCCCCTCTCCGCAGTAGCCCACTTAATCATGCCTCTAGCCCAACTCCTCAGTTATAATCCATCAGACGGTTTCCACTTCATCGCAATCTGCCTCTTAGCCAATATTATTCCTAACATAATAAACTTAACAGCAATTTACCCCAGTTTATACCCGGTACAATTCCCAGGAGGCATGTTTTATTTGTGACCGGCAACGCCCACCCTTTAAACCTGGACAGTACTTCCATTCCTCCTCGCCACAGAATCCCAACATGGGGAGACTCCCACCACATGTGAATAAAGGTGGCCCTCCTGTAGGAGCACTTGGAGCACTGAGTGCTCCCCTGCCCATACATCCTGTGTTGTCTAGTGGGTGCTACATACAATCGCTGCAGGCATTTGCAATGTATAAGCTTGAACCTCATACTGCGAGAGACCGTTTTAGTATTCCCACATGCCCTTAACCATTCTGCATCTTCCAGGGCCTGCCCTATTTCCTCCTCCCACTTCTCGCGCACCACTTGCACCGGCCTCCGAATGCACGTTCTGTACATTGTCATAATCCATCTGCCCCCCTCACACAGTGATATAATGGCTCGATTGACTCCATGTATGGGTGGAACTTTCGGGAATCCCGCCCACGCTGCCCTACTGCACGCCGCCAATTTGGCATAAACCAAAAAGCCAGCCCGCCTCATGTCAAACATGAGTCTGGCCCCGTTCATAGATCACACATCTATCCTCATAAAGCTGTCCCCACTGCTGAATGCCCGTGTATGCCCCTGCTTCAGCGCAGGACAGATCTCATTCCCTCAAACTTGTATCTGCGGACGGTATGTACATGTTCCTATCCCCGTCGATCATAGTGACTTTCTTCCATAGTTAATGTATTATTTGCACCTGCCAGAGCAGTGCCCTGACCTGCCCCCTATTCATCGCCAGTATATTGAGCAGCACTTGTGGCGCAATCATCAACATCATCTCTATCAACCGAGCAAGCAGCAACATCATTGAATCTCCAAACCCATGGGGGTACGAATTGGAACAGGAAGGCCGCATAGCACAGCCGCAAGTCTACCCCCCGCCCCGGCCCCCCTCATACGCTAACCTCAGCATCTGCAAGCCTTTCCGCGGGTTTCTATCCCCCCAATAAAGGCGCCCCATCATCTTATCCAGACTCCGGATGTCCCTTTCAAATATCAGCACAGGAATTCCTTGAAATATGTGCAGAAGCCGCGCAATGCTATCATTTTGGAATCGCCATCATGCCCAGCCGTGAGAGCAGGAACTTCTGCCAATATTCCACAGGTTTCTCCAGTCTATCCAGTGTTCGTGCCATGTTCGCCTCCTACACTTTATTTATTGTATTTATTTATTTAATTTATAAAGCACACAAGCAACATGAAGGCATCGAGGGGCTGTTCCGGATACCAGTTACAAGCAATGCGTAGACATAGATAGGTGCGCAACAGTACATTTACAAGACATGAGAACTGAGGACAATCAAAGACGAGACAAATAACTATCTTTTCAGGGATTTCCTTAAGACCCAGGGCCTCAGCGCCTGGTCACGGGTTTGGCGGAACTGTAAGTCCCCATTGGGCCCATTCGGGAATTTCCCATTCCCCAAATGTTCAGCGCTATTACCGCTGGCGCTATTACCGCCGGCGGTAATAGCGCAAACATCAGCAAAATCGCAGCTCTCAGCTGGGGGCAAATCTGCTGCGATTTTGCCGATGGGGGCAAATCCACCAAGCCCGCAATATTAGCGCCAGATCACAGGTTTGGCAGAACTGTAAGTCCCCATTCCCCATTGGGCCCCTTCGGGAATTTCCCATGTTCGGTGAATAGCGTCGAAAATCGGCAAAATCGTGGCAGATTTGCTCATTGCTGGGGGTAAATCCGCCTTAAATGACCCTTAAATGCAGCAGTAATAGCATTATCGCCGCATTTAAGGGTTACCGCCAAACCCGTGATGAGTCCCCCAGTATGAGGATTCTGCTCTCAATGTGGGTGGCAGGGAATTCCACTGCTTAGTAGCAATGTAAGGGAAGCCAGCGCCTCCTGCTTTGGATCGTCTGACTTTGGGTACGGTGAGTAGGAGGACCAGTTTGGTCTGGTCGACTGTGCTCTCGAGATTCTCTGGGAGAGGTACGGGGGGCTGTGTTGGAGAGGCATTTGTGGGTGATAGACATTGTTTTGAATATTGTTGCGTTCACAGATTGGAAGCCAGTGTCCTGCTTTCCTGGCTGCTGAGATATGTTCTTTGTTTGGGATATCCAGGGCTGCTCGGAGTGCAATATTTTGAATGACTTGCATCTTTTTATTTTTTCTTTTTCTTTTTATTTATCCATTTTCAATAAACAACAAAAGCAAAACGCTTCAACCTCCCCCCACCCAATTCCCGCCGGAGGTTCTCCTCGGAGTCATTTTAACATCTCATGCCTTAAAACGGTCCAACATTCTTATATTGTGCGGGCACCACTGTAGCATATAGTCCGACTGGAGGTATTCCAGCACCACGCCCCAGTCTTTTTCAAAACCATTCCCCCCCCCCTCAGGGTGTATGAGAGCTTTTCCATCGTAATCAGCGACCAGACCCTTCGTAGCCAACTAGATAACAGAGGGGGGTCTGGGCTTTTCCAACACTGAGCTATTGTCAACCAGGCTGCCACTAACAGGCCCATAAAGCATCTCCAGTCTGCCTTAGTAAGCGCCTTGGCTGTTGCGGCTTTGAGTTCACACATCCACACACTATTCCCCATAGACACTGCATTTGGAAATATCCTCCGAAATTGCGCCCGTACCTCCCCCCAGAAGCCTTGCAGCCTATTGCAGTCCCACCAAATGTGTCGCCACGTTCCCGCCTTCCCACAAGCCCTCAAGCATTGATTGGACACCCGAGGGAACATTACATGTAGTTTTTCTGGAGTCAGGTGCCACTGCATCATCACTTTAACCCACATTTCCCTCAGTTGCACTGAGCGGGACAGCCTCGGAATATCACTCAATAGGGCTTCCCACTGATCTCTGCCAATGGGCTCCCCTAGGGTTTGTTCCCATTTCCTCATATATGACCAGCTGACCCTTTCCTCGTGCCCCATTATCAACTTGTAGAGGGATGACACCAGCTTTGTTGTGCTGGAATTGGTTATTACATAGGTCTCAAAATGTGAGAGGTCTCGGGTGGCCGCACATTATATCGGGGGTGAGGTCAGCCAGTGTTTCAGTTGCTCATATCTGAGCCTATCTGCCTTATTTACCCTCAGTACCTCCATACACCTCGCGAAGGGGAGGACTCCGGAGCCCTCCATCATTTCCCCTATTTTCGTGCACCCTGCTGCTTCCCAATCCCTATAAGCACCCCTCTCCATCCCTGGGGGGAAGTCTGGGTTCCCAAACATAGGGGTAAATGGCCCCGGCACCGTTGTCAAAAAAACACATTTCACCAAGTCGTCCCACACTCGAAGGGGGGCTCCCATCACCACGCTCAAACCCAGGTTAACGTGCCTGTGCCGTTTATCCGTCCACAGGAGGTCCCGCAGGGGTGTTCTAGCTACCGCCCTATCCTGCATGGCCCAAATCTTCCGCTGCGTCTCCCAAATCCACTCCTTGAGTACCCACAACTGTGCCACCTGGTAGTACTTGTAAAAGTGCGGCAGGCCCATCCCTCCTCTATCTAATGCGGCTGTTAACACCGCCCTCGAGATCCTAGGGGTTTTCTTCCTCCAAATGAACGAGGTGACAACTCTGGTTAAAGCTTTGAAAAAGGACCTGGGGATTTTTATAGGGCAGGCCTGGAAGTAGTACAGAAGCCTCTGCAATATGGACATTTTGATCGCCGCCACTCGTCCCAACCACGAGATCACCAATGGTCCCCACCGCTCGAGGTCCCTCTTAATCTCCCCCAGGAGGTCTGGGAAATTCACCCCATACATGCCATCCACCCCTTTCGTTATGCGGATGCCAAGGTATTTTATGTCTTTGTCCGCCCAGCTCAGCCCCAGCGTCTCCACTACTCCCTTTACTCCCCCCGGGTCTCCGATCACCTGTAGAGCCACTGATTTACTCCTATTTATTTTTAGACCCGCTATCGCCCCAAATTCATCTAATACCTTAATAACCTCCGGGAGAGTGCGGGCTGGGTCCCCCATAGTCAGTACGAGATCGTCCGCATAAGCGGCCACTTTGTGCTGCCTCCCAGCCATCTCTACCCCCTTTATTGCACTCGATTCCCGCATCTTTATTAATAGAGGCTCTAGGGAGATAGCAAACAACAGCGGCGATAGAGGGCATCCCTGTTTCGTGCCCCGGGAAGGTTCTATCTTGTCTGTGAGTTCCTCATTGACCTTTATTCTAACCGAGGGGGTATTGTAACACGCTCTAATCCGCTTGAGAAAGTTGACTCCAAACCCCATACGACCCATAGTTTTGAATAGCATTGACCATTCTACTCGGTCAAATGCCTTTTAAGGATCGACCGCCAAAAGAGTCATCGGAATGTCATGTATACCCACCTTCTCTACCAGGTGGGCCATGCGTCTCAAGTTACCGTGAGTCTGCCTGCCAGGGATGAACCCCGACTTATCTTCATGGATCAAATCAGGAAGCAGTGGAGCTAGCCTCAGGGCAAGGATTTTAGTGTATATCTTAGCATCTTGGTTAATCAGGGCTATTGGACGATACAATCCCTGCTGGGTAGGGTCCTTCCCAGCTTTATGAAAGACCACAACCTACGCCTCATTCATGGTCGAGGAGAGATTACCCTCCTCTCCAAAGGAGTTGTCCAGTTTGGTAAGGAAGGGAATCAGATCCTCCGCAAATGTCTTATAGAAAGACGCAGTGAAACCATCTGGTCCCGGAGCCTTGCCGGTCTGGAGGCACTTGATTGCTCGGCTCACCTCCTCTTCCTTTATGTCCCCCTCTAACAGGGCCCTATCACTTTCAGACAGCCGGGGAAGCGGGAGGGAGTCCGGGTATCCATCCTGAGCCTTCCCATTCGGTCTGTCCGAGGAGTAAAGATCCTCGTAGAAGGACCTGAACTCCTCCCCCATTTCAGAAGTGGAAAAGAGCCGCTCCCCTCGCTTGTTAGTTAATGTCTTAATCAGCCCCTTCCTTTGCAGTGCCCGTATTTGTCTCGTGAGCAGTTTATCCGCCTTACTAGCTTTAGTATAATACCAGTGTCTGAGGCAGAGAAGACTCATTTCTGCCTTTTTTGTGCGGAGAACGTCTATCTGGCCCTGCACATGTCTCATAGCCCTCCTCAGTTGGAGTGTCGGTGTTTTCACACAATTCTTCTGAATATCCGCCAGTTTCGCCTCCAGCTACCTTTCCCAGGCCTGCCTCTGCTTGTTTCTCGCTGCCTTCTTTGCAATAAATTGCCCCCTTAAGACGGCCTTCAGGGAGTCCCACACAACTCCCATTTTTACCTCACCTGTATCGTTAATGGCCAGAAATTCCTTAATTTCCCCCCTGATTTCTTCTCCCAGCACCGGGTCCTGCATAATCTCATGGGGGAGCCTCCATTTCCAAAGACCCGATCTCCTGAGCGACCAGTTCACCTCCAGCGTCAAGGGGGCATGATCAGAGATCGATATCGGCCCAATTTCTATATTTGAGACACTCCCCAGGAGGCCTGACGTTACCCAGAAATAGTCTATCCGTGCCATCGAGTTATAGACGTGTGAGTAGTGGGTGAAGCCATTCTGTTGAGGCATACGCTCCCTCCACACGTCTAGCAGCGACAGGTGACTCATCAGCTGTCTGAGAAGCTTCAAGGGTGCCGCCTGTCCCCACCCAGCTCCCGAACTCCTGTCGAAGGGCGGGTGCCGCGCCAGGTTTAGATCGCCCCCCAGGATGATTTCCCCCTCCGCAAACCCTTCCAGTCTCCCAATCACCTCCCACAGAAATCCGTCTTGCCCCGTATTTGGGACATATATATTTGCCAGCGTGCAGGGAGTCTCGTTTATCTTGACCTTCACAAACAGATACCTCCCCTCCTTATCTATTAGTGACCCAAGAAGAGGGATGTTCAGGCCTTTATGTGCCGCTATAAGGACTCCTGCTCGCTTGTCCAGTGCATTGGACTGCCCCAACAGATCAAATCCTTTTAAGCTCAGCTTGTTCTTGTCCCCCCGTTTAATGTGGGTCTCTTGCAGCATGATAATGTCTCCCCCCTCTCTTTTCAGAAGGCCCTCTACCTTTTTCCGCTTAACCGGGTGGTTGAGCCCGCTCACATTGAATGTAATCACTCGCAGGGGACCCATGAGCCCGAAATATTGGGAAGGGTCAGGTGCCCGTACCTGACCAGCTCAGAGAAACCCTCCAGCTATCCCCTCTCCCTTCCCTTTCGCTCCTCGCCCATAAACCTCCCCCAACAAGAATAAACATTAACCCCCCTACCTCCCCCCCTCCCAACTTCCCCCCAACAATCATAACTTTCCCAAGGAGAGACCAGGTTTCTAACTTAGCTCGGGCGTGTCGCCCCTCGCCCCCATCCCTCTGCATACTTGGGAATAACCTAGCAGGGGCTCCTAAACCCTGCATGTACCACTCTTTCCGTATACCAGCTCGACTGCTCTCCCCTGCCGAACCCCTGTTTTGTGTTCTACAGCAGCCAGCACCTACTCCGGCGTTCCAGCGGGCTTCTACCCCTCAACAGCCGAGGCCGTCCAACTCCTCAGGAGGTGATTTCTGGCCCTGTCTTCCGACCTCCCTTTTTGCGTGATGCGTTCCTGCTTTGTACTGAGTGCCATCCGGATCTGTCCCTCCGCTCGGTCTCACCTCCCCCCCCCCGCTGAGGTTCCTCCACATCGCCTGTCTCCTGCAGTCCCATAAGCTGCAGACCTTCCTCGCATGTTTGCACTCTCCTTTGCTTGCCATTCCACGCAAAGAGGAGGCCGAACGGGAATGTCCACCTGTATCTGACACCCCAGGCGAGTAGCTCCTTGATCACTGGAGCCATCCTTCTTCTTTTTTGAAGCGTGACCGAGGCCAGGTCCTGGAACAATTGAATGTCCACACCATTCATCCGGATATGTTCAATATCCCGCGCCTTCCGCAGAATCTGTTCCTTTTGCTGATAGGAGGTGAGGGTGACCAAAACATCTCTGGGGCGCTCCCCGGGCTCACCTGTGTTTTTCGGGCCCACCCTGTGGACTCTATCAATTCCCACCTCGTCTCCTCCGTCCGCCCCTAGGATGTCCCGGAAGACCGACTGGACCGCAGATCTGCGGTCCTTATCCTGAACTGAGATCGCTACATTTTTAATTCTAATGTTCGATCTCCGGGATCTGTTCTCTAGGTCCTCACATTGCAACTCCAAATTGTGTGTGAGGGTCGCCAGGTGGTCTAGCACATGCCCGCTCTGTAGAGAATCCTCCTCCATGCTTTGTATCGACCTCTCCAGTGCATCCGTCCGCTCTTCCAGTTTGGAGACGTCCGCTCTAATCTCCTGTAGCGCCTGCTTCATGTCTTCTCGTAGGGAGCTAAACTGCTCCTGCACAGTGGACATGAATGTCTCTTGTAGTTCCTAAAAGCAGGTGTGAAGTTCGTCCTTCGAGGTAGTGGCATATGGAGGTCCCGGATCCCCTGCCATAAGGCCCTCTGCTCTGGCTCTTTTCAGGTGCACCGCTGCATCCGAGGACCACAACTGGACCAGGCTCCTATCCTGTTTCGCAGTGGCGGATTGTCCCGCTGGAGGCCCGCTCTTCCCCTTTGATCTTGACATGCTGTACAGGGGGGGGGGGGCAGAGGGAATCCAGTCTCCAAGGTTCCCGGTGTAGTGATCCTTCTTTCTCTTCCGCCCCCACCAACCTCAATCCCCCCGTGGCTCCAGTTTCAATTCTCCGGGGCCCAGCGCAAAGCTAGCTCCCCCAAAGGGCCGCCACCAGGTTGGGCTTTGCTTACTCCAGTCACAATGAGGGAGTTCTCCGATCCCCTCCGCAGGCACTCAGGGCAGGAACGCAGTCGGGAGAGATCTCAATCCTATGGGGGGGGCAGGCTCCATCCACTCTGCACCGGCTCCTTGTGTACGATCCAGGGAGCCTCTGCCACTCACACCTCACCCCCTGATCACTAACGTGTGCGGGAGGACGCTGTCACCCACGTCCAGTCTAGGCCCAGGAAAGCATCGGGGGCCCCACCTCCGTGTCCACGCTCACCTTTCAGATCCCGGCGAGCGTCGGGCCCTTCCTGGGGCTCACAGCGGGGAGCTCACTCCAGCCCTCTCCAAGCGCTTCTCACGCTGGATCCCCGCCGCCGCTCTGCCGTAAGTCAATGGGCGGGAGGGACTCTCCCAGCCTACCCGCTGGTCGGGAGGCAGCCCCCGTTTCTCTCCCTGGGGTTTGTTCCGGCCTGAACCGGCCTCGTCCGCGGGCGATCCCGCTCCTGGTGTTTCCCCCTTCCGCACCAGGAGGAGTTCCTGTAGTGGTCCGGGCCGCGGCGCTGGGTTACCTCCACCGCGCCGGAGAGTGGGGGGGATGGGAAGCACGTGTCCTCGTCCTGCTCTCCCTGTGGGCTCCGCCCGGGTCTGGAGGGCCACACACCTCAACTCCCCCGGCCGCCGAAGTGGGAGGAAAGCGATCGGCAGAATGGGCTGGCTGCCGGCTGTATTTTGCACCTTTAATGAGGCGGCCCGGCGGGATAGACAGCCGCGTACGTCTTTACGCTGCGGCTGCCATCTTGAGACCTGACTTGCATCTTTTGGATGTTTTTGGAAGAGGTGCCGGCGAAGAGGGTGTTACAATACTCCAGCCTGGCCCCTATGACTGCCCGTGCAATAGTTAGGCAATTTTCTGTAGATAAGAAGGCCCTAGAGGCATTCAACAGTTTGGTGGAGTAAGCAGCGGAGGAGGCACCACTCTTTAAAATATGCAAGGAACTGGCCAATCCTGCTGCAGTCTCTACCTTGCCTGTCCCCTCCCAGGCCTCCTGCACGGCTCTGGCTTCTCATTTCATCTCTACAACTCAGGACATCCTGTCCTCTCTCTCTTCCACTCCCCCTCCTCCCTGCTTTTACTCTGGCCTTCCTTGGACCACCTCTCCTCCACCTTTCTCTGCCTTTCCCCTGTTCTCCCCAGACAAGGTTTCTAGACAAGTCCGATCTATGAAAGTCTCATCAAAACTGGTACACCCCTGTTCCTCCAAAACCATCAAGGACCACATTGACACCCTGGCTCCTGCTCTGGCTGACTTCTGCACCCACTCCTTTGCCCGGGGAGTCTCCCCGCCCCCACCCCCCCCTGAAGCACTCCCTTGTGCACCCTTTTCTTAAGAAACCCTCTGCCGACCCATCCTGCCCGGCTAACTATCACCCAATCTCCATCACTCCCTTCCTGGGAAAACTCCTCAAAAAGCTGGCCATCTCCCAGCTTAATCTTCACACTGAATCTGTTGGCTGTCTCCATGACCATCATCCAAAGCTGCCAGAAGTACGAAACTACTCTCCTGAACATCCTTGAAGAACTGCTCTCTAACCTTGATTCCAACACCCCCTGTGTCCTCATCTTACTTGATCTCTCTTCTGCCTTTGACACGGTCAACCATGCCATCCTGCTCAACCGTCTCCGTGATAACCTGGGTAAAACCGATCAGGCCCAGGCTTGGCTGACTTCTTTCCTCTCTGATCGGGTGCTGTGGTGATAGGCCTGTATCTAGTACAGTAGAGGAAGTACCCATGCTTCCTTGAGGCTGGAGGGGACAGTTCCGGTGGCGAAAGAGGCATTGATTAAAGAGGTGACCAATGGGGTGTGGACTTCAGTGCAGTCATTGATTAGAGAGGCAGGGGAAATGTCTCCTTTGCACCTGGAAGGTTTTAGGCTTTAAAGGATGGCTAGGTCTTGTGCTTCCTTGATCTCTTTAAAGCGAAACTGGGTGGAGGCCTTATTCAGGGGGGTCAGGGGCGAGGGTGAGTGCAATGGCTGGGACAATGGGAGTGGGAAACTGGCTAGCTTGAAGGCTGGTGATTTTTTTTATTTGAACTTTTGATTTTGAGGACTATGGCATTTTGGATATTTGTGCGCCAGGCTTCGTCCTTGGTCAGTGATGGAGGAGGGGAGGCAGGGGTTTCAAGTTCCCTAAGGATGGAGACGATCTCCCTGGTGTCTGATTTGGCATTGGCAATTCTCACTTTGAAGGAGGTCGATTTTGCTGTGATAATAGCTAACTTATAGGTATTAGGTCAATAGACCTTTTAAAAAAAAGATTTAGAAAGAAAAAACTCTGTGACTGTACAGAGCAGTCTTTCTAAATTCGAACTGTCAGCCCCTGCGATGCAGGCGAGTGCATGCAGGGGCTGACAGGCACGCCAGGACCCGGAAGCAGCCATGAGGGAGGTCGGGTAAGTGTGTGTGTGTTTGTGTATATGTTTGTGTGCGTTTTGGGGCGTTTTGGGATGTACATGCTAGCCAGGCTTCCACCATCCCATGCTCCATGACAGTATTTACCAGAGCCATAGAGGCTGTCCACAATGGCCCGACCCCTCGCTCTGCATGTATCTAGATACAATTACAGTAAAGTCTGAGTCAAAGAGTTCAACTGAATAATCTCTCTGTGACCAAAACCTATACTTGCCCTCACAACTAACCTATACAATGTGTAGGGATGTCAGCAACCAAAAGAAAGTGTCCAAAATAAAGTTCTGAGCCTCTTCCTGCTTTCAGCTTCCTTCCCCAAATATAAAACATTTCCAGCAAAAAGTCTCAATTACCTCTCTTAAATTCACAATGATACAGTTTTAACCAGTACTCAGGGTTCCCTTCCCCAAGTTTCAAGTACAAAAATATTCCCCAAGACTTCATTTCAACAGTACAAAAATATCCTTTGTCTTTTTAAAGTTCTTTGTTACTCTTCTTTTTATGGTTAGTTTTTCATACATCAATTGTAGATGTGTTGGAAATAAACATCAAAGTTTTCTTACATTCTGCTTTCAATGTAATTTTCTGTTATATGCAGTGTTCACATGATTCATGTTACAATACAGCATACACTGGTTTCACTTGGATTTATAGTTTCATTTAGAATTCAGCATCTAATGTTTTTACTTGAATGTAAAGTTCCATTTTACTTCTGAACATAATATGTAACAGTTATGCTCTTTTGTAAAGTTTTCACTGAATTCGGCATTCAATAGGCATTAGTTGTACTTGTTAAGGTTTTCATTCAGTTTGTTATTCAATAGGTACAGGTTACTCTCTGAACACGCTTTCCATTCCACCCGCTTTGTAATATTTCTTTAATTCACTTCAAATGAAATGCCTAGCATTCAGAGACTTTCGAGAACGTGTTTCCTCCAACACGCGACCATTCCGATACAAAGTATTCCTATTATTTAAATATTTGACAGTGGATTGAATCGGAGACCTACGAAAACCTGTTTCCTCCAACACGCGACCACTCTCATACAAAGTATTCCTCAAACAGAAAAGTTCAAACACTTGCGCACAGCGTTTCTCAATTGCAAGAAACTCAGTGGTTGCATTCACAGGCTTCCCAGCAGCGTGGATCATACAGCCTTCTGCTCTTCATGTAAGAGGTCCAACTCCTGCTCCTCAGGCACTCCTGTGGTGACCTCCTTACACAGGGGAATAAGCATCTTGACCACAAGGAAAAGGGACAGCCTCTCCACTCGACTCACTTCACAATGTTCGGTCTGTTCCATGGAACCCCAGCTCCTATGCCACACTTCCATAGACTGCCTCTCTCTGCAGACCTCAGCGTTTCGGCGTGGTTTCCAAGTAAAGTTCCCTGCTGTTTACACTGGCCTTCCTGCTGCGTCTCCTGTCACTCTCTTTGCTGGTGGGCTGGTCCCCTTTTATACACCTTCAGCCTCTTGACGGGCTGCAGGTGTGGATGTCCAATCAGCCCTGCCTGACCACAATTAAAGGGACATGCCTGACCTTCACTGCTCTTAACAAGCCTCTTCCTCATGCCAGTTCCAGAGTGGTAAAAGAGTGTAGTCTTCATTGCTCTTAGTTGCCTCTTCTTCTTCTCAATACTGTCAGGGTTTACATGTGGGGAAACAAGTGGAGATGACTTACAATAACCTATAAAGGTTGGGGAAGGGTTGGGAGGGTCGTCAGTAGGGAAAGGGTGATACCATGTCTTGCCCAAGGGCTCCTCACTCCCAGTCCCCTCCATCCAGGTGATCCTCGCTCGCTTCTCCTCCCCCAGAGTCGGGATTCAAGAGTGTTGTCCTTTCCATGGCCACCTGCGCAGAAGATCCAAGGTGTTTAGGAGTGAGAAAGCCCTCAGGCTTCTCACACTACCCATACATTTTGGTCCCAATATATCGCCCAGCCTATCTATCTGTAGTCCAGACCCCTGCCAGGCCACCTTACTGCCATCCACCCGGACTGCTCTAGAGTGAGGCCAACACTGGTGCATCCAAACATCCCCAAACCCAAGACCCCCTCACACATCCATCCATTCCCCCAACTTCAGATTCCATATAACATGCACAAGCAGCACCCTGCGCATTGACCCCCCACTCATCCCCAAAAAAACAATTCCAGCCCGCCTCCCCTCCAATAAATCACAGAGACATGGCACTCCAGCTGCTCCTCAACTGCTGCGCACAGTGGGAGGTACCACACTGTGTACATACCTCTTAGGATGATAAACTGTGCCTTGTCCAGCCATCACTCCTTACCCACCAGGCTGCCTGTGAGTAACATTTGTATAACTATTGGCCGCCACGCCTATGACATATAATGGGCCTCATTACAGGCCGGGCAGTCCGAAAATAACAGTGGCGGTAAACCCGCCGCCACTGTTAATTCCGGACTGCCCGATCTCGATTCCTGCAGGCGGGAGGTGGCGTTCCCGCCAGGTCTGACCTGGCGGGTTTACCACCGCCCGCCTGCAGGCAGACATGGAAACACCGGCACTATCACGAAATGGTGCCAGTATTTCCATGGTCCCCATTCCCATTGAGTCCTATGGGACTCAATGGGGATTTACACCATTCCGCCTCCGGAATTCCCGGGTCACCGGGGTTGTAATGCCCCGGTAATTCAGGGAATCACGGAGGCGAAATGGTAATACGAGTCCAGCGGTAACTAGGCGGTTTTACCGCCTCGATTACTGCCGGACTCGTAATGAGGCCCAATGTCTAATGCATATCTTCCCATTCCTGCCTCTATCATTTAACCCACCTTTGTATTAATATAATGTACTGCCGATTTGCAATCCTCTAAAAACTGCTGCTTTGCATTGACATCTATACAAAGTTTTGCTGGCGGTAGAAGGGCATGCTGTATCTTCTAAGCCGTCAGTAGCTTTTTGACCTCAAATGTTTTGTCGTTGAAAACCACTTCTCCTTGTGCCCTTGTCAACAACAACATTTTGACTTTGTCCCGGTACAACAACAACCGCATCATAATCGTGCGCGTATACGCCCCTGGTGGCTGTCTCTCTTTTGGGATGCGATGAGCACGGTCCACGTGTATTCCCTATAGGGCAGTTCCATCTCCAAACAAGGTGGGAAGAAGCGCCTCTAAGTATACCGCCATACTGCCTTTCTCAAAAACCCAATATTCAGACATTGTTCCACTGCAACCTCTCTTCCAAGTCATTTAACTTAGCCGCCTGCATCTGACTGATCTCACACAGGTGTCAGCTTCTTCACGTATACATGCCTGTTGTCGTCCAGGTCTGATGCCCTCTTTTCCACCTCAGTCATCCCCTCAGCATTGGAAGTTTTCCCAAAGGTACACTCTCCACCACTGCTACCTCCACCTGTGGTGGCCCATCCTCGGCCATCTGCCCCTGTTTATGCACAGCCCTGTGAAAGCTTATTTCAAGCGTGCCTTAGGTGGATGATCAAGCCTTTCTAGCACCTTTTCCATCTCTCTTAGGCCATTGACCCATGCTGCCAAATGCCTCAGCACAATCTGGGGCCTGACACTCCACCAATTGCCACTTTCACTCCAACAAACCTGGCCGAAGGTACAACCGTCCAGTACAGGTAAACCCCCCAAAACCCAGGGTGCTCACATGGGGGTGTATGACCACATTTTAGCTCAGGCTGTGGCTTCCACGCAGCTGCTCACTGCTGAGGGCCCACTCCTCTTCCTCCATCTTTCAGCCCATCCCCTGGCTTTGCAGCAGTGCCAGGCCCACCCTCAGACAGCTCTCAAAGTTCCCTTCCCTTCAGTTCTAAGGCAAACAGTTTTTGGGTTCCTTGGGTGTCACTGAGGTTTTGTAGTAATGCTGATTGTTCAGGTCCTGAGGAAATGGGGAAATGCTACAGTTTGTCCACAAGTGTCTCTTGGACAGCTTTCTTCTTTAAACAAACTCAATGATGTAATGCAAAACAAATCTCTCAAAGAGAAAAAAAGGGGGAAATGTCTCCCTCTCCAATCAACAAAATGTCTTCAAATCTTTTGGTGTCTGTCTCCAGCCTCTCTCTCACCCTCTGGGTGCCTTAGTTCTTATGATGATCAGGAGATTTATTGCTCTCTGGAGTTTTTATGGCTCTCCTGTCAGCAGTTTTTCAAGTACCTCTTAGTGCATCAACAATGGGTTGTGGGCCTAAGGTATTTTGGAGTATAAAACCATGGTGGACAGTGAGTCATTAATATCTCCAGGCCTTGGACTTCTACTGCTGGGAAGGTGTTTGTACGGGTGGCCTATGCTAGGAGGTATCTTGGGTTGGAGTTATCAGGACCTAAGCCTAATCCCAGGCATACTTCCTTTTCAAAGGGTCTTGTAATGACTGCCTGTCTGAATTGTCTCATCATCAATATAAGCTTGTGCCTATGAGGTCTTCCCCTACCTTTACTTGTGGGACCTTGTTCACTCCTGGCTCCTCAAATACTTCCTTGACGCATCGCCACATACTCGTACCTCCTGCTACCACTCACACCCCTAGTAAGCGTGTTTGGAAAGTTTCTCCCTGTTCCTCCAGCTAGAGACCCCACACGTAAGGCAATGTCGATCTGTCAGTTGTCTGGAGGGACTGGGAGGAGGAACAATCATGTGGTGGAATGTCAGGGAGTCTAGTCGACAGCAGGCACAGGTGTAAAGGCTTGGTCCAGCAGCAGGCCCCAAGGCATGAGTGTGCAGTGAATTGTCTGGAGGAACTGGGAGGAGGAATTAGCATGTGGTGGAATGTCAAGGAGGCTAGTCACCAGCAGGCACAGGGGACAAAGGCGTGGTATAGCGTCAGGCCCCGAGACATGAGTGTGCAGTGAATCATTGTCTGGAGGGACTGGGAAGAGGAACAAGCATGTGGTGGAACGTCAAGGTGGCTAGTTGACAGCAAGCACAAGGGACAAAGGCTTGGTCCAGCGGCAGGCCCCATGGCAAGATTGTTCAGTGAATCAGCTAGAAGGCAAGTTGTACAGGTTTGGGTGACAGCAAGATCAGGATCCTGAGACAGGGAGGGAGGTGAACTCAATCCCAGTCAGGCACTGAAAGACCCTCCTAGCCCACTACTCATATGGGACAAGTTAAAGGTCTTGCTGCAACAGACCAAGGAACTTCAAGAAAGTTTTCTTCAAATCTGTGGTGTAGCTGCCTTGCCAAGGGCCTCCCTAGGGAAGGACCACCAACAATCAAGATGCCGTCAGGTGGAGCAACTTCATGGCCAAAGAGTGTGAGTTACATTGGGGAGAGTCTCCGAAAGACTTTTGAGGAATGTCTTAAAGCTAGAAGTCTTTTCTTTTGTTTGCCAATCTAACCAACATTGAGTTGGCGACTGGTGAATAAAAACCTAAATAAACTCGTTCAAATTTAACCTACATATTGCATCCTCCGTAGAGTCCACTTGGCTTCTTGACGCACATGCTTTTCATTATACTAACTTGAAGTTCTTTAGGCTACACCTATCAGTGTTTTTTTAAAGGCTTCCATGTTACAAAAGCCTCAAGGTTTAGTCAAATACAACATATTGCACCCTTTGGAAAAGTGATAATTTCCTGTAAGCAAGCATTATCAGCACATTTCAACCCCATTCTGGAATGAATTTGCAAGGTGCACATTTATAACTGTATAAACTGTAATATTATCTTTTTGTTTAGTTTTAACCAAGTATTGACACCATTCATCAAGGCTAAGATTTGGAAAATAATGAATAGATGATACTCTATCAGCTCTTTTCTGGAGTATAATTCCTACCAGAAATGACCTTAAAATGATTTCAGCTATTAATTCAGGTATACGGACAATGTACTGAAAGATAACTGAAGCTGTTTCCTTTGGTGTGGTTAATTCCTTGAACATTCTCAAAAGGCTTATGTTTGTAAATGTACCCATTATCTATAATGCATCACCCACAACAGAGAGAGACAGTCGTAACACAAGTTCCATGCTAGATGGATCCTAAAGTCCCTGAGGAATGTATATGTGTTGCAACTGATGCAGAGGATTTCCAGCACCATTTGTGTACATGACATAGACTTCTGAGGGAGGTGTAAAAGCTTTTTTAAAAATAAGTTCTTGCACAGTTTTAGAGTTCTGATTGTGGCCCACCCCATAATTCTGTTGTATACAATACCATAGAACGCACCTCTGGTTTACCTGACTCTGCGGCCGGTAGAATCCCCCCTCTTTCACGCTTCAAGTTCAACCCACATTTTGCAATTTTCATCCCCACCAGCCTTTTATATGGAAACTGATACCCAAGTAATCCGCTTGCTGATCCAATTAATGCCATCCAATTAAGGCTTTATTTTCAGCGCTTCTGATGGGCAGCAAGGTATAACCACTGGTTTGAATGTGTTCATAACAAGCCCACAATTATTACAAAGAGTTTGTGGAATACTAACCTTTTTGCTTAGGCCAATAATAATAATTTGGTATTTATATAGCGCTACGAACCCTCAGGTATCTGAGCGCTGCTTATTACCCACGATGTGTGGTTATCGAGCTCGGAAGGATGAAAGGCTGAGTTTGGCACCGCCGGGATTCGAACCTGCGTTAGCAGGCTCTGCACGGATGTCAAAGCGAGCGCTCCAGTCGCTGTGCCACTTGACCGGCAATGGGCGATTTTGAATTAAGAGCAGTATTGTGCGCCTGGAGAAAGATACCTGTTATCTTACTGCCTATCGTTATGGTGTCTACTTCCTCATTTTTAATATTCATGGCTACTGCCTTCGTGCAAAGGAGGAAGATTAGGGGAGCTAATGCACATCCCTATCGAACACCTCTTTCAACGGGGGAGGGAGATTACATTTTCTTCTTCTGAGTTTCCTGTATCCCTGAGCACATATTGGGGTCATGGTTCTTTCAAATAATACAAAAGTTAATTGAGCTTATTGGTTGTCCGATTTGCCCTCCATGACCCAAGTTGTTGCCAAGTCAGATATTAAGTGCAAAGGGGTGGAGCAAGATGGCCGCATAGTCCTTGTGCTGCAGCGACCCAGTGCTAGCTTCAGCCGTTTCTGTACTCCTGGGTGGTGTTAGCGTAGCTCAGAGACTTGAGGTCCTCCGCTGGATTTTTTTCATACTGCAGCCTCTAAGCTTGACGCGCGACCCGCGTTGAACATCTGGTGCAGGGACGAGAAAATGCCGGACACAACGGCACCGTGCAGTGCGGTGGGCCCCCCCTGCCTGAGGAGACAGAGAGCGGCCTGCGACCTCGGTGGTGTCCTCCTGCCCTCTGCTTCAGAACATGGCGGGGTGAACTGCTGGAGACCCACTGCGCAGCTATACATACAACGCTTACAGGTGGATGCCCTGCCACATGATATGTGCTGGGGTTTGAGAGAGTGGAAAGTTGGAGAGTCAGCTAATCGAGACTCTGGCGGGCCGACATGCATTGAGAAGCCGCATGGATCTTCAGGGCTGACCTGCCTTCCACTATAAACGAAATTAAGCACCCATCTATTGCTCAACCTGTTACTGGTGTGCAAGGGTACCATAGATGACTGCTTCTCCCCTCTGCTAATAATAATAAGGCTGTCGCCTTCTGCCGTACTGGCTCCCTCGAGTGGACCCCACCATACTATGCCTTAAGGGCGCAACTGAATGAGTACACGGCATGCCCTCGCCCGCTCTTCCTGCATCACTACTGGCTGGTGTGTGTGCAGGGCTGTCCACTGTTGGGCATAGACTGTAGCGCCAAAGTGACTGTGGCCGCCCCCTGGTACACCTAGTGGTCTATGGCTGGTGCTTTTGTGGACAGTAAGGCAGCACCCATTTACTCTGCCATTGGAATCCTACCTTCCCCTGCTCTTTGTTGGAGATAGAGCTACCATCTTTTTTCCCTCTGGGTGCCCCCCCCCCCTCGTTGCCTCCCAGTCTGTGCCACTCCATTTTGGGGACCACCTGGAAGCATTGAAAGGGGCTGGAGGAAAACAAAGCTCCGTCAATATGTTTGCCAATGCTGCCTTTAAGCCGGCGCTCGCTTAGAGTGACAGCGTTCCCGTGAGTGACACCTCTGAATCGAATTAACCCACTGTACTGCAATGAATGATAACCTGTATGCAGGAGGGTTTCTCTGCTGTTCAGAGTAAACTGGATGATATTACGGCATGATTGGTTCCATCAAGACGAAACTGAAAAAAAAGACTTCCGGCTCACATGGACGGAGGGCAGAGTGGGAGTGGTGGAGGATGATGTTGCCCTGCTGAAGAAGGACGTGGCTACCCTCACTAAACAGGTCCAGGCTGTCACCAGGAAGAACAATGAAATGGAATCCAGGTCAAGTCGTAATAATATGCAGATTATAGGGGTCGATGAAAATAATCTTGAAGGCACCATGGAAGATTTTGTGGAGCATACACTACTTTCCCTTCTAGACAAACCTAAATTATTGCTGCAGTTTGCAATTGAACGTGCCCATCGGTCGCTGTCCCTGAAGCCCAAACTTGGAACCCCGCCTCTTCCGATTATCGGCCATCGGCCGCCTACTAAACTACTGAGACAGGGATGCGATTCTTTGATCCGCCGGTGAGAAGGCAGAGATATTCTTGGGCTCCAGTAGGTTACATACTATCCGGACTCCTCTGTTGCTGTACAGCAGGAGAGGAAAACCTTTGTTGTAGTGAAGAAAAGACTTGGAGATATAAACATGAAGTATGCGATGCTCTATCCTTCTAAGCTTTGTATAGAATACAATAACAACACATTCTTTTTAACGATCCCTGAGGAAGCAGTGAAGTTCCTTGATGGATGCTCAACTGCAATATGAAACTAGATCGACTTTTTCTCTTTTCCTGGTCTATGCTTTCCATAGGCTGCTAATATTTTTTAAGTGCTGTGCTCTGGGTCCCACCTGGTCCCTGTGGATTCTACTTGATAACATTCGTTGTGCTCCACACAACCTGGGGTTCTTAGGCCCCTTTCATCCTTCTGCTATCACCAAATACACGAGAATCATTTCTGTATAATGTTATGTTTGTTTTTCACAGCTGTTGTACGGCCCAGGCAGATGCCGGTGCGCTAACACCCCATGCAATGCTGCAGAGTTTCGTAGCAACATTGCATGGGGTTCTTTGCAACGTTATCTTGGGAGTTCTATCTTCCCGATTGGGGGTAGGATGAGGGTGGTGAGTGAGGGAGTTATATGGTGAGTGGTACTCGGTGACGATGGAGCAGTATTATGGTATTACGGGCACAGCAGGCGAGGCAACTTGTATTGTGCCCCACTGGGGTAAGACCATGTGTTTGTGAAAATATACATGCTAATAATAGATGGCGGTGTATTTACATGCACGGAATGTGAGAGGATTTGGGAACCTGGTAAAACATCGGAAACTTATGCTCTATGTAGAGCGCCACCAAATTAAACTGCTCTATTTGCAGGAAACTCACGCTTTGGGTAGAGCAATGACTACAGAATGCAGAGTTCTTGAATCCATCCGACGCGACATCCGGAATAGTGAAGAAAACCTTCACCTCTTGGAGCGACAACATTTGTCCAACCCTCCTGCTGCCACACTTTCACGGGTTAAGGTGGCATTAGACTAATTCAGGCACAATGCAGCGAGAGAGTTCACATTTCTGGGTGCACCAGTGGTGGTGATTCGCTATGGTGAGGGTGAACTCCCGGGCAGGTTGCTTGCTCGTTTAGTCAAGCTGGCGAATGGGGGGAGTGGTTCCAGCTGATCAGGGATGAATCAGGCGACTTGGTCCACATGCAGTCGGAGGTTAATAAAGTTTTTGAAGCGTTCTACTCCAGGATATACGCGAACAAAGACACACGCACAGAAGCAGATAGAGGTTTGTTTTTGGAGGGGCTCCCGCTCACTTGTGTCGACTGAGATCAGTACTCAACTAGATGTCCCCATCACCTGTGAAGAAGTCACGCTGGCCACTGATGCGTTGGCCACTGGGAAGGCCCTGGGCCCTGACGGGCTCTTAGCCAAGTTTTACAAAAATGTTAAGTCTGCACTAGTACCCTATCTACACGATGTGTGGGAGGAGGCCCTTGAATCCTGCAAACTTACCGACACCATTAGAGAGGCCGTAATTACGGTGTTACTAAAGCCTGAAAAGCCTGCCGACCTCTGCTGCTCCTATCGACCCCTAACTCTGATAAACTCAGACGTTAAAACCCTTGCGATAATTCTAGCCTCTCGGCTGTCCCCCTACATGTCCCATGTTATACACCCTGATCAATCGGGTTTCATACTGCACTTAATCTGCGGCAACTCTTTAATATTCTGCTCAAATAGATCCAAGTGCTCAGGCCGTTGTGGCCACACTTGATATACAGAAGAGGTTCGACTCTGTGTCATGTCGCTACATGTACATGTATTGGAGAAGTGTGGCTTTGGTCCGGGTTTTATATCGTATGTGCGGCTGCTCTACACCTCCCCAGTTGCAAGGGTTAGTACCAACGGGATGCTGCCGGCCCCAATTCATATAGCCAGTGGCACCCGTCAGAGTTATCCCCTGTCAACTCTCCTTTTTGCCACTAGCGGACCTCATCTGGCATAGGCACACGCACAGAGGAATACGAATAGCCAGCAAACCGGTTGCTGCCTTTGGGGACTTCCCTGATCTTCAGGTGAACTGCAGTAAATCAGAATTATTTCCTCACTGGCGTCACAATCGCCCCACGAGATTGACTTGGCTTTACGTGGGTTCCTTCTGCAATACGGTATGTGGGGTTTATGGTAGCTCTGCAACATCTCTATATGATTCTAACTATGCTAAATATCTGGTGCACCTTACACTTCAGCCCACGTCCTCGGCACGATTACCGTTGACCATCGCAGGTAACATTTCTTTACTCAAAATGGCACTCCTCCCCAAGATCCTTTACTTTTTTCAAAAATGGCCGGGCATGAAAGTTCTTTCGGGAGCTAGCAGCTGCTATCAATAACTTCATGTGGCATTCGGGTGCACTGTGTCTCAAATGGGACACCATGTCCATGTCACATGCACAGGGGGGATTTGCTGCACCTGATTTTCAGATGTATTGGTTGGCAGCGCAAGCGCAATATGCAGCATTTTGGTTTGCTGAGGGAGTGACCACACCACTCGTCAGGCTTGAGAGACGCTCAGCTGTTGAACAGGATGTTAGGTCCTTAGTGGAGCTCTCAGGGCTGACTGACCCTTGCCCCTTTGACCCTGCAAGTGGCACTTTTTTGGCTTGGTGCAAGATATGGAAACTGCTGGGTGTCAGGTACCCCTACCACAGTAACTTTCCGCTATGGAATTGTGACCCGGAATTTCCTCTGGTGGACGGGGTCACTGAACGGCGCTGGACTCATAGTGGGTTTACTATACTGGGGAGTATGTTCCTGAACAGGAACTTTATGCCTGCTGATGGCATCCCTACACTTGCACAATACCAAAACTAGCACTGGCGTCAATATATTGGGGTCTGCAGATTATTCAGAAGTTGGTGGAGAGCTTCCCAGTGGAGCCTGAGAATGAGCCACTATTGGGATACATTTTGGAATCCCATAGCTCCTGGGGTATAATCTCCTCTATATAACGCCTAATAAAAGCCCAAACACTGAAGCCTCTAGCAAAATTGCAATCCAAGTGGGCGAGGGACATGAGACTCAACATTACAGATGACATCTGGAGTGATATGTTTGTGCAAACTTGAGAGGTTTCCTTCAACTCAAGGTTTTGTTTGATACAGTTCAAAGTCCTACATCAGTACCACTATTCCCTGGCAAGGTTGAAGCTGTTCTCCCAAGACACTGCAGGATGCTGTCCCAGGTGTGGGAGGGAGGAAGCTGGGTACTACCATAAGGTATGTGACTGACCTATGCTAGACAAATGCTGGAGAGATGTCTCCACTATCCTCACTGACAGGAGTTGAATAAAATGCCACCCCTATGCAATGTCTTTTTTATATTGTTGAAGATCATAAGGGAAGCGGGCAGGCGGAAATTGGTGAAGCTATGTTTGTTACGTGCTATTTTACTTGCACCCAGACCCGGAGGCATCACAGCGATAAGAAGGCAGTACATAGTGCGTTACAGGATGGTTCGAAAACAGTTGTTACCTTTCAGCATAGATAGTAGGTGATGTTCAAACATGGACAGTGGGCTGTGATAGTTCCACATATTTGTTAAATAGTGAGGTTTTTACTTTCTTGCGGAAGAGTGTGTAACTGGGTTCGTTTTGGATATGCTGAGGGAGGGTGTTCCAGAGTGTGGGAGCGATGGTGGTAAAGCAGGAGCCCCCAGCACTCTTTCTGGTAAATCTAGGTATGTGCATGGCATATGTGGTGGAGGAGCGGAGAGTGCGTGTGTTGCGTTTCTTGGTGATACGGTTCATGAGGTGGGGGGCAGAGTTGTGTAAGCAGAGGTAGGTGATAGTAAGGAGTTTAAAGTTGATACGTGCTTTGATGGGGAGCCAATGAGCCTCCCGTCTGATTTGTGAGATTTGATCTGAGCGTTTCATGCCCCAAACAGCTCTCAGAGCGTTATTTTGGAGCTATTGGAGTGTGTTGATGTTTTTGGTTGAGGTCCCAGCATGGATGGCATTGCAATAGTCCAGTTTGCTGCCTATGATGGCTCTGGCTAGAGTGAGGCCGTTGTCGGGTGGAAGGAATCTTCTGGAGAGGTTTATGAGTTTGGTGGAATAGGCTGCAGAGGAAGCGATTGCTTTGACATATCTTTGCATGTTGAGTTCGGAGTCCAGGTAAACGCCTAGTGTTTTGACATGGCAGAGACTGGGATGGTGTTGCCGTGGATGCTGAAGGAGGAGAAGGCGGGGCTGAGGTGTTTGAGGCAGTGTGGGGATCCCACGATAAGCAGCTCGGTTTTTTCATCATTCAGGCAGAGATGATGAGTGGCCATCCTTGCCTGTATGATGCTGAAGGCGCGGTTAATGTTGGTGGAGTCTTGTTCGTGGTTCCCAGTGATTTTGAGGAGGACATGTGTATCATCAGAGAAAATTGGTTTAAAGTATGTTGAGGCTGTTAAGGTGTCCGAAGAGGGGCTTAGTATACATGTTATAGAGCGTAGGGGAAAGGCAGAAGCCTTGTGGGACACCGTAGAAGACAGGTATGGGGTCAGCTGATTCGGACCCTGCAAAGACCCTGGTGGATCAGCCAGATAGGAAGGATTGGATCCATAAGGTGGCTTCTGGGGTGAGGTGGAAAGTTGTGGTGAGGTGTTTGCAGAGAATTTCATGATCTACCCGGTCGAAGGCTGCAGAGAGGTCTGGTAGGGGGAGGATTGCAAGCCTGCCATTATTCCTAACGTGGTCAAACTGGATCTTGAGGTCGAGGAGGGCATATTCCGTACTGTGTTTGGATCTAAAGCCTATTTGGTGGGTACCTAGCAAATTATAGTTTTCATGGTGTGATTGAAGTTGTTTGTAGGAAATGCGGTCCAGTATTTTGAGGAGATAAGGTACTGTGGTGGTAGGGCGGTAGTTAGTGGGGATGGTGGGATCTAAAGTGGGTTTCTTCAGGAGGGGCGTGACCCATGCCTCTTTGATGGCAGAAGGAATTGAGTTGGATAGAAATGATGCATTAATGAAGTTGGCTATGGTAGGAGCCAAGGGTTCTGAATATATTTGGACAACATGAGCTGGGCATGTGTCGCCAGCGCAATTGGATGCTTTCAGGTGCTGGATGATTGTGAGGGTTTCAGGGGGGAGTCGGCAGAGAATTGGAACTGGGGAGAAGGGATTGCGGTCATGGATGTTGTGACCAGGGAGGTAGGTGGCAAGGGTGGAAGTAGGGCTTTTTTGAGAATAGCTTTCTCCCTTAAATTCTGTGTTTTGGTGTCCGGGGAGGATTGGATGAGTGTGCACCATGCTTTGTTTTTAGGGAAATTGTCAGATGGGGCGGGCGGGGGCGGGGTTTCGAGCTCTCTAAGAATTTTGAAGAGCTCTTTGGTATTTGAGCTTGCGTGAGAAATTTTGGTGTTGAAGATATTGGCTTTGGTGGCAATGATAGCTGTTTTATAAGTGTCCGCTGAGCACTGGAAGGCTGATTTGTTAGTGGAGTTAGGGTTCTTCCTCCAGAGATGCTCAAGAGCGAGTTTCTTTTTCCTGAGAGAAGCTATGTCATCAGTGTACCGGTTTTTTGGCATCCTTTTTTTCTGGAGGTGGTTTTGAAGGGGGCACGTTCGTTAAGAGCAGTTAGTAGTGCAGAGTTGTAGGATGCAAGTAAGACTTTGGGGGTGGAATTGTCTGGGGCTGATTTGAGTGAGGCTAGGATGGTGGGAGTCAGAAGCTCGTCTGAGCTTACGGGTGTGTCTGGCAGTGATGCAAAGGGGTTGTTCACTGATAGTTTGAGAGTTTTTTGGGGTGGGGGTAAAAGAGAATAAGATCAAGGAGTGATCTGGCCAAGGGAGGGGGAGAATGGAGGATATCTGGAGGGGAATGTTACCAGAGAGTATCCAATCAAGTGTTCTGCCTTTTTCGTGGGTAGGTGAGAGGACCAGTTGATTGAAGTTCGTCTCTTCAAGTGTGGCAGCGAGGGCAGGGACTTTGCGGTCACAGGGGTCTTTGTAGCCTAGGTTCAAATCTCCTAAAATGATGACTTTAGTATTGGGCTTGAGTGACGAGGAGGGGGATTTTGGTTTTCTGAGTTGCCAGTTTTAGAAGGTTGGCGGTAGAGGAGCAGTAGATTGATGGTGGACTGGGGGGAAGATTCCAGTTTGGCCAGTAGGATTTTATAACCTGGTAGCTGCTGCAAAGGGGAGGCTTTGATGGGGAGGGTGGATTTGTGGATGAAAGTAACTTCACCTCCTAGGCTGTCTTGATGGTCGACTCGTAAAATGGAGTTAACCGACGGGAATGGCTAGAGAAAGGAGGGGAGCAGCTGCTTCATGTAGTCAGCTTTCTGATAAGGCTAATAGGTCTAAATTGTTAGCAAGTAAGAGGTTGTATATGTTGGGAGCTTGAGCACAGATGGAGCGTGCATTAATCCGTGCACAGGTAAAGGTATCAGGAGGGGAGGGGGAGCGTGGAGAAGGTAGGCTATGGGAGGGGGAGGGCTTGTGGAATTGTTGTGGGGGTGTAAGGTAGGGGCTTTTGGACTTCTTGGCCCATTTATGTTTGGATTCTTGGAGGGGGGATTTTAGGAATCTGGAGCAGAGTCTGTATAGGCGAACTGGGCCTATGCAGGGTGTTCGGCATTCCTGTGGGGTGGTGGAGCTTGCAGAGAGGTTGGCCTTTGAAGGGGGAGTATTGGCACTGGGGTCTGGCCAGAGGCCTGACTAGACTGGTTAGGCCAGGGTTGGACTCATAGGAAACTGTAGGAATATCTGTCTCTGTGCTAATGGTATTGGCTATTATGCTCAGGCAATTAGCTGGCAAGTCATTAGTAGGTGAGCTGGTGCGCTGCATGAGTCTTGCGTTTCTTTCATTTAAGCTTATGGTGGTGGAAGGTGGTGGGTATCATCGTATTCATGGGTGTGGACTTATGTTTATGAATGCTAGTCTGCTGGTGGGGGGGGGCAACAGACTATGCAGGCCATGTGGGCTGGGATGCTCCTGATGTGCAGGCAAGTGAAATGCTGGGTCGGTGGATTTGGTTGCTTGCTTGTCCCTCAGGTTGGTGACTCTCTGAGAGTGCTGCCTGTGTGCGGCACTGCTTCTTGGAGGTATGTTGCATGCTGAGTGCAAAGCTGAGAATGGTTTGTTTAGGGCTGTCCAATAGTAGCCGTAGTGGAACGGTTGTGTGAGGAGTTGGAGGAATCGGGTTTGACAGCCGTTTGAGGTTGGGGTCTCTCTGGTGCAGATGAGAGGGAGCTTAGGGAGTGTAGTGGTTGAGGGGGATGGATATTTCATGTGGCATAGGAGTTGGTCAGGCACTTGCATGGTATGTGTGTTGAGGGAGAGCACGTGGGCCTGGTGGGTCTGCGCATATGTAACGGTGCGCGATAGGGAAGAGAGTGCTATTTTTGTTTGGTGTGCACGGACTGTTGGAGCTATCGCAGGGACAGTGGGTGGAACCATGGGAGTTCCTTTGGTGGACTTAGCATGATGAATGTGATTGGCGGAGTTGGAGGCAGGTGTGAGAAAGCAACTAGGGAGGGTGTGGGGATATCACTCGATCGCGGGAGCGTGTTCTCGCGAGATCGCACTTAACGAGATCTCGCGAGCCCACGCTCCGCGTTTCCCGCTTCAGAGCTGGCAGCCCGCCAGATGAAGCGGTCGCACGAGAGCGCTGCTCCTGATGAGGAGCCAAGAAGGCAAGAACTTCCAGCAGCCGTACAGCCCAGCTTCTAGGGTGTAACACCACAGCCACAGGAGGTTACCTGGGGGCCCTAGAAGCTTACAGCGTGCCACCTTGAGGCACCCACTTCCCTCAGTGACTCAACTGGGGAAGCCCTGAACTTAACTGAACTGTAAGTACGTGCTTGATGAGAACTCGGACATATACAAGTCCCCACCAGTTGTTATTTAATAAAGTAGAGTAGATTCACTACAGCGTCCTGTCGTCCTTCAAGGCCACAACATAATTGGCAACGAGGATACCAAAGACCCCACGGCCTCACGATGCAAGGCGCCACGCCGCCCCCTGCCTTTCTCCTGTCACCGGGGACACCAGCAATTCCATGGATGCAGTGGGAGCCCCTGTTCTCCACCTATCTGGAAGCGATAGGCGGCACGCGGTATGCCCCCGTGAGGAAGAAGGCGATGCTGTTAAATGCGTTGGGGGTTGAAGGGCAGCGCATTTTTGCTGGGTTGAAGGAGATACCTGCGGCCGATGATGACGACGACGACGTCTACAAGGAAGCGACCCATCACATTGTGAAGAGGTTCACCAATAAGGAGAACGTTGTACTGCACAGACTGAGGTTCTACACCCGCAAACAAGAAGGGAGCGAACCCGTGGACGACTACATCACCAGGATGAGGGAGCTGGCCTCTCTTTGCGCCTTTGGCGAAAACGCAGAACAGGTCATCTGCGACATGCTCGTCGTTCACACCAACTCGAGGAAAGTGCTGGACAAGCTCATACAAGAAAAGGAGGTCACCCTTGACAAGGCCATCCAGATTGCTAGGGCGGAGGAGGAAACCTCCAGCAGACGCAAAGAGGCAGGAAGTCACCTGCCTGCGCCCGAACTTGCGGCGCTACAATGGAGAGGGCGCAGAGACAAGCAGTCCCGCGACGGCCCCAGAGACAAAGGTCCCAGGCAAAAGGAGGCACCCAAATGCTATAGATGCGCCAGCACCAAGCACATGGCGAATGATCGGGACTGCCCCGCGAGGAATAAGGAGTGCTCTAAGTGCGGACGCATCGGCCACGTGGCTCAGGCATACACGTGGCGGGAGAAGACGGTTTCCCGTGTCGATGGTGACTGCGTTTCAAGCGACGATGACGACCAGCAGGACAGAGACCCATGGTGGTCATGGTCAACGCTCCCCAGGCCAGGAGGCAAAAGCCCCACTGCACCATTAAAGTTGACGGAATGGAAACGCGCGTCATGGCAGACTCGGGATCCGACCTCACAATCCTCCCCATCAACACGTACAAGGAGATGATGGGTCGAGCGCAAGTAGAGATCAGAACGACCAGGCAAAAGCCGACAGTGTTCGGTGGTGCAACTGTCGACCTTTTAGGCTACATCAAAGCCCGGATCGAATTCAAAGGGAGCTCCACCACCACCAAAGTGTATTTTTCACCCAAAGGCCCAGCTGTACTGGGATGGGACGATCAACACAAACTCAGCATGAAACTGGATCCCAGCACTCCGGAACAGGTTCTCATGGTCTCCTCAGGAGCAGCGCTGAACTTCAAGGAGATGTTCCCGGACCTGTTCTCCGAGAACCCAGGGAAGGTGAGAAACTATGTCCACAGGATTCGCCTAAAACCCAACGCCATACCGGTGAAACACAAAGTCAGGGCAGTTCCTGCCACAGCGAGACCCGCATTGGAGGCCCACCTTCGGAAGATGGTCGAAGAAGGAACCATCGAGACCGTGGAATCCTCACAGTGGTTGAGTCCAGTAGTTTTGATCAAAAAGAAATCCAGCAACGACCTTAGGATCTGCATCGACCTGAGAAGCCTCAATCTAGAGGTGATCACAGATAGCTTTCCACTCCCCAGTATCAATGAGATTGTCCTCATGATGAAAGAGGCGGCAATCCTCACCAAGCTGGACATGCGTGATGCCTATCACCAGATTCCCCTGCACAAAGCCTCTCGCCCCCTTACAGCGTTCATCACGCCCTTCGGCACCTTTCAATATACCCGCATGCCATTCAGGTTGTCATCGGCAGCATCCGCATTTCAGAGAATGATGAACTCCTTACTCAAGGGACTCACAAATGTTTGCTTCTTTCAAGATGATATCCTTGTCTATGCCAGAGACAACGAGACCCATGACAAGGCACTCAGGGCTGTCTTGAGCAGGCTTCAAGAGGAGGGTATTCACCTACGCCATGAAAAGTGCGTCTTCGGAGTGAACAAGGTAGAATACCTTGGGTACTGTATTTCAAGTGACGGCGTTAGTCCCAAGAAGGACCTCATGCAGGCCATAACAGAAGCCCCGGCTAAGGTGTCCAAGGAGGAGCTACGCTCATTCCTGGGCCTAGCGGAGTACTATGCCAAATTCGTCCCCAGGTTCTCCGAGACCAGGGAGAGGGAGCTCCTGAAGAAGGGGGCAGCCTACTCGTGGGGTCCGGAACAGAACGAGGCGCTCCGGGAAATCAAAAAGAGAATCCTACACGCGCCGTGCCTGAAACCATACAACCCTGAATGGGACACCTGCATTACCACAGACGCCAGCGCGTATGGCCTGGGGTCGACCCTGACCCAGAAGAAGGGAGACGCTGAGAACATTGTGGCGTTTGCATCCAAAGCGTTATCCGCATCGGAGAAGAATTACTCCACAGTAGAGAAGGAAATGTTGGCATGTGCATGGGCCGTCGACTACTTCAGATCGTACGTATGGGGGACGAGATTAAAGCTGGTCACCGACCACAAACCCCTCATCCACATGTTGAGCCCGGGCGGCACCAAGCCGGCCACCCCGAGGCTGGCCAGGATCGCCGCAAAGCTTCAAGAATACACGTACGAAATAGCACACATTGCGGGGTGGAAAAATGCACAAGCGGACTGCATGTCCAGACTTCTGAGCCAAAGAGCCCCCGACACCACGTTCCTGGAGGATGAGTGTGTCGTAGCCTCCATCAGTGACTTGAGGAACGGCGAATACATGGACCTGAGTGAGCGCCACTGGCAGGAGGAGTTCGAACAGGACGAGGCCCTACGGCACGTCAGCACCTGGGTTCGCGAGGGATGGCTCAACGAGAGAGCGATCCCCGAAGGCCTCCGTCCCTACTGGAAAGTGAACGAGGAAATCTCCACCATGAACGGTCTCATCTTCAGAGGCAATCAAATCATCCCGCCCAGCGGCATCCGCAAAGTGATAATGTGCAGGGCACATTCAGGCCACCTGGGGTGCAACATGACCAGACGCAGGATACACGACGCCTACTGGTGGCCAGGCATGGACCAGGACATAAGACAAATGGTCGAAAGGTGCCACGAGTGCACCAACAGTGACAAGCGCCTAACCGTGAGTCAAGCCCCCATGCTGCCCACCGAAGTGCCCAAAGGGGTGTGGCGAAAACTAGGTGTGGATTTCATTGGGCCCCTGGACAACATGCCCCCAGAGTACAGATATGGGATAGTCATGGTTGATTACTTCTCCAAATGGGTAGAAGCTGACTTCACGTCAGACATCACAAGCACAGTCATTGAAACACTCACCGCCGTATTCCAGCGGGAAGGTCTACCAGAAGAACTCGTCACAGACAACAGAGTCCAGTTAGTCTCCCTAGAAATGGAGAAGTTTCTCAAGCTCAACAACATTCGACAATGGAGAGCAAGCCTGTACCACCCACAGGCCAATGGCCTGGTTGAGCGAGCGAACCACTTCATCAAAGGGGCACTTCAACTGGCTCATGCCTCGGGCTCTGACCCGTACAAGACGGTCAAGGAAGCAGTAGCGGCACACCGCCTCACCCCCAACGCCGTCACTGGCTTCTCCCCATTCCATCTGCTGAGGGGGAGAAGGGCCGCTTCCTCACTGGTACCACCCTGGCTCCATCAAGTGAGGGCTGACGAAGACGTGAACATGGACGACGTAGCGTTTCGAATGCGGCGCAACAAAGAAGCCATGAAGGCCCAAGGGGACTTGCGTCGAGCCGCTCGACACACAACAATTAACAGAGGTGACCTGGTGAAAATACACCTCCCCCACAAAGACAATGACACCGGCTCCAAGTACAGCAGTCCCATAGAAGTCATGGAGAGAGGGTCAAACCACATCTGCACCAGCGACGGAAGGAAATGGAATCTGGAGAGAGTGGCCATGTACCGCAGAAGGGAAGACGTGGAACAACCACACTGGGACACCGGAGAAGAGCAAGACCGCCAAGGGACATCCGAAAACCCTCGCCGCTCAGGAAGGGGTGTCTTGGAGCCACACCAGGGCAACAAGTTCTCAAGCCCCGACTCTCCAACTACACCCAGGGAGTCACAGCGAAGAGCAAGGGAAGAAGAACTTGAATCACCCGCATCTTCTCAAGGGCACTCCAGAAATCCTGCCCCATAAACAGATCTAAGCAGACCTCAGAGAGAGAGAAGAAAACCCAGCAAGTTTGCAGACTTCGTCATGGAATGACCATGCATCCTTTTCCCAGCAAAGGAGGTGTGTGGGGATATCACTCGATCGCGGGAGCGTGTTCTCGCGAGATCGCACTTAACGAGATCTCGCGAGCCCACGCTCCGCGGGAAAATGTTTCCCGCTTCAGAGCTGGCAGCCCGCCAGATGAAGCGGTCGCACGAGAGCGCTGCTCCTGATGAGGAGCCAAGAAGGCAAGAACTTCCAGCCGCCATACAGCCCAGCTTCTAGGGTGTAACACCACAGCCACAGGAGGTTACCTGGGGGCCCTAGAAGCTTACAGCGTGCCACCTTGAGGCACCCACTTCCCTCAGTGACTCAACTGGGGAAGCCCTGAACTTAACTGAACTGTAAGTACGTGCTTGATGAGAACTCGGACATATACAAGTCCCCACCAGTTGTTATTTAATAAAGTAGAGTAGATTCACTAGAGCGTCCTGTCGTCGTTCAAGGCCACAACAGAGGGGCAGTGGAATGAGCGAGTGGCAGTGTACGCGCACATTTCTAGCGCTTTCAGCAAGAATGGGAATGTCGCCGGAATCGGCAGCAGTGTGTAATGTGGATGTGAAGGATGTCCTAAGGTGCGGCAGGGGGGTCATGGTTTTGCATTGTGAGCAGATGGAAGGCGATGCGGTAGCATCGATATTGCAAAGCATGTAATGTTTGCAGGGCAAAAGCGCTCACAATGTATCCTGGGGATGTAGTAAGAAACGCTGTGCTCGCGTAATGTTGTTTTCGTTACCGGCCGAGGATCGGGTGGCTGTACAGGTGCGCGGCGTGCGTGTGCCGGGCAGCAGCATGTCATTACCGGGGAGGGGCTGCAAATGGTCACTGCGGGCGGTATTGGTGCTCGAGCTAGGGGTGTATTATGTCAGAGGCATTTTACAGCATTTTACAGCAGTGCCCCGGCTGCGCGGCATTGTCTGCCACGTGCATGCTAACATTACCATTTGTTGTGGAGGCAGCTGGGTAGGTTTTGCCAAGCAGCCTGGACTTTAGGAAGCGCAAGGGGGTAGGGTAATGGCCGTAATGCTTAATTGATAGAATAAACGTGCGCATGGCAAACTAGAAGATACATCCTTGATTATCTTTGGTGACATGTCCGTAGCATTAGGATTGCCGGTTGTATCAAGAAAAAACATGGGAGACGGCTCGGTGCTGTGCAGTGTTTGCAGGAGTGACGCGGTTTGCCTCGTGGTAACAGCCTGATTGTACTGAATACGCACACACGCGCAAGCTTGGCGTTCTGGCAGGGCTATAAGTGGGCCGGGGCCTCTAGCTGCGAAATTTCATTTTGAGGCGGGGCCCTGCCGGGGCCCACTAACGTCCCCTGGCAGCCCTGGCCACTACACGAAAAGGATTTTTTCTACAGCCTGAAGCTCTCGCTCGTGTGCGAGAGCTTCAGGCTTCAGAAAAAAATGCCTTTCAGTCATAATGGTGGCGCCGCACCTGCGAGGCATCCCTTTAATCAAGTGATGCCCGTGTGCCGGTGCCACCATTAAGGAGATAACATGAGGCCGCTGGAAACAGAGGCCTTGCTTTCTAAATACTGAAGCTCCCGCAGATACGCGGGAGTTTGTCTTTAGGAAAAAGGCCTGAGCTCTCAGCGGCCTCACCCTTTCAGCCTTAATGGTGACGCTGCCCCTCACCAGCTGGCGAGGGGCAGCGCCACCATTAAGGCTGAATAGGCGAGGCGCTGTCCCCTGCCAGGCAAGCCTATAAAAAATAAATGCCGAGATCAGCACCCTCTCCCTAATTTGGAGAGGGTGCTGATCTCTACAAAAGGCTGCCTGGCAGGGGTGCCAGTAGCCCATTGAGCCGAGACTCGTCAAGGAGGCATGGCCTAACGGGCCAGCAGGACCCCCGCTGTTAGGCCACGCCCCCTAGATGAGTCCCGGCTCGTTTTGTAGTGCCACTTAAGGCACTGGGTTCTGGGCAATGTAGTTTGGAGGTCAGGGCTGTGTTACCATGAGGGAAGTGGGGGGGCCCTGAGGCTGTCCGTGAGAGGCGGTGTGCCGAGCATGCTGTGTGGGGGACGAAGCTTTGTCTGGGGTGAAGGCGGTTGATGCTAGATCAGTGAAATCTAGCAGCGCATGTTGTCCTTTCCTATCCGAACGTGTGCCGTCTGTGGAATGGAGGCTGTGGACTTGCTTTTGAGTGCAGTGCGGTGGGGCCAGCTTGTACAGTGAGCGCGGCTCAAAGGTGAGAGCTGTCTCTAGGAAAGTGTTTGGAGGTGGGGGATACATGTTTGGCTTTGCTGAAAGCGGATAGATGTGCATCTAACCTTAGTGGCAGGCGTACATCATGCATTGAAATAGCCAGGTGAGCTTACATACGCGCCTCTGTTATCCGTGGTGTGCAGAGCATTAGCCTTAGAGTGATCAGTGTTGAACACATTAACAATACTGCTCAAAGGTAAGGCGTAATGCAGATACTTAAATAATAGTATTTCCTTATTACGTAAATGTGGGTTAACATTTACACTAGACAATATATGCTCACTCTCATTTCCTGGTACAAGGAAGTCCTTAGACAGTGTATTAGCAGTGGTTAGCTTAGTAACATCAATTCCATGTAACATCAGACAGGTATTATAGTCAATTTGGGTCTGTGCTCAGTGCTCATTGTTTTGTAAGGGAGGACAGTACCTGTTGCTAAGCATTTCTAACTTCGCGGTCAACACAGCTGCAACCCCGGCGGAGACTGATGGCAAAGGTCTTGAATTTAGGCCCTCAGTGTTGGCCGGCTTCAACTGCCAGCGCAGGGGGTTGGCTCCTTCAAATGGGGACATCAGCCAATCATGGTGCTGCAGGCCCAGGGCACCCTGGGAGCCTTGCTGCTGGATCTCAGAATTCTATTATTGTTGCAGGGTTGCTGGGGTTGTGGGTCTCCCTGATAGGAAAGAGGCCCTGTCTCACATTGGGACTGGCAGAGGCTGATGGCAAACTCCATGAGTGTAGGCCTTCAGTGTGTGCTGGCTTCACCTGCCTGCGCAGGGGGTTGGCTCCTTCAAATGGGGACACCAGCCAATCATGGTGCTGCAAGCCCAGGGCAGCCTGGTGTGCACTGAGGCATGGTGGCAGCCATCTTGGATGTTGTTGCTGGAGCTCCAAATTCTGTTGTTGCTGCAGGGCTGCTGGGTCTCCCTGTTAGGAAGGGGGACCTGTCTCACACTGAGACCGGCAGAGACTGATGGCAAAGGCCTTGAGTTAAGGTCTTCAGTGGGAGCCAGATTCACCTGCCGGCGCAGTGGGTTGGCTCCTTCAAATGGGGACACCAGCCAATCATGGTGCTGCAGGCCCAGGGCAGCCTGGAAGCCTTGCTGCTGGAGCTCTGAATTCTATTGTTGCTGCAGGGCTACTGGGGTTGTGGGTCTCTCTGTTAGGAAGGGAGGCCTGTCTCACATTGTAACCAGCGGAGACTGATGGCAAAGGCCTTGAGTGTAGGCCTTGAGTGGGGGCTGGATTCACCTGGCGGCGCATTGGGTTGGCTCCTTCAGATGGGGACACCAGCCAATCATGGTGTTGCAGGCCCAGGTGTAACGCTCACCTGGAATCCACGGGGACGTCACTCAGCCTGTTCTGACCTCTTACGACCTCAAACCCTTCCCTGGAGGCTATTCGACTGGAGACTGGCACTGAAACACAGGATTGGTAGAGTTTAACTCCCTATTGTCTCTGTGTGCTTGAACCCCTTCCTCCCCGGGGTCCAACTCTTCCCTTTGATCCACAGCTCACCTTGTTTTCTTGGATAGTGTGCTCTCCCTACTGCTTTCAGCTCAGGGGCGCGTTGATTGATGCGGGCTCGTTGCTGCCTAGTTACTTCACTGGCAAGAGTCCGACAGGTAAGTATAATGAGTCTTTTGAACAGTTCTCTAACTTCGTTCCTTTTCTTCCTTAGATGATGGCCGGCGTCCGGGGATGGCGGCGTGCTGCTGAGATGAGTAGCGCTGAAGGTGAGTGAGAGCGTAATGCACGATGCACCCCTTTCGTATTTGTATTGAACTGAGTTCTTTTTCTGTGTCTTTTAGGTGCCGCAACATTTTCAGCGTGGATGCCGGTTATGAAGAAGAAATGCGGTGAGTAAGGGCGGTATGCGGCGCCTCTAGATGTTTCCACGCTAACCTGGAGTGTCTTTTCCCTCTTGCAGATGGATGAGAAGTTCCGGAGACAGAGTTCCCACAGAGTGGCTGGGATTCAGGTAATAAGCGAAGATTTGCAGAATGCTTACTAATGCCTTTTTTCTGTTCTTTTCCCTTTTCCTTAGGAAGCGGCGTGCCGGGATGGGAATGACACCGCTGAATATGCCTGCAGAACAGAAGGAGCGATGAATGATGGGCAGAAGCGCCGCAAGGTAAGGCTGTTCCTAACGGTGTTCTTGTTCTTGCAGGAGCTGAGCGCAGAAGAAAGATGCAGGCCTACTGGAGACTGATCCGAACACGGTGAGTATCACGCTGCAGATGCAGAAAACGCAAAGCATGTTTCTCAGCCTGGGCGTGGCTTAAATAGTCTCTGGGTATCCCAGGTGTCTCTGGGCTGAACCACACCCAAAAGACTAGACTGCACATGCAGTTCTGGGAACCGAAATATGTGGGGGCATCCATCTTGTCCCCATCAATGCACTACAAGACCAATCCCCAATGTTATCCTATGGGAGTGAGTGAGTCTGGTGCCACAAGCACCAAGTCTGACTCCAAGTGGGTCTTTGGAGGGATGGAGAGGCCCTTGAAGGCCATATAGGTGTTCGTGGCCTGGTTCCAGCCTGACATCTTGGAGAGCTGGGGACATGAGGGGCAGGAATCATGACACCAGGGCAGCCTGGGAGCCTGGTATGCACTGAGGCATGGTGGCGGCTATCTTGGATGTTGCTGCTGGAGCTCCGAATTCTGTTGTTGCTGCAGGGTTTGTGGATCCCCCTGTTAGGAAGGGGGACCTGTCTCCCATTGAGACCAGCAGAGACTGATGGCAAATGCCTTGAGTGTAGGCCTTCGGGACACCAGCCAATCATGGTGCTGCAGGCCCAGGGCAGCCTGGGAGCCTGGTGTGCACCGAGGCATGGTGGCAGCCATCTTGGATGTTGCTGCTGGTTCTCCAAATTCTGTTGTTGCTGCAGGGCTGCTGGGGTTGTGGGTCTCCATGTTAGGAAGGGGGACCTACTTCACACTGAGATCGGCTATGTGATGCCTGCTGCTTCACTGTTCTAAGTCCACTGTAACATCAACTGACTAATGGTTAAAGACTGTTGCCTGGGCTAATGACACTGAAGAACATTTTCTTTTTTTTTTTTTACTGAAGAACAATGCTGCTGGGTTTGTGGGTTTCCTTGTTAGGAAGGGGGACCTGTCTCGAGACTGGTGGAGACTGATGGCAAAGGTCTTGAGTGTAGGCCTTCAGTGGGGACCGGCTTCACCTGCCGGCGCAGGGGGTTGATTCCTTCAAAGGGGGACACCAGCCAACCATGGTGCTGCAGTCCCAGGGCAGTCTGGGAGCCTGGTGTGCACCGAGGAGGCATAGTGGCGTGCATCTTGGATGTTGCTGCTGGAGCCCCAAATTTTCTGGTTTCTGCAGGGCTGCTGGGATTGTGGATCTGGCTGTTAGGAATGGGGACCTGTCTCACATTGAGACCGACGCAGAAAGATGGCAAAGGCCTTGACCAGTATCCACTAAAGAAGTAGAAAGCATTATTAAGGACCTCAAACCCTCCAGATGCCAAGGGGACTCATGCCCCGCTCCCATCATCCAGGAAGGCGCCAACACTCTGGCCCCCTTCATAACAGCCCTTATCAATGCATCGTTCAAATCCAGTTCAGTGCCTAGTAGCCTCAAGGAGGCCTGGGTCATGCCACTACTAAAAAAACCAAATCTAGACCCCAATAACCCAACCAACTACAGGCCTATCACCACCGTTCCCTACATCCTAAAGATGTTCGACAGAGTGGCCTACCTGCAAATACAGAAGCACCTGGAAGAGAACAACTTCCTGGGTCTCAGACAATCCGGCTTCAGGCCAAGGCACGCAACAGAGTCAGCCCTACTTGTAACGCTCACCTGATTCCCACGGAGGCGCGGGTCTTGGCAGGAAGGTGTCTGTAACACGAAACGTGATGTGCAGGATTCGGTTGGCTTCTGGGGTCGAACCTCTCCGCACTGTGTGTCAGACTCGAAGGGTGAGGTTTCTGCAGGTGAAATAATATGGGGGTTAAAGGTCTGGGTTGCGAATGTCCCTTTCTCTCTCCTCTCAGCCTGACTGTTGAACCCCCCTCCCAGGTCACCGTGCTCACCTTAGATAGGTGAATGCTGGGCTCTCCATCTGCGTCTAGTGCAGGGTGCCGTTGCCAGTTCCTTCACTGGTGAAAAGTTAGCCTCTTGACTTCAGAGGATGGGTACCGTCGTTGTCTGCACGACCGGTAAGTTTCTGGACACCTTTACTCTTTATAGTCTTGTTATGCGTGGCGGAGAAGCGCCTGGAATTGCGTAAGTATGGCAAGCGCTCTTACTGTCTCTTTCTTTGTCTTTGCAGGCGACGATGCAGAATGAAGAAATCCGGAATTCGCCGCGTGCCGGTAAGTGTGACACTGCTGTTTATCTTTGCAGGTGAAGATGCAGCGTGAAGAATCCGGAATGCACAGCGTGCCGGTAAGTAGAATAATGCTGTTTATCTTTGCAGGTGAAGATGCAGCGTGAAGAATCCGGAATGCACAGCGTGCCGGTAAGTAGAATAATGCTGTTTATCTTTGCAGGTGAAGATGCAGCGTGAAGAATCCGGAATGCACAGCGTGCCGGTAAGTAGAATAATGCTGTTTATCTTTGCAGGTGAAGATGCAGCGTGAGACACGGGCGCTGCCGATGGATCAGGTAAGTAAACACTGCGTGTTAAAGTTCGTTCTGCTAACCTGTTGTTTCTGGTCTTTTGCAGGTGCTGATGTTGATCGGGTACAGGAATGGTAAGTATAATTCTTGCAGGTTCAGGATCCAAAGAAGAAAAGCTGGAACAGACTCGGTGAGCATTCTGCTGCAGATGCAGAATAACGCGAAGCACATTTCATCAATCGGGTGTGGTTTAAATAGCCTAGGAGTGATGAGGCGTCTCCTTCCACGGCCCCGCCTAGGTAAGAAAAGAGTTCCTGCTTCCAGAAGAGTTCCAGTGCTGTATCCAGGGAGTGGAGCTGCCCCACCCAGGTAAGAAAGTAGTCCCAGTTCACCGAGGACTTCTAAGAGTCTGGTAAGTAAGCAGCATGGTCTGCCACAGGTAAGTCCACCCAAGCACCTTCACACCAATGATGAGCCCGGCGCTTCCAGTGCCGGGACCGATGCTTCTGATGAGCCTGGTGCCACCGGCGCCAGGACAAGGTCCAAAAGGTCCCTGTGGGGACCGGCTGGTGCCTAGGATCAGGGTTAGGGACCTGCTTCCAAGGACGTTGGGCTGGTCCTGACTCCTTGGAAGCAGTGATCATGACACTACTGGACCTAAAAATCCAGATGGACGAGGCAAAGGACAAGGGTAATCTAGCCATTCTCCTACTGCTAGATCTATCAGCAGCCTTCGACCTCGTCGACCATCAGATCCTCACGGAACATCTGATGACCTCAGCGGCCTTCTCTAACCATGCGACTGCCTGGATCCAGTCCTTCCTAGCCAACCGAACCACCCGGGTTTTCTCCCGGGGGCCTCAGCACTCCCTGTCCCCATCACCTGCGGCGTCCCTCAAGGCTCGTGCGTCTCGCCGAACCTATACAATATCTTCACTAAGCTATTGTTTGACGGCCTAGATAACCTGGGTGTCACATACACAAACTATGCTGACGATACCCAGGTTCTCATCACCGTATCAGGGTGCTACGATGAGGACTCCACCAGAATCAACAACCTATATTTGGAGAGCCAAGCCTGGATGGCAGAGCACGGTCTATGCCTCAAAGACGGGAAAACTGAGCTCTTTCCTGTCGGCTCCCAACCACGGCTAAACAAACTAGACCCCTGTTACGCGTCCATCAACATAGACGGTAACCTAATCACAGTAGCCAAAGAAATTAAAACCCTTGGGGTTTATCTATACTCTACTCTCTCGCTCAAAAGACAGGTGCATGCCACAGCCTCATCCACAGCTTATACAAATAAGCTTATCAACGCCTGCAAACCTTTCCTATCTCCTTCCAGCTGCATTACACTAGCCAGAGCGCTAGTGCTCTCAAAAATTGACTACTGTAAAACACTCTTTCTCTGCACGTCAGAACGCAACCTGAACAAACTACAGGTGCTTCAAAATAATGCCCTCAGAGCTGCCCTCAGTATCCCCGACACGCCCACATCTCTAGCATCAGGCAAGACGCTCACTGGCACCCTGTACGAGACAGAATCACTCTCAGATCCCTCGTCATTGTCCATAAATGCCGCTCCAATGACGCACCCAAATACCTGGTAGACAAGTTCCACAATCACACATCTACTAGACCAACTAGAACGCCATACTCACATGCCTTTCCATTCCCATATTCTCTCTTAAAAAAAAGCAGGTGGCTCCAGCTTCCCGGTCCCAGCTGCCAAACTATGGAACGCTATGCCTCTAACTCTTAGAGCAGAACCCTCCTTTTGGACTTTTAGAGCCAATACTAAAACATGGCATGCCAACAAAAATTCTGCTTAATGTACTTCTTCTCCGCATGTCCTTGTCGACCATCTTGTAACCTGGTCTACTACACTTAATGTTGTTATTTTACAGTCTGTATTGTGTATTTTTGCCATGTTGTAACTGAATCTAAGTCTCCGGCGCCTGGTTACCCCAGGGTTCGGCGCACGGTACAAATAAAGAAACTAAACTAAACTAAACTAAACTTAAGTGTAGGCCTTCAGTGGGGGCCGTCTTCACCTGCCGGCGCAGGGGGTTGGCTCCTTCAAGTGGGGACACCAGCCAATCATGGTGCTGCAGGCCCAGGGCATCCTGGGAGCCTGGTTTGCACTGAGGCATGGTGGCGGCCATCTTGGATGTTGCTGCTGGAGCTCCAAATTCTGTTGTTGCTGCAGGGCTGCTGGAGTTGTGGGTCTCCATGTTAGGAAGGGGGACCTACTTCACATTGCGATCGGCTATGTGATGCCTGCTGCTTCACTAGTCTAAGTCCACTGTTACATCAACTGACTAATGGTTAAAGACTGTTTCCTGGGCTAATGACACTGAAGAACATTTTCTTTTTCTTTTTTTTTACTGAAGAATAATGGGCCACTATGCAACCAGCGGGGAACCGCCTGAAAGGCATGTGGGGGACATCCACGACTTACTTCCTACGCACTGGTGATGCCTCTTTACATGACTGAAAACACCAACCTACACCCAGCCTATCATGTTCCCAAAAAAAACCTGTGGTTCCCCTGTTACTCGCGCACACTGTTGTATTGGTATACCCTCGAAATTCCTTGCCTGTGTGTATATATATATACATATATATACACACTTGTACACTCACTGCTGATTTTACATGGAATATTTCTGTACATGAATGCTGATATGCTCTGAACCAAGTGCTTTAATAAAGAACGATTTTAAAAAAAAGTAAAGTGCAATTTACCTGAACCAGCAAAATCAAAAAACAGTATATGTGCTGCATTCCAAATCAGTATGTGTCACTCCAAATATATAAATAGAGGTTCATCTATAGACACAAATAACATTTGATAAACTAAATGTATTGTGTACATTTTAGCTAGGTATACTCTCCAGAAGATCACTATATGAGGGCTGTTTTGTTGACATGTGGACCAGAATTGATCAGTGTGCCTCATGCGGATTATTGGATTGAGTTAATGTTGATGGGGTTCTTTTACTGTCAAGCAACATGTAAATGTTAGTAGGCTCATGATAATTCTCTCTTATTACAGATTTTAATTCCTTTTGTACTCGTGATGTGTGCCTTTGAAACTGTTCAGGTCTCCGCTCAACTTTCTGCCAAAAGGTACAGTAAAATCCTGAATACTGGTTTTTATTCTTCAACTTTTCTTGCAAAAGGTGGGGTGCTGACTGTTTTAATTCTGAAGAATATAATGGTTTTGATTTATGCACTCACTGTATTGGTTGACTTGAACTGTGCGCTGGGAACTGACCAAGTGCACAGCTGTGCTTACTGTGATGAATCCTATGGATCCCTCACTGAATCCATGCCTAAAGTCTCCTCCCAGGTGGCCAGGAAAAGGCAGACGCTTCCTGATCCTAACGTTGGGGGTGGTGCTCTGCGGGAATATCACATGGGAGGTGAAAAGGCTCAGGGAGGGGAGAGGAATCAATGGGATGTGACACAGTATTTGCCTTCTTTTGAAGGAGTCATTTTTCCTCTCCCACAATATATAATGGCTTGTAGCCACCATAATCCTTCTATTGCACAGTTTAACCATCTTAGTGCAGGTGGAATTAGTCAGAAACCCTATATGAATAAAACAGATAGACATCTTTCTCCAATTCAGGGAACTAGGCAGTTGAACATTCCCCTAACTCCCAAAAGTGTAATGGATGGAGGTTTGTAAATGTCAAGAGCATTGCATCTAAAAATCAATATTCATCCTAACCAACCAGTCTGATGACTGATTCGGATAATATTTAAAATCTAAGTTGTAAACCAGTTAAGAAAACACATTTTTGTTATTCGGAACTTCAAGTCCCATAATTCCCTCTGTACTTTGACGGGGAAGAGGAATCAGAGCAACAGTGCTATAGTGGTTAGCTAATTAACCTAATTGACCCACACCTGAGGGAGACTGAGAGGCTTAAATGGCCCCCTCATAGCTCTAGAGAAGCCGGAGAGTGTATGCTGTGCAGGCCGTTTCAGTTTGGGGTGGGGCTGGAGGGGCGAGACAACGCCAGGAACACTGTGGGTCCTGAGAGGGTCTGTGCCTCACGTTATCCGCCTCTCAGAGGTCATGCAGCGGGAAGCGTGAAAGAAAAATGCTTCACTCCACAAAGAGCGTTGTGCAGAGTTTGTGCAGCTGGAAGCAGGCATCACAGAGAATGCCGAGAGTTCTCAGGTGGCTGGGTCGCAACAGAGACCCTCAGGAGTGCAAGAGGTTACAGGTTTTCATGGCGGTGGCGAGGGCACACTAAAAGAACCTGTTCGTCAGGTCGAGAAAAGCCAAGACTACTGGAGGTCAACGAGCACCGAGCGAAAGCAGCTTACCCGGTGAGTCCACCACTTGCGAGTAGCTTTGCCACACTCGGATGCTGTTCGCAAGTGCCAAGCCAGCTGAGTCATTAGCATATGAATGAAAGTGCTATTGCTGTTGAATACCGACCTAACAGAAAACAATGAAAGTAGTGTTCAGTGAAACAAAGTAACTATGATATTCGTTTTGTGAGTTTATGGAATTACCAACAACCTGGGGTGGGGGAACTACCTTGAGAGCTGAGATGTGCAAGAAATATCCAATCCAAAAGAAAGTAAAACCTGGGCAATTTAAAGATAACAAATATTGCCAAAAGCCAGAGGGAATTGATAAGAGTCCCAAGGATTTGTAACAGTCACTGTTTATGCTTTGGGAAAATAATATCTGATTTAAACTCACATTGCCATGGTCAAGGTAGAAGGGGAAAGAAAGGTGGCAAACAGGCTTCCCTTCTGGGATGAGTTATCTAGAGGGATATGAGCATTGTTTGCAGAACAGTCCTAACGTAGATCAATGTGACTGTTCTATTCCCTGAAAGCTGCTAATATTATGATATCAAAGAAAACTATTGAAGTTGTTATTCTAATTTGGATTTACCGTTAAAGCACTTTTCAGTTCTGGTGTTGAAGAAGTAGACGGGCAGGTGAGTATACCCGTAGGGCAAGAAGTCAATTTGCTTTTCCAATATATTTCTCAAAAAGTAATAAGAAGTCAATCCCAACTGTGGTATAGAATGAATAGGCTAAATGCATTTGAATCAGAGCGCTCATTACTCAGAAAACATATCGAAATCACTATATTTAGAGTCTCAACTTGCAACACACGTGTAGGACTTAAAGTCATGACTTTAAAAGTTACTTGTCATACTCTATTATGATATATGCAGCTCCACCTACAAACTAACTTGACAATAATAATATTAAAGATACTAGTAAGCACCATCTGTATTCAACTTTCAAGAATAACTATGACTTTCAGACCTTACTAAAATACAATATCGCAAGACCATCCAGTCCCTTAAAACTGCGGCAAATTGTGTAGGTGTAATAACTATTTAAAAAATTGGCCCATTAGAAATTAGACAACAATTGTATTGCATTAAGTGTGCAGTTTGGTCTCAATTGAGGGTTTTCACAACCTTACAATTAAAAAATGTTCAATCAGTCCTTTTAAACGAGTTATCTAGACGCTTACTTATAAACAAAGTATCTGCAATCAGTTAATTTATATGAAGCTTCAGGACGTTCAAAACACTATTTCACCCAATGATCTGCACTTTGGCAGTTTTTCAAATATGGCCCCAACATTTTTGCTATTAATTACTGCATGCAAACGCATCTTCTGTTTCCAAACACGTCACTTAACTATGCGTTCTTACTTTCACGGTAGGTGATGCAATTCAAAAATGAACACTCATAACAATCACAGTGCTTGTAACTACCTCGTAATGGAGACGTTGGGTCAAGTTTAAACAAATTGGGTATTGCATACTGACTTCACACTGGCCTTCCCCAAAACATGGCCACCACGTCGAGCGGAGCTATGGAAACTGAGGAAGGACTACCCAGGTTCTATGGTGACGACTATAAACATGATCAGGGGCAGTCTGCGCCTCCCCTAACAACCGATGCGAGACGCTAGGCAATGGCTTTTAACAAATATGTAAAAATTAGAAACTAAGAGAGAATTTAAACTTTTATCCGTTTAAATAAATTGTTTTGACAGTCATTTAGAATTCCAGAAAAGAGGCGCGGAATTCGCGCGCGCAACATATGTACATATTCAGGTCAAAATATTAAACATTTAGAGAGGTCACAGAAAGGGATAATTAAAAGAATTATTACGTATAAAACAATGGCCCTCATTACAACTGAGGTGCTAAGTGCACCAACTTTACCACCATGGTGTAAACTACGTTTACACCATGGTGGATGGCGGATTTACCGCCCCATTACAAGGTGAGTGGGGCGGTAAATCCCCATTTCCCATTTTCCCTTCCCCATTCCCATTTTTGCCCCATAGGGCATAATGGGAGTGGGGAAGGCGCTAATTACGGCACCGTAAATTACGGTGCCGTAATTAGCACCAAGGTGCCTTAGCACCATTGAACTTAACGCCTGCAAAAAGCAGGCGTTAAGGTGGGAATCAGGCGTTAAGGGTTAACGGTGGCGTTAACCCTTAACGCCTGAGTTGTAATGAGGGCCAATGTATTCATTACTATGTGCTATATTACGAGATAGGCTATTTAATATGGATGTCTATTATACTCCAGGTGGGGTTTAAACCCATGTCAATATCTATTGTGGAACCCCAGAGAGAGACTCTCTTATGGAAGAAAAAGGGTAAGAGGTGGTCAACCACCTAGAGTATTTTCCCCTTCTATGGTAAATTCCAAACATTATGGTTTAGTAACCGCTTTGTAACATATGTGGAGGAAACATTATGCTAGAACACTAACAACAATGCTTTGGGGAATTCCAAGTAACATGGATTTTGTTACAATTAAATTCAGAAACATGTACAACAAGAATAATTGGTTTTGTATCTAAAAAGATTTCAATCAATAGATATGAAGGTGCATTGTTCCACAACAACCTATAAGTCATAATTAACGGTTTTAATGAAACATACATCTGCCAATATCATGTGACAATGTACTTATTTTTATCTTTTTCTTTTCCATGATGGTGTTTCTATCTTTCAACAAATCCTTAACGACCCTACCTGATCCCCCACCCGCCGTCTATGTGTCTTTACGCTTTTACTTGTTTGCAATGTTTACCTGTGTTCATTTGGTTTACAACCCATTATTTTATTTTTGTATGTTCTTTTTTCATACCAATGTAGTTCTTGCACTAAAATTTCTTTTACTGTGAATTATGTTGCATTACTAACACTTTGGTATATCGTGCGCAAAAATTTGGTGACCTGCAATTAATGTCACATTTTACTTAAAATAAAAGGTTTTTTGAATGTGTGAACAAATTATACATGCCCTGATTTGAAAAAGGCACATGGACGTGCCGAAACATGTGTAATCACAAAGGGTTAACAATAAAGAATTCAAGAACACTTAATTTGAGCTTTGATCTATGAATAATCGATTTAATAGTTCATAACAGTATTTTGTGGCGCATTAAGTGTGTGTGGAGGAAACCCTTTTTTCTTGTCCAAATATGGCCATTAAAAAGTCGTTAAACTAAACGAAAAACGTACATATTACTTTTATTAAGATGGAGGAATAACATACTGGAACATTTATTACAAATTCTTTACTTCAAAGGATTGTGGGGATGAGAGGAGATGGAAGGAAAGGGGAGTGGGGCATAGAGGGAGAACGGGTGTAACAGGAGCAGTGAACCAGAGTACCCTACAAAAGGGACCAATGGCGCAGAAGCCCACAGGAAAATCTCCAGAGTTTCCTGTAGAGCGGTCCACCACTGCATTGATGGTGTGCATAGGTTATCTTCTGTCAGTGATTGTATTGTATTTATGTATTATTATATATTATTTCACACTATTATTGTAAAACAATAGCCCAAAGGCATTGCGTATTGTATGATAATTACATGTAATAACTCACACTCATCCTTTATACATTATTGCTAAAGCTAAGTACATAAAAACACACTTTTTATTGTACTGGTAACATCTGAAACCATGCTTAATAAAAAAAAATAAGTACATATGTATTTGATAAAATGTAATGTCTCCAGTACCTTTCAGAACTTAGAAGGGAAGGGAATTTTCATGTATAGACTGAGTGCAAATATTTCAGCATGGCAATAGTACAAGCTTAATTTAAATTATTTTAAGAAAGAGCATTTGCTCCTCGATAATCATCTTCCACTGGACACTTAGCTTAGATAGGAAGGACCGCCTCAATGCATGGCTTTATAGACCAAGCAATTGGCTTTAAAAACCTCATAGCTGGGATTCCAAGATGGCGGCGGATCTGTGAGGTCGCGCTGCCCGGAGCTCCCGCACAGCTTTAACTCAGTTGCACGTAGAAGCGGCGTTTAAGCTGCAGGTGCTCTCCCCACGAATTGGCCGGTGTGGGGGAAGCTCCGGCTGGGCCACAATCGGCAATAAGCTCTGAAATAAGTCTGCGGTGGCCGTCACAATACCTCAGCTGTGGCCACCTCGTCCAGAAGCGAAAAGGCGAATCCTGGGCTCAGCCGCCCGCACGGGAAGAGGCGAGTGCGGCGCCAGGGGAGCGACCCGGGCCGAGGGGGAAGTGGCGACACCGCTGACCCCTGGGGGATCCTTGATCTCGGACACCCCAAGCACCGAGACAGCGTGGGAGCCAGACCCGAGGCGCAGCTGCTGGGTGAAGGAGGATGACGCCCCCTGTGACTGTGGGAGAGGGGGCCGGAGACCCTGTGCGCCGGACCCGGAGAAGAGGCCCAGCCGAGTGACGCCGGGGAGAGAGCACCATCGGCCTAGTGCGGACGCGCCAATAAAGAAGAGGACCCGCGGCGCGTTGGGTCTAGCGCCGGGCGAAGCTGGCCCGAGACACGGCCCGGGAAGGGCGCACACATCCCACCGCTGGAGGTGGGGGTCGGGCCCCTGGTCGGCGCTCTTTGGGCCGAGCAACCAAATAAGTGGGGAGGTGGCGGGGGGGCCGAGGAGGTCGAGTCATAGTGAAGAGAGGGCCCCCCCTGCGTGCCCTCCCCCCCTATCGGAGTTGAGACAGTTGGGTCTGTGGGGCCCTGTAGATTGAATATTCGTTGGGGGGGTGCCCCCCGCGGGGGAGTTGTGATCCGACGGGGGCCTTGGAGACCGGGCCCCACTGCCCCCCTTCACCATTTTCCTCAAGTCTTGTCCCCCAGGAGCGGGACCCCAACGGGGGAGCAGCATCAGGAGAACCAGACGGATCTTTCGTTGTTGACTGGTACGGCAGACCTAGCCGCCCGGACATTCAGGAGGCTCGAGCCCGGTGGTGAGATTGACGACCAGCTCCACTTAGGAAAACAGCGGAGTGTTCCGCCCACTCGGAGGACCCCTAACCCAGGCGGTATGTCAAGAAGTAAATCCAAAGACACCCCCGCCTCAGCCAGGATGGCGAAAAAGCATCGGGAGGGTTCGCTGGCCCAGATCTGTTACTCAAGCCCTACTCCAGTCCCTGCTTGGGGAAATCGTGGAAAAAAATCACAGAAGCAGGGCAGAAGCAGATGGATGCGCTAAGGGAAGATCTGGCAGAGGACCTACAAGAAATAAAAACGGACCTCAAAAAAATCGAAGAGAGGGTGGACACGAATGAGAGGGCCCTACAGGAGTTGGCGGAGGACTCACGAAAGGCGGACTCCCTCTTGGAGACCCTCGCGGCAGCAACTCATAACCTCGAATTGCGTGCAGAGGACTTGGAGAACAGGTCCAGAAGGTCCAACATACGGGTTAAATCCCTGCCAGAAGCAGTCCTAGATCACGATCTGGCCGGAACAATGAAATCAATATTTGGAGTCCTCATGAAATTGGATCAAAGCGAGGATATTAAGCTTGACAGGGTCCACCGTGTGGGACCGAGGCGCCAGGAGACGGGAGCGCGACCACAGGATGTACTGGTGGCGTTCCATAGTTATACCCAGAAAGAGAGCATCCTTCAGGCAGCCAGAAAGGCGGGACAGATAACCCACAACGGTTCAGAAATCCGGCTCTATCAGGATCTATCTCAAGCTACCCTGAATAGGAGACAGCGAATGGCCCCGATCTTGGCTCATCTTTTTGTTTTTTTCAAAGTATTTTATTAGTTTCGTGGTAAGGTGAAACAATACAAACTCGTGAATTAAACAAGTGAAGAAGAAGGAAAGAAAGAATGAGATGGGGAGAAAAAGAAAACAAAAGGAAACTTATCTTAAACAACGATAGTCTTCGTGTGATGTGGTAAGTGAAGTTCGTGATGGTGGTTCAGTCCAGAGTGTGGATTCTCAGGAAGTGGAGGGGAACAGCTGCAGGAGGCATATACTTTGTGATGGTGGGAGCCTGTTACTGTGAACCGCAACAAGTGTTCAAGGGGGCTTATGGTCCGCATTGAAGAGCATGTTCGTCAGAAGGGCCCTCCAGGCGACCAGGGAGCCGCTTGTAGCTTCTCCGCTGGATGTAGTTCCTTCCTGCCAGGCTCTGGTCTCTGCAGCCGTCCACCTCGCCATTTCGTTTAACCAGCGCTCATGTCTGGGACCCGCTGGTGTCTTCCAAGCCATCGCTATGGTCCTTTTGACAAGTATACATGAAATGTCCATTAGTTTCACGAGGTGTTTGAATTTGCTCGGTCTGGGGTATGTACCCAATAGGCACTCTCCTGGTGACCATTCGTATCGCTCCATGCCGGCGTCTCTGCAGGATTGCTTGGCTTTCGACCAGAGTGTCATCGCTTTGGTGCAGGACCAGAACATGTGGATCATGTCTGCCCTGTCGTTCCCGCACCATGGGCACACCGGTGGGACCTTCGCGTTGAACGAAGCAACTCTGTGGGGGGTCATGTAAGTTCGATAAAGGACGTTCAGCTGTATCTGGCCAAATCTGGAATTTCTCGACACTTTCTTGGGGAATATTAGTGCTCTTTCCCATTCTTTATCAGTGAGCGGGGCTGCGAGGTCTGCTTCCCATTTTGCCCTCAGTGTCGCTCCCTTAGGGTTAGGTTTGTCGATGAGCCTGTTGTATAACCTGGAGACAGGTCTCCATCCATCAGAGAGGTCGTACATTTCTTGTAGTAGAGGGTCCGAGATTGGTTCCTCTGGCCAGGTGGGCCACTGATTCTTGGCGGTGCGTTTGAGCCTATGGTACCAAAGGAACTGGCCTTTGGGTAGCCCTTCGATTTCTTGGATCGATTCGAAGTCCCTGAACAGTCCATCTTCAAACATATCTCCCCATGTGTATATCGCGGCTTCTTCCCACCTCCTTGCTATGGGGAGGTCTGCCTCCTTCTTGCACACATCTGCCATTATGGGATGATCCGGAGAGTATGGGTGTTGCACCTTCATGATGTGGCAAGTCCTGGTCCATATCTCTCTGCCAAGCTCGACAACCATGGGGGTTTCCGGAGAGCGGCAGATGGGAACCCATAGGATTTCCTTGGGAGTTAAGTTGGTGTGGTGTTGCTTCAGTAGCCCCAGTTCGGCTGAGGATTCGTCTGACAGCCATCTCGTGATGTGACTGAGCTGGGCGGCCAAGTAGTAGAACTGAAGATCTGGTAGTTTTATTCCACCTTCTCTGTGTGGGAGGGTCAGAGTGGCCAGTGACAGCTTATGCCTGTGAGGACCCCATATAAAGTCCTTGATAATAGCTTCCAGTTTCCTGAAGAAAGGGGGCCGTATGTAATGGCAAATATTCACAAAGAAGTATAAGAAGCGAGGGAGGATTATCATTTTGACGATCGCCGCTCTTCCCACCATCGCCAGTGGGAGTTTGGACCAGAATTTTATGGACCGTCGGAGGTTGGTGACGGCTGCTTCTGTGTTGTGCTCATGTGTGAGCTGTGGGGTGTGGCCGAGATTAATCCCCAGGTATCTGAACTTCTCGGGTTGCCACTTTATCCCTATGTTCGGAAGGTCCTCCGCTGAGACGTCTCTCAATCCGGCCAGGGGAAATGCTGAGGATTTGTGTCTACTAAATTGGATTCCGGAGTATCTCGCGTAGTTGTCGAGTACCTCCAGTGCCGTCGGTGCATTGAGCTCTGGGTCTGTTAGGTACAGGAGAACATCATCGGCGTACAATGATATTATGTTATGAACGTTGCCCACCTTGATGCCGGCGTCAAAGAGTTGCTGACGAAAGTATAAAGCAATCGGTTCCAGTCCCAGTATGTACAGCATAGGCGAGAGTGGGCATCCTTGTCTCGTGCCCCTCTGTATTTTCCAAGGTTCTGAAATTGTTCCGCCTGTCTTGACCCTGGCCACTGGGGAGTTGTAGAGAACCTGGACCCATCTGATGAAACCATTTCCGAAGCCAAAAGCCCGCAGGGCCTCCACCAGCCACTCCCAGTAGATGGAGTCAAAGGCCTTAATGGCGTCAAGTGACAGTATCGCTAGATCTTCCTCCGAGTCATGAGTTTCGGCCATGATGTGTTGAAGCCTCCTCAAATTGGCTGTGGTGTTGCGACCTGGGACAAATCCGTTCTGATCCTCATGGATTATGGACCCTAGCACTTTAGCAAGTCTGCTGGCCAGTATTGAGGTGAGGATCTTGCTATCATAATTGAGCATGGCCAGGGGTCGGTATGAGTCGCAGTCAGTAGGTGGTTTGTGGGGCTTGAGCATGGGGATGATTATAGTTTCTCTCATGGTGTTGGGGAGGATCCCGTTTGTGTAAGCTTCCTGATAGACTTCGTGTAGGATGGGGGTGAGGATGGGTTCGTATGCTTTATAGAATTCCGGCGTGAGTCCGTCGCTACCTGGGGTCTTGGAGGTGGCGAGCGACTTGATGGCCCATCTTACATCGTCGGGAGTAATGTCCATGTCTAGTTCAGTTCTCTGTTCGCTGGATATTTGGGGCATGTCGATCTCATCCAGGGTGTCTGTTATTTCGGTGGTGGGGATCCGGGCTTCATGAGCATATAGTTTTGAGTAGAACTCGGCAAATGCTTTGTTGATCCCCATCTGTGTCCTGTGGGATGCACCATCTGCATCTATTATTTCTGTTGGTAAGTGTTTAGGGTGCTCTCTTCTGCATAACCAGGCCAACAGCTTACCTGGTTTGTCTGATTCCCTGTGGGATCGAGCGGTGTATGTAGCGAAGTCAAATTTTTCCAGCCTGTCCCAGGAGAGCTGGCATTTTTCTCGGGCCGCTTTCAGTTCCGTTTCGACTCCTGGGGAGGTGTCAAGAGTGGACTCCAGACGGGTGATCTCTGATTCTTGGGCCTCAAGTGATGTCTTTAGTTGTCTGCGGATGCCTCCAGCTCTAGATATGATTTCTCCTCTGGTGACCACCTTCATGGCTTCCCACAGTGTGCTCCAAGTGGAGACGGATCCTTTATTGATATCGACGTACTCCTCTAGCCTCTCGGCAAGTTCCTCTCTGAACTGTGGGTCCTCTAGTGTCGCGGAAGGCATTCTCCACATGGGAATCGGGGGTCTGGGTCCTCTCTGCCTCCATTGCATGATTAACGGGGAGTGATCAGAAATAGATCTCCCCAGATACTCTGTGGTTATCGCCAGCGGGGCTTCGTCACGATCAATAAACAAGTAATCTATCCTTGTGTGGACGTTGTGTGGGGCTGAGTAATGGGAATAACTCCTATCGGCTGGGTGCTGTATCCTCCAGTTGTCCACTAGGTTGAGTTGGTCTAGTGTTTCCGCCAAGGCACGGGTTGCAGGGTTGCTAGATTGGGGGGGAGGAAGCGATCTGTCCATAGTTGTGTCCATAACACAGTTAAAGTCTCCTCCCCACAGGAAGGTTTGGCCACGGTGGTGTGCCAGCTTGGAGCTCAGTGTGTTGAGGTACGACGGGATTCCATGTTGCGGGAAATATGTGTTAGCTAAGCAGATCGGGGTCTGCTCTATAGTTCCCCACATTATTACATATCTGCCGTCCTTGTCAGATTCGCATCCATGTAATTGGAAGGGCACATTAGGGTTTATCCATATTAACACACCCCTTGCGTATTTGGAATATGGGGATCCTCTCACAGTTCCTTCCCATCGGTCTGCCAGTTTAGACAGAGCGTCCTCGGTGAGATGTGTCTCCTGTAACATCGCTATCGAGACTTTCTTCCTCCTGAGGTAGGACTGTATGCGGTTCCTCCTGAGGTACGAGCCCATTCCCCTTACGTTCCACGTCATAACATTGAGTTGTGATGCCATTGGTGTGGTGTTCTGAGTTTGGCGTGGGGGGCAGCCGCGGCGGCCCAGTGTGGCATCAGAGCGTGATTGATAGGTTGTAAGTGATAGGCCTCTGGTTCATCAATTCTTGAAGCGTATCTTGTGGCCATCACGGTGTTTTCAAGCATCAGTGGAACGAAGACTATGGTACTAACTGAACTGATAACATAACTCAAACTGGTGCGCCCAGCGACTACAACTATGTCGCGGTGCTCAGGCGCTCTCGCGCCGTCTGTGCCCATCCGGGAGTCGGGCGCGAGTTGGGTCGGGCAGAAACTCGCCCGGTTGGTTCTTTCGCTGGGGGCGGGGTTGCTGCGAGGCGGCGAGGCCAAACGAGGGTCGTTTCCATATGATATACTGTTAATTGAGTTACCTGCTTGGGTCCGGCTGTTTATGCTTCATGTGTGGGTGGTGTGGGGGGTCCCTGGGGTCCAGCCCTGCTCCCCCAAGGTTCAGTCTTCCCCACCTGGGTTATCTGCACCGTCGGCAAGGTTATTGTCTTCTAGCCACATGTTGGCCGCTTCTGGATTTTCGAGAAAGATTGCTCGCCCTTTGTGGATAACTTTCAGGCGGGACGGGTACAGCAGTCTATATTTAAGGTTCAGTTGGCGAAGCCTCGCTTTGACCGGAACAAACGAGTTCCTCTCCCTTTGTACTTTCTGGGTGTAGTCCGGGTATATGGAAATCTTAGCTTCGCCCCGTGTGATAGGGCCTGTTTCCCTGGAATATCTTAATATGGTTTCCCTGTCCTGGAAATTTAGTATCTTGGCTATAATTGGCCGTGGGTGTGATCCAGGGGGGGGTCGTTTCTGTAGGGACCTGTGGGCCCTCTCCACCGAAAATCCCTGAGTCAATTTGCCGGCCCCAATTTCCTGTAGCAGCAGGGTTTCAACATAGGACGTGGTATTTAGGCCTTCATTCCCCTCCGGGATACCTAAGATTCTGATGTTCCCTCGTCTGGCCCGGCCCTCGGCCTCTTCCGCCCTTTCTTCTAGGAATGTGACCTTCCTTTTCAGGTCCGAAACTTCAGATTGTAGGGTCGCCGCGGCCGCGGACCCCGCCTCTGTGGTTTTCTCCATGGCCGTCACCCTTTCCGTTAAGTTGCGGGCATCTTGGCGAATGAGTTGATATGTCTATTTTAAACTCGTCTATCTTGGAGTCGATGTGGGTCTTTAATGAGGCAATAGCATCCATTATCTGGGAGTGGTTATCTTTGGGGTCCGTCTCTTGTGAGCGAATGGTTTCGGTGGAGCTGGCCCTGGCTTGGGTGGGAGTCTTTGCCCTGGCTGAGACAAAGGAGTCCATGGTGGCGGCCCTGGTTTTATTTTTGGCGGCCATGTTGGGGACGTAATAGTGGTTGCCCCGAAGTCTTGAGTCTGGAGGGGTGAAGTTCGGGGCCGCTCTCTTGTGTAGCCCGGAGCGGTGTTCTAGGGTGGGTTGTGCCCTGGGAAGTTGTTGTTTCAGTAGTTGGAGGCTGTCCAGAGCGCATGAGGTGGGGCGCTCCTCCGTACTTCCAGGTGCTCTATCCGCTATCCTAGCACCTGCGTCGCTGTCCCTGGGCTTAGGGGTGATAGTGTTGGGGCGCTTAGGGTAGAAGTTGTCCCCTCTTGGTGAGGGAGTCCTGCTGGGCCGCCCGACCACGGGGACAATGCAGGCTGTGGTTGGGGAGGGTAGTTGGGGCCGTACTCACAGTTGCTCCTTGGCTCGGCGCACCGTCACGGCTTTCCGGGTCGTTTCCGATTTCCAGGCCTGGTCAAAGTAACGGGCCACAGTGGCCCAGCGCCCCAGCAGTTCCTCCGGCTCAGCCACCGAGCGGTGGCCTCCCTGCAGTTGAATGTAGGCTCAGGAGGGGGAAGGCCGGAGTTGTCCCCCCCTGGTGGAGGAGTCCAGTTGGGCGGCCCGGCTGCATGGACGATGCAGGCTGTGGTTGGGGAGTGCAGCCGGGGCTGTGCTCACGATTGCTCCGTGGGTTGGCGCTTCGTCGCGGCCCTCCGGGCCATTCCCGATTCCGGGACACCGGGCGAAGCAATGGGCCACAGCGGCCCAGTGCCCCAGCAGCTCCTCCGGTCCGACCACCCGGCAGCGGCCTCCCTGCAGAAGATTGTAGGCCCAGTAGGGGGAGGCCGATGGTGTCGCCGCGTGCTCCTGACCCCGGAGTACGCGGCGTGTTCGTTTTCGGCTGGGTCTCCGGTAGAGGGGAGAAAGTTGGAGGCAGGTGAGCTCCCCACCGCCGTCTCCAAAATGCAGTTTGTGCCTCGGTGGAGCTCCGGAAATAGGGCAACTCCGGCACGTAGTGTCGACCGGGGCCTTCCGAAGTGGTGGTAGGGGAGTAGGGCGAGGACCGGGTGCCAGCCGCGGTCAGGTGTTGGGATGAGGGCCGCTCCGCTGTGATGCTCCTCCGCGGTGTTCCCCGCCTGGATGTGCTGGCGGGGGTGCTATGCGGAGGCTTCGCTAGACTCCGTGAGCCGCCATCTTGAATCCAGGCGCGGCGGGGGGAGGGAGTGCGTTCGGTGATCAGCGCCGGCGCCTGGGGGTCCGGAGAGTCCGACCCCTCAAGGAGGATTTGTGTGGGATCGCCTCACACACCGCTGCGTTCTATTCAGGGGGCTGCTAACCCGCTGAAGCCGGAGATAAATGATTCGGAAACGGCGTCTCGGCCGGAGCTCGGCGAATCAGCCTCTGCTCGCCATCGACTCCAGGCCACGCCCCCCTGGCTCATCTTAAGAGAGAAGCAAATGCGCTACAGGTGGCTCCACCCATTTGCTCTTAGCTTTCAGTGGCAGGGGAAGCAACAAAGAATCACGACCTGCGAGCAAGGACTAGCTCTATTAGGCCTCGAGGACGACCCACCTTTGCCAAGAGCCTCCCCGACCGGGAGGGCAGTATCACGGAAACCTTGGGAATGGTCGGAAGTGGGCCCTAAGAAATCAAGGAGGGAGCGTAAGCAACTCCAGCTCAGTTCTCTGGCCCAGGTCCAGACTCCAGAACAGGAGGACCTTCCTGGGGAGAGGGGTTCACAAGGAAAACAAGTTGCACGTTCATAATCTCTGTACCAACCCCAGGGAGGGCACACATAGATGTAAGTTTAACATGCGTATTAAAACATTAAAGGCGATGGCCTACACATCTGCGGGATGCATCGGGGAGGAGGGAGGGTCCTGTCATCTCGGAATGGGAAGGGGAGTTCCTGCCATTTCAGACTGGGGAGTTCTAGGTTTGTTATTGAGTCCGGCTCTCGTAATGTTGTCACGATGGGGGCTTGGTGCCAGTCGGATTCGCCTAGACGGGGTGTGGGGGAGAGAGATCCAAGGTCTTAGTTGGGAGTGGTCTCGTAGTGGTCTGCGAGTGGACGGCACACACCGAGGAGGGTTCGGCGAGGGGATCAGAGGGCATAACGGGGACAATCAGGCATCACAACATCTTTCCATATGGCTAACTCCGCGGTACTTAAAGTGCTTTCATTAAATGTGAATGGCCTCAATTCCCCAGTTAAGAGGAAGAAGGTGGAGAGGTTCCTTGGGCGGGAACATCCTCATGTTGTGGCTATGCAGGAGACCCATGTGCACACTAGGGACACCCATAGGATAAGATTCCACGGGTACTTACGGGTAGTACAGGCTACTCCAACCAGCAAGAAAGGGGGAGTCCTAATAGCCTTGAGGGATGGGTTGGATCTGACAATCGGGAATACACAGAAGGATAACCAAGGCAGATACCTAGCGGTGATACTTCAGGGAAAGGGGGGGAAGTCATCACGGTAGCAACTCTATATGCACCAAATCAAGTCCAAGACCCCTATATACAAAATATAGTAACCCGCCTAGGGAAATTTGCAAAGGCAAATATCCTCTTGCTAGGAGACTTTAATTTAGCCTGGGACCCCGCCAAAGACAGGACTTCCGCCACATGGGGAACACAGAGGGGACCTTCAGGGGACCTGGTGAAGAAAATTGAAGATCTGGCCCTGGTCGATGCCTGGCGAGAGCTGTATGGCGATGCTCTGGGATACACATTCTACTCACATGCCCATAGGTCACACTCACAAATAGACTATGCCTGGATTTCAAAGCCGTTGTTGGGTAGAGCCTTAGCTCTGGAAGTAGGGGCAATTGCCCTGGGAGACCACGCCCCACTTACCCTCTCCATAGCCAGGCCAAAGGGGCCCCCGGGCATTTGGAAGTGGAGATACCCAATCTCGCTGTTTAAGGACCCATTCCTGGTCAAGGAGAAAGATGAGGGAATTATAGACTTCACTAACCAGAATAACTGGGACGACACAAACCACCAAAATTGGTGGGACGCCCTCAAAGCCACTGTAAGGGGAAGGATCATAGCAACCGAGGCCAGAAGGGAACGGGAGCTGAGATTGGAGGAGCTAAAATTGGAAACCAGACTTAAGGAGATCATGTCTCGTATGGGTGGGAGGATGTCAGCAGCCACTAAAAGGGAATATAGGGCAGCGAGAGGTCAGTTAAACCTTATGCAGACAATGGTGGCAGAGCGGAACCTCCTAGCTATGCGACAAAGGTTCTACATTAGAGGCAATAAGGCTGCCCGGTTGCTGGCCAGGAAGCTAAGGAAGGAGGCTGGAGACAAGAAAATCTTGAAAATAAAGGGGCAGACAGGGGTCCTCCTTACTAATAATTCGGACATTGAAGGTGAATTTTGCTAATTTTATTCTGACCTTTACAGATCAGGACACCCTACGACTGCGGTACAGGAGTCTTATCTTTCTCGGGTGAGATGCAGTAGGATTTCTCAGGAGGAGAGGATGCGCTCGACCGGGAGATCAAAATGGACGAGGTTAGGTGGGCGATCAATAACTTACCGCCTGGTAAAGCCCCGGGCCCAGACGGGTTCGTATCTGAATTCTATAAGACGCATAAAGAAGCTTTGATTCCTATCCTCACCAAACTCTTCAACTGTGTAGGGTCAGCAGGCATTCTCCCCAACTCGATGAATGATGCCAAAGTCATCTTAATACATAAGAAGGGTAAAGACCCGACCGACTGTGCTTCCTACCGCCCAATAGCTTTGATAAATGTAGATGCCAAAATTCAAACCAAGGTCTTGGCCAACCATCTGGAAACAGTTCTCCCCAAACTAATACATAGTGACCAGTCTGGATTTATAAAAGGGAGGCAGACTTCAGATAATGTTAGAAGATAGGCCCACCTGATCGAAAAGGGTCAGAAAAAGAACGTCCCGGCCCTTCTTTTGGTGATTGATGCCGAGAAGGCATTTGACCGGGCTGAGTGGGGGTTCCTGTTTGCGGCTATGGCCAAAATGGGGTTCGGTCCGGGTTTCATCGCAAGGGTAAGCGCTAACTACCGTAACCCAGTTTTACGACTAGCAATAAATGGCCACATATCAGCCCCAGTTAGGGTCGTAAGGGGCACCAAGCAAGGTTGCCTGCTGTCACCACTACTCTACGCCCTTCACTTGGAACCCTTCCTGCAGACAGTAAGGTCCTCTGAGGATATAGAGGGGCTCCCATTTGGTGGAGAGGTTCATAAGATAGCAGCTTTTGCAGATGACATGATATTTGCCCTGACCAAGCCGATCACCTCCCTGTTAGCGGTGGCTAGGGAGTTAAACAGGTTCGGCCAAGTGGCAGGCCTAAAAATCAACGCCCACAAGTCTGAAGCGCTACCCCTCACTCTGTCACTAGTGAGGTCCAGGACCTCAGGAAGGCTTATATGTACAGGTGGGTTGACTCCTCATTAAAGTATCTGGGAGTTTCCCTGACACGGTCCATTGGTGACCTTTACAAAGCGAACTTCCCTCCACTCCTTCAGAAGGTGAAATCGAAATTGGTGGACTGGGGGACCCCTGGAAATTTCGTGGTTGGGGAGAATCAACGCCCTAAAAATGACAATCCTGCCCCTGCTCCTTTATCACTTCACGGCACTCCCCGTACAAATCCCGTTGCCCTTCTTTATGTTCCTACAAAGAATAACCACTAGGTTCGTTTGGAATCGAAAGCGCCCAAGACTAGCGGCTGCCCTCATGAAAGCTTTACCCGGCAGGGGTGGGGTAGGAGAGCCGGACTTTAAGGTTTATTATCTTGCGGCTCAGATTAGAGTCATTAGGGACTAGCAGAGAAACGATAGGGGGAAGGTGTGGAGGCAGATGGATGGAGCGGTGGTGGGGAAGGACTTGGAGGGGGTTCTGTGGGTCCCGAGGCAGGATAGTCCTTCGCGAATGAACTGCAGTGATATAACTTCAACCACAGGAGAAGCATGGGATCAAGCCATCAGTAGAGCACACATCACTATCTTCCCTTCTCCATATACGCCCTTACACGGAAATCCACAATTCACTCCAGCACTCATCAATCCGCTGGCTTTTCTTCCTTGGTTTCAAGGCGGCTGTCGGATGGTACGTGATATGTTGGAGGGGGGGAGGTGAAACGATTTGAGCAATTTAAGAAGGACTTTGGCATAGGGGAAAAGCAAAGATATTCTTATCTCCAGATCAGGCACTGGGTCTCTCAGCGAGAGCTTAAGCAGGCGAGTTCTCGTTCCTTCACCGAATTTGAAAAATACTTAGATACCGAATCTGGGGGTAGGGGGGTGGTATCGTCCATCTATAAACTGATTAAAGGCCATGAAACGCTGCAAGTGAGGAAGTGTATGGTCCAATGGGAGCAGGATGTGGGGGTGGCTATTGAGGATCAGGAATGGGTAAAACTGTGGTCTCAGATCCCGAAACTCGCCAGATCGATTCAAATCCGGGAGATATGGCTGAAGCTGATGATGAGATGGCACTTAACCCCAACCAGGTTAAATAAAGTATATCCCAATGTCTCGAGGCTGTGTTGGAGGGAATGCGGCTCGGAGGGTTCTCATGTTTGGTGGGAATGTCCCAAAATGGACTCATTCTCGACACAGGTCCAACATGCCGTCGCCCAGGTGCTGGGAATTCAGCCGAGCCAAAACAGAGGCCTGGCCTTACTAGGCCTGAACGGCTTGCTTACAACTCCTTCCTCGAGAGTGGATCGCAAACTCTACCTAATAATGGTAATGGCGGCGGCGCTGGTAATTGCCCGGAGGTGGAAGTCGAGGGTTCCCCCTCAGGAACACGAATGGGTCGCTAAGTTGTGGTCTCTGGTGGCTGTTGAATGGCTCACTTATTCTATTCAGGGCCAACACATGCGATTTACGTCAGACTGGGCCAACTTGCTAATTTACCTAAAAGCGGGGGCCGACGGGCCTGGTGTCCCAAAGCTATGGAACTATTGGGCATTATTAGCCCTCAGGACGAATCTGATCTGTGAAGATTTGGGACAATTTCTCACTGCTAATCTAAGAGGAAGTCGGCTTTCAATCCTGATTCATAGATTCACCCTGGCACTCCGGCCGAAAGACTTTATAGGGGAAAGAACTATGTGTGCAGTTCATATGTCAAGAGTTGAAAATAGGGGACCTGTTGGATTGGGAGGTGGGGGGGGTCAGAGGGGGAGTAGTTCGGGAGGGACGGGGTTGTTTCTTTTGTTTTCGTTGACTATCTGTGAGGCTTTTATTGAAAATGTTAATAAAAATGTATGGTAAAAACAAAAACCTCCTAGCTTCCATAGGGAGTCATTGCATCCCCCTAAAGATGGTTGTTATGTGGTCAGCCCTCTATGCGTGTCTATTAGTGTACTGAAAGAGTAGTCCCATTCACATTACTTACCCTGAGTTCACTTCATCGTACAAGACCAATGAATGATCCACAACATTTTTAACATTTGCATAAATCGGACAGTATGTTGATGATTCAATTGATTGACTTTATTTTATTTATATATTTTTTTTAATGAGTTCAACGTTCATCAAATATGGTCATGTAAGCAACATTTTCTTCTACAAATAATCCAGTCAGAGTGGTTGGTAAATGTCTTTAATGGTAAACAGCCGACACAGCAAAACAACATCACAGGACAGGTCCAAACGCACAAACATCTCTCTCCACAAAACATTGATTCGTATAGCTTTCTTTCCCATTAACCTCTATTGAGAGGTTTGACTTAGCTTAATTTATCACATGTAGGATGTTTTCCTGCATGTCTGGTCATACTTCAAAGACGCATTCATAAAATTATCAACTCTCCAACTTGTGCGGCAGAAGGAGTCACCCAGTCTAACATGTGAAATATGCTATAATTAGAGCAGGTCATCATTACCTAGTTCCGACTACATTTAAGAAACTTTCAAATTACAAGCACACTGATGTAACGTTATAAATTCAAACAAATTGCCTTGGAACAGTGAAGTGTGAATAATATTATTTTTAAAGAATTCTTGCTTACTAAAGCCAACAGGAAAGACACACGAAGTAAGGATCGGTTCAGAATACATGGTAATGCTTTCACTAAGCAGGCCTGTTTGTTAATACATCAACCTAGCCTGTTTTATTAATAGCAGCAATATATTGGTTTGCGGTTACTGTCTCTTCACACTTATCATGGGGATTAATCCTAACTCTACTCATGGATTATACATAATCATGTTAGTCTACGGTACACTGGTACATAATTTTCCACAGCAGGTATTTTTGGGCTGGAATAAATGAGCAAGAATTGTGAGGTGATGAAAAAACAGATTAGTATAGTAGACCACAATGTTAAACAATAACAAAACCCATGGTTAAAGGACACGTGAATTGGTAACAATAGAATTGAGATCCAAACACTGTGCCAGCTCTCTTTCTGCTGGTAAAATGTCAGTGCACGAGCTGAGCCAAAATAACCAGTCATTCCAGCATTCTATTTTAATAGGGAACTCGAAGTAAAAAGTCTCAGAAGGAAAGGTGATCGTAATGATCCAGGTATTGTAACCGGTCGTCCCCAGGGCAGGCTGTGGCCCTAGACCATTATAAAACCCAGTTTAGGGATTTATTATTGAGTAAGACCAAAAGGAACCTCCGGTTCCTTAAACAAAAAAACTACGAAAAGGAAGATTGGGTGGATAGGATACTGGCGTGGAACCTGTGGGAGGCCCAGAAAAGCAAAATGGTTAAAGCCATGAAATTCGATGAGGGGACACTGAGCTATGCCACCCCGAGTATAGGGGGGGCCTTTAAGCAATACTATGAACGGTTGTATGAATCAGTATTTAACAGAGATGATGCCCTTATAGAAGACTTCCCAGCAAAGCTACCGATACCGGGTTTAACACGGGACGTTGCTGAAACACTGGAAGCCTCGGTATCGGGGGGAAGAAATTGACCAGGCAATAAAGGCAATGAATGGAGGTATGATGCTGGGTTCTCTGTGAAGTTTTCTAAGCTGTATTGGTCCACCGTGGCCCCACACCTAGCTATGGTTTTCAATGCAGTCCTCGAGGGGGACAACCTGCCCGAAACAATGATGGGAGTCATTATAGTGGTATTGCCAAAGGAGGGTAAAGACCCGACAGAGTGCTCATCCTACCGCCCAATCTCCCTGCTGAACACAGATGTTAAAATCTTAGCGAAGGTACTCGGTAAGAGGATGGAGGGGATTATGCCTACCCTGGTCCACCGAGACCAGGTCGGCTTCATTAAAGGGTGACGGGGGTCGGATAATATCTGGAAGACAATTGACCTAATGCACCATGCACAAGGGACCAAACTCAATGCCAGTCTTTTTTCCCTTGACTTGGAGAAAGCCTTCCATTGAGTGAAATGGAGGTATATGGCCGTTCGCCTACAGAAAAGGGGAATTGGGGAACACATGAGAAAGTGGGTGGGAGCGCTGTATAGGGCACCTACGGCAAGAGTGCAAGTGAATGGGGAGCTGTCGGCCCCCTTCAGCCTAACTAGAGGTATGAGAGAAGGGTGTCCTTTATCCCCTCTAATATACGCCCTTACGATGGAACCCCTGGCGACAGCAGTGAGGAACCACCTGAGAATACAAGGTATTCGAAGGGGACAGGTTGAATTCAAACTTTCCTTGTTCGCGGACGATATCCTGGGGTACCTTGTGGACGCCCCATAGACACTCCCGGTCCTGCTCTCACTAATTGACACTTTCAGGGCCTTCTCAGGCCTAAACATTAATAAATCTAAATCTATGCTGCTGCCACTTCGAGCAGCCGACCTGGACCTAGACCCAGTGAACAGCCTCTTAGGGGTCAAAGTTGAAAAAGTGGCAATCCAATACTTGGGAGTACAATTGACCTGAGACCTAGCGGCGCTGGCAACAGCTAATTTTGACCCGTTGATGTCAACCATTAAAGTGGATCTGCCGATGGGGCAGCATGATTTTATCATGGTATGGCCGTATCACAGCGGTAAAAGTGAATGTTCTACCAAGACTCTTGTACCCGTTTACAACCCTACCCACAAAGGTAGCGGAGTCCACCTTTAAAGAGCTCCGGACAGCGCTGCAAAAATGTATATGGCAGGTCAAGACCCCAAGGACCATGCAATCCACTCTTACCCTCCCCAGGGAGGAGGGGGGCTTCGGTCTTCCAGATTTCCAATTATACCACAAAGCAGCCCAACTCAGAGGGCTTCTGGAACACATGTGGGACGATCTGGGAACGTGCTGGACCTACCTAGAGGACATGGAAACACACCCAGTCAAAGTGAGGGATCTGTTATGGGCCCCCATAAAGACATACCGAGCAGACTACTCGGCCACCCCACCCTAGGAGTGCTGTGGTCCCTGTGGAGGGCGGGTAAACACACAGAGAACCTATCAACTTGTCCCTCTCCGATATCCTCACTCTGGGGTCCTGTTATAAGATTGGGAGACTGGGGATTCCGCAACTCTCCAGACTGGTCGGATAAAGGGCTGGAAAGGGTGAGACAGCTGTTCCAAGAGGGAGAATTCCTACCTTATGAGGCAGTGGCAGAGGTTCTGGGAGTTGGTAAAATCACAGTATTTGAGTATCTTCAGTTGAAAGGACTCCTGACCAATCAAAAATGGGGAGTGAAATTGAAGCGTCCGCTTACCCCGTTTGAGAAAATATTAGATTCAGCGGAAAGGGATGGTGTCCAAATTATAGAAGATTATGAATGTCAGCGACAAAAAGAATAGGCAGGTGTTTAAATAATACTGGGATGAGCTTCCGGGGGAGGAACTAACAGAAGAGATGTGGGGAAAGATATACAAGATAGCATTTCATGGGAATCTCTTCACGGCCGATATGGAACACAATTTCAAGATACTCCAGGGATGGCATAGAGACCCCCTCAAGATACCTAGGATGCTTGCCGGGTCGTCCCCACTGTGCCAGAAGGGGTACGGCCAGATTGGTTCAAGAGGACATATGTGGTGGTACTGCCCACATATACAAGCTTATTGGGAGAACCTATGGGGGTGGATGGCGGAGGTCATTGGGGAAACATTCCCACAAGACCCTCTGCAAATATTACTGGGGATACCACCAAAAGATTCTGAAATGTATAGGTACCGTAGAATGTGGGAGACAATGCTGCGGGCGGGGAGGGTGGCACTGGCCTATAAGTGGAAGAGTGCAATAATCTCAAACAAGAATGATTGGTTGAATAAACTGAAAAATATGTTTCTGATGGACAAGCTGACGGCAATGGTGAATGATGAGTTGCGCGCTTTTAGGACAGCCTGGGATGGGGTCAAACGGAAATGGGGATGGGATGTGCGTTAGTGGAGGGGCGATTACGACCCTTCATGGAAGGGGGCAGTGGTGGAGCAACATCGTGGTAAGAGAAAGGAAGGGGAGTTCCCCCGGAATAAGAAGGGTCAGGAATGATCGGTCGGATAAAGGCAGGTTGCCCCCGATGGGTCCAATGCTATAACAGGCCAATGCCCAAAAGGGTGATATGCCAAGTATGAACTCGAGGATTGGGAGAACTGTCCCTGATTGGGGAGACCAACTCGCAAACGAGCGTCACTGAGCAAATCGAATAAGTTGTACAAGAAACCACCAATATTTGTTTGATAGGGTATCGAGGGGGGAGGAGGAGGGGAACTGTGTTTTTCATGAGGACTGGCAAAGCTTCAAAGTGACATGTGAACATGGTCCTTGTTTTGACTGTTAAAAATGCCAATACAAATTAAAGTAAAAAAAATGTATTGTTATCATTCTGATGAACTGTCTGTTGCATGCATATAGCTATGCTAAGACGGACACGTAGGCCTGACTCTTCATCCGATGTCGATACATTGAGTAGCATTGACGTGTTTGTAATAACACCTATCATTATAGTGCTTTTAAACCAAAAGAATGTATTATGAATCTCATTGTAAAAACTGAAATTATTATTGTCATAAGTTGAACTACTGTTTTTAAATTGCCATGCAGTTTTTCAACAGTTCCTCTGAAGTGGTCTGCACTCAAGAAAACCTTGCGATGAAGAAACAAAACCTACGTTTTACAGATTACCACATTCTAAAGTATCTTCTTGTCAAGCTCCATTTGCACCCACATTTCTATAACAGGATCTTAGACCATTGCTGTTTAACTTGTTCACACACCACGGCAGCTTATTCCACCTTATTTTCCTATTAACATATCTGCGTATATATCCCTCTCCTTACCTCTTTGGGACAGAGACTACACAGCATCATGATCATGGTCAGGGTGGGCCACAAGGGCTTCCATCCGATGCTGCGGAAGCTCTACAGGTCATGACATGCAGACAGTCCTGTTATTCCCCATTTTGGAGTCCCATAGGACTCCATGGAGTTTTCTATAGTTCGGTATTTAATGCTTGTGGTAGTTACCAAATACAGTACTACTTTTGTGTGGAGGTAACTAACCGCACAAAAGCATGCGTTAAACAAGAGTTGTAGTAGCAAAACTCGTAGTTTGGCGGTGCAGTAAAACATCCGGCAGTGGTAATTACCAGATGTTTACCACTATTGCCAAGTGCATTGGTTTCCCTCCTCCCCAATTGTGCTGACAACTAGAAAATTGCCCTTGTACATTGGCTTACTGTGTTACGGAATATTCTGGTAGACGGACCAAAAGTGCATTAGTTATTTACTTCATTCATAGCAGTGCCGAATCACAGTTTGAAGGTTCAAAAACGACCGATTATTCAGAGACAGAAGATGCTTGAGAATTCAGAGCGTTTAAATACTTGCTGGATTACAATGTCAGGTTTATGTACAACGAGCCCTACAGATAGGAGGCATTCAAACCACATTTACTTCTTAAAACTAAGCAAATACTAAAAAAAAAAGGTTCCCTTTTGTAACGAAATACATTAGTAAATATGTAATACCATATTATACAATAATTACACGCAAATACACGTGCAAGATACTTATTTTTGAATACATTAATGGATAAAAGGGCAGCCACTTTTTATTAGGTGTGGAGGGAGGGGTTATGTTGATTTTTAAGTTGAAAAATAGTTGTGAATGTTTACGTGCTATTTTGATCCGCATATCTTACTAAGATATATTTACAATGTTATGCTGACTTATAAATGAAACTAAACAAACACAAAAGAAATGTTCAATGTTGGAGCAGGTTGATTTGTATTATAATATTTTGGAAACATTCTAATAAAATCCTATAAGGGAAAAATAGGAAGTAAAAATGTGAATATATTTGCATCATTGCTATCAGTGCCACTTATTACTGCAGAGAAGAAAAACATTAAGGTAAATATATATTTTTTATGAAGTAGTAGGTCCAAAGAAGTTCATATTAAATGAATGTATCTGATTTCTTTTTTTGTTTTTATAACATTGGGCAAGGGAATTATTGTTTGACTTCCTCAATAATCCTTATTCTCCCAACTCCAAAGAACAGGGGGTCCAGTACTCCCACATCAAAATCTTATCTCGAGCCCTACGTGTAACCATCTTCAAAATGAGAGAGCTGTGATTTTCTCAGCGTGAAACAGGAGCACATTCCCTATTTTAGTTTACTTGCAGTCCGGCACATGTTCTAGTGCCCTGGTTAGGAACAGATCCCCCAACATTTCCAGGTCTTGTTGACCTAAAGATAGAAGCCCCCACTTGGCGCTCTTAAGAGATGATTTAGAGGCTCTTCGTAACTAAAAAACAAGGCGTGAGATCGCCAAGTAACCCTTGGGCACTGCGCAAGAATTATATTTATACTCTAAAACAACTGTTAGAAAAGGAAGTGAGACAGTGGAACCCAAAACCCCGGACGTGGAGCTCATCCAGTTTGAGAACCTCATGATCCAGGGTCTCTGTCACAGTTGAATAAGTTCAGGTTGGTGCAGCTGCACTTGCTGAGAATGGTCAACAGTTCTTGGTAGGCTGCTTCACGGGCGCTCTTTCATTTAAGCAGTAAGCAATATGGTATGTGAGAAACCTGAAGTTGTCTCACCCGCTAGTCCCTGGGGATCTGTCATCCAGGTGGCCAGGACACGGCCATCGCTATTGGAAACAGTTCCTGGGGGTCGACCAGTGCGGGAGGATCACCTGGATGAGGGGTCTGCAGAGAGTGGAAGTGGGACACCGAAGGGTGAGTCGCGGTATCCCCTTCCCTGTAACACCTTTTCCCCATCCTACCAGGTAGGATACCTAGAAGCTCAGCCCCCCCCCTTTCCTGACAGAAACACTTTCTCACGGACAGTTCGTCGTGAGCAACAGCGGACTAACACCAGAGCCGTATACCTGACATGTCCCAACACCATGGTCAGGCAATTACTGATCATTACACACACCTGACTCCCATCACACTTCCCGGCACTGATATAAGGCGGAGCACGAAAGCACACTCTGAGTGAGGACAAGCACACAAGAAAGCAGCAGTTCCAAGATGGCAGATTAACACAAGAAGAAAGGCGGTGAGACCGTAGAGGGTTGCACGGAGGGAAGTATTCTTGACCTCGAGAAACTGTTAATTTTCACAAGCCTTTGCATTTGAGAAGCCTAAGACCAGGAACTGAAGCTAAACAATCCTACGCTGTGCATCAAAGGTATCCAGGGCACTCCTGTGTCGATAACCCCGCCGGGAGGAACGATTGCCGCTGTGGTACTGCCCTTGGCTCCTGCAAGAAAGCTGCGTCAGTAAAAGCAGCACAGCCTGTGGGTCGGAGCAATTATACAAAATCAGTTTGGGTTTGAACCAAGACTAATGGAGTGAATATACTTTGAAAAAGCCAAATAGGATACCATGTACAGAGTGGTATGGCGCCACATGGGTGTTCATTCGAAGGTCTCTGTTAGGTATCCAACTGAATGGCAACTACATTGTGAAAAGAGGAACTTTGTTTTGAAGTGGTCCTACGATGGGTCAAGCTAAACCCTGTGCACATTCGAAAGTCTACGATAAGTATAACTGAACTGCAATTGGTCCAAGCCCGTCTGAGGGAGACTAATAGAAAGTGGAAAAGGGATCTGAGCCCGGCTGAGGAGGATCCAGGGTGAGTCATTCGAATCAAATCATTGTAAGAAGAAATTAACTTTCTGTTTTTGTTTTGTATAACAGGCCCTCTCAATCATGAGTCTTTGATGAGAAAAGGGACTTGGGCACAGAAGGCCCTCATTCTGGAATTGCAACTGTATCCTCATGTCAAAGAAGCCAGAGTGGGTGCTTGACTCGAGTGAACCGCCTTGTCCCGTGCTAAAAACATGGGGAAGGGAGGCCAACGGCCCAAACATACTGACTTATCTTTTTGTGAAATCTTTTTGTGAACACTTCTTTCTTTTTCATGAACATTTCCCTTCACTATCTGTTATAAGAGGCAAGGATTGGCAATAGTTATTTTTTTTTCTGTTTTGTATAGGCCCTTTTAATTTGCAAGACTCCACTAGGACTGCATTGTTATTATTTGTTTGTCGTAGCTTGCTCCCATCTGTAGATTTATGTTTAGATAGGCGTTTTTCACCCCCTTGTGAAAGTTCAATAAACACCCTTGAACTGTGGTCACTTGTGTCTCTTACTTCGATATAATGCCTTCCCTACAGGTAACAGTCAAGAAGCCTGTTTGGCTCTACATGATATTCTAGTTGGACGATGACTTGTCCATACAATAATTTAGGTATAGTTAAAACTGATGGCGAAACTGCCTGCAACATTCTCAATAGAAGTGAATATGGCAAATAATATGAATTATTTCAGAGTACTTAATCCTGTTTCCATGTTCTGGCGTCAATACACTCAATCCCAAAGGAAAAGGGGTTTTGCAGAAGTTTAATCAGCACTGTGCTTTCATAATTTTGTGCCCTAACCTTTGGTTTCTGTTCATCAAGCGTATGTATCTACTCCTGTAAACTGACAAATGTTCTTTCTCTTTTGCAGTCTTTTCCTCATCGTCCTGGTGATATCAGACATCATGGCACTGGTAAGCTTGCAAGCATATTCTCAAATCCTAATTAGGGACTGCTCTCTTCTATCAATTGAATGAGATATTTTAAAAAAAACTTTCTTCAAGTAAAGCACAAGACCCTGCATGTCACTGCATGGCTTCGCTCCTACAGCAAAATGATGTGTAGATCACAGGCACACGTGTATAATTTGGAACCAAAAATCTGAGAACATCTTAATGTTTGGAAAATATATTTAACGATTTGAACTAAGTTTGATACTTGAAGCAGTGTTTTTGAACAGTATTATGGGTTACAATGTTATTGTTTATCAGGGATTACCCCCTTTGTGTACATTTTAGAGCCAGGACAGGCTTCAGGTATTCTGATGAACTCTGAACCACGACATCTCTTGGATCTACATCCTCAGTCCTACTTAATGGGTCACATCTCCCTTTTTAATTATAGTTATTTTCTTTTTAAAATAATAACAGATATAAATGCAGGCAGCATTGCATGACGTTAGTCTGGATTGTAGTAAAAAGATTCTAAATTAATCAGTGAAAGAAATGTCCCACTTGTCTCCTAGCTGGCTCACCCATACGTGACACCCGATTCCAGGGTTTTCTTTTTTGAAGCTTTAGTTTTACCCCTGTGATCTCTATTTATACAAGCACCGTCATGTTGTGGGCACTTCAGAGCACTTTTTACCAACCAGCTGTAGCTGGCATGCCATACACTGATCTACCTTACCCTGTCTCTGCATTCGTTATTTATCTCGCTCTCCTTCACTCTCTCACTGGGTGCGAGTTATATTGTCACCCTATACTTTGCTGAAAGCAGTACAACCAGAACAAAGACCACGATATCTTTAAGGGTCAGGTGGAGGGCTTGCTGCATTTGTTTATGGTTAAACATTGAATGAGAAAAGCGGTTACTGAGGCATCTCCCGAGATGGTCCCAAGCCTGGTATTTAGGGACATATGTTGCCCAGCATGTGTCCTCCAGGAATTTTGCCATCACATCGAAGGCACAGTGTCCATATTGGAGGCAGCGAGAGGAGACAAAAGGCTCCGCGGAGGCTACTTAGATTCTGGCAGACCTTGTAAGGAACCAGAGTACCAGGCAGCTGGGTCTCCAACTGCTTTTGTTATTTTCAGTTTTTTATGAATTATTGGTGTTTGTGCAATCATTGATCAGCACGCAAGATTAAATATTGCCTTGGTGCTCTGCAAAGGAACAGATCATTGATTTTAATCTCAGAGCCACCCTTTACAAACAAAAAGGGCATTCTAGAGAAAAAAAATTGCATTTCCTCAGCAAAAGAAGCTATTAAAAATTATCGCTTTTGTATTAGCATTGCAGACTGGCTCATTTTAAAACTGTACAGTGTTCATTTCTAATGCTCTCTTCGAGTATATAGTGTAGTCATAATTTGGAGGTTGCACTTTTCTGAATGAGCAACACACATTGGCCCTCATTACGATTTTGGTGGTATCTGGGTGGTAAATCCACCCAGATAGCACCAAACTTAATTACTGTTACCGCCACTTGCTCCGGCGGTATTACCGCCTGATTACAAGTGGCGGTGGCAGTGTATGTCCCCATTTTTATTTACTCTGTTGGGCTCAATGGGGCTTTTTTGGCAGAATTTTCATGGCAACTAAGATTTTGCCTATTTTTCGGAGGAGAGTTTGAGGATTGACCTGCTCGAACATGATGCTGGAGGTAAAATCTCCACTCCAGGGCCATACTCGTACTATGGCGAAGCGGGAACAATTTTGTTCCCACTCTGCCATACTTGTGATGAAGCCCATTATGCGTACCTAGAGTAACCTTGGACGTTATTTTCTGACAGTAGGCTATCGTTTGAAGATGGGCAGTCTGGTACATGTATATGTTGTACTTTTTCGAAATACCCCATGAGAAAGGGGAAGTGGATATATAGCACCAATGAGGACTTCTGGCTGCTTTGCACAAAATCAAAGAGCTTTCTGGGAACATAAGAATGACCACACATCTTTATATTTGACAGATACGTCTGTGATGAAAGGGTTGGATCACTAATTAATAAATTCACAATGGGCATGGTGCTCATTTCAATACACGCAACACTCAACCTAATATTACAATGTTTGTAGCACTGCACCATCTAAACTACTTTAGACAGCATTAGGGTTTCAATGTGAGGTTAAAATGTCTGAAAAATCTGTTACTTCATTCGGGTCTCGGCTGTCCTGCTTCTCTAGAGCCTTCATTTTAGAAGATGAAGGTCTGAGGTGGGAAGCAGGACTGTGCATGCCCAGACATTATATATATTGGATAACATTGGGTTAACAGGTCATGCACAATTAAGTTAGAAAAGTTAACTCGGATATTGGTTGGTTCTTAGGTGCAGTTTGCATAAGTAGTGCGTTTAGGGGGAACCAGAAGATGAGATCAGTATGTCAGGAAAGGTTTGAGTCTGAGCAGAGAGGCCCACAGCCACTGCTCTAGTCTCATCAATCATTGAGAACATTGTTTCTTCTTAGAAATTAAATGTTTATAGGGTTAGCTTTCAGGTGGTTCAAAGATATGCACAAACATTTTTTTAAAACATCAGTGTTAATTCATACAATTTGGAATTCTTTTTTTTAAAGTGCTGTTGCATTTCCTCTCTGATGCTTTCTCCTTGTTTAGAATGTCTGACACGTACCATAAGTCGTCCGCATTATGTTCTGTCAGCAAAAAGGCATTTCTCTGTTTTTGTTGCCAAAGGTTTGTGCCAAAGTGATCTTCTACTATGGAAATTATGAAATCACTGCATGATATAAAGGCATTCAAAATGTTAAACTTAACAGCTTTTGTTGGGGCTTCTTTCGTTGTTCTTATGAGTATTTGGACTGTGTACGGCTTCCTGAAAAGTGAAGTAGCTAATGTTGATATTATGGATAGGCCTCGAGTTGTTTAAAGCCTTAGGTTCTGTACTTTGAGTGATCCGCCTCTTTGTTTCGACTGTGCCAACTTTGTTTAGTAGATCATCATAGTCAGTCACAATCTGTATCCGATTGGTGCATAATCGGTGGCCGCCTTCTGTATGTATTTGTGGGGCCTTTACTCCGGATCATATGCATTGCGGGGGGGCAAGGCTTACATGTTTATCCTCTTCCACTGGGGACCTGCTGTGTATGTTACTAAGCTGTGTTTAGTGTCATCTGTTTTGGTACTCTATTCGAAGACGCTGAGCATTTTGGGGGAAGCTCATTTAGATGATGTACCAGATGTTCAATCATCTCATTACTCTGTATCTGGTTACCTCCATTCATGTGTTAGTTGGTGGGAGAAGGAGGGTCTTTTCAGAATATTGTCAGTTTGTAATTGTTACTTTGACCATTATGGTATTTGTTTGGGGCACAATTTTATTTTAATAATATGTTCAATTTCCTCATATTTATTGCAGCAAGTTGTTTCAAATACAAGATGGGGAATTTTCGTGAGACAATGTGTCAGTTTGATGAATTACTACACCATTCGGCCAATAATTTGGGCCAATGTTCTTGACCCAATGTACTTTAAAGTGCACAATTTACCACACATTTTACCAAAAATGTGCTGTGTGACAAGGTGGCTAATAACTCACATGACAGCATCAGTCCGTATTCCGTTTTTATGAGGATACGTCATACAAATGCCTTCAAATGGGGATTCGAGCCTATGGGTGGCCGCTTGCCATCATAATTGGAGAGTGGTGCGACCTCCCTTACCCCAAAAGGTTTCATGTGGTATTGGTTCACTAAAGACCAGTTTCCCCTACTATCTAAGCTTGCACTACTCTGTGGAGGCCTTAGGCTGCAGCCTTATCTCTCCCTCTCTCTCTCTCTATATCTCTCTCTCGCCCTCCCTCCCTCACTCCCTCTTGTTTCTTTCTAGGTGACGTAACAGGGGTTGCTTGATCATATTGTCATAGCTTTCCTCTCTGTCGATGATCCGTTCTTATTCTCACTCTTCCCTCCACTCTTCCTCTGGGTCTCACACTTTCTCTGCATTCTTCTCCTCCCTTCTGATCTTATTCCTCTGCTCACTCCTCCTGTCACAACTCCCGTCCTGATTTTCTCCCTCCTCCTGTCTCTACTGTCCTCCTTCCTCATGATTTTCTCCTCCTCTCGATCTCTGTCCCTTTCATGCATATACAGACAGACAGCAAAAAGAGTACTACTTTCTCAATCCCAACGCCTTATCTTCACACTCTCCAAACATGCCAGTATTCCCCTCAAGCTCCTTCTCTGCACTCCTTTCTTGTCTCTTGGTCCTCTTGCACCTCCACTGACCTCACCCAAACACCTTGCACTGAAGACTATAACACTCCTGTGTTTTTTATATCGCCATCCCCTTACTGTCTGAAAGGTTCCCTATGTACCCACTGAGCCGTCTCTATGCCAAACTCCTCCCATCGCCTCCCCTTGTGGACTGGCAACTTCTCTGAGAGTTTTCATACAGGCTTTTAGCCCTGCCCAGTTTTCAACCTTCTTTTTCCTCTAGCCAACCATGCGTTCTCTGGGCTTGTTTGTTCTCTGCTCCACTACTGTGTCAAGCATCTCATCTTCAATACCTCAACCAATGCCTACATTGATCACACAGGCTAATTGTGCATTGTAGTTACTCCATCAAGTTGGGATTTTGTCCTGTATGCTTACCTACTTGCACACCATATTTAGCCCCCGGACCATGAGGTGAGGCTTTACCTGAATGTGCACATACTATCCTCCTTTATGACCTGTTTTGACATGGCAGCCTTTGTGCGGTATGTTGAACCCATCTTGGCTGCAACTACCTAATCCTTGTCTGCACGCCTGATGTAGCCCCCCCGTACCATGAGTGAGGCTTCCCAGTTTGCAAAGACACAGCTATTTTGTCTCACATGCTTGTCTGCACTCCTGATGTAGCCCATACCATGAGGTGAAGCTTTCCCAGTCTGTATACACTCACCAATTATGTCTGTAACCCCTATGCATGTTCTTAAACTTCACTAATTGTACTATGCACTTTCCGTAACTAGGGCCTAGATGCCTCAGGGTTTCGCTGAAATAAATGCAAAAATAAATAAGTCGTCAGTTTTTCCTGGTATCCCCTTTTCTATGCAGCTACCTGCTGGCTCTAGCTCAGGCACCACTGCTCTATTTTACTCTTTTAGCAATTATGGGGACCTGCAGTAGGTGCTGGGTCTCCAATTCGGTTCTTGGGTAGGTGAAGGTGAGGAAAGTCCATTTTCTTTTTTTTTTTTTGCAACAGTATATTTGATTGAAATCTCGATGGACCATACATAGCATACTAGTCATGTGAGAAAAGCAACATCGGTATAGCTTCAAAATCCCATTTTCAATTTAACAACCTGGCCTGCCCACGTATAAAACTGAAGAGAAGGAGGGGGGTGGTTAACCACACTAACAATTTAATTTTCTTGCTGCAAAAACAAGTGACCTTGGTTATCAATCAATGAAGCTGTGCCAGCCCAGACCACGCATGGCAGGTCAGGACACAACAGGATCAGCCAATGCCAATCACACATTCCCAAGGTCAAATCGGAGAGAGGTTCTTCATAAGTTGCGGCCGGAAAAACATGTGTTCTTAGTCCCGGATGAAATCCAGGAAGGGGGCCCAGGTCCTGGAAAATGTAGGTAGCCGGTTCAAGGTGATTGCAGTTAATTTCTCCATTGCTAGTATTTCCCAGACATTCACCCAGCAGTAAGAGATACATGGGCCTTCCAGAGTCTTCCACGTCCAGGCCTGGTTTATCTTTGCGGCCACCAGTAGATGAGATATGAGTTCCGCCCAAGGGACAGACAATGGGACTGTGCCATCCTCTGGCGAATTCCTAATAGTAGTGTCAGTGGGCACATAGGAAGCAAACTGCCCGTAACGTCTTTGATTGTTGAGCAGATCTCCAGCCAGTAGGTTTGCATAATCGGGCAGTGCCACCACATGTGTGCTGTTTCGGCGCTGCAGCGTTTCCGGAGAAAAAAAAAAACAAGAAAATAAGAAAATGGCCGCCACCATGCAAAGGGAAAACGGAGCCCGTTTTCCCTTTCCATGGCGGCCATCGGGAGCGGACGCGCTGGGAACACAAGTGTTCCCAGCGCGTCCGCTCTGGAAAAAGGATAAAAAGAAGGTAATTGGGGTTGGGGGGGCACGGAGCGGGTGATGGCCCCGCTCCGAGTCTCCACACGGCTGGAGGCTTCCCTCGTCCCCCGCCGGGTACGTAGGACCAAGAAGGTAAGTTGGGGGGGCGGGTGGGAAGGAGGGAAGGGGTTCCGCTCCTGAAAAAGGATAAAAAGAAGGTAAGTGGGGTTGGGAGGGCGCGGAGCGGGTGATGGCCCCGCTCCGAGTCTCCACACAGCTGGAGGATTCCCTCGCCCCCCACCGGGTATGTAGGACCAAAAAGGTAAGTTGGGGGGGGGTGGTGGGAGGGAGGGAAGGGGTTCAAAAAAAAGAACAAAAAAAAGACTTACCCGAGTCCCCGGCGGGGGGCGAAGGCAGCCTCTCAGCCGCGGGGCTTGTTGCATTCTGCTTCGCTCTCGCCGGGTTACTAATAGGCAATAGCAAGTATAGATTTTACCTGATTCCTGCTCTCCAAAACTTTCAGCTTGATTGCTGTAGGGGGGCGACATCCTGCTTACCTGCTAGCCTGCTTGCCAGTGTTTTGGGAGACTCAGTGTCGTATTTGGTCATAGCTAAACCGTTCAGATTGAGCCAGTTGGAATCTTTCTTAACATTCTGTGAATGTGAGCAGTGCATTATCTTTATAAAGGTCCCTCAGTCTCAGCGTGCCCTGCAACTCCCACTATGCTTTGGGAAATGTTTAATTGACAAGACGGTGTTCATCTACAGGCAAAAGGTGATTCTTTTTTTTATATACTTTATTTGTTTTAGTTTTTTACAAACTTTTACAAAATTTTCAAATAAGAAACATTTCATGACTTTAAAATCTCGTGAATCCATAATTTACAGTTTGCAATTAACAATTAACAATACACAGTTAATTATTATACAATACATAATAAGTTTTAAACATCAGTTCATTAATACGATCATGATACAATTTGAGCAAATTTTATTTTATTTCGCACACCTGTTCTATGAATGCCAAAACTCTTATTCTCAAAGTCATTGATTCTCCATGTAGCATTTTCATCCATAAAATGTCCCTCAGTAACCATACATTATAAACAAAATCTTTAAAATGCATTTCCCTTTTAGTTGCTAGTTCACGGCATTCAGTCATAAGATGACGTAGGGTTTCTAGCTCACCCTTGTCTTTGCAGAACCTACACGATCCATCAACAAGCAATTGTCTAGCTCTTGAGCTTATTATTTCATTAGTCAACAGCACATTCATGCGAAATCTCATAAAACCAATTTTCATTTTTTTACTAGGAAATTTCTTTAGATATTGCTCCATTTCATTGACTCCTTTCCCTGCTGTTAGTATTTGCGTATATAGCTTTGTGTCACAGATTCTCAAACAAGTTTTTTCCCAATCATACACTTTGAGTCTTTTCTTTACCATTTAAGGATTTTTCCCCAGTAATTCCATAGTCGCTCCTATTTCTTGGAGTAGAGTTTCGCATTCAGATCTTAACTTTGCTATAAATGTCAGATAAACTCCTACTTTCTCCCAACTTCACCCCTGTTACCCGTCTTTCTTTAATTCCTTCCTGCTCACCTGGGGGTATCTCTTCCGGTTCTGCTCCAAATCTCCTTCTCCAGACCGCTTGCTCTCTTGTCTGATGATAAGACCTACCCTGAGAGGAAGCCACCCTGCCCCTCTAACTCGGGGCAAAGGGGGCCCCCGAACCGGGGTAGACCGGTGTAGGGGAAAAAGCTGAGCAGGCACAAAAAAACCCTTGTTGCAGGTCTTATAGTAGAGCTTGGCAGGACCACTGGGCAGGGCAAAGGCAGGAGGACCTACTTCAGAAAGCAGAGCGGCTAAGCAAAGAGGAGAGCCAGCAGGGAACCGGGCACAGAGAGAGTGCACGGGGAAAAAAACACACGCTAGCCAAGACGAGGGAGAGGAAGAACGAGAAGGACGTGGGAGGCAATGAGGAGTGGAAGGAGATGGAATGAGAAGGGAAGAGAAGCAAAGGGAGAGAACGGTGGCAGCAGCCACGGAACGGAAAACTGCAGCGTACCAACCCGGAGCCTGACGCGAAGGTTGCAACGCGCGGGCTTCCGGGTTGGATGACGTTAAATGGGCTCTGCAGAGGAGGGGCGGAAGACTAGACCGCTACATGCGGACGCCGGCAGCATGACGGCCGAATCAATGGCCGCCCCATCGCCAGCGTCTCCACAGCCGCCAACGGCGGCCGAGCTTGACAGTATGCCCCCCTCCAGAGCCGATCCTCCCGGGCTTACCCGGATGAGCCCGGTGAAAATTCCTGACTAGTCTGGGTGCATGAATATAGGAATTAGGCTCCCAGGAGTCCTCGGAACTGGGGTAGTTCTTCCAGGAAACCAGGTATTCCAACCTGCCCCTGCGATATCTGGAATCACGGATGGCCGATACTTCGTATTCTTCGGGCAGGGATTTGGCATAACTAGACAGCCCTGTAGCCTTCTTAACTGAAATGTGGGGATCAACAGGACGGAGGAGGGAGGAGTGAAAAACCGTGTGTACCCGGTGCATGGACTTGGGAAGCTGTAATTTATAAGCAACTGGATTGATCTTCTTGATTATCTTATAAGGCCCTACAAATCGGGGGGTCAATTTGGTCGAATGCACCCATCTAGGCAAGAATCTGGTTGATAACCAAACCCGATCACCCTCCTTCCAATCAGGGCAGGGCAAGCGAGCCCTATCAGAAAAAACCTTATACTTGTACCTAGCGGCCGCCAAACTCCGTTGAGCGGTAGAGTGTGCGGCCGTTACATGATCCAAGGTAGATTCAATAGTGGGTATATTAGAGGGTGAGGAAAAAACAGGAAGTATACTACGAGGGTGAAACCCATAAGAACAGAAAAAAGGGCTAAGACCCGTCGCCGAATGTACTGCGTTATTGTATGCAAATTCTGCTGTGGGCAGAAGGCTAACCCAATTGTCCTGATTCTTGTTGATGTAACACCTAAGATATTGCTCGAGGGAGGCGTTAAGTCGCTCCATCTGACCATTGGTCTGGGGGTGGAAGCCAGATGATAAAGCCCTTTCTATCCCTAGTCGGTGGCATAGGGCTCCCCAAAATCGAGATGTATATTGACTACCTCTGTCAGAGATGATTTTATCAGGAAGACCATGGAGTCTGAATATGTCCCTAAGAAAAACTTCCGCCATCTGAGCGGCAGACGGTGTTCCTTGTAGTGCAGAAAAATGCGCCAGTTTAGAAAAACGTGTCTATGGTAACCATGAGACAGGTCGAACCCTGGGATAAGGGCAGGTCTACAATGAAGTCCGTAGAAATCTGAGACCACGGTCTGTTGGGAAATTCTGGTTGCGTCAATAACCCATATGGTTTGCGGGTTGTATTCTTATTCCGTGCGCACACCATACATGTTCTACAGTGATGTCTCACATCCTGGGAGAGCGATGGCCAAAAGAATGAGCGAGAGATCAACTCTGTAGTTCCTTTAACTCCTCTATGTCCAGCGGTCACATGGTTATGGCCCCAGACCAGGACCTTCCGCTGTAGGGTTTTGGAGGGAACATACAAACGCTGTCCCACAAGCAAAAGTCCTTCCGACCAACGGATCTGTGGACGTAGATTCCCAGGTACTGAGGTGACTAAGTCCGGTCTGGTTACCATCTTGATTTCTTGCAGGAAGGAAGAAACTAATCCCACAATCCTGCTTCGGGGAAACAGAGGGTTACAGACTGGAGGTGTGAGGTACTCGGAAGACTGACTTCTGGATAAAGCATCGGCCAGACTATTCTGAGTGCCTGGTATGTACGTTATAGTGAAATCATACTGGCTAAAGAAATGTGCCCAACGGGCCTGCCTTGAGTTGACACAATCCATACTTCTGAGTACCTTCAGGTTCTTATGGTCAGTACGTAATACGAAAGGATAGGTCCCGCCTTGTAGTAGGTGTCTCCATTCTTCACAAGCGACCTTGAGAGCCAAAAGTTCTTTTTCTATTACAGAGTAATTCCGTTGGCTTGTTGAAAGAGTTTTAGAAAGATAGGCTAACGGATGTTCCTTGCCATCCTTAAGTTGAAGGAGAACAGCTCCCAAGGCGTTGGCCGAGGCGTCGGCCTCAACTATGAAGGGCTGATCCTGATCCGGTTGAGACAGAATCGGCGCTGAGCAGAATCTTTTCTTCAGATCCATAAAGGCTTGGTTGGCCGATTCCGACCAAAGAAAGGGCTTGGCATCCTTCTTTAGTAGGGCGATTATGGGAAACACGATCTGTGAGAAGTGATTGATGAATTTTCTATAGAAATTGGCTAACCCCAGAAACCGTTGGACGTCCTTTAGGGATGCAGGAACCGGCCAGTCCAAGATGGCAGATACCTTCCTCGGATCCATTGAGATTCCTTTCTGAGAGAGGATGTATCCTAAGTATGGAATAGAGGGCTGGTAGAAGAGGCATTTCTCAAGCTTGACCAATAGCTGTTGCGACCGTGAACGCTGGAATACTGTCTGAAGATGACACACGTGTCTAGAGTCGGTCTTCGAGAAGATGTCATCCAAATAAACTATGACACTGCAATACAACAGATCGGAAAACAGGCGATCCATAAAGCGTTGGAATATGGCGGGTGCGTTTACTAGGCCGAACGGCATCACTCGATACTCAAAAAGGCCAAACGGGGTCCGAAAGGCAGTCTTCCATTCATCCCCATGTCTAATTCGTAGGAGATGATAAGCACTACGGAGGTCCAACTTAGAAAATATTGTGGAACCCTGGACTGCTTCCAGAATGTCTGCTATCAAGGGCATGGGGTAACGGTCTCGAACCGTGACCTTGTTCAGGCCACGATAATCAATACAGGGCCTTAGCTCCGAAGAATCCTTATTAGGTATGAAGAAGAGAGAAGCACCGGCCGGGGATTTGGAAGGTCGAATAAGGCCATTAAATAAATGGGAATCCAAATATTTGCGAAGGGCCCTCTTTTCCATAAGAGACAAGGAGAACATGCGACTGAATGGCACCAGGACATCAGGCAGCAACTCAATGGCACAGTCTTCCGGCCGATGTGGGGGTAGCTCCAAAACCGAGTTGTCTTTGAAGAGGTCCGAGAATTCGGTCAATTCCGGAGGGACCTTACAAATCTCGTTTACCCCTTCTTGTAGAGGAGTAAGGGCCTGTACCGGCTCTTCTGAGGGATGGAGTCCACAATTGTGTTTACAAAATGAGGAAGTGAAGGCCAAAGTGTTCTGTGTCCAATCTATGAGCGGATTATGCATCCTCAACCAGGGGATTCCAAGAATTACTGGGAAATGCGCTGCTCGGATTAAGTCAAACTGTAGCTGTTCCGAATGGTGGAAGATGCGAACAGTCATGGTTTCTGTGGAGTGGGTGATAGGACCCGACGAAAGCGGGGAACCATCGACTCCTTCAACCTTCTGGACTTCCTCCCTTTGTACAAGAGGGAGCCCTTGTTTGTGTGCCCACATAGTATCCATAAACACTCCTGCAGCGCCACAATCCAACAGGGCCATGGTGGTAAGGACCTCCGTCGAGGTAGTCAATTGGATGGAACTGCCATGAGACGTGAGTCCAGTGTGGTTGGGTGAGGAGCCACCGTCACTGTAAGATAGGGACTAATAGTCCGACCTCGGTCACTCGTCCCCTTTAGTTCCGAGGTCGTTCGTTTCCCGACCGTCTCGGCGGTACTTCGGGACAATTTCGAAGCAGGTGGGAATCCGAGCCACAGTACATACAAAGCCCCAATTCTCTACGGCTTCTTCTCTCTTCGGATGACAATGGAGTTCTGGCTGACCCGACTTGCATAGGTTCTTCCTTGTTGCTGGGGTGAGCTAGAGAAGGTAAGGAATGGGTACCTTGAGGAAGGGAGACAGTGGACTTATGCTTCTTTCTGCCTTGCGTTCGCTCAAACGATACTCAATCTGGGTGACTATGGAGAACAAATCCGACAGGGTTGTGGGACGAGCTATTCTTGCCAGTTCGTCTTTTATCTCCTCCTTCAGTCCACGACGGAATACAGTATACTGGGCCTGTTCTGGCCATCCTGCGGTGGAAGCCAAGCGCTTAAAGGTGGATATATACGTCAACAGGTCACTGGAACCCTGTTGAACGTCCAATAGCTCTTCTGCTGCCACATGAGTAATCTCAGCTTGTTCAAAGGTCTGGCGCAATAAGGTCACAAAACCACCGTAATTATTAATCACAGGATCGTTGTTTGACACCAAGGGAGTGACCCATGCTAATGCGTTCCCTGTCATGTTGGATACCATAAACCCCACCTTGGTGTGATCAGTTGAAAACAAACTTGGTCTGAACGTGAAATACATAGAACATGCTTCCAGAAATTCTTTGAGGCGCTTCGGGGTCCCGTCAAACTTGCCGGTAGACAAAGCCATGGGAGGCAAATCGTGATCCCTGGGTTCTCGAGAAGTGATCAACTGTCTCAATGCTAGATTGTCAGCCTTAACATTCTGTAACTCGACGTTCAAGGCCTGGACTTTGGCCACTAACTCTTGTACTTGTTCGGGGGTGGCCATAGTTGCTTCCTGGCGTTGCAATCTGTCAGATAAACTCCTACTTTCTCCCAACTTCACCCCTGTTCCCCGTCTTTCTTTAATTCCTTCCTGCTACCTGGGGGTATCTCTTCCGGTTCTGCTCCAAATCTCCTTCTCCAGACCGCTTGCTCTCTTGTCTGATGATAAGACCTACCCCGAGAGGAAGCCACCCTGCCCCTCTAACTCGGGGCAAAGGGGGCCCCCGAACCGGGGTAGACCGGTGTAGGGGAAAAAGCCGAGCAGGCACAAAAAACCCCTTGTTGCAGGTCTTATAGTAGAGCTTGGCAGGACCACTGGGCAGGGCAAAGGCAGGAGGACCTACTTCAGAAAGTAGAGCGGCTAAGCAAAGAGGAGAGCCAGCAGGGAACCGGGCACAGAGAGAGTGCACGGGGAAAAAAACACACGCTAGCCAAGACGAGGGAGAGGAAGAACGAGAAGGACGTGGGAGGCAATGAGGAGTGGAAGGAGATGGAATGAGAAGGGAAGAGAAGCAAAGGGAGAGAACGGTGGCAGCAGCCACGGAACGGAAAACTGCAGCGTACCAACCCGGAGCCTGACGCGAAGGTTGCAACGCGCGGGCTTCCGGGTTGGATGACGTTAAATGGGCTCCGCAGAGGAGGGGCGGAAGACTAGACCGCTACATGCGGACGCCGGCAGCGTGACGGCCGAATCAATGGCCGCCCCATCGCCAGCGTCTCCACAGCCGCCAACGGCGGCCGAGCGTGACAATAAATCCATCGGTATCATTCTCTCTGAGCTTGGAATAAAGAGTTATTTACTTTGAAAATTCACATGTATTCATAAGACAAAGTTTCTTCCACTGAATCAAACTCACGAGAGATTGTATACCCAGTTAATATCTTATAGCCTCCATAGGAATGCATTTAGGCAGAAAGAATAGTATAGATCTCCAGATTTTACTTTTGACAGCTTTATATTCTGTCTCCATCGTTTTTGGCCAGAATTCAGTTCCATACAAAATTGTAGGCAGTAACTTACTTTTATAAAATTCTCTGCATGGTTCAAGGGAAAATTTACCATACTTATTATCAACCCTCTTCATTTGAATTAGCATACTGTTGACTTTTGAGTTGAGATCATTTATCAAGAAGGTTTTGCTATACTTAGCTACTACAGGATACTCCAGGAATTGGAAATTATCTTTTACTGTCAGTTTATTATTATCCCAGTTCCACACAAACTTAGTCTTACCACATTTTACACCTCCTTTTGAGAGTTTAATAACGACAGATTTACCTGAATTGATCTTTAGGTCTATTCCCAACATATAATTACCAGAAGTTGTTATAAGTCTTTGTAGACCCACACGCGTAGAATCTATGAGCAAAAAATCATCCGCATAACTCACCCAATTATTTTTCAAATTCCCAATCTTAGGAGAAACCAATACTGAGGCATCCAATGCTGTTTCTACTCCTGCAACATAAAGATTATACAAAGTGGGTCCAAGAATACATCCTTGTCTAATACCCTTCTCAATAGAACACTCTCTTGACAAACGGCCATCTGAATGCAGTCTGATCTGCGTTTTAGATTCGTTATGTAGTTATATTATAATGCTTAATAGCCCTTTAGGAATTCCATAACTATCCAGCCTCCGCCATAGAAGGTTTCTGTTTACACAATCAAAAGCTTTACTTAAATCCATGGATGCAACATAAATTGGTGCATCCAAAGATTTCCAGGCAAGTGTCTGGAGACACTTTATCAATAGTCCTCCACAATCCGCCCCCATATTTCTACGAAATCCTATTATTATAGGATCAAATATGTTCATCTCTTCAATCCAATCATTAATTCGTTCCAGTATGATAGCAGCAAATATTTTAGAATCTGCATCCATTATACGGAGAGTACGGTAATTCTGTGGATCTTCCCTTGATCCCCTTTTAAAGATCGGCACCATATATGATAATTTCCAAGAATCAGGGATGGTTTGTGACTCCATTATATCTTGGAATTGGATGTAAAGAATCTTGGCCCACAGGTGTGAGGAGTGCCGCAAGACATTGTTAGTTTGTTGGGTCCAGGGGCTCTTGAGGAGTTGGACTTCTTTATCTTCTCCTCAATAATATCTATAGCGATATCTAAGTTCCATATCTCTATTTTTTCCGTGTACTCTAAAGCAGTTTCAGATGTGTACATATGCTCAATATAGTTAATCCAAGCATCTTCAGATATGGGATTTGTCATCTTTTTCCAATTCAGTTCTTGTATATAATTTATAAGATCCCAGAAGGCCCTGGTGTTTTTCCCCTGCAGGCTTTCTAGCATCTTTTCCCCATCTATCTGGGTGATACGAATGCGTTCTAATTTTAACCAGTTGGTATACCTCTGCTTTAGCTTCCGAATTTTTTCAACACCGTTCATACAAAAATTAGGACTCTTCATGATTTTCCTTATCTCCCTTCTAAGTTCGTTTTTTTTCATTCTAATTTCTATAGAGTATACATGCTTGTACTTTTTATCATGATTAGGCTGAGGTGTAAGGTTTGTCTCTAGCACTGTTTTCAAGTATTCTGGGAGACCTTTTACAGAATATCTTTCAATCTTGTCTTCCAAGTTACAAGTATTAAATTCAGTCAACATGCACATGTTGAAATCATTCACTTTTTTTTCAGACCAACGCACACGGTTCCCTCTTCTACTCACACTTAGATTCCCTAGATTTATATCACTCCTGTTGGAATTGTTCGGTAGCCATTTTAGTACTAACATTAGCATTGAATGGTCACTCATACTGGTTTCTTTCACTTCAAAGTTTTTTTACTTTTCCAACGATATTAGCGGAAAGAAAGATAAAATCAATCTCAGAGCATGCGCCCCTTGCAGCCCATGTAACTTTTTCATTTTCCAACCGTTGTAACCTCCATCCTAGAGCCCAACACATCCACATTCCCCCTTCCACTTTCTTCCTTTTGCCCCTTTCTACATTTTGGTAATCGGTCAGAAAACAGTCCAGTTTTTCCATATCGTTCAGGTTGCAACTCGCATTGAAACCACCAGCAAGTGTAATGCTTGCATCGCCATATTTGTTAAACCATTCATACAGATATGTGTCTAGTTTGGCCAAGATTGTTGTGAGATTGGAATCCATGGTTCTATAAACATTCAACAGGAAGAAAATGTCTTTATTCTCCCCCACTATTCTAGCCCACACTGTTCCAGGAATTTCACCATATATATCACACTCTTCTTTTTGCTTTATCATTCCGATAGCTTTTTTGACGAGAGTAGTTATTCCACCTTTTGGTCAACCCAACAATCCTTTTATAGCCGGTATAGAGGCGGTTACAAACCCATCCCATAAAAGCTTCTCTGTAAGCCAGGTTTCTTGTATAAAGAGAAAGTCTGACAATTTAAGGGACAAGCATATATCACTATTACCTGTTAAATGTTTATTTCCCCTAGAATTCCAACTCAACATTTTTAATATAGAATCAGGCCAAAAGTGGTTGGGTCAAAGCTCTTAATTGCGCAATTGAGTCCTCTAGAACCTCTGCTACTCTCCTCAATTTCTGTTTTTCACTTTTATCTGTATGATTTGCCTCCTGTCTTACAAATTTGTCACGGTTCCACCGGAGGTCTTTTTTCTCTTCAATCACTTCCTTTTCGTTTTCCCATATACCTACATCATAACCATATTTATGAAGGCTATCAGCCTCCTTCATTATAATGTTCCTAACCAATGGTGAATAGATCACCAACCTGATGTAATCATATCTCCACCCATGTATAAAATCAACAAGTTGTATGTCCTCAGATGTTATGAGTCGTAATTCAGGGATTTCATCAAATAATTCCAGGATTTTCCTCCTATTTAGGAAGACTGGACCTCCCTCCTCGAACAAGTATTGTAATATCAGCCCGGGTGCATTTGGATATTTGGGTTTGCAGAGTTTTAAAGCTCTCAATCCATAATTTCCTTCCCCACCCCCATTCATTTTTTCGTTAAAGCTACACTGGTTACCATTGTTTTGAAATTCTTCGCTCTCTTCTGACCTCACTCTTCCCCCTTCATACTCTCTGGCTGCCTCTATTCTCTTATTCCTTGGTTCTTCACTTGTAGTTACTGTAATGGGTTGTGATTCGCTCCAGTTCTTTTCTTTTAATATCTCCCTTACTATATTCCTAACACTTTCTTCAACTGTAGTTTTGTCTACTTCTTTTGTATGTTCTACGTTACCATCCTTCTGTTTTTCATTACTACTTTCGTACATTTGCCTTTCTCTACTTTTTCCATATCACCACTTATATCCCATATACTCTCCCTCCCAACACTGTGAGGTGTAGTATGTTGTTGTTTCGGGGGCACAGGTATCTGTGGTTTAAAGATATCATACATAGCTCTTCCTTCCTTAACCTGAATAGGGGATTTAGATAGATCAATGATTTGTCCTCTGTCATTTCCCTTCTTTTTTGTTTTTCCAATTTTATTTCCCTTTCCCAGATCCTTGGATGGTATTTCCTGGTTTTTAGGCCCTTGTCTTCCTTCATAAATATTAGTTTTCTCTGGCTTTTTCCCCTTAAGTGCATCCTTCAATCTTATGTCTGAGTTTTCATAATGAGGAACATTTTCAATGGAGTCACCTTCCTTTGAACCCTTTTTATTTCCCTCATCATCAATATCACCGATTGCTTGTTCTGCAGTTAGCCCTTTTCCTATATTACGTAGGAATTTTAATGATGAAGCCTTTCTAGTTTTGAGTTCTGCTGCTTTTAGCACTCTCTGTTTTTTCCCCCTTTTTTTTAGCATTTTTTGATACAACTAACTTTAAGTCTCTCTCTTCTGCCTCGTTGTATTTACTTATTTGCCCCAATTCTTCAAAAGGATATGTTGTTAATCCTAAATCTTGGAGAGTCCTATCATTCTGTTTGTATGTTTTATTTGCATCCTTACTATTTTCAGTTTCTTTTGCTATGTTCACTTCACCTACTGGCGCTCCTATATTGCGATCCAATATATCTTTACTCACATTTTCACTTCGAATTTCCATCAATTGTATTCTTTCATACATTTGCTCCAAGCACACTGTTTGTTTAGAAATTTCTGTCTGGAGCCACTCTTTTAGTTCGCAAAGTGTGACTATAATGAAGGTCCTTTCCCTACTTGCATTATTTAGATTACCATCTTTAAAAATTGCTTTCCCCACACGATCACCCACACGATCACCTTGTAAACTCTCTATTTCTTCCCCCGTCATTGCGAGCTGTGTTATTCTTCCCTTGGTGAATATTAATGGGGTGTCTGCCATGGGACTATTTTGTGTGTCTAAACTCTCAAAACTTGCGCCCCGATCTACAAAAGATTCCTTCAACTGTCCTCCCCCCTCCACTTCATCATCAAAGAGGAGCTGAGATTGGGCAGGCACTACTTCCCCCCCATCGGCACTTCTCTCCCTCCATTTCCTCTGCAATTTTCACAAATTCAACGTCGGTACTTTGTGGCGCTTCCCTCTCTGCACAGTCTTCTTGAATATTTGTACTTTGATTAGGGGAAGGTGGTAGGGGCATCGCCATAGCCTTTAAAAAGGTACTTCTCCGTGTGTTAAAAACCATGGGGCCTAATATTGAATCTTTTTTAGAGCATATTATCTTTTTCTTCATCTCTGTTTTGTTTCTAAAGAAAAGTACTATTCCAAAGGAATAGATGTAGTTTACATACATATTTCAAATGAGTAGGTAATATGCATACGTATTTCAAAAGAGTGTGATTGATGTCACTATAGTTATGTGTCTTTTCCTCTATTACCAATTGCAAGCTTAAATAGCCTTTCAACATCAGTCAAGAAATGTGCAAAAGACAATAATCAAACACATCTATCATTCCACATTAGTTCTCCTTTCGAACTCTCTGCCGGCTGCCGGCTTCCGGCTATAGAATGCCTTCGAGCACTTTGGAACGTTACAGATTACAGAGCATACGAAATCAATTGCAGAGAAAAACAAACAATAGATACTTTCTCGCAGAGCTCTCATACCTCTCAAGTGTGTCTTCATTGATTTAGTCTAGACAGACCTTACGTGCAGCGAGTATTGTTTACAATAAAAAAGGTAAAATCACGTCCTTTTTAAGCTAAAACGTTCAAAGGGAATCTTTAAACTCGCAGCCTCAAGCCCCCAGCTCCCGGCTAACAGGCACTTCCTTGGTGCGCGCGCGACCCGGCTCTCTTGTAGGATTCTGGGAGCTGGGGGCGGGGCTTATCTGAAAAAGGGAAATAAAATGATTTTTAAAAGCTTTTAAAAGCTTATAAACTATATACAAGGTACTTTAAGTACAATTTAGAAGTACAATTCTAAATCCAGATAATCCATGTGAGCTAAAGAGGCTCACCCTTGATAGAGAAAAGTAAAGTCCACAGTACAGCAATGCAGAGCAGCGTTTCCTGCAGGCTAACAGGCACTTCTGGGCACTTCCTTGGTGCACGCGCGCAGGTGCGCGCGACCCAGCCCTCTTGTAGGATTCTGGGAGCTGGGACCGGGGCTTATCTTATTAGCGATGGACGGTGCCTCCTTCTACGAAAAGCGCGTTGCTGTTTCTGGCTGGCTACAAAACGAACGTCAACCGCTGCGTCATAAGGTGATTCTCCTGGAGAAAAACCAGGGATGCATCAAGAGCATCTAATCTGTGAAGCAGGGTCCTGCACTTGATTGGAGAGTTAGCCCCCTTTTTGTTTAGGGTCACGCATGATAAGTCGCTAGTCGCCATCACGCTATCTTTCAGGCATGCCCTAAGAAACAAACCCAACAAAGGTACCTGCCAAAAAGACATTGGCCGGTTCACCTCTTGGGAAAACAAGAGAACTCTGTTGTGTGGTTAAAGGAAAAATGTAACTCCCCATAAACAAAAATAAAAACCATAACAGAATGAGCTCATTTTTAAACACCCGAATAAGGTGCAAGTGGGCGCCAATCCACCTGGACACCCAGCTTCAATCCCCCACCCTTTCCTTTCCAAGCTGTGTTAGAACAAACTGTTACATAACTACATATGTTAAGTAGCAAGCTCAACTATTATGGACTCTGATAACCAATGCTCATACATTTTAAGAATTGGTAAAGTGCTGGTCTGATGGCCAGTTCAGACATTTCAGTCTGGGTCAGCAGGCAGAGGCTTAACATCCAACCACAAAGATTTCTTCACAACATCGCGCACCTCCCTGGGCCTCCTGCTTTTTGATATTCAAACAACAGTTTGCATGGGAACCCCCATCTATAGCGATCTGTTGCGACTGCAGCCACAATGACACCACCTGCAGATTCCTGCTGTTGGCTAACGTAGATGGAGAGAGATCCTGGAATGAGAGCCTAGAGCCACAGAATTCCACTGGCTCCTTTTTTCAGGCTGCCACCATGATAGCTTCCTTCTGCTTTAAATAGTGAACCCTTAAGAGAACATCCGGTTTCCGATTGCGACGCTTCTGGGCTGAGGAAAAGACGCAGTGCGTTTTATCCAGTATGATATCTGCTGAGTCGAGGAGGTCCAATAGAGCACGAAACAAGTTCTGGACGAATCAGCCAGCTCCAGGTCAGGTATATGGCACGTGACTCCCGAGAGCCTGATATTGTTCTTGTGTGATCGATTTTCTAGGTCCTGCGGTTTGGCACAGGTTAGTTACAACTGTTCTTCTGTTTCCACCACTCTATTAGCCAGTTCTGCATGGTCGTGGGCTTGATCACACACTTTGGTTTCCATATTTCTGACCCGGGAACCCAGTCCAGAAATGTTGGAATTTAGCTTGGCTATCGACGTCGTCACCGCCTCTGATTTCATTTCAGACATGACATTTTGCCTCAAAGTGGAGAAAACGTCAATATGGTCTTGCTTAATGAAGGAGGAATCTGCAGGGGCCATCATGGGGGGGAGGAGAGTGGACCTTCGCTCTGACTGCTCGCGTCTGTTTCCCTTTGCCATCCTACATGATCTGGAGAGTCTTAATGTCCCCCGTCTTGGCCTTTGCTCCAGGTTTGGACATTTCCAGGAAAAGCGACCATCCGAGGTCAGGGCCAGGAAGCAGGGTGGAGGCGTCAGGGGAACCCAATGGCCCCAGTGGCCAACAAACAGGTCTGCCCCGACTCCACACCAGCTTAATATCCGTAGAGCCCCTCCTCACTTAAGCGCCTGTGGCCAGGCGGAGTGCCTCAGCGCAGCACTATAGTCCCTCACTCTCAGGCAAGATTTAATAGGGGGCCAAAGCTTGACCGGTTGCTCTAAATACTATCAAGGCCTCTGTAGGGGGATCAAGACAGGAGCTGTTTTGATTGAATAAGGGATGGAAAAGGTGTATCTGAGCCACTCTCTGGGTGCAGTAGGGTGCCCAACAGAGACCCCAGCTTCAGGGGCCAGCCAGGCCAGCACAGAAATGTCTAATTTTCGGGGCAGCACCCGTCTCACCACATGTTCATTTGCTTTACGGCTCAGGGCTTGTTTTGCTTGCTGGGATGTTCAGCAACCGCAGGTGGTACTGTTGTTGCGATGCAGCAGAGCTGCAAGCCAGGATAGGAAGCCCCGCTGCACAGTCCACCTCTCTGCCTCCTGGGCTAGGGGCACTGCCGGGGGCCATCCTCTACCTACACCGGCGAGGGTGCTTCAGCGCTGCCAGCTCCCTCACTGATCCTCTGCGGACTCCAGCTCAAGCAGGGCACAGATGCTGGGCAGCCAAACCGAGAGGGCTGTGCTGCGGCGAGGTCTGGAGCAAGTCAGAGCCTCGTCGTACGCACCCATCGCCACTACGAGCTCCGCAAGCGACCCAAACCGTTCTCCTCCCTCAGAAGTGGATGGGGGTTGAGACCCCCTGTGGCGTCTCTCCCCCCAGTCCTCCACCAGCTTGGCTCAATTCCAGGAGATAGATCACTGCCTGTCACCCACGGTTCACCTGGGACAGCCACCAGGACCTTTTCCAATCCACTCCAGGGCCCACTACACTCCACCAGGTTAGCCTGGGAGGGCAGCCGCCTCCATCTTGGAAAGAGGTGAGTCAGCAGTTTTCATTGGATGGGCTCTTCCGACTCATCTCTGGGGTTTGGGTGGCCGACGCAGAAGTGCCTCAAGTGGTCTGCAGGGGATTTTATGCAGTCTGGAAGGGGAAGGTTATTGGCAGAATTCGATATAAGGCAGCATTAGGGGGAAACTGGATGTCCCGTGACAGAGCTTACAGCAGCCACATCTTCATCCGTTGCTGCCTGGCCTCACCCCGGAAAGTCAATTTTCACCAGGGCAATCCTTTCTCTCCTTCTGATCCAGGTGCTTTGTGGTACTTGTAATCCTTGTTGGTCTCCGGGAAGGTGTTTCTCCCGGGTGTTCACCAGTCATTCCTGCCGCATAAGAAGTGTGGTGTATACTGTTGGATGTAGTCTCTAGGTCTTGGTTTTCCGGCCCACTCTCATCCCCTTGGCTCTGCGGCATTATCTGAAAGATCAACAAAGAAACCTGCCCAGGACCGAGGCTGATAGGCATTGTGACCACAGAAGAGGCACCAAAGCACATGCACAGCTCCACACATAACAGGGAGCTAGGCATGGGGGGTCTCTCCCACACCACCTGTCAACTCCCACACCACCTCTCTGGGAGGTCTGGCTCTGGCATTGCTCTGCTAGCCCGCCTGCCCCAGGTTAAGAGGGGTCCTGGACCCCCTTGACAGGGTCATATTCAGGACTCCGTCACAGCCCCCAGGTATTAGGCAAACAGATTTTCACAAAAAGTTTTGAAAAGCAATGCGAATTATGCTGCATATTAAACACGATTCTGCCCACCATTTAATGACTATTATAAGAGAGGGAGAGTACAGTCTTGGTCTTCTGGGGATACCACGGTGGGATTAATTTATATGAAAGGAAAATGTGATGGCAAGAGCCACGGGTTTCAAAAGGAATGTTGTATTCACTCCAGCACCATGTATGTGTCTTAGCTCGGCTCCTCTGTGCTCCCGGTATGAAAGATGTGCTCGGTTCGGAACCCGATGTTCTATTTTTCTCTGAAGAGGTACTAGAAATATCTAAAATGAAATCTGCTCTGCTCGTTAGCATTTGAACATTCTTATGTGGTTTTCCATTCAGTCACAGTGATAGAAGTGGCAGCCTGCTCGGAAACGTCTGCGCTGATGGTTGCTGTGCAGCTTTTCTCGGACATCTCTGCCTCGGTGTACTGATTGCAAGGATTGGGTATCAGATAGCGCCATGTTCTGGAAGGTCTGGCCATTCTTTATTAGAAAGAGAAGCGACCCTGGCACTCATGTGCAATGCGCAACTAGTAAAAGGCGCCAAAAGCACTTTGGTCAAATTTCTCTGATCGCGTATCAGGGAAATTAGAGCCAAACCCATTTCTGTTTCTTTTTGTGAATCGGGTGTATTTTACTCGTGTGACGGTCAAAGATATAAATTCTTTAAGTGTTTTTTTTTTAGTAAATAAGATCCTATTGACCTAATTTTACATAAAGACGTAAATTATACGGAGTATCATTTGATCTAGTTCAGCATTTGCATAGTCGTAATATTTACAAATTAACAAAAAGTTAGCTTTCCATGGAACATAACACTCTTAACAAATAGTCTTCAGCCACCTATTTTTCATCTTTTGAACAATATGCTGCTTACAAACCACAGTTCAGTGACACAGTGTTAGGAGAATAAATACCTCAGGCCTAATTATGACCTTGAATGATTGTTAATACATGCAGTAACTTGAAGTGTCCACTCGGTTCACCGAACCTTTCGTTTTTCCCCATTTTGGAGTCCCTTAGGACTTCATGGGGAAATTACTGCTTGTGGTATTACTGCATGTGGTATTATTACCAAATCCCTTAATGCTTAAGTGTGGAGGTAATCTTCTCTGCACAAAAACAGAAACAATTGTAGAGTTTCAGATTTGAAACTTGGAATTTGGCAGAGCAACATCATGAAGTATTTCGAAATACCACGTTTTACCTTTACCGCCAGTTATCAGGCCTAAAGGGACTAACACATTAATTGTGCCCTGTAAATTACCACCAGTTATCAGGCCTTTGTGCTTTGTAAATTCAGGATAAAAACATCATAATGGAGAAGCAAACAACATACTTTGAAGGGGTGTCTTGCTGCAAGAATGTGCCAGGCAGGTCTCTTAGATAGCTGCTATGCTTGCCCTGTTGAAAACGGTGGCTTGTAAAGGGAGATGGATGCAGGTTTTCCAGGGCTTGCTGCAGAGAAGTAAATGTGTAGGCATATCTGAGGTGCTGACATACAGGTCTTCCTGGCAGCCTTCGTAGCCTGATTGTGGGGCAGATCCCTGCAAGGTGGACAGTAGTCACTGCATTGTGAAATCCATATAGTACACATTTCACACTTTTCCGAAAACCACTAAAACCAAGGAAATCTGTTGCCCAATTAAGATTCTCTGCCATGACATAGGATTTCAGAAATTCTCTTTGTTACAAATCTGTCCAATTTACTCAGACATAAATTGTCAATTGTTGAACACTTAATTGTAAGATGTTTAAGCATCTCTTCACCCCCTCAGAATTCGTACACATTCTACAAATGCGGTTTACAATGTGTACCTTAAGCCTACTTCCCAAAACTTGAATTGGTTTTAATTTTTTTTTTTTATTGCTTAAAGCGCAGATGTAGCTCAAGAGCAGCAGAGTGCTGTACAGAGTATGGGTAGCCGACATTTGGGCTGGCATCTTTCAGCAGAGTTGCAGTACTATGAGGCTTGTGTGTCGGTATGTGCGTCCATCAGAATAAGTCCTTGGTCAGGTGTTGTTGAAAGAGCCATGTTTTGAGAGATTTGCAAAACTGGAGAATTGTGGGAGCATTCCAAGCCGACACCGGGATTGAGTTCCAGAGGGTGGGTGCATGACAAGAGAAGGATTGTTTGTGGGTCCTCTCTTTGCGGACAAGTTGTGATTCAAGACGGTTTTTCGATTTGCTACACGAGGAGCGTGTGCCACCAGATATGTGGAGCTTAGCCCCCAGATAAGCTGGTGTGCTACTTGTGACTGCTCTGTAGTTGATGCATGCAATCTTGGACTGTATCCTGGCTTGGAGTGAAAGCCAATGTAGTTCACCTAGGATGGAGGTAATTCTATCAAATTTCTGTGCTCCCGTAATGAGACGTGCTGCAGCGTGGTGCACTGCTTTTAGGGGAGCCAAGTTTGCAGCTGGGAGCCCTGTCAGGAGAACATTTCCCCCATCGATGTGCGAGACTACAAGGGCCTGCACTACGGTCCGGAAGTCCTGCAACTGGATAAACGGTTTGATTTTTTTTGAAGGGTAGAGATTCTGAGCCAGGCTATTTGGGCTTTCTTGGCTTGCTTCATTTCTAGTCTGTTGAATCTTAATAACATATACATTTGCCCATTGACTTCCATTGAGACACATCCTGCTGTGCTGCATTTTCTCTCAGTGCTTCTGGTTCTCAAAACTTCTTTTGGAGCCCTTCCTAAGAGTCTAGTCTGTCATCCGCTGATGTTGATTGCTGATAAATCCACACCTGTGCGCATGACTCAGACTTACCTCCGTTTTCCCATTGCCTATTGACTTTGTCATGTTGACCTCTCACCTGAATCTCTTCTAGTGACTTTGAGCATTACGTACCTTTGCCTGCATCCAGTTTTAGTCCAAAAACTAGAATTCTAGCTTGCACTTGTGATTTTATATTCATTGTGTAGTGCAACAATTATTGACTAGAGAGCATGTTGAGGTTCTGCCTCCCTGCCTTCCTCAGAAGAAACTAAATTATAAGATAAGAAAGCACACATTTGAAACTGCACTTTCATTTCTCCTGGAAATGCAGCTGACACAAAGAATAGTTATTTTGCACTCCTCAAGTACGGAACAGATAAGGCATTCGCTTGCACAATTTGTGTGTGTTAAAGTAGAATAGATTAGGTGACTGGAAGGCATGTACACACGATAGGGGCTCACTACACATGTAGGGCAGGACATTGTAGGCAGATAAGTTTGCTGCTATCCATAGGAAGGGAAATGATGTGACAGGCATGCACCAGGAAATCGGTAGATACCAAAGCAAATGTTTCCTGAAGAGGAAACAATGTGACAAACAGTTGCCATTTTAAATTGCACCAGCACAGCAGATAATAAAGCTCTGTAGCTTCAAGAGAGGCCCCCAGCTAAGCACGCTATTTGAAACAAATACATTTAATTCAGGAAAATGCTGCAGTGGCTGGATGGTAGCTCCCTAAGAGGAATGTCAAAAGCCGAGGACACCAAGTTTACATAACAGAACAAGATACCAGTATATGGGCACCAACCGTTCAACCAGTAAGGTGAATCAGTTACGACAACACAGCAGACTAGGAAATGTCATAAGTAGTTGACAGATTAATGTCTCAGCGATCGGCTATGCGTAACAGAGAAACGCAGATGCGGTTAAAAAGACAAATAATTGCTGCAACAAAATCTTAACATGGTGGAAGTGGCATGACTCACAATAGTTATTCATTAATGTGTCAAGAACTGAATGGCGCATTTACTGTTGCAAGACAGGGGAGGGCCGGAATTATTGGAAGTTGGCCAAGGGCAAGTCCTTGAAACTCAGAGACATCATGGCGGAAATAACATGGGCTGTTTTTTTTAATTAAGAACAAAGGCGATACGCTTGTCGTCTCCTTCCATCTACATAAACATGTCATCATTGCCGCCAGTTCACTGAGATTGTGACCGCATGTTAACAGATAAGCATATGTCATTTCCACCGCAGAAGTAATTTAGAGCTTACCAATAATATTCAAGCATGATGAGATCGTACATTTTTATGGCATGTTTTATGGGTGGGACCTTAGATAGTTACCCAATCAGTAGGGTGGACATATAGATATTATATGCAGCTTAGCAATTAGGACCAATGAGCAGTAGAGATAGGTTTGTATAGCTCAGTGCTTAGCTCAGTGATTATGATGACATCATCTACATTATATAAACTGTGTTTGCTGTTCAAAACGGTGAGGAATTTTTGAGAGAAGGCTTTGCTGTTGATCTTGTGTTCTCCCCAGCTGCATACTTCCAATAAAGCTGAGTTACCTTGCATTTGGCATCCCACAATCCACTCTGTGTTGTCTCTTTATTGGCAAATACCAGGTAGAGGGCTGTACTGTTTTGGACCTCTGATTTTAAATGTTTAAAGTCTTGTGTTCTGTGTCCTTTATTACAATGTCCTGTTTTTATACATACACTTCTTATTTTAAGTATTTTTACTGTGTGCTAGGTCTACTTAAAGTACTTACTGGATTAATATAGGTGGATTACTATGTGCTTTCCTTTCAGTCTACTTCTTCATACGTTGGGTTACGCCTGAGTGCTCTGCCTTGTAACTTCCCTTAAGAGAATTTTGGCTACCTTTTTGGAATGGGTGTACTAGCCTCACGTTAAGGTTAAACTGTATTTAAACTGCCTCAACAGTATGCCTTTTTTCGCCCCCTACCTTAAATTGTGAATGAGAAACCTTTTGGCTGCTTAGGATAAACTATCAGTGTCGATTAACGTTCTCTTGGCACTTGTGAGAGAGGTGTATCCATTTGGAATACACACTTTTAATTGGGTGCTCTGCTGTTGATAGTGGGCTAGTGGGACATCACCATCAGGGGAGGAATTGGACCGGAACAAGACAGAGCTACGCTCTGGAAAAACTGTCTTGCCACAGTGTCGTTCCTAGGCCCAAACCCCCTTCCCCCAAGTTGAGGAAGCTTCTCTGCACCTGACTGGCGTGGGTTTCCGGACCGCTGTGTCATAGACACAGCAGTCAGGAAACTGCTGGGAGAAGCAAACAGGGGCAGCAAGCTTCCCCAACTTGGGAGTAATGAGGAAAGTTCAAAGCGCTCGTTGCATTTAGCTGCACTCAATGTTTCTATGAGTGCAGCTGATCAGTGATATCCAACGACTTCACAGACTGCATCTGAAAGTCATCCTTTACTCAACAGCCCAAAATCAAACAATGAAAACATCAAACGCTGTATATATGTCCAATGCTTTGCACACATTTTACTGTTGGGGTGCCTATTCTAACAGAGTAAATGAGCACCATACCAAGTGTGCATTGCATGCTCTGAAGGAGTGAACGTTTGAATTACTAGAACAGATCTGTTTGATCAATTGGTGGTCATTGTTATGTTCCCAAAATGCACTTGGTTTTAATGCAAAGCAGCCAGCATCCTATATTCTGGGCACCACATCCTTCAACACTTAACTCTGCCCCCAGTCCCACCCACACCACTGACAAGCCACATCCCCACAGTACCCCTTTCCCCACTACCCCGCCCCTCCCTCCCCAGCGCCATTACATTTACACAGAGGTGAAAGATGCTTGCATAGAGCTGCCCTGTACTCTTTAGCAGTGGCCTGCTTGCCTCACACTCAACAACTTGTGCAATGTTTTATTATGCTTGTGACGTCTGCCAAGTCTATGACATTTTGTGATCTTTGCGGCTTTATTCTGTGATCAACTAGAGGGACCGGAGTAAGCAAGTCTACCTGCGTGTTAGGTTGTATTCGTCTGTATTTTCTGCACAACTGTCCGACCTGTGCTAATGCTGAGATGTAGGGGGTGGGTCTGGCCTTATGGTGTGATATTTATCAGCTGTGACAACCCCGTCTGTGTTTCCAATTGTTTTCACTGTACTTGTTGCATACAACACACACCTATTGCGACCTATCCTGTGTTATTGGGGCGTGATGTGAGTGCATGTCCTCTCCCCCCCACACCTCCCCGTGGGGAAGTCCCACAGTTCTTCACCTGGTCGCCTTTAAATCTTTGCATTGGCCTACTTACTTGAGCGTTAATCCCACTCATTCAGGCCTGCCTGGCTGCTTGCTATTATTTTAGCACAACAACTGTTCACTCGTGTAATTGTGCAGGGTTTCAAGGATTGTGTTCCTGTTGAGTTCAGTTTCATTTTTGGAACCCTATGTGATCTCAATTTGTTCCCTCAAGAGAGTCCACCCCCTCTCGACCTTCATCTGTGGCTCTCAAATCGTTGCCAAATTCCTTTGCATCAAGATCGAGTGTAGGAAGGAATTAGTGTTCTACCTGTTCCTAGTGAGTAGTTTGTCACCTCCTCGCTGCGAGTTACGGGGGTCAGACACCATTTTTGGCACTCCTGTCAGTAATTGGGAAGCCTATCAATCAGCCTGCACCAAGGCGGTACTTGAATGTTTTTCTTTGGATGCTGATTTTTTTAAGTCTTTTTTTTTTGTAACCTTGCATTTGAATTTTTTTTAAATAACACATTCTAACAGGAGCACTACACTTGGTTGGGCCGGGGGCCTTACAAAGCAATATGAGATAACAGAGATTGACCAGTAGTTGAGGGAGGACAGGTGAGATGGACGAGACAGAGAGCAGGGACATGACTGCCATTAGACATGGGGCGGTCTACAGAGGAGGTGTGGTTGGGCCATGAAATGGATTTCATTTGTGAAATAACGTTGAGGTCTACAAACAGTTGCTCTCCAGATGTTTTGGACAACAACTCCCATGATCCCTCACCATTGACTGTGCTGGCCAGGGCTGACAGGAGTTGTATTCCACGCCATTGGGAGAGCCGAATGTTGCAGACATATAGAGAGAATCGTCTCATGGGCATGCTCTCCATAACTGGTAAGATAGCTCAGCGAGTTAAGCACTGTCTGCTGCGATCTGTGCGTGATCTGCATGTCGCAGGTTCAAATCCCGGAAAGGCCAACTCATCCTTTCATCCTTCCGAGATCGATAAATGAGTACCAACTCCACTTGGCTGATATTTTATGTAAATATGTTCTATGTAAAGAACTCAGGCGTAAGTGCTGTATACATAGCACATCATTATCATTTCACAATTGCAATGCCACATTCTGATAGCAGCCTTGCCTGTTGCCATTGATGCACACCATGATGTGTGTCCCAGCCCCAGACCGCCTAGAAGTCCAGATTTTTGGGGCAGTAAAGTTGGGTGTGAACAGCTACCGCGCTATGGGGACTGAACTGTGTGTGTCTGGTTTAACGAGAACATACCATTAATAGCGTGCTAAATATAAAGCCGGAAGAAGCCAGTGTAGCGGTGGGTTTGCTGCACCAGAGATCCACCACCTTTTGATGGGCCTGTGCTCTGTACACTACACGCAGCATCATTGCGTATGCAGTATTCTTCAGAAAAGAACATCATAGTATTCTGAACTCGCCCATCATCTGCTCAGTCTCTCGGGTGTGGAACACCACATCTTTAATGCTCAAAAGGCAAGAGCGACTTCAGTACACAGTTTCAAATGTGGCTATGTGTTGGGGTTGAAATGAAATAGTGGCTGGCGTGTAAGGGGGAGCGCAGCATATACTAAAGTTACAAGAAACATACTGTCACGTCATACAGTTTTTACTGCAAGAAACCAAGGGCTGGGTTATTATTTGGAATAGGATCAATCAACGAAGTGTGCACTGAAACGATAATATTTGATAAAATGTGTAATTAATACTGGTTACATTTTTGTTTTGACCTTTTCCAACTTTTTGAAGCTTTCTTGGGATTGTGTTGCTGGAGCTGTTTTGCGACTTGTGGCCTAGTATGAATGAGCTGAAGCGATGAAAAACCCGACGAACATTTAGTTTCGATGTTTTTTTCTGCCACCTTCCCTTTTTATTTGGACTCCTACCACACAGTTTGCGTTTTGTGCAGGGAACCCAAATGATGTCTGATCTCTTGAGGATAGGTTAATGCGTCCTATGTTTTGCCATTGGTAGCGGCCTTACTGATTTTCACTGTGTGCATTAATCCACCGCATGATGCGGTAACAAGCATATGACCCTGTAATCGTCCCACATTCCTGTGTCTGACACCGCGCCATGCAGTGGATGACTGGTATGCCTTGGGAAGATACTGAACGATGGGAACGCTAGCGACCATGCTCTTCCTGTCGCATCCTCTGTCTGTAGGCCTGAATTTATAATAGGAAAACAAAACTGCAAGTCCCAGAATGCAAAGAAAAAGACATGACTGCACCGGTCGTGTAAAGCATGAGGTTGGAGATTGTCACAGCATTAATAACCCTCCCCTGATCTCTTTCCACTGGGAGTTTTCTGCTGCAAGGTGCTCGCCATCCACTGCCGCTTCAGTGAAGGGTCAGGATGTTTCACAGGAGCCTCTCACCCTGATACCGGCTCCCTCCAGTAATTGGCGCATTTCTTGTTCCTATTTCTGTCTGTCACCATGAGAGTTTTGCTCAGGTGACTATGTCGCTCCTTAAAGACAACAAATACACCTCCCGAACGGCATGGGTGCGGTTGTCATGTGTGCTAGACATGGTGAAGAGCTGCAGATGGATGGTACAGCGTAAGATGGTAGACGAAATGCGGGAGCTGGAGATAGTGTGAGAACTGGTAGAGTTCAAAATGATTGGGAGAAACAGGAGAGCTGGAGCGGTTGTGCATTTGAAGAGTTTGGGTGGAGCAGGTATAAGCGTGTTGAAATCTCTTGGGACACACAGGGAAACAGTGGCTGGCTAAGGGCCGGGCGGTGGTAAGGCAGGACCTGCGGGAGGTATTGTGGCTTCCACGCCAACACAGACCAAAGTGTATGTACCTGAGCGCCATAACGAAGTTGATAGCAGGCACATGGGACATGTTGGCAGGGAAATGTGGGATTACGACCTTCCCGTCCCCATTCACCCCCATCTTTAATAACCCAGAATTCACTCCGGGAATGGAACAGGGGGCGTTTGACCAATGGTAAGGAGGAGGTTGCCAGGTGTTGCGAGACATGTTTCAGAGCTCCACCATTGCGCGCTCTGAAACACGTGTGTATGAGCGCGATACAAATAAAATATATCATATATACATCATTCATAGAGTGTAAGCAATGCTTTGGGGTGGGCGAAAAAGAGATGTTGAGATACTTTCAAATACAGCATTGGCTCCAAAGCAAAGAAGTTAAGACAGCAGCCTCCCGCCAGCGTACCCCTTTCGGAAAGTTTCTGGTAACAGATGATGGGTCTAGAGGTCTGGTATCAAATCTTTATAAAATTTTGTGGCAATGTGGCCCTATATGGTCCGTTGAGCGAGGACGATCAGAGGGGGGCTTAGTAGGGATGATTGGGAGCGATTGTTGAGGCTGATACCTAAGGTGGCCAGGGCATCTCAACTAAAGAATGTTGGTATACAATATTAATGGGTGGCACTACACGCCGGCTCGCCTCCACAAGATTTACCCTTAAGTTACGCAGGATTGTTGGAGAGGATGTGGGGAGTTGGGTACATGGTCCCACATCTGGTGGAGATGTCCCAACATCGAGCCATTCTGGAGGGAGGTGCAGGAGGCACGGATCCAGGCCTTCGGGGAAGAAGCAAGGGGCTCTCTGGAACTGGATATATTGGGACTGGACAGAGGGGCAGAGGAGAGTGAATGCAGGGGGACGAAAGCATGGGTGGTGCTTACGTTGGCAGCAATGCTGCTTATAGCCCAGCGGTGGAAAGGTGAGGCAGTCCCCACTCTCCAAGACTGGCTTTGTAAGGTCTGGGACTTCGTGGCTCTGGATTGGGCAACCTATGCTATGAACATTAACCTGCCAAGATTCACTAGGGTCTGGAGGGAGGTCCTGGCCTTCCTAAAAGATGACTATAGAGCCCAATGGTGTCTCCAGTGTCTGAGACGTCTGAATTTGCACTAAGTGGAACCCCACGACTGGAACTTATTGGGACAGGTTAGACTACACATATGCAGTTACCACTAACCTGAGCAGAAGGCAAGTCCTTGATGACAGAAAAATCCCCCTGGGACCTTTACAAACCTCCGCCTGGAGAAAACAGCATGCGGATGTATGCAAACCCGCCAGGGAAACCCTCTGGGGGGAAAAAAACCCTGTTCTGGATTAGCGATTGAGGATTGTGGAATTCCTTCCATCTTCGGACCACTGGCTGGAGCGTGCCGGACTGGTTTCTTCAAAGGTGGGAGCAGGAGCAACCTTCTGTCGAAAAGAAGGAAAAGGTAAGTAAGGGTGAAGTAAGAAGGAGTAAGAAAGTAGGAAGAAGGAAAAGGATTAGCACCTAGAATCTGACTTGAACAATCTCTATTCAGCAAACTGCTGAGGCGGTGAATGTGCAGAACTTCTTTCCAATATGAGATGGCTAAATGGAAACAGAATATTTGTGAGAGAGCGGACCTCCCCTGACTCTACTACTCTGTCTATTCCCCCCTATTCGACTTACGGGAATACTTCAGTAGAAAGGCTTGGTAGTGGTTATTAGGGGAAAAGACACAGGCTTCTCCCACGGAGTGCCTGCAGAAAGAAATAGATTAGCCTTGGGCTCGTTCGAGGGTAGGAGGTAAGAATCACATGTAAAGTTCCCTACCAGAGTATTGCGTCTCTGAGATCGAAAGATGAGAGGAAACAGAAGAGGGACTTCCGTGTTGGGGACGTAGACCGGCAAGAGGTACTGTGCCAGCAGGAAGACTGAGAGTCTGGAGCAGACGTGACCGCGATGTCAGAAGAGCTGCAACAAGAAAGACAGGTAAGCATAGGATAATACAGGAGGTAGAAATAGGAGGATTCCTAGGTGGGGAATTTAAGGAGCATCGGATACAAGAGTAGCAACGTGCCGATTCCCAGGAACAGGTGGAATATAAGGCATCACATGATCCCGGGTAGGCGGAGTCCCTGTCACAGCAAGAGCGGACCGAGCTGCTGCAGAGACTCGGCAGGGCCTGGCGACCATGTTGGATTTCCATACACCACCAGCGTATCGAATACGGCCTCAGCGCCACCACATCCAGCGGCTGTAATGAGACATAGCACTTATATACCTTAAGTGGCTATACTGGCCCAGGGGAGGACGAGGGGGGAGAGGGAGGAATGGGAACAGAGGGAGGGTGGTTGTTTGGGAGATGGATGTGAAATGTTATTGTCTCTTGTTGGAAATTAATAAAAAGTTTTGTAAAAAGAAGAGTGTTGAAATCTGATATAGGAGGGATAGAGCTGAAGCTGTAGGGAGAAAAGATGGGAGAGTGTAATGGGGAGGTTACATCTACAAACAATAAGTTATTACCTCAGAAACAACAGAGGGTGGGGTAACACAACATGGGATTCTCCTGGCGTTCCAGACACCTGTGGTGAGGTTTCCAGCAAATAACAGTTTGCAAACCTAATCTTAATATGCCCTTAGCCCTTAAGGCAATATCCAGGGAAGTCTCCAACAAAAAGATTCCCACCTATTCTTGGCAAGTACATTGCCTTCCAGCTAACCCTATACTTTAACTTACAAGTTCCAAATCTTAGCCAACAAAACAGTTCACAAAACCCTACTCTGCATCCCTAGTCTAAAAACATCAAAAAGGTTTCCCTGGGAATGTTCTTCCAGGTAGTACTCACAGTTTGGACACCTCTTTACTCTTCCTCTTGTAACCAGAATTCACCATTAGACCTCTTTGATGGCTCTTGTATCTTTCGCTTCAGGTCTAGGCCTTTATGTGTTGTCTTAACTTCCAGGGTGTATGTTCATTTTCCTCCTGGCCTCTTGGCTAACATTTTGGGTCTCTAATGAAACTCTTGTTTCTCAACCGTACCCTATAGGTCTCTCCAGGACCTTTTTCTTCTCAACATTCAGATACAGGTCTCTCCACGACAGCTAGGCTCTCAGCACTCATTGTCAGGTCTATCCCAGACAGGTCTCTCCACGATCCACCATCTGTTGTTGCTCAGCGTTCATGAATATTTCTTTTATGTACCCCAGATTTCGGTTCGGCATTGATCATGATGTTTCGTATTCCTGATTGGGTTATCTTAAAATGGGCTGCTCCTGTTAGTATAGAGTCTATTAAGGCTCTGCTGGATTTCGGCACCATCTTGGATTTTCAGATGTCTGATGCCGCTACTCGTGCTGTGGAAGCCTGTGTAGGTGGCATCCCAGCTTGCCCTATAACTAGGATGAGAGTAGTCTTGACCTTCAAACGATAAACAAAACAGTCCTAGTGGAGTCTGTCAAATCAAAATGGCCTATGCTAACAGAACCCAATGTCTGCCCTATCTCTTGTACAAAAAGTGTATAAATGAGATATGTATGTAAAGGAAAATCAGTGTTCAAATGTAAAGAATAAATGTGGCTGAACCAGCTTCCTCCCCATGTTAAACTGCACAGAGTAAGGCGATCCCCGTAGGCAGGATGACACACTGTGGCTTGGGCGTTTAACACAAAACAGTTAAAAACGTGGACTGAAGCCTCCCTGGCCTTCCACGTTAAAGTTGCTCTTTCCAGCCTTTCAAACAACATCCAACAAAAAGTTCAAGTTGGTCCCCCTCTGTCGGGCTCAGACCTTTAACAACAAAAGTTCAACAATACTTGTAGGGGGCTTCTTTCCCCAAACTTATTACCAGTTCGGGTCTCCCTAAGTCAGACTCAGACCACTTTTGAATGTCGAAGACTTTCGATTGTGCGTGGCTTTCTTTACTGACCTCCGTAGGACCACTTCGACTCAAAGTTAATTGTTCAGCTTTTTACTCTCCCCTTCTCTCTGGGTTAATTTTGCTCACTTTGCTTTTACAGTTCATTCACTTTATCGCTACAAACAATGCACCTTTCATGGAGACTTTTGAGTGGACTACTTCCTTTCGCTGGACCACTCTGTTACTCAGTATCACTGGTTTCACAGCTGTCTTTACTTCAAAGTTCCTTCACAGGTCTGCCTTTCTTCACATCTCATTCACACACATGCAGCCTTCACTTGCGATATAATGTTGCAACTTCAATCTTTCCTTAACACACACTGGTCTCTCAGGTCGCTTGCCAACTCACTGGCTGTGTGCATTTCTTTCTTTTCTGTATAACCTTCCAATCCACGAGTCAAGGCTAGTACACAGGCTTGGCCTCGCCTCCCCAACTCTGCCATTCACCCGGAAGGGTCGCTGGCATCCTTGAAACACAATGCAGCCTTCTGCTTTGGAATCTGGCCTTCTCCACATGTCTTTTGTGGCCTTTTGCAGGCAACAACCGTAAGGAATGGCAGGATATCTCAACCTGCTGCTCCTGTACGTTACGTCGCTCTCCTCCAGTAGGTTCGCCTTTGGTCCATAGGCGATGGCCATGCCCTGACCACCTGAGAGAGTGATCTCGCGGACTAGTAGGCGAGATACCCTTTGGTTTCTCACAGGTGGTAATTTAAGAAAACCCTGCAGTTGTGGTCCTCAAGCTCCAAGAGTTGGAGAACCAAGGTGGATTGCATTTGCAAATCAGCGGGGTTCCAGCCACAAATAATTTCCACCTTAAATCAAGCTGTTGGGAGTAGTTGTAGTCTATGTCAGTGGCTTGTGGCAGGGTGGTACTTGTTGGGGTGTTGTGCATCTTAAAGAGGTGTGAAAAGCTTGCAGTATTCCTCTCCATCCACCTTCTGGGAGGCACATCGGGTAGTGGCCAGACAAACTCAGTTGTTTGTGTCTCTGCGTCCTCACAAAATGACTCACCACAAGAGACATAGAACATTTCTCTTGATCATAATGTAGCCAAATATATGCTCATCTTAGAAGAAGAAAAGACCCCAGGCCCACCCTGGATTTCACCATAATGTTGTCCATGTGAAACCTTTGTCAGTCTTATATATATAAAAAATATGCAGATTGGATTACAGATATCAAGATGAACAAACTATCACACATGACACCTGAGCCAGTCCGGGCTTCTCATGTTTCAGTTTAGTTATTATGGTTTTATTTTACCCATTTTAAATATGAGCCTATAAATCCCACATGCTAAGTGAAAATCAAGGACTAACTCCATGTGCCAGGCCACTCGCTGGCTATGAGCACTTTGTAAATTAAGAGCTTTACAAGAGGATAATCTCTGATAAGTAAACTTGTCACTTGTTAATTCTCCATTAGACATGTTTTTTAAATTATTTCTTGTTCTGAGCAATGCCACTGACCAAATGTGTTTGAAATGGCTCCATTTATCATTTGCTTCCTTAAGAATTTCTGAGGGGGTGGTGTAATTTTCAAAGTTCATAGAGCATTAAGGCGAGGAATGAACTGAAGGCGTAAGAGGTTTACGCCTTTCTTTTACGCTGTGAGGTATTTAAAACAGTTTGTTAATGGAGAGGGGGTATGGAACAGGAGTACCGTTTCCTCTTGTTTTCTCCACTTTGCCCCCAAAGCCACCTGGTTTTAACATCAGCGTGACCTTGTTATGCTTGTGAAAAGCCAATGGATTCCTAAGGAAACTGCATGTTCTTTCGCCTGTAAAAGCAGGCGTATTCCGCAGGATTCCATTATAAATTCTGTTTCCCATGCAATGTGCATGGTTTAACACTCTCTTCATATTACATCTTGCAATATGGAAAATTGCACAGAGGGTCTCCAAGCTCAAGTAAGTATCAAGGCAAACAGTATTTTATTTCTGGTGACCCACAGATGGGCCTGAGCCACAGACCGAGCAGAATCGCAGCCATAACTGGGCAATGACATGGTAACCACAGCCGTTTTTGAGGGAGGTGGAACAGTGAAAGATTTGATTCGTTGGCATGCACGTCTGAGCTCACTGGGTCATGCAGATATGATGCAAGCGACTGTCCGAGGCTGAGGTATGCTCAGAATCGTCCCCCACATCATCACATGAAGCCATGATGAGCAGCTTGTGAACCAGAATAAGAGTCACGTGGGTGCAGGCTACTTGTCAGATTCTATTAGTGAAGCTGTGGTTTGTAACACGTTGGTAGGCAGAGCGGAATTGTACAGGTCTCGAATGTTGCTGTAAAGCCTTTCCATCCAAGGTCAGAGGATGCTGTGTTAAGAAGTTTGTTTTAATATAACCAACTAAATGTGTCATACTGGCTTTGTGTATGTGGTTCCAGAGGCGCCACCAAAGGGTGGCCAACGGGGGGCCATGGTCACCGTTATAAAAATAATCCCCCCCCCACCGGCCCGCCTGCCTCTTATAAATTCAACTTCATGTGCCACCCCAAATGCCCTTATCAGGACACCCCTGTGAAAAATGTCTGGGGGCATCACTGTGTGGTTCATTGTGTAAAATCCTATAAAAACCCAGAGGTTTCTGTGCTCAGGAAACAGTGTTGTGGTGGGGATACTATGCTGGTTTCCCCACTATATTAGCGCTTTTGCCACTGTACGTTGTATATACCTTACTGAATTTGGTACTCATTTTATTGAAGGATAAAAGGCTCTGCCTGTCTTGCCTGGGATTCGAACTTGCAGATGGTACAGAGATCTCAGCAGCCAGCGCTTAACTGGCTGAGCTATCTTACTGTGTATTAATTGGTAAATACACAGAAAAGTTGCATTGACTTTGGCCTCTTTGCACTTATTATGGCCGACAGGGCTACCCATCATGGCCTCTATTTAGCAAATAGGTAATTATCAGAAGAAGTCTCAATGCTCAGCAGGTTAACCTCCTAGATCTGTGCTCAGCTGTTAGAAACGGGTTCGAATTGAGGCAGGGCCGACTCCTCCTTACACTGTTCAGTACATTCAGTACCATTATATTGGGGAATAATAACACCCATAACACATTGTGATAGAATTATTTTATTATACAGAACAGATTCTCAAAAACCAGTGAACATGGAAAAAAAGCCCAGAGGATGTGCATTTTTCATGTGTGTTTGTTTTAAGAATGCACATTTGACCTTAATCTGAATGATAACCGTGCATTTCAGGCAGGGCTAGACAGTAGCACAAAAGATGCTCTAGCCAGCCATCATGCATAAATTAGTGTCGGGTGCTGTGACGAATCAACTTCCGGGGCACCAGTGATCATGGGATGAATATCGGTTTCTAAATCATCAATCAGCCCCACACCTCTAGCACACAAGAAGGGATCCGAACAGATTGGAAACAAGTACATTATAAACTTCCTTGTCTAATTTTGGTAATGTAGACAGAAAGGCAGGGTTATATCCGCGAGGTCGTGGATCGTTGGTTATTTGCACAACAGCAAAAATACAATTATTACTCAATGATAAAAGGGACTGTCAGGCAAGGTTGTATAAAAATATCTACTTTATTATTATTATTACAACAGACAGTTCTAGCACACTACAAAATACAACACACCCTGTAAATGAACACAGAGGGAAGACAGTTTCACAAAGGAAAGGGATGCACTCTGGATACTGACACGAGGGTTGTCAGTAAAGCAATCGGTCTTAACTGTTCAAGGATATTGGGTTTCAGCACCAAGAGAGCAAGGGTCGTAAATGTCACTAGGGGCCTTTGCAGAAGGACCAGGGGGACAGTACCACAATGTGCCTGGTTGCTTGAGATGATTTTGATGCTCTACAGCGCTGAGTCGGTTCCAGGATGCTTTGCAGCTCCTGCAACAAGATGGGTGACAGCTGCGGGTATCAGGCGGCAGGCAGTTCGACAATTAAGGCTGGACGGATGGCTGCGGGCTGGCCTACACAGTGGCTCTGGATCAAGAATCGTTGTTTATGTGCTGGTTGGCGGATCTGGAACACTGGTCGAGGCGTCTTGGATGGCTTTAGTGACTGCAGCGTGACAACAGTCAGTGGTGCAGCCGGTCGCGGTTCCAGGGCTTGACTGTCTCGAAAATGTCCTTAAAAGAAGGACGCTGGCTGATGCTTGTTGTGGCACTCCTAGCTTCTTTGCAGGGCTCGTGTCGTTCTTTAAGGTGGACGTCCCAAGGCTGAGGAGAGTGTTTGCGTCCTTGTCCTTTGTTCAGAGACTCTCTGGCACTTCCCACTTGGGAAGCTTGCTGGCAGAACCTAGCAGGGCACGCTGTGTGCTGGCTGGGTACCGGTTCTGGAGCTGCTGGACAGGTCCTCTGAGTCCGGTATCTCCCTCGGTTCCCTGGGAGATGTTTAGGGGAGGGATCTTGCTTCCCTCTTGGAAAGCCTGGTCTTCCTTCACTGGAGGAAGCTGTAAGGCAGACTTTACATTCAGCCAGGGTCCAAATGAGTCCTTCTTTTTACTCCTTTCGAAGTCGTCGGATGATCTGCTAAACCAGGGGCTCAACCTTCTTTTAAAGCCAAATAGGCCCCAGTGATTGGTGCAGATATAAGCATACCTCAAGGAACCAATCCTGGGTCCCCACGAACAATCTTCTGTTATGCGTGAAGTCGTAACCAGAGTGCTTTGCAATAGGAAAGGTAAGGGGGGACAACATGTACCACTAAGTCCCACCCATCTTCCTGTCTGTTGTGGATCAAAGTGTCTCTCTGGTTAATTGAGCTCTCTGTAACTCTTGATCAAAGCGCAGGTCTCCCTTGAAGTTTATGGCAAGAACAGACTTCTGTCCCCCTCAATTCACATACTTTTTTCCTTTGAAAGGGGTTTCCCTGCAGGAGTTAATTAACACAAAAAAGAGGGCAACACACAACTGCGTGTGATTCTTAGGAGTTGCCTGCTGTAAACAGTTGTCTCAGACATGCCATTCACTGCCCTTCATACAGAGGGGTGGGAGGTAGCTTCAAGTTGACACATTGCATATCAAAGAGGTGTTAGTGTCCTGCCTCCTTTTGTCCGTTCTGCGCTCAGGCTTATCGCAGGCTTGTTTCAATTAACTCTCATCAGTATGCGCTGCCACGAGCATAACTGTAACGCTTACCTGGACTCTGCGGGGACACTCACAATTGGAACTACGTAACAGTTCTTCTCAAGGCGATTCTTCTACTCTCTCTTTAACTTCCTCAATTAAGGACTCCATAAACAAAACACAAAAAATTCCTTAGGATATAGATGGCTCTACTACCTAATACTCAACTAGAATTTCTACATCAGTTTAAGAGCGCAAGCACACTCCTTCAGTTATCCTTTTTACCTTAATTATTTTTTGGGTGAGCTCTCCATCCTGCATCTGTGCAGGGGCTCTTGTTCTGCAGAGGGGAATTCCAGGTTGGGTTACTAGGGGCACGGGGAGGAGAGCTGCTCTAGGTATTCAAGAATTGCAGGGGGTGCAGCAATGATTGCGCTAACAGGGAATACCAAGAAAACCTAATTAGGAACTTTGATTCCCTAGAAGACCCCAAATATAACGGTAAAGGTCTAACACAAAGTATATTGGACTTAGGAGGTGTGAATAAATGACAGGAGTAAGTGTAATGTAAATTCAACAAGCACAACCAACCCACGGCAAACTGTTCAGTGAGTAAATAAGAATGAGAGGTAGCAATCTGACCAAAACCCCTGTGGAGCCCCACAGGTAATGAGGAATGAATGGAACTGTGGTGCAATGCATATATAAACGCCCCTAAACCATAAAACAGTTTACTTCAGAAAAACAATCTCGTACCATGAGGAGCGGGAACAAGCTCCGTTCGCAGTGCGCGGTTCACTGAACAATGCTATAATGTCTACCGAGTGAGAGAAACTGCAGCGCACTACGCGTTCAAAACGCGCTTCAACTATTACAAGATTCACTTCAGAAAACCCGCTCGTAACATGAGGAGCATGAAACGAGCTCTGTTCAACGTGCGCACACTACGCACTTCACAACTAGCGAACGGCAACAAACTTGCAACAAAGTGACACCTATAATGTAAGCATCTATACACTTCAAACGAAAGTGAGGTAGCAGATACTTGCGGAGGGAGCCACTGACTGGAATCACACGAACGAAGTTGGATAGCTCCGTGACAGGGAAAATGGAAGCTGACTGGGAAACTGCAAAAATGAATGACAGGCTGCAAAAGGGCAAGGAATGCAAGGAAGGGCTAAGGGAACAAAAACCAGTGGCTCTAAACACCAGTAAATAGAACTGTGGACAAGGCAACGGTAAGCGTTAGCTGACGACTGTAGACGCAAAGCAGGGAACGCTCGAGGGGAGGGGCTTAAATAGGAGCAGAGAGCTAACGACTATACTTACACTGTTCACAACCCAGAATAACCTAGGCAGCCATGTTAGGAGTCAGGAAGTAACTACGTATGCCTTCCCATTGCACTGAGTTGTTTTCCCAAAATCCAAGAATGGTAAACAGAACACCAATTCTTTTTAGAGGCAACTAAAGAAACCTTTTCTGTGATCATGACAATAACTTTAGACAATAGAACAGGGCGGATCCATGGGGCCTTTGCTATTTTAATTAGGCTGCCATGGCCGGAGGAAGGTGTTGCCTTCCCCCTTCTGAGATGCTTTGATGTACCTGTGGTTGTCACATTCCAGCTAACTGTGACAGGGAGGACTGTGCATGTAGACTGTGTCCCCGGAGTACACTTGACTGTGTGTTTGTTGTGCGATTAGCAGTGGAAAATGTGTGGGCTTTAGCCCCACACATTTTCTGAGGTTGATCTCCCATCATTCATTTTCATTACAAAACATCAGAAAAGCCAAGGCGAGCGCACACTCCCTGTGCGGATGGTCGAATTCCTCACAGCTGCGCACACCAGACACTTGAATGTATTATAGCTCCCAGTACCCATATGGATGGCTTGGCACTGTAAAATGCTACAAAAATATGAACAAAGCATTTCTATCCCTGTTTGGGGAATAGAAATGAAAGTGGGGCAGCAGCTTCTACTTAAGAAAAATGGATGACAGGATCAGGAATGTCCCTTTAACACATAATGCATCCATGCTTGTGTTCCTAACAGGAATGTTTTTCTTTTCTCTACAGTTTAAAGCGTAATCTGTTTTTGAAGATCGGTTGTGCTATAAAATATGCAGCAATACCCCCTGAATTGCACATGTGGGCAAAGGGGAAAATGGGCACTTGAATGTGCTCACATTTGAGTTCCCTTTCGGACTAGGGGGAATTTTTCTGGGCACACAACATGTCATGTGCTCCAAAAAAGCTTTGAGAATTTGGCCTTATGTGTTTAGCTCAGTTCAGCTGCTGACTCAGCGTGTTCTCTAAAGGGAATAATGCTGTATCTTCCTACGTCTTGATTCCAGATGAGTTGTAATTCTTTGTCCTGGAAAAGTATTTCACTCATTCCCCCGCACCCCTTCTGCTGTCGCACTTGAACGTTTGAAAGCTTGTGGTAAACAAAGTCAGCACATTTTTGCTATCTGTGTGTGTACGTGTTGTGGGCTACTTGTAAAATGACCAACATTGTTTTATATTTTACAGCATTTCTTCTTTTTGGTTAAAGATTATGGGAGCTGGTTAGACATTGGAACAAGGTACAGTATGCCATCTTGCTGTCTTTCTTCATGTCTTGCTTATTAAAGATGTAATCAGGCTTATGAAATATGAGTGTGTCTACATTTTACTTGCTGTAACTGGCTTCGATCAGATCTAAAGGTCACTTTCAGAAAAAGAATGTTCAGTATAACAATCCCTTTCTCTTGTCCAATCCTGTTTCTGCCCGATATTGTTTTTTATGCATAATTGTCACTGCTTTTGGTTTTGGAAGCTTTTCATTGCATTTTACTTTTATAAGCATGAATTTGAGCCTGTCCCATAAAGGAAAGGAGTCTGAAAGACTCTGCAAGCTAAATGGCCAGTCATTAAATGACTGTTATTATGTGAGCTGATTAAATATGTCTAACATGTTACATCAGCAGCTGATGCACAAAGCCTGCAGCTTATACATGCTGCTACCGTGGGCAATAAAATGTGTTTGATCACTGCACAATCCGGTATACCATCAAGAATACTGTCAAACACCTCCAAGCCCAATTTCCCAGGGGTGTTAAAGGTGCCAAAACGAGTGGTTTACCCCAACAAATCAATTACTGCACGCCCCAAAAGGAGGATAACACCACTGTGAAATACAAATATTCATTTTTTTTAAAACAAATCTCTTTAGTGGTTTTAACTCAGTATCCACAGTATCACATTTCACAATGCTGATTTCAAATAACAGTAATAAAGAAAAGCAAAAGAAAATCGAAAGATTACAGCTCTAAAACCTAAACATCCCCTTCCAGTTCTCAACTCCCCCCACCCACCTGTCAGGTCTTGTGCTTCAGAAAAAAGGCCATCCACTGTAAACCTAGACTACCTTTCCACCCGAATAATGTCGCAGTTTATTACATATCAGTCCCTTTTGTGGGTCATTGCTTCATGGGGGTGTGTCATCGGAGAGGTACAGCAAACCGTCCAACAATGATACCCAATCCAGCCAATGCACACTGCCACAGATGCATACTTGGATTCAATCTTGATCAGAGTCCCTTGTTCAGCACGATCCCATCAAATGAGATCTCTAAACCAAGCCGTTATTCTGGGGCCATTGGGGTTGTACCAGGATATTCTCAATACGCCTCTTCACCAATACCACGGCCAAATCCTCTACCTTCCTTCTAAGGAACTGACCCAGAAAGCACATCAGCGATGATTCAGTTATCCAAATAGCTCCCATGCCTAACCAATGTAGCAACCACCCTGCTCCAAAAGTCGCCGAGCTTGGGGCATTGCCACATCATGCGGAGGAATGGTGCATCCACAATTCCACATTGTGGTGCTGACATCCGATCTCTATGGAATCATTTTATGCATTCTCTGTGGCATTAATGTAGGACATTAAATTGGATAAGTCGGAAATGGCCAATTTTGAGACACAATTGCATAGTTGCAAATCTTTTCCCACTGTAAATATTATTGTATTTATTGGGTATTTATAATGCGCCTATACACAATGTGTTTCAAGGTTCAACAAGGCAAGAGGGGGGGACAGGGATGAAAAAACAAAACGGTCCTGCTAGCCCTTGTGACATTCGGATCGTGCAAGTGCAGTAACAAGAAGTGCGGGGGAGGAGATAGTGCCAGTCAGGTCGGAAGGGCCCGTGGGTTAAGAGAGTGCCAGGGGAGGCAAAGTGGACAGAGCCAGGGGAATGCAGAGTGTGCAGGGAAAGGAGGTCCACGTGCTAAGTGTGAGGAGCAGGACTAGAAGGGATCAAGGAGTGCACCCAGCCGGGCAAGTACAGAGGGAGGGAGTCCGGAAGGGCAAGTGCAGTTGAGAGAGAGGGGGGGCCAGGGGAGACCAAGTGCAGGGGTAGACTAGTTGAGGATGGCCTGGTGCCCTGTAAGAATCTGAAGGAACCAGGCAGCCAATCAAGCGGCAGAGGGGGACATTAGCAGGTGAGAGGGAATGAGGAAGATAAAAGGAGGGTACTGAGAGGCTTCCAGGACTTAAGGAGATCTAGCTCAAGTCTGAGAGGAGCAGGGAGGCCATTCCAGAGGGAGGCACCTGTGGAGGCGAGAGATCTACCCCCCACCCCCCACTCTGCTTGGAAAAGCATCTGATCTGCAGAGTTCAAGCTAGAAGACAGAAGGGCTCTATCAGGGAGGTATCTAGGCAGAGGGACTTGGATGTAGCAAGGTCCCAGGCCCCAGAAAACCTTGTGGATGATGCAGAGGGTCTTGAACTTGATCCTCGCAGCAACCGGGTTCCAGTGGAGAGAATTTTGGGCTGTAGAGATGTAGTCCCTGGGTTTGAGGCCAAGGATATGTCTTGCAGTCCTATTCTGGATTAGGTGAAGGGGCAAAGGGGGGAGTTAGGCAGGTTGAGGAAGAGGCTGTTGCAATAGTCTAGCCTGGAGGAGACCAGAGCTCTGGAGACATTGAGTTTCTGGGGGAAGGTAAGGAAAGAAAGAATGCCTCTGAGGAGGTGCAGCTGAAAGTGGGCCTTCTTGGCAAGGTCTGTGATGTGAGGAGAGGAGAGGGAGGAGTCGAAGATGACACCAATGTTCTTTGCCTCACCAGAGGGAGAGAGGAGGCAGCCCATGAAGTGCGGCCAGAGTGTAGGAGGGAGGGAGGTAGCTGGTGTCCGAATGAAAAGGATCTCAGCCTTACTGGCATTAAGGCAGAGATCGTTAGCAGTGCACCATGCCTGAATAGCAGACAAACAGTCAGGAATGGGAGAGGAAGAGGAGAGAAGCTTGAAGGAGACCTGTATGTCATCTGCATAACACTGGAAGTTAGGAGAGAAGGCAGAGATCAAATGAGTTACAGGGGCAAGATAGATGTTGAAAAGTCAAGGTGAGAGGATAGAGCCCTGAGGGGCACCACCAGTGGAGAGTGAGATGGATGAGAGAAAAGGGCCCAGTTAAACCTGGGAAGGTCGGTCAGAGGGGAAGGAGGTGAACTAGTCCAGAGCCAGGTCTGTGATGCTAAGGGTATCATGGAGCCAATTTATAAGGGTGACATGATTGACAGTATCAAAAGGGAAGGAAAGGTCAAGAAGGATGAGAACGGAAGGAGAGTTGGAATCAAGATTATAGAGCAAGTCTTCACGGGTGTTCAGGAGTGCAGTTTCCTTAACTCTGGCAGCTCTGAAGCCAGACTGGTGGTCATGGAGACAACCAACAGATTCAGTGTGATGGATAAGCTGGGAGATGGCCAGCTTCTCCAAGAGTGTGCCCAGGAAGGGGGTAATGGAGATAGGGCGGTAGTCAGCCAGACAGGAAGGGTCGGCAGAAGGCTTTTTGAGGAGATGGGTGCACAAGGGAGTGCTTGAGGAGTAGCAGGAAGGATCCAGTGGCAAAGGAGAGTTTGCAGAAATCAGCCAAGGCCGGAGCAAGGGAGACAATGTTGTCATTGATCGTTCTGGAGGAGCAGGAGAGCACCAGTGTGGAGGAGACTTTCATATAGCAGACTTGTCTAGAAACCTCATCAGGTGATATTTATTTGTTTTATTTTTTATAGCGCGCCATTTGCCCATAGGCCTCAGGGAGCATAGAAAACAAGGACAAGACAGATGACAAAAGAAAAGGGGTTGTCAGCAGGGAGGTGGAGCAGTTATATAAGGACATTTCAGCTTGGTTTGAGGTTGAATAGGTGGGAATTTGTCATTTTCTTAAATTCTTTGAGTATATTTGCTGTTCTCAAATTCAGGGGAAGCTCATTCCAAGCTGTGGAAGCCTGAAGATCGAAACTGGTGCCACCGAATATGACTAGCTTAAATCTAGGATGCACCATCTTGTGTTGGTCTTGGGGCCGTAGTTTGCAATTGGGATGGTAGATTTTGAGGTGATCTGAAAGGTATTGTTCCAGCATTTGTAGGTCAAGGTGAGGAGTTTGTGCGCAATTCACTGTTTTATGGGGAGCCAGTGGAGGTCCCTCCTTGCACTGGTAATGTGGACTCTTCATGATAGTCTGTTAGCCTCCCAGACAGCACCATTTTCGGTGACTTGAAGTGCTTTGATATTGGCTTGTGAAGTACCTAGCAACAAGCTATTGCAATAGTCCAAGCGTGAGTTCACCAGGGCTGTAGAAAGCAGGGATCTATTACTGAAAGAGATTCAAGGGCGGATGTGGGTAAGACATTTTGTAATTTAACCACAAGCGGCCCGAATATGGGATAGAAAGAGGAGAGTAGGTGAGAAGGGGAAGGTGGGACCAAGAGAGGCCTGAGAGAGGTTGAGGGAGAAAGGAGATGTATAGAGTGAGGACAGGATGTCCTGAGTTTTAGAAATGAAGTGAGAGGTCAGTACATTGCAGAGGGCCAGGGAAGGCAGAGGAGAAATGTGTTATGCTCACCTGGTTCCCACAGGGGCGTCGATCGGACCCGGACAGCTGCGGTCTCCACCAACGTGATGCGTAGTGCAGAGATGACAGTCTGGACTGGCCCGCCTAATCTTGTCTGCTGGACTCGTAGAAGTATTCTCCTGCAAGTGGAGAAAGGGATTTAGCCACCCGTGGACTTTAGTGATGGCCCCCCAACTGTTCTCGTTCTCCCCACTAATCACCTCCGATATCCCCTCTTGGTAACCTCACCTTATGTTTTTAAATGATGAGCTCTCCATCCTGCATGGCATGCAGGGGCGCGTAGATACCAGTTACTTCACTGGTTTGAAGGTACTGGAGGAGTTCCGGAGGAATATTGACTCCAGTGTCTATAAAGTTCAAAGAGTTCAATATGTCCGATGTTCACTCTTGTTCCATTCCCTTGTTAGGTTGCAGCTGGGTCCAAAAGAATATTGCCTGGAGGCAGCTGATGGCGTTCAGGTAAGAGTCTGTATTACCAAACACTGTCTGGTAAAAGTTGCATGAGTTTAACTTGCTGTTTTCTCTCCCTTTATAGGTGCAGCATAGGAAGATGCGGCAAATTAAAGGATAATACCTCCGGTGGTAAAGCAGGTAAGGATATGGTGGCAAGAGATTGTCGTTGTCTGTTTTCTCGACTCACCTTGTTATTCCTTTTGTTTTCCCCCCAGGTGCTGGGTTTCGACGAAGAAAATGATGGAGGCAGCGCCGAGTCGAAAGATGCGGTGGACTGGTGAGTATAACGTGGCGTTGCTGCTGGCGAAGCGACGCGTGCTGAAATAATGTCCTTTCCAGGCTCGGAGCTGTGCTGGGTCCGGAATCAGGTAAGAAATCAAATAATGTCTGTGATCTAACCTCTTCTCCTTTCTTTTCCTTTTGTCTAGGAGCTCTGGATTTGAGGCGGGCGTGGCAGAAGACTGTATGCTGACTTGCAGACGCGGTGAGCGTTACGCTGCTGGATGCAGAATAACACGAAGCATGGGCTGCTGTTAGGGCGTGGTTTAAATATCCTGCAAAGTAGTCCCAGGGAAGAAGTTCCCCAGAACCACACCAGAGTGAAAAATAGTCCCTGTAATAAAATAGTCCCATGCAGGCCTCATGTTGGCTTGGACTCAGTTGCAGCATGGTCTGCATAAGGTAAGTAAAGTCTATGAGCCTGGCGCCTATGGCGCCAGGACTGATTTCTATGATGAGCCTGGCGCCTAAGGCGCCAGGACTGAATCCAAACAGCCCCCAGCTGGGGCTGTTGGGGTTTTAGTAAGTATCTGGATGCCTGCTCCTGGGGCTGATGGACTCGATCCGGATGCCCGTGGGTAGGCATCATGACAAAATGGAGACTGCAGTAGGATTGGCGAGTTTCTTTCAGATTTTGAAATGTTCAGCCATGTTGTTAGTGGCCCCAGATATGTGGGCTTGGATATAGGTCCTCTTCTTCAAGCAGATGGAAAGTCTGTATTGCCTTTGGAGCAGGCGCAGGCCAGTTAGTCAGAGGATGTTCTCGAAGCCTGCCACTTCCGCTCAGCAGCTCTGCACTAGCGTTTCAGAGAGGTCAGGTTGCAGTCATACCAGGTTTTGCGCATCAAGGCCCGGCTTCATGTGGATCCTTATGACAGAGGCAAGGATGTACAGAGTGTTGGAGATGGAGAGTTGAAGGTTATTAAGGGCTTTGTCAGAGTGAGATAAGTGGCAGGAGTTGGAGGGGGAATGAAGATGTCGGAAAAAGCAGCAACTGATAGTCGCTTCATAAGTCGAATGACAGAGAAAGAGACTGGCAGTGTGGCAGCTGCTTAGCTGGGAGACCCAGGAGGTCCAGGCAAGAGGACAGGAGAGCATGATCAGACCAGGAGAGAGGAGATGTGAGAAGGTTGGACATGGGGATGGCAGCAGAGATGATAGCATCCAAGGTGTGTCCGGCTGAGCGCGTCGGACCAGAGGGAAGAATGGAGATGGAAAGAGAGTCACAGAGGTTGTGGAAGAGTCCAGATGCTGCATCAGGGGAGTCAAGATGAATAGTGAAGTCTCAGAGGAGGAGAAGCTTGGAGGTGGAGGCCAGGAGAGAAGAGGTGAGGTCAGCCCACTCAGAGAGGAAGAGGGAGACCAGGGGCCTGTAGATGGTGGCCAGGGTGAGAGAAAGGGTAGGAGAGACACCAAGCCTGCAGAAGAGGCATTCGAATGAGGAGTAGGACTGAGTGGGAACGATAGTAGCAGGAATCCATTTAGGGAGGATCCGGGGCACTCTGCCCCTGTGCCGGTAAGGCCTCGGCTCAGAGAGGATCTTGTAGCCCTCTGGGAGGAGAGTGTAAAAACTTGTGACAGAGCTAGCCGTGAACCACGTCTCGGTGAGAACGAGGACATCCTCAAACGTTAACCTCAAATTCTGTTCCCAGGCCTCCCTAGCTTTCAACCTTGGTCTTCTCTGGGGTCTATTGTCAAGTAAGATTCTATAAATCATAGAGATCGGACGGCCTCTGTTCCCATTGTTTTAAAGGCCGTCCAGCAGGTGGTTGCCAGGAGGTGCCTCCTGTAACATAGCGCACCTGCCCTGCTTGGTCCACATAGAACAGAAATTGCCACTTGCATATCACAGAGGCTTAACAAAGGTCAGTGAATGGTCTCAGTCGGTCATCCTCAAAAAGGTCCCCCCAAACTGTTAATCCCTTCACTTCCCACTCAGCCAGGTGTGTTATACCTGCCTTCTCCAGGTGGTCAGTGTCCATACTTAGCAGGATGTTTGGAGAATATGGGTTCACACACCCTACCCATCCATTGGCCCGCTTCCACATTTGTCTCTCTAAAGTGATCTATAGAGATTCCCTTGTGTCCTTCCCAAACAGCCACAAAACCTCATTCATAGTATAGGGTCTGACTGATACAGCCAGTAGTCTCCTCTCAGGGGTTTCGTCATCAGAAAGCCATTGCGCAACAAATTGAAAAGGGCTGCCAGAAAGTATGACTCAAAGCTCGGTACCTGGAGACCTCCTAATCGCTAGGTGTCCTTTAACATAGATAATGCTACCAGTCTCCGGCCTCTCACCCAGAGTATATTTCTAACCATAGTATCAAATTGCCAAAAACACTGTTCAGGATATCATACGGTACATTGCTAAAGTAGGACAACAGTACAGTGATGATCACCATTTTAGTCAACTCTATACTTCTCATCAAGGACAAAGGTAGCTTCTTCCAAATTCTGCCAACCTTTCAATCCCTGAGACAGCTGTATCATAAAAGATCCTCCTTATTTTGATGCTAAGATACATAAAGGTGTTGTGTGCCCACCTAACCGGGAGAACAGGCAGATCTATTACAGGCACTTGCACAAGAGACGCCAATGTGAAATTGCAGGACTTTTCCACATTTATGTTATGTTATTGGGCATTTGTATAGCGCCTTTTACCATTGGTATGATTCCAAAGCACTGTAGGTTGAACGCCCTCGGGGACCGCAGTCCATGTCAGTGGATAGAGTAATGTAGTAAAACATGCTTGGGTGCACTCAGTATGTGTGCAGCCAGTGTGCAATAAGTAATGTCTAGCTGCATACTGGTGCTAAGTGTGATGTGGTGGTTGTGTGAGATCAGTAGAATGTGTGCAGCAGGACCAATGGACTTTGGTGTCTGCATTCTGGCGATGCTGGTGTTTTAGACTGAGACCACTATGGTGCCACTACCATTCGGGTTTCAAGTCTGGGGCAAAGACTCCAGGTAATAGGAGCAGATATTGTCTGGCCTGAGCGTCTTTGAAAGGATCTGTATTGATGGGGATACCATGCCTGCCAGTTGTTGGTCATGGTGGTAAGTCGAGTGATTCGCTACATTACCTTGTGGGTTTTTTAGGCGAAGAGACAGGTTTTGAGTGCCTTCCGGAAAGCCATGTAGTCTTCGCTGTGTCTAATGCAGGGAGGCGGCGAATTCCACAAAGTTGGTGCCATCGTTGAGTAGGCGGACACTCCGATCCTGGCCGAATTGGAGGTGGGCACCACTAAGAGGAGGGCAGTGCTTGTCCTTAGGGTCCGAGTTGGGTGGTAAGGTGTAATCTTTTCTTGTAGGAATTTGGAGCATGCTTTGTGCACCGCTCAGTGGGTAATACATAGGAATTTGAAGGTGGCCCTGCTTCCAATTGAGGGCCAGTGTAGGGTGTGTAGTGTATCCTAATTCCAGATAGATGTTCAAAGTTTTCCAGCACCTGTTTCAATATTACCACATTTAGTGTTAGATTCTGAACAAATACAAGTATGTCGTCCGCATATAAAGAAATTATATGAGACACCCCATCAATCAATATTCCTGCTTGCACCATATCTCTTTGAAGCATACATGCTAATGGCTCTAAGGCTATTGCAAATTGGATAGGAGACAAGGGGCAGCCCTGCCTTGTCCCGTTACCTACTTTCCATCTATCCAGCACCAGTTTCCTGTTTTAACCCTAGCTGTTACAGAGGTATACAGCAATTTTCTCCAGCATTGGCTCCTTCATGGATTCACATGCTTTGAATATTCCCAGCCGACAGGCCGGGGATCCTCTGTAACCTCAGCATTATACCATATAATACAACTTTTAAGCTCCCTTTAGTAGCCCATCACTGTTCTTGTTGGTGTATTGTGCCCAAGCCAATGGGACGTTGAGTATCTAGCTCCACCCAAGAGGCCATCTTCTAACACATCATGCCGAGGAGTCCTCTGAAGCCATTTCTCTTGAGAGAAATGTTCTTTTCTTAAAACAACATCCTGAGAACAGCCTACACAGATATTTCCTTCAATTTCTCCTTACAGATAAGTGGGGTATCCACGGACATGGAAGAAAAGGTAAGGAAATCCTTGTTCAAAGCATGGCAGACATGTGGCATCAAAAATGTCTATGAAGGGGATAAGCCCACTGAGTGCATTGACTGCCTGTACCCAAACCACATACAGGAGGTTTGGGCTACCTTTAGCACAACTCTTAAAGATAGAAAGAGTAGATTAGTATGTTGGTTGAATGAGGGTAAATACCCTGCTTCTGGGGCTGTGTACTCTAGAAGTGTGGTGGCTACCAAGGCTGAAAATCCCCAAACCCCAAAAAGGGCCAGGTTTAAAAAAACATTTCCATTTTACCCTAAAAACAAGGTAGGGGAAAAGAATCTGTCAAAGAGTAATGGAAAGAAGCCTCAGCCTAAAGCGGTAGTCACAACCTCTATGCCATCCACAATGACACCGTCAACGACGATAGTTGATAGTTAAAACTTTGTTGACGACGAAACCGGTGTCAGCCGCTTCATCCACAATGGGTAAGTCCTCGTCGACGACAAAGCTACTGACAACTTTGTCGACGAAGGCCCCGTCGACTGGAAGGGCGATGAAAAGCTGGTCGATGACAACGGGGGCGCAGATGATGGCAACTCCGTCTCCCACTGTACATGGCATATCGCTGATGACGATACCAATGACAAAGGGGTCATCAACAGGTCAACAGTAACTACGAAGACCTCTGTTGATGTTATAAAGCAGGCAATTGGGGCCCCGTCAACGAGACCATTGACAGAATGGAAAACAGCCACTGACAACATCTCTGGGTGAGGGAGCTTCTGGAGGCTAATAATAAAACAAGGAGACAACTCCTGAGGAGCCCACTGTAATGGAAATCCCACTGAAATCGCTACTGCCTAACAGGACTGGTAAACACTAGCACCATACTAAGGAAGTGAAGACCCCAACCACCTGTCCCGAGTCACCCTCTGTCTCACCAGTCTCTGCAGTGCTACTGGAGCAAATCCTGGAGCACCATATAGACTCTGAGTTTGTGCAGGGTTATTCACCCCAATTCTCGGAGGATGACTATTCAAGCCTGAGTCCTCTGTCTCCACAAAGGAAATCAGTGCACTCACCAGTGGCAATTAACTCACTGGTGCTTCCTACTCCAGGTGTGAGGAGGACCCTGGCGGCCCTGCCTCAACCAATTCCACAGTTGCAGGCACCTACCGGGCCTATGCTTCCGCAGCCGCCAGCCATCACCCCGCAGACGTTAGTCCCTCCAAGTGTTTGCCTCACTGAAGTCGCTAGTGCAGCAATTAGATAAAAGGCTGCCTGCCATGCAGGAACAACAGGATATCTCATACAAGGTTCTTCCGGGTCCTTCAGGGAGTTACCCGATTCCCTATTGGGGACAAGGAAAAGATACCACTGAGAGAGGAAAAAGAACACAGAGGTCCAACATCTCCTAGGTGAAGTAGTTCTCCTCTCAGGCAGTGACCTCTCAGGCTTTATGATATGATATGGCATTTATAACGCGACTATACACAAGTGTTTTAAGGCACGACAAGGCAAGGGAGGGGTAACAGAGGGAGGACAGACAACGATCCTACTAGGTCAAGTGTCATTCATATCGCGCAGGTGCGAGGGACGGGGGGAGGAACAGTGCAGTACATCGGAATAGATCATAACATTAAGTACAAGTAACGACCAGCAAGTGGCAAGTGCAGACATCAGGTGTCAAGTACTGGTAGGGGGACTGTAGGGATACAGAAACAGTCCCCAAGTGCGGGAGCTGCCAGGCAGGCAGGGCAGGTGTGAGAGACTGGCGGGGGAGGGTCCTGGGCCCGAGATCAGAGGGTGTCCAGGAATCCAGTGCAGATCCGGTAACAGCCAGGAGGTCAGCAGGAGAGAGGAGGAGAGAAAGCCGAAGCAAAGAGAAAGGTTTTGAGGTGTTTCCGGAACCAGAGATGGTTCTCCTGAAGTTTAAGGGAGGCAGGGAGGCTGTTCCAGAGGGAGGCCCCCAGCCGAACAAAGAGATCTACCACCAACTCGTTGCTTGGAGAAGCGACTTACCGGCATCAAGAAGCCCCTTAGGAGCATAAGGTTCCCCAAAAGTCTCTACTAAGACCAGCTGATTCTCCATATCGCGAGCAAGAAGAAGAACTGACATGGATGACGACAATCCTAATACAGACACTACAACCACCCACTCCCTGCCCTACAATGACTAGGACGAAGACAACTCAGAGATGGATCAAATACCGGATAAGCCTAATAAACAGTCCCCTCCCGACAAAGTAGGGGCATTTAATACCATCATGCAAAAAGCATATGAAGAATTAGGCCTCGTAGCATCAGAGGCGAAAAAAGATGGCTTTGCTTTTATCTAATGCACAAAAGAAGGAAGCCAGTCATGTCAATAGCTATATTATATAATGTGTAGGAAGAGGGCTTGCTGCTCATGAAAAAGACATTTTCTGAGCCACCACTGAAAGAAAGATTGGAAAATAAATGTAAGGCACCTGACGTATCCCATAAAGGCTTACCATCTCAGCCCACTCCCGAGTAAGTAGTCTCAGACCCTGCAGGGCAAAAATCAAACACCCAGGGGTGGAAGTGGGCTATCCCTCCGGACAATTACAACAGAAAACAGTATGCTTTTGGGAAAAGGATCTTGGCTACAGGAGCCACTATAGACAAAGCAGCAAATTCCCTGCCGATAATAGCAAGATACGACCGGGAAATGTGTAATAGGATGGCACCGCTGCTGGAACATATCTCAGACGACAAATGCAAGGAAGCTATGACCATACGGCGCGTGGCAGCAGAGGCCTCAAATCATGCCATCAACGTTGCCGTAGATCTGGCAGAAACAGGGTTTAAACAGATCAGCAATGAGGTGGTTTTAAGACAACAAGACTGGTTAAAGTGCATGGATTTCAGGCAAGACGTACAGGCAAACATCAGACATGCCGTTTAAGGGCGACCAGCTTTTTATCCCAAAAATTGATGATGCCCTAAAGGCGATTAAAACCAACATGGACAAAGTAAGGTCTTTGACCTCCCTTCAAGCACGGCACACTTTTTGGTCCTTTCTGGGAGCCTCACAGCGCTCGACAACTTCTGGCTGGGGAAACAGATCCTACCAGAGGGGTCGTCCTATTCTCAGGGGTATTGGCAAGCGTACAGTAAGTCATACCCATACGAGCAAAAAGACTACAAGACGGCACCAAGAAGGCGTCCAGGAACAATTGCCCCAAAAGGGAGAAAACGGAAGCAAGCTTGACTTGCACGGTTTCCAAGCCCCTACAGGAACTCAACAACATACACAAGTGGGAGGCAGTCTACAGTACCACCTGCAACAATGGAAGCAAATTACTACAGCCAAATGGGCCATAGATATGATCCAAAAAGGTCATGTGTTGAAGTTCAGCAAACCACTGCTTTAAGCTCCACAAAGTGCACAAAAAAACCAAACTTGCGAGTCCTGCGAAACGAAGGGGAAAACATGCTCATCAAGCAGACCATAGAAACAGTACCAAGAAAAAAGCGAGGCAAAGAAACGTGCACCATGTTCTCTGTTGTACGAAAACCAGACAAATCGTGGAGACAAAATTTGGACATGTGAGACCTCAACATGTCCATAAAGAAGCACAAATTCAAAATGGTCACCCTGGCTGACGTTATAAAAGCGGTACAAAAAGGAGATTTTTTTGCATCTCTGGATTTCAAAGATGCATATTTCCACATTCCTGTTCAAAAGGCTCACATCAGGCTTCTAAGGTTTGTCATGTGGAACAACCATTATTAGTTCAAAGTGCTATCATTTGGGCTGTGTCCCAAATCAGGGAGGGGTATCACATATACTTCTACATCAACTATTTTCTGATAAGGCATCCTCCGAGACAAGAGCGCAAATTGCTGGTCAACGCGTTAGACACATCCTATCCAGTTTCGGCTTTACAATCAACTCCGACAAATCCTACTTCAAGCCATCCAACACCTTGGTGTTCTTTGGGACACAATTCAACACCATCAAGGGCTGTCTCCTACCTCCCCGGAAAGGACGCTCTCCATTCCCCATCTACTGAACAAATTCCAGCCTGCTGGTATTGCTGCCTCAGTGGTCCCAAAGTAGCCTGGGGAAAAGCTTCTGTGATAATTACTTCTGTTGAGGAGTGGAGTCCAACCAATTTCAACTCTTGGGCCTTGCATGTTTTAACTCAGGGTTACTGCAGTCCTTTTTGCTCAGTGCCCTCCAGACCATCCTCATACTAGTCCTTGGCTGCCTCTGGCCCCTCTCCTACTGCAGGATGTTTGTCTGCTTCTAGCGAAGAGTGCGTAGAGCTGGCACCTTGCTCTTAATGAGGCAAGGGCTGGTGTTCTTTTTACTTTCTGTTTCCAAAGTAGGATAAGAGGCTGCATCCTGTCCTGGATCTGAGGCTTTTGAACCTGAACCTGCGCAAGAACAAGTTCAAGATGATCACTTTGGCGCAGATCCTCCATGCCCTCGAACTGCACGACAGGTTCCTGGACCCTCCAGGATGACAACTTCCATGTGCTAATCCATCTTAATCACAAGAAGTATCTAAGATTAGTAGTAGTGTTCTGCCCACTACCGATTCATTGTCCTACCATTCAGCCTTTCGTTGGTGCCCTAAGTCTTCGCCAAGCTGCTGGCAGTGGTAGCAGCTCAACTCAAGAGGAAATGCATAAACGTCTTCTCCTACCTGGATGAATGACTCATCCAAGCACTCTCCCCAAACCAGGCATCTGCACATCTGTACCATATGCTCAGCCTGTTGCACAGTTTTGACTTCTTCCTGAACTTCAAGAAGACTCATGTTTTGCTGTCCCAGTCCCTCTACTTCATTGGGGCAATCTTGGACACCCGCCTGTGCAGGGTCTTCTTCCCGTGGATTGGCTGGCAAACATCTTTCAAATGCTCCATGTTTATCATTCCCAGCGGATCCTTCCGGCTTCCATCTTCCTGCTTTTACGGGGCCTTGTGCCCTTCTGCATCCTGGTGCTGCCAGATACGCATTCGATTTCTCCAGTGGCTACTTTGTGTTAGTGGTTTTAGTTTCAAGGCAACATGCCAGACCCATTAAAAGTCTCTTGAGAGGGTGTCTAAATAACTCCTATGCTGGGCTTTGCCACACCATTTGCCGAGAGGGCAGAAATGGAAGATCTGTCAGGAAGTTCTGCTGGAGATCTTTGCCCTTTGGGTCACTATTCAGGTGGACTTCTTTGCTTCCAGTGTGAACAGAAAGTGTGAGTTCTGTTCTAGGGAATTTTCTCCTCAGGGAGCTCTGGGGAATGCGTTATTTGTCGAATTAAACTTTCTCTATGCATTTCCTCCCATCCCCTTCATTCCGCTGGTCTGCTCCACGTGAATTATGATCACTCCAGACTAAGCCCGGAGGACGTGGACATGTCCATGTGCCCTCCCAGATGCCCTCTGGAGGGTGTGGACCTACTCAGAGGGCCAGTTCATCCATTTGCACCTCAGCAATCTGAACCTTCATGCGTGGCTGCTGAGGGGCCGAGGTATAAGTAGTTGGACAGGTCGGGTGATATCCTGGATGTACTCCTTTCCACTCTGAGGGCAGACACCAAGTCCATTTATTGCTGCAGGGGGTGTACATTCTCAGCTTGGTGTCAGGAGAGAATTCTGGACACTCTTGCCTGTCATTCCTGGTCTGTACTGCATTTACTACTTTCTTTGGCCGTGTCGGGCCTTTAGATTGGCTTTGTAAACTGGTAACCTGGTACCTAGCTGCCATTTCTGTGTTTAAGAGGCGTAGGGCTCTTACTTCAAGATCCCCATTGTTAAGCAGTTTTTGCAAGGTTTGTGCAACCATGTCACTACTTTCCACCACACCAGTTTGTTATTCTTGGGTGGGGCTTTAATTTGGTGTTGTCTTTTCTCATGCATGCTCCATTTGAGCCCCTGCATTCATGTTATTTAAGATTGCTCACCCCTAAGGTGATTTTCCTGGTGGCTATCACTTCTGCAAGACGGTTGAGTGAGCTCCAGGTGTTGTCTGTTAAGCCTCCCTACTTAGCGTTAGGAGACGATTAGTAGAGAGTGAGGCCGTCCTTCGTTGCTAAGGTTGTGTTAGACTTTCATCTCTCTCAGAAGATGGAGGAACAAATCAATTGGCTGCACCCGGTGCAGTCCCAAAGCTACTATATCTCTCGGACAAGAAATGTCAGGAATGTTGACCATCTCTTTGTGGGTTATGCTGGTGCTCATGCTGCCAGGTCTGTGACTAAACAGGAAATGTCATTAACCTCTTCTGCATCTTGGAATGCTATGATTTGGCTGGGAAGGATGTCCCTGATGGTCTCAGGGCTCATTCTGCCAAAGGACTACTTCCAGTTCTGCCCTGCAGAAGGAGGACCTGTATTGGACATATGCTAACTAGCTACGTGAGCTTCGCTGCACCCGGTTGCCAAACATTACTACCTGGACTCCCTGTCACGGCAGGAAGCTCACTTTGGCCACGCAATCCTCCACAGTTTTCTGCTGTAGCTAGTGTCTTATTCTCCTCCCTCCTCCTGTTTACTGCCAAAGGAGTCCATCAAAGATGAGGAATCTGCGGGAGCAAGGAATCCATTAGAAGAACAAAGGACCTCTCAGAAATATTCTTTCTGGTGTATGTTCCTCAAACAGATTCCTCATCGCCTCCCACTTGGCGGATAGCTCATACTGCTCCTCTTTATACTGGCATTTGTTTTTTTATTTTTTATTTGTTTATGGTTCACTTACAAAAATGCAGAACCTTTACAAAACGAAATTTAAAAGAACAATTACATATTTACATTTACAACAGATAAACTTTACATCTTATTATAACACAGTTTGAGATGGAGGATATCACATCTGACACTTTATCTCCTCTAATTCTTAAAACTAAGCAGCTCTTTTTCAATGTGCCTGCACAGACTAACCAATTCAAATACCAGGGGTTTATGCGTGCCTTGCATCATTCGTGCCCAAAAAAATTGCAGACAGTCTTCAAAATCAATATTTACAAATTTCAAGAGTCGGTTGGTCCTCATTGATTTAAAATGTGGGCACTCAAGAATGAGGTGTTTCATGGTTTCAATAGGCTCATTGCATGAGGGGAAACGATATTTAGTTACATTGGGTTCCCCTTTGTTGATCCAATTTGCAGTTCTTTCCCTGGTGTGATATAAGTTCAGCCTGTACTATATATACGCTTGTCTGGTGTGGTTACATGGAAATAAAACAACATGATCGAATCTAGGAATCTGTTGTTTAAGAAATGCACCATACTCTTTGTACATTTTATATGTGGATATTCTTTCTATTGTAAGCAGCCAATCCTGTTCAAAGAGATTCTTTTTTGCAAAACCCGAGCGCTGATGAACATCTTCAATAGTAATGCATAAAGAATTCAAAAGATGTTGCATATTAAGATGATATTTGTTAAAGGAGGCAAAGTGGAAGAGTCCAACATACTTTTCAGGTCTTCGTATAAAGAGTTCTTAGGAGGGAAATTGATTTTTACATAGCCAGACAGTTGTCGCCATTTCCAGCGTGCAGACAATGCGACCAACCCAAACTCATGGTGTATTACTGCATTTGGTATGCACATTGGGAGGTGCATAACAGATTTTATCAATGAACCCTTTGTGGAGTCCAGGATTGCACAGATGTCACATAGGCACATATCCATGGAATACAAAATGACACTTTCTATTTTTAACGTCAAAAAATCAATCATGGGGGTTAATGACAATTAACAATATTTTGAATAAATCCTTTTTAGTTGGGACAGTAGGGGGTGTGTCTTATTTTTAATCAGATCAGTCCATGCTTTAATTGAGTTTTGGGCAGTGAGATTGTACCCTAGATAGATCGCACTGGAGGTGCATGGGATTTGAGTTTTCATAATCTCCCATTGGTTTCCCATACTATTTTGTTTCAAGCCGAATTTCAAAATAGCCGTTTTAGCAGGATTTGGAGTCAAATTGTGTACAGCTGCAAATTCCTCGAAAAGCAATAGCTTTGTTTGCAACCCGGCCGGCGTGGGGTCAAAAACAATGATATCATCTGCAAACGCAATCCATTTCATCCGTAATGAGCCAATTTTAACAGAGAACAGATTGCTTTGATCCCATTCCTTATCAAGGTCAGAAAGATATAAATTAAAGAAAGTTGCCGCTAGATTGCAGCCTTGCTTAAGACCAATGAATGTACTGATAGGGTCAGTTGTTCTTCCGTCTGCAGAAATGTTTATTTTGTAGGAGGTGTTAGTATGAAGTTTAATGAACCAATAAAGTAATACTGTAGGGATTCCCATAGTCCTCATTTTATTCCACAAGAGATTTCGTACCACGGTATCAAAAGCTGATGACATATCTATCATGACTATATAGACGGAGTAAGAATTCTTTCGCTTAGTGCTAGCGATCATATGTGACATGAGCTGGCTTTTAGCTACTGAGTGCTGGAGAAAAGGGCAGGACTGTTTTCATGGTGCAGGATGTATTCATATGTACGGCCCGACGTCAGTTTGGGTGTGAGGTATAATATATCTTTGAGAAATCTGTGTGAGGAACACCCATCAGAAAGAACAGTACCAACAAGGTAAGTAATTTATGGGCCGGGAGGAAAGCTCAATGCGTTTGTCTTGGAAGCACGAAAACGCAGTGCAACACAGGTTCGAATTCCGTAGCTTATAAAAGGTTCATTCATTTGTTTATCCTATAAGGTGCAGTTATAGCATCTGTTGTTGTGGTATTTTTTCTGCATCATGCCATATTTGTAACAGCCATGCAGGACACATGAAGGCCAGAAATAGATTCCAGTAGTGCGGTCATTTTGGGCTCCGTGTGCAAATCATCAGCACTGCATTTAATCTAAGATTAGGAACAAGCACTGAAGAAAAACTGTTTTGGATCTCCTCTCCGCATTGGAAAGGCATTTGGTTAGCATTGCCATCATATGCCTAGGTACTCGCATTATTTGCCATCTGTTGTGCATATGGTGTCTGTAATAGTGGTATCACAATGGTGAGTAAATTGACTTTTGATGATGATATATGGAAATAATGCTTATACCTTTCACGCCATGTTCCATGTGGTAATGTCTGGGCAAATCAATTCAACTGATGTTCAACTATGATGGCAGCAGCTGACGACAGGTGTTAAATGCATGGTCATATAATGTTATTGCCTAGCATTAGCCTATGCAAAAAAACTGTGGACTTTGACTATGGTTGTTTGATCTACCTCCTGGCCACTTACTGCCAGGACCTGTTCCATGTCCAAGATGCTGCTGCCCCCTATCGACCTTTCTCGTAAACATTACTGCTTTGCTTCCAAATCCGTGTCTCCCAGTGTTACTCATATCTATTCATGTTCCTCAGTGTGGTTCTTTTGCGCTCCCCTTTCTTGCTCCTGTCCTGATGTCATGCTCTTGTGCCCTCTGTCATCTCTTGTCACTGTTTTGTCACTCCCATTCTCCATCCTCAGTGTGGATTTTGTTTTAGTCATCCTTATTCTCTTTTGACTTTTCCATCCCCCCTGCAAGCCGTGTGCTCTCTTTTGCATGTTTGGGTATCCCTACTGATTATAGCCGTTGCTTTTGGCTTTTTATTGCTCTGTATTTTACCGAAGCACCTGCCTTACGTTATGTACTCTATTACCTCTCACTCTTGCTTTCCGCCCCCCTGTGCATCCCTTCGGATAGCGGCGCGTGCATTGCTGCCTCCTTATAAATGTGCTGTTAATGTATTGTATGACAAACCCTCTGGATGGCGACAATAAATCATAATCAATCCGTTGTGCTGACACCAATATTTCTTCCTCTGGGAATTCTCCCTTGCAGTGCCGAGGGCGTGTGATAGTATTCCCCAAAACAACCTGACATTACCATTTCCTACAACGTCAGACATGTGTAGCTCCTGCGCAGTCCCTCTGGGATTAGTTAGTGTGATGCACACAGAATGGGGCGCAATATCAGTATCAAAACGATTTCTCCCAACTTCGCCTTCTTTTTGTTCAAAACTCGGCCTTCGTGACCACGGTTATAATATTTTAGTGGTCATTTTGAAGTTTTCTGCATACAAACATCTGGAGCATGGATTGAGGGAGAGTCTTAGTTATTTTAGAAATCCTTTATACTGTGACCCGCCTGTGGTACCCAGTCTCTAGTGTGCAGAGGAAAAGGGAAGGGGTGAAGCAGGGTAAGTACAGCTACAACTTACAGGCGATCCACACATCAGTGGGGCAGGTTAAAGGACAGTATGTGTGATAGCTTGCGTACATGCCAGGCCAGCCAGTTTACCAGGACTACAGAAATTCGTAGGGCCTGTTCTATGGCGTCTTGTCTTATGTGCCTTGAAGCCTCTTGTTTGTTGTAGTGCGCATAATCAATCAGATGAAATCAACAAGTTTTGCAAGGCTTACTTTCTAGAGGTGTGAGGCTCTCCATGAAGTGACTGAGTCCCGCTGCCAGGGCATCCATGCATCCCTATTTATGACCCTGGAAAGTTTATTTTCCATCATGCTTGAATCACTCTGGCTAAAATCAAAGTGTGTTCGTACAGGAGTGGGTTTCGTGTTGATATATATTGGGGACCCCAACATTGACTTCGTTTGTTTTGTTTCGTTACAGCATCAGCCACTACGTGATAGTGATGTCCATGACCATGTTTCTGATGCTCCTTAGTGGACTGGCCCAAGTGCTGACGGCAAAGAGAATCCAACTTTGGGGCCAAACCAAGCACCACATGACCTAGCCTCGAGGCAGGCTATGTTTTCGAAAACCAAGTGCCACCTGAATTTGAGATGGACTCTACTGGCTACCAGTTGTTTATAAACTATTGAAGAGTGCAGCAGCCTGCTGCGCAGTTACAAGTGATCGAATTGCTTTGCTTCAAAGATCTGGAAAATGCGAATAGGCTCGTCCAACCGCTGGCTCTGAAAATTTCTGGTGGCTCAGGATGCAGGGTGCCCTTTTTCCTCCTCTTTGTTTTTCTCCTCCATGGGATAGAAACACGGTGATTGTGTCCTTAGATACTAAATAATCAATGAGCATTATCTATTGTTGTTGGTTACTGAAAGTCATCTCTCAAAAGCAATTTTGTGTATTTTCATCTGCGAACAGCTAGGTCTCTTCCCAATTTCAGGACATTTGCATATCAGCGCTGTGAGGCGCTGTGTTCTACCATTCCCTTCCTGCCTGCCATGCACTGTAAACATTGTACATAAAATCTATCGCTTGAAGACTCGAACAAATATTACAGCACACAATCACTCTTTGAGAGCATTCCGTGGCTTGCGCTGTGTTCCAGGTTATAACTTTTTAAAGCAGAAACATAGAGAAGTTGCACTCTTGGATACTTCTTTTGTAACATGTTCTGCTACTGTATGGTTGTTTACAATATAAAACCCTTTGGGCTCATTTTCTACATTACACGTTTGTTTTCACTGCTTTCGAATTACTTTTCGCTCAAATCAAAGATCTGTAGAAGAATCAGAATCGGCAAAATAAGCGTTAGCCAAGCCAACAGTCCTGTCTCTTTATACTACAGAGCCTTTGTGTATTGATCACGTAAATACATATTCTGAGTATTGTGGCAAGGTTGAGTATGTGAATATGTGATGAGTGCTGTGCCATAAGACTCACTGGGCCTGGTTTACAAAAGCGTGTTTCAATAAACCAGGCCTACTGTGTTGTTTATTGAGCATTTGTGTATTTGCTACCTGTGTGTCATTTGTTTCACAAAGTATGGTAAGGTGCTGAGAACAGTGAGGTACGTGGACCAGCGTAGTGTTGAAAGTGTGAGCAGTGTAGACTATATTTTATCTCAAAAGGCTCCTATACGTGAAGGATCCGATAATGAGCCTATTTGAATTTTTGTTCAGAGTGATGAATCTTTGGATGTCGTCCCTTCTCCTCTAGGGGGTGCCCCTTCCCATGACGCCAGAGAGGTAAGGCTGCTACCAGATAGTTCCCTGGGGGTGGTACTCAGCGGGTGGATCTCATGGGGAGGGATCCTTCTATGGGACTATGCAAGACTGTCTGGGAAGATTGAGGTATGCCCAAAACATATCCCTGCCTCCCTCATTCTCCTAACCTATACAGGGACCCATAATCCCACACACTTCTATGTATTTGTGATTGGTAGATGATTTGGCCTCCCTAAAAATTACGAGTAGGGACAACCTATCTGAGTTTATGTGAAAAGTGGGACAAAGATGAATACAAGTAACCCAGTTGAGAACATCAATACTGAGACGAAGAAGAGGCGCAGAGTGACAAAGAATGCTCAGTAGAACCAAGATCAACATTCTAGTCTATACGATCAATCAGTAACATACAAAGGGAAGAAGGACTGAAGCAAAGAATACGCTCTCACTCAAGGAGCATTGAGCAAGGAAGCTGTCCCGTGCAAGAGGGGACGGGAAACTGGGACGTGAGAGCCACACAAGGGGTTGCAAGCAGACAGGCCAGAGGGCTGGTAGGAATGGAAGCCAGGTGGAAGGAAATCACTGAGACGTGCAGACGTGGAGAACGCCACCAGCCACCCAGCCTTCACTGAAGTATAGCCGCCACAGAAGAACCTGCGAGAAAGAGAGCGAGCGCAGAAGACCAAACTGGGCAGCAGGGCACTCCGGGCAGACAGAGAAGACTCAGCACCAAACCCAAAGGTACCAGGGTTGTTGGGGTAAGCCAGAAGTGCACAGGAGGCCCAGGAACCAAGATTTGGAACCCGTGTAGAAATACAGAGACTGCCTTAAGTAAAGGGAGCCAAGTAAATACCTGGCAGGGTAGTGAACCAGGTATATCAGCAACAATCTGTATGAACGAAGAGGGGTCTGGGACCCACCACCATAGGAGAAGGCGATTACTAACACTCTCCTTTGTCACAGTACGTAGCAGGCTAGTGAACCAGGACCGCTTCACAAAACCTCAATTGTGAACACTGCAAGAATCCTGAGGGAGGCCAGGGGAAGGGCGTCATTACCCCAAGCATTGTGAACACAGAAAGAAACCTGAGAAGGGCCAGGGAAAGGCTATATCCATGGCACTGTAAGAAACCTGAGAAACACCCGGGGAAGGTAGTCATACCCCCTGGCATTATGAACAGTAAAAGGAAGCTGAGAAGGGTTAGGGGAAGGGAGTCATTTCCCTGGCACTGTGAGAAACTCGAGAAAGATCTGTGGGAAGGGAGTCACCCCCCGCCCCCTGGCACTGTGACATTGTGAAAATAAGACCATACTTGGCAGGTTAATGAACCAAGGGTTCATGTGATAATATCCCTGCAAAAATGTTGCCATACAAGAATTGCACCATTTTTTGTGGCAATATTATCCCATGGAAATTGCGGGGGACACCCCCCCTCCCCCCACATTTTTTTAAATGGAGGAGGGGACACCCCTGCAACCCCAGCTTTCATTTACCCCATATAATATCCCCCTAAATAATGTTGCCTATGCCGTTTCCCGGCGACTCTATGTATGGCAACATTATTTATGAGGATAATATTAGCTGATATCGAACCAAGTGGGTCCAATCCTGGGGAAGGGAGTCATTCCCTCAACTTGAGTAAACCCTGACAAAGAGCCTAAGAGAAACCCGGGGAAGGAAGTAATTCCCCCATCCTGTGGAAACTGCAATTTTCTGTCGTACCTACGAAAAGGGACTGCACCCTGGAGAAGGGAGTAATTCTCTTAGGAAATCATCCCTCCGCATCACCAGCACCGTAGACCGCTCTCTGAAGAAAGAGAGACACTCTTCTGCATTAAAAAGAATGACCAATCCTTTAGTTTAGTTATAAGTGCAAGGGATGGAAATAGATTTTTGACACAGGACGGTGGGCATTTAGTTACAGACATTCTGACTCATCCTTAGTATTTAGTTGAGGCTGGGAAACCCCTCTTAGAGTTGGGGAAAGTTAGTGTTCTTTTATTTTCCTAAAAATAAAAGTCTTTGGCCAAAAACACCTGTGTCTCAGTCTCCTCCTTCCACAGCCTTACTGCAGACAGAAGTGAATTTACTTTGGACCGAGACAAATGTCATAAAAGGATTGATTGGTCATGCAATTTAAACTTGGGTTTTACGCTACTGACCAGAGTTCTGAAATGCAAGGTGTTATTATGGGATCGAATCCTCTCACCACAAAAGTCACTTTAGCAGAGTATGCTAGGCAAAGTTTTAAACCCTACTAGCCACAAAGATATCAAAGTGTGGTGCCTTATGGACGAGTCCTAATATTTATAATGTTATTAAGTTTTAAATGATCGCCTTCCTTATTGGTCTATGGCCCAAGAAAAGCATCACTGTAGAATTTGCAAAAATCTAGTTGAATTGGAAACCACTAGACACTTAACACATCGTGGGCCTCATTATGAGACTGGTGTAGCCTTGCCGGTAAAACTGGCACGGCTACCGCCGGAATAATTTTTTTCCGTTGCCCGGGAATGGGCAATTACCGGGGCATTACAGTCCCGGTGGACCAGGTAATTGCCCATTCCCGGGCGCCGAAAAATATTGCTCCACATTCCCATATGAGTTCCATTGGACTCAATGGGAATGGGGAGGCCAGATGCACCGGCACCATTCGTGAATGATACTGGTGCATCCGACATGGTCTGCTTGCGGGTGCCGGTACGCCCGCCAGGTCAGACCTGGTGGGTGGAAAGGCACCCACGAGCAGACCTCGTAGCTTGCCGGTCCGGTAACAACGGTACCGGCAAGCTTACCAGTACTGTTGTTACCGGACCGGCAAGCTTATAATGAGGCCCAGTGTGTACCTGTCAGAGCTGTATAGCAAATTGTTAAGCAGGTTTGTGCACGATATTCAAAATATAGAAACAGATGCTTTCTGGGTCTATTGTACATCCGGAAGCATTACGATATTAGCTAATGCATTATGGGGTCTATGGTCATTCATTTTAGAGCTTATTGGAATGCCGCAAATGTTTTGCTTACCTAACAGTTCATTTTAAACCAAAAAGAGGTGTTTTATATAAATGTATCTGTTAAAGGTGAGGTAAGGTTAGCTTGAATTTTATATTATGGTTCAGATGATAACTTTTCATCATGGTATGTATTGGGAATATGGATTTAACATAACAATGTGTATATTTTATTGTATTTGATTTTTCTGAGTGGATGAACCTTGTTGTATTACATGCATAATTATGTTAGTGTGGAAAGCTTTGTTTTTAAACTGTAACTTACTGAATAAAAAAAAATGTTGTTAAAGGGGTTTTTCAAGGAGTTCATCTCAGACAAATAAAAGCATGGCTTCGCCTCAGGTTGAAACAAACGACAAAGAAACAGCAGGACGACAGTTTAAAGCAAGGGCATAGACAGTAGGAGAGCTTCTTCTTGGGTTGGAATTAAGTACGTCACTTCCTGGAATCCCATAGTTTCAAAGTCTAGGTCCTCCTGCCAGGCAACATAGTCACTTATGATCGAAAGGTGTTTTTAGCACGATCATCACTTCTTTCTGCCATTCCTATTGTTATTGCCCTCTTTTTCCTTTACTTGCACTGCAGTTTTCTGGTCCAGGTTGCGCACACTGCTGTACCCCAAATAGGAGCGACAACTGGTAAGATGCTGAGGATCTCCAAGTGCATTGTCCCTGGTGTCTGGCAGGTTGGATGGGATATTGGGGTGAGGGACTTCTGCCTTAACTCTTGGGCTCGCTGACTGCTCCCCATCCCTTCCTCTTACAGTCTCCTCACGCCTCTCTCACAGTCACATCCATTATAATTCTTTCTCTTATTTTCTCTGCTTCATATTTCCTTGCACCAAACTCCTATCACCTCCTTGATGTTCTGTCACATGCTCGTACCCAGTAGCGACTGGCAAATTATTTTACTTTGAGGGTGTAAATGTTTCCCATGAAATGCAGGAGTGACAGATTTTAGCGAGTAAGCCTTAATCAACCAAGAAGGATTCAAGCGCATTCTCTCCCGAGAACATTTCTTAATAGTAGGTTAAAAAGGTGCATCTTAAAGCCCACTTTCTGTGAAAAATTTGGTAAAAAGCCACACAGGTTGTGATTGGCTTTTGTGAGACAGGTATAGTATCAAGAGAGATGACACAGACAACAAATGTATAGTTCCAAAAAGAACTCCATTAATGATTAGGATGGTGTAGCGCCTTACTTGCTCTATGATATGGTGGAAGTTTCCCTACCTAAAGAAACTAAGAAAAGTCTATGTTTGCAAGTCCAAAATAAGAATCTGTCTGTGTCAAAACCTATGCTTGTCCTCACAACTATAACTTAACATGGTGGGGGAATCGTCTCAGCAAAATATAAGTGTTCAAAATTAAAGGTTAAGTTACTTGCAGCCTGAGTTCTTCTTGAGTTCCCTATCTCAAGTTCAATACAGTTCCAATATAGGTTCCCTTCAATAGAGTTTGGTCAAGTTCTGAAATAACCTTCTTCAAGTTCGGGTGTATCACAAGTCACACCAAACAAAGGTCCTGGGCTTCCCTTCCCCAAGTTCAAATGCAGCATAGTTCACACAAAATGGAGATCCGAGGACTCCCTTCCCCAAGTTCAAATGCAGCACAGCTCACACAAAAACTGAGATCCTGGGACTCCCTTCCCCAAGACTTTATCTGAGCATTCACTTTGTTTCATCCGTTCAAAGTTCACACGAAAACACTGGGTCCACTTAACCCACATTTAGGTTTGCTTCACCAATTGTTTCAAACTTCTTTGCAGCTTGGTCACCATTCAGAGTTACCTGGGCTAGGCGCAGTTATCAGACCGCATGGTCTACCCATCACAGGTTGCGTAGCCATACATCTCCCCAAAGCTGATGTGCTCCTTTTTATAGGCTCTTCTGCCTTGGGGTTTCACTTTCCACACTTGTATTCCTTGTAACACACTTTTATACCAGTTCTTGACTTGTCATATACGTTTATAGTTATAACTGATATTCTTTATTATTATTCTCTGCACTAGTAATGCTCAAAGCAACTCTTCAGTTTCATCATGTCTTTAATTCTGTTCATATTGCGTCGTACTGACAGCGTGCTACTTGATATGTCCATTTGACTTAGTGCTCATTCACCATTCAGCATATCGTAGTTTAGTCCAATAGTAACTTTCTCTCAGTTTGATATTCAATATATGCAGCGTGGACTGGTGCGCATTCAAATAGCATCTTTCTTTCAGTTTGGTATTCAATATATGCAGCACTGATTTGTGCTCACTCAAATAGTACCTTTCTTTCAGTTAAGTATTCCATATTTACAGCATTGACTGGCGCTCGCTCAACTAATAACTTTCTTTCAGTTCGGCATTCAATAAGTGCAACGTTCACTTGCGTTCGTGGACGGAGTTCTCCCGTCTCCTCAGTGTCTTCTGACACTTACTGGCTCTTTGAAACTCCTCCCGGCGCACACCGGCTTCTATGCTCTTCTCCACCTCTGCTATATGGCAGCACCTGCTGCCCGCCTTCTCCTACGAGGGTTCCCGGTCCTGCCCAGTCCCTCTGGCAGGGCTTCCAGGATCATTGCTGGCGTTTCGGCTTCCTGGTGCTCCAGCACAATGGATTCTCTTCTCTCTTCCGTCTGCTGCTCTCTGCATGTTTTTGGGATCCACCTTTTATACTTTTATCAATTTTTAAAAGGCTGCAGGTGAAGTTAAGTAAACTCAATTGCCTGACCTTGCGTAAGCCTGTTAGTGTGACATGCCTGATGTTCATTACTTGATGCCTCCAGGCCCCTCTTCTTCATCACATTATTAGAGTGGTGTTTGCAGTAGGAAGTGTGCACTACTCTTAGATGCCTCTTCCTCTTCAGAGTACTTGGTGGGAAACTACATGGAAGGATGGGATAAAATTGACAATAACCCATGAAGACTGAGGGGTGGTCAGGTAGGTCAGTGTTAGTGAAGGGGGGCTACCATGTGTCATCTTCAGGTACCCTCTCTCCAGTCCCCAAGGACCCTCCACCCAGGTGATCCTACCTCACTTGTCCACCCCCAGGACCGGGATCCGTAAGTGATGGCCCTTCCCTGGCAACCTGAACAAAAGCTTCCTGGGGAGTAGATATGAGAGTACCTTTAGGTTTCTCACACTTTGTAGTGTAAAAGATGAAAATGGGCAATAGATGCCAAGTCACCAAAAGTGTACAGGAGCCTTTTCCAATGCATTTTCATGATGCTTTTGCCCATGGTATATGCCAGTATAAAAGAATGTCCATGCTGGCTCTACCTGTTTATTCCAGTATTCTCTTGTAAGACCATGGGCCTCATTACGAGCTTGCCGGTCCAGATACAATGGTACCAGTAAGCTTGCTTGTACCGTTGTATCCGGACCGGCAAACTCGGAGTTGTGCTCGCAGGTGCCTTTCATTCCGCCATGTCTGACCTGGCGGAATGAAAGGCACCCGCGAGAACAGCATGTCGGATGCACCGGCACTGTTATAAACAGTGCCGGTGCATCCAACCTCCGCATTCCCATTGAGCCCTATGGCGCTCAAAGGGAATGGGGAGCATCCCATTCCGGCATCCGCAGATGGGCAATTACCAGTTCCGGCTGGGCCATAATGACTCGGTAATTGCCCATTCGCGGGTGCTGGATATTTTTGCAAGTTTGGAGGTAGCCTGCCTTTATTACGGGCAAGGCTACCTCCAAACTTGTAATGAGGCCAATGCATGTGTCTGTAGGCTTTCCAGTAAAAATACCATGCCACACTAAAGAAAACATATCTAGACTGGCTGCAACAATGTAGGCTGTTATGGTAAGAACGCCCATCATGTTGGCTTCACCCTTGATGCCAGTAAGAATGACATGCCACAGTAAGAACACCTCTCTAGACTTGCTGCAACAATACAAGTCAGTTTAGCCTTGTAAGAACACTGATGTTGGATTTAACCTTGTTGTTCATAAAAGAAATGCCATACCACAGTAACAAAACCCGTCTTGACTGTCTGCACCCATGTAGGCCATTATGACACATAAGGACACTCATCATGTTTGCTTTAACCTTGATAAAAGTAAAAATAAAATGCCATACCTGTCCAGACTGGACTTCCAGTGTTGACATTTAAGACCGCTCATTACGTTGGCTTTACCCTTGTTGCCAGTAAGAAATACTGCTGTACCAATGTAGGGCAATCCTCTAATCATAGGCCCGCATCCCGCCCGGTGCACATGCAAGCACACATTCGTATAGCATTCACACTTGCACCCAAACAACATGCATGGCTTCCAGAGGGACATGTGACTGTCTGGAGATTCTTTTTTTAATTGTTTTCTTTTTGTTCCTTAACCGCATACTGCTTTGCAGTGGATCCTGTACACCATCTGAGGGTCCTCTCTACAACGCTCCCTGGGCCAACAATACAGAGGACTCTGCAAGTGGGGAAGCCATCTGGAACACTGAGACTGGAGGATAGTTTTTCAATAAAGTGTTTTATTTGTTCCTTGACCACATCATGTATAACCAGACGACCCTGTGCACCATCTGAGGGTCCTGCCTACAAAATAAAGCTCTCTGAACCTACAGCACCCACGACTCTGCAAGTGTAGAAGCCTTCTGGGACACTGTGACTCGCTTCCAGGGTGGCCTGCGACACACTGCCTCCCTTATTCAGTCTCTCTTGGGAATCTAGCCTGCGCGTCTGCAGCCAAAGGCCAAAAGCAGCAAAGGACAGCTCCTTGATTGGGCCTGTTAGGGCAGAAAGGGCCTATTGCCAGAACCCCCTGCTCATGCCAGGACCTCACCAAGCTCACCCTTTACTGGACTTCTGCTTCCACGCATGGAATCCTTCCACCAAATGACAATCCATTCACTGCAAAGCTTCTGTTACAGGACCAAAGAACATTGCGGTTTTGGTTCTATTAACTGTCATTTGGTTATGTATAGCCCACTTCTAGCCTACTCCTGCTTCTTCTCTGCCAGCCATCCACCCCTCCCTTTCAGCTCACCTTCTTCTCCCTTGGGCTGCACCCTTTCTTCATTGTCTTCACTTGCCTATTTCTTCTGCCCTCTATATAAGCAATCTTGATTTCGCTCCATATTCTTTTCTACTCACTCTTCTCCTTCCCTTCTCTCATAGACTTCAGCCTCAACTTGGTGTAGCTTTTGCATCAGTTTGTGGCCTCCCCATCCTCCTCTTTCCCCGCGCACACACACTCCTCAAAGAAGACACTCCTGTGCTTAGAGGATGTCCAACCTCATCTATCCTCCCTGCCTACGGCCCAACATCTGCTCTTTTACCTACCTTCTGTCACTCCTTCACATGGCCTCTAAAATGCCCAATCCTTCTGCAACAAGTCTTCCTACACCACTGACCACTTTGACTCTTATCACCCTCAACTTTGATTTCTTGCTATGACAGAAACCTTGATCTTGTCATGCGCCGGGCATCTCAACGCATTTGATACCGCTGGCGACTCGGGCGCCATTAGAGTTCCACCACGTTGCTGACCCCAACGTATGTTAGCGGTCTAGTGTTGCTGCTGCACGACTGCTGGGAGGTTTAACTTCCTTTAATTCCCGGCGGCTTGTGCGTTGCAACTGCAGCTTTCTTCCTACTGTCCGGTGAATACGCTGTAGTTTTTCCTGTTCGGTGCATACCGCACCTCTGCCTGTTTCTTCCGCGCTCTACGGCTTCTGCCTCCTCTCTGCTACTCCCCTCTTGACTCTCTCCCTCTATGCCCTATGTGGAAATTACTCTTCTTTCTTTCTTTTCCCGCCTCTTACTGGATCCTCTGTTGTGCCCTTTCACTCTTTACCTCTCGTTTACGCTCCGACTTCTGTCCGCTCTGTTTACACTGCTGCTCCACTTAGAGCACTCATTGGATACTCCCCGCTTCCTCCTGGTTCCTTCCCCTTTCCTCCTCGACTATACTGGAACACCAGCATTTGTCCTTCAGGCTGACAGCCCAGACTTCGGTCTCAATCCTGGTTGCTGCACTTCCACCATAGTGGTTCAGGTGTTCGCATCCTCATAGGATCTTCTTTGGGTTTTCTTTCTGCCTCCCGGCTTTTTTCCCCTTTTTAGGGCTTGTCCCAAAAGAGGAGCCAGTGGGCTGCTATCGCTCTTCAGTATCCACAGTGGCTTCCTTTCGGGGAAGGCCGTATCTCTACAAAAAAGGAGACCCTTGGAAGAAAAAGAAAAAGAAGACCTGGGGGTATCATCAAAGTTCAGGTAAGGATGAGGGGTTGGATGTGGATTTGGAGGGCAAAGGGGATCCAGTTGAGAGATCTACCCTCATGACTGTTACACTAGCAGCTCTCTACACTGACACCTTCTCCCACTCTCCCAGACTTGTTGTGAAGGGTGGCAGAGTGGGGTTCCTTATCAACCTCGACACCGCCCATCTACCCCCTCTGACATCAACACTTCCTCTTTTGAATATGCCACTATTCAACTCCACCCTCCTACTTCTCTCACTGTTCTAGTTCTCTATTGACCCTCTGGTCCTCTCAACTGCGTCTTACCGGATCTGATTCTTTTGGTTCAGTCACTTCTTAGTAGCTTCCCCATTGTCCTGCTGGGGGGCTTTAACCTTCCCAGCCCTCTGCAGTCACCTTCCTTGAACTTAAATCCCTCCTATCTGACCACTCCTTCACAACCAGCCTACTCATTCTGGCAGGAACTCTCTTGAACTTGTCTTTCTCTCTAATTCACTCTCCTTCGAGCTCTCCATTGACCCCTCTCCATTTGATCACTCCATTGTTCACTTTAACATCTCTGTCCCTCCACCTTCTTTTTTTAAAAAAAACGTTTATTTTCTTAACTCTTGACTGGCAATGCAGAAGACACAACAGGTGCAGGCAGCGACAAGGACACACGTGAGTCCACAGATGTTAACATACACAGCATTACAGTGGTACAAAGACAAATCATGTATGGTGGGGATTTACATTTTGAGATCACAGCAGCTACATGTGTAGGGCAGTGCGGGTTGGGGGCAAGTTCTGCAAGATTGCGAGGTGATTAGTGGTAATATTGGCCAGGTATGATTGGAACTCTGCCCACGTGTCCTTGGGTCTAGGGTCTAGAGGAGATGTGAAGTGTATCAATGTAGGTTTCTTCACAGTTCTGAGCCCATGTTAGGTCAACCAGCCATGCCTTGGTTGTGAGTATGGACCAACCTCCAAACTGGGCGCCCAAGGGGGACGTTCCATCTCGGTCTCCACAATATTTGACATTATCTTCAAGACTGACTCCCAAAACCCGGCCAGGGAAGGACAGCTTCAGAACATGTGGATGTGGCCGGTCTCACTTGCATGACACCATAGGCATACATGTTCCCCAGTCTGGAGTATTTTACTCAGTTTCTCGGGCATGTAGTAAAGTTTGTTTAACAATTTAAATTGCATGGATGACCCTAAATCTGGCGTTCAGGAAGACATTGGGCCTCATTACGAGTGAGGCGGAACGGGTTAACGGGCTCCGCTAAAGGTGGCGGACCCGTTAAACCCGTTCCGCCTCATTACAAGCTCCCCTCGCGGGACCCGGTAAGTAATGCCTGGTCAAACCAGGTGTCCTTACTGGGTCCCGCGAGGGCAAGAGGGAGAAAACAACGGGCCGCTCGTAATCGGCCCGTTGTTTGCACCCTCTCCCATTCCCATTGAGCCCTATGGGGGCTCAGATGGGAATGGGGAAGGTCCGGGCCTGGGTTCCTGGAGGGAGGAATTACCGGGCCCTCCAAACTCTGAATGGCCCGGTAATTCCCCATTCTGGGAACCAGGACCTGATTTCGGAAGCAGCCATGCCACCAATAGCGGCATGGCTACCGCCAAAGTCGTAATGAGGCCCATTACGTTTCTGAAGGTACATGTGTTTCCATTGGGTGTTGGATAATGCCACCTTTAGGCTCTCTGCCCATTTCAACCTAATTGCTGGCATATCCGCTGATATTGTTCTCAATAACATCTTATATAGTGTGGAAAGTCAGAGGCGACAATTTGTGGTGTTTAAAATGTATGATACTTCAGTGTTTTTTGGGGGTTCATTAGGGTAATCCGGCCACCACGCAGTGACAGCAGAATGAATCCTGTAGTATTGCATCTGCTCGATGCCCAAGTCCCCATGGCCCTGTCTTCCCCAGCATAAGCTCAGTGACTTGTCCCATGTTGGGCCCAACCCCGTGAATTTCCATAGTGGGAGCTGCTTAGAGTATGTGTATGATCCCAGTTTTAACTATGATGGAACGCCACGCGGTCAGGGTTGTCCCTACCAGGTCACAGGGGCAGTTGTCAGTATATTTATCCTCTAGTATTAGTGACTGGAGGATATTCCTTCCCGCAACCAGGTTTTCCAGCCTCACATGAGGAGGGGTTGGGTCTTCCCCATACAAATAGGATGCAAATTGGGCTTGGGCAGTTAGCCAATATAATTCAAAATCATTTTGATTAGGGCAAGTCTGCCTGCCAGTGATATTGGAGACGACCTCCACCTGGTAACTTTGTTTCGGTCGTATTCTTCAAGGGCCGTGTAGTGATCCCGGAGGAGCAAGGTGACCTCACGGGCCACCCTCACGCTCAAGTATCTGATGCCATTTGGAGCCCATAAAAGGGGGAAGCTCCTGAAAGGTTCCTCTGTGCAGGGCGCCAGGGGGAAGATCTCGGGTTTGTTGTAATTTATAACGAATCCTGAATGCTCACCAAAAAAAAGTAATATCCCGGACAATAGGGTCCAAATTGGCTTGCGGGTCACGGATATAGAGCAGGACATCATCCGCGTATAGCGAGATTATTTCAGGAGTGCCACAGAGATGCAGACCTCGACTGCTGTGATGGAAGCAAATAAAATCCGCCATCGGCTCAATCACAAGTGCGAACAGGATAGAGGACAAGGGGCATTCCTGGCAGGTACCCCTTTCTGGCTCAACTTGATCTGAGACCCTAGAGTTGACAAGAACTCGCGCCAGAGGGCTAGCGTATAATACTTCAATGTATCTGAGCATCTCGGCCCGAGGCCCATTTTTTCCAGTACTAGGTATAAATATTTCCATGACACCATATCGAATGCTTTCGAAGCATCGATAGTCACCGCCACAGCTTCTATCTCTGGGTTAGTCGGGCCATCACGTTAAATAGTCTACAGAATCCCATCAAAATATTCCGGGGAGTCAATATTGGGACAATATGTGTTTACCAGAATGGTTTCAATTCCTTCCAGGATGCAATATACGATGGTGTATTTCCCAGCCGGGTCAATGTGTGCTTTCTTTTCAACAGATTTAACAGTTTTGTGCACCAATTTTAGAACACAACTGGATTGAATGGAGTAGGAGGTGAAGTATCTGTTCCCGCCCCATGTGGGGGCTATACGACAGACAGACATTGGCCCTTGCATGAGTTTCTTGTAGCATAAGGACATTGACCCCATGTCTAACAGCGTGAGCCATTATTTTCCTTGATTTGGTATAGTTTCCCAGCTCATTATATTAACACACTTTTCACCCATTGGACATGATTACCCACCAGTGTATATTACCTCGTAAACTCCTGCCCTGTCGATGCCCCTGTCCCCGCAGACGGCCCACTGCCCGCTCGCCAAGAGATTTTAACTGTTTAAACCCACATTATACAGATTAAAGAGCACCAACTAGATTCCCACCTTCACTGCCCCCCCCACCCAGCAGTGTATTGACCTCCCCGCATACCCCTCCCACATCTAAACTCTTGTCGGCCCACGAATATCTAGTGGGCAGACCCCTGAACTTGAAAAGATACAGAGCAGTTGCTAAGGGGTGAGCTGTCACTGTGTCGGAACTCCAACCATGTTACCATAATCATATTGAAAATTGTGGCGGAACAAACAAATGTGTATTTTGCACAAGAAGTGTAGAGGACTTCATACGTAAAGCAAATATGGGAAGTTTTCAACCAGGTCACTGTTCTCTGTGGGGGGTGACCTCTGGATTGTCTGCCGGAATCAGGGACTCTATACATTTTACTGCTTCTTCTGGGACAGTAAAAAAGTATAACTTCCCACGGAATTGAAAACGCAAGCGGGCAGGAAATAACATTGTTTATTTGATATTGCGGTGTCTCTGCATTTTCTTAATTCCAGTAAAAAGACAATGTTCTTGTTGGACCACAACAGAAGAGTCGGGGAAGATTCGAATAGTTTGGGATCCCAGTCTTAGTTCTTTCTTGTCCCTGGCCAAGCAGAGTATTTGGTCTCTGTCACAGTAACTTAGGATTTTAGCTATGATCTGACGGGGGAAGTCGCTGGGCCTAGGTCTAGAGGTGAGTGCGCTGTGTGCTCGCTCCAAAGCAAAGTATGGAGAGATTTGTGGATCCTCTGGGAGCTCCATAAGCAGGTGCTCCACGGGAAGCTCCATTTCCACCAACAATGCGCCCTCAGGGACCCCCACAAATCGAATGTTGTTTTCCCTCCAACGGGACTCTAAATCATTGCACTTATGTTTGACCAGTTTCATGTCCTTAGTAAGGGAGACCAAAGCAGTCTGGAGAGATTGTACATTGTCCTCAGTCGCCCCTATTCTTTCCTCTGCCTCATTGATACGTTGGACCTCCTTAGCAAGTTGGGAGCGCATGGAGGAGACATTTGCTATTATGTCGTCCCAATTTTTCATGAGCCCCCGAAAACCCTCTTGTCATAGCCTCCATCATTTGTTTAAGGTCTGGAGCAACTGCCTCAGGTGGTGGGTCTACTGGAGGTGGAGTTAAGGGGTCCCTGCCAGCTTCGCCCCAGGAGGACACCTTAGCGACTTTGTCCTAGGCTCTGTTTTTATTCCCTATGCCTGCCCCTTTGGTCATGATTAGAAATGCAGGAGCGTAGGAGTTGGGGATGGTGGGAGGGCTTATTACCCAGGGTCTCCGGAGCTGCAACACTTTGTGTCCTGTGTTGTGCCACAGGCCAAGGTGCTTGGTATTCCACAGAATGGGCCTCATTACGAGTCAGTCGGTCCAGAAAAAACCTGCCGCCACTGTTGTTTCCGGACCGGCTGATCTCGAGTTCTGCAGGCGGGAGGTGTCATTCCCGCCAGGTCTGACCTGGCGGGTTTACCACCCGCCTGAAGGCAGATGTGGAAACACCGGCACCGTTACAACATGGTGCCGGTGTTTCCACTTCTCCATTCCCATGGAGTCCTATAGGACTCCATGGGAATGGGGATTTACCGAATTCCGCCTCCGGAATTACCGGGTCACCGGGGTTGTAATGCCCCGGTGATTCCGGGAATCACAGAGGCGGAATGGTAATACGTGTCCAGCGGTAACCTGAGGGAATTTCAGGTACGGTTACCGCCGGACTTGTAATGAGGCCCAATGAGTTTCCAGCAGGGTGGTATGGAGACCCCCACAGATAATCAGAATGGGCCACAGGGGTTCAGGGTGTTTTTTGGGGGGTGGGTGCCGCAGTGTAGTATGGGGTGCCACAGAGGGGAACCCTCTGGTGCGGCTGAGGCAGAGGCGGGTGGCACAGCAAAACGGTGTATGCCTCTGAGGAGAAATAGCAAGGGACTCACCCGTAGAGAAGGAGCAGCGAGTCCAGCCGGTGATCAGCAACCCCTGTGGCTCAGATGAAGTAGATGCAGTCCTTCAAGGGGCCTATCATGGAGTGGAGATGGGGCACCAGTAAATAGGCTGCTTATTTACGACAATGGGGTGCCTGAATTGAGGGCCCAGATGAGGCGGGTACTGGGAAGGTGGTTCATTCTGGGAAAGCCGATGAAGTTTCCAGCGGTGTAGGGTGGGTCAATGAGTCCAAAATCGCCGTGGGGGGCCTCTGCCGGAGTTCTGTGAAGTAGCTGCCCCCACGGCGGGCAAGGTTAAGGGCTCGACTCCAGAGGGAAAGAGGCCTGAGGTTTGGTGGCTGCACATAGTTGCAGCAGGATATTCAAGGATTTTACCACTTGGGTGGCCTCAGTGTCCCCCCACGTTGCTCAAAGGAACCAGGGGCACTCCGGTAGCAGGGGCTAACGCAGAGTCCGACAGCGCAACAAGCCGATTTGATGTTTAGGAGAGGAACAGCATGGCACTCACCAGCCAGGGCTGGGGCTGCAACAATTCCAAAAGCGGTCAGGGGCCTCAAGGCCTGCCCAGCGTTTGAGTAGTGCTCTAGGGTGCCGGTCGCGGGCAGAACTTAGGGCACCATTGGGGAGGCCAGCAGCTCCAACACGGAGGAAGTAATTGTAGAGTGTGGATGAAGGCGTTGGGAGGCCGGTCCCACAATGGAGAGAGAGGTGGCACTGTATATACCCACGTTCTGTGAGGGAGCCCCAGCCTGGGTCGGGCAGGATCGGCGGCACGGCCTGCGATGCCCAAATTCGGAGGGATGGGGCCTTATGTAGCTGGAGCCGTCTGAGGGGGAGGAAGGCCCACTCCCCCGACGACTCTGTCTTCTTTCGCTGACCCTCTGGGGAGACCTCTGGTATCCGGGGGTGTGAAGGCAGGAAGGACACAGCCCTTTTGTTGGTAGCACCCAGCCACGCAGTCATCCCCACAGTCTGGTATCGGGCCTGGCGGGACAGGGCCGCGCCGTTTATTAGACAGGACACAGGAGATTCCCAAGTTCCCTACAAACATAGGTTCACCCAGCTTTCCGGTGGGCAAAGGTTGTGTTTTCCAGCACTAGTGGGTCCTGATTCCACCACAATTACCAGGATAATAGTGCCAACGTATGGAGCTCCAAGGCTAGACGGCCATCTTCCTCGGCTGGCCGACAGCGCTCCCCTGTCCTTCCACCTTCTACCTCTCATCTTCCCTCTTCAATGATTAAGAGGAAATTCAGGCAGGAATCTCTTGCCCCTAACCTTGATGGTGTGAGTAACCCTATCCTGTCTTCTATCCCAATTCATGCCTCTTTCATTGACCATGCTTTCTCTGACATTCACTATGCACTTATGAATCCATTTGACCAACACGATCATGCTTGCACTTTCACACCTTCCCATCCTCTCCCTTGGATCACTTGTGAAACTCAGACGCTCAAAACAAACATGTGCCATGACCTACGATTCTGGTGCAAATTACAGACACCTTCCCTACCCCTTGCTGTCCTAACCTCTCTTCGTTAGACTCCTCCAAATCCTCCTTCACAAACATAATCTCCTCTCTTCGCAATCACCCCCACAAACTTTCTTCTACTGTCCAATCTTTGCTCACACCTCCCAAGCCAATATCTATCACCTCCTCCCTTTCTGTTAACGACATTGCTCACTCCTTTTCCACTAAAATCTCTAAAATGTTTGTCACTCTCACAGCCCCCTCTTTCCCTCCCGAACACTACTTCTGTCCACCACTTCTCCCCCTCTACTTCTTCAATGCTTGACTACTTCTGCCCTATTCCCCCTATTGAATTACCTTTTAAGTGCCAACCTATCTCGCACTCCTATCAACCCTTTTTCTCACCAAATGGTCAAAGACTTAGGGCCTCATAATGAGTACGTTGGTGAGGGGAAACACAGTGGTAATGCACCACAGGACTCTTCCCTGCCTCCTTCAAATCTGCAACTATCTTACCCATATTGAGAAAACCCTCTGCTCACCCCAACTGTCCCAACAAACTATCGGCCGGTTTCTCTCCTTCCCCATTATTCAAACTTCCTTGAGCGGGTGGTAGCATAATAGCCTTGGAGATCCAGTACAGTATGGTTTCTGTAGTAAACGCTCCACGCGAGACTGCACTCATGCATTTCTCCAACTTTCTCTCTTATGCTCACCACTCCAAACTCTCTTTTATTTTCCAGCATCGGGTCTGGCATGGATTCACATGCTCATGAATATTCCGTGTCGTCAGGCTGGGAATCCTTGGTAAAGAAAAAATCTGTTTCAGTTTCGTTTCTGAACTGTCTTTCTACTAGTAACCAATCGCTGGTCTCTGGGTCATACTGCCCCCAGCCAATGACTGCCCTCTACCTAAGCTCCTCCTCTGGCAGCCATCTTCAGATTTTTACTGCACGTTCAAGTGTTGGGAGTCCTCGTGCTGTAGCTCTCAAGCTTTTACTGTGTATTGTGTTTTTTCAAAGAGTTTACTCTTATTTTTTCGGTTAATTCGAGCCTCAAGCTCCACCGATTCTTCTTCCGATCAACGGGGACCAGTTTTGGAAATGTCTACGCCCCTCAAGGGCGGATTTACATCAAATTACACTTCTTGGAGGATTCCGGAAGACCTTTGAGGCCTACCCCGATTCGGACATGGCCCAGGACAAAGGAGATTTGATGCCTACTGGATCCAAACTGTTTAGGAACTGCCCAGGATGTGGACTGCAGAACATCTTTAAGGAGGACGAGCACTCCCGGTGCCTCTACTGCCTACACGCCAAGAAGTCGCACGTGGAGGAGGACTGTGCGTTCTGCAAGAACATGTCCATCCGGACCATGAAGGACCGACGTAAATGACTCGCTGACTGGCTGGAGGCGAAGAGCCCAGCAGCAGGTGAGAAGAAGTCTGAGCAGTCTTCTAAGACCTTTGAGGGCGTTCCAGCGACGGGGACCCAACAAAAGGTAAAGCACTGCGAGTCCGCGGGCACCGGGAGCGCCGTTGGTTCGGGCTCCTCGGCTGGCAGGCAGGGCGCGATGTCACCGACGCCATCATCCACGAGCCAACGCTCTGGCTCAGTGAAAAGGAAGTCGAAGAACCCGGGTAAACTTCGGGAGAAGCCCCGCTCGATTCTGACAGAGAAAGCCAAGGGGGGGGGTGAGGCGGTGACCCTACCCCTAAGGTGAAGGCCTCAGATGTGCCCAAGGTCGTGAAGGCCCTGATTCACCTGGCGAAGGCCTTGATTGAAGGAGTCGTGGTGGCTCTGGAGAAGCCTGCAGAGGCTACCCCAGTGGAGACGACTTCTGGGCCTAGAGTCTCCCTGCCACCCCAGAGGGAGACATCTTTCCAGCCTATCGAGAAGACCCCCGTGAAACCCCGTGATGAAAAAGAGGGGGGGCACGGTAGCCCGGAAACCGATACCACCTCAGAGGATGAGCTGGCAAGGCGTCAAAGCTATCCTGGACAAGAAGTTCGAGGAGGTCAGGACTTAGAGAGCAATGGTGGAGCCGACGAGGAGCCACGGGCCATGGATGAAATGGAGGGCCCACGCCCCAGCCGTCGCTCCCCTCGCAACCGATCCCTATGCCACAAGACAATTCAGGAGCAATCTTGATGGCTTTGCAGACCCTGTATACGGAGATAAGGACAAGGTTGCCCTTACACCCAGCGGGCGATCCAACGGCGCCTGGACCGTCAGGGAGCCCAACGAGCAAGCGGAGGCGAGTCCATCCTCCCCCTCCCTTCCAGCCATCACCCTCATCCCCTCCCCCGAGTGATGAGACGGGGACAGAGACGGTGACGACGGGGACTGACGACGGTGGTGACGATGGAATGGATCTCCTGTCGCCTCCCGCCCGGGCCCCCACCCCCCAAGACAAAATTGGCTCCTTTCATGCCATGATCACCAGGGCCTCTGAGCTTTTCCAGCTGTGCCCCGAGGAGCAGAAGAAAGAGGGTTTTCTTTACCAACGACGGGAAGCCAAGAAGAAAACCGTACTCTCTGTCCCGCTGTTGGATGACATACGGGATGAGGGTCTGTCCCTTCTGAAGAACCCTTCCACCGCCCCTGCGAAGAGAGACCGGTACCAGAAGTAGTACCGGGTCCCAGATTCCGCTCCTATGTGCCTCAGGGCGCAACCAACCCCGGATTCTGTAGTCTCCGCTGCAGCCAAGAAGAAAGCAGCAGGGGCTATGGCGTAATCCTCCATTTCCCCACCGGACAGCGAGCGAAAGAAGCTAGATGCCATGGGACGTTGAGTCATCTTGTCGGCAGCGGCTACCATTGAGGCGGCCTACGCCCTCGCGATCGTGACCCGCTATGATAGGAAGCTGTGGTTCAAGATCGCCCCTATCCTGGACTTCCTCCCAGACGACAAGAGGGCGGAGACCCTGGAAATCCTGCAAGAAGGCGAGTTGGCGTCGGATCACGCCATCACTGTAGCTACGGACATTGCCGATAGCGATTTTCGTCAGATGGGCAACAGCGTTGGCCTGCGCCGGCGCGGTTGGCTCAGGGCCACCGACTCCGTCCGGATGTACAGACCAGGGTACTGGACATGCCCTTTGATGTAGACAACCTGTTCGGAAAAGCGGTGGACAAGTCGCTACAGGCCATCAAAGTGGACACCGAGACGGCCCGTGCCCTAGGCACTCTTCATCAACAAAGGCTGTCCTTTCGGACCTCCGGAGGCAAATCTCAAGGTGCCTCCAAGGGATTTGGCGGCAGTTCATCGTTGTACTGCAAAGCTGCCCGTTCCTTATCGCAGGAAGTTTACAGAGGCTGCAGCAAGGCCGGTGGATACCGTCATCGTCGGCAAGGAGCCCAGGGTGGCAAGGACTCGGCGAAACAGGACTGAACCGGCCGTGACGTCGTGCCCCCACCTAAGCACCCCAGTGGGAGGCCGGCTGGCTAACTTCGACATGTGGGAGTCCATCTCCACGACCGTTTGGTGCTGGATGCCTTGGCCCACAGGCACACTCTGGAGTTCCAAAGAAAGTGCCCCCTTTTCCCACCTGTGGCCAGGAAGGAAAACAGCGTTCCACAGCTGTTTCTGGAGGTACGAGCCATGCTGAGAAAGGGCACGATAGGACTCGTTCCAAAGAGGCTCCGGGGCTCCGGAGTATACTCACGGTACTTCCTTGTCCGAAAGAAGACCGGTGGCTGGCGGCCCATCCTGGACCTTCGGCGCCTCAACAAATACATCAAAGCCCAGAAGTTCTGGCTGGACTTGGAGGATGCTTACTTTCACATCCCCATACACAAAGGACAGCAAAGTTCCTACGTTTCGTGGTCCAAGGGCGGCACTACCAGTTCAAGGTCCTGCCCTTCGGGTTGAAGTCGGCTGCAAGGGTCTTTACCAAGTGCCTGGCACCGAGCAAAGTCAAGAGAACTCGCCATTGACCACACAGCGAAGACCGTCTGCCTGCTCATGGAACTGGGATTCTCGATTAACTTTGCGAAGTCCCACTTGGTACGGTCGCAGGATGCCCCGTTCCTGGGAGCCAGACTCGACACAGTGGCACGGTTGGCCTCACCGTTGGAGGAAAGGACGAGGGCCATCCTGGGCAAGGTACAATGGCTGTTGACCAAGGAAGTGGCCAGGGTGAGGGCCATCAAGTCCCTGCTCGGCATGATGTCATACTGCATCTACCTCGACGCCCGTTGGATGCAAGTGGCGGGAAACTTCGAAGACAAGATCCCCTCGACAAGACTTTCCGTCGTGGGATCCGGTGGAGGGGCACCAGTGCGCATCTCGCGGCAGGCATGGACTTCCAGACCCCACCGCACCAGGAAACGGTGACGACGGACGCCTCCCTGGAGGGATAGGGAGTGCACACTGGAGATCTCCACGCAGCCTTTGGCTCCTGGGGGAGAGGTCCCTGCACATCAATGTCCTGGAGCTCCGGGCCATGTTCTGGGCCCTCAGGTCTTCCTTCCGTCCCTCAAGGGCAAAGTGGTACAGGTCTTCACCAACAACACCACCACAGTGTTCTACATCCCGAAGGGGGGTACCAGATCCCCAGCCCTATCCAGGGAAGCGCAGGATCTGTGGCACTGGACTGTCACCCAGGGGATATTCCTGGTACCTTTTCATCTGGCAGGAGTGAAAAACACAGTCGCCGACTCACTCAGCAGGGAGCTGTGCTCCTGCCACGAGTGGGAACTTCGGCAGGATCAAGTGGATCTCCTGTTCCGATGGTGGGGCAATCCCCAGATCAATCTGTTCGAAGGTGCAGGAGGATCCTCATCGCACCGGCTTGGCCGAGGCAGTTATGGTTTGCGAACTTTCTTGACATGTCAGAGTCCCCCCCAGTCAAACTGCAGACGGACGCGGATCTTCTCGCCAGGGAAGGAGGCGTCATCCTACATCACGACCCGGGATCGCTAGAGTTCGGAGGCTACGACATCCCGGCGGACTGCAAGGAAGTCCTTGCAACGGCCAGGGCATCCTCGACTCTTAAGTGCTATGGACATAAGTGGAAGAGGTTCTCTGTCTGGTGACGTGCACAGAAGATCAACCCCCTACGGATCACGGCCCCTCAAGTGCTGCCATACTTGCTGTTGCTGGCCAAGGCGGGGCTGGCACATGCCTCCATCAAAATCCATCTGGCGGCTATCTCCCGCTACACCAGAACTCCGGGGCGGTTGTCTCTGTGGTCGTATCGCCTGGTGACGGAGTTCTTGAAAGGACTGTTATGCTTGTTCCTGCCGGTGAAAGCTCCGGCCGGCGTGGGAGCTTAATGTGGTGCTGACCAGGCTCATAGGTCCGCCATTCGAGCCCCTGCATTCGGCACCGCTGAAGTTCCTATCGTGGAAGACAGCTTTTCTTGTGGCCATCACCTGCGCACGACGAGTGAGAGAGATCCAGGCCCTCTCCTGTAAACCTCCATATCTGACATTCCACGAGACAAGGGTAGTGCTGAGGATGCACCCCTCCTTCATGCCCAAGGTGCTGTCGGACTTCCATCTCAACAAGCCCTTGGTGTTACCCGTTTTCTTCCTGTCGCATTCGTCGCCGGCTCAGAGGACTTTGCACTCGCTGGATGTGGGTAGAGCGCTAAAGTTCTACGTGGACCGCACAAAGAGTTTTCGGAAGACATCACAGCTGTTTGTGAACTTTGGACCTGTGAACCAAGGGAAGGCCCTCTCGAAGGCTTCCATTTCCAGATGGCTCTCCGGTTGCATCATGCACTGTCACCGGTTGGTAAACTGACCTTTGCCCGGCCGTCCGAGAGCCCTTTCAACCAGAGCGATCGCTGCTAGTACGGCGTTCCTGTCTGGTGTGCCTCTGCTGAACATCTGCAGGGCTGCTACGTGGAGGTCAACGCACACCTTCACGAGATTCTACTGCATCGACCGGGATTCCAGGGAGGAGTCCAGAGTCGGCCAGGCAGTGCTACGCAACCTGTTCATTTGAAGGTGAGCCTGTTGAGGAGGTAACAGATGCTTAATGTTGAGTTGTTAAAATGCTTAATGTTGAGCCTTGCCACCTCCCGTGGTTGTGAATGTGTGTACTGCTATGTATTCTTGTATTCATGAGCATGTGAATCCATGCCAGACCCCATGCTGTAGAAGGAACAAGTTACTTACCTGTAACTGTTGTTCTCCAGCATGGGTCTGGCATGGATTCACATGCGAACCCTCCCGCCTACCACTCTGCGGCTCTTCTGTTGGTCCTACTGCCACTTTACGTGCTACCAAATCTGAGGTTGGCTGCCAAAGGCGGGGCTTAGGTAGAGGGCAGTCATTGGCTGGGGGCAGTATGACCCAGAGACCAGTCATTGGTTACTAGTAGAAAGACAGTTCAGAAACTAAACTGAAACTGATTTTTTCTTTACCAAGAATTCTCAGCCTGACGACGGGGAATATTCATGAGCATGTGAATCCATGCCAGACCCATGCTGGAGAACAACAATTACAGGTAAGTAACTTGTTCCTACTCATCCCTTTGGACATTTTTCCTGAGTTTGGCACTGTCAATCACTTCTCTCTCCTCACACAACAGGACCTTGGGTTTCGACAATCTGCTGTTGCCTGTGTCGCCTCTTACCTGTAAGGTCGAACCTTTAAAATCTCTTGGAACTCGCAAACCTCTGACCCCACCCCTCTTTCTGTCCGCGTTCCCCATTCGATGAGTCCTTGGACCTCTGCTCGTCACCCTCCATACCTCTGCCCTAGGAAGACTTATATCCTTTGACTTTCACCATCACCTTTTTTGCTGATGCCACTCAAACATGTTTCTCCTTTCCCTCCTTCGCCCCAGCTATCTCAGGACAGATTACGGACGAGCTCACTATAATTCATCCCTAGATGGTTCTCTGCTACCTCATGCTCAACTCTTCAAAAATTGAAGTCATCTTTCCAACAGCTTTCAATGACATCCCTCCTCTCCCCTCTCTTTTCTCCTTCCTGACTAACTTTCTTGCTCCCTCACTCAAGGCTTGCAATCTTGGGTCCTCTTTGATAGCGATCTGCGACTGTAATAATTGCTCACTACCACTGCCTCTGGTGCTCGTATTAACCTGATCACCATTTGGAAAATGTTACCTTTTCTTACTAACCACGTTACAAAAACTCTACTCTCGTGCTCAGCAAGCTTGACTACTGCTCAAGCCTACTCCTTGGCCTTCTTCTCCACTCCTTCCTCCCTCCAGAAAAGCTCTTGGCTTTGCTACCAACGTTGCACTCTCTAGCGCTGGCAATCATTTTGTATGGCAGGTTTGGGGTGAAAATTGTACTTAATACTTGCAACCAGGCACATGAGAAGGGGACAGAGACTGGAGACCTCCCAACTCCTTCACCCCGCCACTGGGCAGGTCTGGCTTTAACAAAAGCTCAGGTTGGGCTCTTTTCCAGGTTGCAAGAGGTCCCCATCCCCTTGACAGGGTCATGGCCCTGACCCTTTCACACTTGTATGAATCACAATCTACTCTAGTGAAGGTATTGTTCACCCCCAGCTTTCTCTCTTTGGATCAGTTGGCTGATTTCTGCAGTTGATGGACATTTTGGCCAGGGCACAAGGGCTGGCAATTTTAGCCTCAGGCTGGTGGTGAAGTTTATCAGACAAGTAGAGGCACCCTTTCGGCCTTCCACTGCACGCCTGTGTGTTCGCTCCAGGCTCAGACATTTAGATTGCATCTCCAGCGTTGCATGGCTTCGCTGTCTGACTTTGTAGTTCTGAACAATTCAGTGTTAGCTTATATGTGGCCCAATACTTGTCTTTCTGATGATATGCAGAAGACATTGACATTTTATTGGGCCTGATGAACTGTTGTCCAAACATGGGAAGATCTTTGATAAGAAAGGTGAACCTGTTCCCTTTGGTTGTGAATCATTTTGGGAAGGTGAGGGGGCTTCCCTAAAGAACTCAGGGCAGGATGAAGGTTTTAACCAGCCTTAATCCTTCTACTGAATTGGTGTTCATGTGGGCAATCCATGTGGTAGTATAAATGTGCCCTTACACAAGACTATTGAGAATGGGGTGTCTGTGGATATCAGCACCCTTGTTCTCCAGGATTTACATAAATCCTTAATGCCTATTGCACCTTAGCCTAAACCTTGTGGAATGTGGGAAAGGAGGCTACAGATAATCTTCCCCACTGAGATGAGGGTTTGCTAACAAGGTGAATGTTGATAACAAGGACACTTCACAGACCTTGCAGGCAGTTTGAGACAAAAGTGATTGTGTGGCTCGCTAGATGGGTTCTGGAGCTGTGCTCTGGAGTCACGCCTGGAGGCTACAGTCAAGGTTGTCTCCCGATGTGTAAACAAAGCTACCACACACACCCTTCGATGAAGCAAATCTTTTCATCTCCAAGCCGGATGAATCGCTTGAGAAATGGAATGCATCCTAAGTTACTAGAAAGTCTTTAGGGCCTGAAACCCAATACCCTTTATCTTCATCCATTGCTAGGATTAGTCCATTTATTGTCTTCTCCTCCTTTGTCAACAAGGGTGGAGTTCAGACACCTTCTGGCAAGCAGCATCAAAGGTGTTTTCCCTGTAAAAGTAGGGCAGCCATGCACTCAGAGGCAGCAGTACTGCCTCCATGGTCCCCCCTGTATTCCTCGTCCAAAACCCATTTCATTTGGACTTAGTTTATTGTTTGCCGATGGGCAGATGCTGTCCCTGTTTTTCCCATAGTGGATGAACACCACCTTCGACGCATGCGTTTTAGAGGGTGTCTCGGGGATTTTGCTACCTTTTCTTATACCGTCTCCCGAGCAAGCCTTTCTAACTGCCCTGCTGGAGAAATCTATCAGCTCCTGTCGAATGCTACAATATATATATATATTTATTGTGATATTGGTTAAAACCATGCACATTTTAAACAAAAGAATTTCATCATCATATACCATGTTCATTTTATACACATGAATAGATCCTGAAACAATGCTAAACGAAAATAATACTATACGAAAGAACAATACAATCACAATTAAAAATCCATTCTCTAAAAACGGCAATAAAAGATTTTACAAAAGTACAGTTAGTGTTATAACAAAGTGCTATGTGATTAAAAAGAACTGACACATTTTAAACAGAGTACATATTTATTTTATAGCATATTACTAAATCAATTCTCTGGAGAAATTTTAAAACCGCTATTATTAGTGGTATTTCATTTCCACTGAATAGTTGAAACCAAAAGTCGGGCACCAACTACCATTGTTCACATTACAAAGTGTCCCGAAATTGTTATTCGTGTGCTATGCAAATCAGTACACTCCATTAGCAGGTGCTTTAAATATTGATCTGCGAGGCTTCTGCCACACGAACAGCACCCTTCCTCCAGCTCAGGTGATTTTTTAAAAATGGCCAGAATTTCTCCCAGTGGAAAATATTAAATCTAAACCTCAAATATCTCTTGAGTTTTCCCAGTAGTTTATCACATTTCAAGACATGGGGCCTCATTACCCGGTAGGCGGTGAGCCATGGCGCTATTAGCGCCATGGCTCATGCCGGTAAAATACCGGCACCGTCTTGGCGGAAAGGGGATTTACCGCCCCATTCCAAGGTTGGAGGGGCGGTAAATCCCCCTTCCGCCATTGCCTTTCCCCATTTCCATTTCTGCCCCATAGGGCTCTATGGGAATGGGGAAGGCGCTAATTACGGCACCGCAATTTTGCGGTGCCGTAATTAGCTCTGAGGTCCCTTAGCGGGTTGGATTTTAACGCCTGCAAAAAGCAGGCGTTAAATCCCCCAACCCGCAAAGGGACCTTGTAATAAGGCGGTAGGGATTTACCGGTACCGGTATTTTACCGGTAAATCCCTACCGCCATCCGTGTAATGAGGCCCATGATTGTGGATTTTGTATTGCCTAACAATTGCTATAGTGTCACACCAGTACTACAAAACAAACTTTTCTTAACCCCTTCTCGATTAGTGATTCAGCAGTTTCGAATATACTAATTAAAAGCTCTTCACTTTTTACCTAAAAATCATATATAGGCACAAAATTCAGTTCTTGAAAACCTTTTATAAAATCACAAAACAGCAGATTCTTGGAGGTTCGGGAGGCACGTATAAGTCTGAAATAAGGTAACATGGCCTGGCACGTGGTGCAGCAGCATGGCCCCCTCAGTGCCTCCTGTGGAAACGGGCAATTAGTGCCTGAAATGTATCAATTGCCCACCATGATCTACCTCCCGGCACACAGCAGATGTGTGTGAGCCATTCCTGAACTTGGGGCCCGAGTTTCAGCCAGTGGCGTGCGGCGGACGGGCTCAACCTGCATGAAGATGTGGCTGGGCCTCCCTCCCAAGCCGCGTTCAGCCTGACACGCCTGGAGCCTAGAGGACTGAGACTGCTGGTGTCCTGCGGGTCTCCTGGGGGCCGGCAGCGGTGCTGGAAGCACACAGTCCTCCCTATCTGTATGCCTCACTAATGCTGTGTGATCCAGATGTGGGGTGCTCCGACGTCCCGCAGCCGCCTTGAGGCTGCATCCTGTGGGGCGATTATGAGCCGACGAGGCTCCATCCAAGGGCCGTTGCCCGGTGCACACAGTGAGTCCTTCATCTAAGACCCCGCCTCCCCCTGGTGGCCACTGTGGGCCAGACTAGACTTGGCACAGAAGCTACCATGGCTCCTGGGGACATCGGCATTTGTGGCACCCACGCGGCCTGCAGGACTTCACTGCAGCAGGCTGCTCTCTGCTCGGCCCTGCCTCGAGGTGTGGCCCCATCATCACTTTGCTGGAGTGTGCACGGGCTGGGAAGGATGACAGGGGGGTCCTCCGTCATCTCACTGAGCCCTGCAGCTGGCGGTGTGGGGCGCAAACCCTGTCCCTTGTGTATCTCAGACACCAACTGTGGCTGAGGTACTGTTGGCTGTGCACCTTGCTGGGGCATGCTTGATCCATGCAGGGGAGCCTGTCAGGAATGCCCAGATGGCCAGAGCATAGATCTGCTGCAGCTAGAGTCCTGCCCCAGCCACCGTGGTGGTCAAAGACGGTCAGCCTAACCCATGCGTGAGCTAGCCCCACTTATTATAGGATATTCCCTCATGCCTGAACCCGCAGCACTGCCATCTTAGTAGAAGGAGACCAACTGGATGGGGCTTCCCTTGCATTGGGACATATCAAGAGGGCCGGCCCTGGGGGCCACCTTGGTGTACAATGGTCCCCTGAGGGCACGTTCCGCTTCCACCACACGCCTGGCTGCCTGCTTGGTGCCCCTGCACCACCACCCTGCTTCGCTGAGTTGGACCTCATCCAGCGGGTGTCCGGGGCATGCTCAGAACTCAGAAGTGTGGGGTCTCCTGACGGCTGTCACTTCGATCTCCCTGGCTTACTCAGTGGCACTGCGACCCTACTGCCTTCTGTAGCCCACAGCGCAGGGACTATTCTCGCGCCATGACAAAATCTGGAAACCCCCAAAAATCAGAATTCGCATCCCTTCTGCAGATTCAGGACCGGGGCAGGAAAGAGACCACAACGATGGCTCAGGTCCACGGGGGAGAGCCAGCCATGACTCCCAACCCACAACTGGCCACAAAAGATGATTTGCTGCAATGGCTAACTGAGATTCGGGAGGACATTCAGGGTAGCCAGGCAGAGATGGCAGGAAGGTGTCAGCTATCGACAAACTCCTGGTAGTAACTGAATGAAGAGTGGAAAAAGTTGAAACCACCCTAAGCGAGCAATCATAAGAATGGGCCCATTGCATGGAGGCACTTGAGGACAAAGTGGCCTTTCTGGGGGAGAAATACGAGGACTCAGAGAATCGCTCTCGGCGCAACAATATTCAAATTAGGGGGGGGGGTTCCCTCTGAGGTATCTGACTGTGAGCTGGTGGTTTACATCACAGAGCTCTTTCACCAGATTCTGTATGCCCAGCAGATGATCCGATTGAACTGGACAGAACACATTCAGTCCGACTAATGGGCTCAGAGCGTCACGACTTTACCCCTGATGTCCTCACGAGAGTCCACTTTTACAAAGTCAAGGTGAAGATCTTAACTAGAGTTTGGCAGGCAGATTAGATTTGCTTCTGTGGATCCACCCATGCCCTCTACCAAGATCTAGCGGGCACAACCTTATTTAACTGCAAAGCACTTTGGGTAACGCAATGGCTCAGTGAGAAGGACGTGCGTTACAGGTGGGAATTTCCCCACAGCCCTCCATTTCACCTACCCGAACCGCTTCTGGTCTGTTTCAACGATGAAGGAGACTGAACAACTTCTCTCTCCTGACACAACTGGTCTGCCGGCAGAGGTGGACCTGGACCAGGATTCGTCAGCTAGGGTTGGAGCTCAGGTGGGCCCCTGGACCAAAGTAGGGAAAGGCTGGAGGAAGAAAAAGGAGTTGAGGGTTCCTGGGTGACCGCTCATGAATGCCTCTGGCTGCTCCCGCCAACTTACATCTGCGTACAGGGGAGACTCTGCTTCCCTTCTGGGCTCATGGCTGGCTACTCCATGTGGGATGCAGTCTTGGTTTTCGTTCAATGCTTAGACAAAAGACTAAAGGTTTCTCCATTTTAGTTAATTGGTCACTTAGCGACTGAGATTTCTGATAACAAAGTTTGTTGAGAAGATTCTGGTTTTATTAGGAGGATGGGTGGTGACAACTTGGGATGAGATACATTTTTGGACGGAGGGTGGACAGCAGGGGGTGGAATCTTTAGGGAAATTGGTATTGCAGATAGCTGGTTACAGGGTTTGCGCAGGAAGCCAGGCAGCTAACACTGCTACTGACTCACAGGATAGTACACTGTCCATGCTCACCTGGAATTTCCAGGGCCTAAACTCGCCTGTCAAGTGCAGATGGCAAAGTTGGCCGACTTATCCCCCCCAGTGGTCTTCCTACAGGAGACCCATCTTTTGGAAGCTGACGAAGGGAGATTCTCTCACGCCTGCTTCTCGCCTGGCTTTTTCAGGACTAGCAGAGCAAAGAGAAGAGAGGTAGCTATTCTATTCAATAAACCACTCCCTCATTAGACCCTGCTGAAACCTAACAGGAGATTTCTGGAGGATAAGGGCACCTTCTAGGGTAATACCTTTACGTTTTTCACTGTATATTCCCCCCAACGACCGTCAGGACCTGTTCATGCAGGGCCTTCTCAACAAATTGCTTGTCTTCACTGAAGATGCCCACGTCATAGTGGGGGTAGTTCAACGTGGCACCTGACCCTTACAATGGTGAAACTCTCCCGGCCTCTAGGGAGGATTACAGGAATTAATTGGCTCTCCTGCGCTAACTGCGTGAGCTGCAGTAAGTGGATGTATGGAGGCTACAGAATTCAACTGCCAGAGACTACACACATTACTCACACATACACCCTGGCTTACTCCCCTATCAACATGCTCTTGGTCTCAACCTCCCTGGGCCCCTCCATCCCTGAGAGTATTATTCATATGGTCTCAGTTTCGGACCATGCACCGGTCTCACTCTCTCTTTTGTTTACTGGCCTCCCTCCTCCAGCCCGTGGACTTTGGAAGTTCTATAACCTGATCCTCAGGGACCTGCTCGTCCGACCGGAGATCGGAACAGCTATCATCACTTACTTTCAAACGTATCATTACTGTCCTTAGCTACGGTATGGGACGCTATAAAGGCAGTGGCTATGGGCGAGATCAAAGGCTAGAACTCGCTTGAGACGAGAGTTAGAGGACGAGGTTCAGCGACAGGAGATCGCCCATAAACTCTCGGGCTCCCTCAGGGCTAGGTGGCTTCTAAATGTTAACAGATCTAAATTTAATGCCCACCTAGCGGAACGTACATCCCAGGCCCTTCTTAAGAACAACCAATATTACTACACCAGAGGGAATAAGGCCATGAAGATACTAGTCCATAAACTGGCTAAGCATAGAGGCCACAACAATGTTCAAGCATTACTTGATGACGAAGGGTGGGGCTCCTCACGGAGGAGGATAAACTAAAGTGGGTCCACACTTACTACATGGACCTAGCATCTGCATTCCCACCGAGCACAGACACCTTGAGCAACTACCTGGGGCCCGCCCCATTCCCGGCCCTTGCTCCCACTCTGGTCATGTAACTTGAACAGCTGATATCAGTTGCAGAAGTCACAGCTGCCATAAAATCCCTGTAAAATACAGCCCCAGGGCCGGATGGGTTCAGCTCTGATTTTTATAAGGCCTACTGTGAGACCCTTTCCCCTCACCTAACCGTCTCTTTCCCTGAGGCAGGTACGCTTTAGGTAACTGGTGTTGTGAACTGTGAAACAAAGTGTAAGACGATCCAGGGGAAGAGAGACATTCCCCTCGGCCTTGTGAACTGCAAAGTAAGCCTGAGAAAAGGGCAGTGGAAGGGAGACATTCCCCAGGTTTTGTAAACTGCAAAGTAAGCCTGAGAAAAGGCCTGGGGAAGGGTGATGCCTGGTTTTGTGAACTGCAAAGTAAACCTAAGAAAAGGCCAGGGGGAAGAAGTAATTCCCTGGCATTTTGAAAATACAGAGAGCAAGACACCCAGAGAAGGGAGGCATTCCCAATAGTGAAGAAACAATGATGGGCAATAAGGAATGTTCATGTTGGAACTGCAGCTTTACCTTTTGAGTTTGAACTGAGAACTTTACTGTGTTTTAGCATTTCAATGTGGAACTTTTTGTGCCTTAGAAAGGGATTGAGGCCTGGGGAAGGGAGTCGCTCCTTCAGGTAAAGATCCCACCAAAGACTTTGAAACTGTGATCCATTGCCCTGACGAAGGGAGACATTCTTCTGGACCAAGAAGATCCTCTACTTCATTAGTTTAGTTATACATGTAAAGGACAGAAATAGGTTTTTGACACAGGATGGCAGACACTTGATTTACATAGACACCCAGACTGAGCACTTAGTATTTTAGTTGGGCTAGGGAAACCCCTCTTGGAGTTAGGAAGCAGTGGGTTTTCACTTTTATTTCTGGTATAATAAAGGTTTATGCCAACAACCATGCCACTTGTGTCTCCTTACAAAGGACAAGTTCAAAATGGTTACTCTGCCCCAGATCCTTGAAACATTCTAGCTTCAGGTCTAGATGGTTTCACTGGATCTTTAGGATGTCTTTTTATATGTGCTGATTCCCCTAAAGCACACGAAGTACCTGATATTTGTTGTGGGCCTTTGCACATTACCAGTTTAAAGTCCTGCTATTCCGTCTATCTTTGGCACCCGTGGTCATAACCAAGCAGCTGGCTGTTGTGGTGGCTCGCCTCATGAGGGAAGGAATTCAAGTCTTTATCTGTATGGCTGGTTCGTCCGAGCTTGCTGGCCAGACCAGGTGTTGGTACATCTGTACCATATGTGCAGCTTGTTGCACATCTTTTGGGCTCTCCGCCATGGGTAACTGATAGACACAGCAATGACCCCTGCATGGGGCTCAACTAAGGACTGACACCTGAAATGCCAAGTACCCAAGAGCAGGCGGAGTGAGTAAAACCGCTGTTCAGAGCAGTTCCCTCTGTCTGGTAAGAAAAAAAAGGAGGAGCGTGAGTATTGGAAACAGCAACAAACCACATTTTCAACCCCCTTAGGAAATCCAAAGCATACATGAATCAAGAGCGGGAAGCTGGTAAACCTAGTAGGAAGTAATTGATCCAGCGGGTGAAGTATCAACTTTGGATGAGGACCCATAATATGGGCGATATGACAACGCAACTAGGAGACAGAAAGGTAATTCCCACATAGAGCTGAACGCAGGATGAAATAGTAACCTTGCAAATAACTTTGGAGCGTACCGTGTCTTTCTTTAACAATCTAGTCTTGATAATCTAGTTTAAATAAAGCGTGTCCTTTCTTTCCAAACCATTTTTCTCTTTTAACTGCCTTTATTTTCCCAAAACCGAATCTCCTTCCACATTGAAAATCTCATCCAGTTATTCAGCTAGAGTCACTCTTTCACTTCTATATTAACTATGTGATGTGCATCTATCACCCAGCCTAAAAACCGCATTCCGATTCTGTCTATTTCACCAGTTTAAAAAAAACTTTTGACATTTAAAACTGTAAAGAGAGGAAAATGCAACATTTCAACGTGTGATTTTGGCTGCACTGTGTTCTTACTTTCAAGTTGCTTTTTGAACTGTATGCCCTTTGCTAATACCTTGCCTTGTAGTTGCTAGTATTATTACATTCCTGATACTGTGATAAACCATATTTTCCTCATTGATTCAACCGCACATTAATTTAATTATTTACCATTCAGAGTGTCATTTTATGCAATTGCAAAGGTTTTTTTTTTTTCGTAAGGGAAGGTCGGATTTCAATTCTGTTTGCTGCCCAATATCCCTGACTCCTTGTGGCTCCTTTTTATCCACTCAAAATTTAATTAATTGTGGTTTGAGGGAGCATTGCAGGGGGAAATCGTAACTCGGGTTCTATCTACCCAAACAGTAAAATTGCTCCTATTCATATGTGCTTTGGATATGTTATAGTAGAAGGTCAAACTAAGTGTATTTCATCATTTATTCTGTAATTATCACCCCATTGGTGATTGCTGCCCAATATAAAAATGTGTGAGATTTTCTTTGAATTTAAAATAAATAAATATTGTATTACCACCCACCGGCCTGGTTCATGGTCTATTGTGACCCGGGGTATTTGGAAAAGGGGGTGTGAGATGGGTTGGGTGCCAGCTCAATCTGAATTCGTAGAAAATAAAGAAAAAGCATTCTAATTGATGTCACGATTGATGGGAGCAAGCAGATTTTCTTCTAAGTCTGATATATCAATGTCCACCTCCCCTTTCTCCTCACCTGTCTGTTCCGGGACGAGTTCTCGTCTGGAGGTCTTGTTCTTGGGTCTTTTCTTCTTTGTGAAGAGATACGGCCGTCCGCGGGAAGAAGCCACCCTGATTCCCTGATAAACAGGGAAGCAGCCGGCCCCCGTCCCGCAGGAACCAATATGAGAGGAAAAAAGCAGCCGCTTAAAAAAACCTCTCTACGGATGTAGCTGGTACTGATGCTGTTCAGGAAGCGATGACCAATTTCGTCCGGTATATGCAGGAAAGAGCAGGAGCAGTAGATATGAAGGTAAGTTTCTTGATGCCGCAGAAAACCGGAGAGTCCGGATTGCGGAGATGCTGGTACTGAGCAAGGAGCAGTGCAAAGGACTGGAAAGGAAGCACCGGCAGGAACCAGGGACGCGGTCCGAGAGAAAAGAAGGAGAGGAGAGACCCAATACGGTAAGGGAACCGTAAGGACGGGATAACAGGGAAGGGGCAGGGAGGAGGAGAAAGCTAGGAGTGAAGAAACCGCGTGAGATACAGCGAAAAAACAACAGGTACGAAGCAAGGTACGAAGTAGCACGGCAACAAGGCAAAAGGAAACAAAGTTGCAACGCACAGAGCCCATAGAAGGGCGTGGCTAAATACGGAAACAAGAGAAAAAGACTAGACCGTCAAACCAGGAAGTGAAAGAAAAAAACACGGGACAGTCTAATGGCGCCGCCAACGCCAAGCCTTCCATAGCCGCCAGCGACCACCAAAAGACGGCGGCATGACAATTGAGCACTACATCCTAGGATAAGAGCAAGAGTCCTGGTCCGGTGTGTGACGTTGGATTGGAATCCTTTACAGCTGATACGAGGTCTATTTATGCGTGCATGTGACCGAGTAGTGGTGTAGAAGCAGGAGTGATGACGTGTGATGCCCCACCGCCTTGGTTTTGGAGTTCTTCCGGTCCTTCTTGAGGCACGAACTTCAAGGGGGCATCGTCAAAGGTTACCTTGCTGTGGGAGGAATCTGAGGGTGTGCTCACTTAATTCCCCAATATATCCTCCTCTCAGGTGGCCAGGGAAAGGCTGTCGCTTTCGGATCCTGACCCTGGGGGTGGTTATGCGAGGGAGGATCACCTGGGCGGAGGAGACTTGGGCAGTGGGGAGTAGGCACCCTGGGGTGAGACACAGTGGCCCCACTTCCCTTTTATAAGTAGTCAAATATCCCCCAGGCCTTTGTAGGGTATTACCAATTCCTTCCCTATTTTGTCAGGAAACCCTATCCCAATACACACAAGTCAGGTACTGAGACGAGGAAGAAACAATCCAGAGTCATACATCCACTTTATTAACTCAGACATAGACAAACACCACTCTGGCACTGGGAAGAGGAAGAGGAATGCGGAGTACCAAGGCCGTTATGCAATAAAGAAACATTGTCTGCACCTGTGGTGCAGGGAGCAGTATAAATGGCTCGCTCATGTGAGGCTAAGGAGATCACCTGTGGAATTACTTAAATTATTCAAAATATGACTAAGGATCTATGCAAGACAGAGATGAGTAGAAGAATGGCGCTAACGCGTGGAGATCAAGGACAGGATGCACAGAGAATTCTGACAGTTTTAAACAAGTTACCAGGTATGGATAGGATTACTTAGAGAGTAGGACAAAGACAAGGTAACAAGATGGGGTATGCTATGTGTTGCTATGGGGTGGGGAAATACTCACAATCAGCACTTGAGTTTGGAATTTGGGACGGCCAACTGGGTTTCTGGACTCAAAGGCTCTGTTCACATCATGGCGGGCTCTCCTAACAGCTAACAGCTGGGCCTGTCTGGTCACTGGATATCAAGGGCACAGCTGGCATGCAGGTAGTGGGGCAAAAAGCTGGTCTGGTCACATGATACTCCCAAAAGGGTACCACAGCGTTTCCCCCTAGTTATTGGGATTTTTAGTGGGCTTTCTGGATCAATGGTCCTGCCTGGATAGGGTCAGCTATGCTCTGGCCTGGCAGTAGAGTCTGGAACCTTGCAAAGTGAAGTGGAATATCTAGATAGGCAGGCGCTGGAAAATTCAGAAGAGAGTATCCTGTCTCTGTGAGCTTCCCCCCTTTATATAAGGCGGATGACCTCACAGGCTTTATTGTTGGGCAGAACTAAGCTAGACCTACCCCAATGGTGAAGAAACAATGATGGGCAATAAGGAATGTTCATGTTGGAACTGCAACTTTACCTTTTGAGTTTGAACTGAGAACTTTACTGTGTTTTAGCATTTCAATGTGGAACTTTTTGTGCCTTAGAAAGGGATTGAGACCTGGGGAAGGGAGTCACTCCTTCAGGTAAAGATCCCACCAAAGACTTTGAAACTGTGAGCCATTGCCCTGACGAAGGGAGACATTCTTCTGGACCAAGAAGATCCTCTACTTCATTAGTTTAGTTATACTTGTAAAGGACAGAAATAGGTTTTTGACACAGGATGGCAGACTCTTGATTTACATAGACATCCAGACTGAGCACTTAGTATTTTAGTTGGGCTAGGGAAACCCCCCTTAGAGTTAGGAAGCAGTGGGTTTTCGCTTTTATTTCTGGAATAATAAAGGTTTATGCCAACAACCATGCCACTTGTGTCTCCTTACAAAGGACAAGTTCAAGATGGTTACTCTGCCCCAGATCCTTGAAACATTCTAGCTTCAGGTCTAGATGGTTTCACTGGATCTTTAGGATGTCTTATTATATGTGCTGATTCCCCTAAAGCACACAAAGTACCTGATATTTGTTGTGGGCCTTTGCACATTACCAGTTTAAAGTCCTGCCATTCCGTCTATCTTTGGCACCCGTAGTCATAACCAAGCAGCTGGCTCTTGTGGTGGCTCGCCTCATGAGGGAAGGAATTCAAGTCTTTATCTGTATGGCTGGTTCGCCGAGCTTGCTGGCCAGACCAGGTGTTGGTACATCTGTACCATATGTGCAGCTTGTTGCACAGCTTTTGGGCTCTCCGCCATGGGTAACTGATAGACACAGCAATGACCCCTGCATGGGGCTCAACTAAGGACTGACACCTGAAATGCCAAGTACCCAAGAGCAGGCGGAGTGAGTAAAACCACTGTTCAGAGCAGTTCCCTCTGTCTGGTAAGAAAAAAAAGGAGGAGCGTGAGTATTGGAAACAGCAACAAACCACATTTCCAAACCCCTTAGGAAATCCAAAGCATACATGAATTAAGAGCGGGAAGCTGGTAAACCTAGTAGGAAGTAATTGATCCAGCGGGTGAAGTATCAACTTTGGATGGGGACCCATAATATGGGCGATATGACAACACAACTAGGAGACAGAAGGGTACGGAAAAAAATGCCAGGGTCACAATTTAGTACTCAGTTAGGTCCCAAAATAAAGTCAAAGTTTCATGGGGTGGATTCCCACAAAGTCAAACCAAGCAATCCAAAAGAAAATCCAGGTAGATGAAATCAAGAGTCTTATCAGATTCTAGTTCAAACACATTCAGCCAAAGTCGAGACACAAGTGAAGCAACGCAATCTAGCAACCAGAGGGTGAGGCAAAGCCAAGTAAAAGCAGGCCAAGGTTAAGAATGGTTTTAGGATACAGACATACAAATGCTACTCACAGGTTTAGTAAGCCGACTGTTGATAAGTGCTGCCGTGTCTGATGCCCACCTGCTTCTTATTTGTTTTTCCGCAGTCTGCACCATGGTCCTTCTCCAGCTGACCGTGCGTAACAGCATGATGTCATTGTGTCTGCCGTATGCTTGTGGTCACAGGAATTGCAGCCCCCTTTACTTTGTGCCACTCCTAGGTGCCATGGCAACCTCCACTCAATGCCAAAGCAGCTGTCATGAATGCTCCGGCTAGCGCAGTTTCTGACAACAGCTTTGGCTTCTCTCTGAACTTCAAGAAGTCTCAGGTTTCACCATCCCAGTCCCTCCACTTTTTGGGAGTGGTTTTGGACAATTGCCTGTGCAGGACTTTCCCAGCCGAGGATCCAGTGGGGAACATCTTTAAAATGGTGTATGTCCTCCAATCACACGGAAGAGTTCTGGCCTCAGCCTTGCTACATTTGCTGAGTCATGGCCGCCTGCATTTTTGGAGTGGCAGAGATCCTGCTATAATTGAGGCCATTTCAGTGGATCCTGAGATGTTAATTGTCTCAGTTTCAGGGGCGGACATCAGGCCTCCTTTGGATTTGGGTGAGTGCATTGCCCCTGAGCTATCCTCCTGGCCCTTTCATCAACCCTGACCCCAACTGATGGGATGGTAGTCACAGATGTGTCCTTAAAAGTTTGGGGTAGAAGACCTTACACTCATTCTGGGGATTTGCACCCGCTTCACAGGCATATTCACAAATTCAAAGCTTCCTCTGCACAGGCATATTCACAAGTTTAAAGATTTCTATTTTCCTGGCCCTTTCTTGGCTGTCTCATTTTCATCTCGTTTGTAATTCTGTATTCATAAAATCCTTTCATTCAGTTTTCTCATCAGCTTCAAGATATCGTACATTTTAACAGTCTTTATCTCAAGCAGGATCAGCATTCATATTGCCATAATGGTCCCTCAGTCATTTGCGAGCGATCCGACCTGCAGCCACCAAAAGGTCCACACCACAGCATCCAGGAATCATTCAGGCTTCTTTGACTCATGGGTGGTTTGTCTCCAGGTGCTGTCCTCTGCATCGGCAGGCTCTCTGTGGCTGTTGCTGCTCCTGGATTGGCGCGCCTCTCAAACAGGATCTCCGCCGCCTCAGTTGTGCGGAGAGGGAGTCTCTCTGATTCCCGGAGGGGGGCAGACCAGCTCTGCTACCAGAGACCTTGCAAATGCTCCTGCCACAATTCGCTTCCGCTGCAACGACTCTGCAGCTTGTAGGTACTTCAGGCACACATCTCCCTCGCTTCACCTGCGATATCTCCTGCAAGAGTTCCACAGTTGATCTCCTTAGCCTCACATGAGCAGGCCATTTATACTGCTCCCTGCACCACAGGTGCAGACAATGTTCCTTTATTGCCTAACGGCCTTGGTACTCCGCATTCCTCTTCCTCTTCCCAGTGCCAGAGTGGTGTTTGTCTATGTCTGAGTTAATAAAGAGGATGTATGACTCTGGGTTGTTTCTTCCTCGTCTCAGTACCTGACTCGTGTGTATTGGGATAGGGTTTCCTGCCAAAATAGGGAAGGAATTGGTAATACCCTACAAAGGCCTGGGGGATATTTGACTACTTATAAAAGGGATGTGGGGCCACTGTGTCTCACCCCAGGGTGCCTCCTCCCCACTCCCCAAGTCTCCTCCGCCCAGGTGATCCTCCCTCGCATAGCCAACCCCAGGGTCAGGATCCGAAAGCGACAGCCTTTCCCTGGCCACCTGAGAGGAGGATATTTTGGGGAATTAAGTGAGAACACCCTCAGATTCCTCACACAGCAAGGTAACCTTTGACGATGCCCACTTGAAGTTCGTGCCTCAAGAAGGACCGGAAGAACTCCAAAACCAAGGCGGTGGGGAATCATATGTCTTTCACTCCTGCTTCTACACCACTACTCGGTCACATGCACGCATACATAGACCTCATATCAGCTGTAAAGGATTCCAATCCAACGTCACACACCGGACCAGGACTCTTGCCCTTATCCTAGGATGTAGTGCTCAATTAGAATGCTTTTTCTTTATTTTCTACGAATTCAGATTGAGCTGGCACCCAACCCATCTCACACCCCCTTTTCCAAATACCCCGGGTCACAATGGACCATGAACCAGGCTGGTGGGTGGTAATACAATATTTATTTATTTTAAATTCAAAGAAAATCTCACACATTTTTATATTGGGCAGCAATCACCAATGGGGTGATAATTACAGAATAAATGATGAAATACACTTAGTTTGATCTTCTACTATAACATATCCAAAGCACATTTGAATAGGAGCAATTTTACTGTTTGGGTAGATAGAAACCAAGTTACGATTTCCCCCTGCAATGCTCCCTCAAACCACAGTTAATTAAATTTTGAGTGGATAAAAAGGAGCCACAAGAAGTCAGGGATATTGGGCAGCAAACAGAATTGAAATCCGACCTTCCCTCACGAAAAAAAAAAACCTTTGCAATTGCATAAAATGACACTCTGAATGGTAAATAATTAAATTAATGTGCAGTTGTGCGGAGAGGGAGTCTCTCTGATTCCCGGAGGGGGGCAGACCAGCTCTGCTACCAGAGACCTTGCAAATGCTTTGCAAATATGGTTTATCACAGTATCAGGAATGTAATAATACTAGCAACTACAAGGCAAGGTATTAGCAAAGGGCATACAGTTCAAAAAGCAACTTGAAAGTAAGAACACAGTGCAGCCAAAATCACACGTTGAAAAGTTGCATTTTCCTCTCTTTGCAATTTTAAATGTCAAAAGTTTTTTTTAAACTGGTGAAATAGACAGAATCGGAATTCGGTTTTTAGGCTGGGTGATAGATGCACATCACATAGATAATATAGAAGTGAAAGAGTGACTCTAGCTGAATAACTGGATGAGATTTTCAATGTGGAAGGAGATTCAGTTTTGGGAAAATAAACGCAGTTAAAAGAGAAAAATGGTTTGGAAAGAAAGGACACGCTTTATTTAAACTAGATTATCAAGACTAGATTGTTAAAGAAAGACATGGTACGCTCCAAAGTTAATTTGCAAAGTTACCTTTTCATCCTGCGTTCAGCTCTATGTGGGAATTACTTAAATTATTCAAAATATGACTAAGGATCTATGCAAGACAGAGATGAGTAGAAGAATGGCGCTAACGCGTGGAGATCAAGGACAGGATGCACAGAGAATTCTGACAGTTTTAAACAAGTTACCAGGTATGGATAGGATTACTTAGAGAGTAGGACAAAGACAAGGTAACAAGATGGGGTATGCTATGTGTTGCTGTGGGGTGGGGAAATACTCACAATCAGCACTTGAGTTTGGAATTTGGGACGGCCAACTGGGTTTCTGGACTCAAAGGCTCTGGTCACATCACGGCGGGCTCTCCCAACAGCAAACAGCTGGGCCTGTCTGGTCACTGGATATCAAGGGCACAGCTGGCATGCAGGTAGTGGGGCAAAAAGCCGGTCTGGTCACATGATACTCCCAAAAGGGTACCACAGCGTTTCCCCCTAGTTATTGGGATTTTTAGTGGGCTTTCTGGATCAATGGTCCTGCCTGGATAGGGTCAGCTATGCTCTGGCCTGGCAGTAGAGTCTGGAACCTTGCAAAGTGAAGTGGAATATCTGGATACGCAGGCGCTGGAAAATTCATAAGAGAGTATCCTGTCTCTGTGAGCTTCCCCCCTTTATATAAGGCGGATGACCTCACAGGATTTATTGTTGGGCAGAACTAAGCTAGACCTACCCCAAAGAAACGGATAGGTCAGCCTATGTTGGTTGCCTCCTCCAGGAGGGGCCTCAGCTTATGGGGTTGTGTTTTATGAGGTACAAAGCCATCCCACAGTCATTTTTGCAAAAATCAATTAGGACATAAATCCCTCCTTTTTACAATTGTGGCACCTTTGAAAATTACATAGGCAGATTACATAGTTCACACAGAGCATGGCAGTCCAACTCCCAGGTCTGTACGACATTGTTTCGTCCTTCTAAAAATTTGTTGATTTTTAGTGAGAACCGCTTTACCCAAAATGCCACAATTTTAGATATATGTACATATTACGATAGAGCATATTTCCATAAAACTTTTAACGTTCCACCATGTGTACTTTTCCTATGATTCACGTTTTCCTGGCATTTCCGTCTCATACATGCTATGGACAGCCACAATATCTTGTTTTAAAGCCACAAAAATTACATTTAAACTGTAAAACCTTTTACATTACTGGGTTGTCCGGTTGTAGAAATAACAGTCTTAAAGTTTATTCATTAAAAAGGTCTTTGAACCCAGATGGGCTGGTCTTCGTCACCAAATGTCAGTTCCTCCCCAGGTTGCCTGGGAATTTGTCTTTGGAGCTCCTTAGTTTGAGTGATTGGAGGTGTCACTTCCAAAAGTAACACGTAGGTGTTCCAGAATCTATTGTGTCAAGCTGGAGCCCAGCCACCAAGTCCGATGTGCGTGTTACATTCTCCCTCTTGGTCCATTCAGAGCTTCCAGATGATGGTCCCCTTGGGGGGATGCAACATCCTTTGAAGCCAGGGCAGAAAAAAACCTCTTTGGCTGGTTCCCCAGTACAGCCAATGCATTTATTTATTTAGTTAGTTTTCCTGAGCCCAAAATGCAAGGAAGAAAACATTATATTAAATTTTAAACCAAACCCCCTTTACATTTCTAGGCAAGGACAGGGCCTTATTCAACATTAAACTTTTAAAACATATTTTTCTTGTTTGCAAATGCACATTTTGACACGTGGTGAATTCTGCTGGGATGTCCCTTTCAAATTCGGTTTTCTCTTCCATCTGGATTCCAAACATTGTTTGCAGCCCTAGTCAGTTTCTCTTACATAGCAACCTGTTCAAGGCACAGCTCCACTGAAATTGACATATGCACAGAGAGCTAGGGTTTCTTTTGAAGCATTTATTTTTGACATTTTGTAGCATAAAAGTCAAGTGTTTTTCCATACACTGAAAGTAAAGTTTTTGGTGATTTTCCAGATCTTGCCTGACACAGCCTGTCATCCATTGAGAAATGCTTTGTTTTGCTAAAGCACAACTGGAATATGGCTGAGCATAGTTGGGCCTTACTGGATCAGAACTGTATATTGTTTATCAGATGAAAAAGAGCATCAGGGCGCCATCATTTTAAATGGCAAATATTTCCTTTTTCAATGGGAAATTTTGAGCTAGCAGCAAAGCAGCTCTGCTTTTCAATTATCTTCTTTGGTGCACCTAAGAAAACACATTGGCAGCCTTTCTCGGTGTGCTCCCTCTTCCCTCTTGCCCAATAGATGCTTGGCAAAACAGTGCAGCCAACATTTTGTAGCTGCAAAATGCAGTTTTTATGCGAGGCAATGGTGCTCAAAGGAGCCAGCGCAGCCATTCTGCTGGTAACTGCTGAAGTGCAGCTTGGTGATGGAAGGGAATTCTGCAGAGTGGGTAAATGTACCCCACACACCCTGCATGCAGACATCAACACCTTGATGTTGCCATCGTTATGCTCCTTCCCATTATACCGCATTATACTGCATACTTTCAACAACCATGCATGAGGACCAAAAGAGTCCAGGTTGAGTGAAATACCCAACCCCTCACCTCCGACTGGGACAAGATTTCTGCCCTTTGAGCCACTGAGCATTTTCTATTTGGCAAACGGACCTTACTATTTTCGCTGCCTGATATCCCAGTATTACCGGGATATTCCAGGTGGCGGAAACGCAGGTAAACCCCCATTCCAGAGGTAATTGCAGGATCTGTTAGGCAGTGGGAGCCTAATTTAATGGCAGCTCATGCCTGGAGGTAAGTCAGCGCCCCCACCAACAAACATGTGTTACCCCCTACAACTCCCATAATGCATGCTCTTATTCAATGAGAGCACCTTTGTTGGCTAACGGTGTCGCAGCAATATTGCATCATTTGGTCAGCCTAATGAAGGTCACATGGATAACATCAAATTAACTTAAATGGTCTCCAGAAGAACACGTGAGAAAAAACAAAGGTTACATAAATATGTGTTAAACACACATCTCATGAGCCCACATGCCCCCCTGAATACATAGGTATCGGATTTATGATAAAACATTTATGCGCCCCTTCCCTTCATAAAATCACACACGTGCTCTACAAATACCAGATAACATAACAAGACCACATTGCCATCGGATCCCCAATAACCCACGCAATCGCATAGACAACCACTACTCAAACAGGGAAGAATTCTACATGGATATATGAACAGCAACATCACAAACGCCGTTCTAGACACACACCTTACCACAACAACCCTCTCCCCCTCCCCATACACACACACATTATGGCAATATGAACCCAAAATGTAGAGGAGCAGATGTACACATCCGCAGGAGACCCTACCCCCCGACCTCCCTGTATTGGAGACATGAGACAGTGCCCTGTCTGACACCAGCTATTGTACCAATACCACAGCGAGTATTTGGAAGACGGTACCCATTAAGACAACCGTATCAAATGTAACCTCAATGTGATAATGGCCTGCAGGAGGAGTTCCTTGAAGAAATATGAAAAAGAACTAAGAAGATGGACTGATGACATCATGAGAACGTGTGCACAAAGTCCTGAAGTACCGAATGAAGACACTGGGGGTCATTACAAGTTGGGCGGTAAGGGATACCGGGCACCGGTAAGGAGACTGGTTCCAGTAATCCCTTACCGCCCAATTCCGAGGTCCCTTAGCGGGAACCGCAAGGGACGTGTGGTCGGACCACACGTCCCTTACGGGTCCCGTTAGGGGACCAGGGCGCTAATTACGGGCATGCTATTAGCAGGCCTGTAATTAGCGCCTTCCCCATTGAGACCTATGGGGGCTCAAATGGGAATGGGGAATGGTTCGGTCAATGGGGATTTACAGGTCCCTCCAGGGTCGGAATGCACCGGTAAGTCCCCGTTGAACCAGACCGGTGCCGGACCCGGTATTGGAGGCAGCCATGGCGCAAATAGCGGCATGGCTACCTCCAATCTCAGAATGAGGCGCTATGTATGGATTTTAGAGGAGAAATTACGAAGTAAAGAATTAAGTGAACCTTAAAGGTGTAAAAGAAGAAAATTACACAATAGAAAGTGCTGAAGAAAACAGAAGCATGAAGAATGCACAGACGCTGAAACGCAAGACAGATCAAGTCCTCGTATAGGCTAGCTACAAGTAGTAAATAGAAAGCAGGCAAAGCCACCATTGTATAGAACTAGACATTGGTATCACGAAACAATTAAGCTAAAGGCCTTGGAGAAGAAATGAAATGCTGTGTTGCAGTAGAATAACAGGTTGTACGAGCTGCGTTGCGAGGCTGTCTGGCCTGAAGTCAAAATCCTAGATATTGAGGTCAGCTATCTACGCTGAAGAAGAACATGTTTGCGTGGGATTAATCCTCTCACGTTAAGGTGCAAGAAACAACACAGAACTTGCCAAGTCTTCATTCATTACTGACATTTAAAAGCTTGCAAAAATGAGCAAAATCGTGGTATCTTGTCACGTGAGTGGAGGCTGAAAATAGGGCTTGAACCAGGGTCGGACTGGCCCATTGGCTACTTGGCCCGTGGCCGGGCTGAAATCATGTGGAGTCGGGGGAGGCCCTGTGGGCCGGTTTTTGCCCACGTCTGGGCTGGTTTGGGTTAATGTAAGTTACGTTATTTTAAGTAACATAAATTACATACGTACTGATTGCATAACGAGGCACGCAGCCCTGCTCTGGCTGTTAGATGTTTCCACCACCCACGCAACTGATGTGAAACAACATTGTTGTTAAGAGCGGTTACTCTTATGGGTACTACTAGTCGCCACCATCGCTGTGCAGCCGCTTCCGGGTTGGAGTGTGTACTGTGAGTGGCAATGCGCCATGGTTTCTGTGAAGCACACATGGCACATGCAACTGTCATTGGCTCCCTCTTGGTCCTGCTCTCACCCCTTCCCATCCTAGTGGAAGGACCTGATCCCGTGTTTAGGTGAAGGATGGAGTTTGATTGCAGAGAGGATGAAACATAGATCATCACCAGTGTTTTTTCTGGCGGTAAATTAATAGTGGAGGCCCGGTTTGCCGTTGGAAATTGGGTGGGGTGATTTGGTTGCTGGGCAGCTACAGGGGGGAAGTTGGAAGCGGGAAAGCATGCGTATGGAAACCATGGTGCGGTATGTTAAAGAGAAATGCAGGCTGTGCATGGCGGGGATGGTGCTGTGCAAGCACAGTGTGTGATGGCTGTGCAAATATTGCAGTGTCTGTCTGTACCCAAGGTTCCTGCTGTGCACCCACGTGTTTTGGTTAAATCTGCGTGGGTGCGAAGCGGGTAATTCTTTGATTTAAAAAAAACAAAGAAAACGGGTACGAGCCCCAGCACAAGGCTCAAACTTTATGCTGTTTAGTTATTTGAGATATGGTCAACACATTGAATAAAGCACTAGTTGTACATTTTAACAGTTTCCAATGTTGTATTGTAAGAGCTTTGGAAGGATGATTTTATGGCGCTAGAATGCTAACAGAGTCTAGCACAAATGAAATATACTTTTCAATATTACTCGAACATGTGGTGCTCTAGGAGGTCCAGCAACACTGCAGCGGGCGGGGGGCTGGCAGGGAGGGTGGGGTGGATGCCTCCGTGCGGGGTCTGCGTCTGCGATACTGGCACGCATATGTTGCAGCACTGGGCATAATTTTCGTGCATGTGCATGATTTGCCAATTATGCAATGAATTGCCAGAACCTGTTGTGTGGTCGCCGCCAAACTAAGTGCGGATATTTAACAGATTGCGAAGCAGGAGGCGGTCTCTGTGCCGCGTAGGTCAATGTTATAGGGAAGGTTGTTTCAAGAGTTTAACTTAGAATTTGAAATTGTGGGCAGCCTACTTGCATGACGTTAAGGCCTGCAGATGGTTTCGCGAGTAAAAGCGCGTGGGGGCATTTTATGTAGGTACAGTCATGATTTCTCTGTCTTTGGTTACATGGAATGCGTTAGGTCGCCAAACATGGGTGCAATTTAGACATTCAAGGCAGGCGGTCCGCATCCTTTTGCAATAATGCTATGGGCACAGGCAAGGTTGGGGAATACAGGGGAGTATACAGGGTTGGCCGATTGTTTGAGGTGCCGGCTGCACCACGTTAAGTGCAAGATGTGAAAAGTCACTGGGAAGTGTGCAGGCTGCGACATGATGTTCTTGTATGTTGTGCAATAGTACTTTATGAACCAGAGGCATCTTGGGCCCACATATAGTAGCGAGTAATGGTGAAATGGAAGCCACTAAGTGGAGTGGCGGATCCGTAAAGCGGTACTGGGAGTGGGGTCGGTTGGTTGGTAAGCAGCTAATTGTGATCACCGGCCAATATCGCAGCATGGTCAGTATTCGGTTTCTTAGATTGATGTGGTGTACAGTGCCTTGTAGGAGATCCTGCAAAGCTGCAGCAGGGCAGGGGGTGGGGGGCTGGCAGGGAGGGTGAATGCATCAGGGCGGGGGCTGTGTCTGGGATCACTCCTCCAATTACAAACAGTGTTTAGGGTCCTGCCATGGGTTAAATCGGTAGCTTTGGGCAATTATGTGGCCAATTGACAGGACCTGGTCGATTTGTCACCACCCTGCTTTGTTTGCTTCTCTATCAGTTTGTGCAGCAGTAGGCGGTCTCTGTGTTGCGAATGTCTATGATATGTGCCGGGTTATTTCTAGAATTATTTGATTTTCAATTTTATGCGGCCACTTGCATGACGATAGGGCCTGCGTATGTTAGCGAATAAGAGCCGGTGGGGCATATGTATGTAGATAAGGTTATGAATCAGTCGCTACCAGCCCTAGTAAGTGGTGGTGTGCCGACTAAAAATGGGGTGTAGAGGTACTGTCCCTATCCTCCCTCACTACTTTCCTAGTTTCTGAAAGTAAGTGCATATGTGGTGGGAATTGCTGGGCCACACACCGTGTGGGAATTGCTCAGTCTGTAAATTCACGGAACTCACTACATCTATAGATATTGGCTGGAAGTATCCCTGGGAACAGAGGAATTTTACAAATTGTAACACCACGAATGTGGTGTATTTGATTCAGTGCCCATGCAACAAAAAATATATTGGAATGACGAATAGAGCCATCAAAATCCGCATTGGAGAACACAGGTCCAACATTAGGACCAAAAAAAGAACTGCTCCACTGGTTGAACATTACATTGAAAAGAACCATACAGAAAATGATCTTGTATGGACAATCTTGGAAAAGGTCAAAATACCAAAGAGAGGTGGTATCATATCAGCTCTCTTACTGAGAAGAGAGCAACAATGGATTTTCAGGCTACAGAGCCATCTACTTGGACTTAATGAAGAAATCTGTTGGCAAGCGTTGGCGGTTATGTAAGAGGATTACAGTATACCACCGGGCAAGCACAGAGGATGGACATATCCCTCCAGGTGTTTGAACAACCATATGTTTCGGGCAGTAACAACGGTGGACTGCTATGGGTGGATTAGGAATATTTAACAACTCCCACTGAGTCCCCACATAAAGTAATACCCATAAGACTTGCACTGAATCCTCACGATAATTAACCATCCGACCGCATCTATGGTTATATCATATAGAGCTACCAACAGCTGGGTAGATACACACACACCATTCTGCAGCCATAATACAAAATAGGGAATTGCACTACGTTTCCCAGCACCACCTGGGACCGACTAGTATACAGTATGTGACCCGCAATGGTAGCCACAGATGAATAAGATTCATCCCATACGTATAAGGCCCTAGGCAGCAAGTGGTGCCGCCGTAGAGCATGTCTACTGGAAAGAGCCGCAAGAGGCGACTATAGGAACACTACCCTTCCAGTCCTCGGCAGTCACAGCCTATTTGATACTGTGAGCACAGCAGATAGAAGCATCCGTTAACATGGGTACGCAACTATCGCTACCCAAAAGCATGACTTCACAAAGATAACACAATTATAACTGTGTACAAAATAACATGAGTGTGGACTACACTTCCCAGCATTCTTGAGGTCATAATGGCAGCCACAACGTGTTTCACGTGATCAGTCGATACAAGACACGAACATCTTGTCAACACGGAGGTGCGGAAATACATAATATGTTGGTAGCCCAACCTTAATCCACCGCATTGCCGTGATTTAGAGAAAAAATAACCGCTGGTTATGAGCAAAAAATGTGGGTCACGTGAGCGAGACGCCGCCATAAAAACAAATGGTAATCCAAGATGGCATCTATACGAACCGGCAAACGAGACGCGGCTTTCAAAAGAAATTAAGGTGAGAAACGAGATGATCGGCCACGAAGTAGAGATAGAGATCTGCACGATAGCCTTGTTTACAACTAACAGCTGATCTAGTCGTCTAGGAGCAACTAGTCACGTCGAAATAGTGATTAAGGGATGCAATGGACTATGGAGTAGTGGCGGTTTAGCAGTCAACAATATGACAGCCAGAAAATGTGCAAATACACATGCCCTCAGTGCTACGTATTTAGTTACAATTCGAGATGTGTAGCAATGGCTCTACACCATCGATAGGGGGCCCCAGACTTGTACAGGTTACAGAAATGCATATGCATATCCACAGGCTACTGTCTAAAGGGACCATGTGTTTTCTGTCCACAGGAGAAAATCTAAAGGGCAGAAGCACTGATCCTACACTTTCCACTGTACAAGATCCAGTAGGGAAGACAGGTGATTAAGCTGCACTGTTGTGCCTTGTTGAACTATACTACCCCTATTGGGATAGTTAATCAGAGTACAAGAGAATGAGATACCAGCATTGATCATTCATTTATCCACAGATTCCAGTATGGAACACATATAGTTGAATACAAGAATCGCTCATCATAGAACAGGCAGTATCAAGACAATACTGCCCATAAAGGTAAGAAATGTCTTACCCACAGAATATGTGGAAACAAAATCCCACAGATTGAATAGTAACAACCCATTATTAGAAGCCCCATAAGACTGATGACAGTTCCACTTGTCTTTTCTTGTAGTTTTATCCTATAGGATTCAGGGATCCATCTATTAAGCCCATTGGACACCCGAAGATATCCTCATAACCTTCATAACTTTGAAGATTGTATATAGAATGCCACACATATAGGTGTTCATCCTGAAGAAAGCGGCTACAAACTAATCCCGCTGAAACCGGTTGACTCTTTCTTTAAGTAGTACTGGATTGATTATCCAGACTCCGATACCCCACATACACAGATAAAGGGGGCTCATTATTGAAGCAATTATAATCGCTATTTCTATCTAACTCACTGTTAGGCGAACAGAAACATAGCATCTTTAACATCCCTAGACCATTGGCCACAGGGAAAGTATTTTGTGTGATAAGACATACGCGTTGGAGGCGGCAACATTAAAGACTGAGACCGACCCCCACCACGTATGCACTTACTTTTAGAAACTGGGAAAGTAGTGAGAGAGGATAGGGACAGTACCTCTACACCCCATTTGTAGTCGGCACACCAGCATTTACTAGGGCTGGTAGCGACTGTATGAGGTTACTTACCGATAGGGCTATTTAGACAGCACTAGGGATCCGGTGTTAGGAATAACTTTTTAATAAATATTCTTCTGTCAATTTTGTGGTATAAAAGTTAAGGTATAGACGGGAGGTGACCACCTTTCGACTCTAATTTGTTGTTACTTTAAGGTTATGAATCAGCCAACTTTGGTCACATGGAATGCGATTGGCACATGGAATGCTTCAGCTCGCCATACAAGGGCACAGTTTTGAAATGTAAGCACATGTGTTTTGCGTGTAGGCAACAATGGTTTACTGGCTCTGGATAGAGAGGGGCGGGTAGGTCTCTTGTCTGCGGTGGGAGCAGCGATGTGAAAAGTAAAGCGGTCTCCATGCCGAGTAATTGGTCAGTGCAGGGATCTTACCACCTTAATGTTGGCACTTGATGGTACCGTCTTTGTGGGTTTAAAATGCCCAATTCGGTAGCACACGGAGGTCTCTGTGCCGCTGAATTAAGTAAGCAATGAAAAACGATAGGGGTAGTGGGACAGTCAAACTGAGGCCTGCAAGTGGACTACATGCCAGCTGTTTATGGAAGTTTAATTTTCTGTACAGAACAGTAGCATTTTCTGTAAAGTCGTGAATTGACGCGATTCATGGATGATGGTTTGCAGGCCTCTTTTTTCGAGGCGAGGGGTGGGCCACTTTTTTTTCCGGTGTCCAGCCCTATTTCTTGTCCCAGTCCGACCCTGGCTAGAATTTGGAGTTCCAGGCACGAAAGCGAGTGCCCTCACTCCCGCTGAATTCCTAGGACCAGAATACTCTGCAAGGTCAAGTACAAAGACAATTTCATGGCAGAAGGCATGGGTGATGAGAGATGTTGGGCAAATTGGGTGGTGAGGCAGCTTCATGTCCTATCTCCCTGCACCTGGGTCTTGGCTTATGTATTGCTATTTGAACAGAATGTTCCAGACACGGCACAAGCGTGTCAAACCAATTATATTTGTCCGTATACCAAAGGAGAAACCAATGAAACACTGCGTAACTGATTGTTCTTAAATGACATGTTTCAAGAGGTAGGCATAAGTTGTCCACCTGATAACGGATAGCCAATAAAAATCCTAGCTCCAATATGATTGTATATCTATATGTTTCCCTTAACCAATCCTGACCCTTGATAGGTTTTTCACCATTGCCACGTAGGCTGACGTCAGTATGACGCACGAAAAAATTATATAATTGTATTTTTTGCGGCGATCGTAGAGAATGAGCGTACTTCTGTTGATCTTCGTTGTAAACTCCCTGTTTTAGATAATTGCTATTAAAACAGCAACTTACTATTTTCCTGAGTTTGTCCGGTTATTTGGACTCAGAATTATTCTGGTGTAATCCTATCCGGTAACAGATGCATGTAACCAAAGGCTAAAGCTCATGTGGTAGTGGTGCGGATGGTTTCAGATCTAAACTATTTTGGCTTCAGAGTTTCAGATGACTGGGCATCCTCCGCCATTAGCTGGAAGATCGTGGAGTTTCCTGTGGAAAGCGGCCGATAGACATAAACTTGCAAGAAAAATCGCGATGGTGGGCAGGCCTATCTTTGAATAAATCCCTGCTCGGTTTCCAAAATGGTCGGATCGGAGGAGGAATCGATTCCGAAGGCCTCAAGTCGATTAAACGGATGCAAATAGACTGAAGGAAAAAATAAATAAAAAGGGACAGGATTGTAATATTTTGTGTAAGAAGGTTGTGTGGATGAAGGAACGCCAGGTAATCCTATTTCAAGGGAGATAGAAAAAGAGGTCTCAAACTCCATACAGAATTTGAAAGAGAGAGGATACCCATAGTCAGTACTGTGGAAGGTGACGTCTTAAACTCTGTACGGGATAATATAATTGGAGGCACAGGAAGTATGCCTCTTACTATAAATTATTATAGGGAATAGAGAAGGTGATCACATGGGGTTATTCATGTGTATTGCGTTGTTATTTTGATTGTTATTTGATGTGTGAGGTTTTGAAAAGTGACACAAATTGGGAAAATTTGAAAGTAAAGTTGTTTTGTTTAAATTTTAGCAAACGATTGACATCAGTCAGAAGATAGATAGGGCCAGTTAGAAGACAGATAGGTTGCTCAGACAAAAAGGATTGAGCAGCAATTGATGGTGCGTGCTCATATTTGTTGTTTTTGTGATTAAAAGTGGTGAGCAATAAGCTCAGAGATTAGCAGAGGTTTATTAAATATAAACAAGGTAATACTTTGGTAAGTATTGACAGTTAATTGTGATTGTCATGAAGGACACTCCTCTTATGCACCTTTGTAAAACATTACTACAACATGCGCCCAAGCTCAAACAGTACAGTGCAGAATGGGTAAAGGGTACAGCTGATAGAATATTCATACCATGGCCTCAATGGGGGATCATTGTCAAAGGCAATACTAGAGACACATGACCACACATGTGCAGGGTGCATACGCAGGAATGAAATGAGAGAAAAGACTCGCAGTTTTAGAACTCTGGACAATGTATCAAGAGGAGAAAGAGGACCCACCATCAGAGGACTGGATGCTTAATCAGCATAAAGGTGAGGGCACCGAGCCCTCAGCTCCTCTTACTCTAAGATTGTAGATGCAGAGGAGACAGGATTTTATCCTTTAAAAGAATTAAAAGAATTAAAAGCAGTGGTGGGGTATAGTGACCCAATATATGACCCCCCCACTTATAGTAGTAATGACAATCCAGAAGCGAATAAAAATAGGAAGACAAGTGTAGATTCATACGGGATAAAGAGGAACAAGGCAAGAGTTCGAGTATATTGACAGATACAGACAGGGAAATCAAGAGATGGAAACGTGAGAAGGATAGGGCCAGTGAGGTAACGCTTGTACAGAATGAATGGATGGGAAGACAGATATTACTTAAGTTAGATGGCAAAAGCATTGAGGCAGTTAGAGAAAAGGAAGACAAAAATGAGCAAGAAAAGAGGGCTAAAGAACGAGAGAAGTGATTTAGGGAGGATGAGCAAGGAAGAAATGCAAGGAACGATGGAAAAGGATATATACAGAAGAACGAGAGACGATAAACGGGCAGAAGAACAAAGGAAGAATGAAAGACGGAGGAGAGAAAGGGAGAGGGAGGAAGAAGAGACACAAGTGAAGGAAAAAAGATCACAGAAGAAGAACGAAGAGAATAAGTAAGAAAGGAAGCATGAAAGCAAGAAGAAAAGAAGGCAAGAAGAGATGCAAGAGAGTGAAGGGAAGTGGAAGAAAGAATAAGACAGAATAGAAGGTCGCTAGATCTTGATGCCAGTCTCATTCTTAAATAACGAATGAGGTCTAGCGAGGATATATGATAGGAAACGACAAGACAAACTTTCCTGATGAAAGAAGTAATTCAAGAAATACTTAGAATAGCACAAGAAGAGGAAAATATGATGCTGAAAATATTGGGGAGAGGACCGATAAGATATACCAGCAAATGAGACAGAACAGCGAGTATGGAACTTAGTGGAGCGGCAGACGATCCCCAATACTAAAGGGATGAAGAGGAAAATGTGTTCAGCGATGAATGTAGAGCATTGTCTTTGAGCAGATTAGATTTAGATAGAGAAGAGGAGGATGATAGTCACACTAGTTGGGGTGCAGCGATGTCAGAACAAGATAGGGAGTCAAGTTGTAAGATAGAAGGGGAGGGTGCATGTGCTCCCTCGGGAAGTCAGAATTTGGACAAGGAAGTAAGATGGTCAGATCTGGAACACCCTAAGGAAAAAACACCAGATCCTATGCCATATCCTGAATTCTCCTGACAACGATTGTATAGAGTGTTGGAGGAGAATCCCCACACTATGTGAGTAGGTTAAGGTTGTTACCAGCACAAAAACAAATGGGGGCTATTACCCCTGGATTGAATAAACGAATAATAGGACCCAGTTATGGGACGGGATACACACAGCTTCCATTTTTGGAAAAGCGGGGGGAAAGACCGCAATTTATTCCATGGCCCCAGATGTAAAACTATAACTTAAAATGTACGTTACCTAGTTTGACCTTGGGAGCTGGGAAATGGATATACGAATAAGAGAAAATTACAGGGGGAAATACATTGGCTATAGGAGACATAAAGGGGGTCTACTAGCAGCTATTCTTCGAGAGAGCTGATGACACTTGGAGAAGAGCAGGATATGAAGGTGGGACCGTACAAAGCACATTGTATGATGGAGCACCATTTAATAACTGCAGGGCAGATGTTAGAAGGGCTCTCAGGGTACAGTATCCTGATACATCAGATACGGGTGCGATTATGACACCTAAAAGGAAAGAAGACGAAAACCCTGTTGCTTATATTCAGGATATTCAAGAGAGGTGGCAGCTTGAGACGCGTAAGCCTTGGGGAAAAAACTGTGGCATTATTCTATCATATTTTGTGTCACCGATTGCGAGATACAGTACAGAGACAAATGAAAAAACAAGTAGGAATGGAAGCAAAGCCATGGGCTGAGATACAGTTGACTATTGCACATCACTGCCGATAGTTGTAAGAGAAGAATAGAAAGAAAGAGGAGAACAGAAAGATTGAGAAAGCCAAGTAAGTTCATAAGAAATTGTCAGAATGTGCTATAGAAGGGGCAGTATTGACAAGTGGAGAAGGAGGAGGCACACAACAAACAACATGTACATCACAAGTCAATGTGCACCCAGTGGATCAAAGTGGGTATGGGTTTTGACCATGTGGTAGAGGTGGAGGATTCAGAGGAAGGGGAGGTAGATTTAAAAAAACCCAGGGTGGAAATCAGAACAGTCAGGGAGGATATAATGGTGGGGTTGCCAGAAGGGCATCCCCAGTATGTTGGAATTGTGGAATAGTAGGGCATGTTGCGCGTGTATGTAGAAGCTGAGGAAGCACGCAACAGAATGGACAAAACTCAAGAGGGGGGACAGGCTATCCGCTGCCATACAGCACACAATCACGAGAGGGCTACGCCCAGGATCACAAATCCTATCAGACACAGGCACCACAAACACAGCAGGAACAACAGCACAGGCCAGAGCATATGTACCCACCTGTGCAGACACAACAGAATATGAACATGGGGCAACCACTAACACCTAGGAGATATTGGGCTAATTGGGTGGTGAGGCAGTTTCATGTCCTATCTCCCTGAACCCGAGTCTTGGTTTATGTATTGCTTATTGAACTGAATGTTCCAGACAGGGAACAAGTGTGCCAAACCAATTGTATTAGTCTGTTGTCACAACCCTCGCCCAAAACCCCCTCTGGCAAACCCATTGGCCAGGTGGAGTCAGAACTCTGGCCTCTAGAGCCTGGCATCCTCTGCAAAAGCCCTCATGGGGCCAGTATACACCATGAAAAACAATGTGCAATATTGTATTGTCAACCAACATGAAGACATCCACATAGCTTGGTTCCTAAGAACCAAGCTATGCAGTCTAGTGTTTTGGGTGTGGTAGCCTAGGGACTACTTTACCTGGACTATTTTGTTGGAGCTATTTAAACCACACCCAAACAAGACAACACGCTTCGCGTTACTTTGCAGCTTGGAACGTGACGCTCACCGTGTCCAGCTATTCCCTCGAACCTCGGAGAAGCAGAACCTGCAAGGAGACAAAAGGAACATCATTAGCAGCAGCAGCTTACCTGCAGTCTTCATCTTTAAACACTCCCAGCCACTGAGAGCAGCTTCCTCGAATCTGCACGCCTCCCGGACAGAACGACCTGAAACAGGAAGATAGAGGCAACATTAAAGAAAGCAGTAGAGACATTTACAAATTACGAACTGCTCAAAAGGCTTACCTGGCTGGTCCCCTCTCGGCTGGCACCACTCCGGACATTCCACTCGCGCTGAAGAACACCGCGACCTACAAGGATGGAAAACACAGGTTAGCAAAGGCAAGACTTTGCAGCGCTGCGCATAGTGCTTACTTACCGCATCATAGCGCTCTTAATGAGCCATCATTTACCAGCGGGGCTCAACCAAGCCAATTTGCAGTGCTGAAGCTCTGCATACCTAAGGGAGAAAAAAGAGACATTTTAAACAAAGAAAGGCATGCAGGATAGCAACAAAACTAAAGAACATCAATAAGACCTACTTGAACAATATCAAACGGGCCGGCGTCAGTGAAGTAACTGGACTGCACTCGCCCATGAAAGACAACGCACCCCTGCAAAGAAGGCAGGACGGAGAGCACGCCTAATTCTACCACAAGGTGAGGAGAGGGCGCCAGAGGGACTGAAATGATACGGGGGTGGAGGGAGGATACTTACCCCAGTCGGTCAGTCTTGAACACAGTCCTCCTGTATTTTCAGGCAGAACCTTCCCCGCAGACCACATCAGGGCAAAGCTGAGAAGCATACCAGTGAGTAACCCAGATGGGTGGAGTCCCTGTGGATACCAGGTGAGCGTAACATAACGTGAAGCCTACCATAACAAATCCACCTGGGCGCCATGGAGACATCAGAAATGGACCAATTGGCTCAATTACTAGGAGAGCTTCGTGCTGAGGTTCATTCTGCCCGACAAGAGACTAATGCCCTCAGGAGAGACCTAATAGTGACCAAAGAACATACTGAAGAGATTAGCAGGCAATACTTGCAATCACAGGCAGGACAGACGCCTCTACCTGGAAGCAATCCAACGATGCAAAACCCCGCCATACCACCCACTCCGGTACAGATCACGTTACCTGGAACAGTGCCCCTGGCACCACCAGAAAGGTTCTCAGGCGACCCATGGAAGTATGCAGCATTCATCAATCAGTGCCGCCTTCATTTTCTTTGTAGGCCTGGAGCATTTCCAAACGACCAAGCTCGGGTAGCTTTTGTCTTATCATACCTGAGTGGTAGTGCAGCAGATTGGTCGGTGCCGTTGGTAACCCATGACGATCCTCTATTACATGACTTTGGGGGTTTCCAGAGAGAAATGGAAAAACGTTTTGCTCACCATACCCAGGAACAAGCAGTAGACAATGAACTCTTGTCCCTCCGACAGGGGAATCAGGACTTGTTAACGTACATTGCTACCTTCAACAGACTGGTTACGGAAGCTAGGTGGCCAGAAAACAAAAGAACCACGTTATTCCATCGAGGCTTACGAGGCGAATTAAAGGACGTCTTAGCCCAGGTGGTTGATCCACCCAGAGACTGTGCAGAATTCATAAATCTGGTCGCGCATCTAGACCACCGGTTGCAGGACTGAAAGGCAGACCGGTCTAAGACGGACCCTCGGACCGTGTATGTTCGACCAAGGGAAAACACACCATGTGTACCTGAAAATGCTGTAGAACCCATGCAGATTGGAGGGATACGGCCTCCATTAACAAAACAAGAGCGGGACAAAAGAAGACAACAACAGCTTTGTTTGTATTGTGGGAAACCAGGACATTTCCTGAAGGACGGTCCAGTAAAACCCCCAAGAAGAACAGTCGGGGCCACAGAGAAGGATGAAGCTAAAGATTCGGAAAACTACCAAGCTCGACAAACGTAGATGTCAGTTTGTCGAGTGAGAAGAAAGAGTTGCTGACCTCGCACTTTGCAATACCAGTGATCTTAATTAACCACCAACAGTCTTCAAGAATGCATGCCGTTGAAGCATACATTGATAGCAGAGCAGTTGGAAATTATATTGATCAAGAACTGGCAGCAGAGCTGGGGCTTCCTTTGTGTTCTAAGCCAACTATGGACAAGGTAACCACCGTGGATGGGACAGAAATCGCTTCCGGACCAGTAACCCAGTGCACAGCCAGGGTAACCTTGCTGTGCCAGGACGGACATCGTGAGTCTATTTCATTTGATCTCATCAAGGCACCTCAGTTCAGGCTAATACCAGGGATGCCATGGTTGGTTGCTCACAACACTTTGATAGACTGGCGGGCACGAAAATTAACCTTCCCCGGTGACTGCTCCCCTGCCTGCTATTACCAAGAGGAGAAACCCGACGTCTCCCCATGACTCCCGGAGTGACAGTATCAACCCTGGGAGCAACTAATACCTTGCCAAGTGAATACCATGATTTCCAGGATGTTTTCCGAAAGGACCAAGCCAATACATTGACGCCGCACAGGCCCTATGACTGTCAGATCGACCTTTTTCCCGGTGCACAAATCCCTTGCGGCAGGATCTATGTTCTCACAGGACCAGAAAACCTTCATTTGAAATCCTATTTAGACCAGTACCTTGCAAATGGATTTATCCGTCCTTCGAAGTCCTCTGCAGCCAGTCCTTTATTCTTCGTACCGAAAAAGGAAGGAGACTTGAGAACCTGTATTGACTACCGCACATTGAACCAGATCACTGTGAAGAACCGCTACCCCTTGCCACTTATCCCTGAGATGCTAGATCAAGATAACGATGCCCAGATTTATACCAAATTGGACCTTCGAGGAGCGTACCACCTGGTCCGAGTCAGATAAGGAGATGAATGCAAAACCGCCTTCCGTACTAAGTACGCTTGTTTGAATATCAAGTCATGCCCTTCGGGTTATGCAACGCTCCTGCGGCATTCCAGTATTTCATGAATGACGTCTTAAGGGAGTTAATTGATGTGTGCGCCTTAGTGTACATAGACGACATCTTAGTATACTCAGCCTCAAAACAAGATCACGTCAGGCACGTTCGTTCAGTCCTCACCAAGCTCTGTCAACATCGCTTGTTTGCAAAGCTTGAAAAATGTTTTTTTCACGTCACCGAAGTAGAATTTCTTGGTTTTATCCTTACTCCAGGAGGCATCAGAATGGACGTGCACAAGATAGATGCCATCCTGAAATGGCCTTCACTGACGTCTCTGAAAGGGGTACAAAGCATGGAGGGCTTTGCGAACTTCTACCGCCGGTTCATCCCAGACTTCTCTCAGGTTGTGCACCCAATCACAGTACTATTACGAAAAAACAATAAAAAGTTTGCTTGGACCGAAGAAGCAGAAGAAGCCTTTCAGGATCTTAAACAAAGGTTTACCTCCGCTCCAATCCTGCGACATCCTCATCCAGACCTCGCTTATGTTGTTGAAACTGATGCATCCAGTCTCGCAATGGGGGCTGTCTTTTCATAGAGAGACCCGGAAACCGGCCAGCTACATCCTGTGGCCTTCTGGTCAAAAAAGTTCTCACCTCCAGAGATTAGTTATGCCATCACGGACAAGGAACTCCTGGCTATCAAATCCACATTTAAAGCCTGGAGGCACTACCTTCTGGGGGCCAGACACACCATTACAGTCATCACAGACCACCGAAACCTGCAATATCTCAAAACAGCCAAGGCCCAGTTCTCGCGCCAATTACGGTGGGCCCTTTTCTTCACCGAATATGATTATGTAATCACAATTCGACCAGGAGTCAGAAACGGAAAGGTGGATGCCTTATCTCGCATGGGCATAGATGAAATAGTATATACAACTCCAGACCCAGTACCTATTATACCAGAAGACAAACTCTTGGGTATCACGACAGCCTTAACACAAGCAGAACTACGAAAAGAAATCCAACGGACAATGAATCCTGATGCCTACCTCGCATGGCAAACTCAAGGAGAACAATATACCATCAAGGACCATCTATCCTTTTTTAGGGATCGCCTATATGTACCCAAGAAGGAATTAGAACAGCATATTATTTCAACCTATCACGATTCACTGATCGAAGGGCATGCTGGAATCGCCAAAACCCTAGCTAAGGTGAAAGAGAACTTTTGGTGGCCTACCTGGCGTAAGGACATCATTCAATATATTCAGTCCTGCGGTGTCTGCGCACAAAATAAGTCACAGAAACAAAAACCATCTGGTCTCCTACAACCATTGGACATTCCTCCAGTTCCCTGGCACACTCTTTCCCTTGACTTCATCACTGATCTACCTCCAAGCCAAGGGTTCAAGACCATCCTTCTAGTTGTGGACTTATTCTCGAAGATGGCCCATTTTATTCCTCTCAAAGGCCTCCCAGACGCAGCCACTTTAGCAAAAGTGTTCCTAGAGGGAGTGGTTAAGCTACATGGCTTCCCTTCGGTTCTGGTCTCTGATCGAGGCAGCCAGTTTGTTTCGGCTATCTACCAGTCACCATCCCCAAACCGACAGCCAAACCGAGAGAACCAATCAGACACTCAAGCAATATTTACGGTGCATGCTACACCATGAACAAAGGAATTGGAAAGACCTACTATGGATAACCGAATATGCATATAACAATTATTTGATTTCAAGCACGGGACAAACACCCTTCTATACCCTTTATGGCAGATATCCACGCACCTCTGAACTAGACCTTCCAGCCAGCTTGGAAATGCCAGCGGTAAAGACTCTACACGCAACCATTACTCAGGCTTTCAAAAGGGCAAAGGAACACCTTATTCATGCCAAAGAAAAACAAAAGAGATTCGCCGACCAACACCGGAAAAAGGCCCCTGATTATCAAGTAGGAGACAAAGTTTGGTTAGCTGCTAAATTCGTACCCATCAAGGGAACCCGGACCTTTCATCCCAGATTCTTAGGACCCTATACCATTAAGGCAATTATCAACCCAGCAGCCTTGAAACTGGATTTACCACCTAATCTACACATCTACCCAGTATTCCATGTGTCCCTCCTAAAACGAATGCAACCCCGCACACGGATTGGGACACCACCTAAACCCATGCTTGTTGACTGAGAACCAGAATTCGAAGTCAAAGATATCTTGGACTCTAAATACTCTATGACCAAGCTATATTATCTCGTCGATTGGAAAGGATTTGGACCACAAGATAGATCCTGGGAGCCCAGTGAGAACATCCACGCACCACGTCTAATCAGTACATTTCATTGGAACTTCCCAACCAAACCTGGGCCAGACAGAAGGAACACCATGGGAGGGGCCTTAGGGGGGAGTGCTGTCACGACCCTCGCCCAAAACCCCCTCTGGCAAACCCATTGGCCAGGTGGAGTCAGGACTCGGGCCTCTAGAGCCTGGCATCCTCTTCAAAAGCCCTCATGGTGCCAGGCTCATACACCATGAAAAACAATGTGCTTGGGAACTACTTTATTGTATTGTCAGCCAATATGGAGGCATCCACATAGCTTGGTTCTTAAGAACCAAGCTATGCGGTCTAGTGTTTTGGGTGTGGTAGCCTAGGGACTATTTTACCTGGACTATTTTGTTGGGGCTATTTAAACCACACCCGAACAAGACAACACGCTTTGCGTTACTTTGCAGCTTGCAACGTAACGCTCACCGTGTCCAGCTATTCCCTCGAACCTCGGAGAACCAGATCCTGCCAGGAGACAAAAGGAACATCATTAGCAGCAGCATCTTACCTGCAGTCTTCATCTTTAAACACTCCCAGCTACTGAGAACAGCTTCCTCGAATCTGCACGCCTCCCGGATAGAACGACCTGAAAGAGGAAGATAGAGGCAACATTAAAGAAAGCAGTAGAGACATTTACAAATTACGAACTGGTCAAAAGGCTTTCCTGGCTGGTCGCCTCTCGGCTGGCACCACTCCGGACATTCCACTCGCGCTGAAGAGCACCAAAACCTACAAGGAAGGAAAACACAGGTTAGCAAAGGCAAGACTTTGCAGCGATGCGCATAGTGCTTACTTACCGCATCATAGCGCTCTTAATGCGCCATCATTTACCAGCGGGGCTCAAGCAAGCCAGTTCGCCACGCTGAAGCTCTGCATACCTAAGGGAGAAAAAAGAGACATTTTAAACAAAGAAAGGCATGCAGGATAGCAACAAAACTAAACAACAGCAATAAAAGCTGATTCATTATAAGATAACACATAGGACACACTACTCCCCAGCCAAACTCAAGAAAATATATCCCACCTTGCCCGGCAACTGCCCTAGATGCAACAGCGAGAACGCGGACATATTTCATATGCTTTGGGATTGTATTAAATTGAAACAATATTGGGCAGATGTATGTGGAGCACTGGACATGATGGCAGATCAGCCAATGGAATGGTCCCCGAAAATATGTATGTTGGGGGCGGTGGGAAAGATGAACCCGACATGGCGTAAACTGCTAAATGTAAGCCTACTAATCGCCAAAAGGGCCATACTGATGAGGTGGAATAATACAAGCCCCCCGACCAGAGAAGACTGGAATAAGGACATGATGTGGGCCAATGATAATGAGGAATTGTACATTGACTTTGTGTTACCCCCCTCCAAACCTAGAAACCTATGGTCGAGATATAAACAATACCTAACAGAGTTAAACGACCTTGAAACCCCAATCTCTGAAGAAATCCCGCCAGCCTTGGTTGTGTAAAAAGCAGAATGTATGGTATAATGATATGTTCATAACCTGTGTGCAAATATATAAATAAAGTTGTTAAAAAAAAAAGAACAGCAATAAGACCTACTTGAACAATATCAAACGGGCCGGCATCAGTGAAGTAACTGGACCGCACTCGCCCATGAAAGACAACGCGCCCCTGCAAAGAAGGCAGGACGGAGAGTACACCTAATTCTACCACAAGGTGAGGAGAGGGCGCCAGAGGGCATGAAATCATACGGGGGTGGAGGTAGGATACTTACCCCAGTCGGTCAGTCTTGAACACAGTCCTCCTGTATTTTCAGGCAGAACCTTCCCCGCAGGCCACGCGTAACATCTGTATAACAAAGGACCTTATAGCTTGAGAAACCAATGAAACACTGCGTAACTGATTGTTCTTAAATGACATGTTTGAAGAAGTAGGCATAAGCTGTCCACCTGATAACGGATAGCCAATAACAATCCTAGCCCCTATATGATTGTATATCTAGATGTTTCCCTTAATCAATCCCGAACCTCGATAGGTTTTTCACTATTGCCACGTAGGATGACATCAGTATGACGCACAAAAAAAGTATATAATTGTATTTTTTGCGGATATCAGGGAGAATGAGCGTACGTCTGTTGATGTTCGTTCTAAACTCCCTGTTTTAGATAATTGGTAATAAAACAGCAACTTGCTATCTTCCTGAGTTTGTCCGGTTATTTGGACTCAGAATTATTCTGGTGTAATACCATCCAGTAACAGATGCCCGTAACCAAGGGCAAAAACTCAAAAACATCGTAGCTCTTCTCTGATATCTGATTCCTAACATTACAGGTGCCTTTAATGACCCCCCTCCTCCAAAGGCAGGTTACATGAATATCTGAACCCCATAATGACAGGAGCCTGTACACCTACCCTTTACATGAAAACACATACATGAATGTTACATGGAAATCGAAGCCTTAGCATCACAGGAGCCCATATAAAGAGTACCACACTAATCTCAAAAACCACCAGGCAACCCCCGCTCGCGCTCTTGGTGTAGCTACATGGTTGATAGCAGCCATTCTATGAAACGCTTGTACAAAGTCCTTTATAGGGTAGAAAGATGTGCTTCCTGTCCCTCACAAAGAAGTCTCTGTTTTAACGATACATGGGGGGAGTGGGTACTCAATTTGGAAACATCATGTTTATTTTTACTTCTACCTTCACAATTTCGATTTTGTAACTGAAAAGCATTTTTCGGTTTAAAAGGAGTTTTGCTCATTTGCATTTAAAGTTACATTTATTTGCCCCCCTCCCAACTATTTTTACCATGATTCTGTTTTTGTTTTGCTAGCATGTTATAATGCATTTCATTAGGTATTGCTTTATTACATCGTTTCACTTTAATGTTCTATTGTTTTGTACAAGGCTGTCAAACAGCCACAAGGTAACATGTAGCACTCCACAACCACCCAAATAAATAATACATGTTAGCAGCACTCAGCTCATAAAAAGGTTGTTGGTGGTTCACAACCACCGCTGAAGCGTCTTGTATTTCCTTTAGTCATTGCAGTTTCTCTCCTACAAGATGTGGGTAGTAGTAGAGGTTGTCTTCAAGGTTTAGCTAGGGCCAATGGGGGTTGTTCCCCACAGTCTCTTTAGGTGGGTTTAAGGGGGCTCTGCTACCTCCCTCCACTAGGGTCCTAACTTCCCTCTTAGCCCCCTCTCTGGCTCTTGTCCTGCTCCTCCTTGATGCCACACCACATGCTTGTTCCTCCCTCATTGAGCTTTACACCTTCAGATTGGGGTCTCACCCCTATGCCCTCATTTCCCAATCATGTAGAGTCCTGATCTTGCAAGCTAAGGCCTGGATATCCCCCTGATGTACTCTTCCAACCACCTCCTGACATTCCTCACCAATGTCCTTTTGCTCTGTTGAACCAACCTCCTGTGAATTACGCCATAGGGAAACAAATGTAGCGTTCATGTTTTAGGCAGACATGCACTGTTATTGCTATAGGAAAGTATTTTGCTGGCCTCTCATGTTCGAGCAATTTCGGCTCATGTGCTGGAGGACAATTAAACACACCCAGGCATTGAAGGAGGGCCTCAGTGATTGACCTCCCCTGACCCAAAGACAGACAGGATCACTAAGCCATTTCAAACAAAAGGGTGCCAGACTGTGTCTGAAAGCTCCCTTAAGGGAACATTTACTTTGTCTTAGCTAGCCTTCTATGCGTTATTCTGCAACCGTACCTCTAAGTTAATTCTTTGATGGTGAAATAGTAAATTACAAAACAAAAGGGTTGTGGCTGGAAGGTTTTGAATTCATCTTAAACTTCTGGCAATTGCATATCAGGCTTGGTCCCATCCCCAAAGGTGCAGTTCTGACCAAAGTCCTTCTGCACAAGATCAAAAGCAACCTCAGACATATTTTGGCCTCATTGCGCATCATCAGTAAGGTGTAGCTCGGGTATTTAGGCCCAGCAGGCCTGCGACCCACATCTGGGTATACCCGTCCCACTCAGGGTGACAAAGCAAAACAAAAGGGGTGATGACTGGGAAGTTTAGATTTAATCTTACACCTCTGGCAATTGCTCTGGGCAACCCTACAGACCATTGTTCTTCAGCCTGCCAAGCCATTACAGAAAGGGGCAAGGCCATATGCAAATGGTGCTTAGTACTACCCCCTCCACCTCTCAAAAGGAGCAGTCTAGCCCAAGCTGCTTGGTCACATCTCTTCTGCACGAGACCACACGCAACATAAGACATGGTTTGGCCTCATTGGGCATCATCAGTGAGGTGTAGCTTGTGCCACCATTTCACCCCTGTGCCACCCAAGCCCCCAGTATGGGCCCAGGCGTTTATGGCACACTGGGCGACGGTCTCCACTCCCTTTTCCTCTTTCCTTTTATGTACACTGCATTCACCTTGCACACCATCTATTCTGGGCTGTCACTTCTGACAGCTGGTAACACCTAACAATAAATCAAGCCTCTATACTTCAAAGGTACACCAGCGCACAGTGCAAGTTCATCATGCAGCCATTCACTGACTAGGCCCTATTGAGAGTCGGGCACTGCTCCTGTATGAGCCCATATCTTGATCGGCTGTATACCCTGATCTTTCTACACTGATGCCACATGCATTCAAACTATCACAAACTACACATCTTCCTTCCATCCCGTTAGATAGTACACATCTCTCATGTTTACCTAAATGTGTCTCTCTCTTTCATCCTTCCTCTCCCACTATTCGCTTTTCCACTCCACTGAAGACCCCTGGTGGGGCACAAGATGCCACACTTTGGCACCAGGGTCCCTCTAAATATGTACCTGTAAGCACTCTGGTGGAGAGATAAGCTCTTTCTACCCTGACCTAAACATGCATTTGACAAGAGAAACCTGGGGTCAAATAGTGAACATGGACCAGCACAGAAAGAGTCTGATTAATGAATTAATCATTCAACAAAAGGTTGATTTGGGATCTTTTAAAAACTTGTTCAAAAAAGAAACTGGATGTCCTCAACAAAATGAAAGTTGTCAGGGTGATATCTCCTCCTTCTAGGTTTCTCTCTAAGTTATTCTTGTGGTACATATTCCCCAACAACAGTTGTTTTACAAAGTCGTTCCCTTATATCGACACCCTGGATCCCATTTCCTTCTCATGGTTTGAGAGAAGAGTATGACAACTCACAGTTTCCAGTAGATGTCTGCCCATTCCCTTTTTAGTCCCGCCTCTTCGTGGTTATGGTTGTTTGCTCCTAAGTGTTCTTCTTTCAGTTAAGTGATGAATGGATTTTCCTCCTGGTTTCTTGCGAAGTCAGTCGATTGTCATCAAGCAAGGAATAAAGCTCCACCCTGCCAGCTCTTGAAGTCCCTGTTAAAAGGTAAGCAAGCTTAGTTGAAGAGAGGGTAGCCAACTATACAGAGAGCGTGGTCAACTACACTACCCCTTCCTCCTGTTGTATGAGGCCTAGTTCTGATTCCCACCACTCTGTTCACATTTCCTTCCTCAATGACTCTCCATGTGCTTGGTCCTCTTCAGGTCCATGCCTCACAGACGTATGGTACAAATAAACATGTACAACATTGTCATTCCACAGCCCCTTCTCTCTTTCTTTGGGGGTCTTTACTAACCGCCTTCTCAAGATTCCCCTCCTTACTGTATTTGCCAACGTCCTTCTCTAAGTTCTTGTCAATGTCTTTGTCACCTTCCTCCTCAAAGTAGTCCTCGCTGTCTTTGCTCGTCTCCTATCTCCATAACACTTTGTTTTTTCTTTTCTCAAATTACACTTAGTTAGACAACTATATTGCCAACCCTTTGTGATGAATCCAGTGGAGTCATCACTGATTTCCCGGTGGTGACCCTCTGCATGTGGCCAGAGGACGGTAGCTGCTACCTGATCCTGACCCTGGGGGGGCTATATGATGGAGGATAAAATTGGTGAGGAAAGTCTCCAGGAAGATGTTGTGGCTCCATGGGACGAGACATGGTATCCCCCATTTTTCCTTGGAAATGACATCCCCATGTCTGAAACTCTTATTGTCTATTGTCATGTATCCCCTCCCTTTCCTATGGAGAGCTAGGAAACCCCCTTTTCCAGAACTACTAACCAACCACCAAACCGTGGTCTAATTTGCCAATGTGATGAAATCACCTCCTTCAATTCCACTTGCCAATCAATCAGAACTGACTTGCCATCAAAACCTTTTGAAAAGGCTTATCCGAATTTCATAAGTCAATCATTCACAATGGACTTCTATTCCCAGAATTCACAAAATACTGGGCCAAAGAAGAGCAAGGATCAAGCAAAGTGGAGCAAAAGAGACTGCAAACCTAGCGAGCGCTCTCGTGTTAGTGCTGTGGCGACTGGCGAGAGAGAGCTTCACCTCTCCATGAGAAGCAGGGAGCCAAAAAGCTAGTGTTGGTGTGGTGGAGTCAGGCTGCTCCACACCAGAGGAAGAAGGAACTGCTGAACCCAGAGCCATTGCGGGAACGCCAGGAGCTGGAGAATAACTCCTGGACATTCACATGTGCAGGGGAACAGCATTTTGCTTACTGGAGTCGAAGAGACAGCAGGCGTGTCGAGAGGAAGCTTCAGAGGACTGGTGAGCAAAGGAAAGAAGATTGTGAGAGAGAAGCAGACAGCAATCCTTACCCGACTGACCGCAATAGAAGATTCCAATACTTGCAGAAACCGGTGAATCCTCCGGAAGGCAACAGGGACACTGGAGCATATCGGCAAGCACAGCGAGTGCAAACAATTGAAAGCTACTTAATTGGGAAAAAGAAAAGAGATTAATAAATTACGTGAGGGTGTTAAGGCTTGTCTTTTATTCAGACTCAATAAGTTTGGCAGCCAAGTCAATAACTCAAAGTCCTTTCTAAATAATTTCCTTCTTGAAGTTCTACTTGTTGACCAAAGTTTTCTCTGTTTCTCCTGTAGGGCACAACATAAGGACCTCTTTCCAACCTTTTCTTCTTAGTCCTCATACGCCCAGGTGCTTCCTGTAGCTCCTGACTCCACGTCTGGTCCGATCTGTGAAGAGAACAAGAATAAGCACACCTTATCATACTTTCAGGCTCCTTATATAGGCAGCACTTAACTGTCCAATCGGCGTCTACTTCCTGCCACAGACCATAAGAACCCTCCCAAGCCCCGTCCCCCTTTTCCGGGGAGTATGGCGTCTGATGTGTTCCTGCAGCCGGGTCTAGTGACCCCCTCCCGTTGCCCCGGTAAGTATAGAGTGAGGGGAGGTATGGTTTGTATTTCCGTGTTTCTTTAAGATCTTTGTTTTATGCTCCTTCGTGGCCGGCCATTAGAACTGTGTGCGTCCTCACTGCATTGCGATCTCCCCTCGACCGCTCCGTGGCCGGAAGCCCCGCTGCCACACAGTGTGTTCGCGGCTCGGCCGTCAGCTCGAGCCTCCCCCTCCCTCTGCCCTCTGGGGTCTGTGTCCAACACGCAACCTCCCTCCAACTGCGACCGGCAGACCGCTTCCTCATGCCGGGAGCCCTGAAACGCACCTTGGCATGCTTGCTCGCACAGCCGCGGAGCCGCCACTCGGCACTGCATCGGGTGCTCGCGGATGCAATGTTCGCCCCGCGGCGTTCCCCGTCCAAACTCCCCCTCCCTCACGGGCACGGCGGGAACTGGTCTCTCCACGGGCTGCCCCTGCCATTCCTCCAAGGAAGGTTCTGTCATGCTCCGCTGGCTATAGCAAACTGGGTCTTGGCTTGGTGGGCTCCCCATCCCTTCTCCACGCTGGCCGTGGTACGTTCTTTTTCTCTGTTTTCTTTGGGTGATGTAGCCTCGTCTCCACCATCCTTGCGTTTTTCATAGGGGAATAAGCTGTCTTCTCCACTAGCCCTGGAAGTTTCACAAGGGTATGGGTTGTTCAGGTCTTCACATACACCCCCTGAAGCATTCAGCTGATCGGGCTGATCCAAGCTCCGAGACAAGTAATCAGGTATTAACTGGAAAGCTGCTGGTTTGTGAATCGTTTCAAAGCAAAACTCTTGTAAAGTGAGGAACCACCTTAATACTCGTTGGTTGGAATCCTTGTGGGTAGCCAACCACTGTAAAGGGGCATGGTCTGTGAAGACCATGAACTTCCGCCCCACTAAATAATACCGGAGAGTCTCGATTGCCCATTTTATTGCTAGACACTCTTTTTCAATGGTTGAGTAACCAACTTCATGCGGTAGTAGCTTTCGGCTGATGAATGCCACTGGATGTAATTCATCTTCTTTGGCTTGTGAGAGTACCGCTCCTAATCCTAAGCCCGAAGCACCTGTTTGAACAAAAAAATGTTTACTAAAGTCCGGACATCTCAATACCGGTTGAGCTGATATGATTTTCTTAGGCTCCTGAAAAGCTTTGCATGCTTCTTGATCTGTCCCCAGGTTTCTCGTATAGCTGGATTTGAGGGCTTCTGTTAACGGACTGGCTACAGTGGAAAAATGAGGTATGAACTTGCGATAATAGCCTATGAAACCCAGGAATGCTCTGACCTGTTTCTTGTTAGTGGGCATCGGTAGTTTTTCAATGGCTTCTACTTTGTCCAGTTGGGGTCGAATGGCTCCATTCCCAACCAAATGTCCTAAGTACCGGGTTTGATTGCTGGCCAAGACTGTTTTCTTAGGGTTGATATGGAGTCCTGCTGTCTGTAGAGAGGATATTACTGCTGTAAGATGTTCCTCTATGTTTTACTATATACTACTATGTCGTCCAAATAGGCAGAACTATATTGATGGTGTGGGGCCAATACTTGATTCATAAGTGACTGAAAGGTCGCGGGTGCTCCATGTAACCCAAAGGGCAACACAGTGAATTGAAATAGCCCGGATGGGGTGGAAAAATCGTTTTTTATCTGATCTTCGGAACGAATTGGGATTTGCCAATATCCCTTAGTCAGGTCGATGGTACTGATATAAGTGGCTGAACCCAGTTGTTCTATGAGTTCGTCAATTCTGGGCATAGGATAAGCTTGGTACGTTGAAATGGCATTTAATTGTCTATAGTCCATGCAAAACCGGGTACTGCAGTCTGGCTTCGGCAATAAAACTATAGGAGAGGACCAGTGGCTACTGGAGGGTTCAATCACGCCTAATTTCAGCATTTCTTCAACTTCCGCTTGTACAGCCAACCGGAAGCCGATAAGGCCGTATTCTCACCGTTTTTCCTGCTTCCATTTCTATTTTGTGTTCGGTGAGGTGAGTCTTCCCTGGAAGATGGGAGAACACGTTTTGTACAGGTTGGAGTTGTTCCTTCATTTCTTGTTTTTCTTTGGAAGTAAGTTGTTTTCCCCACTGAATGGCCGCAAAGGCTGCATCCACTTTTTCACAAGTGGTTATTCGAATGTTAGTGGTCTCGCGGTCTGACGTTTTCCACTCTTTTAGCAGATTTATATGGTAATTCTGGAATCTGGTTTTTTGATCAGGTTGTTCTACCAGGTAATTTACTGGTCCCAATATCCTTGTTACTTTGTATGCCCCCCTCCATTGTGCTAGCATCTTGTAATGGCTGGTGGGTAACAAAACCACTACCTGGTCTCCAACCTTGAATTGCCGGGCTCTGGTTCTCTTGTTATAGTACTTTTCTTGGGTTATCTGTGACCTTCCAAGATTACTCCTGGCCAGCTCTCTCAATTTAGTGAGTTTTTCCCTCATTTCTAATACGCAATCAGTCAGTATAGTGGTTTCTTCTTGTTCCTCCCACTCGTTTTTAGTGATGTCTAGTACTGTTCTTGGTTGGTGCCCAAATAGTAATTCGTAAGGGGAAAAACCTGTGGATGACTGCGGGGTGTCCCTTAACACCATGAGGACCCAAGGAACTGCTCGGTCCCAGTTTTTTCCTGTGGGAGCTGTTATTTTCTTCAGCATTAGTTTGATAGTTTTGTTATATCGTTCTACCAAACCGGCTGTCTGGGGGTGATATATAGAGGTGCGTAGTTGTTTGATTTGTAACTGTTGACAGACATTCCGTATTATTCCGGATACAAAATTTCGATATATTTTTTTTTTTTAAACTTTTATTTATTGGCAGAAGGTTAGGACAGGTACAGCACATATCATGCAGAAAGAGACAGCGATCCCTATTGGCATACAGGCATTACAACGAGATCAATTACAAGTAGCACAGAATGTGGGGGGAGAAGGATCATGGCATGGGGATATCATGAAGTGTTCAGTTCCTGTGGGGAGTCGGGCAGCTCCGGCAGGGGGGTGGAGCACCAGTCCACCTCGTCTTTGCTATTCAGATAGCTGCAGAATTCAGTCCACACATTCTTGGGGCGGGATAGGGTGGGTAACGAGCCAATATATTCTTCTTCACATGTTTGTACCAAAGTGAGAGCCTTCAACCACATCTTTAGAGTCGGGGGAGATCGGCACTTCCAACATTGTAATATACATCTTTTGGCAACGATTGTGCTCACATTCAAGAATTTTGACATTTTTTTTTCACCATCCCCAGCCCAGACCCCAAACAACAAGGCCAATGGGTCAGGTTCCACCGGGGATCCAACTATCTCCGAGAGCGTCTTCGTCACCTCCCGCCAAAACGTGCCTAGCGCGGCGCATGACCAAAACATATGTATATGATCCGCTTCTTCAGACGTACATTTTGGGCATGTGTGGGTCAGAGTGTGAGAACAATTCGCAATTTTGAACGGTGTGTAGTACAGTCTGTTGAGGAGTTTATATTGTATGCAGCGAAATCTAGCACTCAGAGAGAACTTGCACGTATGTGCGCACATTTTGTTCCACATTTCATCGGTAATTTCCCTCCCTAGCTCCTCGGCCCAGGCTTCCCGTGGCTTGGGGGATATGTCCTCTAGTTTCCCTAGCTGCATTTTGTACAGGGAGGATATAATTCCCCTACTTCCTGCAGAGTTTGAGCTCTGGGGAGTCCGGCGGCTCATTTGGGAAAGAGGGCCACATTCTACGGACTGCCGCTCTTAGCCGAAAGTATTGTAATAGCTCCAACGGTGAGTTTGAGTGTTCGGGCCGCCACGTTAGGGGATTAATAAATTTACCGTCCGGATATAGGTCGGTGAGTGCACGGTAGCCCAGGTTTCCCCAATGACGGATGAACTGCTGATCGTGTGTGGGAGAGAGCCCAGGAACTTGCCATATGGGGAGCCACTTGTAGTACGGGCGATGGTCCTGTTTTGAGTCAAGAATGGTATTCCACGCTCTAATCGTGGCCGCGACAGGATCCGCCTGGGCATCCGTCTGATATGTATGGTGTAACACTAGGGTCATGATATTGTTCCCTTCGCCAGCCAGTTTCTCCAATTTGACAAGTGGGGGCGGGTTGCTGTGTTCGTACCAGTGTGTGGCATGTCGGACCTGAGCCGCATTCCAGTACAGTGTAAGGTCAGGGCTGCAAAACCACCTTTTTCATAGGGTAGAGTCATATGTTGCCATTTTTTACGTACGGCCCCAGAGTGCCATAGAAATTGGGCACACGCCGAGTGGAGCCTCTTGAAATAGTGCTTCCCGGGCCATTACGGGACGTTAGCGAAAATATAGAGGAGTTTGGGAACCACAATCATTTTTATGAGGGATAGCCTGCCTGGGAGGGACAGCGGAAGATTGCGCCATCTGAGCATTTTGGACTCAGTGAGTTGTGCCGTGGTCTCATAATTCTCCGCCAGTAGAGAGGTTTTGGTACGTGATACTTGCACGCCGAGGTATCTGACACCACCTGGGGACCAGTGCAGGGGGAATTTGCATGATGGCTGATGGGTCGCCTCGGTGAGAGGAAATATCTCTGACTTAGAGTAGTTAATGGTAAAGCCAGAGTGCGTGCCAATTTCAGTTATGTCTCTGATGATTGGGTCTAGATACATGGAAGGGTTTCTGACATACAGGAGCACATCATCAGCATATAGTGAGATGATTTCTGGTGCATCCTGTAGACGAATGCCCTTACGGGTGTGCTTATTTCGAACATGGTCCGCCATAGGCTCGATAGCAAGCGCAAAAAGGATAGGGGAGAATGGGCATCCCTGGCGGGTTCCTCTATGTAGCGCGAAGGGAGAGGAGACACTGGAATGGACCAACACCCTGGCCATGGGTCCTGTATACAGGAGTTTTATGTAGGCGATCATATTAGGTCCAACATTCATTTTCTCTAACACGGCCCACAGGTACTGCCAGGAGACTATGTCAAATGCCTTCTGGGCGTCCAGTGTGACTGCTACTGCGTCCGCTTCCGGGTCTATTCTGGCCATCACGTTGAATAGACGGCGGATATTAAGTGCCGTGGAGCGGCCGGGGACGAATCCGTTTTGGTCTGCATGGACTAGGTGGGGCATGAATGGAAGGAACCTATTTGCTGTTATTTTGGCAAATATCTACATGTCAGTGTTTATAAGCGATAGGGGCCTGTAGGAACCGCATTCATCAGGGGGCTTGTCTGGTTTGGGGAGGACGGTGATCAGGGCTTCTCTCAAGGAGGGAGGGAGGGTGGTTGACTGTAGTGATTCAGCCCAGACCCCGTAGACTACGGGAGCCAGAATAGCAACATGCTCCTGGTAAAACTCAGATGTGAGCCCGTCTGGACTGGGGGCCTTGTTCTTGGGAAGGTCGGAGATTACCTGGACTATCTCATCCAGGGTGAATGGGGCATCTAGTTGTTCCTTGGTGCTTTGGGAGATGAGGGTCATGGGGATGTTTTCTAATAGATCGTCCAGGTCTTGAGCAGTGTGCTCTGGCTGGGGGCCGTATAGAGTGGCATAGAAGCGAGAAAAGATGTCAATGATGGATTGGTCGGATCAGTGTTGTGAGCCTTGTTCATCGAGAATGCTATTCCTAGTTCTTCCCCTCTCCGACCGGACTAGTTTAGCCAGGGTCCTCCCGGGTCTGTCCCCCTCACCATATCTACGGGCAGCTACAGGATGAGCATAGTATCGCACCTCGCTCAGGGCGTGAGATTCAAATACCTCCAGTTCCGTTCTAATTTTTGCGAGGGTCACCAGGGCTGGTGCAGAAGCATGCTCCTGTTCCAATGTTTTAAGCTTTGCTTCAGAATTGTTTAGGGCTTGCCTGATAGATTTGAGGACCCCCGCCTCCCTTGAGATGCACATCCCCCTGATATATACCTTAAATGCGTCCCCGCGGGTCCCCTCGGTGGTGTCTTGTGTATTGTTATTTTCAAAAAAGGCATGTATATCAGACAGGATATCCGCCTTAAAGACAATGTCAGATAGCGCGTTAGCTTTAAAGCGCCAAGGAGGTCATGCATGGAGGGTCCCGCCCAGCTGGATCTGTAGCAGTACAGGAGAGTGATCTGAAAGTGTACGTGCTAGAATCTCGACACTCGTCCCCTTGCCCACCAGGCATCCCGACAATAGAAACATATCGATTCTTGAGGAGCTATTGTGAACCATTGAATGGAAGGTGTAGTCTTTTTCCTGGGGGTGGAACATTCTCAATACATCGTGTAGGTTTAGGGTATTCATGTGTGTTATAAGTTGTCTGGCGGCACGGGATGTGACCCTGCGTGAGGTGGTTGTTCTATCCAGGACATTGTCGAGTATAAGATTCATATCTCCCCCCCATATAATAGGAACATCTACATATCTTGTCAGGATATCAGCTATTGCATCTTCAAATTCGGGGGAATCAGTGTTGGGACCATATGAATTGGCTATCAAGCATTCCTCGTTTTCCAAAGTGCAGTGAAGGATCACATACCTGCCGCCTGTGTCGATATGAGCTGTGTGAAGCGTAAATTTGACCGATTTGTGGATAAGAGTCAAGACTCCACTGCACTGAGTGGAGTATTGAGTGTAGAATCTATTAGGGCCCCAGGTCTGCTCCAGGTTAGATGAAAGGAGTTTCCGTGCATGAGTCTCCTGCAGTAGGAGTACCTTAATTCCATGTCTCTGTGCATATGCAGTAATCCTACGGCACTTTGTAAAGTTAGTTAAACCCCGTACATTCCACGTTAACATTTTAATAGCCATGGTGATACTTTAAGGTACATCCCAGACAAAGGGGCCATCTCTGATTACAGTCAAAGATCTGTTTCTGATTCCCATCGTATGTGCTGTGGCCCGCCATGGAAGCAGACCGGTCCGCTCCCTCCTGCCAGTTTTAACGTAACACCCCACAACTTTACCACCCCCCACCCTCACCGCCCGCTGTGAACTAGCAGTGTGATGATACCCACCCCAAGAGCGCTCATCTGCGTGCCATCCCCAACTCGGCGACGCGCGGTGTGCACGACCCATAGCATGGATGCCAGGGCGCCACGACCAGACCAGCCGCTTCAGTCCGTTTGCCCAACAGGGGCTAAACCAAGAACGTAACCACAACATTGAGATTCCAATTGCAGTGGGGGCGCCACTGCCGTGTACCCAATTAAGCTAATAGTGCGGCGCATAAGCGCCTAATAGGCAGCGATAACATTTCAAAGCATATGTTACAGTGAAAAATTGTTGTAGGATAGTGTCTTCAAAGGAGAAGTGCAGTCATCGCCAGTGCGATGGGAGTCTAGGGACCTCAGTCATTGTTCATCTCATCATCAGGAGGCGCCTCCCAAGGGATTTGTGCTTCAATGAATTTGACTGCTTCGTCCAGGACCGTGAAGAAGTACAGTTTATTACGGAAGGAGAATTTCAGGCGTGCCGGGAATAGCATTGCATATTCGATATTTCTGTCGCGGAGCATTTTCTTCACACCATTAAAGTGTCTACGCTCCGCCTGAACCCCCACGGAAAAGTCCGGGAAGATTCTTATGATTTGTGAGTCCATTCGTAGTTCGCCTCTCTCTCGTGCCAGTCTCAATATGTGGTCTCTATCCCGATAGCTGAGGATTTTCGCTATTATCGGCCTTGGGAAATCACCCGGCTTCGGGCGGGGAGCGAGAGAGCGGTGTGCTTGCTCGATGGTGAAGAAAGGTGAGAGTGGAGGGTCACCCAGTAGATCCTTGAGGAGGGATTCAACCGCCAACTCCATACGGCCCTTCAGTGCAGACTCCGGAACCCCCACAATACGAATATTATTCCTTCGGGACCTCGATTCAAGATCGTCGCACTTGGCCTTGACACTCTTCATGTCGCGGACCAGCCCTGCCACTGTGTCTTCGAGTGTGTGCACGCTGTCTTTGGTTGCCCCGATTCTGGTTTCGGTCTCGGTGATCCTGGTGCTATGTTGATCTAGTTTCGACCTGAGCGAGGCCACATTAGCATTTATATCGTCCAGCTTCTCATGGAAAGAGGCGAAGTTTTTAGCCATCGACTCCATCATTGTGGTTAGGTCCGGTTGATGGGGTTCTTGCGGGGTCTCATTGTCGGCGGCATTGGAGGAGGTGGTACTCTGTTCCGCCCTTGGTGTTGGTTTGGCGAATTTGTCCATACTCCCAGCCTTGGATGTCCCACGGGATTTGCTGGGCATCCCAAAGTAGGTGATAATGAGTACAAGTGTAATGGGTTGATTACAGGGAGAGTCAGATGGCGCGGGTAGAGGCAGCTGTGTGGACGGCTCCGCGCAGCAGCGCACCTTAAGCTGGGTCCTCTTGTTCGCGGCCAAGTGAGAGGTCCAGACGGGCTCCGCGGAGTCATGTATGTGTCAGCCATCCGGGGAGTAGCAGACGTTTGCACAGAACAGGGAAGGCCCAACCGACCAGCAGTAGGAGCGCAGGACGCAGAGTAGGCCCGTGGGGCAAGGTGGGTGGGTATGTTGATTCCCTATGAGTAGGGCGAGGTCCCACCCGCGGGACCGACCCTGTATCGAAGGAGGCCACTGTGCAGGAGCCAAGCTGGGGGGCGTGGATCCTAGCGATGGAGCGTTCGCGGTGTACTTGGGTAGTCCCCCAGCTCCTTACCTCACGTTCCAGTGAGCCAGCTAGAGTAAAGCGAAGGCACCACAGTGGACGATGGGCCCCACAGTTAAGGCGCAACTCCGAGCACTACCAGCCAACCGCCCGCAGCGCCACCGGGGAGGAGGCCGCGGGCCGCGCCAGCGAAAGTCCTCCCGCGAGAGTCCTCCCGCTGCGCCTCCAGGTAGATCGTGCCGGCAGTCCTCCGTCAGTCAGCAGTTGTCCGGGGAGCGGAAGAGGAGGGGGCGGGCACGCCGTCAGGAACGCCGCAGGCCAGGCGAAGCAACAGGGCCCGGGATCTCAGGCACAACGTCATACGGGTTAGGCCCGGCACGTCCTCCCCGGCCCAAGGAAGAGCCGCAAACAGGGTGCCCGGTGTCCAAATTTCTCCAGGATTGGATATGGGTGTAGCTCAGAAGCAGTGCTACACACCTCTGTACCTTCCAGCAAAGGATTCGATGTTACGCCGCCGATGGTAACAGATAGGATGCTGTTGGGCACGGAGCTCCGCGGCTAGGCAGCCATTTTCTAGGCTGCTCAACAGCACCCCCCTCGGATACAAAATTTCTACCTTGATCTGTTACGATTTCTGTTGGAATCCCTACTCGTGAGAAGAACGGTACCAACTGGTTACATACTTGTTGCGCACTGATTCCCCTCATGGGGAAAGCCTCTGGATAACTGGTTGCATAGTCAACTATTACCAACAGATATTGGAACCCATGATGCTGGGTTCTAATGGTCCCACCACATCCATTTCGATTATAAAAAAAGGTTCTTTTATCAAGGGCATCAGTAACAGGGGTGCACGTAATGGTTTGATGGGGTTTATTTTCTGGCAGGTTGGGCATTCTTCACAATGTTTGATTACTTCGCGGTAGATCCCTGGCCAATAGAACCTTTTTAGGATTTTTTCTAGGGTTTTTTCCCTGGCCATGTGCCCTCCGGTTGGAGTGTCATGACCCATCTCCAAATTAGCTTGCCTGAAACTCGTGGGTACCAGTAGTTGTTCTAACACCTGGTCATTCTGGTCTTTGGTAACCGGTATATGAGTCCTCTCCTATGTTGAAAACTAGGATATGAGGTCTGACTGTCTGGACCTTCCATGGCACTTTCCCGGGCATTTTTGAGGGTTGGGTCTGACATGGTTTCACTTCTGAACGATACTCTTTTATCCTCTGGAATCCAATCTACCAGTCCGCTGAATTTTCCCACCCATTTCTTTTTCTCTTCTCTTACTTCTCTCCTGGATTTTTTTTTCTGCGTTCTTTGTTTCATTGTAACTTCTTCATTAAAGTAGAGTGCGGTTTTTAGCCATTCTAACTCTTTCACACAATCCCCGAAGTTGGGTAGATCAGTTCCTATTAGTACTTGTGTGGGTATATGTGGCATGATGGCTACTTCCATAGGTGTACTAACCCCATTTATTTCTAGGGTGACCTGTTTGGATGGGTATACCCGGACATCCCCATGAACACATTTAACCGGAATATCATGATCCCCATTATTCCCAGAGTCACTTACTTCTGGCCTTCTGGCACTCTGTTCGCTTCCGCTATCGATCAGGCCCTGCCGGGGTACCCGGTCATCCCGGACTTCCATCAGGTAGGGCTCTCGTCTTCTTCGGAACTCTCTCTGGGTATATCCGATTTCCATGGGTTCTGGTCTGCTTTTCCTTGTGCAAAACCGCGCTATATGGCCCCACTCACCACAATCGAAGCATTGGGGTTGTCTGTTGGTAGGGGTCCATGTTGGTCCCTTGGGTTCCGTTCGTATGGTTTTGGTACCCACTAGCTCTGTGCTTCTGTTAAGGGTTGGTTTGATCATCTCCAACGGTCCGCCCCTTGTTCCTCCGGCTTTTTGGAATGCAGAAGCAATGTCTATGTCTTCGTTAAGGGTGGGTCAATGGTGTTGGCGCACCCATCTCTGCATGTTATTGGGGAGGGCTTCCACAAACTGTTCAAGCTTCACTTTTTCTAGTATTTCTGGAATAATCGAACTGTTGGGTTTTAACCACCTTTCGGTGAAATCATGTACACGGTAATACAGTTGTCGTGGAGTCTCCCCATTGTGTAGCTTGGTTTCTCTTAGCTTCTGGTGATATGCCTCCTTGTCTAGACCCATCCTTTCTAGAATAGTTCTTTTGATGTCGGCGTAGGCAGTGTCTCCATTGGGGTTTGCCGCCTGATAGGCCCCTTGCATAGATCCGGTTAACAAAGGGACAATAAAATGGCCCCATTTTTCTACGGGCCATTGGGAATTTCTGGCCACCCTTTCAAAGTTCGTAAAGAAATATCCCGGATCGTCCCCTGGTTGATATTTCTGCAGGATGTTGGAGGGAGCTGGTGTTGCTCCTCTAAAGGCATTCTCTATTCTCAAGACAGTGGAAAACCACAGTTGGGGATTGGTAAACCTCTTACTCCGTGGAGTGAAGTCTAATATCTACAAAAAGAAGTTTAAGGTTATTTCTTAAAAAAGGGAAGAAAGTGCCACCACTTACATGGGTATCCTGTCTCACAGATAAATTTTTAGGCAAAAATAGATATAAATTTTATTAGTCGTACAAAATTCATTTTAAAAATAGAAAATTCATCATAAAAAATGATCATATCACATGGAACAAACAATCAATTCTAAAACCACACAAATAATTCAGCTTCAATCGGTTCTAGTCTCAAATTTGATCTTTTGGTCAACCCGTATGACCCAATCACACTGAGTCCCCTCGCCTCGAAATCAACTTTTGGCTAATTCAGTTCTTAGTTTCCCAAAAACCCAACTTGTACAAGTTTCTGTCCCATTATCACAACAATGTAGGACATTCTTCAGGGGTGTGTAGTGTCTTGTGTAGATCTTATTCAAGATGAAACCACATTTCCAAAATTCTATCTTCTTTTAGAAGTCGGTATACCCTGTTAATATAAAGGAGGCACTATATTACTCTCTCTTATCACAATGTTAGTCCATTGATTATGCTAACTTTTTAACCCTTATCCCCATAAGGGTGAAGAAAATGTTATTAATAACATACCTTCCTGACTCGAGGGTTCTTTATCCTGGAGTCTTCTTTCAACCTCGATTGGTTAAATTAAGGCAAATATCCAATTAATGAAGGACTTCATGCCTGTGTTCCTGTATCTTCTGTCCTAATACACAATATATACACGTATTAGATTCTTATTACCCATAACTATGAGCTCAAAAGCCCTTGTTTTCCTCATGGAGGCATCTTACCATATAATTCTAGACTTATGCCATCCAGATTTACTCCATCAGTACTGTATACTTTCACTTGGTTTTGAAGACTTCATTTACCCTTCAGGCTATATATACCTGAAAGACATCAAAACGAAAATACAAAAACCTCAGTGGAATGTCCATGTGTTAAAATCTCCTACACATCTTGTTTAAGTAAGCAAAAAACATTACTTACTCATGACTCCCACTGGGGCTGGATGTCTCCAATATTGTCCTGCTAGCCCTATCCAGTGTGCTATCTACAGCACTCTAAATGCTCTTTCCCTTAATAGGAAGAAATGCAGGCTTGGTAGTATTCAATTATCCTGCTCTTAACTTCGACCCAGCTTGTTCACAAAACGAGCAACGAACAGCTCAGGAGAAAATCTAGGTACCGTGTTTGTCCTCGCGGGCAACGCGATGGCGTCATCACGCCCCACGCGGATCGGAAAACGCGTGTCGCGCAATGGTGACGTCACTACGTCCCGTAATATGCATGCGCGCACCCATAGCTGGGAATTGAAGTCCCGGGTCGCCCACTAATCCGCCATATTGCTGCAGAATGCTAGTCTGGCCACCCAGATGCCCTTACGACTGTGATTTCATCCTGAAAAAGACCTCACAATCAATGTGGCACACAAAACCATTTCAATTCAAAACACATTGAATCGTTTCGTATCGTTGCAGTAGAATCCTCCATACATTCTGAAAAACAGTCGGTATTATACATGTATTTTATACCCTCTGCAACAATTTCTCATATGTCATTAAATATAATATGCGCACATATTCGGCGATCAACATGATCTCTTAGTTACATCAATCCCAATTCAAAGTGCCCAATGGAAAAAAAGGAAAAACCGAGTCAGAGGTAGCTGCCTAAGTATTATGCCACTCTACACCTTCATTCAGACCGTGGAGATGGCTTCTGGATAAAAAAATAAGTTTTTGTTCCAACTGTAATAGCTTTCTATTGATCAATATCTGTGACTCCCCTTTAACTTGTTTCAGAATCACCCATTCAAATTCATTGCTAGTATGTTTCTTTTCAATAAAATGTTTTACCATTGGCGCTTGTTCAACTTTATTCCTAATGCAGCTCCTATGCTCGATCATCCTTGTTTTACATTTTCTGTTTGTCTTTCCTATGTACATAAGTTGACATGGACATTTGATCAAATAAATGACATTACTTGTTTCACAATTTGTGTGTTCTGTCATTTGCCATATTTTACCCAAACCTAAGTCAACTGATGTAGTTTTCCTCGTTTGCTGACACATAGTACAGTTGCCACAGGGATAATGACCCTGGACTGGTGAAAGGCCCCACAAATTTGTCTGTTGACCTATTCTCTTCCTAGTCTTAACATCATTCCTCATGACTAGCTCCCGTACCGTAGTGCTCTTTTTGAAAGCTATAATTGGACTTCCCATTTCCTTAGTCATAATTTTCTTCCAATTCCTCTGAATGATGCTCTTGATTTTATATGAAAGATTACTAGATTACTAAATGTATTCACAAATACTAGCGGGGTCTCTCTGGTATCTCTATCTCTATGTATTTGTTGGTCCAAGAGGGCTTCTCGGTTATTATTGAAAGCTCTCTTAGCCGCCTTCTTGACCAAAGAAGAGGGATATCCTCTGTCTACCAATTTGTCAATAAGCACATTTGCCCCATCTTCATACGAGGCATTAGTGCTGCTGTTCTTCTTCAAACGAAGAAATTGCCCGAAGGGTAAATTGTTCTTCACATGGTGCGCGTGGTGGCTGTTGTAATGCAATAGTGCATTCCTATCCGTTTCCTTAGTAAAAGGTTTTACCAGTAACACTCCTTGTTCATGATAGATACAGATGTCTAAATAATGTATTTGTCCATTGTTAATGTTGCTGGTGAATTTGAGATATCTATTCTGTAGATTCAACCATAGTACGAAATTTCTAGACTCCTCTTCGTTCCCCTTCCAGATGACGAAAACGTCATCTATATAACGGAGCCAACATAATATGTTCTCTTGGAAAGGATTTCGGTCAGTGTACACCACCGTTTCTTCGAACATGTTCACATACAAATTTGCCATATTGGGTGCCATTGCCGCCCCCATGGCCGTTCCTTCAATTTGTTTATAGAACTGGCCCATAAACTGAAAAAAATTGTTCGTGAGAGCCATTTCCGTACACCATTTTATAAAGGAATTCGAAACTGGAGAATGATCTTGTCTGTTCAGCAAAGTCTCTCCTACTACCTCTAATGTTGCCAATTGTGGTATATTCGTATATAAGGCTTGTATGTCTAGACACATTAACAAATTAGTCCTTGGGTCAAAAGTGTTGCCCTCAATTCTATTGATGGCATCTGTTGTGTCCTTGACATAACTTTTCATAGTAGGAATGAACGGTCTTAAGTAAAAATCCACAAATTTCGAGATCGGCTCTAAAAGGGAATTGACTCCCGAGACGATTGGTCTACCCAGGGGTTTCTCCAAATTTTTGTGAATTTTGGGGAGAATATAAAAAATGGGAATTCTCCCATTCTCTCTGATTAAATACTCCCCCTCCTGTTTGCTAATCATCGCGAGGACAAACACGGTACCTAGATTTTCTCCTGAGCTGTTCGTTGCTCGTTTTGTGAACAAGCTGGGTCGAAGTTAAGAGCAGGATAATTGAATACTACCAAGCCTGCATTTCTTCCTATTAAGGGAAAGAGCATTTAGAGTGCTGTAGATAGCACACTGGATAGGGCTAGCAGGACAATATTGGAGACATCCAGCCCCAGTGGGAGTCATGAGTAAGTAATGTTTTTTGCTTACTTAAACAAGATGTGTGGGAGATTTTAACACATGGACATTCCACTGAGGTTTTTGTATTTTCGTTTTGATGTCTTTCAGGTATATATAGCCTGAAGGGTAAATGAAGTCTTCAAAACCAAGTGAAAGTATACAGTACTGATGGAGTAAATATGGATGGCATAAGTCTAGAATTATATGGTAAGATGCCTCCATGAGGAAAACAAGGGCTTTTGAGCTCATAGTTATGGGTAATAAGAATCTAATACGTGTATATATTGTGTATTAGGACAGAAGATACAGGAACACAGGCATGAAGTCCTTCATTAATTGGATATTTGCCTTAATTTAACCAATCGAGGTTGAAAGAAGACTCCAGGATAAAGAACCCTCGAGTCAGGAAGGTATGTTATTAATAACATTTTCTTCACCCTTATGGGGATAAGGGTTAAAAAGTTAGCATAATCAATGGACTAACATTGTGATAAGAGAGAGTAATATAGTGCCTCCTTTATATTAACAGGGTATACCGACTTCTAAAAGAAGATAGAATTTTGGAAATGTGGTTTCATCTTGAATAAGATCTACACAAGACACTACACACCCCTGAAGAATGTCCTACATTGTTGTGATAATGGGACAGAAACTTGTACAAGTTGGGTTTTTGGGAAACTAAGAACTGAATTAGCCAAAAGTTGATTTCGAGGCGAGGGGACTCAGTGTGATTGGGTCATACAGGTTGACCAAAAGATCAAATTTGAGACTAGAACCGATTGAAGCTGAATTATTTGTGTGGTTTTAGAATTGATTGTTTGTTCCATGTGATATGATCATTTTTTATGATGAATTTTCTATTTTTAAAATGAATTTTGTACGACTAATAAAATTTATATCTATTTTTGCCTAAAAATTTATCTGTGAGACAGGATACCCATGTAAGTGGTGGCACTTTCTTCCCTTTTTTAAGAAATAACCTTAAACTTCTTTTTGTAGATATTAGGCTCCTCTAAAGGCAACCACAGCTTCTGTGACTTTCTTGAGGGCATCCTGGCTGGCATCTTATAATTGTAGGGCCTGTTGTAGGGCGTGCCTATCTGCTTGGGCCTGATGTCCTTGCACTTGTAGTAGCTGCTGTAGTTGTTGTTGTCCGTCAGCCAATGCCTTGATAATTGCCTCCATGTCGTGTTTACGATCCCACCGCTGCCACCAAATTATGTGACAATTAGACAAACAGCCGGTGTTAAACTGAAAATTAAGGCTTGTCTTTTATTCAGACTCAATAAGTTTGGCAGCCAAGTCAATAACTCAAAGTCCTTTTTAAATAATTTCCTTCTTGAAGTTCTACTTGTTGACCAAAGTTTTCTCTGTTTCTCCTGTAGGGCACAACTTAAGGACCTCTTTCCAACCTTTTCTTCTTAGTCCTCATACGCCCAGGTGCTTCCTGTAGCTCCTGACTCCACGTCTGGTCCGATCTGTGAAGAGAACAAGAATGAGCACACCTTGTCATACTTTCAGGCTCCTTATATACGCAGCACTTAACTGTCCAATCAGCGTCTACTTCCTGCCACAGACCATAAGAACCCTCCCAAGCCCCACCCCCTTTTCCTAGGTGTATGGCGTCTGATGTTTTCCTGTGGCCGGGTCTACTGACTCCCTCCCGTTGCCCTGGTAAGTATAGAGTGAGGGGAGGTATGGTTTGTATTTCTGTGTTTTTTTAAGATCTTTATGTTTTATGCTCCTTTGTGGCCGGCCATTAGAACTGTGTGCGTCCTCACTGGATTGCGGTCTCCCCTCGACCGCTCCGTGGCCAGAAGCCCCGCCGCCACACAGTGTGTTTGCGGCTCGGCCGTCAGCTCGAGCCTCCCCCTCCCTCCGCCCTCCGGGGTCTGTGTCCAACACGCGGCCTCCCTCCAACCGCGAATGGCAAACCGCTTCCTCATGTCGGGAGCCCTAGAACGCACCTCTGCATGCTTGCTCGCACAGCCGCAGAGCCGCCACTCGGCACTGCATCGGCTGCTCTTGGATGCAATGTTCGCCCCGCGGCGTTCCCCGTCCAAACTCCCCCCTCCCTCACGGGCACGGCGGGAACTGGTCTCTCCATCGGCTGCCCCTGCCATTTCTCCAAGGAAGGTTCTGTCATGCTCCGCTGGCCACAGCAAACTGGGTCTTGGCTTGGTGGGCTCCCCTATCCCTTCTCCGTGCTGGCCGCGGTACGTTCCTTTTCTCTGTTTTCTTTGGGTGATGTAGCCTCGTCTCCACCGTCCTTGCATTTTTCATAGGGGAATAAGCTGTCTTCTCCACTATCCCTGGAAGTTTCCCAAGGGTATGGTTTGTTCAGGTCTTCACAATCACAAATAAACCCCCTTCTAATGTGTAAATGCACACAGTGTCAATTCAAAGAAAGTAGAAGGAAGATAATATATCAAGAAGATACATTATTGAATACTATATGCAGACAACTGTGGCAGCGGGTGCTAAACCCAGATGACCAGAGGTCCTGGCAGGGGAGTATACAAGGCAGTTACAGGTGTGTGGCGTGAAACGGACGTCCTTGCCGGAGAGTACACCAGGCAACCTCAAGAAGAGTGCATCAGAAGTCTTGGCAGGGGAATATACCAGGCAATTGAGGAGAATTGTGTTGAACAGGTTTTATGTGCAAGTGTTGCACTTGGCCAAGGAAGGCCCCAAGAACTGTTCTTGAAAGGAACTGTGCAGTTAAACAAGTTTTGAATACAATTGTTGCACTTGACCAACAGAATCCCAAAGAATTGTGCTTGAAAGAAACCAAAAATGTGAAGGAAAACCGTTGTTGTACAAGTATTGTAGCTGGCCAAGTGAAGCCCAGAGATTGTTAGGTCAAACATTTGTGGTGCATGTGTTGTATTGGGCCAACAGAGGCCCAAAGAACTGTGGTGAATAAACACTCAAGAAATAAAGAGGAATCTAGGGGAAGGCAGCTACCCTCTGGAACCAAGAACATATTGGGCACAGCCCGCCCCATAACCCTACTTCTTTTTTTTGCATGCTCTGCATGCTGTGTCAGGAAAATTCTTCTCCTCTCAGATTACCGATCCCCAGCCTCTAAATTTGGTGTTCACTGTCCTCCTTTCCTCATTTTACGTTGCATATTTGCAGGTGTCCAAGATTAAATATTTTATGAAAATCAAAAATGTTAAATGAAGTAGCCTTTATGATGCTAGTCTAGGGATGGGAAGAATAAGAGATGAGAGCTGATGGGAGACATGGGTGGAAATAGCTTACACAATTATAGTCATTCTGTCTAGGACAAGCCCAGAAATAGTACCCGAGAAAGGTTCATTAAAGCAAAGTAGTCTTCCTTATTATTATTTTTCCTTCCTGGATAATTTCAATAGCTTGACAGTTTGCTGAGCAGGCAGTGGATCAACTTAGCTGAAAATGTTGGCGGGGACATGACATCTAAATGAAAGGGTCCCATGCCAAATGAGTGGGACAAAATGGTGTGCTACAAAAGTGTGGGGAGACAAAAACCCTTGCTCCCCCAACAAAATTACGCCCATGTGAGCAGGCTACGTTTCTGTGTGCAGGAAGTTCAATTATTAGATGAAGTACATTTAAGGGGCCTTAGGTCTTCAGTTTATAAAGTTGCAGTGGTTGAATGTTCTACTTGGTTTCCTGCTGGAGGGTAGAGGGTTGGTGCCTGTTTCAGAAAATCATCAAAAGAAAGAGAACGGAAAACCTTCCTACTATAGACTCTTAGCTAGGTGATCAACAGATGGAATTAATAAGATCTTTTGACTTCTTATAGTCGCATAGAACCTGTAATTCAATGAAGCAAAAGCACTTCACTGACTTGTGCCCATTTTGAAAGTAGGCACTATCGGCCGACTAGCTCTGTTTTCTGTTGACATAAAAGAAAGGCTAGCACATCCCTTCCTTTTTATCAACAAAAGATGTAGATGATTCTAAGAGGACATCACAAAAATGCATGCATTCAGGAGCCCTTCCTCATCTCTATAGTCTCTTGCACAAACCAGGGAGTGAAAGGTGGTGCTTTCTCCCATTTAAAAAGCACATACCGTTTTCACAAACTGGGTATGTTTTTAAATGCAAGAACATGGTAAGATTCCTCATGCACCTGTTTTAGAACAGCTGCATGGGGATATGCAGTGTATACATATGGTTGGATGTCCATTTTAACACCCTCTTCTCTTTTTGAGCTTCTTTTAGGGTCTGCAGCAAGGGCTTGATGTAGGTCGAGTAGTCAAAAACCCATGACCTGCAATAATTACACAGCCCCTTGAATTTCTGTATTTCCTTTACTGTGCGTGGCTCTACTCTCAAGTGAATTACCTCCATCCACTCTTTTGTTATTCTGCACACTTCAATGGATATTATTTGCCCCAGGTACACTAATTCCTTCTGACAGTATTATAGTTTTCCCTTGTTCACCTTGTACCCCTTCTCTGCCAGTAATATCAGCAGGTGCACTGAGTCTACGCTACACTCTTCCTCTGTCTCACTGCATACCAACAAGTCATCAACATATTGGATCACTGTGCTTGGCATTTTTAAATTGCTCACAGCCATTTGGATCACTCTTGAAAACACTTGGTGATTCGCATTACGCCTGCAGTCTAGTGTGTTTGAATTTCGTACCCCGAAATGTAAAAGCTGCCAGGTACCATGAATCGGGGGGCAATGGAATGGAAAAGAAGGCATTCTCCAAATTAATGGGCCTCATTACAAGTTAGGCGGAACGGGTTAACGGGACCCGCTAAAGGAGGCGGACCCGTTAAACCAGTTCCGCCTCATTACAAGCTCCCCTCGCAGGACCCGGTAAGTGATGCCTGGTCAAACCAGGCGTGCTTACCGGGTCCCGCGAGGGGAAGAGGGAGCAAACAACGGGCCGCTCGTAATCGGCCCGTTGTTTGCTCCCTCTTCCCCTATGGGGGCTGAAATGAGAATGGGGAAGGCCCGGGCCCGGGTTCCTGGAGGGAGGAATTACCGGGCCCTCCGAACTCAGAATGACCCGGTAATTCCCCATTCTGGGAACCCGGACCCGATTTCAGCGGCAGCCATGCCGCCAATAGCGGCATGACTACCGCCAAAATCGTAATGAGGCCCAATGACTCTGAAGTACCTTGCCTGTGTTGGGATGTTGCACAATATTGTGGCGGGTTCGGTACTACTGGAAATACGAACTCAACATCATTTAGGGACGAACATCTTGTATGAATCTCCAGAACCCACCCTTGGATTTCTTTATCGGGTATATGGCTGTGTTACATGGTGAGGAAGACATTTGCTGCTCTTAGAGGGTATGCAAGGTTGAGACAATTCCCTCTTCCGCTTCTCTGGACAATGGATATTTATTTATTTGCATTTGTAGAGCGCACGTACAGCTCGGGGGCATCGTGGCGCTTGTTACAAGAGATTACAATTTTCAGTAGGCAGGTTACATCTGACCAACAGGTCTCTTAGTTGCACGTACAGCATTAATAGCATTTTTCTTTAGAAGACATACCAGAACAGCTTGTTGGTTAGATGAAGAGTTGTGTCTTGAGTGCTTTGCAGAAAGCTAGGTGGGACTGAATCATTCTGAGGTTCGGCGGGAGGGCATTCCACTGTGTGGCTGCTATCGTGGGGAAGCTAGATCCTCCTGCACGGGCCTTTTTGGTTTTGGGCATTAGGATAAGGTTAGAGTAACCTTCCCTAAGGGGTCTTGTGGCAGTATGTTTCACAATCCTCTGTACAAGGTACGGAGGGGCGGTATCATGGAGGTATTTGTGTGCTAGTAAGAGAGTTTTGAAAATGATTCTCTGTTTAACCGGGAGCCAGTGGACTTGTCTCCTGATTTCTGAGATGTGTTCTTTTCTTGAGGTCCGAGTGGCTGCCCTGAGTGCATTGTTTTGCGCTACTTGAAGTTTAGAGAGGTTTTTGCAGGACGTCCCAGATAGTAGGGCATTACAGTAGTCTAGTCTGGAGCCAATGATGGCTCTGGCTATGGCTAAGCAGTTCTGTTGTGAAAGGAAGGGTCTGTCAGCATTAATGATTTTGGCGTAGTAAGCTGATAAGGTAGAGATGGCATTTACTTCTCTGTCCATGGTGAGGTTTGAGTCAAGGTAGACGCCCAGTGTTTTGACGTGGTCAGACACCTTGATGGGTGTATTGTCAATAGTGAAGGAGGAGTATTCCTGACTGAGGTTGCCCAGGTTGGTGGGTGAGCCGATGAGTAGGAGTTCTGTTTTTTCGCTGTTTAAACAGAGCCAGTTGTCAGCCATCCAGGATTGGATAGTCGAGTATATAGCCGTGAGATTAGACATGTCAGTCTTGTAGTCACCTGTGAGAGGGATTAACACCTGCGTATCATCCGCATAATTGGTGTATGATATGCCCATGGCATCAAGGAGGCTAAACAGTGGCCTGGTGAAAAGGTTATAGAGCGTGGGCGCTATGCATGACCCTTGTGGGACTCCACATTTGAGTAGGCTCGGGGTGGCCGAGGCAGAGTCCGAGAAAACTTTCATAGCCCCATCTTTGAGAAAGGAAGTAATCCAGTTGCGTGCTTTGGGAGAGAAGTTGGCCGCAGAGGCGAGGTGACGGCACAGCGTGTTGGGGTCGACCAGGTCGAAGGCAGCTGATAAGTCAAGGAGTAGGAGAAGTGCAGGCTTGCCTAAGTCTCTCAGGTCGTCCATTTGGTTTTTTAAGTCGAGGAGGGCTGATTCTGTGCCATGTCTTGGGCGGAAACCTGATTGCTGTAGGCCTAAGAGTTGGTTCTCTTCCAGGTGTTTTTGGACTTACATATAGGCCGCTTTGTCGAGAATTTTTAGCAGGAATGGGACTGTGGTGATTGGCCTGTAGTTACCGGGGACAGTAGGGTCAAGTGACGGATTTTTGATTAATGGGCGTACCCAAGCTTCTTTGAGGTCTTTGGGGACAAGGCCTGATCTGAAAGAGGCATTGATGAAGGCAGTGAGGAAGGGAGCCAGGGCGTGAGAGGAGTCTTTGATAAGTTGAGCAGGACAGGCATCACCTTTGCAGTTGGATGGTTTAATGGATTTGAGCAGGGTGATGGCCTCTGATTCAGTGATGCCTCTGAATTTGAATGGGGGAGAGGGTATTGGTGCTTGCGAGGTAGGTGCTTTGCTATGCTGGCTAGCTATTAGTTTTTCTAACATTTTTTGGTGGCCAATGATTTTGGCCTGAAGGGTATTGAGCATGTCTAGCATTGCTGATTGGATGCTGTTGCACCATTTGGCATCCTTGATGAGCGTGGGAGGAGGGGTAGAGGGATTTTCCAGTTCTCTGAAGATGGAGAATATTTCTTTGGAGTTGGATTTGGCGTCATTGATCCTAGTGTTAAATGGAAGGGCTTTGGCTTTGATGACATTATTTTTATATGACCTGTAGATGGTTTTGAAGGCCTCCCTATTGGTTTCTGAGGGGTTGGCTTTCCAGGTAGAGAGGGCAGATCTTTTTTCGGAACGTTGCTTGAGCAGCTCATTGGAGAACCAAGAGTTGGAGTGCTTAATTTTCTTGGCTTTCTTGTGAATCAGGGGCGCAATGGCGTCTATAGCGTTGGTGATGATACTTTTGAAGGTATTTGCGAGAGTTTCTGGGTTGTTGGAGGTGGGCATTTGTAGCGCAGAAACCATTAGGAACGGCGCCACATTTTTTACTGTAAGTTTACGTGAGCTCCTGGCGAGTGCCGCTGGGCAGGGGGTCTGAATGGGGGCATAGTCTTTTTTTTTTGGAGAGGTTGAATTGGATGCAATGGTGGTCGGACCATGGGATAGGGGTATTGGCAGTGACCAGGATGGAGCAGTTGTGCTGGTTGATCCAATCCAGGGTGCGTCCTTTGATATGGGTGGGTTCAGTAATGGTAGGAACGAAGCCGAGGGTGGCGAGGGCTTTGTCGAGAGCTTTGGCGTGATGGTCTTTAGGGTCATTGAGACCTAGGTTGAGGTCATATTGTTTAGCTCGGGTGCAGTGTACCTCCTCAAAGGTACTCTTCCCTTTCTCACCTTCCCCCAGAGGTTCACTGTCTCCAGAGGCCTAGTTCACTCTAGGCTGGACTACTGCAACAGCCTCTTTCTCAAACTACCTTCCTCTACTCTCCGCTCTCTTCAAATAATCCAGAACAGGGCTGTGAGTCTTATCCTTGACCTCAAGCCCAGGACTGTATCTCTCCAGCCCATAAATCTCTCCACTGGCTCCCAGTGACTGCAAGGATCAAGTTTAAGACCCTTTGCCTTGTCCACAAAGCTATCTGAGGCCGGGGCCCGCACTACATCCAATGCTCCCTTCCAAAACACCTTCCTTCTCGAGCTCTTCGCTCATCTACCTCCAAGTCCCTAAGGGTCAGATGCTAATCCAGGGTGAGAGTGGGAGGTAGATCTCTCTCCTCTGCAGGTACCTCCCTCTGGAATTGCCTCCCTGCCCCCCTCAAACTTGAGTCGGACCACCTGAAGTTCCAGAAGCAGCTCAAAACGTCCCTCTTCTCCACTGCTTGCTCTCTCTGCCTCCCCTGCTGACCTACCTGTCTACTGTACTGACTAGTTGACTGGCTACCCTCACAGTCTCCCTGGGTACCAGGGCCATTCCTGATCAGTCACCCCTGCACTGCCCCTGGGCCTACCATGCACTTAGGGGCTGTAACTGTAACCTCTACAGTCCCTTGCCTCCTTGCACTTACCCAGAGCCACGCTGCCCTGGCTGCAGTTACTCAGAGCAACGCTGCCCTGTTTCCCCCTTCCCTCTCCTTGGCACCCCTCGACCCCCTTTCCCCCTTCCACTTCTCGTTCTCGCACTTGCACGATCTGAATGACATAAGGCATTGTAAGATCGTTTGTCTTGTCCTCTCTCTGTCTCCCCTCCCTTGGCTTGTGGCGCCTAGAAACACTTATATACAGGCATGTTATAAATGACTTATCATATCCACAATACACGTGAAGTGAGTGCTGCGAACAGCTAATTGCATCTATACGGCTTACATAAATTACAGTCGGTGGAGAACTTTCCTTGGCATGTCAGAAGTGAGGAAAGATACTGAGGAGCAGGCATTTCAGAGGCAAGCAGTTTGACATCACCACAGCCCAGCTCCTTGGCTCCCACAGGCAATGATCCAAGATCCAGCAAATGTCCCAAAATGGCTTGTCTTCTCCTAAAATTGGTGCAATATGTGGTTGAACCCAAACATGGCCCACCGCTCACTCTCTCCCTTGTATTTCGCCCTGAAGTAGATGGGTAGATTGTGCTTGTAAACATAAGTGGTTGTAAGCAGTGTGAACGGCCAGCTGCCTCACTTTTTGGGTACTTGGACGGTGGTGCTAAACTCCGAAGGGGAGCTGCAGCTGTGCCTCTCATTTAGTTTTGCGCCCATCGTTTCTTTCTGCGACAGTAACTTGTCTGGTTTTAGATGCCCTGTGCTTTACCCTTTCCATTTCATTATGTCCTCGCTGTGCTGAGAGGTCCTGAACTGAACACAATACGTCAAGCGCGGCCTCACAGGCCCTGGTACAAGCACGTTATTACAACCTTAAATCTAACAGTGGCACGCCTTCAGAGGCAGCCGAACATTTTACTCGCTTTCTTGACACTTACTGGGCATTGCCATTCCTCAGAATAGTGGCAGTTAAATCACCCTACCATGCAATAAACCGCGACACAAAGGAGACCCTTAAATTCTGTGTAAATGCCAAATGGATATGTCAGAGCGGACACCGCTCCACCCATAAATTCATCTGGAGCCACAAGCCAACCTAGATACATGCTCCGACTGGCCTATACGGCAATAGGGCAATGCCCGAACCAAACACGCAAACGTTTTTTGGGTCAAAGTGGGCCACTTTTTTGTCTCATGTGGGCAAGTTTGATAAGTGTGAAGGCTAGAAGAAATGCACAATTTGCATCAAATTTGATCAAAAACCTCCCCTTATCAAAATCAGTCTGTTATAGAAGGAATTAATTGCCATTTGCAACTGTGGGGCACTTTTCCTTGTTGCCCGAGACAATGCTATGCCCCTGTCTGGCCCAGCCTAGATAACCCCATGCTAACCAGTGTGCAGCTCCCTGACGGTTAATTACCAGTCTAATTAACGCAAGGGCTAAGGGGGGGACATCCAGCCTTTGCGCCCGATTCACGAGGAATCACACGAGTGAAACAAGCATTGGCAAAGCCAATTGTCTTGGAGTTTACTGCTGTTTTTTTGCATTTATACGCACTGAGCACAAGAAGGTGAGTGCACAGTTTCAAAGGAGGATACAATAAGGAGTGCGGGTGTGCAAGAGAATGAGAAGGAGAATAGAGCAAGGGAGGAAGCAATTGAGGGTGCCTTTGATGGTGAGAAATAGGAAAAATTAGCGAGAAAGGTTGAAAATGAGAGGGTAAGAAATAAAGTGAGCATGTGAGAGGGAGGATGAGAGTGGGTGGAGAGTGGGGTGAGGTAGGTGGTTGGTGGAGAGAGTGGGGTGGGTGGGAGTAGGGTGGGTTTGGGTAGAGAAAGTGAGGGGAGAGTGATTGGGGGTAAGAGAGTGGGGGGTTTAGTGGGTGGGTTGGGGGTACAGAGAGCGGGGGTGAGGGTAAGGTGGGTGTTCTGGGGTAGAGTGATTGGGGTGGGGGTAGAGAGTGTAGAGGTATGGGATAGAGAGAGTGGCTGTAGGGTGGGTGGTTGGGGTAGAGAGAATGGATGTAGGGTGGGTCTAGAGTGAGTGGGGTGTAGGGTAGGTAGGTGGTGGTAGAGAGAGTGGGAGTAGGGTGGGTGGGGTAGAGACGGGGTTCGGGTGGGTGGGATTGTAGAGAGTGGGGATAGGGTGTGGTTTCCTCGAGTGTGGCTGGGGTGGGTGTAGAGAGAGGGTGGTAGAGTAGAGCGGGTGGGTGGGGGTAGAGAGAGTGGGGTAAGGGTAGAGGGAGTGGGGGTAGGTTCGGTGGGGTGTAGAGAGAGTGGGGGTAGGGTGGGCATGTAGAGAGAGGGGTTGGGTGGTTAGGTAGAGAGAGTTGGGAAGTGTGGGTGGGTAGAGAGAGAGGGGAAGTGTGGGTGGGTAGAGAGAGTGGGGGTAGTGCAGTTGGGTGGGCATAGCGAGAGTAGAGATTAGGTGGGTCAGTGCAGTTAGAGTGAGTGGAGGTAGAGTGAGTGGAAATAGGGGGGTCAGGATAGAGAGAGTGGAGGTATGGTGGGTGGGGTTAGAGAGAATGGCAGTAGGGTGGGTGGGTCTAGAGTGAGAGTGGGATAGGGTAGGTAGGTGGGGGTAAAGAGAGTGGGAGTTCGGTGGGTGTGGGTAGAGGGGGTATGGTGGGTGGAATGGTAGAACGTGTAGGATGGGTGGGAGTGGAGAGCATGGGGGAGGGAGGGCTAGGGAGGATGGGGATAGGGTGGGTTTGGGCAGAGAACATAGGGGTCGGGTGGATGGAGGTACAGAGAGTGGGGGTTGATTGGTTGGTTTGGGGGTACAGAGAGTGGGGGTGGGTGGCAGTAGAGAGTGGGGGCAGGGTGGGTTTTCTGGGGTAGAGCGAGTGGGGTGGGGTAGAGATAAAGGAGGTATGGGGTAAAGAGAGTGGCTGTAGGGTGGGTGTTTGAGTTAAAAAGAATTGGAGTAGGGTGAGTGTGGGGGTAGAGAGGGTGGGGCTAGTGTGGATGGGATGGTAGAGAATGTAGGATAGGTGGGGTTAGAGAGAGTGGGGGTAGGTTGGGGTAGAGAAGGGGTAGGGTAGGTGGGGGTAGAGAGAGTGGGAGAGAGCAGGTGGGTGGAGCTAGAGATAATGCTGGTAGGGCGGGTGAGTGGGCGTAGAGAGAGTGGCATTTGGACTGGTGTGGGTAGAGAGATTGGTGGTAGGGTGGGTGGGGGTAGAAAGAGTGGCAGTTGGGTGAGTGGGGGCAGGGTGGGTGTAGAGAGAGTGGAGGTTGAGTGGGTGGAGTTAGAGTGAGTGGGGGTAGAATGAGTGGAGGTAGGGTGGGTGTGTGGAGGTAGAGTGAGTGGAGGTAGGGTGGGTGGGTCGGGGTAGAGAGAGTGGAGGTAGGGTGAGTGAGGTTAGACGGAATGGGACTAGGGTGGGTCTTGAGAGAGTGGGGTGGGTAGGTAGGTGGGGTAGAGAGAGTGGCAGTAGGGTGGGGGTAGGATGGGTGGAAATAGAGAGAGTGGGGGTTAGGCGGGAGGGTGGGGGTAGAGAGAGTGGGATTTGGGTGGGTGGGTATAGAGTGGGGGTAGGGCAGGTGGGTGGGTGTAGAGAGTGGCTGTTGGGCAGGCAGGGGTAGAGAGAGTGGCTGTAGGGTGGGTGGGGTAGAGAGTGTCGGTTGGGTGGGGGTAGGGAGAGTGGAGGTAGGTTGGGTGTAGAAAGTGTGGAGGTTGGGTGGGTAGGTGGGGTTAGACTGAGTGGAGGTAGGTTGGGTGGGGTAGAGAGAGTGGAGGTAGGGTGGGTGGGGTTAGATAGAATGGCAGTTGGATGGGTGGGATAGAGAGAGTGGCAGGCGGGTGGATGGTGGTGGTAGAGAGAGTGGGTAGTGGTAGGGTGGGTGGGGTCATTGAGGGTTGGGGTAAAGAGGGTGGGGGTATGGTGGGGTAGAGAGAGTGGGGGTTGGGCGGGAGGGTGAGGGTAGAGTGGGTAGGTGGGCATAGAGTGGGGGTATGGCAGGTGGGTGGGTGTAAAGAGTGGCAGTTTGGCAGGCAGGGGTAGAGAGAGTGTCTGTATGGTGGGTGGGCGATGGTAGGGGGTTGGGGCAAAAAACATAAACAACAAAGCAGCCTCAGGACGACTTGTCAAAAGTAGCCCAAACAAAACCCCAACCAGCACATGTAATGGGGGTGGGTATGTGTAGTAGAGGGAGTGCAGTTTGTTTTTTTGATTTGTATTTGGCTGATTTGTGTGATTTCTTTGAGGCAAGTAGCTTTTATTTCACCTAAGTTGAAAGGCGAGAGATGGTTCTGTGTGACCTACGCTGATGATATTTTGGGTCTCCGGAGGTTACTGTCAAGAATTGAGGCATACGCAAAATTAGATGGCCTGACAACCCAAAAAAATCTAATATGTGCTATAAAAAGACAGATTCCACTTGTTCTCCCACTCGGATGGTTCAGCAAAGACAGCTGTCCTTACGCAAAAGAAACCACAGAGGCATAAACCATTGGCCTATTACAGTGGCCTTTAGGACCCAGTCATATGGGGACATCTTCCTTGCAAACAAGCGCTCGTGGCTGAGGCGTTTGCAATAGAAAAGGCAGCAATAACCATGATGGGGTGTCCCGTAGTGCTATATGTGGAGCTGGCTGTTTTGGAAAAATCAAAAAAGCACCCTAACGACACAGAGGGCATCAGGGTACGAGGTGATACTAACAAACTCAGCCATAGAGTTAGTGAGATGTTGTGTGGTAAACCTAGCAACATTTATAGCAGAACCCGCAGCTGAAGGGGAGTATATACATGATTGTGCAGCACATATGGATGGAATGGAAGGATACATTCATGTTAAGGAAGAAGCAATAGAAGGGGCAGACATGGTGCACATTGACGGGTCATCAAGTATAGACCCCGATACTGGCAGGAGAAATACAGGGGCAGCCGTAGTATGCTACATACATGGGGAATGTGTAAAAGCATCTCAGATGCAATTACCATCTCACGATTCAGCACAAACCACACAGTTAGTTGCAATGATAAGTGCATTAAACATGATGGAGGGACGTGCAGCAAATGTATTTTCCAACTCTGCCTATGTAACATTTACCATGCATTCAGGATTGGCCCAATTGGAACAAAGGGGTATCAGGAGAAGTGATGGAACACCAGTACAACATGCCAAATTACTTGGGCAGTTGATAAAGGCATTACAAGTGCCAGTAGAAGTGGCAATAACAAAATGTGCAGCTCATTGAAGTGGACAAGACCAAATATCTTTGGGGAATGAAATGACCCACAGAGAAGCCAAAGAAGCAGCATATTTACCAGAGGGGAGCATGGTACTCTGCCCAGAGGACAAAAAAAGGAAAACAAACGATGGCAGGAAAAAGAGGAAAGGGCAGGAAAGAGAAAAGGAGGGAAGTTTTAATGCAATACCAGTTGTTAAGATAATAGAATTTCGAGGAGAGGCCCCAAGGGATGAGAAGGACTTGTGGATACAAAGAGCGTGTTCTCTTTCCCCAAAAGACTTAATATGGAGGCAGAATAGTATGGGTGAACCAGTGATGCCTCAGAAATTGCTGAACGTAGCGCTCAAGCAGTTGCATTTTCCGAACTATGCATCCAAAGAAAGTATAGCATCAGAGATAAGTGAGGGGTGTTATGTGCCAAATCTGCATGAGTGACTGGCAGAGTTTATGGTGAACTGTGTGGTTTGTCAACAATGTTTGTGTGGTATTACAATAAAAACCATCCGAGGAATGATACTGCAACCGAAGGGCCCTTGACTATGTCAATATACAAAAAAGATGCTTGTCCTATAAGTACCTAATTGTTGTCGTCTGTCCCTTTTCGCACTGGCTTGAGGCTGGGCCCTGTGAAAACAACCATGTAAAATCCACAGTCACATTTTCGGTTAGGGAGGTTTTCCCAAGGTGGGGAGTACGTGAAAAGTTAAGGTCGGGCAATGGCCAGCATTTCACCAATTACCTTTTTGATGAGATTACGCATCTCTTCTGGATAAAACACAAGCTTTGCACAGTGTACCCGCCGCAGGTGAACGGAATTGTTGAAAGGCTCAATGGCTTGCTTAAAGAATGCTTAGCGAAGCTAACAACTTCTCTGTGCCAAAACTGGCTTTCTTGCCTCTCCCTTGCTCTTTTTGCCCTTTGCAATTTACCCAGTGCGGATCACCATTTCACTGCGCACAAAATTGTAATGGGTAGGAGGATCCATGTGCCTGTCCCTCCTGCACGTTCAATTTCGGTTGCTAACCCTAGCTTAGAGATCCTCCAAGATTAAATTAAAAGTTATTTAACAGAAATGACCAGTGCCCTGCGCTAGATCTCCTGCCAGGTTCTGCAACCTACGTGTCGGTCGACCAACACTGAAGAGAATGCGAGTGCCCACCGGGAGGACTTTCCGCAAGCATATCCTCTCTATCCCAGAGACATTTTTCTCATCCACAACATTGTAAGACACTAGAAGGAACCAGGGTTTTGTGGTCCATTTGAAGTTATCTACGCAACACCAACAGCGGTGAAGATAAAGGAAAGGAGGGCATGGATTCATATAACTAACCTCAGCAAAGGCAAAAGCAGCACAGTAGAAAGGCAGGAGAGAAACACCACCTAATGGAAACTAAAAGCCAATCATCATTGACTCAGTTTACTGCTATAAGACTCTATAGAAGGCTCATAAATGAAAGAGAAGATGGGCAAGAGAATAGTAAGGGGATGGAAGAAGAAAAGAATTTGATGCAAATGTAATGGGTGTTGGATTGTTCTGTTTTTCTGTCATCTGTCTTCTCTTCCTCTTCTGGTTCCTAAAGCATAGGAGTAGTATGGGTACGCCTGTTGATGGTGGGGAGGAGACACACCCCAAAAGGAGTACCTCTAGTATGGAAGGATTCTACAGTGCTACTGGAGAGGGAGGGGACCTCACATCTGAATATGTATGGTATAAAGAGATGAAGATGGTGGGGGGAAGCACCAATGGCACATGCTATGTGTGCTCACTCATCCCACACCTCTAAGGGAACCCAAAACAATTCCTGCCACAAGAGCTGACAGTAGAGGAAGTGGGATGTCTGATGCATATTTCCCTGTGCAAAACAAGGGGCCTGTTCCAGAGGCACACCGTAGAAGTAAAATGGATAGATGAGGGTGAAGAGGTTTACGCAGATAACTATATACAACTAGAAAGCATGGCCCAACTACCAAACACATGGTGTTAGAGTATAACACCGAAGGGGAGAAAAGGGCAAAACAGCTGGTCACTGCCCACAAGAGAATATTCTGTAAGAATTCAGCAGGACACGATATACCATGGTGCCACACCGGGTCCTTGATGTGTGAGCAACATGAAGGTACTCTCACTTCTACTCCTCAGGGATATTCTGTTCAGGTAGCCAGGGAAGGGACATCGCTTTTGGATCCCAACCCTGGGGGTGGACAGGCGAGGGAGGATCACCTGAGTAGAGGGTCTTTGGAGATTGGAGAGAGGGTACCTGAAGGTGAAACATGGTATCCCCCTTCCCTGATATTGACCTACCTTCACCTCCCTTATGCTTTATGGGCTATTGCCATCTTATACCATCTTCCCCTGTAGTTTTCCTTTAAGTACCGAGAAGAAGAAGAAACAACTAGGAGTAGTGCAGTTTTCCTATTATAAACACCACTTGGGTACTGGGACGAAGAAGAGTGGTCCGGGGCATGTAGTAATAAAGATTAGGCATGTCACACAGGGTCAGGCAATTGAATATACCTTGTTTCACCTGCTGCCTGTTAGTAGTAAAGAACATTATAAAAGCTGGAAATCAGAAACACATAAGAGAAGCAGTCGCAAAAGGAACAGAGAAAGTTGCTGTGCTGAGACAAAAGAAGCCGAAATGCTAAGACGCCAACTGAGATCCCAAGAGTCTTGCAGAGGAGACTGTGCAGGACTGGGAATCCTTGCGAGGGAAGGCATACAGCAGGCGCTGCCAGGGAGCAGAGGTGGAGCCAAACACGAAGGCCGGTGTAAGCGGAGTGGAGCACCTGGCGGAGTTGGTTTTCCCGCTTGGGGAGAAGCCGCCGAACAGAGCTGCAGAGACTCGGGAAGTGCCGGGAGACAATGGGAATGCTGGAGCGCTCCAAGGGACCATGGCAATGGTAACTGTCCACGGAAGAAATACAGATTAACATGTACTGAATACAGAACCAAATGAAAGGTACTGCACAACTTAAAACTGCATTTACTGAATACTGAAAAAAAATGAAATGTGCTGCACAATTTAAAACTGCATTTATTGAATACCGAGCTAAATGAAAGATGCTATTCAAGTCGGCACAGCTTAAAACTACATTTATTGAAAATCAAATCAAATGAAAGGTGTTATCTTGATAAAAAAAAAACAACATTATATTTATTGAATGTTTTGGTTGACAGGAAAGTTGTGGTTTGAGTGAACGAAGTGAATGCTGCAATTATTGAATGAAATGAAAGTTGTTACTTGATGAAATGCTCAAGACTGCATAAACATTCTGGAACAAGCAAGTGTATGAAGTAACCCACTACCAGAACAACACTTTAAGAATAATTTGCAAGACTTATAATGATATTGAAGAGTTGTCTTGAATAGTATTGAACAATGGCATTTGGTGAAACTTATGGTTGCGTGACCTGTGATGGCTGGACCTGACAACGGCGCTTAGATCTGGAAGTTTCCTAAACACTTCCATTACCAATATCAAGAGTCAAATTACAGACAAGGCATGTGGTTGCTGGTTCCGTGACCTGTAGTGGGGGGACCGTGTGGTCTGATAACTGCGTCTAGACCAGGAACCAGTAAATATTGGAACAGCAGCAAATAGGTGTGTGTTGTTGGTGAAGCTAACCAAAGAAAGGGTCTAGCAGACTGTGTATTCTTTTGTAAACTTGTGAACAGAGGAAACAAGCCAAGTGCTCAATATAGGTCTTGGGGAAGGGAACCCTGAGAACCAAAGAACTGGAGAGTGTTTATCTTGGGGAAAGGAGTCCCAAGATTACAGTGTTGTATGAACTTGGCTACATTTTGAACTGGGGAAGGGAAACCCAAGACCTTCTTTTGATGCAAACTGCGATATCTGTGAAACTACAGAAGGTAATTTAAGAACGTGATCAAACCTCTTTGAAACAACGTTATATTGGAGCTGTATTGAACTTGAACACTTATATTTGTTTGAGAACAATTCCCCACTAGATTGTGTTATAGTTGTGAAGACAAGCATAGGTTCTGACACAGATAGCCAACCTGATCATTAATACAGTTTTGTTTAGAAATATATATCTGTTGTCTGTGTCATTTCTCTTGATACCATGCCTGTCTCACAGATGTGAATACAGGGTTCGGTGTACCACAGTGGAAAATGGGAAAGAGGGTTGGTACAATGCCACACAGAAGGGTTGAAGGGGTTTGAAGAGAGAGTGGTGAAGTAAATAGATGCCGGGTGTAGCCGACTAAGGGATGCCAATGTACATGCCTTAACATGGATCGATGAAAAACATTGCCCAGTCCACATTAAACCGCTTACACAGGGAGCAGGGGGGGTGCTGTTGCATGCAACTGAAGATGGCCACCTGAGCGAGGAGCTCTGCAGCCCGGCATTGTTACACAGCCGAAATCCTTGCCAAAAGGGTACAATCCGTGGTATATTGAGGCCACTCACCCTGCAGAGCACCCACACGACCGAACTGCGGAGCCCGGGCATCGTTGAGCCCTCCAAAATGCTCCCTGGACCCACGCTACATAGGAGGAACGCTGGCGTGGTTGGACTGGTCTGAACTCCCGCCTCTCTCCAGCAACACACACCCATCCAGACGGGCAAGCACCACTTACCAGCTAACTGGAGTCCTTACACCTCTGCAGCGTGGCTGCGGGAGACATCTGATCCTGTGGAGGTGTTCCTCATCTGCCTCCCATCAAGGAATGACATTGGGATGCTTCCACTGGCCCGCACCTGTGGTCCCCTCCCCTATTTCGAGCCACGTGGCCGGTGCGGCCGAGGACCACGGGCCGCTGGAGACGCTGTTACAAACGAGCCTACCAGACTAGAATCTCTTCCGACGGCTGCAACAAAACGTGTGTGGAGCCACACTGCCCATCTCCACTCGGTTGCGGGGTAGCAAAGAAACAGCACAGGGGCTATCATCATTGCAAAGCAACTGCACCTTCAGAGCACCATGCCTCACGGGCAGTCCCCCGGGCCCCGGCTGCTCCGGAGGTGTGCAGCCGGGATCGTTCTGACCCGCACTGCCCGCCCTTCTCATGTGGAGCGCAACTGTTGGGTGCCATATGCCAACTGAGCACGGGCCCCTGATTTATTACACTACAGCTGTGGTGGACGACCACACAGTAAGACAAGACTCTCCGAGGACCATTTCCAGTGGGCCAACACAAGACTGCCTAGGCCCTGGTGGTACTCTTCTTTCAGTGAGGTATGCTGCACCGCTCTGAGTCGACCTGGCAGATTGGTGACCCCAGAACTGTGGAGTACACCATCACCCCATAAGCCTCCAGACGTACGCTGAGCAGCACTATCCACGTCCACCCGCCACCCTATACCAAGGTAAGCTGATGATCAGCATCCAGACACCCAGAATAACCACTGCAGCCCGCATTAAGACACAGTGCCCCTTTGATTAAAGCTTGCACCGCTGCTCCTTGGGCGCTTTGCGAGACCTGACTAGCTGCACTTGGGAACCACGAGCTAGCGCGCTCTAGTCAGTACTGAACATTCACCCTGATCCTTGCATTGACGCACTGTGCTCACATTTTGCTACATCCCTGCAGGGCTTGATGAGTGCTAGGCGTGATCGTTGCTCTACTACCCTCCTCACTTCCACTCCTTCGGCTGAACTGCAGGATCACAATTACCCGACGGTGACAACGAGAGGGCTGGAGCCCTCTCCACCTGGAGAATCTTTTCATCTGACCCAGAGAAAGTCAGCTGCAGCACTGTGTGTTTTTACGGTGTGCACAGAGGAACCCCAGCACTCCACCCACCTTCCGTTCCAGATCTCATACTAATTGTGTGTTTTCACTAGCATTCAACGGAGCTATAGGGCTAGGACAGGGATAGATAGACATTTTCCTCCTATCCTGCTGTCTTCCAAGACCGACCCTGCATCTCCCTGGTCACCACTTGCGCAGTGCCTTTAGTTTGTTCTAAATGGGATTCCCATACTGCCTTTTTAATGTCACACAGTTGTGTGATGCCCCCTTTATTGTGTTACAAAAAAAGAGCACAGAGGAACCCCAGCACCCACCCACCTTCCGTTCCAGATCTCATACTAATTGTGTGTTTTCACTAGCATACAACGGAGCAGTATTCCTAAGTCTTAGTGCTAATATATTCGGATAATCCGATGATCTAGGCTCCACGATCGTTATTTTTGACTTGAGTAAGCCATTTCAAAATGGCCACCGCCATCCTCACACCCTCCTAGGAGTAGCCTGAAGCCTATTGCCAGATGGTTCTGATTGACCAGCTTCCCCTATCTTAGCGAATTGCGCTGGCCGGTAGGGGGAAGATGGCCCTCTTTGGACAAAGATATGATCGCAATAGGGCCCTGTCTGGGCCTGTCCGGGCCAACGGAGCCACAGGACCAGCCACGCTGCCAGTCTGCATTCTTCCATATTCATTCTGGGCTGTACTACAAGACATACCGGCAAAAATCACCTGCATCATACCAAAGTGATGCCATCAGTACAGCGGTAAGCAAGACGCACACATTACCCACTCTTGACCAGAACTTTGACACACACTCTCGTTCTCTTGCTCAACCAACAGATTTCATACTTTTAATCCCTGACATCGCTTCATACCGCACTGTACTGACACCTGTGCAAATTGCTATTTGGTGCCCCACTCAGACAGTCTTGTAGGCACCGTAGCTATAAGCCTATTGCATTCGTACCAAACTGTTTATTTGCTTCTCCACACTGTGCAGCGCTTCTTTACCCGTACATGTCGCTACGCAACCTGCCTATCTTTAATACGTAGACAATAAACTGTCAAATTCTCGGTTCAGCACCGAAACATCCTTCACTCTCCCTCAGCTATACAACTGCCTTCAAACTGTGGCACTAAATCATCCTTGCCTGTAATTTCAACTGCCTACTGCTTCCCATCTATGATTGATTGATAGCGTTTCTTATTGTAATGTGACACCATTTGTTTTTGCCCATGATATGAGTTGTCAGTTGCTTATTACCTATAGCCATGTGGAACTAGTCTAGTAGCCGATATATGTATTATTTAATGTTAGCCTCCCGCAGCTAGATGTACCCATCCTTACCAGCATGTATTTTTTTACAGTCTAACACATGCCACCCATTTACTTAATTTAGATCACCTTTTCTGAATCATCATTCCTCTAACACTGCCTTATCAGCTGTATTTCCATGTCTTGCTTACTTTTTTTAAAAACTTTATTTATTACTGGTGAAGGGTACAGGGCAACAGGAGTACACCACATACAGTATGGATAAACCTATTTAGTATAGACATAGGTGGATTACATGAGGCCAAAAACCATCAAATGTCCTTTACAACGATGCAGAAATCAGGACCAGCTTATTTGAATTAGGTTTGGGTGCCTCGGGTCACAGAGATATGAGTGGAAGGCTACCCAGGTATCACGGGGCCTAGAGCTAGGGGGTAGGGTAGAGATATATAGATCTTCACATTCCTGAGCCCATGTCAGTGTCACCAGCCAGTCCTTTACGCTTAGGGTTTTTTTGTCCTTCCATCTCAATAAGATGGCTCTCTTAGCGATCATACATGCTATAAATACAAACGCACAGTGAGCCTTGCTATGGATTTCAGGCCAGATGCCGAAGAGTATTCCTAAGCGATTGCATTCCAGTGAGATGGTCGGTACCTTGGAGATCACGTTTATGATTTGGTGCCAGTAGTTGCATATCCGTGGGCATGACCAGAACATGTGCAGATGGTCTGTGGGGGAGTGTTGACATCTTGGACAGCCCTGGGGTTGTGAATGGGACATCTTGGACAGCCTAGCCGGAGTGTAACAAAGCCTGTTCAGGAGTTTGAACTGCATACATTTAAATCTGAAATTCATTGAAACTTTCTGAGTATGCCTGAACATGTGGGACCACTGGTCATCTGTGAGGTCGGAGCCTAGTTCCCGTGAACATCCCGCGCGGGTGCGTGGGGAAGGGAGAGAGGCAGTGTCTTTTAGGTTTTTATATAATGTGGAGAGTATGTGTCTGCAGTCTCCTGAATTTGCAATGTAGGCCAGGGGGGCGGTCTCCGGGGGCTCGTTTGGATAAGAGGGCCATCTAGCGGATACTGCTGTTCGCAACCTGTAATATTGGAGATAATCAACTCCAGTGTACCGTGTCCTTGTTTCCATGTGGAGGGTGTGATGAATCTGTCCGCTGGGAAAATATCCACCAAGGCCCTGTAGCTCAGGCGGACCCATCTTGTCTGGATCGCATGGTCCCATGTGGGTGTTAGTTCTGTGAATATCCACAGGGGACCCTATTGGTAGTAGGGTCTGTCAGTGTCGTTATGGGCGAATAGTAGGTGCAATGCGCGTAATGTGGAGGCCACCAGGTCGAAAGGGCAGTCGTCCTTGCAACTTTGGTCTAGTGTAAGTGTTTTTAGATCTGAGTCTGTTGCGGCCAGGGCCTCCAGTTTCACGTGAGGGGGGGGGTGACATAGGGTACCAAAATGTGGTAAATTGAGCCTGAGCCGCTATCCAGTACAGTTCCAAGTTAGGGATAGCGAAACCACACTTATCATAATGGTGCATCATATCAAGCCATTTCTTGCGGCCTGCTCCGGAGTGCCACAAGAACTGTGCGAATAGGTCATGTATTTTGGAGAAGTATGGTTTGCCCGACCATATTGGGATATTGGTGAAGGCGTATAGTATCTTGGGGAGTATTATCATTTTGATTAGTGATAGCTTGGAAGCAGGGGAGAGCGGGAGGGTATTCCAGGTCTGGAGTTTGGTGTCTGTGTACAAATTGAGCGAGGTAGTTGTGTTGTGTCAAGGATGAATGGGATTGTGATACTATCACTCCCAAGTATTTAATATGGTCTTGGGACCATCGTAGGGAGCTAGTTCCGCAATAGTCCAAGGTCGCATCTGTAAGGGGGAATATTTTGGATTTCGAGAAATGTATTGTAAAGCCCGAGAGAGTAACTATTTGCGTGATGTCCTCGAGTATTGGTGGAAAGTTAGTAGAGGGGTTTCTTATGTACAATATCACATCATCCGCATATAGGAAAATGATCTCGGGGTGGGGGGGCGCTTAAGCAGATGCTGCAGTGTTTATGGTGTATCCTAGCAAATTCTGCCATAGGTTCTATAGCCAAGGCAAAAAGGATGGAAGAGAATGGGCAACCTTGTCGGGTTCCCCTCTTGAGTTGAAATGCAGTGGATGTATTTGCATTAAGGAGAACCTTGACCAGTGGACGTTTATACAGGAGTTTGGTGTTGCTCAGCATATTGAGGCCGAATCCCATCCTCTCCAGACTTGCGCCTTCTGTCATTATCGCTACTGCTTGTGTCCCCGGGGAGATTCTAGCCTTTATGTCGTATAACCGCCTAAGGGTGGTGGACCGTCCCTGGATAAAGCCAGCTTGATCGGGGTGGACCAAGTGTGGCATCAGTGGGAGTAGGCGATTAGCTAGCACCTTTGCCAGTATTTTGGTGTCCTAATTTATAAGGGAGAGGGGTCTGTATGAACCGCAGTCATTGCTTGGGCTTGTCTGGTTTAAGCATAACTGTGATTAGGGCTTCTCTCAGAGATTCTGGGAGAGTATGAAGGCGGAGGGATTCTTCCCAAACCAGCAGAAGCACCAGAGAGAGTGTTGCAGAGTATTCATGATAAAATATGGCTGTTAAGCCGTCTGGGCCTGGAGCCTTGCATTTAGGGGGGGCGGAGATGACCGCCACAATTTCCTCGAGGGTGATCGGGAGTTCTAATTCATCCCTGGTTTGAGTAGTGAGACAGGACAACGGTATAGATTGGAGGAAAGTGTGAATGGCTTGTTCATTGTTCAGTTTGGTGCAGTACATAGTGCGTGATAAAATGTACGGAATACCCCCACCACATCCGCATCAGACCATTTATTATTCCTGTGCATATCTAGGATTGCGTCCACCTGCTTTTTAACGCGTTTGGAATGGACTGAAATATTGGGTTTCTCTTAGGGCCAGTGATTTGAATTTCTCCAGTTCAGAGCAGATCTTAGCGAGTAGTGTGGGGTCGGAGGTTTTAGAGTGTTGTTGTTTGAGGTCTTTAAGTGACCTTTCGACGGTTTCTAGGTCTCTTTGGAAGCATTTGAGGACACCGGACTCTCTCGACATCGCCATTCCCCTGATATGCACTTTGAAAGCTTGCCACCTAGTGCTATGAGAAGTATCTCCTGGGGTATTGGTGTCGAAATAGGTGTCAATGTTGGATTTAATGTTCACCCTAAATATCACTTCCCACAATGCAGAGGATTTAAATCTCCACGAGCAGGTCGGCGGGTTGTTTTAAGTTTCAGTGTTAGAGAGACCGGGGAGTTATCGGATAAGGTGCGGGGTCCGATGTCCGCCTCTAGGACCCTCCCCATTAGTGAGCTAGAAATGAGAAAAAGATCTATGCGGGAGGACATGTCGTGTGGAGAGGAGTAGAAAGTGCATTCTCGGGATAAGGGATGCGTGGTGCACCATGTATCACTGGGTTTGAGCGTTTGCATAAGGGAAAGGAGTTGGCGAGCAGCCCTGGTCTGGGGGTGAGGGGCGGTGTTGGGTCTGTCAAGATTGCGGTCAAGGATAAGATTCAAATCACCACCCAATATGAGAGGTAAGCTGTGGTAGGCAGAGAGGGTGTCCTGCAGGTGATCAAAGAACTCTGGGGAGTCGGTATTAGGGCAGTAAGTGTTGATAAGAATGAGTTCTAGACCTTCTAGGATACCGTGAGCAACCAGAAACCTCCCATCTGGATCTACGTGTTTGCGTTTCATCACGAATTTCCAGGATTTGCGGATAATCACCATGACATCCCTTGATTGAGTAGCGAATGAGTTATAATATCTATTCCCCCCCCAGGTGGTAGCTGTGTTGCGGCAGGTGGCTTCTTTGGCATGCGTTCTTGTAAAAACAGTATATTGGCTTTTTGCCTATGAGCTTAGGATATGATTTTCTGTGATTTGGTAAAGTTCCCCAGTTCACGGATGTTCCAGCTTAGGATCTTCACCTGTTGTGCCATACCTGTTTCATAAGGTCATGGGCGTCCCTGTCTGTGATTGTAATGTTGGTGAGGTGAGTGTGTGTTTCCTGTGTGCCTCTAGGCCCATTCGCCAGGGTTTTAGTAATTTGCATCCTCTTTTCCAATGATAATGCGCTACGAATGTATTGATTGCAACCTGCACGCTTTAAGGTGGCGGGGACAGGCTCAGTCCCTGTGACACCATCTCCCCCCTCCCTCACTGCCTCCCCCAACCCAGCAGTGTGATTTCCCCCCCTTTTTCCCACCCCAAACTTCCCCATATGCCACTGGGCCTCGGGGGTGAGGGCAACATATTACGTAAGCAACTGCGAATGGGAGCGCTGTTGCCGCGTGGCAGTTATCAAAAAAGAGGACATTGTGTCCTAGGCAAGACTAGTGAAGAGGTGGCGTATTTTACAATGGCTTACAATCAGCACACCTCTTATGCATAGGCAGTAGGCAATGGGTTTAGTGACCTTGATTTGGCGGGTAGCACGAGTCATTCCGGCAGGTCGGCCGCCGGTCCGGCCTCTGGGATCTGCCATTCAATGTACTTTACTGCCTCAGAAGGTACCATGAAAAAGTACAACTTGCCACAAAATTGAAGTTTGAGACGAGCTGGAAATAGCATTGCATATTGAATATTTCTCTCCCGGAGCATCTTCTTGACTCTAATTAATTGATGTCTTTCCTGTTGAATGTGGATGGAGAAATCCAGAAATAGGCGGATGGTTTGGGATCCCAGTGTTAGCGTTTTCTTTTACCGGGCCAGTCGAAGAAGAGTGTCTCTGTCTCGGTAGCTCAACATTTTTGCTACAGTGGGTCTAGGGAAGTCGCCCAGTTTTGGTTTAGGCGAGAGAGCACGGTGTGCCCGCCCCACAGTGAAGAACGATGAGAGGGCAGGTTGGCCCAACAGGTCTCTGAGGAGGTTTTCCACAGCCAGTTCCATACTACCAATCAGTGCGTCCTCCGGGACTCCCACTATCATAATATTGTTTCTACGGGAGCGCGATTCAAGGCCATCGCACTTGGCCTTGACCCGTTTCATATCTTTGGAAAGGGTTGCCACTGTTTCTTGCAGTGTGTGGATGTTGTCTTCGTTAGTGCCAATCCTGTCCACATCTTTCTTTATTCTGGCTCCTTCATGTGCCAATTGGGAGTGTATTGAGGCCACAGTAGCATTTATGTCATCAAGTTTTTCATGCACGGCTGCAAAGCCTTTTGTCATGGCTTCCATCATTCCTGTAAGGTCTGTTATGATCGGGGCTGTGGAGATGAGGTGGACGGTTCTGGTGGAGTCTGATGAGGGGGGGATTGGATCATCGCGGGGGGTTGCTTTTGCGTAACTTGTCCATTGCGCCTGCCTTTTTGCCCCCGCTGGCTCCTTTGGTCATGACCGAGGGAAGTGTTCCTCTGATGGGCTGATGTGAGTTCCTCCTGCGGGGGGAGCGGGCAGGGGTATGTTGTAGAGAGATTAGGGGTCGCTTGACGAATGCAGTATGGTAAGCAGTAGTGTAATTCGGGGAATCACCTACTCGGGTTCAGCTGCGGGGGAGAGATCTGTTTCCACTTTATGCCTCTAGTTGGGTTGCTTCTGTGGTGTGGATTTGCGAATGGCAATATAAAGGATGGGTGATCAACCGGGAGGGTACCCTCTGGTGAGCAGGTCAGTAGAGATGTGGGAGCTTGTTGTCCGTGAGTACTTAGTGCAAGGCATCCTTAACAGCGTGGGGGTGTCACATGGAGCTGGTCCGAGGGCGAAAACCTTGGCCGCAGTTGCGTGGGCACGGGTTAGGTTGTAGGTTGATGTTCCGGCTAGCCAGTATCGTAAGCAGGTAAGAGTGACCAGAAGGTGGGTGAGCGCTTGAGGGTGCTTACACGTGTAGCGGGCGCCTCTGCATCTCCCCCGGGGAGTATGAGGAGCACTGACAACCTTGAGGTGTGCAGCCTTGGGTCTGTCCATGATGAGCGAGGGGAAGAAGTATTATTTTAGCATGAAGGTGGCAGTTTGCATGGTGATGAATATCCCCGCCGGGTGTAATCAGGCGTTGGTGCACCGTGTAGGGACTGGTAGCATAGAGAAGGGATCTAGAAAGCTTCCCCAGCAGGGAGGGGGGAGATGTACAGCTGGTGTGTGAGGGGGATTTCTTTGGTTGCCTCCCCGCCTTTGGCTGGGAGAAGCTGTCTGTTCGCAGTGGTGCGTTGTAGGTCCCAGGTTGCGCCAAATGTGCAATTAATGTATACTTCAGTGCCAGATTTAGTGAGTTCCATGGGGGGGGGTCGTTTGTTCTTCAGTGAGAGCCCCAATGGGAAGGCTGGCTCCGGATGATGTAGAGCGTCATCCTCAGACGCGTTACAGTTCTGAGTCTGTGAGGATATATTTCAGGTGAGCTGGCCCAGGGGTCAGCAGCCCATACTGCCAGCAGTGTACCTAAGTTGGGCCCCACTCTCTTCAGGGGCCTGATGGTTTAAGAGGGGGGGTCCATCTTATATTTGGTGGAGCAGGTGCAGCGGGGCCAGCCGTGTATAGTAGGAGGGTTCATGCCTTGACCTCTTAGCGGGGGGCGGCCGTTGCGTGGGGTTCTGCCACCAGTCTATATGTCATCCCGGTTGTATAGTAGGGGCTTAAGAGTCTGGGCGAGCTCTGGAGGGACACTCACCTCATGTGTGAGTGGCAAGCTAAGGGTGTGGGGAGCCCAGCAGTCACTGGATCTCGAAGGCGTGATATCAGCATCCCACAGGTTCCCCCGGGGGCCGGATGCTTTCGATGGAGGTGCCTGCATGTGGGAAAAAATTTCTTCACCTGGAGGGATGGCTGTAGTCCGGACCCCGTGAAGTTGGGCGTCCCTGCAGGATAGGTATGCAGGGGAGGGTGATCTCAGCCTGTTGTGTGCGGGGCTGGAGCTTGGGACGGGTGTCTCAGCACAGCAGTCGTGTAGTTCGTCTCTATCCAGTATTCCAATGAAGTGACTCTGGTGCTCGGTCAACCAGCCAAGCACCCGAGGTCCGGGGTGCCTCCTCGCCCTACCCAGGCCCACGGTTGGGAGAAGATCGGATCGGCCGGGATTGGAAGCGGATGCACAGGGTCAAGCAGCAGAGCCGGTCCCCGGTGTTAGCTCTGGGGGGTTCAGAGGAACATGTGCTTTCGCCTGGTAGGTGTTGGTTGTATCTTCAGCCGGTGCAGTGTGGTTCGGGTTGCACAGCGTTGGGATCCGATTCTACTCACTGTGATTGTTTCCAACGTGTAGCAGGCTCTGCTTATATGAGGGGGCTTCTCGCCTCTCGGATCATGGCTGCCTAGCCGAATCAGCAGGTCTTCCTGGGCGCTCGCTCGCCTGCCACGGCTCGGTCCCTCAGAGAGTAGGTCACCGTATGAGCAGGAGGGAAGGGGGAATGTCCCAGTGTTCTCAGTATGTTGGAGAGGGAGGGCCTGAGGGGCCCGACAGCTCCTGGAGCGTGGCTTATCCGCCCACGAGGGCCGTGTATGTGTGTCACTCCTCCAATTCTCCAGCCGAGCCATGCAGTATCAGTCGGATGCTTAGCTCTTCAGGCTCCTCCAAGGTTGTGGGTTGGACAGGTGCCTCCTGGGTACACCCGGAGCCCGAACAAGGTTTTCAGCTAAATTCAAGTGATGGGAACGCCACCTTTTGAGGATTAGTTTTCTGCCGTGGCAGGGAACTCGGAAGCTAAGTCGCCATTTTCTATGGCTGCTCAACAGCACCCCCGTCTTGCTTACTTTTTGATGTTATATGTGATTGTTGTGCCGCCCAGTGCTTTCTTACTGCATCTTGTATACCTCATTATCTACCTTAATGCGGCTCTGCCACTCAGTTATAGGTCTCCATTAATCCCTGTCACCAGATAACTGTTGTGCTACGCTGCTGCTTGCCCCACCATTTATTCGTACACCTAGTTGTGTCTAGCTCTGCCCACTTGAATCTTTACTTAATGGGCACACCCAGTTGGTCCTGTGCCCCTATTTGCAGCATCGAACTGTGGCTTCTTTGTGCAAGTATTCGCTCCCAGCCTAGTTAGCATGGCCTCACTCTGAGTTCATTACTAGGGTTCCACTTACTGGGTCTGCCAAAGCAGTTTCCCTGTGAGCCACCCATACATAGCAACCTTCCTACTCGCATTTCATCATTAGTTAACAAACGCTGCCTTGCCAAATGCTCTATTAACTTAGGTTTCTCCACACTATTGTCATTAGATAGCTGTTGTACTAACTGTTGTGCGATTGCGAGGCCTAGTCTGAATTGTACCACATTGGCTCTACTATTGAGACTAACTTACTGGGCCTGCTAGGGTAGTGTTTATATAACTTATCCCTAGAGCCTTAGCAGCATTCATCTCAGATAACACTGACCCTTCTACTGGCCCATCTATTAATATTACTATTGTTCACCTTCCATCCAATAGGACCTAGTCTGCGCTTCCAGCCTGTTGACATACATGGCTAGCTTATGCAAAATTACCCTCACTATGGCTACCATCCTACCCTTATCAACACCATAACTCCTACCAGGTTTCTGCCCCCGCTCAAGCCCAACCTACCGTTGCCTAGTATTAATGCCTTTACTGTTAACAATACGTACTGCCCCATCACTCCTGCTCAAAGGTTACATCTCTATGCATCCCTGCCCACTCCTAATCTTCCCTGCCCATTAAGCATTAGGAATGCCAGACTAGGTTCGCGCTTCAACCCGAATAAAGATGCTCAAACTGCAGCGCTTTTCCCTCTCCAAGCGAAAACATATCCTCACCACAGCCACCATTCTCCATTCTAATCCTAGCCCATTATCAAAAATGTATCACCTCATGCAACCAGTACCACAGCTGCTGCAGCACCCTTTGCTAACGCACCATCAATCAAAGGTGCACTCATTAACACCAGGTCTCTTAGTGCTCATGCCTTGTACATATCAGATCTCATCTCAGTTAACCAACTTGACTTCCTGGCAATAACGGAAACCTGGTTACACCCAGCGGCAGGGCCATCTCTGTCCCTAGCCATCCCTGAGAACTACACCATTATCAGAGCAGACAGAGATTCCTGCAGAGGGGGTGGAGTGGCCTTCATAGCTAAAACTCAACTTGGACTTAACGAATTCTCAAAAGAAGCTTTCCCTTCGGGGGAACTCCTCTCTGTCATACTCCCTCTGACAGCCTCTAGTACCTTGCTGCTGCATCTCATATATTGACCTCCGGATCCCATAACCTCCTTTGAGGAAGACTTCACGTTCCCCCTCACATGTGACACCAAACCGAGTTCCCAAATTGTACTGCTGGGAGACTTTAACTTAGATCTCCACGCTGTGAAGGACATTAATGCAACAGCTGTAGAGAACGCCATCTCGCAGCTTGGCTTTGAACACCGCGTCAGTGGCCCCACTCACAATAAGGGAAGAATACTGGATTGGCTGGCAGACCTAAACTGTACTACTACGATCTTGGCCAACTCACCTTGCGCATGGTTAGATCACCATTGCATATCCTTTACCTTACAAGGCAGAGCTTGCCCTGCCCCTAGTACTAACCTAGTCCCTCAGGTCCTGCCTAGAAACCATCACAACATCACGGTGGTCAACCTATTGCCATTACTACAGCCCTTTACCGCTCCTGCGAAAAACCTCGACAAAGAACCGTCTCTATTAGTGGATTTGTATCATCATACCCTGCTCCAAGCTTTAAACAAAATTGCCCCGTTAAAATTGAAAAAAGCTAAACCAACAGCCCTCCTTAACAAGTGGTTCACTACAGACTTAAAGGCCTTATGCAGCACAAAAAGAATCTCTGAAGCTGTTTGGAAAAAAACTCCCACTCTCCCCAACAAGGAAAAGTTCTCACTCACTGTTACCACCTACAAAGCAGCTATACTAAATACCAAGAGAGAAACTTATAACGCCAGAATTCTAAATGCTAAATCAGGTTTGAAAGAACTATTCACTATCTTAAGGGAGTTGGAAACTCCTGTTCCACCCACAGAATACTGCACTAAAGACGCCTTGTGGAGTACCAGTATCCAAAAAGCCTTACTGGACAAAATAGCTCTGCTACAAGCTAAAATAGAAGCAAAAAAGCAAAGCCTGACCCCAATCACTAACTTCAACAAGCCTTGTGACCCTCAGCCTATACTGTGTCACCCATTCCAATTTTCTCCAGCCTCTACTAAAGAGGTAGAAGCCATCATAACCAGCCTAAAACCCTCTAGATGCCAGGGGGATATTTGCCCAGCCACGGCTATAAAAGAGGGAGCAAAAGAACTTGAGTCTTTAATCACAGCCTTGATTAACGCATCCTTCGAAACTTGCATAGTCCCAAACAATCTCAAGGAGGCATGGGTCATGCCTCTCCTCAAAAAAACAAACCTAGATCCAAACATCCCTTCCAGGTGGACCCATAACCACAGTTCCTTTCCTCCTGAAAATCATTGATAGAGCGGCATACCTCCAAATACAAAAACACCCAGAACAACCTCCTAGGCTTATGCCAATCTGGATTCAGACCAAGACATGGCACGGAAACAGCCCTCCTTGATCTTAAAATCCAAATGGACGAATTAAAAGATAAAGGAAAGCTGGCCATCCTCCTGTTGTTGGACCTGTCAGCAGCTTTTGACCTTGTTGACCATCAGACCCTGACCAAACATTTAACTACAGCAGCCTACTTCTCCCATAACCCCGCCACCTGGATTGAATCCTTTTTAGCTAACAGGTCTATGAGGGTTTTTGCTCCGTCGGCCGAACCAGTACCAATCTCTTGCGGAGTCCCTCAGGGCTCTTGTGTCTCGCCCACCTTATATAATATATTTACCAAGTTCCTCTTCAACCACCTCGACGGATTGGGTGTCACCTACACTAACGAAGCAGATGACACCCAAGTACTTATCACTCTCACTGGCTGCTATGACAAAGACACTAAAATGCTAAACGATATCTATCTTCACCTCCAAGTGTGGATGGCCGCCCATGACCTATGCCTAAACGATGATAAGACTGTGCTACTTATCATAGGCTCTCAACCTCGACTAAACAAGCTGGATAAGCGCTACAAATCTTTCAACATTGATGGTAACATCATCAAGTTCTCCAGCGAGGTCAAAACTCTACGTATCTACTTAAACTCCACCCTCTCCCTCACTAGGCAAGTCAATGCCACTGCCTCAGCAACAGCTTACACCACCAAGTTGATCAATGCCTGCCTACCCAATCTATCTACACAGAGCTGCATTATTTTAGCTAGAGCTCTGATACTATCCAAGCTCGACTATTGTAACACCTTACACCTAGATTCCAATGTAAGAAACCTGAACAAATTACAAGTGTAAGAATAACGCACTCAGAGCAGCCTTAAACATCCCGCAAACTAACCATGTTTCAGCAATAAAACGATAAACACACTGGCTCTTCGAACTCTAGTAGTTACTCACAAATGCCTGTCCAACACGGCACCAAAATAGTTGGTCGACAAATTCATCAGGAACCAATCTTCGAGACCGACTAGATTAAACTATTCACACTGTACAAACTACAAAAAGCCGGCGGGTCCAGCTTCCCGGTGATTGCTGCCAAGCTTTGGAACTCCCTCCCCACAGCACTGTGAGCCGAACCCTCCTTCTGGTCCTTGAGAAATAGAGTAAAAGAAAGGCTTGTCGCCCAGCAAAACTAAATCTCTCAAAATTCCAAACAGGTCTGATTCTCAGTACCTATTGACTGTATGCAACCTTGCATATCTGGTTCACACGGGCATTGTCAGGCTTTACATCTTGATTCTTGCTCATTGCTGCTTATCTGTACCAATTGTTTCCTGTTTGCACTTTTGTATGCTTAGTATAGTAGGATGCTATCTGACTTGATGACTTGTCCTGTCTTACCTTATTCACGTTCTACCTATCTGGCAGGTTGACCTGATTTGTAACACAAATCAACTGCTTTTTTGTTGCTTGTTGTTTATGTAACATTTGCTCAAATGGAAGTGGCCAGATACCCCAGGGTTAGGTGCGCTCTATAAATAAATGACCTAAACTAAACTAATGACTAAGGGAGCTGGGAAAAAACAAAGCTCAATAAACATGTTTGTTACAGCTGCACCCAAGACTGTAGATGGAGCGAATTGCTCAGACGGTGCGGTGGGTGGCATGTCGGAACCGGAAGAACCCAGTGAGCTCCACTGCATGATGGAACACGTGCATGAGGGGTACAATTAGCACAATAAAATCTCAGATGGAGAAAACCGACGCCCCCATCACGGAAGTGGAGACTAGAGTGGGAACAACCAAAGATTAAGTCATGGCCCTCAGGGTAGAGGTCACCTCACTCTCAAGTGCTATCCATCAGCAAGAAGAATGACAACCTTAAATCTAGATGCAACAACCTGCATATGATAGGAGTGCTGAAAGATAATATTGCAGAACCGATGGAAGAATTTGTGGAATGCACCCTAATGTCCTTGCTAGATGCTTCAAAGCTATCACCACCATTTTCAATAGAGTGGGCCCATCGTACGCTTGCCCCCAAACCCAAGCCTGGGGCTCCTCCCCGCCCATCATCGCCGGCATACTCAATTATTGAGACAGAGACACGCTGCTACGAGTCACGAGAGCCAAGGGTGAACTACTGCTAGGCTCCAACAGAATCGACTTGTACCCCGACTTCTCGATTACAGTGCAACAGGAGTGCAAAACCTTCATGTCCACGAAGAAGAGACTCTGCGATTTGAATGTAAAATACACCATGTTATACCCGGCCAAATTGCAAATTGAACATGGTAACAAGGTGTACTTCTTCACTATACCCGAGGAGGCCATGAAGTTCTTACATGACCACTTCCCTGGGTGATCCTAGGCAAGGAGTCCCCTTCCTCAGACACCCTTGTTGATTGATCACTGATGAGACACTGACAGTGGGCAACATGTATCAGTGCACTATCACTGCACTTCCTCCGAGGTACCGTAGTTATTCTCTACCTTAAATTGCGAACACTAGGGAAGTATGCACCCGTACCTGTTTACAAGGTGTAAATGCCAAGGCTGTGTTGAAGTCAGCAAACAGCCCCCCATGCAAAGTTGCAAGCATTGTTGGGATGTTGGATGTGGGATGTTCATTCCTCTGACTGGGAGAGGGGTGGGGCTGGAAGTTGTGGGACGATTATACATAATGTGCTTGACATGTGTGTTATTATTGATAGGATGCAGCGTTATATGGTAGTGACTTCACTGTAAAGCCCAATACTCGTCTCATGGGGACTCAGGATTTGTATCATACGTATGCAGCGACTCCAACTATACATAGAACGGAACAAGGTGCGCATCCTGTTCTTACAGGAGACGCATGCATTGACTGCAGGAAGTGAGAAATGCAGGGGAGTCATGACCCTTATCCATAAATCCATACAATATGTCCATAAAACATCACACATAGGGGAGCCACCAGGGGGCGCTGAGATGTACTGAAGTGTCTCAGCCAGTCTCCTCCCCGGGGCGCTTAATTTTTGGAATTGAGCCCCCTCAGCCCCGTGGGAGTTGAATCCTGACCCCCCGTGAGGCAATTTGAAGCATTGGAGAGGCGGCAGAGCGCAATTCCGGAGCCCGAGGGTGCCGGAAGACCTGAGAACGTCCGCACCACAGCTGGAAGCGGGAGCAGAGAGACGGCCTTCCCCGCCGAGGAAACCGCGCTGAGGCTTGCTGGCTGGTGGTGGGGGAGGGGCAGTGGCCTGCTCCACAGGCTCGCTGCCTGAAGAGTGCTGCGAGTGGGGCGCCCATAGTCCGGACTACGGGTGCGGTGAGCCCCGGTGTCGGGTGGCAGCCGAGCGAGAGAGCCCCAGCGCGGACTGCGACCCCAGGCAGGCTGATTGGTGGTGGAACGGGACCGGGGGGAGGTCCATGCCATCCCGCTGTCCCTGAGGTGTGCCAGGTGAAAAAGGTGCGGGTGTACAGCCGAGGAGGCACCCCTCGATCTTGTCCTGGACAGCAGCATACCTGCAGTGTGGAGGGGGGAAGGAGTTCAGGCGACTGTACTTCGGCCTCCTTGGGTGGTACACGAGTCGCTGGGTGACGGCCCGGCCCCACCCTCACCCCCAGTCCGAGAGGGCTTGGGAAACCCCCTCACTGGAGCGGAGAAGGATTCCCCTGCATGAGAGGTGCTCCGGTAGCCGGAGAAGGTCCTCCGGTGCTTCATCGGTCGGCGCCATTGCTCGCCCGGAGTGCGGGGACCCGGTGCCTGCTCACTGGGTCAGTTCACTACCACTCCATAGAGGACTGTGAGCCGGTGGGGTAGCGACCGGAGCGGAGGAATGGGTCCTGTGAGGAGTGGGGGCAGGCTGAGGTCGGGTTCCCAGCTTCAGGGTGCCCATCGGAATTGGCTGACTAGGAGCCCGACCCCCCGAGTCCAGCTCGCCCCTCTGACAGTATTCCAGCTTGTGGTCTCGGAGGAGGCGTAGCCTGTTTGTTGGTCGCCCTCCACCCTAGAAAGTGCTACAGTGGGAGAAGCCTTGTTCGCCAGCATGGTACAAGTTTAGGCGTTGACTGGGCGCTTACTAATGTACCTCTGGTGGGGGGCGGTCTACGCTCCACAATCCCCGACTCCAGGGTCAGAGGGAAGGTGTATCCCTGGCATTGTGACGTTGAGTGGCTGGCCTGAGGTGTGGGTCCCAGTCTTGGAGCTACAGGGGAGAGTGGGGAGGCGCGAACGGCGTGGAGTGGTCCGCCTGGCTGACCTGAGGGTCCGAGTGCAGCTTCCCCCCAGGTCTCCTGATCTTACGTTTCGCAGGACCGCCTACTCATTTTTTGATGGACTGGGCGCAGGCCCTACAGAAATTTCAGCGCGCCCCGGAACAGTCGGGGGAAAGAGGCATTATGCAGGCCGTGAGCCAACCAGAGGCGATGGAGGCCCAATCAATGAGTCGTAATATGGCAGCCCTGTTGGAGGAGATCCAAGGCTTCAGGGCAGATATCAGCAGAAGGCTTGACTCCCTTGATAAGAAGGTGGATGCAGTGGAGGACCGAGTCCAAGCCCTAGAGGCCAATCAAATCTCGGCTGACCTCCTCGAAACGCAGTTTTATATGAGGCTGGCTGAGCTGGAGAGGCGGGAGGAGAAGGTCACCCTTAAACTGGATGACCTTGAAAACAGGGAGCGGCGCTCCAACCTGAGGTTTCTTGACATGCCGTAGCAGGAAGGGGAGACGCAGACAGACATTGCGAGAGGGGCCAAGGCAATCATAAGTAAACAGTTTGACGGAGAAAACACCAGCAAACCTACAATTGATAGAGCCCATAGAGCGAGAGGGCGCGTAGGTGGGCCTAGATCAGTCCTTGTGAAATTCCATAATTTGCTGAGAAAACCAAGATTCTGGAGTTGGCGCGTAGGAAAGGCCCCATTGACTGGGAGGGCACTAAAATAACAATTTACCAGGACCTCTCGGCGCTCACTCTTTCACGTCGGAGACTTTGCGGGTCCTTGACGAGGTGGCTGCAGTCCAAGGAAGTGCGATACAGGTGGGGTCATCCGTTTTCGCTCTCTTTTGAGGTTGATGGTTATAAGTATTCCCTTGCCATGGAGTCTGATATTCAGAGAGTGACTAGTGAACTATTGGGGGACTCCTCCTCGAAGCATGTTAAAGATCGTGGGAGTGGGGAAGACGGAGGCCATCATGAATCCTCGGAGTTTGTAGGACGACGTTGCATTCGGGGGCACAGGAAGTACAGAAAGGTGGCACCGCCATCCCCAGGGCAGCCTGCGACTTAACCTGGATCAAGGTGTTTTTGTTCTAATTGTGTGCATGGGTGTTGAGGGGCTAAGTGTCTGGTCTCTTAAAGTTTGTCCCTGCCTCCAATGTCTAAGCCTACAGGGTTGCTTTTTGTGTAGGAGGGGGGTTGAATAGTATGACGTGATTGGGCTTGTTTCCAATGTGGGGGGGGGCTCAGAATGCTCTGATCTTTTTTAAAATAAAAATTGCCCAGGCAGAGGCGATCCTTGGTGGCCTGGTGGTGCGGTGGTTGGATGTCGCAGTCTTTCCAGGCGCTCAGGGACAGGGAGGGTGGGAGGTAGAGGGGGTTTGTACTGTTGGGGAAGGGTTGGGTGAAGAGGATGCCCCTCTCAGGTATTGGGGTGGGCTGTTTAAGTCATCTGGGGCTTCCAGGGATTTGGGGTTACACAGGGTTTTGTCTGGTTTACTCATGTGCACAGAGGCCGGGGGTTGGGACAACCATAATAGACTCCCTAGTGGAGTCGGAGGAATTTCTTGGCTTTTCCAATGGGTGACTCTCCCCAGTTGTTGTCAGTGGGGTCCCTGAATGTGCGGGGATTAAATTCTCCTACTAAGAGATCGTTGGTGACGAGGGAATTTTCTAGGCTTAAACTTCACTTTCTTTTTGTACAGGAATCCCTTTGGGTCAAGGGGAAGGAACCGACTCTCAGATCCAAGGCTATCCAGCACGTGTTTCAGTCCTCCTATTCTGCGAAAAAGCGAGGGGTTGCCCTCTTGATTTCCCCTAATGCTCACTTCTCCCCCAAGGTTCACATATCCGACCCGGAAGGGCATTATATTATGGTCAAGGGAGCGGTGAGAGGCAGGTTGTTTACATTGGTGGGCGTGTATGCCCTGAATGAGGCGCAAGATGTTTTTTGGGAAGGGATGGGTGAGAAAATCAGAGGATTTGCGGAGGGCACTCTAATAGTATGTGGGGACTTTAATATGGTTCTCTGTCCGGATAAAGATAGGAAATCCCCTAACTCTTGCCCCAATCTACAGGCCCAAATGAAGTTGGCAGACTCATTCCATCGGATTAATGGGGAATTGGACTTGGTTGAGTCACTCTTCACTTTTTACTCCAAGGTGCATCTTGCGTTCTCAAGGATCGATTATGTTTTGGTAGACTCCTCGATCCGTGACTGCATCTCGGATTTTGGGGTAGAAACTATTCCGTGGTCTGACCACGATTTGGTCAGAGTCAATTTGGGGGTCCCTCCTCCTGCCCCGCCCAGGTCTCGGTGGACTTGCAATGACATCTTGCTGCAAGATAAGGAGTTGAGACAGTCCCTTCTAGTCACTTTTAAGTAATACTTTCTTCTCAACGACACTGGGGAAGTGGAGGTTATGGGAGACTGGGATGCATTCAAGGCCACGATCAGAGGCTATCTGATGGAAATGGGTTCGAGGAAAAGGAGGGAGAGGAATCGGGAAGAGTTAAAGCTGAGAGAGCAAATTGCCGCGATTCAGCAGGGGGAAGCTGAAATCGCAGATGTGCCCAGGCAAGTGGGAGGAGCTTCAGAATCTCAGGCGAAATTTTCCGCCCTGCTTGTGGGTCAGACGGAGAGAAACCTAGCCTTTTTAAAACAGCGGTACATGGAGAAGGGGGAAAAGGCAGACAGGATTGTAGCTTGGAGGCTGAGGGAGCTTCGAAATAGTAGAAGGGTGAACTTCATCTCATGCCGGGCCGGGGAAAAAATTCTACAGGATGGCCAGATAGCTGAACAGTTAAGGCAATACTACGAAGGTCTTTATGCATCAGAGTATTCAGGAGATGGGGCCGATGTGGACCGGTTCTTAGACTCCCTTCCCATCCATCGTCTCGCCCGGGATAACTCGGACTCTTTAGAGCTCCCAATTTCGCCCCAGGAAGTAATGGACACCATCTCTTCTTTGAAGAGCGGCACAGCGCCAGGGGACGATGGTTTCTCTGTCCGCTTCTATAAGACTTTCCCTCCACGCTAGCTCCTTTCCTAGCTAGGGTGTACAACTCTGCCCCTAGACACAAGCTCCCTTCCTCGTACCATGATGTCGGCACTTATCGTGGTCCTTCCGAAAGAAGGGAAAGATCCCTCACTTAGTCAGTCCTACAGGCTCATTTCCCTTCTCAATATAGATGTTAAAATACTAGCTAAACTCCTGGCGAATAGGTTGTCGAAACTTCTTCCCTCCCTGGTTCAGGGAGACCGAGTCGGTTTTATTCCTGGTCGCCAGGGGTCTGACAATTCGAGGAAAACTCTGGGCCTCATGCATGAGGTGTCTAAGCGGGATTCGGAGGCCTACCTCCTCTCATTGGATTCTGAAAAGGCCTTCGACCGTGTCGAATGGCCTTATATGGGGAGGGTGCTTCGAAAGATGGGCCTCAGGGACAGATTCTGTGGGTGGGTCTCGGCTCTGTATAATGGTCCCTCAGCAAAGGTACTGGTTAACAGCTGTACTTCAGCGGGTTTTGCGCTTTCTAGAGGTACCCGTCAGGGGTGCCCCATTTCCCCCCTTTTGTATGCTTTGGCGATGGAGCCCTTTGTCATTGCGGTCAGGGCTGACAGCTGAGTTTCTGGGGTACAGTGTGGGGACTGCGAATTCAAACTATCTTTGTTTACGGACGATATTTTGGCGTACCTGAATAATCTCCATGAATCCCTCCCGCATTTGTTGGGCTTAATTCGACGCTTTGGTTCTTTTTCTGGGCTAAAGGTCAACGTATCCAACTCGTGCATAATGCTGATGGGTAGGTTGGACCACAAAATCAGGGGTAGAACAGTTGTGTTGGGTATGAGAGTTGAGCGGGAATCCTCCAGGTATCTAGGCACCAATATTCCCAGAGATTTAGGTAAAGTGTTTGAGTTAAACTTCCTCCCTCTTCAGGTTAAGATCCAAAGCGATCTGATAAGATGGGGTCCCATTACTCTCTCATGGTTTGGGCGAATGGCCACGGTTAAAATGAACATACTCCCTCGGCTTCTTTATCTTTTCTCGTCCCTTCCCTGCATAGTTCCGGATTCCTTTTCAAATTATTACAATCTCGTCTTCTTTGCTTCATTTGGAATGGCAAGAGGGCTAGAGTGAAATATTTCACCCGGCCCCTTCAAAGTCTTGCGGGGGCTTTGGCCTCCCTGATTTTAAACTGTACTATAAGGCAGCCCAGTTGCATGTGATGTTAGAATATCAGAGAGACGATTTTAGGATGTATTAAACTCACGTGGAAGATGTTCAGGTCCACCCGAATAAAGTCAGGGACTTACTCTGGGCTCCCCCAAGATCCCTTCCACTGTCAGTTAGATCACACCCAATCCTGGCTGTCTTGTGGGCATCCTGGAAGCCTAATAAAGATAATAAGCTCCTCTCTTCCTGGCCTTCCCCCCTATCTTCTCTTTGGGGCCCCCGTTCAATCTTGGATCTAGAGGGTTCCGAGAGACGCACTCGTGGTCTGATCAGGGATTGGAAAGGGCGGCTCAACTCTTTCACCAGGGTGTCTTTGTTGAATATGGCCAGTTGTCGGAAGTGCTGAGGGATAACCCGCTCTCCGTTTGTGAATACCTGCGGCTTAAGGGAATCCTCACTCAGGCCGTTTGGCTAGCTGATCTGTCTCGTCCCCTGACTCCCTTTGAAAGGATTTTTGTGGAAGCCAAGTCCAGGAAGGGGTCCCTATCCAAGATTTATAACGTGCTGGTCACAGCTAATCTAGAAGGCACACAATCGTTCAAGTATACCTGGGAGGAGAGACTAGGCCTCACCCTTGATGACCATACATGGAAGTTAGTCTTCAAGTAAATTTTTTCGTGAGGTTTGTATACAGCAGCCATGGAGCATAACTTTAAGATTCTTCACTCTTGCCATCGTCCCCCCATCACCTTATCCAGAATGTTTGCTAAGGTGTCTCCGATGTGCCCTAGGTTGTGTTCACACTGTGGTACCTGGTTCCACATGTGGTGGGAGTGTCCGGTCATCCAGGTCTTCTGGTCGGAATTGCTCAGTTGGATCAAGGACCTACTGGGTACGAGCCCCTCCATTCACCCCTTTGAAGTCCTCTTGGGCACACCCATGCCTGATAATGAGTCGTTCTCTTTTTCAATGGTGGCGGGGGCTATGTTGAGAGCAGTGGGACTGGCCCTGGCTCAAAAATGGAAGGGTTCCTCAGCCCCCACCAAGGCGGAGTGGCTTAATAAGTTATTAGTTATTTTCACTTATGAGAAATTGTCGGCCATCGCCAATGATACTATGTCTTCCGTCCTGCAGGATTGGACTATGGTTCTGTTAAGTGTGGACTGTGAAGCCTTGAAGCTGTGAACAGCCTGGGTGTACAATGATTTTTGAAGTCTGGGGAGGGCTGCTGGTAACCTGGCCTGTTGCCACGTCTCGTAATGCCACCTGGGACCTCACTGCTATTGATGCCAAACTGAAAAGTCTTAATGTGTGTCTAGTCCTAACTTTATGCCTCTTATACCTATTGTTCTTGGAAGCCTAGTATGCCTGTGGTTGGGGGAGGGCGGGGTGGATGAGGAGGGGATGGGGGGGGGGAAATAGTTATGCTTTGCTTTCTGATGTGTGTAATTGTTGGTTAATGCCAGCTGTTGACTGGCGGAATTGTTGTTTGTTGAAAAGCTTAATAAAAACAAAGTGGAAAAAAAAATCACACATAGACCCCCTGGGACATTGCTATGAGGCATACTAATGGGTCAGGAAATAATCTTACTGAATGTATATGGGCCCAAGATCGATGACCCCAAATTTTACTCAGAAGTAAAGGACTTACTAGCGCAATACCCGCTAGTTCCCGTACTGCGGGGTGGGGACTTCAATACAATAATGCACATAGACCTCGACAGGTCAGGCTGTAAATCCCAGCAATGAATTAAAGCTGCCCACGTGTTACAGAACGGCCTGGCTGTCTTGGGTGTGGCCGATGCCTGGAGGGCGCTTAACCCGACATCACAAAAATATCATATTACTCCACGGTACACGACTCCCACTCCCGGATAGACATGTGTTGGCTATCCAGTACTCTAATAAGTCATCTCATTGATGCTGATATATTACCCAGAACCTTCTCAGACCACTGACCGGTGACACTTGCCCTGACACTGGGGGATACATTGGGAGTGAAAGGGATATGGAGATTTAAACCGCAATTGTGGGTTGGACCCGGTGTTTGAGGCTGAAATGGGGAGACATGTTGAGGAATACTTTGAAATAAATATGGGCTCCGGAGACAAACATGCAACTCTGTGGGAAGCTTTCATGGATTATGTGCGCGGCATAGCCCTAGCTACCGAGTCAGGGCTACTTAAGTCAATACGGCGAGACATACACACTAGCGAAACAAATCTGCTCCGGCTGGAACAGCAATATGTATCCGAACCTGGTGCAGCCGTTTTAGAGGGCATTAAGACTGAACTTGACGAATTTCACACACATGCAGATAGAGAACTGAAATTCCTTGATAACCGGGGATTGGCGAGAAAGTATGGTGAGGGCGAACGCCCTGGCACACTACTGGCTAGGATGGTGCGACAGGTGAGGGGCAACCACCATATCTCATTTGTGCAAGACACGTCAGGGACACTGGTCCACAACATTCCCGAGGTGACCCAGGCATTCTGCTCCTTCTATGCTGCGCTATACGCCAACCCAGATGTGGTAGCCCTTCCCAACATAGATGCATATTTAGACAACCTGCCGCTATCAGTTTTATCTGACGAAGCCAGTGAAAACCTGGATCAAACCATATATTTCCGGAGGAGATATCCAGTGCCATCGAGGCCCCCCCATCTGGAAAGGCTCCAGGCCCTGACGGCCTCTCAATGGAGCTCTTTAAGCATTTGAAATCCCACCTTGTCCCTCGACTGGCCGCCCTGTGGGAAGAATCCTGTGTTTCAGGAACACTTCCCCCCCACAGTCTTGCTTAAACCAGATAAGCCAGCCTAGCAGTGTAGCTCCTATCGTCCCCTTACCTCATAAACTCTGAATTAAAATATTTGCTAAGGTGCTGGCTCGCAAACTGGCCCCTTATATGGAACACATTATTCACCCAGACCAGTCCGGTTTTGATCCCGGCTGCTCCACGGCACTGAGCATGAGGCGCCTTTTCAATGTCCTGGCTCAGATTGACCCAGACACGCAGGCAGTTGCCCTGGCTCTAGGCGTTCAGAAGGCCTTTGATTCGGTGTCGTGGCAGTTTATGTGGGCAGTACTAGTCAAATGTAACTTTGGGCCTGGGTTAATATCATGGGTGCGACTACTGCATACGTTGTGCACCGCCAGAGTTAATGTAAAAGGATCACTCTCAGCTTCCATCAAAATTAGCAGCAGGACCCGGCAGGGTTGCCCGCTGTCACACCTACTATTCGCATTCGTGATGAAGCCACTAGCTGACACGATCTGATACAGGCATGCTCAGAGTGGGATGAGCCCCCCTCATTGAACTGTCTGTTTTACATGTTTGAGCAACTTCATAGACTGGTGAGCTTCTGTATGCTACTGGCAGCTGACTGTGTATTGTTATTGTGGTTGCGTCCTGCCTGCCCATCTGTGGTACATTGGCTGCAAGCTGTTACATTGGTATCCGATCTGGAGGAGAGATTGTTCTCACTACAAACTCAAACTGCAAACCATTAGATATATGGCCTTCCTTTCGCAATTATTTGTTATCAACACAATGAATGCTCACGACAATGAGAGCTTACCTACCAATTAGTTACTCTCCCACTTCTTACTTCTTCCAAGTTGTTGAAGCAGTGCCTGTGCCGCTACTTGCTATGTACTGTTGTACTGTGTTCAGACTGCCGCTGACCCAATGTGAGAAATTGAAAATGTAAGGTTGTTATTTCCATTATTGCTGCTGCCCTTTTCTTTTGTTCTAATGTCAAGCACTTGATAAATAAAGTTTAAATGCATACACAGTATTCTTTGTGTTTCAAGGCAAACATGACAGTGGCGCTGGGGATGAACACCGGCTGCAGGAGGACGATGAGGATTGCAGCATTGCAGAAAGGGACAGCGGCAGTGATGGATGTTTGGTGGGCCTGTGGGACAAGAGCGTATGCGTAGCTGCCACCAGATTGGGGAGGAGTATATGCACTCGTGACCCTCCAAAGCCCTGCATTGGTGGTGCCCCGTGCAGATTTGATGCCCTTCAAAGAGCTATCCACTCAGAAATGGAAGAATGAAGCAAAAAGGCCAATAGAGACACAAGGAAAACAACGGAAGATAACAAAGAAGAAGAGACCAAGCAATTACATATCAGCAGAATCTGCCCAGAGCTTGGACGCAATCCCACCACATTTGAGAATCTTCAGTAAGAACTCCAAGCTTTGTGTCTGATGGTCCAACAGAATCGTTACGAATTGGACCTTATGACTGCTATGGAAGGTGGCGTGTGCCACAAGATCGGAGCACATGTTGCACAGCAATACCCGCTAACGATGCTGCCAATGAGACATTTACAGAAGCTGTCGAGGAAATATGAACCATACAAGAAAGAATGCTAAAAGAGACACAGCACACAACGTCAAACACTTGGCTCGACTCGTTATTTGCCTGGGTCCCAGATTGGCTGGCAGCAATGTTCAAAATAACTGTCGCTGTGCTCCTCGTGATGCTGGTCGCCATCAGTATCGGTCGGTGGGTCATCAGCTGGTGCGACTGTCACCAAAGAAAAGCATGTTACATAATGATAGCAAATAAAATTGAGCTTGGTAAGGCATTTGATGAGGAGCCTCCAAGCATGACTCAAAGTGAGGACGATGTAGAGCAAATTTTTGCAGCACCCCCACTAGATTTAGGAAACTACAAAACACTTTGGGCCAAATGCTCATCAGATGGGAAAAAGATACTGTTGTTTGGAGAATGCCTAGAAGGGTACGAAGAGGAAAGGGACATGAACAGGGTAACACGGGTGGGGGTGCGAAAGGAAAAGGGTAAGGAAATGAGCGGGAAGGAGATGTCGATCGAAACATCGATCGAAGTGGGGAATGTATTAAAGGTGCTAATTGAGCGCCAGATAGGGGGACACACCTACAACCTATGGGAGTAAGCAAGAGGAGATGGGGCACCTCCAAGGGAGGAAAAACATGGGTACACAAACAAATTGCAGTCACATCATGAAAGAAGGCCTTGCAGGGAAATGGGGGTTGGGGGTAGAGATGCACTGTGTATGTCATCTGCCCAGGGACACTTTGAATGTTATTACGAGATAGGGAAAAATCCCAGGTAAACACATTTAGCAGGGATGCCCCCAGGTTGGGCCTTGCTAGGGAAACCTGCTCTGAACACATAATCAACACACCACGGGTCAGGGAGGAGGGAGACCGAACTTAGGCTGCGCGTCATGGGTAGACCGAAGCAGCTAAGACAACACTAGGTGATGTGATGACAGGGGGGGCAAGCCAATCATACGGGAACTCAGGGGTAGCGGAGAAGTGGGCCTGAGCCAGAGAACCATTCACATAGCTATGACTGTCTGTCAGCAGGTTGATATGGTAATGGGAAGTTGAACAGAGTGGTGTTCCTGGGAGGACTGATCAAATGGTACGTTTCTATGTCTCTGGGAGGTAGCCAAACATCAGAGTAACCACCACAAGGTTTGCAAAGGCAGTTATCCAACAGATACTGTGTGAATGTCTTCCCACCAGAAGCAGGGTGTCTTGTGTTCCTTTCACAATGGTGTTGACCAGTAGCAGAATAATAAAGTCCCAGCAGCCAGCATAAATGTTATTTTACTAATTGCAAACTGTTCCCGGGTGGGGTGAGAAGTGATGTGGCACCAGATGGGGAGGCGATGAGTTGGGATATTGTTGATCTGTTTGGTCCAATTACGTTTCACTAACATACGTATAGCTCTAAGGATACGATGTTGTTTAGCCAATGATTTTCTTGGAAACATGGGAAATATGACCATCCTGAGCTCCAACTGTTTCCAATACCTTGACCATTGTATTTGTATTATAAAACAAATCTTTGCTGTATGCCCAGATTTCAGTTTGATGAAGAAGTTGACAGGTCCAACTAATTCCAGTGTGCCAATCCAGGAATCACCCTGCAAAGAGTTTTAGAGCTGGGCTAATTTCACACTTGGGCCGAAAGGATGGAAGAGGCTTTGCGTCAAATCGACACTAGATAGGACATGTTGATATGTCAAGTTACTGTTAATTGATCATTACTAACAACAAAGGACTGTACATTGCATTGGAGAGCAGTGACAGATAAGGCATGTGACTATTGTGTGGGTTTATTATAACACCAAGGGTTGTGCAGCACCATTTTACCAAGGTTGACCAGCCAAGAGCTGAAATCTTAATGGGACCTTGCCCCAGTCCTTGAAGTATGCAATACTAAACAGGCCTGAACTAAGCCCAAGAGGAGAACATACACTCACTTGCTGGTGAAGAAGTGTATGTATTTTTCATATTGACTATCCTCATGCTAGCAAAAATATGGCAGAGCAGGTGCAAGATGATGATTGCTAGCATGGAGCTAACTTGCTGATTGACACTGTTTCCTTCATAACCATGATGGTGTATTATCCGTGTATTAACCCCAAACTGCGACCAACACTGATTAATCCTTAAGCTAGGATACGTGAATTTGTCAGAGTGGGGCTCCATGGAGCTATCTCTGGAAGGATCCTTCACGATGGACATCAGCTGTGAGGCTGAGTCTGTATTGTGAAAAAGCCACATTTTATCACCCTTCTTTCGGACTCAGAGGGGTTCTGATGGCAACAATGCCCGCCTGCTGTGTGAAGAGTGACTTGGTGAAAGTATACCAGGGATTCCCCGTAGCCCCTCAATGTTTCCCAGGACATGTTGCCTCCTATTATAGGGTTAGCTCCTGACAGTCTTTACAGAACAGACATGGGCTTAGAAAGAGTAATATGTCTGTCCCTCCATCTGTTACATGGACATCCCCCTTGCTATTGAACCTTACATCTCACCTACCCCTCTGCCTCAGACCATCTATTGATTTGGTTGCACAAGCATCTAAAAGCAGCAATGTTAAATGGTGAAGTACATAGCAAGTAGCGGCTCAGGCACCGCTGCAACAACCTGGAAGAAGTAGGAAGTGGGAGAGTCACTAATTGGGAGGTAAGTTCTCGTTGTCGTGAGCATTCATTTGTGTTGTTAACAAATAATTGCGAAAGGGATGCCATATATCTATTGGTTTGCAGTTTGTGGTTTGCAGTAAGGACCATCTCTCCTCCAGATTTGAAGCCCATGTAACAGCTCACAGCCAATGCGCCATTAGTACAGCCAATGTGCCCTGCTGTTAGTACTTCAGTGACTTTGATCCTTCTAGATTAGGAGTAGGAGACCTGTGTTATTTATAACAGGGCCTTGAGTAATTGTCATGTAATTTTGGTGCCTTTATGTGCAGTCTTGATTTACTGATTCCCTGATTTCTTATTTTCCAATTGTGTTATGTGTGTCATTTTTGTCCGCGATTTATTCCTTTTTTGTACATACTAATTTCAAGCTACACGGTTTTGACTTATTATATTGTGTCAAATAAATCCTAAATGATTTGATCTGTATTCACACTTCATCGGTTTGTGTTTGACTTTGTTGAGATAGGGAATTGCTAGTATACTAAAGAAACATACAGCAAATAATGAAAAGAATTTCTTTAAGTAATATTTGTATAATGATTCCTGGTGGGAACAGTTTCTTTTGTGTTTCGCATTGTTACTTCCCAGTTCCCACCTGGCAATATCCCAGCAGGGCATTGATTTCCTTTTTAATCTCGGATAGCATCAATTGGAGGACCGAGCTCCTTGTGGGCGATCTTCAAGCTCAATCTGAGCGGAAGTCTGCGAGTGGACCTGGGCTGCTCCCACTACTTGGTTCTTCTTTGGGCCATCTGGCCCCTGCAATAGTGCTTTAATATCTCCTGCAGGCCTTGCTTTCTTTTTAGATGTTTGTTTGGCCATGGTTACAGGAAACGCTCACTGTGTTTAATTAGCTAATTGCCGACCTGGGGAAAAGGCGTGGTGTCACATGCCTTATACCGATGTTCACACGCAGGCAACAGATTGGTGCGGCACCCTCTGTCAGAAAACTCAATGAAGGGTCCTCTCAGGCCCTTTGTTCAGTTAATAGCCACTCAAGGCTCCTGCAATGAGCCTCCACACAGCATCAGATGATGTAACTGCTGAAAATGGGCCAGATGAGCTCTGCCGGCCGATCTCACTTAGAGCTGGCCACTCTGCAGCTGAAGAGTGGGAGCTTCCACTGAGGCCACCGGAGGACCAGCACTTCCAAGCACCTTGATGCAAACTGCACGGACCGCAGTAGTCCCCCGGGAGCAGCTCACCTTCCCGCCTATGTCGGTGCCACTCACTGCAGCACCTTACTCCGTCACTGCCATCTCCTGTTTGAGAACTCAACCTCTCGCAGGCTTCTCCTGCACTGGGATGTGAGTCGCTAAATCAATGGGAGTCTCTCGTTAGCCTGCATTCGGTTAATCAGCCAGGATGCTGTTATCACTGCTCACGATCGTTCCCAGACTCAGCTCCTTATTTACTGCTGTGTCCATGTATCTCGTATCCCACAGGCTGCTCTTCTTCGGTTTCAGTCACCATCTTGGTGCCGATGAGGTGCTCACTTTAGGCGCGGTTTGTCACGGGTCCCTGCTTTGACGGGGGCTGCTGCCTCTCTGCTGGGTGCCCCTGGCCCTTCAACAAATCCCCAACAATTACATCTGAGAGGTGAGGGAAGAGAACGATGGACAGTGTAGCATGGAGCTCAACAAAGACACTTTGGTCTGACTGCACAAAATATGCAGACTCGCCATTAGTGGAAAATGTCGCTTGAATGTGGCAGGCCATGGCTTACAAACTATGCTAACCTGGCCCCTTGCCCTTACAGACTAAACAAGACGTTAAACATGTAGTTAAATCCACTTCCGCCACCCCATTCCCTCCCTTCAAATATTCCTTCCCCCTTCAACTCCCCCACATCTTTACAAACTTTATCCATGTCCTCTCTCCGAGCCACCGGCCATCTTTCATCCCTACATCTTCCCCTCTCTTGTAAACCCTGGGCTAGCCTGTCCGTCCAAACAGCACTAACCACCCTCCTTACCGCGATAATAATCCTTCGGCTTCAAACAACCATCATTTAACCAACCATGTACCCTGCACCAGAAAAACACTCCCCAGAGGTGTTCTTTCTGCCCCCATAACCTTCCTATTTAACATTTTGTTTAATTGTTCCATCACTTTCCTTTCCTTTTTTCCTTTTTTAAAACATTCCCCATCAACAACCTTACTCCTGGACATAAACTCCCAAACTGAGAGAACCGTTCTTTATTTCCTCTCCTGTAATTCACCCTCCTTCCTTTACCTCCAAAACTACCCCTTCAAATTGCTCACAATGCCACCGTAGCATTTCTCTGCCCTTTCTTCTACCGATAGCGTTGCTACCTAAACCCATCATAGTAAGCTTAACCTCTTCCGTAACTTCATAACTAAAATTGACCTCCCAACAACAATGGCCACCTTACTTCTCTACATTATCATAATAGCCCTCATGCCTTTAATCCCCACCATCAAACATTCACTTGGGAAAAACCATACCCAACTGCACTTAAACCTTTATACACCTACATTAACCGGCACACATTGACCGGTCCCTTATAATCTTCTCCAGAACACCACCTTCTGCCGCATCTCTGAAAGAAAAGACAAATTAAGCACCACAAGTAATTGAACTCAAGCCACCTTACTGCACTCTGTCACTCATCCTCTACCATACCTAACGCTTGTCACCATTAACCTAGCAATAACTTTTGCCCCGAATATTTCCCTGCACTTCAGAACCCTGCTCCTCCTCATTCCTCACTAAGGGCCTCATTACAAGGTAGGAGGTAGCCATGGTGCTATTAGCACCATGGCTACCCCCTTAGCGCATTCCGGGTCCGGGTTCTCGAAATAGGGATTTACCGGGTCATTCCAACCTTGGAGGACCCGGTAAGTCCCCATTCTGAGAACCATTCCCCATTCCCATTCGAGCCCCCATAGGGCTCAATGGGTAGGGGGATGGAGCTAATAACGGGCCCGCTAATAGCGTGCCCGTTATTAGCTCCCTGGTCCCTTAGCGGCTCCCGCTAAGGGTGCCAGGTAAAACCAGGCGCCCATAGCAGGACCCGCTAAGGGACCTCGGAATACGGAGGTAAGGGGTTACCGGCACCGGCATCCTTACCGTTGCCTGTAACCCCTTACCTCCAACCTTGTAATGAGGCCCTAAGTCTCCTTTCTGGCAACTCCTTCACACCCCCGGAACGTTTCCCGTGCTGCTCATACTCTCACAACCCAACCCCTTACCACATTTCTCTGGTGTCCTATTCTCCAACCTGACCAGATAACCAAAACCTATTCCTATTATATGTGTCTGCCCCATGTTCTGTTTCATAACAGGGCACCACTGTCGCCCCCCTCCCCCTAGCAGCCAAATAACGTAGGTTCCCTTCTTATTTATTGAGTTTATTTATTAATTATTTATTATTTTTCATACCAACTTCCCTGTTACAAACCTCTGCATTTAAACCGTTGTAACTCTGCACCAGCTCCCTTATTATGCACCACCCCGTCTTGACCTACATTCAAAACTTTTGGTTCCTCCCACCTCGTCCAACCTCTCCCCCTCTAACCTGCTAATACCCCCCCATTTTCATGAAAACCCTTTCTTCTACTTCCGATCCATCTAACCCATTCGCTCCTCCGCAAACACTTCTTCAGAGCCCTAATAGGTCCTTGTCAACACATTGGACCCTTTGATCTAATTTCCTTTTTAAAATGATTATTTATTTTTTAGAGCCACACGTTCTTGCTCTTATTCCCCATTCCCATCTACTCACTGCTCCCCGTTACCACCTGCCCACCAGCCCTCTGGTGCCACCAACAAATTTCTTATGAAAACCTGAGCCCCCCGATGCTCCCCTTACTGTTATTATTTCATCTTATTTATGTATTTACTTTTCCAACCCACTAAGAGCCCTGGCCTCTGTAGTGTCAATGCCTTAAGTATTATGGAGGACATCTCCCCAGACTCCTCTATCCACTGTATGCTCTCCACTCAAGTACCTGCAACTAAAACCTTTCCTTTCCCTTATTCATCACTCCAACCTCAAACTGTCTCCCCTCCTCTCCCCTGCCAATCCATAGAATACCTTGTAACCTAAACCTAGACCAAAACCAGCAGCATATGGCCATCTACCCACCAATGTACTCTTGCATGGGTACTCCCCTGTACTCACCCCGACCATAACAATTGCTCCCCCCTCCTTACCCTGCACCCATCCTTATTGCTCCTCCTCTGCACCGGGGGCCGTACCTGCACCCTCCCTCCATGCAGTTTAATTCCCCCCTCCTCATTTGTCAACTTACCCCTGTGTTCACCCTTGTAGATACTTTCTCTCCTGCTCTCTGCTACACACCTCACACGCTGTCCCCCCATTGCACCAGTTGCCATTCACGTGTCCATGCAGTTTAATTCCCTCTGTGCACTGCACGCAGTGACACTGCATCCCTCCTTCTAGGCCATTGCGCCCCTATGCTCACCCTTGCAACTGTTTCATCTCATTGCTGTTCCCCCCTCTACACCAGGGGCCAACCGTGCACCCCGTTCATGCAGTTCAATCCACACACCTTGCCACTTCACGTTGCATCACTGCCCACTTATCCGCTTCTGTGCCGCTCTTCTTCTGCCCCTTCACCCGAGCGCAAATCCTCTGGTATAGCCTCTTTTTGCACTCCATTTTATGTATACATTTTCATAAATCCTTGAAACATTTCCCTTCTTTTCATTTGACCTTTACTCCTCTTATTATTTTTTTAAACCATCCTTCCCTGTGCCGAGAATGTAGGACTCCACATCGCTACAATGTTCATCCCCTCCCATTCCACTCTCTATCCAGACTTTTCCAGTAAACTGACTCCCCCCTCCTCGATCATCCGAGTTCCCCATTAGTCGAAACTGCTGCGCTGACCTGTATTCAACCATCTTAACTGTCATCCAATCAACATCCCTTTAAGCCAACAAAACTAAGAGGTACAACAAAATTATTCCTGTGTTGCCGTTCACCCAACCCCAACAACTTCTTGACCCGATATGGCTTATCCCCACTATTCCTTCTTGTAGGAAACCTTTCCATCTTGTCGCCACTACGCCTCCTGCTGCAACCCCTCTGCCAGAAATTGCTGGCGGCCCTCTGCCTCCTGCTCATCCCACCCAGCCATGTCCAAGGTGGGGGCAACCAATAACGGGCCACACAAAGACCCCGGTGGGATGTGGTATCAACAAGCTCTTAAACCCTAAGGCCCAGAGGGGCCATACAATCACAACACCCCCAATCTCTATACCAGGCCCCGGGTCCGATACCTCATGACCCTAACCCCAGAGTAGCTAACTACTGCCATCTTCTCTCACTTAACCAATCACCCTTTACCTTATCCCCCAATCCCTGTCCTCACTGTAAAATAGAACCAAACTATATTCACTTTCCCTCTTCTCGCTCTTTCCTTCTCTAGGCCTTTCCTTAGACAACTCCAGATCTCTGATGTTGAGACTCTTCACCAGTCGAGAGTGGGGTGTAGATCTCTCCAACCTGCAGGTATCTCCATCTGAATGCCCTCCCTGTCCCCCTCAAATTTGAGCCAGGCCACCTGAAACTCCGGAACAGCTCAAGTCCTTACTCTTCTTCTACTGCTTTTCTCTCTCACTCTCCCTGCTGACCCGCCTGTGTACTGAGCTGACTGGCTACCCTCACAGTCTCACGGGTACCAGCCCCCCCACATTTACCCATATCATTGCACTGCCTTCAGACCTACCGCACACCAACCCTGTATATGACTTGCATGATCTAACTGACACAAGGCTTAGAAAGATTGTTGTTTTGTCGTCCCTTTGTGTGCCCTCCCTCATCTTGTCTCTCTTAGAAACACTTGTGTATAGCTGAGTTATAAATGACTAATCATATCATATTCTCCTCCCCCACCCCACCTCATACCAACTGTTACTCCCTTCATCCTCATCATCCCTTTCAAACCACCCTTTCTGGCCCTCCAGTTCTCCAATGCCATTTCTTTTTATTAATATTACCCGCCCAAACCAATTCCAAACTGGGATATCCACTTTTCCTTCATAATTATTATTTATTTTCCTTTATTCTTTTAATGTGTATTATATTTATTTAATCACATCCTTTACCCACCAAATACACCTCCCACATCACCTTCACACCACCATTCTTACCCTTCCGAAACACCAATGCACCTTCAGTTCAAATCTTGCTCACCTCATGGTCCAAGCCGTTGTAGCGTGGAGCGTACACCCCATTGTGGCTGCACTGCTGCTGGGGGGGGGGGGGTTGCCGTCCAAATCTCTCCCCACTCACTGCGAACTCCATCACCGCTGCACAGCTGCTGGGGGGATCCATCCAAAATCTCTCCCCACTCTCAGTGCAGGTCCATCTCCCTACACCAAGATCTTTGGCCCAGCACATACTATTCCCTTCTGCTCCTGTTGTGGGGGGGGGCCTTATCCCCTCCCCCTGCTGCTGCACCCAGGTATGATGACATCTGTCAACTCCATTCACACTCGTGGACAAACCTGGGGCCGTACTGAGCCCTCTTACCCACCCCAAAGGTGACCCTGTGGTACTCCTTAGTTAGCGTCCCGCCAGCCTCTTTCCCATTGAACCCTCTGACCCCACTGCTGGTGGTAATGCCCTTTACTCCTGTCGTTCTTCTCGGGTGTCGCCCACCCTGGCCTACCTACTAGGTGCCCCATCACCCGCTCCCATCCCCACCAGGGATGTCATTTAGGGGTCGCCAGAGGTCGCAACTGCGACCTCTGAGGTCTCTCTTGCGACCTCAAAAAAAAAAGAAAGGTTTTATTTTTTTTTAAATCAAGCTCCTGTGCTGTGGCCAGCACCATGTGGCTCTTTACTTCTGGAGTGGCTGGCTTTCTTGTTCAGGCCCCTTAAAAAAAGGAACAACAATAACAACAGGAGTGCCACAAGTCTAACTCTTTCAGCACTGAACCTAAATAAGAACGAATATGAATACCAAATAATGTGTCTTTCTGTAATTCTTTACAATAATTGTTAGACTCATTAAAGGTTTATTTCAGGCACACTTCATGGGGTGATTCACTGATTTAGTCTGTTCTTAAACGCCTCAACTCAGCCTTTCATCCTTCTGAGGTCGATAAGTGAGTACCAACACAGGTTGGGTGATATTGGGTGTATATTTTTTTCTATATAAAGCGCTTAAGCGTAAGTGCTATATAATAACACATCATTACCATTTGGTCATGGACGTCTGCTCGCATTCACAGTAATTTGGTAATATGGGCCTATACACACTGATCTTAACGATACATATGGTGATCCATTCTTGTATGAAATGTACATCACATTATAGTGATATCTTATTTTTTGGAGTGTACAATGCTATGTGGTGCCACTTCCTGTTTGGTCAACGTGTGAAAGGTCATGTTCCATCGCTTCTCACGATATCACTTTGGGTTGGGGTAAAATGACGTCACTTCCTGTGATGTCATCAGGGGGGGGTCAAGGGTCGTGTGATGTCACTTCCACTACTCCTGTCATTTTGGTGAAATGACGTCCCTGATCCCCACTCTGCCCCCCCCTACTGCTAACTCGAGGCTCCTGGTGTAAGGGGCCTCAAACAAGCACCCAGCGCCCCCACCCCAATGGATGACCCCCTACCAGCTGCCCCTTGGAAAATCTGACCCTCATTCAGTCCCCCCTTGAAAGTCTAGGGTGAGGGAGGGGGGTTAGAAACTCCCCGGTCCACAGAGGACCAAACGCAGCCCAAGAATACCCATCATCCTTTCTGAACTAGCAAAACTGTGCGTAAATGCTTTTTTTTTCCTTTTTTTATATCTTCATTTCTTAAAATAAACCTCCCAATTGAGCACCTGTACTCTATTAATATATTTCTAGTCAATTTAAAACGCAATAGTGGCTAGTCCCCCACTAAATGTCTAACGTGTGTGGTGTCATGCTTGAGGAGAGTCTCTCTACCCCAGCCCCACTGGCCTATTTGCCAGCAGCAGGAGACACAGCGAGCTGCGCACAACACTGTTATCTGGTGGCCAGCACTGAGCATTGCACCAGGCTCATATAAACTTGAGCCCACAACAGCTATGCAGCTCCCGAACCCACCCTTGGAGGGGTAACAAACCCCAGATGCTCTTGGGTGGGCCCCATTGATACCCTGAACCCCACAATCCCCAAAAACCTAACCGTAACCCGACCCCCACAACTGGGGCGCCGACTGCCACCTGAATACAAACCCTGCAAACTCCAAAATCCCTGCATGCTGAAGAAACGAAAGGTAAGAGGGCCGCTAGGACTATAAAAGGAGGGGGGTAGGTGGCCTGCTGTAACAATGAATTTGTATTATTCATTTACATATTATTATTATTTTTTTTAATGTTTTTTTTTATAATGCGACCCTGTCCCCACCAGCGCTCTTATATCCCCTACTCCCTACCATGTCCACCGCTCGCTCACGTGTGCCCCCTAGGCCGCCAGGCTACCTCAGCAGCAGTGCCAGCGAATGTCCAGACAACACGGAACGGCATTAATCGCCAAATGTTCCTGAACCTTCGCTGGCACCCGCATATATAACCTAATGGGGTGCAATGTATCATCAGCCTGGCTCGCTGGTCGGGTGCAGCGCCCAACCCTCCCTCCACTGCCCGTCTCCTTCGGCCTCAACCCTCCCCCCCACTGCCCGTCTCCTTCGGCCGGTCATGCCTTCCTCCTGTTTCAGGGCATTTTCACTGAGGACAGAATGGCAAACAATCTTTAGCTTTTTCGCATCTTCTGGGTCTCATGGTATCCTGCATCTTTGTGGTGCCCAAGGATTGGATGCGTCTGAGGTTGCTCCAGTGCCTACTTTTTTGTCGCTGGTCTTGGTTTCAGGGCAACATATCCAGCCTGTTGCAAGTGCCAGATAATGTGTTTAAGATCCTCCTATGGTGGCTCAGTGAGTGAATATGCTGAGGGGAGAGCCTCTATAGCCTCCTTGCTATCAGTTGAAATTGTTTCTGAATGCTTCGTTGAAAGGATGGGGCACTCACCTGTGAGCAGACTTAGGTTCCCTGCTGAGGTGTGGGAATAGATCAACCTTATGAACCACAGGACATAAGGCTGGACTGGTTGGCATTCCTTTCCTCTGCGATAGGCTAGTCTGAACTGATTCTAATGGACATTAGAGTTTCCATACATTACCTCAACAAGTAAGAGGTTGTTTGATCAAAGCCTCTGTACTGAGAAGTGATCAGTTTGTGGTTCTGGGCTCTGGGCAATGGTATATCTCTGGTATGTGGCAATCCTGCTTGTTTGAAGAATTTTGTTGCAGATTCCTTAAGCAGGCAGAGCACTAAGAAGGGAGGCTTCAACCTCCCGTGAATTGGAGCTCTGCTAGGAAGTTCTGGGTAAGAGGTTTACCCTTTGGGTTACCACTCAGGTGGGACTCTTTTCTGCCATTGTAAACAGGAAGTTCTTCTGCTCCAGAGAATTTCCCCTGAAGGGGATTCTAAGGGACACACTGATTGTTGAGCAGTTCTCCGCTCTCCTTTGTGCATTCTAGCTGATTGCTGTCATTCTGTTCATTCCATGGAGAGTGCAGAACTTTGGGTCCACAATGATCGTGATTCCTACAGGCTGGGCACAGAGAACAACGTACCCAGAAATTCTGGACATGTCTATCTGTCTTCCTTGGTGCCTTCTGGAGAGGGTGGACTTGCTCCGCCATTTGAGGGAGCAGCCATAACCTTCATGACTGGTTCCTGAGAGGCTGTGGTATAAGGAGTGTGATGTATTGGATGATGCTCTGGATTTGCTCCTCTCCCCGAGGAGGCCTACTACAAAGTCTATCTATGCCTTCAAGTGGCATACGTTTTTGCGTTGGTGCGGGTACAAGCATATTGACTCCTCGTCTTGTCCTACCTTGGCTATTCTGGATTTTCTGCTTTCTTTAGCCCCGGCTAGGCCTGTAGATCCGTACTGTAAATGAGTAACTGGCTGCCTTTTCGATTTGTAAGTGGATCTCTGAGCAGGACGCGTTCCTCATAATTCCCACTGTTATGTACTTCTTACGGGTATTGGGTAACCAGTTTCCACCACACTCATGTGTTGTTCTGGAGTGGCACATAAATTCTTTGTTGGCCTTCTTGATGGTGGATCAATTTGAGCCCGTTTATACTTTTTCTTTAAGGTTACTTTCCCGTAAGTCGTTCTTTTTTTGTTTCTATAACTTCTGCTCTGCAGGTGAGTGAACTCCAGGCTCTTTCGATGAACCATCCAGACCTGGTGTTCTGTAAGGATGAACATTACTCTGGGAGTACAACCACCCTCTGTTCCCAGGGTTCTGTCACATTTCTATCTTTCTCAGAAGATTCATCTTCCAGTGTTCTACCTTCCGCCTCACCCATTGACTTCACTGGCTAGACCCAAAGCAGTCTCTCAGTTGAAGGATGTCAGGAAAGATGACCAGCTCTTTGTTGGTTATTCTGGATGGCATGTGGGCATGGACTTAACCAAACATACCCTGCCCAGATGGATTGCACTCTGCATTTGAGAGAGCCATGATCTAGCTGGAAGAATGTGCCTGAATGTCACAGGGCTCATTCCACCAGCGGTTTGGCTGCCACTTCTGCATTCGAGAAAGGTATTCTATTTTTGGACATTTGTCAGACACCTACCTGGGCTCCCTTAAACACATATGCCAAGCACTTGTTCCCGGAATCCTTGTCTGATCAGGATGCCTGTTTTGGGCAGGTGGTGGTTTCTCACTATCCTCCCTCTGCCAATGTTCTGTACCACTATTAGAGTCTATCCAGGATTAGGAATTTCTGCGAGGAAGGAATTCCCAAGAAGAACACATTTTCTACCTCACGATAATGTTCTTTCATATAGGTTATTCCTTCCTCCACATACTCCTTATAACCCTGCCATCCTGTCGCTCATGTTGAAGAGCTTGCTCATGTCTTGCTTTTGTAAAGTCCCTCAGCTGCTGAATGCTGGAGAAAAAGGCGGAGATAGGTTCATGGGGCACCCTTAGCTCCATATTTACTCTCCCTGATGTCATGCATGGTGTCATGGTCACACATTAGCTTTGAGCTGACCTGACATGGAGCTGCATGGCACTGCCTGGTGGCTGAAAAAGTTTCTGAAGGTAGTTGTCCTTGGAAGATATATATTTAAGATGAAGACTAAGTGGGAGGAAGGACTAATCCATCCAAAAAATATCACTGCGAGGTAAATAATGCGTTCATCATTGCAAGACTCTGATGTTGTCACTTCCTCTTGTCCCTTTTTTCTACCTCTTCTTGATGAAACTGTTTGCCTCCAGAAGTTACCACCTCCTCCTGTACTCTTGATCACACCACTTAATCCTCACTACTACCCTCTATTCCTGGTGTTGCCACCTCTTCTTGCAACCTTGATGGTAACCCCTCCTCCTTCAATCACTTAGCTTTCGCCACTTCTTCCTACTATCTTCTGCTGCCACCTCCCCAACCTCCTACATGTCTTCAGCCCCCACTTGTTCCAGCTCGCCTCAATCTCCAACCGCTGCAAACTCAAGCCTCCTATTCCTCCAACCTACACTGGCTGACTGAGGGACCTGGGTCATTTGGTGTTCCACCTGGATTGGGCTTCAGTGAGTATCTGCACCTGTGCCTAGTAATTGTGACAGGATGGGGATTGGCTGTTTCTTCTGGGTGCACCTGGGCTCACATTGGGTCTCAGTGGCCAGACCAAGCCTTCATTTGGCCCGTCTACCATCTTGGATCACAGTCCTCCCACTCTCACACTAGAGCTGCCTCTGCAGCCTTACTAACTGCCTGTTCTCACAGCATGTGATTTATGTGCTGGACATTCTTTTGGCAAGTTCCAACTACCTGAATGTGTAGGAATCACTAGTTCACCGTGGGCTTGCATCATTCCATGGAAAGAGAATTTGTGTACATTTTGTTTTATTGTGTTTGGTTCACACAGACACCTTTACAATATAAACACTAATTACATAACCAAATCCAAATGCATAGTTGCAACAAAAAACAACTTTATAATATGCACAATACTATACAATTTCAAAACTGATGCCAGTTTCTAACACCACCATACAATAAGAATACAAACAACAAGACAATTGATAGATTAAATTGTACTATTAAAATCCAAATTATGAAACAAAAATTACAATTTCATGCATTAAAATCATTCTATAAACAGTATAAAACTCTTCATTAAGTTTAATTTGATAATTTAAGACATTTCAAAAATCCCGTAACTGCAACCCTTACCAACGTGGGATGACCACCTAGACATCTCCGCCTGAGTGAATCACAGTAAACAGAGGCAAAGTCAGCAACGAGAATCTTAAAGTGCAAAATGTGGAGGTGCACTGCAATAGGGCAGTAAGTGCTTCAGAGTCTCAGTTTCTGATTTGTCATTACAGAGATGACAATAAGAATCCTCCTCGGTGATAAGTCTACGCCTGACAAGAATCTCTTTTGTGTGAAACAAATTCCATCTGAACCTGAGGAAGTCATCACGAAAATAATGCTTGGGAAATATGTTCAGGTAAGAAGTTACTACCCCAAGCGTTTATGCTCAAAAGAGAGATGATTTAAAGAAGGATAATTATGAATCTGATCAAGCGTCTCACACCAGTGCATCTGAAATAAGGCATGTTTAACAATACCCAAGCACTTCATTAGGTCCAAAATTTATATTCCAATCTTACGAAGAAAATCATCACACTGATCTCTTAAGCTACATGTCCATCATCCATACCCATTACAGTGTTCAGCACTTCGTACAGAGAATTAACCAAGGGAAAATGAACATTCCGATAAAAACTGAAACGCCTCAATTTCAGCTTCACTTGAAGCGAATGAATCCCTAGTTCATATCGGATGGTGGCCACAGAGACGAATTTGGGACTCTCAATGCCTTATGCCAAATTGATGCCTACTGTTTGTCGAGGTAATCAATGTGAGATTGGCATCATGGAAGAAGACACAGACAACAGATTCAAAACGGAACAATGTTTGATTAAATTAAAGTCAGGATGGATTGAGGCCTAACTTGCCCTATATTAAGGTGGGATTTCCCTACCTAGAGAAACGAAGGAACGTCGGTGTCAGTAAGTTCAACCTAAAAATCTGTCTGTCAGAATCCTAAACTTTCCCTCACAACTAATGCAAACATATGTGTAGGGATATCAACCATAACTCAAATAGTGTTCCAAATATAAAGTTCTGAGTTACTTCCAGCTCTAGCTTATTTGTCAGCTTCCCCTCCCAAATGTCACTAAATTCCCCACAAAGTTCAATTTCTCCTCCTTTGAATGTTAGAGGAAATACAGTTTTATCAAAGTTAGTGTGCCTTTCCTCAGGTTCAACACAGCTCCAAGGCAACACAATTTCTGGACACCAAAACTCAGGGTTCCCTTCCCCAAGCTTAACATCACTATCAAAAGGAAATATCTTGAAGCTTTGAGTCTTTGAACTGGACTTGCACAACTCCGGGTTCTGTAACGCTCCCATTAGCTCTGCGGGGCACCAGGAAACCTCTTCCGTTTGGCGTCTGTGTCGGGACCCTCCGGTGGAACTGAACCCCTGGGTGTGATCCTAAAAGGGATACACAATACTGCGTTAATGAGAGTGGTGGATAGGGCTCCTCCCTCCACCCTGTAACCCCCCACCGACCCCCCCCGGGTTCCCAACTTTCATGGTCGCCACTCACCTGATTTATTAGGAAGAGAAGCTCTCCACCCTGCTATTTCTTGAGCAGGGGCGCAATAGGTGTAGAGTCAGTTACGTCACTGACTGTGGTGGCCTATATCCAGCCCAGGCCTACTGAGGCATGGATCAGTGCCCTTTCACCTTGCGGCATAGATAATTGTCTGTAAAGGGTGGTTTTAAAGTTCAGTTTGGCTGTGCGCACTGTGCTGTATGCACTTGAATCCTTTTGCCGTGTAAGAGTTCTGAGCAGTTTTGCTTCCTGGCTGTGCCCTGTTCATTCTATGCTCGGCGCTCTGTAGAGTGTCTTGATGCAGAGCGCTCCCCTTTCGTGCGTGGTGTTCTGTTGTAGATCGTCTAGCAGCTGCCGGCGTTGAAGAGGCTATGCTACTGCTTTCTGAAGTGCTGCTTTTCCCCAAGCACAATGCTGCTTTCACTTTTTCAATTGCTGCCTTAATGGCATGCGCTATGTTAATACTGTTCATAACGCTGCTACCTTGCACGGTAATTCCACTTACTAACTGTTGTCTTGTTTCTTTTCTCTTTCCAGCCGGAGTGGCGACGGAGGAGTGGAAAAGCTGAGATGCCAAGAAGCGTTGCTGCCAAGAATTCACACAAGGATAACCAGGTGAGCGCTACAGAGGATCAGAAATCGGGTCCGTAGAGCGGAGCTCTGACTAACAGCTGTTTCTTTCTTCTTTCAGGTCCAGAGAGCAGGAGCAAGGCCGGTAAGCGTCACGCTGCAGTGGCAGAATGACGTGAAGCAGGAAACCCTTGCCTGGGTGTGGCCAACCACGCCCAATGACTTAACATGCCGAGCCCCACCCAATGACTAAGCATGCCCAGCCCCACCCAAAAGGTAGAGCCAGCCACACCCAAAGAAAGTCCTGCAGCATTTTAAGTGCTGCTTGGTTTATTCTGCCTCCATGTTGGCGGAATAAGAAGTGGCAGGGCATAGTTACCTCATGAATAAGAAACATGGCGCTAGGCACGCCAAACTTGGGCCCAACTCCTTTTGTTCTTTCTCAACCTGGTCCAAGAACCCCAGTGGTGCCTTGGAAACCCTGGGCTGTGTGCATATGTGCCTGCTACTACAGTAGGGTAGGTGCAAGGGGAACGCTAGTATTGGTAGGGCCAGTGATCGTGACAGGTTCTCTTCCCTAAGTCTGAAGATTATCAAGAGTTGTTTTCCTGCTTTCACCACACCAGGCTTCCTTGTTGACATACAGGACTTCTCTAGTCAAGGCACAGTTTCAGACCACACAGTCCACCCATTACAAGTCACACAATGAAGAATGCAACATTCTCTTTTCCATCATCCTTGGTTTACAAGTGGTAGTTCTCTGGTCTTGGCACAGTTTCAGACCACACAGTCCACCCATTACAGGTCATGCAACCAAGAACATTCAGGTTTCCTTCAAAGTTAAGTATTAGACTTAATGGGCAGTTTCTTAAAGTGCAACTTCAATTTTAAAACATTGGTATCTTTCCTTCCATTTAACTTCCTTTTGATTTTCACTTCAATGTTCATTAAGGTTGGTTCATCTTATAGCATTGCATTCATATATCAAATGTCATTTGGGTTCTGCCTTTCAGTTTTGTATTCAAAATAAAGGTCATCTTACTTGCTGTATTCCAAACGTAGTTAATAAATGTGCTTTTATTCAATTCCAACACCATGGTATTCAATAATAGTTATTTTCACTTGTTTTATTCAATTCACTTTTCGATACGAGCAACGTGGTTCTTTTTGTTCATTGCAATGCATTGCTTTTGCTTATTTCACTTGATTCAGTATATTTCATTCGGTTTGCTATTCAATAGAAGTAAAATAATATGTTTCTTTCAATGTGGAACATTGCTTTCATTCTGTTTGGTATTCACTAATAGTACCGTGTTCATTCTAACGTTCAATGCAGGCTGTTACTTTCACTCAGTTCATGTGCCTCGTTCAAAATATCTGGACCGTTATTACCTGCACTGCCTCTTTGGAGTGCCCCAGATATTATAAGTGTCCCTGATAATTACCCCTCGGCAGCTCTTCCAGCAGCTCCTTTGATTTGCTTCTTCCTCCAGAGGGGCCGCCAAATAACCGGGTGCTTCTTTTTGGGCTTGCCGGCTAATGAATGTAACTTCGCATCCGCCTGTATGCAGCGCCTGCTGCTTGGCACACCATGGGTGGGCTCTCCAACCCGCATTCCCAGTCCAGCAGGATTCCAGGGGTTTACTCTGGCGTGCTGGTGTCCCGGCATCGCCTTTCTTTCGGCTTCCACTCTGGTTCTCCAGCTCTGATTCCAAATCTTGCTCCGACCCATACTCTGACCCGTGCTCTCTGTTCTGCCTGCTGTCACAGCTTTTATACACCTGTGTTGGCCTAACAGGATACAGGTGGTGGTCATGGGTTTGCCTTGCCTGACCATAAGTAAATGAATTAGTGGGGCATGCCTGACCTTCAGGCCTCTTCTTCGTCCCAGTACTTGCATGGGTAATGGAGGGAATCTTCATTGCTCCTAGTTGTTTATTCTACGTTTCAATATTGTCATACAGTTCAAATGGAGAGAGAAGGAGAACACATTTATAATTACTCATAATGGTTGGGAAAGATCAGGGTGTGACTATCCTGGGGATAATAGGAATACTGAGATTTGTTCTTATGTATCTCATCTTTACCCTTCCTTTTCCTCTGTTTAACCTGTCTGGTAATATTGGTTCCTACGTTGCTCAAAGGTCATGGGACTGGATTAACAATATCCCATATCCTTCTCTGGTATAGGGATTATTTTTAACAAGGGCTATATGGAAGGCTGTGCCTCACCCATTGGTATCCCACTTCCAATCCCTGAGGACCCTCTATCCAGGTGATCCTCCCTCGCTTTTCCACCCCCAGCAGTAGGATCCAAAAGCAGCGGCCTTTCCCTGGCCACCTGCATAGAGGATCCATAGGGAGTAGAAGTGAGAATACCCTTACGTTTCTAACATCAAGACCCCAAACACCAAGTAATTCAGCACCATAGATAATTTTCAGAAATTCCCTTTGCTTCATGAAATTGTAATAACGGCTTGCGAAAAATCTTCCATATTTCACATGGATTTCCTTAATTTGATTTGCAAAAATGATTGCTTTTTGTTTGAGCATACTTCTAAGTAAGACTTTCTGCGGTTGTCCGTATATATAGGGAATCCCAAATACACTAATTTCTCCACTTGTGATAAGATGTCATCCGCCGTCACGGCCATAGCCGAGATTGGCGGATACTTCAGCGTTGGAGCTGGCGACGCAGAGGTAGGGTGTTTTAGTCCCTTCTCTGTGTTCTTGCATACGGCTCCATTGACGTAGTGCAGCGCCCCTGGGAGTATTTAATTGTCCGCCCCCTGGCAAGACGCTGCGTTGCAACCCTCTTGGATGCTTCCTGTTCCGGGTTTCCTCGCTCCTGACTTCTGTCTTCCCTCTTCGGATCTGCCAGAGGTTTTCTTGTGCTCTGGTGTTCATGTCTCCTACAGAGCTCATCTTTTCTCCTTATTTTTCCCGGCCGCTGCTCTGAGCGGTGCGCTGCAGTTCCCCTTCTCCTGACAGTTTCCGTCCCGTCGGACACCACCTTCCTCTCTCTCTCTCTCTCTCTCTCTGTCTCCCTCTCGCCCTCTCTCCCTCTCTCCCTCTCTTGTCTTCCTCCTCAAACATTTTCCCTCTGTATCCTCCGGGACTGTGCACCCTACTCATCTTCTGCCTCTTCCTGGTTGTGCCTCCTTGGATCCAGAATCAGCCTACGAATTGCCACGCCTCCGCTTACAAGGTTGTTTCGACTTCCCACTAAACTGTGGCTCCTTCGCATCCGCACTTTTGGACATTCTACTTGGCTACCCATCCGTTGATTGCATCTCAACATAGACCTCCAGCCAGCGGTCCGTCTTGTCATCCGGATTGGAAAGAGTCAACACTCTACCAAGGGGTGTTTCCCTTATTCTAGCTTGATTCCGGAAGGGGAGTCACGGGACAGCTGTTTACCAGCGATCACTGTGGCTTCCCTCCGTGACAAGCATGTCCATCTAAAGAAGAGGAGAGACTACTTACGCGGCGGTGCCTACAAGAGACCGACAACTCCAGCAGCTCAAGTGAGGACAGTGTGTTAGCACGGGAGGAAGGGACTGGGGTACAAACTCCACTGCATAAGAACACTTATCCAAACACCATTTAAATGAACACCAATTTTTGGTCTGGGTAAATTGCAAGATCTTGGCCTTCCCAGGATTTATTTTCAAAAAATTCTCTTTTGTAACTATAGAGCAAAGGGACAAAAGTCTTTGTAATCCTAATGCTGAACGATTGAATATTAAAAAGTCCATAGCATAAGCCAACCAGGTTTAATTAAATGAATGAAACTTTGGAGAGATAAACGAGGCAGGGCTCACATATTCTCCTATGTAAGAGACTTACAGATTGAAGAGGCTGGGTGCCAAAATGCAACCCTGCCTCAAACCTGATTTAGTGTTGATTTTATGGGATAAGGAGCCCTCCCGATTTAGCCTAACCTGAATAACAGAAGACTCATGCAGGCCTATAATTAGTCAGAGCAAGCCACCTGGGCTTCCCCACTTAGCAAATTTGACCCAAAGAAGATTGTGATTTCCGTGGTTGAACACAGCCGCCTGGTCAATTGAGGCAACAAAGACAGATGACACCTTTTTAGACCAAGTGAAGTCCTGGAGAAATGTAACTACAAAACTATTTAAATTGGTATTGTGACCCTTTTTAAAGTCTGTCTGCAGTTTGCTTAGTCGCCTACCTCATTAGCCCCAGACACAAGGTGATGCAAGGACCTTGCTGTCCATATCCTTTAAAGTTATGGAGCAGTAATTCTTAGGATCATCCTTCAACCTCTTCTTGAAGATAAGACTAACATAGGAAGTCCTCCAGGACTCTGAAAAGCTCTCAGCCAATCCAATGGTTTTACATAAAATGGTAAGGATAATAGACCAAGTGATCGGGTCACTTTTGAATAATTTATTTGAAAGTTTATCAGGGCCCAGAGCCCTAGAATTACTTATTCTATTAATAACCTCCACGAGAATCTCCTGATCAAACTTTAGCTCCAAATGTTCTAAGCTGCCTATAGGTCTATTCCCTGGCTGAGATAAATGACTAACAATTGCTTTCATATAGTGCCTCAAACTGAGATACACAGTCTGACTCACTTGCAGCATTAATTTGCCTTACAGTCTGACCTAAATCAAGTGCGTTCCCAATGTCCCAAAAACGAAAGAAATACCTGCTCTTCAAAATTTCTATCATAAATTCTGCATCTTTCTGCAATACAAGAGCTCGATGCAGTTTGACATAGTGCTTATATTCCTGTTATACTGTTTTACTCAGAAACCTGTTTGCCTCATTAGTATTATTGAACTTGTTAATAGATCAAATTTATCGTGCATATTTCATTTTCCTTCACCAATTTGCATATCAAACACCTGTAAATGAGACTTAATATGTGAATTTCTAATCTTAGAGTTCTTATGATCAGGAAAAGTGGCCCCTATAATATCCTCAATACTGTTTTAATATTTATATAGATTGAATGTCTTCAGCTTCCATTCATAAGTGATATTACTTAAAATAGATCCCATATTTCTATTTAGAAGACATATAATATAGCCCCATCTTTCCAAATTACCCGATTCTTTCCACAGTTAAAATGTATACCTCGTAGGGAGCATACTTCTTCTTTTCCCAAATCGTTATGAAAAGTTGCTTGCATCATATGGTGATCGCTCCACTTCATTCTTACGACCCTTAGGAGCAAACACCTTTCATACATTGACTAATTGGTAAACATATAGTCAAGTGTCGATTCACTGGTACCCCTATGCCAAGTTAGGCATAGAGCAGGCTCGGGCAGTCACCCTGAAAAGTACCGTTCAACATATGCAAGCCAAGGGAAGACAGACAAGTGTGCTAATTCATACCGTTCAGATCTTTCACACTCTGACCCACTGGGGAAAAAAGATACATTCCACTCTTCTTCAATATTTCCATTCAAGATACATGAAGAGTTTAAGTCCCCAGCGAGTAATACCCACCTATTTTCGTGCACAAGTTTCCATTTAGTAATAGGCTCAGATCAATCCTCCAACAATGAGTCAAAACAACCAACCCCTTCATGCCAATAGATAGTTACTAGCAATAGAGTACTAAAAACACAATCCCTGCCCGGCTTGATCTCCAGCACCAAAGACCCATATGTGATGTGGGACATATTACCTGCTTCTAAACCCTGACACTTGCGGATTGCTGTAAGAAGCCCTTCCACAGGCACGACCGCTTTTGCTAGGCTAAGCTTCTTGAACGAAGACAGAAAAACCATCCAGCGCCAAGCACTCAGTGAGCCAAGTTTCTAAATGGTCTTAACACGCTCATCAACTCCAAATTGGTAAAGAGATGTGTATTCCCTCTTGAGTTCCATGAGCATAGTAACAGCTCATTAGGGATACAAAAAGTCCACCTGTGAATTGTTTACCATATGATTACATTTCCCTTTAAGAGCTGTGGCCAACCACGACCAATCAATTTGATTTCATCGCTGCAAACCCTCGTAATGAGTCAGTGACACCCCCCTGTTGCCATTCCCTCCAGCATTATCAGACACAACAATGTCACCAGCTCCCTGAATAGGATTAGTAGCCCTGGGCAGTAAAATTATCTCTTTATAATCACATATTTTCAATCCAAGCTGAAACATGGCTAGGTTTTCTTTTAGAATAATGTTGTGCAAAATTATTGAACCAAAATGTGGAATAACCTTATCTGTCATAACCAAATCAACAAACTCCACTTTGTCGATATCTTTAGTTGAGATCAACCGTAGATTCGACATTTCTGAGAATATTGTCAAAACATTTGCTCTATTTAAATATAAACTAAAGTCCTCTCCATACAAACTGGTAACCATCAATTTATTGTTAAGTACACTAGTAATGGGGGGCGTGCACATAGGCAAATTCATCCCAGGGTTTATGGACCTTTCTTCATCTATCTTCGCTGACTATACAAGATAGTCGGTACTGCAAGCATTCTTTAATATACTGTGAACAATGGGGACGGGAGCCCCTCTGACCAATTTCTCCAACAGTACATTATGTGAAACATATTTATCCCCCACCTTTGATGACTCAGTACTCAACCCTGCATTCTGGAAAGTCCAAACTACATTAACTCTCTGTGTATCCAAAAAACTAAAACATTTCCCCTGAGAAACATCATTTGTTAATGAGCACACTGCCGGAGTTGCACCCCCGACATTTTGTGAATTGATGGCATTGCCAAACGTGATACCGCCACTAATAGGCTCTACTGGAGCATTAATCATATCAGTTTGTACCTCGGTGCTCACAGGGCACTATTTTTCAATACAATCGACTCATCCGCATCAGAGATTATGGAGACATCCCCCCTTGCTCCACCCTCATCTTCAGATTCATGCTCTATATATTCTTGCTCATTGGTGGCCATCTGCCCCTTTTTTTTTACCTCTGCGAGCCTGGGGTAGTGGGATAGCCCTCTGTTGGAGGTTGCTAGCTAAGGATTTCACCTTTAAATTGATTTAACTGAGAGTCAGCATATGTGTCCTCATCTGGAAGCCTGAGGTGGTGGGATACCCCTCTGCAGGATGATGCTAGCCAAGTATTGCACTTTTAAATTGAATTGACTGAGAGTCAGCATGTGTGCCCTCACATCATCTCTAATATTATCGTATAAGTCAACAAATGAGCTCAGAACTGAATTCAAAGCTGAAATAGTTGGAGAAGTTAATCGAATACGATCATCAACCTACCTAAGAGTATGGTATAAGGGAACACCTTCACATGCACTTAACTTGCACTCAAAGCGCCAAACGTAGAAGTCCTCGGAAAATGGTCAACAGGAGACACAAATAAGAACTTACTCAGTGATTCTAAAAGGAAATCTATACACTGTGATAGATCCTCAGTATTTTCCTCACAGCCGAACTGCCAAACTGCACTTGCTATGCACTTTCATTTGCGCGTGGATTTGAGTGGCGAGGGGTTTTTGAAGAAGCCCAGCTTGACTTGACAGATGTAATTAGCTGCGCACCGAGCTCCCAGGCTAAAACAGTAGAGTGTAGCTCACTGATCAAGCACTCCCTCTGTGCTGACAAGAGCACACAATAGTCCAAACACGAAACACCTGCCAAAATGCAATAGTGCACTCGCTCTGCACTTTCATTTTCGTGTGCATTCGTGCTGCAAGGGGTTTTTGAAGAAGCCCAGCTAGAGAGATGCAATTAGCTGAGCGCCAAGCTCCCAGGCTAAACCAGTAGCTCACTGATCAAGCACTCTCACTGTGCCAACAAGACCACATGATAGTCTGAACACCAAACACCTGCCAAACCATACTAGTGCACTTGCTTTGCACTTTCATTCGCGCATGTATTCGCTCTAAAAGGGTTTTTTGAAGAAGCTCAGCTATACAGAAGGAATGAGCTCAGCGCCAAGCTCCCAGGCTTAAACAGTAGAGTGTAGCTCACTGGTCAAGCACTCTGTCTGCTGACAAGACCACACGATAGTCTGAACACCAAACACCTGCCAAACTGCAATAGGGCACTTGCTCCACAGAAATAGATTTACTGGGAGACAATGAATGTGTAATTGTGACTGGCACATGGGAATATCCAGGGTTGGGTTACTGCAAAATTTTAATATCAATCACAGGCCTCTGGAGCTCATGGAATATCCCATGACCCTCCAACATTGTGTCACGCATGGGGGTTTGGAGCTTCTTGTCAGGGGTCTGGAATAACTCATTTGATAATGCTGTTTGAACTAAAACAGTATTACGATAAAGGTTATAACTGGCTGACTAACAAAATTGACGCTGAAAAAGTGAAGAGTTTGTTTTTCTCTTACAGAGTTTTGGGTCTGTTTTCCATGAGAGAGTTTCAGGCTCTCTCAGTTTAGGAGGGGGCTCACAATACCAACCCTACATGCACTTAATAGGGATTGCAGGGGGTCAAAGCTACCATGATGGTCCTGCACTAGCTTTCTGGTATTGGTGGGGGGACATTGAGAAGGGTCGAGCTATATCAGGTCTATCCTGGTCTGGAGCACTGCATTTGTCTCCTGCCTTGTGACAGGAATAAGGGTTGATTTCCAGGGTATTGTCTCTGCCACCCCTGGGCCCAGAATCCATGGGTTTGGGGTGGTACTGAGCTCCTGATTCAACCCTTTGGTGGTCCCTAGAACCAGACAGGGGACTTCATCCCAATGTACACATGTATAGGTGTGTGCAGAGTTAACAGGACAGGTCCAGGCACCATGAAAATGTAGCACATATTGGACGCTGTGTGCAAGACAGCATGTTACACAGTAATCTTGGCATATATTGTGCACTAACGGCATGACAATGTGTTTTACAGTGGCTACGTTGGCATTTATTGGGTGCTGACAACATTACCACATTTGTACAGAAGTGGTACTGGTATGTAATGGATGCAGCATCATGAAAAAATGTTTTACTGTGGCAATACTGGTAAATATTGGGCACAGTCAGCATGACAATGTTTTTACAGTGAAATAACGGGCAGTAATTGGTGCAGCCAGCATGAAAACATGTTTACAGTGTGTGATGAAGTCCCATGTTTGAACCTGGAGGATAGAGCTGTGGTGAACCTGGGGCCAGGGACCACAACCTCCTCTGTTATGTAGGCCCAGAGTTAGGTATTTTATGGATACCCCAGGTTCTCTTGTATATGCCTAGCCTTGTGTTATTCCTCTCTATGCTGTCTACAGCCCCCTGCCAGTAGGAGGATAGACTATAATATGGAAAATTAACAGAAAGACAGATATCATGTAGTTTGAGAACCCACCTGTGCATGCCACTCATGGGTTGTCCAGGCATGATGTGTGGTTTTATAGTGCATTGTTCAACCAGAGGTCTATCTACCATACTCTGGGTAGGAAGTAAAAGAAATATGGTGGCAAGATGCTTTAATAAGTTGGCTAGTGGAACCAATGGCAGTCTGAAAACTGAATATTCAAACCTGCTGATGTGTTAGTTCAGACAACTATTGACCAATCAGTAACATGCCTGCACCACAATGGCAGCTGAATACAATAATCCTATAGAGAAGCCCAGACCTTAAGCCCTGCTCACAGACACAGTGGGGGTCAGGTACATAGAGTGCAAGGTGTTCTGGGCATGGTGCTACGGTGGGAGGGAAGTCAGAGAGTGCAAGGCAGAGGTGGAGGGCATCAGAGGAGCTGAGGTGGAGAGAATAGTGGAGATGGAAGGTAGTGGAGTGGTGAAGGAGAAAGAGGAACTGAGGTTGAGGAAAGAGTGGAGGTGGGTGAAATTGGAATGGAGTTGGAGAGAAGATCTGAGGAGGACGATCTAATAAGGAGACAGAGGGAGGAGTAACTAAAAGAGAACCAGTAGTGGAGAGGCGCTGTGACAAGAAGGAGAGCAAGAGGAACATGGGAGGTGTAGAAACAAGTTGTGTGGCAGAACATGGAGGAAACCAGAGAGATAGGAATGGGCAGAGAAAGCTTGAGAGAAGAAAGGGATTGGAAGGAGTAAGAGAAAGAGATGAGAAGAGGAAGAAAGGCATGAAGGGGGAACATATGAGATGCTGGGAAAGGTCCCTGAAACTAGAGTTTAAGTACAATCACATAGTGGCAGCAAAGAGTTAGGGGGAAGTTGAAGGCCTGACAGAATAACTAGCTTAGCCGGCCTGGACCACAGGCAGTCTGGGTGAGAGAAGCTTGCTAATTCGGGGGTACACCAGCAGTGAAACACTCTGATGCCCGAACCGAGTTTCACAACCCACAGTCTTACTCAAGAGGTGGTGAATGCACATATTTCAGATGTGCAGGCTGACCAATGTGACATCCTTAAAAGCCAATCTAAGCCAAGAAAGACTGGGCAAGATGCCAAGAAAGAAATACAAGGAACCTATAATCCAAAACACTTTCCGAAAATGTGTACCACCAAAAAGGCAGACAAGTTCAGTATAAGAGGGAAGGACTGTGGTCTATGATCCTTAGCAAAGAGATTCAATTTATCCCTATTTTGGAACCCCACCAAAGGACTCAATCTGACCGTATCCCATGGTTTTCTGCCATATCTTTAAAGAAAGTGAAATGATACGTTAGTTTCACATTGCCTGTTGAAAACTGCAGCAAGATGTGACAATACTGACGTATATTGTGCAAAGCCAGCATGACATTTTTCTCACAGTAGCAATACTAGCATGTAATGGGAAGGGCCAGCATGAAAACCCCTTTTTTACAATGTCACTACTAGGATACATTAAACACAGCCAGCATGATATTTTATTTTTTAGTATTCCATGCCCCTATGCATTAAGCAGAGCCAGCATGAAGATGCGTTATCACAGTGGTATTCTGACATATTATGGGCATGGCCATAATTAAATGTGTTTTCAAAATGTATGCTGCTCATATGTATTTGCTACAGGCAGCTTGAAAATGTTTTTTACAGTGGCAGTACTGGCATATATTGGATTCTGAAAGCATGAGAATGTGTTTTTCCAGTGGCATGCTTAACATATTGGGTACAACCAGCATGGACATGTTTTATAGTGGGTTATAATAATCACAATCTGAATGAAATGTGCATTTACAGTGGCATTCTAGCATATAATATGCCAGAATGCCACTGTAAAAGCACATTTCCTTCAACACATGCCGGCGAAATGCTTAAAAACTCAGGCTGCTATTTATTAATCAGGCACCCTTGTTATGGTGGCTGCCTGATTCTAAAAGGGTTCTCTTGCAAGCCTGTGTTTCTTCTTGCTCCCTGGAATGGTCGTTGTGAGTGGTGGTGGGAGGTCCACTTTGCGGGATATGAATGCAGGCCTGGTGGATCTTATTTGCAGAATTTCATGTGCGACAGCTGTGATGATTCCCAAGGTATTGTCACTGCTTCCATGGGGGAAGCCCCTTCCCATAGAGCCAGGGAGGTGGGTACTGTAAGGAACTCGTGGTGGCAACAGTAAAGACAGACACAAGTGATCACAGTTCAAGGGTGTTAATTAAACTGTATAATGGGTGAGAGAAATGCCTAATCAAAAACTAAATCTAAATTGGGAGCAAGCTACGACCATCAAATAATAATAATACAGTCCTAGTGGTGTCTTAATCAAATGAAAAGGGCCTATATTAAAAAACATATTGGCAATCTTTACCGCTATGCTACATAATAGGGTGGGATAATGTTCACAAGAAAAGAAAGAAGTGTTCTCAAAATGATAAGTCAGGATGGTATAGCTGGGGTCTCCCTTGCCCAAGTTTTTAGCATGGGACAAGCAGGACTCCTGAGCACAGCACACTCCTGGGCCTCTCCAGCACGAGGATTACAGTTCCTTTCAACGATACCAGAAACTTCTAGGGCCAAGTCTCTTTTCTGCAAAGTCTCTTGTCTTAGAAGGCCGGCTGGACCATAAACAACAAACAAACAAAAGTTCCTTCGAATGTCTTTCATCTTAGGCGATTGCTCTTCGCCCCTTGGATCGCCCTCTGCTGGGCTTTGATCCTTCTTGCAACGTCGGTCTCCCTCAGTCGGGTTCAGTACGGCCTTTCACTCACAATATCAGCAACTTGTAACATTCAAGAGTCTTAATGTCTTTTTAAACAATTATTCACTGTGGACATCCCTCGGTAGGGTTCACTCTTGTCAACACAAGGTTCTCGGGTGTATTATGCTTCACCCCGATTCGCAGGCATACCTCAGCCGGGTTCACATTTGCCAGATACACAGTTCCCTTTGCTTTATCACAGTACAGGATTTACTTCCCTTACCTTTTCTCTTTCCAACGGGTCAGAGACTTTCGATTGTACAAGGGATTTGACGTGACCCTAGTAGAACCAATTTGGCACCTCATGCCGGCCTCTCCTAGGGGCTCCTGGTACTTGTAGTTTCAACAAAGTGGGCCAGCCAGAGTCCTACAAGTGAGCGCTCCCATAGCACCTGACCACTCTGCAGCTGGTCCTTTGTTGGGTTTTCCCCAAAAGTACAAACCTGGTTCTTTGTTCACAAGTTCCTTGAGTTCCTATAATGTTGCTGATTGCAACCTTCGGCTCAACACAGTCCAGCTTACTATCAGCTCTCTCCCACTTACCAGCTGTGTTGAACTCGTTGGCGTTTCTTGTCTCTGGAGTCAAGGACGATATCACGGTAGCAGGCACATCTCCCCACCTTGGCTATTAGTGCGGCAGGGCCTCGTGGACCGTTGACATCTCTTATACCACACAGCAGCTGTCGTTCCCAGTCTTATTATTCCTTTCACAGAGGCTTTGTGGGTCTGGGTTGAAAACGGCAAGGGCACTTCCCTCCTTGTCATCCGTTCAGGTCTTGCCGCCTTTCTTCTCTGTTTGAACTGCCATCCTCGAATAGCTGCTTCCTCGTGTGATTGGCCTTGATCAAAGTGCACTCTTGTGCTCTACCTTTTATCCCAGTGGGGAAGGGAAAGGGCCGTCAGGTGTGTGTAGTTGTTGTCAATTGCCTGACTGTGCCTGACCCTTGTGTTTGGACCAGTCAGGTAAACTGCTCTGATGTTAGTCTGTTGTCTTTCACGGTGTATGAAATTGTTTGTGTCGGAAAAGGGGTGGGGGTAGAGCTTCTAAATATCCTACGGGGTAGGATGGGGAAAAGCGTCATAAGGAAGGGGGTACCATGTCTCAACCTTCAGTGTTCCACTTCCACTACCCGAAGACCCCTCATCCAGGTGATCCTTCCCCACTGCCCCCCACAGGAACTGGATCCCATACCGATGACTGTGTCCTGGCCACCTGGATGACAGATCTCTGGGGAATAGCGGGTGAGACACCTTCAGGTTTCTCACAGTACTAAGTGAGCGGACCTCATGGGGAAGAAGCCCTCCATGGGACTAGTGACAATAGCCTTGTGAGAACGTGGTATTCACCACCTTCGATTCTGTCCCAGCCTTGCTCAGTTAACCCCACTCAATTCTCTTTGGTTCCCCACACCTATATATATCACTGTAGTCGAGGGGATTCCATTCATACAGATTATACAGGGATGAGAAAGAGGGAGGCTTACCCAGTTGGACCACCTAACGTCACTGACACGAAGAAGATCAAACAAGAGGGCAAATGTTCAGAGCAGAACCAACATACGATGTACAGTCTGGCAAAGACCGCTCCAGTGATAAAATGCTAGGTAGGACTGTGTACCTTGTCAAGCCAACCCTGGAGGAGTGAGGAACCAGACGCTGGATCCGTGGCAAGAGACCTGAGGGAAAGAGAACAAGACGATGTCTGGTGATGGGGAGAGAGGAAACCCAACCAGAGAAGCCAAAGCAAGAGAAAGACGCGCAGACAAGGGCGCGAGAGAGAGCGTACTGCTGCAGAGCTTCTGAGAGCAGGACGTCGAACACAGAAGCAGTGCAGAAGGGTCATGCCAGCTGGTGGGATGTAGAGCGCACAAAATGAGATTAAAAGATGCATACCAGTATCCCGAGAGCCAGAAAGGGACAACGAAAAAAACGGTAGAGGCTGGAACAAACTCTACAAAATATCCAATGTGGAAAAGTACCTGGCAGGAGAGTACACCGGGTCTGTTCAGTTGGACATTGAGTGAAGCAAGGGGAGAGAACCAGCAAAAACAGCACAGCAGGGTCAGCACACGAGTCAAGGACCCATTCGTGATTTAGGAAACACATAGTCAAGGGGCTGGGGCCTAGACCAAGTCGGGGAGAGCCTGAGATAAGATAAAGGAGTCAGGAACCCACACAAAAGAGAAAGAAGCAACAGAACAAGTTGGAGATACAAAGAGACAACCAAGGGGGACCTGGGACGCATGCAAGAAAGAAAGAGAGGTGCAAGAAGCTGAAACAAGGGGTGGAGGATGCACTAATAAAGGAAGATACATTTTCTGGAACTCCAAGGTCTATGGTCAGGTCTGGCAGGACAGTGTACCAGACTTGACAATACAGCCTTTGAGTTGGATAAAGAACAAGGGGAAAGGATTTACCCCCTTTATACCTGGAAACTTTGTTGTGTGACGAGAAGGTCTACAGTTAAGTCTGGCAGGATACTGAACCAGACTTGATATTACGTTTGTGAACTGAAGAGGTGAACAAGAGGAAGAGACTCCCCCTTGAAACTTAGGAACTTTATTTTAAGAGTTACTCATTGTGTTTTCTCATCAAGAATCAAACATTGCAAGTCTGCATCCAGAACGAGAGAAGGCCTCCCCCTAGATCAAGAAGATGCCCAGTTGTTCCTTAGTTCAGTGTAAGGGAAGGAAATAGGTTTGGACATGGGACAGTGGACATTTTACCTTACAAGACATCCTGACAGAGTCCTTAGTGTACAGGGGAGACAGAAATCTGGAATTGCAGTTCCAAAAAGTCATCGTAGGGCAGTCTAGGAGATCGCACACACACACCTTTCCTCGGAACACTTCGGGGCAACTAAGCCCCAAGGGTAGGTTGTGGGTAGATTCTACTGGAAATTAATATTTGCAGAGATAAAACATTTTGTCGCAACCTGTTTGCTGTGCCAGAAGACAACCCAACACCTTCCCTCGCAATCCCCCTGCAATCTTTGCCAATTATAGGTATCCCTTTCCTCCTGCATAGGGGTAAATATTGTAGGTTGTTTCGAATCATCCCGGCTCGAAAATATATACATCTTAGTCATCCTCGACTATGCAACCCGCTACCCTGACGCCTTCCCAATGCGGAACAGTTCAACCCAACAAATACTAAAACACATCATTCCCTTCCTATCCGGTGTAGATTTCCCTAGAGACATACTCACAGATCATTGAACCAATTTTTTGAGCAAATTGATGGCAGAGGTGAAGGCGATCCTTCAGATTAAGATGTTCAGCACGTCAGTATAGCATCCCAAGACAGACAGACTTGTTGAGTGTTTTATTAAGAACCTCAAAACAGTCCTCAGAAAGCTTGTGTAAACTGAGGAAAGGGATTTGGTTATCATGATCCATTGGGCTCTCTTTGCTGTAAGAAAAGCTCCCCAGGCATCTCTAGGTTTTTCACCATTTGAACTTCTATATGGATATGCTTAGAGGGACCTGGGAAGAGAGGTAGGAAGATGCATCACCTTTATACCAGACACCACAGAGAATAAAGGTACATATGAGGATTGTTTGATATCTAGTAAATTCCCATCTAAGCAAGACCGAAGAACATCATAAGGGCTTGTACAACAGGAAAACGGTTATTTGCGTGTTTTCCATTGGACAGAAGGTATTGGTATTGCTTTGTTATCCCACTGTCATGGCCCATACAAGGTTTTAGAACGGACTGGCCCATGTAATTAAAGAGTCTCCCAACCAGATAGGAGACTCAAGTCTCAGATCTGCCATATTACCATCTTAGAAGAATGGAAGGAAGATCTTGTAAAGTCTTCTTCAGTGGTGATTGCCAGTCTATTAACCATGGAAGGGGAGAAGCATAATCTAATACCATCTGACCATCCCCTAGCCCAGCAGCATAACTTTCAAGACCTTTTAAGCCAGTTCCCGGATCTTTTAAGTTAGGAATCAGGAAGGGTTAAGGGGATTTATCACAACAGCTGTACTCCCCTTGGAAAAGTGGTGACTGTAAAACCATACAGGATTTCCAGAAGCCAGAAAATAAATAATCCTCCGGGAAGTGGAGATGCTGCTAGCAGCCGACGTTATAGAGCTCTCTCAGAGTCCATGGTCCTCACTGATAGTCTTGGTAGCTTAACCAGATCAATCGTGGAGATTCTGCATTGATTTTCGAAAATGAAATGCTGTGTGCCAGTTAGATAACTATCCCATGCCGAGGATAGATGACCTGCTTGATAGACTGGGCACAGCTGTTTATATTTCCACAATTTATCTTACCAAAGGCTATTGTTAGGTACCTCTGAATCCTGAAGACAAGGAAAAGACAGTGTTCTCCACCCCTGCAGAATTGTTTCAATTTAACATATTTCCATTTGGCCTTCATGGTGCACCAGCAACCTTTCAAAGGCTATTGGTTTGTGTACTAAAACCTTATTCTGGTTTCTGTGGAGCCTATTTAGAGGATGTCATCATACACAGTAAAACCTGGGAGGAGCATATCGTATGACACACCTATATAAAATCACCAAATCTCAACAACAGACTGGGCTAACCGCCAACCCAAAGAAGTGTCATTTACCCAATCTCCTGTGAAGTATCTCAGATATTGTGTGGGTAATGGGTTGGTCCAACCTCAGGTAGAAAAGGTTAGAGCTGTAAATGAAACCCCTGTATCAAAGACCAAACAAGATCAAAGTGTGTTCTTGGGACTGGTGTATACTACTGACATTTTCCAGCCAATTTGTTATCCATCATGCCTTGTTTGACCAATAAACTGAGAAATGCTGAGCTTCAGAAGATAAAGTGGGGTAAGGAAGAACAAAGCTGTTTTGATACCCTTAAAAACATATTGTGTAGTGAGCCAGTTCCTAAGGTCCTTAACTTTTATAAAGAGTTTGTACTTTAAACTGATGCACCCAGGGTGGACATAGGAGCAGTTATATCACAGACATATGAGGTAATAGAACATGCAGTAATGAATATTAGTTGGATTGGAAATATTTTCCCAGGGACCAAAACTATGCCACCATAGAGCTTTAGGCCCTAATGAACAAGTGGGGAGTGGGACACCTACAATTTTACCTAACTGGAAGAAAGTTTACTTCAACCAAAGACCACACACCCCTTATGTGGCTTAGTTTAAGAAAGGCACAATTTGATGCATCGTGCACTAGTTTCTCAATCGGCAACCCTTTTGTTTTAGCGTGGAACATGGCAACAGTAAGGAACTGGGTTATGTTGATTACCTATCCCGATTTCCTTTACTAGATGGAGAAGCCAACTGCATGAGGGAAAAGGTATGTGTGACGAATCCCAGGGTGTTGCCACTGCTTCTTCGTAAGGGATCGTAGGGGTTCAGACATGGTTTCCAGATTTTTTAGGAAGTGCCCACAGTACGTAACTATACCTAGGAAGCACCTCACGTTCAGTGCACTCGCAGGGGCTTGAGTGTTCTTAATGTCCAACCATTTCCTGGGATTAGCCAAAATTCCTTCTGTTTGGTATCCAAAAAAATCTATTTTATTTTGGAGAAACACTCCCAGTGAATGGATACATTTTAACACCTTCTCCAGGCGACCCAGATGCTCCCATTCACTTTTAGCAAATTCCAGTATGTCATTTCTGATATTAATTGGCTCTGGGACGTCCGCCAGTGAGCTCCTCACCGTTTTCTAGAACACTTCCACTGCACTTCCACTGCAGATGAGACACTGAAGCTCATCCTCTCGTACCAATACAATCCTTGTGAGTTGTGAAGGTGGTAATGTACCTGGAATCAGGGTGTACGACCAGTTGGTGGTATCCAGCCATCAGATCCAGTTTTGAGAAGAAAGCCGCCCCTTGCAGATTCAATACCACATCGTTGATGGTTAGCATTATGTCTTTCCCTTTTTATGGCCTTATTGGGTAACCGGATGACGACACATATTCTGACTGAGATGGGTTGCCTGGGTTTTCGGGCAACCACAAGGGCGAACACCCATGGTTTGGGCCCCTCTACTCTCTCAATGATGTCCAGTTCCACTAGTTTCTCTAATTCGGCTTCAACTTGTTCCCAAAGATGAAATGACACCATCCTGTGCATGAGTTCCATGGGTTGGACCGTCTCGTCAAATATGCAGGCAAATCGGATCACCCTTCATCTGTCCTATTTCAGTAAATATTGAGTCAAATCCCAGAATCAATGAGTGGATGTCTTGGGTGTATGAGGCAAATGCGAAGTTCACGATCCTTATTGCTTCCGCATCTGCATATCCTAGCAGAATTTCCTCACTGACTGCAGTGATGTAGAAATGTGCCTTGATCTGTAGGTCTTCATTTCTCACTGTAGTTACGAATACAGCTTCCAGCGGTAACGGCCTGGTTCACCCAAATGTGAAGACCCAAACTTGCGTGGAAGATAGCAGAGGGGGCTGTCGCAATGACTTATAATGCAACAATGCCACGATGTTTACTGATGCCCCAGTGTCAATGAGCACAGTGGTGTCCGTGCTTTGTATTCGCTCCTAGCACCGTTGATATAAAAAATACTTCCCCTTCATCGACCACTTCTCCAGCCTGCTCATCCTCCTGCTCCGCTGGGTGTACTTGTGCAACCTTCTTCTTCTGTCTCTGAAATTGCGACCTCGGTTTGTCCTTCCCTCATGGTTGCATGGAAGGCATTTGTGCCCGACATGTTCTCGCAAAATGGTTTTGCATGACACACCTGACAAATGTCTGTTGTTTCACTGGACAATCCCCAGAGCGAGCCAGGTTGTATCCACACTGTTCACATACGGTTACAGCTTCTGCTGGTTTTTCAACCTTGCTTATTCCACCTTTCTTGAATGGCTTTGTGGCTTGTTTTCCTCACAATAAAGGCGACTTCAGTCTTGATGGCTTCCCTGGTGGCATCCATTTTGGATGCATGCACCTCTGTGAGCTCATACAACCTTCTTGGTTCGAGTGTGTGAGCCAAGGTAATGTCTGGCTCATAGAGTATTTGCTTCCTCAGCTTTACTGAAAAAAACCTTGAAACAGTTGTGCTCTCACCTCGTCCTTTTCATTCAGTAGTGCACACGTGAATGCAAGTTGGCGAAGCCTGGCACGAAATGCATCCAGTGTCTTTTCTTCCCTTTGCTTAGCATCCCTGAGGACTAATCTTTCATAATCAATATTTGCCATTTTGCTGAAATAAGCATTCAGGAACACTGTTGCAGCAACATAGGATTGGTCGGCTGGGTGCAGTGTCTTGAATATTTTGTGAACAGCTGGCACAGCAGAATACAGTAGTGTTGATTTCTTTGCATTACCATTTAGTTGACCCACAGCGTCAAAATTAATTTCTGGTCTTTCGGCTCACAGAGCCCATTGTGGACCTATGCTCGACAGTGTTCCTACGATGTCGAACTCCACCAGTGGCGCTAGAGATCCCTGCTATCTGGGAAGCCTCCCTGCGTCCTGCGCAAAATCAGACATAGCTGCCATTCTTTGTGTTGAATGTGGACACTTTCTTTTTATTTATTTATTTTAACTCTCATAACGCGCTGCATGCCCGTAGGCCTCAGAGCGCACAAAAAACAGAGACATAGAACTTTGGATTCACCAGATTAAGCTGTGTCATAGCAGCTAGCAGTTTAGCGCAGGATTAGTCCACTGACTTCACTGTACTTGGCCTGTGTGGTTGAACATATTGGAAACCTCTAACTTTATTGTGTAATCCAAGTTCCTGGGCCTTCTCTTTGCCAATGGGGAATTAAGGATCTGTTCCAGTTACTTCAGAGGCGCATGAGCCCTCCAAAGTGGAACCGCAACCTCAGGTCTGTCCTGAACACGTGTTTTACACCACTCACTCATGGGATTGTGGAGCACTCGCATCCAAGTGTGTGTGACTGCAGAGTAGCAGTTTGTACAGGGCTCACCGTGATCATGCGGTGCAGGAGTGATCACGCTCATAGCCATTCCAGAATCACAGCCACAGAGCGACATATCGCCCGGGCTGACCCCAAAAATCAGGTCCGCTATCACATGCGCCTGGCGAGGAGCGCATGCGACTGTTGGGGCGGAGGGCCCCAAATAACGGACAGGAGCCAGCAGCGTGGAGTATAACTTCTTTATTCCTCTCCTAACCTGCAAGTGCCTGCCCCGCACGCCCCCGCCCCTCACCACGTCACATCCGCCTGTGACGTCCACCTCACGAATGAGGTGTCTTAAAGGGCACTCACTCGTGACAACACCCCCGGACAAAATGTCCTTTCAAGGCACCTTTGCAAAACTCGCTTCCCATAACATAACTTGGCCAAGTGGCAACGCTGTCAACACTCCTCCACTAACCTGGGAGGCCTCCTCACATTTCTCTGGGGTCTGCCTCGCGGCTCAGGGTCAGAGCCGCCGCCAGTGTCTTCATCAGGGTACACCTGGCGCTGGACCTGTGGTCCGAGGGGGACCCAAGTTTCATCTTGACTGTCTCTTTCAGCTGGGTCGTCTTCTTCTTGTGGTGATCTTTCTTCTGTCTCTTGCATAACATGCTTAAACCTTGAGCTGTTGCAGGTCACTTCCTGCTCTCCATTAGTGGCAGTGATCATTGTTCCTTTGACAGCCACTACTTGGAGCGGTTCTGGTGCAAACTGCGAGTCAGTTTTTTTCATCGTGGCCCTTTGAACCCACACTTCATCACCAATTTGGAATTCCTTGGGACGTGCTCTCCTTCTCCTATCAGTCTGTTCGCGAGCTTTCTCCTTCACGGCTTCATCCCTTCTGATGATTTCCTGATCTACTCTGGGCTTCCTCGCTGGGTTGGTGACGACCCTAGTTCTCACTTGATATTTCATCATGAGCTCTGCTGGAGTCCTATTAGTGGCTTCATGAGGCGTGTTGCGGTAATCACGCAACATTCTGCACAGCGCTTGATGAAGGTCAGTTCCTTCCAGGCGTGCTCTTTGCATGGTCTTCTTAATGGACGCCATGAACCTTTCCGCCATTCCATTGGCTTGCGGCCATCTCAGGGTTACTCTTTGGTGACGGAATCCCATGTGCTTTGCGAACACCCCAAATTCATGACCACTGAACGGGGCCCCATTGTCTGACTTGAGAGTCTCTGGTATTCCCCACTCACTGAAGACTTCATCAAATGTTGCCCGAACATGAGCAAATGCTGTCGACTTGACACGTTTTACTATAGGGAATCTTGAATGTTCATCGATGAATAGTAGTAGGTAGTCTCCTTCCTCCCGTGGCCCATAGAAGTCGACCGCCACTCTCTCCCAGGGATGTTCAGGGATTGGCATGACTTTGAGTGGGACTGGCGGTTCAGGTTTTGCTGTGCATCTGCATGCTGTGCAGTTCTTTACCCACCGGTCAACCATATCGTCCATGAAGGGGAACCACACGCTGCACCTCAGCTGGCGTTTGGTGTTCTCCGCACCTCGATGTCCCTCATGCGCCGTTTTGATGACTGCTGCTCGCAGTGAGGGAGGAACGACTATCTTACATCCTCGCAGCAAAATGGAGTTGTCTTGGACTGCCAGTTCTACGTGTATTCTCGCCAGACGCTCCATCTCATCTCGAGATGCTCCTGGGTGGCTCTGGACTGCTCTGCGAAAGTCCTTCCATTTGTTGTTCTCCGTCAAGCTGATCGCTAGTGCCATCGTCGGGTCAGCAGCAGACGCGGTCGCAATGGTGTCAATGGATACGGCGGGCGGTAGTGCATTGGCAGTGACATAGCTTATGTATTCCGCATCGCCCTGTCTTGGAGTGTGGTTGCCCGCTGGGTGTCTGGAGAGGTAATCAGCAGGGTTGTGCTCGCCCCCAGGCCGATGAACGATGTCAAAATCATATTCTTGTAGGCGGATGCCCCATCTTTCGATCCTGGGGGGCATTTTCGTGCAAGGATTGGCAAACAGCGATAACAAGGCCTGATGGTCAGTAATTAGTGTGAATTTTTTTCCGATGATGAAATTATGGAAATGTTCGCACGCCCAGACGGCTGCCAGGCTTTCCTTTTCTGCCTGGGAATGCGCAGATTCAGGCGGAGCTAGAGCTCTGCTGGCGTATGCCACAATGTGTCTCGGGTGAGTGTCTTGTCCACTGGTTTGTGCTAAGATTGCACCTAGCCCCACCGGACTCGCGTCCACCACTATCTCAGTATGCCATTCGGGATCAAAATATGCTAACCTCCTTGCCTCTGTCAGAGAGTGTTTGATGGTATCAAATGCTACCTGACATTCCTCAGACCATACAAAGGGAGTGTCTTTTTGGAGTAGACGCCTGAGGGGTTCAGTGATGGAAGCAAAATGTTGGATATACCGGGCACAATATCCCGCCATCCCCAGAAAGGACCTGACGTCGGCAATCTGGGAAGGCTTATCGAGGTGGAAGATGGTCGCCACTTTGTCTGGGTCCGGAGTCATGCCATCTGCTGAGAAGATGTGGCCAAAAAACTTCAGCTTCGCCTTGCTGAACCGACACTTTTCTATATTGAGGGTCAAACCCGCATCCTGTACTGCCTGGCATGCTGCACGGAGTGCTTCATCGTGTTCACTGCGAGACTTGCCAAAGACCAAAATGTCATCGCTATAGTTGAGAGCTCCTTTAATGGGACGTATGACTTGCCGAATGGTTTCATGAAAAATTTCAGCCGCCGAGGAGATGCCGAAATTTAGTCTCTTGTAGCGGAATAGTCGGTCATGCGATGCGAACGTGGTGATTGGCCGTGACTCAGGGTGAAGTACTAGCTGATGGTACCCCTGATTTAAGTCTAGTTTGGAGAAAAGGACAGATTTGATCAGTTGGACTATCATGTCCTCAATCTTGGGTCCAGGGTGTCTCTCCCGCTGTATGGCGGTGTTGGCTACACGCATGTCTACACATATTCTCAGACGACCGCCTTCCTTTGGGTCAATCACAATGGGGGACACCCACGGAGTCGGCCCCGTGGCAGGCTCAATGATATCATCTCTAAGTAGTTGGTTCAGTTCTTTGGACACCGCCTCCTGCAGGTGGAATCCTACCCTTCGTGGGTGTTGTGGGACTGGTTTAACTGCCGCGTCTATGTGTAACTTTATCGGTGGGCCCTTCAATTTACCTAGGCCTTGACACAGTTGCGGAAATTCCCGGACAATGTCATCCTTGGTTATGGCAGTGTTGTCGCGGGATATCAGGGCGCGGATCTGCCCTTGCTGTATAGCTGGACCCTCCGACGACTTGACTACGTCCCCCTCTCGCACTACAATGTTGATTAGTCCGAGACAGGACGCTGTCTTGTAACTTAGCAGGCAGCGAGCTTTGGTGGGGCTCCTGATGACGTGGATCACAGTATCGGTGGATTTGTCAGCGAACATCAATCTTCGTTTGAAGGACCCGACGCTTTGCAGCGGGGTGTCTGCCCCCCATTGGTAGATTTTGGACATGGACAGGTTTAGCGTCGGTTTCTGGCAGAGCGTTAGGAATTCTTTTTCACCCATGACATTCACCGTAGCTCCAGAGTCAATCAGAAAGCAGAATTGTTTGTCGCAGATGTCAATGGCTATCCTGGGTGCTTCTCGGGCTTCCTGTTCGTCCATTATGAGATTGACAAATTCCTCGCTTGTATGCGGGTCATACGTAGCGTCATAATCATGTTCACTTTTCACTTCAGCTATGAACTCGCGGGGCGTTGCTGGCGGTCCATCATATTCATCAGTAATACGCGCAATTTGTCCTTGTGACCCATAGCCTTGGCCGTCATCTTCCGGGTACACTTCTTCAACCACCCGCACATATCTCCTCGGGCTCTGTTGGTAGAACCGGGGCTGTTGAGGCGGGCTAGTGTAGAATCTTTCAATGGGTCTGACTTGCGCTCTCGTCGTGTCACGTGCGGTGGGAAACGGCTTACCTTCCCTGCATACAGATTGGAAGTGGCCCTCCCTACCGCAGTTGCCGCACTTTTGAGAGAGAGCTGGGCAGGAACCTGCATGCGGAAACGCCATCCCACACCTATAGCATTGTCTCTGCAAACGCGGGGTCGACATGTTGCTTGGAGAAACGCTCTTGTTCCCAGCGTGGATCGCAGCTATCACGTCACTTTTGTCAAGTTGTCCAGCGGCATTGCTGGCTATGTGAGTGGCTTGTTTTTCAACTCTTTCGAGTATACGTGCCATTGCACTTACTTCTTCGATGGTGACAGGTTTTTTCAGGAGTTGCTTCTGTAGCGTCGCCGATACACACCCTTCAATCACTCTGAGTCGAAGCGCTTCATCAAGTGAAAACGCGTCAAATTGGCAATGCGCACCTTTGACGCGGAGCCTCGTGAGAAATTCATCCACAGTCTCGTCAGTGCGCTGACGGCATTGGTTAAAGACATATCGTTCATAGTCTCTGTTGGGAGCAATGACAAGACGTTTGTTCAGGGCTGCGATGAGGGCATCAAAATCAGCCATTTCCCCTGGCGGAATGGTTTTGATAAGTGATTTTATCTCTCCCCCTGCCGTGTTTATGAACATGCTGCGCAGTCGAGGGGAGTTTTCTTCTCCAGCAGCCTCAATGAAATTATTGAAGTCCTCCAACCATTCCACCCATCGAGGTCCTTTATCTGCCTGAGGTGTCATGGAAAACGGGGGCGGCATGCGCCATGCTGTGGCGGTGGATCTGGTGACAGCTGGCGCAGGTGGGGGTTGAGAGCTGGAAGATGCCTGGGCAGCAGTGGTGCTCATGGTGGCGTGTAGGATGTGGCCTCAGCGGTGGGTTGGAGCTGAGAGACGTTCTGCAGGCAGGTCGGCACAAAGTCACAGAGGTACTGGGACGAGGAAGAAGGCCCCAGCAAATGAGGAGTGGTGATGTAGAAATTTTTTTTTTTTTTTCTTTTTAAGCTCTGTGGGCCCCTGGTAGTCTGTGGTTGCTTTGTGGTGGTGCTCAGGCTGGCGGAAAGCACCAGGCGCCGTGTGCAGAGAAGTCTTCTACTGCACGGCAGCTGCGTGCATGGCTTCCAGGGATTCGGATCGCGTGTGAAGGAGGAGGAGGTGGGAAAGGGAGGCGCATCCACGGTCGGTGGGATCACCGATGTAAAGGACGCACACGGGGGGGGATCCCCAACGTGGCGGGAAGGAGGACCGCTGGCACCAGGGAGAATCCTCGTTGCCAAATGTTAGGGGCGGAGGGCCCCAAATAACGGACAGGAGCCAGCAGCGTGGAGTATAACTTCTTTATTCCTCTCCTAACCGGCAAGTGCCTGCCCCGCACTCCCCCGCCCCTCACCACGTCACATCCGCCTGTGACATCCACCTCACAAATGAGGTGTCTTAAAGGGCACTCACTCGTGACAGCGACCCCCCTCGTCTCCAATGCTATTTTGTGGAAGCCGACACATCTGGCTCACAGGGCTCCCATGTCGCACGCAACAATAAGGAGCCAGGACACAGTGTGTACGGTTCGGGCTCCGCTCGAGCTCTCGATGTGCACCACGCTGCATGATGCCCCCTTTATTCCAGGAACGTGCTCACATGCTCAGCATCGTTCTCCTTAATAGCACATAACAGTCTTGATGAAGTGTCATGATTGTGTGTACTTTTGTGATGGGTTTGTGCCACCCTATGTCCCTTTGTGACTTGTTTGTTGTGAGTGTGATGTTTTCTGTGGGTTCTTGTGTTTTGTTTGTCATGCCGAGTTGCAGTCCATCTGTTGTTTCACTTTCTTTGGCACCACCTTGTGGCTGGTGTAAAACACTGTTCTGTTCTTACTGTAGTGTGTCACATGATGACACACAGTGGAGTGACGCAACTCTGCTGCGTGACGCAATAAAGGGCGAGCCCAATGGCAACTCACTGTGTGTGAGTATTCTGTATGCGGCGGGTGCTGGGGGCTTGATGCAGTCAGATGACCCAACAACATTGCCGACAAATGATCTGCCCGTGCAGTGGAGGGAATGCAACCCCATCCACGATGAGGGATAGTGGTGCAAGCTCTCCCCAGTGCCTGCCGAGCACACAAACCTTGCGGTAAGGCCTCCCTCAATGTTTGACTTCCCGGTGGTGACGGATCTTGTGGAAGAGTGCTTGTGTGCCCCGGGGACAATTTTTGGAACCACTGAAACGGTGAGCAATACATTGCAAGTGTGAAGGACAGCTTGTGAATTCCCCAACAGTCATTTAATTGTCTGGTGTGCATTTATGGACATTTTCTAAGCGTGGGGGCACGTGTGTTGAAGTGGTGGGCTACCAGATGGGGCATTCCATTCAGAACAGCAAAGCCCATGCTCAGACCCCGCTCAAGGTTGCACATCAGGCAAGCTAAGGACACAGGTACTGAGAGAACCGGGGATGACATTGGCCCGCATCCTCGAAATGGGGCAGTCATACGAGCTGACGGAGGTCAGGGTGACAAAGATGGATGCAGCGATTCGAACACTCAAAATAGAGGAGGTGTGTGCAGTTGGCCGCCAACAAGAAGTGACACCAGTGAACAAGATGTGGTTCCCTAAGAAGGACAGAGGGCAAGAATCGCACATGCCATGCTCGAGGTGCAGGTATGATCTTCCACATCAAGGAGAGTGCCCTGCCAAAGGGAGAACATGTGGGCATTGTGGAGTGCCAGGCCATTTTGCCAGGATGTGCAAGGCCCCTTCACCAGTCATAGTACCCAGAGGTCCCAGCAACATGGGTATGCAGAGAAGGCTGCAAGAAGTGGCGCAGGTGGGGCAAGAAATGTTTCTTAGAGATCGGGCCATTGCTGAGGAAGCAGAAGAGGATGAGGAAATGTTCTTCATTTCTAGTATAAGTGCCATCCAGTGAAGAAGAGACGGCATCCAAAATGCAGAATCAGTGTGGAGGGGGTGGACATTCCAGTGCTGGTGGACACTGGTGCCCTCCGTGAATGGGAAGGGGATGGGACACTACGAGGCATTACCAGGTCCACCAATGTTAACGGCATCCAAGATAAAAATATTTACATTTGGCAGGACTACTCCCATACCACTAAAACGGGTGTTCGTCTCTAGGATTCAACATGATGGACGCTCTGTGAAAGCGAGTTTTTATTTCGTCATGGTCATCAGCAAGGACAGGATGCTCAGCGGCGGAAGCCATGGGCATCGTAAACTTTGCATATGTGTCATGCCTGCTGGACATATCTCTGGACCGGGAACAACCTCTCCATACAAAATGAGTTACGCCCATAGAACCGCTAGACCATTCTATTCGAAATGGAGGTTGTTCGATGCATTGCCCGGAGAACGACATCTGCATTTTTCACGCCGTTAAATTCACGTGACTTTGTTCCGTCACGTGTATCACGGCAGTACGTACATAAGCAGCGTGTAAACGTCGATCGCTGCTTCTGATTAATTCATTTTTGGCGTTTTGTAGCTGAACTCCGGACCTGCGTCCTCGCATTCCTTTCAGCAACTTCTTTGGCATTTTGGAGCGTGTTTCCTCCACACGCTAATTCCTGGAGCCGTGTATCCTTTTCGCGTGTCAAATCTCCACGCGGACGCTGTCTTCAAGCATGGCTGTCCTGAGCTGCGTGTATCCTGTTCGCATGCCAAATCTCCACGCGGACGCTGTCTCCAAGCGCAGCTGTCCTGGGCTGCGTGTATCCTGTTCGTGTGCCAAATCTCCACGCGGACCCTGTCTGCAAGCGCGGCTATCCTGAGCTGCGTGTATCCTGTTCACGTGCCAAATCTCCACGCGGACGCTGTCTGCAAGCGCGGCTGTCCTGAGCTGCGTGTATCCTGTTCGCGTGCCAAATCGCCACGCGGACGCTGTCTCCAAGCGCGGCTGTCCTGGGCTGCGTGTATCCTGTTCGCGTGCCAAATCTTCACGCGGACGTTGTCTTCAAGCGCGGCTGTCCTGGGCTGCGTGTATCCTGTTGGCGTGCCAAATCTCCACGCGGACGCTGTCTGCAAGCGCGGCTGTCCTGAGCTGCGTGTATCCTGTTCGCGTGCCAAAATCTCCACACGCGGACGCTGTTTTCAAGCATGGCTGTCCTGGGCTGCGTGTATCCTGTTCGCATGCTGAATCTCCATGCGGAAACGCTGTCTCCAAGCGCGGCTGTTCTGGCTGCGTGTATGCTGTCGAGTGCAATCCTGCACGTGGTTTTCTGAAACTACTTTGAACCTTTGGTACCTGTGACAGTTAACAGGTGAACTTCTAATTTTTGTTCTATGTGGGAAAGGAAGTATTTCATGAACTATTGGAAGGTGATTGTGCACAGTACTTTGGACGCTATCCTGTGGTGCACCAACCCGGTATCTAGCATGAGCCTCGTGCCGTTCGGGATAAGTCTCCCTTACTAATCTTCCCCTCCTTTGTCGTTGGTTCAACTCCTGGTTTTCTTCAAGAGACTTTCATTGAATACTTCAGTTTTTTGCCATAAGGTCAGTGTTTTGAATTAATACTGTGCTATCATAGTGATTTGAGTTTGGGACAGTTTCTTATGATACTTTATCTATCCTAGGTGTACTTCCGATACAATACCCACGCCCTTTCCAGTGATCCATCTCTCTGCCTGTTTCATCAGTCAGAGAGTTGTATCATTTGGAAGGTCTAATTTGACCTACCTACAATCAAGTCGTGTGAAAAAGGATCCGGAAGAGCCCTACCAATTGTATCCTTTTTGGTTACCGTATCCTTTTCAATTGATACTTTGGTGATTTATGACAGAATCAGAAGCCATGGAGGGTACGGATCCTTTAACTGTTTTGACTCAGTTAATCACTGACTTGCGAAATGAAATGATTACGGCACAGGACATGCTCTGGCATCAAATGGATGTTATGCAAGATGCCATGCATGCCACTCCTCAGGGAGCACAGGTTCCAGTAGCCACTGCATCTGGATCCGGGACTACAGCACCATCATTATCACAGGAAACTCTCAAAGTGGTTATGCCAACACAGTTTCTCTTGGCTCCCCTGGAAAGGTTCACAGGTGATCCTAAAACCTATAGAACTTTTGTTAATCAGTGCCGACTTCATTTCCTTTGCCGGCCTAATTAGTTTCCCGACCTAACTACTAAAGCAGCATTCGTGCTTTCCCATTTGGGGGGTACAGCGGCTGCTTGGGCTAATCCTTTATTGGAATCAAATAGCCCCTTGTTGTACAATTGTGATGATCTTCTGGCTGCTATGAGCAAAGTCTTTGATATGCGCTACGCTAATCAAGCCACAGATCTGGAGTTGCTGAATCTAAAACAAGGCAGTCAGCCTCTGTTGGCTTACATCGCCCGATTCAACCAATTAACAGCCAAAACCCAATGGCCTGGAGACAAGAAGACGGCTGTTTTCTACAAGGGTATCTCAGAAGAACTCAAAGATGCCTTGTCCACGGTCCCAGTGGTTCCTACAGGTTTCTCAGAATTTCTTGACTTGATTTTACAAATTGATGCCCGAAGAAATGCTCGCAAAGGAGAGAGAAAACCTTTCCTGCATGCACCGGTTCGTTCTGAGACACCGGCAGCTTCTTCGAATGATCCTGAACCAATGCAAATTGGTGCGGTGAGAGGCCGGTTATCTAGAGCAGAAAGAGAGAACCGAAGAAAAAACAATTTATGTATGTATTGCGGTTCATCTGAGCATTTACTGGCGGCATGTCCTAAAAAACCAGTTAAGCCTTCGTGAAACATCAAAACTCGACAGTAGCAGGAGTCCCTGTGTCGAGTGTTACATCAGACTCCATTACATTTCCAGCGCACGCACCTATAGCTGTTGAGATGACTTTACGTTTTGATGATCAAGAATTGGAATTGGTTTCCAAGGCTATGGTTGATTCTGGAGCCACTAATAATTACATCGATATCACATACGCCAAGAAATGTTCTATACCCCTTGTAGACAAGAACAAACCTGAAACTGTTAATACTGTGGATGGATCGGTCTTGATTTCCGGTATGGTAACTCACGAGACTGTACCTATTCAGATGACTTTATTAAATGGTCATTCGGAGGAAATAGTCTTCGATGTCATTGCGGCTCCTCAGTACAAAATATTACTTGGACTTGCTTGGTTGACTCTTCATAATCCCGCCATTGACTGGGTTACGGGATTGATCCAATATCCTTCCGTTTTTTGCAATGAACATTGCTTTACCAGTCAGGAGGTGTCTAATAAATCACATATTTTGGCATCTATGGAGGGAATGTCCACTATTAGTGTGGTACATCAGAGCGGTACACATATACCAAGTGAATATACAGATTTTGCTGATGTGTTTGACAAAGGCCAGGCAGAACAGCTGCCTCCACATAGGCAGTATGATTGTCCAATTGAACTAATTCCTGGAGCTAAAATCCCTACTGGTCGAGTCTATTCTTTAACTCCCAAAGAAGATGTTGTCTTGAAAGAATACATCGATAAAGCTCTTGATATGGGATTTATACGGCCATCTCAATCGCCGGCTGCCTCTCCTTTATTCTTTGTTCCGAAGAAAGAAGGAGATCTAAGGCCTTGCATTGATTACAGGGCTCTTAACGACATCACCATAAAGAATCAGTACCCTTTACCACTGATAAATGTTCTGTTAGATCAATTAGGAACTTCCAAGTACTTTTCTAAATTGGACTTGCGCGGTGCTTACAATCTGGTTCGCATTTGTGAAGGAGACGAATGGAAGACCGCTTTTAAGACGCGGTACGGCCTTTATGAATATTTAGTGATGCCTTTTGGTCTTTGTAGCGCTCCCACCACATTTCAGTTCTTCATGAACGATATCTTCAGAGATATGATGGACCAATTCGTGGTGATTTACTTGGATGACATTTTGATATATTCATTGTCTTTTCCAGAACATGTTAAACACATGTTAGCTGTCTTACAAAGACTGAGAGAGAACAAGCTTTTTGTTAAAGCCGAGAAATGTGTCTTTCATACACAAGAAGTGGAATTTCTGGGTTACGACATTACCAATCAAGGTGTTCGAATGAGTCGTTCCAAAGTGAAGGCCATATTGAATTGGCCCGTTCCACACAATGTCAAGTCATTACAATAATTCCTAGGTTTTGCGAATTTTTATCGCAGATTTATTCGTTCTTTCTCCAAAACAGTGGCCCCATTGACAGCTTTAACTACTTCCAAAGTTCCATTCTGTTGGAACCAGAATGCCCAAGCATCTTTTGAGATGTTAAAGGAAGCATTTACCACTGCACCTGTACTTCAACATCCTGATCCGGATTGTCAGTTTATTGTTGAAGCAGATGCTTCCAGTGTCGCTACAGGAGCTGTGATTTCGCAAGTTTTTGCTGAAACCAAGGAGGAGCATCCAGTTGATTTCTTCTCACGTAAGCTTACCTCATACGAACAGAACTATACTGTCACTGAGCGTGAATTACTTGCAATCAAGGATGCTTTCCGGGAATGGCGTGATCATCTTCTTGGGGCCAAACATCAGGTGCTGGTGTACTCGGATCATAGAAATCTTCAGGCATTCAAAACTATGAAATGTTTTACAGCTAGACCGGCCAGATGGCATGTCTTTTTTGCTCAATACGATTTCCAGATTACTTATCGCCCTGCCAGACAACATGTCAAGTCGGATGCTTTGTCTCGCATCGGTGAAGAGGTGAAGGAAGAACCATCGGTGCAAAATAAGTTGTTGGCAGATCACGTGATATGTAGTTGTTCTGCACAGCCTTCCCTAAAAAACGAGTTACAGGAGTGGGTGAAACTAAATCCACAATTGATTCAGGAATTGAATCTTGATATATACAATGGTTTGCCTTTCAAACAAGGAGTACTCTATATACCAACTGGTACCACCGGAACAAGGCCCTCATTTGGGGTCATGATTCCTTGATTTCAGCCCATCCTGGACAGAAGACCCTAGAGTTACTGAAAAGATGGTGTTGGTGGCCGTCTATAACAGAAGATGTTATAAATTATGTTTCAACATGTTCTGTATGCAGTCAATGCAAGAACACTCTTGGCAAACCAGTGGGTTTACTCCAGTCCCTACCTGTTCCTAAAAAACCATGGGACATGATATCAATGGATTTTGTGGTAGAACTTCCAAGAAATAATGGCTACGATACCATATGGGTTGTGGTGGACTACTTTACAAAATTGGCACTTTTTATCCCCTGTATTGGTTTACCAACAGCTGCTGGTCTGGCTGATTTATTCATCCGGCATATATTCCGTTTCTTTGGCCTACCTTCAGTGATAATCACTGACAGGGGCTCACAATTTGCGTCACGTTTTTGGAGAGCACTAAATTCGGCATTACTAATTGATGACAGGTTGTCTAGTGCTTATCACCCTCAAACGGATGGACAGACTGAGAGAGTTAATAGCACTATGGAACAATATCTGCGATGTTTGTGCCTGCAGTTTCAGTCAGATTGGCTCAATGTCCTGCCGGCAGCAGAGTTTGCCTATAATAATTCCTACCATAGTGCCATAGGTACTTCGCCTTTCTATGCTCTGAATGGGCAACACCCCCGATCCATTCCTTTGGATTCCAGTTTGTCTTTGGATACTCCTGCAGCAGGACGTAATATTAGAGATCTAAAGAATCTACAGACGAAAGTTAAGCAGCAATTGGAGCAAGCTAAAAAACGAGATAAGACATATGCCGATGCTCATAGAATTCCTGCACCTGTCTACAAAGGCGGGATGAAGGTATGGCTGTCCACTAAAAACTTGAGGATACCTGGTAAAAAGAAATTGTTGCCTAAATACACCGGGCCATATGAAGTGCTCCACGTTATAAATCCGGCTGCTGTCCGTCTGGCATTGCCACAACGGTGGCGAGTGCATCCTGTATTCCACGTGTCACTCATCAAACCGTGCTCTGATGCTACTAGATTGCCTATACGGCCTGTTGCTATTTCTGTGAAAGGCTCAGACGAATATGAAGTACAGGACATACTGGACATGAGGCTACGGTCTGAGAAGCCGTATTATCTGGTGGATTGGAAAGGCTATGGTCCCGAGGATAGATGCTGGGAACCTCTGTCTAACATTCATGCTCCTGCTATATTAAGGCGATTCCACTCGAAAATGGGAGAGGTTGCTCCTTTGGGGGGTGGCACTGTCATGCCTGCTGGACATATCTCTGGACCGTTAACAACCTCTATACAAAATGAGTTACGCCCATAGAACCGCAAGACCATTCTATTCGAAATGGAGGTTGTTCGATGCATTGCCCGGAAAACGACGTCTGCATTTTTCATGTCGTTAAATTCACGTGACTTAGTTCCGCCACGTGTATCACGGCAGTACGTACATAAGCAGCGTGGAAACGTCGATCGCTGCTTCTGATTAATTCATTTTTGGCGTTTTGTAGCTGAACTCCGGACCTGCGTCCTCGCATTCCTTTCAGCAACTTCTTTGGCCTTTTGGAGCGTGTTTCCTCCACATGCTAATTCCTGGAGCCGTGTCTCCTGTTCGTGTGTCAAATCTCCACGCAGACGCTGTCTTCAAGCGCGGCTGTCCTGAGCTGCGTCTATCCTGTTCGCGTGCCAAATCTTCACGCGGATGCTGTCTCCAAGCGCGGCTGTCCTGGGCTGCGTGTATCCTGTTCGCGTGCCAAATCTCCACGTGGACGCTGTCTGCAAGTGTGGCTGTCCTGAGCTGCATGTATCCTGTTCGCGTGCCAAATCTCCACGCGGATGCTGCCTGCAAGCGCGGCTGTCCTGGGCTGCGTGTATCCTGTTTGCGTGCCAAATCTTCACACAAACGTTGTCTCCAAGCGCGGCTGTCCTGGGCTGCGTGTATCCTGTTTGCGTGCCAAATCTCCACGCGGACGCTGTCTGCAAGCGTGGCTGTCCTGAGCTGCGTGTATCCTGTTCGTGTGCCAAAATCTCCACACGCGGACGCTGTTTACAAGCGCGGCTGTCCTGGGCTGCGCGTATCCTGTTCACGTGCTAAATCTCCACGCGGAAACGCTGTCTCCTAGCGCGGCTGTTCTGGTTGCGTGTACGTTGTCGCGTACAATCCTGCACATGGTTTTCTGAAACTACTTTGAACCTTTGGTACCTGTGACAGTTAACAGGTGAACTTCTAATTTTTGTTCTTCGTGGGAAAGGAAGTATTTCATGAACTATTGGAAGGTGATTGTGCACAGTACTTTGGACGCTATCCTGTGGTGCACCAACCCGGTATCTAGCGTGAGCCTCGTGCCGTTCGGGATAAGTCTCCCTTACTAATCTTCCCCTCCTTTGTCGTTGGTTCAACTCCTGGTTTTCTTCAAGAGACTTTCGTTGAATACTTCAGTTTTTTGCCATAAGGTCAGTGTTTTGAATTAATACTGTGCTATCATAGTGATTTCAGTTTGGGACAGTTTCTTATGATACTATATCTATCCTAGGCGTACTTCCGATACAATACCCACGCCCTTTCCAGTGATCCATCTCTCTGCCTGTTTCATCAGTCAGAGAGTTGTATCATTTGGAAGGTCTAATTTGACCTACCTACAATCAAGTCGTGTGAAAAAGGATCCGGAAGAGCCCTACCAATTGTATCTGTTTTGGTTACCGTATCCTTTTCAATTGATACTTTGGTGATTTATGACAATATGGAGTATATGCCGTAGATGTCAACACTTTAATTGAGAGGTTCAAAGAAGTTTTCCTGGGTGTGGGGAAACTGTGTGGAGACCCGATGAAATTACACATTGATGAGTCGGTCCGCCCAGTTGCATTGAAACATCGAAGGATACCCTTCCATTTGAGGGAACAGGTGGACAAAGAACTGGACCACCTTGTGAACTGGATATAATTGAAAAGGTAGACGGGCCCACTCCCTGGGTATCCTCAATAGTGGTGGCGTGGAAACCAAAACAGCCCGGGGCAGTACGCATATGCGTGGACATGAGGCTTCCAAACAAGGCAATCAAACGAGAGCGACACCTGACCCTTATGGTGATCAACATGGTAGGAGAGCTGCAGGGTGCTCAAGTATTCTCCAAACTGGATTTGAGGGTCGGATATCACCAGGTGGTCCTCCATCCGGAATCCAGATATATAACCACCTTCATGACACACCGGGAGCTATACCAGTACAAACAGCTCAGCTTTGGAGTGTCATCAGTGGCGGAAGTGTTCCAGAATGTCAGCATGGTAGTACTAGCAGGCCTAGAAAGAATTATCAACATAAGCGATGACATTCTAGTATTTGCAAAATCAGAGGTAGAACACATGGTGAGGCTGGAGAAAGCCCTGGAGAGGATACAGAAACGTGGGCTCACGCTTCACAAGGAAAAATGTGAATTCTTGAAGGACCAAATAGAATTTCTTGGATTTGTGTTTCACAAAGGGGGGATGTCACCTGACCCCAGGAAGATAAAGGACATACAGGATGCCAGGCCACTGAGGAACGTATCAGAAATACGCAGCTTCCTCTGGATGGTCACTTATTGTGAGTGCTTCATCACAAATCTAGCGACAATATCAGAGCCTCTAAGTCACCTGACGAAAAAAGATACGGCGTGGAAGTGGACACCGCTGGAGCAGGAGGCCTTTGAGAAGATCAAGAGAGCGCTTACAGAAGAGGGGGCCATGGTGTTTTTAACCCTGGTCGAGAGTCGGAGATAGTAGTGGACGCCAGCCCTTTTGGTTTATGAGCGGTTTTGACACAAAGAGATGCCGAGGGCCATGTGAAACCAGTGGCATATGCGAGCAAGGCACTTACTGACTCCGAGCAGCGGTACTACCAGATCGAAAGGGAGGCACTAGCAGTCCTTTGGGGTGGGGCCATTTCAGACAGTATATCCTAGGGAAGCCAGTCACCATAATTACCAACCACAAATTACTGTTGCCGATCCTCACAGGGTCTTCCTCAAAACCTCCACCGCACATTGAGGGTTGGATGTTGGCACTTTTGGAATATGGAGTGAAACTGATTTACCGCCCAGGGTCACACAATACGGCGGATTACCTATCGCGGCAACCTGTTGTGTGAGATGAAGACGGTCATAAGGAGGCTGCGAAAGCAGATGAACATGTGAGCCTGATAATAGAGACGACTGCGCCCGTCTCGCTGTCAGTACAGGCGATGGAGTAAGTATCCAGTCAGGACGAATGTGTTGAACTCATCCGATAGGTCATGCAAACGGGGGAGTGGAAGAATGTCCTGATGGGGCACAACAAGAACGTGCAGGAAGCCCAGATGGAGCTAGAACAGCTGTGGAAAGTATGCCATAAGCTATCAATCATGGATAAGGGACTCCTGCTGAGGGGAGACAGGGTGGTAGTCCCACTCGCATTGGTCCTGAGAGTGATCGGACTGGCTCACCACTGACACCAGGGCTCGGCCAAAACAAAGGCCTGGTTGAGGCTAAAAGTGTGGTTCCCAAACCTCGAGGGTACGTTGATGACTGTGTGCGGATGTGCGTGTGGTGCCATACAGCGGCGACAGTACAACGGGAACCCCACATTGAGTCAATGCCGAGGAGCAAGCACCCATGGATCACACTGCATATCGATTTTGGGTTCACAGGACGAGGATCCCCCTTCTTGCTGCTCATCGACCACTGGTCCAGATACCTGGAGGTGGAGCTGGTGGACTCCACCTCATTTGACCATATACTGTCAGTGATGAAAAAAGTGTTCGAGACACACGGATTCCCGAGAGAAATCTGCTCAGGCAATGGCTCTCCCTTCAAGAGGAGACCTTCGCAGAATTCCTATGCGAATGTGGCATAACACATCGAAAGACATCCCCAGTATGGCCGAGGGCTAACGGGGAGACCGAACACTTTATGTGCACCCTTAATAAGGGGTTCTGGAATGCCCAGGGCCAGTGCCTCAAGCATGTGCTCGACCAGACCCAGCAGGAATATCGGTTGACGCCTCACAGCTCGACGGGAGTAGCTCTGGTAGAAGGCCTATTCAGAAGGTGCTCGAGAAGCCTGATCCCAGAGAATGAGGGGAGGCCCCATGGGGAAACTGACAATGCAAGAGTGTTTGAAGAAAGAAAGGTGAGAAATGAGCGGGAAAACATGAGCAGCAACCTGCAACCGCATGACGGGATGGTGGGCGATGAGGTGCTGGTAAGAAACAAACATCTAGAGTGAAAGCTGTCCCTCACCTTTGAAACCAACCCAATGGACGTGGTCGAAGTGAAGAGGTCAAGGATCACCACGGCGGATGAACGAGGGGCAGTTACCAGGAACTCAAGTTTCTTCAGAAGGGCATGGGAGGCTCCGTCACCCAAAGAGGTGAGAGAGGAGTTGGACACCTGGGACAGTGGCGGTGAGGGAGGCTGAGGATGGCCCCCAGACCTGGTTGATCCCGGACCGGTAAGTGAGGGACGACCAGCAGGGTGAGGAACTCGGAGGCCCTCCTGTTTGGAAGACTATGTCATGCCAGAATGATATGCCATGTTTATTAAATAACATTCCATACTGTTTACACTGTGTTTAGTGCTACTGTTTGTTCATGGACATAACATGTAAAAGTATTTTGTCATGTTTGATCACTGCGGTCACTGTTATTTTTCTTCACGGACATCTCATGTCCAAGTGTTTTGTTTATGATTGACCCTTATGGAAAAGGCGGAATTTAGTGTGTCACATGATCCATAGCTCTCAACCATTTCTGTCGCAAAGGCTGGTGAAAACACCCGATTTTGTTTTTGGCGGGTGAGAGCCCATTGAAATGAATGGGCGTGCAGGAAGCTTGGCGGGTGAGTCAGCTCTTTACAAGGGGGGGTGACACCCGCCAAAAGCGTGTGAGTTAAGAGCTATGCATGATGACACGTAGCGCAGTGACGCAACTTCGCTGCGTGATGCAATAAAGGGGTGTTGCCGCCCCCGCCAAGGCAGTGCGAGTCCCAAGCCCAACAGCAACTCACTGTGTGTGTGTGCTCTGTAGGCAAGGGGTGCAGGGGGCCCGAGTCGGTCAGATGACCCGAAAACACTTACCATCTCAGAATCAAGATGAGTGCTCCAGTGCTAGCCCCAACCCCTCTTCTGACACATTCTGACAGCCTGGTTTATCCCCTCCTCATCCCGTTCCATTGTTGTCCCTCTGTTGGCTATTGAGGTTTGTAGGCCTCAGCCTGCGTTCACAGATTAATCGATACATACCTGTGGTTGCGCACAGAGAGCACGATGAATAAGCCAGCACGCAAAAGTGCACACTCTTGGTTTCCCACACAAAGGAAGCAGATTTAATCATGTTTTGAAAAGGTCACAACTCTCCACGGTGGGTTAACACCATTTGACAGGCATGTTTGCCTCTAATACACCTGCTGCTCTTTCAGAACGATAAATTAATCACTAGCTGCATAGAAATCTGAGAAGTACGTCATAACAGTTGGACCGCAAAAAAATAAATCCTGTAGCGTTTTAATAAACCAGTCTGCAGGTTTTATGTTCTGTCAGTGGAGTTTCGCTGTTCTGCCTGGGAATATCTTTCTGCAGCCTTCTAGCTCTGGGGTGACTGCATTAAACGAGAATATCTGACAGCCAACAAGCTGGGACGTCGCCATCATGTTTGGGTCACTGTTTTAGTGATATACCTCTCTTGACAACGGTCACTGCCATTCTTTTTTCTGCTAGGTTCCATGCATATCATTCTGAACCTCCTGTGAACTTTTATACACGAAGATGCCAATGTCCGTGGCGGGCTGCCAGGAGAGGAGGAGCATGTCCTCTGATTTGCTCACTATATACTTATAACATTAACACAAACGGTTGTGCCAAGCTCCAAAATATACACAGGGGGCCCAGTGCGTCAACTGGTTTCTGAGAAGTGGGTGTGTCCCTATGTCCGAGAACAAGCACCGTGAAACAGCTGGATGGAGCCAGATACTCAAAAATAAAAAAAGTGGGTACATCTAAGAAACGCCACAAATGCGCCGAAATAGATGCAACTAATTCACCTCTCAGAGATGTGCCACTTTACAAAATGACACAGAAGATGCACTAAGTGGAAGGAAAACATGCAAATCCAGCAGATTAGGCATGCAAGAACGGAGGGTCCACCCAAAATGTGCAAAAATACATCAAAAACCTCATTTACAAATGTTGGGGAGCTGACTTGCACCAACAAATTTACAATCCCATTTGCTCCATACCCAAACAGCGCCCCCAAAATGAGCCAATGCACTGGCCACCCACATTAGTGATGCTACCCTTTTTTTTTTTTTTTTTTACAAAGCACACCACACAGCATTAAAGGCCTACACAGTTGACTAAATTTTCACAATTATTCTGAAACAATTATGAGGACTGATGCAATAGGCATGATGCAAAAGCATAAAAGGAGAAGAAGTAGGATAAGGGCAAGGGCGTAGATGAGGGTGCACAGCCGATTTCAACAGTATGATGATCCGATCACATGTACTCACCTTTCGACAGTCCAAGTATAGGATGACCTCTGACAGTCTGACTGAGACCCATGCTAGCCTATGATGAAAGTGTATGCCATAATGCACTAAAGGGGACATCTAATTGAAAGATGTATCTATCACACGACCAACAAATATGAGCCAAAATCCAACAGCTATAAAGGAATTACCATGTTCTGGGAACATAACAGCAAAGAATTATAGTTCCACAAAGTACAAGATTCAGTAAGGGAACACATCACACAGCTGAGTTTCAAAACATGTATTGCACTCTTAACATCAGATATTCTATATACAGAAATAAAATTTCATAAATGACACCCAAGTCCAAATGTCCCCACAAACATGCTAAAACAGCCAAAAGGAAATGCACATGGCCACAAAGGTGTCCATTATGTGATCTGCTTACACGTGATCTGCCACCTCCTTGAACACATGGACCTTGATGTTCTTGCTCTCACTGAGACCTGGTTTAAGGACTGCTCTGTCACAAGTTCTGACACACTTCTGCCTGAAGGCAACAAGATCCTCTCTGAGCCCAGGCTCACCAGGCCAGGAGGGGGAGTTGCCCTGATCTATCCTGAGTGAATCCCTGATTCCACCATTCCCACTCAGGCCTACTCCTCTTTCGAATGCCTGGTCTGCAGGTTCGCTCTCTCCCCTGTCTCCTCTTTTAATCTGGCCACCTTCTATCTGTCGTGGACCATTCCACCCTCTTCCCAGAGGCGTAGACAGGGTAGGGCCTGAGGGGCAAAGCCCACCCAAAATCTGTAACTGCCCATTCAGCAGTTTTGTGTGGGCATTTACAGATGTTAATGTCACTGCGGTGGGCCCAACTACATTAGCTTCAAGCCCCATATGTTAGACACTCCTGGCTATGCCTCTGCCTCTTCCTCTCGAAATGGGACTGACTTGGCATCCTCTCTCTTGTCCTCCGCCTCCCAACTACTCCTACAAGGGGATCTCAACATCCATCTTAACTCTCCTGACTCTTCAGGAGCTTTCCGCAACCTATGCGACTCGCTCTCTCTCCCCATTCTACCCTCTGGTCGGGCACACTGCTGGCCACAACCTGGATGCACTCATCTCCACAGACATGCCTCTCACTACTCCACTCTCATGGACAGATCATTCTCTTCTTTCCTCCCCTCTCACCTGAAGTGGTCTTCTCCTTAAATACTGGCACACCCTGCACTGCCTTCCAACTACAAGGTCTTGCGACCCATGAAAAAAGTGTCAGAGGCTGCCTTTGCCTCCATCTACTCCCCACCCCCTACTCTTTCGGCTGACTCCCTCCCTGACACAGCCCTCTCCCACCTCCACCTTTCCATCACAAATACTCTCGACATCCTTGCCCCTATCATGAGGGTTTTGACTGAAGCCTCCCAAAAAGTACAACTCTTGGTACAACTCTGATCTATCTGACCTTAAACACAAGTGCAGGGCAGCGGAGCAGAAATAGGGATCTTCAGGTGCACCCTCTGATAAGCTGGCCTGCCGCCTTCTGCAAAGGCAATATAGACTCTGCATCCGGCACAAGAAAAGAGTCCATATTCAAGTCAACATCTCTGCGGCTTCCAACAGCACAGCCAAACTTTTCAAAGCCTGTAAGGAGCTGGCCAACCCTACTGCAGCCTCATCCTCTATTGTACCCACCCAGGCCCTTTGCGGGGCCCTGGCTGCACACTTCACCACCAAAACACAGGACATCCTTTCCTCTCACTTCACCGCACCCGCAAGTGGACCATCATCTTCTGGACCCCCTAAATCCCCCCCCCTCTCTCCTCCTTCTCCCCTGTCTCACCTCAGGAGGTTTCTAGACAAGACTGGTCTATGAAAGCCTTTTCCAAATAGGTGGACCCTTGACCCTCCAAAACCATCAAGGACAACATTGACTCCCTCGGTCTAACCTTGGCAGACCTATGCAACCACTCCTTTGCCACTGGAGTCCTCCCCACTTCTCTGAAGCACTCTTTTGTGCACCCTCTCCTCAAAAAAACCTCTGCCGAACCTTTCATTCCGGCTAACTATTGCCCGATCTCCATCACCCCTTTCCTGTGCAAACTCCTGGAGAAGCTGGCTATCTCTCAACTTACCCTCCACACTGAATCTGTTGGTTGTCTCCATGACCATCAGTCTGGCTTTAGAGCATCCAGAAGCACGGAAACAGCTCTTCTGAACACCCGTGAAGACCTGCTCTCAAACCTTGACTCCAACTCTCCCTCTGTTCTCATTCTCACTGACCTCTCCTCTGCTTTTGATAGGGTAAACCACAAAATACCGATCTCCCATCTCAGTGATACCCTGGGCATCACAGGTCAGGCCCTGGCATGGCTTGTGTCCTTTCTCTCTAACCGTCCCTCCCAGGTGGAAATTGGGTTCTTTCTCTCCACTATTACCCTCTCTACTCGTGGTGTCTCCCAGGGTTCTAATCTATCCCCCTGGTTCTTCAATGTCTTCATGGCCCCTTTGTCCCACAAAATCTCTGCTTTCACCTCCAACTTTCAGTGCTATGCGAATGACACACAGCTCTCTTTCCAGCTATCCTCGGTCTCCTCCTCCTCGCTCATTCCTGACTGTATGTCCGCAATTCAGTCCTGGTGTGCTGCTACAACCTCTGCCTTAATGCCAGCAAGACAGAGATCGTCCTCATTGGGACCTCTGCTCCCACTTTCCCACTCTCACCCTGGCCGGTCTCCCTTGGTCCTGCGCCCCCACCCACCAGTGAGGCAAAAAATCTGGGGGTCATCTTCGATTCTACCCTCTTCTTCTCTTCTCACGTCTCAGACATGTCCAAAAAGACCCACTACCAGCTGCATGTCCTCAGAGGTATTCTGCCTTTTCTCACCTTCCCCCAAAGGCCAGGGACGTAATTTCACCAAAATGCCTGGGGTAGTGGAAGTGAAATCACATGACCCTTGAACTCTGATGACATCACCGTAAGTGATGTCATTTAACCCCACCTGGACGTGACATCACGGGAAGTGATGGAACACAACTTTTCAGGGGTACAAAAAAACAGGAAGTGGCATTGCATAGCATTGTTCCTAAGTACACTACAAATAATATGGTTACAATATCACTATAATGTGATATACATTTCATACAAGAATGGATCACCATATGTATTGTTAATATCATTGTCTATAGGCCCATATTACCAAATTACTCTGAATGCAAGCAGACGTCCAAATGATAATGATGTGTTATTATATAGCACGTACGCTTAAGCGCTTTATATAGAATTAATATACATACGATATCACCCAACATGTGATGGTACTCATTTATCAACCTTAGAAAGATCAAAGGCTGAGTTGATGTGTTTAAGAACAGATTAAATCAGTGACTCACCCCCTGAAGTGTGCCTGAAGTAAACCTTTAATGAGTCTAGCAATTTTTGTATAGAATTCCAGAAAGGCAAATGATGTGTTATTCATATTCTTTCTTATTTAGGGTCACTGCTCAAAGTTTTACACTTTTGGTACCCCTTGTTTTTTAAGAGGTCTGAGCAAGAACGCCAGCCACTCCAGAAGCAAAGAGCCACATGGCACTGGCCACAGCCCAGGAGCTTACATCAAAAAATAAATGAAAAAATATATGTTTTATATTTTTTATTTTTGTTTTACGGGTAGCAAGGGAGACCACAGGGGTAGCAACAGAGACCTCAGGGGTCACAGTGGCGACCCCTGGTGACCTCAAAACGACATCCCTGCCAAAGGCTCACTGTCTCCAGAGCCCTGGTTCTCTCCGGACTTTACTACTGCAACAGTCTCTTTCTCAATCTTCCTACTTCTACTCTCTGACCTCTTCAACTTATTCAGAACAGCAAGACTTGTCCTTGGCCTCAAGCCAAGGGACCACATCTCTCTGGCGCTGAAATCTCTCCACTGGCTCCCCGTGGCTGCAAGGTTCAAGTTCAAAACCCTCTGCATAGTCCACAAGGCTTTCTGGGGTCTGGGCTACTACTATCTACAACACTTTCTTCCCAAATACTCTCCTTCTAGAGCCCTTTGCTTGGCCTCCTCCAAATCTCTGCGGGTGAGCCATTGGCCCAAACAGAGATTTGGGGGTAGATCCCTATTCTCTGTGCCTCCCTCTGGAATAGCCTCCCTACCTCTCTTCATCTTGAGCCGGATCTCCTCAAGTTCCAGAACCTCCTCAAGACTTCCCTCTTTCTCTTTCTCGCTCCCTCTCCCCTGCTAAATCCCCTCTTTCTGCTTGTTTCCCTCCCTCCTTCTCATCACCCCTGCTCAGTTAGCTGACTGGCCGCCTGGTGCACCTCCAGAACCTCACAGGTCCCAGGCTCCATCGCCAGTCCTGCACTTACCTCCTGGCCTCTGCACTGTGCCTGGCGCTACTGCAATATGCCTCATGATAGGGGCAACCACTCTGCACTTAACCCTGGCCCCTGCAGGACTGGGCACACTTGTCCCCCTCCTTCGCACTTTGTGTTCTCCGCACTTACTCAACTTTGACCCACTAAACTAAAACTTTGTGTTTTAGGCCCAGCAAGTCTGTCTGTCCAATCCTCCCTCTTGTGCCCCCCACTAGTTTTGGTTGTGCTTGAAATACTCTTGCATAGACGCATTGGATGACCAACCACCAAGCAATCTGAATTGTTTGCCAGATCAGTACTATAGTTATTTATCAGAATGTTCCCTTCCCTCTCCCCCCTTTTTAATTTTCTCCCCTCAACCTTTGTCTAGCACTTCACTAGTAGCTATGCCTCTGTGCCTAGTAGGGTAGCTATTGTTGTTAGATCATTTGGAATCTTTAAGGCATAAGACTGACAACTATAGTCCCTTGTTCCCTACCCGCTTTTAAGCGCTTTGAAGCACTTCACTTGTGTATAAATGCTATACAAATACACAATTACAATTACTATGCCTAAATGTGGTGCCTTTGCAGATGCAGGGTATGGGTGCAGATGATGTCTCAGGCATGGGCTGTAGTCGTTGGCCATGGCTGTTACAGAATAAGGCAGTGGGGCTAGAGCTCCTTGTGGAGGCGGTTGTTCTCACTGCTACATCTTCCTACATGGCAGATCTCAAGTGGTTAGCGACAGCAAAGTTTTCTGAATGTTGTCTCATTTGAATTCTTAGCTGCCAGCGGGCAGTCATCTGGCTGGTGCGCAGCTCCCTGAGTTCTCTAACGAGTGATAAATTTGCTTCAACTAACAGGCTCGTCAATCCTAGTAATCCCTTACAAAGGGGGAAGCACATGGAGGTCAACTGCGTACAGCAGGCTGATGCTGCCGTATTTCTTTCTCCCAGGTTGTGCAGGTTGTGGGACATATCCTGTTGGTTTGTGGCCCTATCTGTACAAGTGAGTGTATTGGAGGGTTGGCAGGCACATTGTCTCCTGCGGCCGCAGATGCTGCTCTTCCTACCGCTCCAGGGACCTCGACAGCAGTGCTTTAAGTGGGCTAGTGCCAGTCGGTACCAGCCGGGACTAGGCCCGGTGGTCTCCAAATAGTGGGGCTGAGCCAGGGCCCTACCGGGCCCCCCGTTCCCCCTGCACCATGGCGGGACACATTATCGCACCATGGCCACAGTTGCGACGGGAGATGCACCCGCCATTTTCGAGTCAGGCATGCTGACAGAAGTGCCAGCGAGCTGCAGCTGTGGCTGGCTGGCACTTCTGTCAGTCACTGTAACTTCCTCTTGTGACCGCTCGCTCAAGGGTTCACTCAGGGAAGTTAGTGTCCTTTGTTTCACCCACCCCAGGTCACTGAGGCATCTTTGACCCTCTGCGAACCTGGAGACTCAGTGCCATATTTCTGTGTTTGTAAAAAGAAAAGTACACAATTCAAGCCATCTTTTATAAAGCTTTGCCGATGGACAAAGACACCTCAGACTTTGTCGTTAAAGCTTTATAAAAGAAGGATTGATTTGTGTACTTTTCAAGCCATCTTTTATAAACATAGAATGTTTAAAAAAGATGGCTTAAAAAGTATGCAAACCGTAACGTACGCACACAAAATATATTTGTCTATATACCTTACTATGGCTTGTGTACTTTTCAAGCCATCTTGAAGTACACAAACCATAGTAAGGCACGAAAACAAATATCTAAATGTAAGCATTTATATATTTATGTGCGTACCTTACTATGATTTGCGTACTTTTCAAGCCATCTTTTATAAACATAGGAATATGTAACATTTATGTTTATAAAAGATGACTTGCATAGTACACAAACCATTGTTCGGTACGCATACAAATATATAAATGCTTATGTAAACCATCATTTTCATTAGGCTTTTTTTGTATGGAGAGCCTAGGTTTTGTGTTTTCTTTGGTATTTGGGCCGCTCTCGCTGCCCGTATTGAAGAACCCAGAAGAAGCTTGCTGGGAACTTGGTATGTTCCACCCACAGGGGGAGCGAGCAGTGGGCAGAGGAAGTTTTTGGTATGTTTCCTGTCAGTGGGTCCCTGCGACGCAGCGGCTTGTGGGCTGGTCGAAAACATATATAATGTATCCCGGGAGGTGCGATAAAGGGGAGAGTCAATGGAAGATCAAGTGAGAGCAGTCCAGCTGTTGCTTGCTGGAGGGAACACCTTTCGGGCTGCCCTGTTCCCATCTGGCCTGTCTGTCTCTCCCCAACCCTGGGTTGAGAGATTGGGCACGGCGGGAGGCAAGGACTCAAGGTAAGGCAGCGGCACCAATGACTAATCCCCCTCACTAACGTGAGAAGGGGGTTTAGATTCTATTAAAGACAAAGAGGTGAGTATTATGCATTCAATCTTCACTCTGAAACCACAGCTGCAAAGAAAAAACTTTCACAAACAAAAAAGTTGTAAAGAACAGAACTAAATAGAGTTCAATGTCAATGTAAGGGAGCTCCCCAATCCATCATGGAGGACAGGTCATGCCCTGCAGGAGACCAATGAGCAGGGACCCTTCCTTATATAAGTCCATTACTCTAAACCCAACTCCTCTTTCTGTAGCTGTCTTGAACCAGATGTCCACTGCACAGATCAGATGATAAACGATGGCGAGAAATCCAGCGAAGCTCTCGCACCACGCACTCCACATGTTGAAACTGTGAGTCACACTCCTGATCAGAACCTCAACTCGTAGCTGTAAGAACAACAAGCAAGAAGGGTGGGTGGATGGGAATAACAGCAAACCAAAAAATGTTCTTTCTTGAAACACCTGTGCATAGGCGCGCTATAAATGCTATAACATATTATATCAAGGGTGAGAGGGAGGGATAATACTCACCTCTTTGTCTTTAATAGAATCTAAACCCCCTTCTCACGTTAGTGAGGGGGTTTAGTCATTCTATGGCAAGACAAGAGGCTACTATTATACAAGTTTAAAGCCCTTGCATCACATCAATCCCAACATTATTATTATACTCGTGATAATAAATTATTGCAATTATTCTTCCCTTGACCAATCAGCTGCTTGATAACTTTTTCCCTCCCCTCAGGAAAAATCCTAAACACCGAAGCATGTTTAACTGAAGAACCAAAGGAGAATTACTACCCTTTTTTCCGAATAACCTACTTATTCCATATGGTCAAAGGGGGCAAGAGACCCCACAAAGTGTTCCCACAGCAAAGCAGCTGAGAGGTATTAGGATACTAAGACCCCCTGTAATCCCACTGAAACATTGTAAAACACTTAATAACTCATACATCAAAATGTTGTGGAAAAAACCCTGATAATAGGAGGTGGAAATCCTACGCTACCCCTACTGTTAACAAAGAAAATGGCCCTCCCCTTCAGGGAGACATTAAACTTTCCCTATGAAGTGGCCTGAAATCGGAAAAACATTTTAACAGGAAGAAATATACCACCTGGATAACTTGGAAGCAGCAGTTGTAGCCCAGACAACCCTTCCTTATAAAAAAAATGCACTAGTCGGACACGATGTAAACGTCTCCTAGAAGAAAAAAAAAACCACCTAGCTTATTTGGAGTCCCAACTAAAGGACCTGAAGGCCCTGCAGACCAGACACTGCCTATCCATTGTTTACCCACCTCAGAACAGAGATAGGCCACGGGTAGAGAGGAACTATGCCAGTAAACCCCACCGTAGATTCCTATAAGGCTGGGAGCAACCCCCTGTGAAGGCTCACACCAGCTAGGTCAATTGCATGCGCAGCTGAACCAAAAAACTATTGCTATCCTGGCAAAGGAGGGAACTATACTACCAGGAAACGACCAACCGAGTAGGAAACAGTCTGAAGGAAATACACTGGGATCCACATTCTAACCTCAAGCCGGGGAACCTAGCATGTAAGGGACAAGGAAAAGAACCACTAAATTGTAACCCAAACGTACAACATCTTGTCCAAGAGAGTCATGTCTAACATTACGTTGTTCCTGTCCTGTAGATGTCTGACCTAGAACCTAGAGAAAAACTCCTGACTACAAGAGAGTCCGCTAACAACTCCAGACTGCTGGCAAGCAGTTTCTTCCCTAAAGAGGACAACCTCTGCCTGTGAAAAACTGTCCCATCCTTACATCCTCAGCCCAAACTTTTGGTGTTTGACCCAGGAAAGACCCCCGGAGAGGGAACAGGAAAGAAAGGGGCTGAGCCGTTCTAGGCATTGATGAGCTTGAGCCACTGAAGGAGCACAAATGTGACCTCAGGGAACAGAAACCAAAGTGTGAAACAACAGACTCTTACGAGGGAAATTGGAACTATGACTCAGCTGGAACTGACCATCTGCCCATCCATGTTAGTTAACTGAGGGAAAAAACTCCCATCAAAGGAAGATGGATCACTTTCTTACGAAAGAGAGAGACTGCTATCCGGAAGAGCTTTCTAATCACTAGTACTCATAACAAAATAACCCCATAATTGCAGAAGGGACACCGCTAACTGACGACAAAGAAAAAATGATCCGAAAACCCTCCTTGGAACTGAGGAGAGATATCACTGGTTTTATTAATCTGATGAAGCATCAGACCGATGGGGAAAGGGCCATACCGAAGGGAGGACAATGCTAAGCTTAACCCATCAGTGTAACCAAGATAAGACTTGTGATGAGGAGGAAACAGAGGAACCACCTATCCCTCATCCCTGAGGTCCCACTTTATCATACCGTCCGCCGGGAGAAGGGTGCCCATAAGATAATAAACCCTTCCATTTAAAGATGTATACCAATAGATGTTAGAGCTTGCAATATCCTTATATTGGACAAAAAATCCCCCCTCCTTCTCTCCCCCATGTAGCGGGAGCATAGTCATTGCGTTCACAACTGAGAACCTATGAGGTCAATTACATCTACACTATCATATTCCGCTTGCCTTACTAAGCTCTAGGGAAGGAGGTACGGGAAACGGACAAAAAGGGGAGGAAATTGTCATGCCTGCGCCATGGGCACATACATTTACGATCAATATGGACTTTATTTTCCATTTGCAAGACTTTGGTGCTTTTCTATTTTTCCCAACAAACTACACTTACCACAATTCACTTGGCTGTAACCATCTATTCCTGGCCATTCCTATTCGTCATCTTCGGAACTACAATCCCCAGAAGCCCTAGCGATCTCCTCTGCTTCCACCAGCTCAGGAACCGAGTGGGAGGTGGCCGATTGTATGCAGGTGTGCTGATCCAGGTGCGAGCAATTAGCCTGCCTCTGTGCTGGGCTGGGCGGTATAAAAGCTGCTGCCTGCAGGAGCTCAGTCTCTTGCATTAAGAGTCCTTCCGGCACCTTTTTGCTTCGAGCTACGGATCTTTGTATGCGGTTCCTCCTTACCGCGGCTTTGGATCCAGTGCCCTGCCGGGCTCTCTGCTTTGCAGCCGATCACGCTCTGCTGCTTTCCAGCCTCCGCCTTTGCCCTTCCGGGCTTCTGCCTTGCAGCCGATCACGCTCAGCTGCTACCTTCCGCCCTGGTCTTCCAGGCTCCTGCCCTGCAGCCTGCCTCACTCCGGCTGCCTACAGTCCTTGTCCTTTGGGCTCCCTGCTCTGCAGCCTGCCTCACTCCAGCTGCCTACAGTCCTTGTCCTCTGAGCTCCCTGCTCTGCAGCCTGCATCACTCTGGCTGCCTACAGCCCTTGTCCTCTGGGCTCCCTACCTTGCAGTTTACAGTCCTCTGCAGCCTTCTACAGTCAGCGGCCCTGCTCCTCCTGCTTACTCTTTGCTGCCGGTCCTTCTGGCTCCTTGCCGCGCAGTCTGCTTCTTTCCGCTGCCAACAGCCCTTGTCCTCAGGGCTTCCTACTTTGCAGCCGATCACGCTCCGCTGCTTGCTACCTACAGCCTTTGTCTGCTGGGTTTTCAGCCTAGCAGCCCTCTACAGTCCTCTGCAGCCTTCTACGGTCAGCGGCCCTGCCCCCCAGGGCTCACTCCTTGCTGCCCGGCCTTTCTGGGCTCCGTGCCGTGCAGTCTGCTTTACTCCACTGCCTTAAGCCCTTTCCCTCTGGGCTCCCTACCTTACAGCCCTGCTCCTGTGGGCTTGCTCATTGCTTTCCTGCTCCTCTGAGCTCTCAACCTTGTTCCTTACTGTCCTCTGCTATCCAAACCTGTTACACGACTTTCCCTTCATTTCGTTCTGCTAGTTTGCTATCGACTTCCTTTTTCCTGGATTTGTCTGTAAGTATCTTCTCTTGTACTGTTTGTAGACCCTTTTGTACAGAGCTTGTCTGTTGGTTTCCATCAGGCAACCTCTGCCCCTTCCTTTGTCTCGTTTCTACGTTACAGACACCCATAGCTGTTGTTCCAAGCCATGAGCAAACAGCGTGGGCCTCTGTTATAGCAAACTGTGCAGAAGGCTAGAGTTTTTCGTAAGGTCTGTGGAATACTCTTTTTCCTATATCTGCATACACCCCTAGAGAGAATCCATTTTGTTATACCTTATTCCTTGCTACACTTGCCTACTCTTCGTTCTCATTACTTTCAGCTGTGTGTGTACTTATCTGTCCACCTTACTTCGGCACAACCACCCAAAACCCTTCCTGGGTGTCCTGTGCCTCTCTTAACAGAGTGCCATCCATGTCAGAAATACCCAAAACTCCAAGAAAACTCTGGCCATCACATGAGGCATTAAGGAGATACTCTAGGTCAAGCAAGACCCCTGCCGGCAAAGTAGCCAATACATTTGTGTTCAATCCCCTCGAGCAGAGGAGTAATAATGCGCACCTCTTTATGCACTTTGTCGAGGACGGGAAGAGCCCAGAAAAACAGTGAAAGGGACGGACTCTATTCCCCTGAGGGGCAATATCCCAAAGAAAGCAACCTTACTTAATGTTCAAATGGGATGAAGGCACATGAGAAAAGTACTTACTCCGTTCCGTAGAAATAAAGGTGTTAATGATGTCTAGCAGGCTAACCATCCCTAACATCTATCTCCGCAGGTACCCACACGTCAACAGGCCAAGCCAGAACCAAAGTCTGGGGGATCTGACCCAAGACATTCTATAACCTTCCTTGACAATCCTCAAAGTCTTATTTACCCACATTCCTGGGCCCTGCCCCTTTATTTGGACCCAAAGGATAACCTGAAGCAGTCTAATCCAGGAAGAGGACCACCCAAAAATGGGAGATCTAAGTTTAATTAACCCTTTTTCTGGAGGTAAAACCCCCAGGCCACTATGTTATCAATTTAGGAAAAGAAAAAGGAACTGCGGGTAACAGTTACCAAATCCAAAAAGGAACTATTAGTTAGCCACTGTACGTAAAGAGCTGAAACCAGAAAATCTCACTTTTATTAGAAGAAAAAATGAAAATTCTATTATGGCTCTTAATATATAACCACACACCCCACAGGTAAGGGTTAAAATCCATCCAACAACTCATATTCTGGTTGAAATAGAGGGAAACATGAGAAAAAGATATTGTGCAACCGCACCTCCAAGCTGCACACCCTAGCAGGGTGTGGCACTCAGCAGCATACTAGGGGTTACCCTCGCCGAATAATGCAGTCAAAGCCAGAAACTGAGCAGGTCATGATATGCCTACCGCAAGACAAACCAGCTGTGCCAAAAATCTTCCAGAAGAATAAACCCATAAAGATATAAATACATTTATCTTCTTAAAACATGCTGAAAACCAAACCATTTGTGTTCCTAAGTGCAGGATTACAAAAGGCGTCCTCCCCACCCCCCTGTGCAAAACCTGAAGCCAAGCTTTTGAAAGGTTTGCACCAGGGGCGGGCGTTACACTCTGTCAACACTTTAATAAATTGAAATAAAATTAAAATAAAAGAAAAATAAACTAAAAACATTAAGTTCCACAGACAATTTCAGCTCAGGACCTCATGTTGTTGGGCCCAGCTCCTTACCACTTCCTAAAACCCCTAAAAATATATATATATCTGTAAATATGTGTAAGAAATGCCCCCTCTCCAACCTACATCACTGAAAATGAGGGAAAGCTAAAATAAACAAACACACGAGCAGCGCGCCATAAATCAACTTTGTATTAGAAAAATACAGTGACGAGCTGCAGGCCTGAATCCTAGCTTCTAGACAGGTTGCGCGCTCTTGATAAGGGAAAACAAACAAACACGCGAGCAGCGTGCAATGAATTCCTTCTTCATTACAAACTCACAGTGACGCGCTGCGAGCCTGAAGCCTAGCTTGACAGGCTGTGCGCGTCACTGATAAGGAATCCAAGCTAAAGAAACAAACACGCGAGCAGCGTGTGATAAATTCCCTCTATACTACCACATTATAGTGACGCGTTGCGAGCCTGAAGCCTAGCTTCTTGAGAGGCAGCGCGCGTCACTGATGAGGGGAACAAAGCAACACAAACACGCGAGCAGTGTGTAATTAATTCCTGGTGTAATAAACCTACACCACAATGACAAGAACACGCGGAACCGCAGTGCTCTTAAATTGGGGTCGGGGGAAAGAGGGGTCTGGTAGATAAACAACACCCGCCCGCGACCGCCTGAAGTGAGTGCTTCAAAGGCACGGCACGCACGGTTGGCAGCTGAGAGGAACAGTAGGTCTGAGGCAACTGCCTTAAACAAATAAATACATTCTGGTTAAAAGTGAAAAACACTGGTACATTTCCTCACAAGAGGACGCTATGAATTCAAACACGCGGTGGGCAGCTGAGAGGAACAGTAGGTCTGAGGCAACTGCCTTAAACAAATAAATACTTTCTGGTTAAAAGTGAAAAAACACTGGTACACTTCCTCACAAGAGGACGCTATGAAAGCAAACACTCCACAGAGAACACACTGACAACAAAATAGCCAAGGCAGCACAGTAAAGAAAAGACGATAAGGAGTAACTTAACTGTGGCATCAGCAGCAAAGAAAGAGGAGTTGGGTTTAGAGTAATGGACTTATATAAGGAAGGGTCCCTGCTCATTGGTCTCCCGCAGGGCATAACCTGTCCTCCATGATGGATTGGGGAGCTCCCTTACTGTCATGATCTCTGCTTCCAAAAGGTCAGGGTTTTCCCAACTCCCTTGGAAGCAGATCCATAACCCAGGTTCCGAGTGCCAACCAGTCCCAATTGGGACCTTTTGGACCCAGTCCTGGCGCCAGTGGCACCAGGCTCATAAATATGCCCAGTCCCAGCGCTGGAAGCGACGGGCTCATAATGCTTGGGTGGACTTACCTGCAGCAGACCATGCTGCTTACTTGCCTGCCAGTTGAGCCTCTGATCCTCTTCTGTTTGGAACTACTTTTCCTGTTGGGTGGGGCAGGAGCCACTCCCTAGGTTCAGAACACTGGAACTCTTCTGGAAAGCAGGAACTCTTTTCTTATCTAGGCGTGGCTGTGGAAGGAGACACCTAAGCACTACAGGAGGCTATTTAAACCACACCCGATGGATGAATCTTGCTTTGCGTTATTCTGCATCCTCTGCAGCAGAACGCTCATCGTGTCTTCTGCATCTGATCCTGGGCCTAAGGAAAAAGGCTTACCATCCTGAATCCAGTCTTCAGCAACACCTATAAAGACAAGAAAGAACAGGTTAGCATTACGGTCTTCAGTGACAGCTCTTCACTTACCTGGTCCATCGGCTGTCACCAACGCCTCGCGCTGCATTCCGGCATCTGAAAGACAAAGGCTTACCTACTCTTCGTGCGCTCCGGAGGTCTTCGCACTGCATTCCGGCATCTGAAAGACAAAAGCTTACCAACTCTTCGCACGCTCCGGAGGCCTTCGGCGCTGCATCCCGCATCTGAAAGACAAAACAAGGTGCGTTTAAAGACATTGGGGAACTTTAATACTCACGTGCCATTACTCCTTTCCACATCTAACCCAGTGGGTATTCCGGCACCCTGCAGCCGCTCCGAACGTGTACCTGCCAAAATAAAAAGACAGTTAGAGCGCATCATGAAGCAGGCAACAAGCGCTTACTTACGTGCTTCCAGGCGCTTCTATTCATCACACGGGCTCCATCTTCAACTCACTTCAGCCCGTCATCCGCCATCGCCGGAACCCTGCAAAACAAGAGACATCATTACTAAAGACTTTTAAAGACATTAGAATTACTCGAAACTTACCGTTCGTGCAGTAAACGACGGACAGCAGTCCTCTGAAGTCAAGAGGCCTGCTCCCCTTATCCAGTGAAGAAACTGGTTACAGCACCCTGCCCCGAGGCAGATGGAGAGCACGGCGTTCACTTATCTAAGACATCTTACCCTTCGAGTCAGACATACAGTGCACAGAGGTCCAGCCCAAAGAGCCAGCCGTGTGTTACACATCACCTTTGAAGATACGGTATACGCCCAGTCAAGACCGGCGCCTCTACGGGAATCAGGTGAGCGTTACAGAACGCAAAGCCTACCGCAAAACTCCCGTCCAGGCGCTATGGAAACCTCGGATACCGACCAGCTAGCCCAGTTACTTGGGGAACTAAGGGCAGAAGTGCATGCAGCCCGTCAGGAAACGAACGCTCTAAGAAGGGAACTGATTATTTCCAAGGAGCGAACAGATGATCTCGCTAGACAATTGCTACAGTCACAAGCTGGACAGACCCCGTTACCCGCATCTGGGGGAAATCTTCCTTCTACATCCTCTATGAATCCAGTGCAGATCAACCTACCTGGGACTGTACCTCTGGCTCCGCCCGAACGATTTTCTGGTGACCCAAAGAGGTTTGCAGTATTTATCAATCAGTGCCGGTTGCATTTCTTATGCCGGCCAGCAGCCTTTCCAACTGATCAAGCTAAAGTAGCTTTCGTGCTTTCGTACCTTAGTGGCAATGCGGCAGACTGGTCGATCCCTCTAGTAAATCAAGATGATCCGGTCCTCCATGATTTTCAAGCTTTTCAGCTCAGTATGGAAAAACTGTTCGCAAGACATTCAGAGGGGCAGGCCTTGGACAATGAGCTTCTTTCGTTGCGACAAGGTAATCAAGACCTTTTGGCTTATATTGCATCTTTCAACAGACTGATAGTGGAAACTCAATGGCCTGAGGACAAAAGGATTACGCTGTTTTATAGAGGTCTACGTGGAGAGCTCAAAGATGTGTTAGCCCAAGTAGTGAATCCCCCACAAGATTGTTCGGACTATATAGACTTAGTCGTTCAAATAGATCACAGACTGCAGAACAGGAAGGCCGATAGTTCCAAGTTTGATGCTCGAGTATTTTCCAAACCGCCAACTCCTTCCAAAGGAGTAGACTCCGGGGAACCCATGCAAATAGGGGGCCTGAAAGGTCCTCTAACACAAAAGGAGCGGGAAAGGAGAAAACAGTTGCAATTATGCCTCTATTGCGGAAACTCAGGGCACTTTCTTCGAGACTGTCCGGTGAAACCTGCCAAGAAGGCAGTAGGAGCTGCAGTTACCAAAGTTACAAACTCTGAGCAGGGAAACGACCTCGCCCGACAAGAATAGAGGTCCTCTTGCCGAGCGTGAAAACCAGTTCCGTGACCTCGCATTTCGTGATACCTATGGTCCTCATTAGCCCTGATAATCCGGATCGATTACATGCAATTGAAGCTTACGTCGACAGCGGTGCCATCGGCAATTATGTGGATCATGAAATGGTTTTGAGGATGAATCTAACTCTTTGTCCCAAGGCTGTAAAGGACGTCATTACTACGGTGGATGGAACGGAGATAGCCTCCGGACCAGTAACGCATACCACTCAAGAAGTGACGCTAGTAAGTCAAGATGGACACTATGAGAAGATCGTGTTCGATGTGATCAAGGCTCTTCAGTTTCAGATTATTCTAGGAATACCTTGGTTAGAGAAACACAATCCTCTGATCGATTGGCGAGCAAGAACGGTCCAGTTTCCAGAATGTGTCTCTACTTGTCACCCTCCACCTGGTGTTGCACTGGCAGCAATTTCTTCAGAGACTCCCCAGTTACCTCCCGAATACCTAGAATACCAAGATGTTTTCCGGAAGGATCAGGCTAACTCTCTACCTCCTCATAGGTCTTATGACTGCCAGATATACCTGATACCTGGATCTACTCCTCCTTGTAGTAGAATTTATGCCCTCACCGAGCCTGAGAACCTTCACCTTCGACAATACCTGGATCAATACCTGGCAAATGGGTTTATTCGTCCTTCCAAGTCCCCTGCTTCTTCAGCTTTGTTCTTCGTTCCAAAAAAGGAAGGAGACCTTAGAACTTGTATAGATTATCGCTCCCTGAACCAGATCACCGTCAAGAATAGATATCCGTTACCTTTGATCCCTGAACTCCTGGACCAAGTCAGAAAAGCATGCATATATACAAAGCTGGATCTTAGAGGAGCCTACCACTTGGTACGAGTAAAAGAGGGCGATGAATGGAAGACGGCCTTCCGCACCAAATATGGGCTATTTGAATATCAGGTCATGCCCTTCGGACTTTGCAATGCCCCGGCCGCCTTTCAATATTTTATGAACGATGTCCTCAGAGAGCTCATAGATGTGTGTGTTGTTGTTTACATTGACGACATCCTCGTTTATTCTTCATCGGAATCTGAACATCGGAAACACGTGAAAATGGTCCTCGAAAGATTGCGTCAACACAAACTTTTTGCTAAGTTGGAAAAATGTGTTTTCAACGTGACTGAAGTTGAATTCTTGGGATTCATATTATCACCTAGCGGAGTGCGTATGGATTCAAAGAAGGTCGATGCAGTTCTCAAATGGCCATCACCATCCTCCGTAAAAGGTGTGCAAAGCATGTTAGGCTTCGCTAACTTTTACCGCAGGTTTATCCCCGAATTTTCTCGAATAGTCCAGCCCATCACTGCCTTGTTAAAGAAAAACAAACGTTTTGAATGGTCTACCGAGGCGGAACAAGCTTTCCAGGATTTGAAGACTAAATTTATCTCTGCACCAATCTTAAAACACCCTCGCCCCGAACTCCCCTACATCGTGGAAACTGATGCTTCAAGCCTTGCCATGGGGGGAGTTCTATCACAAAAGGACCCGGTAACCAATCAGTTGCATCCCGTGGCATTTTGGTCCCGCAAATTCTCGCCTCCTGAAATCAATTACACGATTACTGACAAGGAACTTCTGGCTATCAAGTCTGCCTTTAAGGCTTGGCGGCATTATCTGCTGGGGGCCCGACACACCGTTACTGTGATTACGGATCACCGAAACCTGCAATATTTGAAAACCGCAAAAGCCCAATCCTCTAGACAACTCCGTTGGGCATTATTCTTTGCCGAGTTTGACTTCATAAATACCTATCGACCTGGTACAAAAAACGGTAAAGCTGATGCCCTTTCTCGGATGGGAGTGGAAGAACACTTGATCAACCCTAAACCTGTACCAATCATTCCCGAACAAAGAATTCTGGGTGTAATCGCCACACAATCCATAGAGGAAGTTAAGGATAAAGCCAGGCAACTTGTAACTCCAGCAGACATACAGAATTGGCATCTGCAGGGAAAGGACTTTGCAGTAAAGGACAACTTATTGTATTTCCAAGAACGATTATACCTGCCCAGCACAGATTTACAGAAAAAAGTAATCTCTTGTTATCACGATTCTTTAATGGAAGGACATCCCGGTATGGCCAGGACCTCAGAAAAGATCAAGCGCTACTTCTGGTGGCCGTCTTGGAAAAAAGATATCAGAGACTTTATAATGTCCTGTGGAGTATGCGCCCAAAACAAGAGTCAAAAGGAAAGACCAGCAGGCCTCTTACGCCCTATTGACATCCCACCTCGCCCTTGGCATACGCTTTCTATGGACTTTATCACCGATCTACCTCCATGCTCCGGATACAATACGATTCTAGTAATCGTGGACTTATTCTCCAAGATGGCGCATTTCATTCCGCTCAAAGGCTTGCCAACAGCAGCAACTCTGGCCCGAGAATTTCTCGAAAACATCGTCCGACTGCACGGTTTTCCTTCGGTTCTAATTTCGGATCGAGGTAGTCAATTTATTTCTCATTTTTGGCGAAGTTGCTGTCGGTCGGCTCAAATTGATGTGAGACTATCGACCAGTCACCACCCTCAGACCGACGGACAAACCGAGAGGACCAATCAAACTCTGGAACAGTATTTACGCTGCATGCTGCAACAAACTGAAAAAACTTGGAAAGACATCCTTTGGATAGCCGAATATGCCTACAATAACTCTGTCAATTCGGGAACTGGGAAAACCCCGTTTTTTCTTTTATACGGCAGTCACCCTCGAACCTCGGAGTTGGATCCCCTCCAAGATCTTGAAACACCAGCAGTAGACTACCTGCATTCTACAATCACCCAAGCCTTTAAGGAAGCTGTTTCTCACCTTCAAAGGGCTAAAGAACAATACAAGAAAGGAGCAGATCAACATCGGAAGGAAGCCCCTCAATATCAAGTAGGGGATCAAGTCTGGTTATCCACCAAATATCTACCTCTAAAAGGGCCACGCACATTCAACCCAAGATACCTTGGTCCCTATTCCATCACTACCATAGTAAACCCAGTAGCGGTCAAGTTGGACTTGCCCCCGCACATGAAGATACATCCGGTCTTCCACGTCTCTCTATTAAAACCCGTGCAACCTCAAACCCGACTAACTAAATCTCCAAAACCCATCCTAGTTGATGGAGAACTCGAGTTTGAAGTCAAAAGCATTCTGGACTCCAAGATCTCCAAATCTAAACTATTTTACCTAATTGACTGGAAAGGCTATGGCCCCCAAGAGAGATCCTGGGAACCTGCTGAATATGTCCACGCTCCTCGCCTAATCAAAAGATTTCACCGAACATTTCCTGACAAGCCAAAACCCCCGGAGAAGCCCGGTTTGGGAGGAGCCTTGAGGGGGGGTACTGTCATGATCTCTGCTTCCAAAAGGTCAGGGTTTTCCCAACTCCCTTGGAAGCAGATCCATAACCCAGGTTCCGAGTGCCAACCAGTCCCAATTGGGACCTTTTGGACCCAGTCCTGGCGCCAGTGGCACCAGGCTCATAAATATGCCCAGTCCCCGCGCTGGAAGCGCCGGGCTCATAATGCTTGGGTGGACTTACCTGCAGCAGACCATGCTGCTTACTTGCCTGCCAGTTGAGCCTCTGATCCTCTTCTGTTTGGAACTACTTTTCCTGTTGGGTGGGGCAGGAGCCACTCCCTAGGTTCAGAACACTGGAACTCTTCTGGAAAGCAGGAACTCTTTTCTTATCTAGGCGTGGCTGTGGAAGGAGACACCTAAGCACTACAGGAGGCTATTTAAACCACACCCGATGGATGAATCTTGCTTTGCGTTATTCTGCATCCTCTGCAGCAGAACGCTCATCGTGTCTTCTGCATCTGATCCTGGGCCTAAGGAAAAAGGCTTACCATCCTGAATCCAGTCTTCAGCAACACCTATAAAGACAAGAAAGAACAGGTTAGCATTACGGTCTTCAGTGACAGCTCTTCACTTACCTGGTCCATCGGCTGTCACCAACGCCTCGCGCTGCATTCCGGCATTTGAAAGACAAAGGCTTACCAACTCTTCGCACGCTCCGGAGGCCTTCGGCGCTGCATCCCGCATCTGAAAGACAAAACAAGGTGCGTTTAAAGACATTGGGGAACTTTAATACTCACGTGCCATTACTCCTTTCCACATCTAACCCAGTGGGTATTCCGGCACCCTGCAGCCGCTCCGAACTTGTACCTGTCAAAATAAAAAGACAGTTAGAGCGCATCGTGAAGCAGGCAACAAGCGCTTACTTACGTGCTTCCAGGCGCTTCTATTCATCACACGGGCTCCATCTTCAACTCACTTCAGCCCGTCATCCGCCATCGCCGGAACCCTGCAAAACAAGAGACATCATTACTAAAGACTTTTAAAGACATTAGAATTACTCGAAACTTACCGTTCGTGCAGTAAACGACGGACAGCAGTCCTCTGAAGTCAAGAGGCCTGCTCCCCTTATCCAGTGAAGAAACTGGTTACAGCACCCTGCCCCGAGGCAGATGGAGAGCACGGCGTTCACTTATCTAAGACATCTTACCCTTCGAGTCAGACATACAGTGCACAGAGGTCCAGCCCAAAGAGCCAGCCGTGTGTTACACATCACCTTTGAAGATACGGTATACGCCCAGTCAAGACCGGCGCCTCTACGGGAATCAGGTGAGCGTTACACTTACATTGACATTGAACTCTATTTAGTTCTGTTCTTTACAACTTTTTTGTTTGCAAAAGTTTTTTCTTTGCTGCTGTGGTTTCAGAGTAAAGATTGAATGCATAATAGGAGCCTCTTGTCTTGCCATAGAATCCGCTGGTGCTGCTCTGCTAAGAGTAGGGCTGGGTGCTGATACCGAGTGATCGCAGGTGATGCTGTTTCACAGAGGTAGTAGGTTGGAGCGAACCAATGCTGAACGGTGACAGAAGAGAAACACACTAGTCAGCAACGCACACCATGGCAGTGCCTTGTATTTATTTTCTCCCTTCCTGTCAGAGAGAGGGAGTGAAGGGGAACAATAAAGCCAACAAATATTGAACTGTGTGAGAATAAACGCGCTGGCCAGCAACGCACAAGCGGGCAGTGCCTTGTATTTATTTTCTCTCTTCCTGTCAGAGAGAGGGAGGAAAGGGGAATGATAAAGCAAACAAATATTGAACTGTGTGAGGATGAACACACTAGCCAGCAACACACTGGAGGGCAGTGCCTTGTATTTATTTTTGTCCTTTCCTGTCAGAGAGGGAGAGTGTTGGGGAATGATAAAGCAAACACATATTGAACTGTGTGAGAATAAACGCACTGGTCAGCTGCGCACACGCAGGCAATGCCTTGTATTTAGGGGAACGATAAAGCAAACAAATATTGAACTGTGCGTGAATAAACGCCCTATCCAGCAACGCACACAGGGCAGTGCCTTGTTTTAATTTTCTCCCTTCCTGTCAGAGAGAGGGAGTGAAGAGGAACGATAAAGCAACCAAATATTGAACCGTGTCAAGATAAACGCACTAGCCAGCAACACACTCGAGGGCAGTGCCTTGTATTTATTTTTCCTTTCCTATCTTAGTGAAAGAGACTGTAAAAGTGAACAACAAGAGAACTGGGTGAAAGTGAACACGTACGCGGGTTTCCCCCTCGAGGGGTAGAGTTCTTGTATCTATGCACAGGGAGAAACAGGAGGGGGAGCTAAGCAATGGAAACCTGTGAACAAGGAGAGGTCAGGACTTAGCAAGGCCAAAGGTTAACAAACAATTATTTGGGACCAGAGTGTATTTGCGCGCTCTCAGATGGCTCAATGTACTCAAGCCCCTTCAATTATGTTACAAATGCAAATGAACTGATTTAAAGGTGTGACAAAGGTTAACAAGCAATTCTTTATTTATTAGAATGTATTCAAGCTCCCTCAGGGGGCCCACGTATGCGTTTCCATCATTTAGTTTACCAATGTGATTTAAATGATCTGACAGTGTTCCAAGATGAATGATTATTTATTGGTTTAACAGAAGGGAATGGCCCACAATTGGGTCATCTAATGTATCTTGCTCAACCATTTATGTAACCAATGAAAACGGACTGCATTATCTAATGTCATAACCTGTGTAATGTATCATTGTGATATTTGAACCAAATTATGGCCTGTATAAAACAAGCTTTCAAGCTGGTGAATTGAAGTTAAAGCTGTAACTGGTTTATTTTTACACTATGTGTGCCCTAGCCAATCTGGATGGGCAGGCCAGGAACTTCATAATATAGCCCACTCATTGCCCTCTGGGAGATCATTTCGTACATGTGTGCGGTAAGGTGTGAATAACCCACTCTCAGGACTCCTAAAGGTTGCAGCACACACCATTGTTCATATATCTACGGGAGTAACACCTTACACTTACATGCATTTATATATTTGGTTTGTGTACCTTACTATGGTTTGTGTATTTTCAGTCCACGCCCATCCTGAAATCTACACCCCAAATGTGGACCCCCCCTCTATTTCTTATCCTACTTAAAGCCCTGCTCGACAGACTGTGCTCACCAATTTGTTGGTCTGCAGGAAGGGCGGGTACAGGAATCCCCACTGTGGTGGTGGTGTCCTGCTTTGTAGATGCTTCTACCGCCCCCTAAATCATCCCCTTCGAGTGTTGATATTTCGAGATCATCTGCCATGGCATCCTGTGGATTGGCACCTGTTTGGGAATTGAAAAGTTGACATTTCTGACATGTGAGCAAACTATACACGTCCTTTCGTTCAATAGTCATGCGTCTATAGATGTTTTGGCCACCTTCCCTCTGCTTGGTGTTAACATGTGAACAGTGCCGTGTGCGCCTGCACACACACACACACACACATGCATGCACATACATACATACATACATACACAAACACACCCACCCACACACACACTGCAAACTTTCCATGATGATCAATGCATCTTTCAAAGTACTGTCTCTGAGTGAGGTGTGTGAGGGTCTGAATGTTGCATGCAGTTTCACACCTCATTTTTCTAGCTACATATTTTGGCGTGTGAATGTGTGACAGTTACTATGTAACAATGGGTACGTCAATCCATTGGGAAGTCACATGCCACGTACATGCACACACAAAAGTATGTGTCATCTAGGCATGGCTCACCTAGAGTTGTTGCAGCAGTGTCAATTCTACCGATTCCTTTCACGGTGTTAGGATCTATCATGCTAGCCACTGTCTCCTCAACTGGGGCAGATGGTCCTCCACCAGTGGGCCTGCCATGGGCGTGGATATCTGCCAGCTTTGATGTCATCCGTGCTTCATATCACCCCAGCGCTTCTTGATTTCCTCAGTGGGGTTCACAGTTACACCCAGGGCATTGACTTTTGTAGTGAGCTCTGTCCAGCGAGCATTTCTAACTGCAAGGCTGGCCCTTTGCTTATCTTTGCAGAAGAGGGTTTCTCTATGGTCTGCCATGAAGTTGGCTCTTACTTCAACCTCTTCATCACTGACGTTTGGGGGCCAGTTGCGCTTTCTCTTCTCCATTGTCCCCATCTTTTGTTTCAGATGTCATCTTGTAGCCCTGGATGGTCCTGGAAAACAGCCCCTCTTAAGTTCTCTATAATATCTATATGGTCACTTGCTGGTTTCTCCCACTTAGATTGGCATTTGCACCTGTTTTTGCCACATCTCCTATGATGCAAACATTTTAGGTGCATCGTCAGATGCATGACGTCATTTGGGCCTTTTATGGGCACATTTTAGCAGATGCGCTTCTTTTTGGGTGCATCGTCAGACACTCAACGTCATGTGCATATATTTTGGGCGTATCTCAACATATGCGCTTCTTTTTGAGCACATCGACATGCGCTCAACACATTTTGTATGTGCATCTGATCAGATGCTCCACATACTTACGCACTGTATAGACGCATCATCATTTGTGCCTTTGTTTGCGTATTTCTGGTGTGCAAACGTGCTTCCTTGCACAAAGTTCAGTTGTGATCCCTTTCTTGTGAATTCGCCTCCTCCAATGAGATGCTCAATCACTCAGGCACATCTCATTTAGGTGCAAATGTTTTTGAGAATCTGGCCCTTGAAATGTTGTTTTATTTTTTTGCTCATGGGTGATAACATAGCACCACCCAGTGTGGGCCAGAACTAATGTTGTGAGTCGTGGAGGGAGAAGAGATGATATACACGGATGCATACACATCTGCATGACTCGGCCATGTGCCCCCTCTCAGAGAGCAGTGATGATGCACTCCCCTCCTCTCAAACTGGGGCATAGCCGCCTGCTATGGCAGCATACTAATGCTCAGCTTGGATCAGGGTCATCTGACTGTGGCATTCTTGTCACAGTGTACCTCTGCCTGTTATCCCTCCAGCCCCATGCACGCATGCAGCCTTTTTTTCTTGTCTTTCTTTTTCATGGGGGAAAACCACGTGACCACAATTTTTTCCTCTTTAAATGCTGTAGTAAGGTTCACCCTGAAAAGAATGCAGCAGTAAGAAGCCCCGGTGCCCACAGCTCTCCTTGTGTTTGCTAGTTCATGCCATCAGCGTGTGTGACTTTTTTTTCTTCCAGTTGGAATTGATCAGCAAAAAGGACATCAGCAACAACTGGCTGTGCTGCCACTGCGGGCCTTGCCTGAAAGTTATACTCGCCGATTGAAAAGTCCTCAGTAAGGCCTCCTACCCCTCTTTCCCTCTGAGCCTTTAGCATCTGCCAGCTGAGAGCTTCTAAACATACATTCTTCATGATGCAGGTGTTCAAGATGGGATAACTGGTGGAGGGGGCTGGTGATTGGGGGGGACACACAAGCATCTGAAGATACATCAACCAGTGCATTTAGGACCTGCCAGTGGAGTCAGGAGAAGCTAGCTCTTCTCACTGTTCCAAGAAGACAGGATCTGGACAATGGAAACATCCTTTTGTGTACCTTGTCTTGCAAGTTAACGGTACCAGAAGGAACCTTCTGTCAGTTTACATCAAATGGTCACTCTGTGCATACGAGATCAAAAGAAGGATGCAGCTTCACATCGTCGGGTTTATGATTTTTAAGGGATATTCTGCATTTAGGGGGAAGGCCACTGTGATGCATCCAATGGAGTCATCACTGATTTCCCGGTCGTGACCTCCTCCCATGTAGCCAGGAGACGGCAGCCGCTACCTGATCCTGACCCTGGGGTCGGCTATATGATGGAGGATCACATGGGGCAGACAACCTCTGGAGAGATGTAATGGTTTCATCGGGGGAGACATGGTATCCCCCCTTTTCTCTTGAAAACAACCCTCCCATATCCAAGACCTTCATGGCCTATTGTGATACATCAAGTCCTTCTCCCTTGAAGAATAACGAAATCCAGTTCCACTCTTCAACCATTCAGAACTCATTCACCATTTAAGAATATTAGAAATAGTTATTTAAGTTTTCCAAGTCAGTCCTCCAAAGTGAACTTCATCTCCCAGAATGACCAAAGTACTGGGACAAAGAAGCTGAACAGAACAGTGGCTATCAGCGAAAGCCAGAAGACCAAGGTGTGCTCTAGTGTTTGTAGAAACACACCTATGGTGGAGATGTTTTAAAGGCAAGTGAGGCAGAGAATCAATGTATGCTTCTGGCGGGAGAGAGCCACATCTCTCTGTCAAGGCGTAGAAAATAAGAACCAGTTACTGGCATGGTGGAGCGAGGCGGCTCACCAGAGAAGCAGGAAGATGCTCCGAGTGAAGGACATGCTGAGGGAACTCCAGGAGCCCAGAGAGGAGCAGAGGCGTGAGGTGGAAGCTGCGAGAGACAAAGGAATCAAAAAGAAGCACCTGCAACAAGGAAACAGGTAGAGACGTTTCTCCGTTTAACTGCCGGAGAGATGGAGGACGGCAAGAAGAGCCAGTGTGTCTACCCAGAGGCAGTGGGGACCCGGGGGCATGTCAGCGGCAACGCCAAGAAGGAAATGAAACACAAGTAACCAGGATCGGAAGAACGAATGAACTGGATGTGACAAGAGGGATTAGACAGTAAATAAACCCATTTCAAGTAAAAGGATTTATGTTATGCACATATGGGAAAAAAACTAACCAGACGGTATATCCAGAGGACTGTTTGACAAAGAAAGTGTATATGCAGTTTTGGAGAAGGGCAGACATACTATGTGAATATAGAAAGTCCTGGCAGGAGAGTATACCAGGCAATCACACGCGTGTAAACAGCAGAAGTCCTGGCAAGGGAGTATACCAGGCATTCAAAGGTGTATGTACAGCAGATGTCCACACAGTATAGTATAGCAGGCAATCACCAGGGAGTCAAAACAAGAAACCGTGGCCAGAAAGTATACCAGGCAACCACAATTTTGAGAGAGCAAGAAGCCCTGGCAGGGGAGTATGCCAGGCAGCAATAACTGTATGAAATAAGGCGGTCCTGAGAAGAAAACATCAGGACTGAAGAAGGGATTGTGGTGAATAAAAGACAAAGAGGTCCCAAGAAGAAGCATCAGGACTAAAAAACGAATTGAGTTGAGTAAAGCGAAGAGGTCTTGAGAAGAATACGTCAGGACTGAAGAAGGGATTGTGTTGAATAAAAGACAAAGGGGTTCTGAGAAGAAATATCTCTATCCTGGAAGAACCTTTGTTTTGGAGTCATTTATTTTTCTTTTGTAAACGCTTGTCGAAACCTCCCAAGGTTAAAGACATTTTCCTGTTTCACCTTATAGTTTTAGTGTGAGGGTCAGAATAGAACTTTGGACACAGGACAGTATTGTTGTTGACATCCTGACAAAGATAGATCCTTAGTTTTGGTTTAGGTAGGGAAATTCCGTGCAGAGCAGGATCACAGAGGTATTTTGCCACCCCATTTTTATCTTTCACAAAAGTCCAACCAAAAACCAAAAACATGGCTAACCTGTGTCCGAGTTTCATTCCTGACTCCTCACACCACCTGCACCTCCCAACTTCAGAAAGGTAATTTTTAATTTTTGCTGCCTTTGTTGCTGCTTCCACCACTCAGCAGACACACTGAAAAGTTTTTAAGTTGCCTCCTTCCCCAATGCATTCCTTTCCATTTTCAAGGGCTTCTAAGGGAGTTTTTTTAATTTGGAGGAAAAGGTATCACTTTACAATAAGGTGCACTAACACTGCATTAAGGAACTACACAAGAGTGCGGGAGCTCCAACCCTGAGAACGAACACAGTTCAAATAATCTGTTCTATTGAATGTATCAGTAGGGTCTTCAGCCACATTGTAGCTCACTGCACCCTTCTCAGAGAAGAAATATCCATCTGCATATTGGTCTGCGCCCACCCACAAGGGCAGACCAGCACCAAAATGCTAAGCAAGTTTCCCATGAACAAGAGTACCATGAGCAATGGCAGACACATGTTTCTGCCTCCTCAGTGAGGTGAAGCTGAGCCTCTCTGATGCACAGTGAGACAGTGGTCCACGTCTGAATTGCCCTTGGTTACTTAGGGTGAACCCCCAAGTTTTACAAAGTAAATAGGAGTGTGGAAGACCCTCTAATGAGAACGAACATGGTTCAAATAACTCGTTCTTTGGAATGTCTTCCACTCAGGAGGGTCTAGCCATTTGCATATCATTCTAGTCCCACCCACAAGGGCAGTTCGGCACTGAAATGCTGGTCAAATCTCCTATGAACAAGCTTATCGGAAGCAACCCCAGACACATGTGTTTCGGCCTTGTTGGGCCTCCTCAGTGAGGGGAGGTGTTGCAAAGAATAGGCTATATGAGCCATGTTCGTTCTCAGTAGAGGGATTCCCACACCTTTAGTAAACACTGCCTTTATGAACACATAATCAATATGCAACAAAAGTGGTACAACTCTTTACGATTACTATGTAACAAACATATCACAATTGTATGCAGGGTGATTCTTTGCAGAATACGTTTTACTTAAAGTTGGAATCACAAAACGTTGCTCTGAAGGCTGACTGCTGGGACCCAAAATGATCTCTTGTTCGGGTGTTTTATGCATAGCACTGATTAGCACACCATTGGTGTCACTGGAGCTTTTCACATTTGGGACATATGCAAGATTTATTAGACACAGTGAAAGGGCATCATTGGGGTCTGAACAATTTGCAGTATATAAACACACAAAAAAGTGTGTTCACAACACAGGCATCGCAGGGCTGCTGTCCACGGTGCTCGAAAGGACCTTCTCCCTCAATTTGTACCGCTCTTTTCATGGACTGTCCATGGGAAGCAGAGGCCCTTAAAACCTGTTGTTTTACAGCCTCCCATAGGTGCCTCGTCTTGATTTAAGAACTCCCAAACACTGCGCGTGGTCGGAGGGTCGTTCACATTAAGGTTGCAGTTCTGCGTTATTCATGCCGGCTCATAGGTTGACCTGCTAGAGTGAGCCAAAACGAATGCCATGGAGTCTGAGGGGGGAAGGGCGGGAAGATGGAATTTGTGGATGAATGCACACTCGCAGTGCTTTGGGACTCCTTTCCACACTGACGTCGTCAGTTTGTCACTTGGTAAAAAAATGGCGTTGTTAGGTTATTTCCTTGAATGAATGAAAATCCAGTATGTTGTGTTAATGCTTCTTATGCAGCGGTTTCGCCCCTTAGGTGCACTGCTGGTGCTGAAGGACTCCCACATAGCACACAATCGTTTGCTCGCATATCTGAGGATTCAAGCTAAGTGTGGGGTGTTACGGGTGTTCAGAATAGTAAAAGGTTTCCTGTTGCTATAATATGCTGTGGGGGGGTATTCCACAGCTTTGGTGCCAGGACTGAAAAGAAAAAGCCCCGACTCTCTGTTTCCCACAGCTGGAATGGTAGCAGAAAATAATTGGAATAACATAATGTTTGTGAAGAAGTGTAGGCACCAAAGCTTTGTTTTAAAAATGGAGGTCCCCTGTCATAGCACATGTGATACACATTACCAGTAGACAAGAACTGGATCTGGGCCTTTTTTCACCCGCCAATGGTGGCTCCCTAGTAGTTCAGGGGAAACGCGTTTGTCTTGGAAGCAAAACTATGCATAGCAACACAGGTTCGAATCCCCGTCTTGCGCTTATAAACTTGCCTAACAGAGCCAATCCTTGAAGAGAAACGTCTGGTGTTGATGGATAAAAGGCTCCAGAGTCTTGGGGCGTAGACAGAGAAGGCTTGTTTTCTGGTTCTTTCTTTCCTTCACTGGCAGAGTTCAAGTTTGCACATGCCTATACTTCTGGTAGATCATAGGCCTCTGGAGATGCTGAGATTCTCTCTGAGGTAGCTTGGCGACAGCTTTGTAGATGAAGCAGAAGGGTTTGAAGATGATACATGCTTGCAGCTGGAGCTAGTGCAGTACAATGAGGGTCAGGGTATTGTGGTTAAATTTGCGGAGTCCTTTCATGAGTCGTGCTGTAGTATGCAGAACACATCTCAGGGTTCCAGGGTAATCACCAGAAGACCTTCCAAAAGGGCATTGCCACCATCCAGGTGGGAGAGTACTAGGGCTTCGACAACAGATCTGAAGTTGTTTTTTGGGATGAAGAGTTTGATTTTCCAAAGGAGACAAAGCTGGCATTAAGCCTTTGTGTCTTCCTTAATATGTGCTGTTTGAAGGAGAGGTGTCTGTCAATGTCAAACCCAAGTGACTTGGCACAGGTGGCCAACTGGGGGGTGAAGCCCTCAACTGTCTTTGTATAGATCCAGGTCTGGCTGTCAGGGTGTTTGGAGTTGTTGGTCAGCAGTATGAATTCAGTCTTGGAGGAGTTGAGCTTCGGGTAAACACGCAGGACTAGAACAATGTGAGGCAGGCATCTGTGAAAGGCACAGTGAGTAAAAGCAGTGGCTGCGAACTCTCAAGTGGTTAATAACCACTGAACAGGTTATCATGTCTGTTCTTGCGAGAGAGGGGCGCCCGCTACCTTTGTAAAACTAGGCATTGAGCCTGTGGTCGTCTCCGATGGAGGATATCTTAAGGTAGCGATGAGTATCATCTCATTATTGGTCGATGTGTTGTGGAGTCAGGAGGGCTCTGAGTGGTCCCATGTAAAGATTGAAGATCACAGGGTTAGGATGGATCCTTGCGGGACTCCACAGGTGGTAGGTAGAGTTGGCGATCTGGATGAATCCATTATATAAACTGGTGCAGGTTAGCAAGGTAAGATTTGAAACAGCTCAGGATGGTCTTGATTATCCCCATGCAGCGATGTAGAATGTTGGTATGTGTCTAGTGGTCTACTGTGTTGAATGTTGGTTAGAGATGAAGGAGAGCCAGGAGGAAAAGATGGCATCATCAAGGATTTTAAGGGTATCGTTGATCATTGTGATGTAGCCGTTTCTGTGCTGCATCTGGGTTTGGAGCCAGATAAGCAGGCGTGAAAGAGGTTGTTGGCCTTGGTGTGTTAGAGGAGTGCAGGGCTAATGCTTTCTCAAGGATTTTACCTAGGAAGGGAAGATGGGTGATGGATCAGTAGTTGCTGAGACAGTCAGGGTCCAGTGTTGGTTTCTTGAGAAGTAGAAAAATGTGTCTCGCCTTGAGGGTCGAGGGGAATGTGCCTTGAGTTAGGAACGTGTTGATGATCGTCAGGTGTGGGCAGAGTGCTTTAATTGGAAGGTTCATGAGTACAGAGGCAGGGAGGATGGCGTACACGTACGATGTGATGTTGAAGTAAGATTGGGTGGCAGGGATGTCTTCCATAGTGAGTATCTTACAAGTTCTTCAGGTATTTGTAGTTTTGCGAGATGGGTTGTGTATTGTGCTGTCAGTTTTGGCGTTTGTGCCCATGTGTTGGCGTTACAGAGTGCTTGGTAACCAATGCTACACATTATCATCATTATAAGCCCCGCAATGTGATACTCAATTTATCACCTGAGCGACAGTTGGGATTGAAGTCTGAGTTGATCGACTGTGGTCTCGAACGCATGACACATGGCATTATCTTGTTCCCAAAGTGAGCGTGATGCGTTTGAGCTATCCTGCTGCATGAGAAAATAGAAACCATGACAAGAAAGGAAAATTAGTAGGATTCATTTTGAGGATCAATGAAAGAGCAAGAATGGATTTTAACAATGCTGCATAATCAGTAATCAGGGGATGTTGTATATTTGACAAATTGACTTCTGCCCTGCAGGAATGCAAGGATGAGTAAAGGCTAACGTGCCTACTCAGCCCTTGCACATCTGCACACCAAGAGCCAACACATTCATAAAGGTAAAACAGGCACAGTTAAGAGATACAACTTCTTCACCTTTTGTGATAACATGGGCTGAGGGAAGGCTGTACTCTCAAGAGAGGTGTGAATGTGATTTAGTAGCAACCCAAAAAGTGGAGTATTCCAGCCCAAAATAAAGGAATGTCCAGTTAAGGTTCTATAAAAACATGTACTTTAATCAAACACACTATATGCAAGAATAGCTACATTTTTTAATTTTTAATTTTTGTATTTATTGTGCCATAGTTAATTTTTAAACTTTTAACACAGCTAAATAGCTAAACAGAAAACACTACACAAAACCCACCCTTATGGAAAGAACACTGAATCAGAGAAAATAGCAAAATGCAGCAATCTCGGTAATGAATCAGGGATGAAAGGCAAGTAAAAGCCACAATGTTCTTTAGTAATATATGTTCTTTGATGCAAAGGGGATAAAACTGGCCTACCCAGTCTCTAAGGACCCAAAATTGGACCAAGGGGGTAGTTAGCAGACAACAGTACCTTTTTGCAGTTCTTGGCGGTTACATGGCGTCGAAGCAGGCTTCGGGCGGTTGTGCGAGCAGTTCATGCCAAGTTTGGTTGCTGGGAGTATGTACGTATGTATGTATTTAAACTCATAAAGTGCAAACCAAGGCCCGAGGGCATCTGGGCACTAGTAGGGAGGCGAAGTAAGAGATAAGGAATATTATGCTCTAAACATTAGAGTCTTCAGCTGCTTCCTAAATCTAAAAAGATCCAAGACCTTGCACAGTGGCTAAGGAAGAGAGTTTTAGGACATAGGTGCCAGGATAGAAAAAGAGCGACCTCCCAATCTGAGCTTGCAGAAGCGTGGGACCATTAGTAGGTTTTTGTCGCTCGAGAGTAACCTATGAAGAGGTGCATGTGCCTTAAGTTTAGATCTCAAAAATAAAGGTCTGGACAGCATGGCGGACAATGCATAAGATCTTAAAATCAATCCGCTTTCTAACCTCTAGCCAGTGAGCTCAGCAAGAAGCTCGGCCGAATGAGCCGATTTGCAGCAGCTAGTGCCAGCCGTGCTGCTGCGTTCTGGAGAATTTGGAGTAAAAAGTCTGGCTGCCCTAAACAGATTATGTTGCAATAATACAGCCAGCCCATAATCGCAGATGGGACGACTTGGGCACGACATGTAGGTGGAATAAAAGGCAGACTTTTCTCAGCACTTTAGTCTGAAAAGCTGGCACGACAGACTGAAGCTACCTGAGCCTCATAAGAGCCGGAGGGGGAAAGTTTAATCCTAAGACTTTTCACCAGAACGCAAGGGGCCGGCAGAGCACCAAGCGACTACGTCCAGAATTGAGAATTCCAAAAAAGGGCCCATGATCGGAAGGGCCGGTCACCAAGACCTCGGTTTTGGTGCCATTAAGTTTCAACAGATTGTCTGCCATCCAGGTCCTGAGTGCTGAGAGGCACTCCTTAAGTTAAGAGGGGGGTCTGAGGACGGTGAGCCGAGATAGAAGATCAGTTGAGTATCGTCCGAGTATGTATAAAATCGAACACCATAGGAGGAAATTAAATCTGCAAGATGACATAAATAAAGATTAAATAATACAGGAGAGAGAAGACCCCTGGGAACACCACAAGAAATAACAGTGGGAGTAGAAAAAAACGGGAAAAGGGAAACTGCATATGTTCCATAAGAAAAGAAGAGTATCATGCCAAAGGGGCACCTGCTAAACCCCTCTGTTTAAGTCGTTGAACAAGAATATCATGGTCAATTGTGTCAAATGCCACGGAGAGGTCCAGAAGAATCAAAGCACTGACCTCTCCCCGGTCCTGCATCAGTGCCAGATTGCCAAGCACCAAAATCACGATTGACTCAGTTTCCATAGCGGGTATAAATCCAGCTTGAAAACAGCGTAGAAGACAGTGTGTCTCCAGGTAGGTAGAAATCTGTGGTGTAACAATAATTTCCATAAGTTTCATAAGTGCCGGGAGTAGTGAAATTGCACTGTAATTCTCCGGGATTGAATCGTCCAGCATCATGAGTAATGTTGAACCAAGCGGCGAGCTATCGTTGAGCTGTGGATAGTCTGAAGGATAGGGTGGTTTTGATGGCAGCATTTGAGCGATGCAGGTTGGAGCGGCCAACGGGATCAGTTTGGAGTTGGCCTGTTCGAGTCGGGGTTGTAACCCGTGGGTAGGGTTGCGAGTGATGCTCCTGTGGTTTGAGTAGAAAGGCTGCGTCATTTCAAAGCAGTGATCCTAATGTTTTGGTATGAGGTTCAATGAAGTGGCAGTTCGAGGTCAAGCCAGATCAAGTCAATTGTGTAACAGCTGGTTGAAGTTAGTGAGTGACACTCCAGTGGTTCTAGTCGGGGTCCTGCGATTAGCAGTCGATTCAAGCTGAACAGGTGACGGGCTCTACAGCATTGAGCTGGTTTGAGGTGCAAGCAGACTGGTTTGAAGAATTCGGTTGAGTGCCTAAGGCAGAACCAGCAGGTCATGTAGTTTGAGATGCAGTGAATCTGGTTCAAAAGCAGTTGGACTGGTTTGATGCAATGAAAACAGCTATCCTGGTTGTCTTGGCTCCCAGGGTGCTGCGAATCCCAATCCAGGGATTACAAGAGCAGATTGGCTCTTGTTCTCAGGCTCCTAAACATGGGGAGATTGGCACACAACTGCAGGGGTCCTTTAGCACAGTGAGGTCCTGGCTACCGTTGTATCTGGCAGAGGGACAGCTCTTGTCATAACAGCAATTTACCCCCACTAATCCCTTGGACACTAGTCCTTCTAGTTCCCTTAGGTTCTTCCCTTTACCTAAGTCTGGGTCTCAGCCCCCAGTCAGACTTTCTCTAAAAACCATAATGAGGCTTTCTCTAAAAGCCCCAAGCCAGGCTTCGCACAGTTGTAATATTCAAAAGGTCCTAATGTCTTTTTAAACAACCCCTTAGGTTAAGTGTGGTCCCCTTCATCTGGGCTCAGACCTTCCAGAGCGCTTGCCGTTTTAAACAGAGACTTCCGAAGGGTGATCTTGATTCGCTAAGTCACTTTGTTAGCCTACGGCAAGCATGGGCTTCATATCATCACAGTTCACAGAGCGTTCCCCTCAGCCGGGAGCAAATGCCAGTTCCACCATAACAAAACCTCTGTAATGTGTCAAGGACTTTCGATTGTACAAAGGATTTGGCCTGCCCCTTGTATGACCACCTTAACACCTTGTACTGGCCTTCCCTATGGCCTCTTCTTTACTTACAATGTTCAACACAGTGGGCCTCATTACGACCCTGGCGGAAATCGAAAAACGATGGCGGAAATGCAATACCGCCATCGAATAGCGCTCGGTGCGATCATGACCCGTCACCGCAAAGTACGATGCCATTAGCGACACCGTAGTGAACGCCAACGCTAACTGCACCAAGCACGCGCGCGCGCCATGCCAAACCGTAATTACCACCATGGCGCAACGGTACGCGAATTCCGACCCTAGCGGACATGCACCTAACGCCATCAAGCAGGGCGGAAAGTACCATTCCGCCATGGTGAGAAGTACGGCATCGCGAATCAACCGTAAACGGCCCTACTGAGTGCTTGTACACCGCTCCCTGGCCACATTGTACAACCCCCCGTAGGTGCAATGAAGTCACACAATGCAACCAGTGAAATGTACAAGTCATCCATGCCTGCCAACGAACAAATGAATCTCAAGAGTGCCCAATGGGAGCTGCAGGGCACAGATGGCACGAATACAGAAGCTATACAAATGGACATGACCTCAGTCTCCCACCAAGAAACGCACGCAAACACAGGCACCTGTGACCAGCAATATTCCGATAATCACATCATTCCACCAATCCAACTGGCTGACCGGCATCTGTTACACAAAAGCTAATCCCCCGCCCCTGAGCATGACATCATCAAAACAGTCATAATGGCAGCCCTTATCCCTGACCTCACTGGGCTCCGTAGGCAAACGCGCCCAGCACAGTACCACGCAACTATACTCCGAAGCTGGAACCCAATGCAGATCTCCTCACAATACATCGCTCCCCAAATAGGAATATGTCACATCACTCGCAAAGAAGAACGCTACACGGTTCATATCAGAATAGAAATTTAATGCACAACAAATTCACCAAGCCCATACAGCCATTAGGCCATGAACTCCAAAATATATTTCATTATCGTGGGCTGCATCCGCAATAAATGACCAGCTACTTCTTGTGTGACGCCCTGTTCCTTCATGGTACACAGGGGCTACATTCCCGTACGAAAAGGCAACATGGAAGCGCCTAGAACCGCAGGGCCGTCCCAATAGGGAGGCACTAGTCCAGCTGAAAGGCCGAAATGTTGCTCCTAGCCACTAGTACTGCGTAAGGGCATGTGGCCCATTGGCGATCGTCCCATAAGATCGTAATGCTGCTCCACTGATTAACACGAAGCAGCAGGTGTCGGGAGTAAAATCCATCTGCAGGAGTGGCATACAGATGGCAGTGGCAAAAGGGGAGGAGATACCTGTCAACCAAATGAAATGAAAAAGAATAGTATGGCCATCAGAACTACATTTGAATTACTCACTTCAATGATCACACCAAATCCACAGCCATATGCATGCTAGCCCACTCCAAAGGATCATCACCACCCAAAAACCACTTGCGAATCATAACTATCTATATCGAGGTGAAAACACTATCACAAACGAGTGTACCTGTGCATGCGTCTGTTAAAACAGAATCCATCAGATGGGATTGGTAACGTGCATAGACACAAGTGTCTGAAGGCGCGTCGAGACAGGGAGGGCTCAACAAGGCCAGATAGACGATGGCCCCACTATGGCAGCCCTGCATCACATAGCGCAGGGGAGGCGGATAGATTCCAAGAAGCCCTGTACATGGCAAACTCTGTATCAAATCATCTGTCCATGCATCCATACATCATACCCTCATCCCGTAATGAAAACGCCTGTTTCCATACTCACATAACATGTGAAATTTCCATTGAGTCTGTGCGTTATGCAGCCTGCAAAATCCACTGTGCCCCAGCCCGTTATTCCAGTGTTGTGAAGTAACATGTATTTGGGAACGTCCGGCCTCATCGCCCACGTCGCTATTGCGCATCCCATACTATTCATATCAATCATTGCATCCTCGCCATGGCCCCTGTCCCAAGGACATTGAACAATAGAACGTTATATTTGCAGTCAGACCTGTGGGCATCTCCTCGCCGCTAGCTGAAAACCGAAAGCGCCGCTCTTCGAATTCCTCATTTGCAACATCACGTCGAAAAGGCATCTGTGGCCGCTTGAAACCACAAATTAATCCATCTAGTGCGGCTGTGTGTGAAAATGGCAACTGCCTTCACTCACAAATGGAACGCCCCGCCCGTCGGTGAAGCTCGGTACAGTGTTGCATGAGGGTCCACCGTTACTCGAGTACTACGTTCCACTGACCCTTCACAAGTCTGTTCGCGACTGCAAAGATTGTATGTGAAACAATGGGACCATAGCCGAATGAACATATCAACCAATGTTACACTGCCATCGGGTACAAATACATGATTGCAATAGCAAGATGCCATTCGTCGAATTGCAGCGTTGTGTGCGGGACGTGCTCGCCCAAAGGGGAGTGCAGCTTGCACAGGTGGAATGAATCACCACAGGTGGAGGCCATACAGCCTGAAAACACATAAATTGCACACCCAGTCTCCTCCCACAACCACACCCACTCCGAAATGCTACCGGCAGGACTAGCCATGTTGGCCCTGGGGGACCTGATAGCACTGCAAGTACTCCAACTTCAAGAAGAAGACGAACACCAACTACTACCGGCCGCACGGCGGAGACGCAGGAGGAGGAGGAGGGCAAGGCAGGGCCAGCAAGGGCCGCCAGCACAGCCACTACCACCACGCAGGCAGCCCGCAATCCCACGCCTCCGAGCACATCCGTTCAACCTCACTGATGAGCAGATCCACACCCTCTACCGTTTGGACCGGGACACCATAACCGCCATTGTGGACATGACACAGGCTGACCTTGTCAGCATGATAGATAGCCCAACCGCCATCCCACCCCTACTGAAGGTGGTGTCTGTACTACACTTCCTGGCCACAGGCACCTACCAGCACACAGTCGGACAGTTGCATGGCATATCACAGCCACTGTTCTCACGGACACTATTGCAAGTGCTCGATGCCCTCCTGAAGCACGCAGACGACTACATCTCTCTACCACGCTCGGAGCAGGAAATTACCAACACAAAAGTGGGATTCCATGCACTTGCCGGCATACCGGGTTGCATTGGTGCCATCGACTGCACCCATGTGGAATTGGTCGTCCCACATGCCATGGAGGCCCAGTACCGCAACCGAAAACAATTTCATTCCCTGAATGTACAAATGGTGTGTGACTCCAACAGGATCATTACACATTGTTGTGCCAGATTCCCTGGATCAACCCATGATTCTATGGTCTTGAGGAACTCTACTATACCACGCTACATGGAGCGACACGCAGGGAACAGATCCTGGCTACTCGGTGAGTCTCATTTCATGCATGATGATGTGGGGTATGTGATGCGGCAATGACCTGGCAGGAAGGGGGGGGGGGTGCGTACGTAGCAATGGCATTCCTCAATATTCCTTTCCTGTCCACATACAGGTGATGCCGGGTATCCACTGAAGAGATGGCTCCTCACACCAGTCCGGAACCCACGGGACCAGCATGAGGAGGACTACAACCATGCCCACTCACGTACCCGTGTAGTCATAGAACAGGCATTCGGCCTACTGAAGACTCGTTTCCGCTGCCTCAGCAGGTCTGGCGGGGCACTCCTGTACCGCCATGTGAAGGTTGCAAAGATGGTCATGGCATGTGTCATGCTCCACAACATGTGCGTACGTAGAAATGTGCCCATGCCCCCTGACGCAGAACTGCAAGCACCTGATGATGGTCATGATGAGGGTGGGGATGTGGCAGCACCTCAAGGAGTCTGCGAGGCACAGGAGGGCCGTGACATTCGTCAGCATCTCATAGATGCATGCTTCTAGCACTCACGCCTGGTGGCTGATACATGGACACGGGACTCGTGGCACTGTGTGTGTCTGGGACATGCACAATATGGACTGTACGCCTATAATGGCCTCGTACACAAAGATCAATGTCCACACATCTCATTGCATGATCGTGCATTGTTTATGGCATATGTGATATCATGTTAAACACCCTATCGACCCGCCACCCAAGTGAGCCCAACACACCCCCTCCACCCTCCTACCTCCCCCCCGAACACCAGTGTCCAAAGATGCTCATTGTCAGTGGGCTGTCGCTATTGCAAGCCCCCTCTGCGGGTATCAGGGGCACCCCTGCCTGTGGAGCGCAGGTTCCTCCCAGATCTACGTTGGGGGCTGCCCTGGACGGAACTTGCAACGGATGATGTCTCTGCCTGCTCACGTCCATGCATGTCCCTAAGGGTTTGTGAGAGCTCAGTGAGCACACGGCGCACTGCGGCAAGTTCGGCACATACGTCTTTGGACGTCGCATGCAGTTCCCCCCTCAGGCTCTCGGTGCTTCTCTCCATTTGTACTCTCAGGCTCTCGGTGCTACTCTCCATTTGTACTCTCAGGCTCTCGGTGCTACTCTCCATTTGTGCCCTTAGTGTCTCTGTACTTCTCTCCATTTCTGCCCTCAGTGTCTCAGTTGATGTTTCTATGTCTGCCTTAGTGCCCCCACATTCATCGGCATGGTCCTTGAGGAGCGTGGCCAGTTGCTGCTGTTGCACGATTAACTGGTCGAGGGACTGTTGCCTCTGCTGGGCCATGGCCATTTGCGGTGGTGTCACAGAGGGGCTGATCACCTCATGTTGCCTTGCCACAGGGCTTGTGGGGGATGGCCAGTCGTCGTCTTGTGGGTGCCCCTGCGTGGTATCCTCATGGTGTACGGGATGGAACAGACAGGGGGATTGAGACAGGTCATGGATGGATCTAACTTCGACATCCCCGTTTTCTGTGTCGGAGCATGCTGCCATTAATGCAGTATCACCTATGGTGCTGCTGCCACCAGAAGCAGTGCCTACTGTGGCATCCATTGGGGGGACCTGTGGTGGTGGTGTTGTGGGCATGCTGGCTGCTGGGGTGCCTGTTTGAGTTCCCTCCTGTGTGCTGTCACTTGATTTGTGCTGCTGCCGTGTCTTGATCCGTGCAGCTGAGGTGGAGGGTCTTTGGCCGTTGGTCTTGGCCCTCTTTGCAGGTGTGCTGGTAGGGGTGTCCTGGAGCTCGTCGTTTGGATCGGACCCTGTGGTGGAGTAAAGGAGGGCGAGCGTTATTAATGGGTCTGTGGGAATTGGAATGGCAATGTATCACATGCATTGGGGTGGTACCTGAGGGTGATTTGGGTCGGGGCCTTGGAGGTGGTTTCATTTGTGTGTGGAGTGAGGGTGCAGTTGTTTGGCAGCCTGCAGTTAGGGTGTGCCTGCTGCACGTGTAGAGGGTGTTTTTAGGATTTTTAATTATTTATGTATTTGATGTGAGTTTTAAAGTGTGCTATCAGGCCTATGTATGTGGACGTTCTCCTGGACATGTGTTCCTGTTGCACTATGTGGGCACGTGGTACTTCACATGATTGGACATTGTGGTTTTGGCATTGTTTTATTTGGGACACCTACCTGAATCTTCGGATGTCTGCACTCCTTTCTCCATCCCTCCGACTCCCTCTATGCTCTCCATTCCAATGGTGGAGGCACAGATTTCTTCCCAGGGGGTCAACTTGATGGGTGATTCCGATCCTCCCCCGGTAGCTGTGGCAATGTTGCGGTTGGCAGAAAGTATGCTACGGACGCGTATCCGCAGGTCGTCCCATCGCTTTCTGCATTGCTGTGGGTTGCGGGGTGCGGTCCCCACCGCACTTACACGCTGTGCCACCAGGGCCCATATGGCCTTCTTGTTCGCAAGTGCCGTCCTGGTCATTTGCGTGGAGAAGACGACGGCAGCATTCTCCTGGAGGGTCTCCGTGAGCACCGTGAGTTCCTCACGGGAGAAGTGGACCTGCCGCTTGCGGTCGCACGCTTTCTTCGCTACTTTTCCCATTTTTCTTGGTTTCACTAGGGTGGATGACGGGTTGGGATGTGTCTCAGGGTAGTTTTTTTATGGTTGTGTGGAATTTGTGGTTTTATAGGTGTACGGCGTGATGTTTCCCGTTCCGGGACCATGCTTTTACTTCCGTTTCCGTATATTTACGGTCACCGTACTTTCCGGTTGGCGCTCACTGCGGTGTCCGCTAAGATGGGTGGCGGTATTGCACCTAGGGCGCCGTACGGCGGCGGTGTGGGCCGTTTTGGGGTCATTTCCGCCATCGCGGACTTTGCACTTCCGCCATGGCGTGGTGCTCGTGCCCGATGGGTCGGAATGAGCCGCACTTTGCTCCATCGTGCAATGGCGGAAACGCTATTTACGCTATGGCGGTCCGGTCGGTTGATTTCCGCAAGGGTCGTAATGAGGGCCAGTGTCTTTGTGCAGGAGAGGGGTACCGACCAGAGACCTTCGACTGAACGCCCACGTGGTGCCGGACCACTCTATGGTACCAAGTTTGTTCACAAAACCTCCTGTCTATTTATTCTTCTTAAAGTTGCCACCGCAACCTTGAGCCCAACACAGTCCGGTCGACTATCAGGTTCTTCCAACTCACCGGCTGTGCTGAACTCATTGGCAGTTCCTTTGGCGCGGGAGTCAAGGATTGTACCACAATGACAACCTCTTCTCTCTGCCCTGGCTATCAGTGCAGGAGGGTTCCATGTACTGCTGACATCCGTCGCACCACCTGCTTGCTGCGATTCCCGGTCTTATGTTCCTATCATCAGAGTCTTTGCGGGTCTGGGTTGAAAAGGGCCTGGGCAACTCCCTACATGACGTCCTTTCAGGTCTTGCCGCCTTTCTTCTCCATTTGAACTGCCATCCTGGAATGGCTGTTTCCTTGTGCGTTCGGCCTTGCTCAGAGTGTGCTCTTGTGCTCCACCTTTTATCCGTATGGGTAAGGGAAAGGGTAGTCAAGTGTGTTTAGTTGTCGGTAATTGCCTGTCTCTGCCTGACCCTTGTGTTGGGACATGTCAGGTGAACGGCTTGGGTATTAGTCCATTGTCATTCACGCTGTGAGAAAGTGTTTGTGAAACCGGAGGGTGGGGGTAGTAGAATTTCTATGTATCCTACTAGACAGGATCGGGAAAAGGTGTCACAAGGAAGGGGATACCTCGTCTCAACTTTCAGTGTCCCACTTCCAGTCCCTGTGGACCCCTCATCCAGGTGATCCTCCCGCACTTGTCCACCCCCAGGAACTGGATCCAATAGCGATGGCCGTGTCCTGACCACCTGGATGACAGATCCCAGAGGACTAGTAAGTGAGATACCTTCAGGTTTCTCACACAGTACAGCTGTTACATGGTCACTTGTGATCTCTGAACCTCCTCTGTGCCATTGGTAGAGCAGGTGTGGCAGATCAGGATACTGATGCAGCAGGGCACATGTACACACCATGCTTTTGGCATGGAGCTTATGAAAGGGGGTTCTGATCAGCGGGTTTTCCTTTCAGAGATGGAATTACCTGTATCATTTTAATAATTAATATAAATCTAAAAGTCCAGTGCTTCTACACCCCTGCCAGATGGCAATTGCTCACAACAAAGAACACTTGGTGGAAGACAGATGCAGGGGGTGTACAATAAAACACAGAGAACTAATCTTTTATCTTTACTTTATGCCCTTAACCCACCCCTTACCTGTCTCCAGCTTTGCCACTCTCCCTGGGTTCCGAGATCACCCTGGTTAGGCTGCACCAGGAAAATAGGGTGGGCAGGGAGGGAAGGTAGTAACCAAGAGAAAGCCCCAAACCCCTATGGAAAGAAACAGTAGGTTAAAATATGTCCATGGTGACATAAGGATAGACATACAAATATGATGCTAGTGTACATTCTCTTTAGTGTCAAAAGGATGTTAGATATGCAGTCTCGGGTACACCAGCAATTTCTTATTTTATATTAAAAGGATTGTAACACATCAAGCTTAAAACAAATATCTATCATAGCAACGGCGTATAAACATTAAACCATATTCTCCTAGGGAAGGGGCGGCCTGGCACCAGTCACACAGTGCTCCCCTTCTTGAAAAGCTGTGAAGGAATTAGAGTGCTGGGTGGCAGTCATGTATGCATTGTGAGGCACCCCCGCTGAACGGGGTGCCAGGTTCATGAATGCTGGGCAGCAGAGGTGGCTCATTCTGGGTTCGCCCTCCTGGCCAAGGGGCGCCACGTTGAAAATCCCAGGCCAGTAATTGACTAAGGTGTGCAGTGCCCCATGCCACACTGGGGCACCGCTTTGATAGATCCTGGCTGTGGCAGTGAGCATAATGGTGCAGGGCTCCCCCTAGCAATGGTGCCCCGCTGGCAGGACCAATATGTTGCCTTGCACAGGGGTGCACCTGCTCAACCCTCCGGAGTGAGGGTCTGCTGTTCTGAACTGTGCTAAACTAGCTACTGCTCAGGCTCTTGTTAGCGCAACTTTGTTTCATTTTGAAGGGTTCCTTGTGTTGGACACATAGTGAGGGATCCCTGTAATATCTTGGTTTATGTGTTTATTTCTATGCAACGTGATTATTATGTATTGAGGGACACTGATGGAACACAGTGTATGGAATAGAGAATGTAGAACACCAAGGGAAAGATGCTACTGTGGCAATAATACCCGAGGTGGCGGGCCAATACCGCCCCAGGTAATGCCCCCGGGGCTGTAGTTACAGGCCCGAGCATAGCAAGGGCCTAAACGAAGCCCTGGGGGCATTACTGTGGGCGGTATTGGCCCGCCGCCTCAGGTCTTATTGCCATTAGCACCCCGGCCCGTTAGACCGGGGTACTAATGGCATTTTTTTCTGTTTAGAAGCGCTGCTGCGGCCATCGGGAGCGGACGCGCTGGGAACAGAAGTGTTTCCAGCACGTTCGTTCCCAAGACAAGAAGAAAAAAGAAGGTAAGTGGGGTTGGGATGGTTGAAGGGAGGTGAAGGAAAAAAAAAAAAGAAAAAAAAACGTACCGCGGTCTCCAGCGGGGGATCATGGAAGCATTCAGCCATGTGGAGACTCGAAGTGGTGATGGCCCCGCTCCGCGTCTCCACACTCCTGGAGGCTTCCATCGTCCCTCACCGAAGACCAAGGGATAAAAGGTAAGTGCAGTGGGGAGGGCAGGGAAGTGGGAGGAGGGAGGAAAGGGCAGAAAAAAAAATAAAAAGCCTTACCTGAGTCTCCGGTGGGGGACGATGGCAGCCTCCAGCCACGGGGAGGCTCGGAGCGGGGATTGCCCCATTTCGAGCCTCCTCATTAGCTGAGAGGCTGCCACGCCCATCGCCGGGAACAGAGTACCCGGCACGCGCAGGACGCACAAGGGAATATCGTGTGGTATGGCTCGCAAAAGAGCCAATCCACGCGTTGTATTCCCGGTGCGCTGCGCGTGCCTTGTACTAATGTGGAATATGCTGTTGAGTTGATTTGTTTGCTGTTGATGAATCCGGTGGGCTATCTATGAGAATGGAAATAAATACCATTTAAATCATAATCCTGTGTGAGCCAATACTTCAATCCCTCATTAAATATGCAGTCCTAGGGGAATCCCGGGCTGTACAACTTTCATATTCTTTTAAAACACATGTCTCCTAAGCCCCCTAAAATATGGTGGTGGTTTCATGCTCCCCCTTTTGAGCTATATTCGACCCCAGATCCTAATTTTTCAGCCTACAGAGCCATTACAGAAAAGGAAGAACCATATGCAAATCAGGCTTGGTCCCACCCAAAAAAGAACAGTCCTGCCCAATCTGCCTTGTTACATACCTTGTGTATGAGACCACAAGAAACTCCAGACATATTTGTGCACCACCACTTTTGTTTTGCTACAGTCACTTGTGAGAAACCTGAAGGTATCCTCACACCTACTCCCCTTGGATCCTCTACTGAGGTGGCCATGGAAAGGCCATCGCTTTTGGATCCTGCCCCTGGGGGTAGAGATGCAAGGGAGAATCACCTGGGTGGAGAGTGCTTAGGGATTGGGGAGAAGATGCCCACAGGTGAGAAATGGTACCCCCTTTTCCCTATGAGAATGGATCCTCCCCTCCCTCTTCCTTCATAGGTTATTGTCAGCCCATATCTCTTTCAAGCACACAGTATGACCTTAAAAGGTATCCCTTTAAATCTGGGACAAGGAAGACGCGACCAGAAGTTATGCACACTCCAAGTCAGTGTCACCACTATGGTACTGGGATGAGGAAGGTACCTGCAAAGGATCAGGCATGTCATGTTAATTACTACAATGAGGGTCAGGGAAACTACTAAGACCTGCTACCTGTTGAGAGGCTAGAGTTGGTTAAAGGCAGACCCACACTGCAAATCAGGGAGAACCTGCCTGGAGAGTAGGTAGCAAACGTGCAGTGAGGAGCAGGCCGGTGCAGGACTGGCAGGGAGGACAGCATGTGTTCTCAGGGGAGGACAGAGGTGCTGCGATCCGAGCGTGCCATGAGAGGACCAAAACCCCAACACTTGCCAGTGTTACGTATTCCTAGCTGGAGCTGGGGAATACAGAGAACTCCTGACTGCCACTGGACGCTGCCTGAGGGTTTTTTCAAAATTGAGCACTGCTCGCTGTTGCTGTCGACATCTATCCGGGAGTTGAATGAAGAGAAGCGCAAAGCCGACCAACGAAGCAGAGCAGCTGCGGTGAGTACGAGAGAGAGGATACTCATACCAAGGTGCTCTTTGGAGAATGTGCAACCGTTATGTTTGCATACAAGCTAAAGGCGCATGACAAAAGGGTTTGGAATCCGGCAGCCAATATTATATTGAATACCGACATGGGCGTAATTATAGGGAGGGACGGGGGGTTTTGTCCCCCCCAACTTTTGAGTTTTATTTTCTGCTTCTGCCTGTGCAGCGCCGAGTTGGGCAGAAAACGAAAATCAGCAAGATGCAGAAAATGAAACTCGGCTGAGCTGAGTTTCATTTTCTGCTTCTGCGTGTGCAGCGGCAGCACCGTGTCGGGCTGGTGAGGTGGTCAGTTTCAGTTTGCTGATATTTCCTGATCCCTGGCTGAGAGGCACGTGCGCACACAGTACAGTTTCCCAGTCCCTCTACGGTGACGGTCAGAGTTCGGCACAAGCATTGAAAAGTTAACTTGCAGCCTTGTTGCTGCTGCTGGCACCGTCCGTGTGACCCGAAGCAGGTAAGAGTTTAAAATTTCTCACCCATTAATTTGCAGCGCATTTTTCTCTGCTTATGCATTTTGACATTTGTCAAATAAGTTTCCTGCGTGAAATAGGTCAATATTTGGTGTAAGATTTGTTGTCAAGTTAAACGCTAAAGTAGTTAGTTGAGTGGGTTAACGTGTACTATGTCACCAATATTCATTGGCGAAAATAAAGTTAGTGAGTGGCTAACAGCTATTGCGGAGAGTGAAACAAAAGTTCAGAAGAATCTCCTCCTAGGTCTGTTTTAACATGTTCATATAGGCCTGACAGAGTTGAACATTGCAGCTGCTTAGAAGAGTTGTTTCATTTTCTGTACTTGTGTGTGACAGTTGTACAAATGGCTGCTTTTTATCGACTGAAATCACCATCTTCCCACCACAGATTGCCAGTAGTTTTGACCCGATATATCTTTGATGCACGGCTGGTAAAGCCTTGGGGGATGCTATCGCCCATTTAGCCAAAAGATGCCTATTTGTCATTCACCCTACACCAGGGGTCAACGTGCGGGCACATGCATGCCCTGGCCACAAAACACATGCATCATTTCCTATAGCTTTTGCAGACCTGATGTCGGAGCGCTTGCCTGGCAAACCCCTGAATCAACTAGGAACTAGGGTTCAATCCTGGTGATCCCCTCAATTAACCAAAGGAATGCCCCAATCAACTGGGAATCACAGGTTCAATCCTGGTTAACCCCTTAATTAACCAAATTAATGCCTCAATCAACTGGGAACCATGGGCTGATCTTCGCCATCAATGTTATGTTTCACAGTAGACACTACTGCGTGTATTGTGTTGTATATTTATGCCCTGTTATTTTGTTAGGTCAATGCACCACCCCTGCTCACATAGTTTTATGACAAATAATATTACTATGTTTTTTTAAAAAAACGGGCACGTCCTTATTTTATGGTGCACTCAAGTCCTGCAACTTTAGCCTCTTATGTATGTACGCCCACCCATACAGGTTACAAGGTCAGTGCCATGTTTAATGCAACAATAAAATGTACCCACATGGTTTAACTGTCATGATCTCTGCTTCCAAAAGGTCAGGGTTTTCCCAACTCCCTTGGAAGCAGATCCATAACCCAGGTTCCGAGTGCCAACCAGTCCCAATTGGGACCTTTTGGACCCAGTCCGGGCGCCAGTGGCACCAGGCTCATAAATATGCCCAGTCCCAGCGCTGGAAGCGCCGGGCTCATAATGCTTGGGTGGACTTACCTTCAGCAGACCATGCTGCTTACTTGCCTGCCAGTTGAGCCTCTGATCCTCTTCTGTTTGGAACTACTTTTCCTGTTGGGTGGGGCTGGAGCCACTCCCTAGATTCAGAACACTGGAACTCTTCTGGAAGGCAGGAACTCTTTTCTTACCAGGAACTCTTTTCTTACTTGGGCGTGGCTGTGGAAGGAGACACCTAAGCACTACAGGAGGCTATTTAAACCACACCTGGTGGATGAATCTTGCTTTGCGTTATTCTGCAACCTCTGCAGCAGAACGCTCATCGTGTCTTCTGCATCCGGTCCTGGGCCTAAGGAAAAAGGCTTACCATCCTGAATCCAGTCTTCAGCAACACCTATAAAGACAAGAAAGAACAGGTTAGCATTCCGGCATCTGAAAGGCAAAGGCTTACCATCCTGAATCCAGTCTTCAGCAACACCTATAAAGACAAGAAAGAACAGGTTAGCATTCCGGCATCTGAAAGGCAAAGGCTTACCTACTCTTCGTGCGCTCCGGAGGTCTTCACACTGCATTCCGGCATCTGAAAGACAAAAGTTTACCAACTCTTCGCACGCTCCGGAGGCCTTCGGCGCTGCATCCCGCATCTAAAAGACAAAACAAGGTGCGTTTAAAGACATTGGGGAACTTTAATACTCACGTGCCATTACTCCTTTCCACATCTAATCCAGTGGGTATTCCGGCACCCTGCAGCCGCTCCGAACTCGTACCTGCAAAATAAAAAGACAGTTAGAGCGCATAGTGAAGCAGGCAACAAGCGCTTACTTACGTGCTTCCAGGTGCTTCTATTCATCACACGGGCTCCATCTTCAACTCACTTCAGCCCGTCATCCGCCATCGCCGGAACCCTGCAAAACAAGAGACATCATTACTAAAGACTTTAAAGACATTTGAATGACTCGAAACTTACCGTTCGTGCAGTAAACGACGGACAGCAGTCCTCTGAAGTCAAGAGGCCTGCGCTACCTATCCAGTGAAGAAACTGGTTACAGCACCCTGCCCTGAGGCAGATGGAGAGCTCGGCATTCACTTACCTAAGGTGAGAGCGTTAACCTTTGGGGGTCTACAGGAGAGGAGAAGAGGAAAGAGATAGGGACACCCCAATAACCCCAGTTCATTAACCCCATATTTTCTATCTGCAGATATCTTACTCTACACGTCAGGCATACAGTGCACAGAGGTCCAGCCCAAAGAGCCAACCGGGTGCTACACATCACCTTTGAAGATACGGTAGTCGCCCAGTCAAGACCGGCGCCTCTGCGAGAATCAGGTGAGCGTTACAGAACGCAAAGCCTACTGCAAAACTCTCGCCCAGGCGCTATGGAAACCTCGGATACTGACCCCCTAGCCCGGTTACTTGGGGAACTAAGGGCAGAAGTGCATGCAGCTCGTCAGGAAACGAATGCTCTAAGAAGGGAACTAATTATTTCCAAGGAGAGAACAGACAATCTTGCTAGACAAGTGCTACAGTCACAAGCCGGACAGACCCCGTTACCCGCATCAGGGGCAAATCTTCCTTCAACATCCTCTATGAATCCAGTGCAGATCAACCTACCTGGGAATGTACCTCTGGCTCCGCCCGAACGATTTTCTGGTGACCCAAAGAGGTTTGCAGTATTTATCGATCAGTGCCGGTTGCACTTCTTATGCCGGCCAGCAGCCTTTCCAACTGATCAAGCAAAAGTAGCTTTTGTACTTTCGTACCTTAGTGGCAATGCGGCAGACTGGTCGATCCCTCTAGTTAATCAAGATGATCCGGTTCTCCATGATTTTCAAGCCTTTCAGCTTAGTATGAAAAAACTGTTCGCAAGACATTCACAGGGGTAGGCCTTGGACAATGAGCTTCTTTCGTTGCGACAGGGTAATCAAGACCTTTTGGCTTATATTGCATCTTTCAATAGACTAATAGTGGAAACTCAATGGCCTGAGGACAAAAGGATTACGCTGTTTTATAGAGGTCTACGTGGAGAGCTCAAAGACTTTTTAGCCCAAGTAGTGAATCCCCCACAAGACTGTTCGGATTATATAGACTTGGTCGTTCAAATAGATCACAGGCTGCAGAACAGGAAGGCCGATCGTTCCAAGTTTGATGCTCGAGTATTTTCCAAACCGCCAACTCCTTCCAAAGGAGTAGACTCCGGGGAACCCATGCAAATAGGGGGTCTGAAAGGTCCTCTAACACAAAGGGAGCGGGAAAGGAGGAAACAGTTGCAATTATGCCTATATTGCGGAAACTCAGGGCACTTTCTTCGAGACTGTCCGGTGAAACCTGCCAAGAAGGCAGTAGGAGCTGCAGTTACCAAAGTTACAAACTCTGAGCAGGGAAACGACCTCGCCGGACAAGAATAGAGGTCCTCTTGCCGAGCGTGAAAACCAGTTCCGTGACCTCGCATTTCGTGATACCTATGGTCCTCATTAGCCCTGATAATCCGGATCGATTACATGCAATTGAAGCTTACGTCGACAGCGGTGCCATCGGCAATTATGTGGATCATGAAATGGTTTTGAGGATGAATCTAACTCTTTGTCCCAAGGCTGTAAAGGACGTCATTACTACGGTGGATGGTACGGAGATAGCCTCCGGGCCAGTAACGCATACCACTCAAGAGGTGACGCTAGTAAGTCAAGATGGACACCATGAGAAGATCGTGTTCGATGTGATCAAGGCCCCTCAGTTTCAGATTATTCTAGGAATACCTTGGTTAGAGAAACACAATCCTCTGATCGATTGGCGAGCAAGAACGGTCCAGTTTCCAGAATGTGTCTCTACTTGTCACCCTCCACCTGGTGTTGCACTGGCCGCAATTTCTTCAGAGACTCCCCAGTTACCTCCCGAATACCTAGAATACCAAGATGTTTTCCGGAAGGATCAGGCTAACTCTCTACCTCCTCATAGGTCTTATGACTGCCAGATAGACCTGATACCTGGATCTACTCCTCCTTGTAGTAGAATTTATGCCCTCACCGAGCCTGAGAACCTTCACCTTCGACAATACCTGGATCAATACCTGGCAAATGGGTTTATTCGTCCTTCCAAGTCCCCTGCTTCTTCAGCTTTGTTCTTCGTTCCAAAAAAGGAAGGAGACCTTAGAACTTGTATCGATTATCGCTCCCTGAACCAGATCACCGTTAAGAATAGATATCCGTTACCTTTGATCCCTGAACTCCTGGACCAAGTCAGAAAAGCATGCATATATACAAAGCTGGATCTTAGAGGAGCTTACCACTTGGTACGAGTAAAAGAGGGCGATGAATGGAAGACGGCCTTCCGCACCAAGTATGGGCTATTTGAATATCAGGTCATGCCCTTCGGACTTTGCAATGCCCCGGCCGCCTTTCAATATTTTATGAACGATGTCCTCAGAGAGCTCATAGATGTATGTGTTGTTGTTTACATTGACGACATCCTCGTTTATTCTTCATCGGAATCTGAACATCGGAAACACGTGAAAATGGTCCTCGAAAGATTGCGTCAACACAAACTTTTCGCTAAATTGGAAAAATGTGTTTTCAACGTGACTGAAGTTGAATTCTTGGGATTCATATTATCACCTGGCGGAGTGCGTATGGATTCAAAGAAGGTCGATGCAGTTCTCAAATGGCCATCACCATCCTCCGTAAAAGGTGTGCAAAGCATGTTAGGCTTCGCTAACTTTTACCGCAGGTTTATCCCCGAATTCTCTCGAATAGTCCAGCCCATCACCGCCTTGTTAAAGAAAAACAAACGTTTTGAATGGTCTACCGAGGCGGAACAAGCTTTCCAGGATTTGAAGACTAAATTTATCTCTGCACCAATCTTAAAACACCCTTGCCCCGAACTCCCCTACATCGTGGAAACTGATGCTTCAAGCCTTGCCATGGGGGCAGTTCTATCACAAAAGGACCCGGTAACCAATCAGTTGCATCCCGTGGCATTTTGGTCCCGCAAATTCTCGCCTCCTGAAATCAATTACACGATTACTGACAAGGAACTTCTGGCTATCAAGTCTGCCTTTAAGGCTTGGCGGCATTATCTGCTGGGGGCCCGACACACCGTTACTGTGATTACGGATCACCGAAACCTGCAATATTTGAAGACCGCAAAAGCCCAATCCTCTAGACAACTCCGTTGGGCATTATTCTTTGCCGAGTTTGACTTCATAATTACCTATCGACCTGGTACAAAGAACGGTAAAGCCGATGCCCTTTCTCGGATGGGAGTGGAAGAACACTTGGTCAACCCTAAACCTGTACCAATCATTCCCGAACAAAGAATTCTGGGTGTAATCGCCACAGAATCCATAGAGGAAGTTAAGGATAAAGCCAGGCAACTTGTAACTCCAGCAGACATACAGAATTGGCATCTGCAGGGAAAGGACTTTGCAGTAAAGGACAACTTATTGTATTTCCAAGAACGATTATACCTACCCAGCACAGATTTACAGAAAAAAGTAATCTCTTGTTATCACGACTCTTTAATGGAAGGTCATCCCGGTATAGCCAAGACCTCAGAAAAGATCAAGCGCTACTTCTGGTGGCCGTCTTGGAAAAAAGATATCAGAGACTTTATAATGTCCTGTGGAGTATGCGCCCAAAACAAGAGTCAAAAGGAAAGACCAGCAGGCCTCTTACGCCCTATTGACATCCCACCTTGCCCTTGGCATACGCTTTCTATGGACTTCATCACCGATCTACCTCCATGCTCCGGATACAATACGATTCTAGTAATCGTGGACTTATTCTCCAAGATGGCGCATTTCATTCCGCTCAAAGGCTTGCCAACAGCAGCAACTCTGGCCCGAGAATTTCTCGAAAACATCGTCCGACTGCACGGTTTTCCTTCGGTTCTAATTTCGGATCGAGGTAGTCAATTTATTTCTCATTTTTGGCGAAGTTGCTGTCGGTCGGCTCAAATTGATGTGAGACTATCGACCAGTCACCACCCTCAGACCGACGGACAAACCGAGAGGACCAATCAAACTCTGGAACAGTATTTACGCTGCATGCTGCAACAAACTGAAAAAACTTGGAAAGATATCCTTTGGATAGCCGAGTATGCCTACAATAACTCTGTCCATTCGGGAACTGGGAAAACCCCGTTTTTTCTTTTGTACGGCAGTCACCCTCGAACCTCGGAGTTGGATCCCCTCCAAGATCTTGAAACACCAGCAGTAGACTACCTGCATTCTACAATCACCCAAGCCTTTAAGGAAGCTGTTTCTCACCTTCAAAGGGCTAAAGAACAATACAAGAAAGGAGCAGATCAACATCGGAAGGAAGCCCCTCACTATCAAGTAGGGGATCAAGTCTGGTTATCCACCAAATATCTATCTCTAAAAGGGCCACGCACATTCAACCCAAGATACCTTGGTCCCTATTCCATCACTACCATAGTAAACCCAGTAGCGGTCAAGTTGGACTTGCCCCCGCACATGAAGATACATCCGGTCTTCCACGTCTCTCTATTAAAACCCGTGCAACCTCAAACCCGACTAACCAAATCTCCAAAACCTATCCTAGTGGATGGAGAACTCGAGTTTGAAGTCAAAAGCATTCTGGACTCCAAGATCTCCAAATCTAAACTATTCTACCTAATTGACTGGAAAGGCTACGGCCCCCAAGAGAGATCCTGGGAACCTGCTGAATATGTCCACGCTCCTCGCCTAATCAAAAGATTTCACCGAACATTTCCTGACAAGCCAAAACCCCCGGAGAAGCCCGGTTTGGGAGGGGCCTTGAGGGGGGGTACTGTCATGATCTCTGCTTCCAAAAGGTCAGGGTTTTCCCAACTCCCTTGGAAGCAGATCCATAACCCAGGTTCCGAGTGCCAACCAGTCCCAATTGGGACCTTTTGGACCCAGTCCTGGCGCCAGTGGCACCAGGCTCATAAATATGCCCAGTCCCAGCGCTGGAAGCGCCGGGCTCATAATGCTTGGGTGGACTTACCTTCAGCAGACCATGCTGCTTACTTGCCTGCCAGTTGAGCCTCTGATCCTCTTCTGTTTGGAACTACTTTTCCTGTTGGGTGGGGCTGGAGCCACTCCCTAGATTCAGAACACTGGAACTCTTCTGGAAGGCAGGAACTCTTTTCTTACCAGGAACTCTTTTCTTACTTGGGCGTGGCTGTGGAAGGAGACACCTAAGCACTACAGGAGGCTATTTAAACCACACCCGGTGGATGAATCTTGCTTTGCGTTATTCTGCAACCTCTGCAGCAGAACGCTCATCGTGTCTTCTGCATCCGGTCCTGGGCCTAAGGAAAAAGGCTTACCATCCTGAATCCAGTCTTCAGCAACACCTATAAAGACAAGAAAGAACAGGTTAGCATTCCGGCATCTGAAAGGCAAAGGCTTACCATCCTGAATCCAGTCTTCAGCAACACCTATAAAGACAAGAAAGAACAGGTTAGCATTCCGGCATCTGAAAGGCAAAGGCTTACCTACTCTTCGTGCGCTCCGGAGGTCTTCACACTGCATTCCGGCATCTGAAAGACAAAAGTTTACCAACTCTTCGCACGCTCCGGAGGCCTTCGGCGCTGCATCCCGCATCTAAAAGACAAAACAAGGTGCGTTTAAAGACATTGGGGAACTTTAATACTCACGTGCCATTACTCCTTTCCACATCTAATCCAGTGGGTATTCCGGCACCCTGCAGCCGCTCCGAACTCGTACCTGCAAAATAAAAAGACAGTTAGAGCGCATAGTGAAGCAGGCAACAAGCGCTTACTTACGTGCTTCCAGGTGCTTCTATTCATCACACGGGCTCCATCTTCAACTCACTTCAGCCCATCATCCGCCATCGCCGGAACCCTGCAAATCAAGAGACATCATTACTAAAGACTTTAAAGACATTTGAATGACTCGAAACTTACCGTTCGTGCAGTAAACGACGGACAGCAGTCCTCTGAAGTCAAGAGGCCTGCGCTACCTATCCAGTGAAGAAACTGGTTACAGCACCCTGCCCTGAGGCAGATGGAGAGCTCGGCATTCACTTACCTAAGGTGAGAGCGTTAACCTTTGGGGGTCTACAGGAGAGGAGAAGAGGAAAGAGATAGGGACACCCCAATAGCCCCAGTTCATTAACCCCATATTTTCTATCTGCAGATATCTTACTCTACACGTCAGGCATACAGTGCACAGAGGTCCAGCCCAAAGAGCCAACCGGGTGCTACACATCACCTTTGAAGATACGGTAGTCGCCCAGTCAAGACCGGCGCCTCTGCGAGAATCAGGTGAGCGTTACATTAACTCTAAAACGAAAATCATGCAGCCAATTAATCATTCGGAAATGCTATGAAACAAAATGACATGTTGATACATTATTTTTAGAGTTTTTACAAATAGAAACACATGTAGAGTACACACATATTCTGTGAACTGTTGTTTTGAAATAAAAATCGAGGCCTAAAATCTGAAATCCTATTGCAGATGTAAAATTGTGAGATGTACATAATTTGTACACCCAATTGAGAAGGCCCTGTTAAAGGGTTAATTTTGTGTGGCTAAAAACTGGACAATTGTATACCCCAGTCCGAACCTGGTGGGGAGGGGGCATATAACACCACCTCAAATACCAGACTTTTTGGGTACATCCAAACCAAGGTCCGGTTGCTACCATCTCAACCTAGTGCCTGTGTATCAATTGCAGTGTATGTTCGGTTCTCTTATACCATGCAAAGAAGTTGCCTCAAATTGTAAATCCACTAGGCCAAACACTCTTTCTACACAGCAGCATCATGATTTTCGCCAGCTGCAGGCCAGCACTAATAAGAGATGCTAATTCTAGCATGGGCATAATTTTAGGGGGGGACAGGGGTGTTTGTCCCCCCAACTTTCATGGCACACCATTGTGTACCCATTGATTTGGCTGCGGCAACTTTTCTTCAGATGTCATGTCCCCCCCAACTTTTTCAGCAAAGTTACTCCACTGAATACCGAACTACAGAAATGACATGAAAATTATGTGATATTGTGGCACAAGTGGAAAACAGATACTGGCTATGTTAAAAGGAGTGAATGGGAGGTGGTGGAAGAAGATATTTACCATCAAACAAGTTAAATGCAAGTTGTGGCAAAGCCAAAAGACTTCTGCAACACGGTCGACCATGGCATATGTGTGCCAGCTTAGGGAGGTATAAAGGCAGATAAGGGAGATATAAATGGGTCGACCACTCCATCCTGTCCTCTCGGGGCCCATCATGGCCTTGTTTTTATTTTATTCCTACGGACAGGAGTCAGTCACATTCTCTACCCCCCCGTTCTGTCATCTTCCTGTGCACTATCCTGTGGTGTCCCACAGTACTCTGCCTTGTCCCCTGTGCTTTTAAATATCTATATTCGGCTGCTGGTTTGCCTCATCTGCTCCTATGGCTTACGCTGCTATTCCTGCACTGACGACACTCAGATCCTGGTCTGACTAGATTGGGACAAAGTGATGGCAGCTCATGAACTGCGTGAGTGTCTGTCGGTAGTGGGGAGTTGGATGAGTGCGAACTGGCTTAAGCTGAATGGGAACAAGACGGAAGTCCTGGTGATTGGTTCTTCTCCTTCTGTTTCTTTGTGGACCTCTTATTTCTAGCCCCCCAGTTTGGGTGATCTTCCCATCCCAGTGACGCTGGTCAGGAATTTAGGGATCCTTTTGTCATCCTCTTTATCGATGACAACGCAAGTAAGCGCAGTGTGCAAAACTGGGCACTTTCTCGTGAGAGTGTTGCGGAAAGTACTTAACTTTCTGCCTGAAGATTTATGACCTTTGGTGGTAGCATTACTAATAACCAGTCGGATTGACTACTGCAACGCACTTTACCTGGCACAGCCGATCGGTTCCATACATCGCCTACTACTGCTGCAAAATGTTTGCAGCGCGCGTGGCAACTAATTCCCGCTATGTAGCCCACATGTGTCCTGTGTTTCAGGCCCTTTACTGGCACCCGGTCACCCAGAGGAGCACATTTAAATCCCTGTGCTTGATCCACCAGGCCTTTTATTGGCAGGGGGCTGACAATCCAGGACACATTTTGCACCTATATTCAGGGACGGCCACTTCGCTCAGTCAATGCCAATTTGGTGGCAATTCCGAAGGTTCGTCTTGCCTGTGTGAGTGGACAAGCATTTTCGTTTGCAGCTAGCAAATTGTGAAATGGTTTAGCTTGTGACCTTAGAGGCACTGTCAATCATCTTCAGTTCAGGCGTGCGCTGAAGACCATTTTGTTTTAGTAGCATAGGGGGGCAGGTTGCGTCCTTGTTTTCCTCGCGCCAAGAAGCCTTCGGGGGAAAGTGCGCGCTATAAATATGAAAAATATAACATAACAAAAGATTACCAATACACAAATACTGATGAAGCCCTAAGGTGCCAAAGAGAGAATGAGAAACCACTGAGTGCAAACACTGGTGCTCAGTGGAAAATCAGTGTTAATCAAAGAAGCGTAACGAACAGCACTAAGTGCCAAGGGTTATTGGTTGCATGACCTGTAATGGGTGGGCCGTGTGCTCCGACAACTGCGGCTAGACCGAGTAGCCCTAACCTGGGAAAGAGCCAAGAAAGGCCTAAAGACAAAGTCTGTGTAAAGAAAATGCTGAAGTAAAAGAGAGCATGTGGTTTTGGTACAATGTAAAAGGAGTACCAGTGAAAGTTGTTGACATTGGTGAAAACGAAGAGACTTGAACTATTTGGAACTGTGTTACTCTTGGGCAAGGGAACCCCCAAGATACCTTGTAACTGTGACAAACTTGGGGAAGAGACCCCTGAGAGTTTTTGGAGTTGTGTTACACTGGGGAAGGGCACCCGGAGTCCTGTTTCTTTGTGAAACTATTTGAACTTGGGGAAGGGGAAGCTGACCCAAGATCGTACTGGAAGAAGTGCAGAACTCTTTTTTGAACACTATTTATTTTGGCACTGCCATCCCTGCACATTGTATGTCTCAGTTGTGAGGGCACGTATAGATTTTGCATACAAACAGGCTTTTAAGTTGAACTTACTGACACAGACGATCCTTAGTTTCTTTAGGTAGGAAAATCCCACCTTAGCATAGGGCAAGTTGGGCCTTAATCCATTTTGACATATAACATGAAATCCTTTTTGTTTAAAAGGTGAATCTGTTGTCTGTGTCTTGCTTCGTGATGCCTTCACAAACACCCCAAAGTAAGACGGGTATGCCCAGAGGTGGTTCCCAGGAAAGCTGGGCCTTGAGCTCCAGGTTACATCTCACTGTTGATATCGAATGAGGGCCCAACAGATCTTGGGCTGCTTTTGGTCTTGTTCAGAATGTATGTGAGCATGGATTTGCTGCTGTCTTATCATTGGCCACTTGGCTAATGCTTTTTCTGGCTCGGCTTGTGCAAGTGCAACCACATTCCTGTCTGGGAGGAGGTTGTTCTGGTGTGCCATTCTGATATATCTCGGCCGTCCTTTCTCTCGCAGTCAGGGAGCTCTACTAGCCGATGCTCTATGTTGATTGATTGGGACACTTACTTATATCCCAGCGTGTTCCATCCTCTCCTCCACAGGCTGCGGATTTACACAAGATTGCCAATCTGAAGAGTGCAGAACCAGAATTTGGTGTAGCAGCAGAATTTTTCACCCTCAGACTTCTTATCCATGGCAGACTGTGCAAGCTGATGTGCTTGCTCTAGCTGGTGTTTGGGCTGCCTCACGTAGCTGACACTGTTCTCGCTGCTTGTTTCATATACGACCCTCCAAAACAGATGTCTGCAGGCATCCCGGCATCTCTTCTGGTGGCCTCATTGTTCGTAGAGTTGTATGCATGGGTCAGCGTAGCCACATGCTGACTACGCCTGGTATTTTTCTCTGGTCTCAGGGTGCCCAGCATCTCCATAGAATGCAATTGAACCTCTCCCCATGATGGTGGTATGGAGTCATATCGTTCTTCTTGATGCCAACCACGTCCAGCATCTGCTTTATAAAATAAATATGAAAAATATAACATAACAAAAGATTACCAATACACAAATACTGATGAAGCCCTAAGGTGCCAAAGAGAGAATGAGAAACCACTGAGTGCAAACACTGGTGCTCAGTGGAAAATCAGTGTTAATCAAAGAAGCGTAACGAACAGCACTAAGTGCCAAGGGTTATTGGTTGCATGACCTGTAATGGGTGGGCCGTGTGCTCCGACAACTGCGGCTAGACCGAGTAGCCCTAACCTGGGAAAGAGCCAAGAAAGGCCTAAAGACAAAGTCTGTGTAAAGAAAATGCTGAAGTAAAAGAGAGCATGTGGTTTTGGTACAATGTAAAAGGAGTACCAGTGAAAGTTGATGACATTGGTGAAAACGAAGAGACTTGAACTATTTGGAACTGTGTTACTCTTGGGCAAGGGAACCCCCAAGATACCTTGTAACTGTGACAAACTTGGGGAAGAGACCCCTGAGAGTTTTTGGAGTTGTGTTACACTGGGGAAGGGCACCCGGAGTCCTGTTTCTTTGTGAAACTATTTGAACTTGGGGAAGGGGAAGCTGACCCAAGATCGTACTGGAAGAAGTGCAGAACTCTTTTTTGAACACTATTTATTTTGGCACTGCCATCCCTGCACATTGTATGTCTTAGTTGTGAGGGCACGTATAGATTTTGCATACAAACAGGCTTTTAAGTTGAACTTACTGACACAGACGATCCTTAGTTTCTTTAGGTAGGAAAATCCCACCTTAGCATAGGGCAAGTTGGGCCTTAATCCATTTTGACATATAACATGAAATCCTTTTTGTTTAAAAGGTGAATCTGTTGTCTGTGTCTTGCTTCGTGATGCCTTCACAAACACCCCAAAGTAAGACGGGTATGCCCAGAGGTGGTTCCCAGGAAAGCTGGGCCTTGAGCTCCAGGTTACATCTCACTGTTGATATCGAATGAGGGCCCAACAGATCTTGGGCTGCTTTTGGTCTTGTTCAGAATGTATGTGAGCATGGATTTGCTGCTGTCTTATCATTGGCCACTTGGCTAATGCTTTTTCTGGCTCGGCTTGTGCAAGTGCAACCACATTCCTGTCTGGGAGGAGGTTGTTCTGGTGTGCCATTCTGATATATCTCGGCCGTCCTTTCTCTCGCAGTCAGGGAGCTCTACTAGCCGATGCTCTATGTTGATTGATTGGGACACTTACTTATATCCCAGCGTGTTCCATCCTCTCCTCCACAGGCTGCGGATTTACACAAGATTGCCAATCTGAAGAGTGCAGAACCAGATTTTGGTGTAGCAGCAGCATTTTTCACCCTCAGACTTCTTATCCATGGCAGACTGTGCAAGCTGATGTGCTTGCTCTAGCTGGTGTTTGGGCTGCCTCACGTAGCTGACACTGTTCTCGCTGCTTGTTTCATATACGACCCTCCAAAACAGATGTCTGCAGGCATCCCGGCATCTCCTCTGGTGGCCTCATTGTTCGTAGAGTTGTATGCATGGGTCAGCGTAGCCACATGCTGACTACGCCTGGTATTTTTCTCTGGTCTCAGGGTGCCCAGCATCTCCATAGAATGGTGGTATGGAGTCATATCGTTCTTCTTGATGCCAACCACGTCCAGCATCTGCTTTATAAAATCACTCTTAAATCCAGTCCCTTGTCGGAATGATTTCTGGCAGGCCAAACAGTATTTTTCCTGCAGCCAACGGGCAACTGTGATGGTGTGCAGATTTTTGGTGGGAAACGCCTCAGTGTACTGAATAAAGTGGTATGTCACCACCAACATGTTCTTCATACCTCGCCCATCCATCTCTAAGCTGAGGATGTCGCTGCAGACAAAGTCCACTGAATGCAGTGCTGGCAATAGTATTCAATGTCAGCAGATAGCCGAGGCCAGAAAAATCTTGGGTGGACCAACTGAAATGTTCTGTTGCTGCTGAGACGTCCATGTTGTTCATGGAACACATACAATACAACTTGGAGCTATTGCTGCAGTACTACCAGGTGATGTAACACCCGGTCTTCAACTCTGCTATCCTTGTACAGGACTCTACCCTTCTGCACAAGTGTCTTCTGCTCCCTCAGCATTGCAGCATGATCTGTATCGCTGGAGACATTCCTGAGCACATCCGCCTATAGAAAGACCCAAAAGCCCATATAGAAAGAATAAGTAGTTTAAAAAATGTACAATGCGATCCAAGGATTGACAGACATCTGTAATGCTGGTGTACGGTCTCTGTAGTGGAATGAAGATGTTAGATATGCAGTCTCCAGCACATTAGTATTAATTTATTAAAAAGGTAATGGCACACACCAAGCTTAAAATGTATGCATATCTAAGAATCTGTGTACAAAATAATATATTTAAAAAAATGTGCTTTGCACATGATCTATGTACAAGGTATCCTTACTTGACAAGCAGTCTGGGCATCCCACTTTGACTGTAACTGTGCTCTGCAGTGCTGTTCATGGTATCGAGCCCCTAGACCATGTGTGCTTAGTGGCCCAGGGCAGAAGCATATGTTAGAAGTAGCCCAGTGTTGTTTTTACAGAGTGGGGTGCCAATTTATATCTCCCTTAGCTGCCTTTATACCTCCCTAAACTGGCACACATATGCCATGAGTAGCATAGCACACTTAGCAGCAGCAGGGGTCTCCAGATGGTGTGTTCTAGCCATGCCGCGTATGCCAGGAGTGACCCAGGCACTTGTAGCAGCAGCAGGGGGCCCTGCAGAATTCTCTCACATGAGCCACATGTTCTGGGCAGTATGGGACGGAGACACGGCTCTCCTAAGGAAGGGTGGGTCCGGCACCTGTCACACAGCACTCGACTTTCTGATGGGAAGCACTGTGAAGGAATTAGAGTGGCTCAGGCAGCGGTAATTTATGCATTGCACAGTGCCCATCTTCTGAACAGGGCACTGCATTGTTAAATGCCAAGCCATACTTGGCGGTGACTCATTGCGTAGTGGCTCTCCAGGTCATGCGTCACCACATTGCAGATCCTGGGCTGCGGCGTTGACTATGGTGCACTGCGCCACTTCTCACACCAGGGTGCTGTGTCGTGACATCAGGGCTACGGCGGTGAGCACAGGGGTGCAGGACCCATCCTAGCCTGGGGTGCCGCAGTCAGGATCATGTTGCTTTGCACAGGGACATGGTCATACCCTTCCTGAATGGGATAGGCGGAACAAAGTCAGCTAAGACCAAGTGACGTTCTTCTGCCTTAGTTTTGGGGAATGGTGTGGTGGTTGGGAAACCCTGTGTACCTTGTCTGGGCCCAGCATCACACCTCAGGTGGTGACACACATCCTTGTAACCACCACCTGCATTACCCCTAAGCACAGGCGAAGGACTTCATCAGAGTTGGTATTGGCAATTGGAAGCAAAGAGACCTACAGCAGAGCCTGTGCTTTACACACTGCTCTGCAGCACACTGACACAATACTTGCTCCCCTATGCCAAGGTTGACGTTACTAAAGTGAGTCTACAGTTAACACTGCCTATGGGCAAATGGCTTAAGAACCAGTCACAGGTCCTACTTTCCTGCTAGGTTTCGCCTGTCACGTGGTTTAAATAGCTTCAAGAAAGTAGTCCAGGTAAAGTAGTTCCTAGGCTACCACACCCAAAACACTATACCGCATAGCTTGGTTCCAAGGAGCCAAGCTATGTGGATGCCTCCATGTTGGCTGGCACTTGAAATAAAGTAGTTCCCTAAACACAAGTCTTTATTAAGTATGAGCCTGGCGCCGAAGGCGCCAGGACCGGCTCCAAGAGGGCCTAGGCAAAGGATGCCTAAGTTTGTTGGAGACCCGAGCCAAGACCTCTCCTGGCCCATGGGCTTGCCAGGAGGGTTTCTGGATATGGGTCGTGACAGCACTCACCCCCAAGGCCCCTCTCAAGGTGTTCCTTCTGTCCGGCCCAGGTTTAGTTGGAAAGTTTCGATGATATTTTTTCATCAGACGTGGCGCATGAATGTTTTCACAGGGTTCCCAGGATCTATCTTGGGGTCGAAATCCTATCCAAACAACTAGGTAGTATAGCTTGCCCCTTGAATACTTGGAATCCAGGATGCTTCTGACTTCGAATTCTGGTTCTCTGTCATAAGTATGGGTTTTGGTGGTGTCCCAATCCGTGTACCGGGCTGAATTGGTTTTAAAAGGGACACATGAAATACTGGGTGTATTTGTAGGTTAGGTGGTAAATCTAGTTTGACGGCCGTTGGATTAATAATTGCCTTGATGGTGTAAGGCCCTAAGTACCTGGGTTGAAAGTTCTGGGTTCCCTTGATGGGTACAAATCTGGCGGCCTGCCAAACCTTGTCTCCTACCTGATAGCCAGGGGCTTTTTTCCGGTGTTGGTCGGCAAACTGCTTTTGCTTTTCTTTGGTGAGAATAAGATGTTCTTTGGCCTTTTTGAAAGCCTGAGTGATGTTGGTGTGAAGGGTTTTTACTGCTGGCATTTCCAAACAGGTTGGAAGATCCAGTTCTGAGGTATGTGGGTGTCTACCATAAAGGGTATAAAAGGGTGTTTGTCCGGTATTGGAATGCAAGGAATTGTTTTATGCGTACTCGGCTATCCATAGTAAGTCTTTCCAGTCTCTTAGTTCATGGTGCAACATGCACCGTAGGTATTGCTCGATGGTTTGATTGGTCCTCTCGGCCTGACCGTCAGTTTGGGTGTGATGGCTAGTGGATAGCCGGACGTCAATTTGCGCCAATGCACAACACTTTCTCCAGAAGTTGGAGACAAACTGGCTTTCTCGATCGGAGATCAGGACTGATGGGAAGCCATGTAGTTTAACAATACCATCCAGGAACACTTTGGCTAAAGTGGATGCGTCAGGGAGGCCTTTGAGCAGAATAAAGTGTGCCATCTTTGAGAATAAGTCCACGACTACAAGAATGGTGTTAAACCCTTGACTGGGAGGTAGGTCAGTGATGAAGTCGAGGGAAAGAGTGTGCCATGGAGTGGGAGGAATGTCCAAAGGTTACAGAAGACCGGATGGTTTTTGCGACTTATTTTGTGCGCAGACTCCGCAGGACTGAATATATTGGATGACGTCTTTACCCCAGGCAGGCCACCAGAAGTTCTGTTTTACCTTGACTAGAGTCTTGGTGATTCCAGGGTGCCCTTTGATCAGAGAATCGTGATAACCTGAAATGATTTGTTGTTGTAAGCCTTTGGTGGGTACGTACAGACGATCCTTAAAAAAGGGTAAGTGATCTTTGATGGAATATTGTTCCCCCTGCGCTTGCCATGCAAGGAAAGTATCTGGATTCATGGTTCGTTGAATCTCGTTTCTCAGTTCTACTTGGGTTAAGGCCGTAGTGAGGCCCAAGAGTTTGTGTTCCGGTATGATGGGGACTGGGTCTGGGGTCGTATATACTATGTCATCAGTGCCTGTACGAGAGAGTGCGTCAGCTTTTCCATTCTTGACCCCTGGTTGAAATGTGATGACATAATCATATTCGGTGAAGAAAAGGGCCACCGCAATTGGCGTGAAGACTGGGCTTTAGCTGTTTTAAGATATTGCAGTTTTCGGTGGTCCGTGATAACTGTAATGGTGTGTCTGGCCCCCAGAAGGTAGTGCCGCCAGGCTTTAAAGGCGGATTTGATCGCCAAGAGTTCTTTGTCCGTGATGGCGTAATGAATCTCCAGAGGTGAGAATTTTTTCGACCAGAAGGCCACTGCATGTAGCTGGCCGGTTTCGCGACCTCTTTGTGAGAGGACAGCTCCCATTGCTATACTGGAAGCGTCCGTTTCCACGATATAAGGAAGATCTGGGCGAGGATGTCGCAGGATTGGTGCGGAGGTGAACCTTTTCTTAAGTTCCTGAAAAGCTTTTTCTGCTTCTTCGGTCCAGGCAAATTTTTTGTTGTTTTTTCGTAGCAATACGGTGATCGGGTGTACGACCTGAGAGAAGTCTGATATGAACTGGCGATAGAAGTTTGCAAAGCCCAACATGCCTTGTACCCCTTTTACTGACGTTGGTGATGGCCATTTCAAAACGGCGTCTACTTTATGCAGGTCCATTCTGATGCCTCCTGGAGTAAGAATAAAACCCAGAAACTCAACTTCGGTGACGTAAAAAAAACACTTTTCAAGCTTTGCAAATAAACAATGTTCACGAGCATGGTGAGGACTGAACGGACGCGCTTGATATGATCCTGTTTTGAGGTTGAGTACACTAGGATATCATCTATGTACACTAGGGCGCAGACATCAATTAACTCTCTCAAGACGTCGTTCATGCAATATTGAAATGCTGCGGGAGCGTTGCATAACCCAAAGGGCATGACTTGATATTCGTACAAACTGTATTTGGTACGGAAAGCAGTTTTCCATTCGTCTCCGCTTCTGACCCGGACCAGGTGGTACGCTCCTCGAAGGTCCAATTTGGTGTAAATGTGGGCATCTTTGACCTGGTCCAGCATTTCAGGGATAAGTGGCAAGGGGTAACGGTTCTTCACGCGGATCTGGTTTAATGCGCGGTTGTCAATACAGGTTCTTAAATCCCCTTCTTTTTTCCGTACGAAGAACAAAGGACTGGCTGCAGGGGACTGTGATGGACGGATGAATCCGTTTGCAAAGTACTGGTCTAAATAAGACTTCAGATGAAGGTTTTCAGGTTCCGTAAGAGCATAGATTCTACCGCAAGGGACTTGTGCACCTGGACCAAAGTCGATCTGACAGTCATAGGGCCTGTGCGGCGGCAGCGTGTTTGCTTGGTCTTTCTTGAATACATCCTGGAAATGGTGGTATTCCTCAGGCAAGGTATTAGTTACTCCCAGGGTTGATGCTGTCGCTCCGGGAGTCGTAGAGATACTGAAAGCAGGTTTCTGTTCTTGATAATAACAGGCTGGGGAGCAGTCGCTGGGGAAGGGTAATTTCCTTGCCCGCCAGTCAATCGACTAACCGACATGTGAACGACTAACCATGGCATCCCTAGTATGAGCCAGAATTGAGGTCCCTTGATGAGATCGAATGAAATAAGTTCCCGATGTCTGTCCTGGCACAGCAAGGTTATCTCGGCTGTGCATTGGGTTACGGGCCCGGAAGCGATTTCTGTCCCATCCACCGTAGTTACCTTGTCTGTAGTCGGCTTGGAACTTAGGGGAAGCCCCATCTCTGCAGCCAGGTCTTGATCTATATAATTCCCAACTGCTCTGCTGTCGATGTATGCTTCAACGGCATGCATTCTTGACGACCGTTGGTTATTAATTTTGATCACCGGTATTGCAAAGTGTGAGGGCGGTGGCTCTTTTCTCTCACTCAACAAACTGGCCTCTACGTTTGCCAAGCTGGGTAGTTTTCCGACTTAGATTCCTTCTCTTCATCTTTTTCCGTGGCCCAGACGATCTTCCTTGGAGGTTTCACTGTGCAGTCCTTCAGGAAATGCCCTAGTTTTCCGCAATACAGACATAGTTGTTGTTGTCTCCTTTTATCTCGCTCTTGTTTGGTTAGTGGACGTCGTACCCCTCCGATTTGCATAGGCTCCACAGTACTTTCTTGCACTCGAGTTACATTGTCTCTAGATCGAATGTACACATCCCGAGGGTCCATTTTGGAACGGTCTGCTTTTCGGTCTTGCAACCGGTGGTCTAGTTGTACGACCAAATCTATGAATTCAGAACAGTCTCCAGGAGGATCAACCACTTGAGCTAGAACGTCTTTTAAATCGCATCGTAAGCCCCGATAAAACAACGTGGTTCTTTTGTTTTCAGGCCACCTAGCTTCAGCAACCAATCTGTTGAAAGTAGCAATGTACATTAACAAGTCCTGATTCCCCTGTTGGATGGAAAGGAGTTCATTGTCCACTGCTTGCTCTCGGGTATGGCGAGCAAAAAGTTGTTCAATTTCCCTCTGAAATCCCCCAAAGTCATGTAATAAAGGATCATCATGGGTCACCAATTGTACCGACCAATTTGCTGCGCTACCACTCAGGTATGATAAAACAAAGGCTACCCGAGCTTGGTCATTTGGGAATGCCTCAGGCCTGCAAAGAAAGCGAAGGCGACACTGATTCATGACAGCTGCGTATTTCCGTGGATCACCTGCAAACCTCTCCGCTGGTGTCAAAGGAACTGTTCCTGGTAACATGATTTGTACCGTAGTAGAGGTAGTGGATGGCATGGTAGGATTTTGCATCGTTGGGTTGTTTCCAGGTAGAGACGTCTGTCCTGCTATGATTGCAAGTATTGCCGGCTAATTTCTTCAGTTTGCTCTTTAGTCACTAATAAGTCTCTCCGGAGAGCGTTAGTCTCTTGTCGGGCAGAATGAACCTCGGCACGAAGTTCTCCTAACAATTGGGCCAATTGGTCTAATTCCGATGTTTCCATGGCGCCCAGGTGGATTGGTTTGGCAGGCTTCGCGTTCTTTTACGCTCACCTGGTATCCACGGGGATGCCACCCAGCCGTAGGGACTCTGGTACGCTTCTCTGCGATTCCCAGGTGTGACCAGCGGGGAAGTTCTGCCTTGAATACAGGTGGGCAGTGTTCAAGACTGGGCAACTGGGATAATCAGCCCCCCACCACCCTGTATGCCCGCAGCCCCTCTGGACCTCTCCTCACCTTGTTGTTAATTCAGGTGTGCTCTCCATCCTGCCTTCTTGGCAGGGGTGCGTTGTCCTTTGTGGGCGAATGCGATCTAGTTACTTCACTGATGCCGGCCTGCTTTGAGTCTTTTGGGTAGGTCTTATTGCTGTTGCATATTGTTGTTATTCTTGCATGCCTTTCTTGGTTTAATAAATGTCTCTTTCTCTTCCTTAGGTGCGCGGAAGTCCAATGTGATGCATTGGCTGAATTGGGTCTCGCCGGTAAATGATGGCGTATAAAGAGCGCTATGATGCGGTAAGTAGACGCTATGCCCAGCGCAATGATGCCTTGCCTTTGCTAACCTGTTGTCTTTTCTTTCCCCTAGATCGCGGTGCTCACCCGATGTATGAAATCCCGAGGCGATGCTGGTCGAGGGGCGACTTGCGAGGTAAGCTTTTCGGCACAATTCGTTATGTTGTAAAAGTGTCTAATGTCTTGTTTCTTCCTTTTTTGCAGATCCGCCGGTCTGGGAGACGCGCTGATCCTAGGATGCTGTTCGCAGGAGCTGTGGGCAGCTAACAATGAAAATTACAGGTAAGCTGCTACTGCTGACAATGACCTCTTGTCTCTTTACAGATGCTGTTCTTCCGAGGTTCGCGGGTACAGCTGAACACGATGAACACGATGAGCGTCACGTTGCAGGATTGCAAAGTAACGCAAAGCGTGTTATCCAAGTCGGGTGTGGTTTAAATAGCTTCAAGAAAGAAGTCCAGGTAAAGTAGTTCCTAGGTTACCACACCCAAAACACTATACCGCATAGCTTGGTTCCAAGGAGCCAAGCTATGTGGATGCCTCCATGTTGGCTGGCACTTGAAATAAAGTAGTTCCCTAAACACAAGTCGCCAAAGGCACCAGGACTGGCCCCAAGAGGGCCTAGGCAAAGGATGCCTAAGTTTGTTGGAGACCCGAGCCAAGACCCCTCCTGGCCCATGGGCTTACCAGGGGGGTTTCTGGATGTGGGTCGTGACATGCACCTTGTCACCTTCCGTGGTATTCCTTTTCAGCAGTCTTTGAACTACAATCCCCAGAAGCCTAAGAGGCAGATTACCTTCAGGTGTGATGCTCCAGGTGCTGCTAAATAGCCTGATTCAGCGCAGGGCAGGTCAGTATTTAAGCAGCTGCCTGCATGGGGCACAGGGCACTTGCATTGAGTTCCCTCCCAGCCCATTGTGCTTTGATCCTTGGATTTCTGCTGTGTCCTGTTGTTTCTAGAACCTGCTCCTGTTCCAGTACCCTGTGTTCTGTGCCCTGCAGCCCTGCTACTCTGCCTGCTTTCTGCTGTGGACCTCTCTGCATCCTGCATTGCAGCCATGCTCCCCTGCTTGCAGTCCTCTGTTCCCTGTCTGCAGAAACTTGCTCTCTACAACCAATTATCTTTTTCCCTGCCAGCAGTTCCTTGTTCTATGCCCATAATCCGTGTTACCTGGCTTTAGCTTCCAAGTTTCCAGTCCTGAGTTTCCTTATCTGCCTGCAGTCCTGCCCTTGTTATTCCAGTCCATGGGACTTGATAATCTTTACACATTAACTGCTCATTCCGCTCTCTCCCGTAGGGTACACTTTCCCTCCTTTAACTGCCCAGAAAGAAGGAAAGAGAGAGAGATAGAAGCACAACCTCCTACAACAGAAGTTTCAGAAGCCTACTGTAAAATGGCTGAGCAGGGTGTGCCCTGAAATATCAAAGCACCACCGTAGTTAATATATGATGGCTATCTATAACATATATTTAAATGATTTCGTTTTTTAAATTATTGTATTAGTTTTCCATTTACTATAGTTTGTTTACTCCAGTGAAACCACTTCCTGGGATGTCATCAGGCCAAAGGTCATGTCATTTCACTTCCTTTAAATTCAACAGGGAAGGGAGAACTCAAAGCGCATGTGATGCCACATTAGAACAAATACCTATGGCGTGGTCACATATCACACTGCTGCTTATGACTGCTCAACCACAGGTAAGACGTCCTAAATCTGGTATTATGGTACACGGCCAGTGGTGGGAAATAGGGTCAGTGATGAATAGCACAATGTCTGTCAATTTCTGACATCATAGGAATTCTGCTAGCAGTAAAACGTTACCATTGGTACTATTTTTGGGTACATAAATAATACCAGCAAAAATAAAAGTTACAATCTGTGACTGGGATAGGTTACCTGCAGGACATATCACTTTCCCATGGTTATATGTATGGTATGTGTCACACACATAACAGACAACAATTTACATTGCAACATCTGCTAATTGAAAGACTTTTTTTTTTAAGACCAGCTCAGAGCTGATCATTTTATCCAGTGGTAACTGCAATCATTTGTAGACATCATTTCTGCGATGGGGATTGTTGGTGGTACAGTTTTACTGCTCACTGTCATCTTAACACTGCCAGTTTATCAGTGGTAATTGAGCAGAAAATCAGCACAGGGCATATTTCAAGTCTAGTAGTATTTTCCCCTTCTGGGACTGCGGGTAATCTGCCACCAGCAGTAGATACCACTTACCACTGGTGGGATTATTACCACTGCTGCTAAAATGAGGCCCTTGATGGTCAGCTTGAACCCCAAGTTCCCTGTACACACTTACCCAAAGAAACATGGAATTGCTAGACCAATACCAGTTACAACAGGACAAAGGGCAAACACATTTTTCTAGCAGGCGAAGTAAAATACTGATTAGCATGAAAACACAGAACCCAAAAAGTAGCCCCAGAAGGGAGTACGTGGCAAGCACAGATGCAGACTAGATAACAGAAGAAAAAGCGCCACTTTTGTAGTGCTTGAATAAACCCTTGCGGTCAGAAAGCCAATGAGTCACCAATAGTTAAACTGATATGTACTGAAAGGTTGTTCTCTGCATTGTGAACATGGCCTATATCTCCCCAGATGCCATCTCAGTGCTGATGTATTATCAAGTACTGATCTCTTTACCCACTGAGGGGTCCCTGGCAACTTCCCTACCAACCACCGGCTCGCATGAAGAGTGCACCAGCATACTAAGCTAGGGCCCCAGTGCACCAGAATGTGTATTCCTAATAGGGACGAGTTCAGCCTCCGGCACTGACATGGTCGCTTGCCCACCCTGTTAAGGATTGTTGGGTCCTGGATGGGGCTCAGCTGTGTTCATTGGCAGGGTCAAACAAAAATCAAAGTTTGCATAGATCCTAATGCTTAGAATGTAAGCAGTTTGTTTTGTTTATTGTTCGCTTGTTAGGCGCTTATACAGCAAGTAAAATACTGTTTCAAAGCGCCCACAGGGCGAGGGGATGTAACAAGGGAGTGAAATACATTACAAAACACGATGTTTAATAAGAGCAGTGGGGGGGGGAGGAAGGAAGGATGAACCTACTATGCCTTGTGAGTATTCAGAACGTGCAAGTGCAGCAAGGTAGAGGGAAGAGGGCGTAAGTGCTGGGGAGTCTGGGCTCATGGGTGAACCACAGATGAAGTGCTTGGGTTGTTGAGTGCTACACGGCCAGGCCATGTTAGGAGTAAGGGAAAATCTCCACCGTGGAGGGTGTGCCAGGGCAAGTACTGAGGGTAGACAGGAGCTGGGCCAATTGGGTGCAGGAGGCCAGGGGCCCAAGGATGCATAACGGCCCCGGACACTAATTACAGCAACTGTGGGATGAGAAGAGAAGAAGGGAAAGGGAAGGTAAAGAGGAAAGTCTTGAGGAGCTTCTGGAATTTAAGGAAGTCCTGCTCAAGGCGTAGAGGCAGGGGGGGGCTGTTCCATAGGAGGGAGCCAGCTGAGGAAAGCGATCGCTCATGGGCCATCTGTTTAGCAAAATACTTTACACACAAAGAGTTGGTGCCAGAGGAACTTAGTGGTCTAGAGGGAGAGTATTAAACAAGATAAAGTTGAAGATAGTGTGGTCCCCGGTCCCAGACAGCCTTGTGGATGATGCAGAGGGATTTGAATTTAATCCGTGCAGCAACTGGGAGCCAGTGAAGACTTTTTAGGGCAGGCGAGATGCAGTCCCTTGGTTTAAGGCCAAGGATAAGTCTTGCTGCCTTATTCTGGATTAGCTGGAGGGGTCACAGAGTGGAAGAATGTAGATTCAGGAGGAGACTATTGCAATAGTCAAGCCTAGAGAGAAACAGGATTTGGGTAACATTGAGCCTCTGTGGGAAAGTCAGAAAAGGGAGAATTCCTTTGAGAAGGAAGAGCTGAAAGTCGGACTTCTTGGCAATGTCCTGAGTGTGAGGGAGGAAGGAGAGAGAGGAGTCGAAGATGACTCCAAGGTATCTGGCTTCAAAAGAAGGACCAAGGGGAGGCCAGAGTTAGTTAGTTAGTATGTTGAGTTATGACTTATAAGGAGGTCCAGAGAGGTGAACGGCTGCTTTTGGAAACCATTTCATAACTAAGGGTAAAGAGAATCAAATGCAGCGTAGGATGTGTTAGCTTGGCTCTAGAGGAGGCAGGTTTGCTGAGGGCCTCGTAGGTCCAGGAGAAAGAAGAGCACACGATTGCAGAAATTAGAAAAGGTCCAAAGGCCATCTAGAGGAATTTCACCTCTGGAAAAGTGAACCAGGAAGTCAAGGAGAAATTGTTTAGCTGTGTGGTCTCATGTAGAAATGTTGTCCAGGAGATCTGGCTTTCGAGTCGTCCTGTGTATGGTATAGTAAGGTCACTGGGGATGCATACATTTTTTTAGTGGTGGGGGAAGGAATAGGATTTATCATCTAATAGTTCAACGCTTAAGGATTGTTTTGGTGTGCATGGTGATGCTCACCCACCTGACAGGGAGACAGGATGAGAAACATGGTTCTCAAGAGTACGCAACTGTAAACAATCATCTCCCAAAGGAGCATGGGAAGCTGAACGTCTGGTACAGTGCGGGACCCGGCTCAGCATTATGACTGAAAGTGTGCTTAAAGGGCAGATCAGTTGTACTGTGATCCTGAGGGGGCATGCTCTGTTGTGCAAGCAGGAATGGGCTTTGGAGGATCAGGCATGAGGATTGATACTGCACGGCCAGGCAGCATAGGAATGTGGGTGAGAAAGTGCAGCGCTGGGCATAGTAGCTGGGGTCTTACCATATGCCATGACAGCAAGGGCATTTTAGGTGGTCCAAAATACAGAGAGGGCACTTACAAATGGATTATTCACTTTGCAAAAGTGTCAGAGTTCAAGGATAACCAAACAAGTGAGTGACATGATCAGAGTCTTGAGTCAGGCTCCTAACAGGCCTGTGCTTCTGAGTCCCAAAATTGTATTACATAACAGTTAATGGTCAGAGTGAACTTTCCTCCCTTCTTTACCAGAGACTCTCAGAGTGTTCATGTTTGCATGGCTTTCAGAGCCCCACCTGGCAGCTCCTAGTGTGCAATGGCCCTTCTTGGCAGTGGTGATTGAGTTTGCTGATTACAGACTATTTCTTCCCCCTCTGTCCTGGGTTGATTTTCAGGATGGGCTCATTATAGCCCCGTGCTCCAAGGGCAATGTGGCAGTTAGGGTGGGTGAGCCCTCCATTCCCGGCATCTCCAGGAATCCTGGTCTGTTTTAAGTGCTTTGGTCATTGTGCTGGTCCCACCATAATTTGGCTCCATGTGATTATGTAGGCGGGGAAATGCTGCCTGGTAGGTGACTTTTTTTTTCCTGACCCCTTCTTTTCCCCATATATTCTAGGAGGGGTATAATTATACATTATTACCTCCAATCCTAGAACATTTGGGGGAAAGTGTAGTGTTGGATTTTCCGGAGGGTGCATTTTTAAGGAAATATCGCCACCTGGGAGCCATTTTGGCGACTCTCTCTCTCTCTTTCTCTCTTTTTCTCTCTTTTTCACCATGTCCTCTTTTAATTCATTAGTCAGTGGCCCTATAAATCTTTGAATCCAGATCAACATGGCTCTCCCTGTGCGCAGTACTTGCCCATTAGCTGCACTCCTACACCTGCCCTACTGGTTCCGCCACCTGCCTCCCACCACCCCCTCCAACCTTTGGCCCTCTTGGCATAGACACTGTTGGTTGTTTGCCCCGCATCTCTCTGTCCTCCTCCGCCCTCCCCCCTCATCTTCCTTCTTCACTTTTCCCCTTTCATCCACACTCCTGGTCTTTCCCCTCTGTTGGGGGTCTGTCCTTTGCCCCCCCAGGCGTGCCCGTGAGCCCCCAACCCAACAGAGCTCACACGCACACGTCCGTCAGGTTCGGGCTCCCCGGTCGCTCTACTGCTTCCGGGAACGCCCCGTTTATTTAAGCCGCACGCGGCGACGTGCAACGTCACGCCGCCGCGTGCGCAGCCCTTACGGGGCAACGCCACACTCCTCCTTTTTCAGGAGGACACGCAATTACGTTATTAGTTAAACACAACATATCACACAACAAACAACTTGCCCAAACTGGACCCAGGCCCCTTTAATGTCAGCCACCCTCACCCCGGACGACTCTCCAACTGTCCCAACACATACTCACTGAGGTAAGCAGGTTTCCCTCGCCCAGTCCTCTGGGGGTACCTCCCGCTCACCTCCGGCACCGACAGTCCATCACCAGTAGCCTCCCGACACGGAGAGGCCGGGACACCGAGAGGGGGCCCACCTTCCTCAGGGATCTCGGCGACACCAGGATCCAGAGGGGGTTCAGTTCTCGAGTCCCCCAGCTTCTTGAAGAAGCTGACGTTACGGGTGACAGCCGTTCGCCCATCGGAGGCCGTCACCATTGACCCCTTCACGGCGACCACATCCAGAGGCGCTGGTTCATAAGGTAGGGACAACTTCCCGTGAGGATGGCGGTTCCGGATGAGCACCTCATCCCCGGGTTCCAGCCGCTGGGGCCGCAGGCCCCGGCGCACGTTCTCTTGGCTGATCCTGGCCAGTCGGTCGGCCTCAACCTGCTGGTCGTTGATAATCCCGGGTTCTCTCTCCTGTACCTCCGGCAGTAGACCCCGGGGGCATCGCCGGAACAGCACTTCCGCCGGGGCGACACCAGTGGAGGCATGTGGGGTGGTGCGATACACTCTCAGGAACTGATACAATGCCCGTTGGAGGGGCTGGCCTTGTCCTTGCGCAATCCGAAATGTCTTGTTTAGCGTTCGCATCAGTCTTTCCGCATCACCGTTGGCCCGAGGCCACAGAGGGGATATCTTTCGATGTTGAACTCCACAGCTGGCCAGGAACTCTGAGAAACGTTCGCTTTGAAATGGCGACCCATTGTCCGAGCACAGCGTCAGGGGAAATCCGTGGGTTGCAAAGATCTTTTCCATGCCGACTACCACATGCTCGAATGCCACCGATTCCACAAACTCCACTTCGGGGTACCGGGAGTACTCATCGACTATGGTTAGAAAATGGGTGCCCACGGACGTGGACCCAAAGTCCGCATGCACGACCTCCCAGGGCCTGGTCCCTCGAGGCATTGCTTCGATAGCCGGTTCCCTCTGCACCGGGGAGGCTGCCTGGCACCATACACAGGCTGCCACAAAGACATCAACCCTTTTCTCCAACTCCGGGAACCAGACCTTCATCCGCAGCCTCGCCTTCGTCTTGGCAGCACCCTGATGTCCGTGATGGGCCAAAGCGATCACCTCACCCACTTTGGAGTGGGGGACCACTATGCGATCCCCCCGGAGCAGGAGCCCTGACTCCGAGAAGGACAGCTCATCTTTCACCTTCCACAGCTGTTCAAGGGCGGTCTTCGCCTCATGGGTCCGCCCTGCGAGAGCTTCCAAGACGAGCTTCCAGGAACCGCTCTGCATCGGCTGCTTCAGTATCTGGAAGCACCCATCCTCGGCCGCCGCAGCCTCCAGCTCCGACAGGGGCAGTGCATTTGGTGTTGCTCCCTCCACCACCATCCGGACATGGTCGTCCGCTTCTTCTGCGCAGGTGTCTCCCGCCACTCCCCCACGCACTCCGGGATGACGGGAAAGGAAGTCCGCTGCATTGTTGGCACCTGGCCGGTATTCCAGCGTGACCCCGTAATCAAGCAATGCGAGCATCCATCTCTCAATTCTGGCCGGGGGCTTAGATGACGAGCCCGCCAGAATCGGGAGCAGGGGTTTATGATCAGTCACCACAGTCACCGGGCGCCCCAGCACATAGAGGCGAAAATGTCAGCATCCCCACAAGACCGCCAGGGCCTCCCTCTCGATCTGGGAGTACCGCTGCTCCGTTTCCGAGAGCGCCTTGCTGGCGTATGCTACGGGCCGGAGGTTTCCATCCCGGTCCACCTGGGTCAGGACCGCCTCCAGGCCGAACGGACTGGCGTCAACCACAATCTCCGAGGGTAGCGCCGGGTCGAAAAACGCCATGGTGTCTTCCGTTGTTAGGGCGCTCTTGATGTCCTCGAACGCCGACTGTTCCAGTGGACCCCAGTGCCAGGCGGTCTCTTTCTTGGTAAGAGCTCTGAGCGGCTCAAACCTCGAGGCCAGGTTTTGGATGAACCAACCACAGTAGGTCACCATGCCCAGAAAACTTCTCACTTCCGACACGGATTCCGGGGGCTGTGCACTCTTTATGTCCTGAACCTTCCGCGGGTCGGGTGACACCCCTCGCTCCTTGAACACGAACCCAAATAATTCTATTGATGGGCGCAAGAATTCGCACTTGTCCCTATGGAGGGTGAGGCCCAATGACTGTAGTCTCTCGAAGGTCTTGGCCAGGCGCTTCAGGTGGATCACCTCCGTGTTGGCAAACACCAAAATGTCATCACTGATGTTGAGTACCCCCCGGATAATGTTCTGAAACACTACGGCAGCCGACGATACCCGAAAGCTCAACCTCTTGTACCTGTAGAGTCCCCGGTGGGTGGTGAATGTAGTAATGTACCGGGACTCCGGATGGAGGACAACTTGATGGTACCCTGCTCTGAGGTCGAGTTTGGAGAAGAATCTGGCCCCCTGTACCTCAGCAATTATGTCATCGATGGTCGGGGTCAGGTGTCGCTCCCTTTTTATGGCCTTGTTGGGTAGCCTCATATCCACACAGATGCGAACGGAGACCGGCTGCTTTGGTTTCCTGGCCACGACAATGGGGGACACCCATGGTGTTGGGCCTTCCACTTTCTCGATGATGTCCAAGGCCACCAGGTTGTCCAGTTCTTTGTCGACTTGCTCCCTCAGATGAAAAGGAACTCTCCGGTGTTTCAGGGCAATTGGTTGTACTGAGTCGTCAATGTGTAGCCGGACTGGATCACCGGTCATTCTCCCAATGCCGTTGAACAGGGCTGCGTACTTGTCCAGTAGATCGTTGATATCTTCCAGGTATACTGAGTACGCAAAGCTCACTATCCCGAGTGCCTCCGCAGCCGCACAGCTCAGCAGGGTGTTGTTGCTTATGGGGGTCACATAGAACCGGGCTCTGATCTTCGAGCCTTCATTCTCCACCTTCGCCATGAATGCTCCGTCCAGCGGTATGGGCTCGAGTCCACCGAAGGCGAAGATGCGAGCTCTTGGCACAGCCAGGTTCGGTAATGGGTCAAGAGCGTCATAATGTCCCCTCGCCATAACATTGACCGATGCCCCGGTGTCCACCAGCACGGGAACAGGCGAGCGGTTCACCTCCACCACGCACCTTGGCTGTCTCCTGCTTTTGCCTTTCAGGATCCCCATGCTTGAGACGAAGAAGATGTTTTCCTCCTCCTCTCCTTCAGCCTCCTCTGCCTGAGCCTCCTCTTACGCTTGATCCACCTGGGCCACGTTGGATGGCCGGGTTTGGCGCGGAGTCCAGATTCGGGCAGGACCTCTGGGTACCATGACAGGTAGAGCCGACTTACACACTCTCGAGAAGTGATCCGGCAGCCCACATCGGCCACATGTTCTTCCTGCGGCTGGGCTCTCTGTGGGGTGGGGGAGGTCATAGCCACATTTCTGACATGACTCCCCCGATCTTCCTGCCCTGTCTCGGGGGGCTCCACCAGGCCTTCTTGTTCCTCTGCCGCCCCGCCACACAGCGCACACCTCTTCGGCCTTGATCGAGCGTGAACCCGCTTCCATCTTGTTTGCCCGTGCCTCAGCCACTTCGTGACATCGACCCAGTTCTAGTATACGGGACAGAGTGATTCCCGGCTCTCTGAGGACCTGTCTCCTCAGTTTGCCGGAGGAGCATGCTTGGATCAGCATTGTCCGTATCATGTCCTCCGCGTCCCCCCACGCGCACCCTTGGGAAAGGCGGCGCAGGCGGCCGTAAAACGTGTCCAGGGTCTCATCATCCTTCTGCTTGGCCGACAGCATCACTAATCTCTCAAAGTCCACGTTGGCAAGTGGAAGGAAGTGTGCGAGAAGAGCCTCTGGTCTGGTCCACCGGAGTCAGCGACTCGAAGATCTCCTGAACCGCGGCTCCCGCCGAGTACAGCATGGTGGCTACCATGCTGTCATCGTCATCCACTCGAGCAGCCCTGAAGTACATGTCCAGGCGGGCCACCCACCTCTTCCATCGGGGCCCCAGACTGGACGGGGGGCCCGTAGGATCGAATTCTGGTATCGGTTGCAGGGCCGCCTGGGCTCTAGCTTGAGCCATAATGGGGGGCCCTTGTGGAGCGACAGGCTGTGCCCCTGGTGGTGCCTGTGGTGCAGGCCCCTGATTCCGCGGTGGCAGCGGTTACAGAGCTGCAGGCTGGGCCGCCTGACCTTCGTCCTGAGATTCTTCCCCAGGATCCGCGGTGTCACCGTCCTGGTCGCTGTCGGACATGGGACTGAGCGCACAGGCACCCCACTACCAGACCTGGGGCCGCAACTCAGATTCCCACCATCACCATGCGGAAGGATGCACCCCCATGCCACACACAGCCTGGTGCAAACACACGAAGAACTTCCCAGAACGGCCACAACCTCGTGATGATGAAGAGGATCAAAAAGAGTGTCCTGATGATGAAGGGGGCGAGGAAGTGCCTTGTTGCCATCTTGCAGCAAAGCACTGCCGTATAGAAGTCCCAAAAATTGAGCCACGTGTATGGACTGGACTAAGCAGGCCCTACCATATTAGTCCTTATCCTGGTTTACACTCGACGTAACAGTCCCAAAATCTGATGAAAACACACAAATTGGGTATGGGCGTGCAGGTCATGCACTCAGCAACCACAAAATCCAAAAATTAGACCCGGATCACCTTCTCGGTCCGAACCGGAGCTCCGAGAAGTTCCGCGGCCTCGTATGCGAAATGGCCGCCAGCCGCGTGTGCGGTCCGCAGCCACGGCATGAAACGAAACGTCCGTGAACGTTCCGATCGTTTGAAAAATTCCGGACGCCTTTCACCGCCGGGCCCGGGCATCCGACATCACTCGTCACCACTGTTGGGGGTCTGTCCTTTGCCCCCCCAGGCGTGCCCGTGAGCCCCCAACCCAACAGAGCTCACACGCACACGTCCGTCAGGTTCGGGCTCCCCGGTCGCTCTACTGCTTCCGGGAACACCCCGTTTATTTAAGCCGCACGCGGCGACGTGCAACGTCACGCCGCCGCGTGCGCAGCCCTTACGGGGCAACGCCACACCCTCCTCCAACACATCCTTGCTTGCCCATCTTTCTCTCTCTTCCTCCACTCTCCTACTTGCTCTCACCACCACATGGCACCGCACTGCCCCATGCATAACTCCTCCGGGGGTTGGCATGACATAATGGGTGTCTTTCCACTGCCCCAGCATGCCCCTCACCCCACTTCCCAGCCTCTCCATTGCAACGCTGTTACACACCCTCAGGCATGCTTTTGTATACTGAGCCCCTCCTTGAGCAAATGTATTGCCCCCCCCCCCAGTTATAACTGCATATATTTTCGATTTATTTATTTATTTCCCCTATTTTCTATCCAATTCCTGGAGAGCCCCTGGGCCTCCATAGGGGAGCAGCCCAACAGCTTGAAGACCACTACCCTAAGGGGACAGGGTCAATTAATGACATTGCAGAAAAAGAAGCCTGCCATGAAAACCACGTGCATGGCACCCATTTTGTGTTCACGTTTATTCCAGTATTGATTGGATCCATGGCAATTACGAAAGCAGAAACTAGCGCATTGCTCGTGTTTTTTCTGAAACATACATGAGGGACAGCCCATGCCGAATAGCTCCACGCACCCGCTTGGCCTTAATCAATAAAACATAAATATACATGCACTTCATAGGGCCATTGATTTTCCTTCACTGATCGCTGACCCCAGAGCGAGAGCAGCTCTGCATTCCGGAACCATGCCCTTTACCTTCCCATCCATGACTGTGAGCAAACATACCCGCCCCCCTGATCCCATCACCCTCCCACATTGCTAAATTAGACATCATGGCATCTATTGCCTTTCTAGTGACATGTGGCTGACTGATTCTGTCTGCGGATTTTGTGTCGCACGGTGTCAGCCATAGTGGATGGCAGACAGAAGAGGAATCGGACTTGTAGGTGGGGGCGGGGGAGGGCTCACAGATGTTCCAGTGGTCTTCTTGGAAAGGACAAAGGGCTGATTCACCAATATTTACAGTGGCCACGGAGAAAACATCAGGCGCTCTTAAACTACTACAGTGGTGATTTGGTGCAGTATGAAAGCAGAGAAACATAACAGAACAGGGACAAAATCAGGAGATGCCCTGAGCATCTCAGACTTGCTCCTGCTACCTCACACATGATTCACAAGGCCCAAAACTAGAGCAAATCCGGTGAGGCCCTTCAGCAAATCTGCCTGAATCGCTTTTGCACATAAGCATCTCAAAGATGGCAAATCCAGATGCAGATTTGTTCTGGTGTTAGGCTTTGTGACCACACATCTTTGATGCACATCACATGGCATCTCTTGTTTCACTCCAGCGCACATCTTTGTGCCTCAGGCCCCACTTGTCTCCTGTAAGCCAGGATTGGGCAGGATTCAGAAGCAGCAGAGGCCCTTGCGAACACAACCACAGCATAGAATAGATTCAGTGATCTCAGAGATAGGACATTCCGTGGTGCAGGAGGACCCACAACATGAGCGGATTGCGACCTGCTGAGGGAGCCAGCAGCTGAATTCTGCTCTAATGTGAAAGGACTCAAAACCAGAGCCAAGCAGAGGTGCAAATACTGTCCAGCTCAGTGGCAGAGCAAAGTAGTAACAGGAAACAGCCTTTAGTAAGTGTAATCCACTCACCTTCCTCGGAGGGAGGGAGGGAGGGAGAGAGGGAGGGGGGGAGAGAGAGAGAGAGAGAGAGAGAGGAGGGGGGGAGAGGGAGGGGGAGAGAGAGAGAGAGAGAGAGGGGGAGGGGGAGGGGAAGGGGGAGGGAGAGAGAGAGAGAGAGGGGGGGGGAGGGGGAGGGAGAGAGAGAGAGAGAAGGAGGGGGAGGGGGAGGGGGAGGGGGAGAGAGAGAGAGAGAGAGAGAGAGAGGGAGAGAGAGGGGGAGGGGGAGGGGAAGAGAGAGAGAGAGAGAGAGAGAGAGGGAGAGGGAGAGGGAGGGGAAGAGGGAGAGGGAGAGAGGGGGAGGGGGAGGGGGAGGGGGAGAGAGATGGGGAGGGGGAGGGAGGGAGAGAGAGAGAGAGAGAGAGAGAGAGAGAGAGAGAGAGAGAGAGAGAGAGAGAGAGAGAGAGAGAGAGAGAGAGAATGAAAATCATTGGGATCCCAAGTGGGGAGGAAAACCATGTGTGGAGAAACTGCAGTGGGGACCATGTGTGCAGTAGCAGGGTGCAAAAGAGGCATGAGGGTCAGTACAAGGAACATTCAAGCAGTATGCCATTTCAGTAAAGGAAGTCGTAATGGCTGCCTTGGAAATAAGGCCTGAAACAGATCTTACACCAAAGGAGGATTGTGTTGGGGGCAGAGGTTGAAGTAACACTGTAATGACACACGGGCCTCATTATAAGTTTGCCGGTCTGATAAGCTACCAGTGCCGTTACTAACGTACCGTCAAACTACGAGTTGTGCTCGCAGGTGCCTTTCTGCCCGCAAGGTCCAACCTGGCGGGCAGAACGGCACCTGCGAGCACAACTCGTCAGATGCACCGGCACCATTCATGTATGGTGACGGTGTATCCGACCGCCCCGTTTCCATTTAGCCCTATGGGTCTCAGATGGGAATGGGGAGTAATGAATACCGGCACCCGGAAATGGGGTCGGCCCGGGTCTGCCGGGGTTGGAATGCTCCCTTACGCCACCATTACCGGGTGCCAGTAATTTCACGAGTTTGGCGGCAGCCATGCCAGTTTTACCAGCACGGCTACCGCCAAACTCGTAATGAGGCATCGCTGATTGGCATGGCACAAGAATTAGGGTTTTACTGAAGTGTGAAGATATGCAGGAAACAGACTCTGGGAATAAAGGTTGATTTTGGCAAGAAATTCGGTGAAATCCATGAAAGTGAGTGTTGATTGATGTGAGGTATATGAGGAAACGTGGCAAAGAGGTGTTTTCTGTCGCCAAATAAGTTTAGTTGAGTACGGGAAATGTTCAGTGTATGAACGGGATGTGGCATATAGTTTTATGAGTGGTGGAAGCAGAATGATTTCGATGCATGCAATGTCCCACAAGCAGGGTGAGAGTGTCATATCTTAGACATTCCATGAAGATCAAGGGAGTCAGTGATTTGGATGCATGCAATGTCCCACATGCAGGGTGAGAATATCAAATTTCAGACATTACATGGAGATCAAAGGAGTCTGTGATTTGGATGCATGCAATGTCCCACAAGCAGCGTGATAATATCACATCTCAGACATTACATGATAACAAAGGGAGTCAATGATTTGGATGCATGCAATGTCACACAAACAGGGTAAGAGCATCCTATCTCAGACCTTCCACGAAGATCAAGGGAGTCAATGATTTGGATGCATGCAATGTCCCACAAGCAGGGTGAGAATATCACATCTCAGACATTACATGAAGACCAAGGGGGTCAATGATTTGGTCTCACACATTACACGGAGATCAAAGGATTCACTGATTTGGACACATGCAATGTCATACAAGCAGAATGAGAATATCACACCTCAGACATTACACGAAGACCAATGGGTCAATGATTTGGATGCATGTAATGTCACACAAGCAGCATGAGAATATCATTTTTCAGATATTACGTGAAGATCAAGGGGGCCAATGATTTGGGTGCATGCAATGTCCCTCAAGCAGGGCCCTATGGCCGGCCCTCTCTCTCTCTAGTTGTTTTGCACCTTCTCCCTAACCCAGGCATCTCTGACCTCAGGATAGTAGATACAGAAGCTTCACCCCTACTGTCTAATCCTGTCTTTGACTAGATGTGAGGACCTAAAGGCAGAATACCTTTTCTCACTAAACTCCCCAACAGACTTTCTAACTATTCCTACTCTATCCAGTTGTTAGTGTTTTATTTGGATTTGGTAATTGTGCTTTACAGAAACCCCTCTGTATTCAGTTCTCATTCTATTACCCTCACTCCCAACTCTCCATCGCTTGTTCTTCCTTCTACTCCCCTTCGTCTCTCTACCAACTTCTCCTCACTCCTCCTTCCAATCTTCTGTCCCACTGATGTCTTCCACTCCTTCTAGGCCTTGTCTCCTCCTTTTGAAGTTAGTCCTCCCTCCACTACACTATTTCCCCCTCCTCCATCCTACCTCTCCAACCTCCACACTATTACTCCTTCCGCTCCACAACTACTCCCTCCTCCATACTACTCATTCTTCTGAGCTACTACTCCCTCCTCACACCCGTTACCACTCTTCCCCCAAACTACGACTCACACACTGTGCTGTCACCCACTACCATACACTTCACACTCACCCCATACACTAACTTTTCTAACCAGACTCACCACACTAACTCATACACTCACACTGCAGTACCACTGTCAATCACTAGCCAATACCTCCCCTTTTTCAGTAATTGCCTCCACACTTGGCTGCTCCTTCCTCATCGTCCTTCTGGTCTGTTGTTTGTCCACCTTCTCCTCTGACCTTATCCGGATAACACACACTTCCTGTGATTTCCCTCTCTCTTGAATGGCTCTCTGGCCCTGGCCAATCTGACCCTATTTGGTGCTCTGTGGCTGTTCTTTAGACTGCATGCAGGTGTTGTGGCTGTGCTCCTACCTCTATGCTGTTTGTTCTCTGCTGGCAGTGTATTGCTGGAGACTCAGGAACTGCTTGTTAGTGGTCAGGTTGCATCCTCTCTGCTGCTGGGGTGTGGTGCTCTACATGGCTTGGTCTTTAATGCTTTCTGTTGGATTCTCGCTCTGATGTTTGGTCTCTGGAAAATATGTAAAAAGACTGGCAAGTATCTTGTTGAGGATACATGGCATGAGACAAAGGTGGACTGCTTAAAAACAGGCTGGCACAAGGGGGGGGCAGAATTGGGACCCTCTCTACTGCCACCACCACTGCCAACTCGGGATGGAACTGTATCTCTGGATGTCTCCCTGATAGGCCTCCCACCCCGGCGGAGAGGATTACTGACCCCTCTTGACAGGGCTAGGGTACTGGCCTTGACACACACCTCCATCCTTTTCCCTGACTCCTCCTCTTGTTCTTCCTCTCCTTGTCTGCCCACTTAGTTGGGATATCAGGAGAGAAAGTCTACGTATGCTTGTTTCGTGCCCGCCCTGTGTTCAACTGTAAATGAAAATGTCTGTAATGCTAGGAATCACCTCAGGATTCTAGGGTTGGTATCATTATTCCTGGCCATCCAGACTAGCAGATAGCGGTCAGACAATAGCTTAAACCTTTGACAGGTTAGGTAATACTGTAAGCCATAAATGGCCCAGTTGATGTGTGTGGTTTCCAAATCAGTTATTGGTATTATTGGCATAATTTCTAGGTGGTGTATATTATTGTTTTCTCATCTCCCACATCCATTTATGACAAGACTGCCCCAAGAGCAACAGTAGAGGCATCGGTTTGAAGGATGAAATCCTTAGAGATGTCTGGCATGATTAGAATGGGGCTTTTGCACAAGGCTCTTTTGAGTTGATCGAAGGCAGCTTGGTCCTTGTTGTCCCATTGCACAACGTTGGGATTACTTTTCTTCAGTATGTCAGTTAGGGGTCCCGCTTTTTCTGAGAAGTTTGGTTTGAAACGGTGGTAATAGCCGACTAGACCAACAAAGACATGTATGCTCTTCTTTGTGAGGGGTCTGTGAAATTGCCGGACCATGTCTATCTTGGCTCTCTGTGGTTCACATCTGTCCATTACCCACATTAAATCCCAAATATTTGACAGAGGACTGTGCTAGATGGAATTTGGTTGGATTGGTGGTGGTGTGTGCCTTCCTCAGTTGATTGCAAGCAGCTCTGTGATGCTATAGGTGTTCCTTCCATGTTGAACTGTAGACAGCAATGTCATCTAAGTGGGCCCTTGTCAAGGCATAGTAGTGGGCTACTAAGTGGTTAATCAACATTTGGAGGGTTGCTGGGGCCCTGTGTAGTAAGAAAGGTAGGGTTGTAAACTTAAACAGGCCCCCTGGAGTAGAAAAGGCTGTGTTGGATGTGGCCTCTTCATGCAAAGGCACTTGCCAGTAACCTTTTATCAGGTCCAAAGTCGAGATTAATTGGCCTGGCCCCAACTTTTTCCACTAGTTCATCTATCCTTCCCATTGCATAGGTTTCAAATTTGGAGATCTTGTTGAGACACCGAAAGTCAATACAGAAAGTCCATGTGTGGGCAGGTTTTAGAACCAGCACAATTGTGGAGGACCATTTGCTATGCAACCTCTTGAGGATCCATAGATCGAGCATCTTCTTCAGCCCTTTGTGGATGATACGTTTCCTGGCCTCGGTTAATCGCTAGTTTTTTAGACTAATTACCTTACTGAGAGGGCTGTGTATTTTGTCTACTTTTCCCTGTACCCAGCCTGATTTTGAAGAGAAGATGTCGGCAAAACTTTTGATCCAGTTGACTACTTCTTGGTGTTCAGCTGTTTGTAGTCCTACCGGGATGGCTATGCCTCGCACTTCGAGAGAGATTCTTCCTGCTGTTGTTAGCCGGGGTGGACTGGGAACCAAAAGAGGCACTGGAAATAATTTTCAAAGTGGCCCCATATTACACATTTTCAGCAAGCAAACCCTTTTCCTAGGGGAACATTTCAAAAACCACACAAAAGAGGTCCAGGCATGTCATTTGGGGATCATGAGGGGTCGCAACTGCAACCCCTGAGGTCTCCTTGCTACTCCTGTGGTCTCTCTTGCTACACCAGTAAAGAAAAAATTGAACTTTTTTTTTCTTTGTTTAATTGAAGCTCATGGGCTTTGTGGCCAGCGCCCTTTGGCTCTTTGTTTCTGGAGTGACTGGCTTTCTTGTTCAGGCCTCTTAAAAACAAACAAATAGGGGGTTCCACAAGTGTAACACTGAGCAGTGACCAGGGTCGGACTGGGACAAGAAATAGGCCCGGACACCCCAAAAAAAAAGGCCCACCCCTCGCCTCAAAAAGTGGCCCACCCCTCACCTCAAAAAAAGTGGCCCTCAAACGATCATCCGTGATTCGCGTCAGTTCACGACTTTACAGAAAATGCTACTTATGGAGGGTTCATGTGTCTGTTGCATGTTATGTTTTGTGTAAACGCTTGAGAAAGTGATAAGGCAGATGAAGACTGCACGGCTGGGTACCAGCTGCTCCCGGTGCCTCCTTTCTGAACTGATAAGAGAGGGGGGTGCTTTGAAACACAATTTACTTGATGTATAAGCACCTTACAAATGCACGATACATAAAATGAAATAAATAGGCCAAATAGGCCTCTGGTGCCAGCCAGTGCCATGCCCAGTCACAGCTCACCTTCACTATGCCATGACCTGCCTGGCAGAGTCCCTTTGCCACATTCAGGAGTTTCTGGGCAGGATGTCACCCACCACCTCGCTCTACATTGACCCTTCCTCCATTCCCTCACCTCATTCAGCCGCATCCCCTCCCAGCTACCCCCACAATAAGCTCCCACCACAGGTCACGCGTCCACGAAAGTGAAAGAAGTAACCCTTTGCCCCTCTTTCCTGAGATCACATTTCTTTCTGAGGAGCCTCACAGCTTGGAAATCTGCACTACGGTGATGCACTATAAAGGGATCCAAAGGGTGAAAGGACTATTCAAAGCTGTGACATATGGGAGAAGCTTACGAGTTTGATGTGTGATTCAATGTCGTGAGATGGTGACACCTATGCGGAATTGCATAATGAGACAGATAAAAGACATGGGTAAGTAAATGAAGTAATGATGTTAGTGCGTCCGAAAAGCAAGCTAGCACACTGTGTGGCCCTACCTTGATGATCTCAATGACCACCAGAAGAAAACATAGAGAACGAAAAAGAAACACCAGCGCGAGAAACATACAACAGAGCACAGAACAAGACATAGAAGAGAAAAGGAAGCAAAGAAAGTGGGCAACAATAGAAATAGGAAAAACGAAATAATGAACCTAGTCTAAATACAAAAAACAATCATACATCTAAATCATCATCAGCATCATTACAAAAAATGTGTTCTTGACTAAACGTGTAAAAAACGAAAGCAGACAATAAACGTCTTGGTAATAACAAAAGAACACCAGAAGTGAAGGGCAATGCAATGTAGGGCCTGCCATCCTGGTCAAATAATATTAGCAGGGGCGGCCAGTCGGGCACCTGGGGTGGGGGTGAACAACCACAGGCCTGGGGCCAGCCACACACCACCACCGGCCCACTGAGGGAGTCACACTCTGGGAGGGTGGACTCGTGGACGGCTGACGGGCTGTCTGTCAGCAGGTGAGACTAGGTACTGTTTCATAGGGGGCCAGATCCTGGTGGTGGTCCACCACCGGTCCCGACTCCCTTCATGCCAGGCAGCAAGATGTGATGGCAGCAACGTGACTGCAGACGTTGAAGGGCAGATGACGGCTGCATGGCTGGGTACCAGGCACCAGTTGCTCCCGATGCTTCTTTTCTGAACTGATAAGAGGAGAGCTTAAACACAATGTACTTGATGTATTAGCACCTTGAGGGGACATGCTACTCCCTGGAGGTCAAAGGGGATGAGCTCTAATAGTGCCAATGTGATCCCAACTTATAGTTTAATTCCAATGTTACCCTGTCAGGAGGAAGTGACGCATGCTGGCACTCGAGATGCCAAGTCCAGGTCTGCATTGGCATGTAGCTTTGGGGAAAACCAGTGAAACAAAAAAACGGAGAGATAACACAGTTAGGGATGCAGGCCGTCTGTCTAGTCCGAGTGAAACAGACACCTGCATTTTTAAAAGTTGACTGTGCCCTTTTATACAAAGTAAAGTTGGTAGACTTTACTTAATGTGGTTTAATTGCCTATCCGATTTAACAACTGTAGAAAAGTATTAAATGTCACATGGTCTGTAACGTGTTGCTTATGGAAGTCATGATGAGCCCAGGCTATGTGTGACTCGCTTTAAATAGAATACAGTGCATTGAACACCCCTTTCCACTTCCGTATCCACGGGAGCAAGTGTAATCACTTCATCCAGTCCTGGTGCTTACTTGAGGTCATTTTGCGGTTGCCAATCAATATCCACTAATAATCCCATACATAAGGCAAGTTACTTTACACAGTTTGGACAATGCACGATAAGGCAGTTTTGAACTCCTATCTGTACTGTACGATTGAGAATGCACCTATTTCTGTACTCCATTCTAGCATGCATCTCTTTCTATGTGTGCACACAAATGCACGATACGTAAAATGAAATAAATAAATAGGCCAAATAGACCTCTGGTGCCGTGCCAGCCAGTGCCATGCCCGTGCCCAGTCACAGCAGGGCGACACGATACACACATCACCGCCGGCCCACTGAGGGACTCACGTTCAGGGAGGGAGGACTCGTGGGCGGCTGACGGGCTGGCTGTCAGTAGGTGAAAGGAGGAGAAGAACTGCCAGGCCAGTGCAGTCAGTGCCTGGACTTTATTCTTACCTTACGGGCCGGCTCCTAGCTGCAGAGTCTCTCTCTGTCTCCTCTTGGATGTTGTCTGCTGGGCTGGCTGCTGCTGGCTGCCGCGGGGGCTGGCAGACCTGGGCTGAGCACTGCTGAGCCACCGAGTGAGGTGGTGGCGCAGGTAAGAGGTGCCAGGCCGGGGCGGCAGTCACCAGCAGACAGTGTACAGTGCTGCCTGCCTGCTAGTACCACCAGTGCTGCAGACTGAGTTGGCAGTGCCACTGCAAGCCGGTCCCTGGCAAGCAGCCGGATCAGCAAGAACTTCGGACCGGGTGCTGCCTGCAGCCGGTGTGGAGTAACGGTCCACTGTCTCGGTCTGCTGGCTGGCCTCTGCTGTGCTGCACGCAGCCCGTGGTGGTGTCGTGTTGTGGCTGGCTGACAGTGGCCCGTGGCAAAAATCATCATGCAGGGCAGGGAGGAGAGGCTCAACTAATATCCTTTCTCTCCAGGGAGAGAGGGTCACATGTCACACGTCCAATGGCGGCACAGAGTCTGTGCCGGATCAGCCTCATCCCCAGCCCCAGGCACAAGTTGCTTTCAACTTTGCAAAGTGCAACAAATTCGTTGTTGTTACTTCCTGCAAAGTTGAAAGCAACTTGTTATGAGACTGCACTTGGTTGGTGCCCACGTGCCCCCAGTGCCGGGCCCAGGTCAGCCCAGCCCCAGGCCAGCGGCCCTGCAGGCAGGAGGCGAGCAAGCCAGCCAGCCTGAGGCTGAGCCTGGCTGCAGTAGGTGTTGTAGTTGTAGCCGAATTAGCATTTCAGAGGAGCCGGGGCGGGCCCGAGCGGCGACTAGCACTGCACGTCGCGGCTCCCCCTGGAGTGGCTGCACCATGTCAGCGGCCCTACCCCAGGGTCCAGGCTACTTGATCAGGCATTAATAATATGCATGCATCATAATTATGATGCATGCAAATCACCAAAGCAAGGTAACAACTTGTTTGTTGTTACCTTGCTTTGATGAATAATTATGCGCACAGCCCCAGCCCCTCCTGCAGAGTGCCAGTTTCCATCACTGGCGCTGCCTGCTGCTAGCAAGGCGAGCTGCTGGCGTGGCCACTGTCGGCAGCAGCCAAGCCAATCCATAATTGTACAAACACTGGAGGCAACAAATAAAAAAAATGTTTCAAATGGAAATGGCCCAGCTTGGCCTGCGCCCACAGCGCTGTACAGCACACTGTGACTGTGTGTCACTGGCTGGCTGCTGCAGCGCTGTGCCGGCAGCGAGTCAAATGTAATAATAAACAAACATTTTATTTATTTTTTTAAAACGGCCCTGGGGTGGCTTCATAAAAAACCAGCCCATGGTGTCGCGGCCTGCAGCATTTATCAAAGGAAGGTAACACTTAGGTGTTACCTTTCTCTGCCTCTGCGGCGGGCTGGCGGCGGCGGGGCTGCAATTGCAAAGGATCTGTAAGATACTTACTTACAGATCCTTTGCAACTTGCGTCCGTCCGGCGGCGGCGAGGGGGAGGCCCTGGGGGCCTGTTCCTGAAGTGTGAAGGCACAGACTTGAAGCCCATGACTGAGCTGGAGACCGGCCCAGCGTGGGCTTCAGGAACCGGCACCCAGGTCTCCTCCATGATTTTGTATCGGCCACGGGCCGATTGGCCGACGGCTCAGTCCAGCCCTGGCAGTGACCCTAAATAAGAAAGAATAGGAATAACAGATAGTCTTTCTGGAATTCTATACAATAATTGCTAGAATCATTAAAGGTTTCTTTTAGGCACACTTCAGGGGTTGAGTCACTGATTTAGTCGGATTTAGTCTGTTCTTAAACACCTCAACTTCACAATGCACCCAAAAACTATATGTATTTTGCTTTTCGCAAGTTTCAGTTATAGCATGCTTTTTTCTGCCGTTGTCTCTGTTACGATCATCACAAGACATTCCATCTCGGTGTCCTCGGTCACTTGACAAAATCCTTGTGCCTAAAAGCTTATGTACAGTGTACAAATGTTTGACCGTAGCACATCAAGTGGCCCTTGATTTCATTGTGCCACAATTCATTTTTGTTGTAATGTGTCTATCTTTCCTATCTCCATGGCATGCTGGGATATGGGCCTATACACACTGATATTAATGATACATATGGTCATTCCTTCTAGTATGAAATGTATATCACATTACAGTGACATCGTAACCATATTTATCTGCGTGTACTTAGGAACAATGCTATGTGATGCCACTTCCTGTTTTGTCAACAAGGGGTGAAAGGTTGTGTTACATCACTTCTGTGATGTAATTTTGTGGTGGGGTCAAATGACACCACTTCCTTTGATGTCATCAGAGGTCAAGGGTCGTGTGATGTCACTTCCGCTACCCCTGGCATTTTGATGAAATTACATCCCTGCCCAGGGATGGTGCAGAGGCCTACCATGAAAGCTCCAGAGTTCCCTAAAGCACAATCCACCCCTGCCCGTGGGTGTAAAATGTGGCCTCTTCTCATAGGACTGTGAGTCAGTAACAGTAAGTGTGTACACTGTCTACACTGAACACAGAACCAATCGTACATTCTACCCTTTTTGCAGCCTGTGGGTTTCCATAAAGCCTCAAAAACACTGACAGTAAAACCAGCACCTCTCTGCATAGCACAACTGCCTGCCATTTTTTGAACACGAACCCTCAGAGCCACTGCAGAGTGGGCATGTGTAGACCTACAGAGGTTCTTTTCTTCCTTTTTTAAGGGTTCACCCTCACTGTGACACCATAGATGTATTGGTGAGGGTGATAACATTTTCTTTATTTTTATTTGAATTCGCCAAGTCTAATCCAGGGATGACCAACCATGAAAGGGGGCCTTGAAGCGCCCTTTAGATGGCTGTTAAGCACAACGGGTCGCCACACTCTCTCAAGCACTTCGAGTCGGGTGGTAACATTTGTATCAGCGCCCTCCCGGGACTCGGAGCACTGACCCCTTCTCTGCCACCATTAAGTCAGTTGTTTTGGAAGAAGAACACCTTATTTCATGTATACTGTTTAAACAATCCTTGATCTTCAATTTAGACCCCAGAACCAGATTAGGGTTTGGGGGTGGTGGTGGATTAGGCTAGAGCCGGGGGTCTGAGTCACTAAGCATTTTACCATGTGTTTTCAGAGATTAGGAACTCATTTCACCCCAATAAAGCTGTCTTTTTAGAAGGAAATCAGATGCGCCTGGGCTTTAGTTGAGTAAACAACCTTAATCAGACTCAGTCTTGTGCTTCATGGCTTTTTAGAGATTTATTAGATTTCTAAAAAGAGTTTGTGTACATGGTGCCAACAGTACTCCTTTTTGGAGGTACGTGCTACTGTTTTGCCCCTACGTGGGCTTTTTCAAAGCACACAAACATTTAGTTTTATTCGTATACAATTTGAATCTTCATTTGTAGATTAGTTCATAGTCAGGTTCGTTACAGTGTTATTTGTTACTGCCAGTTTTAGACATGTGATAAGTATATTTGATATTTCATGGTACTTCAACAATGAATGTAATGTGTAGGTAACGTAAATCATCATTAGCTAGCTAATGAGCAGTCTGTTTGGTTATATTAGCCTCCGTTGGCAAACCCAAATGTGGCCGAGTTATCAAACAATATTATACAGTTACATATTGTATCAATTTCACAGTTGGTGATGCAATAGCAGGGTTTTGAATTGAGGAAAGTGGAGCAAAAAGGAAGGTAAGGATGTAGAATATAGTGTTAGTACCTATGTAAGTCTTACACTGTGTCCATGATCAAGAGATGTATTAGTATCCTACTGATGTATTAATTGGCCATCTCTAGATGGCTTGAGCTTATGTTGTCAGGGAGTATGTATTTCTATCCATGTTTCTATTTATGAGTGCAACCTGCAGTGAAATCAATGGGACATCAATTCCATGAATCCCATTTGTCTGTCCATCTTATTAATTTACGAACAATTCTGTAAATAGACCTAATACGCAATCTATCTGTGGCCATAGTAACTTAATGGTCATTTCTGAAAAGGCTACAATCTGGTCCCTGAGGAAATGGTTTCTATGTCCATTTGTACTTCTAAATAAGAGGTGCCTGGTTCTAGTAACGTTCACCATTTGTAGGCCGGTGCCTAGTAGATTTAGATCTGAGCCCACTTGTATTTCTATGGTATAAAGACCCAGGTTGCTTCTGTTTATATAGCCCAATGTTGCGATATGTGTCGACTCTAAATTGACGTGGTTTTTCAATAAGGGTGCTTGAATGTATCTGCCTGAGCTATCTGGCGCAGCGTTGGTTAAATTCCCAAGGCACAAATGCCAGTGCTTCCTTTAAACGGAAGCGCCTGTTGCGGTTATAGTGGTTCATTTATTCTAACCAAGCTTTATTTTTGGGGAATCGTGTCTGCATTCTTTCTTAAAGAAGAGTCTCTGCAATGTGGTTTATCTCAATAATATGGTTAAGTAGTCAAAAGGGCTGTCCCAATATAATGTTAGTTAGTTATCCAATCCGTTTAAGAAATCACTTCCTTTTAGGGGAAAGTGTGCGTTATAATCTAACAGTCTTAACCTAACTTGACCTTCGGATGAGGACCCAAGACTCCCATTAAGTTTGGGGCGAGCACCGTCACTTACCTAAATCGGTGAAGCAGGTTTCTTTCAAGGGGTTCCTTTTCTCTGGATGGTGGGGCTCTGCGTGTTGTCATGAGCGCCGCCATTGATGACATTATTTTATATAGTGTCATGGCCGTACCACGTTGAATTGATGTCATCACGTTATAATGATGTAGGCAATACATTGAACGGCTATCGGATGTTATTTCAATTACTGTCATGCTATTTCTTAAGTTCTTTGATGTTTTTGTCGAATATATCATTTTGAGGGATCCAACAGTTTTGCAAACGTTTCAGAAAAGGATATTAGTACGAGATCCATACTAATTCTTTGTGTTCTATTTTCTTCACGTAGAAGAGTTGTTTTCATTCTCTAGCGCTGGTATTTAAAAGCAGCCTATCCAGCTTCAAAGATTGAGGTTCACAGCCTAATGAACTCCCTACTACATCAGACGCTGTACACATTAGTGTGATTCCTGAAAGATATTAGTATTCATTAAATGGTCGAAAGTATGCATTGGGCTTTCCGTGATACTTCACTGAATACTTCATTTGACACCCAATTAGTCATTCATAACTCCAGTCATCAATGATATAAATACTCTCAATTTTGTCAGTCGTATGGAATTCAGTAAATGGGAAAATGTAGTGTCTGGTCTGTGTTAAATATTCACTGCATAGCCTGCACACGTGTTTGGTCCTTGGAAATGCAGCCGTGATGACTTCTTGTGTAACGGTTTCTTCACTGCGTGCAGGGTGCGCGCGTATTGCTGTGGCTGGACTCCACGTGTATTACACGGTGCGCGTAACACATGAGTTGCCGGATTCTGTCTGCTCAAATGAGTGCTGCACATGAAGTCGGGGCTTCTTACTTGTGCGGATGCTTCTGCCGCTTGAGTCGTAAACAGCTCCGGTGCTGCAAATCAGGCAGATGGAGTCCTCGAGTCAGTGTCGGGTGACTGACAGGACCTTCTGGCTCCGGCGCCATTTCACGGAAACCTCACCGCCATTGTTAAATATTCACTGCATACCTTTGTTGGGCAGCGTACAATCGCATGTAATCGTGGTCAATAATAAACGCAGTCAATAAATCAGGACCTGAGGCAGGTGCGTGTTAACTGGTCTTTAATCAAGCGTGAACTGCCTAATTGGTGGTAACCCCGCCTCCTTAATCACGTGGGACGCAGCCCACGAGCAACTGCAATAAACAGAGGGCTGCTCCTCTGAACAAATAACAATAATAATAAAAGTAGGACATTAAGTCTGGTAGTGCTGTGTTGGTATATAACATTAATTTTCACTTCATAACTGATTGTTGTCATTGTGTACATTCCCATGTGTAGTGACATAACAGAAAGCAGTTTCACATTCTGCGTGTACGCATCAACAGTTTGTGTAAGTTCCCATGTGTAATTGGCATATAATAATGCAGTTTCACATTATGCGTGTACCATCCATAACAGTATGGTGTCATTGGTGATAATACAGATTCATCAGAAGTAATGCATTTCATTATCTGAATTTAATCCTCCAAAGATTGTTCTCAGGAGAAATATTGTCTGGCCTCTTGTTAGCGTAGGGTCTTTTCCTGGTCTCCCATCCTTGGGTCTGGTCCGATATGCTTCACTCTGAAGAACTTGATGTCTCTTTCGTTCTCCTATCCAAGGTGCTCTTTCTGCCAATGTGCTGCCAAGGCACTCTTGCATTCTGGTGATGTGAGGTTTCTAAAATGTTCTCTTATTCTGATTCTTAACTCTCGAATGGTACTTCCTACATAAATCTTATTGCATGCACATTCTATCACATAAACTACAAATGTTGTTCTGCAACTGATACATTCTTGGATCGTTACAGTTCTCCCATTGGTTGTGGTATAGTTGTGGATGTTCATAGCATTCATACTACAATTGTCTCATTAAAAAATCCTTTCAGCGATTTCCCAGTTAGGCTGGTTTGCAGTTTATGCTTCTTTGTGTCCATGAAGCTAAGTCTCAATCTAATGCCAAACGTTGGGGCTTTAGTGCATGTTATTGTCAGTTTAACTGAGATGTAGTCTGTCAGCCCAGGGTCCAATTGTACTATGTGCCAATTATTCTGGTAAATATTGCGGACTATACTGTTGTTTTCAGAGCATTGGGTTATGAGTCTTATTTTGTTATCATCCGGTTTTGCTTGTTTTATTTTTGGTTTTAGAAATTCTTCGCGATCCTTAGAATCAATCTTGTTTCTAGCATTGTAAATGCAATTAGTTGGATATCCTCACATTATAAATCTGTTTTCAATAAGATTGCATTCTGTATCATAAGTCTGGTTTGTACTACAGTTCATCCTGGCTCTGGTGAATTCTCCTATCAGTATGTTTTTAGTACTGCTCTTGAGGTGGCAGCTTTTTGCATGTAGGGTGGGGTTGACCTCTGTTTTCTTGCGAAAGGTCCCTGTTTGAAAGAGCCCATTCTCGATGTATATGTATAGGTGTAGGAATGTTACCTCTGTGTTACTCATTTCCACTGTGACTGTAGTCCAAAAGTATTCTGGTTTAGGTAGTTGGAGAATTGCTCTAACTCTGTTTTTTCTCCATTCCATATGATGAAAATATCATTGATGTACCTCAGCTATCTGACAATTTTGCCTGATAGGGTTGGGTGAGCCTGGACATGCTTCAGTTCAAACTCTCCTGCAAAGAGGTTTGCCATAGTGGGCGCAAAACAGGTGCCCATGGCAATTCCCTTAGTTTGTTTGTACAGTGTTTCGTCAAACAGAAATATATTGTTGTTTAATACGAATCTCATCATCTCCTTTATCAATTCCACAAACTGGTTGTATGAAGCCCATAAGTTCCTAAGTGTGTGGTCAATTACTTGTAGTGCTAGTTCATGGTCAATACATGTGTATAGAGCTTTCACATCCATAGTCTCCTTCAAGTACCGTTGATTCCATTGCGTTTGCTTGATGTTCTCTGGCACGTGCGTGGTGTCCCTTGGGTAAAAGTTCAATTTGTAGACCTCTTGTCATAAAATGTTATCAATGTATCTTGACATATTCTAAGTAGTGTGTATTACAGGGCCTGCGGTAGCAGACCTGTAGTTATGGTTAAGTTGCTGAACCCATAGAAATAGCCCTTTTTGGGCACCTTACAACACTGCTCATCCTTGATAAATCGTCACCAAACTTTGCAGAAAAAGTATATGGCCCCTTGGAATGTTTCTTCAAAGTTTGGTGCGGTTTCGTCAAGTGGGGCGAAGTTATAGGGGGGTCCCACCATATTTGAAATCCTCATATACTCAATGGAGAAAAATATTGCTTGCGCCTACTGCCCAAACCACTGGATGGATTTTCACCAAATTTGCGCCAGGACTGTCTGCTTGGTCTCAAAAGTCTGCTTTTGTAAATTTGGTGTAAATCTGTCCAGTAGTTTTTAAAATAATTGCCAAAAAGTAGGTACACATTAATTAGTGATATCTGGGTCCGCTCTGCAGACTCATTTCCTGATTCAGAGTCCACAAGCACCCCTGGACCAATCAGAGGGTGGCTTGGTGTCCACACACACTAAAAACGCATGCTGATTGGTTGTTTGAAAACATGAGGTGCGTCATAATTTTTTAAATGCCTGCCATGTTGAATCCACGGACAGCCACCGCTGACCGTGGACACTGCTGTGAGCAAAAAGTCTGGAAACACATTTGGGGTTATTTGGTGGCCGAAAGAGAGTTTGGAAAGGGTAGCAGGGTGGAATAAAGTTAATATGGAGCTGTTTTTATAGGTGGAAAAAGTTTGGAGGTGCCCCTGAGTCCGCTGTCAATTTTAGTGTCTGCGGACATCATTTGGATTGCAGGGGTTTCCGGGTGAGTCTTGTTATTTGAAGGTGTATTGTACGTACTTGTTATATGTGTATAGTAATTATAGGAACTGCAGAGGGAGTATACAGTATTTGTAATGTGGTGGAAGTATATCATTGAAGTGTATATGGTATTTATGATTGTAGTACAATTGAGGATAGTGCTTATGGAATATGTATGTGTTTCTTTGTGAAGATAACAAATATGGTAGTACTTTGTATGGTTACTTACTTGCATACAGTAATAAAGCTGGAATCTCAGGTTCTTTTTCTGTGAAAAAAACAGAATAATTTGTTATGCAAGATAATTTAAAAGCTTTACTTGCATACAATTGTACATTTATATTAACTGTTTTGACCCTTATAAATAGTACATTCTATCTATGTACTATGTTTGGTACAACATTAGTGGGTGCTACACTGTTGTTGTATTGACATGAAATAATCATTGGGTCATTGGGAGAACACAATCGAATTATGTGAGCGTAAGTGTGATAGTACTTTTGTTTGAAGTGTGTTGTAATTAAGGGAATGTTTAAAGTAGTTAGATACCTGTTGCTGTATTCTAACTATACTAGGCTTTAGAAGTAGTTTTGCAGTAAGAATAACTGTGATGGCATATTTGAAGTGTATTGCAATGGAGGGCATTTTAGAAGTAGTTAGATACCTGTTGGCATATTGTAACTATCTTGGCTTTTAAAAGTACTATTGTAGTATTTTAGATGTAGTTAGATACCATTTGGAGTATTCTGTTTATTGTACTATAGTTAAGTGAGTACATTTGTGGAGCAGGAATATTAAGTAGACATTTGTTAGATTTGGTGGTAACATTGGCGTATTATAATTATATTGCATTTTACAAGAAGTATTGCAGTATCAAGAACCGTGATGGCATATTTGAAATGTATTGCAATCAAGGGTATTTTAGATGTAGTTAGATACCAGTTGGCATATTTTAACTATCTTGGCTTTTAAAAGTACTATTGTAGTATTATGGATGTATTTAGATACCCGTAGGCGTATTCTAACTGTTTATTGTGCTACAGTTTAGTGACTAAATTTGGGTTGAAGCAATATTAAGTAGGCATTTGTTAAATTTGCTTGTAACCTATGTTTTGGTGTAATAGAGTTGTCATTACATTCAAACCAACCACTTATTTTTTGACATATGCAGTATAGTGGCCCGAAGCAGTTGTAAAACCAGTGTGGTAGATTATGCCCACTGTTGTGAAGGTTTTCTTGCCAAGAGATACTTGGCCATGTGTGACGCTGGTAAGATTACAGGTGTTTTTTGGTACCATCTGCATTGTACCTAAGAAGCATTAGCATCACATATTGGCCATGTGAGTTTATTTGTATGCTGGAAAGATTGTCTGAATTACAAAAAGGGCATAATATGCTATGATTTGGATTTTGCAGAAGCTGGTGAAATTGAATACATTTAGAATTTGGTATGGGCACATTCACAAATCGTTCATTATGGATGTGGTCTGGTGAAACATGGTTGCAGAGAGTGCATCTATGTTTCCACGTGTATGAAATCTGGAATATTTCCTTTATAGTGATGTTTCTGGTTTCCAGTGCCTGTAGTAAATATATTAGGAATTCCTGTGGATCTTCATGTGTGTTTATGGTGAAGTTTACCATTTCTGTACAGTAGTCCAATTCTTGCCTCATACCTGAGACACTGTAGAGAAAAAGAAAGATGCAGATCAAGAAAATTGCGCCAATGAAATATTTATTAAAGATGCAGTTGTGGTGAATTTGCAATAATTGTGTTAGTACATACAATTTCTTCAAATATCAGTAAATGATAAATTAAGTTCTTTTTGGTTCCCTCTATTAAGTTGCATAGAGGACATTTTTCGTTAGAAAATGCTGTTGGCAAATTGGGTTCCTTTTAGTTCCCTCTATTAAATTGCATAGAGGAGACTTCAACTTTGCACTGCTGTGCCCTCTTTTTAATTCACAAAGTCCTCAATGGTTTGGCAATATTGTGCTGTTATTTAAATTTACAATGTCCTCAGCAATATTGTGCTGTTTTTTAAAGATTTACAGGGTCGTCAAAATTAACAGGGTCCTCGACACTTGTTTCCCCGCTGAGGATTACAGCGGTTCTTCAGGAGGGTGATACATTTGGATTCTTAAGTTCTGTAAATAAAATAGACAAAAGAAAAGTCTAACTAATGTTTGTGGTCCTAAACACATTTGTTAGATTCATTTACATTTGTGTTTCATAAAGAAATGAAGTGAAAACCACTTACTTGAAACATGTTTTCACTGTGAGTTAGTGCTGTTTCTTATGTGTATTGAAGGGGAAATGGCCCTAACAAGATTGAAGCTGATCCGTTTTCCCCAGGTTGTAAAGCCTATAGTGAATAGTAAATGGGCATTGTTTACCTACAGATTATAAAAACATTTATTCTCTGGGCTTTGTTAGTCTTAGGCTGGAGATCTATTTAGCATGATTGCAAATGCAAAGGTTTGTTTACCTGATTGTTATTCCATTTGTATACAATCCGTTTGTCTGCATTGAAATAAAGTATGCATGCTAACCCGGAAGTGAATTGGATAAAGATGGCCATCTTGTTTATAGTAGCATGATGGCGCCGTCGCGTCATTCGTTGCGATGATGTCATCACGTGGCAGCCATCTTGAATTGGGCAATTACTTAAGGTTTTAACTAGCATAACTATAGGACGTTTTATACTTTTGCGATAGATGTAGAATCGCTTGTTTAAGCGAAATGTTTATTTAACTTCTCAAAGTCCCTTTTATAGAAGATGGATAAAAAGATGCATATTTTTTCTCTAAAAATACAGGATATATAGTTCGAATGGATGCAGCTGGAGGCGGGGTCTTTGGTCTTAGAAATGTGTTCAATAGTCAGCCCAAAATAAATGGCTAGAGGCTAATTTTGCCATTTATAGAATAAAAAGTGAGTATTTGGTTATTAAATGTGTTAGAGGTGATTGGTAGGGATAGGATAGGTTTTGGAATCTTTGGTGAGGCCCTATGGGTTTTGGGGCTATAGTGTGTTTTTTCTGTGTCCACGTTTAGACCAGTGTGGCAGCAGTGCAATAGGCAAATCCATTTTGCCTCCCTAGATCTGAGTATTTTTTCTAAGTTGCCACCTCGTGGTGGTGGTGAAACTTTTTCTATTGCATAGAATTTGATAGCTTCTTTGGATTCTCCTTGATGGTTTTGTTGTACATGGAATCCTAGTAGGAGTTTGATATATTCCTGTTTTATATTGCGCAGGTGTTCTTGGATTCGCTGTTTCAGTGGTCTTGTGGTACTGCCCATAAATATTTTTTGACATGTGCATTGTATTGCATAGACAACAATTCCTGAGTTGCAGTTGATGAAATCTACTATTAGTAAGGTTCTACCATTTGGTAAAGACATTTCCTTTTTGTCATTGATTGAGTGTTGTCATATGAACATTTTCCACATTTGTAATTTCCCTTGAGTTTGGGGATATTCCACAGTTGAGAAAGGCCTGGTTCTTTTGTTTGTCTTGTAAAATGCGAGTGGCATAGTAGGTCTTTGAGGTTTTGAGATTTTCGAAAAGTTAAACTTGCTTTTTTGTCCAGAAAGGGGGTAAGGTCATCATCTGATGTAAGGATGTGCCAATTTTTTATTAGAATCCTTTTTAGTAGTTTGATATTTGAGCTGAAATCCGTGATGAAACATATTTCGAAGGGGTTTGGGGATACCCTCTGATTTGTTTTTTTGATAAGTAGTTCTGTTCTTGGTCTTGATTGAGTTTTTTAATATGATTTCTTTAGATGCAAATTAGAATAGCCTCTCCTCTTAAATTTTCTGTTGATATTTGTGAGTGTTTTTCAAATTCCTCTTTTTCGGTGCAATCGCAGCAGTTCTCCAAAAGGAATATTGTGGATGACATGTGCCGGGTGATTGCTTGTTGCATGTAATATAGAATTGACTGCTGTTGGTTTAACATGAAATGTAGTGTGAATAGTATTGTTCTGAGACACTGTAAGTACTGTTAGGATTATTTGTGGCATTTCTATGAAGGACGAGCATTTGCTAATACAACTGGTCCGAGCCGTTTAAGTAAATGTTGTGAGCAATTGGTGGCAATTGGAAGAGAAGATTGATTGCTACATTTTCATTGCAATTTACTCCAGTTGTGTTGGTGAATTTAAATGGACCAGAGAATTGTGCCTCTGTAACCTTTGATGGGCCTGCAGTTGTTTTTTGAGAAGAGACATGTGTCTCTTTGTCTTCTGATGGATGTGCAGTTCATTTTGGACTAGGCAGGTTTGTGGTTGAATTATTTGATGGAGCAGCAGTTGTTCTTTGTTTCTTTAGCGGTATTGTTGGGAGATCTACTATATTTTCTGTTTGTATTAGTTTTCTTTTTAAAGGTTTCTTTTTTGAGGTACAGGGTATATATCTAGATGGGGGCATACAATGCACATAGCTTGTATTCTATAATGCAAGGAATGTCAGCATTGACTTTGTTTGCATTCTTTTGTATGTATTTATGTGTCACATAACCTCTGACTGCCTCCTATCCTCAAATATTGTTTTCCTATTATGTAACTGTGTATCCTCAAATACTGTTTTCCTATTATGTAACCGTGTAACTATAAGCTGAAAGTATTCATGTTTTTCTTGTTCCTCTGCACCCTGATACATCCGGGCCTGGCTCGCATTACAAATAAATCAACAAACAAACAAACAAAAGTTAACTCAGAATAGACCATTGAGTGTACGCAGACTCGAAAGCGCTTCATAACTCATACCTTCTTTAAAGACTGTGCTACCAATGTCAATCAATGCATGACCTAGGGTTAGACCTTGCGATTTGTGAATAGTGACAGCATATGCAAGATATAGAGAGAATTTTTCTCTGTGCATGCACATGTCTTTGAAAAGAAGGAGATGTGCCATTGTGCGCCCTATTTGTTAACTTCTGCAAGTTTGTCAAAGTGAATGTTGACAAACTGAATGTTGCTGTCATGCGGATATGTTTGGAAGCCAACTACTGTACCAATTGCTCCATTGACTAAACCTTGTTCCATGTCAAGGTCGTGTTTTAGAATTACTCTGCAGTTTAGACATAAAGTAAATACTTTTTCTAATCCAGCTGTGTTGGAGATACATTTTTCTACGCCATGTAGTGGTGCTGTTGCTTGTTGACAAATAGGAGTGTCATGCGTTGCATTTCTAGTTTGTCTGTGGAGCTTATATGCAGTATTGGTTGCATTTCTTTTTTTAAAATTGTATCATTGAATTGACTGCAGCTTGCAAGGGTTGCATTAAGGACATGCATTTTATATTTTGTTGCGTTAATTGTTCCATGACATCAGGCGCAGATGTGTTTTGCCCATATAGCTCACGGATTAGTCTAGTATTTAATATGGATTTTGCATCTTTAGTAAGCAGACCAGTGATGTCATCTTTAATGTCCTGGGTGTTAGTCTTAGTAGTGCACAGTGGTTGCTTAGCTTACCATAACTGAAAAATTTCAGGGGTTTTCAGTTTTACTTGTAACTATAACGTCACTTTAACAATATTTTTTCACTGAAAATATATATCTATAAATATATGTATATATATTCACTGAATAAACGTTATTGAAGGAACATTATAGTTAAGTTGCAGTAATAAAAAACCTATGAAATTCAGTGAAAAAACTTTGTTAAAGGGGCTGATGGTTAAGTTGCATTAATAAAAAGCTATGAAATTCAGTGAAAAAACTCAAGGACAGATCTATAATCTTTCTGGAATCTTTTGTGCACATTCGTCAAACGGCAACAAAGTTACAAGCCATCTAAAAATGTTGAGACCCCCTCTAATTTTGGCCCCTTTTGACAAAATCCCACCAAACTTTGCAAAAACATTCAGATATGGACCTAAAATCTTTTTGCAAACATTTGTGCAGATTTGTCAAATGGCAACACATTTATAAGTCTTTCAAGTATTTTGGGAGCCCCATTTCATTTTGCTCCCTCTTGGCAAAACAGCACCAGAGTTTGCAGATCCATTCAGGGTCAGGTCTTGAATGATATTGCTAAATGTCATGCTGTTTCATTGATTGGCGCCAAAGTTATAAGCCATCCATGAACTGTTTTTCAGAAACCCTGTAATTCAGAAATAGGAATGGATGTCCCCGAACATCTGGGATGTTCGCGGACATTGGAGAAGAAAAAACTCTTTTTGTTGGGGCTTTTTATGGCCATATCCCATCCCATCCTCATCACCCTGCATCTCCCCAGAGATTGTTTCATTAGTTTGACATGTGCAATGTTGTATTTTTGAATGTTTTTACTGCGATGGCTAAATGCCATGCAGTGAAGAAGTACTTTCTGTAGCTCCTGCTCATTCCGTCCTGATCCATGCGGAAATGGCAGATAGAAGGCAAATCAAAGGCTTGCTGTCATTGCAATAGCGGAGGGAACACCTGTGGAGTGAGCCGAGACAAAAATACAAGTGAACGTGGTGCCAGAACACTCAGTGTGTCCAACGGTAGCAGAACATCGAAGAACGTGCGGGCAACCAAGATGGCGTCTTGCATACAAACTCAGCCTCAGAGCAACTCATACCCTTCCGGAAACCCCACAGACGTGAAGCTGTCTCTCCACAAGGAATCGATCTGTTGTGCCTACCAGTGCAGGTGTTCGAAGGCATCACAGAAGAAGACCACAATACAGCGATCATCGGTGGCATGGCTGAAAAGCGGTAGAGGAGACTCTGGCCGGAGCACACGTGGGACCAAGTTACGCCTAGCTTAGCGGCTGCAAGCAATTTCGCCGAGACAATCACCTCACCTGCGGCCCGACACCGTTAAGGAAGCGGGCACTAGTGGGGGCACTCCGTGGAGATCTGCAATCAGCTCCTATGTGAACCACTTGCAAGTAGAGGTCACCCCAAGTACTGGAGACACACTGGCCATTTCTGGGACCGGCAACATACCCCATTCAGCACTGACACAAACGCACCATAACCAGTGGACGAGTAATTCCGGGAGTGGACATGGGCAAAGCACCTGGATTGGCACTCAGCGCTCGGCCTCTCTATGTAGTAAACAATACATTGCATCGCTGTGCCCTAGTGCACCTTACACTGCAAAATCACTATCTGTGTAGGATGCAGGAATTGTTGTCTACATGTCTTTCAAAGCGTCCAAAAACAAAGCTAAACAACTTTTTGATTGACACATAAACGAAAACTACAATGGCTGCACCGACACTAATGCAACCCCACATTCGCAAGCGTCCATGAAAGATCGTAACGAGGGAGACCAACAAATCTTGACAGCTATTGCAGCCTTGAAATCCTCGCTGGAAGCTAGAATGAACACTGTCATTATCGGTGTAGGCCTTTTACGACAAGATGTGCGAGCATTAGCAGAAAGGACTGGGACGCTAGAAAAACAAGTCGCAGAAAATGCATCTAACTTGAAGCCAACATTGATGACATTAATACACTGCAGCAACAGATGGAAAACCTCGAAGACCGAGCAGATGATGCTGAAGGAAATAATATCAGGATAATTGGCCTTCCAGAGGGCTAGAGTGGACCGACCCCACGACCTACGTAGAAAACATGTTGCTACAAGAAATAGGTCCTGGCAACCTCACCCAAGGCTTCACAGTGGAACACGTGCACAGATTGCTCATCAAGAAACACCCACCGGGAGCGCCCCCCAGGCCGATTATAGACAAAATAATGAACTACAAAGACAGGGATAAAATATTGCCATTGTTTAGAGCTGGGGGCACTATATCGAGAGCATCATCAAAAATCGCTGTGTATCCCGACTACACCTTACAAGTAAAATGAGCAGGATGCTATTTGGCGCAGTGAAAAGGAGACTCTGTGAGTCCAACCTCAAATATATGCTAATATATCCAGCACGGTTGAAAGTTATACGCAAGGGTCGTGCCCTCTTTTCTGAAACTACCGAAGATGCACATGGATGAGTGGACACTGAACAACTGGCACCTATATCAGAATGACGCCCTTACAAACATGAGGCACTTATGCTTTACGTCCACCTACACCTTCAATGCAGACCCTAGACGTGCGACTATGGTCCGGAAAGCACTAGTACCCCACTATGAACCCAATACATTAGTGAGCCAGAAGCTACAACATAGTAAACTGCAACAACTTGGACAGCACGAAGCCTAAGATACATATTTTGGCGCATGGATGTTATGCAAGCAGGAACGAGCTTGTAGAAACTTTTTCACACTCAGTGGTCGGCAGGGGTCAATGAGTGGCTTCCACCCCACAGTTAATACAGCTTTAGGATACTAGTTGCAGAGCATCCACCTGCTGCACACCTAGCAACATAGAACTGGACTACACAGCACGGGTGCGAGAAGCGGAAATGCCTGAGCATGCAATATATAGCTGGGCGACAGTTGGGAGTTGGGGTTAAGTTGAGGGGGAGGGGACATATGGGTTTTTAGTTGCACAGACTCTAGTTGCACTTGTATTAGAGATAACAGGCAATCAGCATGTCTATGGTCGGTACCTACGGTGTCCCTTCCAAATAGATGTAATGCTTGGGCAAATTGCATGTAAGTGTATAAAGGGGAGGAGACACACATGCGTCACCCAAACCACTAGACATGGTAGGTGACCTTAGACTAGTAGCCTTGAATGTCCGGGGTCTGAATAATTATATAAAAAGAAATAGAGTGATGACATATTTACGCAGACACAAGGTTGACATAGCATTGCTGCAAGAAACACACCTTACCCAGAGACAAAATACACTAGCTGAGAAATGGAGTGGTAATACAGTGGGTTCAACTTACTCGGCATATGCTCAGGGCGTGTGCATCTGGATAGCACCTACAGTGCCCCTCCGAGTCCTAAAGACAATTGCGAACAAGGAAGGTAGGATGATCCTATTACATGGGTTCTTAGAAAATAAGGATGTATGTATTGTCAATACCTATGCCCCGAATCACAATGCCACAACCTTCTTTTGATCGTTATACGCCAGAGGGGGCCCCTTTAGAAATAGTGCTATAATATGATGCTGAGATTTTAATTGCACTTGTGAACCATTTCTCGATAGATCTGATAGTAAATTTACACAGCCCACTGCCCCTGTCAAGACACTACTCGCTGTTAAAATCCTTCAACCTGGTTGACATTTGGCGGGGGCTCCACCCGAATACAAGGAATTACTTGCATTACACACCAGGAAAGACTGCTTCTTCACAGGTGCGGCGATAGTGGGCAAATTCACTGATGCAGAATACAAAGCTAGAGTTTTATCAGACCACGCCCGCTCCTGATTACATGGCAGGCTGCCCCCCCCCCCATGGAGCGTATCCCAACCTGGAAACTGAGGAAAGAATCCTTGCAGGATGAAGCATTTAGAAGCGGCTTGAGGGAAGGTATCAGCAGCTACTTCGAACACAACACGAGCAGTGTTGCATCGGCAGGCACATTGTGGGAAGCCTGTCAGGTGGTAATCAGGGGAGAAGCTATAGTCATATCAGGGGGAACACAAGCTGAGATCACTAAAGGCTTACTTAAGGTGGAAAAAGCACTGGAGGAACTGGAAAAGGGAGCAGGAAACTCTGATACTTGCCCCCCAGACAAGATCAAACTGAGGCAAGAATGCTAGGCACACTGAACTACGCGAAATACATAGAAAGACAGCACGCTTAGGGAGACAAGCCCGGATGGTTACTGGCCTGGCTTTATAAGAATAACACCAATCGAGACATGATTCACTCTATCACAAGTAGCCATGGCGCACTATGCATTACACAATTAGATATAAACAATACCTTCTTTGTGTACTATAATGCTCTCTATGAGGAATCATCTGAGGTACAATCCCCCCCGAGTTAGAGGAAGCTCTTTCCCATATTGAACGTCCATGCTTAGATAACACAGCTGCACACTATTCTAGGCCCCCATCGCTATTGAGAAATTAGTCGCTACAGTTAAGGGTCTGCCGTCTGGTAAAACTGATGGCACAGACGGACTGCTTAGTGAATTTTATAAGGAATTTCCAAGTGAGGTAGCGCCCCCATTGCTTGACATGTTAAAGGAAGCATACAAAACAGGTTCTCTACCAATATCACTGAGGGAGTCTACTATTATACCCCTCGTTAAGCCAAAAAAACTGCCACAGAATGCAGTTCATATGGACCGCTGTCGTTACTGAACAAGGACAGCAAAAAACTTACCGCCCTTCTAGCAAATAGATTTAAAAAGATGATCGCAGATCTAATCCACCCAGACCAGACAGGAATCTTCGAAGGTTACATCACATCATAGATTGCACTAACGCTTGTACCAATCACTATGCAGTAGTCTTGCTAGATGCTGTCAAAGCATTTAACTCTACCAGATGGTCATTGTTACAAGCTACACTGCAACGATTCAGTGTAGGGCAGAGACACATCAAATGGATACAAATGCTTTATAGCAAACCGGTAGCCAGAGTTAAGATGGGTGGTCAGGTGTCAGAACAATGGGAACTAAAAAAGGGCACCAGACAAGAATGCCCCCTGACCTCTATGCTTTTTATTTTGGCCCTCGAACCAATTACAGTATTTCTCTGCAATGAATACATGGAGGCGGGTATAAAGATACATGGTACGTACCACCTGATATCCATGTATGCAGGCGACATGCTTTTATACATGCATCAACCAGAAATCAACTTACAGTATATACTGGAGATTCTCAATAGATTCACAGAACTCTCGGGCATCACAGTTAATCAACAGAAATTGTACTTATTCCCATTGGCAGGGCTCAGAGGGAGGGAGGGAGCCACATTACCACTCTAGCAATACGTTGGAACACAGATACATTCAAATACCTAGGCATAGGTATATATCATGCCCTTGTACAGAACACGCCCACAACACACAACGTGCATTAGATGGGGTGGCAAAATCAATGGACTTCTGCCCCTTTCGTTAATGGGTAGAGCAGCGCTGCTAAAGATGGTGGTTGTCCTCAGTCTGCAACACTACTTTGCCATGTCCTGCATGACATACCCAAGAGCTTCTTCACGAGGCTGTATATGACGTGCATGGCATTTTTATGGCAGAACAGGCGATGCAGGCTGGCTTTGTCTATACTCCAGAGACCACACAAAAATGGAGGAATCAGGTGCCCAACTTTTAATTCAATTTTTTGGCCTGCCAGCTGCAGTTCGTCACAGGTTGGTTGTCTAACGAACTTACTCAAGACACCCCACTGTTACAACTCACCATTAAGCCATTCTTTTTAAAAGAAATACTGTGGGTGCAAAACTCGTACATACAGCTCCCTCCACATCTATTGGCGGTGGGTATGCGACTGTGGCATAGATCCTGCAAAACACTCTGGATTATCACACCCTTCTCCCCACAGATTCCATTGGTAGCACTAACGGCAGATAGTCATCAGGGACGATTAATCATCCGTAAGCACTGGGAGCCCAGCAGAGTTGCGACTGTTAGTGATCTGTTCCACCAAGGTGTATTAATGGACTTTCAGACTCTTACAGAAAAAACTGGGATGCACAAAGGTCAATACATAATGCAAAACACACTGGTTGGGAAGCCTGGGCAGAAATGGCTAGCACTGGGAGATCAGATGGATACAAATGAAGTGGTTGAAATGTTGCATGATGTCTCAGAGGGGGGCCAAACAGTGTCTCGATTATGTGAACTGTTTCTCTCCTGCAGACTGACAACATGCTAAACATGCGTCAAATGTGGGAAAGAGATTTGGGGGAACCTTTTACAGATGGCGCTCGGTTGCAAGTGCTTTCATATCACAAACGGGTATCCAGAAATGCTAAATTGCAACTCCTACAAGTATGTGTCACTCACAGGGTGTATTTGACACCCCGAAAAGTTTCTAGGTTTAATAACTCAGATGTACAATGCTGCCCCAAATGCAGACTAGTAAACGCTGACATGTTACACATGCTTGGGCTTGCCCGAAAATACAGCAGTATTGGTAATCGATAGCACACAAACTATGTGACGCTGAAGTGTCTCTGAATGTTCAACCCTCCTCTGCTTGCTTACTAGGCATGTTCACATGGTCAAAAAAGGCAAGACACATCAGCAAACTGAAAGATATAGCTTATGTGTTAGCAAAAGTGCAGAATAACGCTGGGATGGAAATCTCAAAAAGGTCCTGTTGTGGAATAATGTTAGGGAGACCTGCAAAGATAGACAATGGCGGAAATCTCAGTCTTTCAAGAAGCAGCTCACTGGAGCCAGGGGGAAGTGGGAGTAGATATTGAATCTTGGAGAATGTTGGTACAAAGTGTGTTCTCAACTACAGAGGCCACAACAAATGTTTCGATCCCCAGGGAAGAAATTACTGTCACCCATAGTTTAATGCCGACATGATCTACATATTAGCTGAAATGTGTAGATGATTGCCTATGCAAAAGAGAGCTGTGCACATGTCGGTTGTTTCTCGTTGGGATAGGGAGGGGGTAGTTGGGAAGCACGGACAAGGTTTGACATGTAGACTTACAATGCGCACAATGTACGATGATGCAAATTGTTACACCATGCAGACTGTTCACTTGTAACTGACAAATAATAAAAATTATTTCAATTATTTTAAAAAAATGTTTTACTGAGATGTCTGTGGACAACGCAGGCTGTCCACGGATCCATCATGGGGACAGTTTCAAAATATCTGACGCGGCTCACGTTTTTCACCATCCATTCAGCTGGCGCGTCCGTTGTCTGCGGACATCACGCCTGGCAAAGATTGGCCCAGGGGGGTGTCCGCGGACCAAATAGGGAAGTCAGTCCGCGGACCGAATCCAGATATCACTATCATTTTTACCTACTTTTTGGCTGTTTTTTAAAAATCAATTGGATGGATTTACACCAAATTTACAAAAGCCCGCTTTTGGGACCAAGCCGCCACTCCTGGTGCAAATTTGGTGAAAATCCGTCCAGCGGTTTTGGCTTTAGGCATGAGCAAATGTTTTTTTCCATTGCATCCATGAGGATTACCACACATTTTGGGACCTCTCCTGGTCAAAACCGCACCAGACTTTGCAGAATCATTCCGTGGGGGCCATACACTTTATTTTTCTGCATGCTGCTAATTAAAAGTGGAAATGTATGTCTAGGGGTGTAACCTGCCCAATTACAATGGACTAAGTTATCTGGAGTCCTATAGATATTGTAACCAATAGGACGTTGTAGTTGTAGTGACGTCTATCATGCGTGATGTAGAGGGATGGGCATAGATGCCCACCCGATAAGAGTTATCCAATCCGCATGCCCTATTATCATATACAGATATATACAGATAAAACACCTATACTTAAGTTACCTTTCCTAACCAATTATACTGCATGATGATTTTTTGTAGAATTAGACGTCAGTAATGATGATTTTTGCCTATAAGAATTGCTGTTCGACTGAAGTTCGAGTAAGTCGGAGCAAGACAGGTGATCGCACTACAGCTGATTCCCATTTGTTTCCCTGTTTGATGTACTTGTCATTAAACGGACTTCCCTTTGCCAACCTATTGAGTCCTCATTATTGAGTCGAGTAAGTGAATCCTGCACCCCCTGTCCTCACACAGTGCAGCTATCTTGTTTTACACATTCTAGAGGGTGAGTACTGACCAATGGGCCCGTCAGCGAATTACTCTCCTCAAGAACACTTGGTAGCATGAGGATGGTTTCGGCCATCGATTATTGATTATCAACTGATAAATATTATATCTGAGTTTCTATTCAGACCAAGAATACCCATGCATGAAGAGGAGGGACAAGTATTTCCCTTAATGATACAATCTGCCACAGTGCGAGGAAAATTGGTATTGGTTGAACGATATGACGATGAAGGCAGACAATGGTGTGCGAATATTGCCATTGAAGAAGGGTATCGAGTGACTCACGTCACCGATGACGATCTGTTCGAAGAACACCCTGACCTAGAAGAAACAAGAGTGGAGGTGAGTCTCATATTTTGTTTGAAAATGATGAAACGGGAAGTGCCACAGAGAATGATGTTGGCACTGGTACGCCCAGAATACTTTGAGGACGACATGGCCCAAGTGCCTGCCGCAGTATGGACTACAGGGCCCTATGATGTAGGTCTCCTGAAAGGGGCGAGTGAAGTGAAAATCAAACTGAAACCAGGAGCAATTTTACCACAAGCTCGATAATATACCATGTCCAGAGAGGCAGATGAAGGAATCGTGAAGACAATCTCCGCCATGATGGAGCAGGGCATCCTAGTGACGTCAGAATCATCTTGCAACACAGTGATTTACCCTGTCAAAAAATCAAAGGGAGGGTCTTGGCGTTTAATCCAAGATTTACAAGCATTAAACAATATATAGTTAAAGCCGAATTCCTTCTAGTCCCTGATCCATCCACAATTTTTTGCAACATACCTACTGAGGCAAAATATTTCACGGTGATCGATTTGAAAAATGTGTTCTTCTCAATCCCGTTGCACCATGACTCTCAAGACCTGACGTCATTTACTTTCAGACAAATGCGCCTGAAAAGTATGAGGTTGCCACAGGGGTACTGTGAGTCTCCATCCATTTTCAACAGAGTCCTGCAGATAGACCTAAGCAATATTGCGGTGGACAGCGTAGTTTTGCAGTATGTAGATGATATTCTGATCTGCAGCACCACTTAAGAGCAGTGCAGGTGCGACTCTGTCCAGCTATTGACTATACTGGCTGAGAAGGGATACAAAGTAGACAAGGATAAATTGCAGTACTGCCAACAGGAGGTGTTGTACATAGGGCAACTGATCTCACATGAGGGGAAGAAGGTAACCCCAGAAAGGGCTGAAGCTATCATGAACACGGCCAAGCCGCGCACGATAAAAAAAATGCAAAGCTTCTTAGGCCTATGCAATTATGTCATAGCATGGGGCTTTGACTGAAGCTTGTATTGGAAGCCCTTGCTACAGGCCCTTAAAAAGGTCCAGGCAACAAAAGGAGAAATTGAATGGAATGAAGCAATGGAGAAAGGGTTTACAGAACTCAAGGGTGCAATTTGTAAGGCCCCAGTTCTCGGGATTCCTAATTACGCAGAGGAATTCTACTTGTTCTCGCATACCGATGGCAATTTTATGACGGCAGTGCTCGCGCAGCGAACCTCGCTGGGGTCCAAGCCCCTAGCATATTACAGCGGGAGTCTGGACCCGGTCATGAAGGGCCACTTCCCATGCGAACAAAACCTAGCTGCTGCCGCATTCACCATCGAGAAGGCGTCATCCATTGTGATGGGGTGCTCCATGACATTGTATGTTGAGCACTCGCTGCTCGCCATATTAGAGAAGCCAAAGGGCACACTGACATCTCAAAGAGCATCCGCTTATGAGGTGATTATCTCTAATCCATCGATCAAAATAGTGCGATGTAAGACTGTAAACCCTGCTACGTTCATAGCCGAGCCAGTCACAGAGGGAGAACCTATACACGACTGTGTGAACTATGAGGAATTCTATGATGAAATCCCCAGGGTAAAAGAAAATGCCCTGGCAGGTGGAGAGATCGTCTTTATTGACGGGTCTTTGAGAATTGATCAAGAAGACGTACAAAGGTATACAGGCGTGGCTGTGGTAAAGCACCTAGCGAATGGGGAGTTTCGAGTACTCGTTAGTGCACGAATACCATCTCATTATTCGGCACAGGCTGCAGAACTATTGGCTTTGATACTCGCCATTGAGAATCATGCAGACCAGGAAGTAACAGTATACAGTGACTCTGCCTATGTGACGTCCACAGTGCACGCGGGACTAGTGCGCTGGAAAAGGAGGGGCTACCTCCGAGCGGACGGCATGCCAGTGCAACACGCAGCCTTATTATACAGGCTGATAAAAGCACTACAGCTCCCAGTGGGCATAGGGTCGTGAAATGCGCCGCTCATACCAAGGGGACAGATTTCGTATCTCGTGGAAATCATGAAGCGGACATGGAAGCCAAGAGCATGCATCCAAGAATGAAACAATCATGGACATGGAGGTGGCACATACCCATGAGCGAATGATGGTAGCGCGAGCCACACCGGAAGCCTATAGTAATATGGGGCAGACTCAGCAAATGGAGCTCCAGGGGAAGGCACCACAGGAGGAGAAGAATTTATGGAAGCATTGAGGGTGTTCCTTAAACCCCTCTGATGGGTTGTGGAGGCAAGACAGCACTGGTAAACCAGTAATACCTGTCGCCCTCCTAAAGGTAGCATTAGAACAACTGCGCTACCCCATCCACATGACAAAAGAAAATCTTGCTGCAACGCTCGCAGAAGACTGGTTCACACCGAATTTGGCAGAGCATGTTGCATTTTTCATAGTGAACTACATTATCTGCCAGCAATTCACCGCTGGGCATACATTAAAAGTAGTGAGAGGAATCATTCCCAGACCAAACGGACCATTCCAGCACTTACATATCGACTACGTCAACGTGATTCAAGTGTAAAATGGGTACAGGTATTTAATTGTGGTGGTGTGTCCATACTCTAAATGGATAGAAGCAGGTCCCTGTAGACACCTCGACGCTGCCTGTGCTGCTAAGTTCCTGGTGAGGGAAGTGTTCGAACAGATTAGTTCATTGCTTGGTATGAAGCACAAGTTCACGTCGGCGTATCATCCAGAGGGGATATGTGAACGGATCAACGGCTTGCTTAAGGAGAGGATAGCCAAGTTGAAGCTCACATTAAAGAAGGGATGGCTGCACTGTCTACCATTGACATTGTATGCACTTCGGAACCAACCAGGCTCCAACCATCATCTCACGCCGCACGAGATAGTTACAGGCAGAAGGATTAGGACTCCTCATACCCCCAGAGATAGAGCTAGTTGTGATGCCCAGCTGACTAGGGAGGTTCTGGGAACAGAGATGCAAAAGTACCTAAACTGTTTAACATCCAGTGCCTCTGTCATTTCAGACCAGCTGCAGCGACGGTGGAGAGGGAGTGGTGCAGCACAAAACACAGCAGGAAGTGCTGAAGCAGACACCGAGCAAGGTGTACATGCGCCCCTCGTCTTCCCTGGTGACAGCGTTTTGGTGAAGAACTTTACCAGGAAAAGGTGGGACGAGCCAGGATTTAATGGCCTGTTCATTGTAGAGGACTGCACCCCCTCCGCCATCAAGCTCCAGGGCAGAAGGGCTTGGATCTTCATAAATGACATTAAGCCCTACATAGGGGAGAGCCCTCCTGCTGCATCCGACTGCAAAGAGACCAGGGACTACGGGGAAGAACATCAGCACGTGCAAACAAGATCCATGGTGAAGAAGAAGGACGCATGAGCAGAAAACCAAGACAAAGAACCTGGATGCAAAGTGTGGCATAGAATGGGACAGGTTCCCCAAGCAAGGGGAAATAAAGACTTAACGAACACTCTGTCCATCCCAGTTGCAGGGTAAAGAGAAGCACATCCTAAGCCACAGCAACATTGATAAAATGAGCGTTCGAGAGCACGACATACTCAATTAGTACAAAGAATCAGGACTCTGATAGACTGCCTGAGAGTGTAACACAGTATCCTGAAGCAATCAGTGTTGAGACTTTATCACAAGAACTTATGGTATCCCCCATTAGAAATATTACAAAGGATGTGCTTTCCTGTTTCCAACTAGTGTTAGAGACATATCCATCGCTTGTAGGGAGAGAAACCAGCGTCGCAGATTTTATCCAAAACCCAGCCAACAGGAAGATCATTCGGCAACTACTGACTGTCCTCGCAGAGGCTTTTGCCGAAGTGCCAGAGTACTGGGAATGAGGACCAATGCTTCCACCTCAAGTGATCATCGATGAACTGACTTACACTCTATTTTTCTGAATCATAGATGAGTGCTTAGGAGCTGTCGGGAGAACCACAGATACCCTAACCTTCATCAGAGATCCAAGAAACAACGAATTTCTAAACCAACTGTGGTACAAATTAAATTACGTGGTTGTAATCCACGCAGAAGGAAAGTGTAAAAACTGTTCACGTCAAAAGAAAGGATTGTGATCAGGACCCAGCAAACAAGGCAGATGTTCCTGTCTCCCGCATATACCCAGCTGGCCCACAATGTCATGCTCAGACTAGTCGTAGACTATCCTGAAATGGTAGGAAGGCCTGCAGATGTTGACGCCATCACCTTCCTTAGAGATCCGGCCAACACCCCACACATGGGCACACTTCTCCATAGCATAATGCTCAAAGTGGAACTGTCCAGCATCCAGCAAGAATTCCTAAGGAGATTCCAGTGAGACCTTTCGCTGAGGGACAGATCGAGGAGACAAAGACCATTCACGCTGCAAGAAAGGCCTGTGATCTAGAGGCTAGAAAATCAGAGCAAATGTCATTAACACCAGAAGACAACCAATATGCATACCGTGTTTTCTTCAACCTCATTGAAAACTTTCCAGAACTAGTGGGTAGACCGAGGAAAGTTGACATACCCACATTCCCCAGAGATCTAGCAAAAAACATGCAATTAAACAGGCTCCTGAGGGCTATCATAGCGCAACTAAGAAGCAATTATGGACATCCACTCCTGAGGAGAGCCTTAGAAGGAGGAAATCCAAAATAGAATTTTGTCCTCATTGTTTCACCGTGGAGCAGATAGAGAAAAGAGACACTGTTCTTTAACTTGTCGCCGAGAGACAGAACGAAAGGAGCAGACACAAGAACTTCGCCATCTTATTTTTCCTTTTCTGCATCCTTCCCATTTTTCTATTTTTTCATATACTGACTTCTGCTTTTATTTTTGTTCCTGTTTGTACAACATCTTATTTTTGTGATTTTGACTCGTTTTCTATTTCTTCCATATGTTCATTTTTATTTTATTTTTGTTCCTATTTTTACAACTTTATTTTTGTATGATTAGCTCATTTTGTTCCTATTTTTGCCACACGTTCACTTTTATCTTTATTTTTATTTTTTCAGCATTCTATTTTTGTGTAATTTGTAGCAGTCCCTTCAGTTTCTTCTTTCACATTGAACTGTCACCAGCATGTCCTCAGGACCAAGGCAAATTCGAGGCATCCACTGGCACCTCACCTACTTTAGATATGCATGAATAAATGTGATGTATCAGAACTGCTAGCCTAACCCTTTTCCTTAGTCTAGCACAGGAACTGTACTGAGGACCCAGAGACTACTGTCATCATTCATTTGAAGGAGGACATTTGGAGAAGCACTCGTCCCTCTAATAGTAACAAACTCTCGAAATACGAGACCAGAGCAGAAGAAGGAATAAATAATTGACTATGAACTCATTCGAAATGGGGGCCCAGAACAGTAACTTGATTTTACCCCCAACAGAAGGGCGCCCCCACTTCCCTGGAAGAAAATGCTACAAATTGTCGTTCCGAACGATTGTGTGTATATGTATAGTTATTATTATTGTTTTTCTGTCATTAACAATCAGAACTGCTTTCTTTATTGGTGCGCGAAGTGTCCCAATCTCAGTGCACCCACCAGATAATGAACATCTGGGGCCTACGAAAGCACCCAGACCCTATATAGTCATTCCAGTCCCAAGAAAACCTGATGACAAAAGTAACAAACTCAATCTAAATGTAATGAGCAATGATTTAGACACATTTGAGGTAACAAATTAAGAGAAAAGCTGGAGACATGGTCAGCACGGGATGAATGACAATGGAGCACTGACCACGGCATGCACCCACACACAGAACGCACACAACCAAGGGCAAGTGTCAATGGCTACAAGGCCTCCAACGAAGGCATCAGAGAAGGAGAGACTGCCTGCCGAACATTCCATTCCAGAGAATAGTGGAAATGACCAAGAAAAGCCAAGTGAATTACCAAAGACGGAGGAAATAGCAAAATCCCTCAAAAGAAGAGAAGTGGCCACGAAAGAACTCACAGAGAAGACACACATGCTAACAGATTATTTGTTTCCATTCATAGTCCAAGCAAAGAAACTACACGAGGAGCTGAAAAACAGAACTATAGAAACTATAACAGCAAGCACACCTGCTCCAACACAAGGAACAAGCCGCAGGCCTACAACACAGCCACGAGTTGGGAGGTTGGTAAACCACTGGTGGTTACGTGAAGTTTATGACAGACTACAAAAGGGAAGGAAAGGAAGCACAAATCCTCCTTCTACCACAGCGATGTAGTCGAGGCAGCCTGCTTCATCGAGATACCCGAAGTGGAAAAGTAGCACATATGCCTTCAGAGACGTAGTCATAGCAAACTACAGAAGAACACTGAGAATCAAGAGAAGCCCTCATGAAGATAACAATGAACTTAATGATTACCTGGACAACAAAGCCCATCTCGGAAACAACATATGGTACCAGCACATGAAGGAAGTAGGACAAAGGCAGTCAGAAGGAGAATGCTTCGTCTGTGCACTCCTACCATACAGCATGGGAAAATCCAAGATCTTCGTGGCTGTAGAAATCGATGTCCCTACAGCACACTGTATGTCACATTTAGCAATGTGCAACACCAGAGGACAATTTATGGGAAGAGACGCCTCGCTGATATGGGCCAACGAAAAGGATTACCTGGATGAAGATGGCTACGTCTAGGACATTAAAACAAGAAACCGAGCGCACACCAGAAATCATGTGATCAGGTACGAGAACCCTGGTGTCAAAGGATCAAGGATAAGATGGGAAATAAACCTAAGACTGAACGTTCAAGGAAAAACTGCAGAGGAGGCTCAAATCTGGAAGAACAGAGGCCAAATGCAGATCTGGGGGTCAGTGGTCTCCCCAGATGGATGGGTGTAGTAATCTGCCAGGCGTGGATGGTCCTTGGAGCCTGCAAGGAAGCAATAGATAATTCACAGAGGTTATGCAAACCTCTGTGGCCAAAGCTAGTAAAGTTGCTAACATGGGTTGAAGATAGAGGGGGACCCCTACAGATGGTGCCTCTGGAGAGCCCGAAACTATGCTTCAGAAACAATGGCACAAGGAAGATGGGAGAGAATCAAAACTGTGGACGAATCTTTGAAACTCTGGGAATGACACAAGGAACTGCAATTATTATGGACCATTACTGGGCATGTGGATCCAAGGAATACACAAGGCTGCCGAAAAACTGGGGAGGCATATGCACACAAGTGAACGTCCACGTTCCCGCACTAGTGATCCCTAAGAATGACCTAAAGTTGGACAGTTTCCGAAAGCAGATGCTCATCTAAGAAGAAGATCTGTGGAACTGGTATCCAGGATGAAGAGGGAAAATTACTTTTCTCCCAAAGCAGAAGAGGCATTCCATGGAATCCCATACGAACACAGGCTGTTCAGCCTCACCGCAACAGTATTCACAACACTACTCCTGCCCCACATCCAAGTTGGAGTGAATAGTAAATGGTTGCAGATAACCAGATGGGAGTTGTTGCCGACCATCAATACCATTATAAAAGGATTCAACGCGATCAAAGAAGAGTTGAGAGCAATCAGACTGATGACCCTCCAAAACAGATATGTGCTTGACATGATCACTGTGTCACGACCCTCGCCCAAAACCCCCTCTGGCAAACCCATTGGCCAGGTGGAGTCAGGACTCGGGCCTCTAGAGCCTGGCATCCTTTTCCAAAACCCTCTTGGGGCCACTACTGAGAAACATGTGCTTGGGAACTACTTATTGTGTAGTCAGCCAACATGGAGGCATCCACATAGCTTGGTTCCCAGGAACCAAGCTATGCTGTCTAGTGTTTTGGGTTTGGCAGCCTAGGGACTACTTTACCTGGACTATTTTGTTGGGGCTATTTAAACCACACCCGAGCAAGACAACACGCTTCACGTTACTTTGCAGCTTGCAGAGTGACGCTCACCGTGTCCAGCTATTCCCTCCAACCTCGGAGAAGCAGAACCTGCAAGGAGACAAAAGGAACATCATTAACAGCAGCATCTTACCTGCAGTCTTCATCTTTAACCACTCGCAGCTACTGAGAACAGCTTCCTCGAATCTGCACGCCTCCCGGAAGGAACGACCTGAAAGAGGAAGATAGAGGCAACATTAAAGAAAGCAGTAGAGACATTTGTAAATTACGAACTGCTCAAAAGGCTTACCTGGTTGGTCGCCTCACGGCTGGCACCACTCCGGACATTCCACTCGCGCTGAAGAACACTGTGATCTACAAGGAAGGAAAACACAGGTTAGCAAAGGCAAGACTTTGCAGCGCTGCGCATAGCGCTTACTTAACGCATCATAGCGCTCCGAATGCGCCATCATTTACCAGTGGGGCTCAACCAAGCCAGTTTGCCGCGCTGAAGCTCTGCATACCTAAGGGAGAAAAAAGAGACATTTTAAACAAATAAAGGCATGCAGGATAGCAACAAAACTAAAGAACAGCAATAAGACCTACCTGAACAATATCAAACGGGCCGGCGTCAGTGAAGTAACTGGACCGCACACGCCCTTGAAAGAGAATGCGCCACTGCAAAGAAGGCAGGACGGAGAGCATGCCTAACTCTACCACAAGGGGAGGAGAGGGCCCCAGAGGGTCTGAAATCATACGGGGTGGAGGGAGGATACTTACCCCAGTTGGTCAGTCTTGAACACAGTCCTTCTGTATTTTCAGGCAGAACCTTCCCCGCAGACCACATCTCGGCAAAGATGGGAAGCATACCAGCGAGTTACCCGGCTGGGTGGCGTCCCTGTGGATACCAGGTGAGCGTAACAGAATGTGAAGCCTGCTATAACAAATGCACCTGGGCGCCATGGAAACATCAGAAATGGACCAATTGGCCCAATTACTAGGAGAGCTTCGTGCTGAGGTTCATTCTGCCCGACAAGAGACTAATGCCCTCCGGAGAGACCTAATAGTGACCAAAGAACGCACTGAAGAGATTAGCAGGCAATACTTGCAATCACAGGCAGGACAGACGCCTCTACCTGGAAGCAATCCAACGATTCAAAACCCCGCCATATCATCCACTCCGGTACAGATCACATTACCTGGAACAGTTCCCTTGGCACCACCAGAAAGGTTCTTAGGTGACCCACGGAAGTATGCAGCATTCATCAATCAGTGTCGCCTTCATTTTCTTTGTAGGCCTGGAGCATTTCCAAACGACCAAGCTCGGGTAGCTTTTGTCTTATCATACCTGAGTGGTAGCGCAGCAAATTGGTCGGTGCCGTTGGTAACCCATGACGATCCCCTATTACATGACTTTGGGGGGTTCCAGAGAGAAATGGAAAAACTTTTTGCTCGCCATACCCAGGAACAAGCAGTAGACAATGAACACTTGTCCCTCCGACAGGGGAATCAGGACTTGTTAACGTACATTGCTACCTTTAACAGACTGGTTGCCGAAGCTAGGTGGCCATCGAGGCTTACGAGGCGAATTAAAGGACGTTTTAGCCCACTATTTTGTTGGGGCTATTTAAACCACACCCGAGCAAGACAACACGCTTCGCGTTACTTTGCAGCTTGCAGCGTGACGCTCACCGTGTCCAGCTATTCCCTCGAACCTCAGAGAAGCAGAACCTGCAAGGAGACAAAAGGAACATCATTAGCAGCAGCATTTTACCTGCAGTCTTTATCTTTTACCACTCGCAGCTACTGAGAACAGCTTCCTCGAATCTGAACGCCTCCCGGACAGAACGACCTGAAAGAGGAAGATAGAGGCAACATTAAAGAAAGCGGTAGAGACATTTGTAAATTACGAACTGCTCAAAAGGCTTACCTGGCTGGTCGCCTCACGGCTGGCACCACTCCGGACATTCCACTTGCGCTGAAGAACACCGTGACCTACAAGGAAGGAAAACAGAGGTTAGCAAAGGCAAGACTTCACAGCGCTGCACATAGCGCTTACTTAACGCATCATAGCGCTCCGAATGCGCCATCATTTACCAGTGGGGCTCAACCAAGCCAGTTCGCCGCGCTGAAGCTCCGTATACCTAAGGGAGAAAAAAGAGACATTTTAAACAAAGAAAGGCATGCAGGATAGCAACAAAACTAAAGAACAGCAATAAGACCTACCTGAACAATATCAAACGGGCCGGCGTCAGTGAAGTAACTGGACCGCCACGCCCATGAAAGACAACGCGCCCCTGCAAAGAAGGCAGGACGTGAGCACGTCTAACTCTACCACAAGGTGAGAAGAGGGCCCCAGAGAGGCTGAAATCATACGGGGGTGGAGGGAGGATACTTACCCCAGTTGGTCAGTCTTGAACACAGTCCTCCTGTATTTTCAGGCAGAACCTTCCCTGCAGACCATATCTGGGCAAAGCTGACAAGCATACCAGCGAGTAACCCGGCGTCCTTGTGGATACCAGGTGAGCGTAACACACTGCAATGGATGGAGGTGTTTGTGCAAAAATCGGAGAATCATGTTGCACATTGGAACCATCACACGATGAAGAAAGCGGAACCCTAACAGAGGCCATAAGCACGCTGACAAGCCTGAAAAACCAGATGATCGATGAAAGTGACGAAGTAGACGATGACAGCTGGTTTGGAGACCTATTCTCGTGCACAATGGATGGCAGATATATTCAAGTTTCTGGGAGCTTTACTAGCAATTATATTGCTAGGATTCTGTGTTATCAAGATAATCATTACACAGTGCCGGAAAACTGCAAAGAAAGCCATAGGGATGAAAATAATGATTGATGTCGAACCAGGATGGAAGCCCAGAGACCTGACGGATGAAGAAATAAGAGACTTTGTGAAAGCCAGCAAATTTGCGCCAGAGGGAACAAAGTTCACATACCCTAAGAAACGAAGAAGGTATGAAGGAAAATGGATCTACTGCAGCCCAAATGGACAATGTCAGCTAATGACATGGAACAAAGACGAACATGTGAAGACAGCAGGGAGTGATAAAAATATGAACTCCAAAGGCTCACACATTCACACCATCATGTACCAAAGCAGAGGATGATGAGTATGACACTGAAGAAGCAAAAGAAATGAATGCAAAGGGGATTGCAGAAGTGGTCGATGAACCGACCAGCCAGAGGGGGGAGTGTAGAGGATTTCTCAGACATGGCCTGCACCCCTTCCCCTCATTTCAAGGTACCAGGAGCGTACTCGCCAAGGTATGTGACGTATGAAGAGCAAATGAACCTACAAAGAGCTGCACTGGGACTCTGCCCAGTATACATCAGAAGATCCATACCAGTTGAAGCACCCATAACCAGACAACCCTGGGCAGCATGGTACCCTATCAGACAGCCATACCAGCCGCTGATACGAAATGACGAGGGCCTACATACGGTCCACGAAGAGACCCCAAATGCCTTAATTGAAGGCCAGTGGAAATGACACAAGGGCCTGAACAGATCCGTGAATGAACAAAAGCAGCTATCGAAGATAACACGCCAGTGCGAGTAACTACGAAATTGAATGGAATAGGCACAGAGAGGAGACAATGTTACAACGTGAGGAAACAGTGTTACGAGACAAGATGGAAGCAACCGTCCTCTTAAACGTGTGTAAATAGGCTTGAGACGCAAGATGCTAAGAAATCGATACTGCTTGCAATGCTTAGTAGAAGATAGAGTGGCAAGCGCCAACCATATATCTACCTCAATAAGGCACATTGTACAAGTGCAACTCCATTTTGTAAAAGCAGAAAGCTGCCCAGGTGGCCAGAGGCCTGACAGGCCAAGTTTCGAAACCCAGCCAAAGGCAAGAAAAGGAGCGAAATCGAAACTCAACAAAGAGCGGCTCATGCCTAGGAAATCGAGGCCAACCAGAGAAGGGGAGGAGAGCGTCAGCTCACAAGACTCCAACTTCAGAGCATACCAGCCTGCCTCATGAAGGTCAAGATAAGGGGGGCCCATGTAGGTGGCTAGGCCGACACAGAATTAAATGCACTAAAAGCTGGAAACTGAAGCAGATTCATGGTGAACTAACACGTGACCAGCCAGGCACGAAGAAGTACCATCACCTGATGTCATCCAGGACCCGAGGATGCCATAACTTTTTTCCCGATAAGAGACTACAGTTTCGAGGCCATCCTTAGCCAACTAATTGACACGTCGCCCTAAAACACTGATTGATGGAAGGGAGGCAGGGTGAAACGTGGGACACCAGGCACAGGGGTGTCCATTCTGCATGCTGCTAGAAATGTATGTCTAGGCGTGTAACCTGCCCAATCACAATGGACCAAGTTATCTGGAGTCCTATAGATATTGTAACCAATAGGAAGTCGTAGTTGTAGTGACGTCTATCACGCGTTATGTAGAGGGATGGGCATAGACGCCCACCCGATAAGATTTATCCAATCTGCATGCCCTATTATCATATACAGATATAACACCTATACTTAAGCTACCTTTCCTAACCAATTATACTGCATGATGATTTTTTATATAATTAGACGTCAGTAATGACGATTTTTGTCTATAAGAATTGCTGTTCGACTGAAGTTCGAGGAAGTCGGAGCGAGACAGGTGATCGCACTACAGCTGATTCCCATTTGTTTCCCTGTTTGATGTACTTGTCATTAAGCGGACTTCCCTTTGCCAGCCTATTGAGTCCTCGTTATTGAGTTGTGTCGGAGTAAGTGAATCCTGCACCCCCTGTCCTCACACAGTGCAGCTATCTTGTTTTACACGTTCTAGAGGGTGAGTGCTGACCAATGGGCCCATCAGGGAATTCCTCTCCTCAAGAACACACCCCTGTCTGGTTCCCTTATTAAAGGGTATCTGGGGTGTCCATCGCGAGTTGACTCTTATTCGGGTGGAGGGGATTCGGAAATTCGATAGTACCAGTTTGGAAAATTGTGGGCCAAACCCAAAGCCCTTCAAAGACCATTTGCAAGTATTCCCATGACATGCTATCAAAAGCTCTGTGTGCATCCAGGGATAGCAGGGACAGGGGACCCGGAAGAGATGGGGCTAGGGCTATCAAGTCAATTGCTCTGCCAGTGTTGTCATGGGCGGACCTCAACTGGATAAAGCCTGTTTGGTCTCTATCTATTAATGTGGGTAAGATCCCCCCCATTCGCCACGCTATATTCTTGCTATATAGCTTAGCTTCCTTATTGAGCAAGTCTATGGGCCGGTAGGATGAACATTCTACTGGGTCTTTCCCTGGCTTCAGGATTAGTGTTGTGTTAGATTCTGCCATAGACTGTGTGACAGTTCCTGTTTCCCAGCGCATGTTGAATAACTTTGTGAGATATGGTCTGAGATCTTTGCAGAACGTTTTGTAAAACGTATTTGTGAAGCCATCAGGGCCTGGAGCCTTGCCAATAGGGAGTGACCTGATAGCTAGTTCCACTTCCTCAGAGGTTATTGGATCTTCTAAGGATTCTTGGAGCTCTTGTAGCAGTTGTGGTAGGGTTGCCTTGTTTATAAAGTTTCTAGTGGACTGTGAGTCTCCTCTATGTGGGGCTGCTTGTTCCCTGAAAAACTCCTCAACAATAAGGCATTTCCCCTCTTCAGAATGGGTCCCCATTTCTCGCTCATCCCGAAAAAAGTCTATCCTATTCTGTCGTGTCTGTTTCCCTAACTTAGCTGCTAATAATGTGTTAGCCTTATTTCCTTTCGTGTAGAAAAATTGTTTGGTACTCATCATCATGCAGTAGGCCGCTTTTCCCATGTGGTGTGCCTCAAGCGCTTTTTTAGCCATTCGCAGATCCCTTAAAGGCCGGCGTGTGGGTTTCTTTTTGTGTGCCTCCTCTAATCTACAGGCTTCCCCTTCTAGTTGTTCTTGGAGTAGTCTCCTCGCTTTTCCCCATTGCGCAACTTGCTCTATGAAGTGCCCCCTAATCACCGCTTTACCTGCATCCCAAACCATGCCCCAACTCACGTCATCGATGTCATTCTCACTAAAGTATACGTTCTTGGATTCCCTAATGTGAGCACAGATCCCTGGGTATTCTAAGAGGATGTTACGCTCACCTGGCTCCCACAGAGGCATCGATCGGAACTGGACAGCTGCGATCTCCACCAATGCGACGCGTAGGGTCCAGATGACGGACTGGACTGGCCCACATAGCTTCGTTTGCTTGGCCCGTAGGAATATTCTTCTGCAAATGGAGAAAGGGAATTAACCACCCGTGGAGTTGAGCGTAAATCCCCCCACCCCCGGTGTTCTCCCCACGGATCACCTTTGATGTCCCCTCTTACAGTTTCACCTGATGTTTTGAAAAGATGAGCTCTTCATCCTGCATTGAGCGCAGGGGCGCGTTGATAAGTAGTTGCTTCACTGGCTCGAAGGAATTGGTGAGTTCCAGAACAATATTGACTCTGAGATTCCCGACAAGACGCCGTAAGTATAAAGTTCGTAAGAGTTCAAATGCCTGACTTTCACTCGTGTCCGATTCCTTGCAGGTTGCAGCTTGACCCTAATGAAGAGTTCCTCGTGGCAACCGGTAGTTTTCTGTTAAGGATTTGTATTTTCCAACACAGTTCTATAAAATAATGTCAATATGTAACCTGTTGCTTTCTCCCTTATTCAGGCGCTGAGAGAAAGTATGAAGTCTCGGGGAATAATACCTCCGGCGGTAAAATCAGGTAAGTCTATTGTGGTGAGGAGGGTTCCCCTTGTTAGTCCCTTTGTTTCACCTTGCTGTCCTTTTGTTTCCCCTTAGGGGCCGGGGTTCAGCGAAGATGCAGTGGAAGCTGCGTCGGCCCGTGAAGAGGAATAGTACCCACGGTGGTAAAATCAGGTAAGTCTATGGGGGGGTAACTAATATTCCCCTGTGTATTCCCTTGGCTCACCTTGCTGTTCTTGTCTTCTCCTTGGGTGCTGGAGTGCGGCGGGAACAGGCAGGAGGATGCGGTGGAATGTGAAGATGCTGCGAAGGCCGGTGAGCTCAGCGCGGCGCTGCAGCAGGCGTGGCGATGCGTGTACAATAACCTCTTTCTTCCAGCTCGAAGGCGCGATGGATCGGGAATTCAGGTAAGGATCAACGGTATTGCTCTTGTTCTAACCTTTTCTCCTTCTTTCTCCCTTTTTCTAGGAGCTCCAAACTCTAGGCGGGCATGGCAGAAGGCTGGATGCAGACTTGCAGGCACGGTGAGCGTTACGCTGCTGGATGCAGAATAACGCGAAGCGTGTGCTGCTATTTGGGCGTGGTTTAAATAGCCTCCAAAGTAGTCCCAGGTAAGTATTCCTCCCCTGCCCTGCCCGAGTAAAAAATAGTCCCTAAGTAAAGTAGTCCCCTCCAAGCCTCTTTTGGCTTGGAGCTCTTGCAGCATGGTCTGCATCAGGTAAGTTTGCAGCATGTTCTGCATCAGGTAAGTTTTAATCTATGAGCCTGGCGCCTAAGGCGACAGGACTGACTCTCCATATGAGCCTGGCGCCATAGGCGCCAGCACTGGACCCAAATAGCCCCTAGCAGGGGTTGTTGGGCTTGCTTAGGACAACTTGATGCCTGCTTCCGGGGTTGCTGGATTTGGTCTGGGTCCCCGGGGGTAGGCATCATGACAGAGGAGGTCATTTAACCTCCAAGTGGGTCTTGTCTGGGGGGTAGCTCGGGTGGGTACTAAAGTTAATAGAACTGGGGAGTGATCTGCGAGCCCCTCAGGGAGCATATCTACTTCCTCCACCTCCCGAATGAGCGAATCTGAAATAAAGAACATATCCAGTCTGGAGAAGCCCCCATGAACAGCTGAAAAGTATGTATAGTCCCTCTCATCTTGATGGCAATATCTCCACACTTCAATCAGGGAGTGTTCTTTAAACAGGGAGGTAAGGGCTCTAAAGTTGTTCCTATCATTGAGTGTTGGTGGTAGGGTCTTATCAACCAGGGGGTTGACCACCGCATTGAAATCCCTGCTCATAATCACTTCCCCTTCTACGTGTTCAAATAGAGCTTGCATAAAAACAGATCTTGTTTAGTATTGGGGGGCGTATATAGAAACCATATATAGAAACCAGTGTAATTTTGCGCCCATCCAGCAAGGCGTTGACCAACAGAAACCTCCCCTCTTCATCTCGCACCACCCCCAAGGTTTTAAACGGAGTCCCCCTGTGCACCAAAACGGCAACCTGTCATTTTTTCAGCCCACTCGAGGCAAAAGAATTTAGTGGGGTAGAGCCTGTCATTGAAGCGGAATTCATCTTCCGGTCGCAAATGAGTCTCTTGAAGGAATAGAAATGTTGCATCTAGGGACCCTAATCTGTGGAGTGCTTTCTGCTTCAGGGGGGAGTTCAGGCCTTGCACATTAAGGGAAATGCATCTATAACTCAGGGTTGCCATATTTCAGCGCATGAGTCTTCCCTTCCCATGACCTCCCCCCAGAAGATCAGGAGGGAGTTGTATACCCAGCGATTTCATTATACTATGGCCTGTGGGAGGTCCCCGGAGAGAGAGCTAAAAATACCAACTAAAGAGCTTTCGGTTATACTCAAAAAGGAAATAATAATAATCAAAATGATAATAAATGAAGTAGAATAGCCAAATCGTTTCCATCTCAGAGAATACTATTTCTACAACCAGAGTTAACTTTAACCAAGTGTTGAGTCTATCGGATGGCATCCACTCAGGCACCCAAGCCGATTATCAAGTGGAAATTTCTAACGCCACCAGATACAGCCGGACAGAGCATGCGATAGTGGTAGGGGCCTGCATAGCTTGCAAAATTGTGTTAGAACAGATCATTTTCTCCTCTATCCCTCGGCACAAGGTTGAAGATAAGGTGTCCCTGAAAACATCCAGCAAGGAAAGAAGAGCAAACATCTTCAGGGGACAAGAGCCTCCATTTGACAACATGGGGTCCATTTTGGCCGCGAAGCAAGAGTGACACCACGGAGACCCTCAGGGAAATCGTGTCCTTGCAGAAATAAACTTTTAATGCAGTACAAACAGGTCAGGTGGCCGCCCAGTCGTCCTGTTCTCCTAGTGGGAGGGTTGTTGTCCCTTCTGGGGCAGAGGCTGCCCTCTCTGGACCAGATTCCTGACTCGAGTTCGCCGCAGATCAGTGTTGCCGCCGAATTTTCCCTCTTCCAGTTTTCGGCAAGGGGTGTGGAGTGGGACCATCTGTATCCTGAGCGTGTTGATTCAACTCCCTGTTATCCGGGGTCTCTGACATCAAAGCTCTCACCTCTTCTTCGGAGGAGATTATGTAGTGTTGGCTTTGGAAGTCGAAAATCAATTTGCAATGGAATCCCCAACGATAGCAGATTTTCTGGGCTCTCAGCCAAGCGGTTACCTTTTGTAGGCCCCGTCTGCATGCTAACGTGTAGGGGGCCAGGTCCTGGAAGAGTTTGACCTTCGTGCCTTGGAAATGTATCGTGTCCGAGGCCCTGGCTGCGCCATGATCGCTTCTTTATAGCGGAAAAAGTGTATTCAGGTAAGCATGTCTGGCACCAGATTCCTTCTAAGTTGGGCCGATGAATAAACCCGGTGGGTTCTGTCTAGTTGTAGTTCTTCACTTAGCGAGAGTTCAAGGAGGGACCTGAACAAAGCCTCCACATATTCGGTTAATCCTTGGTCAGAGATCTGTCGGGGGACATTGCGGAGGCGTATATTATTCCGTCTTGATCTATTTTCCAAATCAGCCTGCTTTGCCCATATGTCCTCCAACTGCTCCTCAATGATCTTCACTCTTTCTGTTTGGACCTCATTGTTATGGGATTGTTCGTATACCGTGTTTTGCAGGTCGTTGACCCTGGATTCTATCCCGCCGAGGTGGGAAGTAAGGTCAGCGAGGGATTGAGCCAGAGAGTCTTTGGAGGTCTTGATCTCTTCTTTAATCCCTTGTGTAATATCATGTTTGAATGATCTGAGCATTCGTTCTAATTCCTCCCTGGACACGTTATGTTTTGGGCCACAGTTGGAGATGGTACTGGGTGAATCTCGGCCGTACTCGTGTGTGTGGGGACTGAGTCCACAGATTGTGGTGTCCAATAAGCTTGTATGCCGGGTCCCTTCTTTTTTACCCCTGCTTTGGGCATTCCTTAAGATGGTGCTGAGGTCTATTACATCTGCGCCCACTGCAGTTGGAGGAATGTGGGGCGCCCAGTGAGTAAGGCCAACATCTGCAGGGTGGGCGGACAGTATGGATGATATTTATTCCGGGCTCCTGGAAAGTTTAAAGGGTCCCCTGGGGCGGTATTGCACTCACCCGGGTTCAGTAATGCCGCTCCCGGTGGGTCTCCAGCTCGTGGACGTTCAGGCATGCAGCGGGGGTCGAGGTCTCCTCTTCATGGCACCCGCGCACCCCGCCATCTTGGTCCTTAGGAAAAGGACAGGGTGCGTCTTTGTCTTCCTCGCCAAACCGGCATTCCCGAGGGTTCAGAGCATATCATGTGCGCCGCCCGGAGCGAACTCCCAAGGGCGGCACTGTACAGCAGGCTCCGGCGATGCAGAGTCCCCACCTAGATCGCTCCCAGGATACTCCGCTGGCCTCCCGCCTCTCCCCTGACTGATTCAGGGGGAGGACTGGGCCCGCGCGCCGTCAAGGGCTGTCAAGGATGGGCTCTGAAGGGCAGCGCCGCACCACGGGTCCAGCAGAGAGGAGTCCCCAGCCCGCTCCTGCTCACTCCTGCAGAGCTCCGCAGTCTTGGCACCCCGCGATGGTCTCCTCTGCGATCGGGCCGCTCTGCTTCCAGGTAACCGCCAAGCAGCGTCCGCCCGTGGCACCGCCCCTCCCCCTCCTCCAGGCGCCCCACGGAGAAGACTCTTGGTCCCGGCAGACCGCTGTGCTGCTTTCTCCCCAAGCTCACGACAGAGGCGGCGGTGAGACCCACCCCGTGTCGAGTCCCCGAGTCGTCCTCGGGAGGAGAACGTCATGGACCGCGGGCGCGGGGCCAGCTCCCTTCACTTGTAGCTTTCCTCAGATGGCGCTCGCCGCCATTTCCCTCCTCGCAGCTGCCGATGATCGCATTCGGATTCCGCTATCAAGCTTCATGCAATCCAATTTTGACCCCGAGTTTGTCCGTCGCATCCGTGGCTATTCATGCGTCTCCGAATGAAGAAATCAGGCTGAAATTTCCCATTTTAAGGTGTTAAAATTACCCGGCTTGGGCACCTTACAGCGGATCTCACGGGAAGCATAGCCGCATAGCGTGCTGCCTAGCGACGCCCCTGTCCCTATTTCTAAGGGATGATTTCCCAGCCTCACACCAACTAAGGATTCCATCAGGAGGTCGGTCAAAACCAAATAGTCCACCGTCGTGTCAAAATCTAGTTCCTTTCCTTGCATTCTAAATTAACTAAGGAAAAAGGTGGTGATTTTGTTGGTCCAGAAGAATGACTTAATTATTTTGGATGATAGCCCAAAGTTCACTTCTGGACAAGGTAAATGAAACGTTCTTCTCAGAAAGGTACAAATCAAACAGTCTCAAAAACGTTCCTTGGATTGGGGTTCCACAAAGACACATACAAAGAAAGTCTTGTGTCTTCACCTTGTTAGGTGGATCACTCCTTCCTGCTTAACTTTCCTCAGGTTTTCCCAATACCAGGGTATATGACTTCCCCTCCCTGGCCTCTCGGTGCAATTCACACTGCCAAGAGAATGACTCCCTTCTCTTGGCCTTCTTTCACAATGTTTAACGAGACCAGGTGGAATGTCTCCCGTCCCCTGGTTTCCCACAAGCTCTTCACATGGTATGTCTCCCTTCTCTTGGCTTTTCTCACAAGGTGCACAACTCCTGGGGGTAATGTCTCCCTTCCCCGGGTATCTTCCAGCTTCTCATACTGCCAAGAGAATGACTCCCTTCTCTTGGCCCTTCACGGTGTCCACAAACACCAGGGGGAATGACTCCCTTACCCTGGTTCTTAACACTTGGCCAGGTACTGTGACTCTGAAGATCAATATCCACAACATTGTGTCAGGGGTAATGATTTCCTTCCCTAGGCTTTCTCTTGGATTCAGAGCCACCTGGTTCACTTCTCTGCCAAGTACTGTGACTATGAAGATCAATGTGCACAACAATGTGTCAAGCGTAATGCTTTCCTTCCCCTTGCTCTCTCTTGGATTGACAGCCAACTTGGTTCACCTCTCTGCCGGGTACTGTGAATATGAAGATTGACCAACAATCTTTTCTTCTTAGGGTTTCAAGTCCCAGACTCGCCTTTCTCAGATAGCTCTCCTTCCTGGTAGACTTGGTTCACTTTCCTGCCAAGTAATGCCATATATTTCAATGGTCCTGAAAGTCTATTCACAACTGTGTTTCAGGTCCCAAACCCTGTACTTGTGGCTGCTCTCCCTCTTTCTGCTGGACACCACCTCCTCTGGTCCCCAGCATCTTTCTGCCCACTCGCGTACCTTGTTTCATTGTGCGCGAGAGCTCCAGCACCTTTCCAGCACCTGCAGTCAGCCGTGGGACTCATGGTGCCCCCTTGAGCTTCGTTTGGCCTGTGGTGGCTGCGCAGCACTAATCTTCGTCCTGGTAGTGATCTCGCTATCCAGGCTTCAAGACCTCCTGGAGCTTTCATCCTCCAGCCCGCTGTCCCTTCTTCTCGCTGGAGACCGGCTCCAGACCTTCTGGCTTCTTCCCCGCCGTCCCAGTCTTCTCGCCTTCTCCTGGGTACACGGAACCGATTCTCGTGCTTCCTCCAGCGAGGTCTGACCCTGTACAAAGTCCTTCTTCCCTTTTTATTTCATAGTTGGAGTTAGCTGTCCCAGATTGTCTGTTCTACTCACTCTGGTTCTGCGGTGCACTCCACAGTACTCCACGCCTCTTCCTCGTCATAGTACTGAACGGACTAGTCTCACAGGAGTCAACAGCGCTCTTCTTCATCTTAGTATTTTGTAAGGGGACCCTTCTCGGGTAGTCCCTACTCTTCCTTGTCCCAGTACTTTTTTTTTAAATTCTTTATTTTTGTTGCACACAGTTAATACAAACACTTAGCTGTAATATTAATATGTTCATACATTGTACAATTTCAATTACTGTTCAGAGTCAAAGTGTTCTTGCTTGGTCTTTTCAAATAGGTACAGTTTGTATCTTTCCCATATATTCTTTGGCCGGGAAACAGGCAGTACCGAGTCTGTGTACAGTTCCTCCATGTCGTTTGCCCATACCATGTCCCTGTCCCAATCCGCCTTGGTTGGGGGATTTGCACTCTTCCATTTGAGCAGGATCGCCCTCTTGGCTTGGAGCATACTTAAGTTCAACAGTTTCTGCCATATCGGGTTCATTTTGTCGATTACCCCCAACAGGCACATCCGTGGGGTCCATTCCACTGGCTGATCTGCCATCCCATCCAATGCTAGACACACCTCCTCCCAATATCCCCTCAGTCTGACACACGCCCATAACATACGGTAAATGTTTGCATTTTCAGCATGGCATCTCGGGCAGTTCCCAGTCATGGCCGGATATATGCATTTGAGCTTCATAGGAGTGTAGTGTGTTCTTTGTATTATCTTATAGTGAATTAGCCTGTATCTAGAGTTACATGAAATCTGTTTGGTGAGTGCACAGTGTCGGGACCATTCATCGTCTTCAATCTGCTCACCCAAGTCTTGTTCCCACTTGGCATTAGTTGTGCGTTGCTCTATCGGGCGTGTCTGGAGTATGATCTTATACAGTGCTGACGCCGTTATCTTTTGGGATCCCCCCCGTGAACATATATCCCAATCCCATGTTAAGTGGTGGTTCATTAGGAAAGGTCGGACATATACTTTGTATGGCTGCCCGTATACGGGAATATTGTTGTCTGGTCCCGTGCATATTCCCCACTACATCCTTGATATCATCCCACTGGGTAAAGTGCCCATCCGTGAATAGTTGACCCCATTGTGATATGCCCCTGGAGGACCAATGGCGGGCTACTTCCCCCTCTATACTGAAGGGTGTCTAGGGGTCACCCCAGAGCGGCATACTCGGGTGCTATATCTTATCCGTGCCATATATCTCAACTATTTTGGCCCACGCCGTTGTCACCACCTTTGATGGTTTCAGGGAGTTATAATGCTTGGAAGTGGGCCTCGTAAGTTGGTGGAGCGCCAACACGGCCTCTTTTTCGGGCTGGCTCGGTGCAGGGCCCGCTGGGTTAAGAAATGTTGTGGCCCACTGGGCGGCATGCTGTGCCTGTGCAGACAAATAGTATAGTTCGAGGTCTGGTGCCAACAAACCGCCCTTTGGGTAATCATCAGTAAGTACCCTCCAGCTCACCCTAGCGTGACCACCCCAAACAAATGAAACACATGCACCAGACATCTTGGAGAATAAGGCCCGCCCCGCCAGACCGGTACCATACTAAATAGATAAAACAGCTTTGGGAGAATTATCATTTTCACTAAGGCGATCCTACCCCTCATGGAAATGGGGAGAGCACTCCAACGCTTTAACTTCATACATAGAGCGTCTGCCAGCAGGTTATAGTTTAGTGCCCAAGACAACTGAGCCTTCCTTGCCATACATGCTCCCAGATACAGAATATGTGTCGCGCACCACTGTAGGCCATGCAGGTCATGGGGTTTACGCGTGTTTTCAGTAATGCGGAACACTCCTGATTTGTTGGGGTTAAGTCATAGGCCCGAGAGTCTACCAAATTTTTCTACTACTGCCAGGACCCTCCCCAATGTTCTGTCTGGGTTTTTTAGATACAGCAAGATATCGTCTGCATATAGATTTATGATGTATAGTTTATTCCCTATCCTTAGCCCGTATGCGCTGTAGCGAGCCCTCAATATGTCCGCCAGTGGTTCTATCATTAGGGCGAACAGTAATGGCGACAATGGGCAACCCTGTCTAGTGCCCCCTCGCAGTTCGAGCTTTTCTGTTAGGGTGCCATTAACTCTAACTCTGGCCTGCGGGCCTGTCTATAGTAATTGTATCCATTTCAGGAAGTTTGGACTGAACCCATAATTTCGTAAGACCCCGAACAGGAAGGGCCAGGATACCATATCAAATGCTTTGCGCATGTCTAGTGACACGGCTATGGCTTGCTGATCTGGGGGTGTTGTAGTCAGGATCTCATGGCATCTTCTGATGTTAGTGGCCGTGGACCTGCCATGAATGAACCCTGCCTGATCCTCATGGACCATATATGGCATCAAAGGTGTTAACCTAGTGGCGATTATCTTTGCCAAGACCTTTGCATCCGTATTAATTAATGATAGAGGTCTATAAGACCCGCAGTCGTACGGGGGTTTCCCCGATTTAAGCAGTAGCGTTATTACTGCTTCCCTTGTAGTCTCGGGGAGCTCTCCCCTGTCCAGGGCTTCGGTCCACATCGCCAGTAGTCTGGGCACTAGAAGATGTTTAAACTCCTTGTAGAACTCTGCGCTAAGGCCATCGGTGCCAGTGGCATTCCCGTTGGGGAGTGCCTCAATTGCCTCCACAACTTCCGCCTCAGCTATCAGAGTCTCCAACAACTCTCTGGTATCCTCCGTCAGTAATGTCGTTGGGATTTGGGAGAGCTAATGTTCAATCTCTGCATCCGTAGCGTCGGATTGAGGTGAGTAAAGTTCTTCATAGAATGCGTGAAATGTGTCACGTATCTTACCCTGATCTGTGGTGACCGAGCCGTCCACTGTTTGTACACATGGGATATCTGCTGATCCCCTTTCTCCCCTCACTGCTCTGGCTAACAACCTCCCCGGGCGTTCGCTTTCACCGTAGTGGCGTGCAGCCGCCGGTCTGTCAAAGTAGCGGATCTCTTGGTCCGCTGTGTCCGTATATTCGTCTAGCTTGTTTTTTATGTCTAAAGTGAGTTGAGGTGTTGGAGTGAGCACATATTGGGCTTGTATTGATGCTATTTGCGCTTCTAGTCATTGCAATCTATTCCTAATGTCTTTGAGGATGCCACTTTCCTTTGATATGGATGCGCCCCTTATATACACCTTAAATGCTTGCCACAATATCGCGAGAGAGGACACTGAGTACTCATTGAGTTCAAAATATTCTTGTATGTGCTGGTCCATTGCATTTCTGTAGACCAGATCCCGTAGCACAGCCAGTTTGAATCTCCATGGGGGCCTGCCCACCGCTTCGCCGGGTATTTGCAATGCCATCAGTATGGGGGAATGATCTGAGTATGTCCTAGGGAGTATCTGAGTGTTGGTGACCCATGATAATACTGTGTTATCCAGCAACCAAATATCTATCCTGGAATGCATGTCGTGTACTGTCGAGTAATATGTGTACCCTCTCACAGAGGGGTGTAGTGTCCTCCATGCATCCTTCAGTCTCAAATCTGCCATGTGAGTGATAATTGTCTGTGCTGCTTTGGATAGTGCTCTCACTTGTGTCGAAGTACGGTCGATATTCACATCAAGAATGGTGTTAAAGTCACCCCCTGCATATCAGATGGGCTGTGGGGTAGTTTGCCATTTTCCCGAAGATTGTGGAGTAAAATTCCGGGTCATCTATGTTCGGCCCGTATATGTTAAGGAGGACTATCTCTTTATCTCGTAGAGTACCATGTACTAACACATATCTCCCCCCAGAGTCACATTCCACTTCTTTGCACGTGAACCGCAAGGTCTTGTGTAACAAGATTGCTGTACCTCTAGCTCTTTTCGAGTAAGTTGTGTAATATTGGTGTGTTCCCCAATTCGGAACCAGCTGTCCCCCCTGTTGTGGCCCAATGTGTGTCTCTTGTAGGAAAAGAATCTTGGGAGTCTGTCTGTTAATGTATGCTATAATTTTCCGTTTCTTAACTCTGGAGCCTAGACCTCGAACATTCCAGCTCATTACTTTAATATCTTCAATTCCTGTTTCAGCCATTCCACACGAAATGATCGTGAATGTGTGTTTGCGAATATTGCTTTACAATGCTTTCATATTTGCCAGTGTACATTAACTGTGTGCTTTTTACTTTCTTCCCCAACATAGCATAACCCCCACCCAGCGTGTCTAACTCTCCCGCTCCCCACACCCTCACAGTTCCCCTAACTTCAACTGTGCTTTTAGGATCCCAACCCTTCCCCCCTTCCAACTGCATATGCACCTGCTACAGGGGGGCCTGCGGCGATTCCCAGGGCCTATGCCTTTCCAATCCTTGAATAAGGGTAACCGGTTCCATACGTTGCTCTCACACTTGCTATTGTCAGCGGGGGACATTGCAATGCAGCTTATCACACTTATTGAGACATTCCCGCCCCCACTTAAAGCTACCCCCAAAAGGGGGATCCGATGCTACAGGACTAATGCATCATTGGTTGAACATACTGTTAATGTGCACTCATGAAGATTATTCTTGTTCGTTAACTTCAGTGCTCCTCGACGGAGTGGGGATATGTGTCTCTATGAAGCTGGCGGCTTCCTCAGGGAAGGTGAAGAAGTGGATCTTGTTTTGATATTGAATTTTAAGTCTTGCCGGATAGAGCATGGCGTACTGAACCTGCCGTTCCCGGAGCAGTTTCTTAACCCCATTGAATTGTTTCCTTTTTTGTTGCACCGCTAGTGTAAAGTCCGGAAAGATCCGTATAACGTTGGCTTCCCATCTCAGCTCCTGCTTTTCCCTTGCCGCCCTCAGTATCAGGTCCCTGCCCCTGTAGTTCATCACACGTGCTATTATTGGTCTGGGATATGCTCCCGGCTTCGGTTTCGGGGCCAGAGATCTGTTAGCTCACTCAATAATGAACATTGGTGACCACCCGGGGTCCCCCAGCAGTGGGTGCAGGAGGGCCTCAACTCCTTTTTCCATAGAGCCCTTCATTGCTTCCTCCGGCACCCCCACTATGCGAATATTGTTGCGTCTTGACCTCGCTTCTAAGTCCTCGCATTTAGTCTTCACCGTTCCTAGTTCGATCGCCATCGTAGATACTGTACTTTTCAGGGCTTCAAGGGCATCTTCAGTGCCCGATATTCTTGTTTCCGCCTTCGTTATACGTGTTGTCGTTTTGTCCAATTTTGTTTTAATGGAGGCCACGTTTGCGGTGATCCCGTCAAGTTTGTCGTTCAGTGCTGCAAACCCCTGTTGCATTGCGAGGAAGACCGCTTGCGGGTCCATCAGCGTGGTTGGCAGAGCCTGCTGGTCGAGCGGGATCGTTACCTCCTCCATCTCGGATGTTGGATCTTTCTGGATAGTCGTGGTGTATTTGTCGATAGCCCCCTTGTTCTTCTTAGGACCAAAATTCTTGGGCATTATCCCCTTTTTTTTGATCGATTGTTCAACAGGATTAATGTGCTCTGCCTTCTCTGATCGGGGTATGGCGGTAATTGCAATATGTGGTCGAGGCCCCCGGTGTGCACAGCCCACAGCAGGCCTGGTCGGGCCAACACAGCACTCGTTTCGCAGAAAGTCTTATCAGTGGTGGGGGGGTCGGTGTCAAAATGCTTGTTTCAGGTAGTGTGTAGTCGGTGTCGCAGCACCGGAGCCGTGGTAAAAGCTCGACACGGCCTGTCGCGAAGCCTCCTGGTCGCTAGCTATGAAGATACAGTTCTGAGAGTGCCCCTGAGAGGCCTCTGTTCCCGCCTTCGTATACACTGTCTACGACGCACAAACCACAATTCTTTCTAATCGTTTCTGTCTGCCGTGTATGTTTGTAATTCGCCCCAAATATATTGCGGGGGCCGGGGGAGTTTGTGTCTTGTGCAATGCTGCCACCTCCCTCTCGCCGTCCCACTTATCTGCGTTGTCCTCGCCGAGAAGGTACCACTCCAGCAGTTCGTCGGTGGATTCTTGTCACCGGGTAGGGGCCGAGCGCCGGCCGTTCAGCGGTGCTCGAAGGAGGGGGGGTGGCGGGAGCCAGTGGGGGGACCCGGCAAGCGCTCTACGAGGAGCGGAGCACCTGCAGCAGGCCCCAATAACGATGGGCCTCCAGTGTCTTGGGCGCGAAGCGTGCCTATTTCCGCCGAGCTCCTCCCCTCGAGTTTCGGCTCGACCTCAGGCTCCGATCCCCGCTGTCCGTGAAGTTCGTATAATGCTATATCTCGGAGAGTCGTTCACCGTTGGCTTCCAGATTTCACAGCCCTGTTCAGTATCGATTGCCATTCAATCCATGTTTCACAGAAGTAGAACCGGACCCGTTGAACAGTTATATTTGCATTACGGCCCTGGTTCACTCCGGAGCTCACACAGGAGCAGCCATTTTCTCCCGTGGGCAACAGCGCCCCCCCTTGTCCCAGTACTTTTGATATTGGTAGTATGAGGAGAGACGTGACGACATCCAAGGATTCGTCACACCAGGCATCATCACAAGTAGAGAAGATCATGGGAGTTCTTCTAAATGCCTGAAGGGCCATGTAACGAATAATATACATGCTGGATTTTGTCATTATGGAAGCAGCCAAGTAGAGACAGCCTGTCATTGGAAAGCTCACAAGGGCACGCCATTAATAGTTTTACTTGCACATTTTCTTTACATTTTTGCAACTTTGAGCAAACCTCTGAGACCTTGCCCACCAAGCCAGCAAAAGAAACGTATGGGTAACAAAATATTTATAAAAACAGAACCAACTGGCTTCTATTGCTAACATTAAATAGGCATACCATGTCTGCTGACTGCAGCGCTACACAAAGAAATGCATGTGTTAGGAGGATATTTGAAATTGTTCATTGACGTTCTCACCGATTTCAAGGACTGGCACAATACTCAAAGTACAAAACCTAATTCAACGACTTCCCAATTTGTAACTTCCTCTTTTCCTGGGTGGAAAAAACTGTTTTGTGGTGATCAAGAGTGTGAGTGAATTTATGACGCAGTCAACATAGCAGACCATAAAAGTTGATTGTAATATCAACTGCCGGCAACAGAGCATCGATGCAAGTCTCTATATGCAGTTTGTGGGAGAACTCGCGCACATCAAGGAGGCCTTATGTTGCTAGCAGACAGGAGAAACAGGAGGAGCAGGCCAAGAAAACAGAATAAGAGAGAAGGCTATTTATACATCGAAAATAAATGCTGTCAGGTGTTTCCTTCAATACAAAAGTATCTGAGGCACAGTTGAAGAAGGTGAGTTCTAAGAACGCCCCTAGCTCTCTCTCTTCTGTGTTGAGGAATGATTGACAGTTTCTGTTCCGAAGAGCAGAGGGATCTAACTGGGCCTTAACAATGAGGTGAGGACCACTACAGTCAAGGGTTTTATGGACAGCACAGGCAGCCTTAAACAAAATACTTTATCCAACAGCCAGCCAGTGTTGGCCTGGGGGGTTTGGAGACGTGGGGCCTGATATACAAAGCTTTGGGGTTGCCCTTTGAAAAACACTTCTATAAATCAGGTCCAGGGTCTCTTATTGAGGCCCAATACCAGACTAGAGCCCCATTTTGAATAGATTGGGGAGATTTAAGGACACATTTGGGGGGGACCCAGGCAGACGGCATTACAATAATCCGGTCTGGCCAAAATAAAGGCATTGACCAGCTTGTCCCAATGGGAAAAAGGAAAAAGATATAAAATTCTCTGAAGAATGCGGACCTGGAAAAAGCAGGGTTAACAAGTGCTCACATCGTTCACAGTAGCAAGCAGCGCGCGCTTAGCAGATGCCACACATGAACAGGCAATTGACAAATTACAAACTGGGGAGAGATTTCAAAAGGGTGACCCCCGTCTTATTTTCGTGGCAAATTCTGAAACGATTTGCTAGATTGTCCTTAGTGCTGAGAAACGGTTTAATGGAGTTGCCAGCACCTTTTAGCTCTGTGCAACCCATGGTAGTGACCCATGTAATTTTAATAGCCCACTTTTAACCTCAAATGATATGGCCATTTAATAAATGTTGAAAACAACATCTGACGCAATGAGCAATTTGATGTAGCTCTCCTGCAATAAAAGGCCTTCCTTCTGCGCAGCGGTTGGATATGCGCTGAAATCGGTTTTAAGTGGTGGCCTGAGTGTTCTATTTGGTAACTATAAATATACCCTGCAAAGGGATGCAAATTACTCCTCTCCACAAGCAAGCCATGAAAAGATCTACAAGGCACCATCAGAAATATATTTATAAAAATGTGAATTCCTGATCTGCCCGATTTTCTTTTGCAGCATATAGTACTTATAGTTGCTCCAAAGGGCTTGACAATGCATTTGTGCTTATATGGCATCAAGACCACTTTGTCAAATTGGAGGGAGTGCAAAGTATATACTGTATAAAATAGCATTTATATTGCACAGATTTACCTTGGCGGTGGTCAGTACACAACAGAAACACTGAAGTCGCGAATCAACCTATTAGTCAGTCACAGGTGAATGAATATATTGTGAAGTATACTGCAGACCTAGCCCCTGGCTCATAGCTTGGGCAGCTTTTCCCTTTCCATCTGTTTTTCCCTTCCCTTTGTTAAATGCCAAAGAAAGAAAGTGGAAAAAGTAAGAAACGAGAATAGAAGAGGAAAAGACAGACTCAGAAAAGAAAGAGTAGAGGAAGTGAGGAGGGAAATTGGTGTGAGGGATGGACGTAGGCAGGAGTAAAGGATGGAACAAAAGAAGGAAGAGGATAGCTCAGGGGCAACCCATTCGTCTTGGAAACAAGATATTGCAAAGCGGCACATGCTTGATACCTGGCCGTAGGGTTAGAGGATAGCATGAAGCACATTATATAAAACGACGTGATTTTTTATTTTTAAAGAAAGGAAGTGCAATTTCTGATGTTATATACTGCAGGCTATCTTCCTCCTTATGTTATAGTAGGACCTGTGTGTGGGTCGAATAAGGAAGGAAGTGACGTCATGGGGAATGGGAAGTTAGTCTGTCATGAATAAAGGTTGGGGTTGGAAATCATACTCCATTATCCGTGTATCATTGGGGAGGGTAGAACTTTGTGAATTGGGTCGCCACCAACTCTGGTCACCACAGGAAGGATGGAAGATAGCAAGGAAGGAGGAAGGTATCAAAGGAAGGAAGGAAGGGAGGAGAGGAGGGGCAAGGAGGAAGGAAAGGAGGGTTGGTTTGTGGTTCTGGGCTAAGTCTGTGGTGCAGGATCGGTCTGGGCAATGATAAATCACTCTCACCTCCTTACATTTTCACTTCTGTAAGCATGTGCATAATAAAAGTACTAGCTGCGCAAAGCTAGCACCAACCAAGATTCAATAATGGACAACACATTATGTGACCAGAATGGTGCTACTACATAGAAAACATGTTTTGTTGGCTAATTAGCCCTATTCCGTGAGCAGCTTATTTGAACCCCAAAAGTGGTAATTCCAGTTCCTGGGATGCTAGGCCAGTATTGTTAACCAGCGGATTCAAGGAGTAATTGGAAACTAAGAGATTGAACATTATTAGTCGAATGGTAAAATGAGTGCCAGAATGATGGCTACAGAATACATTTTTGCCTATGGCGTCAAAATAGGTGTGGTATAAATGCAGCAGAATCCTTTGATAATTACAAAAGAAACTGAGCGTGTGCACTGGTGAAATACTTATCTCTTGTCAGGATGGAGGGGCCCCTCCTTGATCCTTCATGTCATGGGGAAATTGGCGACCCTTTGCCGATGCCACAAGTGTCTAACCTGGTGGAAAAAGAACCAGGAGAAGTGCAGAGTGTATTGTGCTTTAGAACATGACCAAAAGAGCAATCCAGCAGAGTCCAGGTAAGATTTTATTGCTCAAGAATTCTAGTGGTATATTAACATGAAGAGTTGTGATGCCACTTCCTTCCTAACCAACCCCCTCCAATAATGGCAATGGACCACCTGACAGGAAGAAAGTGTGAGAGAACTATGATGGCTTATAATCTTTCCAAATCCTTCAAAAACAATGTGAACAAAGGCATAAAAAGCAACAGACACTTTAGAAAAGCAAACCCACCCAAATGGGGGACTGAGAACAGTGTACATGGAGTAGGACTCCGTAGACTGCAAGGTTGATGCTGCAATCTAAAGGGTTAATTATGCATTGAATCTAGCCCTCTGAAAGGGAGTTTGCCAGGTTTATACCGCACAGGTTCTACCAAAAAAAACGCAGCTGATATAGAAAATCATGATAGAGCCATTGCTTCTCACAGAACAGCTGATCCAATTGATGTAGGATACATCTATGGACACCAAAACAACCTTAGCAACCAGTCAGATGCTAAATATATAATGTATAAATTCAGTGAAAAACCTTTGTCAAAGGGACGTTATGGTAAGTTGCACTGAAAAAACATGTCATATGTGATGTCATTAGGGATGTCGTCAATGATGCCATTTGTGATGTCATCTTTAATGTCCTTGTTGTTAGTCCTAGCAGTGCATGGCAGTGGCACAAGTTACATTTGCATAGGTTACCATAACTGGCACATTTCTTTGGTTTTTCACTGTATCAAAGATTTTTCACTGACTTTCATGGGTTTTTATTTGTGCAACGCAATCATAATGGCCCTTGGGCTTTGTTTTCAAGGATCCCAGTTTCCCGTTATGCTAACAAAGGGCCTCATCACGAGTTTGGCAGTAACCCTTAAATGCGGCGGTAGCGCTATTACTGCCGCATTTAAGGGTCAGCCAAATCACGGCTTCGGCTGATTTCCCCCCCGCTCTTAGCTGGGGGAAATCTGCCCGAAATTTCGCGCTCTTATTTCCCGCCGGCGGTAAGAGCGTGAAATTTCCCCATTGAGCCCAATGGGGAATGGGGAATTCCCGAATGGGCTCAATGGGGAATGGGCAATACCCAGTCCGCCAAACCCGTGATCCGGCGCTATTAGCGCCGGGGGGTTTGGCGGTAGGGCTATTAACGCCGGCACCCAACTTGTGATGATGCTCAGAGTCGGGGGCTGTTGGCAGAGGGTTCTGACCTCTGCCCCATGACTCTGGGTGGTTGGGGGTTACATTTGGAGGGGGTTCAGGGCACAAAAAGAGCACAGGCTGTTGAGTTTACAGAGAGAGCATGCGACTCAGTCCTTGGCTGGCCACGCCCCCTTTAAATTCTTATTTACAATAATATACACTTAGAATACGCCTATGGGTATCTAACTACTTTAAACATAAAGAAACACACACAAATCACATTACACTTAAAACACACAATCCTCTATCTAATTACTTAATACTTCCATACTACCACTATACTACGTTCTACACATACAATTCTCTACACAGAAATGTGTCTCCTTTTCCTAAACATTCCCAATCTGAAATAAATTGAGAAAACATTGAACAAGAAGTAATTCTATTAACAGTAAATGTACAAACTTGTTTTTTTCAATCAACTATGTATTGTTTCCCATGACCCAATGTTTAGAATATGTTAATACAACAACAGTGTACCACACTGCCAGTGGCTAGATTGTTCGGGGCTTGGCCTACTACTACTATTACTATACTCACACTTCAAAAGTCTTATTCTTCCTCCAGCCAGGGTACACATTGTTCAAACTGCATAACTATTAGACCTAAGTAAAGTGTACTTTTCTCACCATAGCCATTTGCCAGATGTTTGTGGTCTTTAAATCCAAAGTAAGCATACTTTGTAGCCATGCCCTAAACAATAGCCACACTCCCATTACATAAGTATGAAACCCAAATTAATCATTGTTGTAGCATATAACATAACATCACCATTCTCAATGGATCTCTGCAGACACTTACTGTTGTCCGGGTTGACCTCAGACCGTAAACCTGCAGCCATTTTTGCACACATTGGCCCTCATTATGGGTCTGCCTGTAACCCGCCGCTAGCACCATTCCCGCTGCCCGATATCCCAGTAATACCGGGATATTTCAAGTGGCGGAAAGCCGGCTCCACAGGGATGGGAACCCTGAAGCACTAGAAATGGTGCCAGTGCTTCAGTGAAAAATCTGCTGGTAGGGGCCAGAACTAGTTTGCCAGTCCGAAAGGGCGACAGTAACCGTTGTTTATGGCCCTTTTTTCCAGACCGGCAAACTTGTAATGAGGGCCGGAGGGCCATTGTCCCCTTTCTTTTCTCTGTCACACTCCCAAAGCACCCTTTCATACTAAAAATAACTAGAAATATATTTTTCAGAGCTTTCTTATACAGCGATGTGCCCGAACTGTGGGTGCACTTTGCGAATCGACCATGGTGTCTGTTTCAAATCTTTTGACGCACCTCATGTTTCTCAGTTGACCAATTAGCAGCTGCATAAGGGGTCTGTGGATGATATGCACCCCATGATTTGCCCAAAGGCATACGCGAACACCGAATCAGGAAGTGAGTGTGCAGACCGGACGAAGATGCCCTCTTTGCCCTACAATTTGAACATTTTAAAAAGATCTGCTGAACGGATTTACACCAAATTTACAAAAGTACACTTTCAGGGCCAGTCTACTGCACTGTGCACAAGTTTGGTGCACATCCGTCCCGTGGTTTGGCCTGTAGCCACAAACACATTTCTTTTGCATTCTTGTCTATTTGGATTTTAAAGGTTTTGGTACCCCCCCTACAACTTTGCCGCCCCTTTGACGAAACTGCAAAACTTTACAGAATAATTCAGAGTCAGACCTAGACTTTCTTTGCAATATTTTGTGCAGATTTGTTGAACGGCTCCAAAGTTATACGCCACCCACAAACTGCTCAATCTATGTGAAGGAAATATTAACCATAAATACAGGGTCACTATTGCTGACCCTGTAAAACATAGCTGTGATTTGAAAGCAAATGAACAAAGAAAGAATGTGGTGCTGCATATGCTCTTTCTTGTAACTATGCTGCTTGGGCCTGAACTAGAGTCCAGGGTGACAAAACCATTTGATGATAAAACATATGCTCAGACCATTAGGACAAGAGGACCTAGCAGAAACCCCAGCTGGCAAAGGTCTCTGTAAGAACCAAAGGCTTTCCTAGTGCCAAGCCACGCTTCAGAGGACAGAAGCCTGCTGGACAGCCCTCAGCAGCCACATGTGAATATGTGAGACACCAAGCAGTAAGAGGGAGAGGGAGGTACTTCAGGTAGGCTTGGAAGATACTGATACTGACACTAATGTCACGTCTGTGACTGCAATAGTGCCAGAGGGTTGTTCAATAGAGTCCTCATCAACCCCTTCTCAGATGCTTCCAGATATTGCGCACACCCCAATAATGACGAAGCACAAGAGTGTCCTTAGAAGGATGAAAGAAGGTCTATTGAAAAAAAAGAAAAAGAGAGCCGCACCTGAAGTGGGAAAAAATAGGATGCCATTCTCACATGTTCCTGGTGCCAAAGTCTTCAAGGTGGTATAAACTGTTGCTGAACATGAAAGCACTAAATGTGTGAATTCCATGTGTCCATTCTGGCATGGGGACGCTACAGAGGATTTTGCAGGTACTTTATCTAGAACTATGCCTAAAATAATTGGACCACCTGGATGGATAACATCAAGTTTCCATCAAGAAAGATCACCAGATGGTCCTCTGATCCTGCATTCTAGGAAGGCACTTGAAGGACAAAGGCCTCCTGTTTGGCTTCTGATCACCTCATAATATTTGAAAAGCTAGTGGCACAAGTTATGGCACTCATTATACATCAAGAGGGAATCCATAATAATTTGTAACTCGACGATTAGTTGATCATCAATCAAATAAAAGAGAGCGCAAGTGCAGATTTTCTAGAAGGTTTCCAATCTTTTAGGCCAACAGGGATTTCTGAAGAAGGTTTCCAACCATTGACTTCATTGGTGCCACCTTCCACATGGAAGTGGTGTGGTCTTTCTTCCCACAACAAAGAGAGGCAATCTCAGGCTGTATATGCAGGAGCTGCTAGCCCACCAGTATTCGTTGGGCAGGACGTGGCTAAGAGTTCAGGGGCTGATGGCATATATAGTCTTTCATATACCTTGGGCATGATACTCTTTGAAGAAGGTTGTAAATCATACTATGAGCCACTATTCCCCAGGCAGTGGCAAGTTCAATGACGAGATCCCACTGTAAGACCAAATATTTGTGCAGTTGCAATGGTAGTTGAGACCCGGAACATTGGACCGGGCTAATCCATTGGATCCCCTAGACCCTGACCTGAAAACTACAGATGCCAGCCAGTTGTGCTTGGCAGCAAAGAGGGACACATTACCAGCATGTGGGGGGTGGTGACTCCTGAAAGCTCCAGATCCCCTAACTGGAGGGAGCCGGTGGCAGTACCTAAGGCTCTGATGTCATTGGCTTCTTGTCTGCAAGGGATTCTAGTCAGACTGCGGGCAGACAGTACAGTGGCAAACGCCTAGCTGAACAGGTAGGGAAACAGAAGAGTTCCCTTTTTGATGCAAACAGCATGGAACATTTTTGAGTGGTCGAAACAGAACATACATTTTCTGGTAGCAGACAACATACTGGGAGCCCTAAACCTAGTTTGAGATGGACCAAGTAGGTCAATATCCTTGTCACTAGAGTTGATTCAATTCAACAGGGCATTTTGTTTGATCTGTGCTAAATTTGAGGTTCCACATAGAGATTATTTTCAAACAAGGGCCATGCAGCACTTCCTTCATATTATTCTCAGAGGATGCACTGAAGACTCCCTATGCCAGGACTCTCCTTTATGCCTTGCTTTGCATTTCCCTAATCTCAAGGGTGGTGCGCCGGATAGAGCAGGTGCAGATGAAGATCCTTAAGATGAGCCTGTTGGTGCCACACTGGGACAGGAGTAGGTTCTCCTCAGTTCAGGGACTTTTAGTGACCCTGGAAATTCATCTCCTGAGGTCTCCTCCACCAGTACATACTTGGGCCTAGATTAGGCACTGTCCTACCTCAAACTCTCAGTTTGGAGGTTGAAAAGCAGCGAGTGTCTGCAAGAACTTGGGCTGTCAGTCAAGGCGGCTGAGACTCTGCGGGGAGCTGGGAAACTCTTCACTAGCAGTTCATTTGACCATCATTGGGCTTCATTTCAAGGATGGTGTAGTAGTCAGGGAATTCATCTCCTGTGCTGTGAACCCCCTAGAATATTGGGTTTCCTATTGGAGGGATTGCATAGGGGTCTTGCTGTCCCTACCATTATGGTTCAGTGGGCAGCACTAAAAGCATTCAGGAAGCCTTGAGGCGGGTTGGCAGTCCTGGAGACGTTAGTGTCACATCTCTGAATGGATTTATCCTCCTGAATCCACCTGGAGGAAAGATTATCCTTCCATAGGATCTGCATCGGGATTTTAATGCGTTGCTCCAGTAGCCTTATTCGCCGTTGGAAGTAGCAAACATAGATGCGTAGTCCAGTAAAACTCTGTTTTTTTCTAGCTATTGCTTCTATTAGAAGACTGGGGATTCAGGGGGGCTATCTTATAGGCCTCCTTATTTCTGGGATTCATCCCAATGCCCTTGTTTTGAGCTTGGGGGCCAATTTTCTTCCTAAAATCTGCTCTTAGTTCATCTCGAGCAGGATGTCATCTCTCTGTCTATAGATAACTTGGGGAGTGAGGGTTTGGGCGGCTGAAACAGGATCGCAGGTTAGCTCTCTGAGATTTTAAAAGGACGGCATGGTTTATTTGGAGCACACACAATCACTCAGAGATTGTTAGAATTTGTTTGTGACATTTGTTAAAAACCAGAGAGGACATTTCCACGCTGAGCCGGTGGTTTGGTCCAGTGATTGCGGGAGCCATCCGCAGGCTCCCCCCTTCCTCTATTTCGGCAGGTTGACAAGTCATTTAACTCACAAATCTAAATGTTTTCCTGCAGCATCAGGATCACAAAGCCTGGGGGTGGAGGCCCTATATTTGCACTGGCCAAGGGAACTACAATATGTCTTTGGCCCCATTTCTCTTATTCCTTGTGCCCTGAAAAAGATTAGTAGAAAAGTGTAATATGCTCACACATGGACCTCCTCACGCTCTGCTGTCGGACTCGCACTCACGCATGCCAAGAGAGGGCCGACACAGAGCTGGGGTGCAACACGTCTTTATTTCAGTGAAACCAGGCTCGAACTTCCCTCGGGCGGTAACCCCGCCCCTTAGCTCACGCGGGTCGCAGCCCACAAATAAACACAAACACAAACAGAGGACTTCCGTCCAACAGAGAAAGTGAGTGAGGGCATCACACCCTCCCGTCACTAAACCTTAAATCCGGCTCAGTTCATTTCCTCGATGAGGCGATGGGGTTTCTTTTTTGTTCTCGTTGGTCGACACCCGGTCCTGGTCGACGGGTCTGTCCTGGTCTCGGAAACTATGTCTCCTTCCGAGTCTTCTCTGTCTCCTTCATATGGAACGTCCCATGGAGTGAACTCATCACTTAAATTTCTGTCACCTAAAGCTGGGGCCCTCGACACCCGTCTGAAGTGAGATGAGTTTCTCGTTATGGACTTGCGGTCTCCTTCTGCAGTGATAAGTGACCCCTTCTTGTGGACGATGAGGAGAGGGTCCTCGTTGAATGGTGCTATGTTTTTCCGATGCTGGGGCTGGCGGACTACCACCATGTCTCCTGGTGCCAAGTCATTTGTTTTGGCTCATCGTGTGGTATCCGCAGCTCTTTTCATGTTCTCCTTCATGCGTTTGTCCTTCTCCCTCATTTCTGCGTCCCTTTCGTATTGATCTTCCTCAACGGCCATGTGAGGTATTCGTGTTCTTATCGTTTGCCCGAACATCACTTCTGAAGGTGTTTTCCCAGTGGTGCTGTGTGGGGTATTTCTGTAGTCTCGCATGAGTTGGTATAATAGCTTCTCGACAGGTTCTCCCATAATGCGAGCAATTTGTGTGGTGCGTCTGATGTTGCTCATGAACCGCTCGACTGTTCCATTGGCCTGTGGCCATAGGGGTATCACTTTTCTGTGCCTGAACCCATGTACTCGGCCAATCTTTGGAAGTCCTGTCCGGTGAACGGAGGTCCATTGTCAGACTTTACTACCTTAGGTACTCCGTATGTTGCGAACATTCGATCTAGGGCTGGTATGATATGATGTGCTGATGTTGACGGGACTATCTGTAGATCGGGGTATCTTGAATATTCATCGACGACCACCAGAATGTATTCTCCTCCTTCCATGGGCCCAAAATGATCCACAGCTATTTCTTCCCAGGTCCCCTCGGGCAGTGCGGTCATGTTTAGGGGTTCTGGGGAGGTGTGTGGCTTTACAAGTGCACAGGTGGGGCAGTCTTGTAATAGTTCCTCTACTGCAGTGTCCAGTTGCGGGAACCATAGTTTCTGCCTTAGCATCCTTTTGGTAGATACGATCCCTCGGTGTCCTTCATGGGCGAGTTCTAGTACTTTCTGGCGCAGGCTGTGCGGTATCACGAGATTTGTGCCTTTTAGCAGCATCCCTTCATCTGATTTTGCAAGTTCTTCTTTCACAGCTAATAAGCACGTGATGTCCTGCTTGATGTCTTCGTTCATCGTCTCTCGAATTTGTTTGGCTTGCTTCCATCGCCCTGTTTCTAGGCATCGGAGGATAGTTTGTATCCCTTGATCCGGGTTTGACTCACGAGTTATGTGATCCATGTCCAGTCCTTGCGGTGTGCTGCTGTGAATGACATATCTATCAGCTATGGATGGTTCTGGTCCACACGTGTCCTTTGGATGTCTCGAGAGGAAATCTGCATGGTTCTGCTCCTTTCCGGGTCTATGAGCGTTGGAGAATTGATAGTCTTTTAGTTGGAGTGCCCATCGAGCTATTTGTGGCTGCATTTATGCCTGAGGGTTGCCATAGATGAAGATGAGGACTTGATGGTCCATTACAACTACAAAAGGTTTCCCATATAGGAACAAATGAAAGTGTTCGCAGGCCCAGACTACAGCCAGACCTTCCTTCTCCGCCTGGGAGTAGGCTTGCTCGGTTTTGGAAAGGCTTCGACTGGCCTAGGCTACAATGTGTTTTCTGCCTTCTTCTCTGTCATCCAGTTGTGTTAAGATGGCGCCTAGGCCGACTGGACTAGCGTCGACAATGAGTTCTGTCTTTCTTTTGGGGTCGAAATATGCCATGTTTCGGGCGTCAGAGATACGGTCCTTGATTGCTTGAAACGCTTCTTGCCACTGTGGTGTCCATGTGAAGTCTGTGTTGAGCTTGGTGCGTGCTCGGAGGGGTTTGCTGATGGAGGCGAAGTCTCTTATGTATCTGGTGCAGTAACTTGCAAGGCCCAGGAATGACCTGAGGTCTGATGTGGTGGCGGGCGGCTTGGCTTCTCGGAGTGCACTGACTTTCTCCGGGTCGGGTGTCATTCCCTTCTCAGAAAATATGTGACCAAAGAAGCGGAGTGTTTTCTTGCGAAATCCACACTTGTCCTTGTTTAGTGTGAGCCGTGCCTCTTCCAAGGCCATGCACACTCTCATTAACGTGTCGTCGTGTTGCTCTTGATTTTGTCCGAAAACTAGGATGTTGTCACTGTAGTTCAAGCAGTTTGGTACATGTTTGATGACGTTATGAATTTCTGCTTGAAAAATTTCAGCCGCGGACGACACACCAAAACTTAGCCGCTTGTAGCGGAAGAGTCTTAGGTGGGTGGCGAAAGTGTTTATATATCGGGAGCTTTTGCTGAGTTCCAACTGGTGATACCCTTTGTTGAGGTCCAGTTTTGAGAACACGGTTGCCCCGTTCAACAGATGTACCATGTCAGTTATTCTAGGGGCTTGGTGGTGTTCCCTTAATATGGCCTCATTTGGCCTTCTCATATCTACACATATTCGGATGTCTTGGGAGTCTCTTTTGGGCACAGGTACAATTGGAGAGACCCATGGGGTAGGTCCTTCCGCGGGCTCAATGATGTCTGCCTCCAGCAGCTTTGTCAGTTCATTTTCAACTTGTTTTTGAATATTGATGGGTATTCCTCGGTAGTGTTGTGCTATGGGTGGGAACGTGGTGTCGATGTGGAGTTCTATCTGCCTGTCCTTCAGTTTTCCGAGGCCTTTGAATAGTGATGGGAAGACTTGGTCTATGCTTGCGGTGGGGTCTAGATATTTGTGTACCATGAGACGATACAATATGTGGATTAGTCCCATTTCTATTGCTGCTCGATAGCTCAATATGCATCCGCTCTCAGTAGCTGCCTCCAGGACGTGCATGGGGAACTTCTTTTCATGTTCCTTATATTGACACGATGCCATGAAGAACCCTTTGCATGCCAGCGGGGTCTTTGATCCATATGGAAAAATGAGTGTTCGAGCTGGTTGCAGGCAGGGGGCATTTGGTATGCTTTTATAGACTTTTTCACTGATTACGTTCACGGTTGCCCCCGTGTCAATTAGAAATTCTGCTGCCGTCTGATTCACTTGTATTCTGAGTATTGGGCTATGTTCTTTTGCTGTGCTGTTTCCTAGGGCGTATAGGTATCCCTTCTTTCTTGGCGTTTCCCGGTGTCTTTCCAGTGGTGTGCTTTTTCGTCGGATGATGCACTTGACACGCTGTCAGACTGTGACTGTTCGATGAGGCACCCTACATACCTTCGTGGTCTTCTTCTTGCCTTGGGAAGTGGGGTCTTGTTCTCCCTCCATTCTCTCCTGTCGTGCCTTCTTTCCGTTTGTTCATCGTGGTGTTTGTGGCGCCCTTGTTCATGGGGTTGGTGTGATCCCCGATGGTGGTGGGGTGTTACTTGATTCTGTTCCGGTTCTGGCATAGACTTGTAGTTCCTTCCTGCTCCTCTCATTTTGCTGCGGAAAATTAGACACACGGCTTTGTAATGGTTTTCCCCACCACACGCGGAGCAGTTCTGACCCATTGCGGGGCACGTTCCTTCGTGGGGGTATTCATGTCCGCACCGGTAGCAGTAAGGGTCACTGTTTCTTGCAGTCACCTCCAGTTTGTTGAGGCTTTCGTGTTTTCCATGGGTGATCTTTATGTCGTCCAGACCTTCAACTTGTGCGGTGAGGGCCGCGTCAGAACGAGCCACGCGTAGGATTTCGTCTAGGTTGCGCGGCTGCTGCAGCAGTCGTTTGCGGAAATCAGCGCTTTCACACCCCACTATGATTTGTGACCTGAGGGCCTCTTCAATGGATTAATTATTGAAATCACAGCGTTTCATTTTTGGTCGGAGTGTCATGACGAATGCATCTATGGTTTCACCTTTGTGCTGTTTGGTGGTGTGGAATATGTGCCGTTAATAGTTCACATTTGTGTGAGGTGTAAAATATTCCGTGAGCGTTGTTTTTAACTTGATGTACGTGTCTATGTTGCTCTCAGGTATTTCTTCAAGAATGTCTCGCACATTTGGTCCTACGGCGTGATTTAAGAGGTTGAGCTTTTATTCGTCTTCTAAAGTACCTGCCGCTTTCAAACACACTTCGAAGTCCTTCAGCCACCTCTTCCACCTTGATCTAAGAGTGCCGGTGTCGGTGAGGTCGAAATTTGCTGGCAGCTGGGTTAACAGGCTGTCCGTCATTTTCCTATGGCCTGTGCCGATTGGAGTCACTGGAATGGTCACTGAGTCTTCCTCTGAATTGCTCATGGGAAGGTGTTCATATGTGTTATTGTGGCTGAGCTGGCTGGTGGTTCCTTTGCCTAGACACGGTGGCGCCTTGGTTGTAGTGGGTTGGGAGTCCCTGGTGGGCCTTTCCTGCTCAATGCTCTGCAACTATGAGCGCCAGTTAGTGGGGGAGGGAAAAGCACCGTGCCGCGTGTCAGCGGGTGCGTAGTGTGGCTTGTGAAAACTTGTGGTGGAGGAGGAGAGGGGCTTGCTCTTACCCCTATGAAGTATGCTGTTGGAGCGGGAGGTTCGTGCCTCCACCGCTCGACTGCGCATGATGCCGTTGGCGGGAGGCCAGTGCTCCTCTACCGCCCGGGATGTGCAAACGGGGAGTCTCCGCTCTACCCGCTGATGTTTCCAATGTGCGTGGGCTGGGCCTCCCAGGCGTTGCGGTCGGCTGGAGAAAACGTTCTCCACCGCCCGGAGTACCCGCTCCTGCGGGGAGCTGTCGCAGCTGCTCCACCTGCAGATATGCAGAGGCGCTCGCACCCACCGTGACAGGCCCCCAGGCAACCAAAGTCCTAGGCTCCCAATGGTGTCAAGTAGCACACCACGAGTGGCGGACCGGAGATTGCAGGCACAGCGGGACTTCGTGTCCGCCTCGTCCCCAGTGTAATATGATCACACATGGACCTCCTCACGCTCTGCTGTCGGACTCGCACTCATGCATGCCAAGAGAGGGCCAACACAGAGCTGGGGTGCAACACGTCTTTATTTCAGTGAACCCAGGCTCGAACATCCCTCGGGCGGTAACCCCGCCCCTTAACTCACGTGGGTCGCAGCCCGCGAATAAACACAAACACAAACAGAGGACTTCCGTCCAACAGAGAAAGAGAGTGAGGACATCACAAAAAGGGGATTTGAGCGTTTTCTTAGTAGCTCCCCACTTTGTGAGAACCATGGTTCACTCTTCTATTGAGCTCACCTGCCCAGGAACGCTGGGCCCTTCCATCATCTCTATCTGCTCTGAGGTGGCCAATACTACTGGAACAGGTTATCTGCATATTAGACTGCCTTGTTGCTGAAAGGAGCAGTTGAATTGCAAAAGTCAGTCCTTGGACGTTGCTAAAACACAACAGACACTGGCAGGATTTTCTTCATGGTGTACTGAGAGTAGTCCACCTCCTCTAAACTGTAACCCCCTCCGTATACTTGATCAGCGTTGCCCATGGTGCTACAAGAAACAACTTTGGATCTTTCCCTTAGGTGCCGTTAAAGTTTCTGTTATTGAAAGTTGTTATTTTCGGTCAAAGTCACATTTTGGATACACTTGAGTGCATTTGGAGCGTTACTGTGCTCAAAACCATATGTTCAGTTTTCACAAGGAGGCCTCATTCAAATGACTACCCAAGTTGTTATCCTTAAGTGCTGTCCTCTTTTCACATGGGCCAGACATAGATCCTTCCACCTGTCTCCTCCGCTGAGTCCTCAGCACACCTGCTTGAGATGGGGAAGGTAGTAATTGGGAACCATACTCAACTCTTGGGTCATCTGCGTCTCTTTTTCTTTCTTAATTAGGCTAAGGCCAAAAGGAAAGGAAACCCTTAAATGGTACAGTGGGCATACGGGTGGCATATGATTTAAAACAGGTCCCCCTCCCCATACTTGTCCAGAGAAGGTTGGTAAGAAGGTTTAGCGCTCCTTGGACACAGTCAAAAGAGCTGCCGATGCCATAAATATACAGAGCAGGTGCGTGCTTGTCTCCAAGCACTTTTATCCTTCACTGTAAAGTGCATGTCGGGAGTCAAACTTGGGATTTCTCTGCACTTCTGTTCTACTGCAGGCTGAAATGTAATCTACTAGGTTGATGGATTGTTTAAATTAGAATGTGCGCGCAAATCGCTTGCATGGGTCAGTTATTACTGATTGACTGTCACTGACTTGCTATGATCTCACATAGACTGGGACTGGGGTGGGAAAGAGAGGGCAATGAGGTAATGCTCAGATTACTAGAAGGCATCTTTATTACTCTGAGTCCTGATCTTCCTCTTCCTGCCATTCAGCATGTGTATGACTTGGAACGTATTGCATGCTTGCACGGGGCAAGGTATCATGGAGGAGAACAATATACCTATGGCCCATCTGCCTTTGGGCAGGGGATAGGATCTTAGAAAAGAAGAAAATATGGTTTGGCGTATGGCTCACCAGCTGAGGTCTGTGTTGGTGATGGCATCCCTCACACAGTTTATGACTGTGACAGGGGAGAACAGGACTCAGAAAAACACATCATACAGATGCAAAGGTTCCTCCAAACGATTCCTCATCTTCTGAAATGCCCCCCTAAGACAGTCAGCCCTGGAAAGTTCTTTACAGCCACCAGGTGGTGCTGTGTGGCTCCCAGGATGGTTCAGTCAGGTCTCTGTGGCACCGTTGCATGAAAAAGGCTTTCAAAGCTGTGGTCTACACCAAAAGAAGGCAGTGAAGGGTGATAATGGTCCTACAGAACAAATTGCTTACCTTCAGTAATGCTCTTTCTGGTGGACATGTTTATTCCTCCTACAGGTTCCGCACCTTATGAAATATCCCCCTGCTGTTCTCAGCTTCAGAACATCTTCTGTGCCACTACGGGGTGCTGTGTAGCGCTGACCCCGTCCTTTCGTCAACACCAACTAATTCTAGAATTAAATCACAGGTATATATATAATCAGAGCTGTTGCACCATTTTCAGTGCCACCCAATTCCCTCAGCAAGGAAAGGAATGTAAGATTCCCAGAGGGAACAATCTCTGTCACTCGCAAAGAACATCTTATAATTGGATGAGTTGGAGGCGTGGCTTGCAGCCATGGAGTAGGTCGACTCCTATGACCGCTCCCGCCCGATCCTGCATAATCCGCCTGGATATCAAGCTCAACCACAGAAACATAGCCCAACAATAAGCGGGACCGAAGATAAGCCCCTCCAGAGTGCCCAGCTGGAAGCGTGAGTACAGAGACTTTTTCGTCTGCCAGAAGTAAGGCACGGAAGAGAGGGACCGCTGACATCACCCAAAAACAAGATGGCGACTGCGATATGTGCAGGCGAGACTTGGAAGGGGGGAGAGGTCCGGAGAATCCAAGCGGAGAAGAGGTGAAGAGGAGAAGGACAGTATAGCAGAGGAGCACATAGAGAGGGAGAGGGGGTGCTGCCCGAACCAGAGAGGCCAGACGCAACAAGCCACGTGGAAGGAAACGGCTGAGGACTCCCGTCGGGGAGCACAGACAGAGCTCACAGAGCCTGGACAACACTTCAAACAAGAGGCAAGTGTAATGTACAGTCCCCCCCAAGGAGCCTGATCCTCAGTAGCAGAGTATTGGAGGCAGTGGCATACGTTGGTGAACCCAGGTGGGCGGTGATATCTAGGAGCGGTATCCCTTGGTTTTAAGGGTTAAAAAGAGCCAGCAAGGCTCATCAGTCCACTGCCTCCAAGAGCACTGACACCCAGCAGAAGGCCATGGGAATCAGGGGCATGAATAGGAGAAGCGGGATGAGCATTGATTTAAAGGAAGCTGAGGCACAACAACAGACTGCCCACTGCAAAGAGCTATATTTGGGAGGCCCGAGGGGATGGATCTCGGCAAATGGCCCGTTAAATGTGCTGATAAAGGACGAAATAGAGGAGGGTGGCTGATAGATATTAGAGCGCAATCAGCAGCAATAGTGCCCTGATGCTGGTAACTTCCCCTGCATGTGAAACGCACACATGAAGCTCACGCAACCTGGGAACCATGACCACGACTCCTAAAATGACACCTAGGAACTTTATCGCAGGGTGCTAAGCAAATAACAATTGCGGTTCGCTACTGGAGAGGCAGGCAGACTAGATGCCTCCCAAACTGGACAAAATGAAAGCAAGTCAACCGACATTGGACAGCTACGCCAGGACCATGCAACAAGCTCCTGGTGGAAACATGGACCCAGCACAGGCGAAAGGGGGAGAGGCCATGGAATTGCACAACCAAGTGATGCAGCTATAGCTGATTTAAAGGCCTCATTGGGGACACAGACAGCAGCAGTGCAAATAGACGTAGGATTGTTGCACCAGGAAGTGCGCAGCCTGGCAGAGCGCACTACTACTCTGGAAACCCATACAAACTCTGGACATACAAAACATGATTATAGCCTTGCCGACAGGAAAGACTCCAGGATTGGACGGGCTGTCTTGCAAATATTTTTAAGGAATATGCCCAAGAGCTGTCCCCACATTTGCTTAATACCTTCACTGCTCCTTGTGAGGCTGGTATCCTTCCTCTCAGTTTGAGGGAATCCATTATTATACCACTTCTCAAGCCCCACAAACCCCTGAAAGAGTGTAGTTCATCTAGGCCCCTCTCAATGCTCAACCAGGACAATAAGATACTGACGTCCATACTTGCAAATAGCATGAAAAGGGTGGTACACACTCTAGTACAGCCAGACCAAACAGACTATGTGCCAGGCCGAAGAATTGAATGGAATCTGAGGAGGTTACATCATGTGATAGACAGTACAGCATTCTGGGAGACCCTGTGAGCCATAGCAACGCTAGACATGGTGAAAGCGTTTCACTCAGTAAGGTGGGATTGGCTCTATGCAACTCAGCGTAGGTTTGACTTTGGGCAGATGTATATTAAGTGGGTTCAGCTGGTGTACACTAGACCAATTGCAAGAGTTAACATGAGTAGATGCATTTCGGAAGCATAGAAATTGGAAAAAGGAACAAGACAAAGCTGTCCACATCCTTGCCATAGAACCAATTGTGCAGTACCTCAGGGCAGAATACATAGGGGCAGATATTGACATAGATGGGGCCAGACATCTGATATCATTGTACGCTGATGATACGTTGTTATACATCCAGAATCCTGAAGATAACTTAGAGCTGTGATTAGAGGCCTTGGTGCTATTTGCGAAACTGTCACGGATCACAATCAGTTCAGATAAATCAGCATTGTTTCCAAAAGCAGGATTGTGCAGGATAGAACAAAAGGCGCTGTCAGTTCTTGCCTTACAATGGAAAAAGTCCACGTTTAGATATTTGGAAGTCAATGTATATCATGATCCAGCGAAAGAACATATATATAACATGTTGAATGCCCTAGAGAGCATCAAGAGCTACATGAAGTTCTGGGCTAAGCTACCCCTTTCGTTAATGGGCAGGGCATCCCTGCTAAAAATGGTAGTACTGCCTAGATTGCTGCACTTCAGAAATGTCCTGTTTTACATACCCAAACCGTTTGTGAAGACACTGGACAGCATTTGTAGAGGTTTTCTGTGGCAAAACGGGAGGAATAGGATACCGTTATCATAACTACACAGGCCATATGAAGAAGGAGGCATTAGGACTCCACATTTTGAACATTATTATATAGCGGCGCAGTTCCAATTCATGGTGGACTGCCTCGCAGACGACCCAGCCCCGGATACATAATGTTGCAACCCACTGGGTCACGGGATTACCTCAAGGAACTAGTATGCATTAGGAAGACCCTAGGGGTGAAAATGTGTGAGACGGCACTTGCAGTGATAGGGCTCACAGACCCATTTTCAGTACGCATCCCCTTGGTCTCAGTAGCAGCATCCACAGCACAGGTGAGATTGGGGGTACGCACGAATTGGGAATCTCACGGGGTGGCCACAATAGGGGATTTACTGAACAATACCTCTTTTACACCTTTTTTAGAGCTGGCAGAACATACAAGACTGCATACAGGCCAATATTTATTACACAGCCCTATTAAAGGTGAGATCGTACGTAGATGGCCCGTGTACAGTGAATTAAAGGAGAGGCATTCCATAGAGGACACCCTACATGACATATTGGAGGGGGCACACCATATGATGGATATATGACTTCCTACTGACTAATGTGCTCCCCTCCCCCCTGCTGCTAAGGGAAAAATCGGAAGAATACTTAGGGGCACCTTTCACTGATGCACACTGGGTGGAGATACTGGGATCTCATAAGAGGGTGTCACGGAATGCGAGACTGCAGCTCATACAACTGCTGGTAACACACAGAGCATATATGACACCTCAGAGGATCTCAAGGTTTCCCGGCTCAGTGGCACAGGTACGTCCCAGGTGCAAAGCAGCAGATGCTGGGATACTACATATGTTCTGGGTATGTCCTGTGGTGGGGCAATACTGGCTGGAGTGGCAAGTAGACTGAATAGGGGGGGTTGAAACTGAATATACTTTCTCCGGGAGCATTCCTGCTTGGCTGCTTGGGTGCTTTCTGCGTCCCAAAAGCACAAAACCTATAAATAAAATGAAGGATTTGGCATACATTCTGGCCAAACGTAGAATCACTATGGCATGGAAATCCCCCATGGGCCCAGATGTGGAGGAATGGTGGCGGGATTTGAAGAAGTGGGTATTGGCTGAAACAGCGGCATGGAAGGGCGGTGTTATGGGGTAGTCATGTGGAAACCACTGTGGGAATTATGGAATGGGAGCTCTTGTTACAAACCATGTTCACTAAGGAAGCCGCAGACAAGGTTGAGGTGAATAAACCCCAACAATGGCGTGAGGTGTTCCAATCATGCAAGTTGTAGTGCAGTGACAGTACAGTGGTGCTTTAGGCAATGTTGGGGGGGAGGGAGTTAGGAGGGAGGGGGAGTTGGAGGGGGGTTTGTTGTGGAAAGAGTCTATGATGTGTTATAATGTGACTACTGTAGACACTGCATGTGGCAGTGCTGGGAAATGTTTCACCTCATGTATCAGCAAAAACCAATAAAACTAATTTAAAAAAAATAATTGGATGAGTTCAATTTAGTGGAAAAAGTTGGAGTGCAAAGCATAATCTGTGGGAGGAGTAAAGGTCTCCCCACCAGAAAAAACATTACAGAAAGTAAGTAATTTGTTGTTCTGTTGGCACTTACCCCTAACAGATTCCTCATCTTGTCAAAGATTTCCAAAGTTTCAATCCAGAGAATTGGGAGAGGGTAAAGAACAAATCCATTTATAGAAATACATTCTGAAGCACAAACTTTCCCACTGAGGCATCATCCCTGCCTAAAGAATCAAGCAGATGTTTTCTGGTGAAAAAGTTAATTGAAGCCCTTGTAGCTGCTCAACAGATATCCATGACTGAGACACACTTTTGTAAAGCTGACATTGCACCCACGGTTGTTTTTGAATGAGCACAGGTCTCAGCTTGCACCTCCTTTTAAGCAAAAACCAGAACACATAGTAATGCAAAGAATTACCCATTTCGAAATTGTTCTTTTTGTAATTGCCTATGAACAGTTGAACATCCTGCCTGAACTCCTTTCTCCTGTAGAGGTAAAACCTTACATCCGTCCTAGGATCCAGTCTATGAAGCTTATCTTCCACCATTGATGGATGAGGTGGAGGGATCAATATGGGCAAATGTACTTTTTGCAATAAAAGAAATTCAGTCGTAAATCTCAGTAAGAGCATAGGTTTTACCTGCAGGGTCTTATTAACCGTTTCAAACCGGATACATTCAGGCGAACACGACAGGGCCAGAAGTTCTGAAACTCTTCTGACTGACATCAAAGCAATCAGGAATGCTACCTTGAAAGAAAGGGGCATTATTAACATGCATGAAGGCAAGCACTCCAAAGATGCTGCAAGAAGGTAGGTTAGAACCAGATTGGGACATCAAAAGGTTTTGGAGGAATTCATTTAACTAGTCCGTTTAAAACTGTAGGACAATGCACACTTTAAAGTGGGATCCTTGTTTGAGCATCATCTCAACATAGAAAGCACCACTTGAAGGTCATTCACAGTATTCAAATTTAGGTCTGGCTTGGCCAAGGAACGCAAAAACTCCAAAACTGCACCGGTGAAGCACGACAATGTGTCAAGCTCTCGGTTGCAGCACCAACACACACACTTCCCCCAGTTACAAGCACAGACAGACTTAATGGATGGGTGCCTTGTAGAGACCATCACACCATGAACCTCCTCCGAAAGATCTCAATGTTCATGCCTGAACATCTCAACATCCAGGCATGAAGTTTCAGAATCCTGAAGTTGGGGTCAAGCAGCCTGCCACCTGATTGGATCAGTAGATCTTCCCTCTAGGGGATCTTTCACCAGCATGTTTAGCATAACAGGACACTAGGTCCTCCGTGTCGGTCTGGTGCCATCAAGATCATCATTCTCTCCCTCCACATCAATTTTTTTAAGCACCAAAGGAATCATCAGGAACTGTGGGAACATCTTGCACAGACAATCCCCTTGCCGAGCACCCTGAGACAAACAGTCCCACACTTCTTATTCTTCTGGGAGAAGATCCACTTACCCAGTTCCCACACATTTGATATCACTGAGAGTCGACTCAGTGAGTCAGCTTGAATGGTCATACTGCCTTCTACGTGCAATGCTGTCCCTGTCACCTCATTCTGGATCACCCCAAACCCAAGGAGCATAGCCTCCATGCAATGCTTGAGCAACCCCACACCACCCATCTTGTTGATGGAGTGTATGGTGGTGTTCTAGTCCCTGTGGACCCGCATAGTTGAATATCTGGCCTGGGTTCCAGTAAGTTGATGTGGAAGGACTTCTCCAGGCCTTCACACATATCACTCACCGAAAGATCTTACAGCATGCATTGTGACTATTGTGAAAGTCAGCCATAGCTTTTGGTATGGGGTGCCCAAATCTGATTGGTCATGGATGCCCACCAAAACAGGTTTTGGGAGACCTGTGGAGGGACCTGGATATTGCCATTCATGTCCCCATTGAAGTGAACCATTGGCTTCTCAGGGATCACTGAAGCAACTGCATCCAGGGTCTTGCTTCCCGGAAAATGAAGATGCAGTTCACCATGAGGCCTACCCTCTTCAAGAACCCCCTGGCCCTGCTGGGAACCTCCTTTCGTTTGGAAGCAGGCTACAGTGGTCAGGGTGCTCTTCACTCTCCTCTGATGATGGGAAAGCTTTTCCCCTGAGAAGGCCTTGTTTTGCTCCATATACAGTAGTTCCCCTATGATCTACAAGCGATTGGATGAGGTTCAGAAAATACTTCTATATGTTGATGGAGAAAACTTAACTGTGAAGACGATGGGAAGCTGTCCCTAGGTCCTGTAATGCCTCCTCTTCTGATCTGGCGCATAGGAGCCAGTCGTGGAGGTAGGGAAAGACGTATATCTTCTTGCTGTGCAGATCTCGCGCCTTGAAACACTTGTGTATAGGCGCGTTATAAATACCATATCATATCATGGGCCACCACCACTGCAATGACCTCTATGATTACTCTCAGGGCTCAGGTTAGGCCAAAGGGGAGCACTGGATACTAGTAGGGAGTGCTTCCCAACACAAACAAGGGCATTTCCAATGTTTGCTCTGGATAGGGGCATGAGAGTACATGTGCTGCATATTTAAATACATGACACAAGGCAAAGAAATTCCCTCCTCTGTAACAGGTGAAGATTGGTTTTAGTTGGAATGACAGATCAAACGTAAAGTGAAGACGATGGGCAGAACAAGTTATTTATTCAAAGAAAAAAAACAATAACTATTGGAATTTGACAAAACAACAAACCATAGAGTACCAAGAAGTATCAGACTGGGACATTCAAAGTGGTGCATACAACACACCATGACGAAAAAAACTATAATTTAATATATAACAAACTAGCAGATATACTGGATGTGGCCCAAGCTACAAAGTAACCAAACTTTGAATATGGTTTTTCACTGCTGCCCTGGCTGCCTCTTTACGCTGAGCATCAGACGAATGCATCAACCCATTGTCTGGCTTGTCTGTGTTCTGTTGTTTTTTGCTATCTCAGTGATGCCTGTCTGTTTGCACCGGGCATCAGATGACTTTCCTAAAGTAGATGGTGTTGTGGGTGGCATTATGGTTGAATTACAGTTTCTTTGTCACTGGGGATGTGTACTTCTTGAGTGTCGATAAGGCCAATTTCCTGGATTTTCTAGTATCAATTTTCCTAAACCTTTCGTATGGTTTTCGACTGCTGCCCAGTCTGTCTCATTAGGCTGAGCATCAGATGAATGTGTCGGCCTATTGTCTGACCTGTCTCTGTTCTAGTATGTCTTGATGTCCCAGTTCTACCTGTCTGCTCGCTTGCACTTGAAGTCTTTGATGGCTTTGTTCAAGTGTCTTTGCTGCCCTGGCTGCCTCTTCACGCCGAGCATCAGCCGACTTCCCAAAAGTAGATTGTCGGTTGGGTGGCATGATGATTTTTTGTCACTAGGGATGTGTACTTCTTGAATTTGTATTTGTATTTGTATTTTATTTATTTATAAAGTGCACCTGGCCCAAGGGCATCCGGGCGCATAATTTGAGATCCAGGCAAAGTCATACGAGGCAGTTACTATACAAGGAAGTATTTACACATTTACAGAGTTGTATGCAGACATAGTAAGTAAATTACAGTTAATGTACACAAAGGGATTTGCAAATTATAAACAGACCGAGGTCAAATAAACAAGGATAGACAGTTACTAATAATACACATCAGAATTTACATGTGTGCAGCAGGCCAAGATGGTAATCAAGGCAAGTGTGCGGAGTGAACCGTCTAAATCAGAGGGTGGTTGGGGCAGACAAGGTTTCGCTTGCCTTTTGAACGCAGGGAAGGAAGGTTCAGCTCTGAGGGGGTTTGGTATTGAATTTCAAAGTTTCGCTGCCATAATAGGGAAGCTGGTTCCCCCTGATCGAAGCAAGTTGAAGTGGGGTATGGATAGGCAGTTGGAGTGGACACTTGGAAGGGATTGTGTCCTCCGACGTATTCCTTATCTTTGATAGATCATCTCCCAGCTTGCTGGCCTCAGAATTTTTTTTTCAGTAGAGGGCGCTGCGCGTCGACGTCCCTCGAGCCGATGTCCCTCGACGGCCTCTGTATCGGTGCCGACGTCATCACGCGTATAAATAGACTCACGCAGCGTCCCTTGCTCAGTTCCATTTTTGCGCGCTTCGTGGGTCCTCAGTTCTTCAGTCAAATATACTTCATTATTCCTCGTGAATACCGACTTGTACTCGATGGCTTCCTCACCCGAACCGACGACTCCACGGTCCAGCTTCAAAAAAAATTTCGAGACTGTGGAAAGAAAATGTCGTTGACGGATCCTCACAGGATCTGTTTATGGTGCCTGGGAATCGAGCACCATTGTTCGGAGTGCGAGGACTGCATGTCCATGACGGCGAAAGCCCTGAAGGAGCGTAAGGGGAAGCTCGAGAGAGGTAAGGCAGTTAAAACTTCTTCGAAAGATTCCTCGGCGGAGTCGAGACATTCGTCTCCTCGCCATCACAAAAGACATTATCGTTCTAGGTCTCGAAGCAGTTCCCATCACTCTTCGAGATCTAAGCATTCAAAAAAGAGACGTCGAAGATCCCCTTCGTCGTCTTCTTCTTCCGCTTCCCCAAAAAGGGTCTCCTGCCCCACAAAACATAGCTCTCATGCTGAGTGGGAGGAATGCAGGAAAAAGATGCTGAACGTCTTCGAGAAAGTGGACTCAACCCCCTTGAAGACTGCTGAGGGTGATACCCTGGGTGAATGACCCGAAAAATCAAAACGCCACGAGTCGCAGCACCCGGCGAAAGAAGCCAGTCGAGAGCATCACGAACCCTTGAGTAAATGCAAAGTCACATCTTCGACGCCGTCATCGAAGATCCCTTCGATGCATAGATCGGCGTCTTCGACGCGTTATCAAAGGGTTCTTCGATGCACAGGTCAGTCGAGTCGACGCCGTCTTCGATGCTGACGTCGACGCCGAGAAAGGGCAAACCCACGGCCACCTCACAGCCAGTGGCCATACCCAGACCCTCGATCACGAGAATGTTGTCGACAACCTCGAGTAGAATCCCGATACTCTCCAGTTAAACAAGGCCTCTACCACCTTTCTCGATGCCTTTTTCGATGGCTTAGAAGCCTTTAACGTCCGCGTCGACGACGTCTGCGTTTTCTCAGCCAATCATAACGAATTTGGCCCCTTCTGCTCTGGAAATGGGATTTATACCATTTTCAAGACCTGATCACTCCAGAGTCTTATCATCTATTTATGAAGAAGGGGAGGATTTGGATCAGGAAAGACCTTTTGAGTTGCAGGGATCTGCCATTTCTGTACCAGAGGAATTTACCTCTGAGGAAGGTAGGTTGAAAGACCTCCAAGAATCCTTACAGGAAGCAAGTGGGTTGGACACTTCCCCAGAAGTGGAATTCAGCAGACCAGACCCAGGGGAACATGCTGAAACCCTTTATAGAACCTTGATGGCAAGGATAATAGAGTTTATGAGGTGGTCCACACCCTCACCTGCTTTTCAGCAAGACGACCTCACAGACATCTTGGTCAAAGGTCCACAGGAGGATCCTGTGGTGCCATTTCATGCGGCATTACAAAGGAGAATATTGGCAAGCTTGGAAACACCTGAGGTAATCCCGGCGGTTAACAAAAAATGATCAGCTAAATATAGGGTGTCTTCTGCTGACCCTGAATATTTATCCAAACACCCAACTCTGGAGAGTCTGGTTGTTCAGACAGCTACTTCATCAGGTAGTAAATCGGCTTACCCTACTGTTCCACAGGACAGGGATGATAAGAGATATGACTCTATGGCCAAAAAAGTATTTTCTGCATGTAGCATGGCGTTGAAATCCATCAATGCTACTTGTACGCTCGCAAGGTTCAGCCACACACTTTGGGAGTGTGCTTCATCAGCGGCTGACTGCCTCCCGGAGGGAGAAGAAAGGGAACCGTTCCTAAACATCATCAAGGATGGTAAAGACGCTATGTGCGAATCCCTTCAAACTGGCATTGATTCTACTGACAGCATCAGCAGGGCCATGGCGGCAAGTATAACAATCCGGAGATTTGCTTGGTTGCTTAAGTCTGGTTTTGCTCCAGATGTGCAAAGCAGACTTTTGAATATGCCCTTTGACGGCTCTTCTTTGTTTGGTAAGAAGGCGGATGACAGTTTAGAAAAACTACAAACATCAAAGGCAGCAGCAAAATCCCTAGGAACTGCAATCCGTCAGACACCAGCTCTCCCCTCAGGAACCTCTTGGAGAGGTAAGTCCTTTCGCTTCTATTCCGCATTCGGAAGAGGCAGAGAACAGCCGGTTCAAGGGGGTCAGAAAAAATTCACCCGAGATGGACGGGGTAAAAATACAAAAGCCGCAGGAGCAGGTGCCTCTTTACCCTCGGCATCTGCATCAACCGCCTCCAAACCGCTCTGAGGACTCTCCTCACAAGACACCAGTAGGGGGCAGGTTAACTCAACATCTGACGGAATGGCAGGCTATTTCGTCAGATGCTTGGGCATTGGAGACAGTTGCCCAAGGTTACTGCCTACCCTTTCTACGCATCCCTCAGAGTCATCCACCGGGGCACAGCTCTCTAAAAGTTCCAGATCTGCTCCTCTTGCAGGAAATTGTAGACCTGCTAGAGAAAGGTGCCATAGAACCGGTACCTGTAGCGGAGAGGAACAAGGGCTGGTACTCCCCCTACTTTCTCATACCGAAGAAAGAGGGAGGACTGAGACCTATCTTGGACTTACGAGAATTGAACAAGTTCCTCAGGAAGGACAAGTTCAAGATGGTAACTCTCTCTCAGATCCTTCAGGCCCTCCAGCTCCAGGACTGACTGGTATCGCTGGACCTCCAGGATGCTTATTTCCATGTGCCAATCCATCTCAAACACAGGAAATACCTGAGGTTCGTAATTGGCGGCTCTCATTATCAATTTCGAGTTCTGCCATTTGGGCTGACCTCCGCCCCAAGGGTCTTCACCAAGCTAATGTCGGGAGTGGCTGCAAGTCTAAGGAGCGAAGGGGTTCACGTCTACCCCTACCTGGAGGATTGGCTGATCAGAGCTGTATCTCAGGAACAAGCTCATATCCAGCTAGATTATGTCTGCCACTTCCTTCACAAACTGGGCTTCTCCCTCAATTTAAAGAAGTCACAGATGATACCATCACAGAGACTCCAGTTCATTGGAGTGGTCCTGGACACTTCCCTGGGAAAAGCCTCGCCACCAGAGGTGAGGGCTCAAGATATTCTGCAGATGGTCACCAAGTTTCAAAATGCCCAACGTCTCCCAGCCTTCGACTTTTTGAGGTTGCTAGGCCTCATGGCATCCTGCATCTTCCTTGTGCCAGAGGCTCGCCTGAGAATGAGATCTCTTCAGTGGGCACTGAGAACTCAGTGGTCGCAATTCTCAGGGACTATGACAGACCTCCTTCAGGTTCCGGACAAGGTGGCTCAAGACCTTCAGTGGTGGGCCTGCCAGAAAAACATCTTGAAGGGAGAACTGTTTTGGCAACCATGGCCGGAGATAACAGTAGTCACAGATGCCTCCCTCACGGGGTGGGGAGCCCATACCAACGACTTGACCATCAGCGGTCGTTGGTCTCCATCGGAGTCCAGACTACATATCAACCTGTTGGAGCTGAGAGCAATCAGACTAGCGCTGAAATCTTTTCTGCCATCTGTACAGGGGAAAAATGTCCTGATAATGACGGACAACACAGTGGCCATGCACTACCTTAACAACAGAGGAGGCGTAGGATCACTGCCACTGTGCAGAGAGGCAATGCAGCTCTAGTTTTGGGCAATTCAAGAAGGAATCTCTCTATCCGCAGTTCACTTAGCCGGAGACAGGAACTAGCGGCGGACGCTCTGAGCAGGCAGGGCACAGTCTCCCACGAGTGGGAACTAGCTCAGGAAGTCCTTCAGGAGATCTTCGCCCTTTGGGGAACCCCTCAAGTGGATCTGTTCGCCACCAGTACCAACAGGAAGAGCGATCTGTTTTGTTAAAGGGAATTTCCCCCGAGAGGAGCTCTAGGGGACGCGTTCGTAGTGGACTGGGAGTTTCCACTCCTGTATGCGTTTCCACCAGTCCCTGTCATTCCTCAAATGATCAGGAGGTTGAGAAGATTCCAGAGGACCATGATCCTAATTGCCCCAGACTGGGCCAGGAGAACGTGGTACCCGGACCTTCTGGACATGTCCATCTGCCCTCCAATTCGTCTTCCACTCAAGGAGAATCTTCTCTCACAGAAGGGAGGTCAGGTTCTCCATCCAGACATCAGAACCCTCAACCTTCACGCTTGGTATCTGAAAGGTTGAGATACAAGGATTGGGACCTCCCTGATGACGTCATGGAGGTGTTGCTTTTGGCCAGAAGGCTAGCAACAAAGTCTTTATACCGCTGCCGTTGGAACAAATTTTGCAGCTGGTGTGGAGAAGAGAATATCGACCCCTTTTCATGTGGTACACCAACAGTGTTATCCTTTCTACTCTACTTGGCAAATTCAGGCCTTTAAGTTGGCACTATCAAGGGCTATCTCGCAGCGCTATCGATCTTCAAGCGCTCTGCAGAGGAGCCTTCGTATTTCAAATTACCCTTAGTAATACAATTTCTAAAGGGATTAACTAATATCGACCCTCCAAGACCTTTCCAGGTTCCTTTATGGGACTTAAATTTAGTCTTAAATTTCCTGATGGGTACTCCTTTCAAACCACTCCACTCTTGTTCGCTAAGATTTCTCACCCTTAAAACTGTCTTATTAGTGGCTTTAACATCTACTAGAAGGGTGAGCGAATTACAAGCTCTATCTTGTAAACCCCATCATACAATTTTTCATAAAGACAAAGTTGTCCTACAGGTGAAGCCTAATTTCCTCCCAAAGGTGGTTTCTGAATTCCACATCACTCAGAAAATTACCTTACCTTCATTCTATCCGCCTCCCCATCCGGGGAAAGAGGAAGAATGGCTACATAGGCTGGACCCAAGGCAGGCTTTAAGCTTTTACATCAGAAGACTTGCTAGGATTAGGCAAGCAGACCAACTGTTTGTAGGTTACTCAGGGCACAAGTTGGGACTATCGATAAAAAAACAAACCATTTCCAGATGGATTATTTTGGCCATCCTGGAATGTTACAAACTAGCAGGGAAAGAGCCTCCTCAAAATCTTAGGGCTCATTCAACCAGGGGTATCGCAGCCTCCTCGGCCCTCCAAAGAGGGGTTCCTGCTGCCACATGGTCGTCCGCACATACCTTCACAAGATTTTACAACCTGGATTCCTCCTCTAGTCAAGAGACTAGGTTTGACAAAGCCGTATTACATTCTGCTCATTCCTAAACGGAAACATGGCGTTTTACTCCCACCTCCAATTACACACCACTGCTATGGGAGTCTATCAAAGATAAGGAATACGTCGGAGGACACAATCCCTTCGAAGAACAAGTTACTCCTTACCTTGTAACGTTCTTTCGATGGGATGTTCCTCCAATGTATTCCTTATCGCCCCTCCCATCCATCCCCGCAGTAATACTTCCCTTGTGGTTGCAGCTTACGCTCCTTCAAGGTCAATAACCAATTCATGTAAAACAACTGTTAACGTCAAAACGGAACAGAGCAAGGGACGCTGCGCGAGTCTATTTATACGCGTGATGACATCGGCACCGATACAGAGGCCGTCGAGGTACATCGGCTCGAGAGACGTCGACACACAGCGCCCTCTACTGAAAAAAAAATTCCGAGGCCAGCAAGCTGGGAGATGATCTATCAAAGATAAGGAATACGTCGGAGGAACATCCCATCGAAAGAACGTTACAAGGTAAGGAGTAACTTGTTCTTCTGAGGGGTCTGTTAGCGGTGTGGATAGTGAATCTCTTGGCTAGGTAACTAGGTGTTTGGTTCGCAATGCATTTGTGCGTAAGAGTAAGGGTTTTTAAGAATACTCGCTGTGGGACTGATAGCCAACTGAGACTTTTTCTAGTATCAGAGATGTGATGGTTCCTGGGGATGTTTAGAGCAGCTATGATAACATTGTTCTGGACAATCTGAAGTTTGTTGAGATTACCTTGGTTAGTGCCGACATAGAGGGCGTTACAATAATCAATTTTAAACATGACCAGGGTCCTAGCTAATGTAGTACAGTTGGGTGGGGATAGGAAGGGGCGGCAGGCTGTAATAAGCTTGCATGTGGAAGCTGCAGAGGACGATACTGCATTGGTTTGCCTAGACAGAGAAAGGGTAGAGTCGATGTAAATGCCTAGGGTTTTGGTATCCTTTGTAACTTTGATGATGTTGCCATCAATGACAAAGGAGTTAAATGCAGAATCAAGTTTGTTAAGTCTTTGATGGGTGCCTAAAATGAGAATCTCTGTCTTTTAGTCATTCAGACAGAGTTCATGATTGGCCATCCATGCTTGGATGACTTGGTAGATAGAGTTAATGGCGAGTGTGTCAGCTGTGTGATCGCCGGTGGTAGGTATGAGTATCTGGGTGTCATCTGCGTAATTGGTGTAGATGACACCCAGAGAATCCAAAATATTGAAAAGTGGCTTTGTAAACACATTGTAAAGTGTGGGTGAAACGTACGATCCTTGGGGTACTCCGCATGTGACAGGTGCTGGTTCAGCAGATACAGACGGGGAGAAGACCCTCTTTGAACGTCGATAAAACGAATTTCCTGGATCTTCTTATTTTAATTGCCCTGGATTACTTGTACTAAGATTTGGTGCTTTCTTAGCTTTTATTATAGTTGTTAGCTGTGATCGCCCGTTAAGCAAAATAAGCATTAGTTCCAATTTCATCTACCTGGGGCGCCTCTATAGCAATTTAAAATGTTGCAAAATAAGAATTTGTCTGGATTTTATCCACCAGGGGCGCTACTTTAGAAACTTTAAACCACACGTTTAGATTCTCTGTGAAATGTTACCCCAGCTAGACCACTTTGGAGCCCTGGACATTGGCGCAGTTAAGGTTTTTGTTTAAGAATTAGCAAGAGCAGTAAGTCTAGAAATGCCCAGAGAATACAGGAAAATAGATTAAGCTGAAATACATGTGTTAATGTCCTAGACAATTAAGGGAAAGGTGGTGTCAGATTTAAAAGCACTGGTTTATACCTGATTTTGAGTTGAGTTCCCATAGGATGCTGCACTAAATGGTGAAGGAGTTTAAAACTGTGCCATCACATTGGCCAGACTGTAAAAGTCCAAAGAGAAATAATGTTTAGGATGACTGAAGATGTTAAGCAAGGGGGAAGACAAGTTGTGTAAGGAGGAAACAATGGCAGGTGCAATGTACCTGCAGAGTGACATAAAAGTCACTAGAATCTCAACTAGCCAGTGGGCAGGTGAAGTGGTGATGTATGTTTCTACATCATGCAGTGGTCAAATCTCAATTATTGGGTGTGAGATATGAAATTCTGTGAAGAGGATAACCAAATCAGAGTGTGACCTGTGTGTGTTGGAGAAAACATTATTCAATATTCTAAAAATAAAAGTAAATGTGGGAGAGGCAGACCTACCTCATGAATGATGGAGTTCCCCTGATCTTTATTGGTAAGGTTTCAGTGTTGGAGCCCATGAGCTGATACTGAAATACAGAGCAGCTTCAGTTTGTCAGAGTATCAGTGCGTTCGCATCACTGCTTCGCATGCGTGATGTTAGATTGAAGTGTGGAAGCGTTCTAGGTGGGCATGTTAGATAAATCAACGATGTTCATGTGAGGCATGAACTAGACTGTAGGAGGGACTGGGGTTATGCAAGTCAAGCTAAGGTTTCCATGTTGGAGAGGGGACTAAAGAGAAAGATATCTCTGGTGCATAGTGCCATTTAAAGCACAAGTACAGTGGAAATCTGAATGTTTATTGCTCTAATGATTGTCAACGTAGTGGAGATGCAACTGTGCAGCGTAAAGTATGCAGCTGCAAAAAAACATTTTGGGGTTAAAGTAACAAGCTCCATTGTAAATTTTCATTAAGGCCTTTTCTATGAGTATGGAGCATTTGGATCCAATGTTGCTCCTATTTAATGAGACAGTTGGCAGTGAACTAGCCAATGAGGTTAGGAATGGGACAGCCAATGACAAATCATGAGATATTTTCATTGTGACCATGGTAACAGAAATGTTGCACCAAAGTGCCTTAGTGTTCAGGTTTCAAATCCTTGATCTATTTATCAGAATGTAGGTGTAGACAGTATGAGTGTTTATGCCTACATAGCACAGTTGGCAAGGGCAAAAGATGACATAAATTATCATATTGGTCTGACATGTTGCAAAATGTTTCAGCTGCCTGGTACATTTGTCATAAATGAATACAGTATTTTTGAATGTGAATTTACATGCTGTGTAATGGCCAAATAATAGGTGACCAACTGTGGAGGCATCTGGCTGCCCTAGTGTTTGTTCAGTGGTTGTGTGTGGTTGATGCGTTTTATGTGCGCACGTGCGCTACTTTCTCCTTGATATTATGTCCATGTTTGAGAGCAGAAATTAGTTTCAAACTCGTAATGGAGGCCAGGGACAGAGAGCTTTGGTGGTGGTGTATAAGCTGTTTCAGTTTGTGAACGAATCTGGAATAGGTCAAAGCACAGACACTGACACAGTCAGATGTTCAGCCCTGTTGGAAGTCGAACAGCAAAGGATACTCTGATGAATCGAAGGTGATCATTCCAAAAACCCTGGTCGGGAACCCTTCTCGTGTGGCCAGGGAAAGGAAGATGCTTCCTGATCCTGACCCTGGGGTTGGTAGTTTGTGGGAAGATCACATGGGAGGGGACTCAGGTCACGTAGAATGGGAAAACCCTCCACATAATTTAGCTAAAGACCATACAGTTATAATGGCCTATTTTAGAAGTGAAGATTCTCAAATTAAAACACATAGGAACATTATCGGCTTCATGTCCCATAATGCTCCTAGTATTGAGACGAGGAAGAGGGATGAAGAGTTTCCTTAGTGTGTTCCTAATGACCCACCCCTGAGTGGGACTTTTTAACATTTAAAGGCCTGTCTGGTGCGGCCCAAGAGGAAACAGCAGGGGAGACTGCAGAGGAGACAGCAGAAGAAGCAGCAGATGCGGTATCACGAAGCAGAGACTGAGACACCGCTGTAGTGATAGCAGAGTGCCATGCAGAGAGCCTGGAGGAGGTTGGAATCCTTAAATGCAGAGGATGTGTAGCAAGAAGCGGAATTGGTGCCGGTGACCCAGAGTGAGAGAGAAGCTCCCTGCATCCGACAACCCGCTCTGGGTGTGGTGTTCACTGGTGAGCTTTACAGGTTTTGCAGGCTCTGAGGACAGACAGCGAAAGCCATTGTATGGTTACGGTAGCTGTCATACTCTGCAGAAGTCCCAGCAAAAAACGAAGAAACAGTGTCAGCATGTCAGAAGGTAACCCTGGGTCGCTCCGAGGGAGATCGCTGAACCCTTTTGAATACGAAACAGTCGAATGTAAGCAAATTGGGCACTACTTTCCTAATATGAGATGTCAGATTGGAGATTACTCTAACCCTCATTGCCAAAGCCAAACCGGGGGATATCCAGTAAAAGAATATTCTAACCTGCATTGCCCAAACAAATGCTGGGTAATAATAAATCAAAGAAAACACAACTTCCCTGAAGAGGGATATCTAAGAAGGGGACATTGTAACCTTCATTGCCATAGTCAAACTACGCTAAAATTGACATCCAGACAAGTGAAATGTGATCATCCCATATCAAGATACCTCGAAGGAGGGAGTTGTAAACCATACTATCAACAGCCAAGAGGTTATATTAAAGAAAGGCAGATACAACAGGAGAAAGTCCCTTTGTGTGACAAGGAACAAGGGGGAGAGAAGTATAACCTGCGTTGGCTATGGTAAACAGATCAATGTGAAAACTGTTGCCCTTTTGTATAACATGTTGGAAAAAGAAACTGTATGCCATTTGTGTTAACAAGCCTTACCACAGAATACAAGTGATATAAGTAAGAGTTTTGTTTATCCTGGCAGGAGAGTAAACCAGGAGAGGGACAATTAGTGGTAGTCCTGGCAGGCGAGTGGACCAGGAAAAGGATAACTTGAAGTCTAATGAATGCTGTACAAGGTTGTAACAAGAAGAATTGGCAATTCCATTATTTTGTTTGATGAACTATGACAGAAAGGAAGTGACAATACTATTATTGTGTTTGATGAACTGTGGCATAACCATCCTGACTAAGAAGATGTTTCTAAGAAGGAAAGATTGTTTTACATTCAGAGAACAATTGTTTTGACTTTCAACGTGAAGAGAGGAGAGAAAGTAAAGTTGCTTTGTCCAGTAAAGAATATTTTGAATGAAAAGAACCTTTAATTTTATTTGGAGTGAAACTTGGTTTATGAAAATAACTTTACTGATACTGAACTTTGATTGCACATATTCTGAATTATTGGGGACCAACCCTGATCACAACGATTCTTGGTTATAACTTTTGTGTTTGAATTTCAATGTTATTTTTGTGAAGTTAAATCTTCAAATGATTCCTGCATGATTTGCTGTGTGTATTAGTGTGAGGGACAGATATTTTGGACATTAGGTCACTTTCCATTAGCTTTAGTTTGTTAGGTAGGGAAACCTCTGTTAGGCTAGGGAAAGACAGGCCGTTTGTTTCACCCTTTTATTATTTAATAAAATGGCGACTTGTGACAAACGTATACCTAAGTGTCCGTCTCAAGTGTCCGACTCCTCACAATGCCCACGTTGAAGGAAAGCCAATATCATAGTGTTGGAATAATATGAATAGTTAGCTTTAGGTTGCAATTAGACATAGATGAAGGAAGTAAAAGGCAACTGGAATGTGTGCAACATTATGAAATACAAAACACATTTATTTTCTGTTTATTATTGATTTTATCTTTGTCCTTCTTATTATATAGCCATACTCCTCTGATTTACAGCCAAAACATGTTTCAAACTATTCATATTCAGGTCTTCCTCAGGGATGTTATTCATACAATATCATGCATAAACATGTTCAAAATTCATTGGAATAACAATATTGACAAGAAATAAATGGCTAATACGAACCAAAAATGCCAAATCACCATCGAATCACGAAGTGCGACGAGGAGAAAAAAATATATACAAATGGCATAAAATAACATTGTGTAAAATGAGTGATTACATCATCATATGTCCCAATACAGTCTATTGACCATCATGTTTAGTTAACAATTTCCTATTTATGCACCAAATCACTACACTCTAATATATATTCATACTATAAAAGATGTAATTGGTTCTCATTCCCAACAAACTCCTCAAATAATAGCAATAACTGTTACACTATCCACCTCTTTGATTTAACTTTAACGAATTGGAATGGGAGATAACGTTGTCAATCCCGAACCCGTACCAATAATTCCTGAACAAAGGATCTTGGGTCTGATTTCTTCGCAATCCATCGAGGATATTGAGGCAAAAACTAAACAACTTGTGACCACATCAGACTTACAGAGCTGGTTACAAAGAGGAGAGAACTTCACCGTAAACAATGACTTGCCTTATTTCCAAGGACGTTTATTCCTACCACACGCCGATTTACAAAAACAGGTAATCTCCTGTTATCATGATTCATTAATGGAGGGTCACCCTGGCATCGCCAAAACCACAGAAAAAGTGAAGAGACACTTCTGGTGGCCTTCATGGAGAAAAGACATAAAAGAATTTGTGATGTCCTGTGGTGTGTGCGCACAAAACAAGGGTCAAAAGAAAAGGCTGGCTGGTCTTCTGCAACCATTAGACATTCCACCGTGTCCCTGGCATACCCTTTCCATGGACTTCATCACAGACTTACCCTCTTGTTCCGTGTACAACACTATTCTCGTTATTGTGGATTTGTTTTCTAAAATGTCCCACTTCATTCCGCTAAAAGGCTTACCTTCAGCTTCAGTACTAGCCAGAGAATTCCTTGAAAACATTGTCCAGTTACACGGCTTCCCGTCGGTACTAATCTCTGATAGAGGAAGCCAGTTTATTTCTCACTTTTGGCGTAGTTGTTGCCGGTCAGCTCAAATCGATGTAAGACTTTCAACCAGCCATCACCCCCAGACCGACGGGCAAACCGAGAGAACAAACCAGACTCTCGAACAATATTTACGATGCATGCTACAACAGTCTGAAAGCAACTGGAAGGACATCTTTTGGATAGCTGAATATGCATACAACAATTCAGTTCATTCGGGAACCGGGAAGAGTCCCTTCTACATCTTGTATGGAATTCATCCTCGAACCTCCAACCTCGACCCACCTCAAGATCTTGGAACACCCGCCGTAGATCAGTTGCACTCTGTTATTACCCAAGCTTTCAAGGAAGCGACTGCACATCTACAACAAGCTAAAGAAAGGTACAAAAACGGAGCAGACCAACACCGAAGCGATGCCCCTCAATACCAGGTTGGGGATCAAGTCTGGTTGTCCACCAAACATTTATCGCTAAAAGGACCTCGCACCTTCAACCCCAAATACCTGGGACCATATTCAATTACGGCCATAATTAATCCAGTGGCCGTTAAATTAGATTTGCCAACCCATATGAGAATACATCCTGTGTTTCACGTATCTCTTTTGAAACCCATGCAACCTGGAACCGGACTGACCAGACCTCCAGAACCCATGCAGGTGAATGGAGAGCCCGAATTTGAAGTTAAAAACATTTTGGACTCCAAGATCATCAAATCAAAACTATTCTACCTAATCGACTGGAAAGGCTACGGACCCCAGGAAAGGTCCTGGGAACCCTATGACTACGTCCATGCTCCTCGTCTAGTCAGGAAATTCCACCGAACCTTTCCCGATAAACCAAAACCCCCGGGGAGGACAAGTTTGGGAGGGGCCTTGAGGGGGGGTTCTGTCATGAGCGCTACTCCCGAGGAGCCAAGACTGGCCCAGCGTCCCCGGAAGCAGGCTCATCATCCACACCCCCGGTTCCAGCAGACCCCTACAGGGGCCCTTTGGACCATGTCCTGGCACCTCTGGCGCCAGGCTCATAAGGAACCACAGTCCCGGCGCCATGGGCGCCGGGCTCATATTCTTAAAGTGTGCAGTAGTGATTGGGTGGACTTACCTGTGGCAGACCATGCTGCATACTCACCTAGAACAATCCAAGCTGGGTAAAGTCCCAGCCACTGGCTGGGAGGGACCAATCCTCTGTTACAGGAACTCTTTTCTTACCTGGGTGGGGCTGATGCTAATCCTCTGACACTGGAACTCTTTTCTTACCTGGGTGAGGCTGGAGGAAGAATACGCACCAAAGCACTTCTCCACTATTTAAACCACGCCCGATAGAATTCACGTGCTTCGCGTTATTCTGCAACAGCAGCAGGACGCTCACCGAGTCGGCTCCTGCATTCCAGGTACAGACACACCCTCAGCTTCTCGAGCAGCAATATGTGGATGAAGAAAAGGCGCAGGAACATCTACTCACCAGAATTCAGCCACAAGAGTCCAGTCTCCTACAACCTGCAAATAAAGACATAAGGTTAGAAAACGGGCAACACGCTCGCAGCTGCGCTCGCTTACCTTATCCATCCGTGATCACACAGGAGTTCACCGCGGCCTTCGCTTCGGCAGCATCCCAGCACCTGGAAGACAAAAGACATTGTTAGTGGTGTCCGAGCCGAAGGGTTCGCAACTCAGTTATACTTACGCGCTTCTTCACGCGCAGCAGCGGCAGCATCGCCCTCAGCATTTCGGCATCTGAAAGAAAGGAAAAGACATTATTAGAGGTGCCCATTTTGAAACGGCCACAATTCAGTTATACTTACGTGCCACCGCACCTGCAACAGCGGCGGCATCACCCACAGCATCTCGGCACCTGAAAGACAGAAAAGGACATTATAAAAGGGTGCTCCTTCAGAAGCGGCCTCAGATCTTCTATACTCACGAGCCTCTTCTTGCACAGCAGTGGTGGTGTCGCCAACAGCTCCTCGGCACCTGAAGGACTATTACAAGCCACAAAAGGACACTGAGCTTAAACACTGAAATCATCCAGTGATGTAACTGGATTCCACGCGCCCCTGCACCAGAAGCAGGATGGAGAGCTCGGCTTTACTAAACCAAAGGTGAGAGTTTGTGGAGACCAGTCGAGAACCAAGAAGTGGGAAAAGCAGAAGATTGGTGGGAGCACTTATCCAACCAGCTTGTAATTACCCCTTTTTCTTCCACCTGCAGAAAACTCACCTTACAAGCCAGACAGTCAATATTCAGAGGTCCTGCCCAGCGCGTCTTCCGAGTTCTACGCCTCATCATAGTCATAGAAGCAACTGTAGCAGTCCAGTTTGGGTCAGCGCCTCTGTGGGAATCAGGTGAGCGTTACATTCACTCTTATTCGCTGATTTAATTAACATGAGGACCATGACAGAACAAATATCATGTGAGGTTGCATTATCGACTTTGATTGATCATTGGTGTGCTGAACGGTTACTTTTTGGTTTTATAATCAAGTTGGCGTTGTAGCTTACAGATGGCAGGGCGAGAAAAAGGTCAAAGATAATAAAAATTGCTTGGGAAGGTGTAAACAAACGGCTGCAATGTTAATGACATGGCATAATGCTTATGATGTTGTGAGTATTATGTAAAGTGCCTCAATTCAAAATGGCGGCCTCGCGGTTTTCGAGAAAACTGAAAGCTTCACATTAAGTAGCCTACGCATAAATACAATGATTTCATTGTTTCACTAAGAGTGAGCTTGAGTATTAGGATGATCATTTATTGTGTTTTTTGTTAATATGGCTTACAGGCAAAGAATGATAAAGATTAATAGAAGACTAAGAGACGGCATATATATATGCCAGATGGCGCAGAGCACTATAGTGAGTTTTGTCTTTTTAAATTTAGACGCTATTTTGACAACCTTTGAGTTACAGAGATGCAGATTTGTATAGATTTGATTGGGAGATCATGGTATTAATTATTATGAGGTTATGTGTTGCAATTAGGATTAACTCAAGATTTACTGAGGCAAGGATCTGTGTAAGGTAAAGTGTCTATGTTTGGTGTATCACGGAAATGTGGAGTAATAAGTCAGGTGATGGTTGTAAAATACACAAGTGGACACCCTCGTATCATCAGGTGGAGGAATCAAGTGATGCACTGGTGATTAGGATTTGGTTTAATAGTTAAATCAAAGAGGTGGATAGTGTAACAGTTATTGCTATTATTTGACGAGTTTGTTGGGAATGAGAACCAATTAAATGTTTTATGATATGAATATATATATATTAGAGTGTAGTGATTTGGTGCAACAATAGGACATTGTTAACTAAACATGATGGTCAATAGAATGTATTTTACACAATATTATTTCATGTTTTTTGTATATATTTATTTTTCCTCATCGCACTTTGTGTTTCGATAGTGATTTGGCGTTTTTGGTTAGTATTAACCTTTTATTTCTTGTCAATATTGTTATTCCAATGAATTTTTAACATGTGTATGCATTATATTATATGAATCACAGCCCTGAGGAAGACCTGAATGTGAATAGGTCGGATCAAGTGTTAGCTGTATCTCAGATGATTATGGCTGTATAATAAGAACAAAGATCAAATCAATAATGAACAGAAAAAAAATGTTTTGTATTTCATAACATTGTACACATTCCAGTTGCCTTTTAATTAATTCTATACTTGAAATACTAAGAGACAGAGGACAAAATCATTTTGAAATTAAGGCTCAAAGATCAGGCGCACAAGTTAGTACTAATTTCTTGGACCCTTGTCCCCTCACCTATGTTTTGGCAATCAAGAGACTACCTGTGTCATATGTAACCATTGAATCAAGCCTACTTACAATTTCATGTAACAGCACGTCGATGCCGCTGGGCTGCAAGTGCACTATACAAATAAATAAATAAATTGTGGTCACACTAGGTTTGGGGTGACATTTTGTACTTGACTTCTGCAGCTATTTGATCTATCATCAAGTGATATTGCTTAGTTATTGGTTAGTGAGCGCAGAGAAGTACCAAACCAAAGATCAGATTATATCATAGATGAAGGATTGGCTGCAAGGTACATTTTCCCTAAAGTCTTTATTATGTTGGCTGGTATAATGTTGTAAGGTGTTTCTGACAGTGGGCTTTTTGTATAATTATGCATGTAGTTTGTTACCTGAATGTTTGACTACCAGGCCCAAAAACAGGAATCTCTTTGTGGCTGCTGTGCATCGTAAATACTAAGTTGGGCTTAAGGTTGTTCAACCAATCTGTGAATTCTTGGAGTTCTGAGTCTGTTGCCAGATCATAAACGCATCATTAATGTATATTTTCCAACAAATAATGTTAGATGTAAATCAGTGGTTGGAATAGATGAACATTTCTTCAAAGCATGCCATCAATAGGTGTGCTATGCTTGCTGCAAAAGTTGAACCCATAGCTGTCACTTTAATTTGGTGATAGAATTTTGCTAAAGTAAACATGTTTTTAGATAAGGGCCAGTGAATGAATTCGACCAACACTCCTGTGGGGACCTCGTGAAGGGAAGGACTCTGGTCCAGCATGTATTCTGTCACTTCAAGGGTTTGTTCCTGGGGGATGTTGGTGTTAAGTGCAGTAATGTCTAGAGTTACCAGAAGTCATGTATTAAGGTATTATGTTTTCATTACAACCATGTGTCATTGTTTGTTCTATACACCACTTTGAATGTCTCAGTCTGACAATTCTTGGTTCCCTGTGGTTTGTTGTTGCATCAAATACCAATAGTTTCTCTTCTCTTTGCCATTTGATTAAATTACTTATACTTCTGTCCATCATCTTTGCATTACATTTGATCTGTTAGTTCAACAAAAATTAATCTTCATTCGTTACACAAGAGGGTGTTCCTTTGCCTTGTATTTTCTACTCTTGATCCCTTGTGAGGTCACCATTAGAGAGTCTTACCTTCCTTTGTACATGATCTAAAGACATGAGCCAGTCACACAGCTCCAAAGCCTGGAGGATCTGTGACTGCGTGAATGTCTTTAAGAGGTCGTTTAGAAGTAGCTTTTGAAGTGTCTCAAATATGGGAATAAAATGAGACCTCCCCCCTCCTTTGGAATTAGGAAGTAATGGGAATACCATCCTTTCTTGATTTCTTCTGCTGGCACAGGCTCCACCACTCCACAGGGGAGTGGCCCTTAAGCAGGAGTTGAGCTATTCCCTGAAGTGTGAGTGGTTATGGAAGAGGAAAATGTAGGGGGTTGAGAGGGTTTCGACAAGGAGAGCAGGCAGTATTCTTGGTCTACTAAAACCCATCTGTCTGACATAATCTCCTGCCATGCCCTCTGGTAAATTTGAATCCTGCCCCCTTGGGGGAGACTTTTAATGGTCCGATAAGTGAAAAATTAAAGTGGTTATGAAGCTGCTGGACCTGGCAGCACTACAGCATAGCCTTTTGGTTTGAGAGCACCCCTGCCGCTGGGAGAGCAGGAGTGTTTTCCCTCGTGGTGAGGTGGAGCTGTTCTGAAAACCATAGATCGTTCAGGTGAAAGGAGAAAGGCATATGCCACCATTTCCCAAGAGAAGAAATAATCAGATGGGGGATGATAGACACAAGTAGCTGGCCTTCTAATGAGAGACCTTTTGCAAGCTTGCATCTGTCTTGGTGTTGTTGAACTAAACATCAAGCAACTTCAACTATACTTCTTGCTATCTTGGCCAGGAGTGATGCCTCAAAATCGCTTGGGTACCCATAGCACACTCCGCACAATCCATGGAGCCTAGTCCAGTTTCCAGTATGCTTCTTGTGATATCTTTCCCATCCTGAGCCAGTTGTTGAAAGGAATCCTGATTCTCTAGTGAAAGACTGCTTGCAACTCCTTCTGACATTCCCTAGAGGACGTGGGATTAGCATGCTATGGTACATGATGCATTAAGGGTCCTAACTGCTACTGCCCAGGGGGAAAACCCTACAGCTCCATGCACCCAGCATGTTTGTTTCTCTATAGGGGGTTCTGTGGGAAAGGCTGTTGCCCTCATACCTACTATCCTCCCTGATTAGCAAGGCTTTTAAGGTATGGGTGTGATGTCAGGAATTGTGAGTGTGCAGCCTGGCTCTATGTTTTTGAGCCAGGTCCTTATTTACAGCCGTGATTGAGGCCATCCTATTGGCATCAGATTATCAGTAAATGTCACACTATAGGGCAGAAACAGGGGCACAACCACAGTTGAAATGTTGGGGGGGGCAATATAAGTAGATGTATATTTAGCATTGTGACATTGGAGCAATGTAGCAGCAGTACTTCACAAAAGTACTCAATAATCTCCATTGCAAGTACATTACAGTGATAAAATACAGTGATATGGTTGCAATCTGTAGGAAAGCATAAAGGGACTATTGATCAGCCATAGGAAGGATTGATTAAGTGAGAACTGCCTTTCACCTGTGGAACACGTGAGCTAATGGGATTCACCAATCCCGATGGACTATAATCTGAAAGATTGATGGATTCCAGGAGTTTACCTACAGATAGACAATTGTTACTTGTAGGGGTTGTAATCTGGGAATTTGCTCGTGGACAAACTACCTTTCACCCATAGGGGCAGATGAACTCTAGGCTTTATGGCCAGGACAAAACACATTTCAATCTCTAAGAAGTATATAGTTTACCCATTGTCCCAGGGACAAAACACTACATTTCACCTGTTAAATTCTGGGCATTGTCTAACTCATGGGAAGGATGCATGTACCCAGGGGGCGTTGCTGGGGGCGAGGCTAAGGGGGCTATAGCCCCTGGTATTTTGGTTGTAGCCCCGGATAGAATCTCAGGAGCTACAACCAAAAGGCTAGCTAGCCCCAGTCCCGACAGTTCCGACATTAGCGTAGCCCCGGGTCTTCTCCAGACCTAGCAACACCCCTGCCTGTACCCATTGAAATAATGGGTTCGGAGATATTGCCAGGTCCAAGGTACGGAGCATTGCTTATTACCTGAAGGATGCATTGCTCTACAATTCATAGAGGATAAAGAATCTATCCTCTGCATGGAGGGTGAATTCTGGGAATTTGCTTGGGGACAAAAATAATCTTTCTGTTTTAGGAAGCATGGGTTCTGGGGATTCCGCCCTGGACAAAGAGCATATCAACTGTAGGAAGGGTGAGAATGGGGGATTCACCCTTAGACAAAGAACCTCCTACCTGTAGAAAGAATACACCCCATGAGGAGAGAAACTGCAGTGAAAATATAAAATTGTGGCAATAAGCATTATACAAACACAAGTTATTTTTATGTTGGAAGAATGGGTTCTGATCATTAGCAAAGAAGTGATGAGCTGTAATCTAAAGAAAGATTTGATTTTGGGGAGTAGCCCCCAGGGTAATCAACTAATTATTTATTGGAGGGATGGGTTTTTGGGATTCACTAGAGGCGTAGAATTTGGTTGCCTGAAGTCAGGATGGGTGGTCGGAATTTAGACAGCGAGCAAGACCTGTTGAGGAATCAGAGGGTCTGTAAACTTAATGACTGAAGCTGAGCTCTAACAACATCTTACTCAACCAACCCTAGTCAGAGACAGACCAAGTTCCTTCACAAAGCACCCCTTGCTTGCATATGGGTAGCATAGGCCATTGTCAAGGCATGTGCTGGGGAATAATGAACCAAAATTATAAATCAATTTAGAAATCAAAAGAGTATCAAGAATTGATTAATGAGATTAACGCAGGGAATACATTCTTTTAACTGTAGGAACAATGGATTCTGGGATTCACTTACCCAGGGATATAAAACATGCCACTCAGAGGAACAACGTGTTCTGTGTCTTAGACTAAGGACAAGCGACATGTCACCTGTAGTAAGGACAGGTTCTGGTGAGTCACCTAGGTATATTAAGCATCAACTGTAGAAAAAGTGGATTTTATGGGTTCATATGTATGGTTAAACTGTTGACACTAGAAGGGATGGGTTCAAGCAAGGTAGGAGAACCTGCAATCTCCAAAAGGAATTGGTCTGGACATTCTCTTCGGAGACAGGGAGCTTTGCCTATAGGAAGAATGGGTGTCTGATGATTCACTCAGGGAAAATAGAACTGGTCACATGCAGAAAGGATGTTTTAAAGTGATTAAGCCTATACGACAGCTTGGCGAGCTAAATGTTTGCCTCAGACATTAATATCTTTTGTCTAGAAAACCAGGTTCAAAAGCCGACAAGCCCAACTCAGCCTTTCTCCTTTTGAGGTATATAAATTGAGTATGATTACAGTAGCTAATAAGAGCACCCATCATTACTGGGATTAGAGGTATGAGGAAACTAGCAGAAAATGCTACAAAAGCATTTATTGTACTCTAGGGGCTGAGATCCTGTCAAACAATACAGACCTCTGAAATTTGTGCATAGGCATAGCTACACATCTCTCTGGGTGGTCCAGGGTACTGTCACAGGGACACAAAGTCTCCCCCTCCAAGACAGGATGGGCTGAAGTGCTTTTCACAGGGATGCACAGCCTTTCCCCTGCAGGGGAAGACAAGCGGATCAGATCAGGTATACAAAGTCATTCACCTCATATAGTATAGGTGCAATAAGATGGGAAAGGGGCAAAGGATTTATCAAAGAAATCACTACCTATCTTTTAGACTTGATTCACTGCTGATCTCAGGAATGTGCGGTTTGGGAAATTGGCACAGGGATCAACATCCATATCAACACCAGCCTTAATTAAGAATGAATACACATTTGGGAATTGAGCTAACTCAGCACCTGACTGTTTGAAAGGTTCACAACAGGGATTGACCAGTCATATGCTATTTGTTCTCTTTCTGGAAGCCTCGCATTCAGGTGCTTGAATTTAACCGACTTTGGCCTCCCTCTAAAGGGTTGAAATCTCAGAGTGATTTTGGATACTAGGTCAATGCTGTAACTGGCTCATTACTGCAAACTCTCCTCTAGAGATTATATTTTCTGTATCCATCCCCATTCCGTCCTCTCTCTGAAGGTATACCATTCAAAGGCGAGGTGCACACTCTATGTCCTCAAATATAATCTTGAATTTGAATCTGTGGGACACATCCCTCCATCCCTGTAGCCCTCTTCGATGTTTTCCCTGTTCTTCCTCCCCTTCCCATGACCCCCTTCCATTATCCAATAGCATCATATCCATGCACATATGTTCCAATCTAGTTAAGCAGTTATTTATTTTATTTATTGTGCTTTTGTAAGGCACTTATACAGCAAGTAACTTGTGTTTCAAAGCGCCCAGAGAGCAACAGGGGGAGAACATGGGATTGAGAAACAATTAAACAATGAAGGATAAAGATGGACCTACAAGGCCATGTGAGCATTCAGAACATGCAAGTGCAGAGAGGGGAGAGGGGAAGAGGGAGTGGGGGGGGGGGTAAGTGCTAAGTGTCTGTGTTCGTGAGTGAGCCGCAGATGTAAGTGCCTAGTGGAAGAAGTGCTAGGGAGAGGTCAGCTGTCAATAAATATGTAAGTGTATGCTTACTGTTGCAAAGACCAGTGGGTGCCAAGGCAAGTGCTGGGAGTGGGCGAAGGCTGAAGGTCATTGGGTGTGGGAGGCCAGGGCCCAGAAGGACACATAAGGGCCCTGGCCACCAATATCAGCAACTGTAGGATTAGCAAAGGAGGGAGGAAAGGAAGGAAGAGGTGAAAATGAAAGTCTTGAGGAGCTTTCAGAATATGAGGAGATCCAGCTCAAGATGGAGAGGAAGGGGGAGACTGTTCCATAAGAGGGAGCCAGCTGAGGAAAGAGATTGTCCACCAGCCCTCGGTTTAGTGAAGCGCTTGACACACAGAGTTGGTGCGAGAGGAACGTAAAGATCTGGGCAAAAAGTATTTAGTAAGAGCAAGTTGTAGATAGCATGATCCCCGGCCCCAGACAGCCTCATGGATGATGCAGAGGGACTTGAATTTGATTATTGCAGCAACTGGGAACCAGTGGAGAGATTTTAGGGCTGGAGATATGCGGTTCCTGTGCTTGAGGCAAAGGATAAGTCTTGCTGCCCTATTCTCGATTAGCTGGAGGGGTTGTAAAGAGGAAGTGGGTAGATTCAGGAAAAGGCTATTACAGTAGTCTACCCTAGAGAGAACCAGAGCTCTGGAGACATTGAGATTCTGGGAGAATGTGAGAAAAGGGAAATTTCCTTTGAGAAAGAAGAGTTGAAAGTGGGACTTCTTGGCAAGGTCCTGAATGTGAGGGAGGAAGTAAATAGAGGAGTTGAAGATGACTCCAAGATTTCTGGCTTCGGGTTAAGGAGAAGGGGAGAGCCCATAGAGGATGGCCAAAGTTAGGGGAAGAAAGAGGGTACAGGAGTCCGAATTGGAAGGATCGCAGTCTTGCTGGCATTGAGACAAAGATCGTTGGAAGTGCACCAAGTCTGGATGGCAGATAGGCAGTGCAGAATGATGGAGGATGTAAGGAAATGGCCAGAGGGGAATTTGAAGAAGAGTCGTGCGTCATCTGCGTAACACTGGAAGTTAGGGGAGAAGGTAGAAATGAGGTGTGCCAGTGGAGCAAGGTAAGTGTTAAAGAGCCAGGGAGAGGGTTTGGAGCCCTGGGGGGCACCACAGGTGGATAGAGAGGTAGGGGAGGAGAAGGTGCCCAGAATAACCTGGGACGGACGGTCACTGAGGAAGGAGGTCAGCCAGTCCAGTGCCCGCTCCGAGATACCAAGGGTATCATGGAGCCATTTTATGAGGATCGAGTGGTTGACCGTATCAAAAGCAGAGGAGAGATCAAGTACAATGTGGACAGCTGGAGAGTTGGAATCCAGAGATGTGAGCAGTTCTTCACAGGTGTTTAGAAGAGCAGTTTCCATGCCTCTGGATGCTCGGAATCCAGATTGATGGTCTTGGAGGCAACCAACAAGTTCAGTGTGTGAGGTGTTTTGGGGGAAGGGCAGCTTCTCCAGGAGTCTCACAAGGAAGGGGGTGATAGATATAGGGCGGTAGTTGGCTGGACATGTGGGGTCTGCTGAGGGTTTTTTAGGATGGGGCGCACAAGGGAGTGCTTGAGGGAGGAGAGGAATGATCCAATGGCAAAAGAGTGGTTGCTGAAATCAGCAAGTGCAGGGGCAAGAGAGCTAATATTGTCCTTAATGGTCCTGAAGGAGCAGGGGAAAACCTGTTTGGAGGAGACCTTCATGGAGCTGACAGTTCTGGTGACTTCATCAGGTGTGATAGGGGAGAAGGAGGAGAGGAAGGAGGGCGAGGAGCCATAGGAAGCAGAGGGTTGAAGGAGGATGGGGATGAGGGATGCCAGAGTGCTCAGGATGTTCTGAGGTTTTGTAGTAAAGTGAGTGACCAAAGGGTTGCAGAGGGCTTTCAGAGGGGAGGGGTGAGGTGGAGACTGTGGTAGGGTTGGCTATTTCCCTGCCGATTTTAAAGAGTTCACACGTGTTGCTGGATGCACCAGAGATGCGCACCTGGATGTGGGCCCTTTTCTTGGTGTCTAAGGACAGTCTGTATTGTCTTTGGAGCATGCAACAGGTCAGTTTGACAGAGGGTGAGCCAGAGGTCTGCCACTTCCGTTCCGCAGCTCTGCACTTTCGTTTCAAGGCTGCAAGTTCAGGGTCATACCAGGTGTTACGATTAGAGGCAGGTTTCAGTCAGATCCTCATGACTGGGGCAAGAATGTCAAGAGTGTTAGTAATGACCAGAAGGAGGTGGCTGAAAGCAGAGTCAGAGGTAGATAATAACGAGGGGGGACAAGGGAGATGAAGGTGGATGTCAAAGCCGCAGCTGACACCCGTTTCATCAGACGGATGTTCGTGAATGAGGTTGGCAGGGCTGGAGGAGGTGCGGTCAGAGGGCCAAGAGGACCCAGGTCAGAGGAGAGGAGAGAGTGGTCTGGCCAGGAGAAAGGGGTGGTCAGTGGGGAGGAGAGTGAAAGGTCAGAGTGGATGACGGCATCAACAGTGTGTCCAGCCGAGTGGGTAGGACCAGAAAGGAGTATGGAGAGAGAGAGTGAGGCGCAAAGGTCATGGAATAGAGTGGATGCCGTGATAGCGCGTTAAAATCGTCCACAAGAAGGAGGTTAGTGGTGGTTGTGAGGAGTGAGGAGCAGAAATCAGCCCATTCAGAGAGGATTATATTGGTAGAGCCAGGAGGCGTACAGATAGTGGCAATGGCCAGAGAGGAGGAGGGAGAGATGACCAGTTTGCAAACCAGGCTCTCAAAGCAAGAGTAAGGCTGGGTGGGTATGAGGGAGGAGGGGCCCACTCAGGGAAAATCAGGGCAACCCTGCCGCCAGCACGGTTAGGGCAAGGCTTGGAGAAGATATTGTAGCCATCCGGGAGAAGGAGTCAAAAGCAGTGACTGAGCTGCAATTGAACCATGTCTCGCTAAGAGTGAGTATGTCGAGGTCAATGTTTTCAAGAAGGAGGCAGATATCGGCAGAGTGTTTGATGGCTTTGTGAGCATTAAGTGTGGCTAGATGGAGGAGGTCTCCATCGTTGAAGGCTTTCTGCAGTGGGGTAAAGGGGCCTGGTACAGCAGTCAGAGGCGGGTGGGTGGATTGAGAGGAGGAAGTAGCAGATGTGGGAAGGAAGTTAACGACGGATGGCAGGCGCTGATCAAAGAGATGGAGGTTAGACCGTGGGCCCTGAACCAAGATAGTGCTAGTGTGGTAAACATTAATGATACACCTGGATGATGCGAAACCCGCCAAGAGGACTTCCCATTTGGTGTCACCATTAATGGGAGAAGATGTGAAAGGAGAGGGAGTACAGATGAGATGAGGAGTCCATAGATCTGTAGAGGGGACAGAGAAAGGGATATCGGTGAAGACATGTCTGGAAGTCGCACTGACATAGGTGTCTGCGATGGGTAGGTTAGGATTGGTGGCCCGATGTCTTTCTTGTGCTTTTTTCTTCCAGTCTTTGCGGGAGAGGGTAGATGATAGTGTAGCAGTTAGATAAGATAGGGGAGATGTTGAGTGCCTTAGGTGCGGCAGATGATAGTTGAAGGAAGGAGGGGTGGCTGCACAGCACAGTCCTAGCCCAAACTCACCAGACAGCCTAGTAGTTAGAAAAGGGACATAAAGGTCACAAAATGCAATGCAAAATGGGGTGTAAGATGTTAAAAAACACACACCTAGATTTGAATTTCAAAAAATGGACACAAAATGCTATGCAAAATGGGGTGCAGGATGTTGAAAAACACACACACCTAGATTCGAATTTTTAAAAATGGGACACAAAATGCAATGCAAAATGTGGCGCAAGATGTTAAAAAACACACACACCTAGATTAGGATATGGTGCTGCTGTTATTAGACACTAGCAGTCTTGTTTTATGAGCTCAGCCCTTTCTATGGCTGTGAGTAGTATACTAGCTGTGGGACTAGAGAGACCAAGCGAGAAACACATGTGAAGTGAAAACAAAGACAATCATATTGCAGAGAAGAGCATGGTCTCATGAAAAGCCCCAAAGCATTCATCTCTTTGTTTCCCTGAATATTTACCAAGTGGGAGGGACAGATGGCTCGGGCAGTACTTACGGTTTGGAATTTGGGACAGGATTCTTTCAATTCGAGGATACATTGATGCTGGCTGAGGTGAGGCTACAGATTGCTTGGCTCTCTTCTGTCTCAATCTAGTGCCTGACACTGCCTCTATTTCTCTGGCTCAGTGGACTGTCAATGTGGTGGTATGTACACTTAGCCTGCTCTCTCTGTCTCAATCTAGTGCTTCACACTGCCTCTATTTATCTGGCTCAGTGGACTGTCAATGTGGTGGTATGTACACTTAGCCTGCTCTCTTCTGTCTCAATCTAGTGCCTGACACTGCCTCTCTTTTTCTGGCTCAGTGGACTGTCTCTGATATGGTATGTACATTTAGCCTGCTCTTTTCTGTCTCAATCTAGTGCCTGACACTGCCTCTCCTTCTCTGGCTCAGTGAACTGTCGCTGTAGTGGTATGTACACTTATCCTGCTCTCTTCTGTCTCAATCTAGTGCTTGACACTGCCTCTATTTATCTGGCTCAGTTGACTGTCCCTGTGGTGGTATGTACACTTAGCCTGCTCTCTTCTGTCTCAATCTAGTGCTTGACACTGCCTCTATTTATCTGGCTCAGCGGACTGTCACTGATATGGTATGTACACTTAGCCTGCTCTTTTCTGTCTCAATATAGTGCCTGACACTGCCTCTCTTTCTCTGGCTCAGTTGACTGTCACTGTGGTGGTATGTACACTTAGCCTGCTCTCTTCTGTCTCAATATAGTGCTTGACACTGGCTCTATTTCTCTGGCTCAGTGGACTGTCACTGTGGTGGCAGAGGCATAGATAGGGTAGGGCCTGTGCAGGCAAGGCCCACCCAAAATCTATAAATTCCCAATCAGCAGCGCTGTGTGGGCATTTGCAGCGTAAGTGTCACTGTGTTGGGCTCAATTACATTAGCTTCAGGCCCCACTTGCAAGACGATCCTGGCTACGTCTCGGTGTGGTGGTATGTACACTTTGGCTGCTCTCTTCTGTCTCAATCTACTGCCTGACACTGCCTTTCCTTCTCTGGCTCAGTGGACTGTTGCTGTAGTCGTATGTACACTTATCCTGCTCCATTCTGTCTCAACCAAGCGATTGACACTGCCTCTCTTTTTTGGCTCAGTGGACTGTCATTGTTGTGGTATGTACACTTAGCCTGCTCCCTTCTGTCTCAATCTAGTGCCTGACACTGCTTCTATTTATCTGGCTCAGTGAACTGTCGCTGTAGTGGTATGTACACTTATCCTGCTCTCTTCTGTCTCAATCATGTGCCTGACACTGCCTCTCTTTCTCTGGCTCAGTGGACTGTCACGGTGGTGGTATGTACACTTAGCCTGCTCTCTTCTGTCTCATTCATGTGCCTGACACTGCTTCTATTTATCTGGCTCAGTGAACTGTCGCTGTAGTGGTATGTACACTTATCCTGCTCTCTTCTGTCTCAATCATGTGCCTGACACTGCCTCTCTTTCTCTGGCTCAGTGGACTGTCACTGTGGTGGTATGTACACTTAGCCTGCTCTCTTCTGTCTCAATCATGTGCCTGACACTGCTTCTATTTATCTGGCTCAGTGAACTGTCGCTGTAGTGGTATGTACACTTATCCTGCTCTCTTCTGTCTCAATCATGTGCCTGACACTGCCTCTCTTTCTCTGGCTCAGAGGACTGTCACTGTGGTGCTATGTACACTTAGCGTATGTCCAAGCAGCTAACACCTGCACGCCAGTAAACAGTGCAGCATGAGCCTGGCCACCTTAAAAACATTTTAATCAATTTTACCTAGCTCAGGCTGGTGCCAGGGCAGGCCCCTGTGCAACGTACTGTATGTTGAGTTTTAAAGTAACAGTCAGCTGCAGCAGGGGAGGCCTAAGAAATAAGACAGCCATCTCAAATGAAATAAAGGCAGTATCATGTTAAAAGCAAGAGGAGCAGATTTAGACAGCCTTATCATCCTGACTGTGTGATTGTCAGGACATTACAGGCTTCCAATGAAAGTCTGTCAGTGGCAGCAAAACAGGGGGGTTCTACAGTGAGCATTGCTGATTAGGCATAGAGCAGGCAAAGGTCATGGAAATATTGAAAAGAAAATATACTTCGTCTCTCATTCTGCATCACCCTAATGAGGATTTCTCATTTGTGCTAAAAACAGATGCATCTCGGTTGCTGATAGCGACTATTATCTCCCAAAAAGATTCAAACTCAGGTGATCTGACCCAGTGGACCTTCCCTCAAAAACCGTTATGGCGTCTTAACTGAACTCCATGAACTATTAGTATAAATGATTGGTGTCACATATGTGACAAGATCAGCTGACAAGGCGAGACCTAACTATACTTCCAACCTCTTTATTAAGGGATGTTTATTAAAATAAATAGGGCCCACTCAAATATCAGGCAACTATCAGGATGGTACAGGGGTATAGCATAAACGGAATCCCTGCCTTTGCAGGCTCTGCTGAAGGGCACCCCCAAGCAGGGTCGGACTGGGGCATAAAATTATCTTGGGCACCAATGAAAAAGTGGGCCACAGTTGCAAATAGCAAGTCCTTCCTTTTGTGACAGACTGTTTGAATAGTACCCCAGGAGGAGTTTTTTTGATTAAAATATGATGCAAATTGTGCATTTTAAAGAATATTTATTCAGCAACTCTGGTCAAGATGATTAGCCACATAGTGAAATAAACAGTGGCCATTTTGACCAAAAAAAAGGGGACACATTAGTATTTTACGTTTTTGGTTCGGGCCTTCCCCTATTGCAGTATAGGCCTGGCCGAGCATGCCCCCATGCTCCTCGAAGAAGCGTATGCCACGCCACAGACTCCCACACCTGCCTGGGCCATCACAAATGTGCAATGTATACGATAGTCATGCTGCCACAGGGCACACCGCTTGCTGCACTTGATGAAAGAATCAAGCAAGGTTTTTTAATCAAACCTTACATCTTTCACCTAAAACAGAAACAAGGGGGTGGGGGGTATTGTGGACCCTGGTGCCCCAAAGTGTCAGCTACCACTGTGCATGTCTAGTAACAATATTATATGTATGTCAGTGGCAGAGGCAGCTTTTGGTGCTGGGGGTAGGGGCTAGTTGGCTCCTGAGGGGCAGTTGCATTGTAAAAATATTCAAGGTCACTGCCCGGAGTTGATTATCTTTTAGTGGAGGGGGCATTAACATCTTCCAACCGTAGCGAGGTAGCCCAAAGTTATGTAGGGAGGGTCAGCTGGGTTTTCTGCCCAGTGACACTTTCAAATGCATATGTTCAAAGGGTGCATTTTAAAGCATGATGTTGGAGAAAAATTTGGTAAAAGGCTATACAATTGCAAATTGGTTCTCTAGGGGAGCACAGGAAAAAAATCCAGTAGACTGGATTGAATGGTGGTGAGGGCTCTAACAAAGAGGATCGATAAACTGATGGGCCTAGCGTAAAGGTGGGGTGCATGCCTCAAACAATATTGCAGCAAAGTGCTGCCTGGCACTCTGCTTTGGATAGAGCGTCTCTGGTCTGGGAGTGCTGCTGGACTATTTGGCTAAAGCCTTTCTTTGGAATCAGAACTCCGCTTTTGTGTTGTCCACCTGGGCTACTTTTGTGCTGCCATTGCATTGTTGTGTCCTGACCGGTATTTGGACAGAGTGATCATCCGACTGCTTCAAAGAGATTGGGTAAGACTATCCATTTGATTTTCACCACTTGACTGACATTCTATCATCAGCACGTTTGTGTTTGTACTATTATTGTCAAGCGTATCGACGGATAATTCAGAGGAGGAGTAGGAGGCGAGGTTGCCCCGTGCTTCGCGGATACTGTTGGTGGTTCCACCTTGGGTCGGGTAACCCTTTGTGATGTATAATTTAAGGAGTAAAAGCACGACTGAGAGGCAGAATGAAATGGGAAATATGTCCCTGAGGGACATGGGAGAACCTTCCCCTCAAACTGATTTATGAGTTAGATGGGAGACTCCACACAAAGGGGTGTGTGTTAATCATGAATGGCAGTGTGGAGCAAAATTTGAACTCTCACAAATTTACACTCACTCCAATCAACATAAAGAGGAAAATCACTGAGTTCTTTCATCAAAATAGGAGTGCCAACATGGGTGATTTACCATCTGAATATTTTGAAAGTACCATTGATGCAAATTCAAAGAGGTTTCAGGCTCAACAAAATCCACATGAACCAGGGTAAGGACACATGAGCGAGACAGTGAATGCAAACAGGAGCAACATAGGTGATGGAAAGGGTGTTTTAGGCTCTTCCGATTCCTTGTCTGATACTCTGGCACTATTTAACACACAGGCTGCAAACGAGCAGAGTGATTCAGTTGACTCGTCTGGGCTCTCTAGCTCGAGGGAGCATTCACAGCATTCAGTACAGACTAAAGACATTAGTGCACCAACCTTGACTGCTTTACACTTGTTTTGAACTCACCAGTGCAAGTTTTTGACTTGTTAAGAGAAGAGGTGAGAACTCACATGGAGCAATTGGCAGCGATTCAGGACAAATTGGATAACTGTATGCTACTACTATCCATGATGAAGTAATGCCTGAAGTTTTGCAACCCACCCTCAGGGGGCTATCATTCAACCCAGACACAGCTCCATCAAAGGAGTTTTTGGATGAATTTAAATGATTGTGAGTTCAGCCATATGCGACCGATGACCTTATTATGCTGTCAAATTCAAATTCTCCTTTATTATCTAAAAACTTTGAAGTGGGGAAGAAGGCTGGTCGTAAAGAAATCAAGAAGCCCAAAAATCAGAAGGGGAAAGAAATTAATCGAAGTTCTTTGCTCAAATTAATTCGATCCTTGAGTGGGCAGGAGGAGACATTGGTGGCGACGATTAGTAATAATGGTCACCGAAATGTACATGAAATATCTAAGAATGGCTGTCTGGCTCAGATTTTTAGGAAACCCACTAAAGGTTTGGGTGCTTCATAAGTAAGCAATTTATACGTGACTTAAGTAGTCCTGAAATTGGGTTGGAGGATTTCACAGAGGGCCGTCCTAAAGAGAGGAGTGCCTGCATGATAAAAGCAAGTCAGACTTACAATGTGTAGGAAATATGGAAGGTCAAATCGATTCTCCCGCTCATTGCAGAGGGGGTGACAATTTGGTTGTGTGTAAAGGATTTTCACCTGGTGTAAAGAATAGTTGTCTTCTTGATGCAGTGGAATTATGGTTGGCGAGAGAACAGGGAGATATTCTATTATAGGTTTGCAGTAGCCTTGGCAGAGGGAGAAGGAAAGTAGGGGTGACCTTTTTAACAATCCCCGATTAATACTAGAATCAATGTTTCCATGTGAGGGTAAGGCCATTTTGAAAAGAAGTAACATCTTGGGCATTTTGCATGACATTCCATAACTGCGTATTATCACATCACGTCACATTGATCTAGTAGATTATTTTATTGACGCTAAACCAGATGTAGTGGCTCTGGATATTTCTTGCAAATTGCGATTGATTCAGTTATGGTGTCAGAATGTTTTTCACACAAATGTGTTCAATTTGAGATATGTTTGGAATCCCAAGGTGATCATCAAATATTGTCCACTAAGTTTTTAGGTGGGTCTTTTAGAAGGCTGCAAAGTGTTGTTCCAGCAGTGGAGGTCTCAAAGGGAAAGAATAGACTCATATGGACGCCTGATATTGTAAGTAAATTAAATATAAATATCAAGAATGAAATGGACAAATGCCTGATAAATACTAGACAGGAACATTGTACCCTTTCGAAATTTCACTGAATTTCTAAGAAATTTGCTAATTTATAAAAAGTCTCCTTCGAATATTAAACACACGAGGCCATGAATATTTATTAAGGAAGTGCAAGATTATAAAAAATGTGAAGATTGACTATAAAAAAGAATCAACATGAGCTATAGAGAAGGGGTTGAAAAGGAGCTGCTACTGTGAAGGTCTAAGCAGAAGCATACAAGTAAAATGAAAGCCTTACGCTTTGGCATGCATCAGAAAGAAAGGGAAGCTATGCTGTCTGTTCCTCACACTTACATTCACCTTTGTAGAGTTGAGGAAGTTGAATCTCAAGAAAGTACTGAGACTGAGAAGAGGAGTACTAAACTCCACAGAGATCAGCAGTTTAGTACTGTGACAAGGAGAAACAGAGGAGTCATGAAGATTAATAACGTGAAGAAGAGGATGCAGTCTAGTTGTCTGAGACTGCCTATTGGTCATACGGAAAACAAATTAGAAGATGGACTAATTCAGCTGTTAAGCCTGCCCCGGAAGAACCAAGAGGAAATTTGAAGGCAGCAAAGGTGAAACCACGGGAAGAAGCGGAACACCAGCGAAACAGTGGAACGAATCCGCCATCTGCAGAGGTGCTGACATGAGCTGGCAGACCGAGGGAAGCGAGAGAGAACCCAAGCACGAGAAACTCTTGGGATGCCTCCTGGAGCCAAGCCATGCAGCTCGACACGCTAAAATTGAAGGGAGCAGTGCAATCCGTCACGCCGAAGGGAGCCCCACAGCTCGACACACTGAAAGCAAAGCAGGGTCGCGAAAGATAGCGTGAGCAGGAGGAAGAGAAGCAGGAGGTCATCCAGAGAACCGGACGGGCGAAGCAGGATGCCACGCAGCCGGAGCCTGGAATCAAGGTACAGGTGCTGACTGACTGGGTCCGTGAGAGGGACTAAAACTGAACAAGGGAAACCTGAGGAGGGTCGGGACCCAAAGCAAGTTGAAGCTAATGTCTTGTGAGACACAGACCCCAAAAGGAATATAAGGACAAGCCAATGCGCCAGACCAGTGAGCACTTGGCAGGAGATTGAACCAAGTGTACTGAAGGGCCGATGTGAAGGGGACTGGGACCCAGGAGAATTACAGAAGGTAAGTTGGGTTGGAGACCTGAGAGAAGTACAAGAGGAAAGAAACATTGAAACAAACTGTGTAATTTGTCATATGCGGAAACCGTACCTTGCAGGAGAATACACCAGTTCTGTACAGTGGACAGTGCAACACACCAGGGTCTGGAACCCAAATGAAGGTGGGCAAGGCCCACACAAGTAAGGCACATGGGTCAGAGACTGGCATAAAAGGAAGAGACTTTTAGAAGGGGCTGAGGCACTAAGCAAGTCTGAGAGAATGTGAAAAAGTAAAAAGAGTCCAGGTCCAACACAGGCACGGCAGGAGAAGGCAGGGAGAACCCGTGACAGCACAGAAGGATCTGGGCCCATGTGGAAAAGTACAAGAGAATAGAAAAACGGGTCGAGGACACAGTCAGGAAGAAAGAGACATTTGCTTCAGTGCTAAATTCTTAGGTCAAATCTGGCAGGATAGTGTACCAGTGTTGGCGCTACCATTTTGAGTTGGAAACAAGGGGAATGGACTCTCCCCTTTTTGGATATTTGGGAACTGTGTCACCCGTGGTCTTGTGTTGTGAACTGAACTTTAAAGGGGCCACATCCCGAGAGTGAGAGAAACCTCTGCCTAGATTAAGAAGACACACAGTTTTCCTTAGTTAATTTAGTGTACGGGTCGGAAATAGGTTTGGACACAGGACGGTGGACATTTTACGTGACACACATCCTGATAGAGTGCCTGGTATTTTTGTTGAGGTAGGGCAACCCCTCATAGACATAGGGCAAGATAGGTTTTCCTTTTCTCATATATTTATAATAAAGGTCTTTGCTAACAAGCATGCCACCACTGTGTCAGACTTGTACTTCGGCATCCTTACACACCCTTAACTAAACTGGTCTCTTTAAGATGTTCTCCTCCCACCACATCACTGTCCCTCCAATCTCTCACTCCGCCTTTCCACATTCACCCTGCGATCTTACTTCCTTTCCTGCTCCTGTTCTATCACTCATACCACCAACTACCCCTCTACCTCTGTTACCTTCTCTTCCCTCATTCCTCTCACTCTACTTCCCTGCCTATTACTGTTCATCTAGTTATAATCCCAGTTTCACTCTACGCCAATAGCCATTCCTATACTCCCACTCACCGTTGTTCTTACTTTGTTTCTAACAGTATCCCTTTACTTCCTTTACCTTCTACTACTATTATTGATCGGACTCTTCTATTCACTGTCGCCTTCTTCTATCAATTACCTCTCTACTGCTGCTTGTTTCACTCACTCACTACCCCGCTAGTCCTGCTATCTACTGTGTTTAGTCCTGACTACTCCTACTTCACGAACCTCAGGGACATGGTGCCCTGCTCACCTCTTTCACTTCACTCTCATTGAACCAAGGGATATGGTGCCCTGCTCACCCCTTCCGCTATCATGGAACCCAGGGATATGGTGCACTGCCACCCCTTTTCCCTTTCCACCACTCCTACCACTACCCCTCTGCTACTCCTACTCTACTCTAACGCTACTACTCACACTCTCTACTCTCAAACTCAAACATCCCACAGACTCCCTCCTCAACAATAGCTTCCGCACTCCAAACGCTCTTGCCTCCTCTGGTCTCTCGGGCGTTGGACTCCACCACCTCCTGTCATCACCCAACTAACCCATGCTAAAGCATTGATACACGCTTAATTAAATACCCCAAACCCTCCCAGGATTGGCCTTTTACCTTAACGAGTAGCTTAAGTAACTCCAGGGGGTGTGACAGGGGCTGACCATGGGAGAGCTTGAAAGGGCTGGTAAACCCCGCCCCTTTCCAACATGGTGCCTGCTGGGGTCATGGGACATGGTATTGCTCAATGCCTGCAGAGGATCCTTTAAAAATAATTATTACATCTCTGGTGTTGTAGTGGTTAAAGGCCTTCGTGGATACCTTTATTTAAAAAATATTTCTCTGGTGTTTTAGTGGAGGCTTGATCCTGGGAGGGCGCCAGCTGACGCTGTCAGCTGTATCCTTGCTCCTTTGAAGGCTGGTTTTGTGGGTGGTACAGCAGCCCTTGGTGCTCTTCAGCCCTTTTTCTGCGTCCTCTAGCATTAGGTCGCACAGTGTTGTGCCATTCTTGACACCCTTTGGTTTTCTGTAGATCGTTGCTCCTGCGTCTTCCTTGCGGCTGCTGTGGGGCTCCTGCAGCCTAGAGGCCGCCATCACTGCAGGTAAGTAGGGTTAGGGAGGGGGCCCACCTGCATTCAGGCACCAGTGTTGCGTTGGGCTCCCTCCCCCCACCTTGATAGGGCTACAATGCTGTCCCTGTCACATAAGGTAGTTTCTTCCTCAAATTAATAGAAGGTCTTAAGGGAAAATATTGCCATCTATCATCTATGGATTGGAAACCCATCATCAACTGTTGGATTTTAATTTTACATACATTGAAGGTTTTCTCTGGAAGGGAAGTTTACCTTTGCCACATGCGATTCCCATTGCTGCCATTCGTTCTGAGTTAGGAATTGTATCTTTGAATATTAGAGTACTATGGAAACGGCTTTTGGTTTGTAAAAAGATAGTAGAACCTCCGCTAGACTCTCTAATTTAGGTTTTTGAAAGTGGGGAAAGGGATATGGATAATTTCTATCTAAAGAAATGTGCAGCACAATTGTGCGAAAGGGGTTTCGACATTAAGGGGGTCTTGAATTAATGAAACTTGTACAAAAAATATTTGTGGAGGGCAGATTGGTGTAAGCACAAGAAATTTCCAGATTTAGTGAGAAGCTACAGGAAATTAGCTCCCTATCTTGCTAGATTTCCAACATGGAAATTTGGGAGTGCGTTTTACGCCTCAGATTGAATTTGTTACCCACGAGAGATTGGAAACCTCTGAAAAAGCCCAGAATGTGAGAGTACTATGTGTAGTTGTTGCAGGAAAGATACTGAAACTCTTAAAAATCTTAGTACTTTATCGTGAGACATTGGGTGATCATCGCAGGATAGGTTTGAAAGATTTGTGGAAGATCTAAGACTCCCGCCTTGTGATGTTTTGTGGGACGGGTTGTTTAATTCTACCTCATTTGCACTAAGGAATGCACTATTTCATTTTTTTAATGAGAGTAAAGTTACTATAGAGATCTGGAAATCTTATATGATGTAATTCCCATTTTAAGATGATTTTACTTATTGAATGTGTTTATTTAATATTTTAAATGGCAATTGATATACGGGATTTGTGCAATATATCACGGATTGATTAATTGCGGAAGTTTTATTTTAAAAATAAGAAAACCATAAAAAATAAAAAAATACATTAAAAGAAATCACAACATCCTTCAAATATGTATTTTGGGTCACTCATCATAATCTACATGCTCTTGTTTGCATACAGTCTGCATATTGTAAATAACTCTCGCTTAGTTTGCAAATAAATCCATGGCATATTGGGGGTAATTCATAGAATTCGGCTCACAAGTGGCTCACGCGGCTGGCGCACAGAGTGCGCATGCGGCAGTCTGCGCCAGCCGCCTGTGCCAAAACCCATTTCAGCGCACAGCTTATTCATGGATTTCAACATCCATAACCATCTGTGGCGCAGAGCGGCGCGGCGACCCTGCAGCAGCGCCAGTTACGCCCCCAGGGCCCCGTGCGCCAAAAACATTGCACAAATCCTCTACATGGCGCAAAGGCGAGTGGACCAGCATACAGCCCCCCAACCATGAAAACACGTTGAAAACTCCATGCGCACCCCTTGGAATATGCGTACCCCGCTCGCGCCAGCGAAAATGTGTGTAAAAGTCCACACGCACCCCTTGGAATACGTGTACCCCGCTCGCGCTAGCGAAAACGCCTGTAAAAGACCACACACACCCCTCGGAATACGTGTACCCTGCTCGCGCTAGCGAAAACGCATGTAAAAGTCCACCCACACCCGTACAGCACGTACAGATCGATGGAAACCCACGTGGAACCTTCAACCCGTGGGGAGAGAAACGCCAGCGCGTCTCGCATCACAGATGCGCTTACGCGCTAATGGCCTTCCCTCGAATTACATGCTGATGTGCTGTTTTTTCACGTGCCAAATCACTCTGTATCATGCTGGCCACGCGCCAACACACGGAAGACCACGCTCCTGCCCAGAAGGCCGAATGACTGCCCGCCAGAACCCTGAGCAGCCTCCCACGAGTCATCTGCTGCTGCCTGCCTGCCTGCTGCCACTGTGCCCTGCCATTTGGTGCCTGCACATCTGCCATCTGCAGGGGTCCAGTTGCAGTGACCACGCGTGCTGGAACAGAAGACTCCCGACTGAAGTTCCATCGCTCCACAGCCCAGCCCCCGGACCCAGTTGCCCACCCACACCTGCCTCGGCGGTTGCCATGTCCGACGCAACACCTTCCGGCACCAGTGGCAACCCCCCAGTAGAGAAGCAGAGGGCTACCAGCTTCAGTGAAAAGGAAGTTGGTATCCTGGTGGAGCAAGTTCTGGGGCATTATGATGCCCTCTTCACACCATTGCGCGCCGACAAGGAAGGACGGAAGAGGATCTGGAAGGACATAATGGGTGCCACCAACGCGGAGGGGGTGGCACCCCGCAACATCAAACACGCCCAGAACCGCTGGGAGGACTACAAGTCCAGGACCCTTAAGAAGGCCCGGGGCCAGTTTACCACCCAGCAGATGAGGGTCCTGGAGCACATTCGCCCAGTGCTTCACCACCAGATCCTCAGGATGCAGGCCCGTCTGGAGTCAAGCGGTAATTGCCCATGCATTCACGTTTAAAAAAGGGCATGTTGCAGGGGGACATGAGGTGCGCTTTCCCCCCTCCCCATGCCCTGCAGGCAGCCCACACCACAGAGGACTACCCTACACCCCTGGGCATGTCCCGCAGGCAGCCCAGACCACAGGGGACTACCCTACACCCCTGGGCATGCCCCGCAGGCAGCCCACATGTCACCATGCACTCAGGAGCACCGACACATGTCCCTCACCCACCCGCATTGACGGGTACCTGCCAGCAGGCCCCGACTCATGTCCCCCTGCACCCCCACCCACCCCCATTGACGGGCACCTGCCAGCAGGCCCCGACTCATGTACCCCTGCACCCCCGCACTCCTACCCACCCCCACTGACGGGCACCTGCCAGAAGGCCCCGACACATGGCCCACCAAACAACATGTCCTAACAAAACAGATCCATGGCCCTAATGCCAACCCAAATCCCCTTTGCCCCCGAGTACAAGCATGCAACCATCCACAGCACCCACTCCCAAATTACCCATGCCAAGACAGTCTTAAAAGAACCACCATGCCCATGCATGAATGCACAACAGAGCCACACAGTGGCAACACATGACTGAGGCAATGTTCATTGAGTCATGCACAAAACCAATGATAGAACACAACACCAATCATGAAGTTATAATGTTAATTGTTTTATGTATCCTGTTGTTAAAATGTGCAGTGCTTTGGAGTAAAGCGCTATGTAAACTAAATAAATACAAATACAAATAGAAGTTAGAAAAAATGTATTAACAACATAATGAAGTAACATAGAGGAAATCAAACTTGAAAATCAATATACAATGACAGATATAACAAAAAAAAATGGTAATCCAAGGAAAAAAACATGTTGAATAAAAAAGTGGTCCATTGCCAATGTCAATAAGAAATGAATAATCCAAATTGGCATCTACACTGCCAAATTGAAATCAAATTGAAAGAAAACCATAGATCCATGGGAAAATAGAAAAAGAAAGTATGTACAAGTCTGCAACTATATACAATGGAAGTCCAAATGGTCCATGATCCACAAACAAAAGGAAACCTAAAAAAAGTCCTATGGATAAAAAACTATATACATAAATTGGAGCAATGTCCATGAACTCCAAAATAAAAGAAAAAACAAAGGAAACCTAACACTAATGAACTATGTACAATGGCGGTGGGCAAGTCCAACAGCTCACTTGTTGGTGTTCGGGGCCAGGGCATCATCGAACTCCATGTCGATATCCCGGAGGCGGGTCTCTTCCCTGGCCTCGAGGTCTCGCAGGGATGCAGTCATGGCCTGTTCCAACTCCCTGTGAGTTGCCTCGAGGCACTCAGCCCGCCTCAATGCCCTGCGCATGGAGTTCTCCGCCCTGACCATAGTGAGCCGTGCCTCCTCCGCCCGCCGCCGCTCCGCATCTATCCGCTGGCCCAACCGCTGCCACACAGAAGACACTCCCAATCCAGGGTCCTCCTGCCCTCCGGCCGATGCCTGCCCTTGTGATGTTGAATGCCCCGAGTCATCATGGCTCCCACCATGAGCCTGCTGCTGCCGTGCATGTGCCCTGCTGGTCGATGCCTGCACGTCCTCCTCTGGCTGGGGTCCAGTTGTTGGGGTGGCCACCCCTGATGGACCTCCGACTCCCGACTGTGGCAGGGATGTGTCCTCCACCAGCCTGGCCGCTGGTTCAGGGGCAGCTCCACAGGGTGCCCAGGTGATACTTGGGCAGGAAGATGGCACGGAGGACGACTGGCGCATAGGGGGTTCAGTTGAGGAGGGGGTCGCTAGAAGATCCAGCACACGGAGGAACCCATCCTGGGTGACCCGTCCTAATAGGCAGACGTAGTCAATGAGGTATTCAAAATGACGTGCATTGTCCTCACGAGAACCCTGCACGTCATCCCAAATACCACGTTGACGCAACACCACCCCAGCTAGGACAGGCTCACCCGGTCCCGGATTGCCACGTCCGCAGGGAGAGGAAGGCTAGTTGTTGTTTACGCATCCCCTCCCTGCAAACGGATCTGGACGAAGGCATCCCTGCTGGTGAGTGATGATGCAGTCACAGGATCGGGGACAAGATTACACACAGGCACCTCTGCGGCGGCCTGTGCTGCCTCCTGTCCCTGCCCCTGGACTGCACCACAAGCACCAGTGGAATGCCCCCCTCCAGGCCTTGTGTGTGGGCCTTCCATGGCCTCCTCCTCAACCAAACTCCCCACCAACCTGGATGACTCTGTGCCATCTTCCTCCATAGGCCCCTATGGGGGCTCAGCTGCCCCTACTGCTGCCGAGGATCCACCTCCAACCTCCGCCTCTTGGACCTTCCCTCGGCAGCAGCGGCCGTGGACGCGGCACCAGACTCTTCACTCCCAGGAGACATGACAACGTGGGAGGAGAGCTGGGCATTGCATCTCTGGCTGGCGGTGGGATCCCTGACTCTGTGCTCCACAGCACCGTCTCCGCCCTCAATGTTGGATACACATGTCACAGGTGCACATGAGTGGCAGTGTCAAACGTCACAGATGCCATCACACTCCCCAACACTCATGTCATTTGAACCCACACACATGCAGAATTTGACAGGAATCGTGCAGCAGGTAGCAGCATCCATACGCACACAACAGCATGAACATCCGAAGGTTGGCATGACGTCACAAACAACATGGGGAGTGCCGAACACATGCACACGCGTCAACAGACAGACATGCATCTGTACATCTCCACTACCTGTCACAGTGCAATCATTGGCAACTATGTCACATCGGCCAATCGGGTTCAGACATGTCCGTGTCACATGCATCCATGTCATATCACTGTCGCACACGTGCAACCCACACATGCATATGTATGCCGTGCACATACATGAAGGTTTAACCAGCATCCATGTATCAAACCCCAACCATGCCATAGCACATACACATACATACCAACATGTGTGCATCTCCACATGCAGTGGTGCATTATGCTTTGGAACACATACACCATTGATGTGCATCACTCATGACAGGACTCACATGCAGCACGGTCATGTCCCTGCACATACACACCCATACATGGGCCTTTTCAGACATATGTCCAAGCTGCACACTCCTTGCACACCTCAACATGCACTGCGTCCAATAAGTACGCATGGACACTTACCGCTCGACCCCGGACCGGACTCCCTCTCGAGGACCTGGCTGTGAAGCGCTGGGTTAATACGTTCCAGGACCCTCATGTTGTTGGTGGTAAATTGGACCCAGCACCTCACTGCATGTGTTTCTCCCAAGAGGCGCCAGGCCTTCCGGAGGGTCTTGGATCTGAAGTCCTCCCAGCGCTTACGGACGTGTTGTATGTCGCGGGTTGCCATCCCCTCCATGTTGATGGCAACCACAATGTCCAGCCAGATCCTCTCCCGTCCATCCTTGTCGGCGCGTCTTCTTCCGTAGAGGGCATCATAATGCCCAGGACTTGCTCCACCAGGATGCCAACCTCTCCTGCTGAGAAGCTGGCAGCCCTCTGCCTCTCTGGCTGGGGGTTGCCAGTGGTGTTTGATGGTGTTTCCCCCGACATGGCAACCCCCAAGGCAGGTGTGGGTGGGCAACAGGGTCCTGGGGCTCGGCTGTGGAGCGATGGTACAGCAGTCAGGAGTCTTCTGTTCCAGCAGGGGGGGTCACAGCAACTGGCCCCCTTGCAGATGGCTGATGTGCAGGCACCAAATGTCAGGGCACGTGGCCAGGAGGCAGGCAGGCAGCAGCAGATGGCAGGTGGGAGTCTGCTCAGGGCTCTGGGGGGCAGGATAATGGCATTCTGGGCAGGAGCGTGGTCTTCCGTGTCTTGTCGCGTGGCCAGCTTGATACGGAGTGATTTGGCACGTGAAAAAAGAGCACGTCAGCGTGTAATTCAAGGAAAAGGCCCTTAGCGCAGGACTTTCCCTAAGCATGGTGCATCCGCACATGCAAAAAAATCGCGTCCGTGTGTGGATGCGTGCAATTGGAGGAAAGGCCCTTGGCGCGTAAGCGCGTATGTGATGTAACACGCGCTGGTGTTTCCTTCAGCACGGGTGCATCCGCACATGCAAAAAAATCACGTTGGTGTGTAGATGCTTGTAATTGGAGGAAAGGCCCTTAGTGCGTAAGCGATGTTACGTTGCCTTCAGCACGGGTTAAAGGTGAGCACGGGCCAGCAGACCACTGTACATGCCGTTCGTGGAGACCGACACGTGTGTTTACTCTGCTGGAATCACACGTGATTACTTCACAACGTCTGAAATCCGTACCTCTTTTTTTGGTGGGGTGCTGCCTATGAGCACAAGCACCTGTGTTTTTTTTTCCACGCAAGGCAGGCGCTGAGTCGCGTACACTTTTGTCCCGCTGTGGTTCCCCCTGTGCATGCGTACCATTTTCGAGGTCATAGTAGCCCACGTGTTCCACGGGTACGTGTTTTTTGTGTTTTCTGGGTGCTACACCGTACTGCTGGAAGTAAAATCCACGCACGTGGTCTACCAGGGTCGCGTGCACATTTTTACATTTTTTTTTTCAATTCTTGTTCTTATATTTTGTAAATTTTTGATATATATTTGTAATTTAAAAAAAAAACTTTTTGGGGTTGCCTGAGCGTTGCGTGACCGTCATTTTCCCCAGGGGTCACAGACAGCCTTGCAGGGGCACTGGGGCACCGATTCCATCAAGTATCCTGCCCCCTTCTAGCCAATTGCCCAGGACAATTGTTGAGTGAACCTCCCATAGCCCATTTTCCATTGGCGGCAAAGCTGGGTGTCCTCCCAGGGCTGGACATGGTCGGGCACGTGGGCGTGGAGACCAGGGAGGATGGGTTGTCCAGGGTGGCTACAGGGGGAGAAGTGGCAGGGGTGCCCCTCTGGGACGGGATGCCCAGCCATGTGCTGGTGCAGACATGCAACCACCCCCTGTGGGTCCTGGTGATGCAGCTGTTGCATCACAACCTGACGTCGATATCACCCAACAGCAATTTACATCTGCTGTCACAGGCCCACCGGTGGTGGTAGCTTCAGGTGCAGCTGTGGACACCTCCACCAGGGCTCTGGGTCAGGCAGCGCATGTTGCGTTGTGTGACGAGGACTCCCAGGATGATTTCCATCTTGTCCGGAGGTTGGGCTCATGTGCGTCCACTGTGGCTGTGACTGTGGCACACATATCTGGGGCAGTTATGACATCTGCTGCCCCAAGCAGCCGGGTGCTGGTAACTGCATGTGCAGATGCAGCCAACACTACCCCGGCAGTGACTCAGATCCAAGCCAGACCTTCTGTCCTCATACCAACACCCACTGCCTTGGTCCAGTCCACCAGCGCCACTGCCCCCAGTGATCAGGGCCGCATTGCCCCCTCAGGGTCAGTACCACCGTTCAAAAGGAGGAAGCGTGCTCCTGCACACGAGGCTGGGACCACAGACACGGCTACGGCCTCTGGCACATCAAGGAAGAAGCCTTTCTGCAATCAGGAACTGGACTTCCTTGTGGACTAAGTGGCGGAACACCAACACGATATGCTTGTGGGCCCACAGTACCATACAATGCATCACCAGCGTTGGGTCCACTGGCAGCATGTTGCGAATGGTGTGACATCCATGGGATTCCAGGTGCGCACATCTCAGGACTGCTACAAGCGCTGGAATAACCTCAGACGCAGTGCTAAGCAAAAGCGTGCCTCCAATTACACCAGGTCTCTGGTGACTGGTGGTGGGCAACCACCAGAGGAGGATGAACTCACTCAGCATGAGGAGATCGCTTCAGAGTTCATCCCGGAAGAAAAAATCTGTCGAGTGGGAGAGAGGATGGATTATGATGCATCATCTGGTGAGTATTGATGCATGTAACTCAATGACATGTGTGTTTGGCATGTGTGACCTGCCCAGCTACAAGTTGGATCTTTCCTATCTTCAATGTCCCTCTCCACCTGTGTTGTTCACCAGGGGTCTGACCTCTCGGCCTCAATTCATGGAGAGCAACTGACAGCTCTTGACTACTGCATTATCATTTTTTTGTACGGGTTCCGGTGCTGTGCTGATGACAACCAACTCATTTCCTGGCTGCCCTTGGCCACCTCTTGTGCCTCCCTTATTTCTGATAGCCTCATTGCCATTTACTTTTGGTGTACTACCAACGGATTCTGTCTGAATGCCAGCAAGACTGACATCCTCCTCATCGATACACCTTTGCCATCCTTTGCCATAAATCTCTGGCCAGCCCCACTTGGCCCTCCTCCTGCCTCCACCTGCAAGGCCAAGAACCTCAGGGTCACCTTTGCCTCAACATATTCCTTTTACACACACATTTATGAGGTATCTTGAGATGGATTAACATCTTGCTCCACCTCCTCAAGGGTACTGTGCCTTTCCTAACATTCTCCTACATGCTCACAGTCTGCCAAGCTCTGGTTTACTCAAGGTTGGGGTCCTGTGACAGTCTCTTTCAATATTCGATCTGCCTCCACACTCCACCCTCCACCACTAATCCAGTACAGGACTGCAAGACTTGTCCTTGGCCTCAAGCCTTGGGATCCTATCTTTCCAGCTCTGTGACCCCTTCATTGGCTACCAGTGGATGCAAGGATGTTACTTCAGACCCTCTGCATTGTGCACAAGGTTTTTTTGGGACTGGGTAGAAAATACCTTCAACAATCCCTCTACCAATTCCTCCCCTCTTGAGTCCTTTGCTCCTCTACCCAACACTCTCTCAAGGTCAGTCGTTAGTTGAATAAATAGGGTAGGAGCAGATCTGTGTGTACAGCTGGGAGCTCACTTTTGAACAGCCAACTGGCCACATTGAATCTTGAGGAGAAATATATCTGCTTCTGGAAGCATCTCAACACCTTCCTACTTGCTCCTGCTTAGCCCCTCTTCTACCCAGTTGAACAGTTTCCTCTGTTGGCATTGTGCCCCTGCACACACTCTGTCCATCGGATCAGGTACCTGCTCACCCTTCCTCCCTGCTGCACTGCCTACAGGCCTCCCATATCAATGGGTCCAGTGCGTGTCCCCATACAGTCCAGCACTCTTTGTCTGCACTCATCAGATTTGCCCTGTCCAAATCATCTTGCACTTGCCACTTGCTGGCTGCACTACCACCTTTTAAATGGACATTCTATCATTGGACTTAATTTTCCTGGGTCTTCATCCCTTTATCCCTTCTCCATGCACTTGCGTGTTCTGAATGTCACTGTGCCCAGTATGATAGTTGTTTTGAATTCCTTTTCTCCTTTGTTCCGCTCCCTTTGCTTGTTTGCGCTCTGAGCCACTTCTGTACGAGTGCAGGCTTGATGAGATGTCACATCATGTCATACACATCCTTTGTCCTTGGTGCAGTGTGGCTCACTCTGAGTGTGCTGATGGCAGTGGCTTCCCATGCACATATGTGCACGATCATGTTACATGTGCATTCCATGTATGCCCCTAGGTGTCCTTGACCACCTGCTCATTGTTGTATTTGTCCAGATGATCCAAGTGTCATCTCATTTGGACAGCCATGTCATCCTCACTGTAGGTCTGTGTGTCATCATGCATGACTTTAGGCTGTGCACATCTGTATCATGGCCATGACCCCCCTATTACAGGCCCACGGCCTCTTTTCAACTGGTGTTGTCTTCTACATGCATGGATGTACTATTGATGGTTCCTCACCTCTCCTCCATCATGTCCACATCTCATCGGCTGTAGTGACATTTGAATGACGAAATGCAATAGACGCATGCCTACACTGTCTGGCAATGCACAGTTCTGCGTGGAACATGTCATTGCCATGCAGTGCCTCCCTGCTATTGGCCAGAAGGTGGGTATTTCACAGAAACCATGCTACCTGGTGCATGCCATTTGCACTTGATGGCTTGCATTTGCTGTTACACTGCCATAATGTTTGAATATTGTCATCACTATGTACGTCTTGATGTTGTAAGTTGAGGGGCTACACATGCACTGCAACGCACACACCCATTCCTGTGCCAAGTTAAGCCCTTCAACGTGCAATCATGATGGTGCTGTGTGATGTTGACCTAACATGTATGCATCCATTTCCCTCCTCTCACAGTATGGAAATGCACTAGTGTAGGTGCCTCCTATGACACAAGTACTGTGCATAGTTCATTGTAGTTGAGTTCTGCACATGAACATGCATGTGACATGTATCATGGTGTGTTCGGTTAGATTTCTAGCTGTGTCTATTTGTGTGTTCACACATGCTTATGCTAGGTGCTGACTATTTGTTCCCATCTCTCATTTCGGCATTAGATACATGCCTTCTAGAGGTTGTGTGTGATGCAGGTGATGTGCAACATGCATAACATGTGTTGCATTCACATTTTGCATGCATCCTTTTCTGCTTTTGGGATGGCCTTGCATTTCAATGCCACTGGATACGTGTTGAGGTTTGAGTTGCCTGTGACTTGTCATTATTTGGCTGTCAATGTTGTGAACTGTATGTGTGTGGTATGTGCTACTGACATGCATGTCCTTGTTTCTTTTCTTTATGTTGCAGGTGATGACGCACTGGCAGCAGAGGATGAAGATGTCATCCCAGACACGGTGGTCAGTTCACATGACCAACCAGACACCAGTGGTGGTCGTGGGGTGGCAGCCCACGAGAACCCACAGGTGCTCCAGGCCATCGTGTCCAGAGCTGACTCTGAGTCAGGCTCTGATGTATCCTCTGACCACTATGTTGAGCCGGATCTGCATCATGACGTGTCGTTGCCGGTAAGTGATGCTGTGTTGGATCGTCTTCTGTCTGCAACACCTGCAGTAGGGGGCCAGTCAGGGTTGGAATGTCCGCCTGTGGTGGTTACGGGTGCACGGTAAGACTCGACACCAATTGGCCATGTTCCTGGGGCATCAGGTCGACAGAGTGATGCAGTCCTGCAGCCGCAGGCGGCACCAACCCAGCAAGGACCACGGCTCCTGGGACCCAGCAGGTGTGGTGTCCGGAAACACGGTGGCCGTGTGCCACCGGGGTCAACTGAGTGGGACCGTTCCATGATTGCTATAGCACAGCAACAGGGGGGAGCAGTTAAGATGATTGCTCAAGGTATAGAAAGTGTGGCCCATTCCATCCTCCCCTCTGTAAGGCAAATGGTGCTCCATCAGCGGGCTACGCAGTCCACGTGCCACTCACTCAGGCTGGGCATGGCGGCGTCTGACAGGACGTGCTGGGCTGAAATGGTGGCTCTGCTGAAACACTTAATGCTCAAGCAGCGGCACACCCTGAGGCCCTGAGAGTGGAACAACAAGCCCTCCAATCTACTCTAGCTGACCTCATGATGGATGAGAGTAGGCGGACAGAAGACAGGATGGTACAGCTTGAAAGAACCATCTCAGCTGAACTCCGTGCAAGCTGTGAGTCCCTTCGTTTGTCATGTGAGGCCATGTAAGCAGAACTCCGTCTCACACATCAGTCCCTGCAGGAGGAAGCACGTGTGACACGTGAGGTAATGCATGCTGACCTCAGTCTCATTGCCCGCCAGGACCTGGCTTACCAGACCCGCATGCTTGCTGCCATTGAGGGGCAAGGTGCGGCTAGGCGTGGTGAGTCAACGGCACCATGTCCACCTTCTGATTTAGATCCAGAGGATGATGATGACAACCTATCTCCCACATAGGTCGGGCCGTGCAGACACTGAGCCCAGTGAGTATTTTTTTTTTACCTCGACATCTACACATGTGGTTGTTGAGGTGCACCCTTTACCTCCCCCCTTCTGGGTGACCCCCCAACCCCCGGGTCATATATGGCCATTTTTGATTTTTGTTTTTTCCTGCAAATATTTTTTTCCAGCAGTTTTTTTAATAAAATATATTTTTGATTTTTCATCAAAACTGTATAGTTTTTGGTAAGTATGTTGTTAAGTATGTTATCTTTTTATTTTGTTGTTCTTTTACAATGATTTCACTTTGCTTTTTATTTGTTATATTTTTTTCTGGTTTTATTACATTTTATTGATTTTGTTTTTCTTTCTTTCATTACTCTTTTTAATTATTTATTTCAATTATTTATTTGATTTAATTTGTATTTTCTTTGAATTCTTTTTTTTCCAATTTTATTTTGTCTATTGTGCATGCATGTGACAGTGTGGTGCTTTGTGGCATCGGAAGGCATCCGCTGTGTGTTCCAGCTGGGCTCATTCAGGCTTGTCTTGTGTATGTGTTTTGCTTGGGGTCCTGACACATATGCTACTCCTGCTTCCCTTGTCAATGGGCTTGCAAGGATGGCTCGGTGTAACAGCATATCACACATGGGCATTGGGCTTCCGTCATATCTGTGGCCAGCCTGCAGTTCTACTTGTGTGTACACCCCTAGTGAGTATTCCAGATGGTTTCTCCAATGCATGTCTGGACTTCACTTTGGTGAGTATTATGCTGACTGTGCATTTCATCATGTTGCTTGAGATGTTTGTTATGCATTGACTGTCTATGTTGATGTACTTCCTTCCGTAGCTGGTACCATGCACCCTTTGGCTGCGTACAACACACTGATGGTGGGAGGGGTCCATTTGCTGAGAACGTTGAATTGGGACAGTTTCCCACCAGAGATTTTGATATGCCACAAGAAGGCTGCATACTGAGTTACCCCTGTTACCACGGATTTCAAGAACCACCCATTCCTTGCTAAGCACCACTTTGGCCATTTTCCAGCCCTGCTTGGTGTTTGGATGTGCCATCTGAGTTATGACTGCATTGTTCATGATTTGAATTTACTGTTTGTGTCCTGGACCTGCTCCCCCCTCCCACTGTTTGCACTTGGCCCTTGTGACAATCCGGCTAACCAGGATGATTGAGCCTGCAACCACTACCAAAAGCCCACAAAGGTGGCCCTGTCTAGACCTGTCCACATGCCTTCTCAGTCACTTGAATGCCCCCCTGTCTCCCCTGCCCCTGTCAGTGTCCCTCTGTCTCCCCCTTCATCATCACATCCCCTACTCTCCTGCATCGCCAGGTTTCCCTCTGCCCCCTGTGTGTGCTTACTTTCACCATCTTCCCGATTAGTCATTTTGAGCTTGGCCACCTCCTCCCTTCTCTCCTCCCTCTCCCTCTCTACCACCCTTTACCCTCCTCCTTGAACTCTGGCTGTCATTTTCAACCACTACCCCAATTGCCATCAGGCATGGTGATACGTAGGCGCTTCTTCTTTACAGACATTGGCCCTTCTGCATCTGTCCTTCAACACCCCACCTTCGACATATTGAGTATGATTTTGCCAGTTACTTTTATCATTAGTCCCTCCACAGTGATTACAGGTCATCTCTTCCCCCTTTCTTTTTATTTTTTTATTTTTTTATTTATAGTTACAAAGTAACTTTTACAAAATGTTGTTTTACAGTCTGTAGTAAGTAGAAAAACACAGTTTTATGAGAAGATCACATTAAAACATCAGTTTAAAATGTACCAAGTGAATTACAACATTAAAAGTTACTATTTTACAATAATGGATACTAAAAAAAAAACTAAAACAATCTAATTTACCATACATTATTCAGATTTACCTCGAACGACATGAAGCTCCAAACTTCAACACACATCCCATACAACAGATGTTACTAAGATGCAATTTATTGTGTACAAGGTTTCATAGACCACAGCATACTTTCAAAAATCTCACTACTGTGATCTGTAAATTAACTCTTTTGCCATCAAGCTTATCCCGCCACAAAAGATCTGAGTCCACAAAGTCAGTGTTGGGTACATAATTGCTAAAATACTGAGACACTCCTTCCTTAAGCCATCACATGTGGTCAACAAATGCAGCAATCTCTCACAGTGCTCCCTTTGCTTGCAAAATCTGCAGAGCGAATACCCCCTTATGTTACCATTTTGGATATCTAGTATTTCGCCCGTGGCCAGGACATTAAATCGGAATCTGGTGAATTCCTGCCTCCATTCCCTATTCAGGAATTTAGTTAGATGCAGAGCAGGCTCCCCCATCTTTTTATAGTCATTTATGATTTGATGGTATAATTTGTACTTCTGAACCTCGGCCACCATGAGATTCCAGTCCGCATGTAACAGTAATGTTTTCACTTTCAATGGGTTTTTAATTAGCAAATCTCTCTGAACCCCCAGTTGATCAAGCACATTATTGGCTTCCTCGATCATATCCTTCAAATATTTAGATGTAGGAACGCCACTCATAATGCCCTTCCCCATTATGTCATACAGCGTTGATTCGTGGCTGGTTAACAATTTCCGATATAGATTTAGTCTACGCCATTCAATAACACTTCTCAGCGAATGTAGACCCAGCTCATAACGAATCGCCATTAAAGGTACACATTTGGGTAGGCATTTTACCATTGATCTAATTATCTTGGCTTCATAAGATGCCCCCCAACCCCTACACCATGAAGGGGCTAGTTCCAGTCCATAGCAGAATTGGGCTACAATTCTGCTTTTATACAGTCAGAGGCATGGTACCAAGGAAAACCTGCCATATTTCAGATCTACTTTGCATAGTTGGGCAATCGTGGTTCCAACCTTCGCATCCAAAAGCGCTCTAAAATTAACTTTCTTTTTGTCTCCGAAGACCGGATATCCTAGGTACCTAAAGACAGTGCTTGTAGGTAATTTTTCGTGATATAGATACCAAGTAAAGTGTTTTGGTTGTTTCTTACTGGATAGGCGTACTATGACCGTCTTGGAGTAATTAATTTTGAGGGTGTTAGCCAAGATGTATTTATTAAAGGCTGATAGGAGCCGTTGAAGTCCAATAGGGGTTAGATCGTACAAGATTACATCATCTGCATATGCAGTCCACACTAGCTTTGTGCCTTCAATCTTCGGAGAATAGACATTAAGGTTTTTAAAACTATTTCCCATGTTAGAGAAGTACAAATTGTATAAGGTTGGGGCATAAATACAGCCTTGCCTTAGGCCATTTGTAACCATAATTTCATGGGATAGATTGCCCTCAACACTAAGGCGCACCTTCAGTTTGGAATCTTCATGCATGTGGTATAGAATCGATAACAGAGGAGGGGGCATTCCCAAGGAATCTAATTTGGCCCACAAGATTGACCTGTCCACAAGGTCAAAAGCTGCAGTTAGGTCAATAGATGCAACATAAATTGATGAATTTTCTGAGGTCCATCCTGCATTTTGCAGAATGTTGATCACAAGACCTCCTGCATCGGTACCTACATTTTTCCTGAAACCAAACTGATATGGCGACAGAATGTTAAATTTGTTAATCCAGGTCCGAATGTGCTCCAGACTATGCTGGCAAAGATTTTGGAATCAACGTCCAAGAGGGCAATCAGTCTGTAGCTTACTGGGGATGCCCTATCCCCTTTTTTATGTATGGGGACTATGTATGACATTCTCCAGCTGGTAGGAATAGTTTTCATATGAAGGATATCTTTGAATAGGAGAAATAACATTTTTGCCCTTAATTTTACATTACCCTTTATACCGCTGTTACAGAGCATATTCGGTCCTGGGACCCTAGAGGAAGAACATTTGATAATTTTGCCTTCAACATCTTTAACCCCAAATTAAATATTCCAGGGAGTATTTGCAATATAAGGCGGGGGACTCCAAGCTCTCAGGGATGACGTATACAGAGCACTAAAGTGTCCTTCCCATTTGTCAGAGTTTACACTTACTGTTTACACTTTGCCTTGAGTAAACCCACCTTTGTTTATCAATGTCCAAAATCTACGTGTGTTTACATCCCCAAGAGATACCAGCATGTCTACAGCATCTCTCTGATATAATTGGGCACGCAGGCATCTGGCTTTCCTCTTCCATTTGTTTTTTAGTCAATTGAATTCACACTGGTCTATCGTTATTTTGAAGAATTTGTGTCAGTTTAAGAAGCCACATATTTCACGATTACGCTGCTTCTTAAGAGTTTTCATCTCGTCTGAGAAGACATGCTTATGAGGCTCTTGTCTCCTTAGAAGAGGTTTTTTATGTTTGGTCCCCAATTTAGCTAAGACTAAAGACTCAATGTAGCTTGTAAAGTAATTGTGGGTATATAACATTTTTTTATCGGTGAATACACTGCTAATAAAATCTTCCTGAAAAAGTGTGTTTACTTTACCAATGTTAGATTTGTGCCACACAATTCTGTTTTGTTGTGCATTTATGAATACCGGCAAATCATAAATGTGTTTCTCGACAACATTACCCACCATCACTATGGTCATATTTAACATTTTATGATCACTTTCCGTTGAATCGATCAGGTTAAACTCATGAATAAGTGGAAAGGTTTTGGTGCAGACAAAGATATAATCTATGGTGGAGCTCCACTTTCCACTTGACCAAGTGGAGGGATCTACTGTATCCTCCAATATGTTGTTTGCACATTGCATACCCCATCCCCCAATCAATTGGGGCCACTGCACCCCCTGAGAGAGTTTCCGTGTGCCCCCTCGGTCATTCCTCATCCAGCCACCCTTTCCTTCATACCCATCCTCTTCAATGCAGATTTCCGAATTGAAATCTCTGCACATTATGAGATAGAGATCATTATCCAATTCCAGGCATTCCTGAATCATTGAATCAATTGAATCAATGTAATTCTTTAAATCGCGCTCCGGTTGCCAGTATATGTTGATGATTAGGAGATGACTCAGGGTGCATTGCAAGTCCACCTTTATAAGAACAGCTATACAGCCATTATTTATTCGGTAGTTCTTTATGGTGGTAAAATTGATGTTATTGTTGATGGCAATAAGCAACCCACCCGCTGGTTTCCCCATGGCTTGTTTTGTAGCTGGTTCCTGAAAGATCGTAAAAGCATCTAGTGCTATAGCATTGACTGCCCATGTTTCTTGAATACATAAAAATTAGTATTTTAGGAGCTCTAAGCACGTCTTAGCCAAATACAGCAAAGGACAGGACCCCCTAGAGTTCCATGACAAAATGTTATGCTTAACAATACTCTAGGAGGAATTTTTCAGACCTTGGATCTTAACTAGAGATTCCTTCTTTAGATTCTGCCAATGATCTGAGCTCGGCCACTTCATTTAATAACTTCTCAGGGTGGGTATTTCGACCTCCGTGTGTAATATTATTACCATGGAACACCAGGGGATGTCCTTTTTGTTCCTCTCCTTGATATGTGCCCACCCCCTGACTGAAGTTTACAATGTCGTAGCCAAATCTTTGCAAAGCCACACCTTCAGTAAGCACAAGTTTGTGTGTTGCTCTTGAATAGAACACAATCCTTATGCAATCATAGCTGGTGGGATGAATATAATCAATGAGCTTAATATCTCCAGAGGAGATTAGAGAGAGACGGGGGATCTCGTTGAACAGAGAGAGGATCCTCCCTCGATTTAATGACGGGGGGCCTCCCATAGTTAATACAAAGTTCAACATAACACTATGGTCTTCTGTGTATTTCGGTTCCCTCCATTCTCTCCTATCCTCCGTCCAAGCATTTTGGGGCATGATGTTCTGTTCTTCCCACTTAGTTTGTTTCCCCGCTTCCCACTCCCCACCATCTCCCCCTCGAGTTTCAAACGGGACTTCCTGCCCTTGATAGGACTCTCTGACTGTTTCACATACCTTCTCTTGATTCCACAAATCAAATTTTTCTCTCATCCATTCTTCAAAATCCTTAACTGTGGGAGAATCACCCCCATGTTTAGAGGTGGAAACCTGAGTGTTTGTGCCAACTTCTGGAACTAGACCCTTAAGTCCGGGCAGGGACATGTCTTTCTGAGGTTCCACCACCTGATTGGGGATGTCCCTCCGCTGTTCTACCTCCCCATCCATCTGGTTGAGGATGTCCCTCCTCTGTTCTACCTCCCCAGTATTACAGACCATCTGCGACATGAGTAGAGAGATAGTTGTACCAAGCTTGGATGGATGTTGAAAGAGTTTAAGTAATGCTTCCTGTACCAGTTTTTTTATGTCTTCACTAGGAACCATAGTGGGTTCTTTAAAGTTTGGTTCCATACTCCCATTCCCTCCCACCATTCCCATCCCCGCCTTCTGAGCAGAGGTAGGAGTAGTGTCTGTCCTCTTACGGGCAACATCATTAAGATTTTTTTCCTTGTCTTTTTCCTCAATCTCATTCAGAATCTTTTCCTTGGTCTTGGTGTTAAAAAACTGTTGAATACTCCACACATCTTTGTTTATGTCGGATCTACTGTCATTCTGTTTTTTTTGCTCTGGTTTTTTCTTTTTATTTGTGTCATTTTTTTGATTTTTTTGTTTGACAGTGAGCGGTTTCCCCTTATGATTGATAGCGTCTAATAAGGTGTTTGAGGCTTCACCGTATTCTTTCCCCTGAACATTTAGTTCAGTTTCGGAGGTTTTGAGGGATACTCCCTCCCTCCCCTCGTCCTGGCGGCCAGAGGCTGCCTTAACCTCAAGAGCTAACTTGCTTTCTTCATTCAGTTGTGTGAAATCAAGAGTACCTTCTTCCCCCGATAAACTACAAATATCTTTAATATTTGTATTAGAATTCTTTATCTTAGTAGCAGGTTGGTTTGGGATTTTTTAGTTAGCGCTAGTTTACGTCCCCCTTCACTCTTAGCTCTTCTTTTGAGAGCCCTAGCTCTCATTTTTTTCTCTCTACAGGAGATGACATAAACAAAGGGGCGGTCCTCTTCCTTATTTGAGTCTAAATTTAAAGAAGACTCCGATCGTTGTTTCAAAAAGGCCTCCTCCTCAATTACCTTCAGTAATGCCGATGGACTGTCAGATTTATTTCTGGTGCTTCTTTATTGACGCTGGAAACTTGTACCCTGGCCTTTAGGCTTTCCGCAGATTTGATCTTTTCTGAGTCGATTAATATCAATCTCATTAATTCCTTCACCTCTTTCGACTTGTTCTCCTGCTCAGTTTTATTTTTGGAGGGTCCGGCAATACCCAGAGACGATTCTCTACTTGCCCAGGGGTTTCTAATCTCATCTATTTCTGTGTTCTTGTAGACTCTATCCACCTCCTCTGTTTGACAACCAATATTATGTCCTTCCAATCTGCTAAGTTTTTCTGAACAGTCCACCAACATATATCTCAATTCCTGCAACTCCCCATGTGTCCTTTCGTGTCCCTTATCCAGGAGATTTAAAATCCTGTTAAGGACCGGGAAGGATTCTAGGGTAGATACGTTCTCTTCCACCCTGGATTCGTTTCCTAAGTGGTTGGAGGACTGTTCCTCAAACTCACGATTCATAGGTGGAGCTGATGAAGTGGGGCTTGAGCATTTAAGGGTCTCAGACTTGGTGGGGCCCCCTAGTTCACACAACCAAACATACTCCTCACTTCCCCCATGGAATAAACATCAGGATGCACAATTGGCATTGACAGATGCTCCTCCCCTCTTCCACTCTGAGGTGTATGAAGGTGCACGTTGTCGAGACCACCTCCCCTCGCCCTAACCGGGGTGGAGGGTCCAGTAGAAAGTCTGACCCTCCTATCCAGCTCCGCGGACACCACAGGGGCCAAAAGGGATGTGTCCAGTTGGGGAGTAGGGGGCGAGGTATCATCCAGATTTAATATTGAGGGCCTTGTTGGTATGTCCTGTACGCTTAAAAAGCTTTTTTGTTTAGATTCTTCTCGACGGTCTAGAATCTTGGAGTGGTCACCAGAGTCCATTGTAGGGGCTCCAACTAGATTCGGAAGCGGGGGGAAATCAATGCCACTTAGTTCCCACTTTCCTACTTCCCCCTCCCCCAATTGTTCCTTTAGATCTTCTACATTCATTCTCCCGGGGGCCAAATTCACAACGTGGGAGATTTTTTTATTTGGGTATAAGAAGATTCCACTTGCAATGGGTGTTTTTTTTTCCCAATTTATTTTTAATACTCCCACACAGCGTAGGTATCGTCCCACTTCGTAGGGTTCCTACCATACTCTGAGGTTAGCAGCACGGTCAAGTCTTAGTGAGAAGAATATTACACCACTTGTCTATTAGTTTTTAAATTTCCTTACTTGAGCAACCCAAGAAAATAGGGGGAACTCACCGTACTTCAGCCACAATACAGATCAGAACAGACAGATGTTTACACACGCATACAGGATGGAAAGTATTAGAATCTTCCCAATCCAAACAGTCGCTGACCCACTCTAAAGCCAATGTTTGTATTTGTACAAAGTGAGAGGGGATGTGCTCTAATTTGTGGATTTCCCCTGCGAGAAGGAAAGAAAAGGAAAAGTAGGGACTCCACCACCCCCTGTATAGCACTCAGCTCAGGATTTGGGGACATGATATACCATATTGAATATACCACAAGCATATAAACAGATTCCTCCACACATATGTACAGCAACAACAAAAGGAATTCACTCAAAGCAACACAAGGCTAAACACTGCAAGCTGTAGATGCCAACGCTTTTCCACTGAGTGTTCAAGCTTTTAGTCCCCACTCCCAACCTCCCGTGAGGAGTGTACATGCAATGGCAAGAGGCTCGAAGGAGGATGGGTTCGCAAGGGGGAAGCGGAATGTTGCCGGGGGGTGCCCCGAAGGAAAGGAAAAACAACTACCTCAATTTCAGAATCCGTCCGAGGTGCCGTAACTACAGGTCCTCTAGGACGTGCAGATCCGATAAACGGCACGGTAAAGAAGAAAAAGAATAAATGGGAAGAAAAAGTGGTAACACCGCCACCGCCCTCGCCCCCTGCTCCCGGCTAGCAGGCAAACATGCACTTCCTGGGCACTTCTCGGTGCGCACGCGCTGGTGCGCGGGCTCGTGCCTATTTAGGAGATTTTGGCACGGGTGGGCAGGGCTTATAACTGAAAAGAAAATATAGAAAAATAAGTGGACTAGTATAGTATATTTATACTTATATATGCTAACTGTCACATCCAAGTGTGGTGATGAGGCTCACTCAAGGCAACAAGATGAAAAAAGTCCACAATCAGTCCAAGTTTACGAGTGTCCACAGGATACTTGGCGGGAGCCTCCAGGCAAACAGGCACTTCCTGGGCACTTCTCGGTGTGCGTGCGCTGGTGCGCGTGCCCGTGCCTATTTAGGAGATTTTGGTGCGGGTGGGCGGGGCTTATTACCAAGGCAACACGATGGAAAAAGTCCACAATCAGTCCAAGTTTACAAGTGTCCACGGGATACTTGGCGGGTGCCTCCAGGCAAACAGGCACTTCCTGGGCACTTCTCGGTGCTGTCTTTCTTCTCCCCAGCACTATCTTGAATCTTTGTAGACCTACCACAGTTTGTCAATTGTTTGGTTACTCTCCTCACCTCTTCCCTCACTTTATGTGACTCCTGCAATGCGACTATTGCTGTCAGGCATAGGAATGTTGATGCTAGTTATGTCATCAACATTCCCTCCCTAGACTCTCCCTTATTGTTCCAGCCACTTGTAATATGTAGTTTGCGTTTCTAGTTCATTATCACAATGTGGTCTGTTTGAAGGACATGCAGGAATGTACTGTTCTTCTCCCTTGTTCCCTCCCTCATTGATGCGCTTGGATGAACTTTGTGTGTAGGTCGTAGGTGGGGTTCCGTATGGGCGTCATTATGGATTTCTATAATTCAGTAATGGGTCACTGTCTGCCATTTCCGATGTGGGGCACTCTGTACATGATATGTTCTGCTAGTCAAAGGCTGATGCAATGTAGTGCTTCATTTTGAGGTGTCAGCGGATGGGTGTGGTTTGACACACAGGGGGGTCCTTGGTGCTATGTTCACATGCGCTATGTCCGGGACACTGGCACTCACTTCATTTCACATGCATGTATTCTTGGCATGTCCCTATGGACAAATACACTTAGGCAACGCCCCACAACTACATTGACACCATGCAAACGCGTGTACCCAGATTTCCTTCTCAAGCATGCTGTGTCACGACAATCCATGTTCACTTCCAAGTCATTGATCGTGTACATGCATGACAGGGTACTATTTGGTTGAATGCCATTTTTTACAATGATGCAGAAGGATTTACACCAATGCAATGCACACTCACTGTGCTGTCCAGTGTGCAGTGTTTGATATGGCAATTTGTAATTGTCCAATGTGCATGGCAACAGGTATTCTGACTTTTGTTGATTGCTCCACTGGTGGCATGCATTTGTGCCACCGTTTTCAGGGTGTAAGGTTTTGGTCACTCATTTCTTCCGATTCCATGTCAAGTATAATTGTCTGGTGCCTATTTACATTCCTCACGTGGCACTTCATGACTATTGTGTCATATGTTGTGCATATGGTTGGATGTTTTGCCGTTGCATACCATGGTATGGTGTGGCATTCGGGGTTCAGGAGTGTTTGGAGGGTTTGGGTGGCATACCAGTCCTTTCATGCCCTGTTTAGAAAGGGGGGGAGGGCAAATGCCTTGCATGTGTTCCCTTTGGTCACATGGGATTGGTTGTGTTTAATTAGCTAGGGATGCACACAATGTGGCGCTTCCGTAGGGGTGGTAAGGTGGTGACAGTTAACTGTCCCTTTCTCATCATAGATTGTGACCTAGTATGTGCCAGGCCTGTGTGCACTCCGCAGGGGTTGGAGTTTAGGTGAAAAATGTGGCCACAGCTGGGTACGGGCTGCCTCTCCACATGCTCTTTCCCCTCCCATGCGCAGCAGCCGTGCGTTTGGTTGGGGATGTGGGGGCACCACCATGTCCACCAGTACACCATGCCGTGTTGCAACATTGTGCAGGACACATGCTGCCACAATGATCCTGCACACTACTGGGGGTGCATATAGTAGCTGTCCACCAGAGCGGTCAAGGGAGCGGAAGCGTGACTTGAGCACTCCGAATGTGCGCTCCACTATGGCCCTGGTTGCAATATGGGCTGCGTTGTATTTTACCTGGGGTGGTGTGGTGGGGTTCCGTATGGGCGTCATCATGTAGGTGCTCAGAGGGTAGGCTCTGTCCCCTGGCAAGGTGATAATGGTTGTCATTAGTTGGGCTTGTGTATTTGTCTGTGTGTGACATGTATGCATGTGCACAGGCATTTGTACTCATTTAGGAGCCATGTGTCGCCATGCTTCCCAGCTTCCAGGGCCCGGCTCAGGGCGGATATTCTGAATATGAAACTATCATGGGTGGACCCAAGATAGTTTGCATAGACAGAGGTGATGATTCCCTTGGCATCACATACCACCTGCACGTTGATGGAATGCCAGTGCTTGCGGTTTCGATAGATGTGCTCAGTGGCCCTAAGTGGACGTAGGGCCACATGGGTGCAATCTATGACACTGAGCTCTTTGGGGAAGTGTGCCACCCTGTAGAAGTCCAGGACCACGGCCTGCCTTTCTGCAGGTGTTCTGGGCATGTATATGTGCCTGCGGACTGAGGGGCGCGCAGTGATGATTGCCAACACCTGGTGTAGGCAGCGTGACTGCGTGGCCTGTGAGACACCCCCAACTATGGCAGTTGTCGGCTGAAATGACCCAGTGGCCAAAAAATGCAGTACATTGAGCACCTTCTCCAAGCGGCTCAGTGCTTGGGAGCACAGGGTTGGTGATGTGAGTTTATCCTCCCACTCCCTGACCAGCTCTAGGATGATATGAGGTGGAAACCTATACCTGCCATAGACCTGGTAATCAGGCATCCCAAAAAGGCTGGTGCTGGGCAAGAAAATGCGGGGCCTGGCTATTCTCCTCCTCCTGAGGTGTCCCACGATCACTGCTGGGAGGAACGGGACATTCATCGTAGCTGTATATGCTTGTTTGTTGTTTGCGTACACTTTTATGCTGCGCCGGGGCGCTTCCGCCTGCTTTCGTGTGGCGCACGTAATTGTGCGTGTGTGTGTGTGTTGTGATGTGTGTGTGTGTTGTGACGTGCGTGGGTTTTCCCTATTAAATTCCATGAATACATGTAGTTTGCTTGCATGTGGGCGTTCCGTGTACTTCACAGCGGTACTTCCCCAGTTACGCCCTTATTTTCACGCGTTGTTCCCCATTCTGCGTGTACCGCCGCTTGTTCCGCCCTCTTTTTGATGTGTGTTCTGACGTTGTGCGCTTTCGCTGTGTGCATCGCGCACAGCGATCGGGATGTGGAAGTGACGTGTGCGCCGTTGTGTGCCACGCGCGGATTTGGAGCACATCCCAGAAAATACACGCACAGGTCCTTCCATGAATCGCACGCGTGCGATTCGTACGCGTGCGCCAGCTTTCTCACGCTTGCGCCAGCTTGCGCCACTGATTTCGGCGCACATTTATTCCATGAATTACCCCCTATGTGTTTTCCAGTATACCGGCAAATGTTGCCACCGTCTCCACCGCCTGATATCCTGGTATTACTGGGATATTATGGGCAGCATGGATGGCAGTAATTCCCCATTCCATGGTGTCCCATAGGGGATGCTAGAATTACCGGCACTGTTCTGGCAATTCTTTGCAAGATTGGGCCTGAACTTGCCCCTACCAGCAGACTTGTGGTTGGCCGGTACGGTAAAGTGCGATACATGGAAATACTGGCACTTTGATACTGGATCAGCCAACCCATAATGAAGCCCCATGCCTTTATATAAAATGCTCTCTCACTCAGTATATAAACAATTGAATCAGATAGGCTTATTTTGATAAGTGGTAATTACAGGCAGGGGACAACCAACGTGAGCACATATGTGCTTTTGGCCCCATGCATGCTCTTTCCCACTTTTAGAAAACGGGGTGCTAAAAGAAAGAGTAAATACAGGTGAAATCACATTTAGTCTCATTTCACTCTTTATTTTGTAAAATATGCAAAAGCCCCCATTGCAAGATGGCATTTACAATGGTTTCCTTTGGAATCTGCCTACTTTTAGCATGTGGTAAATGCAGGTGGATTTCACACGAATCTGTTAGTTTTATGCCTGCATGACAATCTCAAAAAGGCGTAAAACTGGATCGCTTGATAGACGGAGCAAGGATGAGGCGAAGAAAACATATTTCCCCAACTGTCTACATTTTAAATTTCCCTTGAGTGGTATACATTTTTTTTAAGGACATACGTCAGCCTTTTTACGTCTCATGTTTGCACATACTTCGCTGCACTGCTGCTTTTAAAATGAGCCCCCATGAGCAAATTACCCACATTCTGTAAATAAATCACTTATGACAAAGGGCAGGGTGGCTGGTAGCAACGAGCTGCTTTGCATAAATCCTAGAGCACTTTGTGAACATAAGAATGAGCGCAGAGGTTTATATTTGACCAATATGTCAGTGATGGAGATTTAAGCTGAACCCCTAAGCACATAATGCACACTGGGTTTGGAGCTCATTTAATTTATAACAACACTTACCCCAGCAGTAAAATGCCTGCAAGCTATGAGACACACATACATGTTTGGAAAGTCTTTACTTTAGGTTGTGGAGCTTGACCTGTCCTGCTTAAACAACAAACGTCTGCATAAGAGTTTGTAAAGGGATTGTTCCACAGTGAGGCAAAGGGTGGGGTGCTATATGGCCACCTTCCCTATTTTGAGGTGGGCAGGACACCCTTAACACCCCTGGTGGCTGCTCCCATGGCCAGAAAAGGAACTCTAGGCACCTTAGGTTGGTGAATGTGCATGGTTTGAGTAGTGTTTTTTTATGAAGCTGCTACTAGACCAAGAGTGTATTCACAGCCCTAAAAGAGCCAAAGTATGGACCTGGAGTTGAATTTGGATCTCTCCCTGTAGCAGAATCTGGAGATGTAGCCAACCCACTGGCGTCTTGTAGATCCTTCTGTAACTGCAGAAGAGATTGCTGATTGTTTATCCAGGAGCTCTTTAGGTTAGCCTGATTTTGGCAACCCCATTAAAGGCTGACGCCCACATGGGATCGCTTCATTTTCTTCCTCTTCCTCCTCCTCCTCATCAAATATATCTCTGAATCTCCAAAGCATAGTAACCCTATTGTGGCTACTGCATAGGAATTCCTCAAAAAGGGCTGGCTGCAAAGCAATCCAAGGTTTGCCAAGGCCAAAGATGTATACTTCACTGGCATCATTGGTGCCACATTGTCCCGTGAGGGTAGCTCAGCGGCAACGTGCCCTCCTTGGAAGCAAGACCACACGAAGCAACACAAGTTCGATCCCTGGGTCTGCGCTTAGAAACCTCTGGGTATTTCAGCACATTATAAATACGGAACTAAGACAAAAAACTATTAAGCAACTGAAAAACAAACAATTTCTGTAACAGCGCCTCATGCCCACGGGCTGTGTGAGTGCTTTAAAAATGCAAAATAAATTGATAGCACTGTTGCCAAGAACATTGGTGATGCAGACAACGGCCTCAAAGAGGCTGGCGAGTGTAATACAGTAGAGGAGGAAGGCCCTGGGACTCAAGCTTTGGGCTGTTCTCATCCCAGAACTGTCTTCTGAGGAGCAGTAGGGATGGACTGGTTCAGAGCCTCAGAAGCCCGTTGGAATACTTTTCACATGGCCTGCCTGAAGGACTCCAGCTCCTCGGGAGTAGAGGATGAAGTGGTAAAGGAAGGTCTCTTATCAGCAACCACAAGTTGTGGTGCAATGTGCTTTGGCTCTGAATCGCGCCCCTGTTGCCACTTATGAGAATAAGAGGAGTGGGTGCATGAAGAAGAGGACTCGCTCCTGGACACCAGAACTACTTCTTTTTTCTTCCCCTTTTGCTTGGGGGGTGCATTTCAGAGGCTGAGAAATCTGTGGGAGATCTGTATCATTTTGAATGAAGATTACTGGTAAGCAACCCTAGCAAGCATCTTAATATCCTCCCCACCGCAGGATTTTCAAACTTAGGTGGCCTCCCCACTGTGTGCCTGATACGCTTTATTGTGTTCACTGTGTTCTGAATTTGTGGTAAACTAGGGTTTTTCTCCCCCCGCAGGATTTTCAAACTTCGGTGGCCTCTCCACTGTGTACCTGATACACATTACTGTGTTCACTGTGTTCTGAATTTGTGGTAAGCTAGGGTTTTTCTCCCCCCGCAGGATTTTCAAACTTAGGTGGCCTCTCCACTGTGTACCTGATACTCTTTACTGTGTTCACTGTGTTCTGATTTTTGTGGTAAACTAGGGCCTGCCGCTCTCTTCCTCTCCGCTTGCGCTTGTCCTGTCTCCCCCCCCACTCCCTCCTATTCTATGGTGCTCTCTATCTCACTGATCTTTTCTAACTGCTTCTCCATTGACTATCCTGCTCTCCTCACTAACTCTGGTAGGAAAAAGTTTAAAAAGGACATCCTGGTCTCCAACCCAGGCCTCCCTATCGCTGACACCTACACTAGTGCCTCCTCCAAGGAAACTCTCACTGACATCCTCTTTTTCGTGCCTTCACCGGACCTATGGACCCTTCATATGGTCTCTGTGCTCTCTCCTTTCGCCTCTTCTCCCATTAATGGTGGCACCCGTTGGGATGTCCTCTTGGCCTCCTTCCACTCCTCTAAGGCCATCATTAATTTCTACGCTAATGGGACTGTCTTGGTCCAAGGCCCTCAGGTCAACCTTCACCTCTTCGATAGACGCTTCCCGCGCCTCATCAACTTCCTTTCCTCTCCTGCTGTGCCCCCTCTTCTGTCCTCGACTACCTTGCCTCTACCCCCCCCCCTCTCGTGCTCTTTCTTCACCTCTGCAGGGCGTACCTCTGATCTGTACCCCTCCCCAGAAGTCCTTCAAAGATGGCAACCTTCTCCACATTGCCACTCTTAACTCTCGCTCTGCCGTCAAACATTCCTCTGATATATGCCGCCTTCTTGAGGAACGTGACCTTGACGTACTCGGTCTCACAGAGACATGGTTCACGGCCAGCTCTGTCACCAGCTTTGACACACTCCTACCCGACGGCTACAAGATCTTCTCCGTGCCCAGGCCCAACCGTGCTGGGGGGGGGGTGTGGCCCTTATCTTCCCTGAGTGGATTCCTGCCACTGTTACTCCCACGCAGACCTACTCCTCTTTTGAATGTCTTGTCTGCCGACTCTCTCTCTCTCTCCTAGCCATTCCCTTACCGTGGCTACTATCTATTGCCCACCTGGTCAAATTTCCTCCTTCCTCTCCGAGTGGACGAACCTCTCCTCCTCACTCCTGTCCTCAACCACTCAACTCCTCTTTCTTGGAGACTTCAACATCCACCTGGATGCCTCCTGTCCCCCCTCTGGACTCTTTTGCGACCTCGCTCTCACTCTCTATTCTCCCGTCTGGGCCGACTCATTCTGCAGGGCACACTCTTGATGCCCTGATCTCTGACCTTCCCCTCTCTTTCACTCTCTCCACTCCTCTCTCCTGGATTGATCACTTTCTCCTCTCCTCCCACCTCACCCTCCCTACCCCACAGGCAAAGCCACCCCCATCACTGCCACCTTCTTTTTCGGTCATCCGACCCGAGAAGCGCGTGTCAGTTGAGGCTTTCGCTGCCACCTTCTCGCCCCGTACTCCCCCTTCGGCTGACTCCCACCCTACCACAGCCCTCTCCAATCTCCACTCTGCTATATCTGATACTCTTGACATCCTTGCCCCTGTCATGAGAATCCGCCTGAAGCCCAAAGCCAAATGTAACTCCTGGTATGACTCGGATCTCGTCACCCTTAAACGCAAGTGCAGGGTGGCAGAGAGGAAATGGCATGCTTCATGTTCATCCTCTGACAAACTGGCCCGTCGTCTGCTCCAAAGGCAATACCGGCTCTCCGTTCTCACCAAGAAGAGAGCCCTTATCCAAGCCCGCATCTCTGCGGCATCTAACAATTCGGCCGAACTCTTTAAAATCTGCAAGGAGCTGGCCAACCCTGCTGCAGTCTCTACCTCTCCTGTCCCCTCCCAGGCCCTCTGCACGGCACTGGCCTCTCACTTCATTTTAAAAACTCAGGACATCATGTCCTCACTCTCCTCCTATCACCTCCCCCCCTCTATTCCCTGCCCTTTCTCTGGCCCTCTGCAGCCACCACTCCTCTCTCCTTCTCTGCATTTCCCCTTTTTTCTGCTGACGAGGTTTCAATACAAGTCCGATCTATGAAAGTCTCGTCAAAACAGGTCCACCCCTGTTCCTCCAAAACTATCAAGGACCATATCGACTCCTTGGCTCCTGCCCTTGCTGACTTCTGCAATCACTCCTTCGCCTCTGGAGTCTTCCCATCCCCTCTCAAGCGCTCCCTGGTGCACCCCCTTCTTAAGAAACCCTCTTCCGACCCTTCCTGCCCAGCTAACTATCGCCCAATTTCTATCACTCCCTTCCTGGGCAAGCCCCTGGAGAAACTGGCCATCTCCCAGCTTAATCTCCATGCTGAATCTGTTGGTAGTCTTCATGACCATCAGTCTGGCTTCAGAGCTGCCAGAAGCATGGAACATGAACATCCGTGAGGACCTGCTCTCGAACCTTGACTCTAACATTTCATGTGTCCTCATTTTGCTTGATCTCTCTTCTGCCTTTGATACTGTCAACCATACCATCCTGCTCAACCGTCTGCATGATAACCTGGGTATCACTGGTCAGGCTCTGGCGTGGCTGACCTCTTTCCTCTCCAATCGACCCTCCCAGGTCCAAATTCGGTCTTTCCTCTCTGACATCTTTTTCTCTACCTGTGGTGTCCCCCAGGGATCTAACCTCTCTCCCTGGCTGTTCAACCAGTATCTGGCACTTCTCGCCCACTGCATCGCTGCTCTCTGCCCCAACTTTCAGTGCTATGCGGACAATACCCAGCTCATTTTCAGGCTACCCTCGCCCTCCTCTTCTCCTTCCCTCATCTCTGACTGTCTTTCTGCTATCCAGGAATGGTGTGCCGCCAACGACCTCTGCCTTAATGCCAGTAAGACTGAGATTCTACTCATCGGCACTCCCTCCTTCCCTGCAGCTCTCTGGCCGGCCTCTCTGGGCCCTCTTCCTGCTCCTACCTGCAAGGCAAAAAACCTCTGGGTCATCTTTGACTCCACACTCTCCTTTTCTCCTCACATATCCAACGTCTCTAAGAAGTCACACTACCAGCTACACCTCCTCAGAGGTATCCTTCCTTTCCTCTCCTTCCCCCAGAAGCTCACTGTCTCTAGAGCCCTGGTTCTCTCGAAGCTGGACTACTGTAACAGCCTCTATCTAAATCTGCCCGCATCTACTCTCCGCCCTTTGCAACTCATCCAGAACAGGACTGCGAGACTTGTCCTTGGCCTCAAGCCCAGGGACCGTATCTCTCCAGGACTGAAATCACTACACTGGCTCCCAGTGACTGCGAGGATCAAGTTCAAAACCCTCTGCATTGTCCACAAGGCCGTCTGGGGCCTTGGGCCAAAATACCTTCAACTCTCTCTTCCTAAATATCTTTCTTCTCGAGCTCTTCGCTCATCCGCCTCCAACTCCCTCAGGGTCAGCCGCTTCTCCAAACGAGTTCGGGGCAGATCTCTCTGCGCTGCAGGGGCCTCCCTCTGGAACAGACTTCCTGCCTCCCTGAAACTTGGGGATAACCATCTCTGGTTCCGGATGCACCTCAAAACTTTCCTCTTTGCCTCCGCTTTCTCTCCCCCTCTCCCCTGCTAATACTACTGAAACTGCACTGAATCTGCAACTGGGCCACTCACCGTTCTCGGTCCTTGGCCTAGCCACTCTCCCCTGCACTGCCTCCCCGGCAACCCTGCACTGCGGGACTGTGTCTGTATCCCTACAGCCCCCCTTCCCAGCACTTGTCTGCACTTACCTCGCACTTGCCACCTGTTGGCCCTTGTTATTTATCCTGTATGCTGTATGCTAATAACCCTACACTGCACTTTCCCCTCTCCTTTTCCCCCATGCACTTTTCCCTTCCCCTCTACCCTTGCACTTGCGCGATCTGAATGACACCTGGCCTAGTAGGATCGTTGTCTGTCTCCCCTTGTTCCCCCCCTGCCTTGCCGCACCTTGAAACACTTGTGTATAGGCGCGTTACAAATGCCATATCATATCATATCGTTACAAAATGACAAATGCCATACCATATCAACATGTGACTCAAATTGTAGCAAACACGGGCCTGTTAACGTAAAATGGGCGCACAATTCAGACAGAAAAAAGTAGAGCAAGCACAGCTCTGTAGAGGGTGGCTCCTCTGCAATTTTCCAACAAATTGGCAGCAAAGACCACCAATTGTAAATGAGGCACACAAAGGACGTTCACCGTTTAGCAAATCACATTGGAGAAACTTAAAAAAAGGAGGAAACAATGACAAATCACTATGGCATACGTGTATTCATACGCATTTGCTGGCTTGGACTATACCAATAGCTTTTGCACACTTTTGACATGCAGATACAAATTTCAACTACAGATGGTGGGGAAGTGCTTCTTTGCTTGAAACTATTACATAAAAGCAAAAATGGTGCCCTCATAACTGGGCAACTTTCGAAATCCTCAGGTAGGACCTGGTGTAAATTACGACCACAGAAAACCGGCGACGCGTTCCTCCTGCCCTGTGACTCACTGCACTTCCTGTGGCCTAGGCCCTGTTTCCGTAATTGCTTGGACTTTCTTTGGCTTTTCTTGTCTCCATTTCAATTTTGCATTAGCAAATAATTCCTAAGGGCCGAGTCTGAGGTGCGTGCAAATGTGAAAGATTTCCTCCATGGACTGCGCATGCGCGTGCGACACATGCGGAACTAAATACATCGGCTCCCGGCGGCCGCTACTATTATCCTGAATTTTCTTCCCTTTACAAGAATGAATCCCGCCTCAGCCACCCACCAGCGGAAGCGGACCCACTGGAGCTGCTGTCGCTGCACTCCGGAGAAGAACCGGAGCGGGGGACACCAGAACCAGCCTGCAGACCGCTGGCGGATGACCCGCGGCCATCGCGGCGCGAGCGGGAGAAGTTGATCGCCCCTCCCCCCCGAGACGCTGAGAACGCTGTGGCTCCCAGGCGAGGTGACGCGCCTGTGTCAAGCCGGAGGCTTGCAACGAGACCCTGCAGCGCTCCCCTGGCGCCGACGAGCGGCCGCTGAGGTCCCCCCCACCCGCTCCACCCTCGGGACAACGCAGAGATACAGTCCAGGGGCCGAAACACCCAGAGTTGTTCGCACAGCACCCCTCCCGATCCACGAGAGAAACTCTTCGCCACATCCTGACAGACCTGGGGGCCACTCTGCGGGACTGCTCGCGGCCTGGGCTTGCACCGCCAGCCTTTCCCCTGGGGGTCTCCTCCCTCCTCCGTCCCCTCATCAGCGAGACTGCAACATCTGGGGTCGAGCGGCAGCGCGGCAGGGAGAGCCATGAGCTGCGCTCCCCCGCTGAGGGAGGACGCACTGCAAACGGATACACCCGCAATAAGGTACACGTGTGTGGGGGGTGGATGTTTTGCTTTGTTTCCCCCCTCCGCGGCCCTTTTTGCAACTAGCCTGCTGCAGAGACCACGGAGCCCGCGAGGGCCACTGCTACGCCATAGACCAGCACCATACCAGCGTTCAGAACGCTGTCACGGCCCACGAGACACATACGCAGCAAAACGACACTGGGAGTGTGGGGACGAAAGGCTCCTCTTCTCACAACCAAGTGAGCCCCCCCCCTGTCCACGGTGGACCCCAGGACTTGGTGCGAACTGTGGAACTGCCCTGTCCCTCCCTTGGGACCACCCTGGGCAACTTAAACCTTCGCTGGAACCGCAGAAACCACGGGGGGCCACCCTATGCAGTGAAGATAGACACTGGTCAGCCCACACCAGCGGATGAACAGGGTCACGGTCCTCCCCACGAGACCCCTACGCAATTTGGCTAAGATCACAGGAACCACAGGGGCCACTCTATTTGTCGGGGATAGGCACGAGGCAATACCACGCCACCAAGCAAGATTGACACCTGCAGCGACGGCGCTGCTGCCACCCTAAACGGGACTTTTGCAGAGGTTCGCAGTGTGCACCCTACGCAGCCTATACACAATCGTCTGCTCCATACAGGACCTCTCACGACCCTGCAATTAACCCCGGTGCACGGACGTGGAGCACCCGGATCCCTGCTACACACAGCCGCTCGACCAAAAGCATGGGAAAGGAGAAAACCAAGAGGCAAACGCTACAGAGCAAGATGGACCTCTACACCGTGGGGGCCCCTCCCCGCGAGCCTCAGCCCCCAGAAGAAGAGGGCAACCCTGGAGAACTCAGCGACCCTCCTATCTCTTTGTCAGACCTTATGAAAGCGATTGGGGACTCGAGGACATCCTTGGAACTTAAAATGGGCGGCCTATCCTCTGAGGTGTCCCTTATACGCCAAGACCTCCGCAACTTATCGACCAGGGTGGGGGAGGCGGAACAGAGAGTGTCTGACACTGAAGACGCGGTCCACCGCATGGAACAGCAGCTCACCGCGATTGCCCAAAAAGTGACCCAACTGGAAAATCGCACCGAGGACAGTGAGGGGAGGGCGCGGCGCAACAATCTCAGGATCCTCGGTATACCAGAGAAGGAGGAAGGCCCCAGCGCGGAACTCTTCTTAGAAGACTGGCTCACCCATGTCTTTGCCCCTAAGAAGCTATCCAAATTCTTTTCCGTGGAAACGGCACACAGAGTCCCCACCGGCAGGCCTACACCGGGAGCCCCCCCCAGAACAATGATTGCACGCCTACTGAACTACCGCGACCGGGACGCGATCCTACAAATGGCAAGGGCCATGGGCCCGATCACATACAATGGCTACAAGGTCGGTTTCTATCCCGATTACACGAAAGAAGTCCAAAAAGCCTGCCAGTCTTTTGACTCCGTCAAGAAGAAGCTCCAGTCGCTATCCATCAAATATGCCCTCTTCTTCCCGGCATTGCTAAAAGTCCATTATGAGGGCGCTACTCACTTGTTTTACAACCCCAAAGATGCATGGGACTGGCTTGAAACCCAAGTCCTCACGGACCCCAGCGGGAGGCGTGTGCCATCGGGCCCATCCACACAGCGGCCTCAGCCTGGGAGACCATCGCCCCCTCGTTCTCCGACCAACGCGGATGACGACACGTCGAGGACCCCTACGGAAAAGGGATGAAGACCCCGTACTAAGGGGCCCAAACTGCAGATTGATAGAATGGGAGTGCTCACTTAGCAGCTGCCGCCCCTAATGCGGCGTGCGCGTTATCACAGCCGGGTTATCCCGAAGAAGTTTATAAAGTTATAGGTTTAATGTTTGGGCGACAGGTGCTCCCAGTTGGGGGGGAAGTACAGGGTGGGGGGGAGTTTAAGGACTGTAAAGAAACCGAGTCAAGAGACAAGAAGGCACGATACAAGAAAACGCTGGCAAAGGAATCAAGCACTGTCTATGGGCAAGACCGCGGACACAATCATCATCCAGGCAGCAGATACACCGACACGAGACGACCCCCGGACGTCTCCCCCGAAAGTACAGCGCTGCACACCTCCCGAAAGTACACGACCGCCACTGATCCTCCCAGATGCCCTGATAAGAGACCCACGCAGATAGAATGAACTCCAACAAGGTAACCGTGCTCTCCTGGAACGTTAACGGCCTCGGCTCCAGCATAAAGCGAAGACTGGTGCTCCAGTACCTTAACCGTTACTCGCCGGACATTGCCCTTCTAAACGAAACACATTTGCTAAGCACGAGCACTAACTTCTTCAGAAGATCCAACTACTCTCTCACCTACCAGGCCGGATTCACGACAGGAGCTAGGGGCACGATGATACTCGTCCACAAGCAAGTCCCCCTGCAGGTTAGGAAGGTCAAAACCGACCCCTGGGGCCGCTATGTTATGATACTGGCTGACATATGGGGCGAGAAATGGGGCCTCGCTGCAATTTATGCCCCCCCCTCACAGACGAAAGATCTGCTCTCCGAGCTACGGAACCGGCTACTGGAAGACGAGGCCGATGTATGGGTGATCGGCGGGGACTTTAATGAAGTGATGAACACTGCAGTCGATAGATCTCACAGGAGATCAGGTAACTGCTCTGCCCCCACACCACTCGCCATGTTCGCCGAAGCTCTGGGAATGACAGACACATGGCGCTCACTCCACAACAATGAGGCTGGGTTCTCCTTTTTTTCTGGCGTTCACAAGTCATTCTCCAGGATCGATTATGCCTTCATCCCCCGCAGAATAAATCACAAGCTCCTTGACGCTGAATTCCTCGCAAGGGGTATTTCGGACCACTCTCCGCTCCTATTGTCCATGAAGAACTCCTGCCGTGGTCCGGATCGTAACTGGCGCCTGAACACATATCACCTACGTCTCCCTGAAATTGCGGAGGAACTGGAAAAGAAGACAACAGAATATTTTGAAAACAACGAAGGATCAGTGGATTGCCCGATCTCGCTCTGGGAGGCGTATAAGACTTTCCTCCGCGGGGAAGTTATCTCGGAAGTTTCAGCCTACCAACGACGACAAGTCCAAAAGATCAAAGAGGCAGAAGCACGTGTCCTGGAGTGCGAACGACAAACCCTAGAACACTGCACCCAAGAGGCGAAAGAGGCTCTGCTTACAGCACAAGAGGCCCTTAGCAACCTGGCTCAAGACAATGCACGGATAGCCCATCAGTTAGTCCGGAGCCAAATCTATGAACGAGGCGACAAGGCGAATAAGACCCTGGCCTGGTTGGAGAGGCGCGAACAGACCAGGGGACACGTACGGGCAATTGAGTCTCCAGACGGAACACTCCTCACAGATGACTCCGACATTGTTGCGGCATTTGCCGCCTACTATGACAAACTCTATACCCCACCTGCCGAGAGCCCACCTTCCGAACCCTCACGCTACCTTGACCAGATCGAGATCCCGAAGCTCTCACAGCACCAAACAGACCTCCTGAATGCCAAAATCACTGTAACCGAGGTGCAAGAGGCGCTTGCACAGCTCCAACCCGGGAAAACCCCGGGCCCTAATGGGTTCCCTACAGAAACATGGAAATGCCTCGGCGGTACACTACCCACCCACATGCACCGTATGTTTCTACGCAGCAAAGAGCTGGGGGCACCCCCCCCGGACCTCAGGAAGGCATGCATAATAGTCATACATAAATCCGGGAAACCCCCAGAGGAATGTGCCTCCTATCGCCCCATATCCTTGATCAACGGTGAAGCCAAGGTCCTTGCCAGAACACTTGCCAACAGACTACTGCAAGTTATAGAGACCCTTGTCCACCCCGACCAATGTGGATTCATGCCCAACAAATCCACCCGCATGAACCTGCGTAGAGTTCAACTAGCGCTGAGTAGAGCCAAGGAAATACCAGCCCCACTGGCCCTCCTGGCGGTGGACTTTGAAAAAGCATTTGACTCTGTGGAATGGGAGGCTTTGTGGGCAATCATGGCTCGGATGAACCTGGGGCAAACGTTTATATCGTTGGTTAAACTCCTGTATGCATACCCAGAGGCCATGGTAAGGGTGAACGGCAGGTCTTCTGGATCATTTCCCTTGGGTCGAGGTACGAGACAGGGGTGCCCGCTCTCCCCGCTACTCTTTCTCTTGGCCATCGAACCTCTCGCAATTGAGCTTAGAGCTAACACTAATTGGACAGGGTTCGCCTGGCCTGGGGGGGGGGAAGAGGACCGACTATCGCTCTACGTGGATGACCTCCTCATATACCTCAGTAACCCACGCACTTCCTGCCTGATTGTCTCCCGCATCCTTAGGGAATATCAGAACTTTGCGGGCCTTAAGGTAAATGAGACCAAAACTATTTACTTCCCGATCCAGGGCGGCGAGTCTGCGATCCCTGAAACCTGCCCATATCATGTCTCTATCAGAGAACTTAAATACCTAGGTATACGACTCGACCCGACACTGGGTGGGTTCCTGCAACTTAACTTACAACCAGTAATTGACCGGTTCAATAGAGACACCTCCCATTGGCAATCACTCCCCTTATCACTAATGGGCAGAGCGGCGCTATTCAAAATGATGACCCTCCCCAGACTGCTGTACGTACTTCAAAACGCCCCACTTGTCATTCCCCGAGACACCTTCGCACTCATTGACAGACGCCTTTGTACACTGCTGTGGGGAGGGAAACAACCCAGGATTGCCCTTGATACGCTGCAGAGATCAGTGTGGGAGGGAGGCATCGGTCTACTATGCATACGCACCTATTACCTTGCAGCCCAGATCAGGGTGGTAAACGACTGGATACACGCAGACCCCACACTCCCCCACATCCGCCTTGAAATAGAGAGCATGACCCCGCTAACCCCACTGCAGATCCTGTACGCCACCCACGACCAACCCCCGATGTTACCCGAAATGACACACCATATTTGCCGGGTCTGGCGAGATGCGCACAAACTAATTGGCTGGAAAGGTAAACCAACATTATCTCAACCCCTATGGCACAACGCGCTCCTCCCGGAAATAGTAAAGATGGGCCCCTTCGGTCACTGGTGCGCAAAAGGGATACACACATTAGCGCACGTGATACAAGAGTGCCACCTCCTTGACTTCGAGGCCATGCAAGAGCAATTCGACCTCGCGCCCATGGACCGGTTTCGACAAACGCAACTGGCCCACGCCATCCGCACCCAATTCCCTGATACGACAATCATACCCCCCTGTACTCCCATTGAGACCAATATCCTCCCGCAAAGCATTGCCTCCAAGGTCACTTCCACGCTCTATCAAGCCCTTAACTCCTTTGGGGCTGCGCAGCTTGACGGGCTCAAGGAAAAGTGGGAAAGGGATATAGGTCAAATGGAACCAGAGAAATTGGTATAGACTCTAAACTTAGACTAATACGACTGAGGATCCTTCACCGCACATACTATTCACGCACTGCCATGGCCAGGTGGGGGGGACTGGAAGACGGGACATGCCTCAGATGCAAGACGGAACCTGCCACCTTCTACCATATGATATGGGACTGCCGAGTGTTACAGGTCTTCTGGGAGAGCTGTATTAACACGATCTCTGCCACCCTGGCGACACCAATCCCCAGGGATCCCAAAATGATACTCTTGGAAATCGGGGGTGAAGTGGATCTCTCGAAATATGAAAAAATGTTTTTGGCATTGGCATTTGGGGCAGGCAAAAGATTAATCGCGACTAACTGGGGCTCTGCCTACCCTCTGTCTTTGAACCGCTGGAGTAATGAGTTGGACAGATGCGCGTCCTCGGAGCGCCGGATTTATAATGCACATGGTTGCCCCCGCGAATTCGAAAAAATATGGGGTAAATGGCTTGATGCTAACTGAGATGCGCCGATGAAAGTAGATCTGTACTGCTGTTTAAATTGGCTACCTGCCTCATCCCACAAACGTCTGATGGCTCTCGGCCCTACAGAGCTCCTTTTGCATTTTGAAATTGCCTTACTACCATGGTCAGATGTATGCCTATGATTCATGTCTGTTTTGTTGTTGTGTTATTAAAACGTAATAAACAGAATTATAAAAAAAAAAAGATTTCCTCCATGAAGGAGGAACACTTTACCTGCAAACACTATATTCTGATGAAGAAAGAATGTGTTGCAGGGACATGAAAGCTTCAGCTTCTGCATGTGTCTGATTTATGGCTTGACAACAGCCCTAGGAACCCTCAGGAATGCAGGGCAGCCACATGGAGGGGATTCTCCTCCCAGCAGCACTGGTTTAGCACAAACAAAAATGAGTCAACATACCACTCCTCTGAGGTGCCATTAAACTTCACTGCACACTTTTTCCCTTTATAAACAATCAATTTCTTAGACTGCAGCGCCACTTTTCTAGTTTAATGAAAGTTTTAATAAACCTTTCTTAAACTAGAAAAGCGGTAGTCTTTTAAGAAATGCTCGCCATGTCACTGGAGCGCATGTTTCCCCCACAGCGTGTGATTGTAGCAGCTTTTGCTGCTGGAAAGCACATCTCCCCTCCAATATGTCCACCCACCTCAGAATAATGGTGCTGGAAACTGGAGGAGAGAATGCCCTATTTTCACACACTTTTTTTATCATGAGCTCAGAATCAGGCCCCTGGTCACCTTTGCACACCCTCTTTCTGGCTTATTTCAAGCAGCACCAAAGCAAATGCCTAAACTAACCTGCCCACGTGTTGTGGGGCTCACCTCAAACCTTTGTTTCTTTTGTGCATCACAAGTAATTTGCACATGTTGGGTCTTGTATTGCCCATTCTCTGCGTACGATGTTTTACTTTACATCTCAAGTTTATTAAGTAAGATACAACAATGCCTCTCTTACCATAACATTAATGCAATTAAAGTCAGGGTAGTAAGTATTTTTTATCATTAAGAAAGTGAAACAAGCCAAAGGATTTTATGCCAGTGTTTGATGCTTTTCACTAGCACGCACAAAAACATATTGTCATTGCACTACATATGTAGGCAACGAGCTAAAATATTTTCAGGGTCAGAATGAGAGTTTGAGATTAATATGAGATGACATTTCAACCGACTTATTATTACACGATCTTCAAGGGAAAGCAATAAGAACAAAATCCATATTTCAAAAACAGTGGGAATATATGCTGACAGCTGATGTTGACTTTTAATACACGTTGGTTTCGCTCTACGCACATCATAAATATAGCAATTTCTCTTCTTCTTGGTCAGCAGCGCCGTGTCCGTGAATCCATCTCAAAGTCGTCGTTTCTACGAATTTGATTACAATCCACTTTCAGTCATCGATCTAGAAGATTCTATCAGATGCCTTGCCGTCGGGGCTGTGGTTATTGGCTTCTGAATGCAGCTCCTATGTAAATGCGGTGCGTTTTGGACTTGCTGGTTGTTACAGCTGAATACACGGGCACTAGAATCCATGATTAGAGTTGATGACCATCTTCATTACCCTCTTTGTATAGTTACCCTTTTTTTACTTGTTATAATGAGCACAGCACAAGAACCTCATTCAAAATGTCTGCCCACAGGACATAAGCTAAGGGCACTGTTGACGTTATTCATGTTCTACTGCAGAGTGCAAACATGGGTGCACAAACCTGCCTACAATGTTTATGCTAGGTTTTGTACTTGTTTTACACTCTTTTGGATCTTAAACGATTTTGCAGGAGGAGTGCGGGCAAGGAACAGACAAACCAGGTCCACCTGCCTATATTATACTCTTGAGCTCATTTTGTTCCAACGAGTAATTTGGCAGTGGGGAGCTGTTACGTGTAGAGATACATGAAGACAGCTCTCTGCGTCCGTGCAAATTTTGGTAATTTGCACGGCATGGTACAAATGTGCAGGGCAAAATGGGGCATGACGTGCAAATGGCTGCTTTACGCGGGCGCATGAAGTCAGTGGGCTCCATAGGGATGCCCAACATTTGCGCCGGCATGAAAATGCATGCAGATGCAAATGTTGGGCCATTTGTATGACGAGGAGGAAGGGAGGTGGCAGAAACGCAAGGTCTGTTCAGCCCCTACACTCCACCAAACAAATTGATGAAAATGGGGTGTGGCGTTAATGGAAGGCGTAAAAGCATTTGATAGAATCTTCTAGACTCTTAACGTTACGTCCTTGACGAGCATGAGCTCCTCTGCCTGCAAAAACCACATGGCTTTATCCCAGCGTGACATTGTCATGGTGGCCTAAAAACAATGGACTCATATGTAATTTGCCTTTTCTTAGCAACTGCTAAAATTATACATGGTGTCAGCCATGCCTAAATGGAAAGCCCCTCTTTTCATTCCGAGGTCTAAAAAACGTTTTAAGGCGATTTTGATCTGTTTTAACAATTTCACAATGTGGTATTACGCTTCCTATGAGGTATTAGCAGTTTGACGTCCTCATTCTCCTGAGGGCAGTGGGAGGCAGGGAAAGCCTCATGCTTTCCTAACACCTGAATCTACCTGTGGAAAATGTGCACGTTGACAAAACATGCACAACAGTTTCTTCAGATGACTGGGGAAAACTGAAAAAGGCTGAGAAAGTCTTCCAAATGAAAACACCAAGCAAAATCAGGAGGAAATCACAAATGGGCCTAAATAGTGAGGGGCCCAGCAGTGATTTAAATGTTTGCCCAGGAAGACATGCATTGCGATTGAGAAGGTCTTTTAGATTGGTCAAAAAAACTCTTCTGGTATGTGCACAGGAGCAGCTGAGTCCCACTAAGTGTGTTGCAAAGCCCTGCTTTGATGTATGCTGAAGAACCACTTGCATAGCAATCTACGCCACCACATCTCCCTGTTCATCTCTCCTCTACCTCTCTACGACAATCCCACGACACCTAGCCCTCAGCAATTCCTATTTGTTTATGCTTTTGTATAGCGCGTTAGGCCCGCAGGTGAACGGGCGCTGGAGACAAGCACGTAACCACACACACACACACCAGGGCGGGGGAAAAAAGACTCTAAAAAGGCAGAGTAAAAACCATATGATAAAATACAATAAAAGGACAAATAGCTAAGAGAAGAAAAAACGATAAAATCAATAAAAACATAAAATTAGATACTGAGTAACATATGGAGCAAAAATAGTAAAACCGAACATGACCTAATTAAGATCACAATTTTGTGTGAAATAAAACATTTTGAGCAGTTTCTTAAAGTGCTCGATTGAAACCTCAGGACGTAAACAGACAAGGAGCCCATTCCAGAGAGCTGAAGCCAAACCATCAAAAGAGCGTTTACCCGCTCTATCCAACTTAATGCGTCACACAGACAGCAGATTACTATTGCTTGATCTAAGCATGCAGCTGTGCTACATAACACTCAATCTTAGCTTCAGATAGGGGGGATTGTTGCCAAAAATGCATTTATGTGTGATTGTCAGCAGCCTAAATTTCAGGCGTTGCCTAACAGGAACCCAGTGAAGAGATTTCCTGTTTGCAGTAACACAATTGCAGCGTTTTAGGCCCACCACTGTCCCCGCAGCCTGATTATGGACTACTGGAAGCCTAGGTAACCAAAAACAGAAAGTCCCAAATGGCTACCCTTGGATGTTGCATCAGCTGGGGACTTACAATGAACAAACAGAGTGCGATACCGTCTTTCTAAGCATATAACAAAGATGGAAGAGGTCGGGTATGTAGAAAAAATATATAAGATTTATTCAAAAACACATATTATAAAACTCAGTCCACCTGGTCATGAGAACTAATAATAAAATAATCAAGGATACATTTCATGTGTAAACATCAGTTTGGCCTGACATCATAATTCGAGAGAAGATTAACTAATTACTTCTCTAAATCCACTTAGCTGTGACACAAAATAAGGTGGTGTTAGTAACCTCTGGGTGACTTATTTTAATGCATATGTTTTGACTTCAAATATGCATCAGCCCCAAAGACAAAAGGTGTTGACAGTCTAATTCTGTTTCCAGCCTTGTAATTAAACACAGAGAAAAAGCCTTTTTGTCAACAGTACAAATATAGGCAATGATACAAGGAGGTTCACTGTCTCCTAGACTTGAAGCCTCAAACTCCCTTAAGGCCAGTCAGGCCTCCTGTAGGTTCCCTGTGGCCTTCCGTGCAGGGCTTCAGCTCCAGGCAGGATGGTGGGCCGCCTCTTTGTTACGCTCACCTGGACCCCACAGGGGTGTCGATCGGACCCGGACAGCTGCGATCTCCTTTAACGTGATGCGTAGTGCAGAGATGACTGTCTGGACTGGCCCACCTAGTCTTGTCTGCTGGACCCGAAGAAGTATTTTCCTGCAAGTGGAGACAGGAATTAACCACCTGTGGGTTTTAGTGATGGCCTCCCAACTGTTCTTGCTCTCCCCCACTAATCACCTCTGAGATCCCCTTAGTAACTTCAGTTACTTCACTGGTTTGAAGGCGTTGGAAGATTTCCAGTAAGTATTGACTCTGAAGTCCCTGGCGGGATTGGTAAGTATCAAGTTCAAAGAGTTCAATGTGCCCGATGTTCACTCTTGTCCCCTTCCTTCCTTAAGTTGCAACTGAGTTCGTGAGAAGAAGGTCTCGTAGCTGCTGCTGGCGTTCAGGTAAGAGTCTGTGTTAACCAACGCTGTCCGGTAACTATTGCATGTGTTAACGTGTTGTTTTTCTCCCTCTTTACAGATGCGGCATATCAAAATGTGGAGAGTTATGGAATAATACCGCCAGTGGTAAATCAGGTAAGTCTATGGTGGTAAGGGGTTGAATTTGTTGATTCCCTTGGCTCACCTTATTTTTTCTTGTGTCCCGTAGGTGCCGAATTACGGCGAAGACATGATGGAGACAGTGCCGGATCGAAACATGCTGTGAGAACTGGTGAGTATGGCGCCGTGCTGGAGCTGGCGAAGCGACGCATGCAGGACTGATGTACTTTCCAGGTCCGGAGATGAAATGGTTCTGGAATTAGGTGAGGAATTTGAAATAAGTTTGTTTTCTAACCTTGTCCTTTTCTTCTTTTTTATTCTAGGAGCTCCGGATTCGAGGCGGGCGTGGCAGAAGACTGGATGCTGGCTGCAGGCACGCGGGCGTGGCAGAAGACTGGATGCTGGCTGCAGGCACGGTGAGCGTCACGCTGCTGGATGCAGAATAACACGAAGCATGTGCTACTGTTCGGGTGTGGTTTAAATAGCCGCAAAAGTAGTTCCAGGTAAGAAGTTCCCTAGAGCCACGCCCGAGTAAAAAATAGTCCCTGTAACAAAATAGTCCCATCCAGGCCTCATGTAGGCTTGGACTCTTTTGCAGCATGGTCTGCATTAGGTAAGTAAAGTCTATGAGCCTGGCGCCTGTGGCGCCAGGACTGATTTCTATGATGAGCCTGGCGCCTAAGGCGCCAGAACTGAACCCAGACAGCCCCTATCTGGGGATGCTGAGGTTTAAACAAATGTCTGGATGCCTGCTCCCAGAGCTGAGGGCCTTGGTCCTGATGCCCGGGGGTAGGCATCATGACAGCACTCCCCCCCCAATGCCCCTCGTAAAGTTGTTCTTCCCCCTGGCCCCGGTTTGTCTGGGAAGTTCCGATGGAATCTTTTCACCAACCGACATGCATGAACGTGGTCGCTATGCTCCCATGATCTTTCTTGTGGTCTGTAGCCCTTCCAATCGATCAAATGAAAAAGTTTTGATTTAATCATCTTAGAATCCAGGATATTTTTTACCTCGAATTCAGGTTCTCCATCTATCAAGATGGGGTCAGGTGGTTTGGTTAATCTTGTCCCTGGTTGAACTGGTTTTAGAAGTGAAACATGAAAGACAGGATGAATTCGCATATTAGAGGGTAATTCCAATTTGACGGCCACCGGGTTGATAATGGCCTTAATGGTGTAAGGTCCCAAATATCTAGGATTAAAAGTCCGAGTTCTCTTCAGAGGTATATGTTTTGTAGCCAGCCAAACCTGATCCCCAATCTGGTATTGTGGAGTTTCACTTCTATGTTGATCAGCATTTTTCTTGTATTTCTCTTTTGCTTGTTTCAAATGTTCTGTGGCTTCCTTAAAGGCTTGTGTAATAGTAGAGTGCAAATGACTAACTGCGGGCATTTCTAAGTGCTGAGGCGAATCGAGTTCTGAGGTTTGAGGGTGATGTCCATATATGGTATAAAAAGGGCTTTGTCCGGTTCCTGAATGTACAGAGTTATTGTATGCGTACTCGGAAATCCATAAAATATCTTTCCAATTGCTTTCGCTCTGGTGTAGCATGCAGCTTAGGTACTGTTCAAGGGTCTGGTTGGTCCTTTCCGTCTGACCATCGGGCTGGGGATGGTGACTTGTTGATAGCCTCACGTCGATTTGTGCCAGTTGACAACATTTCTTCCAAAAATGCGAGATAAATTGACTACCTTGATCAGAAACCAATATGGAAGGGAATCTGTGTAATCGAACAATGTTTTCGAGGAACTCCTGGGCCAGAATCGAAGCAGAAGGAATAAAGTGGGCCATCTTGGAAAAAAGATCCACAATAACTAGGATGGTGTTAAATCCATTACATGGAGGTAGATCTGTAATAAAGTCTAAAGACAAGGTGTGCCATGGTGTAGGTGGAATATCCAAAGATTGTAAAAGGCCAGCAGGTTTTTTCTTCTGGCTTTTGTTTTGGGCGCAAATGCCACAAGACATCACAAATGACATCTTTTCACCAAGTGGGCCACCAGAACTGTCTCTTAATTTTCACTTCAGTTTTTGCGATACCTGGGTGCCCTTCCATCAGGGTGTCATGGCAATTGGAGATGACTAGTTCTTGTATTTCCTTGTGTGGTAGAAATAGTCGTCCTTGATAGTAAGGTAGGTCATTGACGACTGAGTAGTCCGGGCCTTTCTTTACCCAGTCCTGCAGGGTTGCTGCATCGAAGAGTTGTTGGATTTTTGAATGAATATCTTCTAGTGTCTGTAGAGTAGTTATGCCAAGAATTCTTTGATTCTTTGCTCCGGAATTATTGGCACCGGTTCCGGGTTTGCACATGCTTCTCCCATCCCTATTCGGGATAAGGCATCTGTTTTGCCATTTTTGCAGCCTGGTCGATAAGTGATCACGAAATCGAATTCGGCAAAGAACAATGCCCATCGAAGTTGTCACGATGATTGGGCTTTGGATGTTTTTAAATATTGCAGGTTCCGGTGATCGGTGATTACGGTAATAGTATGCCTGGCACCAAGAAGATAGTGCCGCCAAGCCTTAAAGGTGGATTTGATGGCTAATAGCTCTTTATCGGTAACCGCATAGTTTAACTCAGGTGCTGAGAACTTTCTGGACCAAAACGCTACTGGGTGAAGTTGACCGGTTTCAGGATCCTTCTGGGACAGGACAGCTCCCAAGGCTAAACTGGATGCATCAGTTTCTACTAAGTATGGAAGCTCAGGGCGTGGATGCTTTAAGACAGGTGCTGATGTGAATTTCGCTTTCAGCTCTTGGAAGGCCTTTTCAGCCTCTTCGGTCCACAAGAAGCTTTTGTTTGTTCGCAAAAGTGCTGTGATGGGGTGTACAACATGGGAGAAGTCCGGAATGAATCTGCGGTAGAAATTAGCAAATCCGAGCATGCTTTGTACCCCTTTGACTGAACTTGGTGATGGCCACTTGAGAATTGCGTCCACCTTTCAAGAGTCCATTCGGACTCCTTTTGGAGTGAGGATAAATCCAAGAAATTCAACTTCCCTAGCATGAAAAACACATCTTTTCAATTTTGCATATAACTTGTGCTGGCATAGTTTCTCAAGGACTGCACGCACGTGCTTAACATGGTCTGATTCTGAGGAGGAGTACACTAGAATATCATCTATGTATATGACGACACAGACATCAATGAGTTCACGAAGGACATCGTTAATAAAATACTGGAAGGCTACTGGTGCATTGCACAACCCGAAGGGCATCATCTGATATTCGAATAATCCGTACTTGGTGGCAGAAGACTGGATGCTGGATGCAGAGTACCGCGAAGCATGTGCTGCTGTTCGGGTGTGGTTTAAATAGCCTCCAAAGTAGTTCCAGGTAAGAAGTTCCCTAGAGCCACGGCCGAGTATAAAATAGTCCCTGTAACAAAATAGTCCCATCCAGGCCTCATGTAGGCTTGGACTCTTTTGCAGCATGGTCTGCATCAGGTAAGTTAAGCCTATGAGCCTCGCGCCTATGGCGCCAGGACTGATTTCTCGATGAGCCTGGCGCCTAGGGCGCCAGGACTGAACCCAGACAGCCCCTAGCCGGGGCTGCTGAGGTTTAAACAAATGTCTGGATGCCTGCTCCCGGAGCTGAGGGCCTTGATCCTGATGCCCGGGGGTAGGCATCATGACACTCTTGCAGCTAGAAACTCCCATCGATGTTCATTCAACTTGCCATAGATGCACTCCTCAAGGTAATTCCTGGGACTGTTTACATTCCTGGACACTTCTGTCAAGCAGGGTAAATGCATTGACCTGGGAGAAAGAGTTTCCCCACAGGCTAGTCCTCATTTCTTCTGAGCCTTTTTATATCCTGTGCAGTCCACAAGACACTCAGCTTCCCATTGGAGAAATATATATTTTTTGCCTTTCCAGACTGGGCTCATGTAGCACAAAAGTATGGGATGGCGATGGGCGGGTCTCCCATTTCCCTGCAGTTACAAGACGGAGGAGGGGGGTGGGACAGAGATAAGATGTCCACTGTGCATTCCTCCTCCGTGTTTCATTTTACTCCTGCATGGCATTTTCATAGTTCCATGTAATAATGTCCGTGCAAAAATGTCGCCTGGCAAAAAATGGCTGTTTTTTTGCAGGGACATTATTACAGTGAACATGCACGGGACACCCCTGCAACCTCCAAAACCTTTTTTCTGTTGCAAGGGGAGCGGGGGACACCCCCGCAACCCCCACACCCCTTCACCCCCTATATATGGTCACCATATATAATGTTGCCACAACCTTTTGCCGGTGACATTATTTATGGCAACCATATATGTGGGGACATTATTACCTGATACCGTTTTCAAGCACACATAAGAATAGATTCTTATCTACTCGCCTTGGTTTATTGCACCTGCTAGAGATCGGGCGGATTCCATAGGAAGCAATAAGCAAACACCCTCTGCAAAGCGTAATTTGCAGTCAGTGGGCCTCATTACGGGTCTGACGGTAGACGTGCCTCTAACAAAGGCACGGCTGCCGCCGGACCCGTGATTTCACCTGCACCCGTGAATGGGCAATTACCGGGTCATGCCGAGGTCAGCGAACCTGGTAATTGCCCATTCGCGGGTGCCTGCAATAAGGGACTCCCTATCCCCATTCGGCCCCATAGGAATGGGGGGCTCGGATGCACCGTTCATAACGGTGCTGGTGCATCCACGAGATGTGCTCGAGAGACCCGCGAGAACAACTCGTAGTATGGCGGTACGGTAGCAACGGTGCCGCCATACTTGTAATGAGGCCCAGTGTCTGCTTTTTCACAAGATGGAGAGGAAAATGAAAGAGTAAAAGCAAGTTTACCACACTTTATTCACTCCTTCTCCCCTCTGCCTTGTGAATGTTCAGAATTGCATGTCGGGACCCTACAGCGTGTAAGTTCCAAAGATGGTGGTCCCCTGCATGCAATTCACATTTATTACAAAAAAAAGACTGAATATGTCTCATTAGTAAATGTTCATCTCTGGGGGGTTTATCAACACCAGGCAGCCATTGATACAGTTATAGACTGTTTGTGTGCATGTGCTTAGCTTTTGCACCACATTCTGGAGAATCTGCATCACTCTGGACATCCCAGGGTTCATTTAAATGAAAATGCAAATTGCATGCAGGCGACCGCCAATGTTTGCACATATCATGCGTCTTTCAACTTTCAAGGGCAGGTTGCAAAAGTAAACAGTAAAAACGTGGGTGCTGGTGAATTTTTAATTTGTAGGGGCGGTGTTATATCGGTTGTAGTATGTTTGATAATGGCAGTTATATAGTTGTATTCATTGTACATCAACACAAACCGTAGACCTAAACCTGTTAATTATACTATAACTGTTTAACAACATTTGCAAACATGGCTATGGCAGAAGTCACCTTTCTAATGTTCACTTGTTTAGAGGTTGCCAGGTTCTTAGTAGCTGGCATCATAACATGTTGTCAGGTCTCCCAGGCAGCTCAGAATCACACAACATTCCATGCTCAGACTTATACATAAAGGTTCTGTGAGCGTTCAAGAGAAAAGAGAGAACAACATTCTGAACAAGAGGGCCTCCTTTTATAATAAATACTTTTGTAGAAATCAACTTACCTGTCTCCTGTGGATCTTATTAACAGATAATGGTGTGCAGTTCACATGTTATATTATGTTATTGTGCATTTTTATAGAACCGTATATACCATTGGTATGATCTCCAAGTGCTGTGGGTTGAACGCCCTCGGGGACCGTAGGCCATGTCAGTGGAGAGATTAGAGTAGTGTATAGTGCTTGGGTGCACTCAGTATGTGTGCAGCTGGTGTGGTTTGCATTGTGTGTAGCTGCATTCTAATGCTAGGCATGGTGCAGTGGTTGTGTGAGATCCGTAGAATGTGTTCAGTAAGGCCGTGACCTCGAGGTCTGCATTCTGGCATGGTGGAGCTTGTGAATGAGATTATATGTGCAGCTAGGCCGATTTATCATGGGGTATAGCTGCGTTCTAAAGACTGTTGAGGTGTTCATGGAGGTGTGTAGGTATGTGTGCTGCTGGGCCGAAATGATTGAGGGGTATAGCTGCATTCTATTGTTTGTTGGTGTAGAGGAGAGAGACAGAATATCTGTATGTGTGAGTGTCTGTGCGGATTGTTGGGAGACCCCCATTCCTGATCCCCTTCCAGTGTCCGCTGGTTGACTTTATCTGTTCTAGAGGTTCGGAGCATTGGCTCTTCTGAGAGAATTCTCTGTGTGTTGTGGAGTTTGTTATGATTGCCATGCTTGAGGTTGTCTTTCCCTGCTTCGCAGTGTCATCGGTGTTGAGTTGAGTTGCCCTATTCCTATTCTTTATTGTGTTAAGCGAATTCAAGGTCTACGGTTGTCCCTGTGTCTCATTGAGTCTGCCATTATTTATTGGATGATACCTTATTGTGCAGGTACATCCAGTTCTGTTCATTCTGACTTACGAATACTAACTAGATCCGATGACTGGTGTCAGTGGACCCAAGGACCAGCAACAGCTACTTTGGTCATCCCTGTGTCTTGTTGGGTCTGCAGGTTGCTAATCGGATGATACCTTCTCAGAGTGCATTTACTACAGTTCTGTTCTGTTAGACATACAAGTACATTCTAAGTAAGGAGACTGGTACTTAGTGAGCCCGAAGGTCAAGCAACAGATCAGGCCGTGATGTTAGTGGTGTGTCTGACTGCCATTGATATATGTAGTGGGGGTTACAGTTTTCCTGATCTGGTGTGTGGTTAGAGTGTTGATGACAGGTGGCCGTACCTCAATGTCACTTGCAGGAGTTTGCCTTGCCAGATTTCTCAACTTCTTCCGGGCGTATTACCTTGAGGTGGAACAGAGTCCGTCAGTTTCTGAAGCTCGGTTACAAGTGCTAGTGGACCCATTTTCCGGGTCTCAGTAATTGTTTATAACGGGTGGATGGGTATTCCTGCCATAGTTTATGGTTTGAATGTGGAATTATATCGCATCATTGTCCCGTCTAGGAGTGAAAGGTGCCAGAGAGCTCATTTGATTGTGGGGCGTAGTGCATTTCTGCAAGAGACAAAGAGCGGGATCATCTAGGAGGAGGACTGTGCTTGACCTTAGGGTGGGGCTTGGGAGGTAAGGCATCATCTTTTCTTGTAGGTATATGGGGCCGGCTTTGTGCACAGTTTGGTGAGTAATTCACAGGATTTTGTAGGTGGCCCTTGGTCCAATTGGGAATCAGTGTGGAGTACGGAGAGCAGGTGAGATGTGATCCCTTCATCCCTGTGCATGAAGCAGTGTGGAATCCGCGTTTTGGAGTTTGTTCATTTGGTAGGCTGGTGTACCAAGGTTGATGGAGTTTGTATAGTCAAGTCTGAATATGATAATGCACATAATTACAACCAGTCTGTTAGGGTAGGTGAGGTAAGGGAAGATGCGCTTCAGAAGCCTAAGGTGGTAGTGACAGCATTTGGATACATTCTTGATGTGGAGAGACAGGGTTAGGTCCGAGTCCATTGTGCATCCAAGGTTTTTGACAGAGGTGGAGTTGGGGGGGGCCAAGAGAGGGTGGCCATGGGGACGGTTGTCAGAGTAGAGCTGAATTGCTGCCATGATCTCTGTTTTCCCTGGGTTCAAAAGGAGATGGTTACTTATCATCCATAAGTCAATAACTGTGAGACATGCTGCTAGGTCAGGGCGAGGATCGGGGCTCGATTTGGGAATTCTCAGGTTGATTTTTGTCTTGTCGGCATAGTTATAGCAGGTGAGATTGTGAGAGTGGATGATCCCTGGCAGAGGGGTCATGTAAAGGTTGAAGAGAAGAGGTGAGAGGCAGGTGCCTTGGGTTACTCCAATGTTCACTGGGCATTCGCTGGAGAGGAAAGGGGGAAGGAAAGTGATTTGCTGTCTGTTATTGAGGGATGAAGCAATCAAGTAGAGTGCCGAATCTCAGATTCCTAGCGAGTGTAGTCTGTCCAGGAGGATCGTGTGGGTAATGATGCATGGGGTTCTGGCTAAGGGGGGGAGGGATGGGAGCAGGGAACTGAAGTGGAAGGAGAGTTCCTGAAAGGCTGTGCAGGGGTTGTGGTGGTGGCAGGGTGATCATGTTGTATGGAGCATCAGCGGGCTCCTCTGGTCTGAGAGTTGGACGCTGGGCAGAGTGTGAAAGTGGGAAGGTGTAAGTCTTCCTGATCGTTAGTTTGGTGAGAGGGAATGTAGTGAGGAGAGAGTGGGTGGAGGGAATGGGAGGGGTGATTCTTGGTGCACCAGACAGCTCCTCTGGTCTGAGAGTTGAAGGGGGTGCGGTGGGAGAAGGTGGGTTGGGGACGGTCACAGTGTAAAGTTCGAGTGGGAGGGTTGGAGACGAAAAGGTTTTGTGGTGTGTAAGGAGGGTTCATGAAAGAGGGTCACAGATAAAGGAGGTAGGGCAGATGGGGTACTTCTTGGGCTGTCAGAGGGGTTGGAAGGTGTGTGATGAGTGGCTGTGTGCAGGAGTGTGACTCTGGGCGAGTGTGGTGTTGATGGGCCAGAATTGTGAGGGGGCGGTGGTCTTGGTTCTAGTGGTGTACAGCTCCAGTTGAAATTGGCAGTCATGGTTGTTTAAGGAACCACCGCAGCAAGTGGGAAATGCTCAAGTCTGAGACAGGTAAAGCAGTTTGATTTGAGATACCCGGCCTGTGGAAGAAAACACCCAAACCTAAGACACAGCAGTGGCTAAAGAGAGATTTGAGATACCTGAACAGCGGGAAACGCCCAGGATTGAGACAACAGCCGCAGGTAGTGAACAGTTAGACGTGAGATATCTGAATAGTGGGGAAAATGCCTACACCAGGGATTGTAAAAAGAATTCTTAAGGAAATAGGGGTTGAGCATCACAGAACATCTCTCTTTCATCCTTCCACAAATGGAATAGTTGAAAGATTCAACCAAACTCTTATGCAGGCAGTTTGCATGGGGATCGGTTCAAACAGAATATGGGAAGAGGAGATTTTCAAATTAATGGTTGCGTACAGGTTTGCACCACACTCAATCACTGGTATTGTTCATTCAAAATTTTTACGAAAAAGTAAAGCTGCAAATGCGGTTTGTCCACCATGGCTAGGAAGGATGTATTTTGTGGACTGGGATGAGAACGAATTAAAAGAACGGATCAAACATAAAAATGATGTAATGAACAGAGCTCATGACAATACATTCCATGCAAGACTCACTAGGATAACCACTGGGGTTCAAGTGTGGGTGAGAAGACCAAATGGTGTGCTAAAGGGAGAGAGTAAATTGTATGGGCCCTTAAAGAAGAACAAAGTATTAGACAATGCTGTTATGCTAGAGGATGGTCGCATTTGGAACAAATGCAAGGTTGCTTTCGGACCTAAAAATCCGTTAATGCAATGACATTATTAAATTTGTTTTTACCAGTCTATATAGGGGATGTGTGTTTTATCTGTTGTACTATTTCTTTGTAAATAAATGTATATTATGTTAATTCAAGGATGTTTGATAATAGCAGTTATATCGTTGTATTCATTGTACATCAACACACACTGTAGACATACATGTGTTATTGTTATTATTACTCTTTAACAACATTTGCAAACATGTTATGGCAGGAGCCACCTGTCTAATGTTCACTTGTTTAGAGGTTGCCAGGTTCTTAGTAGCTGGCATCATAACATGTCAGGTCTCCCAGGCAGCTCAGAATCACACAACATTCCATGCTCAGACTTATACATAACGGTTCTGTGAGTGTTCAAGAGAAGAGAGAGACAACATTTTGAACAAGAGGGCCTCCTTTGAAATAAATACTTTTGCAGAAAACAACTTACCTGTCTCCTGTGGATCATTCAGGATACTTCAGGCATAAACATGTGCCACAAATATGCCAGAACGGCCGTGCATGGCTAGAGAGCCTGGACCAACCCCTGATGGTTCTGAGGTGTTCTCTCCTAAGAAGTTCTTTTTAAAATAATGGATTAAAATAGTGCTTTTTACAGTGCACTTTAATTGAAAAGTTGGATTAAGAAGCCAGACGGTATGCAATTTGTTTTGTAGGGTAACTCATGAAAAAAATCCTCTAGATGCAACTCAGCAACAGTGCCCAAGAGCATTTCCCCCACACATTTTCAATCAATTAATATAAGCTTTATTTCAGCACAAAAAGCCACTCAAATAAATAAGTACATGTAAAGCACTAACAAGGAGAGAACATGAAATTAAGAAGTACTGATTCATACAAGCACCTAAAAATAGAAAATACATATTACCATTTTATCATTTTTCTCGTGTGATAATTAAAAACATACAAATAGATATTTAAATAAACAAATAATTCGATATCCACTCTGTTAAAATCAGGATTTGTTGAATAATCGATTAAATCAAATTCAGGTAAACAAATTGAAGTTTTTGAGGTAACTAGATCCAGTTCTTAATGGTACAATCAACAACTTTAACCGTTAAAATCAATCAGATAAAATTAATAATCAATCCGAATCATTCTCTATGAGATCCTACAGTGACATTAATTTATTTGGTTCAGATAGAGAAAAAAGAATTCACTTGGTTATCATGGTCAAGTGACATTTTTCAAAACTAATCACATTTTAAATATCTAAAGAGGTGAGCGATCAACATCTCACCCACATTTTTATGATGCCCTTACCCAGAATATATTTCAGTACTAAAGATTTTTTTGCTGGCTGTACCTATACATTTCCATGCTGACTGCACCAACATATGTCAGTATTACCATATATGAATACACTCGTTTGATTAGCGCATTTTGGATTTACCTTCTGTCTTTTTGGATGGTCTGCAGCGAACAGTAGTCTTTCCACTGTGCCAAGCTTCGTGCCACCTTGGAAAGAGGGAATGGCGGCAAATGTGAAGTTGCTCACGTTGCTTTCCTTCAGGTAAGACTCTGCTGTTGTTTCTTTAGGAGTAGTGAACTCTGCAGGTTTGCAGAATTTATATTTCTCACAATGCACTGACTGTGTTTCCATTCCCATGAATGTCTATATGTATTACGAGGCATCTTGTAGTCCATATCTCCTCTCTGTAGACCGGCTTCCCTATAAGCAGCAGTGTGGAGTTGCTCCAGCCCACCACACTGGGTACACCAAATGACCACACTACTTACCTTTGAAAATAATCTTACTGATGCATTAGTGCTTCTCCCACAGATTTCTTATCTTAGAAATGTATTCTGCAGCATCAGTGCAGCTTTGGAAATTGCTGTAGCGCCAGGAGGTGCACCGCAGCCCCAAGTTAGCCCTGGTCTTCTTCGTTGGTGCCCATGACACCGAAAGTGATTTCACAGGGGATATATGTGGAGACGGCTGTGCCCCATCACCTCAGTTTAACCCAGGATTCACTGCACTTATCTACTGAGGAACCAAAGAACTGCAAGTGGTTTACAAGCCCTCGGTATTGTGGGGTATGTTGGAAGGGCCATGAGGAACCTGTGGGAGGAAGCGATGATCCATCAGAAAGAACGCTATTAAAGGTAAGCAACTTGATCTTCTCATGGATTCCTTTCTCCCACAGATTCGCCATCTTAGAAAGACTCCCAAAGCAGTACAGAACCTAGATGAGGTAGGAGAGCAAGGAATCATCACATATACCAGGAAATGCTAGAGCACTGAACAACCAAAGTGGGTGCCATTGCCTGATGATGTATACAGGCAGTAATGCTTGGCAATCGTGTGCAGAGGAGCCCACAGAGTCACCTGGCAGATGCCCACAAACAAGGCACACCTCTGCAAGACAGATGTACCATCAGGCCTTTTTGTAGACTAGACCCTGAGACCCTCAGCCACCTCCTTGTTGGACAGATTGTAGCCCTCAGAAATGCAAAGGACAATTGACCTGGACAGCTTCTGCTTAGTACTAGTCCTGACAGCCTGAGCACCAGTAGAAATAACAAATAGTTTTCCTTTTGTGCCCCTTTCAAAAAATATAGTAGCTGACAGCCCTCTTAAGGCCCAAGTGATGAAACCTCCCCTCCATGTTAGATGAATGAAGCAGTGGGTACAAGGCAATAAGATGGATCTTGTATGACAGGTGAAAGGCCAACACAACAATGGGAAGGAAGGACACTCTTACCCTCAGGCTCTATTTGCCCTGGGTGAAATCGAGGATGGGAAGCTTGACAGAAAGGACCTCACCAGCCTACAGGAAGTGAGGGCATCCATGAAAATTCCCTAAAGGATGAGCAACCTCAAAGGGCCTAATTTATTTTTTATTGTAAAACTTCAGTTTTATACAAAATTATATTAAACTTTTGTTACAATTTTTCCATTTTGTCAATAGTTCATTATACCCGTTATTTCTTCAGTTTTTTGCATTGTACTATATACCCATTTTTGATTCAATTTCACTGGTTATTCTTTCAGCAACATGTCCAGATAGTCCACTACAGCGCAGACTAGTTTAACATTTTGGCCTTCTAAAAGGTTTTTCCACCACCCTTCAATTTCATTGTTCAATGGAGCAAATTTTTCCAAATGGATTTTTGCGCTAATTAAAAGTTTAGATGCACTCTGTTATTAAGTGTTTGCTTGTTTCAATGACAAGGTTACAGAACCTGCAGGTGCTGTCTTGTGTTGTTTTGTCTTTCCTTCGCCATAATGTTTCTTTGGTGCTTAATGCATTTAGTTTTAATCTCAGGAATTGCATTCGATGATGTTTTGAGGGACACTGTGTCAAAAACCTTGGCGGCACATTTAGTTTATGTTCACTGCACTCTATAGTTTCTAATGATTTCAATTTGTCTCATATTTCCTTGTTGATGATCCAACTCCACTGCTCAAACTTTTTTTTTGCAAGTTGTGGTGTTAATTGTAGTTCCGATTCTTTTATGGATGCTGCTGCTAGAATGTCATTTAGTTTTATATACCATTCTTTTAGCAGGGTCATTTGATTTCCGCTTTTCATCTTAAAAATCTCATATGTTGGAATTGGAGGTAATAAGATAATTTTCCTCAGTGTTGTAAGTGATTTCCATGTGACTTTTGAATGTAGTGAGTTCAATGATAATTCGTGCCTCAGAGCAGTCAATGGGACATATCTAGGTAAGTTTAGCACTCTACGCCAGAAAAGGCCCTCCAATGAATGCCAGGTTGATTCAGGAATGTTTCACCCGGTCTCGGCACCGAACGTTATTGTCGGCACTAATTTTTTAACATAAAAAAGTAAAACAGGTTCCAACAAGAATTTTCCATATTCTTTCTCTATTTTTGCTCCTTGCAGTGCCATCTTCCTCATCCGATTTTTAAGCTCAGCTATCCACGGTCCTTCATAAATGGAGTTGTTATAATGAATGCCTAAATATTTTATTGAAGGTACTTTTTCTATCATTTTGCCGTTAATTTTCCATCGAAAAGCCTGATCTTTCTTATTTCCTTTAGGGCTGATTGCCATTATCTTCATTTTAGCCGTATATATCTTGAGTTCATTATTGGTCAAGTATTCAAACAGTTTACTTAGTTGCCGTTGCAGCCCGACTTGAGTCCGATCTAATAGTACTATGTAGTCAGCATATGTTATGCAAGATATTGGCATGTAGTTCAATTTTGGAGGAAATGCAAAGGGCCTAATACAATCACTAAATGGGAGTTGCATAGAGAAATGCCAGAACACTATGCAAATAGCCTATGGGAAACAATGACATGGAGTAGTGCAAACGTGCTATTTAATACCAACAAAGACTGCATAACGGTGGGAATGGATAAGATAGAGCATTGATCAGAGATCCTTTTGGGGACTGAAACAGAATCCAGGTATTTTGGTACTAAGCCAATCTGAAGGCATGCCAGGCCAGTAAAAGCAGAACATCCAGAACCAAAGAGGTCAGACAGGACAAGGGGACAAGACTCTTGACGTGGCACCAGGAAAATAACTTCTGTCACCTGAAAGTGTAGATTCACTTGATAGTCTGTCTCCTGAAGAAAAGGTGCTATCCAGAACTTCAACCAACAGGTCCTGCTCCACATGAAGGTTGATACTGCTTAGGCTCACTTGGAGGGGCAGCTTTCCTTCGAACTAGGGATAGATGGGCATGTCCAGATGGTCCGACACACCACATCCTCTGGCCCAGACTCGGGCTATCACACTGAGGATGGATACGAACCTCCTCAGTCTCTTCAGGACCAGTAGGATGAAAGGAATCAGGGAAAACGCATAGAGGAGATTACTCCCTGAAGCAGAACACATCTCACTTCCTGTTGACACTGGAGGTGAGGAGTGCCACTTCATAGGTCACCCAACAGGTGAAGATCTTGTCCAGAACTTTCTGACAAAGTTCCCACCCTTTGGAGACCGGCAAATGCCCACACAAGGTCAGCAACTGTGTTCTCTGTTCTAGTTAGATGACACAAACATGGAGGTGTCGTTCTCTAGAGCCCAACACCACAGTCACATTGCCTCCCTGCACAGAGGCAGTGACCCCAGAGCACATCACTTGTTATGGTAATGAATGAACAATGTATCCCCAGTCAGCATCTAAATGCCCTTTTCCCGCATGGAAGAAAGAAAGTTGACCATTGCCAATGTGATGGCCAGCAATTCTTGGAGGTTGATGTCCTCCCTCTCCTCTATGGCCACTCACTATCTGATCGCTTATGTGAGCACCTCAGACTTCAAGAGGGGTGTCCGTGATAGCTGGCAAATGCTGCTAATGATACCTTAGAGACTCTCCACAAAGCAAATTGTCACTGAGAGTTCACTACAGAAGGTCCTGTGATTCTATTTTTGAGACCTGTAAAGGTTTTGTCCTGTTGCCCTGAAATTGACACCATTGACACCACAATCGTTCTTCGCCTGCCAAGCCATTACAGAAGGAGAAAGACCATATGCAAATCAGGCTTGATTCCCGCCCCAAAAGGGGCAGTCCATCCCGAACTGCTTGGTCATATCCCTTCTGCGCGAGACCACAAGCATCCCCAGACATGTTTCAGCCTAGTTAGGCCTCAACTGTGAGGAGTAACTTGGGTCTCTAGGCCCAGCAAACACTGGACCCACGTCTGGGCATACCTGTCCCACTAGGGGTGTCTATAGAAAAACAAAAGGGGTGATGGCTGGAAGGTTTAGAATGAGTCTTAATTTCTGGGCAACCATCCAGACCATCGTACTTTGCCTGCCAAGCCAATATAAAAGGGAAAAAGACTATATGCAAATCAGGCTTGGTCCCACCCCAAAAGGGGCAGTCTACCCAAACTGCTTGGCCACATGATGGTCACATAACTCATTACAAGTTTGGCAGTGCAGTAAATAAGTGGCAGTAATACCGCTATGGCACTTTTTGGCAGTAACAGAATGACCACCACTTTTACAGAACCGCCGAAATTCCAAGTTTGGAGGTAAAGTGGAGGATTCACTGCCAGCAAGCCGCTGGTGGCAAATTCTCGACTTTACCTCCACAAATTAGCATATTCACCACCTGGTATTACTGCTGCTCACAGTAAATCCACCACAAATGCCCTATGGGCACTGAAAATGTGGATTAAACATTGCCCTAGCACCACTTGTAATCACGTGGTATTACCACAGTGCCGAGGGAGGATAACGGCAAACAGGTTTGGCTGCAAATTGTTATATTTTCTACCGATTTATCACTAAACTCGTAATGAGACCCAAAGTGTTGGACACGCACCCCTTGTACCGGCATCCCGTACCTCCTGAAAGCCAGTCCCTTCAGGGTGCAGCAGCAGAACACGAGTGTGCATGTGTTCCATCCATGCAGCTTTTTCATGAATCTGGGACGCAGTGTTTTGTTTATTCTTGTTCCAAAAGCAAACCATGATTGAAACTAAAAGAAACCTTCAGAATACTGCGCCTACTCCTTCTAGAAAACTTCTAGAAATGCAACTATAAATGAAAACTATTGCCTGAAAGTTGAACATGCATAACATTTTTTAACAGATTTCTTTGGTCTTTCATCTGCAACACATAAAAAAGCTCTGCTAATCCCACTGCATTTAATAACTTCCGTGTCGCTATAGGGAGAAACAAAATGTCTGCCAACAATCCTAATATTTGCAGACAGGTCAACAGGACAAATTCCGGTAAATCCAGAAAGTGAGAAAACACATTCAGCCACTGTCTGGAAATACCACCAAATTCAGTAACTGTTAGTGCTACTCGGATTGGCGGTGAAACTGTCCGATTAGTGGGGTAATGGCAGAGTTAGTTACCATTTTTGGAGTTCATAGACTGCATGGGAATTTTGTTGGCATGACCATGAGTGGTAATTCTGATGCGGTAATTCCGAATGCAGGAGGTATTTCCTCCACTCCACATCCAAACTTGTAATTTAGCCATACGTTAATAGTAGCAGTAATTCATTTACCATCCCTTTTTTACCCCACTGGCAAGCTTGGATTGAGCCCCATTGAAGGCAGTCGTGTATGCGGGCCCCGCAGGCTCACATAACGAGTCCAGCAGGAAAGCTTTGCTGGAACATATGCTAATAGCATTCCTCGATGCGTCTGTTGTGCCATAAAATGCTAGATGTGTAAAAAAGTATAGCAATATCCATCACATATTGCGAGAAATGAAGTGCTTCAATGAAGGGGAAGAAGCCCTTACACCTGCTTTTATTTTCCCATCATATGCTTGCTCGCATAAATCATATATTAAATATAATGTGATTGCGATGACAGTTCTCTCACCGTACATATAGATTTGTAGTAAGGAATTGAAGATGTTTTACTCTGCGGCACGTCTATACATTAATAACGCTGCAATAAATTGTAGCATGGTGCATCCTGTACTGCAATGATGCAGAATCCACAGGGATTCCAGAAGGAGAATGTGGAGGTGGAATGGGACTCTGAGGACGGTTGGAGACAGAGAAGCATCTCCCTCCAGAGACTCCTTCCCTATTTTATATACATATATGCTTATACTCATATTTAATATATAATCTAATTGTAACTTAAATAAATCTTATAAACTATCTCCATAACTACTGTGGTCGTGTTTCACATGCTACAATTGGCGACAAGGAAGTTTGAAAACCGAGTGCCTGGAAGAGCCTGGCGCAAATACAGAAGTTTCCAGGTGAGCGTGAAGTAACTGTGAGGAATTGCAGTGGACTATGTGAAATTGACAAGCCTTCGTATATTGTATTGTGTAAAGGCTGAGGCAGACTCACAGTTCACAGTTTTGCCTGCGCGTGAACGTCTCGAGCTGCAAGCGCATATAAACACTGCTTGCAAGCCGATCGCGAGCTCCGTGTGCCGAGTAGCTTGCGGTTTGGAGTAAGGAACCTTGTACGTCGTGACGTGCGTCACGTTGGGGCGGCCATCTTGGGTTTGGCAGATGAATATTTATAAGTGAAATGCTCGTGATGTTGTAAAGGAGTGACAAGAAACGATGAAAAAAGCGATTTAAATTGTCAATGGATAATTTCCGTGGTAGCGCTGACTATAGCGCTCACTTTGAAGCATATTAGGAAAAAAAAAAAAAAAATTATATCTTGATATTCCTACTCCTACCCGTCGCAGTACATATCATTGGACATTGCACAAATGATAAGGGACATCACAAATTAATAGGATTTTAGTGTTAATGAGGATAACAAGAGCATGTGTGGAAACCATACTGTGTTTTCATTAAGATTGCTGGAGTAACCATTGGGGACAGGGGAGCAGGTGACCAAGTAAGAGCTATCAATATGTCAATGCACACTGTCCCACCACCCGCCATGTTTCTATTGGAAGCTGGGGAGCCCCATTTACCATGGAAGAGATGGTTAAAATCGTTTGAGCATTATGCCTCAGTTGTCTGTGGGACAAACTATAGTGTGGAGAAAAAGAAGTCATTATTACTCCACTGTTTGGGGCCAGCAGGGCAGGAAAAGTATGAGGACTTGCCGAGTTTACCTGGTGATGATGAAGGAGACTTGAATGAATATGAAAAGTGTTTTGCAAAATTGAACAAACACTATGAGAAGAAGCTAAGTACCATTCTGGAGGGATATAAATTTGGAAAAAGAGCACAAGAAAGTGGAGAGAGTGTGGAGCAGTTCATAACAGTCCTAAGGAAGCTAGCAAAGAATTGCACGTTTGGACCACAGCTTGATGAGAGGCTAAGGGATCAATTTATGTTAGAGTGCAACAGTACCAAGATCAGGGAGAGACTGTGGGGAGAAGATGATCCTGACCTAGACACTGTTTTACGTATAGCCAAGGAAGTGGAGCATATGGAGAATTGTGTAAAGACACTAGAAGAAAGAGTGAAAGTTACCACAGTGAAGTCGGAAAGTTCGATAAACGCAATTAAGATGGCAAAAGCGGATTAATCAAATAATCAAAATGCGGTGGTGAGACGGAAAGAGGAATCTAGAACACAGAGCATGTATAGGCATGGTACTGATATGAGAAGTGGCAGTGAGACAAGGAACAGAGGATATGCACGTGGTTTTGGAGTGTACAACAGAGGACGGTATGTGAATAATAGACGTCCTCAGATGAATCAGAGAGGAAGAGGAAGAATCAGGACATGTTTCAGGTGCGATAGTCCCATGCACTGGGCTAACAGTCCTGAGTGTCCAGCGATCCACATAATTTGCAAAAACTGTAATGGCAAAGGTCATTTTGCCAAATGTTGCAGATTGGATAAAGCAAATATGAACTGGATTGGTGGTACAGAAGAAAATGAAGAGGAAGAATGTGTATTTGCTGTCAGTAGCACAGTAAATGGAATGGAACTAGAAAGTCCGAAGACCATCATCAAGATAAATGGTAATCCAGTTAAGATGATGACTGATTCAGGAGCAAAGTACACGCTACTACCTGAAAGAATCTGGAGGAAAATTGGTCCGAGATGGCTGAATGAGCCTGACATCAAGCCAAATGCTTATGGAGGAGTGAAGATTGACATTCTTGGATGGTTTGATGCGGAAGCAGCATTTAAAGATAGAGTCGCCAAAGTGAAAGTTTATGTGTCAAGGAGAGGAGAAACGCCGCTACTCAGTTGGACACATCAGGCATGGTTGAAAGTCAAATTGGATGCCAGTGAAGAGTCAGTCTATATGATTGAATCCAGTGAATTGTCTACGGAGGAAGTGAAGAAGGCAGTATTCAGAGATGAAATAGGCTGTGCAAAAGGGATTATGCATAAAATACAGCTCAAAAAGGAGTGTGTACCAGTTGCACAGAAACTAAGAAATGTTCCGTTGGCAATGAGAGATGAGGTCAAAAGTGAATTCAAAAAATTGGAGGAACAAGGTATAATTGAAAAAATCGATGCTTCAGAGTGGGTATCACCATTGGTTGTTGTGAGTAAGAGCTCTGGGAAAGTAAGAGTATGCATCGACCTCAGAGAACTGAACAAGTGTATCATCCCTGAGAGGCATCCGCTTCCTAACATTCAGGAATTGTTATCTACGATGGGTCCTGCGAAAGTGTTTTCAACCCTTGACCTCACTTCAGCGTATCATCAAATTTGCTTGCATAAAGACTCAAGACAGTTGACAGCGTTCATAACTCCAGAGGGTTTATATCAATACAAGAGAATGCCGTTTGGCCTTATATCGGCAGCCTCTGTATTTCAGAAGACAATGCATCACCTCTTTGATGGTGATAAGGGTATTGTATTTTTTCAAGATGATATCCTCATATTCGCGGAAGATCAAAGAGAGCATGATAGAATTTTGGATGGAGCATTAAGGAAACTACATAAAATGGGCAAGACATTGAGTAGAGAGAAATCGAAAATCTACAGGGAGCAAATTGAGTACTTGGGCCATGTAATATCGGAGCGAGGCATTGCACCTAAACCTGATTTATTGTCTGCCATCAATGATATGGCTCGGCCCTGTAACAAAGAAGAATTAAGAACCTTCTTGGGAATGGCTGAGTATTACTCTAAATATGTTAGGAAGTTTGCTGATCATACGGCTGCGTTGAGAGATCTCACCATAATGAATATTAAATATGAGTGGAACGAGAATTGTGAAAAAGATTTCAAGTACATAAAGAATGCTCTCACAACTGCACCGGCACTGAAGAATTTTACAAGAGGACAGCGAACAATAATCACAACAGACGCCAGCAATGTGGGTCTAGGTGCGGTGTTAGCACAACTGCATAATGGAGAGGAGAAGATAATTGCGTTTTCCTCGAGACTATAAAAGGGAGCTGAAAAGTCATATGCGACTATTGAAAAGGAGGCTTTAGCCATAATGTGGGCTGTGGACAAGTTCAAGAGTTTTGTGTGGGGAACGCAATTTGAGGTAAATACAGATCACAAGCCACTTGTGGAGTTATTTATGAATAAGGGTTTGGACAAAGTGTCAGCAAGGATACGGAGTTGGGTGCATAGGATGCAGGAGTTCAATGTGGTGGTCAAGTATATTCCAGGTGTGAGGAATTATGCTGCAGATTTTCTATCCAGACTCACAAATACCAAAGAAGATAATAAAAAGGATGATGAAGAGAGCCAACAGGAAATGATATGCATGGTTCAAGATACAGCTATTGCCAAGGAGGAATGGCTTACAGGAATGAGTAAAGATAGCAAGCTACAGTTTGTGATGGAAAATATGAACAAAAGACAAGTCCCTATCTCCAAGGTCAAGGAAGCAGATGTACAAGGACTGTGGAGTATCAGGGATGAATTGAGTGTACAGGATGGATACTTGCTCAGAAGGGATAGATTGGTTCCACCTGAAGATCTACGGAAGAAAATAATTGATCTAGGCCGTGAAGGACACCAAGGAATTTCCAAAACTAAGTCCAGAATAAGGAAAACACATATTGGTGGCCCGGATGCGATGCAGAGATCGAGAGAGTCACAAGAAACTGTATCCTTTGTAAGAAATCGGATAAGGATTGTATGAGTAATGAATATCCAATGGTGTTGACTGATGTGCCGAGCAGACCATGGTTGAAAGTGGGAATTTATATTATGGGCCCCATATGGAGTGAAGGCAGCCAGACATTTTGTGTGGTTATGATTGATATTTTAACAAGATGGGCAGAAGTAAAAATGATGTCAAGTGTCGCGACAAAAAACATTATTAATTTCATGGAAGAAGTATGTAGTAGGGAAGGATATCCGGGAGTTATATTAACTGATAATGGCCCCCAATTTGTCTCATAAGAAATGGAAGACTATTTAGTAAAGAGATCGATTAAACATGTGACCAGTGCGATTTATCACCCACAAACCAATGGAGTGGTTGAAAGATACAATAGAATACTGAAGGATGCCATTAGATGGGCATGGGCCAATGGTGTGTGTTGGAAAGAGTCAGTTAACAACGTCATAATGGCACACAGATTTACACCGCACAGTTCGACAGGTATAGCACCTTCCGAATTGAGCAGGGGTAGAAAGGCTATTACCAAGCTCTTTCCTGGATGGATGGGTGAGGTGATAAGTATGGAAGTTGGAACCAGTAATGCTATAGATAAGATAAGGCAAGAGACAATTCAGAAACAAAGTTGAGCATGATAAAAAGAGATTCAGGTGTAATGAAACACTTAGAGTAGGAAGTTTAGTCAGAGTGAAATTACCTGAAGCATTGAGAGTGAGAGGAATGAAATGGTCGGATCCTATCTAAGTTATTGAGGTATTTAAGCATGCTATAAGAACAAGTGATGGAAGTGTATGGAACAATGGAAGAGTCATGGAAGTGATTGGGGAGAATGATGGTGAAGGTGCAAGTAAAAGTGGTGATAGACATGATATGAGTGACATTAGACAGAACAAGAAATGTTCCTTACCGATGAACTCCATATATGCCTTGAATGTAACAAAAGCTCCGATGTCACGTTTTGGGAGAAGATACCGAAGACTGGAACGATTAATGGACTATGGAGAGTGATGGTCTTTCCCCTTCTGTAATGGCTTGGCAGGCGAAGAACGATGGTCTGGAGGGTTTCCCCGAGCAATGCCAGTGGTTAAGATTCAGTCTAAACCTTCCAGCCATCACCTCTTTGTTTTTTCTTTGTCACCCCGAGTGGGACGGGTATGCCCAGACGTGGGTCCCGTGCCTGCTGGGCCTAGAGACCCAAGCTACTCCTCAATGATGAGCCCCAACAAGGGCGAAACATGTTTGGGGATGCTTGTGGTCTCGTGCAGAAGGGATGTGACCTAGCAGTTTGGGTTGGACTGCCCCTTTTGGGGTGGGGCCAAGCCTGATTTGCATCTGGTCTTTCCCCTTCTGTAATGGCTTGGCAGGCAAAGAACGATGGTCTGGAGGGTTGCCCCGAGCAATGCCAGTGGTTAAGATTCAGTCTAAACCTTCCAGCCATCACCTCTTTGTTTTTTCCACGCATCTAGTTAGACCATCAGGAGGACAGGAGGTGTGAAAACCTATTTTTCTCTTAAGTTGGCCACATGAGGGGTTCAAAACGCTTGGCTGCAACTTGTGCCGATGCCTCTTCCATACATAAAGAAAAACCAGTGAAATCGGAGTACAGGGCCAATGACATTTAGGGAAGCTGTTGGTGTCAGTGTTCGCTGAGTATGTTACAGAGATAGGTCTTCCAGGGGCTTCTACACATCCACAGTTTCCATTCTGCAAAGTGTGATATCACCAGCATGGGATGCTGCTGGTATGGAGCGCAAAAAAGGGGAAAGAAAAGATCCATAATTAGACCGACTGTGCACAGGTAAGTGTGCTAGCGATTTGCACCACAGGTTGCATACAAGTGCTGTTGTAAATTATGGGCCATTGTGATCAGGACAGAGGCTGAGGGTGTGGCAGAAGATCACTGTCAAGATCCCCTGATAGCGGCAGGCTTAAGTCCATCACAGGCACAGCTAGTATGAAATTAGGCACTCGAGGAGTAGGGGCTGTTCCAGAGTCCATGGGAGAGAAAGCAGGCATCAATCCAGGTATAGACCCAGGGAGAGATCTAGGTTTGGATATTGCTCCCCTACAAGGCAAAGGAGTTTGTCACATTAGCCCCTTATAGGAGGAAGCCAGCCCAGAGAGGGGTTACTTTCCCTTGGCTTTCATAAGACTAAGGAGGAGCGTCAACTTCTAATTACAGAGACAGTATAAACTGGGTCAATCCAATGAGGATTGAAAGGATCCTGATGCCCAAGGGCATTCTATTTATAAAGAGAAACACCTAAACACATTGGCTTGCATGTGGGAAAACCTAGAGACACATCACATTGCAACACAGACCACAGAAAAGGAGGAGGAGAAGAAGAGCTGCCTTAGCTGGTACAACACTATTGCCATCAGTAGGTTCCAAGTTCTCAGATCAGTAAAGAAGTCCTTGAAAACAGGATGACAGTATGCAGAGAAAGTTGTCCTTCCGAAGATCCTTTCAAAGAGGTGTCTCCTGGGAAAAGTACTTCCACCTGCCTGTCTAAAACTGTAAAGGTGAACGCAATTATTCCGTAATTGACTGAGAAGTTGCCCATAGCAGTCAAAGATAGTCAAAGATATGACTCCTAGGGATACAGCCATCGGTTAGACATGGATATCAAGGAAGCATATGTGGGCACACGCCTGTACTTAAGATCAAGTATGTGAAGTGCTCCTGCTGCTTCAGGGCAAGACAACACAGGGCAACTAGTACCCCAGAAAGCCTTTAACATTTAACAATGACACAAAGATTCAATATCAGCACAATGCATATTATTATCCCTCTAGTGGCAAAGGGAGAATGTATGAGAGCTATGGATCTCCAGGATGTGTACAAGCACATCTTAATACATTCAAATCACCGACGTTTTTCTGATTGGCCGTTTCAGTTCAGAACTACTAGGTCCGAGTTTTTTTATTTGGACGGAAGACAGCACCAATCATCACTACAAAGAGTGCATCCCCTCTGATTGGGGTACTGCATCAGGGGTGCATGGAGACCATCCCTACATCGATGACTGGTTAATTTATGCCTCATTGAGGGGGACGACTTTCCAGACAAGACCAGGAAGTGCAAATTGCTACAATGACTAGAGTTTCAGTTCAACTTCAAGAAGTCCCATCTCCCACCAAGTCTGAGCTTGAGGTTTATGGGAGACAGATTCCATACAGAGCTGAGGGACGTCTTCCTACCAGCCGTTCGGGCACTGAAAAATTAAACCAGACTTAAAAACCTCCTACAACCAAGATCTGCTCCAGCTGGGAGTTGGCTTACTATCCAGGAGGCTGTGGCTGCAACTGTGTTTCTTGTGCCTTGGCCAAGGTTTCACATGAGCCCCTTAGTAAATCCCATCCTCCAGCATTGTCAACCTTTATCTAGAAACTACAAGAGGCAGATAGTCATAACAGCTTCACTTTAACATCAAATGAAGTGTTGGTTGAAACCTTCAAAGCAGTTTTTTGTGGACCGCTGCACCCTTTCTCCAGAGGAAACCGTGCCGACAGATACAATGAGATAGGATGGGGAGCCACGTGGATAGAAAGGGAGAGGCAAGGTCATTGGTCCTCTTCCATAGGGCACACTCATTTGAATGGAAGAAACTGCAACTTGGCCCTATTTTCAATCTCCAAGCATATGGATGGGCAAAGATTCCTGATGCACACAGAAAACTCTGTATTCAGGTCATATCTAAAAGGACAAGGGGGCACAGCAGTATATGCTCTATCAGCCATCTGGTACCCAGTTATGGAATGGGAGAAGAAGCATCAACTGGTCATACCCGCCACCTATTCAAAGGACCCTCAACGTCAGGTTGATTTGTGTGTTCCCATCTTTCCTGGAATATTCCCTTATTCCCTGTTTAGACTGCATTTCAGCAAATTTTGTTTTATTTTTATTTTTTTAAACTTTTATTTTTATTGGCAGAGCTTTACAGCAAACACACATGTCAAAGCAAGAAATACAGACACTGTGAACAACGAAAGTAGAACGGCATTAGTGAGAGCAATGAGGCTAAGTATGAAAAAAAAGAAAAAAAAGTATTAGCCCATGTAGGATAGCAACATTCAGGCACTCGACTATGGAGTAGAGGACAAGTCGCTTTCAGAAATGGTCTCCTCTTGGGCGTTAAAGGAACTATTGAATGCTGACCACACATTTCTGGGACATGAGTGGATAGGGAGCATGGTAAAGTACTCTTCCTCGCAGTTCCGGGACCATGTAAGCATATTCAACCACTTTTGATGAATCGGGAGGATGGACTCTTCCAGTTCTGTAAAATACATTTTTTGGCCACTATGCAGCTTATGTTCAGAAATGTATCCATGCCTTTAATGTTGTTGTTTCCCCACACACCAAGAGGGTCGGGGTCAACCACTGCTCCAATGATCTCAGTTAATGTCCCCAGGATTTTCCACCAAAATTCACCCAGTTCACGGGAAACACCCAGAACATATGCAGGTGATCAGCATTGTCGGCTTTGCAGCGGGGGCAGGACTGTGTGGTGGTGTGAGCAAACCTAGAGATCCAGAAAGGGGTATAATACAGCCTATTCAGCAACTTGTACTTCATGGCCTGATGGCGAAAGTTGAGGGAGACTTTATTGGCGTGTGAACACATCTTTTCCCACATCCGGTCGGAGATCTCGTGACCCAGTTCCGCCGCCCATTCATCGCACACTCTGGAAGGTTGCGGACTGGTTAATTCTGGACTGGACACATGGCACATGGCACATGCTAGTACTATTTTATATAATGAGGAGACCACGCGACGAGTGCCTCCCGAGTTGGCAATGTATGCAATCCCCGGAGTGTCAGGGGTCGGGGTTGATATAGCTCTTATGCAGGATGAATTTAACAGATTTGTGGATCAGTGTCAGCACGCCCCTGGCCTGAGTGGAATAGGAAGTATAGTACCTGTTGGGCCCTCACGTTTGTGCCATGCTCCCGGCCAGTTTGCCATCAGAATGTGTTTCTTGCAGCAGCAAAATCTTGCTACCATGTCTATGAGCATACGCCATAATTTTGCGAGCTTTAGTGTGGTTACTCAAGCCCCGGACATTCCATGACATTACAGTGGTGGGCATCTCACTTGTCTAGGGTACATCCCAGTTCATTTGTCATAGGACATGTTCACAGTCCGTAAATTTACTCCTGAAATGCTCCAACATATCGCGGTAAACTGGTCTACCTCTGCTATTTCCAACATAACTCCCCATGACAATACCTGCCCCTCCCTCACCACACAACAATAACAGGCATTGTCCCTACCCTCCCCCCATCCACAATAGCTGTCATCTCCTCCAACCAAAATGCTAGCCGACCCCCCCCCCCCAACTTGGTCCGATGGCTCTGATGGCCCAATAGATGTGAAGTACTTAGGCAGTACCTAGAGCAGCAGTGTACATAACCATCAAACTTTACCATATGCCAGCGTGTACAGCAGGGAAAAAAGGTGAATAAAGCATAGCTGAGTTTGGTCTAACAGTCTCAACCACCATAAGGATTAATTGTCGGACCAGGGGTAGAGCCCTGCATCCGCACTGCAGGCGGCATGGGGATGTAGTAGTCAAGGAGTGAACTAAAGAGAGGCTAATATCAAATAAATAAACCTCGGTCAGTAAGCATCAATTTGTCAAGATTAAAGCTGGCATAGTAAGCAGTACCATCATAACATTAATGAGCGAATATTAATAAGCCTATATTGATATTGTAGTGAAGGAACACGGCATTACTCAGGCACCGTCCATAGGGTCCTCAGCTGGAGCATGGGGAGGCATCTGTGCCTCTATAAATTTCACTGCCTCTTCCGGGACAGTAAAGAAGTACAGCTTTTCTTTGAAGGTGAATTTGAGTCTCGCCGGGAATAGCATTGCGTAAGGGATGTGGCGCTCTCTCAACAATTTCTTAACACCGAGGAATTGGCGTTGTTCCTGAGAAGTCAGGGAAGATCCTAATTATGTGAGAGCCAAGGCGTAGTTCACCCTTTTCCCACGACAGATGGAGAATCCGATCCCTGTCTCTATTATTAAGGATCCTGGCGATGACAGGCCTGGGAAAGTCACTAGGCTTGGGCCGTGGAGACAGGCCCGATGGGCTCTCTCAACAGTAAAAAAAGGGGATAGGTCGGGATCGTCAAGTAGTTCCTTAAGCAAATGTTATACTGCCAGTTCCATACGACCCTTAAGAGCTTTTTCCGGGACCCCGATTATCTGGACATTATTCCTGGGGGATCGGGATTCTAAATCATCACATTTTGCTTTTACGGCTTTCATGTCGCGGGACAAGGAAGCCACTGTGTCCTGAAGGGCATGCAGACTGTCCTCGTTGGCGCCAATTCTGGTTTCGGCCTCTGTGATTCTGGTCCCGGTCTGATCAACCCTCGACCTTAATGACGCAACATTCGCATTGATGTCGTCCAGTTTTTCATGAAAGGAGGAAAAGTTCTTGGCCATGGATTCCATCATTACAGTGAGGTCCGGGGTGGGTGTGACAGGACGTGAGTCGGGCTCATCTGGATCTGGTGAAGCATGCTTCGGTTCTGGTCTTGGAGCTGCCTTGGCGAACTTATCCATGGCACCCACTTTTCCCGCCCCACGGGAACGGTTAGCCATGTTGTGTATGGTGAGGAGTGTGGTGTGGAGCAGACCAGGCACCAGGGAGTGATATATGGATAGTCCCTTGATCCAGAATGGTTGGCCCGAGGGGGGTATGCCAGGGGATAATGACGGACCCGAGCAGGGGCACAGGGTGGCAGCAGGGGCACAGCCGCGATGGTCAGCAGTGAGGATGAGGTATGGCGTCCGCTGTTTTCAGGTGGTCGAGGCGGAGTCCGAGGTTGAATGGACAGAGGTTGATGGAGACAGGGGAAACAGAGGTAATCAGGAGGTGGTATGCGTGCTGCCTATTTAACGCAGCCGGGGCGCGGTTATTTGAGGTCGTGGTTGGCCGGGGTCCGAAAGGCTCGCACCAGGATGTCAAATCACTGACGGATTGGGGGAGAAAGTAATGTAGGCAGCACAGTGCAGTTTCCTCCCAGTCTATTTAGCCATACATCAAGAGCTCCAATCAAGAAGTCCGCTAGAACAGCTCAGGGGCTAGTGTACCATCCAAAGGATACCCTAGCGGGCAGGTAAGCCCTGCAGGGCGACGTGAGGGGTGGTGTCACAACAAAGGCCTAGGACTAAGGCTTGTAGTGAGGCCAAACAAATTGTATAATGGAGGCATGGACTGTGGAGCAGTCCACCAGGGGACATTGTGTAACTGAGCACAAGGGGAGCCGAGGGGGCCCGCTAGGTGGTGCGTAGGGCCGGTACAGGGTTAGTGCCTAGGCACTCGCTGCGCGCGGGGGCCGTCACCCCCCTAGACACTCACCTGCGGCAGTGATGAGGGAGGATCCAGTCCGGTTCCAGAGCCGCCATCACAGGGCTCTGACAGCGCTCGCTGAGGCGGGCCCAGCTGCAAGATCCGGGGCAGGCGGAGGAGAGGAGGTCCCCCCAGGCGGCTGAAGGGTGGTGGATGGCAGAGCAAGACAGGCAGGCGGTGGAGGCTCAGGGGGGGCAGCCCACACCAGGAGCAGGTTGCCGGAACGCCACAGGGTGGGCCGGGTCCGCAGCCCCAGGCGGCCGGCTGCAGCCGGATGATTAGGCCCAGCCCTGCCGATGCCCCTGACTGTGTTCGCCAGGGGGGCGCAGGAGCAGTCAGTGCAGCCCTGGCCGGCCCACTGACACCACGGGCACAATACGTGGCCGCAGCAGCGCCGCAGCAGCAATCCGGGGCCTGTCAGCTGGAGCGGCTTGTCAGGGCAGGCCCTTGACCGGGAAGATTCAGTGGCCGCAGCTGGGCACAGAGTGTCCGATTTTCTTCCAAACTGGGGGCAGTCGTCACTGAAGGTGTCTGCTTTACACAGAGCTGGGATCTGGCACCGAAGAGAACCGCTGATGTAGGCAGATAGGTGTTGAGGTTGCGCGGAGCTCTGGGGCTAAGCAGCCATTTTCCAGGCTGCTCAACAGCGCACCCTGCGTTTCAGAAAATTTTCAACAGATTTAGGATGTTGGTTACAGACCTATTTCCCACAGGAGCTAACAGAAAGTAGGAGAAATGATGCTCTTATTCCTCAGCAGGAACGTTGATGCTTTGGCCATGGTTTGACCGGACGGACTATGATATGTTTTCCCTCCCTTTCTCCTGTTCCCCAAGTTGTTACTGAAGTTCAGGCAACAGAAAGCATCTCTGATTCTGGTAGTTTCTTGTTGGTTTCAACCAGGGTTCCGTCCCTTCTGAATCTGGCTGACAAGGAGAAGTTATTGTTGGATCTGTCACCACTCAATAGTCTTCGCGTTACTCTCAGATCAGAATCTTGCATCCCTTTTTCTCTTGGCTTGGCTGTTGAGAATGAGGGGCTGATGATTATCGGAAAGTGTGGCTTCTCCATTCTTGATGTCATGAGATTGGCAACTAGAAATCCATGTACTCATCATTGCAGTTCCTTCCAGCAGTGGTGATAAGTGAAAGTTCTGAATGCAGTTTCTTGCCCACCCCCAATATACTTGTTCTTCTTTAAGAAAGTTTTCAAAAGCATCTGGTGGTCTCTACCCCCAAGAGAAAATAGGCCATCATTAAGGCATTTCATGTTTTCTCACGAAGGCCTGGCAGTTCTGGAATCATTAGTTCATATATTGTTTATACAGGTTGTATACTTCAGAATCCTCTCTAAACGTTTTCCCTTCCTCCTTGAGATTTGTCAGTAGTTTTAAGGTTATGCAGGGCCCTCCAATTTCCAATTAGAGCCTGTTGAAACTTGCCTACTTCAAGTGTGGATATACAGTACACTGCTTTGGTAGATGTTTCATCTTTGACAAACCTTGTGATATTGGTGCCTTGGTTTTTATGGGCCATTATCTAAAAGGTCTCCCGGAAGACTTGGCATTAAGAACAGGGCACTCTTTTTTGCTGAAGAGCTGCTATTCCTTTCACTTGGAACAGTTTTTCGATCTGTTTGAAGTCCTGATCCCAGTTCCCCTGAGGAACAGACCCTACATTGTCTTGATGTAGAGATGATGCCAAAAATGGAAAGGAAGAAAGAAAGAAAGAAAGAAAGAAAGAAAGAAAGAAAGAAAGAAAGAAAGAAAGAAAGAAAGAAAGAAAGAAAGAAAGAAAGAAAGAGAACCAAAAGAGAAAAAAGGGAGAGAAAGAAAGAAAGAAATAAAGGAAGAAGGAATACATTTGAAGAAAGGTTTTGGTAGGACGAAGGAACCTTATTTAGGGAGTAGTATGATGAACGAGGGAGTCCAGTGTAATGGAGAGTGCCATATGTAATGTAAACTTGATAATTTTCATAAGAAAATGAGAAAACAGTTTCCTGTGTAACATTTCACTTCATCCATGTAAGATCAGCAAATATGGCAAACAGCTTTTCTGCCCACGTCCAATCGTACATGCCAACTTTGGCCAGTTTTGAGAGACGTTGTCATGTAAAGTGAGAATTTGCAAAACAGGTCTTTTTTGCATTGGGATTTCCATTGCGTTTGTTTTTCCGTAGATCTAAAAAAACACACCTTTGGGGTGCAGATTTTTGCATACATCTATCTCTTACCTATAACTTGAGCAAGCCAGAAAGAATTTGAAAATGAGAGCAGTCAAACTCAAGATATTCACTTTGTTAAAATCCAAAAAATGTACCTATAATAAATGGCCTTAATATGCATAGACACATTTATAGAAATATATAAGTGTATATATACGAACACACACACACTGGACGACCTAAAAATACGGGGATGGTTTAATGCACTTGCGCGTAGCCCTCAACATTCCTAGACGAGAGCATATCTCCGCTACTAGGAAAGCCTGCAAATGGCTCTCCATAAGCCAAAAAATTGATTTAAAAACCATCTGCCTCACGTACAAGTCCCTCAATCACCTAGCACCACCATACCTAGCTAACAAATTCACCATGAAACCTGCTACCAGATCCACCAGATCCTCCAACACTCTATGTTTGACAGTGCCCAGATTCCACCTAATAAGAGCTGGAGGGGCAAGTTTCACAGTACTTGCCCCCCAACTCTGGAACACCCTACCTCTCAACATCAAAACTATCAAGTCCTTCCAGATCTTCAGGAAGCAGGTCATCAGCTGGCTCCTAAACAAAGAGTAGCCCCACTAACACCAGACCTCTCACCCCTGCCCGGTAACTGGCTCATGTACTGTATGTATATTGTAACTGTATATTGATAAATGTATATATATGTATGTATTATAAGTATGCACGAAGTATGCAACGCAAAGATACTTCTCAACGCTGTAACCGTATTCTTAAGCGCCCTTCTACCCCTGGGTTCGGAGCGCTATACAAATAAAATAAACAAACAAGCATGGTAGGATTGTCACAAGGCCAATATAACCGTTTTTTGTTGCTCTACTTTGTTATTCCCATGTTCCCTCTGCCCACCATCTTGTCAAGCCTGGAAACACTTGTGTATATGCGCCATACCGATGTACGATAAAAGAAAACCTAAAAAAAATGTGCTTTTACTGCTAATTGTTTTATTGCAGTATGGTTAATTTAAATTTTTTTACTTATTTTCAATTCTGGAAAGCAGCAAAACGGGGGTCGGGGAGGGTCCTGCAATTGTCCATTAGAACCATAATCCAACGTCTCACCCCGATAAACCATTATCCCATAGTCCAAATTTACCCTCTATGCATTTTTCCATTTATATAGTAGGTGAATGCCTTTGGGATTAATATTCTTTATTGAAAAATGTGTGCAGTGAATATTCCGTAATGAAAGCACTCACAGATACAAATAACATGGATAAAACATATCCTGGCACAATGATGCATGATTTATTCCCACATGGACACAAACCGATGCACACACAGCACAGACATCACATATGGGGACACAGATGTGAATGGGTAGACTATTCACATGCAGACACCAACACACTATCCAAAACATACTCTATTTGTCTTACGCTCTGTAATGATTAATGTGCACAATTAAGCAGATGCTATGCTTACTCAAATGCTTGATTTGCAAAACTTTTTAATTCACAAATTATTTCAAAATCTCTAAAATACATTGGGTTTTGGATTCAATTTGAATCAGTGTAGATTAATTAAAAAAACGTACAAATTCAATATAAAACACGTCATTCCCACATACACTTTCATGCAATAGCCTATACATCAGATTATTACATAAAAACGGGGCACAATTATCACATTTTCAACTAACCTTAAAAATAAAATCTTTCTTGGTTATCCTATTTACAAAAAAAGTGATTTCAGTTGAGAAAATAATTAACCAGATAAGATTTAAGACACATATAATCAATTTTAAAAAATGGGACTCGTGAATGAGGCTCCTGTCCACTCAACATGTTACTGTTAAATAAAGCTCTTCTTAATTGAACGTTCTTCATGGGTATAAAAAAGAACTGATCAACTGTTTCTCTGATGTCTTCTAGATGGTCATTTGTATTTAATGGTTCTCCCATTATGGTTAAAATCTAGAAACAAAGTAAAATGTACACAGATCAAAAACATCTTATTATGTTATCAGATGTTCACTATCATACTAACACATACTTCTTAGTTGTGCTTTGGTTTTCAATATAAAGTCATTATTTCTAGAGCATATAATCACTCCAAAGTTAGTTCGCCAAAATTGGTTTGTCAGGAAGGGCTAATATAATTGCAGTTCTTCCAGTTGATGCAACTTTATGAAAAATGCAAAGAGCAAAAGAAAGAGGGTAATTTTCTCCCTCTTTTTTAACCCTACAATATGGGAAGAGTCTGGAAGTCCATAAGCAATGATTTGTTGACCTTGTTATATGGTCTACCAACGAAGGTTGTGTTCTTGCTATGGATAACCGTAAAGTATGCTAATAAGTTGCAAAATTGCTTTCAATACACTGGGCCTCATTACGACCCAGGCGGTAAGGGGTTTACGGCAGCATTAACAGCGCCGACCCTTACCGCCTGAGTACGAGGTCCCTTAGCGCCATGGCGGATTTAACACCTGCTTTTAGCAGGTGTTAAAATCCATGGCGCTAAGGGACCTTGATGTTAATTACGCCAACGTAATTTACGGTGGCGTAATTAACGCCTTCCCCACTCCCATTATGCCCTATGGGGCAAAAATGGGAATGGGGAAGGGTAAATGGGGATTGGGGACTTACCGCCCCGCCAAGGTCGGAATGGGGCGGTAAGTCCGCCAACCACCATGGCGTAAACATAGTTTACGCCATGGTGGTAAAGTCACGGCCCAGGCGGTAACTTACCGCCTGGGTCGTAATGAGGCCCACTGTCAAATAAGAAAAAGGGTAACAATATTTGCTCATTTTCATTACCTAATTTTCTGTAAAAGGTGAGGCTTAATAAGAAATATCACTCAGTTAAGGGACTCATTACAAATTTGGTGGTATACATCTGCTGAAATACCACAAAACAGATGTACTGTTACCGCCACTTGGTCTGGAGGAAGTACCATCAGATTACAAGTGGTGGTAGTTAGTGTTAGTCCCCATTTATTGGAGTCCTTAGGACTCCATGGGAATTTTGGTGTAATTACCACAGGCTGTGGATCCTACAATTTAGCAGTAAGGCAGAGGTATTACCTCCAGCAGTCTGCTTGAAATTTATCCTGCGCCTTACCTCCAAACCTGTAGTTTGGCTGTGTGGTAATGCAGAGGTAGTGCAGTGGTAACCATGTCACCACTATATTACCTCCGTTTTTGGTTGCACCATCAAACTCGTAATGAGGCAAGTCCTTAGTTGCTCTCCAAAAGTAGGTTTTTCAAATTCTATTTGTCCACTCAGGTTTTGTTCAGAAAAATCTTTCAGAATTTCTCAGATCAACCTTTTCTAATCAGATGAAAAAAGAGAAGGGATATGGAAACCTTTTTAATTTGAATATAACCGTTATTTTGTGTTGATCAAGAACATATCAGCACTGAGTAGATCTTGTATCTAATTCACTATCTTTTTAAAATAAAGTGAATTGCTAGAGACTTACCTTTGCTTTATTGTAGTTGAACATACAAATGCCATGCAGGCTTTTACTGGGACTGGTATTAAAAGCGAACCAGAATAAAGAGTCTTATTTCTCAGTTCCGCAAACATAAATACACTTCTTCACATTCATACTTTGAACATTGAATTTTTAGAATGATGTTGTCAGTTAAAAAATATTTCCTTCCTCCTTACCAATTAGAATTTTACACCACAAATTGGGCCTACAGTCTTGGTTTGTGTATGTCATGAGGGTGAAATTGAACTTATTCTGTACTATCTTTGACTGCCCGCCAGCAATCACTTTGCTTATTGTTACACATGAAGCTGTTATGAGTCAATCATGTCCCCCACTAAACCTTTTTGTTCAGGAGTGTAAACATTTGTTGACAGAGGTAGGTTGTAATCTACAGACCCTCCTATTGAACACATTGTATATACAAAAAAGATTGAGAACATTGGAATGGTCTAAAGACCATGATCGTTTTGGGAAATACAAATTGTACACTGAATAGGCGGAAATCAACCATCATTATTCTTTACGTCCTAACTACTTAGTACGGTTCCCTAATCCTAAATTTCACTACATTTTCAAGCGTTTTCATTTCAATCGGCAGGGTACTATGCACCGATGGGGCATCGAACGGAGGGTCAGTGGAAATCTTGAAAAATCTTATCCATTGTCCTGGAACTTTCGATTTTGGACATTTATTCTTTGGTAAATTTGTTTCGAGCCCTATGTATTTGAGTTCACTTTCTCATTTTGAACTGCCTAATGAATGGATTTCATAATAGTTGAACTATTGCTTTAATAATTTGCTTGACTTTAATCCACGTTCACTTGAGAGGATCTATTTATCTATGAAATACTTCCCATAAGGTGAATGAAAAGTTTTAAGAGTTGTAAGTATTTATGTCTTATATTGACTGTCATTTTATGACTTATTCTTTGCCTTGTGAAAATGTTTAATAAAGTATGATACAATAAAATATTAGTACCCGCCGAGGGGTTTATGGCAGCCTCCCAGCCAATCAGGAGGCTCAGAACAGGGGCTTGCCCACACAGTAAAGCCCCTGCTCTGAGCCTTCTCGGAGCTGGAGGCCGCCATCTTCCCTCACCAGGATCAGGTAGCGCGCTCCTCCACATCCGCTTCCCTCCAACCCTAACCCCTTTTCACTTCTCCAATGCCCCTCACCCCAAACCATTTACCTGGTGCTGCCTTGTCCCTTGCCGGTGCTGGGAACACTAATGTTCCCGGTGCATCCCTGTCACAGCAATGGCCGCCATGGAAAGGAAGAAGGGAGAAGGGACTTCTCCCCAAACCATGGCGGCCATCTGATTTCTAGTTTTTTCTCAAGTTGAAAAACAGCAAACATGCTGTTTCGCAACTTGAGAAAAACACTATAAGTACCTTGGTACAACGTGCTGGGGTGCCAATAGAAATAGAACAGGAGCAGGGGGAGGCATTAACAGTCAAGTAATGCCCTGGGGCTAACGTCAAAGCCCTCATTTCGCTCGGGCATCTAACTTATGCTGGGGCATTACCTGACCAGTAATTCCCCCCTGCCCCGCTCGGGTTATATTGCTTAACTATTCTATGGCCCTTATTAGGAGGTTGTCGGTAGGTCACCGGTAGTACCAGTGGCTTACCGTCAACCTTGGCTTACTGTTTCCACCCCCCGATATCCCAGTTATCCCATAGGACTCCACAGGAATGGGAACACTGAAGTACTGTTGTTCTTAATGGTGCCGGTGCTTCAGTGATTTATCTGCGGGTAGGTAGGTTAGGCCTGCCGGTAGTTCACAGCCCCAGCCAGCAGACTGGGAGTGAGCCAGGCCAGAAAAGGTGCTTTTCCAGACCAACTCTTTACTGGCACCTTATTTTCGTGAACGGCTGCCTTATAATGTGTTTATTTATTTATTTATTGTGCATTTGTTAGGCGCTTATACAGCAAGTAAATACTGTTTCAAAGGGCCCACAGGGCAACAGGGAGGGAACATGGGATTGAAAGCAATGAATACAGTGGAAGATAAAGACAAACCTACTATGCCTTTTGAGTATTCAGAACATGCAAGTGCAGCGAGAAGAGGGGAAGTGTATGTGGGGGTAAGTGCTGGAATGTCCGTGATCGAGGGTGAGCAGCAAATGGTGTGCATAGTATGGTAAGTGCTATGTGGCCTGGAGCCGCATTGGGTAGAAAGTGCAAGCCTACAACATTGAGGCCAGTGGGTGCCGAGGCAAGTGCTGCGAGGTAGGCAGAGGCTTCGGCGGTTGGGTATGGGTGGCCAGATCCCAGAAGGATATATAAGGGCCCTGGCCACCAATCACAGCGACTGTGAAATTAGCAAAAGAGGGAAGAAGGGAAGCAGGAGGTGAATAGTAAAGTCTTGAGGAGCTACTGGAACTTGAGGAAGTCCTGCTCAAGATGAAGAGGAAGGGGGAGGCTGTCCCATAAGAGGGAGCCAGCTGAATAAAGTGCTCAACCTCCGGCCCTCTGTTTACCGAAACGCTTTAAACACAGATAGTTGGTGCCAGAGGACCACAGAGGTCTAGATGGAGAGTATTTAATAAGAGGAAGTTGTCGATAGCGTGGTCCCAGGCCCCATGCAGATTTGTGGATGAAGAGTGATTTGAATTTAATCTGTGCAGCAACCGGGAGCCAGTGAAGAGTTTTTAGGGCACGAGAGATGCGCTCCCTGGGCTTAAGGCCAAGGATAAATCTTGCTGCCCTACCCTGGATTAGCTGGAGGGGTTGTAAAGTGGAATAAGGTAGATTAAGGAGAAGGCTATTGCAGTAGTGAAGCCTAGAGAGAACCAGGGCTCGGATAACATTGAGCTTCTGGGGGAATGTCAGAAAAGGGAGCTTTCCTTCGAGAAGGAAGACTGGAAAATAGGACTTCTTGGAAATCTCCTGAGTGTGAGAGAGGAAGGAGAGAGAGGAGTCGAAGATGACTCCAAGGTTTCCTTGTTCAGAATAAGGAGAAAGGGGAGAGCCCATAGAGGATGGCCAGAGTGAGGGGAAAAAAGTGAGATCAGGGGTCCCAGTGGGAATGATCTCAGTCTTGCTGGCATTGGGGCATAATGAGGGCCTATATCCTTTAACAACTTCCTTTCAAAAGTCAGGGTTTCTTGAGTTCGAGCACTCAAAAAGGGAAAAAATGTGGACAGTTTTTTTAATCATGTTTAAATTGGACGTGATTCATACGATTTGTATTCAAGGAACTGCTCTAGATGTATTTTTGCAGCAGGTTGTAAAATTCGAATCCCTATTCAAAAGGGCTGCGAAGTTTTGTACCAATGATATGTAAACATTTCGCAAGTGTTCTTGTTTCTATTGTGGTTAGTTGATAATATGAAATGTTTCCTTCTAAGGACCTCCACTCCTTGTTATATGGGCACTCTTTACATCCCAGACTGATTCTCTTCTTTGCCCTCTGTCTAAACAAGATGTTCCTCTTCATTTTCACATGCTCAGTTACATTTAAATTCACATTAAAACAGTATATTTCTGTGAAATGAATAAATATTGGATTGTAAGTCAAAATTACTCACAAAACATGGAAGATGATTCAATATTCTAAAATAACTGGTTAAACCAATGAAGCCCGGATCCCCCAAAGATCCATATTTAACACACTTCAGTTTCATCAACATACACTGTCACCTATATTAAAAACAAAGTCACGACTAAGACACATTACATGTTTGTAGTTTTCTTATAACAATACTTACTATAGATACAACATTAAAATACTATCAGATGTGCATTACTCAACAAAAAATAAGCTGCAGAAGCCATTGCCAGCATTGAGATATGGCAAACAACACAGGAAGCTCGAACTAGATTGCAAAACTGCAAATGGAATACATCTGCTATGTTAACTTAAGGTCGCTTGGCAATCAACAGACACACATACAAAGGCATGGTCCAATGAGGTTCAGTATATACAAGTATGTGTGGGTGTGACCCCTATAGGGTGTAGGGATGGTAACTAGATCTCATAGGGGTTGATCAAACGCAATGTAATGCGCGTGAATACAGTAGTAGCTGTCCAAGGGATCAATCTTTGGGAATATGGATCTTCCACTGCAATCCATGCCTAATAACATGAAGTCCAAACCTAACCATGTGAATCCTGTCTTCCCTAGAACCTCTAACTGGTAAATCAAATCTCAAAAGCCTATATGTGGGTATCCTGGTTTCCCCCTGCATTCCCTCACTGAAACAGTTCTAGGGTTACACTATCCAGTCGTTTTTCTTTTTAAATCCACTGCTGAAATAATGCAGTTCATTGTGGCTTGGCTATCTGGTTTCCCCAGGATCAGAGATGTAGCACTCTCTCCTCTGCTTTGAACTCATCATCAAAGTTGTCTTTTCCACCGCTCATAGTGCACTGCTTACTCTTAAAGGATAGTTCCGGGACTTTTTTTTTATTGTCCCTACGGTTCGGCCATGTGTTTTTAAGCATAACTCGGTAGATCGTAGAAAACTTTCCTATGAACCTTACCCGACTTTTCGTCCATTAACGCACTCGAAATCAGCCGCCATTTTCTGATAATCCTATCATTTCCCTCCATCGCCCTGGCTCACCTGCTTTTGCGGCACTAAATCAAATCCCCCGCACCTGAAACAGACTTTATCAAAACATTCATATTCCCCGCCTCTATCCGTGACGTGACTGTGCTGCGTAGGCAAACGCGCCCAGGCGTCTTCTACGCGACTACACACATAACCCGGAAACCAACACAGATCAGCTCACAACACAGCGTGCCACAATTGGGAATATGAAACTGTACTTTTAAATCAAACTGCAAGATTGTAAATTTGGTAAAGTACATTTATTTGACATCAAATGTTTAGAGAATATTCAGCGATTTGCATTTTTATTTGCTCACGTTCCAAAAAGTTCGTTTTGAGGCACGCAATGTTCCTTTGCTGTACACAGGGTCTTAGATCATCTCACAATACAGCGCCACAATTCGGAATATGAAACTGTGGTTTAAAAGCAAACGGCAAGATTGTCCATTTGGCAAAGTACATTTATTGGACATCAAATGTTTAGAGAATATTCTGCGATTTGCATTTTTATTTGCTCTCGATCCAAAATAGTTCGCCTTTAGGCAAGCGATGTTCGTGTGCAGTACACAGGGTGTTGGTTTACGATAAAATAAGCTCTTCGGTCGCACTGATAATCGCATGGCTGTTCCACCAACGAGGCACTAGGCCACCACAACGGTCTGTATGTTGCATCTAGCCGTTAGTACCGCGTAAGGGCATACTTGTACTTGGCGATCGTCCCATAAAATGGTCAGGGTGGTAACGTTGTTCACGCGGAGAAGCAACTGGCGGTTGAAAAAGCCATCCGCCGGTGTCTGGTACTCGTGACACATACAATAATGAATGATGTACCTGTTTGAAAAACATAAAAAATGAAATTAGTCTCACCATCAGATCTTTATTAAAATTATTCATTTTATATATTAGGTTGGGAAATTATTTCATAGCTAGGACAGTGCAACTGGGTATTATACGTCAAGGGGGGGCTGTAGGATACTGAGACAGTCCCCCAGTGCAGGGGTTGACAGGGAGGCAGTGCAGGTGGAGAGTGGAAGGGCCCAGGACCGAGGTAGCAGACAGTGGACCAGTTGTAGCAGGGGAGAGGGAGAGAGAAAGCAGAAGCAAAGAGGAAGGTTTTGAGGTGCTTCCGTAAAAGGAGATGGTTCTCCTCAAGATAGTGCGTGGTACAAAACAATATGCCACATAGAACGAACAAGTACAACTTAACCCGTCTTTAAAGCTACTGTATAGTAATTAAATTGCGGTATAAACTCATCTAAAGAGTTACTTACATTATATTTGCATTTTCCATTGTGTCTGTGCGTAGGGCAGCCCCGAAATACCACTCCTTCTATGCCGACGTTATTTCTTCTAATGAACGAACATTAAATGGCTTTCGTTTCTGAAATTATATTCATTATCGTTTACGTTATTGCACCACACCCCCAAAAAGAAGTCTTTCCGGATGGTCCCGGCCTGTCAAGGTCAAATAACAATAGAACCTTATACTGAGTCGTGGGCCATTCCGGCACCCGAGCAAAAAATCAAAGCAGCTGACCTTCACTTTGAACGAGCACACATTCCTAGTTAGCTACATTCAGTGTAAGGCCATCTCACAGGACTTGAAATTTACACTCCATCTTTGCATTTTGTGTGCGTGTATTTGCAGCCCCAGAGAACCATAAATACGGAGACATTCTATATATTTTGAAAAATGATTTATATTACTGTTTGGTTTAATTCAATGCGCAAATGAACAAGGTTGGAGAGACACATTGCATGTACACTGAGCAATCACTTTTATTTACACAATACATAGCTACACATATTCAATGGGCCTGCGACATGAGGAGACTCGAGAGCAAAGTCACAGGTGACACTCGGGTGGTTCGCACTACTGCACGGTGAAGGGAGGGGCAACGGTGGAGAGACACATTGCATGTACACTGAGCAATCACTTTTATTTACACATTACATAGATACACATATTCAATGGGCCTGCAACATGAGGAGACTCGAGAGAACAGACAATCAAATTACAATCATTTAAACCGTGATGTGTATTTCTCAATGAGCTCTTCTTTAGGTGGACATGGAACAGAGGCAATGTTGGGTGGCAATGCAGTTGTCCCCTGCACAGGTTCGTTCACAACTCCATGTATGTGCCTATCTAGGACATCAACAATAAGTCTCTCAATAAAGTCATATTGCATATCCTCAAACACTGGTTTGATAATCCATTGTTTACTTCTTTTAGTGAAGACCTTATTGTAGCGAAGCGTCCCTAAAGTTCCGGTCGTCCTACTTTGTTGACGGCCAACATTATGGTTATGTGCCAAGACCGCTAGAAGAGTCCGATTTATCATGCCCTCCATGCCAATATGCAATCGTTTTGGCCTGTACTTTAGGCACATATTGTGGAACACCTCCAAATCTCCTGTGTGGCAGAATTCCGTGAGTCCCCTCAAATCTCTTGTTATAGTTTTATCAAATACAATCTTTTCAATGGCTTTGTGAGTGGGTGATGAAGGAATCAACCACTTCTTCTTCTGTGCCTCCTCTGTGGACAAATGGCCATGTTCACAATTGTGGAAATGTTGGTTTGTGTTCCAACGGTGAACGTTGGTACAGTGTAGCATTACTGACCGCCATTTTTCCACATGTTTTTGAGCTCCACCAAAGATGGTTGCTGATTGACTTGGACCACTGTGAAATACCTTGCATATCTTTTTTTTTACCTGCAGCTGACATTTTTTTATTGATTGTTTTTGCAAGATGCCAAACGTCAAATTGGTGATTTATATTTTTGTACTCTTCTCTCATTGTCTTGGCAATTGAAACGTGTCTGTCCGTGGCTATCAGGTCGATCACCATTCCCCGCGATTGTAGTTCTTGCAATGATGCTACAAAGCCAACTTTCTCCATGGCAACTGAGGATGTACTTTGTGACACCTGCACGACCACCGAACTCACAATTTTCTTACTTTCCATGTCCTGAAAGTGGTAGGTGCAGTACTTGGCTGAAAATCCTGGGCTGTCGCACTGTCCATCACCGGCTAGCCTGAACCGTTTGCCCGCGAATGTACTATCAATAGACATTTTTTCCATTCTCCAAGCTTCGCTAATGGCTGGAAATAGATAATCGGTTTGGTATTTGTAGAACTGAGTTTTCGCAATGAAATGGATTCCCACAAACTGAATGAAAGACTCTAACTTTTTAAAACTTGAACCACTAAAAAGTGCAGCCGCTGCACAAAGTAGATTGCCTGCTGGCAGTTGCCCCAGCATGGGTTGTGCAGACCATGAGAAAGGATGATATTTTGTACAGGTGGCGTGTATTTTAAGGTTAGTGCCTCGAATTGCACGAGTCACATTAATCAATGGCTCCCCACATACTTCCCCACCAACCGAATGCCCACTTTTCATCCGAATAATAATATCAATCAAACAACTATCGAATACAATGAATTTGGCCTCTTTCCTTATACTGTCACTCTGCATCCCAGCTGGTTCGGCCTGTAACGTTGAGGACATGTCACTCAAATGAAAGGTAGAATCTCTGATATCGTCTTCCGCTATGTTCAGTTATATTGATGGTGTTTCATTGTCGTCCACTTCATTCTCTTCCATTGCAACATCTGTTCCTTCTCCGGCGATGGGTGAATAAAACAATTTCTTCAACTTTCTCGCGGTCTTAGTTTTTGCGGGTGTGGATTCTGTGAATTGATCTCCGACTGCATCCGAACTACCAGGAGGACATTCACTATCAATGGCTGGTGGTGGTATAGCTCCGTTGTCAATCACTTCATATTCTTCCCATTGGCACGATGCATCTCCAGTCTCAAGTCCCTGCCAAAAGGTTTGACAAGCAACATCTCTCGTTCGCTTCACTGTCTGTGTAGATCTAGTTTGTACACCCACTCGCAACTAGAGGACAGATTGGAAAAGGGATGTTCAGTTTAAACACAACTTACAGTATTGAACTATTAGCAGTGAAAAACAACATAATATAGTGACCAGGACACTAACCTTCTTTTGCTTTCTTTTCTTTGAAACTTTCTTGCCTCGAACTTCAACATCAGGACGCTGTTGCTCCGACTCGTGTGTGCATGTCTCCACTTCCTCTTGCGCTGCAACGACTATATTTTCATGATAAGCACATCCATCACGCACTGACGCTCCATCGACTCCCTGAAACATAGAACTTTCATTAGTATGTATAATAATATCGAAAACACAAAATGTACTTGGGGACCAATACGCACGTACATCTCAATAGCAAAACACGAATGAACGCTTTGTGTAGAACATTCAAACGACAATTATTCACGCATTGTTGATCTAGTTAGATGGAACTGTCAAGATCCATACCTCGGGCTCCTCATAGACTTCCATTGATGATATTATTGAAGACGATGCTTCAGTAACTTCCTGAAACACAGTAATTGCATTAGTATGGTTTTCTATTTTGTTAAAAAGAACATAAACTTTGTGCAGGCGTCAACGGCTCATCTAAATAGACCTGCACAAATGATCAGTTGTCTAAAATAAATAATGGATATGTAAATATGATTCGATTTGCTCGATCGTTGGAAGTGTCACCACCCAGAGATCTGCATCAACTACTAGGGGTGATGTTCTTGTAGAAGAAGCTCCGTCATCTCCCTGAAACATAGTACTTGCGTTAATAAAGAAGGAAGTATAGCGGATGTAATCACGTCATATGATTTCGCTTGATCGAACTGTCAGTATCCATACCTCGAAATGCATAAGAACATCAAGGGACGATGTAACTGCGGTGCACACTTCTGCAAGCTGTTGCGCCGACCTGTAACTGCATGCTCCCCCTTCTTCTTGGACTAATGCTCCATCGACTCCCTGAAACATAGGACTTTCATTAGTAATGAACACAATATTGAAAAAAGAAGACACATAGGAGGGCGACGACAGAAGGACATATCAATGGCTAAAAACGAAAGAAACATTGGGCCTCATTACGACCCAGGCGGTAAGTTACCGCCTGGGCCGTGACTTTACCACCATGGCGTAAACTACGTTTACGCCATGGTGGTTGGCGGACTTACCGCCCCATTCCGACCTTGGCGGGGCGGTAAGTCCCCAATCCCCATTTACCCTTCCCCATTCCCATTTTTGCCCCATAGGGCATAATGGGAGTGGGGAAGGCGTTAATTACGCCACCGTAAATTACGGTGGCGTAATTAACTCCATGGTCCCTTAGCGCCATGGATTTTAACACCTGCTAAAAGCAGGTGTTAAAAGCGCCATGGCGCTAAGGGACCTCGTAATTGGCGGTAAGGGGTCGGCGCAGCTAACGCTGGCGTTAACCCCTTACCGCCAGGGTCGTAATGAGGCCCATTGTGTGTAACAATCACGCTACAAGAATGCAAGATCTGATGATCTCCATCGATGGAACTGTCCGGAAACGTACCTCGAGCATCTGAGTGACATCAACGGTAGTCGTCAATACGTTGGACTCCTCAGCATCTCCCTGAAAGACAGTACTTGCATTATTTTGGATAACAATAATTATAACTGAAAACAAAGACTAGAGGACGACTACAAGGGTGTACCATTAGGTAAAATAATTACACGATAAATTAAAACTATTGATTTACATGCCTAAAACAAGTCAGTGGCAGAATAGCCAAGTAAGATTACCCGATAGGCGCTTGAAGTGGCTGATGACTGCAATAACGACACGGATGGAGAATCTTCCGCCTTCATATTGAGTGGATACATAAATGGGGAAATTATTGTTAGCTAATGCTACACACTACCGCAAGGCCGAGAGATAAATACATAAACTTGACTCACCAGTGGAAGGATGTGGACGAATAGAGTGGGAATAGCGGTTGAGAGCAATTTTCGCCTCGCTCGCGGTGTGTTCTTCTTTATTAGCAATGATGTGGAGTACATGTCAAAGGTAAAGTGCCTGCTGCAGATGCGGTATCGATCACCCCTCTTGTCCGCAAAGACTTCTAGGACTCTACTTTCAAGCTCAGATGGTGGATATCCGCAATATCGGACCCATTCTCTTATCTGATCTATTGTCTTAGGGAAAACATGCATTATAGTACCTTCAGATTTATTATGGGTCTTCGAAGGGCAACCGCCAATGGAACAGGCAGGCATTGTGGAAAGTTCTGAAAAGTAAAGATCAACAATTCTCTATGAATACCAATGTAAACTCAGAACATGTGACTAGTTCCTTGCATGTACTGTCTTGAACGAAAAGAAATTGGACGCAAAATGATTACGGTACATGGCCTTACCTTGACGAACAAACAGTTAGATGCAGGGATCAGAGTAGTTTCTTGTCGTAGAACAGGGAGCAGTTCACAGGTTGCAAACTGACGAGTTTCCTCGAAGTGGTCACGGAAGTTCACAGAGACCCAGGGCGGATAACCAGCACCTTCACGGGTTGACTAGCAAAGCGCAAAGAAGTTCTCATTAGAAATATGAAGTGGGTTATAAAGAATTCGAAACAGGGGTGTGTTTGTGAAGGAATGACGTGTATATGTCGTGGCATTATGCGGTTTGCAGGGGGCCGTCCAGCGTGAGGGGGGATGCTTGGCAGGAGACACGGGGTCTGGAGGTAGACATGGGAACAACAACCCATGCTCTATAGACCACTTTGAAGTGTACATGGTCTTTGGCACCTCTTGGCCTTTATCGCTCCCTGACAGCTCCACTTGGCAGCACAAGTACCCCGGTGCGAACTGCCTTTGATGGGGGGGGGGTGGATTCAGGCGGTGGTCGTGCAGACAAGACACAGGAAGACTCGTGAATGGAGACACACTTATGTGGATTGCAGGGGGGCGTCCAGCGTGAGGGGGGATGCTTGGCAGGAGACAGGGGGTCTGGAGGTAGACATGGGAACAACAACCCATGCTCTATAGACCACTTTGAAGTGTACATGGTCTTTGGCACCTCTTGGCCTTTATCGCTCCCTGACAGCTCCACTTGGCAGCACAAGTACCCCGGTGCGAACTGCCTTTGATGGGGGGGGTGGATTGGGGCGGTGGTCGTGCAGACAAGACACAGGAAGACTCGTGAATGGAGACACACTTATGTGGATTGCAGGGGGCCGTCCAGCGTGAGGGGGGATGCTTGGCAGGAGACACGGGGTCTCGAGGTAGACATGGGAACAACAACCCATGCTCTATAGACCACTTTGAAGTGTACATGGTCTTTGGCACCTCTTGGCCTTTATCGCTCCCTGACAGCTCCACAGTACCCCGGTGCGAACTGCCTTTGATAGGGCGGGGGGGTGGATTGGGGCGGTGGTCGTGCAGACAAGACTCGTTTGCCGCAGGGCCTCACCAAGGAGAGGCCATCTAACTGCATGTAAGAGGCAGGCTGCAGGATCTAGTACATGGAAGGCAGGGGGGTGAGTTTATAAATACCTCACCCTCCCAGGAGAATATATGGGTGCAGTTCACCCTGGAGACCCTGGATGCCTAGGCAGTTAGTCAGCAGCAGGCTGGCCTGTGGTGGCAAGGCGGCACGGGCCAGAGGGGGTCATCTCTGTACCCGGTGCCCAAAAGGATGATTTATTATGATCAACCATATTGATTATTTACCTATAACCATGTTTTGTATCAATAAAATCCAACAGCCTTCCTTTTATTGCCAACGCTTGAACAAAGTGGTGTGGTAAGTATTTTTGGGGGAGGAGGCAAGGCCGGGAGGCTTGATGCCAACCCGCAAAATAACATATGTATGTCTGCTGCATATGGGTTCAACGGTTATGTGGATTGAAGGTGGGCGGCCAGCGTGAGGGAGGATGCTGGCCGGAGACATGTGGTGTGACAAGACAAGGCACAGGAAGACTATTCAATAGAGACACACTAGATTCATTTAAAAAATCAAAACAACCATTGTTAAAATATATGTTGGGTTTTATTTTAGATCTTAATTTCAATTGAACATAAATAATAAACATTACAGATTGTAAAGTTCGGGTTGCAGCACATCCAGGGAAAATCTGCGGTATTGTCCACTGTCGCTGGGGAAATGTTGTCTAATGGCAAGTACCGCACAGGCAGGTATTACTCTCCGAACGCGGTGTCCGAGCCTCCTGTGAAGCCACCAAGTGAAGCAACGATAGGCCACCAGCCTGTACCACCTGTGAAAACGAAAGATGCAAACTGTATTAAAATGACAAAACTTTCTTATCACTATCGATTCAGGTAAAAAATGTCATTCTGCTTTGAAAAAAATTCTATCTAGAAAATGCACAATATGGAACCAATTTACATGCATTCGAATGATATGTAGATGTCATTTTATATGTGGGAGACGACCATGACATAGTAGTGGCATCACTGACATCAAAACCAGAGTATACTTACTCGTTACTCGGATTACGCGGACGAACAGTGCCGCGAAGTTCGTGCATAAGCACCATCATCATCCTCAACACGGTCCGTGAGAGGCAGGCTTCCCTGAACTCTGGCACTCGGTGATGCATTGCGGACTTGGCTCGCCTTCCGAAATGTAGGCCAAGCACCCGGAATTGTCACGGCAGCAGCAGTTCTCCTCCTCAGTTGGCATTAGCTCGCACCGATTGCACGTGCACCAGGTGGAGACGCCGTCCATGCGACATGGTCCAGGCTCTTCATCCGTTGACTGGTCCTCCCAACTGCCGTCCGAATCCCCATCGTTTTCGCGTGCTTGCCTTTCCAGTAGTTCCTCCTCGGTGTACTCGGGCTCGTACATATACGGCATTATTGTAGCCATTGTGTGGTAAAGAAAGTAAAATAATTTACAGAGATGGTACAGGTGTTCACAAGGCCTAGAAGCGGCGAAGGTAGCTGACCAGAGCACAGAAACGAGTCTCAGAATACTCAAAGTAACACAGACAGAGGAATGGAATCGAAAATCTGCTGCTGTGTGTTGTGAAACGGTGTGTTTATACTTATTGAGGAAAGAGGCGTCCTGCCATTTCCATGGCGACACTTCATTAGCTGAGGCGCAGCGATTGTTGACAAGAAACGTGCTTTGGAGTTGGGAAATGGGCGGTACGCGTCTGCTGATGTCAGGCTCAGGGGCGGGGGATTTGATTTAGTGCCGCAAAAGCAGGTGAGCCAGGGCGATGGGGGGAAATGGTAGGATTATCAGAAAATGGCGGCTGATTTCGAGTGCGTTAATGGACGAAAAGTCGGGTAAGGTCCATAGGAAAGTTTTCTACGATCTACCGAGTTATGCTTAAAAACACATGGCCGAATCGTAGGGACAATAAAAAAAAAGTCCCGGAACTATCCTTTAAGAACTGAATCTTTAGCGTGGTATTGCTAGTGCCCTGGTTTGGGTATTTCAGGCTAAACTTTGCCTGGTTCTAGACACACGGTTGCCCACCATATAGGTATTCCCATATTGGTAAGGGTGTCCTTCATGGCCATGACCAAGCTGGCAAGAACCCAGGCAGGTGTGGCAGGAGTTCTTCAATTTCTTCCTCCTGTTCCTACTTCTCCACTTTTGCTGGCTCTCTTCAGGTAAGTCTGACACTCCTCTCCTCCATGTCTGAGACAGGTATTACCCAAATTGTTCATTTACAATTGTTTGAATGAACAATTGACTGAATTTAAAGGGTCACAATTGACCTTTTCACAATTGAACGCATATATATATATATATATATATATATATATATATATATATATATATATGTATATATATATATATAGTGAATGGGCATCTTTTGTGGACAGCATTAACAACAATACTATGAATCTGAAATTCACAGAATTTCATAGCTCCACTGAGATTGTATATTTGGATGTCACTGTGAGGCTTGACAACTTTGGCATTCATACATCCCTTTACAAAAAACCCACCAACACAGGCCTCCCTCTGCATGCCACAAGTTGTCATCCGCCCTCCTCTAGGAATAGCATTCCCTATGGCGAATTTATTCGCTTTCGGTGCAACTGTACAGATATCCTTGAATTTGACCGGTGTTGCAGTCTGGCTGCCGTTGGTTTTCTACAACAGGGTTATCGAAAGAAGATTATAGAAATGGCCTTTGTTAAAGCACATGCACTTTCGAGGGAAAAGTTATTGCATGGTCCTACCAATAAGAAGAACAAGGACCATGATGATCCTCGCCTCATTGTCACATTTAATAATGCTTCCCATGATGTCCGGAAGATTATTATGAGACATTGGCGTATTCTCATGCTTGACAAAGATCTTGGTCCAATACTGCCTAAGTGCCCTATACTGACCTACAAACAAGCACCTTCGCTGAAGGACAGACTGGTTTCCAGTTATTTATCACCTGTCCAAAAAAACTCTACCCTGACCAATTGGCTGCCAAGTTTTCCAAAAGGGTTCGCCAAGTGCCAAAAATGTAAGGCCTGTCCACACGCTACTGCCTGCAAATCCTTTAAACATCCCATTACAGGCACTGAATTTAAGATAAAACATGTTATCAACTGTGATACCCCTTTTGTAGTATATGTCCTCGTGTGTCTCTGCCGTAAATGGTACGTAGGGTCCACTACATGTATATTGAAGCTCAGAATTCTGCAGCACCTAAGAGCCATTAAGAATTTTGACCCTACGTACCCTATGGCAAAACATTTCTACACCTTTTTACGTTTTTTGCTGTTGCCCATGTCCTGACTAACGAGAGGTGGTGACCGAACCCTGAAACTTAGACAATTGGAAACCAGGGTAATCTTAGACTTTGATACTAAATACCCCAACGGTCACAACGTGGATGAGGAGCTGCATACTTTTATGGGCATCTGATACTCTGTTCCTTTCGCTTTAGTTTTCTTATTCTTGTCTGTTTGATTTTGGTTACCCAATATTGCTTCTCTCTGGCACTACTACGACATACTGCTCTGGCCTGGAAATGCCTTGTTTTAATGTTATTGTCTGTGTTATTGCGCCAGACTCATTTTCTTTTTGGTTTTACGGCTGTCTTGCCATTCTGATACATTAAGGGACCATTACTATTATGATTTTGATATAGGTTTATTCTAAATCTATTCTTTCTATGTATGCTGCTTTCTTTCCTTCCAGTTTTTGCCTTCTTTCCTTACTTGCTATTCTATAAGGTTGAGCACTGTGCAGATTTCTTGTTTTCATATATTTGCTTTTTACCGTGTGGGCACGTGATCAACAAAAAACTAACTACTTTTTCAAGACTCTATGGCATGTAGTGTTTTTATTCCAACCCTAGCTTGCAGCCATATGTATTTTAATATGGAATGTTATCGTAAAATCCTTGCACTTGCACTTTATGAGTTCCATAACAAGTTTGGTCTCTTGTCTATTGCTGCTAAGTCGGTATGTTTACATAGAAATGCACTTGCACTTTATGCTGTAACTGTGGGCTGTCCCACTCATCAGATCTTTTGCTATTGCACTTGCACTTTATGGCCCATTTATAGAAACATGTTTTAATTCCATGGTCGCACTTTCCTGATAGTGATGCATTTATTTTTAACAAGCCACCATTGGCTTCATATCTATATTGTTATTCTATATATTGTGTTCTTGATTTTATACTACTGCTATGTTAATATGTTTACATAATATTGCACTTGCACTTTGTTATAACTTTTGACTGCATGTTTCGGAAAGTGTTGTTTTCATTTCCAAAAAAGAAGAAAAACGTATTTTTGGGTATGCATCCATATCAATAATCCTTCATTTTTTATCATGGGACTTATATTTCAGTATTATGCTTACCTCTTTTTTTGTGACATTTTAAACATGTTTCTTGAATTACTTTACTGTGCAATGTATTATACTGCTATATCTAATTGTTGATATCATTGTTCTGTTTAGACTTTACTCCAGTCTAACATGGCTGCCCTGGTTTTTACAGCATAGTGGTTGACAAAATGGAAGAGGGACTACTGTGTAATATGTATTGTGTTTTTCACTAGGGTTCCCTAACGTGACCAAGCGCTCAGGGAAGCGCGAAACGCGTCGTTCAGGACCCATCCTTGGCGTCCTGCTTTGTTTGCTGTGTGTGCTTTGCTTTTTTTGCCTTTTTTTACCAACATTAAAACTTGTGTCTTTACCTTGATTCGAGTTTGTCATTTTTGGGACCTGCAGTACCTCATGGTGGAGTGGGGTTTTCTTTCCTCTGCTGTGCTTTTTGATATATATATATCGCTTTGGTCATATATATATATATATATATATATATATATATATATATATATATATATGGGGTTTTGGGCGGGTTTGGGTTGGGTTGGGTGGGGTGGGGGGTTGCGGGGGGTTTCCCCATGCATATATGTTACAATTGACCTTCACAATTCGGTCAATTGTGAAAAGGTCAATTGTCATTCGAACAGTTGTAATACGAACAATTCATATACAACCCTGAGACAAGCTGGGAAATACCTGGTGTTCATTTATATGAGTATAGATTGTCCAATTGACTTGACTATGCTTGTGATTGGTGGTTTCACAATCTGGGGGGTCAGGATTAGTAATTTGTTCTTTCCAACTGGTTTCTCTTAGGTATTTCTCCTTTCACTTGTCACTGTTTCACTTATGTCAGCTACTGCTGACTTGCTTCTCGACTGGTAGATAGGATCAGGTGTCCCGACTGATCCTTCTCATTAGGCCTAAAGCTTTGTTTTGGTTCCAAGAAATCCCAGCCCTGCTGTGGGTTTCGGGTCTGAGAGAATGATGCATTATGGGAGGGGTAAAATGGATATCTTCCTTTCTGATCTGGTCTCGCTGCTGTATAGACTCTAGGGTATTGGGGTCCCCATATGTCCTCTACCTCTCGGCAAAACCTGGCTCTGCTCCCTTATGGCAGGTTGGGCCCCAGTTCTTAGTCTGTCACTAGGGATCACCCATGCGTGGTTAAGGGGATTCTTGACTCCTTGAGGGGTCCCGGTTGCAGAAAGGAAGGGTTTGTTTCCTTCCTCAGTGACCAATAGGGCATAGTCCATGAACATGATCACATGTTGGTGCCTTGCACTTTTGCAATTTTCAATTTGTGACCTTGTGGCCACAGTTCACTGCTTTGTACTGCAAGTGATGTATATGTGCCATGACTGCCTTTCAGGTACAAAGGGCTCCCCTTATATCAGATCAAAAACCCGGGGACCACTATGGTTGTAGGAGATCAAAGTGGCCAGCTGGGATTTGCTAGAGTACCATGGTTCTTCTCAAAGGGTTGTCAATGATGTCAGACAGACAGTCACCCTGATAAAATGGCTGCATCTTGCCCATTTGTCAATGACGTGTTCCTAGGATGATTTGACAAACAAACGACTTCAGGATAAAGCAGGCTGTTTATTTGGTTTATGCAATTTTACCTAATGTTTTCTGTCTAAATCTGTTTGCATTATTTTTCCTCTTATTTCTGACACATACTTGTAAGCCTAAATGCTTTTTTGATTTATTGCTGCTATTTGCCCTGGTATGCCTCATTTCTCTCAGTATTTTCTTTGCCCTTTGCAGTACTTGTGTTTTTGTTTTCATTTATTTACCCAGGTGAAACCTTCTGTAGCTCGCTTGTGTTAGTTGTCTCTTGCCATTCAATTGTCCATTCCATCCATCCTGCTTTTATTGTCCTTCCATTCCCTGTTCCCTTGTCCATTTTCACATTTTACGTTTCCAAATCTCTGATCTCTGTTTATCTCCTTGGCTTTCCCTTTTTTCTTTCTTTACTCGGTTCATTACTTTCAATTGTAGAAACTACAAATAAACAGAAGGGTTAATAACAAACTTAATTACATGAAATACATATAAAATTGATCATAAAGCACAGATCTTAAAAAATAAGGTCACACAAATATTCAGAGACATGAGATAAAAATATATTCCATTGAAAACCCCCAGCATTTGTACCCTCATGCGATTCACCGGAGTCCGAGTGACTGCCGACAGTTCAGGGTGGCCACAGAGCAGAAAGGTATTATTTAGCTGCTTGCCAGAATTGTATGCCAGATAGAACAGCAGGTATCAGCATTATATCCATGCATCAGCCTCTTCCTGTTCCTGCCCACTTCAATTATTCCACCTTGTAATTTTCAAAATGTAAAGCTGCAGCAGATTTCCACCTCAGAACCATCTGCCTTTTGGCTAGCACCAGTCCCCGCGTCAGAAATGTAGTTGTTCATTTGACCATCTACATAATTACGACCAGGTCTCAGAGAAATATTTTGTTTTTATTCAATTGGACTATTGCAATGAGACACATTGCGGGCAAGTCTCTTCAATGCGCTAGTGCTGGTGGGGGATGGAAACAGGGAAAAGGAACAGAGGGGTGCGTTAAACACATCATACCTCACTGACAGGTGGTCTTCAGGGAGCCCGCAAACAACACAAGCAGGAACAAGTGAGCCTCAGGAGAGGTATCCCTGGAGCAATGACCTGGGGGACTCAGTTCTGTCTAGGGTGGGACTTTTTCCAAGCAAATAGAATTCAGGTGTTTCTTGAGGTTTTTGAAGTTCTGTTGCTGTCTAATCCACAGGAGGAGATTGCTTCAGAGTTCCAGCATTACAGTATTCAGTTTCTTGCCTCCAGCAAGATTTGCATTAAATGTTGTGCTGATGAGTAACATTTGTTGGCATACCTCGAGGACTTTATTGGGGTGCAGAGGTTTTAACGCAAACTCAGATAATTCAGGCCTGATTTCTGTACTGCCTTGTGGATCATAACATGTCATATTTTGGCACTTTGAAGATCGGTCTGGCTCACTGGTCTGAGCTATTTGAAGATTTTTAATCGGGTACTTTTGGGCCCCTTTGAGCATACTATTGCCCTAATCTAGGTGGAATCAAGCAAGAACATCAACCAATTCCTTTCTTTGTGAGTATTGTAGGAGGAGAATGGTATATGTAGTCGGTGGAGTTATAAATTGGCTTTCTTGCTGTTGTTTTTCGCTTGGGCCTAGAAGGACAGAGTGACTTCAATGTTCTCTGTCTGTGCAGAGGGAGTGGGGTTACAGAGGGACATATGCCACGGGAATGGTCCATCTGGTTTCTAAGGCCATATCTGATCACTCCAGTTTTGTCTCTGTTTAACTAGAGGCTACTCTTGGCCATCCATTTGAAGAGCTGATTGATGTTTTAGGAGATAAAGTTGAGCTGGTTAGATCCTGACGTGAGCTAGGTTACTAGTCGAATGTCGTATGCGTAACATTGATAAGTGCTTTGGTAAAAGCCAAGCAGCAATGTTAACGGTATCAGGTAGGCATTAAAGAATTAGAGGGAGAAGGCTGAACCTTTTGGGAGACTGCATGGCAGTGCGGGTGGTTTGGAAATGAATTGACCAATCTTGACCCAGTGGGACAGGTATTCCAGGAAAGAATGAAGCCATTCAAGTGCTTTGGCCTCGCTAAGGAAAGATTTTTGGAGGCCTTGAAGATCCATTCTGGACCATGCTGTAAGCTGCTGAGAGGATGAAAACAATCATGGTGGATGGTTGTTAGGATCAAGAGCCTGGAGAAGGTACTCACTGATGTCAACCATGGTTGTTTTGTTGCATCTACAGAGCCTAAAATCTGATTGTCAGATGAGCATAGGTTTAGTTTCCTCTGAGTAGTCTTGAATGTATTAATCACCCCTGCGTCGGGGGCGTACATGGGCAGTAACGGCCCACCAGCCTGAGCCTAGGCAGGCCCATGCAAAGAAAATGTGTTGTCATCTATTGTTGTGGTTGGTTGGACAGTTCAGGTTTTTTCTTCTGCATGGGATAAGGTGGTCCAGGCTTCCAGTAATATTGCTGTGAAGGTTTGTCAGAATCTTCTCCGGGGAGAGCTCTCAGTCTTCCATTAAGTGTTCCTGGAATTCCTCAATCATGTTGGGCTCTGATATCCTGGAGAGTCTACATTACCTCTTCAAAATACCATGATTATGGAACACTTGCACCACATGTGTTGAAAGTTAGCCAGGAGAACGTCATTCTTTCCAAAGTGATGTCGCTCAGCTGGAGACACTTTTATTGAATGCATTTGATGTTCACCCATTCTCTACCTGATTCACTGTCTTTATGTTCCCACCCAATGTCAGCTTCCTATTTGGTGCAAATAGGGAACAACCTATCAATTATTTTTTCTTGGTTTCTTGGTGGGAAGTTTGGATAACTCAATGTTTCTCTTTCTTCAATTTATAGATGCCATTGTCAAGCTTGTCTCTGCATAGCTCCATCTGGACTTGGGACTTATCGTCCATAACTCTACTGCAAAACTAGCTTAGGTTAAACAGTGATTGTTCCAAATCCAGCTTAGCAAGAAAACATTTGAGAAGCTGCATGTGCATGCATTGGAAACCTTTTAGCATCCTGGGGAGAATGATCAATTTAGATACAGTTTAATCATCCTCATAAGCTCAGGGAATTTCAACCAAAATTAATTGCATTCTCGAACCCATTTAGTGATTTGCCTGTAGTCTACTACTACCTGTGCAATACCCTAAACTGAGGTAGCTGAAAGGAAGGCTTTTTTTGGAGTGGGATACAGGATAATTGACCCAACAGGCCTGTGTACACAATGGACTTCGCGCAGTGGTTGATTTGGAGTGGAGAAGTCACGTGGGACTTCTCTATCAGTTCCAATGTGTCTCTGGATTTCCTGCTAAGTTGTTGCTAGGTTGATACACGTGTAAGAAAATGTCATTTGGATAGAGAGCAATACTCCGTTGCTCCTCTGTGATTGCATATTGCATCCTCTTTTTGTTTAGTTTTGAATAGGCTTTCCAATTGTTCTATTGGCAATGTGAATGTAAAAGTGGACAATCGGTACATGTGCCCGGTTCTCCTACCCATTGGTCACATTTGTGACAAAACCTTGTTTGTCTTTATTCTAGCTTCTAATGCTCTTTATAGGGGTTAGACAGACTGTATGACTATAGAACACAGCCCAGACCTACCAAATACCTCCTTCAAGTAGAACCAATCTACCCAATAAAATGCCTTGCGAACAGCTGGGCTCTCAAATGCGTAATGCTGTCTGTCTGACTTAAGCTACAAGAACAGCCTGCAGAGATTCAGCACATTGTTCCTATCAGGAATAAACCTGGACATTAGCTATGATCATTGATAAAAGAACTGCTAATATCTTGCCTGCAACCTTTTTTTCTATGTTAATCATGGAGAAGGGTAGTGCAACTCACATTCCAGCAGGCTTAAGCCACAGAACAGTTACCAGCACCCTCAGAGCTTCAGGGAGAGTTCCCTTATCCGGTGCCTCATTATACAGTGACAGCTGTCTAGGTGTGAGTAATTCCTTGCCTGCCTTATAGATTTCCACTGGAGTCCAACACTCCAAGGCCCCAAGTTTTGGATTGCCCGTTTAAGCTCTTCTGTATACAGCAGTGTGTCTAGTTGCTCCCTATCTCCTTGAGTCCTTATAGGTAATTACACCTCTGATTTGTTCAGTGTTTACTTTTTTTTTATAATAACAAAATATACACAGAACATTGTTTAACATGGGAAAAATCACAACTGTATTATTACATTATTTTGATAATGAAACCTCTATGTATTTATAATAGGCAGCACAATATTCCTTCCCAACACACATTTACAAACCATTACAAGAGATGACAGACATACTCTAAATTTCATATACATACATGAATGTGCTAATTCCTTACACCAACCAACAATACTGAACCCATGAATAGTTTCAACAACCAATTGTTTTAAAATTACTTTTGCAAAAGACAACAAATATGACTAAATGTCATATGCGTACATTCATGTGCACATTTCTTCCAACCAAACTGCTCAACCATATACACAAATTACTGCTTAAACAATAGTTTTTTTTTCGAGAACAGTCTTTATATTCTCAGTGAAAGATTGGCTGTTTTATGAACATTAATCTTCACACACCCATTTCATTTCTTTGATCAAATTCTCATCTTCTTCATGATCAATTCGTCCCATCACTGATTTTAAAATCACCAACACGGTTTCGCCCTCTATAAACCAAAACACAACTGGTTTCGACGTGAACAACCAGTTAGTACCACATTTTTATCAGAGTAATACATCTATAAAAACACTATTTATCTGTGCTGTAATTTGCCATTGTTCTGCTGAAATACTTAACACCCAGTTAACGTTGAACATAATGTACTTACTTATCATAGGAGGGTGAATGTGTTCGACCTGTTATGGGAAAAATTATGCAAATTGCTTTTTCTGAATGTATATGACTCTATTATATAACAGTCTTTGAATAGTCTACCAGCTTGCCATGCACATTTGTAATCACTTTTCTAGTGAATTCTGCCTATTCATTAACCAGGCTCAATGTGTGTACAACCATGCGCCTTTATCATTCTGCATTTCTACATATATGTCTTATATCTGTACTTTCTGAGCAACCTATAAGTGTTAAATAAAGCCTTCCTTGTCATTGTTAGTACCCTCTGCCAAAAAGCATCTGAAATTATCAATTTGTCTGGCTCTTCTACTCTCTGTACAAGTATTTTCTCTTCCGTAAGTAGGTCATTGAGAACTGAATAATCTACTTAAGCAATATGTGCCAAAGTGGGAGGCTTAACTGGGCAGTTAAGCCCCTTAGGCCCAAGTAGGTTCGTTGAAGCCCCAACTTGGGCCCTTGTCTGTTCGAGCCAGTGAAGACCCTGACAGGCTATTAGCACTCCAGGCTGCTAATGCTTTTTAAAGAAAATTTGGCTTTAGTCACCCCACAAGCCAAATTGTCTTAAAAAAAAAACTGCAAATGATGCTTTCCACCATGTACCTAGTAAAGGTACAACTTTTCTATGCCTATGATGCCGGCGGTGACGGTGGACCAGCAAACATACGATTAAATGAGGCAAGTAGGACCTGGTGGGTGGGGGCAGGAGGAAGATGGGAGAATGGGGACAAGAATGAGGGGAACGGCGAAAGGAACACTCTGGTGGAGTGTGGCAAACGAGTTTTTAAAAAATAAGGCAGACGCGCCAGTAGCCTGCATGCATGGCAGGCTTTGCCATGTGGTGATGCCTGCATTCCTGTCCACATGATTGGCTGGCGCCCCTCACCCCGTCTCCGTGTGCTAATGTCATGTATGTACCCCTTCTGGTGATCATACATTCTTCCCACATACAAGCCTGGAGTTAGTTGGGCAATCATAAATTGCAAAATATACTACACTTTCTACAGAAATAATTCTTATCAAGGAGTCATCAGAGACAGCTCTGGCAGGCGATCTCCAGCAGTGAATAGCAGGAGTCAACCAAATACCTCCCAAACTGATCCTGAGTGGCGTATGGTCAACACGTCACCTCTCCGGTGTGCTGTGTCGCATCAATCAAGTGCAGGTTCCTGTTTGGTTTGAATGGAACGTCTTTTTGAGAAAAAGCTCATTTGCTGCTGAACAATGTGTACACCCTCTGCTTACTCCAAGCTATCTGCGCCCCATTAACAATCTCCCACCAGCTTGATAAACACTTTAGATGTTCCTCCAAGTGGTCTCCTGCTGTCTTAGGATATATCGAGTTCCTGATATAAAAGGCAATTAAAGTCGCCTTCCCAGAGCCAGTCATATTCCTGGTAAACTGGTAATACAGAAGCCAATCTATCACAGAACATACTGCCAAATATACCAGGGTCTTAAGTGCAGAAAAATAATGCCATGCATCCAAAGAGTGTGCCACCCACCCCGACGTGCCTGCCAGCTTAATCAGTAAATGATTTGTGGACCAGCATGGGGATGGCTGGCTTTGTACATTTCAAAATGTCCGTCGCCAGTGATGTGAATGCGGAATAGAAGAGCTACCCCTTCCATTTCCTAGTTAGGTTTTTCTGCTCAGCCAAACTATACCGTACCCCTTGCTGCATTCATATCCCTGCATCTGACCTATGTAAATAGGACCATAGTGTATGGCATTTAATCACCTCGTTAATGAGTTTAACATTCTAAGAGAATGTGCCATTAGTCCGACATGTGAGTACGCAGAAGGATTAGCCCGTCTTTCTGCCTCCCAGATTACGTGGCCGTGTTTCAGTGTGTTTTCTGCGCAAACTATAAACGTTTCCTATCCAATTGTTTCTTACCTGGGCAGCCCTAAAAGTACAATCCTCTCCAATTTGCCCTTTCCCTGCATTATTCAATGTGCCTATTAAGTAGGTCTCCAAAGTTAAAAAACAAGGATTATATTTTCAGCATGTCTGGATATGTCCGCTCAAATCAATCTTCTTTTCAAGTATCATGTTAAGCTTTGTTTGCTTGGAAAAAAAGTGTTCTTCTATTGATAGTGTGCTGTTACCTACAGTCGTCGATGCCCTTATCAATTCTAAAGCAGATGATTGTAACTGTTTGTATGTGAGCATTTCTGAAAATCAATTAGCCTAATGACAAAAAGTTCAAAACCGTGAATCCTTCATAGAAAGGATTCAGTGTCCCCCTGATGACCATCTTTGCACTGGCTTCCATTAAAAAGTCAAGGCCTCGTTACAAGTCCAGCGGTAACCTGCCAGTGCCGCTGGACTCGTAACACTGTTTTCGCCACTGGGACATTACAAGTCGACCCGGAATATCAGGCGGCGGGAAGTGTAAGTCACCATTCCCCTAGAATCCCTTTGGACGCCATAGGAACGTGGACACAGAAGCACCGGCACCGTTGCTAATGGTGACTGTGCTTCCATGAAAATTCTGTGGGTGGGTGCGACGCACGCAACTGCCCCCGCCCGCAGAGTTGTGGTGTAGCGGTCCGGAAAGGGTGCCGGTACAGTGCAACCGGCACCCTTATTTCCAGACCGCCACACTTGTAATGAGGCCCCTTAAGGTCTTTCATTTTTAAGTGAGTACATGGGGCACCATTACAGGTTTGGCACTATTCTGGTGGTAAATCTGCTGGAATACAGCCAAATGGATTTACCGTTACCACCATTTGGTCCGGCAGAATTACCGCAGGATAACAAGTGGTGGTATGGCAGTGTTAGCACCCATTTATGGAGTCCATAGGACTCCATGGGGATTTCAGGGGAATTATCCCTGGCGGTAATTCTGCTGATTTTTGGCTGTAATGTGTCAGAATTACCTCCAGCATTTTACTGGAGGTTTTTCATCCACCTTACTGCCAAACCTATATTATGGCAGTGTCGTGAAGCAGCGGTAACAGAGTTATCTTCATTTTACCATCATTTTTTAATGCACCATGGCACTTGTTATGAGGCCCATGGTTTTGCTCCAAAATACTTACTAAATAAGGTCCAGTGCTACAATTCCTCTCAGCATCTTCTTTTCAAAGTATCATTTTTAAGCATAAATGCTTGGAAAAATGTCTTCTATTAATAGTGTGCGATTGCCTATGTTCGTAGGTGCCCTTATCATCAATTCTAAAGTAGATGATTGTAACTCTTTGTATCTGAGCATTTCTGAAAATCATTCTTTTCTTCTACTTCTTCTCCTCCCTCCTCTATCTCTCCTCTTCCTGATATCACCTTCACTTTCTTTTTTCACATTTGATTCCGACACTTGACCTTTCTTGACCGGGCATCATCCTACTGTACCTTCACTGGATCCTACCCTTCCGCTCTGAATACTTCCGTTTATCCTTCTTTGATTCCTTATCTTATTTTATTAATTAATTGCTCACTTGAATCAGCCTCTTTCCCCTCTTCTTTTAAAGATGCACTCATCATTCCTATTATTAAGAAACCTTCTTTAGATCCTGCTCGCCCATCCAATTTCCATTCTATCTCTCTGCTTCCTTTTCTTTTTAAACTATTGGAGCAAGTTGTATGCATTCAAGTTTATTCTTTGCTTCATCTTCATTCCCTTCTGCCCCCTTTGCAATCTGGTTTCTGTCCTGCCCTCTCTATTGAATCTGATTTACTTCATGTTTCTAACTCCTTACTATCTGCTACACACAATACACCATCTTCTATTCTTGTTCTTCTGGTTCTCTCTGCTGCTTTTGATACAGTTGATCACTCTATTCTACTCCCTTTTCTTTCACCTCTTGGATTATCTGGGACTGTGCGCAGGTGGTTTAATTCCAATCTTTCTTACTGCACATACTCTGTTTCCCGGGCTGGTGAGTTTTCCTCATCTCATCCACTTCTTTATGGTGTACCTCAAGGTTCTGTTCTAGGTCCTCTCATTTTTCTCTATCTGCTATTCCTTTATCTGATCTAATTTCTTCATGTAATCTCTCTTGTCACTTCTATGGGGATGACTCACAAATGTTCTTCTCTTTATCCTCATTTTCTCCTTTACTTCATTACACAGTTTCTTCTTGCCTACTTGCTGTGAAGTCTTGGATGGATTCACGGTTTCTTCATCTTAATCGTTGTAAAATGGAGGTTCTTTTCTTTCCTTCTTCTCCCTCCCATGTTTCTCCTCCTTCTGGTCTTCTTTTTCCCTCCATTGCTTCTCCCTTTCTCTCCCTTTGTCCGAAATCCGGGTGTCATTTTTGCCTCCTTTCTTTCTTTTTCTCTACATATTTCCAATACCGCTTGCTCTGCCAGTTTCCATCTTGATAACACTGGGCGTGCTCATCCTTTTCTATCATTTCAGGCTGCCAAGCTCCTTATTTATTCTCTTTTCTCTTCTCGCCTAAACTATTGCTCAGTTCTCTTATTAGGTCTTCCCAAGTCTCATCTTACCCCTTTACGCTCTGTTTTTAATTCTGCCATTCGTCTTCTCTTTCAGCTTCCATTTCTTTCTTCTAGCACTCCTTCCCGTCACTCTGCCTTTTTACTTTCTTTTGATCTCTGTCTTATTTTGCATTTTCTTTGCTTTGTCTATAAAGCTATTCATGCTCCTGCTGCCTCCTATCTCTATTCTCTTGTTTCTTTGTATTCTCCTCCTCGCTCTCTTTGTTCTTAATCTCTATTTCTTCTTGTCAGTCCCAAACCACCTTGTTCTTCCTCTCGTTCCTTTTTCATTCACACTTCTTGCACTCAAGCATTGGAATGATCTCCTACTCTCTAGCTGTGCCTCTTCCACCTATCATATTTTCCGTTCCCAATTGAAAACCGATCTCCTTTTTTCTCTTTCATTTAATCTGTCTTGATGATTGTTGATCATTCTGCTTCATTTTTATAGTACTGAGGTATCTAAAGAATGTTGTGAAGAGATTTGGTGAAAGCACTAAATAAATAAAAGAACTACAAATACAATATCTATGAACCTCCAAAAAACCCCATGTCTGTGCCCCACTACGGCCCTTCTCTCTCATATCAACTCACCATGTCCTATTCAACAACCTTATGTGTGACGTCACGAGCTTAAGGCAAAAGTCCCAATACTTCCAATGAAAATCCCAATACTTTGAGTACACTCTCAAGCGTTACAACAGCCAAAGATATAACAACACAAATAACATGACACACAGCCATCTTCCTGTCTTTCAAATCAGAGGGAATACCAAAATAATGTGGTCCTTCTACACCGCTGCATATAGGAATACATCTTCATGAGATAAACTAAGAAACCACTTCTGCGACCTAAGTGAGCTACGCTAGTGCCTAGACACAGGAATCCATACATAAATCATCTGCAAATTAAGGTGACTGCGTAGAAAACAGGTATTCTTTTTTTTGTCTTTTGTCTTTTTCATCCGCAAACTAAGCTAGAGCCTGGAGAACAGGTACAATTTCTTTACTACTTTTGTCTTTTTCATCCATAAGCTAAGCTGACTGCCTAGAAACAGGTATACATTTTTGTCTTTTTTCTTTTTTCATCTGTAACCTAGCTAACGCACCTGGAAACAGGGATCCTTCACAATAACACAAAATAAATGACAAACAACAATTTCCCCTCCCCAATATTTGTAGTATGGCTGTGTCTATACTTGCAATCTGTGGATCCGCAGAAGCTCTCGGGCCCCGCCTCTCCCACAAACTGCCACTCTGCCATCTTGTCTTCTTGGCGCCCCAAGCGGAGAGGACAGGAATTTCTCCAAAGGGGCTCCTGATGACCTTCTGAACATCCACATGTGGTTTTTCAATCCGGTCCTCGCAGGTCGCGACGCATCCCTTTCAGGCATGCAGCGGGAAAAAGACAGTATTAATTGCTGAGCGGTCTTAGCGACTGTCCTCTGCTACCACCTGTAATAGTGTCAAGGGAACTATTATCGGTCTCCCCTTAGCAAAAGGTGATTGGACAATGCTACATATTGTAAGCTTAGCGTGGAAGGTAATTAGGGATTGGACAGATAGGGTCATCTCAGCCTTGGAGCTTTTGACAGTTACCAGGCCAAGTGCAACTATTCAAGGTTGTGGGAACATCCCTGAAGGTGCTGCATGTTCCCAATAAGTTACTCTCAACGATATCCAAGGCCTTGAGGCTGAACATTCGGCTTTGAACCTGTATTACTTGTGTGTCCTACTGCCTTTGGTTCGATGGGAACAGCCACCTCAGACTGGCTCGAATGAATAGGCTCTCTCTTGTAGGTTCAGATCACCCGTGTAGGGACCATGAAATGGACCTCTCTTGCTTGTAATTATGAGAATTTTTGGCTTGTGTTCCCTGCAGGTGCCCTATCTCTTCTGTTAATTTGAAACCTTCCTTCTCTCCGTGTCCTTGGCGAGTCTGTGCATGGTGTCTGCACTGGAAGCCTAGTCTGCATGCTTCAGCCGGATCAGCTTGTCAGCCTTTCTTTGTGTTCTTGAGTTCATCCTGCTTTTCCCAATCACTCCAATGTACTAATGGCTTCCATATTTATTCGCATGGCCGCCCATGTTAGTCGCAGTTAAGCGTCAGAAGGTGGTTCATATGTACTCTTTTGCATCTTGCGGTTTCTGCTTAGCAAAATGTATACATGTGTCAGTCCTCTAACTATGTGAGTTATAAACATAGTCTTTGTGTCTATCAGCAATAAAGCTATATGTGTGCGTAATCTTGTGCAGGGATGTCTCTGTGCTTCATGTCTAACATATCTATGTCCTGATGTCAGTCGTGGTGTCATCTGCATTCTTCGAGGTTGCAGTCAGTCAACTTGTTCAATTGACGACAGCTGTACTGTCATCCGGGTATGGACTGAACAAGTGAGTAGCGCATCTCACACCTGTCATACATCAATGATGGGAATGAAAGGCCCAGAAGCAGTGTACATCTCTCGTTTCTCTGTCATTTGGCTGAGAGTATGATGGGTGTAACGAGGGCCACGTTTGGGTCTCCCTCTTCACTAACAGTGCTACTTCAAAGTTTCAATATAATGCCTGCCTTCCTCTTGGTCTTTAAATAATTGTCTCAGAGGTGTAGCTTTGCAGGTGTAAACAGGGCATATAGGATGTTCTGTTTCTCTCAGTACCTTTTCAACATTGCTGCAGGTTTCCCACACTACTGTGTTTCAATGGTGAAACTAGGATGAAAAGATATTCTGCAATCATTGTAGGTGAGTTCCATTTGTTTTCAAGCTTCCTCAAGTATCATAGCTTGTTCTTGGTGCCCTTAATAGATATATCCGTACCAGTCTCATAAGTCTTCCCAGTGGCTGTTTTTTAAAGGTGCTCTAGGAGCACAAATACATTGAATACCTTGTCATTCTTTGTTCCAGAATAGTGATAGAATAAAGCGCCACTGGAGAGAGAGTGCCATGATCCTCTGCTCATTACGGCCAGGTAGACCCAACAGGCAGATATTACTCCTTCTCGAGCAGTCTTCCACTTCGCAGACTTTTGCCATCTGCAGTTCAGGGATTATAGAAGCACAGCTTTCAGATGTGCCCTTTAATGAAGAAATCAGCTGCTAAGCCTCAGCAACACGACCCCTGATTAAGTCCACGTCTTATTGCATCGGAATGACAGATATGGCTGGGGTGTCAAACTTTTCAGAAAAGCTTTTTTCGCTCTAATATCAGGTTCTGAAGCTCAGAATGTGTGGGTGTTGCATCTTCCATTGTTTCTATATTTCCATTACTCTGTTGTTGTGCGTTGACTTCCAATGATTGGCCGGATCCTCTGCCAAAACTGTCTGCAATAGTGCCCTTTGAGCCTTCTGATGCACCCCCTTTCCTCTTGGTTGTCATTGATCCAATAAGGTTTCTCAAATGTGGTCACAATGTATAGGTTAGCTCATCTGAGGGAGGAGCTCTGTACGGATAAGGTTTGCCATTCAGGTTCTCCTGGGTGATCTTCGTTCACTATGCCAGAAGGCTCTTAGATGCATCCCTGAAAAGATGCCAGCGATCGCCATCAGTATGGTGCTGTCAGTGTACAGACTGGGTCGGGGTAACAAACCCTTCCTCCCCAAAAAAATTCGGAAGGCATGTCCCCAATCATTCCTTGGTGATAATCTCCAGGTGCTTGTAAAGCAGCAGAAGTTCTCATTAACGCGCTTCTTTTAGGTGCAGTGAGCTCAGACCATAATAAGTTTAGTTCTTTTCTTAGGGAATTCCAGTATGTTTGCCCACAGTGACTCTAATTTTCAAAAAGCATGGGTGCAGTTTACCTAAGGGGACTGGAATGGTGGTTTAGCATCCCCCCCCCCAAGAAGCAACCCCATGGCAGACACTGCTCATTGCAACCCCAACTGTTTCCCCCTGTGTTTCTCCATGTGGCACACCTCAAGTGGCAGCATTTGAGGGCCTCCATCACTGCTCTGCTTCATACTGTGGTGGCAACTCCTCTCTGCCTCCCTATGCACTGCTGTTGCTTCCACTATTATTGTGGGGTTACAGTGCTACCCTGAGCATCTGCAGCTGGACGTTTTAACCGTCCCGGGGGCATTGAGCATGTCACATAACTCGGCAAATGCTTCTGTGGGGAACGGGAGCACTTTGTGCCATCGCACAACCGTTGACATGGTAACAGCATGGCAGAGCTGTCCTCACCTTTCCCATCATCTTCAACCCCTATTCCAATTTTGTAATCCTCCCACCCTGTCATATTTGACATTTGAGGTATACATATAAGGCAAGTAAGACTGTTTTGCATATTGGTTGTTAGGTTGTTGGTTGTTAGGTAAAAAGTTACCTTTTCAAAAAATTGGACACAGGGGTAATTAGGCCAGCGGTGACTAGTGAAATTTTTTATAAAACTTTATTTTTGTTGCACATCACGGCTGTCACATCATGAATTACATATATACTTTACAACCATGTTATATTCATCCAGATCCGTATCAATTGTTACCGATTGGCATCGTAATTTTAACAGTTAATGGCCTGGGCGTACATCTATAGGGGTATGTATAGGAAGAAATAGGGCACCATACAGGGTTAAAACACATTAAAGTTCGTTCACACTGTTATCATCAGAGCTTTCTGAATCCGAGGAATTTTCGGTTAGGTACTTCCTGAGCGGCGCCCAGATGTCCTTTGGTTTGCATGGGGTAGGCAACAGTCCCACATGCTTTTCCTCACATTCATTCACATATACCAGTGTGGAGAGAAACTGCTCCAATGTCGGGGGCTGTGTACTTTTCCACTTCTGCAGGATGCATTTCTTAGCGACTGCACAGGCGACATTGAACAGTCTCCTAATTTTTTCGGGCACCTTTCCGATGTCTCCAAACAGGTATTTCGGGGGTTTAAGATTAGCAGGGATTTGTGTAATGCATTCTAGGGTGGTTGCTACTTCCCGTCAGAATTTTGCTATGAAAGGACATTCCCAGTACATATGGTAGGAGTCTGCGCCGGGGGTGTGGCACTTTGGGCAGGTGTCGGGCACATTGGTGTAGCACTTCGCCATCTTTGCCGGGGTGAAGTGTAGTCTGTTCAGGATCTTGAACTGTATTAGTCTTAAGCCTGCATTTAACGATACCTTTTTGGACAGGAGACAGTATCTGGACCATTTTCCCGCCTCGATGACAGTGCCCATATCTTTTTCCCATGCTGACTTGATGGTACTCAAGGCGTCTGTGTGGGTCTGGACCAAGGTATACAGTTTGGACACCCCTATGCCAGACTGGGAGTGTAAGGATTGAAAACATGCGTGCTCTGGAGGTTCGTCTGGAAATGTGGGCCAGCGCTTCTTGAACGCTGCTTTCATTCTGTGGAACTGCAAGGTTTTTAGGGGAGTCTCGCCGACCGATTCTGCAAAATCTTCGGGAGTTACAAATTTACCGTTTGGGAACATGGATTTCATTGTGAACTCATATTCTGGGAGCCAACTTCTTTGAATGCCAGTATCGTACGTGGGTGCGATGTCTGGGAAGTTCCAAAGCGGAGCTTGTGAGTCATACGGGACATCTATGTCCAGTCGCTTGCTGATAGCTTTCCATGCTGTGATCGTGCATGTGGTTGGGTCAAATTTGCAGTCATCTCTGTGTCTTTTCGAGTAGATGACTGAGCGCAAGTCTGTTGGGCGGACTGAGCGGCGTTCTATGGATACATGTGGTGTCGTGTCCAGGGGGTTTTGCCAGAATTTCGCGTATTGGGCTTGTGCTACTTGCCAATATAGTTCGAAGTCCGGAGCCGCGAAGCCCCCCTTATCATAAGGTTCGACCAACTTGGCCCAGCTTATCCTGTTCGCCCCCCCATTCCACACAAAGGTTGTAACCATGGATCTAAGGTTATCGAAAAATGATCTGCCCGGCCAGATGGGGACGTTGCAGAAAATGTAAAGGAGCTTGGGCAGAACCGTCATCTTGAGCACCGCAATACGGGCAGCCAGGGATATGGGGAGCTTAGCCCAGATCTGAAGTTTTGAATGTATGTTTTGTAAAATGGTCTCGTGATTATCTATATACAGGGAGGCGCCGTCACGGGAGACCTGTATTCCCAGATAACGAATGTGTACAGGAGCCCATGCTAGTCCATGTGTGTTTGTGGGACAGTTGGTGGTATCGGTTAACGGGAAGATTTCAGATTTGGTGTTGTTGACTTTGTACCCCGAATGTAGGGTGAAGTCGTTTATTACGGCCAGTATGGGACCCAGATTTTTCTCAGGTTCTCGAACATATAGCAGAGCATCGTCCGCATACAACGAGATGGCCTGGTATTCTCCTGACATATATATGCCTCGATGTTCCTGTTCTGCCCTCACTGCTGCCGCCACTGGTTCGATTGTTAAAGCGAATAGTATGGGAGAGAATGGGCATCCCTGTCTAGTCCCTCTGTGTAGTGAGAATTGATTAGAGAGCGTTTGATTAGTCAGTACCCTGGCTTTAGGAGACGAGTACAGGAGCCTAATACAACTGGTTAAATAGGGGCCAAATCCAAATTTATGGAGAACCTCAAACATATACATCCAGGAGACTGAATCGAACGCTTTTTCTGCGTCCAGGGATATCGCTACTGCCTGTGCTTGAGGTTTGATCTGTGCTAGGATGCAGAACAGTCTGCGCAAGTTTAGCGCAGTGGATCTCGTGGGTATAAATCCACATTGGTCGGGGTGTACCAGTGTGGGCATCTTGGGGAGCAGTCTATTTGCAAGAACTTTTGCGTAGACTTTAGCATCCGTGTTTATCAACGACAGGGGGCGATAAGAGGAGCGATCATATGCTGGACGTCTGGGCTTCGGGAGTACTGTTATAACAGCTTCTGTCATTGAGTCCGGGAGCGAGCCAGTGTTAATGGCTTCCTCCCACACACGGGTGAGGACAGGGACAAGGATCGTTGAGAAGGATTTGTATAGCTCGGCACCTAGCCCATCAGGGCCCGGGGTTTTACCTGATGCTAGTGTTTTGATGGCTTCGGTTATTTCGTCACTGGTAATAGGCTGCTCAAGGATCTGGTGATCTGCCAGGTTTAATTTAGGGAGGTCAATCCTGCTCAGGTATTTGCGAATTCCTTCTTGTGTACTATTATCACGATTGGAGTATAAGTCAGTATAATAGCGCAAAAATACATCATTTATTTCTTTGTCGCCGTTGACAACTACATCTTCCTCTGTCAAGATGCTCGCGATTGGGGTATGGGAGTGTTCGTTGCGGAGCATACGGGCTAAGAGGCGGCCTGCTCTGTTGCCCTCCCCATATCTGCGTGCTCTGATGGGAATGGCCATGTACTGCTGTTCCTTAGTCGCCAGATCATTGAAGGTATGGAGCTGTGTATTGATGTCAGCTAGGGTGTGTCTGTCATGTGTCATGCTATATTCAGTTTCGAGTATTTGCAGGTGTGATTCTATAGTGTCTAGTTCGTTCCTCACGGCTTTGAGGAGACCAGTCGTTTTGGACATCAATACCCCTCTCACCCACACCTTAAACGCCTCCCACACAGTCGCCCATCTGTCTACGGAGCCATGGTTCAGAAGGAAGAATTCCTCTATATCAGTGTGGAGAGTCTCCGCGACATTCGGGTCTTTTAATACGTTGGGGGACATTCTCCATCGTCGTGTTGGGCGGTCTATGCCAGGGAGCAGCGTGGTCAAGGTGATCGGGGAATGGTCTGAAAGCGTGCGGGGAAGGATTTCGCATTGCTCCGTGTAGTTAACCAAAGGGGACGAGATAAGCCAGTAATCAATTCTAGATTCAGTGTCGTGCACTGAGGAGTAAAATGAGTATTTCCTCTCTGTAGGGTGAATACCCCTCCAGGCATCAGACAGGGTGAACTCTTCGAGGGCATGTCGTATAACATTCGCCGCTTTGGTGAGGGCTCTAGGTCTACTGGAGGACCTGTCTAATGTAGTGTCGAGAATGGTGTTTAGATCTCCTCCCCAGAGGATCCAGGCGTTAGCTGTGAGGCCTATCATAGCAAGAAGTTGTACATAAAACTGCGGGTCGTCATTATTCGGGCCATACGTGTTTATCAGGACGAGTTTTACCCCGGCCAGGCTACCCCAGACCACTACGTATCTTCCCTGTGGGTCTGCCTTGCATTTGTCGGTGGAGAACCCCAAGGAGGGGTGTATCAGTGTGATGACCCCTCTACTCTGTGAAGAATATTCCGTATAATGTCTATTACCACCCCATTGCCGAAGTATTTTTTCGTGTGTAGACTTCAGCGCGTGGGTTTCCTGGAGCATTACAATATGCGGATGGTGCCTGTTGATGTAAGCGCCTACCTTACTAGCTTTTGCTCTGTTATTTAACCCCCGAATGTTCCACGTGAGCAGTTTCAGGCGGAGCACCTTGGGTGTCCTAGTGGTTTGTGCCATTTGTGGTCATGATGATAACATGTAAAAGTGTGAATAGTTCTGTAAGGAGGGACAGCGAGTGAGCCAGTGAGTGCACTTTTAACCAAACGCAACCTATAACCACTAATGTAAGCTTTGCATTAAGTGCCCAACAGGGGCATCCGGAGGCCTCAACAATGGCCAACAATACCCATTGGCATCCCATATCGCCATAGCCCACCCCCACCCACATCATCGCACCCAACTTGATGATGATCCCTTTACTCAGTACTAACTTGTGGGAGAACCCAAAGATAGGGGTCGTGTGCCGCAGCAAGACCGGCTACATTCCAGGATTAAGAGCAGAGGTGCGTCTCTGCCCCCCGTAGAGTCCATTGCCATACGAAGTTCACATGTCCGCCAGACTCTCTGGGTACTCAATGTGAGGTGAATGTTCAGGTTACACCGGCTGTTGCAAGTCATCATGTTCAGCGCCCTGTCTTCCAGGCGGTAGAGGAATCGAAGCCTCCATATAGGATAGGGCGGCCGCAGGGGATTCGAAGAAATGTGCTCTTCCGCCATGTTGTATTCGAAGTTTAGCTGGATAGAGGAGTGCATAGGGGACCTGTCGCAGCCGCAGTTGACGTTTAATTGTTTCGTAGGATCGTCTTTGAGTTTGGACCCCTGCTGAGAAATCCGGGTAGACGTGGATGCGATCATTTCCAATTTTTAGGGGGCCTTTCTCCCTGGCCAGCCGCAGGATGGTATCCCTGTCTCTGTAGTTTAACAATTTCGCTATGACAGTGCGGGGTGGGGCCCCAGGCCTAGGCGGCGGCGCGAGGGAGCGGTGGGCCCTCTCCACCATAAATTGAGACGAGAAGGCCTCTTCCCCAGGGAGAAATTTCAGCAAGTCCTCAATCCGAAGTTCCATTGGCCCCTTACAAAATGATTCAGAGAGGCCGACAATACGGATGTTGTTCCGCCTGGAGCGAGACTCCAAATCGTCGCATTTACTACGAAGCGTGTCCATCTCCCTTTTCAGAAGGGTAATGTCCTGCGCGTTTCGCCGGGTAGAGTCCTCGTTCGAACCAATTCTGCCCTCTGCTTCAGTGATCCTGGCACTTTCCTTGTCCACTCGGGCCTTCAGTGAGCCTATTGTGGATACGATATCGTCTAGTTTGACGTTTATAGCCAGGAATCCGCTCTGGACCGTGGTGAGCAGGTGGTCGAATTTAGAGTCCTCCGACAGCGGAGATGTGGTGGAGGGTGGTGTGTCAGGGCTAACAGAAGGCGTCTGCGAGCTGGTGAACGAATCCATAGGGCCGGTTCTTCTGCACTTATTCGAGTTCTTACCAGGCATGTTGTGGGGTAAACAGGAGTTTGATGTTCACGGCTCAGCGTGCCGCTGGAAGGACTGGCGGCACTGCCCTGGAGCGGTAGAGGGCCGAACCGCAGCGGGGCACAGTCGGCCGATTCCAATGCAGGTATGGCCCGTTGTGTGCAGGCCGCCACTCGGCCACCGCTGACGCGAGTTATAGGAGAATCTCCCCAGCCCCACCCCGGGGCGGAGGGCAGGCACCGCGGCAGGCCTACACCAAGCCAAGCGCAGGCCCGTCGGTACCCGCGATCCCCGGCGACGCCGCACGGAGTGGTGGCGGCCCAGAAGCACCTCTCAGTGTGTTGTTTTATCGCTTCCCCGCGCAGCGGCGCAGAGCCAGGGCCCACTACCCACTAGGGTTCCTGGATCGGCACTCCGGAGCCTGTCCGACCTCGCGCCCGCTACGCAGCTCGGTCCACCCTCGTTCTCTCCGGTCCCAGGGCCGCGTCAGGGGATCGATTCCTCGCCTCGTATCGAAGGATCTGGTTTAGGAGACCGAGTCGCAGCTTAGCGGATGACTGTTCACGTCCACAATGGTCTCAGCGTGGGAGTGTCTGGGCGGTCCCAAGCCGCGGTTCTTGCGTGGTAGGCCGCGGAGCCGCGCGGTGGGCAAGGCGAGCGAGACCACGGGCCTCACCCGTCCGTGGGCTTACAATGTCCGATTTCAGCCAGGATTTTCCCCAGTGGAGTCTGGATGTGGCGGGAAGCAGCTCAGCTAGTCTGGGGGTTCGGCGCACTCTGGTTCCGGATAAAAAAGTTAACAAGGATTCATGCCGGAGTGGAGCTCCTCGGCTATGCGGCCATCTTGCTGCGCGGTAGCCACGCCCCCCCGACTAGTGAAATTTTTAATTGGAGGGTATAAATGTATCCCATGAATATGCAAAAGTGCCTGAGTGCAGAATTGGGGGCCTTAACAAACCAAGGGAGGTCCAGGGGAGTCCCCCGCCAAGAATATTGTATACATAAAGGGTTAAAATGGTGTATTTTGCAATACTCTTCCTGTGATTGGTTTTTTAAAAGCAACACAGTTCGCTATCGGGTTTGTGGAGTGATACATTAAAAAAAATCCAATAAATGCAAATCACCAGCAGTGCAGAGGAGCCTTTGCCAATGCATTTGCATGATGTCTTCCCCTAAATATATGCCAGTATAAAAACACTTTCATGCTGACTGCACCAATATATGCCAATATTCCCACATAAGAACATATGGCCGCTCATTTATGGTACAAGCTGCGTTGGTTTGAAACAAGCATCCCCCAGAGTTGCGCATGGAAGAAAACATGCTCACGTTTAGGAAACGTCTCAAGACCTTACTGTTTGCTTAATTGTAAACCTGATGTACTTGTATGTGTTATATATGTTGCGTCCTGATGCCTGTGGGCTCCGGTGCATAGTAAATGAATCAATAAATAAATAAGAAAATGCTCATGTTTTCTTTGCCCATAGCACAAGTAACTATACTATTAGAAACCATGCCCATGCTGGCTGTGCCAATATATGCAAGTATCCCTATGTAATAATAAACTCCTGTTGTCTTTGCCAGCAAGAAATGCCATGGCACAGTAGAAAACATGCCATACTGGTTCCACCAATGTAGGGTATTAGGGCCACATAAAACTCATCATGCTTGCTTTACCCTTGATTCCTGTAAATAAATCATGTCCAGACTGTCTACACCAATATAGGCCATTAAGACCATGTAAGAACACTCATGTTTGCTTTAACCGTGATGACCATTTTGCATACCACATTAAGAAAATATCTACAGGCTGGCTCCATCAATGTAGGACAGTATGGCTGCATACGAACACATACCATGCTGGCATTAACCTAGATGGAAATACAAAAATACAATGGCACAGTAATGAAATATGCCCAGACTGGGCACACTGCTAAAATAGTCCAACTCTCAAACGAGAGCTCCGCTCCCCTGCCCTGCACATATGCATTCAAATGATACACTCTCTCATTCACCCACGCACCCATACAACACACCCTCTCTCATTCACGTGTGCACCCATACTGCATTCACACATTCTCGCTCATTCCCACACACACACCTAAACAAAATACATGTACAGTCATACACTTGAGTGCACGCACACCCACCTAGAGACTACAACAATTACAACAAATGTTTTACCTGTAGACCTGGTCCAGACCTGTGGCGACTCTACTCACACTGCCTGCTGCAAGAGGTATCACTGGTCCCTGTGCAGCATGGAACAGGAACCCAAAAGTAGGTTAGACCTTTCTGGTATATTTCCATATTTTTGATGAGTTCTTTTGGCTGAAAAACGGCAGCCAACAAATCAGCGAAAAAACCTTGGCAATGAATGAACGAGGTAGTGCAGGAGCACCCCCTGCCAATTTCGACCCAGCAGTCCATTCTACATCCCCAATGAGCCCTGCAAGGCTGGGGGAGCAATGCTCCCTGGCCTTACACATTCCTTTGGGCATGTATGCTGGGGTACTGAAAACTGTCAAAGGGAAATCACGTTTCTCTGTGATAGTTAATGCCAGCCCGGGCCATTCCCTCAGCAGCTTTCTGCAGCTGAGGAGCACTCAGTGTTTTGACTGGGCTGGCTTGACTCGTCCATAGTGCATGGCGGCGTGGTGCCCTGTCACCCATTATGGATGAGCTGTCCCTGAATTAGGCACAATATGTACGACAGCTGAATGCTTTTTATTTGCTTTAGGAGAAAAAAGAATGCATCAAAGACAGGATGCCACCATCTGGGAGGAGTGACTTATTCCCAAATTTCTGGATGAGGTGGGTTTGGGGGGGCTTAGAGAGAGAGAAAAGAGAGATTTGCATATCCTAAACTTCAATAATTTTTCTCGTCTTTGAGTATTCCTGGAAATGCATAGAAACCCTGCATGCCTCCAGAGCCAAGCAGTCCCATAATCAGTAACTATGGCAATTACAGGTGGCACCGTGCATATCTTTGTGGCAAGCAGCAAAGAGAGACGTTTTGTCACTTTGCGTTTGGAGTGGCTTGACGCTTCCTTATACACCGGAGGTAATTGTGATTGAGTTAAAAGTGACGCCTGAGACATGATGCGTCATTCTTCCAGGAATTCAGCACATTACTGGAATTTGACAGATAAGATCTCCTCATAATGGGATGAGCCTGAGCAGAATTTCTGTCAATATGCACTTGAGCGCCTGTAATACTTCCCTGCTCCTGCTAATGTGAGAGAGTTTAGAATTAGACGTTCGTCATCTTAACGTATGGTGATTATCGCTCGCTCTGCGTATACCCCTTAAAGCTTTGCATGGTGGGCCGGATTTGTTTTTAAGGAATCTGTGAAGAATATACTTGAGTACAGATCCAATATTGTCCCTGCTTCTTGAATTATTACCTACAATTATCCAACAGGTTCCCTGTACACTCTCATGTCCAATTAAATGATTTGTTTTTGTGATGTGTTTTATGGCCGCTGATTGGTCACACATATTGCTAGCATTCACTCGGCCTAATTCGCAAAACCTTTTTGTGGTGCATGTGTTGGTAGGTGCTAACACATCTCCTTCACTGGTGGCACAAAATATTGTGCCTCATGATCTTGGATGGGCAGTTGCCCTTGTCCCCCCCCTGACCCCCACTTGTGAAATGAGCAAATCGAGGGGAATTATATTACATATGAAAATGTATCACAGATGGGATGCACTTTAAAGTGCACAGAAAACAAACACATTCCACTGCACCTGTTTGAAAAGTGATCAATGCAGTCATGCATTGTTGTGAAGTCGAACAGCAGCAGCATGAACCATTGCTCTCCCACTTGCACTTCTATTTCGCAAAGAGGGACAGAAACGACTTTTTTCTATTTTTCTTCACAATGAAGGGAATTGGGAGCATGCTATGCATTAGCTTCGGGAGCTCGCTTCTGACACATATATATTAAGGTGATGGTCAGCACATCATTTGCACTGGCACACAGGCCGCTGGAAATGCACAGGTCACCTTTGTAGACAATTAGACAATGTGAACTGCACATTTCCAAAAAGGGGGCATCTAAAAGAAGTGCATCCTTTGGCGCCATTTTTAGATGCATAGTTTTTTGGAGACTTTAGCTGTGTCCAGTCCAGCTTGTTGATTTTCTGTAAAAGAATCTGTCCCCTCTTGTTTGTTTGGTACCTGCCCAACTCACCAGGGCCGTTTTACCTCATTCGATGAACGATGAATGCCCATGTTCATCAACAACTTTATTCAGATAATATTACTATTAAAGTACAAAGGCAAACAAAAAGCAACAATACAAACATTTACGTAAGATTATCCCTGTAATCGCAGCCTTAAAATATAAAAGTACAAAGGTAAACAAAAAAACAATACAAACCTTTCATGATAATATCCCTAGAAAAACTGCCTTCAAATATAATAAATACACACATTATTAAACATAACAAGAAAACAATCTACAAAAGAGCTTGGGTAATAAATACTTAGGTTTTCCATTAAATTCTCTCTTCTTCCTAATGTGGATCGAAAAAAGTAAAGGATCCTAGACTTCAGAGGAGTATCAGCAGATAATAAATATATCATAGCAGGCATTGTATTAAAGATACATTTTCGGAACAAGGCAATTCTCTTGTACGGTTGTATGCTCACATAGGCTGTGCAGAAAAATAGGAAGTGCATCAAATCCTCACCAATTTCCAACCAAAAGGCACAATTACATCTGTACTAGGAAAGCCAGACCATTTGGCAGTGACTGATCTCGGCTGAAGTAGATAAAGCCCTGCCCTTGTAATCAAGACTCTTTCATGTTTATAAAAGGTTCAGATCAAGTCATCGAACAAGCCGTTTTGTGGCAAGATTACAAAGGAACGGTTTTAGTGATTCCTAAATGCATTACATTCTCTCTCTTTGACCCAGTGTTCATAAAAATATATTTTATGACAGCGGAAAGTATTCTATTTATTTTGGTTTGGTCTGAGAAGTAGTGTCCAATTGAAATTTTGCCCAGCAGTTTATTAACATATGTTAACCAGAGAATTACCCTCAGATACAAGATGTGCTTTAAAATAGCCTGTGTCAAAGACGCCTTTGGATTGGACCGCACCATTAGCCAAGTTTAATGAGTTCAAAACACAATTCATCCTCTAGAAAAGGAAGCCCAAGTTCAATATGTACAGCATAATTTGGAGCAGCAGCTGGTAGGTGAAGGATACTTTTTTTCTTTTTTTTTTAAATGTTCCTGTTTGAAATGCTGAAACATTTGATGGGGCACACAATCCAGCACCATAGCCGGCTAGGCTAAAGCCTTCACTTTAGCTCAATATACTTTAAGAGTCATATCAACCGTGTAAGCTTTGTACATATTCGCAACGCGGAAAATATATCTGACTGCCTGTGCTATTCTCGCTGCCTGTTTTTCCATATGACTTATGCAATTAAATCCTGAAGAAAAAGAAAGACCTCGGTATTCAAATGAAATAATAACATTCAGTGGCTGCTTCCCTGCTTGAAAGATCAACAGCTTGGAACATCTACTGCAGGTTGTGTATACAGCGCCACATTTGCTGTGAGGTCAAGGTTAAACATAAAATAATTATAAAAGTTAATAAGACGCTGGAGGAAAATAGGACTTCTTGCAGTTAGAACTTTATCATCTGAATAGTGAGAACTGCTTTATTCTGATCACCAAACCGTGCTGAATTAGCTCCAGACCGTTGTAAGGATGTGTGAACCCTATCAATCAATGTATGAGGAAAACATTAAGGGGGCAGCGACACAACCCTGTCTTGCACCAGTGTTAATAGGGAACCATGAAGTGCAGTGCCCTTTGCTACCCAAACGAATACATGCTTTTGTATCTTAGTGCAACACAGATAATGCTTTACCAGATCCTTAGGGCAATTTTGGTCCCTGAGACAGGCCCATAGTTTGGCCCTATTCACTTTATCAAAGGCTGTAGTCGGGTCCATGAAACCAGGTACATAGTCCATTTTGTTCATGAAACAATGCATTTGAACTAATTAGATACAGATGCATTGCTTGTTATTCAGTGCCTAAACCAGCTCAGAAATCAAGCTGAATATTTGACAAGTTGCTCTCAGAATATGCCTATGTTTGTAGTCGGTCTAGAATTGCCCTCCCAAAGAATTTAACCTGGGAGTCCAATAGAGAGATTGGGCGATAAGCAGCTGGGTTCATCTTTTCATCTTGACATGTACTCAGATTGCCTTCTTACATCACTGTTGTGCTATATTGATATTGCTTGTCATTGCAGCTTTTCTTTTGAAATGAATTCCCAAAGCCTTCACATCATATTCTCTGCCTGTCACGTATGCTCCACAAGTCACCAGGTCTTATTTGCATAACAACGAAGCCCTCTTGTTTGCATTAGAGACTGCAGTTTTCTTCCTGAAAAGTATGTTATGTTTTCACAAAGGATGGATCATGAAGTGCTAAGTGGAGAGAGTTGAGTGGAAGGTGTGATGAATTCTACGGATCCCTCACTGAACTCCTGCTTAAAGTCTCCTCCCAGATGGCCAGGGAAAGGCAGACGCTTCCTGATTCTGCCCTTGGAGGTGGTGTGGAGGAGGATCACCTGGGAGGAGAAAAGGCCCAATGTGGTGAGGAGATCTTGTGGGATGAGACACAGTATTTGTCCTAAAAGGGAGAACTTTTTAAAGTTTCCAGAACAGGTAATTCCCTATTGTCATTATGATGTACCTGAACCACATAGAAGATATGTGGCTCTGAAAGCAAATGCCTTTAAACCTAAACAGACCTTAATAACAGAAAGAACATGTAATCCTCCCTACTGCCATAGCTATAATGAAATGAAAACTAGAAATATTGCCTTAAATAAAAAGTCTTCCTCTGTAACAATGAATTCAAATGATTCATTGTTAAATACCTTTAAGGAGAATAAATCTACCCTTAAAAACCAGAAGTTATTGAAAGGAACTAACTTTGTTGTTGGGGACTACAAGTCCTATAAGTACTGGGATGGGATAAAGAGCTGAAGTAGTAGTCAGGCAATAAAGCCTAATAGCCCACACCTGACGGAATCTGAGAGGCATAAAAGGCCCCCTCACGTGCAGGCAATCGGAAGGAGCTGTGGCTTGAGTGGATGCAGTAGTAGCAGAGGCTGAAGAAAACAGACACAGTGTTGGAAATCCAGGAAGAAGTAGGAGATCCAACGAGACGCCAGGACTTTGATGCAGCAGATTTCACCTGCTTGTCCTGTGAGGGTCTTGTTCCCTGACACTCTGAGTTGCAGAGGTTGCGCAGCGGAAGGCGTGCAGGAAGGCTGCCTTTCTCCATGTGAGCCTAATTGCAGAGATTGCGCAGCAAGGAGCGTGTCGGATACCGAGGCGAGCAGTGTCGTGAAGCCGTGGGTCTCAGGAGTGAAAAGTGCTCCTTAATTGAGTGGCCAGAGCAGAGACACCTTCAGCAAGGAAGGGGGTAGGTCCCACGTGAAGCCAGAAGCAGTAGAAGTTGCGCCAGAAGCAGTAGCAGCATACAACACATGGAACAAGGATCATAGAAGCTGGTGAGTCAAACCTGGTATTCTGATTCCTTGCACAAACACTGCCGGCAACAGTATCCAGTTTACTATTCACTCACATATAATCAGAAGCGAGCTGAAGTTGTTTGTTGAATTCTTAACAAAGGGACAATGGAAAAGTAGTACTCGAGTGTATTCAAATAACTTCCTTTTCACTCGCGTGAAGAGCAAACGTTGTGGAGCGCCATTGTATATTTATATCTTATAAACTTTACGAAGAAGTGGTCACGTGTACTTTATTACGCAGAACAAACATTACCAAGAGCCAGTGTTAAACCCTTAAACCTCATAAACCCTATGCAGAAGTGCTCATGTGTGCTTCATTTTGCTTTTCAAGGGAAGAGTGAACTTTGAATCTTCATTCACGCTAACAAAAATTGCTCATAAAAGAATTCAAGTGTTTAAATGCTGTAGCTGGACTTGAAGTGAGAGCAGGCATTGCCCAAGCCAAGACTGATAGCAGCCTTTCTTAAAGGCAGAAAACAATCTGATTAACACTGTGAGCCCAATAGAAGTTCAACCTTGCTTAAGCTACAAATATGCAAGTATTACCTGAAGCCAAGAGAATTGCACCAAGGCTTCTGGGTACTTTTTTGGCTAACAGTTGACAGAAAGATGAAGACAAAGTTGGGGAAGGGAAACTTGCTGCTCACAAATATTGTTTGGAGCTGACATAACCTATATTGCCAAGGACCAACCGCAACCTAGAGAAGTGGTTCATAACGCCACTGTACAATGTTCATTCATCACCTGTTTTTTTCCGCTGCACATTTGCCAAAAATGTTTTTCTGAAAAAAGAAATATGGGAAGGACATATAAGGACTAGGGTGGGGTGGTGTAAAGGAAATAGATAATAGGGGAGAGGAGTCTTGCCGGGAGACCCCCGCAAATAAAAATAAAAAATACGCTGATTTGTTTGGCAAAACATTTTCATTAAAAAGTGCTGCAGAAAAGAAACGGGCGATGAATGAACATAGAACCACAGCCACACTTAGGTTGTTGTTGTGGCAGACAGACAAGAGAGGCAAATATGCTGCCTCTTTTGAAGAGATATATTCAGAGGAAGAGTGCCTTGCCTATTTGAAGGTGTTGAAGTCTCTTAAAGTCAATCTTGTCAGAACCAAGAATGTCCTCATGGTAAACTTTAGTAGAAGTAAAGTTGTTGAAGTGGAAGCAGCAGCACTGTGAACTCATCCTGACAAAGATATTGTCATGACCCGGCGAAATTGCCCCTTCTGGACCTCATGGTCATTGTCACGAAGGGCTTGTACTCCTTGTTCCTCCCAACATGGCCGTACCAAGCTCCGTGCTACGCACTAGCTTTTCACGTCGTGGCACGTACTATAAATTGGTCACGCCCCTGCGGGTCCGCGCGTCTCAACGCTATCTTCGGTAGTGACCCGACGAGTGCTTACCTTCTACATTGGTTCCTTTGATCCTCTTACATCCTTCCTTGCCTTTTATCCTGTTCCTGGATTTCCCCTCCTACTTACTCGTTCATCGCTAAATCCTGGATACCCTGGAACCACGAACTTCCCGGAACTCTGAACGCATCCTGCAACCTGACGAGGCTCGGGCGAGCCTATTCAAGACCCGAACCATCCACAGGAAGAGTCCTGTGGCCGAACAAGGGAGATCCCGATCACAGGTGAGACGGGGGGAGATTTACGACAGATATCTATTGTGAATCCTAACCTTGTGGATAGAGTCATATTAACTGTTAACCAAGATTTGTGTTTCACTAACAGTTCTAGAGGTGGCATTTCTTTGGACCTGTGGCAAGTCTTCTTGGTTGACTGGAAGTGGTGGCAAAGCATTGTGTCTGGTAATAACATTGATGCTATCTTGAGGCAGTGGAAAGTCCTTATTTCACCAAGAAGAAAAGTTGTTTCTATTATTGGAACTTTGGTTAAAACTTTACCTTGACATTGAAACATCAAGACCTGATCTGAGACTGTATTACTAATATGGATTTCCCTGTTTCTTTTTTGTTGAACATTGAAACTGAATTTACCTTGAATCCTGGGGACCGGAATTCACCCAGGTTATTGGGAGGTTATCAAGAGACTGTGAATATTACTGTTGATGTTAATTGAATTGCCATATATTTTCTTTGTATGTTTGATATTTAAGTGTGAGGATCAGACATCCTGTGTTAGAGTGTTTCCTCTTAGTTTTGTTAGGCAGGGAAATCCTCAGAAGAGTACGGACAGTAAGGCATTTATTATTATTTACAACTTAATAAAATGGCATGTTTTGATCAATGATCAAAAAGTTGTCCGCCTCGCATTGCTGACCCCTTACAAAGCACATTGGTGGGACACTAACCATGGTCACCACAAGTTTGACATTTTTCTAAAAATCTTTTCTATACATATACACACCAATTCATTCTATATTGTAAAATCTTATTCAGTACAACACAGCAACAAGAAATATCTGCACAAGCAAAAGTGGAGCACACACCTACACTACTGCGAGGAGCTTCTTAAAACTTCACGGAAACAATTACACTATCTTGCAAAACCATTAATCTGAAGGCAAAAATGTTCCCCATAAAAAAATCAAAAAGTTACTAGAACATGTGTCATCTTACATGGCACTGCTTGAAATGTTCACTCTTATGAACAACGTATACACTCAATAGCACTTTAACATGAAGCTGGTACATACATGCAAAAAATAGCATTGTTAGGCTTGTTCTAACATTGCAAGGTGGTGCCAGTCAACATACTGTTTTGGTTAAGATGCAACAGACCAATGAAAGACCCTGCATGCATAATGGTGCAGCTGATTATTATGGATTGGGGCCTTCCTATTATATTTGCAACCACACCAACAGTGGCAGTCACTGACAAAAGGCAAGTTCCGATAACAACAATAAATACAATAAAAAGATCACCACAAAAGTAAAATAAACATCCATATACCAAGTAGCATATATTCCCACAATAATAACAAAACACAATTTAATGCACCACAAAAATGGAGAAAAAAACATCAATGCATCAAGCAGCATGGAAAGAAAGAGAACGTTTAAAATCAATAGTCGACAATTCTATCCCAAACGTACATAGAAGCATGATTGTCTATAATATGCATTACTCTATGACTGAGCACTCACCATGATGCACTCTTTCTGCATCACAGAGCAGCTCATTGGCACCAAGGATCCTTTTGATACTGCTCAGAGAAAGCTATTTTAAAGAGAAAAGCTTCTTCTACCCAGACCTAAAAAGTAGCCCCACTGCCCCAGCTGTGTCACCAAACAACCCAGGTATTTGGGTCACTTCATGGTATCAAACCTACTGGCAGGCCTGATGCAAGCACTTGGCAAACTAAGCCTCTGCCTAGGGTGCTGGCCAGCAGAGGGTACCAGAGAGAATGTTTTTCTCTCTGCTTTCATGAATTACAAAGGAAATGTAAGCCAACGTGAATTAAATCTGCAGCATAATGCCCTCTTGCAGTAAGGGGGCGTCCTGCTGCAAATCACAGTGCTCATATTTCTAGGAGTCTCTGACACTGCAGTGTTAGCAGGGCTATTGCTTATTGACACAGCACAGTACATGGTCTGGCACAAATAAAAGCAGGGGTGCCTAGCAAGAAGAAATGTTGATAAGACAATGTGGTCAGTGCCAGTGAAATCAAACAAGGTAAGTCAAGAGTCATGGTAGAACTCACACCAGGTAAGTCAAGAGTCATGGTAGAACCCACTTACAATTTCTGGCGGCAGAGCATGGGCCCTGACCCACATAATTTCAGAATAGGTCAAAGTGAGCTGTGTGTGTATCACATTTAATGTGAAACATTTTTATTAGCATGGACCACCTGATGGTATAACTTTTTAGGCGGTGTTGGAAGGGCTGACTCAGAGTACTGACCCCACAATTGATTTTTTGTGAATCTAAGTGAATCATAGCTGCAAGCATTATCTTGCATTTCTTGGAAAGTTAACAACGATGCCTAATAAATTTGCAGTTTTCTATGCTAACTTTCAAAGCAATATTGAACCTTCCTGGTCAAGCCCTGCTGTCTTTGCCAATATGTTCATATCCATTGCAGGTTATAAATGCAAGATAACCTTGCTGGCTAAGAATATGTGCATGTTGAAGGTAAATGCATATCACTCAACCTGTCAAAGTTGTTTGTCGGTATTCTGATGTTAAAATGATGGTCTGCAGTTTTATGATTTGTTCCCCGTCCTTCCCCTTCCAGCTTCTTGGACAGTCCCAGATTGGCTAGTGGGTGTACGGAGCAGGCCTGGGAGCAGAGACTTTATGCCATTGGCAATGAGTGCATGTATATGCATGTGGGTGTGTGTTTACCACCCCATCTTCCTCACCTGTCCTATCCTCCCCTACACAAATAAGTTTGGTAATGTTCTATTGACAAGACAGAGAGCAGAAAGAAGATAAGTTTGCACTGTGCACCCCTTGCACCTGCCCATACCCCAGCCAGCACACAGCCACTGGTAAGTGCTGCTGATTGTGTGAGAGAGGGTCTCACAAAAGTAGAGCTCTCCACATGCACGGGAGCTAGAAACATGCATGAATCTATATTGTTCTTTGCAAGTGAAAATTGCACTGTCGCTGCCTATGCTGTGCAAATTGTGTTTTGAGGGAGCTTGCCCTGGCTCTGACCATCCTGCACTTGGACCTGTTTAGGAAGTGATCCTGCACTGGTCTTGCACAAGCTGTACCTGTACCAGTGTGAGTGAAGCTTGCACTGATGTTGTTTTTGCAATAAATGTACCGATTTGAGTGAAGTGTGCACGGGACCTTGCAATCAGTTGCTCTATCAATGATGTACTTGTGCATATTTGTAAGGGAAAGTTACACTGGTCCTGCCTTGCTGTTCCAGTACTTGTTTGCATGTGACTTGCACTGACCATGCCCATGTTGTACTTGTTTGTGAGGGAAGCTTGCACTGACCCTGCACATACTGTATCTGTTTATGAGGGACGGTTGCCTGGCCCTACGCATTCTGTCCATGTGCTCACTTGTTAGGGAAACAGTTAATAGACTGTTCCATGCTGTACTTATACCCACTTGTGACGGAAGCATGCACTGGCATGCCCACTCTATACCTGTACTTGTATGTGAGGTATGCTTGCAAAGACTTTTTTGTGACGCAACTTCCGTTTGACCATGCTGAACCTTTTGTGAGTGAAGTTTGATCTTGTATAGATAGGGAATCTGTTAGAAATAGAATTCTTGGGTATCCGGTCATTGCATCGACAACCAAAGCATCGACAGCCATACCATCTAAAAACAAGCATCTAAAAAAAGCATCTAATGCATTTTTATGGATGGTAAAGGGTTTAGTTTAATAAAAATGGGTTTGAAAGGTTAAAAAAGGAGGGTGGGGCGGTACCCCCCATTAAAAAAAATAATAATAATAAATTGCATTAGATGCTTTTTTTTAGATGCTCTTTTTTAGATGGTATGGCATTAGATGCTTTGGCTGTCGATGCAATGACTATAAACCTGTTACAAATGCCTTATCATATCTTGCACTAGCCATGTTACTGCTGTGTGTATATTTGGTTATTTTGGAAGCTTGTAGTGGCCCTGCACATACTGTACCTGGTTATGGAAAGAGTCCACGGGCTCCGCCCATGCGGTTCCTGATAGATATTGAGCAAAGCATGCAATAGCCTGGTCTATGTTGTACCTGTTTGAGGAAAGTGTGTTCTAGTGCTGATCCTATGCATATTCAAACTATATTTGTTGTATTTGTGGGGAAGGCTTGTACTTTTGGAAACTGTTCAGCACTGCTGACTAGATTGTGACTTATCATCGCCTGTGAGAGGACTCTGACCTTCTGCTTCCCTTGCTGTACCTATTTGGTGTGTGATAGTAGCTTTCAATGTGGCTGACCATGATGTAAATGTCCAGTGTGTGATGGAAGATTTCCATGCTAATCGTTATGTGGCATGAGCGTCACTTGCACTGATATCCATATTATACCTTCCCTGAATGTCCGGGAAGTTTCAATTTCTGCTGTATTTGTTGTCTTTTCTGTCTGTGAATAAAGTTTGCACTGTTTGTGCCAGTACTGTACCTGTCTAGTGTGTTAAGGAAGCAGTGTTGCAGACACTGCTGAATACAAATGAATTACTTCACGCAGTAGTTACTGACAAATGGGAACATTTCTAGTACATTGGGCCAGTAGAATTGGTTAAAACTCCAATCGGCACAACACACTAAAGGCCCTATCTAGAAAACTTGGTGGAAGCAGAGCTTTCACCACATCTCCACTCCATCTCATGGTGGGCGTGGCCGGGAGGCAGACCCACTGCACTATTTTCATATCTGGCACTAATGGCAGTCCATTGTTCACCAGGTGGATTCCCTCCAACACAAGATGGTGCTTGGGCTAGTGTAGCACCTGCTTGTCAGGGGCTAGCTCACTCCTGTTCTCCTTACCACCTCTGAAACATCAAAGGAATTTCTTCCACTCGCCTGTGAATGCAGTCGAGCAAAGGGTATTGGTCTTCCATCCCTAATACTTGGAAGGAGGATGTGATTGGGCTGCTACCACGCAGAGCTAGCGCTAGTGTTAGCACAGCTACTTACAGCCCTTAACACCCACTCAATTTCAGTTTCTGTCACTCTCTTTAGTGGAGGCTTGATGGATGCAGGTGGAGGCAGGGCAGAGACAGAGTTAGGGCAGGCAAAGCAAGTGGTAGCTACACCTCTAAATCGTTGTGCTCGCAGAGAGCCAGTGTGGTTGGTGGAAGGAAGCGATAGCCTTCTTACATCAACTTTTAAATAGATGCCAGGTGTAGATACATAAAGTGGCTCACAATAGCCCAGAAAACTGCCTCACAGAGGCACACACGTGTGTTTATGGGTGCATGGGCATCTGGGGGGGATGTGTGATGAATCCTACGGACTGCTTGCTAAAACCCTACCTAAAGTCTCCTCCCAGGTGGCCAGGGAAAGGCAGTTGCTTCCTGATCTTGACCTTGAAGATGGTATTCTACGGGGGGATCACCTAGGAGGGGAAAGGGCCCAGAGGAGTGCGAGGACTCTGTGGGATGAGAAGCAGTATATGTCTTCCTCTAGGGAGGATATTTTGCAAATGCCAAAGTATGTAATGGCTTGTTGTTATAACAATCTGCCTGTTCTGTAAATCGAACATCTTAATGTGGGTAAAACCAATCCGAAATCCTTTGACATTGTACGAAATATAAACCCTTCTAAAACTAGGGAGACTTATAAAGTTGAAAACACCCCTAACTCTGAAAGAGACAGTGAAAGGAGGTTTGTGACTAATAATAGTTTAAACTATCAGAAATGTTATTCATCTGTCCAATCAAGTATGATGACTGATCCTTACGATATTTCTGTAAAGGAAAGCATAGGGAATAACAATAAGTTTAAGAATGAACAAGATGGGAGAAAAAATACTTTCATCACTGAGAACTACAAGTCCATTAATTCCCTAGTACTGAGACGAGGAAGAGGGCTGAAGAGGAACAATGCTGCAGGAGTGGTCAAATAATTCATGTAAATGACCGACACCTTAGGGAGACTGTGGGGCTTAAATGGCTCCATCAGGTGCAGGCAGAGGGAGGAGTAGAGCAGAAGGAGCAGGAGGAGTCGTGCAGACTGTGTATGCAGCTGAGGTCGGGACTGGAGGAGAGAGAGGATGCTGTGGCCACTCTGAAGCCAAAGACAGTGGCTGGTCCTGAGAGGGTCTATGCCTCCAGTTGTCCCAATTGCAGAGGTTGTGCAGTGGGAAGCGTGCAAAAGGGATGCTTGCCCTTTGAAGACTCGTAGTGCATAGGCTGCGCGGCGGGAAGCGAAAGCAGTGAGTGAATTCCTTGCTCTCGAGAGGTCTCTAGTGGCTGGTGTGCACTAGAGACTCCCAGGAACACAGGAAGCTCCAGAAGATAGTGGCACAGGCGAAGGCCGACCAAGAGCAACTACGCGCCGGGTTGTGAAAGGCCACTGCAACAGAAGACCTGCGACCGGTAAAAGGATCAGGAGTATGTGACTTACTCAGTGAGTTGACACGTGGAAAGTGACCCTGGAGCCCTCTGATACAGCTCGCGTGTTCAGGGCAGGCGTTTTCACTCCCATATGAGTGGAAGAGGTGTTAGTAATTTTAAATACTAAACTATCAGAAAGCAGCTAAACTCATATACGTTGAAGCCACATGACTATACATTTAAGCATGTGAGTTTATGGAGAATTCAACCAACCGCTGGGGCAACATTGTTAAAAACTAAGGAATACAACCATTACCCAAGCCAAGAGAAACCAAAAACTAAGCAGTTCAAGTCAAACAGATATTGCCAAAGGCGAAAAGTGAATAATGCAACACACAAAGGTTTCGAAACTTGTTATTCATACTTTGTGAAATATATAACAACAGCTGATATACACACACATTGCCAAAGCCAAGAAAGGAACAGAATAAGACTCTATCCTTACCAGTATTTGGTTACTTCTGCAGATGGGGAAAGAAAGTGGCAGCAAAAAGGCTGCCCTTCTGGAAAAGATTATTCAGATGGTGAGGAACATAATTTGCAGAAAGGTGTTAAAGAACACCAATGTGAATCTTGTTTTCAGTGAATAGTTCCTAAAAAGTTTAATGCTGAAAAATAACAAACATTGTGACGCTGTTGTAAAGTTGTCTAAGTTGGAGGTTACCACTGAAGCACATTCTATTTTATGAAACGCTGTTCTGGCAGCGGAGTATACCCAGGTGGCAAACCTTTGAAGTAGTAGGCCTGGCATGGGAGTAAATCAGGTAGCAGTTGATGAAGTGCTGCACAGTGGTCCTAATAAAGACAATGGCCCTCATTACAACTCAGGCATTAAGGGTTTAACGGCGCCGTCGGCGCTGTTAACCCTTAACGCCTGATTACAAGTGTTCCTTTGCGGGTTGGTGTTTAACGCCTGCTTTTAGCAGGCGTTAAAAATCCAACCCGCAAAGGGACTTTGGAGCTAATTACGGCACCGTAATTTACGGTGCCGTAATTAGCGCCTTCCCCATTCCCATTATACCCTATGGGGGCAAAAATGGGAATGGGCAAGGGCAAATGGTGAATGGGGAATTACCACCCCACTCACCTTGGAATGAGGCGGTAATTCCGCCGTCCACCATGGCGGAATCGTAACCTTAGCGGCATGGACCATGGTGCTAATAGCACCATGGTCCTCCGCCAAGGTTGTAATGAGGGCCAATGTATGTTGTTTGTGGTGCTTAAGGAAGAAATGTATAGTGAGAGGAGTTTCTTCAGAAGTATTCAGTTGTGGCAAATCATCCTTACAAAGACAATTATCATTGCTCATGCGAAGAAGAGAATTCTGAGGCTCAATCTTGCTCACAGAGAAGAAAGAACATTCTATTTTATGTTGCTCCTCATTGAAGTGTTGGAACTTTCTGTTATCAATTGATGCTACAAAGACTTGTGTTGGAACTTTGGTACAAACCAGGATTTTCTTATTTCCTTTTTGAATTGTGGAGCAGAATCCTGCTTGAATCTGGGAAAGGGGAATTCACCTAGATCATAACATAGACCTGTGTTCATATTACAAACTCAACTGTTATCTTAATGTTGTTGTTTTGAACTGCCAATCAATGTATTATTGATTTGTTGAATGTATAAGGGTGAGGGACAGATATCCTTTGTTAGAGTATTTCCTTTGGTTTCTTTTAGGCAGGGAAATCTCAGCATGGTAGAGATAGTGAGGCATTTATCCAAACTTTTTATTTAATAAAATGGCACATTTTGAAAACTCCTTACAAAGTTTTCCGTCTCACATTTCTGACCCCTCGTAGATGTCTGAGAGTAATTATATCCAATTCTACTGACATTGTAGATTTTTTGTCATTCTGCCTGTGTGTTAATCCTTCCTGATCTGGTCACAGTTTCTAATCCAGTTTATATATTATTTATTGTGTGTAGGAAGGTTGGAACCAATTTTGGTAGCATTTGTCCGCAAGAATGAAGAGTACACAGTGAAAGCAATGCGTACTGTTTGCTAGGACGAAGGATAAATAGTGCAGAATGTCTACTATTTGTAAGGACGATGTGATGAACGGTAAATAGAGCAGGATTTCTACTATTTGTCAGGACAAAGGGTAAATAGTGCTGCAAAATGTGTACAATTTGCTAGGAAGAAGGGTAAATAGTGCAGAATTACAACTGTTTGCAAAGACAAAGGATACATAGTACAAAATGTGTAATATTGGTCAGGATGAAGGGTAAATAGGGCAGAATGTCTACTAATTGCCAGGACGAGGGGTTAATAGTCTAAAATGTCTACTATTTACCAGGATGAAGGCTAAACAATGCACATCTTCTGCTATTAATCAGGGCACCTTCAAAGCAGCTCAGTGATGGTGCTAGAGAAGAGCTTGTCATAAGTGCCCATTGTCCTGTTAAATAATGTAGTTTTGCTAAAATGCATAAGGACAAAGGGTAAGCAGTGAACATTCTCTATTTACCACGACACCACGTAAACAACCAAGAGATGGTTTTAGAAGAGAGCTCATCAGCAGTACCCCTAGTCCTGATACATTTTATTGTTTCTTTTTGCAATTTTGCAAGATAAAGGGTGAAGAGTAAATAGTGCAGAATCTCAATTATTTAGTTGGGCATTATAAAAGTAGTCAAATGAGAGTCTAAAGTGGTTTTAAAGTATGATGGTGATAGGCTGTTTCTTAGGCTAGGTGAAATGTATTTTAGAAACCCATCATGTCGCCACCCTATTACTACAGACATGTCATCTGGTTTGTTTTACTTTGCAGGACAGCACCAGCGGTTTCACCAGGTGTACCAAATTTCTCATAGAACATCGCATCAGAAAATAATGCAATTTCATTAAACAGCTTCAGCTCAGCGTGCTAATGCTTCTGTGGCCGCTACTGGTTATTGCAATAGTGTATCTTCTTTTATTAATGCAATGGCAGATGTCACTTAATATGTCAGATGAAGTAGACAGCACGAGGAGCCATTGTATCCATCACCACAGCACAAGTGAGTAAAAAAAAAATATGTTTTACAAATACTCTTTCACAGAGTTTGATGCTGCAACTCGAAACTGCCTTCTCACTATTTTGTGATGAATTCAAAATCCCCAGTAGAAAGCATGTACAATATGTGTTTGTTGAAATGCGAATAGGTTTCTCTATAAAAGCCTTGTTAAACTAAATACGCAAACAAAGGATTATTTTCCAGTTCATTATTTAGATTTTACATAAATGATTAACCTAGAAGTGTTTATGATATACAATTCTTGTTTATCAAACAAATATGGCTAAGAACAGTAAATCAAACTTATCTGATTATTAAATTACCTAAAAATGTGAAGACCGGATTCAAAATTTTTCTATTGCAAACATTTGAATGCAATGTCTCCAATTCTGCATTGTCTCCATTCAGGCAACATAAAAATAGTTATTCTACTCTATAATCCACCAAAAATTGCTGCCCAACTTTCTTTTCAAACAATAGTTGCACAAGCTAAGGCCATCGGTGTTAAAGCTGTCGCAGCCCCGTAGAGTGGTTGAATATACTGATCTGGGTGTTTACATTCTCCAATGGTTTTAAATTATTTTTTTATTCAAGTGACCCCGGGGGGAGGTCCTTGCAGGAGTGGTGGGGTGTGTTGGCTGTGTGGTGGAGAAACAGCCATGTACTTTCCAAATAAAGGGTCTCTAGGGGGTGGGGCAGCTAAGCATGCCCCATAAGCAGTAAAGAAGGTAGTGGCTTATGTTTTTGTTAACCCTTCAGGTGATACCTGGTGAAGAGAATAGGCCTGCAAGTACCTCGTGCTGAAGAATGGCCTTTGCTGAAGCCAGTCCTTCGGAGTTTCTCTCAGAATCAGGTCATGGTAAACCCTAAGCGTGAGCAAAGGCAATGTTAGTGTTTGAAGGATCCCTCCCAGCCAGTAAATCATAGGGAAATTGTCATCTCACCAGGGTACCCAAGAAAATAATGGTTTCTTAATTACTTTGACACCAATGAATGCTTACATTGCATGAGGACACGTGGAACTCCTCTTATTCATGTGGTATTCGAAGGGAGAGAGTTCAGACTGGTAAAGCATCACAAAACGTGCAGAAAGGAGAGATTTTCTGGACCTCTTTCTCTTCTGCGCACAATCATCGGCTGATTCTGCGCTGAGAAGTCAGCGGGATCCTCTCCCTTCCCTGCACATGATCAGAGGCAGGCTTGGCCTCTGGTACACAGGCACACAGACACACACACATTCAGCGAACACTCTCATTCACTCACGCAGACACAAATACATAATTACATACATACATGCACCGAAATGTAATCTTAACTTCCTTGAATATATATTCACTAATTACTTACTACCTTTGGTGTGCAGTTTTGATGAACATCCATTTTTCAGTTTATATCTTTTCCCATGTAAAATCTAGCATGCCTAGTGATGGCAGTACTAGCAAACAACCCAACCGGGAAACCGGGAAAAAGAGATGATAGCTGACGTGCATCAAAGCAAGCCGCACAACAGACTGGCGGATCCCACCTGCTACGTGACCCAGAGCTGCTCCAGATTCAGTGAACATGTGGAGCGAGTCACACAGCAGACCAGCACTATCAATGCCTCATGCCGTAGCCACAAAACCAATTCCTTTACCTGCAAAGGGGCAGCAGGCTAGCATCTTGACGCCGCAGCATACCAAATGCACCGGACAACAACCACACAGACTCGGACATTAACAGCAGCGGACTGCCATTGTCTGATACAGGTGGAACCAAGTATTGAAATGATGCAGGTTTTCAGACACCATTTATGTGTTTTTTTTGCTCATCAGTTAACCCTTAACTGGGGGAAGGAAGCCAGCGGTTGACACTGGAAATCAGGTGATGAGAATAACGAATGAAGAGGAGAGGAGGAGAATGAAAAGGGGCCCAGGAAACAGGAAGGTGTGGGTTGTTCTGGTGAGGTCAAAGGAGCTGGAGGTGGACCAAGAGACCAGGTGGAGAAAGGGCAGTGGAGAGGAGCATAGAGGAGGATCACTGAAGGTGTATGCAAGGTGAGGTATTGGACAGGGGGGAAAGTGGTACTTGGGTATAAGTGTGCATGCATGGTTTGTGAGTGGGATTAATAGAGGGAAAATATGGACTGAATGAAAGGATAACTGCAGGAGTGAAAGAAGGGTGACTCTAGTAGAATGTGTGGATGGAGTGTAGTGTAGTGGAGAGTTGTAGTATGGAGAGGGGTAGAGGTGGTAAGGAGAGGGGACAGTAGTAGCAGTGTGGAGAGGGGGGACTAGTAGTGGTGTATAGAGGGGAGAGTAGTAATGGAGAAAGAGCCCATAAGAGGGATAGAAGGGAGTAGTGACAGTAGGAGATGAAGAGGAGTGGGAGGAAAACAATGGAGAAGAGGGGAGGAGAGAGAAATGATAGAACAAAGGGGTAAGGAGTACCAGAGCATAGAAGGAGAAGCATGAGTGAGACTGAAGTGTCTGGAGCGCACCTAATCCTCAGACAAATGTATACCTTGGGGTGCAGATTAGGTTATAACGAGAACTGTCCAGAGAGTCAAAGAGAGGGTGTGTGCCCTTAGGGCAGTGGTCTTCAATTGTTTATGGCAAGCCCTCAATGAGGAAAACAAAATAGTCCGAGCCTCCCTGCACACCTCCTGTGTCTGTGTTAATTTATTTGTTCACAGTGGGAACAGGGGCCTTCACTGCGGGCAATCTGCCCCCAACAAGTACATTAATAAAATCAGGGGAAGAAGCCATTAGTGGGGGTCACCTGACCCAAAAAGTGCATTTTTTAAAACAACATCAGGGACAGGGGTCTTCAGTGGGGACCACCTGCCCCCCCCCAACAAGTACACATTTTAAAAGAATCAGGGGCCATCAGTGGGGGCCACCAGCCCCCAAAAGTGAATTTCATTAAAAAAATAAAATGGTGGCAGGCGCCTCTAGCAGGGGCCACCTGCCCTCAAAAGTGCTTTTTTTAAAATAATTTTGAGGCAGGGGCATTCAGCAGGGGCCCCCAAAAGCATGTTTTTGACCACAGGGTGGGGCATAGCGAACGGGAGGCAGTGCCCTGTGAAAAACCAGAGGGTGTTTCATTGTCTAGACCCTGGGGATCCCTTACTCAGGTAGACAGGGCACAGCCATCACCTTTGGATCCAGACCCTTGGGGTGGGCATGTGCGGGAGGATCACCTGGGTGAGGGGTCTACAGGGAGTGGGGGAGGATTGCCTGATGGTGAGACATGGTATCCCCCCTTTCCAAATACCCCTGTCCCATCCTATTTCATAGGATATTTCAACTTCCCTGATCCCCCTTTCCTACACAAACACTGATCCAAGGAAGAGGAAGTCTGAGGCTGAAAGGAGCACCACCCATGCAATACATTGGACATGTCCCACGAATAAGATCAGGCAGGGTCAGGCACTTGATCTTAATTGTAAACACCTGGTACCTATTAGCTCCCCCCTTAAAAGGTAGAACACTGAGACGCACTCTGAGCAAGGCGATGCACAAGAAGGAGCAGTTCTTCCAGAGCAACAGCAAACCATGTGGAGCAGAGTGACAGGCCGAGGGGCGAAAAAGAGGTACGGAGAAACCTTGGACACTTCTGTGAGAGATCGTTACTTCTGAAGGGCCTTGAAGGTTGTGTAAAGAAGCCTAGCTAGAAAGAAGAGACAAACCTCTTTTGTGTTTCATGGATACCAACCATCCTCCCGGGTGAACGGCAGAATTGGGGAGGTGCAGTGGCAGTTGTGGTATCAGCCTTGACTTCAGGATCAAAGCCACGAAACACAAAAGTGAATTAACACAGCCAGTGAGTTGATGAAAGCAATGAGGGGCTTGTCTGTGTTAAATGAAACCTGGCGGCAACAGTATCTGATGAATGAAGGTTGCGCGTGTGCCGATAAGACGTGAGAGAAAGCAAAGCATTGTAACGAACTGTGAATTAAAGATAGAAAGTAACAGAGTGGTCCGGCGAAAGAAGATTGCCCAATCGAAAGTCTCTGTGAAATGTCTGATGCGTTAGAAGTGGCGGGAAGAGAAATAAAGTGAGATGCAACATTTGAACTGTTGTTAGGTTTGATCCCGGCAGAGGGAAACCTGGATGTGAGAGATCAGAAGTCGGTTTTGTGCCAAAAATTAGCCTAATGCCACACTATTGTGGATTATACAATGAGTGTTTTTAATTGACAAAAAGCACAGAAACACTACACGCCAACACGTGTTTCAGCCCTCTCTGGGCCGTCCTCAGGGCGTATGTATATAACAATTAGGTATAACTGTTCCATAGACATATTAAAATACATTTGTCAAATGTTAGACCAAAGTAATAAGACAGCCAAAAAATTCATTTGAGTCAAAATTGGTTACATAGATCATGTAGTTCATAAAATGGAAAGGAGGAGTAGGGTGGAGGACAAAAGAAGGGGTGTGGGGAGAGAGAGGAGAGAAGAGAAAACAAAATGTTAAAATTAAAAATGAAAGACTGAACATTATTATTAAAGGTTGTGCTTTAAGTAAAAGTTTATGTTATCAACTTATAATTGCTATGTTGCCACATACTGTGTATTGGATTAGGTTAAAGAATAATATTTTTTATGTTAAAGAATATTATTTTGATTTGGTGAGGTCGTTACACCAGAAGGACGATCAATACTCCAATGTTATGCTGTTCCTACAAGTGGTTAATATTGCCAAATAAGTCTATAGGGTAGATTGGTTCGAGTCGAAAGATAGCTGCATTAAATATACATAATAGTATATTACCCATTCTATGGGGTGCTAGAGACTTGCATACAATAATTCCATCTAATAAGTGTATTAAAGCTCGTATCAACTCATAATGTTCAAGATTGCTTACCACTGAACAAAGTGCTGTCAAGCGTGATCTCCAAGAAGGTTGTGTGTTACTGCAAGTCTAATGTCCGTAAAGTACGAGCGTCATCTATTTCAAAAGGAAGCGGGAATGTTGTAAGAAACTGGTAGTACTTGCTGGTCGTAATGTAACCTTGTCTCTTAAAAAGGACAGAGACAGAGGCAGAGGCAAAGGCAGAGCGCTTACCATAACACGCCTGAATGCGTTCCTGCACGGTGATTTCTGCCTGCAGGCAGTGGCTCTCTGTGCGAAATGAAGGTGTGGCTGGTTGGGCCAATCGCTGTGCTGCTTTAACTAAAAAAGAGTGCGGTCATGTGACCGGGCTTCGTTCCCGTTGCTAAGTAACTAAGTGGAAGAAAGCTTGGTGAACGGAGCTGCACGTAGGTGCAAGCATTCTGTTTAAAGTCATTCTAAAGAAGGCCTGAGCTTTTGTGATTTGGCAGCCATTGACTTGTTGGGATTATCTATATGATACGAGTGCTACGTTTACAAGCTGCTTGTATTAAGGGAGAGTGAAGTCATGTGACCGGACTAAATCCCTGTTGCTAAGTAACTGACTGAAAGGAAGCTAAATAATCGGAACTGTACTGGTGTGCAGTGATACTGTTTGGAACATATACACTTAAGCGGTATTAGTAAGCATTGTCATATACTGTAAAGTGCGGTGACAACGTTGTGAAGCTAACATAACCTGTGTAAGTAGTCTAGTTTAAGAGGATGTATTGGCACACCTTGTTTGTTATAAGGTGTCTTTGAGTAGTCAGCCATGTGAGGCATGTGAGAGAATTATACTAAAGTTATAGTATAATTCCTTTATTTAATGTGAAAATAAGTTACATATACGTAGTTTATATGGGTCTTGCCAATAAATTAACTAATAGAGGTCATCCATGAATTGTCGTTCTAAAAGCGAGATCAAAAAGCAGCAAAGTGATTAATAATGTATAATCAGAGTCATTTGTATAAACAACTCAAACTAAGGAAAAATTTTTAAAAAACATATATGACATGTTATGGTATCCCATATTAGCATGGGTATGTACTTGGCTGCTGAGTACAGAGAAAGAGCAAAAATCAATATCCAATAGGTAGCATGGGAATTGGGTTTAGGGTTGGATCTATTGATGTCCTCTAAGGTGTAACAACTTGTTCAAAGTCTAAGTATGTGGTAATACTCTTATGTGCCAAAATAGACTTTAGTTAGATCACAAAAAAACATTGAGTTCATGTTCTTGGTTAAGTCCCATTTGAATACATCTTAATCTGCAAATCATGCGGGCCTCCGCTTGTCGAAGAAGAAGTTGTCTGTTTCCCCCTCTGGCATGAGGTTTAATGTGTTGCAGTCCAACAAATCTAATTTCACTCTTGTGTTCCATTTGATGTTCTTTTTGCCAGTGGGTTGCCAATGGTAACTTGACATCTTGACTGTTGAGGTTTCCTAGATGTTCTCGGATTCTGATCCTTAGTTCCCTGATGGTGCTGCCCACATAAACTTTCTTACAGACACAAATGATACCGTACACTATGTATTTAGAGCGACAGTTGATAAAGTCCTTGATTTTCGTATTCAAATTTCCGTGACAGATAAATTCTTGAGTAGGTGCCAAAGCATATTGACAAAAATTACAGGTCCCACATTTGTGGAACCCTATAGGTTTGAGACTTTGCGTCAGCCAATTCTCCTGTCTGCTGAAACCAGGTTGCATGAAAGAGGGACATAGTAAATTTCTAAGTGTTGGTGCTCTAGAGAAGATTATTCTCGGTCTATGTGTGATGTAGGTTTCCAAGTCTGGATCAAGTTGTAGAATGTTCCAATGTTTATTAAGAATATGGTAAATGAATTTCGAATCACTGCAATATTTCGTAATAAAGTTCACATGTGATGGAAACCCCTCAGGTTTTTTGCTTTTGGGCTGGGTGAGTAATGAAGGTCTAGTAACCGTTTTGACACCCTTGAGTGCATGGTGGATATTAGATTTGGTATAACCTCTTTCTTGGAACCTGGTTCCTATAGACTTACATTCTGCAATGAAGTGTGAATCTTCGCTACAGTTTCTCCTTGCTCTAAGTAATTCTCCTCAAGGAATATTTTCAATGCAGTTTCTACTATGACTACTCTTGGCATGTAAAGTCGAGTTAACTGCTGTAGTCTTACGAAAGGTACTAGTTTGCAAAGTTTCATTTGTAATATAAATTCTGAGGTCCAAGAACTCTATTTCAGTGGTGTCAATTTTGCCTGTGAACTGAATTCCAAATTGGTTCTGGTTAAGATATTGCATAAACATTTGAAACTGCTCGGTTGTGCCTGCCCAAATTGCAAAAATATCATCGATATATCTTTTCCAGACCGGTATAAGGTCTATGAATGGGTTGTTTTGGAGATCACGCTTGACAGCACTTTGTTCAGTGGTAAGCAATCTTGAACATTATGAGTTGATACGAGCTTTAATACACTTATTAGATGGAATTATTGTATGCAAGTCTCTAGCACCCCATAGAATGGGTAATATACTATTATGTATATTTAATGCAGCTATCTTTCGACTCGAACCAATCTACCCTATAGACTTATTTGGCAATATTAACCACTTGTAGGAACAGCATAACATTGGAGTATTGATCGTCCTTCTGGTGTAACGACCTCACCAAATCAAAATAATATTCTTTAACATAAAAAATATTATTCTTTAACCTAATCCAATACACAGTATGTGGCAACATAGCAATTATAAGTTGATAACATAAACTTTTACTTAAAGCACAACCTTTAATAATAATGTTCAGTCTTTCATTTTTAATTTTAACATTTTGTTTTCTCTTCTCTCCTCTCTCTCCCCACACCCCTTCTTTTGTCCTCCACCCTACTCCTCCTTTCCATTTTATGAACTACATGATCTATGTAACCAATTTTGACTCAAATGAATTTTTTGGCTGTCTTATTACTTTGGTCTAACATTTGACAAATGTATTTTAATATGTCTATGGAACAGTTATACCTAATTGTTATATACATACGCCCTGAGGACGGCCCAGAGAGGGCTGAAACACGTGTTGGCGTGTAGTGTTTCTGTGCTTTTTGTCAATTAAAAACACTCATTGTATAATCCACGATAGTGTGGCATTAGGCTAATTTTTGGCACAAAACCGACTTCTGATTACTATTTGTTTTGGGTAGCGCAGATAAGCAGGCACTACCTTGCCTACTGTCCACTGTATAGAAGGGATGCCGAGAAGTTACCCTTCTACGCTCTGCTACTGCTGCTAATGTCCCACTTTCATACCAGAATATTGTTTTGAGTGAACTAATAATACTGTGTGCGCAACTACCCACTCCAGGGATTCACTTCTCGGTATTTTTACTTTAGTTCTTTTCCCTTTGGGAGTGCAGCACAACTCCTATTTGGGATCAATAAACAGTATTATTATGGCCAAATATTTGAAAAATCGTGATGAGGATAGCGCTGCTCTATTTGCCCCACGTGGCACGGATAGCAACCCTTTCAAAAATCGGTTACAAAAAACAGAAACGTTAATTCAGAAATTCATCAAATTAGAAAGGTTGAGTAAAAAAGAAATCAACAAATATTGGGAACAAGTATCATTGAAGAACTATCTTAAACAAGAGATTATTCCAAGAGGTTTACGAATACTTATATTCCCAGACTTTAGTCACCAGGACGACCAAGACCTTGCCTCTGATTGGGAAGCCAATCTTACGGTGAGCTCAGAGAACATGATGAAAATCCTTATATGTCATGCAGAGAGAGAACACACAAGAATAACCACTGAAATAGATCAGATCCAAAAAAAGATCACAGAAATGCCTAATCCAGCAACCTCTAAAGGTAGTAATTATGAGAAAATGCATAACATTTTAGAAGAGTACCAAGATGATATTAAAATGAGGAAGTTCAGAAAATTTTACCGTGATGAACGTGATTATATTAACGATAGAGTGTAGACATTTCAGGCCAAATATGATGGTGACCAAACACACATAAAAACTCCCAATGTATCGCCGGCTACATCAGATCCTGACTCTGATCAGGAACCCACAGCAACAAGCTCAGGAGGGTTAGAAATTTTAGATGAGGCCCTCACTGTTGAGGAAAAACGTCATAACAGAAGAGGCTTTATGGCAGAAATTAAGAGATTTAAAAAGGGCAACGCTCAAAATCTCATCACTAACTACAAGTACGTACGGTTTCAGAAATCTTTCCCTTTAGGCCCAAATATGACAACCAACCCCACAACTTCAGAGGAGGAAGAGGAAGAGGAGCCAAGAGTAGAGGGAACCGGAGACATAAGGAAAAGATTTACCAGATCAAGTCTCAAACCATCCAAACCCAGACCAATTCTCAAAACCTAGTCATTAATCTTTCGTCCAAACAACTTTCACCGCAACAAATCAATGTTCTCAATTATGGCCTCTCCTTTGCACCCAGCTCCAAAGCTGATATGACTGAGGTCCAAATTGACCTCTACAAATTCATTAGGAAACTCAAATTGAAAAAATACTTTCACAATAAACCCATGTACTACCAACAACAGGCAATACTACCACCTATTAGTAGCAAGAGTATACAGGAGATTGAAAATGTTCACCTTTTGGCGAACCTTACCACAGACATTACGCTATCAATCAGAGATATCCAACGAGACTTAGGGATACACCAACGCAACATGGATATGGTGGAACACAAGAACAGATCCAAATTCATGCCCCCACCTGTAGGTGATAATATTATAGATGTATTTTACAGATCTATTACCAGGGATATTCACCAATACATTGATGGTCAATATAAAGGTTTCTTTAGTAAGAAAGGAAACTTATCCACTATTGAACAACAAGCTCTTAAGGAATTATCGAATGACAATACAATAGTGATTAAGGAGGCGGACAAAGGGGGAAACATTGTTATCCTGAACAAACTAGATTATATCAAAATGGCTCAAGATCATTTAAATACACCAGGATGCTATCTTAAACTTAAGAACAATCCGACATTACAGACAGTTCAAGAACTCAAAACTCTGATTCAAGAATGGTACCAACAGGGGATGCTTACGGATGAAGAGAAACAGTTTCTCACCAATATTACCCCACTCATGCCTACTCTGTATCTATTACCCAAGATTCATAAACAATTTGATAATCTCCCTTCAGTTAGACCGATAATGAGCGGACAAGGAGGAGCCACAGAGAACTTAGCAACCTATATTGATTCTTGCATCAAGGACCTTGTACCCAAAATTCCAGCTTTTTTGAAAGATACTACTCATATCTTACAAATTCTTAATACCATTTCTTGGGAACCACATTATCAGCTAGTCACCCTAGATGTTACTGCCCTGTACACATCAATTGAACATGCATTAGCGATTAAAACTCTGGACCATTCCTTTAGGCTGCATTCTGCCTCGCACACAACACATGTACAAATGCTGAAAAGCTTTGTCGAGTTCACTCTCAGTCACAACCAATTTATATTCAATCAAGACTACTACACCCAAACAAAGGGGATAGCTATGGGCGCTAATTATGCCCCAGCATTGGCAAACCTCTTTATGGCATTCTTTGAAGACTCATATATTTTTCAAAACAACCCATTCATAGACCTTATACCGGTCTGGAAAAGATATATCGATGATATTTTTGCAATTTGGGCAGGCACAACCGAGCAGTTTCAAATGTTTATGCAATATCTTAACCAGAACCAATTTGGAATTCAGTTCACAGGCAAAATTGACACCACTGAAATAGAGTTCTTGGACCTCAGAATTTATATTACAAATGAAACTTTGCAAACTAGTACCTTTCGTAAGACTACAGCAGTTAACTCGACTTTACATGCCAAGAGTAGTCATAGTAGAAACTGCATTGAAAATATTCCTCGAGGAGAATTACTTAGAGCAAGGAGAAACTGTAGCGAAGATTCACACTTCATTGCAGAATGTAAGTCTATAGGAACCAGGTTCCAAGAAAGAGGTTATACCAAATCTAATATCCACCATGCACTCAAGGGTGTCAAAACGGTTACTAGACCTTCATTACTCACCCAGCCCAAAAGCAAAAAACCTGAGGGGTTTCCATCACATGTGAACTTTATTACGAAATATTGCAGTGATTCGAAATTCATTTACCATATTCTTAATAAACATTGGAACATTCTACAACTTGATCCAGACTTGGAAACCTACATCACACATAGACCGAGAATAATCTTCTCTAGAGCACCAACACTTAGAAATTTACTATGTCCCTCTTTCATGCAACCTGGTTTCAGCAGACAGGAGAATTGGCTGACGCAAAGTCTCAAACCTATAGGGTTCCACAAATGTGGGACCTGTAATTTTTGTCAATATGCTTTGGCACCTACTCAAGAATTTATCTGTCACGGAAATTTGAATACGAAAATCAAGGACTTTATCAACTGTCGCTCTAAATACATAGTGTACGGTATCATTTGTGTCTGTAAGAAAGTTTATGTGGGCAGCACCATCAGGGAACTAAGGATCAGAATCCGAGAACATCTAGGAAACCTCAACAGTCAAGATGTCAAGTTACCATTGGCAACCCACTGGCAAAAAGAACATCAAATGGAACACAAGAGTGAAATTAGATTTGTTGGACTGCAACACATTAAACCTCATGCCAGAGGGGGAAACAGACAACTTCTTCTTCGACAAGCGGAGGCCCGCATGATTTGCAGATTAAGATGTATTCAAATGGGACTTAACCAAGAACATGAACTCAATGTTTTTTTGTGATCTAACTAAAGTCTATTTTGGCACATAAGAGTATTACCACATACTTAGACTTTGAACAAGTTGTTACACCTTAGAGGACATCAATAGATCCAACCCTAAACCCAATTCCCATGCTACCTATTGGATATTGATTTTTGCTCTTTCTCTGTACTCAGCAGCCAAGTACATACCCATGCTAATATGGGATACCATAACATGTCATATATGTTTTTTAAAAATTTTTCCTTAGTTTGAGTTGTTTATACAAATGACTCTGATTATACATTATTAATCACTTTGCTGCTTTTTGATCTCGCTTTTAGAACGACAATTCATGGATGACCTCTATTAGTTAATTTATTGGCAAGACCCATATAAACTACGTATATGTAACTTAATTTCACATTAAATAAAGGAATTATACTATAACTTTAGTATAATTCTCTCACATGCCTCACATGGCTGACTACTCAAAGACACCTTATAACAAACAAGGTGTGCCAATACATCCTCTTAAACTAGACTACTTACACAGGTTATGTTAGCTTCACAACGTTGTCACCGCACTTTACAGTATATGACAATGCTTACTAATACCGCTTAAGTGTATATGTTCCAAACAGTATCACTGCACACCAGTACAGTTCCGATTATTTAGCTTCCTTTCAGTCAATTACTTAGCAACAGGGATTTAGTCCGGTCACATGACTTCACTCTCCCTTAATACAAGCAGCTTGTAAACGTAGCACTCGTATCATATAGATAATCCCAACAAGTCAATGGCTGCCAAATCACAAAAGCTCAGGCCTTCTTTAGAATGACTTTAAACAGAATGCTTGCACCTACGTGCAGCTCCGTTCACCAAGCTTTCTTCCACTTAGTTACTTAGCAACGGGAACGAAGCCCGGTCACATGACCGCACTCTTTTTTTAGTTAAAGCAGCACAGCGATTGGTCCAACCAGCCACACCTTCATTTCGCACAGAGAGCCACTGCCTGCAGGCAGAAATCACCGTGCAGGAACGCATTCAGGCGTGTTATGGTAAGCGCTCTGCCTTTGCCTCTGCCTCTGTCTCTGTCCTTTTTAAGAGACAAGGTTACATTACGACCAGCAAGTACTACCAGTTTCTTACAACATTCCCGCTTCCTTTTGAAATAGATGACGCTCGTACTTTACGGACATTAGACTTGCAGTAACACACAACCTTCTTGGAGATCACGCTTGACAGCACTTTGTTCAGTGGTAAGCAATCTTGAACATTATGAGTTGATACGAGCTTTAATACACTTATTAGATGGAATTATTGTATGCAAGTCTCTAGCACCCCATAGAATGGGTAATATACTATTATGTATATTTAATGCAGCTATCTTTCGACTCGAACCAATCTACCCTATAGACTTATTTGGCAATATTAACCACTTGTAGGAACAGCATAACATTGGAGTATTGATCGTCCTTCTGGTGTAACGACCTCACCAAATCAAAATAATATTCTTTAACATAAAAAATATTATTCTTTAACCTAATCCAATACACAGTATGTGGCAACATAGCAATTATAAGTTGATAACATAAACTTTTACTTAAAGCACAACCTTTAATAATAATGTTCAGTCTTTCATTTTTAATTTTAACATTTTGTTTTCTCTTCTCTCCTCTCTCTCCCCACACCCCTTCTTTTGTCCTCCACCCTACTCCTCCTTTCCATTTTATGAACTACATGATCTATGTAACCAATTTTGACTCAAATGAATTTTTTGGCTGTCTTATTACTTTGGTCTAACATTTGACAAATGTATTTTAATATGTCTATGGAACAGTTATACCTAATTGTTATATACATACGCCCTGAGGACGGCCCAGAGAGGGCTGAAACACGTGTTGGCGTGTAGTGTTTCTGTGCTTTTTGTCAATTAAAAACACTCATTGTATAATCCACGATAGTGTGGCATTAGGCTAATTTTTGGCACAAAACCGACTTCTGATTACTATTTGTTTTGGGTAGCGCAGATAAGCAGGCACTACCTTGCCTACTGTCCACTGTATAGAAGGGATGCCGAGAAGTTACCCTTCTACGCTCTGCTACTGCTGCTAATGTCCCACTTTCATACCAGAATATTGTTTTGAGTGAACTAATAATACTGTGTGCGCAACTACCCACTCCAGGGATTCACTTCTCGGTATTTTTACTTTGGATGTGAGAGATGTCTTTAAATTGTTAAGTTTGATCCCATCAGAGGGAAACCTAGATGTGAGAGATGTCTTTAAATTGATAGGTTTCATCCCGGCAGAGGGAAACCTGGATGTTAGAGATATCTCTGAACTTTAAAATAAGTACTGTACACGAAACTACATTTACCAAGAGGTCTTGGTGTAGGAGAGGAAAAGTGACGTTTGAGGAAAGAAGGTCGAAGTGGTCATGCCGAGCTAAGAGCAAAAGTCTTGTGTTTCGAAAGTCTTTGACGGCGGAAGGAAAGTGAAAGGAGGCTTGCGCCCGACAGAGGGAAGCCTATGAAGTCTGGGGAAGGGAACCCCCACAAATTGTGATTGAAAGGTTTGAGCCCGGCGGAGGGAAACCTGTACTGAATTGTGGTAACCAAGAAAGAAAGAAACGTTTGCTGAACTGCATTACAAGCTAAAGGGAGACCTGGGCTGGATTGAGAGAAAGCCGAGAGGTCCAGCGGATAAGCCAGTGACCTTTCGTGGAAGGCCAAGTGGGCCCTGGTCCATGAAATGAACTGCATCCTTGTGTCAGAAGCCAGAGTGTGTCGCAAGGTCCAAGTGTGCCACCTTACCCCATGCCACAAAATGTGGGGAAGGGAGTTTACTCAGCCATACTGAAATTTCTTTTGAACACTTATTTTCCTTTTTGCATTACACATTCCCTTTACACATTTATTGTATTAGAAAGAGGGCAGGCATTAGTTTTATTAGTATAGGCCATTCTATTTTGACTAAGGACTGACTACGACTGTATTTTCTTTTTGTTTGAAGGTCGACAATACGCCTATCTTCGTTACAGGGCAAGATAGGAGTGTCCCAACCCTTTTTAAACCATCGATAAAGGTTTTGAAACTTGCTGCTCTTGTGTCAGTGTCTACTTGTGATACCATGCCTTCCTCACAGCCCCCAATGGTGGGATTGGGTTGGCATGGGTAGTGATGCCCCAAAGGCGTTCAGAGTTCTCAATTTAAAAAATGCCATAACCCAAACACCCATGCTTTTGATGGAGAGCACTGGTGATTTGGATCCTACCAGAATCCTACCCTATTCTTACCGAATGAGTGTCCCACCCAACTCCCACCCACGGAGGAGCCCACCCACAGAAAACAAGAGAGAGTGGGACAGTCCATAGTTAGCCCCTCTGAGGTTTCTCTACTTAACACTTGAACTGTCTTCGAGAGTTGGTGTGGTCTTGATGACACCTGTGTCAAGGCATAAACAGCATAAAGTGAACAATTATCTAACCTGAGAGGGCATTTTATAAAAGTCACTTGGATGTATAAATCCAGTGGCTGATAGCAATACCACTTCACTACAGGTGATGAGAAGTAAAAGATGTCCAGACAATTAAACAGGAAAATGCGTTCTTTATCCCTTGAAATCTGAAGGAAAATAGGTGTAACTTGCCCTGACTTTAGAATGATCAAAGGATTGAGTGTGAGACCTCTAATGTGGGCCAGCATTGCCTGACTGCAACCCATTTGTCAAAAAACACAGTAGCCTTGGATTGGGAAAATGGCATTGCAGTGCACCGACTGAAGACACATCAGAGTGTTGGTGTGCCTGCGGGATTGCAAGAGATGCTCAGCGATACTCCCTGTCATTAAAGGTTTGATGGAGCCTCCCAACTGACATGTCCATGCATGATACATGGAGCAAGGCTTGCAGAGGAGAGTAGCTGATCACAATGGGGTGACTCCACGGCTACAAGCTAAGCAGAAGGGCAGTGAAGGGCTAATATACAACAAGATGAATCTAGAGACGTGCCAGATCTATCTCTCCCACCAAACCCTACATAGCTGTTTCCCAGAAGAACAAAGCCACAAGAAGTGGAAAATGTGGGTGCAGGGGAGAGGTGCAAGGTTGCCAGTTGACTGGGAGAACATCCTGCACTGCACTGGACAGACACTACTGAGCCGATCTGTGGTCCTGTAACATTTGATCTGAAGGGCTGGAGGTGTACCGGGAAAGTGGGGGGGGGTGGGAACGGGGAAGCCCCCTGCTGCTCTCAGGAAGAGAGGAGCACAGGAAGCCAACTAGCCTTTCTCTGGCCCAGAAACTAGGTGCTGGCACAGAAAAAATTGACTAGATACAGAATGGAATATGACAAGAACACATTTCACTCAAGATGGACAATTATATCTCATCCTACTACCCAATTCAGCAGTACATGAGTGGCCTGTAGTCCAACAGATAAGATGTCAGACCATTGTGGTGAACCTTTTGGAAGTGTTCTGGGCAATAGACGACTCTTGAGTAGCTATGTAGGCTAAGGCTTGTGAGGTTGGTGGTAAAAGGGAACCTGGTGAGAGTGAACCTGCGAACAAAGCCATTTCACAGAAGCTGAAATGAGAGGGACAGATCTAGAATTGAAGATCTTGTCCCCGAAGGACCATGTTCCAGATTGACCCAAGACTGTAGGAATTCTTGGACGAGAGCATATGATGCAAAGGGCTACTTAAGGATGAACTCATTCTGGCGATATGAGATGTTGGAGGCTCGGAATGGTGCTGTTCATTGAGAGATGGACCCAAGAGACACTCTGCCTAGCTGACTGTCTAAGTGATTTATGGCCGAGAAGGCACTGAGTACCAGCTACCCAACCAGCTATGTGTGCACATCCTATGGTAGAGGTAACAAAATCATTAAACTTCAGAGATCCAGGCAGCATTTTGCATATTACCCTGTAAATGTAGGCAACACTGAGAATATATTTCTTAACATGGAATGTGCAAAACTTGCATAAGTGATTTAAAGCAATGAAAAACTGCCATTAGGGAAAAAGACCTTCAGTACAATGTGGTGCTAATGCAAAGCTGGAAATACTGTTCAATAAAGCCTGTATTGCTAATTGTGCATGCCAAGAGATACAGGTGCTGAGGTGCACTCAGGGCGACCAGGATGCCTGGGAACTTCACCCCTACTCTCATCTGCTAGATCCAGCTGGTAAAAATCCTCAACACAGGAGCTCTATGGGATGGATACAAAAGCTGGAAGAACTGCTGAGGAAAGTATGTAATGCTGAAGTTCCCTGCTGCAAACACACCCCTTTCTTCACCTATTGCAGGTAATGTGCATGCCAGATGGGCACAACCAATATTCAAAAGGGTACCTGCTTGATGCCTTGCTCTGCCCAGGTGGGTAACATCATATAGAAAACAAAAATGAGCAAGGTCATGTGAGTCTCACTGCTGATAGAAGAACAACAAACTCCTGAATTCGTCACACCTTTATGTGGTGGACACAGAATCATACACACAAATTTTTTAAAGGAAAATTCTGTATACTGCAGTTCAGCTTTAATTTGTTTGCAGTGAGTGCTTCAGATACACTTGAATTTCTAGAACATAGGATATTTCAACATTTATAAATTTACAAGGTGTAGTACCTAAGTTACATGGACCAAATGTTGAATATTTGCAAAACAAAGTTCTATTGCTTCTACATCCTCCATGGATTCCTTGGGAAGGAAACTAGAGAACTTAGTGAAGTAATAGCATGGTAATCAGCGTAATTGTGTGAAACACAATGTAGGGTTGAACAACAACAACACAAAAACAAGTCAACACAACAATGTTTCGGCCAAAGGGTAAGCTAAATGAGCTTTGGTGGTGTAGACCTTCATCAGGACGGGATAGTCGTGTGAGAGAAGTATCCTATGTGGTCTGTTGGATTAAACAGACAGGGAGTATATCAGGAGTCAGTCAATTCTAGGCAGTCTAGCAGTAGAGAAGTAAATAAGTACAAGGAGAAACCGGAGCTTACCGGATTTGGGGAGCACAGTGGCTCAATGCGTCTAAGTGTCTATGTACACTGAGTAAGTTTCATTATCTGTAGAGTGGCCATTCCTGTCAGGGGAGATCTAGGAAGGTAACAGGGGCTGTGAATAGCTATTTATGGTATATCTCATAGAGGTAATTTATGGTGATATAGGCGAATAAAGGCTTACCTATTGAGGTACCCTGCTTTGGAGGGGTCGAAATCTGAAGGGAGCCGCGGGGGCGGGGCATTTATACCGCTACGTCCTAGTGGGGCATGCGTGGGCGGCCCCAAAACTGAATCCATGAAAGATACCAATGCTGGAGAAATGGAGTTAGAAGTAAAAAACTATTCCCATCTGCGGATCACTTACAAACAGAATTATTCCACAAACCCACGGACCGGATCACATTGCTACATTTTGGGAGCTACCACCCTGAAAGCCTGAAATACAATTTACCCTACGGCCAATTTCTCCGGAACAGAAGGAACTGTACTAATCAAAACACATTTGAGAACCATGCCACAGACCTTCAAACCCGTCTACTCAAAAGAGGATACCCCAGAAAAGCAATCAAACACGCCAAGAAGCGGGCCTCCAACACGGATCGAACCATATGCCTAACGAAAACAACCAAAAAAGAATTGGACAGATTGGTCTGCGTTACAACATACAGTCGCCTCAGCAACCAGATAAAAAAGACCATCAAACAGCATTGGCCCCTCATTAAGAACTCGGGATCCCTCCAGAAAGTTCCGCTTTTCGCATTAAAAAAAAATCGGAGCATCAAAGAATCACTGGTACATACCTTTATGGAACCAGCGAAACAACAAAGTACCTTGTGGAATCTACCTCCAATACAAGGCCATTACCGGTGTGGCAAATGTACAGCATGTCAATTCACCGAAACTACCAAAGTATTCCAACACAATGATATCAATTGGACCCTACGGGATCATACAAACTGCAACACAAAACAGGTCGTCTACATCATAACATGCCCATGCAGACTCCTGTACGTGGGCAAAACCATGACAGCAGTGAAAATGAGGATCTGTGATCATCGATCATGTATAAAAAACAAAGTGCCGGACAAACCTCTCGTGGAACATTACATCAAGAAAAACCATACCAACATGGACTTGAAGTGGTTTGTGCTACAGAAAATCACTACTACCAAGATAGGTGGTGATATAGACAGAACCCTCACCCAACTAGAACAGAAATGGATCCACAAACTAAACACTGAGAGAAGGCCTTACCATCACCTTAGAGTGGAAGCACTTCTTATAACTCTTGTGGAACATATTATCCACACACCATGGTAAAGGTGGAAAGTCGCTTCAACACCACCTTGTGCACTGTACACACCATTACCATGTGACTATCACACCTAATACTGGTCTCTTTATTCCAAAATAGAAAGTGGCAGTGTGGCTCCCACTCACGCCATTTCAAGATGACACACACAGACTATTTATTGATACAACAAGTGTCCCATATTGGTGCATCATCATATTGTAAAACATCCTGGTATCATAATTAACAGATTGTTAATACAGTGAATAAGCATTCCTCCATGGTTTTTAATATGTAAATGCATTACTGTTTTCCTTAGTCAAAAATAGAAACTGCCAGTGTGGTCCCTACTCACGCCATTTAAAGATGACATACGCAGGCAGTTTTTTGACATAACAAGTGTCACATATTTGTGCATCATCATACTGTCAAACATCCTGGTGTCGTAATTAACAGATTGTTAATACAGTGAATAAGTATGCCTTCATGGTTATTGATGTGTAAATGCATGCATTACACTTAGCCCTTAGTACCACACACACACTGTGGCCATTTGACATGCAGCAGGCCCCCCCTTTTTCTGCCTGTGACTGGCCAGACTGCGCCTGTATAGGCACTGCCCACAGACAAATTGCAACCTTGAACATGCAGCCTTACAATAGTCACTATGTGTATTATTGAGGCTCCTCAACCTGTTCCGTCAGTCTCCTCGGACACAGGCGCATGTAGAGACAACCCTTTGTGTGGGCGCCCCGAAATGGCCGCTTTACATAAAGAAGCCCATCTCCAGGTGTACCTACCCGAACACTCACAATCTGGAATTGAGTGTCCAGACAAGATCAATGACAATACAACTGGACTGCAGGTGAAATCCACATTTATGCCGCCTCCCCACACCATCCCGTGTGAATTTGAGACCTACGAGAAAATGGTGACCCTCGCTATCCAGAAGGGTCTATCACAGAGAAACATCTATCCAGACAATTTACCTACAGAAGAAAGGAGTGCTCTGACCTCACTTAAAGACAACCACAGCATCACGACCAAACCTGCTGACAAAGGGGGCGGAATCGTCATCCTCAACACCACAGACTATGATAAGGAATGCCTGCGCCTCATAAGCGACACAGACGCCTATTTACCTCTACAAAGAGATCCAACAAAGGACCTACAAGAAGAAATTCTGAGTTTGACCAACCACGCTCGACAAGAAACATGGATATGCGACGATGAACATCGGTTTCTGAATAAAATCCATACACGGATTCCAGCCTTTCACATACTACCTAAAATTCATAAGAATTCTCAGAATCCCCCCGGCAGACCCATTGTATATGCATGTGACTCCATTTTTGAACCTCTGTCAGTGTGCAAAGACTTTTTGCTTAAACCTTTCGTCAACCAAATGGCCTCCTACTTGAAAGACAGCACTGACACCATCTTGGTGCTGGGTGAAATCACAATGAAACAAGAATACATTTTGGCCACTCTGGATGTTGAGGCATTGTACACATCCATACCTCAACAAGACGGACTGGAAGTACTTAGACTCTTCTTAGACAAGAGAAACAACATCAAAGTCGTTCCCACCAACTTCATACTAGAATGTGTGAGACTGGCGATGACCAAAAACTTCTTTTTATTCAGAGACCAGTTGTACAAACAAGTCAAAGGGGTCAGTATGGGCGCTTCTTTCGCACCCGACATTGGGAAATAACTAGTCCCAATGTAGACCTCCCTCTTCAAACCCCACACTCAGGTGCCCCTGTCAGACCCACACAGTAGTGTGTAGAAAAACACTTCATTCACCGCATTAGACTCCCCACCCAGCCTGACACTGTGTATATACACACACACTACACACACACACATCACCTATGGCTCATTCTAGGCACACACCCTGATTCCCCTATGCTTCACATCAGACCAACACCCAGATGCCATATCCCTCCCTCCAGACCCAGACTCGGATACCCCAATCTCACCCAGATAGCCCATCCTCCTTCCACACAGACAGATGTCCCCGTACCGCCCTAAAGACTCACAAATGCTGATAGACCTAACCCTTGCTTCAGATCTACACGTGCATGCCCAACCCCTCCATCCAGATCCACATCCAGATTACCCATCCCTCCTTAAAGTTCCACACGCAGATTCCACATCCCTCCTTCAATATGCACTCCCAGGAGCCCCAATGCCTCCCTCCAGACACACACCGAGATGACCCAATGTCTCCCTCCAGATCCACACTCAGTTGACCCTGAGCCTTCCTCAGGACCCACATCCAGGTTCCCCCATGCCCCACTTCAATATCAACACCCAGAAGCCCCTTCCATCCCTTCAGATCCACATCCACATGAACCATCCCTCATTTCAGATGCACACCCAGGTACCTCATCCATCCTTCCTGATCCACACCTAGTTTCATCAGCCCTCCCTCCAGATTCCCCATTTCTCTGTGCAGATTCACATCCAGGTTCCCCATCCCTCTCTCCAATCCACACCCAGATGCTCAGTCCCTCCTTCCAGACTCGCACCAAGGTTCTCCCATCCCTCCCTTCAATATCCACACCCAGGTGCCCCCATCCTTCTCTTCATTCCACACTCACATTCTCAGTACCTCCCCCAGACCCAACCCCAGGTTACCCCATCCACCCCTTCAATATCCACACCCAATTGCCACATCCCTCCCTCCCTCCAAATCCACCCATATGCACCATCAGTCATTCCAGATCAACACCCAGAGGCTCCATATCTCCCTCCATACCCACATCAGGGTGCTCCCATCTTTCCCTTTAATATCCACACCCTGGGGCCCCCATTCCTACCTCAAGATCCACACCCAGGTGCCCTCATTCCTACTTCCAGTTGTGCACCCATATGTCCTATCCCTCCCTCCAGATCCACACCCAGGTGCCCCATTCCTCCCTCCAGGTTTGCACCCAGATGCCCATCCATCCCTTTAAGACCCACAACCAGATGCCCCATCCCTCCCTCTAGATCCACAACCGAAGCACTCCTCCCACTATTCCTCCCTCCTGATCCACACACAGATGTCAAATCCCTCCCTCCAGTCCAAACCAAGTTGACCCATCTTTCCCTCCAGATCCACACCCAAAATGCCCCTATTCCTACCGCCAGAGCCATGCCCACTGTTACGATTCAAGGTCCTCTGGGTTCCTGCTCCGGTTTGCGTCCCTCATTGTCACGCCTTGGTACTCATAGTTTCTGTCGTTGCCTGGCTGCCCCATTCCTGCTGCGGTGGCAATTACCATGGAAATGGACAACAGCGTTTGTCTATGCACAGAAGGCCGTTACCATGGTTTCCCCTCAGACAGCATGTCATGTGACCAAGGCCGCTACTCGTCCTCACAGGCTCCGCCCCAGGAAACATTCATAAATGCTTTGTCTTCCCAACACATGCTGCTTCTGTTTGTAGCGTTACTTCACTAATTGCTTTTGAGTATTTACTTCCCGGTACGACTCTTGCTTCGTTTATTGGATATTCTACTTGCCTGACATCTGGTACCTCCTGACCAGCTCTTATCGAACCCAGTCTGCTTAGGGATCTGCTTTGCCTGACGTCCTGTGCATTTCCGACTTGCTGTTATCGATCCCGGTCTGCTCTACAGACTATACCTTCGGGAAGGGTGTATTAACTTTTCCCTTACCCTCCAGGAATACGGGGTACAAAAAGAGTACATAGACCAAGCACTGGCTATGGGGTTTATCTGGCCATCCAAATCTCCGGCAACCTCTCCACTCTTCTTCGTCCCAAAGAAGGAGGGCGACCTCAGGCCTTGTATCGACTACAGGGCCCTGAATGCTGTAACGGTTAAAAACCAGTACCTGCTTCCCCTCATTTTGGTGCTTCTCGATCAACTGGGTTCGTCCCAGCTATTCACAAAGCTGGATCTCCGGGGTGCATACAACCATGTGCGAATAAAGGCGGGCAATGAATGGAAAACAGCCTTCAAGACTCATTTCGGGCTACATGAGTATTTAGTTATCCTCTTCAGGTTTGTAATGCACCTGCGACATTCTAGTTGTTTATGAACAATGTCTTTCATGACATTTTGGATCAGCACGTGGTTGTCTAGCTAGATGACATCCTTATCTACTCTCCCTCGATAGACAACCATGTCATACGTGTACGTTCCGTGCTACAGCGGTTACATGAAAACCATCTATATGTGAGGGCTGAAAAGTGTGTCTTCCACGCCACAGAAGTAGAGTTCCTAGGTTATGACCTGACCAACCAAGGCATCCGTATGAGTCGGTCTAAAGTAAAAGCAGTCCTAGATTGGCCTGTACCGAAAACAGTGAAAGCCCTGCAGTCTTTCCTTAGATTTTCCACTTTCTACAGGCGGTTTATAAATTCCTTCTAACCTATTTCGGCTCCACTGATGGCTTTGACCAGTGCCAAAACCAAATTGTTTTGTTCCTCAGAGGCACAGACCGCATTCAAGTCTTTGAAAGCTGCCTTCTCTTCGGCCCCGGTGTTACAGCTTCCAAATCCCAAATTACTGTTCTTCGTAGAGGCTGACGCCTTGGGTTTCGCTGTAGGGGCTATCCTTTCCCAACACTGCCCCCAATCCGGGGGATCCATCCTGTTGCTTACTATTCCAGGAAACTGACCACATATGAGCGGAATTTTATGATCACAGAGCGAGAACTACTGGCCATCAAAGATGCCTTCTAAGAATGGAGACACCACTTTTTGGGAGCCCACCATCTGGTCATGGTGTATTTCCGATGATCGTAGCCTTCTGGCCTTCCAATCTATGAAGTGTTTAACAGCAAGACAGACTTGATGGCATCTCTTTTTTTACCAGTTTCGTTTTTCTATCACATATCGCCCTGCCAAATTCCATACTTGTGCAGATGCGCTCTCGCATTTGCATCCTGAGCACAGCGCGTCCCGTAAGTATCCGTCTCTTAGTTTACCCAAATGGGTGATATGGGGGTGTACTCCTCAGCTGTCACTATGAACCCTCATCCTGATTTGGGTATCATCGTACCCGAATGAGATCTCAGAACTCAATCTGGACGTCTTCCAGGGTCTGCCGTTCATTCAGGGCCGGTTGTTTGTGCCACCCAGGGAACCCGCAAGTTCGCTCTGGGCTCACGATTCCATCCTTGCTGCACATACCGGTCGGCAGAAGACCCTAGAATCCCTACGCCATTGGTCGTGGTGGCCCTCTATGTCTCGAGATGCAATGACTACCTTGCTACATGTTCTATTTGTGTGCAATGCAAAACTGTCAGATCCAAGCCTGCTGGCCTTCTACAACCACTCCCAGTACCATACAAACTCTGGCAGATGATTTCTATGGATTCTGTGGTGGAATTCCCTACAGTACGCGATTTCAACACAATATGGGTGGTTGTGGACTACTTTTCTAAAATGGTGGTTTTTGTCCCCTGTGTGAGTCTCCCAACGGCTCCTGCCTTGCCAAGCTATTTCTTCTGCCGCTTTGGTCTGCCCTCCATCAGCGTGTCAGATCGGGGTACCCAGTTTACCTCTCGGTTCTGGAGGGCTCTAACGGCGTCCCTCACAATAGACAGGTATTCCTCATCACACCTCCTGAAAACCGATGGGTAGACCGAGAGAACCAATGCCACCCTGAACAAATATCTCAGATGTCTATGTCTCCAGTTGCAAGACACCGGCTTATCTGCATTGCAAGCCATGGAATTCGTGTACAACAACTCGGTGCACTCAGCTACTGGAGTGTCTACATTTTACGCTCTCTGCGGCCAACATCCACCGTCCTTGCCATTGGTGCCGGTGCTGCACGGGAATAACCAAGCCCCTCAGACCTGTGTTCGCGACTTGGACCAGTTACACAGGGACATCCGGTCGCATCTGTTGTGAGCACAAGAATGGGCCAAACAGTATGCTGATGCCTGTCGTACCCCGGCCCGGACTATCGTGTGGATATGCGGGTGTGGCTTTCCACCTGAAACCTGTGCATTCCTGGGAAGAAGTCCCTACTTCCTCAATATGTGGGTCCGTATAAGATCATATCCCTTGTCAACCCAGTGGTGGTTAAGCTATCCCTTCCTGCATCCTGGTGAGTTCACCCTGTGTTCCATGTCTCCCTGCTTAAGCCGTATCTCCCTACTACCCGGATGCCTTCTCACCCGGACCCGGTCCTGGTGGATGGAGAGGAGGAATACGAGGTGGCACGTATTCTGGACTATCGGATGCAGAACAGCTCTGAAGACAGGACCTGAGAGCCCTTATCTCATCTTCATTCTCTGGCACTTCTTCATGCCTTCATGCATCCAGGGGGTTGTCGCTGTCTTTGGGGGTGAATTCCGTTACGATTAATGTCCTCTAGGTTCCTGCTCCTGTTTGGGTCCCTCATTGTCACGCCTTGGTACTCATAGTGTCCGTCGTCGCCTGGCTGCCCCATTCCTGCAGTGGTGGCAATTACCATAGAAACGGACCACGGCATACATCTGTGCACAGAAGGCCATTACCATGGTTTCCCCTCCGACGGTGTGTCATGTGACCACGGCCGCTACTCGCCCTCAGAGGCTCTGCTCCAGAAAACATACATAAATGCTGCATCTTCCCAACACATGCTGCTTCTGTTTGTAGCATTCCTTCACAAATTGCTTTTGAGTATTTACTTCCCGGTACAACCCTTGCTTCGTTTATTGGATATTCTACTTGCCTGACGTCTGGTACCTCCTCACCAGTTGTTACCAAATCCAGTCTGCTTACGGATCTGCTTTGCCTGACATTTGGAAACTTTCCGACTTGCTGTTTTCGATCACAGTCTGCTGTACAGATTCCCTTGCCCAACGTTCTGGTCTTCGTCGTTGCTGACTTCAGCGTGCCATCTGGATTCCACGTGCTCTTCCAGGTACACGTTTAGATCTCTCTGTACCGATCCAGTCCTTTCACAGACCTCCTGATTCCTTTCTCGTGTTGGGGTTCACAAACCTCACTTTGTTGCACATCTTGATATAGCGCCCATCGCAATTCGTCATACCATCACCTACCTTTGAACACCTTCCACTCCTGCAGCAAACACTCTTCTATTTTGTGCATACCTTCACCTGAACCCACCTTCGGACTCCTCAAAGAGACTCTGGACTGCCTATCAGGAGTAAGTGCACTGAGAGACGCTCTGCAGTACCGTGCACCAATCCGGCTCTAGTGTGACCCTCGTGCCGCCCGGGTAACTCCCTTAATAACTTCCCCATTTGTTATTTTCTCCTGTCGTTGTCATCTGAACTCATACATCCTCCAGTTCCTCTTTCCCTCTCCTGAAATGGTAAGATTGTATTTCTTGTGCTTGCTTAAATCAAACCCCCTCTTCCTAGTGTAAGGGATTCATTGTGGTTGTTAATTGTGCCTTAGGAGATCCAAACTACTCCAAGCACCACCTTATTATCTCCAGTGGGAATAAGGTAATTACCAATGGGGTAGAATAGTAAAAAGGAAGTAGAGGTCCATTGCCCATTGTTTGATCTGTTTGTTTTCTTTCATTACAGCTTGGTCTCTGGCGGTGCGCATGTTCCCCACTATTTTATTTGATTTACTCCTCTGTCTTTTTTCACTACCTCAGCACCGGGGCGTATCATAGAAAAGAGCTCCCTCAAGTTGAGGAGGCCCTGGTTTAGGAAAACCTTGGCTCGCTGATCTTACCAAGGAATGGCAGCTCTCTCTTCACTCCATCCTTCGGGCTGGTGAGTAACAGACTCCCATGACTCCATCCTTTCAGGGTGGTGAGTAACACCCACATGCACCATCTCTCCTTCCAATCCACAACCAGGTGCCCCATCCCTCCCTCCAGACCCACACCCGATACCCTCATCCCTCAGTCTAGATCCACACCCAGATGCCCATGCAACCCTTTCAGACCCACACCCAGATACCCATCCCTCCCTTCAGATCCACACATGGTGCTCTCATCCCTCCCTCCAGAGCCACACCCACATGCCCCATCCCCCATTCCAGATCCACACCAGGATGCCCCATCCCTCCCTCCAGATAAAAAAAGGTGCCCCCATCTCTCTCTATTCAATATCCCCACTGCGCTTCCCCGATCCCTCCCTCCAATCCACATCCAGATGCCATATCCCTTGCCCCGGATCCACACCCAAGATTCCCCATCCCTCCCTTCAATATCCACACTCAAGTGCCCCCATTCCTACCTACAGATCCACACCCAAATGCCCCATCCCTACCTCCAGATGCACACCCAGGTGCCCCCAACCCTCCCTCCAGATCCACACTCAGATGCCCCATCCCTCCCTCCAGATGCACACCCAGGTGCCCCCAACCCTCCTTCCAGATCCACCCCCAGATGCCCAAATCCCTCTCTCTAGACCCACACCCATCAGGATTAAGCTTGGTGATGAGTGGAAAACTGCCTTTCGTACTCCATTTGGGCATTACGAGTACCGCATGATGCCGTTCGGGTTGTCAAATTCCCCCGCCGCCTTCCAACGGTTTATGGACCACCTTTTTGCTGACATTTTGTTACATTTTGGGTTGTGTATCTTGATGATATGTTGGTTTTCTCGTCATCTAAATCCGAGCATGAAGGCCACGTGAAGGAGTTTTTAACTCCGCTACAGAAAAATCACTTATTCTGTAAGCTCAAAACATGTGAATTCCATCAGGATAGGGTCACCTACTTGGGGTACATTTTGTCAGCTCAGGGGGTGTCTATGGACCCTGGGAGGGTGGCTGCTTTTTTGGATTGGCCTCACCCCCCGTCAGTATCAAAGACATCCAGAGATTTCTAGATTTTGCCATTTTTTACCAGCGTATTATCCGAAATTCTTGGCCATAATACTTCCTTTGACCAACCTCCTTAAGAAAGGGGTCCCCTTTGAGTGTACCACGAAGGCACAGCAGGCATTCGATACTCTTAAAATCAGATTTACCACAGCACCAATTCTTCTTTCACCTGACCAGAAGAAAAGATTTCTCCTTGAATCAGACGCTTCTCATCCAGCCTTCGGTTCGGTACTACTACAGGAGAATAGTCAAGGAGCAGAATGTGTGGTAGCCTACCTCTCGAAGACTCTCTCCCCATCCAAATTGAATTATACTAACTTTGAGAAGGAACTGCTCTCCATAAAATGTTCCTTCGAGGAATGGAGGCATCTACTGTTAGGAGCAAAACACCCAGTCGAAGTTCGAACCGACTACCATAATCTGTGGGCACTACAATTTGCTCAAACTCGGAACAGCAGACAGACCAGGTGGGCCCATTTCTTTTCTCCTTTTAACAAAATGTTCACCTTCATACTCGGCAAAGTTAATCTCAAGGCTGATGCCTTGTCTAGGAAAGAACCAGTCGGGTTATCACAGTTCCGATCCAAACCCCTCTTTCCAAGGGCCCGGTTCATCCATGTCATCTCTGACTTTCTACAGTCTATCGTCAGGGAAATACGAGAGATGGAAAATGAAGATCCACAGACCTTCCATCAATTGAATCTCACCCAGGAACAAGGATATTGTTTCAAAGAACAGAAGTTATTTGTCCTGACTGCCGGGCTTCAAAGGGAGGTGCTTTGCATGTGTCACGACACTCGAATGGCAGGTCATCATGGTGTAAATCACACCACTGAGCTTATACAACGTCATTTCTGGTGGCCCAGTCTACTCGCGGATGTTCGAGACTATATAACTTCCTGCCCGTCTATCTTCAGTCTAAGTGCCCTCACCGGTCTACTTTAGGCAGTCTCACTAGGATACCTATATCTGTTCGCCCCTGGCAGATCATATAGATGGATATCATTGTGGATCTTCCACCCTCGAACGGATCTACCGCAGTGATGGTGACTATCGATTCTTTTTCCAAGATGGCCCATTTTGTACCATTGCCCGTGGTTCCTTCTACGGCTCAAATGGCCAGGCTTTTCATTGATCGCATTTTTTCACTGCATGGGCTGCCTGAAACCATCATCTCAGATCATGGGCCGCAATATACCTTCAGGTATTGGGGACAGATCGGCACCCTTCTACATATCAAGCGAGCCCTGAGTTCTGGGTTTCATCCGCAAACCAAACAGAGCAGCTTAACCAAACATTGGAAGGATATCTTAGATGTTACATCTCAGCTGTGCAAGATAACTGGACAGAGCTGCTACCTCTGGCCGAGTTTGCCTATAACAATGCCGTTCATGCTTCCCTTGGTACCAGTCCCTTTCACTGCACGTATGGGTTTCATCCGGTTTGCTTTCCTGCTGTGGCTTCATCAGCGACATCTTTTCCGGACATTGACAGTTTGCTGCAGGACATTTGACGAGGCCATCAAACTGCACATTCTTCCCTTGTTGAAGCACAAGACCGCATTAATCGCTTGCTGATCGCCATCGGACCCCGGCACCTGTTATCTCGGCTGGGGATATGGTGTGGCTGTCTTCCCGTTATCTCCTTAGACACCATATTCCTTTGAAAGTGTCACCTCGTTACTTTGGTCCTTTTAAGGTATTGCGCCAACTGGGCTCAGAGGCCTTTCGTCTTCATTTACCTGCTTCCTGATCCCGGATTCACACGGTTTTCCATGTGTCACAGCTCAAGAAGGATGTGTCTGACTGCTTTCAGCAGGGGGTTCGTGTTCGTCCCTGTCCGGTTTCTACCTCGTCTGGCCCTGAGTTTGAGGTGGCAGGGATCTGTGACTCCCGTTACCACCATGGTCGGTGGCAGTATCTCGTGGACTGGAAAGGGTACTCTCCCGCTGAAAGGACATGGGACCCTGCATCTGCTGTGCATGCCCCACATCTTGCTCGCCGTTTTCATTTTTTCCATCCTGGGAATCCCGGCACTTATGCCCTTTGGAGGGGGCATACTGTCATATCTCACAGGAGACACTGGTCCATATGGCACCATTGAAGCCGGGTCGGTATTGTCTGCATGGCTCCTTCTAACAAGGTGGGCTGTAACTCCTGCAACGTTCTAGCCTACCTTTCCACTGCTCTGGGTGTGACTCCACCCCTGTTGCCAGGGATGGCATACCAGCCATCTCTGCCCGCGCCTCTCGCCGTTGCTCCTCTCCATTCCACAACGCTCTATGAGTTCGCCTCTAGACTTTCCTATTCTGTCTCTGTATGTGTGTGGGAATGATCTCTGACTAATCTGAAACCTCTTTTAGGTAACGTTGTTCACCCGATTCTCGATCCTGAGCAGCGCTCTGAATACTCTTTGTGTTGCATGATTTCCAGAGATAGAATTCGCCCCGGTATATTGTTCATACTTTTCCCTCCTTGCCACAGACCCGGAATCACCATGTATGAAACGTACATTCCTTAGTTCTAATAGCATTCAGCCCTTTCTCGGAGTTTCTACGGCAATGCGCGACGCAGTCTTCCTTTCTGGCAGTACGCCCGCGCTCGGTCTCAGCTGCAGCTACAGTTCTACCTCTCGGGAGAACCGCAACCGTATCTGCGGTAAGACTCTCTCCCTCAAACTGCTTGATACGAATGAAATGCTTTACATTCTCACCTTTACTCAGTATTCTCTGTCATTCTCTGTCTGCATAGCCCAAGCAGAGTCAGCACTCATTGACTCATCTCTGATCCACCGTCCTGGCAAGGCATTCTGAACACAAGGGTAATTATACTCTCCATCAGGTTCCCTGTTTCCAGAATATTCTAAAATCCCATCACTAATATATCACTCCTTCCACAACTTCTGTCTGCTAGAAATAAACTGCTACCTTGGACATCGCCTGAACTATATCGCCACTACTCCAGGTCGGAGGAACACCCATCCGCCCAGAAGCAAGCAGGGTTTTATTCCCCAGAGGGTTTCCCTGGCGGTCTCACTTTATACTGGCAAGGTATGCTACGGATTGGAAGGGGATCACCAGGAGACTTCTCACTTTCATCACTGCTGCTGTTCCATATCCAGGTTGGTGGACTATGTACCTTTGGCAATCTGTGACTAATAGTACAATACCAGTTAGAAGAAGTAGCAAACCTTAAACTTACAAAATGCATGATTCCGCTCCTGCACGTTGTTTCCCCGCAAGATGAGGAGCTGACAAGATGTAACATGCTCAAAAGTCACGTGACAAGGAGGCAGTGGAGAGCATTGCTATGGCCATTCTGGGTGAGAACTAGTGTCTACTTCCGGACCGAGAAACAGAAAGCAACGTTCTGCCTTCTTGTGACCAACTCCAAGTTCCTTTTACGTACAAAAAGAGGTCATGGCGCCCCTCTGCAAGAAAGAACACGGCATGATAACCTGTTCTGTGGGAATGTACCCACCCAGAGGCACAGCTCCACCTCACTGATGAGGCCCAACTGGGCTGAAACATGTGTCTGGGGTTGCTGTTGGTACTCTTGCTCAAAGGAGGATTGCCATAGCATTTCGGTGCGGGACCGCTCAAGTGGGCGGGACAAAGACTGATATGCAAATAGATATTCCTCCTTTTTGAAAGGTACAGTGAGCGAAAACATGTGGCTGGGGACTCTGAGTGGTACATTCCCACAGAACAGGTTATCATGCTGTGTTCTTTCTTGCAGAGGGGCACTCTGACCTCTTTTTGTATGTAAAAGGAATTTGGGGTTGGTCACCCTAAGTTACCTAGGTTTATCCAGACGTGGACCCCTTGCTCACTGTGCTCAGAGAGGCACAGCTCCACCTCACTGATGAGGCCAGACTAGGCCGAAACACATGTCTGGCGTTGCTGTTGGTACTCTTGTTCAAAGGAGGATTGCCATAGCATTTCCGTGCTGGACTGCTCAGGTGGGCGGGACAAAGACTGATATACAAATGGATATTCCTCCTTTGTGAAAGGTACAGTGTGCTAAAACATGTGGCTGAAGACTTTGAGTGGGTACATTCCCACAGAACAGGTTATCATGCCATGTTCTTTCTTGCAGAGGGGTGCCATGACCTATTTTTGTATGTAAAAGGAACTTGGGGTTGGTCACCCTAAGTTACCTAGAGTTATCCAGACGCGGACCCCTGGCTCACTGTGCTCATAGAGGCACAGCTCCACCTCACTGATGAGGCCAGACGTGGCCAAAACACGTGTCTGGAGTTGGGGTTTCTGTTGGTACTCTTTTTCAAAGGAGAATTGCCATAGCATTTTGGTGCTGGACTGGTCAAGTGGGCGGGACAAAGACTAATATGAAAATGGGTATTTTTCCTTTGTGAAAGGTACAGTGAGCTAAAACATGTGGCTGCAGACTCTGAGTGGGTACATTCCCACAACAGGTTATCATGCCATGTTCTTTCTTGCAGAGGTGTCCCCTGACGTATTTTTGTATGTAAAAGGAACTTAGGGTTGGTCACCCTAAGTTACCGATGGTTATCCAGATGTGGACCCCTTGCTCACTATGCTCAGAGAGGCAGAGCTCCAACTCACTGATGAGGCCCGACTAGGCCGAAACATGTGTCTGGGGTTGCTGTTGGTATTCTTGTTCAAAGGAGAAATGCCATAGCATTTCGGTGCTGCACTGCTCAAGTGGGCAGGACAAAGACTGATATGCAAATGGATATTATTCCTTTGTGAAAGGTACAGTGAGCTAAAACATGTGGCTGCGACTCAGAGTGGGTAACTTCCCACAGAACACGTTATCATGCTGTGTTCTTTCTTGCAGAATGGCGCCCTGACCTCTTTTTGTGAGTAAAATACCCCCGAAACCCACTGTCTGTCGACGCCGCCACAATGCAAATGTCCCCCGCCCCTCCCCACCTGCTGGGTGGGATCCCCCAGTAAAAAAAATCAATTGTCAGCACTGGTAGAATGTATGCTATTTAACCTTTGTCCCTGCCAATAGACACTTTCTTTCATTTTACCTTGTTTTGAAAAGGTCTAAAGCATGATAGAGAAACTTCAGCTTGTGAACGTGGTGGGCAAGACAGGCATGTGAAGTGGTGAGGACACATCTGGATCGTGGGGACAGTACAGTCAGGACACGTGGCGTTGGTAGTGGGGGGCAACAAAATTACCATTGACCTAGGTTGGCAGAAATCATTGCACTGGCCCTGTCGCCAGCCCGTCCCACCAATCCTAAACTGCCTTTCTAGCGGCAAAAGAGAGAGCCAAGTAGAGGCTTGGCCTCTGTTAACGGTAGGCGGAGCAGCCATATGGCTCGCTCTGCAGCAGGGCCTACTGGGATTTTTCTCTGCGCGTTCTTTGCAGATGAGTGCCACTGCACAGTCAGCTCATTAGCTGCACGTGCGGCGGCTGCCAGTGATTGTCTTTGCTAGTGGATTGGCATGGCGCTGGATGATGAATGCACACAGCCGGCCCAGCAAACATGGCCCCGCAGTCATGGGCTCAAGGGACTGCGGCATGCTGCTCTCTCTCACTCTGCTGGGTGCTCAGCATCGGATAGCAGCGCCTGCAATGGAAACCATTTTATCGTGTGCACGGATGTGCCATCTGCGTCTCTCCGAGCATGTGTTTCATAAAGTGTCGTTAGGGATTGGGAAGTGTTATTTTTAACTCTTTTGAGAACCCTTTTGATGACTATTTGTTTCATGCAAAGGTGTAGGTAGCTGCCCAATTAGAGCCTCACGGTTATATTTAAAATTTTCAGTTGTGAGGATCACTTTGGGTGAGGTTCTGGTGAAAAACCAAGGGGCTTTAATGTTAATAATATACCCATTATCTTCCAAATGGCCCTTGCCAATCCCCAGCGTGCACCACGGGATATACCATGCCAGGACTATATGGCACGTGACATTTTACGTAGAAAAGGGCACGATTAATTGTGAGGTGGTCTCTTTGCAGGGTTTCCAACAGAAGCACTTATCTGCTCTCCATGGGAGGTCACATGATGGGACAATGATGATGTGAAAATACCTGGATGTTGAGGGTTGGTATGTTTACACTAGTTTTGTCTTTCAAAAATCATTACAACACAAATGCACTAGTTTTGTGAATGCAAACCAACATTAAGAAATAACATTTCTATACTGCCATGTGTACATTTGTGAAGTCTTGAGAGCACAGCTTTAAGTGGGCATGGGCTAGCCGGGGCAGAGCCTTAGCAGTCTCCAAAAAGGTGCTCCTGAGCTGGGGCTCTGCCCGGTTTCCCCAGTTAGCCCTAGAGGAGCAAACCACCTGAGGCGGCCCTTTCACTCAACACAGCCGCATTTTGAAAGGGCTGCCTGTCGGGATAAGCGTTCAGGTTTAAGAAAAAAAGGGCAGGCTGGTGCACCAAAAGGTCTGATAGCAGTGCACCGGCCACTCCTTCTGTTTCTTAATCACAGGTGCCGCTACCTGCAGGCAGCCCTTTGCCACGTGGCTCTGTTAAGTGAAAAGGCTAGCTGAGGGGGCTGGCGCCTGTGATTAAAAAATAAAAGAGAGGTGGAGTACTGCTTTGATACCTTTTGGTGCACCCGCGTCTCCTTTTGTTTTTTAATTACAGGCTGCTTGGCTCCCATTGCCTATCCAAGTTGGATCTGAGAGCAAAGCAATTTCCATACCCCGTCCCCATATGTAGCCAATGACCCCTTGTTAGAGCTCCCATCGACTTCTGGTCCCACTTAAAGCGCTGCTTGGCCAACTGTTCCTAACTTCTGCTTTACATGCCGCCCTCCCCTTAATACGGGACAGGAAATGCACAGACTGCGCATCCGCTAGAGGAGGCAGGGCTGAGCAAGATACAAAAAGAGGAGCGATTACAGTTCGGGCCTCCTGGCAGCTACTCTGTTAAATAAAACTTGAAATTCCATTCTGCCCCACTGTGTATGCATTTGTTCTTGTTAATACAACTAAGTGAGGCTTATAGGTAAATACTGCTGTGATGAGTTGGGATCAGAAGTCCTCCCCACACACCCCATGTCCTAGTCCACACAGTGTGCAGGAACACTTTGTTGCATGCAAAGTGTGGCACTTTCCGTGCCTCCCTGGTAAAAAACAAATCCACTTTTTGGATTGTTTTGGGATTGCTTCTGGCTTGTTTTCAAGCTGCACATTTTTTTTGCATTTATTTTGGATTTTGGGGGGATTTTTCCAAGCAAGGATTTATTTGTCTTGGGTTGCAGGATTTAGTTTTGATTTTTACTGACTTGCTTCTCATTAAAAACAATCCACTAACACTAATTGGCAAGCACACATTTTTACCGGATTTATTTTTGATTTTTTGACAAGCAAGGATTGTTTGCTCTTAAAGTGGAGGATTTATTTTGGATTTTTTTTCAACTTGTTTCTCAATAAAACCAATCTAGCAACACTACAGATTTTTACTGCATTTATTTTGGATTCTTTTACAAGCAAGGATACTTGCTCTCTGGGCTTGCCCTGGGTCTCCATTTGACTTATTGGCTTATTCTGGATTCCCACTGGACTTCCTTGGTAGCTGGGCTGTGCCTAGGTACCTCCTTCACAATTGCTCCCTGAGTTGGGTCCCCAGCCTCCTCCCTTGCTTACTGGGCTGGGTCCCCACCTGACTCCCTTGCTCCCTGGGCTTAGCCTGGGTCCACATTGGACTTATTGGCTTATTCTGGGTCCCCACTGGACTTCCTTGGTAGCTGGGCTGTGTCTAGGTACCTACTTCACAATTGCTCCCTGAGTTGGGTCCCCAGCCTCCTCCCTTGCTCACTGGGCTGGGTCCCTTACCTGACTCCCTTGCTCCATGGGCTGGTTATCCACCTGACTCCTCTGATCTCTGGGCTGCGTCTCGGTACCCATCTGGCTGCCTGGGCTGGTCCTGTGTCCCTCCTTCACCCTTGCTCCCTGGGCTGGGTCTCCACCTGACTCCCTTGCTCTCTGGGCTTGCCCCGAGTCTCCCTTTGACTTATTGGCTGGTTCTGGGTCCCCACTGGACATCCTTAGTAGCTGGGTCGTGTCTGGGTGCCTCCTCACAATTGCTCCCTGAGTTGGGTCCCAGCCTCCTCCCTTGCTCACTGGGCTGGGTCCCCACCTGACTCCCTTGCTCCCTGGGCTTAGCCTGGGTCCACATTGGACTCCCTGGCTGGTAATGTTTTTTTTAATCCATGCATGTCCACTAATTGTAAAGCACCCAGGTCTGGGATTGCTACAGTCATGCTTGTGTGCTTGTACACTTTCAGGTTGAACCTCATTGTGCCTCTTTTTTCAATGAATACAATTGAATAAAAAGCAGGTGTTTAATTATTTTTTTCTTTATTTTGTAACACGTAATATCCCCTTTACCTTGCTCAACTTTCCTGTCATTGTACCCAAATGACTACTAAGACCCAATGCGTGTAATCACTTTTGGAGATTTATTTTCAGGGTTATAGTTAACATTGTTTTGGGATTTTTATAGGATTGTTTTCCGATTGCATCGCTTGTACCAGGGAGGATTTCTAATTGACATATTTCGGGTGCATTAAGCCAAAAAGAAGCCAAATGCAATCCATTGCTTTTGGGATTGCATTGCTTTTGGATTTTTAGTGAATTGTTTGGGGATTAGATTGCTTTTGGATTTTTAGTGGATTGTTTGGGGATTGGATTGCTTTTGGATTTTTAGTGGATTGTTTGCGGATTGGATTGCTTGGATTGTTCAGGGATTGCATTCCACTGAGGATTGCTAATTAACATATTTCAGATGTATTAAGCCAAAAGGAAGCCAAATGCAATCCACTGAGTACAATTGGAGTTTCTGCATTTAAAAAGGATTTAAAGAGGATTTAAATGTTTGGTAAAATCTAGTAGCGATGCCATTTCAATCCAGATTTTTTTTGTAGGGATTCCTGCAGTTTTCTCGAGCCACTTTAATTCCATGGACCCCCTGAAGTACTCAGAAGCCACTGGCGACCAGAACCCTGTAAGCTTTTAGAGACCGATCTTCGTTTCTACTCTTGGTACAGAAGGTCAATGCATATTCTCCATCATACCCGTGTGACACGGACTGATAGCCGAGCGTTCACCGACATCTTTCAGGAAGCTCTCGTCCGAACTTTACTGTGCTTCAGAAAAACATGAACATTGGGCCTCATTATAAGGTTGGAGGTAGCCTTGCAGGTAAAACCAGCAAGGCTACCTCCAAACCGGCATTAAAATCTGGCACCCGCGAATGGGCAATTACCAGGGTATTACGCCCCGCCGGACCCTGTAATTGACTTTCGCGGGTGCCAGTATATCCCCATTCCCATTGAGGCCCGTTGGGCTCAATGGGAATGGGGATGCCTGTAGCACAGTTCATAACGGTGCCGGTGCTCCAGGCTTGCTGTGCTCGCGGGTGCCTTTCATTCCGCCAGGCCTGTCCTGCAGCACAACTCGGAGTTTGCTGGTCCGGACACAACCGTTGTATCCAGACCGGCAACCTTGTAATGAGGCCCATTGTCTGGAAAGGGAGCAGTTTTACACACACACTTGCAAAACTACATATTGTCGGGTCCTAACCCGCTCAAGGCACGCTGGCAGGCTAAACTTCAACCAGGAACTTCTTTATTACTGCACTGTCTGCGGTTACATTAACATGGTCACATAACCTCCATTCGGCATGCTTGCCCGTGCCACCTGACACAGTGTGTACGCACAATGTTAAATCTCCCCCCAAATAACATTGTCCTACCCCATCTTCTCGACCCATCTTCGCTGCCGGCGGATAATTCGCTGGGACCGACCTCCAGTTCTGGGATGGGGAAATCCTTTGCTATGTTCCTCTCCAGAGTTAGCATTTCTATCTGTAAATTCGCCTCTCAGGCTCAGCGCTTTTGGTCTACGTACTCTTTCATCTTGTCCTTCGCTCTCTTGTCTCTTTGCCGCATTTTGCAGTCACTTGCATCTCAGTCTGCGGTCTGGGGGTTATGGGGAACTCTCGTGCGAACCGGGCGGCCAAACATCTGTTCTGCGGGGTAGGCTCCTGTAGAGTTCTGTGGCGTGTTCCTGTAGTCTCATAGGAGTTGGCATAGTGACTGTTCCAGGGGCATGTGTGTGATGCTGGATATCCTGACAGCCCTTTTGACATTGGCCATAAACCGTTTCACTGTCCCATTTGCCTGGCGCTACAGTGGAGTAACCTTCCTGTGCTGGAAACTCATGTATCGAGCAAAGTTACGGAGGTTGTGGCTGGGGGGGTTCTTTGTCCAACTTCACTGTCTTCGGATCGCCATATGACACGAATATTCAATCTATTGCCGGGATCACAGCTGTGGCTGCCGTGGATGTTAGGATCTCAATTTCGGGGTACCTGGAGTATTCATCAAGGATTACGACTATGGATTTTCCAGATCTGATCGGACCGAAGAGGTCAATGGCTACCTCTTCCCACACCCTGTCGAGGAGTGGTGTCATTTGCAGGGGCTCAGGGGGCAACTGTGGTGGCAGGCTGAGGCATATGTGGCACGCCTTGAGGGAGCTCTTGATGGCCTTGTCCATTCCGGGGAACCACACTTTGCTTCAAAGCAGTCGTTTGGTAGAGACTATCCCCTGTTGTCCTTTGTGCGCTATATCCACCACTCTCTGGTGAAGGGGTGCTGGTAGCACGATTCTGTCTCCTTTGAGGACCAGTGATGACGGTGACATCCTTCAACCGTGCAAGCATCCTGAAGAGTTGTATGTCCAGAGCATTATTGTGTTGTATTGATGCCTCTGTCGCCTTCCTTCGTCCACTGTGGATGCAGGCGGCCATGAGATCTAGGGGTCTGTCGTCTGTGGTATACCTCACCAGTTCTTCCATGGGGATGGCTTGTGGTTAGGTGTGGTGTATGACATAGTTGATATATCCGTCTGCTCTGCTCTTCGAGGTGTATGGTCATGGTAGCGGTTGGTGGGACAGGAAATCAGCTGGGTTCTCTTCCTTCCATGAAGTGTGGTATATGGCATGTAACATTTCGGATTTCCTCCTGAAATTTCTACGGCTGACGAGATTCCGAAGTTCAACCATTTATAGAGAAGAGCCCCAGGTGTGTGGTGATGTATCGGGATCCTTCGCTCAGCTCGACCTGATGGTAATCCCTTGTTCAGCAGGTTCAGCAGGTGCATCATGTCAGTGATGCACAGGGATTGGTGATGTTGCCTTAGTATCGCCTGGTTGGACACGCGCATATCGATGCACAGCCGTATTTGTTCCTCTGGTCCTTTCTTTGGTACAGGCCCAACCAGTGAGACCCATGGCGTGGGGCAGGTTGCTGGTTTGATCACATCAGCGTTGATAAGGGCAAGCAGTTTCTTCACAACTTGGTGTTGAACATTGAAGGGTATCCCTCGATGATGTTGTGTGACGGGTTTCACTGATTTATTTATGTGCAGTTGGATTTTCCACCCTTTTAGCTTTCTGATCCCTTAAAAGGGAGCTGGGAAGTTTGCATCAACTTTGGCGGACATCGTGATGTACTTGCCTGCCATGACATGCTACAGGATGTGGTTGAGCCTCATTTGGATTGCTGATTAGATGCTTAGTATGCACCCGCTTACACATTTTGGGGAGTGTCCTATATACTACAGTGGAGTAGGACAGGAATCTTGGAAAGTAAAACAACAATTCCAACGTGATAATGAAAGCAGTTCAATAAATCTTAGAAATAATCCTTTTTGTAACAGTGTTATAGTTATTTCACTGAGGTTCTGATGTGGGCCAAATCACGATTCTGTAAGCCATCAAGTAATTTTTATCATAAACAATATCACTTTATTCCATTGTACATATGTAAAACTTTTTTTAGGGAAACAAAATTTGCTTAAAGTAAAGGAAAAAGAATAAAAAACATATTTAGGACTGAGCACTTAAAACAAAGGGGAGAGCATATTTTTAGCAAAATTCCACTTGAGCATATATATAATATTAAGAACAAAAAATAAATTTAGAACAAGAGAAAAGGGTGAAAACAAACATTCAGTGTAAAGAAAGAGAGAAGGAAGGGCAATTTTCTAAACTTCTGAATTCTCAGTTTAGTTGTCCTTCATTATTCATGATTCATTATTCCCTTGGCAGGTATGCCCCCGCAGACTGCTGCTGTGTCACTGACGTGGATGAGTATGCGGTCGTGTTTGTCTTTATGTCGGCCCGTAGTTGTGCATGTCCCTAGGCATGGGAGTTTCTGTTTCACCCCATATGCGTAGATGTCCAAGCAGGCTTTTTTCAGTTGTGGGGCTTGTATAAGCTTTCGGCATTCGCTGTCTGGCATCACATTGACTGTTGTGCCTGAGTCGAGGAGGAATTGGTGATGGGCAGCGTGGGGCGGTGCTCTGAGGCGGAAGGGTTTCCTAGGGCGTACATGGTTTCCTAGGGCGTACATATACCCCCTCTTCCTGTGATCTGTACCTGACTGGGACTTGGACTCACTTGTTGACGGAGTGGCCATGCGCAGATGGTGAATCCATTTCGACCCTTTTCGGCGAGCGTCAGGGGAGGAGGAGTGCTTTGTCCTGGTGCTGTGTCTCTCGGTTGTGTCTCCTCTCCAAGTATCAGAGTTTCTCTTTATGAGATGGTCAGGGTGGGGGGTGCATTATGTTTGTGGGCCCTGGATTCCACCTGGTTCAATCTGGAAGCTTTGGGGTTGGGGCACATTTATCTGAAGTGGTCTTCCCATCCACACGCTGACCACTGCTGGCCGATTGCATGGCAAGGGCCCTCATGCCGGAATTCAGAGCCGCTTCAAAAACACTGCAATTTGTCGGCCTTGTCATCGTGCATCGGGGCTGGTTGAGTCATAACTTTGTTCAAAGATTCCTCCTTGACTGTGGTACTGGTGAGTTGTGGATTTTATTCATGGTAGGGACTTGGAGTTCGAGTGTTGTGGCTGTGCTCTCCAGAAGCAGGATCATGGCCAGGCTCTGGGACTTCTGCAGCAGTTTTTTCTTGAGGGGCACTGATTCAAAGCGGCAATGACTTTAGACTTCATAGCTTCTTCATTGGTGTAGAGGTGGAAGCCGCAGTGTTTCACCTTGGAACTGAGGCGCGTCACACATTTTTCCATGGTCTTTCCTGGGAGTTGCATTGTAGTGTCAAAGACGTGCCTCTCATAATCTACATTGTTGTGGATTGCAAAGTTTTCACTTAGTATGCGTTTCAGGTCTGGATACGTGTATTCAACATCTTCGGGCAGCTCGAAAAATGATGTCTCGTACCTCAAAGGGAGTAGTCAAATGATACGCTTGTCGTCTTGTGGGCCTATCGAGTTGAGATAGATGTCAAATTCCTTCATCCATCAGGACCGCCTTGGGCTTAGGTTGGTGCTGTCTGTCATATCGAATGGAAGTAAGGACGGTATGGGGAACAAGTCCCTCCCTTGCTGTGCAGGAGAGCCTTGGTCCTGCGCCTGGCCATTCATCTTGTGACTTGCGGGTGGGGTGTAGTGGTTCGTCAGGGTAGGTTGCAGGCGCTGAGTAGCAGTTTGCTGTAATGATCAACTCTGCTGTAGGGCCATGGCCTTGTTTCCTAGCGAACACTTGAATGTCCTGTGCTTGTGGCCCCCTTTGCTGGATGGCCAGTGCTGACGCTCCCTGGTGAGCAACTGTGTCTCTTGGCCATGCCACACGTCCTCTTGGGTGTGCCCAGTGGGCCTGTGTGGGTGGGTATCGGGTCTGGGCCCCCCCGTGGCACGGTTTGTTGCTTTTAGCAGCTGTGTGTTTATGTTCTCCACTGCTTATATTTATTGTTTATTTTTATTGTGTTCTTATGGCTGTGGGCCAGGGTCTCTCACCTCTGGTGTGTAGAGCTGGCAGTGTGGCCCTCCATGTTGGTCTGGCTGCAGGGCTTTGCGTTGTTCACAGGATGCAGCGGGCCGTCTTGTAGGCTGTGGCCACACCCCCTTTGAGGGATCTATGTGATTATTGCGACGGCCGAAAATGCAGACTTTTTTTTAACCCTTTACACCACATATATATGCGGGGGAGACCTGCGCATCCACCCCATATTAATATTATAATCTAAACCCCACCACATATATATGTGGTGTAAGGGGGGTTTAAAAACAAAAAAGTCTGCATTTTCAGCCGTCGCAATTCCCAGGTCGACATTTTTGTACGATTCCCCTTTGGGCTCTGTGTACATGCTGGACTGCAGCGCCGGTCATCTCCGGTCAGATGCTGATGCACGCCGCCAGGGAGTAGCTGGAGGGAGGGGCTCACCGTTCACGGCCTTCGCCTAGTCGCCAATGTCGGGCCCTAGTCTGCTCAAGGCGTGCTGGCAGACACGCGTTAAAGGAGGACACAACCACTCAGCTAAACGTCAACCAGGAAATGCATTATTACTGCAGTTACATTAACTTAGGTCACATGATCTCCATTCGGCATTCGTGCCCGTGTCACCTGTCATGGTGAGCTCACACAATCCTACACAAATTAACCCATTTGTGTCAAAGAAACCTTATGGACGAGTAGAGATACCTTGCTGCAAGAATGCAACCAACCTCACCAATCCTATGGAACATTTGATCCACTGCTTGCGCAAAGTTCAGATGCCAGACGACAAAGAGGACGTGCATTTTGTCAAGATCTCAAAGTTACAGGGACAAAAGGAGACCAAACTCACGATGTATACGAATGAAAGGCCATGCAGATCTGAGAGGCCCTGGTGATCCCAGCCACAGGGTGCTTGTGCTCCAGTAGCGGCATCCACAACCACCTAGTATACCCAATACAGCAGGTACCCTGCTGACAGGGCTGCCCCAAGGAATTGTGGGGCCAAGTGCAGCAAATTAATAGTAGGGCCCCCTCATTTGCATATGACATCACGGGAAGTGACTTCACAGGAAGGGACACCACTTCAACTGACCTCAGAAGACTGAAACCTGAGGGGATTGAGACCCGTGGCCAGCAATATAAACTGTAGGCACATTAACCTAATGGCTATCATTGCTGCATGTATATTGATTTATGACACACTGAGTATAAGGGTATTTTCTTGTCGTCCACTTGCCGCTTTACCCCAACACACACACATGCTTGCTGTTTTTTTTTGTAATTTGTAGTTTTTACATTTTCTCGCAACCTTTGCATTTATTTAACAAAAATAGTCATTCGAATTTTACTGTGTGCCCCCTATCTGCCGGGCACATTTTCTTTACAAGTGAACAGTTACATATCACATGTAGGGCTGCATGGCTCACTCATCGCTACACACTACAGTGCAGTACATTTTACATCTTTCATTTTACTGGGTCAGATATTCTGTGTGCCCATTGTTACAAAATGATATCAAATGCAGGTCACTTCACTTTTGCATGTTTCTCAACACACACTTTATGAATCACAACCAGAGCTTTCTACGGCCTAATTACGTACAATTGAAAATGGCTGGGCCACGTGGCAATAAGTAAAAAAAAGGGTGCAATAGCTCAGTGGGTAATACATATGAGCAGGAGTCAGGGTGCAGCCTGAAATTCGCAGGGCTAATCTCAGCATTGCAACTCCACCTTTTACTCTTCACAACCCTGTAAAATGAGCATCATTGGTATAGGGGGAGAATGGAGGTAGTATGGGGAGAAGGAGCTGCTGACAGGGGAGGAAGAGGCTAGAGACACACGGGGAGAAGGGGCGGGTGACACAAGTGTGGGGAGGGAAAGGCTGTGACATGGGGAGAAGGGAGTGACATGGGGAGAAGGGACAGGTAATATGGGGTGATAAGGGGCAGTGACAGATGACATGGGGGAGATGGGCTGGTGAAACTGGTGGAGGGAATTCTGGTGACGTGGGAAAAGGGGCAGAGGACATGGGGAGAAGGGAGTTCATAGGGGGGAGAGGGGACAATTGACATGATAAAGGTGCACAGGGAATAAAAGAGGCTTGTGACATGTGGAAAAAGGGGCAGAGGACATGGGTAGAAGGGAGTCAACACAGGGGAAGGAGCCGGTGACATAGAGAAGGGGCTGGTGACAAGAGAAGAAGGGGCACAGAGAAAAATTGGGCTGGTATCAGTGGGAAGAAGGGGCTGGCGGCACGGTTGAACGGACATATGACATGGGGGAGATGGATCAGTGAAACTGAGGGGATGGGAAGGCTGGTGACATGGAGGACAAGAGGCAGACGACATGGGAGAGAAGGGCGATAAGACAGGCAAAAGAGGCAGGTGAGTGGAGTTAGGGTAACAGGGAGTAGGGGGATGGTGACACAGGGGAATGGGCAGATTACATGGTGGATGGGCTGGTGAAACTGGTGGGGGCAAATGCTGGTGGCAGGGGGAAAAGGATCAGGTAACATGAAGAGGAAGGGGCAAAATACATGGTGAGAAGGGGCTGGTGACAGAAAAAGAAGGGGCAGGTAACAAAGTGAAGGGGAAGGTGGAAGAAGGGTCCCGTGACAATGGAGAACATGGGACTGGTGACATGGCGCAGTGGGCAGGTGACATGGGGGAGAAGGGCTGAGCACACGAGTGGGGGAAAGGCTAGTGAAAGGGAGCAGAAGAGGTAGATGACACGGTATATATGGGGAGAAGTGAAGTAACATAGGGCAGAAGGGGCAGGGAATAATAGAAGAGGCTGTAGATGGGAGAAGGGGTCTCAGAACTTTTTCAAAACTAGGCACAAGAGCCAAGGGGTCTCTAATGCTTCGAATCAGTGCATATTGCATACAAATTAGTGCCTAGTTTTGAAAAAAGACCTAAGACGAGGTCGAAACAAGGTGTCAACTCTAAAGGACAACCCAAACAATAAAGGCAGTTTCTGATTACCACAGCTTGGTTTCTTGCTAAGGAGCCCCTGACAATTTGTCTCCACAGTATTTGTCAAAGGACTAGCGCCAGAGACAGTGTACCAATCTTATCATGCACCTTGGTGACAAACTTCCAGTTTGCTATGGTGCATGGTGTTATACACATTTATCTATACACACACAGCAATGCCTTTTTTGTATGTCAGTCATAGACATCATGAGTTCTCTTCTTGTTCATGTGTTTGGGAACTGGCCCTGATAGGACCCCTAGTGGCTGGGTAACACCCTGTGAGGGATCTTTCAGATGGAAAGATCCCATCAATGCCAAATGCCTAAACACATGCAAAAGAAGCGAGCATTGAGAACATGTCAAGATCAAGGAGTAATTGCTGATCATTAAAGCACTGCCAACAGCTCATTCCAGGATATTTCTGGCCACGACGTGTAATGACCATAGAGCCTTCTCCTCCCAGAGTTGGCTTTAACTTGGGTCTACACAGATAAAATATGGGGATCAATATGTGTCCATAAATAATCACTTTGGAACATCCACCCCGGAACAAAATGATCAGGATTGCGTTTTTTTGCACAAGTATGAATGGTATTTTTTGTGTGCATGGGGATGAAAGAGTATGTAAGGAATGATATGTGAGATGTGAGCTTTTTTTGTTGATGTGATAAAATGTGTGTTCTTGACAACTGTTTTTTTATAGATGTGTTATAGATGTGTTATTAATATATTTGATATGCTCTTTTGTAAAAATGCTCTACAATTAAAATATGATCAAATAAACCTTAAACAAATGAATTCTGACATGCTGTCTTGTGTCTAAAACACACACCCTTTAAATAGGGCTGCTGTCTTGGAGGGGATTATGCAGCGTCTTTTACGCATGAATTTACATGAATCAAGAATAGGAGGGTGTACACTTATCTACGGATAACTGCAGTTTTTGTTTTGTACACGACGTGTAATGAGCCTAGCTGAAATATACACAAACCCAATTTCACGCGTCGGTCAAACAAGCGGAGTAAAACTGCGACAAATGTCCTTAAAATATTTTAAGCAACTTTGGCCAAAAACAAGGCCTTATTATAAGTGCACTTGCCAACTCTGCCTCAGAGACTGACCCTCTTTCTCCCAGGGAGAAAAAGAGGGTCAGGCTCTGTGCGGGGCCCTATGAGCGTGAGGCCAAATGCGGCTGCACGTGCCGCACTTGCCTAGCGACGGCCCTGCCTGCTGAAGGCAAAGACCAGGAAGAATGTGGCAAGGTAGGATTCTTCACCAGTATAGGTCTGTCGTTGCTGTAGCCAGCAAGGACAAATCAGACACAGTTGAAGGTGGCATGGCAAACCGAGTTCTATGTCTTCCTGACAAGTCTGCAAAGGCTAACAAACCTTGCTGAATGAATGAATAGACTATCTCAACATCAAAAGTCATAAAAGCAACAACGGTACTATTTAGACTTAACTAAAATAAAATACAATACCATAAAATCACAATAAAGTAAAAATTGTAAAACGTCAAGTATAATCAATAAAATCATCAGTTCTCAAAGAGTAGTAGATAAGATGCAAACTATCCAGCTCCTAACATGAATATATTTAATCTAATTCTAATGCGATTCTTTAATAAAATACGTGTTGCAAGCTCCATACAACTGCCCGATCTGGGATCATTTTTTGATCAAACAGAGCAGGACGACATTTCACAAATCTGTGAGATTTTTAGCAACGGAACCAACGGACCTCGTCTCTGACCATCGTCTGTATTTCCTGCAAAGAAATATAAGGAACATCTCAGTTTCTTCCTGCCCTGGACAAAATGGACCACTGAACAAGGGGATTTTTGGTGCAAAGTCACAGGTGAATACATTGTTGAAGGTTGTGTGTGTGAGTGATGTAGACGGGTAAGACCTTAAATATAGTCACAGTGACAGCGAACTCATGGTGACTAATGAGATAAATGGCTGACGAAACTCGTAATGAATTGCAAAGTTAACTGGGCCATTTGGGAGGTCAAATACACTTTACAAGAAGATGTCATCTTGGCATTGGGTTTTCATGGAGCAGGTAAACCTTCACAGCTCGACCGCATGACTCAGCACTGGACTGACCTCCTTCCAGCTGAGAGAACATTCTGGTTTCCAATGCATTGACATAACAGTTAAATGAGAGAGGTGCTGCACTGGCACACCCCACGTATAACCCTAAAATCCCTGGTGCACTCTCCACCTGCACACAATGTAAAGCAGGCTGCATTATCTATACGTAGAAGTTTAGTTATTCCCTAGAGTGGGCCTGGAATGGATGTCACATGACCATAAGGCCATAAGGCCTTCCGACAGAAAGTATCTATAGACCAACTCAAATGTGTATGTGGTTTCTGTTGGTACCCTTGTTCAGAAAGGAATTGCCATAGCATTTCGGTGCTGGACTGTGGGTGGGACAAAGACTGATATGCAAATGGTATTTCCCATCTGTGTAAGGTACAGTGAGCAAAAAGCAATGGCTGCGAACTCTCATAGTGGAAAAAAAACCACAGAACAGGTTATCATGCCATGTTCTTTCTGGAGAGGGGCGCCTGCTACCTTTTTTGAAAGACCAAATCAAATGCCGACAAGAGGTCCATGAAGGCCTTGAATGCCAAAGACTCAGCCCTGGCGCACCCCTTGTATAACCCTGAAATCTATTGCAGGCTGAATTATTCATATGTAGTAGCCTAATTATTCTGAAGGGTGGGCCTGTAATGCACATGGCAATAAGGACTTCTTCTAGAATGGGTTAATGGATCAAATTGAATGTGAAATTAAGGCCTATGAGACCCTACTGCAAAGTACACAGTGATGATTGTACTATGTCCCTGTTAGCTCAGTCAGACTTAGACTAAATTATAATTCTGCTGGAAAAAAAATGTTTGGTACATTTACCTAGAGTGAAGAGAAGCCAAAGTCACCAGACACAGACATTGGACCTGGGATATACATGAACCACAAGATCCATCTCAAAAAGCACAAGCCATATGAAATTGGACTTCAAAGTTCTCACCAGGAGCAGCAAGATATCCATCTGACACAGAGGTCCAGCAATCATTGCGTGGGATGCTCAACGTCTCCTAAAAATCAGACTGGATTAATGTGTTGATCATCCTGTGTGGTCCGTCCCTTCCTGTCGTGTCCTGAACTGCTAAAGAAATATTCAGCCATCTTTCACAGTGTAACAGCCATGCTGAAGGGGGACCGGATATGGCTGAGAACAGGTGCGGTACAAAAAAAAAAGTGGTGGGGTCTAGACCAGGTAGTTATGGGCACTTGGGTTACTTATCTAATGTTACTCCAATAAGAAACAGGAACAGCTGCAGATCCTTCAAGCACAATGCTCAGCTTGCACCCTTCAATGGTCAACAGAACCTCTGGAATCTCCTTTGAGACCTCATAACAGAGCGCATCATTGTACTTTGAAAACACCAAAATGTCTGAGAATGTTCGTGCTGATGTTTCACGTGGAGGGTGGATGGCAACTGTATTTGTATCTGTGTGGACTTGAGGAACCTGAACAATAACATTGTTACTCTTATCCCTTGCCCAACATCACTGATTGGCGTTGCGTCTCTCAGATACCAAGAACCTGATGGCCACTATCACTTCTGATGGGGCTTTTCAATACATATGCAGGCATTTTGTCCAGTCATGTGCAGCTTTCGTCTTCCAACCATTGACTACTCACTTGCTCAAAGGCCTGTATTGTATTGTAGTAGTCATTTAGATAGCGCCTTTTCCAATTTGTATGGCCTTAAAACGCTTTGTGGTAGGGACGCCCTCTGGGACCGAAGTCCAGGTATGGGAAATTTCCTCATAATCCATCTGAGGATGGCACATTTCCTACACCCAGAAATACAACTCCATGCACCACATTCCCTACCGCCACCAAACCTTCTAATCTAACATAGAGTGGGAAACTGCACCTAGATTCAAACTCACACTAGTGCAGAGCACCTATTTTTGTATTTGTATTTGTTTATTACTTGTATCGCGCGCCAAACCCAGGGGTAACTGGGCGCTTGAGAATATAGGTTACAGGTTACGGCAGGTATGCAGGTTATACAAATAAATAACAGAAGGATTGACCCTGGTTACAGTTGGGTCGATTACAAGATACACAGGTGATAATGCAGTGGTGGATGCTGGTTACAATGGGATCTGTAAGTGAGGTGGCTGGTCTCTACTGAGAGGGGTTGTTGTTTAGCCATGTTTCTATGCCAGCTTTGAAGGTAAGGAAAGATGGTTCCTGTTTGAGGGTGGTGGGGATGGCATTCCAGCGTTTGGCAGCTTGAACTGGGAAGCTGGCGCCGCCTGTTGATTTTAGGTTGTATCTTGGGATCATTAGGTTTGAAGAGTTTGAAGATCTGGTGATGCGGGTGGGTTGGTGGAGGCAGAGTTTATCTGCGAGATATTTCGGGCGGAATTGGTGAGGCATTTGTGTGTGATGGCCAGGGAACAAAGGGTTATTCTGTCCCGTATGGGCAGCCAGTTAGCGTTTTGTCTGTGTGTGGTGATGTGGCAGGATCTCGGGAGGCTAAGTGCTGCTCATAGTGAGTTGTTCTGGAGCACCTGGAGTTTGTTGAGGTTGTGTTCCGAGGTGCCGAGGAATAGTGTGTTGCAGTAGTCGATTTTGGAGAGGGCGAGTGCTCTGGCTAGTGTTAAGCAGCTACTTGTGGATAGGAAAGATTTGCAACTATATATTAGTTTGTTTGTGTAGGCTGTGGAGGATGCAATGCTGTTGACCTGTTTTCTGAGGGAGAGGGTTGAGTCGAGGTAAACCCCCAGGGGTTTTTATCTCTTTGGAGACGCTAATTGTGTTGTTTTCGATGACAAAAGATGAGTAACTGCGGTCGAGTTTGCTCAGGCGTGCCTGTGAGCCTACGATCATCAGCTCTGTCTTGTCGTCATTGAGACAAAGACCGTTGTCAGCCACCCAGGCTTGGATTTCGAGATAGATACTGTTGAGTAATTTGGAATCATGGTCATAGCAGCCAGTGAGGTGGATGAGGACTTGGGTGTCGTCAGCGTAGTTAGTATAGACGACACCCAAGTTGTCAAGGCGGTCGAAGAGGAGCTTCGTAAAGATATTGTATAAAGTGGGTGACAAGCAGGAGCCTTGCGGGACGGCGCACAGAATTGGAGTTGGGTCTGCAGAGGCTGAGGGTGAAAAGACTCTGGTAGTGCGGTCTGCTAGGAAGGATTTGATCCAATCAGAAGCATTAGGGGAAAAAGCTGCGGCAGTGGAGAGGTGTTTGGCTAGGATTTGGTGGTCGACGAGGTCAAAGGCTGCAGATAGGTCTAATAATAGGAGGACTGCAATTTTGCCTTTATCCTTTGCCTCGTCCATTTGAATCTTTAGGTCTAAGAGAGCAGTCTCAGTCACATGTCTATGTCTAAATCCGGATTGTCTAAGGCCGAGGAGGTTATTCTCATCTAAGTGTTTCTGGATTTGCAAGTATGCCACCCGGTCCAGGATCTTTAGGAGAAAGGGGACAGTGGTGATAGGCCTATAGTTAAGTGGGAATGTTCGGGTCCAAATTGGCTTTCTTTAGTAGTGGCATGACCCAGGCTTCCTTGAGATTTTTGGGTACCTGATTGGAGGCGAATGAGGAATTGATCACAGCGGTTATGAAGGGGGCTAGGATTTTAGCTCCGTCCTTAATGATGGTGGCTGGACAGACGTCCCCTTGGCAATGTGAGGGTTTTAGACTTTTGATAATGTTTTCTACTTCCTTAGGTGTTACTTGGGAGAAGGAGAAAGGTGGACATGGGGGGGTTGTTCTGTCGTAGTTGAGGTTGGCAGATTGGCGGTCCTTTTGAAGGCTAGCCTTTTTAGCTTTGATTTTTTTTTGGAGGAGGGTGATTTTGTCTGCTAGAGCTTGCTGTATTTTGGTACACCATTCTGCATTTTTGATACAGTCTTGGGTGGGGGGTGCTGGGGACTCTAGCTCTTTTAGGATGCTAAATAATTCTTTGGTTCTGGAGTTGGCGTTTTGGATTCTGGTATTGTAGGAATGTTTTTTGGCTGACAGGATGGCTGTTTTGTAAGTCGCGGATGCTAGCGTGAACGCTGTTCTGTTAGAGTTAGAGGGCGATTTTCGTCAGATGGTTTCGGCGGCCCTTTTTAAGGTTCTGAGGTTTTTCAACTCGGGAGTAAACCATTTGTTAAGGTGAGCTTGGGGCTTAGGTTTCCTGAGTTTGGGAGGTGCGACAATGTCTAAGGCTGACTTGAGGGTGTTGTTATAGAGGTCAACTAGGTGTGTTGGGTTGAGGTTGTTAGCTTTTGGCTCGCCAAGAATATTTTTGATGAGTGGTTGGAGGGTTTCTATGGAGATATTTCAACAGTTTCTGGCCAGCGAAGGAGGTTCTATGTTGGCTTTTGTGGGGGGTGGTCCAGGGATGGAAAACTGGATGAGGTGGTGGTCGGACCATGCAATAGGGTCGTTTTGGGTGATGGTGATAGCACAGTTAAGGTCAGCGATCCAGTCCAGGGTTCTGCCTTTGAGTGGGTTGGAGTGGAAGTTCTATGTGCGAAACTAAGGTTAGATATAGAGTTGGCCAAAGATATGGCATGTGAATCGTACATCTAAGACGCACAGTAGTGGCAAAATGGATCCATATTTAACATATACAGAAGTGGGAACATTTTTCTAAATCTAAAAAAAGACAGTAGTGGCAGAATGGAACCAGATTTAACATACAGCAGTGGGAAAATGTACCTAGATTAAAACGTATGTATATTCAGCAGTGTAATGATAAAACCCAAGATACAGACTTTTGCAGTGTAATGAAATACCAGTTACACAGTTAGGCTAGATGTACATAGGTATATGATAATTACATAATAAGAGTGGTGGGGTTCTACTGGAGTGCAGCAATGGCTGTACTCCATGCCCACACCACACTTACCTTATCAGTCGCTGCTGGTTGACTGTGGCAGGCGTCCCAGGTGAACACGGGCAAACAGAGAGTGGAGCTGCTTAGGAGGGAGTTGCCCTATGCCTCTAGCCCTTAGCCGAGGGCTGCCAGTGCAAGGCTGCCCTGAGACCCTCCCTAAAGAGGGCTACTTCCTGATGTGAGCCACCAATCGCTTGCCTCGGCGGACAGGACCGGGGCAGGGAGGGAGTTTGGGGAAAGGGTGCAGCGAGAGCCGGGCAAGGGGGAGGGGATTGGCCTGGGAAAAAGTGGGTAAACTAAATGAACAGGTGCATGTGCAATATGGGAAGTAAGGGTGGCGGACGGGAAGTTTAATTAGACAGTATGGGTGGAAGGGGAAAATAAATACAACATTATATAGAGCAGTCAGGGCTAAAACAAATGAATAAAGTGGGTGGAAAAGAAGAGAAAATGGATGCACCGGCCAGAAAGGGCCCCTTACCATGGTGCGGGATGCAGGGGAGAGCACAACCTGCTTCCTGGGCAAGAAGCAGTTTACCAAATGTTATATATTTCCAGGACACCATTCTGGTTTACGGGAATGCAGTGGAGTCTCCTAGAATTACACTGGACTAGGTTTTGAGCGCACCCTAGCATGACATTACAGAGGGAGAAGAGAACCTTCTGAAGTCTTAGGTTGATTGCTTGGGTCACACTATCACTCGAGCTGGTGCCAAACCCAAGGTCTCCTTAGTACATCTCATCCATCGTCCACAACATAGGAACAGATGCAATCCTTGATGGGGCTCACAGAATATTGTGCTACGTTTGTCCAAAAATGTCCACCAAGTCTGAAGAAAGGTGTAGTCTTTCCATGGGAGGAGCATTGCCAAGCTGTCTTTGACTCTGTTAACCCCACATCCTGCACACTCCCTGCCTCTGGCTATTTCAGCTCACTGCTACAACAATCATCACAGTGGATGTCAGTGCCAATGGTCTGGGTGCTGTCATGATGCAGAGAAGTGGTACTGCAGAATACATAGCAGCATTTGCTTCCCACTCATTGACAGAGCCAGGTTACAAATATTTAGTTATCAATTGAGAAATGCTTGTTTGCACGTGGGGAACTGAGCACTACAGGACTTAGATTTTTCACAAAACATTCTTTCTCTGTAGAGACCACAAGCAATTGATCAATGTCCTGGCTCCAGGAGACACCAGGAAGAGTATGCCACATTTAGCCATCTTGGTTTCAAACAAGAAACCTAGCAGGCTGTCTCTCTCTCTTGACTGCGTGCACCATCCGCAGGTGGATTGTATTGGGACAACAAAGAGTGCATAGTTGATACTATGAGGGTTACAGTCTGTAAAGTTTGCCCCCGCCCCAAAGGAATGAAAGGAAATAACACAATAGTAATTAAAATGGAGAGCACAATTTTCAAGAATAAAACAGCCATTCTTTCACAAAATACGTCCAGGAGAATGTTTTCAGTAGGGGCGCTGTGCTTGCATCCTAATTCTTCAATTTGGCCATGCTTCTTTGTGGGTTTTCTTGTGTGCCTCACTGTGTCCTCCAAAGCCATTATGTGTTCGGCTATCATCTGGGAAAGCACCTGCTGCACCGAGCCCCCTTTCATGCTCCTGAGAACTTTCCTCCTCAAAACAATAATCTGAACACTGTGTGACATCCCTTCTCGTTCTGACCTTGGCTGCCTGCAGCCTCCTTCCCAACAGCAAAATGAGATTTCAATTAAATGACCAATGCTCCAAAAAACGGGCTAGCATCCTACGATGACAGGTCTGCAGCCTGTAACAATGTTGTGCTTCAACTTGGCAGGCCTCTTGCTCAATACAATTAACACCTATACTTATCTACATATTCCCACTAAATCCAACCTACTTAACTTCATCTAATAATATAAGTAAAATGAAAATAATTCAATATAATGAAAAGTGGTTTGCTGTATGTGTGTTTTTCTGTGCACAATCAATATACAAGCCCCCTGAAGTGTGGCAAAACTACATTTACCCTAAATACAATGCCACACTAAAAACAACACTTGACATCTACACCACCCCCAGGGATCTAATGCCTTACTAAAAGAGTTTTCTTTTATTCTTGCGCACACCTTTAGGATGTTGGATTTGCATGTTTACACTGCCACTTTTAGTTAATTTATTAACTAATAACTCCTCATTCCTCCTATTCCAACCATCCTAAGGGATCAATATCTTACAGACACCACATAGGTTTTCTCCCTGTGCTGCGTACTTCTCAGGTGCACAAGTCATAAAAGCGTGATCACCATCGGCATTAAAATCTACCCAATGTTCAGTGTAATTCTCAGGGTCCAGAGGTGTATTAGAGAGCATCCCAGGGCGGACCAATCGGATTCCCTATCTGAATCATACAGGAGTGGATCTCACGAATCTCCTTCTCTGTATGAACATTTCTCGAGAGGGGTGTGGCAGCATCAAAGGGATTTTTCAGTGTAACAGTCATCATAGATCTACCCTTAACCCCAGCCCTTGCAACAACTAAAAAAAATGTTAAATGCACAGAGACAAACGAGCACTACTATGAGAACAGGAAGCAGCATTTTTATGGCATTACTCAACCACATGGGTACCCAAGAAAAAATTGAGTTATACCGATCCTCCCGGGCTACCTTGCTACTTTGTTTTCCATAGTAAATTGGAGTGTGTGCAGTGCAGTAATAGCTTTAGTTAAGCTTCCATTTTTGGCATCGTTTGAGGTCACAAAAGTACAGCAAGTGCTTCTGATCTTTGCACACACTCCTCCTTCCATAGCCATTATTAAATCCAGTACGTATCAATTTTGCAAGGTGGTCAACCAAACTGCCCTCAGTTCTTCCCTGATTCCATCCAAACCCTGCTCTGTACTATTGGCAAGCTGCTACAGGTCCATGCAAGTTATCTGCAGCCATTTTGCATTGGCTGGAGTCTGGATGCCGGGTGCAAGCAGCGACGTAAAGAAAGTAGCAGCTTTCAAGAACAATCTGAACTCTGCAGGTACTCCTGCCAATCTGTCTGAGGTTTCCTGTGAAAAATAATTGCTGCTTCTCCTGCTCCCTTGTAAGTTCACGCACCACCTAGTCTGCTTAGGTACAATTCCTTAATCTCATGGTGTTTAGCAAACAACACAAGGTCCAACTGTGGTACCACCAGTGCTGGTGAATGCATGGTAACAAGGGAACAAATGCTCGCTCAACGTGGTGGAAGCTGGGTGTAGGTCCGGGTGGCACAGGCCCAGTACGCATCCATCAGTGCCACTGTTTCTACTCGTAGGCTCGAGAGCTCCATTGATCTTGCACATTTTTTTGTTGATGGCCATTTTAACGGTGCCCATGGATCTGAAACTAAAGAATATTGTGTAAGTGCCTGTATTTGAATAGGTTGCTTATTTTAAGCCATGTTAAGTTTCTGGACATTACTTTCCCGAATACTGAAACAAGTCTTGTTCATATGCACCACCACTTCTTCTGAAAATCCCACCAATCCTTCTGCTCTACGCCCACTGAGCCCCTTCGCCCACTCGACCTGATATAAAACTACCCCTTCTATATGCAACGGTGATCTGGTCTTACACCAAGGTAATACATGTCCTGTCTCAATTTCATATGAAAGTGTGTGTTGTGTTGTGAAAGTCCTGTAGGATAAAATACTTGTGTGTGCCTGTCACATGTGGAATGAGGGAACACATATAACATGTGTCATTTGCCATCTCTCTTCCCACTTCGCGCATGTGGTTGTACCACATATTGTAAGTGTCGGTGTGATGCTCAGTGCCAATGCTGCTCAAAACTATTTCTGGGTTCAAAACATCTATTATTTCTAATAGCTGACACATTATTGTTGTTTGATACCTCTGCAGGAATAACACTATACCTATCAAAACCCAATGCATGCTCAAAGAAAAGGAAAAGAGAAAAGAAAGAAAAGAAAACAACAACTAAACATAACACATATGCTACAATTCCTCTGCTACTCTTCTGCCGTGCAGCAAAAAAAAAAGTCTGATCTCCTAAAAACAAGAAAGGAGGTTATAAAAGTCACTGTTAACTGGCTGCCACTTCCCTGGTTTCTCTCCACTTTTCTTCTCAAGGAAGTTGGGCGTTGCCATTGTCCTTCCGTACATTGGAGAGGCGGTACCATGTTTTTCTCCCACCGTAGTTGAAGTGGAGTATGTGACGATGAAAGGCCCAATAGATCTAGGCTGGTTTCACTTGCAGGTGAAGTTCCTCAGGTAAATACGATCGCCTGGGCATAGTTAGGGTTGCTGTAGCAGTGATTCCTCTTTTTGTGGTGTTTGGGCTTCAGCAGTGGATGCAGTTAACCTGCTTTGATGTGGCTGGACATGTCGTGCTATACATTCGAGAGAATGAGTACACTCTCTAAGATAGCCCTGGAATTCATCTCCCAATATCTATGCAGAACCTTTAGCATCAGAGGTAGCACGGGCAGGAGTGAGCGGTGCTTGCAACCTCCTGCCAATGACTATCTCGTGCACAGTGAAGTGGTGGTCTGAACCAGGCTGGTTCCTCAGGGCAAATAAAGCTAGGGGTAAGCAATGCAGTCAGCTCTTGTGAATTGTTTCATACATCTTCGCAAGGCATTCTTTTAATAAGCATCTGAAGTGCTGCACTATATCGTTGGCTTGGAGGTGGTAAGCTTAACATAACTTATGTTTTATGCCTAATTGGGAAGTGGTTTCTTTGAAGAGGTCGTTGAAAAAACGCAGGCCATTTTCGTACCACAACACCTCGCAAATACCTCATCGGGAAAACACCTTGAGCATGAGAAATTTAGCTGCAGATTTGGCATCTGGGTGGCAACAGGGACCTAGTTTAAACCAATCGGAGAATGGGCATACCACAACAATCAAATGGCGAAAATGATTGTGTCTGGTAATCATATCCACAAAATCTATGTGAAGATGTGGAAAAGGCCCTGAATGGTAGGGCGTTTTTGCCTTAAATGTCTTCAACATGTGACCGGAGGAGTAACATTGGCCAGTGACGCATTTGTTAATGAACTCTGCCACGTGTTCCTGCAAATTTGGGATGAACAAATCATCCTGTAGGTCTGCTGCAATGGATTCTCTGGAGGTGTGTGCTGGGTGATGCAATTGTTAAAGGGCAATTTTAAGTAATTCCTGGGGCATGACAGGCTTCCTTGAAAGGTTTTGTCTCCATATTAAATCTGTAGAGGTTAAAGAACACCCTCTCTTTGTCCATAATGCCTGCTCTTGCTGGGGGGCACGTCTCTGTAATTACATTTTTTGCGCCACGGGCAGGGCATTGTCGGGTTCAGTAATTTGTACTTGCTGTCGTGTGATGTGTGTAGGTGTGGGACATTTTTCTGAAGAATATGGCAAATATACTGCTTCTTATGCTGCCATACTGCTACATCATTGCCCTCAGACATGAAATCTGTACCTCATGTATGTGCTGTGTACTTCACTACTGTTATTGCTTAAGGGAATGGCAGTACTTCTATTAATCTGGAAAGTACATCAGGATGCTGCACGGGTAGGCCATCAAATTTCTTCAATCCCTTCCTTTTCCATCTGAGGGCATTGTTGAGGTGACATATGCTGAATACGAATAAATGGTGGCACAACATTCTTTTGACATTTCTACAGCTGTTATTAATACCACAAGCTCTGCTGATTGTGCCGAATAGTGTAATGGAAGTCTCATTTCCACCATTACCTCAAACTACCCATCCTCCATTCATTCGTACCACTGTTGCCCCCATGTGTCTGTAACCCATGTTCTGATCAATCGTCAATGACCCATCAAGTAAAAGTATCTCTCCTTCCCTAGTGGGACCTCTATAACATGGGGGATATCATCTAATATATCCTGATACGAAGCACACTCATGTACATAGTTACCTTCGAGCACTGGAGTGGTGAGAAATGTTGCTGGATTGACACGGTGGCACCTCACTATATTATGGGAGGCATTAGATAGTATATTTTCATACCTAGAAGCCCATTGGGTGGTAAGTGAAGATTTTGACTTATCCAGGTTAGTAAACACTGCATGCTCTACATACAGTGTCACTGGGCAGCCCATGGTAATTGTTGATGGCAAATGGTGCTGCTGCTAGTGTCTGCTCAGATGGAAAATGTCCCTGCATTACTGGATCTAAAAGAACACTTTAATAAGATAAAGGCTTTTGTCCATGTGAAGTGTTCTGGGTGACGACAGCCATCATCACCTGACCATTGGAATGTGAAAAAAGAAAAAAAATGATTGTTATAATCTGGGGTCGTTAAACAAGGTGCATTACTGAGTGCATTCTTTAATTCCTTGAATGAATCAATAATTTCAGGTGTCCATATTAAAAGGCCCTTCACTTTCTGTGCTTCTTTCAACCCCTGTAGGAGGTGCTTGGTGTACCTGAAATAGTCAAAGATCCAGGATTAGCAATAGTTACAAAGGCCCAGGAATTGTTGCATCTCTTTCATCTCATTCCTAGAGGGTCGTCGATCACAGATATACTGGGGGGATTGCGCCTCGGAATCTCAACTGCTAACCTGTGGAGTTCCACAGGGGGCCTGTCTTTCCCCTTTATTATTTAATATCTATATCCTCCCCCTTTGTAATGATTTGGAATTCTTTCACATTTTCTTTTGCAATTATGCAGATGATTTCCAATTGATCATTGACATCACAGGTAATCATGACACAGACCAAAATCTGGTGGATATGGTATATCAACTGATAAAAAAATGGATGTCTACAAACTGGCTTTGCCGTAATGCCTCGAAGACTGAGCTCATGCTATTCGGACCCCGTCAGGTGCTAACCAAACTGGACAAGGCATATTCAGGTTTCAAGATTGATGGTAGTGATATAAAAGTTGTACAGAAGGTTAAAACGTTAGGCACCTTCATGGAGAGTAGCTTAGACTGCGAAGCTCACGTTGCTGCCATATCAAAGAGCACTAACTACCATCTTAAAGTGCTCAGACACATTGCCCCACTTGTTTCCATCGAAAACCGTACTAAACTGGTGAGAGCTGTTATTCTACCACGCGTAGATTATTGTAATGCTCTCCTATGTGGGGCAAGCAAGGCCAACATCCTTGAACTCCAAAAAGTCCAAAATAAAGCTATTCGCATCATCTATCAAATGAAATATTCAGAACCCACCACTACTGCTAGGGAAAAACTACATTGGTTTCCTGTGGAGGCCCGAATTCGGTTTAAGCTTCTCACCATCTGTCATAAATGCGTCTTTGGGACTGCACCAATTTATTTGAAGGATGTGGTAAGTGTATATGAACCCTCAAGAAGGCATAGATCAGCGGAAGATCTCTTGCTAGTCCAACATCGTGTGAAACGGTCCCGTGGGCTAGGCAGAGCGTTTCACATCCAAGGCGCTAAGGCCTGGAATGCGTTACCAGCTACACTGCGTAAGACTGAGGATTTACTCTCCTTTAGGAAACAGCTGAAGACCTATCTCTTTCATTAGTACCCTTTTCTTTCCACAGGTAGCCTATATGGTCTGTCTCTCGGCGCCTGGATGCCTACGGGCTTTGGCGCAGTATAAGATAAAATAACATAACATAACATAACATGTGTTCGGCCGTGGTGTGTTTTGCATTGCTGCTGCTCTTTCTGGGGCACCCCTTCTTCCTGCTGATGATATTATCTGCTCCAGATACACTACCTCTTTCTGGCAGTACTGCAGCTTTTCCTTGTCCACCTTTTACACCTTTCCTGCCAATAATGTCAAGAGTATCACAGAATCCACTCTACACTGTTCTTCTGCGGCACTACACACCAAGAGGCCAACCACATATTGTATCACTGTGCTTTGTTTTTGCAAATTTCCTAAATCCATTTGTCAAACTCTGTTTAAAACGCTTGGGGACTCACAAAACCCTTATGGTAAACAAGTGTGTTGGAGCCTTTGCCCACAGTAGCTACACGCAATGAGGTATTGAGAATCTGGGTGCAATGGAATGGAAAAGAATGCTTTCTTGAGGTCAACTAAAGTAAATTAAGTTGATTCTGTTGGTATGTTACACAAAATGGTAGCTGGATTTGGCACCACAAGAAATCCTGCTTCTACAATGTTATTTACAGGACAGAGGTCCTGCACCACCCTTTTAGACCCCCCTTTCACCTTATTCACTGAGCGTGGCATGAGCTCATGGTGTAAGGTCGTAACTTCCCGACTGTCATGATCCCAGTCAGTGAGCATAGTCCTCATTCAGGCATTCAGGCTAGGCAGGGAACATTATATCAATCAGCAGGTCAAAGGTGGGTGTTAGCCTGGCACACATGGCATTTAACCACCCACAGCATCTACTTCCATAGGCTCCCATGATGTTTAATAGTAATTGCAAACACTTAACTTGGCTGCCGCAAAACCCATTTACAAGTAGCAGCACGGTTCTATTCATATTTGCAGAAGGGCTACTTGAGCCCCGCCTCTGCTGGAAAGCACGCTTCGCGTCTGCTCCACTGACAGCGGGTAACACTACCAGCGTTTCTCCTCACAGAACCTGTCAAAAAGAAGATAATAGAGACATTAATTTTTACGAAAAGCTACAGAGTACCATAGTTCACAGAAGAGACTTACCCAAGAGAAGTTATCTCTGACGCCGTTTTCTCCAGTTAAGTACATTTATTCGCTCGCAGTCGCAGCATCCTCAGTCAGAAGTTTCACTCACAGCCGCAGCATCTTCAGTCAGCAGTTTTCCGCTCGCAGCCGCAGCATCTTCAGTCAGAAGTTTCTTCCGCAGCCACTCATCTTTCGAAGGTTTGTTCCTCAGCTTTCCATAAGAATAGATTATTCAAGGCAAGAAGCTATAGAGTTCATCAGCAACCCAAGTTACCATAGTTTCTTCATCTCAACGCGCCCCGTACAAAAGCAGAATGGAGAATTCCACAATAATAAAACACAGGTGAGAAGGGAATTCAGCCCTATAGTTAGAAGGGAGTGATTTAAGGGAATACACATCTCATGTAGTATTATCTCAGTTAATAGATGTTATAGCATTTATATTATTGTCATTTGTTTGTTTAAAACAGAGAAAGAATCCTAAAGGCTCCAAGGTATCAGGTCCACAGGCTGGCAAGGTATTATGCTCCAGAGGAGTCCAAGCAACCGTTACACCGGCGCTCCCACTGAGATCCTGGCGTGATCTTGCAAGCGGTTAGTAAAGCTGTTTGAAACCACAATAGTCACACATTTCTGAATAGGGGAAAACAATGCTTACCTGATTACCCTTTGCTCGACTTGAATCGGAGCCGGCACGGTGGAGAAATCCGCATTGAAGATAAGAGTCCCTCACAACCCAAGATGGCGGCTCCCTGAGGCTGAACAGCAAAAGCGAGTTTGCCGGCATGAACGCAATGCGTTACCTGTTACAAACTGCCCTCCTGACAATCTGAGGATCATACATCGAGCCCGTCCCACTGAGGGGCTGTCTGCCAAACTCCCACAGAACCATCCGCTTTTCCTGACAGTGGAGCGGAATTGGAACGAGGACACAGAATGGTCCCATTCATCAGGTAAGCCACCTTATACCCTGTTGTTGGTGGGCTGCTGCACAGCACCACTGCACTGCATTGAGCCCCACTGCGTGCACATAAAAAAGATGCTCCTTTGAAAGGGATCGGCGCCGAGCCACGAGTTGTGATCATCAAGTGCTGCCCAAGACCGGTGCCTTAAGTATGATGGCTGCGCCCATGCACTTGCCCTAGTGGCCCAGACCTGAAACTGCTGCACCTCCCGCTTGAAAAGGACCTTGATCCTGCAATTGGCCTACAACAGACACATCCCGGCAATTCAACGGGGGAACCCCGAACAAACTGGCAAAGTTTACTGCTGCCCCCTGGCCTGAATTGGCTGTATTTGCGGCGGTGGTGATGCTTTGCAACCTTACATAGCCTCCGCTTGGGGGTTAACGTGCATCACCTAGCAACACCGCCACGCTGTACCCCCCTCTTTCTTACCTTGCCACTGCTGTCCGGTGACCCATCGTTGATCTTCTTCACCTGGTGTAAGTGGGACTCCCCCAGCAGTAGATCCTAAGATAGTGGTGACTGCTGTACTCTGTGCCCTCTCAACTACTCAACCGGGGCTCCTTGACAGAGCGCTGTTCCTACAATTACCCCCTGATGATGTCGGCTACAAAAGGGGAAGTCCAACATCATGGAATAATTCGCAGGCTGGAATAAACACACTTGGGCATCCTGAGAGGCAAGTACTAGCAGCACCTCCAGCTACCACCCACCACTCACAGGATAACCAAATACTGGCTGTGATTGCCTCCTTACGAACCTCCCTGGAGACAGGATAGACGAGGTGAAAGTGGATGTACAATTACTCCGACAGGATGTCAGACAGTTGTCTGAGTGTGTTACGACTGCTGAGTCCACATTAAATGCCACTGTCGCTACCATTAAAAATTTTGAAGTGAGAGTCAAAGAACTGAAGAGACGAAATGCCACACTGGAGATGCGTGCCGAAGATGCCGAGGTTCGATCACACAGGGATAACGTGTGTTGGGAGTGCCGAGGGGAACTGTAGGGCCGGATCCAACCTCCTACATCAAAAACCTACTACTGCAAGAAATTGGTCCGCTGAGGAACAGGAGGCGCTTCTAAATCGATGGGGCGAAACTGGCTCTGATGAAAACGTACTGTAAATTCGCTAGGGGTGTGCTGACTTGGATCAGTGTATAGCTGCCCTTCCAACTATTGTAGGTGAAAAGGGATGGGGGATACCTGATCATACAGGGTTACCTCGACCATGGAGAAATCTGTATTATTAACTCATATTTCCCAAACCATGTTATCCTGGCAATGTATGCAAGCGCTGCACCCTTACTGCACCTAAGCGGGAGGGCTTTATTTTGTGGGGTGGTGATTTTAACTGTGTTAGAAATGTAACGCTGGATCGATCCTTTACTCCCCGCGACCACTTTCCCCCAGGTATCACTGCACTAAATATCACTTTAACAGACCTAGACTTGGTTGACATATGGAGGGAGTTGAATCTGGATGTTAGAGGGTACTCCTACTACCCTGCACTAAACTGCGCACTAGAATCGACTATCTTTTTACTGGGTCAGGCCATGTAATTGAATTCCACAACGCAGAGTACTTGGCCCGCAAAATATCGGATCACTCCCCGCTTATGGTGGAGTGGAACCTCACCACCCCCGATTCCCCATTCCGAAATGGCTTCTGTCTACAAGCGCACTGACCGATGAGCCTTTCAGGAGCAAGCTGTTAAAATCCTTGATCAACTTCCTCAACTGCAATGTCGGGAGTGTGGAAAGCTGGGGCACCATCTGGGAAACAATGAAGGTAGTAACAAAAGGGGAGGTCATAGCGAGTGCCGGGGGCACCCGCTGGAAACTGCAAGAGGACCTAGAAACCACTGAGGGGAGAATAAAGCACTAGAAGCCCATGGTTCAAATTGCCGAGTAACCGAAGATAGTTTGGCTGAAATTTGCTTTCAGTATCTTGAGGCATGGGGGGGGCTTGCCAAATTTGACTATGCCACACAGACGGCTCGAGTCCCCATGGAGGGAGACACATCTGGGTGACTACTGGCGTGGTTCTGTAAATGAGAACCTCCCAGACCTCTGACCACGCAACTCCTGGACAAATGTGGGGCACCATGGCAATCGCAAAAGATGATCAATGGCATCTTTGCTACTTAGTATACGCAACTATAGAGCCACGATCACCCAGTTCCCCAAACAGACATAATGGACACTCTTTCGCTAATCCAGCTCCCGAAACCTGCCCCTGATCGAGAGCCTGCCTGGATCAACCCATCACTGTGGGAGAAATAGGGGAACCTATTACCTTCCTTGCCACTTGTAAGACACCTGGAAATGACGGACTCCCCCCAGAGTTCTATAAAGCATATGGCCCTACCCGAGCCCTGATACTCCTGAAGGTCTTTGGGGAAGCATACAGTAAGGGCATGCTACCGGCCAGCATGAGGGAAACTCTGGTGATACCCATTCCCAAACCAGAAAAACCGTTGGACAGGTGCAATTCATACCACCCCCTTGCCATGTCTCGGGAGAATAGCTCAGGGGAAAAGTGGTTCCCTTGGAAACAAGATGACGCGTAGCCCAACAGGTACGATCCCCGGGTCCGCGCTGGGTATTAAGCGCGTTATAAATAACCTATCATATCATATCATGCTAAATTACGACATTAAGATACTCAGAGCGGTCCTGTCGATGCGCCTCTGTATGCACATCGCCTCCCTGATACACATGGACCAAACCGGTTTTGTACCAGACCCTAACACCACCCTGAATCTCTGCAGACTCCAACACATTATCGACCAAACGATTGCCCGAGAGGAGCCCTGCACCTTGGACGACATCAAGGCTTTTTACTCAGTGTACTGGGAGTGGCTGCTGGCCTCATTGCTTAGTTTCGGGCTAGGAGAATGTCAATGCGATGGGTGGTATTGTTGCACACCTCGCCAACGGCACGAGTGAAATCTGGCCGCCAGATCTCTGGAGTGTGGAATATATGCCGGGGCACCCGTCAGGGTTGCCCACTTTTGCCCATGCTATATATATTAGCTATGGAACCACTAGCAGCATTTCTACGCCAGGGGTACCTGGACATGGGCTTTTGATTGGTGGGTCCAGACCCTGGGTATCACTTTACGCAGACAATGCACTTTATTCTAGATGTGCTGAACAGGTTTGCGGAAATATCTTTGGCCCTGCCACAAATCAAGGTGTGATTTTATATGTATTGCAGACCCCTGGCCAACATTCAAATATAGGTGTGTTTTTATATACATTGCAAGCCCTTTGGCCCTAGCTCAAATCTAGGTGTGATTTCACATGTACTGCAGGCCCTTTGGCCTTGCCTCAAATCTAGGTTTGTTTTGATATGTATTGCAGGCCCCTGGCCACCATTCAAATCTAGGTGTGTTTTATATGTATTGCAAGCCTTTTGGCCCTACCTCAAATCTACGTGTGATTCTACATGTACTGCAGGCCCCTGGCAACCATTTAAATCTAGGTGTGTTTTTATATGTATCGCAGGTCCACGGGTACCATTCAAATCTAGGTGCGATTTTATATGCTTGGCAAACTCCCTGTGTGCCCCCAAACCCAGATAGGATCACTATCCCACCAGCCCACAACCACCCCAACACACAGACAATAAACCACCACAATGACCACTATTGCTCCCAACCGGGAGCACCAAGCTTCAGAGACCAAGCCCAAATACAAGATTTAAACAATTACCATCCCCACCCCATTACCCAATGGAAATCCCTACACCAGTTGCATATGGCACATGTCCTCCCGAAACCCACAAGACATTCCGCCACCCACCTTCCCCCCCAAGCACATCTCGCCCACTGCCAACAAACTCACAAACTACGGCTCCCAAGACCAATGTTTATCTGAAGCCTCCCTCCCTCTGGGAGTTTAGGAACAAACGCCTGGCTTCTCGCCTAATCACTTGCCAAAAAACCCACTAACTACCACCCCACTCATCGACCGGAGAAACAAACTTCTGAACTCCAGAACAAAGACCTTCTCAGTGACTAGAAATCAACACACACTGACAAGTACTAGCTCACCTCCCAACCTTATCACCAACACTAGCCCATCGGCAATGACAACCCCCCAAACAAAACTACACAATGCAACAAAAAGAAACACCCGCTCAGCGATAGTACCCAAACCAGAAATCGAAACCCTATTAAAACCGAATCCATGAAAGCGACTCCTCAGACAATGTGAAAACAGACCCCACAACCCACTTCAAGGGAGCCCTTATCAATGCCCGATCCCTCTTGGCACATGCCTTGGATATCGCTGACCTTATCACCACTAACAACCTAGACTTCCTTGCAATCACAGAAACCTGGCTGCACCCAGCAGCCGGCCCTGCCCTCTCCATGGCCATCCCGGAGGGTTATACCATCCTCAGGAAAGCCAGATCGGTATCCAAAGGAGGCAGAGTTGCAATTATCTCAAAAAATAACCCCAGATTGAGAGAAACCGTGATTCAAGCCTTCCCATCGGGAGAACTCATCTCACTGAAAAATCATCCTATCTGCCACAACCACCCTTACTCTCCATCTAATCTATAGACCCCCAGGCCCTCGGACATCATTCAAAGAAGACATAGCTCAGCTCCTCACTACCAACAACAAGCCCATATCAGAAATCATCATCTTGGGGGACTTCAACCTAGGTCTTTACGACCCATCAGACTCCCAGGCTCTCGCCCTTGCAAATACCATTGAAGCACAAGGCTTTACCCAACAAATCTCCAACCCTACACATGACAAACGACGCATATTGGACTGGCAAGCAGTTGTGGTTATAGTAGACCTCAATTGCCACACTAATATACTAGCCAACAACCCATACCTGTGGTCAGACCACAACGTAATAGCATTCTCCATCAACGATGCAATCCACTCAAATATCCCACTGCAACTCACAGAGGTGACACTCAAGAAACTCTTGGAACATCACCCCGGACAATATGCTCCCCAGGCTACTACCGCTCACTGCCCAACACCTTAATACCAGCTCCGATCCCACCTCCATGGTGACACTCTACAACCAAACCCTTCAGGCTGCGATCAATGAAGTTGCTCCGCTAGGCATCCACAAAGCCAAATCCATAGGCCACAAACTCCTGGTACACCACTAGCCTCAAAGATCTATGAAACGCCAAAGGAACGGCTGTGTGCGCTTTGAAAAAAACACCCACTCACGCAAACAAATTGCACGTCAACAAAATAGCCGCAGAATACAAACAAGCCACCATCCAATCGAAAGGCAACTCATACAATGTGAGAAACAAAAATTCTAACTCGGGCACCAGAGAGCTCTTCACCATACTACATGAGCTTGAATCATCAGCCCCATCCCCTGACCACTGCATTAAAGATCAACCCTGGTGCCTGGACATCCAAAATGCCCTCATCTGCAAAATTGACCTATTCCAAAACAAAATCAACACTAAAAAATCCAAACTCACCCCAGATGCCCAAACCCTAGACCTTCCCCCTACACCACAATCGTCCTCTCCTAGATTCATATTCACCCCTGTTACCATCGCCGAAACTACTAAAATCATCAGAGGTCTGAAGCCCACAAGATGTCAAGGAGATATCTGCCCAGCTTCTCTGATCAAAGACTGTGCACACCAGCTTTCTCTGTTCATCACAGCTGTGATCAACAACTCCTTCTCATCCAGTAATGTTCCAGAAAATCTGAAAGAAGCCTGGGTACTCCCACTGCTCAAAAACCCGACACTGGACCCGAATGTCCCCACCAACTACCGCCCTATCACAACAATTCCCTTCCTCCTGAAAATACTTGACAGGGTCGCCTATGTGCAAATTCAAAAATACCTGGAAACCCACAAACTCCTTGGCCTCAGCCAATCAGGCTTCCGCCCCGGTCACGGAACGGAAACCGCCCTCTTGGACCTCAAAATTCAAATGGATCAGATTAAGGACAAGGGCAACCTGGCCATCCTCCTACTTGACCTGTCCACAGCATTTGACCTGGTAAACCACAGGATACTTTGCCAACACCTTGCCATAGCTGCCAACTTCTCGGCTAATGCCATAAAATGGATTGAATCCTTCCTCTCCAACCGAACCATGAGAGTATTCTATACATCTGCGGCTACCCCTCCGCCCCAGTCACCTGTGTAGTTCCCCAACGCTCCTGTGTCTCACCAACATGGTATAATTTGTTCACCAAGACACTTTTCAACCTCCTAGGCAAATTGGGAGTCACGTATACCAATTATGCGGACACCACCCAAATACTCCTACCCATCACAGGCAGCCATGACACCGACTCCAACCTACTTAACAAAATGTACCTTACCATTCAAGCCTGGATGGCACAACACGAGCTCTGTCTTAATGACGAGAAAACGGAACTACTCATCATTGGGAGTCCACCTAAGTTCAACAATCTACCTCAATCCTACAATTCCTTTACCATTGACAGCAACATGGTCAAGGTAGCAAAAGAGGTAAAAACATTAGGAGTCTACCTGGACTCCTCTCTCTCCCTAACAAGACATATCAAAGCAATTGCAATGGCAGCTGCCTACACTGCCAAACTAATCAATGCCAGCAGACCCTTCTTGACCACTAACAACTGTATCACCCTCGCCAGAGCCCTCATTCTGTCAAGGATTGATTACTGCAACTCCCTCTTTGAGGGTCCAACACCCAAAACATCAATAAACTACAAATAGTCCAGAATAATGCAGTAAGAGCTGCACTTAACATCCCAAATAAAGAACACATATCCTCAGCCAGACGGAATATCCACTGGCTGCTGGTTCGGGATCGCATCACCTTTAAAACTTTATCACTAACTCACAAATGCCTGTCCAGTAGCACTCCGATTTATCTCGCCAGACACATCTCCAAAGCCCAGTCTAACAGATACATCCAATCAGCTTACTCCTGCCACCTGCCATCCCAAGATTTAGATGTCAAAAATCCGGAGGATGCAGGATCCATTTAAATCCGGCAAAATAATGGCACTCCATGCCTCTGGGCCTGAGATCAGACCCCTCCTTTGGTCCTTCCGCAAAAACCTCAAAAACTGGCTCTTATCCCAAGATACATAGAAGTGACCCTCCTTGAGCTGCAACAACTATGCACTAACCTGTCTGTATTCGTTACAGTACTTCTCCAGCACATAGTAACCTGATGTACTGTAACCTAATGAAAGATGCAACCACTGTAACCAAAGTATGTAATCTACTATGTAAGACCAAAACCTAATGCAAGATGTAACCACTGTAACTAAAGTATGTAACCTACTATGTAAGCAACTCTTGTAACCAACCATCTTATGCAAAAGCGCCTAGATGCCTCTGGGTTCGGTGCGCTATACAAATGTCAAAATAAATAATCTGTGATCTCCTTCAGTAGACGGAAATCATGTATATTCTCTCTATGCGGACTTCATGGGGTGGGCATGACTGCTCTGCCTGATCTGGGCCTTCTTTGGGAGACATACTCCTCTATATACCTAGGCATCCAGATTACGCATATACCGGGGGACACACATGAACATAACACACTTAAAGTGGTGGGAGGCCTCAAGAAATCGATGTCATTCTGGTCTTGGCTACCACTCTCGCTCATGGGTAGGATCGCCATAATTAAAATGATTGTCCTCCTTAAGTTTCTTTTTTTTTAACTAATGTTCATTACAACATAAAAAACACAAAATAAATTGTACTGCTACTGACACACTCAACCCAATGGCCTTCTCAGTAGAAGCAAAACATTTTAGTTGTATTGGGGAGCTTTACTGCTTTTACTAATGGAATATATCACAAATTTAATTGCCCATGAAATTGTCAAGGAAGAAAAACACACAAGAGGGGCTTCCTTATGAATATACTTGATTGTATTGAGACAAAAGTAAAATTCTCTTATATACACTTACATATACAACACATTTCTAGAGACAAAAACATTTATTAGTGTCATAAACAGAACAGCAAAAATAAAAATCGGGTCTTGAAATTAATGTGATTTTAAGAAAAATCAAAAACACAACATGAAATGTGAAAACAGCATATCTAATAAATACACCTATGGTTTTGCGCCTGAATGGTGCTCAAAACCTCAAATTGTAAGAAATATCCAGATTCCAAATATCTGGTGCGTAGACTTTTCTTAACTTGCTTGCCTGATCATGAATTATTCAGATATCGAGAAAGTTCTAATGATCATACATCTGCCTGGTAAGTTTTGCAGGAAAAAAAAAGGATAGTTCTGATAATCTTATGCCAAAATCGCAGGGAGTAAACATGTGGACAAACCACCAAATGTGCTTGAATCACATGAAATATCAGTCCAAAAAACTATAACAATAGGCTTATTGTTCCCCTTTGCAAGAAATTGACGTTTCGGCGGCAGTAACATCCATCTTGGGATTGAATCAGAGGGATTTCTATTTATCCATAGTAGTCGACTTCATCAGGGCGATTGAACGGCCCCTGTAACAGAAAAACCAAATGAGGAAAAGATAAATATGGTGTCCTCTTGGTTGAATTGTGTTTCCTTTCCGGACATTTCTAGGCAAATTAGAAAAAGAAAGTGCATTTAATGCAAGAAAAAGGGGGAGGAAATAATGAAACAGTGCATCAGTTGGTGTGGGCTAATAGGAAGTCAGGGTAATATAAAATTACTTCTACCTCTGACATACTGGGGTGAGCATAAATAGTAGATGTCTCACCACAGATAGCTTGTGGAAAATCTCTTTGTAAGGCACGCTCCTTCGTCAGAGAATTGCAGGTAGCAGGGCTGTTTGCCCAAACTGGTGAGAGAAGTGCGCGCTTGTAGGCAGTAAAGAACACGTGTGTATGATGCATCCAAGGTCATCTGTCTCTGAGGAGAAATTTGAAGAAGAGAGGATGTGTGAGTTCATGCTGTAACCTCCCTATTCGACCCAGGCATGAGGGGAGCCCTCAGCCTGATATTCCTTCCAGTACTGGCCTCTATCAATGAATTAAAGGAATGGAAAGAGTAAAAGTGGATATAAATCTAAATGAGGTACCTGGAGCACATCAGTGTGCGTATGGTATCCAATCCAATCCTCCCAAAGTGGTGAGCGGAGAGTATGGCACACCTCATATCCATGTGCCAAAAAATGCTGAGTCCTCGTCATGGAAAGCATGTTGTGCTTCCTAGTAGTGAAAAGGGAGATTCAATTTCAGGTAGAGCATAGCTATAGGCAGAGCGTGCTTGGAATGTCAGGCTCATCTTGCTGGTGTAGTAGCTAAAAACACATATATCTTACCAGTCCTATATCTATGCTGGCGCGGGAGCTGCTTCGTTCACCGAGGGGATCCTGAATGAAATGTCTGCCTTGTGTATCTCTGTGCTCTTCTGGAACCAGGAAAGCGTTGCAGACGGGGCTGTGCGGCGTCCACCGGCGGCGCTGGAGGCGTATGCGGAACAGTTTCCCCGGGCAGAGTATATGGGTGTGTTTCAAGTCCAAAACCCAGTGTCCTGATTGGTCGTGACGTACTGATGCGGAAGCAAATGCTCCTGCACTGGACGGGCCCCACGGGGGTGTGTGGTCTAGTGTCCAATGGTAGTTCTGTACCTCTCGGGCTGTGATTGGCTGCCCCGGTCCAAACCCGGAAGCAGGTCCATGCTACCACGGCCCGGACACTTAGGAATATGGAAATGGTTTAGCTGCATCGGGTTCACTGGTCTACACTCATACCCTTGCTCTATTGAGTCCTCCTATGTAGGGAATATAAGGGATTTAAAGTTGATATGTGCAAACATGAATCCAAGGCTGCATGTACTCGTGACCGCTGTGTGTCCCTGGTGCATGCAGTAGTTTAGGGTTCAGTAACAGTACGGCCACAGCACTGCACCGCTCGATCGAGGGTGTCAGCTCGTGCTGTGCATTTCTCAGGGACTCCACGGGTGCCACATATCTGGGATCTGGGGGAGATGAGCCATGGAGTGGAAGACAGCTGTCCACTGTGCATTCAATGTGTCATGTTGGAGCTCTCTGTGCTGTATTCCTTCTAGTCATGAAGAAGGGAGTGGGAAGTCATAGGCTGACTCGCTGTCTATGAAGTGAACGTGAGACTGTTAGTGGCCTTGTAGCTGTTTGGCCTCCCTGTGTGCAAAAAGTCTGCCCACATAAATCAATGATGTGGAAAGAGTAGTTGTTCATTCAGCCCATGGGCTACTGAATCCATTCTGTGTATCCACCTACATTCCAAGTCTAAAAGTCGTCCTTGGATGTTGGGACCACTGCGGACCCGTTCAATAACCCACCATTTGATGTCTTGTGGGCTATGTTTGTTTGCTGTATAGTGCTGTACTAGACGGGATATGATATTCTTACAACGGATTTGTGACCTGTGTTCGGAGATCCGTGTACCAACATTGCGCATTGTTTGCCCAACATACCGCAGATGGAAGAGGCACTCAATGCAGTACACAACCTGATTGGCTTTGCAGTTAGAGACATCATTCAGTGTGCATGTTCTTGCTCCAAAGTGGAATTGTTGTATTATGAGGGTAAATTGGAAAACCGAGCATGAGCCACACGGGTAATGTCCTTTGAGAGGTCGAAGATTCCAGAGGCTGCCCTGGGTGGATTTTCTGATATACATTGAGTGTACCAAGTGTTTTCTAAGATTCCGAGCCCTCCTGAATGCAAATCTGGGTTGTTGTTGATCAGGTAGACAAAGTCTGACTATGGGCCAGTATTTGTGGATGGTCTTTTTGATTTCAAAAGCATGTGTCACGACCCTCGGCCAAAACCCCCTCTGGCAAACCCATTGGCCAGGTGGAGTCAGGACTCAGGCCTCTAGAGCCTGGAAACCTCTTCAAAAGCCCTCACGGGCCAGTCCTGGCGCCTATGGCGCCAGGCTCATATACCATGAAAAACAATGTGCTTGGGAACTACTTTATTGTATTGTCAGCCAACATGGAGGCATCCACATAGCTTGGTTCCTAAGAACCAAGCTATGCGGTCTAGTGTTTTGGGTGTGGTAGCCTAGGGACTACTTTACCTGGACTATTTTGTTGGGGCTATTTAAACCACACCCGAGCAAGACAACACGCTTCGTGTTACTTTGCAGCTTGCAACGTGGCGCTCACCGTGTCCAGCTATTCCCTCGAACCTCGGAGAAGCAGAACCTGCAAGGAGACAAAAGGAACATCATTAGCAGTAGTATCTTACATGCAGTCTTCATCTTTAAACACTCGCAGCTACTGAGAACAGCTTCCTCAAATCTGCACGCCTCCCGGACAGAACGACCTGAAAGAGGAAGATAGAGGCAACATTAAAGAAAGCAGTAGAGACATTTGAAAATTACGAACTGCTCAAAAGGCTTACCTGGCTGGTCGCCTCTCGGCTGGCACCACTCCGGACATTCCACTCACGCTAAAGAACACCACGACCTACAAGGAAGGAAAACACAGGTTAGCAAAGGCAAGACTTCACAGCGCTGCGCATAGCACTTACTTACCGCATCATAGCACTCTTAATGCGCCATCATTTACCAGTGGGGCTCAACCAAGCCAGTTCGCCGCGCTGAAGCTCTGCATACGTAAAGGAGAAAAAAAGAGACATTTTAAACAAAGAAAGGCATGCAGGATAGCAACAAAACTAAACAACAGCAATAAAACCTACCTGAGCAATATCAAACGGGCCGGCGTCAGTGAAGTAACTGGACCGCACTCACCCATGAAAGACAACGTGCCCCTGCAAAGAAAGCAGGACAGTGAGCACGCCTAATTCTACTACAAGGCAGAACCTTCCCCGCAGACCACATCAGGGCAAAGCTGAGAAGCATAACAGCGAGTAACCCGGCTGGGTGCTGTCCCTGTGGATACCAGGTGAGCGTAACAGCATGTTGACCATGAGTTAACACACACGTGATAATGTCTTCCCCTGCATTAGATGTTTTGGGGGTAAGGAGCGAGTCACAGCAAGTAAAGCGTGCTCTCTTCAATGATCTTGACACTAATTTCTTCGGATAGCCTCTTTCTCACAGTCTATTGCTTAAGAGGCTGGCGTCATGGTAAAAGTCATCTAGAGAGGTGCAGTTTCTTCGGATCCTCAAGAACTGCCCATATGGTAAATTCTCTTTGATGTGTTGAGGGTGATCACTATCAAAGTGCAGTAGGGTGTTACGATCAGTGGGTTTGCGGAAAGTATTGCAAATTAGTTTGCCTTGGTTGTGTCCAATTGTGAGATCTAGAAAATGAATTGTTGAGTTGCTGTGTTCCATGGTAAATTGAATGTCAGGGCTGCACGTGTTCAGCCAAGAGAAGAAATCTTTCAATGATTCCTCTGTGCCCTCCCACAGGCATATCACGTCGCCTATATACCAACGCCATTGTTTGATATTGCCCCACCACCTGTTAGTTTGATTGAGCAGAAACATCTGCTCAAAGGTGGCCATAAACAAGATTGCTAGACTGGGGGCAAATGTTACCCCATGGCAGTTCCCTTTATATGTAGGTAGAACTGTTTGTTGAACTCAAAAAAGTTTTTACATAAAGCTAATGTCATTACTTCGATAATGAATTCCGGTGGGGCTTTTGTCTGTCTGTTAGTTGCGATAAGATGTTCATACACACAGTCAATGGCGGCCTGCTGAGGGATGCTGGTATATAATTACTTGATATCTAATGTCACCAATAACTGTTTCTGTGGATCAAAGTCCAAATTCTCCAACAGCTGGATGGTATGCATAGTGTCACGGATGTATGATTCCGTGCCCACACTGGTGGGTTTTAAAAAATAGTCAACAAATTTGCATAAGGGTTCTAATATGGACCCACAGCCAGAAACAATTGGTCGCCCTGGGGGATTGGTGGAATCTTTGTGCATCTTGGGAAGGGCATATAGGCAGGGGGTTATGCCTTGTGTTGTCAGAAGAAATTCAGACTCTTTTTCTGTTATCCAGTCTCTTTCTAATGCGAAGGAGACCATTGCAGCAATTTATATTCTCAAATCTTTAGTTGGATCTTTCTTAAGTCATTTATAGCTTTCTAGGTCATTCAAAAGTTCCATGACCATTTGGTGATAATGTTCAGTTTTCATAATAACAATTCTGCCCCCCTTGTCTGCAGGTTTAATAATCAGATCCGGTCTTTTAGATAGTTCAGTGAGGGCTTCTCTTTCCACTCGTGTCATATTTGGATGTCTTTTGGGGCAATTCCTCTTACTCATGTCCCTGAGGTCTCTCAGTATGCATCTTTCAAATCTCAGCAGATCATCAGGGATCTGATTGTCAGAGGGTGTAAAAGTGGATCTGGGGTGGAATCCTGTGTCGTTAAGGTCTTCAGTTCCTTAATGTTCCTGAAAAAATGCATGTAATCTGACAGTGCGTAAGAAGCGATGTATTTCCATTTCAGTACTGTACCAATCTGTATTAACCGACGGTACAAACGATAGACCCTTTGATAATACTGAAATTTGTGTGGCTGTCAGTTGAACATTGGCCAAGTTGAAAATTGGTAAGTCATTGACGGCTTCTGAGTTTATCTCCTCCGTCGTCTAAGTCGTCTGCGTTGGCCCTGGAATGGAGGGTTTCATGGTGGGGGGCACCATCCTCCGCCTGTCCCTCCTTGTCCTAAAAAAGGAGGAGGAGGTGATGGTGGGTATCCTTGTGGTTGGGCTTGGCCAAATTGGTTATATTGAAAGGGGTTGTAGTTGGAGTTGGAGTTGCCGCTTGACGAAGTACTACTCGACCCCGAGAATGTCACTTCTCTCCTCCTGGGTCTCTGCTGTCCTGACAGTGTATTTCCTAGCTGTTTGATAGATTTAGAGTATTCTTCAGTTGTATATGGATAAACCAATTCTGTTTTAAATTCTTTAATATCTTTCTGTAACTTGTTGTTTTTTCTTGTGAGGATATTTGCTTTACAGGTGGCAAATTGTTTATTTATTGCCTCTATTTGATTTCTTGCGTCCGCAATAAAAGTATTGTTTGCAAATTTAGTCTCTTCCGCATCCAACGTCTTTTGAAGCTCAGAGCTTATTCTTTGTGCGGTTGATATTGTAAGGACCATAAGGTCCCTACTGCACTTGGTGGCGATATAGCTAATATTAGTGGTGTATTCTTTCTCATCCAAGAACAAACAATGCAACAATTCCACTTTGGAGCTAGAACATGGACTCTGAATGATGTCTCCAACTGCAAAACCAATCAGGTTGTGTACTGCATTGAGTGCCCCTGCCATCTGCGGTATTTTGGGCAAACAATGCACAGTGTTTGCACACGGATCTCCGAACACAGGTCACGGATCCGTTGTAAGAATATCTCATCCCCTCTAGTACAGCACTATACAGAAAACAAACATAGCCCACAAGACATCAAATGGTGGGTTATTGAACGGGTCCGCAGTGGTCCCAACATCCAAGGATGACTTTTAGACTTGGAATGTAGGTGGATACACAGAATGGATTCAGTAGCCCATGAGCTGAATGAACAACAATTCTTTCCACATCATTGATTTATACGTGCACACTGGTTGCACACAGGTAGGCCAAACAGCTACAAGGCCACTCACAGTCTCACGTGCACTTCATAGACAGCGAGTCAGCCTATGACTTCCCACTCCCTTCTTCATGATTAGAAGGAATACAGCACAGGGAGCCCCAACAAGGCACATTGGTAGCATGGACCTGCTTCCAGGTTTGGACCGGGGCAGCCAATCACGGGCCGATGAGGTGCAGAACTACCATTGTAGGCTGGACCACACACCGCCGTGGGGCCCGTCCAGTGCAGGAGCATTTGCTTCTGCATTCAGTACGTCACGACCAATCACGACACTGGGTTTTCCAGGACCCTGATTGGACGGCTGAAACACACCCATATACTCTGCCAGGGGAAACCGTTCCGCATACGCCTCCAACACTGCCGGTGGACGCCGCACTGCCACATCGGCAACGCTTTCCTGGCTCCAGAAGAGCACAGAGATCCACAAGGCAGACATTTCATTCAGGATCGCCTCAGTGAACGAAGCGGCTCCCGCGCCAGCATAGATATAGGACTGGTAGGATATATGTGTTTTTAGCTACTACACCAGCAAGCTGAGCCTGCCATTCCAAGCACGCTCTGCCTATAGCTATGCTCCACCAGAAATTGAATCTCCCTTTTCACTACTAGGAAGCACAACATGCTTTCTGTGACGAGGGACCCGGCATTTTTTGGCACATGGATATGAGGTGTGCTATACACTCTGCTCACCACTTTAGGAGGATTGCATTGGATACGATACGCACACCGACAGGTACCTCATTTAGATTTATATCCACTTTACTCTTTCCATTCCTTTAATTCATTGATAGAGGCCAGTACTGAAAGGAATATCAGGCTGAGGGCTCCTCTCATGCCAGGGTCGAATAGGAAGGTTGCAGCATGAACTCACACATCCTCTCTTCTTCACATTTCTCCTCAGAGACAGATGACTTTGGATGCATCATACTCTCGCGCTCTTTACTGCCTACAAGCGCGCACTTCTCTCACCAGTTTGGGCAAACAGCCTTGCTACCTGCAACTCTCTGGCCAAGGAGCGTGCCTAACAAAGAGATTTTCCACAACCTATCTGTGGTGAGACATCTACTATTTATGCTCACCCCAGTGTGTCAGAGGTAGAAGTAATTTTATATTACCCTGACTTCCTATTAGCCCACACCAAACTCATGCATTGTTTAATTATTTCCCCCCTTTTTCTTGCATTAAATGCACTTTATTTTTCTAATTTGCCTAGAAATGTCCAGAAAGGAAACACAATTCAACCAAGAGGACACCACATTTATCTTTTCCTCATTTGGTTTTTCTGTTACAGGGGCCGTTCAATCGCCCTGATGAAGATGGATGTTACTGCCGCCAAAACGTCGATTTCTTGCAAGGGGGAACAATAAGCCTATTGTTACGGTTTTTTGGACTGATATTTCATGTGATTCAAGCACAATTGGTGGTTTGTCCACATGTTTACCCCCTGCGACGTTGGCATAAGATTATCAGAATTATCCCTTTTTTTCCCTGCAAAACTTACCAGGCAGATGTATGATCATTAGAACTTTCACGATATCTGAATAATTCATGATCAGCATGCAAGTTAAGAAAAGTCTACGCACCAGATATTTGGAATCTGGATATTTCTTACAATTTGAGGTTTTAAGCACCATTCAGGCGCAAAACCATAGGTGTATTTATTAGATATGCTGTTTTCACATTTCATGTTGTGTTTTTGATTTTTCTTAAAATCACATTAATTTCAAGACCCGATTTTTATTTTTGCTGTTCTGTTTATGACACTAATAAATGTTTTTGTCTCTAGAAATGTGTTGTATATGTAAGTGTATATAAGAGAATTTTATTTTTGTCTCAATACAATCAAGTATATTCATAATGAAGCCCCTCTTGTGTGTTTTTCTTCCTTGACAATTTCATTGGCAATTAACTTTGGGATATATTCCATTAGTAAAAGTAGAAAAGCTCCCCAATACAACCAAAATGTTTTGCTTCTACTGAGAAGGCAATTGGGTTGAGTGTGTCAGTAGCAGTACTATTTCTTTTGTGTTTTTTGTCTTACGGCCCGAGTCTGCTACTAATCACCACGGGCACACCGAAAAATTTCTTTTGATGTACATTACAACATAAAGGCAACCTTTTTTTCCTTTTGGAAACATATATTAGAGACTTCATTTGGAGCTTGGACCGTTATAGACTATCCCTGGCTGTGTTGTACATGCCTTATAAAGATGGGGTGTGCAGTTGCCAAAACCTGAGTTGTAATATTTAGCCACCCAACTTAGCTTTGTCACGAAATGGCGATCTGATAATCCTACCTCAGAATAAACAATGCTAGAACACTTAGTGGCACCAGCCAAACTCAAGGAAATACTGTGGCTCTCGGAAGATTGCATGCACTCCCTACCCCTGCTCGTCCGGATAGGTAGAAGAATCTAGTCTAGGACCCTGAAGGTACTCGGGACACCCTGCCCCAACTCCCCCAATGTACCAATAGTTGCTGACATATGCGCGACAAGAGAGGACTTGAGTGCCTCCAGATGAAAGGGCGAATTATGGCATATATACTTGGGGAGACCTGTATGATAATGGAAAATTCAAGGATTTGGTAGATCAGACACAACAAGTGGGTCTACCTAAGGGACAATTCCTCAGGTATATTAAGGAGAAAATGGTGGCGAGTTGTAGGTGGAGTGGGTGGCCAGAGGAACCGACGGAATCAACATTCCTGGCCCTGGTTAACATGTTGGAGGATGGCTGGAGACTGGTGGCTTGACTATAGAGTTACCTACTTGAGAACACTAGCAATAGAAACTCTGTTCTGAAATTAAGATGGGACACTTATATGGGTACTATTATCAGTAACAAGAAATGGGAACAGGTGCTTGGCTTTCCTAAAAACGTATCCCGCAACGCTAGTTTCACGCTATTACAGATTAAGGTCCTTCGTCGCACTTATATGACCCCTCAGCAGAGTCGCCAGATTTACCAAAAACACATGCGGCCACATTATGACATCGGCAGTAGCCATGCCTGTAACACAGGCATGGCTGCCACCGGTGTCATTTTATTTCCGGCGCCCGCGAATGGGCAACTACCGGGTCATTACGGCCCTGGTTACATTTCCCTTAATACTCTGCAAATGTGTGCTCGACAATTATTAAATTGTCTTGAATTTCTTGAATTTCCTAATTAGTCAATTCTTAATTCTATGTGAACGGGTATCCTAAACTGATGTCCTGCTCTGTGTACCCGACGTGACAACAGAAATACAATACATAAAGCAAAACATGGTTAGTGGGTCAAAGACTTTTCTTCGAAATTACAGATGGTTTAAACTCCTGTTCATAGTGTAGTCATCATAACTGAGATTTTATTTACAAGTTTGGTCCTATATTAAATCATTAACAACAATGGAGACACTAAGGGGTCGATTCATGGAATTAATGTGCGCCGAAAATTCCCGCGCAGAGGTGCCAAAACGTGCGATTCGCAGTAAAAGTGCGAAAATCGCAGTGCAAGTGCGAAAATCGCAGGGAAACCAGCGCACATCGATTCATGGAAGTCTGTGCGCGAGAAAAACATTGGATGTGCGCTCAAAAAGTGCGCCGCGCATGCCGGCGCACAGGTCATCCAACAGCGTGCGCCACGGCCACTGCGAAATCGCACATAGCGCGACGCACATCAGAAAAGTAGGCGGAACAGGGGGCGTAACACTCGGAATGGGGAACAACGCGTGAAAATATGGGCGTCACGGGGAAGTACAGGAGGCAAGTGCGCGGAACGCCCACACGCTCGCCTACAACCCGTATTCATGGAATCGAATAGGGCAAACCAGCGCACGGTCAAAGACGCGCACAGGGCCAAACAAGTACGCCACAAGAAAGCAGGCGGTAGCGTCCCTGCGCCTGAAAAAAATGTGCGCCAAAATGTGCGCTAACAAAAAGCACCCATATACAGCCATGATGAATGGTCAATACAGTGGCCCTCTAGGACAAATGAGGTGCAAAGGGGTACTGACAAACACGGACACCCGCTGTGTGAAAAATAGCATGTGCGTGTGTTCCTGGGTGCGCGGGAAGTTCCACACACGATTGGCCTGGGCATGTGTACTTCGGGGTGCGCGGGAAGTTCCACACGCGATTGGCCTGGGTACGTGTACTTCGGGGTGCGCGGGAAGTTCCACACGCGATTAGCCTGGGTACGTGTACTACGGGGTGCGCGGGAAGTTCCACACGCGATTAGCCTGGGTACGTGTGTTTCGGGGTGCGCGGGAAGTTCCACACGCGATTGGCCTGGGTACGTGTACTTCAGGATGCGCAGGAAGTTCCACACGTGATTGGCCTGGGTACGTGTACTTCGGGTGCGCGGGAAGTTCCACACGCGATTGGCCTGGGTACGTGTTTTCCGAGGTGCGCGGGAAGATTCACACGCGATTTCAGCAGGGTACGTGTATTTCGGTGGTGCCGGGAAATGCTACACGTGATTTGGCCGTGTGGGTCCTCCCAGGTGTTCCCTCTACACCCTCCATGGCCCCTGGAGGCAGCCACACCACAGGTGACTACCCTGCACCCCTGCTCATGTCCCACAGGCAACCCATCCACCATGGCCATGCCCCCCAGCCAACCCACATGTCACCTTGCACTACTGATCACCAACACATGTCTCCCAGCACCCCCACCCCCCAGCATCCAGGGACACCCTCCACCAGGCCCCCACACATGTCTCCCACCACCCCCACCCCCCAGCAGTGCAGGGCACCCTCCACCAGGCCCCCACACATGTCTCCCACCACCCCCACCCCCCAGCAGTGCAGGGGCAGCCTCCACCAGGCCCCCACTCATGTCTCCCATCACCCCCACCCCCGAGCAGTGCAGGGGCAGCCTCCACCAGGCCCCCACTCATGTCTCCCACCACCCCCACCCCCCAGCATCCAGGGGCGCCCTGCACCAGGCCCCCACTCATGTCCAACTCATGTCTCCCTGCACCCCCCAGCAGTGCAGGGGCAGCCTCCACCAGGCCCCCACTCATGTCTCCCATCACCCCCACCCCCCAGCAGTGCAGGGGCAGCCTCCACCAGGCCCCCACTCATGTCCCCCTGCACCCCCACCCCACAGCATCCAGGGGCAGCCACCATCACGCCCCCACTCATGTCTCCTACCACCCCCACCCCCAGCATCCAGGGGCACCCTCCACCAGGCCCCCACTCATGTCCAACTCATGTCTCCCTGCACCCCCCAGCAGTGCAGGGGCAGCCTCCACCAGGCCCCCACTCATGTCTCCCATCACCCCCACCCCCCAGCAGTGCAGGGCACCCTCCACCAGGCCCCCACACATGTCCCCCTGCACCCCCACCCCCCAGCATCCAGAGGCACCCTCCACCAGGCCCCCACTCATGTCTCCCACCACCCCACCCCCCAGCATCCAGGGGCACACTCCACCAGGCCCCCACTCATGTCCAACTCATGTCTCCCACCACCCCCACCCCCCAGCAGTGCAGGGCACCCTCCACCAGGACCCCACACATGTCTCCCACCCCCCCGCCCCCCAGCAGTGCAAGGGCAGCCTCCACCAGGCCCCCACTCATGTCTCCCATCACCCCCACCCCCAGCAGTGCAGGGGCAGCCTCCACCAGGCCCCCACTCATGTCTCCCATCACCCCCAGCCCCCAGCAGTGCAGGGCACCCTCCACCATGCCCCCACTCATGTCCCCCTGCACCCCCACCCCCCCAGCAGTGCAGGGCACCCTCCACCAGGCCCCCACACATGTCTCCCACCACACCCACCCCCCAGTAGTGCAGGGCACCCTCCACCAGGCCCCCACACATGTCTCCCACCACCCCCACCCCCCCAGCAGTGCAGGGGCAGCCTCCACCAGGCCCCACTCATGTCTCCCATCACCCCCACCCCCCAGCAGTGCAAGGGCAGCTTCCACCAGGCTCCCACTCATGTCTCCCACCACCCCCAGCATCCAGGGGCACCCTCCACCAGGCCCCCACTCATGTCCCCCTGCACCCCCACCCCCCAGCAGTGCAGGGCACCCTCCACCAGGCCCCCACTCATGTCCAACTCATGTCTCCCACCACCCCCACCCCCCTGCAATGCAGGGGCAGCCTCCACCAGGCCCCCACTCATGTCTCCCATCACCCCCACCCCCAGCAGTGCAGGGGCAGCCTCCACCAGGCCCCCACTCATGTCTCCCATCACCCCCACCCCCCAGCAGTGCAGGGGCAGCCTCCACCAGGCCCCCACTCATGTCTCCCATCACCCCACCCCCCAGCAGTGCAGGGCACCCTCCACCAGGCCCCCACACATGTCTCCCACCACCCCACCCCCCAGCAGTGCAGGGCACCCTCCACCAGGCCCCCACACATGTCCCGCTGCACCCCTACCCCCCAGCCGTGCGATTTGCCTGGGTACGTGTATTCCTGGGGTGCGCGGGTAGTCTCCCATGCGATACCATCAGGGTACGTGTATTATGGGTCCGCGTGAACTTTCACACGCGATACCAGCAGGCTACATGTATTACGGCGTTCACGGGAAGTTCCACACGCGATTGCCCTGGGTACATGTATTTCAGGGTGCGCGTGAACTTCCACACGCGACTGGGCCTGTGAGAGTAGGGCACGTGTATTCCAGGAGTGGGCGGGAATATTTACTTGCGACCGGGCCTGGGAGAGCGTGTTACGTGTATTCCTGGGGTGGGCGGGAAGATTCACACGTTCGCCTACAACGCTCCGAAAAATAAATGGTCCAATCCTGAAACACGTACGCCAGCATGAAGCAGGCGTACGTCGACCCGCGCAGCATAAAAGTGCGCGCAAACAACAAACAAGCTCAGACGCCAGGATGAATATACCGTTCCTAGCAGCAGTGGCCGTGGGTTACCAAAGGAGGAGGAGGAGGATAGTGAGGGCCCGAATTTTCACTCCCAGAACCAGCTTTTTTGGGATGCCTGATGACCAGGTGTATGGGAGGTACAGGTTTCCACCACACATAATACTGGACCTGGTCAGTGAGTGGGAGGATGACCTCAAATCACCCACCCGGTGCTCCTAAGCACTCAGCCCCCTGGAGAAGGTCCTCAATGTACTGCACTTCTTGGCCACAGGATCATTTCAGCGGACAAGTGCCATAGTGGGTGGGGTGTCACAGGCCATGCAGTCACGCTGCCTACACCAGGTCTTGAACATCATCACTGCACGCCCATCAGTCCGTAGGCACATATACCTGCCCAGGACACCTGCAGAAAGGCAGGCTACCGCCCTCGATTTCTATGGTGTGGCACAATTCCCCAAAGTGCTAGGTGCCATTGACTGCACCCATGTGGCACTACGTCCCCACAGGGCATCTGAGCACATCTATAGGAACCGCAAGCACTGGCATTCCATCAACGTGCACGTAGTATGTAATGCCAAGGGAATCATCAACTCAGTATATGCCAACTATCCAGGGTCCACCCACGACAGCTTCATTTACCGAATGTCTACCCTAAGCCGGCACCTAGAAGCTGGGCGGCATGGCAATACATGGATGCTTGGTGAGTATGAATGCCACTGCACATGCATGCATGTCAGATGCAGAGTTATGTCACTACCCCACTAATGATACCCATCACCTCCTCGCCAGGGGGCAGTGCCTACCCTCTGAGCACCCACATGATGACGCCAATTCGGAACCCCATCACACCTCCCGAGGTAAGATACAACACAGCCCATATTGCAACCCGGGGCATAGTGGAGCGCACATTCGGAGTGCTCAAGTCACGCTTTCGCTCCCTTGACCGTTCTGGCAGGCAGCTGTTATATGCGCCCCCAGTAGTGTGCAGGATCATAGTGGCAGCATGTGTCCTGCACAATGTTGCAACACGCCGGGGCCTGGCTGTGGACATGGTGGTGCCCCCACATCCCCAACCACATGCAAGCCTGCTGCGCATGGGAGGGGAAAGGGCACGGGGTGAGGCAGCCCATACGCAGCTGGTGGCTAATTACTTCACATAGAAATCACACCCCTGTGGAGTGCACACAGCCCTGGCACATACCATCTGATAAGCAATGATGACTCGACCTGACAATTATGACGAACAAAGGGACAGTCAACTGTCAGAACCATAGCAGCCTGAGATTGTTCATGTGGAAGTGTCACAATGTGTGCATCCCTACCTACACAAACACCACCAATGCAGTGTCATCAAAAGACACACTTCCATGCTGCAGAAATGAATACCCACTTGCAAAATACTACATGAGAACAGTGCCATGTCACCCAACCCCTCCCCGGCACGGCCACACAACACACCATGGCATGTCATGCAATGTGAAAGCAAAACAATGAATCCCCACAACATGCCCCAGGTGTCACCAGCTACAGTGTCCCTAATGGAAACATGGCCACACATGAAATGCTCACAGTAATGCAGGACCTACAACACACATTACCAAATACTTACCAAGAATACCAATCACCTACACAACCTCCAACCTACCTTAAACATGACATTACAGACTTAAAAATTTGCTAGCCTCACTACCTGATAATGCCAGCACTTCGAACACTTCTAAGTATACAGTGTTAGCGCCACGCAAGAGTGTAGGTGCACTGCTTACAACATGGACTCCAGTTCCAAGGTGGACCACCTTGTGAAGACATGAGAAATGGAACTGCAAATTAGGAGGATGAGATGGATGCAGAGGCACATATCAATACACCATGCAGTGTACAATACAACAACAATATGCACTATGAATGTATACACAGTATTGACTAGAGACTGCCCACACATCGAATGGGAGTCCAACGTCACCATGTACGTCAATGTCACCTGGGCACACCCTTTGCAAGCCCATGGAAACGGGAAGCAGGAGGGGTGTGTGTCACACAAACCCAAGCATCTGAACCAAATTCATGACAAGCCTGCATGTGCCCAGCCACAATACAGCGTATGCCCACGGGAGCCACATAAGGCAACACACTGTCCAAAAAAAATAAAAAATAAATAATAATAAAAATCAAAAATGGCCATTAATGGGCCTGGGGGGGTGGGGGAGGCCACCCAGGAGGTCCGAGGACAGGGTGCACACCAAAACCCACCTGTGTGGATCTTGCGAAAAAAAACACCTCCATGGGCTCATGGCCTACACGACTACCCTATTGTGAGAGAATCACTGCTGTCGCTCTCCTCACCCTCTGCAGCTGCATCAGGAGGTGGTGGCACTATGGGAGGCAGCCCACGCAAAGCCCTAGTCTGTTCCTCCATGGCAGCAAGCATGCGGGTGTGGTAGGTCTCGTTCTGGAGGATAATTGTGCGTAGGTCCCCATGCAACAACTCACGGGATGTCCGGACCTCCGCCCTAGTTGCCTGCATCTCAGCTGAGAGCGTACGTGTGAGACGCTCCAGCTGCTGTTCTGTCCTTCTGTTTGTTGAAGCTCAAGCTCAACAAGAGTCGTCCTGAGGTGAAGGAGTTCCACCCTCAGGGCTTCCCTGTGGCCCTGGGACTCTATGGAAATGGCTTCCCGCAGAGTCGCCAGTGCCGCCCGCCTGTCCCTGTCGGACGCCAACATGTCCTCCCTGTGTGACTGGCAGATGGAGTCTGTTGCCTGCTGTAGTCGCTCCATCAGCCTTTCGGGGAGGACAATGGAAGTGTCCACCCTATCCATGGCCTGAGCCATCATATCTGATGATGCTGCCTGTTGGGTTGCCATACCGTATATGGATTGCTCCCATGTGGTATTGCCAGGTGGCGTATGGCCACCACGTCGGCAGGCACCATACCTGTCTGGGGCAAGGCGAACTGCGCCTTGCTGTGCTGGCACTGCCTGAGGCTGCAGGACTGCATTCCCCCTCTGATCTGCTGGCCCAGGAACAGGATCAGATGTTGCGGAGTGTGACCCTGCATCCGTAACCACCAAAGGCGTACCTGCCAACACTGACATCCCCATTGAGGGTTCTAACCCTGGTGCAGGTGGGTCGGACAGAACAGAATCCCTCCCAGGAACACTCACCTGCGACGGCACATAGGTCTCATCATCCGAATCGACACCTGAATACAGCTCGGGGGAGGTGCAGCCAGAGACACCCCTTGAGAGCACGACCTGCAGCAGTTGTGGGTTTTCACCCACCACCACACCACGTCCCTCACTGGTGGTCGGTCGGGCCTCACACCCCTCCTGGGTCTGCACCATCTCCACAACCCCAGCAGTATCAAGTGCGTCATCCCCTGCAAAGACATAAAAGAAAACAAATGGAAACAGGCATTAGCACTATGGCACACAATTAGGGCTGAGAGGCTACAGAAACAGTACTTGATTGACACATGTCCCACATGACTAAAACCCTCCCATGCATGCACCGTCACTGCGTGTGAAGGATAGGCAGATGGCACACATTGATGACACCAAGATGGAAGATGAACACATTTGCTGCATGCTGCCTAGCAGTGGCATCACACATTGGCCAGTGATTGGCAGGTCAAATACACATGCCATCACACAGATGGCATGTACCCTAGCCATGAAGTGAAGAGGGAGAGGAGGTCACCAATTGTTCATTCAGTCCAGTTTGTTCATATGATTGATTATTTTCATTGTAATGGTTCAAATGTTTAACCTGGAGCTGCCAGTCCAAAATGGTCCTATAGCACAGGGACATGTCTAAACAAATCATGTCCAGGAAACAAAGCCAGTCAACTGTACCATAGCCATGTCAGACATGTGACAATAGGACTCAGAAATGCAGAGTAAAAGTGGTGGTATGTAAACAATTTGCCTGAATAAACAGGAAAATAAGCAACAATGCTGCGGCAAGATGACACTTCAAGGGCAACTGGCGTGGTGTTGGGCTGGATGTCTAATGTTGGCAGAAGGGATACTGCTATACCCAAATGCTGGTGCGCAGAATGTATTGGATGAGGCACATGGGTGACCCAAACCACTCAGACACACACACCCTCACCTGGCACCCAAACAGAAGCCCTCCCACACACACCATGCACATGGATGACACACACATGCATGTGCACTCACCGGACAATGCCTCGTAATCTGCCAGTTCTCCCACACCTTGGATCTGTTCCTCCATGACGTAGGTCCCAGCAACCTGCTCATGTGGAGTGAGTTCTATGTCCTCTGCTGGAGACCCACCTCCAGTCACTAGAGTTGCGGCATGACTTGAGGCCAGCTTATTCTTTGCCCTGCGCTTCAGGTCATTCCAGCGCTTGTAGCATTCAGTAGCTGTGCGCCTCACGATTCCAAGGGCACTTATGATGCCCGCGATGGTCTACCAGTGTGCCTGACGTTGTGCAGGTGTGGTCTTGGATCCTGCAACAATCACCATTTTGCGGTCATGTGCGAACACATACTCTACAAGTGCATTCAGTTCGGCCTCATTGAAGCTGGGCTTCCTTGACGGGCCGGACTGTGTAGCCGTGTCTGGGGCATCAGCCTCTACTGGACGAGCACTCTTCCTCTTCCGCTTGGAAGGTGGTTGGGATCCTGAGTGTCCTACGCCACTCTGGACACTAGGGGCAGGAGCCCCGGTGGACTCTGTACTAGGAGTGTGGGATTGCACACTCAGCATGGGAGTTGGTGCAGGCATTAGCTCAAGTGTGATGGTGTCAGGGGGAATGTCAGTATGATGGACTTGGACCGACACTGTCCTGGCTGGGTGTGTGAGAGGTGGGGTGGATGGAGCCGCAGCTGCCCCTGCAGCCTCCCCAGCCTGCCTACGCGGGGCAGCAGATGACCTAGCTGCCCCTGATCCACGTGGCCTGATGACACCAACGTGCACCGGTGCACGTGGCCTAGACCTGCTGACCTGGAAGTCAGCCATGGAGTCACCCTGTGCCAGGTCTGGTTCCACAGTGGGCTGGTCCAACAAGGGCTGAGCATGGATGGTGTCAGCCACGTTACCCTCAACAAGGGGGGGGGGCTTGGGTGTCCCTGACTGCTCCTCCACACATGGGGGCTAGGGGCACCCTGCAAGTCACGGCCACGTCCCCTACCGGATCCACCACGGCCACCACTTGGGGCTCGGCCACCTTTGCCACCCTTACGGCTTGTTCGCCTCCCAGCCATGGCACTGATGTTATTGTGCGTATGGGAGTCGATGTGAACTATTGTCCTGGGCAATTGGGGGTCAAAGGGGTTGGGTACCAGATGGTAATCGTACCCTAGTGCTCTAGCAAGGCTGTATGTCACCCCTGGGGAAAGATGACGGGTCACGCAATGCACAGGCACCCCAGAAAAGGGAAGTAAGGTGCACGCAACCCCTCCTAGACCACGTGTGTGGAAAAATAAACCTGCACTACGCTGTTCCACCCAGAAACACAAGAATGAACGTATGCGTGTCACACGCAGCCTAGAATGACCTCTGAAGGGGTATGCGACACACGGGGCAAGCACAGATGTTAAATACGTGCGCGACTCACCGTCTGCCAGGAACAAAAGCGTGAAAAATATGCGCGTGTGCGCGTTGGCAACACCCCCGCCAAAAGAAGAATTGTACGCTGTCTGAGGAGACAGGACAACAGTAGAAGGGAACGCTGTTTGAGGAAACAGACCCAGGAAAAAGAGGAAAAGAGAAAAAGCTGTCAGAGGTAACAGGGAGTACGAACTTGAAACGCTGTGAAGTAAATCGCATGTGAACCGACAAGAAGTACAGATTTCACCCACTCGCTCTCCACGAAAAGCACATACAAGGAAATGGCGTTCTACACGTACCTTTTATACACACGTCACAGACGCGCATACGCGATGAGGCCATTTCCACCAATTACACGCTTTGACACTCGGACATGTATCTATTTTTTTACACGCGCCATTCTCTACGGCCATGCGCGTGATGTCATAGCTGCGCATGGGGGCCTTTGGGCCAATGAAATCGTGTATGCGTGCAGATGCGCTTACGCGCTAAGGGCCTTTCCTCGAATTACACGCAGACGTGCAGGATTTTCACGTGCCAAATCACTCCGTATCAAGCTGGCCACGCGTAAGTACACGGAAGACCACGCTCCTGCCCAGAAAGCTGATTTACTGCCCCCCAGAGTCCCGAGCACGCTCCCACCTGCCATCTGCTGCTGCCTGACTGCCTGCTGCCCACGTGCCCTGCCATTTGCTGCCTGCACATCAGCCAGCGGTGCTGTTGCTGTGACCACCCCTGCTGGAACCGAAGACTCCCGACTGGGATTCCATCGCTCCACAGCCCAGCCCCAGGACCCAGTTGCCCACCCACTCCCCAGTTGCCCACCCACTCCTGCCTCTGGGGTTGTCATGTCGGGCACTGCAACATCTGGCACCACTGACAACCCCCGGCCAGGAGGCAGAGGGGCACCAGCTTCAGTGCCAGGGAAGTTGGTGTCCTGGTGGAGCAAGTCCTGGGCAGGATGATGCCCTCTTCGGAAGTGTGCGCGCCGACAAGGAAGGACGGACTCGGATCTGGACGGACATCGTGACTGCCATCAACGCGGAGGGGGTGGCAGTCCGCGACTTCCAACATGTCAAGAAGCGCTGGGAGGACTTCAGGTCCAGGACCCTGAACAAGGCCCGGCGCCTCTTGAAGGCAGCGGATGCTAAGGGGCACCGGGGCCACTTGTCGGAAGATCAGATGAGGGTCCTGGAACGCATATCCCCAGTGCTCCACGTCCAGGTCCTTGAGAGGCAGACCCGTCTGGAGTCGAGCGGTAAGTGTACATGCATCATGATTGTAAGCTGTGCGTGTGGTGATGTGCCAGTAGTGTGCCGGTTGCACATCTGTTTGTATGGGGCCGAGTATGGGTGGGGGTGTACAGGGCCATGAGGCTAACACATGCGAGGGCTGTCATGTGTGAGACATGGATGGTGCTTGTGTGTGTAGGCTTGCATGCCAAATGCAGTTGTGTGGGCACACATGTTTGGATGAATGTGTATGTAAGTAGGCATGTTCGTGATGTCACGCATGTATGTTGTTTTCAGCTGCATGTATCAGCACTGTGTACATGTGCATGTGTGTGTATTTGACAAGGGTGCAACAGTGATGCAACATGGATGCATGTGATAGCGGGATGTGGAAGCCTGATTGGCAGATGTGACATGGATGCCCATCGGAACACTGCGACAGTTGGCTGAGGTGTACACATGCATGCAAGTGTGGTGGTGTGCGTGCATGTGTAGTGCACTCCCTGTGTTGCATGTGATGTCTGGCTCACCTTTGCCTGCTCATGCTGTTGTATGTGTATGGATGGTGCTGGCAGTTGCGATGTGGCTGTGGTATGGCTCATGTGTGCAAGTTGAAATGACATGTGTGTTGCCAATTGTGATGCCATGTCTGAGGTTTGCCAATGCCACTCATGTGCAACTGTCATGCCTGTGTTTTATTTCTCCCTGTCTGCAGCATCAACTGATGAAGAGGGCGGAGAAGGTGCTGTGGAGCACAGCGGCGGGGATCGTACCGCCAGTCGGAGACGCAAGGCCCGGCTCCCCTCCCAGGTTGTGATCTCGTCGGGGAGTGAGGAGTCCGGTGCCGCGTCACAGGCCGCAGCTTCCGGGGGGAGGTCCAAGAGGCGGAGGTCGGAGTTGGACTCCTCGGCAGCAGAAGGGACAGCTGGGACCCCACAGGGCCCAATGGGGGAAGATGGCATGGAGTCATCCGGGTTGGTGGGGGGTTTGGTGGAGGAGGAGGCCATGCAAGCAACAGAGACGGGGTCTGGAGGTGGGGATTCCACTGGTGCTAGTGGTGCAGTGCAGGACCAGGGACAGGAGCCAGCACAGGTCGCCGCGGAGGTGCCTGTGTGCAATCCTGTCCCTGATCCTGTCACTGCATCATCTTGCACCAGCAGGGATGCCTACATCCAGACCCGTTTTCAGGCAGGGGATGAGCTCACGACAACTGGCCTTCCTCTGCCTGCGGACGTGGCTATCCGGGTCCGGGTAGAGCCTGTCCTGACTGGTGTGGCGTTGCGTCAACGGGCCATGCGAGGTGACCTGCAGTCTTTTCATGAGGAGACTGCACGTCATCTCGAATGGCTCATTGACCGCGTCGGCCTACTGGGACAGGTCACCCAGGCCGGATTCCTCCGTTTGATGGGGCTTGCTCAGACCCCCTCCTCAACTGAACCCCCTATGCGCCAGTCGTCCTCCGTGCCATCTTCCCACCCATCAGTCACCTGGGTGCCCTGTGGAGCTGCCTCTGACGGTGTGGCCAGGCTGGTGGAGGAGACATCCCTGCCACAGTCAGGAGTCGGACGTCCAGCAGGGGTGGCTACATCACCGACTGCACCCCAGCCAGCGGAGGATGTGCAGGCAGCAGGAGGCAGTGCACGGGCAGAGGCGCAGCAGCAGCAGCAACGTGGTGGGAGCCATGATGGCTCGGGGCCTTCGACAACGGAGAGGCAGGCATCGGCCGGAGGGCAGGAGGACCCAGGACGGTAAGTGTCTTCCGTGTGGCAGCGGTTGGGCCACGCCATAGATGTGGAGCGGCAGCGGGCGGAATAGGCACGGCTCACGATGGTCAGGGCGGAGAACTCCATGCGGAGGGCCCTGAGGCGGGCCGAGTGCCTCGAGGCAATCCGCAGGGAGTTTGGGGTGAACATGTGGACGGCCCTGCGGACCCTTGGAGCCATGGAGGAGGACCGCCTCCGGGACATTGAGCAGGAGTTCGATGATGCCCTGGCCCGGTACATCCCGAAGTGAGCCGTCGGACTAGCCCGCTGCCCTTGTAAATAGTTCTGTAGTTAGTGTTAGGTTTCCTTTGGTTTTGCATTTTTTTTGGACCTTTTGGACAATGGGCCACATTTTTGTATATAGTTTTTTTTTTTAGGTAGTGTTATTAGATAGGTTTCATTTCTTCAGTTGGGATCATGGACCCTGGATTGTTTATCTGTATATAGTTGACTTTTGGATTTTCAATTTTTTTTATGATTTCCCCATGGAGCAATGGTTTTCGATTTTAATTTTCCATTGGATTTACTTTTGTGGACTGTGACTTTGGACACCTTTCCTTTGCATTATGATTTGTGGTTTTGCATTATTTCACGGACCGGCTGTTTTTAAAAAAAAAAGAATTCCCTTATTGTTTGTTTATTTTTGATTCAATTTATGTTGCTTTTAATACATATTTTTTCTTCAAAGTTCAATGTGTAGTATCATCTCATTGGTTTCATGCATATCATGATATGGTTTTGACATTCACTGACACCCATTGGGTGTATGTGAGGGACATGTGTTCATTTCCAAACTTGCAATTGGGGTTCTATCATGTTTTTGCCATTTCTAAGTGGGTGGATGCAATACTCAGGTGGGTGTTTGGCATTTGGAGGCTGACCTTAAGGACCAGGGATCTACATTGTGGTGACATGTTGGCTGGGGGACAGGAGTGGGGGCCTGGTGGAGGGTGCCCCTGCACTGCTGGGGGGTGGGGGTGCTGGGAGACATGAGTGGGGGCCTGGTGGAGGGTGCCCCTGGATGCTGGGGGGTTGGGGTGCAGGGGGACATGAGTGGGGGCCTGGTGGAGGCTGCCCCTGCACTGCTGGGGGTGGGGGTGATGGGAGACATAAGTGGGGGCCTGGTGGAGGGTGCCCCTGGAGGCTGGGGGTGGGGGTGGTGGTAGACAAGAGTGGGGGCCTGGTGGAGGCTGCCCCTGCACTGCTGGGGGGTGGGGGTGATGGGAGACATGAGTGGGGGCCTGGTGGAGGCTGCCCCTGCACTGCTGTGGGGTGGGGGTGATGGTAGACATGAGTGGGGGCCTGGTGGAGGGTGCCCCTGGATGCTGGGGGGTGGGGGTGGTGGTAGACATGAGTGGGGGCCTGGTGGAGGGTGCCCCTGGATGCTGGGGGGTGGGGGTGGTGGTAGACATGAGTGGGGACCTGGTGGAGGCTGCCCCTGCACTGCTGTGGGGTGGGGGTGATGGGAGACATGAGGGGGGGCCTGGTGGAGGCTGCCCCTGCACTGCTGGGGGGTGGGGGTGATGGGAGACATGAGTGGGGGCCTGGTGGAGGGTGCCCCTGGATGCTGGGGGGTGGGGGTGGTGGTAGACATGAGTGGGGACCTGGTGGAGGCTGCCCCTGCACTGCTGTGGGGTGGGGGTGATGGGAGACATGAGTGGGGGCCTGGTGGAGGCTGCCCCTGCACTGCTGGGGGGTGGGGTGATGGGAGACATGAGTGGGGGCCTGGTGGAGGGTGCCCCTGGATGCTGGGGGGTGGGGGTGGTGGTAGACATGAGTGGGGGCCTGGTGGAGGCTGCCCCTGCACTGCTGGGGGGTGGGGGTGCAGGGAGACATGAGTTGGACATGAGTGGGGGCCTGGTGGAGGGTGCCCCTGGATTCTGGGGGGTGGGGGTGGTGGGAGACATGAGTGGGGGCCTGGTGGAGGCTGCCTCTGGATGCTGTGGGGTGGGGGTGCAGGGAGACATGAGTGGGGGCCTGGTGGGGGGTGCCCCTGGATGCTGGGGTGTGGGGGTGCAGGGGGACATGAGTGGGTGCCTGGTGGAGGCTGCGCCTGCACTGCTGGGGGGTGGGGGTGATGGGAGACATGGGTGGGGGCCTGGTGGAGGGTGCCCCTGGATGCTGGGGGGTGGGGGTGGTGGTAGACATGAGTGGGGCCTGGTGGAGGGTGCCCCTGCACGCCTGGGGGTGGGGGTGGTGGGAGACATGAGTGGGGGCCTGGTGGAGGCTGCCCCTGCACTGCTGGGGGGTGGGGGTGCAGGGGGACATGAGTGGGGGCCTGGTGGAGGCTGCCCCTGCACTGCTGGGGGGTGGGGGTGATGGGAGACATGAGTGGGGGCCTGGTGGAGGGTGCCCCTGGATGCTGGGGGGTGGGGGTGGTGGGAGACATGAGTGGGGGCCTGGTGGAGGCTGCCCCTGCACTGCTGGGGGGTGGGGGTGATGGGAGACATGAGTGGGGGCCTGGGGGAGGCTGCCCCTGCACTGCTGGGGGGTGTGGGTGATGGTACACATGAGTGGGGGCCTCGTGGAGGGTGACCCTGGATGCTGGGGGGTGGGGTTGCAGGGAGACATGAGTGGGGGCCTGGTGGAGGGTGCCCCTGGATGCTGGGTGGTTGGGGTGCAGGGGGACATGAGTGGGGGCCTGGTGGAGGCTGCCCCTGCACTGCTGGGGGGTGGGGGTGATGGGAGACATGAGTGGGGGCCTGGTGGAGGGTGCCCCTGGATGCTGGGGGGTGGGGGTGGGGGTGGTGGTAGACATGAGTGGGGGCCTGGTGGAGGCTGCCCCTGCACTGCTGGGGGGTGGGGGTGGTGGTAGACATGAGTGGGGGCCTGGTGGAGGCTGCCCCTGCACTGCTGGGGGGTGGGGGTGCAGGGAGACATGAGTTGGACATGAGTGGGGGCCTGATGGAGGGTGCCCCTGGTTGCTGGGGGTGGGGGTGGTAGGAGACATGAGTGGGGGCCTGGTGGAGGCTGCCCCTGCACTGCTGGGGGGTGGGGGTGATGGGAGACATGAGTGGGGGCCTGGTGGAGGCTGCCCCTGCACTGCTGGGGGGTGGGGGTGATGGTAGACATGAGTGGGGGCCTGGTGGAGGGTGCCCCTGGATGCTGGGGGGTGGGGGTGGTGGTAGACATGAGTGGGGGCCTGGTGGAGGCTGCCCCTGTACTGCTGGGGGGTGGGGTTGCAGGGAGACATGAGTGGGGGCCTGGTGGAGGGTGCCCCTGGATGCTGGGGGGTGGGGGTGCAGGGGGACATGAGTGGGGGCCTGGTGGAGGCTGCCTCTGCACTGCTGGGGGGTGGGGGTGATGGGAGACATGGGTGGGGGCCTGGTGGAGGGTGCCCCTGGATGCTGGGGGGTGGGGGTGGTGGTAGACATGAGTGGGGGCCTGGTGGAGGCTGCCCCTGCACTGCTGGGGGTGGGGGTGGTGGGAGACATGTGTGGGGGCCTGGTGGAGGGTGCCCTGCACTGCTGGGGGGTGGGGGTGATGGGAGACATGAGTGGGGGCCTGGTGGAGGCTGCCCCTGCACTGCTGGGGGGTGGGGTGATGGGAGACATGAGTGGGGGCCTGATGGAGGGTGCCCTTGGATGCTGGGGGCTGGGGTGGTGGGAGACATGAGTGGGGGCCTGTTGGAGGCTGCCCCTGCACTGCTGGGGGGTGGGGGTGATGGGAGACATGAGTGGGGGCCTGGTGGAGGCTGCCCCTGCACTGCTGGGGGGTGGGGGTGATGGTAGACATGAGTGGGGGCCTGGTGGAGGGTGCCCCTGGATGCTGGGGGGTGGTGGTAGACATGAGTGGGGGCCTGGTGGAGGCTGCCCCTGCACTGGTGGGGGTGTGGGGTGGTGGTAGACATGAGTGGGGGCCTGGTGGAGGCTGCCCCTGCACTGCTGGGGGGTGGGGGTGCAGGGAGACATGAGTTGGACATGAGTGGGGGCCTGGTGGAGTGTGCCCCTGGATGCTGGGGGGTGGGGGTGGTGGGAGACATGAGTGGGGGCCTGGTGGAGGCTGCCCCTGGATGCTGTGGGGTGGGGGTGCAAGGGGACATGTGTGGGGGCCTGGTGGAGGGTGCCCCTGGATGCTGGGGGGTGGGGGTGCAGGGGGACATGAGTGTGGGCCTGGTGGAGGCTGCCCCTGCACTGCTGGGGGGTGGGGGTGGTGGGAGACATGTGTGGGGGCCTGGTGGAGGGTGCCCCTGGATGCTGGGGGGTGGGGGTGGTGGGAGACATGAGTGGGGGCCTGGTGGAGGCTGCCCCTGCACTGCTGGGGGGTGGGGGTGATGGGAGACATGAGTGCGGGCCTGGTGGAGGCTGCCCCTGCACTGCTGGGGGGTGGGGGTGATGGTAGACATGAGTGGGGGCCTGGTGGAGGGTGCCCCTAGATGCTGGGGGGTGGGGGTGGTGGTATACATGAGTGGGGGCCTGGTGGAGGCTGCCCCTGCACTGCTGCGGGGTGGGGGTGGTGGTAGACATGAGTGGGGGCCTGGTGGAGGCTGCCCCTGCACTGCTGGGGGGTGGGGGTGCAGGGAGACATGAGTTGGACATGAGTGGGGGCCTGGTGGAGGGTGCCCCTGGATGCTGGGGGGTGGGGGTGGTGGGAGACATGAGTGGGGGCCTGGTGGAGGCTGCCCCTGGATGCTGTGGGGTGGGGGTGCAGTGGGACATGTGTGGGGGCCTGGTGGAGGGTGCCCCTGGATGCTGGGGCGTGGGGGTGCAGGGGGACATGAGTGGGTGCCTGGTGGAGGCTGTCCCTGCACTGCTGGGAGGTGGGGGTGGTGGGAGACATGAGTGGGGGCCTGTTGGAGGCTGCCCCTGGATGCTGGGGGTGGTGGGAGACATGAGTGGGGGCCTAGTGGAGGCTGCCCCTGCACTGCTGGGGGGTGGGGGTGATGGGAGACATGAGTGGGGGCCTGGTGGAGGGTGCCCCTGGATGCTGGGGGGTGGGGGTGGTGGTAGACATGATTGGGGGCCTGGTGGAGGGTGCCCCTGGTGGCTAGGGGTGCAGGGGAACATGCGTTGGTGGGCAGTAGTGCAAGGTGACATGTGGGTTGAACCACACGTGCAATTCACGTGTGGTGCTCCCCGCGCACCCCTGGAATACACGTACCCTGATGGAATCGCATGTGATACTTCCTGCGCACCCCTGAAATACACGTACCCTGCTGCTTTTGCGTGTGATACTTCCCGCGCTCCCCTGGAATACACGTACCCTGCTGCTTTTGCGTGTGATACTTCCCGCGCACCCCTGATGGAATCGCGTGTGATACTTCCCGCGCACCCCTGAAATACACGTACCCTGCTGCTTTTGCGTGTGATACTTCCCGCGCACCCATGGAGTACACGTACCCTGCTGTTTTTGCGTGTTATACTTCCCGCGCACCCCTGGAATACACATGCCCTGATGGAATCGCATGTGTTACTTCCCACGCACCCCTGATGTACACGTACCCAGGGCAATCGCGTGTGAAACTTCCCGCGAACCACTGAAATACACCTTCCCCGCTTGGCGTTTGCTGTTTGGCAGCCCTGTGAACTGGTCCAGGGTTAGCGCAGCCCTTTGCGATGATTTGGGGATTTTGAAGGCTTTTCCTTGCCCGAGGGTGTTCTTGGGGGCGTAACTGGCGCTGCTGCAGGGTCGCTGCGCCACTCTGCGCCACAGCTGGTTTCGGAGGCTAAAATCCATGAATACTCTGTGCGATGATAAGGATTTTTTCGCACGCGGCTGGTGCAGTGTATCGCACGGGGACACTGTGGCCAGCCGCATGCGCCACTTTTGTGCGAATTTCTATGAATAACCCTGTGAGTAGCATAAAACCGAGGGACACTGCCTTGGGAAAGCAAAAATAAAAAGACGAAAAGGGAGGACAAAGTAAAACATTGAGACATGAGGTCCCAGAGAATGTTGATTGCTTAATGCTTTGCCTAGTCTTCCTCGCAGTATAATTAGTGCATTGATAAATGAAGAAACAAGCAGAAAAAATAAACAACAAAAGGAAAAATATAGAAAATACACAACTTGATGTTTGCATAGAGGTCAATACAAAAATAAGTTTCAAGTGAGTAATCCTTTGTATATTTATATCTATTTACATCTCATCAGAATCAATTTTTACCTCAAGTCTCTATTTTTTACTTTCTCTACCGCTTTTCGTCTTTTCATTTTTGCTTTCCCAAGGCACTGCTTGGTTTTCTGCTACTTAGTGTCTCCATTGTTGTTAATGATTTAATATATGACCAAACTTGTCATGTCGGATACACTGAGAGGGATATCGGTTTAGGATACCCGTTCACATACAATTAAGAATTAACTAATTAAGAAATTCAAGAAAAATCAATAATTGCAATCCCCTATGTTATATAGATACTTTACCCCAGCCACCATTACTAGAAGGGGATAAACTGATTTATGTTAATTACTCCATCATATCCTGCCTTTTTCCAAAGTGTGTCTGCTTGCTCACTCAATAACGAGGCAAACAAACTTTTCCCTGCATTCCGGATGTCTGTTTCTTGAGGGTGTAAACTCACTTGCCTGCCCCGCTGTGAGGTTCAGCGAGCTGTTCATTAAGTTCTCCTTATCCATATTTGGCCAAGGTACATACTGCGGTCCCCCTCTGCCTTTTTGTAGTAGGGGAAACCATGTCCCATCCATTTGAGGCTGTACCTTCTCTTCCTTCCTGCTACTCACTACAGCTATTTTGGCGGGCCTTTTTCTAAGCCGCCTCAACCGTGATGGTATTCTATCTTTGCCCCCATACTTCTGTCCTTCTAAAAGACCCTGTCCCCTGCCTCTTCTGTTACACTCACGCAATCATCGGTTTCTATCTGCACGTCGCCATCCACTGCCTCTGTTGTAGGGATGTCTTTGACGCGGTTGCTGTCAGGTTTAAACATAATCGTTCCTGATATCCACTTGTCTGCTGTTACGGCTGCGCACCGCCTCTCCTCCTGCTCTAGTGCTGCTTTAACAACCTCCTCTTCTGCTTCTTTTAACACATCGTCTTTTTGCCTTTGCATGTGCTTCCCTATTTCTGAAAGTACTGGGTTTTTAACAGTGTTTTATGTTGTATTGCCTGCAGTGTCTGTGTCTGTTGATGGGTTTCTAATTGCCCCTGCTGGTTTCCTTGTCGGCCCTGAAGGCGCATAATGGGGACTGGTATATCCTGCAGCGGGCTGCAGAGGAAAGCACCCATAAGGAGGCAGGGCTGAAGGCGCTGTAACATCCTTATTCATTTTTTCTGTCTCGTTATTAAGAGCATCCTCCACTTCCGCAAACATTTTCCACAATACTAATAGCCTTTGTCTACTCTTCAGTATTTTCCCTTTGTGTATGGACAATAAATATGTATACTAAAATGTTTTTGGCATGTGTGCCCTCTTCGGGCCAAGATTTAAACATTTTTCCTGCCGTTCCCTGCACCCACTCTGCATGGTATTTTAATATTGTATCCCTGTACTGCCGGAGAGCCTCATACATGTGTTGTAATGGGGTAACCATAATGTTAATAAAATGTCACCCCTACCTACTCAAAATCTACTGACACTTTTCCAGCAGCGTCATATACTCCCAAACATCTACATCCCCCCAATAAACCAATTTACAAAAAATCAATTTTGCAAGGATCCGATAGATCCCAACAAAACTTTGCCCCCACGAATAAACCAATCTGCAAAAAATCCAATTATAAAACGGTTTTCTTTTTCTTCTAAAAGGTGCCCACATACACATCAAACTCATCTTTTCTTATTCACACATCCCTCAACTTCAACCCAATCATCCACATCCAAACGCAAAAACCTCTAACTGCACCACTCTAAATAAACATTAGCCAAAACCTCTAGATACATCACTCCTATACAATTTCAACAAATATTACTTATTCACAATATCTTCTTCTCGCCCCTCCCATGGAGCGATGGAGGGATCCCTTTCTACTTCTACACAGCACTGTCCTTCCTCTTATAAGGGGGCATCCCACATCAATTCACAACTCTTTTCTACTTATGACATCATCTTCCCCCCAATGGAGGAGTACCCTTCCAACTAATCTACTAACCAACTTAACCTACTAATTTAACAAAAAACTAACCAGCAACAATACACAAAAACATTCACAATGCTGCGTTTTCATACAAGAGTGCACTCACGTAATATGGGAACTCTGAATTCCCTCGAGTCTCCCCTGTCAACTGCCTGCATTACCCAGATCGGGGGCCTGCCTAAGGGATCATGTAGACATTCGGTGAACTCAGTGTCTGCTCACTTCCTCGGTTATGCACACACAAATTAGTCTCTGCAGGTGGCGCCACGCCCCCAAAGGTGTGCGACAGGGAGCACCCAGCTCTTCGGTGGCACTGGAGATCTCACTGGGGCCTACAAATGTAAAAGTGCGGTCACCCGCAAGTAATCCAAAGAAATAATACAAAAGTAATCAAAAATGGAGTGCACAACTTGCAAGAAAAGAAAACAGCCTTTTATTAAAAAAATACGGCAGGGGAATGTCAGACAGCTCCGTGGAACTGAACTGCAAAAAACTCAATACGCCCATTTCGGACTACAATATTTAAGGCAGAAACCACAGAATTCCCATATTCTACAATGCAACATTAATTACAATTCAAGTGTTTTTCATTCATTAATCGTCATTGCCCCACCTAAAGAACACTATACATTGACCAATCTGATTAGGAGTCTACTTTTACACAAAAAATGTGCACTCCAATTGGTTGGCACTCTTCATAATACGATTGATAAAAAAAACGCTCTGCCCTAATTGAACTGTGATACCTGAGACAACTCTGGCTGTAGCATCCCACCTGGACGGACCAATGATATTGTGAGTGGAAATCAGTGCGGTTGAAACTTTGTTGCATCCCTAGGGAGACACAATCCCTTCCTCATGATTGGGCCTTTGGCCTTCCTCCGCTTGCACCTGCAACTCCAGTCTCGAGACATGCTGCCAACTCTGAATGTGACCTTATAGTTATTTGTTCACAACGAATAGCTATATGACAAAACGTGGCTGTGTCCCTGCTCCTGGAAATTAATTTCTTTCATTTATCTGCTTTAACATGGCAATTTCACTGCAGGGCCATATGCCCTACTTTCAGCCGGGGCGCTGTGCTCATATCCTAATTCTTCAATTTGGCCATGCTACTGTGTAGGTTTTCTTGTGTGTCTCATTGTGTCATTCACAACCATTAGGTATTCATTTGGCTTTCGACTGGGAAGGCACCGACTGCCTCGAGCCCCATTTCATGCTCCTGAGAACTTTCCTCCTCGCAACAATTAGCTGAAGGTTCTGTGTGATTTTATAGAATTTTAATTGCCACCATCACGCTGCTCACTCTCCTCGCAACACTCACTGCTATCCAACTCTTTTCTCCTATCCATCCCCTCTCACCCACACCACCGAGCCCACTCCTCTACCCCAAGCATCTCGATACCACGGCTACCACACACTCCATGCCACCACGCACACCTTGTATCGTAATCATGCATAGGCTAGAAAGACTTAGAGCTCGCACACAGACCACAGAATTTAACACACTTCCCTCTCCCACAGAATACAGAAACTATAGACTGAGTTCCCGCACCACTTCCTTTCAGTGCCCCCGCCTGGGCGACCCACTCTCCCCCTGCCCACCACTCACCAACCATGCCACATCCCACGATACCACCTCACATAACATACCGGAGACCACCACTCGCACGTCCCCAAACAAAACACACACACCGCACACCAAATGCACCAACAAACCACACACACATCACATCAAATGTGCCCTCCTCAATGTCTGATCTCTCCCAGCTCATGCATCTGATATTCATGAACTCATAACCAACAACAACATTGACCTTCTAGCAATCACTGAAACATGGTTACATGAAGCATCAGGCCCTTCCATTGCACTTGCACTACCACCTGGCTTCACCATACTCAGACAAGACAGGCCAGATCGTACAGGAGGCGGAGTAGCCCTCATCTATAAGGAGAGCCTCCAGCTCTGACCTGTCAGTCACCACTCGATCAACAACTCTGACCTCTTATCGGCCAAACTCACTCTGTCACCCAACAGCACCATTAAAATTCACCTTCTTTACCACCCCCCAGGCAACACCCCAGACTCCCAAGATAACATCATCCACATCCTTAGCAATAATATCAAAAGCTCCACCAAAGCCATTCTACTAGGAGACTTCAATCTCGGATTCAATGATACCAAGGACAAATCCGCAACCACTCTCACCAAGGAACTTAATGACTTGGGCTTCACCCAAAAAGTAGAAAGTCCTACCCACGCCAAAGGCCGCATTCTTGACTGGATTGCAGACCATAACTGCCTCTCCACTATCACCTCTAACTCCTCTCTACCCTGGACTGACCACAACTGCATCAAGTTCTCTATTCCTATCACCAAAAAACACAAAACCCTAACCCCTGCTGGCGCTGCACAAGTCAGAAGCAAAAAAAAACTCACAGAGGTCAACCTGCGCCCATACCTCAATACCACCAAGCTAGCTCCCCCATTCGCTAATGACCCCAATATCCTAGCAGACATCTACAATGATGTCATCACTAAAGCCATTAACGAAATAGCCCCACTCAAATGGAAAAAAGAGAAGAAATCCCTGCATACCAACTCATGGTTTACTGAAGAACTGCACTCAATGCGATCCCACAAAAGGGCAGCACTAAAGAACTGGCAATCTGACCCCTGCACCAGTACTAAAAACAAATTCAATTCAATCTCCCTCCAATACAAGATAGCTATCACCGATGCCAAAGCCAACGCTTTCAACACACAAATCTCCAATGCCAAATCACACTCTAAAGAAATCTTCGCCATCTTAAATCAGCTCATCTCCCCCCCCATTTCTCCGGACGAAATCATCAAAGATGAAGCCTGGTGTACCAGCATCCAAGCTGCCATGTTAAACAAAATTGACCTTCTCCAAAAGAAAATCAAAGACCACTGCAAAACACTTCCTCAACAGACAGGAACCAAACCCACTAACACCCCACCCACCACATCCAAGCCCACCATACCTGACTTCTCCTTCAGAGACGTCACTGAATCAGAAGTTATCAATTTACTAAAAAATCTCAAACCCTCCCCCTGTAAAGGCGATATATGCCCCCCTAAACTCGTCAAATACTGCGCAGACTGCTTTGCGCCGCTCTTTACAGCATTCATCAATGCGTCCTTTAAAACAGACATCATCCCAGCCAACCTCAAAGAGGCTTGGGTCCGGCCCCTCCTAAAGAAACCTACTCTTGACCCCTTACAACCTAACAACTACAGACCAATAACAACAGTGCCATTCCTCTTGAAATTACTGGACAAAGCCGCACATTGCCAAATCCAGCACTTTCTGGAAACTCACTCCATCCTCGGGACCAGGCAGTCAGGCTTCCGGAAAGGACATGGCACATAAACAGCCCTAGTGGATCTGAAGAGTCAGATCACCCAAATCATGGACAAAGGCAAGCCTGCTCTTCTGCTCCTTCTAGATCTCTCAGCCGCCTTCGATCTAGTTGATCATAAGACTCTCACATCACACCTCACACACTCAGCCAACTTCTCTAAAGAATCAGCTCTCTGGATCACCTCCTTCCTAGAGGGAAGAGCCATGAAAGTCTTCTCGGACATCGCCAACGCCTCTCCGACGACTATCCACTGCGGGGTCCCCCAAGGATCATGCACTGCACCCACACTATACAACTTGTTCACCAAGCCCCTCTTTGACAAACTCGACTCATATGGCATCACATACACGAACTACGTGGACGACACACAAGTACTTCTTCCGCTCTCAGGTTCATACAACGAAGATGCTAAGGCACTCCATACAATCTACTCCATCATCAAGGCATGGATGGCAGTTAATGGCCTCTGCCTCAATGGAGACAAAACTGAAATCATGATATTAAGTCAACAAAACACTCTAGACAAACTTGACAAACTGTACACTAACTTCTCCATTGACAACTCCATCAACCCCGTATCCAGAGTCGTAAAGACACTGGGAGTATACCTTGACTCTTCTCTATCAATGACCAGACAAGTTAACGCAATCACTTCCGCGTCTGCGCACACCACCAAACTCCTAAACGCCATCAAGCCTTACCTTTCCAAACCCAACTGCCTCTCCATAGCGAGAGCCACCATTGGAGCCAAACTGGACTATTGTAATGCACTCCTAGCAGGCACATCAGCTAAAAACCTAAACAGACTACAAGTCACGCAGAACAATGTTCTCCGGGCTGCTCTTAGTATCCCAAGAATAGAACATATCACCCATGTCAGACACTCAGCCCACTGGCTCCCGGTCAAAGAGCGGATCTCTCTCAAAATCCTCACACTCACTCACAAATGCCTCTCCCTCTCCTCCCCGTCCTATCTATCAGAAACCATCCTCAAACCATCCTCCTCCCGTCCCACCAGGACGCAATACACCAACCTACTCTGCATCCCACGCATCAAAAAAGCCAAAGCCGGAGGTCTTAGTTTCCCCTACATTGCAGCCAAGACCTGGAATGCTCTTCCAGCAGACATCAGAGCCGAAAACTCCCTCCCTATTTTTCCCAGGAAACTGAAAACCGCATTCCGTGCAAAATAATAGGCAACTCTCTTAAATCCTTGTAAATATACTGCATTGCTAATGTGCACATGTCTACTGTAAATATTGTATTTGTGTGCAAATATTGTAACCTATGTAACTAGGACATTGTCTGTAACAAGCGCCACGATGCCCCCGGGCTGACGTGCGCTCTACAAATCTGAATAAATAAATAAATAAATTCATTAATTAATTGTCGAAGTAGATTTTCATTGAATGTTTTTTTTTCTAATGGTTGATTTTGCCAGAAATATATGCATCAGTCCCTCTGCAACCGCGCCCCCCCTTAACACCTTACATTAATTATTATCCTAAGCCCACCCCCACATGTATTTTCAGGAAAATACATTGAAAATAAAAATGAAAGATGAGTGGGTTCGATATCGGTTCTGTGCGCTAGTGGCCACTCAAGATTCGAGAACTAGTGTTGTTTTTAACCGGCACCGAACACCCTATTCCCCCAAACCCACCCACTGGGGTTTGAAAATTCTGAAGAGAAATCTGAAGTTTGGGAAGGGCGACTCGCGCTCAGGGTGTAGTGTCTCTGAACAGCTGAGGAATCTTATCAAGTATACAAATAACAAGCTATTCTGCTAATATTTTAGATTTATTCCATAGCACCCACAGCCGACACATGTTTCGACCACCTGGTCGTTCTCAAGGCTTGTATAGGATTGTATTAATTCCTTAACCTTGACGGACTATGATGTCCTTATTGGTAAATGTAGTAATAAGTTGAGCACTGAAGTACGTATCGTGACTGCCTCGGCTGAGGTTGGATTGCAAGCAGCATATTACTGCGCCAAACTTGTCAGAGCGATTGACCCCTACATTGGGTTGCTGCCTATTATAGGTATCATAGAACTCTTTCAAATACCGCCTCGCACTGAATTGGAGAACGGACTTGCTGTCTGACAAGCCCGGACTGACTCAGACACCAGCAGTCTAAAGTTCCAAAATGCGGCTTAGCGAATGGCAGGTTTGCGGCCGGGAAACAATAGTGTGCTTCAACATGGCAGGCCTCTTGCTCAATACAACAATTAACATCTATACTTACTAAAACTCAATCTACACATTCCCAATACATCCAACCTACTTAACTTCATCTACTAATATAAGTATAATAAAAAGGAATTCAATATAATGAAAGTTGGTTTGCTGCCCAAGCCGCCTGAAGTGTGGCAAAACTACATCTACCCTAAATACAATGTCACACTAAAAACAACACGTGACATCTATGTCACTCCAGGGATCTAATGCCTTAGTAAAAGAGTTTTCTTATCTTATACTTGCACACACCTTTAGGATGTTGGATTTGCATGTTTGCAAGCCCTCAACATGAATGTCTGTGCCACAGAGTCTCAATGGCTGCCAAAATTGCCAGAGATCCAACTTTGCTACACATGAAAGGGTAGATCATTCCAGACCATGGAATGATCTCTTGAATCCGATCATGAACCGTATTGGAAAGTAGCCTCTGATAACTTGTGGCTACTTGGGTATTACACACACCAAGCACCAGTTTTTTGAGTGGTACTGGTGGCCAGTTATTGGTGGCTAGATGGAGAGCCATGCCATATCCTGTGTAAGCTGGGTTGAAGGATTCAAGTGTCTGCTCATGCATATGCCCATGATCACCAGCGCAGAATGGATTAGGAAAGAGGTTAGAGAGATTTGGAATTGACTATTTAGTTCCCTTTAAATACATGTCTGTAGGATTCCAAGATGGCCACCGACACCAGGTAAACGTGTGTCGACGGCGCTCCGGAGCTCTCCAACTAATCTAAGCGGTTCCACCACCCCTTATAGATTGATGAGCGGAGGAAAACAACGAATTGCACTCCCCCGCACCTGGAAGCAACTGTGGCTGTGACTGCGACCAACAGGAGAGGGGGAGGATGGCCCGGCGCGCGCTGGAGGCCCGTGGGTGAAAGGAGGCGCATCGGGCTGACTGACACCAGTCTTGAAGGAGCCGGCGGATGAAGGCGGGACGGGATCAGAGTCCCATTCCTGTTCCCCCCAAGCAAAGGGAAGAGTAGGGCGGCGTCGGGGGAGCGGCCACGGACTCGGTGGCGTGTCAGGCTTTCTCGCCTCCCATCAGGCCGGTTGAGAGGTGTGAGCCTGCACCCCCGGGAGCTAACCTGTTCGGTGCCGGCCAGGAAGGGGAGGAGATCCGGCGGCCTGCCCCTGCATGAAGTCCCCTGGCGGGGCAAAGAGACAGCCCTCGGAGCACCTCGGCGGGGCTGCCGGACCTGCCTGTGAGGCCTCGGTTCTTGTAGCCCGCCCATCTGCGGAGAATCGGCCGCGCATACATACGCAAAGAGTCATCTGGAGCGGCTGCAGGCTCCCTGCCGGAGCGGTAGAGGCATCGGCCCGCGGGGGCCCGAGGTGAGGTGTGCAGGCTCTAGCAGCAGAAAAGCAGCAGAAAAGGAGTAAGGTGAGCGGCCTGGAGGGCGGGGTCCCCGCCACACTAGCCCCGTGAAGCGCCTTGAGGGGTGCCCCCCGTCCGGAGGAGACCTGGTGGGGGGGGCCTCCCTCCGGGCCTGACGGGCCCCGCTCCCGCTGCATGATCGGACAGATACCACGGCGCTGGCGTGCGCGGGGCTTCCATCTGTCCTCCCCGGGTTGAAACTGAGCCCAGCAAAACACAGCAGGCGAGCCCGGCACTGGTCCGCACAGCCCCATTTATTCGGGGAACGAAGTCTAACCAGCCTCAAAAGCAGCATTAAAGACAAGACACATAGAGCATTGTGATCAAGCCTGGACAGGAATAACAGCCCAAGGGGAGGCACAGACAGGGTCAGAGGGGACCTTCGGTCGGAGCACTGCTGCAGAAGCCGAGCCCAGTGGCTTGCTATACCTGTCAGTATCTCACAATCATGGCGGCCAAAAACAAAAGCAAGACAAAAATGGTCCATCACAGGGGGACGCCCCAGGCCCTATCGTAGCCTTGTGTGCGAACAAAGGCACAGCTGAGGAGCGCAGTGCCACACAAGGGGGAATTACGGAACAGGAGCACCCTGAGACCTCGGAAGTGACAGCACAAATTTCAAGCCAGGTCCTGCGCGGGGAGCTGCTCTCCCTTCAAACATCCTTGGGGAAAACATTTCAGGATCAATTCCAATTAATGAGGTCGGACATTAACCAGGCAATGGCAGAAATCAAGCAGGAAGTGAGTCAGCTGGGTGAGAGAACGGACATAGTTGAAAAGGCCTGCAGGAGGTAGGCAGAGAAACGATGGAGAATAGTGAAGCAATCGAGAGGCTCGATACGGCAACGCAGAACTTGGAAATCAGAATGGAAGACATAGAAAACAGGTTCCGAAGGATCAACATCAGATTGAAGTTTCTGCCGGAGACGGTGCAGGACAAGGACCTGAAGGAGACTGTTCAAGGGATCTATGCGGAGCTGCTGGGAGATCCCTCTCCTGGTAAGATCGAGCTAGATAGGGTTCATAGAGTGGGATACCTCAACAGGAACCCGAAGGCCAGGCCACGAGACGTGTTGGCTGCGTTCACAAGATATGCTCAAAAGGAAGCAGTTCTCAGGGCCGCCAGACAAAAAGAGCTGATATCCTTTAACGACCAACATATTGAACTGTATCAGGATCTCGCCAGCTCAAACGACGACAATGGAGCCCGGTCACCTCGAAACTCAAAGAAAAAGGGATCAGGTATAAGTGGACCTTCCCTTTCAGGCTCTTGTTTGAGTGGGCCGGTTCACAGGAAGGAGCGGACATATTACAAATCGAACTGGATCAGGAGCCGGATAGGGGCGGGGAGCGACAGGCCCGGGTGGTTCACCTGAGGTGGGAATCGGGATGAGACCCAGACCATGGGAATGGTCAGTGGTTGGTGAGGGGAAAAGGAGGAGACCCACACAACGGGTGCCCCCCGGGAAGGGAAGGGAAACGGATCCATCTGCAGAAGGGAGGGCCAGGATCGAGGAGAACTGATTCGATGTCTGAACAGACATAAGGGGTGGTGGACAGAAAGGTTGTTTTTGAACAAACACAAGGAGGAGAGAAGGAGCTACGAGCAAACATCATGGGATCACTAAGAGCAAGGAAGCCTGGGGAGGTGGGGAGGGAGACGGGAAGACCTAGTGTTAAGGCCTTCGGGGGTAGGAAGGGGGCAGGGGAGAGGGGTTTGGGGGAGGGGGGACTCCTCAGGTGCTGCCCAAAGGGCGAATTAAAGTGGTTCACTCGCCCGGGAGTTTGGTTTGGTGCAAACTAGTGGAGGTAGGGAGTTGGGAGGACACACACAGCGGGAGCAGGTGATAAATCACAATTCAAATGGGTAACGCATAACGTTAGGGGCCTCAACACTCAGCTGAAAAGAAAAAAGCTGGAGCAATTCACGAAACGGGGAAAACCAGACTTTCTGGGGCTATAAGAAACACATTTGCTCCGTAAGGATCAGAGCCTACTAAGGTTAAGGGGGTTGGACCAAATGTTCCAGGCGTCGGGCCCCACGAAATCAGGGGGGGGTTGGCGCTGGCCGTCAGAAGCACGGTTAACTTCCGCAGGGAAGATACTCTAAGAAACAAGGAGGGCAGATTCGGAATGGTGAGACGCAAAATCGCAGAGAAGATGTATACAATAGGGGTCATCTACGCGCCTAACACTGGGCAGGACTCCTTCCTTCGGGACCTTTTAGGGAAAATAGCAGACTGGGCAAGGAGCCAGATAATCATAATGGGTGACCTAAATATAGCGTGGGATAAGGCCAAAGAAGACAAGTCAGGGGCGACCAGGAGCGGGGGAGGAGGGGCGGTGGCTTCGGCGGGACTAAGGGACAAAATGGCGAGCATGGGTCTGAGGGATATCTGGCGGGAATTGAAAGGGAACGCGGAGGGTTACACCTTCCTTTTCCGAAGTCCACGGGACACAGTCCAGAATTGACTATATCTAGGTCTCGGCTAATCTGGTGGGAAAAGTCAAGGAGATAGAGGTTGGCCCCATGGGAATAGCAGATCACAAAATACTATAAATGCAGCTGGAAACGGGGGAGAGGAGAAGGGGGTTGTGGGGTTGGAAATACCCGGAACATTTGCTGAGGGATCCCTTAATAAGGGAGGAGATAGAGGGCAAGATGAGAGAGTTCTTTGACAATAATAAAAGGGGACACGGGAGAGGATATAAGGTGGGATGCATTTAAGGCTACGATGAGGGGGGAAATTATAGCAGCCACAGCACAAAGACAGAAACAGCTGCAGGCCCTGGAGTCCCGGTTGGAGGCGGAAGTCGAGGAGGCAAGAGACAAGGTTGCGTAGAACACCAATAGGCCTAACCAGATGGATTATAGGTGGGCGGTGGGACAATTGGGGATCTTACGAACGAAAAAAGCGGAAGGTGCTCTACTTCTTGTGAGGCAAAAATTCTACGCTAAAGGGAATAAGACAGACGCCCTACTGGCGCGCCTCCTTTGGGGAGCTACTTCGAGAAACACAATTACGGCCTTAAACACAGCCTTAGGGGACATGGTTACACGAACAGAAGACATTCAAGAAACAATAGCCAAATTTTATGAGACATTATACACATCACAGCACCCCCACATCCAAGCCCAGGAGGAATTCCTGGAAAGGATAAACCTGCGTAAAATAGAGGGAGATGCCCAGATTGGTTTACAACAAGAGATAACGTAGGAGGAAGTGAGGGGGGTTATTCGGAAGTTGCCCGCAGATAAGGCCTGTCATGATGCCTACCCCCGGGCATCAGGACCAAGCCCATCAGCTCCGGGAGCAGGCATCCAGATACTTATTAAAACCCCAACAGCCCCGGCTGGGGGCTGTTTGGGTTCAGTCCTGGCGCATTAGGCGCCATGCTCATCATAGAAATCAGTCCTGGCGCCGTAGGTGCCAGGCTCATAGACTTTACTTACCTGATGCAGACCATGCTGCTAGTGAGTCCAAGCCAACGTGAGGCCTGGATGGGACTATTTTATTACAGGGACTATTTTTTACTCGGGCGTGGTTCTAGGGAACTTCTTACCTGGATCTACTTTGGAGGCTATTTAAACCACGCCCGAACAACAGCACATGCTTCGCGTTATTCTGCATCCAGCAGCGTAACGCTCACCGTGCCTGCAGTCTGCATTCAGTCTTCTGCCACGCCCGCCTCGAATCTGGAGTTCTTAAAACAAGGAGGAAAGAAAAGGACAAGGTTAGAAAACGAACTATTTTCGAATTCCTCCCCTGATTCCAGATCCATCTCGCCTCCGGACCTGGAAAGAACATCATTTCTGTATGCGTCGCATCTCCAGCTGCAGCGCCGTGCAATACTCACCAGTCCTCACAGCATCTTTCGATTCGGCACTGCCTCCATCATTTCTTCGCCGAACTCCGGCACCTGGGGGACAAAAGAAAACAACAAGGTGAGCCGAGAAAACCAACCAATATAACCCTCATCACCATAGACTTACGTGATTTACCACCAGAGGCATTATTCTATAACTCTCCACGTCTTCATGTGCCGCACCTGCAAAGAGAGAGAAAACAACACGTTAAACACGTGCAACATTTACCGGACAGAGTTGGGTAATACAGACTCTTACCTGAGCGGCCTCAGCTGTCACGAGAGCATCTTCTCACGATCTCAGCTGCAAGACAAGGAAGGAAGGGGGGACAAGAGTGAAACATCGGACATATTGACTCTATTAACTTGATACCTACTGGTCCTTGCCAGGAACCTCAGAGTCAATACTCTCTGGAACTTTCCCACGCCTTCAAACCAGTGAAGTAACTGGCATCAACGCGCCCCTGCAATCCATGTAGGATGGAGAGCTCATCTTTGAAGAATATAAGGTGAGATTGCTGAGAGGGCACTTCGGAGGTGATTAGTGGGGAGGACTGTGGGGGTGCCATCACTTGAATCCACGGGTGGCTAAATCCATCTCTCCACTTGCAGGAGAATAATTCTACGGGTCAAGCAGACAGGATTAGGAGGGCCAGTCCAGTCAGTCATCTCTGCACTACGCATCACGTTGGTGGAGACCGCAGCCGTCCGGATCCGACCGACGCCCCTGTGGGAGCAAGGTGAGCGTAACAAGGCCCCTGGCCCAGACGGGTACTCAGCGTCCTTTTACAAGACCTTTGCTGGGGTACTGGTGCCACAATTGACTTACCTCTTCAACTCCTTTAAAGGTAGTGGGCAAAAAACTTCATCCATGAAAGAGGCAAAGATCTCTCTGATCCTGAAAGCGGGCAAGGACCCTTTCAAAAGATCCTCCTATAGGCCAATAGCGCTCATTAATGTGGACGCAAAAATGTATGCAAAAATCCTAGCGAATAGGCTTGAGGGGCTTCTCCCAGACCTGATCCATCAGGATCAGGTGGGATTTGTAAAGGGGAGGCAGACAGCAGATAATATTAGGAGGGTGGCCTACCTAGTGGAAAAGCGGAAAAGACTCGCACCCCGGCAGCACTTCTATCCCTAGACACTGAAAAAGCATTCGACCGGGTGGAATGGTCCTTCCTCTTCAAGGCCACGGAAAAAATGGGGCTGGGAGGTGCTTATTTACAGATGGTCAAGGCAAATTATGAGGGTCCCCGAGCGTGGTGGTTAACGGGACAACATCTAGACCGTTCCAATTCCAAAGAGGTACAAAACAGGGATGTCCCTTATCGCCTCTGCTCTATGCGATCTACCTAGAACCCCTTCTGCAAGCAATTCGGGAATCAGAAGGAATACAGGGAATACCATTTGGGGGTAGACAACATAAAGTGGCGGGCTTTGCGGATGACATGTTGCTTGCCCTGAACAACCCCATAGAGGGGTTGAGCAGGCAGTGTAGGCTACTATTAGAAGAATTTGGGGAAGCGTTGTGACTACGCATAAATATGAACAAGTCCGAGTTGATGGACCTGACGTTGGCGAAGGAGGAGAGGGAGGAATTAAAAGCGACAACGATTTTTGCCTGACGACCGGGGGGAATCACATATTTGGGAGTGAGAATTACTCCGGCCCTTACAGGGTAGTACGCAGCGAACTACCCCCCCTCTTGAAACAAATTAAAAAGGACCTCTATAAGTGGCGGAATCTTTGGATTTCCTGGCTTGGGAGGCTGGAGGCAATAAAAATGGTCACCCTGCCGAGGTTGCTCTACCTATTCCAAGCTATCCCCCAAGCAGTCCCGGCCAGCTTCTTTAAGGAGCTCCAAGCTATAACAAATGAGTTTATATGGGAGGGGAAAAGAGCAAGGGTGAGTAGGCAGCAATTTATGGCCCCGAGGAAAGAAGGGGGACTAGCTCTTCCCAACTTCTGTCAATATTACGAGGCGGCCCAGTTAAGGGTAATTAGGGAATGGCTTCGGGAGGGGGAAGGAAAACACTGGGTTAAAATGGATAGAGCGGTGACAAAGCATGAATTGAGGGAGGTCCTGTGGCTACCTAAGCAACATCGGCCAAGTCATATGTATGAGAGCTCTATCACCAAACTAGTTACAGATAACTGGGACAGGCTGGTCGAACGCAAGGAAATCACAACCTACCCGTACCCCTTCACACCTATATTCAATAACAAAGATTTCACTCCTGGGCTGGAGAAGGGGGCATTTAGGAACTGGCGGGAAGGAGGCTGCCGGTGGATGCGAGACATGTTTATTGGGGGGGAAATCAGCACCTTTGTGTAAAAGGGACTTCGCATTGGGGGATGGTGAAAGACTGAGATACTCTCAACTGCGCCACTGGCTCCTACACCCCACGAACAAGGAGGCGGCCACTAGACCACCAACCCCCTTTGAGAAATTTTTGATGACCAACGATGGCTCGAAAGGCCTCATTTCGCAGCTATTTAAGACTCTGGATGAAGCTACCCCGAGCCCACAATGGGCATATATGGGAAGGTGGGAATGTATTCTGGGCAGGGAGATAGAGAAGACGGAGTGGGAGAAACTATGGAGAAAGGTCCCTAAACTAGCGGGAGCCTCGCAAACCCGGGAAGCCTGGTATAAGATATTGTATGGGTGGCACTATACTCCAGCTCGCCTGTGTAGGATTTACCCTGAGACGTTGGGAACTTGCTGGAGGGGCTGTGGGCAGGAGGGCACTGCGGAACATATCTGGTGGAGGTGCCCAAAAATAGCCCCGTTCTGGAAGGATATCAAACAAGCGATGGAAGAAGTGTGTGGGCCGGGGGGAGGCATAACCCCAGAATGGTCTCTATTAGGCCTGAGGCCAGAAGAAGCGCCAGGCGATCCTAAAGGCAGGGAAAGAGCGAGGGTGACGCTCACCTTGGCAGCAATGACAATTATTGCTCAGAGATGGAAGAGCTGAAACATACCGATGTTCCAAGACTGGTTGCGTAAAGTGTGGGAGATGGTGGCGATGGAATGGGCCTCCTACGCAATGAACAATGCAATACAGAACTTTGCAGGCGAGTGGGGTGAGGTCCTCACCTTTCTCAGAGACGATTTCAGGATCGGGTGGCGCACACAATGCCTAAGTCTTTTGGACCTGGAATGATCCCGAATAGACACTTTGAGGTGACGGGGAGCCACGGAAACTCTGAAGCAGTACCAAGGGGGAAGGGGGAGGGGAGGGAGTTATGGGGATTGTTAAATCTGTTGAAAATTCAATAATTCAATAAAGAGAATTTAAAAAAAAATACATGTCTGTAGACCAGAGGCATGCATTACTATTTAAAGATTACATATAGAAGTGAACTGAAGCCCACTTCATTCAGGAAATTGTGACACAATCCACCATCACCATTCTACATCCGGTTTTTCAGGGTATAGGGTGCCGCCGGTTTTTGATTATGGCCAATGGAGTCAAATTCACCTTCAGGGACATGTCCTAGTTATTCTAATGGAGGGGCGTCCCGTATTTTAGAGTGGCCCTCTACCACTGAAAAGGGTAATAGCCAGATTATCCGGTTCAATCTACTGTGGTTGAATTGTAAAGCTCCTTGCCCATTCATAGACATGGCTGGCATGACATGCAAGGTATGGCAGATACAGGACAAACGAGACTCAAATTACAGCACATGACATTTGCAGGCAATCTGGCTAAAGCTGAGACTTGAAAGCAAAAATATGGATTTTTGATCAAACAATAAAATGTAAACAACTTATCGGGTACCACTAACAAAACCCATTCCTCTTAAAGCAGACAGAGAATGCAGGCTTTTGTGAAAAGGCACTCTGAGCAGAGGAGCAGGGGGTCCAGGCACAACATGGCCACAATGTTACTGTTCAAGGATGTGTCTTGAAGAGCAAGGTAGAGAAAGGGATTTAAAAGTCACTATGGTCACATAAGTGGACCCGGCGACAGGGCATGTTTACAGAAGCCTATGTTCTTGTCAGCATTTAGCCAGGCATTTCAGCATCAAACCAGGACTCTGGGTACTTTCACCACTGCGCCAGTGTTGAGTTAAGGAGTTGTGGTGCTGGGACCAATGATGCAGCACAGTTCAGCAGCAGTGAAGACTTGGAGATCAGAAACACTGGGGATGGCAGGCAATGTCAGGTCAGCGGCCTTGGGTTTGGAGCAGCAAAGACTGCTAGTTGATGGCAAGTGGGTTCTTCTTGGTCAAAATGGCATCAGGGCACTGCAGCAGTGTCAGCTTGGAGCTCGAAGACACTGGTGACGGGATGGCATTTTTGAGTTGGGAATTCTAGAAGTATCATGGGTCTCAGATGCTGTGATGGTGGAGCTTCAGCGTCGGCATCAAGTTAAACTCCTAAATGCAGAGGTGGTTGGGTGTCGAGGTCGAAGAAGACTTCAGCAGTTTTTGTGCAGCAGTTTGAATGACATTAAAGGTGCCCAAACTGGCACTAATGCAGTTCAGAGTTTCCGGGAGAGCCAGGTGTCAATTCCTTAGTTCTGTGGTTGATGGGAGTCCACATCCTGGGTCTGTAGTACAAGTGAGTGCTTCTGGAAGCTTGATACATCACCTCTTGAGAACATGAGCCTGGTTCTAGAGCAGCAATTATGTAGACCTTGGTACAACAGCAGTCTCCCCCACTGTTCCCTGCAGATGGTTAGAGGACAGAGGGCTTCTCTGCCTCGGATGCATTCTGTCTTTATCTTTCTGGCTGAGGATTTTGGTATAGATTGTATCTCCAAAAGAGATCCAAATGACTGTTACTTGTCATTGCCATAGTCCAGAGATGAATCAAAGAATTATGGGGGTGCCCCCTCTACTTTTAAAGGTAACTTGTCACAGGGGATTGGTCCAAAAAGGGGTACAAATCTGGATTGTTGTAACAAGTACCCTTTGTGTTATGACATCACACCCTGTAGGCAACAGAGGGAATAGGTAAAGGAAGAGAGCCCTTACAGAAAGTAAGATGGTGGGACCCTTCCCCTGACCTACCTCTCCTTTCTGGCTACTGTAACATTGGCCCCTTTCCATGCCTGCTGACTTTAAATGCACTCCAATAGTTAGCACGCTGGTGTGAGGAGGGCTCTGTTTATTTTTTGTGTTCATTTATAATGTCCAGCGAGTGGTTTATAAGCACGGGATCGGAATTCAAACCTGTGTTGCTCTGCGTTGTCTTGCTTTCAAGACAAACGCGTTGCCCCTGAGCTATCCTTCCTCCCCAAGTTAATGCGGCCTCTGATGCACCAGTTCCCAGTAGAACTCCTTAGGGAAGTTCTTATGCCCGAAGGGAAGGTTCATGCAGGAAAATCAAAGGGGCAGCATCTTTGCCATTATTTCACATGGCTGCAGTGGAGACAGTCAGACCACCTGACACACATTCACATCTCTCTTGTCATAGCTGGCCCTGCTCAACGAATTGTCACTGTGTGATATAACATTGCTGTGGCTGTATAATTGGGTGCTCTTATTGGTCAATTAAGAATGGCCTACATTTAAAGATGTATGTGCCACTAGACTGGCTAAGGAAAACAATCATGATTTAGATCAGAGGTGCGGAAGATTAAACATCCACCTCTGCCTGCAGGACCTTTGTATTCCAGCAGAAGTCAGGAATGCACATGTGCCTTTAGAAACTGCTCTGTGCCACTGCAGAGCAGTGGCTGATGGTGTCTGTAGACCATCTCGGCATCAGCACATGTCACCACTATAGTTTTGGCATGGATAATATATGAAAGGAGGTGTAATAAGGAGGCCTCCCTTTCAGAAATAGAATAACCGACATCATTTTATCTTAATGAAAATAAAAATGTAGGGCTTTCAACCCCTTTTAGATGAGTTACAACCACGCAGCACAAAAACTCATTTTGGGAACAATGACACATGTGAGGAAAAGCCCCAAAATTAATGTTTTTTTTGCTTGCTTTTCAGTCAGCTATTTTTCAATCTTCGCAAATTCAGATTCCTGGCATTCAACCCCTCTGAAATGTTTGTTGGGGGACTAGGGATGAAAGTAAGTTGAAGGGCTTTTCCATATGTGTTGCCTTGGGCGTTGCTTCAGCATGTCTTGGCTTACCATGGGATGAGTACATTCCAGACATACTCCCTGGCTCGGCAAACACCTTTCTCCAGCTATTTCACATTGGGGTGCTGAGCCCCATAGGATAAAGTTGAATCCCATGATAAGTTTGATCCAACTGTACACATAGCTCCTCCGCTTGCCTTTCGGAGCACCTTATATTTCCCTCGTCCTCATCCTAACTATCGACCTAGCTTCGCTCATCACTGCAACTGCTAAGTGTTCTATCATACGCCTCCTTTGACTCTCTGACGGGCAAAACACTTCAACGCCATAATCTATGGCAAGAGGCGCTGTACAGATGCACATAACATACCATAACAAAGCAAAATCCACAGCTGCACCAAATCTTCAGCATCTGGATGGCCGGAATGCTGATGCGGGAGTAGCAGTGCAATGTCCTGCTAGTGACACCAGCCAGACACTCAATCAGTCCACTAAGTCACAGATGCAGCACAGAGAAAAAAGGGCACTAGCAACCTTGGCGTAGACAGCCACCCTGGCGGAGCTCAGCAGCAACCAAGAATCCTAACTATCAACAGGAGCCAACAGAACACAGACAAGGAAAACTTTCAGCGAAGTTTACAAACTTAACTTTTATTGTTTCCCCTGTTGTTAATTCATTCATGGGGATGATGTAGCATTGTGCCTCCCTGTGGTGCGCATGGCTGCCCTTCCCTGCCGCGCCTTGTGCACCTTTCCCTGTGCCTTCCAGACAGCTGCTCCATAGCACTAGGTGGAAACAGAACTATGAGCAGATTTGCGAGCATTGGGAAAGTACCGTGAAGTCAACCATTCAAGCAGCAGAACGGCCTCTGCTGTTCCCGGCAGGTGTCAGAGAGTCAGTTCAGTTTCCCCTGTTAAATAAAGTTGAAATTCCTCTTCAGCTCCAGCTGCTTGCGTGTCTTCTTTCTTCCAAAGTGTGCATGTATTCGCTCCTGCCAATGCACACAAGTGAGGCTCTCAGTGCTGGAATTGGGAAAAATGTACACATTATTTTTACAATAAAACCATTGATCTTTACGTATGTTTATTTTAAAACGTCGTAAATAATTAGGGTTCAACATGTGTCGCTTTCCATGTATTTCTACTAATTATTTTGTAAATGTATATACAGATTATATTATAGTGAACATGTCTTGGATACATTTTGCACAAACAGGAATATTCTAAGCAGTGTACTATTCAGAATTCAGATATCCTCTTTTACAAACGTACCACAAAGGAAGGATTCACAAGAAGTGATATGATGCATGTGTAGCGGTTTACTGTTTTAAACAATGTACTCATTGTTATGAACTATTCTAAAATGCTAATCTCACATTTGTAGAAATGTAAGGGTGGTCTAAATATGGGCAAATATGTAGAGTGATCTTATGTCGGATGCCATTAGTGAAATAATCGTTGATGTCATTTATGATGTTATTGGCAATGTCACAGGTGATGTCATCAGTGATGCCATCAGTGTTATCATAGATCTAATTAGTGATGTCATCAGTGATGTCACCTATGATTTCATCATCATGGTCATAGGCTGCGCAACAGAGGGCGCAAAGTGAAGGGGGCTTTAGCTGAATTTCAGGGGTTTTGTTGCATTAAGCTCTCACCTCAACGTCCCAGCAACCAAAGTTGTTTCCTTGAATTTAAAGGGTTTTGTTATTCCATACATATTTAGAACACTACCAGACCACTTGCCATGGCTTTTGGCCATGGACACTGTCCATTTTAAAACACTACCATACCACTAGCCATGGCCATTGACCATGGCCGGGAGGTCCAGGCACTCTATATTTTAAAACACCTGCAACCCATTGCACAGATGTTCATCAATCACAAACTGATTCTGACCTGTTTTGACATTGGTATTGTTATGTATAAAAGATTGCAGGCTTTGAGAACTAGAATGTTTTTAGGCAATGTGCAGTGAGACTACATTATTTGCCATGGAGCATACACTTTGGTTAAGCAGTGTGCTATAAGCCCCTTGTTTTATGGCCAGTCTCTTGGTAACTGTTGTGAAATATTACACAAGCTCAACTAACCACATTCAAGCAGCACAGAAATGGGAAAATAATGACTGGCTGCAAGAATGACATATGCCCAGGTGCTTTTGTCCCCAAAGCGAAAATCAAAAGCTGGCACCCATGAATGTACGCACAGTAAGTGAACATATATCTTAAAGTGAAATATACAAATGTAGTACATTTGACCTTTCCCTTGGAAGAAAGTGGGCAAGACAAAATAGCATTGGACTTTTAATAAAAGTAATGAACACCAGAAAAATAACCTCAGGGAGGAAATGTTCCAAAAGGTATGCTGGCAAAGTATTAAAGGTGCTCACCTTTTAAACCCAGCAATCTATCATGAAATATCACCTGGTAACCAAAATCCCAATCCGAAACAAGGGCTTGTGGTCTTGTGGGTAAGCCTCTGCACTGGGAACATGACAACCTGAGTTAAATCCTGGCAGCCGAATACTTGAGCAAGATTGCCAACCTAAATAAAAACCCAAGGGGTTGCGTCCGCCCTCTGAAAAAAAGTTATGCTCTTTACCCACATGCATCCTTTACTTGTGCCTTGAAAGCAGCCCCAATCAGGGGAGAATAACTGCACCATGGGGGTCATTACGACCCGGGCGCAAAGGGATACCAGTCACCGGTAATGACACCGGTGCCGGTAATCCCTTTGCGCCCTATTCCGAGGTACCTTTGCGGGTCCTTCCCTTAACGCCTGGTTTTAGCAAGCGTTAAGGACGGGACCCGCAAAGGGATACCGGGGTCAATAACGGTGCCGCAATTTGCGGTACCGTTATTGCCGCCTTCGCCTTTCCCATTCAGCCCTATGGGGGCTCGAATGGGAATGGGGAATGGATTTTAAAATGGGGACTTACCGGTCCCGTAAAGGTCGGAAAAGACCGGTAAGTCCCCATTGAACGAGGGCGGACTCGGTACCGGTATTGGAGGTAGTCATGGTGCCAATAGCGCCATGATTACCTCCAAACTCATAATGAGGCCCCATGTCATTCTTTCAACAGTACTCTGCTTTATAAAGATAACTTGAAAAGTACACATTTCACAGTGTCACTCAAATATTATAAATTCTTATTGAACTATGTTAGGCAAAAAGTGTACAATTGTGGCATTATTCCCCCCATGTTAGCTGGGGGACTACAAATACCAGAAGGAAATTCAGCAAAAGGCAAAAAAGGTCTCTGAGTGCAATACTTTCAAGGACTGACAGTAGTACGGTTTACAAAAAGCAGCATGGTTTACAAAAAAAGAATGCAGATGCAGTGTGTTTTCTTGTGTGTTATGAGATATTTAAAACTAAGAAAAGACACAGCATTGTACTGTGGACTGTCTCCCATCCATGCAGTAAACAGGACCAACCCTGCTTAGCTTCAAAGTGCTGAAGAGGCCAGCCCCCTCAAGCCATGTTGCTCTAATTGGTCTTGTAAAATGAACTCACTTATTAGGCAACATAACCTGAGTGGGCTGACATTTTCCTCGCTTTTAAGCTAAGCGGGGTTGGTCCTGGTTACTGTATGGCTGGAAGACCTGCTTCACCAGTGATTTTTCACCCCCGATGTCACTGTCGCTGTAAAAATATCAATTTCTTTTATTATGTAAAAAAGATTGCAGACTTTGAGAACTTACAATGTTTTTAGTTAATGCATGTGCGATAAAAGTATTTGCCAAGGATCACACACTTTGGTTAAGCAGAGTGCTACTTGCCCCGTGTTTTATGGCTGATCTCCTGGTGAATGTTGTGATACATCACACAACTCCAACTAACCACATTTAAGCAGCACTGAAAAGGGAAAAACATGGCTGGTTGCTTGAATAAAATATGTGTAGGTACTTTTGCCCCATAGCAAAAATCCAAAGCTGGTACCCATGTAAGTCAGTAAGTGAACATGTATCTTAAAGTGAAATATACAAATGTAGTTCAATTGATCTTCCCCTTAGAAAAAAGGGAGCAAGACAAAATAGCATTGGACTATACAAAAAAAGGAATGAACACCAGAAAAATAACCTGAGAGAGGAAATGTTCCAAATAATATGCTGGAAAAGTATTAAAGGTGCTCATCTTTTAAATCCAGCAATTAGTCGTGAAATGTTCTGTGGAAAACAAAATCCAAATATGAAACAAGTGCTTTTGGTCTTGTTGGTAAGTGTCTGCACTGGGAACATGACAATCTGAGTGCAATCCTGGTAGCCAAATACTTGAGCAAAGTTGCCAACCTAAAAAAAACGCCCAAAAAAAGTTACCCTGTCTAGCCACATGTGTCCTTAACTTGTGCCCTGAAAATAAACTACAATCAGTGGCAAATAACTGCACCAGTGTCCAGGATTGCAAACTATCTTGCCACATTGTGGGCAAATATCCCATGACTTACTTGCCCTCTCATTTCCCCTCCTCACCCACATGTCTGGCTTTCAACAATACTCTGCTTTATAAAGATAACTTGAAAAGTAAACATTCCATATTCCATGCTATTTGGAGGAGGTGAAAGCCATTGCTAGGGGTGCGTTAACATTTAAAAATATACAATGAGCATGGCCGAAGGCCCTGGCTACTGCTCATGGCTGAAAGCCATGGTTACTGCCCCTTTATGTATTAAAATATACAGGGTGGGTGGCCAAAGGACATGAACACTGGCCATGGCCAAAGGCCATGGCTAGTGGCTGGTCAGTGTTGTGAGATACAAAGTGGGCACGGCCGTACTCCTTGGCTACTGGACATGGACGAAGGTCATGGCTAGTGGCAACTAATGTGTTAAAATATACCGTGGGAAGGGTCCCTCCACTCCCCAGATGACCTCCTCACCTCCCCTTACCCCACCCAGATGACCTCCTCACCTCCCCTTCCCCCACAACACTCAGTGTTTCTGTGCCGCAGTTTGCTTAAGATGTAGGCTTTTCGCGGCTATAGCCGAGGTTACAGAAAAGCTTTGTGTTACAAACTCAGTCCGCTACCCACCTCTAGCCTGATGGCATTTGCATGTTTTTGACCTGTGAATTGCATTTTTCCTGCTTTTCATTTTCTGATAGCCTTGGCTATAGCCGCAGCTATCTTTAGCATTGCTTTTTCATTGCAAAAAAAAATGATGGTGGCTATTATTTATAAACACCCAGATTCTTGGCAATTTACCCGAGATATAGCTATCTATTTTGGAGAAGAGGGCACCCCCTTCTCCATCAAAAGAATGGGGACTGGGCAGCAACTTTGTTTTTTTTCTTTTTCTTAATAACTTCCCCACCTCCGAGCAACATTTTTAACACTTCTATGAACTTTCTGAAACTTTTTAGCACCGTTTCCTGTTCACCGACATTCGTGGACGTCTGACGGCATTGCAGACTTTCCGAACAGCGTTGCCCACAGTGGGATGATGTGTTCACGAATGGGTGTACATCGCGAACGGGTCCGTGCTTTGCGAACAGTTAGAAACTGCATGTTTAGCTGACCTAGGAAGTTTCAGGTTGAAAATGTACCCTTGCACAGCTTCTAGACCTATTACTATTGATTTTACATCTGCAATCCAGGAGAGAGCACATGCTTGGAACAATATTAGCACAACTGCTATTTATCTTCAAAAATGGCATCAACTATGGCTATGCTTCCTCCCCAGGAGTCACCACCACCACACCTGGAGGGCCTCCACAATGGAAAAAGTGCAATGATGCAGGAAACAATCAAGAAGACCTGGAAGATGAGATAGAGGTAATGCCTACCTCCAGCACCCAGAGAGAATTATGGGTGTGGTGGTTCATTACGACCATTGGGGGGGAGTGTACTGAAGGCTAAGGCTACAATGGTTAAATACACTGAGTGCAACATTGTACTCAGTCACAGACAACCTGGGAAGTACTCCATGGGACCACCTCCATGCGGCGACACACCAAATTCAACCACTGAGATGCTCTTAGAAAGGATGTTCCTTTTTCAGGAAGTAGTAGGCTGTCTTCCACTACCTCATCTTTCATAACAAATACTGTCCACACACAGGCTACTCCTGTGGGGCAGACGATCCCACCAGCTACCTTTCAAGACATAAAAGAGGCTGTTGATCCATGTCTTTCCAAGACAACAGTACTCTGTATATACTGCACCACACCACTCTGCAGGGGGGAGCAGTTTCGAAGTGCTTTCGGGACTGCAAACAAGGAACATGAGAAATACTGCCCCATGCCCTAGATTTAAGGCACACACAACATCTTTCCCTGTCCACCTACCCCTCAGTATCCTTCACTGGTGCCCCTTCCCTCATTTATCTCCCCCACTTTACTTCCTGGCCTCTCCAGCAAAAACAAATACAAACAAATATACAAAATCAAAAACCACCAACAAAAGGTTCCACATTTCACAGTTAAAAAATAGAACTAAAACAATCTTATAGACTCCATCTACATCAGTAAAGTAGTTAGACTCAATAAGATTCTCCAATATTTCTATTAGCAATTTGTATTATGCTAATGGGAATAATTGACAATTGCATACTAGAGAAAAAGATAAATACTTTTCTCTAGCATACAATAAGGACCATAATCTATGAACTGTCTGTGGTCTCCGCAGTCCCCTTTCCAGGCCATACATCATTAAAAGTCCTGGATGGAACGTACACACCATTGCACAGGACAGCCCTTCTACCCTTTTTATCTTTATAATTGTAACACTCCCTCATTGCCTGCTTTCGAACAATCACACATCCATCCACCAATCACTTTCAAAAACTCTACATATAACCCTATCAACACATTAAATGTCCACACACCAACTGCCACTTAACAATGTTCTACAAATCTTTTGCATCCTCATTTCCCTTACTTATACGAAACAATTGTACACTGTGCTCCTATAAATACATATATGCATTGTGCAGTGAGAGAAGTGCATACATAGAAGGGGCAATATGGATGGGCAAGTGCTCATGGGAGCCCGGGAGGGAAGTGCCAAGGGATGCCAAGGTGGGAGGCCACTTGCTAGCTGCTGGGGCGGAGGAGTACCAAGGGTGGGGTGCATCTTACCGTAACATCCCTTTAACAATGTTTTTTCTGTCCATTTCATAGGTTTTTATGAGTGAAAATTTGTATGATGTTACATCACTGTATATAAGTTTTTAATAATTCCTCTTTTAACATATATGAACAAACTATAAACCTCCTTTAACAAACATATTTTTTACAATGGATACTTGTGTGTCGCTATCACCAGCACATGCTGGGGATGCAACCTATCGTTGAATTGTCTATGACATGAGGCTCAACCATGACCCCAATCCCACCACACCACCCCTATTATTCACTGCACCTACCCTGCATCCTAGCTCAGTGTCCATAATGTGACCAATGGCCACTGTTCATGGCTTGCAGCCATGGCCAGTCTCCGCCCAAAATCCATGGGATATGCTTCCGCCATGCTGCGTTCCCGAAAAAGCAAATCAGAGTACACATTTGCTGAGGGCCAGGTCCACTACCCAGACACCAAATTTATATCAATTACAATCTTGTAGAAGATTGTTCAGTGGCAGTTGGTGTGTGGAAGCTTAGTATGGTCATAGGGTTATTTATACAGATTTTGGAAGTGATTGGTGGATAGATGTGTGACTGTTTGAAAGCAGGCATTGAGGGAGTGTTACAAATATAAAATTAAAAACAGTGGAAGGGCTGCCCTGTGCGATAGTGTGCACCTGCCATCCGGATCTTTTCATGATCCATGGCCTGGAAAGGGGACTGTGGAGACCGTGGATAGTTATAAAGGTTCATTGATTATTGTTTTTATTGTATACAAGAGAAAAGTATTTGGGACAGAAAATAGTTTCAGTTCTTTTATATTTTTCTCTAGTATATCATTTTCCATTAGCACCCTGGGTGGGGGAGCCGGCCAGTCAGGTGGCTAGGAGCGCAGGCTTGAGCCGCCGGTACAAGCCCATGTTCCAAGCCATCTGATGGCCGGTTCTCCCTGCTGCCATCTTTCCCCCACCCTGCGTCCCATTTTTTTCACCCCCAATCATCCTACTTACCATATTTAGGCAGCGGGTGCCACTGCCACATTAGTTCCTTCTCCTCGCCTGCTGCAGGCTGCCAGTCTTCCCTTTTCATGGTGGCCTTCTTGGAAAAAGAATTTATCTTCATATAGCAGGACGCCACGTGCATCCCGCTGTAGGAAGGAAAATCCTTTTTTTTAGCACCCCAGTTTACCATTTTCGCAACCCGGGATGCTAGTGGCCTTCATTCTCCATTGCAGGGTCTGGAATGGGGGATAACATCCCGGGGCCCTTGTTAACTGTCCTCACTTCGCTTGGGCAGATAACTTGGGATGCTTGGCCGTTCTCACCCGTTCTAGCCCCTGGAACGGGAATGAACGCCACATTATTCCCATTAGCATAACACAAAATGCTAATGGAAATTTTGTAGAATCTTATTGAGTTATGTACTTTATTGAGAAATCTAGTAGATTGGGGGTCATTACAAGTTTGCTGGTCCGGGAACTACAGTACCGGTAAGTTTGCCGGTATCGTAGTTCCCATACTGGCAAACTACGAGTTCGGCTCGCGGGCGCCATTACGGCTGCCAGGACAGAGCATGTCAGATGCACCGGCACCATTCTCAATGAGCCCTATGGGGCTCAATTGGGAATGGGGAGTAATGCATTTCAGCGCCCGCGAAAGGGCAATTACCGGGTCCGGCTGGGGCGTAATGATCCAGTAATTGCCCATACACGAGTGCTGGAAAAAATGCAAGTTTGGAGGCAGCCTGCCGGTTTTACGGGCAAGGCTACCGCCAAACTTGTAATAAGGCCCATTGAGTCTATGAGATGATTTTATTTTATTTGTTAACTTTGAAAGGTGGTTCCTAAAGAAACCTTTTTTTATTTTTTATTTTTTGCTGGCGAGGTCAGAAAGTATGGTGGGGAGGGAAATCAGGGAAGAGGCACCAACTACTAATATGGAGGGGCAGGTGGACAGTGGAAGATGTTGCGCGTGTGTTACATCTAAGGAAGGGGGCATTGTTTCTCATGCTCTTTGATTATAGCTTCAAAAGCACTTTGAAATTGCTCCCTTCGGTGGGTTGCAGTATATACTGCTGTCTTTGAAAGATATGGATCAACAGCCTCTTTTATCTCTAGCAAGGTAGCTGGTGGGATTTTGGGTCCCACATACGTAGGGTGTGTGGTACAGTATTGATTGAGGAAGATGACATGGAGGAAGACAGCCTACTACTTGCTAAGAAAGGAACAACCTTTCTGAGAGCATTGCAGTGGTTGGATTTGGTGTGGCGGTGCATGGAGGTGATCCCATAAGAGTACTGTCCAGGTAGTCTGCAACTAAGTAATGTATTTTACTTTGGTAGCTTTAGCCTTTGGTACATTCCCAACTGTGGTAAAGAACTGCCACACCCATGATTCTCTCTGGGTGCTATAGGTAGCCACTTCCTGTACCGTATCTTCTTGGTCCTCTTCATTGTCTTTGGAAGTACTGCATTTATTGTTGTTGTGTAGGTCTTCCAGCTGCTGGTGGTGGCCGTGGTGGCTCTTGGGGAGGAGGGAGGTAATAGCTGATGCCATTTTTAAGATAATAGCAGTTTTGGTAATATTCTTCCAAGTATCTGCTCTGTGCTAGATTGTTAATGGATAATGAGTAAGACTAGGTGTAGGCGCTGTGCAAGGGTAAATTCTGAGCTTAAAAGTTCCTAGACCAGCAGAAATACATGCAGTTCCGACCTGTCTGCGAAGCATGAACCTGTATGCGAAGTGCAGACGCAGTTGTGGGCACGTCATCATGTCGCATGTGAGTGTGTGATCACCTGACACTATCCGAAAAGCCCACAATAACGTCATACGTTGGCGAACGTGGAAGAACACAGAAAAAGTTGCAAAACGGTTATAGAAATATTAAAAATTATTCTAGACGGTGGGGAATGGGGAGTGATGTCATCAATGGCATTTGTGATGTCATCTGTCATGTCCTGGGTGTTAGTCTTAGCAGTGCAAGGTGGTGGCGCGAGTTATGGCTGCTTAGCTTACCATAACTGGTGAATTTCTGGGGGTTTTCGGTTTTACTTGTAATCATAGTGTCCCTTTAGCAACATTGTTTCATTGAATTTCATAGGTTTTTATTATTGCAACTTGCAATTTTATTTTGTTGTGTAGGTCCTCCAGCTGGTGGTGGTGGTGGTGGCTCTTGGGGAGGAGGGATGGGAATAGCTGATGCCATTTTTTAGATAAATAGCAGTTTTGCTAATATTCTTCCAAGTATCTGCTCTGTGCTAGATTGTTAATGGATAATGAGTAAGAATAGGTGTAGGCGCTGTGCAAGGGTACATTTTGAGATTGAAAGTTCCTAGATCAGCAGAAAATAGATGCAGTTCCGACCTGTCTGCGAAGCATGGACCCGTTCGGCGAAGTGCGGATGTATTCGTGGACACGTCACCATGCAGTGAGCGAGCGTTTGGTCACCTGACACTATCTGAAAGCCTACAATGACGTCATACCTTGGTGGACGTGGACGAACACAGACAAAGTTGCAAAAAGTGTATAGAAATGTTAAAAATTATGCTAGAAGGTGGGGAGTGGGGATTGATGTCATCAATGACATTTGTGATGTCATCTGTCATGTCCTGGGTGTTAGTCTTAGCAGTGCAAGGTGGTGGCGCGAGTTATGGCTGCTTAGCTTACCATAACTGGCGAATTTCTGGGGGTTTTCGGTTTTACTTGTAATCATAGCGTCCCTTTAGCAACATATTTTCATTGAATTTCATAGGTCTTTATTAGTGCAACTTAACCATAACGTCCCTTTAATAATTTTATTTTTTTGTTGTGTAGGTCCTCCAGCTGGTGGTGGTGGTGGTGGTGGTTGTGGCTCTTGGGGAGGAGGGATGGTAATAGCTGATGCCATTTTTTAGATAAATAGCAGTTTTGCTAATAGTATCTGCTCTGTGCTAGATTGTTAATGGATAATGAGTAAGAATAGGTGTAGGCGCTGTGCAAGGGTAAATTTTGAGCTTGAAAGTTCCTAGATCAGCAGAAAATACATGCGGTTCCGACCTGTCAGCGAAGCATGGACCCGTTCGGCGAAGTGCGGATGTATTCGTGGACACGTCATCATGCAGCGAGCGAGCATGTGGTCACCTGACACTATCAGAAAAGCCTACAATGACGTCATATGTTGGCGGACGTGGACGAACACAGATAAAGTTGCAAAAAGTGTATAGAAATATTAAAAATGATGCTGGAAGGTGGGGAGTGGGGATTGATGTCATCAGTGACATTTGTGATGATCTCTGTCATGTCCTGGGTGCACGGTGGTGGCGCGAGTTATGGCTGCTTAGCTTACCATAACTGGTGAATTTCTGGGGGGTTTCAGTTTTACTGGTAACCATAGTGTCCCTTTAGTAAGGTTTTTTAAGTGAATTTCATAGGTTTTCATTAGTGAAACTTAACCATAACGTCCCTTTAACAACGTTTTTTCAGTGAATATATATATATATATATATATATATATATATATATATATATATATATATATATATATATATATATATATATATATATATATATATATATATTCAGTAAAAAAAACTTTGTTAAAGGGACGTTATGGTTCCAAGTAAAACTGAAAAACCCTTGAAATTCGTAAATTATGGTAAGCTAAGCAACCATAACTTGCGCCACCACCGTGCACTGCTAAGACTAACACCCAGGACATCAAAGATGGCATCACAAATATCATTGATGACATCACTGGCATGGAGTGCGTGGAATAAAGTGGCTGGACTTGGTACCTCGTTGTGCTACTTTAGAGACAGAGCATCATCCAGACATAATTATAATTCATTGTGGAGGGAACAGTTTAGGACATGTGTCTGGAATTGCTTTGTAATTTGCAATGAAAGAAGGACTTGAGAAGGTCATGGACATGTTTCCAAATTCCCACGTAATTTTTTCTCGTATTGCGCAAAGACAAATGTGGCTGCGTTCTTCTTTATTTGGTCTACAAATGGGGAAATCGAGGCGCAATGTCAAGAAGCCTGTTTGTGCCTTTCTAAGAGATGTTTGCATGTCCTCTTTTCACAATGAAAATATTATGTTTCGTAGCACATACATTTTTTGCAGAGATGGAGTCCATCTTCCTTATGCTGGCAATCAGATTTTTCTGAGAAATGTACAAAATGCATTGCAACCTTTTTTGGAATTAGTCATCTATTTTGCAGTACATGTTGACGATTTTAAGTTTTTCAAACACACAAAAACACCATCAAAAAACTCTTTTCAGAGCCACCACTTCCTCCCAGAGAAAAGTGCATTGGTTTTGCTAGGGCAGCAGCCTAAAATGTTATATGTCCTAGGACTGTCCGCAAACAGAAAAAATGCACAGCGCCCTGCACTGTTTATTTGCCACTTCTATTTTTAAACTGTGAAAGGCGGCTCTGAAAAGAGCTTTTTTTTGGGATTTTTGTTGTTTTATATATATATATTTTTTTTTTACACACGACACACTAGGAGAGGAGGGGAAAGGAGGGTAAGGAAGGGACACCAACCACGGGGATAATAAAGGGCAGGTAGCGGCATGAAGATGTAGGGTGGGCCTTACTTAGGTAGGTAGCAGGTCTTCTGGTGCTCGTGACAGTAGTCTCGAAAACACTTTGAAGACTCTTCCCCCTACAGAATACTGCGTCACAGTACATACACAATATTGTGACCCTTGAAAGGTAAGGGTCAACAGCATTGTGAATGGCCTGGGAAGCAGCTGGAGGGATGCGCTCTCCCACAGGAGGGTCTCTTGTGGTGAGAGGAGCAGAAACGGAGGATGCTGTAGAGGAACTCAATCTACTACGTTTATCACAAGGTACAACCTTGTGAATGTCTGCACTGTGGAAAGATGTTAGGTGTCGCTTCATGGATGTCGTACCAAAGCTGTACGAACCACGTCTCCCACGACTCAGCACCATTTTGCACTGGTTGCAGGTGACCTTGTTCGCACGTGCTTTTGGTACGTTACCATGAATGGTAAACAACCGCCACACCCAAGACGCCTGGCGAGTGCTGGTAGTAGGGAGTTCCTCGACATCATTCTCTTCATCCTCTTCATCCTCGTTCTCTACATCCTCACGCCTGTTCCCCTATGCAGGGCCTTGGGGAGGTGGTGATGGTGGCAAGTTTGGGGTGGTGCTGAGGCTGATGTAGCAACAGCAGCCATGGATGCCATCAGGGTTGATAATATAATCTCAGCAAGAACAGCAAAGGCAGCAAAAGTCAATCTGCAATAGCCAAAAGTACAATGAAGATCAGCTATGGGGTGTGGCCTTTTATAGGGGTTGAGGGGTGCGCTTCGCGAACAGATCGAACACCCAGAAAGGTTCAAAAAGTTCCAAACAGCCAGGGTCATTGTCTGGGACATGTGCAATGGTGAATTTTTACTGTAAAATAATTTGGATTGTCTAAAAATGTTCTTTTAAAATGTTGAGGAACCGGACAGTGGGCCTCATTACGACCCTGGTGGAAGACCATGATGCTATTAGCACCATGGTCCATGCCGGTAAGTTACGGACTCCGCCATGGAGAAAGGGGGAATTACCAGCCCATTACAAGGTTGGTGGGGCGGTGCCAGTGCACTTCCACATGAGGGATTCCAAGATCTGCAGCTACTCTACAACGTTCTGCATGCACCTCCAACCAATGTATCCTTGAGTCTCCCAAAATCCAGATAATCTGTTTTCGGAAACACACAGCCATAGCTAACTGTTCTTCTCTCTGGAAAAAGACGTTCTGACAAAATCTCTCCTTACACAACACTCCCAGTAAACTTTACCAACCAATTCCAAGCTCCGTTCATTCTCATTTGCATGCCTCTCCACCCCAGAATTCCTATATGTAATACGCGCTGTCCGCCGACTACCGCCATGTCAGTGGAAATATCAAAAGCTGAGTGTGGTGAATGTAAATTTAAATAGTGTGCCCCATTTCCCCTTTGAGGTGGGCTGTTTTTTTTTGCAGATGCCTGACAGACACCTGTAATTTTTTATTTTTTGTTTTTTTTTTCTTCTTTACTACTAAAATCTATAACCTTCTTCAAAGCAACCCTTACATTCCAAAACAGCATGGCATGGCATTTCCCAAAAAAGATAAGGAAATGCCATCTTCTTCAAAATAAACAGCATTACTCAAGTCAATATTCTCATTATTACAAAAGAACATACCAGCTCTAAGCATGAAAGCACACATGCCTCGGTTGATTGCACACCTAGCAATGTTTTGCTGAGGACAAAAAACAGAACTAATGTCCCATATTGCCCTAGGTAGTAATCCAGAAAAAATTACTTTCGCATTTGGAAGGATGTTCATTACTGCTTGAACCAACTGTTCCAAATCTGCCAACAAAGTAGCGGCACTGACGTAGCCCAAATGGAAAGCACCATAATGCAAAACTACCAGATGGGGACTGCGCATATCTTCACAAACTTGTAGAATTCGCTCTACATTGCAATCAGGCACAGCGCTCCACACCACCTTCACTGCGTTAACATCGAAATTGTTTGCCATATGCCTGCATTCAGCATACTGCTGTAAAACACGCACAAACATATCTCCGAGCACCAACACCCTGACTTTCTCCAACTCTGCCATCTTCACTACACACACTCTCTTTCTACACAGATCCACAACGTCAACAATGTACTGTTGATCACTCTGAGTACAAGTCTCACATCATTGGAAAGCACCTACTACAAAAACTACTCTACAAGTGTCCAAGATTTCTACTTACAGCTGCATGCATATCCACATGCATGAATACAAACTACAGGTATGCATATTTTATTCACAGTACATGTACAACTCTTATGAATCCATATAAACAGAGTAATCCCACTAAACCTGCATAGCCTATATATACATGCCAACCCTCCCGATTTAGGCGCGAGACTCCCGGTTTTTCATTGAAAAATCCCACTATTTTTACTGTCTCCTGCCTAAATTAATGCTAATCCCAATGCAATACTATGGGAAAAATAAATGTTCTGGATTGCTGTGGTGAAATCTCAGGGGCTCCCGATTGTTGGAATGTCTACCTATAAAATGAACTTATTGAAATTATTCCATCTACTATAATCAACTGTCACTTCCAAACCTGTCTGCTATCTACAACACAGCTTTAAATTTATTAGACACATACTACCCGAACAGGAGTACAACTTTGGAAATCATGTGTCTATACCATATAGCCCAAAACTTCACATACAAAAATAATATAAAACCCGATGAAAAAAAGGTAGATATTGAGTGACAGATTGTGAAGGCAGCATAGTGAAACTTACCAAACAAAGCTTAATTAATCATATCAAATTGTCATTAAAAACTCCTCAATAAAAAGAACTATATTACATGTCCCTGCTACAACTTTTTAAACCAGGGAGAAAAGAAGAAGATGTACTAGAAAACTATGACTCCTATGAATACACTTTCAAAGCAAATGAAAGCACTATCACCGTTCTAAACTTTACCCAGTACAAAACAATGTTGCACAATGAACAGCAACACGAAGGAGAACTCCAGGACCAACTAGTAGGACACTCCCGACAGTAGTCAACCTTCTGTAATAGGAAGTCAAGAACCACTGGGACTACTTATAAAAGTGTATAACTTAAACTATAAAGATTTGTGTTTTTACTTTGACTGCTCTCTGAATAATGAAATGCTTCTATGCGACTTCTAGATAGATAAGAAACATATCTATCAAAAAATCCCTCTGTCCCTGTTCCCTTGCAAGGCAGACGAAAAGAGGGGTAATTGAGCTTTTGTTACTTTGTTTCCCTTCAGAACCAAGCCCTGTTTTTAGCTCAATCCCCCTTTAACAAAAAATTGGGACTTACCCTCCTTTATACACTTCTTTGGACAACCCGGTTGTTGTAGGGTCCAATACAAAGTGCCGACATTGTGTCAGCCTGTCTGTGTTATTTAGAATTTCTAACCAGATAAAAGTCTCCGTCAATTACTAAACATGGAAACAGTGAATCTTGTATCATTCACAGATGAGTACTACCAGAAAATAATCAATCAACCATTAACAAAGATCCCAGATGAGACAAATTCAATCATTAATACTGCTGGGAATGATTTCGAGATACTAACACAAAAAAAGAAAAAGCTTATCAGGACTGAATCAAAAGGACAACTGATGTTAGCCTATCTAAAATCTGGAATAATCCTGGAAGGCCTCCAGGTCAAAAATATCCCCCGAGTTTTCATCGACAGCGCGAAGTTCAAAGGGAAATTTAGCGGTGTTGGAAATAAATGCTCAAGAGACTGGCTCATTTTAATTATTGACATCGCCCAGGAAGAAGTTAAAGAACAACAAGCCGAAATCAACACTCTAGAAGAGAAAAACAAATCAGATCAGGTTATTACAGAAATAAAACAAAAATTGGAAAGAATAGAGGAAGAAATGGCTAAATTCAAAAAAATAACCATCGATAAGAAGATTTGGTAACTAAGAAAGGACATTGAAATGTACAAGGAAACAAAGACCTATCAATACCTTGTGGAACCATACTACGACAATATCAACAAAACAGGACCACCGAGAGGAAGAAACGGATACCAAAGGAAACAATATGTCACTTTCTCGAACACCACCAATAGTACTACAAGCAGTGACTCTGACAACAGCACCAACACCAACGCACCGAGAGGAGGCAAAAACCAGCGACAACAGTTTTTTCAAGGGAGGGCACAAGGAGTCCGCAATCGAAACCCAAGCTTCCCAACGGATATAGACGAGGAACTGGAACGGACCAGTGCAGAATTGGTCATCCCCATTTTCAATCTCTCTACTTATGTCCTCACAGAAGGCGAGATTAAAGTACTAAGTCGTGGGCTCAGTTTTGTACCTGTCAAAAAGGCAGAAAGTTTCCAAACAGAGATTGAATTGCAAAAATTCTTCCGAACAATCAGGCTAAAATATTTCTTCCGAAATCCTAAAGTAGGGAACAAAGAAAAGGAAAAGAGCACAATGGGTCTAAAACCACCGTCAACCTTTTTCCCCACGAACAACATGTTAAGTCCAGCCATCACTGCTTTTGAAAATAAAATAATTGAAGGAACCAAAAAACTATTATGCACTAATAATTTCTCCAAAGATAACTTGTGCCCGATGGAATGACAGGAATTAAAAGACCTACAAACAAACAAACTTTTCGTAATAAAACCTGCAGATAAAGGAGGAGGAATAGTCTTATGGAATAAAAACGCATACAATGAGGAAATCAGATTACATCTACAAGACCAGAAATTTTACAAACCCCTACAAGGCATCGCGCCTCGCGCGACATCGCGCCTTAAAGAGGAGATATCGAGCCTAATGCAACATGCAGAAGCTGAAGGGTGGATAGGTCATGATGAGAAGTCCTTTCTAATTAAGACCAATCCAACTATTCCAGCATTCTACCTACTCCCAAAAGTACACAAAAACAGTACAACACCCCCGGGGAGACCAATAGTTTCGGCAATAGACTCGATCCTCGAACCTTTGTCAATTTACATTGATTGGTTCCTCAGACCTTTTGTATCGCGTATGAAATCGTATGTTAAAGACACGACGAGCATGATAAAGATTGTAGAAAACATAACCACATAACAAGGAGACATCTTAGCAACACTAGATGTGGTTGCTCTATATACCAGCATTCCGCAGCTCGAATGTTTAAAAGTACTGGAACAATACTTGAACCAACGGACTATGAACAACAAGACAGTTCCTACCCCCTTTATCCTTGAATGCGCAAGATTGGCGCTTATGGAGAACTACTTCATTTGTGGAGATGCCTTCTACAACCAAAGACATGGGACCAGCATGGGTGCAACGTTTGCCCCAGATATTGCCAACTTATATATGGAGTCTGTAGATACAGAGTCCATTTATCACACTGATAACCCTTTTAAAACTAACATCATCGCATGGTACAGGTACATTGATGATTGTTTTTTAGTATGGAGAGGTCCAAACTCACTCCTGCTGGAATTCCAAGGATGGTTAAATCAATGTAATATAAACATCAAGTTTACCATGTGCCACAATACATAGACCATTCCTTTTCTGGATTTAGAAATCAGAACAGAGACAGATGGCTTTCTAACCACTAGCCTATATTGTAAAAAATGGATAAAAATACACTTCTTGAATTTAAGAGCTACCATCCAGCAAGCCTAAAGGCCAACCTTCCGATAGGCCAATTCCTAAGAGTACGTCGCAATTGCACAAATCTAGAGGACTACAGGACACATGGCAAACAACTCAAAAAGCGTCTGGAACAAAGAGGATATCCGAAAAAGTACATAAACGTGGCATACAAAAGTGCGAAAAATAAAAATCGAGAAACATGTCCAAATCCGCCAAATAAAACTACTGTGGAAAAAATGACATGCATCACAACCTTCACTCCGATTAGCCACAAGTTACGCAAACTAGTCCTAAAGAACTGGCATATTATAAAAACCGAGGACTTTAATCCAGTACCCCCAAGATTTGCGTTCAAAAGACAGAAGAACCTGAAGGACAACTTGGTCCATACATACCCTCAAGTAAAAAAAGCAGATTCACAGAATACTCTCTGGGACCTCCCACCGGTAACAGGACATTTTAAATGTGGTATGTGTTCGGTTTGTTCACTCACGAAAAATATGAAAAGTGTAAAATTGAAAGAAAGAATCTGGCAATTTAGATCATTCACAAACTGCAATTCACAATGGGTAGTATACGCAATCCAATGCCCATGCCAACTTCTGTATATTGGGAAAACAAAAAGACACATTAAAATACGCATAGGGGAACATCGGACTAACATCAGGAATCAAACACCTAATAAACCCCTTGTTGCCCACTATCTCCTCCTAAAACATAAACCATGTGAAATATTCTGGTTCATTATTCAAACAGTTCAAATTTCGAACAGAGGTGGAGACCGTGACTTGGCTCTGTGCAAATGTGAACAGAAGTGGATTTTTGACTTGGATACAGTGAAAAATGGTCTAAATTCATCAGTTGAGTGGGGCATTTTTTTCAGAGGAGAACGTCTTGAGTCTGTATCCCCTTTTTTCAGATATTTTTTCAACTATAACAAACACACGGGCTGTACCTTATGAAAACACTTCCTACATGTGTGTTCATGTATCATTTCATTTCACTCCAACGAATAAAACATAATCACATATCATCGAGACCTCTAAAATAAGGAGCATCCACCATCTCGCACACACCCTCCAAGATGGCCGCATGCGCTACCAAGAAAGAAATAGGCGCTGTTTGAACACGTACGTGGCAGTCACATGACATGCAAAAACGGAAGTAATATAATCCCCCCTCTCGCGGCACCAAATCCAAACGAGTTGGCTTTCCCGCGCCGAAACTGGGAGGAGCTGCACTGCGATGAGAAAAGATCGTCCCACTGAATCATTCAGAAGGTAAACAAAACTAAAACGCCGAAGATTCGAAACTTAAAAACAACAACGGAATTACGCTAACAAACGAGCGGAGTATAGCATATTACAGCTAATGTGGAGATTATTTCTCCTAACGTAGGTTCTATTCCATCTGTCCCTACAGGTCTTTGGAATAGAAAAAGACGGTACCCCTAGGAAATTATATACAGGGGAAACGTGTAATTGTGAAAACAACTAGTGCCAAACTGAATTACATGACTTCGATAAAACTATCAGGTCAGTAAATAATGAAGATGACTTTTGTGCTTGGAAACATCAATATGTACAAACGCAACAATGATTCGTCAAAATTTCAATACATGAATTGTGTCCGTAGGTTTGAAGTCTGAATTATTTCGACGAAAGGACCAACCACTAAGCCCAAACAAGATAAAAGCAATCCACTGTACAACGACATACAGGGAATGGAAGTGAATCCACCTGTCGCTACAAATAAAACTAAATATCTTGAGTCTGACTATAAAAGCATATAAAGGTCAGTGGCAAGTGGGAATGTGGAGAAGTTTGTATTCATGTCGCACAAAACTTTTACCAGAAAAGCTTTTAATGTAAGTCGAGTTTTAGACGAAACACTAACACAAATTCCATATTTCCATTCCCTACAGCACTGGAAAATAGCGTGAATACCTGGGGTTTTCTGAACTTTTGTCATTTTGAAAAACAACACCTCGTCCTGAAGAGGGCCACAATTAAAACAGCAGAACACCAGGGATGGTGTTGATGCAAACTGTGTGCCGAAACATATGTAAACATCCTGACACTAAAATAATTGTGTTTTTTGCAGCGTTAAAATTTCTATGCTGTACATTTAATGTCTTGGTCTCCCCAAACTGAACAAGGAATTTAACAATTAAATTGGCAAAGTGTCTTATCAGAATTGTCACTTTACTAACCCTAGACACCATGAGCAGAATATGTGTGTATTTTTGCTGGACTTTTTAATTTCATGTATTTCTTTCTAAGTCTGGAGGTGTCTTGTGGAAAGCACCGACTACTTATAAAAGTGTATAACTTAAAATATTAAAATTTGTGTTTTTACTTTGACTGCTCTCTGAATAATGAAATGCTTCTATGCGACATCTAGATAGATAAGAAACATATCTATCAAAAAATCCCTCTGTCCATGTTCCCTGGCAAGGCGGACGAAAAGAGGGGTAATTGAGCTTTTGTTACTTTGTTTCCCTTCAGAACCAAGCCCCGTTTTTAGCTCAATCCCCCTTTAACAAAAAATTGGGACTTACCCTCCTTTATACACTAATAGCAAATGAGGCAGAATTAGCTATGACAGAAGTAGAGAACACCATGTGTCACTATGAAGAAGATACAGAAGACTTAACTGTGCTACAATCAAAACTGAACAAAGAGCAGCGTACCATTTTTCAAGAAGTAAAAAAAGAAATTGCACATGGTGTATAACATGTAAATAAAGAATGTACCTGCCAAAATTACAAACCTATACTACTATACGTCATTGGTGAAGCTGGTTCAGGCAAAACATTCTTAATCAAAATCATCAGCAAGTTCCTTTAACAATTGACAAACAACAAACTGTCAGTTGTTGTAACTGTCCCCACAGGTTTAGCTGCCTACAACATAGGCGGTGTCACTTTACAACGATTACTACTCCTTCCAGTAGAACACCAAAATAAATTAGAAAATTTCAAACTTTCTACAGAAACTGCAATGGAACTATGCAGAGTGTTAAAACACATGAAAATGCTACTAATAGATGAAGTGAGCATGGTCTCCAGCCTAATGTGTAACGCTCACCTGGTATCCACGGGCAGGTCACTCAGCCTGTTCTGACTTCTTACGACCTCAAACCCTTCCCTGGAGTCTACTCGACTGGAGACTGGGCCTGAAACATAGGATTGGTAGAGTTTAACTCCCCATTATCTCTGTGTGCCTGAACCCCTTCTTCCCCGGGGTCCAACCCTTCCCTTTGATCCACAGCTCACCTTGTTTTCTTGGAAAGTGTGCTTTCCTTCCTGCTTTCAGCGCAGGGGCGCGTTGATTGATGCAGGCTCGTTGCTGCCTAGTTACTTCACTGGCAAGAGTCCGACAGGTAAGTATAATGAGTCTTTTGAACAGTTCTCTAACTTTGTTCCTTTCCTTCTTTAGATGATGGCCGGCGTCCGGGGATGGTGACGTGCTGCTGAGATGAGTAGTGCTGAAGGTGAGGGAGAGCGCGATGCGACCCTTTCATATTTGTATTGAACTGAGTTCTTTTTCTGTGTCTTTTAGGCGCCACGACATTTTCAGCGTGGATGCCGGTTATGAAGAAGAAATGCGGTGAGTAAGCGCGGTATGCGGCGCCTCTAGATGTTTCCACGCTAACCTGGAGTGTCTTTTCCCTCTTGCAGATGGATGAGAAGTTCCAGAGACAGAGTTCCACCAGAGCGGCTGGGATTCAGCTAAGCGTTTGAAGCTTGTACAGTCTTTAAAAATAAGCAAAGATTTGCTGAATGCTTACTAATGCCTTTTTTCTGTTCCTTTCCCTTTTCCTTAGGAAGCGGCATGCCTGAATGGGAATGACACCGCCGAAGATGCCCGCAGAACAGAAGAAGCGATGAATGATGGGCAGAAGCACTGCAAGGTAAGGCTGTTCCTAAGAGTGTTCTTGTTCTTGCAGGAGCTGAGCGCAGAAGAAAGATGCAGGCCCACTGGAGACCGATCCATGGTGAGTGTCACGCTGCAGGTGCAGAAAACACAAAGCATGTTTCTCAGCCTGGGCTTGGCTTAAATAGTCTCTGGGTATCCCAGGTGTCTCTGGGCTGAACCACACCCAAAAGACTAGACTGCACATGCAGTTCTGGGAACTGAAATATGTGGGGGCATCCATCTTGTTCCCATCAATGCACTACAAGTCCAATCCCCAATGTTATCCTGTGGGAGTGAGTGAGTCTGGTGCCACAAGCGCCAAGTCTGACCCCAAATGGGTCTTTGGAGGGATGGAGAGGCCCTTGAGGACCATGTAGGTGATCATGGCCTGGTTCCAGCCTGACATCTTGGAGGGTTGGGGACATGAGGGGCAGGAATCATGACAAATGTTGGCTTTGATTCACCTCAGATTGCAAGAAGTACTTAAAACAAACTACGAAGAGCTCTTTGGAGGAAAACACATTATTGTTTTCGGAGATCTTCTTCAATTGACACCAGTGAAAGGTGAACCTATTTTTAAAACCTTTGGACACAAACTCTGTTGACAGCATAGGAAATGTCAACCTTTGTCAACATTTCCAATACAGAGAATTAACAGAAAACATGCGCCAATCTGCAGACCTCACTTACGCCAACATTTTAAAAAGTATTAGAGTTGGTGTACTATCTCAAGAAGCACAAGCAATAGTAAAAACCTGCTACATCCATGCACTTTATGGCCATAACTCATGTGCAACTGATGCTATGGAACAATTAGCACACAAACATGTCAATTGTATGTCCTTAATGCCAACTCTTGCAAGCTGTTCCAAATTCAATGAAACAATGTTGAAAATAGAAAAACAACTAATAATTGAAATTGGCTTTACAGACAAACTGGACGTACATGGTATGTCAACAAGCCACAACAAGACTAAATACCTTAAAAAATTCTATCTCCAACACAGCTGGTTTGGAGAAAATATTAAAATTATCTTTAAACTGTAGAGTAATGCTTAAACGTAACGTTGACGTGGAGCAAGGACTACTTAATGGAGCACTGGGTACAGTTGATGGCTTTCAAACATACCCACGTGACAATAACATTCAGGTGGTCAATATTCTCTTTGACAAACTTTCAGAAGTAAAAAGGATAGGGCACTCAACAGCTCGATTCCTTCTCTTCAAAGACATGTATGTACGCAGAGAACAATTTTCTCTAACTCTAGCATACACAGTCACCATTCACAAATCACAAGGTCTTACCCTAGACAAAGCATTGATAGATAATGGTAACACAGTCTTTAAAGAAGGCATGAGCTATGTAGCACTATCACGCTTATGTACACCTGACAGTCTATTTCTAATCAACTTTGATGCAAGTAAAGTAAACGCTGATATTCCTTGCATTTTAGAATACAATAGACTGCGTTCACTATACACCCCCATCTAAAAACATATCCTGTTCCACAAAAAGGAAAACGTTGTAAAAGAAAACTAATTCAAACAGAAATGCAACAGGATCTCACTGCAAATCCTCCAAAGAGAGTAAAAGAATCTAATACTTCATCAATTACCACAACCAAAGAAGAACCTATTACTCAAAGTAACTCAGGTACTTCTTCAAAGAAGCAACACATACTCTGAAAAAATGACTTGGACACAGAACTATCAGGTCTATTAAAATTTTCAAATATAACTGGTGTAAGTTGCTATGTAAATGTAGCAATTAATATTCCATTTCAATTGCCACCATTGTTGACAACATTTACTTACGCAGTACAGACCAATTGTGTTTTGAATTGTTAGTCCTTCATAGAAACGCAACAAACGATCCTGACAACACGTACAGTGTTCATGGAATAAGACAAGAGTTGGACTACTGTGCTGGAATGGTGAAATGCACTATTAACTCACAAGAAGATCCACAAGGATTTCTAATGTACTTACTACAAGTACTGGAAAACAAAAACATTCCTATAAATGAAATCTTCCAGATTTCATACATGTGGAAACATACATGCACTCTCCGCAACAATGTGGCACAGGAACAAATCCCTAATGAGCGCTTCGTGTATGTATCCATACCTAATTGTGAATCTGTTCCATTTCAGCAACTTGAACAAAATGTAAACCATGGTAGATTATGTACTTCCTGCAATTCAGATAATCGCTCCACCTTACTAATACAAACACATAGTAAATACGTAATACTAATGCTTCTACGTTAGAATGCAGATGGTACGAAAAACAACTGCAAGCTGACTGGATTCACACATGGTCAAGTATCACTTGGTAAGAAAACCTTCACAACAATAGGTATAATCTACCATGCAGGAGCCACAACCAATGCAGGTCACCACACTGCATGTATAAAAAAGAAATGTGGATGGTTCGAATGTAATGATAGTACCATTACTCTAAAGCAGAGATTACCAGCAAATCTTACAAACGCTTATTTAATCTTCGTAAAACCAAAATTTTATAACTAATCTGTACTTAAACATTAACAAAACCTCAATTAAAAAACTATAAACTGTTAGAATATGCCAACAGGTATCTAACTGCCCCAAGATTTTATAACAACCAAACAGATAAATGAATACTACTAAATTATAACAAGAAATAAACAGTTAGAATACGCCAACAGGTATCTAACTACCCCAAGAATTTGCAACAACCAAACAGATAAATCAATACCACTAAATTATAACAAAAAATAGACAGAATACGCCAACATGGCCTTTGACCATGCACCCAAGATGCTAGGCCCTGGCTACTACCACCGCAACATATCACACCCATAGATCACACCCACAGAAACAAACATTTTAACTGTCTATATGGGCCCACCCATATCACACTTCTTACAAAGTTTAGTGAGGATTCATCAAGGGAGAGCAAAGTTATAAGCCACCCATGGTGTTTTATAACTTCAGTGCATATAACGTCGGTCTTGGGTGCATGGCCTTCGGCCTTGCACCCAAGACTCTAGGCCCTGGCCACAACATCCGCAGCATATCACACCCACAATCACTGCAGCATATTACACCCACGGTGGCTTATAACTTCAGTGCTTATAACTTCGGTCTTGGGTGCATGCCCTTCGGTCATGCACCCAAGACTCTAGGCCCTGGCCACAACCACCGCAGCATATTACACCCATGGTGGCTTATAACTTCGGTGCTTATTACTTCGGTCTTGGGTGCAAGCCCTTCGGTCATGCACCCAAGACTCTAGGCCCTGGCCACAACCACTGCAGAATATCACACCCAAAGAATCAAACATTTTAACTGCGGCATATTGTCCATTTTTATGTTCACTGACACCGCGCGTGTCCTTAGAACAGTTTCAACTTGCCTGTGGACAGCACGGACGGGAATACTGTTGTTAGGACACCCCTCATTTTCACTAATTACGAACATCCCGGACAACGTGGGCATGGCGAATACATCAGTAGCACCTGCCACCTAAACAAATACAGTATTTGACCCATCTCTTACTCCCCAAACCTCCCCAAGCACTCTTGCACACCAAAACACTCCCCAAAACTGCAATTCGCCTCTGTTCGCCGCCGCACTGTCGGCGGATCCAAGATGGCGAGCGCATCAGAAAAATCTGACGCACTTCACGCTCTTCAACATCCAATCAGCGAACGCGTCACATGTCCGCTGACATGACGCAAGCCGATTAGCCAATTGCGGAGAGAACATGGAAGTGTGTCTGCGGAGAGGACATAGATATCACTCATTTTTTTAGACCTATTTTTTGATCATTTTTTTAAAACTACTGGACGATATTTCACCAAATTTACAAAAGCACGCTTTCGGGACTAAACCACTGCTCCTGCCACAAATTTGGTGAAAATCCGTCAAGCGGTTTGGGCTGTAGGTGTGCGCAAAGTTTTTTCCCCATTCACTCTATGGGGAAAAAAAGACATTTTGGGACCCCACACCCCTATAACTTTGCCCCCCCTGGACCAAACCTCACCAAACTTTGCAAAAAAAATCAGAGTAGGCTATATACTTTTTTTTGCAAAGTTTGGTGAGGATTCGACCAGGGACAGCGAAGTTATTAGCCACCCAAAAAGTGCTCCTCCTATGGGATTAGCAACTACAGAGCCACTACGGTGGCTGTGTAATATATATTGTGTATTGTGTATTGGCATGTGTAAACATGTTATATATATATATATATATATATATATATATATATATATATATATATATATATATATATATATTTAAAACCGTGTACGAAGGTACACAAAGGATTGCCCTCCCCGGAGCAGCAGAGCAAGGCAGAACTTCTCAATCTGCACAGAACAACATAGCAGCCACGCTCGTAGATTTCACCGCAAAATAGTTTATACAGGAAACAATGTAATAATGAGCCTTTTGTATAACATTGCATCTCTTTGATTGTACCAGAAAAGTTAGTCCTATTTTGGTGTTGCTTAACAGCTGCATGTTCTCGTTCAATCAATGTGTCAGACATATTGGAATGTCTGTGTATACCACGCATGTACAATCTGCAAGCAAACACCATATCCCATTAAATGCACAAGGCATGGCAAAAAGGACAATATAGGGCAACTTTATAAGACTGAATCGATACATGAAAGCACTATCTGTAAATAGATCCTGTAAACAGGATACACAACCAGAACTTTTAAGATTAATGCGGATAAAAAATTCTGCATTAAGAAGTTCTTGTAATGAAGCCCATAAAGTGTCTAATGTTGTAAATACAAGTTGTGTGAATAACAATATGTTAATGACACACCAAATGGGCAATGCACGTATTACATAATGGAAAACATAATACTAGTCTATGCCCACCAAATGGGCAATGCATGTATTACATAATGGAAAACATAATACGATTCTATAAATAACCAGCTTAGTTGTAAAGTACATAGTGCATGGATGTAATGCCAAATAAACAGCACACATATTTCATAATAAGGTGCAAATGCATTACTGTGCAAAACCTGCTTAATCACAAGGTGCAATTGACACACATTGTGTCTGATAAACGACGCATGTATTGCACAATAAAGTGCATAATGCATTCCTTGTGCAAAATCAGCTATGTTAAAAAGTGCATAGTCCATGGATATAATAGTGTATAAGCACCACAAGCGGTACATCATAAAGTGCAAGTACATTCCTATACATACCAGCATAGTTATGAAGTGCATATTGTATTGAATCTTAAAGTGCATAGGAGCAGAAAGGAGCAAACGCGTGATTGAGTGCAGGGAAGACGGGGAACGGTAAGTCTATATAGATCCGAGGAGCGGAGCGAGCAAGAAGGAGAGTAGAATGAAAGGAGAGATGCAAGATAGTAAGGGGCCAGTCCGTGGAGAGATTTGAACACTAGGCAAAGAAAGTTGTATTTAAGTTGAGAGTGGAAAGACAACCAAGTGAGGCAAGAGAAGAAGAGATCGAGTCACGATAAGAGAGAACACAAAGTGACCGAATGGCAGAGTGATAGATAGATTTAAGAGGAGCAAGGCGTGAGTGAGGGAGACCAATTGATGGGATGCCATTGATTTTATTGAGGAAATCCTTGGTGTCTCTTAGATCCGAGGGCAGAGAAGTTACAAAGGAAACTAGGGTTTCATCAACAAACTTAGAGACATTTTCAAGAAGGGCTCTACTTAGAGTGACAATTGGTCTACCTGGAGGTTTATTCATGCTTTTATGTAACTTCGGTAAGAAATAAACTGTAGGCATGATGGGAAATTTTGGTTTTAAATATCTACACTCTTCATCATCCAAGATGCCCAAGTTCTTCCATCCTGTTAGGAATTCCATGAGTTTATGATTCATATTTTCCGAAGGGTCTCCCTCAAGTTTTTGGTAACATTTTTCTGTGAGCTGTCTCTTGGCCTCCAAAAAATAGTCATGTCGATTTTGTATGACTATATCCGTGCCTTTGTCGGAGGCTTTGATTATGCAGCCCGGACCATTTTTGAAGTTCAGTTAGTATTTTCTTTTCATGCATGGACAGGTTCTGCTTTGTCTGATGTATCCTCTTTTTTACTTTTTTCAGATCGTGTATAACAAGGTCCTGAAATGCTTTCATGTGTCCTCCAGGTTGAAAGGTAGGATTGAAACTGGATTTGAGTTTTAGCTTACTTTTTCTAGGCCAATCTGTGTGGATATTAAGTGCTTTCCTCTCAATTTCAGGGTTATCTTAACCAGTCATTAAGCCAGACACGAAATGCACCAGATCCGATAAAGTATGCATGCATGTTTTCAATGGCCACTTCTGTGTGACCAGTGAGGGAAGCCCTACATTGTACTTTTGGCGGATTCATAGCAAAACACTTTTTTAACCGTACTTTGCACAGTAACTTGTCAAAATCGGTTCTGATCTGAGCATAATCATACCAGACTGTGCGACAGAAGATGAGGCCACGTTTTAGTACTTTAATTTGTTCTGAAGGGAAGATATGTGAAGAGAGGTTTACTGCAGACATGTCTTGTAATTCACTATTTATTTTGTCACTGTCTTCTTTCCAGAGCATGACGACCTCTCTGACTTGTCGGTGTCAGAGGTGCTTGTACCCTTGTGCGTGCCTGCTTTTCCTTTTCCTCTCCATCCCATAGTTTTTCCCGGTCCTCTTCCTCTTGTTTTTTTTTTATGTTCCTTCCATCGATACCCAAAAGTCTCATTTCCTCTAAAAAATTCAATTTCTGTAATGGCTGCTCATTTTCACTGCTTGTTGTTTCTAATTCAGAGGAGGATACTGCTGTGCTGTGAGCTGTGTTTTCGACAATATTAGGATCGCAAGGAAGTTTCGGCTGCAAAGTGTCAAAACGACGTGCAAAAGTATACACACGTCCTTTCTCATAGTGCTACTTACCTCTAATAAACTTTTGCTGTTTTCTTAATTTGATATGATCTTCAAATGATTTCAACCCTCGCTTCATGCTAGTGCAAATGTGTTAACTTTCCTCGCTGGGATTAATGGCAAGCAATTGATCCTACAATTCCTGAATTGTTTGTAGGATTTTATGCCTGTCATTGCAAGCATATTTAATCAAAATGTTCAAAAATGTCACTGAACAGGTATTACTTGAATCACCCCATTCCTGTGGCATGGCAGGGTCTTGATCTTCAAAGGAGGGTGTGGTTAAAATGGCAAACTCCTCGGAATCCTGCCCATGTCTATTTAGTTTTGTAGCGAGTGCTCGTCCCACCATTTGCTTATCTCCCTCTTTTGCAATTTCTCCAGCTATGTGAGCATTGCGACTTAATTATTAGGAGTGCCATCCTGGTGAGTTATATGCTTGCTAACGTTTTTGGTAACTGGTTGTGTTTCACTAAAAATGTTTAGTGCTTGTAATCCCTGTGCATTTTCCCTGTCCATTTGTGAAATAATTTTTAAGATGAAGCGCAGTGTGGGTTGCACTTGAACTAATGTTCGCTCCGGGGGGGGCGTGGCTACATGGCCACGGAATAGGCTGTGTTTCTGTGTGCTCCTGAAGATCCGTCCATGATCCTGGCAAAACTGAGCGTTTAAAACTGGCAGACAAGTGTTGAACGACACCCACATGCATGGGAACATACTGGAGATGCAGCGGTCCGATGCCTGAAGAAATTGATAGACAAGGAACCGAGATATATGCATATTAAGTGCGAAGCACACTGGTAGCTGTAGGAACAAAGATGGCGCTGTGAGGACAAAGGAGAACAACAACAGGGCAGCACAGCAGATTTCGGAAGGAGCCTGTACCTAATAGGCTCAGTGCAGCCGCAAGGCTCAGTGCAAAAGGTACGAGAGGAACGGAGATGGCGCATGGTGTGGAATAACTAAGAGAAGCCTGCAACGTTGAACGAGAGGACCTGCGTACACCGATCGGCCCAGGGCTACACTGAGTACCCCTGAGGTCGGCTTGAAAGAAAAACCGCTGTCGCTGAACACCCACGTAGCGGTGCTGAGGAGGAGCACAGAAGCCAGGAAGACCCCGGTGGACGGGCGAAATGAGGAAAAAATCAGCCGCAGTCTCTTTTGAGCAGCTGGGCGGCGGAGCGCTCAGGCTGTAACACCACACAGCTAAGTGCACGTCGGGGGTTCCCGAACACAGGGAGGTGCAATATTGTATCTGTGAGACCGATACAATACCTCAGATGACAAATGCATTGTAAGAGTAATTGACATTGCGGGAGGCGCGTAGAGCGCCTGCAAAGGGGATACTGTGTTGAGACCTACAAGGGGACTTTATGCAGAGAGGCCCAGCTGAGAGCGAGGAAGGAGTCCAGCTGCGGATCGTAGCAGGACAGTAAGGTGGTGCAGTCCTGCAGAGCATGAGAGGAGTATGAGCCCCAACTACCTAATAACGGAAGGGAGGCAGCCGTGGGACGGCAAATAATGACGGGCCAAACGGCTGACACCAGATACAGAGCTGTAAGCGGTATGACACAAGCCAGTCCCATGTTTGGAATCTGGGCAAGCTCCCCCTCATCAAGGAGTGTGAAGGACGCATGGTAGCACACACATCTGCTACCAGGCTGTAGCCAAGGGAAACATGGACTTCGGACATTACCAGGCCCCGCGGCCAGTTGTTAAAGACCAGAAGCAAGCTGTACACCTTGCACCAGATTTGGAGAGAGGCTCTACTCTCTGGTTCAGCTGCAACGAGGTCTGGAATAGGGTCACAGCGGCGCAAGCACTAACAATTAGCCAGCAAATACAAGTTATAGGCTGTGAGACTGGAACTCAAGCAAGCAGGCCGGAAAAATTGCACGGGCGCAACCGTTAAATGGTAGTGACGGTGGGAGAAGAACGGAGAGCAGTGGAATAGCATCGTGGAAAGCCCGGAACGAAGCTCACAGTCGCATGTGAGAACTTCCCCAAGCACGCCGAAGTCAGTACACTGAACAGTGTACGTGGTGGGACAGGAACTGAAACAGAGAAGGCGTGGACTGAACTTTCTGAATTGGAGGTAGAGAGCAGTAACTAACAAACAGCGGAATCACGCACATAGCGGATGCAAGACAGTGCACTACATAGGAGGAATCGGTTGCAAACAGGAACAACTATACCGAAACGGAATATTACGCATGGGATAAGTGGTTCCAAGACGCCCCTTGTGCGGCCTGTCTGGGTCCAGGCGCTGGCAGCAGTTCCGGGCATGACGCCATGTCCAGCAAACCTCTAAGAACGAAGGGCAAGCAACCCACGCTGGACGAATATGCCACAACACCACTGGGCGCGGAAGGAGCCAAGAGTAAAGACAAAACCCCCGCTGGGAGTGCAGTCACCATGGGCACGAATCAGGAGGTCCTAGCTGCGTTCGCTGACCTGAAAGTGGCCTGGGAGACCAAACTGGGACTAGCTATGACTGAATTGAAAGCAGCACTAGAGCTCAAAGTTGGGGCAGTACAAGAGGAAGTGAATCTTCTCTGGCAAGATGTCAGGTCTCTGGCAGAACGCACAGAGAACTTAGAGAAAGAAGTGGCCCCGAACACAGCGGACTGTGCAACACATTAATCAGATCTTCACGCCCTAGTGCAATGCGTGGGCAACCTAGAAAGCAGAGCGGAGGAGGCAGAGGGACGTGCCCGGAGGAATAACATCCACATTGTTGGCCTATGGAGTTCATTGAATCTATGCTGCTACAGGAGATAACCAGCAGAGTGCTGTCCCAGGGGTTTGCGGTGGAAAGGGCGCACAGGGCCCTAATGAAGAAGCCGCTGCCAGGAACCCCCCCTAGGCCAGTGGTTGCCAAGATCCTGAACTATCGAGATCGGGAAAGAATCCTTGAACACTTCTGGAAGGGCGGAACAATACAGAGGGGAACAGCAAACATAACCACATACCCAGATTATACCCTGTTGGTACAACGTAGTCGCATGAACTTTGGGGCTGTGAAGAGGAGATTGCGGGAAGCAGGCCTCAAGTATATTTTGCTCTACTCAGCGAAGCTGAAGGTGTTCCACAAAAACAGAACCTTCTTTTTCGAATCCCCGGAAGAAGCTATGGGATGGCTCGACACACAGAGCTGCCCCCAGGAGTCGGGCATCCAGACGGGAGAAGGAGAAGGAAGAGATAAGTAATCTGTGCCTGTGGCGCCAAGGGGTGTTGCAGCCTAAGACAATGGGACTTGATTATCGTATAAGATGTAGCTTATGGGCGTGCAGGATTAGGGAAATAAGTGGACATGATCCGTGAGCATGAGACTCTTGATACGAGCACGGGAGCCTTGCAGAGCTAGTCCTCAGTCCCCCATAAGGAGTAGCTTAGTTAGGTCACCGGTAGTCCGGTGACACCCTGCCGGGCTCCTGCCCTCGGCATTCCGAGGCAGAACCAAACGCGGGGTTGCCTGAGATCCAGGGATGGAGCTGGGCACCTGTTGGGGCTGGGAGGGGCGGAGGGAGGGAAAGGGCGGAGTGTTGTGGTTTGTTGTTGGGACAGGGTGGGAGGGGGAGTTTGTTGGGGGAGGGCGGGTAACGGCCAAACTGAGAATCTTATTAGGCGCGATGGGAGGTGGCGAGAGAAGGCGGGATACTATACCTATGGCGTCGGGGTGCCTTAGAGTGGTTACCTGGAATGTCAGGGGCCTCAATAGTTACTTGAAGCGTAACAAAGTAATGATGTACCTGAGAAGGATGAGGATCGACATAGCATTATTGCAGGAGACCCACCTTACCAGGGAGAAATTGGAGGTGGTCAAGAGGAAGTGGAGGGGGAGCATTGCGGGAGCCACATATTCTGCCTCCGCAAGAGGAGTCATCACATGGGTAGCACCTCACGTACCATTTCAATTGCTCCAGTCTACGGGAGATCCAGAAGTTAGAATGATAGTAGTGCGAGGGATGTTGGAAAACCGGGAAGTGAGTATTATAAATCTATACGCCTCTAACCAGGATACAGCAGCTTAATTCCGGACTTTGTATGGCAAAATTAGCCCCCTTTTGGGTGGCATGATCCTATGGGGCGGAGACTTTAATTGTGTACTGAATCCCAAGATGGACAGATCAGATCGTAAACTAGACAAATCCACCCCGGCTGCAAAGGCGCGACAGGCCCTCCTGAAAGATTTTGACTTAGTAGATGTCTGGAGGCAATTGCACCCAGCAGACAGGCAATACTCACACTATGCAGCACCACATGACCTGCACATGAGGCTTGACTATGTGTTCGCCGCTGCCGAGCTTGTAGGCGAGATGAGAGGTGCGGAATATAAGGCCAGGGTGCTCTCAGAAAACTCCCTTCTGGTCCTAGAGTGGCGACACCAACCCCCTAGAGCACGGATTCCGACGTGGAAACTCAGAGCTGAGGCTCTAGAGGACTCAGGATTCCGGGAGGACCTAAGGGAGGCAATCACGGAGTACTTTGAGATTAACACCGGTAGTGTTCGGAATATGGGAACTGTGTGGGAGGCATTGATGGTAGTAGTGCGGGGGGTGGCAATGTCAGAATCCAGAGGGCTCCTGGGGGGCATTGAACGAGAGCTGCAGGAAGCGGAGAAGGAGTTGGAACACATTATACGTAGGGGTGGCACCTCTTGGGAAGACGGGGTCAGGATGAGACAGCTACAACAAGCTAGCAGTGAACACTGGGACAGGTTATGTAAATTAAGCTATAAGAAATATGGGGAGAGACAGCATGCGGGGGGAGACAAGCCGGGCAGATTGCTGGCCTGGCTTTATAAGAGCGAAGTATCACAGCCGGTGATCAGGGAAAATTAGAGGGGAGGGAGGCCAGATCCTGGATACACAAGAGGGAGTGAATGAAGAGTTCCTCAGATATTATAAACATCTCTATGAGGACCCAGGAGAAGAGAGGGACCAAGAAACTCAGGAAATGCTAGAAGATATAGGCTTGTCCACCTTAGACGATTTAGAACGGGCAGACCTGGACGCCCCAATCATATTAGAAGAACTTGAGATAGTGATTCAGCAACTGCCCACTTGTAAAGCTCCGGGGTCAGACGGGCTCCCAAGCGAATTTTACAAAACTTACAAACAAGAGCTGCTTCCCCCGTTGCTGGCTATGCTTAATGAGGCGTTTGAGCATGGTAGGTTGCCAGAGCCCCTACGGAAGGTGGTGATTATTCCGCTTTTAAAGCTGGGTAAGCCTAGCACGGACTGCGGGTCATATAGACCCCTATCGATGCTTAACCAGGACGGCAAAATCCTTACGGCAGTGCTGGCTAACAGGCTTAAGCGAGTCATCGGCAAACTGATACACCCTGACCAAACAGGCTACGTCCCTGGCAGAAACATAACTGATAACCACAGAAGACTGCACCATAATGTTGATCAGACAGAAGAGGACCCGGGTGAACTGTTGATCGTCTCGCTTGATGCGGTTAAGGCTTTCGATTCACTTAGATGGCCCTGGCTGTTAGCTACTTTGAGAAGCTACGGAATGGGGCCGGGGTATCTCAGGTGGGTCAAAATGTTATACAGCTCCCCAATTGCAAGGGTTAAAACGGGGGCCATTATCTCAGACAAATGGCAACTTAGCAGGGGCACTAGACAGGGTTGCCCATGGTCGCCCATGTTGTATATACTAGCATTGGAACCATTGGCTGTCTGTCTTAGACAACAATATGGGAAGATAGGGATCCGCACTGCAAATGGTCCGCATCTCATTTCATTATATGCTGACGATATACTCTTGTATCTGCACTTCTCAGAGGAGAATATACAGTACATCCTGGAGGTGATGGAACGATACACTACCCTCTCTAGCATAGCGGTAAACCCCAATAAATCTTGCATGTTCCCCCTGGGGAGATACAGACGTGCCTCACCAAGGAGCTTACCGGTATTGCCGATACCCTGGCGAACCAAGACGTTCCGATATCTTGGAAGTGACATATACCACACAACAGGAGAAGAACACAAATACAACACGGTAAAGGCAGTTGAAAGCATTAAAAATAGCATGGGATTCTGGTCCAGACTACCCCTGGCCATGATGGGGAGAGCTGCTCTGATTAAGATGGTAGTCCTGCCCAGACTGTTACATTTCTTCGTAAATATCCTGTATGTGATCCCGAGGCGCTTCTTCACTAGTATGCACAGCTTGTGCAGGGGCTTTATATGGCACAACTCCAGGAACAAGGTGGCCCTCTGGAAATTACAGAATTCATGCGACAGGGGGGGAATAAACCTGCCGAATTGTGAGTTATATTACTTGGCAGGACAACTGCAATATATGGGTAGGTGGCTGTCAGAAGAAGAAACGGCCGAAACCAGGCTGTTGTGCATGGAACCTGCTCCCTACTTCCTTAGAGAGGTAGTGTGGTTATCAAAACCAAGGATTCTGGATATGGCGAGGCTGTTGGTGCTTGGCTGCAAGGTGTGGCACAGGGCATGGCAGATGGTGGGATACCCGTGTCCGTTCTCTATGCAGGTGCCGCTGGTGGCGCTATGCAGAGAAGACCCCCAATTGATAAAAGGGGTCCACAGATACTGGGAACCAATGGGCCTGGCTACCCTGGGAGATATATGGCAGGAGGGGAGGCACTGGAATTCCAGAAACTAATGGAGGACACCGGGGTGCATAAAAGGCAACACATTACCTACTCCAGAATCGTTAAACAAGTGTGTGAGAAGTGGCCGGCGGCGGTGCTTGCAGAGCAGCCGGATGCCACCTTTGAGGCTTAGCAGTGCACGGTGGTGGCGCGAGTTATGGTTGCTTAGCTTACCATGACAGGCGAATTTCAAGGGTTTTTCGGTTTTACTTGGAACCATAACGTCCCTTTAACAAAGTTTTTTTACTGAATTTCATAGGTTTTTAGTAGCGCAACTTAACCATAACGTTCCTGTAAGAAAGTTTTTTTCACTGAATATAGATATACAGATAACAGAAATGTCTAGTACTTTGGAATGGCTGGAAGAAAATTTTCCTCGGGATGAAATGAGTGAAAACAGTGATACTAATGGTAGACACTACACTTCTCTATATAAACCAATTATTACCCATTACTTATTATGTACTTACAATATCAATTGTTTGCTACCATTCACCAATGCAGGCGCCATTTCTACGCATTTACTTTGTTCCTCTGGAGAACTTCGCACTCTCCCAGCAACTCCCACAGGCAGGCCACACCACCTGTCAGCTCAACCCATCTGCTCTTCACACGTCAAATCACATAAACATTCTTTGCAAGGAGCAAGTCTCACACCCTGACAAAACGTGCCACAGTGCCGGGATCCCATGACCGCAGTTATATATTAGAGGCCTATAATTTGCACACATGTGTTTGTACTATCCCACTTTGGGTCACTAGCGAGGTGAACGGTGTGCGGGTCTTGCCACCTTACAAATACAGACACATAATAAATACGTAATAGTAATGCTTTTACGTTATAATGCAGATGGTACCAAAAACAATGGAGAGCTAAGTGGATTCACACAAAATAAAGTATCACTTTGTAAGGAAACCTTCACAACAATAGGTAATCTACCAAGCAGGAGCCACAAGAACTCCTGCAATTGTATTCACCCTCCCCTCTTGCTTCTCCACTCTTTTGACGGCTAACTCTCTGTTCTCTCCTCCTTTCCCTTCTCCCGTTTCCTATCCCCTCCCCTTACTTTATTCTATGCACTTACTCTATCAGAATAGTCTCTGGACCTAGTATGATAGCAACCTCGTCTGTCTCCTCCCCCCTCCCCTTACTGGTTTTTTCCTCCCCACCACCCCTCCAGCACTATCTGAAATGTCGTCAGGCCTAATATGATAGTCGCTTGTTTTGTTCCTCCCATACCTTTCTGCACCCCTCTCCCTCACCTCTTGTTTTTTTTCCGGCACTACCAGAAATGTCGTCAGGCCTAGTACGGTAGTCGCCTGTCTGTTTCCATTTCCTTCCCACTCTCCCCCTCCCTTCCTTATCTATGTCCTAGCTCTTGCACTATCTGAAATGTCGTCAGGCCGAGTACGATAGTTAATTTCACATCCTCACTGTTCATGGCTTGTAAGAATGTCATTGTTTTTTCTCTTGTTCCCTCCCTGCCTGGAAGTGCTTTGAAACACATTGTGTATAGGCGCTATATAAATAAACTATCATATCATATCAATGCAGGTCACTACACTGCATATATAAAAAAGAATTGTGGATGGGTCAAATGTAATGATATTAACATTACTGTAAAATAGGGATTACTAGCAAATCTTGTAAATGCTTACTTAACATACTTAAAACCAGAATTTACTAACTAATCTGTGTATGAACTTAAAGAAAACTTGAACTTCACAACTATGACCAGTTAGAAAATGCCAACAGGTACCTAACTGCCCCAAGATTCTGCAACATGCAAACAAATAAATGAATACCATTAAAATGAAACAGGAAATTAACAGTTACAAGACGCCAACAGATAGCATAAAATGAGAAAAGAAATAAACAAATAAAATACACCAACTGCTATCTAATTGAAACAATACTACCACTACTTCCAAATCAAAAACCATACACATATTCAATTCCTCCTACTCAAGTCAATGAAAGAAATGTATTGTACCACAACGTAGAAAGTTTTTTTTTTAATCCAGCATGGATTTTTTCCCCACACACCCAATGATTTCATCAACAAACATAGGAACTGAGGAAATTGGACAGTCCACTGGTTTAAAGTATAGTACTTCTAAAGTGCTAACTATGAGGGTCTACAAACTACATAAATGTCTGCTATGCAATGCAATACTCATTATAAACTACCTACACTAACATGTGTTTTTTTCTTTTATCACAGTGATTGAAAAAAAATGTCTGCTCCAACTACCCATGTCATGAAAAAACTGCTAAAAACAAGGGGGTTCCTGGGAGTCTCTCTGCCAGACATTAGTCCTGGGTACGAGAGCCTTACCCAGATTCATTATCTCACTATCTTTCAGAGGAGACATATCCCAATCATATCAGTCTTTGTCCTGCCCAGGGGCAGTCCAGCACCAACATGCTAGGCAATTCTCCTCTAAACAAGAGTAGCAACAGCAACCCCAGACACGTGTTTCGGTCTGGTTGGGCCTCATCAGTACGATGGACCTATGCCTCTCTAAGAATAGTGAGTAAGGGATCCACGTCTGGATTCCCCTAGTAACTTAGGGTAGGACCCAAAGTTACTTAAATATGCAAAAAACAAGGGGGTTCCTGGGACTCTCTCTGCCAGACATCAGACCTGGGTGCAAGAGCCTTACCCAGATTCTTTAGCGCATTACCTTTCACACAGGAAAAATATCCCAATCATATCAGTCTTTGTCCTGCCCAGGGGCAGTCCAGCACCAAAATGCTACGCAATTCTCCTCTCAACAAGAGTACCAACAGCAACCCCAGACACGTGTTTCAGTCTGATTGGACCTCATCAGTAGAGTGGAGCTGTCCATCTCTAAGAATAGTGAGAAAGGGGTCCACGTCTGGAATCCCCTAGTAACTTAAGGTGGGACCCAAAGTTACTTAAATGTGCAAAAAACAAGGAGGATTGTGGGAGTCTCTCTGCCAGACATTAGTCCTGGGTGTGAGAGCCTTACCCAGATTCTTTAGCTCACTATCTTTCACAGAGGAGAAATATCCCAATCATATCAGTTTATGTCCTGCCCAGGGACAGTCCAGCACCGAAAAGCTAGGCAATTGTACTCTGAACAAGAGTACCAACAGCAATCCCAGACATGTGTTTCGGTCTGGTTGGATCTCATCTGTAGGTTGGAGCTGTGCCTCTCAAAGAATAGTGACCAAGGGGTCCACCTCTGGATTTCCCTACTAACTTAGGGTACGACCCAAAGTTACTTAAATATGCAAAAACAAGGGGTGTCCTGGGATTGCTACTGGTACTCTTCTTCAGAGGAGAATTGCCTAGCATTTCGGTGCTGGACTGCCCCAGGGCAGGACAAAGACTGATATGTTTGGGATATTTCTTCTCTGTGGAAGATAGTGAGATGAAGACTCTGGGTAACTCTCTACTAATCAGGAATAATGTCTAGCTGAGGGACTCCTAGTACCCCTCTTGGTAATTTGCATGAAAAAACCGCATACAACCACAAAAGTCAAACAGTAAGTATATAATGATTGGACTCACAAACACCACAGCATAACACAACCATTCAACCAAACACCTGACCATACACCACAATCCAAAATGTTTGCTTTCATGGGTATCTTATGCTGCAACGCTTGTTGCCAAACACTACAATCTTGACTGCATGACCTGGCCAAAACTCTTCATACAGCCTCACCAAAAGGAACACTAAGTATATAATAATTAAACTCACCGCAACATAACACAGCCATGAAACGAACACCTCACAAATAAATACAACCCAAAATGCCTAGAGTCTTCATTACCAACATTCTGAACACAATCCAACAAACTAAGACACATCATCTCACTGTCCTATACATACTATTACACTACTACCAATCAGTACACACATTTTTAAAAACATATCCCCTAAGCAGCCCACATATCACAGTCAAAGTCTTTGGTAACATGGCTGTGTTATGCTGCAGTGGTTGTAGCCAGGGTCTAGAGTCTTGGGTGCATGGGTGAAGGCCATGCACCCAAGACTCTAGGCCCTGGCCACAACCACCACAGCATAACACACCCATAGAAACAAACACCTACCAAATAACCACAACCCAAAACCATAACACATCCAACTCAAAACCTACCCACTTCAATTAACATTCTAAAAAATAATTACAACCAATGTAGAAACTCTTCAATACATACCCTCTTCACCCAAATCTCTTCTAACGACCCAAAACCAACATCATGCTAAACTAAAGTAGCCAGTAGTGCGCTCAGTGTTTATTATGTCCGCAGACACCACAAACACATCACGGCCTTCTCCCACCTAAATACAGCATTTGACCCATCTCTTACTCCCCCACCCTCTCCAACCACTCATACACACCAACACACTTCCGAAAATTGGATTCATGCTCACTTCCAGTGCACGTCCGCGCATCCAATATGGCGGGCGCCTCGAAACAATTTGACACACCTCACGCCTCAGCCCAGCCACTCAGAGAGCACGTTGCGTGTCCGTGGACATGACGCAAGCCGATTATCAATTGGTGTCCTGTCCGCGGAGCGAACAGGGAAGTGTGTCCGCGGAGCGGACATAGATATCACTCATTTTTTAAGACCTACTTTTTGATCGTTTTAACAGATTTTCACCAAATTTACAAAAGCACGCTTTCGCGACCAAGCCGCCCTCCTGCCACACCTTTGGTGAAAATCCGTCCAGCGGTTTGGGCTGTAGGCGCGACAGACATTTTTTCTCCATTCAGTCTATGGGAAAAAAATAAATTTTGGGACAGATATATATAATGCATGTGTTTTTAACAAGGTCACCCTTCTCATTTGCACATTACTCATGCATTTTTCCCTGTGGTCATTTTCGTTGAACATACTTTTTTAAATGGTGGCTTCCAACCCCCCACCTAACCTACCACTGCCACCCACCGCCCTATCCCCTACCCTCAAACACACAACACATATAAAATAAAGAAACAATGAAAACGACCACAATGAAAAATGCACACGTAATGTGCAAACGAAGAAAGTGGCCTTGTTAAAAACACAGCATATATACATATACACATCTGTACAACTTTTTTCATGCCCCTATAAAGTGGCTCATCACTTGTTCTTATCATTGTGCTTTTGTACAGTCTGGGGAATAATTACGCCACCTGTAAGTAAGTTGTTGCAGGTGATTTCAGGTCGAAAATGAGATCCCTATTCTTCAAATAAATACAAAAATACAAATGCATAATGGTGCACAGGAAGAATAAGTTAAATACCTGTAAACACAGATCTTTACGACTTGCTTTGAATATTGCCAAGCTCTGGGCTGGCATTCCGGACACTGAAACAAAACATGTAAAACTCTGAGGTAAAACATGCTTTGACTGTACATAGATGAGAGTGTCCTTGACTGTAATGTTCATTGCATACCCTCTGCGAGCGCAATGGCTCCTGGAGCGCATGCACTCCTGAAGGAGTGTTCACGTCTGGAAGTAGGCATTTAATTGTGCTGCCCTTCGTGTATTCTTTCCACCCCCTGATGTGGCTGGGAAAAGGACACAGTGGGCCTCATTACGAGATTGGCGCTAAAAATCTGTCTCTACCGGCATGCCGATAACAACATGTCCATGTAGCCTCAATCCTGCAAACAGCGGCTGATCATGAGTGTGCGAGCACGCGCAAACCTGCATGCCGCCAACGCCCGTACCGGCATGCTGGTAACGACTCTCAAACCCCCAGATTGTAGCATCATGAAATGCGCACATAACACCTCCGCCATCGGCAACCCCCAAATAGCGGTACCGGTATTAACAGAGTGTTATAAGCGGGTCTCTTATTGCCGGACCCGGAAGTGACATCATTGCGCCGGAACGGGAAATCCCCCGGCAGCCATCTCCAAAAACACAATCCATTGCCATCCTCCACAGGCTGAACCTTCTCAGGCTGAACCCCAAACACACCTCAGAGAAAATGTCAAAGGCAACCCAGAAAGGCACTGGCTGCCTGCGGAAACCAAGATTCAAGAACAAGGAGCTCAACATGCTCGCAGATACCCTTGTAGATCATGCGGACGTGGTCTTCTGTGCTGACCTCAGGTGCCCTACACAGCTCAGGAAGAAGGCGATCTGGGAGGAAGTGGCAAGGAAAGTTAGTGCGATTGGCACCACCACACGCACTGGGCGAGATTGCAAAAAGCGCTGCGATGACCTGCGGCTAAGAGTGAGGAATATCCTGTCGGCCAATCAGAGCCAGGGGCTGGCAACAGGCGGCGGTTCCCACTCACCCATTAAATGGGCAAGGTGGGAAGAAACATGCAGCACATTGATAGATGTCGAGTCCATCGAAGGAGTTGGTGGAGCGGAGTGTGGAGTGCCATCATCGGAAGAGGAAGGTGAGTGTCCCTACAAACATCTGACAACCAATGATCACAGTTGACCAACAAATGTGACAGTGATGCGAGCCAATACATGGCCGATCATACACACATACACATATCCCTATCCAGATGCCTGGCTCCACCACTGTCACATCAAAATGCATGCTGCATGCCGCTCGCATACACAAATACACACCCGACACACAGATGACCTGCATGTGTCACACAGCACGCAAGACACAACACACCCGTAGGCCCCACAGCAGACACCATGGTGAACATGTGAACACCTGAGGGATGGCAACACCCCCCCAAACCTTGCACGTACCCAGCCTGCTGCAAAAACAGGCATGCAGCTAATCACATGGCGCCAACTGCACAAAGACCAATGCATGCATGATGCAAGCACCACCATCACTGATGCCCTGCCTCTCTCTGTCCCCCACAGGTACGGATGCAGACACCGAAGAACGCGATGGAACTGCACAAGCCACGACACCAGCCAAAAGGCCCAGGGGCCAAGATGTTGGCACCAGGCCATCCACGTCAAAGGGATTAAGGATGGCCCAAGTGCCACACAAGTCAGCCACCAGTGCCCAACCAACCCCACAGCCACCTATACAGGACCAGCAGACACCTGCCCCTGCACCCCTTGAGACACAACCCACACAGGGTGAGGCCACATCTGCAGAATATGAGCATGAGGGCTCACAGTCCGCTGCCACAAGCTCTATAGGGGAGACAGCTGCATCAGCACTGCATAGGGGCGACGAGAAAGTGGTCCATGATGACAACACTAATACTGGAGTCTTCTACTCAGAGGATGTTGGTCAAACCCCAAGTCTCTAGGTCACCCCACAGGGCACCCCTCACCAGGAATCTGTAGGACAGGGCAGCCATGGAGAGTGGTCACCAATAGTGCACAGCCCCGTATTGGCTACAGACACAACACCAAGCCTACTATCCACCTCCACCACGCGATACGGGATCTCGAAGGACGTATGTTCAGGATGGAGGGCCGGCAGGAGGAGATGCATGGATATGTGAAACAATACCTCGCAGATGGCGAAGCAACACGCCGTGCAATGCGTGACACCACTGCAGCCGTTATCAAGGCCATCAACCGGAACACTAAGCGCGTCCACGATGGATTTGCTGCTGTGGGCCAAATCCTCACCAGGGTAGCCAACAGTATGGAGCAGCGACAAACAGCAGCTTCGGGGACACAACCATCAACATCATCTGCATCTACCACACCAGCAAGTTCCACTCAGACCTGCCCTGTGCGCAGGTCCCTGCGCAGCGCCCGGCGCTCGGAGATGCAACCCCCTCCTCCGAAGGGGGGTCCACAGTAGCAGGGGCACCCTGCACATGTTGAGTTGCACTGCATCCTGACACCTGTTATGCCATTGATGTCTTGGGGTGTTGTGGAGGAGGAGTGTGTGGGGGGTGTGGGGGGTGTGAAGAGGGAGTGGGGGGGTAGAGTGTTCATTCACATTGTATTTACCATCAGTTCAATACACCCGTTGTGTAAAAACCTCACATGAGTGGATATTGCTTCTTCGGTGTGTGTCAATTTATTGCTATACAGTGCACTGTTCCCATATACTGCCACACCCAGTGCCCAGAGCCCCACATGCATGGCACCCTCTGCATTCCAGTACATCAGAATGATTGGTCTATGACCAATTGGAGCACAGCACGTCCCTCAAGTGTATCGCGTCCTGGCCGATGTCCAACATCTACTCCTTCCTCTTATTCTACTTCACCTGGTGGTGGCTGGTCCATGTCAGGTGGCGTAGTCACGTTCTGCCGGATGCACATGTTTTGCAGCATGGCACATACCATGATGATCTTGCCCACCTTCTCAGGCCCGTAAATGAGGGTGCCATCCGACCTGCTGAGGCAGCTGAACCGTGCCTTCCACAGGCCAAAGGTCTGCTCCATGACCACACGCGTGTGTATATGGGCACGATTGAAGTCCTCTTCGCGCCTGTTCTGCGGATTCCTGACAGGGGTGTTGAGCCACCCCTTCACGGGATAGCCAGAAACACCTGCATGGGAGCAGAAGAAGGTATGTTTCAGGATACTGCTCTATTTCCATTTGTGCTCAGCCTGTACATCGTTCATGTTCACATGCAGTATTCCGTCGATGGCTGCTATTGGCTTCACATCTGCACAACTATCTTCCCTGTACACTACTTGCCAATCCATGGTGCTGGTCTTGGGTGACGTACATGACTTAGGGGCCTTGACATTGGAACCGTATATATGGGTGGGAGAGCCCTAACCAGACTCAGGACTGAGGGCTATTTACAAATGTGTACAAGAAGGGGGGTGTCCTGACTGGAGAAGTCTAAGCCGACTGCAGCTTATTAATTGCAGTCTAAGTTTAAAGACAATGTGCTATTTTTGGGTGTCACAATTTATATATTACCAAGGATAGCAGTACATGAAAAAACCGTAATAATCCACATGTGCTAGATCATTAGTTTGCGAGAGAACAGCTTTTATTAAGTGGCCAGGAGGATCTATAAATCACGGCCACAAACCAAAGCATGGGAGTTAACCTAGTAGATGGAATAAAGCCATATGGAAAGTGAAAAAATAACAAAGAAAAAATAAATAAGTGTATTGGATGGAGCCATATACACAAAAGTTTGTGACTGGACCCAAAGGTAGAAGATGAAGTTAGACATGGAAGTCAATAAAAGAGCGACATGGAAAACAACGTACTAACTGCACAAAGACAGGATACAAGAAAAGGCACTACATAGTAGAGCTATGAGGATATGTGCCTAAACTCTGTCTAAAAGAAAGTGGAAATGAAAGATAGTGTACGCCCTTATGAAATTCCAGGCTAATGGTTCTTCGTCGACATTTTTTCTTACTAAGGGACTGTTACCTACTGGCAATGTTGGATCAATCCCACACAATGGCGGGGACTCCTTTCCTTGGCTCCATGAAGAAGGCTGTGACCCACTAAAGCCGAAACGTCCTGGGACTCCTTTACCCTAGCGGTGTGGCGGGGTCCCGCTTAAATCTTAGTAGAGATTTACTTCAGTGACGTCGATCAACTACTTTTTGGTCACCCTTCAGCCTGGCTTAGTTAAACCCATCCAAGGACTTTACTTTTGAGGATTATTTAGGTTTCACCAGTTACATGTTGCATTGGGTAAACCTGTGGAAAACCTGTTGGGTTAAATTGATCTACAATTAGAAAAACAGAATGTATCAGCAACAACAGGATGCATGTATACTTCTGTCATGTTTTGTACTAGTGACAACACACAGCATGTGCATGTTTGACTTTGCTTTATTCTCTGCTACATGCCTTTCATCTGTATTTGTTTGTATTGTGATGTGTGATTTGGGTGAAAAATGTACACCCCTGTATATTGTACTTACAACTCCTTCACAAAATGTGTAAAAGATTAAGGACAGCCACTTAATAAAAGCTGTTCTCTCGCAAACTAATGATCTAGCACATGTGGATTATTACGTTTTTTTCATGCACTGCTATCCTTGGTAATATATAAATTGTGACACCCAAAGATAGCACATTGTCTTTAAACTTAGACTGCAGTTAATAAGCTGCAGTCGGCTTAGACTTCTCCAGTCAGGACACCCCCCCTTCTTGTACACATTTGACATTGGAACCACCAGCCACCCAGATGACTTGACAAGGGCTGTGTGGCAGGGGATGACTCCAAATGCATGTTGGGCAATGTTTGATGCATTAGGCTGCTGTACTATATGATATTGCTTGTTCAGACTATGATGCATATGGGTCATTGTAGATGCCATGCACGTGACCCTCAACGTCTACACACGCGTCACATTAAATGGCACAATGTGAATGTTGGTAGTATCTGCCAGTGTTGGGTAGAGTACCTTATATGACGCATGGTGTCGACTTGCATGCTGGTACTTATGTGCTGTGGGCAATTCCCATGCCTATCGCACCGATGTAGGTGTTGCTCACTACATGATGTGTTCAATTTGATGCATCCTTGTTGCATGTGTACTGCCATTATTTTTCATCCGCACATGTTACCATGGTGTAATGCAGGTTTGCTGTCAGGGAGGGGCAGTGACAGCGGAAATACCTGAGGTGGAATTGATACTGCGAACTCATGGATGCTTGTTTCTTGCGAGGTGCTTCAATGCGGTCATGTGTTTTCGGCTTCGTGGACATGTGAAGGTGCGTTGTGGTGCTGAGGGCATGGTCAGGTGAAGTCCTCTGGACATGTTCAAGGGTGTGTGCTGATTGTGTGTGTGAAATATACACACAAATTGGTGTGCGGCCAGAGTGCGTCAGACTCCATTGTCTGTGTCATGCATCATATTTGGTTGATTATAGGCACGGTCTTTGGCAGCATTGACAGTGTCCAGACACCCCATTGAGGGCACTCCCATGGCCCAGAGGGCAGTCTCCTTGCGTACGCATATACACCCCCCAACACTCTCCCATGGGCCAGAGGGCAGTCTCCTTGCATATGCATGTACACCGCCCCAACACTCTCCCATGGGTCAGAGGGCAGTCTCCTTGCGGATTCATGCACACCTTCACACTCTCCCATGGCCCAGAGGACAGATTCACCCAGCAGCCAGCCACGTTGTACGACGTCTCTTTACATGTAGCGGGGTAGTGAGGAGTTCCGCAGCACCATAGCATCATGCGTGGATCCTGGGTATCTGGCACAGCAATGTGTTATCATCTTGCTGGCATCACACACCATCTGCACATTTATGGAGTGGTATAGCTTCCGATTGCAGTACACCAGCTCCACGGCATGTGGGATTACCAACTCCACGTGGGTGCAGTCGAGGGCACCAATTACATTGGGCATGCCTGCCAGTGCATGGAATGCTATTTTGGTGTCATTCGCCTCGTGGTGTCCGTGGTAGGGATATGTAGGCCCTTGCATGCTTTAGGAGTGCATCAAGCACTTGGTTTAGCACACCAGAGAAACATGGTTGCAAGATGCCATGCAGCAGGCCCACTGTGTGCTGGTAGGTGCCTGTGGCCAGGAAGTGGAGCACAGATGCCACCTTCAGCAGAGGGGGGGTGGCAGTGCGGATGTTGATCAGACTGACCAAGTCTTCAGGTATTAATTCCACTATGGTCGTAATGGTGTCCCTGTCCAGGCGGTACAGGGTGTGGATCTGTGCTGGGGTAAGTTCAATGGATTGGCCCTCATGTGTGGAATTGGTGGCTCCCTGCAGGGTACAACTGGCTGCACTGGTGGGATTTGCTGGCCCAGTCTCACCCTTCCTCTCCTTCTGCGTCTCCTCTGTGTTGCCTGGTGTACTGCTTGCTCAAGGAGTAGCAGTGCAGGCATGTCCTCCAGCTCCAGTATGGCGAGTGCAAGTGGTATCATTTTGGTCTTGGAAGGGGTTTGGTGTGTGGGTGTGCTCCTTTTGTGCAGGGCCTGGCTCCACCTGTGCTGATTGTGTGCAACTGTGACAGTTGGGAGCACAGCAGTTTCTTATTAACGGGTGATCCACAAAGCCGGTATTGACGGCATCTTGGTGCCCTTCTTACCGGCATCTGGATAAGACAAGGGTCCTCCAATGCTTAAATTGTAAAAAAAATAAGTGCCAGGGCTCACATAATTTCTAACACAACTATTACACGTCAGGATGGACTGCTCCCGGCACACTGGTGCCACCAGCCACGGCTGAACCCCATGCTGTCAACATATATGAGGTTAAAGCTGCAACTCCCACAAGCTTATTGTGGTTAACAGAGGAACTGCCTACGGCAGATGTGCTATTTACAAATATCAACCTACATGCACATAAAATAACATACTCGTCGTGTCTTGACGTGAGACACATGTTTAAGTGTGTTTTTAAACACAATCATCTTTTGAATTTTGTTCTCGTTCTATAGGTGTTTATTAAGTGACTGACAGGTAAAATAATAAAGTTGCCAAACCACCACATACTCAAACTGAGTCCGAGACAATAAGTGCCAGGGCTAACACCCCCACAAATTAAACACTGGGGTCCTCAGTTTCCCTCTCTTGGTGTCACTGGTATTTTCCTGTTCTCAGTGGTGCAGAGCTGCCAGCTCAGTGGCATGGCTTACCTGATCACCCCAGGCACACACACTTTCAATGTGGGTGTAAGAAGTCTAAGAACCTGGCTAAATCGGTATACCGTCGTTTTATCGACAGGCATTTTGGCACTGGGCAGAGCACCTTGCTGACCCTGCCCAGTCCGATGTGCCCAGCTGTTTTTCCTAAGCCAGATCCACTCCCCTGACCAGAATTGACGGTGCCATTTAAAAACGTATCCAGTGAGTATAAATAGGAAGAATTGTGTCACTAGCATATATACTTTGCATAGCCTTATGCCTATCTTAGACCCATCCTATCTTTCCTCCAGAACGAGTATTGTTAGAACTATCTCTGTGCTGATCCTTTTCTCATCTGAAGAAGGCGAGTTTCCTTAGCAGGCAGTCACCCTGATCAAATGACTGTGTTCCTGTGTGGTATTCGTTTTTTTTCATAGTCATCCTCTAGTGTAAGAAACCCATTTGTCATTTTTAAAAGTGCGCTCCTGTTTTCCATTCTCGCGCCTATCTCGAAAAACAACCTCTACTAAAACGTCTGTAACTCCCTCCGTTTTTGTGATAGAAAAGAAATGTCAACTCCTGCTTGTAGCTAACATCCATATCTATCCAAATCAATGCTATGGGGATTTTTACGCGTGTAAAAAAGCTTTTAATTGCTTCCAAATTGGATTTTAAGATTTCAAATGTTTTCTTTGGATTAAATCATTGCTTGTGTTTGTGTGCAACTATCCAAAGCAGCTCCCATAAGAATTTATAACAATTTCAGCAATTTTTACCATATTTGTTGTTTTTGCCCAGTCCATTCTAAAGATAACTTTAAAAGCCATTCTGACAGCTTGACAGTCAATTCTGTTTTTCTGTTGTGTTTGCTGGGGGAAGTGGGATTGATATTCTGTTTGAATTCTGCCATGCCTGAATACCTGCTCTCTCCCCCTATCTCTTTAAATTGCCTATTGGGGGTTGAGAGGTGTGCAGGGGGAAACTCTAACCACAGTGCTATCTGATCTGAACCAACACAAAAGTGTTATTTTCTGTGCTGAATTGTTTTGCTCACTACTTACTGTATTAAAGAGATTATTCAGTGTTACATCACCCCATTGGTGATGGTTGTGTATCTATTAAAACACATTGGCCCTCATTACGACCCTGGCGGAGTGGGTTTACGCCAGCGTTATTCGCGGCGGACCCGTCCGCCCTACTACGAGTTCCCGTAGCGCCATGGAGCGTTTTCCGCCTGGTTTTTCCGGGCGGAGAAATCCATGGCGTTACGGGACCTTGTTGTTAATTACGCCACCGTATTTAACGGTGGCGTAATTAACGCCTTCCCCACTCCCATTATACCTTATGGGGCAAAAATGGGAATGGGGAAGGGTAAAATGGGGGATGGGGATTTACCGCCCCACCAAGGTCGGAATGGGGCGGACAATCCGCCAACCCCCATGGCGCTATCGGCAGCTTTCCGCCATGCTCCAGGGTGCATTTTGCACCGCGATTTCCGCCAGGGTCGTAATGAGGGCCATTGTGATTACATTTTAAATACATAAATAAATATTTACCTTTGCAAACCAGCATGATTCCTGGTTCAGTGTGACAGGGGAGGGGAGGGTGAAGGGGGGGGGGTTCCAGGAGAAGGGTGTGATATGTGTGGTATATCGTTTGGAATAATGAACTTTTAGACAAAAATAAATAAGGATTTCAGTTGTGCACTACATGCTAGGCGTTGACTTGGGTGTGTGCCGGATTGAAATCAGTTACAGTGGCTAAGGGCAGATAAAGGGTTGGGGGGTCGGGAATAAAAATAGGTGGGGGGGTGTTTGAGGGGGAACTCTCCTCAACGAAACAAATAAAATGCATCGACAGGCATTTTTACGACTGCCTTTTTTACATGGACACTATTATGAAAATTCATTGAAATTTTGGGGAGTGGGTAAGGGCAGATAAAGGGTTGGGGGGTCGGGAATAAAAATAGGTGGCGGAGGGGTGCTTGGGGGGGAAATCCCCCCAACAAAAAAAAAAAATTGATTACTTTTTTCACAATAGTGTCCACGTAAAAAAGGCAGTCACAAAATGGCCTGTCAGCGAAATGACATGGAACTGCTAAATCTCTTCATGGAATGTGTGCAAACTGTCTTGTCATCTTTATATGATCCCTGCTGAACAAAGTGTGTTGTCACTCTGTTTCCCCGATACAAAAGACTTTGCACTACTTCTGTAAACCGGTTAGAAGTCATGATTACATACACAGTCATGTTAACTGTGTGTCACTCGGTGTTTTATGCAAAGCTGCGTGTAAACGAACACACTGAAAATCCTGTCATACTAATGCTGCACTTAGGCGCACACAACGCAAATCAAAACTGTGCATCTGAGCTATATGCACATGCTTTACTGATATGGGGGTCTTGCTTAAATGCTGAATAAAGCTGGTTTTAACTCTATGAACAACGTAATAAGTTACGCAGTCCCATATATACTGTGTTTCGAGCATTGTGACAACAACCTGTTTTTGTCTTTCATTCTGTGCAGTGTTCTCCAGTTTATTTTAGATTAGAGGGGATCACACTTATCCAATCGCCTCAGTCCTACTTTGTAACCTTTACAACTTTTTCATTCATTTTACCTCCTAAGCAACACATATACTTAGGACTTCTGCATACTAAGCAGACTAAGGTCCTGCTGCCCCGGGGCAGGACTTAATGCACTTGAGCTAGGACACAATTTAATGCGCTTTGAGACTGCTATGGGGTGAGGTGGCGATGTCCAAACATCCTAATAATAATAATAACAGTAATAGACATGTCCAATCTTAGAGCCCAGGGACTGCTGTGGAAGCCTACAACTAACCACTTAGGGTTCGACATCTAAGCTCCACCAGAGGTGAAGGTGCATCTGAAGCAGTCTGTAGAGCATGCGGCCCGGTACCGCGTCATTTGCACTCTTCTTTTTCCCATGTATCCACTTTTTGGGTACTATTAGTAGCAAAATGCATTTTTTTTAATTGTTTTTATTAGGTTTTATTACAAGAAGGTCACAAGAATATTAGAAAACCAGGTGAAAAATAAACATATCTTTGCCATATACCTCTGCAACTTCCGTACCCCCTCCCGACCTCCATCCCACCTCCTTCCAAGACTAGGTTTACATCTGATGAGGATTGTGTTGTCTAGCATTTGGCAAGTTGCATTGCAGGTTTTAGGGGACCACCTTGTTGGGGAGCTTTTCCTTTTACTTCTCCATCATGAATTGAGTTCCTATGTTAGTAAATGTTACTTTATAGTGTGGTGTTATGCAGTTAGCCATTGACAGGTTAATTTCCGGAACATGCCATCACATATTAGTGTATTGTTCCCGGCATGTATTTATTGAAGAACTCCATTCACAAAGTGTCGCATTGTATGGATTTCCCGTGTAGGGATGATGTTATTTTTTCCATGGTACATATATTGGATACTACATTGACCCATTCTTTCTCTGTCGGGACTATGGTGAATTTCCACTTTGTGGCTAGCAGGGCCCGTGCAGCTAGCAACAGCTGTGTGACTAGACCTTTGACCCTCCTCCACTCATCCTCAAATTTTTCAAAACCAAACAAGATGAGAAATGGGTCTGCTGTCCTCTGAATCCCATCTAGGTCCCTGATCCACCCCAGTACGTCATCCCAGTATACCTTGATTCGGGGGCAGCCCACCACATGTGCCAGTAGTCTGCCATGTCTCCATATCCTCGCCAACATAGTGGACTGGAAGATTGATACATTTTGGAGAGTCTTTGCGGGTCATATTGCCATTGATTTAATAGTTTAATTGTGTGTAGCTTATATTGGCATGAGATTGAGGTTTTAGGTGCTGCTCGACATATCCTTCCTCACGTCTCTCGATCAATATTTTCCCCTATGTCCCTCTCCCATTTTAGTCTGAGGGGCTCTGTTGGTCCTTTTCCCGCTTCTATCAGTGTTTTGTATAGCACCGATATCAGTCCCTTCGTTTCTGTTCTGGAGTTCAATAGGGATTCAAAGGGGGTGAGTTGTCGCCACAATTTATCTTTCCACTCGGGTTTCATAAGGACACCTTTGATCTGCAAGAAATGGAATGCGGACAGTACGCCTATTCCCAAGGCATCCTCTACTTCTGGAAGCGTGATATATGAATCTTTTTTCAGGAGCTGGCCTATCCTTTCCAAACCCGCTTCGTACCAGGATTGAAATCTATCTACATTGGGAATATGATCGTTAATGCCCGTGGACCACAGATGGCTCAGTGGTGATGGCCATGTGGTGATGTTCTTCATCTCCGTGCCATCTCACCATATTTCCCATATGGTTTCTAACATCGGCTGTGCGTTTGACCTCTTCAGTACTCTCCTCCTTGGGGCCCACAGCCATTCAGAGACCATCGCTGGGGATAGGTAGTGGTTGTCCATCGAGATCCATTGGGGTTCTTTTTGGTTACGGAGGTGAGGGATGAGTACTCGTAATTGGGCTGCTTCATAATATTTCGGATGTCTGGGAGACCCACCCCGCCTTTGTCTTTGGGTAGCGTCAGGTTATTTTATGTGATCCTAGTTTTTTTCCCTTGCCATAGGAACCTTACAATCGCCTTCTTGACTTCCAGGAAGAAGTGTCTTGGCATCTTGATGGGGAGCATTTGGAAGGGGTATAAAAACCGCAGGAGACAGGTCATTTGTATTGCATTGAGGCGTCCTAGCCAGAATATGGTCAGTTTGTCCTACCGGGCAAAGTCAGCCTGGAAATTTTGGAGGAGCATTGGGAAATTGGCTTCATACAGATCTTCTAATTTTCTTGTGACTTGTATTCCTAGATATTTTAGCTTACTATGCTCTATCGTGAGTCCTAGCGGGGAGTATCTATCATTGTTCATTTCTGCAGATCCCTGTATGGGGAAGAATATTGACTTGGTTTTATTAACTTTGAACCCTGATATGCGGCCATATTCCTCTAGGAGGCGCAGTGCTCTGGGGATAGATGTGCTTGGGTTTGTCACGTGGAGGAGCATATCATCGGCGTACAGTGCCACCCTGTACTCTGCCTGCCCCCCTCACATTCCCTCAACCTGGGTGTCTTCTCTCATCTTCTGGGCCAGTGGCTCTACCGAGAGAGCAAAGAGAATGGCTGAAAGGAGGCATCCCTGCCGGGTGACCCGCTTTAGCTCAAACCATCTTGAGTATTCCCAGTTAACAAATACAGAAGCTTTGGGTGCTGTGTATACTGCTCGAATTCCCTTTCTAAATTTCGGCCCTATCCCCACTGTGCGCAGGACTGCTGCCAGGAAATCCCATTCCACCCTGTCAAAAGCTTTCTCAGCATCTATAGAGAGTAGGGCAGGTTCGTTATTCATATCTTGGGAGGCTGCGACTAGGTGGAGGGTTTCCCGCATGGTGTCAGCTCCTTGTCTCCCGATTATGAATCCCACCTTGTCAGAGTAGATAAGATGGGGCATGAGGGTCTCCAGTCTAGCTGCCAATACTCTTGTGTAGATGTTAGCGTCCACATTGAGTAGAGATATAGGGCGATACGACCCGCATTGTTTGGGGTCTCTGCCTTCTTTGGGAATGACCGTTATAAGCGCTCGAACAAAAGAGTCAGGGTCTCTTCCTGATTCCAGGATTTCATTAAATAGTTCGACCAGGAATGCTGTAAGGTGGGCGCTAAAGGTTTTATAGAAGCCAGCTGTGTATCCATCATCTCCTGGAGATTTGCCCAATTTCAACCTTCTGATCGCATTCTGTATTTCTTCGTTGTGGGGGATTCTAGGTGGGCCGAGTTTGTGTCCCCCACCCTGGTGAGGTTGATATCAGCAAGGTCATTTTCAATCTCACTCGAGTCTGGGTCTGCCTACGGGGTATATAACGTTTCGTAGAAATTAGCGAATGCTTCAGGGATAGAAGGTTTGCTTGACACCTGATCGGGCCTTTCATCGGTTATCTCTGTCAACCTGTGCTCTGCTTGTTGCGTTCCTAGTCTGGCTGCTAGAAATGCGTCGGCTTTATCGCCTTTTTCATAAAATGTTTGTTTTAGGAGATGCAGCCTACGCACTATCTGGCCATGTTCTAATAGGCAGAGTTCCTCTTGTTTCTTTTTCGCCTCTTGAATCTTGTTAGGGTGTATAGTATCCCCTTCCCTGGCTTCCATATCCAAGTGACATATTTCCCCCTGAGTCTATTTTCGATTAGAGTTCTTTCTCTTTTCTTCCGGGCACCCTCCCGTATGAGAACACCCCTCCAGGTTGCTTTGCCTGCCTCCCATACCCCCTGTTTGGAGACCTTCCCAGTGTTGTTCATTTTGAAGTATTCTTCGATCTCTGTTTCCAATTCGGTTTTAAAGACCGAATCTTTCCATAAGGCCTCCTTGCATCTCCATTTCCCACCTCCGACCGGTAGATTTACCCACTGTGTGTCGACTATGACGATGTCATGATCTGACCATGTAATTGGGGCGATCTCTGTGTGTGTTGCAATGTTGTATAACTCATGTGAAAGGTAAATATAATCAATTTGGGTGAAAGTATTGTGCGTGGCTGAATGGAAAGTGTAGCCTCTTACATCTGGGTGCATCCCCCTCCATACATCATCCAACGCATATACTTGCATCATCTTCGCAAACTCATTACGGTCCCCTCTTGTTCCATCATCAGAGGCTGGGTTGCCCGCTTTCCTATCTAAGTCGTTGTCTGCCCATAAATTGAAGTCCCTCCCCCAGGATAATGTGCCCTGTGGCTTCAAGCATTATTTTGGGGATAATTCTAGAGAGGAATCTGAGTTGGCCCACATTAGGAGAGTAGATTGTGACTATCGTCACCTCAATGTTTCTAATGGATCCCACTACTAGTAGAGCTCGACATTCTGTGCCAGACCAAGTTTTGGTGACTTGAAAATCGATTTCCTTTCTAATGAGGATTCCCACTCCTCCCTTACACAGCGCTCCCGAGCCCCAAAATTCTATACCAGTGTGTTCCCCAGGATCGATCTCTCATCTCCTTTCATGTATTTGGTCTCTTATAGGAGACGGACGTCGATTTTGGCTCTCCGACATTCTCTCAATGCCAGCGACCTCTTGGTTGGTGAGTTGCGCCTGTTTGCCTAATTCAGCGGTAGCCATCTTTATACAGTATTAGGATATACAAAATATTAGGCTGCAACCACTTATATTCCATCTCTTCAGCAAACCTCAGTATATTACCCCCATCGTCTGTCATTGAGGACTTTCTTTTTGGCTTTACCCCTACCTTGTCTTGTACCCATTCCCCCCTCCCTCCCTCCACACTCCCTCCCCTCATGTGGCGGCGTTCGATCGGATCCAGTTGAAAGCACTGACCCAGCAGCGAACCACAAGCAGAGATCGTTACCTCACGGTCCCTTTGCTAAAATAACATCAACGTAACATTGAGCCCCCACTTCTTCCCCCCCCCCGTTCAAACCTTATGTTTCGAAAACAAAATGTGGATCTCCATGTAGGACCAAAAACATTCAGTATTCGTGCAGCCGATTTAGCTCTAAGTCATTGTTTCTGATCAGGTTTACTTGCCCCCCTCTGGGGAAATGTTGCCTCTTCGATATTCTCTCGATCCCTTCACTCTCTGTCTCTTTGGGCCTTGGATTCTCCATTCTCTTCCTTCCTTTCTTGATGCGTCTTGATTGTCCCTTTGTTTGCGTGCTTCTACAAGTTCGGATATGCATGCCTTCATTTCCCTCTCTGATTGTAGCCTAATCTTCGTGCCGTTATGTTCAAAAGAGAGGGAGAAGGGGTATGCCCATCTGTATCGAGTGTCTCGTTCCTTCAACCATTTCGTCAGAGGACCACACATACTCCTAAGATCTAGCGTCATGGAGGATAGGTCCTGGTATATTGATATTTGTGCTCCACTGAGAGTGATCACGCCTCTGCGCCTTGCTTTTTCTAGAATCCTGGCCTTGTCCTGGTATCGGTGGAAGCGGGAACGGACCGATCGTGGACCTCCTGGTGGACCTCCTGCTCTGTGAATCCGTTCGGTCTTAGATTCGTCAATTGCATCGTCGGCGGCCAGAAGCTTAATGATGTCGTGAAGCGTTTTCTTTAAGTCATCTTCTGTTTCACCCTCCTGTTCAAGAATGCCAAAGAAGCGTAGATTGTTGCGTCTTTCTCGATTTTCCAAATCGTCCATTTTTAACCTATACTCTTCCTCCCTCGACTCAAGGTCTGTTATTCTGTGTTCCAACTGTCTTTCCAGGGTATCTATCGAGGCTTGATTATTTTCTACCCCATCCAACCTGTCCTCAATCTTGTCCAAGCGTTGACTAATCCTGTCAATTTTGCCACCTATGTTGGCCCCCATGCTCTTTATTTCGTGCACTGTTGCCATCTTGGGATCGGCGGCGCGATGAGCGGGGGGAGCGTAGGCGAAAGTGGCCAGCTTTTGTTTTGCGTGCATATATTCAGGGTACCACTCTGCGATCTCTGTTGGAGGTTCTGCGTGGTTGGAGTGTTGGGGCTTTATACCAGGGTCAGGTTTTGGATTTCTATTTGTTTTTGGAGTCCAGGCGCTCTTTCCGCTCCCGCGTAGCAGATTTGCTATGCTGCCGTTGTTTGGGAATTGCCTTTGTAGACTGCGTGATCATTTGATTAGAGGAGGAACTATGTGATGTTTCTGTGATATTGGCTCTGATATCTGGCCCCAGTACACGGATGTTCCGTTGTCCTCTTTTCGTCACTATGCCCCTTGTGTGTGGTGTCTTGGTCTCAGTTCGAGGTGTCCTCAGCTTGATTCAGGGGGAATATGCGAAATATCCAGGAGTTATGGGCTAGTCTGGATGACCCGACCTTCCTTTAAGTTATATTGCCTAGTTTGATCTCCCAACATTTCACGAGGCGCCGCTATGATTGAGCGCTGCCAAGGCTTTTATTGTTCAGTGAGGGAGGTAGGGGGATGCAGTTCTGGTTGCAGGAATCTTGAGGACATGGGCGGTATGCAGTGTTCTATTGGAAGTGATTCCTTGTTTATAGAGGCTTACATCGCTTCCCCCTCAGAGGGTTTGCGCAATTGCCGTGTGAAGGTATTGATTCTTGATCATGCGGGAGACCGTGCTCCGAGAGTATCCGTGGAGGCCTTATGCTGGAGCCTCCTACATGCCAATACGCTTTCCGTGTGCCATGGTGCCCGCTCAGGCCCTGGCCTCCCTCTAATCACTTGTGTCACTTACGGGTGTAGCGGAGCAGTGCCTCAGCTGTGAGCAACCTGCTCCGGGGTGTACTGGCGCAAGGGTCTCCCGGGGGGGCTCTGCCGAGTGCCAATGGGGATGCGGGGGCGCTCCTACTCCGTACGAGTGTTAGCTGCACTCACCCCTTCGCTCTTGGGTACCGAGCATTTGTTCTCGGCTGCCGGATTCTCGATGTTCTGCCGGTCCGGCAACTTGCCCTCGATCACCTCGTTTGTAGAGCGGGGGCCTTCTCATTCGCCTCCCGGCTCCGTGCTCCGTGGGAGGAGGCCGCGGACCTTCGGTCTCCAGTAGAGAGAGGCATACATAGCATAGGTGTGTGGCTGTTGTTGGGGGACCAAGTTTCTCCGTGTTGCCTTGTCTGATTTTGCCCCAGATTTCATCCAAATGGGGGGGCCCCCTTCCAACGTTGTTCCGTGGAGTATTAGCTTGAGGGGGGTCGGACAGTGGGGGCTCTCACTATATTTCCGGACCCGAGGCGCGGAGCTCACTCGAAAGAGGAAAGCATCCGTGCGCCCCCTGGTGGCCAACCACAAAATGCATTTTAACACACAAACGCAGCACACAAAAAATCAAAAACTGCAGTACCATTAACTAATTACTGCACAGACTTGTTAGTTTTCACTCCAAGGACAGTCCGTGGATTTCTGAGGCCCTGTGCAACAAAAGACCTCCTAATCTTCGAATTTGCATCATCAAAAGTAATGTCACACAAAAGGAAATTACCAGGAGTGTCATCAGTCTGACACTCGAGGGGATAAGGCGAAGTGACATTACAAGGTGCCATGAGTAAACCAAGAGATTAATAGCTTTGGGTGTGCGATATATGAACGGGCAATATTCTTAGCAATATTATTATCTATGGATCAATTCAACAGTCTAGTAAACCATAGTGATGTTTTGTTATTAGCAAAAGATGCAAGCTGAACCACTTCTGGGGCCTCGGGTAAGAAACAGAGATATTTAAGGATTTGCTTAGGACCACACACTTTAGTTAAGTGGTGGAGCCGTGATGTGTGCCCACTCTGTGATTTAAGAACTTGACCACCTATCTTCCACACTTTAGTTCATATAGAAAACGTGTTAAGGTTTGAGTTTCATAGGTTTTAATAATATTTTGTTTTATAGCATGCGTTGAAAAGACAACAAATTACATAAAAACTAACTAAACTAAATATTATTAAAGCTTATGAAACTCAAAACGTAACAAATATGTATGAACTGAAGCGTGGAAGATAGATGGTCAGTATATGAATCATTATAGAAACATGTGGAGCAAAAATGCTATGGTTTCAGCTTTATTTTCCCCATACTGAATGAGAGACTGCGGTATCGTCATGCAAAGTAATGTGAACCTTAACAACTCCTTGGGGTTTTAAAACTGTAGTCATTATTTCACACATCCTTCAGCAAAATGGATTCCTCCTATTTCTTATAACTACAATTCAGATCCCCCAATGGCCCACTCACTGCTGTGCCTGTACCACCAAACTTAAAATGGCTCCCATCGTAATATCCTGCTGACAAAGAGCAGGGTGTTAATATGCAGTTTCACAGACAGGGCGTAATATCAGACTAAAGTGTAAGCTCAGAGCACTGTGAATGCTTTGATCCTGCAGAGGGGCAAGCAAAGTCAGGAAATTCCCCGTTCGTGACAGAAGCGGTGGTCTGGCCTACAAGGAATTCTGGAGATTCCCAGGTGGGCCCTACACCTTGGGCTTCCTCAGTGCGTGAATCCTGGTTTTGCGTTCCTCTTAATCTCTCTCCCAGGCACCACGCCAATCCATCTCGTCTCATTCCCTGCATCTCCTTGAAGCAAGACTTTGATAAAAACACTTCCAGTATGTGTTATTTCTCACTATAAACAAGTATATCAGGACAGTTTATCTTTGTATAGGGACAAATGTTCTTTTAAATAGGCTACATGGAGCCATTTTCCCATATTTTCTTGGTGGAAAACTGCTCCGAACCCTACTTCGAGGGGTTTGGCTTGCTTGTAGCATTTGCTCACACAGTGCAATATGGGGTCACTTTGAAAAAGCATTTCCAGAGCGACTTTTGATTCCCAGTTCACCCCTGCATGACAATGTGTGCAGGAGACATGGAACACTCTCCATAAAATCGGTCAGACGCGCAAAAAAACAGTTTGCCACTCTAAGGAGAATCTGTCAGAGACTGAAGTGTTCAAGAAAGGGCACTGTAGAATAGGCCGAAAGGAATAACGTCAGTGTTAGCAATCCGGTTAGTGATGTGCTCTGGAGTGTGAGATCAGCACCCAGGAAGGATTGCTCCGGCGCAACGCGTTTGCGACGACGCAGCGCAACACAGGTTCGATTCCTGATCCGCTCTTAGAAACCACTCCTTGGTATTAAGCGCGTTATGAATGAACAATTATAATTATACATAACAGGCTCACGGTGGCCTCATTGTTGTGTGCTTTACATCATGCAATTTCCCTTCCTTGTGGAGAACGTATTTTGTGTTCTAGAATTGTTTGTATTTAGACGGTAACTGTTGTGCTGCCCAGCGGACAGCTCTGTGGGCTTCAATAAAATGACTTGATTAACCCTCACCGTCCAGTCCTTTCATTCATCTTTCCCATTAAAGCTGGAAGGGATTTGAACTCCAGACCGAACCCTGCACAGGTTAACGCCACATTTACGAGGGAAGAGTTCTTCCCCAGTGTGGTGAGGGGCACATTGCGCCTAAGCAGAAGAGATTTCAATTGTATTACCACAGGAGTCCCAGAAAGGCTAAGGTACATGTGGATGGGCGCTGCCAGACTAGGGCTAGTGAGGGCTGAAGCATCACTCTGCTGTGACGCGCCCTGCCCATGACCCCCAAGGCAAGTGCCTGTCAAATTCCTCACCTCAGAGTCTTCTGTATTTGCTTACTTTTTAAATTACTAGGGCCATTACTTAGTACTTAATTCATGGCAAGTTGAAAATTAACGCATTTCGCTAATCTGTAAAATGAAAGGCCCTGCAGTCTCAATTGTTTTAAAACAATAAACTCTAGCTTGTACCCTTACCCCCAGCCCTCTGTGACTCATTGTGATGACTTCCCACCCCACCCTGCTGGCAATTGAAGACCCCATTTTGGTAATGTTAAGCTGAGGTTTGTGCGTCAGCTTTCACACCAGGGAGCAAAAAAATCCAAGAGACCAGAAGGACTGCATCACAGCATTAGGTATGAACCGTTGCAGGAATGTCGATTCACCAAAATGCCACGGGTAGTGGAAATTACATCACACACCTGATGACATCACAGGAAGTGATGTCACATGTCCTTTCACCTGGATGGCATCAGTTCCTTTTTAACCCTAGTGACATCACGGGAGATGGCTTGCAAAGTACATAAACGTACAATTTTTAAAATACCTAATAGGTACTAAAGCAGACAGGAATATTTTAGATACCCACCACATTTTAACAATCAAAGAAGCAAAGAAGCGTGTGTTGTATCTCTCTCCTTGGCGCCTGCATCACCCATTAGTGTATGTTCTCACCCAGTTCCCTACACCTTCGCAGCATTGCTTCCCAACAGTGTAGAAGCCACAAGCTACATAAGTGTGGCGCTGCCCGATGACGGGCACGCACGCGGCGGCGTGACGTTGCACGCCGCCGCGTGCAGCATAAATAAACGGGGCGTTTCCCAGCCGGGAAGCCCGAACAGTAAGGACGCGTGTGAGGTGTCGTCCTTGCTAGTTGGGGGCTACGGGACCGCATGGGGCATGGACGAACCCTCAACAGTGGCGACGAGTGGGGGAAACGATGCCCGGACCCGGCGGTGACTATTAATATATTTTTTTCACCAAAACGAGGTGGATGCAACACTTCGTTTCTTTGCCGCGGGTAGTGCGTTAGCCACGCGGCTGGCGGCCATTTTGGAACACAAGCTGTGGGACTTCACGAGGCTCCGGTTTCGGCTCGGAAGCGGTCCCAAGCTTAATTTTTGGAACCCCTGACAGCAGGAAGGCATACCTGCAGGAATATATGCCTATCTCCAATTTTGGCTTTTCCTTGGGTTTACTACGTCGAGTGGAAGCAAGGAAGAAGGCTTTGGGCCTAGGATCTATATGACCCACACATCTTTCTTCTTCTTCTAATTTTTGGAACATTTGAAGGCTGAACAGTTCATCCTCATCTCTTTCATCATCAGGCTGATGGACACACTCTGTTTCATCCTCTTCATCATCAAGGTGGTGCATCTTCATCAACAGGTGGGTGGCCACGCTGATTTCACCCTCTTCATCATCACAAGGTTCTGCGGTGACTGTGGAGTTTGAGTTGCGGCCCCGGTGTTCCATGCTGGGGTGCCTGTGTGCTCAGACTCATGAGTGACACTGAGGACCAAGGTGGCGCAGCAGCAATTCAGCGGCCTCCTCCACCCCCGCCACGTGCACCACCTCAGGGGCAGCTTGTGCAGCAACCTCCACTTGTTCAGGCAGCTCCTCAAGGTCTTCCACCTTTTGTACAGCCAGCGGCAGGGCCCGTTGCTCCACAAAACCTTCCGGTCATGGCCCAGGTGCGTACCCAGGCAGCTCTGCAGCCCATCCCCGAGTTTGATGTGTCAGGCCCACCATCTAGCCTGGGGCCCAGATGGAGAAGGTGGGTGGACCGTCTGGACATGTACTTTCGAGCGGCCCAGGTGGTGGATGATGACACCAGGCTGGCAACCATGCTGTATTCGGCAGGACCGTCCGTGCAAGAGATTTTTGAATCGCTGCTGTCTGGGGATGGATCATATGGTCAGGCGAAGGCTGCCCTGCAAGCCTTACTTCTTGCCTCTTGCCAACGCGGACTATGAGCGTTTTGTGATGCTATCGGCCAAGCAGAAGGACGATGAATCTCTGGACTCATTCTATGGACGCCTGAGGCGTCTCTCCTTAGCCTGCGCCTGGGGAGATGCAGAGGACATGATTAGGACAATGCTTATCCAGGCGTGTTCATCAGGCAAGCTCAGGCGCCAGGTACTAGGAGAACCAGGCATCACGCTCCAGCGCATCCTTGAATTGGGGAGGTGCCATGAGGTGTTAGAGGCGAGAGCAACCAAGATGGAGGCAAGGTCGCGCCCGATCAAGACTGAGGAGGTATGTGCAATGTGGCGCGGCGGCAGGGGTGTCAGAAGGCCTGGAGGTGTTCCCCGAGAGAGGGCCGGAAGGGCAGGGGAAATTTGCATAAAGTGTGGATACGACCTGCCCCACCCAGCAGAGTTGCCGGCGGCAGGAAAGACATGTGGGCAGTGTGGTTTTCCGGACCATTTCTCCAGGGTATGCAAGGCGGCAACGCCTGTGCTGGTACCAAGAGGCCCAGGGCGGGCAAGCTTCACTGTAACGCTCACCTGATTCCCACGGAGGCGCGGGTCTTGGCAGGAAGGTGTCTGCGACTCGAAAAGTGATGTGCAGGACTCGATTGGCTTCTGGGGTCGAACCTCTTCTCACTGTGTGTCGAACTCGAAGGGTGAGGTTTCTGCAGGTGAAAGAATATGGGGGTTAAGGGTGTGGGTTGTTGAATATCCCTCTCTCTCTCCCTCTCTTCCTAGTTTCTCCGTAGAACCCCCAGGTCAACGTGCTCACCTTAGATAGGTGAATGCTGGACTCTCCATCTGCGTCTGGTGCAGGGTGCCGTTGCCAGTTCCTTCATTGGTGAAACATAGGCCTCTTGAATTCAGAGGATCGTTACCGTCGTTAACTGCACGAGCGGTGAGTTTCCGGACACCTTTTTAGTCTTTATAGTCTTTAGGTGCGTGGCACGTTAATATTGAACAGAACTCTGTATAATGCTTTTCCCTTTTTGTCTTGCAGGACTCTGGAGATGGAAGATGGAGTGAAGCGCCTGGAAATGAGTAAGTAAATGCAAGCGCTCAACCTGTCTTTTTCCCTTGCAGCTTAGTTCTTGCTGAAGAGACGCCGTAGTATGTGCAGGCGTTCTATGGTGACGAGCGCGATGGGCGTAAGTAAATACCTGTCTAATGTCTCTTCTTTTGTTTTCACAGGCGGCGGTGCAGCGTGAAGAAATCCGGAATTCGCGGAGTGCCGGTAAGTAATAACAATGCTTTTGTCTTCACAGGCGGAGGTGCAGCGTCAAGAAATCTGGAATTCGCGGAGTGCCGGTAAGTAATAACAATGCTTTTGTCTTCACAGGCCGAGGTGCAGCGTGAAGAAATGGCCGCAGCCGATGGATCAGGTGAGCAAGCACTGCGTGTAAAGGTTGCCTTGCTAACCTGTTGTTTCTTGTCTTTGCAGGTGCTGTTGTTGACTGGATACAGGAATGGTAAGTATAATTCTTGCAGGTTCAGGATCGAAAGAAGAAAGGCTGGAACAGACTCGGTTAGCGTTCTGCTGCAGATGCAGAATAACGCGAAGCACGTTTCATCTATCGGGTGTGGTTTAAATAGCCTTGGAGTGATGAGGCGTCTTCCTCCACGGCCCCGCCTAGGTAAGAAAAGAGTTCCAGTTCCAGAAGAGTTCCAGTGCTGTATCCAGGGAGTGGAGCTTGCCCCACCCAGGTAAGAAAGTAGTTCCTGTTCACAGAGGACTTGTAAGTGGCTGGTAAGTAAGCAGCATGGTCTGCTGCAGGTAAGTCCACCCAAGCATCTTCATACATAATATGAGCCCGGCGCTTCCAGTGCCGGGACCGATGCCTTTGATGAGCCTGGTGCCACTGGCGCCAGGACAAGGTCCAAAAGATCCCAGTGGGGACCGGCTGGTGCCTAAGATAACGGTTAGGGGCCTGCTTCCAAGGATGTTGGGCTGTTCCTGACTCCTTGGAAGCAGTGATCATGACAGCACCCCCCCTCAAGGCCCCTCCCAAGCGTGTCTTCTCCGGGGGTTTTGGCTTGTCGGGGTGATTCAAATGGAATTTCTTGACCAGACGAGGTGCGTGGACATGTTCTGAGGGTTCCCAAGACCTTTCCTGGGGGCCGTATCCTTTCCAATCAACCAGGTAATATAATTTAGATTTGGAGATTTTGGAGTCTAGGGGGTTCTTTACTTCGAACTCAATTTCTCCATCTACTAAAACAGGTTCTGGGAGTTCGGTCAATCGGGTTCCTGGTTGTACTGGTTTTAGTAAGGAGACATGGAATACTGGATGTATTTTCATATGCAAAGGCAATTCCAATTTAACAGCCACTGGATTAATTATGGCAGAGATAAGATAGGGTCCAAGGTATCTCGGGATAAAAGTGCCGGGTCCTTTTAGAGGTAGGTGCTTAGTGGATAACCAGACCTGATCTCCCACTGCGTAGTGAGGGGCCTCTTTACGGTGCTGATCTGCTCCTTTCTTGAATTGAGCTTTAGCTCTTTGCAGATGGTCAGTGGCTTCCTTAAAAGCATGAGTGATCTCCGAGTGCAAGTGATCCACAGCAGGTGCCTCGAATTCTTGGGTAGGATCCAGGTTAGAGGTTCTAGGATGGTGTCCGTATAATAAGAAGAAGGGAGTCTTTCCGGTTCCAGAATGAGTCGAATTGTTATAAGGGTATTCAGCAATCCAAAGAATGTCCTTCCAAGGGTTTTCAGTTTGTTGGAGCATGCAACGTAGATATTGCTCTAGAGTTTGATTTGTCCTTTCGGTTTGTCCGTCAGTCTGGGGATGGTGACTGGTAGAAAGTCTCACATCTATTTGGGCTAAACGACAGCAACTTCGCCAAAAGTGGGAGATGAATTGACTTCTCCTATCGGAAACCGAAACCGAGGGAAAACCGTGTAACCGAACAATGTTTTCTAAGAATTCTCGGGCCAATACTGAAGCTGAAGGTAGGCCCTTCAGGGGAATGAAGTGAGCCATCTTGGAGAATAGATCCACGACTACTAAAATGGTATTATACCCTGAGCATGGAGGTAAGTCCGTGATGAAATCCATGGACAGGGTATGCCATGGACAGGGAGGGATGTCTAGTGGGTGTAAGAGGCCGGCTGGTTTCTCCTTCAGACTTTTATTTTGGGCGCATACACCGCAAGAGATTACAAAGTCTCTAATATCCTTTTTCCATGATGGCCACCAGAAATGTCTTTTGACCTTTTCCATGGTTTTGGTTATGCCAGGGTGACCCTCCATTAGTGAATCGTGATAACAGGAGATTACCTGTCTTTGTATCTTCTCACCGGGCAAGTACAATCGTCCTCGGAAAAAAGGTAGGTCTTGATCCACTGAAAATTCTTTTCCCCTTAATTGCCAGGCCTGTAAGTCGGCCGGAGTTAGAAGTGATTTGACTGTGGTCTTGATGTCTTCAAAGGATTGAGCGCTGACCAAACCCAAAACCCTTTGTTCAGGGATTATAGGTATTGGTTCTGGATTGGTCAAATGTTCATCTATTCCCATCCGGGAAAGGGCATCTGCTTTTCCATTTTTACTGCCAGGTCGATAAGTAATTATAAAATCAAATTCCGCCAAAAACAGAGCCCAGCGAAGCTGCCTGGAAGAATGAGCTTTGGCCGTCTTCAGATACTGTAAGTTGCGGTGATCAGTCATTACGGTGACTGTGTGTCTGGCTCCCAAAAGATAATGCCGCCAGGCTTTAAAGGCCGATCTGATAGCTAAAAGTTCCTTGTCTGTAATTGAATAGTTGATCTCGGGAGCCGAGAATTTGCGGGACCAAAAGGCTACAGGATGTAATTGATGTGTGACCGGATCTCTTTGTGATAAAACTGCCCCCATAGCAAGACTTGAAGCATCTGTTTCTACGATGTAGGGGAGTTCTGGACGACAATGTTTTAGAACAGGTGCAGAAATGAATTTAGTTTTTAAGTCCTGAAAGGCTTGTTCTGCCTCAGTAGACCACTCAAAACATTTGTTTTTCTTTAACAGAGCAGTGATGGGCTGGACTATTCGAGAGAATTCAGGAATGAATCTGCGGTAAAAATTAGCGAAGCCTAACATGCTTTGGACTCCCTTTATAGAGGTTGGTGAAGGCCACTTGATAATTGCATCGACTTTCTTTGAATCCATATGGACTCCGTTGGGTGACAATATGAATCCCAGGAACTCAACTTCAGTTACATTAAAAACGCATTTTTCGAGTTTAGCAAAAAGGTTATGTTGACGTAGTCTCTTGAGGACCTCTCTAACATGTTTCCGATGTTCTTCTTTAGATGATGAATAGACGAGGATGTCATCAATGTAGACAACAACACACACATCTATGAGTTCTCTAAGGACATCATTCATAAAATACTGGAAGGCGGCAGGCGCGTTGCAAAGTCCAAAGGGCATAACTTGATATTCAAACAGCCCATACTTGGTGCGGAAGGCCGTCTTCCATTCATCGCCCTCTTTTATTCGTACCAAGTGGTAGGCTCCTCTGAGATCCAACTTTGTATATATACATGCGTCTTTGACTTGGTCCAGGAGTTCAGGGATCAAAGGTAACGGATATCTGTTTTTAACGGTGATTTGATTCAGGGCGCGGTAATCTATACAAGTCCTAAGGTCGCCTTCCTTTTTCAGAACGAAGAACAAAGCCGAGGAAGCTGTAGATTTTGAAGGACGGATAAACCCGTTGGCTAGGTATTGGTCCAGATATTGTCTGAGGTGAAGATTCTCTGGCTCGGTGAGGGCATAAATCCTACTGCAAGGAGGAGTTGTTCCGGGTATCAGATCTATTTGACAGTCGTAAGACCTATGAGGAGGCAGGGTGTTAGCTTGATCCTTCCGAAAGACATCTTGGAATTCCTAGTAATCGGGAGGTAATTTGGGAACCTCAGAAGAGATTGCCGCCAGTGAAACATCAGGCCGAGGATAACAAGTGGTAAAACATTCTGGAAACTGAACCGTCTTTGCTCGCCAATCGATCTGAGGATTGTGCTTCTCTAACCAAGGGATTCCCAGAACGATCTGGAACTGAGGGGCCTTGATCACATCGAACACGATTTTCTCCCGGTGTCCATCTTAGCTCACTAGCGTCACTTCTTGGGTGGCGTGCGTTACTGGTCCGGAGGCTACCTCCGTGCCATCCACTGTAGTAATGACGTCTTTTACTGCCTTAGGGACAAGGGGTAGGTTTATCCTTGATAGCATTTCACGGTCCACATAATTACCGATTGCTCCGCTGTCGATGTAAGCTTCAATTGCATGCAAACGATCCGGACGATCAGGACTAATGAGGACCATGGGCACCATGAAATGCGAGGTCACGGGACAGATCTTAATGCTCGGCAAGAGGACCTCTAAACTTGTCGGGCTAGGTCGTTTCCCTGCTCAGAATTTGTGGTACAGGTATCTGCGGCTCCTACAGCCTTCTTAGCTGGTTTCACTGGACAGTCTTGAAGAAAGTGCCCTGAGTTTCCGCAATAGAGGCATAATTGCAGCTGTCTTCTTCTTTCCCGCTCCTTTTGGGTTAAAGGTCCTTTCATGCCCCCTATTTGCATGGGTTCCACAGTGTCAGCTCCACTAGTAGAGGTCTGTGGTTTAGAAAACACTCGGGTATCAAATTTGGAACGATCAGCCTTCCTGTTCTCTAATCTGTGGTCCAATTGGACAACTAAGTCAATATAGTCTGAGCATTCTTGTGGAGGATTCACAACTTGAGCTAACACATCCTTGAGCTCTCCATGCAAGCCTCGGTAGAAAAGCGTTATTCTCTTATCCTCGGGCCATTGAGTTTCCACTATAAGTCTGTTGAATGAGGCTATATAAGTCAAGAGGTCTTGATTACCCTGTCGTAATGAAAGAAGTTCATTGTCCAAGGCCTGCCCTTGTGCATGTCTTGCGAACAGTTTCTCCATGCTGGACTGGAAGGCCTGGAAATCATGTAAAACCGGATCATCCTAGGTGACTAAAGGGATCGACCAATCTGCTGCGCTGCCACTGAGATAAGAAAGCACGAAAGCCACCTTGGTCTGATCTGTTGGGAATGCAGCTGGTCGACATAAGAAGTGTAGGCGGCACTGGTTGATGAACACTGCAAATTTCTTTGGGTCACCAGAAAAGCGCTCGGGCGGAGCCAATGGCACATTACCGGGTAGATTGATTTGCACTGGGTTTAAAGATGATGCAGAAGGATAACTTCCTCCTGGAGCGGGCAAAGGTGTCTGTCCTGCTTGCGTTTGTAGCAATTGCCTAGCGAGGTCCTCGGTTCGCTCCTTGGAAATTATCAGCTCTCTTCTTAGAGAGTTTGTTTCCTGACGAGCTGCATGTACTTCTGCTCTTAATTCCCCGAGCAACTGGGCTAATTGATCAGTGTCTGAGGTTTCCATTGCGCCTGGGTAGGAGTTTTGCGGTGGGCTTCGCGTTCTGTAGCGCTCACCTGATTCCCACGGAGGCGAGGGTCTTGGCAGGAAGGTGTCTGCGACTCGAAAAGTGATGTGCAGGACTCGATTGGCTTCTGGGGTCGAACCTCTTCTCACTGTGTGTCGAACTCTAAGGGTGAGGTTTCTGCAGGTGAAAGAATATGGGGGTTAAGGGTCTGGGTTGTTGAATATCCCTCTCTCTCTCCCTCTCTTCCTAGTTTCTCCGTAGAGCCCCCAGGTCAACGTGCTCACCTTAGATAGGTGAATGCTGGACTCTCCATCTGCGTCTGGTGCAGGGTGCCGTTGCCAGTTCCTTCATTGGTGAAACATAGGCCTCTTGAATTCAGAGGATCGTTACCGTCGTTAACTGCACGAGCGGTGAGTTTCCGGACACCTTTTTAGTCTTTATAGTCTTTAGGTGCGTGGCACGTTAATATTGAACAGAACTCTGTATAATGCTTTTCCCTTTTTGTCTTGCAGGACTCTGGAGATGGAAGATGGAGTGAAGCGCCTGGAAATGAGTAAGTAAATGCAAGCGCTCAACCTGTCTTTTTCCCTTGCAGCTTAGTTCGTGCTGAAGAGACGCCGTAGTATGTGCAGGCGTTCTATGGTGACGAGCGCGATGGGCGTAAGTAAATACCTGTCTAATGTCTCTTCTTTTGTTTTCACAGGCGGCGGTGCAGCGTGAAGAAATCCGGAATTCGCGGAGTGCCGGTAAGTAATAACAATGCTTTTGTCTTCACAGGCGGAGGTGCAGCGTGAAGAAATCCGGAATTCGCGGAGTGCCGGTAAGTAATAACAATGCTTTTGTCTTCACAGGCGGAGGTGCAGCGTGAAGAAATGGCCGCAGCCGATGGATCAGGTGAGCAAGCACTGCGTGTAAAGGTTGCCTTGCTAACCTGTTGTTTCTTGTCTTTGCAGGTGCTGTTGTTGACTGGATACAGGAATGGTAAGTATAATTCTTGCAGGTTCAGGATCGAAAGAAGAAAGGCTGGAACAGACTCGGTGAGCGTTCTGCTGCAGATGCAGAATAACGCGAAGCACGTTTCATCTATCGGGTGTGGTTTAAATAGCCTTGGAGTGATGAGGCATCTTCCTCCACGGCCCCGCCTAGGTAAGAAAAGAGTTCCAGTTCCAGAAGAGTTCCAATGCTGTATCCAGGGAGTGGAGCTTGCCCCACCCAGGTAAGAAAGTAGTTCCTGTTCACAGAGGACTTCTAAGTGGCTGGTAAGTAAGCAGCATGGTCTGCTGCAGGTAAGTCCACCCAAGCATCTTCATACATAATATGAGCCCGGCGCTTCCAGTGCCGGGACCGATGCCTTTGATGAGCCTGGTGCCACCGGCGCCAGGACAAGTTCCAAAAGGTCCCAGTGGGGACCGGCTGATGCCTAAGATAACGGTTAGGGGCCTGCTTCCAAGGATGTTGGGCTGTTCCTGACTCCTTGGAAGCAGTGATCATGACATTCACCCGCCAGGGTCGGCCGCCCAACGTCGCTCAGGTGAATCAGAGCGAGGAGGACGCCCAGGTGGAGGAAGTGGAGGAGGACGAGGAAGAAAATGTGTTCTTTGTCTCGAGTGTGGGGGTCCTGAAGAGTAAGAACAGGAGACAGCCCAGGTGTGTAATCGAGGTGAATCAATCTCCCCTTCCGGTCCTCGTGGACACTGGGGCATCCGTCAATGTAATGGCACAGGGACATTATGATGATATGGACCAACCCCCCAAGTTGGCTGCACCAAGGGCCCGCATTTTTGCTTTTGGTGGTCGTCACCCTATTCCCCTGGACGGTGCGTTTGTGGCCAAGGTGGAGCATGATGGCTCGCAAATTAAAGCACGGTTCTATGTGACACCTGTGAGCACCAACACGTTGCTGAGCTGTGCTTCAGCGGGGGCCCTTGGTATTGTCACTTTTGCGTATTCTGTCTACTTGGAGGACATAAATGACCTGTTAGAGAAATACGCAGCACTGTTCAAGGGGATCGGACAGATGGTTGGAGAACCTGTGAGACTACACATTGACGATTCGGTGCAGCCCATTGCCCTGAAGCATCGGCGGGTGCCGTTTAACCTTCGAGAACAGGTGGATAAAGAGCTGGATAGCCTGGTGGATCTGGACATAATAGAGAAGGTGGAGGGCCCCACCCCCTGGGTGTCCCCCATAGTAGTGGCACGAAAACCCAAGCAGCCCGACGCTGTCAGGATCTGGGTTGACATGAGGCTCCCAAACAAGGCCATCAGGAGAGAAAGACACCTCACCCCGACGATAGACGACATCATTGCAGAGGTACAAGGTGCTTGTTTCTTCTCGAAACTGGACCTCAGGGCGGGGTATCACCAGGTTGTCCTCCACCCCGAGTCGAGATATATCACCACCTTCACCACACATCGGGGGCTCTACCGTTACAAGAGGCTTAGCTTTGGTGTCTCCTCGGCGGCCGAGGTATTCCAGAACATAATCCGGGGTGCCCTAGCGGACTTGGAGGGAGTTCTGAATATAAGCGACAACATCTTGGTGTTCGCGAGAACGGAGGTCGATCATCTGCGGCGTCTGGCAAAGACATTTGAGAGACTGCAGTCCTTGGGCCTCACCCTGCACAAGGAGAAGTGTGAATTCCTCCGACCATCCATAGAGTTCTTTGGTTTTGTGTTCAAGGAGCGGGGAGTGTCTCCTGATGCCAAGAAGGTGCAGGACATAAAGAAGGGCCAGCCTCCGGAGTCTGTGTCTGAGGTACGGAGCTTCCTGGGCATGGTTACATACTGTGGACGGTTTATCAAGAATCTTGCCTCCAGGTCGGAACCGCTCAGGGCACTAACGAGAAAGGACATGATCTGGAACTGGGGCCCACTGGAGCAGGCCGCGTTTGACGACATCAAAGGCGCCCTGGCAGCTGAGGACACCATGTCCTTCTTCGATCCTATGTTACCATCGGAGATCATTGTTGACGCCAGCCCGTTCGGACTGGGCGCCGTCCTGACCCAGGTAGACCCGGATGGGGGTGTCCGCCCGGTGCCCTACGCCAGCAAGGCCCTGTCGGAGGCGGAACAACGATACTCGCAAATTGAGCGGGAGGCACTGGGTGTGCTCTGGGGATGCCGGCACTTCCGACTCTATGTCCTTGGACGCCCGGTGACGGTCGTGACGGACCACAAACCGTTGCTGCCCATCCTGGCGGGGTCATCCTCCAAGCCACCCGCGCGGATTGAAAGATGGATGCTCGCCTTGCTGGAGTATGGGGTCACTCTAATCTATCGGCCTGGGGCGAACAACGCGGCCGATTACCTCTCCAGACACCCGGGGGCACCCGGCGGAGGAGACCCGGACACGTGCACAGAGGAGGCCGAAGAACATGTCAGGGTGGTAGTGGAGGCGGCGACACCGAATGCCATGCCTCTTCAAGAGCCTGAGGTGGCGGCAGCCGAGGATGGGTGTTTTAACATTCTGAAGCAGTCCATGCTGCACGGCTCTTGGAAGTCGGAGCTGGAGGCCCTGGCAGGGCGCACGCAGGAGGCCAGGACTGTGCTGGAGCAGCTATGGAAAGTCCGGGAAGAACTATCATTTTCAACGTCCGGGCTCCTGCTCAGGGGTGACCGGATTGTGGTGCCCCAGTCGAAGGTGGGTGACGTGATTGCGCTGGCACATCGTGGTCACCAGGGTGCCGCCAAGACCAAGGCCCGCCTAAGGCTGAAGGTGTGGTTTCCGGAACTCGAGCGCAAGGTGGATGATTTTGTGGCGGCCTGTGTGTGGTGCCAGGCGGCTTCTCCACTACAGCGAGAGCCGGAGATAGAGGCGATGCCTCGCGGGATGCGACCATGGGAGGTCGTCCATGCGGACTTCGGCTCCACCACGATGGGCACCCACTTCTTGGTAATAGTTGACGAGTATTCAAGATATCCAGAGGTGGAATTTGTGGATTCAGTAGTGCTCGAGCACGTTGTGGTTGCTGTGGAGAAAATATTTGCGGCCCACGGATTCCCTCAGACGTTGTGCTCGGACAATGGCTCACCATTCTAGAGCGAACGCTTTTCGGAGCTGTTGGAGAGCTATGGGGTGGTGCACAGGAAAATCACTCCCCTGTGGCCAAGGGCCAGTGGTGAAGCTGAACGGCTCATGAGGACCCTCAACAAGACCTTTAGAATTGCCCAGGGACAGCCATTGCAGAGAGAGTTGTATCAATTTGTGAGGGTCTATCGCACCACACCCCACGCATCCACTGGAGTGGCCCTGGCGGAGGCCCTGTTTAGGCATTGCCCGCGTGGGCTGCTACCCGAAGTGGGGGAGAAGGAACCGGGCGTGATCGATGATCGGCAGGTCGAGGCTGACCGAAAAAAACCGGATCGAGCAGGAGAATGCTCGGAGAGGGCTTCACCCACAACGACTGGAACCAGGGGACGAGGTCCTCATTCGCAACAGACATCCACATGGAAAGCTCTCTCTGCCCTATGAGCCAAAACCACTGGACGTTGTCGTGGTAAAAGGGTCCATGATAACTGCATCGGACGGCCGGTCTGCGGTCACTCGAAATGTCAGCTTTTTCAAGAAGCTACGGGATCCAAGAACCGACCCGCCTCCTGAGCCCGACTCCGGTGAGCTCCCAGAGGACACTGATGAAACACCGGGCCTGCCTGAGTCTCCAGCCAGACCAACACCTGTGGACAGATCACCCGTGCCGGAGGTGAGCAGGAGGTACCCCCAGAGGGCTGGGCGAGGGAAACCTGCTCGCCTCACCGATTACGTACTTGGACATTTGGCCGAATACTGTAGTGGTAATCACTGTTGAAGTAAGGGGACCCGGGTGGCTGGTAATAAAGGGGTGTTTCCGACAACGGGGAATGTTAAAATGTTATTGTTATGGTGTATCGTGTGCAGTGAATAATTGTAGTGTGTGTTGTTTGTTCTCCTGGAAAAAGGAGGAGTGTGGCGCTGCCCGATGACAGGCACGCACACGGCAGCGTGACGTTGCACGCCGCCTTGTGCAGCATAAATAAACGGGGCGTTTCCCGGCCGCGCAGAGCGACCGGGAAGCCCGAACAGTAAGGACGCGTGTGAGGTGTCGTCCTTGCTAGTTGGGGGCTACGGGACCACATGGGGGCATGGACGAACCCTCAACAATATCTATGCCTTGTGTGGTGTTACAGAACCCATGCATGCGAGTGTGGCACTGACTACTCGAAGGACCTTGGCTCTGTAATGGTAAACTGCTCAGGGACACTGTTCTTACCTCGACTCTAAGGAGACCTGGGCAAGGTGGCGCCAATGCCATACGCCCCTGCCACCCACTATGACTGCTGCAAGGTCACGTGGTTGGATCATGTTTATGTACTCAACGGGTAGGGCCACAGGGCAGTTTCTTTGGAATAGGAGACATCAAAAGTCAGTTTTAATAAGGTGGTCTCAAAACGACCAAGTCTTTTATGACCTAGTTTTACAGCCAGAATCAGTGCCACAGCAAACAATCACTCACACATACTTTTACAATTAATTGCCCAGGGGCAAAGCATTTTATTTCTATAGAGTAGTCAAATATGGTATGGGGAGACCAGTTCAGAGGCAAGACACTCCCCTTTAGAGCTGGAGGATGGCGTGCAATCCCTAGTCAAGCTCTTGGAAGCTGGAGGAGTCCGGAACGAAGCGCTACAGCGCAGTGTGAATAAAAACCTCATAAAGATCATCTAGAATGAGCCCATTCTGTCACTCATTCATGTTTCTTTCATCATATTCTCCCAGCCCCAGAGCGAAATAGAGACAAACCATTAGAGCGCTCTTTAGAGATAGATGTGCTCACAGTTGACGCAGATTCACAGTATTTTCTAGAATTTCTTGGCACACTCGAACAGATGGAAGAAGCTCTCAAGCACTGTACCAAGCCATGGTAGCCCCATTCACCCCTCTCGCCCCCCGGATTGAAGTGCAAAGTCCACCATTGTGCACCTACCTTCCTCTTAATGTTATGTTATGTTTTTTGATATTTGTATAGCGCCTACCCTACTGCAATTATTGTGGCTTTGAAGAACTGTTATGTGAACATATATTGATGGGGAGTTGGTGAATGACAGAACTGTTCCCTTGTTTGGAATGTACCTCTACATACACCCACTTTGTATATGGTAATATTTGGCTCAACAAGCAAATTTGCTAGTGGACGTTTTTTAGAAAAAAACATTTCTAGTATTAGTACCCAGCGGGGGTGGAGTGTCAGCCTCTTAGCCAATGAGGAGACTCAGAACGGGAGCATTAACCACAGTAATCCCCCTGTTCCAAGCAGCCTCATGGCTGCAGGCCACCATCTTCCCCCTGCCGGGGAATGAGGTAGGTGTTGTCCCACTTCCCCTCTTCCCTCCCTCCTCCCCATCCACAGAATTCCCTCCCCGCCTCCCATCCCCACACTTACCTGGGTTAAAATCCATTTAGGGAGCGGACTTGCTGGAAACACTTTTGTCCCCAGCGTGTCCGCTCCCGATCTGCGACAGGCCATCATGGAAATTAAGAAGGGACTACACGTAGTCCCTTCACACCTTTAGATGGCGGCCATTTTTTTGTTTACTTTTTTTTTTACTTTCTTTCCATTTTTTCCAATGGCCACATCCCCCATCCCCACACTTACCTGGCTTAAAGTCCATTTCGGGAGCAGACTTGCTGGGAACACTTCTGTCCCCAGCGTGTCCACTCCCGATCTGCGACAGGCCATCATGGAAATGAAGAAGGGACTACATGTAGTCCCTTCACGACTTTCGATGGCGGCCATTTTTTTGTTTACTTTTCTTTTACTTTCTTTCAATTTTTTCCAATGGCCGCCATGGAAAGGGAGCATTTTGGAACAGAAAAAAAAAACTTTTAGTACCCCGGTCTTATGGGTCGGGGTAATAATAGCAATAGGCCTCTCGCAGGGGGTGGCATTACCACTTCAGGTAATGCCCGGGGCCTTTGTTAAGGCCCTCACTTCGCTTGGGCCTGTAACTATGGGCTCCGGCGCATTACCTGAATTGGTAATGCCCCACCTGCTCGGGGCACTTAAGTACTGCTTAAGTACACTAACCTCAAAGTTTTAGACCAGTTTTAGAGTAATATGTTCATTTGTATTTTTTTTCCTACTTTTTTTCCTTATTGCAGGAACTTGTGTGTGGAGATGTAACTTTTTTTGTTGGGGCCGTTTGCCTACAATATGGACTTTTTTCTTGAATTAGCCCTTTAAAGATGTATTTTTATATCCCTTGCTGCCGGCAGTTTTTGCCTTTTTCTTGGAATGTAAGTGACAGTTATTCTTTCAACTTCATTTAAAGGTACTAAATGTATTAACGTCAGAAGGGTGATAGGTCAAGTCGGCCCTGCTGACATGTCATGATCTGCAAGGTGAACACTAATCTCAGTGGCAGGCACTTTACTGACTGAGCTAACTGCATAGTTTATTAACCTTTGAAATCCAAAAACATGAGCTCTTCTCTGAGTTCTGCTGAGATCTGTGTTTCACCTGAGTGTGTCATCCAGGCAATATCAATTATTTTCTCAGCACTGGTTGTTGTGGGCTCTGCAAGGGGGACATGCCGGGGCATGAGAGATACACTTAGACACCTTGTCTTCAGGATGCCATATCGGCCACATTTTTATTCCTTACATCATAACAAAAAATGTGACTTAAAAACCACACATCATTAATAACAATAAATCTCCTGGTACTGACAGGTGGTCCAGGCGGACCACGCCCTCTGCCCTTCAAGGCGGCGCATGGTGGTGAGGCCCTGTTTCGTCCCCACGTGCCTTGTGTGGTGGGGAGATCGCAGGAGGCCGAACCTTTGTTACTCAACTTGCCTCCTGACCCAGCCTCCAACACACTCTCCCCCCGCTTGGACCCCCCCGGCAGCTGTCCATGAATTAGGCAGGGGGCATACTGCGCCCTTCCCTTCTCCTAATTCCAGCTCCAGAGTCCACTGGAAGAGGATTCTCATGCCTCTGTGGTCCTCCCCAACATGCACAAATGTTCTCATTAATGCAAACATATTCTGCCATAACAGTTCAGTGCCCCGTTGAGACAAGTGCATCCCGTCATGATGACAAGTCTCTGGTCCTCTTAATAATCCATTCTTGATAATCCGTAGGCGCCAGTTGCATCCAGCAAGCCGGGCCATCTCCATGTTCATTTTTTCGTGCTGAAATGTTCAAAGGGCGAAGAGGTACCACAGACCCCAAGTTCACCAAATCCGGATCTGGCAACCTTCGTTCTCTTTTTCTCTCCTCTAATACACAACCAACTTGGTGTACCCGCAAACCCCCTGGGCCAATCCAGTGTATATCAAACTCTGTCACGCCAGACAGCAATTCGGGCCGCTCTACCACTCTCTGCTCCATTCTCCTTACGAACGAGTGCCCCATGACTCACACCACTGGCTTTGCCATACGCTCTATTCAGGTAGACACAAGAGAGTATGTTCGACAGGACAGTTATATCACAGCCAATGGATGCACTCACCCCTTCACATAGCCACTGCATCCCATCCCCTATTCCCCCCCTTCTTGTGTCTCACAGCCCCCTGTCAACATGCCAAGTGAGGCCTGATGTATCCTTTGTAAGCACTGGACTTCCACCATTCAATTTCCTTAATTTAGCTTTCCTTGCACCCATACCTGGCAGCAGCGGTGGCTGCCCCAATTCTGAATGAATGAGGGGGCGAAACCTATGCCCCCAAGCCCTGGCACCATCAGCGCTTTTTCAAAAACTTTCCTGAATTGAAATCTATAGAGACACGACCCATCCCTATACTGGAACAAGGGGCCCCTTTCCTCCCCTCGCATGGCTAGGAATGCTCCCAGCAGCCTTACTGGTGACATTTCTGCTCTGAACTGCCTTTTGAGCAAGACCCCAACCCCTTTTCCCTCCTGATTTGTTTTGAATTTTTTCAGCCATAGATGTATGGTCCTCCCCATCCCTTGTTAACACTCTATCACGCTCTATGGAGAAGTTATTCTAATGAACCCATTACATGTGTATACTCAGTACATCATATACTTTTAACAACATTACTAGGGGGCCATCCCTCAGAAAGGGTATGGCACCACTAATACAGAGGAAAGAATGGCGGTGACTAATTCCAATTCTTACAAAGAAAACAAAACAAAATTGTTAAAAATCAGACTTAGTGTTTTAATAACAGCTAGAAACAACAGCTAGAAAACATGGGGCATTTTACATTAGACAATGCCCAGTTCTAGATTTTTTTAGTGCTTTCTATGCATAACGTTGTGTTCTGTTATATTTAATTAAACAACGTTGTGCTAGCTACTAGAAAAATCTAACAACTATTACTGATATAACACACTCATAAGGATCCTTAACAATAAAGTCCTTATTTACATATAAACTTCAAAAAACAGACCTAATACGCAACTCAGGTCTCATTAAATTATTTTGGACTATGTCAGATTGCTTTATTACATAGGTCATAAAAAAGCATGAGACCAGCTCATACTATAACGGGGTCGACCGGTTTCATAACCACACTTGTTTAGGTCATCTTCTTCAGGACGTTAATTTCAAGAGGGGGTTGACTCCCTTACGGAAAAAACTTTTCTCCCAGTGGTGTGCATTCTTACTGCGCCATGTTCAGGCTTATGGCGCTGACTTTTGGTGCCAGTCCTAGTACGCAATGCGCAATTTCCCTTTTTCCGGCTCTTTACTGCACAAAGTCGGCATATGCAAAGACCTGCTGAGCTTTCCTTCCCACAAACGATTTTCAGACTCCAGGGACTGGTAGTAAAAAAAGAACTTTTAGTACCCATCTTCATAACAAAGGCTCCCAAGCTTATGTGAAGAAGCCAAAGAAAGCCAATTGCAGGGACCGCCATTAGCTAAGCAAACCTCAATGATTGCATCAAGCAGCTGCAGACACCCTCTTCCCCCTTCTGGCACTTGGGGGACAGATTCTGCTGCAGATAATGGCATGGGGGAGGGTGGGACAAGATGGGGAGAGGAGAGATTTCACAGGATGGCCAAGGATAACAGAGCAGGCCTTTTACAAACTGTTAAAGCAAATAACATCACCCAGCTCGAGATTATAAATGCAGTAATGTAAGAGCCACAAAAACAAGGGAACAAACACCTTGCAAGCCATGACTTTCAGACACACAGCTACTTTAAGAGTCTACTCTATCTGGACACAGGGCCAGTCCAAGAAAAGAAGCCACTGCTGCAAGACAAACTCGGACAAACTCGGAAAGTTATGAACACTCTGCTCAGAAGCAGGAGCCGGGGAGAAATAGATACAAGTTCAGGCTTCTGCTGCATGGTTGCCAAGCAACCTTATCTCTGGAAGGCCTTGTTAACTGCTCTGCTTCACACTTGCTGCGCTGTATCCCAGTGACTTTTGCTGCGTTTGAAAGCTTTTGCTGTCTACAGATAAGGCACCCAGGAAAGTATTGAAGAAAATAATTCTTACTTTTATGGGGGTGCAGGGGTCGCAGATGATATTCCCGGGGTAGAAAAGCAATGCCAAGGGTAGCAGTAGCTAGCCCAAAATGACGTCCAGGCCCAGTTGCCAGAAAGTTGGAGTCATAAAAGCTGGCAAAAGAACTGACATGTAATTGATAAAGCCCAACTCACCATGGCTTCCACGTGTAACTTCAGGAGGTTTCTTTGCATATGTGCTTATTCTTTTGTTAATGGCACGTACAATGGTTTGTCTATTTTCAGGCACATCAATCATGGCATGAACAGATCCTCTGCCATGAGCACATCATGTCCCAAACAAAAGTTGCAAGGCAGATTTTAGTCATGCGCTGTTGATTCTGCACAGGTGTCTTTGGACTGTGGAAATATGTGATGTGTCTCCTTCAAGAACACACGATAAGACAAGTAGTGAGACATGCAAGTTTATTAAATACACCAGCGGCCCTCAGACCCTCCCCAGCCCCCCCCCCCCCTGAATCTTCCACCTCCCAGTACGGCACAACCTGTCCCAAACCACTGCATTACAATTCTACATTCCATCCCCCGCGAGCGCTATTAAAGATACAACAATATTCTGATGGATCGCTTACAAACAAGAAGCACACAGTGCACATAGCTCTCAACTCACCCGCTTTTGGCGGGTGTCACCCGCCTTGTAAACAGGTGAGTCACCCGCCAAGCCTCGTGCACGTCCATTGATTTCAATGGGCCTCTCACCCGCCAAACACAAAATCGGGTGATTTCACCCGCCTTTGCATCGAAAAAGGTTGAGAGCTATGCAGTGCAAGTTGTGAAAAAACACCCCCTTCCTAAATTTGTATAAAGCCATGACTTTCATTGTGCACTGTGAGAAGAGAGGTGCAAGTCAATGCATCTTGCAAGCAATTGTCCTGGTTCCTGAAATTACTATGATATGATATGGCATCTATAACGTGCCTGTACACACGTGTTTCTAGGCACCACAAGACAAGGAGGGTGAATAAAGGGAGGACAAAACAACGATCTTACTAGGCCCTGTGTCATTCAGATTGCACAAGTGCAGGGAAGTGGAAGGGGAGAAGTGCCGGACGTGGGGTTGGGAGGTAGAGAAGTGCAGGTAACTCAAACGTGCAGCCAGCGTGTGGCTTAGTGCAGGTAACTCAAGAAGTGCAGCCAACAGGTGGCTCATAAGTGCAGAGAGAAGGCACTGTAGGGTTGCAGATGCAGACCACAAGTGCTAGGGGAGCCGGGAGGCAGTGCGAGGTGCAACTGGACATGCACAAGCCTGGGCCCAAGTTCAGAGCATAGCCAGGCGGCCAGTGCGTGGAGCAGTCGGGACAGCAGCAAGGGAGAGGAAGAGAGAAAGCGGAAGCGAAGAGGATGGTCTTGAGTTGCTTCCGGAACCAGAGGTGGTTCTGCTGAAGTTTGAGAGAGGATGGGAGGCTGTCCGAGTTGCTGAAATTGACCTTAATTTTCTGCAGTGTTTTTTCTGTTTAGTGTGTAAATGTCTCTGTGCTCAGTACCCAACACCTAATAAGAACATAATATGAGCTTTCATTACGAATCATAATCAGGATGGAGTCAGAGGCGTAGACAGGGTAGGGCCTGACGGGCAAGGCCTACCCAAAATTTGTAAATGCCCACTCAGAAGCGCGGTGTGGGCATTTCCAGATATTTTTGTCAGTGCAGTGGGCCCAACTACATTATCTTTAGGCCCCATTTGCTAGACAATACTGGGTACGCCTCTGGATGGAGTATGCCACAGGTCACCTGGTCACCTGGGAGCTCTTCAATATTAGGCTTAATCAGTTCTAAGGAAGTTGCTGTGCCTCACTACTTGAGATCCTTCGGTTGTGTTGTCAGATTATGTTACATCATGCCTGTATGAAGAATCACTATGCTGCATCCTAGAAAAAAGAGGGGGTGAGGCGCGCACTCTAGTTCCCAGCTTTGTGTACCTTCTGCAATTCAGTTGCTCTTCTCCTCCAAACGCTTCCATGCCTCTTGCAATCTTCAGGGAGGCAGTCTGTTCAGGTGTTGCTGATTAGTACCAATTTTGGCCTCAGGGAATTCCGGTAGCTGTAGTCAATGCTGGTAGCCAGGAACCAACTCCCCTCCAATTGCACAATATAAATCCCACGGTGGGGGGAGGGCGGAAACCAGCATTATGGCTCTCCTAAGTGGGGCATGGGTCACCCCGGTGCTGCGCCTCTGGAGCCTGGGACTCTCAAATCAATATTTTGGAAAAAAGAGGGGGTGAGACACACACTCCAGTTCCCAGCTTTGTGTACCTTCTGCAGTTCAGTTGCTCTTCTCCTCCAAGCGCTTTCATGCCTTTTACAATCTTCAGGGAGGCAGTCTGTTCAGGTGTTGCTGATTAGTACCAATTTTGTCCTCAGGGAATTCTGGTAGCTGTATTCAATGCTGGTAGCCAGGAACCAACTCCCCTCCAATAGCACAATATAAATCACACAGTGGGGGGAGGGAGGAAAACTTGCATTACGGCTCTCTTAAGTGGGGCATGGGTCACCCCGGTGCTGCGCCTCTGGAGCCCGTGACTCCCGGATCAATATTTAGAAAAAAGAGGGGGTGAGGCGCGCACTCTAGTTCCCAGCGTTGCGTACCATCTGCAGTTCATTTGCTCTTCTCCTCCAAGCGCTTTCATGCCTCTTGTAATCTTCAGGGAGGCAGTCTGTTCAGGTGTTGCTGATTAGTTCCAATTTTGGCCTCAGGGAATTCTGGTAGCTGTAGTCAATGCTGGTAGTCAGGAACCAACTCCCCTCCAATAACACAATATAAATCCCACGGTGGAGGTATGGGGGAAAACCAGCATTATGGCTCTCCTAAGAGGGGCATGGGTCACCCCCTTACTGCGCCTCTGGAGCCCGGGACTCCCAAATCAATATTTAGAAAAAAAGATTGGGTGAGGTGCTCACTCTAGTACCCAGCTAGCACAATATACACAAAGCTGGGAACTAGAGTGCGCGCCTAACCCCCTCGTTTTTCTATGCTGCATCCTAGTTTGTCCCACAGTAGCTCTGTTTTGCCTGCTTCACTGCATTATCTTTCTAGAGACCAGGGCATGACTTTATTAATGTTATCTGTCATGGCCCAATGTTGTCCCTACATATCCTTGCTCTGCAATTTGAAATGTTCTTAGCCCACTGCCAGGTGTATATAGCAGGTGATACACAAACAATGTATATGCAATGAGTCGCCACTCTTTGATGAATAAATATCCAGTATAGAGGGGCCTTTGAGAGCTATTGTATAAGTATGCAAATCCCAGAATACTTGCCTCCCTGGGATAGGAGGCCTCATGGTCTTGGATATGCATTGGACAGCACCAGCCTTCCTTGTATCCTCAAATAGACGGGCTTAAAATGGCAGCATTGGAGTCAGCAGTATTGCTGGGACCATGGGCTACTCCCCTGAGCTCCGGCCCCACTGCAAATGCAGTTAAATTAGTGTCTTATGGCTTCTTTCCTTTTAGTGGTTTGCATTAGCTCAGGTCAGGAGCAAACCTACCATTGCTTTGTGGCCGTGCATGAAATCCAAATCATGCATACTCTTGATTGCAATATAAAAGCAGAAGAGTTATTACATTTGCAGAGCCTTTGGCAGAGGCATTGGTGCCAAAAGGTGAATGTGGGGCCAGAATTTTACAGTAGCCTGTGGCATGTTCAACAAATTGACCCAGCATTGTGACAATCACATCAACAGGAGATTGGTCTAGTTCCTCTCATACACAATTAGGGTGGGAACAATCGTGTGCAAAGTAGTAGAAGACCAAATGGAGCCAGCTTGTTTATCATAGTTCCAAATTGGGACTAGGAAGTGGTCAGTTACGATTGCCAACATGGATTGAGTTTCACTATTAAATAACCAAGAAGGTTCAGTGAATTTCAGGCAATAATGTCAAGTAGGGTGGCTTGGGTTTGACCAAACAAAAACTCAGGCATGCACATATAAGAAATTATCGGAATAGACGAGAATTTCAAGTAGAGCAATATTGGACATTTCAGTTATGGGGCATTTATAAATTGGGGTCGTTCATAAGAGGGGCCTTTTCTGAAGGGGACTATATTCACTATTGGGACATTTTCAGGAAAGTCAATGTTTCGGGTGCAAAGTGGATTTGTGCTAGTTCTCGTCAGACCTGATCGCCGGTATAGGCTCATCACGTACAGCCATCATGTAAAAGCACTGCTAAAAATGTTCTCAGATTGAAAATCTGCAAAGCAACCTATTAGGGGGAGCACACCTATCTGCTCTTTGTTTCATGTACCTAATGTTTCAGTGTGCCATGATCCCAAGGCCCAGCATATGTAAAAATGAGGAACTTGCACAGAGAGTGCAAGAGAAGCGAGACATGACTGGAAGATGGAAGCATGTGGGAATGGGGTAGACATAGAAGAAAGGGCAGTTTCAAACAGCAATATATACAAGAGGAGGATGTAAAGAGGTAACTCTACAACAGAGAGGGGCCGATGCTGGAATAGAAATGGGGCATGATGTCTCAGTAGGAAGCAAGAACTATTTTTTGATATGGCCAGGGTTGAGCCCCTATGATGAAGCCAAAGGCTTAACTGCTGGACTTAGCTTTTGGATGGTTCACACCTCCAATGATTAGCATCTCCTTGTGAAACTAAATAGCCTCTGAATTATTGGGATACAAGATGCATTTAATGGCCCAAAGGAAGGTGAAATAGCCATTTAGCCTCCTGGTCTCGAGAGGGGCAGGGATTATTCAACAGTGCAATTACTTGAATGACCCCACTCACTACGAGATTTCAAAGCTATCATCCAGTCCCCCAACATTGTGAGGCTGGATCCGCCCCTGTACCTATTGTGCGCATATTTCGTACAAAGTGTTGGCAAGCGATTAGAGAATCTTCAGTGGGTGATGCAGGCGGCAAGGCCAGTGAGGGACACCAGACACAGATATTCTTTGGAAGGCATTAGGCCGCATTTATTATATTTCATACAGCACCAAAATGCGACAAACCATAAATGCACATCATCATTAACTGTTACATCATCAATCCACATCATCATTACATCATCATCTAAGTCATCATTATGCCATCAGATCAATTACCTACTTGAGCGTGGGGGGGTGGCAAAGTGCCATGCATACCCCAACTGTTCTTACACTTATCTGTCTAGACCTCTGTCCCATCAAACACTTGTCCACCATCAGCACCCCATCGTACATATATAGAAAAAAGCAACTCCCACAAATTCAAAAACCCATGGCAGAATCCACCCGGTAATTTATCAGATGCCCCCTGTCGCCTTGGGCCGACCACAACACTCTTCTTTAACCCTCTGTGTGACCTGCAGATATTAACACCATCCAATGCTAAGAATGAGCCCCTGGTCTGACTCCTCACCGTTCCATGCCAAACCTTGAACCATACCATAGATCAGCAGTACATCTCCCCTCCAGTGATCCAAAAATGTTGAACCCATAACACAATTCAATGTAATTGACAACACTCCCTCCCAGCCTCTGCAGCTCGACGTTCTCGGGTGGGGGGAAGACAAGAGAGAGGGAGAGCACCTTGCACTCCCTCCCTGTATACCTTGCCCGAGGCCCTCCTGCATTCTGCTTCCAGCGTCAAGCGGCGGCGCCCAACCATGACGCTGTCCTGCCACCTGTCGCAAGGAAGGCCCTACCTCCTTTTTGGTGTCCCTCCGTGAGCCTCCCAAGCCGCTACCTGGCCACGCTCCAGGCTGCTATTGTGGCCGACGCAGGCCAGTCAGGGACACCAGACACAGATATTCTTTGGAAGGCATTAGGCTGCATTTATTATATTTCATACAGCACCAAAATGCGATAAAGCATGAATGCACATCATCATTAACTGTCACATCATCAATTCTCATCATCATAACATCATCATCTAAGTCATTATTATGCCATCAGATATATTACCGACTTGAGGATGAGGGGGTGGCAATGTGCCACGCATACCCCAACTGTTCTTACACTTATCTGTCTAGACCTCTGTACCCATCAAACACTTGTTCACCATCAGTACCCCATCATACATATATATTAAAAAAAAACTCCCAGAAATACAAAACCCCATGGCAGAATCCACCCAGTAATTTCTTGGATGCCCCCTCTCATCTTGGGCCGGCCACCAGACTCTTCTTCAACCCTCTGTGTGACCTGCAGATATTAACACCATCCAATGCCTCACCTTGAACTCCCCTACACAAAAAACACCCTTGCTCGATCTGGTGATCATCCCTGGCCAGGAAGCCCCGGGGTTGCTCCCGCTGTCACTTGCTGTCCTCTAGAGGTAAAAGAGAAGAAATGTCAATACTTATCACCTAATAGACCTGTTAAACACACACAACACCCTGACCTAACCGCCAGGATCCTAGAGACCCACAACAGGGGCCATATCCAACAATCCCTTGTCTGACACCAGAAGGGTGCCACAGCCTCACTGTCATGCCACCATGGCCTTCCCACCGCCAGGGGAAATCACCCGTCATGATATGCACTTACAATACCCTACAACTGGAAACATCAGACTGTCAGCCCACCGAGGGCAGCCCTATGGCAGCACCCTAGGCGTACCCCACCACGTTGTAACTCTCCGGTCCCCACCTCAACCCTACCAGTAAGTCAACATCCACAGAAACCCTGCCAGTCTGCTCCAGCAATGCCAAACAGTACCACTGCCGCCAGCTCAAGACCCCACCACTGCATGTCCCACTCATCTGATAGATGGCCCCGGGGAACCAAAATCCTCTGCCCCGTTTGAGACAGGCATGGTATCAAGAGAGATGACACAGACAACAGAACTTAAGTTTCAAAGAATACTTTATTCAAGTGTTAGGATTGTGTAAGTGTCATGATTCCTGCCCCTCATGTCCCCAGCCCTCCAAGATGTCAGGCCGGAGCCAGGCCACGATCACCTACATGGCCCTCAAGGGCCTCTCCATCCCTCCAAAGACCCACTTGGAGTCAGACTTGGCGCTTGTGGCACCAGATTCACTCACTCCCATATGATAACATTGGGTATTGGACTTGTAGTGCATTGATGGCGACAAGATGGATGCCCCCACATATTCGGTTCACAGAACTGCATGTGCGCTCTAGTCTTTTGGGTGTGGTTCAGCCCAGAGACACCTGGGATACCCAGAGACTATTTAAGCCACACCCAGGCTGAGAAACATGCTTTGCGTTTTCTCCACCTGTAGCGTGACACTCACCGTGTTCGGATCGGTCTCCAGTAGGCCTGCATCTTTCTTCTGCGCTCAGCTACTGAACAAACACCGTTAGGAACAGCCTTACCTTGCGGCGCCTCTGCCCATCATTCATCGCTCCTTCTGTTCTGCGGGCATCTTCGGCTGTGTCATTCCCATCCTGGCACGCCGCTTCCTAAGGAAAAGGGAAAAGAACAGAAAAAAGGCATTAGTAAGCATTCTTTAAATCTTCGCTTATTTTTAAATGCTGTACGAGCTTCAAATGCTTACCTGAATCCCAGCCGCTCTGGGGGAACTCTGTCTCCGGAACTTCTCATCCATCTGCAAGAGGGAAAAGACACTCCAGGTTAGCATGGAAACATCTAGAGGTGCTGCATACCGCGTTTACCCACCGCATTTGTTCTTCATAACCGGCATCCACACTGAAAACATCACGGCACCTAAAAGACACAGAAAAAGAACTCAGTTCAATGCAAATATGAAAGGGGTGCATCGCGGATCGTGCTATCACTCACCTTCAGCGCTACTCATCTCAGCAGCACGCCGTCATCCCCGGACGCCGGCCATCATCTAAGGAAGGAAAGGAACTTAGTTAGCGAACTGTTCAAAAGACTTATTATACTTACCTGTCGGACTCTTGCCAGTGAAGTAACTAGGCAGCAACGAGCCAGCATCAATCAACGTGCACCTGCGCTGAAAGCAGGACGGAGAGCACACTAACCAAGAAAACAAGGTGAGCTGTGGATCAAAGGGAAGGGTTGGACCCCGGGGAAGAAGGGGTTCAAGCACACAGAGACAATAGGGAGTTAAACTCTACCGATCCTGTGTTTCAGGCCCAGTCTCCAGTCGAATAGCCTCCAGGGAAGGGTTCGAGGTCGTAAGAGGTCAGAACAGGCTGAGTGACGTCCCCGTGGATACCAGGTGAGCGTTACAGAACGCAAAGCTTCACCTCAAAATCCACCAGGGCGTCATGGAAACGTCAGAAACCGACCAGTTAGCCCACATGTCGGGGCAGCTACGTTCCGAAGTACATGCAGCCAGGCAGGAGACCAACACCCTGAGGAGAGAGCTGATAGTAGCCAAAGAATGCACTGATGATTTAAGCCGGCAACTTCTCCAGTCACAAGCAGGGCATGCACCATTGCCGGGAAGCGTGCCCTTGATGCCAGCGCCATCAGCCAATCCCGTTCAGATAACCCTTCCTGGGGTAGTTCCCTTGGCCCCGCCCAAAAGATTTACGGGGGATCCCAAGAGGTTTGCAACGTTCATGAACCAGTGCCGCCTGCACTTTCTTTGTAGGCCAGGGGCCTTTCCGAATGACCAATCACGGGCCGCTTTTGTGCTATCCTACCTGAGTGGTAGCGCAGCGGACTGGTCTGTACCCTTTGTGGCCCAAGACGATCCTTTGCTGCATGACTTCAGGGGCTTTCAGCAGGAGATGGAAAAGCTGTTCACCTGTTGTACTCATGGGCAGGCATTAGACAACAAACTTCTGTCCCTACGCCAAGGGAATCAAGACCTATTAACATACATAGCCACTTTCAATAGACTCGTAGTTCAAGCAGAATGGCCAGTGGAGAAGAGAACTACGTTATTTCATCAGGGGTTCTGGGGGGAGTTCAAGGATGTTCTCGCACAAGTAGTGAACCCCCCGAACGACTGCTCAGAATTCATTGACATTGTTGTTCAACTGGATCATAGGTTGCAGGACCTAAGAGCAGATCGAACCAGACCTGACCCTCGCCCTATTTATGTGCGTTCAAAGGACAATACTGCCCGAACAACGGAAGGTTCAGGAGAACCAATGCAAATGCGGGGGGGTCAGATCCGCCTTGACTAAAGAGGAAAGGGATAAAAGGAGACAGCAGCAGTTATGTCTGTACTGTGGAAGGTCAGGTCATTTCCTTAAAGAGTGCCCTGTGAAGCCACCGAGGAGGACGGTAGGGGCCACGGACAAGGAAGATACCATCAAGGAATCGGGAAACTCCCCAGCCCGGCAAGTGTAGGGGTCCACTTGTCCAGCGAAGAAAGTAAACTACAGACCTCCCATTTAGCACTATCTGTGGTCTTGATCAATCACCAACAACCATCTCGGATGCACGCAGTAAGAGTGTACATAGACAGTGGAGCCGTTGGGAATTACATCGATCAGGATCTTGCGGCAAAGATGGGGCTTCCGTTACGCCCTAAATCAACCACCAACACTGTTACCACTGTCGACGGCACGGAAATAGCTTCTGGTCCATTATCCCAATGCACTGCAGCTTTAACCCTTCTGTGCCAGGATGGACACCAGGAATTTATCGTTTTCGACCTCATTAAGGCACCACAGTTCCGGTTGATTTTGGGAATGCCATGGTTGGTAGCTCACAATCCTCGAATCGATTGGCGAGAAAAAGAATTGGCCTTTCCCGAGACTTGCGCCCACACCTGTTATCGCCAAGAGAAACAACCAATAGACACCAGAACCTCCACGCTTGTGACTGTGGCAATCGGCACCCTACCAAGTGAATACCAGGACTTTCAAGATGTCTATCAGAACGAACAGGCTAATACCCTTCCACCGCATAGACAATACGATTGCCAAATCGACCTGATACCCGGCGCACAAATCCCTTGTGGGCGAATTTACGCACTTACGGAACCAGAAAACCAGCACCTGAAGGCTTATCTTGATCAATACCTGGCGAACGGGTTCATCCGTCCCTCAAAGTCTCCAGCAGCCAGTCCTCTATTCTTCGTACCGAAAAAGGAGGGGGACTTGAGAACGTGCATCGACTATCGCGCACTGAACCAGATTACTGTAAAAAATCGCTACCCCCTGCCACTGATCCCTGAATTGCTTGATCAAGTCAAAAATGCCCAAATCTACACAAAACTAGACCTGATGGGGGCATATCACCTTGTTCGCGTAAAAAAGGGGGACGAGTGGAAAACTGCTTTTCGCACCAAATACGGCTTGTACGAATATCAAGTAATGCTCTTTGGCCTTTGCAACGCTCCTGCTACATTTCAATACTTCATGAACGATGTCCTACGGAAATTGATTGATGCCTGTGCTCTAGTGTACATCGACGATATCCTAGTATATTCCGCATCAAAGCAGGACCACGTTAAACACGTCCGATCCGTATTGGAGAAACTCTGTCAACACCAGCTCTATGCCAAGTTCAAAAAGTGCTCATTCCACGTCTCCGAGGTGGAATTCCTGGGCTTTATTCTCAGCCCGAATGGAATCTGAATGGATGTACACAAGGTAGATGCTATCCTGAACTGGCCATCCCCAAATTCGTTGAAGGGGGTTCAAAGTATGCTGGGTTTTGCAAACTTCTATCACCGGTTCACCCCAGGATTTTCACAAATCGTGCATCCCATCACGTCATTACTAAGGAAAAGCAACAAAAAGTTCCAGTGGACAACAGAAGCCAAGGAGGCTTTCCAGGAACTCAAAGCAAGATTCACATCTGCCCCAATCTTACGCCACCTTAGCCCTGATCTCCCATACCTTGTGGAAACGGACACCTCAAGCATGGCTATGGGAGCCGTCCTCTCACAAAAGGACCCCGAAACGGGCCAGTTACACCCTGTTGCCTTCTAGTCGCGTAAATTCACACCCCCTGAACTCAATTACGCTATCACAGACAAAGAACTCCTGGCCATTAAGTCAGCCTTTAAGGCATGGCGGCACTACCTCGTGGGCGCCAGACACACAATCACCGTAATGACTGACCACCGGAACCTCCAATACCTAAAAACAGCAAAGGCCCAATCCTCACGACCACTACGTTGGGCCCTTTTTTTTGCTGAATATGACTACATGATTACATTTCGACCAGGGGTGAAAAACGGGAAGGCTGATGCCCTTTCCCGTATGGGGGTGGAAGAGCAAGGGTATCAGACCCCTGACCCAATAGCAATCATCACGAGTGACAAGCTCCTAGGAATCACAGCAACCATAACTCAGAAAGAATTACATGAAGAAATCCAAAACCTGATGAATCCGGAGCAATTACAAGCATGGAGTGCACAAGGAGAACATCACATGATAAAAGATCAGTTGCCCTACTTCAGGAATCGTTTATTCTTACCAAACCAAGGACTACGAGAACAAGTTATGTCCGGTTATCATGATTCCTTGATCGAGGGCCACCCCGGAATCGCTAAAACCCTAGCCAAGGTAAAACGAAATTATTGGTGGCCCACGTGGCGTAAAGACATTTTCAAATTCATCCTATCTTGTGGAATGTGTGCTCAAAACAAGTCATCCAAGCAGAAACTGGCTGGGCTATTACAACCATAGGAAATCCCACCAGCACCCTGGCACACGTTGTCCCTCGATTTTATTACTGACTTACCACCCAGTCGAGGGTTTAACACTATTCTTGTGGTCGTGGACCTATTTTCAAAAATGGCACATTTCACACCTCTTAAGGGGCTCCCAAATGCTTCCACTCTGGCAAAGGTATTTCTTGAAGGCATCGTACGGCTACATGGGTTTCCTTTAGTTTGGGTCTCAGACCGAGGTACTCAATTTGTATCTAACTTCTGGAGAAAATGCTGCTCTACGCCCCATTTCGACATCCGTCTATCCACCAGTCACCATCCCCAAACGGATGGTCAAACTGAGAGGACAAATCAGACGCTCGAGCAGTATCTGCGTTGCATGTTGGACCAAGCTGAAGGAAGCTGGTTCGACCTATTATGGATAGCTGAATATGCTTATAATAATTCCCTACACATCAGCACTGGGCAGACACCCTTTTATACCATGTATGGCAGGCACCCACGTACTTCTGAGTTGGACGTTCCTACAACCCTGGAAATGCCAGCAGTCAAAACCTTGCACACAACTATTTCTCAAACCTTTAAAAGGGCAGCTGAACACCTACTTCAAGCTAAGAATCGCCAAAAGAAGTTTGCTGATAAACAAAGAGCAAAGGCCCCCACCTACCAAGTGGGAGACAAAGTCTGGCTGGCGTCTAAACACATGTCCATTAAAAGAGCCCGAACTTTCCATCCAAGATACCTAGGTCCATTCACCGTCACCTCCGTGATAAATCCTGTGGTGGTCAGACTAGCTTTGCCGTCAAACATGCAGATTCATCCTGTGTTCCACTTGTCTCTCCTTAAACCTGTTCAACCTGGGACCCGGGTAGCCATGCCACCACAGCCAGTAGTAGTCGCCGGGGAGCCAGAATTCGAAGTCAAGGACATCCTAGATTCAAAGTACGTAAGATCCAAATTATACTACTTAGTAGACTGGAAGGGGTATGGTCCACAAGACAGGACATGGGAGCCTTGTGAGTATATCCATGCGCCTTGCTTGCTTAGACGATTTCATCAAAACCATCCAACCAAACCAGAATCAGACAGAAGAGCCACCTTGATAGGGGCCTTGGGGGGAGTGCTGTCATGATTCCTGCCTCTCATGCCCCCAGCCCTCCAATATGTCAGGCTGGAGCCAGGCCACGATCATCTACATGGCCCTCAAGGGCCTTTCCATCCCTCCAAAGACCCACTTGGAGTCAGACTTGGCGCTTGTGGCACCAGACTCACTCACTCCCATAGGATAACATTGGGGATTGGACTTGTAGTGCATTGATGGGGACAAGATGGATGCCCCCACATATTTCGGTTCCCAGAACTGCATGTGCAGTCTAGTCTTTTGGGAGTGGTTCAGCCCAGAGACACCAGGGATACCGAGAGACTATTTAAGCCACACCCAGGCTGAGAAACATGCTTTGCGTTTTCTGCACCTGGAGCGTGACACTCACCGTGTTCGGATCGGTCTCCAGTAGGCCTGCATCTTTCTTCTGCGCTCAGCTCCTGCAAGAACAAGAACACCGTTAGGAACAGCCTTACCTTGCGGCGCTTCTGCCCATCATTCATCGTTCCTTCTGTTCTGCGGGCATCTTCGGCGGTGTCATTGCCATCCCGGCACGCCACTTCTTAAGGAAAAGGGAAAAGAACAGAAAAAAGGCATTGGTAAGCATTCTGCAAATCTTCGCTTAATTTTAAATACTGTACGAGCTTCAAACGCTTACCTGAATCCCAGCCGCTCTGGGGGAACTCTGTCTCTGGAACTTCTCATCCACCTGCAAGAGGGAAAAGACACTCCAGGTTAGCGTGGAAACATCTAGAGGCGCTGCAAACCGCGCTTACCCACCGCATTTGTTCTTCATAACTGGCATCCACACTGAAAACGTTGTGGCACCTGAAAGACACAGAAAAAGAACTCAGTTCAATGCAAATACGAAAGGGGTGCATCGCGCATCGCGCTCTCACTCACCTTCAGCGCTATTCATCTCAGCAGCACGCCACCATCCCCATACACCGGCCATCATCTAAGGAAGGAAAGGAATGAAGTTAGAGAACTGTTCAAAAGACTCATTATACTTACCTGTCGGACTCTGGCCAGTGAAGTAACTAGGCAGTAACGAGCCCACATCAATCAACACGCCCCTGCGCTGAAAGCAGGACGGAGAGCCCACTATCCAAGAAAACAAGGTGAGCTGTGGATCAAAGGGAAGGGTTGGACCCCGGGGAAGTAGGGGTTCAAGCACACAGAGACAATAGGGAGTTAAACTCTACCAATCCTGTGTTTCATGCCCAGTCTCCAGTCGAACAGCCTCCAGGGAAGGGTTCGAGGTCGTAAGAGGTCAGAACAGGCTGAGTGACGTCCCCGTGGATACCAGGTGAGCATTACAGTAAGGCCAGGTTTGCCCTATAACTGAAGAAAACTAAGGAAAGTATGTGTCTGTCTGTCCAAATCAAAAAGTCTTTCTGTGTCAAAATCTGTGCTTGCCCTCACATCTAGAATAAACGTAGTGTGGGGTTCTTTTTAGTGAACAAAAGAGTGTTCAAAATAAAATCTCAGCTGTTCCCAGCTTAAGTTCTTCTTGGGTTCACTGTTCCAAGTTCATTACAGTTCCAATAGCTGCTTGTCTCACCAAAGTTCTGCTAGGACTTGAAGTTCCATTCCCCAAGTTCAATGTAGCACAGTTCACACAAAATGGATGACTTGAGGGTCCCTTCCCCAAGACAGTGGGCCTCATTCCGAGTACAGCGCTAACCAATGGCGCTATTAACGCCTTGGTTGACGCCGTACCCGGACCGGCAGCGCCTTGGTGGATGGCGGAATCACCGCCCCATTCCAAGGTTGGCGGGGCGGTAATTCCCCATTCACCAAGGCTCTTCCCCATTGCCAAATGAGCCCCCATAGGGCTCAATGGGAATGGGGAAGATGCACATAACGGTGACCGTTCATTACGGTCACCGTTATTGGCTTGGAGGCCCCTTTGCGCCCTCGACTTTAACACCTGCTCAAAGCAGGCGTTAAGGGCGAGGGCGCAGAGGGAACTCGGAGTATGGCGGTAAGGGATTACCGCCACCGGTCTCGTTACCGGTGGCCGCTATCCCTTACCGCCATACTCGGAATGAGGCCCAGTGTTTCTCTGTTCTTTCGATTCTCAGGGTTCCCTTCCCCAAGATTTCACTGCAGCACTTATACTGCTTTCACTTGTTTCATGTTCAATCTAAGAAAACAATAGGTCCACTTGACCAGCCTTCTAGCTTGCTTTACCTTTCATTTTACCTAGGAAACCATGCTTGGTGCAATGTTATGTCATTTTGGGATTTGGGCATGCTCAATGGTAGCATTCAGGGCGAAATTCCTAGCAGACATACCTGGCAAAGAGGCTGTTCATATTCAACGATTGATTACATCTTCGCCTCTAAAGCAATTTTTGACTCTTGCAATGAATTTTGGATAACAGAGGGAAATCCAGTTGATCACTGTATGCTAGACGCTACTTTCACGTTGAGCCAAAGAAAGCAGGCTCTTGTCTCTTTCCAGGATTTGATTGTAAATACTGCTGGTAATGTTTGAAAGAGGTGGGCGTACTCTCACAAATTAATTAGAAATAGCAACTAATGATCTCTCGGTGAAACAACTTGGGAGATATTGTGTACCTTCTATTTTTAGTGAATTTCTTTGGGAATTAAACTCTTCCCTCTGGCCTTATTACATCGACTAGGCTCCATAGTTACCATCTTGAATCAAAAATCTATCAAAGAAAAAAGTAAAAAGACGTCAAAGATCGCTCCTAAAGAAAATTATAATGGACCCCAAAGTTCTGGAGACCGAATTGAAATCCCTAAAAAACATCCATAGAAATTGGTTGAGATCTTATAATTTTATGAGGAAACAGATAGAGGGGGAGGTAATGTTGAAGGCTGCTTGTGCTAGAAACTCAAGAAACCTTTGGTCGATCCTGGGTGCGATAAATGGACCAACCACTGATAACCAAGAAACTGTTATACAGGAGAATGCCTGGATCGAACATTTCTCTAGTGTATTTGGCTCCATAGACTCTCAGGGAATTAAATTAGAAATGTGCCCATCGTGGTCCCTAAATTACACACGTGAAGACATTGAAGTCTTAAAAAATAAATTGTCCATCTCTAGGGATGCCAGGCCTAACGGTCTGAGCAATGAAGTTCTTAAATTAAATTCTGAACTGTGGTCTAAAGTTCTAAAGATTCTGTTTGATAATATAATTCTCAGCAAAACAATCTTGGAGTCATGGAGAAACGCAATCATTATTCCCATTCATAAAAAAGGTGACCGTTTAGCTCCATCAAACTATTGCCCTCTATCACTCTTAGATGCCAACAGGAAGATCTATTCCGGTCTTATACTGGGAGAGTGAGAGAAATGGGCGGAGGATTAAGACATCATCCTCAAGCAACAGACAGGTTTTAGGAGAAGACTATCTACATCTCTTAATACCCTGATTCTTGTTTGTTTTAGCTCAGACTCCCTCAAAAAGGGAGGGACCCCCTTATTCAGAGCCTGGGTTGATCTTTCCCAGGCTTTTGATTCCATAAATAGAAATAGATTATGGACTAAATTAAAATTGTGGGGGCTACCAGATAATTTACTGTCCATCTTGATAGAGTTGCACGAAAGATCTTCACTAAGAGTTTGTCTGTCTAAATCAGGGGTCCTGTCACAGTCCATTCAAATAGAGAAAGGGGTGCGCCAAGGTTGCTTGGCTGCACCCTTTCTCTTTATTTTATATCTGTCCTACCTTCTGCAGTGGTTGGGGAAGTGCGGTCTGGTGGGACCCAAATTGGGAAATATGAAAATCAATTGGTTAGCGTATGCTGACGATATCATAGTCTTTGACTACACACAAGTCGGTCTGCAACGCTTAATTACCTTCCTTTCTGAGTATGCCAAAGAAAATGATTTAAAAATCAATACTAATAAATCTAAAATTATCATTTTTAAACATCCCTTAAGGAAGCTGAAACCATTCGTATGGCTGCTGCATAACTCTCTAATGTCCATTTCTGAGGAGATTATCTATTTGGGCTCTAAAAAACAACTTTTCCCACCATGGCCGATCTTCTTTCAACCATTGACCTGTAAATAGTTAACTTGGTTGCACAAATGAAGAAAATCTGTCTCCAATACTGTACATTTTCCCTGTTTCCTCTCCAAAAATTCTATGTTGGGAAGATAGTGCAAGTGATTGCTTTTGGAAATGGAGTGTTGGGTTTTGACATCGATTGGCGCAAGATTGAAAGTAAAATTTGGAAAAGATCTTTAGGGATCCCTGACTATAAACCCATTTCCTGCATAAGGTTTGAATTGGGTCTTACCTCATTAAGTGGATGGAGTGGACTCATCCTGGATCCTCCTAAATTATCTCTCTATGAGGAAGTTGCAGTTCTCATGTATAAATCAACAAATCTCTTAATTAATAAATTGAGATCTAGATGTGATGAGTTACTTGCTCTTTCGGATATTGACATTGACGCCCTCACCCAAAATCTTTTGAAAGCAAAGGAAATACTGCACCGCATAGATTGGATTAGGACTATTGAAAAAATGAGGAGATGTAAACTATCATCATCTCCACTGTTGATTGATAAATCAAGATCTTCTGTGCCTCAATACCTAAAGAAATGTCCAGATTCTGTAACACGGATGGACTTCCTAAGGTTAAGACTAAACCTGTTACCAACCCTGGAAATTCTCCATGTTCGTTATGGTTCCATCTACTGTAAAGATTGGTAGGGGGTGTCTGTACTTCTGCTCTCTATATGGTAGAGGAGAGGCACAGAAGACCGCAGCCAAGATTCTCTATTACGGTAGCAATGGATGAGCAATCAAGGCCTAGCTTCTCAGTAGGTGATGCAGGCTGGTTCTTAAGTACAGTGTAGACCCCGAACCCCCACGAAGGAATGTCCACACACTGTATTACTGAAAACAGAGTCTTTATATAATTAATATTAAAAGGTATGTACATGATCACAATAAGGCACTTTGTACTCGGAAGTCAACAATGATAAATATATACAATTCTAAAGTGGTACCACCGATGTTATCGAATCTCATTAAAGTGCATCAACTGTACGGTTAAAATGTCACACAGATCAGTAACGAGGAAACCAGCAATAGAGATAGGAAGGAACCCAAGATGGTTGGAACAATAGGCAGAATTCTGACCCCTACCACTAGGCACATTTCTGTGTGGAGATCCCCCCACCTGGGCAACCTGTAAAATAAAGATATATAGCACAAGCCCAGTCCATATATTGTTCAATAGTCTTATTTCCTCCTATTGAGGTTTTACCCCCCCCCCCCCCATGTACCTGGTGGAGTAGAGTTCTCCGAAGATGCGTCGACCGATCCTTCTTGAGTGACTCCCTTTAAAGCAGGAGCCACGGATCGTCGAGAGGCGTCGAGGAACTCGGCGTTCGGTGTCGGGGAATCGATGGCCCTTCTTGAGGGCCTTCCCTATAAGGCAGGAGTCAGGGGTCGTCGAACATCCGACGGTGAACAGGTTGAACTACGGCAGTGAAGTGGCAGCTTCGTTCCTAGCTGTGCTCGTCGACGACAGAGCGTTGGCGTTCTGCAAGGAAGAGGCGTGCGTGGCATCTCGGTGACGATAGTTCTGGGCCGCAAAGAGATGATGAAGAACTGTGGCCCAGCAAGGGCGTCGAGTCGTCGGCGTCTCTTTGGTCCTTAAGTGGAGGGAAACCCACCGGCGGATGCTCCTCGATGCATCGACGGTCGGGCCTTCTCCAGCGGGATAAAGCGGGCGACGATGCAGACGAGAGCGTCCGATGATCAATATGAAGTTCTTAGGCAAACGGGAGCACGGCGGCTCCGGTCGGCGACGGCGGTCGTCGACAGTGGCGGACAACAGTCCGGGTGCGTCTCTTTGAGATTCCACGGCAGTCCCCGTCTCGGGTCGGCAGCCTGTCGAAGGTCTGTCTACCAGGGAGCTTTGGCAAAGATCAGCTGGTGCACGATGGTCCCTCGTAGCTCGGGAAGAGGGCGCCTTACCAGGTCCTCTTTGGGTCAGTCCTTGGAGGCACAGCAGCTTTCAGATTGTGAAGGAGAGCAACAGCAATTCTTCTCGTCCAGCAGGGCTTCAAGGTCGAGCTTCAGTTACTCCAGTTACTCGTCGTAGTGGACTTCAGCTTCTGAACACGATTCCTAGCAGTGAGAGGTCCCCAGATATACTGCTGATCTCCCATTCATTCCGCTGGGTCACAGTCAGGCATCCAATCACGACTAAGGGCATTCATGCAGGCAGACAGCCAATCAGGCACACAAGGTATTCAGGCCATTCACTTCTCTCCAGACACTCACAACAAGTTATGTGTATTGGGACAAGTACCGAGCCATTCAACACTCCAAACTGCATTCATACCTGTTTCGGGCAGGGCTGTCTCAGTCATTGTGTCAACCACCAGATACTAGACATCCACAACACAGAATGCATATTCGTCACGGTGGTCAGTCAAAATCTCGAAAACAAAATCTCGAATGACAAAAAGCCCGAAACAAAAATCTCGAAAAAAAAAATATCGAATTTTTTATTTATTTTTTTATATATGTTTTTGGGGTCAGGTAAGTAAAAAAAGGGGTAAAATAAAAAAAAATGAAAAAAGGGGGGTTGGGGGAACCCCCCCATTTTGGAAAAAAACACATTGAAAAAAAAATTCAACATTTTTTTTTCGGCCTTTTGTATTCGAGATTTTTGTTTTCGAGATTTTTTGATTCGGTATTATCACTATGAACCATTCGTCACACACTCTATTCACCCGGGTCCCACCCACAGGAGGTACCCACAACATACATCACTGGGAAGGCTCCAGCTAGTCTGGCCGGGCCTTCACAACAACACCATATATGGCATTTTCACCCAACAGCCAGTCAGGGGGAAGGGACAGAGTCAGGGCTTCCCAGGACTTTGGGAAAACAAGGTAATAGGTAATAGAAATCAAGAGGCCACAGGGGCCATCTTGCTTTCCATCAGGAATCAACTGATCCCAATGGCAGGACCGGGGTATCCCCAAAATGGAGGATACTCCGCGCACCTGTCAAATTCACCATGGAGCTGCCACCAGCCCATACCCTGCTCTGCGGGCCACCCACAGGTGCCCAAAAACATACACTAGGGGCATAGGGTTGCACCCCCACCCATGGGTGCCATAAGGGTATCCCATGGGTCCGTTCACCAAACCAAAAGAGAGAGAGCTGCACCGCCAGGAGTCCCACATGGACTCCTGCGTGGAAAACACGACAGAACACACGATAAAAAGCAGTAAAGGACAAGGATACAGAGGCCCTGTCCCTCCGATGCATTTCCAGCATCACATCTACCCAACTGACATCTGTGACAAATGTAATGCTAATGTAACTCAGACCACTCGTCATCTTCTGATTGAATGCTTTGGAACTTGGCCCCTTAGAGTACTAAGACTTCAGCGTTTTGTCCATGACTGTTTTCCTTTCTTCAGATATGTTTTGGGGCAGATTATCAAGAAATGAAGTTGTTCTTACATTTGAGGTGGTTTCTGTCCTGAAAGAACTTAATTTTGTAACTGAAAAGGTGGCACCTATCAGTATGCCAATAGTCTTATGATAATAGTCTTGTTTAGATTAACTGGTTTTTCTGGTTTTCTTTTTTATTCATTTGTTTTTGTGTTGTTTGTGCAATTATTATTAGGGATTTTATCAAGAAGTGTGCAAAAGTAATGTGTCACTGGCTAATGCACACAAAAAAAGTGTGCACTACTCCTAATTGCTTCTACCCCTTCTCAGAACTTGGCGAGCCTTTGGGCATGAGTGGAAGTAGCCTATGAAGGTTGAGGGAAGGGAGGGTAAGTCAGTGTTAGGGAAGGGGGGATACCATGTCTCGCTGTCTAGTTCCCTCTCCCCATTCCCCAAGGACCCTCCACCCAGGTGATCCTCCCTCGCTTGTCTGCCCCCCCAGGGTCAGGATACAAAAGCAATGGCCCTTCCCTGGCCACCTGAGTAGAAGATCTTTGGGGAGCAGTTGTGAGAGTGCCTTCTGGTTTCTCACACCCGATGTCCTAGCCTGGCGGTTAGGCCCCTCACCCACACCGGGCCCACTATTGGAGGGCGGTACCCAGAGGCTCCCTTTCTGTGCACATTTCATACTGCCTCCTGACCACCCCCACCCCAGGACACCAACAGCCTGAGACCTTCTCTGCGAGAGGCTACCAGCCCCCCTAATCCCCCACTGTACTGGCCCAGGGACCCTGAGGGAGGAAACTCTCATTCCACATGGTCCTCCACAGCTGACACAGGAACCAAGACCACCACGTTCTGGAACCATCCAGGGGGGTGTCCCATCGACCACCTACCTCCTGGGGAATGCCCCCCTGCATCATCATATGGCGACCTCACTGGCCCGAATGCCCCGGCCGTGACAACCAACGGGGTGCTACAGACGCCCACTCAGCAACCAATGGTGACCACATTAACCCCACACTAACCTCATGCGTGCCAGGCACCCCATGACACAAAAAACACTGTGGGCTCCTGCACACTTAAGAGGCCAACCACTTGGGAGTACCAGCATGACCCAGATCCCCAACATGTGTCAACCAACAGTACATCCTAGAAGCCCACACGCCATCCAATGGCATCCTCACCACCTGCACACTAGCCACCAGTGTGCCAGGCCCTGAGAAACGATAACTTGGGAGCCCACAGCCCCTCTGCCTGTGTCCAGCACCCCCCAGATCCCACAGTCCCTACCTGCCAGAAGCCCTCCAGCCCCGCTCCAGCAGGGACCTCACACACATGGCTTCAGACACCAGGACCGCCACCAGGAGGAAAGCCGACCCTACCTGTCCAAACCACAACAGAAAAAAAAAACATCCTATTCATTATGGGCACTGCCCAGCAGAAGGGAGTGACCCCCCCACTCACCAGACCCCTTGAGAAACAATATCTGGGGAGCTCAAAGTCCCCCGTCCTACATTCAGAACCCCCAGATCCGAATCTCCCGGCCCCAGCAAACCCCACCTGCCCAAAACCCTTTAGCCCCACTCGAAAGTGGGACCACACACACAAATAGCTCTGGGCACCAGGGCTACCGCCAGGGGCGAAGCATCTATCGCACAAAACCACAGACAATATACAACTGATAACCAGACACTTGGTTTAGGCAAGTGCCCAACAGAAGGGAGTGTCCCCTCACCCGCCGCACAGCTTGAGAAACGATACACGGGAGTCCCAGACACTCAGTCTACATCCAGTGCCAACTGGATCCTGATCTCCTGGCTACACAGACCCTACCTGCCAGGAGCCCCGTGCCCAGCTCCGCTTGGGGCATGATACCTCACTGGCTCCTGACACTGGGACTGCCGCCGACTGGGCACGCATCCATCACACATGTCCCTCGGGAACAAACTGAAACTCTGTCTCTTAGCATGAGACAATGCCCCCACTGCGGCCCACCGCCACACCCCTTGGAAACGATTCTCCAATGGCCTGACAACAGCAGCGGCTCCACTAAACCAAAGGGACCCTTGCAGCGAAGGAACATCTACTAACACCATTCAACTTCACAAACTTAAATAACATACTGAAATCGATGCCTACCATCAATGGGGGACAACAAATATCACAATTAAATTCCTTTAATGGAATACTACAAATACCAGAATGAATCCGGCCGAAGGCAAACCATGTCCTTTTGTCTCCTCCTCGTGCTCCCAGAGATGTGGCCCCACAAACAGGCCCATCAGAGAGGGCCATCTTAACCTCCTCTATGGCCCCACAAAACACCATTCATCTGTGCAAAATTAAACAACATACTGCAATCGCTGCCCACCATGAATGGGGGATGACACATACAGTGATTGACTTCCTGTAATGCAATACTATTAATACCAGAATGCAATCCGGCCGAAGGCAAATCCTGTCCTTTTGTCCCCTCCTTGTGCTCATGGCCCCACAAACAAGCCCATCAGAGAGGACCATCTGACCTCCTCGCCAGCCCCACAAACACACTGTTACACACAGAGGACCCTGGTATAATCCATCAGAAATCCCTGGCTCCTGCTCACAAGGAGCAACCCGTACAGGAAGAAGCCACCCTAATAACCATTCGGCAGCCCATGCCGCTATTGCATCACTACCTTAAAAAGTAACATTCATCACTACAATGCCACTCTGGGCTATTAACCTGTGCACAATAAATGAACATTCCCTGCATTGTGCACCAGGCACCTCTCTTCTTACAGAGCATGAGAACTACTTCATGCCTATGACCCACAAGCAGAGCGACAAGTGTCTCTAAATGACTAACTACTTTGAAAGATGACTGGATATGTGATTAAGGCGGAGCGTGGCCGAAACAACAATGTAGTCTGAAGGCATCATGAAGCAAGACACAGAGAACAGATTTAAATTTCAAAATATAACAATTTATTAACTCGAATGTCAGGATGGTTGAAGGCCTAACTTGCCCTAAACTAAGGTGGGATTTCCCTACCTGAACAAACCTAAGGAAAGTTTGAGTCTGAAAGTTCAACTTAAAAGTCTATCTGTGCCCAAAACATATCCTTGCCCTCACAACTAAAGCTAAACAAGGTTACGGATGTCAATAACAAAAGTAATGGTGAGAAGCCATGAGTTCTGTGCTTCCTTTTCCGCTTCACTTCCCCAAGTTCAAGAAAGTTCCACAAACGTCTCTGGATTACTGTTCTTAAATTCTAAAGAGTTCCACAAATCCTTGGGGTTCCCTTCCCCAAGTTCAAGGCAACACAGTTCCACAGATACTCAGGGTTCCCGTCCCCAAGTTCAAGGCAACACAGTTTCACAGCTACTAAGGGTTCCCTTCTCCCAAATTAAAAGCAACACAGTTTCATTGAAAAGGGGCTTGAGGATTCCGTCCTCAAGACAACAGAGTTCAGCAAGTCTCAGGATTCCCTTCCCCAAGACTTCAACTTTCCAGGGAGGATAGCTCAGGGGCAACTGCTTGCCTTGGGATCAAGACGACGCAGAGCACCACAGGTTCGAACCCCGGCTCTTCGCTTAGAAACCTCTGGGTATTCAACACGTTATAACTAACCTATCATATCATATCTCCTTGACCTCTGCCTCTCAGTGTTCAAAACAAGGTTATTATATCTTCTGGATCAACGTTATAACTCTTTCAACATATTCTTTTCTGGTTTGCTTAAACAAGGTCTTTGGCGTCCATAATTAAGGGTTCCCTGGTCCAGGCGCAGTTGTCAGACCACACATTCCACCCACTACAGGTCACGTAACCAGGAACTCTAGGCCTTTTAACCCACACAGGTTCTTCTGCTTTTGCTCCTATGTAAATTCTCCCATTCACGTGGCCTCGCTTTGTTAGCGACACTGTTACACAAGTTGGACCAATCCTTGGCCTTGCCACACTGTATCACATAACTTGGATCAATCCTTGGTCTTGCCACACTGTATCACACAACTTGAACCAATCCTTGGTCTTGACACACCATGTTCAATTACAGAGTTCACTTAAGGGTTATTTCACTCCATTACCACCTTGCCGTTATGCTCTCTCGCAATCTTCTATTCTTACTTTCTTGCCACATACTTGACTTCCATAAAACAATAGTTATAGTTCATATGTATTTCTTATTTGTTATAACTTTGCTCATAAAAGTTTCATTTAGTGCAGTATTCAATATTTGACCTATTTGCTTTGCCATTTCTATTTCACCCAACCCGTGGCCTCAGGTTTGTTTAATCATTTTCATACGATTTCACTTATTCAGCGCTTGCTTCTCATTCCCCAAAGCCCCCAGGAATGCCCCGGTCTGAGTCACTTGCTTTCTTCCCTCACCGATCTTGTGCATTCTTTCAGACAGCAGCATTGCCGGTTTTCAGCCTCACTTGCTGATTTTCCATTGCTCTCGAGCTCTGCTCGCTCTCCTGCGGCTTTTCGGTTGTCGCTGTCAGCTCCGCTCTGATTCCATGGATGCTGGCAGCCTCCTGCCTTCCTTTTCTGCGCTTGTGGCTCCAGCGGCACAGCTTCAACCACAGAGGCTCCCAAACCTGTGGTTCCTGAACAGCCTGGCTGCTCATGGGCACCACTCACACTTTTGGTCTTTTGGCAGCGTCCTGGCTGCGCTGCAGGACCCACCACGGCCGCCTCCTTCCAAACTGTACTCCCTGCTGGACTTTCCCACACAGGTCTCCCTGTTGGTCTTAGTGTTGCTGGTTTCCTCCCTTTTTATACATCTGCAATCACTTGACAGGTTGCAGGTGTGAGTCATCAATTAGAATTGCCTGAATGCAATTAGAACGATATGTCTGACCTTCAAAATACTCTGCAGGCGTCTTCTTTGTCCCAATACTAGAGTGGTGAAATAGGTTACTAGTGTCCACTACTCCTAGTCACCTCTTCCTCGTCCCAGTACTTTAATAGGTTGAATGAGGACAATCGAGGGGAACTCTTGTACAATAGCCCATAATAGCCTATGCATACTATCCGGTCTCTGACAATAGCACGATCCGCACATAGCATGCTTGCCTTACTCAAGGTAAGACACCACAAGCCACTGCTTTAGACATTATCTTATATCTTATACTATAACAGCAGGGAATTTTTAATCAAATGTGCTTATGGTTTTTGCTACCTTGCCTCATAATTATATGCACATCGTTAGTCAGCATACCTATAGTACCCTTGCACTCGTATTGTTAGCCCCACTATATATGGGTCGTGCACACCTTTGCCATAGGCACTCAGGAGGCGATCACAGCGTCTTAAACACTAAGAGCTTATCATATCTGCCTGATCCACCTAAGAGCCTATTTCTTCTAGTATCCTTTGTACATACTAATAGACGAATCAAACAGTATTACTAGGATAATGTTTTTTTATTACAGAATTGTTATTAGATATATGCTTAAACTTCTGATGTGTAAGACAGTACTACTAGGCTCACAGTATTACTAGGCTGATGCTTTTATTCAGAACTGTTACTAGATGCATGTTTAAGCTTCTGGTGTGTAAGACAGTACTACCGCGCATACTCCCGTCACACTCTCCCCTATCTTATCAAATATCTGTGAATTATATTGCTTCATTAGCCACTGAGAGATAATTCTGTTAGCAATTGATACATTAACTCCAAACTCCATAATTATGTTCTGCCTAGCCCAGGATGCCTCCATCAGCCCTTGTACTACCCTAAGTATGTCTATGTCGCATCCCCCTACACAACCCACCTATTTCCTATCTACCCTTCAACGAGTCAAAAATGTAACCATACCTTCATCTAAGACAAGTCCTATGGAGAACTCGCTACTTAACCCTACCCAATGGATATTTAAATTTGCCACCTGGCATACTCCTCACGTACCATGCCCACCTAATATAAGAAACACTAGACTGAGATCACGAGGCACCGTGACTCCAACTTCTGTTACTCTCCTGAATAAAAAAAAACGATAACAGAAATGCCCATGGGTCCCTCAAGAATCATATTAAATGCTCAACCCTTAATGACAACAGCCTACCACTCACCTAACACACAGATTAGACTGTGAACCAAAACAGCCCACTCCATCTACTCAACTCAATTCTAAACTTCACAACATACCCATCTCTGATCAAACCAACACTGACACATCTAAACATGAGCCACCTCTTATCAAGGGTGCTCTCATCAATGCGAGATCTCTCACAGCACATGCGCTCGACATCGCCGATCTCTTCTTGACTAACAATATGGATATCTTAGCTATATCGGAAACTTGGCTGTGTGCTGCAGCTGGCCCAGCCCTTTTGTTGGCCATACCAGAGGATTACATGATCCTTAGAACAGACAGAGAAAACGGTAGAGGAGGCGGAGTAGCTCTCATTGGGAAAAAACAATTAACCACCAAACATTCACCTCTCGCGAACTCCTCACCATGAAACTACCTCTTACTACTAACTCCATACTGACCATACATCTCCTATATAGACCACCAGGCCCAATATCATCCTTGGATAAAGAGATCACTCAGCTCCTCACCAATAATTTTAAACCAGGGTCAAAAATCCTCCTACTAGGAGACTTAACTTAGGACTCGACGACCCCTTAGACTCCAATGTTTTAGCTTTAACGGTAACAGAACTAGGCTTCCAGAACTATACCACAAACCCACCTCACAATAAGGGTAGCACCCTGATTGGATAGCTGATCTGAACTGTAACACCAAGATTCTTGCCAATACTCCCTGTGCCTGGTCTGACCATCACGTGATTACTGTCACTATCAAGGACCAACCGCCATCAAACTTCGGCCCCAGTATGCCCTCCCTGCCCTTTACGAGAAATAAACATAACATTACAGAAGAAAGATTACTACCACTACGTCACCCCATCACCAGCCTACCCAACTTTGAAAATGTAAACCCTGCAGAGATGGTAGAGTTGTATAACCAAACTCTCTCTCAGGCCATAGAGAAAGTGGCTCCACTAGAAATGTGCAAAGCCAAGCAGTCTGCACACCTAAATACTTGGTACACCATAAGTCTAAAAAGCTTACATAGTATTAAGAGAGCAGCTGGAGGAACTTGGAAAAAAAACTGTCTTCCATTAATAAAGACAAATTTGTCACAGCCTCTAATAACTACAAAAACGCTATCCACCAAACAAAAAGTGACACCTACAATGAAAGAATCAGCAATGCCAAATCAGGTACTAAAGAATGATTTACCATCCTCCGAGAATTAGAAACCCCAGTGACCCTGCAGGAACATTGCTTAAAATACGCAACCATGGCGCTCAAATATCCAAAAAGCACTCTTGGATAAAATCTCTCTCCTACAAAAGAAGATTGACATTAAAAAACATAGCCTACCTGCAGACTCACAACGTTTTGAGAATATTGACTCCTTGCAGAATCAGACCACCACATTTCTGTTTGCCCCAGTGTCAGTACATGAAGTGTTACAAATAATTTAAAGCTTAAAACCATCAAGATGTCAGAGGGACATCTGCCCTGGCACTCTTATCAAAGATGCAATAGTTGATATTGCTCCTTTAGTCTCTACCTTAATAAATACTTCCTTCAAAACAAATTCAGTGCCCACCAACCTGAAGGATGCGTGGGTCCTCCCACTACTAAATAAATCTACATTAGACCCAAATATACCTATGAATTATCGGCCAATAACCATGGTACCCTTCCTTCTTAAATTCAAAATTACTTTGAATCAAATAAACTCCTAGGCCTTCGACAGTCATGGTTCAGACCAGGTCATGGCACCAGGTCATGGCAGAGAATCAGCTCTCATCGACCTGAAAATACAAATGGATGAGCCAAGGGACAAAGGCACCAAAGAGGGGAGTTCCAACCACAGATATATTTACTGACACTACCCTTGAATTGGGGTGTCTGATAAGTTTGATTCAATAATTTAAAGGTTAGGGCTTCAAATAGTAAGCCTAGTATCTTAATAAGTACACACTCACATTATTTAGAAAAATAAGGCACAAATCCCCTATTCATAAAGAAATAATTAGTCAGTTCAATTTATTGATCGTACGTATTGTTTTTGTTTAGAAATCATGCACAATATTGTACTATTCTTTGAAAAAGGACATCATAACAACATAATAAAGGACAGAAAAAAGTAAACCAAAAAATATTATTGTTGTCCAGAAATCACAAATTTAGTGCGTTAGTATCATTGCGGTGATGTAAATTCCATTACACAACATCAAGGTATGAGTGGAGAGGAAAAAACAGTAGCAAAAAGTTAGCACTATATACCAAAAACTGTTCAAATTGTTAATGTAAACCCAAATATGAGGGAAGCCTGATTTGTCGGGCCTCAGGTATAGCGAGGCACACTCTGCCTAGCGGTGCTTTGAGGACCGGGAAAGTCAAACCAGGGTATCAATTGAATTCTATGAACAGAGGACCAAAACCTTCGGTCGACGCCGGCGGGAGGAGCCCCCTATCTAGTTGGAAAGGGTAATAAGGCACAACAGGTGCTTAGTCCTGTGGCATTTCGGCTAGTTGTCAGAACGCCTTCATCTGGGCCTGCAGATTGGGAATCTCTTCGGTCGACGCCAGGGGGAGGAGCGCCCTATCTAGTTGGAAAGGGCAATAAGGCACAATAGGTGCTTAGTCCTGTGGCGTTTCGGCTAGTTGTTAGAACGCCTTCATCTGGGCCTCCGGATTGGGAATCTCTGTGGGGAAGAAACCGCTCAGCATTGCTACGAAGGGGTGGTATCCTGTATTGGCAAGTAATATGCTTGCAGAGTAAATGCTGCTGTTATGCTGATAGTGCTGCTTCAGAAGCCAAGGGATCTGGAGCCAAGTATAAAGTAGGACACCATATGGATTGGTAAACCTGTGTGTCACGTAGCAAAATGCGTATTATCCCCCTGGATGAAGAGGTGCAAGTCATCTTATCACTTGGAACTTGTTCTCTGTTGCCGTGCTTTTCATACGTGCAGAAACAGAGCTGGAACCGAATCCTTCCTTGGAGCTCAAGGTGAATCCTCAGTCTGCAGTTCGTCAGACCACTATTAGCTTCATCATCCGCGGGAGAGCTGTAAGGGACAAAGGCAACGTAGCTCTCCCCCCCTACTAAACCTATCTGCCGCCTTTGACCTGGTCAACCATAACGTCCTGTGCAAACACCTGACCTCAGCCGCAAACTTCTCTGCCAATGCCACTTCATGGATTCAATCTTTCCTGAGAGTTTTTGCCCCAACAGCCATGGCAGACCCGGCACCTGCTCTGTGCGGAATCCCCCAGGGGTCGTGTGTCCCTCCCACTTTGTACAACATTTTTACAAAGCTGCTATATGACCACCTCGACAGTTTGGGTGTCACCTACACTAACTATGCAGATGATACCCAAATACTCATACCCCTATAAAGCTCCTATGATACTGACTCTACGAAATGAACAAAATCTACCAAGTTATACAGGCATGGATGGCCATTCATGGCCTCTGCTTGAATGACGACAAAACATAGATACTATTGATCGGCTCACAAAACATCTAAACAAACTATCTCAACAATTAAAATCTTTTGTTATCGATACTATTAGCATCAAAGTAGCTAAAGAAGTTAAAGCTCTTGGGATCTACCTAGACTCAGAGCTCACTCTAACCAAACAAATCAATGCTACAGCCTCTTCTGTAGCCTATACAGCAAACCTCATCACAGATTGCAGGCCTTTCCTGTCCTCTGACAGCTGTATTACCTTGTCCAGAGCCCTCATATTATCAGGATTGGACTACTGCAATGCCTTATACATCGGCACTAGCTGCCGCAACCTAAACAAACAAGTGTTACAGAACAATGCCTTAAGAGCTGCATTAAACATCCCAAACTCCAACCACATTACTTCTACCAGACAAAAGGTCCTCTGGCTTCCAGTGAAGAACAGAATCACCTTCAAAACTCTTTCAGTAACCCACAAGTGCCTTGCGAATAAGGCCCCTAAATACCTAAACTGTAAGTTCACTAAGAACCAAACTAACAGACCCACCAGAGCCTTGCAGGTCAACCAACTAATGATACCCAGGTACAAACTAGAAAAAAACAGGAGGTAAGAGTTTTCCAGTCTTAGCCTCTAAACTTTGGAATGCCTTGCCATCTGACCTGAGAACTGAGACAGCCTATTGGGCCTTTTCTCAAAAGAATAACGTGACGCAAATATAAGGCTATCGACACTTGTAGGGAAATTTATGTATACTACTATTGTCCCTTGCCCTGCATCAGAATTTGATTACACCTGCACAGTATCTGTACTATTTGTTGTATTTTACCTGTCACCTTATCTTTGTATGTACCATCAAATGTAAATGAAACTACTTGTAACTTTGCTGCAACTTGTAATCTTGCACCCAGATACCTTTGGGTTAGGTGTGCTATATAAATAAACAAATAAATAAAATAAATAAAGGATGGGGCAGGGTTAGGTTGGCTTTCACAGGGAAAAGGGGGATACCATGTCTCGTCTGCGTCACCCTTAACCCTTCTCTTCTGTACCTTCTTTCTTGTGCTTCTGGTTGGATCATATATATCCTGACATGTTCTTGGGCAGTGGAATAGGGATTGCAATATCCCATAACTGCCTCTGGGATAGAGCAGTCTTTGTGAAAGGGAAATGCTGAATACCAAGTCTCACCTGAGAACATTTCATCCCCAATCCCCAAGGACCTTCTACCCAGGTGATCCTCCCTCGATCCTCCACACCTAGGGTCAGGATCGAAAAGCAATGGCCTGTCCCCAGCCACCTGAGAAGAGTACCCAAGGGGAGTAGATGTGAGAACGCTCTCAGGTTTCTCACATCCCCAGGCCTGCTGGGTTTGTCCCCCTCCTCATGCTGTTTCTCTACATATCTGGAGTAATTATGCTTCCCTAATCTGTCCCAGATGTTCAAGCATTTTTGCTTCAGTGAGGTCCCTTTTGATATGATGTCCTGATGATTCATGGAATACTGCTCTATGTTTTCTAGTTCTTTTTCTGGAAAAGTGAGTTCCCTACAAATTACCACTTGGATGTCCCCTGATTTGGCTATCGCCTTGCCCCTAATAACTCCCTTGAACGCTTCCCACAAAGTTCCTGCCCCAGGTACGCTCCCTGTGTTCTGTGTGAAGTATGCTGTGACATTATCTCTGATATAGTCTTTAAAAATTTCGTCCTGTAGTGCTTCACTTCTTAGTTTCTATGTTGAGACTGGAGGCCTGGGGGCAGAATGTTTCTGGGTCAGAAGGAGCGGGCATGGTCCAAAAGAACTCTACCCTTGTGTACAGTCTCAGTGCAGTAATTAATCATTTCTTTTCCAATAACGAAGTAATCTAATCTAGTTTGGACAGCTTGTGGGGCAGCAAAGTGTGAAAAGTGCCTAGTATCTGGATGGAGTGATCCCCAAAGTGTCCATTCATGTGTGTGCATTTTCGGGGGGCTCGAGGAATAGAGAGCAAATCTTATAAAGGATCTTCAGACGGGCTGCGTATATTAACATGTACTTCAAGCCTGCTTTCCTAAATCTCTCTTTTGTGGATGTAGACTGTGCTCTGTGTCTTTGCATATGTATGATGTAGTCCGGATAAACTGCTATTCACTACTCCATCTATCCTTGTAGGTGGGATTTTTTCAAGTGTTCACTCTGGCGGGAGTCCCACACCTTCTGTGTCCATCCATGTGTGTGCATCTTCGGGGGGGCTCGAAGAATAGAGAGCGTTTCTTATACAGGATCTTCAGACGGGCTGCGTATATTAACATGTACTTCAAGCCTGCTTTCCTAAGTCTCTCTTTCGTGGATGTAAACTGTGCTCTGTGTCTTTGCATATGTATGGTGTAGTCCAGATAAACTGTGAGGCACGCTGATACTCTTAGTAGAGTACTGTCTGTCCTCGAGAAGGACAGGATTATTTCTATATCCTTGTAATTTCTTATTTTCGCTATTATTGGTCTTGGTGGGGCTCCTGGGTGTGGTCTTCTGGTCAGGGCTATGTGGGCTGTCCACACTGTAAAGCCTTGAGTGAGGTTGCCTGGTCCGATTTCCTGTGGGAACATGTTCTCCACATATAATGTGGGGTCTGTTTCTTTGTCTCATTCAGGTAGGCCTAGGATTCTGATGTTATTCCTGCAGGCCCGCCCCTCTGCTCTATTCTCCAGTATTTGGAAATTGTGTTTTAGCATATGGACATCTGAGTGTGTTTTTTTTTGGACCTCCTGTAGAAATACGATGTCTCTATGCAAATCGTGCAGCATATTGTGTTGAACATAACTTTATTCAGCTGCAAAACCATAAAAGCAGCAGCTCAATACATGTAGCACATACAGTTATTAGACAATAAAAGGTTCAACAGCGTCATATAATGCACATTAAAACCAGATCCAGCGTTAATGATTTCATTTAGCGAGTTAAGAATTAAAGTTTTAACACAACAATCTAAAAGTGCTTGATCTTCTAAGCCAAGCTCTGTAAACATACTTTGAGATAAAATAGATTGCATTCAAATCATTTGTAGTTTTACAAAATATTCCAGTTACAATTGGCAGTCCAACATCTCTTGACCTAAAGAGTGCAGCAAATTTTGCAGGTGCCACCGCTTAAGAGGGTACCTCAGCCCCTGTATATTGTGGGTGATACATGCGAGTGTGGTCATCTAAAGGTAGTGGATAATGTGGCCCCGGCGAGAGGCAAGCAAGCCATCTCATCTTGCTTAAACCCCCCCTAAGGACGTGCGTGGGCTGGCTTGCAGTAGTGCTTAGGTATATCTCAGCAAGTGTTTCCCTCCTGTTAACCAAACAACCACCCAATTCCCACCAAACAGTAAAACATTGGAATCTATAAACCTGACTCCAATACAACTTTTAGGAAGAAGTAGAGCCAATGCGAGACAGAGAGCAGGCGTGACCTCATAGCCACCACCTGCGTCCCCGCATATCTGCGCTCCCCGATTGGGAATGTCAGCCATAGTACTGGGAGGAACGATAGCTCAGGGGCAACACTTTTGTCTTGGAAGCAAGACAACACAGCGCAACACAGGCTTGAATCCTGATCCCATGCTTAGAAACCACTTGTTGGTATTAAGCGAAATATAAAAGAAGAATTATACTGAATCACAGATGCAAATAGGTAAGGACCAAAGCTATTCCCCGGGTGACAAGCTCTACATAGCGTCTCTTCCCTATGGACTAATCCTAGCAGCTTTGGTAATCATTCAAACATGTCAATGTGGTTTTGTAAGTCTCTTGCAACCGTTTGGCGATATTGCGTCTATATCGTGCACTTATCATGCCAAAATGTTCTGGAAATCTAGGAGAGCATCATGTTCATGCAGAGGAGCCCCAAGGCATCACTGCGGAAGAGCCCTGTTCTATAAGTCATCCTACTAGCATCACTTCGCCAAACATTCTTGCTGTCGCTCCAAACTTCGCAGCCTTCTACCCTCCTTCTTCCACCCTTCATGGGATCTCATCTGCCGTTGTGCGCGAGGCAATGGTGCATCCCATCCAGTTGTGCGGGTTGTTCCTCCGCAGGAGTGTATTCAGTGGTGATCACATTCTGGAGTTTTAAGAAGTGCCATACTTCGGCGGGATCCTCAAATGAATGCCATTGGTGGTTCAATTGGATGAACCATACTGCCGGAAATTTGAGATAATATTTATGTTCAGATCCTTTCAATGCTTTGAAGAGTGAATTAAAGGCCCTCCTGCGCCAGGAAGTAATCATTGAATATGCGTATTGTGTTATTCTTCAATCAAATAGTCCCAGCTTCCTGGTAGGCTTTGTGTTTGGTCAGTTTGTGTTGGAAATGTAGTAATCGCATTGTGATAGTACTTGACCGATCGCCGGGCGGAGGCTTGGGGATGGGGGCCCTGTGAACTCTTTTGATGACGTAGGAGTGGGGATTGTCCGAATGCAATTTGTCCTGCAGGAGACCATAGACGAAGCCCTCCAGGTCGCTCTGCTCTGCATTTTCTGGAAGACCGACCAGACGAAGGTTGTTGTGCCTGGACCTGTTCTCCTTATCTTCCAGCTTGGCTCCCAATCCTTGTACTTCTTTGAGGAGCCCTTCCAAGTCTGTATTAGCCGTATTGTAGTTGTCTTCGAGCGTGCTAATGCATTGGTCATTGTCTGCAATTCTATCATCTTAGGCCTTCATCCGCGTGTTGAGATCCTGGATCTCCCTTTTGATGTCCTGGACCGTGGAATTTGTCTCTTGTGTTCGCTGGGCAATAAGCTTCATTTCACCCAGGATCGCCCGCAGTTGCATTTGAATATACATTTTTAGAGGGCGCCTGGCAGATCTGCGGAGCAGAGTATTGATGTGGTTGCTGTTTTACCCGCTATCTGAGTCAGGGATCCCTGGCACACGCTGCATGCCCTCGTGTCAGCAGTGCTTGCAGTAGAGTAGGGCCCAAGTCAGTGGTCAGATGAATGGGTGTTATCGTGGGTGGGTCAGCTCCAGGTACCGTGCTCAGCGTGTGCACGGACTTAGATTCTCTATAAGAGCACATCAGGGAGCCACTTGGTAATGGCTGCTCATTTCCGAGCAGGCGGCTGGTCAGAGGCCTGTACCAGCAGAGTTAGCCATCATACACTGCCCATGGGCCTCAGCTCAATCTGCACTCTGAAGCTGTTTGGGAGGCAGCAATGGAACATTCCCAGCATGGTGTAGAAGTGACTTTGGCAGTCAGTTAGGGATGTCTCTAAGGAGGTGGCACAAACGCACCGTGCCAGAAACCCCAAAATGTTGCAAGCTTGTCACATGGCATCCACCGTTAAAATGGCTCTGTTCAGATTCTAAAGTCCATGTGGATAGATTGTACTGACATCATATTATGCCTTGTACCCCTCAGCGTCTCATTAAGTTTCAGCAATTGTGTGTGAGCCAGCAATTACTGCAAAATTAGGAGCTGAGGGTTGCAGCACTCTTTTGATAGACTAAGAAAGTCCACTGACAATTTGAGCTTGCAGAAGCCGGGGCAGCCCGGACAGGGGTACGTTTGGTGCTTTTGAAGTGAGCAGGCCCCAGCATGGGAGAGGAAAGGCTTGCAGTCTGTTTTACTCCAGGGCCGCCCGATGAGCATTTTCTTGCCTGGCTCCAACAGCGGTGTGCCATTTGTGGAGGAAGTAGGGAGAATTACTGTATGGAGCAGCCAGTGGCCACTGTTTGTTACCCTGCACCTTGGTAAGCGAGGTTGGTCCCTGTCTGCTCTTGGCATCAATGGAGCAGCGGTCTCCCCAGCACGCCTCCTGGTGTCGAACGTTGGCGGCTAGCCGGCATGGGCAGACAGCCCCGGATGACCTGCCTGGTGTTGGCGGTCATAGCAGGTGTTCACGGCACCCAGGTTGGGTGGGCCAGTGATCCTGCAGTCCCATTGCTGGGCACACTTTCCCCCGCCATACTCTATGTATTGCGCGCGAGTGTCTCTGCCTTTGGTGCTCCCCAATTCTCATGCTTTTTAATGACTGTCAGCAGTTGGTGCATTTTTACTGAATCTAAGTATATTGTGGTACCACATAGTGGGTATATTATTGCCATTATTAGGATAGTCTTGCCTGAGTACAAAGTGTGTTATTTATGTGTATAAATTTAACTGAACCCTATTTTATATAACATTATTGTGTTAGCAGGTAACATAGTGTGTGGACATTCCTTTGTGGGGGCGTAGGAATTCACTTTTCCTAAGAACCAGCCTGCATCACCTCCCTTGAGGCTCAGCCTTGGTTGGTCGTCCATTGCTACCATTAGAGATCCTTGGCTGGGGTGTTCTGTGTCCCTACCTCAACTGTATAGGGTGCAGAAATACAGATACCCTCCTCCAGTCTTTACAAAGTTCGATTTGTCAAACAAGGACGGGATGCTTTTTACCATATCTCCTGGTGACATGCAAATGGCAGCAGCGCCAGGAATAGATCCCTCTAACTTAACATATATGAAGATCAAACGCACAGAGCAATGATTATAATAATTTCAAAGCGGCCAAACACTGCAAATTCTGTCGTGTTAATCGCTGTGTTAATCCACAATACTGTGAAGGAAACTAAACACTGATTGAATTGCAGTGCAAATGTATGAGTTTGGCATGGAATAGATTCATTGGTAAAGTTTTAATTAATAGGTGGCTCATTGCTGTCAGCCGTAACAGGCTGACAATATCTTGCTGACTGTGCAAGCAGGGCCAGCAGGGTCACTGCGCACTGCGTGGTATGAGTTTGGATTTAATTAATGTTAATGAGTGGCATGCATGGCACTGGCTCGTGACTGGCACGGGCTGACTGTCCTGTGTGCAGGGGGTCTGGCATTTTACAAGGCTGATCATGGCTGCATGATGGAATTCATAATCAGCATCAGACTTCATCCCATTACAGACATATAATGTAATCCATTGCTAAAGTACTGTGCACATCATTTGGCATGGGCTGCTGCATGTTCCATCAATGTGCGCAAAACGGCAGAGAAAGATGTGTATATGTTTGAGTTTTTAATATTGTAATCCATATATTGATTGGGGCGACACTGTTCTGTGACAACACTTTAAAACCCCCTGGAACAGGCACCTCACGGAACTTCATCATATACTGGGCGAGGGGGTCAAAAGATAAAATCCTGCAGATGTTGGGTTACACTTTTATTATTATCATCATTAGGGTATTTATTTATTTTTTTAAATTATTTTATTATTTTCAACACAAGAAAACAGCACATATACAGATTATATTTGCAATAAAGCGAGTTAACAGGAACAGTGTAACACATTGACCTTACAGTTGATGGTAAGTCCTTCGAAGGGGGGCAGTGGGCTAGGCGTGCTGTGCCGGGTCTCGGTGCAGGGCGTGTCCAGAGTCTACTAAGTTCCTGATTTTATACCTGTTCCTCCCACTTCCCCCATATCTTGAGGAACTTCCGGGGGCACCCCCTTGCTGTGTAGATACGTCTTTCTAGGGAGGCGCACCTGTCCATTTCATTGGACCATCAGTCGAAAATTATTCTATCCGCAGAGCCCCAGGTGCATGCCGTTAATCTCTTTCCCAGCCCCAATGCCACACTTAGAAATGCCCTTTTGTATTTGGTGAGGTCTGTTTCGACCGCTATTCCCAACAGGATGAGTTTGGGGTCGTGCGGGATTGGGACTCCCAGCACTCTGGAGAGGTGCGACAGGCAAGCTGTTCAAAATTCTTGCAATACCCCAAATTCCCAGACCATATGGTAAAACGTGCCCTCTGCCCTCTTGCAGCGAAGGCAGATTGCATCGTCGTCTCCCCCCATCTGGATGTTTGTGTTCTGGCGTAGTACGATCTGTGCAGGATCCTGAGCTGTATCAGTCTGATTTTTGCGTCTATTCCAATCTCGCGTGGGGGCATCAGTGCCTCCACCCATTTTTCGGTTTCCAATGCCCCAAGGTCTTGCTCCCATTGCCCTCGTAGGTGTGTAAGTTCCGCAGAGCCGAAGGAGTTAATCACCTGGTAGAGGGTGGACGTGACCTTGGTGGACATTCGGTGTGGAAGGGTGTTTGCTTCTGGGGGGGAGAATGCGGGTATGTCGGTAAGGTCCTGGAATTGGGTGTTGATGGCGTGTGTGAGTTGGAGATATCTGAAGTGGTCCATAGGCCTTAGTCCATGCGTTGCATTCAGGGTGTCAAAGTCTCTCAGTTGGCCCTCGTGGATTATGTCCGCCAGTGTGGATATCCCTTTCCTCTCCCAGGTGTCAAAGTGGCCCATTTGCAGGATTTCGGAAGGTGTGCATTGTGCTTCAGGGGCTGGATCAGGGTTGGTTTATTATCATTAGGGTATTTATTGAGTGCGAAATCTAACATTGGAAAGCAATAGAACACTTTACAATCATAGGGGGAAGAATAACTTGAGGGAGCAGAGAAACAAGGGAGTGAGGATCTAACAACAGTAGAGGGAGGGCAATGGATCTACAAGTTAGAAGGGGAGGAACCAGTGAGGATTAGATCACCCATCTCAGGTATGGTGCGGAGTGGACAGTGTATGGACCTACATGTGAGGGAGGAACCATTCCTTGAATAGCAGGGTTCTGAAATCCTTCCTGAATTGTAGAAGTGAAGGGTCAAGTTGTATGTTCATAGGGAGGAGGTTCCAAAGTCTTAAGGTGTAGACAGAGAATTCCTGTGTTCTGTTTTGTTTCCTTCCTGCACTGGCAGAGTTTAATTAATTATGACTATATAAGTACTCATTGTAACTTCTTGTAATGTTACATTCCTTGATGGTCTTGAGTATTAAGGCTGACATTACTTTTGATTATGGAAGTAAATATGCTTATGAAGGGGTCCAGTGTATTTTGCTGCACTTTAATGTTTTTGCTGCACTGTGATGTTTTTAGAAAGTGCTTCTTGTAATTGGTGTTATTAACTCCCAGTTTAATGGTACTCAATATTTCAACATTAAATGTCTGTGTGGGCCCTGTCAGGATTTGAACCAGTGGGTTGGGGACCCTACAAAATTCATTATACTCTACTGCCAGACCACACTTCAGATAAGCAGCATACCTCTACAGCACATCTGCCTGCAATCCAGAAGTTTCTTTGAACTAGTACTGCACAGAACAGTGGAGAAACCAGATTGCTAAACACATCACCATTGAGGTTACAAGAAAGATCAGGCTAGCAGAGGGACTAGTAACACCTCTCTATCTTCTTTCCCCTTAATGTTAGTCATCCATGTCTTTCCTTTGTTATGGCTAGCATCCTTATAAACATGCAATAGCTGCTCTAGCCTCATACTCCACAGACTGTTCATGAGTGCTGAGATGGTTTGTGTAGTGCTGGAACAAACTTGGATCATGTACAAGTATGCTCTTCTTCCTTCCATGCCCGTTGTTCCAGCCCAGTTCACAAAGACTCTTTAATCAGAGTCTTTAAATTCAGTTGTGGTGATTCTTGATCAACAGCACTGTCCTAACTAATGTTTCTTACCTGCTACTCTCAATGAAACACATTTGCAAAACTGTTGATCGTGTGTTGGCCAAGTTTTCAAAAACAATATCTTCACTTTAAGTATAAGGTTTTATTAGCAAACTAATTAGGCAGTGTTTTCAGTTCATCGTATGACTGCAATCCCCTAAAAGAGGTTCAACAAACTTGATTGTAACAGTTGTTTTGTTATAAATAACCAAACGATGGAAGCTTTTTGATCCCACAAATGTTCTTTTACATTTGTAGATTTCATCATGGATAAAAAAGGTGATGATGATGAGGGGCTGAGAAAAAATATGAGAATAAGAAGAACATATTAGAAAAAGAGGCAAGCCAATGTGAAAAAGTAAGTGACATGTTTATGTCAGCAAAACCTGTTCGTCCTCATGAAGATCCTACACTAGAAAGCAGCTGTTCTGCCACCACTGAAACTGTAGTTGAAGGTACTGGACAGTGTGATGAAAGAACTGAAACAGATGCTTCATCCTTTGAAAGTTTCCTAGAAGTACAAGGTGAGGAAGTAGAGCTTGATAATGTGGATGTAGTGGCTGAAGCTGAGTCAGCTATAAACAGTTGCGAAAAAACAGTGGTTTGTCAGGCCATCATCAGAAACCCTACTTGTCTTTTTGAAATTCCATCCATGTCAACCAGATAACCTTTCAATTCCTTTCAATATGAAAACATGATATCAGCTTAAATATGGGCAATGGTGGCAGTGGTTGACTTATTCATGCAAGGATAGAGCTTTTTTATGGATGGTGTGTCCTGCTTTTAGCAGAAACACAGACATGAAGTGCTTTCTTCGAAGGTTGCATTGACGAAAAGCATATGAACCAAAGAATTGATGAGCATGAATGAACCAACCTACAAATCAATGGTTCAACCTCTTTCTTCATGAGATCAAAGATTGCTGCTATTTTTAGCTGTCTCTTTCAAAAACTGAAATTGCTAAACAAGAGGAACTAAAAAGGAAATGGGCCATTCTGGAGCGTGTGGTGGAAACAATTCAAATGATTGGCAAAAGAGGTCTCAGCTCTCGGGTAACAATTGAAGAAGCCCATTCCTTAGAAGCCATTCTAAGCCCATTCCTTAGAAGATGAAAGTTTGGATCATGGCAATTTTCAGGAAATTCTTCTTCTCAACAAATTGGATCCTTTACAAAAATGTCACCTGGGAAATAGTAAAAAACAACGTGACCATGTAAAGGGTAGTAAATGGTGAGGGAGCTTAGTTACACTGATTTCAAGAACAACAGTTAACATCATTGATATTATTTCATGATTATTGAAAAAAAGTATTGCTGAAGAAATCAGAGAAGCTAGAATGTTCTCAAGACAACACATGACATAAATGCCTTGGATCAGTGCTCTATTGTAATTAGATACATTACGGATGTTGTTCACGAGCATCGTATATCTCTAGTAAACTCTGCATCAATCACTGGAAAAGCTATGTGTGATCTTGTCTGTGATTTACTGAAATCAACGGATATTGATGTTTCAAACTGTGTTGGTAATTTAACAGATGGAGCCTCCAACATCATTTCAAAATGACTGAGCAGCAAAGCCCCAGGCCAAATTCATGTTTGGTACTTTGCACACGCACTTAATATAGTAATGTTGGATGTCACAAAAGTGGCTATACCTGCAGTTTCTCTCTTTGGCTTGTTTAATTCAAGTGGTGTACTTATTTAAGCAATAGAACCCGAGCGTCGAGGGCATTACCGACTCAGGTAAGGACCCGAGCAAAGCGAGGGCCTTACCGAAGGCCCCGGGGCATTACCAGAGTCGGTAATGCCCCCAACGCGAGGGTTCTATTGCTATTAGTACCCTGGCCCGCAAAAATTGCGTGACCGGGGCACTAAAAGCTTTTTTTTTTGTCCCAAAACGCTGCACCGTTTCGGGCGCTGCAGTGTTTTGGGAGAGAAAAAAAAAGAAAATGGCCGCCGCCATGGAAAGGGAAAACGGGAGTCCGTTTTCCCTTTCCATGGCGGCCATCGGGAGCGGACGCGCTGGGGACACAAGTGTCCCCAGCGCGTCCGCTCCCGAAAAAGGATCAAAATGAAGGTAAGTGGGTTTGGGAGGGTGGGAGTGCGACGGGGGGAAGAGGGAAAAAAAAAATGTACCTGCGTCCCCGGCGGGGGACGAGGGAAGCCCCCAGCCGTTTGGAGGCGCAGAGCGGGGATGGCCCTGCTCCGAGTCTCCACACAGCTGGAGGCTTCCCTCGTCCCCCACTGGGGACGCAGGACCAAGAAGGTAAGTTGCGGGGGGGGGTGTTCGGGAGGGAAGGAAATTTAAAAAAAAAAAAAAAAAGACTTACCCCAGTCCCTGGCGGGGGGCGAAGGGAGCCTCTCAGCCGCAGGGAGGTTTGGAGCGGGGATGGCCCCGCTTCGAGCCTCCTCATTGGCTGAGGGGTTGCCACACCCCCCCGCCGGGTAGGGACCTGGCGAGAGCCAAACAGAATGCTTGTTGCATTCAGATTGTCTCTCGCCGGGTTACTAATTGTGAATCATACCTTCAAATGAACGTGTGGCATGACAAAACAAGATAGATTTATTTCAATATCTGTAACTAGGGAAACAAAATAGTGGGCAACAGATGCAGCACTTACTAAAATGTTTGGTTCATTTAATGACCCAAGACACCCAATGTTTGTTGATGACTGCTCAGATGTATCTATTTGTTTTTAAAAACACCACTCCTTCATCTCTGTACTCAAGGTTTGGATGGTTTACAGGTATATCGAATGATAAATGATTCCATAGAAAGACAGAGACAGGGTCGTAATTTTAGCAATATAATGGATGTAACAAGGAAATTTATAATTTCGGTAAATGACAAGCTGGAGGAAAGGGAATGTTGAGATGTTGCCGAAAAAGATTTCACAGTGCCTCGAGTACGTCAAAAGAAGACGATGTCACCTGATAAACCTATCAAATTGCCAAGTGATACATTCAGGGTAGAAGTGTACAATATTGCAATGGACAAGATCATTACAAGTCTGCAGAGCCGATTCACCACCCATGGTCAGCTCTTTGCAGATTTGGCATGTTTGGACCCCAGAAACTTTCAGGAGATCCTGCAGAACCTTCCAAGTAATGCCCTGGCTCGACTAAGAAGCTTGCTGACCCGATCTCTGATTCAGAAGCATCCACTGAAACATTAGAGTGAACTGCTTGATTTTGCATCAAAGTGGAATAGACTCAAACTGTCTCTTTATAAAGAATCTGAAATATATGCACAAGAAGATGACTTTCATTTTCATCCCGTCTTTGAAACTGAAGAAGCTGACCATTCTGAGAACAGAGACAAAAGTACAACATGCAAGATGTGCAAGAACTGTATAGCATGCTGTTATAATGCCTTATGGAGATTCAAAATGTACAGCCAAACCTATAGACCACTTTCTAATGCCTACAAGCATACACTGACAGTATCCTGTTCTCAGGTGGCATGTGAAAGGTCATTTCCAAAGCTCAAGTACATCTTGAGCAGGCTTTGCAGTTCCCTTACTCAACCTCATTTGGAAGCCTTTATACTTGTCAGTTGAAAAATATGCTTTAATGACACTAAACAATGATCATTGTGCCTCCAAAAGTGGCATGTTACAAAGATTGATCATTATTTAACATAGGCTTATATGCAGTTCTGCAGTTTTCCAAGGTTTACATTATTATTATAATTTTTTTGTGTTATTTGGTTTTTAAGTAAACCTTACACAAAAGAAGCAAAAGCAATAAACAATATTTAAATGTTTATAATAACATAAAGGAAAAAAAAATAATTTCACTCAAAACACAATTGACTCCCACAGAATACAAATAATATCTCTTAATAAGATATACACTAAAAAGTGTAATTAATACATACACAAGATTAACTATCCAAATGGTCTAAAAATCAGATAGAAATTGACATAGAGAGATCATTAAAGAAACATTTTCCTGCCACATGAGCCTGGATCAGAATAATTCCCTAAAAACTAAAGATTGATATTAATATTGATATTGATATTTTATTTCTATCGCGCTCATACACAAGTGTTTCAGAGCGCGAGTACATACCTGATAGTTAGAGTATCTACCTGTCTTAATTGCAAGATTCGGACATTCGGTTACACAATGCTTCAAGGTCTAAAAGGAATCTAATCTGGGACAACACCGACAGTCGCAGCAGAAGAAGCAGAATGTGCTCCCCAATGGATGGTCCGTTCCTCAGTAGGAAGTTGATTAAGTTAAAAGCGCAAGTAGAGGGAACGCATTTTTCAGACAGGGGAAACAAGAGAAATGCATGGAAAAATACTCCCTTTTTCTAAAACATTTGGGATATTCCATATATGAACAATATGATTGGAGAGAGTCGAGGGTGCGTACCCAATCATACCTAAATAATTTTAATTTAGTACCCCCTGTCAATTAAGTAGTTCCTCAGCATTTGACCCTATAGTAGTGAGCAAATCTGTCATCTTTCCACATAATTATTGATAGAATGTGTCTGTTTTTCTTCATAAGATGGTTTAACTCCACAAAGAGTGAGTTGCCAACTGGATTAAGAAATTTAGAATAGCTAAGGAGTTGTCCCCATTAGTATCTGGCTTGAAGGGAGGTAAATTCCAGCTCATGCAGAATTACCGAATTCGGAATTGACATTGCAAGAGACAGCACCTCTTTCCAGAGTTGAGCCTGTAGCTTATTCAGAAAATCCCACAACTCCAAAAGCAAAAGATCCAAACCGTAAAGAAACACAGGTTGGATTTTCATTAAGTAGTAGCGGTGGACAGGAATAATCGAAAAACTACAGACTTTGTGAAGTAACTGTTTCATATGTGAGACCAAGGGTGTGATCTTATCCCTCAGTGAGAGTTGCCACATACTAACAGAGGATGAATAAGTGAGGTTATAACCTAGGAATCTAATCGGCAAAACTTGTTCAATGGGTTCCCCTCCCAGAGTCCAAAGCATTGTTTTGGGCTGCTTTCGCTTAGACAAAACCATGAGCTATGATTTTGAACCATTAACCTTGATATTATGTTTTGCTGCAAATTGGAGAAAAATATCCAGTTTGCGTTGAAGGCCCATTGGGGTATGATCAAAAAGAATAAGATCATCGGCAAATGCGAGCCAGTGGAGTCTAAGAGTGCCCAGCCTAGCCGGATACATGTCGTTCCTACACCACAAACTCTCAATATCACTGAAATAGAGATTAAAAAGAGTGGGGGCAAGAGTGCACCCTTGCTTGACTCCCACTAGAGTTGGAATAGCTCTGGAGAGGGCACCATCTATAGTAAGGCCAATTCTAATCGTGGTGTTTTTATGACTCCAAGGTTTACATTATTTAATACTCTACGAATAATATGCTGAATGCGATTTCCTCCTATACCTCAATTGGAAGCCATTATGCACATTGCTTAAGCAAAATGATGCCATCATTGATGTTGTGCCGTACAAAAGGCAGCTTGCTACAAGGAATGTTAATTGTTTCATATTTATTATTTCATATTTGCTGCTCCACCATCCTACACTTTTCATGGATGTTTGGTATTTAATAATAAAAAAGATTAGATGTTACATTTAATTCCCTTTCAATATCTCAGTTGTAAGCCTTTATCCTCATGGCAAGGGTGAAGCAATGCTTCAGTCACAAAGCAGTGATGTCACCTTTGATATGTTTTCTTTGAAGGTAGAATGTTACAAGGGTTATTGAATATTGAATATTTATTATTTATTATTAGCCGATTTACAGTTCTAGAGTTTTCACAGATTTCTGTTACTTAATAATACAAACACTTGTTGCAATCCATACTTTGTTATTTGATATGTTTCTTACTAGTAGACTGATCTTCTCTTTGTGGTTTGTCCCACTATCATTGAAGATCTTCTTTGAGGGATCATTAACTTGTTTAAAACATGACTTTTTAATCCATATGTGTTTAAAGCATGCTTAAATTCACTCATTTTGACTAATTGTATTCAACATTTTCTTGGGGCATACTCCCAATCCCTTTATAGAAGGGTTGGGCTCATGAGCTGTACTCGCTTGTTTGGTGAAATATGGGGCCAATTTGAAAATCATTTTCAAGGGCGACCTATGATTCCCAGTCCACCCCTGTGCACAATACACATTCATCAACCTGCCATCTTCAGTCTGTGCACAATCAAAGAGTAGCACACATTTGCATGACATCTGCCCTTCTCCACCTCCTCCCTTACCCTGATAGCCATTGAATATGTTGAAGTGAAGACAGTATAATGAGTAGATTTTGACAAAGCCACAGTCTGCAGTGAACAATGTGTACTCTGACAAAGATTCATCTTGCAAAGCTACATTAAACACAAGTTCATGTACAGGGACTTTGCACAGTGTTAATGAGCTCAGTGGGCAAGAGATGTGTGCACAACAGGCACCACCACTGAAGTGCACGACATATTTTAGCATCTGGTAAACAGCACACAGTAATTCGAAACCTCAGCTGATAGTTGTAGTTGTTCACAGTAAATATTCTATTTCAAAATGGCATATATTCATAATGTTCACTGGTTCTTGTTTTCTATAACAGGTACACTCATACACTGTTTAGATTTTTGTATGTACGTACACAAGCTGAAGAGAGTGATAGCTCTAAGTATTGTTTGAAAAGAGTGTTTTAAATATGCAATTCAAAAGTATATTCACGCTCTGACTTGATTACACATTGTGTCTGCTAATTGTCAAAGCAGGAATACATTAGGATAATGTGAGCCACCCTGATGTCAGACCGTACACACTAACATGTTATTATGAGCAGTCTGACCTCAGGTGGTGCCTAATTAACTTGTACTTGACAGAAAATTACAATTGTGTTTGAGGATTATGCATGAGGACATTTCTTTCATGTTTTGGTTTTGTTCTGAGAATTACCGTTGAATGGACACATTTTACAGGATTGAACATGAATTGTACAAATATATTTAAAAAAACAATTTCCAATTACATGTCATTATGCATCATAAAGTACAATTTTATTTCACAACATTTTGATTTTGAATACAGTTTAAGATGCATCATTCACTGCAGACATTTGCAGTGCACTCAAATAAGAACTGTTATTTCCCTGTTGTTGGTTCCACTTTATGGAAAAATCCATTCAAAAATATTTGTGGCAAGGAGAACAAGACTACATTTTGTTGTCTTAAATTCACTGGTCAAATCTAAAATTGCTATTCTGACCTAGATTTTGAATTGTTATTTATATTCAAAATAAAATGGAATCATTTTCTTTCAGAAACTATGAACGGAAATTGCTCACATTCTTGTAGGGTTCACAAACGGACTGACATTCTAGGTGTTTCATATGACACTCAGATGAGGGGGGGCACATTGAAACGAGGAAATGCATAGTTTACAAGTCATCTATTTAGTGTTTGACAAATCAAAATGGTGGATAAATGTTCATAGCTGAAGAGGAGCAAACCTACTACACATGGTAACAAAGTAATATATGCATTTGTAAGTCATTTGTTGTAGAATACTTGATTATTTATGGTAATCACCATTTCTCCTTATGCTTCCTTATTCGTCACAGTGCTTAATATATGAATGGGCTCAACCCGAGAAAGAACCTTTAGTTTAGCCAATCAATAGGTATTTTTCTATTCCTATCAGATCCTTCCCTGCTCATACCCTCTGCTGTACTTTCTCTGATGTTCAATGCTGTCAGTATACAAAGAGAGAGGTGAGAACTATGACAATTTCAAAAGGGCAAGGAAGTTCTGATGTTGATTGAACGAAATCACACATTACCTCATGTCCTATCTCCTCATCACAGTCCTAACCATGAGGAGGCACACCAAGCAGAATAGACCATTTTTGCAACATTATTACCAGAGTGCTGTTCAAACTTCATTCATCAATTAAAAGTATAAACATCAACTTTAATGGGTGAATTCAGAAATGTATTTCCAAAGTCTGAAGAGAGGGTGCCCCCTTTTAACAGTTTGTAGTTTCAGATAAACTTCTGAGAAGAAGCCCCTGTGGCCGTGCTGCAAATATCTGACGTAGCGACACCTTTTGCATCCACCCAGGAAGATGTTATGGCCCTTGTTGATCTACCTTGGACGACTACAGGTACTCACATATTTCCCTTCTTTTGGGCTTCCAGGACCGTAGATCTAATCCAGTGACAAAGTCCAAACTGAAGGTTTTATTACTTTTCCAGGACCCCATATATTGACAAACAGGGACTCTGATTTCCCGAAAGGATTATGCCTAAGATGCGAAGGGGCTCTAGATTCTATTCAAATGCAGGTAATGTAGCACCCTTTTATCTGCAGCCTCAGTATTAGGAAAGAAAAAAGTAAGATTATAGCCTGATTTAAATTCAAAGTTGGGACGTGGTCAAAGTATGTGTCGGAAAACAGGAGTCAACCAATCACCCAAATTCTGGGGACTGAGGTAATGAGCACTAAAAAACCACCTCTTAAGAGAGAAACTTTGGATCCATTCCCAGCAGAGTTTCAAAAAAACTTGATAGAAATGGGTGTAAAACAAATGGAAGATCCCACGGAGGAACAGGGCGGCGACGTGGATGCCTTTGTACTTCAAATCTCTTCAAGAGTTTGTTCATAAAAGATTTATTGGATGCCAATGAAGATGCTTGGGACCAAAAGGCTTTGCTTGCAGCCCTTTAGTGACAAAGTGTACACAGACTTATACCAAGACCCAATTATTCTTGTAGAATTACCAGAATCGTGCAGGTGCCGCCTAACTCTGGGTGGTAATCGTGTAAAGAGCAAGTAGAGGAATGTGTATATTCTGATCTTGTTCAGTGGAGATGTGACTTCTGGAACTGAGTCACAATGTCTGATTCCAAGGTCCATGAGGACAGCGGTCAGCATAATCAGGAACTAAAGAGAGCCAAGTTCCATTTAGCTTATTGTGTGCTATTAACATTTCCACTACCTTTTTAAAATCCTTTTAACAGTCCCATACCTGATAGTTGAGTAGAAAAAGCCTAGCGCTACACTTTATTCATTACGGTTGTGATGCTCTGAATCCTTGTCCTTTATTGTTTTTATCATGTGTTCTGTCTTGATTTCTGCACAGGAGTTTATGTGGGACTCCTGGCGGTGCAGCTCTTACTGTATTTGGTTTGGTGAACAGACCCTTGGGATACCCTTAAGGCACCCATGGGTGGGAGTACGACCCTGTATTCCTAGTGTATGTTTTTGGGCACCTGTGTGTGGCCCACAGAGCAGGGTACGGGCTGGTTGCAGCTCTGTGCTGTACTGACAGGTGCCCTGCACATCCTCCATTTTGGGATGCCCAGGCCCTGTCATTGGAATCAGTGGATTCTTGATAGGAAACAAGATGGCCCCTGTAGCCTCTTGCTTTCTATCGCCTGTTACCTTACTTTTCCCAAAGTCCCGGGAAGACCTGACTCTGTCCCTTCCCCATGACTGGCTGTTGTAACGCTCACCTGAATCCCGCAGAGGCGCCGGTCTTGACTGGGTGAATGCCGTATCTTCAAAGGTGATGTGTGACACACGGTTGGCTCTTTGGGCTGGACCTCTGTGCACTGTATGTCTGACTCGAAGAGTAAGATGTCTGCAGATAGAAAATATGGGATTAATGGACTGGGGTTATTGGGTGCCTCTCTCCTCTTCCCTTTCTCTTCTCCTGTAGAACCCCAAAGGTTAACGCCCTCACCTTAGGTAAGTGAACGCCAAGCTCTCCATCTGCCTCGGGGCAGGGTGCCATAACCAGTTTCTTCACTGGATAAGGGTGCAGGCCTCTTGACCTCAGAGGACTGCTGTCCGTCGTTAACTGCACGAACGCTAAGTTCTGGGCACTTCAAATCTCTTAAAAGTCTTTTGTAATGATATCTCTTGTTTTGCAGGGTTCCGGCGATGGCGGATGGCGGGCTGATGAGAGTTGAGGATCGAACCCGCGTGAGGAGTAGAAGCGCCTGGAAGCATGTAAGTAAGCGCTTGTAGCCTGCTTCACGATGCACACTGACTGTCCCTTTTATCTTGCAGGTACAAGTTCGGAGCTTTAGAGAAGCTGAAGGGTGCTGGAATACCCACTGGATTCGGCGTGGGAAGGAGTAATGGCACGTGAGTAATAAAGTTGCCCAATGTCTTTAAACGCACCTTCTTTTGTCTTTCAGATGCGGGATGCAGCGCTGAAGGCCTCCGGAGCGTGCGAAGAGCTGGTAAGCTTTTGTCTTTCAGATGCCGGAATGCAGTGCGAAGACCTCCGGAGCATGCGAAGAGTAGGTAAGCCTTTGTCTTTCAGATGCCGGAATGCAGCGCGAGGCGTTGGTGACAGCCGATGGACCAGGTAAGAGATGCGCTGCCACTGAAGACCGTAGTGCTAACCTGTTCTTTCTTTGTCTTTACAGGTGCTGCTGAAAACTGGATTCCAGGATGGTAAGCCTTTGTTCCCTTAGGCCCAGGATCAGAAGCAGAAGACACGATGAGCGTTCTGCTGCAGAGAATGCAGAATAACGCAAAGCAAGATTCATCCATCGGGTGTGGTTTAAATAGCCTCCTGTAGTGCTTAGGTGTCTCCTTCCACAGCCACGCCTAGGTAAGAAAAGAGTTCCTGCTTTCCAGAAGAGTTCCAGTGTTCTGAACCTAGGGAGTGGCTCCTGCCCCACCCAACAGGAAAAGTAGTCCCAAACAAAAGAGGATCAGGGGTTCAACTGGCAGGTAAGTAAGCAGCATGGTCTGCTGCAGGTAAGTCCACCCAAACATTATGAGCCCGGCGCTTCCAGCGCTGGGACTGGGCATCTTTATGAGCCTGGTGCCACTGGCGCCAGAATAAGGTCCAAAAGGTCCCAATTGGGACTGGCTGGCACTCGGAACCGGGGTTATGGGTCTGCTTCCAAGGGAGTCGGGCAAGTCCTGATCTTTTGGAAGCAGAGATCATGACAGCACCCCCCCTCAAGGCCCCTCCCAAACCGGGCTTCTCCGGGGGTTTGGGCTTGTTAGGAAATGTTCGATGAAATCTTTTGATTAGACGAGGCGCGTGGACATATTCTGCAGGTTCCCAGGATCTTTCTTGGGGACCGTAGCCTTCCCAGTCAATCAGGTAAAATAGTTTAGATTTGGAGATCTTGGAATCCAGGATGCTTTTGACTTCAAACTCGAGTTCTCCATCAACTAGAATAGGTTTTGGAGATGTAGTTAGTCGGGTTTGAGGTTGCACGGGTTTTAATAGAGAGACGTGGAAGACCGGATGTATCTTCTTGTGAGGGGGCAAGACCAACTTGACCGCTACTGGATTTACTATGGTAGTGATGGAATAGGGACCAAGGTATCTTGGGTTGAATGTGCGTGGTCCTTTTAGAGGTAGATATTTGGTGGATAATCAGACTCGATCTCCTACTTGATATTGGGGGGCTTCCTTCCGATGTTGGTCTGCTCCTTTCTTGTATTGTTCTTTAGCCCTTTGAAGGTGAGAAACGGCTTCCTTAAAGGCTTGGGTGATTGTAGAATGCAGGTGGTCTACTGCTGGTGTTCCAAGATCTTGGAGTGGATCCAACTCCGAGGTTCGAGGGTGACTACCGTATAAAAGAAAAAACGGGGTCTTCCCAGTTCCCGAGTGGACAGAGTTATTGTAGGCATATTCGGCTATCCAAAGGATATCTTTCCAAGTTTTTTCAGTTTGTTGTAGCATGCAGCGCAAATACTGTTCCAGAGTTTGATTGGTCCTCTCGGTTTGTCCGTCGGTTTGAGGGTGGTGGCTGGTCGAAAGTCTCACATCAATTTGAGCCGACCGACATCAACTTCGCCAAAAATGAGAAATAAATTGACTACCTCGATCCGAAATTAGAACTGAAGGAAAACCGTGCAGTCGGACGATGTTTTCGAGAAATTCTCGGGCCAGAGTTGCTGCTGTTGGTAAGCCTTTGAGTGGAATGAAATGCGCCATCTTGGAGAATAGGTCCACGATTACTAGGATCGTATTGTATCCGGAGCATGGAGGTAGATCGGTGATGAAGTCCATAGAAAGCGTATGCCAAGGGCGAGGCGGGATGTCAATAGGGCGTAAGAGGCCGGCTGGTTTTTCCTTTTGACTCTTGTTTTGGGCGCATACTCCACAGGACATTATAAAGTCTCTGATATCTTTTTTCCAAGACGGCCACCAGAAGTAGTGCTTGATCTTTTCCGAGGTCTTGGTCATACCGGGATGTCCTTCCATTAAAGAATCGTGATAACAAGAGATTACCTTTTTCTGTAAATCTGTGCTGGGCAGGTATAACCGTTCTTGTAAATATAATAGGTTGTCCTTCACCGTAAAGTCCTTTCCCTGCAGATGCCAATTCTGCATGTCTGCTGGAGTAGCCTGGCTTTATCCTTAACTTCCTCTATGAATTGTGTGGCGATTACACCTAGAATGCTTTGTTCGGGAATGATAGGTACAGGTTTAGGATTGATCAAATGTTCTTCCACTCCCATCCGAGAAAGGGCATCAGCTTTACCGTTTTTTGTACCAGGTCGATAGGTAATTATGAAGTCAAACTCGGCAAAGAATAGTGCCCAATGGAGTTGCCTAGAGGATTGAGCTTTTGCGGTTTTCAAATATTGCAGGTTTCGGTGATCTGTAATCACAGTAACGGTGTGTCGGGTCCCCAGAAGATAATGCTGCCAAGCCTTAAAGGCGGACTTGATAGCTAGAAGTTCCTTATCAGTAATAGTGTAATTGATTTCAGGAGGCGAGAATTTGCGGGACCAAAATGCCACGGGATGCAACTGATTGGTTACTGGGTCCTTTTGTGATAGAACTGCCCCCCTGGCAAAGCTCGAAGCATCAGTTTCACCGATGTAGGGGAGTTCTGGGCGAGGATGTTTTAAGATCGGTGCAGAGATAAATCTAGTCTTCAAATTCTGGAAAGCTTGTTCCGCCTCGGTAGACCATTCAAAACGTTTGTTTTTCTTTAACAAGGCGGTGATGGGCTGGACTATTCGCGAGAATTCGGGGATAAACCTGCGGTAAAAGTTAGCGAAGCCTAACATGCTTTGAACACCTTTTACGGAGGATGGCGATGGCCATTTGAGAATTGCATCGACCTTCTTTGAATCCATACGCACTCCGCTAGGTGATAATATGAATCCCAAGAATTCAACTTCAGTCACGTTGAAAACACATTTTTCCAACTTAGCGAAAAGTTTGTGTTGACGCAATCTCTCGAGGACCATTTTCACGTGTTTCCGATGTTCAGTTTCCGATGAAGAATAAACGAGGATGTCGTCAATGTAAACAACAACACACACATCTATGAGCTCTCTGAGGACATCGTTCATAAAATATTGAAAGGCGGCCGGGGCATTGCAAAGTCCGAAGGGCATGACCTGATATTCAAATAGCCCATACTTGGTGCGGAAGGCCGTCTTCCATTCATCGCCCTCTTTTACTCGTACCAAGTGGTAGGCTCCTCTAAGATCCAGCTTTGTATATATGCATGCTTTTCTGACTTGGTCCAGGAGTTCAGGGATCAAAGGTAACGGATATCTATTCTTAACGGTGATCTGGTTCAGGGCGCGATAATCTATACAAGTTCTAAGGTCCCCTTCTTTTTTTGGAACGAAGAACAAAGCTGAGGAAGCAGGGGACTTGGAAGGACGAATAAACCCATTCGCTAGGTATTGATCCAGGTATTGTCGGAGGTGAAGATTCTCAGGCTCGGTGAGGGCATCAATTCTACTACAAGGAGGAGTAGATCCAGGTATCAGGTCTATCTGGCAGTCATAAGACCTATGAGGAGGTAGAGAGTTAGCCTAATCCTTCCGGAAAACATCCTGGAATTCTAGGTATTCAGGAGGTAACTGGGGAGCCTCCGAGGAAATTGCTGCCAGTGCAACACCAGGTCGAGGGTGACAAGTAGAGACACATTCTGGAAACTGAACCGTTCTTGCTCGCCAATCGATCTGAGGATTGTGCTTCTCTAACCAAGGAATTCCTAGAATAATCTGGAACTGAGGGGCCTTGATCACATCGAACACGATCTTCTCATGGTGTCCATCTTGACTTACTAGCATCACTTCTTGGGTGGTATGCGTTACTGGTCCGGAGGCTATCTCCGTACCATCCACCGTAGTAATGACGTCCTTTACAGCCTTTGGACAAAGAGTCAGATTCATCCTCAAAACCATTTCATGATCCACATAATTGCCGATGGCACAGCTGTCCACGTAAGCTTCAATCGCATGTAATCGATCCGGATGTTCAGGGCTAATGAGGACCATAGGTATCACGAAATGCGAGGTCACGGAACTGGTTTTAACGCTCGGCAAGAGGACCTCTATTCTTGTCGGGCGAGGTTGTTTCCCTGCTCAGAGTTTGTGACCCTGGTAACTGCAGCTCCTACTGCCTTCTTGGCTGGTTTCACCGGACAGTCTCGAAGAAAGTGCCCCGAGTTTCCGCAATAGAGGCATAATTGCAGCTGTTTTCTCCTTTCCCGCTCCTTTTGTGTTAGTGGTCCTTTCAGGCCCCCTATTTGCATGGGTTCCCCAGAGTCTACTCCTTTGGTAGGAGTTGGTGGTTTGGAAAATACTCGAGCATCAAACTTGGAACGATCGGCCTTCCTGTTCTGCAGTCTGTGGTCAATTTGAACGACTAAGTCAATATAGTCCAAACAGTCTTGCGGGGGATTCACTACTTGGGCTAACACATCTTTGAGCTCTCCACGTAGACCTCTATAAAACAGCGTAATCCTTTTGTCCTCAGGCCATCGAGTTTCCACTATCAGTCTGTTGAAAGACGCAATATAAGCCAAAAGGTCTTGATTACCCTGTCGCAATGAAAGGAGCTCATTGTCCAAGGCCTGCCCCTGTGAATGTCTTGCAAACAGTTTTTCCATACTGAGCTGAAAAGCTTGAAAATCATGGAGAACCGGATCATCTTGATTAACTAGAGGGATCGACCAGTCTGCCGCATTGCCACTAAGGTACGAAAGCACGAAAGCTACCTTAGCTTGATCAGTTGGAAAGGCTTCTGGCCGGCATAAGAAGTGCAACCGGCACTGATTAATAAATACTGCAAACCTCTTTGGGTCACCAGAAAATCGTTCGGGCGGAGCCAGAGGTACATTCCCAGGTAGGTTGATCTGCACTGGGTTCGTAGAGGATGTTGAAGGAAGATTTGCCCCTGATGCGGCTAACAGAGTTTGTCCGGCTTGTGACTGTAGCAATTGCCTAGCGAGATCGTCTGTTCGCTCCTTGGAAATAATCAGTTCCCTTCTTAGAGCATTCGTTTCCTGACGGGCTGCATGCACTTCTGCTCTTAGTTCCCCAAGTAACTGGGCTAGCTGGTCGGTATCCGAGGTTTCCATAGCGCCTGGGTGGGAGTTTTGCGGTAGGCTTTGCGTTCTGTAACGCTCACCTGATTCCCGCAGAGGCGCCGGTCTTGACTGGGTGAATGCCGTATCTTCAAAGGTGATGTGTAACACACGGTTGGCTCTTTGGGCTGGACCTCTGTGCACTGTATGTCTGACTCGAAGAGTAAGATGTCTGCAGATAGAAAATATGGGATTAATGGACTGGGGTTATTGGGTGCCTCTCTCCTCTTCCCTTTCTCTTCTCCTGTAGAACCCCAAAGGTTAACGCCCTCACCTTAGGTAAGTGAACGCCGAGCTCTCCATCTGCCTCGGGGCAGGGTGCCGTAACCAGTTTCTTCACTGGATAAGGGTGCAGGCCTCTTGACCTCAGAGGACTGCTGTCCGTCGTTAACTGCATGAACGGTAAGTTCTGGGCACTTCAAATGTCTTAAAAGTCTTTTGTAATGATATCTCTTGTTTTGCAGGGTTCCGGCGATGGCGGATGGCGGGCTTATGAGAGTTGAGGATCAAACCCGCGTGAGGAATAGAAGCGCCTGGAAGCACGTAAGTAAGCGCTTGTAGCCTGCTTCACGATGCGCACTGACTGTCCCTTTTATCTTGCAGGTACAAGTTCGGAGCTTTAGAGAAGCTGAAGGGTGCTGGAATACCCACTGGATTCGGCGTGGGAAGGAGTAATGGCACGTGAGTAATAAAGTTGCCCAATGTCTTTAAACGCACCTTCTTTTGTCTTTCAGATGCGGGATGCAGCGCCGAAGGCCTCCGGAGCGTGCGAAGAGCTGGTAAGCTTTTGTCTTTCAGATGCCGGAATGCAGTGCGAAGACCTCCGGAGCATGCGAAGAGTAGGTAAGCCTTTGTCTTTCAGATGCCGGAATGCAGCGCGAGGCGTTGGTGACAGCCGATGGACCAGGTAAGAGATGCGCTGCCACTGAAGACCGTAGTGCTAACCTGTTCTTTCTTTGTCTTTACAGGTGCTGCTGCTGAAAACTGGATTCCAGGATGGTAAGCCTTTGTTCCCTTACGCCCAGGATCAGAAGCAGAAGACACGATGAGCGTTCTGCTGCAGAGAATGCAGAATAACGCAAAGCAAGATTCATCCATCGGGTGTGGTTTAAATAGCCTCCTGTAGTGCTTAGGTGTCTCCTTCCACAGCCACGCATAGGTAAGAAAAGAGTTCCTGCTTTCCAGAAGATTTCCAGTGTTCTGAACCTAGGGAGTGGCTCCTGCCCCACCCAACAGGAAAAGTAGTCCCAAACAGAAGAGGATCAGGGGTTCAACTGGCAGGTAAGTAAGCAGCATGGTCTGCTGCAGGTAAGTCCACCCAAACATTATGAGCCCGGCGCTTCCAGCGCTGGGACTGGGCATCTTTATGAGCCTGGTGCCACTGGCGCCAGAACAGGGTCCAAAAGGTCCCAATTGGGACTGGCTGGCACTCGGAACCGGGGTTATGGGTCTGCTTCCAAGGGAGTCGGGCAAGTCCTGATCTTTTGGAAGCAGAGATCATGACAGCTGTTGGGTGGAAGTTCCATATATGGTGGTGTGGGGAAGTCCAGGCAAGACTGGCTGGAGCCTTCCCAATGACCGTATGTTGTGGGTACGCCCGTGGGGTGGGGCCTGGGTGAATGGAGTGTGTGACGAATACGCATTCTGTGTTGTGGGTGTCTAGTATCTGTTTGACACAATGATTGAGACAGCTCTGCCCAAAACTGGTATGAATGCAGCGTGTAGTGCTGAATGACAGAGTGCTTGTCCAAATCCACATTCTGTGTTGTGAGTGTCTGGATGGTGAAGAACGGCCTGAATGCACTGTGCGCCTGATTGGCTGCCTGAATGCCCTTCTGAGTGATTGGTTGCCTGAGTGTGACCCTGCAGAATGAATGGGAGATCAACAGTATATCTGGGGGCCTCTCACTGCTAGAAATCGTTCAGAAGCTGAAGTTGATACTTGATGCTTACTCTCCAAGCCCAGCCGGATGAAGAAGGTGAACCGCTGTTCCCTTCCTTGCAATCTGAAAGCTGCTGTGCCTTTAAGAACTGATCCAAGAGAGGACCTGACTAGGAGACCACTTCCGGAGATATGAGGGACCATCGTGTACCAGCTGATGCCCTGGTAGACAGACCTAGCAAAGGCTGCCGACCAGAGAAGGGGACCGCCGAGGAAAATGAAGAGAAGCACCGCACAGCCGTCCACCGTTGACGACTGCCATCGCCGACCGGATCCGCAGTGCTCCCTTTGCCTACGAACATTTGATCCAAGGATTCCCTTGTTCATCATCGTTGACCGCTTTCATCCTGCCGGAGAAAGTCAAGGCCGTCGACGACTGAGGAGAATCCGCTGGTGGGTTCCCCATCACCCGAAGACTTCAGAGACTCCGACAAAGCTACTGAAGCCAACCGTAGTCACGTCCCATTTGCCGACACCAGACGCTGACGACTTGACGCCCTTGCTGGGCCAAAGTTCTTCATTGACTCTGTGCGGCAAGAAACCATTGTGACGTTTTCGATCGATCGTCAACGAGCACCGCAAGGACCGAAGCTGCTGCCTCAATGACAACATTCACCCTATCTTCATCTCAGAAGTTTGTCGACCCGTGGCTCCTGCCTGAAAGGGAGCGCACTCAAGGAGGGCCTGTCGATTCCCTGACAAAGAACTCTCCAACACAAGGTACATTTGGGTTGCAGAACTATAGAAGAAGATTAGACTCTAATAGACGGCCTCATCATGACCTCGGCGGTAACCCTTAAATCCAGCGGTAGAGCTATTACCGCTGGATTTAAGGGTCCGCCGAATCAGGGCCTCGGCGGATTTCAACCCAGCTCTGTGCTGGTGTGAAATCCGCCGAGAATTTGCGCTCAGACCGCCGGCGGGAAATCCGCCGGCGGTATGAGCGTGAAATTTCCCCATTGAGCCCAATGGGGAATGGGGCATTCCCGAATGGGCTCAATGGGGAATGGGGACTTCCAAGTCCGCCCTACTCGTGATCCTGCGCTATTAGCACCGGGGGCTATGGCGGTCGCGCTAATAGCCCCCGCGCTAATACCGCCGGCGTTACCGCCGAGGTCGTGATGAGGCCCATGGACTGGGCTTGTAGTGCATGTTCATTTACAGGTTGCCCAGGTGCGGGGATCCTCATACAGAACTGTGCCTAGTGGTAGGGGCCCAGCTTTCTGCCAATTGTCTAACCAACTTGTTTTCCTCCTGAGTCTATCGTTGGTTCACTGGATTTATTGATTTGTATGACATTTAAACTATGTCTAGTTAATGCACTTTAAAGGAATCAAAGTAATTGTGGTACCACGTAGAACTGTGTGTATATTTGCCATTCTAGATTAATGGAGCACAAAGTGGGTTATTGTGATTGTGTATGTAACCTTGAACCTTAATTATATAAAGACTGTATTTTAGCTAATACAGTGTGTGGACATTCCTTTGTGGGTGCTTGGGGACTACACTGTACTTAAGAACCAGCCCGCATCACCTCCTGAGAAGCTAGACCTTGATTGCTCAACCACAATACCAATAATAGAGAATCTTGGCTGGGGTCCTCTGTGCCTCTCCTCTGCCAAATAGAGAGCAGGAGCACAGACACCCCCCTCCAGTCTTTACAACTGTCTTTTAAGAAAATTACTTCACTTTGTCTCTAACTGTGCTGGTAAGCACAAAACCAATATTTGAGTGTAAATTGTGAGAGTTACATGGCAGAGATTTCTGCCCGGCTGTGCAATCTGACAGCCAGATCTTGTAGGAGACAAATGTGCATATCCTTTTGCCTGTTCAGGTAGGCTCTATGCATCTGGTTGTCTCGTTGTATCAGGATTCTCTTGTTCCTCAGGAAGGCATGAAAGACTTTGATTACTCTGAAAACTGCTGGAAGTCTGCTGCAAGTCTCCTCCAAGTTGAAGGAAATGTGTCTTTTGTTTTAGACTATGTGCCCTGTTCCACTTCATTCAACATCATCTCTGCTGCTCACTTTTTCTGACTGGCATCTGTGGTGCTAGTGATCAATGATGAAGGTTCTAATTCCATTCCTGTCTAAAGATTCAGTACCAACAGCCACCAGATCGGAGTTGTTTTCAAATGGGCATCTGTGGGTATCAATTCCTTGCAGTTACATTTTCTGTAGCAGGAGGTCAATGCTGACTGGTGTGTCAACAAGTGATGCATGTGCAGACAAGCCCACAGAAGTATGGTAGTACATGCAGATATCTCCCCAATAACATGTAGACAGGATTGAGGCATATGTGAGGCTGCACTTAGGAAACATTGTAAGTGATATTGAAGAGCCTTCATCTTTTCCATTGGTAGTAAAGTCTTTCCCAAGTCCATGTGAATTTGGATTAAAAAAAATTGGAGGGATTGTGATGTGCTTTGAGTTTGATAAGACACCTGTAAGCATCGTACACCTCATTTGTAGCAGGGATGCTAGCAGTATGTATCAGTGTTATATCAATAGGTCATTCCGTTTTTTTTCCTCGTGCAAATGTCAGATCAAAGAAGCCAGGACTTTCGGGAACACTTGAGGTACTGTTGCCAAGTGGGAAGGTGCAAAGGACTTGGAAATTGAAAAACAAGGCGCTTATTGTGAATTTCAATAACCTCTTGTATTTCCCTTAAGTCGGGCTATGTAAGTAGGCATCCATTAGGCCAATTGGCCTCAGCAGAGCAACGATATTATATGTTTTTTGAGTTTCCATCCAAAATTGTCAGTATTTGATGGATTTATTCACTCTCTTCAGATCTAATTTAGGGTGGAATTCTCCCAAAGGTTTCCAGACAAGAAAGATGATTGAGAAGGTACGGTGGAACAGAAGAAATTGCCTTCTTCACTAGAAGAAATCAAATGTCCTCCACTAGATAATGACGTTTCAGTTTGTCTCTGCGTACAAGATAAGGTAAGTGGTCTTATATAGCATCCTTCTGTCAAAAATGTTGCCTATGCTGCGCATGGCTTTGTAAAAGAAAGAGGGTGAGGTGGGGGATGTTAGTTGGATAGCAGGGAATGCAGATGCAGGAAGACCTCTGGTGTTGATGAGTGCAGTTCAGAAGCACCCATTATCTGTGTGCCAGTATGGATTCTACTCTATTCCAGCCTTGGGGAACACGTTGGGTTTTCTTATCCCCAAGTGCAGTCCCAGGGTTGGGGGGAGCAGTGATGGGTGAATTAGATGTTGATGGTAATTGTATAGCTTAGATATCTGTGTTTAGTATGCTACACCATGTGAGTTATCCAATGGGTACTAAATGTGGTGTTGGGTTGAAAGATTCTAGTAGTGAGAATGTCAGTGATTGAGTGGGAAAAAAATAGGAAGAAAGAATACGGTTGCCTCTAAAACACAGTCCTTCCTATGTTTTATTAGTTCTAGAGAGATGTTGCAGATCATAGGAGACGAGCTGGGCATCCGACAGGGTACCCCGGATTGAGAGTGTGCTTCCTGGAATGGGTGCAGTAAGTAGACTAGTCTCCATTGTAGAGTTTATGTTTGGTGATCTTTGTTTCGGGTTCCTGTGCAAGCTGAAGCATAATTTTATGATTAATATTATTACAATTAATATTATATACTTGTAAAGCACAAACCTAGTTTGGGAGCAACAGAGTGCTGTATAGGTCATAGGGCAAAACATTGCTAGTGAGAATTTAACAAGTCATCAAGCCAACAAGGCATAGGAAAGTGTGTTATCCTGTTTGTTAATCTTGGTTTGTTGCTGTTTAATTCAGCCAAGTCTTGAGCTGTTTTCTGAATATCCGGTGGTTCACTATGATGCAGAGATGGGTAGTGAGGGAGTGCCATAGTTTGGAAGCCAGTAGGGAGAATGAAAATCCTCTTTCTCTTTTCCTGTTGAAGTTTGGAACAAGAGTTGTGCTATTGGATCTTAAGATTCATGACAGGTATGTAATGCTGGAATTTCATTGTGAAGGAAGTTGGACTCACTTCATAATAGGCGCAATGGCAACCCAGAGAATTTTGAAATGTAATATTTTCTTCACAGGGAGCCTGATGAGCATGCATAGGGTTGGGGGCGGTGTGCTCAAATTGGTTCCAGGAGTCCAAGATGTAGGCTGTTTGGGCAGTCAAGTCTTGATAGGATAACTGACATGGTCCTGTGAGCAAAGCAGCAGAAAATACAGAGAAAAGACATGCATGCACAAAAATGCTGAATATCGACAGTGAATAAAAAAAACAAATACCATAATGTCGATCAAGGGGAGAAGGGGTCGCAGGGGTGTCCCCCGCTCCCTTTCCTCGACATTATGGGAATTCATGTGGTTGTGGGGGTGTCCCCCGCTTCCATAAAAAGGAAAGCAGGGACAAAGAGCGTTAAAAAAAAAAAAAAAAAAAGACCCTGCATTGGAAGTTCCGCCCCTCAATAGGGAGGCGGAACTCACGTTGCAGGGAAAGAGCAGTAGAGAAGTACAACAGGTAAGTGTGCCGCCAGAGGTATGTTTTAGGGGTAGGGGGGTGGCGGGTGGGGGGTTAGCGGGCAGGGGTGATGTACATAATTATTGCATTCCAGACATTTCAAATGATTCATTATCGGATTCGAGATTTCTGGCTACGAAATAATCTCATACATACCCTGTGAGTAAAGGATAGGCAAGGTATGATAAGACAGACAGTTGAGTTGGAAAAATCACCCTCTGACAATGGCTCTCTTGCAGCACCGACAGTAAGGCTACTATCCATGGTGATTCAGAGGTTCCTCATTTTTGGGATTGGTACTCAGCAGGGTCCCATCTTGTCAAGCCAAGGGATTGATCTGGTTTGCCGCAGTGCAAACCATGAGTGCCATTTTGATAGGGTTGATCTTTAATCTGTTTGCCATCATCCAAGCGTTCACATGTGCAAGGCATGTTTTTAGAACTGGTGAGTTTGATGGTTGTTCATCAGCTTGTAAACTGTTTGTGTGTCGTCAGTGTAGTTATATCAGGTGAGGTCAGACACACTGATGAAGTGCACAAGGGGTATCCTGTAAATGCTGAAAAGAAGATGTGACATTATGGAGCTTTTAGGGTACTCCACAGGTCAGGGGGGATGACTGGCATCTGAAGGAGGACACTGTGCTGATGTCGGTTCAGTCTGTGAGGAAAGATGGGATTCAGAATAAATCTGTTTCTTTTATACCAATGTTTGCTAATCTTTTTAGTCAAATCTTTTGGCCAATGGGATCAAAAACTGACGAGTGCGCCGAGTGTGTTGTCTGTGTTGGGATCTTGGAGGAGCTGCAGCAACAGAGTCTTTCCTTACTGTCTATTGGTGTGGAGGAGTAGTATCAACAACAAATACCACTTCCACACGCGGAGCGTCGTGGAGTGCGGCGAGTGTGTTGTCTGTGTTGGGATCTTGCAGGAGCTGCAGCAACAGAGTCTCTCCTTGCTGTCTATTGGTGTCGAGGAGGAGTAGCAACAACAAATACCACTTCCACACGCAGAGCGTCGCGGATTACGGCGAGTGTGTTGTCTGTGTTGGGATCTTGGAGGAGCTGCAGCAACAGAGTCTTTCCTTACTGTCTATTGGTGTGGAGGAGGAGTATCAACAACAAATACCACTTCCACACGCGGAGCGTCGCAGATTGCGGCGAGTGTGTTGTCTGTGTTGCTTCGGGTGCGCCGGCATGCGCAGGGCGAGTTGCGGGCTCCCCTTGCTACTCGTCTGCGCTGGTGTCTGGTCTCCTGTGTATGGGGGAAGTGAGAAGCCGCTTCAATCACAAGTCTGATTATAGGTAAAACGGTAGACGCACAATGCTTTCAATTGAGCCGACAGGCTGTTCTAGTATCATGACTTTGTCCAGTTCCATTGACTGTGAGAGCTGTTAATCTAATGCATGCTGTAAACAGATTTATGACCCCAAATTAAATCAGATTTCACGTGGGGTAGCTGCAACTGCAGGGCTAAGCCCTTTGAGCAGCACACCGATTTGAAATCGAAGATAACAATTGTGGGACAGCTGCGACTGCGGGCCTAAGCCCTTTGAGTAGCATAACGGACTGCAATTGAATACACGCCTGTGTGGTTGATGCAACAGCGGGGCCAACATCTCCAGCAGTTATTTGTAAGAACCCATAACAAAATGCCCTGAAGGACGCTATTCATGCAACACGTAGGATACTATTTAAGATCAAAGATGACGAATAATCTTAAAACTTCCAGCACGTCATCAACACTAAAATAGAATTCTGGCTATCACCACTTTGAAAAGAAAAATACGGAACCAATTCCTGGACTACTGTGGGAAAAAAACCTGTGAAGGTGACATCCGTGAATTTTGCAAAGCCAAGCTATGTAGCAATATTCCGCTATCTAAAAACACTGAAAATACGACGTCTGAATCAACTTCAAAAAAGGAAATTATTTTAATTAACAACTCAATAACGGATACTCAGTTACTCTCAGTTGATGGCCAGCCTAAATTGAATAGTGCAATAAGCCCGATAACACAAACTGAGGACTTAACGAATACTCAGTTGCCATTAGGTGACGGCCAACCTAAACTAAATAGTGTAACAGGCCAGATAACACAACCTAAGGATTTAGCCATAATAAAAATGGAACTCAGCCCAGAAGCCCTAAACTTATCAAAACCGGAAGGCTCAGAAAAAGAACAACCAGCAGACGAAGCTCAGGACACTCCAGCTTCACCTATAGCTATTGATTTAGAACACCGAAGTGAGGGCTCAAGTATTCATTTAGAAAAAATATCGTTCACAGCATCCTCTTCTATGATATCATCGAGGGATAATAGTCTATATCAGTCACTGAGCCTTTTTAATAATTCTGCACACACTGTACACATGTCACTGGCGGGCCTAGTGACAGAAGGCCAATCGTCACGTAGACAAAGTGAAATACCGATACAGAACATTGATGCAGCTGATAAAACTCAATCACAATGCAAACTACTGGAAATCACCTTGAATTCCATGCACATGACGGCAGTCACTTTAACAAAATTGTTTCAAACGTTAGACCACAAAAAAACATTACAAGCAAAACAACTTGACCAGCTAGTACATTGGATGAACCAATTAATATCCATTCAAGGTTCTACTGACTCCTGCAATGTAATGGTACTAGCTAAAGGTTATACTAGGGAAAGAGAATATGTGAATGTTCCAGAAATAAGTCATGTAATTGCGGAAATCACTCCTGATAGTGCTGATAAGCCTGTGAAGAATCTTGACAACGGGGTGCCCATAGATCGAGCTGAGGACCTGGACGTTATCCAAATACCCCAACACGGCATGGGTGCAAATGTGGACGTGAGCATTCTGGCAAAGATAGATAAGGCGCAGAAGGTGCCAAAGGGGGTGGTGGGTTCACCTGCTGATGTACCAATGATATATGACCTATTTCAAAATTCAAATGTTAGGAAAAATGGCACAAAATGTGCCGAAATAAATAAGAAAAAGTCTAAAAATCAAGATGCTCTACCAGCACGATCAAGAGCTAACATCAAACACTTAATGAAACGACTGATGCCTAAACTGAAAGAAACAAATAAATCCAGTCTGATCAAAAGAAAATAATTAAAAGAGGGAAAGAAAACATCTGTATTACCAATTCAGACCAACAGAATCACCATTGATGATTATCCTCCACTAAACCAACGGATTGCAACGATTGAAGTAGCAGAGGCCCTAATCAACAATCCAAGCCCAATCGACTATACACCAATATGTCACACTGTTGACCAACCTGAGACCCGGCAGGAAGATGCCACACATAGAATCAGTTCTAAACCAGGGGGGTACAGATGGTGAAAACTGCTGGTGATACACTCAATAAGTTGTCTGAAAAATCGAATGCTCAATCATTTACCACGAGTGCCAACAATATGGAGAAACCAGCTTCAAAACAAAATGATGAAGAATTTTCATTTTTTGGCAGACATCAGAGCCCAAATAGAAAATTTCATAAAGAAGTACCTTGAATTACAACAACTCCCCAAGATGCCACCCCGGAGCCTTCCTCAGGCTCGAAACAATGATGTGGAGCCAGCGACAGTCACAGAAACACTGACCAGTAATGGAAAAAGCTTAAAACAAAAACCACCACCTCAAAACACCAATAACGCACAGGTAGCACTGTATGAACAAGAGGTCCAACGATTGCAACAAAATCACCCTATCTCATATAAAGAATATCAACAGAATTCTCAGCCAAGACTGATGACTGTTGGGAGTCATTCACAGCAGCAGACCTGGGATCATATGGATCCGCTAAGAGGTGCAAGTGATTCCTATCAAATCAAACAGAAAGAGAAAGAATTGTGTATGTCAACACAACAATCCAAATCTGGTGAAATGGAAGACCAAATTGCGAGGGTAATTGAGAATTATTTTAAACTCAACATGTCCACGCAAAGTCAAATAAATAAAGACAGTTCAAAGGAAAATTGTGAACCAGCACTATGTTCACAAAATAGATTCAATAGTTCCAACATACCACAAGAGAAAGACAAAAAGCAAAAAACTAACACCAAAGGGCTTCCACAAGGCAATGCTATTAACAACAACCTAAGAAAGAAGTGGAATATGTACCATAGGCTAATTTTAAAATGCCGCCCAGCTCCAGTTCCAGAATATGTGTTAAATCGCACAAGTATACTAGCGATTTGTGACGAAGTGGAGTGGACACTTTACAAGACATATCTACCACCGACAATGAACAGGTTGAATTCTTCAAAGAAAATGATCACTCCATAGTAAGACTTTGGATCCAATCCAACATGACCAGAAATGCTCTATGGCAAGCCAGAATGGAGATATTTGCATGGTGATTCATATTGGCCAGAGATCATCTGTGTATGGATGCGGAAGGAAACATCAGGATGGAAAAGAGAGAAAGTTATCTCGATAAGCAGGGACACGAATACAATGCTAATACAAACGACAACCTAGACAGAACAATGAAACCTCTCCTACAGAATCAAGAGAGAGAGTGGATTCAAAAGTTATAACCAGTTAGCGAGCGAGAGAGGGATGCCATCTCCTTGATTAGCTGGAACACCTGTGGCCATTTGCATTTGCTGGGCCCGAGTGCAAAAGTCTTAGCCCCCCCATGACATCATAATCTTGCAAGAAACATGGCTACTAATTAGTCCAACGTGGGAAGACCATATTATTCATTTAAACCCAGCTAAATCAGCAAATCGTGGGAGACCATCATCTGGCTGAATGGTGATAATCAAAAATCACAGGAGATGGCACCTCTCTCCCTGGCTGACTCTGAATCCTTTTTTGCAACTGGTTAGGTTGGAATTTCCAGGGGGAACAATGGCTATTCTAAATGTTTACAGAAATTCAAAAGGTATTTCTGACGATGTCTTCTTTCTTGAGTTAGAACTGCTACTAAATACCATTGTAGACTCCCCAGAAGTTACGACAGTGATTGTAGCAGGGGACCTAAATTTGCAACTATTACCAGCTCATAACAGGAAATTTAATTTAATCTGTCTTAGGTGGATGCGACTGGTAAAGGATCGCAAACTGGTTATGTGTAATGGTTCCCTACTGGGAGATATCACTCCTAATACAACTTGGGGAATAGGGATAGCTACCTCAATAATTGACTACGGGCCTCATTATGACCCAGGCGGTAAGTTACCGCCTGGGTCGTACCCTTACCACCATGGTGTAAACTACGTTTACACCATGGTGGATGGCGGATTTACCGCCCCATTCCAAGGTGAGTGGGGTGGTAAATCCCCATTTCCCATTTTACCCTTCCCCATTCCCATTTTTGCCCCATAGGGCATAATGGGAGTGGGGAAGACGCTAATTACGCCACCGTAAATTACGGTGGCGTAATTAGCACCATGGTCCCTTAGTGCCATGGATTCTAACGCCTGCAAAAAGCAGGCGTTAATATCACCATGGCGCTAAGGGACCTTGTAATCAGCCGTTAACCCCTTAACGCCTGATTCGTAATGAGGCTATACGTCTTTCTCGATTCTGACACATTTAATAGAGCTGTGAGTTTCCATATTTCCCCACAGCCATATAGTGACCACAACATCTTGAACCTAAAATGGCATTTGGCAGATCCAGTTGTTCAGGAGAAGAGCCAAACTGTCTCACATTTGCTAACAGTAAACAATGCCCGATCGAGACTAAAGTGGAACATGCATACATTGTCTGATTTCCACCAGAAAAGGATATTCAGTGTGCAGGATAGTCAACAGACAACTGACTATACATCGTTTCTCCATCTTTATCGTGTAGCTTACCGGGAGCTCAATTTAGATTTTTCCAAACCATGTCATGAATATGATGCTTTGGTTCAAGCAAAAAAAACACTACTAAGGAAAAACAGAAGATTGATTCTGAATACGAATGGTTTAGATCAAATTCAGAAATTAAAGTCACTAAACTGCTGATATAAAAACTGGCTAAGAGCGCACCGTATGTTTGTGCTACAAAAAGATGGAGAGGCCATGTTAAGGAGTAGTCTCAATAAAATATTGGGGCAGTTATGGGCACTGATCAATACTAGCAACCATGGTACTCAAAGAGCAGTACAGCTTAATGGGGTCAATGAAATGGATTGGGTCACATACTTCAGTAAAATATATCAAAAGGAAGAGTCCCAACTGAGTCCAGTGATAAGAGAATGTTCAAATTATGAAGGACTCAAAATTGAAGAAGAGGATGTTTTATATTATATAAACAAGCTCTCCAATTCTCCTGCACCTGGTCCCGACGGCATGAGTAATTTTGTGTTTAGACAACATCCAGTACAATGGTCAAAGACACTTTCACTAATCTTTAAGCAGGTCATAACTACCAACACAATACCAGCTACATGGAAGTCGGCGATAATTATCCTGATTTTTAAAAAAGGGGATAGAAAGCTGCCCAATAATTACAGACCGATTTCATTGCTTGATGTGTCAGGCAAGCTGTTTTCGAGATTCATTCTCAGGGATTTTACACAATGGAAAACACAATCCGGAGCCAGAGATCCTCTCCAGACCGGATTTGTTCCAGGGATGGGAACATGTGTCAATCTCTTGATGCTAACAGCAGTCATTGAACATCATAAAGCAATCAAACAGCCGCTATATATGACCTATATAGATCTGCGAGCGGCGTTGCGGAAGTCTGGTTTTACTCCAGATGTGCAAATCAGACTCTTGAATATGCCCTTTGACGGCTCTTCCTTGTTTGGTAAGAAGGCGGATGACAGTTTAGAAAAGCTTCAAACATCAAAGGCAGCAGCAAAATCCCTGGGAGCTGCAATCCGTCAGACACCATATCGCCCCTCAGGAACCTCTTGGAGAGGGAAGTCCTTTTGCTTCTATTCCGTATTCGGAAGAGGCAAAGGACAGCCGGTTCAAAGGGGTCAGAAAAAATTCACCCGAGGTGGACGGGGTAAAAATACAAAAGCCGCAGCAGCAGCAGGTGCCTCTTTACCCTCGGCATCTGCATCAGCCGCCTCCAAACCGCTCTGAGGACTCTCCTCACAAGACACCAGTAGGGGGCAGGTTAACTCAACATCTGACGGAATAGCAGGCTATTACGTCAGATGCTTGGGCATTGGAGACAGTTGCCCAAGGTTACTGCCTGCCTTTTCTATGCATCCCTCAGAGTCATCCACCGGGGAACAGCTCTCTGAAAGTTCCAGATCCGCTCCTCTTGCAGGAAATTATAGACCTGCTAGAGAAAGGTGCCATAGAACCTGTACCTGTAGCGGAGAGGAACAAGGGCTGGTACTCCCCCTACTTTCTCATACCGAAGAAATACAGAGGACTGAGACCTATTTTGGACTTACGAGAATTGAACAAGTTCCTCATGAAGGACACGTTCAAGATGGTAACTCTCTCTCAGATCCTTCAGGCCCTCCAGCTCCAGGACTGGCTGGTATCTCTGTACCTCCAGGATGCTTATTTCCATGTGCCAATCCATCTCAAACACAGGAAGTACCTGAGGTTCGCAATTGGTGGCTCTCATTATCAATTTTGAGTTCTGCCATTTGGGCTGACCTTCGCCAGAGGGTCTTCACCAAGCTAATGTCGGTAGTGGCTGCAAGTCTAAGGAGGGAAGGGATTCACGTCTACCCCTACCTGGACGATTGGCTGATCAGAGCTGTATCCCCGGAACAAGCTCAGATTCAGCTAGATTATGTATGCCACTTCCTTCACAAACTGGGCTTCTCCCTCAATTTAAAGAAGTCACAGATGATACCATCACAGAGACTCCAGTTCATTGGAGCGGTCCTGGACACTTCCCTGGGAAAAGCCTCGCCACCAGAGGTGAGGGCTCAAGATATTCTGCAGATGGTCACCAAGTTTCAAAATGCCCAAAGTCTCCCAGCCTTCGACTTTTTGAGGTTGCTAGGCCTCATGGCATCCTGCATCTTCCTTGTGCCAGAGGCTCGCCTGAGAATGAGATCTCTTCAGTGGGCACTGAGAGCTCAGTGGTCGCAATTCTCAGGGAGAATGACAGACCTCCTTCAGGTTCCGGACAAGGTGGCTCGAGACCTTCAGTGGTGGGCCTGCCAGAAGAACATCTTGAAGGGAGAACTGTTTTGGCAACCATGGCCGGAGATAACAGTAGTCACAGATGCCTCACTCACGGGGTGGGGAGCCCATACCAACGACTTGACCATCAGCGGTCGTTGGTCTCCATCGGAGTCCAGACTACATATCAACCTGTTAGAGCTGAGAGCAATCAGACTAGCGCTGAAGGCTTTTCTGCCATCTGTACAGGAGAAAAATGTCCTGATAATGACGGACAACACAGTGGCCATGCACTACCTCAACAAAAGAGGAGGCGTAGGATCACTGCCACTGTGCAGAGAGGCAATGCAGCTCTGGTTTTGGGCAATTCAAGAAGGAATCTCTCTATCGGCAGTTCACCTAGCCGGAGACAGGAACTTGCGGCGGACGCTCTGAGCAGGCAGGACACAGTCTCCCACGAGTGGGAACTAGCTCAGGAAGTGTGATGGTTTCTAATGTGCATTTCGCCTTCCGACCTATTTCCAACATGGCCGCCACTTCTGCTCTAGGAAATCGTCTACTCCACAGTCTAGTTGAGACTGATTCCAAGATGGCCGCCACAGCGGTTACCATCGCTAGCTTACAATACAGGCTAGTTGTTAATTCCCAGGAAGCCTTGCAACCTTCCACCATCACTTCCTGTTCACTCCCTTATAATCCAGCAACAACAGAAGGAAGATGCGTTGCTTCTCTCTCAGGAGCCGGCACACGCTTCGTAAGTTCGCCTCACTAGGATTACAAAGACATTTCCTTTCAACCATTTTTTGTCTACTTTACTCACCTTCTTGTTCTCCAATCCTCCCTTTTATTTCAGAAGGCTTTACGGAACCTTTCATTTTCATTTCCGGTATTTCCGGGATCGATTCTACTTCTAAGCACGCTTAGACCTGGAATCTCCTCCATACCTCCCTCCAGGGAGTCTCTAGGTACTAATCTACTTTTCATCTTACTTCTTCAATCACTCCCGACTATCAGACTTCTGTTTCTAACTCCTCACCCTTCCTTTATAGCAATACCTTGTTGGGAACCTCCAGATTTTCCTCATCCACTCAGGCTGGCTCAAAAGGACTTGGAAGTAAAAGGGTAGGCTTTCTCCTAGTTCATCCTACTCTTATAGAACTAGATACATCCACCCTAAATCTTACGGGTCTTTTCTTTCCCTCATCATAGTGCCCTCTTACTTTTGCAACACGACAGAGATTCCTTACCTCTCCGCTCTCTTCATGTTTAGCACATGGTAAGCTCTCAGAACCCTCTATAGGAACTTCTCCTTTCCTTACTTTCAGGAATAACTGTGTTCATTTTTATCCACTATATTTAGCTCAGTTTGAAAGGCCTCTCGTCTAAAACAGCCAGAAAGAATACCCAGACCAGCTCTCACCGGGTCTCCACAGGAAGACAACGCCCACCAGCAGCTCTTCCAGGGTTTTATCCCCCACGAGGGTTTCCCTCAGAGTTTCACGAAGGACAAGCTTTTGCACGTCCTTTGAGGAGTTCTCAGGTGGATTTCTCCTATTCTTCGAAGATCCACCAGGGTTTCTTCAGACATCTGTTCACCATATAAATCCCCAGGTAGGTGGTTTTTTGTTTCTTCCCAGTGTATTTCGGAACAATTTTGTTGTCTTTACAAAACAGTTAACAGTTAGCAACGCCCGTGTTATCTTTTGTTCCTAGTACTCTGGGTAGAAACATAGGAATCACAAGTCATGGATCAGCAACAGCAGCAACAAATTCAATAGCTGATTGCTGCTGTTCAATCCCTAACTACTGAAGTACAGCAGTTAAAGCATGAGAATGCCTCCTTAAGACAGCTCCAACAGCAAACGGCCCAACAGGCTGCAGCCCCTCGTATCCCACACTGCTCAGACGTTCCTCCAGGACCCTTACCAGGAGGACAGTTTGATGGTAACCCGCATAAGGTTAAGGAGTTCTTGGACTCCTGCTCTGTGCAATTTGCCTTTAAAGCAGCTTATTTTCATACTGATAGAGATCGTGTGGGATATATGGTCTCACAAATGACTGGACCAGCATTGCCTTGGGCAACACCTTTAGTCACAAACAATAACCCTATTTTAGACTCTCATACAGCATTTTGCAATAGCATCCGTACCATGTTTGGCCGCCAAGAGATTCGTGTAGCGTCACAAGAACACCTCCTTGACCTAAAACAAGGAAGTTTAGATATTTTGGCTTACATAACCAAATTCAAACAGATGGCAAGCGAAACCACTTGGTCAGATGACGCTCAGGTCACACTCTTCAGAAGAGGTTTATCTGAAGACCTCAAAGACGAGGTGTCTCGGGTCCCTTGCCCCTCTACACTAACTGAATTCATCGCATTGGTAATGCAAATAGATTACCGTATGAAGGAAAGAGTAAGGGAGAGAAAGAAGGGAAGGAATACACGAACTACGTTCTCTCCTTCTTCTTCTCGTCCTCAGTCCAATGACGAACCGATGCAATTGGGTTCAACAGCTCGAGGCCCCTTAACTCCCGAAGAGAGAGACCGGAGGAGGACCTTGGGTCTTTGTATGTACTGTGGTTCAAATAACCACACGGTACAAGATTGCCCAATTACACCACCTCGGCGTTCGGGAAATGCCAGCTCCCGGCCGTAAGGGGAACCACGGTACGGGAACCAACACTTAAACAGGGTTCCTCACAAACCTCTTACTCCTCCTTCTGTACTAGTCAGACCGATTCTCATATGGTGGTACTCTTGGTCTCTTTCTCCTTCGGTGATCGTCTGCTACAGAACATACCGGCACTAGTGGACAGTGGAGCGGCCGGAAATTTCATTGATGATCAATGGGCCATCTCACACAGAATTCCCAGGTCCACTAAGATAGAACCTCATCCAGTGGAAAGTGTGGATGGTAGCCCTTTGGTTTCCGGACCCATCAAGGATCAAACTAATCCAATCTTGATGAACATCTCTGGTCATCAAGAGATTCTCACGTTGGATATCATTCGGGCAGCCCATCATCCAGTAATTCTAGGATTACCGTGGTTAAGGAAACACAACCCGTTCATTAACTGGACAGCTGGATCTTTCTTTCTGGGGTCTGAATACTGCATAACCCATTGTGTCAAAAATCAGCAAAAGGTGATGGTTGACTCTGCTCCAGTTCCCTTGAATCACCAGTGGCTCGAGGCCCCTTGACGGGTTACTATGTCTAGTTAATGCACTTTAAAGGAATCAAAGTAATTGTGGTACCACGTAGAACTGTCTGTACATTTGCCATTCTAGATTAATGGAGCACAAAGTGGGTTATTGTGATTGTGTATGTAACCTTGAACCTTAATTATATAAAGACTGTATTTTAGCTAATACAGTGTGTGGACATTCCTTTGTGGGTGCTTGGGGACTACACTGTACTTAAGAACCAGCCCGCATCACCTCCTGAGAAGCTAGACCTTGATTGCTCAACCACAATACCAATAATAGAGAATCTTGGCTGGGGTCCTCTGTGCCTCTCCTCTGCCAAATAGAGAGCAGGAGCACAGACACCCCCCTCCAGTCTTTACAACTGTCTTTTAAGAAAATTACTTCACTTTGTCTCTAACTGTGCTGGTAAGCACAAAACCAATATTTGAGTGTAAATTGTGAGAGTTACATGGCAGAGATTTCTGCCCGGCTGTGCAATCTGACAGCCAGATCTTGTAGGAGACAAATGTGCATATCCTTTTGCCTGTTCAGGTAGGCTCTATGCATCTGGTTGTCTCGTTGTATCAGGATTCTCTTGTTCCTCAGGAAGGCATGAAAGACTTTGATTACTCTGAAAACTGCTGGAAGTCTGCTGCAAGTCTCCTCCAAGTTGAAGGAAATGTGTCTTTTGTTTTAGACTATGTGCCCTGTTCCACTTCATTCAACATCATCTCTGCTGCTCACTTTTTCTGACTGGCATCTGTGGTGCTAGTGATCAATGATGAAGGTTCTAATTCCATTCCTGTCTAAAGATTCAGTACCAACAGCCACCAGATCGGAGTTGTTTTCAAATGGGCATCTGTGGGTATCAATTCCTTGCAGTTACATTTTCTGTAGCAGGAGGTCAATGCTGACTGGTGTGTCAACAAGTGATGCATGTGCAGACAAGCCCACAGAAGTATGGTAGTACATGCAGATATCTCCCCAATAACATGTAGACAGGATTGAGGCATATGTGAGGCTGCACTTAGGAAACATTGTAAGTGATATTGAAGAGCCTTCATCTTTTCCATTGGTAGTAAAGTCTTTCCCAAGTCCATGTGAATTTGGATTAAAAAAAATTGGAGGGATTGTGATGTGCTTTGAGTTTGATAAGACACCTGTAAGCATCGTACACCTCATTTGTAGCAGGGATGCTAGCAGTATGTATCAGTGTTATATCAATAGGTCATTCCGTTTTTTTTCCTCGTGCAAATGTCAGATCAAAGAAGCCAGGACTTTCGGGAACACTTGAGGTACTGTTGCCAAGTGGGAAGGTGCAAAGGACTTGGAAATTGAAAAACAAGGCGCTTATTGTGAATTTCAATAACCTCTTGTATTTCCCTTAAGTCGGGCTATGTAAGTAGGCATCCATTAGGCCAATTGGCCTCAGCAGAGCAACGATATTATATGTTTTTTGAGTTTCCATCCAAAATTGTCAGTATTTGATGGATTTATTCACTCTCTTCAGATGTAATTTAGGGTGGAATTCTCCCAAAGGTTTCCAGACAAGAAAGATGATTGAGAAGGTACGGTGGAACAGAAGAAATTGCCTTCTTCACTAGAAGAAATCAAATGTCCTCCACTAGATAATGACGTTTCAGTTTGTCTCTGCGTACAAGATAAGGTAAGTGGTCTTATATAGCATCCTTCTGTCAAAAATGTTGCCTATGCTGCGCATGGCTTTGTAAAAGAAAGAGGGTGAGGTGGGGGATGTTAGTTGGATAGCAGGGAATGCAGATGCAGGAAGACCTCTGGTGTTGATGAGTGCAGTTCAGAAGCACCCATTATCTGTGTGCCAGTATGGATTCTACTCTATTCCAGCCTTGGGGAACACGTTGGGTTTTCTTATCCCCAAGTGCAGTCCCAGGGTTGGGGGGAGCAGTGATGGGTGAATTAGATGTTGATGGTAATTGTATAGCTTAGATATCTGTGTTTAGTATGCTACACCATGTGAGTTATCCAATGGGTACTAAATGTGGTGTTGGGTTGAAAGATTCTAGTAGTGAGAATGTCAGTGATTGAGTGGGAAAAAAATAGGAAGAAAGAATACGGTTGCCTCTAAAACACAGTCCTTCCTATGTTTTATTAGTTCTAGAGAGATGTTGCAGATCATAGGAGACGAGCTGGGCATCCGACAGGGTACCCCGGATTGAGAGTGTGCTTCCTGGAATGGGTGCAGTAAGTATACTAGTCTCCATTGTAGAGTTTATGTTTGGTGATCTTTGTTTCGGGTTCCTGTGCAAGCTGAAGCATAATTTTATGATTAATATTATTACAATTAATATTATATACTTGTAAAGCACAAACCTAGTTCGGGAGCAACAGAGTGCTGTATAGGTCATAGGGCAAAACATTGCTAGTGAGAATTTAACAAGTCATCAAGCCAACAAGGCATAGGAAAGTGTGTTATCCTGTTTGTTAATCTTGGTTTGTTGCTGTTTAATTCAGCCAAGTCTTGAGCTGTTTTCTGAATATCCGGTGGTTCACTATGATGCAGAGATGGGTAGTGAGGGAGTGCCATAGTTTGGAAGCCAGTAGGGAGAATGAAAATCCTCTTTCTCTTTTCCTGTTGAAGTTTGGAACAAGAGTTGTGCTATTGGATCTTAAGATTCATGACAGGTATGTAATGCTGGAATTTCATTGTGAAGGAAGTTGGACTCACTTCATAATAGGCGCAATGGCAACCCAGAGAATTTTGAAATGTAATATTTTCTTCACAGGGAGCCTGATGAGCATGCATAGGGTTGGGGGCGGTGTGCTCAAATTGGTTCCAGGAGTCCAAGATGTAGGCTGTTTGGGCAGTCAAGTCTTGATAGGATAACTGACATGGTCCTGTGAGCAAAGCAGCAGAAAATACAGAGAAAAGACATGCATGCACAAAAATGCGGAATATCGACAGTGAATAAAAAAAACAAATACCATAATGTCGATCAAGGGGAGAAGGGGTCGCAGGGGTGTCCCCCGCTCCCTTTCCTCGACATTATGGGAATTCATGTGGTTGTGGGGGTGTCCCCCGCTTCCATAAAAAGGAAAGCAGGGACAAAGAGCGTTAAAAAAAAAAAAAAAAAAAAGACCCTGCATTGGAAGTTCCGCCCCTCAATAGGGAGGCGGAACTCACGGTGCAGGGAAAGAGCAGTAGAGAAGTACAACAGGTAAGTGTGCCGCCAGAGGTATGTTTTAGGGGTAGGGGGGTGGCGGGTGGGGGGTTAGCGGGCAGGGGTGATGTACATAATTATTGCATTCCAGACATTTCAAATGATTCATTATCGGATTCGAGATTTCTGGCTACGAAATAATCTCATACATACCCTGTGAGTAAAGGATAGGCAAGGTATGATAAGACAGACAGTTGAGTTGGAAAAATCACCCTCTGACAATGGCTCTCTTGCAGCACCGACAGTAAGGCTACTATCCATGGTGATTCAGAGGTTCCTCATTTTTGGGATTGGTACTCAGAAGGGTCCCATCTTGTCAAGCCAAGGGATTGATCTGGTTTGCCGCAGTGCAAACCATGAGTGCCATTTTGATAGGGTTGATCTTTAATCTGTTTGCCATCATCCAAGCGTTCACATGTGCAAGGCATGTTTTTAGAACTGGTGAGTTTGATGGTTGTTCATCAGCTTGTAAACTGTTTGTGTGTCGTCAGTGTAGTTATATCAGGTGAGGTCAGACACACTGATGAAGTGCACAAGGGGTATCCTGTAAATGCTGAAAAGAAGATGTGACATTATGGAGCTTTTAGGGTACTCCACAGGTCAGGGGGGATGACTGGCATCTGAAGGAGGACACTGTGCTGATGTCGGTTCAGTCTGTGAGGAAAGATGGGATTCAGAATAAATCTGTTTCTTTTATACCAATGTTTGCTAATCTTTTTAGTCAAATCTTTTGGCCAATGGGATCAAAAACTGACGAGTGCGCCGAGTGTGTTGTCTGTGTTGGGATCTTGGAGGAGCTGCAGCAACAGAGTCTTTCCTTACTGTCTATTGGTGTGGAGGAGTAGTATCAACAACAAATACCACTTCCACACGCGGAGCGTCGTGGAGTGCGGCGAGTGTGTTGTCTGTGTTGGGATCTTGCAGGAGCTGCAGCAACAGAGTCTCTCCTTGCTGTCTATTGGTGTCGAGGAGGAGTAGCAACAACAAATACCACTTCCACACGCAGAGCGTCGCGGATTACGGCGAGTGTGTTGTCTGTGTTGGGATCTTGGAGGAGCTGCAGCAACAGAGTCTTTCCTTACTGTCTATTGGTGTGGAGGAGGAGTATCAACAACAAATACCACTTCCACACGCGGAGCGTCGCAGATTGCGGCGAGTGTGTTGTCTGTGTTGCTTCGGGTGCGCCGGCATGCGCAGGGCGAGTTGCGGGCTCCCCTTGCTACTCGTCTGCGCTGGTGTCTGGTCTCCTGTGTATGGGGGAAGTGAGAAGCCGCTTCAATCACAAGTCTGATTATAGGTAAAACGGTAGACGCACAATGCTTTCAATTGAGCCGACAGGCTGTTCTAGTATCATGACTTTGTCCAGTTCCATTGACTGTGAGAGCTGTTAATCTAATGCATGCTGTAAACAGATTTATGACCCCAAATTAAATCAGATTTCACGTGGGGTAGCTGCAACTGCAGGGCTAAGCCCTTTGAGCAGCACACCGATTTGAAATCGAAGATAACAATTGTGGGACAGCTGCGACTGCGGGCCTAAGCCCTTTGAGTAGCATAACGGACTGCAATTGAATACACGCCTGTGTGGTTGATGCAACAGCGGGGCCAACATCTCCAGCAGTTATTTGTAAGAACCCATAACAAAATGCCCTGAAGGACGCTATTCATGCAACACGTAGGATACTATTTAAGATCAAAGATGACGAATAATCTTAAAACTTCCAGCACGTCATCAACACTAAAATAGAATTCTGGCTATCACCACTTTGAAAAGAAAAATACGGAACCAATTCCTGGACTACTGTGGGAAAAAAACCTGTGAAGGTGACATCCGTGAATTTTGCAAAGCCAAGCTATGTAGCAATATTCCGCTATCTAAAAACACTGAAAATACGACGTCTGAATCAACTTCAAAAAAGGAAATTATTTTAATTAACAACTCAATAACGGATACTCAGTTACTCTCAGTTGATGGCCAGCCTAAATTGAATAGTGCAATAAGCCCGATAACACAAACTGAGGACTTAACGAATACTCAGTTGCCATTAGGTGACGGCCAACCTAAACTAAATAGTGTAACAGGCCAGATAACACAACCTAAGGATTTAGCCATAATAAAAATGGAACTCAGCCCAGAAGCCCTAAACTTATCAAAACCGGAAGGCTCAGAAAAAGAACAACCAGCAGACGAAGCTCAGGACACTCCAGCTTCACCTATAGCTATTGATTTAGAACACCGAAGTGAGGGCTCAAGTATTCATTTAGAAAAAATATCGTTCACAGCATCCTCTTCTATGATATCATCGAGGGATAATAGTCTATATCAGTCACTGAGCCTTTTTAATAATTCTGCACACACTGTACACATGTCACTGGCGGGCCTAGTGACAGAAGGCCAATCGTCACGTAGACAAAGTGAAATACCGATACAGAACATTGATGCAGCTGATAAAACTCAATCACAATGCAAACTACTGGAAATCACCTTGAATTCCATGCACATGACGGCAGTCACTTTAACAAAATTGTTTCAAACGTTAGACCACAAAAAAACATTACAAGCAAAACAACTTGACCAGCTAGTACATTGGATGAACCAATTAATATCCATTCAAGGTTCTACTGACTCCTGCAATGTAATGGTACTAGCTAAAGGTTATACTAGGGAAAGAGAATATGTGAATGTTCCAGAAATAAGTCATGTAATTGCGGAAATCACTCCTGATAGTGCTGATAAGCCTGTGAAGAATCTTGACAACGGGGTGCCCATAGATCGAGCTGAGGACCTGGACGTTATCCAAATACCCCAACACGGCATGGGTGCAAATGTGGACGTGAGCATTCTGGCAAAGATAGATAAGGCGCAGAAGGTGCCAAAGGGGGTGGTGGGTTCACCTGCTGATGTACCAATGATATATGACCTATTTCAAAATTCAAATGTTAGGAAAAATGGCACAAAATGTGCCGAAATAAATAAGAAAAAGTCTAAAAATCAAGATGCTCTACCAGCACGATCAAGAGCTAACATCAAACACTTAATGAAACGACTGATGCCTAAACTGAAAGAAACAAATAAATCCAGTCTGATCAAAAGAAAATAATTAAAAGAGGGAAAGAAAACATCTGTATTACCAATTCAGACCAACAGAATCACCATTGATGATTATCCTCCACTAAACCAACGGATTGCAACGATTGAAGTAGCAGAGGCCCTAATCAACAATCCAAGCCCAATCGACTATACACCAATATGTCACACTGTTGACCAACCTGAGACCCGGCAGGAAGATGCCACACATAGAATCAGTTCTAAACCAGGGGGGTACAGATGGTGAAAACTGCTGGTGATACACTCAATAAGTTGTCTGAAAAATCGAATGCTCAATCATTTACCACGAGTGCCAACAATATGGAGAAACCAGCTTCAAAACAAAATGATGAAGAATTTTCATTTTTTGGCAGACATCAGAGCCCAAATAGAAAATTTCATAAAGAAGTACCTTGAATTACAACAACTCCCCAAGATGCCACCCCGGAGCCTTCCTCAGGCTCGAAACAATGATGTGGAGCCAGCGACAGTCACAGAAACACTGACCAGTAATGGAAAAAGCTTAAAACAAAAACCACCACCTCAAAACACCAATAACGCACAGGTAGCACTGTATGAACAAGAGGTCCAACGATTGCAACAAAATCACCCTATCTCATATAAAGAATATCAACAGAATTCTCAGCCAAGACTGATGACTGTTGGGAGTCATTCACAGCAGCAGACCTGGGATCATATGGATCCGCTAAGAGGTGCAAGTGATTCCTATCAAATCAAACAGAAAGAGAAAGAATTGTGTATGTCAACACAACAATCCAAATCTGGTGAAATGGAAGACCAAATTGCGAGGGTAATTGAGAATTATTTTAAACTCAACATGTCCACGCAAAGTCAAATAAATAAAGACAGTTCAAAGGAAAATTGTGAACCAGCACTATGTTCACAAAATAGATTCAATAGTTCCAACATACCACAAGAGAAAGACAAAAAGCAAAAAACTAACACCAAAGGGCTTCCACAAGGCAATGCTATTAACAACAACCTAAGAAAGAAGTGGAATATGTACCATAGGCTAATTTTAAAATGCCGCCCAGCTCCAGTTCCGGAATATGTGTTAAATCGCACAAGTATACTAGCGATTTGTGACGAAGTGGAGTGGACACTTTACAAGACATATCTACCACCGACAATGAACAGGTTGAATTCTTCAAAGAAAATGATCACTCCATAGTAAGACTTTGGATCCAATCCAACATGACCAGAAATGCTCTATGGCAAGCCAGAATGGAGATATTTGCATGGTGATTCATATTGGCCAGAGATCATCTGTGTATGGATGCGGAAGGAAACATCAGGATGGAAAAGAGAGAAAGTTATCTCGATAAGCAGGGACACGAATACAATGCTAATACAAACGACAACCTAGACAGAACAATGAAACCTCTCCTACAGAATCAAGAGAGAGAGTGGATTCAAAAGTTATAACCAGTTAGCGAGCGAGAGAGGGATGCCATCTCCTTGATTAGCTGGAACACCTGTGGCCATTTGCATTTGCTGGGCCCGAGTGCAAAAGTCTTAGCCCCCCCATGACATCATAATCTTGCAAGAAACATGGCTACTAATTAGTCCAACGTGGGAAGACCATATTATTCATTTAAACCCAGCTAAATCAGCAAATCGTGGGAGACCATCATCTGGCTGAATGGTGATAATCAAAAATCACAGGAGATGGCACCTCTCTCCCTGGCTGACTCTGAATCCTTTTTTGCAACTGGTTAGGTTGGAATTTCCAGGGGGAACAATGGCTATTCTAAATGTTTACAGAAATTCAAAAGGTATTTCTGACGATGTCTTCTTTCTTGAGTTAGAACTGCTACTAAATACCATTGTAGACTCCCCAGAAGTTACGACAGTGATTGTAGCAGGGGACCTAAATTTGCAACTATTACCAGCTCATAACAGGAAATTTAATTTAATCTGTCTTAGGTGGATGCGACTGTAAAGGATCGCAAACTGGTTATGTGTAATGGTTCCCTACTGGGAGATATCACTCCTAATACAACTTGGGGAATAGGGATAGCTACCTCAATAATTGACTACGGGCCTCATTATGACCCAGGCGGTAAGTTACCGCCTGGGTCGTACCCTTACCACCATGGTGTAAACTATGTTTACACCATGGTGGATGGCGGATTTACCGCCCCATTCCAAGGTGAGTGGGGTGGTAAATCCCCATTTCCCATTTTACCCTTCCCCATTCCCATTTTTGCCCCATAGGGCATAATGGGAGTGGGGAAGACGCTAATTACGCCACCGTAAATTACGGTGGCGTAATTAGCACCATGGTCCCTTAGTGCCATGGATTCTAACGCCTGCAAAAAGCAGGCGTTAATATCACCATGGCGCTAAGGGACCTTGTAATCAGCCGTTAACCCCTTAACGCCTGATTCGTAATGAGGCTATACGTCTTTCTCGATTCTGACACATTTAATAGAGCTGTGAGTTTCCATATTTCCCCACAGCCATATAGTGACCACAACATCTTGAACCTAAAATGGCATTTGGCAGATCCAGTTGTTCAGGAGAAGAGCCAAACTGTCTCACATTTGCTAACAGTAAACAATGCCCGATCGAGACTAAAGTGGAACATGCATACATTGTCTGATTTCCACCAGAAAAGGATATTCAGTGTGCAGGATAGTCAACAGACAACTGACTATACATCGTTTCTCCATCTTTATCGTGTAGCTTACCGGGAGCTCAATTTAGATTTTTCCAAACCATGTCATGAATATGATGCTTTGGTTCAAGCAAAAAAAACACTACTAAGGAAAAACAGAAGATTGATTCTGAATACGAATGGTTTAGATCAAATTCAGAAATTAAAGTCACTAAACTGCTGATATAAAAACTGGCTAAGAGCGCACCGTATGTTTGTGCTACAAAAAGATGGAGAGGCCATGTTAAGGAGTAGTCTCAATAAAATATTGGGGCAGTTATGGGCACTGATCAATACTAGCAACCATGGTACTCAAAGAGCAGTACAGCTTAATGGGGTCAATGAAATGGATTGGGTCACATACTTCAGTAAAATATATCAAAAGGAAGAGTCCCAACTGAGTCCAGTGATAAGAGAATGTTCAAATTATGAAGGACTCAAAATTGAAGAAGAGGATGTTTTATATTATATAAACAAGCTCTCCAATTCTCCTGCACCTGGTCCCGACGGCATGAGTAATTTTGTGTTTAGACAACATCCAGTACAATGGTCAAAGACACTTTCACTAATCTTTAAGCAGGTCATAACTACCAACACAATACCAGCTACATGGAAGTCGGCGATAATTATCCTGATTTTTAAAAAAGGGGATAGAAAGCTGCCCAATAATTACAGACCGATTTCATTGCTTGATGTGTCAGGCAAGCTGTTTTCGAGATTCATTCTCAGGGATTTTACACAATGGAAAACACAATCCGGAGCCAGAGATCCTCTCCAGACCGGATTTGTTCCAGGGATGGGAACATGTGTCAATCTCTTGATGCTAACAGCAGTCATTGAACATCATAAAGCAATCAAACAGCCGCTATATATGACCTATATAGATCTGCGAGCGGCGTTGCGGAAGTCTGGTTTTACTCCAGATGTGCAAATCAGACTCTTGAATATGCCCTTTGACGGCTCTTCCTTGTTTGGTAAGAAGGCGGATGACAGTTTAGAAAAGCTTCAAACATCAAAGGCAGCAGCAAAATCCCTGGGAGCTGCAATCCGTCAGACACCATATCGCCCCTCAGGAACCTCTTGGAGAGGGAAGTCCTTTTGCTTCTATTCCGTATTCGGAAGAGGCAAAGGACAGCCGGTTCAAAGGGGTCAGAAAAAATTCACCCGAGGTGGACGGGGGTAAAAATACAAAAGCCGCAGCAGCAGCAGGTGCCTCTTTACCCTCGGCATCTGCATCAGCCGCCTCCAAACCGCTCTGAGGACTCTCCTCACAAGACACCAGTAGGGGGCAGGTTAACTCAACATCTGACGGAATAGCAGGCTATTACGTCAGATGCTTGGGCATTGGAGACAGTTGCCCAAGGTTACTGCCTGCCTTTTCTATGCATCCCTCAGTGTCATCCACCGGGGAACAGCTCTCTGAAAGTTCCAGATCCGCTCCTCTTGCAGGAAATTATAGACCTGCTAGAGAAAGGTGCCATAGAACCTGTACCTGTAGCGGAGAGGAACAAGGGCTGGTACTCCCCCTACTTTCTCATACCGAAGAAATACAGAGGACTGAGACCTATTTTGGACTTACGAGAATTGAACAAGTTCCTCATGAAGGACACGTTCAAGATGGTAACTCTCTCTCAGATCCTTCAGGCCCTCCAGCTCCAGGACTGGCTGGTATCTCTGTACCTCCAGGATGCTTATTTCCATGTGCCAATCCATCTCAAACACAGGAAGTACCTGAGGTTCGCAATTGGTGGCTCTCATTATCAATTTTGAGTTCTGCCATTTGGGCTGACCTTCGCCAGAGGGTCTTCACCAAGCTAATGTCGGTAGTGGCTGCAAGTCTAAGGAGGGAAGGGATTCACGTCTACCCCTACCTGGACGATTGGCTGATCAGAGCTGTATCCCCGGAACAAGCTCAGATTCAGCTAGATTATGTATGCCACTTCCTTCACAAACTGGGCTTCTCCCTCAATTTAAAGAAGTCACAGATGATACCATCACAGAGACTCCAGTTCATTGGAGCGGTCCTGGACACTTCCCTGGGAAAAGCCTCGCCACCAGAGGTGAGGGCTCAAGATATTCTGCAGATGGTCACCAAGTTTCAAAATGCCCAAAGTCTCCCAGCCTTCGACTTTTTGAGGTTGCTAGGCCTCATGGCATCCTGCATCTTCCTTGTGCCAGAGGCTCGCCTGAGAATGAGATCTCTTCAGTGGGCACTGAGAGCTCAGTGGTCGCAATTCTCAGGGAGAATGACAGACCTCCTTCAGGTTCCGGACAAGGTGGCTCGAGACCTTCAGTGGTGGGCCTGCCAGAAGAACATCTTGAAGGGAGAACTGTTTTGGCAACCATGGCCGGAGATAACAGTAGTCACAGATGCCTCACTCACGGGGTGGGGAGCCCATACCAACGACTTGACCATCAGCGGTCGTTGGTCTCCATCGGAGTCCAGACTACATATCAACCTGTTAGAGCTGAGAGCAATCAGACTAGCGCTGAAGGCTTTTCTGCCATCTGTACAGGAGAAAAATGTCCTGATAATGACGGACAACACAGTGGCCATGCACTACCTCAACAAAAGAGGAGGCGTAGGATCACTGCCACTGTGCAGAGAGGCAATGCAGCTCTGGTTTTGGGCAATTCAAGAAGGAATCTCTCTATCGGCAGTTCACCTAGCCGGAGACAGGAACTTGCGGCGGACGCTCTGAGCAGGCAGGACACAGTCTCCCACGAGTGGGAACTAGCTCAGGAAGTGTGATGGTTTCTAATGTGCATTTCGCCTTCCGACCTATTTCCAACATGGCCGCCACTTCTGCTCTAGGAAATCGTCTACTCCACAGTCTAGTTGAGACTGATTCCAAGATGGCCGCCACAGCGGTTACCATCGCTAGCTTACAATACAGGCTAGTTGTTAATTCCCAGGAAGCCTTGCAACCTTCCACCATCACTTCCTGTTCACTCCCTTATAATCCAGCAACAACAGAAGGAAGATGCGTTGCTTCTCTCTCAGGAGCCGGCACACGCTTCGTAAGTTCGCCTCACTAGGATTACAAAGACATTTCCTTTCAACCATTTTTTGTCTACTTTACTCACCTTCTTGTTCTCCAATCCTCCCTTTTATTTCAGAAGGCTTTACGGAACCTTTCATTTTCATTTCCGGTATTTCCGGGATCGATTCTACTTCTAAGCACGCTTAGACCTGGAATCTCCTCCATACCTCCCTCCAGGGAGTCTCTAGGTACTAATCTACTTTTCATCTTACTTCTTCAATCACTCCCGACTATCAGACTTCTGTTTCTAACTCCTCACCCTTCCTTTATAGCAATACCTTGTTGGGAACCTCCAGATTTTCCTCATCCACTCAGGCTGGCTCAAAAGGACTTGGAAGTAAAAGGGTAGGCTTTCTCCTAGTTCATCCTACTCTTATAGAACTAGATACATCCACCCTAAATCTTACGGGTCTTTTCTTTCCCTCATCATAGTGCCCTCTTACTTTTGCAACACGACAGAGATTCCTTACCTCTCCGCTCTCTTCATGTTTAGCACATGGTAAGCTCTCAGAACCCTCTATAGGAACTTCTCCTTTCCTTACTTTCAGGAATAACTGTGTTCATTTTTATCCACTATATTTAGCTCAGTTTGAAAGGCCTCTCGTCTAAAACAGCCAGAAAGAATACCCAGACCAGCTCTCACCGGGTCTCCACAGGAAGACAACGCCCACCAGCAGCTCTTCCAGGGTTTTATCCCCCACGAGGGTTTCCCTCAGAGTTTCACGAAGGACAAGCTTTTGCACGTCCTTTGAGGAGTTCTCAGGTGGATTTCTCCTATTCTTCGAAGATCCACCAGGGTTTCTTCAGACATCTGTTCACCATATAAATCCCCAGGTAGGTGGTTTTTTGTTTCTTCCCAGTGTATTTCGGAACAATTTTGTTGTCTTTACAAAACAGTTAACAGTTAGCAACGCCCGTGTTATCTTTTGTTCCTAGTACTCTGGGTAGAAACATAGGAATCACAAGTCATGGATCAGCAACAGCAGCAACAAATTCAATAGCTGATTGCTGCTGTTCAATCCCTAACTACTGAAGTACAGCAGTTAAAGCATGAGAATGCCTCCTTAAGACAGCTCCAACAGCAAACGGCCCAACAGGCTGCAGCCCCTCGTATCCCACACTGCTCAGACGTTCCTCCAGGACCCTTACCAGGAGGACAGTTTGATGGTAACCCGCATAAGGTTAAGGAGTTCTTGGACTCCTGCTCTGTGCAATTTGCCTTTAAAGCAGCTTATTTTCATACTGATAGAGATCGTGTGGGATATATGGTCTCACAAATGACTGGACCAGCATTGCCTTGGGCAACACCTTTAGTCACAAACAATAACCCTATTTTAGACTCTCATACAGCATTTTGCAATAGCATCCGTACCATGTTTGGCCGCCAAGAGATTCGTGTAGCGTCACAAGAACACCTCCTTGACCTAAAACAAGGAAGTTTAGATATTTTGGCTTACATAACCAAATTCAAACAGATGGCAAGCGAAACCACTTGGTCAGATGACGCTCAGGTCACACTCTTCAGAAGAGGTTTATCTGAAGACCTCAAAGACGAGGTGTCTCGGGTCCCTTGCCCCTCTACACTAACTGAATTCATCGCATTGGTAATGCAAATAGATTACCGTATGAAGGAAAGAGTAATGGAGAGAAAGAAGGGAAGGAATACACGAACTACGTTCTCTCCTTCTTCTTCTCGTCCTCAGTCCAATGACGAACCGATGCAATTGGGTTCAACAGCTCGAGGCCCCTTGACGGGTTACTATGTCTAGTTAATGCACTTTAAAGGAATCAAAGTAATTGTGGTACCACGTAGAACTGTCTGTACATTTGCCATTCTAGATTAATGGAGCACAAAGTGGGTTATTGTGATTGTGTATGTAACCTTGAACCTTAATTATATAAAGACTGTATTTTAGCTAATACAGTGTGTGGACATTCCTTTGTGGGTGCTTGGGGACTACACTGTACTTAAGAACCAGCCCGCATCACCTCCTGAGAAGCTAGACCTTGATTGCTCAACCACAATACCAATAATAGAGAATCTTGGCTGGGGTCCTCTGTGCCTCTCCTCTGCCAAATAGAGAGCAGGAGCACAGACACCCCCCTCCAGTCTTTACAACTGTCTTTTAAGAAAATTACTTCACTTTGTCTCTAACTGTGCTGGTAAGCACAAAACCAATATTTGAGTGTAAATTGTGAGAGTTACATGGCAGAGATTTCTGCCCGGCTGTGCAATCTGACAGCCAGATCTTGTAGGAGACAAATGTGCATATCCTTTTGCCTGTTCAGGTAGGCTCTATGCATCTGGTTGTCTCGTTGTATCAGGATTCTCTTGTTCCTCAGGAAGGCATGAAAGACTTTGATTACTCTGAAAACTGCTGGAAGTCTGCTGCAAGTCTCCTCCAAGTTGAAGGAAATGTGTCTTTTGTTTTAGACTATGTGCCCTGTTCCACTTCATTCAACATCATCTCTGCTGCTCACTTTTTCTGACTGGCATCTGTGGTGCTAGTGATCAATGATGAAGGTTCTAATTCCATTCCTGTCTAACGATTCAGTACCAACAGCCACCAGATCGGAGTTGTTTTCAAATGGGCATCTGTGGGTATCAATTCCTTGCAGTTACATTTTCTGTAGCAGGAGGTCAATGCTGACTGGTGTGTCAACAAGTGATGCATGTGCAGACAAGCCCACAGAAGTATGGTAGTACATGCAAATATCTCCCCAATAACATGTAGACAGGATTGAGGCATATGTGAGGCTGCACTTAGGAAACATTGTAAGTGATATTGAAGAGCCTTCATCTTTTCCATTGGTAGTAAAGTCTTTCCCAAGTCCATGTGAATTTGGATTAAAAAAAATTGGAGGGATTGTGATGTGCTTTGAGTTTGATAAGACACCTGTAAGCATCGTACACCTCATTTGTAGCAGGGATGCTAGCAGTATGTATCAGTGTTATATCAATAGGTCATTCCGTTTTTTTTCCTCGTGCAAATGTCAGATCAAAGAAGCCAGGACTTTCGGGAACACTTGAGGTACTGTTGCCAAGTGGGAAGGTGCAAAGGACTTGGAAATTGAAAAACAAGGCGCTTATTGTGAATTTCAATAACCTCTTGTATTTCCCTTAAGTCGGGCTATGTAAGTAGGCATCCATTAGGCCAATTGGCCTCAGCAGAGCAACGATATTATATGTTTTTTGAGTTTCCATCCAAAATTGTCAGTATTTGATGGATTTATTCACTCTCTTCAGATGTAATTTAGGGTGGAATTCTCCCAAAGGTTTCCAGACAAGAAAGATGATTGAGAAGGTACGGTGGAACAGAAGAAATTGCCTTCTTCACTAGAAGAAATCAAATGTCCTCCACTAGATAATGACGTTTCAGTTTGTCTCTGCGTACAAGATAAGGTAAGTGGTCTTATATAGCATCCTTCTGTCAAAAATGTTGCCTATGCTGCGCATGGCTTTGTAAAAGAAAGAGGGTGAGGTGGGGGATGTTAGTTGGATAGCAGGGAATGCAGATGCAGGAAGACCTCTGGTGTTGATGAGTGCAGTTCAGAAGCACCCATTATCTGTGTGCCAGTATGGATTCTACTCTATTCCAGCCTTGGGGAACACGTTGGGTTTTCTTATCCCCAAGTGCAGTCCCAGGGTTGGGGGGAGCAGTGATGGGTGAATTAGATGTTGATGGTAATTGTATAGCTTAGATATCTGTGTTTAGTATGCTACACCATGTGAGTTATCCAATGGGTACTAAATGTGGTGTTGGGTTGAAAGATTCTAGTAGTGAGAATGTCAGTGATTGAGTGGGAAAAAAATAGGAAGAAAGAATACGGTTGCCTCTAAAACACAGTCCTTCCTATGTTTTATTAGTTCTAGAGAGATGTTGCAGATCATAGGAGACGAGCTGGGCATCCGACAGGGTACCCCGGATTGAGAGTGTGCTTCCTGGAATGGGTGCAGTAAGTATACTAGTCTCCATTGTAGAGTTTATGTTTGGTGATCTTTGTTTCGGGTTCCTGTGCAAGCTGAAGCATAATTTTATGATTAATATTATTACAATTAATATTATATACTTGTAAAGCACAAACCTAGTTCGGGAGCAACAGAGTGCTGTATAGGTCATAGGGCAAAACATTGCTAGTGAGAATTTAACAAGTCATCAAGCCAACAAGGCATAGGAAAGTGTGTTATCCTGTTTGTTAATCTTGGTTTGTTGCTGTTTAATTCAGCCAAGTCTTGAGCTGTTTTCTGAATATCCGGTGGTTCACTATGATGCAGAGATGGGTAGTGAGGGAGTGCCATAGTTTGGAAGCCAGTAGGGAGAATGAAAATCCTCTTTCTCTTTTCCTGTTGAAGTTTGGAACAAGAGTTGTGCTATTGGATCTTAAGATTCATGACAGGTATGTAATGCTGGAATTTCATTGTGAAGGAAGTTGGACTCACTTCATAATAGGCGCAATGGCAACCCAGAGAATTTTGAAATGTAATATTTTCTTCACAGGGAGCCTGATGAGCATGCATAGGGTTGGGGGCGGTGTGCTCAAATTGGTTCCAGGAGTCCAAGATGTAGGCTGTTTGGGCAGTCAAGTCTTGATAGGATAACTGACATGGTCCTGTGAGCAAAGCAGCAGAAAATACAGAGAAAAGACATGCATGCACAAAAATGCTGAATATCGACAGTGAATAAAAAAAACAAATACCATAATGTCGATCAAGGGGAGAAGGGGTCGCAGGGGTGTCCCCCGCTCCCTTTCCTCGACATTATGGGAATTCATGTGGTTGTGGGGGTGTCCCCCGCTTCCATAAAAAGGAAAGCAGGGACAAAGAGCGTTAAAAAAAAAAAAAAAAAAAAGACCCTGCATTGGAAGTTCCGCCCCTCAATAGGGAGGCGGAACTCACGGTGCAGGGAAAGAGCAGTAGAGAAGTACAACAGGTAAGTGTGCCGCCAGAGGTATGTTTTAGGGGTAGGGGGGTGGCGGGTGGGGGGTTAGCGGGCAGGGGTGATGTACATAATTATTGCATTCCAGACATTTCAAATGATTCATTATCGGATTCGAGATTTCTGGCTACGAAATAATCTCATACATACCCTGTGAGTAAAGGATAGGCAAGGTATGATAAGACAGACAGTTGAGTTGGAAAAATCACCCTCTGACAATGGCTCTCTTGCAGCACCGACAGTAAGGCTACTATCCATGGTGATTCAGAGGTTCCTCATTTTTGGGATTGGTACTCAGAAGGGTCCCATCTTGTCAAGCCAAGGGATTGATCTGGTTTGCCGCAGTGCAAACCATGAGTGCCATTTTGATAGGGTTGATCTTTAATCTGTTTGCCATCATCCAAGCGTTCACATGTGCAAGGCATGTTTTTAGAACTGGTGAGTTTGATGGTTGTTCATCAGCTTGTAAACTGTTTGTGTGTCGTCAGTGTAGTTATATCAGGTGAGGTCAGACACACTGATGAAGTGCACAAGGGGTATCCTGTAAATGCTGAAAAGAAGATGTGACATTATGGAGCTTTTAGGGTACTCCACAGGTCAGGGGGGATGACTGGCATCTGAAGGAGGACACTGTGCTGATGTCGGTTCAGTCTGTGAGGAAAGATGGGATTCAGAATAAATCTGTTTCTTTTATACCAATGTTTGCTAATCTTTTTAGTCAAATCTTTTGGCCAATGGGATCAAAAACTGACGAGTGCGCCGAGTGTGTTGTCTGTGTTGGGATCTTGGAGGAGCTGCAGCAACAGAGTCTTTCCTTACTGTCTATTGGTGTGGAGGAGTAGTATCAACAACAAATACCACTTCCACACGCGGAGCGTCGTGGAGTGCGGCGAGTGTGTTGTCTGTGTTGGGATCTTGCAGGAGCTGCAGCAACAGAGTCTCTCCTTGCTGTCTATTGGTGTCGAGGAGGAGTAGCAACAACAAATACCACTTCCACACGCAGAGCGTCGCGGATTACGGCGAGTGTGTTGTCTGTGTTGGGATCTTGGAGGAGCTGCAGCAACAGAGTCTTTCCTTACTGTCTATTGGTGTGGAGGAGGAGTATCAACAACAAATACCACTTCCACACGCGGAGCGTCGCAGATTGCGGCAAGTGTGTTGTCTGTGTTGCTTCGGGTGCGCCGGCATGCGCAGGGCGAGTTGCGGGCTCCCCTTGCTACTCGTCTGCGCTGGTGTCTGGTCTCCTGTGTATGGGGGAAGTGAGAAGCCGCTTCAATCACAAGTCTGATTATAGGTAAAACGGTAGACGCACAATGCTTTCAATTGAGCCGACAGGCTGTTCTAGTATCATGACTTTGTCCAGTTCCATTGACTGTGAGAGCTGTTAATCTAATGCATGCTGTAAACAGATTTATGACCCCAAATTAAATCAGATTTCACGTGGGGTAGCTGCAACTGCAGGGCTAAGCCCTTTGAGCAGCACACCGATTTGAAATCGAAGATAACAATTGTGGGACAGCTGCGACTGCGGGCCTAAGCCCTTTGAGTAGCATAACGGACTGCAATTGAATACACGCCTGTGTGGTTGATGCAACAGCGGGGCCAACATCTCCAGCAGTTATTTGTAAGAACCCATAACAAAATGCCCTGAAGGACGCTATTCATGCAACACGTAGGATACTATTTAAGATCAAAGATGACGAATAATCTTAAAACTTCCAGCACGTCATCAACACTAAAATAGAATTCTGGCTATCACCACTTTGAAAAGAAAAATACGGAACCAATTCCTGGACTACTGTGGGAAAAAAACCTGTGAAGGTGACATCCGTGAATTTTGCAAAGCCAAGCTATGTAGCAATATTCCGCTATCTAAAAACACTGAAAATACGACGTCTGAATCAACTTCAAAAAAGGAAATTATTTTAATTAACAACTCAATAACGGATACTCAGTTACTCTCAGTTGATGGCCAGCCTAAATTGAATAGTGCAATAAGCCCGATAACACAAACTGAGGACTTAACGAATACTCAGTTGCCATTAGGTGACGGCCAACCTAAACTAAATAGTGTAACAGGCCAGATAACACAACCTAAGGATTTAGCCATAATAAAAATGGAACTCAGCCCAGAAGCCCTAAACTTATCAAAACCGGAAGGCTCAGAAAAAGAACAACCAGCAGACGAAGCTCAGGACACTCCAGCTTCACCTATAGCTATTGATTTAGAACACCGAAGTGAGGGCTCAAGTATTCATTTAGAAAAAATATCGTTCACAGCATCCTCTTCTATGATATCATCGAGGGATAATAGTCTATATCAGTCACTGAGCCTTTTTAATAATTCTGCACACACTGTACACATGTCACTGGCGGGCCTAGTGACAGAAGGCCAATCGTCACGTAGACAAAGTGAAATACCGATACAGAACATTGATGCAGCTGATAAAACTCAATCACAATGCAAACTACTGGAAATCACCTTGAATTCCATGCACATGACGGCAGTCACTTTAACAAAATTGTTTCAAACGTTAGACCACAAAAAAACATTACAAGCAAAACAACTTGACCAGCTAGTACATTGGATGAACCAATTAATATCCATTCAAGGTTCTACTGACTCCTGCAATGTAATGGTACTAGCTAAAGGTTATACTAGGGAAAGAGAATATGTGAATGTTCCAGAAATAAGTCATGTAATTGCGGAAATCACTCCTGATAGTGCTGATAAGCCTGTGAAGAATCTTGACAACGGGGTGCCCATAGATCGAGCTGAGGACCTGGACGTTATCCAAATACCCCAACACGGCATGGGTGCAAATGTGGACGTGAGCATTCTGGCAAAGATAGATAAGGCGCAGAAGGTGCCAAAGGGGGTGGTGGGTTCACCTGCTGATGTACCAATGATATATGACCTATTTCAAAATTCAAATGTTAGGAAAAATGGCACAAAATGTGCCGAAATAAATAAGAAAAAGTCTAAAAATCAAGATGCTCTACCAGCACGATCAAGAGCTAACATCAAACACTTAATGAAACGACTGATGCCTAAACTGAAAGAAACAAATAAATCCAGTCTGATCAAAAGAAAATAATTAAAAGAGGGAAAGAAAACATCTGTATTACCAATTCAGACCAACAGAATCACCATTGATGATTATCCTCCACTAAACCAACGGATTGCAACGATTGAAGTAGCAGAGGCCCTAATCAACAATCCAAGCCCAATCGACTATACACCAATATGTCACACTGTTGACCAACCTGAGACCCGGCAGGAAGATGCCACACATAGAATCAGTTCTAAACCAGGGGGGTACAGATGGTGAAAACTGCTGGTGATACACTCAATAAGTTGTCTGAAAAATCGAATGCTCAATCATTTACCACGAGTGCCAACAATATGGAGAAACCAGCTTCAAAACAAAATGATGAAGAATTTTCATTTTTTGGCAGACATCAGAGCCCAAATAGAAAATTTCATAAAGAAGTACCTTGAATTACAACAACTCCCCAAGATGCCACCCCGGAGCCTTCCTCAGGCTCGAAACAATGATGTGGAGCCAGCGACAGTCACAGAAACACTGACCAGTAATGGAAAAAGCTTAAAACAAAAACCACCACCTCAAAACACCAATAACGCACAGGTAGCACTGTATGAACAAGAGGTCCAACGATTGCAACAAAATCACCCTATCTCATATAAAGAATATCAACAGAATTCTCAGCCAAGACTGATGACTGTTGGGAGTCATTCACAGCAGCAGACCTGGGATCATATGGATCCGCTAAGAGGTGCAAGTGATTCCTATCAAATCAAACAGAAAGAGAAAGAATTGTGTATGTCAACACAACAATCCAAATCTGGTGAAATGGAAGACCAAATTGCGAGGGTAATTGAGAATTATTTTAAACTCAACATGTCCACGCAAAGTCAAATAAATAAAGACAGTTCAAAGGAAAATTGTGAACCAGCACTATGTTCACAAAATAGATTCAATAGTTCCAACATACCACAAGAGAAAGACAAAAAGCAAAAAACTAACACCAAAGGGCTTCCACAAGGCAATGCTATTAACAACAACCTAAGAAAGAAGTGGAATATGTACCATAGGCTAATTTTAAAATGCCGCCCAGCTCCAGTTCCAGAATATGTGTTAAATCGCACAAGTATACTAGCGATTTGTGACGAAGTGGAGTGGACACTTTACAAGACATATCTACCACCGACAATGAACAGGTTGAATTCTTCAAAGAAAATGATCACTCCATAGTAAGACTTTGGATCCAATCCAACATGACCAGAAATGCTCTATGGCAAGCCAGAATGGAGATATTTGCATGGTGATTCATATTGGCCAGAGATCATCTGTGTATGGATGCGGAAGGAAACATCAGGATGGAAAAGAGAGAAAGTTATCTCGATAAGCAGGGACACGAATACAATGCTAATACAAACGACAACCTAGACAGAACAATGAAACCTCTCCTACAGAATCAAGAGAGAGAGTGGATTCAAAAGTTATAACCAGTTAGCGAGCGAGAGAGGGATGCCATCTCCTTGATTAGCTGGAACACCTGTGGCCATTTGCATTTGCTGGGCCCGAGTGCAAAAGTCTTAGCCCCCCCATGACATCATAATCTTGCAAGAAACATGGCTACTAATTAGTCCAACGTGGGAAGACCATATTATTCATTTAAACCCAGCTAAATCAGCAAATCGTGGGAGACCATCATCTGGCTGAATGGTGATAATCAAAAATCACAGGAGATGGCACCTCTCTCCCTGGCTGACTCTGAATCCTTTTTTGCAACTGGTTAGGTTGGAATTTCCAGGGGGAACAATGGCTATTCTAAATGTTTACAGAAATTCAAAAGGTATTTCTGACGATGTCTTCTTTCTTGAGTTAGAACTGCTACTAAATACCATTGTAGACTCCCCAGAAGTTACGACAGTGATTGTAGCAGGGGACCTAAATTTGCAACTATTACCAGCTCATAACAGGAAATTTAATTTAATCTGTCTTAGGTGGATGCGACTGGTAAAGGATCGCAAACTGGTTATGTGTAATGGTTCCCTACTGGGAGATATCACTCCTAATACAACTTGGGGAATAGGGATAGCTACCTCAATAATTGACTACGGGCCTCATTATGACCCAGGCGGTAAGTTACCGCCTGGGTCGTACCCTTACCACCATGGTGTAAACTACGTTTACACCATGGTGGATGGCGGATTTACCGCCCCATTCCAAGGTGAGTGGGGTGGTAAATCCCCATTTCCCATTTTACCCTTCCCCATTCCCATTTTTGCCCCATAGGGCATAATGGGAGTGGGGAAGACGCTAATTACGCCACCGTAAATTACGGTGGCGTAATTAGCACCATGGTCCCTTAGTGCCATGGATTCTAACGCCTGCAAAAAGCAGGCGTTAATATCACCATGGCGCTAAGGGACCTTGTAATCAGCCGTTAACCCCTTAACGCCTGATTCGTAATGAGGCTATACGTCTTTCTCGATTCTGACACATTTAATAGAGCTGTGAGTTTCCATATTTCCCCACAGCCATATAGTGACCACAACATCTTGAACCTAAAATGGCATTTGGCAGATCCAGTTGTTCAGGAGAAGAGCCAAACTGTCTCACATTTGCTAACAGTAAACAATGCCCGATCGAGACTAAAGTGGAACATGCATACATTGTCTGATTTCCACCAGAAAAGGATATTCAGTGTGCAGGATAGTCAACAGACAACTGACTATACATCGTTTCTCCATCTTTATCGTGTAGCTTACCGGGAGCTCAATTTAGATTTTTCCAAACCATGTCATGAATATGATGCTTTGGTTCAAGCAAAAAAAACACTACTAAGGAAAAACAGAAGATTGATTCTGAATACGAATGGTTTAGATCAAATTCAGAAATTAAAGTCACTAAACTGCTGATATAAAAACTGGCTAAGAGCGCACCGTATGTTTGTGCTACAAAAAGATGGAGAGGCCATGTTAAGGAGTAGTCTCAATAAAATATTGGGGCAGTTATGGGCACTGATCAATACTAGCAACCATGGTACTCAAAGAGCAGTACAGCTTAATGGGGTCAATGAAATGGATTGGGTCACATACTTCAGTAAAATATATCAAAAGGAAGAGTCCCAACTGAGTCCAGTGATAAGAGAATGTTCAAATTATGAAGGACTCAAAATTGAAGAAGAGGATGTTTTATATTATATAAACAAGCTCTCCAATTCTCCTGCACCTGGTCCCGACGGCATGAGTAATTTTGTGTTTAGACAACATCCAGTACAATGGTCAAAGACACTTTCACTAATCTTTAAGCAGGTCATAACTACCAACACAATACCAGCTACATGGAAGTCGGCGATAATTATCCTGATTTTTAAAAAAGGGGATAGAAAGCTGCCCAATAATTACAGACCGATTTCATTGCTTGATGTGTCAGGCAAGCTGTTTTCGAGATTCATTCTCAGGGATTTTACACAATGGAAAACACAATCCGGAGCCAGAGATCCTCTCCAGACCGGATTTGTTCCAGGGATGGGAACATGTGTCAATCTCTTGATGCTAACAGCAGTCATTGAACATCATAAAGCAATCAAACAGCCGCTATATATGACCTATATAGATCTGCGAGCGGCGTTGCGGAAGTCTGGTTTTACTCCAGATGTGCAAATCAGACTCTTGAATATGCCCTTTGACGGCTCTTCCTTGTTTGGTAAGAAGGCGGATGACAGTTTAGAAAAGCTTCAAACATCAAAGGCAGCAGCAAAATCCCTGGGAGCTGCAATCCGTCAGACACCATATCGCCCCTCAGGAACCTCTTGGAGAGGGAAGTCCTTTTGCTTCTATTCCGTATTCGGAAGAGGCAAAGGACAGCCGGTTCAAAGGGGTCAGAAAAAATTCACCCGAGGTGGACGGGGTAAAAATACAAAAGCCGCAGCAGCAGCAGGTGCCTCTTTACCCTCGGCATCTGCATCAGCCGCCTCCAAACCGCTCTGAGGACTCTCCTCACAAGACACCAGTAGGGGGCAGGTTAACTCAACATCTGACGGAATAGCAGGCTATTACGTCAGATGCTTGGGCATTGGAGACAGTTGCCCAAGGTTACTGCCTGCCTTTTCTATGCATCCCTCAGAGTCATCCACCGGGGAACAGCTCTCTGAAAGTTCCAGATCCGCTCCTCTTGCAGGAAATTATAGACCTGCTAGAGAAAGGTGCCATAGAACCTGTACCTGTAGCGGAGAGGAACAAGGGCTGGTACTCCCCCTACTTTCTCATACCGAAGAAATACAGAGGACTGAGACCTATTTTGGACTTACGAGAATTGAACAAGTTCCTCATGAAGGACACGTTCAAGATGGTAACTCTCTCTCAGATCCTTCAGGCCCTCCAGCTCCAGGACTGGCTGGTATCTCTGTACCTCCAGGATGCTTATTTCCATGTGCCAATCCATCTCAAACACAGGAAGTACCTGAGGTTCGCAATTGGTGGCTCTCATTATCAATTTTGAGTTCTGCCATTTGGGCTGACCTTCGCCAGAGGGTCTTCACCAAGCTAATGTCGGTAGTGGCTGCAAGTCTAAGGAGGGAAGGGATTCACGTCTACCCCTACCTGGACGATTGGCTGATCAGAGCTGTATCCCCGGAACAAGCTCAGATTCAGCTAGATTATGTATGCCACTTCCTTCACAAACTGGGCTTCTCCCTCAATTTAAAGAAGTCACAGATGATACCATCACAGAGACTCCAGTTCATTGGAGCGGTCCTGGACACTTCCCTGGGAAAAGCCTCGCCACCAGAGGTGAGGGCTCAAGATATTCTGCAGATGGTCACCAAGTTTCAAAATGCCCAAAGTCTCCCAGCCTTCGACTTTTTGAGGTTGCTAGGCCTCATGGCATCCTGCATCTTCCTTGTGCCAGAGGCTCGCCTGAGAATGAGATCTCTTCAGTGGGCACTGAGAGCTCAGTGGTCGCAATTCTCAGGGAGAATGACAGACCTCCTTCAGGTTCCGGACAAGGTGGCTCGAGACCTTCAGTGGTGGGCCTGCCAGAAGAACATCTTGAAGGGAGAACTGTTTTGGCAACCATGGCCGGAGATAACAGTAGTCACAGATGCCTCACTCACGGGGTGGGGAGCCCATACCAACGACTTGACCATCAGCGGTCGTTGGTCTCCATCGGAGTCCAGACTACATATCAACCTGTTAGAGCTGAGAGCAATCAGACTAGCGCTGAAGGCTTTTCTGCCATCTGTACAGGAGAAAAATGTCCTGATAATGACGGACAACACAGTGGCCATGCACTACCTCAACAAAAGAGGAGGCGTAGGATCACTGCCACTGTGCAGAGAGGCAATGCAGCTCTGGTTTTGGGCAATTCAAGAAGGAATCTCTCTATCGGCAGTTCACCTAGCCGGAGACAGGAACTTGCGGCGGACGCTCTGAGCAGGCAGGACACAGTCTCCCACGAGTGGGAACTAGCTCAGGAAGTGTGATGGTTTCTAATGTGCATTTCGCCTTCCGACCTATTTCCAACATGGCCGCCACTTCTGCTCTAGGAAATCGTCTACTCCACAGTCTAGTTGAGACTGATTCCAAGATGGCCGCCACAGCGGTTACCATCGCTAGCTTACAATACAGGCTAGTTGTTAATTCCCAGGAAGCCTTGCAACCTTCCACCATCACTTCCTGTTCACTCCCTTATAATCCAGCAACAACAGAAGGAAGATGCGTTGCTTCTCTCTCAGGAGCCGGCACACGCTTCGTAAGTTCGCCTCACTAGGATTACAAAGACATTTCCTTTCAACCATTTTTTGTCTACTTTACTCACCTTCTTGTTCTCCAATCCTCCCTTTTATTTCAGAAGGCTTTACGGAACCTTTCATTTTCATTTCCGGTATTTCCGGGATCGATTCTACTTCTAAGCACGCTTAGACCTGGAATCTCCTCCATACCTCCCTCCAGGGAGTCTCTAGGTACTAATCTACTTTTCATCTTACTTCTTCAATCACTCCCGACTATCAGACTTCTGTTTCTAACTCCTCACCCTTCCTTTATAGCAATACCTTGTTGGGAACCTCCAGATTTTCCTCATCCACTCAGGCTGGCTCAAAAGGACTTGGAAGTAAAAGGGTAGGCTTTCTCCTAGTTCATCCTACTCTTATAGAACTAGATACATCCACCCTAAATCTTACGGGTCTTTTCTTTCCCTCATCATAGTGCCCTCTTACTTTTGCAACACGACAGAGATTCCTTACCTCTCCGCTCTCTTCATGTTTAGCACATGGTAAGCTCTCAGAACCCTCTATAGGAACTTCTCCTTTCCTTACTTTCAGGAATAACTGTGTTCATTTTTATCCACTATATTTAGCTCAGTTTGAAAGGCCTCTCGTCTAAAACAGCCAGAAAGAATACCCAGACCAGCTCTCACCGGGTCTCCACAGGAAGACAACGCCCACCAGCAGCTCTTCCAGGGTTTTATCCCCCACGAGGGTTTCCCTCAGAGTTTCACGAAGGACAAGCTTTTGCACGTCCTTTGAGGAGTTCTCAGGTGGATTTCTCCTATTCTTCGAAGATCCACCAGGGTTTCTTCAGACATCTGTTCACCATATAAATCCCCAGGTAGGTGGTTTTTTGTTTCTTCCCAGTGTATTTCGGAACAATTTTGTTGTCTTTACAAAACAGTTAACAGTTAGCAACGCCCGTGTTATCTTTTGTTCCTAGTACTCTGGGTAGAAACATAGGAATCACAAGTCATGGATCAGCAACAGCAGCAACAAATTCAATAGCTGATTGCTGCTGTTCAATCCCTAACTACTGAAGTACAGCAGTTAAAGCATGAGAATGCCTCCTTAAGACAGCTCCAACAGCAAACGGCCCAACAGGCTGCAGCCCCTCGTATCCCACACTGCTCAGACGTTCCTCCAGGACCCTTACCAGGAGGACAGTTTGATGGTAACCCGCATAAGGTTAAGGAGTTCTTGGACTCCTGCTCTGTGCAATTTGCCTTTAAAGCAGCTTATTTTCATACTGATAGAGATCGTGTGGGATATATGGTCTCACAAATGACTGGACCAGCATTGCCTTGGGCAACACCTTTAGTCACAAACAATAACCCTATTTTAGACTCTCATACAGCATTTTGCAATAGCATCCGTACCATGTTTGGCCGCCAAGAGATTCGTGTAGCGTCACAAGAACACCTCCTTGACCTAAAACAAGGAAGTTTAGATATTTTGGCTTACATAACCAAATTCAAACAGATGGCAAGCGAAACCACTTGGTCAGATGACGCTCAGGTCACACTCTTCAGAAGAGGTTTATCTGAAGACCTCAAAGACGAGGTGTCTCGGGTCCCTTGCCCCTCTACACTAACTGAATTCATCGCATTGGTAATGCAAATAGATTACCGTATGAAGGAAAGAGTAATGGAGAGAAAGAAGGGAAGGAATACACGAACTACGTTCTCTCCTTCTTCTTCTCGTCCTCAGTCCAATGACGAACCGATGCAATTGGGTTCAACAGCTCGAGGCCCCTTAACTCCCGAAGAGAGAGACCGGAGGAGGACCTTGGGTCTTTGTATGTACTGTGGTTCAAATAACCACACGGTACAAGATTGCCCAATTACACCACCTCGGCGTTCGGGAAATGCCAGCTCCCGGCCGTAAGGGGAACCACGGTACGGGAACCAACACTTAAACAGGGTTCCTCACAAACCTCTTACTCCTCCTTCTGTACTAGTCAGACCGATTCTCATATGGTGGTACTCTTGGTCTCTTTCTCCTTCGGTGATCGTCTGCTACAGAACATACCGGCACTAGTGGACAGTGGAGCGGCCGGAAATTTCATTGATGATCAATGGGCCATCTCACACAGAATTCCCAGGTCCACTAAGATAGAACCTCATCCAGTGGAAAGTGTGGATGGTAGCCCTTTGGTTTCCGGACCCATCAAGGATCAAACTAATCCAATCTTGATGAACATCTCTGGTCATCAAGAGATTCTCACGTTGGATATCATTCGGGCAGCCCATCATCCAGTAATTCTAGGATTACCGTGGTTAAGGAAACACAACCCGTTCATTAACTGGACAGCTGGATCTTTCTTTCTGGGGTCTGAATACTGCATAACCCATTGTGTCAAAAATCAGCAAAAGGTGATGGTTGACTCTGCTCCAGTTCCCTTGAATCACCAGTGGCTCGAGGCCCCTTGACGGGTTACTATGTCTAGTTAATGCACTTTAAAGGAATCAAAGTAATTGTGGTACCACGTAGAACTGTCTGTACATTTGCCATTCTAGATTAATGGAGCACAAAGTGGGTTATTGTGATTGTGTATGTAACCTTGAACCTTAATTATATAAAGACTGTATTTTAGCTAATACAGTGTGTGGACATTCCTTTGTGGGTGCTTGGGGACTACACTGTACTTAAGAACCAGCCCGCATCACCTCCTGAGAAGCTAGACCTTGATTGCTCAACCACAATACCAATAATAGAGAATCTTGGCTGGGGTCCTCTGTGCCTCTCCTCTGCCAAATAGAGAGCAGGAGCACAGACACCCCCCTCCAGTCTTTACAACTGTCTTTTAAGAAAATTACTTCACTTTGTCTCTAACTGTGCTGGTAAGCACAAAACCAATATTTGAGTGTAAATTGTGAGAGTTACATGGCAGAGATTTCTGCCCGGCTGTGCAATCTGACAGCCAGATCTTGTAGGAGACAAATGTGCATATCCTTTTGCCTGTTCAGGTAGGCTCTATGCATCTGGTTGTCTCGTTGTATCAGGATTCTCTTGTTCCTCAGGAAGGCATGAAAGACTTTGATTACTCTGAAAACTGCTGGAAGTCTGCTGCAAGTCTCCTCCAAGTTGAAGGAAATGTGTCTTTTGTTTTAGACTATGTGCCCTGTTCCACTTCATTCAACATCATCTCTGCTGCTCACTTTTTCTGACTGGCATCTGTGGTGCTAGTGATCAATGATGAAGGTTCTAATTCCATTCCTGTCTAAAGATTCAGTACCAACAGCCACCAGATCGGAGTTGTTTTCAAATGGGCATCTGTGGGTATCAATTCCTTGCAGTTACATTTTCTGTAGCAGGAGGTCAATGCTGACTGGTGTGTCAACAAGTGATGCATGTGCAGACAAGCCCACAGAAGTATGGTAGTACATGCAGATATCTCCCCAATAACATGTAGACAGGATTGAGGCATATGTGAGGCTGCACTTAGGAAACATTGTAAGTGATATTGAAGAGCCTTCATCTTTTCCATTGGTAGTAAAGTCTTTCCCAAGTCCATGTGAATTTGGATTAAAAAAAATTGGAGGGATTGTGATGTGCTTTGAGTTTGATAAGACACCTGTAAGCATCGTACACCTCATTTGTAGCAGGGATGCTAGCAGTATGTATCAGTGTTATATCAATAGGTCATTCCGTTTTTTTTCCTCGTGCAAATGTCAGATCAAAGAAGCCAGGACTTTCGGGAACACTTGAGGTACTGTTGCCAAGTGGGAAGGTGCAAAGGACTTGGAAATTGAAAAACAAGGCGCTTATTGTGAATTTCAATAACCTCTTGTATTTCCCTTAAGTCGGGCTATGTAAGTAGGCATCCATTAGGCCAATTGGCCTCAGCAGAGCAACGATATTATATGTTTTTTGAGTTTCCATCCAAAATTGTCAGTATTTGATGGATTTATTCACTCTCTTCAGATGTAATTTAGGGTGGAATTCTCCCAAAGGTTTCCAGACAAGAAAGATGATTGAGAAGGTACGGTGGAACAGAAGAAATTGCCTTCTTCACTAGAAGAAATCAAATGTCCTCCACTAGATAATGACGTTTCAGTTTGTCTCTGCGTACAAGATAAGGTAAGTGGTCTTATATAGCATCCTTCTGTCAAAAATGTTGCCTATGCTGCGCATGGCTTTGTAAAAGAAAGAGGGTGAGGTGGGGGATGTTAGTTGGATAGCAGGGAATGCAGATGCAGGAAGACCTCTGGTGTTGATGAGTGCAGTTCAGAAGCACCCATTATCTGTGTGCCAGTATGGATTCTACTCTATTCCAGCCTTGGGGAACACGTTGGGTTTTCTTATCCCCAAGTGCAGTCCCAGGGTTGGGGGGAGCAGTGATGGGTGAATTAGATGTTGATGGTAATTGTATAGCTTAGATATCTGTGTTTAGTATGCTACACCATGTGAGTTATCCAATGGGTACTAAATGTGGTGTTGGGTTGAAAGATTCTAGTAGTGAGAATGTCAGTGATTGAGTGGGAAAAAAATAGGAAGAAAGAATACGGTTGCCTCTAAAACACAGTCCTTCCTATGTTTTATTAGTTCTAGAGAGATGTTGCAGATCATAGGAGACGAGCTGGGCATCCGACAGGGTACCCCGGATTGAGAGTGTGCTTCCTGGAATGGGTGCAGTAAGTATACTAGTCTCCATTGTAGAGTTTATGTTTGGTGATCTTTGTTTCGGGTTCCTGTGCAAGCTGAAGCATAATTTTATGATTAATATTATTACAATTAATATTATATACTTGTAAAGCACAAACCTAGTTCGGGAGCAACAGAGTGCTGTATAGGTCATAGGGCAAAACATTGCTAGTGAGAATTTAACAAGTCATCAAGCCAACAAGGCATAGGAAAGTGTGTTATCCTGTTTGTTAATCTTGGTTTGTTGCTGTTTAATTCAGCCAAGTCTTGAGCTGTTTTCTGAATATCCGGTGGTTCACTATGATGCAGAGATGGGTAGTGAGGGAGTGCCATAGTTTGGAAGCCAGTAGGGAGAATGAAAATCCTCTTTCTCTTTTCCTGTTGAAGTTTGGAACAAGAGTTGTGCTATTGGATCTTAAGATTCATGACAGGTATGTAATGCTGGAATTTCATTGTGAAGGAAGTTGGACTCACTTCATAATAGGCGCAATGGCAACCCAGAGAATTTTGAAATGTAATATTTTCTTCACAGGGAGCCTGATGAGCATGCATAGGGTTGGGGGCGGTGTGCTCAAATTGGTTCCAGGAGTCCAAGATGTAGGCTGTTTGGGCAGTCAAGTCTTGATAGGATAACTGACATGGTCCTGTGAGCAAAGCAGCAGAAAATACAGAGAAAAGACATGCATGCACAAAAATGCGGAATATCGACAGTGAATAAAAAAAACAAATACCATAATGTCGATCAAGGGGAGAAGGGGTCGCAGGGGTGTCCCCCGCTCCCTTTCCTCGACATTATGGGAATTCATGTGGTTGTGGGGGTGTCCCCCGCTTCCATAAAAAGGAAAGCAGGGACAAAGAGCGTTAAAAAAAAAAAAAAAAAAAAGACCCTGCATTGGAAGTTCCGCCCCTCAATAGGGAGGCGGAACTCACGGTGCAGGGAAAGAGCAGTAGAGAAGTACAACAGGTAAGTGTGCCGCCAGAGGTATGTTTTAGGGGTAGGGGGGTGGCGGGTGGGGGGTTAGCGGGCAGGGGTGATGTACATAATTATTGCATTCCAGACATTTCAAATGATTCATTATCGGATTCGAGATTTCTGGCTACGAAATAATCTCATACATACCCTGTGAGTAAAGGATAGGCAAGGTATGATAAGACAGACAGTTGAGTTGGAAAAATCACCCTCTGACAATGGCTCTCTTGCAGCACCGACAGTAAGGCTACTATCCATGGTGATTCAGAGGTTCCTCATTTTTGGGATTGGTACTCAGAAGGGTCCCATCTTGTCAAGCCAAGGGATTGATCTGGTTTGCCGCAGTGCAAACCATGAGTGCCATTTTGATAGGGTTGATCTTTAATCTGTTTGCCATCATCCAAGCGTTCACATGTGCAAGGCATGTTTTTAGAACTGGTGAGTTTGATGGTTGTTCATCAGCTTGTAAACTGTTTGTGTGTCGTCAGTGTAGTTATATCAGGTGAGGTCAGACACACTGATGAAGTGCACAAGGGGTATCCTGTAAATGCTGAAAAGAAGATGTGACATTATGGAGCTTTTAGGGTACTCCACAGGTCAGGGGGGATGACTGGCATCTGAAGGAGGACACTGTGCTGATGTCGGTTCAGTCTGTGAGGAAAGATGGGATTCAGAATAAATCTGTTTCTTTTATACCAATGTTTGCTAATCTTTTTAGTCAAATCTTTTGGCCAATGGGATCAAAAACTGACGAGTGCGCCGAGTGTGTTGTCTGTGTTGGGATCTTGGAGGAGCTGCAGCAACAGAGTCTTTCCTTACTGTCTATTGGTGTGGAGGAGTAGTATCAACAACAAATACCACTTCCACACGCGGAGCGTCGTGGAGTGCGGCGAGTGTGTTGTCTGTGTTGGGATCTTGCAGGAGCTGCAGCAACAGAGTCTCTCCTTGCTGTCTATTGGTGTCGAGGAGGAGTAGCAACAACAAATACCACTTCCACACGCAGAGCGTCGCGGATTACGGCGAGTGTGTTGTCTGTGTTGGGATCTTGGAGGAGCTGCAGCAACAGAGTCTTTCCTTACTGTCTATTGGTGTGGAGGAGGAGTATCAACAACAAATACCACTTCCACACGCGGAGCGTCGCAGATTGCGGCGAGTGTGTTGTCTGTGTTGCTTCGGGTGCGCCGGCATGCGCAGGGCGAGTTGCGGGGTCCCCTTGCTACTCGTCTGCGCTGGTGTCTGGTCTCCGGTGTACGGGGGGAAGTGAGAAGCCGCCTCAATCACAAGTATGATTATAGGTAAGCCGTTAGACGCACACTGCTTTCAATTGAGCCGACAGGCTGTTCTAGTATCATGACTTTGTCCAGTTCCATTGACTGTAAGAGCTGTTAATCTAATGCATGCTGTAAACAGATTTATGACCCCAAATTAAATCAGATTTCACGTGGGGTAGCTGCAACTGCAGGGCTAAGCCCTTTGAGCAGCACACCGATTTGAAATCGAAGATAACAATTGTGGGACAGCTGCAACTGCGGGCCTAAGCCCTTTGAGTAGCATAACGGACTGCAATTGAATACACGCCTGTGTGGTTGATGCAACAGCGGGGCCAACATCTCCAGCAGTTATTTGTAAGAACCCATAACAAAATGCCCTGAAGGACGCTATTCATGCAACACGTAGGATACTATTTAAGATCAAAGATGACAAATAATCTTAAAACTTCCAGCACGTCATCAACACTAAAATAGAATTCTGGCTGTCACCACTTTGAAAAATACGGAACCAATTCCTGGACTACTGTGGGAAAAAAACCTGTGACGGTGACATCCGTGAATTTTGCAAAGCCAAGCTATGTAGCAATATTCCGCTATCTAAAAACACTGAAAATATGACGTCTGAATCAACTTCAAAAAAGGAAATTATTTTAATTAACAACTCAATAACGGATACTCAGTTACTCTCAGTTGATGGCCAGCCTAAATTGAATAGTGCAATAAGCCCGATAACACAAACTGAGGACTTAACGAATACTCAGTTGCCATTAGGTGACGGCCAACCTAAACTAAATAGTGTAACAGGCCAGATAACACAACCTAAGGATTTAGCCATAATAAAAATGGAACTCAGCCCAGAAGCCCTAAACTTATCAAAACCGGAAGGCTCAGAAAAAGAACAACCAGCAGACGAAGCTCAGGACACTCCAGCTTCACCTATAGCTATTGATTTAGAACACCGAAGTGAGGGCTCAAGTATTCATTTAGAAAAAATATCGTTCACAGCATCCTCTTCTATGATATCATCGAGGGATAATAGTCTATATCAGTCACTGAGCCTTTTTAATAATTCTGCACACACTGTACACATGTCACTGGCGGGCCCGGTGACAGAAGGCCAATCGTCACGTAGACAAAGTGAAATACCGATACAGAACATTGATGCAGCTGATAAAACTCAATCACAATGCAAACTACTGGAAATCACCTTGAATTCCATGCACATGACGGCAGTCACTTTAACAAAATTGTTTCAAACGTTAGACCACAAAAAAACATTACAAGCAAAACAACTTGACCAGCTAGTACATTGGATGAACCAATTAATATCCATTCAAGGTTCTACTGACTCCTGCAATGTAATGGTACTAGCTAAAGGTTATACTAGGGAAAGAGAATATGTGAATGTTCCAGAAATAAGTCATGTAATTGCGGAAATCACTCCTGATAGTGCTGATAAGCCTGTGAAGAATCTTGACAACGGGGTGCCCATAGATCGAGCTGAAGACCTGGACGTTATCCAAATACCCCAACACGGCATGGGTGCAAATGTGGACGTGAGCATTCTGGCAAAGATAGATAAGGCGCAGACGGTGCCAAAGGGGGTGGTGGGTTCATCTGCTGATGTACCAATGATATATGACCTATTTCAAAATTCAAATGTTAGGAAAAATGGCACAAAATGTGCCGAAATAAATAAGAAAAAGTCTAAAAATCAAGATGCTCTACCAGCACGATCAAGAGCTAACATCAAACACTTAATGAAACGACTGATGCCTAAACTGAAAGAAACAGATAAATCCAGTCTGATCAAAAGAAAATAATTAAAAGAGGGAAAGAAAACATCTGTATTACCAATTCAGACCAACAGAATCACCATTGATGATTATCCTCCACTAAACCAACGGATTGCAACGATTGAAGTAGCAGAGGCCCCAATCAACAATCCAAGCCCAATCGACTATACACCAATATGTCACAATGTTGATCAACCTGAGACCCGGCAGGAAGATGCCACACATAGAATCAGTTCTAAACCAGGTGGGGTACAGATGGTGAAAACTGCTGGTGATACACTCAATAAGTTGTCTGAAAAATCGAATGCTCAATCATTTACCACGAGTGCCAACAATATGGAGAAACCAGCTTCAAAACAAAATGATGAAGAATTTTCATTTTTTGGCAGACATCAGAGCCCAAATAGAAAATTTGATAAAGAAGTACCTTGAATTACAACAACTCCCCAAGATGCCACCCCGGAGCCTTCCTCAGACTCGAAACAATGATGTGGAGCCAGCGACAGTCACAGAAACGCTGACCAGTAATGGAAAAAGCTTAAAACAAAAACCACCACCTCAAAACACCAATATCGCACAGGTAGCACTGTATGAACAAGAGGTCCAACGATTGCAACAAAATCACCCGATCTCATATAAAGAATATCAAAAGAATTCTCAGCCAAGACTGATGACTGTTGGGAGTCATTCACAGCAGGAGACCTGGGATCATATGGATCCGCTAAGAGGTGCAAGTGATTCCTATCAAATCAAACAGAAAGAGAAAGAATTGTGTATGTCAACACAACAATCCAAATCTGGTGAAATGGAAGACCAAATTGCGAGGGTAATTGAGAATTATTTTAAACTCAACATGTCCAAGCAAAGTCAAATAAATAAAGACAGTTCAAAGGAAAATTGTGAACCAGCACTATGTTCACAAAATAGATTCAATAGTTCCAGCATACCACAAGGGAAAGACAAAAAGCAAAAAACTAACACCAAAGGGCTTCCACAAGGCAATGCTATTAACAACAACCTAAGAAAGAAGTGGAATATGTACCATAGGCTAATTTTAAAATGCTGCCCAGCTCCATTTCCAGAATATGTGTTAAATCGCACAAGTATACTAGCGATTTGTGACGAAGTGGAGTGGACACTTTACAAGACATATCTACCACCGACAATGAACAGGTTGAATTCTTCAAAGAAAATGATCACTCCATAGTAAGACTTTGGATCCAATCCAACATGACCAGAAATGCTCTATGGCAAGCCAGAATGGAGATATTTGCATGGTGATTCATATTGGCCAGAGATCATCTGTGTATGGATGCGGAAGGAAACATCAGGATGGAAAAGAGAGAAAGTTATCTCGATAAGCAGGGACACGAATACAATGCTAATACAAACGACAACCTAGACAGAACAATGAAACCTCTCCTACAGAATCAAGAGAGAGAGTGGATTCAAAAGTTATAACCAGTTAGCGAGCGAGAGAGGGATGCCATCTCCTTGATTAGCTGGAACACCTGTGGCCATTTGCATTTGCTGGGCCCGAGTGCAAAAGTCTTAGCCCCCCCATGACATCATAATCTTGCAAGAAACATGGCTACTAATTAGTCCAACGTGGGAAGACCATATTATTCATTTAAACCCAGCTAAATCAGCAAATCGTGGGAGACCATCATCTGGCTGAATGGTGATAATCAAAAATCACAGGAGATGGCACCTCTCTCCCTGGCTGACTCTGAATCCTTTTTTGCAACTGGTTAGATTGGAATTTCCAGGGGGAACAATGGATATTCTAAATGTTTACAGAAATTCAAAAGGTATTTCTGACGATGTCTTCTTTCTTGAGTTAGAACTGCTACTAAATACCATTGTAGACTCCCCAGAAGTTACGACAGTGATTGTAGCAGGGGACCTAAATTTGCAACTATTACCAGCTCATAACACGAAATTTAATTTAATCTGTCTTAGGTGGATGCGACTGGTAAAGGATCGCAAACTGGTTATGTGTAATGGTTCCCTACTGGGAGATATCACTCCTAATACAACTTGGGGAAGAGGGATAGCTACCTCAATAATTGACTACGGGTCTCATTACGACCCAGGCGGTAAGTTACCGCCTGGGTCGTACCCTTACCACCATGGTGTAAACTACGTTTACACCATGGTGGATGGTGGATTTACCGCCCCATTCCAAGGTGAGTGGGGTGGTAAATCCCCATTTCCCATTTTACCCTTCCCCATTCCCATTTTTGCCCCATAGGGCATAATGGGAGTGGGGAAGGCGCTAATTACGCCACCGTAAATTACGGTGGCGTAATTAGCACCATGGTCCCTTAGCGCCATGGATTTTAACGCCTGCAAAAAGCAGGTGTTAATATCACCATGGCGCTAAGGGACCTTGTAATCAGCCGTTAACCCCTTAACGCCTGATTCATAATGAGGCTATACGTCTTTCTCGATTCTGACACATTTAATAGAGCTGTGAGTTTCCATATTTCCCCACAGCCATATAGTGACCACAACATCTTGAATCTAAAATGGCATTTGGCAGATCCAGTTGTTCAGGAGAAGAGCCAAACTTTCTCACATTTGCTAACAGTAAACAATGCCCGATCGAGACTAAAGTGGAACATGCATACATTGTCTGATTTCCACCAGAAAATGATATTCAGTGTGCAGGATAGTCAACAGACAACTGACTATACATCGTTTCTCCATCTTTATCGTGTAGCTTACCGGGAGCTCAATTTAGATTTTTCCAAACCATGTCATGAATATGATGCTTTGGTTCAAGCAAAAAAAACACTACTAAGGAAAAACAGAAGATTGATTCTGAATACGAATGGTTTAGATCAAATTCAGAAATTAAAGTCACTAAACTGCTGATATAAAAACTGGCTAAGAGCGCACCGTATGTTTGTGCTACAAAAAGATGGAGAGGCCATGTTAAGGAGTAGTCTCAATAAAATATTGGGGCAGTTATGGGCACTGATCAATACTAGCAACCATGGTACTCAAAGAGCAGTACAGCTTAATGGGGTCAATGAAATGGATTGAGTCACATACTTCAGTAAAATATATCAAAAGGAAGAGTCCCAACTGAGTCCAGTGATAAGAGAATGTTCAAATTATGAAGGACTCAAAATTGAAGAAGAGGATGTTTTATATTATATAAACAAGCTCTCCAATTCTCCTGCACCTGGTCCCGACGGCATAAGTAATTTTGTGTTTAGACAACATCCAGTACAATGGTCAAAGACACTTTCACTAATCTTTAAGCAGGTCATAACTACCAACACAATACCAGCTACATGGAAGTCGGCGATAATTATCCTGATTTTTAAAAAAGGGGATAGAAAGCTGCCCAATAATTACAGACCGATTTCATTGCTTGATGTGTCAGGCAAGCTGTTTTCGAGATTCATTCTCAGGGATTTTACACAATGGAAAACACAATCCGGAGCCAGAGATCCTCTCCAGACCGGATTTGTTCCAGGGATGGGAACATGTGTCAATCTCTTGATGCTAACAGCAGTCATTGAACATCATAAAGCAATCAAACAGCCGCTATATATGACCTATATAGATCTGCGAGCGGCGTTGCGGAAGTCTGGTTTTACTCCAGATGTGCAAATCAGACTCTTGAATATGCCCTTTGACGGCTCTTCCTTGTTTGGTAAGAAGGCGGATGACAGTTTAGAAAAGCTTCAAACATCAAAGGCAGCAGCAAAATCCCTGGGAGCTGCAATCCGTCAGACACCATATCGCCCCTCAGGAACCTCTTGGAGAGGGAAGTCCTTTTGCTTCTATTCCGTATTCGGAAGAGGCAAAGGACAGCCGGTTCAAAGGGGTCAGAAAAAATTCACCCGAGGTGGACGGGGTAAAAATACAAAAGCCGCAGCAGCAGCAGGTGCCTCTTTACCCTCGGCATCTGCATCAGCCGCCTCCAAACCGCTCTGAGGACTCTCCTCACAAGACACCAGTAGGGGGCAGGTTAACTCAACATCTGACGGAATAGCAGGCTATTACGTCAGATGCTTGGGCATTGGAGACAGTTGCCCAAGGTTACTGCCTGCCTTGTCTATGCATCCCTCAGAGTCATCCACCGGGGAACAGCTCTCTGAAAGTTCCAGATCCGCTCCTCTTGCAGGAAATTATAGACCTGCTAGAGAAAGGTGCCATAGAACCTGTACCTGTAGCGGAGAGGAACAAGGGCTGGTACTCCCCCTACTTTCTCATACCGAAGAAATACAGAGGACTGAGACCTATCTTGGACTTACGAGAATTGAACAAGTTCCTCATGAAGGACACGTTCAAGATGGTAACTCTCTCTCAGATCCTTCAGGCCCTCCAGCTCCAGGACTGGCTGGTATCTCTGTACCTCCAGGATGCTTATTTCCATGTGCCAATCCATCTCAAACACAGGAAGTACCTGAGGTTCGCAATTGGTGGCTCTCATTATCAATTTTGAGTTCTGCCATTTGGGCTGACCTTCGCCCGAGGGTCTTCACCAAGCTAATGTCGGTAGTGGCTGCAAGTCTAAGGAGGGAAGGGATTCACGTCTACCCCTACCTGGACGATTGGCTGATCAGAGCTGTATCCCCGGAACAAGCTCAGATTCAGCTAGATTATGTATGCCACTTCCTTCACAAACTGGGCTTCTCCCTCAATTTAAAGAAGTCACAGATGATACCATCACAGAGACTCCAGTTCATTGGAGCGGTCCTGGACACTTCCCTGGGAAAAGCCTCGCCACCAGAGGTGAGGGCTCAAGATATTCTGCAGATGGTCACCAAGTTTCAAAATGCCCAAAGTCTCCCAGCCTTCGACTTTTTGAGGTTGCTAGGCCTCATGGCATCCTGCATCTTCCTTGTGCCAGAGGCTCGCCTGAGAATGAGATCTCTTCAGTGGGCACTGAGAGCTCAGTGGTCGCAATTCTCAGGGAGAATGACAGACCTCCTTCAGGTTCCGGACAAGGTGGCTCGAGACCTTCAGTGGTGGGCCTGCCAGAAGAACATCTTGAAGGGAGAACTGTTTTGGCAACCATGGCCGGAGATAACAGTAGTCACAGATGCCTCACTCACGGGGTGGGGAGCCCATACCAACGACTTGACCATCAGCGGTCGTTGGTCTCCATCGGAGTCCAGACTACATATCAACCTGGTAGAGCTGAGAGCAATCAGACTAGCGCTGAAGGCTTTTCTGCCATCTGTACAGGAGAAAAATGTCCTGATAATGACGGACAACACAGTGGCCATGCACTACCTCAACAAAAGAGGAGGCGTAGGATCACTGCCACTGTGCAGAGAGGCAATGCAGCTCTGGTTTTGGGCAATTCAAGAAGGAATCTCTCTATCGGTAGTTCACCTAGCCGGAGACAGGAACTTGCGGCGGACGCTATGAGCAGGCAGGACACAGTCTCCCACGAGTGGGAACTAGCTCAGGAAGTGTGATGGTTTCTAATGTGCATTTCGCCTTCCGACCTATTTCCAACATGGCCGCCACTTCTGCTCTAGGAAATCGTCTACTCCACAGTCTAGTTGAGACTGATTCCAAGATGGCCGCCACAGCGGTTACCATCGCTAGCTTACAATACAGGCTAGTTGTTAATTCCCAGGAAGCCTTGCAACCTTCCACCATCACTTCCTGTTCACTCCCTTATAATCCAGCAACAACAGAAGGAAGATGCGTTGCTTCTCTCTCAGGAGCCGGCACACGCTTCGTAAGTTCGCCTCACTAGGATTACAAAGACATTTCCTTTCAACCATTTTTTGTCTACTTTACTCACCTTCTTGTTCTCCAATCCTCCCTTTTATTTCAGAAGGCTTTACGGAACCTTTCATTTTCATTTCCGGTATTTCCGGGATCGATTCTACTTCTAAGCACGCTTAGACCTGGAATCTCCTCCATACCTCCCTCCAGGGAGTCTCTAGGTACTAATCTACTTTTCATCTTACTTCTTCAATCACTCCCGACTATCGGACTTCTGTTTCTAACTCCTCACCCTTCCTTTATAGCAATACCTTGTTGGGAACCTCCAGATTTTCCTCATCCACTCAGGCTGGCTCAAAAGGACTTGGAAGTAAAAGGGTAGGCTTTCTCCTAGTTCATCCTACTCTTATAGAACTAGATACATCCACCCTAAATCTTACGGGTCTTTTCTTTCCCTCATCATAGTGCCCTCTTACTTTTGCAACACGACGGAGATTCCTTACCTCTCCGCTCTCTTCATGTTTAGCACATGGTAAGCTCTCAGAACCCTCTATAGGAACTTCTCCTTTCCTTACTTTCAGGAATAACTGTGTTCATTTTTACCCACTATATTTAGCTCAGTTTGAAAGGCCTCTCGTCTAAAACAGCCAGAAAGAATACCCAGACCAGCTCTCACCGGGTCTCCACAGGAAGACAACGCCCACCAGCAGCTCTTCCAGGGTTTTATCCCCCACAAGGGTTTCCCTCAGAGTTTCACGAAGGACAAGCTTTTGCACGTCCTTTGAGGAGTTCTCAGGTGGATTTCTCCTATTCTTCGAAGATCCACCAGGGTTTCTTCAGACATCTGTTCACCATATAAATCCCCAGGTAGGTGTTTTTTTGTTTCTTCCCAGTGTATTTCGGAACAATTTTGTTGTCTTTACAAAACAGTTAACAGTTAGCAACGCCCGTGTTATCTTTTGTTCCTAGTACTCTGGGTAGAAACATAGGAATCACTAGTCATGGATCAGCAACAGCAGCAACAAATTCAATAGCTGATTGCTGCTGTTCAATCCCTAACTACTGAAGTACAGCAGTTAAAGCATGAGAATGCCTCCTTAAGACAGCTCTAACAGCAAACGGCCCAACAGGCTGCAGCCCCTCGTATCCCACACTGCTCAGACGTTCCTCCAGGACCCTTACCAGGAGGACAGTTTGATGGTAACCCGCATAAGGTTAAGGAGTTCTTGGACTCCTGCTCTGTGCAATTTGCCTTTAAAGCAGCTTATTTTCATACTGATAGAGATCGTGTGGGATATATGGTCTCACAAATGACTGGACCAGCATTGCCTTGGGCAACACCTTTAGTCACAAACAATAACCCTATTTTAGACTCTCATACAGCATTTTGCAATAGCATCCGTACCATGTTTGGCCGCCAAGAGATTCGTGTAGCGTCACAAGAACACCTCCTTGACCTAAAACAAGGAAGTTTAGATATTTTGGCTTACATAACCAAATTCAAACAGATGGCAAGCGAAACCACTTGGTCAGATGACGCTCAGGTCACACTCTTCAGAAGAGGTTTATCTGAAGACCTCAAAGACGAGGTGTCTCGGGTCCCTTGCCCCTCTACACTAACTGAATTCATCGCATTGGTAATGCAAATAGATTACCGTATGAAGGAAAGAGTAATGGAGAGAAAGAAGGGAAGGAATACACGAACTACGTTCTCTCCTTCTTCTTCTCGTCCTCAGTCCAATGACGAACCGATGCAATTGGGTTCAACAGCTCGAGCCCCCTTAACTCCCGAAGAGAGAGACCGGAGGAGGACCTTGGGTCTTTGTATGTACTGTGGTTCAAATAACCACACGGTACAAGATTGCCCAATTACACCACCTCGGCGTTCGGGAAATGCCAGCTCCCGGCCGTAAGGGGAACCACGGTACGGGAACCAACACTTAAACAGGGTTCCTCACAAACCTCTTACTCCTCCTTCTGTACTAGTCAGACCGATTCTCATATGGTGGTACTCTTGGTCTCTTTCTCCTTCGGTGATCGTCTGCTACAGAACATACCGGCACTAGTGGACAGTGGAGCGGCCGGAAATTTCATTGATGATCAATGGGCCATCTCACACAGAATTCCCAGGTCCACTAAGATAGAACCTCATCCAGTGGAAAGTGTGGATGGTAGCCCTTTGGTTTCCGGACCCATCAAGGATCAAACTAATCCAATCTTGATGAACATCTCTGGTCATCAAGAGATTCTCACGTTGGATATCATTCGGGCAGCCCATCATCCAGTAATTCTAGGATTACCGTGGTTAAGGAAACACAACCCGTTCATTAACTGGACAGCTGGATCTTTCTTTCTGGGGTCTGAATACTGCATAACCCATTGTGTCAAAAATCAGCAAAAGGTGATGGTTGACTCTGCTCCAGTTCCCTTGAATCACCAGTGGGTAACCTCCCTTAACCATGTATCTGGGCTTCCAGAACGCTATCATAAATTCCAGGACGTTTTTTCTGTCTCAGAATACACTCAACTTCCCCCTCACCGTAGGGATGGCTGCTCAATAGAGCTGGTTCCTGACCAGCCATAACCATTTGGGCGAATGTATATCTTATCTGAAAACGAAAAGGAGGTCCTACGTGAGTATCTTCGAACCCATCTTAAGAATGGACTGATCACCGAATCCACTTCACCTGCGGCTGCCTCTTTGTTTTTTGTTTCCAAAAGAAACTCTACGGAACTCCGCCCGTGCATAGATTTCCGTGGGCTGAATAAAATCACAGTTCCTGACAAATACCCTATGCCATTAATACCCGACATTCTTGAAGCAGTCAAAGGGGCCAACATTTACACCAAATTGGATCTCAAGGGAGCGTATCATCTTATTCTAATAAAACCGGGTGACGAATGGAAGACAGCATTTAGAACTCCGTTTGGACATTTTCAATACAGAGTGATGCCTTTTGGATTGTCCAACGCCCGGGCTATTTTCCAAAGGTTTATGGATCACATCTTTGCAGATCTGCTACTTCATAATATGGTCGTCTATTTAGATGATATTTTGATATTCTCTTTCAATATCCAAGAACATCAGAAACATGTTGAAGAGGTGTTACGGCGGCTCCAACAAAACCATTTGTTTTGTAAGATAGAGAAATGCTCCTTCCATCAAACTCAGGTTACCTACCTAGGATATGTTCTTTCGGCCGAAGGAATAGCAATGGACCCTGAAAAGGTGTCTGCTGTCCAGAACTGGCCCACTCCCTCTTCCGGCAAGGACATTCAACGCTTTGTTGGATTTGCTAATTTCTTGAAGGTTTATTCCCGAATTCTCAAGACTTACTCAACCTTTGACGAATCTACTAAAAAAGGGAAACAAGTTTTTATGGTCTCCGATCACAGACCAAGCATTCAATAAACTTAAGGAATTGTTTACCTCAGTTCCTATCCTGTTAACACCTGATCAATCCCGCAGGTTTATTTTTGAAACCGATGCCTCACAGTACGCTCTAGGAGCAGTTCTACTTCAACTAGACGATTCTAATCAAGAACGCCCTGTAGCATATCTATCCAAGACACTTGCTCCTGCCGAACTAAACTATACTGTTCTAGAAAAAGAACTCTTAGCCATCAAGCGAGCCTTTGAGGAGTGGCGTCATTTACTCTTAGGAGCCAGACATCCTGTTGAAGTCAGGACAGATCATCACAACCTCCGGATTCTGCAGTACGCACAAACCTGTAATAGCCGCCAGGCTCGCTGGGCTCATTTCTTCTCACCATACAGGATCACTTTCTCATTTATTCCCGGAAGGGATAATTCGAAGGCGGATGCTGTTTCACGGAAGGAACACCTTCCCAACCAACTTTTCAAGACATAACCCATCTTTCCCCTGATGGATTCAGGTTTACAAACCACATCATATTTTTTGTCACGACTTAAGGTCCAATCTAGGCACATTACCAAGGACCAACTGTCACTTACCGATAAAACGGCTTTGATCAAGGAAGACAATTGTTATTTTCATGGAAATAAGGCATTCATTCCCACTTAACCACTCCAGAAAGAAGTCTTGGACATGTGTCACTCTTCACAGATAGCTGGACACCGTGGAGTCCTGTCAACTCTGGAATAGATCTCACGTTTTTTCTGGTGGTCTACGTTCCGGAAGGATGTCAAGGAATACGTTAGGTCCTGCCCCGTCTGCCTACAAACCAAGGTTCCTCGAAAAGCACCTCTTGGGGAATTGGTAAAGATGCCATTACCCTCTCGCCCTTGGCAGATAATATCAACGGATTTTATTGTTGATCTTCCACCTTCAGGGGGTTGTTCCACTATAATGGTACCCATCGATACCCTTACCAAAATGGCTCACTTCACTCCTCTGATAGGAGTACCATCGGCAGCACGAATGGCCCGCATCTTTATCAATAACATCTTCACCTTACATGGTTTACCCGAGACTATCATCTCTGACAGGGGTTCACAGTATACCTCACGATATTGGAAGCTTGTCTGTTCACACCTCGGTATTTCTCGGGCTCTCAGTTCAGGCTATCACCCTCAATCGAATGGCCAGACTGAGAGACTCAATCAAACATTGGAAGGATATCTCCAGAGCTATGTTTCTGCAGCCCAAGATAACTGGAAGGAACTCCTGCCCATGGCCGAATTCACATACAATAACTCATACCATTCTGCCATTAACACAACTCCTTTTCATTGTACATATGGATTCAATCCCACTTCTTTCCCGATAATGAAAAGATCTGAAACCAGATTTCCAGATGTGGACTCTCTAATGCTCCAGATACGTCACGGACATAGCTCCGCCTTGACCGCATTACAAAATTCACAAGTCAAAAGGAAACATTTTGCAGATCGCCACAGAACCCCAGCACCAGTGATCAAGAAAGGGGACTGGGTTTGGCTATCCTCTAGATTTCTCCCTTGCCATTTAGTACCATCTAAGCTTTCTCCTCGATTTTTTGGACCTTTTCAGGTTATTTCAACGATTGGTACCGCAGCTTTTAAACTCCGACTCCCGACTTCCTGGTCCCGGATTCATCCTGCTTTTCACATATCACAATTGAAACCAGACAATCGAAGTATTTTTCACCCTGTGGTCTCGGTTCGTCCTCCCCCAGAGATGTGTGAAACCGGACCAGAATACGAAGTCAAAGAAATTTGTGACTCTCGGTACCATCGGGGTCGGTTACAGTATCTTGTGGACTGGAAGGGGTATTCTCCTGCCGACCGCACATGGGAACCTGAGACTGAGATTCATGCTCCCCGCCTTATTAAGAAATTTAACCTCAAACACCCGTCTAAACCGGGAGGAAGCAGGTATAAAAAGGGGCATACTGTGATGGTTTCTAATGTGCATTTCGCCTTCCGACCTATTTCCAACATGGCCGCCACTTCTGCACTAGGAAATCGTCTACTCCACAGTCTAGTTGAGACTGATTCCAAGATGGCCGCCAAAGCGGTTACCATCGCTAGCTTACAATGCAGGCTAGTTGTTAATTCCCAGGAAGCCTTGCAACCTTCCACCATCACTTCCTGTTCACTCCCTTATAATCCAGCAACAACAGAAGGAAGATGCGTTGCTTCTCTCTCAGGAGCCGGCACACGCTTCCTAAGTTTGCCTCACTAGGATTACGAAGACATTTCCTCTCAACCATTTTTTGTCTACTTTACTCACCTTCTTGTTCTCCATTCCTCCCTTTTATTTCAGAAGGCTTTACGGAACCTTTCATTTTCATTTCCGGCATTTCCGGGATCGATTCTACTTCTAAGCAGGCTTAGACCTGGAATCTCCTCCATACCTCCCTCCAGGGAGTCTCTAGGTACAAATCTACTTTTCATCTTACTTCTTCAATCACTCCCGACTATCGGACTTCTGTTTCTAACTCCTCACCCTTCCTTTATAGCAATACCTTGTTGGGAACCTCCAGATTTTCCTCATCCTCTCAGGCTGGCTCAAAAGGACTTGGAAGTAAAAGGGTAGGCTTTCTCCTAGTTCATCCTACTCTTATAGAACTAGATACATCCACCCTAAATCTTACGGCTCTTTTCTTTCCCTCATCATAGTGCCCTCTTACTTTTGCAACACGACGGAGATTCCTTACCTCTCCGCTCTCTTCATGTTTAGCACATGGTAAGCTCTCAGAACCCTCTATAGGAACTTCTCCTTTCCTTACTTTCAGGAATAACTGTGTTCATTTTTACCCACTATATTTAGCTCAGTTTCAAAGGCCTCTCGTCTAAAACAGCCAGAAAGAATACCCAGACCAGCTCTCACCGGGTCTCCACAGGAAGACAACGCCCACCAGCAGCTCTTCCAGGGTTTTATCCCCCACGAGGGTTTCCCTCAGAGTTTCACGAAGGACAAGCTTTTGCAGGTCCTTTGAGGAGTTCTCAGGGGGATTTCTCCTATTCTTCGAAGATCCACCAGACATCAGACATCTCTTCACCATATAAATCCCCAGGTAGGTGGTTTTTTGTTTCTTCCCAGTGTATTTCGGAACAATTTTGTTGTCTTTACAAAACAGTTAACAGGAAGTCCTTCAGGAGATCTTCGCCCTTTGGGGAACCCCTCAAGAGGATCTGTTCGCCACCAGTGCCAACAGGAAGTGCGACCTGTTTTTTTCAAGGGAATTTCCCCCGAGAGGAGCTCTAGGGGACGCGTTCGTAGTGGACTGGGAGTTTCCATTCCTGTATGCGTTTGCACCAGTCCCTGTCATTCCTCAAATGATCAGGAGGTTGAGAAGATTCCGGAGGACCATGATCCTAATTGCCCCAGACTGGGCCAGGAGAACCTGGTACCCGGACCTTCTGCACATGTCCATCTGCCCTCCAATTCGTCTTCCACTCAAGGAGAATCTTCTCTCACAGAAGGGAGGTCAGGTTCTCCATCCAGACATCAGAACCCTCAAACTTCACGCCTGGCTTCTGAAAGGTTGAGATACAAGGATTGGGAACTCCCTGATGACGTCATGGAAGTGTTGCTTTCGGCCAGAAGGGCAGCAACAAAGTCTTCATACCGCTGCCGTTTCAACAAATTTTGCAGCTGGTGTAGAGAAGAGAATATCGACCCCTTTTCATGTGGTACACCAACGGTGTTATCCTTTCTACTCTACTTGGCAAATTCAGGCCTTCAAGTTGGCGCTATCAAGGGCTATCTCGCAGCGCTATTGATCTTCAAGCGCATTGCAGAGGAGCCATCGTATTTCAAATTACCCTTAGTAATACAATTTCTAAAGGGATTAACTAACGTCTATCCTCCAAGGACATTCCAAGTTCCCTTATGGGACTTAAATTTAGTCTTAAATTTACTGATGGGTACTCCTTTCGAACCACTCCACTCTTGTTCGCTAAGATTTCTCACCCTTAAAACTGTCTTGTTAGTGGCCTTAACATCTGCTAGAAGGGTAAGCGAATTACAAGCTCTATCTTGTAAACCCCCTCATACAATTTTTCATAAAGACAAAGTTGTCCTACAGGTGAAGCCTAATTTCCTCCCAAAGGTGGTTTCTGAACTCCACATCACTCAGAAAAATTACCTTACCTTTGTTCTATCGGCCTCCCCATCTGGGGAAAGAGGAAGAAAGGCTACATAGGCTGGACCCAAGGCGGGCTTTAAGCTTTTACATCAGCAGACTTGCTAGGATTAGGCAAGCAGACCAACTGTTCGTGGGTTACTCAGGGCACAAATTAGGACTACCGATAACAAAACAAACCATTTCCAGATGGATTATTTTGGCCATTCTGGAATGTTACAAACTAGCAGGAAAAGAGCCTCCGCAAAATATTAGGGCTCCTTCAACCAGGGGTATCGCAGCCTCCTCAGCCCTCCAAAGAGGGGTTCCGGTTCGAGACATATGTGCGGCTGCCACATGGTCGTCCGCACATACCTTCACAAGATTTTACAACCTGGATTCCTCCTCTAGTCAAGAGACTAGGTTTGGCAAAGCCGTATTACATTCTGTTCATTCCTAAAAGGAAACATGGGGTTTTACTCCCACCTCCAATTACACACCACTGCTATGGGAGTCTATCAAAGATAAGGAATACGTCGGAGGACACAATCCCTTCGAAGAACAAGTTACTTCTTACCTGGTAACGTTCTTTCGATGGGACGTATTCCTTATCGCCCCTCCCATCCATCCCCGCAGTAATACTTCTCTTGTGGTTGCATCTTACGCTCCTTTAAGGTCAATAACCAATTCATGTAAAACAACTGTTAACGTCAAAACGGAACTGAGCAACGGACGCTGCGCGAGTCTATTTATACACGTGATGACGTCGGCGCCGATACGGAGGCTGTCGAGGAACATAGGCTCGAGGGACGTCGACGCGCAGCGCCCTCTACTGAAAAAAAATTCCCGAGGCCAGCAAGCTGGGAGATGATCTATCAAAGATAATGAATACGCCGGAGTAACATCCCATCGAAAGAACGTTACCAGGTAAGAAGTAACTTTGTCTTCTGCGCATTTTGTTGATGGTCATTCTTCTGAGGAGGGGTAGGAAATGGCTATATATGTCCTTCTCTTTATAGGCTTTGATCAGAGTGTAGGAAAATGACTTTTGTGCTTGGAACTGATTTAGACTGGGCAGGAATCACTAAACAGTCTAATCCACATCTAAGCCAGAATTATGTCATTACTGTGGCTGAGCTGGCTATCCATAATTGGATTGCCAATTAGTGTTTGACTGAATGTTGCAGTTCATATGATAGGTGGGCTGGGTTATTCCATGAGAACTCGCCAACCAGAACTTGGGATCTGGAGCACAAGGGGTCACAGAAAGATGCCAGCAAACTGCTGCTGTGACAGGTTCTGCCAAAGCCGACCCCCAGAAAAGCTAAGCTCTGATTTCTATGGACCAGGGGATGCCAGGGCTGTGTCTACTTCCCCAGTGTGCACAACCGATTTATAGTCTGGCATCCTGTCCATCCTCATGGAAGTTGGACAACTCTGTGCTGGCATATCATGCAGCCTCCATTGCTGTGCAACTTGAAGGCTGACTTTGTCAAGGTAGAGGGATTCTGAGGCTCTTCTGCCTTTGCTTGCCACAAGGAAGCGGGGCTTTGCTGGTGAGGAAGTGATTGTTCTCTCTCACGACCACTTGCAGACACCTGCTGGATCACCAAGACTGCTATTCTTGCCTGCTGCATCACAAGGTCCCTCTCCGTCATGGGTACTGAAACACAGGTCTTTCTTCATTGAAAGCCGGAAGTTCATTCTGGTGCTATCCTAAACCTTGAGGTCACGATCGATAATGGGTAATGCCAACTCGCCAGATCCAGCTGTCAAAAAAAGCCACAAAAACACCCACAATCATTGCAGCACCAATGCTGCAACCAACCATGAAAACATTCATCCCCTACAGCCTAGACCTATCTACTGTTATTGCTATTTTTGGTTAAGAGTTTGAGGAGCCGGGCTGCATGCCCTTTTGTGACCTCTCCTTTTGACAATTGAATCTAATATAGTATATTTCGTACCCTGCAGTCACCCTTGCCTTACCTTTGGTGGTAGAACATGAGTATAGACATCTTGTCTGTGGTCCCAAACACTTGGTATTTGTAGCTGTTTCTTTGCTTCACAGGAAATAGTAACTACTATTTTACAAATGTTGACTATCAAAATGCACTTCTTGACTATTGAAGTAAGCCCCATTGGATCCTATAGGAGGAACTTTGAAACTCTTTTTAATTTGCTCAAGTATCTAAAATTGATAACTTACCTGAAACTTATCACTAAAATTGTTTCTAGGACAGGACTGGACTGCTTGAAATTATTTTTGTGTTGTGCGCCTCATAATTTTATAAGACTGATGATCATTGTTTAACATCAACTCCAATTTAGCCTATGTAACAGTTTATTGCACAGAATCTGTGTTGAGCCTCAAGTGTTGTAGGTGTCCGAATTGGACAACAATGATATAATGTGAATACGTATTGTCATGAGCCCTGTGGGTGGTAGTACGAAATCCAGACACATAGATAAGATCATGAGGGCTGAAAGGTGGTTGGCCTGAACTTACTTCAAGCCCTGCCACCATTTTGGATTTCAGTATTGGCCTGGCATTTTGGGAGGAATGCTTCCCTCTTCTCAGAAGCTCGGTTTCTTTTGTCTGCTTTACCCTGCACTCTTCTGCTTGCCTAGCATGAGAATTACAAGTCAGAATCCCCTCTGTTAAGCTTGTGAGGTTGTGATATTAAGGGTGCCAAAGCAAGGCATCGGGAGGAGGTGCTAAGAACAGGAGTAGATAGTGATTGTGAGATGGATGTTGCAAGATCACGAGGGTTTGAGGATGTGGTGAGACGCAAGGGAAAGGAGGAGGATATCACATCAGAGACCTGATGCGACAGAGGGGAGCAAACAACATCAGGTGACAAGAGTGATCTGGAAATGTTGATCTGAGATGTGAGGGCAGATGAAATAGGTTGGATCCTGTACATAGAAGATCACCAGAAACATTTTTACCTGCTACCTACTCCCAATGATCTATCTGCAGGCAACATTATATATGTCAGAGTGATGCTTAGGATCCTGGAAGGCATGCAACCAAATAAGGGTTCAACAAAGCCGGCAACTCCCAGAAAAAGATGATGAACCCCCCATGGGGCCGGGAATATCTAAGAGCCTGGGAAGAGAGGAGAGGACATGTTTTGGGGGCTAGGCTCTTGCAGGAGGAATGGTCCCGAGAACACCCACTGACCAATTTGGTTGCGAAATCCCATTTTCTATTTTTCTTTACCCCTTTTTTGTCACTGAATCCCAGAATAAAGGTGTTAAACACAGGTGTATGATTGTTGCACCCTTCTTCGTCGCTGGCAACCATGAGGCAGATGGTATCAGAAGTAGGTGGGGAATGTTTAGTCTGATAAGTTAACCTAATGTACCTGCAGAACAACATGCACTTAAGGGGTGGACCCATACTCTTCCATCCTGGGAGAAGAACATGTTTTCTTTTTGATTGTTTCCTCCCCACCTAGTTTCACAGGCAAACAACAATACTTAATAACTAGCATACACCAATAAGGGTAGTTGACTAGCCACACATTTTAGTGAGAAGATTCGCGGGGGCAGCCATAGCCCAAACCAGGGGTGACCACTTCTCAGGTAGTGAGCCCATTAACCTACCAGTTTACCCTGGCAGTGTTTCCTAGGGCTTCCTTCAGAGCTAAGGTGCGGGACCACTAAACCAACCAACCCACTAATTACAGTGTCTGATGACCTCTGTAGCGACTTGGAGGGGGGGAGTTGTCTAAACCAGGATTCAGATGACATCAGACCACTCATATAGGAAGACTCCAATGAAGCAGGACCAGCGGCACCCTCTGAATACTCCATTAGGTACCAGTGTTCTGTGTAATCCTAAACTGGAGGGAGACCAGAAGGAACCAAGGGAGCTTGTGTCTGTCAATATCACCAATCTCTGTTTTTGTAACACCACCGTAGGGTATTTGCAGGATGATTATATGCATGGTTCTGGTTGGTCGAATATGTTTAAATAAATTGATTAGTTCAATGATATTGAGTCTGCAGTCATGTACTAAACAACAGGTCTCTTGCTGACCTCAAAAGTTAAACTTGTCTATTTATGTAAATGTTTAGGTACATACTGCACAAATCAATTCCCCATCTACGGGATATAAGCTTAAAAAAGCATCTTGCATCACTTTCTAGATCCATGGGTTTTGAGTTGATGCTGTGATGTATATTTTTTTTTACTATTGCTACAAAGTTTTCAAGACTCTATGAATGAAATGTTTTGGGACCACACGTTTATTTTCAAAATGTGAGCATGTATTTCACGTTCTTTATGCTTTTTAAAGGCTCTCAAAAGAACATTTCATCTCAGTTCGAGGCAGTTGTGATCGGTGGTCGTAATTGAATATGGAATAGTAGAAAGGCTCCTTTTGCTTCAGGAGTGCATAGTTAATCTTTATATTTAGCGGCGAGATTCCACATTGATCAGATCAGACATAGTGCTCCCTGAGGAGGATAACTCACTTTGTCTAGTGCCAGTTACTTGCCTCCACAGTGAACACAATGTACACCGGAAGTCCCCCGAGAATTTCTACGTGGAGCAGGAACGCTGTTTCCCAGTTTACCCAAGGAAATTATCTTCGGCCCAGTTTGCCATAGCTCGATCCGTGTGTCATGATGTGTCAGTAGTTGTAGGAGCAACTTGGCCTGGAGAAAGCTTTAGTTGGTTGGTTGGATGAACCATCGAAGGTGATGGAGTGGCCCTGTGAATACCTGTCAAAGATAAAGCTACCTTCAATGCCTCCCCTTACATACAAGCTAAAGTAGAGGAGAGCCAATGAGAAGGGGGATTATATGACAAAGAGCCCTGCCTGCTCATGGACCACCAATGGGATGACTCAGAGGACCATGTACCACCTGAGCCAGTGTATATTGATCATCAAAAACACAAAGAGGTGCAAGGGAAACAAAGCCTGACTCTAACCGACTCTCAAGTTAGGTTCAGAAACCTTTGTCAGCAAACACAATAAGGTTAGGGTGCAGCTCACTCTATTGCATGTGGGTAGAGGCTACCGAAAGAGCAATGATAAAGAGGGGCAAAAAATACCCCAATCAACCTCATGGGGCATTGTAAATATGAAAATAAACAATTTTATTAGTTCCAACATTAACATGTTTAAGAAGTGCAATCAAATTGCCAAAAAAACACAGTTAAATACACAACTATTATTAAATAATCAGTCGAAAAAAAATACAGTGCAGCAATATTACAGACAGTGGTGCATATTATGGGCTTATAATGTCCAGTTTCAATTTATTAGATATACATCGAGCCAATTGGCTTTGTATACCACAAGACAAACAACATTTACATAAAAATATTTGATCCCATTTTGGTAATAAAAATTTCATAACACACTTCTAAAAACACATTATTCTAAATATTTAAAAACAGCCACAATTCTAATATAAAATAATGCTATAAAATATATCAAACTGATATAATTTCCTCTCACAAAAATCATCCATAAATCAAGATATTCATTAATATTAACTGCATTGTTATAAAGTGCCAGATGGCAATGTGCAGCCTTCGAAACCACTCTTAAAAAGAAGGCGATTCAGTTCCGACGATTGTTCGTCAGTGGCATCCGTGATGTCTGTTTCAATGGCGCTATGTGACATATCCACGTATCCTTGTTATGATGATGACGACTGTTCCCGGATGCCTAATGTTAATCCAATCTTGGCCTCCACACATACCAAGTCACGCTAAAGTTGCTAATGCTCCTGCTCCATCTAATGGCCATGTTAAGTGCTTACCAAATTTTGGAGTCGACAGCGGAAGGCCGCCGACAACAAGTCCAACTGTCCGAGTCTAAATCCGAAACTCACTCTAAATCAATGTAAACAACTCACGCACCTTAAATCTCGCGTTCATGTTTCAAAGTTAACCTCACAGGCTGGGCATAGTTGTAAGTTAAGGCTCCAGAACATCCACAGCGATGACAAAGAGCTGAATCTTAATAGAGGTAATGTGTTGAAGCTGTTCAAGTGTATTCCACCTCTCCGCTTGATAACCTCAGATGATATTAAAATCGTTGAATATGCTACAGATTGATGCTGTGATTCAGTTCTGCTTCACATTGATTCAGCAGGGGTTCGTAATACGATTCTCAAAGCTGCTGACGACCTACTGTTTTTTGGCTTTGACATTTCCTTGGAACCTGCGAAAGCAATTGTAATTCGTTCCCCTGACTCTGCTGACCTTAGGCAGAAGGCCAGGAAGAGTTCTGATGTGTCGCATGTACGGTCTTTTATGTGAACTACCCAAACTCAGAGTCACCTTGAAAGCTGGAATGCAAGCCATGAAATCCCTGACAGACTATGTACAGGCCTAGCCATGATTGATCCCCTCGGAAAGACAAAACTTTATTTTATCATGGAACACCCGTGGATTTAAACACTTGTTCAATAACTTGGAGGTCTGCCTAGATCAAGTTTTTGTAATTTGCCTGCAGGAGACGTGGTTATTGGACTCCCCTTGGAGAGATGGTTTTACCATGTCATTAATTCCCACAATCAAAAATGCTCAAGGAAGACCAAGTGCTGGGCTACTAATAATGACTCGTATCACTCAAAATTGCTCATCTACGATTTGCTTTAATCCTAACTCTTATGTCCAAGGAATCATCATGCACACTATGAATTCCAATCTAGCGACGAAAAAACATTTTATTGTCAACAGCTATTGGAACCCTGCAATAATTAGTGCAAAGGTTTTTGTTAATACTGTATGTAATTTAATAGATGATGCAATGCTGTTATATAACAACTTAACAATTATTTGTTGTGGGGACTTCAACTGTTCTTGGTTTCAATTTGATCAGTCAACCAATTGTTATAAGCGACACCCATCAAAGGATGTGGTGGCCAGAGGGCAAATGTGGGCCGACGCAATGAAATCATGTGACTGCGTTATGGTAAATGGTGCTGTCAATGGCGGTATCCCTTCCCAGCCAACCTGGTACCACGAGCCCCAGCACAGCATCATCGATTATTTCTGGGTTTCAAGGAACTTTGAGTTGAAGCTTTTAAGCCTTCAAATCCAAAACATGACCAATAATGACCACATGCTCCTGAAACTTAGCTGTCCATTAGACACCTTTAGTTCTGGTGAAGTATACAATGTTCCAGTTGAATCTAATATTGGGGGTAATCGTTTTCGCATAAATGCCCGCAGATCAGCCGCTTGACTGACAGATTTTCCGGTTTATTGAATGGCGTTGATTACCATTTACTAATGATTGACCATCAGATTGTCACTACGGCTCAGGGCCAAAAGCACACCCAACATAAACATTCGTTCAGTCGAATCATGCACGAGAAAAAAAAAGCTTTGCGCCAAGATTTACACCTCATAAAAAAGAATTCACCAAAGAGCATGGTATCAGATGCGGTGAGAGTTAGAAGAGCCATTTTTAGGAACTGGGTAACCTCACACAAAGCTATCATCGAACAAGATCGTGCTGAATTGATGATTAAGCTTATAATCACTAAGAACACTTGGGAAATTCGGCAGATTTTAAACACGGGCACAATTGACCGTTTAACTACACCTCAAAACACCATCTCGGGTGATTTATGGTACAGACATTTCTCAGGTGTTTTTGCCAGTTCAACTAACCCTTTTGAGTGTTACTCGGTTGCATGTCATGGTTCTTGGGCTGTTGACACCCCGCTTGATGAAATTGAACTAGCAATCAAGAGTCTAAAGAACTCTCTTGTCGTATCACCTTGCAAAAATGTCTACCTGTATCATGGTTAACAGCCATTATAGTTCCCAGCCATAAGAAAGGCAGCTGGGATTGCCCGGATAATTACCAACCGATTGCACTCCTAGATACAATCGGGAAGATCTTTGGCTCTCAGCTGCGCTTGAAGCTTGTTTAATGGGCACATTTAGCTGGTATTCCTGACGTACGGCAAACTGGCTTCACAAAAGGTGTGGGTGTCGATGTCAACCTTTTGATCCTCACAATCCTGAAATTTGAAGCTCGGAAAGCTAGGCATAACATCTATCTAGCATTTATTGACATGAAGCAGACCTTCCATTGCATAAATAGAGGCCTGCTCTGGAACAAATTAAGAAAATGGAATTGTCCATCAAATATTCTTGATCCAATAATGGCTCTTCATTTGAACACCTCAATCCGGGTATGCCTAAATAGAAGTGGTGAACTGTCTGATTCTATTTTAATGGCAAGGGGTGTAAAGCAGGGGTGCCTCCTTGCCGCAGATCTGTTCAAATTGTTCTTGGCGGACTTACCGGATCATCTTGGTCATGTTCACTGTTTTCCTCAAAGATCAACCAAGTTCCAGTAAGTTAACAATTAACACAGAAATAACAAAAATTGTGGCAATTGGTATTGTTTCAGGTAAAAAGGCTAAGGTGTTTAGGTGGGCTGTAGGTGGCCAGTTCCTTGATACTGTAGACTCTTTAAGATACTTGGGTGTGCAGTTCAACAACTCCATCTGTGAACACCAATGGGTGAAAGATTTGAAACTAAAAATAAATAAATAAACAAAAGCTATGGTAAATTTTCTTTATCCCCGGTTCTGACGTTCTACTTGCAAAAGGTAGTTCCTATATTAACTTTTGGAGCTGAGGTCAGCTGGAACATCAGCGAGCATATGTGGAACTCTTTATAAGGGTGTTTTTGGCGCTATGTTCTCCACCTACGACAATCTGTTTCAATGATATCTTTACGAGACGAATTGTCACTGAACTCCTTGTATAGCCATGTAATCTGGAAATCAATCACATTAATGCGAAAAATGTCTGTCGAAAATCCAATGCCTGCCTATCGAATATTCAACAAAACCTATTCTGACAATAATGTTACCTTATTAGACATGTGGCGTCTCAGAGTACAAGCCTGGGTCGATGCCGCGGGAATCTCTGAGTTCGATCTTTTCACTAGACCACAATACGCAAAAAAGAAATTTGGGGCTTGGAACACCAACATCGACAAACGGGAAAAACTATCCTCAACAAATTGGCCAGGCATTGGTCAAAAAAAGTTACATTTCCAGTCGCATTATTTAATGCATTTTCCATCTCGCTATTACTGTGAGCAATTCCTCAGGTTTCTACTGAAAATTCTGAAATCTAAGGAAATTCTCTGGCAAAGAAAAGATAAACTGGCAAAAAACAGTCTATGCCGCTTCTGTTCCCTGGCAGTCGAATCGCTGAAACACTTAGTCATTGAGTGCGAGAAAACTAGTGCCTTGCGTTCTGTACACCTGAGTCAATTTGCTCCTCTAGATAATGACATGTTCGCTTGGTGGCTTAAGATTTAATCTGGTGCAAATGCTAAACATGTTGGTGTAATGTTGAACTATCTAGATGCACTACTGAAATCCCCGCTTTGAGCAGTGATCTCAAGCCTCTATTCTGTGTTTTGGAGGAAATGAACTGGGATAGAATTGACTCTTCGCATGCTATGTACAAACTGGCTGATGTGTTTTTATCTTTGCTTTTGTTCACTTACTTTCTTTTTCTGATGTGAAGAGCTATCAGTTCTGTAAGAACCTTTTGAGTTATGTTCGTGGAATTGAAACAAATGTTTGCTGAGTGCTGAGTACCTGAGAGGAATCATTTGGAAAAACGAACGTTTTGGAGTAGGGAAACCGGCATTGCGAGCTGGCCAGAGGCTCTTACCGGCATCCGTTCGCTTCCAGGAGGGGGAGGCGGAGCCACCCTTCCCACATGACCTATCACGTGGTATCACCCGACCTTAAAGCACTGAGGCCACCACCCTTGCGGCGGTAAGCCCGTCGGAGGCAAGCCCACCGGCTGTTGTTCGGCTGTTTGGCGCTGGTGTGCGCTACCGCAATTTGGGGAGACTGCAGAGAAACTATCTCTTTGATCCCCATTCTGAATACCAACTCACGTCAGTCCAGCATCAAAACCCGCCGGAGAGGATCTGTATTTATAGAACCCCGTATTGACTTACCCCTCGGACTCAAGGCCGTGTTCGAACTTTACTAGAAAAGCACAACGGGAGTCCGCTGGAGCTAAGGCTGCATGGTCCGGACCTTGACGAGTGCAAGCAACTCCACGTAACACTGCATAGATGGCCCATCTGGAATGCCTCAATGAAGGAGAAATAGAAGAAATCCCAGAAAAAGCTAGAGAAACCGGCGATCCTGACACGGACAATGAACAACCCCGGCGCTGGCTGAGGAGCGACAAAGCAGAAAAATCCCCCCCAAAAAAGCCAAAAGTAAAATCTGTCGGGAGCGAAGAAGGAACCCAGGCAATGAACAGAGTAACACAAGCCCTAAAAGCTCGCCGGAAGGCTCTTGCAAAAGAGGCAGGAAAGCTAGCCTTATCGGGGACGAAATTATTCAATGAAATAAATCCTCCCTCTGCGGTGCACGAAGTAAATGAACAGTACAAATCACATGAAAAGTCGCCTACAGAAAAAAACCACTTACCAGGGCAAGAGGTATCTAACATTTCGAGTTCCGCCGGCAGGGCGAGTGGGTTTCCAGCACTGGCGGCCGTAGGGCCGACAGTGACGGACCCTCAACGGATTTCCAGCGACACTGACGCCAGGGGAAAGTCGCACGCACAGACGCTCACGAGGTGCAGCGAGGAGGACCAGCAACACGTGTTAGAAGCAGGAGAAACGACAGGGACCACCGCGGAGAGGGAAGAGGGGTCTGTCCAATTCTCAAATGAAGAGAACCTTGACAACCAGAAAATCCAGGAAAGATCACATGAGACAATTAGGGCGAATTTAGCCCGGGCTCTGATTCACAGTGCACTGAATCCAATAGAAATTACCGAGATACCAGCAACTAAGAAAAATAATGTGACTCTAAATGAAGAGGACAAAGAAAAAATAGCAAGTGAAAAAAACAACATCGTTGACCAGGCAAATATCACCAATACAGAAGCAAATAAAAAAGGAGGAACAGACACAAGTTCGCAAGAAAGTGAATCTACGTCTTCAGACTCAGACACGGAGCTAGGGAGAAAAGTGCAAAAGGCGAAACAGAAAAAAGGAAAACATTTAAACAAAACAGAGTGGCAAAGAAAAAATAAAGAAAATAGCAATGTAACAAAAACAATTAAATGCAACCACGAGAAAGTAGCTATAGTAAACCTGCCAGGAGAAAGCAGTTGTTTAAAGCAGCACAAAGGACACCCACCACCCTTGATTTCAGGAACTTTAAAAGCTTTTTTCTTCAACCAACAGAAACGGAAACGGGACCCAGAAATTGAGGTTTCTGATGCTGAAATCTTAGAGGCGGCGATGGACCCAGTACCAGGAAATAGACAACATCTACTAGAACCAGAAATAGCCCAGGAAGGCACACTGAATTCGGACTTAACGAAAGCCTTGATGGAGAAAAGAAAAGCGGCCTTAGAAATTAGACGTCAAATAGTAGAAAGAGATGAACTTAGAAGACATAGTATGTTGAAAGAACAACAAGAAAAAACACTAGGAAATGAAGAACGCAGCCAAAAAATCCAACAGACTGATAAGATGGTCGATATCTTACAAGAAAGTAACAATGGAACACAAGGAAAGTCACTAACAAACACGCAGGCATCTATCAGAGAAGAAGTTCTAACCCTCCCTAAACAAACACAACAAGAGAAAGACTCGTGGCTAATCGATCTGCGGCCAAACGGGTCGAAAGGGCAACTAAAACCAAGCCAACAAGGACAGACACCTGTCAAAGCAAGAGCAACAAACGATAAGAGCCAATTAAGAGATAGTGGGGCAGACATAACAAAACAAATGTCCCCAGAGACAGAAGTACACAAAATCAGACTGAGTGAAAGCCTATTCATGGAAGCAATGGAAACCACGAGAAAAATACCCAACATGCTAAAATCAACAAACAATGAAAGGCTGAGTGAAAAAACTACTCCAATGCAGAAAGAAACACCAAATAAAAAGACAGATCTTATGACCATCATGTCAGCCATAACAATTGCCTTAGCTCCATACTGCAAATTATACGAGGCAATTAAAGAAGGAATTCAAGACAACACTTCGATATTAGCATCGATGTCTGCAAAAATTACACACATAGAAAACTGCATGACATCAACAGAAAGCAAGACCATGGATCACCAAAAAGACTGGGAAAAAGAAGTTGAGGAGTTAAAAAAGCAAATCAGGAGCCTAAATATGACGAGAAATCAAGAAGAAGAAAAAATTAGAAAATCCCACCTGGATAGACAAAAGGGGTATTCGGTGGGAAGGAAGGAGGAAAGTCACAGAGATAAGGAGGAGAAGGATCCATGTTCAAGTGGTCAACAGCCATACCCAATCAAATCGGGACTTTGTACTAAGGCTAAGAAAAAACCTCCAGTCCTACTAAAACTAACCAACAAAGAAAAAGCGCAGAAACAAGCGATGGCAGAAAAGGTAAACCAGCAAGACTCAAACAAACAAAAAGAAAATAAAGAAAAGAGTCGAAAGGATAGCCTAAAAGACACACAAGAACGGGTAATAAAGGAGAAAAAGATGAGCTCCCCACGATCGACAGAAGACTTCATGTGTGATACAAATATGATGAATATATCCCAACATTGGGAGACGGCTTCGGAAAATTCAGTCATTGAGATCAGCCAGGATAACCAAGAACTAGAACAACAAGAAAGAGCACAAGAAAAACCAACTTTAGAAGTCATGAAAAAACAAAAAAATATTGAAAGACAACAAAAGCATGAAAAGGAAATACAAGAAGAAAAAAAGGAAGATACCGACAATTATTCAAGAGATCATAAACAAAGGCGACAATCACCGATACACCGAAAAGAAAACAAAAAATCAAATGACAATAATGACAAAGCAAGAACAAGTAAAACAGAAAAACAAGTATGGATATTCAAAGTCACCCAAGTAGATCCGAACAGAGGACACATGATCCTGAACAGGAGGACATTTCTGAAAATAATGAGCACAATGCAGTCCTTAAAAAAAATAAGGACAGAAGACATCATGTTAGTGGAACCCTATCACAGAGGAAAAACCGCAAAGGCATATATCCATTTGAAAGAAGAATGTGTACAAAATATGGACAAGATAGTAGGCAGAGAGATGGAAGAAAAGGGGCTTGAATTAACTGAAATAACTACAGATAAACAAACAGGGAAATTAGACTCTTATCTCAATCGACAAGGCGAAAGGAAAAACCGTTATACATCATGCACAGACGAGTGCTACCGAGGCAATAGAATCGGAAAAAACCAGGAAGTTGAGGACTACAGCAGGGAAAGAGCTTACGTACACGATAAATATCGAAAATAATACCATAAAAGAACCAGTGATGAGAATAACAAACTTTACGGACAAAGAAGAAATGACCAACAGGGAACAGAGACAAGTAACCTTAAACACCGATTAAGAAGGCACACCAGATGCGATAAACAACAAGCAAGTCCGAGACATAGATGTCCCTCGGGTGGAAAGGAGAAGTGGGGAAAGCCTGTTCTGGCGAAAACAAAAACCAAGGCACCAGGAACTGGACCGGTGGCCTGGATAAAAACGGTACTCAATTTGAATTCTGAAAATTAGCAACAAAAACAAACTTCGACATCCACAACAACGAGTTTACGGTATGAAGAGCCAGAAGAAGAAATGACAAGCTTCATACTTGGTTCATGGAATACAAGGGGGCATGTTCATCTAACTAGACCTGGAACCATCGATCTAGGTCAACTAGACATTATATGCCTCCAAGAGACGTGGCTTCAAGTGAAACCTAGCTTAGATGGTTTCGCAGTGGAAATTTCACCAGCAATCAGAGGAACCTTTGGACGTCCGTCGTCTGGTCTTCTAACAGCGATAAAAATGGGAGCAGGTTTGTCAACACCGATAAAATTGCACGAATCCTACGAAACGCTTGTCCTGATGACCGCATGGACGGAACAACGGGAAGGACATAAGAAAAGGCTCACCAATCAAATAATTATAATAAACACTTACTGGAACCCCTTAAAAATGACAACTAAATCCTACTGCACAAAAATGGAAGACCTTATAGATTATCTACACACAGAATACGAGAGTGCCTATTACATAGTGTGTGGAGATCTAAACGCGGACTGCAGAGAGTGGACCAAAGCGATAAAAAGAGGAAAATCCAGAGAAGCCACGCGAGAGAGAGGAAAAGCTTGGAGAGCCATGGTCAAATCTAGAAACCTCCACAACGTCGCCGAATTGTTCCCAAAACAAAAGAACATTCCAACCTGGGAAAATTCGAACTTGAATGCTACCTTGGACTACATATACGTGGCAATTGAGCTGACAGCACGGATCCAGGAGTATAAAGTCATTAAAACAACACAGAGCGATCATAATATGTTAACATGCAAATGGATAGGCAACCATTCACAAAACCCAAGATACAAATATAACTTGGACGTAAATAAACAACAATCAAGAGTTTCTTTGAACGAAGAAGAGATTAAAAGAATAACAGAAAAATATGCGCTGCCGGACTTAACTAAAACGCAAGAGACAAATCGACCGAACTATTTACCTTTACTGATCCCATTTAGAAAACCTGTGGGAAGTCAATTGAAAAAGAAATCGACCAACCCGCATGTATACGATAGATTGGTGGTGGAAAAAAGAAAAATTGTCAGGAGACTGAGAAAAAACGCAAAAAAAACAGACTCCAAAGAAGATTGGGAAAAATGGAAGAGGGAGTTGAAGAACTATAAACAGTGGGTAAAACATCATAGTTTACAACTCTACCAGCAAGATGCAGAAAATATGCTAAGATGTCTCAGTTCAAAGAAATCAAGTGACTTTTGGTCAATAATCAAAACATCTAACCCTGCAAAAGAAACAGATTCAACGAATGTGGTCGAGGAAAAAAGATGGAAAACATATCTAACGACTCAATTCCAACTACCAGAGACGCAAGAACCACCCCAAAAAATTAATCACATAATACCATGGGTAGACGTAGCAGATCCCGAAGAAATCGAAAAAATCATAATCAACTTGAAAACATCAAGGGCCCCAGGACCAGATGGGCTGACTAACGTCGAGCTGAAGCAAGCACCGAAAGCCTGGGCAGCGATTATAAGCAAAATTTTCACACACTGTGCTCAAACAAAAATGGTCCCAGAAACGTGGTTAAAGGCAATAATAGTGCCGATTTATAAAAAGGGCGGAAGAGAAGATCCGGAAAGCTACAGACTCATAGCCCTATTAGACATCGTGGGAAAAATATACGCATCACAGCTACTAACCCACTTTAGAACCTGAGCAAGGCAGGCGCCGTGCTTTGACATGTTCCAGACTGGTTTTCAAAAAAATGGAAGTACAAGCATTAATATTCTAATACTTCAAATTTTGAAAGCAAAAGTGAGAGAAGGGGCTCCCTGCGTCTACTTGGCCTTTGTAGATCTATCGAAAGCCTTCGATAAAATCGACCGGGAAAAGCTATGGTCTAAACTAGAGAAATGGAAATGCCCAAAATCTATCACGGGACCCATAATAGCACTGCACAAAGATACAAAGATCAGAGTGAAATTAAGCAAACAAGGCGCCCTGAGCGATGAGATAATGGTCCAGCGCGGCGTTAAACAAGGCTGTCCGTTAGCTCTGGCCTTATTTATAACCTTCCTGGGAGATTACCAACAAGAGGAAGAAACGATAAGAAGCTTCCCTCCCAAAATTGGCAAAAGAAGTATTTCGAGTTTGTTATATGCAGATGATGCCATTATCATCGATCAGACGCCCATCGGCCTACAGAGAAAATTGGAAAACCTGGCTAGATACATGAAATCAAATAATCTCGAAATCAATACAACAAAAACTAAAGTGCTGTTTATGGGAAAAAAGACGACGAAGCGAAGAAATCTACCAACATGGAGACTTGATGAGTACAAACTAGAAGTAGTGGAAAAGTTTAATTACCTAGGGGTGTCCATAGACGGATCAGCAGTTGAAAAAACAATGCAAGACCACCTATGGGACAAAGTGAAAAGGCTTACGGTTCAAATAAAATTGATCGACAAAAAATTTGGCAAATTCTCCATCATGCCAGCAATAAAATTCTATAACGCAAAGGTGGTGCCGGCGATCATTTATGGTATGGAGGCCTACCTCAACGTGCCCCAACCATTATGGCAAAAACTGGAGGGCTACGTGTGGAAATCTGTCTTGGGTTTACCCAAGTCGACGTCTATGCCAGCAATAAGAAGGGAATTGGGTCTGGTTTCTCTGGCGGCTCTGGTGGAACAGAGCAAGCTAAGGCTTTATAGAAAAATCATAATGGCAGACTCACTCCCAATATTCACAGTGATCGCGGAAGAAGTGAAAGACAGAACCTGCAAAGCTCTCAACAGATGGGTGGCAACAATCCAAGAGTCTTTGAGAGAAATTGCATGCACAGAAGAGGACTTAATAACCAACCCTAATCGAGTAAAAACAAAAATAGAACTCATGGATTGGATTCGATCGATAGAAGCGGCAACCTCGAACAAGCTACTCACTCATCTCCCACCAACATACAACAAAGTAAAAACGCCGCTAAATTATTGCAGGAAATTTCCTAACAAAAAAATGCGAGAAACGTTTCTAAAGGCCAGACTTAACTTACTAAGGACACAGCAAATCCTAACAATTAGGTCAACAAAGACAGACAATAGCTGTCGCCTATGTGGAGTAAGAGAGGAAGTGGAAACACTGAAACATCTGGTCCTAAAATGCTCAAAGACACGTCAGAACAGAGACACATACCTGCTGCCCTGTGTGAAAGAGGTGACCACGCTAGATACGGAAGAGGTATGGTGCAGATTGATTTCGGGAGACATGACAAGATGGTCAATCGTAATGGTAAAGTTGATAGAACTGGCTTTCGAAATGATCTCAAAAGCACCATTAATTGATCCCGCCTGAGAAGAGATGGATAATTTTAACCCATCCATTAGTAACATTACGTCAACGAGAACTTGAAGACACTGGAAAATTTTAACCCCACAAGAGAGCGCTGAGGCGCATCGGAAGAAGCAAGAAAACATTTTTTTCTTCTTTTTGTAAAAATCGTTAAAATCTTTTCGATTAAATAAAAAAAAAAAAAAAAAAAAGAAACAAATGTTTTTTACGTATGTTAAAACTGTATATTTTTCAAAATACATAAATAAATACAATTAACTGCATTGTTATAAGATTTAAAATAGTTGGTTCTCAAATCAATCAAACTTTCACATAACATAATCAGATGATACAAAGACTCAGTAACATTATTACCACATAACCTACATTTCCTATCTTCCTGTGCGATTCTTAGTCTTTCACCTTTCGTCTCTAATGCCTCGGTTATATTAAATTTAATCAATAAGTAAGTGTGAATCGTATTAACACTTGGATAAGCCAAGATGTACTTAGGAGGAGTCATTCTGGTGGATATCACTTCAAAATACATTGCGCTATATGCTTTAGTGGCAATGGTGATCATGTTTTGTTTATAACACAAATTATGCAATGTCTTTTTTAGACACCTTTTCACAACCATTAGTGATCTTGTTCCTGGAGTTCATGGACTTGTCCATTTCCTATGCAATCTTTGCAGAATGCCCATAGTGCCAATTAGGACATTGCCTGGTTGGCTTACAAATGCTTTGATATATGGAACAATGATCGTATCTGTTTGCAAGGTATACACTTTTTCATAACACATTACACATTGGCAAATATAAGCATTCCAAATTCCTTTGATATTAAATTCAAGGTACAGGTATTCCACACTTACACATTGCGGCAGACGTAATAACTTTCTTAATATTTTTGCTTCAAAAACCACTAGTTGTTTTCCAAGTTGATGACCTCATATCTCCACAGCATAGAGTAACATGGCTATGATTTTTGCCATATAAATAGTTAATACTGCAGAGACAGAGTAACCATTGTTTCTCCCAATATACATACTTAGAGCATTTACTAATACAAGACATCGATTTTTCAATACAGACCATTGTAATGCCCAGTTTAGCTTCTCATCAATAATGATCCTGAGGTACTTATAGGAAGTGACTTGTTCGACGCTCTTAGAGTCTAACTTCCATGAGTATTTCCTCGGTCTTGGTTTTTTCGAGAATACCATGATTTTACTTTTATCAATATTGATAGTTAGCCCATTATCGGTGGAGTAAGCAACAAGAGAGTCAAACATATGCTGCAGACTAACCGGGGTGTAGTCTAAAATTAACATGTCGTCTGCGTACGCAGGTCATCCAATCGATACACCATTAATTTTTACTGGGTTTGCTTCTGGTATATTGAAAGCTATTTTCATGTCTGATAGATATAGATTGAATAGAATGGCAGCAATCATGCACCCTTGTTTCACCCCACAACAAGTTGTCATGATACAAGAGTCTTCTGGCTGCATTCAATCTTATACGAACAGAGGTATCAGTATGGAGTAACATCAACATTCTTAATAGGCCTTGCGGAATCCCCCAAGAATTCAGTTTCTGCCATAGTCTGTTACAAAGGATAGTATCAAAAGCGGCTGAGAAGTCTATATATGCACAATATACATCTAAATTTTGTTTACCCCATGAGTGCTCAACTGCAGTTGTTAATATCAATACATTTTGAGTGGTGCTAGATTTATCCCTAAATCCTATTTGGTTAATAGGTAGAATATTTTCCTCGGCAATCCATGCATTCAATTCTCGAAGCAATAATTTGGTAAAAATTGTTGAAGAGACATCAAGCATCGCTAGCATGCGAACATTTGCCGGCTTATCCCATGGCCCTTTCTTGTGTACTGTTAAAATGTGACTTGTTTTCCACGAGGCAGGAATTGTACGAAGTTGACCAATTTGTCTAAACAATAGCAATAACGCAGCTCCCCATAGGTCAGGTTGTTTTTTGATCAATGAGTTACAGACACCATCCAGCCCTGCGGCATGTGAATTCTTTAGATTTTCAATGATTGAAATTATATCAAGTTCAGTGGCTTTACAATCCCATATTACATTGGGGATAGGAAAGATATTTTCAGACAATTCAGACTTTCCCAGAGTGTCTTGTATGTATTTTCCCCATGTTTCCTCAGAGATACAATGGATAGTGGACATCACGTTTTCTATTGCTTCTAAGCATGTCCCAGATCCCTTGAGTATTATTAGATAAGGCCAACATCGCTATATCTTTCCATTGTTTAATCTCACTTTCTCTTGTAGGATCTTTGAGCCACCTTTTATAGTTATTTTTAAGGTTTTTAATGTGGCATGCAATGTCGTGTGCTGATAAGTTATTATTTGTACTTAGCACACTTCGAATACCAGTGCAGAGGTTCTTTTTTTCATCTCTAAACATCTTATCGTTACCAGGTCTACGAGGTAACACTATGTTAGAACGTTCACCAACGTATAATAATAAATAAAATAATCAGTCAGAAAAAAACACAGTGCAGCAATATTACAGACAGCGGTGCATATTATGGGCTTCTAATGTCCAATGCTATGCTGTATTTCTGGAGAAAGTGTCTTGTGCTGTGCAAATTTCATGAATCACATACATCCAACACTCCATTCGTACTGATCGTCATTCATTCTTTCATAGTCATACTCATCAGATTCTTCCAACATGTTTCTTTCCAGGTCTATGTGTGCAAAGTTTCATCGGAAATTCATCAGGCACTGTCTGTGGTCCACTAAAAGCACTGATTAAAGAAAAGAAATTACTACAAACAAAACCAAAAGTGTAAGAAGAACAATACATAAAATTGTATCAGCTCTGCGATGGTTTGGCACCTCGTAACGCAGAATTAGTGAAAGGGGTTACTGTACATCCATCAGTTTGGCTCTCATATGCCGGTAACCAGTAGCATCACCTGCAATAGAGCAGACAATGGTGTGAATATCCATTTGTCTCAGGGATAATCGTATACTCAATATACTGCGTGCCCATCCGTAAATTTAACAAATGGGGCGTCAAAAGAGATAACAATTCTCGAACTGGCATGGTTAAAAAGCAACTTATGGAAGAGAAGAAAATCAACAGGGCAATCTGAAGGTAGCAAGCAAAGGTATGCACTAACAATCTCAGAGAAAGGCACAACCCATGATGGGATTCTGGATGGTGTTAACTGCATCTCTGGGGCTGATGGCAAGGAACATGATTCAAGTCTCTATGACAAGTAGATATGCTGTCAAACAGTCGCTTACCATAGCTGTATGGTGGCTGGGGACTGAAGATCAAGTAATGTCCCAATCTGGCAGAAGTGTCCATTCACGATAACACCGTACTCTGTATTCGGAAGCACTAGGTCGGAAAAAGGCACTCTGTCTGCCAATCACACAGTCGTAAATCTGAAACAAGTTATACGATAAATGGGGTTGCAGGGGTCAACAATAGTACAATCTCGAACAAGACGAACCTGGTGTCGGGGAATGGTTAAAGCGATTGGTCCGAATAATGTAACCCATCACCGACATGGTATACTAAAGGTCCTGTTGGATCCTATGGGCACTCATGTGAACGCGTAAGTGATTTCTTACGCAGGGAAAAGAGAGACGCATGAGGCCGCAATTGCTGGCTGATGCGTACTGTCCTTATAGCGGCGATAATGGTTTGTGATGTTCTCTAATCACGGTTGGCATCTACACCGGGTAGAGGAACATGGAATACACCCTTTTGAAAAGTAAAGGCATCAATTTGCCATTTATCGCAATATTACCTAGACTCAGTTTAGTCAATTATGGAGTCTATTATGTCAACATCCCTCCTTGTCAGAGTGGTAGTTGGATTAGGTGGAGTGCTGTTACTCGAGTGGGCGTTGGACGCCGGTACCCGATCCTTAAGTTAGGTGGATATCGTGTGGATAGTGCTGCAACTCGCAGTGTCGCAGTATGTTCTGTCAGGAGCAAGAAGGGGAGACCAAAATTGTTATAGAAATAGTGTCTAGTGGTGCAATCTAAGCTTGGTGTCCGTGAGTGGGTCACTTACCTGTAGTCAGCAAAAAGTCTGTGCGTGAGGCTCTGTCTCTGATCGTGAAGATGTATGGACATAATAGTTACATGACTCGTTCCACCGTTTAAGTACGTTCGCAAGCAACTGGCGTCAGTTCCCATTGGTACTAACTGGAAGGATATAAACCAATATGGTCGCATGTCCCATGATCGAGCTTGTGATATTCAAGGGAGACAGGTCCTCTGTCCTGGATCGATATTTAATGTTCATAGCGTTCTGGTAATGGAATACACTGTTATACGATGGATAAAAATAGTATCCAAGCAACCATGTTTAATTCAGCCAATCAATTTTTTGATTAAGGCCATTCATTGCGCTCCTGGTTAGGAAGATAAGTTGTTGTTCTTTCCTTAAGTATATATTGAGTCTGAGGCAATATGAGGAGATTCCCCTGTTCACCCTCCCTGGGTCCCCATCAAAGTACCCTTGCCAGCCCTACTGTCGCTCTGGGCAGGACAGTCTTGGTCAATTTGACCCTTTCCTCTACCTTCATGAGGCCATGCCGGACAACTCTAATGCACAACTTCCCCACCAAACAGAGCCCGAAGCTCTTTCTAAGCAGATGTAAAACCTTAGCAATGGAAGAAAAGGGCTTTGTCTCACACGCATTTGCATTCACAAATACAACTATGCAAACTCACATTTCTTTTATCAGAATATCAGAGGAGTTAATTTTATGGTCTGGGGAGATGCTCAGTGAGTTATGGGGACCTGCGTTTGCTACGTTGTTGCGAGTTAACGTTTCTCCAGCCATGGCTACTCCCGCCTATGATACAAAGTTGCCCACTCATTGTCTACCAGATGAATTGTCCCTCACTGCTAATAAAATACTGACAATTCCCCACAAACTAACACAATCTGCATCTTTAGAGTATTCGGAGAGCTTACCATCCTGTAATGTATATGCTAAGAGTAATGGATGGAGAACAGGGTCATGGGCAAGCAGCTGTAAAGACTAGAGCGAGAGAGTGGATGATGGCAGACAAGCTAATTGTCGGCTTGGTTGGCTGACTAGCCCCAACATTTATCCAGATGCACTCGGACAGGAGCCAATCCCAACCAGGCCTAATTGCCATGCACAGATGCAGCCATTAGCCAAGAGCCCGACCCAGTGAGACCACAATGCAAACTAAGAACCCCAGCGAACCAGTGTGGGTGGAAGGAACAGTAAGCCCTATGTCCATGGTGGTTGGAGATTGCAGAGTGTTCAAGAGAACAGGGGCTGAAGAGTTGGGGAGGTTGGAATTGTAGCAGCAGTGGCAAGCAGGAGGAGGTGTCGAGAGCTCAGAGATTGAGGAAGGAGTTGGTAAGATAAAGAGTCCAGGAGAAGGTGATAAATCCGAGGGTGAAGAAGTAGGTGGTAGAAGCAGGAGAGGAGGAGAGGTAAGAAAGTGGGGAGGAAGTGGCAAGATCAAGGAGGCAAAGGGAGGTGGTGAGACCCAAGGGAAAGGACAGGTGAATAACATGAAAGGCTGGAAGTTGCATAGAAGAGGTGGTACCATTAGGTGGTGAGTGTTAAAAGGAAGGAGTGGCGGTGACACAACAACTGGAAAAGGTGGTGGCAAAAGTGGTACACAGGAGATGCAAGGTCTAACACAGAGGGGAGAAAGTAGTAGGCTGGAGGGGATAGAGGCCAGAAGAGAAGGTGGTTTGGAGGTCGTACCAGCAGGTGGTGAAGGTGATACAGACCCAGTGGTGACAGTCAGAGTTGAGAAAGTTGGGGTAGTAACAGGAGGGGAGCGAGATATGGAAGAAGCAGAAACATCTGCATGCAAAGTAAGGGCTGTGGAAAAGGGTGATCAGCAGTCCCCTAGAGAGGCAGAGTTGGAAGGCTCTGGCTGGCCATGCAGGGCTAGGCAAGACCAGAAGCTGGTAGGACAACTGGAACAGGTACAGGGAGGTTATTTTGTGATCAGAGAGGTGAGGGGAGATGACTAGGAGGGAGTGTAGGTAAGGTAGAGCACCAGAGACACAACTTCACCTCTCCCTGCAGGCTGCTCCCACTGAGCCATCGGCTGGCAAAATTACATGCCTGAGTGAGTCTTGGTCTATGGGCTTTTCGAAAGCCTGCAACTGGATTACAAACAGAAAATGGGTTTGGGAAACGCTAAAGGCTGCAATTGGAGGTGAAGCCCCTGGGGATGGGTAGAACAGCAATAATTCATCCAAAGGCCAGGAAGGCCTGAGAGTTGGGAAGACACGAGAGGATATTGTGGGAGGGCCCTCAGGAGGTAGAGACACAGATAAATCAAGCTGCAGGACTATCATGACCATCCTGTTCGAGAAAGCCCATTTTTTTAATGTTTAGTTGGCCATCTCGTCGTAAAGAATCCCAGAATAAATGTGTGCAACCTAAGTGAATGGTCTTGGCCTCCTTCTTGGTCCCAGGCACCCCAATGACCAGTCCCGTTGCCCGCATCTAACAATCCATCCTGCAGATGTTACTCAGGGCCCTTCCTTCCCAAAAATACAACACAAAAGTACATCTTGAACTGAACCCCCAATAATTAACAATACAGTATTAAATATTGTGTCCAGCAGTGCCTCCCAGACATGACTAGCTCGTACTTATCAAGCATCATTCAGATCCACGACTCATCTTATCCACAAGATACAGCCTAGAGAGAACTCTAAGACCTCAGTCGTGATAGGCATCATATTCGGGCTTTGGTTCAGTATCACCTACATTGCATAGCTTTAATAGGATCAGACTTTGATTCTCCTACTCCATTATGCACTAGTTATGTTGGAGGCCCAACAAGGCCCCTTGTACAACATGTATCATCGACATCAGAACCACCGTCTCCACTCATCATACTCGTGAATCTTAGGGAGAAAGTCATTTAATGTGTGCACTCTGACGTTTCTCCTCCCACAGGGGTGGAACTTCTCCGAGATCAATAGCAACAGTACTACTACTAGGGCAGCACACCCACCACATTCAGGTCCTATGACCTGGTAACCATATTGTAAAATATATGGGGTGGACTAGGTCTGTTTAATCTTTCATAGAGGTTAACAACAATTAACACAAGTGTCAGTGCTGAAGAAGTAGCAAAAATGGACTCCTGTCTACATCCATTCATGAGCAACCTAAGCATAGAATACATCCGTTAATACGTTTTTCCCTATTCATGTACATCTAGAGACGGATAGAGCAGAGGAAAATGTGAGAAGCTGCTCATTGCATTACACAGTATTCTCAATAAGGCTTTATGTAACTGTGTTGGACTATCCAAAGAATATGTCAATATCAAGGAAGATATTGCAGATGGGAGAGAATATTAGAACGGTGGAATGAACTGCGATCAGAGTCTAGCTTTGAATGAGGGTCCCCAGGATCCACTCTGTCCATCATCTAGTTCATGGTGTACAGGATACCACTCTTGCACCGAACCTGATCTTCAGGTTCTCTCGCCACGTCTACATTGACAACCCCAAATCTTCGTCCTGGTGGACTGAGTCAGACTGATGTTCGGCTAGGTGTTTGTTTGTGTCTGGTTGCAGGGTGGATGAAGGCAACTGGGCTACAAGTGAACTCTTTGAAGATGGAGGTGATCTTATTTGGGAGATGCAATACACTTAACCGTCTTACCCATCCAAACCCTTTACATCCCTACCCCCTAGAGTTACTATCAACTTTAAGGGTTGTACTTTTAGTTGGCTCAGCTAGAACGGACTCTACCTTTTATCCTCACAGATTATTCCAACATCCTCTACGCAGCCATTGCGTTTGACGCAAATCAAAAATTACCAATGGCATAAACATGATGTGTCCAGGCTACTTAGGGTGGGTCTCTATGAGGGGAACATAATTAAGAAAAATGTGCATGCTTTCAATATGGTAAAAAAAGGATTTAGTACCCACGCGTGTGCCTGATCATTGAACCTAAATCCAAAAACAATATCTTTTTTTAAACTCTTAGTATTTCAAATATAAACTTAGAAGGCACCTGGAATGTGTACAATGTTATGAAATACAAAGCAAGAATGTTCTTTTCATTGTTGATTTTATCTTCGTTCTTCTTATTGTACAACCATAATCAACTGATATGCAGCCAACACGTGATTCGACCTATTCATATTCAGGTCTTCCTCAGGGCTTAAACAGTTTCTTGCCTCAGTAAATCATGAGTTAATCTCAAATCAATCTATAATGCTCTGCGCCAACTGGCATACTTCCGTGCGGCACGGTTCTCTGGAGAGTAGACAACTGCACTCTAAGTAGTACTCGCGTAAACACGCTGATTTCATTGTTGTTCATGTAATGACTGATAAAGACTTTTAGAAGACTAGGAGATGGCATAAATATGCCAGTTGGCGCAGAGCATTATAGATTGATTTGAGATTAACTCAAGATTTACTGAGGCAAGGAACTGTTTAAGCTCTGAGGAAGACCTGAATATGAATAGGTCAAAACACGTGTTGGCTGTATATCAGTCGATTATGTTTGTACAATAAGAAGAACGAAGATAAAATCAACAATGAAAAGAAAATTCTTGCTTTGTATTTAATAACGTACACATTCCAGTTACCTTCTACGTTTATATTTGAAATACTAAGAGTTTAAAAAACAATATCATTTTTGGATTTAAGGTTCAATGGACAGGCGCACGAGTGGGTAGTAAATCCTTTTTTACTCAATTGTGGTGACATTAGGTTTGTGGTCACTTTCAGTACTTGACTTCTGCAGCCAATTGATCTATCATCAAGTAAGACTAGGTAGTCAAAAGGATAGTGAGTGCAGGGAAGTACCAAACCAAAAATTGGATTATGTTTTCAAATGGGCAGAACCAATGTTGAGCTCTCCCTATGGCATTTCAGAAGAGCGAGCACATTGGGGACAGCCTGCTGCACTCGGATCTGTTTCACAAGTTATTGCAACCCACAGCCAAGTACTCAAAGAGAATATTATTTCTTCTGCAAGTGACAGGCCACGATCGATGTGGCATCTGTGTGATGTGCAAACAAATAGCATCGCCGAGATCGTTGAACTTATGCTTACATGCACCTTGGATTCAGGCAACCCATGGACTTGGTACCATCAAAAGAATAACGTAATTGATTACAAAGTTGTGTGGATAGTGCTATACCAGCAGGACAAAGATTAAGACTAGAGTAGGACAGCATAGCAGAACATACACATTTGTTTACAATGTGGTTCAGGCAGCGGGCTGTGCAATGCTCCAGCAATGGACCATCAGCTAAATTGGTTCAGACACCCTGAAGACCAATTCTGGTGGGCCAAACAATTTGATTGATTGGCCAAACCTAATATTCCCTCATTAAGATGCCTTCAGTGTCTGATCCTTAGCTCTGGTAGGCGCTCTGCTGCGGGCAAAGGTGAAGCACATCATGATGCTCAATATGTCTGTTGGAAGCTACCAGTACTAGGGAAGATCTAGACACCAGTATCCGCGAGGCCTGTGCAGATGTGCGGAACTCCAACTGCAGCTTGCTATTTAGCTGAGGATTTGAATACTTAACCCTTTGTTGCTAGCATCTGCCATGATTGGCCTTTTAAATTCAGGCCCACCTTTTTGCCACTGCACCATGTTGTGGGTGAAAGTACCTGGCTGATGGTGAGTACCTAGCTGCCTTTTGAAGAGGAATCTATAATTGGGGGGTACCATTCATGCATCAAGATGCAGGTGAGTGCATGGAGAGTTTTGCAAGAAAAGCGCCCAATTACGTCTACCCACCAATATGGTTGAAGCTCTGTCCCTCGCTTCTGATACTTAGTTTAACTATATACCCCTAGTGTGGACCTTCAATATTGTAGGTCGTGCGGCACTGGTGCATGCTTAGGGCTTCGAATCGAGAGGGGGAAATGTAGAAGACATTCTTCCCTATATGCCCAAAGCAGGAGATAAATGTGTTGGCTGATGGACTAGTTCATTCCCCCAGTTGCTTGTCTAGGTATATGTAAGGTCCCCTTATGATTTGGAGAGTTATGGGTTGTCTGCATTCACTCCTTTGATAGCTCAATGATTACTAATGCAAATAAATGAATACACAATTGACTACATTTGTTTGGTGTGTGTTAGGCAACAGGGATTGCACAGCGCTCTTCCTCCTGGTGTTAATGAATAACCTTATAAAAGAATATAATTTAGCAATGCAACCAAAAGGGGAAATATTGATAAGCCTAATAAACTGTAACTGTGGAACAAATTGAAGATTCAATGTTGTCCTCAATAAAAGGGGTCTAAGTGATGCTCCTCCTTTTACAAATCTTCCAAAGAGCTGCACAATGAACATGTGTCGCTCATAATTTACTATGCATGTTTAAGTGTTTCCCATCCCTTTATCCCTTTTACTACTGGCAAATGCTATATTCTCCATCCTGATGAATTTCTGAACTTGCAGAGGCAGAAACTCAACTGCTTTGTCGATGCTTTTTGTTTGAATCTTCCAACTTTATGAACCTGGGGGAAAAAAATGGAACTGGCGTTTTTCCAGAGGAAAGTTGCACCTCTCTTTTTGGCTACACTGGGATGCCCCTAAAGCAGTTTTTACAGATGGTGATGACATAGCTTCCCACCTAACGCCTATGAAATTAAATGCTTGTGACTATATGCCCGATTCATGGAATTTTTTGCCCGTTCACAGTGACTTTGCATTGCTGAAAAGTGACTACAGACACAAACCCTGATTCATGGAACTGTGCAAAGTGTATTTTTGCAGTGCAGAGTCATTTTGTACAGCAAACATGATTTACAAAATGACTTTGCACTGCAAAAAAACACTTTGCTCAGTGCCATGATTCAGGGTTTGTCTGGTTGCCACCTGTATCAACTTCAAGACAGGTTGCATTACCTATAAGGCACATGTCAGGGCTAGTCCCACTTAACTGTGTGGGTCTATCCCAGCCCACCCACTCAATTCAGAAGGCAGTCCACTTTCCATGGTCCTGTTGTTTGCAAAATGTACAAAATGTACAAAATCTTTCAACCCCAGGGCCCGCGGTTGTGGAATAAACACCTATATCCTATCAGAGACAAAAATAAGTTACCTGCAATCCAGACAAAAAAAGAAGGTATTTCTGAATGTCTAGTGGTTTAAAAAATGCCTCTCCCTCTCAGGGCCCTGTTCTCAACTTGGCGCAGTGAAGGTGCTAAACAACATGATTCACTTGCCAAAAGAGGACGCGCAGGCTCCACTACTATTCTCAAGTGGGCCTGGGCGTCCTTGTAGAGTACGACAGTGATCTGTGAGGATTGCGCCTGTTTTAAGCTGTTCAGGGGCGCAATCCAATCTCGGCAGCATTTTCGTAAAATACTGACAGTTATTTTATGAAAATGCTGCCGAGAACACAGATTAACACGTCCCTATATACCAAAGTGAGCAGCTTCAACATTGCAGGATGTTGAAGCTGCTTACTGTGGTATATTGGAAAGTGTTCATATACACCTTTACGGTGTATATGAACACTTTAATTTAAAGCGAGCAGCTTCAACGTTGCATCCTGCAACGTTGAAGCTGCTAGGTTTGGTGTAAAGGAAAGTGTTCATATACATCGCAGTATGCAACGTTGAAGCTGCTAGGTTTGGTGTAAAGGAAAGTGTTCATATACACCGCAGTATGCAACTTTGAAGCTGCTAGGTTTGGTGTAAATGGAAGTGTCCATATACAACACACGGGTGTATATGAACACTTTCATTTACACCATACAAGGCATCTTGTGGCACTCCTCCGGTTTAACGGCACCCAAAGGGTACCATACTTATGCGCATGTGCAGAGTGACACTAAAATAGGCTTCCAAAAATCCAGTTACCGAATGTGGAGGTTGCTAGGTTGGTTTCAAACCCATCCTAGCAACCGCCACATGTATTCCGAAAGTGGCACATTCCTTCCGACTTTGGAAGAATGCGCCACCTTCAGAATAGGTTTTAAGTACCGAAAAAGTCATTAAGCCTCTTAATGTCCTTTTCAGTACTTAAAATCCTTCATGGAATCGGGACCTCAGTCTCTAGTATGCGTGGTTTTGGTAGCCAGTCTTTTTATTGCATTTTTTTCGTTTCAGCAGTTTTTACAGCCGATTTTTTTGCTGATGAATTTTTTTACCGCAAAGTTCAAGAGGGGTCTTTGGGTAAGGACATATTGGGTGTGTGATAGGTGGGTAGTTAGTGGTGGAGAGGGTGGGGATGGGGGGTGTAGGAGAGGTGCGGGGGTCTCCCCCTGCATTTAGCAGAAAATGGATAACAAATAAGCGGGGGGATGTGTGGGGGGTAGAAGAGCAGCTATGAAAAAGTGTGCAATAAAAAGGCATAGAACCCGCGGTTTTGAACTTGGGTCGAGAGGCACTTGTTTCTGCATGCATGCTTTTTGACACTTGTTTACTAATTTAATTATTTCACATATTAAGATCCAGGCAAATGCACATGCTTTGAACAGACTTGGAAAAAAAATCTGAACCACGCAGTAAAAAAACACTTATGATTTTAATAATTACTGTTTGAACGAGGAGGAGAAACGGGGCGATCTTGCAAGGGCAGAGAAAATCAGCACACCCAAAGACCTGTATTACCAACCTGAAGGCCAGTAACACATCTGATGATTATTATTTTCATGTTAACAATAAACGACTTATTGAGAGACTTTCTATTCTGAGATGCAGACTTGAAGCATTATCGACGTAGCCAGCATATCAGATGGTGCTAGGCTTACAGAATGGTGGAAGGAGTTTAGAAATGAATTGAATAATGTTTAAGAAGCTATTTGACTCTAATCCTCCCTAAACCTTTAATCATTTGATCACGTTTCAAGAGGGATCCTTGTATCCTATAATTCTGCTAATAATGATGTAATGCTGAAAGTAGACAGAGATCTAAGGAAGTCTGAAACATACTGCCCAATTTCCCTCCTTATTTCAAATGCAAGGATCCATAGGAAGATCCTCGAAAATAGACTATAGCAGATTATTGGGCTATTCATCAAGGGGAATTAAAAAGGGGTTAATCCTAAAGGAGCCTTTATATCAAGGGTCTCAAGGGGTTTTCCTGGAGGGCCCAATGTACCCCTGAAACCTTCTGTGGTGGCCTTGACTAACCATCGGGGCGGTCCAGCACAATTTGTGCACTTGAATTTTTTTAAACATGAAAAAGAGGCATTAGGAGGCGCTTAACTATTAACATTTAACTCTTTCTCAGCAAAATGTGCAATATTTCTCACAAACATAATGAAAGCATTACCTAATTTGCAAGAGAGAATAGCTATTGAAGGCAGTGGTCACCAGAACCTAAATGCTATGAACATGACCTCTCAGGCCAAAATGTTACCTGTGGCAAATAGCGATCAAAATCGGATTATGCCAGTTTTCTGAAAGCAGAAAGTTCGAAGTTCAGCAGTGGGCCATTTGAATGTACATACTGAGGAGACAGCAGGGGCAGATCATCAAGCCATGAGACTTGAGCCTGACCTGAGTTAAATCATCAGGCCATGAGTCTTCAGCCTGACCTGAGTTAAATCATCAAGCCACAGGGCCATGAGTCTTGAGCCTGACCTCAGTTAAATCATCAAGCCACAGGCCTTGAGTCTTGAGCCTGACCTCAGTTAAATCATCAAGCCACAGGGTCATGAGTCTTGAGCCTGACCTCAGTTAAATCATCAAGCCACGGGGCCATGAGTCTTGAGCCTGACCTGGGTTAAATCATCAGACCATGTGTCTTCAGCCTGACCTGAGTTAAATCATCAAGCCACGGGCCATGAGTCTTGAGCCTGATCTCAGTTAAATCATCAAGCCACAGGGTCATGAGTCTTGAGCCTGACCTCAGTTAAATCATCAAGCCACAGGGCCATGAGTCTTGAGCCTGACCTCAGTTAAATCATCAAGCCACGGGCCATGAGTCTTGAGACTGACCTGAGTTAAATCATCAAGCCACAGGGCCATGAGTCTTGAGCCTGACCTCGGTTAATAATTATTTAATGGCTCAGGCAATGGTAGGAGAAGCAGGGCCACATTTGCAGGAGGAGTTATTATAAATGGTGGCTTACGTAAAAGAACCCCACATGGGAAGAAAGGCTCCTACATCATTTCCTGGCATTTTTCCTAATGGAGCACAGGAACCTATAATATCCAGTTTTCCCAAGTTCACAAGGCTTCACTGCAATAACGCATCGATCTTCTTGTGCTTATTACTTCCATTCCTCCCACTGGTTGCAACACAAGATCTCTGGATGTACTATTTGCCCAAGATCACAGGACTGCACTCTTTTACATCCTTCCAGTCCCAGTACTGACTGTTGTGCTCACTGGCTTCCTCCCCATGGCTTAGACACAATAGCACAGTATATATTGTTCATTAACGATGACAAGGCTACACCCTTTCACCCAAATTCCATGGTTAGAATACTATAATCACTATATCATGATAAACCCACCGAAAACGTGTTGCAAATCTTGAACAGGGATTCGCTTACGCAAACATAGTCAATCAATGAGGACGGCGCCCCCTATGCGACGTTGTGGCCACCACTAAGTTCCCAGTCACATTACATTTTAATCCATGCAATATATAGTTCGCAATTTATAAGGGATTTAGCCCACACTTGCCCAGCCCTTGAGAGAGTGTCTGACATACTCTTACTAGCTTTCCCAAGACCCTCATATGTTTGGTGTATTAAAAACTCTGGCTAAAACTATCTAGACATTTTCTACCTCCACCAGCCAATCCTCAATGCAGATAATTTAGTTCAAAATTCACAAATATCCTGCATGATCAGATTACAATAGATGTTGACTAACAATATTCAAAGGCAGAAATACAATATTCGACAACCAGCACACCTGCAATCTCCATCCATTTCCTAAGTATCTTTCCCCCATAGTACTCGCTATTGCTGTCAAAAGCCCACCGGAAGGACGACCCAAACTACCCTGTATCGCAGGTTGTGTGCATGTATGGAAGCCATCAATTAACATCCTATCAGTTGCCCATGTTTCCTGTAGTAAGAGTATCGGGAACTCCTTCAAATGATTACACAAGTCAGAGATTTTACACAGGTGCCAAATTAAATCCCTGTACATTTGCTAAAGTGATGCCAATCTCGCTCCTGGAGTGGTGCTTTTAACCAGTGCCCTTGAAAACCACGTCCAGTCCTGTTTATTCCTGTCTTCCTGAGCTAGTTTACTCATCACCTTTCAATCCGCTCAGGCCCTTTGGCATTAGAGCAAGTAATAAGATGCTGCCCTGATTATCCTGATTGAAGTGATCATCTCCTGGGCAGGAACCCAGAGAAGGCTTGGAAACACGCCCGCCAATAAAAGGGGTTTTGTTATAGCCCATAGAGGTCAGGGATCTTATTGAGCCAAGATCACGTAGGATTCGTGAAGGTATTTCAAGGGCCACAAGGTCCACCCTTTATTCATGTATGAATTTGACCAGTTGTATATCGTATTCGGCAATTAATCTCAATCTCAGCAATTCATAGAAGAGGGCTAGCATGTAAGGTAAGGGCACATAGGAATTTCCTGGAGTATTTCCTTTTTTTAAAAAAAAATATATTATTTTGATTTAGTTGCAATGCAACTTTACAAATGAAGATTCTTAAACAAAAGGTTTCAAACACACAATTATACTAATAGGACTCAAAGTGAATTATTAAAACACACATTTTTCAAAGATATTAAAAGAAAATGAATTCAGATGAAGATTTAAAATTGTAACAATTTTACAGTTCACTAAACATCAGCTTACATTTCCACATTGTAGGCATGTGTATACATTGTGCACGCTTAACTCTTTATGGTAAGCAAGATCCACCATTTGCTATTGTGTTTTCATCTCTGAGTTTCTTTACCTCATTCTACATTTGGGTATATTACTTGAATATTCGTCCAACTGTATTTTATCTAATAAACAGCTAAATTCAACGATATGTGCTGCACATTCCACATCCTAATCCACACAGTACTCGTGTTTAATAGTCTGAGGTCATTAAAAAACTTCGCCAAACATTCTTGTCTTACATTGGCAAGAGCTTCACATTCACACATTATATGTTTTAAGGTCTCAAGCTTTGTTACGTTTTTAAAATATCTGCATACCATGTTGAATGTCCTGTCTTTACTCCATAAAACTTGTCTTTTTCTGGTAGGCCATAGGTCAAATCGAAATGGCATGATTTTCTATCGATAATTTATATCAGGAGGCTTAACTAGATATTTAGGGATGTCATTTAGTTTTTTCACTCCAAATTTATTTGTTTTAAAGATATGGGACCTCATTACGAGTCCGGCGGTAGCCGTGCCGGAAAAACCAGCAGGCTACCGCCAGCCCGGTAATTCCATTCTGCCTCTGGGATTGCTGGAATCACTGGGGCATTACAACCCCCGCTGACCCGGTAATTCCAGAGGCGGAATTCTGTAAATCCCCATTCCCATGGACAGGACTCCATGGCGATGGGGACCATGGAAACACTGGTTCCGTCTATGAAAGAGCCGGTGTTTCCATGTGCACCTGCAGGCGGGTGGTATTAATCCCGTCAGGTCAGAACTGGCGGGAGTGACACCTCCCGCCTGCAGGACTCTGAATCAGCCGGTCCAGAAACACTGGTGAAGGCGGTTTTACCGCCACCGTTCTTTCCGGACCGGCAGGGTCGTAATGAGGCCCATGGTATTTTTCACATTCAGTGATCGTTTTAATCCGATGCGACAACCAGTATTTCTGTTTGGCTCGATTGGGATTGCAAGATAATAGGTCATCATCAGTGTTGGCCTCTCCCATTACTCTCCTGCAGTCGGCTTTCCAGGTGTTTATCATGTCTGAACCATCCTCTATGAAAGCCTGAGCAATGATGTTAATCGCTGTAGATTCATACCGGCTTCTATTCTTACATTTCTCATATAATAAAAGCACATTGCAATTTACAACTGCTCCTAGGGATGTCAGGCCTAGCTCGTAGCGGATGACAAGCATTGGGAAACTTTTTGGGAGTCTTAAAATGTTTTTCCAATAAAGACCCTTCAGATAGGTCCAGCTTGGATGATCCGGATGTGATGTTTGGAATCACCTTCGTTTTATAATACATTATAGTTGGGACGCATGAGAATTTTCTATATTTATTCTGTATATGTTTAGCTTGAGAGCATAGCATTCTCATCTTATGCTTCACCTCTTCTTTGCACAACATATCAACCTTGCTGTTGTTTATGTTGGTTCTCAAGTATTTATAGGTTTTAACTACTTGGATTTGAATGCCATCACTAGTCCAGAGCTTAGTCTCTTTATTGATTGCCACCAATAATTAATATATTAGATTTATCTGTATTTATTCGCAAGTTGTTTTCTTTTGCATGGTTTTCTAAAGCACCTAAGGATCTGTGCAGTCCAATCAGAGTCTGGTCTACTATTATAAGATCATCTGCGTAAAGGAGGTATTCCACGCTATTATGATTGATTTTAGGTGGGAAGGATCTTACTTGGTTAAGATGTTTGTTTACATCATGAATGTAGAAATTGAAAAGAGTTGATGCTAACAAACATCCTTGTTTCAGGGCGATGTTGGTGGGTATTATTCTTGTTAGTAGACCCTCTCTGTTCAATTTCACTCGAATCGACATTCCTGAATAGAACTGCTGTATTAAATGGAGTACGTGCGGAGGTCAACCAGCATCTCTTAGCTATATAGACTGGTTGTTTTCTCCTGATTGCTTGATGTTTTAGGGCTTGAATTATTAGAAGATTGGGAGCTGTTCCTACCCCGGTGATGAAACCTGATTGTTTTTGATCTAATAGGTTGCGACTTTTTAACCATTTGCTGAAATCACTCAATAGGATCTTTGCATATATTTTTCCTGCAGAGTCTATTAGTGCCAAAAGTCTATAATTGGAAGGGTTTAATCTATCACCTTTTTTAAAGACAGGAAAAATTATTGATTCCTTCCAGGAAGCTGGAATATATCCCGTCGGGTTTATATTATGATAGATCTTCTGTAATATCCTAGCCCATTTCTGAGGGTGCCGTTTAAGGGTGGCATTAGAAATACCATCAGGCCCTGGAACCCTTCACGTGCTTAGTTTCTTTATGATGGTTTCAGTATCAGGGTGGTCTATTGTCAATTTATTTTCAGCTGGTACATAATTTGAAAGAGTCTCCTGGCCCTGTGATTTATTATAGAAGAGCATGGTGAAATGAGTCACCCATCCCTCCTCTCAAATACCATTCAAGATGTTAGGAGTCGTATCCATTCCCGCACCGTGTTTGAGGAGAGACCAGATCTGGGCGCTAGATTTAGTAGCTACGGTTCGAAACATACGCTTGTTTCATTTTGCATTTTTTGACTTTTATATTGTTTTAGGACGTTTTTTGTGTTTCGTATGAATTTTAGCATGTTATTTGTGGTATTCTTCACCGTGTTTTGCAATAATTTGTCGTATTGCCCTCCTTTTGTCAGCTTTTTGCCCTTTAATGACGGGGTCATTAGGTTTAGTTGCTTCTTCAGTTACCCGGTGTCTTTCGTGTGGTGTTACTTTGAAAAAGCATAGGGCATTGATATAGTCTACTTGTTTTGGCAAAGTCAAGTTTCCCAGGAGTTTATCCAATTTAACAGTTGTCCATTTTATTTGATTAAGGCCTCGATTCAAACTGAGCTCATAATAATAAAGATTTCTAACAGGAGTTGTGGGTGTGACATAAGTTATAGATAAGATGTTATGATCACTTGTTTTGTTCGAACTATGGAAAAGTTTTCCACCATATCTAGATGTCTCTTGCATATGAAAGCATAGTCTATAATGGCTTCTGCTTTTTGACTTTTTCATGTCGGTTGCGGAGGAACGTCCCCCTGAATACATCCGTTTAGCATTGTCATGTCTCTGTCGCCCATTAAACGTACCCATTTTGTTGCCTTCGCAGATAGTGTTTCTTTGCCGTTAGGTATGCAATGCATGTTCAAGTGTCTGACAATTAAAGTCAGGCGTATGCTTTGGGCAGTGGCAATTCTTTCTAGTAAAACACTGACCAATTCCAAGAATTCATCTTCCAGAATGTTTGTTGGATTTCAGTATGCATTGATAATTGCAGTCGCTGGAGCAAAATGATGCTTAGGGTTATCAATTTCGTACTTTAGGAATTGTAGGCCAGGGTGACGGTTAGCCCATTGAGTTAGTTTCCCTGGTGAATTTATTTTTAGAGCCGCTATCAAACACATCATGGGTCTACCCTTAGAAGGTTTTATAGCTGGGACCCAACTAATTTGGAAGTTTGGCCATACTGGATGCGTAGTCATCCGCGTCTCTTGCAGGAATATTAAATCATAGCTCTCTAGAAGAGTGGCTCTTTCTGCTTGCATCAAGTGCATGTAGCCTCTGGTGTTCCAGATGGCAATTTTCATGTTTGCTGTCTTCTGTTCATTTGGGAGCTATTCATATTGCTCATGATTTGTTTATGACAATGCTTTTGTCAGCCATGCCCATTTTATTTTTTTGCTGACAGGGATTGCAGGCATTGCATCTTGATAAAACACATCTTGTCGCAAATTGCCCATAAAACCTTGCAATTAATCAAAAGGGGCGTATATTTGGTAGTATCATGTTGTAAATCCTCTCTCTTGGGGGGGATTCCTGTTGACTGCTGATACAAGTGTTTTCTTTATGTGTTTTTTTTAATTTGCATGTCAAATCCTCTTTCATGGATACACTTTCTTTCATCCCAGAGTAATTGTCCTACTATTAGCAATGCGACTTTTATCATAGCCACGTCCATCCGACTGTTTCTAGCTATGGTTACGGATTCAATATCTCTTGAGTGGATTTCTCTAAGGGAAGGGATGGTATGAAAAGCTGCTATGAGAGTAGATCTGTTTGGGTAAGGATCCCTGCCCTGCCTATCAACCATGAATAAGGTGAAGCTCCTCGTTGAGTGCAGCTCCGCCTAATTGGTTTGGTTGCTCTCTCTCATCTCTTTGTCACTTGTATTTGCACTGGTCTCCTGTATTGCAGATTTTGCATGGATGTGCTTCTTTATTTTATGTTGGGTGTCGAATTGGATTTTTACAAATTCCCTCTTAGTGATATCTATTCTTCTCTCTTCCATTGTGTCGTATTTAGGGTCTTGAGGACCGTTGTTGGGATTGTTTAATTCGAGCATTTTTAAGGGCATAGTCGCTTCCAGCTCGACCTCCTCTACTGGCGAATCTAGTAACACTCAATGAGTCGTCAGGTTCATTAAGAAGCTCATGTCATGATGCCGTTCTCTTGATAGATTGATAGAGGAGGGCTTTGCCTTGCATCCTCATTTTGATATACACTCATTTCTAGCTCCTCTTCTATCAGCTCTGTCTTACTCTTTGCAGCTTTTCTTTTCATCACTTTAGTTTATTTAGATGTAGTAATAGGCAAGGCAAGAGCCTTTATAAATGTACATTTTCCCGGAGTTTGATTTGGGTTTTGAATGAGATTCTGGTTCTTTAATCTGTTATTTTGTTATAAGCTGTTCTTATTTTTGGCTTTTTTTTCAGATTGGAATAGGTCATACATTACCCCATTTTCTTGTAAATTAAGTGGGACAGCCTCCTCACACTCCTGGACTGAGTCCAGTTGAGGGGGAGTAAAAGCCACTTGTACTACAGAGGCATTCGCCTCATGCACTGTAGGCGTCATAGGGGTATATGCAGCTTCCAGAACCTGACTTACTGGGCGACAAGAGGTCGCCACACAACAAAGATCATTCTTATTGTAAACATCTTGACCCAGCCCGATCTTCATTTTGGATTCCAAAATGGCTATCATGTTCTCGCAAATTGTTTTAGAAGGCATTTCTCATTTCATTTCCAATATTCTCAGGTTTCTCTGATTGAGCTCAGAATACACCTGATCAAAATGTGAATTTATGCCTGCCAATGTTATAGAGTTTTGCTCAATTCTAGTTTCAACATGTTCTTAGATTTTGGTCATACTATAGAGACCTGTATTCATAGCGGCCAAGGAGATTTCATAGGCTGGTGTAATAGTGTTTTTGAATCCAGATGAAGGTCTCGGAGTGGGTCTCATATATGACATTTCAGTAGATGCAGTGGAGTTCAACATTTGATTGTTAGCTTCTGGATTCAAAAATGCAGAGCCTGGCAAATTTGATTCACCTAATGTGCCAACTGCGGTTTGATCGTTCGTTTCATTTAACACATTATCTACATTTTTCTCATTCATCTGTGTCTCTGGTACAATAACCTCTTTTCCCACTCCCTTAAGTGACTCCATAAGGGGAGACTCAGAGCTCAGAACATTGACTTCACGTGATAGGATGCTCAAACTACATGGCGGTTCGAGTCCATCCTTCACGTTGGTTGAGTCAATTGTTAGTACATCCCATAGGCTCTCTTCAACATTTTCGCATACCTCTTTAATATTTTTGTTGTTACATATGTTATTATTTCCACAATTAGTATGAGGCCCAAAAGCAGTGAAAGTTGCGATTACTTGCGAATAGAGTCTTGCGGCTGACATGTTCTCATTGGCATGGATATTGGCTTAAATAACAATGGGAAGGGTAACCATATAGGTTCTACTCACATGTGAGCCAGGGTACGCAGAGGATTGTACACTATAAACGTCCTGTTGGCTTTGTGAATTACATTCCAGGATTTCCGCATCCGAAATGAGTAATGGTGCAATGTTCATCGCATCATGCGGGAGCCCAGATTTGTTCGGTATCTTAACTGGTAAGTCTTTGTTGTTTGTATGCAAGTTCGCGTGCACCTAGATCTGAATTGGAGACCAAAGTTGGTGGAGATCGGCACCAGTCGATTTGCAGCGCAGCAAGCACTTTTTGGTCTTCGTAAAGTTTTGCAAGGAGGGGGGCGAGCTCAAATTCCCCGCCAAAGGGGGTTTGGATGGAGCATTTCACAAGAAATCGCTCGAGCCCGCTGGCATTGCAGTTGTTAAAGTATACCTGTCAAAGGGGCACACATGGGATACCCAGACAGAAAAATAAAGCTTCCCCAGGTATGCACTCAGAATATCAGGTGAAAGGTAAAAGGACTGCTGATTGCGAGGGTGATCTTACTTTTTTGAAGGGGCCAATATAGCTGAGATATGCTTTGCCTCTTAGTGCCAAATTGGATGACATTTGTCTTAGCAATGTTAATTGTTATGCCATTTGCTTTTGTATAGATGTCAAGGGAACCTAGTAGTTGAGGTAAGCCTTTGGGGGTATGTGACATTAGGACCATATCATCAGCATAGAGTAGCCATTGAATCTGAACTCCCATGAGTCTAGGAGAATCAGATATTACTTTGTTGAAATTTTGGTAAATGTCAGAGACAAAGAAATTAAACAGGGCTGAAGCTAGTAAACAGCCCTGCTTCAGGCCTCTAGCTGTGACAATTGGTGGTGTTAAGAGGCCATCATTGGTGAGTTTCACTTGAATTGTGGTGTTGGTGTATAGTTGGATTATCCATTTCAGAATGTGCCATGGACAGTTAACATCAAACAATTTTTTGTACAAGAGCTCTCTAGGCACCGCATCAAATGCCATTTGAAAGTCAATAAAGGCAAGGTACAGAGGCTGTTTTCTTTGGTAGGCTCGTTGGATAAGACTTGATAAGGTGATGATGTTTATGCCAGTGCCTATCCCTTGCAAAAACCCCGTTTGGAATGGAATCTCGTAAATTGCTATTCTCTAGCCATATGGTAAATTGTTTCAGGAGTAATCTGGCAAATAATTTGCCAGGACAATCTAGTAACGCAATTGGCCTATATGATTTAGGATTCTCATGATTACCCTTTTTGTAAATTGGGAGAATGATAGATTTTTTCCAGGTTTCAGGAATGACACCAGAATTCGACACATGATTGAAAATACGATGAAGGATACCTGCCCATTCGTCAATGTGCTTTTTTAACATAGTGTTATGCAGCCCATCTGGGCCTACTGCCCGAGACGAGCTCAATTTCAAGATGCATGATTTGATGTCGTCAATATCAAAGGTGAGTTCTTTTGTTGCCACTGACAAACAGAGATTTAGTTGGATGTCAGGGAAGGGAGAAAGATACAGTTTCTGAAAGTACGATTGCCATGTCTTGGATGAGATTGAGTTTATTTGGGCTGTATGTAGGGAAATGTCAGATGTACGATTGAGTAGGGCCCAGATGCCGGCTGTAGATTTTGTAACTAATTGTTTGAGCATTGTTTTCCCCTCCAGTTCGTACAACTTGGCTCTTTTGACTTGGAGCCATTTTTTATACTTTCGTTTGGCTGTTCTTATTTCTTCAGCCATATTTATTTTTTGTAAGTTCCGCAAATGTCGGATTTCTCGCCTTAGATCAGATTTACGACAACGTATTTCCAAATCATGGGCATGAGTGTGCCGCTGTTCATGCTGCCCATGGCTTGGAATAATTCGAGTAAATATCTGCATGGCAGCTGTGTAATCTTTAACTACAAGATTACTCCGGTACATGGTCTCAAGGTGGCAATTAAGAGTTCTCAGTCTATCTTTGTCCCAAGACAATCTATTTCTCCCATTATTCACGACAGCCCCACTTGCATATGTGTTAAGCCATTGTGTTGTTTGGGCATGGCCAATCTGTAATGACAGTTTAAGTTTATGATGATCACTTAAATGTGTGTTAAGAACTTCAAACTTTTGAACTGAGTTAAAATTTTTAGCATTAATATAGATGTAATCAATTATAGCATATTGGGCACCTCTTTGCCAGGTTGGCTGGGCGGGGCAGTCACCCCTCACATTTCCATTTAACCTCAAGAAGTTGCGTTCGGCCATAATAGATGACCATTTAATTTCATCTTCCGATAAGGGCACAAGCCCTTATGAGATAAGATGTAGATTGAGATCGCCCAGTATAAGAATATGTGTTAAGGCATTTCCGGTTGCCAATCCATCTAAAATTTCTATAAGTTGCTGGAAAAATTCTTCAGAGGTTAATGTGTTACTACACCAATAGATATTAACAATTGCTATTCTGTGGCGAGTATTAGATAGCTTTACTACCTGGAATGAGCCGGAGGGAACCTTGCACATGGTTGCCTCTAGTCCACAGGTTTTTTTTACTGCTAATATGAGCCCTCCTTTAGGTCTGCCGTGGGCGCCTTTTTCTGCGGGGTGAAATGGATAGCATGCGAGTCCCAAATCGGGGACCGGACAAGCCATGTCTCCTGAAGGGCAACAATATCACTGTCACATAAATCCTTGCTTGGTATAGAATTCAAATGGCTATGACCTCGTGTATTCCACGAGATTAAAGTTAGAAGCTTCATTTCATGGCATAGTTATGCTTGTCTTGTTCGATTCATCACCTCTTGTTGCGATGAGCCATTAGAGGATGATGTGAATATACGTGACATGTGGCCCTGTAATGTTGTAGGACCAGGCATTGTTTCTTGAGATAATATGAACCCCAGGTCAAATAATGCCATTCTGGCCTGCCACAAGGTCTCAGCTACCAATAGAGATCGAATGTACAGGCGGGCAACAGACAGCTCCGCATGATTTATAAACTCGATCTGTTCAATATCCAGTGATAGGATAGCTGAGAGGGCTGGAATTTCTGCACAGATGTTAAGAATACTCGACCGATTCAGATCATAGGGTTTAAATGGGGCATCTCGACATTTTATTATAAAACGATGATGAGTTAGGTCTTGTTTCGGTTTGGTCTGCGCCGGTCGATCTCTCGACAGCATTGATGGTCTGGCTGGAGAACGGGCTCTTCTGTCTTGGTCGATGGCAACAATCGCCTTTGGTCCCTGTATGAGGGGTTTAAGCGAAGGAAACCCTTTTTCTGCCAGTTCAGATGAATTCATCTCATTTGATTGATGAATATAAGCTTCAATAGAGGCTTTGATCTCATCTCGTAGCTCCTGTCGAGAAACTGAGGTTTGATTGAAAATAGGGACAGGAGTGGGAATAGAGGCTTGAGGCTGGGGTAAAACGTTTATCTGAGGGTTAAGACTGGCATTACGCTTCAAGTATGCCTCCACTGAGGCTCTGATTTGATCCTCCGTGTTTGTCGGGAAGCTCTCTTCTCTTGGCAGGGCATTATGGGCATCTAGGCTCTGTTCCGATTGGCCATTGGACTGTGGAGCCCGTCTGATGTCAGATTGTAAGGGGTGGATCTTGGTCTGATCATCCACAGATTTAAAGGGTACGGCGTCGCAGGACTCCCGAGTTAAAAACTGTGAGGACTTTTTTTTTGGCAGGGATTTCAAGTATAAGTCAATGGATTTCTGTACTTGCAACTGAATCTCCTTCGACATAGGAGCATTCTGGAGATCAGGCGATTGGGACACAGACTCCACTGGGCTGTGACAGCAGCAATTGAGGAAGTTGGGAGAATTCTATCAGGACTTTTTAACTGAGGGTCTTGCTGTTTGCTATTACATTCGACCATCTGCACCAGATCGTCCAATGGCTTATGCGGAACAACCGGCACAGCTATAAGAGCCGCATCCGGGTTCGAGAAGCCAAGATCAGAAATAGACACGGTCGACTGATCAATTGGTAAATCCTCCTGATTTTTTCGTTTTTTACTCACTGTTGATTTTATGGCAGGAGTCTTGGGCTTGACGAATTGAACTTTCCTTCTTTTGATGGACCGTAATGTAGTGGGTTTGGCAGCAGTTATGCCAAAAACCTCAAACATATTCTTTTGCAGTAGTGGACAGGTGGATTGGTTTGTCTTTGAACTTACGGCAGGTGCATGAATGTCCGCATAGACATTTGGCTCTGGTATAGAGGCAAGCACGGGCATGGGAGCATTTGTACAGCCAGTTGATGGTATCATGACAGAACCTGCCGTTGTCTTAGTGGTACTGTCAAGGGAATTGACATTTTCGATTATAGTAGGAAATAAATCTGTGGACGACTTCGTAGATAAATTGGATTGGATTGGCGCCCCTTCTATTTGTGAGGGTAGATTATTATCATGCGTCTGCGTGTGGGCTGCATAGGTGACTTTTGAGCTAGAGAGCTCTTGCTTCTGACTTAATAGATTGGTTTGTGGTGCGATTTTTGAGTACAGGGAGAGTAACTGTTTAAGACAGGAAGTCTGTTTAGAAACTTTTGCATCCAAACTTTCGTAAAGTTTTGCAATAGCTAACAGGGCTGTATTCATTGCTGACAGCGTATTGTTTAGGGCCAGAGCCTCTGGAAAAGAGTATCTCTCTCTGAGATTAGGGTTGAGAAAGAAATCAGAGACTCGGGGACCCTGATCAAAGCGTGGTTGTCTCGGAGTGGGTGCTATATAGGAGTCAGCTTCCTCTGTTAAATCAGGGGGACGAGACGGGTGTGTAACAAGCGAGCCCGTCGATTCAACCATTGCCGTGTTATCATGAGGCAACACAGGTGATGGGTTCTCACCATTTGCACCAAAATGGTTATTAATATCTCGTTCTAGCTGAATTAAGTCACCGGTATTTGAACACACATAAAAAACTTCTTCAGAGCGCTCCTCAGTCCGATTAGAGAGGTTCATAAAATCAATATCCTCCTCCTCTAATTCCCCAATCACAGTCATATGAGTGTATGCTTGTCTCAGTTTGTGTTGGGCCAGAACTGAGCATTGAACAGGTTGGGGCATAGTGTCCCCCAGAAAGAGAGCTGGAGTTGTTCGTAAATCACCTGCAACACAGGCTGCTATTATTGTGTTATCAGTGGGGGCATTACATGCAGGAAGAAGTTGAAGTGGGGCCATGCTGCCAGAGCTACAACGTTCTAAGGGACGTTTGTTTATGTTCGCCTAACTGGTGATTTGAACCTGGGACCTGCTGGATCATTTCCAACCTCATATCACAGTGAGCGATGGTAAAACAGGGTTATGCTTATTATTTAGTGGACTGATAGGGACAAAGTCTATTCCCAAGCCCCAGCATCGACCTGCACCTGCAGTAATCAGAATGTTGTCTTTTGCATTTAAGCAACTTAATGTGAAAATACTGCAGGCAAAGCTGTACGTGCGGTAATGGGTAAATGGAAGGGGTGGCTTTAATCTTTAGCATGCCGCTTCAGAGGTGCGAACGGTGGGTGATTAGAAGGGAAAGGGTGCATAAATCCTTCACACAATGGTGGGGGTGGAATGGAGGAAAGGCCGGACCAAGGTATGGGGTTTGTATTGCGCGCGAGAGAGGGCGTGATGATGGGGTTTGTGGGGAGCAGATGCGGGCCAGCAGGGAACATAGTTTATTTTATTTATTGAACATTTTTGTGGTACCTATACAGGAAAAAGTGTTTCTTCCAACCGCCACAAGACAAAGGGGGGGGCAGAGGAGAAAAACAACAATAGCAGTCCTACTAGGGCATGTGACATTCGGATTGTGCAAGTGCAGTAAGAGGGGATGACCGGTCGAAGGAAGGTGTGGCCCCGGAAGACCGATAGGGGTCACAGGCAACCAGTGACAGCGGCAGGTGGAGGCTAGCAAGAGAGGGGGAGAGGGAAGGAGGAAGGGAAAATGAAGGTCTTGAGAAGTTTCCAGAACTTCAGGAGATCCTGCTCAAGTCAGAGGGTCAGGGAGACCATTCCCGTGGGAGACACAACTCCCAGGGAAAGAGATCTACCCTCCACTCTCTGCTTGGAGAATCATCTGATCTGCAGAGAGTTGGAGCTAGAGGACTGAAGGACTCTAGCAGGGATGTATTTAGGGAGAGAGAGTTGGATATAACGAGGTCCCAGGCCCCAGAAAGCCTTGTGGATGATGTAGAGGGTCTTGAATTTGATCCTTGCAGCCACGTTGAGCCAGTGGAGAGATTTAAGGATTGGAGAGATGCGGTTTCTGGCATTCAGGGCAAGGATAAGTCTCGCCATCCTATTCTGGATTAGTTGTAGAGGGCAGAGGGAAGCAAGAGGAAGGTTAAGGAAGAGGCTGTTGCAGCAATCCACACTGGAGAGAACCAGAGCTCTGGAGACATTGAGTTTCTGGGGAAGGTGAGGAAGGGGCGAATGCGTCTGAGGAGGTAGAGCTGAAAGTGGGCCTTCTTGGCAAGATCAGCGATGTGAGGTGAGATGGAGAGAGCGTAGTCGAAGATGACCCACAGGTTTTTAGCCTCACAAGAGAGTAGAAGGGAAGGATGGGGCGGGAGTCCCAATGAGAAGGATCTCAGTCTTACTGGCATTAAGGTAGAGATCATTATCAGCACACCATGCCTGGTTAGCAGTCAGACAGTCTGCAATGAGAGAGGAAGGAGAGGAGCAAGAGGAGGGAAGCTTGAAGGAAAGCGGTGTGCCATCAACATAGAACTGGAAATGAGGAGAGAAAGTGGAGATCAGGTGAGCAAGAGGGGCAAGGTAAGTGTTGCAAGAGGATAGAGCCCTGAGGGATGCCACAAGTGGATGGTGAGATAGAGGAGAGAAAAGGGCTCAGTTGCACTTCAGAGGGCCGATTCATGAGGAAGGAGGTCAATCAGTCCAGTGCCCGGTCCATGATGCCCAGGGTATCATGGAGGCAATTTATGAGGGTGAAGGGATTGACTATGTCAAAGGCAGAGGACACATCAAGGAGGATGAGAATGGAAGGAGAGTTGGAGTCAAGGTTTGAGAGCAGCAAGTCATTAAGGGTGTTCAGGAGAGCAGTTACTGTGCCTCTGGCTGCTCCGAAGCCAGACTGGTGTTCATGGAGACATCCAACATATTCAGTGTGACCAACTACCCCAAAAACCTCTCCAAGAGTAGAGAAGTGGCGTTGTGGAGATAGGGCAGTAGTTAGCTGGGTAGGAAGAGTCTGTAGATGGCTATTTTAGGAGTGGGTGCATAAGGGAGTGTTTGAGAGTTAATGGGAAGGAGCCAGTTTCACATGAGTGGTTACAGAACTCAGCCAAGGAGGGAGCAGAGAGGCAATATTGTCCTTGATAGTTCTAGAGGAGCAGGGAAGCACCTGTTTGGAGGAGACTTTCATAGAGCACACTGTCTTGGTGACCTTGTCAGGTGATACAGGTGAGAAGGCAGAGAGTAGGGAGGAAGGACGAGGGGGCGGCAGTGTAGTCCTGGGTGAAGAGGTAGGAGGGAGTGGAGTAGAGGAGAGAGAGGACAGGTGGTCCTGAGTTTTGTAAGTGAAATGGGAGGCCACTGCTATGCAGAGGGCCTCGGAAGGAAGAGGAGAAGTTGAGACTGCAGTAGGATTGACACATTTCCTTGCAGATTGTGAAAAGTTCTGCCATGCTGTTAGTGGTCTGAGAGATGCAGGCTTGTATATGCGCCCACTTCTTGCAATGGATGGATAGTCTGTATTGTCTTTGGAGAAGGCGACAGGCCAGTGTGTCAGAGGATGTATTGTATTTTATTTGGTTATTTATATAGCGCTTTTTCCCCACTTGTGTGGCTTCAATGTGCTTTTTTGGTAGGAACGCCCTTGGTGAGCGTAATCAATGTGCTGGAGAATGCTAAAGGGTTTAGCTTAGGAAATGCGTGCGTGCATTTTGCTGGTCTAGGCTTGACTAAGCAGCCCAAAGAGAGGCCAGGCATGTGGGTGGGCGATGTTGGTGGTTTGGGATGGATTGCTATTGTTGAGAGAGTTGATGTGTGGCCAGCTATACTGAGTTCCTTTCGGATGGTAGTCCCTGTATGCTAGTGGCAGAGGTGTTGAGGTACGTTAGATGTTTCAGTCTGGACGGCTATATGCATTGCTAGACCGGATGAGCACAGCCATAGCAGCATTCTACAGTGCATGGTTGCTTGGCTGTGCCTGCAGCCTGTGTCCTCACTGGTGGTGTGAGGTATACGTACCGTAGACTTTAAAATTATTTGGCTAGAGGTTTCACAATAGAATAGGCTGAGAAGAAGGCTATACCTGAGTTTGAGAGTCTCCTATAGTGGGAGAGGCGCTCAAGCTCTACACCACCACAGGTTTCACAATATAATAGGCCAAGGTGGAGGCTACACCTAGATTTGAGAGTCCTGATGTGCTGGAAGCCAGCCACTTCAGCCACTTCCGTTCCTCAGCTTTGCACTTGCGTTTCAGCGCGGTCAGGTCGGAATCATACCAACTATTGCATTTGGAAGCAGGCTTTATGAGGATCCTCATGGCAGGGACAAGGATGTCTATGGTGTCAGAGATCGAAAGGTGAAGGTAGGAAAGGGCTAAATCAGAGTGAGAGTCAATAGCAGGAATGGGGGGTGAAGATGGCGGCAAAAGCGGCTACTGACACTCGCTTCATTGGTTTAATGATGGAGAAGGAGACTGGCAGTGCTGGCAGGGGCTTAGCTGGGGAGTCAGGGAGCTCCAGATGGGAGGAGCGGAGAGAGTGATCAGACCAGAAGAGAGGAGTAGTGAGAGGGTTAGAGAAGGGATTTCAGCTGAGATAAGCACACCCAAGGTGTGCCCGGGAGAGTGAGTTGGCCAAGAGGGAAGAATAGTGAGGGAAAGAGTGCCCCAGAGGTTGCGGAAGCATAAAGTGTCAGACTCTGGAGTGTCAAGATGGATATTGAAGTCTCTGAGGATGACGAAGTTCGTGGTAGAAGACAGAAGAGTGGAGGGAGATCGACCCTGGGGTCCTATAGATGGCAGCGAGAGTGACCAAAAGAATAAGAGAGACTACAAGCCTGCAGACGAAGGAAGAGTATGATTGAGTGAGTATGACAGAAGCAGGGACCCATTCAGGGAAGACAAGGGCCACTCCACCTCCAGACCGGTGAGACCTGGGCTTGGAGAGTGTCTTGTATCCTACAGGAAGGAGAGTGTCAAATGCAGTGACAGAGCTGGCATTGAACCAGGTCTCAGTGAGAGCGAGGACGTCAAGGTCAAAGTCTTCAAGGAGGTGACAGATGTCAGAGGAGTGTTTAACAGCACAGCGAGAATTGAGGGTATCAAAGTGAAGCTGGTTGCCACCTTTAAAGTTCTTCTGAGGTGGGGTACAGGGACGTGGTACTGATGTGATTGGTGGGGGGGAGGAGGCCAGAGGGGTGGCAGTCAGAGGAGTGGCAGGAGAAGGGAGGGAGTTAATGAGAGACGAGAGATGGCTATCCAGAAGGAAGAGGTTGGGCTAAAAGCCCTGGGCCATGATAGTGCCATTTTGGTAAACATTAATGATGCACCTAAAAGGAAGACAAGTATGCCAAGAGAACTTCCCATCTGGTTCCATTAACGGGCAAGGAGGAAACCGGGTATAGGATAGAGACCATATGGGGAGTCCATTGGTCAGGAGAAGGGACAGTGAAGAGAATGTCAGTGATAGTCTGTCTGGAGGAAGCACTGATGTAGGTATCAGCAATAGGGAGGCCTGGGTCGGAGGCCAGGAGTCCTTTCTCAAACCTTTTCCTTCCAGGCTTCGAGAAAGAGGTAGGGTAGATGCTAGAGTAACAGTTAGAGTAGATAGGGGAGACAGAGAGCACTGTGAGTGCAGGGGGAGGTGGGTGTGTCAGGAAGAGGGACTGCACTGTGCAAAAGGAATTCACCAGGCGGCCTAGCAGCCAATACAGCGAATACATCAGGAGTCCACTGAGAAAGGACTTAAGTTACAGCATAGTATCACAACATGGAAGAGATAGGCAGGAAACAGGTGAAGGGCCTAAATTATAACACTGTCACAGGAATTACAAAATGCCCAAATTCGAGATTTTAAAAATGTAGCTGAGGGGCCAGGTTTTAAATACAGTCACAAGAAGTACAAAATGCCCAAATTCGAGATTTTAAAAATGCAGCTGAGGAGCCAGGTTTAAATACAGTCACAAGAAGTACAAAATTGCCAAATTCGAGATTTAAAAAATGCAGTTGAGAGGCCAGGTTTTAAACAGTCACAAGAATTACAAAATGCCCACATTTGAGATTTTGAAAATGCAGCTGAGGGGCCAGGTTTTTAAATACAGTCACAGGAATTACATTCAGAGGCAACGAGATGTGATTTTCAAAAGTACAATGGTGATGAAACTTAGAGTAAAGTCAGCGCAGACCAAAACATCAGATTCAGTTTTCAAATGCAATTGGCGTCAGTGATAGAATAAAGCGAGCGGGTTACTGGATATGCAAGAGTCGGAGCAACATGTTATCCGGTGTGAAGCCGGCGAGCGGGGAATGGGGCTCCTTCAGCCCTGTACAGGACCAGCCATGGGAGCCCCTACCCTTCAATGGTGGCCCTTAGAGGGGGTGCGCCCTGCCGGCTCCCCAGGCCTAATGTGCTAAGTGTGGTAGGCGGGTCAATCACGCGGCTCGTAGGAGGCAGGTTGAGTGCCTCAGCAAGTTGCAGGAAGCCCGCCGGCCATGTTGGAAAGGCTCAGGCTAAAGTAAAAACAATTTGTTCCTCTAGGCCTCTGGGCCTTTCACAGGATGTTGCAGGATTTTTATTTCTTTTCTTGTACTTCGACCACTGCTTAGTGGTAGAAAGTGAGTGAAAGACCTCACTCTACAGCAACTTTCCAATTGAAGATTGCAAGGTTTTTAGTACAGAGGTGTGTTCCTTTACTTCCAGTTGTATGTTATTGTAAAGGTTCACCAGGGATGTCAGAACCAAGTTAAAGGCAGATGTAGAGACTGATCATAAGGAGCTTAATTCATTAGGAAGATCTGTGTTGGGTACCGCCGGCTCGGACACTGGGGAGGTAATAGATGTCTCTAGACGTGAGTCTTCAAGATTGTCTAAAAATGTCAGGCGTATTAGAGATAGAGAAGTCTGTTGACGGGACGTCATCTGTAGTATATTTCTCCAATTCATCCTCAACGAGTGCTTCAACTACTAGATTTCCGCAATCCACTTCCAACTCGCGCACCCACCTATTGAGTTGTGAGGGCAACTATACGTTTCCAACACAGACAGACTTTTAATTGCAACTTTCTGACTCAGACTTTCTTAGTTTCTTTAGGAAGGGAAATCCCACCTTAGTATCGGGCAAGTTAGGCTTCAACCATCCTGGCATTTCAGTTAATAAAACCTTTCTGTTTGCACTTTGAATCTGTTGTCTGTGCCTTGCTTCCTGATGCCTTCACAATGTATACATGTCATCTAACCAGAATAGTCAATTTATGAATCTCTGTTGATCTATAAATATATCAAAATATAGCACTATTGTGGATACTTCGTTTTTTGCTACTCGTTTCCAGAGGAACCCACTTAGGTGTGACATACTGCTCCGTGAAAACCTCTGCTCTTTCACAGAGCTCTGCAAGTACAGACTAGTGTTGTTAGCACTGCTGCGGATACTTTGTTTCCTGCTACTCATTTTCACTCTGACCCAGTTTGGTGTGCAATACTGCTCTGTGAAAACCTCTGTTCTGGAGTGGAGCACAGCAGAGTACAGGCAAGTGCTGTTAGCACTGCTGAGGCTTGCCAGTGGGTGGCTGTTGAAGACAAAAACTTCCTTCTTGTACATATGTACAACCTTGGAAGCAAGGAAGCGAGACCCACAACGACAACATGAATTCAGAAAAAGCACTTTTTGACTTAGCTCTGACCCTTCCATTGCCTGCATCTTTGGCGGAGGACCCAATTCCATTGGGGCAAATGACTCCGCCGGTAGATATTTCCCCTGCTAAAACTAAGCACAAAAATAACTTAATCCCTCCCCCACACGGCTGCAAGTGATCACTCACTGACTTGAACCCGCGAAGAGGGGGCGTTGTTCTGTTCAGAGCAGGATGTTTAAGGAATGTTAAGTTATCATGGGCATAGTGCTAAAGAGGACACATACTTGAATACGCCACTTATTTTTTGTGATTTTCATAAACCGTAATTCGTTTACTTCCTTCTCTCCGCCTCCTTCTGAATTGCCACAGAAGTGATTTCCCTACAATGTTGAAGCAAAATACTGAGGGAGAAATGAACCACACCCTGCTGACAGCATTACATTTTGGGCACTCCTCCTTTGTCAGTCTATATGAAAACATCAATACGGAAGTGAAAGTTCACGCTGTTCAGTTAAATGCCCTACAAAACAAGGCTAGATTATATGCATCCGGAGAAAGATCTTTGTTCCATCTTTCAGCCTAAAAATTTAAATAACCAAACCGAGGATAACGCGCCTTTGACTGACTGTTCTTGAAGATGGTAACACGCTGAATGTATCCGTGGTCTACCCAACTTCTATGGTGGAGAGCAAGGTCTCAGAAGGAAATGACCAGCAAGTGGACTCACAAGTTATCATAATTCCCTCGGGTACTTGGGTAACCCAGAACTACAATCAAAGAAGTCTAAAAATGCTAAAAAAAAAAGAAGCAATAGGAAATGTATGAGAAACATCATACTAACAGAATCTTCGTCTCACGGAGATGCACCTGCGGAACCACCCTTTGGAACAACAAAATCAAAATCCAAGAAACCAAAGTTACCCTTGCCCAAACCAATCGACAGTCTGCCGTACACTATTTTGGCCATTGGCCCCTTATCGGGTGCTCCCACTCAGTCTCAGGGGCATTCGATAGGGTGCCAAACCTCCAATCCTATGTTAACTGAATTGCTTTTCTCCTCTTTTAAGGTGGACGTTAATAGGCAAAGGTTTGCCCCCATGAGTTGGTTGTCTCTTCATTACGCAAACCTTCTGTTCAAGGCCCTGTTTCAGTTTTAAAAATCCAAGGGGTTTATCACAATCTGCCCATAGTTATGGCCGTCGGCGATCAGGAGTTCCTATTCAAGATACTATTGTACAAGAACCAAGAAGACCGCTGAGGCTTCTATTAGAACATTTCCTTAGAGAAGACATCCCATTAATTCTGAACAGAATTAAGGTCTTGTTGTTGTTTTCAGAAGTTCCAAACCTCAGGTCTATCGCCACTTGAGACATAGATTTGGTTGAATTTATAGATCCATCCAGGACAGACAGTCACTTTGGGTATTTCATAAAAAATGGTATACAAAGTGATCATAAAGAATCCACTCCATTCAGAAAATCACACACTATGATGCATCTTATGAGCACAATTAGGGCAATAAGAATAATTCCGGGTTGCCCCCTATGCCTGCAGATATTGTTATATCTGCTGGCGAGAGAGGAGAAAGAGAGGGTGGTGTGTTATGCTAATCAGGTCAAAGTAATTAATTCTGAGGTTGCTGACTGGTCATGGCCAGCTAGATCCTTAATTATCAAAACTGCAACAACGTAAGGACACCACTGCCATCTATAGTATGTTGTAATCCCTAAAAGTACCTTGGAATACCTGTGGCTATGCGCACCTCTTCACGAATTCACATATTGGTAGTATACTAAAGGATCATACCATAATGTTATTACAAGAAACGTGGCTCACTCTATCTCCCCTTTTAGATGGCTACGTTATTGCTTTCCAGCCTACTACTCAGGGTAGGGTGGGCCATCCTTCTGGGGATTTAATTACAGCAGTGAAATCTAACAGGGGCATGATAATTACAAAAGATTACTATCTTAGAACCTTTACCAGAGCCCTTAACAGGTCACACACTACTAATTAATAGCAACTGGCTTAAGGGAACTTGCTAATTGCGTGTCTTTCTGGATAACATCACAGAATATATCCTGGAATGACTTGGTCTAACTACGAATCTATACATATATATTTGTTTAAATGTATTTGTATGTTCGGGGTTGACTCCAGCCCATTAACAGTTGGTGGGCTGACATTTTGGCTCAAGGTCGGCATTCCAGTCCAGGGTGTACTGCTGATAGTGACATTTCACCAACCCCACCCATTCGCCATACACACGCCGTGGTTCAGCCCTCTGCTATCAGTATAGGCGATTTCGGGAGATTGCAGATGTTGCCACTTTTCCAGAAATAGGAAGTTAGGACACAAGGTCGGCATATCAGCCTGGGGTGTACTGGTGATAGTGAAATTCGACCAACCCCACCCATTCGCCCTGCACAGGGGTGGAGCAGGGTATGGCCTGTGCTATCAGTATAGGCGATTTCAGGAGATTGTCTGTTTTGTGATTTTTCAATAATAGGAAGTTATGACACAATTAAACATACACAAGGCTATAGCAGACTACCACATGCATGCCAGCTACAAACCCGGGCAACGCTGGGTGGTACCGCCAGTGGGAATATAATTGTTTCCGGTAATTTTAACTCTTCATGCTAAAACACAAAAAATTCCAAGGATGAATTGGAGTATATTTGTGATTCAACTGAATCATCCCATCAAATTCATTATGGTCAAATGAGGGTTGTGTGTATGTCCTCAATAGGCATGTTTATGCTGAATGGTAACATGTCAGGTGATATCCCTATGCGATCGAGTTGGCATAGAAGCGCAACAGAATCTACTTTGGACTACATTTTTGTAAGTAAGAGCCTTTAATTAGCCTGTAATTCCTTACAGGTACCTGATACAAGGACATGTGATCACAATATATTATCATGTAATTTTGACATGCACATGAATATGACTCTGAGAAGTGGACCCACAAATCTACTGGTTAATCCTGGCAACAACAGAATGAAACGGAGTGATAAACATTAAAAAAACATAATGGGACAGTTATTGAAGAATGCAAGCATTCGACTCTTGCTTGGAAATTTGATACATTCAATTCTGATTCTATGGGCCTCATTACAAGTGAGGCGGTAAGGAGTTAACGGTGCCAGTAAAGGTGCCGGCGCCGATAAACCTGTACCGCCTCATTACGAGGTTCCCTTGCGGGACCCGCTCTGGACGTCTGGTCCCGCGAGGGGTCCAGCATGCTAACAACGGGCCTGTCATTAACAGGCCCGTTGTTAGCATGCTCCCCATTCCCATTGAGCCCTATGGGGGCTCAAATGGGAATAGGGATGTTCCGGGTTCCCTGAATGGGGAAATACCGGGCCCTCCAAAATCGGAATGGCCCGGTATTTCCCCATTTAGGGACCACGGACCAGAGTTTGGAGGCAGCCATGCCCTTAATTAGTGCATGGCTGCCTCCAAACTCGCAATGAGGCCCAATGTATTCTTATGTTAACGTTAAAATTAAGGTGTCTTTCCCCAACAATAGGATTCAAACATATGATTATAAACAGAATAAGCAACACCCTCAGTAATCTGATGTGCTTTTCTTAGAAACAAAAAATCTGAGGAGAACAATTAATAAGATCAAAAAGAGATAATTGAATCCCATGTTGTGGTCTATGGAAATCAAAAAGGCTGTCAAGTACATTGTTATCTATTCCTACAAAGGGATGGTGAAAAAATGTTGGGAGTCCTCTTAAGAAAGGCTGACTCATTAGAAGGAAACCAAATAGATACACCAATCAATCTCATTCCCGAATCAGTTTGGGTTTGATACCCTTTTAAGTTAATGAGGACCTTCGTGCAAAAGCTGCGTGGTCCATTGACTTTGAACAGGATGATAATATAGAAATCATAGCTATGGCCAGCTCCTCTCGGGCAGCTTGACCGAATAATTGATCCAATAGGCTCTTTTATTTTGGCTCCCAAAATGTGGTCTATGATTCTGTTTATACTCTTTAAGCAATTACTGAGGGATCACATAATTCCCCTATCCTGGGAACCCTACGTAATTCCTATATTTTCAAGGGGCATTAGATCTGAGCCCAAAAACTACAGGTCCATCAGCATAATGTATTCAGACAGCAAGATATTCAATTCTTTAATCTTGGGGGAACTGGAAAAGTGGGCAGCTATCAATGGAAGACTTAAAAAAATACCAAACGGGGTTCCAGAAAAACATCAGCATGACCCTGTATGTTTTTATACTTAAATATCTTCAAGAATTAGCCTGGACTAAAAAATGAAAAACCATCTATGTGGTTTCAATAGATCTATCAGCCTCACTCGATTTAGTGAACAGAAACATGTTGTCGTCCCAACTTGCTAGATGGGGACTCCCTGCTGGATTATTGGATGTCATAATCCATCACCACAAGGATTCCAATATTCAAGTGATATTTAATCATCCTGGTCATTTATCGAGAATCATTTTGACCTGTTCAGAGTTGAGGCAGGGTTGTATTCTAGCACCCTGCCTGTTTAACCTAAATGCTTCAGACATTAATGAGTATCTAGAGAAAGCAGCCTTTATCTCACCCTAACTTATTGATCCCAAAGTTCCTTGGCTGTCATATCTGGATGGTCTCCTACATTTTGATAATACACAGATCCGTGTTTAGAGACTTATTAACGTGTTCTACGCTTATACCATGGATAATTGCCTCAAGATTAACCTACGATAAAAACTAAAGTCCTGGCAATAAGAGCCTCAAATAAACCTTTGGGATTTACATGGTTTTTAAACTATGTAAAATTGGAAACTATAGGTGATTTAATTTACCTGGGGTTTCCAATTACTTTCAAACTTAATAACACTCATATTGGGTAATTTGTGCAATATAAGGCCAGTGCCATTGCGGGCCAGATGGCAAAATACAGAACGTTTTCCGTTTTACCAATGATAAAGATTTATGAGGGAAAGGTTGTACTTAACCTAATCTATGGGGTCGAGATCTTGCAACAGTGAGTGATGGATAAACTTGACATTCTTGGAGCAAAGATGTGGCGCAAAGTGTTGAAGCTTCTGAACTGTATTCCTACTTGTGTTATCTGATTTGAGTTAGGCATAAAATCATTGAGAGTGGGAGTGAAATGGAGGTTTTTGTTGTATAACACAAAATTGTAGTCCTGCCTAAGGATTTTATATTCTATGACCTGAAGAGTTTATTAAGTTCTTCTATTGAGAATTATGTCTTACATTTCCCCAGAACTTCCACTTCTTTATTTAAAATCTGGAAATAAGCAACACCTCTTCTTGTCACGTTTGCAATGTAGATGTTGCTGTCAAGAATGTTAACTATCATACTCATAGCTATGTTTTTATCTGTTTTGCTTGTTGCCACTTAATTAATACCCTCTTAGTATATTATTCTATCTGATTGCAACACTAAAATCAGTGTTGCCTTACTTTGTATTCCAGTTGAGGGCACTTTCCATAATCTTCAACAACACTCTTTTAACTTCCAATGACATATACATTTTTCACAGACATGTGAATCTATGAAAATCTTTAAGTTCTTTTGAATATATCTTAAGCCTCCACAAATATGGCTCCACACATACACAAACACTTCATGTTAAGGAGTGGTTGTTATTTTGCAATTCTGTTATTTTTTTTATTTCATCGATTTCTTTTTGTTGTTGTTGTAGCTGCTCCTCTGTCCCGTGCCGCCATGGACATGGACTAGGGACTTGGCAAGGTGCCCCGCCTTTCCATTCCCTGATGGCCATCGTGGGTAAGTATTTGGTTGAATGACCAACCAGCACACAGGACACCTACCACCATTAAAAGGTCAGTAGCTATGGTGTAATGGCCCCAACCAATAATATCAGCACATTGCAAGTAGTATAACAATGTACTTATGTCATTGTTACAGGTTTTACCTCACAAATATAGGAAGAAACTTCACTGGGAGAAAATCCCTCTGTGAATGGAAATAATATCCATCACAAGAAATAATTTCCCCAAGATTCAGGTCAGTAGTCCCCTTTAACCTGGTTGAATATTATATACAACTCATATACACGTCATAAGAGTCCTCCCTCACACCGATCTTTTATATATTGTTATGAGGATTTTATTACAGATTTAACAAAAGGATTAGATGAACGATTTATGTTCCGCCATTAAGTGACTGTCTGTCCTGATGAAGGCCCAATAGAAAACTCATAAAGATGATCACCTGGATGTGTGAATTATCATAACAGGGGTTGAAACACCAAGTATCGACAACATTCCATAGAAACATCCTGTTGTGAAACAACAAAGCAGCAAATACAACCACTTGTTTGCAGCCGACAGGCAATGCTTTGAACAACCACTGTGTAGACAAAAGGACTCCATCCAGCTATTTGAACAAATATGTAAAAAATGAATACTCATTGGATGTATCGAAAAGTGGTTGGACCTGCATACCCACACAGAAGAACTATCTCAAATGTATCAGAATATATCTATTGCATATAAAGCACACCTCTTACTAAACCCACACTGCCCATGTACACTTTAAAGAGCTGGGAATAGTGTACCGCGCAGAATAAAAAAATGTTTTTATGCTGAATGTTATATGTATGAGAATTCATTTTTCGTTGTCATGAACTGTGTTTATTGTGTCTAATGAAATTTTGAATAATACATTTGAATTCTTTAACATACAAGGACAAGTGAGGCTCAGTGCGGCATTTATTCCACATCTGCATGTGTGTTATAGGTGATGCAAGGTCTGGACACATGAGGGAGGGGTAGCTTTATACTCACTTTGCTTAATATTTACAATACCCACTATGGGTATAAGCCCCGCGGCAACAGAAGATTAGGGGCCGACCCTTGTTTTCCATTCCTATGAAGTTTGTCTGCTTTTTGCTGGTATAGAAAGCCAGTATTTCTATGGTGGAGAGGAAGGGGGAGGCAGAATCATAAGTTATGGTCTGTCCCTCCCCTCTGCCATACAAATGCATAAAAATGGGGTGTGATTTAAATGTATGGCGTTAAAGCCTTATGCAAGGCTTTTAAGCCTTTCGTTTACATTACGACTCATTGGGAAATTACCTCCACAGAGGTTATTTTTTGTATGTGATAGGTTGGAGAGGAGACGTGCTTTTGTACCACCAAGATTCAAAAACCTCACAGTTTAACAAAGAGGGTGCTTTATCAGCATTCTATGCTGAGGGTCTAGACAGCAGTCGGTTCCAAACTGATATTTCACAGTTTGCCACTGAGAAAAGATGAGACAACTGTAACTGGAAGACACTTTATTAAGAACAGGGGTGACATTTCCCAACCCTTCAGGTTGGCAGGGCTAGGTTAAAGGGGCAACCTATGTCTACAAATCACAACACAATTACAGCCCAGTAAAATGAAAGAATGGGTAAAAGACGAATATTTGAGCAAACCTCCAATTCACCACCTGAACAAGATGAGTCTTAGCTGCGCTGAGCTGCTGTTCCCCAACCTGTACATGGCTTTCAACTGAAGGAGCTTTCTAGTCCCTAACCCAGAAGAAGCTTAGTCCCATTTTCTACTGCACCTACTTGCTTTCCCATGGATGAGAGCTGCTTCCGGTTGACTTAGCCACTCACACCAAAGCACGATCAACATCAGGGCCTTTAAATGTTTCCAGTTGAAATGGGCCACATAGCTCTGGGTAGCCTGAGCAGCTGCCCCATGTTCCAGTCTTACGACACAGAAACAAACTCCTGTAATTTGGGACATTAAACGTGGGCAGCACCCGCATTGCAAGCCATCGCCTCCTTCTGCAGTGTCTGGCAACATTCCTAGGACCTCATTGACTTTTTATTCAGGTTTCCTTGACATTAGCACGCTGCTGAGAAATGATTAGCTTTTCAGAGGACATTTGGTGTTTCAGACCCCTGCTGGATGCCTTTCCTGTGATAATATGCAACTATTAACCAGCTTGCTTTATTCTTTTGACATTATTATAGTTTATAAACACTCCACTTGCACATCAGACAGTTTGTCCCAGCTGTTAGCCAAGGGGGGCTCCCAAACATCAAGCTGAAAATCCCCACCAGCACTGACACATCTTTAACAGGACCAGCCCCAGAGCCACATGGCAGACTGACCCAAATTATGCAGAACCGAGCTTTGCTGCTATGCTCCTCAACAAATGCAAATACATTCAGTAAGTATGTGTATGTGTGAACAATATTGCTGTACATTTATTACATTGAAATTATGTAGGAGGTAAAACAGCCCAGGGAGTTGATGCACCAGGTGCATCCCATCAAAGCCACGGGGGGGTCTTAGAGACATTTGTTGATTACAACAGTGCTAAGAAACTACAGGATTGTGCCAGGAAGCACTGAAAACAATGTCATGTTTTGGATGTTTTCATTTTGGCTGAAAGTTGGCAAAGCAGATTTTCTTTATAAAGCATGAAAAAGGCATTTATCTTCATTTATTAGGTACATTAAAAGAAAATGTGTTCTGAGATGTGTTCACCATTAGTACCCGGCGTGGGTGTGTCCACGGGATTACACCGTGGTGATTGGCTCGTTTCCGAGCCATACTACGGTGTAATCCCGTGGACGCACCTACGTGCATGCGTTTGTTCCTGGCGGGGGGGGCGTGGCAGCCCCTTAGCCAATGAAGAGGCTTGTAACGGGGCAATCGCCGCTCCACGCCTCCCCAAGGCTGGAGGCTGCCTTTGTCCCCCGCCGGGGACTCAGGTACGTTTTTTTGGTTCCTCCACACCCCACTTACCTTCGTTTTTCTTCTTTTCTCCGGAGCAAACGCGCTGGGAACAATTCTGTTCCCAGCACGTCCGCTCCGATGGCTGCCATGGAACGGAAAACGGACTATGTTTTCCCTTTCCCGGCAGCCATTTTACTTGATTTTCTTAATTTTTTTTTATTCGGTTCCGAAACGCAGCAGCGTTTCAGAACAGAAAAAACTCCATTAGTAACCCGGTCTAACGGGCCAGGGTACTAATGGCTATAAGCCCCTCTACTGTGGGCCAATACCGCCCATGGTAAAGCCCCCGGGGCTTCGTTAACGCCCGAGCATAGCTCGGGCCTGTAACTTCGGCCCTGGGGGAATAACCTGGGGAGGTGCTGGCCCGCCGTCTCGTGGCTTATTGCCACATTAAGGACCTCCTGTAATTATAGAGCATGAAGCAGGCACATTTGCTCAAGTATGCTTTGGCAATAAACATGCCAGAACTGCACAGGAAGCTCGTAGCTCTGCGCATCCATAGAAAACAACACCAGCTAACACAAGCTCCTATCTACGTAACCACACAAATCACCCTGGCACTGTGTATACACCAACCCACTGCACTACACTCCCGAACTCTCCATATCGCGAACACCCATGCTCCACGGCACATATGCACTGCCCAGCACTGTGCATACCCAGTCCTCACTGTACTGTAATGTACACCCATACTGGCCAGCACAGTGCATCACACACCACCGGTTTGCTCACCCACACAGCTCTGCCCTCACGCCACCCACTGCAGTGAAGACATGCACACAGCCCCAACACTGCTCTGCACTTACACCATACCCACATTGTACACATGCACAAAGCCCCTACACTGCTCTCCACTTGCACCATCCCCATACTGTGTGAATCTACACTGCTTCAGACCCTGCTCTTCACACACTCCGTCCAACCCTGCACTCACCATCCCCCACACTGCATGCAGGCTCATAGCCCCAAAACTGCTTTGCGCACACTACCTCCAGCACTGCCCATCCTCACACACAGCCTCCTGCAGTGCACACATGCTCACACACTGCCACCAGTAGTGTACTGTACGCAAAAAGCTGCATCACCACCACACACATTTACCACAGTACTGCATTGTACTGTAGACAGACAGGCAAACTCCAGCAATGCACACACATACTGCCCAGTTACCTCCCTCACATACTTCCACAGAACTGAACACATATTCTGCTCCCGCACTATACAGAAACTGCCCCAGTACTCTACCACTGCTTCAACATGGACTTGGCACTACCCTGCATGCACTCAAGTGTGCGTGCACACCCCCACACCATTCCAGCACTTCACTGAACACATATGAACCCACGGTGCACATGGTGCCACTGCACTGCACACTCACACTGCAACCAGCCACACACATATACATCCTACCGCACAAAACACAAACACATGCAGCTCCGTGTCTGTCTGTGCAGTTATATCTGGGCATGCTGAAGTCTGGGCTTACTGTGCTGGTGGTCATACTGGTATCTTGCTTTACTGTGACAACTACAAATAATGGAACGTGGCCTTACTGTGCTAGCTCAGCATATTTAAATTCACCATTGCTTATGATAACTTGGCATATTGGTATCTCGCCTTTCTGTGCTAAGTGGGCATAATGAAACCTGCCGTTAATGTCCAAATTGGGCGAAACGGAATCTTGCACTGCTATGCCAACTAGACATCATGGAATCTTTCACTGTCTCCTAATTGGGCATTGTGGAGACTGGCACTGCTGTACTAATTCTGCATAGCCTTGACAATGGAGTGAGTACCTGGGCAAAGAATGGTAATGGGGCAAGAACCTGGTGCATTAATGGCAATTTCTGGTAATTGTATGAGTATCTTGGATTTTGATAAGAAAACCTTGAAATGGGGAGTACACAGGCTTCTGATGTCATTACCTGGCATAGGGTAGCAAGATATGCCACATTGTGCGAGTACCAGAGCAGGCAAATCCAATACCTGAAAAATGGTGGCACTCTGTGGAGTTATGATCGAAATAGCTGGTAATTAGCATTAGTACCTAGTGTTTAGATTCCAATGCCTATAAAATGCTGATGTAGGAGCCAAAACTGTTGGCTTCACCTGTGCTTGTTCTAAGTAGAGTCTAAAGTGTTACAGTGGTCATGGTAATAGGCAAATGAGTAATTCGATCTGACAACCTTTATAGTGGCCATTAACTAATATATATATATATATATATATATATATATATATATATATATATATATATATATATATATATATATATATATATATATATATATATACCCCTTGCTCCTTCTCAAATACTCCTCCACTCAGATCATCTTCTTTTACCACCACTATCACTCTTAATTTATTAACAACTCTCCTCACTTCTTTCACTCTCACTTTCAGATCTCTCCCATTCAACTCTTCCACCAACCAGGGAGAAACTTTGAACTGATTGATAAAACCCAGAAATCAAATGTGTCCTCCTCTCTGCACATTTAACAACCTTATCAAGCCTCCACAAGTGTTCTTCAGTCTCAGAACTGGTAGACATTTTTGGGGAGGATCTTTCCCACAGAAAGAGCTTTCACCGCTTGCAAAGTGAAGCCATTGCGGGTCCTAACTGTTGCAGCTCTTCGTGTAAGGCTGGGAGAAGCTTCAGCACTTTGCAACAACTGAAACTCTTGCTACATTCAACCGTGTCTCAGAAAAGACTGAATCATGGTGCCATGTGCAATATACATACAGAGAGCATGGATCTAGTAGAAATAAAAGCAATAATGAAAGAATATGCCATGCGTACTGAACGCAAACAACACAAGATTAGCACGTTTTCGAGATCATCGTGGACTATGAAATTATTGGTCATTTCTTCTCTGTGGCTATTTCTCTAAAAAGAGATGGTAAAGGAGAGAGAAACAGCAGTGCAGTCATTAAGGACGGTAGAGAGGGATGATTGGTCCAGATGGAATTTCTTATTTATCCTATTTGTCATATTGCATGCATTTTATATAATTCTATGTTTGATTTATGTCTGTTTATATATTTGTAAATAAACCAGTGTGTGTTATGTAGTAAATACATATGAAAACAAAATATATATTGTGAAACACAACATATTTTCTGGTTCAAGTTATTGTTTATGGATAGGTGAGATTGTTGTATCAATAACCATATCAGCACACACCACACTTTTAATGCTGTCTATGAATGTTTTGTGACGGGTCCAACGGTAACCCTGCCAGTGCTACTGGCGCGTTGCCGCCGGACCCGTGCATATCTAACGGTGTCTGACTTCCCAGTGCCACCAGGAGATCACAACCCTGGCGGCCTCGAAAGTTAGGCATCAGTAAAATGTAATCCCCATTCCCATAGAGTCCTAAAGGACTCTATGGGAGTGGAGACACAGAAGCACCGGCACCGTTGCTAACAGTGCCGGTGGTTTCATGACCGGTCTGCCTACCATGGCCGCTGTGCCCAGCAGAGTCAGACCTGTCAGGCACAGTGTCTTCGGCAGGCAGACCTGTAATATGCTGGTCCAGAAACAAGGATGCCGGTAAGCTTACCGGCGGATGGGTCTGTCTTGATCTCCTCTAACTCGCCATGTGTTATTGCCAGCTTTTTGAGTGAGCTTCCCCAAGTTGTGTCCCATGAGTGCTCTGGCACCCTAGTACTTTGAACTTCCTCCAGCAGGGGCATACCAATACAAATGAAATCACAGTGTGCGAGTTCTTTCCATCTATGCCACCTTAGTGATATAGGACACCGGCAGTGTGACCTTCTCCACCAATGTATTGTCAGTGATACAGAGGTTTTTGTAGCTGTAGTGGCAGAAGGTACATTTTAAAAACATATTTGGATTATTTGATTGTTGAACCTAAAAAAGGTTTTGGAGACAACTGTAAGCTTCTCCCTCCTGTCCCCAATTCTAGAGGAGCCGGAAATGCAGAAACATATTTCGGTACTTTATTTCCTGATTTGGAGGAACCTCATTCAAATATTGTTTTTCCCTTTTTTGCACGACAGACAACCCATTATGTTGACCATCTATAAAACATTCAAGTCCAACACACTGTTTGAACAATACAACAATATCAAAGCACCCTCAAAACAACTACTCTGAGATCTACAAAGAGATTAAGAGATCTTTGTTTCCTTAAAATCCCGGCTGTAAGATTTCAAATGTTCGAAAGTATGTTTTACCAGTACACACATACTTCATTTCAAGCTGTTTTGATTAACATGTGTTAACAATCTACTTTAAATATTGTGCCATAGATGAGAAATCTACTACTTAATTAAAGTGCTCCTGTGTTTTTAAAACTGCCCTCATTTGGTGCTCTTTCTTCAAATAAATCTAAGACATATGTTTATAGGGGTTAAACCCTGTGGGACTCTACCCTAGAGACGTATGGATTGGGTTGTGTCAGTGGCAAAGTCGCCAAGGTGTCCCGCAGCCGCCCAGAATGTGTGTGTCTCCTGTGCCCCTGTAGACCACACATCTGTCACAAATGTTAACTTGGGCCTTAAAGAGATAAATAAGCAATACCTAAACAGTGTTTAAAGCTTTTTGGAACTAACAATCCTTTCCTGCATACCATGTCAGGGGAATAGAAATCCATAAGGTGGCTGCTAGCAGTGAAAAAGATCAGCCAGCCATCCATCAGATTGTAGTGGAATATTGGAGTGTCACAGTGAGAAGTAAATCCAAAAGCAGGTTTCTTGAAGGTTGAAAAGAAAGCTGGATATACATTAAAAGGGCTTTATCGGGGGCATGAATTTATTTTTTAGCAAGATGCAAAGTCAGTAGTTTTGGCTTTTGAGAAGGCATGGGGTAGGCATTTGCCAGGCACAACCATAATGTTACTACCTGGCCATAAGAGGGCAACAGCTGGGAAATGGTGTCAGTGCCTGGGCATATGGCGGGCTCCTGGCAAATGCCATCTAATAAGTATACACAAGCCAAAAACGTTGACCTTACCAATGCCTGTTTTTAATAGGACTTTGGTTTAAGGAACAGATTCTTGGACATCCATAATGCTTATACATAAAGTGGCTGGAAGCAGACTTGGTTTTGGATAGGTTAATTACACCTGTATCACATTTACAGCTGCAATTAAATCATGAACTCTCAGGAAACAGTTTAGAAATATCTCTGGCAAGCCCTTTAAGGGACAACGTTTGAGGACGTGTTTTGGGCGCTGAGGGGTAGGCAGTGGATGGGAATGACTGTAGGGATTAGCATGGCCTTGGACAGTCAATAGGTGGGTAAATAACCAAACAACACTGACAAGCTTTGTGTTCCTCCACACATCCCATCTCCCTCTTATCTGCACTCCAATATAATTGTTTTGGCTGACAGGTGATACTTAAGCGTCACCAAATAGCCACAACTAAAAATGGATAGTATAATTGGAGCAATATATATGTCCAAGCTTCTTCAATCTTGCCACTAGCCGAGTTTCCACATTTTGTACCTGCTTAAGCGTCTTCTACAGTTTAAGGGCATGCCTAGATACTTGCTTCTATTGGTAATAAGCGGATAACTCCTTTGGAAGCTAGTCACAACTGTCCCTTGATGGATCCAATGAACACTTCACACAAAAATAAGTTTCTAGATCTGTACTAACACAGTCAGGATACATTTGAGATAAGTGCCTATGCAGTTAAAGTGGTTTTTCATAACAAAACTGGATATGCTACATGGTTTTTGCATGGTTCCTAATGTAATAGTGATAATAAGGTTCCATGTGAAAATGTCCCCAGGAAAATGTAGCCATGTGAAAATGTACTCAGAAAAAAGTTGTTTTGAAAAATGTAGTCATTCAATGCAAGCAATCCAAAGTGTGAAATTGTTGCCATTAATAAGGTCACCAAAAAGCTAATTTTTAATACACAAAAGTACAAGGCTGTGACCCTAAATTTGACCCAAACATCTAACAAAACCTCCACAATCACCATCACTCCATTCCTAAACCTTCCCCATATTCTATATACAACCCATCCATCCATCAGTAACTTTATTTTGGCGTTAAGCCATAAAAGTATTTCACAACAGATATAAGACATCACAAATAAATTAGACAAAAACATTTAATTCATATTGAAATTAAATTAAATACAGGGACCCTAGGGCACAGTGCAATCCCACAGGGGGCTCAATTCATAACAGAAGCTTCTCTGTATAGGTCGAAAAAAAGGATCACCGGGGCATTAATGCACTGTTTGCTATAGAGGTCTGGGCCAAAGGAAGTCACCCAAAATCCTTATCGCCAGTGATACAGCATTTGCTCCTGAGAGCACAGGCCACTGTGAGGTGTTTTCCAGAGGATAAGCACCAAGTTCTATTGCACTATTTGCCAGGGGGAGACCTATCCGATTGATTTTGGGGACCCTTGGTCATACCTGGGTCCCTAAAATCGATTCGGCGGAGCCAAGGACATGTTTCCGTTGTTGGAAAATCCTAGTGCAGTTTGCTATTAAATCCCGGGTTACAGATAGGCATCCCCTTACTACCCGGATTCAATGTGTGCATTTGTTTAAGAGTGCTTCCCTGGGTTCGTAATGGTTTGGAGCCAGTTTGCTGACGTTATGTAGATATATTGACCCCCCTACTCGACGTACTATTGGCCTACAGGGTTTGGCGAAGGAGGTAGATGGGATGCGGCCCATCCTACTTGCCTCTTTAACAGATGTAGCATTTGCCCTGGTTGCACTTTCTGCCGTCAGGCTAGAAATCTGCGTCAATGGAGAAGGGGCAGAATATTGTATACACTTACTGGATTCCCATCGCTTGAATCAGTTATGGACAGTGACCCTCTGCCAGCTGGGGCAATTATGATGTTGGTGCTTGCTTTATCTCTGCTGGTGGGCCCCCTCCCACTCTGGGTGGCTCTAATGTTATTAGGGCAGATTCAAACAATGATAATCCGTCTTTCGCCAATTCATTTAGAGCCCTTTTTCCTCCCTCTTGGCTGTGTGGTGGCCCCCCCCCTTGTCCACTCCCTTTCCAACTGCTTCAAACAGAGATAGAACTATATTCTTCAATATCAAGAGTTTGCATAGAAAATGCTGCATTGGCACTCTTTAATCACTGGGTCACCTCACCAATCTGTTTAAGAGTGTGCTTTGCCACTTGCTCGCAGGGGGGTGATGGGCTAAATGCTCTACTATCCGGCGGGGCATCACTAGTTGCCCCTGTTGGCATCTCCTCCATCCGCCCAGCCACATTTACCCTGTTTTCAATCTGGCAATATTTTCTACCCAGTGGTAGCCCATTGTTGGGGCCCTTTAGGCAGTCGGTTTGCCTTTTAGGTGGAATTATACACCCTCCCCCACATGATACAACAGTCTCAGTGGTAGCAGGGATTTGATAATACTCCAGCCAAAGCTGGATAGAGGATGATACCATGCAAGCTGCTGAAGCAACAATAGTGAGGGTGGAGGTAGAAGTGGCAATATCATGATCATTAACTTCACCTGTGACCGCACACAATTGAAATCCAACAATGGTCGAGGGCAGGCTGCTGGGAGGCCCCCCAAAACGTGGTTGATCAGCAAAGATCTTGGCACGATCCTCAATATGTCGATGCCCTGAGTGACACACAGAGCCTGTGCCTTTGTTGGATAAGCATGTGGACTCATCAGCTTTGGTGGGGCCTTTGGTGATATGTACAGTGTTCCCCCTCAGAGGTCCAGACTGACAGGAGCATTGAATGAGCCCACAGACTGGTGGATGTCGCTGATCAGAGAGTGGGCTTGGCCCTGAGAGGCCTTGCAGGGTTATTAAAAATGGTCTCAACGACACATGGTGAGGACATTGTGGTTGATGTGGGCCTTTTACATTTTACAGTTAGCATTTTCCGTTTGAATATGGATGTTGTTGACAAGGTGGAGATAGCACAGTAAGCTGACCAGAGATCAACAAGGTGCTCTTTTTAAATTGGGATCAAGTTTAGGGGCCGCTGTACAGGTCAGTTTCCAGTTTCCACTTGGGGGCCAAGGCGTATCTGCAGTCTCTATTAGTATAAACGTTGGCTATCACCTGCTCTGATGCTTGGCTTACACAGTTACTAGTACCCTGGTTGCTCACTTCCCTCGTGAGAGTCCTTGGAAGCCTCTTGAGAGACTCCGCTGAGGTAGTGGATGGGAATGACTGTAGGGGTTACCATGGCCTTGGACAGTCAACAGGTAGGTTAATGACCAAACAATACTCACACGCTTTGTGTTCTTCCATACATCCCATCTCCCTCTTATCTGCACTCAATAGAATTGTTTTGGCTGACAGGTGATAATTAAGCATCACCAAATAGCCACAACTAAAAATGGATAGTATAGTTGGAGCAAGATATATGTCCAAGCTTCTTCAGTCATGCCACTAGTTGAGTTTCCACATTTTGTACCTGCTTAAGTGTCTTCTACAGTTTAAGGGCATGCCTAGATACTTGCTTCTATTGGTAATACATGGATAACTACTTTGGAAGCCAGTCACAACCGTCTCTTGAAGGATCCAATGAACACCTCACACAAAAATAGGTTTCTAGATCAGCACTAACAAAGTCAGGATGAATTTGAGATAAGTTCCTATGCAGATACAGTGTCTTTTCATAACAAAACAGGATGTTCTACATGGCATTTACATGGTTCATAATGTAATGGGGAGAATAATGTATGTGAAAATGTCTGCAGGAAAATGCAGCCATGTGAAAATGTAGTCAGAAAAAAGTTGTTTGCAAAAACGTAATCATTCAATGCAAGCAATCGAAAGTGTGAAATTGTTGCCAGCTATATGGTCACCAAAAGCAATTTTTAAATACACAAAATTACAAGGTTGTATGACCTGACATTTCAAACAAAACCTCCCTAATCACTCTCACTACATTCTTAAACCTTCCCCTTATTCTAATTATAAACGCACTCTACCCTGAACTCTGACTAAACACTAACCCAAGGCGCAAAAGCATTTTTTTGGATGTTACTCAATCCAAAATAAATACAACATTTGCAGTGAACTTATCTTCAACCCCATCACCAGCTGAGCACAAAGTACACAGCCCCTGCCCTAAAGCAAACCCTTTGTCTAATACTAACCTTACCCTAACTGCAACACTACCACTTACCCTAATGCTTACTTTACCCTAACCACTGGGTTTATCCTTACCGTTATCCTACGATAGCCCTCTGAACCTCCCTATCCCCTTCTGTAACGCTTACCCAAATACTCTATTAGCCCTAACCTTACCATAAACTTGACCCTAACATTTACCCTGACACATAATCTACCCTAACCCCTATCCTTCTCTAGTGTCACCATCCTCCCTAACCCTTTCTTTAACACTGGTCCAAACCATTATTCTATTCATCCTAGCCTTACAATAATCCCTACCCGAACACTAATCCTGAAACTTAATATACCCTAACAATAACCATACCCCAATTTCTTTACTCTAACCCCTGCCTTTACCCAACCTCTATCTTAACCCTAAACCAGGCAATCACAAACCCACTAAACCCTCCTTAACCCTAACAATTACCCTAGCAGTACTACATTTGTGGATACATTTCAGCTGCATTTATTGACTACATTTTGCTTGTCTACTTTTTCACAGCTGAGGTATTTTCACTACAACTTTTTCACAGACATTTTTGTTGCCTACATTTTCACTGGATACCGATAAAAATCTCTCTTAAATTCTCTAGTCTATTTGCCAGTTTCAGCGTTATAGTACCTGGTGCAGCCCTTGGCTCCATTCCACCATTCGCAAAGGGTTGGATGCAGGGCCATCTAAATCACTTTTGGGGCCCTGGGCAGGGACACCTATGGGGCCCCCTTCAACTGAACAAAAACGAATGAAGGGTTCTGAATATCTGGTCACCCCCACCTCCACCACGATCATCATTCATAGCTTGATATGCTGCCTCGCAAAATAAGCATAGGTTCTCCCTTTCAGTCCCATTACCCTCTTTATTCTTGCTGTGACCAGAATGATAAAGAAGTAGCATTTCAAGGACAACATTAGCAGTCCACGATAAGGCTACTTGTGTTGTAGCATAGGTACAGAACACTTTTCATCACTAGCAGCGACATGGAAGGTATACTGGCCATAGTATGAGTGCAGGGCTCAGATCGTATGAAAAAGGTGCACATAATCCTGAATAGACAACTCAGATTAGCTGCCACACATAATTCAAAAGTGCTTAAGCATGGATACAGGAGACCAATTGGAAGCAAGAAGAAAGCTACACATATCATTGCATAGATAGTGAATGAAGATTAGATGCTTCTAGGAAGGTGTCTGAAAGTGAGATTAAAAGGGCATATTTTTCAAGTAGTGGTACCTTGGAGGGCAAAGAATCAAGTGGCTGTGGTGTGCAAAGTATACATTCTTACTATTATTATAGGCGAAGTAACACCCAAGGCATTGGGCCTCATTACACGGATGGCGGTAAGGATTTACCGGGACCGGTAAAATCCTTACCGCCTTACTACGAGGTCCCTTTGCGGGTTGGGGAATTTAACGCCTACTTTTTGCAGGCTTTAAAAACCAACCCGCAAAGGGACCCAGGGAGCTAATTACGGTACCGCAATTTGCGGTACCGTAATTAGCGCCTTCCCCATTCCCATTATGCCCTATGGGGCAAAAATGGGAATGGGGAAGGGCAATGGTGGAAGGGGGAATTTCCGCCCCACCGACCTTGGAATGGGGCGGTAATTCCCCTTTCCACCAAGGCGGTGCCGGTATTTTACCGGCATGAACCATGGCACTAATAGCGCCATGGTTCTCCGCCATCCGTGTAATGAGGCCCATTGAAAGCAAGTGTGAGGCTGTTTTGAAGACCATGCACTTAGAATGAAATCACTCTGAAGGGGGACATTTTTTAAAGGTTATGGGACTGGTATTTTAACAGATTAGGCAGTATGAGATTAAATGAGATGAAGATCACACATTGGTTAGGCAGTGATGCTGGGATTCGGGCCCATACTGCAAAATTCTGCCATTTTCTTTTCCAATTCTTACCATGAACTAAGACAATGCAATTTTATAGAAGTGATATGGAAAGTACACAAATTGCATTACCTAACATGACAGTTTAAAAAAAAACAAGTTTTATAGAAGCGTATTATGCAAAATGATGATGATTCTAACTTCATTGGGCCACATTACAAGTTTGCCGGTCCGGAAACAACAGTGGCGGTAAGCTTACCGGCACCGTTTTTTTTGGACCAGCAAACTGCGAGTCTGCTGGCGGGTGCCATTTCGCCTGCCAGGTCTCACCCTGGCGGGCAGAATGGCACCTGCCAGCAGACATTGACGGAAGCACTAACACTGTTGCGCACACTGCCGGTGCTTCCGTCCTCCCCATTCCCATTGAGTCCTATGTGACTCAATGGGAATGGGGAGTAACAATTGCCACCGCCTGACTTACCGGACTGCCGGGGCTGTAATGCCTTGGTTATTCCGGCAAGTCAGGCAGCGGTAATTCATCACGAGTCTGACGGCAGCCTGCCAGTTTTACCGGCACGGCTACCGCCAGACTCGTAATGAGGCCCATTGTCTCCATCATCAAGGGAAGCATTAAAGTACCAGCAGTCTAATTGATGTGATCTTAAAATATTTTAGCTGGGTTACTCTTTTGTATTTGAAAGCTTTAAGTAAGCTAAAAACACAGGCTTGTGAAATTGTTCTTTATAAACATGCAGATAAACTTTTGAATTGTACAAAAAAGCAAACCATTTTTGTGTCAAATGAGCAGACCTTAAAGTGTGCTTGCCAGAGGCTTGCAATATCTGGTAGCTTTCTTCTGTTTAGAACCCCTCCCACTCAAATGGCCTATTTAAAAGGAAAGATCAGGTAATGGCCTAAACAATACTACTAGCATGTGAGACGGCAAACCTTTTTTCACAGAAGGCAGCACAGTACTGTCATTGATATAAGATTATGGCCCTCATTACGACCTTGGCGGAGGTCCATGGTGCAATTTGCACCATGGTCCATGGCGCTAAGCTGCCAACTCCGCCATAGGGGTTGGCGGACTTACCGCCCCATTCCGAGGTTGGCGGGGCGGTAAGTCCCCAATCCCCATTTACCCTTCCCCATTCCCATTCCTGGCCCCATAGGGCATAATGGGATTGGGGAAGGCGTTAATTACGCCACCGTAAATTACGGTGGCGTAATTAACAACAAGGTCCCTTAGCGCCATGGATTTTAACGCCTGCAAAAAGCAGGCGTTAAAATCACCATGGCGCTAGGGGAACTCGTACTCAGGCGGTAAGGTACGCCATGGTTTACGCCGGCGTAAACCCCTTTCCGCCAGGGTCGTAATGAGGGCCTATGTGTCCAGGATCACTGCATCATCTGCAAAAAAAGCCAGGACACGAGAAAGATTGCCTTGGTTTCACAGTCTTGAATATGGTTACCTAATCACTGCTCCAGCCTAACACTTACGCTCATCATTAGGGGTGGCTGCCTAGAATGTACAACCACCCATCTGACGAAACTGATTTCTGATTTCTAGACTGTCACCATACTGATGCTTTTTGTTTTTAAAGCAACTGCTATCTGGTGCAGTTGCATTGCCGATAATAGCACCTGCTGTGCTACAAAACAAAGGAAATATACAGGCAGGTTTATCGACTTCCAACATAGGAAAGGCTGAGTCGGCCTTGCTTGAATTGGTTTTGTAATCTTGCATATGAACACAAAAATCTCTGCAATGACTGCTTAACACGCTCAGCTATCTTCTGAACCATTGTACCTCTCAAATGTATCAATATGCACAGGATCAAGGGGGTCCCCACAGAAAGGTGCTATAGTTAATGAACAATTATGTATGCTACAGTGAACAAAGAAAGCATTAGAGGATGAATTAATCAGAGCAGAAAGTTCTCGTCAACAAAAGACAGCCAATAGTTTTAACCTTATCAGCATGCCATACAATATCCCAACGTGTGCCATTTTTGTTTGGTCAACAATGGAAACTGAATTTAAAAGATCATGCAACCTTGTGGGGCCCCCTTCAAGGCGGGGGCCTGGGGCAAGTGCCCCTTTTGCCCTCCCATAAAGACGTCTCTGGTTGGATGCGTGTTGGTAGAGTCTAGGGGCCGTTCTCTAACCTAAAAGGGATTCCCCCTTGGGATTGGTCTCTCCGAACAGTGTCAGGATGGGTCAAAGAAAACAGTGGTGTGCTTACTTCTATAGAGGTACTTGCGAAAGTCAACCTCCCTTTTATGCCACTCTATTAATGCTGCTCTTTAAATGCTGCTTTTCCATGTGCATTGCATGCATTCCTCTTGAATGCCTCTTCCCTATGTGCTCCTTTCCTACTTGTTCTGTCTGAGGGACTTACCCCTTGTTTGCACACTGTGCCCCTATAATGGCCTTGTTCTTCCTGGAGCATTTCAGCTTCTGTCTGCTTCAAGGATGTGCACAACCCCCTGTGGGCGTCTTCCCGGCCGTCAACTCTCAGATAGATATCACCTGGCTAGCTGTTAATTGGCCACTATTAAGTACTTTCACTTACCAGTAACACTTTCTCCATTGTTCATATTACCGATAATGGAGCTGATATTATCACTCTCTAACCACAATAGCAATCCCTTTTACGCACACTCCTACCCGTAAGAAGCTCTTCCCCATTGCTTAAGGGTTTGTTGTCAGTCTGTTTTATTTTAACCCACAAGCCCAGGGGTGCCCTCCTCTGCCAAAGTCTTCTCTATTCTCTGTCAATGTCTGGCCTGGTTCTCTCGGTGGGTCGATCTCTTTTCCAGTTTCTGTTTTTCCAATGGCCTTGAGCCAGGGTCTGATTCTCCTCCTGAGTGTGACTTTCACACACGGTTGTGTTCTCCCCTTTGGTCTGGCTCTCTCTCTGGGTCTGGTCCTCCCCTTTGTGTCTTGCTCTCTTCCCATTATCTCAGTCTGGTTTTCCTCAGGGAAAGAGATTTAGCCATCAACAAGCTTAAACATCTATTTCTCTGTTAATTCAGGCTGCAAGGTGTAGTAGTTTGATCTTTTCACCATATAGGGGTTTTGGTGCCCTGCCCTCTGCAGTCTCTCCAGGCCGCTGAGCCATCAGGACTTTACAGCTCTCCTAGTCTTTCATCTTGCTGTGGTCCCACAACTCTCTGACCCACATCTGCATGCCTGTGTCCCTTCTCCAAGACAGAGGAACAGAACTTCTTTATATTGACTGGGCCATGTGCTTACTCCATGATTGGCTGGGTTTGACGTATATTTCTCTGCACCATTCCAATTGGGAGTGTCCCTTGGGAGTGGTGCATTGTAGTTCAGAAATATCTGCCTGGATTGCTGCTTTCTGCCACGGGGCCAGGGCCTGGACCCTGTCAGTGGGGAGCAGAGGTTCTATGTGATTTTAGCAAAAACAATTTCAGAGAGAATGTTTAAAAAGACAAAAACAGTGAAAAAAATTCTGATTTATTTTTTATTTGGTGTCCCCCTCCAAACCCACTGTTTCCGTATGAGTTTAAGCCCACCCAACCCCCTCCCACCCGTTGTATCCCCTTACCCTACCCCATATATATATCAAAATAAAATTTGGTATTGTTTACGCTGTTTTTGTTTAGTTAAAAATTCCCTCTCTGAAATAGTTTTCGCTGTAATCACTGGATACCCGGGACAGAGACCCCTCACAACTCGGGGCAGAGGCTCTCTTAGGGCAAAAGCCATAGCCATCTCTGTCCCAGAGTCAGGGAGTGGGGGGTAGGTCTCAGTCCCTAAAGCTTCCTTGTATGTCTTCAATAAAACTACTGTTACCACCTTCTCACAGAATCCCTCCCAGAACATCTTCTGACCATAGTTCTCTCTTTTGACCGGAAGTAGCAGAACTCCTGGCAGTGAAGCATTAACAGAGCCAGTAGAAAGAGAGAGAGGCTGTTGTAGGGGTTTATATTGTTTTACTTCTGGGGGTGTTTTTTCAGCATTTTCAAAAAGTTTCAGAATCTGTGCTTATCAGTGTTTTCCCCCTTTAAAAAATCACGGATAACTGTTTTTTCCAGTGTAAACACACAAACATGGGATGGACAGTTACTGAAGTCACTGCTCTTCTGAACACCCATGAATAACTGCTTGCATCTCTGCATTCTAACTCTCCAGCTGCCCTCATTCTATTTTATCTCTCCTCTGCCTTTGACACGGTCAACCACTCCATCCTCACAAAACGGCTCTATGATACCTTGGGTATCTCGTAGCGGGCACTGGACTGGCTGACCTCATTCCTCAGTAACTGCCATCCAAGGTTATTATGGGCACTTTCTCCACCCCTACCACTTTCTCCACCTGTGGTGTCCCCCAGGGCTCCAACGTCTCACTTGCTCTTCAATACCTACCTTGCTCCACTGGCACACCTCAATTCCACCTTCTCTCCTAACTTCCAGTGTTACGCAGATGACACACAACCCTTCTTCAAACTCCCCTCTGACCATCTCCTTACTTCTTCCATCATTCCAGACTGCTTATCGGCCATTCAGTCCTGGTGCACTTCCAATGATCTCTGCCTCAATGCCAGCAAGACTGAAATCCTTCCTATTGGGACTCCTGCTCCCTCTTTCCTCCCCTCACTCTGGCCAACTTCTATGGGCTCTCCTCATCTCCTTCATTCGAAGCCAGAAACCTTGGAGTCATCTTTGACTCCTCTCTTTCCTTCCTCCCTCACATTCAGGACCTTGCCAAGAAATCCCACTTTCAACTCTTACGTCTCAAAGGAATTCTCCCTTTTCTCACTCCCCCCGACCCCCAAAGCTCAATGTCTCCAGAGCTCTGGCTCTCTCTAGGCTAGACTACTGCAATAGCCTTTTCCTGAATCTACCCTCTTCCTCTCTATGCCCCCTCCAGCTAATCAAGATTGGGCAGCAAGACATATCCTTGGCCTCAAGCACAGGGGCAGCATCTCTCCTGCTCTAAAAACTCTCCATCGGCTCCCGGTTGCTGCAAGGATGAAATTCAAATCCCTCTGCATCATGCATAAAGCTTTCTGAGGCCGGGGAACACGCTACAACTTGCTCTTACGAAATACTCTCCCTCCAGACACTTACGTTCTTCTGGTACCAGCTCTCTGTGTGTCAAGCGCTTCGCTAAATAGAGGGCTGGTGGCCAATCTCTTTCCTCAGCTGGCTCTCTCTTAGGGAACAGCCTCCCTATTCTGCTTCGTCTTCAGCCGTATCTCCTCAAATTCCGGAAGCTCCTCAAGACTTTCCTTTTCACCTCCTGCTTTCCCTCCTCCCTCCTCTGCTAATCCAACAGTTGCTGAGATTGGTAACCAGGGCCCTTATGTGTCCTTCCGGGTCCTGGCCTCCCACACCCAATCACCTTTCAGCCTCTGCCCGCTCCCAGCACTTGCCTCCGCACCCACTTTCCTATGCCCCTATAGGCCTGCACTTACCTATATATTGGCTACTGACCTCTCCCTAGCACTTACTCCAGTGGGTACATACATCTGCTTCTCACTCAGGAGCATGAGCACTTATCCCTCCATTCCTTCTCCTCTCCCTGCACTTGCATGTTCTGAATTCTCACAAGGCCTAGGAGGTCCGTCTTTATCCTCAATGTTTTAATTTGTTTTCAATCCCGTGTTCCCTCGCTGTTGCCCTTGCTGTATAAGCACCTACTAAATGCACAATAAATAAAAAAATTTAAAAAAATTATTTTATTGTTTAATTGCGTGCATAAGTAGGGTAATGCCTCTCAGAGCAAGATGTTATGAACACTTTCTGGAGAATAAAGATGAATGTGTTAATTCAGTAATATCTAAAATTTCTACAAGACAAAATTATTGTAGTAAATCATGCAACCCTTTTTCAGGGACTCTTTGCCCACCCTTGCCCTTTCTTTTCTTCCTGTGGAGACTTTCAATTGTGAAAATGACCTTTCCACATTGTAAAGACTCTTATTTTTAGCAGATAAGGCATAGCGGGAGAAAAGGATTTGCCTGGGAGAACTCACTTTGGTGGATATAAGGATCATTTTGACTGCCAAAATAATTAAACGCTAAGCAGATAACAACTGTTTAGCAAGTGCTGCTCACTACAAAATGAGACGGGAGTCTCATTAATGTACCCCCTGAGGTTTGATTGGAGGAGGTGAGCAGGCCAAAGCTGTTTGCTGGATGGGTGAATATCAGGGGATCCTATAGCAGAATGTTGCAAAGGGAACTCAGCAGGCTAGGTGATTGTTGCTGAGATGTTATATATTTAGTTATATGTTTATACCTTCATGTAAATCATATGGCTTTTTTCCTAGTCCTGCTTCAACATGTGCTGTAAGATTTGTTGTTTTGACTGGGGATTAGCATGCTCTCTCGTTTCACTCTATGTGGGAACCTTTGTCCCGATACCGAAAATTTCAAGCTGGCACCCATGAATATATGCACAGTAAGTAAACATATCTTAAAGTGAAATATACACATTTAGTTCAATTAACCTTGCCCTGAGAAGAAAGTGAGCAAGCCAAAAAAGCATTGGACTTTAAAAAAAGTAATGAACACCAGGAAAATAACCTGAGAGAGGAAATGTTCCAATAAATATACTGCCAAAGTATAGAAGGTGCTCACCTTTTAAACCCAGCAATTTGTAGTGAAATATTCCCTGGAAAACAAAATCCCAATACGGGACAAGTGCATGTTTTCTTGTGGTAAGAATCTGCACTGGAAACATGACAACCTGGGTAGATTCCTAGTAGCCAAATACTTGAGCAAGCTTGACAACTTTGAAAATGCCCAAAAGGTTGCATCCGCTTCTGAAAAAAAAGTTACGCTGTCCACCCACATATGTCCTTTTGTCAAGCTGATTGGCCCGAGAGGACCGCGTACCTGTAGTCTTGGTGGTTGGTCTCGCAGAGGTCGCCAGTCTGGAGTCCAGGAACTGATGAGATAGCGGCACGAGGAATCAGCCTCTCCACCACCCAAATGAGGAACTGGGTGAAGGATGGACCAACCCCCAATGTCACAAAGGCACTCTCCCAGGTAAGCGTGACAAGAGGATGTAGGCTCAGATGGAGGGAACCATAGTCCAGGTAGAGCTTGTTGTCCAGACCATGAATCTTCCAAGAACCTCAGTGCAGCGACAGTTGATAGATAGACCAGTGTAGCAAAAAGGTATTCGTAGTAGGCAAAGGAGCTTGGCTGGTGCAGATAGTTCCAATGGTACACAGGATGAGATTCGGAGTCAGGCAAGACAGGAAAGAGTGAGGACAGTTGGAACTAGTTGTCTGGCCAATTAGAGAACTGTAGGAACGTGCCCAAGATGGAACAGGGGGAATGCAGGCTAGTGTGGGATAAGTCCCCTCTACACAATGATGACTCAGGACAGAACTCCGGAATGGGCTGAGGGAAGACTGACCCAGGGCAAAACCTAGGTAGTAGCTGGAGGCTGGCTGGCCCAGGGCCGAACCCAGGTGAGGATTGAAGGCAGGCAGGCCCAGGACAGGACCCGGATAAGAACTGGAGTCAGGCTGGCCCAGGGCAGGCCACAGGTAAGGACTGGAGGCAGGCAGGCCCAGGACAGGCCACAGGTAAGGCTGGAGGCAGGCAGGCCCAGGACAGGCCACAGGTAAGGCTGGAGGCAGGCAGGCCCAGGACAGGCCACAGGTAAGGCTGGAGGCAAGCAGGTAGGTCCAGGACAGGCCACAGGTAAGGCTGGAGGCAGGCAGGCCCAGGACAGGCCACAGGTAAGGCTGGAGGCAAGCAGGTAGGCCCAGGACAGGCCACAGGGAAGGCTGGAGGCAGGTAGGCCCAGGACAGGCCACAGGTAAGGCTGGAGGCAGGTAGGCCCAGGACAGGCCACAGGTAAGGCTGGAGGCAGGTAGGCCCAGGACAGGCCACAGGTAAGGCTGGAGGCAGGTAGGCCCAGGACAGGCCACAGGTAAGGCTGGAGGCAGGTAGGCCCAGGACAGGCCACAGGTAAGGCTGGGCAGGAACAACGAGGAAAGCGAAGCAAACCGCGTTGAGACGCGGGCAGCTTTGACTAGCGGCCTCTTTTATGGGCCGCCGGCGCCCGAGAGGCCTGGAACGCAAACCGTTCCGTTTCCGGGCGCCGGCGAACCCAGAACGAGGCTTGGAAGGCAAGCCCCCACGGCGCATGCGCGGAACCGAGAGAGAGGACCTCTGCGCATGCGCCGAAGGCCGCCGGCCCTGTAATCCGTTGCTCCCCTCCCGGCGAGTCCCCAGACGCGAACGCGCGGGTAGACTCGCCAGGAGGAAATGGGAGCGGCAGACCCCAGTCTCCCGCGTGACATGACACTATGCCCCCTCCCAGGAAGACCCGGGGCCCCAGGCTTCCAGGGAAACCGTACGTAGAACTCACGTATCAGCCGGGGAGCATGCACGTGCTGGCGCGGTTCCCAGGTACGATCACAGGCCGGGTACCCCTTCCAGTCAACCAAATAGTGGAGCACCCCTCTACGGTACCGGGCATCACAGATCTCGTGTACCTCAAACTCAGGGCCCCCCTGTACCAAAACAGAGGCCGGACGAGGAGAGGTGCGGCCATAATCATCGACCACATAGGGTTTTAACAGGGACACGTGAAAAACGGGATGTACACGCCAGGAAGAGGGTAGGTGAAGACGGAAGGCTACAGAGGACAACCGTTTGGTGATAACAAAGGGTCCCAAATATCGAGGGGCCAGTTTGACGGGCAGATTGCGGAGAGGCAGGTTCTTTGAGGACAACCACACCTTGTCGCCCTCCTGGAAATTAGGTTCTGCACTCCTCTTCCTGTCTGCCTGTCTCTTCATCCGATCCTTGGCTTCACTTAAGATCTTGTGTGCAAGTTCTTGCTGTTCCCGGATGTGTAAGACCAGACCATCAGCAGAGGGAACAGTACTAGACGGAACTGGTTGAAAAGGCATTAACCGAGGATGTAGACCAGTGGAACAGAAGAATGGGCTGACTCCAATGGAGGCATGAACAGTGTTGTTGTAGGATACTTCGGCCAGATCTAGCCCACCTTTCCAATTAGACTGTGTGGCATTGGCAAAACAGCGGAGGTACCCCTCCAAAGTCTGATTGGTCCTTTCGGTTAGCCCATTTGTCTGTGGGTGATAGCCTGAGCTTAGAGCTCTATGTATTCCCAGATGACCACACACCTGTCTCCAAAATGATGAAAGGAACTGGGTACCTCTATCCGATATGATTTTCTCCGGTAGGCCGTGCAACCGGTAGATGTCGTGCAGAAACGCTGAAGCCATTTGAGGAGCTGTAGGGATTTTCCGGAATGGGATGAAATGGGCCAGTTTGGTGAAGCTGTCCACAACCACCATTATACAGGTGTACCCTTCAGATGGAGGCAAATCCACAATGAAATCGGTGGCGATGGTATGCCATGGATAGGGAGCCACTTCGGTGGGCATTAACAAACCCAATGGTCGTCTTCTGGGAACCTTGCACTGGGCACATATTGGACAGCTGTCAATGTACTTCTGGACCTCGGTCGCCCAACCAGGCCACCAGAACTGTCGGGATATCAACTCTCGAGTGGCTCTGACCCCGCGATGTCCTCCTATGGGTGAATCATGGAATCCGTGTAGAATGCCCCTTCTAATGGCTCCTCTGGGTATGTAGAGTCTTCTTTGAAAAAACAACAGTCCGTCTCGTTCTGATACTAGTTGCCGACTAAGAAGGGACGTTCTTTCTGGATCCGACCGAGTGGCTTCCGCGATGGACTTAAGGTGAGAGGACAAGGCCAGCAGAAAATGGCGAGGAGAAATCAGTGGCTGTTCTGGACAGGGCGTCCCATCTACGTTTTCCAGGGACCTGGAAAGCGCATCCGCTTTCGTATTGGAGGTTCCCGGAATATAAGTAACATGGAACTCAAACGGAGAGAAGAAGAAGGCCCACCGGGCTTGACGAGGAGTCCGACATTGCAGAGAGCGAAGATATTGCAGATTGCGATGGTCTGTCCGCACCTCCACAGAAAAGCGTGCTCCGAGGAGAAAATGTCTCCATTCCTCGAATGCGGTCTTGATGGCTAACAGTTCCCTTTCAATCACCGCGTAGTTTCGTTCGCTGGGACTCAACTTGCGAGAATAATAGGCTACTGGATGTTCTACCAACGTGATAGGATCTTTCTGAAGAAGGACTGCCCCTACAGCAAAGCTGGAAGCATCGGCCTCCACTATGTAAGGCAACTCTTCCTGGGGATGGCGCAGGATCGGGGCAGCCATAAAGGCCGACTTCAATACGTCGAAAGCCCGGGAAGCCACGAGATCCCATTCGAACGTGATCTTGCTGCTGGTTAGCCTGGTGAGGGGCGCCGAGATCTGTGAGAACTGTGGGATAAAGCGCCTGTAAAAGTTTGCGAATCCCAGGAAGCGTTGGAGAGCCTTGATATCGTGTGGATGTCTCCATTCTTGTATGGCTCGCACCTTCTTGGGATCCATCCCAATACCTTCTTGATTGATAACAAATCCCAAGAATTCAATGCTGGGTTGGTGAAAGCTACATTTCTCCGCTTTGGCGAACAGGTTATTGACGGACAGCCGATGAAGGACCTCACGAACATGTTCCACATGCTCGTCTAAGGATTTAGAGAATATCAATATGTCGTCCAGATAAACCCAAACGGATAACCCTAACAGGTCACCAAAGATGTAGTCCATGAATCGTTGAAAAACAGCGGGAGCATTACATAGGCCGAAAGGCATAACCCTGTATTCAAAATGCCCAAAAGACGTCTTGAAAGCTGTCTTCCACTCGTCCCCACTCCTGATGCGCACCAAATGATAAGCTCCGCGGAGGTCCAATTTGGAGAAGATTCGCGCAGTATGCAGGGTTTCAAGGATGCTGCGAATTAAGGGTAAAGGATACCGGTCCTTGGCTGTTATGTCATTCAACTGCCGGTAGTCGACACAGGGTCTCAATGTACCTTCTTTTTTCTTTACAAAAAACAGGGGGAATCCTGCAGGCGATTTCGATGGCACAATGTACCCCTTTTCTAGACTCTCCGACAAATACTCCTGAAGAACTAGCTTCTCGTCACGTGTCAAAGCATATAGTTTCCCATGGGGAATAACGTGGTCCGGTAGCAGGTCAATGGAGCAATCAAAAGAACGGTGTGGAGGAAGGGGTATGTTGCCAGGTTCAGAAAACACATGTTTGAATTCGGAATATTCCTGTGGGACCAGAGACGTGGAACATAGATGAACCCCATTGCTGTCCGTTATTAGAGAAGTCGAGACGGTCCTGGTGGGAACGGGTAGCTTGCATTCTTGAGCACACCGTTCGGATGAAAAGGTCAAGGTCTGGGTTCTCCAGTCTATCAAAGGATTGTGGTGTTGCAACCAAGGTAATCCCAAAACCATCTTGTAGTTCGGTGACTTGATAACATCAAAGGCTAGTTCCTCGTAATGATCAGCAATCAGAAGGGCCAGTCCAACTGTGAACTGACTAACGGGTCCAGAAGACAAGGGAGTACCATCAATAAGCTCCACCGACAGAGGCGTGTGTCTGGAAACGAGTGGTATCTTATGTCTGGTGACGAACGTTTCGTCGATGTAATTGCCGGAAGCCCCACAGTCCAGTAGACCGGATACTTCCAGGTTCTTGTCTGGTAGTTTAATTCGGACCTTCAGGGTCTGTAGTACCGCTGGTTGCATGGGCAGACGTATAGAACAAATAACAGAAGGGTCTGAGGAAGGAATGGGACCTGTCGTTGCCCTTCCTGTATACGACAGGTCTCCTAGTTTCCCGACTTCTTCTTCTGCGGACGCAAAGGACACGTACCCAAATAATGTCCAGCTGCTCCACAGTAAAGACACAAACGCAAAGACCTCCTTCGTTTCTTCTCTTCTTCCGTCAAAGGTCCCCTCATGGCTCCTACTTGCATGGGCTCAGGTCCGGACTCGGTCGACCCAAACGAACCAGCAGGTGTGTTGGTTGTCCGGGGACCGCTTCTGTCAAGCCGACGTCTCTCAGCCTTTCGTTCGGCTAGCCTTTGGTCAATACGGAGTACTTGATCGATCAAGAGTTGAAGGCTCTCTGGTTCAGGGATGTGAAGTAACTCATCCTTGTACTCCTCTCTCAGGCCTCGACGAAACAGTGTCTTCTGTGTAATTTCGGGCCACTGGGAGTCAGTAGCCAAAAGTCGGAAACGGCTGATGTAGGTGATGACGTCATTGCTTCCCTGTTTGTAGTCCATCAATTGATTCTGTGCAACGGAGGCCAGGTTCGGCGTCTGAAATACCTCAAGAAAGGCCTTTTCAAAGGCAGCAAAGTCATTCAAAATAGGACTGTTCGTAACCACAAACGGAGTTGCCCAAGCTAATGCGTTCCCAGTTAGGTTCCCCAAGATGTAACCAATCTTGGCCCTATCAGTGTTGAAGTAGGTAGACCTGAAGAGAAAGTGTATTCTGCAGTGGTTACAAAACTCCGCCACCCGTCTAGGGTCTCCGTCGAATTTGATGGGTGTTGTATGAGCCAATGATCCCTCTCCTTGAGAGGTACTAGGTGCTCCTTGCGTTATCATTTGTCGTAATGTTTGATTCTCCTGACGCAGGGCGGTCATCTCGGCCCTGAGCGCTAGCAACTCGTTCCTCATGTCCTGCGATTCATCCATCTCTGAATCAGGAGGAAGGCGTCTCAATCTGTCAAGCTGATTGGCCCGAGAGGACCGCGTACCTGTAGTCTTGGTGGTTGGTCTCGCAGAGGTCGCCAGTCTGGAGTCCAGGAACTGATGAGATAGCGGCACGAGGAATCAGCCTCTCCACCACCCAAATGAGGAACTGGGTGAAGGATGGACCAACCCCCAATGTCACAAAGGCACTCTCCCAGGTAAGCGTGACAAGAGGATGTAGGCTCAGATGGAGGGAACCATAGTCCAGGTAGAGCTTGTTGTCCAGACCATGAATCTTCCAAGAACCTCAGTGCAGCGACAGTTGATAGATAGACCAGTGTAGCAAAAAGGTATTCGTAGTAGGCAAAGGAGCTTGGCTGGTGCAGATAGTTCCAATGGTACACAGGATGAGATTCGGAGTCAGGCAAGACAGGAAAGAGTGAGGACAGTTGGAACTAGTTGTCTGGCCAATTAGAGAACTGTAGGAACGTGCCCAAGATGGAACAGGGGGAATGCAGGCTAGTGTGGGATAAGTCCCCTCTACACAATGATGACTCAGGACAGAACTCCGGAATGGGCTGAGGGAAGACTGACCCAGGGCAAAACCTAGGTAGTAGCTGGAGGCTGGCTGGCCCAGGGCCGAACCCAGGTGAGGATTGAAGGCAGGCAGGCCCAGGACAGGACCCGGATAAGAACTGGAGTCAGGCTGGCCCAGGGCAGGCCACAGGTAAGGACTGGAGGCAGGCAGGCCCAGGACAGGCCACAGGTAAGGCTGGAGGCAGGCAGGCCCAGGACAGGCCACAGGTAAGGCTGGAGGCAGGCAGGCCCAGGACAGGCCACAGGTAAGGCTGGAGGCAAGCAGGTAGGTCCAGGACAGGCCACAGGTAAGGCTGGAGGCAGGCAGGCCCAGGACAGGCCACAGGTAAGGCTGGAGGCAAGCAGGTAGGCCCAGGACAGGCCACAGGGAAGGCTGGAGGCAGGTAGGCCCAGGACAGGCCACAGGTAAGGCTGGAGGCAGGTAGGCCCAGGACAGGCCACAGGTAAGGCTGGAGGCAGGTAGGCCCAGGACAGGCCACAGGTAAGGCTGGAGGCAGGTAGGCCCAGGACAGGCCACAGGTAAGGCTGGAGGCAGGTAGGCCCAGGACAGGCCACAGGTAAGGCTGGGCAGGAACAACGAGGAAAGCGAAGCAAACCGCGTTGAGACGCGGGCAGCTTTGACTAGCGGCCTCTTTTATGGGCCGCCGGCGCCCGAGAGGCCTGGAACGCAAACCGTTCCGTTTCCGGGCGCCGGCGAACCCAGAACGAGGCTTGGAAGGCAAGCCCCCACGGCGCATGCGCGGAACCGAGAGAGAGGACCTCTGCGCATGCGCCGAAGGCCGCCGGCCCTGTAATCCGTTGCTCCCCTCCCGGCGAGTCCCCAGACGCGAACGCGCGGGTAGACTCGCCAGGAGGAAATGGGAGCGGCAGACCCCAGTCTCCCGCGTGACATGACACCTTTACTTGTGCACTGAAAAGCAGCCACAGAGAAAAATAACTGCACCAGTTTCAAGGATTGCAACCTCTCTTGCCACATCCTGGGCAAATATTCATGACGGTTTATGGTCATTTCATCTAATGCCATTGCATCTAATGCCATTGCATCGAAATTTTTCCACCTAAAAAATGTCCATCTAATGCATTTTATTTGGGGGGGTCCCCACACCAAACCCCTGTTTTTTACCCTTTAAAATGCACCTGAACAAAAATGAACCCTTTACCCCACAAAAACATGCATTAGATGGACATTTTTTAGATGGAAATATTTCGATGGAATGGCATTAGATGCAATGGTGTTAGATGAAATGACCAGATACCATTCAGGTTTAACTTGCCCTTTTGCATCATTCCCCCTCCTCATCCCCACATGCATCTTTCAACAATACTCTGCCTTATACAGATAACTTGAAAAGTACACATACCATAGTAAGGTACTCACACAAATATATGCATCCTTATAGAACTATGTTAGGCAAAAAGTGTACAATTGTGGCATTATTCCCCCCATTATTGCACCTTAAAGCATGATCTGCTGTATAGGCCTCTTATAAATACCCAATAAATACATAGATCTAGACTGGGAGACAACAAATAGCCAGAATGCAATTCAGCAAATGATAGAAAATGGCAATTGGGTTTTGAAAGGCTTATTACAAAATGTAATTTGTGAAAGGGTTACCTGTTTGAGTTTGACAAATGCATGGTTCGTCTATGATGTGATGAAAATACTACATTCTAACAAAAATAAACACATTTTGGTGTTAAATATGAACAACTGAAAATAATGCTAGTTTAAAACTGTTCTGTATGATATTGGCCTGGAGGACGGCATAGATTTAGACAGCTAACGTGTGCTTTCTGGGGGCTTTCAGAATGAAATGCCCATTCGCATTTCTTCACACAGAAAGGTTATGAGTGTCTTGCCCAAAACAATGGTCCCTTAAATGAGCCATCATTTATAAATCGCTCCTAATTTTTAAAACTCTACTTGAAGAAAGAAAGTGCTAAGTAGCAATTATGGGGCCTGCAGCTTCTGATAGGCCGCTGGGTGCGGGTGCTCTACAGAGCCAGAGGAGGTTGGGAAGTGACCGTGACACCATGGCCTCACGCAAGCCTCATACATGGAAGCCTCATACGGCTTTCCTTTTAAAGCCGACAGGCTGCTGACACTTTTTAGCTCTCCTCCAGACCGATGCACATACTACATAGAGAGTCTGTGGCCACAAACAGAGGCACTGAAAAATCCATGTTAAACCTTTTTTTGTAAATACAAATATTTGTCAGTGGTCAAGGGCAATTTTGAGGAATTTTATCCAAAATAGCTTAAATTTGTCTACAGTTCCTCAAAAGAACTCTGACCACAACTTTTTTTTTATACAAAGAAAACAATTTAACACTGAACGTACAGTGTTTTTTAATAAGATCAAGGGACAGGAGGGGAATCAATGGGAGAAAGCAAACAAGCATACATGGGGGAGTAGGGCCCTTTTCCTATTTTCTGCCAAGCACCCTCACCAGCCACCCCTTCACCCCAAACTTCCAACTATCCCTGCACACACTAAGGCACCACTGGGATAGGGGAAACAGTATTTTTCAGTTTAAACCTAGGAGGCATTCTTTGTCCTGGGGCGTTTTCCCAGTGTTTACCGGATTATACTGAAAACAGGAGAGCCTACGCATAATGCATGATCAACACGATACCAGAAAACAATGCCAAGCTCAGCAGAAAAGAAAACAACTCACTGTGGCAAAGAGAACCAGCAATGCCAGACCTGCAGCACATCACAGAAGCAGACAGACACTTGCGTAGCACAAGGGGGGAAGGCTAACAAGGGTTTTTAAAGCCTTGTGATTGTGTAACCCAGCCCTTAAGGAAATAATAGCCATCAATTGGCCCATAGAGTCTGGTATGTGTTGAAACCAATGAGGGGGAAGGGTTGAAATAGGACAAAACAGTATAAAACAAGAGTGAATGAGAGACAGAGTGTGGGTTGTATGGGTGAGGTCGGAAGGAGTGGAGTTGGGCCTAAAGCCCAGTGTCACAGATAGCTCAAGAAACACTCCAACGCTCAAGGACATTTCATGGGCTTTAATTGAACTTTCAATGGGCACTAATGTAGGGAAGGCATGGTATCACAAGTATGACACTGACACAATAGATCCAATTTGTAAAACCTTTATTGAAAATTCTGGGGCTGGAGAAACTCCTACTTTGCCCTATAACTAAGATGGGCGTAGTCTCCACCATAAAACGATAAACAAAACAGTCCTAGTGGAGTCCGTCAAATCAAAATGGCCTATGCTAGCAAAACCTGATGCCTGCCCTATATCTTGTACAAAACGTGTAAAAAGGATAAATGTATGTAAAGGAAAAATCAGTGTTCAAAAGAATAAAGGTAGTTGAACCAGCTCTCCTCCTCACGTTCAATTTCATGGAGTAAGGCTGTCCTTGTAGGCAGGATGACACACTCTTGCTCAGTTTCTAACACTCTAAACAGTTCCAAACCCTAGATTGAGGCACACCTGGCCTTCAACGTTAAAGTCTCTTTCTTGTCTTCCAACGTAAAGTTCACAAAGGTCCCCCCTCTGCCAGGCTCAGACCTTACAGCACACAGTTCATGTAGGTCTCCCTCTGTCGGGCTCCGACCTCTCACATCACAGTTCCACACAAACTTGCAAGGGACTCCCTTCCCCAAGCTTTTTGTAGTTCGGGTCTCCCTCAATCGGGATCGACTGTGCGGGGCTCTCTTTACAGATCAGCGCATGACCACTTCGACTCAAAGTTCACATTTACTCACACTTAATTCACCTTTGCTGTTTGTTCGCTTTCTAGCTTTAAACAATGTACCTTTTACAGAGACTTTGGAATGGGCTACTTGCTTTCGCCGGACCACTCCGCACTTAGTATTGCTGATTTCACAGCTGCTTTTTACTTCAAAGTTCATTCACAGGTCTGCCTTTCTTCGTGTCTCATCCACATGTGTGCAGCCTTCACTTGTGATATAATGTTGCTACTTCATTCACTTTATTGATATTGATATTTTATTTATATCGTGCTCATAAACAAGTGTTTCAGAGCGCGACAAGGCAAGGGAGGAGAACAGGGGAGAACAAAACAACAATCTTACTAGGCCCAGTGACATTGAGAACGCGCAAGTGCATGGGAGAGGGGGAGGGGAAAAGTGCATGGAAAGGGGCAGAAGTGGAAAGTGCGAAGCAAAGGAGAAACAGATAAATAATAATAAATAAATAAATAATTAAGGCAACAAACCATGGTAATGTAGCCAGCAATTTGCAAGTGCTAGGTTTAAGGCAGCAGACAGGGTAGGTCTGATAAATGCAGGAAGATAAATTGGGGGGGCTGTATGGGTACAGATACAGACCCCAGTGCAAGAGGTGGCCCGGAGGCAGTGCGGGAGGGTGGCAGGGTGAGCAGGTATCTGTGCCCGAAGGACAGAGGGTGGCCAGGTGCACGGTGCAAGAGAGAACAGATCAGCAATGGAGAGGGGGAACAAAGGCAGAAGAAAAGAGGAAGGTCTTGAGGTGCTTCCGGAACTAGAGATGGTTCTCCTCAAGTTTTGGAGTGGCAGGGAGGCTCTTCCAGAGGGAGGCCCCAGCCGAAGACAGAGATCTACCCCCAGCTCGTTTCTTTGAAAAACGACTGACCCTGAGGAAGTTAGAGGTAGAGGAGCGAAGAGCTCGAGAGGGGAGGTATTTGCGAAGGGATAGCTGAAGGTATTTTGCACCCAGGCCCAAGACAGCCTTGTGGACAATGCAGAGGGTTTTGAATTTAATCCTTGCATCCACTGGGAGCCAATGGAGAGATTTCAGAGCTGCAGAGATACGATCCCAGGGCTTGAGGCCAAGGACAAGTCTCGCAGTCCTGTTCTGGATTAGTTGTAGAGGGCAGGTAGATTTAGAAAGAGGCTGTTACAATAGCCCAACCTAGAGAGAACCAGAGCTTGGGAGACCATGAGCTTCTGGGGCAAGGAGAGGAAAGGCAGAGTACCTCTGAGGAGGTGCAGTAGGAAGTTTGACTTTTTAGAGACCTCAGAGATGTGGGCGGAGAAGGAAAGTGTGGAGTCACAGATGACCCAGAGGTTCATAGACTCGCAGGTGGGGGTAGGAGAAGGGCCAAGGGAAGCCGGCCAGAGAGTGAGGGGAAAGGATGGTGAAGGTGTGCCGATGAGGAGGATCTCCGTCTTGCCTGCATTCAGACAAACATCATTGGCAGCACACCAATCTTGAATGGCAGTTAGGCAATCAGAGATGAGAGAGGGAGAGGAGGTGGCAGAGGGCAGCCTGAAAATGAGTTGAGTGCTGCCACGTTGCAATGGAAATTTGAGCAGAAAATGGCAATGCAGTGGGCGAGAGCTGCCAGGTATTGGTTGAAAAGCCAGGGCGAGAGGTTAGACCCCTGGGGAACACCACAGGTAGAGAGGAAGGACCCAAGTTGGACCTGGGAGGGTCGATCAGAGAGGAAAGAGGTCAGCCAGGCCAGAGCCTGGTCGGTGATACCCAGGTTATCACAGAGACGGTTGAGCACGATGGTATGGTTGACCATGTTGAAGGCAGAAGAGAGATCGAGGAGGATGAGGACAGAGGGAATGTTAGAGTCAAGGTTGGAGAGCAGATCTTCACGGATGTTCAGGAGAGCAGTTTCTGTGCTTCTGGCAGCTCTGAAGCTACACTGGTGGTCATGGAGAGAGCCAACAGAATCAGAATGAAGGTTAACACTCACAGCCACCTATCAGCAACATAGTCCACCAGAGACTAAAGGAGAGAGGCACAAAACCCCACACCTACTGGACCTGCCTTAGGGGTGCCAGGACCAAGGCCCACGACACGAATGGAACATTCATCTTCCGGGCCACCATTGCCATTGAGCATAGAGAATGTGGGAGAGGTTTAACCCACTATTTGTATCCATTACCATTTCCATCACTTTCCTTGTGGGGAAGAAAGTGCAACATCGGTCGGTGACAGTGATCCAATGATGGTAGGAGGCGGAGCTGAAAGTAGGAAGATGTGGGTTGCTCTGTGAGGTCAAGGAGGAGGTGGCAGAGAGTAGGGAGGGACTGTAAAGTGATTATGTGAGTGTAAGGAGGGTATCTGAGTAAGAGGTGGAGTGGAGTGATAGTTGTAGTGTGGAGGGGGGAGTATTAGTGTGGAGGAGGAAGTACGTGTAGATCAGTGAGTAATAGTGTAGAGGAGGGAGTAGTTCTGTGGAGAAGAGGGTAATGGTGTGGAGGAGAGAGTAGAAAGGTACACTATTACTCCCATCCCTACATAAGTGGTAAGTAAGGTGAAATGGTGGAGGCGAGGCAGGACAAATATGAGTGACTTTGGAGGGATAGAGGAGTGAAGGGGGAAGAGAGTAAAGGCAGGTGGATTTGGAGAAGAAGTGTTGAGAGACAGAAAGAAAGTGAGAGGATACATTGTGCATGCTAGAAGAAAGATCGAATTACGTGGGTATCTGCATGGCATGATTCCATAACCTTTTAGAACACTAACAGCTGGATATAGTAGGGAAAGCAAGGGAGTCCCAGAAGGAGCTTACTTAGATAAGGCCACATGCCTTTAGGTGGACATTGCAGCTTATTTAGCCTGTTCGTATACTGAGGCTGAACCAATCACAAAATGGGTTTGAGGATGCCTGGATTAGTGAGAAGGTGCTTCCAGATGAGAAAGAGAGGGACGGTCCTAGTATGAGAAACCGGAGGGTGTCTCACCGGCTAGTTCCCGGGGATCTCTCTCTCAATGGCCTTCGCCTTTGGATCCAGACCCTGGGGGTGGACCAGTGCGGGAGGATCACCTGTGTGAGGGGTCTTCTGGGAGTAGGGGTGAGGCAGCCGATGCTGAGACGTGCTGTTCCCCCTTTTTTGTTCATCTACCACATCCTATTTTGTAGGATTTTCTGAAGTCCCAACTCCCCCTCACCCCCTTTTTACACAAACACTGGGCAGAGGAAGAGGGTGACTGAGAGTAACCAGACTAACTCTCTCACATTGTACTGGACATGTCCCGTTAAAGGGATGGTCTAGTAAAAATTTTTATTTAAAAAATAGATAGGCCACATACAAAAAAATATACTAGCATCCTCCGTTTTAAAACTTCCTATGTAAAATTTTGAGCTATTCAAGCTCAAAATTCGAAAAAGCAAGCACAGGGGCGCCGCCATTTTGTGAAAAACAACTGCATTGCGGAGAACCACGGTGAGGGCCAATTGCTGTATGACCACTTGATGACTATGAGGTCTAATATTGTCCTTTAATACTACTGGATAATTATTTTTCAAGATTCTGGTAGTTGGTAAGGTTTGCGCTGGATAATCCTTCCTGGGGAAGCAGTATCTTATGGACTACTCCTCTTACACATTGGGCTATCAATCTATTCTAACAACTCTTGGTGTTCAGCTTTGCTTAGTGTTTACACCCTCTACTTCAATGGGTAAAAGAGTATCCCTCATATTTGGTACAGCGGAAGCAATTGTGGATTGCTGCTTTCCTTCCAACTTGTAGGTTTATTTATATATTACAACTGGGAATGTTTAATTTGATCCACCTGCTGGACTTTGTAGGTCAAAGGGGAGAACCTTTCTATGATAATATAGGAAATGTGCCACCTCACCAGTAGTTTTTTCTCTTGTAACTGTTTCATCCCCCCATCCAATACATGTATTGGGTTCGGGTCATACACCAGCTCAAAAGGGGAGCACCCTGTAGATATCCGCTGTGTCTTCCAGACAGCAAACAGATCCCATGGTACAAGGTCCCCCCAGTTCCACCGTATCTTCGATCACCAACTGTCTCCAGTGAATTGAATCTTGTCACTAAGCTGTCAGTCCGTGGGTGGTAAATGGAAGTCGAGAGGGTTCAGATGTTGATCAAAATCTTAATCTCACTCACCAGTTTTGATATGAAGCTGCTGACCTGATCTGTGAGGATGTCAACTGGAAACCCTACCACCGAAAACAAGGATATGAGGACCTTTAGTATTGGTATGGTGGTGGTACTTCTCAAGCGGAAGGCTTCTGTACATCAGGTTGCATAGTCAACGATTACCAGTAGGTACTTATTGTCTGACTTGGATGGTTCAAGGGGGCGACTATGTCCATGCCGTTTTGGAAGAAGGGCACCTCTATGATCGGAAGAGGCTGCAGGGGTGCTCGGGGAAAATCATTTGGGGAGGTCTTCTGGCAGATAGGATAGAAAGTACAGAGCTGCTTGGTTCTAGTATAAATACCTGGCCAGTAGACTCATGTGAGCATAGTCTTTTAGGTTTTCTCAAAGCCTACATGACCCACCATTAATTGGCTCCGAAACAGCCTTCCAGAATTGTTTTGGTATCAGTAGTTGATGGTCGCTGATGCCATCTCCCCGGGGACTCACATTGACTCTGTGTAGGAGTCACCCCTTTTCTATGAAATGCTAGTTCTTAGGCTGTGGCTCTCTGCCTCAGATACCGCATTCTTACGAGCCTGTTGCAGAAATGGATCCATCCTCTGGGTTTCTGCAAACTAGACAGATGCAGGTCCCAGGAGGACTTGTGCCTGGACCCTATCTTCCTTTGCTTCTGTCATTTTGCCAAACCGTGCCTCTTCTCTTAGTGGATTCTAAGGGTTTCCACTGCTTCATTTTCTGGGATAAGACAGTTTTCACATGTGAGTTCTTCTATCCGCTGGCCCTACTTTATGATGTATGAGGTATTCCTGAGGTTTAAATATAGGCGTTCTGCTTGCCAGAAGCTTTTTAAAATGATTCCTCATCAGTGACACAGTTTATATCCTTGACATTCCATTTGTGAGAATTTCATGTGGGCTTCTGGAGCTTAAGAGTATACCAGCAGAAATTCCAGAATGACCTTAATTTATCAACCAGTGGTTGACCAGATACATCTTTTTGGCTGGACATTGCCCTGATGAATGACCATCTTGGGTCCGAAATGCATTTGCCTGTCTTGTCTACCTATCAACATTGAGTGAAGATGCAACTACATCAAAGAAATCCATGACTGAAGAATGTAAAAAAATTATCTTTGCATGGTCTAGTAAAATTTTTTATTTAAAAAATAGATAGGCCACATAAAAAAAAATATACTAGCATCCTCCGTTTTAAAACTTCCTATGTAAAATTTTGAGCTATTCAAGCTCAAAATTCGAAAAAGCAAGCACAGGGGCGCCGCCATTTTGTGAAATGGAGGCCCTCCTGTGCTGGCTTTTGCTTTTGCGGCACTAATGAAGGAAAAGCCAGCCAGCTGTAGTAAACAAAGTCTACTGCTGGGTGGCTTTCCCTTCATTAGTGCCGGGACTCGGAGGACGCGGACCGGAGACCAGAGCAGGAAAGCTGCAGCTGAATCTTGGTAAGTGCTATTTATTTTTTTTTACAAAAAATAAGCACTAGCTGCGGTTTTTTTTCTAAGTTTTCCGGGCTGGAGGAGCCCAGAAAACTTAGAAATAAAAACGCAGCTTTAAAAACGTATTTATGTTTGCGGTCGCTTTTGAAGCGACCGCAAACATAAATACGTTATTGTGTTGGAAAACGCTGCGGTTTTAAAACCGCAGCGTTTTCCAACACAACCGCGTTGTGTCTGCCTGAATCTGCTTTACCATTTGGGGCTCTCGGGCTCCCGGGGAGCCCGAGAGCCCCAAATGGAAAAGCAGATTCAGGCAGACACAACGCGGCATTGCGGAAAACAACCGCGTTGTGTCTGCCTGAATCTGCTTTCCCATTTGGGGCTCTCGGGGGAGCCCGAGAGCCCCAAAAGGGAAAGCAGATTTAGGCAGACACAACGCGGCATTTCCCATTTGGGGCTCTCGGGCTCCCTACGGGGAGCCCGAGAGCCCCAAATGGGAAATCAGCTGCAGGTAGAAACACTACGCGGCATGTAAACATAACCGCGTGTGTTTCTGCCTGCTGTGGCTTTCACTTTGGGTCTCCGGTGGAGACCCAAAGTGATAGCCACAGCAGGCAGAAACACACGCGGTTGTGTTGGAAAACGCTGCGGTTTTAAAACCGCAGCGTTTTCCAACACAATAACGTTGTATTTATGTTTCCGGTCGCTTAAAAAGCGACCGCAAACATAAATACAACGTTTTTAAAGATGCGGTTTTATTTCTAAGTTTTCCGGGCTCCCCCAGCCCGGAAAACTTAGAAAAAAACCACAGCTAGTGCTTATTTTTTGTAAAAAAAATAAATAGCACTTACCGAGATTCAGCTGCAGCTTTCCTGCTCTGGTCTCCGGTCCGCATCCTCCGAGTCCCGGCACTAATGAAGGGAAAGCCACCCAGCGGTAGACTTTGTTTACTACAGCTGGCTGGCTTTTCCTTCATTAGTGCCGCAAAAGCAAAAGCCAGCACAGGAGGGCCTCCATTTCACAAAATGGCGGCGCCCCTGTGCTTGCTTTTTCGAATTTTGAGCTTGAATAGCTCAAAATTTTACATAGGAAGTTTTAAAACGGAGGATGCTAGTATATTTTTTTATGTGGCCTATCTATTTTTTAAATAAAAATTTTTACTAGACCATCCCTTTAAATTTGTATAGTTTTCAGTACTAGATTTCAGTCAAATCTTTGGTTAAAGTCCACAGTCAGCCTTAAGTTTAATATAATTACTTTCAGTTTTCCTCTATAGCATCGGTCACTAACTCCTGATCCTCCCTCCAGGAAATGTTTGTGGGCTAACCTAGATTTTGGAGCCACTTTCCCATAGGTACCCTCTGGTATCTCTATTCGTTATCTAGTTTAAACAATGGCTAGGCGTTACTCTCAACATGCGGATGGCAGTGGGTGACCTCTATATTGGGACTGTAGGATCCTACGATGACTACACATGTCACAGCTCAAGGACATTTTAAGGGTTTTTATTGAACTTTCAATGAACACTAGGGCTGTCCCTCTGAAAGTACCTGCTCTGTAACACAGACGTCCTAAAGCACCAGTTAGTAGAGAACGATTGTTTCACCATCAGCATTCGAACAGGCTACATATGCTGCGTTGCCCACCTAAATGCACATGCCCTTGTCTAACTAAGCTCCCTTTGGGACTTCCTAGCTTTTCCTACTCTCTCCAATTGTTAGTGTGATAAAGGGTTAATGGATTGTGCCATGTTGACACCCTGCATGATTTGATCTTTCTTCTACCATGCTCACTTTCTCTTCTTCTTCTCTTTCCCCCACTCTATGCTTCTGCTCCATATCCACCCAACACTACTCTCTTCCCTCTTCTGTCCCTGCAATGTATCTCCTACCTTCTGGACCTCACCTCCAGCCTTTGATCTTACTTACCACTTCTCAACACTACTACTCCGACCTCAACACTTCTACTCCCGCCTCAACACCACTACGCTCTGCTCCACACAACTTCTCCTTCCTCCACACTGCTATTCCCGCCTCCACACTACAATTATCACTCCAACCCAATACTTACTCAGATACCCTTCTTTCACTCACACAATTGCTTCACATTCACTCTCTATTCTCTGTCGCCTAACCTCACTTGCCACACTTTCACTGACAAGCCAATAGCTCACCTTCTCCAGAAATAGCCTCCACGCTCCACTGCTCCTTCCTCGCTCTGCTGGTCTCGTGGTCTCGCACGTCCTACTCCTCTCACATTACCTGAACAACCCATATCTGACCAACCCTGCTTTCTGCTGACTTTTTATGCACCCCCTCCTCCCTTCGTTGGATCACTGACCCTGGCCAATCTTGCCCTGTCTTCCCCACCTGGCAAGTGTTAGAAGTGGTAAAGGTTACAAATAGAGGTTTAAGCCCTGCCTGCTTTCTCTGCGTCACCCCACTGACGAATGGCAATGGCTTTCCAGAAAGTTTAATGGCCCCATTTGTGTTAGGGGACCTTGGTCCCGGTGCCACTAAGGTAAGCCCAATAGGTGTGGGGGTTTGTGGCCCTTGGCCCTCATTACAAGTCAGGAGGTGGACCATGGTGCTATTAGCACCATGGTCCATGCTGGATTCCGCCATGGTGGATGGCGGAATTACCGCCCCATTCCAAGGTGAGTGGGCAGTAATTCCCCATTTGCCCTTCCCCATTCCCATTTTTGCCCCATAGGGCATAATGGGGATGGGGAAGGCGCTAATTACGGCACCGTAAATTACGGTGCCGTAATTAGCACCAAGGTCGCTTAGCGCCTTGGACTTTAACGCCTGCAAAAAGCAGGCGTTAAAGTGTGAATCAGGCGTTTAGGGTTAATGGTGCCGACGGCGCCGTTAAACCCTTAACGCCTGACTTGTAATGAGGGCCCTTGTTGTTGCTGCTGGTCTAGTGTGTTGATCAGTGGCTTGGAGTGCCTGCCTATATTTCTGGGTAACATAGTGCAGCTTCTTTGGCTACCGGGTAGTGTTGTTGCTGCGAACTCCCTCTCTCTCTCCGCTCGTTCATTTTTTCGGGTGGCGGAGTGAGGAACACTGGAAGGTTGCTTTACTGCTTTAGGTCCTGGTCCCTGGTTTGTTTCAGCAGCTGGTGTGCTGTGCTAGATGACAGCTCTCTCTCTGTTGCTTCTTGCTTCTGCCCTGCTCTGGTATGACATTAGTCAAAAAAACACAAAAACACTAGCAAGCATCTTGCTTAGGAGGTATGGCGTGAGACCGAGGTGTACTGCCCAGAAACAAACTGGAGGAAGGGGGAGAGGAGCAGGAATTGGGGCCTCTTAGCTGCCACCATCCTCCTGCGGGGTAGGACTGGCTCTGGATTTCTCATTGATAGGACTCCTACCTTGGCTGAGATGGGTTCCCATCACCTCTTCACATGGCCAGGGTACTGACTTTGTCACACAAGGCCGATTGGCAGGAAGGCTGGTGGAGAAGAGGGCTGAGGAGTTCATAGCCAAGAGAAGAGGAGAAGGGAGAGTATAGTGAAGGGGAGATAGAGTGTGAATATAGGAGGGATAGAAGGGGAGAAAGAGCAGTAGGACAAATAGAAGGAGGGGAGAAGACAAACAGAGGGGCCAGTGATAGTAGAACAGAGGGAGTAGTAAGGTCAGTAAGAGTAGAGTAAGGGTAGCAACTGAGTGTAAGAACTTTCCTGGGTGTTTGACATTGGCACAATAGAAACACTATTAATATTGCAAAAACCTGGGGAATGTTAGGTTAGGGGACCTTGGAAGGACCGAAATAGTTAAGACTTTTGCCTGTAGACCCTCGCCTACAGGTAGCCTTACATAGTGGGGGCTACTGATTGCTAGTTGATAACAATTGGGTTTTTGGGATACCTGGTAAGGGCATAGGTAACCCGCATGAGGTTGAGAAAGGGAAGCATACCAGAGTAACCTGCCCACATTCTAATGAGAATCAATGCCATACATATTTCTAGTTTTGAAATAAAGACAGTTGAACCATCCTTTGGAGTCTGAGAGTTTGTACTGCCATTTGTGACATTTCTTGGCTAGTAAGGGGCCTTAAGCTTGGAGAATGTCTGATGCCTGAGCCCTGCTTATTCCCATTTTACTTGGGATTTTTTAGTTTGTGTTTCACATGGGATTTGAGAGCCAGATAAGTGTTTTGTATTTTCCAAATGCATTGGGGTGCTGCCCCGTGCTCCCCTGGCTGAGTGAGGGGGCAGTGCTATTGTTGCATGAGGTAAGGAATGGGGTGTGTTTTGTCTCCACCGAGTGGTGCTCCATCTACCTTGCCTCTTGTCCCCAAGGAGTGAGGCCATCGGCTCCAGATAAGTCTACAGAGTGGTTCCTTGCTGGACATTGGGGTTGTAGAGAGGGGGTTTACCTGCCAGTGGACTGGGTATTTGTGAAGTCCCGTTTGGGTCTGGTAAGGTCCTAACTCCAGAACCCATGGGCTGGGAGCATGACACCAGAAGGACTGAGAAAAGAGGAGGGACTCTTTGAAATCTGCCATTTACATCCTGCTGTTGCATTGCGGGAGGGCATCCCTGTTCTCCAGAATCCCACAGACCCTCAAAGGGGGAAGGGGAGCACTGTCACACTCCATGACTGGAGGTGTTCCTGCCAGTTGCTGATGAGTCATGCCTGCAAGACAACCCTGGCAAGCTGTCATACCCTCACACTTCACCTCTGCCCCAGCACCTCTAAACCTCCACTGATGCCTACCATCAATTGCAGAGTCCAGGGACCATGCCTGGGCTCTTTGATGTATGCACAGGTGGTGATGTAGGAATTCTTGTATGTGGCAGTCGTTGATACCATGCTCGTATATTGCTGTTTGTTTCTCCCTTGATATAAGTGTGCTTGTTTATGCTCTGGCTGGGGAGTGCACTGGGTAGCCTGCCTGCTTTGAAGATAGCATTCTATCTTTTGTGGGCGCAGGCCAGAGTCATTTCAAGTCTGCCATGAGGTCGGCAGACTTCATCACCCATCACCCCTTGCTCTCCCCAGATAAGGTTCAGGCATGCATAGTTCCCACAAAGCTAGTGGTTTTTCCCCTGCACCTTCAACATGGAGAGCAGCACCAAGTAAAGCACATGTAATTCTCCCTTCTCCTTCGTGGCGAAACCCTGTGACGCAGGAAATACTATAAACTCTCCCTGCCCAGCTGTCGTTTGCTCTGCAAATGAACCGTGACTCTTGAATCCACGTATTGACTTCCCAAAAGAAGGATATCCTGTTGGGGGGGGGGGGGACTGCCGCTTTAAGACAGACTCTTTCTAGAGAGTGTCACGGACGGATGTGACGAGGGAAAAAGGGAGGAGGGAGGAGGAGAGTTAGTTCCTGTTTAATTCCGAAATAAAGAAGATGTGATTCACAAGTGCTGGGTACGTCCATTATTAATAATAGCCCGTAGGCGAACACCTATAATGATTTCCTGTTGGCTGGCTCTGAGATATCTCTCTTTTCCCGAGCTCCCAGGTAAGAGAGCAGCCTCTGTCCCTTGGCGGCCATCATCAGGCCTATTTCCAGAGGTTGGCGAGCCACGTGGTGATCAGCAGTATACGGCAGCAGCAACATGGCCTGTGGCTGCTACGTCTGCTACCACTCGTCCACATTAGTGTGGAGCTTTCCGAGCATCCTATTTCTTTTGAAGACACTAAGGGCCTAATTCACAGCAGCGTTATTATGATGGCAAAACTCCATTGGAAAACGCTCTGTGAATAAGGGCCTAAGGGTGGACATAGCCGCGCCATCTGCAGGCCGTTTGGTGACACCAATCTGTGAAATGTGATGGGCCAACAACAATGGACTCTGCACTTATCTGTTTGGCATTTCTGAGGGCGTTTCAAATATTTTCGAATTTCCACTCAGTTGAAAGAAAAATAGCATATTAGTTCATTCAAAAAACGAGCAACTATTTATCTGAATCATAAAATGCTTAATCCAGCCCAAATGGAAATCAGTCTATCGAAAAAGCAGGAGCGATACACCAATATTATATAGGATATTGGAGGGCAAAACGCAAAGTTCTGATTTTGCAAGGATTGCAATACAAGTATCTAGCACCACTTTCTTAAATATTGGGGAGTTGAGCTGGAACGTTGTCTTGCAGCTTGCATGGATGTTTCTGTCTTCGTTTATTGAATTGTTTTTTTTTTTAAAAAAAGGTGCTCTCTTATACTTTATTCCCTCCATTGTTGCCATGTCAGCGCTTGTCGTTTATTACGTCAAATGGGGAGAGACCCAGTTATCCTCAACTGAAAAGATTCCACATTCTCTTCCTCTGTGGCCCGGGGAATTAAACTTATGAGGAAGTTATTGAGGAAGTCACTTATTTGACAACTATAGTTTTTGCAGCCAATCGATGTAGAGATGTGTCTCCACTATTCTATGGCAAGACTGGAGGCGAGCATTATGCTTCAACTTCTTTTATTACTTCTCCTCAGCAGTTTCAACAAAACCAATACAAATGCTGTAAAAATGTCCCAAAGTGATTTCCTTCCTGAACTACAATCCCCATAGTCTCTGTAGTCCATCTCCATCCTTACCCAGCTATGACCACATCCTGTCCCTGAGCTCCTCCTCTTCTTTAACTGCTCTTCATGCAGATAAGTACATTTTCTACTCATTTCCCCTTTACAGCATGTTTAGGAGGTAGATAAAGGGAATATAGATCATATTATTGTGTGGACATCTATAGCATGTAAGTATGGTAGACACGGAACGCGTAATATCGAATTAAGTGATAATGTATACCTTGTAAAACGGCAGACAGCACGCGTAATTAGGCCGCAACCTACGGATTACAAAGTGATATTATTTGATGCAATTAAAGTGAGCCCGCAAATCTTCCAACCCGTGCCGCATCTCCGGCACATCAGGGGTGTGTTCTGAGTGTTTGCGGACCCGTGGAGCTTCTTCGGAAGCAGGAGCCCGCCGAGCCGCTTCAGCCCGTCCTTTGGGAAGGCGGAGCCAGAGCGTCCGCTTCGCATTAGCTTTGCGACGCGGAGCGAGTGTACAGCCCGGGCGCGGCGGTGAACAAAATAATCACGTTCCGACCTTAGTCGGAAAGGAATATACATTTAAAAGCTGCATATTATCACCCGCAGCAGCGGAGCTCGAGGAAGGAGCAGAGAGGCTCCATAGTGCACGCGCACATCCGTCTGGGGCTCACAGGATCCAGAGTCAATCACGAGCACATAAGCTCAAAGGATTTGGACCACAGAGGTCCCAGAGAAGCGAAATCGCCACCTCTGGTGGTTAGGAAACACCTCATAGCCGGTGCAGCCACAAAGAAGGGAAGAAAGAAGTGAAGAAAAAAAAAAAAATAAATAAAAATAATAATAATTTGTATTATATTAATAAGAAGCAATACAGTAACACAGATAGTTACTGAGAAGAAACATACAGCCCAACTAGTGAGGTGGGCGACAACAGACACCTGTCTCAGGTATTTCAGGCATACAGCAGCCTCCCAATATGTCAGAGTTCAAAAGGAGTGAGGAAGAGCAGTCTGCGGACTTGGCTGCCAGCTTCAAGGAGGTGCTGGGGAACTCACTAGTGGAGGCAGTGGCACAAGGGGTGAGACCCCTACAAGAAAGGCTGGAGACCTTGGAAGCAATTCTACAACAGCCAAAAGATGGCACCGGCATAGCAGATCGCATGCCCACAGAGCACTCTTCAGCAGGGACTATGGGGAGTAACCAGGCCAGTAAGAGGAAAACCTCTTGTGACCCCCAGGGCCCTACAGATGGGGAGAAACCAAAGGCCCCGGAGGTAGTCGACGCCTTCGCAAATCTTAGAGAGGCATATTTGCGGGTTCAGACAGTGCCAGACCTTATGACCCCCACTCCCGGGGAAGAAATGGATAGGGAGGATGACCCAGGCTCGGAAGAGGAGCCAGCGGAAGGTGACCTACCCTCCCAGAATGAGGAGGAGGTAGTAGAGGAGGAAGAGAGCAAGCCCAGCGGGGGCAAAAGAGCCAGCAAGGACAAACACCTAGAGGAGGTGGAAGAGGATATGTTCGACCCGGACAGTATCCGAAACCCAAGGTCTTCAGACTGGCAACCACCACCAAGAGTGGCGCAATACATGACCATGAGGCTAAGGAAAGCGCTCGACAAAGAAGTTTGTCAGCGCCTGCGCGCAGAATGCCCAAGGCCAGACCTTCCGGGTAAAGTAGCCGAAACGCCAGAGCTGGAACCCAAAATGCTTACATTCGTATCTAAGACCAGTAAGGACTCTCGTAAGGCCATCGATAAATCTTGGAAGAGCTGCTAGGAAAAGGTACTGGACCTGGCAGGTCCATTGGCAAAGATCATGTACCTGGCCGAGAGAGCCAGAGACAAGGGGGAAGAAGTAGACCCCGACGCCCTGGCGGGCTGGGCACAGAGAGCTGTCTGTTTACTAGGCAATGCCAACTGCGCTATCGCTTCAGAACGAAGGAGAGGCTTATTGTTAAAGATCGATCCTAAACTCAGTGACCTCGCGTCATACGAAGCGGGAGAAGCAGCTCAAGGTTTCCTATTCGGAGAAACATTTGGGAAAGAGATGGGCCGCTTTGTTGGCACCTATACCTCCCTAGAGAAGGCCCAAGCTTCGATTCGAAAAATGTTCCCGAACCAAGTTTTTACCGGGAACAGCCGCTACAGGTGTCGCGCGGCTGGTCGAAACCAAGGAGGAAGATGACCCCCGAATCCCAGAGCCCAATACTTGCAGAACAGGCAACAGGATTCCTTCTTCCCAGCTAGAGGACGCTTCCCGAGAGGACACAGAGAGAGAGGAACCGGCCGTGGACAAGGATTCACACAAGGTGAGAGTGACACACTACCCTCCAGTCGGGGGGAGAACTGGTATGTTCTGGAGAAATTGGCGCGTGCTTTCCAGCGATGCTTGGGTATTGCAGACCGTATTGGGGCTGCACCTAGAATTTATGCAGCCGCCCATTCAAGAGCGCCAGCCACACCACCAGCAATTAGCACACATAGAGCAGAGCCTTCTAGATCAAGAGCTCTTACAGCTCACACAGAAAAACGCCATAGAGAGATGCTCAAGGACGCCCAGTTTCGTGAGCAACATGTTCCTAGTACACAGGAAAGAGAAAGTGAGGCCAGTAATAAGCCTGAAGGAACTGAACGGCTGGATAGTCTACCGGCATTTCAAGATGGAGGGCATCCATCAGCTCCGAGACTCCCTCAGGGAGGGAGACTGACTGACGAGGCTAGACCTGAAAGATGCCTATCTGACAGTCCCAGTACTAGAGGAATTCAGGACCTTCCTAGCTTTTCGCTGGAGAGGACAGTTCTGGCAATTCAAGACCATGCCCTTCGGGCTTGCATCAGCTCCATGGGCATTTACCAAGTTGGTGAAGCCAGTTGCCGCAGCGATTCGAGAGAAGAGCATCAGGTTGATCATATGCCTAGACAACCTCCTGCTACTGGCCGAGGACTGAGAGGTACTCATATACCAGACGAAATGGGTACAGAGCCTGCTACTATCCCTAGGATTTCTAGTCAATGTGGAAAAGCTGGATACCTCTCCGGCACAGAGACTAGACTTCCTGGGTTTTATCCTAGATACCAAGAGAACCACTCTAGAGCTTCCAGCTCGGAAGATGCGAGATATCAAAAGAGAGATAAGAGGATGCCTGCAGAAGCAAGTGGTGTCTCTAAGGACATTAGCACGAATAGTGGGGCTACTAGCAGCCTCCATTCAAGCCTTATTTCCCGGGCCCTTGCTCTATCGAGCGCTGCAGAGACTAAAGATAAGACACTTGCAGCAGGGCTTTAGGTATCATGAATCAGTACCTTTGGATCAAGAGTTGGTAACAGAACTGGAATGGTGGTTGAAGAATATGGACACCTGGAATGGGCGTGCCATTTTTGGAGACCGTCCAGACCTGGTCATAGAATCCGATGCAAGCCGTTTGGGCTGGGGAGCCCGATGCGGGGACCTGCAGACAGGTGGGGAAATGGAGCAAAGAGGAGCTTCATCTTCACATAAACTGCCTGGAGCTACTAGCAGGTTCCTTCGCGATCAAAGCCTTCACAAAAGGGAGGATGAAATCCTGCGTACTACTGAAGATAGACAACATCTCAGCAGTCCAATATATAAACCACCTTGGAGGAGCCAAGTCCAGGATGCTAGCAGAGCTAGCAAAGGATTTTTGGCATTTTTGCCTTCAGTCACAGACGTCAGTGAGGGCGGAATACCTGCCCGGAGAACTGAACATAGTGGCGGATTGGAACTCACGGTACCTCACAGATGCATGCGATTGGAAGCTGGATCCGATTGTATTTCAGAAGATGAATCAGAAGTGAGGCCTGCTTCACATGGACCCTTTTGCATCCCGGCTGAACGCACAGTCAACTGATTACTTCATCTGGAGGCTAGACCCAGATGCTCGAGGAACAGACGCATTCCTACAAGAATGGAGCGGAGGCCCGCATTACGCCTTTCCCACATTCATGATGCTGAGCAGAGCTATAGCGAAATGTCGAAGGGAGAGAGCAGAGATGCTGTTAGTAGCACCGATGTGGAAATCACAAGTATGGTTTCCAACACTAATGGAATTAGCAGTAGACCTGCCGAGGGTGCTTCCGGGAGGAGAGCAACTGCTCACAGACCCAGTTGGGTCATTTCATCCTCTTGAGAGTGAGAGGGACACTCCCGGTCATCGCGTGCAGGATATCAGGAGACGTTGGTCGTTGCCAGGCATTTCGGCGCAAGCTGCAGAGCTCATTGCTGAATCTTGGGCGCCATCCACCAGAAGGAGCTACGACGCGGCTTGGAGCAAGTGCGTTAGCTGGTGCAGAAGGAGAGGTCTTCATCCAGTTTCTGCACCTGTTGTGATGATTCTGAACTTTCTAGCGCAATTACTACAAGACGGAAAGGTGTTTCGCACAATAGGAGTGTACAGATCGGCAATATCAGCAGGACACCTGCCAATTGAAGGGCTACCGGCAGGGAGAACACCCAGCCATAGTGAGATTGATTAGAGGAGCCAAATTTAAGATTTCCCCAGAGCCTTGCTACCAGACGATGTGGGACGTATCAGCGGTCCTTCAGCTCTTAGAAAGTTGGCCGGTGAACAAATATCTGTCGCTTAAGCAGCTGTCAGGGAAGCTTGCAATGCTCCTATGTCTAGTCTCCTGTAAAGGCATATCAGATGTGCAGGCGCTAGAGATAAGTAGAAGGTCCTTCGGATCAGAAGGAGTCACCTTTTCAGTAGTAAGGAGAACTAAGACAGGGACTTCCTCGGTGCACTACCCTTATTTTTCGACTAGAGCTAAGCTGTGCGTAGCGAACTGTATTAAGGAATATGAGAACAGGACAGCAGAGCATAGAGCAGCAGGTACCACGCAACCATTGCTAGATGGGTGAAAGAGATTATGCAAGCAGCTAACATAGATTTGAGAAGGTATGGAGCTCACTCAGTGAGGGGAGCTATGGCATCTAAAGCATTCACAACAGGAGTGTAATTGAGAGACATGCTAGCGGCAGACTGGGCTAATGATCGCACTTTTAAGGAATTTTACTTTAAGCCAACAGAAAGTCTTGCAGCCGCTGTAGTGGGAAAGCTTTGAACAAGCATAATGCTCGCCTCCAGTCTTGCCATAGAATAAATATTACCCCTGCTTTCTGTGCGGGGAGTATTAATTCTATTAAAGACTAGGATGCAAGATTAAATTCCCTCCCATTCATGTATTGAGTATAACAATGTTGTGATAACTGTTGACATTAACTTATGACGTTATTCTCGCAGGTTGGTTGCAGTACATGGACACCACCCTGATTATTCTGCTTAGTATTATTTCCTAGGAGAAGAGCCAAAGAACAATTGAAAGGCCAGACTAGCAACAGTAGTCAGTTGAAGTCGAGGAAGACCGACACTCCAGTTTGAAGTGGTTAAAGTCTTCGCTCTGTTGGCAGGACATAGTGTGGAGTTAAAGTGACAGTTCAGAGCATGTAAAAGAGAGGAGGAGCTCAGGGACATGATGTGGTCATAACTGAGCAAGGATGGAGATGGACTACAGAGACTATGAGGATTGTAGTTCAGGAAGGAAAAAGTCACTTTGGGACATTTTTACAGTATTTGTATTGGTTTTGTTGAAACTGCTGAGGAGTAGTAATAAAAGAAGTTGAAGCATAATGCTCGCCTCCTAGTCTTTAATAGAATTAATCCTCCCTGCGCAGAAAGCAGGGGTAATCTTTATTACCAGGCAGTCCATCAGTCTGATGATGGCCAGTATCTTCCCACCGTAACTGACAGATTTTCATTTCTGAACCCCAAATCACCCCTGCTGCGTCATCCAGAATGGCACAACCCATAATATGGTTTTACAGAATCCCAAAGGCCGTACATTGGTGAAGGGTAATTAATCCCAAGCGATAACGACCCCTAGCGAGGTCTAAGACTATTCGCACATGGTTAAGTAAATAGAAAAACAGAGTCATTAAGTTTTATTTTGCAATATTTATGTAACAGGGATGTCCTCATAAATTGAGCATTTTAATTGAAAACTTGGTTCAAATGGAGAGGGTTTAAGATGCATTGTTTCATTAAAAAGCATACTATTTATAAGAAAGTGAAGGAATTTCTAATGGTTCAACTTTCTCTTTGGTGTGATGAATAGTGTGTTTCTGCAAAACTAAAATTCCTTCTAGAGAGGAAGTGTGTTGTTGAAAGAAGTCTTGCCTGGGAACTACATTGTTGTTTCCCTGTTTGCTTTTGAAGTCAGAGTACCTCATTAAGAGTATGGCGGTGTGGTAAAAAAAGACAGTAATGTGGTGGTAATTCCATTACGGCCACATTACCGCTCCACCGTACTATAGGTTTGGTGGTAAGGTGGAGGTAAAAATCAGCGCCATCGGCAGAATTACTGCTGGCAGTAATTCCACTGAAATCCCCTTGAGTTCTATAGGCTCTAAACAGGGGGACTTACACCTCTCTACCACCACTTGTAGTCCTGCAGTAAATCTGCAGGACCAAGTGGGGGCAATGTTAATGCTATTTGGCAGTATTTTGATGGATTTACTGCCGAAATACTGCAAAACTTGTTATGAGGACACTTATTGACTACAGTCTGAACATTCTGATTGGCTTAGAGGTCAAAAATGATCTCCATGTGGTAACTGAATTTATTGCACTGAGAATCTCTTTCCAGTAGCTTGTTATTACTGTACATGATCGCAAACTATGTAGAGCATCATTTTGCCAGAATTGCTTAAGGCCATTTGGGCAACAAGTTAGTTGCCAATTGTGAACAATTTGTATACAAACTTCTCTTTGGAGCACAGATTACTTGAATGTGTCAACATCTTTCTTTCTACCACTGATAGCAATCAATACGTAATACTTGTTTGCCCAAAGCCTTGTTCAATTTTTTGGACTTACCTGAAATCCGGCTTCCTTAATGATCTTGTCCAGTATTGTTATCAGGTGCATGTTACCTGTGTGGTGATGATGGATTGTAATAGTATTTTAAAGTTATTAATGTCCCTGCATGTGAGATTTTTCTTGCCCTTTGCAATAATTTGGAGATACTTAACTCTTTCCTTCCCTGAAATGCCAAAATCCTTTTTTACATTTTTGGAATGTGTTCTCCACCGTGGAACATGCCTCCAAGCATCCTACATCCATCCTGTTTCCATGTATCCAATGAGAGACCCCTTAAAGCTCGAGTGAAGTTGGGATTATGGAGTATAGGAATGTACAGTGAAGAAAACGGGATGAGTTCATATTTAGTAGTCATGCCCGTGTTTAACCATTGCTCCTGTTCCGATGTACGTGTTTTTAGGTCTATCTTGTTTCTCAAGCCACATGACTACAGGTAAGGAAGGGTTAGCCACTGCATGACCATACATGGCTATATTTAATCTAATCTATTTCTGTATGATAGCATTGAAGCACGATATGGAGTTGGACTTGTATCGAGTTGTACCATAGTATGCTACGAAGCATCGGAAGGATGGCCCACAGGGATGTCAATTCACCAAAATGGCAGAGGTAGCAGGAGTGACATCATACACCTCATGGCATCACAGGAAATTCGGCCTTTGACCCTCATCACATCACATGACATGTAACCCTGATGACATCACCTGAAGTGACTGCCAAGTACAGAAAACAAACATAGGCTAGCATTTCATAAAATACCAAACCGGTACTCAAGCAGACATAAGACATTTTTAGATACTAGTCACATTTGAAATAGGGTGCTGCTTTGATATGTGATGGAGGGGCAGCGGTAGACCCAGTGGATCCAACATAGGCTAGGGTCACTACCATGCAAATGCCACCACAGCCTCATATGGCTGTTTAATACCATCTTATACCAATTGATGCAACACATGTCAGTTCTAGTAATCATGTGTCAAATACAGCACCATATTCCCAGGTGGTGCCATAGCGCATTATGCCAAATGTAGCCTCTTTTTGAGGATGCTACCATTTTATGTCTGTTATAGGCTTACAGCCCAGGTACAGTCAAAATATGTAAGTTACAGCTTTATATAACCAGTTGATTCTATCAAATACCAAGTGCACCCTCAAACGTCCAGAAATGCCACCCAATGTCAGTTAATGTCTTATACGCCTGGTATCATCATCATATATGAGGTGCATGCCTACTTGCCATCATATATGACTTGCTGCCCTCAACTGCCCCAATAACGTCATGCAATGCATTGTATGCATAATATAAGGTGCCATATGTGCAGCCGCAAATGTAATTGATGTCATCATGTGCCAGGCTGAAATGATCCTTAAAAACCACATAGTTCCTTACATGCATGTTAACTGTACCATGGGTGCCGTGCAGTCTCAATTTCCCCAGAAAGCACAATGAATGCCCCATGCAAAGTGTATACCACTATATGTAATGCACAGCCTCATGCCCAGTTGCTGCCATCAAATACTAAATACAGCCTCAAATGCCAAGGAAACGCCACTTAGTTCCTCATATGCTCAACACCTTTACAATCAGAGGTATCCAGCCAGGGGCTAATCCGATGTTTTGGTCTATAGCTCTCATGATCCCTCACAATTGACTATGCTGTATACGGCGGACAGGAGATGTAGTCCAAAACATCAGGCGAGCCAAAGGTGGCAAGCTATTTAATTAGGTGTTATGCCGCCTCATATGCACAATACACAAAGGTAGCTGAGCCCACAAACCCTCATTTCAAGGGCTAGAATATCCAGAAACAGAGAACAAATGAGGAATTAAGGTACTGATCACAAAACTTTATTTTAATTTATTTGAACATATTTAATTTTTTAGCCGGCTCACCTTGCTTTTGCGTTAGCCATGAATAGTTGTAAACATAGTGCACATGTAAACATCAACTGGATGCATTAATAAAGTGCAATGTGCATAAAGTGCTGTCAATGTTTCCCAAACCGTGTTCTAACCACCTAATGTGAACACATGCAATAACCACCTAATCAATTAGGAAAGGACAATACCCCAATAGATTCACAACATAAAAACAAATTGTCAAAAACATTCAAACACGCATGTTCAATTATGCTGCAGTCATATAGTATGTTCATTTATGCCACAATCTACTAGGTGAGACAATAGTAAGATAGAATAAAATTGTTTTCAAATAAGTACTGAGCTATTTTGAAAGGGTCTGTCCTTTTCTTATTGATTAGGTGGCTATTGCATTTTTTGGAATTAAGACTTTGCTGTTAGACAGAACTAAGACTTTACTAAACTACTAAACAGATTAAATCTAAAGGAGGAAGGAAAGTTTAAATCAGTATAAACCATCATACATCGAAGTGCTAAAATGAATATAATTATAAACCAATCACGGTATGCTGCATTATAAAAGGGTGTGAAAACAAACAAAGGATACTGAATCCTGATTTATAGTGACATTTTCAACCTGTGGGAAAGCTACAAAATTATCTGAACAATACATTTGAAAACAAAATCCTACTATACTATAAAAGTCAAGGACCTTTTTGTGTTTCTTTTGGAATTGTGACATTACGAACTTGGGGAAGGAAACCCTGAGTCCTGACTAGAAGTCTTTCATTTCAAGGTCATTTAAATTGTGTAATTTGTAACTTGGGAAAGGGAAATCTGAGTCCAAATTTGGGGAAGGAACCCCCCAAGAACCTGAAGAGACTATTACATTCTGTTTCTCAGAAAGGGAATTTTGAGACTTTACTTTTTTGAACAATTTTATACTTGGGGAAGGGAGCTGAAAGAGAGCTGCGAGCTGGAAGAAGCTCAAGACTTTGTGTTGAACATTGCTTTCTTTTTGATTGCTGACATCCCTACACATTGTATAGTTATAGTTGTGAGGGAAAGCATAGGTTCTGGACACAGACAGATTCCCAAGTTGAACTCTTTGACTCAGACTTTCCTTAGTTTTATTTAGGTAGGGAAATCACACCTTTGCACAGAGAAGGTTAGGCCTTTCCCCATCCTGACATTTAAGTTAATAAAGTTGATTATTTTGAAGGTGGTATCTGTTGTCTGTGTCCACCTTCATGATGACTTCCTAGATGGTGTCAGGGGTGGGATGTGGCTCAACCGATAAAAGTTGGGGAACCCTACAATTTGAGAAACTTAAGTACCAGAGCATCAGACCCCTCATTAGCCACCAAAGGCTCTATCAGGTTTGATATCTGTAGCAGTAAGGATGACAATTCTTCCAGGAGAAAGGCTACTGATACCCACTGACCTAGTACTGATTCCACCCCCTGATACATTAGACTGGCACCAAAGTCAGGTTTTAGCATGCAGATTTGGGATCAATGTCTTATCCGGGTTAATTGACCCAAACGTCTGTGGTGATGTTAAGGTTTTCCTACAGAACCGAGAAAATGATTCATTTCAGATCCACCAAGGAGATACGATTGCTCAAGGGGTGCTTGAGAAAGCAGTGTACCCTAAATTCAAAGAGAAATCCAGGGAGGAAACTACAGACAGGGGGACTCATGACTTTGGGGAGGCTGACGAAACCCCTAAAGACCCCACAAAACTGAAACTATAACACGTATAGAGGAAGAGCCTGAGACTCTTCCTGACTTAGCTTTCGCTCAGAGGAATGACCCCTTATTGGCTGAGGCATTCTTACAGGCAGTTTCGGAACCCCAAGATTGTGAGAAAGGGGGACCCTTCTTTTTAAAAAAAATCGGGACTTCTTTAGAGAGTAGATACCTCTTCGGAAGGCCTATGTGAGAAACCTGAAGTCCCCAGGATCTGTCATCCAGATGGACAGGGCACGGCCTTCGCTATGGGATCCCGTTCCTAGGGGTGGACCCGGGAGCGGGAGGATCACTTGGATTGGGGGTCCTCAGGGAGTGGAAGTGGGACACCAAAGGTTGAGACGTGGTATCCCATTCCTTGTGACACCTTTTCCCCATTCCGGCCCAGTGGGATATGTAGAAACTCTATCCCCTCCCCTTTTCGTACACGAACACTTTCACACAGCATGAATGACAACGGACTAATACCCGAGCCGTTTACCTGACATCCCAACACAAGGGTCAGGCAGAGTCAGGCAATTACTGACATCTATACACACCTGACTACCTATTCCCTTCCCCTTAGGGATAAAAGGCGGAGAACAAGAGCACACGCTGAGCAAGGCCAAACGCACAAGGAAGCAGCCATTCCAGGACGGCAGTTCAAACGGAGAAGAAAGGTGGCGACACCTGAAAGAACGTCAAGGAGGGAGTTGCTCTTGCCCTTTTCAACTCAGGGCCACAAACCCTCTGATGAAAAAACTTAAGACCAGGAATCACAGCTGGCCCATGGTGTAACGGATGTCAGCGGTACATGCACTGATAGCCAGGGCGGGGAAATGTTACCATCGTGCTGCCATCCTTGACTCCCGCGGCAAAGGAACCGCCAACGAGTACAGCCAAGACGGTGAGTCGGAGGAAGTTAATAGTCACCCAAAATGTGTTGAGCTCATGGTTGCAGTGGCAACAGTAAGAAAATAATTATACAAGAGGTCTTTTGTGAACACATTGGTACCAGGGATAGTGGCCCGGCGCCATGTGGGCGCCCAATCGAAGGTCTCTGGCTGGTACCAAGAGGCCATAGGAAAGGCTGGTATACAGAGTTAAGGTGGTCATACAAGGTTCGAGCCAAATCCCTTGTACAATCAAAAGTTCTTAACCCATTACCAAGGTTTTGACATTGTGAAACAGGCATTTGGGCCCTGCTGAGGGAAATGCTGCGCAAACTGTGATTGTGTGACGCCTGACTGGAGGCTTAAGAGGAATCCTGACTGGAGGCTTAAGAGGAAGCCTGACTGGGGGCTTAAGAGAAAGCCTGACTCAGGGTTTAAGAGAAAGCCTGACTGGGGGCTTAAGAGAAAGCCTGACTGGGGGCTAGAAAACCGAGGGAAGGGAATCCCGCAAATGCCTATGAACATTGTGATGACAAGTGTGAACCTGACTGAGGGATATCCACAGTGAGCGGTTGGTCTGAACCCAATGGAGGGAGGCTGACAGCTAGTTGAGAGATTGATCGGAGCCCGGCTGAGGGGGATCCAACGGTGACAGGTAGTCACCGCACGTAAAGATTACCGGAAGGAACTTTGGTTTTGTTGTTTTGGCATATCAGGCCCTCTGAAGCAAGAGACTTTGCATGAGAAGAGACTTAAGCACAAAAGGCCCTAATACTGATAAAATGAACTGTAAGCTCATACCAGAGAAGCCCAGGCGTGTGCTGTGCTCGATAGTCCTGCCTTATCCTGTGCTAAAGATGTGGGGAAGGAAGACCCTGGCCATACCACCCGGACTTACCATTTTGTGAACCATTTTTTTTTTATGAACATTATGCCACACTATTTTGTAAGATAGCAGTAAGGATTGGCAATAGGTTTCTTGGTACAGGTCCTTTTATTTTGACTAGACTCCACTTGGATGGTATTATTATTGTTTGATGGTCGTAGCTTGCTCCCACCTTAGATTTAGGTTTAGATTAGGCGTTTATCTCACCCATTTTACAGTTTAATAAACACCCTTGAACTATGATCACTTGTATCTGTCTTACTTTGATGCTGTGCCTTTCTTACACCAGGTAAAGACACAGTCGATGGTGCCCAAAAGTCATAAGCGAGTGGTATAAAAGATAGCCCATTCCCATCCGACAGGAGGTCATCTGGGTCAGTTCAAGAATCAAGCACAAATAGCGAATACGTTTATATTGGCCCGGAATTTACGCTCACATTAAAACCTTTATTGAAGCATGTGCAGTCTGTCAGAAAACTAGCACACATATACCTCAGGCAGCTCCCTTAAATCCATTACCAATAATTGAGGTTCCATTTTTCAGGATTGGTAGGGATGTTGTGGGACCCCTGGACATTTCTAAACTGGGGAATAAATACATCTTGGTCATTGTAGATTACATCACCCATTACGCCGAGGCCTTTCCCCTGAGAGCCAAAATGACACAACAGATCTTGAAACACCTAATTTCCTTTTTTTGCAGGGTAGGGTTTTCGAAGGAGATCTTAACTGATCAAGGCTCAACTTTTATGAGCAAGCCTATGGGGGAAGTTAAATAACTATTACACATTGCTACCCTTAGAACATCAGTATATCATCCCCAGACATATGAACTAGTGGAAAGATTTAACAAGACCCTTAAGACCATACTACGAATTTAGTTGAACAAGATGGGAAATATTGGAATCAAGTGATACCCTGGGCCTTGTTTGCTGTTTGTAAAACCCCTCAGGCCTCAACAGGATTTTCCCCGTTTGAACTCCTTTATAGACAAGAACCAAGGGATGTCCTGGATATGTTGAGGGAAACTTGGGAGGAGAGAGAGGCAGCTCCAATTCCCCTCTCCCAGACTGCAAGTAGACTGAAAGAACACATAAGGTTGTAAAATCTCTGGTAAATGCTCACATGGTTAGAGCACAAGAGCAACAAATGACCTCTGATGATAAAAGGTTTCCTTTCAGATCCTTTTCAATAGGTAAAAAGGTACTCGTTCTGTTGCACACTTCATAATATAACTTGTGTCCAAGTGGCATGGACCATACCAAGTAATAGAGCAGAAGGATCCATGTAATTGTAACGTCTCACAGCCTGATTGCTGCCTTAAAATACAAATCTATCATATCAATTTGCTAAAGGAGTGGAAAGAACATACCCCAGAATTTCTGACCATAATATTATGTTGTCTCTTGCCAGAGGACACAGAATGTAAAGCCCTAATTTCATCTGATCTTAATAATAATCAAAAACAAGGACTGTATGAGCTTATAAGACAGTTTACTGATGTATTCCGGGAAGAACCTGAGAGAATGAAGGATGTTTCCGATCATATCCGCACACCGTTAGGTGAAGTGGTTCACCTAAAACCGTATTGGTTATCTGAATCTAGGAAAGAAACTATAATTCAGGAAGACAAAACCATGAAAGAGGATAACATGATTGAACCTTATACTAGCCCTTGGTCTTGCCCTATCGTGTTGGTAGCCAAACCTGATGGAAGTTTGAGATTTGGTACAGATTTTCATAAATTTGCCATCTCTCCTTTTGATGCCTACCCAATGCCTCGTATTGATGATTTGATAGATTGGCTGGGTAATCCTGTATATGTCTCAACACTTGATCTCACAAAGGGATATTGGCAAGTTCCTTTATATGGACCTGATAAAGACAAAACTGCCTTCGCCACTCCATTAGGATGGTTTCAATTTAAAGTCTTACCTTTTGGGCTACATGGTGCTCCTGCAAAATTTCAGAGACTTATGGATACAATCTTACAGTCATACTCGTAAATTTGCAGAGCTTATATAGACGGCATTGTAATTCATAGTAAGACATGGGAAGATCATCTGTACCATCTTTACACTATTATGAAGGTATTAAAAAAGCGGGGTTAACTGCTAATTCCAGAAAATGTAAAATGGCCCAATCAGCAGTGAAATATTTATTTATTTTTTGTGGGGAATTGTGACATCCAACCACAACAGTAGAAGGAAAGGGCCGTCCTGGAAACACCCCCTCCCAAAACAAAGAAAGGTCTGAGAGCATTTTGGGAATTAATCGGGTATTACCGCAGATTTATTCAACATTTTTCTATTAAAACATCTAGACCGACAGACAAGGTGAAAAATGCTGAGCCTCAAAAGATCAGGTGGGAACAAGAGGATGAAGTCCGTTATACAACAATGAAACAGGCCTTATGCAAGAGCCCCATTTTAGGCATAGCCAATTTCTCTAAAGAATTCATCCTTCAGAAGGATGCTTCCTTAACGGGACTAGAAGCTGTTTTGTCACAAAACGATGATGGATTTGAACATCCCATTTTATACATCAGCAGAAAGCTCTTCCCCAGAGAGAAAAACTATTCAGTCATTGAGCTAGAGCAGGGGTCTCCAACCTTTATGTTGGCAAGAGCTGGTGCAAACACTATGACAAGGAGGGTATCTGCATGATTGTCTATCTCCGTGAATCTGCACTTTTCAGATGAACTTCCTGAAATCCAAACTTTCATCCCATCTGACAGCATCTGAGTGCCGTGCTGTTTCAAGCTTCACGCCAAATTACTGAGCACTGGTGGGTAGCAAGTAGTGTCAGCTTTCACATTGAATGTCCAGATTAGTTTCCTACATTCTGTTATGCTTGACATTTTTTGGGAGACAGCTACTAATAAATAAAATAATGACAAAGATGTTTCTGAAGCTGTTAATATGGTAAATGCATATGTTATTCCTTGTGTAAAAATCTTGGCACCCATTTTAATACTCATGGGCAGCACCACCCATGTAGCTCCTGCCTATTGCCCATGAATTAAACCTAACTGCACACCTGACATGGCAGACATAAAATTCAGGACAGATTTTAAAATCTTTTACAACAGACTCAGTAACTGGAGTCACAGTGTCCTACACAATTCACCCTCTATAAAAGTACATTTGTTTTTCATCAAAGAATTAGCAACATTGAAGGATGCCTCTCTAACAGCATTTACAATGCAGCACTTAGTTTACCTACCTTTTAGGATTGCAGACGGCTTCCTTTGGGAACACTATTTTCATAATTTGTGTGTATTATTGCGAAATGCTTATCAACGTTACCGGTTTTTCGCACTGTAACTTGTGCACCATAAATTGAAGGTGCACATTTTCCTTTTCTTCTGGAAGAAAAGACATTGGTTTCCCTCTCTGGATGAAAATTGACCTTTTTTGCCTTTTTGCTGGATGTTGCATCCACATCTGCCTCCAGGATTTCAACCAGGGTAGTTTGTGTCTGTTTTGGGGCTGCATGTGCAAAACACAACTTTAGGAGTATTTCAATCAATGTATTATATGTTGTTGTTTTTTTTAAATCAGCATATAGCATGTTTTGCTTTGTCAAAATAAAATCCTCTGCCAGTTTAGCATATCCCCAATTAATGCAAATTACCCACATTCCAAGTCACATAATTCAGCCAAAGAAAAGTAGGCCAAATCCTACATTGTTGACTACCCTTAAATGTTTTTATGTCAAAATAACTGGCAAGATTGAAAAAATGAACATGTGGAAACCATGTGATCCAGTTATATGCAAAAAGTGTAAATCACAGGGCTAAAATAACATTCGGTTTTATAACAATTACTTCAAACGTGCACAAATCATATACAAACACAACCAGACAATATACAAATCATTACATAATCATTTTGAGTAAAGAGAGTATGGTTGTAGTGAGGGGTGACTAATTCATAATGGGTAGTGACCTGATAACCCATCGGCCCTTTACGAAGGACACAGTAACACAGAGACCAGCTTCTGTGCGTGACAATGGGCTATGCTTGGCTTGCATGTGCAGCTCCCTCAGGCATATTGGAATTTTCCATGTGTTAGAGAATTACTTGTACATTGGATTGTGTTTTGCCCTATTTATAGCAAAACACTGCACATATATTGCACCATTTCAGCCCAGTATTGAAATGCTGAAAACCCCCTGCCAGAACATATTCATACAGGTTTCTCACAGATCTCTGTAGATCTCCCCATTTCTGTCCATAGCCAAAGGTGATAACCCTATTCACTGCTCTCCCATCACATGGCTCTCCTCAGCGTTCTCTCCTTGTATTCACCATCCTGTTTTGTACAGTTCTCTGTTACTTCGTAACTGGTTTAAGCTATATTAATCCTATACATATTAATGTATATGCATACAAACCACTGCTCACTTTTCCCACCTAATTGCTTATTTGTATTCTGAAACAGAACTCTCCAATCATGTTTTTGGCACATACGACTTTAAATTCCTGTTTCATTAAAAATAATGTGGTGGCAAGCACCAGAATGCAGTCCACTAGTAGTTTTACACATTTACATAAGTATACAACTGCTGGTAGCGGTTGAATTACTATATTGGGTCATGCATAGATGTTGACTCCTTCACATCACAGCAAATTCCATCTTAACCTTTAATGTATTTGGGGCACTACTGCCTTAAAACAGAGAACTCAGTATCTTCAATTAAAAATAAATAAGAGTTTCCCCATAAACATCAACAGTTACCATTAGATGTACCTTTTTTCATGCAAGCTGGGACACAGATTGTCTTTTTTCTACACACGCACAAATCCACACTGAGCAAAAAACAATTACACTTGTAGCTTTAAGTTCCCTATTCTTATGGAAAGCCTACAAATGCAAGCATGCAAAGTAATGCTAACAAAAAAAATCTAAAGAAGCACAGTGAGACTGAAACGATCACAGACCCAGCTTTGTTGCACATGGCATGCACTATTCACGCACCCCGTCCCTTTTTAATCAGCCACCATTTGCACCTCTTGGTGACAAAGGCCACAACACACATTTCCTATTTGCTTTTGTAATTGATATGTAACCCCTTGCTGTAAAACTGCCTGAGTCCTTCAAAGCCAAATGCAGTCCCTCCTCTCACTGTGCACACAGCTTTTGACTGTTTGATTTGCAAGGAGAAGAGATTGAGGCAGCAGGGGAAGAGGCCCAAGGACTTCAGGCACCAAAATAAACACTCAGTGCTCATTTTGATGTCTGATGCCAAGAGCTACTGGGAAGCCCCAGGAGAGCTACCAGTAGCTCACAATCTACTGGCTGGAGACCCAGGAGCTAGAGGCACTGGCGATTAAATAAATGGGCTATACAGTAATGTATATTCTTTAATATTACAAATATTTAAATTGAATTCATTTTTTTAACTCTCAAAATAGGCAGTTGACCCTAATTGCTCTTCTCTTCTATTCTATACTAGTGTCAAGGATAAAGGAGTGCTTGATAGACAGCTGAGCCAAAATTCATTATTTCTAATTGTGTCCAAATTATGCACAAACCTCCCAAGGTATTCTATAAGCAAATATTCACAACTTGTACACACAGTAAGTGTTGCAAAGTTTCCATTATAGGAATCTTACATATCCGACAAATTCTACTCTGTGAAAGGATACCCTTTCTGGGTCTTAACCTTGTGAAAACAGGTAGTTGATTACATCTCATCAGCATGAAGGTTCTTCTATGCCTTACGGAGGGAAATACAATAATGTATTGTTAAGGTTGGCGATAACGGAGATTCGTAGTGGCAAAATCAGCTGATCTCTTTAAGCTCATCACATGCTGATAGGTCCTACGCCAATCCGACAATTTAACTTTGGCCTCTCCCAAAAATGGTCAGCACATGTGGGGGAGGCACAGGCTTTTATTTATGGATGAGCTCTCCTCAACTTTTCGCTAGCCGCAAGAAACAAGAGCCCCAATTCAAGCGTTATTGCCTATATCAGTACACATTGAGGCAGGCAAAATACAACTCGCCTACTTTTTCCCGGCAATTTATGAATTAAGCCATGTTTGTTTATTTTTATTTGTTTATTGGTCATTTGTTAGGCGCCTTTACAATTAGCAAAACAGTTTCAAAGCGCCCAGAGGGCAACAGGGTGGGGACAAGGGAAGGAAGACAATGAATTACAACAACGATAAATAATTGAATTAATAGCAAACAAATGATGAGAATAACAGAGAGGGGAGACAAACCTACTATGCCTTGTGAATGTTCAGAACGTGCAAGTGCAGAGGGGAGGGGGTAAGGGCTAGGTGCTCTGGTGCTCATGGAGAAGTGCTCAGGGTAAAGTGCAAAGAAGAGAAGAACGTAAGTGCAATCTCCCAAGGGGAGGGTGAGCCTAAGTAAGTGCAGTAAATAGACAGCGGCTGGGATGAGAGATGTGGGGGGTAAGGGCCCTGAGGAAACATAACGGCTCAGAACATCAGTCACACTACTTAATGATTAGCAGGGAAGAGAGGAGGAGAAAGAAGAGGTAAAGTGAAAAGTGTTGAGTCTTTTTCAGAATTTATGGAGGTCCTGCTCAAGACGCACAGGGAGAGGGAGGCTATGCCACAGGAGGGAGCCCGCTGAGGAAAGTGATTGACCGCCAGCTCTCTGTTTAGAAAACTGCTTCACACACAGGGAGTTGGTGCCAGAGGAATGCAGGAGTCTAGAAGGGGACTATTTGGTCAGGAAGCGTTGAAGATAGAGTGGTCCCTGGTCCCATATAGCCTTGTGGGGCGAAACATGTTTGGGGATGCTTGTGGTCTCGTGCAGAAGGGATGTGGCCTAGCAGTTCGGGCTGGACTGCCCCTTTTGGGGTGGGGCCAAGCCTGATTTGCATATGGTCTTTCCCCTTCTGTAATAGCTTGGCAGGCGAAGAACAGTGGTCTGGAGGGTTGCCCAGAGCAATGCCAGTGGTTAAGATTCATTCTAAACCTTCCAGCCATCACCTCTTTGTTTTTGCTTTGTCACCCCGAGTGGGACGGCTATGCCCAGACGTGGGTCCCGTGCCTGCTGGGCCTAGAGACCCAAGCTACTCCTCACTGATGAGCCCCAACAAGGGCGAAACATGTTTGGGGATGCTTGTGGACTCGTGCAGAAGGGATGTGGCCTAGCAGTTCGGGCTGGACTGCCCCTTTTGGGGTGGGGCCAAGCCTGATTTGCATATGGTCATCCCCTTCTGTAATGGCTTGGCAGGCGAAGAACGGTGGTCTGGAGGGTTGCCCAGAGCAATGCCAGTGGTTAAGATTCATTCTAAACCTTCCAGCCATCACCTCTTTGTTTTTGTTTTGTCCCTCCGAGTGGGACGGGTATGCCCAGACGTGGGTCCCGTGCCTGCTGGGCCTAGAGACCCAAGCTACTCCTCAATGATGAGCCCCAACAAGAGCGAAACATGTTTGGGGATGCTTGTGGTCTCGTGCAGAAGGGATGTGGCCTAGCAGTTCGGGCTAGACTGCCCCTTTTGGGGTGGGGCCAAGCCTGATTTGCATATGGTCTGTCCCCTTCTGTAATGGCTTGGCAGGTGAAGAACAGTGGTCTGGAGGGCTGCCCAGAGCAATGCCAGTGGTTAAAATTCATTCTAAACCTTCCAGCCATCACCTCTTTGTTTTTGCTTAGCCTTGTGGATGATACAGAGGGATTTTAATTTAATCCGTGCTGAGACCGGGAGCCAGTGAGACTTTGTAGGGCAGGAGAGATGTGCCACCAGCACAATAGGCCTCCAGGCCATATACTATGGCTGACAATACACTATGGCAACTCGATTACATTGTAGGCTCCAATAAAAGTTTCTGGTAGATTTTTTGCCTATGCACATTATCTTGGATTTTCTCGAGTTCATTTTAAAGCCGTTATCAGCAGCATAATGATGCAAAGCAAGAAGTGATCCTTTAAGCCCAACATGAGGTGAGGTCTAATAAGACCACATCATCAGCATAGGCGAGCCAGGGAATATGACTATGGCCCGCTTTAGGAGGGAAGTTTCCAGTGCATAACAAAGCTTCAGACAATTCAGCGATATAAAGTTTGAAAAGCAAGGGTGCCAGAACACACCCCTGGAAACTCGGACAAAAGGGGTGTTAAGCTCAGTCATACTACCAGAGCCGGAAAATGTTGGTTGGGGAGGAAAGGCCTCTCCCCTTAGTACAAGAGTGCTAATGCAACCTGGAGCTGCGAAGCCTAGACAGAGAAGGGCTGTTGTGAGCCTGCGATGTTAGGAACAACTGGCTTGTATTGGGCACATTCTGCCGGTGGTGGTAAGTCATGCCTTTGTGTTTGTATGCACTACGCACATTGTGAAAATAGTCGCAGAGGCCTGGGGTTTGAGGCATTGGGAAAAGTTGGATAAGTTACCTTGGATAACTCTGGTTGGAATTGGGATAACCCAGCAGCTATCACCCATCACAGACTTCATTCACTGGCAGTCTGCGCTTTTTTTTTGATTGGCCTGGATAACGGGGCTTGATTAGAGATAACGGCCCATATCCCCTCAACACCTTTTGACACTGCGTCTGAGCCACGACGAACATTTAGACCTCATGAGCAAGTGGGGAGGGGAGAGGTCAGACTAGGGCATTTCTTGCTCAGGAGTCAGGGCTGTGTCCCCGTTGAGGTGTCCAAGAATTGCAGCTGTTCTGTTCAATTGCTCCACCAAGGACCAGCACTGAGTCTAATGTGGAATTCCTATCTCTAAGATAGAGTTTTAATCGGTTTTGCGTGGGTATTTGCACTTAACTGTCTTCACATTTTTTGATTTTAGGTGTTTTTTATATTTGTGCACGATACTTATAATGTTGTAGTAGATTTGTATTATAATTGTCATGTATATTTAGCGATTATGGACCTGAGCACAGCATTTGACAAGGTAGACAGGCCAAAGCTTTGGGCAGTGCTGTGGTCCAGGGGCTGCCCTGGGGCCATACTGAAGGTTTTGATGGAAATCCACAATGATAATGAGGCTTGTGTGCATAGTGGTCCGGGGGGTCACTGCACAGCGTGCTTTAGGGTCGGCTGTGGAGTGAGGCAGGGCTGTGTTCTAGCCCCAATCTGTTTCTGCCTCTATATTAGTGGCCTCTCAAAGGATTTGTTGACTATTTTGGCAGATATTTTGGTATTGGGCGGGGTCGAGCATTTCCTGTGCTAGCTTACGCGGATGACACCATATTGCTAGCCAGGACCCCGAGAGCACTGCAGACCTTAATTAATGCGTATGCAACATTTATGAGCAATTTGGGGTTAAAAATGTACTGTAAAAAATCAGCTGTAATGGCATGCGTGGGCAGAAAACTGCCAGCTGCAATGCAACCCATGATTTGTGCTGGAGAAGATATCCCCAGGGTGAAGGTCTTTGATTACCTGGGAATTAGATTCTCGCAAGCCATCACGAGGAAGGCACACCTAACTAAGCAGTCTGCTAAAATGAGCCAACAAATAGGGGGCATTTTTCGCTTCATGTCCCGTTGTGAGGGACAATCGCTTGATGTGGTATCTAAGATATATGTCACACAATCAAAGGCAGTTACATCATATGGGGCTCCATTTTGGGCTTTGCAGAAGGCTGGTGAGTTACAAGTCAAGGAGAATATAATTTTGAGGAGATTATTGGGACTCCCTAACTCTTCAGCATGCACTGCTATTCATAGAGAATTGGGCCTGGAATTTTGGGAGGATCAGTGGTCATTGGCCCCTATACTCTTTTGGGTTTGGTTATGGGCGAATGCTCATACCTCTCTTTGTCACTTCATCATTAGATCTGTTTTGGAGATGACGGGGTGGCAAAAACTTCTGTGGCTGGACTATATAGCAAAAGCCTCAGGAGAGGCCAATTTAAGTTTCCTTTTTCCTCCAGCAGCTCTCCTATCTAAACCAGAGGCGAATGGGTATAAACTTGTTCTGGGTGAAGCGTTTGCCAAGCGGAGAATACTTCTGGAGTATGAACATAATCCTGCCAAATTGCATGTAAGTATGAGCCGGCCCCTTGTGATTCAACCGTATTTAATCTGGGGTGTCCATAAAAAAGACTGTTGGTTAATCACTAGGGAAAGGTTCGACTGTCTCCTCTTACGAGGGAACACCGCGAACTGGAAAGGTTATCCAGATTCCGCTGCCTGCCCGGTGTGTGGGTATAGTATTGAAAATTTGCCACATCTGTTAATATTTTGTCCGGGGTACACCGGGATATGGAGAGCGACATTAATTCCAGTTCTTAGGGAGTCTAAGATTCGCCATTACAGAGAAGCTATTTTATTTCTTTTAAATGCAGACTCTATTTTGGTTGCATGGGCATTACTTACCTATCTGAAAAGAGTGAGGTATTTTAGAAAGGGGATACTAAGGATTCAGGGTGAGGAATGCCGTTGATCCCTATGTTGAGTGGTTTTGAATAGGGAATATGGATGTCACATTTCCCTCCTAATGACCCACCCTGCAATAGAATTTCCTGCTGAACGTGTCGAAAGCCCAGTGTTCTCAAGATCTGCCGGCTCGGAAAACAGGGATTTCAAGGAAAGTCATCCTTGGTTGGAGCATGACTAAATGGTGTGAAGACTGGGGGATGCAACTTCAAAGAGCAAACTACCAACTTCAGAGAGACTCATAAAAAAAACCTCTGGTCACAAGCTGGCCCAGGGAGACAGATGGCTGTGCAGGATGAAGCAGATCTCCCATTTGCTGAACATACAGATGTACAATTCATTTAAAAGGACTATTATCATTTAGGCCTTTTTCTCTGACATTTTAAGGCAGATTGATTTTATTTTTGTACCATTTTTTATGTAATTTCTAGGCGATTTTGGGGATATAACAAGCATCTACCTGTGACTCTGGGAACTGTAATGGCCAGTTGGACTAGGTTTCTGGCTGATCTGAACATGCTCCAAATGTAAGAGTTGTGAGTGGGTGGAAAATGAAATTGGGGATATGCTCAATAACTTACATATTCATAGGGGGGCTTGGCTAGCAGCCATGTGAGGAGGAAGTGGGCTCTGTGAGCTCCCGAGATCCGTAAATCGATTAGCCGAAAATATATACTTAAAGCTAAACAAATGGCCGGAAAACCCACTAACAGAAGAATGAAGCAGCAGTGAGGCTCCGTACGGCGAGGCTCGGGAGAGCTGTATTCCTAACACTGTGTAGCAGAAAAGATGGAGCGACGGTCCCAAAATGGCAGATGCTGCTTCGGATGGTGGTGGCTCTGAGCGGAGTGCGAACCGTTCACGAGCAGAGAAAGCCGCACATGAAGTTAGGAGATATTGCTGCATACGCGCTCACCAGCTGCTAAGGTACCAACGTGGAGGTGGCGGAGGAGCGGAGCCAGCCGGGGCTTCAGGCTGTGAGAAAACGTAGCATCACGCAGCCCCAGAAACAACTAAAGGACTGCGACCGAAGGAGAGGTGCCTCCACGGCAACACAGCTGGGCGGCCGAAGGAGCAGGGAGCCGGCGCTCAGCAGAGGAGTACAGGGCAATGAAGGCATGATCGTGCCCTTGGAGTGATTACAGCCGGCGGAGAGGAGGAGGCGAGCAGCTGCTTTCAGCTAGTTCCTGGGCTCTGAGCTCCAAAGCTTATCATACGCAGGTTGGAGGGAGTGCGGAGGTCGGTGGTGCCCCAGACTGGACACGGCAGACAGTAAGGAGTTGGAGGGGGTGGATGGACACTGAATAACTACACAAAGGTGCCTGGAAAGAAGGTGGGCTTTCCCTGCCACTCTCAGAGTCTGCAACGAACTACGGCCCAGCAGGGGAATAGGCCCCCCCCATGTACGCGGTTGGGCCTGGACCCAGAACGTGGACTGGACGAGGGCAGTGCACAGCCTAAGTTGAGCAATGCTACCGGCCGCAGGGGACACCGAGGATGCAACTGAAGAGAGGCGGCACCGGCCGAGGCACTGCTTCCAGCCACTTCGCCAGGTGCTGCTCATGGGCGCCTCCCAAATCAGGCGATTGTGATACTGAGTGAGGGGTACAAGTAAAGTGGGGCCAACCAAAGCGACCCGAGACCCCAAATAACCACAGGCACGACAAAGCAATACGGAGCCAACATAGAGGCAGTGGTGGTGAGAGGAGAGAGCCATATTGCGCAGGAGGCGCAGGAGACCCAGCCCCTGTATAACCACGGCCGTGCAGGCAGAATAACTGAAGCAGCGTGGTACTGAGCCTGCTAGGTGTGAGGGAGCAGCTGGGATACACCCCTACCTAGATGGCGGTGCAGAAGATCAAGTGCACAATGACACTGCTGCGGATATGGTGCACAGGAGCACCGGGCACAAGACGCACTTAAGAGAGACACTGCAGTGCAAACTGCTAGAAGGGCCCAGGATCCCCATAGCAATTGGGACACCGAACTCTGGTGCAGGCACTGGAGAGCAGGATATTGTGCTGGTCACCCAACTACGAATGACTCAAGACTCCAGAGTGTGGTGGCAGGAGCATGCTCCCTAGACATTACACATCCCAACGTGTGAGAGGCTAGCCCTCTAGAGAGCATTCACTAGCGGAGAGCCTAATTGCAGAGAAACAGTGCTGCAGTGCCTGTCAAGAGACAAGTGACTGTGCCATATCAGTGTTACACGCCTTGCAAAACACCAGAGGACCAGACCCTGAAGATTTTAGGCAATGAGATATTCCATCGGAACACTTGGGTGGCAAGAACCCAATAGCTTCATCGCGCAAGATGGAGTCCAAGGGCGGCAAGGCAAAAAACAAACAAACCACGCTTGAAACCTTTGCGTCCAGCCAAACACCCCGTAGGGAGAAGGACGATGACCACAAAATGTGGGAACAGCTGCTGCCCCCTGGCAGCAAGGAGCCGGGAAACTAACAGATCCTGGAAGCTATCGTAATGCTGAAAGCCACACTGGAGGGCAAGATAAACGCTGTAGCCAATGATGTGGCACTGCTGCGCCAAGATGTCAGAGCAATTGCAGATTGCACGAGCAAGCTGGAGGAGCAAGTCATAGAAAACATGGAAATCAGGGGACAGGCAACGAAAGAAAGATATCCTCATGCAAAAAGTTAAACTACTAGACGACTAAGCAGAGGAAGCGGAAGGCCGAGCCCGCAGAAACAATATGCGCCTCATTGGCCTACCGGAGGGGATAGAAGGATCGGTCCCCACCACCTATGTGGAAAACTTACTGCTACAGGAAGTCGGAGGGGGCGAACTCTCCCAAGGTTTTACAATAGAAAGAGCACATTGCTCCCTCATCAGAAGGCTGCCTCCAGGTGCCCCACCCAGACCAGTGATAGCCAATGTGCTCAACTATAAGGACTGTGAAAAAATCCTATCTTTTTCAAGGGCTGGGGGGACGATACAAAGGGACTCCGCAAAGATAGCAGTGTATCCAGACTATACATTTCAAGTTCAGAAGCAAAGAGCACACTATATCCCCACGAAAGCTAGACTGCGGAAAGCCGGACTTGACAATATGCTAATGTACCCGGTGAAACTAAAGGTGATCCACACCGGCAAAGCCCTTTTCTTCAAAACACCGGAAGAAGCGCAGCACAGGTGCCAATGAAGCAGAGCTTAGCCAGGAAGTTGGGCAGCGTTGACGGGAATGATGCAAACTGATGACATAATATTGAAATTGAGTAGCTAAGTAGCAGAAATGGTTACACCCATGCCACATAAGTGAACAGTAGCATGTAATGGCAATAATATGATAAGATAAAATGGCGGGAGCAATAAGGAGAGCCACAGACACCCGGTAAAGGGGCTGCTAACGCAGACCCGCTACCCCCCTTAGTTAAGTAAGGGCTTCTATATAGAATCTGCCCGTTGGGCACCAGGAAACTAGTCTTGCAACCAGGTTGAATGGAGCCGACCAGGTTGAATGGAGCCGAAACAGGATTATCCCAGCATGCATGGCATAGCGGGACAAGTTAAGTTTGAAGTGTGTTATGTGTGGGGTTTGGGGGATGGTGGAGGGATAGTAACGTAGAGCCTATTAAAGATAATTGCAGTCTACTCCTTCTGAGGCTGGCCACAGGTTGGTGGCACCACTGCCACCATGGATGCAGACTATAATAGCTGGCCCTGTTAGAATTATGACCTGGAATGTCAGGGGGCTTAACAATTACGTGAAACGCAAAACAGTGAGCGTGTATATCCGGAGGGATAAAATTGGATAGCGCTGTTGCAAGAAACTCACTTAGACGCACAGAAGCAAAAGAACTTAGAGAGAGTGTGGGGAGGGGTGATGGTGGGCTCTACATACTCGATTTATGCAAGGGGGAGTCCTGATCTGGATAGCCCCCATCATTCCTTTCAAAGTGTTGACAGTGAAAACCGAAAATGCACGAGAGACCCAGTTATAGACAGATCAGACGCCAAACACAGACAGCCATCCCCCCGGCCAAGGTACTGAATTCGCTAGTAGAGCACTTTCAGCTGCAAGACCTGTGGGGGGCCGAGCATGGAGGAGAAAGGGGATATTCCCATTACTCAGCACCACAAAGTATATACTAGGATAGACTACATGTTTACTGGGGTGGAGCGCGAATTGGATTTTTCAGAGTTGGAGTATCTGGATATAGTACTGTCAGACCACTCGCCACTTGTGGCAAGATGGAGAGTGTCTGCCCCAAGGTATCCCATTCCTATGTGGAGATTGCGAAGTGAATCACTGCAAGATATGGCGCTCGCTGAGCATGTCAGGAAATGCACGGTCGAATACATCACAGTAAATGAGGGGAGTGTGCAGAAGGTGGGTACGGTCTGAGAGGCGTATAAAGTGGTCATCAGAGGGGTAATGATAGCGGAATCGGGCGGTGTGCAGAAAGTCCTAGTAAGGTTTGGAGGTTATGTTGGGGGAGGCGGGAGGGGAGTTCTAATAGTTAAAACTCACAGGCAAATGGACCTTAAAGACTGGAGCGAATAGAGGGGAAAACATGGGCAACACCATTGTTTGTCACTCTCCAATGCATGCATGTCTGTAATTTATGCTCTTGAAAATTAAATAAAGTTGATACAAAAAAAATAAAAAAATAAAGTCCTAGTAAGAGAACTGCCAAAGACAGAGGAGGAATTGAAAAGGCGGAAGGGGGAGGCCTTGACAAGCATGGAATACCTGGACGAAATAATTACGTTAAAACAAACAGGCCTAGCACAATGGGACAGGTGGGGGAGGTTTAACTATGCAAAATATCTGGAGAGGTGCCATGCGCAAGGGGATCAGCCTGGGAGGACGTTGGCATGGTTGTGTAAGCGCGAGGTCACCAGGACTCCAATATGCTCCATTAGGACTAAGGGGATGGAGGGGAGAACAGACACATAAGTGGGTATAAATGAAGTGTTCTCTGAATATTATTAGGCATTATATGCAGACCCCCAAGGAGGCACGGAGGAGGACATACATGATGTTCTTGGACAGATAACCATACCCAAATTAGATGATACTCTGCCGACAGGGAAAGCGTCAGGGACAGACAGGCTCCCGAGCGAATTCTATAAAACTTACGCTGAGATACTGGCGCCGCTGTTAGCCAAGGTGTACAACGAGGCGTTTAAGGATAGCATCTTGCCTAGGAGCATGAGGGAAGCCCTGATAGTGCCACTGCTCAAGCCAGATAAAATAAGCATGAACTGCAGATCCTACAGGCCTCTGTCCCTGCTAAATCAAGAGAGTAAGATCCTTACGGCTATCTTGGCTAACAGACTCCGGCGGGTGATACACGTGCTGATTTACCCGGATCAGACAGGGTATGTACCCGGGAGAAACATCTCAGAGAACCTTAGACGGCTCCACCACATGATCTAAAGCATCTATTGTACCGCACAATGTGCAGTGGCCTCCTTGGATGCCACAAGGGCATTCAACTCAGTACGTTGGAACTGGTTGTATGCCACAATGACAAAGATGGGGATTAGCCCGCTGTTCATGAGATGGGTACGATTAATATATACTAAACCAATGGCCAGGGTCGAGACGGGAAGCACGTATTCAGAGGCGTGGCAACTTTATAGAGGCACTAGAAAGGGGTGCCGATTGTCCCCGATGTTATACATCTTGCCGGCAGAACCCATGGCAGCGTACGTGAGGCAGGAATATGGAGATGTGGGCATAGACATAGACGGGGTGGGGCACGTGATATCCATGTATGCAGATGATATGCTACTATATGTCAGAGACCCTGAGGTGAATCTGCCATACATTCTGGAGGTGCTGGATATTTCAAGCACATTCACAGGTATTAAAATAAACAAAAAGAAATTGTGTCTGTTCCCGCTGGCAGCTACTGCAAAGAGGGCGGAGGAAGATTTGCCGGACCTGCCCCTGCCCTGGAGCAGGACCTCTTTTAGATATCTGGGTATTAACATATATCATGACCCTGCCCGAGACCATGAGGCCTATACTGTGCAAGCCAAAGTCGGACTAGCAGCATCTGTGGAGTTTTTGAGCAAACTTCTTCTGTCAATGGTGGGAAGAGAAGCGTTGATAAAAATGGTGGTGCTACCATGACTTATGCATTGCTTCAGGAATGTCCCATATGATATACCGAAGCAATACTTTTGGGACCTGAAAAGATGTGTAGAGGGTTCCTGTGATGAGAGTGGAGGAACAGGGTGGCCCTACGCACACTGCAAAGGCTGTACGATCAGGGCTGGTTAAGGGTGCCGCACTTTGAGCTGTTCTTCTTAGCGTGCCAACTACAGCACGTGATGAAATGGATGGCAGATAACCCCACGGCGGAGACAGCGTTGTTGCAGCCTGCTGTATGACGCAGATACCTGAGAGACCTCTTGTGGCCCCCTGCCAAGGCACGGCACGGGAAACCCTACCTAGTGAAGCTGGGCATCCGAATATGGCACAGGGCCTGCGGGTTCATGGAGGTTGTTGACCCGCTCTCCCCACAGGTGACAATAGCGGCAATCCTAGAGGGGAAGGCAGGCTGCAGGGCAAGGATAGAATCAAGGTGGGAGACGTGCGGGGTGGCCACGGTGGGGGACCTACGGAACGAGGGAGGGTGGAAGATATTTGAGGAATTGCAGGAGGGTACGGGTATATCCGCAGGACAGTTCTTGCTGTATAACACAATATTGGGGGTGCTACGTGGGAGATGGCCAAATGACACGGAAAGGGGCATTGGTGGAAGGCGGACACGCCGTTTCCAGAATCTATGAGATCTTGATAGGCCAAATCTCGCAAGCTGATCTGAAATGCAAGGGGAAATGGGAACTGGAATGGGGAAGACCTTTGAGGATAATGAATGGGGTGAAATAATATTGTACAATAAAAAGGTTTCCAGGAACGCCAGGTTACAGCTAATACAACTGTACATAGTACAGGGAGCATACCTCACGCCCGCTGTTATCTCAACCTTTAAAGTGGCCGGAAGACAAGAATGTCCTAAATGTAGAGCGGAAGAAGCCGGGCTCACACATATGTTCTGGGAATGCTCAGTAGTACAGGGTTTCTGGAAGAAAGTAGCAGATAGGGTGGCTCGAGGAGGTATAGACTTAGATGTTGAGACACTGGAGGCCTGTATGCTGGGGCGATACAGGAAAATTGTGAAAGATGAACCGCTAAACAAACTCAAGGATTTGGTGTATATAATGGCCAAACGCAGCATAGCTATGGGGTGGAAAGACACGAAAGAACCGAGTACGATTAGATGGTGGAAAGAACTGGAGAAGTGGTGCACAGCAGAAACAGGGGTGTGGGAGAAGGCAATTAGGGGTCAGAATGCAGAGATGGGAACGGACATACAAAGATGGATAGCGCTCACGGTAACATTGTTTGCTAAGGAAAGTGAAGGAGTGCTTGAGCGGGAATCGAAGGGGGATGATGCATGAAGAGCAATTGGTTAACCAGTTAGGTTGTATAGGCCATGTGGGGGGGGATATGTAGTAGTAGTTTGAGTAGATTAACACATATGTTACACGAATGATGTATCAGAATTTGTTGTGGTTTTGGTTTTGTTGGTTTGTTTATGACTTATAAAACTCAATAAAAACATTTTAAAAAAGAAAGAAAAAAAAACAAACTTACATATTCATAACTGTTGTACTTTTTATGGAAACGGCAGAAATGGCATGCAACATCTCCATGATTAGCTAAAACAGAAAATATGTTTAGTATGGCAGGTGTTAGTAAAATTATGAAGTTGAGATACATAACTCGTTTTTGCCAAAAAGTTGAAAAGTGAACAAAGGGGCGATTACAAATGGGAATTGCCATATGGTGCCAGACCCCTAAACCAATCCTGGGGTTGGGAGGAGAGAGAGGATAACTGTCCAAGCATAGTGGCAGGAATTATTGCAGGGTACCTCCCCAAGATTGTAAAATTGGTTATGTCTTTGCTGCTATATAAGCGGGACTGCACTAGGACAGAGGACACACAAACACCGGGGAAACAGAAAAAGGAGAAAGACAGGAGGACAGAGAGAAGAGACAGACAATCAGGAAGGCTGCTGAAACTTACCATCTGACAGCTGTAAGGAGTCACCAGAGGAGATTGCTGAGAGTGCTTCTGGGTGGAGCCGCCTATTTCTAGGAAGGCCTCAAAGCTGACTGGGTCCTGTGGTGGTGAGCGGGAGGCCATCTTTGAGAGTGGAGTGACCAGAGCCCTGCCCTATCTTTCCAAAGTGTCTGGAGATGCAGTTGGCTTTCCTGAACCTTAAACAGAGGCTTGCTATGTAAGTAGAACTAAGCGCTTGAAAACCAAAAAGGGGGGTGTGTGCTTGCCTTGAATCCTTTCCCTTTATAGTGGGGGGGAGCGGGGCAAAACTGCGTAGATTTTTAGCCTACGTAACCAAATATAATATTTTTATTAATTCCCCATTTGGGATTAATTTTGTTAAAATACGCAAAGGACAAAGCTCACTTCCCAGTGTGCCCTGAAAACTATAGCCTATAATTTAACTGGGTAATCCTTGTTATCCAGCTGACCCCGACTTCTTTAAGGAAGAGAGGTGTCTTGGTCTTGAATCGGCCCAAACTTTATACCCAGCTTCCCAAACACAGGCCTTTCGCTAAGGGGGGTTCTGAAATCCCAAATTCCCCAGAGCATTCCAATTTTTCTGTCTTCCCAACCTAGACCAAAGAAAGGGGAGGGGGGTGTCTGAAAAACAAAGCGATAAATCGCCCTGTGTTTATGTTAAACCAAAATTATGGGCTAAATTATAATTGCCATATGTATTTTTACCAATCTTGGAATCCTACTGCTACCTTTTTAAGCCTGCAGGAAAATCGAAATCGCACAACATTAACTAAGTGCCTTCTTTATTGATCAGTATAATTATTTTGTGAAGTGAAATTTACAGAGAGGGAAGAATTGTGTCTGTTCTTTTTAACTCACTTTGGTGATTTATTTATGCTGAGAGGAGTTGATTGTGTTGTGCCATGGATAAAGTGGTGTTTTTGATATTTTCGTGCTAATTTGTATTACTTTTAATTTAAATAAATACCAATAGGTTTCCCGCATAACGGCCTGGTTCTTGGCTCATTGTTAGTTCAGGGGAGGGAGATCCCACGGGCATGATATGTGTCTGAGATAGGGCTAAAGAAAATAATCTGTTAAACTCTTTATTGTGTCACCACTTCAGTGGGGAGGGAAGGAATTCCCTGTGTTGAGGGTGGCTTCTCAATAAACCGTTACAGAAGCACCTCAAATATCCTTCCCTCCAAGGGTCATGATTAAGAACAGGTTTTAGCCTCTAGCAATGGCTGATAGAGTAAGTGAACTAGCTGATAGTAATGAGGCAACATGAGAGGGGCATCAGGCGAGTGTGGAGTCGTTGAACAGGAAGAGACATTGCCAAGCACTGCTCCAACCCACACTCAGTGCAAAGGCTGCAGACTGATGTATCCACTTATAGCATTACTTAAAGCAAACAATGAGGCGTTGCGCAGAGGTCATGACTTATTAGCGCAAAAAGTAAGGCATTTGAATGTGCTAGCAAACCGTTACCGTAGATTTTATTGAATACCATTTCACCTAATGAGATTTCACCAAATTAATTTCACTGAAAATGGTAGGTGAAATGGTATATGTGTAATTCATAATAAGTGGGGTGTGGGGTAAGGGTATAAGTTAGGGTAGGGAGGAGTGATGAGGAGGAGTGATGAGGGCTGCGGGGGGTCTCCCTGGCATTAAAAAAAAGTAAGAAGAAAAAGTAAAAAATTTATTTTGTTTTTCGGTGAAATGGATTTGGTAAAATCTCCATTAGGCGAAATATTTTCAAAGAAATCACATACATCCCTAGCAAACCAGGATTTGTTAGAGTGGGGGCCTTCCAAGGTTGGGGCACACAATGCCACAGAGGGCAGAAAAGGTGAGACACCGCCAGCCACTATTGGGAAAAAAGTGGATAGAGTAATACATTATTTTGTTGCTAGAAATCCTCAGGGTATTGCAATATTCAACATTAGACCAGTGCTCTCCCCAGTCAGAAGAGTTCACAACACCACAGGATCATCAGTGGCAATGTTGTTGGTAGGAATTTTGCGTATTTGATGAACATACCCAAGGTGGAGAGTAAAAGCTGGGAATCAAGAGACACATTTATCAATAAAGCGATCCACTTGTTTCGGTTTAAACAAGGATGTTATTCTGTGATGAGAAAGGATATCCTTGGTTGTGAACGTTACCCCTGTCTGGTAGACAAAGGGATTCTATAAATGTGGAATTGGTGGCGAAAGAATGAGTGGAGGGGTTGCTGATCATGAACCAGAGATCACTCCTGCCGCATGGCCTACAGGTAGCGATTAGGCTAAATGCACCAATTTCATTTGGTAGGATATCCAGAGTAACATAACATGACCGCTGCCCTGAACCAGTGGAATGGCAAAGGCTGGATTGCAGCAGACTAGCTCAAATTACAAGTGCCCATTAAAAAAGTAGCACACAAGTGGACACGTTCAAGACATGTCAGAACGGTTCCACTGCCCTCATTTCCAGACCTATCTATGTCCCAAGGATATGTAATCTAGAGTGCTTTGCGGGGCCCAGCAGAATGAGGAGCTGAAATCGCAGGGAGTAATGAAGGATGATAACCAGGCTGCCAAGGGCATGGGTAGTACAACAGAGAATGTAGACTGATAGGATAGTCACGTGTGCCCTGGTAATAATATTGGTGCTTCTCAGCATGAGGTTCACACATGGCTCGAGGTGCAGTTAATCTCTGGCAATTTTGCAGGGTTGAGGAAACATGTTACTGATGAGGAATGGCCAAAATTCATCCAGCTTCATGAAGATATGTTTCCAGGATAGAACCCATGCATTTACAGGGTCTTCCCACCCTTGCCCTCCTGGCTATCCAATGTAAGGGGGGGCTAGTGGAGGAGTCCTTACTTGGGTTAAGGGCTCCTTGTTTACGACAGCCACTGCTATTGACAATGACTGTGGGGATTTGCAACTTAAGTTGAGAGATGATGCTCAACTACTAGTTGTAAATTTATACAATCAACTGGAAGGTGGGATCAGAATGTTCACCCTTTTGAAGGAAAGGTTAGATCTGCGGAGGGATAGACGATTTCATGGTTTGAGAATAGTAGTTGCTGGGGATTTTAACTTGCAGTACGAACCCCTGGAGATCATGGAGGACACATGTGAGAATGAGGATATGGGGGTAGAGGCATTGGTAGAACCTTCTCCTAAGATTAAATATTAGAAGGCTGTTGAAGTGGCTAGTCTTTTAATGGCCTGCAACTGTAGATGCCAAGGGGATATCCCAGCCTCAAACACATTTGTTAGTGGTGATGGGTAGAAGTCTGATTGACTACATATTAGTCAACATTGAGTCGTGGGCCTCCCTGAAGAATTTTGAAGTAATAGCTAGAGTGTAGAGGGATCCTCATCCGCTTGCACCCACAGTTGCAAGTGCTAGGTTTGGAGCACTCCAGGAAAGAGCTGCAGGAGCAACCATAGGCCTGCTAATAGAAGGGCACGCAAGGTGAGCCATAAAATGGGCTCAGCTCAATGCAGATACATTTCTCCAAGAGGCCTATGAAAGTATATTATCTCTGCTATATGACTTCTTTTTGAAAGATCTGCAGGCAAGCCTGAATATTGTATGGCCATATGAAAATCACTGAAGAACTAGGAGGGATTTTCACAACAGGTGCTAGGAAGGTAGAGAAAGTCTGCCTTAAAACAACTCATTGGTACGATAGGGATTGTAGGGTTGCCAACGGTATGCTGGTACAAAGTAGAAAGGAGGTTGTCACGGGAGGGGTTATCCCATTACGGGAGACCAGGAAGAATTACAAGAACTTAATTAAGAGTAAACGGAAGGTATATGGGGATGAGTTGTGGAAACAACTGTTTTCAGTCATTATCGACAAAAAAATCACAAATGTGGAAATTGATGGGGGCAGGACATACTGTTGAGCACACATCATCTGCTGGTTGCATTCGTTAATAAGCTTGGTACGATCATTTTAAAGACCTGCATAGCGAGAACAGGTCTTTTTCTGATCAACAGTTGTTTCCAGCAGCCAATGAACAATGTCCCAGTGAATCAGCAGTTTCAAGCCTCAGTGATGAGGACGTTTGATTGGCTCTTATGAGCCAGAAAATGGGAAAGAAAAGATCCTGGGCAGTATAACTACTGTAACAGCCTCTATCTAAATCTGCCCGCCTCTACTCTCCGCCCTTTGCAACTCATCCAGAAAAGGACTGCGAGACTTGTCCTTGGCCTCAAGCCCAGGGACCGTATCTCTCCAGGACTGAAATCACTGCACTGGCTCCCAGTGACTGCGAGGATCAAGTTCAAAACCCTCTGCATTGTCCACAAGGCCGTCTGGGGCCTTGGGCCAAAATACCTTCAACTATCTCTTCCTAAATATCTTCCTTCTCGAGCTCTTCGCTCATCCGCCTCCAGCTCCCTCAGGGTCAGCCGCTTCTCCAAACAACGAGTTGGGGGCAGATCTCTCTCCGCTGCAGGGGCCTCCCTCTGGAACAGCCTTCCTGCCTCCCTGAAACTTGAGGCGAACCATCTCCGGTTCCGGAAGCACCTCAAAACCTTCCTCTTTGCCTCCGCTTTCTCTCCCCCTCTCCCCTGCTAATACTACTGAAACTGCACTGAATCTGCAACTGGGCTACTCACCATTCTCGGTCCATGGCCCAGCCACTCTCCCCTGCACTGCCTCCATGGCAACCCCTGCTCTACGGGACTGTGTCTGTATCCCTACAGCCCCCCTTCCCAGCACTTGTCTGCACTTACTTCGCACTTGCCACCAGCTGGCCCTTGTTATTTATCCTGTTTGCTGTATGCTATTAACCCTGTACTGCACTTTCCCCTCTCCCTTTCCCCCTTGCACTTTTCCCTTTCCCTCTACCCTTTGCACTTGCGCGATCTGAATGACACATGGCCTAGTAGGATCGTTGTCTGTCTCCCCTTGTTCCCCCCCTACCTCGTCGCGCCTTGAAACACTTGTGTATAGGCGCGTTACAAATGCCATATCATATCATATCATATCATATAAAGTACCCATAGACTTTTATGTTAAAGAATCTTTCATTTAGGCTGCATACCTAACAAAATTGTTTAACACGGTTTTAGCATCCAACACAGTCCTGCCTTCCTGGACCAGGGCAGAGATGAAAACCGCATATGAGAAAGGGGCAGGGATCATCCGTGTAGTTATAGGCCGATTTCTCTGGTCGATGCGAGGAGTAACATTTTTGATAGAGCTGTTCTGGGGTATTTAGGGAATTGGATTGATGAGCGGAATTTGATCAGCCATTTGCAGGCAGGCTTTCAGCCTAGTACGAGCACGATTGATCAAAGCCTTTGCCTGCAACTGCTGTGTAACAAATTTCCAAACCTACGGAAAATGTTCTTGTATTCTGTTTTCATAGACCAAAAAACAGCCTTTGATAGAGTCCCGAGGTCAAGATTATGGGAAGTGTTATTAGGCATGAACATGCTCCTATCTTTACTTAGGGCTATCCAAGCTCTCTACTCAAATAATGATGGCGTTGTTAGATGGAAAATGGACGGTAGTACCACAAGGACGATAGAGATTCAGATGGGAGTGTGACAATGTTGCGTTCTCACGGCAAAATGATTCTGTCTGTTCATTTATAGTGTCATCAATAAATTGCTAGGGATCCCATAGAATGCCCCATCCTTGGTGGGAGACAAAATTCCAATTCTCATATTCGCTGATGATGCGGTCCTCATGTCCATTACCCCGAGTCAGCTCATGTCACAGTTAACTACATTTATGAAGTTTTGCAATGCTATCGGGCAATCAATCAACATTGGTAAAACCAAGGCCCTGGTCTTCAGAGGCGGCAAGGCCAAGCACAAGTCACAGATTAAGCTGGTGTTAACTAGTGAGCTTATAGAGCAGGTGGCCACATAGGATTATCACGGGTTGCAAGTAGGTGGACTGCTCAAACTGCCATGGCTGGTTTTGCTTTGACCAGACATTGCAGAGCTATCACCAGGTTAACCCACAAGCACGGAAACGGGGCAGTCATTCGATAGAAGCCTATAAACTGCAGGCCCGGCAGGCAGCTCTGTATGGAGCTGAACTGTGGGGGCATGTTAATTGTGGCACATTGTCAGTAATTGAATACAATTGTCAGTTATTGAAGAAAATGTCATCAAAAATATTTTGGGTCTTTCAACTAGTGTTCCAAGCCTTCCTGTTTACTTGCAGTTAGATCTGCAGAGGTTGGAGTCATTGTGCAAGTCTAAACCCGAATATTTCTGGGCAAGGAATTGGACCACAGTTAAGCTATACAATTATAAGGAGGCAGTGAAGGATCTTCTGGTGCAACCAGGAGGGTTTCACTACCGTGGTTTTTTCACATAAAGAACACATTTGATGACAATGGGCTGAGCACATTTTGGGTCCAACCAGACTGTTAAAAGCACTCAAAGCAAAAGTAGAGGCTGACGTCTTGAGTCTGGTCAGCATAAAACTCAGGTTGAAGGTTTATTGGGAATGCCAGCAAGTTTTTGGATATGTGGAGTACCTGGACTTGGTGCGGCCAAATCAATGAGAGTACTGTACATGAAATTGCGATTTGGCATTTTACCAGTGAGGTGATCTAGTAGTAACTGATGTAATGGTGGAAAAGTATGTCCATTTTGTGACCTACCCAAGAGCATTGCTCTTTTTATGCTAATTTGTCCGGCGTACCTGGATGTTAGAAAAATGTATTTGAAACCATTGTTCTTGGCCAGATCAGTTTGCACAACGGTTCAAGCAATGATATTGTGCAGCCTTTCAATGGACAGTCTGGCGGTACATTTTGGGTCTCATCAGAAGTTGGGCGGTATCCCAGCGGTATTACTGCCACGATACCGCCAGGGCTAATAGCAATACCACCAAACCCCCCAGTGCTATTAGTGCCGGATCACGGGTTTGGTGGAATGGTAATTCCCCATTGGGCCCATTCGGGAATTCCCCATTGGGTCCAATGGGGAATTTTCGGTGCAACTAACATTGGCAGTATTACTGCATGGTAATTGCACTGAAAATCAGCAAATTCCGGGTGCATTTACCCCCAGCTCAGAGCTGGGGGCAAATGTAGCCAAACCCGTGATTTGGCAGACCCTTAAATGTGGCAGTAATATTGTTACCGCCGCATTTAAGGGTTATCGGCAAACTCATGGTGAGGCTGTTTGTGTGTAATTATCTGATCATAGCTTGAATGTGGAGAATGTCTAAAATTAGATAAAAGTAAATCAAGTATAGGCAGCTCTGCCTCCACGATTTTAATATCTTATGGGGGCAGGTGTGGTGACTACTGTTTTCTGCTCCATATTATGTATGGTTCTTGAGGATCCTTAAGTTACACAGCATTTTAGTACACTTGCACTTTGGATTCTTTTTGGTTTTTAACAAGTGGTCTAGCTTGATGTTCTTAACATGTGGTGCAATTGCATAGTGTCATTTGTTTTATATTGATGTTTTATGAATTGTTGTCTGTATGTGTTTTTATGGCATAATAGCCAAAATAAAGCTGAATGAAATGAAACACCCCTTCTTTGACCAGCAATTAGTTCCTATCTCTTCTGTAAAGTGTCTACCCGCGTTGAGCCTGACCTGTACTACCGTATAGTTGTGTAATTAAATTAAAAGTAGATCAGGTCCCAATTTCCAGTTTGATAACTGGAAAAATACCATCGCTCACGTATAACTGTCAAATGCTCCAGTAAAATCAGTGTACATTAAAAATAAAGGTAGCCTATGCTTTTGCAATGTCCTCCTTTTTAACATATTGTGAGAAACCCAAGGGTATTCTCACTTCTACTCCCCATGGATCCTGTTCGCAGGTGACCAGTGAAAGGCCATCGCTGTTGGATCCTGACCCTGGGGTTGGAGAGATGAGGGAGTTTCACCTGTGTGGAGGGTCTGTTAGTGGGGTGCCCCTAGGTGAGGCATGGCATCCCCTTTTCCTAGTAATAGTCAACCTAACCCTCCCCCAGCCTTTTTAAGCTGTTACAAGCTAACTCCCCTCATGATTCCACAGACACAACAATTGACAGTACTGAGACGAAGAAGAGGCAACTGAGAGCAATGAAGATTACTCCTCTTCACCACTTAGGTACTGAGACGAGGAAGCTGCATCCCAAACATTGGGAAGGTCAGGCATATCTGCCTAACTATGGTCAGGCAGGTCTAATTAGTCTGACCCACCTTTATCATGTTAGAGGGCTGCAGGTGTACAAAATTAAAGAACCGTGAAGGAGAAGAGAGCTGTGAAAGAGAAGCAGAGAGACCAGTAAGGGATCCACTCTTTGAGGGAACGCCATAGAGGGACTGGACGCCAAACCAGGACGCCGGCCGACCCAGGCCTCACTGAACATTGTCCACGCTCATTAGAAGCAGCAAGCAGAGCTTGCATCAGCAGCGGTTCCCGTCCAGAAGCGGACCGAGAACTGCCAGAGAAGTCACCGGGAACAGGAGCAGGTCGCTGATGCGTGCCAGCGGGATGCGCAAACACAAATGAGCTCCAGAACCACGCGCAGGCAGCAGAAAACTGTTGGAGGCACACATAAGCACTGGAGCGCTCCGAACAGGAACGCATGCAAGTGCTCTTTCACATATTAAACATTGAACTTTTTGAAAACCTAACATTGCATGAAACCATGATGTAATGAATACCGAACTATATGAAACTTTAACATTATAAGAAACCAAGGTATACTGAATATCAAACTACATGAAACTTCAACCTTTCAAGAAACCAAGGTATGCTAAATACCGAACTAAATGAAACTTTAACATTGTATGAAACCAAGGTATGCTGACTGCCAAACTACATGAAACCTTAACATTACCACAGACCAATGTATGCTAAATATCGAACTATATGAAAAACGTAACATTACAAGGAAATACACATATACTGAATACTGACCTATATGAGACTTTAATTTTTGAAGTTCAGATTATAGAGAAACTTCTAATTGAGATCAGCAAATACAATGAATTACAAACTTTAAAACGTCTTTACTTTGAAACAATACAAGTGTGCCTTCCAACTTAATAGGAACTTTAAAACATCTTTACCTCGAAACAATACAAGTGTGCCTTCCAACTTGAATTTGATTAAGATTCATAAAAATACTTTTTGAATTCTTGATTGAAATTTAAATCATACCAAAGCAGTGTTGCACAGTGAATTACATCTAAACTTGCAATTGAACACTGTAAAGACTAAAGAAAGCAGGAACAATGAACTTTAATTAATGAATGGAGTGTGGCAAGACCGCTACTTGGTGAAGGGTGTGTGATACATTGTGGCAGGGCCACGAGGCAATTCAGGAAAAGTCAAAATATATAAGGTTGCACCCTAAAAGCCGGAAAACCAACACAGCAGATTCCAGTAAGGGTGACTTGGTGCATAGGAGCAAGTGCCAAGGAACTTATAAGTTGGGCTGAGAAGTCCAGGGACGCTGGTTGCGTGACCTGTGATGGGTGGACCATGCCGTTTAACAACTGCGCCTAGACCAGAGGACCATAAATGATGAAAACAAAGGACACCTCGAAACCAGCCAATAAGAGTCCAGGAATCCTGGTTGTGTGACCTGTGACGAGTGGACCGTCTCGTCTAACAACTGCACGTAGACCAGCAAATCCTGATTGATGAGAGCTAAAGACATTACGAAACCAGCTCAACAAAACCATTGCAACACTTTTGAACTATATCTGTTGTCTTGGGAACAGAATCCTGAGACCCCATTTGTTCTGGATTGTACCACTTAAAACCTGGGGAAGGGAACCCCAGGGATTGCTCTGGAACTACATGGCATTGAACCAAAGAAGGTAAACTTTGAGACTTTTCTTTCATGGAACTTTCCTAAGCTTGGTGAAGGGGAGCTGAGAGAAAGCTGTGAGCTGGAAGAACCTCAGAAATTTGAGTTAAACACTGTTTCTTTTGAGTTTGATTTCCCTAAACATTGGTTTAATATAATTGTGAGGGGAAGAATAGGTTTTGGACACAAACAGCCTTTTAAGTTGAACTCTTTGACACAGACTTTCCTTAGTTTTTTATTCCATTAGGGAAAAACGACATTAGTAGAGGACAAGTAAGGCCTTCAACCATCCTGACATTTCAGTTAAATAAATCTCTTTTGTGTAAACATAAAGTCTGTTGTCTGTGTCGTAATTCATGCTGCCTTCACAAAATTAAGCACACATGTTATGGGTAGTTACATATCCACTGGGATATCATGATGGGAATGGGCTGAATAGCAATTTTCCTTTGAATCATGTCTACAGTTCATTAGGGATGAGCTTGGCATATATTTTACCTGGGACATCCAACATACCAAGAAGGATAATTACTGGGATTAAGGTGGCCCCCCTTTTTTAAAAAGGTCAACATAAGGGATTTCTTCCAAGAAACTGGTATCAAGCCCCTGACCCTGATACTATCAAATAACCCATTGAAGATCCAGGACATGCGTGAGAATCAGACTTCAACACCACATTGGAAAGAGCTTCGGGACCAGGTTCTCTTGAGCTTTTCGGCTTTTGTATTATCCCCAAAATATCATCCAGAGAATATTTTATAGCAAGAGGAATATTTCTCGTGGGATGATAATTGCAACCAATACTGAAATTATCACTAAATGCTTTTTGATGTATGAAGTCCACTGTGGTTCACCTAAGGGAAGGATTAAGGCCTCAGATTCGGGACTCCAATAGTCGTTAAATATTTTTCTAAACCTTTTGGTGTAATTTCTGCACAGTATAACAAATGCCATTCAGAATTATGGATTGACATCCTATGTTTTTTAAGACATTTACAAAGTTGCAGCATTAGCCTTTTTTGTAATCTTTGTGCTTCACCTTTAGCCAAGTTTTGAGTTTTAACAATATTGCGCAGACAATCCCTTAAAAGTCGCTTCTCATGAGCAATTAATGCATCATAAGGCTTGTTAGGTTGTCCGGTTGGTATGTGAAACTTGAGTAGACTGAAACAGGCATAGTGTAGGTCTGTTTTCCCATATTGGTCCCCATGCTTAAAATAAGTATTAGTTTTGCATGGTCTCTCATACCACTCTGAACAACCTCAACCAATGTTATCAAATTAAAGTCAATTGCCTTCACAAAACAATAATCAATGGTTGAGCAGTATCTACCATTAGTCCAGGTAAAATTACCAGGTCTATCACCTCTTGCCTTCCCATTTAACAGGTACAGTTCAGGATTTTGCATGAATTCAGTCCATTTTTTGCCTTTTTCATTACCCCTATTTTCATTTAGGATGGCATCAGGAAGGTTACACCCAGTGTTTGCATTGAATCTCCTCCATGCATCTTCTCCCACGCCACTGGGCATTTAAATCCCCCTATGATTACTACGTCGTTATCACCTCTATCCAACCTAGTCAACAGCATATCATGTATATCCGTCATTATCTCATTGGTATATCGTCCACCTGGTGAATCATAGACATTGCATAATAAGCGTGCAATATCATCATACTTGGTGATATTTCAAATCTCAGCCACACTCAGATTCCGGTTAGGTTTGGGTGGTTTGACTTCAATTGTGTTATAATGGGAACAAACTCCAATTAGGAGTCCACCTATGGGGTGCCCTGTGGCCCTTTAGTGCCACATTATTTATTATAGTATGACCATCTATGTCTATTTTGGAAGTTCAAGTAACTACAAAAAGGAGTCGATGGGTGGTCGCCTCCTGTTCTTTTACCCAAATCGTATTATCACACAAATAACACTAGGATGATAGTTAGCAAGTTATTCCTAATGCTGGGTCCCTAGCGATAATCTTGTTGGCCCTGTGTTTCTAGGATCTCCTGTAGTTTCGATACTTACCCTAGTTTGTGCTGGTGTACCGACGACAAATGGTATGTGGAGGTCCTAGCCCTTTCCTCTCTCACTACTTTCCTAACTTCTAAAAGTAAGTGCACGTTTGTTAGGGGTCGGTATGTATATTTAATGTTGCTGCCTCCAACTTGAAGGTCTTATCACAATTCAAAAGACCATGGGTCTAATAAACTAGTTAAAAAAAGGACAGCTAATTCTCTCTTCGGCTAATAAGAAGATATAGATAAGTAGCAATAATAATTATTTCATTTATACGAGCCCTTTCATCTCTGTATGTTGGGTATCGGAGACTGGGTTATCACGCCAGAACTACTAGAACAATAGTCAACCGGTTTCAGCGGGATCCTTTAGTGGCCGCTTTCTTCAGGACGAATACTGCTAGTTTAAGTATTCTCTATGTGATCTTCAAATCTTTATAGATTATGAGGATATTTTCAGGTATTCAGTGGGCTTGTTGGTTCAGTCTCTGCAACCTCCACTCTCTGCAGAACTGTTTAATTCTTTTCTTTTTTGATGAACAGAATTCAGCTGGAAGTTTCGTTTGTGGCAGAATTTCTAGGGTTTGTAGTGTAGACGACAAAGCAACTCTGGAGCTACCAGCCCCCAATATGAGAGCAATGAAGAAAGAATTACGAACGGTATTAGTGAGGTCCTTGAAGGACCAGAGCGAGAATTGTCAGCCTACTGGCGGCTTCCATACAGGCCAGATTTCAAGGCCCTCTACATCACAGGGCCCTGCAGAACATAAAGATTTGGCATTAGCAAGCGGGTCTAGGGTGCCATCAACTGATACCCCTGGATCAGGATGGGAGATTGTAGCTCGAGGGTGGCTTCAGACCATGAAAGCCTGGATCGAACGGGCCATCTTCAGAGACGTCCCAGAGCTCGTGATAGAGTCAGAAGCCAGCAGAGCAGGCTGGAGAGCAAGATGCGGCCATCTGGAGATAGGCAGCATATGGTCACAGCAGGAGTTGTCACTGCACATAAATTGCTTGCAGGCTCTTTCGCGATCAAGGCCTTCACAAACGATAAAGCAGAGTGTTGCATCCTACTCATGATGGTCAACATTTTGGCGGTTCGCTACATTAACCACCTAGGTTGCGGATGCTGGTGGAGTTGACCGAATATTTTTGGCATTACAACCTTGATCGGGAGATTTCTGTGACTGCAGAATATCTCCCAGGCTTGCAGAACGTAATAGCGGATTGTAACTTGTGCTACAGGCACAACTCCAGCAACTGGATGATTCACAAGGAGGTGTTTGCGCAGTTTGCAGCCCTATGAGGCCCCCTGGACACCGACCTGTTTGCATCCAGGTTGAACAAACAGTAACCAAATTCTTCAGCTGGAGGCTGGACCCGGAAGCGGACACGTTTCTTCAAGCATAGTCAAATGCAGTGCACTATGCCTTTCCTCCCTTCATGATGCTAGCGAGGGTACTGGCAAAGGTAAGTAGAGAGAAAGTGGAAGTGGTCATAGTAGCCCAGAGCTGGAAGTCGCAAGCATGGTTTCCAATTCTGATGGAACATTCTTTGGATTTCCCACGAGTGCTTCCTCCCAGGGCAGATACCCTGTCGTCCCGTCAGGGAATTGTCATCCGCTGACAAAGATGGGTCAGCTACCATTTCTAGCGTGCAGGGTATCAGGAGCAGGTGGAGCTCGCCAGACGTTTCGGGATCAGCTGCTGAGCTAATCAAACAATCCTAGGCCCCCTCTACGCTTAAAAGTTGCAAGGCAGCTTGGATAAGATAGTGCCTATGGTGTAGGCAACCCTGCCTTTGTCCCGTTTCAGCCCCTTAAGTGCATGTGCTCAATTTTCTGGCTTCTGTAGTCAGTGAGGGAAAAGCATTCTGGACCATAGGGGTCAGCAATATCAGCAGGGCATGACGCGTTGGACGGAGCACCACTGGGGGAGCACCCAGCAGTGGTGAGGTTGATGCGGGTGCAAAGTTAAGTGTGCCTCGCATCCCGAAGTGTGCACAACTATGGGACGTCGATACTGTTTTACAGCTGTTTATAGGCTGGCCACGAAACAGATTGCAAGTTTCTGTTGGGTTGGTAGCGGGTGAGGTACTCTGGGCTGTCTTTTGGAGGGCACGGTGCATAGTGCACATGGCTTTGAAAGTGGCTCGTCATCCGACCAGGAGCCAATGGAGGACACACAAGGCAGGGTGATGTGCTCTCTGGGGCCGAGGGCAAGGAGGAGCCTAGCTGAGGAGTTCTGGACCCTTTGGAACTTCCTGAGTTGGTAGGCAGGGGTGCCTAAGTTGGCATCGTCTAGGCAGGAGAGAACCATGGACAAGATCACATTGACTCTGGGGTTAGGGGAGGGAAGGGAAGATGAGTCTGAGAGTGCGGAGGTGTAGGCAGCAAGTCTTCGACACAGTATTAATGTCGTGTGAGCAGTGTTCGAAGTGGGTGGGAGCGGGTGGGATGGTGCTTCTCTACTTTTTAAAATTATGTTTTACTGTTCCTATACTTTTATTTTAAAAAGAAGCCGTTCTGGAATGGTTTTGTATTAAAATAAAAGTGTAGGAAAAAGTTGAAACTTGTACTTCAGTGCACTGCACTTAATGTTATGAACCACCGTTCGTGTCCCTTCTGGACTTCGTGGTCCCTGACCCACAGGGACTGAACTCAGTAGTACTCCCAACATGGCCGCTGAACATGGAACAATGTTTGCCAGTCTCCGCGTTGTATGTTCTACAAAGCAGACACTCCCCGCGGCCCTGTGTGCCTCAACGCAACCGCTTGCAGTAGTCAGACGTGTGTTGCCGGAGCTCGTTCAGCGATTACTTCTGATTCCTGGTTCACGGTCCCCTGAATTCATCTTCTTTCTTCCTTCCCCTTATCCTTACCTTGCATGTCCTGGATTTTCTTTGCATTCGGATCCCTGAGTGCGAACCTCATTATTTTCCTGATCTTTGTCCCGGACATCTGAACGCTTCCTGGAGCTGGGTGACGGACTGCACGCTGGAACCCGAGGACCCACGCACGGGATTATATAAATCCCGAACAGTGCGAAAGAAGATATTTTCGAAGATCACGAGCAAACAATACAGACAGGTGAGAAGGGGGAAACCTGTGACAGATTGAGACGCCAACAAATTGATACAGTTACGGAAATGGAGGCTGCAGTTCAAGACCTCATGCGAGGCATGCAGGAATTAACAACAGAAGTCCAAAATCTTAAAGCCGAAAATGCGGCATTGAAACAACTGGCCTTTCACGTGACTCCGCAACCAAAGAAAGCGTGTTGTTGGGTGGAGTAGTGGATAAATATGATGGCTCTTCAAAGACCCTTCGTGTCTTCCTCGATTCATGTTTAGTGCACTTCACCTTTAAGCCCTACTACTTCTCCACTCCCAGGGCAAAGGTGGGCTTTATGATCTCACATCTCTCTGGGAATGCCTTGATTTGGGCAACTCCCTTAGTTAATTCGGGCGATGCCCTCCTGGATGACTATGATGGTTTTGTGAAGGCTCTAAAGACCATGTTTGATCGCTCAGAGCAGATTTACAGTGCCCAGGAGCGTTTATTGGACTTTCAACAAGGATCCCAGGATATGCTTACCTTTGTGACCCGCTTTAAACAACTTGTCAAGGAAGCAGACTGGTCTCCTGAGGCCTGTTTCAACCTCTTTCGAAGAGGATCGAATGAAGAGATAAAAGACGAGCTAGCCAGGGTAGCTCGCCCAAGTTCCTTCCAGGCTCTCATCGATCTTTCCTTGCAGATTGACTTTCGTATCCAGGAAAGAAAGGTGGAAAAGAAGAAGACTAAATTACCCTTCCAAAAGGTCTCTACAGACCATCCTTCCAGACCTGAGCCTGCAGCTTCCCCGACCACGGACCCAGAACCCATGCAACTTGGGGACTTCCGTGGACCCATAACCCCACAAGAAAGGATGCGACGGATTCACACTGGTCTGTGCATGTATTGTGCCTCTGGTAAACACCTTGTGAGAGAGTGTCCTATTGCCCCTCCACAGCGTTCGGGAAATGCCAGCTCCCGATCCTAGATGGAGCACAGTTTCGGGAGAGAGATGTTTGCTCCACATCTATTCCATCCTTGAACTCTCCTGGACAGAACAACCTTGTGATTCTGCAGGCCTTTCTATCACCTTCCAAGAAAGAATCTTACCCCATTTTGGCATTAGTGGATTGTGGGGCCATGGGGATATTCATAGATCATGATTGGGTCACTACCCATAACATTCCATATGAAACTCGAGATATCATGCAACCTGTAGAGGCTATCGATGGAAGACCCCTCTCTTCAGGACCCATAACCCTTCAAACCAAAGAGATCCTGCTTTCTATACACCACCATCAAGAGAGAATCAAATTCGACATCATAAGATCTGCCCATTACCCAATGGTTCTGGGAATGCCCTGGTTACAGAAGCATAACCCCTACATCAACCGGGCAGCAGGATCCTTGTTTCTTGGTTCAGAACATTGTATGTCCCACTCTTTATCCCTAGACTCTTCGACAGGACCCTCTGAAAACTCGCAAGCGAACCAGCAAGGTCCACTCACTGTCTCAAATATAATCCAGGTTCCCAGGGCCTATCAGGCTTACACAGATGTGTTTTCGACCGCCATAGTTCAAGCTCCCCCCCCCCACAGACCTGAGGACTGCGCTATCGATACTGAACCCTCAGCGGTGATTCCTTTTGGAAGCATGTTCATTCTATCAGAACCTGAGAAAAGAGCCCTCCGAGAATACTTGGATACCAACTTGGAAAATGGTACTATATGTCCATCCAAATCCCCGGCGGGAGCTTCATTGTTTTTTGTTCCCAAGAAAGATACCAAGGAGCTTAGGCCCTGTCTAGATTATCGTGGTCTTAATCAATGCACCCTCAAGGTCGGCTACCCGTTGCCTCTAATCTCGGATATCTTGGAAGCGGTAAGAGGGGCTGTAGTGTTCACAAAATTAGATCTCAGAGGTGCCTACCATCTGATCCGTATAAAGGAAGGTGACAAATGGAAAACAGCCTTTAGAACACCCTTTGGTCATTTTGAATACTTGGTTATGCCCTTCGGACTTGCCAATGCCCCAGCGGTTTTCCAACATTTTATGGACCGGGTGTTCTCCGATATGCTGTTCCTCTTCGTCACTGTTTATCTGGACGACATACTGATATACTCTAAAGACCATCTGAAGCATGAAGAACATGTTAAGGCAGTTTTACAACATCAACGTGAACATAAGCTCCTGGATAAACCTGAGAAATGCCTTTTCCATGTGTCTACTGTTCGTCCTTAGCCCAAAAGGAATTGGAATGGACCGCTCAAAAGTAGACTTGATTCTATCCTGGCCTGTTCCAACTACTGTAAAACAAATTCAATCCTTCCTGGGGCTTGCTAACTTCTATCAGAAATTCATACCCTCTTTTTCGTAGATTGTACATCCGATCATTACATTGTTAAAGAAGGATAAACTCTTTCACTGGACAGCAGCCCAAGATGAGGCGTTTCAACGGTTAAAGTCGGAGTTCACACAAGCCCCCATCTTAGCCCAACCTGACATTGATCGACCCTTTCTAATGGAAACGGATGCCTCTAACTACGCCATTGGGGCAGCCCTGAAACAGGAGTTCGATGACAAGCTAGAACACCCCATCGCCTACCTTTCTCGCCCCTTGACTCCTAGCGAAACCCACTATTCGGTTTTGGAAAAAGAACTACTAGCCATCCGTCAAGCCTTCACAGATTGGCGTCATCTACTCTTGGGAGCGAAACACCCTGTTCAGGTCCGCACGGACCGTCTGAATTTTCAAGTCCTGCAATCCCTGGAATGTATGAACAGTCGTCAAGCCCGTTGGGCATTTTTTTTGCTCAATACCAGTTTCAAATCCATCATGTTCCTGGAACACTAAACATAATAGCCGATGCCTTATCCCGACGTCCTGACTACGAAATCCTTGAAGATCGATCCTTCCCAAAGATGTTTCCCCACACAATATTTGTTGCCCAAGCAATCAACCTCCTGGAGGATATTCGGATTCAAACTCCATCCTCTGAAACCTGGAAGGAGTTTATTGGTAAAAATCGATTGAACCTCAAAACGAAGGATGGATATTTATTCAAGGATAATTGCCTGGTCATTCCCACTCAGAGACTACGACAAAAGATCACAGCCTATGTCATGATGCCCTTCTTTCAGGACACCGTGGGATCACCAACACCCTCCGTCTAATACAAAGACAGTTTTGGTGGCCGAAGATGAAGGATGATGTCCAGCATTATATCCAAACATGTGCAGTCTGCACTCAAAACAAATATGATAACAAGAAACCGGCAGGTCTCCTGCTTCAACCAGCGCTGCCAACAAGACTGTGGGAATTCATTGCCACAGACTTTATTGTGGAACTACCACCCTCCAAGGGATACACAGCTATCATGGTTACCATTGACTTGTTCACCCACATGGCTCATTTTACACCTTTATATAAACTACCATCTTCATCTGAACTTGCCGGAATCTTCCTGGAACACATATTCCGACTCCACGGACTACCCTCCAAGATCATATCTGACAGAGGACCCCAGTACATATCCCAGTTCTGGAAACAATTATGTCGTATCACGTATGGGAATCCAACGTGCCTTATCCTCAGGTTATCACCCACAGACCAATGGAGCTACTGAACGCGTAAACCAAACTCTAGAACAATATCTTCGCTGTTTCGCCACCAAAGTCCAGGACGATTGATCACTCTTAATACCTGTGGCTGAATTCGCCTACAACAATTCAGATGACTCGACTATCAAAACCAGTCCCTTCTTCTGTAGTCAAGGATTCCATCCTTCGGTTCTACCGTCCATTTTCCCACATCCTACCCCAGTTCCTACAGTTGACTCCTGGATTGAAACCCTCATTAACGTACACAAAGAAGCAAAAGAACACCTAGAAAAGGCCCGAAGAAACATTAAAGATCATGCTGACTCCAAAAGAAGACCAGGGCCTTCGTACTCAATAGGTGATAAGGTCTGGTTGTCTTCGAAACTTCTACCCCGACACTTAAGACCAAATAAACTGGGTCCCTGGTACTACGGTCCTTTTTCCATAAAGGAAGTCATTAACCCAGTGGCCTTTCGACTCAGACTGCCAGAATCTTGGAAGAGGATCCACCCGGTCTTTCACACTTCTCTGTTGAAACCATACATCCAGTCCTCTCGAACTGCTCCAAGATCTACCCCTGTGATTGTCAATGATCAGCTAAAATATGAAGTTTCCAGAATATGTGACTCCAGGTACAGACGTGGTCAGTTACAGTATCTGGTCGAGTGGAAAGGGTACCCTCCCAGTGAACGCACCTGGGAACCAGTCTCAAATATAAATGTCCCCAGACTGCTCCGAAGATACCACCTTATACATCCGGGTAAACCCAGAGGGGCTGGGTTTCGGAGGAGCCATGCTGTCATGAACTGCCGTTCGCGTCCCTCCTGGACTTCGTGGTCCCTGACCCACAGGGGACTGAACTCAGTAGTACTCTCAACATGCCCGCTGAACGCGGAACGATGTTTGCCAGTCTCCGTATTGTACGTTCTACATTCTACAAAGCAGACACGGCCCGCGGCCCTGCGCGTCTCAACGCTACTGCTTGCAGTAGTCAGACCTGTGTTGCCGGAGCTCGTTCAGCGATTACTTCTGATTTCTAGTTCCCGGTCCCCTGAATTCCTCTTCTTTCTTCCTTCCCCTTATCCTTACCTTGCATATCCTGGATTGTCCTCACATTCGGATCCCTGAGTGCGAACCTCATTATTTTCCTGATCTTCGTCCCGGACATCTGAACGCTTCCTGGAGCTGGGTCACGGACCGCACGCTGGAACCCGAGGACCCACGCACGGGATTATATAAATCCTGAACAGTGCGAAAGAAGATATTTCCGAAAATCACAAGCAAACAATACAGACAGGTGAGAAGGGGGGGAAACCTGTGACACTTAACGTCCCCTTAAACATCCAGAGTATTTGTTTAGGGGTTTGTATTGTGCGTAGGAGGGGGTGTGGCGATGGGGTTTGTGGGGAGTGGGGACAGGTCAGCAGGGAAAATAGTTCCGCTACTTCTCTCCATACACTTCGACCACTGGGTGTGAGTGTGTCAGGTCATGCACAGTTTAGCTGATTGTTTTCATGGAGTGCCTTTTAATGGGCAAAGTAGGAACACAAAAGGAGGATGTGGGTTACGTTGATGATGGCAGACCCTGCACTAAAATGCTGTTATGAGCAGACTGGCATCAGGTGGTGCGTAATTAACTTGTACCTGATTAAACATTACAATGGTGTTCGGAGTTAAATGCAAGGAGGATTACGCAGGAGAAGCACGTTTCTCAGTTTTCTGTTTTTGACCCAGTAATTACCATTGAATCTGCACATTTTACAAGACAAGACTGAATAGACATAACAATATGAAAAAAACGAAGCAATTCAGCATTATGTATAATTATGCAACCTAAAGTACAATGATTGTGAACAACCTTCTCTTTCTATACAGGTTGGGATGTTATGGGTCTGTTAGTGCCGATACTTGCAGGTTATTCTAGCTGCTCAATTCAAATACGAACTGTTCATTCCAGTTGAAGGTTCCAAGCAGTTCACCCGTTGAATCAGATACACTTAAGGGCAGGGGAACAATTTAATTATAGTCTGCATTTTTGCCTCAATAATTAGAGCTCCTGATATCCTGGTAAATGCTGTTCTAACCTAGAGTTTTCTGCTGACATTTGTATTCAGGAGAAAATATGAAATGACGCATTTTGTATGGAGCTCAAATTAACCCAGCTTCTGTGTAGGTGCTCCCAGGATCATGTGAAATGCACCATAAAGACAACTTTGTTATTTTTAAATCTGCCTCCCTCCTAATCCCATTGTATGGGATGAGATTCCCGTGCACAGCAACCGACGTGAACAATTATTGGCAAAGCCAATAATTGTTGCTTTTATATAGGCACTGTATAAGCATGTTTTGGGTAATAACCATCATTTTGCCAGGCACTCACACCTTTTGGCACGTATTGGAAACATTTATTTATTTATTTGAATGTATAAAGCGCACAAACGGCCCTGGGGCATTGTGGCGCTGTTACAGAATGACTTGCTTAGGAAACATGGTACAGTGATAGGAAACAGTTAGGCATTAGTACAGTCAGCAGTAATAATAACAGTTACATGGCAGAGAAAGTGTACAATCAGGCGGTAGTATAGTCAGGCAATGGTAATACAATTACAGGACACATCTCGGTCTGAGGTTGAACAATTACTTGGGAGGCTGACTGTATGAAGGCTGGAACATGAGGCTAAGTACTTGCATCCTCGCCAGTGATAGCCCAAAAATGTCCAGACACACAGGCTACTACTTGGTACTGCCATGTGCCTTAAGAAATGTCCAGCAAATGCCCAGGTGCTGAGAACATTGTGATTGGTTGTCAAAAAACGTTGGACTTACAGCATTGCTATGTCTCTGGTACTCGTATCAGCAGCAGCGAATGCACCAAATGCCCAGTTACTCAATCCATGGCTAGGGACTGCCATTAAATGTCCATGTACTCACACCATTGCTATGCACTGCCATCAAATGTCTACAAGCTCACACCATTGCATGCACTTCCATCAAATGCTACAAACTCACATTATTGACACCACTGCCGTCACATGTCTGCAAACTCACACCATTGTATGAAATGCCATCAGATGTATAGAAAAACTCACCATTGCATGCACTGCCATAAAATGCTACAAACTCACACCATTGCATGCACTGCCATCAGATGTAAAAAAAAAACTCGCACCATGGCATGCACTGCCATCAAATGTCTACAAATTCACACCATTGCATGCAGTGCTATCAGATGTAAAATACTCACACCATTGCATGGGATGGAATCAAATGTCTACAAACTAACACCATTGTTTGCAATGCAATCAGATGCAAAATAAAATTCACACCATTGCATGCACTACCATCAAATGCTACAAACTCACAACATTACATGCACTGCCATCAAATGTCCAGGTACTCGCACCATTGCCATGCACTGCCATCAAATGTCTTCAAACTCACACCATTGTATGCAATGCCATCAGTTGTAAAAAGAAGTCACACTGTTGCATGCACTGCAATCAAATGCTACAAACTCACACTATTGCATGCACTGCCATCAAATGCTACAAACTCACACCATTGTATGCACTGCAATCAGATGTAAAAAATAACCTCACACCATTGCATGCACTGCCATCAAATGTCTACAAATTCACAGCATTGTATGCAATGCCATCAGATGTAAAGAAAACTCACACCAATGCAAGCACTACCACTGCCATCAGATGTAAAAACAAAACTGACACCATTGCATTCACTGCTATCAAATGTCTACAAACGCAAAGCATTGTATGCAGTGCCATCAGATGTAAAGAAAACACACCAATGCATGCACTGCCATCAAATTCTACAAACTCACACCATTGCATGCACTGCCATCGGATGTAAAAGAACTTACATCTTTGCATGCAATGCCATCAAATGTCTAAAAACTCACACCATTGTATGCAATGCCATCAGATGTGAAAAAAAATAACTCGCACCATTGCATGCACTAGCATCAAATCAGTGATCGAAGTGTACAAAAAGAAGTAGTGGAACTATATTCCCGACCGGTCTGCACCCACTTCCCACAAACCCCATCACCACGTCCCCCGCCACACACAATACACAGTACCAAGCACATGCACCTGCTGTTTAAGGGAACTTTCAGTGCAGTGCATTGAAAGTGCAAGTTTCAACTTCTTCCTACACTTCTATTTTAAAACGAAACCGTTCCGGAACGGTTTCTTTTTAAAATAAAAGTATAGGAGCTGTAAAATGTAATTTAAAAAAGTAGAGGAGCACCGCTCCCGTCCGCTCCCGCTCACTTCGACCACTGCATCAAATACAACAAACTCACACCCTTGCATGCGCTGCCATCAAATGCTACAAACTCACATCATTGCATGCACTGCCATGCAATGTCCAGGTACTCATGCCATTGCCATGCACTGCCATCAAATGTCTGCAAACTCACACCATTGTATGCAATGCCATCCGTTGTAAAAAGAAAATTCACACCATTGCATGCACTGCCATCTAATGCTACAAACTAACACCATTGCATTCACTGCCATCAGATGTAAAAATAACCTCACACCATTACATGCACTGCCATCAAATGTCTACAAACTGACACCATTGCATGCACTGCCATCAGATGTAAATAAAACTCACACCATTGCATGTACTGCCAAATGTCTACAAATTCACAGCATTGTATGCAATGCCATCAGATGTAAAGAAACTCACACCAATGCATGCACTACAATCAGGTGTAAAAAAAACTGGCGTAGGCCGATTTGACTGACAAAAAATGGCCGCAATGACCAAAAGTTCTAATAATGCTACCACTAAAGGTTCGAACACCAAAAGTTCGAACCTTTGGTGGTAGCATTGTAAAAAAAAAAAATAACGGGGGCTGCGGGGTGTCCTCTGGATCGCCCCGCTCACTACATGTCATGGTATAGTGAGCAGGGGTTGCGGGGATACCCCTGCAGCCTTCCGTTTAAAAAAGAAAAAGAAACGGGGGCTGCAGGGGTGACCTCCGCATCGCCCCGCTCATTGCACTTAATGGTATAGTGAGTGGTGGTTGCGGGGGACACCCCGGCAGCCTTCCGTTTAAAAAATGTTTTAAAAAGGAAACAGGGGCTGCGGGGGACACCCCCGCATCCTTCCATTTAAAAAAAAATAATAAAGAAACGGGCTGTGGGGGTTTCCTCCGCATCGCACCGCTCACTACATGTCATGGTATAGTGAGCGGGGGCTCCGGGGGACACCACCGCAGCCTTCCGTTTAAAAAAATTGTAATAAAGAAATGGGGGCTGTGGGGGTGTCCTCCGCATCGCCCGCTCACTACATGTCATGGTATAGTGAGCGGGGGCTGCGGGGGACACCCCTGCAGCATTCCGTTTAAAAAAAAAAGAGAAAAGGACTCTGTGGCGCCGGTTCCTCATCACGGAAGTGAAAGGGAACTGGCGCTGCAGGAACCCAGCGTGAAGATGAAAGGAAACTAGTGGGGTTTGTTTATGTTGGGGGTGTGGGTGGGGGTGTGCTGAGGGTATGGGTGGGGGGGTGTTATGGGTGTGTTGTGTGTGAGTATGTATGTGTGTTCGCATGAGAAGAACAAGTTACTCTCTTACCTGGTAATGTTCTTTCGATGGGATAGTCCGACGACGTATTCCATATCTATGACAGTTAAACACCACAGCTGTGCTGCTTCGGAAACTTTTCGGCGTTTGCATCCTGCGTCGATGACGTCGATACGCTGTTCTCGAGGGCCTCCGTCAAGCCGACGTCACTGGATGTTAAAAGTAGGATGCACGACGCCCGTAGCCTCAGTTGTAGTTTTTCCCAGAACGCGTGCCACTAATCTTCTGCCAGTATGACCACAGAAAGCCTTGCGGAAACGTAAGCTGCAATAGCATAAGAAATTCTGTAGTGGGGCAGGCAGGGAGGGAGCGATATGGAATATGTCGTCAGACCATCCCATCGAAAGAACGTTACCAGGTAAGAGAGTAACTTGTTCTTCGAGGGGATTGGGTCCTCCGACGTATTCCATATCTATGACAGACTCCCAAAGCAGTACCAACGTATGGAGGAGGGAAAAAGATTTTAGAATATAAACATTTAGAATGACCAATCAAATTGCAGAGTAAAGGACCGCCTTGCCAAAGGCCAGATCCTGCCCATGGATAGAATCAAGGGAGTAGTGTCGTACAAAAGTATGGACCGAAGCCCAAGCGGCTGCTTCACAGATGTTACGAATAGGAACACCCCTCTGCAGGGCAGTAGAGGCAGCCATACCCCTAGTAGAATGGGCCCGTAAGCCTACCGGAGGGTCCTTACCCGCCAGGCGGTAACATTCAGAAATTGCCAAGATAATCCATCTAGACAAAGTCTGCTTAGTAACAGCTTGTCCCAAACACCTTCCAGCATAACTAATAAAGAGCTGATCGTCCACTCTGACCCGGGACATGCGTGAAATGTAGAAACTTAAAGCTCACCTAGGATCCAGTTTATGGAGCCTCTCCTCTTCCTTACCAGGATGTGGAGGAGCATAAAATGCCGGAAGAATAACCTTCTGACTTAAATGAAATTCCAACACCACCTTCGGAAGAAAGGAAGGACGAACTCGAAGGACAACCCTGTCCTTATGAAACACAGTGAAGGGTGGCTTAACTGAAAGTGCCTGTAACTGTCTCAAAGGTCAAGAATTTAAAGGCTCAAATGGCGCACCCATTAGAAACTTGAGAACAAGGTTCAAATCCCAAACCGGGCACCTGGAAAGGTGACGGAGGGAACACATTAGTGAGTCCTTTCAGAAATTGCGAAATTAAAGGAATTTTAAGGTAAGAACACTCTTCAGATGAGCACTTAAAGATAGACAGCGCCGAAGGTCCCGGAGTAGTCTCGGTCCCGGAGTAGGTCCCGCCATTCCTATGCCTCTTTGAGGCACTCACGGAAGCGCCGTCATCGGTCGCCTTCCCGTTCCTCGTCTGAGGACTACGCCCATCGGCGGGTTGCTTGTCCCACCAAGCATTCGACTCCTGAGGAATGGGATTCCTTCTGTAAGGAGATGTTGGCGATTTTTGAATCGCAGGGCTCCGGTCGGTCCGTGCCTCTGGGAGGAGCTGGCCATGACCGTACTAGAGACACCACTCGAACGCCTTCGGGGTCGGGTGGTCGGCACGATTCGCGGGAGAGGTCCCGCTCGGACAAGGGGAATCGTTCTAGTCATGCCCGTTCCAGGTCACGGTCCTCAATGCCGTGGAGACCGTCAGAGCCTGTGAAGTCTTCAAAGAAGAAGACATTGACGCCTTTGGCGCCGAGGTCGTTGAGGGACTCTCCCGAGGCTCTGCCTCCGAGGAAGTCGTCGACACCATCGGCGCCCAGGCTGTCGAAGGACATGCTCGGGGCTCTGCCCTCGTGGACTGTGTCGAAGCTGTCGGCGCCACGCTCGACGTCGACGCCGATTCCATCGACACCCTCAACGCCTTTCGAAGCTGTTTTGTCGGAGGTACCCCGTGGCACAGTGGAACCCCCTAGGCTCTGGACAAGGCTAAGAATGTCTTAATCCCTTATTCTGTGCCCACATTCCAGCCTCTGGATTATATTTCTGAGGTGGATGAAGGTTCCGAGGAAGGGTTGATTCCTGATACGGTACCAGACAAGCTTTTCTCTGGTCATAGCCAGATGGAAGACCTGCGTCAGTCGTTGCACGACACCAGTGGTCTGGACACCTCTCAGGAGGTGGAGTTCTGTAGGCCTGAGCCTGGCACTCATGCCGAGTCCTCGTACCGGGACCTTATGTCGAGGGTCATGGAATACTTGGGGTGGTCTGCGCCACCAGTGGATTTTCTGCAGGATGACCTGACGGATATCCTCGACCAAGGTCCATCAACTGACCCGATACTGCCATTCCATATGGCCTTGCACAGAAGGGTGGCAGCGGCTTGGACTGCCCCGGAGAGTCTCCCGGCAGTGAGCAAGTCTTTGCTGCAAAAATACCGTCCAGCCAGTAGTGACCCCTGCTACTTGACCACGCACCCCACTCCGAAGAGTTTGGTGGTGCAGGTGGCTACGGCCCCAGCGAAGCAGGCGTCGTATCCCACCATCCCTCCTGATAGGGTTGACAAGCGTTTTGATGGCTCGGCGAAGAAAGTGTTTTCTTCAGGGGGTATGGCTTTACAGGCAGCCAACTCCGTGTGTGCCTTGTCGCGTTTCATGCACACTCTGTGGAACTGTATTTCGTTAGCGGCTGATCATATTCCCAAAGGGGAGGAACGGGATGGTTTCCTTGCTATGGTGCAGGCAAGGATTCCATGTGTGAGTCCGTTCAGTCGGGTCTGGACATGGCGGATTGTGTCAGCCGGTCCATGGTGGCGAGCACCGTAAAACGCAGGTTTGCGTGGTTGCAGAAGTCGGGGTTTGCTTTTGATGTGCAAGCCCGGCTCCTCAACATGCCCTTTGATGGTGAACATCTTTTTGGCAGCAAGGCTGACGAGAACCTTGAGAGGTTGCAGACCTCAAAAGCTGCAGCGAAGTCGATGATTGCTGCAGTTCGCCAACCTCCGCCTTTTCGTCCTAGGGGACAGCAATGGAGGGGAGGTTCCTTTTGATGTTACTCGTCCTTTAGTAGAGGAGCTGCAAGTCAAAGGGGCCACCGTAGGAGTGCCAAAGGTGGAAAACAAGGTACTCGAGGTGCCAAGGCCGCTCGGGCAGTTGCCTCTTTACCCTCAGGCAATGCCGCAGCCGCTTCAGCTCAGTCATGAGGCCGTGTCCCATGGTTCTCCGGTTGGGGGAAGGCTGGCGCAGCATCTTGTAGAATGGCGTGCCATTACTTCAGATGTGTGGGTCCTGGAGATCATAGCCCACGGCTACTGTCTTCCTTTCCGGCAGAGGCCTCACGACAATCCACGAGGGAATCTCTCTTTGAAGAGTCCGGATCCGCTCCTTGCGCAGGAAATTCAATCCCTGCTGGAGAAAGGCGCCACAGAACTGGTGCCTGTAGCGGAGAGGAACAAGGGATGGTATTCCCCTTATTTTTTGATTTCGAAGAAAGACAGAGGATTGAGACCCATCATGGACTTGCACGGTTTGAACAAACTCCTCAGGAAGGACAAGTTCAAGATGGTTACTCTTTCTCAAGTCCTCCAGGCCCTTCAACTTCAGGACTGGTTGGTGTCTCTCGACCTCAAGGACGCTTATTTTCATGTGCCGATCCATCCAAAGCACAAGAAACTCCTGAGGTTTGCGGTTGGCGACTCGCACTTTCAGTTTTGGGTCCTGCCGTTTGGATTGACCTCCTCCCCGAGGGTCTTCACCAAGCTCATGGTGGTGGTGGCAGCGTATCTCAGGAAAGGGGGGGATTCACGTCTACCCCTACCTGGACGATTGGTTGATCAGGGCGCATTCACCGAAGCAGGTCCTGGATCATCTGTCCGTCACCTCCCAATCCCTTCATAAGATGGGCTTCTCCCTCAACTTAAAGAAGTCCGACTTGACGCCAACACAGCGGCTCCAGTACATCGGAGCAGTGCTCGACACATCGCTGGGGCAGTGTTTCCCTCCCCAGGTGAGGGCTCTTCACATTCAGCCGATGGTGCACAAGTTTCAACTTGCCCAGACGCTCCCGGCGTTCCAGTTCTGCATTCTTCTGGTGCCAGAGGCTCGACTGCGGATGAGATCTTTGCAGTGGGCTCTCAAGATGCAATGGTCACAGTCCTCCGGCAGGATGTCAGACCCTGTTTGGGTGCCGCCCTCGGTCGCCCAGGAACTTCTGTGGTGGGCCGTCGGAGGCAATCTGATGAAAGGGGCTCCATTTTGGCTTCCCTGTCCAGAGGTGACGATTGTGACTGACGCATCCCTCACGGGATGGGGAGCTCATGCCAACGAGCTGACAGTCAGCGGTCGTTGGTCTCTGTCGGAGTCCAGACTCCATTTGTTGGAGCTGAGGGCAGTCAGACTAGCCCTGAAGGTTTTTCTGCCGACTGTGCGAGGAAAGAATGTCCTGATTATGACGAACAACACAGTGGCCATGCACTACCTCAACAAAAAGGGAGGGGCATGGTCACTTCCTCTGTGCAGAGAGGCGATGCAGCTCTGGTTCTGGGCCATCCAGCAGGAAAATTCGATCTCGGCAGTTCATCTGGCCGGAGATGAAAACAAGACGGCGGACGCTCTGAGCAGACATAGCACGATCTCTCACAAGTGGGAGCTGGCTCAGGAGATTCTCCTGGAGATCTTCGACCTTTGGGGGACCCCACAAGTGGATCTCTTCGCCATCAGTGTCAACCGGAAGTGCGAAAGGTTCTGTTTGCAGGAATTTCCTCCAAGAGGAGCCTTGGGGGACGCGTTCGTAGTGGAGTGGTCCTTCCCACTGCTGTACGCGTTTCCTCCAGTCCCCGTCATTCAGCAAGTGTTGCGGAGGCTACGGAGTTTCGGTTCCCGGATGATCCTCATTGCTCCAGGTTGGGCCCGGAAGACCTGGTACCCGGACCTTCTGAGACGATCTGCTCTCACGGGAAGGGGTTCAGGTTCTCCATCCAGAGGTCAAATCCCTCAACCTTCACGCTTGGCTTCTGAACGGTTGAGGTATAAGGATTGGGACCTTCCTGAAGACGTGATGGAGGTGTTGCTTTGGGCCAGACGTCCTGCAACAAAGTCCCTGTACCGTTGCCGCTGGAGAAAGTTCTGCGACTGGTGCAGAGTAAAGAATGTGGATCCTTTTTCATGCGACATTCCTGTGATTCTGTCTTTTTTGCTTTCCTTGGCCCACAAGGGCCTGCAAGTGGGTACCATTAAAGCGCCGAAAGGAAACTCACACCATTGTATGCACTGCCATCAGATGTAAAAAGAACCTCACACCATTGCATGCACTGCCATCAAATGCCTACAAACTCACACCATTGCATGCACTGCCATCACATGCTACAAACTCACACCATTGCATGCACTGCCATCAAATGCTACAAACGCACACCATTGCATGCACTGCCATCAAATATCCAGGTACTCATACCACTGCCATGCACTGCCATCAAATGTCTGCAAACTCACACCATTGTATGCAATGCCATCAGTTGCACAAAAAACACACCATTGCATGCACTGCAATCAAATGCTACAAACTGAACTGAAACTGAGTGCCCAATTGCTCACACGATTGCCAAGGAATGCCATAACGTGGTCAGGGGTGGCCTCTACAAGTTATGCCAATCTAGACGTGCCTCATCAAATGCAATGGTGATGTAGAGGACCTAGCCAATATTTCTTTTTAATAGACCCAAACTGCTTCAAGGTGCTAAGAACATGTGCTAGTTAACACAATAAAAGAAACTGTTAATGTAGCAGCCACACCCCGTGTATATGTGTACAGGGTAAACTGAACATGAGAAACAGAACATATGACATAGCCCAGGATGGGAAAGGGAAACCGCATCATGGCAGAGACAGGTGCAGATAATCAGATAATCTTCCAGCCATCACCTCTTTGTTTTTGCTTTGTCACCCCGAGTGGGACGGGTATGCCCAGAAGTGGGTCCTGTGCCTGCTGGGCCTAGAGACCCAAGCTACTCCTCACTGATGAGGCCCAACAAGGCCGAAACATGTTTGGGGATGCTTTTGGCCTCCTGCAGAAGGGATGTGACCTAGCAGTTCGGGTTGGACTGCCCCTTTTTGGGTGGGACCATGCCTGATTTGCATATGGTCCTTCCCCTTCTGTAATGGCTTGGTAGGCTGAAGAACAATGGTCTGGAGGGTTGCCCAGAGCAATGCCAGGGGTTAAGATGTATTCTAAGCCTTCCAGACATCACCTCTTTGTTTTTGCAGATAATCAGAAGTCACACGTTTGTTCTTTACTTTCATTGCACATTTCTTCTGCAGCATCAGTAGTTTTGGACGAGGCATGCATGACTTTTTAACACCGTCCCCACAAATGGAAAAGTGCAGCCTTGCTTAACCCTTTGCTCACTGAACATTTAACGTGCTTTCCAGGGAGCATGGACTGATGCACTGGAACTGCTGAACTACAGGCCCACTGTGTTGGTTACATTTGCGCACCTCTGTATACAGTAATTCATGCAGTTAATGGAGGAATCAGAAAATGTCTGTTCATTTTTCATCTTTTCTTCTTTTAAAAAAAACAACGAATGAAAGCATTTCATTAAGTTGTGGAAGCCTGCCCCTCTTTATGACCCACACGTTCTCTCTGTTCGTTATTCTGATGCATTTATGCGTGTATGTTTGGGCATGCGTATGTGCATTGCGTGGGCATATGTGCAATGCAGATGTATGAAGTGTTAAAAGTTATTTGCGCTGAAAGAAGGGGACTTGCGTGCCATTTGGCCTGCACATCCCCATTCGTCAAACAGGGATTTGCGGGCAGAATGGCACGCAAGTCACGCTTTTACACGCAAATAGTTCCATGGATCAGGGCCAAGAGCACTGAACCTCAAATATAATGAAATGTGTGTTTTCATCATGCTATGAGTGATGTTCTATCTTAGTATGGTGCTTTTCTAAGTAATAAATATAAGTGCGATTTTTTTTTTCAAGTGTGTACATATTTTTGCACATTTCATGCCCTGACAGGGAATGTTGGGAAGGGTTAGGGTTGTCTTTAATGTTTTTTACTCCATCGGGGCCAACCTGGATGCAGTGCCTGTGCCCCACTCTGTGCTTCACATGGGCTGATGTAGGCCCTGATTGGCGCAGGAAGCGCAGACTGAGAGTGGTATGCCTCATTTCACCAGGAACACAATTTGCATGCTTGCTCTGCAGCCGATAAACAGGTCTGCTGGAAATGCAGGTTTCTTTGGCGAGGGAGGTGGACCTGCTGGGACGTCATTTCACCAGAACTCCAGGGGTAGTGGCAGTGACATCACACGGCCCTGCCTGCCCCTGAGTGACGTCACAGGAAGTGATGTTGTTGGACCCACCCTATGTGACATCACAGAAAGTGATGTAATTTGACTACGCGTCCACACGACATCACAGAAAGTAGCGTCATACAGCATTATCCCTCAATACACTAAGAAAAACATGGTTACGATATCCCTGTAATATGACATACATTTCATACTAGAATGGATCATCATATGTAGCAGTGTGTCAAGGCCCATGTTACCACGGGAAGAGTATGAACAACTAGGCCAAGTCTGCAATCCAGAAATAGACATGGACTAACATTAACATATGCTATCCATTTTCTTTCAAAAAATTGCTTCCTATTCATTTACCTCCCACAGTGGTCACAGAAAAGGCTGGATGCCAGCTGCTCAATGGTAATACTGTTTACAAAAGTTTGAGAACACAGAAAGGAAGGAACTCCCACAAAAAGATACAGGCCTGAAAAGATATGTGACATATATGAAAGACTCAAGTACTATGCAGCACATTGAACTAATGCCTATAGCGGGTGGGCGTGAGAGCGAGAGGCGGAGAAACAAAAGCCCGGAGGGCCTGGGTTTCGTTTCTTTGCACGTAGCCGAATTCTCCTTCAACAATAGCTGTAGAAACTCCCTCGCTACCCGTTAGCAGATTCGGGCGGAGCTGCTGCTCTTCGCAGCACCAAGACCTACCTTTTAGTCTAATTGCGGTTTGGCCACGTTTGGTCAGTTTGGACGAATACCATTATTTGTGTGTACCTCCGATTACGTATTGGCCAAAACCGAGAGTTTCCCTGGGGGTTACCAGTCATTTGGTTGAAAACCAAATGATCGAATGCCATTTGGTCGAATGCGAACATTTTTTATGGGGGGGGGGGCCCCCCATCCCCCTTTTTTCTTTATTTTTATTTTTTTACCAACCGAAACAAAAAATATATATATAAATAAGTAAATTAAAAAATTCGACCTTTTTTTTCGACCAATTGGTATTCGACCAAATGGTCATTCGATCTTTTATTTTCGACCAAATGACTGGACACCTCCCTGGGGCAGTCCTGAACGCAAATATCAAGTTTCATGTGAAAATCGGTATGTTTGCAGCCACGTCTTGTAAATGACTAGTGCAGCCTCAGGTTAGGCATTAAGTCGAGGTTGTGGCTGACCTTTACACACGTTCTACACGTCAACATACACATTCTATGTGCCACTGGTGTTTGACCTTTTAAAACAAACCCATCCTTATGTGGTTGGCCCTGTAGAACTAGTAGGCCTGCAGAATGTTATAGCGGATTGTAACTCGCGCTACTGGCACAACTGCAGCCACTGGATTATTCACAAGGAGGTGTTGGCGCAGTTTGCAGCCCCATGGGGCCCTCTGGACACTGACCTGTTTGCATCCAGGTTGAACAAACAGTTACCAAAGTTCTTCAGCTGGAGGCTGGACCCGGAGGCGGACACGTTTCTTCAAGCATGGTCAAACGCAGTGCACTATGCCTTTCCCCCTTCATGATGCTAGCGAGGGTACTGGCAAAGGTCAGGAGAGAGAAAGTGGAAATGGTCATAGCAGCCCAGAGCTGGAAGTCGCAAGCGTGGTTTCCAATTCTGATCAGACATTCTTCGGATTTCCCGCAAGTGCTTCCTCCCAGGGCGGATCCCCTGTCGGACCTGTCAGGGAATTGTCATCCGCTGACAAAGATGGGTCAGCTACCATTTCTAGCGTGCAGGGTTCTGGTAGCAGATGGAGCTCACCAGGCGTTTTGGGATCAGCTGCTGAGCTAATCAAACAATCCTGGGCCCCCTCTACGCTTAAAGGTTACAAAGCGGCTTGGAGAAGATGGTGTCTATGGTGTAGCCAGCGCTGTCTTTGGGCCTCATTACGACCCAGGCGGTAAGTTACCGCCTGGGTCGTACCTTTACCACGCCATGGTGGTTGGCGGACTTACCGCCCCATTCCGAGGTTGGCGGGGCGGTAAGTCCCCAATCCCCATTTACCCTTCCCCATTCCCATTTTTGCCCCATAGGGCATAATGGGAGTGGGGAAGGCGTTAATTACGCCACCGTAAATTACGGTGGCGTAATTAACAACATGGTCCCTTAGCGCCATGGATTTTAACACCTGCAGGTGTTAAATCCTCCATGGCGCTAAGGGACCTCCGAATCAGGCGGTAAGGGTCTGCGCTGTTTACGCCGCCGTAAACCCCTTACCGCCTGGGTCCTAATGAGGCCCTTTGTCCAGTTTCAGCCCCTTTAGTGCATCTGCTCAATTTTCCGTCTTCCCTAGTCAGTGAGGAAAAAGCATTCCGGACCATAGGGGTCTACAGGTCAGCGATCTCAGCAGGGCACGACGCATTGGACGGAGCACTGCTGGGGGAGCACCCAGTAGTGGTGATGTTGATGCGGGGTGCAAAGATAAGTGCGCCTCCCATCCCAAAGCTGTTTATAGGCTGGCCACGTAACAGATCTCAGGTTTCTGTTGGGTTGGTAGCGGGTGAGGTACTCTGGGCCTGTCTTGTGGAGGGCACGGTGCGTGATGCACATGGCTTTGAAAGTGGCCCGTCATCCGACCAGGAGCCAATGGAGGACACACAAGGCGGGGTGATGTGCTCTCTGGGTCCGAGGGCAAGGAGGAGCCTAGCTGCAGAGTTATGGACCCTTTGGAACTTCCTGAGTTGGTAGGTAGGGGTGTCTAAGTTCTGGGAGTTGGTGTAGTTCAAGCGGGAGAGGACAATGGACAAGATCGCAGTGACTCTGTGGGGTTAGGAGAGGAAAGGGAAGAAGAGTGAGAGTGCAGAGGTGTAGGCAGCAAATGTTCCACACAGTGTTAATATGGTGTCAGCAGTGGTCAAAGTGGTTGGGAGCGGTTGGGAGGGCTGCTTCTCTACTTTTTTAAAATGTTTTACTGTTCCTATACTTTTATTTCGTTCGAGAATGGTTTCGTTTTAAAATAAAAGTGTAGGAAAGAGTTGAAACTTATACTTCAGTGCACTGCACTTAACGTTCCCTTAAACGTCCAGCACATTTGTTTACAGGTTTGTATTGCGCGTAGGAGGGGGTGTGGCGATGGGGTTTGTGGATGTGGGGACAGGCCAGCAGGGAAAATAGTTCCACTACTTCTCTCTGTACACGTCGACCACTGGGTGTGAGTGTGTCAGGTCATGCATAGTTTATCTAATTGGTTTCACGTGGTGCCTTTTCATGGGCAAAGTAGGAACACAAAAGGAGGATGTGGGTTACGTTGATGATGGCAGACCCTGCACTAAAATGCTGTTCTGAGCAGACTGGCATCAGGTGGTGCGTAATTAACTTGTTCCTGACTAAACGTTACAATGGTGTTCGGAGTTAAATGCAAGGAGGATTACGGAGGAGAAGCACGTCTCTCAGTTTTCTGTTTTTGACCCAGTAATTGCCATTGAATCTGCACATTTTACAAGATTGAATAGACATCATAACAATATGAAAAAAAACGAAGCAATTCAGCATTATGTATAATTAGGCAACATACAATGATTGTGAACAACCTTCTCTTTCTATACAGGTTGGGATGTTATGGCTCCCTTAGTGCCGATACTTGCAGGTTATTCTAGCTGCTCAATTCACATAGGAACTGTTCATTCCAGTTGAAGGTTCCAAGCAGTTCACCCGTTGAATCAGATACACCTAAGGGCAAGGGAACAATTTAATTATAGTCTGCATTTTTGCCTCAACGATTAGAGCTCCTAATATCCTGGTAAATGCTGTTCTGGCCTACAGTTTTCTGCTGAAAATATGAAATGACGCATTTTGTATGGAGCGCAAATTAACGGCGCTACTGTGTAGGTGCTCACAGGATCACGTGAAAAGCACCATAAAGACAACGTTGTTATTTTAAATCTGCCTCTCACATTGCTATGTGTCTGGTACTCATATCAGCACCAGCCAATGCCACCAAGGATGGCTCCTCCTTCGGTCATTTTTCAGAGGGACTGCTCTTGAATTAACAATTATCTTGTGTCATTTGAGATGTGGGGCTTGGAACGCAGTTTTCAGGCTGCCATCTTCTCGGCGCCCACTGGTGGGCTTTCCCGGTTTCATTGTTAAGTAGGGTTTGTAGGTACGTGCTACACAACACATCATTATGTGCACAGTGACGTAATCATGATACTGTTTTTATGAACAGGTACCAAAAGTCTGAGAAAATGCTGAACGTTTCTTCCCATCTGACGAATGGCGTTCACGTCCCACTTTTATCAAGCAACTGAGCAGCAGTAAAAACATTAAGGACACCATGTATTAAGAGATAGAATTTAAACAAAGTTTAAATATAGTCCAAGTAGTAACATTAAGAGAAGCACCAGATTTTAACTATGATTTATTTTATATCTCATTCTACAGAGAGAGACAACCCTGCTCTCATTTTATAAGGGACGAGACAGCATGAATACACTTGAATATATTCAAGGGAGTTAAGAAAATATATCAATTGGAATGTCACAGGATGAACATCACCTTTTGCTAGAAATAAAGTATATGAGCACATTTAAGGCAAGCTTTTTGCTAACCAGATAAACACTGGCAAATATTAAAGAGTGGGGTATTTTGTTTTTTCCCCAGAAGGGGAGAGGAGTTACTTACCAAGACCATCCAATTACAAAATAATGTACAGCAAAATGTGTATTGTAACTCTAACTTTTGACATATTGTCTTAACATTTAGTATTGTTAGTATCAAATAAAAAGTGTATTTGATTATGAATGAAGAAGAGTTTCAATGCGATGTATGTATAGAAATCCACTGTGGATCTGAGAATAAGTGTTCTCTCCCTTCTTTCAGTACTGTTTCATAAGCACCGGAAATGCGGGGGAAATACTGCAGTCTGGGCCACCACACACTAGGTAATTCAGTCAATACTTGACGGCCATTGTTGCCGGCCACTGTATTGCCAAGATAGGCCCCGCCCACTAAGGGGCAGGCGTGATGATGTGAGAGTTGCGGGGAAGTTGTGGAAAGGAGGCGCGGTTGGCACCAGTTACAGTTAAGACCTGAATAAAGGAAGTTGAGTGAATCAACCCTCAGAGCGTGTGCGTGTGTGTCTTCCGCCCGATCCCGGGCAACACTGGCGACGAGGACCGTCCCTCGCACACGCCAGAGTCCTCCGTGCTGGCAATCCGCCGGACTCCTTGGCCTCTGCTGGCCGCCACGCCTCCTCCTACTCCTTCTACTGATTACGGCGATCCCACCACGCAGACGCCATGCCCAGGCAGCCCGCCAAGTCTCCTGCTCCGCCTGCAAGCGCCAGCATTCCCGCTGGACGCGCACTCCGGCATCGGGCAGTCTGCCCATTCCTCTCCCTCCTCCTCCTGTTCACTCCAGCCACCCCGCTGGGCACACACTCCTGAATGGGCAGTCCGCCCAGTTTTCCCCATCACCCGACAGCGCTGGCGATCCCGCCGCACTACGTGCTGGCACACGCCCAATCCAGACCTCTGGCGGCCCAAGTCACACATGCAGCCCTGATATAATGGCCAACACACATCACAGGAGAACGACCAGCCCCCTTTGAACGCCAAGGCATCTAACTCTAGCAACACGTGCGCTACCAACGGTGAGTGGATTCCAGGCCTTCCTTACTCACACGCGCTAGTATCTGCACAACTGTTTATAAAGGAACTTTGTCCTGCACCAGTATACAAGGCCCAATACGCCTGGACCCAACGGACCAACAGCCACGCCACCATTTTGAGGGCCCATCCACATAGGAGGGGGAGTTTGACACCAATACCCCACGCCCTGGGGTGACCCTCACACCCTAGCACTACAAGGGCCAGGCAAACCCCAAGATGAGCAATCCAGCATCACCCCAGCCAGCCCGCTCAGCCAAGTCCATCCAGCTACGGATGCCACCACCGTTCACCCCGACACTGCAAGTCACGAAGAGGCCAAGGTGGACTGAGTGGATGGAAGACTTCCTGTACTTCGTGAGAGGGTCAGGAGATGGTGACTCTCCACACATAAGAGACATCTTCCTTAACCTGGTGGGGGGGGATAAAGACCATTGTTAAGACAATCCCAGCAGCTGAACAAAACGACTTTGCAGCATTAATCAAAGCCCTCGACAAACTACTCATAATCGAACCGAATCGCGATTATGAAAGATACCTCTTCAACTAGTGTTCTCAAAAACCACAAGAGACAATGGATGAATTTATAACCCGCATAAGGGTGAAAGGAGCACACTGCCAATTTGATGCATTTTCTCTTGACAAAGCAATACGCCTTAGAGTCATAGAAGGCTGCCTATTGCCCGCGCTCAAGAAGCAGTTGTCGAAGAAACCACTCATCATCCCCGAAGTCAGCGAGCTCGCTCACATCTTCGAAAGAGTCAATGCACTAGCCGCGTCCATGACCGGCACCAGCAACCCAAAACAAGACACGGCTGAACTCATAGCCGCTGTCCAACCACCTTGCCAGAGCGACAAAAGTCCATACCATACAGACCACAAGTCCAGCCAATACCACGTCAACAGAGGCAATGCTACCATTGCGGCATGGCATTTCCACACTCAGGATCCTGCCCAGCATTGTCACAAAGGTGCACGAACTGCGGAAGAGAAGAACATTTTCAATTAGTATGTAGAGAAGGGAAGCCGTTCCCCCCAATGCCACACTAAGCACCGGTCAGAATGCCAGTCCACCCAACGCCTCCCCAGTACAGATCGCAAAGATACTACTAACAGAACCAACAGCGATATGTAAGAGCTGTTGACGAATATCAAGATCATTAATACCCACACATGCCTGAATACACAGCCCAACCACAATATCTAACAGATGAAGATGACAACCAACCGGAAGGAGATGGTGAAGACACGTATTACCAGGATCCACCAGAAACCGCATACACCATGTATTACGACCCACACAACCAAGACGAGTACGTCAACCTCGTACTCGACAATGAAGAAGCCAGAGAAGCCCCAAAAATTCCAGTCAAAATGGACAACTTTCTATTTCACTTCATGGTAGACTCAGGCGCCACCGTGAAGATTATGGGCGAACAAGATTACTTGAGAATCCCGAATCCACCAATGCTCAAGCCCTCACACTCCAGAATCTTCCAGTGGGGTGCAGCTACACCCCTACAGACAATTGGACATTTCACGTGCCGTTTCCTCCTAAATGGATGTCAAGTGGACACCACCATTCACGTTATTCGATGTCTCACGAAAGAGAGATGCCTCCTCAGCTACCACACTGCCTCTCGCCTAGGTTTGATCGAGATCCACGTGAGAGCTGGGGACACCATCACCTCCACCATGATCCGCCAGGAGTCAAAGGAACAGGTCAGGACGATTCTCCATGAGCAACCTCAAAACCTAATCTCAAAAGCAGACATCATGCAAAAATGTCCAAACATATGCTCCGGCCTGGGCAAACTCAAGGGTCCCCCAATCAAACTACACATAGACCCCAACCTGAGACCAGTGCCACAACACCCAAGGAGAGTCGGATTTCACCTTCAGGAAGCAGTGTCATGAGAACTTGAACAACTACTCTCCGACGGCATTATCGAACCAGCGACAGGACCAACACCATGGGTTTCCCCCCCTTGTCATCGTACCAAAAGAAGGGGGCAGGCTACGCCTGTGTGTCAACATGAGGGTAACCAACACCGCCCTCCAACGCGAGAGACACCCGGGGCCATGCATCGAGGACATGATAGTTCAATTAAACAATGCCTGCATGTTCTCCAAACTCGATCTAATCCAGGGCTACCACCAACTGGAATTACACGCTGACTCCAGAGCAATAACGACCTTCGGGACCCACAACGGTCAATTCAGATATCGCAGAAAAAATGTCGTCATCTCCTCAGCCACTGAAATCTTCCAGGAGGCGGTGCAACAAATCATCAGGCCAGTACGAGGAGCCCTAAACTACAGCAACGACATCCTCATTTTTGGCCCGTCAAAGGAAGCCCATGGCACCCCCCCCCCTTTGCCACCTGTGAGGCAGTACAAGCCGCCAGCCTCACGCTCAACATCGAAAAATGCAGGTTCAGCAAGTCAAGGCTCACATTTTTTGGACACACCTTTTTCAGTGACGGGATGATGCCCGACAGCGAAAAAGTGGACACCATCACGAAACTCAGAAAACCACGACAGACCACAGATGTCCGCTCCTTCCTAGGAATGGCCAGGTACTGCACCAGGTACATACCACATTAAACATCACTCACAGAACCACTCAGCAAACTCCTACAGAAGGAAGCCACATTCGACTGGACACCAGAGTGCCAACACGCATTCAACAACTTCAAGCAAGCCTTCATGGAAGCCCGTCGCCTGGCCTACTTCAACCCAACATGGCACACAGAAGTGATAGTGGATGTAAGTCCAGTTGGCCTAGGCACAATTCTAGCACAGACGAGCGGTGCAGATGTCAACCCCAGACATGTGGTAGCACACGCAAGCAGAACAGTGTCCACCCCAGAAACAGCCTACTCCCAGGCCGAAAAGTAAAGCCTAGCCGCAGTCTGGGCGTGTGAATACTTTCACAACTTTCTTATTGGAAACAAATGTACCCTGATAACAGACCACCAGGCGTTGCTATCACTATTTGACAATCCGCACACCAAGATGCTCCCGAGAATAGAACGATGGGGCATCCGCCTTCAAGAATCTGATGAAGATTTCATCCATCGACCCGGAGGCGACTTAAATCCCGCCGACTACCTGTCACGACATCCAGTGGGGGCCCCACTGACACGGAGAAGGGATGTCGCGTACGTCAACTATGTAGTGGCAAACTCACTACCACCTGCGCTCTCAATGGACATGGTTGTTGCAGCATCCGCTGAGGGCCCCACTACCTCACTCGCCATCAGCCTGACATCGACCAATAAATGGAGAGACCACCAATGTGCAACGCTGGCCCACCCGGGGGCGTGCAGAGAAGAAATTGAGAGACTAGCGGAATACACAATGAATTAGCTGTAAAAGACCACAACATTCTACTCAGGGGCTGCCACATCGTCATCCCAGCCGCCCTGAGAAAAGAGATCTTCTGCATAGCACATGAAGGACACTGAGGAGCTGAAAACACAAAAAAACAACTGAGATGTCACGTCTGGTTCCCATTCCTGGACGCCGCAGTGGACGAATGGGTAAAGAACTGTCATGCCTGCCAGTGCACATCGCCAACAGAACCTCCTGTTCCCCTTCAATATACGCAAATACCAAATACCCACCCCTGGGAAAGAGTGGCCATAGACTTCTATTGACCAACAGAGTCAGGTAAATATTTCTTACTCCTGATTGACAAATACTCGCGATTCCCTATAGTGAAAAAGCTAGCCACTACCAGTTTTTGCCCAAGTGGTCTCAGTACTGAAGGAAGTGCTCAGCGAATGGGGAATTCCCAGAGTGATGAAGTCGGACAATGGGCCACCTTTCTGCAGATATGAATTTGCAGCGCTGGCAAAACATCTAGGCTTCAAACACATGAAAATCACACCTCGACACCCGCAAGCAAACGGGATGGCGGAACGATTGATGGCATCAATAAAGAAAACAATCCAGAGATCCCACATTGAAGCAATCAACCAACCTCAAGCACTGTGCCAACTCCTCAGAGACTACAGAAACATGCCACACGAAACCACGAACAAAGCGCCCGCCGAACTTATGGTCCGGTACAAAGTACACACACACATCCCATGAAACCCGTCAACTACAGAGACCCCAGACGTTGAAATACTACAGCGGGACGCTGAAGGAAAAGAGAGGGCGAAGCAAGACACTGACACAAGGCATAAGGCAACGTCAAAGGACTTTCAGATCGGAGACGAGGTGTTGGTACAGCAACCCGTGATATGAAAGACAGACCCTTGATTTGCTCAGAGCCCCATGAGAGTCACATCAGTAAAAGGAACAATGGTGACGGCACAAGACCACAACAAAGCCATCACGAGAAACTGCCAACAATTCAAACACTATCTCAAAAGAGAAGAGAGTGAGTCCCCCCCCGAGATCCAGCACTCCAAAGCCAAGGGTCCCACGAGACGATTTGTGGATCCCACCTAAGGAAGATGTCAGCAGAACGGATCACAGCGAGGATGCCCGATAGGAAGGAGCAGAGAGCCATCACGAGAGACCACAGTGAGTCATTAAGAGACCAGCACGACTGGTCGAAGAATGTTTTTTTTTTAAACATCTTTTTATTGAGGTAGTGGCAGGTACACAACTCGCTCCAACAACATAACAAGAATATCATACAATGGCACATTTTGCATTTTCACAGGTGATACATATTCACATAGGGTCTTCATTGTCCGACGGCAGTTCACATAAGTATGCCCTGAACGGGCCCCAGATGTCCTTCGGTCGGCTCATTCTCGACTGAATCAGTACATATTGTTCCTTATTCTCATTCACATATGTCAATTCTCGTAGAAAGGTGTTCATGCTCGGAGGTGTAGGGCTTTTCCAAGCCTGGAGGATACATTTTTTAGCAACTGCGCAAGAAACATTAAAGAGTCTTCTAGTTCTCTCAGAGCACTTCCCAATATCACCAAACAGGTATTTTTGTGGAGACAGGAATGGGGATATTTGTGTGATTTCCGCCAGCAACCCTCCCCCAGAACCGCTGCAGCTCAGGGCAGTCCCAATACATGTGGAAGGACTTTGCTTGTGGGGTGCTGCACTTAGGGCATTCGCTCGAGGAGTCCGGCATAAACCTCGCCACTGTGGCCGGCGCATAGTGCAGCCTATTAAGAATTTTAAATTGTATCTGGCGCAGTCCTGCATTGAACGAAACGTTTTTAGTGAGTGAACAATACTTCACCCATTTCTCGTCAGGAATGGGCATCTGCAAATCTGTTTCCCCTTTTACTTTCACATTGTTGGTTGTCGGGGTGTGGGCCTGCACCGATGCATATAATTTGGAGAATCCCAGACCTCCCTGAGTTGTGATCAATTGTAAACATGGGTGTGAAAGTGGCTCATCAGGAAATAGGGGCCATCTAGCCTGGAATGCTGATCTCATTCGGTAATACTGGAGTGTCCGAAGCGGTCCTCTCCCCAGTGCCCTTAAAAGATCTCTTAAACTAACAAATTTCCCCTCTATGAACATGTCCCCTACCACCATTTCCCCGTTAGGGTCCCATGCTTCCTGCATGTCCGTATGAAATGTGGGAGGAATGCCGGGAAAGTTCCACAAGGGAATTTGCGGGTTATAAGGTTTTTCAATTTTAAGTCTCCGACATATTGCCCCCCAAGTCGACAGTGCAGCTCGCCGGATCATATTCACACATGTCTCTATGTCGTGGGTCAAAAACAATCGATCTCACATCAGAGGGTGCAACTGTGTGTGTCTCTACCCATGCGGGAGGTGCTTCTTCTGCCGTCTCATACCAATATCTCGCAAATTGCGCCTGTGCAACTAGATAATAAAGTTCAAAGCCCGGGGCAGCCATGCCTCCGGAACTATATGGTTGCACCATTTTCTCCCATCCCATTCTGGCAGTCTTCCCGTTCCAGAGAAATGTGGTCACCATTGATCGCAGTCTGGAGAAGAATTCCCTGCCTGGCCATATCGGGATATTCACAAACAGATATAGTAGCTTAGGAAGGACGGTCATTTTTAGTACTGCTATCCTGCCATGCAGTGAGATTGGGAGGTGTCTCCATATCGCTAGTTTCACATTAATTGACTGTAGCGCCCCTTCGTAGTTATCGGTAAATAATGATTGTCTGCTCCTGGAGACCAGAACGCCTCAATATCTAATATATCCCTCCGACCATTTAAGGCCATCAGTCATTTCCGGGCATTTAGTACAAGGGGTGAGTGGGAAAATTTCTGATTTAGTGTTGTTCACGGTGTAACCAGAGTAATAAGCAAATTTGTGTATGTCTGCCATTATGGGCGCAAGGTTTTTGTCGGGTTCACGGATATATAACAGCGTGTCATTCGCATAAAGTGAGATCAGCTGATTGGAGCCTTTCATGACTATGCCTTTATCTTTATGTCGCAGTCTAACTGCAGCAGCCATGGGCTCTATTGTTAGAGCAAATAGGATTGGCGAGAACGGGCACCCCTGTCTTGTGCCCCTCCCCAGTTCCAACATGTCGGACATGGTTCTGTTAGTACAGACTCTAGCCCCGGGCTTTGTATAGAGCAGACGGACATATCTGATAAAATTGGGTCCCACCCCGAACGCCTCCAACACCAAGAAGAGGTACTCCCATGAGACCGAGTCAAATGTTTCTCGGCGTCGAGGGACACCGTGACCCCGTGCCTGCCCGGATCAATTTGTGCCATGATCCCAAACAGCCTGCGGAGGTTCAACGCAGTAGACCTCTTGGGAATAAACCTGTTTTGGTCCGGGTGGACCAGTGCTGGAACTATGGGTAACATACGATTGGCCATGACCTTCGCGAACATTTTTGCGTCGGTATTTATGAGCGAGAGGGGTCTGTAAGAGGACATATCCTGGGGTGGGCGTCTGGGCTTGAGAAGCACCGTAACAATAGCTTCCCTCATTGTAGCGGGCAATATGTGCTGTTCGAGGGCCTCCTCCCAAGTTCTGAGTAAAATAGGGGCCAGTTCCTCATGGAACTCCTTATAGAATTCAGCCCCCAGTCCATCAGAACCCGGGGCTTTACCCGACGTGAGATCCTTGATCGCTTCAGTGATTTCTTCTATTGTGACAGGTAGCTCCAAAGCCAATCTATTTTCGTCTGGGAGCGTCGGAAGACCCAGTGAGGCCAGGTATTCTTTTATCTCAGTGGGGGTTTTCCGGTCTCTATTCGCATACAGTGCTTTGTAGAATTCAACAAATTCATCATTAATACCTTTATCGCTTGTGACCAGTACAGTTGGAGCTCTTTGAATAGCGGCTATCGGGGCGTTATTTGTTTCATTCCTAATCAAGTTGGCCAGCATTTCTCCCGCTTTATTCCCCTCTCCGTAGCGACGCGCCCGCATGGGGGCCACGATGTATCGTACCTCCCTCGTGGCTAAATTGTCAAAGTTCCTAAGGAGTTTATGAATTCCAGCAAGGGTGTCCCTATCATGAGTGCAGCTGTATACCTCCTCCAGCTCTTTCAGTTCCCGTTCCACCACCTCGAGGGCCCGTCGCACCCCCTTCAAGAGTCCCGTTGATTTGGACATAAGTATCCCTCTAACCCAAACCTTGAAGGTTTCCCAAACCGTGGATATCCGATCTACCGTCCCCAGGTTGTCTACAAAGAAGTTGGTTATCTCCTCATGTAGAGTCTCGGCCATGTTTGCATCTCCCAGCAATCCCCCCGGCATTCTCCACCTTCTAGCCTGTCTGGGAACATCCTGGAACACGAGGCTCAGTAAGACCAGAGAGTGATCGGACAGCGTGCGGAGGAGGATCGTGCAGAGTCGCAGCGTATTCGAGATGTCCGAGGATATGAACCAGTAGTCTATACGCGATTCACTGTCATGCACAAATGAGTAGTATGTATATTGCCTATTATCCGGGTGCAACACCTGCCAAGCGTCTATCAGTGACAACTGCGGAAGGAGTTGGTTCAGGGTTACCGCCGTTTTCGTTGGCGCCCTCACCACATTAGTTGACCTATCCAACATGGGGTTGAGTGCAACATTAAAATCGCCGCCCCATATAATAGTTGTTGTGTCGTGCTTGTTAAGAGTGTCAAATATTTTCAGATAGAAATCTGGGTCATCTATGTTAGGGCCATAGGTGTTAACCAGGGTTACTTGTCTGCGGCCATTTCCCCCCACACCAACACATATCTTCCCATTGGATCTGCCTCGTGTCCCTCAGTACGGAATCCCAACACAGGATGTACGAGTGTTATGGCCCCCCTGGATTGTGAGGAATATTCTGTATAATAACGTAGCTTGCCCCATTTAGCCATTATGCTTTGGTTAACCGCTCCCTAAGCGTGCGTCTCCTGGAGCATTAGGATCTGAGGACCGTGCCTGGCGACAAAGTTCCCTACCTTCCTGGCTTTCATCGGGTTGTTTAGCCCCCGGACATTCCAAGACAATAAAGTTATCCTCACCCCGTCACCCATTCCCCCATACATAGAATCCAAGCCGTGTCATTGCTTCCACCATACCTTGTGTTTACCTGATGTGGGCACATCGTGCACCCGCCAGACCTGATTTCAACCAACCTGGAACTGAAATTAAACCAATCCACACCCCAGGTCCCTAACATGCCCTGGCAGCAATAACATTCTGTAACTTCCCGATTTTCCCAACCCCACCCACCACCCACATCATCCGCCCCAACTTGACGATGTACCCTTAAACCTTTTAGGAACTTTCCTGTGGGTGCCACGTTGTTGTCACGGGGCCACCACAGCGGGCCCATGACCCGCTTCAAAGGTTACTCAGAGCCCCCCAGCAGGAGCAGAATTCCGTTACACATCAACAAAACAGCAACAGAGGATATGTGCGCAACCAGGTTCAGTCAACAGGGCCCCGGTCTCCCCCTCCCGGAGGTGATCTTCCATTCTTGTCCGGCCCATGGCCTCTAGGTGGTAGGGGTATAGTTGCTTCCACATATGCCAGAGCGGCAGCCGGGGTCTCCAAAAAGTGTGATCTTCCTCCATACTGGATTCGCATTTTGGCCGGGAATATTAGCGCATATGGGACCTGACGTGCCCTCAGTAGCCGCATGACCGGCTCATATGATCGCCTGCTAGCCTGTACTCCCGCAGCAAAGTCCGCATAAACATGTATGCAGTTCTCCTCATATTGTAGTGTCCCAATTTCTCTTGCCTTTCTAAGTATTGTATCTCTGTCCCTGTAATTCAACAGTCTGGCAATGATGGTGCGTGGCGGGGCTCTGGGGTTCGGCACGGGGGCCAGAGTGCGATGTGCTCGCTCAACCAGGAATTGGCTTGAAAAGGATTCTGTCCCAAAAAGAGTCTTAAGAAAGTTTTCCACTTGCTGTTCCATTCATTGCGCCTTTCCCGAACTTTTCAGAAACCCCCACAATCCGAATGTTGTTCCTTCGGGATCTGAATTCTAGGTCCTCGCATTTACTTTGCAACGCGTTCATGCCCGCTTTAAGCTGCGCTATGTCGCAATCGTGTTGCGCAATGGTGTCTTTGTTTTTACCAATTCTGTCTTCAGCCTCAGTGATTCTGAGGCTCTCTTTGTCGACTCTGGTGTTCAGTGCTCCTATAGTGTTGACAATGTCATCTTGCTTCACATTTGGGGATAGGAAGCCATTCTGCACTATCGTGGTAAGGCGATAACCCTGTCGCCGCTGTTCGCGCCAGGTTCAGCCGTTGATGTTGTCGACAGATCTGGTTCATGGCCGACTGCCTGGCTACTGGTGAACGAGCCCATCTGGCCTTTCTTTTTCACAGTCGCCCCCTCTGCCGCCTTTTCCTGTTTCCTCATGTTACCCATGTCCGCCACACCAGCCGTGTCACCACCACGGCCCGACGGGGGTAATGGATCCTGTGGGATTATACCGCGGGGGCAGGCCGCCCGTGCCACGTAGGATATTATTTGTCGAGTGGGCTTGTTCAAGCCGGGGTACCACAAAAATAGTGTTTCATGCCATCAATGTCCAGGCACCAGTGGTCACTTGTTAATTCGCCCACTTACAATGGACTGTGTCCTCCCACGTAGAAAGGAGCTGCACCCCAACCGCTGAACGCCGCACAACTCACCATCTCAGCGGCACCGAGCCCCGCGCCGTCTCTGCCGCCAATTTGCAGGAAATATAGCACGCCTGGCGCGTCCCCGCCACAGGCCAGAAAATGGAGTCGCTCCCCCAGTCACAGCTCAGGTCAGGGGGGGAAGGATTTCACGCCGTTCGACGACGGCCCGCTTCTCAGCACCCGCCATGTCGCGACAGGGAGCTCCAGCTCTCGTCCAACAAAATCGCCTCAATAACTGCTCCCCCGGTCAAATCTCGCCGCCGGTCCGGAGCAGGGCTCACGAGCCAGCAACACTCGCCCGCACAGCCACGTGTACGGGACCCAGATGGGGGCCACCTCCGTCTATCTGGAGTGCCCATGGGTCCAGCTCCGCGACTGCGGGCCAGCAGCTCCACCTCTCTATGCCTCTCTGGACTGAGCATCAGCAGTGCGGGGAGCAGATCAGCCAGACGTCCCTCGTGGCTCACTCCCGGGCCTTCTCCCGTTCAACCCGCCAAAGCCGATATCTCCGTGAGTTTTAGTCCGCCGCTCTCAGGATTTCAGTCGGGTGTGGACTGGGTCATGGTGCACCCTCTGCTCGACTCCGCTATCCGCTGGTGGCTCCGAAACAGGATGCAATTATAATTTGGATTTCTGTCGGGCCGGAGCTCTCACTTCAGGCGGCCATCTTGGTTGTGCGCAACAGCGCCCCTGACTGGTCGAAGAATGTTAATAAAATGTTTGGACATTTGTCCGGGGGTGGTGTTGCCGGCCACCGTATTGCCAAGACAGGCCCTGCCCACTAAGGGGCGGGCGCGATAACGTGAGAGTCGAGGGGAGGTTACAGAAGGGAGGCACGGTTGGTGCCAGTTACAGTTAAGACCTGAATAAAGGAAGTTGAGTGAATCAACCCTCCGAGCGTGTGCGTGTGTTTCTTCCGCCCGATCCCAGGCAACAGCCATTTTAATGACATAACAACTTGGTGAATAACATGGCCCGAATCATGACAGTGATGTCAAGTGTGATGATGCTAGTGTTACGTATGCTTAGTAAAACCCACTCTGCTGCGTCACTGATGGTACTGCTCTCTCTTTTGGTATGCGCAGCATACTCTAACACAATCCCCCCCGTCAACACGCACTGCACAGCCTCACTTGGCATTACTAATTGGTACACACTGTGCTCTTGAAGTGTCTCTTACTCATGCCCACGGGATCTACTCAGCTCCCCTAATAATAATGGGGCTAGCGGGGTCCTTGCCCTAAGGTTATAGAGGTGTTGTGTTCATATCATAGGGCACTGACTGCTGCCTTCCATATTTGCCATAGAGATTGTTCCCTCCACGTGGAAGAAATGCTCTCCTCAGTATTGAAGGTGCTGCAATGAAATGCTGGCCTTCAACAAAAAATGTTAGAATTTCTTGCCACACATTATTTTACTCGCAAGACTATGGGGCTCATTACGAGTTTGCCGGTATCCCACCAGTTATTCTGGTGGGATACCCGCAAACTGCCCCTACCACTTCCACCACCTGATATCCTGGTATTACTGGGAAATTACAAGGGGCGGAAAGGGCAGTAGGTTCCCAGTTCCATAGGACTCCATGGATGGGATTGCCAGAATCACCTGCAATGGTAGTACAGGTGCCAGTGATTCCATCATTTATTTTCCGGTAGAAGCCTCATTTACTGGCCGGTCAGGCCTGGCGGTAGCTCACTGCCCCCACCAGTAAACTTGTGTTTCCCCGTAGCGGAAAAAATTGCGGTGCCGGAATTACCAGCACTTTTTCCGGCATTTTTTCCAGACAGGGAACATGTAATTACCCTCTATATCAGATAATTAACTGAGCAGTGGGTGCCACCACCTGGTTACTATACGCTCGGCTATGCACTAATTGTGAGCCTCAGATTTCATAGAAAAAAATTTGAGCAATCAATAAGAAGCCTTAAATGTCCAATAAGATGTTTGAAGCTCTTTAACAGGCCCAATTAATCTCCTGTGGCCCAATTAGGGCCTGGGTAGTTAGAGGAATATTGCTCACAGCTTTGGGGATTATATGGAAATAAAGACATGAGTGTTTGTAGTGTGTGAATTGGTTTTGATTCACTAGGTCTTACCTGTGTTTCTCCAATAGTCCATGGACTGTGCCATATTGCCCCATCTTGGAGCTGGATGGAATGGAACTTTAGAAGAGAGAAAAACAATGAACAGTCCTCCCCTACCAAAGGAATGGATTATGCAAAGGAGAGAAACGGAAAGGGAAACAACTAGGAAATAATAGTCACAGGACAAGGAAGGAGAGGGAGACAGTGGAGAGCAAGAGATGGCGAAAACAAGAACCCTGCGAGGCCATGACCACGAGCGCCCACCAGGCTATGATTACCCTATGAGCCAAGCCACGTAAGCCAAGACTGATCTTGCTTGTTGTACTGTGAGCCTCGGGCTGCATGCCTGGTACGGCCAGCGCACCTTTAGAGCCTGAGTACATGTTTGCCTCCCCAGAGCCAGATCTGGCAGGCCCAGAAGCGGCAAGTCCCAGGCCATGTGGGTGGTGTGGCCCAGGAGACATCAGGGTAGCCAAGCCTGGATTGCATGAGTGGGGTATCATGGGAAAAAGTTGCCTTAGAATTCATTGCTGTTGAAGAAGACCAAGAGGGAGAGGCTGCTCCTTCCCCTACAACTGTGTGGAGATGGCAAAGAAGAAAGAGCATGTTCCAGTCTAGGATGGCAATCGTTTTGGATGTCAGACAAAGAGATACTTGTGAAGCATTGTTTCCTTCCTCAGGTCATCCTAGACCTGGATCAGTAGTGGAAAGGAGAGGACAGTCCCCCAGTGTTCACTCACATGTCATCAGCCCACATGTGAAGGTACTGGCTGCATTGCACTTTCTAACCTCTGCGTTCTTACACAGGACCAGTGGCACAACAGCTGGCATCTCAAGACAAGCCAATCACTCTACCAGCAACAGGTTGTGAGGTGCATCACAGGATGTACACACCTATGCATTGTCATTCCAGAGTCTGTACAGGAAAGTTGGTGGGTGGTATGGGTACTAAACATTGTAGCTAAATTGCCCTTCTGTGAACGGTGAGGTGGACTGTCCCCACATGGCAATCCCGGGGTTGCAATCAACCCACCACTGGCCTACCGTCTGTGTGCAGGTCATCTATGCTGCCAGCGTGTTCATTATGAATGTGTATGCAAAGGATCCTGGGGAACAGATGATAATTATCATTTCTGTTGATAAGCTATTTTCACAAGTTGCAGTCATGGGACAATCGGGACATGTTGCTGCTTGGTGATTACTTAACCATTTTCTCATCACATCAAATTTGAATGATATCGAAATAGCACTGAATTACATGTTTCATCAATGCCAGAATACGAAGACCCACATCTTCGCTTTAATTTGTCACTTAAAATATGGGATCATATTTCAATGTGAGTGTGCCAGATGCACAGCTAGTGCAATAAGGACACTCCCTTTTCACAAAGGAGATGCTGCAATCTGTAATGAGGTTGGGAAATAGGATGAGAGGGACCTTGGTGGCCAGGGGAGGCCACCTGCTATGCGCTTCTGACCCAGGAGGCGGTATACAATGGATCATTCAGGGCCCCCTCTATGTTGAATCCCAGGCGATGATCCCGGGAGGGGATGTTAGGCAGCAGAGTTGTGTAGATGCAGTGTGCGCGTGACTATGATTAAAAAAAACAAAAGAATCTCTTATGTAGGTTGGTGGTAGACTATTGCCACGCAGACACTAGGCTGGCCTGTGGCCATAGGCCCTGTTTTCAGTTCCAAGAAGTGCAAGCGTCTACAGGATTTTCTGAACTTTAACTGGTGTCTGGATGAAGGCCCCAGGATGGGCTGGTAGGCCCTAGGTAACCCTGTAGTGAACACCATGCAGTGTTTGCATTAGATGAAAGAAATGATATCCCTGGTCAGTGAGCTGGTCCACCAACACCCAAAGCAAAGGCCAGGATAAACAAACGTTTTATGACTTGGAAATCTGACTACAGAATTCTAAACATAGGGTGAACGTTGGCTAAGAGAAGTATCCTTAAGAAATGGAACCATCAGCACCCCCCATGTGAGCTTGAATGGCTGAAAGAACTCATATCGGCCAATGATTGTGAAAAACCATTCATAACAGCACAATCTGTGTCATCTAGGTCCAGAGACATCTAGTGAGTTCTGTGCATTTTTGTCCAACAAGCATCCCACCGTATAATTGTGTTGTATCAAAGCTGTAAGAAGGTACTACGTTGCAAACCGTGGGATTGTTGTTCAAGTGACACTTTCCCATACACCTACAAGATTGTTTATTAAAGAAACTGCACACAATCGTGTGAGTATCTGGCACTTGCTGCCACAACTCTATGCTTAGAAGAGTCTCTTATTGCTGTATGCATACCCCATGCTCTCTGTTTATGGCAATTTCCTAGTTGGTATCAGTGATGTCTTCCAGAAACATATCTTGCAACCTTGTACTGGGGCATAATCTCAAGCTTGGTCATCACTTTCGTCAGGCTCTGGCAAGCAGCAAATTCATGATATCTGGCTCTAAATCTTGTGCTGATTCTCCTGCCAAGGACTTGATGAGGTCTGCCCTCTTCTGCCACAAGTAAAGTGTAAAAAGTGACTCAAAGTCAAAGCCTCTGCAGTCAGAAAAACAACATGGTTGTATTTGTAAATACCGCAGCATTTACAAATACAACAACATTGTATTTCAGACTGTGGCACCTTTCGCTTTGAGTCTCCTGGGCTCTACCGACTCGGGGGAGCCCAGGAGACTCAAAGTCAAAGCCACCGCAGTCCGAAATACAACATTGTTGTATTTAAATATGCTGCGGTTTTCTTTCTACATTTCCCGGGCTCCGGAAAACATAGAAAGAAAACCGCAGCATTTTTAAATACAACGTTTTATTTAGGTTTGCTGTGGCTTCAGCTTTGAGTCTCCTGGGTTCCCCTGACCCGGGGCAGCCCAGGAGACTCAAAGCTGAAGCCACAGCAAACATAAATATAAGTAATAAATGCTGCAGTTTTCTTTCTAACTTGGAAATAAAACTGCAGCATTTATTTTCCAGGGCTTTGAAAAAATAAATTTAAAGCACTTGCCAGCAGCAGGTTGTGTTGATCTCTGCTCTCCGGCAATAATGAAGCAAAAGCCACCCGCTGGTAGCTTTTGTGTATTACAGCTGGCTGGCTTTTGCTTCATTAGTGCCGCAAGTGCAGCACAGGAAGTTCATCCATTTCACAAAATGGATGCCTCCTAGTGCTTTAAATCTGTGACTTTGAGCCTCGTTTCCTAAAAAGTTTACATAGCAAATTTCTTAATGATTATTTTTTATATATATTTTTGATGATGGCCCATCTTTTGAGCCAATAACATTTTTGATGGCACTACCCCTTTAACCTTGTAGAGTGTGCCTGTATTAAAGTACAAAGTTGAATTCATTAACTTCACTTTTACCCAAGCCTTAAATGTTTGACATGCTCAAACTAGCTGAAATTTCGGAATCAGTTCAAAATTGTGTTATTTATGTTATGCTTATAAAATGGGACAAGGCACAATATTTAAGGCTGTACATGTTTACGTTGGAAGGGAATGCTGTTTGAAAGGTTTTTTCAAATGCTACTATTACCAAACTTAATGGCACTCCAATCTATCGACCTCTGAAGCAAGAAAGAAGCCCTGAATTGGCCATGCCAGATGTTTAACAAAGTTTAACATAGAAATGAGTGCCTGACGCACTGAACTATCTGCCCGGCTGTTGCACAATTACTTACCTATGTGCACTACTCAATACCTCTCAAACTATTGACTGAGGGTAAAATCTGGTGTGTGGGGCAGGTGATCCTTTGAAGTCAATGGGAAGTAATGCATTTTTGACAGTAAGTAGATGTTTTGTTTGGTGGCCGAGTCCCTCAAAGTTTATGGAAGAGTCGTGGTGGGTTGTGAGGGTGAAAATGTGTTAGACTGGTATGAAACAGAGCGCAAGCTCCATTCAAAGATGGCCACGGCCATTGAGCCCGGCTCACCTTTCCATCAAGAGCCTGGAGCTCTCCTGCAAGACTATCAATCAGACGACACAGCAGCTTCTATGGCCGCAGCTCGCATTGGCCAATGCCTGATTCTTTAATCAGGCAGGAAGAGAGCCGTAAGGCGAAGCCGGTGATGGGCCACCCAGAACCCCCACACCTAAGACCCCTTCCTGTCAGGGCCTGTCGGGACCTGGTGGAGATGGAGAACCACTCTTCCGCCTGGCTCCCAGGAATCGATTAACCGCCAAGTATCCGCTGTGCGGAGAGCTATACCACCGCCCTTTATTGAGTAAGAGTTTTATTAATTTATTTATTTTGTAGCTTGTATAGCGTGCCGAGCCCATAGGCATCAGAGCGCTGTTTTACAGAGAAAAAGTTACAGTAGTTTCCACATTTACATATGTCAAAGTATATTACAATACAGTATACAGAGTTTATACATTACATTATTTACATAGCTACAAGAGGAAGTCTACTGGAGACTAGTGAGTAAATAAGTGTGTGTATCTCAACCTGAAATGTGTGCATATTATAGCCACACCCCGACCCATGCTCTTTCTTCCTCCCTTACACTGATCCTCACGCCTCCATCAGCCCTCCTAGAAGTTTGTACTCCCATATCCTTTCCGCACCACCAAGGGAACAAACACTATCTTACTCCCTCAGCACACCTCATTAATACAATACATATATCGTAATCCAACCAACAACCCACACCCGCAGGGTCCTCACTTCCCAGACCTACCACCTTCCTGTTATCTGTCTCCACCCTCCTTACTCCCTGTGCTCGTCCAACGCTTGGTGCCTCTCAATGCCTGTTAAATATCTCCAGTGCTGCACCTGCCTCTGCAGTCTTTCAACAGCTCCCCACTGCGTTTAATCACTCTCCACAAGCGATATCTAGGCAGCCCAAGGACACCACACACATGGTGCACAACCCCTCAACTCCTAAACTCCTACATTGCTCAATAGACCCTCCCATGACACTCACAGCTAACCACAACTACACTGCCATGACCGCTTCACCTTGCACTGGACAAATTAGACTAATGTGACTACGTACCCGCACGCCCACTTTGACCCACCTACCATGCACTGACCCATTCAGAAATGAGCGATTATGCACCTGCAGTACCCTGCCTATGTCACTGCATGCATACCTTCACCCCCTGCTGTTTCCAACACACCACCAAGTCACCCCTCCAGCACCTGCCCCCCCACCACTCATTTTGCAACCCAAAACTCACTACAGTGCCCTTATCATTGTGCGTACCCTATGGACCCATGTGCTGGATGTAGACAGCATTATACTGGAAAAATGGCCTTGACATGCTCACCATGACCGAAAGATGGTTGCATGATGCAGTTAGCCCTGGACTATCTCTAGCCATCCCTCCTTGATACTCCATGCTGAGGGCAGACAGATCCTTTCAACCAGGCTGAGGAGTGGCCATCATCACCAAATCCTCTATACCCTTCATCTTCCATACCCATCAGATCCTCACCCCTACCCCCACTGCAAGGATACAAACTCCTGCTTACATACAATCTCCTGCTTACTAAACTGGAACCAAGTCCCCAAAGCACCATCAACATCCTTCTCCTCTGCCGCCAGCCCAGTCACCTCCACTCCCCGGATACCGACATCCCTCTTCTCTTCATTCCGCTCATCAAACCCAACACTAAATACATCCTACTTGGAGACTTTAATCTCGGCTTTAATGACACTACTGAGACGAAGGCCACTGCCCTCACTACCACGCTACAAGAGATGAACTTTGCTCAAGCCGTGAGAACCCCCACTCACACCAAAGGCCGGATCGTTGATTGGATCCTGAACCTCAACACTCCCATCATGGTTACCACCATTGACCCCCGCCCCAGGACAGACCACTCCCTGAACCAATTCTTCCTACCACAAGAGTCCATGAGTGACGCAAGACACCAACAGCCACCCATTAACCTTGAGGCACACTCGCAAACTCACCACAAAGCTGCCAGAGCCCACCATCTCCTCCTTTCTCACAACACTGCCTGACAGTAATGACCCCAAAGCCATTCTCTCCACCTACAATGCCACACTGTTACACACACAGTGCACCCATGCACCCCTCAAAACCACAGCCGGAAAAACTCCACAAATCACAACTGGTTTTCAGAAGAATTAATCGCCCTACGCAGACACAAACGGGCCCAAGTACACCTCTGGAGGAAAAACCCTCTGCAGCACACAAAGAGGCTTTCCTCTCCATTGCTAAGAACTACAAAGCAGCTATAACCACTACTAAATTCAGCATTTATAACACCAGAATCAGGGATGCCAGCTCCAGCACTCGGGAGCTTTTCAAAATCTTCAAAGAACTTGAATCCCCAGCAGCCCCACCACCAGCTTCCCTAAGGACAAAGCAAGGTCCACTACTGTCCAATCAGCTTGGGCCAGCAAAACTGTCAAGCTCAGAAACAAAACCATTCTAAAGAAATCTTTGCTATCTTCCACTGATGCATCTCCACCTCAGCAAGCCGATCTCACGAGTATCACCTCTCCTCCCTTTCGCTTCACCCCATTCACTCCCTCTGATATTCAAATCATCATCCATTTCCTCAAACCATCGAACTGCAAAGGTGACCTCTGCCTCACCAAACACCATGATATCCAGACCTTGCTCTCCGCTATGAACCTAGAGAGCTTCAAAACTCAGCTGACCATCGGGACCAAGTCCCTTGCCCTACATCGGCAGGCACCTCTCATTCCTTGAGTACATAGCAAGGAGGAAACAAACAGCCTAGTACCAACTTTCCCTCCTGCAGGAAATCAAGCCCTTCATCCCAGCAAACAACTTCTGATCTGTTGTCCAAGCCTTGGTCCTCTACGACTGGAATGGTGACTGTGCCCACCTGGATGGCCTTTTAGAAACCACCCTGGCACCCCTGAGAGGTGTCCTACATGCTGGAGCAGGACTCGTCAAAGATCTCTGCAAATTTGACCACATCTTCGTGACCCTCGCTAGCTAACTCTGCAAGCACGTTTCACGTTCAAATCCTGTGGCATCATCTACAAGGCTGTCACCCTCAAAGACCCAAGCTACCTCGAGGATCCTTTGTGGCTATGATCCACCAGAAGTAAGGACATGTGCAGACCTTAACTCCACCTGTGCAGGAAAGAATGAACACAAAAGCAGTCCTTCTCTGCCTGTGCCCTGAGATGCCGGAACCTTCTCCCTGTCAACACCAGAACTGCCCACTCGCAGCTACATTTCAGGAGGGAGGTCAAGATCCTCCTCTTGAAATAACGGCTCCTCCTTAACACTTAAGTCTATACCCCACCCGCGCCCCACCTAACCTGCAATTCATCAATCTGTCACCACCTGTTTTCTCCCCTGGTTGCTTGTAGATCCCTTGCTGCCAAATTGCTCTTACGATCTTCATCTCTTGCTCTGTACGAACCCTATGACTTGTAAGCGCTCTGTTCCTGCCCGATCCTAGGTCTGTCCTCAATAAATAAACAAATAATAATGATAATAAAATAATAATAATTCGGACACTCATAGTCACGTCTTACTTACTAACCAATGCATTTTTATGGTGATTATACTTGGTGCAAATTATGTTCCCAAAAGTAATTGACACATAGTGGTGAAAGTAAGATCCAAGATATAAATATCGGCAATTAATGCATTTACTATAGTAAATTAGGATACCATTTTTTTTTTACTCAGAGATAGTGCCATGATGGAGGTTAGTGCTGTTAACATAGATTTTGTACAATTAACCCGGATATACCCTCCCTCTGAGGCACTAATACCAATTAATACACATTTTTCACCTATTTTTAATTTTGCCTCACCAAAAGCCAAGCATTTGACACTCGAAAACGAAAAACAGAGGCAAAAAACAGATACAAAAAACATTTCAAGAGGGCTACCAAAATGGAGACCTCTGTCCTCTCTCAATTTATATAATTGAAAAGGGGCCATAGCTTGAGAGCTGATGAGAACAACAGAACAGAAAGTGGCTGGCGGAAGAGCTTGCAAGTGGGGCCCTGCAAGGAGCGTGAGGGCGCTTAGAGGATAGTAGCAAGCACCGCCAGCTACAAGCAGAATTGGACGTGCAGCTGTTATATGAAGTACAGCATACGTCAAGTGAGGAACGGGTGCTCCCTGAATCTCAGCCAAACGAATCCTCAGAATTGCGGGCAATTACCAGCATTTAGTCCCTGAATTCAGAGGAAACAGATTGGCTGAGACTCAGTCAACATTTGAATGCTTTGCTAAGTTTTTAAAATGATTCCTTTATATTTAATCAAATACTAAACTATCTCTAAAGCCTTACTCAAAATCATAAGTAACACTACTAGACACAGGCAGCATTGCCAGCAAGCACGCCATCCACAGTAAAGAAAAGATATAGAGAAACCCCCACCACTTCATCAGCATTAGAAACTTCTGATCAGTATGTTTGATAGTATCACCATAGCCAAAGCAAACTACTACACAACTACCATCAGGGTAGCATCCAACAAGAACAGAGTGCTCTTCCAAGCCATGAAACACTCAACCTGCTACCATACTCTGCGATAGCACAGTCCACGGACAAATGATAATGATAATGTGATATGTATATCGCACTTATGCCTAAGCACATTACATAAAACATGTATACATCCAAGTTCTCAATAAATGCAATTTCATTAACAGCTGCTTCACAGATAAGATAGAGAAGGTAAGAGAACACATGGAAAGTTCTAAACACACCACACACATGCCACCCATACCATCCCGCAACATAATAAGTGGACCGAATTCAGGACAATTACTCCAGAAGACCTCACAACAGTTTTGCAGGCCTCAAACCCATCAACTACAAACACAACATTCTACCCACCTCCGCTGTGAAGATCATCGAAGAATAAAGAACCTACACCGCTCCTCATCATCATCAATTCATCCCTCACACAAGCCACCTTCGCAGATGCATTGAGAAATGGATAGATCATCCCCCTTCCGAAGAAAGAAACCCACACTTGACCCAGATGAACTGGCCAGCTATTTCCCCATCACACATCTACCCTTGAACGGCAAAGTGACTGGGAAGAACGTTGCAATCAAAATGCACAACACTAGCATTTAGAACAACCTTGAACAAGGCTACCAACCCGGTTTCTGACCAAGATTCGTCGCCATCTATCACCACCGTCCATGTTGTCGATCATGCTCTACACATCGTGGACAAATGGGACACCTGCTTAACCGTCCTCCTTGACCTCTGCTGTTTCTGATACCGTTGACCTTGAAGCCCTCCTCAACAACTTTGTTGTGTACATGGGCTCCTTCAAAACAGTCCTGCAGTGGTTTATTTCATACTGCTCCAACAGAGACAAACCCGCCAAGATGGGGTCAAACAGATCCCAGCAATGCCCAGTAATCTGTAGACTTCAGCAAGACTCCATTATGTCCTGTGACGAATCCAGGGAATTCGTCCCTTCGCCCCAAGGGGGAACCACCCCCTTTGGCATTAGGGAGGTGAGTTAGGTAAGCTTAAATCCCTGTATGGGACAAGGCAAGCAGGATCCCTCTGGGGTGACCCCCTTCTGGGGAAAGGCAATCCATAAATGGGGATATGTATCATATTCGCTCATACCAGGATTCTAACAGTTACGTTTGTTATATGGGAATAAATGTGTGTAATGACTTACCACTTTTGTACACTGTTGCTGGGATGGCTTCTGACCCCTTTCAGGCACCATTGACTATTCAGGGCAAAGTATAGGATAGAGTCCTACTCTCTTACTGCACGGAAGATATGAGGCCTGACAGCCGTCAAACCAGGAGAGAGAAAAGCAATTTGGGCTACTGAGCTGGAGTCTGCACACACGATGGTAAAGAGATAGAGAGACCTCATCCTGGGAGGTGTGACAGCAGGAGGAGTGAGCACACCCGGAGTGGTGGGTGGAAATGTCGAGAAGCCCACAGGTTCCCGGAGTACTGCAACAGCATGAAACGCTTTACCCGCAACCAAGCGGGACTTAGAAAAGCTGAAGACTCACGGAATGGCTGCGGGACAAGCACAGATACTGCAACCCACATGAAGCTGTTCAGTGAAGCCGTAATAGGGAAGCCGTGTCTGCTGCGCAAAGAGTCACGGTACGGAGTCGCTCCTGGAAATTAGGATGAGAGCAGGAAGGCTACCCAAGACCCCAAGGTGGGTGAGAACCAGAAAGGCCCAGAGTGGCCCAAAAGCAGACTAACCCCAAGAAGGGGTGTCAAACCTGAGACCCAGGGCAGGTTGAGAACCAGAACAGCCCTGTGTGGGTCAAAATCAGACAAACCCCAAGAGGGGTTGTGAGACCTGAAACCCAAGGGTGGGGTGAGAACCAGAAGGGTTCTGAGTGGGCCTAAAGCAGACCGACCCCAAGAAGGTGGTGTGAAACCTAAGGCCCCTGGACAGGGTGAGAACCCGGACAGCCCAGAGTGGGCCGAAACCAGACATACCTCAAGAAACATGTGAAAGCCCAGACCCCAGGGTGGGGTGAGAACCAGAAGAGCTCAGAGTGGGCTGAAAGCAGACTGACTCCAAGAAGGGGTGTGAAACCTGAAACCCCAGGGCCGGGTAAGAACCAGAAGGACGCAGAGTACGCTAAAAGCAGACCAACACAGAGAAGGGGTGTTAAACCTGAGACCCCCGGGTCGGTTAGGATACTGTCACACCGATGCGGCCATGGAAGCTATGGGCAAGATGGAGTAGCTATTAGGACTCTACGGCTTGTCTGTTAGCGGTCTAGCCTTTTTTTGCTACGGGCATATATGGAAGCCACGCCCCCTGCGAGTCGCGTTGCAACTCGCTTTCGCTGACTTTTGTTTTGTTCCTTACCAGTGCCTTCCTAGATTTCCTCCCGTCTCAGCATTTCCCCTTTTGCTGCTATATATTTCCTCTGCTGCCCTATCCTGCTCGCCGGATCTTGGTTCTCTTCCTTTGCCTTCCTTGCATATCACTCTGTTTATGTTTTCCGGCTTTGTCTAGTTCTGTTTCTGCTATCTGCTTCGCGCTGCCGCAGACCTGCCTTCCCCGGCGGCCGGGTTCCGACTTGTCGGCTCCCACCCGCTCGGGGTTACTTTCACTACATCTTCGTTCTCTCGCTCTCTCACTCTCTCGCACTCAAGCTCACTCGTTCTCTCTCACTCTCTCTCACTCAGACTCACTCGCGCTCTCTCGCTCTCACTCACTCATTCTCTCTTGTGCTCTTTCTCGTTCTGACTTCTGGCTCTCTCTGATCTTACCTGTTGCTCCGGTAGTACTATTCCCGTGCTTACCCTTCTTTGTCCGCTTCCGTGTGTATTGCGGAAGTCCTCTTCAGCAACTCTTCCTTACCTCTCCTTCCCGGGCTCCTTCATCCAGAAAAGCCCCGCATCAGTGCCGCTATCCTTTGGAGTTACAACCAAGATCATTGTAGGAAGTCCTCACCTGCCTCTGGACCTTCTAATCTACCCGGCCATCGTCATCTGCAGCTACACAGGGTTTTTTCTGCCTTTCAGGCTTTTTCCCTGTTTGAAGGAGCGTGCTCCCCAGGGTACACTTGACTGTTTGTTTTATTAACGGTCAAAGTGGCCTCGGGAGGAGACCGCCCCTATCTCTTTGAACGTAAGAAGGGGAAAGGATCTCTAAAGAAGGAAGGGGAAGAAGAGAAACCTCCAAAGGACCGGAGAAGGAGGCAGAAGGTACTCAGCCACAGTGAAGATCCAGGTGAGGCGATCCCTGGGAAAGGAGCCTTGGGCAGTGACAGTATGCAACGCCCAAACAGCTACTATGGCCTCCTTGGAGCAATACCAGGAGATGGTGACAGCGATCCAAGGCCTTCAGGCAGAGGTTCAGAGCCTCAGAACAGAGAATATCAACCTACGTCAACAGGTAGCGGCTCGAGAAGATTTCCGAGGTATTTACCACCACTGACATTCTCCTTTGGGAAATATGATGGCAGTCCTCAACTCTTGAAAGAATTTTTGGATGCCTGTATGATATACTTTACGTTTCGACCTAAAGCTTATGAACTTGACAGAGCCAGGGTAGGATTTCTGGTCTCCAACCTTGTGGGTAATGCCTTGGCTTGGGCTACTCCACTGATAGCTCAGGCAAATCCTGCTGTTAATGACTACACTCTGTTCACTCAATTGATGCGTGCCAGGTTTGAAAGACCGGAAGTCCAATATTCTTCCTACGAAGCCCTCCTAGACCTCCGTCAAGGAAACCAAGATGTCCAGACTTATGCTTCCATATTTATGAAATTGGCGACAGAGGCAGGGTGGCCGGATTCTGTACAGCAGACCCTCTTCCGACGAGGCTTACATGATGAACTCAAGGACGAGCTTGCTCGGATGGCACGTCCTGCTGCCTTCCAGGATTTGGTCACGATGTCTCTGCAGTTGGAATACAGATTGCACGAGCGAAGGTCTGAAAGAAGGAGTTTTAGACTTCATCAGTCTATAGGAAACCCCACGGCAAATACCCCTACCAGACCACAGACAGAAGAGCCTATTCAAATTGGAACAACTAGAGGTCCGTTGACTCCTGAGGAACGAAAAAGACGCAGAGATCAGGGTCTGTTCATGTACTGCGGATCCTCGAAGCATTTGCTTCGGAGTTGCCCTGAGGTACCCCCGAGACGTTCGGGAAACGCATCTCCCCGGTCTTGAGCAGGGAAAGGAACCGGGCGGAGCTGAAGAATCCCTGCAATTCTAGGCAACAGGACGTGTCGGGAGAGGACCATAGACTTATGGTATTTACAGTTCATCTTATTTTTGAATCACTCGCTTCATTAGAAACCTTGGCTATGTTGGACTGCGGTGCTGCAGGAAACTTTATTGATATTCAGTGGGCGCAAGAACAAGCTATTCCCCTACATCAAAAGGATTGTCCTTTGCCAGTAGAGGGTGTAGACGGAGCTCCTCTCTCATCTGGACCCATCATCCAGGAGACCGGTCCAGCCACCATGTCTTTGTTTCAGCACCAAGAAGAGATTACCTTTGATGTAATTAGAGCTGCTCACTTCCCTGTCATCCTGGGCATACCTTGGTTACGCAAACATAATCCCAGGATTGACTGGTCTGCCAACACTGTCAGCTTTTTGTTGCCGTTTTGCTCGGCTTCGTGTCTACCCCTGTCATCTCCTGTTGAGGGGAGGGGAGTCGCAATTCCAACCTCCTCGGCGGTTGTTCAGACGATTCCTCCGTATTACCAGCAGTACGCCGAGATTTTTGAAGATAAACTACCCCGTACTCTACCCCCACATCGAGCAGAGGACTGTGCTATCGATCTGAAGCCTCAAGCATCGGTTCCTTTCGGGCGTATGTATCCGATGTCCCTCCCGGAAAGAAGGGCACTGAAAGAATTTCTAGATGCCAATCTACAAAATGGCTTCATCCAAGAATCTCATTCTCCAGCAGGGGCCTCAATGTTCTTCATTCCCAAGAAGGGCACCACAGAACTCAGGCCGTGTATAGATTACAGGGGATTGAACAGCTTGACTATTCGAGATAGATACCCTATGCCCCTTATAAAGGAGGTACTTTAGGCTGTTGAAGGAGCTTCAATATTCACCAAGCTAGATCTCCGGGGAGCCTACCACTTGCTGAGAATCAGGAAGGGGGATGAGTGGAAGACCGCCTTTCGGACTCCTCTGGGACATTTTGAATATAGAGTCATGCCCTTCGGTCTGGTGAACGCCCCTGCTGTATTCCAGCGTTTTGTTGATAAGATTTTTTCGGACTTGTTATATGCCTCTGTAGTGGTCTATCTGGACGATATCCTGGTCTTTTCTTCTTCCCTTTCAGAACATCGAAGGCATGTCACTCAGGTCCTCCAAAGGTTATGGGATAATCAGCTCCTGGTTAAGCCAGAGAAGTGCGTCTTCGAGGCTGCCTCAGTGTCATATTTAGGGTTCATCCTCTCAAAGGAGGGGGTACAGATGGATCCCAAAAAGCTACGGGCAGTCCTTAGATGGCCTACTCCTAAGAGTCCCAAGGAGATACAGAGGTTTCTGGGTCTGTCCAACTTTTATAGACGATTCATCTCTAAATTCTCTGACATAGTATTGCCCATCACTCGTCTTCTTAAGAAGGGTCAGAAGTTTGAATGGGATTATGAAGCCGACCAAGCCTTCCAGTTACTCAAGAAGACCTTCACGACTGCTCCCATTCTAGTGCAACCTAACCAATCTCTCCCCTTTGTGGTCGAGACGGACGCCTCAGGAGGAGCAATTGGAGCCGCCCTCCTGCAGGCTGGCAAGGATGGAATGAAACATCCGGTTGCATATTATTCTAGGTCGCTCACACCAAGTGAAAGGAATTACTCAGTTTTGGAACGAGAACTACTGGCGATCCGCCAGGCCTGCATTGAATGGAGACATTTATTACAGGGAGCTGCCCATCCTTTTCTGGTCCGTACGGACCACCGAAATTTGAGGGTTTTACAGCAGATGGAGTGTCGGAACTCCCGACATGCTCGTTGGGCCTATTTCTTTTCCCAATTTGATTTTGAAATAACTTACCTTCCCGGAAAGGACAATGCCTTAGCGGATGCTCTTTCTCGGAGCCTAGAGTACCAAGAGAATCAGGGCCAGGATGAAATACTTGTGGGCAAGAGAATCCTGGGAATGATTAGCTCCTTCTTGCTTGATGTAGAGGTTGCTACCAGTCGTTCCGAAGTGTCATCGGAGTACCAACCACTCCTGGTTAAGAGGTGTATGTTGTACTTTCATCAGGGCGCACTGTTTCTACCGTCTAAGGAACTTCAAACTCAAGCCCTGTATTGGTACCACGACCTTCCTTCGGCTCGGCATAAGGGCCAAGGGGCAACTCTACATTTGGCTTCTAGATATTTCTGGTGGCCGACAATGACAAAGGACATTAGGGCATATGTGATGGGTTGTCCAGTATGTGCCGCCAACAAGCAAACCACTCACCGACCTTTAGGCCTGCTCCAACAGGAACCTCTACCGTCTCAACCCTGGGAACATATTTCTACTGATTTTATTGTAGATCTTCCCCCCTCTAAGGGGTACACAGCTATCATGGTGACTGTAGACACCCTGAGCAAGATGGCACATTTTTCTCCCTTGCCCGGTCTGCCTTCTGCTCCTGCTGCGGCCGAAGTATTTCTGAGAGATGTGGTGAGATTACATGGCCTGCCCCGGACCATTGTGTCTGATAGGGGGACTCAATTCACCTCTCGATTTTGGTCAGCGTTATGTAGCTCGTTGGGAATAAAGAGAGCTTTATCTTCTGGTTACCATGCCCAGAGCAACGGCCAAACAGAACGTTTAAATGCCACCCTCGAACAATATCTCTGCTGTTTCTGCCATCAGGAACAGGACATGTGGCAGTCTTATCTAGCATTGGCCGAATTCACCTACAACAATACCCAACATTCCGCTACAGGATGTAGTCCCTTCTTCTTTACCTACGGGTATCATCCGAGACACATACCTCTTTTTGGGGTACCTCCTACTACAGTGCCCTCGGTTGATCAACGCCTTCATGACCTTCGTTCCATCCAAAAGGAGGCAGTGCAGAAGTTGGAGGCTAGTAGGATCGCTACAAGAAATACGCCGATAAGAAGAGATCACCTAATCCCAGGTGGACAGTAGGAACTAAGGTGTGGTTATCAACCAAATATCTTCCACGTTGGGTTCACCCAGGGAAATTCTTGGCCCGTTTCATAGGTCCGTTTCCTATTTTGTCTCAGGTGAACCCTGACGCTTTTCGTTTACGACTACCACCTAGTCTGAAGAAGATTCACCCTGTATTTCATACCTCTCTTCTGAAGACTTATCATCCCGATCCCATGAGTCGTCGTGGACTCTCCTCTTCAAGGATCGAGGATCCTGACCCTGAAGAGTATGAGGTAGAGAGGCTGATGGATTCCCGCTACAGACATGGCACCGTACAGTATTTGGTCCACTGGAAAGGGTACTCTGCTGCAGAACGATCTTGGGAACCCAGACGTAGCATTCACGCCCCACGTCTACTTAGACTGTTCCATCGCCTTCACCCAGGGAAACCTGGAGGAGAAGGGATAAGGAGAGGGCATACTGTCACACCGATGCGGCCATGGAAGCTATGGGCAAGATGGAGGCGCTATTAGGACTCTACGGCTTGTCTGTTAGTGGTCTAGCCTTTTTTTGCTACGGGCATATATGGAAGCCACGCCCCCTGCGAGTCGCGTTGCAACTCGCTTTCGCTGACTTTTGTTTTGTTCCTTACCAGTGCCTTCCTAGATTTCCTCCCGTCTCAGCATTTCCCCTTTTGCTGCTATATATTTCCTCTGCTGCCCTATCCTGCTCGCCGGATCTTGGTTCTCTTCCTTTGCCTTCCTTGCATATCACTCTGTTTACGTTTTCCGGCTTTGTCTAGTTCTGTTTCTGCTATCTGCTTCGCGCTGCCGCAGACCTGCCTTCCCTGGCGGTCGGCTCCCACCCGCTCGGGGTTGCTTTCACTACATCTCCGTTCTCTCGCTCTCTCACTCTCTCGCACTCAAGCTCACTCGTTCTCTCTCACTCTCTCTCACTCAGACTCACTCGCGCTCTCTCGCTCTCACTCACTCATTCTCTCTTGTGCTCTTTCTCATTCTGACTTCTGGCTCTCTCTGATCTTACCTGTTGCTCCGGTAGTACTATTCCTGTGCTTACCCTTCTTTGTCCGCTTCCGTGTGTATTGCGGAAGTCCTCTTCAGCGACTCTTCCTTACCTCTCCTTCCCGGGCTCCTTCATCCAGAAAAGCCCCGCATCAGTGCCGCTATCCTTTGGAGTTACAACCAAGATCATTGTAGAAAGTCCTCACCTGCCTCTGGACCTTCTAATCTACCCGGCCATCGTCATCTGCAGCTACACAGGGTTTTTTCTGCCTTTCAGGCTTTTTCCCTGTTTGAAGGAGCGGGCTCCCCAGGGTTCACTTGACTGTTTGTTTTATTAACGGTCAAAGTGGCCTCGGGAGGAGACCGCCCCTATCTCTTTGAACGTAAGAAGGGGAAGGGATCTCTAAAGAAGGAAGGGGAAGAAGAGAAACCTCCAAAGGACCGGAGAAGGAGGCCGAAGGTACTCAGCCACAGTGAAGATCCAGGTGAGGCGATCCCTGGGAAAGGAGCCTTGGGCAGTGACAGATACAAAGGGAATCCAAATGAGTCAAAATCAGCACTTGCTTTCAAAGGGAGAAAGAGAGGACTTTGTGGAACACTTGACTTGAGCGAGGTACTAGACTAGGACTCCTAGAGACACTTACTGACAACTTTGCGGGAAGCCCTTAAGATATTTGCTAACCATGTGATTGCAACTGTGTATCAGGCAGGAAGCCCCGAGACATTTGGTGGTAACATTGTTGGAACTGTGCTTCAGGCAGGAAGCCCTTTTCTAATCCAGAGAGACAGTACAATCGGGTCAGAAACCAGCCCCTACTTTATTTGGGTACAATCCCCTCTAAGATATCCTTTGGTTAAGTAAGGTTCTTTTCCTTTGTAGTGGTTTGGGCAGGAATTAGGCTAGGATAGGTTTCTAGATTGCAGACATACTTTGAGCTTCTTTGTGAGTTTGGTGATATCTCGGCGGTAATACCACTGAGATACCACCCAACACTATTAATTATTACCACCACTTGGTATGGCCGTTATTCCTGGGGTATTACTGCCAGATTACAAGTGGTATTAGTCCCCCTTAATTGGAGTACCTGGGACTCCATGGAGATCTCTGCGTTATTACCAATGGTGTCATTATCAATGGCGGTAATACTGCAGAAATTGGCAGATTTTGGCAGGAAGGTGATGGAATTACCTGCAGCATTTTGCTGTAGGTTTTTCCTCAACCTCAACCCCCACCTGTAATTCGGTGGTGCAATAATGAGGTGGTAATGGAGTTACCACCTCATTAACGTAGATATTTCCTGCTCTGCCCCAAAAAATGTGTATGACATCCCGACGTGCACCCTTTTGAAATATTTCCTTTCATTTACTATAGGGCCTCGAATAGAAGGGAAAGGACAGGACTTTTGGTACTTCAATAAACCTTGTGTTACAAAACATGATGAGTTGTCTGTCTCCTGATGCTGACCTACCACAATCCCCTTTCCTCTTTAAACTCTATGAGGAACTTCTGGGGGAACTCCTTGCCAACAGATAACCCACAGCTTTAGCTAAAAGATCAAGTCTGTTCCTCATCCAAACCTGGATGTGGAGCACTTCCCTGAAGCTCATCCATACAAAGACCCAATTAATTCTCCTAGGAAACCGCACCAAGCATGCAGAAGTCTGGATATTGGCTGACTGACATGAAGCTTGACGGATTCACGCCTAAACTCTCATCCAAGGCAAAATCTCTTAGCTTTACTATTGACTGTGAGAATTCTTTCAAAACACACATCGCCAAAAGGACCCAAACCGCATGTATCATGCGGTTTGGGTATTCCCCCCCTCTAATCTTCCCTCCCTCTAATCTCCCCATCTCTGCCCACCCTCGCAACCTAGGCATTTACTTTGTCTCCTCCCTTTCATTTTCCCACCACATTTCTCTTACCTCTCGCGCCTGTCGCTTTCACCTTTTCAACTTTCGCAAAGTCCACCCCTCTCTCACCTTCTGTGCCACTAAACTTTTAATCTCCCCTCTCATCTTCTCTCGCCTCTTCTATTGCTCCTCTATACACTTTGGACTCCCTGCATCTCATCTTGCCCCTCTCAAATCTCTCTACCACTCAGCCGTCCGTACCCTATGTCTCCTTGCTCCTCACAACTCCATTTCCTCTTCACTTTCTTACCTTGGCTGGCTTCCCTTTCACTCCCAGCTTAAATTTCATTTTCTCTGCCTTGTCTTTAAATATCTCCATGACCTCGCTCCCCCTTATCTCTCCTCTCTCCTCTCTTTCTACATCCCTTCCGGCTCCCTTCATTCTTCTGATCTCTTCCTTCTCACCGTCCCATCTTCCCCATGTGCCTCCTCCCGTTTCCGCTCTTTTCAGCTCTTAGCCCCCCTGCACTGGAACTCCCTACCTCTCTCTATCCGCTCCATCCCCACCTTTTACTCCTTCTGTGCTTCCTTGAAATCTCTCCTCCTCCATTCCCCACCTTGATACCCTATACTCCCCTCTCATTCTTCTCTCCCTTCGCTCACTTCTTCCTCTTCTCCCCTCTCCCTACCCACTCCTTTCCCCCTTATCCTTACCTCCCCCTCCTTACATCTTCACCCTAATACCCTTTCTTCCCCTCCTCCTTTCCCTTACTCACCCCTTCATTCCCTCACTTACCCTCACATGTTAATTGCTCTAGTTACTGTTTTACTGGCTTGATGCATGTTTTGTAAATTGCTTCTACTGTTATACATTACTATGTATCTTGTTCTTATAATGTACATCGCTTTGGATTAAAGCACTTTATAAACACAATAAATACAAACACAAATACAAATACCAGCTTGTTCTCCTCTGCAAAGTCAAGTTCTTCATCCCTGCCCCAGAAAAGTTGTCAAAGCCCTGCTCATCTCCTACATGGACGGTGGTAACACTGTACTTGTAGGGTTTCCAGATGCCAACCTAGCCCCTCTGAAAGCAACTCAGCATGCTGCAGCACACCTCATCACAGGACTAAGAAAATTCAACTGCAACACCCCCATCCGCAAGGAGCTATACTTGCTGCCCCATCAAGCATGCACCTGTTCAAGATTGCCTGCATCACATATCAAGCAGTCACAACCAAAACACCACTGTACTTGTCTGAGAAACTTAACATCTCTTGAGGCCAACGCATCACCAGAAGCCACAACATTCACAGGTTGGAAGAAGAGGGGAAAAACAGGAAACAAGCCTTTTCCTGGAATGCACTCTGTCTCTGAAACAAGTTACCAACACAAATAAAAGAGGCCCTCTAGATCCTACACTTCAAAAAGGACCTGAAGATCCAACTTTTCAATGAACAAATCATCAATCACTTGATCCACTCAATCCCCCACACCCCCCATCTCCTGCTCCTCACCCATCCAGGCTCCTTTGACCCTACTTATAATCCCTGGGAATGTCCGCATTGTACGTCTTCCCATATTCTCTAACTGTTACTCTATCTCCAATCCTATCCCTCTCACTAGGTCTGGAAGGAAGAAGTTCAAGAGGATATCCTGATCTCCAACTCAGGCTTCCCTATCACTGATACCTACATCAGTGCTTCCACCAGACAGACTCTCACCATCAACCTCTTTGCCGTTCCCTCTCCTGACCTATGGACCCCTCATATGGTCTCTGTTCTTTCTCCTTTTTCCTCTTCTCCCATTAATGGTGGCACTCGGTGGGGGGCCCTCTTGGCCTCCTTCCACTCCTCCAAGACTGAATTGCATTGTCTTGTTCCAGGGCCCTCAGCCCAATCTCCTCCTTTTCAATACGCGTCTCCCACATCTTATCAACTTCCTTCCTTCTCCTACTACTCCTACTAGCACCTCTCTGGCTCCTCCACCACCTCCTTTTTCTGCCGCCTCTCTGCCACCCTCCTCCTCCTCTCTGGCCACTATGCCACCTCCTTCCACCACCTCTGCCCACTCTCTGGCCCTTCCACCACTTCTGCTGGGCGTACCTCAAGCCTGTACCTCACCACAGAAGTATTTCAAATAAGGCAAGCTGCTCCACGTCACTTCTCTCAACTCTTGCTCTGCTGTCAAACACTACTCTGACACCTGCCACCTCCTCGAAGAACTTGACCTGGATGCCCTCGCTCTCACCGAGACATGGTACATGGCCAGTTCTGTCACAAGTTTTGACACTCTCCTCCCTGATGGCTACAAGATCCTCTTTGAACCCACAACCAACCATCCCAGAGGTGGAGTGGCTCTGATCTTTCCAGATTGGGTCCCTGTCATTCCTAAATAGGCCTACTCCTCCTTTGAATGCCTGGTCTGCAGGCTCTCTATCTCTCCTGACCTCTCTGACTGTGGCCACCATCTACAGGCCACCTAGCCGCCAGGTTACCAACTTCCTCTCAGAGTGGGCTGACCTCTCCTCTTCCCTCCTTGCCTCTACCTCTCTACTTCTCCTCCCCGAAGACCTCAACATCCACCTGGCTGCTTCAAATCCCTTCTCTGGGCTCATCCGCAACCTCTGTGACACTCTCTCTCTTTAAATTCTATCCTCTGGTCCGACACACCCTGCCGGGCACACCTTGGATGTTCTGATCTCCTCACACAACCCCCTCTCACCACTCCTCTCTCTCTTGAACTGACCACTTTCTGCTCTCCTCTCACCTGAAACTCTCTATCCCCCAGGCTAAGCCCACCCCAGCACTGCCACGTATCTTCTCGGTCATTCGGCCCAAAAAGCGTGCGTCAGTGGATGACTTTGGTGCTACTTTCTCTGCTCCTCCTTTACCTGCTGCTGACTGGACATCCTTTCCCCTGTTATGAGAATCCATCTGAAGCCTACCTCCAAGTGGAACTCTTGGTATGACTCCGACCGCGCTGCCCTGCAACGCAAGTGCAGGGTAGCTGAGATAAGTGGAGGGCTTTGGGCACATCCTCTGCCAAACGGACCTGCCGCCTGCGCCAAAGACAATACAGACTCTCTATCCTGTCCAAGAAGAGTCCACACCAAAGCCCGCATCACTGCAGCTTCTAACAACACGGCCAAACTCTTTTAAATCTGCAAGGTGCTGCCCAATCTGTCTGCAGTCTCCACCTCTCCTGTTCCCTTCCAGGCCCTCTGTATGGCACTGGCTTCTCACTTCACCACTAAAACTCAGGACATCCTGTCCTCTTTCTCTTCATCCTCTCCCTCTCCCTCTCTGAGCACCCCTCTGGCTGCCTTTCTCTCTCTTCCTCCATTCTCCTCTTTCTCTACGACTACATCTGACGATGTTTCTAGACAAGTCCGATCTATGAAACTGTCATCCAAACAGGTACTTCCCTGCTCCTCCAGATCTATCAAGGACCACATTGACACCCTCTCTCCAGCCTTGGCCAATTTCTGCAATCACTCTTTTGCCACTGGAACTTTCCCCTCTCTCCTCAAGCACTCCCTTGTGCACCCCCTCCTTAAGAAGCCTTCTGCCAATCCTACCCGTCAGGCAAACTATCGCCAGATCTCTATCACTCCTTTCCTGGGCAAACTCCTGGAATAGTTGGCCATCTCCCAGCTTACTCTCCGCACTGAATCTGTTGGTAGTCTCCATGACCATCAGTCTGGCTTCAGCGCAGCCAGAGGCACGGAACCTGCTCTCCTGAACAGCCGTGAAGATTTGCTCACTAAACTTGATGCAAGCCTTCCTTCTATCCTCATCCTTCATGACCTTTCCTCTGTTTTCTTCACTGTTAATCACGCCTTCCTGATCAATTGATTATGTGAGAACCTGGGAATCACGGATCAGGCCCTGGACTGATTGACCTCCTTCATCCTAGACCGAACTTCCCAGGTCTAAACTTGGGTCCTTTCTCTCCACCACCTCTCTCTCCAATGTGGTATTCCCCAGGGCTCTAACCTCGTACCCTGCCTCTTCAATGAATGCTTGGCCCCTTTAGCCCATCTGATCTCTACCTTCTCCTCTAACTTTCAGTATTATGCGGATGACACTCAGCTCTCTTTCAGACTCCCCTCAGCCGTCTCTCTTCTCTCGCTCATTCCTGACATTCTATCTGCTATTCAGGCTTGGTGCGCTTCCAACAATCTCTGCCTTAATGCAAGTAAGACTGAGATCCTTCTCATGGGGAACCTGTTCCTGCTTTACCTCTTTCACTCTGGCAGTCCACCTTGGGCCCTCTTCCTTCGCCTTCCTGTGAGGCAAAAAACCTTGGTGTCATCTTCGACTCCACTCTCTCCTTCTCTCCTCACATCACAGACCTTGCCAAGAAGGCGAACTACCAGCTGCAACTCCCCAGAGCTATTCTTCCTTTTCACACTTTCCCCCAGAAGCTCACTGTCTCCAGAGCCCTTATTCTCTCTAGGCTGGGCTACTGCATCAGCCTCTTTCTCAATCTGCCTTCCTCTACCCTCAGCCCTCTGCAAATAATCAAGAACAGGACTATGAGACGTATCCTTGGCCTCCAGCCCAGGGACCATATCTCTCCAACCCTGAAATCCCTCCGACTCCCAGTGGCTGCAAGGATCAAGTTCAAGACCCTCTGCATTGTGCACAAGGCTTTCTAGGGTTGGGCCCACACTACATACAACTCTCTTCCAAAACACCTTCCTTCTCGAGCCCTTTGCTCAGTCACCTCCAACTTTCTGAGGATCAGATGCTTCTCCAGGCAGAGAGTGGCAAGTAGATCTCTCTCCTCAGCAGGTGCCTTCCCCGGAATGGCCTCCATGCCCCTCTGAAACTTGAGTGGGTCCACCCAAAGTTCCGGAAGCAGCTCAAGACCTTCCCTTTTGCCTCTGCTTTCTCTCTCTCTCTCTCCTATGTGGCACCACCTGGCTGCTGCGCTGACTGGTTGCCTGGCTACCCTCAGAGTCTCACTGGCTACCAGGCTTCATCCATGACCAGTCTCTCCTGCACTGCCTCCGGGCCTACCACGCACTTAGGGGCTGTACCCGTAACCCTACAGTGCCCCGCCTCCTTGCATGTACCCTGAGTCACACTTCCCTGGCTGCTCGTCTTCAGAACAATGCCGCCCTGACGGCACTTCCCCCTTCCTTCTCTATAGCACTTCCCCCTTCTCCCTGCCCTGCAATTTCCTTTGTATTGCACTTGCACAATCTGAATGACACAATGCCTTGTAAGATTGTTTGTTTTGTCCACCCTATGTTTCCCCCTTTGTCTTATTGCGCCTAGAAACACTTGTGTACATGCGCGTTATAAATTACTTATATCATATGATATCATACAGGGCTCTATTTCCCAGATAGGTTTCGGCTTTTTAAATCCCATATATACATACATACATACATACATACATACATACATACATACATACATACACGGTACGATAGAGAGGAACTCACACAAACGTACATTGACTTATAAAACAGAAATTATATTCATGAATCTCAAAAAAACATTGCTAACAGTAAACAAGTTTGACAAAGTCTAAGCAGAAAACTATGCGAACAGGTGTATTTTTATTTGTTTTCTTAAACAAATAGTGATGAGGAACAATGGTTTCAATTGGCAGTTTATTCCTCAGAGATAGTGCCCAGCTGGTGGAAGCTTGTTGTTCAGATTTATGTTGATCCCTTTAGGGGATTGAGAGTAGCCGGGCATTACATTGATGCCTTCCATGATGTGTCCCCAGAGGAGCTAAGTGAAAGGCCATATGCCAGGGAGTGTGATGATGAGTGACTTTGAAGAGCAACTCCAGTGTGAAATGCTTTGTTCAAAATCAATCGAAGAATTCTACACCTGAACAGTCTCATTGCTGCTGTTTATTCCAATGCTTAATGCTGTGTGATGTTTCATCCCATCTTATGAAAAACAAACCCTACCCACAGTGATGCTAACTTACTAAGAAGTACTACGTCAGTAGTCAAGGTCAAAGTCAGTGCTGAGCACAAGTGACCAGCGAATAGGCCATCAGGACCGGGGACCACCCTGCATCCTGCCTGAGTAGCAAAGCGATATCTGTGGCAGTGCTAACCGGGGAGGAGGGAGCAATGTTCCTCTAGTGAATCTGGAAACCAGGGAACTGAGAAAAGGTTTGCAAACAGAATCCAAGCATGGCACCGAGGGGTCCTGTGTAAACTATGCACCCTGAGAAAGGAGGCTTTGCCAGATGGGCCCAAGTGTGAGCCCTACACGAGGTGAGGGACTTAACAAGGGCCTTAGTAGGCCACAGGGGTGTTGCTAGGTCTGGAAAAGATATGGGACTACGCTAATGTTGAGGGCTACAACCAAAAGACCAGGGACTATAGGCCTCCTAGCCCCCTTCCTAAGTGATGCCTCTGGTAGCTGGGACACAAGGCATAGCATGCAGTCCCAGGCTACGAATAAAAGGAGGAGACTTTGGCTTGGTGATGTGCACAGTGGTCGCTAGTGGTGGTTAACGCGCCAGGGAAAGCAAAGGCCCTGCTGAAAAAGGAGATGGGCCATTGAGTGACATGACGTACAGAATAGGACAGAAGACAGTGACTTGTGAGTGGATTAGAAGAGGTGCCTAGCAGGCGAAGACAAGTGGTGGATCTGGCTAGGGGGCGGAGGAGGCTGGCAACACTGAGCTGAGCAGCATGTCAACAGGCAGAGGTGTGTCATGTGAGCGATGCACAGAGTTTAAGGAGAAAATGCAAACATTAATTTCGGTTTCTACCCAATTAGTAAGGTTTCAAGACACAAAAACGGTAAAAAAAATCATTGTGAACCATGGCCCCAAAGTTGCTTTTATTGTATATCGAGTGCACTGTATATTTCATGCATTCCTTTGCCTTGCATTCTTGGTGGTCAGTTCACATCCAGCATCAGACCAACAGAGGTGAGGAGTCAGCCCCAGGCCAGCAGAATCATTCCCCAGTTGTCCATCTGAAAGCGTTGTCCAAAGTAGTATCATGGATCAGGAGTGGACCCTCTCCAGAACTACTATACCACATGCATCATGATAGATCAGGTTAGATGGAGCCCAGGAGATGAGCAGACCCAGCTAATCCCAGAACCCAATCCTAACTTCTTACGGCCAGCTAGGATCATCAACTCATGGACCTGGATCATAGACCTAGCGAGGCTGGAATAGCACTTCCACACCTGCACTTTGTCATAACTCAATAACTTCCCGTAGAGGCCCCTAAAATAACCACCTGCCTGCCGAAGAATCCAGTGGCGTAGAAAGCCACCTGCTCATTTGCAAGTTTTTCTCTGTGTCAAATCTCACTGTTTACCACCTGCTACACTGTATTCCTGGATGTGTCAATTCCCTTAAAATGTCTACAAAATCACTATTTTTTAAATTGTATGAAAACCAGCATATGATTTTGATCATCATAGCACCTTGAATCTTCTTCAATTCCAGCTATCACTACACCTTACCAATCTGTTCATAACTAACTTCCTTCTTCACCCTTCTGTCTATGAGACACACTCGCGACCTGACCACTCAGATTCCAGACCATCACCATTCCCTGAACACTATCTCACACCTAACACCCACTGCAGCACAGCCATTGTTCCCTAGGGCCCTGATCTCTATAAATGAATCACCCACCACTCGCATACATCAAAGATTTCTAAACAAACTCAGCACCAACAAAGAGACACATTTCAGATTAGTTGACCTCATCAGAACCTCTTCTGAAGCTCATTCATGATATTACATCTTTCCTCTTCCTCGACACAGAATGACAGTTCCTCCGTCTCACTGGGCCAACCACTCACAATATTAATAGAGCCTTGCTCAATGTGCGCTCAGTCACCCTCTAAGTCACCCAAAACATCATCTTTTGGCATACAATTGGAGGAAGAAGAGGCATTGCCAACCTGTACAAAAGCATTATGCAGATATTGGAACACTACCTCAGCCATCTTCTCAGTAATGCAGAAAACTGGGGTATACATCCTACTCTTATGATTGGCCTGAAGCATAACAATCATGTTCTACAAATCCCTTTTTCCAACGAGGCTTCCTGGACTTTTCTTCAGAAACTGGGCTAGTACAAAAGACCAAACAAAAAAAAAAGAGGTGATAGCTTGAAGGTTTAGAATTCATCTTAACTCTTTGGCAATTGCTCTGGGCAACCCTCCAGGCCATCATTCTTAGCCTGCCACGCCATTACAGAAAAGGGAAGGACCATATGCAAATCAGGCTTTGTCTCACCTCAAAAGGGTTCCTTTGTTTTTTTTTTGTGGACTCCTTTATCTTGAGGGTTTTGTGCGGCAGCTAGGATGCCGAAGCGACAAGTGTGTTGGATTTTTCCACCAGACACTGGTGAGATGTGGGCCGATATCATGGAACCGATTCACAAAGAAGATGAGGTAGCAACCTCACAGTACCGCTCTAAATTGAGGGACACTGAGCCTCGGTAAACTTCGTCCAGGAGAATAGTGATATTCTCCCATGCCGCTCGTCTCGCTCATGCCCTCAGAAGACTTGGAGTGGCTGGAGTTCAATCGGTCCATTACTAACTTCTTTTCACCATGTGATGATCAATCATCCAATTTAAAGGGTTTTTGTTCCGGACTTGCGACAGAGCTCACGGCCTCAGTGTCCTGTTTGGGATCTAAAACTATTGATTCTCTGGTCGGGCATTGGTGCCACAATGATAATCCTGAGGCGGTTGATGAGATCTCTTGTATGCTGCCCCTGAATGGCCCTGTTGGAATGACGTTGGCTGACCGTGGCTCTACTAGACCGACTGGGTCACTTACTGGGCTACTCTAAGCTAATCTCATGTCCAGAAGTGGCCTAATGAATACAGGTTATATGGCACAACTGAAAAGGACTGCAGACTATTGGAGGATTCAGTTTGGTGTTGATCCTCTGTCTTTGACCCTCCCTAGCTTTAAGAAGGCCATGAAGGAACTGCTGTTTCAGAGGGAACGGAATAAATGGCGGGGGATCTTGCAACAAAATCATCCACTGCACTGTTTCATATTTACCTCAGTTCTCGGACCGGATTACCTAGCTATAAAAAAAATGCCTGGGAAAATATTGTGTCTGGGAGTACCTCAAGGTTAAATTGAACGCATTGAGGACTCGAGAAGTTATGGGTGCATGACAAAACTTCCCTAGAAAGGAGAGGGTATGTGGCCTTGGCATTGAGTCTGTGAAGCATCTCCTGGCAGTCTGTGCACTCGTCTATAGGCTAAGACAACAAGCGCTCAGGTCTGCTGGCATGGTTGCGAACTCCAATGCGGAAGAATTGTGGACCACATTCATGAGTGGTAATAATGTCTCTTGTATTTTATACATGATTATTTTTTGGAAGCAGATTTTATTAATGTTGCAGAATGATAGGCTGTAAGGCTTCATTCACCTTCTACTTTTGGGGGATTGTATGATGAGCATGTAAACATCTAATATTGTATCGTAATCACAATGGTTCTGTTTGTTTTATTTATGTGGTATGTATTAAAAGTTGTTTTGTCAACTGTAATACGAACAACAAATAAACAGTGTTTCCCCTTTTGTAATGGCTTGGCAGGTGAAGAACGATGGTCTGGAGGGTTGCCCAGACCAATGCCAGAGGTTAAGATTCATTCTAAACCTTCCAGCCATCACCCCTTTTGTTTTGGTATAGTCACCTGAGTGAGACGGATATGAGACGGGTATGCCCAGACGTGGGTCCCGTGCCTGCTGGGCCTAGAGACACAAGCTACCTCTCAGTAAGGGGAACTGCCGTTTATGTTGTTTTTGTTTTCTCCTACCCTTCCTTCCATTTGTTTTAAAAAAATGAAGCAATTAATAAGTGTTAATCTTAAAAAAAAGTAAAAGCAAATATCAAAACAAGGGTTATAGGTCAAAGGATCGACTACAAAGGATTGAATGGTCAAAGGATCAACGCAAAAGGACCGAAAACAAACGGATCGAAAAAGTATTTTTTTTTCACATTTTTTTTTTTGGGGGGGCCCCCCCTCAACCCTCGTTTTTGTGGTAAAAAACACTTTTTTCCCTACACGAAAACCCCCCCAAAATATATAATTAAAAAAAAATTCGATCCTTTTGTTTTCGGCCCTATTGCTTCGATCCTTTGACCATTCGATCCTTTGTAGTTGACCCTTTGACCGGACACCCAAAACAAGAAAAGTTAAACCTTGTTCAATGCAGGTTGGTGTAATATGTTAGGTGTTGAACAGTCAACATCAAGCGAGGGTAGACCTTTGAAATTAGGTGTCCTAATTCAGGAATCTGGAAACATTTTGTTTTGGATAGGAATACATTACCACAGCTTTTTATAGTCTCTCTACCTACTTTTCGATGGCAAGATATCCTATAAATAAATAGACAGTTATCTTTTAAAACACAAAATAGAGTTATTCATAATTATTCTGATTCATGCTGTGGGAGTAGAATGTAGACAATAGCTGGGTCGGTAGAGTGAGCCAACTAACACTGTCACTGGGTAGTGGAAGGAGGGCCCTTTCATACACCTGTATCACTGGCACACAGTACTACACCACTTTAAAGGACCTCTTCAACTTCTTCATGTTCATGGGCCTGGAAATATAAGGTGACTAGGGGGACCTAACAGCAGAGGGCGTTGTGGCTGTCATCCCAGGTAACCGAGGGATGTGATCTATGCCGCACATTCACTGGTGGGTATGGCCCTGTCTGGTCCAGAATACACAGAGAGTGCTGTTACTTGTATGACACTTTCCAGCACCCAAGCCTTGGCTGTTGTTGCAGGGAGCTGGATGGATAATAGGAAACACCATCACCATCACAAGCTAGGTTTCACCTTGTGTGTTGGCTAAAGGAACTGTTAGGTAGCTTTACTCCTCTTCCCCATTCCATTCCAAACCTGGGGTTGGTCCTCTCAGTGTCAGCGTCACAGAGGGAAAAGACAGTGGCAACATTGCAGGTCCATCAGCCTAGGAGGGATTGCCTAGGGATTGTGGGGAACAAAAGCAGCTTTGTTATTGGAAAGCTGTTCCTTGGCTTGTGATTGCTCCATCCATCAAGATGGTAGTGTGCCCTGCTGAGATTTGCTGGTGAATCTGAACATGTGAAGTTACCCTGCTCATTTATTAGAGTGGTTTACTCAAGAAACTCCTCTCAACATTCAGAGTCAGGTCTCCTGAGAGAGAAACACACAAAATGTGTGTGTATGCCCTATGATGATGTCCGCTGCCTAACGGCAGATGTCCCGGGAAGGTAAACATGGGGACTAGCACCTGCCACCATGCGGGGGAGGGTTATCCGTATTTATGTCACTCAGACATCTGGCCCATTAAGGGAAGTACAAAATAGGATGGAAAGCAATAACAAGAATGCTGAGTGTGTGGGCCCTTAAATATCGCCCTGGTTATGAAATATCCCTCGGCCTGTGTCAGTGAGATATGTTTTCAACAGTGTGGCATGGTTGAGTACCTATGCTGTGTCCTACACCCAGCATATCAGAGAAGTCGCTGCCAGAGCCATATCTGGCTCACAGAACTCCCGTGGATCCTCAGCTCTCCGGTGCAGGTGTGAACAACAAGAGGAATCCAATATGGGGGAACAGCTTTTTGAAGCCATGGTCCCGAGGACGCATGCACCCCATGCTCCTCCATCAAAGGCACATGCAATACAATGCATATTCAAAGCTCACCAATCCTTTACCAGCAAAGTAAATCACACTTAGGTTCAAACAATCATGGCAGGGCCGGCCCAGAGAGAGGGAAGAGAACCATATAGAAGGAGACCCCAACAGGGAAGAGGTGTGGGAGTTTGGGGAGAGTTAAGCATGGAGTTTGGAGGGAGCTGGAAGAAGGAGACGCTAGAGGAGATGAGGAGGTTGGAGGTGGTCAAGAGAGGGAAGGAATGGTAGCAGGTAAATAGAGGAGCTAAGGAGAAGGCGGTAAGATTGGAAGAGGAGGAGATGGAAGGAAGAAATGAGGATTAGAAGTTGAACAGAGGAGCTGTGGATAGGGATTAACATCTGAGGAAGAGGATTTGACACAAGGGACTAATGGGGAGTTGGTGAAAGGAGGAACTGAGGTGGAGTATATGAAAGAAGGAGCTGAGTAGGTGGTTAAAAGAAAAGCTGAGGATGAGTTGGTGGAAAGGGGAGCTGAGGTGTAAGGAAAATAATCCGAGGAGAAGAAGGAAGAGAAATGATGAACTAAGGAGGGGGTGGCTGTAGGAGAAAATAAAGAGATGAAAGCAGATAGGGATGCATGTACCCCAAATCTACATGATGTGTTAAAGAAGGGGGAGAGGGGTACAAGCATGTGGCAGAGCATTGATGAGGAGGATAAGGAGTAAGGGCCTCATCAAGAGTTGGGCGGTAATGCTGGCGATATTACCACTGGTGCTATTAGCCCTACCGCCAAACCCCCCCGGTGCTATTAGCACCGGATCACGGGTTTGGCGGAACAGTTAGTGCCCATTCCCCATTGGGCCCATTTGGGAATTCCTCATCCCCCATTGGGCCCAATGGGGAACATTTGCTCTATTACCGCCGGCGGATTTTCCGCCGGTGGTAATAGCACCAAAAATCGGCAAATTTGCTGCAGATTTCCCCCAGCTCAGAGCTGGGGGGAAATCCGCCAAGGCCATGATCTGGCGGACCCTTAAATGCAGCGGTAATAGCGCTACCACCGCATTTAAGGGTTACCGCCAGACTCGTGATGAGGCCCTTAGTAAGAAGCGAAATTGATAGGGGGAAGTAGGGCCTTTAGGAATGACCATACATTTAGGTGATGAGGAGGAGGGTGAGAATTGGTGGTGGGGTTCTATAGCCAAGTCCCTTGGACAGGGAGGTAGCTCAGAGCCCAAAGTGCAACCTAACAAGGTTCTAAAAATTCACAAAAAAGGTCTGCGAGCCCCTTTACTGAGAATTAACACAGCCAAAAAAACTGTTCTATTGGAAGGTGCCCACTCGGGAGGTCTACAACCACGTTTTAGCTCACTGTACCTTCCACAGAGGGGGAATAACTATTTGAATATCACCCACTTAGGCCAAAACACGTGTCTGGGTTGCTGATGGTACTCTTGTTCAGAGGAGAATTGCCTAGCATTTTGGTGCTGGACTGCCCTTGTGGGTGGGACAAGACTGATACACAAATGGATATTTCCCATCTGTTAAGGGCGCAGTGAGCGAAAACGCAATTGGATTGTAGACCCACCTGAGCAGAAGAAATTCCATAGAAAAGGGTATTTGACCCATGTTCATTCTCAGTGGAGGGGCTCCCACACTCTTGCTTAATTAACAATGTTCTAAGACTTCCTGCATGACACTGGGGAAAGACCATGAGAGACTTGTTGATAGGCATTTTCATTGATTTGGGGAAAAGAGACCTTTGAGTTCTAGAAACTGCCAATCTGACAGTTTCTTTGAATTTGAACCAGCCCAACTTGTGTGTTATCTCCCTAATAAACATTTTGCTAAAACCTAAAGTATGCTGTGAGTCTTTCTGGTGACCATACAACCTGTGAAAGCCCTCTTTCCTGTGGGAGTGCAGCGAGAATTGTACATGCACCCCTTCTCTGTGGGAGTGTGGGATACATGGTGTGTAAGCCCCTTCTATTTAGGAGAGCAGCACAAAATTGGCATGCACCACCTTCCCTGTGCGGGAGTGGCAATTTTTTTAAGACGGGTTCCTGAGTCACAATCAAAAGACAAAGGGCCTCATCATGAGTTGGGCGGTAATCTGGCATAATTTCTGCCGAGCGGAAATAGCATTAGTGCCGGCCCATGCAGCAGTATCAGTGCCGTATCACAACCTGGCGTGAATGCGCCCGACCCTGGCGGTAACGCTTTTAGCGACCGGCGGAAACTGCGCCGCAATAAAGGTTCCTGCAGAGAAACCAGCACTAATAGAGCTAACGACGGCAAAGTCAGCGCTAGTAGCACAAGCGGAAATTGCGTCACTGCCGGAATGGGAAGCATTGCAGTGGCCATTTTGAAAAACTCAATCCATTAAATATCTCCACTTCCTGTAGCCATGCTGACCTGAAAATAAGACAGAATGTCCCAGGAGAGGGTCAGAGGCAAGGGTGAACAAGATCGCCAAAGAAAACCAAAATTCACCGAGTGGGAGCTGGTGGTGCTTGCAGATGAGGTGGTAGCACATCATGACGAACTGTATGGTGCCCGGCAATGTAAAACATCAGCCCAGCGGAGGACATCCATCTGGCATTCCATCACCCAGAAGGTGACAGTGGTGGCCAGTGTACCCCATGATGGGGAGGACTGTTGTAAGCGCTGGAATGACCTGAGGGTCAGGGTGCGTGGACTACTGTCCCAACACTGATGGGAGAGCATGGCAACTGGTGGAGGAACTGTGGAGCTACTGGTCCTCACCGCATGGGAGGAGAAGTGCAGCACAGTGCTGGACATGGCGGGCAGCGAGGGAGTTAGAGGTGCAGAGCTGGGTGCCAGTAGCCTGGAGGCAGGAGGTGAGTCAACCCACCCGCTCCACCCCTCGCACATGTCCATGCATCAGTGACAGGCTAGCACAAGATGCCCCAATGGCCAGACCCAGAAGCCGGGTATGGTGACAGGGTGCAGTGAGTGGGTGCCACATCAGCCACCTACCACAGCAGCCATTTGCCAGTCTACCAAGGCCACCCAGAAGTAGGGAAGGGAGCCAAGGGACCCATCCAAGTGCCATGCACTACACACCCATGCTGGCAGCACAGCATTGCCCCACAAGGACCTAACAGTGCCATGTAGCAAGCCACCCCCAACCCTGAGTGGCACCCGTGGAGGGGACGTGGGTACATGGGGACCAGAAGCATGCATGCCAGACAAAAGCTGCCCCAGCATGGATGCCTTGCCATCCCCACACCCAGTCCAAAGGCCAACTGGCCATGTGACACACACCCATATCCACATCCGTCCCCATTATTGGGAACACACATGCAAACACCCCTGACTATCCATGCCCATCAGCCCAATTGTCTGGGGTCCTACTCAGCACCATGTAATGAATGTCTTGCATGCCAAATCACGTGGGGGAATAAAACCTGACAACATCTCCTATGTCCCCTACAGACACTCAAGCAATGCCAGAGGTATCCGAAGATGACGATGAGGCAGGCCCATCTGGGAGTGGGATGTCCCAGTGCTCAGGACCCGCCAGTACCACCACCACCACCACCACCCCGCAAAGGGGCAGACAGGCCAAAACAAGGCAGATGTCCCACCATGACATCCCGCATCACAGCAGGAACAGTCCCACCCCCACCCCACCTGGAGCGCAGTAATGCCAGCTGCACCCACAGCTGTTGGGACCGCCACAGGGGCCACGACATCTAGCAGAGTGACCATGGAAACACAGGAAGACAGCAGCCCAGTCACAACACATGCAGAAGTGCCAACAACCCCTGGCCGCAGTCTACCCCTGCAGCACTCCACTACACCTGTGAGCCCACCCTGCTGGCAATAGCGTGGACAGACCCCTGATAGCCCACCCCATCGCTGGTGCATGCATACACCAGACCCGGACACTGACACACCATCATATGGTTCCCCCGTCAACAGTCCAGGCCCACAGCGCAGACCCTCTCCAATGCAGCCTTCACCCACCCTCTGCATGGTGCTGCACAGGCTGGGGGATATGGAGCAGAGACAGAGGGAGATGGAGGCCATTGGGCACACCCATGCAGGACACATGCAGACCATATGTGACAGTATTCAAGGGGCAACTCAAGGACACAGAGAGTGACAACTGCCAGCACGGCCGCACTGACAGCATTTGGCCAGAGGGTCAGGGAGATGGCGGGAGGCAGCTCAGCACTTGCAGAGGCAATCCGGCAAAGCAATGAGTTGGTACACCAACAGCTCCTGGCGTCTGGCTCCATTCCTTCAAGTTCCACCACACCAACAGGGGACTCCCAGCAGAGCACGCTGAGGCATCAGTCCCTGCGCCATCTGCGCTCCAGATCACTGGGTGCTGGGAAGGGGGGGGGGTCACGGACATAGTCAATGACGTGACACCAATTGCCCTGAATGGCCATGCCATGGCATTGGTGGTGGGAGGGGGGATAGGGTGCGGGGGAGTTGGTGGTGGGAGGGGGGATAGTGTGCTGGGGAGTTGGGGATGGGAGGAGAATAGCGTGCTTGGGAGATGGTGGTGGGAGGGGGGATAGTGTGCTGGGGAGTTGGTGGTGGGAGGGGGATAGTGTGCTGGGGAGTTGGTAGTCTGAGGGGGGATTGTTTGGGCACTAAATTTAATTAAAACCGTGAAAATTCATCAATGCGAGGACATTCATGATTTTGTCTTAGTCGTGTTTATTGAGTGGGTGGTTTCACACGGTGGTGCATGGCTTGTGCTATGTGAAAATGTCAAAAGAAATTGCCTACCAGTGCCTGGCGTGCCATTCTCTCATCCCTCATGTCATCTCTGACGTTGCGTGGTCTGGCACCTGCCTCAGGCACTGCGTCATCATCCACTGGGAGTGGCATGTCCACGTCAGGGGCACATTCGCCTTATATAAATGGTGTTGCAAAATAGCACACACAAGCACTATCTTCCCTACTTTCTCAGGTGCGTACATAAGGGCTCCACTTGTGCGATCTAAGCAGCGGAAATGTGCCTTCAGGAGTTTTAAAGTCTGCTCAATGCACACACGGGTCCTGCTGTGTGCGTGGTTGTATGCCATGTCCTGCAGTGCTTGTGCATCATGCACAGGGGTCATCAGCCAGGCCAGCTGCGGGTATCCGGAGTCACCTGCATGGTGAGAGGCACACACATCAGTCACTGTGAAATGTGTGTTGGTGGACAAACATTTCTATCAGGGAAATGTTCATCAAGTGCATGGATATGGGGATATAGCACATGGCATGTGCCTCTCCAATTTCTGTGCATGCTGTGTCACTGGTATCATGCAATCTTTGACCTTCACATGCACCCTGTTACATTGCAGAAAATGTTTGGTTATGTGTCTGTTGGTAACGTGTTCCTGTAGGCGGCCTTAGGGCAGAGAATTGCTCTCTTGCTTGTGGCATGCAGGGTTTGCCATCAGACTTCCATACTCTTCTGGGGCAGTTGGGCAAGATTGCAGGGTAGTTGTACAGGGGTATATGGTTGTGGTACTGGCAGGCTTGCAGTTGTGTGATGCAATGTTGGCATTTGTTTGGTATTGCTTTGGATCATGCATGATGCATTGTGGTACCTGAAATCATGTGTGTAGTTTGCATTGATGCTGTATGTTTTCATCACCATGTCCGTCCACGTGTGTCCAACATGTGTAGGGGCCACCCAGGGACTACATTTGTTTTTACTTGTCAGGACATGCTTTGTGTCGTTCATCTAATCCCCCAATTTGGTCAGGTGCTTCACAGTACATGCGTGCAGACAGATTTACTCACCCACTATCCACATCTGTTGTCCACTGTGCCTCTCCATGTATCCTGGCAGTGTGCTGTTCCATAGGACCATTGAGTTGTGGCTGGAACCTGGGTAGCGGGCACAGCAGCGCACCATGATGAGGTTGGGGTCACAGGTCACCTGCATATTTAGGGAGTGGTAGTGCTTCCGATTCCTGTAAACTGCTTTGTGGGCCTGGGGGGCCACCAATGCAACATGGGTGCAGTTCAGGGCTGCTATTACAGCTGGTAGTTGGGCTATGGCATATCACTTTGTCTTTGTGGCATTTACCTGGGCTGGGGTGATGGGCAGTGCAATGTGCTGATGCACATGCCGCAGGATGGCATACAGCACCTGGGCCAACACTGGACAGAATGTGGGCTGTGCCATGCTGTGCATCATAGCCACAGAGTGCTGGAAGGTGCCAGTACCTTAAAATGATAGTTTAGACACTAGCTTCAGCAGTGGGGGCACAGCTATCTGGATGTTTATGCTGCTCCCTAGGTCGACCTGTATTGTACTGAGAAGCTCAGTTATGGTCTGCCTGTCGAGGCGTTAGGAGAGTCACCAAATGGGTGTCAGTGACGGTTGAGGGTTAGGGCCTGGGGATGGGTGAACACCTTGATTGGGCTCTCCTCATCCTACTTCTCCTACTCCCCACCACCTGTACTCCTTGTGCCTTGGCATGGTTGTCCTGCATCTGTACTTCCAGGCGCAGCATGAGCAGCTGCCTGTACCAGCTCGCAGCAAATAATGGCAACATGGTTTTGGAAATAATGTTTGGGGTAGGGGCGTGCCTTATGTAGCCCTCTGGTGTGCACTGGGTGCACCTGTGCCTTCATTTCTGGCACCTGAGTTAATTTGCCTCCAGCTGAAGGCTGTATCTCGGCTGTATTAGCGCTGGTTTTCATCGCAAATACTGCTGTAAATGGCCTTATAATATGACTAATTGCGCTTTGTGTTGACGGTGCTATAAACACTGGCTGTAATAATGCCGGTTGCAATATCGCCGACTCATTTTGTGGCCAGCGCTATTTGCACCAACTTGTGATCCGGTGGAACGGTATTTGCAGTGCTAATTCCGTTACCGCCACATTTAAGGGCTGCCACCCAACTCGTGATGAGGGCCAAAGAACCACACCACATGAAGGTCAGATAGTTACCAAGTAAATAGAAATTGGAAGAAAATAAATCATCAAATAGCATGCTCATCTGCAATCACTGGCACATCCTGACTATAATATTACTTTTACTGAGTATTCTAGAACAATAAAACACACTTTCCTGAAAAACATTGCACCCTTAATGGGACCAAGTGGGGATGGGAAACTAGTGCATCAAAATTGTGTGTGAGCAGATTCCATTTAGGAGTGTGGCAAAACACAGTGCATTTGACTCAGTGGTATATCAAAGAAAGGACATTTCTCATTTCTCACATATCCCACTGTCACATTATGAGCATAGACACACAAATATAGCAGGCTGGGAACTTCAGGCTCTTAGGCAGTACCAACATTGTTAATCATCATCACCTCAGTTGCCTTTACCATTATCACCACAGCACCATTTTATCTTCAGAGCCTCAGCTTGTAGAATGCATAAAAACAACAGTAGCCCCAGTTCCTACTCCATAAACCTGGATGACCTCTCTTCCACTGGGACATATGTTCCTTTCTTGTAAAAACACTGGTGCCTTGTCATGGTCTGCTGTGATATGGTGTTCATTTCATTTTGATGAATGTCAGTGCTTGCTATGAGGTACAGAGAGGGTTTTCCTGTTGTTGCAGACAATTGTACCAGCAGCACTGAATCCATATTTCATGTGTACATTAGCATGTGTATGGCTACACAGACAAATGCTGCTGGCTACACAAATCGCTTGGAGAACCAATGATACAGTGAGTCATCATCCTTTCCGAGCTGGCATGTATCACTCAAATATGCATACACCATCTGTGCAGTAGTAGACTTGCTACCACCAGCTGTTATACACCCAGGCATACACACATTGAAGAAACATTTATCAGGAGGTGAGGCTACCAGAGGTGCATGTGTTAGATTTCCACATCCAAGATGGGGGTTCTCTGTACCTACCTGACACAGGTGCACTTGATAAGAGGTGACCGCCAGATGACAGACTTCTTATTGGCTATAGTAGACTATTCTGATGGCTTCCCCTTCATTGGTATGTTCTGCAAGCGAGTATTTTTGCAAATGCCTCTACAGTGCAATCATGCACATTGCAGCACTGTCTTCTTGATATGTTGTTATATTCTACACAGTCTGGAACGCTACCACTTACAATTGGAGTCAAAGAAATATGACAACTGATGTGCAATATGTTCTTTAATGCATTATTGGTTTAAATTGTCACAAAATATTGACATCATTTGTTTCACCAGCTGCACAATGTCTGACTTGCTCTTGATTACATGTTCTGTTCACTTTTTGGAAGGGTTAATTTCCGACAAGTTTATCAATGGACCCTGCTAAGTGACACAGAACTATAGCCCACCCACTGCGCGGATTCCTCAAAGGGCTGTTGCACACAGCAAACATTGGGCAAGAGTAGCCAATGAGTTGGTGTAGAGAAGATCCCCATCCAATGTTCAACTGTGATGGTAGCTGTAGTCACTTACAACACTTACAACACTGCTTTGCTCACACAGGTGGTTGTGCATATGCACTGTCGAATTCCAGCACGTCCGCTGGCAGTGTCAGAGTTTGTGTTGTACCTGCAACACTAGTAAAGAATTTCTGGCACAGTATCACCTGCTAAAATGAGAGCATATCTTGTTACCATAGCAAGCATGGAGAACATGTTTCACCACATTCCTGTGCAGCATTTTGTATGGGGGCAAGGTCCCCATAATTCCATCCACGTCGGCTGCCTGTCCCAAACCGTAGTGTGATGTCCACGTGACCCTTGTCACTTGGTCAAGGAAATAAAGGAGCAGGGAAAGCCCGCCAAAGGCAGTTCCGCTCTAGCATTACAGCAGCTGTGTCCTTGTCTCTTTGCTCTGCGCGGCTGGTGCTGCGCTTCCCTCTACGCAGGGCTCAGCTCCTCACTGCCGGAGCTCACATCACACCTAGTACCCTAAAATCCAATCTCAAATATAGCCTTACCAGCAACCCCTTCTGATAAATATCACTTAAAAATGCAGTGAAATATCTGTGTCACCAAATACAGTGAAACCTTTGTGGTGAGTTGGACAAGTGGCCCTCAACGTAAGGGCAGAAATGACACTGGAGCATTTGTCGGCTGCCATAAAGGCCACAGATAGTTTCCAGGGCCTTCATCATTATGCCACCACATGCCTTGTTTGATCCTAGATGCCTGTAACTGTGTGGCTCATGCCATTAAAGCCTTGTATGCATAAAGTAGTTTTTTGGTGGGTGACATTCTGCTGCTGTGATGAGATCTCAGGTTCACCACTATCACTACTAGGGAAACGGTGACCATGTGTGCCATTACAGTGATTTAGTCAGTGATTTGGCTACGCATTCCTATTTCCATTGTAACGTGGACATTCCTACCCTGAGACCAGCCACATTTCTTTCTCACGGCAAGAACGGCTTAATTGCGCAAAACAGGTGTGGCCTTGCATGCAAAGTAATGCGAGCTGGGAATTTGTCCGTGGGTATCAGCACTTGGCATAAGCTCTCCAAAACCTTTGCATTCAGCAACGATGTACGGCTAAAGCTCTACTACCAGCATTACCAACAGTATGGTGTTTAGCCGCTGTTCTCATGGATGGAAATGAGGATATTTCTGGCTGCACTCTGGCGGCTCACTGAGACTGGGCCACTGCATTGGCATTCTTCCCCTTACACCATTATACATGTGTGTACGGCCGGGAGTACTTGTTGTGGGTTTAACATACCTCCTAGTTCTATGGTGACAGTGTGGAGCAGTGTCAGCATGCTGCAGAGTGCTTGCTGGTTCCCACGGGTCAGCTGTGTGTAGTGGTTCCTTTCCTGTGCATGATGTTGCTTCATACTGCCTAGCTTGCATGAGGTGCACAGATTAGTCCATTGATTCTCCCCGGTACAAAGCTGTTTGGCACAGAGTGCAGATATTGCCCCTGAACCAAAAATATTCCACACAGAAGATATGCACTTTGGACCCAGAATGCACTGTGGACCCAGAGGCCAGGAAACAAGGCACTTGATAAGACAGCAGTTGCCACTTGCTAACTCTTGCAGAGAGGTAGTACAAACTCGACTATACCCTCAAAGAATTTACCGTCAGTCAACACGGACTGTCTCAACCCCACTGGGGTAAGAGGGGTAGGGAATCATTGGTTGGATGGGTAAGGGATTTTAGGATAATCAGAAAAAGAGTTTGCGAAAGTGAATGGACAGATATTGAGGATGTATGGTGTTTTTTTAATTGTATTATAGTGTTAACTGGTTTACAGAAATTTTCATTCTCTAATACTTCCAATAAAAAGTTATATAACAAACGTAATAAAAAAATACATAATTTTTCATATTTCTTATATATTTTGAATTCTTTTAAAATCTCAAGTAAAAAGTGCTGAGGAGAGAGATACCTATCAGCCAATCATAAAACACTACCAAATAATAGCTGTATTCACAGCAATCAGGTTGTTTAAAAACATTTTAAATGGTCGTTTCTTCTCTGTTGCCTTCTGTTGTACAAAATCTGCATTATCGCTATGTGGTCTCTATTTGCCATCTTGAAATAACCACCTCCATCGTTTCCTTGAAGTCAAAAGGGAATCTCATAAATATCGCACACAAATATGTATAGGGAAAATGTTTATATAGGGCATGGTGTTACCATATTTAGGCAGAAAGTGCAAGCATTCATTCACCGTTTTTTTTGTTTTCTAGATGTAAGACATTATTTCTGTGCTGCATTAATTTCATATCATTGCATTTCATTGAACCCACACAAAGTTATTCTCTGCTACATATTCTTCTCACCCATACTCCTATTGATTAAAGAGATTGTTGATTGTTGTGATATCACCCATTGCTGATCAGTGTATAAATATTAATAAGTGTGATATCTAGATATTGTTCATATTCATAAAAGTAAAACAACCTACTTCTTGGTTCAGTGAGACCGGGGGGATTCAAAGAGAGGGGGCTGTTATATAAGGGTACATCGTCCAGAAATAAAATAACTCTTGACATGAAAATATATAAATAAGGGTTCCAGCTGGGCATCTCATGTTAGGCATTGACTTAGGTGGAGTGCTGGGTTGAAACCACTTAAAGATTGGGGGCTCGTCGCAGGATTTCTGGATTAGATATACCACTTATGACAGCTTAACACAGTGTGTTAACTAATAAGATACATAAATCCGGTTGGGCTACCATGCTGTGTGACACTGTAAAAGCACCCCTCAAAAGGGGACACTCTAAGGAAACGGTTTGTTTTTCAAAAATAAAATAAACGTCTGTAAGTCAGGAAGGAAATCAATATTTCCAGAATGGCGACATTGGTAGACATCAATATGGCTAGAGAACACCTTTTGCATAAGTTATTTGTGAGAGATGAATGGACAGAGCAGGATCAGAATGTGTGGTTGCAGGCAATCACACAACAGATCACTGCAACAGGGTTCGATATATGGAAAGACCAGGGTCCCTTACATGTGGCCCTCAGCGAACTATATATGGCCCCTAAGGCCAAGGAAGAACAAAACAAGATTGCCAACATAGCGGCATATCTATATTTATCTATCGGAGCCATACAGGAGAAATATGCTGAAGGCCAAGATCTGGCAAGTAAACAATTGCAGGCATTAGAAAGGGCCCAAACTGATCTGGACTCTTCTGAGCAGAGGCTGCAGAAGAGCCAGGAGTCCAAAAATGAAAGCAGGCAGTATATAGTCAAAATAAAAGAGGACATGGGTATCCTGCAATAGGAAAAGGCAGAACAGGAATTCTGGCCTTGCAGAAGGAGTACCAAGAAAGTTTGGACTCCCTACTGCAGAGCCAGAAAAAGCTAGAGCAACAAATAAACTTTAACAGGGCATGCGCAGAGCAGGTGGTCACCCTGCAAAGCCACCTTGATAGAAAGAAGGCAGAAAGCAACAAATTAATTCTGAAAGACCTAGAAACCCAGAAACCCAGGCAGAATTGATGAAGAGTGCCAGAAAGCTGGTGCGCTTCAAAGACAGAGGGACGACCTGGCGGCACAGAGGCAGGCTCTTACTCAGGAAAGGGACACCTTAGGCCAGGAAGTCTTATTTAAAAGAGAAACTGGAGAAAAAAAAATCACCTGGCCCTCCAGGGACTGGGTGACCTCCAAAAAGACCATCAAAAACTGTTAGAGCACACCAAGAGGGTGGAAGAGGCTCTAGCAAGAAAGGACCAGGCCAGTCTGGACAGGACTCAGGAGGTAACCCTCCTGTAGCCAAGACTGGCCCAGTATTCAAAGACAACCCAGGAAGCACAGAGAGAAAATGAGGCTCTCTGTGAGAACAATGTCAGGCTCCACAGGCAGGTAGCCATGCAAGAGAGACTGATAGAGACTAGTAAGGCTTAAATTGAGGAACAGAAAGCTCAGGTTCTTGCATGGCAACAGGGAGAGGGGGCTGACAGATATGAGGTTCGCTGGGAAAGGGAGACACCTGAGCATAACCTCAGGGACCCTAGTACCAGAGGCCTTCATCTCTCCCAGTCCCTAGACTCTGCCACCCCCATGTCCACTGGCGCAAATGAGCCCAGGTCCACGGGTATGGCAGATTTCAATCCAATCAGAAGTATGGGGCTCATAGACCAGCACCTCCCAGGAATGGATGGGCGGGCATCTGGGTATGGGTTCCCAAGTACTGTGAAATTTAGTGGGGAACTCCAGGAGAGTAGGCCCACTAAGGGCATCCTAAAAACCTAGGCCCAGCTCGGATAGTGGGGGGTACCCATCACATCCTGGGAGCAAGGAGGAATCAGAAGACTCCTCTGAGCACCCCAGGACACAGGAGACTAGGTCCCCACATTCTGCCAGCCAGTCCCAAGCTCACAGAATCCGGGAGAACCTAGAAGACCAGACGGGCACCTCTGGGAGCAGTCCCTCTGAGTCAGCAGAGGATTGGACCAGGGTCACCCGAACAAAGAAGGCCAATAAGGCAAAAGGGGCCTTGCTTAGGGACCCCATAAAGCAAATCAAGGCGATAAGGAGCGTCATCACGCCTTATCATAAGAACGCCAAATATTCTGTTTGGGAGCACTTGGATCTCTTTGAGCAGATGATGGACAATTTCTATTTGAAAGACAGCAGTAGCTGCAGTCAGTAAGTGAAATGGACCTTCTCACCAGAAGACTCCAGTTTCTTTGCGGGGCTGGAGGACCAAAATCATTCTAGATGGTCCACATATAGGGCGGCCATCTTGAAGCATTTTTCTGTTCACAGAAATCCCCAAGAGGCTTGCAAGGCAGCCTACAACTTGCAATGTGGGGAGGATCAAGCCCCACAAGAATTTGTGCAGGAATTAAAGCGTGCCTTTGCAGACTACCAGAAGGGTGCGCACGGACAGCAAAGAATTTGTCAGTATTATTTTCCACGCTCTACCAAAGTACATCATGACCCAGCTACTGAGAGATTTTCATGAGAAAAGATCACTAAGCTGGGTCATTGAACAGGCCACCCAAATCTATGAGGTACAAAAGCCCATAGGAAAACAAGAACAATCCTAAAAACCCCAAACCAATCAACACTTCTGCTGCTGCTAAGGTGGCAGAGGTGAAGGTTGCCCCCATTTTGGATTTGGATATGGGGGGGCCTAAAAACCCGCCTGCACAGCAGAATAATCCCAAGCCCAGAAGGCCCTCGGGCCAGTCACAGACAGGGAGCCAAGGAGGTAGTCCCACAAATGGGATCCCTCACTCCCCTGACTACATAAGTCCCTGCTAGAAGAGGAACCGACCCATCCTGGGTTATGTGTGGACTCCTCCAGCCCAAGGGGGGGGGGGCCCAACCAAACAGCACCTAACTCAGGGAACTTCCCTCCTCACTTCCCCCAGGAGGGCAGAAATTCCCCAAATCCTGGGCAGAACTTTTCCCCCAGGTATCCGCAAAGTTTCCAACCCCAGAACAATCCATCCTTCTTTCCCCACTTTCCTGAGCCCAGACCACCTAATCTGGGAGAGGGTAGGCCAAGGGTGGAGGGGTACCCAAATCCTCCAAACCCAGGGTATTATCAGAGCAGGGATAGCTACCCTTCCCGGGATTAGCCCAGGGGAGAAACGAGAACCCTGTATCAGCCTGAGCGGGTGTCACAAATAGAGTGCCAGGTCCAAAACATGGCACAGGATCTGGGTCGCATGCTGACGGCTCAACAGAACCCTCAGATAGGCATGCTGGCTCAGAATGCCTCAAACTCCGGACCTGGTACTCCAGAACAATGACGGGGGCAGAACCCTGACAACCCACCGGTTCCCAGGGAGGAGGCACAAGGGGACGGGGGGTGTAAAGCCTTGGAGGAAGCTTCCTTCCCCACTTGTAGAAAGCCCCTGGAAACCCAGGAACTGGAACCAAAATCTCCTGCGCCTGAAAGTCTGCCACCCAAGGAGCAGAGAGGGGGTAGGAGAAACAAAGAACCCAAACAAACCCATTTTGTGGAGGAGGTACAGATCTTCCAATTTGAAGGAGAGGGGTCCTCAGAGGATCCTGGGAAAGGGATGTTCTCCTTCAGAGATGGGGGAACTCCTCCCAAAGAAAAATGGGTCCCAAAGGATTCAGATCCAGACTGGGTAGATGTGGGGACTGAGCTAGCGCCGGCCAGCATCCAACCCCAGAACCAACAGCATGAAAATCCCCTGGTTCAAACCCATTCTGGTGACTGACTCCAAAAGGGGGGGGCACCCAGAACCGGAACCAGGGTAACCCAAAACCCCACCCATCTCCAGTTGCCACCTTTTCTTTTCAGATTCCCTAGACTCCAAACAGAATTCTGCTCAAATCTCTTCTCTATCAGTGTCCAAAACTAGAGAACTAACCCACCAGTTGTCCAAAAATGTGCATTATCTGTGCCCCCTTGTGGAGAAGGAGGGAAGGTTCTATGCCCCGCTACAAATACAGGGGCAGGGTACAATTTTGGCACTGGTGGACACTGGATCCCAAGATACCCTTCTGTCCAAAGGGGCCTTTGATAAACTGAATTCAGGAAGGGAGGAGAATTACCAAATTCCTCTCACCCTCCTTCCTGGACAACTTCAGAACTTTGACGGGAATGAAATTCCCATCGAGGGGACTGCGGATTTAGACATTAAAATTCATTGATGTTTGAAAGCAGAGGGGGGGAGGGAGTTATAACTGTTAAAACTCATGGACGTACTACAGATTTGAAACCAGACTGGGGGGAAAAGGTGGATAAGAACAATATTAAGACTTAAGTATACTGCTCCTTACCTGAATGTTTGTAAGTATGAATCCATGAGAAGAAAATAAAGTTGGTAAAAAAAAAATTGGGCGACACAAGGTGAACCACCCGGTCATAGTTGTATCTCCAGAGGGCACCCCTTGTTTACTAGGGAATGACCTCCTGCGAAGGTTGTCACTCCTAGTAGACTGTGTAAACAAGGTCCTCTGGACCCAGACTAGCCGACCAATAAAATTAAAACAGAGTGCCAACCTTGTTAGTATAAACGGCACCTGCCACATAGTTGAACAAAAATCTGACCAAGTGAAATTTCACTTCAAGAACAACCAAATCCCAGACGTGACAGTAATAGCAGTAGGACAACAAACTGGTGATGGGGGATCCTCTCTATTTCTGAAAATCAACCTTCCTTCCAGTTTAAGGTGGCATTCCACACTGGAAGGAAACACTCTGAAATTCCTTACCAATCCACAATCAGACATTCCCACTCCTATAGTCCAGAAAGATGAGAAATTAGCTCAGAGCCTGGCTGATATTCAGCAAATTGGAGAGCAGTGGTTAATCCCTGTTCAGTTAAATGAAGGGAAGGACTCTGTTCTCGCCCGAGTGTATGTGAACAACGGTAAGAGCTTCATCAGCGAAGCCATGTTCCGCCAACTCCCAAAAGATCCAGCCATTTCCACATTTAGACTCATCGACAAATGGGAAATGGATCTGGAAAAACCCAATTCCAAACATCTCCTGCCAAGCAGGTGTATGCTCAAAATCTCCATGGGCAACACGAGCAAAGTGCATTATTGTTGGGTTGTACGAGACGTCACTGCTGCCTTTTACTTAGGCAGTGACATTCTCAATCGTTTTGCCATTAGTTTGGACCTAATAAACTTCAAAGCTTGGTCCCTATTAGCGGATAATCCGATGGGCTTTGATGACCCAGAGAAAGCATTTAGGTCAGCTCAATTGCTGCCTTATGCAGTTGAAATTCAGATTGGAGAGGAGGAAGTCACCATCCCAGAAAGGACCCGACAATTCTCCCTGGAAGTGAAAGTTAAGAGGACAGAAATTGAAAAACCCTGATGTCTATATTCATTTAAATGCTTCTCTCCAACAGTAAGGGTTGGGGGTAAACCCAACACCACTAGTCAATATAGAACATGACACCATTCCAATAGAGGTGGATAACAGCGACTGTAAGAGTATCACTCTATCCGCAGGCACCATTATTGGAATGGCGGCTGATGACCGACATTTTTCCATAGATTTAGGTAATGAACTGTTAGGACCAACCCCCAAGGACTGTTTTGACAGTAATAGTGATGACAACACAACACCAGACAGGATCTTTACCCGGCATGGGGGGAACATTCTGGTGTACACTTCCTGCCCTTATGGTAAGGAAGATGTGACCTGTGACTTCAGGAGGGATGAGGTGATTTTCCAGGTCCATGAGGGCTGCCTTCCCCACCTGAAGCCACCAGTCCAAATCAGCACTGTGACCAGGGACTTCCCCATCCAGCTGGAGGAAGCTGCTGAGATAGCAAAACCAGAAGTCTTTCCAGGCTTCAGGGAGATGGTTGAAGAGAGAGTCAACCTAGCTGACGCCTGTGAGACTCTGGAGCAGAAGCAAAAGCTGAAACAAGTTTTCTTGGATTTTCAAGATCTCTTTGCGGTGGACTCATATGACTGTGGTCGCACCAACATCCACACAACAACAATTCCCACTGACCCTGGCATGACTCTAGTGTTTGTGAAGCAATATTGCTTGCCTCTCGCATCAATGGAGTCCCTTACTGAAATAATTATGAACCTTTATACCTGTGGGATAATCGTCCAGTCCACAGCACCTTCAATAATCCAGTGCTGGGGATATTGAAGCCAAACGGCCAGTGGAGACTCTGCGCCGACCCTAGGGAGCTCAACAAACGGGTCCATACTTCCCGATGGCCTCTTCCCTACATTGACCAAGGGCTGGCCCAGATCCAGGGGTCACAGATATTCACTGCAATAGACCAGACCAATGGATACTGGACTGTACCTGTCAGTAGAGAGGACCAGTACAGGCTGGCCTTTACCTTTTGGGGACAGCAGTACACATGGACCCGGACTCCCTTCGGATACATCAACTCCGGCAATGAATTCAACATTTTTCAAAATAAGGCCATTCCGGACCTGGGTGAGAGGGGTAACCTGGCCTATGTAGATGATGTTCTCATCAAAAGCTCAACTGTGGAGGAACATATAGCGGAGATCCGTTATGTTCTGACCCAGTTGAGGGCAGCCGGAGCAAAACTTTCCTTTCAAAAGGCACAGTGGTGTAGAATCCGTGTAAATTTCTTGGGGCATGAGATTACTCTTCAGGGTCTCTGTCCCCAGGAAGAGAAAGTGGAAGCACTCCAGAAATTGAAAGACCCCACAACTCTGCGGGAACTAAGGAGCCTCCTTGGACTGACTAATTATAGTAGAAAGTTCATTGAGGACTAAGCAGTGATCACAAGACCCCTAATTCATCTTGTGAAGGGAGGGTGAAGTGGGAGTGGGGTCCAGAACAAGCCGAGGCAGAAACACAACTCAAAAGAAGCCTCTCACAAGCGCCTTGCCTAGCTTACCCTGTCAAAAACAAGGAGTTTCTCTTGGAGACAGGGTTCTCTAATACATACTTGACTGCAGTATTATACCAAAAGCATGACAAGGTGAATAAAGTTATCTCCTATGCGAGTAAAACTTTATCCTCTGTGGAGGAAAAATTCAACGATTGTGAGAAGGCACTCCTGGCAATGGTGTGGGCAACACCAGCCTCTGCAATATCTCCAAAGTGACAAAAACCGGGCCGGAAATGTGAGTAATTCCCGAATTACTTCCTGGATTCTGTCAATGCAAGGCTTTCCTGTGGAGGTCAGATATGGCCAAAACAAGAAGAGTCCCCTTGCGCAAGGTCTGGCTGACTTGCATGACTGTGCCAGAGAAAACTGTCTCGAGGCAAAAGTCTTAAAATCAAGGACAACATGGAGGCATACCTAAATTCCCCCCACAAACTCTTTGAAGAGGACAAGTGTGAGGGAATGCCCACTGTCTATGTGGATGGATGCTCTTACCATGTTGACAACAACAGGGAAAAATAACTTGTGGCCCGCGTAGGGAATGCATGGGTGAATGAGACCCCAGAACCCTCCGCTGGGTACAAAATTGGTCCCCGAAGTAGTCAAGTGGCAGAGTTGATGGCTGTGCATCAAGTCATCTTCACTGCTGTCCAACATCAACTCCACGAACTGGTCATAATCACAGATTTGGATTATGTACGGAACGGGTTTGTGGAGCACCTGGTTAATTGGAAAACCAGAGGCATGCTATGTGCTAATAATAAACCCTTGAAACATGGGAAATTAATTCAAAACATTGATGATCTGGTCACCTCGAATGGGATGACCATCTATTGGAAAAAAAAGATTAAGGGTCATTCCAAAATAGAGGGAGCAGACAAAACTGGAAATGACTTAGCTGATCAGCTGGCCAAAACCGGAGCCATCCAAGGGGATCTACTAGAGATCGAATCCCTGTTGGGGGAGATCCAGGTCACTGCTATCACTAGGTCCCAGACAAATGCTCACAATGAACTCTCAACTGAACAATGGAGTAAGGAGTCCCCAGATGCTGATTTGATTACGGCTCAAAAAGGGGATCCAATAATTGGGAAGTTTTATCAACACATTGAGGACCCTGAGAACTTTCCCCTGACGGATACCGATTACATTGGGAAAGAGGACCTCAGAGTGTTGATGAAATGTCCAAAAATGTTCAGAATCCAAGACGGTTTGTTGGTCAGGAGATCTCTAGCTGGCCATGATCAGTGGGTGGTCCCTACCTCATTCCGAAGCCTGATGTTAAGTCACGCCCATGATGCAGCCACAGCCGGTCATAGGGGGTTTCATACAACACTTGAAATCTTAAGAGAGGTTGTATACTGGCCACACATGGGGCAGGACCTCGACCAATACTTGAAGAGGTGTCTTGTGTGTCTACAATTTCAGCCAATATCCCTCACACACTGTGCGCCTCTCCAAAAGAGGGGGATGGCACTGCCATGGTCAGATTTTCAAGTCAATTTCATCGGGCCCTTGATTCGCTCCTCTAGCGGAAACAAGTACATGCTGACCGTGACATGCTTGTTTACTAAATGGGTGGAATGTTTCCCGGCCCCAAACTGCAAGGCAGAAACAGCAGCTGCCCTGATGATCAACCACATCTTTTCGCGTTTTCGACTACCCCAAATGATTGAGTCAGACCGAGGTAGCTATTTCACCAGCGAAGTAATGACAAAGATGTGGGAGATACTTGGGGTCAAAAAGGAAGCTACACATTGCTTACCGGCTAGCCTCTAGTGGTGCAATAGAGATATAATAAAACAATGGTGAGCATATTAAAAAAGTTTTTGGCAGATTCTGGGCCAAGTTGGGATATTCGATTACCTCTTGTCCTAATGCCCATCAGATCTACCCCTTCATCTGCAACTAAAATGTCACCATTTGAGCTGATGACTGGACGCAGGATGGTGCTTCCCCAGCATCTGCTCTACAGAACCCAAGATCAGACATTGATCAATGCCTCCACAACTCATGAGTATGTTGAAAATCTAAGAAAACACCTTCAACTTGCTTTTGCCTATGCTCAGCGAAATCTAGAGAGATCTGCAGACAGCATGAAGACCCACTAAGACTTAAAGACTATCAGAAAAGAATACAATGTAGGAGACCGGGTCTACCTATACAATTTCCAAAGGAACCAGGCCAAACAGAGCACATTTTTGCCTTCCTGGAGGGGTACTTTTGAAATTGTAAACACAATCTCACCAGTCGCCTACAAAATCTGCATCCCCAAAGGCAGTTTGGCAGAAGGGGAACATAAGTGGGTCCATATTAACCAACTAAAGTGCTGCCATCCTAGCCATACTCTGCAGCAACTGGAGGAGTCTTCTGGAACCCCAAAGGGGGTCACTCCAGCTCCTTAGTATTCCAACTATAAAATATTTCATATATAGTCCATGATTTACCATAGAAAAATGTGTCCGGATTTATCAAAAAGTATGTGTACGCCCCACTACATTAATAGTGGTGGGGAAATGTCTACAAATATGCTTTTGCTTTGTCTTCCTAGGATTGGAAACCACAGTGACTAACCAAGGAGGACTACCCGGGCTCCGGGAGCAAAGATCCGAGGGGCCTGGAGTATCGCACCATACTCACATCAGGACTGGGCGAGGAGAACCGATCGATCCACCCCTGATGGAGAAAAAGTTGATGAACTTTGCCATTTGTGGAATAAAAAGAGATGAGACTGACATCCCAGTCTTGCGAATTCCCATTGATGAACGATAAATGCCAAATCGTAAGAGGGGGGGGCTTGTGGGATGTTTTAACCCACTAGTCCAGGCCCTGTAACATAACTGTGCGCTGTGTGCATCAGGAACATCAGAATGACTGTGGGAAAGTATTATGCGTGCTAAAAAATCACCCAGAAGTGTGCAGGAAAACCTGAACAATAGGCCGCCAATCCACTTTTGCCTATGTCAGTGGTAACACAGGAGACCACTGCCAAAACCGATCATTTGGCTGCCCACAGAGGAAAATGAAACTATTTGAGAAAAAGCAGTCCTTCATGGCAAGAGAAACACAGAGCTGCTTGAAAATCCGTTTTTCTTGGCTCTTAAATTTGCAAAAATCATGGTTCCCAAACCACGAAAGATCCAACCTCCTTGTCGGGTGTTAAACATCACTTTACTTCAAGAATCCACCTAAGCACAATGTCATCAGAAGTACATTTATCAGAAGTAAATCCACGTTGAAGGATGCTTGCTTGGAAAAATGTGTTAAAAATAGGCGCAATACCGCTGCTCACCTGTGTCAGAAGCTGGCGATTTACTTACACTGTCATTTAAACTTCTACATTAAGATCTAAGTATGGAACAGAACTCCTATCAAAAGCAATAGAGGTGGATACAATTCAAAACTCTATTTTAAAAAGGCTGGAATTAAGAGATTTGTGGATATATTTGTAAAAATGTAATTTGTATTTTAGGACAAGACTATTTAAACACTGTTTTAAAAGTGAGTAAAGTTAGCCACACTGAGCTTCAAAGACATTCCACACCATCTACCAAACAAAGGAATCTTCCCCCCTGCTCTGCTGAGAAACTGGCAGGGGTGTGTGAAAGGAACTGGGAGGAGGACTTTGGCCTGTAGCTCTGCTAAGAGACAATGGGATTCTTGAACTGAAAGGGAATGCTAATTTGGGGCGTCAACAGAAACCAGCCCTGGCAGGAACAAGCTCAGGTTGCATCTCTGGCTCAGCCAAGCCTTGGAGGCGGGGCTAGACTGAAAATGTGGATTGGGAACTGAAGAAACTATATGTTTGAGAAAAACACTTATAGAAAATTGTGCCGAACTGGTAAAAATATGGAATTTAGAGGAATATGCCCAGATGGTATGTGCATGTATGTGAAAAAATTGGTACAGAACTGACACTGAATAAACGACCAAAAGTGCGAAAAACTGTTGTTTGTGAACTGAAGCTTTCCAGAAGATGGGACTTTGACGGATGCGTGCCTTATTTAATTTGGGATGTAAATATGTATTAGCAAGTTGGGGATATTGTGAATATGTTTTTTTTGTGAAAAATAAGATCTACGGTACAGAAACAAAGGGGAGGGTTTATCCCTGGACCATAAACATGACACATTATGACACACTGTTTCCTTATAAAATCAGGAGAGAGGGAACCCTCAGACCAATCAGTTTGCGAGAGGGTGGGCTTACTATAATCAGCCTCCCCACCCCTTTGCGAAATACATAAATAGGGACTGTTGAGGGCACAGAGGGAGACACACATTCACCCATCAACTGATCGACTGGCGAAGCGCTCTGCAGGAAGAACCCATATCCAGACTCCAGAACCCATATCCAGGCTCCAGAACCCTGAAGCAAAAGGCCCAATCCAAAAAGCTGAACCCTTCTCTGCTGGCCTTTAAGATCTTGCAACCCCTAAACTTCCAAGGGGCACAACCAATCCAACAGTCTGGCCGTGCTGTTTTGCTGCTTCTTGCCAAGAACCCTTGCTAGAACCCAGAGATCCAAACCAGTAGAGCAGAACTGTATCCAGAACCAACTGATCAGATCCAGTCCAGGAGGCCGTGCAGACCAGAGTGCCTTGGTGAGAGCAGAACCAAGTGCCTGAGACCTGTCAGGTGGCGAGCAAATTCCAGCCAAACCTTTGACCAGATCTTTGACGGGCCCATACCAAACCATAGTTGTGAGTATTTAACATAGAACTGTCCATAGCAAATCTCTTAACCTTAAGTAATCCTATCCAACCCATTCCAACATATCCAGAACTGCATTGTGGAATCTCTTTTGTCTATCCTGACTCCTACTCTCATCCATATAATTCTGCCATAATTGTAATGATAAATCATCTTTGAGCTAGGATATTTTTGAAGAAAGGCAAGCATCTCGGAAGGCCCAATCAACCGGTGGCGCCACTGGTCTGGTGGGTGCGCTGTCGTGTAGCTTATGGCTTCATAGACTCTTAGTGTAAAGAACCTGTTTGTAATTCAATACCGCATCGCCCAATTGTAAAATCTTGACTCTTTTTGAGAATAAATCAACCTTTACTAAAACCTCTGTAACTTTTGAAACGTACATGCTAGGAACGAAATTTAAATGTCCTTATAGTTTTTCTGTAATCACATTTCTCGCGTGCTGAAAAGTTTGCCACGATTCTGCATTTGGCTCAATTTCACTCCATGTAAAATTGCTATTTCTTGCATTCAACCTCTGAATTCAATTTCCTATCTGACAATCATGCAACCATCATTGCTCGTGTCTACCTGAACCTATACAAAGCGACTCCCGCTAGTTCTGAATCCCATTTAGCGAATTTAAGTCATTTTTAGCATTTATTTTCATTCATTTCAAATCACATTCAAAAGCATTTGACCTGTTCTCTAAGCTTGCTGTGGGGAATTGGGAGTGAAACTGCATTGTTGAGTGTATATTCCTGAAACCTGTGTGCCCTCATTCCATCTCTTCATCTTGCATAATAGGGGGGGATTGAGTAGTAACAGGGGGAAAGAGTGATTACATTGTCTTTGATTGAATTCATATCAAGTTTTATTTCTGTGCTGCATTAATTTCATATCATTGCATTTCATTGAACCCACACAAAGTTATTCTCTGCTACATTATTCTTCTCACCCATACTCCTATTGATTAAAGAGATTGTTGATTGTTGTGATATCACCCATTGCTGATCAGTGTATAAATATTAATAAGTGTGATATCTAGATATTGTTCATATTCATAAAAGTGTGATATATATATATATATATATATATATATATATATATATATATATATATATATATATATATATATTGTTAAATTCATCAAATACATCTTTTAACTTTGCAAAACAACCTACTTCTTGGTTCAGTAAGACCGGGGGGGGGATTCAAAGAGAGGGGCATTATATAAGGGTTTATCTTCCAGAAATAAAAGAACTTTTGACATGAAAATATATAAATAAGGGGTCCAGCTGGGCATCTCACGTTAGGCATTGACTTAGGTGGAGTGCTGGGTTGAAACCACTTACAATACAAAGGTCAATTTCTAATCCTCAACTTACACCATTTTCATCAAGATATTTTTCATTTGATGAGTTAAACTTTCAAAGTTTAGAGCACCTCATTTTCCAAGCCACTCTCAATGTGTACAGCAGCCCCACCTCCTTTAAAAGACATGGGGCCTCATCACGACAATGGAGGTAGCCATGCCGCTATTTGAAGCATGGCTACCCCTTTACCGGATACCGAGTCCGGGTTTCCTGAATGGGGAAATACCGGGTCATTCCGACCTTGGAGGGCCCGGTATTTCCTCATTTAAGGAACCCGGACCCGGTACATCCCCATTCCCATTTGAGCCCCCACAGGGCTCAATGGGAATGGGGAGGTTGCAAACAATGGGCCCGTTAATGATGGGCCTGTTGTTTGCATTCTGGTCTGCTCGCGGGAACCGCAAAGGACGCCTGGTTTTACCAGGCGTCTTTAGCGGGTCCCACAAGGAGACCTCGAAATGAGGCGGTAGGGGGTTAACAGGGCCGGCAGCTCTACCGGTCCCATTATCCCCCTACCGCCAGGGTCGTAATGACCCCCATAATGTTTATAAACAGCCATGCTATGCGAATCTCCAAGGTGGTTTTCATAGAGAACAACCCTAATTAAAGTCGGATAAAAGCCATAAGGCACCACTGAGGTAAATTGTACATTATGGCAATATTGAGCCTTTATTAAATGCATGGTGGAGATGTTGCTAGTTCTCTTTCAAGTCCATATATGTATTTGTTTATTTTATTTATAGAGTAGGCAGTACAGACGAGGATTTTCAGGAGGTAGGGCAATGTTATAATAGGGCTGTAGTTGGTAGGGAGGGTGGGGTTGAGAGAGGGCTTTTTCAGGAGAGTTGTGACCCAGGCTTCTTTGATTGAATTAGGCGCTGACTGGGTGGTGAAAGGTGGTGAAGGAAAACATTGATGAATTTAGCAATGGTGGGGGCGAGTGTGTCTGAGCACATCTTAATGAGGTGGGCCAGGCAGATGTCGCCTGAGCATGTGGAGGCTTTGAGGCGTTGGATGGTGGCGAGCACATTAGCTGGGGAAATGGGGGTAAAGTGGAAAGGGGGAACGGAGGTGTAGCAGGGTGATGGGAGGTCAGGTCTATTAGCACCATGGCTGCCTCCAAAGTCGTGTCCGGGTCCGGGTTCTCTGAATGGGGACTTACCGGGTCATTCCAACCTTGGAAGACCCGGTAAGTCCCCATTCAAAAAACCCTTCCCCATTCCCATTCGAGCCCCTATAGGGCTCAATGGGAATGGGGAGGGAGCTAATAACGGGCGCGTAAATTACAGGCCCGTTATTAGCTCCCTGGTCCCTTAGCGGCTCCCGCTAAGGACGGCTGGTTTTACCAGCCGGCCTTAGTGGGACCCGCTAAGGGTCCTCAGAATGCGGCGGTAAGGGGTTAACGGCACCGGCATCCTTACCGTTAACCCCTTACCGATGTACTCATAATTCCCCCCTTTGTCTCTGGGGAAGCTTGTCATGGGGGTGCTGGGGCTTAAAGGATTTTGAAGAGCTCTCTGGTATTCAAGCATGCATCGTTTATCCTGGTATTGTAAATGATGGCTTTGGTGGTAATTATAGCTGATTTATAGGCTTTGGCAATTGTGCTAAAGGCCTCTTTGTTGGAGTGGGCGGGGGTTGTTTTTTCCAAAGATGTTCCTGGGTACATTTGGGTTTTCGGAGCGAGATAGGTTTATCAATGAACCAGTTGTGGTGATTGCTTTTTTTGCCTTTTGTGGTTTTGAGAGGGGCATGCAGGTCTAATGCACTGAGGAGAGCAGAGTTATAGGCGTTCAGGATGGTTTCTGGGTCCAAGCTATCGGGTTGTGACTCAAGGTAGGCAGAAATGGTGGGCTCCAGTAATTCCTTAGTCAATTTGCAAGTGTGTCTCGTGGTGATGGGTTGACGGTTTTCAGTATTAGGGGTGAGGGTTGATGCGAGGGTCATGGTAAAGCAGATGACAGAATGGTCAGTCCAGGGTACAGGGACAATGGAGGTGACCTTGATGGGAATGTTGATATTAAAGATCCAGTCAAGGATCCAGCCTTTGGAATGCATAGGGGCGGAGACAGCTTGAGTGAAGTTCAATTTGAACATGGACGTAGTCAGGGCAGTAGACTTCAGGTCAGGAGGGCCATTAAAACCTACGTTGTAATCGCCTAGGAGCAGAAGTTTAGTATCCCATCACACTGCAGGGCAAGGCAACTATCAACAACAACCCCCCCCCCCACAAATGACCATGACCCACTGAACAACTGCACCTGGGTCATGGAGCCTTCAAACCTCATTCCACCTGGCCAGAGGATCTCCTTTACCCTTCGTCACCATCTCCCACCTTGTGTGTAAAAAGGTGCCTGCACCCTCATAATCCACACTCATGTCCAAAATCACAAAATCCAAGCCAGAAAAACGAACCAGAACACCCTCCAGTAGATGACGTGACGTAGCAGTACCTCACAAAGGCCAAGTACTACCACAATGATGCAACAACCAAGGTAGCACAGTAAAACAATGTCACGACAGGATGTGAAACATGTGTGGTACATGACATAGGATGATGCACCATGAACAGATGTGTACTGTCACAGGTCCCCTGTACAGGCGCGGGAGTGTCACAAAACAACCACCCCCACCATGTCCCGGGTGCCTGCAAGGTCAAACTCACACAGGCCCCTGAAACCCTGGTGGGGAAGGAGGTTCAGGGATATGCAGTCGGGACAGGTGTTGACACACTGGATGACTGGAATGAGTGGCAGGAGAGGGGAGGAGGAATGACACATGAAACTAGGGAAAGCACGAAAATGTACTACCTGCATGAACACATACACAATCCAAACAAACTTGGACATCATTGTCATGGCCTTCTGTAGTCCACGCTCAGGAGTGGTATGAACCAACCACCCCCTCTAGGGTTTTGGCGCCTGCAAGTTCGGGGCTTACACAGGCATCCGCAACCCCAGCGGGGAAAGAGGGTTAGGGAACGTTGCTTGGATAGGTACGGGAAGCAGGAACACCGGGTAGAGGGTACAGGGTTCAAAATTGCATAGGAGTATGGGTGATTAGGGAGAAAAACATACCAAATTGAACCACACATACATCCATGCATAAGTACACTCCCCAGCAAGCCTATCCAGAGCAGTTCTAAAGAAAAACAACAAGACACTTAGCTCTGGTTTTGAGTGCTGGCCTCCTGCCTGCGCACTCTCAGGTCCGGTTACAGGAGCACTGCAATGCTGCAAAGAGAGCCACAGTCAACAACCTGTATGTGCCAATTACACAAAAACACAACACCAAACATGCCCCATAGCAACAAACTACTCTACAAACAGACAATCTGGTGTAGATGCTTCATACCCATATATAACATCACCCCTGTGACGGGTCATACACAGTCAATGCAGTAAGTCAGCCGCCGGTGGGTGCGTGGCAAATGGAACACCAATGTGTCACAATTCACACAACATGCAATGTTCCCTGGGTAAGCAGACAGACCCATATAGCAAGCCATGACTTCTGAGCAAGTTGCGTACCACCATGGCCGAAACAAAGTTGGCAGTGCATTTATCATAAAGTAAATGGAAAAGACATGCACTACACCCGAGTATGTCCCTTGCTGTATGTCCCTGTGAGCTGCCCCTTTCCATGTCTCAGAAGGCTACATGTTTGATACAAGTGCCTCAATGGACCTTGGTGTACCGGAGGGTATGTGCCACTGCCCCTGCATGTGTCCCAGACAACCCTACTATCAACAGCCATCAGTCCACCAACACATCTGAGCTGCATTGTGTGCTTCAACACCAATATTCGTCTAAGCTCACCCTCAGTGCTGTGACTAAGCCTGTATGTGCAACTCGCCTGGTGCAAGCTTTGCTGTGTCGTGGCCCCCCTGTGCTGCTCACCTTGCCTGGAGTTCCTTGGAACATGTCAGCAGTTCTAGGATGTGGGTCTGCAATCCCTGTGCCTCTGCTTGTGCACACATGTACATGTGGGCACCAACAAACGTGTCCTGAATTCCGTCGTCCAATGGGCCATGTCTGCTGGCAAAGGTGCTCTGGAGGCTCATCCCCCTGCAGAAAGGGCATGAAACACATGATTAATGCTTCAAAGTCATCTGTGTGTGTCTCATCAGGCATCTCATTACTTGACCATATCAGAGAGTCACATCACAAATCACACCATCAGTCCGTCTTTCACATCCAAAGTGTGGAACACTATCTACAGCATGAATTGCAACAAGCACGTGTACAGTAAAGATATGAAACATACTACACAATGCATAGCAATTAATGTACACATTAATCATGACACACCCCATCTAGCAAAAGCTGAACAGTGGACAATAACACCAAAATCATCCCCACTAGGGGTGTCAACACAAGTCACACAGCACCAGACATGCCACAGATATGATAGTCCAAAGCCCTTGTGTAAAATTCTGTAACACCGAACCATCCTTGCGAGCCCATGGATAAGGGAGGCAGGAGTGGCATATGTGAGTCAAGGACCCCAAGCAGCAAACACATACACAAGACAAGCCTGAAGGGCCCAGCTGGAACAGACAGTGGATGCCTTCAAAAGCCACAAAGCACCGCACCGTCAAATGAAAGCACAATAGACTAGCAATTTTAAACTAAATCAACTATTAACTGATTACACTAACAATGGAAAACCCACATTACCTAATTAAACTAACTATCAAACAGAAACTTAACTAACTAAACTAAAAGAAAAATCAAAAATGGCCAAATACGACCCGGGGGGGAGGGGAGGCACCCAGGAGGGGGGAGGTGCAGGGTGCTGCTCAACATCCACATGCGATGATGCTGAGCCAAAAAAAAACCTCCATGGGCTCAACGCCTGCACAGCCCGACCTATGTGGGAGATAGATGGTCGTCCGAGTCTGGCTCATCCTGGAAAGGAGGACGTGGCACAGTAGCCTGGCCACGCCTAGCCGCAGCTTGCCCCTCGTCGGCAGCAAGTCTGCCGGACGGGTGAGCCTGGTTCTGTGTGGCGATGTGACGTAGATCTGCCTCTTGCAAGGTAGCATGTGTAACACAGAGTTCCTCCTGCAAGTCCTGTCCGGACAACCGCTGCACCTCCCGGCAAGCCTGTAGCTCAGCCGAGATGGTACGCTCAAGCTGTGCAAACCTCTCCTCTGCCTGCTGCCTCTGGGACATCATAAGGACACCCAGAGTGGATCTGAGGGAAGCATACTCCTCCCTCAGGGCATCCATGTGCGCCTCTGCGTGAGCAGCAATTGCTTGACGCAGAGACGACATTTCAGCCTGGCGTGCCCTGTCTGAGGCCATCATGCCCAGCCTGAGCGAGCGGGCCGTGGAGCGTGCCGCCTGCTGCTGGAGAAGCACCTGCCTAGCAGGGGGAGCACAGATCGGGCCACACGCTCCATGCTCTCAGCGATGTTCTCCATTGCTGCCCCCTGCCTTTCGGAATTGGCAGTAATGTCTTGCTCCCACTAAGTATACAGCGGTTGCACGCTACGACCGCGTTTCCGGGCTTGACCCCTGCGGGACCCAAGGACCGGGGGTCCTCGCTGTGTTGGCACCGCCCGTGGCTGCACGACTACATGCCCCTGTTGACGTGATGTCCCAGGCACATCAGTGACTGGTGTGGAGGGTGACCCTGCATCCCGATCCACCACGGGCGGAGGAACCAAGACTGTCTGATCCCTCAGTGCAGGGGTCGCAGACAGAGGAGTGTCCACATCAGAATCACTCACCCCTGACACATGGACTTGATGCTCATCCAACTCAACATGGACGTCAGAGTCGTCATCAAGGCTGGACTCTTAGGCAGCCAGAGACAAGATGGACTGCAGCACTTGGGGGTTTTCGTGGCCTACCACCCCACGACCCCCACTTGTGCCGGGTTGATGTGGTGTTACCAACCCTGTGTCTGGCATGACAACACCATCCTCCGCCTCCATTGCGTCATCACCTGAAAAATAGAGAGAAAAAAGGTCACTACACATGTCAGAAGCACACAACACACACACACACCGACAGCAAACGCATCCGGCAGACATGTGACACACAACATATAACCTGGCATACATGCTGGGTCAACTTTGAATAGCTTCTGTGATCAGACCTGTTGAAAGGTGGCAGTTTCCATGGAAGTGGGTCTATGCAGTGCAGAAAATGTGTATGCCACTCACTACCTACATGTACAAGGACTCCATGGTGTGTGCCAGGAAATGTGAAGGCAGTGCAATGTCAAATTCAGACATCACGTGCATTGTGCATTCAATGTGTACCATATCTAGAAGCCAAGCACCCCTCCACCCCAGTACCAAAGCAGGGATGCCTAGCATGGTATCAAAAGGCTGACCATACACCTGTGTATTGACAGGCAGTGTTGACTGGCACCAACAGCTTAATGTGATTCAAATGACAACACTGCAAATGATGCTGGGACAGTAGGCAGGACACATGATGAAAACTCTGGAGGCCGCCCACGTGTGAAGAAGACACAACAAGAGTTGGACAGAGTCATTGGCCATTGAACAGGCTGAGCCCTGTGAGCCACACAGATTGTCAGAGCCTAAACCTGTGTGCAACGCAGGACTGAGCCACGGTTGACATGGGAAGGCTGATGAGATGGCAGGCAATGTATGTAACCAAGGACTTGTATTACAGTGATCATCCAGTCAAGGACACATAGGGGCATGCGGGCAATGCACATGGAGCATGAATGGGCACTCATGTCCCTGCGGGACATCTGACCCATGCACAGTACAAGTGAGATACCCTGCATCGAGTACTAAGGCTTTACTGCACGGCATATGTCTGGCAGTTCTACGCTGGAAGTTAGCATCTACACAGGACACATGAACAAGAAAGTACACATTGGCAAGATTGAAGCAGACCAGTGCAAAGGTGGAACTGGGGTGCAGAGTGGCGGAGGAGGGGTAAGGGAGCATGCCTACATGGAGTCCCGCATGCAGGCAGAGGAGACATGCATGACGGAAGCATTGCATTACTTACACATCAGAACCATGTACACGTCACATGTAGCAGCAATCATGCACAACACATCCCACAAGTGAAACACACACGACCTCAACAAACACGCATCAACACTCACTGGACTGCGCATCAAAGTCCAGCATCTCTCCCACTCCTTCGACCAATTCAGGTGGTATGAACTCTGCAACGAGAGCCTCATGCGGAGTGAGGACTTCCTCCTCTGGTGCAGGCCCACCGCCAGTCACCAGAGTCAAGTTGTAATTAGAGGCACGCTTAGCCTTAGTGCTGCGCTTGATGTCATTCCAATGCTTTTTGCACTCTTGCGCCGTGCGCACCTCATGGCCGAATGAACTGACATGTTCCGCAACATGCTTCCAGTCGGTGTCACGTTGGGCAGCCGTAGTCTGACTATTGGCACCCACTACCATGTCACGGCTGTGGCCCCGCACGTAGTCCACGAGGAAGTCCATTTCCTGCTTACAGAAAGGCTTCTTCCTCGACGTGCAGGAGGTCGTGGCTGTGTGTGGGGTCCCAGCCTGTGCTGCAGGTGCAACCTTCCTCCTCTTGGACTGTGGCGCAGACCCTGGCTGGCTAATGCCGCCCTGACCAGTATGGCCAGTGGGTTCGGTGGATTGAGCCAAGGGAGTGGCAGGTGGAGGGATGACCAAAGGCCTGACTTGTGTCAGTGGCAGCTGGGTGCCCACTAATGGACCCTGCGCAGCAACATCAGCTGTGGCAGGGTCATTGACCGCAACGGTCCTGGTTGGCAGACTCACAACCGGGGTGCTGTTGGGTGCATCTGCCCCTGCACTTGCCAACACCCGGTTGTTCGGGGCAGCAGATGACATGACTGCCCCAGGGACACATGTCTTGGTCTGAGCAGCCCAGCGTGCCCCTATGGTTTCCCCCCTGGCCTGTTGGAGATCTACCAAGGGCTCTTCAAGTGCCAACGCAGCCTGCGCTGGCAGACCCTGAGCCTGGGTGGCGGTGTCCACAGCTGCACCTGCAGCTACCACTACCCTTGGGCCGGTGGCAGTCGATGGAACGGACTGCCGGGTCGAACGGGTGCCAGTGCCAGATGCAGGAGCTGCATTCCCCGGAACCACAGGGGGTGGTGGCATGACTGCACCGACACATGGCACAACATTGTGCTCAAGTGGCGCACCCCTGCCTCTTCCCCCTCTGTGGCCGCCCTGGACACCCTGGAGTCCCCCTACTCCCTGGTCACCACGGCCACGTCCCCGACCACGCCCGCCACGAGGAGGACGCCCAGCTGAGGCGCCCCTCACCTTTGGTGTCCTCCCAACCATGGCACAGATGTAGTAGTGCCGGCACAGATGGAGTAGTGCCAATGGGAGGTGTACACCACAGTTGACCTGGGCAATTGGGGTGAAGGGGATGGGAAGCAAGATGTTAACAGCCCCCCTGCACCTGCAAGGCTGTATGTGACCCCGGTGATGTAGTGACGGGTCACGCAATGCTCAGGCACCCCAAAACTGCAGTAAAACCGTGCACGCAACCCTGCAGCCTACGTGCGTGGATTCAACCTCCTGCAGTACGCGGTGGCACCCAGTAACACGAATAACGCATACGCGTGGGACACGCAGGCTACTATGACAACGAAAATGGGTGCGATACACAGGGGCACCCGCAGTGGGAAAAAGAGCGTGTGCGACTCACCGTCTGACTAGCGCGATGCAGAAAAACACGCGTAGCCAATACCCATGCCAAAAGAAGAGATACGTCCTTGATAGCTGTGAAGTTGTGATGGCGTGCGAAACAACAGGAAGCAGCAACACACGTCGGTCTCCACGAAAAGGCACGTACAGCAAACTGCTGGGCCCACTCACCTTTAACCCGTGCTGAGGGAAACGCACACGCACGTCACGTCACTTATGTGCATGGGCCCTTTCCTCGTATTACACGCAGACCTGCAGTTTTTCACACACGCTGAAATGCCCATGCATGCCTGTACGCGTCACGTTACAGGGACGCTTGAGCTTGAGGGGCCTTCTGTCCAATGAAATTGCGTATGCGTGCAGACGCGCTTACGCGCTAAGGGCCTTTGCTCGAATTACACGCTGACGTGCCAAATTTTCACGTGCCAAATCACTCCGTATCAAGCTGGCCACGCGTAAGCACACGGAAGACCACGCTCCTGCCCAGAAGGCCGAACTACTGCCCCCCAGAGCCCCGAGCATGCTCCCACCTGCCATCTGCTGCTGCCTGACTGCCTGCTGCCCACATGCCCTGCCATTTGCTGCCTGCACATCAGCCAGGGGTGCTGTTGCTGTGACCACCCCTGCTGGAACCCAAGACTCCCGACTGGGATTCTATCGCTCCACAGCCCAGCCCCAGGACCCATTTGCCCACCCACTCCTGCCTCTGGGGTTGTCATGTCGGGGCAAACACCATCTGAGACCACTGACAACCCCCGGCCAGAGAGGCAGAGGGGCACCAGCTTCAGTGCCACCGAAGTTGGTGTCCTGGTGGAGCAAGTCCTGGGGCAGTATGATGCCCTCTTCGGAAGTTCCCGCGCCGACAAGGAAGGACGGACTCGGATCTGGACTGACATCGTGACTGCCATCAACGCGGAGGGGGTGGCAGTCCGCGACTTCCAACATGTCAAGAAGCGCTGGAAAGACTTCAGGTCCAGGACCCTGAACAAGGCCCGGCGCCTCTTGAAGGCAGCGGATGCCAAAGGGCGCCGGGGCCACTTGTCGGAAGAACAGATGAGGGTCCTGGAACGCATATCCCCAGCGCTCCACGTCCAGGTCCTTGAGAGGCAGAGGCGTCTGGATTCGAGCGGAAAGTGTACATGCATCCTGATTGTGAGCTGTGCGTGTGGTGATTTTTCAGCAGTGTGCAGGTTGCACATCTGTTTGTATGGGGTCGAGTATGGGTGGGGGTGTACAGGGCCATGGGGCTAACACATGCAAGGGCTGGAATGTGTGAGACATGGATGGTGCTTGTGTGTGTAGGCTTGCATGCCAAATGCAGTTGTGTGGGCACACATGTTTGGATGAATGTGTATGTAAGTAGACATGTCCGTGATGTCACGCATGTATGTTGTTTTCAGCTGCATGTATCAGCACTGTGTACATGTGCATCTGTGTGTATTTGACAAGGGTGCAACAGTGATGCAACATGGATGCATGTGACAGTGGTATGTGGAAGCCTGATCGGCAGATGTGACATGGATGCCCATCTGAACACTGCGACACTTGGCAGAGGTGTACACATGCATGCAAGTGTGGTGGTGTGTGTACATGTGTGGTGCACTTCCTGTGTTGCATGTGATGTCTGGCTCACCTTTGCCTGCTCATGCTGTTGTATGTGTATGGATGGTGCTGGCAGTTGCGATATGGCTGTGGTATGGCTCATGTGTGCGAGTTGAAATGACATGTGTGTTGGGGATTGTGATGACATGTCTGAGGTTTGCCAATGCCACTCATGTACAACTGTCACGTGTGTATGTGTCCATTGTACAGTGCCCTGATGCCTGTGTTTTATTTCTCCCTGTCTGCAGCGTCAACTGATGAAGAGGGCGGAGAAGGTGCTGTGGAGCACAGCGGCGGGGATCCCACCGCCAGCCGGAGACGCAAGGCCCGGCTCCCCTCCCATGTTGTCATCTCGTCGGGGAGTGAGGAGTCCGGTGCCGCGTCCCAGGCTGCAGCTGCCGGGGGGAGGTCCAAGAGGCAGAGGTTGGAGTTGGACTCCTCGACAGCAGAAGGGGCAGCTGGGACCCCACAGGGCCCAACGGGGGAAGATGGCACGGAGTCATCCAGGTTGGTGGGGGGGTTGGTGGAGGAGGAGGCCGTGCAAGCAACAGAGACAGGGTCTGGAGGTGGGGATCCCACTGGTGCTAGTGGTGCAGTGCAGGACCAGGGACAGGAGGCAGCACAGGCCGCCGCGGAGGTGCCTGTGTGCAATCCTGTCCCTGATCCTGTCCCTGCATCATCTTGCACCAGCAGGGATGCCTACGTCCAGACCCGTTTTCAGGCAGGGGATGAGCTCACGACAACTGGCCTTCCTCTGCCTGTGGACGTGGCTATCCGGGTCCGGGTTGAGCCTGTTCTGAGTGGTGTGGCGTTGCGTCAACGGGCCATGCGAGGTGACCTGCAGTCTTTTCATGAGGAGACTGCACGTCATCTCGAATGGCTCATTGCCCACGTCAGCCTGCTGGGACAGGTCACCCAGGCCGGATTCCTCCGTATGTTGGGGCTTGCTACGACCCCCTCCTCAACTGAACCCCCTACGCGCCAGTCGTCCTCCGTGCCATCGTCCCACCCATCAGTCACCTGGGTGCCCTGTGGAGCTGCCTCTGACGGTGTGGCCAGGCTGGTGGAGGAAGCATCCCTGCCACAGTCGGGAGTCGGATGTCCAGCAGGGGTGGCCACATCAACGACTGCACCCCAGCCGGCGGAGGATGTGCAGGCAGCAGGAGGCAGTGCACGGGCAGAGGCACAGCAGCAGCAGCAACGTGGTGGGAGCCATGAAGGCTCGGGGCCTTCAACATCGGAGGGGCAGGCATCGGCCGGAGGGCAGGAGGACCCAGGACAGAGAGTGTCTTCCGTGTGGCAGCGGATGGGCCACGCCATAGATGCGGAGCGGCAGTGGGTGGAAGAGGCACGGCTCACAATGGTCAGGGCGGAGAACTCCATGCGGAGGGCCCTGAGGCGGGCCGAGTGCCTCGAGGCAATCCGCAGGGGTTTGGAGGTGGACACGTCGACGGCTCTACGGACCCTCGGGGCCATGGAGGAGGACCACCTCCGGGACATTGAGCAGGAGTTCGATGATGCCTTGGCCCGGGACATCCAAAAGTGAGCCGTCAAACTAGCCCGCTGCCCTTGTACATAGTTATGTAGGTAGTGTTAGGTTTCCTTTTTTTTTATTTATTTTGGACCTTTTGGACATTGGCCACATTTTTGTATATAGTTTATTTTATTAGTTAGTGTAGTTAGATAGGTTTCATTTCTTTTGTTGGGATAATGGACCCTGGCTTGTTCGTATTTACATAGTTCACTGTTGGATTGTATTTTTCTTTCACATTTTAACCATGGAGCAATGGCTTTCAATTTTATTTCCCATTGGATTTTTTTTTGTGGACAGTGACTTTGGACACCATTACTTTGGATTATGATTTTTGCTTTTGCTTTTTTTCACGGACATGCTTCTTTTCATTTTTGTACATTCCCATTTCTGTTTCTTTATTTTTGATTCTATTTATGTTTCCTTTAATACATATTTTTCTAGTGAACTTCAATGTGTAGTATCTCATTGGTTTCATGCATATCATGATATGGGTTTTGAGATTCACTGACACCCATTGGTGTATGTGAGGGAAATGTGTTTGTTTCAGAACTTGCAATTGGTGTTCTGTCATGTAATTGCCAATTATGAGTGGGTGGATGCAATACTCGGGTGGGTGTTTTGCATTTGGAGGCTGACCATAGGGACCAGGGATCTAGATTGTGATGACATGTTGGCTGGGGAACATGAGTTGGACATGGGTGGGGGCCTGCTGGCAGGTGCCCCACAGTGCTGGGGGGTGGGGGGGTGGGAGACATGGGTGGGGGCCTGGTGGAAGGTGACCCTGCACTGCTGGGGGGTGGGGGTGGTGGGAGACATGGGTGGGGGCCTGCTGGCAGGTGCCCGACAGTGCTGGGGGGTGGGGTGGGGGTGGGAGACATGGGTGGGGGCCTGCTGGCAGGTGCCCCACAGTGCTCGGGGGTTGGGGGGGTGGGAGACATGGATGTGGGCCTGCTGGCAGGTGCCCCACAGTGCTGGGGGGTGGGAGGGGTGGGAGACATGGGTGGGGGCCTGGTGAAGGGTGACCCTGCACTGCTGGGGGGTGGGGGGGTGGGGAACATGAGTTGGACATGGGTGGGGGCCTGGTGGAGGGTGACCCTGCACTGCTGGGGGCTGGGGGTGGTGGGAGACATGGGTGGGGGCCTGGTGGAGGGTGACCCTGCACTGCTGGGGGGTGGGGGTGGTGGGAGACATGGGTGGGGGCCTGCTGGCAGGTGCCCCACAGTGCTGGGGGGTCGGGGGGTGGGAGACATGGGTGGGGGTCTGCTGGCAGGTGCCCCACAGTGCTGGGGGGTGCGGGGGTGGGAGACATGGGTGGGGGCCTGGTGAAGGGTGACCCTGCACTGCTGGGGGGTGGAGGGGTGGGGAACATGAGTTGGACATGGGTGGGGGCCTGGTGGAGGGTGACCCTGCACTGCTGGGGGCTGGGGGTGGTGGGAGACATGGGTGGGGGCCTGGTGGAGGGTGACCCTGCACTGCTGGGGGGTGGGGGTGGTGGGAGACATGGGTGGGGGCCTGGTGGAGGGTGACCCTGCACTGCTGGGGGGTGGGGGGGTGGGGAACATGAGTTGGACATGGGTGGGGGCCTGGTGGAGGGTGACCCTGCACTGCTGGGGGCTGGGGGTGGTGGGAGACATGGGTGGGGGCCTGGTGGAGGGTGACCCTGCACTGCTGGGGGGTGGGGGTGGTGGGGAACGTGAGTTGGACATGGGTGGGGGCCTGGTGGAGGGTGACCCTGCACTGCTGGGGGGTGGGGGTGGTGGGAGACATGGGTGGGGGCCTGGTGGAGGGTGACCCTGCACTGCTGGGGGGTGGGGGTGGTGGGGAACGTGAGTTGGACATGGGTGGGGGCCTGGTGGAGGGTGACCCTGCACTGCTGGGGGGTGGGGGTGGTGGGAGACATGGGTGGGGGCCTGCTGGCAGGTGCCCCACAGTGCCGGGGGGTGGGGGGTGGGAGACATGGGTGGGGGCCTGCTGGCAGGTGCCCCACAGTGCTGGGGGGTGGGGGGGAGGGAGACATGGGTCGGGGCCTGCTGGCAGGTGCCCCACAGTGCTGGGGGGTGGGGGGTGGGAGACATGGGTGGGGGCCTGCTGGCAGGTGCCCCACAGTGCTGGGGGGTGGGGGTGGGAGACATGGGTGGGGGCCTGCTGACAGGTGCCCCACAGTGCTGGGGGGTGGGGGGGTGGGAGACATGGGTGGGGGCCTGGTGGAGGGTGACCCTGCACTGCTGGGGAGTGGGGGTGGTGGGAGACATGGGTGGGGGCCTGGTGGAGGGTGACCCTGCACTGCTGGGGGGTGGGGGTGGTGGGAGACATGGGTGGGGGCCTGCTGGAGGGTGACCCTGCACTTCTGGGGGGTGGGGGGTGGGAGACATGGGTGGGGGCCTGCTGGCAAGTGCCCCACAGTGCTGGGGGGTGGGGGGGTGGGAGACATGGGTGGGTGCCTGGTGGAGGGTGACCCTGCACTGCTGGGGGGTGGGGGTGGTGGGGAACATGAGTTGGACATGGGTGGGGGCCTGGTGGAGGGTGACCCTGCACTGCTGGGGGTGGGGGTGGTATGAGACATGGGTGGGGGCCTGCTGGCAGGTGCCCCACAGTGCTGGGGGGTAGGAGGGGTGCAAGACATGGGAGGGGGCCTGCTGGCAGGTGCCCCACAGTGCTGGGGGGAGGGGGGTGGGAGACATGGGTGCAGGCCTGGTGGAGGATGCCCCTGGTGGCTGGGGGTGCATGGGGACATGCGTTGGTGGGCAGTAGTGCAAGTTGACATGTGGGTTGGCTGGGGGGCATGGCCATTGTGGATGGGGTGCCTGCAGGACATGTGCAGGGTAGGCCCCTGTGGTGTGAGCCACCTGCAGGGGCCGTGGAGGGTGTAGAGGGAACACCTGGGAGGACCCACACGTGCAATTCACGTGTGGTGCTCCCCGCGCACCCCTGTAATACACGTACTCTGATGGAATTGCATGTGGAACTTCCCACGCACCCCTGGAATGCACGTACCCTGCTGATGTTGCGTGTGATACTTCCCCCGCACCCCGAAATACACGTACCCTGATGAGATCGCGTGTGGAACTTCCCGCGCACCCCTGTAATACACGTACCCTGATGGAATCGCGTGTGGAACTTCCCGCGCACCCCTGGAATACACGTACCCTGCTGATGTTGCGTGTGATAATTCCCCCGCACCCCGAAATACACGTACCCTGATGAGATCGCATGTGGAACTTTCCGCCCACCCCTGTAATACACGTACCCTGATGGAATCGCGTGTGGAACTTCCCGCGCACCCCTGGAATACACGTACCCTGCTGATGTTGCGTGTGACACTTCCCCCGCACCCCGAAATACATGTACCCTGCTGAAATCGCGTGTGGAACTTCCCACGCACCCCTGAAATACACGTACCCTGCGGAAATTGCGTGTGGAACTTCCCGCGCACCCCTGAAATACGCGTACCCTGCTCGCACGGGGCCAATCGCGTGTGGAACTTCCCGCGCACCCCTGGAATACACGTACCCTGATGGAATCGCGTGTGGAACTTCCCGCGCACCCCTGGAATACACGTACCCTGCTGATGTCGCGTGTGACACTTCCCCCGCACCCCGAAACACACGTACCCTGCTGAAATCGCGTGTGGAACTTCCCGCGCACCCCTGAAATACACATACCCTGCGGAAATCGCGTGTGGAACTTCCCGCGCACCCCTGAAATACACGTACCCTGCGGAAATCGCGTGTGGAACTTCCCGCGCACCCCTGAAATACGCATACCCTGCTCGCACGGAGCCAATCACGTGTGGAACTTCCCGCGCACCCCTGAAATACACGTACCCTGCTGAAATCGCGTGTGGAACTTCCGCGCACCCATGAAATACACGTACCCTGCGGAAATCGCGTGTGGAACTTCCCGCGCACCCCTGAAATACGCGTACCATGCTCGCACGGAGCCAATCGCGTGAGGAACTTCCCGCGCACCCCAGTGATACACGTAGCCCGCTTGCCGTGCTGGTACAGGGTTAGCGCAGCCCTTTGCGCTGGATTGGATATTTTGATGGCTTTTCCCTGCGCGAGAGGCGTTCTTGGGGGCGTAACTGGCGCTGCTGCAGGGTTGCTGCGCCACTGTGCTCCACGGCTGGTTTTGGTGGCTGGAATCCATGAATACGCTGTGCGCGGAAATGGATTTTAGCGCACGCGGCTGGCGCAGGGATTCGCACGCGCACACTGTGCGCCAGCCGCGTGCGCCACTTGTGCGCTGTATTCTATGAATTACCCCCCACAATGTGTACTACTCACATTAGTAACCATGTATGTGTGATTTAGAACTCAAAGATACATTTTGTTTGCGTAATCATGCTTACCTTTGCATTAGTAATATGCTATGATAATTTCATTGGTTGTGCATTAACATCAAGTTTTGAACACATTACATAATACATTCATTAGTCTGTAGAACGTAATAAGTTAATTTAGCTTGCATCAAGTAGCTTTCTCAAGGTTATGACTGTATCCACACTTCATTTCAGTGGGTGATTAGCTCAGAATTTTCTGTAAAGAAAATAACATTCAAGTGGGAACACAAAAAGTTCCTGTTCACACTGTCTGTGTTGCTATGCAACACATCACCAATCGTATAAAGAAGCAGCTTTAAACTAAGCTTCTGATCCCATCCAGAAACCCTCACACATTGTAACAAAGCCTCCCACAACTTATATTTGCCTCAAGTCAGGCTATGAGTGAACTGTTGAGGAGTCGCTCTCTGTGTAAACCCGCTGTGTCTGTTCACTCTGTTCTTTAATTCTCAGAAATGGTAGCAAGGCCTACCCCCAACTGCCCCGGATCACATATCTGCTTGAGCCTCAGACCCAGTGTCCTGCTCTTTATGAGCTTTGCCCCTCACAGGTGCTCTTGAAAATGAGAGCCATGGAGACGTGTTCCTGTCCAGAGGATCATCTCAAGTAAAGATGAGGTGCTCATCTGTGGACCAGGTTTTGAGAGAAACCCTCCAAGATATCCACTAATTTGTAGATTTCTTGCAAGGCTTTCCTGGGAATTGTAGTTCCCAAATGTTGTCTTGCTCCCGAGTCTCTTTTCATGTTCCTCTGCCAAATGGTTCTTACACCAGGGCACAGGAGAACTCTGACACTCATTGAGAGCCCCTACCTACCTGCAGAGAATGCTGGCTCTGTCCTCGTTTGGCCCTCTTTTCAACTCATGGTTGGTACAAGCTGGCCAGCTCGTCCTTGGCCCCAGACAATAGGTGTCACTAGTTGCTTTGATGGCCTGGTTGGCGCTGCTGCTGCTTGCTGATGATCTTCTGGGTAGAAATGCTTTCTGGTATCTACAGAGGTGTTGCAAAGAGAAAGTAGACAGGGCATGTGCTTTCTAGAATATCGGGACTCTGAATGCATGCTAGGGTTATGCTCGTAGGCGCTATTTCAGAGCTTGCCTGCCCCTATACTTGACCCTCTGGGTCATTGCTAGAGCTGCAATTAAACTTAGTATTAATGTTAACAAAATATGGCTCTCAGTCTTCTATATGACAAGGTGAGGTATAGCCAGTGTCGTGATCACCTGTCCCAGATTCATCACCACGTCTGTATTCATTGAATTAATTTGCAGAAGAGCGGAAGGGGTGGGCGAGGTGCAGTGGCTGCGCCTGGCTGTGATCCATTCCAACCCCTTTATCCATCCATTGCTCAAAGCTGCAACTCCAACCAAACAGCAGACATCTACTGAAACCAATTCAATAAGCGGCTCCTCTGATGCCACTTCAACAGCCCCCAGTAAAACTTGTAGAAGTGAAGTTTCAGACACAGCCAAGGAATGGATGGATGCCATCAAACGGGGATCATACAATCAATGCGCCTACATACATTTCGAATGCAAAAATGAAGAACCTTTAGCTCTGGAATTTGACTGCAAGAATATGTGGGGAGGATTTACAGAAATAAAAAAGTAAGGTGAGTAGGGTGGGGTTTGAGGGGGACTGCAGGGGGTCTCCCCCGCATATACCTGAGTTGAAATGAAGAAAATAATTCAACATTTTCGTATTCAAAATTATTTTTTCACAGTGATCACATGGATCCAGCAAATGTATCATTTGCAAACCCTGGAACCCCCCCCTGCAACTTCTGCCACTTGCCACTGAAACCTGCTTTGTAATCAGAGAGGCAATTAAAAATTAAATGAAAATAGCGCTCTTATGCTCTTATGACAGCCTTCTTTACTTTTGGCAGTCCCCACCCCTACCCCAGCCACCTTCAGTTGGCTGCAATCGACAGAAGGCAGGACAAATGGCGAGAACTCCTGTTCCTGATGACCTGGAGCGATGGGGGAAGCAGAAAGCAAACATAGGAAGCTCATCAGGGGTGCAGATCTGGAAAGATCCTGCAGAGGCGTTGCTAGGGGTGGAGGGGCTCAGGGGGCTATAGCCCTGGGCCTTTTGGTTGTAGCCCCGGATAGAATCTCTGGGGCTACAACCAAAAGGCTATAGCTAGCCCCGAATCCTGCCAGTCCCGACATTAGTGTAGCCCCGGATCTTTTCCAGACCTAGCAACACCCTGTAGGATCCCGTCTTATCCTCCTGGAATTATGGCTGGAGATCAGGTGAGTAAGTGGGGGGAGCTTTCTGCATGTTTGTGCCATGTAGTACGGCACCATGCGATCAAACATCCTCGACAATGCAGCTTGCATTGCCCCTTCAAACTTTTTCATGGCCATGTGAAGCAAGCCTCCTACTGTGCACCAATGAAGCAGGGTCACACCAGTGCTTCAAGCATACCCGTAAAGACACTTGAGTAACTGGTGCAGAAGGCAGCCAAAGAGAAATGCTCGTGATCACCTGGTCGATAACATGTAGAAACAGAGCGTGAGCGCCCGTGATATTCTGCCTAAACCGCTAGAACACATGACTCACTCAGTCTGAAATGGTTCTGATGAAATGTATTAACTTCAGTGGGAAAGAGCACCTGTAAATAATATCTGGAAGTTAACTAATGCTGATAAAAAATAAAAAAAAAACAGAAAGTGGCCCAATTTTAGAGAGGCGTGGTTTTACCCAGGGGTCAAGCCCTACAAGAAAAGTGGGGAACTCATTAACATACTAACTGAGAAAAAGTGGGGGACTATGTCCACCTGCTACCCTCGACTTGAGCCCTGGTTTTACCATCTGCTTTGTACCGCAGCTCTCCCCCTGACCATTCTTCTGTCTGTTTTTTAGAAGGGTCTGAGTTAATTTCCCAACTTAGTACAGCACATCCCGCCTCCTACATTACTCAAAGGAGCTGGCAGGTGGATGGGGCCATGTGAAGCTGTCCCTCAAAAAGAAAGACCTGCCTCTAAATACCACGGGTACCACGCGGACCACTCCTGGCTTTCTGCCAACACCATTTCGAATTCTACATCTTGTTCGCATTAATAAAAATGCATTACAAGCCCCAGCATTACAATTAAAAAGCTGTGCTTCTAATATGCAAGGCCAGTAGAATTTGTCACATGTGACAAGGGCCCAGTTGGCAGCTACTGTATGGAGCGTTTAAAAATGATAGCCTTTCTTTTAGCACTGATCATATTTTTGCCAAATGACCTTACCAACAGGTTAACTTTATAATGAAATGCTTTTTTACAACAGACTTGCAGTTGCATAGCACTGTAAATAACAGATGCTATGCTAGCAAACTCAATTTCTATTCAAACTTAGAAGGATGACAGAGTGAGCCAATTTAGTAGGGTGCCACCCATGGGAGTGACGCCCATCATCTCAATCTGGTTATCCTTCTACACACTCCACTGATAGAGCGCTTCTCCATGTATCTAACTATTCTTTCCACTAGACACAATAAGCTCTCTTGTATGTTAATACATTTAGATCGTTGACACTGTCGATCACACTACTCTCCTCTTAGCGCTTTGACACTGTTGATCGTCCTACTCTCCTCTCAGCGCGCTGACCGCCCTACTCACCTCTCAACGCGTTTTGCTTTGGGTTTTTCAGGTTCTGCTTTCCAATGGCTGAGCTCTTACCTCTCTGCTCGATCTTTCCATCTCACGGTCTGGCAGCGCCTCTTCTTCTAGCCCCCTCCTCCATGGTGTTCCCCAAGGTTCCGTCATGGGCCCTTCCTTTTTTCTATCTACACAATACCCCTTCCATCTCTTATAGAATGCTTTCATCTTTTGTGTCATTCCTACGCAGTGCACTCCCAGATTTTCTTTTCTTTTCCATCTTTTTCTGATTCTCTACACTCTCGCGTCTCTTCTTGTCTCCAAGATATCCAAACCTGGATGTCTTTGCGTTTTCTTGCTCTGAATATCTCTAAAAACTGAACTGCTCTTCTTTCCTCCACTTTCTGTCTCTCCTCCACTTTCCATTCCCTCAATCTTCTTACCCCGGTCCCTTATCTCACCATCTCCTACTGCCTGTAACTTAGGGGTTACTTTTGATTCTGCGCTATCCTGCTCCCAACACGTCTCGTCTTCCACCCGCACCTGTCGTTTTCATTTCTTTAATCTATGTAAAATGTGCCCCTTCCTTTCCTTCCAGGCCACTAAGCTCTTCTTGTTCTCTTCTATCTTCTCTACACTCGGCTGTTGCTCAGCCTTACTTGTTGGCCTGCCCTCCTCTCATCTCACCTCTCTTCGTTCTATCTTCAGTTCTGCTGTTCGCCTTCTCTTTCAACTACCACTTGCTCCTCTCTTAAGCAGTCTGTTCTCTCCATCTACCTTCTTCGCTTTCACGGCTGCCTTCTTTTTCACTTTCTTTGTGTTGTATTCAAGTGCTATCACGGTCTTGCTCCTCCCTATGTATCTTCCCTTATTTCTCCTTACATTCCCACACACTCCCTCCGCTCTCAGCCCCTTCACCTTCGTACCCATCTGAAGCCTCCCTGTGCTCCTTTGCGGTTCCAGTAATTTTCCCTTCTCGCTCCTAAACTATGGAACAACCTACCTCTTGACATACATGCCTCTCCCACCCTTCATAACATTCAATCCCGTGTTAATGGCCATTTTCTACTGTCTCTTGCCTCCAACCTATCTATCTTTTAACATGTTACTTATTTTTGTGTAGTACGTTTCTTATTTACTGTTTATTTGATGAAAGCACTCAATATATGCACATAAAATACAAGCTAACAGGCTGGGATTGGCATATTAGGGCAGCAACTGGACATTTGGTTTACATGCAAGGCTTCATCTGGCTTATGATGAAGCTATAATATCTGTAAGGTTACACATTACATATGATGACAATATCATATGTATGAGGCATTAACTCATACCTGGCATATTTGAGGCAGTATGACTGCAACAATTGGACATGTGAAGGTGCACTTTGTCTAATGTGACTACCATCCACATGAGAGTAAGTATCCATTTCTGAGGCATTTTATGCTGCACTATGATGGCAAGAATTGGACATGTGTGGCTGCACATTACGTATGGTGAATATACCATTGATGTGAAGCCTTGACCAATATTGGATGGCATGGCTGGGGAATTCGAGGTTGACATATGACATATAATGATAGCCACTGGGCGAGTGGGGGCTCAACTTCCAAATGGTAGCTCCAATGAATTGGGGAATTAACTAGGGTTGATCCACATTGCTGGGATATTTAAAGCTGGGCCTGGAATTTGATGCCAGAAATTTGAAATGAAAGTCTATAGGTTACATCCTTTGACTCTACCTGGTGTTTAAGGTTATAGAATGATCGACAGGTTAGGAGCATCTGCATGTAGGAGGCTACACTTGGCATATGTTGGCAGCACCTGCAAATGTGGTGCTGAATGTACATGCCAACACCAGGCATAATATGTGGGTGCACCTGGCCAGTGTTAGTTTTGCTTGGTGTTACCCTGTCATATCATGTAGTGAAGCGCTGGGCGATCTTCCACCTGGCTTCCACTAAATAATCAAACCGCTGCAGAGCGAAATCCTCCTCTGTCCAGGTAGGCGGCGTGTTGCGTCACACACTTAATCGCTCTGCCGCTAATTCCACTGTCTCTTCCCAACACCATGCAAATCATTTTACAAGCACGTCCCACACAGTTTCCTGAGCCAAATTCACACACTAGTGTCAGCTGTTACACTAAACCAAGCTATGCGTGAGTAAGCGTTCATGGAAGCCGCCTCAGTGCAACATGTGCAACACAAGTTGGTGATGTGACAATCAGACAAAGTGACATCTGACTCAGATACAAATCCCAAAGCCATAGCAAAGCTAGGCTAGACTGCATTTCTGCGAAATGCAGACAATTCATTTGAAAGATGTTGCAGAAATATCAAATAAAATTGAATTATGCTGAGCATTGCCTAAGATCACCCCTAAAATCAATGCCTAACAGCCCCGTCTAACATAACATTCTCCAGCAACTGCAAGTCCCGCCTATGGACAGGTGGATCTGTCCACCCAAACTCGAATAACCGAACCTGTTAAACGTTTGTGAAGTTGGGTGGCTCCCAAATACAGTGGGAAATCAAGGTTATTTGCCCAGGCTTCCTATGGGGTGAGGAGCAGGGTATTCCCTCTGATCTTTCTCTTAGGCACTGTCAGATCCCAGCACAGCTTGTTTTCTCCCACCGGAGCTCACAGGGGCTTAAGAGCAGTACATGATAGTGTTAGAGGTCACTGTTTACTTCTTAAGTCTCTGACTGTTTTTCAGGTAGTGGAACCACAGCAGAGCTTTTACCCCAAAAGTTTACTAATGTCAGCCTTGAAGCAATTTAGAGCGATTCTATTCTTATTTAAAATTGAATTGGAAAGTGAAAAGGTAAAAGTTACAAGGCTGCACTCTGATCTCCCAACACTGAGGCTGATCAGTATCAAAATATTTGAACACTTGAAAAAAAAGTGGAGATCAAGAAATTGCGCCAATGATATTTAATAGCGATACAGTTTTTATAGGTTTGAAACAATTATATTTGTATATACAATTCCTTCAGTTTTCAGTGCATAATAAATTTGATTCGTTACAGTCCCCTCTATTGGGTTGCATAGAGGAAATATTTAATGGGAGGTGTTGTTTAGCAGATTGGGTTCCTTTTAATTTTCTCTATTAAGTTGCATAGAGGAAACGTGTCTACTCAATTGTAGTATCCTCAGTTGTTTAGGCAGAGTTGTTACTGTCCTTATAGATTAGCAAAATCCTCCAGGGAATCTTTTAGTTTCACAAAGTCCTCAACGGTTTGGCAATATTATGCCCTTTTGTGCAGAGGCCCAGCTAGAAAGGGACAGAACCCTACCGTTCTTCCTGGGGAATGAAAGCTAAACCTGCTGACAGCATGATTCTTATTGGGATTTTTTTTTAAAATGTATAATCATGCAAGACTACAAGTAATTTTCAATTCTACTTGACCCTGGTGAAAACGGCAATAAACTAATCACAAACAGTATATTATAGCAATAAAGAACAAATTGAGAACATACATGCACTTTGATTAATTTATTAAACAAAAAACATAACCCTCATGTAATATGGCCATTATTAAAATCCACAATAATAAAATCGTATATGCTATTTTAAGGAAAATTAGGATTAGGAGGATGTGCGTGAGGTGTACAACAGAGTCAATGGGAGGATAAGGAAAAATCAGTGGCCACTCCAGCAATTGGCATCGGGCAGATGCTGACTGCAGTCTGGCCAAAGAACAAACCCGAAGGATTGCAAGTGCAGCGGCGGAGGAGGATAGAGAGAGGGTGAGGTGCAGTAGCAGATCAAGCGCAGGGACAGCGCAGTCCTTTAGAAAGAGGTGTGCACCGCCCTTGAGGAAGCTGCCAGGCAGGAACACCCACATAACCCACTGTGCCGCCCTGCTAGGAACTTGACAGAGTGGGGCTGTACAGAACGGAGCATCACAAATGAATGACGTCCACCAGGGGAACCCACATTGGTGTCGGAACCAGGAGTTTACTGGCAGAGTCACCCACATTCCCTGCGACACTGATGCACTGAAAGCATTTCTTAATGTGTTAACTATAATACGGACAAATGTATTTGGCTACACCCTGCATAATCCACATCTAGGATTTTACAAATCGTACACACCTTCCAAAGTACAGCTTTCAGGGCTAATTGCTTGCAGCTGGTGTGACCACAACAATTCCCCTCAAATGGTGTTTCGCTAGTACTGGGTCGACCGCGGTCCACCCGCCACCACCGCTGCTTTGGCTCTGCCAAGAAAGAAAATAAACGTTTGTTTCCCCTTTAACAGTGGCTTAACAAAACATTACTGGGTTTACCACCTCCCCTTTACTGTATAAGTGAGTGCCAAGGGGGTTTCCAGCATGACACGTTTGCAGTGTATATGTCCCTCTGTAGCGGGTAGCAGCGCACTTACTTCTTCTAGCTGGTGTTGACTCAGAGTGTACGGCTCTCCCTCTCGAGTCGATCAATTCTGGATTTCAGATGCATGGGGTCAGGCAGCAGGGCGCACTCGCAGGCCAGGCAGAGCAGCAGGGCAGCCAGGCATCGGGGCGGGCAGCGGGGCAGGCACCCGCCGGTCACGAGTCAATCTTAGTCACTCAGCACGACACCATGAGTCACACTCACACGAAGATACAACCCGGGCAGCCAGGACGGTCAGGACCTGGGCAGGGGGTGGCAGGCAAGCAGCAGCCAGCAGCACACTGACTGTACAACACAAACAGGCCTGGGCACTGTTGTTGGAGGTGGACTGATTAGTGCGTGCATGCTCGGGCATAGACCGGTTCCAAAGGCATGTGCCAGTTAAGGTTATTTTCTTGGCTGCGATTTGCTACATTTAGAGCAAATGTGTTTGAGTTGCGCGTTGGTCGCAGTTATGCGGCTCCAGATAGTCTGGCGGATCACAGGGGGTGATTTGCATGTTGGACCCCACAGAGGCGGCGCACTGCTCCCCCACCCCCATAAGGAGAAGTGGGGTAACAGGCTACTATATCAGAGAGGTCCATAAGGACTACTAAAGTTAGCTTCTACCAATACAATATGAGCTGTTAATAGTTAAACCTGCATGCAGCAGCAGTGTCTGCTGCAGGATGGGCGCCCAGGGGCCCACCCTCTACTTTTCAGGAGCTCTGGGCCCTGCAAGACTGAACGCTGTTTGCAGTACGGAGCAAGAGTCTTTCACTCGCTGAAGAGCACAAAGGGGGTATGACATCTTACCTCACAATATTGAAACAAGCAACTGCCAGCCACCAGTGAGTGCCCAAGCACATTCTGTCATTGCTCACATAATAATCACAGTGTGCAGTAGGCCGGCCGTGCCCCTGCACCCTCGACACACCCCTGCTCCTCCTGCTGTGCCGGTGTCCAGGACTGCGTGCGATGTGCCATGCGCGGCCGTGCTGCTGCCGGGAGGGCAGGCGCAATGAAAAATGCCCCAGGCCCCGGGCCATACAAGTACAGTGCGATGAAGGGCCTGGGGGGTTAGTCGCAGGGTCGTGGAAGAAACGGCACGAAAAGGCATGGGGAGGGGCAGCCAGGCGGCGCCCGCACAAAAAGCATTGCCAGGGAACAACCAAAGCAACAAGGAAACGTGTGAGGGGAAAGCAACAGGCGGGCCGGGGGAAGTCCGGCCCCCCAAGGGTACAACAATGGGGCAGAGAGGTATAAGTAGCCCCATGCAAGGGAAGGAAAGCACAAACCAGGTAAGGAGCTCACCTCATTCGGGTAAGCTCCTAGGCCCTGGAAAAGGGGGAGAAGGAAACGTTTTTTCTTTTCCCACTGGACGGTTCGTTACGCTCACCTCATCGGGTAGGCTGAAGCAACTTGTCCCTGGAAGCAGTCCGCTCACCTCGATCGGGTAAGCGACGTGAGAAGAGCAGCAGTCAACTCATCCATCAGCCGAGGGATGGCCAGCAGGAGCGCCGCCCCATCAGCAGTGGGGAATCTGAGAAAAGCCCACGGCCGGGATTGGGAGGCTGTGCCTTGAAGGAGGAGGAGGCCAGCCGCGCAGGAAGAACACCGGTGCAGTCTGGACGAGCAGCAGAGCACGAGTGAATGCCCAGGAGAGAGAGCAGGTGAGCGGCATAACACGGCAAGGACCTCCAGGGCCGCCGAAGGAGGGGATTACACAGAGACATTAAGAGATGCCGTGCAGGACAGTGGCTGGCGGCTCAATTACAAACGAAAAGAAGAGCAGCAAAGAAGGGGCAGGGCTTAAACATATGAAAAGCCCGGCTGGGGAAAATCTTGAAATTTTAAAGAGACAAGCACGCATTTTGCAGCTTGCCCGGCTGGGGAAGGGCAGAGAGGAGCATTTTTAAAGGGATAGAGTATAAAAGCCAAGCTAAGGAAAAAACTCGAACTTCCAAGGAGAAAAGCACGCATTTACAGCAGGCCCGGCTGGGGAAGGGCAGAAAGAAAAATTGTATTTAAAGGGACAAGGGATAAGTGGGCACAACACTACCCTAGAGGAAAGCTCAAAGAGACATCAAAGATTGTTTGGTTAAGTTTTCGGTGGCACAATCACTAGACAGTTGAGGCCCAGAGATTAAAGGTGGAGCAAAAAGAAAGCATTCAGACAAGAAGGATGGTAGAGAAGAGAGCAAGAAGGGCACAGGAATTCAGCGAATGGGCCAGAAAGGCGGAAAAAGTATACAGGGCAAAATGGGTTCTGGAAGTAATGCAAAAAGAGGAAAGGGCAAAGGTAATGTCGCCTTTGCTGCTAGAGGATTCCAGCAGCAACGAAGAAGAAGAAGCAGTACCACAAGGACAGAAGAGGGGGAGAGAAGAGCCAAGGAGATCGCAAGACCAGACAGAGGAACCCAGGAAGAAGAAGAGGAAGGAAAAGAATAAAGGTACTGTGAAAAATGTGAAAAATGATGATAAAGTGGGGAGGCAAATTCTTGAAATATTGAAAACCTGCATCACGAGTACAGGTAAGTCGCCCATAACCAGTGGCAGGAGGGGCTGAGGGGATAGGGGAGCCAGGGAGGAGCAGGGGGTGTCATCATCCGAGACAGAGAGCAGCGATGATGAGGAGAGGGACCACCTGAAGGCATGGGTGAAATGGAAGGGTGTCATAAGCAAGGAAAAGCAAAGGGGCTCTGTCCCCCTGGGCAAAGGAAGTGGGATGGGGTTGGAACCTATAGAGGCCCCGGTCCCAACACCTCAGGGCGCACTCGCAGGCCAGGCAGAGTAGCAGGGCAGCCAGGCATCGGGGAGGGTAGCGGGGCGGGCACCCGCCGGTCACGAGTCAATCTTAGTCACTCAGCACGACACCATGAGTCACACTCACACGACGATACAACCCGGGCAGCCAGGACGGTCAGGACCTGGGCAGGGGGTGGCAGGCAAGCAGCAGCCAGCAGCACACTGACTGTACAACACAAACAGGCCTGGGCACTGTTGTTGGAGGTGGACTGATTAGTGCGTGCATGCTCGGGCATAGACCGGTTCCAAAGGCACGTGCCAGTTAAGGTTATTTTCTTGGCTGCAATTTGCTACATTTAGAGTAAATGTGTCTGAGTTGCGCGTTGGTCGCAGTTATGCGGCTCCAGATAGTCTGGCCGATCACAGGGGGTGATTTGCATGTTGGACCCCACAGAGGCGGCGCACTGCTCCTCCACCCCCCATAAGGAGAAGTGGGGTATCAGGCTACTATATCAGAGAGGTTGATAAGGACTACTAAAGTTAGCTTCTACCAATACAATATGAGCTGTTAAGAGTTAAACCTGCATGCAGCAGCAGTGACTGCTGCAGGATGGGCGCCCAGGGGCCCACCCTCTACTTTTCAGGAGCTCTGGGCCCTGCAAGACTGAACGCTGTTTGCAGTACGGAGCAAGAGTCTTTCACTCACTGAAGAGCACAAAGGGGGTATGACATTGTACCTCACAATATTGAAACAAGCAACTGCCAGCCACCAGTGAGTGCCCAAGCACATTCTGTCATTGCTCACATAATAATGACAGTGTGCAGTAGGCCGGCCGTGCCCCTGCACCCTCGACACACTCCTGCTCCTCCTGCTGTGCCTGTGTCCAGGACTGTGTGCGATGTGCCATACGCGGCCGTGCTGCTACCGGGAGGGCAGTCGCAATGAAAAATGCCCCAGGCCCCGGGCCGTACAAGTACAGTGCGATGAAGGGCCTGGGGGGTTAGGCGCAGGGTGGCGGAAGAAACGGAACGAAAAGGCATGGGGAGGGGCAGCCAGGCGGCGCCCGCACAAACAGCATTGCCAGGGAACAACCAAAGCAACAAGGAAACGTGTGAGGGGAAAGCAACAGGCGGGCCGGGGGAAGTCCGGCCCCCCAAGGGTACAACAATGGGGCAGAGAGGTATAAGTAGCCCCATGCAAGGGAAGGAAAGCACAAACCAGGTAAGGAGCTCACCTCACTCGGGTAAGCTCCTAGGGCCTGGAAAAGGGGGAGAAGGAAACGTTTTTTCTTTTCCCACTGGACGGTTCGTTACGCTCACCTCATCGGGTAGGCTGAAGCAACTTGTCCCTGGAAGCGGTCCGCTCACCTCGATCGGGTAAGCGACGTGAGAAGAGCAGCAGTCGACTCATCCATTAGCCGAGGGATGGCCAGCAGGAGCGCCGCGCCATCAGCAGTGGGGAATCCGAGAAAAGCCAGCGGCCGGGATTGGGAGGCTGTGCCTTGAAGGAGGAGGAGGCCAGCCGCGCAGGAAGAACACCGGTGGAGTCTGGACGAGCAGCAGAGCACGAGTGAATGCCCAGGAGAGAGAGCAGGTGAGCGGCATAACACGGCAAGGACCTCCAGGGCCGCTGAAGGAGGGGATTACACAGAGACATTAAGAGATGCCATGCAGGACAGTGGCTGGCGGCTCAATTACAAACGAAAAGAAGAGCGGCAAAGAAGGGGCAGGGCTTAAACATATGAAAAGCCCGGCTGGGGAAAATCTTGAAATTTTAAAGAGACAAGCACGCATTTTCCAGCTTGCCCGGCTGGGGAAGGGCAGAGAGGAGCATTTTTAAAGGGATAGGGTATAAAAGCCCAGCTAAGGAAAAACTCGAACTTCCAAGGAGAAAAGCACGCATTTACAGCAGGCCCGGCTGGGGAAGGGCAGAAAGAAAAATTGTATTTAAAGGGACAAGGGATAAGTGGGCACAACACTACCCTAGAGGAAAGCTCAAAGAGACATCAAAGATTGTTTGGTTAAGTTTTCGGTGGCGCAATCACTAGACAGTTGAGGCCCAGAGATTAAAGGTAGAGCAAAAAGAAAGCATTCAGACAAGAAGGATGGCAGAGGAGAGAGCAAGAAGGGCACAGGAATTCAGCGAATGGGCCAGAAAGGCGGAAAAAGTATACGGGGCAAAATGGGTTCTGGAAGTAATGCAAAAAGAGGAAAGGGCAAAGGTAGTGTCGCCTTTGCTGCTAGAGGATTCCAGCAGCAGCGAAGAAGAAGAAGCAGTACCACAAGGACAGAAGAGGGGGAGTGAAGAGCCAAGGAGATCGCAAGACCAGGCGGAGGAACCCAGGAAGAAGAAGAGGAAGGAAAAGAATAAAGGTACTGTGAAAAATGTGAAAAATGATGATAAAGTGGGGAGGCAAATTCTTGAAATATTGAAAACCTGCATCACGAGTACAGGTAAGTCGCCCAAAACCAGTGGCAGGAGGGGCAGAGGGGATAGGGGAGCCAGGGAGGAGCAGGGGGTGTCATCATCCGAGACAGAGAGCAGCGATGATGAGGAGAGGGACCACCCGAAGGCATGGGTGAAATGGAAGGGTGTCATAAGCAAGGAAAAGCAGAGGGGCTCTGGCCCCCTGGGCAAAGGACGTGGGTGGGGTTGGAACCCATAGAGGACCCGGTCCCAACACCTCAGGGGGCACCAATGATACCGAATCTAGAAGGGGTCCTGCAGGGTACTATTCCACAAGGGACAACACCCAGCCAGCCAGTAGCACCGGTAGGAGCAACGGCAGTACCAGTGGCAGGGAACCCACCGCAGGGGGTGGTACCACCAGTGGTAACGGCGGCAGTTACAGCAGACAAAGAAGGGGGGCCGGTCATGACTAAATATGGCAGACCAACAATGCGGAAGGACGCACAAGGCCGGTCCATGAAGGCAATGGCATGGTATATAAACGACAAGGTAAAAGAAAAAATATGGAGGAAAGAATTTATTGACATCTTTACTCTGCTAGATTGTCAGAAAAGATGGATGAACGTGTCAATAGAGGACATAAAAGAAGATGAGAAAGGCATACTTAGGAGGGGAACGGTAACAGAGTTTTGACAACTGGATGGCGGCTTTACAGATAATGTCCACCATTATATTGCAGAAATTCCCAGAGGACGGGATAGCATTAGTCGCATACCAGCAGAGGGTTTTAAAGGTGTACAAGGCATTCGGGGGGGGGTGCATGGCAGGAATACGACCACAAGTTCAGAAAAGAGATGGATTGCTTCCCAGATAAGGGGTGGGATGAAGAAAATTGTAATCTTTACATATTTAACGTATTGAAGGAAAAATGGGAATCCAGGGAACGAAACTCGGGAGGGCAGCAGAGAAGGCAGTATTGGCAGAACGATTATAAAACCGACTATAGACAATATAACAGAAGATACGAATAAAGCTATGACAGATCCAGGGAGCAAAACTTTCAGAATAGGCAATATGGGTCACAGAGGGGTTGGCAGAGCAGCTTACCACCAACTACACAGGGAGGCGGCAGCGGAAACCCGTGGGCACCACGGGCAGAGCAGGGGCAATGTCGGAATTTTGAAAAAGGGGTACCATGCAGCTGGGGCTGGAAATGCAAGTTCAGCCACAAGTGCGAGAAATGTAAAGCGGACCATAGCAGCTCCAAGTGCACAAGGGCAACAGCGCCCAGCAACAGAAGCAATGAGAAGCGGAATTAGGGGCTGGGGCGAGAAGGGAGCTACACCAGTTAGAATTGAGAGAATGGAAGGGTGGCTCCAATCATTCCCAGACCAAGATGCTGCCAATGTGATCAGAAAAGGTTTCCAAGAGAGGTTTAACATTCCATTTACAGGGCAAGGGTCGCACAATATCCCAAAAAACTTAAAATCAGCCATGGAGAACAAAGGGATAGTGTCCCAGAAAATCCAAAAAGAGGTGGAACTGGGTAGGATCAGGGGCCCTTTCACAGCTTTACCATTTAAAGATTTAATATGCTTCCCGCTAGGGCTGGTCCCAAAGAAGGAGAAAGGGGAATACAGACTAATCCACCACCTCTCATACCCCCCCGGGGCTTCAGTCAACGATGGTATCCCCCAAAATGAAGCAACAGTAACTTACTCGGACTTCCAAAAAGCAGTGGAGGTAGTCAGGAAGGCAGGTGAAGGGGCATTGATGGCAAAGGCAGATATCAAATCAGCCTTCCGGCTGTTGCCAGTCAACAGCGAATCACAGAAATGGTTATGTATGCAATGGGAAGGGGAGTATTTCATGGACAAATGTCTACCTATGGGTTGTGCCATCTCATGTGCATATTTTGAGAGGGTAAGTTCATTTCTGCAATGGGCAGTCACAAAGGAGATGGGGGAGGCAAAGATGGTACATTACCTGGACGATTTTTTTGTTCGTGGGGCCCAAAGGTTCAAAAATATACAAGGCCACATTGGACAAATTCATAGAGTTAACGAGCGATTGGGGTTTCCCGCTGGCGGGGGAAAAATGATGGGCCCACCACAGACAATCCAATTCTTGGGGATAGAAATTGACTCAAGGCGGGGGGTTGCCGGATCCCGGAGGATAAGGTAGCAGACCTACTTGAGACAATAAATGACCTAAAAGGGAGGAACAAAGCCACGGTGAGAGAGCTGCAAGCATTAGCAGGGAAGCTAAACTTTGCTGGTAGGTTCATACCACAAGGAAGAGTTTTTCAAAAGGAGCATTGAGCTAAGGACAAGAGGGGCCAAAATGGGGCACCACAGAGTCCGTATAGGGGGAGGAATTAAGAGAGAAATGGAAATTTGGGAAGAATTCCTAAGGTCATTTAATGGGTCGGTCATCTGGTGCTCACCTATCAACGAGGAGGGGAAAAGAGTGTTGTTCACGGATGCGGCAGGGGGTTTTGGTTTTGGCGCAATACTAGGGAGAGTGTGATGCACAGAGAAATGGCCAAAGGCATGGCAGGAGGCAGAATGGACTAGGAATATCACGCTGCTAGAACTCTTTCCAATATGGGTAGCTTTGTGTGCATGGGGAGAAGAGCTGAATAACAAGGAGATGACGGTTTGGTCAAACAACATGGCAGTGGTGCAGGTGTTGAATAAAGGGAGTGCATCATGCCCAGTGGTATTGGAGTTAATGAGAGCAGTCACAATGGAATGCCTAAAAAATAATATATGCATAAGGGCAAGGCACATCGCTGGAGAAGCAAATGTGGTAGCAGACGCATTGTCTCGTTTTCAGTGGGAAAGGTTCAGAGAGCTGAGGCCGGACGCCGAAAAGGAGAAAACGCCCACGCCAAAGAAGGCATGGGTCCCATTAAAAGCACTGGAAAGAAAGGAACGGTTGACTACAATGTTAACTCAAAAGAAATGGGAAAACCACAGGAAACGGAACGGGTCATAGACAAGCTGACCCGGAACGTCCTAACATACAAAGCGGGTAAGCAGTACGAAAAACATGTAAAAAATGTATTGGTGGAAACAGGAGTGCAAGATGTGGGTAAAATTTTGACAGAGAAAATGTGTGAATTTCTGGAAGGGGCATTTGCCAAAGGGAAAAAGAAAAGCTGGGCGGAAGCAAACTTAGCTGCAGTCGCATACACCGCGAAGGTAGCCGGTGTACCAGACCCAACAGACAGCCCACGATAAAGTATGCAATGAAGGGCTGGGCAAAGTTAGAAGGGAAGAATCCGGACAGTAGGAGGCCCCTGAATTTTGGGAAATTAGTGATTCTGTTGAAAGTATTACAAAGTACATGTAGCAGCACATATGAAACGGCACTGTTCAGGGCAGCATTTGCGTTGGCGTATTATGGGGCTTTGCGGGTAGGGGAACTAGTGGCCTGAAACACGGTAGCGGGAGACGGTCTGGCGAAGGACGATGTTAGCATGGGAAGCAAGGGCATGTCCATAATGTTGAGAAAATCCAAAACAGACCAGACAGGGAAGGGGAGAGCTATAGAACTCAATTGCATCAGAGAGAAGGACCACTGTCCTAGATGCATCACCCAGGCATTTTTGGATATCAGACCATAGGTCGGCGGGCAATTGCTAATTCATAGGAACGGCAGGACACTCAGCAGGTACCAGTTCCAGGCGTTACTAAAACAAGCAGTAGCTAAGGCAGGATGGGATCCAGCTGAATTCGGGACTCATTTGTTTAGAATAGGAGCAGCTACTTCTGCATGGGCAGGGGGCCTGGGAGCAAAGGGTGTGAAAAAGATTGGGGGGTGGAGGTCGCAATGTTTTAAGAGATATATAAGGGAGGAACTGATATGAAAATCTCCCCCACCTTTTCCCCAGAGACAGGCCCCTACAAATCGGCATTGATAGTGGGGCACTCCTTTGTGACACAGGCAGGCAGGTGGACAGAGGAAGTTAAGCAAGGACTCCACTTCAAGAAAACAATCACGTCCTGGTGGGGCCTCCCCGGGATGCACTGGGAGGACATTCACGACAGGTTGTCGGACCTGATCGGCTTCAGGGACCCTCCCCCGAGTACCTGGTGATACACCTTGGGGGTAATGATCTGGTCAGCACGAATAGGGGAGAATTACAGAGAAGCATTTGCGAGTCCCTCCATAGCATAGCGCACAGTTGGTGGAAAACAGAGATTTTTATGTCTGAGGTAATAGCACGGAGGATCTGGTATGGTGCGCATCGGAGGCAGGCCATCGAGACAGCGAGAAGGAAGCTAAACAAAGCAGTCGAGAAATATTGCAGGAGCACAGGGCTCCACTTCATAAAGCATGGTCTCTCCCAAAATAATCCAGAGATGTTTCACCAGGACGGCGTATACCTGTCTATTAAGGGGATGGAGGTTTTCTCTGACAACATTTTTAGGGCACTGGAAGAGCGGGGACGCAGATAGAGGCGCTTTTGGGGGGGACCTGGCGGCCGAGGCAACACCCACTCAGGTGTGGCGCCATGTGTCTGGCAACAGATGCCCAAGGGTAACAAAGACTTGCTGAGGAGAAGGCTGGGCATCTCCAACCACGGACACGAAGTGCCCAAAAGCAACTGTTGTGATGTATTCTGTTTGTGTGTGAAGGAAAGCACAAACCAGGTAAAGAGCTCACCTCATTCAGGTAACCTCCTAGGGCCTGGAAAAGGGGGAGAAGGAAACGTTTTTGCCACCCAACCCGCCCTGCAAAAACAAAGAAAGCAGAAATAATGAGGAGCCAGAACGTCGAGTACTTTCTTCGGTACACGGTAGAAGAAAGTCGTAGGCGGTGGCACATGTCCGGGAACGGATGCCCAAGGGTAACAAAGACTTGCTGAGGAGAAGGCTGGGCATCTCCAACCCCGGACACAAAGTGCCCAAAAGCAACTGTTGTGATGTATTATGCTTGTGTTACTTTTGGTGTTATTTTCTGTAGAAAATAAACAAGCCTACGGCCTATAATTCTTCCACAAACCAAATCTGTCTGTCATGTTATTCCATAGTCAGGGTATAGGGACTAGAGCAGAGGGGGGCCCACACTACTCAGCCTATGCCCCAGGCCCCGGGCCGTACAAGTACGGTGCGATGAAGGGCCTGGGGGGTTAGGCGCAGGGTGGGGGAAGAAACGGCGCAAAAAGGCATAGGGAGGGGCAGCCAGGCGGCGCCCCCACCCACAGCGTTGCCAGGGAACAACCCAAGCAACAAGGAAAGGTGTGAGGGGAAAGCAACAGAGGGGCCGGGGGATGTCCAGCCCCCCAAGGGTACAACAAAGGGGCAGAGAGGTATAAGTAGCTCCATGCAAGGGAAGGAAAGCACAAACCAGGTAAGGAGCTCACCTCATTCAGGTAAGCTCCTAGGGCCTGGAAAAGGGGGAGAAGGAAACGTTTTTGCCACCCAACCCGCCCTGCAAAAACAAAGAAAGGAGAAATAATGAGGAGCCAGAACGTCGAGTACTTTCTTCGGTACACGGTAGAAGAAAGTCGTAGGCGGTAGCACATGTCCGGGAACGGATGCCCAAGGGTAACAAAGACTTGCTGAGGAGAAGGCTGGGCATCTCCAACCTCGGACACAAAGTGCCCAAAAGCAACTGTTGTGATGTATTATGCTTGTGTTACTTTTGGTGTTATTTTCTGTAGAAAATAAACAAGCCTACGGCATATAATTTTTCCACAAACCAAATCTGTCTGTCATGTTATTCCATAGTCAGGGTATAGGCACTAGAGCAAAGGGGGGCCCACACTACTCAGCATATGAATGGCACGCGCACATAACAGCGCTGCCCAGCGGGAGCCAAGGGGGGTGCACCGGGCACCAGGCCAAATCCGGGGGTGGGGTGTGCCCCCCTTGCAGCCCGCCTGGCTCTGCTACTGCTTCCAACCCTAGATAAGAGAACCCATCGCCCAATCAGAGTGGTTAATCAACATGGTGCGCTAACTTCCACTTGACACCCACACACAAGATGGAAAAGTGCTTAAATATGGCTTCAAAACAACATGTTGAATTCTACAAAACAATGAAATAAATGATTAACACTGCACTATGAGTTGCTATATTCACCTGTGTATATCATATAACTGCCATAAGCAAATAATGATCAATTGTATACCAGTTTCTGAATTTGACAAGAGCATTTTCAACATTATATTCATATAGATTGTTTCAGAAGCAAAATCCTGCCCCTTCACCAATTAGGCACTCAGTGATACAGGTTATTGTACAGCAGCGCTATCTCAAAATAAATGTTCCAATTAAAAATGTGCACATCGCTTCAGTCAACATTTATATTAATGAATCCCAGAGAAGAAACTAAATCCTTTAATTAGCTGGTCCCAAACCAAATATTAGTACTTGTATCAAATGTATCACCTGAGTAATATAAAGCTTTAAACACTCTTCGAAAAATCACCCTGGGTCCTTTAACTTCTTGTAATGAGGTTGCCCAGTACTTTCAATGCAATGAATGGGTATCGCATTGATTTACCGACAAGAGTTTTTTCAGAGTAATTTTTAATTAAAAAATTACTTTAAAAAAAACGAATTGAAACATATAGGAGGTAAGGGGATAAAGAGGAGGTAGGGGGTTGGGATAATATAAAAATATAGGGATGGGGGAGGATTGGAGGATAACCCCCCAAATAAAAAAGAAATCAGATGATTTATTTTTGCCAAAACATATTACTTCCAAAAAACTCCTGTCGGCAAAGGGACATGGAACCCAATGAATGTGAAGCAGAAATGAGCATCTTCAATCACAGAGATTTACCCAGCACCTTATTGTTTAGATGAAACATATGGGGGTGGGGGGCACTACAGTGCAAGAGGGTGCCTGGTAATAGTTATTCAGTATTGTGTAAAGCTTCAGGGCAACAACGGTTTAGAGTGTTCAGAGTTCAGCCCTCTTGCCCTTGCTCATTCAGTGAACCCACAGTTTAGGTTACAAATAGTGTGCTGTGTAAGCAAGAGTGCAAGTAATAGAATATTCAGGTTCCCTTCAGCTTTTACAAAATCAGTCAATTCTTGTAGCCGTCAGTGATGTATACAATTAGAATTTTGCCAAATGATTTGATGACTGAGTCACGGAGGGATAGGATAATGTTCTCAAGCTGAAAAATCTTTGTTGGTGTGTAGAAAAAGGGATCCATCCCCGGCTTCTAAATTCCATATTTTCTCTGTGGGGCATCACCCCTCCTGGGAGAATGGTCCCTCCCAGGGCTCGTGCCAAAGTCACATGTTGTCACCATGTGACAAGATGACAATAAAAGAGATGGGTCGTTTCCAGTTTGTCAGTCGATGCAACCTGACTCCTGCAGGCTATGTCTCCTTGGCTGCAGCATGATGCTGGCACTGCGTAGTAGGCAGATGGGCCTGCTGCTGCAGGGCCCTCCACCCTTACAGTGCCCCTGCTGGGCAACGCTGTCTCTGATGCCTCCCTCCATGACAGCAGAGCCCCGGTTGGGCAACTCTGCATCCCTTTGTTTGCAGAGGCCCTGCTGGGCAACTCTGCATGGAGGTGCCGGTGCCCCTGTTGGGCAACTCTGTTGCCGTTTCTGGTGTTAGCTTGGGTGCCCCCAGGCCATGGAAGAGCCTGTGTGCTTACAGGCTGACAGGGTACCCCCCTCCAAGCCCCCCCTCCATGCCCCCAGCTTTGGTCTGCCTGGCCTGCGTGACCGCAGGCATGGACATAACAATGGCGATGATGAGTTTGGGCCCCATGCCATGGTGTGAACGTGGTATCCGCAGCTGTGTGGTGGATGAGCCTGTGCGACCGCTGTGGCTGTCCGGCTTTCGCTGGGCCCTGCGAGGGGTCTGCTCTGGGCTCCGTATGGAGGCAGGTGCCTGCAGTGGAGAAACGGAGCAGCACTATGGCTGCGGCATTCCCGGGCCACCTGGCGGTGAGTGTGCAGGTTGCTCCATGTCAGAGCCATTGAGAGTAGAGGCCCGCTGCAAAGAAGGAAAGATCCCGGGTCGTAGCAGCAGTGATAAATGCAGTGCTCCACACTCTGAGCTGGTGCTGCAGGGAGCTGTGTTTCCCATTCCGAAGTAAAGGCCGTGCAGCATCTGGCGAACCCTCAACAGCTCGCTGCCGCAGGAACATTGTTCCCAGTCTCACCAGCAGGTGAGAACAGAGGATGATCCCGGCAACGGGAAGGAAAGATGCCTACTGGGTGCTCCGGTTCGGAGCAAAGAAAAAAGTAAAGGGCTCCGTGCTGGCACAGCGTTCCATGCTGGGGCAAGAGGAAAAATGTAAACGGTTCTCTGCAATCCCTGGGGCAGCTGGCAGTGTTTTGGAAGGATGGGGACCTTGATAAGAATAAAACAAAGGAAGACGCCTTGTAGTGCTCCTGTGTGGGGCTGTCACATCTGAAAATGAAGGGGGTGCTAGTTACAGGCTCCAGGAAGGAGCGATATTATGCACATTAAAGAAAGTGTGTGGCTGCCCATGCCCTCCACGCAATAGCAAGCCCCACGCCAGTGTTCACCTGACGTGCTGGCGCCATCCCAGGGACAGGTGATGGTGACTGCCAGGAAGAAAGGTAAAAGGTAATGACCGGAAGAAGGTTACAGCTCTTGTGAGTGCTTGTGTGCCCTCTGCCATCAGCAGTGTCCTGCCAGCAGCCCCTGTTTGAAAGGGGAAGTGAAATTAGTGGCTTGTCATCCCGCCACGAGTACCCTGCTACTGCTTGCCCCCACTATATATGGACTAGGCCGATGTGGCTCCCGGTGCCCCCAGGTGCGGCTTTGCCAGCCCATGAACTGTGAACGGAACTGTCCTGAACAGATGCTAACGGAAGTTCGACTGGTCTCCTGCAGCACCGTACTTGCTTAATATGGACTCAGTAGCCATCCCTATGATGGCTGGGAGCCTGCAGACCTTGGATTTGGTTAAAATGGCCCCAGTAAAGTTGCTATGTGAAGGTGTGATCATGCGTATTGTGGACATCCTTTAAATTGTGCCAGGTGCTAACGATGGTGTCATTCAGTGGTTGAAGTTCCACTCACCCAGTTTAATAAAGGGTTTGTTTTAAATGTGGAATGTCCATCGTGTCACCAGCAATCCACCAGCCCTGACTGACACCCTACATCTATACCAAGGCTCAGCATATGTGTTATGTTTTCGGTGGTGGTGATTGTCCCAACCTGAGTTCCTATGTACGTGAATATTATTTGCACCTGGATTCCAAGCATTGCTGTTTGTGACTGTTGATTGATTTAATGTCCAGTGGTGATTTCCATTTGTTTGTTCATTATGGAAAAGGAGGAGTGTGGTGTGTCACCCCTCCTGGGAGAATGGTCCCTCCCAGTGCTCGTGCCAAAATCACATGTTGTGACGATGTGGCAAGAGGACAATAAAAGAGACGGGCAATTTCCGGCTAGTCAGTCGATGCAACTTAACTCCTACCTGCTTTGTGTCCTTGGCTGCAGCACGCACAACATTCACCTGCAACACCGCTCTGAAACCTCTTGTTCTCCCTTTGTTTTGAACTACAAATCCCACTACCTCTACCATTGAGTATGCTGGTTAGGGTTGATGGGAACTGTAGTCTAAAACCTCTGAAGTTGGTTGTCGACCCTTGTTTTACAATGTTCCAAAAGTGAGAAAAAGGTGAGGGGAAGAGGAGCCTTGCAGGAAGAACCGAATAAATAGTGAGGAGTGGGGGATATTCGTTGCAGAAAAAAAAAATATATACTTTTTGAAGAGATGCTGAAGGTGGACATTTTCTGACAAAGACGACAAAAGCACACATATTTTTGATGCACTTTAAGGTAAACCAGGAGGCGCTGTGCATAAAAACGAATCCAGCAAATGACATTTAAAACATGCTACAACATGAGTAACCAATGTGAAGAAAGAGCTTGAGAGGATTGGAAAAATGACCTCTATACAAATGGTTTTCAATTGAGTGTCAGCAGTAAAACACTGAAATTAGCACGTGCTGTTTTTTTTTGTATTCTGTGAGGTGGGATGTCTGGACTGCTCGCTGTGAGCTTGATTGCTCATCAGCAGCCAGGATGCAGCTGCCAGAAGGCAGGCAACAACGCACAGTCAACAGCAGTCTGTCAGAAACCAAGCAATGAAGTGGAAAGAAGGGGACCTTTGGGCTACATCTAACAGCACAGAGCTTGCCTGAAATATGGAACTTAGCCAAGACCCCTCTGGAGGACTGTTTTGAAACTTTGCCTGGTCTCCGACCCAGAAGGACCCAACCCATTTCAGGCCATGTTTTTGCCAATTGCTAAGGAGCATTCGATAGCAGAGAAACAACTATGTACAACCGATGCTGGCTTAATCCAAGGACATATTTCACTGTCATAAATTGGGTTACAAAAAAAGTTTGGAATGTATTTGGTAAGTAATGTAATTGTGTGAGGGGGCTGTCTCAAAAGAAGTCAAATACAGTGATATTTCAAAATTGTTAAAGTAGATACCAAATTGTGATGGAAGGAACGTACAAATCATTTTTTCCTGATTGCACCAACAGGAGCAGCCCAGTCTGAAGTGCTAGGCCATCCCCCACTTTATAGCATAAGCAACTCTAGGCATGTATTTATTTGGGTATCATCAGTGAGGTTCAGCTTGAGTCATCGGGCACGGTAAGGAAGATGCCAAAGTCAGGGCAAACACCTTCAAAATAAGGGTGACTCACTATTGATGTCAAAACAGTGAGAGTTAAGAATTATTCAGAAGCTCTGGGAATTCCCCTGGGCTACTTCCAGCAGGGGTGTTGCTAGGTCTGGAAAAGATCTGGGGCTACAGTAATGTCAGGATTGTCAGGACTCGGGGCTAGCTGGCCTTTTGGTTGTAGCTCTTGATTCTATCCGGGGCTACAACCAAAAGACCTGGTGCTATAGCCCTGCAAGCCACACCCTAGCAACGCCTCTGACTTCCAGTATATCGTCTTTATCAGAGCTGCAGAATTACAGGGGAAGACCAGCCATATGTGGCAACATTGCTGCCAAGCTGCCCTAGGCGCGGACTCAGGATCGAACTTGTGCTGCTCCCCATCATCTTACTTACAAGGCGAGCGTGTTGCCGCTGAGCTATCCTCCCGAGATTCATTAGGGAGAGCCAGCACGCGACCCACGTCTGAGCATACTCCCTTCATGTGTAATGCCAGATGTAGTTCTTCCCTACACTGGTGTGGCCCACCAAGCGCCTTTTCATGATCTTGTCCAGCTGTGTGAAAACAGTATAGTCCTAAAGCTTTGAATACATGGTAGCCACTGGGAATTGTTTGGGACAGCTTCCACGCCACTGTTTTAAATCTGGCTCTGCCATTAGAGAAGAGGACCAATCATATGCAAATTAGTCTGGGCTCTAGTCTGCCCCTGAAGGGAGCAGGGTGGAACTGTCACAGACCCCTATCTCCTGGTGCAGTGTCCCCATCACAGTTCAGACATGCCTCAATGCTCACAAGTATTGTTCACTGCTGCCTAGACTTCAAGATGACGGTCGGCTTCTTGCCCTAGCTGTTGCAGTTATTTGTCTTGCAGTGCCATTGAGTGCCGGGCACAATGGATTCATCCTCACCAGTGGCGTGTCCAGACTCTTTTGACTGGAATGGCCTAAGTGGGACACTAATTTATACAGGGGTGCCATGAACTACGTGCGCGCACACACGCATGCGCGCATAGACGTCTGAATAGCATTAATTTACTATTTGTCTCCACCACCCATATCTACTTTAATTACTAACATTAGTGTCTTACATTCCTGTGTTCAAAGTTCAATGATTAGAGTTTAGGAGAATGGGGGTGGCGCCTAGGGTGGACAATCAGATTCCAGTCGTAGCGCGTGCCACCCCAGGCCACCCCCTGGACATGCCACAAGTTTGCCCTCTTGTTCGGTTAACTCAAACTCTTGGCTCCACTGGTCAACATCAAAAACTATAATGCCACTTCAAAACATGTTTTGTATCGTATTGGACCCCTGACCCCCCCCACCCCCGAGTACCTGGTGATACACCTTGGGGGTAATGATCTGGTCAGCACGAATAGGGGAGAATTACAGAGAAGCATTTGCGTGTCCCTACATAGCATAGCGCACAGTTGGTGGAAAACAGAGGTTTTTATGTCTGAGGTAATAGCACGGAGGATCTGGTATGGGGCGCATCGGAGGCAGGCCATCCAGACAGCGAGAAGGAAGCTAAACAACGCAGTTGAGAAATATTGCAGGAGCAAAGGGCTCCACTTCATAAAGCATAGTCTGCCCCAAAATAATCCAGAGATTCACCAGGACGGGGTTCACCTGTCTCTTAAGGGGATGGAGGTTTTCTCTGACAACATTTTTAGGGCACTGGAAGAGTGGGGTGCAGATAGAGACGCTTTTGGGGGGGACCTGAGCGGCCGAGGCAACACTCACTCACGTGTGGAGGCACGTGTCCGGGAACGGATGCCCAAGTGTAACAAAGACTTGCTGAGGAGAAGGCTGGGCATCTCCAAACCCGGGCACAAAGTGCCCAAAAGCAACTCTTGTGATGTATTCCGTTTGTGCTACTTTTGGTGTTATTTTCTGTAGAAAATAAACAAGCCTACGGCCTATAATTTTTCCACAAACCAAATCTGTCTGTCATGTTATTCCATAGTCAGGGTATAGGGACTAGAGCAAAGGGGGGCCCACACTACTCAGCCTATGAATGGCACGCGCACATGACAGCGCTGCCCTGCAGGAGCCAAGGGGGGGTGCACCGGGCACCAGGCCAAATCCGGGGGTGGGGTGTGCCCCCCTTGCAGCCCGCCTGGCTCTGCTACTGCTTCCAACCCTAGATAAGAGAACCCATCGCCCAATCAGAGTGGCTAATCAACATGGTGTGCTAACTTCCACCTTGACACCCACACACAAGATGGAAAAGTGCTTAAATATGGCTTCAAAACAACATGTTGAATTCTACAAAACACTGAAATAAATGATTAACACTGCACTATGAGTTGCTATATTCACCTGTGTATATCATATAACTGCCATAAGCAAATAATGATCAATTGTATACCAGTTTCTGAATTTGACAAGAGAATTTTCAACATTATATTCATACAGATTGTTTCAGAAGCAAAATCCTGCCCCTTCACCAATTAGGCACTGTAACAGAATCACATGAATAAAACTCTGAGCCAGTAAGTAGATTGTTTGGATTGTAAAGTAAACCCAATTCTTTATTTAATAACTATTTGTTTTCTTCTCGGTATTTTTGAAAAAAGGATACGGTTTCTCCCGATCTTCTTCAGCTTCTATAACAGGACTTGGCTGAGAGTAATTCAGGTAAGAGTCAATATAGTTATAATGTCTTTTCCCTCTTCTACAGGTTTCTTTTCCTTCTGTGTGGCTTTACTTTATTATTTTTTTTCTTTAATTTTCGTTCAGTTTTTACAAACTTTTTGAAAACTTTTTAAACACTTTAACTTATTAAAAAACACTTTTAGAATACGTAAAATTGAGTCCAAAAACAAAACTAGGAAGTACAACTAAATGGCAAACTTTCTCTTACCTTAGCGCAAATGGACCATGGTATATCTCCATTCGGGAGATTCCTCTACTTCTCGTTTATTTCTGTACTCTTTACACCTTCCGTTTTCAGGTCTATGCGCATATAATAAATATCTTTCTTGTTCAGTGTCTTCACTATTCACCAAGTCAATCGTTTGCGATTGTCTTATCCTAGCAATATGGAGAAGTCCCCTCCAACCGAATTTGCATTTGATCAAGGAATCGCATCGTTGCAATCAGCAGGGATTTACTTTCGCCAATGTGAAGATGTATCCACCATTCTTCCAGACCATACGACAGGACTCGACTCCTCTCCTTCCTTAAGCAATTTTCTCGTTGAACTTTAAGTTCGGGGCAACGCAGGACCAGATGTTTTAAGTTTTCGTCTTCCTCTGTGCAGAACCTACATTTAGAGTTTCCAGCCGCAATCATCCTTCGATGGATTAGGATCTCTTTGGTTTCATAGATGTTTAGGCGAAATTTTAAGTATAGTCTTCGTAATCGTTTACACGGTGATAGCGTTAGATATTTCGCGAGTGTGTTGCGTCTTTTGGCTTCAGGTGGAGTGTTTAGCATACACTTATGCGAAGATCTTTTTTCGTTGATTTCTATCCAGTCCCAGTCTAATAGTTTTCGTTTTACTAGATCTGGATTCTGCCATAAAGTATCTTCATCTGAATCCAATTGTGCTAGAATTTCTTTGCACTGGCGCTTCCACTCACACAATGCTGATTTCCCTTGTCCTTTGTCTTCTATCAAGAATTTAACGGAGGGTAAGTTTGCTACTTCGTGTGTTTTCCTGAACAGAGCCAGTTTGTTCCAGGTGATTCACGCGTTAAGAGTAGAGATTCCTATCTCAAACAGTACACATGCTGTAGGTGTGCTTAGTGGGATCTGGAGAATCCTTTTCCAAAAGATGCTTTCGCAACGGGCCCATATTTTGTAATCACACCCAAACATATTCTCGGCACCATAGGTGAGAATTGGGCTTACTTTACTTTGGTAAAATCTTCTTACCGCTTCATAAGAAAATTTGCCATGTTTTTGCTGTAAAATGGTACCCTGTGCTGTTAATAATTTGCAGCTATTTAGGAGTTTTTTTTTATCATTGGGTGTCATTTATACTGGAGTTAATCATGGTTCCTAAATATCTTGTGTGCGCACCTTGTTTAATTTATTTGTTCCTATTGACCAAGTTGTTTTTTTTTTACTTGCAGTTCTTCCTCTTTGGTTTTCAATACTAAAATCTCCGATTTGGCCACATTGATCTCAAGACCCAAGTCTTCAGCAAAAGTTCTTAGTGCTGTAAGTTTTCTTTGGAGCCCTATGGGGGTCTGGTCTATAATTATCATGTCGTCCGCATACATGATATGATTTATTGGGACTCCATTTATGAGCGGCGGAAATGAAACAACAGATTACAGTGCTGTTCCAACTTCCGATATATAAAAGTTAAACAAGGTAGCTCCTAACGGGCACCCTTGTTTCACACCCCTCTCCGTTGGTATGGGGTTGGTTAGATTTCCTTCACGATCTAGTCTCACCTGTATATAGGTGTCGGAGTATAGATCTTTAATAGCATGGATGAGGCCCGCGTTGCATCCTCTTTCTTTAAGTTTTTCCCATAAGGTTTCTCTGTCTACACCGTCGAAGGCATTCGCCATGTCGATAAAGGCCAGGTATATTTTTCGTCCTGATCTGATGGCATCGATTTTTAGCAGGTTCAATATCAACAAGTTTACACTACAGCCTACACCTTTGACAAAGCCCGACTGGCGTTCATCATATACTTTGTTTTGGTGGATCCACGTGGTCAGTTGAGCTGCGGCATCGATGCAAACACTTTCCCCACTACATCGAGTAGGGCTATTGGGCGGTAGTTTGAGGGGTCTGTGCGGATGCCCTCCTTGTAAATCGGAACGATAATCCCGGATTTCCATGTCTCAGGGATTTTCCCTTCCTTTTTTATTGCTTTGAAAAGTGTATGACAGAAATTTGACCATTCTTCGATATTTTCTTTTAGGTCTGCATTTGACAGGCCATCAGGTCCCGCTGCAGGGGAGGCGTTACATCTCTTGATGGTCGCTCGGATGTCTTCTCTTTCCATGTCGATTTCCCACGGCTGTCTAGTGTCTTCATTTGATGGCTCAGACGTTTTACTCCTTTTGAATAACATTGTGTAGTGCTTTACCCACTCTTTTTCGTGCACCATGCTTGATATCGGAGTTCTGTGTGTCGTTAATAATGTCCCAAAAGCCTCTGGTGTTCTTTAGATTTAGCGCCTTCAGCATTGACTCTGCGTCTCTTTGTTCAAATATTGCTCTACGCTGTTTATACCAGTTGTTATATTGGTTTTTCACCTTTTTTATCTGTATTTCCATGTCCACTGCGTGTAGGGCCCTAATTTTCCGTATTAATTTCCTTGATTCTCTTTTTCTTCGTGCTACTTCCAGGTCATACTGGTGTTTTCTGTACTCCGATCTCGTCAAAGATGTTCTCTTTTTGACTTTATAGATCTCAAGGAGTTGTTGGTATTCTATTGACCTCGGGAGGTTCTGTTCTTGAGATTTTTTTACTGATTCAGTGATTGACACAATGTCGCGTTGTTTCAGACGCAGTCTATTACGGCCAGGAACCACAGATGGATCTTGTCTCCATTGCCTACGCTCCACCGAGATGCTCTTATTCCATTCGGCTGCCACCATGTTGTGGTCGCTGTGGTTAGTCATAACCACGTGGAAAGAGTCGATTTCCTGGAATAGATTGTCAGAAACTAAAATGTAATCTAATATTGACTTTTGACTTCCTCGTATCCAGGTTGGTTTGGCTGAAGTATCACCCTTTATCGCTCCATTCAGCATTACTAGGTTTCTTAGAGACATTTCATCAAGCCAGCGATCACAGTTTGTTTTTTCTCTGTGATTCGCTAATGCCTTAAGTTGAGAGATCTCAATCAGTTTCATATTAAGGTCTCCACACAGTATTATTAGTGTGTTTGGATCTCCTTCTAGTATGCTGTCGATTGCATCTAAGATGTCATCCTCAAATTTTAGATGTAGTTTCGCTGTTGTATTCCAATACACATTTAAAATGTAGATGGTCTGATTGTTAGTTGTTGACGGACACACTGGTTCAATGCAAATCTTTTGTAGATGGGACGATAGATTCCAAGCTTCTTTAATTCTCAGACCGCTTTTTTTTTAATCAGGGTTAATTGTCCCGACATTGGGCGACCTTTTCCTTTGCTAATCGCTGGATTGAAAGCTACTTCATAGCCTTCTGCACACGGTGTACATGTTAACCATGTTTCTTGCATGCAGACAATATCGGCTTTTCTCAAGAACTCTGGTGTTGAACTCAATAAATCGTTGAACCCCCTCGTGTTCCAGGAGGTTATAACCAGGGCTGGACTGGGAACTAAAAGAGGCCCTGGAAATAATTACTGGGGACCAAAAGAGGCCCTGGAAATAATGTTCAAAGTGGCCCCATATGACACATTTTCAGCAAGCCCAATGCTTTTCCTATGAGAAAATTTGGAAATACCACAGAAAAGAGGCCCAGGATGCAGAGGCCCACCGGGAAATCTCCAGAGTTCCCTATAGGCCAGTCCACCCCTGGTTATAACCAGCTTTCCCCTTTGGCATTAGCTCATTGGTGACCCATTTAAAGATTTCGCTATCCATCCCCATGATTGGGACTCATCTTCAGTATTCAGTGTGTTTTTGCACTTCATCCTCTTTAAATCCTGGGTGTTCTCTACTATTATTCTGATTTTTTTCTGCTTTATCTCCTCAAACGAGTGTTGAATACCCCCACCTTCTTCGTCCCATCCATTTTTGTCTAGTTCTTGGGCTTCATTTATTAGACTTTTCTCCTGATGGCTTTTCAATTGTATTTCCTTTTCGGTTCTCAACTGAGCACCTTTATCTTTTGGATTATCACAGTCGTTTCCTCCCAGTGCATTATCTGCCTCATACACTTGGTAACCTGCGTTCAACAATTGTCTCTCGCTCAGCATTATCAGTTCCACAACTTTTTTCTCAGCAATGTGAAGCAGTACAAATTTCTGGTTTGAGTCTGCTATAATTTCAACCCTGTCAATTTGTGGGCTCTTTAAAGTTCTTAGCACCGGGATCTTTTGGAATATCTGCAATATCGTGTATCTGTTTAAAGCGGGGTCACTCTTTTTTTAGATCAATTTTTTCCACCAGTACCCTATATCAGGTGGAATTCTCATCTTTCTTAGATTTGCAGCTGTGATCGATGGGTTTAGCTGTTTTTCTTTGACTTTTCGGAGAAAGTGCTGTAATTGATTGGGCCCCCCTCGTCGTTTGGCACTTCATGTCATTGCTTATTGGTTTGGTTGATAACCCACTTGGACTACACACAGCATTTTATTTTTGTTGTTGTATAATCCTTGCACGTTTCTCCTCCAACGTGCAAAAGCTTTTATCATTTCCCTCTTTGGGCTCTTTATTCTTTAACGTTGATTCTGCTTTTTTTGGAGTCGCAGGCCATAGGAAGACTCTTTTTCCTAGTTGCCCTGTCGCTCCCTCTTGTTCAGGTTCGATAGGGGTCTTGCATGTCGAAGTTGGCACTCCTCTCATCTTGTCTTGCTGGGTTTTCAGTTCGTGTTCATCAGCTGTCTCAGTGGCGTTGTCTTCCTCAACATCTCCTTCAGTCCGTGAGCTATAGGTTGACATATTCAGTAAATTTTCGTCATCCTCAACTTCCTCCTCAATCACCAATGATGTTTTTGTTTTTCCTTCTTCGTTTGTCTCCATCTGTCTGGTCTTGCTCTTAGCTGGATCTTCTGTGGCCGTTGTTCTTGCGGCCTCGCTGGAGTCTGTGCTGCATTTTTTGTTAGTCACGCCCGTGGGCTCAGTATTATTTACTGTGATGGTTAGCGCTTTAATGTTTCGGAAGAAGTTTGCAGAACTTCGTGGATTTTTGTTCTTCTGCACTTGCTGATTTTTTGATTTCTTTTTATGTTTACTCTGATTTATGTCGACCGACCTGACTTTCACACTTTGACCCGCGCTCCCTTTTGATTTTCTAGACTCGAAAATGTCAAACCATTCAGCTTCGTTCTTCTTTTCAGTTATGACATTGACTTTGCTGTTTAAAGTCGTCTGTCTCGCATCTTTTTCTTTCATACTCAGCCTTGGGTCATCTAAAACTTCACTCTCACTTCCTCCCTCGTCATTTTCAATTTGTACAATCTCAATTAGGTCAGTTTCTTCGGCCCTCTTTTTTTTTGTTGGGGTTTTGAGGGTATTTTCCTTCGTGACCTTACCACTATCTTGGATCTCTTTTTTTGATTGTTTTTTCTCTTTGCTGTTTCTTTCACTCACTTCATCAGAGGAGTCCTTTATCTTATTTGTTTTCTCTGGGCTGTCCCTCGTCAGAATTGACATTTCCATGTCTGCTTCAGAGCAGCATTCTTCTTTGCTCTTATAGGCACAGATTTGAGTTTTGATGTTTTCTCATTTGTTAGTGATACAACGTCGCCGTCTTTTGGGGTCGTGGCATGTGTTGTTTCTGAGTTCAGTTGGATTTTTGATGGAAGTCGATTCTGACTTGCATCCGCACTGTATTCCCGATCTTTTTGTAAGAGCGTCAAAGCTTGTTTCGTCACTTCTGCCAAGAGTCTTTTATCTTCGATTGTTGCTTTTAAGGACTCTCTTAGCGCTGTTAAAGATATGTCATTACCTCTTCTAGTTTCCACGACCTGTGCCGTCATGTCCATCAAATCTAGTTCGAGTTTTACAATTTTCGAGTTCAGCAGGGCGACCAATGTTGTTTGGTCGCGAAGGCTCTCGTTTAGATTTTCATAAAGTTTCAACAACGGGGCCACCGCTATCGTCGTTGCAGACATTAAAATGGGGCTTAACCTTCCAATTGTCGTCTCAACGAGTGTCGTGACTTCGTGAGAATTTTGAGGAGCCATCAGAGCTGGGGGTTGCTCAGACTGTTGTCTCACCTTTCTTGGATGGAGAGACTTTGCTTCGTCCTCAGACTCAGATGATGCCTGACTCGGTGTTTGCTCACTTAATCTCTTCGGTGTGGGCGTCAGACTCCGTCTTGTGTTACTTTGAAATCTTTTGTGTCCACCTTCGAGTTCTAGGTCAGAGCTTAATTTTCTTCGGCTCCTTTTTTGTGAAACTACAATCTCTTCGTTTCTAGACTCGAAGGAAGGAGTGTTCGCTTTTAGCGTCATCACGTCGTGTAGGCTCTTTTCCTTAGTTCCTTGCCAATCTACTTGTGGGGATGTCCTTCCACATGAATGTGTTACTGAGTTCCTTCGTCGTTTCGATAGATTGGAATTCATTTCCACTAGGTCTCTCAGGACTTGGTCCGCGAGCCCTACTGAGTCTCTTCTACGTGGTGCCTCGACAGTTCTTTCCTTTGTAAGTCTTTCTTTCCATCTCGCAGCGCGAGACCGCTCCTCATTGGAGTCTCCTTCTGTCACAGCGATACTGGTTTTCTCGCTTGACTCTAGGAAGGAGGAATCAGAGTCCGATATTCTTCTTTTGTTGTTTATTAATACATGTTCTTTTCCCTTTTGAGTTTGTAGATTTAATGTTTTGCGATCCTCCTTGTGCATTGTAGCCACTCTTGTCCATGCCAGTATCTTTAGAGAAGAGCCTGTGTGTATTGGTTTGGATAAAATCTCGGAGGGGACAGCCACGCGACCTGCTGGGGACACACTTTGTCCTCTCACACTCCCTGGAGATGACTCTTTTGTTAGATCAAATGTCTCTGCTGCTGTATCCTCTTCAGACGCACAAGTTGTTTTATTCAGTTCTTTCCTCTGCTTATTGTAGTGTGAATCGTCTTTAGGTAAATCCACACTCTCCTTGACTTTATCAGAGTGGTCTCTAGGTGCTATCAGGGCGTCCATGTGGATAGGGTTTGAGGTAACGTTCATAGACCTTCTCCTCTCAGTCGTAATTGCAAGTGTTTCGCTCGTGGGTCTGAAGAATGAATTTCCGGCACTAGATGTTGTCGCGGCAGAGCCGCAGTGTACCATAGCAGTGCAGATATTCAGTCTCGACTCAACCCCCCTTTTTCTCTCCTCCTCTGATTGTATTTGCAACTCTTCTATTTCAGTCCTTGTCGTGTCAGTGGTTTCCTCAGTTTGCATCGGAGCGAAGGGGGGGGAGTCCCTTCTTTTGTATCACTCTCACGTCCCTCGCTCACGTAAGCCCACTCCCCTGAGTCACCAGTATCCCCCTCCATAGATTCATCAGCGCCATCAGTGTGCTATGATTCACTTGTCCCCTCGCAGTCACTTACAGTGCTCAACTCATCACTAGCTGAGCTAGCGACTTCTACCTCTCGGGTTAAAATTGAGCCGTCTTTCCTCACATTTCTTGATCTCAATGATTCAGCGTGGGGCTCAGAACATGCAGCGAGGTGATACGGTGAGATTGTGCTCGTTGCATGTTGGACCTCTGCTCCCGCTGCTCTTTCCTCTCTCACCTCCGTTGATGACTTTCCACGCGTCGCTGTGATAGTGGTGTGTAAGCCCTTCATCGGGGCATTTAACATTACTTTCCCTCGCTTTGCGTGTGCTCGCGTGTTGGGTGGAGCAGTGTCTCCGGTCCTCATCCTTGAGACTTCCGGATCTCTCCAAACGCTCCTCACGCAGGGCGCACTTCTCGTCTTTTTTCATCAGAGCTCACTCGCGGTAAACGCGGCGCAGCAGACAGCAGGCAGGAAAATAGGGGTAAGGTGCACCCGCAGCTGCTCTTACCCGTTCTATCCTGCGATCGTGTCACCTTCCGCCTTCTGCTGGTGAGAGTATCCGAACCTCTCCGGACCTCCACGGACCACCAGGGAACACAGGAAACACTCTGTCCACTCCGCTCCGCTCCGCTCCGCTCCGCTTCGTTTTGCTGGGGGATTTTAATGGCTGGCTCCTCCTCTCCAGTATAGCAATGGATGACAGACTGCCCCACACAGGAAACACTCTGTCCACTCCGCTCCGCTTCGTTTTGCTGGGGGATTTTAATGGCTGGCTCCTCCTCTCCAGTGTAGCAATGGATGACACACTGCCCCACACAGGAAACACTCTGTCCACTCTGCTCCGCTCCGCTTCGTTTTGCTGGGGGATTTTAATGGCTGGCTCCTCCTGTCCAGTATAGCAATGGATGACAGACTGCCCCACACAGTTAACACTCTGTCCACTCCGCTCCGCTCCGCTTCGTTTTGCTGGGGGATTTTAATGGCTGGCTCCTCTGCCCCACACAGGAAACACTCTGTCCACTCCGCTCTGCTCCGCTTCGTTTTGCTGGGGGATTTTAATGGCTGGCTCCTCCTCTCCAGTATAGCAATGGATGACAGACTGCCCCACAGAGGAAACACTCTGTCCACTCCGCTCCGCTCCACTTGGTTTTGCTGGGGGATTTTAATGGCTGGCTCCTCCTCTCCTCTCCAGTATAGCAATAAATGACAGACTGCCCCACACAGGAAACACTCTGTCCACTCCGCTGATGATAGAGTCTAATTCCCATCCGAGAAACGGACCATAGCAACGCCCGCCTACTATTCTACTACTTTACTTTATAGTCTTTAAGAATACCCCTTTTCCCTGGTTGTTTCTTTCTGTTCCTTTCCTTATCTTTTCTTTATTTATTTTTTAATTGTTTAAGCTCTTCAGACATGTTCTCTGCCTTCAGTCCTTGTTCCTTACTCAACTAGATTTCACAGCTGGTCATTGATATAGACGGAATTATTTTTTTTGACACTTTCCTTTTAATGAGGCTCCTGAGCACTTGAAATGCACACTCTCCCTTTATTTTTCATACCAAATGGTCAACAGTCTCTGCATTAAATACATTCGATTTCCTTACTCAATATTTGCCTCATATTCCCTGGTTTATGCCAGATCGCCTTCTTATTAAGAATCAGAGTTCACTTGTTACCACATAGCGCAACGGCGCCTTATAAATAACTTGTAGCGCAACAGCGCTTCTTTTTCAACTCTCTAGAGGGCCAACGTTCGCTTCCTCATATAACTTTTCTCTAAATGGAAGCGCAACAGCGCTGTTTTACCTCATGTGAATTTAGCATCCAGATTCGTCTGAGTTTTGTCACACAACCCTCGTTCTGATGTGCAGAGCCGCTCTTTTCTCCTCACTCATTCAAACGCGAGCGTTTGTTTACACGGTCTGAATGAGCGCTGTCCGTCTTCATATGACGGCTTTGTCATTCCGTCTCCGGCGATAACGATCGCCTCATTCACCCGACACGCCTCCATTACCTCTTCTTCCTTGTTGCCTTCAGCGGTCTTTATCGCAGCTTCGTCTCTCAACCCTGGAACTTTATTTCCTGCCTTTCCGGAACGACAACGACCGTCCAGAATTTCTCTTTTACTTCTTCTCCCTTTCTTTCTCTCGACACACAGAGCTGCACAGCTACCGGCTTTCAGCTGTTCAACCCCCGTACGTCAGTAGGCCCAGCTGTAACCCTCTTCCTCCGTTCCCTAGACAACCAAACATAACAAAGAACAGCGTCAGACCTTTGTGATTTGCTGTAAACACTGTCCATTACTTTTTCCCCGGCTGACAGCTGCAGTTAACCCTTGGTAGCCCGGCTTGTCCGGTTTGTCATTATATTGCCAGAGCCAGCGCCTGACTGCAGATCTCCTGCACATTTCCCATTGGATTTATCACACACCCCCTCTTCTAGGCCCTTAAGCTCGGGAAGGGCAGTGTTTCTCGATAGAAAATCAGCTTGTCCCAACAGTTTTCCAGGTAGATGAATGGTTTTGAAGGTGAAATGTTGAGGAGCAAGAAACCACCTAAGTACCCTGGGATTTGTGTCCTTATTGTGCGCCAACCATAATAGGGGGGCATGATCGGTTACCAACGTGAACTCTCGACCTAACAGATAATATCTTAGAGCCTCTATAGCCCATTTCACAGCCAGGCATTCTTTTTCAATTGTGGCGTAATGCATCTCGTGGGGAAGTAGTTTTCTACTTATAAATACCACAGGTCTTTCATCTTCCCCTCTATTCTGGAACAGCACTGCTCCAAGGCCCGTCCCTGATGCATCTGTATGTAAATAAAATGGTGCGGAGAAATCAGGACAATGGGGAATTGCTTTTTCTGAAAGAGCATTCTTCAAGTTGTTAAAAGCTCTTTCCGTTTCCGGTGTACACCAATCTTTTCTAGGTGGTGCGGAAGACTTTAAAAGATTTGTCAAAGGTGTAGCCAATGTGGAGAAATGAGGTATGAATCTTCTGTAATAACCTATAAAACCCAGGAAAGCTCTCACTTGTCTGGGAGTTAAGGGAAATTGTACGTTTTTTATGGCCACCAATTTCTCCTCTTGGGGTTTTATGATGCCTTGGCCGACAAAATAGCCCAAATACTTTGTATGAAAGTTAGCCATGAAAGACTTCTTAGGATTTACATGTAGTGCTGAGTTTTGTGGTAGTCGCAGTACAGTCTCCAGATGTACAAGGTGATCACTCCAGGTTTGACTAAAAACAATAATATCATCCAGATAGGCTCCAATATATCCTTCATGTCCTTTAATAATTGAGTTCATCAACCTTTGGAACGTTGCAGGTGCCCCATGCAACCGAAAAGGTAAAACTGTAAATTGAAATAATCCAGAGGGAGAGGCAAAGGCGTTTTTTTTAATCCTCTGGATGTAGCAGTATCTGCCAATATCCTTTGGTTAGATCTATGGTCGTCAGGAACTTGGCCTTTCTGAGTTTATCAAGTAAATCCTCGATCCTAGGCATAGGATAGGCGTCAAATTTTGAGATCTCATTTAGTTTCCTAAAATCTAGGCAAAAACGAGTTGTTTCATCCACTTTGGGGACTAAAACCATGGGTGACGACCACTCACTACTGGAGGGTTCTATCACTCCTAATTCCAACATCTCCTGGATCTCTTTATTGATTGATTCCAACTTCGTCTCTGGTATCCTATAAGGTCTGATCCTGACTACCTCTCCAGGCCGGGTCTCAATGCGATGGTAGGCTAATTCTGTTCTTCCTGGTAAACTGGAAAAGATCTCTGAATACTTCATGTTAAGTTCTAATAGTTCCATCTTCTGTTTCTCTGACAATTTTTCATTTACAATTAACGCCTCCATTCCCAGCTTTACTTTTAACTGGGGAAATTGTTCCATGGGTATTTCTTTAGTGTTAATCATTGCTATAGCTGTCACTGGAACAGACCATTTTTTAAGCAGGTTTACATGATAGGTTTGTGTCGGAAATCTTCGATCGTTTTGCCTCACTTTATAAGTCAAAGGTCCCAGGACTTCCTCGATCACATATGGCCCCCTCCAAGTAGCCAACATCTTATTTTCGGAGGTGGGTAATAATGCCAACACTTTTTCCCCCTTTTGGAAGGTTCTTAACTGAGAGTTCCAGTTGTAATAATACTCTTGCTTGATTTGGTTTTTCAGCAAATTTTCTCGTGCAATGTTCTGTAAATTCTCCACCCTTTCTTTAAGCTGACAGGCATATTCAGTTAATGAAATCTCCTGTCCGGGTTTTCCTCCCATCCCTCTTTTAGAATATCAAGTAAGGTTCTCACTGGTCTCCCAAACATCAGTTCAAACGGCGAAAATCCCGTTGAGGATTGGGGTGTGTTGCGGAGTGTAAGTAATATCCATGGTAAAATCCAGTCCCAACTCCTTTCTCCAAGTTCCATGGACTTACGCAACATCTGTTTAATTGTCTGATTATATCTCTCCACGAGTCCATCGGTCTGTGGGTGATATACAGCCGTTTTCAAATGGTTTATCTTTAGGATCCTACACACTTGCTCCATGACAGCTGACATAAAATTAGTCCCACGATCTGTGACGATCTCTCTTGGTATTCCCACTCGAATGATAAAAGGTATCAACACGTCACAAATGTTTTGTGCGCTGGTAGACCGAAGAGGGAAAGCCTCTGGATATCTAGTTGCGAAATCAACGACCACTAGAATGTATTTATGTCCTCGGGAAGAGGGCTCTAAAGGTCCAATAATATCCATCCCGATTCTACTAAAGGGTTGAAAAACGATTGGCATGGGCTTGAGTGGAGCTATTTTCACATTTGCTCGATTTTTCTTCTGACACTCGGGACAAGCCTGGCAGAAGCGAGTTACTTGAGAATATATTCCTGGCCAGTGAAACCTCCCCAAGATTTTCTGTACAGTTTTCTCTGTTCCCAAATGTCCTTCGCCCAACTGTACATGTGCCACTTCCATAACGTTTTGATAGTATTTGCTAGGTACTCGTAACTGTTTGGTAACAATGTCATTCTCATCTTTACTGTATACATAGTATAGACCCTTCTCTTTAATAAAGAAAGGCCCTTTTCCCGACACTTCGTCTTGAACCCTTGCCCTAGCATTTGCCAATAAGGTATCCAATTCCTGGGCCATGCAAAAACTATCACCACCTTCATCAATTTTCCAATCGACTTCCATCGGACAAACATTTCTTGCCCCCCAGTCCTTCTTCAACCTTCTTATAGTGGCTTTGGTTTTCTTTTCTTTCGTAAGAGTTAGCGGAATTTCCTGGTGAGCAAAAGGAGCATCTTGTAACCAACTTTCTTTGACTTTCTTCACTATCTTGGCAAAGTTCGGGACATCGGACCCAATCAGGAGTTGCTCTGGCAATATCGACATCATAGCGGCCCTGACCTCCATCTGCTTTCCCGCCACCTTTACATTTATTTCCTTGGTAGGATAAGATCTCACATCCCCATGTACACAGCGAATAGGAATCTTTTTATTCGAAAGTTTCACATTGCCTACCAGTTCAGTACTTACTACGGTTTGTAAACTGCCGGTATCTATCATAGCCCTCGTTGGTTTCCCATCGACTTCAGCTTCGCATGTATAGGTATATGAGAATCTTGTCCCGATAGCTGTGTCCGATGATTCTCCTTCTTTGATGGTTTCCATGTTTCCCACGTCCATATGTTCTGTTTTGACCCTTTTAGGACACATCCTCGCCAAGCGTCCCCATTCTCCACACTGAAAGCATTATATTCCTTTGGGAACTGTACTTGGTGCTGGTATCCTTGCGGGACTTTCACTACTGGGCCGTACTCGGGTGGGTTCCCAATCTGGTTTCTTGAGCATTGAGTTGGGCCATCTTGCTGGGGCTAGGTTTTTGGCAGAAGCATTGTTTAAGTTAACATTTGGCTTGATGTGGGACACATAATTCATTGAGCGTCCCCGTCCAGCTTTTTGATAAGCCGAGGCAATGTTAACTGCCTTCACAAGGCTGGGTCGATGATGTTGACGGACCCAGCGTTGCATAGGGATGGGTAGGGCTTCAATGAATTGTTCCATGACAATCTTTTCGTTCATTTGCTGAATTGTAGTGTTCGGTGTCTGCAACCACTTATCCCCAGTTCTTTAACCCTATAAAACAGTTGTCGGGGTGTCTCTTCCGGTTGCAACTTGATCTCACGGAACTTTAGCCTATATGCCTCTTCATCATGTCCCAAGCATTCTAGGACCACTCTCTTCATCTGCATATAAGTCGTCTCTCCCGTTGGATTGGCGGCCTGATAGGCACTTTGCATATCACCTGTCATGATTGGCGCAATGTAATGGCACCAGCTTTCATTAGGCCATTGTGCATTCCTCGCCACCCGTTCAAAATTGACAAAAAAATTAGCGGGGTCCTCTCCCATGGAATATTTTTGTAGCACGGAAGCTGGTACCTGAGCATGTCTACGTACGGCAGTCGCCTCCAGTAGCTGGGCCTGTTGGACTTGAATCGCTTGCTGAAACGCTTGTCTATCAGCTTGCGCTTGCTGATTCTGTAGTTGCGAGGCCTGTTGGAGAAGTTGCTGCCCCTCACTCAGTGTTTTAATGAGTTCCTCCATGGTGTTCTATCGATCCCACTTCTGCCACCAAATTGTAACAGTTCAGCGGAATCACATGAATAAAACTCTGAGCCAGTAGGTAGATTGTTTGGATTGTAAAGTAAACCCAATTCTTTATTTAATAACTATTTGTTTTCTTCTAGGTATTTTTGGAAAAAAGGATACGGTTTCTCCCGATCTTCTTCAGCTTCTATAACAGGACTTGGCTGAGGGTAATTCAGGTAAGAGTCAATATAGTTCTTATAATGTCTTTTCCCTCTTCTACAGGTTTCTTTTCCTTCTGTGTGGCTTTACTTTATAGTCTTTAAGAATACCCCTTTTCCCTGGTTGTTTCTTTCTGTTCCTTTCCTTATTTTTTCTTTATTTATTTTTTAATTGTTTAAGCTCTTCAGACCTGTTCTCTGCCTTCAGTCCTTGTTCCTTACTCAACTAGATTTCACAGCTGGTCATTGATATAGATGGGAGCATTTCTTGACACTTTCATTTTAATGAGGCTCCTGAGCACTTGCAATACACACCCTCCCTTTATTTTTCATACCAAATGGTCAACAGTCTCTGCATTAAATACATTTGATTTCCTTACTCAATATTCGCCTCATATTCCCTGGTTTATGCTAGATCGCCTTCTTATTAAGAATCAGAGTTCACTTGTTACCACATAGCGCAACGGCGCCTTATAAATAGCTCGTAGCGCAACGGCGCTTCTTTTTCAACTCTCTAGAGGGCCAACGTTCGCCTCCTCATATAACTTTTCTCTAAATGGAAGCGCAACAGCGCTGTTTTACCTCATGTGAATTTAGCATCCAGATTCGTCTGAGTTTTGTCACACAACCCTCGTTCAGATATGCAGAGCCGCTCTTTTCTCCTCACTCATTCAAACGCGGGCGTTTGTTTACACGGTCTGAATGAGTGCTGTCCGTCTTCATATGACGACGTTGTCATTCCGTCTCCGGCGATAACGATCGTCTCATTCACCCGACACGCCTCCGTTACCTCTTCTTCCTTGTTGCCTTCAGCGGTCTTTATCGCAGCTTCGTCTCTCAACCCTGGAACTTTATTTCCTGCCTTTCTGGAACGACAACGACCGTCCAGAATTTCTCTTTTACTTCTTCTCCCTTTCTTTCTCTCGACACACAGAGCTGCGCAGCTACCGGCTTTCAGCTGTTCAACCCCCGTATGTCAGTAGGCCCAGCTGTAACCGTCTTCCTCCTCTTCCTCCGTTCCCTAGACAACCAACCATAACAAAGAACAGCGCCAGACCTCTGTGATTTGCTGTAAACACTGTCCATTACTTTTTCCCCCGCTGACAGCTGCAGTTAACCCTTGGTAGCCCGGCTTGTCCGGTTTGTTAATATATTGCCAGGGCCAGCGCCTGACTGCAGTTCTCCTGCACATTTCCCATTGGATTTATCACAGGCACTCAGTGATACAGGTTATTGTACAGCAGCACTATCTCAAAATAAATGTTCCAATTAAAAATGTGCACATCGCTTCAGTCAACATTTATATTAATGAATCCCAGAGAAGAAACTAAATCCTTTAATTAGCTGGTCCCAAACCAAATATTAGTACTTGTATCAAATGTATCACCTGAATAATATAAAGCTTTAAACACTCTTCGAAAAATCACCCTGGGTCCTTTAACTTCTTTTAATGAGGTTGCCCAGTACTTTCAATGCAATGAATGGGTATCGCATTGATTTACCAACAGGAGTTTTTTCAGAGTAATTTTTAATGAAAAAATTACTTTTAAAAAAACGAATTGAAACATAGAGGAGGTACGGGGATAAAAGAGGAGGTGGGTGTTGGGATAATATAAAAATATAGGGACGGAGGAGGATTGGAGGGTGACCCCCCCCAAATAAAAAAGAAATCAGATGATTTGTTTTTGTCCTGTCGGCAAAGGGATATAGAACCCAATGAATGTGAAGCAGAACTGAGCATCTTCAACACAGAAATTTACCCAGCACCTTATTGTTTAGATGAAACATATGGGGTTGGGGGGCACTACAGTGCAAGAGGGTGCCTGGTAATAGTTATTCAGTATTGTGTAAAGCTTCAGGGCAACAACGGTTTAGAGTGTTCAGAGTTCAGCCCTCTTGCCCTTGCTCATTCAGTGAACCCACAGTTAAGGTTACAAATAGTGTGCTGTGTAAGCAAGTGTGCAGCTAATAGAATATTCAGGTTCCCTTCAGCTTTTACAAAACCACTTACTTCTTGTAGCCGTCAGTGATGTATACTATTACAATTTTGCCAAATGATTTGATGACTGAGTCACGGAGGGATAGGATAATGTTCTCAAGCTGAAAAATCTTTGTTGGTGTGTAGAAACAGGGATCCATCCCCGGCTTCCAAATTCCATATCTTTTGTTTGGTGTGTCACCCATCCTGGGGGAATGGTCCCTCCCAGGGCTCGTGCCAAAGTCACATGTTGTGACCATGTATCAAGATGACAATAAAAGTGATAGGTCGTTTCCAGTTAGTCAGTCGATGCAACCTGACTCCTGCAGGCTGTGTGTCCTTGGCTGCAGCATGATGCTGGCACTGCGTATTAGGCAGATGGGCCTGCTGCTGCAGGGCCCTCCACCCTGACAGTGCCCCTGCTGGGCAACGCTGTCTCAGATGCCTCCCTCCATGTCAGCAGAGCCCCTGTTGGGCAACTCTGCATCCCTTTGTTCGCAGAGGCCCTGCTGGGCAACTCTGCATGGAGGTGCCGGTGCCCCTGTTGGGCAACTCTGTTGCCGTGTCTGGTGTTAGCTTGGGTGCCCCCAGGCCATGGAAGAGCCTGTGTACTTACAGGCTGACAGGGTACCCCCCCTTCCATGGATGTTCGCTGGGTGCTCCCAGCCTGTTGGCTGGGTGCCCCCAGCTTTGGTCTGCCTGACCTGCGTGACTGCAGGCCGGGACATAACAATGGCGATGAGGAGGTTGGGCCCCCTTGCCCTGGTGTGAACGTGGCATTCGCAGCTGTGTGGTGGAAGAGCCTGTGCGACCCCTGTGGCTGTCTGGCTTTCGCTGGGCCCTTTGAGGGGTCTGCTCTGGGCTCCGTATGGAGGCAGGTGCCCGCAATGGAGAAATGGAGCAGCATTCCCGGGCCACCTGGCGGTGAGTGTGCAGGTTGCCACATGTCAGAACCATTGAGAGTAGAGGCCCGCTGCAAAGAAGGAAAGATCCCGGGTCGTAGCAGCAGTGATAAATGCAGTGCACCACGCTCTGAGCTGGTGCTGCATTGAGCTGTTTTTCCCATTCCAGAGTGAAGGCAGTACAGCATCTGGCGAACCCCCAAGAGCTTGCAGCCGCAGGAACATTGTTCCCAGTCTCACCAGCAGGCGAGAACAGAGGATGATCCCGGCAACGGGCAGGAAAGACGCCTACTGGGTGCTCCAGTTCAGAGCAAAGAAAAAAGTAAAGGGCTCCATGCCGAAACAGCGCCCCATGCTGGGGCAAGAGGAAAAATGTAAATGGTTTATCTGCAATCCCTGGGGCAGCTGGCAGTGTTTTGGAAGAATGGTGACCTTGATAAGAATAATACAAAGGAAGACACCTTGTAGTGCTCCTGTGTGGGGCTGTCACATCTGAAAATGAAGGGGGTGCTGGTTACAGGCTCCAGGAAGCAGCGATATTATGCACATTAAAGAAAGTGTGTGGCTGCCCATGTCCTCCACGAAAAAGCAAGCCCCACGCCAGTGTTCACCTGACGTGCTGGCGCCATCCCAGGGACAGGTGATGGTGACTGCCAAGAAGAAAGGTAATGACCGGAAGAAGGTTACAGCTCTTGTGAGTGCTTGTGTGCGCTCTGCCATCAGCAGTGTCCTGCCAGCAGCCCCTGTGTGAAAGGGGAAGTGAAATTAGTGGCTTGTCATCCCGCCACCAGTACCCTGCCACTGCTTGCCCCCACTATACATGGACTAGGCCGATGTGGCTCCCGGTGCCCCCAGGTGCGGCTTTGCCAGCCCATGGACTGTGAACGGAACTGTCCTGAACAGATGCTAACGGAAGTTGGACTGGTCTCCTGCAGCACCGTACTTGCTTAATATGGACTCAGTAGCCATCCCTATGATGGCTGGGAGCCTGCAGACCCTGGATATGCTTAAAATGGCCCCAGTAAAGTTGCTATGTGAAGCTGTGATCCTGCGTATTGTGGACATCCTTTAAATTGTGCCAGGTGCTAACGATGGTGTTATTCAGTGGTTGAAGTTCCACTCACCCAGTTTAATAAAGGGTTTGTTTTAAATGTGGAATGTCCATCGTGTCACCAGCAATTCACCAGCCCTGACTGACACCCTACATGTATACCAAGGCTCAGTATATGTGTTATGTTTTCGGTTGTGGTGATTGTCCCAACCTGAGTTCCTATGTACATGAATATTATTTGCACCTGGATTCCAAGCATTGCTGTTTGTGACTGTTGATTGATTTAATGTCCAGTGGTGATTCCCATTTGTTTGTTCGTTATGGAAAAGGAGGAGTGTGGTGTGTCACCCCTCCTGGGAGAATGGTCCCTCCCAGTGCTCGTGCCAAAATCACATGTTGTGACCATGTGACAAGACGACAATAAAAGAGACGGGCAATTTCTGGCTAGACAGTCGATGCAACCTGACTCCTACCTGCTTTGTGTCCTTGGCTGCAGCACGCACAACATTCACCTGCTACAGCGCTCTGAAACCTCTTGTTCTCCCTTTGTTTTGGAATACAAATCCCACTACCTCTACCATTGAGTATGCTGGTTAGGGTTGATGGGAACTGTAGTTTGAAACTTCTAAATTGGTTGTCGACCCTTGTTTCACAATGAAGATTGCCCATGCTAACTGCACTGGTCAGTCTTGATTCTATCAAAGACAAGGAGGCGAGCATTATGCTTAACTCTTTTATTTTGCCACCAACACAGCAATTCAAATTTTAATAAACTTTTTTTTCAAAACAAACGTTTCTTTTGCTTCCAGTGAAAGAAATCTTTAGTTTAAAAGTTTGTCTTTCCTTTCTAAGGCTCTCTACCGCTCTCCTACAAGTTCCATGAGCCTCTTGGTAAACTGTAGTGCTTCCTCCAACATTCCGGTGTCAGACCCTCCTATAAGGACTACTGACCCAAAGGTCCCTTCCTCTTTCTTTGTCTGCAGAAAAACCTCCAGTCAGTAAACGTTCCAACTTTAACATTCCTTCCTCGATGCAACAGAGATTACAACTTGCCATCCAACCGGTCCAACGGGACAACTGATACCACTTCCGATTCAGCTCGTGATGTTATCATGCGGGCTTCTGTTCATCTCCTAGAAGAGACACAAAAATGACATAAGGGAGGGAATGCGATACTCTGCTACCAATTAAACAGTTTCATAACCTTCAACAATGCCAATCTTATGTGTATGTTTCGCATTATTTTGGGTGGGATATAATGCTCGCCTCCTTGTCTTTAATAGAATCAAGACTGACCAGTGCAGTTAGCATGGGCAATCTTCATTCTATGACAAGACGGAGGCGAGCATTATGCTTGTTCAAAGCTCTGTACCACCCTGCTAGCCATTTCTGAGACTGGCTTGAAATAGAAAGTCTTAAAAGTCGATTCTGAGGACCAATCAGCTGCTTTCATGATGTCTTGTAGAGACACTCCTACTGAGAAGGCCCTAGAAGCCATTGCACCCCTGACAGAATGAGCACCAAAAAGGGTTAAATCTATACCAGCCCACTGCATAACTTCTTTCACCCATCTAGCAATTGTCGCCGTAGCTATAGCATGATGGGGCTTCCTACGCGCAATTAGCAGTTGAGTGACGCCTTGCGGCCTAATAAGCGCTGTCGCGTTCTCGTAGTCTTTAATGCATCGCATAACTTCTTGTTTTCGGGGAAATAGGGATAGGAAATCACTCTGGAATCTGATTTCGTTCTTTGCACTATAGTAAACGCAATCCCTTCCGGATAGAAGATCTTTCTATCTATCTCTAATGCTTTTACGTCGGAAACTCTATGGCATGCCGTCAGACAGAGCAACATCGCCAATTTCCCTGAAAGCTGCGACCTGGACAGTTGACTGTTCTCTGGCCATCTCATAAATAACTGTAGGACGTCCCAACGTCCCATAGGGAGGAGTATTTGGGTTAAGGCGGCCTGTTCAGCCTAATCCCCCTCAGCAACCTGTGAACCTTTGGATGTTCTCCCACTGGAGCTCCTTCCACTTTGTCATGTCCTGCGGATAGAGCGGATCTATAGACTCCTAAGGTCCTGTAAGCGCAGCCCTCGAGAAATTTGTCTGCTAAGAAATTAAGGACGTGTACTACAGGTGCTGAAACGGGATCCAACTGCAAGTTTGCGCACCATCGCACCCAGGCATCCCATGTCGAACTATAGCTCCTGAAAGTGGAAGGTGCCCAGGAATCTCTGATGCAGTCCGCAGCGATCTGTGAAATACCTGGCAGTTCCCATATTTTCCTGAAATTCTGCACGCTTCTACTAGAGGGTGATATTGGCCGGATGGGCTGAGGAGGAGGTCCGGGCGATGAGGGATCCTCCTCGGAAAATCCGAGGAAAGTTCCATCACTACTGGAAACCAAGGCTGAGATCTCCAAAGGGGGACCACTAGTACCAGCTCTGCTTGGTCTCTGCGCACCTTCGCTAGAAGTCTCGTGATCATTATGAAAGGAGGAAATGCGTAGTGAACTGCCTCTGTCCACGACTGTAGGAACGCGTCTATTCCCGCTGAACCCGGGTCCATTCTCCAGCTGAAGTAATTGGGAATCTGTGCATCAGTCTGGATGCAAACAGATCCGTGTGTAGGGGACCCCACACTCGGTTTAACTTGTGAAAAACTTGGGGCAACAGCTTCCAGTCGCTGGAATCTGTCAGGTACCGAGAGTTCCAGTCCGCTATGCTGTTCTGAGTTCCCGGCAGATACTCCGCCGCCACTGCTATCTGATGCTGGAGGCAATAGTGCCAGAAGTCTTTCGCTAGCTCTGCCAGCATCTTTGATCTGGTGCCTCCCAGTTTGTTTATGTAACGTACTGCGGAGACGTTGTCCATCTTTAGCACCACGGCGCACTTGACTCTGCCCTTGGTGAAAGTCTGAACTGCCAACGAGCCTGCCAGCAGTTCGAGACAGTTTATGTGCAGTTGTAACTCGTTCTCTGACCATTTTGGTCCGGACTCGATCTGACCGCATCTTGCCCCCCATCCTGCCCTGCTTGCATCGATTCTATTATGAGCTCTGGCACGTTGCCGAATATTGCGCAACCGTTCCAGGCTTCCATGTTTTGAAGCCACCAGTGGAGCTCTGAGATTGCTTCGCTGTCTAGGGTTATCAGTTGATGGTAGCCCTGCCCTCCTTGTAAATGTCTGGTCTTGAGACTCTGCAGTGCTCTGTAATGCAGGGGCCCTGGGAAGATAGCCTGAATGGAAGCTGCAAGAAGGCCTACAATCCTGGCTAGATATGGAAGAGAGATGACTTTCTTTGCTAGGGCTGTCTTGATCTCCTTCTTTATCGCTCTCACTTTCTGACTCAGAAGTTCTAGAGTCACTTTCACCGTGTCTATGGTGAACCCCAGGAAATCTACTCTCTGCAGTGGCTGTAACTGAGACTTGTCGAGATTCACCAGAAACCCCAGAGAAGATAGTAAGGTGAACACCCAACGCACATCGTTGACTAGAGAGAATTTGTTCTGGTTTAGGATCAGAATATCGTCCAGATAGATTATGATCCGAATACCTCTTTCCCTTATAGCTGCTGCTACTGGCCTCATCAGTTTGGTGAAGGCCCATGGGGCTGAGGCGAGACCGAAAGGATGGCATTTGAAGCGCCACAGATCCTTGTTCCAGCGGAAGTGAAGGTATCTGCGGTGGGCTTCTGCTATAGGCACTGTAAAATACCCATCCTTCAGATCCAGGCGCGCTAGCCAATCCTTTTCGCGCAACAGGTCTCTGAGAAGATGGATTCCCTCCATCTTGAAATGATTGTACTTTAGCCATTCGTTTACATTTTTTAGATTGATAACTGGGCAAATGTTCTCCTTTCTGCGCACAAGAAACATATTGCTTACAAACCCCAGAGAACATTGTGTCTCGCCTTCTATCGCATTCTTTTGGAGTAATTTCACTAATTTGCTCTGCACAAGCGCTGCATCCTGCCCCGATAGGTGCATTGGTTGCGGCTCTTGGCCTTGAAAGGGGTCGCCTAGAAAATCTATGCGCAGGCCTGCTACGGCATCCAAGACCCAAACATCGCTGGATGATGCATGCCAAGCACTCAGAAACTGTAGGGTCCTGCCCCCCACTTGTATATTCGAGGTACTCACCGCCAGTGGCTCCTGCATGTCTGTAGGCTCCTCTGTGCCTGCGACCTCTTTGAAACCTTGTTCTGGTGGGGAAAAAGGCATCTTGCCTTCCCTCCCAATATTGTGCTCTGTTTCCTTGGCACCTGCGGTGAAAGGAATATCGACCGGACGCTCGGCCCCTTTGGCGTCCGGTCCCTGAAAAAACACGCCCTGGGAATATTCTTTTAATGGAGCTTTGAGCTTTTTCGAGGGCTGAATAAGTTCCCACGAACTGCGACATCTCTTTCGCGAAGGCTTCACCAAAAAGCAGACCTTTTGCTCCTTGCCCCGCTTCATACGACACTAGGTCACTTAACTTAGAGTCAATTTTTAGGAGCACACCCCTTCTCCTCTCTGAAGAGAGAGCGCAGTTGGCGTTTCCCAAGAAGCACATGGCTCTTTGCGCCCAGTTAGCTAGAACCATAGGGTCTATGGGATTTCCAGTGTCCTTGGCTTTCTCAGCCAGATCCATAATCTTAGCCAGTGGGCCTGCTAAATCCAGCACTTTGTCTTGGCACCCTTTCCACACTCTATCCACGCCGTTCCTGATATCTTTGGAAACTTTTGTTACGAAGGTAACCATTTTCGGGTCCAGATCGGGGGTCTCGGATAGCTTGTCCGGGAGGTCTGGGCGAGGACATTCCCCTCTCATGCGAGATCTCACTTCTCTGTCTAGCGGTATGCGAATATGTTGCGCCATATAGAGCGCTACTTTTGGGGAGGGAAGCCACTCAGTGGATTTTGGGTGCCTAATGGCTTCCGGATCGAACATATCGTTCGTGTCCTTCTCCTGGTCCGGAATTTCTTCTTCTCCTGCCGCGGGGCGCCCTGGAGAGTTATCTTCCTCTCCCCCTTCATCATCAGGCGAGTAGCCCTCATCTATATCCCCGATATTACTCACCCCTGGGGTAGGGGGTCTGGGCTGGCATTCTGTTGATTTTGCCAAGAAAGCCTTCTTTATTCTTGCGACGGGATCGTCTGCCTTGCGGGGGTCCTGGTCGACCCTCCTTTCCTTGCTCGGGGGGGGGTCAAAGAGTCCTTGCTCTTCCGAGCCTTACACCCCTGTTCAACCCCACTATGGGGGTGTCCAGTCGATGGGCCTTCGCCTGGGCTAAGCGCCCTCTTTTCCCTAGGGGATTTCTGCTCCTTTTGAAGTATCCATGCTTCAAGCATGTCAAGTCTTTGAGCAATAGGCTGCACTCCTTCAGTCACCGCTAGAGATAGGGATTCTCCCAATACCTTCTTAAAGCTGAGGGACAGCTCAGTTTCCTGGGGAGAGGGTCCCTCCTCCCATTCTTCCTCTGTATATTCAGGAGTTGTGGAGTGTTCCCCTTCATAGTGGGCCATAATTGTCCTTGTGTTAGCAAAGCTAACGTCTTTGAGTCGACTGCAATGAATTAAACCCACTGAATGAGGCAGCTGTAAGATGCAGGCTTTCTGGAGCCACATGAAGAGCAGGCTTCCCTTTTTTTTTTTTTTTCTGCTGTGTAGCACGTGCTCCGCGTCAAAATCGCATAAATATAACTTTTTTTTCCTTTGCTCGCGTTCGTATTGTGAACGGCAGAAGGGCCCAGGGGAAGACGGGAAAGCTTGAAGCCTCCCGCTCCCTCAGGGTCCTAGCGCGTGCCTGTCGCGTGTTGTTCTGTGGAGCCGGCCGGCTGCCTTACACAGACGAGAGCGCCCGCGGCTCCGGCTCCGCCTCCACAGCTACCCGAGTCTCGGGTCGATTTATCTGTTCCGCGGCTCTACTGAGCCGTTGTAAGACGAGTGGGAGCGGGCGCGAAGGCACCGCTGCCTCAAATACTAGTCACAGATGAAAATACTAACTGCCAAAATATAATTGATACATATTTGTTTTTAATATGAGCGCTGCGCTATAAACGCTACATCAATCCATCATAGCTCCCACATTCTAACGAAAACGAGCCCTGAAATAGGCACTAGAAAGTAAACACTTATCTGTATGTCGGCAGCAAAAAGAAAGAGGAAGGGACCTTTGGGCTGGTAGTCCTTATAGGAGGGTCTGACACCGGATTGGTGGAGGAAGGACTACAGTTTACCAAGAGGCTCATGGAACTTGTAGGAGAGCGGTAGAGAGCCTTAGAAAGGAAAGACACACTTTTAAACTAAAGATTTCTTTCACTGGAAGCAAAAGAAACGTTTGTTTTGAAAAAAAAAGTTTATTAAAATTTGAATTGCTGTGTTGGTAGCAAAATAAAAGAGTTAAGCATAATGCTCGCCTCCGTCTTATCATAGAATATTCCAAAAGTGAGAAAAAGGTGAGGGGAAGAGGAGCCTTGCAGGAAGAACCGAATATATAGTGAGCAGTGGGGGGTATTCGATGCAGAAAAAAAAAATAATACTTTTTGAAGAGATGCTGAAGGTGGACATTTTCTGACAAAGACGACAAAAGCACACATATTTTTGATGCACTTTAAGGTAAACCAGGAGGCACGGTGCATAAAAACGAATCCAGCAAATGACATTTAAAACATGCTACAACATGAGTAACCAATGTGAAGAAAGAGCTTGAGAGGATTGGAAAAATTACCCCTATGTAAATGGTTTTCAATTGAGTGTCAGCAGTAAAACACTGAAATTAGCACGTGCTGTTTTTTTGTCTTCTGTGAGGTGGGATGTCTGGACTGCTCGCTGTGAGCTTGATTGCTCATCAGAAACCAGGGTGCAGCTGCCAGAAGGCAGGCAACAACGCACGGTCAACAGCAGCCTGTCAATAACCAAGCAATGAAGTGGAAAGAAGGGAACCTTTGGGCTACATCTAACAGCACAGAGCTTGCCTGAAATATGGAACTTAGCCAAGACCCCTCTGGAGGACTGTTTTGCAACTTTGCCCGGTCTGGGACCCCGACCCACTTCAGGCCATGCTTTTATCAATTGTTAAGCAGCATTCCATGGCAGAGAAACAACTATGTACAACCGATGCCTGCTTAATACAACAATATATTTCACTGTCATAAATTGGGTTACAAAAACAAAATGCAATGTATTTGGTAAGTAATGTAATTGTGTGAGGGGCTGTCTCATACTCGCTGGGTAGTCTCCTGTGCAGTAGACATTCCATGTTTCCAATCCATTTGCACCAATACAGAAAGAGACCATATAAAAATCAATGTTTGTGATAGCACCAACAGGAGCAGTCCAGTCTGAACTGCAAAGCCATGCTCCGCTTTATAGCATAAGTAACTCTAGCCATGTTTTTGGGCATCATCAGTGAGGTTCAGCTTGAGTCATCGGGCACGGTAAGGAAGATGCCAAAGTCAACCCAAACACCTTCAAAATAAGGGTGACTCACTATTGATGTCAAAACAGTGAGAGTTAAGAATTATTCAGAAGCACTGAGAATTCCTCTGGGCTACTTCCAGCAGGGGTGCTGCTAAGTCTGGAATAGATCTGGTGCTACACTAATGTCAGGATTGTCAGGACTCGGGCCTAGCTAGCCTTTTGGTTGTAACTCTTGAGCTTCTATCCAGGGCTACAACCAAAAGACCCGGTGCTATAGCCCCCCACCCCCAGCCACACCCTAGCAACGCCTCTGACTTCCAGTATATCGTCTTTATCAGAGCTGCAGAATTACAGGGGAAGACCAGCCATATGTGGCAACATTCCTGCCAAGCTGCTAAGCGCGGACGCATGATCGAACTTGTGCTGCTCCCCATCATCTTACTTCCAAGGCGAGCGCGTTGCCCCTGAGCTATCCTCCTGGGATTCATTAGGGAGAGCCGGCACAGGACCCACGTCTGAGCATACTCCCTTCATGTGTAATGCCAGATGTAGTTCTTCCCTACACTGGTGTGGCCCACCACCAAGCGTCTTTTCATGATCTTGTCCAGCTGTGTGAAAGCAGTATGGTCCAAAGGTTTGAATACATGGCAGCCACTGGGAATTGTTTGGGACAGCTTCCACTCCATTGTTTTTAATCTGACTCTGCCATTAGAGAAGAGGACCAATCATATGCAAATTAGTCTGGGCTCTAGTCTGCCCCCGAAGGGAGCAAGGAGGAACTACCACAGACCCCTATCTCCTGGTGCAGTGTCCCCATCACAGTTCAGACATGCCTCAATGCTCACAAGTATTGTTCACTGCAACCTAGACTTCAAGATGGTGGGTTGGTTTCTTGCCATCTCTGTTGCAGTTATTTGTCTTGCAGTGCCATTGAGTGCCGTGCACAATGGAGTCATCCTCACCAGTGGCGTGTCCAGACTCTTGACTGGAGTGTCCCAAGTGGGGCATTAACTTATACAGGGGTGGCATGAAGTAAGTGCGCGCGCACACACATGAGCGTGAGGACACGTCTGAATAGCATTAATTTACTATTTGTCTCCACTACCCATATCTACTTTAATTACTAACATTAGTGTCTTACATTCCTGCGTTCACCGTTCAATGATCAGAGTTTAGGAGAATGGGGGTGGCGCCTAGGGTGGCCAATCAGATTCCAGTCGTAGCACGTGCCACCCCAGGCCACTCCCTGGACATGCCACTGCTCCTAACCTGCCACAAGTTTCCCCTCTTGTTCTTGTACTCAAACTCTTGGCTCCACTGCTGAACATCAAAAACTATAATGCCACTTCAAAACATGTTTTGTATTGTAATTTACCCACTAATTCTGAACAGGATTAATTGCTGTAATTATAAAGACTCGTAATATTTGTATTGGTCATGTTTGATTGTCACATGCAACACATTGTGCAATTTGTATGTTCTAGCACAGTCATACAGCACTCACTCGTGAGCACAACGTTTTCTCACAACGGCCAGGTATCACCTTTGGAAGAGGGACGGTCCAGTAGCTGTGTCATCAACCAAGCAACCAGAACATCCCAGTACCATCTGTCCCATTTGCGCAATCCTCGGCACATCCCATCTTTCCTTGGGGCCAGGGTCAAAGTTCACAATTGCATTCACACCATTTTTGCTGATTATAGAATAAGGATCTTCGCAAAAATGGTGGAATCCGGTTTTGTCAGCACGCACAAATATAATTTTGAGAAATGTAAGTCTTGTAGGTCTCGCTTACAAAAAAAAGAAAGCACTTTTTTTGGCGTCATATTTTGACCGAAAACACGTTTGTGAAACTGTTCTTTTGAAACCATTTTTTTTAAAAAACACAAATCGAGTGTGTACCCAGGGCAAACACACATTGGCAAAGCCACAGTTTTTGCTTTTGTACAGGCATGGGCCAAGCATTTGCCAGACACTGCTATAATGGATCTACCTGACCATAATATGGCAATTGCTGGAAAGTGGTTTTATTATGTGGGCATATGATAGATGGTCCTGAAAAATATCGAATATTTAAAGACAAGCAAAAATGCTCGTTTTCTAAATAAAGTGGCTGAAGGCGTACTCGGTGAAGACATTTTTATTACTCCACTATCGCTTTTACGGATACAATTAAGCCATTAACTTTGAGCAGACTGTATAGATAAAATACAGGCAGTCTGAAGTGTGTTGTTATTGCTTGATAAAGCAAGCTCAAAGAGATCCCAGGAGGATGTGCTCTGAGTGAGGAGGAGCAGGCAGTGGGTGGAACTTGCCACAGGGATTAGCATGGCCATTGGCAGTCAATGCACAACCCTCCACCCACCTCTTGCGGCAACCTTGATGCGCATCAACATGCATTAGCTGTCTGCTGCGGTGGCTTCTCCATTTCGGGACATGTCCAGTGAAGAGGGCTGCTCCTGTATCCAGTCATATCACTGACGCAGGTCCGGGCCAATCCCTCACCGCACCCGACTGGGCACGCAACCCTTTTTACTGCAAGCAGCGTTTCCTTCCACTCTTTGCATCCTCGCCATGCATCAGCTACTGCCTCTGTTTCTTCTTGGTGATTTTAATCTTCATCTGCCTTCCACGCACCTTTCTTGTCCTTTCCTGCTCCTACTTAAATCCTTTAGTCTTCTGCAGGACCCTACTCCTCCCTCCCATATCTCTGATCCATCCCTTGACCTTATTTTTTCATCCCTTCCTTCTTCCTCATTCGTTATCATTTCTCCTTTCTTCTCTTCTGATCATACCCTTCTTCACTTTACTTTCACCCCCACTAGTTTTCTTTACCTTCCTTTTCGCCTACTTATTTTCGTCACAACCTTTGCCTTTTTAATTGCTCTCATTTTCTCCACTCCTTTTCTACCTTTGCCCTTCCCTCCCTCCCCGATCTTGCCTAGTTCTCGGTTGACTCTGCCTTATCGTTCTATTAACTCTGCTCTCCTCTCTTCTTTGTATATTCTTACCCCTTCTCACTTGTTCAAGCCATCTTATAAAGCTCCTCAAACATGGCTCACCGCTGATCTTCTTTTGCGCCGATGTGCTCTTTGCCGCGCTGAGCGGCGGTGGGAAGGTCTCAGTTTGCCACCGATTTATGGTCTTTTTCCTCCTTACATTCTCTGTATGACCCTTCTTTGCTTGCCACTAAAAACGGTATTTTTCTAATCTGATTCCCTCTCCATCCTCTTGTCTTCAATAGGCCTCATTATGACTGTGCCGGTGCGGTAACAATGGTGCCGGTAATCCTACCGGCAATGTTGTTCCCGGACCGGCACAGTACGACTCTGCGGGCGAGTGCCGTCCTGCCGGCCAGGGTCAGACAGGGACGGCACCGGCTTGCAGAGTTCTCATGGGAGCACCAGCACCGTTGTTTATCAGAAATACCGGCGCCTGACTTTCCGGCCACACGGGTTGTCATACCCTGGTGTTACCGGGAAGTCAGACGCCAGTAACTTTTTTCGGATCTGGCGGAAACCCACCGGTATCACCGACAGGGTTACCGCCAGACCCGAAATGAGGCCCAGTGTCATTTCCAGACTTTAAATGTAATTCTTTCTCCACCTTCCATGAACCATTCTCGGGATTCTCCTCTTTCCCCTAAAGACTCTGATATCTGACACAGATACTGCTAACTTCCTTACTCAAGCCCATCCTTTTGCTTCAATTCTTGATCCTATTCCTTCTTCTTTTATTCTTAAGGTCTCCCCTATCTCTCTACTATTTTCAATCTTTCGTTTTCTAACTCTTTCTTCCATTATAGCTATACACATGCAGTTGTTCTCCCTATTCTAAAGAAACCTTCTTGTGACCCACCCTCTCCTGCCAAATGTTATCCCATTTCCCTTCTTCCTTTTCTTTCCAAAATCTTGGAGCATGCTGTTTACTCCCAGACCTCTACCTTTGTAGACCACGACTCTTTACTTGCTCCATTCCAATCTGGGTTTCATCCTCTTCATTCTACTGAGACTGCTCTCTTCACTGTTAAACACTCTCTTCTCTCAGCTCGTTACTCCAAGGTATCGTCCATTCTGATTCTACTCAATCTCTCTGCTGCTTTTGACATGGCGGAGCACCCTCTTCTTCTATTTTCTCTTTCCACCTTTAGTATTTCGGCCTTGTACTCAGCTATTTCCACTCTTATTTTTCCGACCACTCCTTTTCAACGTCTTGGCTGGTCATCTCTCTCCAGCTGTCCCGCTACATCATGGTGTTCTCCAAGGCCCAGGCCAAGGCCCCTTCTATTTTCACTCTATGCTGCTCCTCTTGCTGACATCATTAAACCTTTTGGTTTATTCTGCCATTTCTATGCTGACGATACTCACATGTTCCTTTCTTTCTTTTCTCTTACTGACACAATTCATGAAAACATTTCTGCGGGCCCAGTTTCTGTGCAATTGTGGATGCACTCACGCTTTCTTCATCTCAATATTTCCAAAACAGCAATCTTTCTTTCCCTTCCACGTCGATTTCTTCTCATCCCTCCTCTCCTATCATTTATTTTCCTCCTTCTCATTTCTCTATGTCCCAATCAGCTCAAAGCCTTCGTGTTATTTTTAATTATTCACTTTCGTTCACATCTAACATTACTAACACTGCATGTGTCTCTTGTCTTCAGCTGTTTAATATTTCGACTGCTCCCTCTTTTCTCTCATTTCAAGCTATTAAACTCCTAATTTCTACCCTGGTCTTTCATGATTGCACTATTGCTCTGCTCTTCTCATCGGTCTCCTTGATTACCCTCTAACTTCCCAGTGCTCTATTTTCAATTCCTCTATTCGTATGCTCTTTCTTCTTCCACCACAAACTTCTATCTCCAGTTTCCTTCAGTCTATTTCTAGCCAATCCATTGAATGCTGTCTTCTTTTCCATTTTCTGGGCATTGCTTTTAAGTGTATTCACGGTTTGGCCCCTCCTCACCTCTCCTCTCCTCTCTGGTTTCTGTCTGCGTTCCCACCCGTGCTCTCCATTCTCACTCTCCCTTTCTTTTCTCTACTCCTAAAAATCTTTGTGTACCGTCTCGACTCCGGCCCTTCTCCTTACTTGCTCCTGACATCTGGAATTATTTACTTTTAACTGATTCCTGTTCTCCATCTCTATTCTTGTTTCACTTCTATCTTAAAGCTCACCTTATTTTCTCTTAATTTCTTATGTGATCCATACCAGATGCACTCTATCATACCATTGATTTAATTAATCAGCGTTTTGACAAACGCACTATATAAATTCAATAAATAAATGCAAATGACCAAACAACACTCACAATCTGTGTGTCACTCCTCACATGTCATCTACCACATAGCTGTACTTCAATGCAATCGATTTGGCTCATAGGTGGTGCATATGCCCCACATTATAGCTAAACTATAAAGGATTTCAACTTAAACAAGGTATCAGGTATTGTAGGATAATAATTTAGGACTGAATTCAAACACTGAAAACATGGAAAAGGGCATGGGATTACCTAGTTTATTCACTTAGCACGCAATCGTTATTTGTTGAGTGGGAGTTGATAATCAAGAAGGATTTAAACATACTGTACCATAACTTCGCTCTCACACACTCAAACCTAACATACAAAAACACACAATGTGTTCATACAGAAATAGGGAGGACATGGATGAGTGAAATATACAGATGTGAACATATTTTCTGCAAAGAAAAAAACAAATATATGCATCTTAATATACAGTACTGTGCCAAAGTACATTTCAACACTTTCCTCTTGAACTATTTGTAGGTCAGAATGCCAACATACATTCATCCATATTGACCTATGTATTACTTCAATCATCTTTAGCAATAACACCCTTCTACCACATTGGGTGTCATCTTGCTAAATATAATTCACTGTAATATTGGTCCTCTACCAATGTAAGCAAAGAGAAGTGGGCAAAGGAGGCCACAAAGAGTTCCAGCGCTGTTGCCGTGAATTCAAAAGATGGCGTTCGGCCGCGGTCAGCTGTTAAGTTGGGAGTGCCTTGCCCTGCACCCCACAGAAAAAGCCTTGTTAGGCCAACATTAGGTAAGATGCATAGCAGTGCATGTTAGAATAACAATGCATATTAGCACAGGGTTTTATGTAGACAAAAATTGGTTATTTTACCAGTTAAAGTAGTGGCATCAAGGCAATCCAAAATCAGGAAGAAAAAGACAGAATAACAGAAACCAGCTTTTAGCCATGGGGATAAATAAACAACCGTGGACAAAATCTGCAGCAGTTCCGAATTTGTCAGGATTGTAATTTAAGAACAGTAAAGAGGCATATTTACCAAGGAATCTTGTCCAATCTGATACTCTGCACAGTAAATAATCAAACTCTGTATGAGCAATATCTTGACAAAGACCTGATGGTCAGTTGCCATTCTTGCTGCTAAATGCGTGTTATTCATATGCACTTACCAATTACGTGGAGTAAGTAATGAGTAAGCTCCTTATCTGGAGTCTGAATCATAGATAAGAGAAAATAGTTGCACAAATAATGAGGTTGCAATATCTATAAAGTAGAGGAAATTGCCATATGTTTAAAAAGAAAAGTATTACTGTTTTACCTTAAATAAAGCTGTGGTTGCAGATGCGCAATAGTTTAAAGACTGAAGCGTGTCCAAAGTGCCACCGTAATTGAAAGAGATTTATGTCAACAGTTCGAGTAAGGAGCCCGCATAAGCGAATTAGATGATACGTTGTAATCCAATTGGAGAAAGAGAGAAAGTAGAAAGCAAGCCCGAGTTAGAATGGGGGTCTCAATTACTCAAAATGCCATTAATTAAGCAAGGTATGGGACCGTGTGCATTTGTGCAGACGTCTAGCTTACCTGCCTTCCGGCATCAAAATGAATCAAAGGGAGGACGCGTTGCCGCGTCTCCCAATGATTATATCCAGCCACTATACCGTGAGCTGCAACGCGCACTGCGGTGTTCCAATAGCCGCCATCTTGTGTGGGATAGTAGCCCTCATGTAACCTGGTCAAAACCTGTGAGAGGTTAGGTGCATGGACTAAGTAAAGGAAGTAATAAGATCGTTTTGTTGCGCACAAAATAAGAGCAAAATTGTGAGTAATGTGAGTGAAGATCATTTAGCGCAATAAAAGTGACCTAATTATGCATAAGATGAATGAGGATTAATTAGGACTAAAATTGAGCCAATTATGCATTATATGAATGAAGATTAATTAGCAGGTAAAAAATCAAAAATCAACGGATATTTTGGAAAACGCTGCCTCAACTGCCGTAATTAATGCTATAATCATTAATAAGTAAATGAGGATTAAGAAATACAAAATATGGCGCCACAGAAACGGCCATGATTGTTTATCCACCTTTACACTATTCCACATATATATCATAACTAAACCGTTATTAAGGGCAATAGTATGTCACAATTCTGGCATGTCACTGGCAAGTCACAGTTCAGCAATGAGCCAATTTAAATGACAATACAGATTACAGCCATAGGTTAAAAGTACAATGCAAATTAACAAGAATAACAGCTTATATCAATGGTGACTATCCGCGGGTTAATCTATGGTAGAATAAAACATATTTGCCAATTCATTTATAACGAAAAGAAAATTATAAAAAATATAGCAGAAGAGAAAGAAAACATTCCTGTATCTAGCAGCCTAATTCACAAAAATACATGAAACTCATGATCCGAGTTAAGGCCCCTGGTAACCAGTCTGTGTTTGCAAATAAATCGTGCTTCTAGCTGCCTGAGTTTGAGTTCAATGTTACCTCCTCTCTTAGGAAGGCAAACCTGGGCTAATCCTGTGAACTGAATATCCTAAACATTATCCAATTGGTGACAGGTCTTCCAATGTATTGCCAAAGGAGACTTGGGTTCCTGTTTCGACAATGTGGAAAAAAGCTCACGAGTATGAATCTTCAGGGGCCTGATTGTGCTGCCAATGTACATTAGACCACAGATACAGATGATGCAGTAAACTACGAATTTCATTAATTAATAAATGCGTTCATTTGATGTTTACCGGTTATTCCAAAATCAACTGTATCGGTCTCCAAAGTATGCATGCACATATTGCAATTCCCACACTTGTGGAAGCCTTTGGCCCTCCCCTGTGCAAGCCATGTCCGCCCACTTGATGGTTTCGACATGAAAGATGGACATAAAATGTTTTTCAATGTGGGTGCTCTACTAAAAGTGATTGCAGGGTTGGGTTCAAGCCATTTAGCCAAGTCATGATCTAAATGTAGTAAATGCCAGTGGCGTTTAAGAATCTCATAGATACTATTGCTATCACTGTTATAACGAGTAATAAGTCTGATTTTATTAGGTTGCTCATTAGCACAGCTTGATCTGGTTTTGGGTATCAGCAAATCCGCTCTTCTCATACTGGACACTTCTCGTTCAGCTTTAGTGAGTATAGAGGGCTTATATCCCAGTGTTATAAATTGCCCCTGGATATTCTCTTTTTCCACCGCAAAGTCAGCATCAAGAGAACAGTTCCTCTTCGCTCTAATATACTCTCCTTTCGAAATGTTGTTGATCACAGAGTTTTTATGAGAACTAGATGAGTTTAACACAGCATTGACTGATGTCGGTTTCCGGTATGTCTTCAAGCCATCCTTAGACACAGAAATGTTGAGATCAAGAAAGTCAATTGAGCAAGCACTAAATTGGTGTGTAAATTGTAGACCCCAATTGTAGGCGTTGAGGAAGTTAACAAATTGAGATAAGCATTCTCGGTGCCAGTCCGAATCACGATAACATCATCAATATACCTTTTCCATAGGTATATTGAAGGAATTAAGCCAGTGTTGGTAAACACATTTATTAATTGCAACACGAAATTCATAGTTTACTGCATCATCTGTATCTGTGGTCTAATGTACACTGGCAGCACAATCAGGCCCCTGAAGATTCGTTTTTATGAGCATTTTTCCACATTGTCGAAACAGGAATCCAAATATCCTTTGCCAATACATTGGCAGACCTCTCACCAATTGGATAATGTTAAGGATATTCAGTTCACAGGATTAGCCCAGGTTTGCCTTCCTAAAAGAGGAGGTTACATTAAACTCAAACTCAGGCAGCTAGAAGCACGACTTATTTGCAAACACAGACTGGTTACCAGGGGCCTTTACTCGGATCATGAGTTTCATGTATTTTTGTGAATTAGGCTGCTAGATACAGGAATGTTTTCTTTCTCTTCTGCTATATTTTTTATGATTTTCTTTTTGTTATAAATGAATTGGCAAATATGTTTTACTCTACCATGGATTAACCAGTGGATAGTCTCCATTGATATAAACTGTTATTCTTGTTAATTTGCATTGTACTTTTAACCTATGGCTGTAATCTGTGTTGTCATTTAAATTGGCTCATTGCTGAACTGTGACTTGCCAGTGACATGCCAGAATTGTGATGTACTATTGCCCTTAATAACGGTTTAGTTATGTTCTATATGTGGAAGAGTGTAAAGGTGGATAAACAATCATGGCCGTTTCTGTGGCGCCATATTTTGTATTTCTTAATCTTCATTTACTTATTAATGATTATGGCATTAATTACGGCGATTGAGGCAGTGTTTTCCAAAATATCTGTTGATTTTTGACCTGCCAATTAATCTTCATTCATATAATGCATAATTGGCTCAATTTTAGTCCTAATTAATCCTCATTCATCTTATGCATAATTAGCTCACTTTTAGTGTGCTAAATGATCTTCACTCACATAACTCACAATTATTCTGTGCGCAACAAAACAATCTTATTACTTCCTTACTTAGTCCAGGCACCTAACCTCTCACAGGTTTTGACAAGGTTACATGAGGGCTACTACCTCACATAAGATGGCGGCTATTGGAACACTGTGGTGCGCGTTGCAGCTCACGGTATAATGGCTGGATATAATCATTGGGAGACGCGGCAACGCGTCCTCGTTTTGATTCATTTTGATGCCGGAAGGCAGGTAAGATAGATGTCTGCACAAATGCACATGGTCCCTTACCTTGCATAATTATTGGCATTTTGAGTAATTAAGACCCCCATTCTAACTCGGGCTTGCTTTCTACTTTCTCTCTTTCTCCAATTGGATTACAACGTATCAGCTAATTCGTTTATGCGGGCTCCTTACTCGAACTGTTGACATAAATCTCCTTCAATTACGGCGGCACTTTGGACACGCTGCAGTCTTTAAACTATTGCGCATCTGCAACCACAGCTTTATTTAAGGTAAAACAATAATACTTTTCTTTTTAAACATATGGCAATTTCCTCTACTTTATAGATATTGCAACCTCATTATTTGTGCAACTGTTTTCTCTTATCTATGATTCAGACTCCAGATAAGGAGCTTACTCATTACTTACTCCACGTAATTGGTAAGTGCATATGAATAACACGCATTTAGCAGCAAGAATGGTAACTGACCATCAGGTCTTTGTCAAGTTATTGCTCATACAGAGTTTGATCATTTACTGTGCAGAGTATCAGTTTGGACACGACTCCTTGGTAAATATGCCTCTTTACTGTTCTTTAATTACAATCCTGACAAATTCGGAACTGCTGCAGTTTTGTCCACGGTTGTTTATTTACCCACATGGCTAACAGCTGGTTTCTGTTATTCTGTCTTTTTCTTCCTGATTTTGGATTGCCTTGTTGCCACTACTTGAATTGGTAAAATGAACAATGTTTGTCTACATAAAACTGTGTGTTAATATTTATTGTTATGCTAACATGCACTGCTATGCATCTTACCTAATGTTGCATCCACGATTTATAATGTTGTTTTGTCTCATTATACACATGTGGTGCAACCTCTAATGGCCCCGTGGTCTGGCCCATCTATTTTAAATGGCAATGTAAATATTTATGCATATGGTAATCTTTATGATATTATTTGCAAGAGCCTCAGAGGAAGAGATACACTCGAAACACACGTCAGGCTGTCTAGAACACGAATTAAAATACTGTACAACTGTACTTCTTGGATTTTTTGGTGTGCCGCAGTTCAACTGTTTACAATTGGCCCTCTAGCAATTTAGTTTTGACTGGTGTGTGGACATTCCTTTTTTAACCTTAGCCCCGGGTTGGTGATATTTAAAATTTAGAAATAGTAGTTTGGGTATTAACATAAACATTAGTCATATGGCTAAATCATGAAAACATGTTCATAATATGCATTAAGTAAAAATGTATCTCAATTCACTCGCTATGTAAATCATACTAGATAATGAATTACAATTCTTCTCTTCCTTATCATTATGCCTGTCATAAACTGGAGCAGAATTTCTTCCCCATACATTTCTGTAGTACTTAATCAAATGTGCATGCTTTTGGATACCCTTCATTTCTGTTGTTAATTACCAAATGGACTTGCACTCTATATTTAATCATGCTAATAGGATATGCCATTTACTGTGTTTTTTAGTGAGTACTCTAAGTCAAATGAGTTGTCTGACACACCACAAATATATTGAATGAGTTCAAAATTTAGCACACAGAGTAACATAACAATCATCAGGGGAGACATACCATGGAGGATGCCCAAGGTAGCCCAGTATTAGACTTTGCTGGCATAGTTGGGCAAAACAATATGACAACACACTACTCCATTTGCTTTTTTAGGTCTTGCACTGTAATGGAGAATAGAGGTAGTAAACACGTGACAGCAATAGCATTTCTATACATGCAAGCCAAGTCAAGATTGTCTTTAGTATTTATTCTGTATATATGTTAAGTGTACATATGTGTATGTATGGTGACATTACACATTGGATGCCCACGGGCTTTGGCGCGGTATAAGCACAATAACAATAACAATAGAACTTCTACTGCAGGTTCTGTAACATGCAAAGCCAAGAATTAAGTTTTCATTTAATTTAAAAAGCAGTATTTTGTAAGTGACCTTTTTCTTCTCTGATCATGATATGGCTCTATGGATTCAGAAACCTCTGACAAAGAGGGTTTAGTTCAAAGTGAACACATTTGTTGCAGATAAATTGCTGCTGAGGCCTCTGGATGACTTATGGGTCAAAATAAATTCAACAGTCCATTCTTTAAGCAAAAGCAGACACCATCATAAATAACTGAAGCGTAGGTACCATGCTTACAAATGCACAAATTTAATTTAACAAAAATATGGGCTGTTTTCAGATCATGATCTCCTAGCTTGAATGTACATTACCTTAAGCAACAACTGATCAGGCCTGAAAGGACTCGCAAAACAGAATCTATTGTGTATGATTGAACTATAGGTCACTAAGTGAAGATTTCTTTAACTGCATGTGACTTTTCAAAGCAAGACATGAAGGAACAGATGTCCTTTTATTATAGGTCACACAAGAGCCAGGAAATAGGGAATGGTTTCAGGAGAATTGAAACTGAATCTCAGTTTCCTGTGAGGACAGTAAGGCGCTAATTTTGCTCTGTTTACATTCATTTGTATCTCAGAGAAGGAGAGGCGGATCATAAGTTACGATTCTGCTCCCCCTTCCTGTCTGCCATACAAATACTCCAGCATTTGTGCCAGCATGCATTTTTATGTCGGTGCAAATGCTGAGGATTCCTATGGAATCTGCCTTCTTTTTACACCAGCAAAAAGGAGACAGATCCGACAGGAATCTATCTTAAATGCCGCCTGCTTACATGGCTCCCTAGGCCATCCAATGCTACGAGAGATTGAATGACATTACTGAACCTGGGTTAGTCTCTTTTCACATTGACATATTAGTTTTTTCCTATATTTACACTCCTAGACATTTAGACTATTCCTTTATTCTAGCATCCCAAGGATCACAAGACAACCATACTTATCAAAGGACCAACACCCCCAGCTATACATACAGGGAGACTTCCTTTAGGATGAGTCCTTAGACGGAAGTCAAATCGATATTCCGAGCGAACGGGATGAAATCTTAACAGGGGATTTTCACTGCACTTATTAGAGTGAAAATAGACTTGGCTACCTTCTCATAAGATTAACACTGACCATTATTCTTTTACTTCTCTAGATACTATTGAAAGGTTGAAGCTTGAAGCTAGAAGATTGAATTACATGTTTCTACTCTATGAATTGTTAATCTTTATGAATTCTCTGCTGCTGAGGAAGAGCGACTTTCCCTCCGAAACACGTCAAGCTCTTTCTCTGCATGTAACATGTTAATTGCAAAACATTTTTATATGTTATAAATAAATTGCATACCAATGAAATTGACCTATACATGCAAAATATTGTTCTGATTGTTTACTGGAAACTTAATTACCACCATCTAACTATTGACTAATTGTAATATCAGCACAAAAAGTGTGCAGGGGACGGGAGTGTATATCAACTAGGGACATTTTATTTGTTCGTGATTGCATATTAAATGACTTTTAGTGCCAGAGTCTTATCATTCTCCCCGTGCCTATTTAACCACATTAAGGGCTTGATTCATGGAATAATCTGCACTGAAAAAAACAGGACCTGTGCATGAAATCACGCACAATTCGCTGTTCGTCGATTCATGGAACACAATGCGCAGGGCTTACCTGGGATTTACAAGAAATCCACGCCAGTCCGCCGCGTCACAGTGAGCCGATGAAAGCCTTGTGCGAAACTCCAATGGAAGGGCCGGCCGGGCCTGCGCGGTCACCTAAAAAGGGGGCAGAACACATGGAATGAGGAAGAATAAGTGAAAATGTGGGCGTTACTAGGGACGTTCCACTGTCAAGCAATTGCAACGCCCATATGAGCGCAAAACCAACGTATTCATGGAACTGACCAGGGAACGACGGCATGTGAAAAACCATGTGCAAATTCAGAAACACCTACGCCATGCGAAAGCAGGCATAAAAGTCAACGCGCACACTAACAAATGTATAAAAAGCCTGCACGATCAACAAAAGGACGTATACAGACACAATGAATGCGCCATTTGTTGCAGCAGTCATCCTGGGACACTGCAGGAGGAGGAGGATGGCCAGGGCCCGGATCTTCCACCCAAGGACCAGCCCTTTTGGGATGCCTGATGACCAGGTCTATGGCAGGTATAGGTTCCCCCCCATATCATCCTAGATCTGGTTACAGAGTGGGAAGATGGCCTCACATCACCCACCATGTGCCTCCAACCCCTGAGCCCCTTGCAAAAGATGCTCACTGTTCTTCATTTTTTGGCCACTGGTTCATTCCAGCATACCACCGCCATAGTAGGTGGCATCTCCCAGGCTATGCAGTCATGCTGTTTACACCAGGTGTTGGCAATCATAACTGCACGTCATTCTGTCCGCCTGCATATCTATAGGCTCAGAACACTGACAGAAAGGCAAGCAGTGGTCCAGGATTTTTATGGGGTGGCGCACTTCCCAAAAGTGCTAGGTGCCATTAATTGCACACATGTTGCTCTACATCCACCTCGAGCAACAGAGCACATCTACCACAACCGGAAACATTGGCACTCCATCAATGTTCAGGTTGTTTGTGAGTCCAAGGGCATCATTACTGGACTGTATGCCAACTATCCTGGTAGCACCCAGGATAGTTACATCCTCAGGATGTTGCCGCTACACCGGGCCCTGGAAACTGGGAAGCCTGGCAACACATGGCACATTGGTGAGTATGAATGGGCGCTGTCAACAAATGACAATTACAACCATTCTCACCTTTACAGGTGACAGTGCCTATCCTCTGAGCACATACATGATGATGCCCATACGCAACCCCAACACACCTGCCCAGGTAAGGTACAACATTGCCTATATTGCAATTCGGGGCATAGTGGAGCACCTATCCGGAGTGCTCAAGTCACGTTTCCGCTCCCTTGACCACTCTGGTGGTGTGTTGCTATACGCACCACCAATAGTCTGCAGGATCATTGTGGCAGCATTTGCCCTGTACAATGTTGCAACACGGCGTGGCATCCCAGTGGACATGGTGGTGGCACCCCATCCACACCGCTTGCGTGTGGCTGGGCAAAGGGCAATTGGAAAGGCTGCACGTACCCAGCATGTGCAATCTTATTTCACCTAAAATCCTTCCCCTGTGGAGTCCACCCAATCCTGCCAAACCCCAGGTGGCATTCAATGTTGACAATGGGCCAATCCACTGTGCCCACAAAACCACCCTGAGAAAGTGCACTTGGAAGTGCAAATGTATGTGCATCCCTTAGAACTAGAAAGACATTTCTCTTTGTGTTTCCAAAAGAAACACATTGAAGAGGGATGACGCCACTACTACCATGCCAATCATTTAATTAAAACACCTCTTTGGCACCGAAACCATCCCATAAGTAAAGTTTAAAGGATGTTTATACTGTGCACTATCCCCACTGTAGTGGTCCCCTGGTGCTCTGGTGGATCTGACTAACATACCTGTCAAATGTGTAAGCATTGATGAATACTGAAACATCATGTATGAGCTGCAAGCCATACATGGCCTCCACAATTTACATGGACACAAAACACAACAAGCACAATTTCAAATAGCTGCACACATGTCCTACAATATGCATGATGGATATGCATGATGCGCACAAACAAGTCCCTATTGTGGGGTGTAGAAAAGCAGTGCTGTATTGACCCACAAGTTACTCAACATCTCAACATGACCAAAATAAACCCCATCCACAAAAGAACTAGTAACAAGAGGTAATAGACAATTGTGACAAAGCGTGCGACCCACCAGAATTACCACATACAGACATGCAGCAACTAAAGTAGCCATTCCACAACGATCAAGATAAATGCACATTTTACCTGTCCCCTTAGCATGCAGTCACCAGTCAAATTTCATCCCATGAAACAGCCATCATTCCCTGACGGAAGGATCTCCCTCATTACACGGTATGCAGTAAGGGTTTACCGGCTTACCGCCTTACTACGAGGTCCCTTTGTCGGACCCGACCAGGGGCTAAGGAACGGGCCGGCAAAGGGACCTTGGTGCTAATTGCGGTACCACAATTTGCGGTACCGTAATTACCTCCTTCCCCATTCCCATTGAGCCCCATGGGGGCGAAAATGGTAATGGGGAAGTGCCTTGGTGAATGGGGAATTACTGGCCCCGCTCACCTTGGAGTAGGCCGGTAATTCCGCCGTCCACCAAGGCGGACACGGTAAAATACCGGCGGCAATGGTTACCGCATCCCGTGTAATGAGGCCCAATGAACAAAATGAAACAGAGTGCAGCTAATACATCCATGCACCCACAAATTCGAGAGCCACTGGCACCCCTCAGTGACATACAATGCATGCAAACAGCAACAATCCCCACACTGCCTGTCCCCCTCAATGGCATGCAGCAAATGTGCATGTCACATATCCCCATTCACTAAACAATGGCACATACACAACGCACGCATCAGTCAACATGCTGCATGAAAATGAGAAGACATCACATATCACACCACCAAAAAAATCCATATCATTCAGAACAACACCCTAAGAGCAGCACTGATTATCCCCCCAAAAAATAATATCTCTGATGCTAGACACACTGCCCATTGGCTACCTGTCATAAACCGCATCAAATTTAAGACCCTCTCCATCAAACACAAGTTAATCGCTAGCACAGCCCCGAAATACCTCATCAACAAAATTACCAAACCCCACTCTGAGAGGCCCGCCGAGCCATTTCCTCCCACCTCCTCATCACGCCTAAATTCAAACGAGCTAAAGCAGGCGTCTGCAGCTTCCCAGTAGTGGTGGCCAAACAATGGAATGCTTTACCCCTCTCTCAGATCTGACCATTCGCTATACTCCTTCCAGAAAAAAATGAAAACCTGGCTCTTTACACGAGACCTGTAGCTTCGCTCCATCAAGCTGTGTCATCTCTGTCATTGTTTATTTATTTATTACATTTATATAGCGCACCTAACCCTCAGGCATCTGGGTGCTTAAGAATACTGTTACACATGAGTTACTTAGGTTTACATGGAAAAAATACTGTTGCATATAGGTTACTTTGCTTGTACAATACAGAATTTGTATATCCACTACAGACAGCAGGTGGTTGCTGTTGTAATTCTAGGTGATGCAGTAACAAGGGTCAAAGAACATCAAACAGCAGGATGCTATAGGTTGAGCATGCAGTTCCATTAAGAGAAGGATTGCAGAAGTAGCTAGGCAGTACAATGGCACAGGATTTTCAAGCATGGCACAGATGTAGCGTATCCAAGTTACAGTGGGTTGTGAGGAGGTAGGCTTAGTACTGGGTATTTAGTGCTCTTTAGCAGGAGCTGAGCCGATTCCTAGAGTCTTAGTTACAAAACCAAGTTTTTAGATTTTTTCTGAAGGACCATAGGGATGGATCTGTATTGAGTTCAGGGGGCATGGTGTTTCAGTAATTCGTTGTGAGAACAGGGAAGCTGGATCCACCAGCTTTCTGTCTTTTGAATCTTAGTGAGTTCAGTTGCCCTAAGTAGGCTGATCGGGTAGGTCTGGCTGATTGACTCTTTGAGATCAGGTTAGATAGATAGCATGGAGCGGTATTGGCTGGGCATTTGTAGATGAGGGACAGTACTTTGAATTTAATACGCTCTCTGACTGGAAACCAGTGGATGTTTCTTCTGGCAGCAGAGATGTGGTCAGATTTAGGGATATTGAGAGCTGCTCTAATGGTGTTGTTTTCAGTAGTTTGGAGCCTCTTGATGTTTTTAGTGGAGGTACCGGCAAAGATGGCATTGCAGTAGTCTATCCTCGATAGGATTAGTGCTCTCGCTAGCGTGATACGATTCTCCACCGTACGGTAGGGTCTACATGCCTTGATGAGTTTCACAGTATACGAGGAGGCTGAGGAGATGGCATTCACTTGCCGGGAGAGGGTAATTGAGGAGTCCAGGTACACCCCTAATGTCTTGACTTCTTTGGAAACATTGATGTTGTTTCCATCTATGTCAAAGGTCTGGTAAGATGGTGGAAAGATCTTAAGTTTCACTTGGATACCTATGGTCAGAATCTCTGTTTTATCGTTTTTAAGACAGAGTTCATTTTCGGCCATCCAGGCCTGAATCGTGAAGTAGGTAGCATTGAGAGCTTTGGAGTCTGTGTCGTAATACCCAGTGATTGCTAGGAGTATTTGGGTGTCGTCAGCATGGTTTGTGTATGTGACACCCAAATTGTCTAGTTTATCAAAGAGGGGTTTGGTGAAGGCGTTGTACATTGTGGGGGATACACAGGATCCTTGTGGTACTCCGCATGTGACTGGAGTATGGTGTGCCGCTGCCGAAGCTGAGAAGACTCGCATTGATCTATGCGAAAGGAACGATTCAATCCACCTTATGGCGTTGTTAGAGAAGTGGGCGTCGCTGGCTAGGTGGCGGCATAGGATCTTGTGGTTTACTAGATCGAAGGCCACCGAGAGGTCCAGTAAGAGTAAGATGGCTAGGTCACCCCTGCTCTTATTAGGTCCATTTGGGTTTTAAGATCGACCAGAGCGGTTTCCGTGCCATGGCCTGGGCGGAATCCTGATTGGCGGAGGCCAAGAAGGTTGTGCAATTCTAGATAGTTTTGGATTTGTACATAAGCCACTCTAGTATTTTTAGAAGGAATGGCACTGTTGTAATGGGCCTGTAATTAGTAGGCACATTTGGGTCTAGAGTGTTTTTTTTTTTTAAGTAAAGGGACCACCCAAGCTTCATCAGGTTGTCTGGTACTTGATTAGATGCAAAAGAGTTATTTATCAGAGCAGTGATAAATGGTGCCAGATTGTTTGCGCAGTCTTTGATCAGTTTTGCGGGCAAAAGTCCCCTTGACAATGCAAGGCTTTAAGGCCTATGATTGATGATTTTGATTTTCTCCTCAGTAGTGAAGGGTGAGAATTAAATCTTGGGGAATGGTTTTGGAGTTTTATGTTCAAGAGTAGGTTGAGGCAATGTATTGAGTTTCAATTTGTTTTTGTGAATTTTGTGTGGGAGGGAGGATATTTATTATGCGAGTGCCTTTTGTATGCTTCCGCACTAGGCTTGGTCTTTAATGCAGTGGTCTGGGGTTTGTGAAAGAGATTCTAGTTCCCGCGGGACTGAGAAGAGCTCTTTGTTTCACCTATGTACTGTAACAAGCGCCCAGATACCTCTGGGTTTGGCGCGCTCTACAAATGGAAATAAATATGCAGATAATTGAGCAAAAAAAAATGCAGGGAGACCCCTGGAAGACTAACAATGACATAACAAGGCATGTCATCACCTGCGTAGTATTGGGACAGTGCACTGAAAACGGTCATGTGAGCACATTTATTTATTCATTCATGTATTGGTCACTTGTTAGGCACTTATACAATTATCAAAACTGTTTCAAAGCACCCACAGGGCAACATGGTGGGGACACAGGAAGGTAGACAATGAAATACAACAGAGATAAATAATTGAATAATTGTACAAACAAATCATCAGAGACACACATACCATGCCTTGTGAGTGTTCACAAAGTGCAAGAGGAGAGGGAATTTAGGGAAAAGGTGCTGAGGTGCACATGGAGAAGTGCGAGGGGTGAAGTGCTAAGAAAATAAATGAAAAGCCTTATGTCCAACCTAGACAATGGCTTGGATGAGAGATGTGGGGGCTGAGTGCCCCAGGATACTTAAGGGCCGGTATACAGTCTTTGCATTGAAACATTTTCCATGAAATCATTATCCACCAAAATTCATTCATTGAAATGCTTTTCCATTGAAAAGCATATTCATTGAATGAATTTCGATGGATTTCCAACTCAAACATACCTTTAAAATAGATGTATGGAAGTTTGGGTTGGAAATTCAATGGGTTGAGGAAAGGGTTAATTTTTTTTAATGGGGGCTGCGGGAGGACCCCCCCCAATAAAAAAGAATCACCACAAGTTAGAGGGAGCTGTCCAGTGCTGAAATATATTATAGATTTCAGCACTGGACAGCTCCTTGTAACGTTATAACGTTATGCATGTTTCATCGACTTTCCATGCAAAAAATGTGAAGTGTTTATATAACGAAACCCTATTCGATGAAAGGGTTTTAATGCATAAACACTTTGCACTTTATGTATGGCAATTCGATGAAACATCTTTGACTGGAAAAGACTCGATGGAACGAATCCTCGATGGAAAAACTTAGACTAGTAACCATAAGGGACCTGCACATCAGTCACGCTACTGTATGATTAGCAGGGAAGAGAGAAGGAGAAGGACGAGGAGAAGACAAAGGTCTTGAGGCTTTTTGGAAACTGAAGGAGGTCCTGGTCAAGACACAGAGGGAGCGAGTGGCTATTACATAGAAGGCAGCCCGACGAAGGAAACTGATTGACCACCAGCTCTCTGTTTAGCAAACTGCTTCACACTCAGGGAGTTGGTGCCAGAGGAAGCCAGGAGTCTAGAAGGGGAGTATTTGATCAGGAAGCGTTGAAGATAGAGTGGCCCCCGGCCTCAGATAGGCTTGTGGATGATACAGAGGAATTTGAATTTAATTTGTGCAGAGCCGGTGAAGGCTTTGCAGGGCAGGAGAGATACAGTCCCTGAGCCTAAGGCCAAGGATAAGTCTTGCTGCCCTATTATGGGTAAGCTTGAGGGATTGCAGGGTGGAAAAAGGAAGATTAAGGAGGAGGCTGTTGCAGAAGTCTAGCATGGAGAGAACCAGAGCATGGGTAACATTTAGTTACTTTGAGAAGGAAGAGCTGAAAGTGGGACTTATTAACAATGTCCTGAATATGAGGGATGAAGGAAAGGGTGGAGTCAAAGATGACTCCAAGATTCCCGTCTTCAGAGGAGGTGGCATGGAGGAAGGCCATAGAGGAAGGCCTTCCCCAAGGCCAGTAGGGTGCATGAGATTTAATAGGGAGACTCTTGGTTTTGCTGTGGTAGAAGCAGAGGTAATTTGCAGTGCACCAGGCCTGGATGGGGGAGAGGCAGTCAGGAATGAAGGAAGGTGCAAGTGCGTCAGTAGAAAGTTTAAAGAAGAGTTGTGTGTCGCCAGCATAGCACTGGAATTTGGAGGAGAATGAGGCAATGACATGTTCCAGCAGGGAAATGTATATGTTAAAGAGGCAGGGCAAATGAATGGAGCCCTGGTGTATGCCATAGGTGGTGGTGGAAGTAGGGGAGGGGAAAGGGCCAAGAATGTTTTTGGAGGAATGGTCGGTTAGGAATGAGCTAAGCCAGTCCAGTGCCCGCTCCAAGATCCAAGTGTATCATGCAGACTTTTTATGAGGATGGAATGGTTCACTGTGTCAAACGCAGAAGAGAGATCAAGGATTATGAGGACAGCAGGGGATTTTGAATTGAGGGATTGCGAGCAGTTCTTCACGGGTGTTCAGGAGAGCAGTGTCTGTAGTGGATATACAGATTCCTTATTGTACAAGCCAAGTAACCTATATGCAACAGTATTCTTTCCATGTAAACCTAAGTAACTCAAGTGTAACAGTATTCTTAAGCGCCCAGATGCCTGAGGGTTAGGTGCGCTATATAAATGTAATACATAAATAAATAAACAATGACAGAGATGACGCAGCTTGATGGAGTGAAGCTACAGGTCTTGTGTAAAGAGCCAGGTTTTAATTTTTTTCTGGAAGGAGTATAGTGAATGGTCAGATCTGAGAGAGAGGGGTAAAGCATTCCATTGTTTGGCCACCACTACTGAGAAGCTGCAGACGCCTGCTTTAGCTCGTTTGAATTTAGGCGTGGTGAGGAGGTGGGAGATGATGGCTCGGTGGGTGTCTCAGAGTGGGGTTTGGTAATTTTGTTGATGTGGTATTTTGGGGCTGTGTTAGCGATGCACTTGTGTTTGATTGAGAGTGTCTTAAATTTGATGCGGTTTGGGACAGGTAGCCAATCAGTTACGTGCTGAGGGACTTTCCTTGGATTTCGCGTGTCCACGCTAATTTTTTTCACGCAAAGTCCCGTCACTCTGTTTTCGGCGCCATCCTAGATATACATGGAAGACCCATGCTCCTGCCGCTGTGCCTTTTTAACTGCCTCCTACTGCTCTGTGTTGCCTCCTACTTAGCCATCTGCTGCTGTCTGTCCAGAGTGTGTCCCTGATGCTCACCTGCACTGCGTTTGGAGTCCCTGCTGTCCAGCCATTGCCTAGGCTCCGGTCCTTGGCCCTGTGACCACCTCAGCTGCTTCACCGGACTCCCAACGTGCCATACCACCACCACTGCTCCACAGTCCAGCTCCAGGACCACCTTGCCCACCGAAACCTGCCTCGGGGGTTGCCATGTCTGCACCATCATTATCAGACCACAGCGGCAACCCCACAGCAGTGAGGTAGAGGGCTGTCAACTTCACCGCCAGGGAAGTTGACATGCTGGTGGAGAAGGTCCTGGAGCATTATGATCCCCTCTGCAACCCTGTAATGCAACGCAGCAAGGATGTCAGCAGATGGTATATAAGCATTTCACCACGGTATTTTTCATCGCCGTTTTTTTTACGAAAAAAAACTCATCGTTTTTTATTTTTTTGGGGGGGTTAAAAAATTAAATATATGGTTGTGGGTGTTAGGGAATAACAAAAAAACAAAAAAACAAGGGCTTCGGGGTAAGCCCACCAAAAAACAAAAAACAATAAATAAAACGATGAGTGTTTCGAGAAAAAAAACGGTGATGAAAAAACCTGCGATGACAAATACCGCAGCGAAATAACGTAGAACCCAGCAGATCTGAGCGGGATAACGGATGCCATCAATGCAGAGGGTGTGACATCCCATACCTTCAAGACCGTGCACAAGCACTGGAAGAACCTGAAATCCAGGACCCACAGCTAGGCCCTGTGCTACGTCCAGGTCGGTGCCACTGCAGAGGCACACCGTGCGCACAGGTACAAGATGTCAGCTAACAACATGCGGGTCCTAGAAAAGTTCGACCCTGCGCTGCACACTCAGGTCTGCGAGTTATGTGAACGTCTGGAGTTGACTGGTAAGTAGCCATGTGGTGAAATGCTCTACGGTGCATGGGCTCTGTGCATGTCGCAGCATGTTGGAAATTACCCCCTTAGGCTTGCAGCAAGTATGCTTCTGAGATGGATGTCTGCGTGCATGCCCCAGACATTGCTCTCCATAGGTGCATTCAGACGATATGTATTTAGAATGAGCTATCACTTTCATTGTGTGTTGTAGTGCTGCCTTTCAGACTGTGCACATGCAATGTTACTTGTATTTGAACGTGCCAGGGGGACAAGTAGCACAGTTCAGGTAGTGTTGCCCACATTATGTGCGTGCATGATGTTCATATGTATGTGCCAAAGATGGAAATGTGTGACTAGGCATCACTCACGCCTAGATGAAACACATGCATTTGGATGACTGGCTTAGTAACGTAGAGGCATTACAGTTCACAGGACTCTGATGTGATTGGTCATCACACTGCTTGGGGCCTCTCAGTTGATGTGTGTGCATGACATGTGTATATGCTTGTTGCTGTGGCATGCAGGCATGTGCAAATGATGCATGTGTGTGGAGCATACGTAATTGATTGGTTGTGACAGTGGCAAGTAGCCTGATGTGAATGTGTGGAGTGATGGCCAGGTAGGTGTCTGCATGGATGTGGATTGCATGTCCATGTGTGTGGGTGTGGAGGTTGATGGTTGTTCCCCTGACTAGTCATGTTCATGTGAATGCTGGTGTTGCCACATACAAATTGGTGCAGTACACTGATGTTTCTGTTCTGTGTCTACTTTTCCACAGTTGCATTTAATGTAGAGGGCGGAACCAGTGCTGTGGCGCATGGCAGCAGGGATGCCTCCACCAGGCAGAAGCCACGCCCCCATGAAAGCACATCTTTGGGGACCGATGTAACTGTGGCAGTGCCAGTGACATTGGGCATGGCAGCTGGGGGCAAGTTCAAGAAGGTGAAGGTGGGAGTGGACTCCTCAGCAGCAATGGGGAACATGTGATGCCACACAGGGGCCATCCATGGCGGAAGACGCCCCAGAGTCATCCAGGTTGGAGTAGGGGGAGGAGTTAGGGGATGGGGAGTAGATGGCCATTGCAGCCCACCCCATGGGGTCAGGTGTGGGTGTTGTGGTGGGCGTGCCTACTGCAGTCTTGTCCCAGGGGCATGGGGCTGTGCAGGCCAAAATGGAGGTTCCTATGCAAAATCTAGTCCCTAGGCCATAGGATGCAGCAGTATGCTCCTGCCGGGATGCCTCCACCTAGACCCTCAACCTGATGTCAGCTGATGTGTCCACCCAGACCGACACCCCCTTACCATCTGGTGTTGCCATCCGGGATTATGTGCCACCCGTGCAGGCCGGGTTGGTGAGGCGGACAGCTGTCATTCGTGATGATATGCAGGCTACTCGTAGTCTGCTTGCACATCATCACAATGAGCTATCCCGCCTCATTGGTTGGCTTGCAACATGCCTGTTCCGTGTTGTGCTCCATGGGATGTTCACTGCTGCGACCCCCTACTTATCTTCCTCCTCTGTGCGCCAGTCTTCCTCCAGGGTGCCTTCGAGCCCAGATCCACCAGGCCCCCCTGTGCACCAGTCCCACTCACATTACCCAGTCTGGTGGAGACAACATCCCTGCCCGATTTGGGTGTCCAAGGCAAATAAGCTGAGGTGGTCACCGTGCCTACCCATGCACCAAAAGGGTCACCGGCAATGTAGGGACAGCATGCACCTAGAAGCAGTGCATGTAACGCATGTCCCCGGGTAGTGTCATCAGCTCAGAGGGCGCACACACATAGCAGGCACCGGGCACTGTGGCAGCAAGTGGCAACAAGGAAGAGGCTATCTTTTTCAAGGCAGACCATCCAAAGGAGAAAGGTGTGCAGTGTGAGGCGGGAGCCACATATGGACCTGAGGGACAGGGTGTATATCGTGTTCAGAGGATATGCAGAGGAGATCGTGGCAGAGAGGCAGTGGACTCGGGAAGCGAGGGTTGTGATGGCCAGGGCTGAGATTGTGCTGCGTCGGGCGAGGAGACGGGCTGCCATCCTGGGGGCTACTTGCAGGGAGGCCAAGGTGATAGAGACACAAATGCATGCCACAAGGATGGCAGACCGTCTCCTCGCCCGACGCAGCACAATCTCAGCCCTGGCCATCACAACCCTCGCTTCCCGAGCCCACTGCCTCTCTGCCCCGATCTCCTCTGAACACGGAAGACATCCTGTCCTTTGTGTGTTGTTGCTGGGATGGTTGTGGATGGCAGGATGTGCATGTGCCTGACATGTGGGGATGGGTCGATCAGACGACTTGGTCTGTACTGCATGTTTTTAGCATTTACCTGTACAGCATCACTGTGTGTTTGGCATCACTGTGGTTGTGGTGGAGAGAGGTGGGCTCACTGTGGGAGTGATCTATAGTTACGATCATAGCACATTTGTTTGTCATTGCTGTGTAGAACCCATGTCGTGCAGACACGTTCACCAGCATGTGCAGTCACACAATGCCTTCTCTCACGCGTTGCTAACTTCTACCACTGTAACGCTATAGTGGGACATGTTTGCTCTTCCGAGGTGGCAGCACAACTCTCCAGTCTCAGTGAGTCATGCTCTCTCTGACTGCCCTACCATCACCTGCCCTATCATCACCCATGCATGGCCCTGTCATGTGATTGTTCCCTGACAGGTATTTCGCCACCCAGGTCACTCATGCTCAGGCTGTGACACGCCTGGCCATTGTTTGTGGATCTTGCAAAAAACGTTAAGTTTTCTTTTGCCTTGGGCACACATTCTGTCACTGTGCTTTGATGCCTTGGCAATGTGCCATGGCAACATGCACATGTTTTTGCATTCACTTGTCACATGAGCATGGTGGGGGATGATTAAGGCCTGGAAGAGTGTTTGAACAGATGCTCCACTCATGGATGGACCTCGGGTGATTTAAAGTTAGTCGTATTTGCGGACTACATGTTGGTGTTGCACTTCATGGTGCTGTCAGACCACAGAAGTTCAAGTGGGCGGCAAACATGCATTGCACTGGTATTGTGAGATTGTCAGGGGGCTCCTGGGGGTGTCACAGGTGAGGGGGACTGGGGGTGGTGTCCAGTCTGGAGGGGGCTACCTCTGGGTGGTGTCCAGTCTGGAGGGGGCTGCCTATGGGTGGTGTCACAGGTGAGGGGGGCAGGGTGGTGGTGCCTGGCCTACAGTGGTTGATGTGCAGAAGCGGGGGTTTGTGGACAGGATGGATGCCAAGGGTGTAGGGGGGACCCATGTTTTGGTAAGGGGTGAAGCCTACACTTACGAGGGGGGGCCACCTTATCGGTGGGGTGCAGCCTGGCATTGCGAGGGAGGGCACACGATTTCACAAGGGTGCCGCCTGGGCTTGCGAGGGAGAGCATGTATTTTCTATGGGGTGCTGCCGGGGCTTGCAAGTTGAGGCACACAATTTTGCTGGGTTGCAGCCTGGGTTGGCGAGGAGAGGTGAGCAATTTTGCTGGGTTGTGGCCTGGGATTGTGAGTGAGGGCACACGTTTTCTCTGGGGTGTGGCCCGGGCTTGCAAGGGAGGGCATCCATTTTCTCTGGGGTGCTGCCTGGGCTTGCTAGGTGAGGCATGCGATTTCACTGGGGTGCAGCCAGGGCTTGCGAGGGAGGGCACGCGTTTTCTCTGGGGTACTGGATGCTGGGCCAGGAGTGGTGCAGAGGCGTGCACTGTGTTAGTCCCTTAGCTTGCTTTTTGGTGTGCTTGGGGGCGTGTTGTGGGCGTTCCTCGCGCAGCTAGTTATTACTTGCGCAATGGCTAGTAATGCATCTTGAAATCCATGAATACGCGTGGCGTGCAATCTTTTTTCTGCGCCACGTCTTGCGCAGGGTCCTTTTCGCCACGCTGACCTTGCGCCATTTCTGCGCCCCATTCCATGAATCGGGCCCCAAGTATCTTCACAACTCTTAACCAATCTGTTGTAAAAAGATGTGCTCACCATAACCTTTTTGTACCCATACTACACAATTTCAGCAAGGGCAACCCTTTTCCTATGGGAAAATGTGGAAATAAAACTGGTTACCACACATAAGAGGCCAAGGGTGCAGAGGCCTATGGGGAAATCTCCAGAGTTCCAGTGCTCCAGAGCCTAAGGCATAGGCTTAGTATTGGGAAGGACTGAAATGTTATATTCGTGATATATGAACGGCAACAGAGATTGGTATTTTCAAATGGATCAGGGCGGATCTTAATTACATAAAAACTGAAAAAGGCAAAACGTGAGAGGGATCACGAGCTAACAATGGAAAGCAATGTGCTGACTAACATACAGGAGCTGAAAACCACATAAGATCATAATGCCAACAGGGAAATACGATATATGGCGAACGATAAGCCTCGAAACAGATATGACGAGGGTGAAAGGACAGGGCGTGAACTAACAAGAATTCTTAAACAAGAAAATAGTCCATGCAGGCTGAGCAAATACTTAACACAAAGGGACACCGGAGATAACACAAACAAGGAGATATGTGCCACATTTTCTGAATTTTACAAAAACCTGTACTTACAGACAACTCCAGTGTTCATAGGTATGGGGAAATTACTGAATTATAAAGCAGAAAGTATGGTCGTGGGTTTACAGCCAGGGTAGCTTGTGCATCCATTGAGGAAACCAAAGCAGGGAAAGCACTGGGACCTGACAGACTTACTAGAACATTCTATAAGCAGTATGCTGCACCCTTCCTTATGATACTTTGCAATGGTTTTGCAGAGCACATGGCATTAAAGCAAGATGTGAGCCTGGGTGCCCATAAATAGATCAGCAGGGATGCCATTTGGGTCAGGGGAACGATTGAGCTTTTGATACCTTGCCCCTGTGGCCTCTGAGAGAAAATGAAACTATTTGCCCCTCTGGCATTGTCTGTCTCACTTTAGGTACCTCTTGTTTCACTATAGGAGGCAACCACTCCCCTGCACACATAGCCGAACCTGGATTATAGAGTGTGGAGAAACGAGATATCCATTTGCTGTCCATGACATTGGTTTCTAACCCATCACTTTGCCTTGTGTGCCTGGGGCCCAAAGTTACTAACTCCCAAAATGGCTTGCTATTATTAATCGTGGCAGCCTGAACCAGATCTTGCCAGGCAGCCCTATCGAGCTCGCTTTTTCGTGCACTGACTACCTGCTTGTAATTGATTCTTGCAGCCTCAATCTCATTTTTTGCTAGCCTCTGGCATGTTTAGTAATGTAATCAAATACTTTCTTGCCCCCTTGAATTCATCATTAAATCACGTCACATGCCTACAACTCACTGGCCCTCATTAGGACTCCGGCGCTAAACCATGGTGCTATTAGCACCATGGCCCATGCCGGAGTCCGCCATGGAGAAAGGGGGAATTACCACCCCATTCCAAGGTTGGCGGGACTGTAATTCCCCGTTTCTCCATGGCCCTTCCCCATTCCCATTCTTGCCCCATAGGGCTCAATGGGAATGGGGGAGGCGGCAATTACGGTACCGCAAATTGTGGTACCGTAATTGCCATCAAGGTCCCTTTGCGGGTCACTACTTTAACGGCTGGTCCAGACCAGCCGTTCAGGTCGGGAGACGCAAAGGGACCTCGTAGTAAGGCGTTAAGGGGTTAACGGCGTCCGCAGCCTTTTACGGCGCCGTTAACCCCTTAACGCCAGGGTCCTAATGAGGGCCACTGCCTTAGTGACCTCTTACTGCAATTCGATTGAGATACTGTTACACGGAAAGGTGCATTTTTCTAGGATGCTAGATGGTGATATGGTATGATACGATGTGGCATTCATAAAGTGCCTGTACACAAGTGTTTCTAAGCACGACAAGGAGAGGGAAACAAAGGGTGGACAAAATAACGATCTTACTAAGCCTTGTGTCATTCAGATCGCTCAAGTGCGGGGAAGAGGCAGGGGGAGAAGTGCTGGGGTGTGGGAACGGGGAAGTGCAGTTAACTCCCAAGTGCAGCCAGCGGGTGGCTCATAAGTGCGAGGGACTGTAGGGTTGCAGATACAGACCCTTAAGTGCTGGGGAGCCCGGAGGCAGTGCAAGGGCAACTGGGCATGCATGAGCCTGGGCCTGAGTTCAGCGGGTGACCTGGTGAATATTGCGCAGAGCAGTCAGGTGCACCAGCAGGGGAAGAGAGAAAGCAGAAGCGAAAAGGAATGTCTTTTAAAAAAAAACTTTATTTATAAAGTGCTTGACATAACAAAAGAAGAAGGTAGCAGCATTAACGAAATTGACAACGTTACAATTTGATCATTCACATTGACTCTGCAGTAATCGAGACATGGCATACAGTAAGCAGTGTCTTAGGCACAATTGTAACAACTCAGAGGGAACGAGGAGGTGGAGATCGGTCGGAGAACTCACATTGTCAAGTGCATACATTTGTGCTGATAACAAGTAATTGCCGAAGGGAGGCCATATGTCTATTGGCTTGCAGGTTGCAGTGAGGACCATCGCTCCTCCAAATCAGATACCCACATAACGCTCCACGGTCAGTGTGTCACAGATGGGCAAATGGGGTGCAACCATAACAACAATACACATCGGACTGCTAGTAGCATACAGAGGCGCGCCAGTCTATGAAAGCCACGTTGTAGTTGTTCAAACTTATGGAACAGATAGTTTAACGGGGTGCAGTCAATAATACAATCAAATATTGTGGACATAATCTCACATACCCCACTCCAGTAGTCCCCCAATTTCTGACAATTTGAAAGCATGCAGAGGTATCCCACACCATCAGTGTGGCATCTGGGGCACAGAGCAGAGTGAGTGCGTCAAAACAGGTGTAGTCTATCCGGGGTGTAATGGATTCTGTGTAATACTTTAAACTCTATTAGCCGAAATCTGGAGTTGAGGGATACATCCAGGGTTTGCAGGCACATGGGCTCTCAGATCTCGTTAGTAATGTCTGTATCTAGATCCCTGGCTCAAGCTTCACAGAGTCTCACCAGGGGTTTATTACTGCGGCTGTGCAGCAGGTTGTACAATATGCTCACTCCACCCTTAGCAGAGGTTCCCCTCATGATGGTATCTAACAGGCGGCTACACTGGAAACAATGCCCAAGCTTTTTTAGCAGCTCAGTGGAGCCCGGCATCGTGTAGCCAATGTGAGGACTGTCTCCACGTGGGCCCTAGTAGGTCCTGAAACGTGATAAAAGATCCCATATTGAAAACATCGTCTACAGCCATGTACCCATCTGTCGCCCATTGCCGCACAGCTATTTTGCTTATTTTAGGAAATGACAGGACGAAATTCCATAATGGCAAGCTCCCATGGAATCGGCGAGGGTTGTCTAGCATTTTCCATATCTTGTCCCAAGCTAATGCTGTTTCTGCGATAGGATAATTGACTTCAGGGTCTTTCCACAGCTGCGATAACATCAGCGAGTGAACATTGTGAGTACCAGCCGCGTGTCGTTCAATTTGAACATGTGGATGGTGAGTCTTCATCAAACCAATAGGCTGCATAGTGCGCCTGGGTAGCAAGCCAGTATTTTTCAAAGTCTGGGATGCAAGGCCTCCATTTGTGTAAGATCTCGTCAAAGTGTCCCATTTAAGCAGAACACCGACTGCGTGCCGCATGAAGTTATAAATCGCCACTTTTAGTGCGTCAAAGAACACAGTGCCTGGCCACAGTGGTATGCTTAGAAAATAGTATAGTAGTTTTGGGAGAGTAATCATTTTGAGGAGCGCCACACGGCATGCTATTGTGAGTGGAAGTTTCGCCCAAATGCATAGCTTGGCCCTAAATTGGGGTAGATATACACCATAGTTGCTGGCGTAGAGTGGTGCTGAGCGCCGTGTCACAAGCACCCCCCAGATATTTAATTTCTAGGGGGGACCAGGCGAATCCCATATAATCTGGTGGTGCGATAGTTGCACCAGTAAGTAGGAATAGTTCAGATTTGGCCCAGTTGACTAGAAGTCCAGAAAAGGTCCCAAAAGAGAGGGCGTCATGCATAATTGGGGCTAGATGTCGCTCTGGGTCTTGCAACAAATAAGAGTACGTCATCAAGGTACAGTGAGATCATTTCTGGTTCGCCCGAGAGTCTAATCCCTCTCTGAGCACGCGTGCAACGTATCGCATCTGCTAATGGCTCCATCACGATGGCGAACAGTAGGGGCGACAGTGGGCAGCACTGTTGAGTCCCTCTGTAAATATCAATGGAGCTGAGAGCAATCAGTTTACCTTAAAACTAGCACAGGGCAACGTATATAACAACTGCACGCATGATATGAACCCAGGTGCAAAGTTGAACTTACCTAGTACTGCCCACATAAACTGCCAGGACACTGAATCAAAGCCTTCTGAACATCTAGAGCTGCAGCAACTGCCTGCGTGTCTGGGTCTATCTGTGCCTGGCTATTAAAAAAGGCGTCTTAGATTAAGTGCCATGGATCGGCCAGGAGCGAAACCAGACTGGTCTGGGTGTACGATGTGTCCTATGTAAGAGGCTAATCTTAGAGCTAGTACCTTAGCAAATATTTTAACATCAGAATTTAAGAGGGAAAGAGGGCGGTAGGATTCACATTGTTCAGCTGGCTTGTCGGGTTGAAGTAAAACTGTAATAACGGCTTCGAGAAGTGTGTGGGGGGGGGTTCAGTATCCCCGAAGCGCAAGATTCTTCCCATAGGGCAGCCAATTTAGGGACAAGGCGGGATTTGAAATGCTTAAAAAACTCCATTGTGAGACCATCTGGGCCCGGGGCCTTTCCGGATGGGAGGGTCTTGATGGTGCAGGATATCTCCTCAGAGGATATGGGGTGATCAAGGTTTTCCCTGGCCTGGACAGACAATACAGATAATGATAGGTTATCTAAGAATATATCTATGTCGGGAAGGGTTACCACATCTGACTTCGCTACAGCATAGCATAAAAGAAGCGGAACACTTGGTTCACCTCTGGTGTAGTGGGGTCATCGTCCCAGATGTGTCCCGCACACAGGGGATATGGTTATTGCCCCCCGCTTGTCGCCCCATCCTGGCCAGCAACTTGCCAGGGTGCTCGCCCTCGCCATACTTTCTTGCCAAGCCTGGGTTGTCAAGGAATTTCAATTCCGTTTCTGCATGTGCCCAAAATCTGTTGAGCTCGGTTTTAATGTCCCCCAAATCGGCGCTGCTGGACTCGTACACATATTGCTGTTCCATGCGGAGTAAATTGGTTTTGCCATGCCACGTACATACCCCGTAAAAGCTTCCCAAAGAGTTGCATGTTTGTCAACAGAGCCAGTGTTTAACTCAAAGTATTAATCAACACGCCTCTCCATTTCAGCCTCAAACACAGGATCTGGAAGTGATTGTAGTTTAAATCTCCACAACCTTTTCGCTCTCAGTGTCAATGTCAGTGTAACCAGGGAGTGATCAGAGACTGTTCTGGGAAATATATCGGCGTTGTTGTGGTGACTTGCACGAGGGCTGGATAACCACCACATATCTATCTGGGAATGGAGTCGTGCACCGTGAATTAATAGGAATATTTACGTGATGTCAGGTTGAGTACCCTCCAGGCGTCTACCACCCCCAGTTCAGTCAGGCCTACTCGTAACACCTGGGCAGCTTTGGTCAATTTCCAGGATTTACTTCCTGACCTATCAAGGTCTATGTCTATTATAGTATTAAAGCTCCTCCCCACAAAACAGGCACTGGAGGCTATAACACCAGTAGGTCCATTACTTCTGAGTAGAACCCAGGGTTATCAATGGTGGGTCCATACACATTCAGCAAACCTATTTCCTGACCCAACAGCATGCCTCGTGGGTCTAAGTGTGCCCTTTTATGGACATATTGTAAGGACTTGTGGATAAGGGTCATGACCCCTCTACATTGAGTTGAATATGAAGTATAGTAAGTTGCGTGCCCGAGCTTTTAGCTAATTTCTCACAGCCTATAGTCAGGGCATGCGTTTCCTGTAGAAACAGGCTGTGCACCTTATGTCGTTCCATACAAAGCTGGATTTTCCGCATTTGTATTGATTTCCCAGCCCTCGGAAGCTCCAGTTTATGAACTGCAGTGGTTCAACTCCCATTTGGGTAACATGTCCTAAGTCCCCATCGGGCAAATATTGGGCATTGCAACAGAGTCACTGCCAAGCAACGCTGCATCCTATCAATAAAAACACACATGTCAACCACATTTTGCATAACCAACCCATAACTTCCAACCCCCACCCCTCTCCCAATCAGAGGAATAAACATCCCACAGCCAACATCCCAACAACATTTGCAACTTTGCATGGGGGCTCTAAGCCGACTACAGCCTGGCATCAACACAGCTTAGAACTTACATCTTCAAAACAGGTTACCGGTGCGTACTTCTCAAGTGTACAAAATCTAAGGTAGAAAATAACAACGGTCACTGCGGGGGGAGTGCAGCACCAGTACACAAGTACATATCGCCCCCTGCCATTGCCCCAATTAGAATCAGCTGGCAAGGGCTTGAAGGGAGCAAGACCATGCCGTCTGGGATCACCCAGGAAAGTGTTCATCTAAGAACCTCATGACCTCCTCTGGCATAGTGAAGTACACCTTGTTGCCATGTTCTATTCTCAATTTTGCCAGATAAAACATGGCGTATTTTACGCTAAGTTCGCAGAGTCTCTTGTTCGTGGTCATGAACGTTTAGCGCTTTTGTTGCACCGTGATTGAAAAATCGGGGTATAGGTGGATTCTATTAGAGACTAGTAGTAACTCGCCTTTGGCTCTTGTGGCTCGTAGCGGCGTGTCTCTGTCTCGATAGTTGAGTATGCGGGCTAGTATCGGGTGGGGAGGAGCTCCAGGTTTGGGTTTAGGGGCAAGTGGCCAATGGGCTTGCTCTATTGCAAATTGTGGTGATAGCTTTGGGGCATCTAGCAACGACATAAGGGTATGCTCCACACATTCTTGCATTGGTCCTGTAATATTATCTTCCGGCACACCTATTATTCGCAGGTTATTGCGCTGTGATCTGGATTCAAGCTCGTTGTTCTTCTTTCTGATGGATAACACTTGTTTCGAGAGGGAGGTGACATCAGCTCTGAGGGCCATAACTTCGTCTTCAATCTTATCCACTCTACTCTCCACTTATGTGATGCGAGCATCATCTTTCTCCATCTGGGATTTTACTAAGCTAATTGTACCACTGATATCATGTAGCTTAGTGTGTATGATAGTAAACCCCTCTTGCATGTACTCCATCATGAGGTGCAATTTACTGGGTTCTCTCTGCTATGACATACCACCTGCCCTTCCATCCGCACCATCCGCTTTCTCCACAGTCTTGGGTGCAGCTTTAGCAAATATGTTTATTGAACTTTGCTTTCTCCTGGTTCCTTTAGTCATTGTTATCTTGCAGGTCTGTGGTGAAAGCATGGTCTGGCAATGGGGGGGCAGGGGGAGTTACAGGGTTGTGGTACAAACTCTGAAATATCCAGTCCAGCACCAAGTGAGCCCTGCAGGGGTATTACAGCATGAAAGAGCAATGCACCAATACAAGGCTTAGCCATGGTCTCAGTGACAGTTAATCAAGTCTTGTAGATCCCACAGGAAGAAGCGTGCAAGCATTAGTAAGGCAGGGCACTGCGTCCCAATGTGGGTTGTAATGGTGGTGAGGAGTGAGTTTGTTTATTTTTAAAACACCCCAAACCCTGAGATATCTGGGCGTGTTACATAGTTACAGAAGACACATGTTTCATAGGATACATACAGATAGGACAGCAAAACAATTGGAAATATTTACAATAATTACAGGAGTATATACATGTTACATGCTGATATTTACAAAAAAGTCAGATTAGTGCATTACTTATACATCTAAGGATAGGAGCCAGGATTTTGTGTTCTTTCTAAAGGACAGTTTGGTTCTTATGTTCACAGGTAGTGAGTTCCAAAGTTTCGATGCCATAACTGGAAAACTGCTTTGTGGGTGAGGCACATGACCCTTGTGGAACCCCACAGGTGGTCGGTATAGGTTCAGCTGAGGCATTAGGTAAGAAGACTCTTATGGTACAATTATCTAGGAATGACTGGATCCAAGCTGTAGCTTCATCAGAGAAGTGTGCAGCTGAGGTTAGGTGGTTGCAAAGGATCTTATGATTAACTAGTTTGAATGCTGCCGGACAATCCATAAGGAGGAGGAGGGCAAGTTTCCCGTTGTCCTTTAAATTCTCTATTTGAATTTTTAGATCTAATAAGGCCGATTCTGTTCCGTGTTTGGGTCTGAACCCAGATTGACGCAGACGGAGGAGATTATTTGTTTCCAGGTAGGACCGAATCTGGAGGTAGGCTGCTCGAACTTGAATTTTAAGCAGGAAGGTGACAGTGAATATTGGCCTATAATTGGTTGGTATTTTGGGGTCTAGATTGTTTTTTTTTTTTTTAAGAGTGAGAGGACCCATGCGTCTTAAGTTAAAGGGGACAGAACATGATTTGAATGAAGAGTTTATAAGGGTAGTGATGAAAGGTTCCCTGGCTGACTCTTTAATTATTGGTGCTCGGCAGGTGTCACCCTGACATCTGGGTGGTTTTAGAGAGGATATTATTTTAACTACTTCCTGGGTAGAGACAGGAGGACATTTGAAATGATTACATGGTTTCGTCAGATTAGTGTTTAATTTAGGTGATGGTGAATCCTTAGATAGATTTATTTTTTTATTTTTTTATTTGCTCTTGTAGAAGTGAAATTTTGTTGGCTAAAGCAGTTTGGATATTTGAACACCAAGTTTTATCCTTGATACACATTTCTGTAGGGGGTGTCAGTGATTCTAACTCTTTCAATATGACGAAGAGCTCTCTGGTACTGGAGACAGCTTTGTTGATCCTATCATTGAAGGTGTTTTTCTTGGTTTGAGCTATCTCATTCTTGTATTCTTTAGATCATTTGGCAAATTCTTCCTTGTTAGCATCTGTCAGGTAAGTCTTCCAAAGGGTTTCTGCACTTCTTTTCTCATAGCGCAAGGCTATGAGGTTGGGGGTAAACCAAGAGTTAAGGTGTGCCTGAGTTTTCTCTTTACACAATTTTAAAGGTGTTATCTTATCAATTGCTAGGTTAATTGCATTATTGTACAATTCGACAAGAGCTGTAGGGTCTAGGCTAGTGAGTGTCGCGTTTGTGATGGGATGGAGTAGTGGTAGTAGGCTATCCATGGATATATTACGCTTGTAGTCAGTGTCGGGGAGCCATAGGGTTCAGACTACATTGAGATCTGATTGGTAGTGTGAACGAAATTAAGTGGTGGTCGGTCCAGGCGTATTGTTCATTAGCGATAATTTTAGTATCGCAATTGAGGTCAGCAAGCCAATCAAGTATTCTTCCTTTGTTATGAGTTGGCAAATTGATACGGTGGGTGAAGCAAAGTTCCGTGATGGTGTTAGCGAGGGTTGTGGCATTGTGATCATTAGTGTCATTAAAACCTAAGTTGAAGTCACCTAGTAGCATAATCTGGGAGCAGGGTTTCGTGTTAGTGGTCAGTAAAGATGTAATATCTTCCTCAAAGGATGAGATGGGTCCTGGCAGCCAGTAAATGAGGTACATGGTTATGGTGTGTGATGGAGAGAGTGGCAATTTAACAGTGAGGAGTTCACCAGAGGGGAAAGTGGATTGATGGAGTACTCGGAGTCCTAATTTGTTTCTGGAAATAAAAGCAATACCTCCTCCTCAGGAAGTTTTCTGTCTTGCCTTAATATGGTGTAGTTGTCAGGTAGTGCAAGTGGCAAGGTTGGGCCTGCTGCAGCATGTAGCTACGTTTCATTTATGGCTAGGAAATCTAGCTGGTTGTTGGGAATTAAATCTGCCCTGTCTAGTGCATGGGCTACTATAGACCTTGCATTAATCAGTACCCCTTTGATATAGGGTGGGTCGTTATCTCATTCGATAGGCGGGAGGGAGATGGTATTTTGGGCGAGGTTGTTATTTCTGGTGTTAGCAATGGTAATGGCATTTATATTAGTTCTTTTTGGGTGCTGGTGGAGGATTTATATTGACATTATTATGGGAGGGTCATTGATAGGCAGTGTTAAGTCTTGATCCAAGCCTGAGGTTTCTAAGCGTAGTGGAGCAAGGTTGGTTGGGGTGGGCCTAGAGGTATAAACTTGAATCCATTGGGCATGGAGGGTGGGCAGTCGTGACTGACACTCAATTTAATCATTGCTCGTGAGCTTACCTTGATGCAGGATAGTAGGCAGCGCAGCACAGCACGTGTCCGGGGCAGCACAGTGGTCATGCACCTCAACGCTGTGGGGTACTCCCAATTCACCAGTTCGGCACAGAATGGCACTGCATATCCCGTTGCAGTGAAGGGACATCCAGGGCCGGGGTAGTAGCAAGTCAGTCTAGATTCAGCACCTTGAAGTTGGTCATGGGAGGGTCGCGTCTTACAGAGCGGTTCCCAGGGAAGCAATGCAGAGGTTAAGGGCTTGTAAATAGTCAGTGCTTGGCGCACAACCTCCAGGGCAACTGTGCTCTGCAGGCGAAGGGCTAAGAGCATGGGCTGGTCCTACCCCACTAGTTTGCCCCCAGAGTACAGGGGGCCAAGGGACCGACTTGAGGGGCCCAGCAGCAGTCGGCTTCAAAAATCCAGGCACACAGCCACTTTGGGGCTGGCGGGCACTGCACCACACCACCAATACCCCACAAGCAAGGCGGATAAAAGCGGTGCGGCTCAGCACTCGCTGCGAGGCAGTGGATGGCCATGTACGCCTCCGCTGTTGAAGATCTTCAATTGGCAAGTCAGCACAAACAGTGTTGCCAACGACCCTCAGGTCCGGCGGTAGCGGCCGTGCAGCTCAATACGGGAGGCAGCACCCAGGTCCGGAGTAGCAGGAAAGTAGTCTGGAGTCAGCCCTCAGGAGAGGGTTGGTGGAGGAAACACTCCTCGGTTAGCGTGTCCCACATAGCGGTTGTGTAGAGGTCCGGGTGCTCTCAAGTGGTTAATATGCAGTGCTTACCAGCCAGGCGGCTATGCACTAAAGGGAAATGGCGGGATATGCAGACCAGTTTTACCACATCAGCAGGCCTCAGGAGTGATGGGGGTCTAAGGAGTGTCTTGAAAGGATCAGCAAGGGCCAGGCTCGGTAGTCAGTTGTGTAGGTGCTCCTCAGGATAGGCGGAACCTATATTTTGCATTTCACAGCCTATATGCCAAGAATTTAGCATGTAACGATGCCGGGCTGCGGAGCTCTCCACTCAGGCGCCCATCTTAGTTGCATGCAACAGCGCCCCCCTCGAAAAGGAAGGTCTTGAGTTGCTTCTGGAACCAGAGGTGGTTCTGCTCAAGTTTAAGAGAGGCAGGGAGGCTGTTCCAGAGGGAGGCCCCAGCCGAGGAGATAGATCTGACCCTCAAAGAGTTGGAGGTGGACGAGCGCAGAGCTTGAGAAGGAAGATGTTTTGGAAGAGAAAGTTGGAGGTAGAGTGGTCCATGGTCCCAGAAGCCTTGTGGACGATGCAGAGGGTCTTGAACTTGATCCTTGCAGCCACGGGGAGCCAGTGAAAAGATTTCAGAGCTGGAGAGATACAATCCCTGGGCTTGAGGCCAAGGACAAGTCTCGCAGTCCTGTTCTGAATAAGTTGTAAAGGTCAAAGAGTAGAGGCAGAAAAATTAAGAAAGAGGCTGTTAAAATAGTCCAGCCTAGAAAGGACCAGAGCTCAGGAGACAGTGAGCTTCTGGGGGAAGTGAGAAAAGGAAGAATACCTCTGAACAGGTGCAGCTGATCGTTTGACTTCTTAGAGACGTCAGATGTGAGGAAAGAAGGAGAGGGTGGATTCGAAGATGACACCAAGGTTCTTAGCCTCACAGGAAGAGGGCCCACAGTGGGCGGCTAGAGAGAGAGGAAAGGAGGGAGCGGGTGTCCCAATGAGAAGGATCTCAGTCTTACTGGCATTAAGGTAGAGATCATTGGCGGCACACCATTCATGAATTTTGGCCGGACAGTCTGATATGAGAGAAGAAGCAGAGGTGGCTGAGGGGAGCCTGAAAGAGAGCTGAGTGTCATCCGCATAACATTAAAAATTGGAGCAGAAAATAGCGATGCAGTGGGCAAGAGGTGTCAGGTAGGGGTTGAAGAGCCAGGGAAAGAGGTTAGAGCCATGGGGAACACCAGAAGTAGAGAGAGAGATAGAGAGGAAAGACCCCAGATGGACCTGAGATGGTTGGGTGGTGAGAAAGGGGTCAACTAGGCCAGGGCCTGATCAGTAATACCAAGCTTGTTGCGGAGGCGATTGAGCAGGATGGCATTGTTGACCATGTCCAAAGCAGAGGATAGATCAAGGAGAATGAGGACAGAAGGGAGATTAAAGTCAAGATTGGAGAGCAAGTGTTCACGGGTGTCCAGGAGAGCAGTTTCCGTGCTTCTGGCAGCTCTGAAACCAGACTGGTGGTCATGAAGGAAACCAATAGATTCAGTATGCAGATTAAGCTGGGAGATGGCCATCTTTTTAAAGAGTGTGCCCAAGAAATGAGTAATGGAGATCAGGCGATAGATGGAGAGGAAGGATCGGCAAAGGGCTTCTTTAGAAGGGGGTGCACAAGAGAGTGATTGAAGGGGAGGGGAAAGTTCCAATGGCAAAGGAGTGATTGCAGACATTGGTCAAGGCTAGAGCAAGGTTGTCTATGTGGTCCTTGATGTTCTGGATGGTGCATGTGGTGCAAGTGATTCTTCCAGAATAAGAACAATTATTGATTAATTATTGTTAAAAATGTTGTGTAAAATTGGCTTGCCACCTTATCGTACGTTTAGTCTTATTGGGTCCATTCAAACCAAGATGGGGATTGACCTTAAAGGCTCCTGGTGTTGCACGAGCAAATTCAAGAGCCAAGGGTTGATGATAATTTAGCTCCTCCTCAATTATGTAAAAATCAGTAATCTTGCTCCAGAATCCAGCTGGGAAACAACAGAAGTCAATTGTTGTGCTGCCCTGGGAACCCCTAAAAGTGGGTCTGCTTGGTCTGTCATCCTTTGTTCGTCCATTTGCTGATCTTAGGCCCCATTCATATAGCCAGGATGTAATTTTGAGGCCGTCGGCACATGTTCTTGTGTCCATCATCTCAGGCTCGGGCAAGCCCAACAATAGATCTTCTGTGTTATCTAAAAGGTTGGGTGGAAGACCACTCCCCAGTTTGGCATTGAAGTCACCTGCAAAAAACACTTTAGATATCCACGGATTGAGGTTGCAAAGATTATCCTCAAATAATTGCTTGAACTGGATTAAACATTTTCCATCACTAGATTTGTGGGTACTATTATAAAAATGCGCTAAAATTTGATCAGTCACTACTTATAAACAAGATACTGACACATCAAGCTCCATTAAATGACATTCATATATAGATTTTACAAAAATAGCCATGCCCCCAAAAGATCTACCCCTAGCTCTCCTTTGCACTGTTATTTGGAAGGATTGATAAAGATTGATAATTAAAGTGTCAGGTGCCCATGTCTCTTGTAAAAAATAAAATAAAATTGGTGCAGTAAGTCTCTAATGTCTTGACGTACGAGTTTACTCTTTGCACCTGCAAATTTCTATTGTAAAGGTCCAGGTTCAACGCTGCTTATGGGGGCGGGCACACATATCAGTTGCTCATGTAACGTGGTGACGTCAAGAGTGATGTGGTGACATCGGGAGTGGAGACGTCATTGAACGTGGTGCTGCTTGCAAAAGGGGACACAGAAGCAATCAGCAGTGCGAGAAGTCCCATGTGAGAACCCAATGAAGGGTGGGTGATTTGAGCATAGTAATGGATTGTTGTATAGTGCGGGCACTGGGAGGGGGTCTAAGGGGCCTTAGGGGGTAACGTGGTAGGGGGGCTTTTGAGCAATATGTGAACAGTAGAGAAGCCATTTTCGTGTAGGCCCATGTTATGAAAGCATTTCCAGCAGACAGCTCATTATAAAAGTGCTGCAGGCTTTTTAGTGACAGCAGTATATAGTTTTGAATTGTCAGCAGAAACAGTGTGCAGAAATGTTGCATGGCTGAAGTTTCCCAGGAGATTTCAGCCCCATCTAACTCACTCTAAGAGATACTTTCGAGGCCAATGAGCTAGGCATCTGGGTACATGAGGAGAATTGGTATAGAAATATAAATCAAATACAGTTAATTAAAATCCTGCCCCAGTGTGGTATCATTTGTTCAGGCTACACTTAGCAGCAAAGCATGAGAAGGGAGCTGGGCGTAGGGGGGCAGAGCATTTGGGTAGGGGACATGGGGCACATGACAGGGAGCCAATCAGCAGGGAGAGGTTTTGGTGTTCCTAGGGTGCAACATTGTACAGTGTCCTTGCTGATGTCCGCGGGGCACATCATTGGTCAGACTCGGTGTGAATGTCTCACCCCTTGCCATATGAAGATGTTCTGTCCAATCAGTATGCAGCAGTTTTTCCATTTATATATTGGGCATTGCCAACCAATAGCAAAAAAAGTGTTTTTTGACTGATCAGCAAAATCACATAATTGAGGTGGGGTGTGGGAAGGTTTGTGGAGTCACGAGGGGTGTTAGTGTGATTTCCTGCCCAAAAACGTTCTACTCAATCAGGGTCACTTAAGATATACATTCAAATAGGTGACTGACATAGGTCCACCAATCAGGTCCTGTGACCCCGCCCTGAAAATGTAACTAAAATGTTGTATGAACCTGTAACCCATTGGCGAACACAATAAAAGTTTGGAAATTAACTTGCTGATGCGTAAAGGTGAGGGTACCAGTGAGCCCATTAGCAGATCTAGAGGGGAGCTCAATAACACGTACTATGAAAACAAGCACACGTCCCAGGACTCAGCATGGTGAGCTGACCAGAACAATGGGAGAAATTGTCCCAGAAGGTGAGTTTCTGAATCTACAAAGCGTTGAATGAAAGGTTCAGGAAACAGGGGTCAGTGATGTTTTGATACACCCAGCCAAGTACAATATGTGGGTCAGATACCCTAGCTTCCCGGTAATCCCCAAAGTCACAGACCTGTTGCAGTTCCATTAGCCTCGGAAGGGCGGAAATATCTGATCACACACAGAGAAATAAGGACACAAAGGAGACAAAACACATAGGTGCTCAAAGTAAGTGGGAAACAGGGCTGGGGTGGATATTTTTGATTAACAGTGGCCTGAAACCAGTGTGCAAACCAGGAAAGGGTCCCTTAATGCACGGTTTATACTCGTTCTGACACAATGCTACAGAACACCTACTAAATTATGAACACTTTACCTAGACTTTGATCCAAGGTGTAGGAATTATGACTTATGTAATACAGCAACCAAAGTAGGACGCCCTGCCCTCAAATGCCTTCAAACGGACGCCTAAGTCTATACAATCGCTTCAGGTAGGTTAAAGAATCCAGTGGTGCACTCTTCTCAAAACCCAACCTTGTCAATTGATCGTTTTTTCTACTAAAGGGGAGTAAGAACACCTGAGGTGTATGTAGTACCCTAACGTTAATACAATGTGTATGTTAGGGCAGAGTGTCCTTTTGTGATAAAAAATGATAAAATATTGTGATCAAAATTATGCAAAACACACATGTTATCAGTAAGTGTTTCTGCGCAAAATAAGATCTATTGGACACGTGCTGTGTTTTGAACAATACGATACCTACATACAATACCCACATACAGTTTATTGAAATTCTGTTGCATTTTAAGTAAGCACTTTTTTGCACGTTGCACTTTTTTGGTATTGATGTAGCACCTTATTGCAACTTTGCACAAGAGACGATCTGTCTAATTTCGTAAGGTTTGTTTTATGGATTTTAATATGTATTAATGATAATACATTGTTTAAAGAGATGGTTATGTCTATGAATGCGTGTAGAGAGATTTCTAGCAGAAAGAAACTATCAATTGACAAGGTTGGGTTTTGAGAAGAGTGCACCACTGGATTGTTTAACCTACCTGAAGCGATTGCATAGACTTAGGCGTCCGTTTGGAGGCATTTGAGGGGATCCTACTTCAGTTCAGGGACGTAATTTCACCAAAATGTCAGTGGTAGTGGAAGTGACATCACACGACCCTTGACCCCCTTGATGACATCACAGGAAGTTGTGTCATTTGACCCCACCCCGAAGTGATATCGCGGGAAGCGATGGAACACGACCTTTCATCCGTTGACAAAACAGGAAGTGGCATCAAATAGCATTGTACGCTACGGAAAATATGGTTAGGATATCACTATAATGTGATGTACATTTCACACAAGAATGGATCGCCATAAGAATCGTTAAGATCAGTGTGTATAGGCCCATATTACCAAATTACTGTGAATGCAAGCAGACGTCCATGACCAAATGATAATGATGTACTATTATATAGCACTTACGCTTAAGCGCTTTATATAGAAAAAATATACACCCAATATCACCCAACCTGTGTTGGTACTCATTTATCGTCCTCAGAAGGATGAAAGGCTGAGTGGAGGCGTTTAAGAACTGACTAAATCAGTAAGTCACCCCCTGAAAAGTGTCTGAAATAAACCTTTAATGAGTCTAGCAATTATTGTATAGAATTCCAGATAGACACATTATTTGTTATTCCTATTTTTTCTTATTTAGGGTCAGTGCTGAAAGTGTTAGACTTGTGGCACTCCTGTTATTTTTCTTCTTTTGTTTAAGGGGCCTGAACAAGAAAGCCAGGCACTCCAGAAGTAAAGAGCCACATGGTGCTGGCCAGAGGCCAGGAGCTTGCATTACAAAAAATAGAATAAAAAAAAAAACTTTTTTTTTAGAGGTCGCAAGGGAGACCACAGAGGTTGCAAGGGAGACCTCAAAGGTCGCGGTTGGAACTTCTGGCGACCTCTACATGAAGTCCCTGCTTCAGTTGTTGTATTACATATTTTTTCCCTTTTCGAGTAGGTGTCATTTCTATGGATAAATAGTTGGGGTGACCCTTTTCAGATTTAAGGAATTGTGACATAGCCAAGCAGCAGTATTACATATTCTCTGGGAATCTTAGGAGAGATTAACACAATCCTGGGTGCAGGAATTCAAAAAGACCCACTTCATATTATTTTATGGCTTCACCTGGAATTGACACCTCTGAGACAGCCCCTTTCAAACCTGGAGCTATTATTAGCGAAGAGGTGCATTATCATGGGGTGGATGAGATCTAATGGCTCGGGAGACAGACAAGAGGTCATCTTTGCAACTTTTTCTATTAACATATCCCTACGTCTATATACGTATTATCCCTGTCCTGTTAAGAAAATACCAAATGATGCTCGTCAGGATGTGCTAAAACAAAGACCTGTCCTCTAAAGCCCGCCCTACCACTAATAAAAAGGGTTTAACCTAAGTTTTAACCAGAAGGCTCGGGTAAGGGGTTTGTCTCTCTCAAGATAATGATGGCTGGTTTCTGATCCCCACCCACATGTCTTTCGGGTTTCTTTCCAGCTACAGAGTTCAGAGTTTCACAATGCCTCTTTATTCTTCCTCTCCTCTTGGGAGAAAGGTCGTGTCTGCTGTGGGTTGGAGAACAGCCTCTCTGACCCCCTCTTGGTGTATGGCTGCTTTCTCTCCACTTTGTGGTATTAAAGTACCCACACAATCTTGGGGTATTCTTTTTCCTGCCCCTTTGTGGGGTTTCTTGTCTGTCACCCGAGCCTGGGGTATTTTGTCTCCTGCCCCAGCTAGGGGTTTGTTGGTTCTCATCTGCACTTGGGTTGCTGATTCTTTCACCACGGTTTAGGGTATCTTGGTTTTGACCCTGACTTGGGTAACTATTTCTCTCACACCTGCCTGGTGTATCCTGGTTCTCACGCTTACTTGGGGTGCCGATTCTCTCTCCCGGGCTTGGGGTATCCTGGTTATCACTCTGTCTCAAGTAACATTTTCTCTCACCCCAACTTGGGGTATCCTGGCTCTCACTTTGACTCAAGTAACTACTTTTCACACCCTTATTTGGGGTATGGTCTTTTTCACCTCAGCTTGGGATCTGGTCAGTACTCTCTGCCCTCACCCTGGTTCCTGGGAACCACCATGTACCTTGCTTCTAGTAGCAGCATCCCTCAGTTGAGGTGGTCTCTTCGGCTGTGATGGAACCGTGTCTCAGGTTCGAGGAGGAATTGCCTTCTTCAATTAAGGCATCCCTATAGTTGATCATGAGGCTGCATGAGTTTCTGAACATCTCTCTGCTTTCTCTGGCGCGCACCGAGAAAGTACGGGAAAAGTACTGTTTGCTGTGTTTGCCTTTGTCTTGGATGCGTGTGAATTTCTCTTGGACCGGATTCTTTGGAAATCCTGTGGCGACGTGAAGGCTCGGCGCCCAGAGGACGTCTGGAGCTGCAACACCGCGTTTGCCTGACCTGGTCTATCAGGAAGGAGGTGACTTTGACTGATTATTATTTCGTGACAGTGATTGTGTGAGTACAAGACCCCGCTACAGGGGTGTTCTTAAACCAGCGTGTGCCAAATATTTATTAGTGTGCCCAATACCCCTCTTTGATAGAGGAGGATATATAACAGCATGTGCTGTGTATTTTGGTGCTACTATTTGATTTAACAGCACGCCGAACTTAAAATACATTATTTTGTTTTTCTGCTTAAGGTACTTCCGGATTGGAAGCTCTACCTTGTGGTTGGGTGACGCCCTCTGCTGTGGCTACTTTTTCCCATTCACCAGCGCACTGCGCGCGCACCGAGAAAGTACGGGAAAACTACTGTTTGCTGTTCGTGGTGGGCCGTGGGCTATTTTTGACTTGTGAAGATCTAACTTTTGTTGGGCCAATATTTCCTTTGGGCCTTATTTGTGTCTGGGTACGAAGTTAGGGGGCACAAAACCAACATTGGCACAGCTGTTCCTTGAAGTCTAAGAAGCGCTTTATAACCGGTATTTGAAATTTTGATGCTTGGGGAAGTTAAATTGTCTGTATAATCATTCACTGTGGGGGCATTTGACATTTTTGTTTTTGCCTTGGTGGAAAAACCTTGTGGTTGAGTGCGGTTTAAACCTTCCCATTATGGGTAAAGTAAAATTAGCTGTCATTCGGAAAGATCACAGGGCTGACTTTTTTACTGCAGTTAGTACTTGCAGGGCGAGCCTGGCAGGTGCCGCGGCGCTTCCCCTTCCTGCACCTTGTGTGGACGAAGAGGAACTGCTTCAGTGTGCACAGGACTGTTCAGTTGAGATGAGGAATATAGAAGTGCTCTTGGACCCCTCCCAACCTATGTTTGGGGACTATGAGAATGAAGACTCTCACAATGAATTACAGCAAGGGGCTAAAGTAGTGGGTCTGGATGTCCTTGATTCAGATACTCCTGCGATTTTTATCCCAGATGACACTTTTTCTGACCCTGTATACGACATTCATTCGGGGGGTGTAAATGAGTTTCCATCAGGTGACGAGATGTCAACGATGTTAGGCATTTTTAATCGTGCTATTCTGGTGGAACTTAGAAAACAAAGTGATCTGTTGGCTACAATGGTAAAATCTATTGATAACATTCCGAAATCGATATCGGATTCGCTTGTGCCTATTGTTAAAACTGTAGAGGTTCTGCCCAAATGTTTATCTGATACACTATTGCCCATAGTTAAGGAAGGTATGGGAGCCTTAGTTATTGAATTGAAGTCTGTATGCACCTTGGAAGGGTATGGAGCAGGGAGGAATCAGGTTGTTGTCTCTAATATTCCTAATGATAAAACTGTTAAAGAAAAAAAGGCTGTCCAAAAATCTTCGGAAATAGTAGCCAATACTGCGCAAAAGGGTCAACTGGTACTGGATGAGATTAAGATAAACAACCTACCAAAGGTTAATGGTACAATTGAAGGAGTCTTTACGGACATCCCGCAATCCAGAGCTGCAAAAAAACAAGCTAAGAAAAATAACAATAAAGCTAAAAAAGCTGACCTGAAAAACAAAACTTCTAGAAAATTTATGAGAGGTCTGGACATGAAACATAGGATTGACGAGGATGCATCGGATGCGGTTGTATATGTTGCGTCCCAAAGTGTCGCTATAGATACAAAAGCAGCCGAGAATGAGAAAGCATCTGTCGATCATGCTACCCAGAGTGAATATGAAGAAGGGGTGGACGGAATGTATGAAATTATTTAAAAAAAGGGATCCGGTTGCGGTCAATATAAATATGAATAGACTTGAAAATGGTTTGAGTGACATTTTTAAGATCTTTAAGGGCTCGATGAGCAACCCAGAAAAGGATCTAGATCCCATAAATATGAATGATCCAAATAAAACAGCTAGTAATAACATCTTTATGGATCAGGTTAAAATCAACCATTCACTTAAGGAAATTGTTGGTCCCGATAAGCCTCGGATAAGACCGATTGTACAATTGGTGAATAAGGGCTTATACCATAAAGACCCTACCACTTGTAATACCTTGCCCTTTACAAATCTTACAGCGATTAAAGATTCCTGTAGAAAAACAGAGGCGATGGGTTTGTCGCAGGTAGATAAAGATGGAGTGCACAATACTAACACCAGTCCAACTAAGATACATACGAATGTGGTGGATATTTTGAGAAATGTGCAGGATCTTATGAATGAAAATAAAAGGCTGAAAGAAAAGGGCAGAGTGATTGATCAAACAACCAAGAGCTGGTGTACAAATGGAGTGGGAACTGAAGTGTATACCGTGATGCCCAATGTTCGGGTAACTGAGGAAGTAATTACACACACTGAATCTATAGACTTAAGCAAAGACTTGAAGGCGAAAGAACAAGGTCAAATTGATGAATTGTTGAGAAATGTGCAAGATATCCTGGAAGAAAATAAAAGTTTGAGGAATAAAGAGTCAACGGGTAATGGACTGAATAATAAAGATGGATTATCTGATGAAGAAAGGAACAAACGTGACTATTGCTCCTATATAAGGGGGGGAGGAGATGTTGTGTAGTGAAAAAGAAATGCATGATACTAAAAATGAACAAGAGCTCAGACCGCCAGCGTTTGCCAACCTACCAGGTCTGATATTGTGTTCTTTATTAAAGGATGAGAGAAATCAACCGTTAAATAGACCCTATATCTTGTCCCTATTTGCGGTGATACCTGAACTGAAACTTATTACCTCAGCCGATATCCACCTTGTGGATTTTATACATAAAGAAAGATTGGACTTTGTAAGACTTGTTATTCCATCTCCCCTGGTTCGATCAATGTTATTGAAGGAGGCTGAAGCCCTCCAACGCGTGGGGTTTGATCTTTTTCCTTTCAAAGATCAGACAACTCATGTGCGAACCCCTGACAGAGGAGGGTTGAGAGCTCAGGGTGTTTATGAAAAGTCTGATTATTCTACCAACTACAGAGCGGAAGAGGTGCCAGATAAACAGGACTGGAGATGGTTGGCCTTATCCTTACGTGACGCAATCAGTAACCTAAAAGAGTTGGGGAAACGGCATAGCAAGAAGTCACAAGTTGAAATTGATCTGCTGGAATTCTCGCAGCAATTTCAATCTTTTTAATAATGAGTCCCTTATGAAAGACTTACACTCCTCTGATTTAATACTCCTGCAGGAAACATGGTTGACCTCACATGTGGGTTGGGAAGGTTTCGCAGTGGAGGATCTATGTGCAACAAAAGGGCCGAGGGGCAGACCAAAGGGTGGCATGCTCACGGCCTCAAAAGAGTCCTCAGGTTTGATAAATAAAGGAACTTGGAAGCATGGACAATCGTTCCTTTCAACCATTTTCCTGGTTGGGGAAGGTGCGAATGCCTTCCCTTTACTGGTGATCAATGTTTATTGGAACGCAAATGAATTTTCTGACCAACAGTTCGAAACAGAGTTAATTGCCTTAGGCAAACAAATAGATTTGTGGTCCATTGATAACAAATGTGGTCAAACAATCATAGCGGGTGATTTAAATGCAGACTGTAGAGTGGATAGGCTGTTAGGAGAAGATTTGTATCTTAATATGGCGACCTGCAAGAATGGTAGCCAGAAACTTAGAGGATTTCTTTGGTTAAGTTTTGCTGAATTGTGTGGCTCAAATTGATTCCAAATGATCACCATACATGGAATGCTGGGGGTTCTTCGTCTATTATAGACTATATTTTTTTTAACTGCAAAACTAAGTTTTTCCCTGTCCAATTTTGAAGTGAAGACTGTTTTGGTAAGCGATCGCTGTATGTTGATGATTGAGTTTGAGTCCAAGTCCTAATGAGGGCACAAAAGGTCTATAATAAGGATCTAGTGCTCAACACCGCCAAGAATAGGATCAAATGGTCCTTTAATTCTACAAATAAATGTATTACTACACTGATCGCTGAATATGACAATACTAAGCTGGAACAACGAATGCTTATGTTTTCTGTGAAAGAGTTTGATAGTACAATAAGATCTAAAATCAAGGTTTATTTTATCAGATGCCGTGTATGTTGTCTCAAATGACTTATCATAAACATTCAATGGATCTTGAGGTCTATGAGAGAAAAAAAGCACTCAATAGGGAGCTCCGCAAAATGCGGAAGCTGACCATTTTTGACCCTGGAATTGGGGGTGTAATAAAACAATTAAAGCAATCATATAAGAATTGGTTGATCAGCCATCGATGTATCACTGCCCAACTTGATGGGGAACGGATGTAGGGAGCAATGAGGGGGGTTACATCCTCAAACCTCTGGCAATTGATCAACAATGTGGATTCTACCCAAGATTTAACAATGGTAAACCCAATTCCTGAATCTATATGGGCAGGTCACTTTGCCAAGGTCTATAGGGCAGGTGACCAGTGCTACTCCCCTCGGGGTGCGACCCCCTCTTCATGGACCTTGTCATGCGAGGTAGAAGTAATAAAAAGTTTGATAATTAAATCCAAAAATACGGAGGCCCCAGGCTTAAATAATCTTACTAATAAGGTATTAAAATCTAATCCTCTTTTATGGGCAAGAATTTTATGTATACTCTTCAGAGATGTGTGTTTGACTAAAACTATTTCGCAATCCTGGAGGGTCTCTGTAGTCATTCCGGTGTTTGAAAAGGGTTCTAGACTACTGTCTTGTAGCTATCGCCCAATAGCCATCGCAGACTCTGACGCCAAAATATTTTCATCCCTGGTATTGATAGATATTCAGAGATGGATTGATGACAATCAAATTCTTAGCATGAACCAATTGGGTTTTAAAAAAAAACTGTGGCACGGACTGTGGTGGCCTGGTCCTGCGATGCTTACAAAGTAAAACCTGGGTCAAGGGGCTTTGTTGCGTCTGATAGGCCAACATTGTGGAATAAATTAAAATCTCTAGAAATGCCTAATCATTTGTTGGACATCATTATTGCGCTCTACACAGACACCAGGTTAGTGGTACGAATGAACTCCGCCGGGGAACTTTCCTCCCAGATGGAAACCAACAATGGTTTACGACAAGGCTGCATGTTGGCCCCAACTATCTTCAATCTTTACGTTAGTGGTACTCATATGGCCTTTCGTAATGGGGGTTTGGTGTCACCTAAACTTAACGGGGGGGCTATTTCGTGGTTGGTTTATGCAGATGATTTTTAGCTAACAGACACTACTAAAGTGGGTCTTCAACGCCTAATTAAGATCTTTGAGTTGTTTATATGCAACCTTCATCTAAAAATCAATCATTCCAAAACAATCAGACTTCGTATGGGTTGTGCCAACAAGAAGCAGGAGTCATTCACTTGGTTTTGTGAGGGCAAACATAGTACGTCCCAGAAAGTGTTTAAATATCTGGGATACTGCTTTACAGGAACTGAAACTGCTGCCTTGTTTAAAAACCAACTCAGGGCTAAAGCCGAAGTGGCATTAAGGCAGATGCGACTGTTGGAAAGGAATTTTGGAGGTTTTACGATGAAACCCATTAGAGAGTTATATTTAAGAAAAGTGGTCCCAAGGATCACCTATGGGTTGGAACTTTTTCCAACCCATATAGCGGACTTTTAGAAAACCTTAGAAGGAATCACATGGAGGGGGCTACTAATCTTCTTGGCCAACAGTATTCCGATGGAGGTACTGAGGTAAGAATTGGGCTTGCAGTCTCTCCATTCGGTGGTTGCAATTAGTAGGCTTATGTTATGGAGAAAATGTAAGTTGTCTGGGGCTAGTAATTTTTATGCAGAAGCAGGATCGGACCTAACATGTCCGTTTATGATTTCCTCAAATAATGAAATTGAAAAGATGTTGGCAGAAACAGGGATAGCTAAGTGTACCGTAATGAATAAGCCAAAAAAATGCAAAATGATAATAAGTGGAATGGATTGGTCTTTGACAAAGAGCAAAGTCTTAGCGTCTAAGCTTTATAATCAGGCCCATTCTTTTTGGAAATTTCTGCCAGGCATGGAAATGTACTTAATAAAATATCCATCAAGGATTTTTAGAAATTCTTTTATGAGATTTAGATTGAATGTCATGCATACTTATTGTATACTAAACATAAGAAATCCATCGGAGGAGAAAAAATGGTGTAGATTCCGCAACCAGTCTGAAATGGATGAGACCTTAGAACGTATCATGTTAAGATGTCCTATGCTGATTAAGCAGAGAACAGAATATTTTGCTGATCTATTTGTATGGATTCCACATATATTTTGTATAGAATGAGAAATGGATATTCACCTATTTTGATTATTCGTGTAATTACTTTTTTAAAAACAATGTGTGGACTAAGTTAGTTATGTTTCTTGTTTTGATGGATGAATTTAGAATTTTGGTGTTTGTTTGGATATTTTTCTTTTTCTTTACTTCTGTATTCTTTGTTTTCTTTTTTCTTATGTATTTTAGAAAAATAATGGTGTTTTTAAACTTAAAGAAATGTATATACCTCGAATTTGAAATTTTCGGTTGTTTTAATTGCTTGTCTTTCATGAATATTTTGTAAAGGTTTATGGTGGATAGGCAACCCGACATCAGCACTCAAATGTTTCTTGGAGAGGTGGTCCATACAATGAAACTAAAACCATACCAGCACAAAGGGACCGTTTTTTCCGACCTGAAGCCACCAACCACCCATCAAAACTCTCTTGCACTTTTCCCTCTCAATCCCACCAACTAATCCATAACTAATCCATCCCAACCCCCTTGCTTTTCAGATCCACCTGGGCGCCTGGAGACCATGAAAATGGCACTGTTCAAGTGAAACATCTAGGGATTTGGGTCACAGTGAATTTGAGAGACATGACGAGTCTGAATTTGGACATGGTGATGCAGAAAATGAAATCAGAGGTGGACCATTGGAACGAGCTCAACCTGTCCATTGGTGGTAAAGTTAATGCCATAAAGATGGTTCTGGCTCCGAAATTGAATTATGTTCTGGTCATGACCCCCCTTCCTGTTAGTAAACAAACATGGAGAAAGGTGAATAACATCTTACAGAGCTTTTTATGGTATAAGAAAACTCTGAGATTAAAGCTTTGGAAACTGTAGTTACAAGGGGACAGAATAGGGTTGAACGTCCCGAACTTCGAACACTATCATCAGGCATGTACTTCACGCCATGACAGTCGTAGCAGAGGAATGTGAGGATTGGGCCAAGGCGGAGGCTAAGGGTGCAGGCCCCTTGGGCACTCAGGCCCTTCTCTCCACTACTACGAAGTAACAGGATGGTCACTCTATTTTAACAAACTTCCTCAGATCCACTTGGAGATCGTATGACGTCGATTAACACCAGGTAAGACTGACACTTCATCTACCTGGATGAACCCGGATATCAAGGTGAACAATAAAGTCTTGTTCTGGCCATCATGTGTCTCGGCTGGTATTAATAGAGTCGGAGACCTCTGTGCAGGAATTAGATGGAAAACATTCCAAGAACTGAAAAATGAATATGGGCTATCGGCTTGTACATTTGGAGAATACAGAAAGCTAAAGAGAGCAGTGAACATTCCATATTTGGTCAAATCTGAGTTACTGTCTATTGTTAAGAGAATTGGCGAAAATGATCATTCAGCAGCAAAGATGTATAATTTGCTGAACAGTTTTGCAAGAGGGGATGATAAGATCCAACAGGTCTGGTCCAGTTGCCTGAGAGAGGAAATGACATTGGATAGATGGAGTGACCTGTGTGGGAATATCAATAAAATGTCCCTGTAGGTAGGAGAAAGGTCCTGGCAAGTCATGAGCCTGAATAGAGTGTTTTGGACACCGGTCAAGATGAAGGTACAGAAATTGTCAGCGTCAGACAGCTATTGGGGATGTGGTCGCATCCGTGGCACAATGGAACATATGCAATGGGAATGCCATAAGGTGAGGAATTTCTTGAGTGAGGTCACCACGAGGTACTCAAGGAAAATCTAGATTGACTTTGAGACTCTAATCTTGGGAGAAACCGCCCTGCTGGAATCTTTGAGTCGACATCAGACCACATGGGTTTTGAGAGTGGCCATGCTGGTGAAGAAGTTAATCTTACGTAACTGGAAATAAGTGGTTTATCTGTCACAATATAATTGGTTAGAGGAGATGTATTGTACATGCAATGTTGAAAATGTGATCTATTCAGTGCAAGGGAAAAGGCCTACTTTTGATAAGATCTGGAAGGCCTTCTTAGATGAGGACTTGACCTGATCTTGTATTCAGTGCCAGGCTGGCCTTTGGAAAGATAAGTAGATATTCTTGTTTTATTTTATCTTTACAGGTTAGTATTTGGTATTAGTGTTTGGTATTGGAGATTTGGTAACCTCTAGTACATGATGTACCTTATAGGAGGATTGTAGATTGCATTTGCTTACCTCGAGATACTTTTCTTTCTGCCAACCCCTGCCCTTTTTTTGTTCCTTCATCTTCCGTCTCCCCTTCTTCCCCTATTTCATTCGTTGCCATGCTGATTCATGTGTTTGTATATAGGAATTGTTATGTTACGTTGTTATATGAAGTTAAAGGTTAATAAATTAGCTAAAAAAAAGAAGAAAAAAAATAAAAATGCCAGCATTGCGCCATATAAATCACAATAACATGACAATACTTACACACTGATCACTCCCCCTTCCAGCACATGAAGAAGCAGCATTCTACCCCAGTGGGTAGCTTCCTAGCACCTTGCCCCTCCCATAGGACAGGCCCTCAATCTTGCCCTGTACACTCTTAACATTGCACACAAGTTGTTTTATAATCAGTTGGAGGTTCGAATCTAGTCCTCTTTTTTCCCAGTTCTCGGTTGTGTCTCAGTTACTTTCCCACAAGCTTTGGCAAGCCTAGATTGCAGCCTGTCCAGCTTGGCCTTAAACACCAAGTTGTCTGGCCTGGATCCCTTATATGTGAATCCAGCCAGCATTTCTTTCAAAATGGTACATATTAAGGTTGGGCATTTGCCATAGGCACTGCCTGACCAGGTGTCATGCCTGCGGCAGCGCGCAGCGTAATGCCTACCTGTTAAGGGTGGCATAGGATTGTAGAATGGAGTGCTGCTGGATGCAACGCGGCCGCCATGTTGATGCGAACACCGGGTGAGGCAGATGCCCCCACCCCCTGGAAAAGTGCACACGCCATTGGCCAAGAGCTAGAAGAAGTAGCAGCCCTTCGACTGGAAATGGCCGGCCTGCGACAGGAAAATACCACCTTACCGCAAGCTATGCATCAAGGTACAGCCTCACACTATTCCAAAGCTGCAGTGTCTCCTACAGCATCTTTAAAGTGTGATGGGGACGTATGGGCGTGAGATATGGGCTGTCACAGGTGAGACCTGGCGAGCAATGTGTGCAGACCCAAGAGGTATCTTACAACTCCAAGTTCAATCTGATAGAGCTCAAGGTTCTTCATAAATAGCACTACACCCCGGCCAGACCCAAACTTATCTCCCAAACCCACATGGGCATGTGTCCCAGATGCAGGGCAACCGATGCCGGGTACTATCATATGGTATGGGATTTCCCTAAACTCGGGGACTATTGGAAAGCTGTCTGCACATCCCTTTCTGATATGCTTGGTTGTAATATGATTGCCTCCCCATTACAGTGTCTCTTCCGTATATTGGACGATCTAGGGGGGGTTAAGCGGAAACATGCTCGTCTCTGTGTGCTACCTGTGGTGCGCTGCATATTACTATTGTGGCTTAAGCCTGTGGCCCTGACGACAGAGCAGTGGCGGCGGGCAGTTACGTGGGCTAATAACACCGAAGAACAGCAGGCAACTATGCAGCTGCCAGGGTGTTGTCCGGCTGATATTTGGCAACCCTTCATAGGAAACTTACAGAGTGTGTGGGGGGGGGGGGCTCTCCCCAGATTAGCCAGTATGTTTGAATGCACATTTTTGTGTACGCTATCTGTTCACGGTATGTTGATGTCTAGTACTCCTGGCCCTGGATACCCAAATGTTACATTTTGGACCTACCTGTTCAACCAGCTGCAAAATAAAGATTATTTTGTATTTTTTGCTTCATTTGAGTAAGCTATGGACTGCCGTAACTGTCTTTCCAAGTGCATTAATAAACAAAAGTAAAAACTAAAAAAAAAAGTTTGATGGGGACCCATGTCATTAGTCTGAATTGTACAAACAAAGTTATATTTCATATTCTGACCTATGCACTTTCAGGTAGACAAAGTCAAAATTGGGTACATTCCAGGGAATCCTACTGGGAGCTTAATGGGACCTTGGCTTGGGCTGCACCTTTTATTTCCTCAAACAGTTCCAAACAATTTCAACAAATTCGAGAAGACATTTCCGAGGCTTTCCGATCCCCGAATTTGGTTGCCTGTTCACAAAACCGCTGGTAGACATTCACCAGGGTTTCCAGTACCTACTTATGTATATAAGAAGGTTTTTGACAATTAGCTACAGACTCACAATGGCCAGAGATCACACAAAATACACTGTTTCGTTGTGGCCTTAGAGAAGAATATAAAGACGTTCTAGTGCACATACCAGAACGCGAAACGTTGCAAGCCATACTTGATCAAGTGATCCATTTTGAATATCGTCTTGAGGAAAGGTATGGGGAAAAGAGACATGGGGAACCGTTGCAGTTTCCTTCCAGAACTGCACCCACTGCAGTCACCTCACATGTACAGGAACCAGCCGCAGCGCCAGTGCATCTCTGTGTACTACGTGCCAGGTTGTCTGAAACAGAAGGAAAATGGTGTCGGATGAACTGGCTTTGTTTATATTACGGGCGTTCCAGACATTTTCTTGGAACCTGCTCTTTGCTTCCACCAAATCCGTCGGGAAACTGATGGGCTTGCCCTCTCTGGAGAAGGCGATAGTGAACCCAACACTACCAGCAGTCCATCCTAGGCCTCTGGAAAACGAAACAACTCCCATGTCACCTGCAGTTCTGTATGTGGTCACGATCCGACTTAAATGCTAGACCAGACAGGTTGAATGCTGTGACCTGGATGATTCGGGGTCCTCAGAGAACTATATGGATGTCTGCTTTGCACAGACACATGCCCAACCTTTGCATGGCAAAGCAGGAGCCACCTGAATAGAAGTGATAGACTGAACACTGCTTGCACCAGGACCTGTGATCCAGAACACTGGACCTTTGGGCTTACAGGGACATAATGAAACATTTGCTTTGGATGTCATACAGACCACTGCATTTCCAGTTGTTTTGGGACTGCCTTGGCTCCAACAGTATAACCTGTATATAAACTGGGCCACCCACACTATGGTATTCTGTTTGGACCTATGTACTAGAACATGCTGTTCATGATTGCCTGGGGTTTCTGTGGTAGGACGTCCACCTGTTCCTCTGCTCTACCCATGCACCGGGGTCCTGCAGGGGCTCCCTGTTCAGTACCAGGATTTCAGCACAGTGTTTGCAGATGCCGCTCTCATCCCGCTACCTCCACATCGAATGGATGATTGCGCCATCAAGCTCATTCCTGGATCTCAGGTACTGCATGGCAAAATGTATTTCTTGACTCAGCAAGAACATCTGGAACTACGTCGGTACTTAGATGACAGTCTTGAAAAAGATACATTGCTCCATCCAGCTTCCCAGCTTGGGCCCTCTATTCTTTGTATCTCAAAAGGCAGGAACCCTCACGCTGTGTATAGATTACAGGGGTCTCAATGACATAACCGAAAAGGATTGTTACCCATTGCCCCTCATCGGGATATCATGGAATTGCTTCGAGCCTCAACAGTCTTCACTAAGCTTGATTTGCGGGGGCTTACCATCTGGTGTGGATAAGACCTGGCATCGAATGGAAGACCGCACTTAAAATGTCCCTGGGCCACTGCGATATGGGTAATGCCTTTTGGTCTAAGTAATGCCCCTACAATCTTACAACGTTTATGGACCAGATCTTTGCAGACCTGTTAGGATTATCGGTCTGGGTACATCTTGATGATATTTTGATATTCTCATCGTCTCTGGATCTACATATTGGACATGTGCAGACTGTATTGACCAGATCGGCAGAAAATCATCTATACGCCAAGCTTGAAAAGTGCATTTTTCACCAGACACAAGTCAAATTTCTGTGTTGTGTGATTGGGAAAAACAGAATACACCTGGATCCACGAAAAATACAAGCCATCCACGAGTGAAAAGTACCTCAGTCGGTGAAAGCCCTACAACAATTCATTGACTTTGCCAATTTCTGTCATCGATTCACTCCTGGCTTTGCTCATCTTTCAGCTGACTTCACCAGGCTTGTTAGTCCCCAGTGCCCCTTTTTCTAGTATCAAAACCCAGAAGAGGCTTTCTCGAACACTGAAGGCTGTCTTTAACAAAGCTCCAGTACTGCCTCACCAGGATGACGGCAAACAGTTCTTGGCCGAGACTAATGCTTCCAACACTGCCATTGGGGCAGTGCTGTTGCAGGAAGACAACATCATGCATACAGAGCATCCGGTAGCATATTATTCTCGCAAGGTGTCATCTAGAGAACTCAACAATGCAATCATTGAGAAGGAGCTGCTGGCCATAAAGGAAGCCTTTACAGATAGAGGCACCATCTTCTTTGGGGGCCCTTCCAAGTGGATGTGCGTACCGGCCACCGGAATGTACAGTACATCTGTTCCTTGCAATATAAATCCAGTCATCAGGCCAGATGGGCATACTTCTTAGCTCAGTTTGACTTTCACATAACTTATATTCCTGGTACCAACAGCATCCATGCTGACACACTATCCTGTTTTCTGGAGAGCAGTTACGTCAAAGAGGAGACTTTGGTCCCCATTCCGAGATCGGCGGTAGCCATGGCGCTAATAGCGCCATGGCTGCCTCCAATAACGGTACCAAGTCCGCCCTCATTCAATGGGGATTTACCGGTCTAGTCGGTCCTTTGCGGGACCGGGAAGTCTCCATTGAAAATACCATTCCCCATTCCCATTAAGCCCCCATAGGGCTCAATGGGAATGGGGAAGGTGCAAATAACGGTACCGCAATTTGCAGTACCGTTATTTGCTCCCTGGACACTTTGCGGCTCCCACTAAGGCCGCTTGGTAAAACCAGGCGGCCTTAGCGGGACCCGCAAAGGGACCTCGGAATAGGGCGCAAAGGGATTACCAGCACCAGTGTCCTTACCAGTGCTGGTAATCCCTTTGCGCCAGCCTCGGAATGAGGCCCTTTGAGTCCTGTCATTACGGTCAGTCACTTCGCTACTCTATTGAAATACAATCTACGTGCCATCGAGTAGCAAACAGCGACTGATCCTGCACTTCCTCTTCTCACTAAACATGAGGATATCATAAACAAAAACAGTCTACTTTTCTTTGCTAACAGGTTGTATCTCCCCACAACTGAAATGAAACTCAAGCACTGGCTGAATACCACGATTTGTATCTAGGAGGTCATAAAGGGCAAAATTCCACTTCTTGCTCAACAATATTGGTGGCCTGGTATGGCCAAGAAAGTAGCACAATACGTGTGCTCCTTCCCTGTCTCTGCCCAGGTGAAGGTCGACAGGCGAAGAGACCTGTTAGCTTATTACATCCACCCGAAGTACCAACTCGGCCCTGGCTTACCGTTGCTACTGATTTCTCTAGGAAACACTTGTATTTTGGTAGTTATGCACTGTTTTACTAAAACTGCACATTTCATTTAACTGCCAAAACTGTCTGAAGCAGTACAGATGGCTAAGTCCTTTTTTCATGAGATCTACTGACTGCATGGCTTGCTGGAGAAGACCATTTTGGATTATGGCTCACAGTTTGTCTCTCATTTTTGGTCAGCCTTATGCTGACACATTGGGATCCAGTGAGTTTGGAGTTAAGTTTACTATCCACAAAGCAATCGCCAAACTGAGCGAACAAACCAGATTTTGGAACATTATCTGCGCTGCTATTACAATATCATGCAGGATAACTGAGCCCATGTTCTGGACATGGCTGAGGTGGCTTACGGTAACACCACTCACTTGACCATAAATGCAGTCCCTTTTTCTGTTCTTAGGGTCAGCACCCTACCCTGCTCCCTGGACAGCCTATCTCGACTGGTTCTGTTCCATCTGCTGATGCCCTGCTCACGTGCCTACAGGTACAACATCAGATGGCAGCCCGACTGTTGCTGGAGGCACAGGATGGCTACAAGCACAGGGAGACAAAAAATAGACCCCCAAATCCACCTATGAGGTGGGCTCCCAAGTCTGGCTTTCCTCTAAAAAGCTGCCTTTGTTTAATCTGCATACAAAACTCGCCCCTTGCTATATGTGTCCATTTCACATCACCCACCGCATCCCCTCTGAGGCTTTCCATCTACGCCTTCCTCAGTCTTGGCGCATCCATCCCGTGTTCCATGTGTTCCTTCTTAAGCATTATCCCTGGACCCTTATGATGGATTTACGCCCAAACCTCCTCCACTCCTCTTTCTGGTCCGCTCTGAATTTGAAGTCCAGGCTGTGTGTGATTCATAGTGGCGTTGGGGTGTCTTTTCTATCTTATCGATTGGAAGCACTATGCCCCCTGTGATGCTCCTGGGAACCCGCCTGCCATATCCATGCTCCCTGTTTGGTCCAGATTTTTCATTTGCGTTATCCCTGGTAACCCAGGGCCCCTGGGGGGGGTTGTAGTGTCATGCCCAGACCCCTGGGCACAGCGGGCCTCCTTCCTGCTGCCAGATGGTACCTGTACCCTCCATGGTGTTTTCACCAAGGGGATTCAGCTCCTCACAGGAGCACACAGACTCAGCAGCGAGATGTCAGGTGTAGCGCTGCTGGACGCACCACGACCACCATGTTCATATGAAGACAGCACGGCAGAAGCACCACCCCTTGGCACTGTGGGCACGCCATTGACCAAGTGCTTCTGGTTGCCATGGTAGCACTTTCTTTCCATTGCACACCAGAAACTACTTAAGCTGGCTGTTGCTTCAATCTGGTGTTTCTCAACGTTTGTCCTTCTTGCTTCCTTCTAGTTAGCGTTTCTCTCTCTGGACTAGCCTTCCCTTGTCCTTCTTGGTCTTTCGCTGCCTGCCATGCCTGTGCTTTCTTTCCTTTGCCTGCCCTGTGGCTTGCTTGCGTTTGTAGACTGTCCTTGCCTGCCTTCTGTCTGTTGGCCAGTCTTGTGCTGTGCCTTGCCTTCCATCCTGCCTGCAGAGTGTTGTCCTTTTGGAAAGTACTACCAGCATTACCTCCAGCCAAACACCTGCTGGAGCATCTAGCTTGCCTTCATCGTGAACCTGCTACACCATTCATCGATATATTGGCTCCCCTGGCAGTGTTTTACACTGTCCCAGTGCTACATTAAACAGGGGGCACCAAACAGTGGTTCTGGGAGGGGTCCCAGTGAGTCCTGAGTCTTCATTCTCTTGGGTGTCCTTTTTGGGACACCTCTTAGTGCCATCCTTATGACAGCCGGACCGGAATGTCCTCAGAGGTCCATTGCTGGAGAAAAAGGTAAACACCACAAGCATGATACAGTCCTGGACACCAGGGGCCTGAATGGTCTGTTTATCTCCAACAGGTTATTTTGTGAAAATCCCAGGGGAGACTACTACTTACTGCCCCAAACCATGCAGTTGATGCCAGCAAAAGCACCAAGCAAGGTTATGTCACTTCTGAGAGTGACAGTTGATAAGCTTGTGGAACAGGACTGGTCGCCATGTGGAGTGCATCCTTGTGCATACCCGTACAAGGATGCTCCTTTCATGCATAACATAGGAGAGGTTTTAACTCAGGCCAGGACAAGAACACCTCGGGAGCACCACAGGGTTTGTGACCTCTTACAAATTAGACCCTGGTAAGGAAAAGTGTCCCAGAATAGACTTAGCCAATGCAGGGGCACTACACACCAATGAAATGAATTAGTAATAACGATGCACTTGCAAAATGCCTGTGGTTGGCCAGAATTATCTTGTTAAATGAGATATGAAACCCACTGCTGCTTGTGGTTTCTTGTTAAGAATCCCCACCAATGAGTGACTTGGCTTGTGGGATTTTCACTGGCAGTAAATGAATGGAATGCATACATTGCCAGTTTGCATGCTATCTTGCCCCATCAACAAGCTACAGGCCTCCAGGAGATCACAGCCATAGCAACATCTAGTGGTCCTGAAGCCCTGTCAGGTCTAAGGGATCTCCCAGCATCTAATTGCAAATGTATTCATATTGCTGATTGACTTAATGGTGGCCGCTGTATCAGCATTCATGGGAAATGAAAGGTATCAGCATTCACTGCCACAAGGACCAAGTCGCTTGTCAGTGGGGAACTTTGCAGCATGCATAGGGGCTGAAACTGAAAGGAGAACCTCTGGAACCGCACAGGTGCTCAATGTATCATTTGCCTTCTATGGAGGTGCTGAGTCTCTGCCCAAACGCTGACCTAAGACTCATCAGCTTTTACAGCAGGCTGACCTTTGGGATGGTAACAACATCCATAACAAGGGTATGTCAGGGACAAAACTGGAGCAGTTCTGGGATATGCAATAGGCACAATTGAAAGCCAGTAGGAAGTGGAGATGTGGCTGCGGTCTGGGGGCACTAGAAGCCCATGAAGCAATCTCTGCTGATAGCTCTCTGGCATCTCCCTGTATAAGCACTTTCTGATCAGAAATCAGGATTGTCAATAGTTCTTTCATTGGAGAAAAGATCTATTTCCCTGTCCTGAGGTTTATGTTAGCTCAGTATCTTCTCCCAGAATGGTCCTTAACTGCTTGAAAGCTACAGCATATGCCCAAGGTATGAATTAGTGTACGCTCAACACAGACCATTTCATGCATCTGAGCTTCCATGATACAAGATCTCCTGTACGCAGCCTTGTCAGGGCTGCATATCTAGCAAAAGGGTTGACAATGTATATACCAAGGATATGAATGTAACCGATTGTGCTTCCGCTCTACATCTGACATGTTTATCAACCAGTCTAAGGCCCTTGCATATCCCCGCTCAACGCCCACAGATTAAACTCAGTTGCTCCTCCTTTATTCCATCTTGTTCATTGTGTAAAAGACCATCTGCGGAATCATTCTTATTTCATCATTCCCCAAACTATCAGGGTTATCTTTCCCTGTGTCCATCCTGCCATTAGAAAACCCACAAGCAAGTCTCATTTGGCACCTACCAACCCTGGTTATACAATCTGTTGGATCAGTAATTTCTGACCACATTCCAAATACTGAATCACACCCAGGACTGCACTCCCACCCTCACCTGACTTAGATAATGGTCAGGATCTGTCTCGGTAGCAGAGATAATTTAGCAGTTACCGGGATCAGCAATACTCTTTCTGTGTATTCTTTCATAAACCAAGTTGCCAGAGGAGGGAAATAAGAGGCATACCCTAGTTAACTAATTATGTTAAGGCATAGGCCTTTTGCAACACTATGAGGTCTGCACCATTCCGATTATTGCCTGTTTCTATCACCCAGTGTTCCAGTGAGTTCAGCAACATTCCAAAAATGGACACAGCTTGGGACCCACTCCCAGAAACCCCCATCAGATATATGCAGCTATATTCTGATGATATGGTCAGAGGAACAAATACGTATACTCTATTCAGTGGGAAATCGAAGTGGGAAGAATGGGCCTAGGACCTAAGGGATGATATTTGTGATGGTCCAATCATCACCTGAGTCTTCTTTATGGCCATCTATGAATTATTGGGGAGATCTTTACTCAATGTAATAACAAAAGAGTGTCCTAACACTTGAATTTCAACAAGCATCAATTTTGCTTACTATTTCATTGGTTACTGCAAGGGGCTAAGTACCTCAATACCTTAAAAAATATCTTACTAGACATTCATAATGATCAAAGAACGTTCCTTGCATTCTATGACTTTTTGGGGGGTTTCTCAATGCCCTGTTCTGTTGCTTGAAAACATTTTGCAATACCACAATTATCATTTTTTTGGTGTGCTTTATTTCACTTATAAACAAACAGGTGAGAAATAAACAAGTTTACAAAAGTGGAAGTGGTGAATAAACAACAAGGAGTTCAATTTATATTAAAAGTACTAGGATGGTAATTTCCTAATGTACCATACTATTAATAGTGGTATATTTAGACATTCTTAGAAACATGTAGGACATGTAGGACTAAACATTGGGCCTCATTACAACCCTGGCGGTCCCGTAATGAAGGGTGCCAGTACGGGACCGGCACCCTTCTTTACGGGAGCGCCTGTTAGGAGGTTCCCTTTGTGGGACCCGGAACAGACGTCTGGTAAAACCAGACATCCTTTCCAGGTCCCGTGAGGGGAAGAGGGAGCTAATAACGGGCCATTTGTAATGTGCCCGTTATTACCTCTCTCCCCATTGAGCCTTTTGGGGGCTCAAATGGGAATGGGGAATGGTTCCTTCAAGGAGGAATTACCGGGTCCTCCAATGTTGGAATGACTCGGTAATTCCCCATTGAAGGAACCCGGTATTGGAGCCCGGTATGGAGGCAGCCATGGCGCTAATAGCACCATGGCTACCTCCATACTCGTAATGAGGCCCATTGTGTTGTACTTTTTCTCTTTTTGTAGTGAATACCTTCTTTTTCTGTGAGTATTACTTAAACCTTAGAATCCCTTGCTAGTCACACAAATACTATGCAGACCTTATTATTCCCATGAAACAAGGTCTACGCATTAAGTTCTTATGTTGACAATATTGGTGAAAGACACTTAGGGCCTCATTACAAGTATGGCGGTAAGGCAACAACGGCACCAGTATCGCCTCTGGCACTGTTGCTACCGTACCGCCACACTAGGAGTTCTGCTCGCGGGTGCCCTTGCAGCCACCAGGTCTGACCTGGTACCGGCACCCGCGAGCTGAACATGATGGTAGCACAGGTACCGTTATCAACGGTACCGGTGCTACCACCCTCCCCATTCCCATTGAGCCCTATGGGGCCGAATGGGGATGGGGAGTCCCTTATTACCGGCGCCTGCCAAACTCGGCATGACCCGGTAATTGCCCATTCGCGGGTGCCAGAAAAAAATGGAAACCGGCGGCAGCCGTGCCTGTATTACAAGGCTAACGCCAGCCTCGTAATGAAAGTATATCTGTTGATGCTCCAAAGGTATCTAGTACATTGTTTTTATTTTTTTGTTTTCTGTGCTTATCATTGGACCAATCCTAGGTTGACTTCTCTAATGATTAGTTGATGCAAAGGCCAAGGGCAGAACATACCGTGTCCTGTCCTTCTATGGTGTTTCGGCAGTAAATCATGTTCTGCTGCCTTCTTCTGGACCACGGATTGGGTTGTCTCTGTGGGGGTGTAGAGGGCCATCATTAAAACGTAAAAATAGGGGGTCATCTGAGCATGATATTTGAAGGTTAAAAACTGTAGGGTCTGTTTGATGACCCTAATGAACATCCCTTGAGCAGAAACAGGTCAGGGCTGTAACGTGGACCGCTGTTGAGGAAATTCTATGCTGCCACTATGAGATAGTGTGGTTGTCTGGCTTAAAAGAAATGGATACCGCAGATGCGAGGGCTGTAAGTGAGAAATAGGAAAAGAGGAGGGGAGGGCATAAGCATAGTTTCAATTAGTGCATGGGCTTGCTAGGTAGAAAATTACTAGAGCAGTAGTGCACCTGGGTGGCAATTACCTGACGTTCATGTTCCTGTGTGCATGGTACAGCTGTTGGAAATCTGCACTATATAAAGCACTGGATCTTTACTCAAGTCACCCTTAAAGGTACTGCAGTCGGTTGAAATGACTGGAATCCTAGTGAACGAGAAAAATGATAAATCAATCCCAACTCTCACTCTTAGCTTCAAGATGGCAAATTCCATTAAACCTATTACTAACTTGCGGTCTTGCAGCCTCACATAGATACGTTGTAAGTGTTTATTACTTTACCGAATTATCAATTCCAGAGATGTATGGCAATTTGCCTAAGGGCCAATGTCAATTCACATGAATGGCAGCTATATAGCGCACTCTCCGTAGGAACCATTGGCAATCTGTGTTTATTTGCTACCAACCGTTGCATGCTCTCTGGTTTCACTCTTTCTTCATCCAGAAGCAGTTACTTCACAACACCCACTGCCAGAGATATAAGACCACACCCACATGTCACAGGATATCAACCCACAAGCTCCTTAGCTGAAGGGCACACCCATCAAGACATCATCACAAGCAGATAGGACGTTCACTTTAAATTTGCTACCCCACCCTCCACCAACTTTCTAGTGCTGATATTCCCATCATCTACATTGACACCGACTATTCGCAAACCCCGCCATTCGTACATGGCAATCTCAATATCCCTTCCAAACAGACATCAATCAACAGAACACCCCCGGGCAATGCATTTTAGCACCACAGGCAAACCATACTCTGATCCGGACACAAATTCCACTATCCTCTTGACAAAGAGCACCTGTACAGAGAGCTCAACGTACATCTGGTCTGCATGCATTAACACAACACCAAAGCTATCTTCCATTTTCCCTCTCTTCCCATTAATCTAACCCATCCACTTCTGTTTCAGATCTTCCAAAGCAACTGGAGGTAATAAAAATGGCGGCGATGGATGCTCCGTATGAATTCCAGCGACATAGCATAACATACCAAAGCACTACTTTTAGGTTGCTCTTTGTACACCATCAGTGGCCCTCAATTCCCTCATATGGTTTATCCGGGAATGCCGGTTTCTACCAGCATGCAGTACTGCAACTGTAGTCAACTTCGTCTCTGGGTCCATTAGAATAGAATAGGACTTTCTGGACCCATCATCCACAGAGATGATGGTGGTGGGGACTCCTTGTTTGTTCATCTGCACCACTAATGGGGTAGGCCAATCCCCCAAGCCATGTGTATGCAAATGCAGGGTGTAACTATCACTGTACCTTAACCTTCCTAGATCCCCACTAGGCCTCATGCTTCCAAATCTGTTTACATATTTGCTACTTTTATGGGGCCAGAGACATTTAAGATTAACTCCCTCTTTGCCAGAAGCCCATCGTGTTTTCCGACTCCAGGTAACAGCAACATTTTTAATTTCATATTTAAAATAAAAATTCTCAGGAGAATCCACCACCTCACTTCCAAATGTGTTTTTGGCGGCTCTCAAACCGAGACTCCAAATGGATAATGCCATTTCCAACTTTTGCACAAGATGTGACAGCTGATATTCTTAGTGCCACACAGTAAATCTGGATCCCAGTATACTTTCTCCTGAGTCTGGAACCAGATATTTCACCATAGGTCTGACAATCAGTCTCAGCTTTACTATTCGTCTATGCACTTAAATTCAATTCTTTTTCTGGAACACTTCCCTCAGATTCCTTTCCCGCAGGTCACGCCACAAACTACACATCCCCGGAAAATCCCATACCCATGGTGCCTCTCACGTTCCTGGGACACTGGGGGTCATTACGAGTTTGGAGGCAGCCATGCCGCTATTTGCGGCATGGCTGCCTCCAAACTCGGGTCCGGGTTCGGGCTCCTTGAATGAGGAATTACCAGGCCATTCCAACCTTGGAGGACCCAGTAATTCCTCATTCAATTTACCCATCCCCATTTGAGCCCCCATGGGGCTCAATGGGAAGGGGAGGGAGCTAACAATGGGCACGTTAATAACGGGCCCTTTATTAGCTCCCTAGTCCGTTAGCGGCTCCCACTGAGGGTGCCTGGTAAAACCAACCGCCCTTAGCGGGACCTCTTAATTCGGCGGTAAGGGGTTAACGGCACCAGCACCCTTACCAACGCCGTTAACCCCTTACCGCCAACCTCGGAATGAGGCCCACTGTATTTCACTACACGTGATATGTGGGAGCACTCCCTGCTTTGACTCTTTATGTCCTCTCAGTCGTTTCCCCTTTCTTTTCCTCTGTCCCTTTATTTCCAAATTCCAGCCCTAACGGAAGCAACAACCCATAGTAGGTCTGAAGTTGGCGAGAGGACAGCCAGTTGTCAAGTTTTGAACAAGGCAGTTCATTGTTGCACCATGCTATTCAAAGTTCAGCGGCTGTGTTCTTGTTTTTTTCAGCCTCATTCTTCTTTCATTCCCTGCTTTCAAAACCTTGCCCAGTGTGTCTAAACAATTTATTTTGTTGTACTATCCATAAAATCCACATATTAACATTAATTACAATATAGTAATACAAAATCAGTGCCATTAAGCGAACATTTCTTTAAAAAATATAAAATGTCATTCCATAAAATCCTTATTTAAAAAGAAGTGGTTCATAACAATTTTGATGGCCAAGATACTCTTAATCCATGTATTTCCTTCTTAAACGCCATGCTTTTTTCAGATATTGAGACTGAGGCCAGAGTTCAGAATCGCTCTCAGTTCCCAGAAAGTTTTCAACGGCATGACTAGTAGTCACAATATTTAGGTTCTTATAAAATGGGAAAAGCCATCTACGCCTCACGTTGATATATAGAGAACAACAGATTAAAAAATGCAGTAAATCCTCCTTCACAGTTTGACAAATCTTTCATCTGTCTATAGTACCCCTCCAATTACCTGTGACGTCGCCAATGTCAAGACCCACAATCCGGCTTTCAAATACAAGATTTTCACTTTCTTTTCTTCAATTTTATTTCTTCAATGTTTTATTGGCATTTCTTAAAATAACATTGGGCCATCAATATACATCGTTGCCATTGTATAGCATATAACTAAAATTTAAGAACATTAAAAACAAAAACAAACAATAACCAACAGTAACTGTCTCCATATGTGTTTCATCCTATTAGTTTAGATCCGCTTGGAGGAGGGTCATCGCGATAAACTGCTTGCTCTTGTGAGTTGACTGGGTGTCCGGTCATTATTCACTCATTCAGCATCATTAATTTATGGCAAAATGTGTTCGTTCAAGGGGGCTTATCATCCGAAGGATGGAGCATGTCGCATACCAGTGCCTTCCTTGCCTCAAATGTTACACTTACTTCATCGTCTGACCTGGAGACACCCATACCCCATGTTTTGGTCTCGGCTTCTGCCCAGCATTCCAGTTCCTCATACCATGCAACATATTGCAGGCCTCTTGCCCGTTTCCATGCCATCGCTATGGTTCTTTTGGCTAGTATGCATGCCATATCCATGAACTTTACAATGGGCCTCATACAAGTATGGCGGTAAGGCAAGATAAGCGTTGTTATCTCTACCGGCACCGTTGTTACCGTACTGCCATACTAGGAGTTCTGCTCGCGGGTGCCCTTGTAGCCACCAGGTCTGACCTAGTAGCCATTCCAGCACACGCAAGCAGAACATGATGGTAGAACTGGTACCGTTATTAGCGGTACCAGTGTTACCACCTTCCCCATTCCCATTCAACCGTATGGGGCCGAATGGGGACGGGGAGTCCCTTATTACCAGCACTCGCGAATGTGCAATTACCGGGTCTGCCAAAGTCGTCATGACCCGGTAATTGCTCATTCGCGGGTGCCGGAAAAAAATGGATACCGGTGGCAGCCGTGCCTGTAATACAGGCACGATACCACAAGCCTCGTAATGAGGCCCAATATGTTTTATCTTAGCCATTCTAGGGTATGTTCCTAAGAGGCATTCCTTAGGGGACCAGCCATATCGTGCAATACCAATCTTTCTGCAGGCCATCTCCACTTTGGCCCAGAGGCATTGTGTTTTTGTGCATTCCCAGAACATGTGGATCATTCCTGCCATTTCCGAGCCACACCAGGGACATCGAGGTTGCGCTTGTTTATTAAATTTGGCCACCTTGCTTGGTGTCATGTAGGTGCGATATAGGACATTGTATCAGCCAAAATCTGGGATTCCTGGATGATTCACGAGGGAACGCTAGCGCTCTCACCCACTCCTTCTCAGTAATATCTGTTCCCAGGTCCGCCTCCCATCTTGCCCTCAATGTAGCACCCTTGGGGTTGGGTGTATCAATCAGCTGGTTGTATATTTTAGAAAATGTTCTCCAGCCGTCACCCAGGCTGTACAATAATGTCACCAGTGGATTCGCTAGCAGTTCTTCCGGCCATTCTTCTCACTTCCCTCTAGCCACCTTCCTGGCCCTTTAATACCACAACAACTGTCCCCCAGGCAGCTCTTTTTTAGTTTGAAGTGAGTCAAAGTCCCTAAATGTACCTTCCTCGTATAGGTCCCCCCAATGTGTATACGCCCCATCTCTCCCAGTGCCTCACAGTTGCTAAGTCAATTCATGCTCTGCATACATCTTCGGCCAATGGAACCTCTGGAGAGTAAGGATGTTTCAGGTGCATCTACGTTTTAGTTCTATTCCATATCCGCCTCCACAAAGTTCCTATCATGGGGGCAGTGAGCAAGCAGCTCGAGGGGACCCAGATCAATTATTTCAGATGTACCTTGGTCACAAGGCATCTCAGTAGCCCAGTTTCGGATGTGGTGTCATCTGAGAGGCGTCGGAACACAAAGCCCAGCTGTGCCGACAAGAAATATTTCTCTAAGTGTGGAAGTTGTATACCCCCTTCTCTGTAAGGTAGGGTCAGGGTGGACAGAGACAGTTTATGTCTCATTGTACCGCATAAGAATTCCCGGATCAACATATCAAGCTAGCGGAAGAAGGAAGCCTTAATGTAATAATATATAGTCTGGAAATAATACAAAAATCTTGGAAGGATAATTATTTTAACAATGAATGCCCTGCCCACCATTGAGAGTGATAGTTTTGACCAGAACTTTATGGATGTGCGTAGGCCCTTAAGCACTGCTCCAATGTTGCTTTCATGCATCAACTCCCGAGTGTGCTGTATGTTGACCCCCAAATACCTGAACGAGTTCAGTTGCCATTGGATTCCCATGTCTGGTAGTTCCTCTATACTTTTGCCCCTCATGTCGGACAGCGGGTACAAACAAGACGTTTGCCTGCTAAAGCGTATACTGGAGACTTCTGCATAGTGCTCTAATGTTTCTAGCATGGTTGGCACGTTTAGGTCTGGGTCTCTCACATACAGGAGTACACGTCCACATATAGTGAAATTATATGATCTATGCCTCAGACCCGGATCCCTGCATCAAAAAACTGTTTCCTAAAGTAAATTGCAATTGGTTCTAGTCCCAAAATATACAGCATGGGGGATAGTGGGCATCCCTGCCTAGTGCCCCTGCGTATGTCCCAGGCTGAAGACACAACTCTCCCCGATTTCACTCTCGCTGTTGGTGTGGTGTACAGGACCGTTAACCATCTGATGAATTTTTCCCCGAACCCAAACTCCCTCAGGACCGCTAGTAGCCACTCCCAGTAAATGGAATCGAATGCTTTGATTGCATCCAATGATAGCAGCGCATAAGGTTCTTCCCCTGCCGCTGTCTGGGCCATAATGTGTTGGGAGTCTACGGAGGTTTGCCGTCGTGTTGCGGCCCGGTATAAAGCCGTTCTGGTCATTATGCACCAGCCCACCCACCACCCTAGAGAGTCACTTGGCCAATATGGTGGTCAATATTTTAATATCGTAGTTAAGCATCGCCAATGGGCTATACGAATCACATTCATCTGTTGGCTTCCTAGGTTTGGGTATTGGGACCACTAGTGTTTCCCGCATAGTCTTGGGCAAGACCCCTAAAACATATGCTTCTTTAAATACCTCATGGAGCAGCGGTGTGAGGGATGATTCACATACTTTATAAAACCTGGGGCGTAGCCCGTCGCTTCCTGGGGTTTTACCAGTAGCTAGGCACCTAATTGCCTTGCTGATATCTTCAGTGGAAATGTCTCAGTCTAGCATTTCACATTGGGTCGGGCTTATTTTGGGCAGTCCAATCTCTTCTAGGGTGTTTTGTATGACGGTTTGGGACACTGTAGTGTCGTGCGCATAAAGGTGGGTGTAGAATGACTTGAAAGTGTTGTTGATTGCTTGTTGGGTCCGGTGTGTCGTGCCTTCTTTGTCTTTGAATGCAGTTGTTAGATGTCTAGAGTGTTCCCTTCTGCAAAGCCATGCTAACAGCCGACCTGGTCTGTCCCCTTCCCCGTGAGCCCTTGTGGTCCTTGTTACATAATCAAATTTGGCTAACCTCCCCCATGATTCATTACATTTACTTCTCGCCTCTCCCAGCATTTCTTCCTCCTCCCTCGACCCCATGTTTGTGGCCTCTATCCGCTTGGTTTTCTCCTCTAGTTGTTCCACCTCCGCCCTCACGGTTTTCCTAATGCCCCCCGCACCTGCTATAACCTCTCCTCGTACCACCACCTTTCGTGCTTCCCATACTGTGCTCCAGTGTTCCACGCAACCCACATTTTCCTCTATGTATCACTCTAGTTTGTTCCGGAGGTCCTCTTTAAAGGCCTGATCTGTTAGTGCCTCTGTAGGCATACGCCATAGTGGGATAAGGGGTCTGGGGCCCGCCAACATCCATTCCAGCAGCAGGGGCGAGTGGTCTGAGATTATCTGCCCAAATACTGTGCTGCTTCTATTTGCGTGAGCTGGGTTCTACCTATGAATATATAGTCAATCCTGGTATAGAGGCCATGGGGTGAGGAAAAATATGAGTACCCTTTTTCTTCCGTATGTAACTCACGCCAGACGTCCACTAAGTCCAGGCGTTCCAGAGCTGTATTTTTTTTTTAAACCTTTATTTATTGATTGTGGTACACGTCACCTCGACAACACAACATTCTATACATTTCTATAATTGAGATGTCAAATTCAGAATGACAGCAAGACATATGATATTTACAAAGCTGGCGCATTTCAGGGCCCTGCCGGGCTATTACTAGCTGATCCCAATTCACATAAATACACTCTGAACGGAGCCCAAATGTCTTTCGGTTTACTTGCCTTCGGGAGTGACATTACATACTGCTCCTCACACTCATTGACATATGTCAGTTCTTTGAGAAAGTGATTTATGCGTGGTGCGTGTGTGCTCTTCCAGTTCTGCAGTATACACTTTTTGGCCACTACACACGCAATGTTAAATAGTCTTCTGGTCACTTCAGACGTCTTCCCTATGTCTCCGAACAGGTATTTTTGGGGCGTTAGGTCTGCTGGCACTTGTGTGATTTCTTCCAGAATTTTCACCACTTCACCCCAGAACCCATATATAAGTGGGCAGCTCCAGTACATGTGAAATGAGTCGGCATGTTCGCTCCCGCATTTCTGGCAACTATCAGGGCTGTTCTGTGTAAATTTAGCAATTTTCTCGGGCGTGTAATGCGGTTTATTCAGTACCTTGAATTGGTTCAGGCGGAGGCCTGCATTGATGGATACCCTCTTGGTCAGTTCACAGTATCTCGCCCAGGACTTATCTGTTATGGTTGTCCCTAGGTCAGTTTCCCAGGAGGCTTTAATCGTATTTACTATCAGTGTGTTTTCCTTTACAGCTGTGTAGAGCCCAGAAACACTGGTTCCCAACAGGGTGGACATGGCCACGAGGCATGGGTGTGGAGGGGGCTCGTCTGGGAACAGTGGCCATCTAGCCTTGAAGGCCATTCGCATCCTGTGATATTGTAGTATTTTCAACTGGTCCCTCCCCATCCCAACCTTGAATTCTTCCAGTGCTATAAATTTACCATTCTAGATCTTCGCACTTGCTTTGCGTTTTGTGTAATTCTGTCTTGAGTTGGGCTATGTCGCGGCCATGTTGTTTAATTGTGTCTTTGTTCGTACTTATCCTATTCTCTGTGCTATTCTTCTTCACTCAGGCTTTCAGGGATCCGTTTGTTGCCACTATGTCGTCCAGTTCGACATTGAATGCCATGAATCTGTTCTGTACCAGAGTTGCTAGGCGATCTGGAGGATCTTTCTCCTGTCTGTCGGGTGCCTGCGGCGCCTCTCGGCTGCTCCATGCGGTTGGGAGCTGGCTAAGGAGTCTATTGGGCCGGTCTTTTTCCCTCTTGTGCCCTTCTTCTCAGTGCGGCCCATGTGTTGCAGTTTATGGTTTGAGGGTGGACTGTGTTCTACCACGTATCGATGTCAACCGTTATATTGTTCAGCAGAAAGAGAGAGGAAAGTAAGGAAGCGCTCTCTCTGTACCCTCTCCCCGCCCAGGGTGTTTTTCCCCGCTTGTTTTGTTCCTTCTATGGCGCCTAGATCTCTCCCAGGTGCACCCCCAAAGTCCGATCAGGATGTAGCCTTGGTGAGTGTCCTAGTAGAGTGCACCTCTGAATGTTTCTGGAGTGTTTGGGGTATTGCCCTCGGTGTGGGGGGGGTCACCTGGCTTCACCCACTGTGTTCAGGGTATCCTGAGGTTACAGGCAGTTGTCCCACCTTTAGGGTTTTATATTGCTCCAATTGTTGGTTTCACCTGAATGTGGGGGGGTGCAGTCCCACGTGCCTCCTCAAAAGTGCCAGTCCTGGCTTATAATGGGCTTATAATGTCTATTCAGGAGCTCCCCCAGTGACTCCCACCACGGTCCACGTATTGGGTGTTGTTTTCACTCTGGCGTTTAAATGTTGGCAGGGGCTCCCTCCCGGCCCCGCTCCACTTACTTGATACAAGGGATGAAAGTTTGCCCTCCTCGCGTGCCTCTGTTCCGGCTCGCGTTGCTCCAGGGTGCCGCAGGCAGTGTGTCTCCGTATGGGGAAGCAGAGGCCAGGCCCCAGAGGCGGCCGCAGTGCCACAAGTCGCGCGCCCAGCACGAGCGGAGCACAGCCCCTCGGAGTCGCCTCCGGCTCTTCGCTCCTTCCTCCTTCCGTTTTTGTGGCTCTGGTCGTGTGAGGTGTTATGACACACCAGGCTGGGGGCGACCACACGGCGTTCCTCTTCTCTGGCTCCAGGTGTTGCAGTTGCGGCTTCGCCTCTCCCCCAATGCGGCCTGCTTTTTTCTCTGCGCCCCGGCACACAGTCAGTGTCCCGCGGAGCCGCAAGGCGGCTGTGCCAATGCTTCCCGGCCGCCAAAAAGTTCCAGGCAGGATATCTCGGCACTCCCTCCACGCATATGCCCAATTTTTCCAGGGTCTGTCCAGGCGGCCCTCCGTCTAAGGAATCTTCCTTTTTAAAGCATCTGGAACGGTGCTGGGAGGATTAATTTAAGATAGGATTTCGTTTGAGCCGGAGCTCACCTTGATGTGCGCAACAGCGCCCCCCCTCCAGAGCTGTATTTAATGCTATAGGGCTGTTGCCTTTCAATTAGTTGGTGGTATAAATCTTTCCAGGTCCAGATCCGTAACACAATTAAAGTCCACACCCCATGCAAAAAAGCTGCCCCTGTATTGAGTTATTTTGGTGCACAACACTTCCAGATGTGTTGGTATGTTGTGGTTTGGGAAATAGGAGTTGGTTATGCATACTTCGGTCTGTTCAATGAAGCCCCATATTACATATCTGGCCCCCATGTCTGCCTCCAAACTTGTCAGCCTAAAGGGCACTTGGGGGTTAATCCATGTGTAGACTCCTCTCGCATACTTAGAATATGCTGCTCCGTACCTCTGTTATTTCCTTGTGTGACCACAACTCGAGAGATTCCCTCTTCCCAGACATTCAGCCCAGTCTTGCCTCCCAACACTTCCCATAATCTTCTCCGCTTTACCCTCTTTGTTTCTGGAGACTTTATAACAATACATCAAACATAACAATTGGTTTAACAAGAAAAAATGACAAATATCTGTGCCCAGTTGATGTCTTGACCCAGCAGCGCTCGGATGCCCCCTCACCCTCCGGGCCCTTACAGGCCATTGGGTGCGAGTGTTGTGCTAGCAACAGGCCTGCACCAATCGTTCCGTGGGTCGGGCCTGTGAGTTCAGTCCGTGTGTCCAAGCAGTCCCTCCACCAGCTCTGAAACATATAGTGGTGCCACCAAGGACACAAAATGTGTTCAATTATTTTACCCCAGTCTTTAGTTGTCGTCGCTCAGCTCAGTTGCCCGCCCCCTCCACATTCAGTGCGTTCATCTGAACAGGTCATCCCTTCAGCTAGGTTGTTGTGCTCTAGCCACATGTTGGCCGTTGCCGGAGTCTCTAAGAATAGAGGATGCCCCTTGTAGAGCACTTTCATGCGGGATGGATACATCAGCATGTATTTCAAGTTCAGTTGACGGAGCCTGGCTTTAATTGGTATAAAGGAGTTTCTTGCTCATTGTATATACAGTGTGAGTGTATAGTCCGGGAAAATGGTAATCTTAGAGTTCTCTTTTTATCTCCCTTCCTTCCCTGGAATATTTGAGTATAACCTCTCTGTCTTGGAAGTTTAGGATCTTCGCGATCATCGGTTGAGGGTGTGAACCCGGTGGAGGCTTTTTTTGTAGAGATCTGTGGGCTCTTTCCACCGCAAAGCCCTGTGTTAGCTGTACAGCGCCAACTTCTTGCTGCAGAAAGGTTTCAACAAACCCAGTCGGGTCTGGGCCCTCCATTCCCTCCAGTATTCCCAACAGACGAATATTATTGTGACGGGCTCGCCACTCGGATTCCTCCGACCTCGCTTCTAGCGTCGCAACCCTTTTCTCCAGCTCTTGCACCTTTATTTTCAGGTCCGCTGTAGTCTCCACCATTTCCTGGAGCCCCTCCTCAGCTGTAGTCACCCTATCCGCTAAGTTGCGCGCATCAAGTCGCAACAGGAGCATGTCCGATTTGACCTCTTCGATTTTTGTGTCTATAAATGTCCTAAGCACAGCTATAGCCTGTAGCACCTGCCCATCTCTGGATTCATCTTCGGGGGCCTGCGGTTCGCTGTGTGCAGTTGTGTCACTTTGCGTTGGATTCCGCGGTTTGGCTGCCGTGAAAGAATCCATTGTTGTCAATTTAGCTTTTCCTTTAGTGTGGGACATGTTCGCTAGGTCGTGGCCGGGATTGGACGTCAGTCTTATGTCTGCCTCCCAAGGTGTGGTTCAGTACCGCTCTGTTAAGTGATGAAAGTAAGTAGCGGTCTTGGCTGCTTAGTGAGCAGTGGCACAGTTAGTTGAATAGTAGTTCTATATTCAGGGGGGCACAAGGTCGATTCTCCTGATTATATTGGGCGTTCCAGCAGGCCCAGGCAGGACCACTAGATATTAGTTATCGGTCCATGTCCCTTGAGACTAGCTCCGCTTATGCGTCGACCGCTGTGTTATTATTGCAGCTGAGCCAACTTTATTGGTGCTTTATGTGCCTCCTGGTGTTCCTTTGCGTGGTCTGATCAGCTCATTGAATTTTAACGTCTCCTTAGGATCCCAGTGGCAGTCGCTAAGTGTCTCGTTCTCCTAGGTACTCCCCACTATACAGGGCTGCGTAGCGTGGTGCAGGGGCCTATGCTTCATGAGTCAGGCATAGTCCTGTCCAGGGGGACAATGTGATCTCTGAGTCAAGGGAGGCAACGTTGATTGGAGGCATTCACCCAGGAGCCAGTGAGGGGGCAGGGGTGACAAGTCCCGATGAGGCAGTGCAGTTGGATTTGGAGATTTAGGCCGCTTTGTCACTAGTTGTCATTTGGTCTCTCACGTGGGCACCATTGTAGTGTTCTCCGGTCTGTACTTTTTTTCGACAGTGGCATTGTGGGTCACCCGCTATGTATGGCGGGACCAGTGGGCATGGACCCCTTGTAATTCTGGATCTGCACCCAAGGTCTCAGCGGCTGTTGAGAAATGCCAAGTTGTGGCGCAATTTCCTTCCCAGTACCCGCACACAGGCGGCGGTACCGCTTTGTATCTTAGGCCTCCCTAGTTCACTTGCAGGTTGGGGGCACTCTTACCAGCTTCTACCACAGGGTTTATTAGTACCGTCCATCCCAGATCACTTGAATTAAGCAGTCCTCGCAGCAGGCGCCAGTACCTTTGTAGTGGGCCGTAGTTTGGTCTTCGCAGGTGCCCGCATTGCCTCAGGATCGTATTACGGGGGGGGTTGGGGAGTGCCCAACAGCCCGGGCCCCGCCACCCCGTCAATTCATGCAGGCTCTACTGGTTTCACCATAGCAGTTCTAATAGTGTTCAATGTTGACCAGTGATTCTATGCAATTGCACATTGGGGGCCCCGCGTGGTGTAGTGGTACCACAGGATTCCGCCAGCCTCTGTGCCAGTGTTTCGGGTGCCTGTGGCGATGATCACTAGAGCGCCACAGCATCGTCAATCTATGTCCCCCTGTTCGTGCCACCCAGTCGGGTCACGCACCACCACCTCAGTTGGCGTCCGTGTCCTCTTGCAACCCCCAGTTCGTGGAGCGGAGAACAGTGTGTCCCAGCCTGCCAGCAGTGACAGCCTGTTTCGCTTCTTACCCCTCCAGCGGTCTGCCGTTGCCATTGCCAGCCCCCAGACCCGGGGGCGGTGGAGGGAGAGGGTATTTCGTGCCTCCAGTCAGGGATGAGGCTCACCTCACCAGCCCCCTCCGATCAAAGGGCACTCCTCGGCAGGCAGCCTAGTCTCGCCCAGTGAGGCGCTGCTCCCTTTGTTGTGTTCAGCTGGAGGGCGCATGCCTCCGCTCTCTTGGCTCAGCCCTCTTCCACCGACCTGTGCGTCCGACTGCAGCAGTCAGAAAAAAGCTGTATATGAAATCGCCTCCGTTGTTCCGTTGTTCCGTTGTTCCGTTGACGGGGCCCCGCTATCTCCATGGGTGGAGGTAGACGTCTGTTGATTCTTCAGTGTATTTCCGTCTCAATCGGACTGCCCGGGTGTCAGGACCCGGTGTTTCAATGGCTCACAATATTGCTGGTCCAGACCTTCGTCGTTGCTACTTTGTCCCGATGACGTCTCCGTAACAGGATAGTCACCCCTGATGGTGGTGGGGCACCCGGTCCTTCACCTCTTGTCTGTGCACCTTGTAGTCAGCTAAGTGGTTCCCATCTGCGTTCTCAAAGCCATTGGGGATAGAGTGCAGGTGTCATCTTGTGCGCCGCAGGGTCACTCTTTCCAGGGCGCAAAACTGTGGAATCCCGGCTCTGATTTTAGTCGGATTTTCTTCGGGGGCCTGGGGAAGTGCCTCTTCTTTCTTTAGCAGTGGGTATTATTCCATTATTCAGTGTATGCCCGCAGCAACAGGATCAATTGCAGGATCTTGGGCGTGAGCTCTGCGTGGTAGCTTCCTCACGCCATGAGCTCAGGCCACACCCCTCCACTTCCTTGTCTTCAAAAGGTATTTAGATACTTTTCCGGGCCAAAGTAAAATGTAAACCATAAATACCTTGCCAGTGGAGTCTATCGAGGACAATTTCAGTTGGTATCAGCCTTCATATTTCTTCACAAAGTGCACTTTCAGGATTAAGTTCCCTAAACCTGTGGTGGTAGATATCGGAGGTAGCCCCGATTACGCACTTGTTCCGTGTAAATTAATCTACACAACGCCGCCACCCCTGAAACTAGAAACAAGGCACTGTCCTTGCATATGTGTAACCTGAAGTTCAGACTAGATTAGAGTCCCACATGGGAAGTGGCTGAGTGAGGTGTAAAGTCAGTCTACAAAGCAATCCGCACAGCAATATTCTCTACACCGCATGTTGTTGGGACACACACTCGCACACTACCATCCCTGAAGACTTTGGGGAATACTCTAGACAGCAAACAATGCACCACAGGCTCCAGAAATAGCCCCCCCCACACACACCTCAAATTCTCCAACAGGAGAAAAAAATTCAAAAAACCTCACCCTGACACTAACTTAAGTTACTGACGTCGTATCTTTGCCACATAGCCCTGCTGTAGACTATCATGACTCGTTGCCATGTAAGCCCTCATCTTCCTTTCACCTTCCTTCGTTTACGTTAGCCAACGCGATACAGTACAAGGTACTTTATTGACATGACAAGTTAGACAAACATTGCCAAAGTAAATATATGGGATACATAAATGGAACATTTTCCTCAGCCGTGGTCATTTTTGTTTAAGCTTTTTTTTTAAAGTCTGTATTACTTTATGTACTTGGTTTTCTCTGGGAGCATGCATAGACATGTTTTGACATCTCTGCTAATTCTGGTGGTTGTCAAAGGATGGCGCAAAGCTGTTCTTCAGTTTTACTTGTGAAGACTTCCTTGCCCCCAAGAAATGTTACAAAATATGTATCCCGAATGTGTCTGTGTGCAGGAGAACGTGGCTCTCGTGCTTTACTTCTTCTAAGCCACATTGTTGACAGGTGTTGTCCTCCCTGTGCTTCTTGTTGGAGATGTGTGAGCCAGTCTCCATCTCGCATTTGCGTTCACTCAGTCTGTATTTAGTGGGTGTCCATCTGATCTGCACTTTGTTTTTTTTAATCAAAATTTGGTCATGTGCAAGTTTAAAGTATTGACCGAGGAATCTGTAACATTCTAGCTTAATATGCCGTCTTAGTGTTGCTCTCCAATACATCATGTATTGCTCATGTATGGCCTTTTCTAGGTGCCTAGTCAATTTCTCCTCTTGTCTTTGGTTTCCTATGATGTCAGACTGTGGGGTACTGCTGTCAAATTACCACAATTATGTAGTATATTGTTCAAGGGATTGTTTGGAGGGTTTGGCTGTTGTAGTGCCTAGTAGTGGCAGGAGTATGACGTACTGCTCTTGGTATGGCACCAGAATTTAACAAACATTGGCAATGCCAAGAGTTTTGACTGTTGTGTAGGCATTTGCCAGGCACTGCCGTAGTAGTATTAACTGGCCATCTTTGGTAGCAGCTGCAAAATGGTGCAGATACCTGGGCACATAATAGCAGTGATTTGCAATTGCTAAATACTGATACACAAGCCAAATCTGTGGGCTTTGCCAATGCTTGTTTGTAACAGAACTTCAGTGAATGACATTCATAATGCTTATACATCCAGAAGCTGAAGGCAGACTTGGTTAAGACATGTCTATTACACCAGTAGTGTGTTTACAATTAAGTCATTAACTCGCAGAAACCTGCTTTGAAATAAATCTGGCAGGCACATCGAACACAACATTTGATGGGAATGCTTGATAAAGTCTGCTCAAAGAGATCCCAGGAGAATGTGTTTTGGGCGGGGAGGGGCAGGAAATGGGTCAGAATGGCCATCGGGATTAACATTTCATTTAAATACTTTATTCAGTGTAAAAACCATAAAGTGTATACATACATAATAAAACACATTCATAAATTCATAATCCAGTCGCAAAGATAAAAGAGATAATTCATTTTACATTAAAAATTATCCATCAATTCTAAACAAATGAAATCAGTTTAGAACAAGACAAATCTTTGGCCTTTCTTAACTAGAGGAGAGCAAGATTGCCGCCTTTCAAAAGGTACATAAAAGAGAAAAGCAATTCACTCAGCATATTTTCAACAGGGAGTCAACATTTCTTCCTCTCTCCTCTCTCTTTCCCAATATATTAATTCTCAACATCCAGGCCCTACGGATGTAACGGGCTACTGTTCCCATCCTAAATTGAATATACAAAGATCTTTCAGACACCAGACACATGTAATCAAGGTAGCTCTCAAAACCGTAATCTGCTTTACCCTCTATGCTAGATAATCTAAGCACAATTTGACATTTATAGCAGCAAAGTCATACTTTCCTGTTTAGTTGCAGCTGCTGTTTTCTTGATCCTAGGTATAACAGACTTATCAATATTTTCAGGAATTTCCCATCATGCACACTCGTTTAATCCTATTAATTGTGCTTTAACATGTGCAATCCAGGGAATACTTTTCCCCCCTGCCAGACTTAATAAATGTTTCAATGCATCCCGATACTTCCCTAGACCTTCTGTACTCCACAATCTAAGGAAAAAGCAAACTGGCTTCAGATCCAACAAGTCCCCTACTGGACCAATGTCATATTCCAAGTGCAGTAATGCTGCGGGTGAACTCTGTGGCAACTGAAGCAGGCCCTTCAGAAACTTATTTTCAATTCTATTAAGAGATTGATGGCTGGCATATCCCCAGATTTCAGCTCCAAAAACAGATGCTGGGATTGCCTGCCTTTGATATAATTCAAGTGCTGGAGAAATTGCACAACTCCCATGTTTAAAAAGGAAAAAAAAGGGAATTTGTAGCCCCACTGTACTTTCCCAAATTACAGCAGGTTTTAGCAACCTGTGGGGAACATTCAAAGTTCTCATTGAATCTAGTTCCTAAGTAGTCATAAAATAAAGTCTGTTCCAACATAATATTATCCACACAGATGTCTAGCTTACTATGCTTTGAGAACTGTGGCCTAAAAAACAGGATTGTGTTTGTTTGTTTTTGCATTTATATAGCGCTACAAACCCTCAGCCATCTGAGCGCTGCTTATTACCCACGGTGTGTGGTGCTCATTTATCGACCTCAAAATGATAAAAGGCTGAGTTTGGCCCTGCCGGGATTCGAACCTGTGTTGGCAGGCTCTGCACGGATGTCAACGTGAGCGCCCTTCTCGCTGTGCTATATGACCCTCTAAACCTTTTTCCAAGGTTTAATTGCAATTCCAGCTCCTCACATTTGCCTAAAAATATATTAAAATGTGCTTTCAGGCCTTGAGGGGTAGTAGATAAAATGACTGCATCATCTGCGTACAATAAAGCAGGGTAATTGTCTTGACCCATCTTGAGGCTATCCTTGCGCTTCTGCACCAAGACTTCAATTATCTCATCAATATATATATGTTAAAAAGTAAGGGGGAAAGGACTCAGCCGTGCCTTACCCGTTCACCACGTCAAAAAAAGCAGTTAACTCCCCGGCCAAACAGAAGCGCACATCAACCCTATTCCAAGTATATAGTGACCGCGTAGCAGAAATCACCTCAGGAGGGTCTCTTCTTTTGCTCAAGGTCCACCACAAGGATTGCTGTGAGACACTATCAAAATCAGTCCTGACACCCACAAATACAGCATACATCCCCATCTTTAAGAGCATGGTGTACTTCTGGATCAACAGGAATAATTGGAAACTCCGATTGACAATGCTCTTGGGTTTCTGGAACCCCGTCTGAAGGTTATTTATTATTTCATTCTCTTCGGGCCAAATCTGCAAGTGGGATAGAACTGCTTTCGCAAAAATATCTTCCCACACTGTCTAAGAGCGAAATGGGTCGATAGTTAGCTGGGTCGTCCCTGCCCCCCTTTTTGTAAATGGGTATAATAAACGCATTTCTCCAGGAGGCAGGGATGATACCCAGTCTAGCGACTGCATTCAAAATTCTATACAGAATTACGCCACAGACCTTTAACTCATCCTGTTATAGGTTGGAAGGGATTCTATCTGGCCAAGGCACTTTTCCACTCTTGAGACTCCATTGCCCTTTAAACCTCTACTGTATTAAATAGGAGAATTTTAGTCCTGTGCTCAGGCTCTGAACACAGCTCTAGCATTACATTCAGATTTTGTCCAGAACTATGGAGTTTATACAAATTTGAGAAGTGCTGTCGCCATGTATCTGCTGGAATACAGCACTGAAGTGATCGATCCTGATTCAAATGTTCATCCACTATCAATTTCCAATGTAGGGTATAATCTCCTTCATACGCTTTTAGCAGCGCAACCCATTTTTGTTCCACACAATTCTTCTTTATCCGTGCAGTTAGGCCATTATAATCGTCTCTATATGATCTGAGCTGTTTTTTATCCACAGCCCCAGCCGATCTCAGACATTGGACTATTTTATTTTTTGCCTCCCTACAGGTTTTATCATACCAACTAGGGTTGTTCATCGCGTGCCTTTTAGCAATACACCATGGGGAGGTAAAATAGGGCACCAAATTCACTAACAATTTATCCAATTCTACCATTTGCTCTGTGTCAGATACACTGTCTCAGCAAGTTGTTACAAGATTTTCCAAAATAACCTATGTTTTTGTACCCTGCTCAACCACCTTAAGCCATTTCATTGATTTTTGGCCATGACCTGCCACAGCGTTAATTTCCACCGTCTTTGACACGTACACTCTTGGATTGATTGCCCTGTTAGAACTAATCGAAATACTCCGGGGATTATGGTCACTTTCCATCCTTTCATGGATATTAAATTTGCTTGCCCTGATCCAGTCCTTAGCTGTAACCAAGATATAGTCGATCAGGGTGCTTCCCTCATGCCCATTAAAGGTTATAACATAATTTATTGTCAATGTGATATAGTTTCAAAATAAACTTTACACATTTTTACATATCAATAAAACATAACATCATAAAAATTACAGTTACAGTTCTAAAGTAAAAAAACACACAATTCATAAAACCAAATAGCAACAAACAAAGAAAAAAGAAAAAGATATCTAAAAGAAAGAGCCAAGAGGAAGTATTAAAATAGCTCATAGTGCACATGTAATAACATATAACACAAGAATAAAATACATTATACTTTCATAAATCACACTTAGTCACATTTGTGAACTAGAAATCAACTGCGTGTCGTTCTGGATCATTTAACAGTTAATTTCGAATTTAAGAGGCTCCTCTTTTATGAGTGCGAGTAGTATCCCATAAATAAGAAAGGGGATATTTCAGCCCCTAAAATCCCTATGGCCAATCAAACTCGAACTCGGCTTGGATCCTCCTATAGCAGTTTTACATGCCCCTGTTTGTCCGCTTAAGGTCCATTTCAAAAAACATTTTATACTAAAACTAGATTACTGGCTTATATCGAAATATCTAATACAGTTTCAATCTTCAACCAGACATCATATATTGTAATAAGGAGCTTAATGCTTTTAGTGTTAATACAGCGAAGCCAGAAGGTCATTTCCCCAATCGTATCTGAACTATGGACATGATGGGCGAGATAGAATTCGTAGGTCGTTGACATCTCGGGGCATTCAGTCAATAGATGTTTTGCTGTCTCTAATTTTTCTCAATTTTTACATATGACAGAATCGGTCGAGGGTGGGAATCTTACTAATAATACCTATTACTGTCAGAGTTGGTAATTGTGCTAGTCTCATGAGTAGGATGAATCGTCTAAGCCTATTCGAGGGACAGAGATTGAGATACCATTGGGGACTCTTATATGTATATAGCAAATAGGTCGAAAAGTGATATTTTTTCAGGCCACTACGGTGGGCATAGTTCTCCAACCAATCCCATAATTCTATGCGCTTGGCTAGTGATCTTTGCATCTGCGCAGTGTCATTTACCCCATTGAGGGGACCAGCATATTTCAGTATAGAATTTTTCCATACACTCCTTTAATGAAAAGGTTGTATGTGCTTTAGATGTTTCCTGATGTATAGCTGTTAAGAGACCATTATTCACATTATTACCTGTTTTTAAATAAAGATGGCCCTCTTTTTTAAGACAATAGCTTTTAGGGAGATTAGGCCTAGTTCCAATCTAACATTGGCCATTGGGACGCATGCTGGCAGACAAAGTATTTTTCGCCAGAATTTGCCCTCAATGACCTGGAGCCATTTCAGATGAATGTGGAAAAGGGATTTGAGACCATAGGTTATCATGGGTACAAAAATCTGGATATATAGTTGGCGTGTACCCCACCCAGTATACCCTCCTTCTTTGATAGTAAAGTGGTGGATCAATTCTGTGACCTGAGAGGCTCTAGTACTTTGTGATTGCTTACGGGTGGTGTAATCGCAAGTAGTATCAAACTCAATATCAAGGTCTTTGTAATCGGGAGTCTGCAAGATCTCTGATTCCTGAACCATTAATCTGAGGCGAGTTGTTTTCTTATTGGAAAATACCCTCACTTGGGTTTTATCTCGATTGATTATTAGGCCTTTGCTATCTGCATATGTCCCAAGGGCTTCTGCAGATCTACGCAGACCACTGAAGGTATGATTGAAGATTACCAAGTCGTCAGCATAGGCTAACACTGGGCAGTGAGCTTGTCCTATTTTAGGGGGGCAATTATGGGCAGATGAAATAGCCAACGGAATGCCATAAACATATAGGTTATAAAGAATAGGGGCCGTTACACAGCCCTGTTTCACCCCTCTATTCCGATTTTACCTTGCTTGTCACATTACCCTGTTGGTCGAGTTTAAGAGACACATATGTGTTTTGATGTAATAATCTAGGGTAGTAAAGCAATCCTTCAGGGCATCCCATAATCTTCAATTTTGTCCATAGCTTGTCTATAGGTATTAGGTCAAACACGGGTTTGAAATCTACGTACAGAGCATATAATGGTGTATTTCCTTTCTTATTGGCTCTCGTACATAGTATATCCATTATTGCCAGATTATAACCCTGTCAGAATCCACTTTGAAATTTACATAATAACTGTGTCTTATCTACCCAAGCTTGTCATTCATTCAATAGAAAGGTGGCAAAAGGTTTATCTGTTGAGTCAAGCATAGAGAGGAGCCTATAGTTATTAGGGTCCATTTTATTACCTCTCTTATAAACAGGAATTAGTATGGCAGACTGCCAGTATGAGGGTATTTTACCTTCAAGTATTACTTTTTCAAACAGGATGGTCAATAAACCAGCCCAGAATTCAGGCTTGTTCTCAATTACTATATTAGCTAGCCCATCGGGACCAGGTGCTAGGGAAGATTTTAAATTCTTGATATTATCAAGCTGTTTTTTGTATGATAAAGGTTATATTGGCGGCTTGGTCACCTACAAACCTGCCGTTACAAGTCCTAAGCTCCATATTATATAGGATGCGTTCTGTATCAATGACTCGATGGTGAACCCATTTTGGTGGTACTGCAACCAGTGTGGCTATATTCCAGGCACCATACTGGTCTTTCTATAACCCCTCCAGTTCCCTAATAGCTTACATTTGCAGATTTAAGTGTTACGACTATACCTCCGAAGACATTATTAGTTCTTGAATTTGTTCCACCGCAGCCAACCTATTAGCTTCCGATGGTCTGTTATAAAGATTAAATAAAAGGATCCAATGACCTTCCCTGGTACAAATAGCCAAGTGCTAGTGGAGCTATTCTATGCCTGTTGGATGAACAGTCACCTTCCATTCTAATACTGTCTCCAACATGATAAGAAGGAACCCACTGGGTCTACCCTGAGGGCCTTTTCTGACAGGGACCAGAACAACTTGATATCCTTGAAAAATAATCTCCTCTGTTGCCCAGGTTTCTTGCAAAAGAATCAACTGAAAACCCCTTTAAAAAAAATAAAAGAAATAAAAATATCCAGTTAAAGTCCTCAGATTTTATTCCAATTCTGGCAATATTCCAGGATAAAAGAGAGTAAGCAGTCTCTAATAACGGACTAAGCAGCCCCTGTACCAGTCAGTCCATTTCTTCTAGATTTCCTTCAATTACGTAATTCACCACGCCCCCATGCCCTGTCTAATTAGGGGGAGGGTCTTGGCATCTAAAATCCTGAATGTCGCTCAACCCTTGAATGATAAATACAGGGCATGGTGGCTAATCAGAATAGCACTGCCCTTTGGCGGGAATGCCTGGAAATCAATTGCCAAGATACCATCCACTAAATCCCAGGATCGAAGAAAGATCTGAATATAGTCAGAAGACGAATACTGCATAGGGGTCTGGATGCATCTTACTATAGCAGTTCTAATAATGGATAAGCATCCTTGGGATGTTAACCATTGTAACAAAAGGTGCATTCCTTAACCGCTCCCCTATCCTATTTGCAAATCTCTCACCTGCAGACTTAATGTTAATCGCTCTACGTGCATCTAAACATCCTTCTGAGTATGATATTATTTGGGTAGATTTATCTTTGCATTTTGATCTTGGATTGGGGGGGTGCGTATCTAATCTCACAGGTCCATTATTGAGTTGGCCAATGCTAAATCTCTATTGATATCAGTCATATCAGGGAAGGTTGACATTGAAGTTCCTCTCCCCTGTAAAACTTCACGTGACTCATCAATCGAAATAGCAACAAGAGCCTTGTGTGGCTCACTGTCTTTCATTTTTGACGTTAATGTAATTACATTATCTTTTAAGTTTTTAATTTCTCCCACGAATTCCCGAAGGCAATTGCCCAATTTATCCATGGATAAGGATATTATTTCAGCTAACAGACCCCTAATATTTATATCCCACGACTCTGTAGAATCTTAGGGGGCTAGAATGTCAGTATCCAGACTACTAGTAACAGAGTTCCCTCCAGAGATCTATAGAAATCCACCTATTTCTTTTCCCCCTTTTAGACCATTTTTTTAGACCCTCTTGTCTGCTCTTTTCGAGCCCTTAGGTGATGACTGTATGGTTTGTAAACTAAAGCAGAACACTTATTATTAAGTGGTATCAGAGGATTAACCTCAAATGCTTCTCTCACCTCCACACTTGGCACCTCAGTCAGAATTCTTGGTCTGTTACCTCCATTTCTTGTACCTCTACCAAAGGACTCGCTTGTTCCCCTTGTTGGTAGCATTCAATAATATGATTGACCTCACTTGAGCCGTCCCCCCTATTGTCAAATGAGATCACATAATTTTTACTGCATTCATGCCCTGGTAGTTTTTCCACCTCAAAGGGATCAAGCAGTCCTTTCCTGGTCTACTCATTCGTAAAGTATGTGCAGCCTCTTTAATCAATTAGGGTTTGTCAGAAGTAATGAACAGGGGTCCCCAGCTCGCATCTTCAGCCACACGGTTAAAGCATGCTTCTTTCGTGTATTCCCCCACTTTGTCAGCTGGATTTTTTTCCCCATTGTGGCTCATATCAATGTCATTGTCTTGGGAGGATAGCTCAGGGGCAACGTGCTCGCCTTGGAAGCAAGACGACACGGAGCAACACAGGTTCATCCCCGGATCTCCGCTTAGAAACCTCTGGATATTAAGCGCGTTATAATTAACCTATCATATTATATCCTATTTAGCAAGTCCTTAATTTCAGTGATGAGAGTATTAACCTCTGTGATTGGTTTGAACATCCAGGATATTTTTTTTGTCTTACTTCTAGAGAGGGGAAAGTGACAGCCTTCCTTTTGGACATATTTTTTTAAAAAAGATTAAAAAAATAAAATTAAAAGACAAAATAAAAATGAATATAAATACAAAAAGAAAAAAGTAAAAAATACATTCAGTACATACAATAAATCTAACACATATACAAAAAACCCAAAAGAATAAATAAGCTATTCAAATGTCTGACTGTTATACCCACAGTCAGAAAATCTAAATGCACATCTTGCAGTATGTGAATTAATGCACTTGCTAGGGTGGAGGGGCACGTCTGGCTGGCTCAAGGGGCACCCATAGTCCGACTCCCCTCTCCACAACACTGCACAGCCCTGCAAAAGGCTGTCGTCACAAAGCAATTCAAATAGCTCCAATGGCACACAGTCACAGTCCAATCCCAATGTCCCTTGCAGGTAATGTATTCCAAGCTGTAATCTTTTTTTTTTATTATTTGTTTTTGGTTTATGAGAAAACCTTCACAAAAAAAGAGTATTAAAAGTTCAGATTTCGTAGAAAAAGCAGTTTTTCCTGCATATTTAAGAATACAGAAAGTGAAAGAATAAAGCAAAAGGGTAAAATAACAAGGTAAAATAAAGGCTCAGAAACCAGGGATTTAACTAAGTAGACTGATCCCCTTGACTGGAGGGTTCAAGAACATGGCTAGTCTGTTGATGGTTCCTTAAGATAGTAAGCTTCTCCAAAATGTTTACTATCTCAGCATTTAGCATGACTTCTTGGCCAGAGATCAGTCTGTCCCAAAATGCATCCTGAACTAGGCTCTCCTCTCTGGTTACAAATCTCCCCAGTGATGATACCCTGATCGGCCATGTGCCTTCGCACTCCAGCAGCAGGTGTTTGAGGGATTGTAAGTTCGGAGAGGCACAGATCTTGCAAAGGCTTATTCCAAGCTGTAATTACTCCCCAAAACTGGGCAGTTTAATCTCATTTGGTCTTTAAAACCAAGGTTTCCTTAGTCCAACAGTGCAAACTCGTAATACTAACCTTTCAAAGATCAATGGACCAGAGAATCCATAAACAGAGTGAATTGTAAAAAGACCGCGAAAATATAAAAACAATTACTTCAGAGGACAGTCTTACTTCATAGTGCAATCTAGATAACTTGCAGAAGTGAAGTCCTACGAGGTCCCTAATACTGTTCCTGCATTGTCACATAGAAATGTGAAATAGTCGCTGAGCTAAACGCCTTTCCCCAGGCTTTCCCCAGGCTACTGGAGCTCAGTATTCAATGATTTCTTCCTGCTTTGCCGAGCAAGCAGCTACCAACTACAGGCCAAAAGAATGCAGACAGTGGCACCTGTACTGTCGGGAAATGTAGTTTAGTGCAACCAGGGGCAGGACGAGGGAGCGGGGAGGGAAGTGATGTGGGGACAGGAAGGAGGGTAGATAATGTAAGAGGTTGGAGAATAAAGACGTTGAGTGAGGATCTCTGTCTCGGCCCTTTTATTTACTGCGCTGCAACGCGCACGCATAAGACAGCCTGAGTCCGATGGTCCGGGAGCTGCAGACTGTGGCAACTACTACATTGGTGATGAGGGATGGCTCGCATGTGCAGCAGGGATAGAGGCGGAAAGCCAGTGCACACGCAGGAGGTGCTGGAAGCTCCCGGTTGTCGGAGGAGACGACTGAGGGGCAGTGCCCAGCCCAGGGCAGGTGCACAAAGCCCAGGGCTGTGGCAGTGAGTGCTCAGAAGTCGGCGGAAGCCTGGGGGAGCGACTAATTATCAGCGGTGCTCGTGCCTCACAGAGGCAGCCACCACACAGCATATGTGGGGCCAGAGGGTCTTTTCTGACCCAGCATGGATGGGTGACCCCAAGGAGGAGCCTGAGAGGGGCCCTGGTGCAGTGCTTGTGCCTGTCCCAGGTGGCCACACCATGAAAGGGGACATTTCCAAGCAGCAAAGGCCCGGCAAATTGGCCTTGGAGTGTGACCAAGGAGCTCTGCATGAGAGTTAACAGGGGGACCATGGCATGTCGGACCAAGACATCCCAGCAATGGTCCTAGTGACTCCACAATCTCAGAACCATCAGAGGGTATCAGAGTCCCTGGCGGTACAGCTACCAGGTGTGTTAGTTGTAACGGACACCATCAGCATAGGACCCAGATGGGCCAGGTGGGTCCAGGACTTGTACCTATACGTAGGTACAATTATCCCATTGGAAGATGCATGCCAATGTCTACTGAAGCTGGCAGCGGGCCCAGACACAAGGGAAATCATAGACGAGTTCCCTGCCGACTGTATTGACATGGTCCAAGGTCTCACGACGACTCTAGCCACCTATTTTGTGTCCCATACCAATGGGGACTACGAGAGACATCTATTCCACACCATGAAGCAGGCAAAAGGGGAGAACATGGATGCATTTGTAATGAGACTACACAGCAAAATGAAACACTGATTTCACAAATTATTCCAACACAGAGGCGGTACGGTATCAAATTAGCACAGGATGCGAGTCCTAGACCTTCAGGAGAAAACTACTACATAAGGCACTTTCACTGAAGGAGAGTCTCATGCTTGCAAGGGCGGAAACAGAGATTGACTCACAAGTGGAATACTTTGGCAGTCTAAAAGGACATGTGCCACAACTGGAAGGTGTTCACAAGCTAGTCGGGGCATCAAGATCAGCAGGCAAACCATTCTACTATCAATGCGGATATGAGTAGCCACATGAGGGCACATGCCCGGCTGTCATGGCCACTGGACAAGGGTCCAGTCCTCCTTCATCGCCAGGGTCCAAATGGACCCAGTCCTGGCGCCTTTGGCGCCAGGCTCATGAAAGTGTGCCTTGCACACTCTGTGCCTAAGGCACGTGCATCAGGGCCGGGCGTGGCCATAGAACATCATTGGAAGGAATGTGCAAGAGTCCCTGGGAGGGGCAAGGTGGAGCCACTAGGCGGGGCTAAAGGGGGGGCCAGGGCCAGCCTATGTAAGGCAAACCCATCCACATGCCTCCGCTTCGCGTTATTCTGCTTTCTGCAGCGTAACGCTTACCGCTGTCCTTACCTGTGCATCCACTTGATTCCAGCTGCTCCATCTCTGAAGGCGCCTCTTACCCGAATCCAGCTACTACTCCGCTGTAGGCGCATCTTACCTGATTCCATCCGCTCCATCACTGCGCAACAGGTGAGCTTGCATGGGAAAACGCTTGAGCACTTCATTTTGGCACGAGAGGGTCGAGGGAAGTCATGACACCACCACGCCATTCTCATTGCCTCTCATCTTCTCTCAGGGGCAATACCAGCATCTAGAACAGCAAGCAACTGGGAGAGAGAGGCGATCCAGGGGAGCCAAGTCGAGGGAGGGCTCCAACACCCCCGCAGAGACCAGATGAGCGTAACAGAACACGAAGCCTCTCCGAATCTGCCTGGGCGTTATGGAAACCTCTGAAACCGACCAGTTAGCCCAATTACTGGGGGAGCTGCGGGCTGAAGTGCATGCCTCAAGACAAGAGACTAAGCCCTTGAGGAGATACCTTATTGTAGCTCGAGAACAGACGGATGATTTGGCAAGGCAAATGCTCCAGGCACACGCAGGACAAGTTCTGTTACCCGGAATTACACCAACCCCCTTGCCACAGCCATCACCACCAGTGCAGGTGGTACTTCCAGGGGCAGTCCCACTGGCCCCACCAGGACGCTTCTTTGGCAACCCAAACAAAAATGCTATGTTCATGAACCAGTGCCGTCCCCACTTTTTGTGCCGACCAGGAGCCTTCCCTAACGACAGCGCAAGGGTGGCCTTTGTACTTTCCTATTTGGGAGGCTGTGCAGCTGACTGGTCCATACCATTAGTGACCCAGGATGATCCAATACTTCGGAACTTTGTGGAATTCCAATGGGTATTGGAAAAATGGTTTGCCTGGCACACCCAAGGACAAGCATTAGACAACAAATCTCTTAGGCAAGGAAACCACGACTTATTGACTTATCTTGCCACCTTCAAATGCCTCATAGCACAGACTAATTGGCCTGAGGAGAAACGGACCAGACTTTTTTACCGGGGGCTATGTGGTGAGTTAAAAGACATACTAGCTCAAGTTGTCAATCCGCCCGAATGTTGTGCGGAATATATCAACCTCACTGTGCAATTGGACCACCGATTACAAGACCGAAAAATGGACCGCACAAGGGCGGAAGGGAGATCGGTTTACATACGACCTCGGGACAATCAGACCAGGGCTAATGGAACCACTGAACCTATGCAAATTGGGGGATTACGAGCTCCCATTTCCAAGGCTGAGAGGGAAAAAAGGAGGCAACAACAACATTGTTTATATTGCGGAAAGGATGGACATTTCTTGCGAGATTGCCCTATTAAACCCCCAAGAAGATGGTAGGTGCCACGGACAATGGCAACGAAGAAAAGGAACAGGAGTTGGAAAACTCAGAAGTCCGGCAAGTGTAGGGGTCCACTTGTCGAGCGGAATTAAGAAAGTTGTACAGACCTCACACCTGGTCATCCCTGTATTGATAACCCATCACCAACAACCGTCTAGATTACATGCTCTAGAAGCCTACATTGATAGTGGTGTGGCGGGAAATTATATCAATCAGGATTTGGCCGCACGGATAGGCCTTCCACTTCAGCAAAAACAACACTCGGAAAACCTAAATGCCGTGGATGGCTCTACCTTGTCTTCAGAGCCAGTAACTCAACACACCGATAAGGTAATGCTGACATGTCAGGATGGTCATCGGGAAAGCATTTAATTTGAGGGGCCCCTCAGTTCCAAATGATCCTAGTAATGCCGTGGCTTGAAACCCATAACTCAAGGATTGACTAGCGCACAAGAAAGCTGACCTTCCCTCAGGAATGTACAATGAGCTGCTACTATAGGGAAGTGAGGAATCTACAACTCAAGGGGAAACCCATCCTAGGAATTTCGGGTTCATAACCTTCCGAATCTCAAGATTTTTTGGACGTGTTCCAAATGGAACAAGCTATCACTCTGCCTCCACACAGAATTTACGACTGCCAAATCAATCTGGTTCCTGGAGTGCAAATTCCCTGCAGCAGAATCTACGCGCTGACTGAGCAAGAAAATCAGCACCTAAGAACATATCTAGATCAGTACCTAGCTAATGGGTTCATCCGCCCGTCCAAGTCTCCAGCCTCCTCAGCTCTCTTCTTTGTGCCAAAGAAGGAAGGGGACCTCAGGACTTGTATAGATTATAGGGCGTTAAACCAGATTACTGTGAAGAATAGATACCCTCTGCCACTCATGCCTGAACTACTTCACCAAGTAAAGAATGCTCAAATCTATACAAAGTTAGACCTACAGTGAGCTTACCATTTGGTAAGAGTGAAAAAAGGCGACAAATGGAAGACAGCATTCCGAACCAAATACAGGCTTTTCGAATACCAGGTCATGCAATGCATCAGCAGCATTTCAGTTTTTTATGAACGATGTACTCCACAAACTGCTGGATGTCTGTGTCCTTGTTTACATCGACAACATCCTCATCTATTCAGCATCCAAGGAAGATCACGTGGGCCATGTAAGGGCCGTTCTGGAACAACTCTGTAAGCATCGGCTATTCCCCAAACTGGAAAAAAAAATGTCCATGTCACAGAAGTCGAGTTCTTGGGCTTTATGCTTACCCCGCGAGGGGTGCACATGGACACTCGTAAAGTGGAAGCTATACTTCAATGGCCATCCCCGACATCAACCAAGGGAGTGCAGAGCGTACTCGGGTTTGCCAATTTCTACCAGCGATTCATCCCAGGATTTTCTAAAATCGTTCATCCTATCACTTCTTTACTAAGAAAGAATAAAAACATTTCTTGGACTCCTGACGCTGAAAATGCATTCCAGGAATTGAAATCAGCTTTCACTTCAGCACCTGTTCTTCGGCATCCTCGACCCGATCTACCCTATGTGGTTGAGACTGACGCCTCCAGTGTGGCCAATGGGGCGGTGTTATCACAAAGGGACCCAGACACCGGGCAGTTATATCCCACAGCATTTTGGTCCTGTAAGTTTACAGCACCAGAAATTAACGATGCCATAACTGACAAAGAATTATTGGCGATCAAAGGAGCCCTTAAAACCTGGAGACACTACCTCCCGGGGGCTAAACATACTGTCACCGTATCACAGATCACCGTAATTTGCAATATTTTAAAACAGCCACGGCCCAATCTTCTCGTCAGCTTCGCCGGGCTCTCTTCTTCCCGGAGTATGATTTTGTGATCACATACCGACGAGGAGTGCGTAACGAAAAAACAGATGCTTTGTCACGAATGGGAGAAGACACAGACACGTTTACACCATCAAAACCAGTACCCATCATTCCAGAGGAGCGAATTCAGAATCGGATCGCAGTAACCGCCTGCTGGGAAGATTTGAAGGTCGACCTCCAGTCTCAAATGGACCAAACCGCCCAACAAGAATGGTTAAACAAAGGAGACCAGGGGAGACTATACATCAATGATAAAGGAACTCAAAACAAGATTATAACCAATTACCACAAATCATTAGTGGAGGGACATCCCGGGATTACTAAAACACGAGGCAAAATTAGGAAAGATTATTGGTGGCCAACCTGGAGAAAGGACGTGGCCCACTTTATTGCAACCTGCGGAGTTTGCGCACAACAGAAATCCCAAAGGTCCAGCCCCGCAGGATTATTGCGTCCACTAAGTATACCACTGGTCCCTTGGCATACGTTATCCATTGACTTCATTACAGATTTAACTCCCTGCGACGGCTTCAACACAATTTTAGTGGTGGTAGATTTGTTTTCCAAGATGGCACACTTTATTCCACTAAAGGACTTCCTACTGCTGGGACTCTGGTTACTGTATTTCTAGAACAAGTAATCAGACTACATGGTTTCCCTTCAGTGCTGATTTCTGATCGAGGAACGCAATTCATCTCAGCCTTCTGGAGGAGTTGTTGCAAGATAGCGCAGATTGATCTTCGCCTCTCCACCAGTCACCACCCCCAAACCGATGGTCAAACTGAGAGGACTAATCAGACTTTAGAGCAATACCTGAAGTGCATGCTGCAGCAGACAGAAGGATCCTGGAAGGACGTTCTTTGGTTAACTGAATTTGCATACAATAACTCTATCCACACTAGCACTAGACAAACCTCATTCTATATCATGAATGGTCGGCATCCTCAGACGTCCTTCTTTGACCTGCTTCACAAGCTAGAAATGCTGGCAATCACCTCTCTACATAAGACTATTACTCAAAGCCTTATAGAAGCAACCAAGAATTTAACTAAAGCCATGGCCATAGAACATCATTGGAAGGCACGTGCAAGAGTCCCTGGGAGGGGCAAGGTGGAGCCACTAGGCAGGGCTAAAGGAAGGGGCCAGAGCCAGCCTATATAAGGCCAACCCATCCACATGCCACCGCTTCGCGTTATTCTGATTTCTGCAGCCTAACGCTTACTGCTGTCCTTACCTGTACATCCACTTGATTCCAGCTGCTCCATCTCTGAAGACATCTTACTGGATTCCAGCAACTCCATCACTGAAGGTGCCTCTTACCCGAATCCAGCTACTCCACTGCTGAAGGCGCACCTTACCTGCTTCCAGCCGCTCCATTGCTGTGCGCGCCTTTTACCTGCATCCCATCACTATCGGAGTCAGAGCCTTCTTCTCACCTGATCCGGGCATCCAGCTACTCGGAGCTCCACTTCTTTTCTTCTCCTTCGCAGTACCTTCATCCTGCAACCGCAGAGCTGCGTTGAACATCCAGACTTCGCTCTACGCCGCCAGCCTTCTCCTGCAAGGGAGGAAGAACACAACAGGCTAGAAATCATATAGATAACGAACGCTTGGCCGTGCCATCCTTGAGACTAGAGTTCCATCACAAAGGCCAACTCACCAGCTAATTTGGGTGCTCCATCATCCTCAGGGAAATCCCCGGATTCGCTCCATGACTCTGATCTGCATTTTCACACCTATTGGGAAGAGAAGACATTGCAAGAATTACTCTTAATGATCAAGACAAAAGACATAATAAACAAACTATAATCATAGCCAAAGGACTTAACTTCTAAGTGGATTGGTCGCCGCCTGTCTGGATCAACACTTCCAAGGACCAGTGAAGCAACTAGGTCCACTCTATGTGCCCTTGCTATAAGAAGCAGGACGGATAGCTCAACATTACAACACAGCAGGTGAGCTTGCATGGGAAAACGCTTGCACACTTCTGGCACGAGAGGGTCGAGGGAAGTCACAACACCACCACGCCCTTCTCATTGCCTCTCATCTTCTCTCAGGGGCAATACCAGCATCCAGAACAGCAGGCTCTGTAGCAACTGGGAGAGAGAGGCGATCCAGGGGAGCCAAGTCGAGGGAGGGCTCCAACCATGCCCCAACGCCCCCGCAGAGACCAGGTGAGCGCAACACCGGCAATTGGACAACGATGCTTAAACTGTGGAGAAGAGAACCATTTCAAGTCAGTATGCTGTTTGGCCAGAGGGCTCGGGCAAGAAAATTATGGTGGTATGATCTGCAGACCACGCAGAAGGCCCACCACCACATTGACGGAAACCTCAAAAGCGGCAGCACAATCTTTTCAGCAAGGAAGGGAAGGGGAGAGAAAAGATCATGGATCTGGAGCAGAGAGACAGTGAAGAGAAAGGAAGGAAGAGAGGCCGAGGAAAGAAGGCAGACGCTATCGGTCGACACGACCAGAACGGCGATCTCAGCGCTACATATGTTACCTAGTCGAACAATCCCTGACAGACACAGAGCAAAGCTCGTCAGAAGGGGAGCAAAGATGGAAAGGGGAGTTGGTTTTCCTCTACGTGCTGGGAAACCAGCATGCGACCCAGCATAGCCCAACTTTACTAATGCAGCTAAACAATACAAAAACAGAATCCCTCCTAGACACGGGTGCCACCACCAATGTAATCAGTGAGCAGGTCTACCAGGCCCTACTGAAAATACCCCGAATGCACCAAGCGGAAGTGGACATGTACCTGTATGACTAGAAAACCCTGCTAAAATATTTGAGAGCGTTTGAAACACGTTGTCAGTACAAGATGCAAACAATGAGCATACCAATACATGTGATTGCCACTCCCATAGAATCAGGGTGCATCATGAGTTTCAAGACAGCTGTTGAGATGGGACTCATTCATGTACTCTATAAGTTAATGGAGCCAGGCCACGATCACCTACATGGCCCTCAAGGGCCTCTCCATCCCTCCAAAGACCCACTTGGAGTCAGACTTGGCGCTTGTGGCACCAGACTCACTCATTCCCATAGGATAACATTGGGGATTGGACTTGTAGTGCATTGATGGGGACAAGATGGATGCACCCACATATTTCGGTTCCTAGAACTGCATATGCGGTCTAGTCTTTTGGGTGTGGTTCAGCCCAGTGGCACCTGGGATACCCAGAGACTATTTAAGCCACACCCAGGCTGAGAAACATGCTTTGCATTTTCTGCACCTGCAGCGTGACACTCACTGTATTCGGATCGGTCTCCAGTAGGCCTGCATCTTTCTTCTGCGCTCAGCTCCTGCAAAAATAAGAACACTGTTAGGAACAGCCTTAAATTGCGCCACTTCTGCCCATCAGTCATCGCTCCTTCTGTTCTGCGGGCATCTTCGGCGGTGTCATTCCCACCCCGGCACGCCGCTTCCTAAGGAAAAGGGAAAAGAACAGAAAAAAGGCATTAGTAAGCATTCTGCAAATCTTCACTTATTTTTTAATTACTGTACGAGCTTCAAACGCTTACCTGAATCCTAGCCCCTTTGGGGGAACTCTGTCTCCAGAACTTCTCATCCATCTGCAAGAGGGAAAAGACACTCCAGGTTAGCGTGGAAACATCTAGAGGCGCCACATACCGTGCTTACCCACCGCATTTGTTCTTCATAACCGGCATCCACGCTGAAAACGTTGCGGCACCAAAAAGACACAGAAAAAGAACTCAGTTCAATGCAAATACGAAAGGGGTGCATCGCGCAGCGTGCTCTCACTCACCTTCAGCGCTACTCATCTCAGCAGCACGCCGCTATCAAACGCCGGCCATCATCTAAGGAAGGAAAGGAACGAAGTTAGAGAACTGTTCAAAAGACTCATTATACTTACCTGTCGGACTCTTGCCAGTGAGGTAACTAGGCAGCATCGAGCCTGCATCAATCAACGCGCCCCTGTGCTGAAAGCAGGACGGAGAGCACACTATCCAAGAAAACAAGGTGAGCTGTGGATCAAAGGGAAGGGTTGGACCCCAGGTAAGAAGGGGTTCAAGCACACAGAGATAATAAGGAGTTAAACTCTACCAATCCTGTGTTTCAGGCCCAGTCTCCAGTCGAATAGCCTCCAGGGAAGGGTTTGAGGTTGTAAGAGGTCAGAACAGGCTGAGTGACGTCCCTGTGGATACCAGGTGAGCGTTACAGATAGTGATACTGAGCCATCTCAGGCGCCAGGTGCTGGACTTACCACATGAGGGGTACCAAGGGATTGTCTCGATGAAGAGAATGCTGCGGCACAAGGTAAGGTTTCCAAAATTTGACGGGATGGTGGAGGTCCTGTTACGTGACTATCCCACGTGCTGTTTAATCACCCCCACCCGACATCCTGAACCACTGAATATGCCGCCTTTACCAGAGGGAGTATGGGAAGAAGTTGCTGTGGATTTCTTTGGCCCGATGGAAGGGGGGAAATAAGTATTAGCAGTAATGGACAAATACTCCAGATATCCTGAGACACAAGTGATCTCGGCCACGGCAGCTCACCATTTCATCCCTGTGTTATACAGAATCTTTACGGCATATGGCATTCCAAGCAGGTGAAATCAGACAATGGGCCACCTGTCACGAGTCAAGACTTTAGGGCCTTCACGGAATCCATGGGTTTTAAACACAGAAAGGTAACATCATTTTGGCCCCAAGTGAATGGCATGATTGAGCGCTTCATTGCCAACCTGAAGAGAACACTATAAATCTCACAGTTAACAGGACAGCTTATGAAGAGGTGCTGCATCAACTTTTCAGGGACTACAGGAATACCCCACAAAGCTCGACAGGGAAGTGCCCGGCGGAAATCATGTTTGGCCAGAGTGTCCGCACCAGATTACCCCACTATAAGAGTGCCGCAGAGTCTCTCGAAGGGGGATCAGGAGATGCTGAAGCAAAAGAAAAGATGAAAATGTATGCAGATTTCAGGAGGCACGCAAGACTGTCCACCTTAGAACAAGGGGATGTGGTGGTCGTGAAACAAACCCAAACCAATTAAGGTGACGCTTTCTTACATGAAGATCCCCTCATCATCACCAGGAAGAAAGGTTCACTTGTCACTGCTGAAGGGGACTGGCGTCAAGTGATCAGGAGCTCGACGCACTTGAAGAGACTGTCAAGAATGCATCAAGGGCGACGACAAAGTGCACAGGATGAGCAAGGGCCCTAAATGGCGGACAAATCATACCTTGGAGATGGCGAAGACTCAAAGGCATCAGGGCTGGATGAATCAGTGCAGGATGGCCAGTGGGAAAGGCAAGAGGCAGGGGATCTTCGACCACAAAGGACCCGAAACAGACCCTGCAGACTCATTGAAGAAATGGGGCAAAGTTATGTTGCCAGTGTTTAAATGGGGGGCTGTACTGTCGGGAAATGCTGTTTAGTGTAAGCAGGGGCAGTACGAAGGAGTGGGGAGAGAAGTGGCACGGGGACAGGAAGGAGGGCAGATCATTTAAGAGGTTGGGGATAAAGACATTGGGGGTCATTACGAGTTTGGAGGTAGCCATGGTGCTATTAGTGTCATGGCTGCCTCCAAACTTGTGTCCATGTCCGGGCTCTCAGAATGGGGATTTACCGGGTCATTTCAACCTTGGAGGACCCGGTAAATCCCCATTCTGAAAACCATTCCCCATTCTCATTGAGATAGGGCTCAATGGGAATGGGGAACGAGCCAATAACGGGCCTGTAAATAGCGGGCCCGTATTTAGCTCCCTGGTCCCTTAGCGGCTCCCGCTAAGGACGGCTGGTTTTACCAGCCGGTCTTAGCGGGAGCCGCTAAGGGACCTCGGAATGCGGCGGTAAGGGGTTAACGGCACCGGCATCCTTACCGGTGCCGTTAACCCCTTACCGCCGCACTCGTAATGAGGCCTATTGAGTGAGGATCTCTGTCTCAGCCCTTTTATTTACTGCGCTGTGACGCGCTCACGTAAGGCAGCCTGAGTCCGGTGGTCCTGGCGCTGGTGTCTGTGTCCAACGCTAAAGCACCGTAGCTCACCTCTTATGCCTCCAATCATGCGAGGCTCAGATAGTAAATGTACGGCCAAGCTGCCAACAGCGTGTGAGCAGTGAGATAACAGCATTCTCAGGGCTTTTTCACCTGGGCTTCGCTGCACAGGTTGCAGGACTCTCCTTTTATGAGCAAGTGCTAGCTCTGCTCATTAGGGGGAGTGGCTGCTGAATAACGGCTTCACAAAGCAGAATGAATAAAATGCACACAGCGAGATAACAGCGCTCAGGGCTTTCCATCTGGGCTCCTCCTCCCATAGGGATTAGCATGGTCATGGGCACTCAATGGGTGGGGAAATAACTAAACAACATCTATAAGCTTTGTGTCCCTCATCCATGTGTCATTTTGCCTAAGCTGTACACGAATACCATGGTTTTCCGTTCTAGGTGGTGCACCACGTAATAGCCAAAACTAAAAATGTGCTTTGGAAGGTGAGCAGCAGGGGGACTCTGCCTAGTTCTGACCTACACCCTACAGCCATGATTTGGGCAGTTTCCAGGCACACAAAGTACCCGTTTGCATTTCTCGAGGTGCAGAATTTCTGTGGGAGATGCGTCCCATTCTGCATACTCTTTTGTCAGTGACTCCCACACAGAAGGATGGGGTGCTTGTGGTATCAGAAAGCTTTAGCATTCATTGTAATGTTGGATTGAAGCCTGCTAGTTGGGACATAGAATGCACAGAGAACTTTTTATTGACGTGCTTTCCATGCTAGCCTAAGAACTTCCAGACACACTTATTCTGAAACATTAGTGTATGGCCTGCTAAGCTTCTGCACCTTCAAGAAATAGTTTGAGTTTGATGCTATTGCTGCCAAATATGAAAAGGAGAAACTGGAGTGAAACGAGTACTTTATCTGCACACACAGGATGGCATGGGTAGCTTGTGTGAGCAAAATGACAGGGAAAACACATGCCAATGCAATGTGTTTATGTGTGTGTAGATGTGTGTATGTATGTATGCATGTGTGTATGTGTGTATGTATGTGTGTGCATGTGCGTGTGCGTGTGCATGTGCGTGTGCATGTGCGCGCGCGCGACCATGCACAGTGGGTGAAACACTTGGTGATTAATATTACTGGATGTTTTACCACTCTGCCAAAATCTGTTCTTTACTGAAACTCCTTTGAATGGCTGCTTTTGTGTGACAGATGTTACAATCACATAAAGGCAGTACCACACATGATAGCAACCAGGTGTGGTAATTAATGCAAGCAGTAATTACCAGTCCTCATTTCACAGTGTCCTATGGGACTCCAAAATGGGGAGTAAAGGTAAGGTCTGCATGACTTGTACCCTTACAGACCTACCACACCACCCGGTAATTACCGCAAGCGGCAACTGTAAATTAATGTTGGGGTGTTATCTCCAAACTCATAGTCGTGCCCAGTCTCTCTCACTCCATTGGGCCCAGCAGGGCTTTGTCAATTCTGAGCCAGGCCCTGATGCCAGGGGTTTTGACAGCTCACTAAGGGAGTAGTCACAGTAAAGGTCAGTTCGTTAGCAAGGTTTTCTTAATTAAACAGGACCTGATGTGCAATTGATTGAAGAGCCACTCAACTTCCCAGGAGGCCCCGGAAGCCGAAGACGCTCCTGTCTCATTAGCTGGCTGCACACAGAAAGGTACTCTTTCCGGAGCACAGCTGATCGACGAGGCTGGGCGAGGTGTGTCGTTTATCAGAGCCGCGCCGGCTGCTTGCCACGCTGCCAGTTCTATCTCGTGCATCATGGTCTGGTCTAGTCGGAGTGTGTAATCAGATCACGCTGATTGTTTAATCAGAGAATACATGTTCTCCCAGCCCTCAACTCTTCCCTGTATGCAACCCTGTATTTTGTGACATTACATTTGTTTTACGAATCAGCATTGTGGCTGTTTTCACGAGAGGTCTTCGCATGCCTTTTACATTTTTTTAAATTTTTTTTTTTAAAAAATGTGTAGTTAATATGAGCACAGATCGGCCATATATTACAATTAGAAATGTGCGAGTTGAACATGTCAGCCAGCACAATTTACCACCACCGTGGGCCATATTCCCATGTGCAATTAAGTGCCACTAGACCCAAAAGAACTCAGAAATGCAGATGAGTACAGAGGTCTTCATTTCCGACACCCATGCCAGTTTACGTCACTCCACCATTTTGCACCACTCTCCACCCCTCCCAGTGTGTACCATCGTAATACCTCAAAATGACGGATTGCAGCATTACAGAACCATTGGGGGACTGGAGGACGGGGGACCTGCTGCTGGTCCTCACCCCCCACCGCCCCGATTGTTGGATTGCGTACAAACGCCCGCCCTCCACCGCCTTAGTGGATTGCTTGCTGTTCTGCAATGCAACGAACAAAGGCAGAAGCAATTGTACCTTTGAGCCATGGCGTGAATCCAATTTACTTTGTGCAGTGGTGGCTGCATTCAGTACAGACGTCTACCCGCTATATTTCTATATGTGCCAGAAAAGGAGTGGGAGTGTACGCCCACCATGCACTGGAGCACAGCTGCACGCTTAGAAACCCACGACCAAGGGACGATGGGTCTCCTGAGGTGTACTTTAAAATCTTTTTTTAACCAGTGCTTCTGAAGGTTTCAAACAGTCTGTGGAGATGCAAGTATAGCGTTGCGCCCTTTTGAGACGAATGCAAGTCACTTATGTTTTTCAGCCAGAGAGTGGGACAGGTTGCAAATATTGAACAATTTGGGGCAATTTTGCCTGAGTGCAGGATGGTTTTGCAGTGACATTTGCACCACCCGCTAGAACTGACCAGTACAAACATGTCATTTTGCAACAGTCGGTCAGCAAAGATGTCAGTACAAATTTTACTGGCACGAGTTCCAAATTTCCTGACACTCATCTTTTGTCATCTGTTTAGCCCAGAGTAAATCGAGCAATCACCCCCACGTCTGAGAGAGTGGGGTACAGGGCCGGTAAATGAAGGGCTCAGGGCCATTACCAGACCTTTACGCCTCCTGACAAGAAAGGGAACATCTATTTGCAAGGCTTCTTCCGGGGTACCAATAGTTTCAATGTTTATTTTAGATGGAATAAATGCTGCACGCGCCCAATCTCCCTGTCCATATTACTCCATTCGTTTTTGTGCCATTTGTTCCAAACATTTGTTCCTTCTCATGTATTTTCTGTGGGCCATTTCCATCCTCTGGGGATGTTCTCTCTTATCGCACCCCCTCCCAGGTTGATGGCATCGGACTCTAGATCTATGGTGGGAGAAGGACCAAAGATGACCCTCCAGATCCAACATTTTATGAGTTTCAGCCACCAAAACTGTTCCTTCCCGGTATCTAGGGGGGAACTGAATCCAATGGTAATTGGAAGCATTCTTTCAGAGATCTCTGGCTTGGGGCCACTGGAGGGCCCTGTAATGGAGGCATGCTGGAAATATTGCCTGAATGGTGCTGGAACACATTCCCACTAACCTCACTAGAAGTATGAGGGGGGGGGGGGTTTCTTTAGAATCATGTAAATCTCGTGCCATATTCCCTTCATTCTGGTCTCTGGAAGGAGGAGAAAGCATTGCAGCGGATCTATAGCAGAGCCTGGAAGCTGGATGGCTCTAGCAGGCTTTTTGGAGTCTATGATACACCCAGGCATTTTAGGAGGGGCACCGTTACCTCTATGTGTGTATGAAGGGCTTGCCCCTTCTGTGGCAGTAGGGGCATGTTGCCCAGATATAGTATTATCCTTCACCCCCAAGAACTAGAGACGAGCCATTGCCGGCCAAATCAGCTTGGTAAAGCACCAATAGGGGGATAACAGGTAGAATGGGTGCGAGGAGAACTGTCCCCCGCGCTCTTTCTACAGAAACAGGAGAAATGCCACCCGAAGGGGTGAATAGGGACCACCAGAGATGCATCCTTCAAGCCTCTCTCGGCCCTCCAGTTTCAATGTAAACGGGCCCCGTAAAAGCTGAATCCCCTCCATATTGAAATGGCAGTAGGTCGCAAAGGCATTAAAGGCCTTCAGACTGATCACCAGATGGTAGCTAGGATTTGTTTTTGGTACCACAATTATTGTGTCAAGAAAAGGGACTGCACAGTCTGTTACTGGTAGCACCATTCTTTTTGCTATAGGAACCTCTACTTCTGAATCTATCAGTCATGGCCTTTCGGTGTTGAATACCAGTAGAAGCCGGGGAAGCAGCTTGCAATGGGAAAGTAAAACTTGGTAATGCCCCAACACTGGCTGATGAAACCCTGAGTCTGATTTGATATTTGACCAATATTAGAAGAAGAGGGCAAGTCTACTACTTTAACCTCCCTGGGAGGAAATACTTAGCCATAGCCTGCTCATCTTTAGAGGCACAGGAGTGCCCGGATCCTCTGCTAAACCTTCCCCTCTGTTGATGTTCTCTTCTTGGGAAGAAATGTGTCTGTCATTATCTATTTGGGGAGGGGCAAGAATGATTGCCATTGTGAAAGAGGGACTGGACAAGCCCTGAGAATGATGAGCAGAGGCGCAGGCTCTGCCCTTTCATGCCTTGATGAAAACACAGGGAGCAAAAACCTTCTGAAGGTTGGCTTGGGCCTTGCATATGTGGACAGATCATTGATAAACCGTCCACCAAAGAAGAAACCCTTGGCCTTGGGAGCTGAAGCTATAGTGGCCACAGCTGCAAGTGTGGGAGCTATGCATGATATGATATGATAGGTTATTTAAAACGCGCTAAATACCCAGAGGTTTTTAAGAGTAGACCTGGGTTCCAACCCATGTTGCTCCATGTCGTCTTGTTTCCAAGGCGAGCACGTTGCCGCTGAGCTATCCTCCCGAGCATGTGGAAGGCCTCTCTCTGTTTCATTGATAATGCTGCATTTGCACTGCTGAGCAGGAAACTGAATGGTGGGCCACCCCCTCAGAGTGAAGATGACATGGCAGGTGTTATTGACATTGCAGTCCTCCATCCATTAAAATATCTGGGCAGGTGGGTCCAACATCTCCAGGGGGTTGTCCTGACGTAAGCACAGCACTTGGGAAAGCCCACTGCACGGAGAGAGCGGAGAGTTGCAGTTAGTTTGCTGTTAGGTTGTTCAGCTATGGAAAAAGGTAATGTCAGTTGATCTGACAACGATGTGCTACGTCATGGCAGCCTCATTTAGACAAGAATTCACCAACCACTCAGGCTGGCTTTTATTGATGTTACTTGCAGCCTCACGTGTCCAGATAGAGCCGATGTGGGGAGGCAGTGTTGTCATGACAGACGACGCAGTAGTGGCCAAGACGCAGCCAAACGCAACTATCTGCAGTCAGCCCATGCTGAGGTGCCGGCTTGCGTGTCAGGTAGTGTTATAATATGTCACGGTGCTGCCCATATTCCGAATGTAACCTCGTATGTTATGTTAAGCACGGAATTGAACGATCGGACCCAAAAAAAAGGTCTGACCGTACAAAAAGTCCGAAAAATGCTACCAACAAAGGTTCGAACACCAAAAGTTCGAACCTTTGGTGGTAGCATTGTAGATAAGTATTAAAAAAAAAAAAAAAGAAAAAAGACGTCCGGGGCAGTGCGGGGGTGTCCCCCGCAACTACCCCGCAGCGGGTGTTGCGGGGGACACCCCTGCAGCACACCTGAAAAAAAAATGTAAAAAGAAAAAGAAAAGGACCATGCGTCGTCGCCGGTTCCCGATCACGGAAGTGAAAGTGAACTGGCGCTGCAGGGACTAGGCGTGTAAAACATTTAAGTAGCGTTTGTTTATGTTGGGGGTGGGGGTATGTAAGGGTTTTGAATGAGTGTTTGCATGGGAAATGTGCATGCCTTTTGTGGTTCCATCTTTTCTCATGCGAACGTTTCCGTCGCGGACTTTTCCACGACAGAAAAATCCCGCAGATCTGTTAAGCACATCCCTGCATGCCAATTTACTCCAATAACATGCCACGGTTTGCAGCAATAAGCCTAGGTGCCCAAAACACATGCCAGAATGCTTGATCCATCACAAAGCATATAGGCGGCACAGGAATACATTTCCCAGAATGCACTCTGGTCACTCAGCACACAAGCTCAAACACTAGGTAGAAATCCCACAAAGGAATACATGTCCCAGGTTGCACTTCAACTAACACTCTCTTGTGTCACATATTTTATGTGGACACGTTATTCTTAGTATGTTGTTTTGTAATTCGGTGCAATAATGGAATAAGGTTTTCAACTGAGCTCCTTATATGTTTTCCTGAAATGCACATTTTGTACGTCACTTTCTGTGGTGCTTGGGGAAGTTGCCATCGATATGCTGCGCCAGGCAGGGAAGTGAAGCCTTGGCTATGCGGAAATTCGGCATTACACAATTCTGTAACAGATGGTCCCAGATAGGAGTGTTGTGGGGGCCAACCGAAAGGTGAGGAGCAACTGCCAGACAGCAGGTGAGCTGAAGCCAGACCGTTGGAAAGTTCCAGGCCAGACAAGCACGCACATATATATCCTAGCGTGAAATTGAGATCGTTAAAGGCTGTCTGGCTGTATAGATGATGGCTTTGGGCGCGACTGCTGGGAATTACAATTCTGTACTCGGACATCTAATGCAGAATCGTTTGAAGGAACATTTCGGTTACTTAAAACTGCGACCAGCGCACTTTGCTTCACTCTTACAGGCTCTCGAGAAGACGAATACGCAGCATGGGGTCTTTGTCCTTTGGTGATAGGCAAAGCACTGACCACACTTTTGTGGAATGATATGTGTTACTGGCATGATGCATTGCATATATATACACCGAGGAAGCACTATACGCTCCCTACCGCTGCACACAGCCAGCGGGCATCACTGTCTGTCGTACTGCTGAATTCCTTCCTTCCTTCCTTCCTTCCTTCCTTCCTTCCTTCCTTCCTTCCTTCCTTCCTTCCTTCCTTCCTTCCTTCCTTCCTTCCTTCCTTCCTTCCTTCCTTCCTTCCTTCCTTCCTTCCTTCCTTCCTTCCTTCCTTCCTTCCTTCCTTCCTTCCTTCCTTCCTTCCTTCCTTCCTTCCTTCCTTCCTTCCTTCCTTCCGCAAAAATGTACCGCCACAAAGCAGGATCAGTGAAACAAAGGTTATGGGATGCAAAGTGTGCGCTATCTTCCCTTTCACTGTCAGACAAGAGAAAAACAAATGCTGTAAACAGTCGAGTTCCCTGTTTGTAGGCCTCCCGCCAGTTAAGGCCTCAGAGGATGAGACAGGCTTGCCAGGAGCTTGTAAAGACTGGAATACAATAACTTGATGCACCTCTCTGTGTATCGGAGTTGGGGTTTTACAGGCTGGCAAGGCTTTACTTGAAAAGTTGTTTGCTTGGGCACCACCAATGTTGTATTGGAAAGATTTTATAGAAACATGAGAAGTTATGGTACTTCTATGGAGCACTGCAGAAAAAAAATGTCTCTGGACCCTGCACACCTGAACACTCACCATGATATACCCAGAGAAGCTGCCTTGGCGCCACTGCTCACCTATCGAGTCAGAGAGACCCTCTAAGAATCATGCAAGCGCAATGCCAAAAATGCATTTCTTAAATCAATTTGGAAAAGGCTGAATGATAACTGTAGCAACGATCATTTCATCATTGAATGCAGATAAAGATTAAAAGTGATGAGAAGAAATACAATTAGTCAATGCATTTCGGACTGAGTCCATTATCAGCGCTGAATCTACAGAGACGAGGGAGAAAAATAGAGGAGAGACCATGAAGCAACCAGTTCCATGCTGACAGTAAATGAAGCAAAAAGGGGACCCTATGCTGACATAAAACTTTCCATCCTTCCTGATCATCTCTCACTGTGGGTCTGAATCATTAATAACGTGCCATTTAAACAGGACAAAATCCTGCACATGGGGAGGAAATAATTCTAATTACTAAAAACATTGAATTGCGAGTGCCAACAGGCGGATAACTGGTGATCTGAAAAATAACCTATTAGTGTAGGAGCATTTGGCAGGCTCAAACTACGTGTCATAAACAAAAGGAAAAAAAGAAATACATCACTAAAAATGTGTACCATTATAAAGGTTTACCCCAAAAAATGGTCACGTGAACAAACTCTACCCTATTCAACAAACCAAAACAATATTGGGACTCATTACACGGAAGGCGGTAAGGGTTAACAGTCACTGGTAAGGGTACCGGTGACCGTTAACCCTTACCGCCTTACTACGAGGTCCCTTTGTGGGACCCGACCTTAACGGCTGGTGTAGACCAGCCGTTAAAGTTGGGACCCGCAAAGGGACCTTGGTGCTAATTACAGTACCGCAATTTGCGTTACCGTAATTAGCTCCTTCCCCATTCCCATTATGCCCTATGGGGTAAAAATGGGAATGGGGAAGGGCCATGGAGAAAGGGGGAATTACCGCCCCACCAACCTTGGAATGGGGTGGTAATTCCCCCTTCCTCCATGGTGGTACCGGTATGGTACCGGCGGCAACCGCCTACTGTGTAATGAGGCCCAATGTGTACTAAAAACAAAAATAGCACAAACTAACAAAAGAAACATAGAGGATAACCTCAATTACCTGTCCAAAAGTACACCAAAACGCTCCGGCGCCCTGCCCGGTGCCAGGTGGGGGTGGACTGCTAAAAAAAAAAAAAAAGCTACAAACATTGATACAAGTAGAAAAAAGGTACTCGTCCATGCGTGTGCCCACGATATGTGACGTTAAGATGTCATCACGTCTTGTGCGTTCTAACATAGAGTCAATGAGTAAAACGAAACAGGGTGTCCCATAGATCCTGTAACCGGTAAGTTTCACATATTGCAGCACTGTTGGCAAGGCCAACAGAAAAATGTAAGAGAAAGAAAAAAGGTCCTGAGTACATGGTGTGTAATATTCATTGCAGCACTGTCAGTAAAGACCACAAAAAAAGCAGCAAGAAAGTATTGGCTTCACACGACGAAAAAGGGCTAAATTCACACAAAAAAATGTGTACAATGTAAAAAAAGTGCTCACATGGCAGGCAGTGTTTAATTGTAATTGTAAATGCTGCCTGCCATGTGCATATGGCAGACAGTGTTTACCATAGCTCTCAACCATTTGTGTTGCAAAGGCGGGTGAAATCACCCTATTTTGTTTTTGGCGGGTGAGACATCCATTGGAATGAATGGGCGTGCAGGAGGCTTGGCGGGTGAGTCTGCCCTTTACAAGGCGGGTGACACCCTCCAAAAGCGTGTAAGTGGAGAGCTATGGTGTTTACAATGGACCCATATGGAGTTTGCCTGCTTTATGCTGATGCATAAAGCCAGGTGGCCCCAAAGGCATCCCCAGCATTTGCGCCGGCATGAAAATGCATGCCGGCACAAATGCTGGGCATTTGCATGGTGGAGATGAAGGGAGGAGGCGGAAACCCAAGTTGCGTTCTGCCGCTCCTCTCAGTCATACAAATGCATGAAAATGGAGTGTGGCCTAACAAGTATGCATGAAAGCCTTCTACACACTTTTTATGCATGTTTGTTATGTTGCCCCAACAAAAGGGAGCCCAATGTGTCTCTGCCTGCTTCTTCACTGGTAAAATTGGAGAATTACATTGGCTTGTAGTCACAACAATAATTCCTTGTTGAAAAAAAAGACTCTTACAATCGCTACTGCCCAATCTACTTCTGGTTTCGGTACATACTGGGGTTTTGTAGGAACGGTTTCAATAAAGTAGTATGAATTTAAACTGCTTCTGCATTCTATATATGCCCCGCCTCATTTGCATGTTGAGACTCCAGTTTGTAAGATACCTAGAATAAACATGTGACCAAATCAGAATTTAGTTATCCCCTTTTCTGTTTTAGTGGTATTTCGGTCTATATCATTGCCAAAACGTTGTTTTCATTTCACCAGGAATACCAAAAGCACTCCTTCTGAGGTACAATAAATGGTGCATATCATTTGACATATCAGTTCAAACGCTAAACAACTCGCCAGAGAGAAGGGGCTTAGGTGGAAAGCATGCTCCTTTGAAGTAGGAGCTATGGTCACTGTCATGGGGGTTGTAACAGGGTGTAAATAGCAACAGCTTTTAAAGGAAGCACAGCAATAACATCTGTAGACTCGATTGCATAATGATTTGCCCTTCTATCCATTAGACAGGACTCAACCTGTCCCCAATTTAAAGAAAGGGACCTTCTTGATCTATGGTATCAATGCTTGAATGACATTGTCGCTTTTCCTCTGCCTGTCCTCGTGCCTTTGCCTGGGGGTGGAAACTCTGCTCATTCACTTTTGTGAAGGAATGGGTTCTGGAGTGTGCAGCAGCCTGAAGCTGTGGCATAGTGGGGAATTCTAATTTTCTGTGGCCTTCCTGCTTACAATAAAGACGCACATTCCTGCTTGACACAAACTCATTCTGAGAGCCTGGTGCACCTTGAGGCTCGGGGGCCCCACACCTCCATCCTCTAATGTTGCCTCTTCCCCTTCCAGTTCCGGTTTTTACTTTTGACATGAAACACAGTGGTTTGCTAATGCCATCCATGAGGGGCTTGGTTTTCCACCCCATGTAAATAGTGTCCAGCTGCAACCGTAACACAACTTTCTAATTATATAGTCAGTCTACTGGAGACTCATTCTGTGGTCAATTATTTAGTTTTGCCCAATCAATTTTTCTTAGGCACACCACATGAACCTTTACCAACATATTCTCTCCTGCCTGGGTTAAATCCACCCCTATATGTGGGTCTTGGGTGGGCTAACCACTCATTTGAGAGCAACGGTGGCGCACGTCAGTAGACATTATTACCCTCATGAGCTGATTCACTGTACTATGGTTATCATTTCCTCAGTAAACTTTTCTTGTTCCTCACAAATATTTCGAAAGTCTTTAGACCAATTTCTTCAATCCCCAGGTGTCCATGTAGTATGTACTGTTTACGAATTAACAGCTCCATCAGCGGAAACCTCAGGTAGATGCTGTTATGGAGGCTGAAGTTGGGGTTCAGTCTTCCCATACACAGTGCCTGGGTAGAGGCTGGGGAGCCAAATAATTCATGGGTAGAGCCAAGCCAGAGGCGAGCCATGGGGCCTGGCTTGGCTTTAAAAGCCGTATGCGAGTTTAACCACCAAAAGATGCATACCTTGTCGTCTGCCTCTCCACCCTCGAACATAGATCCCATACCTGCACTCCTGCATCCACAACTCCCACAACAAAAACCCAATCCCTGCCATCCTCTTTCTTACCCCGAAAACACAAACCGACACCTGATGTCCTGCCTCAATAACAGGAAACCTATACCTGCCGTAATAATTCTGGAAGATATTGTACAGTGAAATTAAATGATTTTTCCAGGATCTCACACTTTGTATAAGATGGGATTTGGTACCAGTCTGCACTTTAGACACTTGAACACATAGCTTCTCACAACTAGCTGATGTAAATAAATGTATGTCAGTGTACATTTCATGGAAATGAAGCAATGCTCTGTTTCGCGAATATGACTTAAAAGTACACCAATCACAATATAAACTTTATTTTAACCATCCTGAACGTAACTCTACATGTACCAGAATGCAAAGTGATGTCGGCCTAAACCATCCCCTGTGTTCTGCAACTGTAGTTTCAAGATTTAGGACCTCATTATACGGTAGGCGGTAAGGGTTAACGGTCACCGGTAATGGTACCGGTGACCGTTAACCCTTACCGCCTTACTACGAGGTCCCTTAGCGGGTTGGTACTTTAACGCCTGCTTTTAGCAGGCGTTAAAAACCAACCCGCTAAGGGACCATGGTGCTAATTACGGCACCGCATGTTTGCGGTACCGTAATTAGCACCTTCCCCATTCCCATTATGCCCTATGGGGCAGAAATGGGAATGGGGAAGGGCAATGGTGGAAGGGGGAATTACCGCCCCGCCAACCTTGGAATAGGGCGGTAATTCCCCTTTCCACCAAGGCGGTGCCGGTATTTTACCGGCATGGACCAAGGTGCTATTAGCACCTTGGTCCACCGCCTTCCGTGTAATGAGGCCCTTAGTCACACAACAAAGAAACAGCATAAAAAGGTCAGCTACTTGTAGTCATTGTTTTACACAGACTTAGAGCTGGTTATTGGGCACCACTTGTAGTGGGTTTAAAACCTAAGAGAGCTATCCTCCATCGTTCAGCAGGCACAAGTGGGAGAAACAGGACTCACCCACATGTCCTGGATGGTGGGAGATTGAGAAGAAAAACAAAAGGGGTGTGTGGGGGGTGGAAACACTCATGTCCAGGCAAGCATCCCACTTGTCTTAGACCAGTTTGACCTCCCGCTGCTTGATACACCCAACTGGGCAGTGTGTGGAGACCCCATGTCCTCTACCTATATTTCCTATAGCCCGGCGGTGTGGGGTGAGAGTGAAAGAATTGTCTTGGTTGGCTCCTTATACAGTAAAGGAAAATGCCAGAGGCAAACCCTCTTGACCACCAAGCACTGTAGTACATCATCTACTTCGTTTTCCATTAGGCCCATAATTGACAGAGCAATGAGTAAGTTAAGGGATACTCCAGCCTGTACTGTGCACACTTTAAATGATCAATATTTCTATTATCCTTAGAGCAAACAGAGTTTAATACACTAGACATAAATGGGGGGGGGGGTTGGTAATGCGCATTTCACATATTCACTTCTAAGTGTTACCAGTTTTGCCAGCCAAAGGAAATATGACCCATTTAAGGGGAGTGATTTGACTAGGATTACATAGGTTGGTGAAGTGTGGAAGCTCGGTTTTCTGGTTGCACAGTTTGCACGTTTGCAGGTTTCAGACCACACTTCCTCCAAATGCATCTTTAGTTTTGCACCAACATACAATTCCTGGAAAGAGATATAAAAAGGCACACAGTTCTTCCAACTGGTACTGAAACGCAGTGTCTCTTTAGCCTACTCTGTGCATTCAACAGAGGATGAGGTTGGCACCAGTTAGGCTCTTCTTTCACAACAGCACCCGAGCTGCGCCAGAGCCAGGCATCTGACTTTAACCTGACTCAAGCCAAAACGAGTTTGAGAAGGGATACTAGTGGACGTGAAACTCCTTGCTTGCCGACTCGGGGTACATTCTAGTGGTGGCTGTTGCTGTGTCTTTGCGCCCAACCCATTTGGGATCCGGGGCGGCGAGTGTAGAATGGTTGCGGTAGGGGAGCAGGTCGTTCCTGCTGCAGAACCTCGTGTGGCGCTGTGGCTTGCGTTTGTAGCACATAGCCAGTGGTCGAAGTGCACAAAAAGAAGTAGTGGAATTGTGTTCCCTACTGGCCTGCACCACTACCCATAAACCCCATCACCACGCAACCTTGCTCGCACAATACAAACCCCCAAAAACATTCTCCTGCTCTTTAGGGGAACGCTCAGTGCAGTGCACTGAAAGTGAACGTTTTAACTTCTTCCTACACTTTTGTTTTAAAACGAAACCGTTCCTATACTTTTATTTTAAAAAGAAACCGTTCCGGAACAGTAAAACGTAAATAAAAGAAGCAGAGGAGCACCGCTCCCGCCCACTTCCACCGCTGCACATAGCAATTTGATTATATCTTCCCCTTCCTTGTCCTCCTCCTCCTAGTCCGCCTAAGCCTCTGATGCACATTGTGAGTACAAGGAAGCAATGGCGTCATTAAGGTAGCGGGACCGGATCTGTTCCTTTTCCCTCTTTATTTTTTCAATGTCTGTCCTTCCCTTCTCAGTCTAGCATTCATATCCTTAAGACCCCTCATTCTGATTCCCCAAACTGTTTAGAAGCTTCTCCAATCCAATCTAAGTACACTTCCTGTTGTTGCGTAGTTATTTTCCCTTTTTTAAGTTCGGGAACTTGCTGGAAATGTATGAATTTTGCCAAATCCAAGATACCTTCCAGAGCGAATTGCTTGCGCTGATCCTCCAGTGTCATGGAGCTCCTACTTCTAAAGATTTACATGCACAGGCTAATAATGGGTAGCATCAAATATTCCCGTGAACTCCTTTCCAGGGAACTGCATTCTTTTGATTGTGCCTTTCCCATTCTTGCCTTCATCGGCCCGTGGGAGGAGGTTATGGGGTTCTCATTCGCATGATGCATTTTCCCTTTAACCAGGCCCTTCCACAAGGAGATTAAGACACCGCACATTTGCTAGACTAAACACTCATGACATAGGGACCGCTGCTCCCCATCATTTTTATTTCAGTGCTATTCTCTCATTTTACAAGATATTTCAGGATAACCTGCCTTCTGCTTCCTTCTTCATACTGGCACTACCCTCAGATCACTTTATCTTCGCCACCCTTATTCATCATTTTTGATATGTTGTGTATTAAAATTAAGAATCCTTCCGAAATTGACTTGACTTTTATTTATATTTTCCCTATCTTTTCCCTATGGCATCCTTTTGATTCCCTCCCCCATACTAGACCCGCCATGCTGGCGTAAAAATGTATTAATGCGGCTGAAAATGATAATGTTGTGTGTATGTAATTGTTTTAATAGTAATTGTAATTGTAGTGACGATGATTTTTTTGTTATTTTTTATACATCACCTTTATCCTTGTTTTGATGAATTGTAAATGTACAATAAAAAAATGACTAAAAAAAATTTAATATAATGGCTTTTTTGCTACTGAGTAAGAGACACCAACCTCTCGACTGGCCCTCTCTCAAAACCCCTGGTAGAAGTTTCAATTGGGCATCTTATCTATTCCTTTGTGAGCCCAAGGATTTGAAGGGAAGTGGTCTGATATTCACCATGGCTTAACAACACCACATTATGCCTGTACGGTTCTGCTCTGCCTACCCATGTAATACAATCTATGGCTGCAGTGAGTCACGCCATCACACATAATGAGCCACGGATGGCTGATTAGCATCCGCGTAACCCTTAGTTCGGTTCTGAGGCAAAAATGCCTCACCCTCATGTGTGACATGTCACATTGCATATGTGTCCCAAGCAAAGATTAACGTCAAAGCCACAGAGCATTCTGGCTATTGATCACTTTATGAAAGCCAATTATGGCTACTCCAAGTCCTGCGGCATCATCCTGCGAATCATGGCTGCTTTGCGGTTCTGCTCTGCACAGCTGCATGGCCAGTGCTCATGGGAGAACATCAAATACTGTTCGTTTTGACAGTGTGTAGCAACCTAGCCTTGTCGATTGTCTTTGCTTATTTCTATTGCTAACTGCTGTAGTTTTCTGAGATTGAAATGTCTGCGTGTAAGGTGGCAAAACCACCCACATGAACCTAGAGGTGGGTCGCGGGGTGTCCAAGATGGCTGGGTGCCACCACTGATAAGTGATCCTGGGCCGGGAGCAGTGCCGGGAGGATCCCCAGGCTACCTCAACCACACCAGAGGCGGGTGGCATCACCTCGCCACATGAAAACTTTAAGTGATTATGTAGAATATTTTGGTAAACATAGCACACCAGGGGCTGAGAGGCCCTTTGTGCCTTTAAGGGATCTGCCATGCAAGAGCACATACCTGAGTACTTGTAGTTGTCATGGCATGCATAATTCTATAGTGCATGTTGTTATAGGAGCCAGGAGGTTTTCAGGAATTGTTGGGCTGTGGGAGACAAACACTTCATGGAGTGGCTCGAGAGGTAGAGCATGAGGGCTGCCTACCTATGCACATGGGCAAGTTGCATGTACATTCCAAGATGGCGGATACCCTCTTATAGGCTTGGTCTGCGCGCTGCCTTGTAGGCTTGGTCTGCACATCTTGGTAGCTACGAAGCCTCGCAAATGCAACATCGTAAACAACTATACTATTCACAGGTCATCACTCATGTGCAACAGATGCAGACATGAACAGGGTACTAGTCCATGAAGGAAGGATGAGGTGGTCGGTGAAATTAAGGAGAGAGAGGAGGTTTGAGAGAGGGACACACCCAACCCAGAGAAAGCTAAGAAAGAGTATGAGGAGAGAGTGTCAAACCTACCAGTCTACCAGGCATGGACCCAGGCTGGTAGGCAGTAGAGCTATGCCTTGAGGTGGTGAGATGCATAGAAAGGGACCAGTAGAAACCATCAGAATGTCACCTGCTTGCCCAAGACCCTGGCCCTGTGCTAACGTGAGTCAGTGAGAGTAGAGGTGGTGGGAATCCATCTCACCCATTTTACCCTAGCTACCCAATATCCTGACAAGAGAGCCACAAGATCCTTGAGAACATTAATGTAGAGACTGTCAGTGCAACGGGTAGGATCTCGACTATGTTTGGGAAGCAGTGGAATTTAATCTCACCCGAGAATAATTATCATGGGTCTGAATCTGGTGTTTGGACAAGAACTCAGGAGGCCTTTTTTTGAATCCCAAACCCCTTTAGCTTCATTTTATTCATCAGTAGTCTCAAAGATGGGATGGGGGTGCTACCTTTTCTCCATGCATCATCAGTACACTTGCTCTGCACCTCATAGTGATGGGTTAGAAGTGTATTTTCTAAAGAGCATCACACGCATTTCATTGCACTTATCGCTGCGGCCCACCTTCTTTTCGCCACAGCTATTTTGTGGTAGTGTAAAGTCAGATGTGGCTGAGCTAAGTTTGAATGCTCTGGCAGGTCAATAAATGCAAAGCCGCCTGAGCAAAACATTATCTCAGCACATTTACCCTATCATGTGTTGGCATAGAAATGCAGAGCACGGTGCAAGCAGTGCGACCCCCTCTGTTGTTTATCTGTTTAGATCCTTGGCTCTGTATGATCATTGGATGGCGAGCACTCCCATTTTCAATTACAACATTGAACTTTGTGTTATTTTGACATGAGAAAGGAGAGCAGGGACTTTACCCCCTTGTTTGTTCTATGTTTTCACAGAGGCCTGCAGCAGCCTCATCTCCCTTTGTGGTTTTCAGTCCGCCTGCATGATGGGGGACTTGCATTGTAATGGATGTCTGGCAGGCATGGATCATACAAATGTCTCATAGCTAATACTTTCCAAATATTAGTTATAAGTATCATTCATTGTATATCTCTTTTATCAATTCAACATTGCTTATCCTCTCAACAGATGGTACCGTCTTGTGACATACAGAGCATATGTTTTGTGGTTTCAAGGCAGACTTGGAACCAAAGTGCGTTCAGTTGTTTCTTTATTTATTTCTAATGCGCACCAAACCCAAGAGTGACAGGGCGCAGCAGTAAGAAAATGCAAAGCTTACATGGTTACAAATTTACAAGTGAAGTTGCAATGAGACATGAGTAGTTACAGATATATTCACAGTGAGACATATATACACATATACAAGTTGTAATCAAGTTATGATCTGGAAGGATGAGAAGACTCAAAATCAGTTCTCACAATATAGTGGACGGATGATCCCGGGCATCCTCCTAGGCGAGGATAATGTGGCGGCTCGATAGGCTAATGGTCAGTGGAATTGGGCATGTTGATGTAGTTGCTTCTAAGTTGTGAGTACGGTTGATCTGCTCCAAGCCAGGGTGGCAGGGAGTTCCAGAGTTTGGAAGCTTTCACGGTAAAGCTATTGCCACCAATCTTGGTAAGTCTGAATTTGGGTACAATAAGGCAATTTGTATTACTGTCTCTCATGGGTCTGCTGGATGTTCTTCTGTGTAGTCTATCTACCAGGTAGCTGGGGGCAGCATTATTTAGTGCTTTATGCGTAAGGGAGACCAATTGTAGAAGAATTCTGTTATGAGTAGAGAGCCAATTGAATTGACGTCTCGTTGCAGAGATATGTTCTCTTTTATTCATGCCTAATGCAGCTCTTAAAGCGTTGTTTTGGAGTGTTTGTAGCCGTCCTTGCATGCATCGCACACTCCATCCGTGCAGAAGTACTTCAGGACATTATGTTGGAAATCACACTGAATGCATCTATTAGTTTTAAGTTTAGACATTGTTGTTATAAATAAAGCAAGTGAATGCTGCATTGGCAATTATAGTTGTCAGGCACACAGCTATTAAAGTATTTGATTTTATTCTTGTAGCATTTTGTCATTCCTCAACTCCTCCCAGCTCTTTTAAAACGTGATCTAAAGATGAAACGTGTACAAAGTAAGTGCTTTCAAACGGATGAGCCAACTGTCCTTAGTTCTGCAAGATACTAAAGACGTGACTTTTTAAACAATACTTGGACAAATAAAATGCCATCCTCCCTCCACCAACAGTTCTGCCCTACTGTATAAATTACCAAGCTCAAAACTCCTCGCCCATTGCGAGGCGCTCAGCTGTTCTCAAGCTAGGTGTGTCCTATAGGTATGGTATGGTAATGTTTATTTGTAAAGTGCCTATACACAAGGCAAGTGTTTCAAAGCGCACAAGGAGTGAGGGAACAAGGGGAGGAAAACAACAGTCATTCAGAGCCCTGGAGTTTCAGAACGATACCAGTCTGCCCAGGCAGAGTAAATGCATATAATACAATTAACAGTGAAGATAACAGCAAATAGGTCTGACGACGATTCTGCAGTTTTTCCAAGAGCATTGAGGCGCCACCATGCAAGGAGGGGAGACAGGGAGGAAAAGATAGACCGTCTTCGTGGCATGGTACGTTCAGTTCAATAAGCAATACAATAAATAAAAATGGAAGAGCTAGTCTGGAGCATAAAAATGGAAGGGCTAATCTAGGGGCATAACAATGGAGAGACTAATCTAGGGGCATAGCAATAGAAGGGCTAATCTAGGGACATAACAATGGAAAGGCTAATCTAGGGGAATAACAATAGAAGGGCTAATCTGGGGACATAACAATGGAAAGGCTAATCTAGGCGCATAACAATAGAAGGGCTAATCTGGGGGCATAACAAGGAAAGGGCTAATGTAGGGGCATAACAAGGAAAGGGATAATCTGGGGGCATAATAATAGAAGGGCTAATCTGGGGGCATAACAATGGAAGGGCCAATCTGGAGCATAAAAATGGAAGGGCTAATCTAGGGGCATAACAATGGAAGGGCTAATCTAGGGACATAGCAACGGAAAGTCTAATCTAGGGGCATAACAATAGAAGGGCTAATCTGGGGCATAACAATGGAAGGGCTAATCTAGGGGCATAACAATGGAAGGGCTAATCTAGGGACATAGCAACGGAAAGGCTAATCTAGGGGCATAAAAATGGAAGGGCTAATCTAGGGGCATAACAAGGGAAGGGCTAATCTAGGGGCATAACAATGGAAGGGCTAATCTGGGACATAACAATGGAAAGGCTAATCTAGGGGCATAACAATAGAAGGGCTAATCTGGGGGCATAACAAGGGAAGGGCTAATCTAGGGGCATAACAATGGAAGGGCTAATCTGGGAGCATAATAATGAAAGGGTTAATCTGGGAGCATAACAATGAACGGGCTAATCTGGGGGTATAACAATGCAAGGGCTATTCTAGGGGCATGAAAATGCAAGGGCTAATCTAGAGGCATAATAATGCAAGGGCTAATCTGGGGGCATAACAATAGAATGGCTATTCTGGAGGCATATGCATGAATTTGTTCTTCCAAGAGCCACACATCCTAATGGTATTGCTAACTAGTAGCAACACTGTCATCGGACAAAGCACACTGCACACCAAATATCTAAAACAATCTTAACACTCTAGGAATATGTTCTGGGAATTTCAGTTCTGTTGTTCTACCACACTGGTCAATATCACCCAGAATGTGTGACTGATGATCTTGTTGGTGTACCAGATCATCAGAACAAACAATACTGACTCATCCTTTCAGCCACACTTAGTGGATAAATGTATTAGCACTTTCAATCTGGTATGGACACATTTCACAAGCTGCTTTTGCACTGTGCAGATGTTCCTCGCCCACACAGACCTTCTAGTGGCTTTGTCAAAGCCTTTGTGGTGCTCACTGATTGTGTATGACACATCACCACATTCGAGTTGTTCTTTGAACTGGAATAGAGTACAAACACTAAAACACTGCGAAGGCAGTGGGCCTCATTAGGACCTTGGCGGTAGCCGTGCACATATCAAGGGCACGGCTGCCGCCGGTAATGACATTTTACCGGGTCCATGGAATGGGCAATTACAGGGTCATGCCGACCTTGGCGGACCCGGTAATTGCCCATTCCGTGGACCTGGTTAAAAATAAATCTCCAGCCTTTCACAGTCCTTGCAGTCAACCCTCAAGCCAGCTCTGAGATTCAGCCTTACAGTCTTTCGACTGTTTTCACCGTGTGGGTGGACCTACATATACCCCATCTACGCCGCGGAGCGGCCGCGGAGCCAGTCGCTGAGGGAGTCTCAGCCCTTGCAGTCCCTGCAAGGCCCGGAGAGTCAGCAGATGGAAACACCTGCTCCCCATCTGGAGGCCAACCACTATAATCAAAACCAGGCATTGGAAGATGAGGGTGAAAAAAGATGCCTGAGAAACTCCAAACTAACCAACCCTCTAAGAGACTAAAAAAAAAATGACATGTGCTCCCCCACTTAGCAGACTACGCCTGCTATCGGCCCCAACTACAGCGGAAGAGCAGCGAGCGTTGAAAGACCTGGATGACCCAGGGACGTGCCCGCCGCCTCACTCCAAACCAAGCGCCGGCTCACAAGGCACCAAACTTACTACCAGACCAAAACCATCAGCCCGTCTGGCTAGGCTAAAGGCCTCCGTGGCCTCCACGGCAGCAGAACTGCCTTCTTGGTTAAAATCGGGGCCCCCAGCTCAAGAACACTCGTCCCCCCAAAGAGCTAACCCGGCGACCGCGCCTGCTACACCCCGGACTCCCCCTCCACCGGCCGGAGGGCTGATGGCGGGGGAGCTTGATGAGGCAGGGCCTGCGGGACAGCCGAGCAGGGACTGGCAGCACGACACTCAAAATGCATACTGGGAGCCCGCTGGAGAATGGACGCCACAACATACCCCCTCTCCACCCTCCAAACTCACCTTGCAACAGGTTGTGGTTGTAGAGGTGTTGGGCGACACGGAGAGCGAGGCGACCCATCTGGACCACTTGGACCACCGATCCCCTTATCGGGGGTCGCGGCCGATGACAGCGCCGCCTCCCCCAGGAACTCGAGACCAGGTAACAACGAGCGCGATGATCCACGCGCCGAAGGCGGAGAGCCCTCTGGTGGCCACCAAGGATAGTACAGCCAAACAAACAACTCAACCTCAGTCCGATGGACCACTGAGGGAAAGCAGAAGCCCAAAGCTGGCCCAGACTTGCGAAGAATGGGAAGACATAGAAGTCTCAAAGACTAACTCACACAGCTCCTTCAAAACACAAAACGAAAATGTAAAAACAAAAAATCAGGAGCAAATTCCAAACTAGCCAAAAAGAAGCGTCTGTGAAAGCGAAACCATAATCAAAGCCAAAAACCGCAGATCAGCCTAACGCGGCAGAAAACAACGGAGAGCACACAGATTTGGAAAAGAACTCGGATTTATCAGATGCAAACAAAAACTACAAAAAACAAAAAAAACATTGCAAAGAGAAAACTTGAAAAAAAACAATTGCCAAGGACACCGAGGGAAACTCCCTAAAAGACTTCTTCAAGCACTTAGGCAAAAGAAAACATGACCCGGCAGAAGAGATCTCCGACGCTGAAATCCTTGAGGCAATCCAGGATTTAGCCCCGTTCTCCAAAGTGAGGAAAATTGGAACCAACAACGAATCCAGGTCGCAAACAGCCACGATGACAGGGAACGCGGAAGCAAGTAAGGGGGATAACCCGACTGCCAGCAATTCAGAAGCCCCGATCCAGCACGCACAAACTTGCGCGGCCACTGGCCAACGACCGCCCTCCCCTGAAATCAGAAGCCCTGGGCTGACTCAACCACTTCCCATCCCAACAACCCCGCCATCATCATCAACCCCCAATCAGGGGGAAAAGTCTCCATGCGAAGACCAAGAAATGGAGTTTCCAAACCCAGCAATGATCATTAACCAACCAGTGAGCCCGCCAGATACAAGCACTACCAGTGAAAATAACGGTCCCCCCTAATCCCAGAGAAAAAAGATACCCCCTGCGCCCCACCCACAAAACCAAGCAAAAGTGTTCTAACTTGATGGGTCCGACTTGATGGTCGTGCAGTTATAAAATGCCTCCGTCCCCAAGTACCGCTCGAGCAGAATATAAACACTGCCCGAGCAATCTTTGAGGCCACAGGAAGGAGTGTTGTCGTCAGCCTGGTATTGGGAACGCCGGAAGGACCCCTGAGTGCTGTAAGGCAAAAGGTTATATTCAGGAATATACTCTATAATGGCAATGGGCATTTGATAGAAAGAGTTAAACAAGATGCAGTGACACCAGCTTACCTAATAGAGATGGAATGTTGTAATAGGCACTCCTTCCCAGTACCTCGTGGAGTGTGGCAAGATCTGTAGCAAGGCTTGAAGCAATCCGAAGGTTGCAAAACAGAAGGGCAATCCAAGAGCAAGTCCAGAGTAGAGCAGGGGTCGGATGTCCAGAAAATCAGAGAGCACGCCAATATCCAAGGGTAATCCAGTAGCAAATCCGAAAAGAGTTCCAAGGTCGAAGCAAACAAGAGCTAGGGTAATGCGTGACAGTCCTCCGTAGAAGTTGAAGTAGCTGTGAAGCAAAGAGTCTTGTTTGCCGGCTTCTTTTGAAGGGGCGAGTGGTATCATGTGACGTATCACGTGACTGCTCGCGTACGTTGCATGGAGCGCAACGTGGCCAGCGATTGGAGCTGCCGGCACTTCCTGGTATTCTGACGTTGCCGGCTGTGCAAGAGGCGCCATGGCAGACGCCAACGCGGAAAAGGGCGAAACGAGGCAGATCCGCCCAACATGGTATTCCGCCTGCCGTGTTTTCCCTGCCGGTGGTGTGAATGGGAAATACTACGGCGAGAGGCGCCTGAGGAGGAGAGGTGTGAAGAGGGAAAGGTCGTGTGAGAGGGCGTGACAAAAAGCCGCTCTCTGAATAACCAACCACTTTCTCAACAGATGATCCAAGACTCCCTCCTCTACACGCCTGTCAAACCCAGAAGATGTAGCAAGGCCACCGCATTCACCCAAAAAGAAACGCCCAGCAAAAAAACGGACATGCTAACAATCATGTCGGTCATAACAATTGCCCTTGCACCCTTCTGCAAACTGTACGAATCACTGAGTGAAACCTTAAAAGACCATACAACTCTACTTGCCATGACGCACACTAAATTGATATTACTGGAGGGATATGTAACAGCCACGGAAAAATCGACCCTGAACAAGAACACAGAAGCAGACGAGAGTCACAACAAGAGGAACCCGATCGACCCACTAAATCCTGGGATCCAAATCGCTACAGTCAAGCAGACAAAAAACGTAGAAACACAAACGCAAGATTCCAGCCGAACAGCACCAGCGGCCGAAATCTCCTCTTCTAAACCAATATTGAGCCAGGACAGCAACTTCACCTTATTTAACAGCATTCCGGGCAGAGCCATGGGCCGGCCGATTGCCAACCCCGAACCCTTCATCTTCAACTCGACGTCGACACGGCCGAAGGCAGCGCTGGGCACTTTGGCAAAGGGCTCTGCAAAATCACCACCCAAAAAAGAACCCCAGCCAACCAAAAAAGGATCAGCCAATAACCAAAATGTTCTAAAACTCAGCGCACCTTCAAGTTTACTCAAAAGACTGACCGCAGACCAAAGTAGCTCCACAACTCAAGCCAAAAACGACTCCCAGGACCTTATATTCACATGCTCAACTGGTCCAACCAAGACAAAACGGAATTCCACCTACATCCCTAAGAATCAGCAGACACCAAGATCTCCAATCACAGTTGAAGACTTCTTAATGGACGATGCCGCAATGAACATCACTCAACATCCAGACTCGGAGTCGGAAAAGCAGACAGACCGAACACATAAGAAAAGAAGCACGCCCTCCATAAACGACCGCACAGCAAGAAGCAGGAGCAACCACAAATCAAAAACGACAGGACCAAGACGTCTGAAAGAAAATCTTCCTCACAACTCAACACACTCAACCAACCAATTGCAAAGTACCCGAGGAAAAAGAGAAACAACGCAGGAAAGGATCTCACGATCCCCAAGGAAACCATCACAAACTCAAACACTTGAGAGTAAAAGAGTTCAGGACAAAAGCAAATGCACCACTCATTACGACAAAACAACGGGATCTGGAGTGAGAGTAAAGCAAACTCCTCCACACAAATTCAAAAACAGAAATAACATCTCTGTGACGACATTCACAATGGAACAAACATCGTGGAACAAGGAATACATCACGCTGAACAGAGGAACGATACTGCAAATTTTCAGAAAGATCAGAGCGTTAAAAGTCTTAAGATCGGATGACCTCACCTTGGTTGAGCCATACCACAAAAACGACAAACAAAATCCTTTGCGCATACAAGATATTCTGCTCCAAGCCTCTCCATCAAAGAAGCCCAGGACGAGCTGCGCCACCGAGGCTTCTTACTGACAAATTGGTCTAACAGCAGTGACCATGAAGAACAGAAGCGATAAAAAACAAGAAAATCTCCGGATAGACCACAGTACATACCGAGAATGGAGAGACAATACATAAACAAGCGGTGGCTGAATTCTGAGCAGTAAGAAATCTACCATAACACGCCGAGACAACGAGCCCCAAAACAAATGCAATCAACACAGGGACCCACATACATGACAAAGGGAGAAGAACCAAAGCAGATGACTTCTGCCAGACCCCGCAAAACCCCTCAGCACCCCAAGGAAATAAAACCCCAGTAGGAACCAGGGAACCGGAAATGGACTCAGCCAGCTAAAATGTGCCGCCGGTAAACTCAGACAAACCTGGACAAATGAAACATCTCTGGGCCTGGCTGCCTAAAGCACTCTCAAAAACAATAAAGAAATAGCAATCCGTGGTCCACGAAGGTGGGCCCAGCAAGAAGACCACAGAGGAACTGACAGAAACCGCAGAGATAGACTTAAAAATAGGCTCATGGAACACATGCGGGTTTCAACATCTCACGAGAACAGGCAGAGTCGATCTAGGCTAGTTCGACGTACTAGCCCTACAGGAACCCTGGCTCATCGAAAAGCCACCTCTGGGCGGCTTCGAGATCATAATAGCACCGGCGGTGAAGAGCCGGCTAGGTCGCCCCTCGTCGGGCATTTTAATGGCAGTTCGATCAGGGAGCGGAATCAGCATTTCCAAAACAACTGCAACCTCGAAACATCACTTAGTGACCATCTTGAACTGGACAAAAGACGAGGCGAAAAAACAGAAAAACCATAAGACCCAAATCGCCATCGTAATGGTCTACTGGAATCCACAAGCAATCTCGGACTCAAAGTTCCTGAAGACCATTGAAAAAGTGATCGACAACATCTACGTCGAAAAACAAATCAAACACATTATTATATGTGGAGACTTCAATGCCAAATGCCAGGAGAAAACCGCAACTGCTCAAAAGACCACCCGAAAAGGACCAGCAGAGCAGAGGGGCGTGCAATGGAACAAACTAATGGTCACACGAGGTTTTAACAACATGGCCCAAACCTTCTCAAACCCAAAGAGAATTCCAATGTGGGAAAGAATAAAGCAAAAGGGAACAATCGACTACATTTTTGCGTCCGAAGAAATGCAGAAGGTGATGACATCTTTCGAAGTGATCCGGACGGCCGCAAGTGATCACAACCTCTTGCTAACCCCATGGAAATCCACGGGCAGCATAAAATCTCAATGCCCCTAGACGTCGAAAGCAACACCCAAGGCAATCGACTCAGGTTGACGGCTGAAAGAATAGACCAACTATTGTCAAATAACGAATGTATCAGACCAAGTGTCGATTATCAACCACTCTTGAGCCCCTATAAAGCAACAACTAGAAGAAACTGTCAGCTGGGGTTAGAAAAAACCCACCAGTACGACAAACAGGTGGTGTCAAAACGAGCAGCAATAAGACGTCTCAAAAGTCTCGTGAAAAACTCCAACTCAGAAGTTTTGCATAAAGAACTTGCAGCAGAAACGAAGAAATACAAATCGTGGATAAAAAGCCAGCGTGCAACATTGTACCAAAACGACTCTGAGGAAATGTTGAAAAACGGAGCTGGAAAAAATGCAAGAAAATTCTTGAAGCTGATGAAACTGACGGGAGTCGCAAACAACAGTTCTCCAACAAACAACGTCAGTGAAGAGAAATGACAGGAACACTTTGAATCCCTATTTCAAGAGCCAGTCAAATCGGGAAACCCTCCAAGAGACAAACAAGAATCACCATGGACAGACGTCTCTGACAAAGAGGACATCTTAGAAATTATACAAAAACTGAAAACCCCCACAGCCCCAGGACCCGATGGCATCACAAACATAGACCTCAAACATTTTCCAAAGAACTGGGCACCGTTTATCAGCAGGGTCTTCAGTAACTGCACAAACTCAAGAACAATCCCGAGATCCTGAACAACAGCAATGGTCGTCCCAATCTACAAAAAAGGCGACATGTCAGACCCATGCAACTACAGACCAATTGCCCTTTTGGACACGATCGGAAAAATCTACAGGATGTTACTGTTAAAAAGATTTCAAGACTGGGCAAGAACAGTATCATGTGCGGATCCCTTACAAGCCGGATTAAAAAAAAAAACTCCACAACAACAGTCAACATCATGCTACTCAGTATAATCAAGAGCAAAGCACTCGAAGGCACATCCAGAATATTTCTTGCATTCATAGATCTAACACAAGCCTTTGACTTAGTGGACAGAGAGAAACTGTGGGCGAAGCTCAAAGCTTGGAGATGCCCGGAAAACATCCTCGCTCCGATAAAAGCTCTACACAAGGACACAACAATGAGGGTAAAACTGAACACCAACGGTCTACTGTCGGCAGAAATACCAACGAGCCGAGGAGTGAAACAAGGCTGCCCTCTGGCCCCTGCTCTATTCACAGCGTTCATCCACGACTTGAAAGACTCAGGCCAAGCCGTCAGAGCTTTCCCCCCAAAAATTGGTGGTGAGCCAGTGCAACGACTGCTATACGCTGATGACATAACTCTGCTGGACAGAACTGAGATAGGACTGCAAAGGCAGCTGAACAACCTCTCAGAGTACATTGAGCAGGCAAACCTGCTAATAAACAAAGCAAAAACAAAGGTCCTCATTCTGGAACGGACTTCGAGAAGATCCAAAACCTTCCATTGGACCTTAGAAAAAGTCAAAGTTCAAACTGTCACAAACATCAGATACCTGGGAGCAATGATTGACAGTACAATCTCAGAGAAGAGCATGCAAAGGGAACTCTGGAGAAATGTTTGCTCCCTGAAAACACAGGCCAGAGTCCTGGACAAAAGATATGGCCGCTTCTCGCTGATACCAATACTTAAGTTCAAAGCCAAAGTGGTCCCCGCACTAACTTACGGTGCAGACGCCATGCCAACAATTCCGGTCAACATCTAGCAAAAAATTGAGGGCTTTTTCTGGAAATCAGCACTGAACCTGCCAAAATCAACTCAGACAGCTGCTATCAGAAGAGAACTAGGCCTCACCTCCTTAAAAGCGACGGTGGAATTCAGCACTATATCCTTATTCAGGAAAACAATTCTCCCAGACGCACTCCCTCTCTACAAACTGATAGACACGGACATCAAAGAAGGAAGGTGCAACATGATAACTAACTGGGCAACACAGAAAAGAACCCAGCTCGAGCATATCGTATGCATGGAAGAGGACTTGATCCAGAATACCCCCAAAATAAAAAGGAAACTGGCAGAATCGGACTGGATTGCTACCCAAGAAAAAGCCAACAAACAAGCTTTTGCTCCACCTCCCGCCCTTCTCAATGAAACTAAACAAAACTATGCAGCTGCTGCGGAGATTTCCAAATAAGCGGATGAGTCACACCTACGTAAGAGCTCGCCTGAACCTGTTACTCACAAACGAAATCCTACACGTAAGAGGACAATCAAGCAGCAAAACATGTTGGCTATGCAAAACTGACCAGACGGAGACAGTGCGACACCTGCTACTGGTTTGCCCGGCTACTCTACAGAGTCGAGAAACATACCTACGCCCGATCTCAGAGACCTACATTGTGAGCGAAGAAGAGGTTTGGTGGCAACGATTGACTAGCGGCCAAAAAACATCCTGGTCAATTGCTACAGTGAAGATCCTCCAAGCTGCTCTAATACAATGCAGTAAGGCAAATTCCGACAGCGCTACTTCGACAGAACAACCAGAACTCAGAAACAGCGAAATGAAATAATAGAACTTTGAATACAGAAAAAGACAAACGAATCCTTGTCAAATCAAGATAACTTGATACACACAAGTAAAAAAATAAATTAAAAAAAATCCCCATTACCACTTGAGCCCCATAGGGCTCAATGGGAATGGTGAGGGAGCTAACAACAGGCCCGTTAATGACGGGCCCATTGTTAACATGCTGGTCCCCTCACGGGACCCGCAAAGGATGTCTGGTCTGACCAGACATCCAGAGTGGGTCCCGCAAGGGGACCTCGTAATAGGGCAGAATGGGTTTAATGGCGCCAGCACCTTTACCGGCGCCGGTAAACCCATTCCGCCAGGGTTTTAATGAGGCCCAGTGTCTCTAACAAAGTGATCCCCAAAATGTCTAGGTATTCCCCAAGCCCAGCACATACCAACAGTGCCCCTCATAATGTCCAGGATGAGTAGCATGTGGCAGGGTAGGGAGGGGATCGTGCACATCTGTATGAAAATGCACAATTGTCCCTCACTTCAATAGAATTTATAAGCAGTTCTGGCATTTCAGGTAGGCGGATGGGGGGTTCTATTTTTGTAAACACCGTGACACCACATATTGAAATAAAAAAGGAACCATTTTTTGAAACGCAGAAATGTCATAGTAAGCAAAAAATGTAAATATGTGGGTTTTGAAAGCAACATGGTGTGTACTGGCCGCAATGTGAATTGTGTCGCAAACTCGGATTGAGCATCACAATGCAGCACCTGTCTCAGCATTTTGCATCTATTCAAAACATTATTAGCTGTACTGCGAATAAAAAGGCTCTTGAACATTTGAAAGAAGGTGCAAAATGCAACACATGACCACTTTTCCATTGGCCATAAGACATGCACCCAGACGTCTGTGACTTTCCACGAGATAAGAAATCTCATTAATCGAAGAGCTGCTGCTCCAGTTCGTTCTTTCACTTTTACTGTGTTGTATCAGGTGCCAATGTGCCTGCAGCTGGTTAGACAAACATAAAGACCATTTGCCTGAAGGAAATGCCTTTTACTTTCATCTTCTGTTATCAGATAGTGCTTGTATGTGACTAAGTATTCCATTCGAATTTGAGAATTGTCCGTGATGTTCTAATGGGCTGGGAGACAACTCTTCATAGACACCACTATGCCCCTTCATTGCTGATGTGGGGGTGTGATAATTTACGTGCATTGTGCTTTTGTTTCTGTTTCCTTATCCAAGTTATTATGTTGCCTGCCCATATCCCTATGCATTTGGTTGCCCTCCATATTGCTATACATCCTGACAAATGGCGTGTTAAGCTCTGCACATGCATACAGTCAAAATGCACAAAAACAAACAAATAGACCCTTCAGCCTCCACATAATTAAGCCCAGAGACCAGTCGACACAATAGTACCTGCTAATTGCATGAATCAGGATGCCCCGCAGGGGTTCCACAAGTCTTCAAAGATGGATCACTAGTCCTCCTTTCACCATCATGTTCCTTCTCAAAGGGATGCAAGCATCAATAACTTGCACCCTCTCCCCACCCACAATGCAAAACATCTTCACACATGGTGTGTCTTACTGGTCAAAGCCAAATATTCAAAATTCATAAACATTAACAAACTGCCCATCTTGTCCCTGCCTAAATGTTGCCTAACTACATCAAGAGAACACTATACATAACAACAATTGCTGATTTAATCCAGAAGAATGCGCCAATGGGTGTGGGGCAAGCCTTAGAAGATGGCACAGCAGTCCTCTTTTGACAGTAAGTTTTCGTCTCCAAGGGGTACAAGCTTCAATGACATGAAACTTTGTGCCCCCTCAAGACATGGTGTGTCTGGCTGTTCAAAGCCAGACGGTCAAAGTGCACAAAGACAAATCAAGAGCCCATCTTGTTTCCACCCAATTATTGCATAACTAAATCAAGAGACCACTGTAAGCAATAGCATTCTGCAGGATGTCCTACCATGATGAGGGACTGCCGGGGTACGGTGCACGTCTCTGAAGTGGGCACATCGCTCTTTTGGTCACTGTTATCTTGAACATGTCATGTGACTTTTTTATGTCATTCATCAAATGGGTACTTTTCTAATAATAGCTTTAAGAACAGTCCACAATCCGACCCGCTTCTAGCTGTCATCATCTTGTCAGATCGTGCGTCTGGCAGGTCCAATGCAGACGAGACAAACAAACAAAAACCAAAGACGCAATGGAGGTAGCCATGGTGCTATTAGCGCCGTGGCTGCCTCCATACCGGGCTCCAAAACCGGGTTGCTTCAATGAGGAATAACCCGGTCATTCCAACATTGGAGGACCCGGTAATTCCTCCTTGAAGGAACCATTCCCCATTCCCATTGAGGCCCTATAGGCCTCAATGGGAATGGGGAGGGAGCTAATAACGGGCACGTAAATAACGGCCCGTTATTAGCTCCCTGTTCCCCTCGCGGGACCCGGAAAGGTCGTCTGGTTTCACCAGACGTCTGTTCCGAGTCCCGCAAAGGGAACCTCATAATAGGTGCTCCCGTAATGAAGGGTGCCGGTCCCGTACCGGCACCCTTCATTACGGGAGCGCCAGGGTCGTAATGAGGCCCTCACTATCTAATGTCCGGCCACATATCCCATGTACACATCCTGAACACAGGGTTTAAAAGTGGGTGTAACTCAAAATTCTATCATTATGAAAAATCTTTTATGGCACATACTTATAGTCATACCAGCTGTACCCCACAACACTGAGCACTAAAGTTAAGCTAGTTTTTTTCTCATTTATTTATGTGTTAAAGGTGCTTCCATGAACTAAGTTTCCTCCTCAGCCGTCTTTTTCGTACATACAAGAAAATACCAAAACAGTTGTTTGAAGTGTGCTTTAACTTGCAATTACAATTTTTGATGTTGCTAATTTGAAATTTGAAAAGATGTTTAAATACTTGGCCCATTTTTATATTATGGGATTTGATTTTGTGCAATTGCATTGTGTATTCTAAAATCCCCAGTTCATTTTCTTTCCAGAAGTTGCTCTTGTTAGTAAAATGCCATCTTGCATCGCCATTGGATGTCCCAACACTGCACATAGCAAGATGAACTGAATGGTACTACACATTTAGTGTATTCCTTCTAGGACAATAGCTCCTCAACTGTGGCCATCCACCAGAAGACATAATAGATGGGAAAATGAAGTGTTAGGGGATAAACGAGTAAGACGATTCTGTGTATGCAGTCAACATGTCAGCGTTGAAAGTGTTGGAGAAATTTAGCAAGGGCCATCTGAGGCTGACTGAGATTACTTGCTACAGCTGTACCAGCCCTCTTTGCACATCAATCTAGGCAGGTGAGTATACGGGCCTCATTACACGGATGGCGGTAAGGATTTACCGGTACCGGTAAATCCTTACCGCCTTACTACGAGGTCCCTTTGCGGGTTGGGGGATTTAACGCCTGCTTTTTGCAGGCGTTAAAATCCAACCCGCTAAGGGACCTCGGAGCTAATTACGGCACCGCAAAATTGCGGTGCCGTAATTAGCGCCTTCCCCATTCCCATAGAGCCCTATGGGGCAGAAATGGGAATGGGGAAGGGCAATGGCGGAAGGGGGATTTACCGCCCCTCCAACCTTGGAATGGGGCGGTAAATCCCCTTTCCGCCAAGGCGGTGCCAGTATTTTACCGGCATGAGCCATGGCGCTAATAGCGCCATGGCTCACCGCCTACTGTGTAATGAACTCAGAACTTTTGCTCTCTTGCATGTGTACTTTATATGTCCGAATTTCCCCTTTGCTTCTTGGCTCTCATTTTTAGATTGCTGGATGAGGCTTAGGTGGCTACGCTACCGTCCGACACATTGCACTCAACCCATGTACCCCCGTCATGGGTTTGTTGTCCATTGATGTAAATTGTTTTAGTTGGTTGCAATTGAGATCAGGCATGTCATTATTACCTGTTCGTGTATTGCCGTGGATGAGTGGAAAGTATTGCTGCATAACATATACAGGGTAATTCATAGAATCCAGCGCACAAGTAGCGCACGCGGCTGGCGCACAGCGTGCGCCTGCGATAGTCTGCGCCAGGCACGTGCGCTAAAACAGATTTCCGCGCACAGCGTATTCATGGATTTCAAGCTCCCAAAACAGCCGTGGCGCAGAGAATCGCAGCGAGCCTGCAGCAGCGCCAGTAACGCCCCCAAGAACGCCCTCGCGCACGGAAAAGCCATCAAAAGCGCTAAATCATCGCTAAGGGCTGCGCTAACCCCGGACCACTTCACAGGGCAGGCAAACAAGGAAAGCAAAGCGGGCAATCTCCAAATCAGGAGTACGCGGGAAGTACTACACGCGACTAGGCAGGGAACGTGAATCACAGGGGTACGCGGGAATCATCACACGCGAACAGCCAGGGTGCGTGTATTACAGGGGTAGCGGGAAGTACAACACGCGATGGGCCAGGGAACGTGTATCACAGGGGGACGCGTGAAGTAGGACACGCGATAGGCCAGGGAACGTGCATCACAGGGGTACGCGGGAATCATCACACGCGAACAGCCAGGGTGCGTGTATTACAGGGGTAGCGGGAAGTTCAACACGCGATGGGCCAGGGAACGTGTATTACAGGGGGACGCGTGAAGTAGAACACGCGATAGGCCAGGGAACGTGTATTACAGGGGTACGCGGGAATCATCACACGCGAACAGCCAGGGTGCGTGTATTACAGGGGTAGCGGGAAGTTCAACACGCGATGGGCCAGGGAACGTGTATTACAGGGGGACGCGTGAAGTAGAACACGCGATAGGCCAGGGAACGTGCATCACAGGGCTACGCGGGAATCATCACACGCGAACAGCCAGGGTGCGTGTATTACAGGGGTAGTGGGAAGTTCAACACGCGATGGGCCAGGGAACGTGTATTACAGGGGGACGCGTGAAGTAGAACACGCGATAGGCCAGGGAACGTGTATTACAGGGGTACGCGGGAATCATCACACGCGAACAGGCAGGGTGCGTGTATTACAGGGGTAGCGGGAAGTTCAACACGCGATTGGCCAGGGTACGTGTATCACAGGGGTGCGTGGGAATTATCACATGCGAATAGGCTGGGTGGGCCCCCACAGGTGTACCCTGTACACCCTCCCCGGCCCCTGCAGGCAGCCCACAAAACAGTGGACTACCCTGCACACCTGATCATGTCCCCCTGCACCCCCATCCACCAGGGGCACCCTCCACCAGGCCCCCACCCATGTCTCCCACCACCCCCACCCCCCAGCAGTGCAGGGGCACCTGCCATCAGGCCCCCATCCATGTCTCCCACCACCCCCAACCCCCATCCACCAGGGGCACCCTCCACCAGGCCCCCACCCATGTCTCCCACCACCCCCACCCACCAGCACTGTGGGGCACGTGGCCAGCAGGCAGTCAGGCAGCAGCCGATGGCAGGTGGGAGCGTGCTCAGGGTTCTTGGGGACTTAATTTCGGCCTCCTGGCCAGGAGCGTGGTCTTTCGTGTTAGAACGCGTGGACAGCCTGATAGGGAGTGATTTTGCACCTGAAAACCCCACACTCATCGCGCGAAAACCCGTCACCAGCATATGTGCGTCAATAGTTACCTGCACGTGCAGTGTCAAAGCGTGTGATTGGTGAAAAGTGAGCGACACGCAGGAGTGTCGAAGCGCGTGATTGGTGAAAAAGGATCCACATGCAGGAGTGACAAAGCGTGTGATTGGTGAAAAGTGAGCTACACGCAGGAGTGTCGAAGCGCGTGATTGGTGAAAAAGGATCCACATGCAGGAGTGACAAAGCGTGTGATTGGTGAAAAGATACCTACACGCAGGAGTGCCAAAGCGTGTGATTGGTGAAAATGGGCCAAGCACGTACACGCCGTAAGTGACGATGTACGTGTGGGCCTGTATAAAAGGTAGTGTTGAACACAATTTCCTTGTACGTGCTTTTCGTGGAGAGCGAGTGGGTGAATTCGGTACTTCTTGTCGTTTCACACGCGATTTACTTCACGGCGTTTCCAGTTCGTACTCCCTGTTACCTCTGACAGCTCTTTTCTCTTTTTCCTCTTGTACTGGTTTTCCTGGGCCTGTTCCCTCAAACAGTGTCCCCTTCTACAGTTGTCCTGTCTCCTCAGACAGCGTACACCTCTTCTTTTGGCGGGGGTGTTGCCAACCAAAAGTGCTATTTTTTCACGCTCTTTTACCTGGCAGACGGTGAGTCACGCACGTATCTAACATCTGTGCTTGCCCCGTGTGTAGCCTACCCCTTCAGAGGTCAATCTAGGCCGCGTGTGACACGCATACGTTCATTGTGTTACTGGATGCCACAGCGTAGTGCAGGGTTTTCCATCAGCACACGTGGTCTAGGAGGGGTATTGTGCACGTTCCTTAACTTTTTTGGGGTGCCTGTGCGTTGCGTGACCCGTCATCTTTCCCCAGGGGTGTCATATAGCCTTGCCACTGCACTAGGGTACGAATACCATCTGGTACCCAACCCCTTTGACACCCAATTGCCCAGGACAATTGTGCACACCCACTCCCATACGCACAATACCATCAGTGCCATGGTTGGGAGGCGTGCAAGCCGTAAGGGTGGCAAAGGTGGCCGAGCCACACGTGGTGGCCGTGGAGGATCCAACAGGGGACGTGGTTGTGACTTGCAGGGCGCCCCTGTTCCCCCCAGTCTGGAGGAACAGTCAGGGACACCCATGCCCCCCCCCCCCCCCCCCCCCCAGTTGAGAGTCATGTGGCTGATACCAACCCTGATCAGCCCATGTCGGACCAGGCCATTGTGGCACCAGACCTGTCCGAGGGTGATTCCATCGCTGACATCCAGGTCAGCAGGTCCACTGCACGTGCACCGGTGCACATTGGTGTCATCAGGGCACGCGCATCTATGCCAGATAGGTCATCTGCTGGCCCCCGTAGCCAGGGTGTGGCTCAATCCACCCCACCTCTCATACACCCTGCCAAGACTGTGTCGGTCCTAGTTCATGCACCTCAGATCAGGCCTGACCCCATCCCACTACCCCCAATGCCTGCACCTACTCCCATGCTGAGTGGGCAATCACACACACCCAGTACAGAGTCCACCACGGCTCCTGCCCCTAGTGTCCACAGCGGCGTAGGACACTCTGGATCCCCACCCCCTTCCAAGCGCAAGAGGAAGAGTGCACGTCCGGCACAGGCTGATGCCCCAGACACGGCTGCACAGTCCGGCCCATCAAGGAAGCCAAGCTTCACAGACGCCGAACTTAATGCACTTGTTCAGTATGTGTCAGATCATGATAGGGAAATGGTCATCGTTGCAGGGTCCAAGACCACACATGCCAGACGCCAGGCACACTGGCAGACCATTGCTGACAGAATAAGTGCCCTTGGAGTAGTGAGGCGCACAGCTAGTGATTGCCAGAAGCGCTGGAATGACCTTAAGCGCAGGGCAAAGGATAAGCTGGCCTCAAGTCATGCCGCAACCTTGGTGACTGGAGGTGGGTCCCCAGCACAGGAAATAGAACTCACACCACACGAGTCCGTAGCTGGATCCTACGTCACCGAGGGACAACTCCAAGGTGTGGGAGACCTCCCTGATTACGAGGCATCATCCGGTGAGTGCACATGCATGTGTGTATTATCCATGTGCATGGTGTGTGTGTGAAGCATTCATGTTGGGTGCCTGTCAAGGGGGTGTGTGGCAGAGTTGATAGTGGCACCCATGTGCCTCATCCAGTATGTTCAGTGCAACACCATCTGGCCACAGCACTATCCCTACTGGCAACAGTGCACATATGGGCCAACACCATGGAAGTCGCCCTTGATTAGTAATTTTGTCACTACATTGTTGCTCATACTCCCCTGTCTATTCATCTGATGTCTTACATACCATTCCTCTCCTTTCCCCCAGCCATTCAAGTTTCATCTTCACATGCCTGACATGCAATGATACCACATGCTAATGCGTCCTCTGTATATAAATGGCTACCAACATGCAGTCATACTGTGGATGTAGCCTTGACATCCACCTCCTTCCTGGGTCCTTTGGTACCGTCTGGTTCCAAGCCCCATTCCCTCACACTCCATGCTGCTCTTCATGGTCTATCTTCCATGACTTCTACAGTTCAGACCATCGTGCCCTACGCACGACACCTGCTTGCCAAAAGTCAAATGAGGGCAGCCTGCCCTCCAATGCGACCCACCCTATTGCTGACCAGTGCATCTGAGCCTACTCTAAGCTAACTCTCACTGACATCTGCTCATACATGCCTTTGCCTGTCCCATAGACCCTTCACATGGTCCCTGTCCTCTCTCCTTGCTCCTCTTCCACCATCATAGGTGGGACCCGTTGGGGTGTACTCCTGGCCTCCTTCCAATCCTCAGATACCACTATTGATGTGCATGGTAATGGGAGCGTCTCAGTCCAAGGCCCTTAGGCCAACCTCAATCTCCTTGAGAAATGCTACCCACATCTCATCAACTTCCTTACCTCTCCTGCTGTCCCCCCTCCTCTCTCCTCATCAATCCTGCACTGCCTCCCTGCACCCTCCCATGAACCTTCTCCGCCTCCCACTCCAACTCCTACACATGCGGCACCTCTGATCTCTAGCACTCCCCGTAAGTCCTACAAGGCTGTCAACCTCCTCCACAATTACACTCCTCTCACTGCGGCTGCATCAGGCATTCCTCCGATAACTGTCACTTACATGAGGTTATGCACCTTGACATCCTTGGTCTCATGGAAACATGTCTGACGGCCAGCTCTGTCTGCATCCTTGACCCTCTCCTTGGCCCGCCACTACTGTGCAGGGGGGGTGTGCCCTTGGCTTCCCTGAGGGTATTCCTGCCACTGTCACACCTACTTAGACCTACTCCACTCTGGAATGGCTTGTGTGAGGTTTCTGTCCACCACACCTTGACAATCTCAAACAGTGCGTACTGTGTCTGGGAAAACTGGTCAAATGTACTACTTCCTTTCTGAGTGTCCTCACCTCTCCTCCTCACTCATGTCCCCAGACACAGAATTCCTCATCCTTGGTGCGGTACGCATCCACCTGCATGCCTGTTGACGCCCCCACGTGACCTTTCTGTGACCTCAGCAACTCCCTCTCACCCTCTAGACTCCCGTCTGTCCCTACTCATTCTGCAGGGCACACTCTTGATGCTCTGATCTCATCTGACTTTCCCCTCTCCGTCCATCTCTGCACTCCTCTCTCCTGGAGTGATCACATTCTCCTCTCCTCCCAGCTCACCCTCAACACCCCACAGGCAAAGCCACCCTCACCACTGTCACACACCTTCTTGGTATTCCGACCCATGAAGTGTGTGTCAGTCGAGGCTCATGCTGCCAAAATCTCCCCCCCATCCAGCTCCCCCTTAGGCTCACTCCCATCCTGACAGGGCCCACTCCATGCTCCACTCCATGTCAGGTACACTGGATGTCTTAGCCACGGTCATGACCACCTGTCTGAAGCCCCATGCCAATGCAGAGTCCTGGCATGACTCGGATCTTGGGAACCCAAACCACAGGTGCCGGGTGGCAGAGAGGGAATGTCCTGCATCATGGCCATCCTCTGGCAAACTGGCCTGCCACATGCTCCAAAGGCAATAGCGCCTCACCCTTCTCACCAAGATGAGATCCCCAATCCAAGGGCACATATCTGCGGCATGTGACAACTCTGCAGGACACATAGAAATCTGAAAGGACCTTGCCGAGCCAGAGGCAGTGTGTACCTCCCCTGTCACCTCCGAGCCCACAGCACAGCATGATTGTCTCTGTACCCCTATAGGCCACCCCCCCAGCACTTGTCTGCGCCTAACACCATCTGCCCTTGACGTCAAGTCCTACTTACCTTGTACAGCACTTCCAGCCGCCACTCCCCCTTGCACTTCATTGTGCCACCCACCCCTGCACTTGCGTGACATGAATGACACCAGCACCAGTAGTATTGTTGACTGGCATCCCCTTCTGCCCCACCACCCCTCAGTGCTCCGCTGCACCTACAAACATTACTTGACCGGTGCTTCACGAATGCAAAATTATTCCGTTACAGGTGTTGGGGAGGTGGAATCACAATGTTTACTGCATTATGTTGATGTAGACAAGGCACTGTGCATCGTTGCCAATTTGGACTAGCAGATCCATGTACAACATGTATACTAATTGATGTGACGATGCAATGTCAGGACCAGAGTGGTTGAAATCCAAAAAAGTAGCCCTCCTCTCCCTCTTCACTTGGTGGCTATGTCACATGCCATGTGTGTGATGGCATGTGCCTTTGACATGGCAATCACCGCCCAATGTGTGATGGCAGTGCTAGGCATCAAGGTGAGCAGGCGTTGCTCTCCAATCAGTACATAGTATGCCCTGAGCCTCCCCTACAGACCCAGTGATGGTGAATGCATAGGAGGACTCCCAGTCATGTAGGACATGTGTCGTAGGACTACTGCCTATGTTGTTCATCAGCCCTTGTTGCATGCCATGGTGCTAATGCCTGTTTCCATTTTTCTCTTTCATGTCTTTGCAGGGGACGAAGCACTTGTTGATGCTGGGGATGTGGTGGTGGAGCCGTCCCAGGAGGGCAACCCGGGCCGACCTACCACAAGTGAGGGACGTGGTGTGTTTGTGGGTGAAAACCCACAAGTGCTGCAGGCCGTGCTGTCGAGGGGTGTCTCTGGGGGTTCCTCCCCCGAGCAGTATTCAGGTGTAGACTCGGAGGATGACACCTATGTGCAGTCGCAGGTGAGTGTTCTTGGGAGAGAATCTCCTCTGTCCGACCCACCTGCAGCCAGGCCATTGGCCTCAATGGGGATGTCAGTGTCGGCAGATCAGCCTCTGGTGGTTACGGATGCAGGGCCACACCACCCAATCTCTGATCCTGTTCCTGGGGCTGCAGATCAGAGAGGGAATGCAGTCCTGCAGCCTGAGGCCTTGCCGGCACAGCAAGGCGCAGTCCGCCTTGCCCCAGGCAGGTGTGGTGCCCGTCAACGTGGTGGCCGTATGCCACCTGGCAATACCGTATGGGAGCAATCCATCTACGGTATGGCCACCCAACAGGCAGCATCATCCGAGATGATTGCACAGGCCATGGATAGGGTGGCCACTTCCATTGTCCCCCCAGAAAGGCTGATGGAGCGACTGGAGCAGGCTACAGAGTCCATCTGCCAGGCACACAGGGAGGATATGTTGGCGTCCAACATGGACAGGCGGGCGGCACTGGCGACTCTGGGGGAATCACTTTCCATGGAGTCCCAGCGCCACAGGGAAGCCCTGAGGGAAGAACTCCGTCACCTCAGGTCGACCCTGTTAGAGCTTGAGGCTTCATCCCATAGAAGGACAGAGGAGCAGCTGGAGCGTCTGACACGGACGCTCTCGGCCGAGATGCAGGCAACTCGTGCGGAGGTCAGGTCATCCCGGGAGTTACTGCATGGGGACCTCCGCATGATTATAACCCAGAACCAGAACTACCAGACCCGCCTGCTTGCAGCCATGGAGGAGCAAACTCGTGCTTTGCGTGGGCTGCCTCCCATTGTCACACCATCTTCTGAGGCAGCTCCCCCACCTCCAGAGTCAGCTGCAGGGTCTGGGCAGAGCCATAGCGACTCATCTCCCACAACAGAGTAGCCGTGTGGGCCACGAGCCTATGGGGTGTTTTCCTTTCCCATGATCCACACAGGTGGATTGTGGCGTGCATCCTGTCCTCGGACCTCATAGGTGGCCCCCCCCCCCCGCCGGCCCTTTCATGGCCATTTTTTCTCTTTTTCATTTTTATTTTGCAAGAGTGTTGCCTTGTGTGGGTACCTGGGCATACACTGTATTGTGGCTGGGCACATGCAGGCTTGTCCTGAGTTTGGTTTCGATGCTTGGGTAGCAGACATCCACACCCCTCCTGCTTCCCTTTCCATGGGCTTGCAAAGGGTGTGCCCAAGTGACAGCAAATTACACGGTGACATTGGACTCCCATGAGCTGTTGGCCAGTCCATAGTCAATACTGTGTAGACATTCATAGTGTTCATTGTTGTTGCACCTAACTATGCATGATGGTATGATATGTGCCTCTACTTACATATGTTGCTCATGTTTTGCAGGTATTTCACACAGATCTTCACAAGGGCATACTCTCTGGAGTCACACTACATGTCGGTAGATGTGCACTGACACTTTTGCATGGCGCCATCACTGTACATCTGGACGGTGAGGACATACCAGCTGAATCAGGTAATGAGACTACCATTGATTACATGCAATGTGTCTTGTTTGGGTGGGCTTCAGGGTGGGTTGGTGTGTAATTTGATAGAAATTACTCTTACACAGGTGTGTAGTAGTGGCTCCAGGGCGGTTAGCTGCTCAAGTGCGGCTATGTTCCATTTGGGGCACTGCTATTTGTGACACTGGTGTCATGTTGTGATGGCCAGTTTGTTTGCTGTCACATACCATGACATGGTGTCCTCAGTGGCGGGACTGTGAAGGGAGTGGGTGACATGGCAATGTTGTCATGTAGTGAATCGCCCGTGGCAATGCATTTTAGATTGAAGGAGTTGTGTCTTTGCGTTGTGATGCATAGCTGGTGTATGTGTAGCTAGGGGTGCACACATATTGACACTTCCATGTTAACAATCTCAGGCTGATGTGTATCTGACAGTTCATTGTCAAGTAATTTTCAGACATTGTCAGGTAGAGTCATCATTGATTGTCAGATGGTATGTGCCAGAGCAGTGTGCACTAGCCAGCACTGTGATTCCTAGGTGAAGAAGTTGGCCACCAGTTGCGTACGGGCTGCCTCCCCCCGTGCCCTTTCTCCTCCCATGCGCAGCGGGCGTGCATGTGGTTGTGGATGTGGGGGCACCACCATGTCCACGGGCAGGCCCCGGCGTGTTGCAACGTTGTGCAGGACACATGCTGCCACTATGATCCTGCACACTATTCGGGGAGCATATAACAGCTGCCCGCCAGAACGGTCAAGGGAGCGAAAGCGTGACTTGAGCACTCCGAATGTGCGCTCCACTATGCCCCGTGTAGCAATGTGGGCTGTGTTGTACCTTACCTGGGGTGGCGTGGTGGGGTTCCGGATTGGGGTCATCATGTGGGGGCTGATAGGGTAGGCACTGTCCCCTGCGGAGGTGGTGATGGGTATCATTAGTGGTGTTGTGTCATGACCCAGTATCTGACATGCATGCATGTGGAGTGGCATTCATGCTCACCAAGCAGCCATGTATCTCCATGCTGGCCAGCCTCTAGGTCCCGGCATAGGGTAGACATTCTGTAGATGAAGCTGTCGTGGGTGGACCCTGGATAGTTGGCATATACTGATGTGATGATTCCCTTGGCATTGCATACAACTTGGACGTTGATGGAATGCCAGTGCTTGCGGTTTCTATAGATGTGCTCTGTTGCCCTGGGTGGACGTAGAGCCACATGTGTGCAGTCAATTGCACCAAGCACTTTGGGGAATTGAGACACACCATAGAATTCCTGGATGCACGTCCGCCTTTCTGCATGAGTCCTGGGGAGATATATGTGCCTGCGGACTGAAGGCCGTGCAGTGATGATGTTCAAGACCTGGTGTAGACAGCGTGACTGCGTGGCCTGTGACACACCACCCACTATGGCACTTGTCCGCTGAAAGGATCCAGTGGCCAAGAAGTGCAGTACATTCAGGACCTTCTGCAGGGGGCTGAGTGCTTGGGAGCACAGGGTGGGTGATGTGAGGTCATCCTCCCACTCACTGACCAGGTCCAGTATGATGTGTGCTGGAAACCTGTACCTCCCATACACCTGGTCATCAGGCATCCCGAATAGGCTGGTTCTGGGTGTGAATATTCTGGCCCTGACTCTCCTCCTCATCCTCCTTTGGTAGCCCACTGCCACTGCTGCTAGGAACGGTATGTTCATCCTGGCATCTGGCTTGTTTATTGAAAAGTGCGCAAATTAATGCCTTGCGCGTGTAGTAGGCAGCGTGTGAGCCTCGCACCCCTGGAATCGGGTTCCCACTCCTATCGCGTGTGGAAATTCCCACGCTGCAGGCATACAGGTGCGCTGACGTACTTGCCTGTGTAAGTGGCCGCGCGCCCCTGAAATACACGTACATAGGCCAATGGCGTGTACGCGCACTTTTGGCCAATTACACGCGATGAAATACACGTACATAGGCCAATGGCGTGTACGCGCACTTTTGGCCAATTACACGCGATGACACTCTGACGTGCAGGATTTCCACGTGTGCTCCGTCTTCACGTGCTGAGTGGGGAACGCCCGTGCGGATCACGTCAGACGCGCTTACGCGATGAGGGACTCTGGTCCAATAGAATCGCGTATGCGTGCTGACGCACTTACGCGCTAAGGGCCTTTCCTCGGATTTCACGCTGACGTGCAGGAATTTCACGTGCCAAATCACTCCGTATCAAGCTGGCCACCCGAAAACACACGGAACACCACGCTCCTGCCCCGAAGGCCGAGTTACTGCCCCCCAAGTGCCCTGAGCAGCCTCCCACGTGCTATCTGCTGCTGCCTGCCTGCCTGCCTGCCTGCTGCCACCGTGCCCTGCCATTTGGTGCCTGCACATCAGCCATCTGCAGGGGTCCAGTTGCTGTGTCCACCCCTGCTGGAACTGAAGACTCCCAACTGGGATTACATCGCTCCACAGCCCAGCCCCAGGACCCAGTTGCCCACCCACACCTGCCTCTGGGGTTGCCATGTCGGGCACTTCTACATCTGGCACCAGTGGCAACCCCAGGCCAGAGGGGCAGAGGGGCACCAGCTTCACTGCCACCGAAGTTGGTGTCCTGGTGGAGCATGTCCTGGGGCAGTATGATGCCCTCTTTGGATCGTCCCGCGCCAGCAAGGAAGGACGGGAGAGGATCTGGGCCGACTGTGTGGTTGCCATCAACGCGGAGGGGGTGGCAACCCGCAACGTCTTGAAGATCAAGAAGCGCTGGGAGGACTTGAGGTCCAGGACCCTTGTGAAGGCCCGGCGCCTCGTGGAGGGGGGCCGGGGCCACATGAGTTCCATCCAGAAGAGGGTCCTGGAACGCGTACGCCCAGCGCTCCACGCCCAGATCCTTGAGAGGGAGACCCGTCTGGAGTTGAGTGGTAAGTGTCCAAGCATCACTGTGTGAGACAGGGCATGTTGCGGTGTGCTGGTTCTATGATACTTGCCTGTATGTGTGCCATGTGCCATGTATGCATGTATGTGTGCTGGGACATCATGGTAATGCATGTGCGACCAGTGATGTGTGACCCACATGGTTGTTGCATGTGTAGAAATGCGGCATGGGGAGCACTATGCAGATTTGGGACATGAGAGCATGCCAGTCTCTGTACCTGGACATGGATGGGGGTGAGGATGGGTGCTGATGCCAGGTACATATATGGTAGCCATGTCTGTGTGCCTGACCTGCATGTCTGTGACTTGTGCATGCCATGGATGCATGACTCATGTGTGTGACAATGCACAGATTCAGTGACGCACCCACCTTACCCTTGTTTTGCCTGTGTTTGGTGTGATTGTGGCCAGATGGATGTGACTGAGGTGTAGTGTGTGCATGTGATATGCATGAGCCATGATGCATGTGAGTTACATTTCATTGAATGTTTCAAGAGTCAATTGGACATGCATGGAAATGTGCATGGCATGCACCATGCCTGTTACTGTGTGTGTTTTGCCTGGACTGACCCATGTGTTGTGGAGGGACATGATGGAAGTGTACTTTGACAGGGGTGCTCATCTGCTATTGCTTCCTGTCTAGGGGACCATTGTACAGTAGCCTGATGCTTGTGTTCTTTGTCTCCCTCTACGCAGCGGCTAGTGAAGAAGAGGGCGGAGACGGCGCTGTGGAGCAAGGCGGTGGGGATGCCCCCACGGCTGCAGCGGAAGGGGTGGGTGAGCCCCCACAGGGGCCTGCTACGGCGGGAGACGGTGAGGAGCCATCCAGGTTGGTGGTTTGCACAGAGGAGGAGGAGGCCGACACTGGTGCACACATGGGCCCTGGTGGGAGCATCCCTGCTGGTGCAAGTGGTGCAGTCCAGGGCCAGGGGCAGGAGGCAGCACAGGTCACCGTGGAGGGGCCTGTGCATGTCGCTGTCCCTGACCCTGTGAGTGCACCACCATGCACCAGCAGGGATGCCCCGTCCCAGGCCCGTCCGCAGGTAGAGGGGATGTCCATGTCAACTGACTCCCCTCCACCTGCGGCCGTGGGAACCCCTGGCCGCGTGGAGCAGGTCCTGATTGGGGTCGCGATGCGCACGGCTGTGATTCGTGATGCCGTGCGTGCTTCCCGGGAGGAGCACGCACGTCATCACGAAGTGCACCGTGCCGACGTGGCCCAATTGGGATCGGCCATGTTCGGGGGGTTCCTGCATGTGTTGGCCAATCTGACGGCCCTCTCCTCCTCTGTGCAGGCTATCCACCAGTCGTTCTCCTTGCCGTCTTCCGGCCCAGATGCCACCATGGCCCCCTGTGGACCTGCCCCGACCAATGCAGCCAGCTCGGTGGGGATCCCATCCCTGCCACAGTTGGGAGTCGGAGGTCCAGCAGGGGTGGACGACACAGCAAGTGGACCCCAGCAGATGGAAGATGTGCCGGCATCATCGGGCAGGGCACGTGCACGACGGCGTCGGTGGTTACCATCAGCCTGGATGCCGTCGTGCTGGCAGAGGCAGTGGCGTCGCAGGCAGCAGCGGGCTCGACGTGGGAGGCATCATGGCTCAGGGCCATCAAGATCGGAGGGGCAGGCATCGGCCGGAGGGCAGGGCAACCCTGGCATGGCGGTGTGTTCCGTGTGGGAGGAGTTTGGCCAGCGGATAGGTGCGGAGCGGCAGCGGGCGGAAGAGGAGCGGCTCGCCATGGCCAGGGCGGAGATCTCCATGCATCAGGCATTGAGGCGGGCTGAGTGCCTCGAGGAGGCTCGCAGGGAATTTGGAGAGCACATGGGGTTGTCCCTGCGAGACCTCGGGGCCAGGACTGAGTCCCGCCTCCAGGACATTGACGTGGAGTTCGAGGATGCCCTGGCCAGCATCACCAAGTGAGCCGCAGGACTAGCCCGCTGCCTTTGTATATAGTTTTTTAGTTAGTTAGTGCTAGGTTTCCTTTATTTAATTTTTTTTTTTTGGACCGCTTGGACAATGGCCACTTCTTTGTACATATTTTTTTAAATAGTTAGTATTAGGTTTAATTTGTGGTGTTGGGCTCATGGACCCTTGAACAATCCTGTAAATATAGTTATTTTTTGTGAGATAAATTTTTTAACTTTCATATTGGTCACACCATGTCGTAATGGTTTATCTTTCATTTCATTCTACATGTGTTTACTTTGGACGAAATCTATTCATTTTTCTATCCTTTGTTTTTTGGTTTCTCATTTTTGTTCCCGGACATGGACCTTTTATTTGCTTTACCAGATAGTTGTCAGAGTTTACTTTATTTTTATTTTTTAATACATTTTGATATTATCTTACACTTGTGTCATTTTTTCTTTGGTTTCTTACATGCCATGATATGGGTTTTGACATTGACTTGCACCCATTGTGTATGTGTGTGTGGCAGACATGTGTTCTTTTGCTTACTTGCCTTTGGGGTTGTGTCATGTGATTTCATTCACTATGTGGGTGCATGCAATCCTTGCCTGGGTGTTTGTGCTGGGTATGCTGGTCATTACTGCCATTATTGTGTATCGTCAGGACCAGGGGCCAGGGGGACATGGGTGGGGGCCTGCTGGCAGGTTCCCCACAGTGCTAGGGGTGGGGGTGGTGGGAGACATGGGTTGGCCATGGGTGGGGGCCTGCTGGCAGGTTGCCCACAGTGCTGGGGGTGGGGGTGGTGGGAGACATGGGTTGGCCATGGGTGGGGGCCTGCTGGCAGGTTGCCCACAGTGCTGGGGGTGGGGGTGGTGGTAGACATGGGTTGGCCATGGGTGGGGGCCTGCTGGCAGGTTGCCCACAGTGCTGGGGGTGGGGGTGGTGGGAGACATGGGTTGGCCATGGGTGGGGGCCTGCTGGCAGGTTGCCCACAGTGCTGGGGGTGGGGGTGGTGGGAGACATGGGTTGGCCATGGGTGGGGGCCTGCTGGCAGGTTGCCCACAGTGCTGGGGGTGGGGGTGGTGGTAGACATGGGTTGGCCATGGGTGGGGGCCTGCTGGCAGGTTGCCCACAGTGCTGGGGGTGGGGGTGGTGGGAGACATGGGTTGGCCATGGGTGGGGGCCTGCTGGCAGGTTCCCCACAGTGCTGGGGGTGGGGGTGGTGGGAGACATGGGTTGGCCATGGGTGGGGGCCTGCTGGCAGGTTGCCCACAGTGCTGGGGGTGGGGGTGGTGGGAGACATGGGTTGGCCATGGGTGGGGGCCTGCTGGCAGGTTCCCCACAGTGCTGGGGGTGGGGGTGGTGGGAGACATGGGTTGGCCATGGGTGGGGGCCTGCTGGCAGGTTGCCCACAGTGCTGGGGGTGGGGGTGGTGGGAGACATGGGTTGGCCATGGGTGGGGGCCTGCTGGCAGGTTCCCCACAGTGCTGGGGGTGGGGGTGGTGGGAGACATGGGTTGGCCATGGGTGGGGGCCTGCTGGCAGGTTGCCCACAGTGCTGGGGGTGGGGGTGGTGGGAGACATGGGTTGGCCATGGGTGGGGGCCTGCTGGCAGGTTCCCCACAGTGCTGGGGGTGGGGGTGGTGGGAGACATGGGTTGGCCATGGGTGGGGGCCTGCTGGCAGGTTGCCCACAGTGCTGGGGGTGGGGGTGGTGGGAGACATGGGTTGGCCATGGGTGGGGGCCTGCTGGCAGGTTCCCCACAGTGCTGGGGGTGGGGGTGGTGGGAGACATGAGCAGGTGTGCAGGGTAGTTCCCTGTGGTGTGTGCTGCCTGCAGGGGCCGTGGAGGGTGTACAGGTAATGCCTGGGAGCTCACAGCCAAATCGCGTGTGCAACTTCCCGCTCACCCCTCAAATCCACGTTCCCTGCCATATCGCGTGTGGAACTTCCCGCGCGCCCCAGAAATCCACGTACCCGGCCATTTCGCGTGTGCAACTTCCAGCGCACTCCTGCAATCCACGTACCCGGCCATATCGCGTGTGGAACTTCCCGCGCGCCCCTGAAAACCACGTACCCGGCCATTTCGCGTGTGCAACTTCCCGCGCACCCCTCGAATCCACGTTCCCTGCCATATCGCGTGTGGAACTTCCCGCGCGCCCCAGAAATCCACGTACCCGGCCATATCGCGTGTGGAACTTCCCGCGCGCCCCTGAAAACCACGTACCCGGCCATTTCGCGTGTGCAACTTCCCGCTCACCCCTCAAATCCACGTTCCCTGCCATATCGCGTGTGGAAATTCCCGCGCGCCCCAGAAATCCACGTACCCGGCCATTTCGCGTGTGCAACTTCCAGCGCACTCCTGCAATCCACGTACCCGGCCATATCGCGTGTGGAACTTCCCGCGCGCCCCTGAAAACCACGTACCCGGCCATTTCGCGTGTGCAACTTCCCGCTCACCCCTCAAATCCACGTTCCCTGCCATATCGCGTGTGGGACTTCCCGCACGCCCCTGAAATCCACGTACCCGGCCATTTCGCGTGTGCAACTTCCCGCGCACCCCTCGAATCCACGTTCCCTGCCATATCGCGTGTGGGACTTCCCGCGCGCCCCTGAAATCCACGTACCCGCCCATTTCGCGTGTGCAACTTCCCGCGCACCCCTCGAATCCACGTTCCCTGCCATATCGCGTGTGGGACTTCCCGCGCGCCCCTGAAATCCACATACCCGCCCATTTCGCGTGTGCAACTTCCCGCGCACCCCTCGAATCCACGTTCCCTGCCATATCGCGTGTGGAACTTCCCGCGCACCCCTGCAATCCACGTACCCGCCCAGCCCATATCGCGTGTGGAACTTAACGCGCACCCCGGTATGCACGCACACGTTTATTTTTTCTCTCTGCGCGTGTCTGTGTTTGTGGGTACCCCTTTGTACGTCATTTGTCCAGGAGGGCAACAGTATTGTACATTGGTCATGTCTGTATATAGGTGCTATTTGTTGGCGCGCCTTTTAGCGCACATTTCTTGCAGGCGCAGACACGCTACCGCCTGCTTTCTTGTGGCGGTCGTGTTTGTGCCTGTTTGTGCCTGTGCGCTGCTTTGAGCGTGCGCTTTTTTGCCCTATTCTATTCCATGAATACGTGTTGTATGCGAGCGTGTGGGCGTTCCGCGCACTTGCCTCCTGAACTTTCCCCGTGCCGCCCACATTCTTCCCCATTCCGAGTGTTGTGCCCCATTTTATTCCCCATTCCGAGTGTCCCGCCCTGTGTTCCGCCTACTTTAGAGCTGTGCGCTGCGCTCGGAGTGATGGCGCAGTGGCCGTGGCGCACGACGTTGGTTGACCTGTGCGCCGGCCTGCGCCGCGCGTTATTTCCGCGCACGTCCTCTGCTTTTCTTGCGCAGGGACTTCCATGAATCGACGTGCGCTGGTTTCCCTGCGCTTTGCGCTGATTTTCGGCGCAGCGCACGCATTGGCCCCTCTGCGCCGGGATTTTCGGCGCACATTTATTCCATGAATCGGCTTATTAATTTCTTTGCCGTAGCAGGAGTAAAGTCTAATATCTTACAGTTGAGAGCAAGGATGTCACTGTTATATGTCTGTGTAGTGTCTAGATAGAGTGAAATGTATCAACCCAACACATTTGCTCGTGTCATAACTGTGCCTTTTCCTCTTGGCCCAATTCATTTCTTTGACACAGGAGGAGATGTTCTGTGTAGATGCACACAAAATACATGCAAAGTCATATACTGCAGCTATGTGAAGGATTTCTTTAATTATTGTGTTGTTGTAGCCTAAGACTGCCACAGGTAGACGTTCAGTTGTGCAGACCCATCCCCTGAACAAAAAACGAGGGTGAGTACCAAGAAACTGAACTGGAACTTTTTGTATCACTTCTCTCTAAAAGTTTGCTCTTTTTGGCTTGCTTACACTGCTGAGTTACTTGTTAAGATTTTTTTGCACATTATAATTACTATGTTGAAATAGTATTTTTATGCAAAGGTATTCATTTAATTTTCAAGGCCTTCGGCGGATTTGATGTTTTAGCAATCCGAACCATCAGGCAGTGTGCTGATAAAAGATGCCGATGTGCAGTGGCCTGAATTGAGTTACAGCACAGAGCCATGGATTGTTATGAAAAACCATTTCTACTCTTCAGTGTATCCGCCCCACCTGCCATTAATTTTAGAAGAGGTAGTAGATTTCAGTGCCGATCAATATCATTTCCAATCTACACCATCAAAGCCCAACTTGCATTTTCCAGAGGCAGTTTTCCTGATTACGGTTAGATCCCATGCACAATACTTATTCCTTTTTATGCCTGCGAAAAGCCTAAAAAATATTATGCATAATAAATAACTATTCCCATACTACTTACAGTATTTCTAGTGTCGGAGAAATGACTACCACGTTTGGGACAGAAGAAAGTACATTGCCAAACAAAGGCCTCTTGTGAGGACATACATATTTTGTTTGTGAGGGCTGTGAGGGGTCAGAAATGAGAGACGGACACAAAGTTGTAGGGTTCCCAATCTTTGCCATGTTTATTAAAACAAAAAGGGTGGGATAAATGCCTATCTGTCCCTATCCTAATGAGAATGTCGGTACGTATGAAACTAAAAGTAAAATTGACCTTGTGTCCAAATGGTATTTGACCCTCGCATTAACACATACAACTCTGTGCAAGGTGAATGTCTTTGGTTCCAACCCAACAAAAGAAAGACCTTGACAGTTCAAATAGGTAATTTCTATAAAGCAACCCTTGTGTTCAGGAGTTGGCTCCCTTGCCCTGAACCAATTCAGGAAGCCTATTGGAAATATGTTGTACCCACAAAGTTCGGTCCAAATGAAAAGTGTCTCTTTGGATTTTAGCAAAGCAAAAATGTCTCATCCATATAATAAAGTTGTCAGAATAGCCAAACACTTGTCTTTTATGCAGATCACTTTTCTGAGGAGGACAAAACCAAATGTCTCTTTCATAGAACATGGTTTCCAGAATTATAAGGTTTCTCTCCTACACAACTGGTCCTCTCCTGGAACACTCCCCTGCCAGGATTTTCTCAACTTAATCCTTCATTTTCCTGGTTTACTCCCCTACCAAGAACATCTTTAACTACAAAGAAAACGCTTGATATCCTGGTTCACTCTCCTGCCAGGAATATCGCCTTCTTGAATCACACAGACCTCCTTGTGAACTCTCCTGCCAGGTGTCTTCTTCCATAAAGTCTCACTGCCTGATACTCTTATCAGGTCTTCCTTCTACTTTAGATATCATGCAAACATGCTTCTTTTGTAACAAAACGTGTTGATGCCAGTGATTACTTGTACTAATTCCCCCCATGCAGACCTTTCATATATGAGGGTTTGTTCAAGATGTTTGTCAACCTTTTTTCCAATGTCTCATGCCTCTTGACAATGCTTGCTCCAGATCTCCCCCAACTAACATCTCATGTCAGGAGAGCTGTCAAACATTTGCCTCTTTATCTCTCAATGGGCCTCATTATAAATTTGCCGGTCCAGGAACTACGGTACCGTTAAGCTTGCCGGGAACGGTAGTTCCCAGACCGGCAAACTACGATTTGTGCTCGCAGGGGCCTTTCTGCCCATCAGGTCTGACCTGGCGGGCACAGCGGCATCCGCGAGTACAACATTTCGGGTGCACCGGCACCATTCTGAATGGTGCCGGTGCATCCGACCTCACCATTCCCATTGAGCCTTGCGGGGATCAAATGGGAATAGGGAGTAATGGATGCCAGCCACTAGCAATGAGGACATACAGGGTACCACCAAACTTGTAATGAGGCCCAATGTCTCTTGACTTATAGCAATGCTGGTTCCAGGTTTCCCGCCACTGACATCTCATGTCAGAAGAATTGTACCAAGTTTGTCTCTTTACTTCTCTCTCAGTGTATTTTGGCTTAGGGCATTGCTGGTGCCAGGTGTTTCTCAACTGACATCTCATGTCAGGAGAACTGTACTAAGTTTGTCTCTTTTCTTCTCTCCCAATATCTTTTGGCTTAGGGCAGTGCTGGTCCCAGGTTTCCCCCAACTGACATCTCATGTCAGGTGAACCCTACCAAGTTTGCCCCTTTACTTCCCTCCCAATGTCTTTTGGCTTATGGCATTGCTGGTTCCATGTTTTCCGCAATTTACATCTCGTGTTAGGAAAATTGTACAATGTTTGCCTTTTTATCTTACTTCGATTCAATCAGCATTCAAAAGTATTCTTTTAGCACGTTTTCACAGTTTCGCATGTCTTGGGCCCCTTCCACTCTCAGGCTGATTCACCAGTTATCAGTGCTGTCGCTGTAAGCGTCTTCCACGAGGCTGGCTTCCCCACTTGAGCAGCAGTTTGTTTAGTTCCTGCCTCATCGTTCTCTTTCTTGGCCGCTGGGAACTGCACAACCTTACAGGGCCTCTTCTCTCCTGATCCCTCTGCGCTTCATACCGGAGTCTCTCTTCTCTGGTCTGAAACACTGCCGTCCTGCTGCAGGCAGATGTTTTCCACTTCTCTCGCGGCTCTTGTTTTCTTACCTGCCTCTGCTGCCAGTCTCTCTTTCCGCTCTGCATAGTCTGCAGCTTCTTTCCTGGCCTCTTCCTTGAACCTTCAGCTATAGAAAACCTTCAGGCTTAAATGTCCCGCACAGTTGATTAGGTTTCAAACATCTAGACTGCATCACATGTTTACAGGTCACATTTCCTCCACATTGACCCATTGGTCATCTTCTTCATCTCAGTGCCCGGGGTATAATGGGACTTGGAGTTCATATATATTCTAAACTACTCAAGGTAAGATTTTTTGAACACTTGTTGGAACAGAGTTTGTGAAAATCAGGTGATACTATGTGAACATTATGTGGAGTGTTGTGGTGCTCAAGAGTCCTAGCCAGATCAAAATCTCTATAATCGAGGGATGTTGACTGCAAAAAAAAAGTTTGTCCACTGGGGAGGATTTTAATACACAGTGGTTTGGATTTTAACAGGGGATAGATTTGAAAAATGACAATATGCCATCAGGTATTTAGGGACCATGGGGTCCACCTCTTCATAAAAAGAGGAATAACATGTCTCTTCTACAGAGGTCATCACATCTCCCTGAAAGCCATCTCCTCCAATGTGATCCTCCCAGGGTCAGGATCAGGTAGCGGCGGCCTTCCCCTGGCCACATGGGAGGAGGTTTTAGGCTTGGGGTCAGTGATGACTCCACAAGATTCATCAAAGGGCTCCCTGCTGGATATTTTAAAGCTGATCAAATACACCACATTGATTGTCGGTACAGCGTGTGACAAACCATTGAGTCATTAAAAAAGAAATGTCATTGCAATCAACTTGACAATTCAATTTTCCTGTAACAGTGAACACTACTGCCTTTCTTGGTCCGCTGAACTACTGCTTTGAAATTTTGCAGCCGGAGATCTGCTAAGTCCAATTGTACTTTTGTTTAGTGGTTCAACAATCACCAAAATCGTGGCTTTTTGCGACTTCTTTGCACTACAGCTCATGTCAAAGAACGGTGACTTTAGATACCAGAGACTATGGGCCTCATTACACGGTACACGGTAGGCGGAGAACAATGGCGCTATTAGCGCCATGGTTCATGCCGGTAAAATACCAGCACCGCCTTGGTGGAAAGGGGAATTACCGCCCCATTCCAAGGTTGGCGGGGTGGTAATTCCCCCTTCCACCATTGCCCTTCCCCATTCCCATTTTTGCCCCATAGGGCATAATGGGAATGGGGAAGGCGCTAATTACGGCACCGCAAATTGCGGTACCATAATTAGCTCCCTCGGTCCCTTCGCGGGTTGGTTTTTAACGCCTGCAAAAAGCAGGCGTTAAATTCCCCAACCCGCAAAGGGACCTCGTAGTAAGGCGGTAAGGATTTACCGGTACCGGTAAAATACTGGTACCGGTAAACCCTTACCGCCTACCGTGTAATGAGGCACTATACCTCTTAACTGAACTAGATGAGGCATCGCAGCACGAGCAGGCAGCACTGGACCATGCTGTATCAGGAAAAGGGCTTTGGTTGGAAGCTCATGGTCAGCGTGACGGACCTGGATTTAATGCTTAATACTGCACTTATAATTTTAAGAACTTGTGCACTAAAGACATGTTAATATTTGAGATGGAAACGCATGGTTTTATAACAACAATTGAACATCTTCAATCCAGAGGTTAAGAACAAAAGTGGTAGACACTGTCAAACATGTCAGCATCACCCAAGTCATGCAAGAGATGTTCCCACGGATCAAGCAGCAATTCAAGTTATGTCCAAGTCTGTGGCCAAGAAAATAAATGCTGGTGTACCTCCTGCAATTGCGAACAATCAGAAGACACACTAGTCAAAAAGTGGCAAGCACTTCTGCACCATACTGCCAACAAACATGCATAGGAAGCAAACAGGCACTATCAGGCCTGCGCACATCCCCCACTGAGGCAGGAACAGGAGATCAGGAAGAAATGGCTGGGTTGCCACTTCATACAGCCCTTTTGACGATTGCATGTGACAAGTGGCTGAATAGAGATTTGAAGGGCCTTAGAGAATGTTGCCACATAGGGGATTTAGTTTTCAATATGTGCTGAAGCCATTGAGTGACAGAAACATGCTGCACAAAAAACAAATATGACTTGGAAAAGCTCCATCTGATTCAAAGCGAAAATCATTATCAAGAGCTTCTGAAACACAACAACAAACAGCAGCACGACTTGCCGACCAGAGGACAAGAGCAACTTTCTCCAGGGCAAATGAGATGCCAGCGCAAACTGAAGCAAGACTTGCTGACATGAGGACAAGAGCAACATCCTCCAGGGCACATGAGACACCAGAGCAAACTGAAGCAAGACTTGCCGACTAGAGCAACATCCTCCAGGGCACGTGAGACACCAATCGATCAGGTCACGGGCAACACTGGGTGCCCCAGCTAGTATTGTATAAAATATAGGTTGTGCATTCACTACAAGGAAGTATTGCTTTTATAGATATCTTTGACTAACGTATATCTAATATTCTTGTATGCAATTTAATGACTACTATTGGTAAGCAAATGCAAATATGTTGAAGCCAATTGCTCTCTGGGTGAACTGTGCTACTTTGTTTTCTTTTATTACTTTATTGAGTATGGCAGGAGAATATGGAACATGGCATGTGTGAGAGACACAGCCTCAAAATTAACAGTTGACGTTATTATCAAACTTTGTGGGGTTGGTTTAATGCCTACCTGGCCCTAACTCTAAGGGGATTGGGCTGTGGATGTCGGTAAGACCAAAACCAAGTCCGCCTGTGTCCAAACCTTTGCTTCCCCTAACTCTTAAACCGAATGTGATAGGAGATTTTCTAAAAGGAAAAATGGTGACTCAAAAAAAGGAAATATATACCACAGCTGGTTTTATGTAGTCTTACCAATAGGTGTAGTTATGGCAGTTCAAAATAGTTCAACTAGAAAGGGTTGCCCATGGAACCTTCTACGTAGGGCTCTTGCCGTAAGTCAATAGAGTTCACACTGTCTCTGGGTCTCTTGGGGTTCCCTTCCCCAATCTTCGATCCTTCCAGTTATAAACAAAAAGACACAGTTCCTGCTAGGCCTCTCAGAATTCCCTTCCCCATGTCCAGGCCTCTCCTCACAAAGTTCCACAATGTCTTTAGTGGACCTCTTAGGGTTCCCTTCCCCAGGTCAAGGCCTCGCCTGAAAAGTTCACAATGTCCTTGTCGGCCTCTCAGGGTTCCCTTCCCCAAGCGGAAGCCCCTTTTGTTGTCAAACAATAAAGTTCTCCTTGTCAGGATGTACCTTTTCATTGTACAGTTCTTTCATGGGGGTAGTATCAGAGACTTTCGAAAACGCCAGGCTCTTCCCAGGTGTGACCTCTCCGACCTCTAACCCTTCTCCTTATTCTCTGGCATCTTTTCCTCTTGTGTGCCTCTTTTACGCTGTCCTTTTCCTTTTTACTGTGCTTCCTGCACACCTTCTTTTTCTGTTGTGCACACTTGCACCTTCTTTCCACCTTTCTGTGCCTCTTGCACACTTCTTAGTTTTCACTGTGCTCTCTTGCACCTTCAGTTTCTCACTGTGCTCTCTTGCACCTTCATTTGCCCTTTAACATGCCTCTTACAATCTCTGTATTTCTTTCGCGTCACTTGCATCCCCTTTCTCACTTTCCGGTTGCTTGCACCCTCTCTTGACTGTTTGTTTTCGTTCTCACTGTCTCTTTGCTGTTCTCGGTTGCGGGTCGCTTGCAGCCCTCCCCATACATTCGGGTCGGTACTATACTGGTATCTTGGTACGACTCAGACCTTGTCACTGTTAAACGCAAGTGCAGGGTGGCTGAGAGGAAATGGCGTGCTTCCGGTACATCCTCTGGCAAACTGGTTTGCCGCCTGCTCCAAAGGCAATACCGACTCTCTGTCCGCACCAAGAAGAGAGCCCGCATCCAAGATCGCATCTCCGCGGCATCTAACAACTCGGCCAAACTCTTTAAAATTTGCAAGCTGGCCAATCCTGCTGCAGTCTCTATCTCTCCTGTCCCCTCCCATGCCCTCTGAATGCCCCTGGCTTCTCTTTTCATCTCTAAAACTCAGGACATCCTGTCCTCTGTCTCACTTCCTCTACCCCTCCTCCATCTACTACCTGCTCTTCTTCTGGCCCTTCTGCGGCCACCTCTCCCCTCTGCCTTTCCGCTGTTCTCCTCAGACAAGGTTTCTAGAATAGTCTGATCTATGAAAGTCTTTTCAAAACAGGTTCACCCCTGTTCCTCCAAAACCATCAAGGGCCATATTGACACCCTGGCTCCTGCTCTGGCTGATTTCTGCAACCACTCCTTCACTGCTGGAGTCGTCCCCTCCCCCCTGAAGCACTCCCCATGTGCACCCTCTTCTTAAAAAAACCCTCTGCCAACCCTTCCTGCCCGGCTAACTATCGTTCAATCTCCATCATTCCTTTCCTGAGCAAACTCCTGGAAAAGCTGGCCATCTCCCAGCTTAATCTTCACACTGAATCTGTTGGTTGTTTCCATGCCAATAACACGAAAAGAGGTAGAAGGGAAAGAAAGCCTGTAATAGACCGCACTCAAAATAAGGTCAACAACCTTTAGTACTTTACATTAGGGTCAAACAGGCATCTTGTTTGTGTTCCACAACGGTAACCTTTGGATCAACAACGTAATTGAAAAAAGATCTGCCCTTATTTCATTAAATTAGCAGACAGTTTCTAGAAAAATAAATATATTTTTATTGATAAGCGAAGAGTCAATCATAAAAATATGCTAAGACAATACATGATGCGAAGAGCAAAGTAGTACATGTGTAGAAATTGTACTGACATTGAGTGATTCAAAAGAAAGGAAAAATGTGATTTACTTCTGTTCAAATAGACCTCCCTTGCTCTTCAGTTTCAACAACAATAAAAATAAAACAAGACATCAGTGCAACAATATAGAGAAAGCAGTCAATCAGTCTAGGGTGTGGAGGGCAGAACAAGATGAACAAGGTGATTGTCCTCCTACGTTTGAGGTATTAAATGCACATAAAGTGTCTATGTGCAAGTGAAATTACGCAATAGGTTTAACCCAGTTAACAGAGTTTTCTCAAACAATATCTCACTCAACATATTTCACACGCACCCTTCTCAACATACAATCTTCCAACATGTTTCTTTCCATCACCCATACAACCAAAGAGGGGTATAAAACACAAATGAAGGGAAATTCGTCAGGGAACTGTCACGTCTATGTCTAGAGTAAGTGCACTGTGGAGCGCTGTTGTAGCTAAAAAACCCAAGAACCAACACGTCAATTGGGTCACTAACAATACAATTCTATTTACAGAGAAAAACAAATAATGGTATACAATCAATTTTCCACTACAATTTTTCTATAGGATATACATCCACAAAGAAACTCAAAAACCTTTGTTGAATCCACTTGATACCATCAGTATAATGGTCCAGGAGGTCAAAAGATGGGGAAGATTTATTCCATTTAATACTTTTTTCTTTTTTTCTTTTTAATGGGTCAAAAGAGCAGTAAATGCACAAAGTATAGAGGTCCTCACTGTGGGTTGGTAACCTTCCGGAAAGCACTTTTGGTGGAACAACCGGTTATTCTTAAAGGGAAGAATTCACATTCAAGTTGTGAGTATATTCCCAAAGTACGAAATCCACTGGAGTGCGGAAAGCCCTGTTACCTGTGGCTAGTCCTTTCTCCGTGCTTCCTGCCGCACGGTCTGTCGTGCGCAGACAGCTTCAAACAGTCTGTCCTCCCTTCGTGCAGCGTCGTCATCCGGAAAAGGGCGTAGGCGTAGCTGGATGCATGACCATCAGTCTGGCTTCAGAGCTGCCAGAAGCTCGGAAACTGCTCTCCTGAACATCGTGAAGACCTGCTCTCCAACCTTGATTCCAACACCCCCTGTGTCCACATCTTACCTGATCTCTCTTCTGCCTTTGACACGGTCAACCATGCCATCCTGCTCAACCGTCTCTGAGATAACCTGGGTAGCACCGATTGGGCCCTGGCTTGGATGACCTCCTTCTTCTATAATCGACCCTTCCAGGTCCAACTTGGGTCCTTTCTCTCCTCTATCTCTATCTCTACCTGTGGTGTTCCCCAGGGGTCTAACCTCTCTTCCTGGCTGTTCAACCAATACCTGGCACTTCTTGCCCACTTGCATTGCCGCCTTCTGCCCCAACATTCAGTGTTATGCGGATGACACTCAACTCATCTTCAGGCTCCCTTCCGCCACCTCTTCTCCTTCTCTCATCTCGGACTGTCTTGTCACCATCCAGGAGTGGTGCACCACCAATTACCTCTGCCTTAATGCCAGTAAGACTGAGATTCTCTTCATCAGTATACCTGCTCCCTCCTTTCCTGTTACTCTCTAGCTGGTTGCTCTTGGTCCTCTTCCTGCTCCCACCTGTGAGGCTAAAATCCTCTGAGTCATCTTCGACTCCACACTTTCCTTCTCTCCTCACATCTTTGACATCTGTAAGAAGTCACACTACCAGCTGCACCTTCTCAGAGGTATTCTACCTTTCCTCTCCTTCCCCCAGAAGCTCACTGTCTTCAGAGCTCTGGTTCTCTATAGGCTGGACTTCTGCAACAGCATCTTTCGAAATCTGCCTGCCTCTACTCTCCGCCCTCTGCAACTCATCTAAAACAGGACTTCGAGACTTGTCCTTGGCCTCAAGCCCAGGGATCGTATCTCGCCAGAACTGAAATCTCTGCACTGGCGACGAGGATTAAGTTCAAAACCCTCTACATTGTCCACAAGGCCTTCTGGGGCCTGGGACTTCAATACCTTCAACTCACTCTTCCTAAATATCTTCCCACTCGAGCTCTTCGCTCATCTGCCTCCAACTCCCTCAGGGTCAGTCGCTTCTCCAAGCAACGAGTTGGTGGTAGATCTCTTTCTTCGTCTGGGGCCTCCCTCTAGAACAGCCTCCCTGCCTCTCTGAAACTTGAGGAGAACCATCTCCGGTTCCGGAAGCACCTCAAGACCTTCCTCGTTGCTTCTGTTGTCTCTCCTCCTCTCCCCTGCTGATCTCCTGGCTGAATCTGAAACCGCACTGGCTACATGGCTACAGTATCCAGGCATTGCTTCAAATATATAGTTTCGAATGCCAAAGTTTTGAAAAAAATGCTTCGAAAAATGAATTTTTTTTCTAGGTAAACTTTTTTTTGTAACTATAATGTGTTTTAAGGGGTAAACAAATGGGTTGCTGGGGGACCCCCCCATTAATTTTTTTTTTTTAAATGCATTTTTTCGATGTTTTCTTTCTCAAAACTTTGGCATTCGAAACTTTGGCATTCGATACAATCACTAGGAACCCATGGCCACCCTCTGATCTCGGGCCCAGGTCCACTCCCCACCAGTTGCACACCTGCCCTGCCCCCCTGGCAACCCTTGCACTCAGGGACTGTTCTGTATCCCTATAGCCCGTACTTGCACTTGACAACTGATGTCTGCACTGACCCTTGCACTTGCCACCAGCTGGCCGCACTTTTATTTATTGTCCTTTTTGATCTTACTGTAATCCTATGTACTGCACTGTCCCCTTCCCTTTACCCCCTGCACTTTCCCCTTCCCCCCTCCCCTGCACTTGCACAATCTCAATGTTACCTGGCATAGTAGGATCGCTGTCTCTGTCCTCCCTCTGTTTCCCCTTCCTGGCTTCATTGCGCCTTGAAACACTTGTGTATAGGCGCGTTATAAATGCCATATCATATCATATCTTACACCCACTCTTGGCTGTTTCTGCACCGCAGCACACTTTGCTGTCTTTCATTACTTCTGCGCCTCTAGCGCACCTTTTATGTCATTTCCGCTTTGCTTTCTTTCACTGCTTTCCAGCTTTTGCTTGTTTTCAACCCGCTTTCGCACACCGGGCTCTTCTTTCAACAATGCTACTGCTCCCGTTCCAGCCACCCGCATGCAACTGAGTTTCTCTCTTTCTTATGAAACTCACCAACAGTAGCACAGCGCCAGCGAGCAGGTCAAATGGGTTTGTGTCGAGGGCAGTGTCTCACCACCTGCCCCTCAGATACCCTTGGGGCCGGCACACATCCCAAGGGAGCAAGCATTTCCCTGAATACTGCCAGGAGGATGCAGGCTGTCTTTCTCCAGGTCCTTGCAGACACGGCTCCCTAGCCATGCTGCAGCCCCTCACGAACACCGGGCCAGCGCCTCAGCACACCGTTCTCCTCCGGATCCTCCAGTCTTCTCTTCCTGCAGCTCCCTGCTCCTTGGCTCCTCAGGTCCAGTCAGCATCCCCAGCTTGCTCTGCTGTTTGTATAAAACCACACCTTTTTATAGTTGAAAGGAGAGTCAAGTAGAGTCAGGTGTAAATGGTCATTGTTAAATGCCTGACCCTGCCTGACTCTATTAGTAGGACAACCTAATGGTAGTTGGTAGCAGTCTTTTCTCTGTTTCTCAAAGCGTTTATTATAGGCAATCCTTACTAGTCTTGGTCACTTCTTCTTCCCAGTATTAGCTGGAAATGGGGAGGTGGAGTTCAATTGGGATTGGAGGTTAGATCTATTTACTGGAATAATATAAGGGGTTCGACAGGAGGGATAGGGAAATCCTCCAGCTCTGTTTTTATTTAATGAGATGACTTCCCCTGTTGGTGGAGTATTCCATATCCGTGATGTTCTGTTATACAAGCATGGGTCTTGATAGTATTTCCTTTGCTCTAGATTGGTAGAAGATGAATGGATATTAATATCAAAATCCTGTCTCGGTTTAATTTGTATTTTCTTCTCACGCAATTTTAGGTATTTAACTCTTTTCCTCCTCCCTTTTGGTTCATGGATAATTGGACTTGAATTAGGGACAATGAGACCTGGAACAGAGATGAGGGAATCAGCATATCCCATAAATTCCTCTCCTTTCCTTACCGTCTCGTTGGGATACCGCGTTTCGTCCATGGATACCTCACTCCCGATCTCCAAGAACCCTCCACCCAGGTTAGCCTTCCCCTCTTGCCAAACCCAGGTTCTGTACCGAACAGTGATGGCCGTCCCCTGGCCACCTGAGAAGAAGATCCAGGGGGTATATGAGCTAGAATACCCTTAGGGTCCTCAAAAATGGTAGAAGTGATAAAAAGGCACCAGTGCAATGATATCAATTTCTAAAATACAAAAGTAGATGCTATATTAATGACAGAATGACCTGCTTGTGACATCTCAACAACCTGATGACAAGCAATCAATAGGACAGCATAAGTTATGTTATTTTATCAACATTCAGTAAATAATATCAACATCTTTCCCACATATCTTTAGGTTTTTGGTTGTGCTGGACCAAGTTAATGTAAACGTCCTCCCATTCATTGGGGATTGCACGCTCGGGGTGCATTCAGCTTGCATAGGACTCTTGTTTGTTTCACACTGCTTCAGTATGTATTTTTCTGGCAATCAGACAAGCAGTGTTGAAACGTCTGCATTTAACAAATGAAACTTTCCCAATATCTCCCAACAGATACTTAATGGGTGCTAATGAGGGAGGTATGCTGAAGATCACTTGGAGAGATTCCTCTGCCTCAGATCAAAAAGTGAGCCGCTCCTCATACTCCTGCAGCATTACCCTACGCACAGACCATCTTTCATCAATGATGGATGAAAATAAGAACGAATAACACCTGTCAAAAGTAGCAACATGAACACCCTAAGAGAATAGGGACTGCCTTCTGTTAGAACAAGAAGGTAACTATGACGTTGTGACCACCTAACACAATCTTATGTAAAGAGTTGGGGGTGTTTTTGTGAGGGGTGTCTAAGTACAGCACCAAGACTTTGATGTATGCCTAGTAGATGTGGGGGGGTCCTTAATGAGTGTTCTCCTATATCAATATATGGAGCATTAGCATTACTTGCTCATATTTGAACTAAGACATTTCCTTAACCACCCGGCTCAAAAGTCATTCTTGACTTCTGACTTTGTCCCCTAGATCGAGCTGGGTGTCCTGCCATACTGACAGTGAATTGACTGACTGCTATAACCAAAGAAATCGATCCTGATGAAGACGACAGAAGAAAATAAGTCATTGAAACCGGTCGACCCGAATCTTTTACAGATGGCTCTGATCTAAGAGAGACACACAAATGTAACATTGATGACAACTGACCAGACCCTAAACGAGATAGGACATTAAGGGCCTCATTACACGGAAGGCGGTAAGGGTTAACTGTCACCAGTAAGGGTACCGGTGACCGTTAACCCTTACCGCCTTACTACGAGGTCCCTTTGCGGGACCCGACCTTAACGGCTGGTGTAGACCAGCCGTTAAAGTTGGGACCCGCAAAGGGACCTTGGTGCTAATTACGGTACCGCAATTTGCGGTACCGTAATTAGCTCCTTCCCCATTCCCATTATGCCCTATGGGGCAAAAATGGGAATGGGGAAGGGCCATGGAGAAAGGGGGAATTACTGCCCCGCCAACCTTGGAATGGGGTGGTAATTCCCCTTTCCTCCATGGTGGTACCGGTATGGTACCTGCGGTAACCATGGTGCTAACAGCACCATGGTTTACCGCCTACCGTGTAATGAGGCACTAAGTCCCTTTAGTATTCACCATGTCTCTTTGAATCATGATTTGAGTAATTCAATAAGAAAAACAGCACGAGTTGGTCTAATTAATCAAACACAACTCACTCAGATAGCATGACTAAAAATGGCTCTAGAGAGAGACAAAATCCTTTTATGTTTCATGTAACTAAATTGTATGGAAAGGACAAGCACACCTCCTGGAGGGTGAATACAATTACAGGTACTTTCCCAGCTATAAACAATTCCCACGTGAACGGCCTTTCCTATCCACCATACACACACAGGACACTTTCTCCTGATTCTGTCATTTTTTATGATTTATTACACGCATGATCTCATTGTAGTATCATGGTGTGTCTCTTTCTATCCTATTAGATAGGCGTAACACCAGCGCTACCTAGGGCAAGTACACTACGGAGGGACAGAGTGTTCTTCCTACCAGGGTGAGGGAAAGGGAACACACTGACAGTGTAAATTGAATTAAGTTTAAGAAATTGATCTGTATACCTGTCTCACAACTGCCCATGAGAATTCAGAATGATACCTGTATACTTGATGATCTGTGGCCCTGGATAAACCTGTGGATGTACAGCAGCTGAAAATGATGAAAATGGACCGGCATCTTTCAAGCCAACGGTCTGGTGGATGTCACATGAGATCCCTGGACTAGCTGCAATTGGAACTGGATAGCCATCAAGATGTATGGGAGGTGCGACCTCCTGGAAGTACAGCTTGCTATCCGATGACTGTCCCAGAAACAACATCTGACCTCCAGAGATGGGCAGCGGGTATATTGATAAATCATGGAGAAAAAATGTGGGAGTGAGAATTCCTTTAATCAAGTACGCTAATTTATATTGTAGTTATGGTTAAGTTGCTCAACCCATAGGAAGAGCACTTTTTGGGGAGCTTAAAACTTCGCCCCCCACCCCCGGACGAATCCTCATGAAACTGCATAAAAAGTATATAGCCCCGTCAGATTGATCCTGCAAAGTTTGGTGAGGTTTTGCTAAGGGTGGGCAGCATTATAGGGGCGGGGTCCCAAAATATGTGGGTTTTCCAATAGAAGCAATGGAAAAAAATTGCTCATACCTATAGCTCAAAAGCTGGACAGATGTTCACCAAATTTGCAGCAGGAGCGGCGGTTTGGTCCTGAAAGCCTGCTTTTGTAAATTTGGTGTAAATCCATCTAGTAGATGACCAAAAAGTAAGTAAACAAAAATTAGTGATATCTGGGTTCGGTCCACGGACTCACTTCCCTGTTCGGTCCGCGGACAGGCCTTCCATTGGTCCAGGGGCTGGTGTGATGTCTGCGGACATCGTACGTGACCGCTGATTGGATGGTGAAAATCACGAGGTGCGTCAGATTTTTGGAAACGCCTGCCATGTTGAATTCGCGGACAGCGAACGTAGTCCGCGAATATTGCAGTAAAAACATATTATTATACATTTGTTTAGTTTCATAAAAACTTTACAAAATGTTCACTTATACATAGTCTAACAACAGTTAAGAATATCACACTAAATCACGACTAGTAAATCGCACATATTACATTTCTTGTTAAAATTTCATCTTCGTTGTGAATGTCCTAAAACATACAAAAAACCGTTTAAGACATAAAAACCCATTGGAGACATTAAGATCTTGAACATTAAAACATTTAGCCATTTAAAACCAGAGCAAGCATTGTCTAATCTTTCTTATCAAGAAGGTTAGCATTGAGCACCCCTTGGTTTGCCATCTAGTTCACTGCAGGTAAACCCTTTTTGATTATTCCCCACAATTGATGCAATGTGATATAAACTCTTTGGCTGTCTGTATTCAGGCAGTAGTTCCAAAAGGCATCACTCTAAATAGAATCATATTCATGCATCGAATGGCCAAAGGTTGTCATGTATTCTACCCCCAAGGCAGCGCATTCCATTAAGATGTGTCTCGCAGTCTCAACTCTGTCAGGGTCCTTGCATATCCGACAGTACTTTTCCCTTAAAGGAAGCCCTAGTTCCTCACCAATTAATGAAAAAAAAGGCAGTTGATTGATGCGCAGCTTTAATCGAAAAAACAAGACTGCCAGGTTTGGGCACTGCCTTAAATAATGCTGTGGCTGTAGGTATCTATGCATTACTCCTGCAACATAAGTATGGCTACGTAATGCCTCCAAGTGGATGTAATTACTGGCCCAATCCCACACTTTGATTTTTCTTGTGAAGATCGGTTTTAAAGATTTGTAGGTGGTTCCACTAGAATAGTCGGGACACCATCCAATATTCTTAAATAAATTGGCTACCAACACCTCAAAGCTGTCATTATTACGGCCAGGTGCCTCTAGTAAACTGAGCAGTTGACATTTGGGTTTGGAATGGATTTTCAAGTGCAAAAGCCTTCGTCTCATCAGCAACTCGCCTTTGAGCGAGGTCAGCCCAAGTTCCAGTCTAATATATTGCACTGGTGTGGCAGTGCTAAGCCTCAAGATCCGTTTCCAAAACTGCCCCTCTATGATGTCTAACCATGCAAGGTCTCTTAGTGCCAATGCTTCCATTCTATATAGCACCATGGTGCAAAACCATTGTTTATATAATATAATAATTCCATCAAAAGTAAACCCTACTGTTTCTCACGCAAAATTAGATATCAGCGGTGTCATCCTACAGTCCTTTATTTTCTTATCCCCATACTTATACGTTTTGCTACTGCTCATATCGAGGCCCAAGTAAGGTTAAGAAGCTACATATTCCACCTTTCCCAGTGGGGTATTAATGCTGGGGCACTTCCCTTTTTTGGCTGTCACCACCAATGCCTTAATTTTCCCCATGTTTATTTTAAGCTTATTTTCCAATGCATTATTACACAATGCGGTAAACATTGCTTTAGCTCCAGCATAGGTGTAGTCTAACAGGATGAGATTGTCCGCGTAAAGTATGCATGGGACGAGACGTCCCCCTCGCTTCGGGCAGCAACCAACCGCCGTTGGTAATAACCATACCGGCAGACCCGCCATGTATAAATTATAAAGCAAGGGGGCCAAAGTACATCCCTGTTCCACTCCCTTACAAATCTCTACCTGTACAGTGACAATTTCATCTTCTGTGAGTCAGACCCCCGCCTGGGTATACTGATGGAGGCCCTTCAAGATGTTAAAAAGCCAAGAAGTGCATCCCCATTCTCTTAGCTTCCCCTAAAGTGTCGCTCGATCGACACCATCGAACGCTGCCTTGAATTCCACGAAGATTACGTATAGTGTCTGCCCCCCCTGCTTATTGTGTCTCTCTTATTAGAGAGTCCAGGACCCTGAGGTTATGGGTCACACTGGAACCAGCACAGAAGCCTGTCTGTGTAAATTGCAGGATCTTTGAGTCATCCACCCATGTCTGCAAAGCTCTGAGTACAAAAGTCGAGAATAATTTTCCCGTCACATCAAGTAGTGACAGCAGTCTGTAGTTCTCTGGCAACATACGATCTCCCTTCTTGTAGACCGGGAGAAGTACAGCACGTTGCCACGACTCGGGGATGGTCTGGGAGAGATAAACCTTCTCGCACAACAGCCTCAATATCCTGGCCCACCGCTCAGGATTTCTCTTAAGAACAATATTGGTCAAACCATTTGGCCCGGGGGCTCTAGAATTTTTAAGTTTAAGGATAGAATTTCCTACCGCCTCTACACTGAAGGACAGGGGCCATACTCCAATCATATATTTAGGGCTAGAGTTCTCTGGCTGTTCACTAGTCCTGTCCTCCAGGAACGTAACCCATACTGCTTCCTGTATAGGATTCAGCGTGAGTTTTTTTACCCCCCACCCCTTTGCTTTTGCCAGCTTGGCCCAGATAGTCCTTGGGCAATTGCTGGTTAGTGCTTTAATCATATGTTGCCAATTCTCATTTTGGATGGAATATCTCCATCACTTAAGCCATGATTGTTGGTTTCTCCTAATTTCTCTATTGTGTGAGGCTAACTCCGAAGGAGCGAGCTCCAATCCATGCACCTTCCGCAGTTCTTTACGCATAACTCGCTTAGCGTCTCGTATATTCCTGTCAAATCTATGGGGAGTTTTGCTACATACCACCTGCCCCGGGATTATATTGCCTCCTGTCTTCCTGGTCAGTTTGTAAATCCAAATTTCTATCCCGTCAACATTCATGTTTCCCAATATTGCCATATCGGCCTCCAAAGAGTCCATGATCTTTTTATTGATCTTCAATAGGTTATTTTCTGTCCATCGGACTGCATTGCCTGCATGATTTACAATAATACCCTTGCACCCACTAGGCCTCATCTCGTGGGTTTGTATGTTAACGTGTAGGGCCAATATATTATGATCACTGTGTTCTGTGGGCACCACCGTATGTTTTTCTACCTTCTGCAGACAAGCGTTATTGCCAAACAGATAGTCCAGTGTGGCGACACAATTATTCCCCTTCCAAGTGTATCCACCCGGAGTGTCGCCTAACGTTCTTCCATTCAGCATCCACATCCCCCATTGTCCCAAAAAAGAGACCCAGTTGGCCCCATTAATGTTGCCTCTTCTTTGCAGCATAACACTTCTTTGGAAGACTTTGTCATAAACTGCACAGAGATTATCGGCTATGCATCTAGAGTTTAGGTCGCCTCCCACGATTGTCTTTTGCGACCCACTAGCCCCCTCTGTTGTCAGCAGGATATCTTCAATACTATTTTGGATTTCCTCTATTCCATTTGCCCTTGTGAGTGTGTATACAAAAACATATTAAAAAACACAACATTGCACTTGTCAAACCTATCAAACAATCTCTGGGGAGGTGAGGGGTGATGAGGATAGAATGGCATATGCCCTTAAAAAGTCAAAAAATTGACGTTTTACTTCCCTGATGTCTGCGAACAGTCCTGTGATGTTCGCGACCATCTTCGATGTTGGTAGCATCTGTGCTTATTTGTGCATTAGAGGGTTGGAGAAAAGCAGTTTTTGGATGGCTTATAACTTTGGCACCACTCAATGAAACTGCATGAAATCTTGGAATTCTATTCTAGAGTGATTCTGAATGGTTTTGGAAAGTGTGGTGCTGTTTTGTCAAGAGGGAACAAAATTATAGGGGGTCCCAAAATATTGTAAAGGCTTATAAATGTGGTGCCATTTGACGGATATGCACAAAAGTGTGCTAAAAGATTTTAGATCTAGATATAAATGTTTTAGCAAAGTTTTGTGGGATTTTGTCAAGAGGGGGCTAAATTAGAGGGAGGGTTTCAACATTTTTAGATGGCCTCTAACTTTATTGCCATTTGACGAATGTGTACAAAGGTTTTCAGAAACATTATAGACTCAATCGTGAATGTTTGTGCAAAGTCTGGATGAATTTTGTCAAGTGGGCGCTAAGTTATATGACTATTGTATGTATGTACATTTTGACACTTTTGAAAAAATAAAACATGGGCGGATTTCCAGTAAACTATTAAATTGCCAGAAAAAACTTTGTTAAAGGGATGTTATGGTTAAGATGCATCCCACCCATGGGACTCCTCTGCTCTAGTAGTCACCCAGTGGCATCCAACCTTGGCATACCTTGGCATTTCCCTCCTGGGTTCTCATGAGAACTTGCCCATCCGTACTACAATTGCTTTGGATAAATAAGGGAAATGTAAATAGAAAAGATGTGTAAAAAATTGTTAAGTGGCAGTTGGTGTGTGGAAGCTTAATATGGTCATAGGGTTCTCTCTTCACCTTCATCAGGCCGCCATGGTGGCCATCTTGAAAAGGATTTTCCTTCCTACAGTGGGATGCTGTGCGCGTCCGGATTTAGGAAGAAAAATCCTTTTTTTTAGCACCCGGGTTAATGTTTTGGCAACCCGGGGTGCTCTTTGCTTTCATTCCCCATTGCAGGGGCTGGAACGTTTCACTTGGACCGATAACTTGGGCTGCCGGGTCATAATCCCCCATTCCAGTCCCTGGAAGGGGGTTGAACGCCACATTATTCCCATTAGCATAACACAAAATGCTAATAGGAATATTTGAAAATGTTATTGAGTCTATGTACTTTACTGAGAAATGTAAGTAGATGGAGTCCATAAGATTATTTTTTTAGTTCTATTTTTTAACTGTGACAGTACCCCTGTGCAAAAACCCTCCCTCCCACAGTAAGGCTGTGATCAGCATGAAAACGCATGGTAACCGGGGAGCGTGTATGTTGGAAACCGGTCCCCAGGTACGATCTTCTGGGCCATAGCCTTTCCATTCAATGAGGTGATAGGGTGTACCGTTACAAAGATGGATGCCGAGGATGGAACGAACTTCGTATTCGTCTTTACCTTTCACAGATATAGGCAGTGCTTTGGGAGGCAACCTCCTACCGGCCACAAAGGGTTTCAATAGACTAACATGGAACACTGGATGGGTGCACTATCTGGCAGGAATGCGTCGTCTGACAGTGACCGGGTTGATGCAGGAAAGAACTTTGTATGGGCTGATACATTTCGGTAGTAACTTCTTTTTTCCATGGATTTGTAGGTTTGAGGTAGACAACCAGACTTTATTCCTGGACACATATACCAGAGCAGGGCATCTCTTTTGATCGGCAACATGCTTTGTGATTTCTTGAGCGCCGCAGAGATGGTTTATACTTCTGTATGGGGTTAGTTCAAGGAGTGCAATCAATCCTCGGTAGCAGAAAACGTATCAGGCAGCGGTGGGAGAGAAGGCAAGATACATGGATGAAGGCCATATAAGGTGTAAAACGGTAAGCAGCTGAGAGAAGAATGGAAAGAATTATTGTAGGCGAATGCAGCTGCACCCAAAATAGACAACCACATATTTTGGTATTACAGACAAAAACAGCAAAGGTATTGTTCCAGGTGTTGGCCCTCTCGGTTTGACCATCGGTCTCTGGGTGATAGGAGGAGGAGTAGCAGCATCGATGGCGAGGAAGGACATAAGAGCATGCAAAAAGCGGGATGTAAACTGCGTGCCTCGATCCGTTAACACCACAGACGGTAGACCAAACAACAGTATCATGCCATCAAAAAACAAGGAAGCCAGTTCTCAACCGTTGGGTATGCCTCGACACAGGATAAACAGGGCCATTTTCATGAGTGAAGGAATTGACGACAACAAGGATAGCTGTGCAACCATCGATGGAGGGTATTTCCATCATGAAATCCATAGACACAGATACCCCGGGTTTGTGCAGTATAGGCATGAGTTTCAAGAGTCCTTTATTGGGGCCTGGGAGAGCTTACTTTGTACACATATGGCACAGGTGGCAATGCAATCAATGACATCCCTTTGAATCTGTGGCCGCCAGCACCATCACTGTAATAACTCCAGAGTCTTTCTTTGACCAGGATGTGCAGCTATTTTACTGTCGTGAGAATAGGACAAGGCTAATTTCTGAGTACACACAGTGGGTATGAACAGACGGTCCTGTATAAAGGGCAAACCTTCACTTCTTGAGGGTTATCCGTTGCCCAATGACGAATGCATTCCAGAATGGATGTTGAGGCGGTACAAGCACACAAGACGGTATTCTCAGAGAGGATGTTTCTGGATTATTCCGTTTAAGGGTCTCAAGAGGACTGCGTGACAGTGCATCAGCTTTTCTGTGTTCTACCCCAGGTCGATAGGTGATAACAAAATCGAAGATAGCAAAGAATAGATGCCAACAAATTAGCTGTGCATTGGTACATACCGCGTGGGCCAGATCCTAGAGGCCTCGGTCGTCTGTATTTTAAGAAACCTGAGGGTATTCTCCTAGTAAGACCTCGAGAATCCCTTATCCAGGTGGTGAGGACACGCCCATAACTGTTGGATCCAGTTCCCAGGGGTGGACCAGTGGGAGAGGATCACCTGGGTTGGGGAACACAAGATTATGCTCCGGAGAATACCCCAGGGGAGACGCGGTAACATCACGGGGAGGATGATGAGGGGAATGAAGTTTCTGAAGCTTATATAAGGTATTCCCACTGACCATCTCTTCAACCCATTGAATCTCCCTTACCCAAAGGTAAATCCAACAATACATTCACATCTGGTAAACTTGTTATGAACCACAACTCCCTTGGTTCTTACCCGGATAACCCTGGACATTCTTTTCCACATTCCTCTAGTTATTTGTCCCAAACACCCACTCTACTCGGGTTAGGCACTACCGTTCCCTTAATCCCCCTTGTTTAATTCATGATCGCTGTTATTCCCGTCTGCTTCAAGAACTCTACCAATCCCCTCCAACCCCGTCCCTCTGATTGGGCCTCATTACGACCCTGGCGCTAATGGGTTAAAGGCGTCGTTAACCCATTAGCGCCGGATTACGAGGTCCCTTTGCGGGACCCGACCTTAAGGGCTGGTCTACACCAGCCGTTAAAGTAGGGACCCGCAAAGGGACCTTGGTGCTAAGTACGGTACCCCCCCTATGGGGCAAAAATGGCAATGGGGAAGGGCCATGGAGGAAGGGGGAATTACCGCCCTGCCAACCTTGGAATGGGGTGTTAATTCCCCCTTTCTCCATGACGGAGTCGGTAAGTTACCGGCATGAACGATGGTGCTATTAGCACCATGGTTTTCCGCCTGGGTCGTAATGAGGCCCATTGTCACTTTCTGAGCTCACATGCTGCTTTGACAACTCACTACCATTCCCACAATCCTCCATATTCATGTCACGATAAGAACTCTGGTCATTCTCGGTTATCTTGTAAACCCTACAAAACCTACCCTTCCGAGATTAACCCAAACCTAAATATGAAAGCCATAATCCCATGTGACACTTCTTAACCTTCCAACCTTTTAGGATACTTTGACACTCCAACCCCTCCCTAATCTGATACAAACACCTTAACACACTCAAGACAATGGACTCATGTAAGCCATGTCTACTTGACATGTCCCAACCCCGACTTTAGGCAAAGTCAGGCAATTAGCTTAAACACACACACACATGACAGCCCTATACTTTCCCCACAGGGATAAAAGGTGGAGCCAGAGAGCACAGCACGAGCAAGGCGAGCACGGGAGATAGCACAATGGCACAGTTACACAGTCGCAACAGTTCACGAGACAGAGAAAGGCATCAGGAATCGAGAGGGTGGCGAGGAGCGAAGTGACCTTGTCCTTTTCATCCCAGGCACGCAGAACCTTTGTGGAAGAGATCTTAAGACCACGAACAATAGAACAAGTGTCTTGCAGAAGATGTCAATGGTACACGGGGCAAGCCTACACCGATAAGCAGGAGCTAGGGAAGCACTCACGCCCGCAGTACTGTCCTTGACTCCAGGAAAGGCAAAAGCCAAGCGGTTCATCACAGCCAGTGAGGTGAGGGCAGAATCAATAAGAACCGGGCTGTATTGAGTGAGTGAATCGCAAAGTGGCAAGTTTAAACTGAGTTCAAGGAACTGTGAATGAACTGTAAAAGTGTTAAAGGTAGACCAGCTGCAGAGGGAAACCAGATCCACACGGGTGCTAATTCAAGAAACTCTGGTCGATCCCACCTGAATGGGTGAAACTACAATTACCAGAAGGGCCACCGAAATAGGTGAAAGTGGTCATACAGAGGTTCGAGCAAAATCCATGTACAATCGAAAGACTTTGATCTACAAGCACTGTGAAAGAAAGGGAAGTGAATCCTGCAAACATTGAACTGTAAAAAAAAGAAAACATTGAAAGTAAAAAGAGTTCAGCGCCCAGAAGAGGGAGACCCAGGGGTGAGCCACTATCACCCTGTTCGAGAGCCACAGTAAACCCTGTGAAGGCAGGCTAAGAATTCGAGAGGAGTCGAAACCCAGAAGAGGGGGATCCAAGGATGAAAGGTTGTCACCCCAATAGTGAGAAAAGTGAAAGCAAAAGTAAGAGACACCAAGAGTGAACCCAAAGGAGGGATGCCAGAGAAGAATGGTCCGAGCCCGGCAGAGGAAGATCCAGAGGTGAAGCTATCACCCAAGAACTAGCAGTCAAGAGGGTTCCGAGCCCGGCAGAGGGAGGTCCATGGGTGAAGCCATCACCGAGTACCGCCAGTCAAGAGGGGTCCGAGCCCAACATAGTGAGATTGAGGAGTGAAGCTATCATCCAAACTTTAAGTAAGAAAAGAACTGATGTATGAAAAGAAGGAAAAAAACCATGAAACTGTGATAAACAATTGAGAAGGGTCAGCACCCAAAAAAGGGGGACCAAGGGGTGAACCAAGGAGTGAACCCATCACCCAGCGAACATTGGGAACAAACCCTCATTTGGTTAAAGTAACTTTTGTTTTTGTTATCGGAACACATCGGGCCCCGAAGGCAAGAGACTTTCGAAGGAAACAAGACTTGGCCATCGACGGTCCTGAGAACTTTCATTGGAACTGTCGTCTCATGCTGGAGAAGCCAGAGACTGTACTGTGCTCCAAACTCCCATCTTACCCCGTGCACAAAAAGTGGGGAAGGGAGGCCCAGGCTACTGCATCCTGACATATTATTTGAAAAACGTCTTTTTTTTCTTGAAAGCTATCCGTCACCCTTTTTTTGTATTAGTTGTAAGGCTTGGCAATAGGTTTCTTAGGGCCTCATTACACGGTAGGCAGGAAGGGTTTACCGGTACCGGTATTTTACTGGTACCGGTAAATCCTTACCGCCTTACTACGAGGTCCCTTTGCGGGTTGGGGAATTTAACGCCTGCTTTTTGCAGGCGTTAAAAACCAACCCGCAAAGGGACCCAGGGAGCTAATTACGGTACCGCAATTTGCGGTACCGTAATTAGCGCCTTCCCCATTCCCATTATGCCCTATGGGGCAAAAATAGGAATGGGGAAGGGCAATGGTGGAAGGGGAAATTACCACCCCGCCAACCTTGGAATCGGGCGGTAATTCCCCTTTCCACCAAGGCGGTACCGGTAAATTACCGGCATGAACCATGGCGCTAATAGCGCCATGGTTTACCGCCTACCGTGTAATGAGGCCCTTAGTATAGGCCCTTTTTATTTGACACAATGCTACCAGGACTGCCTTATTTTTCATTTGATGGTCGATGCTTGTTCCCGTCTTAGATTTGGGTTTAGATAGCCTTCTTTAAATATTTGAATCAAGAACATTCCCACATTAAGTTTACTTTAGGAATAGGGACACCAGATCTGCATTTCTTGGATGTTCAACTTTCAATTGTTCATGGTAGAGTGGTCACCACAATATACCACAAATTGACTGATGTCAACTGTTTACTACACTATGCGTGTTTTCATCCAAAAGATATAACAAAAAGTCTTCCATATAGTCAGATGTTAAGACTCAAAAGAATCATGTCAGACACAGAGGTTTTTAATAAGGAATGCATAGATCTTAGCATCAGATTCAGTAAAAGAGGATATCCTGAAGAGATACTGGTAGAGGCAGTATCACAATCTGCACAAGTCTCTAGAGTCGCTATTACAACCCAGACACAAGAATACAGAGCTACCATTGTTCTATAGCTCTAAATTTTCGAGACAAAGCTTTAAAATTAGCAACATACTCAAAACGAATTGGTGCACTTTGCAACACAATCCCCACATTCTCTAATTGTTTCTTACACCTCCCATGATGATGTATAAACGAGGAATGAATTTAAGGGACAAATTGGTACGGGCAGAGAAACCTCAAAAAGACAGACAATGAGGCTCATTACAACTATGCCGGTCCGGAAACAATGGTGCTGCTAAGCTTACTGGCACTGTTGTTTCCAGACCGCCATACTACAGGTCTGCCTGCCGGAGCGGCGGTGCCCGACAGGTCTGACCCTGCCGGGCACAGCAGTCATGGTAGACAGACCGTCACGGAAGCACCAGCACCGTTGTTAATGGTGCTGGTGCTTCCGTGGTCCCCACTCCAATAGAGTCCTATTGGACTCTATAGTAATGGGGAACACCATTTTACCGGCACCTGACTTTCCGGCCCGCCGTGGTTGTAATCCCCCGGTGGTACCGGGAAATCAGGCACTGGTAAATATTTACGGGTCCAGCGGCAACCCGCCGGTAGCACCAGCACGGTTACCGCTGGACCTGTAATGAGCCCCAATTTGTTTTCAGCTTGCAAAAGAAAGGTACATTCCCCTGACTTTTGTGTAGCCACTGTAATAATGTGACAAATGGGAGGGGTATTTCTCCTCCCCACACAGGGAAGAAGTATCCCTTACATGATTACGCTACCTGTGTGACATCTGATGTTAACTATAGCATCAAGTGTCCATGTGGGCTTTTGTATGTAGGTGTCACACTCACCTGTGTCTCTGCAGGAGCATTGGGCGAGCCTCCCTTGACCCCGAGTCTTCACTTCCCCTGTTTCACCTGGAGGAATAACTGTCAAATACAAGGTTTACACTCAGACCTGAATTCACCCGATTCCCTGGTTCCTTCCCTTCTCTTTACTGTGTGCTGTAATGTCCCCCTATGGGCTTACCTTGATCTTTAGTAGGGTGTAGACTCCATCCTGCATTCACAGGGGCGCGATTCACTCATGTGATTGGTGCCAATGTCTGTAGGCTGAGTTCAGATGCCAAATGCTGTTTTATGCCTTCACAGTAAGGCCGAGAGTTCAAGGCGCCAGTTTCTTCACTGGCTAGAAAGTCCTTCCCACAAGTGAACGTTGCGCTGAGAATGTTGAGTGTCGTAAAATTGCCTGTATTGTCTTTGCTTGCTGGTATTTTTGTGGGTGAGTAGCGCTGCGTGTAGAAGCTAGGTGCTGGTAGGTTTGCGCAGCGCCTTCAATTCGAGCACACCTGGTAATGTCTCTCCCTTTCCCTTGCAGGAGAAATGATGTGGTATTATCCCCTCAAGTCCGGGTTCAGCGCTACTGGAGACTTGGTGTTTAGATAAGTTTGCACGGAGGCTTTTGGTAAGGATGCACTGTGTAGAGAGAGAGAGAGCGCAGTGAAATAAGTGTCCGCGTTATTGGAGCGAGCGCAATGAATAATGTCTCTTCTTTCATTTTACAGGGGTTTGTGCGCTCGTACCACTAACCTGGATTCCAACGTCGCGGGAAGATTTGGTGATTCTGCGCAGCTTTACTGATGTGTGCATGTTAACGCTGTTCTTCTTTGTTCTTACAGGTGCCGGTGTAGAAGTCCCCTCTTGACTGGAGATAGCTGCGGTGTGGAGTAAGAACCAGGTAAACTGAAGCTGAATGATCCGGAGCGGGTAAGCAGAGCAGGATGATCTGGAGCAGGTAAGCAGAAGCAGGATGATCCGGAGCAGCTAAGCAGAAACAGGATGATCCGGAGCAGGTAAGCAGAAGCAGAATGATCCGGAGCAGGTAAGCAGAAGCTGGCTGATTCAGAGCACTGCAAGTATGTTGCTGATACAGCTCACAGTAAGCAACACAAAGCACTGGAATAATCTTGGGTGTGGCTTATATAGCCAGCCACACCCAAACACTAGAGAGCTCGTGAGTTATCATGCACTTCCTGTTTGGCAACAGGAAGTGGTAACCAGGAAGTTACTACAAATACTAGTAAGGAATGAAAGGAGGGATTTGGGTTCTTTGTGTGCCTATGCCAGGCCTGCCAAGCCTCCACCCAGCTTGCTCCAACTACCTGCCTGATACCCATGACAGTCTTCCCCCTCAAGACCCCTCCCAATGGTGTGTATGAGGGCTCTGGTTTCTCAGGATGGTCCCGATGGAATTTCCGCACCAATCGGGGGGCATGCAAGTGCCTGCTGGGTTCCCATGATCTTTCCTGGGGTCCGTACCCCTTCCAGTCAATCAAATAATACAGGGTCTTTCCTACTTGTTTGGAATCTAATATGTTCTTTACTTCATATTCTGGTGCTTCTTCACCCACTTGTATGGGTGCGGAAGGTGTGGAAGTTTGGGTTCCTGGGTGTGCTGGTATTAATAGTAACACGTGAAATACTGGATGTATATGCATATGTTGAGGTAACGCCAGTCTCATGGCTGCTGGATTAATTACTTTTTCTATTGTATACGGGCCGATGTATCTAGGCTGAAATTTCTTGGGACCCTTTAAAGCAATGTGTCTAGTTGCCAGCCAGACCGAGTCTCCCACTTCATAATCTGGGGCTTTTCGTCAATGGCGATCAGCGTTTCTTTTCTGTGTTTCTTTGGCTTGCTGTAGGTTCCTGCTGGCTTCTCTGGCTGCTTTCATGATGCTGGCATGTAGATTCTTTACTCATGCATTTCAATCTTTTCTGGTGGATCATAGACCGACATTCTGGGGTTTCGACCATATATAGTAAAGAAGGGTGTTGCTTGGGTTGATAAATGTGTTGAGTTGTTGTAGGCATACTCTGCCATCCATAGAATTTCTGTCCAGCTTTGGCTTGTTTGGTGTAATAGACAGCACAAATACTGTGCCATGGTCTGGTTTGTGCGCTCGGTTTGGCTGTCCGTTTGAGGGTGGTGACTAGAAGACAGACAGACTTCTATTCTTGCCAGGGCACAACATTTTTTCCAAAAACAAGATACAAATTGGCTGCCTCTGTCAAAAACGATTATGGTAGGGAATCCATGTAACTTGACGATTCAGTCTAGAAAAACCTGCGCCAGGGTCTGATCTGAGGGAAGACCTTTTAGAGCTATGAAATGGGCATTTTGGAGAAGATGTCCACTACTACGAGGATGGTATTATAACCTGAGCTAGGACGTAGATCAGTGACGAAGTCCATTGATACTGTGTCCCAGGGCACTGGCAGAATGGTGATTGGCTGAAGGAGGCTGGCTGGTTTTTGCCTGGATGTTTTGTATTGTGCACACACCTCACAGGTGCCTATCTAGGTGGCAATATCCTCTCGCCAAGTTGGCCACCAATAAGATTTGCTTACTTTCTTCATGGTTTTCGCTATAACCGGATGGGCTTCTAACAGCGAGTCGTGGTAGTCTGATATGATTGCTTGTTGCAGATCCTTAGTTGGAACGTAGAGGCGTTTTTGGTAGTATGGTAGTTTGTCTTGAATGGTGAACTGATCTCCCTTCGTGTCCCAAGCCAGTAGGTCTTCTTTAGACATATTCTCTTTTATTGTTTCCTGCAGAGTATTTAACGGAGATGGGCCGATGCAGAGGCAGAGAATTTTATGGCTGGGTATGATCTCCACCGGGTTAGGTGCATTGTAGACTTCCTCTCCTGTGCCAATGCGGGATAACACATCTGCTTTCCCGTTCTTACCTCCGGGGCGGTAGGTGATTACAATGTCGTATTCCATTAAGGATAGGGCCCAACGGAGCTGCCTAGAAGACTGAGCTTTTGCTGAGCATAAGTATTACAAGTTCCGATGATCTGTTATTATTGTGATGGTGTGTTTTGCTCCTACTAAGTAATGTCGCCATTAACATAGTGCGCTTTTGATTGCTAGAAGTTCTTTCTCAGAAATTGCATAGTTTAATTCTGCTGGGGAAAATTTCCTTGACCAAAAGGCAATGGGATGAAGGTATCCGGTTTCAGAATTTTGTTGAGACAATATGGCCCCCATGGCAATGCTTGAAGCGTCCGTTTCCACGATGTACAGTAAATTGGGCTGTGGGTGTTGCAGAATTGGGGCTGAGGTGAATTTTTCCTTGAGAGCTCGGAAAGCTTCTTCCGCCGCTGGTGTCCAATCGAACTTTCGGTTTTTGCGCAGCAAGGACATTATTGGATGTACAATATGTGAGAATCCTGGTATGAAGCATCGATAAAAGTTTGCAAACCCTAGGAAACTCTGTACTCCCTTTACAGACGTGGGTGAGGACCAAATGAGGATTGCCTCCACTTTTCTATTGTCCATCTTGATCCCCTGCGGTGTCAGTGCATATCCCAGAAACTCCACCTCGGTGACGTGGAAGGAGCATTTTTCTAGCTTTGCGTACAGTTGGTTTTCACGCAGTTTGCGGAGTACAGCTCGCACGTGGTTTACGTGCTCTTGGGGAGTGGTGGTGTAGATCAGAATGTCATCGATGTAGATGACGGCGCAAACATTGAGGAGTTCCCGTAACACATCATTCATAAAATGCTGGAACGCAGCCGGGGCATTGCAAAGCCCAAAGGGCATGACCTGGTATTCTACAAGTCATAGCAGGTATGGAACGCAGTCTTCCACTCGTCCCCTTTCTTCATACATACCAGGTGATATGCGCCGCGTAAGCCTAGCTTGGTGAAAATCTTCGCTTGCCTCACCTGTTTTATGAGTACTGGTATCGGAGGTAACAGGTACTTATTTTTTGTGGTGACTTGATTTAGGGCCCGGTAATCAATACACGTTCTTAAGTTCCCCTCTTTCTTCGGTACGAAGAAGAGTGGGGAGGCGGCTGGTAACTTAGATGGTCTAATGAAGCCATTGGCCAGGTATTGATCCAAGTAGGTCCGTAGATGAGTGTTTTCTTCCTCGGTTAATGAATAAATGAGGCTGCACGGTACTTGTGCCCCTGGTTGCAGGTCGATCTGGCAGTCATAAACTCGATGTGGTGGTAGTGTATTAGCTTGTTCCTTCGCAAACACATCCTGGAACTCCTGGTATTCCTCTGATAAAGTGCCCACCAAGCCTAAACCTGCTATCTTTTTCCTGTGAAGCTAACAATGGGCTTCCTTTGATCCCTTTGATGTCATAACAAGAGGCACATTCCGTGGAAAAGACTAAGGTTCGAGCTCGCCAATCTATCTTTGGGTTGTGCGTCTCTAGCCACGGTATCCCAAGAATCAGCTGGAAATGGGGTGCAGTGATAAGGTTGAATCTAATACTTTGTCTGTGGCCATTTTAGCAGATTAAGGTGATGGTGGAAGTACACTGTGTTACTGGTCCCGAAAGGAGTTGTGCGCCATCCACAGCTGTCATGCTTTCTGCGGTGTCCTTACGGTGGAATGCTAATCCCAAGGTCTTTGCAGTGTATATGTCCAGGTAGTTCCCAACAGCCCCACTGTCTATGAAAGCCTTGAGGGCATGCATTTGGGTGGGCTGTGAAGGGTCTACCAAAACCATATTCAGGAATATTGAAATGTGAGATCTGAGTGCTCCGTTCCTGGCGCGACAGAACGGCCTCTACATCTGCCGGGCGTTGGAGTTTTCTGCTACTGCACCTGTGTCTTCCCCTGTGTTATCTAGTATCACCATTGTCTTCCATGGGGGTTTAATCGTGCAGTTCCGGAGGAAGTGACCAGATTGGCCACAATATAAGCAAAGTTTTTCCTGATGCCTCCGTTCTCTCTCCGCCTTGGTGAGTGGTCTCCTGAGAACACCCAATTGCATGGGCTCTGAGTATGCTTCTGAGGCCTGTCGATGGGAAACTTCCTTTGGTCAGACATACACTGGTCTATGCTCTGATCTGGTTTGGTCGGCCTTGCAATCCTGTAACCGGTGGTTTAGTTGCATAGTTAGGTCGATGTATTCACTGCAATCTTCGGGAGGATTAACTACTTGCGCCAAGGCATCTTTTAATTCTCCTCTCAGTTCTCGATAAAATAACGTTATTCGTTTCTCCTCTGGCCAACCTGATTCGGCTATTAAACGATTGAATGTGGCGACATATGAGATAAGATCCTGACCACCCTGTCGGAGTGAGAGTAGCTCATCATCCAGGGCCTGACCTCAAGTCCGATGGGCAAATAGTTTTTCCACTTCACGCTGAAATCCTGGGTAATTTCTCAGTAAAGGGTCGCCCCTAAGCACTAACGGGAAAGACCAGTCTGCCGCGTGCCCTCCTAAATAGGAGAGTACAAAAGCTACTTTAGCTTGGTCGTTCAGAAAGGTGTCTGGTTTGCATATGAAATGTAGCTGGCATTGATTCTTGAATGCTCCAAATTTATTGGGATCCCCAGAGAAGTGTTCCGGGGTGCTAAAGGGATGTTGCCTGGAAGCAATACCTGAATGGGTGTGGCTACAGGTGCCACGGTAGGCTGCCCCTGTGGACCTCCACCTTGTAGGGGTGCTAGACCAGCTTGGGTCTATAGGAGCTGTCTTGCCAAATCATCTGTTTTGTCCCTGTTGACTACCAGTTCGCGCCTTAAGACATTTGTCTATGAGCGGGCTGCATGCACCTCGGCCCGTAGTTCACCTAACAATAGGGAAAGCTGGTCTACCTCAGAGGTTTCCATCGCTCGTGCAGAGGTATTGAGGATGGCTTCGTGTTCTGTCACACTCACCTTTGTCTCTGCAGGAGCGATGGACGAGCCTCCCTTGACCCTGAGTCTTTACTTCCCCTGTTTCACCTGGAGGAATACCTGTCAAATACAAGGTGTACACTCAGACCTGAATTCACCCGATTCCCGTGGGCCCTTCCTTCTCTTTACTGTGTGCTGTGATGTCCCCCTATGGGCTTACCTTGATCTTTAGTAGGGTGTGCACTCCATCCTGCATTCGCAGGGGCGCGATTCACTCATGTGATTGGTGCCAATGTCTGTAAGCTGAGTTCAGATGCCAAACGCTGTTTTATGCCCTCAAAGCGAGGCCGACAGTTCAAGACGCCAGTTTCTTCACTGGCTAGAAAGTCCTTCCCACAAGTGAACGTTGCGCAGAGAATGTTGAGTGTCCAAAATTGTCCGTATTGTCTTTGTTTGCCAGTATTTTTGTAGGTGAGTAGCGCTGCGTGTAGAAGCTAGCTGCTGGTAGGTTTGTGCAGCGCCTTCAATTCGAGCACGCCTGGTAATGTCTCTCCCTTTCCCTTGCAGGAGAAATTATGTGGTATTAGCGCCTTGAGTCCGGGTTCAACGCTACTGGAGACTTGGTGGTTAGGTAAATTTTCACAGAGGCTTTTGGTAAATATGCACCGCGTAGAGAGAGAAAGCGCAGTGAAATAAGTGTCCGCGTTATTGGAGCGAGCGCAATGAATAATGTCTCTTCTTTCTTTTACAGGGGTTTGTGCGCTCGTACCACTAACCTGGATTCCAGCGTCGCAGGAAGATTTGGTGAGTATGCGCAGCGTTACTGATGTGTGCGTGTTAACGCTGTTCTTCTTTGTTTTTACAGGTGCCGGTGTAGAAGTCCCCTCTTGACTGGAGATAGCTGCGGCGTGGAGTAAGAACCAGGTAAACTGAAGCTGAATGATCCGGAACGGGTAAGCAGAACCAAGATGATCCGGAGCAGGTAAGCAGAAGCAGGATGATCCGGAGCAGGTAAGCAGAAACAGGAGGATCCAGAGCAGGTAAGCAGAAGCAGGATGATCCGGAGCAGGTAAACAGAAGCTGGCTGATCCAGAGCGCGGCAAGTGTGTTGCTGATACAGCTCACAATAAGCAACACGAAGCACTGCAAGAATCTTGGGTGTGGCTTATATAGCCAGCCACACCCAAACACTAGAGTGCTCATGAGTTATCATGCACTTCCTGTTTGGCAACAGGAAGTGGTAACCAGGAAGTTACTACAAACACTAGGAAGGAATGAAAGGATGGATTTGTTATGGGTTCTTTGTGTGCCTATGCCAAGCCTCCAGCTTGCCCCAACTACCTGCCTGATACCCATGACAGTAGGGTAGTTAGCAAGGACAGCCCGCGAGAGGTTGACTGAACATAAGTCTGATGTACGGTGCAAAAGTGCTAAATCACCTGTAGCAAGACATTTCAACAAGCAAAGACACACAATTGCACAGATGCAATTCATAATAGCGGAGGTGGTTAAATGCCCCACTAGGGGGGTGAATTTAACTCTCATCTGTTACAGAGAGAAATGTTTTGGATTCACCTGCTAGATTCTGTGTATCCCAAGGGGATGAACAAAGACATTTTTCTAAATTGCTTCATTTAGGTTTTAGTCGAATATAGATTGTATTGATCAGCTTACAAATTGGCAAATTCAAGATCATCATTATCTGATACTGGTTAAAGGAGTAAACGGAACTAGGTAACCCACTGGAAGGTGAATATATCACAACATTGTTATGAAATTGAAATGTGGAAATTATATTCCCCAGTGTTAACATGCCACTATTTGAGGGTCTCTTCTTGGTAAGAACTGTGAAATTATCTGCACTACAATATGACTCCAGATAATATTCTAAGGATCAGTATGCAACATTCATCTCTAGTACATTTATCTTATAGTGATGACTGCCACTGTATTTAACTGGTATATTGAATAATTGCATGGATCTTAGTAACAGATTGGACATCTCTGAAATGAAAAGATGCTCGTTACTGTGTATTAGTGTAATGTGTTTAAGTGAATAATAATTCTTCATGTACTAGATGCATTGTATTGTATACTGTGAGCATAGCAGTTACAACCCCTACACTATATGGGTTGGAGTTCCGTCTCTTCATGGATTTGCTAGTCCATTCATAACTTAATACATGAAACATATTGTTCTACACTTTAATACATGTGCACTAACTTCCAGATAGATTACACTTGACATTAGGGGGTCTAGTTTTGTTTCTGGCTCCGGCTTATTGATTTTCTTCAGATTCATTTTTATATCTATTTCACCTTTGTATTCGTTGCATTGTGTTTATACATGCTTTTCATTCTGTAGGGGTCTGGTGGCATAACATTTAGAATGCGCTTCGAGCAAGTTTACGTTTTGATTGAATTACCCTCTTAAAAATGGCCAGCACGTTAGTACACAGTGCAGGCCACGGCCAGGACTGTGGATTCAGGTGACGCACAACTGCGTACGTGATCACTTTAGGAAGTATTTTCTCCAAAAGTGGCAGTAGAACTCTGGCGCTACTGAAATATGAGAGTGCCAGTGGCAACTTTCATTGTTGACTTTATGATCAAAGGTGAGCGGAAGAGAGTTTAGATATCTATGTATAATTACTGCGGTTATGTTCAAATGAACCATGATAGTCGAATGACACGAGGCTGGTAGGCTTGGGTCTGACATTCAAATAGTACTACACTTTTGTCATTTTAGAACATGCATCTCTGTTTCTTTGTTTGTGTGCTGCGAACATTGAGGAATCTGAGACAGAGGGCCTCATTACACGGACGGCGGTAAGGGTTAACGGTCACCGTTAATGGCAACGGTGACCGTTAACCCTTACCGCCGTACTACGAGGTCCCTTTGCGGGTTGGAGGAACTAACACCTGCTTCTTGCAGGCGTTAAGTACCAACCCGCTAAGGGACCTCGGAGCTAATTACGGCACCGCAAAATTGCGGTGCCGTAATTAGCGCCTTCCCCATTCCCATAGAGCCCTATGGGGCTGAAATGGGAATGGGGAAGGGCAATGGCGGAAAGGGGATTTACCGCCCCTCCAACCTTGGAATGGGGCGGTAAATCCCCTTTCCGCCAAGGCGGTGCCGGTAATTTACCGGCATGGTCCAGGGTGCTAATAGCACCCTGGATTACCGCCTTCCGTGTAATGAGGCCCAGAGCCTCCACAGTACTATACAGTTTTTGTTCACTGGAACCTCTTTGAAGGCACATGTGAGCATTGACTTTGCACTGGCATTTGCATTTTTTAATACTATTTATGTGTTACTGCTTTGGTTGATTATTCGTTTCACTTTTTTATTTTGTATTTTTTTCAAACACTTTATAACTTTCATTTAAAAAGTTCATCAATTCAAACAGTGAAGACAACCAATAGCACAGCATTGGGATTAAAATGAACCCCAGTGTTAACCAAAGATCATAATAACACATTTAAGGAATCTTAACGATTTCAAATACACACCTAAATTGTACTCAAAACATGTTCATCCCAATTAAATACATAACATGAAACAGAGAACAATACAAGACAATGGCCCTCATTACAACCTTGGCGGAGGACCATGGTGCCGTTAGCACCATTGTCCATGCCGCTAAGGTTACGATTCCGCCACGGTGGATGGCGGAATTACCGCCCCATTCCAAGGTGAGTGGGGCGGTAATTCCTCATTCACCATTTTCCCTTCCCCATTCCCATTTTTCCCCCCATAGGGCATAATGGGAATGGGGAAGGTGCTAATTTCGGCACCGTAAATTACGGTGCCGTAATTAGCTCCAAAGTCCCTTTGCGGGTTGGATTTTTACCGCCTGCTAAAAGCAGGCGTTAAACACCAACCCGCAAAGGGACACTTGTAATCAGGCGTTAAGGGCAAACGGCGCCGACTGCGCCCTTAAACCCTTAACGCCTGAGTTGTAATGAGGGCAAATGAAAAGAAAAGTCATCACTCACATAAACACACGTCGATACGACATAGACATAGATAAGACATAGATAAATGACTCAGTTACTCAGAGTTTGTTTCGTCAATCAAAATTATGCACGACATAGTTAACCGTCACGTATCATATAAGATGTGAAAAGGTGTGCAGAGTTCTAAATCAGTTTCTTCTTATGTCCGCTTTTAAGACATACTGCTTGGCAATACTACACCTTCTACTGGACAGCAAGAGCGTTTGAAGAGATATTTGTGGAAGGCTTATTGATAATATTGTATCCATTCTGTCCAACACATACCCCCAAACCCCCTTTGATCTAGAACAGTCCCACACCATATGTATAAGGGTGCCCCTCTCTCTATCACATGCCCAGCATGTGAATTGTCAGAATCCAAACCATGTATCCGCACTGGGGTATAAACGCCCCAACATTTTTTGATGCGTTAATCTCAAGCTCAGATCCAGTATACTTCTACAACCTGTTTTCAGCATCTTCCTTTCTGAGATCCAACTACACCATTTCAATGTCTTATTTGTTATTTGAAGCCCAGGATTACACCAAAGGGTATCCATATAATGTAAATATAAATTCCCTTCCAAGTCAGTCAACCATAAGGCGATCATTTCTCTAGTTACACTAGGAGTGGGCAATTTTACATTTACTTTCACCATTGTACACATGGAGTACATATTATGCAATTTGGTAAAATCTATCCCTTTCAATTGATAACCATATTGGTTCATGCGTATTGTCGGGCATCACATAGTGAGCCGTCTTTTTCAATATGAATCCTCTACAATACCTCTCTAGATCCGGGTAACCAAAACCACCTTCTTGAATATCACGTAATATGTATGAATTTTGGAATTTTTGGTATTTTCTTCTCACCCAACAGGAAATCCTGAAAAATCTGATCAACCCATCTCAGCAATTTTTTTTGGGAAACTCAGAGGCAATTACTGTATAACATAAAGTGCCTTTTGCACAAAGTCATTTTAATAGCATTCACCTTTGCCCAGATACTGAAGTTTAATCAATCCCATGTCCTCATGTCTCTCTTCAATACTACTATCAACTCATCTATATTGAATTCTACGATTTTCCTTAAATCTCTGACTAAATAAACCCCTAAGAATTTCACAAGAGATTCTGGCTATTTACAGTTCAATACCATTCTGTAAAATCTCCCCTTCGAATGGATTGTGTCCTCCCACGTATTCCTCATCTTGTGATATTCGTTATCGCCAGCTTTGCTGCTTTGGAATTGGGCGCTGTGATCGAGGTCGTGGCGTTGATTGTCCCTCGACAGGCTCCGTTCTGTGTCGACGTCACTGCGGGTATAAATAACTCGAGCCGCGCCCATTGGCTTCAGTTCCGTTTTTCCGATTACTTCGCTCTCGTGAAAGACGCGCTTCGAGATTTTCTGTCAGAAAATGTCATCATCTACCGCTTCTACACCCAAGACTGGGTTTAAGAAGTGTATCGACTGTGGTTCGAAGATGTCTATCACCGATCCTCACCGCATCTGTCTTTAGTGCCTAGGTTCAGATCATCGAACCGGAGACTATGGCTCCTCTCAGTCGATGACGGAGAAGGCCCTCCATGAGAGGAAAGGTAAACTAGCGGTGGGGTGGGAGGCGTGGAAGGCCACTTTGAAGGCCTCGTCGAAAAGGCACAAAAAAAATCATTCAAAAGAATCGGAACGTCACAAGAAAAACTCAAACTGATCCCGATCTCGTAGTAGATCGAGACGATCTTCTTCGTCATCTTCTAAAAAAGTTAAAAGGAGACATAGATCTCCTTCGTCATCATCCAATACATCAACTGAATTGGTTCGATGTCCTACAAAATCGGATTCCCCAAGTAAATGGGAAAATTTTAGAAGAAAAATGATGGAGGTCTTTGAAAATACGGCCTCGACCCCCTCAAAGAAACCCCAAAAGAGCCAGACCCCGGTCGCTCCATTGGACGACACAAGGAAGTCGGGAACTACTGCAGTAAAACCCAGTAGTATGGGTGAAACTCGTAAAACTCGAGTCGACAAGTCATCGAGAAATCCTCGAAAGTCGAGTGTTTCACCGATTCCTCATAAAAAGCAGAAGTTGTCGAAATCATCCACAATTTCGTCGGCGCCATCAGCCTAAAGTGTCTTTGACGCCTTTGTCGAAGACTTCATCAAGTTCGTCGAAGATTCCTTCGACACCTTCGAAGAAACCCTCTATTCCTTCCACAAAAAATCAGGAGGAAGAGAGGAGATTTACACCCTTACCAAAATCAGACTTTTTAAAGTCTATGGGCCTCATTACACGGTAGGCGGTAACCATGGCGCTATCAGCGCCATGGTTGCCGCCGGTATTTTACCATGTCTGCCTTGGTGGATGGCGGAATTACCGCCCTACTCCAAGGTGAGCGGGGGCGGTAATTCCCCATTCACCAAGGCACTTCCCCATTCCCATTTTTGCTCCCATAGGGCATAATGGGAATGGGGAAGGCACTAATTACGGTACTGCAAATTGCGGTACCGTAATTAGCTCCAAGGTCCCTTTGCGGCACCCTACTTTAATGGCTGGTAAAACCAGCCGTTAAGGTCGGGTCCCGCAAAGGGAACTCGTAGTAAGGCGGTAAGGGTTTACCGGTACCGGTGCCCTTACCGGTACTGGTAAACCCTTACCGCCTAACGTGTAAGGAGGCCCATATTCTTCAATTTTTAAAGAAACTGGCTCGGAGGATGAGGATATCTCTCCCTTAGGAGTGTAATATGGCATTAGATAGGTTCCAAAGGAACTTATAGACCATTCATCTAAGATGAGAGCCTGTGCGAGACTCTGCATTCTGCTAGTGGCAGTGACACGTCACCTGAATTGGAGTTTGCTAGACCTGACCCTGCAGAACATGCAGATTCAGGGTACAGGAGCTTGATGAATAGAGTGGTAGAATATATGGGCTGGGGTAGAGCCTCACCCACTTTTGAACAGTACGATATGACGGACATAATAGTTCGGGCCCCCAGAAAAATCCAGTTCTCCCCTTCCATAGGGCGCTTCAGAGAACAGTGGAAAAGAACTGGGAAACCCCTGATAACATTGCTGCGGTAAACAGCAATTTTCCGAAGAAGTATAGAACTTCTTCTTCTGATCCTTAGTATCTGAATAGACACCCCACTCCAGAAAGTCTGGTTATTCAGGCTGCAACTACTTCGAGACAAACTGCATATCCAACCATACCTCCGGATAGGAAGGATAAGAGGGTTGACGCTTGGGCCCGTAAGGGTTTTACTTCGGGTAGTATGGCCTTAAAGTCAACCAATGTCACCTGTACCCTGGCCAGGTTCACACATACCTTGTGGAAATGCATTTCGGTGGCGGCTGAACATATTTCGGAAGGCGAGGAAAGGGAAGGCTTCCTGAATATAGTCAAGGACGGGAAGGAGGCAATGGGGGAATGTCTCCAGTCTGGACTGGATACTGCTGATAGTATTAGCAGATCCATGGCATCAAGCACAGTGCTACGCAGATTTGCGTGGTTCAGAAAGTCGGGTTTTGCACCAGATGTGTAGGCCAGGCTTCTCAACATGCCTTTTGATGGCTCGAGGCTGTTTGGTAGTAAGGCTGGTGAGAGCCTAGAAAAACTACAGACCTCAAAAGCGGCAGCTAAATCCCTTAGTGCCTCCATGCGACAACCTGAGAAACCCTATTCGTGCTCAGCTTCCTGGAGGGGTTGTCCTTTTTGGTACTACTCTCTTTTGGTAGAGAAAGAGGACAGGCTTTTCAAAGGGGAAAAATAAATGTCACTCGTGGTGGACGAGGAAAGACTACAAAGCCATCTTCAGGAATGGCATCTTTACCCTCAGCTGCTCCTGCAGCCTTCTCCAAATCACTCTGAGGCCTTATCATACAAAACACCAGTAGGAGGCAGAATCTCTCAGCATCTGAAAGAATGGTGGGGCATTACTTCAGATGCTTGGGCACTAGAAACAGTAGCTCAAGGTCACTGCCTTCCCTTCCTAAAAAGGCCTCAAGATCATCCACCTGGAGCCAACTCTGCCAAAATTCCAGACCTGCTCCTTTTGCAGGAAAGTTTAACCCTGCTAGAGAAAGGTACAATAGAACCTCCCCTTATTTTCTCAACCCAAAGAAGGACGGAGGATTGAGACCCATCTTGGACTTAAGAAACTTGAACAAGTTCCTCAGGAAGGACAAGTTCAAGATGGTAAACCTTTCTCAGATCCTTCAGGCTCTCCAACCCCAAGACTGGTTGGTGTCATTGCACCTTCAGGATGCTTTCATGTGCCAATCCATCTCAAGCACAGAAAGTACCTGACGTTCGCGGTTGGTGGTTCTCACTATCAGTTTCGAGTTCTGCCATTCGGGCTGACCTCCACCCGAGGGTTTTCACCAAGCTGATGTCGGTAGTGGCAGCGAGTCTCGGGGGGGGGGGTGGTTCATGTCTACCCGTCTACCCCTACCTGGATGACTGGTTGATCAGAGCATGTTCTCCCGAACAAGTTCAAAAACATCTGTCGATCACCTGTCACTTCCTTCACAATCTGGGCTTCTCCCTCAATTTCAAGAAGTCCCACATGATACCATCCCCAAAACTCCAGTTTATCGGAGCAGTCTTGGACACTTCCTCGGGCACAGCCTCGCCTCCCGAGGTAAGAGCTCTCCACATTCTGCAGATGGTAACAAAATTCCAGAAAGCCCAGCATCTACCAGCCTTCAATTTTCTGAGGTTGCTCGGCCTCATGGCATCCTGTATTTTTCTGGTGCCAGAAGCCAGATTGATAATGAGATCCCTTCAATGGGCCCTCAGGACTCAGTGGTCCCAGTTCTCGGGGAGTATGTCGGATCTTCTGCAAGTCCCGAGCGCAGTTGCTCAGGATCTACTATGGTGGCTTGCAATGACAACATCCTCAAAGGAGAATCCTTTTGGCAACCATGGCTGGAGATAACAGTAGTAACGGACTCCTCACTCACAGGGTGGGGAGCTCATACCAACAATCTGACAATCAGCGGCTGTTGGTCTCCATCGGAGTCCAAACCACACATCAACCTATTAGATCTGAGGGCAATCAGACTAGCGCTGAATGCTTTCCTGCCCTCTGTACAGGGAAAGAATATCCTGATAATGACGGACAACACAGTAGCCATGTACTAGCTCAACAAAAGAGGAGGTGTAGGATCACTACCACTGTGCAGAGAAGCAATGCAGCTTTGGTTCTGGGCAATACGGGAGGAAATCTCTCTATCGGCAGTTCACCTAGCCGGAGAGCAGAACACGGCGGCAGACGCTCTGACCAGGCAGAGCACAGTCTCCCACGAGTGGGAGTTAGCTCAGGAAGTCCTTCTGGAGATCTTCGCCCTTTGAGGAACCCCTCAAGTGGATCTGTTTGCGACCACGGTAAACCGGAAGTGCGAACAGTATTGCTCAAGGAATTTCCCCCGAGAGGAGCTCTAGGAGACGCGTTCTGGTAGACTGGGTTTTCCCCCTACTTTACGCGTTTCCTCCAGTCCCCGTGATTCCTCAAGTAATCAGGAGGTTGAGAAAGTTCAGGAAAACCATGATCCTAATTGCCTCAGATTGGGCCAGGAGAACGTGGTACCCGGACCTTCTGGACATGTCCATCTGTCCTCCAATACGTCTTCCGCAAAGAGAGGATCTTCTCTCGCAAGAGGAAGGTCGGGTTCTCCATCCAGAGGTCAAGACACTCAACCTTCACGCATGGTTTCTGAGAGGTTGAGATACAAGGATTGGGATCTTCCGGATGATGTAATGGAGATTTTCCTTTCGGCCAGAAGGCCAGCAACGAAATCCTTGTGTTAAGAAAGGAAGAAGGCAAAGAATATGGCAAGGGAAATCTGCACAGAATCACACAGTGAACAACTTTGAATCTAACAACGTGCATACAATACCCAAGACTCGTGTATACTAAAACCCAGGAGTGCAAATAGAGTGAAACAATAATACCAATATATGAAAAGGGATGTGGGGTAAGCACTTAGAACCTCCTTATGACTGAAAGGAAAGTCGGCAAACTCCTTACCCACTATGCTATTACAGATACTGACAGCGCTAAGCCCACGTAGAGGGCAAGCAAGGACAGGATCTGTGAGCTGACACTCTGGATGATACTGAATAAGGAACTTAGAAACAGTACTCACGAGGACCGGAAAGACCACTTGAATGTCAGTAAACCCACGAACCCAGTTGATGAAACAGGGACCCTGAAGGCTATAACAGCAATGGGTGGAGGAAACTAAATACTTAAGACCCTAGTCAAGGGGCAAGTAGGAAAAGTGATTATAGAATAGAGAGGAAAATAAAAGGCATTCACACAGGGACTAGTTACAACAGCACCCCACACCTAATAATCAATGGGAAATAAATGTGAAGTGCAATGGAAAACATGGAATGGATCCCAATAGAAAGTAAGGATTAGGAGCAGGGAAAATGATATCACAAAAGGAAACCTTTCCCACCCATCCAAGGAGAAAAGGCAGGAGGCTAAATCTATAAAGGGAAAGACTAATGCATCAAGTTTTTCTGTAGCAAAGGACAGCTTCAAAGAAACAGAGGACACAGGCAAATTGGGCAGCATCAAAGGGTAAAGCACAGAGAAAGGCTGCCTGCAGACAGAGAACGACAGAAAGGGAAATCCAGAAAGCAGAAATCAATTAAGCACATAAATTCGAAATCCAGGGTAGAGGAACAAGAAATAGGAACTAGGAACCAGGCACAAAAACTAGGAACCAGGAACAAGGGACCAGTCACAACAGGAACACTGCAACAATGACCAGCGCTGGACTGAAGTAAACTGAGGCTTTTAAAGCTCCTTAACGAGCACACCCCTCAGGTGTGCCACCTGCTGCACCTGTAGCCACAGGTGTTGCCTATCCTCCACCCAACCTTGTCCTGCAAGGGAGGAGGTGAGGCAGTGAGCCAGGCATTCTGGGAAGTATAGTCATTAGACTAACGTAGCATGCTGGCTGCCAAAAACCTGGAATGGATCCGGAAGGGAAGAAACTTGGAAAATAAAGTTTTAGCGCTCCCAATTAGTCACAGCACTGTAGCATAAGGTTCGGAGGAAATGTCCAGTAGGGAAAAAAACCCAAAACATGCCCCCAAGTGACGGGAACGGGAGCGAAGGAAGCGAGCCGTGACAGCTTGTACCGGTGTCGTTGGAACAAGTTCAGTAACTGGTGCAAAGATAAGGATGTGGACCCTTTTCAATGTTGCACCCCAATGGTGTTTTCTTTCCTATTGCATCTAGCCAATCTGGGGCTCCAGATCGGAACAATTAAAGGATATCTTGCTGCGCTGTCCATTTTCAAGCGCTCCTCGGAAGAGGTTTCTTACTTACAATTGCATTAATCATTCAGTTCCTGAAAGGACTTACCAATGTATATCCACCAGTACCGTTTCATGTCTCAACTTGGGATTTAAACTTAGTTCTTACATTTCTAACTTATATACTATTTTGAGCTTCTGCATTCCTGTCCATTGAGGCTTCTAACACTAAAAACAGTCCTTCTTGTGGCATTAACATCAGCTCGCAGGGTTAGTGAACTACATGCTCTCTCATGTAAACCTCCATATACCATCTTTTACAAGGACAAGGTAGTTCTTAAGGTTAAACCATCTTTCTTACCGAAAGTAGTTTCTGACTTCCATTTGTCACAAAAAAATGTTTTACCAACATTCTATCCTCGCCCTCATTTGGACAAAGAAGAGGAGAGATTGCATAGACTGGACCCCAAGAGGGCCCTCAGTTTTTACATTTCAAGAATGCCAAAATTACGTCAAGATGACCAACTCTTTGTGGGTTATACAGGTCGTAAATTGAGGTTAGCAGTGACAAAACAAACTATATCCCTCTGGATCAATCTGGCTATATTGGAATGCTACAGATTAGCAGGAAAAGACCCACTGGATGGGCTACAAGCTCATTCCACTAGGGGAATGGCTACTTCTGAGGCTTTGAAGAGGGGAGTCCCTGAAAAAGACATTTGCTCGGCTGCAACATGGGCATCAATGCATACCTTCATCAAGCATTACTGCTTAGATGCCGCCTCCTCCAAGGTTTATTTGCCAGGGCGGTACTTCATTCTGTCCATGAAAACAATAACTTGCACTCCCACCTCCAAATTGATCACTGCTATGGGAGTCTATCACAAGATGAGGAATACATGGCAGGACACAATCCATTCGAAGAACAAGTTACTTATCAACTGTAACGTTCCTTCGCCTGGATGTTCCTCCCATGTATTCCTCATCGACCCTCCCAGCCTACGCCGCAGTACAGTTTACGTTTTCTTACACTTTCCTCTCACGATGGGGCTATCAGTCACAGGACACGCCTGGATGTTCCGCGAGTATTTCCTCGAAAAAACAGAACTGAAGCCAACAGGTGCGGCTTGAGCTATTTATAACAGCAGTGACGTTGACCCGGAACGGAGCCCGTTGAGGGACAATCGACGCCACGACCTCGAGCACAGCGCCCTCTGCCGAAATGTTTTTTTCCGAAGCAGCGAAGCTGGCGATAACGAATATCACAACATGAGGAATACGCGAGAGGAACATCCAGTCGAAAGAACGTTACAGTTGGTAAGTGACTTCTTGTTCTACATGTTGGCACAAGTGGAAAACCCTCAGTTTTATCCCAATTAACTTTGTGTCCTAAATGTTTACTCACCCTTTTGAATGTATTTTTCATTACACTACCGTCTTCTGGGTTAGAGAGAATTATCACCATGCCATCTGCATAAGACAATATCTTGACTTCTACTTCCCCAAACCTAAGGCCTTTAATACTTTCTTTGCATCTAATATAGATCGCCAAAGGTTCCAAAGCTATATTGAACAAAAAGGTTGACGGAGGGCACCGTTCCTCGTGCCCCGCGCAAGATTGAACGAGTCAGACAGTTCATTATTCAGCCATATTTTGGCCGTTGCTGCTGTGTAGACAACTAACTGCATTTTAAAAGTTAATTCCAAAGCCCATGTTTTGCATTGCAAATTTATGAAATTCCCAATTTACTCTATAAAATGCTTTCTCCGCGTCCATGAATACCTATACTGTATCCGAGAGTGCAACTTTGCGAAGACTCATCTCATCAATAATGGTTCTTATGTTATCATATCCAAATCTCCCCGACATAAATCCAACCTACCTAAAAGACAAGGATCAAGTCCAAAATACATTTGTCTAATATGTTCGCCAGTACCTTTGCAAATAACTTCACATCTACATTAAGCATTACAATTGGTCTGTAGTTCCCACACTTTTTGTGGTCTCTGCCCTGCTTTGGAATTAACGTGATTAAAGCCTCTTGCATCGATGAACACAAGTGCTCATGCCGTACAAAAATGTTGACAAATTCACACAAAATGGGAGCCAAAACTGATCCGAATGACTTGTAGAACTCAACAGAGAGGCCATCCACCCTGGAGATCTTCCCATACTAAGTTGTCCTATCGCCCCCATTACTGCCTGAACTTTAATCTGAGCATCCGAAGCATTGCTATCCTCTGGTTAAGGAATGTCAATAAACTCAAAAAACTCCTCCAGATCAGATCTTTTAGGAGGGATATCCACTGCATACAATTTCTCATAGAAAGTCTGAAAGCACTTACATTTATCAGTGCTTTCCATCACCACATGACCATAGTCATCATCCACGCCTTGAATGTATGACTTTGCAGTCATCCCTTTCAATCTGCTGGCCAATAGCTTTCCCCATATGTCACCACTTTCCCAGTATTTCTGCCTCATGAAAAAAAGGCCTTTCTACATCATTGATTAAGGCCTTTCTACACCATTGAGTTTGTTTTATTGGCTACTTCTTCTTGTATACGACTCATCTTCAGTTGATCTGCAATCTTCCTGCTTAGTGCATACCTCTGTTGTAAGTGTGCTAGCTATGTCTCAAGTGACTTCAATTAAGCTAAACCCTTTTTCCTGATATATGAAATCCCAATAATCATTTCCCCCTTACTGCCGCTCTAAAATGGGCCCATACCATCATGAGAGCCGCTGAACCTACATTCTCCTTAAAAAACAATTCTATAAATGTCTGAATATCTGCCACTGTATCCAAATCTTTTAAAATCCCTATTTTAAGATGTCACCTGACAAAAGATGGTCTCTCTCGGTCAAGATCTATGCAAAAATCCACCAGTGCATGATCCGATATTTCCTGTAAGCATATCTGATAACAACATATAATGAACTTTAGAAAATAAGTCATGTACCAGCAAATAAAATGTATGCTCCTTTGTAGATGGATGCATAACCCTCCATATATCTACCTACCAAATCAAACCTTTGGAGAAAGAGCTAATTCTTTACACACTCCAAAATTAGTGAATCTGCAATGGCCATTTCGATCCATTTTATGGTCAATGATGCAATTGAAATCACCTCCTAAAATTAATCTTTCCCCGTCCATATCACGTAATAGTTGAGTAGTTTCTTCATAAAACACTTTCCCTGGATAGCAACGACCATAGCCACAGCCTACCGTAAGTACCCTGCCACCATATACTACATCCACAAAGATCATCCGACCCTCGACATCCATAACTACCCTTTCTATTTTAACATCTATGTCTTTCCTAATCAGAATGCTAACACCTCTTGAGTTTGTGGAAAAACAATTTGACAACTCACAAGGTTATCTTGAGCTAATCAAATACTTTTTTGCCTCATAAAGTAGGTGAGTTTCCTGTAGAAATACCAAGTCTGCCTTTGCCCTCCGTATCCTTGCCATCACTTTTTCCTCTTCTGTGGGAAATTCAGACCTTTAACATTGCAGGTCACAACTATCAATGCACTCATACGCAGAGGTCAAAATCTATTTCTTCCACTACCCCTAAACCCTTCACTCACCTCAACTTCAAACGCTTATACTCTACACACAATCTTCAAGTAACGAAACAATGAACAACTGCTGATCTATATTAGTAAGCTAAAAACTTGAGCCATGGCTAATGTAATACAAAGAACAATCCACAAACAAATGACATAACAAGACAAGACAAGACAGAAAACGCACAAATAAACAGAAAACACAAAAATATGCTAGCAATACAGCAGTTCGGAATGGCCCAAGCTGGATATGAGCAGTGTCTTTTCTAGTACACATCTGAACCATACAATCACCTTCCCCCACTCCCCTGGAATCCAATGTCCATTCCAAACATATCTTGACCAAGTACCCTCCCCCATTCAAATATTAATCTCAGTTACTGCAATCCACTCCCTGGATTAATGTCCCACCCCCATGTAACCATAGCTCGAACGAGTTATCCAACTGAGTAATTAACACAACCAGTATACTTTCCTTGCAAATTTACAGTATAATTATTGCTCAATTTTGGTGAAATGAGTATACTCAGCCCATCTTTTGCCACATTTACAATATGCATTCATCGTTTCTGCCTATTTGTTCATATATTTCCTCAAAGCTGAGAAAAATTAAAACAGATACTAAAGCAAGAATGGAAGTCAAAAACGTGCTCCTCATATCAGCAAAATCAAATGCAAATCATACTCCAAACAATCGTCCAGCGCATTTCAGAGCCTTATATGAATTATTTCAAAGGCAGTCTAACATATTGTATGGTAAAAATTGACAGGCTTAACTCTTCAAAGTGAAAGTTATACATACAAGTTGAAAACAAAAATGTCTCCTTATGAAAGATTATACATAATGAAGAAAAGCAGTAACGCTGATGTCAGATGTAAAATGCCATCTCTTTTTGTTGCCTGCTAACATGTTCCTCTGGCTGATGGCAGTTTCTTCCATTGGTTCCCTGTCCTGGTCCACATCAGATGATGATCAACAAAAGAGTGTATCTGTCCATTAAGTACTACCCTAAAAATTGCATGTAGTACTTCAAATGTTTGCTCCTTACTTTCTCTTTGGCAACATTGAAGGTTCTTCTTCTCTCTAGGACATCCTTGCTCAGGTCCCCAAAGATCATTATTTTATGACCTCTCCAGGCAGGGTCCCATAATTCTCATGCTCTCTTCAAGATCAAATCCCTCTCAGGAAATCCCAAGAATTTCACAATGAAATGCCTTGCCTTCTGTCCAAGAGTTGGCTTTGATCCCATGGATCTGTGAGACCTCTCAATCTCTAAGGGCAGTTTAGCATCAGATTTAGTAGCTTAATTAATGTTTTCTCCAAAAAATCCAAAGGGGAGTCCTTCTCAATATTTTCTGGAAATCATGCAGTGAGTATATTATTCCTTCTTGAGAGGTTCTCCTGCTCAGAGCCTTTGAGAGTTAATTTCTCATTTTGGATTTGCAATTCTCTTATTTCTTCCGTCATTCTCCTTGTTTCATCATCCATCGAGTTCAAATGGCTGTCCACTGGGTTAACCTTGGTAGACAGCTCAACATATTTTTCCTCTGAAGCAAACAGCTTTGTTTTGATCTCAGCAATGTCAGCTGTCACCTTGGTCAGGAGTTTTTCCTCTCACTTCTCACTTTCTGTAGCCTCATCTTTGCCACCCTTCTGTCGCTTCACTGGTTGGGTTGTTTCAGAAAGATTAATGTCAGCCATCATGGGTATAATGGGAGATGAATTCAGGACACAGGAGCTCAGCCTTAAAGCTGCCATCACTGGAGCGGATGGTTCTAGAATCTGTATTTTGTAGTTTGATCTTATTTGATATCATGACCAACTGGCAACAGTTTAATAGGCCAGGGAGGCTCCACAGCTCCACCCCCCCTTCACGGACTTGGGTGGTCAACACTAGAAGGTCTAATATATACTGGTGGCACAGTATAGACTACTGTAATCTCCTTTATTATTCTACTGATTTTTGGTTTCCCACACCTACTTATCATTTCTTGAGGCATGCTCACAGTGCACCATAAGGTCCAGTCTGTAAACCTCCTGGCATGTTGAACATGTGGATTTAAGATGAGTTGTATAGTTATCACCATGGTGATATGTAATAATATGCACATAAGGAAAAGTCATATATAAGATATTGTGTCTGTCTAAGTTTTTATCTGCCGTTTTCTGCTCCCGACGAAGGGGAGTACAGCCCCAAAACGCGTTGAGCACCTTTGGCTATTATTTGAACACTAACGAATAAAGAATAAAGAACATTTGAAGATACGAATGGAATTCTCATAATTGGACATTTCCTATATTGACTTTCATTTTCTTTATTGGAACTAAAAATTCAGCTGATATATCAGCACCAAAGTGTGCAGGGGATGGGAGTGTCCATAGATTAGACAACACACGTTTTATATTTTGGTATGGCTTTGTGTCAGGGCTGGTATTCTTCCCCTGCCCCCATATATCTATTAAACAACTGACTTTGTTGTTGATATTCTAAAGATTGGTAAGGTGTGCACTGATTGAGATTGGTTTCTTTTCTCCTTTTATACAACTGTGGCCTGGCAATTGGTTCCAGGTGTAAGTCCTTTGCCTGACCCCCAATTAGTGGGACTTGCGTGACTTGCACACTGATGTTTCACAGCCTTCTTCCTTGTCTCAGTACTAGAGTGGTGAAGTGACATGCAAGTGTGTACTGCTCTTAGTCGCCTCTTCCTCTTCACAGTTCTAAAGTGGGTTAGACATGGGGAAATGAGAGAAGATGCTTTACCAAAGCCTATAAAGGCCAGGGGAGAGTAGGGTTGGTTCTCCGAAGTAAAGGGGGGATACCATGTCTCACCTTTGGATATCCTTTCCCCAATCCCCAAGGACTCTCCACTTAAGTGATCCTCCCACGCTTCTCCACCGCCAGGGTCTGCATCCAAAATCGATGGCCTTTCTCTGGCCACCTGAGAAGAGGGTCCACGGGGAGTAGGTGCGAGGATACCTTCAGGTTTCTCAGAGGTACAAAAATTAGGAAGAGTGACGTGGTGATAGTGGAATTCTGTTACCTACAGAACATTAAATCATGCATACTTCACGTCTGAAAAAATATACTTTACACATTATAAAAGCAAAAGTACTTTTAAGGACTATCAATAAATATTAATGTTTTTTTTCTTAAAATAATACTCAGATTGAGATCTACAAAAGTTTGGGGATGAGGAAGAGGGAAGTGCTGAAATGAGATCTAGATTCACGAGCAGTTTCCATAAAAAAGAGAAACAACTAAACATAACATGTGAAATCCTTGCTTTCTCTTTTACATTTCCACTTTAACCACTTATCACAAATTTAGACTTCATACCCATATAGTCCTCTAACTCGTGCAAGTACTTAATTGGATCGCTTATCCAATATAGAAACAAAGAAATACTTTCTCAGCACATCCAAATTATATAAACATTTCCTCTTTTCATTAGTCACTCATCTCCAATCACACGTGCATGAGTTTCATTTATTTTTTAGATTGTATCTGTTTGACCGTTGAGATCGAGAATTAACAAAAAAGGAGAGATATGAATCGAGAACCAGATAAAATGTTTTCAGAGTTTACCATGTTTCTGTCCCCACCCAAAAATATTTGAGAATTCATAACGTTATGAATTATTCAGACGATACTGAAATGAGGAAAAGTAGATTGGGCAACAATGCTATAAAATTCTCAAAACAAAATAGTCTACCGCTTCTCGATATTGGCAAAAAGCTTGGGAAAAACCAATGCTATCCCCAAGCCCCTGACCTTCACCAAGCATCCTTCTTTACCCTGCCCAGATGCTGTATGCCCTCAAATCTCCCTACTTTACATTACACCCTTTCTATAATTTGAAGTCACTTTCCAATGTCGATTATGAACTTGATTCTCAAATAGCATAATGGCAGACTTTCAGAACTGAAAAAGCTTGGCAGCAGCAGTACATCATAGGAGATATGACAAACCTTTTGGCTACAGAGGAGCCTCGCTTTGTGCCAAATGAAAAAAAAAAGATACTGGACAGATTTGCGCCCAAACAAGAAAGGATTCCCTTCGAGCGCTTCGTGCCCGACTTGTTTCTTATTTGATGGAAATCCACCCACCGGTTTGAGCTGTGCGTGTGAGCAAAAATCAAGCCTAACTTTAGGAACCTTACCACGGATTTGCACGAAACTCCCCAATCCTGGGGACCCGGGTCCTAATACAGGGATGTCAAACGCCGTGGTGATCCGTACTATGGCTCAAACGTTATTGACCATAGAATATTTGCTTTTCCTTTGGATTATAGATTTCACCTTAACTATATGGCGGTTACCGCCACCATAGTATATAGATATATGTACAGACGCACACAAAACACACATGCACATGGGTCGCATTCTTGCTTCATTATTGCCTGTGGCCTGCTCCCTGTATGTGTTCCAGGTACTGGATTGTGGCGTGTGTTAGCTTGTGCTATGTTTTTCTTTGGCCGCTACTGTTGGTGGGATCCTTGCCAGATTGCCATCTTTTGTATTTTCTTTTTCCACTTTTAGTCCTCCAGCTGCTTTTGTTAATAATGTTTACATTCCCTTTTGCTTGTTTATCACATGATTGCGTCATTTTACTAATCAGCTTATTGTGTTGCAGGCAGCAGGTCCACTTTCTTTAAAGCGTTGAAATGGGGGGCGGAAGGCAGGTGTGCGTGGGCGCACAATATGCTGCAAACAACTCCCGCCTTTGTCCTCTCCCTGCAAGGACCAGCCCTTTGTTAACCATCCCCCCAGAATGCTACTCCTCGGTGCCATTGACAAGTGCTGTGGCACGCGAGCATGTTGGGAATCTGAAGTGTGATCATTTCGCAATTTCACATTCTGTATTATTTTAATTTTGTCTTTCTGGCCTAATCCTTTAAGTACACACTGACACGTCTTTGTTGTTTTAGTCAGACTGTTGGGTGTGAGGGTTTCGGATAATAAGAACCAAACACTGTGATGGAATTACAGACTCAGCAACGCATTATCTACATTAAGCACAAAAATGTTGTTCAGCCGCCATGCCTTATATGTGTTGCACACTTTGTTCTTGTTAATTGCAGGGCTAGGCAACACATTTAATGCATTGAAACAAGCGGATTACTTTGGGATCTGTGTGGTTAGATTGTGTAGTGCCTTCGCAATTTTCCTCTTAACGAAATGATCTCTGAACATTTATGCAATGTACACTGACATATGGACAGATCTGCTCTCGTTATTGCTGTACACTGTTGTGTTCTACATGCCCCCCCCCCCGACCCCCCACGGCATCTGTCATATTAGCATAACTAACGCGGTGGGGGTTTGTTAATCCTGGCACTCAACTCACTGAATAGAGTTCCTCCTCATGAACTGTCAGCTGGAAGTGAAGAGTATGAGACGAAGTGGATATTGGAATTCCAAAGGCGTTGGGCAGTACTTGCTTGATTGGAGGGGTAAGTAAGTGATCTTGTATAGCACACATCTGCCATTTTCGGTGGCCGCATTGTGCGTGGCTCTGTAAGAAAAATGTGAGGGGGGGGCAGTAGTGAAATGGAGGAAGAAACAGCTGTGAAACCTGTGGTGGTGATGGGTGGAGGTCAGAAGTGCCTGTATCTTGAGAGCTCGTCTGCTTTCTAGGCATTTGGTGGAAACACTTGGGGGTGTTATCCAGAGGGAAGAGCCCAAGATCTGATATACTAAGGACTGTGGGTACAGTTAGCCACTGATGTGGGAAGGTGTGATAGGGCTAAATAGGAGAGACCAGTCATACCTCAATTAGTAGTACTAGTAGTAAAACATATGTATTAAGCACAAACCTATTACCAGTACAAAGGCTAGTTTCCAGGTGCTACATAAACTATTGGCAATAAATAGAAAACCAATGGAATACATAAAACAAAAAGATAAAATAACAGAGTTGCCAAACAACCATGTACCCTCGACTTTAAGGTACGAAAAATGAGCACAGGTACTTTTCAGTTGGCATTTAACATTTTGTAGCATGGACCTGTTTTTGATGGACATTGGCAGATGATTCCACAGGCGACAGCCCAAAGTCTGCACCATTTTCCCCCGGGAAGATGTCTTGTGGAACCTGCCAATCACCAACAGATCGTTGGACATAGATAGATCTAAGAGGTCTGCTAGGCACATATTTCAGAACCGTGTCTTCTAAGTACTCAGGCACTAGGTCGTTTGTTATTTTCCACATGAGCATCAGTACCCGTTCTTGAATCATTGCTTCAATTGGTAACCAACTGAGATTTTGTTGTGCATTCGAGACATGATCACATGTTTTATTTAACTTAGACATGATATCTTTGCCATGCTCAAATAGAGGGACATACAATAATACAGTCTTGAAAGCATGACTGCCTGAACTATGCCCTTCAAATGGTTCAACTTCAGTAGTGGCTTACATCTGCTAATATTATAGAGATTTACTACTGCGTCTACTTGCAGACCAAAGGATTGCTGGGTAGCAAATAAAAAACCCAGGTTCTTGGCCACCTTCACAGGTATTTAGGGGTACTCCCCAGACTAGAAGGCTATGAGAAGCGAAGGGGGGCAGGTTTAGCAGGGCAACCAAGGAACAGGACCTCTGGCTTGTCTCCATTTAAGCGAAGACAGTTGTGCTGCATCCATCACTGTATCGACCCCAAACAGCTCTCTACTGTACCAACCGCATTCAGGTCTCCCTGGTGGTCGACAAGTAAGTGAGTATCGAAAGCATAAAGCTGACATTCAAGTCACCAGCTTTCTATGAATTGAACCAATGGGTACATAAAGGTGTTCAACAACACCGGGGCCATCAATGTGTTTCTATACGGGGCTATTATGAAAAGACCCAGGGCTATAGCCCCCTCCATCCCACTCGACCCCACCTAGCGACATCTCTGCTCTCCAGCACATCAACCAAAAACATTACAAAACTCCAACTTATCCAAAACAACGCACTTCGTGCTGCCTGGGGCCTGAAGCAAACAGACCACATCTCACAAGCAAGACTTGAGGCCCACTGGCTACCAATCGAAGCCCACATAGAGTTTAAATTCCTATCCATGACTCCCCCGTGCATTCACAATACAGCACCCACCTTCCTGAACCAACGTATCTCCTTAAGTGCTAAACCATGTTGCCTGCGCTCATCCACAACCACAACCTTAGCTATGCCAAGATTCACCAGAAAAAGAGCTGGTGGAGCTAGTTTCACCGTTAGTGACCCCGCACTCTGGATTGTCCTCCTTCCATGTATTCAAGGTGAACCTTCATACCTACTGTTTAGAAAAATATTGAAAACGTTACTTTTCAACAAATATGTATGACACATGCAAAGCTTTGTTCTATGACCGTGCTATGACTGCACTCTATCACTGAAACAAATATATGTACTAGTGCTGTGATACCTCCGGGTCTAGGCTCTATCAATAAATGTAATAACTGAATCAATTAATGTAACGTCATCCGGCGTGGGGGGAGGGCAGGGGCTGAACTGAAGAAGCTGAAAACTGTATTCGGATAGCTGTGGATACACACTGAGCTGGGCAGATTAAAAAGATTCGAAGCAAAGTTCCCCACTTTTATTTAACTGTTTTCTAATGTTATAAGCCTGACACTCAGGGAAATTGGGCCTCATTACATGACCGGCTGTAACCGTGCCTGTGCTAACAGCGGGTTGCCGCCGGACCTGTAAATAATTACTGGCGCCTGACTTGCCGGTACCACCGGGAGATTACAACCCCGGCGGCCCGGAAATTCATGTGCATGTAAAATCTAAGTCCCCATTCACATAAAGTACAGTGGGGACACAGAAGCACTGGCACCAATGGTAATGGTGCAGGTGCTTCCGTGACCAGTCTGCCTACCGTGGCCGCTGTGCCCGGCAGAGACAGACCGGTCGGGCACAGCGGCTCCGACAGACAGACTCGGAATGTGGCGGTCCGGAAACATGGGTTCCAGTAGGCTTACCAGCACCCTTGTTTCCGGACCGCCACTATTGTAATACGTCCCATTGTCTTTTGCTAGCACGCACAGAGGGTATGCCTCCATTATGCTTTTTCTCATAAATGGGTCTATGTGATCTTGAAAGCCTACACTCAAAAATATCTATACTGCCTGCTAGGTAAGGGGTTGACAATGCTTAGTTGTTCAATACACAATAGTTTTCATTGTGATTTTGTAAGTTCAATTGTAAATGGCTTCGTGTGCAGGTTTTCAAAAATAATACATATCATTTTTCGAAGTACTATGATTTAATCACAAAATCCATTAATTGATCAATAGACAGAAGCAATAGCAAACAAAGGGGGAACTTTCAGGGAAATAAAAGGAAATCTCTTCCAGTGGTTAATCTAGTGCACTCTCTAGAGAACGTGGAGTACCAGCCGGAAATCTGAAGGATTTAACAGGGGGCTACAATGTAAAGGCTTGTAGCATGCACCTCAGCGCCTGAATCCCCTCCACTTCGGTCACACAGAGCCAAAATCACTGCCAGCTAAGGTCTACACATGTGTACAGGTGCGTTATAAATGACTTATCATATCATAAGGGTAGAAACAACAACATCTAAGATAAACTACTCTCCCAAAAAAAGCTAGAGTTCTTACTTGGTCTTGGGAAATATCTTATCAACTCTTCTACCCACACGAACTGGGAGAAAAATCCCAACGCCTGTGACATAATCTTTAAGTAGAATTGTACTAGGCCTCTTAGACGGACACCCTCTAAGAAATCGTTATTTAGAACATGCTGCTGTTCAGCCTCGACACCAATATCTCAGTAGCATCTGAACTGGTAGAGTCCACCATCTTAATGGGATAGGGCACACGGAATCCTCCACCTTGGGGCTTACGCTAACCTCATAGAAGGCGTGAATCAAAGCTTCCTTTACCAATTGCTGACTCCCAAGAGAAACAGGGAGCCCACATTGTGGACCATTCTCAGCAATTGAGTCATGAGAGCAATGGATGGAAATGCAAACAGGTATTCTGGGGGGCATTGAAATGGTAAGGGCAGTTTTTTCAACAGCACTCAGCAAGAGTGATATGAGACATCCAAAGGAACTGTAACAAAACGAAAGGTCTTGTGGTGGCAGTCAAGCTGTGCTTAGAGAAGTACACCTCAATGCTTGCGCAATACTGAGAATTTCCGGCCTTGCAGCAGCACCCAGTGGGGTAGGTTTTGACTTTTTCACCTTGCATTATATTCAGGTGGTATGTTCCTGCAGAAGTATGTAGGAGCACTCATGTCGAGCTCTGTGTCCTGCAGTGCACGTAAGAAGTGAACGCAGGAGCTACAATAACGGGTTACTAACAGCTAATAATAAGGCATTTCTAGTTATTGACGATTAGCACCCTTAGTGGGGGAGCCAGCCATTCCAGGGGCTAGGAACGTGGGTTGAATCTCCTGATGTTAGCCCATGTTCTAAGCCACCTGATGGCCGCTTCCCCTGCCCCTCATTTGCCCCCCACTAAATAAATCCCCCCTCCGCACTCCCCTCAGTGCGGCGGAAGCACTTGCCGCCCCTGTCACTTCTTATATCTTCCTCTTTCCTCTTGAGTGAGGCCACCATGGAAAGGGAAGACGGGATCCATACAGATCCTCACCTTCCCTTTTCATGGTGGCCATCTTTGAACAGTCTGTTCATCCTGTGAACAGTACGCCGTGAGGCGAACTAGCCCGTCCCAGCCCATGGGATGGGTGCTAATGGTGTTAAGCACCCATTCCAAGGACTGGAGCGCGTGGTAACGTCCCAGGGCCCTCCTCAAACGCCCTTTCTTCGCTCAGCCCTTTAGCTCAGGCCGCCAGGCCGTTACAACCAGTTCTAGGCCATTGGAATGGGTGCTTAATGCCATAATCTGTCTGTGATCATATCGAGACACTACATGATAATTGTAGGCAGAAACAGTTTTCTGCCTACAATTACAGAAACAGAAACCAGCAAGGGTGTATATTAACATCCGGCTTGCGGCTTCGCAAAGATTAAGGTATTGATAAAAACATTTTGCAGTTATATATAACAAAGTATTGGGGGCCTGTTACTTTTTGTGAAAAAAAACTTTGTCTAACTTTATGTGGTGCCAACAACTTCAGCTGCTAAAACACAGTTTGCTGTTACGATAGAGTTCAGATCAACAGAGTGTTTGCAACCAACTCCACTTAGGAGTAAGAACTGCTACATGAAGTTGAGTCGTCAAACAGAAGGAATGTGTAGGTGGTTGGGCGCTCTGGGACCAGAAGTTGAGTGATACATTGGAATTACGAGATGGCCCAAGCTGCAAACTGTTATGATCAAATGTTTTGCCGCAGGTGGAGCACATTTGTAAGAATAGCATCTCTATGGTAGAGATGAAAGATGCAGTGAACAATAGGATGGGCTGAGAACCCATGTCTGTTTCAAAAGCAAGGCCTTCAATATTGCATTGAGTAGGTATGTGACAATAAGACATAGGTGTGAGGCATGATATGCGAGTAAAATAATTTTTAAATTATGATAGTGGTGTTAAATGATCATAGTAGTTTTAAACGATGATAATGCTGCTTCTCTGTTTTGATTGGAGATTTTTCCCCAGAAAATCCCCTGTAAGTACGAAAAGGTGTGAATCCCCTGTAAGAAAGAAAAGTGGTGAGCCATGACCATGTTGTCTATAGCAACCTTATAGCAAGAGCTTCTAGATAGTAGTGAGACATTTGGTTGTCAATTTAGGAATGCATTCATTGCTTGATTTGGTTTTAAATATGATGGTTCCTTTCATGGTAGTAACATAACCTGGTCTTGCACCTCTCTGATGTTCCTAGTATATAAGGAATATTTTTTTTTCAATTTTATTTTTATTGGTATTTCAAAGAACAAACAAGGAAAAGCAGATAGAGGGGTGTAGGGGGATGGATGTGTCTTTAAGTGTGCCTGTTGCACCGCCTCGTCCCAGTTAGTGGCAACTAGAGCTAAGATTGTGCTACAGTACATGCGGATCGGCCTGGAGTTTATTTTTCCACCTGGTAAGCCTGTGTTTTGCCATGTGTATTTTTCCTGTTTGTATGATTTTGGGCTCTGGAGCACACCACTCCATGAGCCCCACTTGTTGTGTGTGTGACACAGCACCTTCAGTGCAGTGTCACAGGGTTGTCTTTTAGACTTCCCACTGACACCATTTTTTCTGGGGCTGACTACTGTCCCCCAGAAACATGTAAAGTTGCCATTAACTTTATGTAGTCACTTTAAAACTACAGACCCAGTACACCCCATCTTACATGGAGTATTGGAAAGGGTTAACTCCTACGCCTTTTTGTTTGTGCCTCTCTGAGCTTTGTTTTGCTCTTTTAACATTTAGACTTGGCTGGTGGCAGTGGTATCTACCCTAACTTTTCTACCGCGATTATATTATATAAATGTGGTATTGTTCCAGGCTATTGCAGTAGCCTCAAACTTAAACCGGCTTGCCCAAATACTTTTTATTTCGGCTCCAGTTGGGTTTAGTCGCCAAAAAACCGGGGGGACGCTCACCGGCAGAGCCGCAAAGCAGTACAAGAGCTTGGGAAGTACCGTAATTTTTAGAGTATTAATGCATCCCAGCCAGGAAACCGCCAGGGGGCCCCAGTCTATCATTTTGGTCTTTAGTTTCGCCAGCAGGGGTGGGTAGTTCACCTGGTACAGCTGTTCCACGCTTGGCGTCAGTTTTATTCCCAGATAGGTGATGGAGTGATCTTCCCATCTATAGGGAGAGGTGGCCTTCAGAGAGAGAGCCATTGGCATCGGAACCGTGAGATTTAGAATTTCCGTTTTGGAAGGATTTATTTTGAGAGCCGCCACACTACCAAACAGGGCTATCTCAGCTTCTACTGCAGGTCAGGCTGTACACGGTCTGTTTAGGGATAGAATCACATCATCAGCAAAGGCCGCAATCTTGTGCTCTTCCCCTGCGAAAGGAAGTCCCGTTATGTTCTGGTTGGATCGTACTGCTTCGAGGAACGGTTCCAAATGGAGAGCATACAATATCAGGGTGAGCGGGCAGCCATGTTTGTTACCTCGCTCGACATGCACCGGGTCAGACAGCTGACCATTGACCGCCAGCCTTAGGGTTGGGTTTCTGTAATTGGCCCTAATCCTGTCCATAAATTCTGGGCCAAACACCATCTTGTGCATTGATGCAAAGAGGAATCCCCACTTCACCCGATCAAACGCCTTCTCTGCGTCAATTGCCATCAGGAGAGCGGGAATTCGTCTCTTGTGGGCCTTCTCAATTAAGTGGGCCATCCTCCTGACGTTAACACTGGTCTGCCTGCCTCTGACGAATCCCGATTGATCTGGATAGACCAACTTGGGGACAAGGTGGTCCAACCTCTTAGCCAGTATCTTGGCATGTATTTTAGAGTCTACATTGATTAATTCTATGGGACGGTAGGAGGTGCACTCCGTTGGATCCTTGCCCTTTTAGTGGATAAGGACCACATTTGCCTCTTCCATGGTTCTCGTAATTGCGTTGTGCCATCCTATTTGATTAGAGAGCGTAGTTAAGATGTGTACAAGGGTTTCCCTATGCAACGTATAGAATTTTGCCTCGTAGCCGTCCGGATCCGGCAATTTAAGATTAGGAAGAGCTCTGATTGCATCCCTGACCTCGTCTTCTGAGATGTCCCTTTCCAGATTTTCCCTCTCTTCTAGCGTAATGCGGGGTAATGTAACTCTATCTAAGTAATTTAGTTGGGAAGCCTGCGCAGGGGAGTCAGAGGTATACAGGGCTGAGTAGAATCAGGTGAATTCCCTCAAAATGTCCTCACTTTTGGTGCTGGTGGCCCCTCCCCCAACCTTAATTTTAAGTATTGTCTTGTCTTTCTGATCCTTTCTAAGCATTCTCACAAGGAGCCGGTTGGCTTTATTAGCTTTAATATAACATTTCTGCCTGAGATGTAACAGACTCCGTTCCACAGCTCATGTCTGGATCAAGTCTAGCTGGCCCTGCACCGTCCTATACTCCCTCTTGGTGGCCTGAGTCTGCTTTTGTCCCATTTTAGCAGTTATGTCCCTGAGTGCCTCTTCTAGGCGTGCCTCCTCCATTCTCAACTCCCTTTCCCTTCTGGCCTTAATCGCTATAATTGCCCCTCACAGGGTTGCCTTAAAGGTGTCCCAGCGAACCTGGAGGGAGGTGCCCTCTGCAGAGTTCTTGGCGAAGAAGTGCTCTATTTCCTCCTCCACCTCTGGGCCAGTACTTGATCTTTGAAGAGGGAAACCGGGTAGCGCCATTTCCACAACCCCCCGGGTCTGCCCTTCGAATTCAAGGATAAAGTCAAGGGGGCGTGGTCCGACAATGTTGTGATACCCATAGGGATATCTAAGGCCCTCCCCAACAAGTTGGCTGACAGCCAAATGTAATCTATTCTTGACTGGGACTGATGGGCATATGAATAGCAGGTATAGCCCCCTACTTTGCCCCTTATCTGTCTCCACGCATCAACCAGGCCCAGATTACTGATTCTCTCCTTCAGGTCACGGGACGGCCCAGTCTGTGCCCCCCCCTTGCCGGTCTGTATTTTGCTGGGTCCCAAGCGATATTGAAATCGCCCTTGCGAAAGATAGGGGACTTGGCGAACTTCTCCAGCCTTCCCAGAGAGCATTGGAGGAACCTGTCTTGCGCTGTATTCGGGGCGTATATCGTTGCCACCGTGAGGGGATACTCATTACCCACCAAGCATACTGCCAAAAACCTCCCTTGGTCGTCTGTTACCTCCCCAGCGATATGTAGATCCAGCCCGTCTCTAAGGGCCAGTAGGACCCGTGCTTTTTTTCAGATTTATTTGCTTGCAGTGACCTGGAGTACCCCCAAATCGTCACCCTTCCCCGATCAGCTGTGTAGATGTGGGTCTCTTGGAGCATAATAATATCAGGCCGCTCGCGCCCAATATAGCGCTCTAGTTTCTTACGTTTGACTGACGAATTGAGGCGTTAACATTAAGGGAGAAGATCCTCAATATACTCGTTGGCTAGACATAGCAATTCAAGTGGGAGTGACTGGTGTCCCAGGGCGCCCTGCTTAGAATCCCGCCCTCCTCTCCAGGGCGCTCCCTTTATGATTGTGCTGTAGGGACATTACTTCTGTTAGCAGGACACTGACTCTCTCGAAACCCCCCCTCCTGCCTTCCTCCCCTTTCCCCAGGCAGTGTTGGATGGCTGGCGTCAGCCCCTCTCGAATCAGAACCTCGTGAGTCACCCCATCGAATGCCCCCCAACTGTTCCAACGCGGGACCTCCCAGTCCCCTTCCAAGATGTGAGCTCCTCCCCCTTCAGCCCTTTGCTGGTGTTGCTGAACAACTTGACCTTGCCATCGCAATAAGCTACTTCTTCTAAGCTCTCCCCAGGCATCCACTTCCTGAATCGTCAGCCAGGTCCCATACAGAACCTCGCTCTCCATGAAGAGTTAGTCACCTCTGCAGCTACTGACCACTCCCTTGCGATGGGCCCTCCGGGAGCGTCTAATTGCCGTGTTTCCTTGACTTCTTGGAACGGGCTGTGGACCATTCCCACTCTGTACGGGCGGGTCTCGGAGGAGGAGGCTGAGTAGATGATGGCACAGCGTCCTCTTCCACCCCCAGCAAGGCAAGACCCTGCTCACAGTTAGTGATTTTCTGAGGTTTCACTTTCCATTCAAAAGCCAGACCAAAGGGATGGAGCCATCCGCAGTGGATGCCATGGGCTCGCAAGTGGGAAAGTACCAATCCCATTCTCCGTTGCTTTTTTAAAGTGGCTGGCGCCAGATCCTGGTAGACGGCTATCTCCGCCCCATTGTAGGTGAACCTGCCTGCCTTCCGAGCTGCCGAGAGGATCCGCTCCTTCACTGAGTAGCTGTGCAGGGCTACTAGGACATCTCTGGGTCTGGCGCCCGGGTCTGCTCGCTTGGGACCTACTCTATGTATTCTATCGAAGACCATGTCTTCCATTCCAGTCGCCTCCAGGAGGTCTGCGAAGATGCTCTTGACTGTTTGGGAAAGATCTTGGTCCTGGGTATCCTCCGGGAGTGCCTTAACCCGAATGTTCAAGCTCCTAGACCTGTTTTCTATGTCTTATACCTGGAGCTCCAGGTTATGCGTTACTGTCGCCAGTGTCTCCAGGAGGGAGTCCGTCTTCCTTGCATCCTCAGCAATATCCTGAATCGTCCTCTTGTTTGTATCCACCCTTTCCTCTATCTTGCTGATTTCCCTTCTGATCTCCTGGAGACCCTCCCCCAAGTCCTCCCTGAGAGCGTCCATTTGCTTTTGGCCAGCTATGGTAATCATTTCCACTATGTCTACCAGGAGGAACTTCAACGTTGTCTGGGTGATGGGTTGTTCTGGAGCCTCCAGGTCCACCGAGGGGGCCCCCTGTGGTCCACTCGTTAGGGGATAATGCCCGGGTTTCCTCTGTGTCCTTAGCCCATATCTTGGTCAGTGCATTCTCCTGTGTTCTCCTTGGGGATCTTTGAAGGGATTGCGTATCCTTGGCTTTATTCTTTGACCTGGTGCGGGTGAACCTCTAAGCACGCCCAGAGAGGCCCGTGGACGCCCCCAAGGGGGCTCCTCACTGATCCTCCACCGTAGGAGGGATCTCCACCACCGCCTGCAGCCCTGGTTGACTCTGGATAGGCGCTGATGCAGGAATCCTCTGGTTGGTGCTAGTGGTCAGGTCGATACTCCAAGCGCCACCACCCTCTCCCGTATGAGTCCAAGCCTGCAGCTATCGGCGAGGCCTCCCAGGCGGCGAAGGCGGGTCCCGGGTCGGTGGGAGTCTGTTCCGAGAGGCATGGGGCCGAGATGGTGTGTGGTGCTCGAAGTGACCAAAGATGGAGGCACTTACAGTCTCAAATGCAGAGCTTGTGCTCCCCCGGGTAAGAGTGGGGGTCTCAGGGACGGGGGGTCGCAGTTCCTCCCCAATGCCTCCCCTCTCCTCTTCCAAATTGCTCCTTATGGCTCAGATCGCAGGGCTCCCAGGAGATCTCGCCCCAAGGGAAGGCAGTCAGCAGGAGGTGGCAAGATCCAATGCAAGGCTGGGATGGTAGTGAATGGGATGGTAGTGAATGGGATGGTAGTGAATGAGCCGTGGGTGCAGGACCCCCCCCCAAAATGATGATGTTCATTTGCCCCTTACCACATTTGGGCGACGCAATGTCCTCTGCTTCTTCACTCGGGCCCGGCCGAGCTCTGCGCGTCACAGCCTCCCCCTACTCAGGAGGCCTTCCCCAGTCAGGTCCAGGATCACGGCCCTCAGAAGACTCCTGAGGGAGCGTGGGCTGAGAGGCAAGCTGACACTCCTCCTGAGACTCCCTCCGGCGCCGGCTGCTCCCCACCCCCCGCCGCCGGTGTGCGCAGTTGCTGATGGGCACCCAGCCCCGGCTCCAGCCCCCGCCTGCCCCCTCTCTCTCCCGGCCGAAAATGCAGGCGGGCCGCGGCCCGGGCAAATGCTTCCCCAACCCCACGCCGACCTCGATGGGGCATGCTTCCAGTCTGCTCCGCTGCCCAAGCACTGGAATCCAACAAGGCGTCGATGGGAAGCCACGGAGGGCTCGGGTCGCGCCGCGCCTCAGGCCCTCCAACCACAATCCGATGGATTTCTCCGGTGGCGTGATCCCCTCCCCCTCTGTCGCTGGGTGACAGCCGCGGGAATTTGCTGCCTGCACACCAGCAGGTAAGACCGGCCCCGCTCAAAGCTCCTAATGTCTTTATCCTGGGCGAGGGCCGTCGGATCCAGCTCCCTTGTCGCCTCAGGGGTTGCGCCTTGTATATATGCAACCTGGGAAGGGCTATACGGCCAATGTGAACGTTAGCAGGGCCTCGGGATCAGGAGCTCGGTGGTCGCAGTGTTTTCAGCATCGCGGCCATCTTGGAAGTACCCTACAACAAGGAATATTTTTAACAAGGTTTTATTCAATTCATGATGTATATTAAAAAGAATTTGAGATGTCATCATATATAGCCCACTCAGTTTGCTTTGATAAGTCACATTTTCCTGGTCACAAATGATTTATGTGTATTTAGACATTTTATTAGACTGTTGAGCTAATTATTGTTTTTATACGCTTTACCCACAGAGAGTCACAAGAGGCAAACAGCAAGAAGCTGGAGGCCAAGCCGCAGTGCAGGACCAACTAATATGGAATATGTAGTCTAGTTGTAAACAATATCAGGCTTCGTCCTATATAGGAAAATAAAAAAACAATATAAAGGGTTGCTATGGGTGGATCCAATGTATGTATAGTTCAAGAGTCCAAAGACCATGTAATAGTATGATAAAAAGAAAGCCCATAGAATGTGTGGCTCCTCGTAGTACCGAGAAGCATCCTTAGAAAAAGGCGAATATAAAAGAAAAAAGGATACAAATTATTCCAGGTATCATAGCTCGTCATAAGTGAGCCCAAGCCCCTGAAGAAGTTCCGTAGATTAGAACTGAAGATAGAGGAATGAAACACGCCGGGCACTGCAATATATACCAGATCTATAACAAGATCTGATAACTAATTGCAAGATTTGCACAAGTAGGATCAATTGAATTGGAAGCTCTTTAGCACTTAGACACTTTATTTAGCACATTCCACTTGAGATTGGTGTTGTGACATGTGTTTTTAAATGTACAGTTGTTTTTATAAATATCTGTTGATATCTGGATTGTTTAACAAAAAGAGATCATGTTTTAGGAAATTAATATTAAATACATTTAATCGGATTGTACTGGTGTGAAGGATTTTGGCGATATTTAAATCGTAGACTCATTCTATACAAGCAGTCCAGGAGGGTTTATTGTATTACAAAAGTATAAGAGCCCAGGGATAACCCCTCTGCTGCTTTACCAAAGAAACCCTTGGATCTTGCATAGTCAAAGTGAGTCTTTAGACATCTTATGCCTATTTCAGAGAATCTTACAACTTTTTATTTTTAAACATTTTTTTATTGGAGATTTGGAAAAAAACATTTACACTATAAACAACCAAGTTATAAAAAAAACATATTCTACATTTCAAATCTAAAATACACACATTTCAAAATACTAATTCATATAGTCCCACTTTTTTTTTTTAAGTTATTTTTTTATTGATTTTACAACAAGAAACTTTCAAACTCCTCCCCCACTTACCTCCCCCCTCCCCTCTCTCCCCCGGGATGTATCTTCCTGTTGCTCTATACTCCGAGAGTCTCTGCTTCGGTTTAACTAAACATGTACAGTATCTTTATTTTGTGTGGGCACCACTGCTCCATGAAGTCACTTTGTAAGTATTCCAAGGTCACTGCCCATTCCTCCCTAAATTTCAGATGGTTCCCTTGAAGATTGTAAGTTATGTGTTCCATCGTTACATGGGACCATACTCTTCTAATCCAGTCTAGTGCCATTGGTGGATTTTTCTGCTTCCATTTTTGGGCTCCAATTAGTAGGCCCATAAAGTTTCTTTTCTGGGTTTTGGTGAGGGTTCTGTCGTTCGGGTCCCATATCCCATATAGCCACACCTCCTGCCCTGGATCCCCCATGTCAGGGAACATTAACTTCATGTGCTCCTTAACGTCACTCCAATATAGTTGTAAGTTTGGGCAGTCCCACAATATATGCCGCCAATTGCCTTCCCCCTACAGTCCCTCCAACATGCATTGGAGACTCCCCTGAACATGGTGTGTAATCTTTCTGGCGTGTAGTGCCATTGGAGGAGAATTTTCATCCACATTTCTTTTGAGTGTATTGCTTTTGATAATTTGGGTATTAGCTCCCACGTATATTCCCACCATTCCCTGGGTATCGTTTTCCTTAAGGACTTTTCCCATCTCTTAATGTATGGCCATTGTATTTTCTCCTCGGGCGAATTTATAAATTTGTTTATGTTTGGGACCAGCTTCCTAGATCCATCGTTTGTCATAATGTATTTTTCGAATGGGGTTAATTCTCTCGCGGCCTCTTCTCTTATTTTGGGCGAGTCTAGCCAGTGATATAGTTGGTCGTATCTGTATCTATCTGTGGGTTTAAGTTTCAGTAAAGTGGTACAGTCTTCAAATGTTCTTATCTGTCCTCCCTGGAACATATCCCCCACCATTTCGCAGCCCGCTTCCTCCCATTTTAGGAATGTGTTCTTCTCTAGCCCAGGTGGGAATTCTGGTTTTTTGAATAGGGGCAGAAAGGGTGCTGGATCTTTAGTTAGTGTACCATGCTTTGTGGCTTTATCCCATATTTTTAGTGCAGTCTGCATAATTTCACTTATTCGTGAGTTGGGATGTCTATGTTTCCTCCCCGCCCATAGCAGGTGCCTCGTGGGTGTGGTTGCTACTGCCCTATCCTGGGCTGCCCAGAGCTTCTGGGAGTTTTCTGGTATCCATTCTTTCAATATCCAGTGTTGGGCCGCCTCATAGTATTTTTTGAAGTGTGGTAGTGCACATCCCCCATCTTTTCTAGACGCTGTGAGGACTGTGTTAGATGCTCTCTGTGTTTTCCCCTGCCAAATATATTCCATGACCGCTTTGGTTAGGGATTTGAAGAATTTCGTGGGGAGGTGTTATTGGTAGGGCCTGAAACAGGTACGTAAGTTTGGGAAGGATGGTCATCTTGATTACCGTCATCCACCCCCACCATGTTATTGCTAATGGGTTCCATTTCTCCAGGTCCCTTTTTATTTGTTTTAGCAGTGAAGGGTAGTTTTGCGTGTATAAATGTTGTATTTTGTGTGATAGGGTAATTCCTAGGTATTTGACTCCCTGTTGTGCGATTTTTAATTTGAGCTCCTCTGCGATTAATTGAATCTGCTCGGAATCTCCCGCCAGAATCAATGTTTTTGATTTCTGCCTGTTAATCTTAAGGCCTGACAGTGTGCCGAATGTTTTCCATTTCCTGCATGAGACAAGGGAGGGAGTTTCCTGGGTCCCCAAGCACTACGTATGCAGCTATTTTATGTTCAGTACCTCCCATGTCTATGCCCTTTATTTCCTTATTGCTTCTAATCTTCGACAGTAGGGGCTCCAGAAAAAACGCGTATAGCAGGGGGCACAGGGGTCATCCTTGTTTCGTCTCCCTCTCAATTTGAATTTTCTCGGAAAGGGATCTATTCACCGCAACCCTGATGGTGGGTGATTTGTAATTGTCTTTGATCATTTTAATGAAGGTCTCCCCCATCCCCATTTTCCTCAATGTATGGAAAAGGAAAGACCACTCGACTCGGTTGAATGCCTTTTCCGCGTCCAACGCCAGTATTATCGCTGGGGTTTGTGTTATACCTATTTTTTCCACAATGTGTAGGACCCTTCTAATATTGTCATGCGTTTGTCTACCAGGGACAAAACCTGCCTCGTCCTGATGGACCAACCTTGGGAGTATTTGCGTGAGTCTCATGGCTATGATTTTACTGTACAACTTCGCATCCAGGTTTATCAATGCTATAGGGCGATATGATGTTGCAAGTTCTGGGTTTTTCCCCTGTTTGTGTATCACCAGCATTTTTGCCTCATTCATCGATGGGGTGATATCATTTTTGTCTTTAAATGATTTAAAGAGATCCGTTAAGACCGGGGCCAATATATTGCTATATGTTTTATAAAATAGGGCGGTCTAGCCGTCCCGGCCCGGAACCTTATTCCTGGGTAGATCTTTAATTGCTTTAATGACCTCCTCATGGGATATTTCCTTATCTAACGTTTGTCTCTCTTCTTCCGTTAGTGTCGGGAGCGTTACCCCATCTACATATGTCTTTTGGAGGGTGTCATCTGGATGATCCGATGAGTATAATTGCCGATAATAGTGCTCAAATATGGTCCCAATATCTGATGTTAGTGTTTTCCTGATCCCTGTCTCGTCCTGCATTGCCTTAACTGTTCTATCTTGATTTTTCCCCTTCAGCTGTCTGGCCAGGAGCTTGTCCACTCTGTTGGCCTTTATGTAATACCAATGTTTCAATCTTATTAGATGTCTTTCTGCTTTCTTTGTGCGGATGGAATCTAATTGGCTTTGTACGTGTCTTAATGTTCTTTGGAGCTTCATTGTTGTATTCTTTATTATTTCTGCATGGATTTTGCTAATATTTGCCTCCAACTCCCTTTCCCAGCAGAGGTTAAGCCTCTACCTTTGGTCTTTTAGTGACCACTTTCAGGGCTTCCCATTGAGTTTCTATCGATATGTCTGGGAGGTTGTTATTTTAAGATATTCGTTGATTTGTTCTCGAATGGTGTTTCCCATTACCGGGTCTCGGACTATCTCCTCTGGGAGACGCCATTTCCACAAGCTGGAGCGTCGCGGGTTAAGCGTTAGTTCTGTCGAAAGGGGGGCGTGATCAGAAAGTGATATAGCACCAATTTCTACTTTCCGTGTTTTTCCCAAAATGCCTGGCGTGGCCCATAAGTAGTCTATCCTTGACATTGTTTGGTATACATGTGAGTAATAGGTGAAGCCTTGTTGTACAGTGTTTATATGCCACCATGTATCTGCAAGTGCTAGGTTAGACATTTTCTGTTTCAGGGCTTTCGAGGGGAAGCATTGCCCCTGCTGTCTGGGGGCCAATCTATCAAGATTAGGGTCCCACACTATATTCAGGTCTCCTCCCAGCACTATTTCCCCTGTGTCAAATCCTTCTAATTTTCCCAGCGTGTCTTTAAGGAATCCCACCTGACCTGTATTTGGTGCATATAGAGTGGCAAGCATTAGGGGGTTCCCTTCAATTTTCGTGTTCACTAACAAATATCTACCCTGTTTGTCTGCCTCTGTTTGGAGGATCTGTACCTGTAAGGAATCTTTGAAGGCTATTAAGACTCCTGCCTTTTTGTCTTGTGTGTTTGCCTGTAGTATCTGGTTATACCCCTTCAATCGGACCTTTGTCTTGTCGTATGTTTTTATATGTGTTTCTTGGAGCATGATAATGTTATATCTATCTTGTTTTAGGAACTGCTCCACTTTTTTCCGTTTGACTGGAGAGTTAAGGCCCCGAATGTTATATGTTAAGATTTTAGTCCCCATCCCGTTCCTGGATGTTAGTCCTTGAATGTACGTCTCGGAGCGGTCCTTGCGTATAGCGCTGAATCCCGGTGTACCCCCCTTCTCTATGAGGCAACCCCGAACTTGCCCTATTCCCCTCTTCCCCCCAAAACTGCCCTGAGATGGGCTCTGGTTCCTAAAGTCGCTCAGGCGTTGCGCCGTACGCGCCATGCCCAACTTTTCTCAGGGATAACTTGTAGGGTATACTAAAACCCTTCGGATTCCAAGTGGTGTTCCAAGGGCCTCCCCCCCCCCTCCACCGCACCTGTTCTTTGAGGTTCTTCCTCTTGTTCGTGTATGCCCAATATTTGTCTCCCCTATTCACAAGTAGTTATCCTCCTTTGTTTGCCCTCCCATGTGAAGAGCAGCCCAAACGGGAATGTCCATTTATATCTTATTTGCTTTGACACTAGATGTCTTACTACTGGGCCCATGTCTCTGCGTTTCTGCAAAGTGATCTGTGCCAGGTCCTGATATAGCTGTACCTCCTCCCCGTTCATTCTAATGTGGTCCATTGTCCTTGCTTTCCTCAGAATCTGTTCTTTTTGGGAATAAGAGGAGAGGGCTACCAGTACATCTCTAGGCCTTGCGCCCGGTTCCCCCGCTCTTTTTGGGCCCACCCGATGTACTCTATCTATGGATACTTCTTCTTCTTCCTGTGCGTCAAGGATATCCTTGAAGACCTGTTGGACTGCGTCTTTCAGGTCCCTTTCCTCTATTGATTCCACTATATTTTTAATTCTTATGGTCGACCTTCGCGATCGGTTTTCAAGGTCCTCGCACTGTATTTCAAGATTATGGGTCCATCTCAGCAGTTGTTCCTGGACCTCCGCATATTGTTGCGCCTGTTGGTCTAGATTTTGGGTGATTTTCTCCAGAGTGTCCGTCCTCTCCGCCAAATTCGTAATCTCTGTCCTTAATTCCTGTACCGCCTGTTTCATGTCTTTTTTCATGGATTCAAATTGCGTCTCCATTTTAGCCATAAACTGTGTTTGAAATTCCCCAAACCACATTTTCAAATCCTCCTTAGTTGCCATTTCGGGGTCTGCTATTCCTGTGGATTCTTTCTGGAGTTGTCCTTCTTGAGTTTTTTTCCTTGTGGAGCTTGAGGGAGTAGTTTGTTCCGAACCCCACAACTGTGGGAGGCTCTGATCCTGTTTCCTCTGGGGATGTTGGTGATTTGATTGTGCCGACCTCCCCCTAGATTTTGACATAGGTGCTTATGTTTATATTCAGCTTGTGGGTGCGTCGTTCGTTGCCCTGGTCTCTACTGCGATGGAGCGTTATGGATCTGGGGGGGCGTGCGTTCTGCTAGGATTTCCCTTGTTAGGGTTCCCATAGGGGTCATCCTGCTGCTTTGCCTCTGTTTTTGGGCTCCTTGAGATCCTTTTCAGCACCCGAGGGGGGCCCCCATATGATCAGGGGTTGCGTTTCCCTGGGGGTTCTCCCGCCTTGTTAGCAGGGGAGGGGGGGTGTCCGGGTTTTGAATGTGTATATAGAGGCCTTCCGCTGCCCCCTGGCTGCCGACGCTATGCTGGCGCAGATGGGATCTCCCCCTGTTGCCTGCTGAGCCTTAATTGTTGTCCCCCCCGCCCTTGTGGGCCCTGATGCCACTTAGTTCTATGCCACAGAGATGCTCGCTGGGATATGTGTTGCAGGTCCGGGGGAGGGACACTCTCTCTCTCTGGCCAAGGTCTAGGGAAGCGTGGATAAGTCCAGTGACGTGTGCCTTCTCCCCCGGGTCACGTACCTGTTTTAATTATGTGGCTGGGGCCGATCCCCCGCGGGTCACGCTTGTCCCACCGCCTCGCTGTTTGCAGGCTCCGGCGTCCTCACTCAATCCCCTTCAATGCTGCCCTTCGGTCCGCTTTCCTCTGCCGCCACTATTGAGAGGCGGGGCTGCTCCCGCTACTGGGTTCACCGTGGCCACCCACCTGGGCCCTTCTCCGCGTCACTTCTCCACGCGGAACCAGACACCAATGTTCTGCGGTCTCCTCCGTAGTCGCGCAGGGGGGGGCAGGCCCACAGGTCGCTTCACGCCGCGCACCACAGGAGGAGCTTCGGCATCCGTTCTCTGGATCCCCCGGCCTCTCCTGACGGCAATGGTGACTCTCTCCCCCGGGGTAATCTCCGGCGCGGGAACTGCTCTGCAATCCCGTCGTCTTCTCTGGTCGACCACCTCCCATATTTCTCCAGCTCCAGGTGACGTTGCGGGAGTTTTCCGCTTAGTTGATGGGCTCTTTAGCGGTGCGGCCTGGATGGGGGACGGAGCGGTGCTCAGACACGTCCTCCTTCCAGCGATGCCATCTTGGAATATATATAGTCCCACTTTTAACAATTTAAAACAATTTACAAAATATTATAAAAGGACCGAATTTATCGATGAAACATAAAAACAATCTCATATAATCCATCCAAATGTAACCATAATAACATTATGTTAAAATTTTTTAAAATCCGTCTTTTCCAATAGCAAACATAAATGATAGACTGCAGCATTCATAAGGGATACTTCACACGAACAAATCATCATAGTCCCAAAAGAATCTCTCATCTGTGCTCAGGAGAAGAACATCCTGACCGTAGAAAAGCATGTTCAACTGGTGTGCCAAGCATGACAGCACTCTTTGTTGGATTGGTATGGATACCTTCCTCAAGGGTCTTGATCTACATGACCTACTTGCATATAATCATCAGCGGCGGCCCTGCTCCTCTCCCGAAACTGAACGAACATCTGCAATGCAGCACTACTGGACAAGCTGTCGATAACTAGCGTAGCAAGGACCTAGATGCATCACCTCCATCCAAACCGCCATCTTACTTGGCCATGGGGACAATCCTGACATAACACCTGCCCCGCCTCTCCTAATTATAAAAAAGGGCCAGCAGAACGCAAGCCTTGACAAAGCGCTCTAGTCGAGGGAAACACATGTCAGCATTACCTTAACCTGTTTTCAACTTCTCTTTGTGCCAACTAAACATTGCACTCATGTCTAGGAGTACACTTGCACTCAAGTAAATATGTATGGACAAAAGATTGTTCCGCTGGCGCGATTGTGCTGACAATATGAACTCCCTGTTAGGACTTCTGGAACCAGTTTCAATTCCGGGGCACCTGCCTCTTCTTCTCGGCTGTGCTGTACAGCTGCTGCTCATGCATATTTTGGAACATGGACCAGCTGATGATGGCGTGCCCACGTCTTCCCCATGTTAGCCCACTGTACTATTCCTATTGCAGCCTGCCTATGGCCAGAAGAAATATATCCTTATCACGTGTGCTGCAAGCACCAGAGGGGTCTAGGTAAAGGGGAGCTTGCGCATTTACCGTCCCTTTCGAGGAGGGGTTAACAGCATGATTTAGTAGATGGCAGCAGAGGGCTAGACTGGTGTGCCGCGTCAGGTTAATCTTTTAAGAATTTTGATGAGGAAGAAGCGAGTAAGGAGAATGAAGCATTGTCCAGCAATGAGCAGTGCATTAGGAGCTGGGCTGCTGAGGTCGGATACAGGGGTGGTGGGTAGAGTGGGCGGGCAAAGCAAGTGAGGAGGTGAAGTGAGAAAATGAATACTAAATATTTGTATGGTTTTTGATCTCTCCAAATATGAATGGAGGAGGATCATGTGTGTTTGGCTGCAAAATAATTTGTGGCTGAACAAATATCATGGTGCGCTGCAGTATAAACCCCAAGACTAAAAGTGCACATGATAAAATCAGTGCGCAGAGACTAAGAAATTCACAGATGAATAAGACCTCCTTCTTTGTGATTGTTTGGGCAAGCGATACAAGGGTTGGAACTCTGTACGGAGACTCCAAATGGAGGATGGAGTCTTGTAGTGGTAGCAATAAGGTCCAGAGTACCACGCCTTCATATTTTTTATCAAAGCCAGAAGGGCAGGCTCTCTTAGTAGTGCCAGGCACAGAGAATTTAACTATAAGTACAGGAAAGAGAAGAGATAAGAATGGCGAGAAGAGAGTGATAAGCGATAAAAAGAAATCATAGAAAGACCAACCAAAGTGAAAAGGGCTATGGATGAGACTCAACACAAGATTATAGGAGAGTTGAACCCAGCACTCTGTCATTGCCTCCACCTGCGGATCCATTTCTCAACTTGACTAGACCGTTCATCTGCTTTCAACAATGTGCCTTAAAGAAAGAGGAAAGACCATATGCAAATCAGGCTTGGTTCCATTCCAACTAGCCCAAACGTGTTTCTCACATCCTACTGTACACGACTAAATGCAACCCCTTTCCGTAATGGCTTGACAGGCTGAAGAACAATAGTCTGCAAGGTTCTCCAGAGCTATGCCAGAGGTTAAGATGCATTCTAAACCTTTGGCATAGCTCTGGACAACCCTGCAGACCATCGCAAGGGGACGTTTTGGTAATAGCTAGGAGCTTAGGTGGAATAGTCAGGGAAGAGTGGGAATAAGGGCATTATATGGCAGGGCAACAAGAACACCGAGCAGCGACATGGCCTCCCTATAAGAGGGGACATAGAAGGTGAACAAAAGTAATTTCAAAATTCTTTTTTGTTTCTATACATCTTTAGGATTGACCATCCAGGAAAAGTAGCAGTGTTGGAGGGAGACTGTGTGAGAGACAGAGATTGGGGGGAGAGATTCATTATGCCCTGGCATGTATTATTTTACTCTTGCTTGTTTGGAGAGAGAGGTGGGGAATTTGAGAAGAGAACTAGTAATGGGAGAGTTAAGACTGTTATAAAAGAGATTTACGATACATGTTGTTATTGTTATGGTTTTATACATAAAAAGCAATAAAGTGGATTCCAAGATCGAATGATGGCTGCCAGTGGGTAAGGACGTGTGGTCCTTGGCTCCGTTCTGGGCAAGAATATAAAGCATGCCCTGCTTCCCAATTGGAGACAGGCTGGGCACCAGAAAGGAACATAAACTACAGTGCTGCACTTTTTAAGACCTACGGTGGTGTTGGCTTCCCTCCCTCTCCGCGAGCATTGAAGATCCTGCTGGCAAGAGGAAACTTGGCAATGCCTGCATGTGAGCATGGTGGCGGATCAGATCAACGGCGTAGCTCAGTGCCGGGAGGAATATCCGGGCACAGGGAGCAATGTAGTGTGTGGTGGCTGCCCTGATCTAAGACGTCTGGATCGTTGGAATAGGACTTCTGGTGGACCGGACCAGCAATAAACGTTCCGGTAAGACTGGGGAAGAGATAGGGCGGCATAGAAGCGATTGCAGAGGCTATAATTGGGGTGAGCCACCGGACAGCATACCAGGGGTGAAAATCATGCAGGAGGAGATGGGGGTGAAACAAGGTCTGGCCTGCCTTGCCGGTAAAGAAGAGAGTGACTGTTGGGAACAACACCTCACTGGATAAGATATAGTTTCCAGGCTGTGGGAGGCGACTGGAGAGGGAGAGCTAGAACGTTTTGCAGGTGATACCAAAGAGGGGCACTGCACAGCCTGGCAATTTCGTGGGATGTCAATTGGGATACCCCACGATCAAATCAACAGGTGGGGATGCAAATGGTGAATGGATAAACATTCAGGCGAAAAAGTGCACAAAGGGTTTGATGCACAAGTGAAACAAACAAGTAACTAAACAAGAAATGGAGAGGTGGAGGGGAGGCCCATACACTGGGTGAGTTGAGGATGCAGACACCTCCCAGATGCAAAAGCCAAAAGAACAAGATACTCCTGCCAGAAGAAAACAACCCCAAACTGCGCAGGAAGGACAATTAGAGCAGTGCTGGACACAGGCCGGAGAGAGCATAACAAGGGCTAAAAAAAAGCCATTGAAGCAGAAAAAGGTGATGCTATGGAGAAAGAGATATGATATGATAGGTTATTTATAATGTGCTTAATACCCAGAGGTTTCTAAGCGCGGACCCGGGGATTGACCCGGGGATTGAACCTGTGTTGCTCCGTGTCGTAGTGCTTCCAAGGCAAGCACATTGCCGCTGAGCTATCCCCCCGGGACAGGTGTCCCTTAATAAGGAAGATCTGAAGGAATGTTTGAGCGGAATGGAAGAAAGAATTAAGAACACATTTCAGGAACAGTTTACTTCACTGCGAGAGGAACTGAGAAATTCCCTGACGGAAGTTAAGGGGTAACCGCAGGAACTGGGTGAAAGGGGTGACATGACAAAACGGGGTCTTGCGGAAATGTCGGATGAGGTACGGCAGAACAGCAAATTGCTAGACCAATTAGCCAGAGTTTCACATAATTTGCATCTGCAGGCAGAGGACTTGGAAAACCGCTCAAGGAGGTCTATCAGGGTTTGAGCGAGACAATAATGGACTCAGATTTGAGAAGCACGATTCAACAATGCTTTGGGAATTTATTGACAGATGTGCAGCTGGAAGAAATAGGAATCGACCAGGTCCATAGAGTGTGCCTAGGAGAAGGGAAGCTGGAGCTAGACCTTGTGATGTGTTGGTAGCCCTAACCTCATATGGAGTAAAAGAAAATATTCTGTTGTGCGGCAAGAGCAGAAGGGAATATCGCAGTGAACAGGGTGCAGATAGAGCTGTTTCAAGACCTGGCGCTGGTAACATTAGAAAAGCGAAGAGACATGGGTCAAGTGACGCGAGCTCTGATAGCAAAACAGATCCCATACAAGTGGACATTTCCGACTGGGAAGGTGCAACTGGGAAGGTGCACAGCATCGTATCACATTATGCACGGAGGGCCTGACATTGCTGAATCTGGAGGCAAAAAAAGGGCATGGAGAGGGATGAATGAGATCCTCCACCCCATGGTGGGCCCGACAATGGGATTGGACCACTGCGCAAGGGAAGCAGCGTGGCAGGGAAGCTAAATTGAAAGGTCTGCAGCGGCGAGGACAAGGTGGTGGGGCGGAGGGGGGAATGGATGGTGTTTCGTAAAAGTTTAAATGAGAAACTCAGCAGTAAGATGGGGGCAGATGAGGAAAGGTTGGATGCAGGAAGTTCTGCCTGGGGCAGAGGACTGGCGTTAACGTTTTGGAATCTGCAGGAGGTGTTAGAATACTTCCCAGAGGGGGTTAGCTCAGGTAATTGTCTAGGCCACAGCTTTGGGAATGGTTCCCAGGGATATCATAGGATTTATGGCCTGGTCCTGAGATGGTTAGTTGGGTGGGATGTTACGGGGGGGGTGTTGGGGCCAAGGGAAGGCAGAGGGTATGGAGAAAATGACACGGATGGTGGTAGGGGAATGCAATAAGCATAGTACAGAGCAATGTAAATATAAGGGGCATTCAAGGTAGTGTCTTATAATGTAAGGGGATTGAATACCCGTGTAGCAGAAAAAGGTTGAAGCTCTAATGAAGATGGAGAATGTAGATGTCGTTATGTTACAAGAGACGCACATTAAGAAGGCAGATAAATCTGTGTTGAAATGGTGGTTCTACTCTAGAATATCCAAGCCAATGTGAGGGGGAAGACTCTAGAAGTATTGATAGGCCTCAAAGACTCACTCAAGGTTACAATAGGGGAGATTATTCTTGTTGATACAAATGGAGTATAGACTGGTTACCTTGGCAACAGTATATGTGCCCAATTCGGGGCAAGTGAGGTTCCTACAAGAGGTGATAACTAAGCTGGAGGGATTTGCATCAGGTGAAATAATATTTATGGGTGATTTTAACTTGGTATGGGATCCCGTTAGAGATAGAAGCGGTGGAACAGGGAAGGGATCAGTAGTCCCCTCATGGGCGTTGAAAGAATGATTTGCAAATCTAGCAGTATGTGGCGTTTGGCAGACCAAGAGGGGTGACGAAATGGGTTACACATGTTTTTCGCACATATATCAATCCATGTCTAGAATTGACTACATGTGATTAACAACGGGGCAAATGGGTGAAGTAGGAGAAATAGACTTTGGTCTATATCATTGTCTGATCACGCCCCTCTGATAATGATGGTTACGGATGTAGGGCAGTGAAGGGGGCTGTGGGCCTGGACGTTCCCAGCTGAATTACTGAGTGACACAGTGGTGGTAGAGGTCATTATTTAGTTAATGATAACCAAACTGTTTAGTCAGAAGGGACATGGACGCCTTTAAGACATTGATGCGGGGCAAACTCATAGCACTACAATCCCAATGGAAGAAACAAAGGGCGAAAATGTAAGGGGATCTGGAGGTCCAACTGCGAGATACCCAACAGGCCATTGTAGAATGTAGATCGAGGGCCCTACACAAAAAGCTAAAGGAGCTCCATAGCCAATTAAATATATTGCGGACCCGCAGGGTAGAGAGATCACTAGCTAAAAAGAGATATTATATGCGTGCCAACAAAATGGATAAATTATTAGCACAGCAGCTGAAGGGATCGGAAATGGTTAGGACAATACAACAGATTACATTGCCCAACAGATCGAATACAGCTGAATCAGAGTCCACAATTGAGACGTTTGCGCAATTGTATGAATCATTATATAAATCAGAGCGACCTGACCTTCGAGAGATTAAGCAGTATTTCTCAGCTGTATCGGTACCAAAAATAACAACTCGGGATAGGGAAGAGTTGGATGCAGACATTAGGGAGCAGGAGGTGGAAGCAGCTATTAAAGCATTTCCATTAAAGAAAGCGCTGGGACCAGATGGTTTCGCAGCCGTCTTCTACAAAGAATTTGCTAGGCAGCTGGTCCCGAAGTTGGTGGGGTATTTAATGCTATAGTGGCAAATGGGGAAGTAACGCATATTATGACGGAGGCAAAAGTGGTGGTGTTTGAGAAACTGGGTAAGGACTTAATGAAATGTGGGCCATACAGGCCTATCGCATTAATGAACATAGACGCAAAACTATACACCAGAATTTTGATAGCAAGGCTGGCCCCCTCCTTCCAGGTTTAATAAACACTGACCAATCAAGGTTCATTATGGGGAGACAGACCTCAGATTACATAAGGAGTGTGATCCATCAAACAGAGAAAGTTAATTTTAAACAGATTCCAGCAGTGATAGTGTCATTAGATGGCAAAAAGGCGTTTGATTGGGTGGAGTGGCCTTTTTTATTTGCAGCTATTGAACAAATGGGTATGGGAAATAGATTTATTCAGATGGTTTGGGAAAATTATCAGGCTCCTAAAATACGCTTGTTGGTTAAAAAACAAGTGTCCCGAAGTATAGATATAGGTCGAGGAACGAGACATGGATGCCCACTTTTGCCACTTCTATATGCTATATACCTGGATCAATGTTTGCATAAACTCAGAGCGAGGCAGGCAGTACGAGGTAGATATAGAAAGAGTGGCGGGTCTCAAGGTAAACATGGGGAAGTCAGAGCTACTGGACCAGGGCCTGTCCACAGCTCAGAAGGGGGCACTATTATCCTACTCTCGGTTCGTAGTTGCAAAAAATTGCATTAGATACCTAGAAGTAAATTTTACTAAGGGGGTCTAGCAATTGTTCGATAGTAACTACACATGTGTGCTTCAAAAGGTAAAGGAAATTTGGGGAAATGGACTCCCCTTCGAATTTCATGGCTAGGCAGGATAACAACAATTAAAATGGTGACTCTCCCGAGACTACTTTATGTTTTTTAGACTCTCCCAATACCAATTGTGCGGTCATTTTTAGTGGGGCTAAATAAAATGGTTTCAAGTTTTATATGGCGAAATAAGACTCTGAGAGTGGCATTGCGTATGCTAATGTCACCTATGGGTGGTGGGGATGTGGGCTTCCCGAATTTTGAGAAGTATTATGAGGCGGCACAGCTGCGGGTACTCCGTGAATGGTTCAAAGGAGATACCTCGAAACCCTGGGTAAGGATTGATAGGGCGTTGGCGGGGAGCCCTTTGGAAGGAGTCCTTTTCGCTACACAGGCATGATAGGCTCCAGAATACAAGAACTAGTCAGTTGCTGGCAATGGTCTGCGATATTTGGGGTTGATTAATATGAAAAAGGAAATTATCAACACGCACATCCACATTTACCCCACTATTTGGGAATCCTCACTTTCGTCCAGGGATGGCACTAGCAGCATTTAGGCAATGGCGGGAAACTAGGTGTACAAAGTTGAGAGACATGATGAGAGGAACGGAAATTTGTACTTTTGAGGAATGCAAACAGTCCCTGGGTGTATCAGAAAGGGATAGATTGGAGTATTACCAATTACGACATTGGATAGCGAGCTCAGGGGGCAAAGTGGCGATGGGGAGAACATTTACAGTATTTGAAAAATGTTTCACTACACACACACACAAATGATCAAATGATGTTGTCTAGGCTATACGCCATACTAATGGAAGAGGAAAAGGGACAGGTTTGGGGATACATGCAAAAGTGGGAAAAGAGACTGGGGATGGATCTCCCTAGGGAACATTGGAGATGTTTATGGGCAAATATTCCCAAATTGACAAGGTCGATTCAGGTCAGGGAAGCGTGGTATAAAACTATGGTACAATGGCACTACACACCTGAGCGATTGCATAAAAATGTATCCTTCAACTGAGGAAAAATGTTGGAGGGGCTGTGGCATAAAAGGGGACTGGAGGCATGTTTGGTGGGAGTGCCCGAAGTTGAAGACCTTTTGGGAAGAAATTATAGGTCTAATAAGGACAATGGTAACTCCTGATGTAACCTAGAGAATTGATGTGTGGTCTGTTCGAGACAGAGATTTGTATGGTTAATAAATCACACAGCAAAACCTTTATGTTGACGGTTATAGTAGATGGTTGGTAATAGCGAGCAACTGGAAACGGAAACGGCCACCAAGTATAAAGGACTGGTTGTTTAAACTATGGGGTTTATGGCAATGGAATGGATGACATATAATTTGCAAGGGTACTATGAGAAATTCTAATACGGCTGGGCAACGATTATGGACTTTCTCAAAGGTGATTCTGTAAAACAGTGGTGTCCTCATAACCTAAGAATACTGAATATAATGTAAATGAGAATAATCATGATAACATGTGAAGTAGAAGATTGGATATCACATCTCTGCCTCCGGGTAGGGTGGGGGGAGGGGAGTTAATGTTGATTTATTTAAAATGTTAATACACATTTTTTTTAAAGCAATAGAGTTTGATTTAAAAAAATCAAAAATAAGAAATAGTTAAAGCATATAATTCAAATACATACAGGTTCTCTTTAGAAGGACAGTGATGCTTCATAAATCACACCTTCGCCCCTTATACGTCCCTCACAGATTCAGGCCTTTCAATGGATACAAATCACGCAGTTCCTTCCATAGTCTTTGACAAGTGAGGTCTTTGAAAGATAGTGTGGGGAAAACCCACTAACTGCGGAACAACATTTGAGATAAAGAAAAATGGTGAAGTAGGTGCTCAAAACAATGTGGGCTCGCAAATGCAGCCTATGTAGTTAATGCTTGTCTGGCAATGTGAAACAAGCATTGAAAAATCCAATCGTTTTGAGGATTGTGTTTTTTTAGTTCTTGTCATTTTACATTTATAGATAAGAATGTAGTAAATACCTGGCATGTAATTCCATTAGTAATAGACATAGTGGAACGACATCTCTTTAATGCTAGAGTGTCAGTGGTATGGGTGAGCTAAGGTGGAAGGGAGAAGGTGTGAGCTAAGTTAGGAGGCTGTATGCAAGGATGAGCACGCAAAGCATGAAGGAGCTAGAATTAGAAGTGTAATGCAGGGGTGAGCTAGGGACAGTGTATTGGTAGAGATAAGCAGGGGGGAGGTAAGGTTGCTGGGAATGGAAATGTGGGTGGTCAGGGATAAAGTAGGAACTGTGTGGGTAGAGTGGACTGAGTTAGTATGGGGATGAGCTAGGAAGAGTGAGGGTAGGCAGAGGTGAGCCAGAGTGGGTGGGTTGTTGGGAAAAGGCAGGGGTGAGGTAAGGTTGCTATGGTGGGATAGGTGGACAAGGAAGTTATGGGTAGAGTGGGATGGGAAGTGGGGTGGCGTGGAGTAAGGTGGGTGAATGGGGATAGATGCATTTGGTATAGAGTGAGTGAGGTAAGGTAGGAGTAGAGAGGGGTGATGAAGGGTGGGTGGGGTTAAAGTGGGTGAGGAGTTTGAGTGTGTTAAAAGTGGTGTGGGTCAGTGGTGGAAAGGTGCATGGTCAGAGTGAGGCTTGGGATGGAGTAGGAAAAGGAGTAGAGTGGGGCAGGGACACAGTGTTGGCATGGTGTTAGAGCGGAGCTGGTTAGAATGGGGGATTTAGACTGGTGGTGTTGATGAGTGGAGTGGTGGTGTTGAGGTCAGGAGTGGCAATGTGGAACAATGCTGTTCTGTTTGAAGTGGTGGGCTAGTGTGGTGGTGTTGTGGGGTGTTGGTGTAGAGTGGTGGTGGTGATGTGGAGTAGTTATAGTGTGGACATATGGAGTGGTGGGCTGCAGTGTGGTGAGCTGGAAGTGAGTTGTGGTGAGGGTTTCCTAACACCCCTTTGAAGTTTACCTGTATCATTGTTTTGGCCTATAGGTGTTGCTGGCACCACCAAATGTGCCAAAACCAACACAAACTAAACATGGCTAGTATATATGTGATGTACTCTTTCAACTAAGAAACACTAAAATAATGATTTTTATTGACGCACTTCCCATACCACAGTACTAATGAGGATCCTCCAGAAATGATACCAATGCCAGTTTATCACAGCCACTCAACGTGCCAGTACATTTCCTAGTGCAAGGATGCTATTAAAAATGCAACCTAATAATGTCTGGTTAGGGATCAGGGGGCTTGGGGGAGAAATCCAAACACCCTGCAGGTTACAGTGCCTTTACCATCAATTAGACATAATTGCAAATTATGAGGAACATAATCCGTTTCATACTTCATGCAGGATTTAGAGTGAAATATTTATTTATTTATTTATTTATTTATTTTTTACATTTGTCTGGTGGGCCTGGCCGAGGTGGGTCGTGAAAATTCTCTGGGCAAGGTAGGGAGGAGCAAGGTCATGTAGGCATTTATGGGTGAGGGAGAGGATTTTAAAGATGATCCTCTGCCTAATGGGCAGCCAGTGGACCTGCCTCCTAAGGTCAGAAATGTGGTCTTTCCTGGAAAAACCTGTAGTAGCCCTGAGGGCGTTGTTCTGGGCAAGCTGGAGTTTAGCGATGTTTTTTCCGGAGGTCCCACCAAGGAGTGCGTTGCAGTAGTCCAACCTGGATCCTATGATGGCCCTAGCAATAGTGAGGCCATTTTGTGAGGATAGGAAGGGTCTTGCTGCGTAGATGAGTTTGGAGTAGTATGCTGATGAGGAGGCTATGGCATTAACATGCCTGTCCATGGTGAGATTAGAGTCGAGGTAGACTCCTAGAGTCTTGACTGATTGGGATACCGCAATCGGTATGTTGTCGATGGTAAATATGCACAGGATTGGGACTATTCAGATGTTTTGCAAAGGATTGTGGGCATTCAAATATAATACAAAGGATTGTGGGTACGTCGGTTCCTTTACATGCCTAGTTCCTTTGCTTGGTGTTCACTGATAAGCAACCTGTTTGCTTTCGTTTCTGGGATCTGCACTAAAATACATAGAACTTCATACAAAGAGATGGTGTAGAGATAAAAAAAAAAGTGTTCGGCCCAAGACACAACACTGTCGAACACCACGAAGGATGGGAAACTGAGAAGTTGTTAATCTATTTGCCTTAAAACAGACACTAGCGTCTCTTTTCTCGTACATCAAAAACAACAACTTCGGAATGTTTGGACAAATCCCCATTTTTTGGAGTGTGTGCCACGATTGATCTATTCACAGAATCACACGTGGTAGATAAATCCATTAAAGCCACACAATGACTCTTTCTGGATTAAGAAAGATTTAGCCATCAGCAAATATAAATCATGGCCCTAATATAGGGTGGCCCTCAACAAAGACAACTTGAGTTGGAGCAGTAATGTTTTCCTTTTTAACCCAGAAATTATCTGTGCCCCAAACGACTTTCCCAAATAATGTTGTGGAGCTGTTAAGGAGAGAAATTGGTTGATAACATGAACAGCGACATTCTCCCCTTCTCTCCCTTCTCCCTTCTTGTAGAGGGGACAATTATTCCTCTCCCCAGAAGGCTTGTAGCTTTTTGAAATAAGCCATTGAGTTCAAAAAATTGCAAAGAGGAAGCATCCACATTTTTCAGAAATAATCTGTTCATCGTTAATCTGTGTTTTATGAGTTTTAAGAGAGATTAAGTCTGTCCAGTTTCCTTTATTGTGAACAAGATATTGCCCACAACCATTGGCGATGTTAAAACTACACAGCGTAAGTATTGCACGTTTTTTTCTGTTACTTATTTCGTTTCCAGTGTCTGCAACAGCATACAAAGCAGAAACATCTACCCAAAGCTATGCAGGAATGTTGGTCTCAAGGCATAATGAGGGCCCAGAGCAATCAGCTCCTTAACCTTCTGCTCTCTGAGAGCTGTGCTGCCTCCTCAAATTCTCTCAGGACAGGGTCAAAAGTTTATTTCTCCTAGCTTTTAAGCTGTTTTGTAGGCCTGCATCTTTAATTGAATTCTGTATTTGAGTTAATTGGAATATTTAAGGTCCAAAGAAGGTCTTTCCTCGATGTTAAAGAAACTTTGTTAAACCGGGACCTTTTAAATCTACCTACACTAGAATGTGGAAGTTTAGTTGGGGTACCTCCTACATTTGCACCTTGGGAAGGACTCTCAGCCAATCAGATGGCTGGAAGTGCAGGCGTAAACACACAGTGCACACCCTCCATTTTCCAGCGACCCGTCACCTTTCCTGCATGCCGCCACCTTGAATATGGGGAGGCAACAGCAAGTCTCTCCCTGTTGTTTCCTCATTCCCCCATCCTCCACTCACCCCACCAAGACATTCAGCACCCTTCCCCCACCTCCTCTATCCCTACCCACTTACTTGCTGGAGCGGAGCTTTGCACTCCGTGCTGAGCGCTCCTTCCCACCCACGGCCATCTTGATGTTTTTTAAAAGGAGATTGGGCTTGCACAATCCGTGTGGAGCACATATCTCTTTTAAACATAAAAAACTATTTGCAACCTCAACAAACCCCAGGGTGCGACTAGCAATCAACCCCATTTAGGGGGCGTACAGGGCCAGTAACCGGCTGAGCCCTCGCTAAGGCCTTTGCGAGAGGCTCTGGCTGGTGAGCCATTACTGGCAGTTTACACCACCCTAAGCAGGGCTGATCGCAACATTCTCAATTAGACAGTCATAACAGCTAATCTTTTCCCAACTGCACCATCTTGGCTTGGAAAGATTTTCAAAAGCCTTTGATTGCCTGCAAATTCCTAAATTATCACATCAGAATCTAACACTTTATTCCATTGTAACCACCTTCAATGTGTGAGGGCATTGCACTCACTATTTGCTTTGCCTCTTTCTGTAGGAACTCCATGCAAAATTGAGCAATTAAGGTATAGCGTTAGTGAAGCGTGGCCAATAAAGGCGGTAGCATTGGCAGCTACATCAAGTGCATGTTTACAATGATTTTTTTAGATAAAAATATCATACTGTATAATAAAAGGCCAGATGTATTTTTGTTCGAAGCCATCCTGCCCGCTTTTGCCTGATATCACTGCTAGAGGGAGCTGTTACCTTACACATAAGACTTAAAGTTTACCTTCCAGGTGAACAAAATGTGTATTTCAACAATGATAACATACAATTCTGCTTCCTCCTAGGGATATTGAAAATAATTTGAACGGCCTCATTCTGAATCACCTGTAGTCTGGAAATGCTTTGTTTGTTAGCCCCTATTAAGAGGGCATTGCAGTAGTCCAACCTGGGCATAATAATCGCCTGGGCTAGAACCTCAGGATTTTTTGGGGGTCAGGAAGGGCTTAGCCTGTCTCAATACTCTGAACTGATACTGTGATCTGCTGACCACATCATTTACTTGCCCCTTGGAACTGAGGAAAGCTTCAATGTAGACTCCTAGTGTCTTGACCTTCTCAAGGGTACTAATGGCATTTCCCTCTAGATTCATGGTTTTGTATTCCAGGCCTAATTTAGCTATCGATTTTAGAGGAACCAAAGATCAAAGGTTCCATCTTGACGAGGTTTAAGCACAGCCAGTTATTGGACATCCATTCTTTTATTGAGTCGTATATCGATGCTAACCTGGATGAGTCTGTCTCGTAGTCACGGCCCAGCTTCATCATGAGCTGGGTGTCATTGGCATAGTTGACAAAATAAATTACTTTTTTAAAAAATTTACTTATGGATTATGTCATTGTTAATTGTAATATTTCTTGGTATGTGTTATTATATCAATAATATTCTTCATGTACATTTTAAACTGTAGTTAACTCCAATTTACTTTATTGTATGATCTCATGTCTACTTCGAATCATGCTGCACGTGAATTGTATTACTCTGACATCCCTCAACATTATATATTAGAGTCCAAAACCTGTAAGTGGAATCCAAGACAACGAGGAGCAGATACAAATGGCTGCATGTTCTATGTTGAACTTTCCACGGATTCTGTGAGATTTTGTTTGATGTCACTACTCCTCAATATAAAAAGAGCAAGATCCTTTACAAATTTTGTTTTTCTATTAACATAAATTATGTTAAAATACACCACATAATATATTTACACTCTGTAAATGTCTTCCTTTGCGCACATTAGCCTGTATACACTAGCTTTTCCACTAGTAGACAATAATCGAACACTGCAGTGAGTCCCAAAAGGTAGTTTCCTGGTTATATGGTGGAAACCTCCCATTAGCTAAAAACAGATTCCATTTCAATAACTAATTGGACTAACCCTGACCATCTGAACAGGCAACCTTTAGACTAGGTGTCTTGGTCCCCAGGACAAGATCCCCTTCAGGATCACATCTGACCAGGCTGCAGCCCCTATCTTTGAGTTAAAGTCCCCAAAAAGAAGCATTGTAAAGGGCAAGCATCCAGGGACCTAGAGAAGTTCCCTTCTCAAACAATCATAATAGACCTCACAGTGTTTATCCCTGGAAACAAGATAACAATTAAGTGGAATAATTATTTGTTAACGTAATTTCATCAATTTCATGAGTGGAAAACAACCAGTATTGACTATAACAGTTGCATTATGAAAGATAGCCAGAGAGACCAAGTCACAAAAAACACCTGAAATTCTGCCCCTCACATTCTTTTTTGTTGGATGGAAAATTTTTCAGTAGCCATCAAGATGAATCACATCTGTTTCTCAAGTCTCTTGGAAAGCTGTAAAGCAATGTCTTCTTAAAAACAACACTAGATCAGTTTGTCCAAGTTTCATTCCCACATCTGCTATGTCCCAGGATAAAAACTCCAGCAGCAAGTCCTTGGAGGTGCTCCACTTTTGGGATAGAAATACAGTGGTTTTTGGTAAATTAGCAATTACTCTCTGCAACCACTGCTCAATCCTGCTCCCCCGACTTCACTTGCGTGTCGTTGCATACTTTCAAAGGTTCACCAATGCACTGTGTGCACAGCCTGGTCTGCAGGTTCTTCACTGCCACCTTCTCTAGCTGCAGTATTCCCACCCACTGCTTCCTGTGCAGAATGCACCATGCTCTGCATCAACGTTAAGCAACCAGCATTCACATGGAACGGACAAACAACTAGAAATCATTTTTTAAATTCATGTACACTCTAGCATTTGGTGTTGAGAAAGTGAAAGAAGTACGGATGCAATTTGACGAATGCAAATAGAACAGGGCTGTAAAAGAATGCAATATTGGTGTGACAATTACAGTCAAGGAGACTATTTGCTCATTCTTGTGGTTATAGGTTTGGGCAGGGTCAAACAATTTTGGCACCCGCAGTCAGCCCCCTCACTGGTTGTAGTTCTTCATTGGTGACTTCCAAAATTTTCCTTAAGTTGCAGGAGGTCACTTTGACTTCCAAGCTGTATTGAATTGAGTTCAAAGAAACCAAAAAGGACACTGGTTTGATGGAATGGAATCTTTAAACATGCTCCAATATACAACGTTTATGGGTCGTACTGGAATCAAATCATGGATAAAACATTGGATCAATGGGTAAGAGTTACATATAGCATATTTTAACTAAGTCAATAAAACTGTGATAAATTCAGCACCCCAATTCCTTTCTCACCCCCTTCTTTCACGCTCTCCTCACCTGAATTGCAGGAATCATTGTCTGTGTCCTGCAGGTGTCTTCGAGCCAGATAATCCTTCTCCTTTTTCCGGTGAGCGTGCTTGTCACAGAGGGAGGCCACAGTGACCGCTGGTAGACAGCCATCCGTGACCTCCCTTCTGGGATCAAGCCGGAATGAGGGAAAAACTCCAAGTGGGGAAAAACCCCTTGCTGGCGTGTAGATAAGACTCCGCTACTTCTTTTGCATGGAAGGTGGAGCACAGACTGGAAAGCGAGGTCGCAGGTAAGGCTGTAGATTCTTCGCAGAATCGCGGGTCCGATGGAGCGGGAATGAAGAACAGCTGATTGACGCTGGAGGTTGAGAGCTCTGTCGGCGCAGGTGTGGATAGTCCTTGGACCTGGGCGGAACACAGGAGAGCCCAGCCAGCCAAGCCAAAGGAAGGTAAGGGGGACCGGAGGTCCAGAGAGGCAAACAGAAAGGAAATAGTAAGAAGCGAGAGAAAGTGGGCGGCGCCACATCCACAGGAACGGGACCGCGGAAGGCTAAGAATAGCGAGCTGCCGAAGAGGCGGAAAGAGGGAGAGGAGAGAAAGCTTCACCGAGGCAGGCGAAACCAGGAAACACTGCTGACAGATCCGAGGGAAGGAGCGACAGCCGAGAGGAGCGAGGGAACCTGGAAGCAGAAAGCATCCGAGAGGGTTGCAACGCAAGGTCCGCTGGGGCAGGAGGGAATATATACTCCCAGCGGCACTGCGCTACCTTGGGAGGAATGATGGCATGAACACAAAGAAGGGACTAAACCCTCCTACCTCTGCGCATCCATCCCCAACGCGGAAGAATCTGCCAATCTAGACTTCTGCGGATGACAAAAACTGGCAATGACATACAAAAGAAAATTCATTGGGCCTAAGTGAATGAAGGTTTGGGGTAAGTCAAGGAACACTTGGGAAACGGTAGGACAAAGTAATAACAGCAATGCCACTAAAGGTCAAACTAATCAATAACTCTACGTTAGATCATAAATGATGATGGCTTCAATGCCACCCATGTTGTTAGCCACCATGTTAGATTGAGAGCAGTTAAATGTGATTGTATTGCTGACTAAACATCTAAATACATTTATAAAGACACATTAATAACATTAGAAAACGACATACCTGTTACAACACTCCCATTATCTACATGCCAATGTATATATCTACTGTTGCTATAGTCTGTGACTGCCATCTTGTGGAATTACAATCCTGGTTTTGTCTTTTTGAAATGTCTTTTCACTTTTATCATATTACTTTCTACCTATTTTTGTCTGGCTGATACCCTTTGGGGTACACCCCCCAACCTCTGGGTCCACTTACCTGTCTTTCGTGTCCACTTATACCTATCTTTCCTCTTTTTCACCCACCCCTTTATACTTTTTTTTACTGAAGTCTATTTGTTTTTTTACCACTTAAGCACAAACCTTCGACACTATATTATTGTCAATATTTCTATATTTTTCCACCCTGACACTGTTTTTTTACCCTCTTCATTTTTGTATTTTGTTATTTTTACCCCTTTATTTACTGTGTCTCTATTTTTTCCTGCAATGTAATCACTGGTTAATCTAGTGGCCAGGTTCAGGGAAGGCAGTCAGGATGCAGTGATCACACAGGAGCCAGTTGGTACAAAAGGTATGTACGCTTTATTGTAGTTTCATGGTATAGGCTAGAAGTAAGGGGACGGCAGAGATACAGACATCCTTCTAGTAACATCTCCCATCCTGAATCCCCAACTATAGTCCCTAGAATCCTGAGGGAACACAAGGTTCCAACCTGATCAGCGTTCCATGGCTTGCATTGTAAATGGCAATGCAAGCTCACACTTGACTACCCCATTCCTTATAAAGAAGGGGTCAATACAGAGACGCACACCACGTCAGACAGGATCCCTCACAAAGCACACCCAGCAACAATCTTCTAGTAGCACAACCACATTCACAAACTTCAGAACGTAATCCACAATCGCGTAACTAACATTCCAGACAAACATGTAAACATAACCCCATTTATCCATGACTGCCACTTCCAGATCTCGATATTGCCACCTTCAAGCACAAACCGCACCATACCGCTCTCAAAACCATCGCAGCATATTCTCCACTTACCCTGCCTGCCTCACAGGGGCTCAGATCTGCCATACCCGAGCACATTCGCAAGGCATGCTCGCAACCACACATGTTCACATACCATACTCAAAAACTGATACATTTGCAACCTTCTGCAGCCAATCCAAACACACCAGTCACACCACCAACCTGAGCCACATCCTGAATCCCCAACTGTCTGGCTAAAGTATGTGTCTCAGCAGTAAAGGGCAGCTGAGCTCCTGGCACTTAAAGGCTGCAACGGCCACACTGTCGGCTGGGAGCCATAAACTATATTTATAATTACCTAGGTTGCACAGGAGCGCTCACAACAGGGAAGTCAATGTTTTATTTACTGTAATTTGCCTTGAAGATAGAGGAATTTGCCAAATAGCGCTCCTGCCCATTAAGAATTACTGGGGCTACATCACCCATAATGCAACGCTTTCCTTCAATTGCAGTATCTAGGCTGTGCAATGATTAGTGCATCATAGGCACTGACCTTCCAAGTGTCTCTGATCCTTTTGTGCCCCTCTCCGCACCATGTGGAGCATCGTCAGTATCACCATCACAGGGGCCCATCTTCTTCTTGCAGCATCTGCATTTGGGCGACCTCCAGCACACCCCTCAACATGGGACCCCCAGCAGTGGCTCCACCTTTCATCATGGCTCCGTATTTCAACATGGGAAGACCAACACGTCGCCAATTTGTAGAGTCCATGTTCAGGGAAGGCAGTCAGGACGCAGTGATCACACAGGAGCCAGTTGGTACAAAAGGTATGACACACTTTTCTTTCTCTTTGCACCTTGTGATGTTCCCAGGGATTCCGTGGAAAAACCAAAAGGTTGTGACTCAAACTAGCTCTCCAGCCTTCCCCAAGATGCCCATCTACCCATTTGGTCATCTTTCACCCTCCCCATCTTACTCTGATTTGAATCCATACTTTTCCCTCATCCAAATATCATTTTTATGTTACTGCAGGATTACCGCTTGCATCAGTGATGTTACTGAAAAGATAACAACAAATGAAATATTACAGAAAAAAATACTGAAAACTATGTATAGAGAGTGTGGGGTTAAAGGGTTAAAAGAGGTGGGAGGTGGCCCAGGTGGGGTTAGAAGCATAGGGAAACAGGAGTTTGGGGGGCCCAGTTTAAAAACAAATCAATTTGTTTGTTCCCGGTAATATTTAATTAGTTAATAATCATTCATTAGTTAATAATCTTTTCGGTAAGATCACATGGCACCCTTGCATCATGTAGAAAAGAAAGGCTGACTTTTCATTTGTGTAAAGCCTCAGTGCTGCAGGTCACCATGGGCGATAGATAAACCTTTTTTGGGGGTGGGGAACACCCCCTTCTCCTTCAATTATTATTGTTTTATACCAAACCAAAACATAAAAAGGAATATCTGTGGCACTTTGTGCCCAACCTGTTTCTTATTTTGTTACAATGTGTCCAGCTTTCTTTGTGGTGCACATGTTGAATGGAAGCACCCTTTTCTGTACGGGAAAAATAATGTGAGTAGGCCCAAGTAACTTATTTCCTAATAACTTTTTTTGAAACACATGTCATAACATTTTCCCCAAAATGTTCAGTTTGGCAGGTTTTGCCGGGCCTGTGCCAGACATACATTTGAACTATACAGAGCCAGGTCACACATGCCACAGGGCCACCCAGTAACCATCACTGGAAGTTCACCTCTAGTTCAGAGCGACATGAGCAAGGCATTGTGGGTATGCAAGTTAGCCTATAAGCAAGCCTTTTGCTCCTGAAAATTACCTTTGTCTTACAGGGTAGTGCTACTTTATTCATAGCTTAATCAGCCCAAGGCAGACATTTCACAAGGCTGCAGACAACTACATGACTGGTTTTACCCTTATTAGGGATCATCATTGCAGTATATTCTGACACAATTGAGTGCTCCCACGGGAGAGGACTCTGAAATGTAAGCTATGGGGAATTGTAGTTAGCAGGAAGCACTGGTCAGGCCTTCAGATAGAAGTAACAACCAAAGCACAAGGCAAGGTCCCTGGAGTGTTTAGGATCCTGTAGGGGAATTGGCTCAATGCCCCACTGTTATAGGATGTTCTTTCTGGGCCTTGCTCATAAGATCCATTTAGCTAATTACCTTTGTGTGGACAAGACAAACCGAACAGACATTTTATTCAGTGTCAGATCTTATTTAAATGTTTGCAAACCACGAACCTCTGAGTATGAAGATCTATATGCAGCAAAGCACAATAGCGTGTTGTGCCCCTGCTCTCTAGCACTACATATATGTGAGGCTGGGTCTGCTACTTCAAGGGTCACAGTCTAGTTATTTAGATCTAGAAATGCCAACCTAAAATTCTAAAATCGTTGTACTCAGTTCAACTTATATACCAACAACATGCATGTATATCAAAAGAGAAGAAGAAAAAAAGAAAATAACACAATCCATATTTCCAACAACACCACCCCCCCAAACTCACTCCCCATATGTCCTCCTTATTGTGGCTAAAGGCAAAGATGGGCCAAAGGTAGGACCATCCTGTCCCCTGCGCACTCTTTTATAGTGGAGAGACAGTCAATACTCAACCTAAATTCAGTCTAATTCTGTAAACAGCCTATGAAACAGTTAGTACACAACTTAAAAGAAAAAAAGAGTGCTTTTCCAACAAAGAAATAGGTTTAATAACATGAACGTTTCCAAAGGAGGTTATTAATCCGAAGGGAGCTGACGCGTTTTGGGGTATAAACCTCTTCTTCATGACTCGAAAGGAAAATAACACATAAAACCAAATCAATCTTGTGCACTCTCTGAGGTCAGTTAACATACAATTATCTTCAAAAGAAAAAACATGCCTAAACAAGTAATGTTACAAAAGTCAAACTTTAAACACATTGGGCCTCATTACGACCCAGGCGGTAAGTTACCGCCTGGGCCGTGACTTTACCACCATGGCGTAAACTACGTTTACGCCATGGTGGTTGGCGGACTTACCGCCCCATTCCGAGGTCGGCGGGGCGGTAAGTCCCCAATCCCCATTTACCCTTCCCCATTCCCATTTTTGCCCCATAGGGCATAATGGGAGTGGGGAAGGCGTTAATTACGCCACCGTAAATTACGGTGGCGTAATTAACATCAAGTTCCCTTACCGCCATGGTTTTTTACACCCGCTAGAAGCAGGTGTAAAATCCGCCATGGCGGAAAGGGAACTCGTGATTGGCGGTAAGGGGTCGGCGCAGCTAACGCTGGCGCTAACCCCTTACCGCCAGGGTCGTAATGAGGCCCATTGGGCCTCAGCACGACCCCGGCGCTAAACCATGGTGCTATTAGCACCATGGTCCATGCCGGGGTCCGCCATGGTGAATGGCAGAATTACCGCCCCATTCCAAGGTTGGCGGGGCGGTAATTCCCCATTCACCATGGGCCCTTCCCCATTCCCATTTTTGCCCCATAGGGCTCTATGGGAATGGGGAAGGCGCTAAGTACGGTGCCGCAAATTAAAGCACCGTACTTAGCACCAAGGTCCCTTTGTGGCACCCTACTTTAACGGCTGGTAAAACCAGCCGTTAAGGTCGGGTCCAGCAAAGGGACATTGTAATAAGGCATTAAGGGTTTAAGGGCGCCGACCCCTTTTACGGCGCCGTTAAACCCTTAACCCCAGGGTCGTAATGAGGCCCATTCAATTGAAACCATCCATCACCAAGAACCAGCTGGATGTGGCCACACACTAAGGTGCGCAAAATACCTCGTGTCATATCCTCCTGTTACTGGTGTAGGCCTCCCCCCCATGTAGTTTGTCACTCTCATGCATTAGTAACCCCTTCGTGCAGGAAAAGCCCATTCAAAGAAGGGCTTACCAGAGCACCATAAACGAGGTATGGTAAATGAAAGATAAATGAAGTATAGCGAGGTCCCAAGCCGCACATTGCCATGCTTGTCTTCTCTCGGTTAATGACTGGATGAGCAACAATTGGTTCTGCCTTAATGGCGATAAGACAGAGGTCCTTGTGGACAGCCTTGCATTGAGTACCTCTCTCCAGACCTCAGACTCTTGGCCTTCAGCTCTTGGACCTTTGCCCAATCCTGTTCAGGTGTTAAAAAATCTTGGAATTAAGCTGTCTTCTCCTTTGTCTTTGGACTCACAGGTGAGCTCTGTCTGTCAGTTTATTTTAAGCTCACATTTTTGCATAAAGCCCTTTCTTTTTTGCCTGTGAATCTTCGCCCTCGGGTGGTATCTTCCATTGTTTCTGGATCTCTCGACTATTGCAATTCTCTGTATGAGGTTCAACGTGTCTATCTTTTACACCGCCATCAAATCTTGCAGACCACTACCGCTGGAGTGCACCATTTCAGGCAACTGCTTCTCCTATTCTTGCCTCACTGTATTGGCTCCTTGTGTCGAGGCGTGTTACATTTAAGGCGCTATGCATTGTGCACTGTGCCTTCCATGGCACTGGTTGAGTACTTGCAGGTAAAGTTTTGTCCCTATGTTCCATCTCGTGTTTTGCGCTCTTGCTCCCTGCTGTGTGTTGAGGTTCATCATTGTCAACACGGTGGGACCTGGGGCCGTGCTTTTTCAGCTCACCTTTGGAATTCTTTCCCTCTGGCTTTGCGAGCTACGCAGGATCATCTTTCTTTTCGTTGCACTTTGAAGACTTTCTTATTTTAGGTTTCTGCTGCCTTGCCTTGGCTCATGTCGATGAAGTTGCGCTCTATAAATATTTCACATAACATAACATGTACATACAGGCGTAGACAATCTGACTTCCTATAATATTAATGTATATCCATATTCTATACATTTTAATAATCAAAATTTCTCCTCATCAACTAATTTAATCCTGTTTTGCATACCTCTTTCCTTTTCATCAACTGTTTAATATAAAAACATTCCAAAACGTTGATGAGCGGTCTGTGCCCTCAAAAACACATGACATCTGTACAAATTCTCCAAATAATTTTGCCAAATTCAACACTATACTACGTATGTTCCAAATAAATACTTTAAGTCAATTACATTCTAAAGCGTAGCTGCTTGTATAATTTCTCTGCTCTAAAATTTCATTGGTAACCAGTCTGGTGAACATAAGCTAATTCTGCCAATTAAACAAATATATCCCTTACCACTCTCGTTTATGATATATAGATATGTGATGTAAATATGTCAAATAAATGCCCAATTAGGGTTTTAGCCAAAACTCTTACGCTTTCATATCACCAAATTAAAAAAGCATGCCCAGTATTACTCGCATCTTTCTATGACACCAGTTCTTTCTTTCCAATGAAAAAAGTCCCCAATGTTTACGGTGCTCTTTCACTCTTTCATAACCTGAAATCTAGCATACCATAATAACAAAATGCTCCTCAAAAAACGTTCTAAACTTGTACTGAGATTGTGGATGAAGAACAAAGCCTACGTGAACCTAACACCTTGCCCCTTGAGTCATCTGTGAATACTATGAATCCCTGAACATAATATGCATTATATCAGATTATTTCAGGGACTGCATTAAACATAAAATGGCCAAACTACGTATCTCTCAGCTGTCCCGTAGTCCCTGGTGCATACCTGTGATTCTGGTATGCATGGCTTGTACTGCGCTTCTTAGGTCTTATCTGGATTACTATGGACTCAGTGGCATTTCTCACCACCTGCTCTTTCACCTCATCTCCACGGTTTGGGTGTATTTGACCTAAAACATTTGACCTAATCACATTAGATCGAATATATTTGACCTTTTCTTCGGTCTAAAATGTGGGGCAGAGACCCCCCACAATCCTGCCCCCCAACTTGTTGGGGGTCACTCCCTCCGACAGTCATCCACAGCCATCATCAAGTATACTTGGAGCCATTGCTGAGTTCAACCTTCTTTGTTCATGTACAACATTGAACTCCCTTCCTGTTCCCCTTGTCCCTCCCCTTCCGCCCTCCTCCTGCCCTGGTGTGTGTGTGTGTGTGTGTGTCACATCTCCCCCATGCTTAACATGAAAGCTGGGGTCACATCTGTTCAATGAGTCTCACCGGTCTCCTCACTGTCCTGTGGGGCCTTCCTGGAGACTCTCGACTTTCGCCTGTTGCTTTAACCGGGGGCTCGTGTCTCCCTCATCTTCTGGGTCCTCAGCAATCGCTTCTGGTGCCTCTTGATCGTCGTGATACAGTCTTTTGAAGAATGACACATTCCGAGTTATCTCTCCTGGTTCGCCTGTTGCAGTTATCATGGGTCCCTTTATGGCCTTGATGATTCGAGGTTCTGGGTCATAGCGGGTGTCCGTTTTCCTCCTCTGGTTTTGTCGTACTAGGACTGTTTGTCCTACTTCTAGCTGGGGGTCTTTTGCATTCCTCTTTTTGTCGGCCCATTCCTTTGTTTTTCTCTTTTTTTCGGAGTCTCGTTCACTTATGGCCGCGTCTTCTTCCGGTGTGTAGTCTTCCCGCTGGGGGATGCGTGTTTGGGGTCGGTACCTCACCATTAGTTCTGCTGGCGTTTTCCCCGTTGTGTCGTGCTGCGTGGTCCTGTAACTTCTGAGCATGCCGCAGACAGCCTGTGGTTGAGATATTTGTTCAGCTAGGGCCTTCTGTCTGGTTAGTTTTATAGTGGCCATGAACCGTTCCACCATTCCGTTGGCTTGGGGCCAGAGTGGGGTAACCTTTTGGTGATGGAAGGCGAGATGGTCTGCAAGTTTGGCAAATTCACATCCTTGGAACGGGGATCCATTGTCTGTTTTAACAATGTTGGGGACACCCCATTCACTGAATAGTTCATCTATGATGCGTGCCGTTTCAGAGAATGATGTCGAGGGTGTTTGTTTGATGAACGGAAACCTTGAGTATTCATCAATGATCACAAGCAGGTATCCGCCTTCCTCTAGGGGTCCATAGAAGTCCCTTGCAACCTTTTGCCAGGGTCTCTCTCGGAGTGTCGTCGGCTGCAGGGGGCTTGGGTTCGACTTCCTCACTGCTAATTGGCAGGGTCTGCAGTGTGCCAGCATGTCTTTCACTACAGTATCCATGTAGGGAAACCAGATATGGTTTCTTAGGATCTCTTTTGCATTGTCAATCCCTCTGTGGCCCTCATGGGCTAGCGCTATCAATGTCTTCCGTAGATCTTTTGGGGCCACTAGCCTGTTTCCTCGTAGTAGTATGTCTTGATCAGTGGTCACCAGCTCCCTGTGTATTTTGGCTAGGCAGTCTAGGTCTTTCTTGTCTGTCCCCTCCCCTCCGTTTTCTCTTTCTTGGCATTCTCTCCATTTGTTGGAGCGGGTGAGGCGCACGGCGGATTTAACTGTTGGGTCAGCCTTGCTTTGTTCTGCAAAAGTTGCTGTTGAGATTGTAGGTGGCATGGCGTTGGAGGACAGGTATGAAATGAATTCTTCAGCCTCATGGGCTAGTGTGTCATTGTTTCTTGTCAGCGGGTGTCTTGACAGGTAGTCTGCCGGGTTGGCTTCTCCTCCAGGCTTGTGGACGATCACATAGTCGTGTTCTTGTAACCTTATCCCCCAGCGCTCTATTCGGGGGGCATTTTTGTCTTGGGGTTCCCGAATATCGAGAGGAGCGCTTGATGGTCCGTTACAAGGGTGAACTGTTGGCCAATTACGAAGTGGTGGAACTTCTCACAGGCCCATACAGCTGCAAGGCTTTCTCCTTCAGCTTGGGAGTAGGCTTTTTCGGTGTGAGATAGGGCACAACTGGCGTAAGCCACGACTGCATATTGTGCGTTGTCTTTGGTGTCTGTTTGGGCCAGGATGGCCCCTAGGCCAACTGGACTGGCATCAACTGTGATGATGGTGTGCCACTCCGGGTGGAAGTACGCTAGCTGGCGGTGGTTGGCAAGGTTTTCTTTGATGGTTGAAAATGCAATCTGGCAGTGTACATCCCAGAGGAATGGCTGGTCCTTTTTGAGGAGAATGCAGAGCGGGTCAGTGATAGTTTGGGAGGTAGCGCGCACAGTATCCTGCCATCCCGAATTAGCATAGTTCCGCAGTTGTCGTGGGAGCTTGAAGGTCAATGATTGCTTTTATCTTGTCCGGGTCAGCCTGTATGCCTTTGTCTGAAAATATGTGCCCAAAAAATCTGAGGCTGGATTGCTGATGTCGCACTTGTGACCATTCAGTGTTAAGCCTGTTTCTTGGAGGATCTTGCAGACAGTTGTGAGTGCCCTGTCATGTTGCTCTTGGTCCTTCCCAAAGATCAGGATATCATTGCTGTAGTTTGAGGCTTTCATCTCGGATGATATTAGGCGTCTGATTGTCTCTTGAAAGATTTCTGCGGCGGAGGATGTGCCGAAATTGAGCCATTTATATCTAAATAGTCCTTCGTGTGTCACAAAGGTGGTGATTGCTCGTGAAGCCGGGTCTATGACGAGCTGGTGGTAGCCCTGATTGAAGTCTAATTTTGAAAAGTGTGTCGATTAGTTCAGCCTGATAAGCATGTCCTCTAGGCTCAGACCTGGGTGCCTCTCCCTTTGAATGGCGGTTTTGTGGATGCGCATGTCGACGCATATGCGTAGGCGTTGATTGTCCTTGGGCACTATTACTATGGGCGATACCCATGGTGTCGGTCCTTCTGCTTTTTCAATGATGTCGTTGAGGAGGAGGAGTTGAATCTCCTTTGACACTTGGGCCTGGAGGTGGAAGCCCACCTTGCGGGGGTGTTGTGGCACCGGCATGATCTTGGGGTCGATGTGCAGTTTAACAACAGAGTCTTTGAGCATGTCTACTCCTTCAAACAATATGGGGAATCGAGCTTTGAGATCCTATTTGGTAAGGGGTCGGCATGTTATTGACATGATGGCATCGCATTCTGACGGGTGTCCTTTTATTATTTCAGTTTGGTCGTACTGCAGGTCGATGAGCGCCAGGGCTCTGGCCGTTCGACAGCTGAGAAGGCAGCGTCCGACAGAGGGACTCCTTATGACATGAATCGTGGTGGTTACTGTGAGGTCGCGGTGCGTCAGGTCACATTGAAATTGTCCTTTGGCCGTCATGGGCAGGGCCGCTCCCCACTGGAAGATGTGTGTTTTGGACTTCCACAGAGGGTAGAGGGCTGCAATTTCATGGTATAGTTCTTCATTCACAACATTTACTGTCGCTACGGTGTCAACGACAAATTGTTTCCTGGTGTCTCCCATTTGTATCGTGATCCTGAGGGGTGACGTATCCTCGATGTCGACGCTGAGGAGATGGACGTACTCCCTCTCATAACCGTTGTGTAAGTATTGGAATTGTTGCAGCTCCTCCTGATGATATCTTGGCGGAGAGTTGGCGTATGGGTCGATGTCCAGAGGGAAAGGTAGGATATGACTCTCCTGTTCGTGAGGTGGCGGGAGTTCTCTCGTATATGTTCTCTCTTGCGCAGCCAATTGCACAGGGTCACGGTGACGAAGGTCATAGAGCTCATGATCTTTCCTGTTGGGTTCAATCTGTAATCCTTCTAGCGCTCTCACTGTGTTTGGGCGTTGGTAGGTGTCTGTGGGGTCGGTCATTCCTCTTTCAACGGAGCGCTGGTCATGTTGTTCTCTGTGTGTCTCCGGTGTGCGACCAGAATTCTGTTGGCGGATCGGGTTCGCCTCGGGGAGTTGTTCCTTGCACATAGCTTGGAAGTGGTTTCCTTTTCCACATTGCATACATCGCTGGCCAATTGCAGGGCATGGTCCCCTTTGTGGGTACTCAAACCCACAGCGGTAGCATTGGCGATCACTTTGTGTACGTTGCGAGGAGTATCTGGGTGTTGGTCTGCTCTGAGCATTCGGGTATCGGGGGTAGGGGGTTATGGCTGCGATGACGTCACCCTTTTTGGGGTTTACTATGGCTGCGGCTTGGACGTCAATCCTTTCATACACCCTGGCTAAGTCCAGTACTTCTTTGAGGATAGAGGTTTTTTCAGAAGATGTTTCCTGAACATTGAAGATATGCATCCCTCTATTATGCGCAGCCTGATCGATTCGTCGTCGTTGAAGTTGGCGAAGTCGCACTTTATGATCTTCCTTTTGGAGGCGGATGACAAATTCCCCTATCGATTTGTGGGGGAGTTGAGCACATTGATTGAAGGTATAGCTCTCGTAGTCACGATTGGGTGTTATAACAAGTTTTTCGTTAATGGCTTCCAGAAGGTGTGGATAAGTGGCGCGGTTCGGCAGGGGAATTGTGCGTATTATGTTTTTAATTTCTCTTCCCGTGACATTGGTAAAGATGCTGATTTTGTTAGGGGGGTCTTGTGTGCAAATGGCACCCACAAAGTCTTCAAATTCCTCAACCCATTCTTCCCACCGCTGTCCTTGGTCATCGTGTGGATTGAGTGTGAATGGGCTTGGTCTCCTCATGAGGCTGGCATGCGAGGTAAGGCTGGCATTGGCAATGGGGGCTGTCCCTGCGTCTGCAGCTGCCTGTGCTGGATCTGTCATGGTTGCACCTTGGTGGCAAGGTGGGGCGTGGTCACTCTGTTGGTGTTGGTAGTAGTGTTCGGGCGGTAATCTTGTGAGCCCGAATGAGTTGGGCCCTTTCTGTATCCCCAATTTGGTATCCTCACGTTGGGAGGGTCTCGTGGCAGGCTTGGCTGTTTTGGGGCAGAGCCTCACTTTTTTGGTGGTTAGTTGGTGGCGGGCTCCTGTGCCGTATGACAGTATTTGATTCCTGGGGTGGTACTCCCCTCTTGGTTACTGTCCCCTCTTTTGGGCTTCCCACCTCGAATTCGAGGGTGCCGCTTCAGATGTGTGTGCTGGTTGGGGCGGCCTACGGGCCATTTATCTAATTTGTGGACTTCCCGCCCAAATTTGACTGTGTCCTGAGTGTCTGCTCTGGCCTTGGTTTATTCAGGGTCGGGGCATGAGGGAGCCGCTTACCCGCTCTTGTCGGCGTCACGCTCCTTCGCCGTGGTCCTTTTGTTGGGGCTTCCTTCCATCCTTGTTGTTGCTGGGCTCACAGGCCCTCCTCCTGGGCTCCTCCGTTGCGGGGCTCAAGGGCCCTCCTCCTGGGCTCCTCTGCTGCAGGGTTCATGGGCCCTCCTCCTGGGCTCGGTCGCTGCGGGGCTCATGGGCCCTCCTCCTGGATTCCGCTGCTGTGGGCTCATGGGCCCTCCTCCCGGGTTCCGTCGCTGCGGGGCTCACGGGCCCTCAGTCTCTCCTTCTCCGCTGGGTGCACGGGCCGTCCGTCACTGCTGGGCACACGGGCCAAACGTCACTGCTGGCCACACAGGGCCTACCTGCTGCAGGGCATGGGCTCTTGTCGGCCTCGTGTCCAGTTGTTGGGAGTCACTCCCTCCGACAGTCATCCACAGCCTCATAAAGGATACTCAGAGCCATTGCTGAGTTCAACCTTCTTTATTCATGTACAACATTAAACTCCCTTCCCGTGCCCCTTGTCCCTCCCCTTCTTCCCTCCTTCCGCCCCGTGTGTGTGTGTGTGCGTGTGTGTGTGTGTACACACGTACATACGTATGTACGTACGTACGTACGTACGTACATAAGTACGTACGTACGTACATACTCTTAAAGGGGCTGCGTCCCTTTCATTCAGATACAACACCACTTCCCCTCAACCCTAATATATACCCTTACCCACACCCATATATATATATTTAATTACATTTGACCGAAAAAAGGTCAAATAAATTTGATCAAATGTTTAGGTGAAATGTTTTTAGGTCAATTATGCTAATACCATCTCCACAGTATCACAACAGAAACCTTTCTTTCTCTGGCTCATGTCACGCTCTACCACGCATTCAACGCCTGCTCCTGGGTGGTGCTTTGTTTCCACTCTCTTCCCAAGTTTGCAGGTCACATGTCCATCTAGAGCTTGCTTTCATCCTTCCTTCTGATTTCCACGGTTTCTGAAACCCATCTCAGCAGCCCGCTACTTATGTTTTCTTCTTCCAGTACAGATAGATCCTTTCTTCTTAATGGGCTGGCTGCACTTACTTGTTTTTCACAGTTGGCGGTGTCGTCTGTTGGTTGCACTGCCTCAACAAAAATTAGTAAATTCCTAAAAATGGAAGCAGGCAAGGATGATATGGGTGGTAACAGGCAGACTGGAAGTTTAGGTTGTAGTGGGTATCGAAAATTGCTTCCAGCGTCATTTACTGGCCACTTCTGTGGCATTGCACCAGTCACTGCATGCAGTACTCATCTCCCAGTTTCCCTCGGTGTAATCAAGCAACAGTAGCATGATTGCAGTGCCAGTTCAATGCACCCTTTATACCTCACCTTACATCTTTGTCACAAAGCCTACTGTGATCAACAGCAGACAGACACGGGTGCTCAATGAGTCACAAGACAACATTCATTTCCAGTTATTATAAAGAACATACGTTTTCCAAATGCATGCAATACAGGGTCCTAGGTGGGATACCCGCATACCGTTTCCTCAAACTTTAAGGGGTCTCCAATCTCTATATTACCACTGGTCACACCGAAGTGTTAATTTTACTACAGCCAGGCAACCCCTACTATCAGGTCTATCCATATAGCTAGGGTGGGAAGAAAGGGTTGTGGCCATAGCTCTCTGACTCCCTCAGGAATGTCCTACAGGACCCAGGGACAGTCTATTTGTTCTCGCAACCTTCTCCTCGTGATGTCCATCTCATTAATTTTTCCTCACTTTCCTGTGTACTCTGTCTGTCTGTGTCTCTCTCTCCATTTTGCGACGCTTCATCCCTGGGTCTTAACCCACTCTCTCCTTTTCCTGTCTCCACCCTCCAAATGATCGCTCCCGTGTCCCTATACTCCACTCCCTAGTACCAACGCTTCCTCCCCCTTCTCCTGTCTCCTCCAACTTATTTCTCCTGGTATCTTTCTCATGCAATCCATTTTCCTGGTTGTGTCCCTCTCTCTCCTGTCTCCTCTCCCCACTCAGCAACTCCCTTTGTATCTCATTTGCTTCCTTCCAAAGCTCAGTCCTTCCAGTATAACCCTGCCTTTACAATTCTCTGACCTCCTGCCCCTCACTTCCCTCTCCTCTCCAACTCTAAACCCACCTCTTGCTCTTACCAATAACTACTTACACCAAACCCACCTTCTAATGTCCTTTCTCAATTACCTCCAACCACTCTATCACTTACACCCAAATGATTCCCTTTCCTCGGCCCCAACACGTCCTTTCTTTGTAAACACTCCAAAGTCTCCTCCAAGGGCTACTCCAGTAGCTACACCCTCCTCCCTGCTCTAATCGTCCACATGCATCTTGTCTACGACCTCACCCATCCACGTTTCACTCTGAAATGACTCTGCTGGCTTTGTATAGCACGCCCATTCCTGCCTAGAAGTCTCCCTTTGCTCCCATTGGCTAATAAAAACCAGCTGATTTCCTGGGCCAATCACTGTCTGAGCAGAGCAGCTCCTTGCTTGTTCCTGCTCCGCTGCTGCTGCCTGATGCTTCCCTATAGCCAGTATGGGCTTGTGAGGTAGGTGGTTGATACCCTATTCAATTTCTGAAGAGGAACGACTATTTAATTCCCATTTTATGCTTCCATATAGCCAGAATGGGGTTTGTGGGGTAGGTAGTTGATCCCCTATTCAATTTCTGAAGAGGAGTGTCTATTTGATTCTGAGTCTATTCCTCCTCTTCCAAGCCAGATTCTGGCCATTTTGGAACTTCTAGTCCCAGTTGTAGTTCTTTAGGTTGTGCCATGTCCTGGGAGCCTTGATTTATCCCAGGTTACTGAGGGCTCTGATGCATTCTGGTAATCACTGTGTTTTGGGAACCATGTTAAAAAATAGAAGGACAGACCTAGCCAGCACAAAGGCTGATAGGTATTGGGACAGAGACAGAGGCACCAATGTACATTTGCAGCTCACACCTATTGTGTAGTCGTGGACAGGAGTGCCCCTCAGCTTCTCATCACCAACTCTGGGGTCCAGCGCCCGATGCCAATGCCAGACCGTAATTGTATCACATTAAACAAAGGTTTATTCAGGGCAGTTACAACATTGGGACAAAATAAACTCACTTTCCAGATCCCCTGACACTTCCCTTAAATATCTAACACTGGGAATCAACAGAGTGAGCTTCCTTTGGGCAAAACTCCATACAAATAAGGAGGATGTCAATAAATAGAACTTTTGACGTAGCCCTGTAACCCATACCGTGTTGTGGCCTAACCCACACACGCCTCTGGCTGCAATACTCTGCTAAAGCAAGTTAGCTCTGCACCCACTCTCCTGCTCAGGCACTCTCGGTCCTGTTTCTTACTGGCACAGTATACGTGATAGCGCAAGACAAGTTCGGGCAAAACCTCCCACTATACAAGATGGCGAGTTCAAGTCACTCCATTTTTTTCTTTTAAAGAGCCTAAAACAAACAATGCATTCTGAATAATTCTTTGATGACAGAATGTGCCATGCGTCCTTTATCTGTTTCCATGAGGCGTCCACACATGTTGTGGTTCTTAGGCTCTGCAGTGCAAATAGGTTTTCATTTTGTCCAGTATAGTTTGTACTAAATGCTACTCCTGGCTAGGCACTGAACCATACTATTTCATTGTTCCTTGTTTACTTATTCAACGTCTCCAGGATGCATCACGGAAAATAATACACACATTGTGCAGTTGTGTCACTGCCGAAAAAACATGTAAGATAAAGCCACTAGTAAGGCCGTGCCGATAGGCAGCACAGCAAAAGCGAACGATAACTAGTGTTCCAGCACCCAATGCCAGCACAAAATGCAGACCTCTGCATTGTTTTGTGCCAGCTTTAATTATAAGCATTATATTCATTGCATGGAAAATACCACTAGCAAAAGGTGACATATTAAATAAAGGAAATATACACACAATACCTAATTGCTGATCATGTCAGTGCCACACATATGAATGTCGTGGATACAACATGATAAATCAAACTGGAGCACAACATCAAAGGCGCATAGCCTTGTAACAAGTGTTAAATACGTTTTTAATTTGTATTATCTTTTTAAAATGGGTGCGTCTCATAGCTGACAGTATTTTATTTTTTGTTTTTAACTTTATTTAATCATCAGTGGAATACATAACATCAAAATCAATGCACACATTACTGTAGCACGTTCGCCTCATTATCCGTCTCGCCCTCTCAGGAAACCACCAAACAAATGTGTTTACGACTGTAGAGACAGTGACAATATACGACCCGCCCTCGCCCCGCTACAAAACCGGAAACCCACTCAGTTCCATGGATACCTCTGAAAGAACAGAGATTGTTTAGTTTAGTCCATTTGGGGGCCCATTTTCAGAAGAGGGCTCATCGCTGATACCTGTATATGGGGTACGGTGGTTCAGATCCAAGAAAGCATGTGTGAGGACTAGTGTTAGTGAGGAAAATAAACCAGGCTTTATGCAATAGGTTCGATACGAGGTGCATCGCTCATCTAACCTTACCATATCACTGCACCCCCGATTTACAGGAATACTAAAATAGAATTGTATACATGGTCAGAAAATACCTAACACCTGCACATATGAATGGCTAGTGTTTGTTCGGAAACTCGGCGTTCCTGTACAGCTTTAGGTGGGCGGCACTAGCAGCGGCGGTCCCACTAGACATTTTAGTTGGCCAGGCGTAATGGCAGAGGAGGGTCAGACCCCAGCACTCAGCTCTGCAAGGTAATTGCACTTGTTTCTGCAGGCCGCACCTCATCCCAATATGAAGGGGACATCAGCTCGGTTTACAGACTACGCACAAGCCAGCCACTGTTGACGTGAGGTGGCTGGGTCCCTCTCCATCTCCTATTATTGAAATAGTTTATTCTATGCACTGTGCAGCCCTGTAATTGCAGGTCGGGAGGTGTGTTTAATGGCACATTGCCTGGGTACATAATTAAACAAGAAGCAGGTTCGTATTCTCAGGTATGCTTAGAAGGCTAACACCAATTTAAAAGTCAATTACATCCTGCCATGAAGAGATTGACCTTGTGCTTCCTGCCTTAAGCCATCGGTAGTAATGGGGCAAAACAGGCTTAATAATTCTGGTCAATTATTTACTTAATATTATCATGCACCTTGTCCATGGTGAATAGTAGTGGCTCAACAGAAATTATTCGTTTTTTAGATATGGGTTTTTCTTGGTAAAATGTTGTGAGCGCTGCAAATAGAATGTTGGAGCTATGTTGCCCATAATACCCACCCTTTGTTTACTAACTGTGCTGCCGGTAAAATGGGGCAGGCTCCTTTGAATGGACACATACTGTGCGTTTGCCTCACAAAGGGCAGAAAGAAATACATTTACAGGGAGCGCAAACCTTTATGCTGGCATATTATCAGGAAAAATATCTTTAATTGGCCATGGCAGTGACAAAGACACAATCACATCTTTCTTAAGTACGCTTTTATAACGTTCAGTACAATGTATAATAACACACATATTGTTCTGAGACATGTGAACTCAAGCGCCTAGGCCCGTCATAAGCAAAGCATTACACCTATGATTCAGTTGTAATGAAGCCTAGCACTACACGTGCAGCTTTTAATGAAACTAGTGTTACTCTTGGATAGGCATCGGAAGAGTAATGAGGTAGAAGAAAAATACTTTTTTTAGTTTTTCTATTTGTATTTGTATTTGTGCTGGTATTTTTACCCCTCTTTACGCCAAAACGCAAAACAGATTCAAATCGGTACATCAGGTATGGGTAATGAGCAGGGACAATATAAACCAATTAAATAGAACAAAGATAAACTTTAAATGGAGAATGAAAGAGAGGGTAAGAAGAAATACTGTCAAGATGGAGTGGTGGCGCATTCCAGTGCAGTGGGGGCAACAAGACGAAAGAACGGAAACGTGATTTGGCGCACGCAGAGACAGTAAGAAAAAACTGAGAGAATGAGGAGCATTGAAAGACACAAGAGAAGACAAATATGGTGGAGAAAGATAATAGATAGATTTAAATAATAGACAAAAACAATAAATCTAAGGCAAGAGTGAAAAGGAAGCCAATGTAAGGAAGAAAGAGCAGGGGCAATAGTCACTAGAAGACAAAGAGAAAAGTGAACAAATAGATGAATTATAAATAGATTTGAGAGGACTTAAGTGTGAGACATGAAGACCAAAGAGAAGACAAGAACAGTGGAAAAGGCAAGACAAGATTAGGGAGAATATTAGTAATTTAGGAGCATGAAAAGAAAGAAGGGACCAAGCTTTACAATGTCACAAGTCTCTCCCCTTCTCACCTGGCACCACTGGTCTGTGGGTGATAACCTGATGACAAAGCACGTTGGATTCCCAGTATATGACATAATTGCTTCCAGAACTGAGATATGTACTGGGGTCCTTGTTAAGACTGATGTCCAGGCATGAGTAAGTTTATAAGTCTTTAATAAGTAGGAGATACAAAGACAGCAGGCACCCCCTTGAGAGGCAGGCTCCAACTGACCACACTGGAATGTAACATAGAATCAAAACACTCTAAACAGAATTGCGTGACATCACAATATATCTACTCTGCTAAGTCTTAGTCTAATGCATGTATGACCAATTAATGATGTATACAAGAAAATACACCAGAACACATCTCTTCCCTTTAATTTGTGGCAGATTTAACCCAGGTAATAATCATTCAACCTGACAGGTTTGCTCCTGACCCTGTTTGCATTCAAGCTGCTGTTGTGACCGAAAGCTGTACGCACCTTCGGTTCAAACATATGTTCATCCTCTCCATGCTCAACAAGAACCCGCTCTTCTCTCACTCCATCACCGACATCATTGTCAAACTTATTGCACTTAACCAGTTTGGCCATTGACCAACATTCACCACCCTCCATGATGACAGCATTTCCCCTGATCATAGCAATTTTCTTAGGTCCAATGAATTTGCTCGCAATGCATTTGGGAGAAACCCTGGGATTCTTAACATACACCCAGTCCCCCACTGACCATGGTGTCACCTTGACACCCCTTTTGGTATCAAATCTCTCTTTGTACTCATCTTGAGCCTCTTTAATGAGATCCATGATCCTTTGCCTGTTAACATGTACACTCCTCGCTAAATCCAACCAGCCCGGACATAACTTTGTCACGGGTTGTCTACCCTTTAGAGACGTGAAAGGTGATATGCCGGTAACAGTGTGTGGGGTCACACAGTAGTCCCAGACCATCTCCCTGAGAACTGTCTGCCACCTTAGACCTGAAGCCATGGCTAACTTTAATCCTCCCTTTAGGAATCTGTTGGCTCTCTCAACAAGACCATTCGCTCTAGGCTGGTAAAGTGTTGTCCTGTAGTGTTTGATACAAACCTATTAAGAAACTCCACCATCCTGTCCGAACAGAATTGTACCCCATTATCTGAAACGAGCTCTGAGGGGAATCCCTCCCTGTAAAACACCTCCACAAAAAATGTAATCAATTGTGAAGTGGTTGCTTCTCTAATGGCTTTCCACTAAACCCATTTTGAGTGATAATCCACCAGGACAATCAAGTATTTAAAATCCTCACCCAGTTCCTGTATGGGCCCTATTAAATCCACTGCTAATTTCCTCCATGGCTCTCTTGGAACACTGACAGGTCTTAAGGGAGCCTCCTTAACAATCTTGCTCTTGTCGCTTCTCTCACATTCTTTACAACTCCTCACACACCTCTCTACCTAACTGTTAATTCCTGGCCATCAAAATGATTGTCTGATATGCCTTTTGGTGCCCCCCATACCTAGATGGCCTTGGTGGGCTATGTCCACTAATTTGGGCCTGATATCACAGGGAGGTACTATCTTCATTCCCTTTCTGAGCTGAGATCAATCCTCTGATATGCTCAACTCCTCTTTAATGCAATAAAAAACATCAAATTTCTTCTCAATGAGATCTTTCCTAGGCCAACCTGTTTTGGTCCACAATTTGACTTGCCCCAGGACCTCATCCTTAACATCAGCAGATTGCCATTCCTCCTTGCTTATGGCATTGTGTACAAGTTCGCAAATGCCCACAGTACACTTTACATTCACATCCTTGAAGCTCTCATTCTGTGCAGGCAGTCTAGAAAGACAATCAGCAACAACATTTTCTCCCCCAGGTATATACACCATTCTAAAATCATATGCCAGCAGGTCAATCATTCACCGAGCTATCCTAGGCGAACCTTTAGCCCACTCTGCACTGCCCAACAACTGAACTAAGGGCTTATGAACTGTCTTTACAACAAACGACTGGCCCCATAAAAAAAAATTGAAATGAGCAACAGCCCATGATACCGCTAGAGCCTCTCTCTCCACCACAGAATAGTTGTTTTCCGCCCCTCTCAGTGGTCGGCAGGCAAAGGCTATGATATGTTCAATGTTACCGTCATACTGAAACAGAGCAGCACCAAGCCCTAACGTGCTTGCGTCCACAGACAACACAGTTCGTCTGCCAGAAACAAACCCTCCTAATGAAGGTGCTTTCACAATACTGTCCTTAATCTTGCTAAAGGCATTTTGACATTCTTCCGACCACACATATTTGGTATCCTTTTTCAATAGATCTCTCAAAGGAGATGACATAGCAGAGAAACCATCAACAAACTTGTGGGAGTACTCCGCCAACCCCATGAACGAGCGTAACTGTTCTTTATCTAGGGGTTGGGGAGCACCCACAATGCTATCAACTAAAGACTTCCTGGGAGAAATACCATTGCAGGAGATCTTATGCCCCAAGTAATCCACTTCCGTAACAGCAATTCTGCATTTCTCCCTTTGTACTGTCAAACCCGCATCCCTGAGTCTGAATAAGCCTGATCTAAGTATCTTATCATGTTCAGGACCATCCTTGGCAAATATGAGAATGTCATCTTGGAACACAGTTACTTTTTCAAGGCCTTTGAGTACCTTCTCCATTATTCTCTGAAACGCCGATGCCGCAGAGGCCAAACCAAAAGGCATTCGGTTATACTTGAAAACACCCTCAGGAGTGATGAATGCAGTCAAATGTTGGCACTCTTTAGACAACGGAACCTGATGATAGGCAGCAGAGAGATCAATGATAGAAAACAACTTAGGTTCTCCTAGTGTAGACAAAACCTCTGAAATATTCGTTAACGGGTATCTCTCCACCACTATGTTCTGATTGAGACTGCGTAGGTCTACACACAATCTTATTTTACCATTAGCCTTGGTAACCAAAACAATTGGAGACAACAATTCAGTGGCTACAACAGGTTCAATCACCCCTTTGTCAACCAAGCTATTGAGCTCCTCTTTAAGTTGTGCCCTCATTTTCAGTGGTACTTGGTGTACCTTGTGTATCACCGGCTGGGCATTTTTCTTAAGTCTAATGTGATGCTCAAACTCCTTAAGCCTTCCTAGACTCTCAGAAAACACATGTGGAAATTCCTTGGTCCAGGAATCCCCCACTTCAGCAATGGTGACAGGATTAGGTGCACTAGCCTGTACCCTTAAACCCAACTTCTTCTGCTCCTCCCAGCCTAACAGAGAGTTCCCTTTTTCCGCCACAAGGACTATGGCTTGGTAGCCTCTTTCCTTATATGTTATTTTTGCAAGAAATTCACCCAGGATATTAATATCAGATTCTGCATATCCACACACCCGGACATTGGTAGGGCGAATAACAGTGTTGCTCTTCCCCAAAACATTTGTCAACGTGTCTTGGGATATAATGGTCCAAGGGGAACAAGTATCAACCTTCATTATGAGTTCAATTCCATCAACTTGAAACTTATCCACGGGACCTTTGGTCATCCCAGACATCTCTGAAATTTCAAATATGTGTCTTGGGGTGAATTCTTGTCCATAGGATACTTCATGAATGTTGTACCCCTTTCTGATACCATCTTCATCATTGTCCATTGGCTTGAACTCCACACTATTGACAGAATTACTCTTGCAGACATTAGCAAAATGCCCTTTAATCTTGCACTTGAAACATTCCGCATATTTGGCGGGGCAGGAAGGATAGTTCACGCCATGTCTTGAACTGCCGCAACGAGGACACATATTTCTTGCCTTTCCACTTCCTCTCTTGACTGTGGAATAGCCAATTCTTTTTTTCTGATTAACAACACATACAGAGGCCGAAGAAGGATTTGGTTTGTCAATTCTAAGTTCTTTGACATACTCTGAGGTTTGCTCGATGCTTCTGGCTAATTCTACTGCCTCATCCACATTCATATCTTTTGCAAGAAGTTTCTCCTGGACCCTCACATTATTAGTGCATCTAACCAGCTGGTCTCTGATTAGGGAATCAGTCAAATGTTCAAACTCGCAAGTGTAACTTAGAGATCTGAGGCAAGGAATGTAGGATTCCACAGATTCCGACTTCTCTTGAACCCTCTGGAAAAATTTGTGTCTCTCAAAACTAACATTCTTTTTTGGTTCAAAGTGGTCCCGAAGCTGGTTAAGACCAAACCTATATTCATCCATGTCATCAGCCTCTGGATCACGGTGTCTTGAAAGTCCATCATAAATTCTACGTCCTTCTATGCCAAGGTTGTGAAGGAGTAAGGCTCTCTTACGCGTAGAAGTAAATCTCTCTCCGCCCATGGCCACCAAGTAGTTTTCAAACATGTCTCTCCACCTATCCCAAGCAATTGGAGGCCGTCCCGGTTCAGTCAGGAAGGGGAGAGGAGGCGGAATGGAAGTAGCCATGATTTGCGTTTAATAAAAGGACACCCCAAGTGTAGTACTGTTCTAAGCAGTCCAGCTCTTGTCTACACGGTGAGTGTCGCAGCAATCCTCGTCGCCAGTGTTAAGACTGATGTCCAGGCATGAGTAAGTTTATAAGTCTTTAATAAGTAGGAGATACAAAGACAGCAGGCACCCCCTTCAGAGGCAGGCTCCAACTGACCACACTGGAATGTAACATAGAATCAAAACACTCTAAACAGAATTGCGTGACATCACAATATATCTACTCTGCTAAGTCTTAGTCTAATGCATGCATGACCAATTAATGATGTATACAAGAAAATACGCCAGAACAGTCCTCGGTCAGAAATAATCTTGGAGGGTAGCCCATGAAGCCGGAATATGTGTTCCAGGAAGATTCCGGCAAGTTCAGATGAGGATGGCAGTTTGTATAAAGGTGTAAAATGAGCCATATGAGTAAACAAATCAATAGTAACCATGATAGTTGTGTAGCCCCTGGAAGATGGTAGTTCCACGATAAAATCTGTGGCAATGATTTCCCAGGGTCTTGTTGGTATTGCTGGTTGGAGCAGGAGACCTGCCGGTTTCTTATTATCATGTTTGTTCTGATTGCAGACTGCACATGTCTGGATATGGATCCTGATATCATCCTTCCTCTTCAGCCACCAAAACTGTCTTTGTATTAGATGGAGGGTGTTGGTGATGCCACGGTGTCCTGAATGAAAAGTATCATGACATAGGCTTGTGATTTTTTGTCTCAGTCCAGGAGTGGGAATGAACAATCGATTGTCCTTCAACAGATATCCGTCCTTTGTTTTGAGATTCCATCGATTGTTTCTCTTAAACTCTTTCCAGGTTTCAGAGGATTGAGTCTGAATTCGAATATTCTCCAGGAGGGTAAATGCTTGGGCCACAAATATTGTGTGGGGAAACATCTTAGGGAAGGTCTGATCTTCAAGGTGTTCGTAATCAGGACGTCTGGATAAGGCATCAGCTATTATGTTGTGTGTTCCAGGGACATGATGGATTTGAATCTGATATTGAGCAAAAAAGAAGGCCCAACGGGCTTGACAATTGTTTCTACATTCTAGGGATTGTAGGACTTGAAGATTCCGATGGTCCGTGCGGACTTGCACTGGGTGTTTGGCTCCCAGGAGGAGATGACGCCAGTCAGTGAAGGCTTGACGGATGGCTAGTAATTCCTTTTCCAGAACGGAGTAATGAGTTTCACTGGGAGTCAAAGTGCGAGAAAGATAGGCGATGGGGTGTTCTAACTTGTCACCCAATACTTGTTTTAGGACTGCCCCAATGGCGTAGTTGGAAGCATCAGTTTCAACATGAAAGGGTCGATCAATGTCAGGTTGAGCTAGGATGGGGGCTTGTGTGAACTCCGACTTCAACCGTTGGAACGCCGTATCTTGGGCTGAGGTGCACAAGAAGGGGGTATCCTTCTTTAACAATGTAACGATAGGATGCCCAATCTCCGAAAAAAGTTGGTATACATTTGTGATAGAAATTAGCAAGCCCCAGGAAGGATTGAATTTGTTTTACAGTAGTTGGAACGGGCCAGGATAAAATGGAGTCTACCATCGTGGAGTCCATTCCAATTCCTTTTGGGCTGAGAACGAATCCGAGGTAGTGAACAGTTGATACATGGAAAAGGCACTTTTCGGGCTTGGCCAGGAGCTTATGTTCACGTAGACGCTGTAAGACTGCTTTCACGTGTTCTTCATGTTGTAGATGGTCCTTGGAGTATATCAGTATGTCGTCCAGATATACAATAACGAAGATGAACAGCATATCAGAGAACTCTCGGTCCATAAAACGTTGGAAGACCGCTGGGGCATTAGCAAGTCCAAAGGGCATAACCAGGTATTCAAAATGGCCAAAGGGAGTTCTAAAGGCTATTTTCCATTCGTCACCTGCCTTTATACGAATAAGATGGTAGGCACCCGTTAGGTCTAATTTTGTGAAGACTACTGCACCTCTGACTGCTTACAGGATATCCGAGATGAGAGGCAATGCGTAGCGGTCCTTGAGGGTGCACTGGTTAAGGCCACCGTAATCTAGACGTGGTCTGAGCTCCTTGGTGTCTTTCTTGGGAACGAAAAAAAATGAAGCACCCGCTGGGGATTTAGATGGTCGTATGGTGCCATTTTCCAAGTTAGTATCCAGGTTTTCCCGGAGGGCCCTTTTTTCAGGTTCTGATAAGATAAACATCCTCCCGAAAGGAATCACTGCTGAGGGTTCAGTATCAATGGCGCAATCCTCTGGTCTGTGAGGAGGGTGAGCTTGAACTATAGCGGTCGAAAATACACCTGTGAAGGCCTGGTAGGCCCTGGGAATCCGGATGATGTTAGAGACAGTGGCTGGATTTTGCTGACTCTCTTGTGAGTCTTCAGAAGATTTTGGTAAGGAATCTAGGGATGAGCAGTGAGACATGCAGTGTTCGGAACCAAGGAACAAGGAGCCTGCTGCCCAATTGATATAAGGGTTATGTCTTTGTAACCAGTGCATTCCTAGAACCATTGGATAATGGACTGATTTTATGATGTCAAATTTGATCCTCTCTTGATGGTGGTTTATAGAGAGCAGGATCTCTTTAGTCTAAAGGGTTATGGGTCCTGAAGACAGAGGTCTCCCATCAATAGCCTCTACAGGTTGCATAGTCCCTCGAGTTTCATGTGGAATGTTGTGAGTAGTGACCCAATCATGATCTATAAATATGCCCATGGCTCCGCAATCTACTAATGCTAAGATGGGGTAAGATTCTTTCTTGGAAGGCGATAGAACGGCCTGTAGAACCACAAGATTATTTTGTCCAGGAGAGTTCAAGGATGGAATTGATGTGGAGCAAACATCTCTCTCCCAAAACTGTGCCCCTTCTAGGATTGGGAGCTGGCGTTTCCCGAACGCCGTGGAGGAGCAATAGGGCATTCCATCACGAGGTGTTTATCAGAGGCGCAATACATGCACAGACCAGTGTGAATCCGTTGCATCCTTTCTTGTGGGGTAATGGGACGACGGAAGGCCCCCAGTTGTATGGGCTCTGGGTCCGGGGTTGGAGAAACTGTGGGCTCAGGTCTAGACGGATGGTCTGTGACGGCCTTTTGGAAGGCCGATTTAGACTTCTTTTTCTCCGCTCTTCTTTCATGGAGTCAGAAGTCTATTTGCAAGCCAAGGTCCATGAGAATCTGGAAGGTGCTTGGGTGAGCTACCCTAGCTAACTCGTCTTTTATTTCTTCATTCAGAACTCTTCGGAAGAGGGTGAATCTGGCTTCTTGAGACCAATCTGCTTCCTTCACGAGTTGTTTAAAACGGGTCACATAGGAAAGCATATCCTGGGATCCTTGTTGAAATTCGAGTAGTCGTTCTTGTGCACTGTACACCTGCTCTGGGCGATCAAACATGGCCTTTAGAGCTTCCACAAACCCATCATAATCATCCAGGAGGGCGTCCACCGAATTGACTAGGGCGGTTGCCCAGGTCAAGGTGTTTCCAGTGAGGTGTAAGATCGTAAAGCCCACTTTTTTTTTTTATTTAAAAATGCATGTGGTTTACATCTTAAACCTTACATTTATGAATCATTTGATTTGTTTAGTCCACTTTTCTAAAATCTTTAATTTTCATACTCCTGTCTGCTGCTGCCGTTTTCTGAGGTAATGGTTTCCCAGAAATGAACGATCGTAGCAACCATCTTTCTGTTGTTTCCCATGAGGATTTCACTCCATCGTTCCTCTGTTTCCATTTCGATGGGTGCACTTTGGTATTTGCCGCTATATAACAGTCTTTTTTGATTGAGTGCCTCACATTCCATTATTACATGGTATAGAGTTTCTGTTTTCCCCAGCGTTAGGCAAAATCTGCAGTCACTGTTCGCATTTTTGTTTTGAGTCCATTTTCCCAAAACTTCTCTTGTAGGGAGTAAGTTTAATTTCAATCTTAAGAACTTGTCTCGTATTTTTTGATCTGGGTATAAATTGAGGTAGTAAGGTAGTTGGTTAAGTGCTCGTGACTCTCCGTTGCACTTTAAGTTCAATTTATATTGGTCTTTCTTTTCTTGCGTCTTTATCCAATCAAGTCGACTTTTGCGTTTTGTGGCATTCGCGTTAGAGTCTCCAATGTTATTTCCTTTTCATTACATATGCTCATTGACGCTTCCTTCCATTTTCTTAGTGCTATATCTTTCACCTGTAAATCTGATGTTCTTAAAATTTCCAAGGCCGGTATTATCTCTTCGATATTCAATTTTCTGAATAAATCCAATGTTTTCCATTCTATTATTGATTCAAGCGATTGAAGGCCCAGCTTGTAGCATATGCACAACATCGGCATGTTTTGAGGTAGGCCTAATACTTTCCTCCAGTAAATCGCCTCCAGCTTTGTCCATATTGATTTATCTAGATTGATCATTGCTTCTGCCCCATATGCAAGAATCGCTGTAACCTTTTGTTTACAAAAGGTTACCACCGGCTTTAGCGAGAATTTTCCGAATTTCTTATGGATCACCAGACCCTGTCGAGCTAGTGCTTTGGTTTTGGACTTCAAATGGTGTGCCCATGGAATTTCTGTGAGTGATTGATTGATCCATATTCCTAAATATTTGTACGTAGTAACCTGTATCAACTTTTCCTGTTGTAAATAGTATGAAAAAACTTTATTCCCCTTTTTGGTTTCTATATGTTAGGGCCATGATTTTTGTCTTCTTGATCTTTATTGTGAGTTCATTTTTTTCGATATAGTCTTGCGTTTTGCTGAGTGCCATTTGTAGTCCACACAGTGTTTTTGCCAGCAGAATAATATCGTCTGTATAGATCAAGCATGGTACCGCAGTCGCGTTTAATTTCGGAGGGTTGATGTTTGGTACATTTATCGACTCTTCAAAATCTGACGTAAAGAGGTTAAACAGAGCCGCTGCCAACTGACATTCTTGCTTTAGACCATGCCAGGTGTTAATTTGGTTAGTTATGATGCCATCTGCTGTCATTCTCACTTGTATTATAGTGTTAGTATACAAGAGTTTTATCGGCTCCAGTATGTCACAAGGACATCTCCATTGCTCAAGTTTGGTCCAAAGCAAGTCTCAGTTGATTTTGTCGTAGGCAAGGCTCAGGTCGACATATGCTACAATTATGTCTGTTTTAGTTCTTTCGGCTTCATGCTTCATCAGATTTAGAATTGTCAAGTTTGCATTTGTGCCAACGTTGCGTACAAATCCTGTCTGTCGGACTGCGAGATGATTAGTTTGTTTTGCCCAAATATTTAGTCTTGTGAGTAAAAGGTTGGCGAAGATTTTCCCCAGGGGAGCCAAGAGTGCCAATGGTCGATAATTCATTGGATCTTTGGATGATCCTTGTTTGTATATAGGTATGAGTGTTGCTAGTCTCCATGAGTCTGGGATTCTTTTAGTGTGATTGATCAGTTCTATAATTTTTCCACAAAATTGGGCCCAAATTTCTGGGTTCTGTTTTAATGTTAAAGCCCACCTTTGCTCTAGGAGTGGAAAAGTAGTAGGGCTTGAAGGTGATGTGCACTAAACATGAATCAAAGAAAGCACGGAGAGTCTTTGAAGAACCATTATATTTGTCCACCACTCCTCTCAATAATACGCTTTCCTTAGTTGCAGAGTCACGTGACAAGACTAGCTGTTTTAATGCGGCATTCTCAGCCTTAAGGTTCCGGACCTCCGTAGTTAGTTCCTGCATGCCTCGCATGAGGTCTTGGACAGTGAATTATACTCGTGAAACTGAAATGAAGATAAACGTTTATTATCGTGTCACATACGACCGGCGCCCTGCTCTGCCGCACACCTCTCAGCTCCCCTTTACTCTCCAACCTTCACTCTGAATCCTTTTCAAACCACAACATTCTACCAGGCACAAGCATGCAGGGACGCCGTAACAAGGAAAACAATGCAGTAGAAATAACATGAAGCAAGTAACGATTAATGCGTGGATGAAATACTACATCATCTTCCCCTTATTTTTTTTTAAAACGAATTGACAAAAACAAAGATGAACAATTAACTACTGTGAAATATTAATGAAATCCGCAGTAAGAATAGAACAAGCAATGAACACTGAACACAAAAAAAAAACTTAACAAAAGTTCAGCACGCTACTTCCCCATGATGTAATCTCTAGACCAAAATGGTAATCCTTTCTCTCTAGGCGTGCGAAGTATTTTGTGACTCGATGTGACACCCATTCTGGACTCTGAAAGATTGTCACTATCATTACCAACATTACTGCTTTCGACAACCATGCCATCATCATCCCTCTGGAACACCTCCCCTTCCCCAGGATCACTTGCTTGATTATTGATGACACATTCTTGCCCCACCGCACTAAAATCATCCTTCTCTCTCCAATGCCCATCTTCCTCCACTGCTTGAGATCTAACATCAGACTGCACTCTCCCATTCTCCTCACCAATACTATCACAAACTTCATTATTCCTCAAACGTAAGTCATATCCTCTAACATGTCCAGCGTGACCATTTCCATACTGCTCTAAACCCCAATTCCATCCGCTCACTCTGTCCATGTTCCATACCGATCCACCGCTGACCTTCACTGCATTTGCAAACACTCGAACAACTCTGACTGGTCTGCTATATTTTGAATCACCCTTTCTAACACTTTGACCTAACCTTATCCTCACCATATCACCTGGTGTAATTCCAATTCTGTGATTGCGTCCCGAATAGTTCCTATTCATACCTTCGGGGCGTTTCCAACTTCTCACCTCTCTGACTGCTGTCGTTTTCCTGCTATTAACCCACTCTGGACACAGTAACCTGTTGGGAGCTCTACCCCTCATCAACTCAAAGGGAGAAACGTTTAAATCTCTCTTGACTGACGTTCTTATACTCCACAATTTTTCCTTTAGTGTTTCTTCCACAGGTATGTGGTTTCTTACAGCCAACTCTACAGTTTCCACAATCACCCTATTACATCTCTCAACTAAACCATTAGTTTGGGGATGATATAATGCAGAATACTTCCAACTAATACCTGATGCCATGGCAAACTCTCTAGTGTCTTTGCTCTTAAATTGAACACCATTATCACTAATAATGTTTTTTGGAAAGCCTTCTCTACTGAAAACTTCTTTCAGGAACTTGATTACTTCTCCAGAGACAACCTTTCTGACTGCTTTCAATTCTACCCAACCTGAATAATAGTCCATCATGACAATCAAAACATTTTCTCTCCTATTAACCTTGCATATGGTCCCACAATATCAACACCTAACTTCATCCAGGGAGCTTGTTCCTTATTTATGACAAGAGGTTCTGATTTACAACTTTTGCAGCTCTTATCACTGTTTTGGCAAGGCCAACAATTCCTGACAAATCTCTCAATTAAAAGGTCCATCCCTGGCCACCAATATGCAGATCTAACATTAGTTTTTGTTCCCGTGATCCCAGGATGCCCTTGGTGAGCTTTTCCTATGCGTTCCTCATACAATGACTTGGGGGGTATCAACTTGTTTCCTCTCAACAAAAAACCTCCTTCCATGGAAAGTTTGTTCCTTACTTCCCAAAATTTAAGACATTCTCTATCAATCCATCTCTTTTCTGGCCAACCCAACATCGTGAAGTCAACGATCTTTTGTAAAGTTATATCCTTACTTATTTCATCCAGCCACATTTCCTTAGATGTAACTTCATGAACAACTGCCACAATGTCTTCATTACACTCAAAATCAGAATCTACTCTACTTAATGGTAATCGTGATAGGTAATCAGCAATAATATTTCTCCTACCTGGTACATACCTTGTCACAAAGTGATAGTCCTGTAATTTGATACTTAGTCTAGCCAACCTAGGAGACGCCTTGCACAATCCCTTAACAGTAAGTACTTCTATGAGTGGTTTATGATCGGTTTGAATGATAAACTTGCAGCCCCATAGGTACTTTCTGAAATAATTCACTGCCCAGGTAACAGCTAATAGCTCCTTTTCAATTACAGAATATCTGCTTTCTGTCTGAGAAATTGCTCTAGAAGCATAATTGATGGTTTTTTCTCTGCCATCTTCATCAATCTGGGACAATACTGCTCCTAGCCCATTGCCACTGGCATCTACTGTAACCTTGGTCAATCTGCCAAAAAATAACAACCCAATTCTGTGGAATTGCAAATTTCTCTTTTGATGCAACTCACTGCTTCATCACATTCTTTACTCCACTCAAATTTGGCTTCTTTTTTTAACAATTTCCTTAATGGCTCAGTTACATTTGCAAATTTATTAACAAATTTGCTATAATACTCGCACAGACCCAGGAATGATCTTAGTTCGTCCTTATTATTGGGACTAGGGGATTCCCTGATGGCCTTCATAGCATCACCTTTGGGTTTATACCCCTTGCCATTCACTGTATGTCCCAAATACTCAACTTCATTCATACCAAACTTGCATTTGCTCTTTTCAATCTTCAAACCCACGCTCTCTAACTTCAATAACACATCCTTCAATCTCAAGTCATGTTCTTCTTGACCTTTGCCAAACACAATAATATCGTCTTGATAGACAAAAATTCCTTTTAGCCCTTTCAACACATGTGCCATCACCCTTTGAATTACTGCCGCTGCAGATGCTAATCCAAACGGCATATGTTTGTATCTGTATAATCCATGAGGTGTGACAAATGCTGTGATGTCTCTACAATCTTCCGTCAGAGATATCTGATGGTATGCGTTTGAAAGGTCCAGAGTAGAAAACACATCAGCGTTTCCCATGCGATTCAGCATTTCCGAAATTATAGGAAGTGGAAAAATATCAACTACAACGTTCTTGTTCACGTCTCGAAGATCTACACAAATTCTGAATTTTCCATTTTTCTTCATTACGATAACGATGGGGCTTGCCCACTCTGACGATTCAATCTTTTCTATCACTCCTTCTTCTTCCAACCTCACCAGTTCTTGTTCAACTTTATCCGCTATGGCAAAAGGTATGGGTCTGGACTTGACATGTCTGACAGGTACTGCTCCCTCCTTCAGGCGAATCCTATGTGAAAAATGTTTCAACAGACCTAGTTTCTTCTGTAGTTTGTCATCTTCAGAGTGTTTTTCTATCTGATCCCCGCTAGAGTTTACAACTAGAACTTTTTCTTCCTCACATGGATCTAACCTAATCCTCAAACCAGCTTGGTCTCTCCAACCAATGATGTTTACTACTTTCTCTGCCACATACATTTTTATTTCTGCGCGCCTGTCTTTGAACTCCACTATACAAGAAAACCAACCGATCATTTGATCCTTCGAATCCACCAGGATTAACTATGTCAGGTGTATTCAGTTTGCTCCTCATGCCGCAAGTCACCAGATTCTTCCAAGTTTTCTTTGTGATAATCGACCATGGTGAGCAGCTGTCCACTTTCACTTTGAGTTTCCAATTATCAACTGTTATGACACAACTTGGGCACTTGAATTCTCCTCCAGGAGGTGCAAGTATTGTGAAAACTCTTTCATTGTCTGATTCATCGTTCTCTTCCTGTATGGTCGAAATCCTCTTCTTCCTTCTACAAGCGACGGCGAAATGTCCTTTCAACCCACAGTTCCCACACTTCTATCCTATCGCTGGACAATGTTTGGCGTTTGTAAAATGACCAACCCTGCCGCAATTGTAACACCTGTCCCCATCTCTGGATTGCGTATTCATGGTTCTGAGATCATTCTTTGCCCAATTGCTCCCTCTGAAAGGTTGTCCTTTGTTCTCAAATCCTTTGTTTCTATTATTTCTAGTTTTAGCTTCTGTGCATTCCTTAGTTCTCAGTGTGCTAACCATGCTTTGTTCTCCAGAATCTAATGAAGACTTATCATGTTGCAGCTGTAAATTCATGACGGCTTCTTCTTTTTTGCTTTTCATTTCTTTGGAACATAATTGACTATGCTCAACACGTTTGGCAATGGCAATAGTCTCTGGCAGGGATGGATTCCCTACCATCCAAAGTCTGTCCTGAACCAAACTATCCTTGGCATGTATGATAATTTGGTCCCTTATTAGTTCATTGTTATGTACAAAGGGAGGCTTTCACATAACCAGTAGTTTAAAGGTAAAGAACCTTTTATTTGCAAGTTGATGACATAAGACGACCCCCAGCAGGAGGAGTACAATCTTCCCACTAAGGCCCTGCTTCTTCACTGGCTCTCCTTGGAACCCTGCTACATAAGATGCAGTTCTATGTTCTATAGTATCTAAGTGACAATAGACATAGTGAAGGAAATATTATACACTCATGGTTTAACAGGTAAACATTGGAAACACTGCACATCCTAACACCTCTCCTCCTTAAACATAACAAGTAACTGTGTGGGTGAGGACCCACTAAAATTGAAACCTGTAAAACACATATTGAACAACTGAAATTGAAACCTGTAAAATAAATATTATACACTCGTGGTTTAACAGGTAAAACATTGGATGCGCTGCAAGTCCTGGCACAAATCAAGAGCATAGATATATGACATCTAGTGGTTGATTAGGTAGAGTCACAAGAAAGTCCCTGTCTCCAACTAACTGAAGACAAATTAACATTGAAACGGAAAAGCCACCCTTTCCTTATTCCAAATAGCTCCTCCTTTGACCAACACTGACGAACCCAAGTCTTTCACAACTTGCTTGGGTTCAGAAAACAACGAGGCTCCTTTACGAACTTTGGTGGGGAGCTTGACTTTAATCCAATCACCCTCTTTGACCTTGAGTTCCCTACAACAATTCTTCTGATCATACCTCTCCTTGGATCTAACTCCAGCTTCAAAAATTCTCCTTTTTACACTCTCTAGATCCACATCCACCATTTTTGATTTGCCCATCCAACCTGGACATAAATGAGTATTTGGTTTTCTTCCTCTCAAGATCTCAAATGGACTCACGCCTGTGACACTATGGGTAGTTAGCCTATACTGGAACGTGCGTTCCATCACTGTTCTCACCCAATCTCCTCCAGTAGCCACCGCTATCCTAATAGCCTCCATCAGAGTCCTATTAAATCGTTTCACACACCCATTACTCTGGGGATGATATAAAGAAGTATTCACCTGCTCAATCCCATGATTCTCTAAGAATTCTTTAAACTCTCTGGAAACAAGTTGGGTCCCATTGTCAGACAAACACTTTCTTGGAAACCCTTCTCTCCAAAACAGTTGTTCCAAAAATCTGATTATACTACTACTGGATATGTCCTTGAGTACACATACCTCCGGCCATTTTGATAATAAATCTATGACTACTAATAGGTAGCTATCTCTGCCACCACCAATATTAAATGGACCGAGGAGATCCAATGCAATTTCGTCCCAAGGGACACGCGGGGACTCCCTCACTACCATGGGAACTTTTTGCACTTTCAAGCCTTTGTTTCCCTCAATACATTCCACACAGTCTTTGACTTGTTCCTCTATGTCCTTGTCGATACCAGGCCACCAAAATTCAGACCTCACAAGTCCCTTCGTCCTGGCCAGACCTAAATGCCCAACATGGGCCAACTCCAAGACAGACTTCCTCATACCGACTGGCACAACCATCTGGTGACCCTTGTATAAATAACCATCCTGAATCCATAGCTCCTCCCTCACTTTGGCAAAACCATTCATCTCGCCCCTGTGGCTCTTAATTTTACCTTCTGCAACCAGAGCAAGTACTCCTTGATATACAACATCCTCCGTGCAAGACACATCCCACTCACTTTTCTTTAATGTTTCATGCACCTGGAATATTTCTGCACTCTCCTCTGAACTTGTAAAGTCACTATCGTCAGAAATTTCCCTCTGGACAGATCTAGACAAGGCGTCTGCAACCACATTAACCTCCCCCTTTACGTGGAGCATGGTATACTGTAACCCTTGCAATGCCGTGACCCATTTCATAATGCGTCTTGACACTCCCTCCAAACCACCTTTTGTAAAAATTCCAACCAAGGGTTTATGGTCAGTGCAAATGGTGAAACTCCTCCCCCACAAGAATCTTTTAAATTTCTCGACACCCCAAACGCATGCTAGAGCCTCCTTCTCAATAACTGAATATCTAGATTCTGGGCCCTTCAAAGACCTGGATGCAAAAGCCACAGTCTGTAAACCTGTCTGATCCTCCTGCATCAGAACAGCCCCAACACCATAATCACTGGCATCAACAAAAAGCAATGTGGGTTTACTTTCCTCAAATATTTTCAAAATGGGAGCATTGACAACAGCCTCTTTTATCATCAAAAATTCTTTCTTGCACCGGTCACACCATTTAAAAACGACTCCCTTGCGAGTGAGAAATCTCATATTCCTCGACATTTCTGCTAACCCCTTGACAAATTTGCCGTAAAACTCCACCAGTCCCAAAAATGATAGTATGTCCCCTTTAGACTTAGGCTCCTCCATTCTTTTTATGGCCTCAATAGCCTCCTCCTTGGGTCTAACCCCTTCCCCAGTGATCTCATGACCCAGGTACACCACTTTGTTGGCTTTAAAAGTACATTTTTCCAAGGCAACGGTGAGGCCTGCCTCCTTCAAAATATCCAAAACTCTTTTCAAACGAACATCATGCTCCTTCTCATCGCTCCCACATACAAGAACATCATCCTGATAACACATCACCCCTTTTTCACCCCCAAGTAATTTATGCATAATACTCTGAAACACACTTGCGGCTGAGACCAAACCAAATGGCATGCGAACACACCTGAACAATCCAATCGGGGTGATGAAGGCGGTGAGATCCCTGGAATTAGGGTGCAATTCAACCTGATGGTAGGCCGATTTAAGATCTAGTATGGAGAACACTTTTGACCCAGCTACTCCCACCATCAGATCATCTATTCGGGGAAGGGGAAACCTGTCTGCCACAACCATGCTGTTTAGATGTCTAAGATCTATACAGAGCCTCAAAGACCCATTGCCTTTTCTGACTACAACTATAGGACTGACCCATTCAGATGCTTCTATCTTTTCAATGACACCATCTCTTTCCATTCTCTTGAGTTCTTCCTCTACATCTCCTCTAAGAGCAAGAGGAATAGTTCGCAGTTTTGCAATCTTAGGGACAGCTCCTTTCTTTAGGCGAATTACATGTACAAAGCCCTTGAGACACCCCAATTTCCCAGATAACGTGGTTTGTATCTCTGTGGGCTCTCCTCCCGCAACAGACATTACCTGCTCGGGATGACTTGCCTCAAGCCTTATCTTCAATTCAGCTTGATCACTCCATGACAACAATTCACCCCCTCTGTTGGTAACATACACACAACCTTTGGCCTTCCTGTCCTTAAACTGTAATTCAGCATCAAAGCAACCTATAATATCTATGGGAACATCTCCATAAGCATTTGCTTTAACAGTATTTTCCCACAGAGTACAACTATCGAATTTGTTCCTCCACACTTCCGCACTTATCAAGGTGTAGTCAGCACCACTATCCATTAGCATGCGTACGGGTACACCTCGAATTACAACCTCAGCATAAGGTTTCTGCATTTTCACTCTGCCATTGACAGCATTCACTGTAAATACCACTTCTCTGCCATCCTCACAATATGACTCATCTTCATAACTTGCACTTATTTCATGCACTTGATTTGACCGAGCATTAAAATTTCTACAACATCGGGCAATGTGCCCTCTCACAACACACTCATTGCATATGATATGAATAGCAAAGCAATCCTTATCAGAGGCTATATGCGACAAGCTTCCACATCTAAAGCATCTTCTCCCTGGAAAACCTCTGGATTGTCCTGAATCCCTAACCATCTTGAAAGAATTCATGTCTTTGGGAATCCCTCTGCTATCTTTTGCAGGAACCCATTGACGCCATCCTCTGCCAGTTGCCGGTCTGTTCTCTTCGCTCCTTTTAGCATTCTGCGAGGCGCGTCTTGGATTCCACGTACTCTGCCTCTGAACAACCTTTGACACCTTCAGCACTGAACCCTGACTCTCATCCAACTTGGGTTTACCATTGTTCACAGTATCCGATTGAAGAACTTCAATGCACTTATCTGTGTGTTCCACCATTTTCGCTATCTCAATTGCTCGATCCAAAGTGGGGTTCCTCTCTTTCCATAGTTCTTTCCTAATACTGTCATTGGAACATTTAATCATTAGCTGGTCTCTCAAGTGCTCATCCTGACAGTGAGTGAATTTGCATTTCACTGCTAAGCCCCTTAAAGCCGTGACAAAATCCTCGATACTTTCCCCATTCTTCTGCTCTCTCGTGGCAAATTTATATCTTTCCAATATAATGTTCTCCTCCACTCTAAATTGCCTGTCCAGTTTGGCTAATGTCCTTTCATATGGACCAGCATCCAAAATGTCAGAAGGCTCCGGCAATCTCTTTAAGACCTCTTGGCCTGCAGTTCCCAAACAGTGAAATAGCAATGCCTCCTTGCGCTCATTGGAGTAGTTGGCACCAAACACTGCTAAGGCATATTTGCTGAATCCTTCCTTCCAGTCTTCCCATCTAACCCTGGGTTCACCTGGCACTGCCAGAAAAAACACAGGAGCAGGCACATTTGCCATGTCTCAAAGTTGCAGAATAGAATAACAAGCTTGCAATTCTGGTTTAACCAATAGAGCTCCCACCCAATCAGGTAGGTGACACTAATTAAAAGATAGCTGCTTGGTTATGTACTCACCCTGGAGCGCCTCACCAGGGTCATCGGCGGCGACTCCTTTCTCAACCTTGCTCAGTGTGGGGCCAGGGTGTCCAATGGCCGCTCAGAAAACACACAACCCAAAATCCAATTATAAAAGTGCCAAAGCCGTGTCTTTGCCAGCCCAGTCTCCACAAGTTCAACAAAATTTCAGGGGTCCAATTCCAGCTCCCACAGACCACGGAGCCTCCAGGGGTTTTCCTCTGGCGCTAGCAATGTCCCTCCGGTGGATGCCACACACTGGATGTCAGGCCGTCAATAATCCACTGAAAAAGGCCCTCCCTCAGGCAAGTCAGGCTGGCTCCGCTCCACAGCCAGCACACTAGATCTGTAGAAAAGGCGCTGGGGGTCGTCCTCCGGGTCCCAGTCAAAATCCTCGTCGCCAAATGTTATGTACAAAGGGAGGCTTTCACATAACCAGTAGTTTAAAGGTAAAGAACCTTTTATTTGCAAGTTGATGACATAAGACGACCCCCAGCAGGAGGAGTACAATCTTCCCACTAAGGCCCTGCTTCTTCACTGGCTCTCCTTGGAACCCTGCTACATAAGATGCAGTTCTATGTTCTATAGTATCTAAGTGACAATAGACATAGTGAAGGAAATATTATACACTCATGGTTTAACAGGTAAACATTGGAAACACTGCACATCCTAACATTCATCTAACGTGATGTCATTCCCAAAATGACAAGTGCGAGACAAAGTTCTCAAGGCTGACACATAATCTTCGATAGACTCATGTTCCTTTTGAGTTCTGGTATAGAAGTTATACCTGTTTACTGCAACATTTGTTTCTGGGGTGTAATATTTTTCTAATTGTCTGATTTTTTTTCATGTTCGTCAGCATCTCCACTCTCATCTACTAACAGCTCAGGCAGCTTCTCTGTATTTTCTTTGTCCTTCTAGGCCCAATGCATGAAGTAGCAACAATTTCTTTTTTTGAGATGTAAGACCTTCCTGGTCAACTGTCTGGATATAATTTAGCCAGAATTCCTTCCATTCTGCCCAATTTACGGCTAGCTGTCCAGGTGATGGGAGAAAGCTCGCTGGAGGCTGGATACTAATACCTTGCATCATTCACAGAGTTGTAGCCATATAAGATAAAAGTATGAGTATTGTTCAAACTTCAAAGTATTAGAGCTGTTCTTAAATGCTACTTCTCCTTTCTTTTGTTTCCTCCTCTCTATAAAAAAAATCCTCAATTGTGTAAGTATAACACAGTAAAGTACTGTGATGAGGATGAAGAGATTGCTATGTACTCCTCACCTCGCTGTGCCGAAATGTACTGTGAGGAGGATGAGGAGATTGTTGTGTACTCCTCATTCAACCTGATTCCGAAGTCATGTGACTTGCGTGTCCTCTTTTCTGAATTACTGAAATACAGTGACAGACAGCTGTTTCCCCACCGTGTAACCAATAGGAGGGTAGAAATGAGGAAGGAAACACTCAGCATGAACCAACGTGGCTCCCGACGCTGGCTCGGAGCATCTGCTCTGCTATCAGCACGAACCAACGTGGCTCCAGACGCTGGCTCGGAGCATCCGCTCTGCTTTCCTTCCTTCCCTCACTCCTCTTTGATGAAGAGTGAAATTACTGCACAAGCCAACGTGAGTCATGACGTTAGCTCGGAGCGTCTGCTCTCTCTCTGGGCAGCCCGGTTAATGATGCATCTGCACAAGCCGAAAAAATAGGTGCAACGGCTCGGAGCGCTGCTCTACTTCTCTCCGTAGCACCGTGGATCCTCAGGATGCCGGTATCCCATCCTCGTCGTCAATAATGAAGTATACTCGTGAAACCGAAATGAAGATAAACGTTTATTATCGTGTCACATACGACCGGCACCCTGCTCTGCCGCACACCTCTCAGCTCTCCTTTCACTCTCCAACCTTCACTCCGAATCCTTTTCAAACCACAACATTCTACCAGGCACAAGCAGGCAGGGACGCCGTAACAAGGAAAACAATGCAGTAGAAATAACATGAAGCAAGTAACGATTAATGCTTGCATGAAATACTACAGACAGTAGCTTCCATATCTGGTTTTGTATCATTTTTTAGGCGTCTCAATCTGTCACAAGTCTCTCCCCTTCTCACCTGCCTTTATTGTTTGCTTGCAACCTTCTGTGATGTCTTCTTTCTCACGGTCCAGGATTTGTAAAAACCTGAGCGCTGGTCCTCGGATTCCAGCGTGATGTTCGCAATACAACTTCCGGGAGCGTTCAGAAGTCCAGGGCGGATTCCAGGAAGGAATGATGCTCGCACTTGGAGGCACGGAACGCTGTGACCCGAGCGCGGAAGAAAATCCAGGAAGTTCGGAAGTAAGGTAAAGGAATGGGAGGAAGGAAGGGGAATTCAAGGAACCAGGAAGCAGAAGAAAGCCCTGAGCGAACTCCGGCAACACATGTCCAACTATAGCACGCGGTAGCGTGTGTGTTTTGTAGAGCGTACAGCATGGAGCATAGAGACTGGCCAGCAGCATTCCGTTTCAAGCGGCCATGTTGGAAGGATCACTATATTCAACCCCCTATGCGTCAGGGACCAGGAAGTCCAGAAGGGACGCAGACGACGGTTCATGACATACGAATATAAAGAGATGTAGATGACAGGAACGAGATACAGAAGAAATATGATGCGCATAAGTGAGTGAAGAGTCTACATAGACTCCAAGATTTGAAGCTATAGGAGAGATTGTTAGCTAAGAGGGAGGACAAGAAATGGAGGAAGGTGAAAGCAGAGGAGGAACCGTGAAGCAGGAAAGAAGACCACCTCAGTTTTAGAGGAATTTAATGCTAGAAACTGATCAGCCATCCATGATTGGGTGGCCAGTAAGCAGGAGGTTTGTTTCCCGTGGTCAGGGGTGAAAAGGATGAAAAGGATAGAAATAGTTGAGTATCGTCAGCATAAAAGTGGCTTGAAAGCCCAAACGAAGAAATCATAGAAGCAAGAGGACAAGTGTGAAGAGAAAAGAGAAGCGGTCGAGTACATATTCCTGGGGGACACCACAGTGAAGGGGGAAAGACATAGTAGAAGTATTGCCAGCCCAAGAAACTGAGCACGTGCAGGTAGCTAGATAAGATTTAAACCATTTGAGGACAGACCCAGAAAAACCAAGAGAAGAAAAGTAGAAAGCAGAAGAGAATGGTCAACAGTGTCAAACGCTACTGCCTTATCAAGCAGTATTAAAAGTCAAGAATGCTTGGGTTCGTGAGCAGATAGTAAACAGTAACATACAGTAAAAAGAGCAGTTTCTGTAAGACGGTGAGGAAGAAAACCAAACTGGAAGCAAAGAGTTAGAATTGCCGAAAGGAGAAACTTGTGAATAAGCAGGGCGCTGCGAGATTTTAGACAGATGAGGGAGGAGAGGTATAGGGCTGAAGTTAGAGGGAAGAGAAGGATTTGAGGAAGGCTTTTTTCAAGATAGGAAGAATGGTAGCATGTTTGAAAGAAGGAACAGCAGAGGCAAGGGAGGGGTTAATGAAGAAGATGGAAAGAAAAGGAAGGAGAAAAGGGTAGACTTTTGAGGGAAAAGGGAAGGGGACGAAGAGGGGCAGAAGTAGGGTGTGCTTTTGTCAGAAGAGATATCAGCGTCCACAAGAGGGGAAGGTTTTGTTTGGGGAGTGTAAGAGGTCTCTGCCTCTTTAGGGGAGAGACCAGGCTTCCAGCGATAAAACAGAAGGAGGAAAAGATGGGTGATTTAACTTTTAATGTTTGATGTGTCTCTGGTGTCTTAGAGAAAAGTTTTATGTAATTATTCTTCTTGTCTATGATATGTTTGTTTTGAAAGGTTAATTAGCCAACCAACAATAAAAAAATTAAAAAAAAATTTAAAAAAATGAGGGGAGGAAATGGGTGACTGTTGTAGATGATTTCAAGTATCTAATTAATCTATTTCTGACTAGTGGATTACATTTGTTGACAGAGTAATCCTTGTACCACGGGCTTCAACAGGAGGGAGCGAAGGGGCGAGGGGGGATTGTACCCACACCCTCCTGAGCAAAGGCAGCTCACAGCGGTTTGTGAACCTGTTCACCGTCCAATCAGGATCCATTTGTTTGTGCTGAAGTAACACCACAAACCCGAAATATTCTTTCTCCTGTATATACTCTCCCTCTACTTCCCCCAGAGATTTCATTTCAGAATGAATTCTCCCCAGAGACTTTATTCTGAAATGAAATCGCAGGGGTGGGGCGAGGTCAACACTCTCTCGCTCCATTTTTAAAGAACGTGATGCTGCTGACTGGATTCGAACCTATGCATTAGGAGGCTGTGTGTGAAAGAAAAGCAAGCACTGAGCTATCTTTAGCGCCAGGAGCCAAAACATGAATAAGACTAATGTGATACCTACAAATAACTTCAGCAGTATTTGTATTTTACTGTAATATTGCAACTTGACAGGGGAAATTAATTTCGCAACCAGCTGGGATTTTACCAACTGTTACAGTTTGTCTCTGACGGTATCATTTTTTATGTGGACTGTTTTTTTTATATACAATAGGAACCCTGACGCTACGTTAGGTTTACCTGGGACACAGTGCATCTGCATACATGCCAATATACCCCATTCCATTCGGGAGTCGATAGTCCAGTATTGGCTTTACCTTTGCATTCTGGGACTTGTAGTTCTGGTCCATTATAAATCCCGTACTACGATACACGTAATGTAAAGTTAAAACCATAGACTTCCATCTCTCGACTGAAATAGGCATGTTGAACAATATACATCTGCTGTGCATTATATATGACAGGAATTAAACAACAGAGCACTCCACAATGCTACATTCCATCTGCTGCACTGCTGGGATTGTAGTGGCATATTGAAAAATGCCATTGACCAAGCAGCATGGAGCAAATGCAGGCTACAAACATATTCCCATGGCACAGGGGAACACAGTCAAATAAAATCGCTCCCCCCTCTTTATCTCTGTCTCTTTCTGGCTCTCACTCCCTTACTCACTGTCTCTCCTTCTCCCGCTGTGTGTGACGAAATGACTACTGCAATGCAGGAGTACAAGCATGAGTAGTGACTACAGCACCTATTCATCCTCACACTGCTACTAAACCAGCCGTGATCCCAATCATAAAGGTGAAAAGTCACAACACAAGAGTATATCTCCTTGGAATCTTTTTGGGAAAGATGGCCAGAGGACAGGCTTTTCTATTCTATTTGGAGTGAATGTGAGCTGGTAACAGTAGGAACCCAAACTACATTATTACAATGATTCCAAAATAAAAGACTGTCCAGTCATGGTTCTGTAAAAAGGTATGACATTTTAATTAAATGATCAATGCAAACAACTTATTAAAAACAATAACGGCACACGCCGGGAAAAGAAAAACTGAGAATTCAGACATGTGATGAGAAAGGGCACACTGGGTCGATAAGCAGGGGTGTTCGGGCAAAAGATTTCATCAGCAATGTAGTGTTCAAATATCTTGTCTTTGGCGCTCAATAGCATTGAACTGGGATTCTAGGCGTTTTGCTGCATTTGAGCCGTGCTGAGACAATTGATTCATATGGTCCCAAAGGCATTAGGTCTGTTCGAAGTGAGAGCTCCCATTGGATCGAGTCAGCGGTCGAGACAGTCCACACAATGGCTTCCAACGGTTCAGTTCCACGGTCGAGAGGGTGGTGAAAGGATGCTTCTGCTGCATCAAGTCAACATTTAAGATGGTGTGTTTGAGGCTACAAGCAGGTGTTAAAGTCAGCTGCTTCCATGGAGTGGAGCCAGCAGTCAGGTTGGTTCAATGTGGTCCCCTGCAATGGGTAGAGGCGGTGTATGGATAGCTCAAAGAGCAGGTCAGCAGTTCCAGACACTTAGAGTGCCAAAAGCAGCACTGTGGGTCCTGTAGCAGCTGAAAGTGAGTTGCCCACAGACAGCTGACTGAAAGATGTTTTGAGGTGGTAAAACAGGGTTCCAGCTGCTGCTGTACTTCTGGGTTCCTAGGTGGCACATCCAGGCTCTGCAGGGCCAAGGTAAGTCCTTTGTTCCACACTTCTACGCCAGGAAGCTTAACTGGCACCTCAAGGCGTTCCTTTGCCTCCAGTGAGCAGGATCCTGCTTCCAGGGGACAAAAGCAGCAGAGAGGTATTGGCCCAGCAGCAGGTTCACCCTCCACCCTTCAACCTCCACCCCTGTGTTCTCTGAGTATGGTTAGGAAGCAGATCTTTCCTCTCCCTTGAAGCTCTATGTCTTTATCTTTGTAAATTTGTCTTTTTTTAGAGTCCAGAGATGAATTAACTAATGACAGGACTTCCTATCCTTATAAAGATAAACTGCTACAGCGTTTGATCGAAAATAAGCCTGTCGTTTGGGGTCTAATCCAGGCAGCAGTAACAAGTGTTGTTTGCTTTCTGACCTCATACCCAGAGTGCTTTCCCTGCAGGAAGTAGGGATGGAAAAGAAGTTGTAGAGAACCCTAGCAGAAACTAACATGGTGGAATATCCCCTGAGGACTACACTCTACTCTAGTCCATATTAACTGCACACTTTAATTATGTCTGCTGATTTCAAAAAGACTCCAATGATCAGCACCCTGGTTTAAGAGTGGATTGCTTATCGGGCTGCATTTAAAGCACCAGTTCCCATGGAAACCCCTCCCCTGGGGAGAGCTCCTTTGCACTGGCAGGGAGGTGCTGGTTTTTCTCAGGGCGATCAAAGGGGCAGCTTCATAGCCATCGCCCCAGAGGGCTGTGGTGGAGTCATTCAAGCCAGACAATTAATAAACTTCACTGCTGCTATGGAAAAGGCCCTGCTCACCATGCTCACACAATATGATATCCAAATGCTGTGGTTGTGTGATCTTAGTAGCCATCTTGACTTATTTTAACAGTTTAATGTGCCACCATGCTTACTAGGGCACACAGCTATTATGTTTTCAATCTGAGGTGCAAAAGACTAAAAAGCACCTCTGCCTGTTGGAACTTTCTGTTTTAGCAGAGGTCAGGAAATTCACATGTGATCTTTCAACCTGCTCTACTGTCACTGGAGAGCAGGTGCAGTAGATGTCAAGGGACAGTTGCAGCCTGCCTCATGGTCCTCTATGCTTTCACTGTCATGGAACATTTTAGGAAAGCGAGTCTGATTAGTGGAGCTCACGTACAGAGCTATAATACCGCATATCATTTTAGTCCTAGAAAATCATATATGAATGTATTCTGTCACACTGCTTTGCTCACTCTCTCTGTCTCTCTCTCTTTCTCTCCCTCTCTCTTTCTCTCCCTCTCTCTTTCTCACTCTATGTGTTTGTTTCTTTTTAATGTGTTCGTGCGTTGTGTAGTCAGGTGTGCATTTGCTAGAGCCACCTCAGCCGTTGCTGACAGCTGCACAACCAGAGAAAAAACCCGATATCCTGAGAGGTGCAGCTGCGCTTTTCTCAAAAGCAATTAATAAATAAAAAAATATTTAAATGTACAAACATTGTAAACGTGTTATTTTTAATCATTTCACAACGTTTATGTCTAATGATCACATGTACTGTAGACATGATAAAAAACGTTTTGCTAATCATAATAAGAAAACACATTATTAAAACATAGAATAACCATATAAATTATTGAAGCATCCATACACATGGTCAGTTTCCCACTTTGGATGTGTGTATATAATGGCTGAGACATCAGTCACTCCATTGGGGTCCAGCGATAACGTTTCTTTTGCCTGCACAGCATTTTAGCTGGGTCTAAATGTAAGAATGGCTGTGCACATGCTCAGTTCCCAATGAACAGAGATACTATGAGATTTATATCTATAGGATCATTTTTATTTAACATTTTTATTGATCAATAAGTCTTCTGCCTTATTGCACAATCATGTTCTCCTGCATCCAGGCAGCCACAACTGTAACGCTCACCTGATTCCCGCAGAGGCGCCGGTCTTGACTGGGTGAATGCCGTATCTTCAAAGGTGATGTGTAACACACGGTTGGCTCTTTGGGCTGGACCTCTGTGCACTGTATGTCTGACTCGAAGAGTAAGATGTCTGCAGATAGAAAATATGGGATTAATGAACTGGGGTTATTGGGTGCCTCTCTCCTCTTCCCTTTCTCTTCTCCTGTAGAACCCCAAAGGTTAACGCCCTCACCTTAGGTAAGTGAACGCCGAGCTCTCCATCTGCCTCGGGGCAGGGTGCCGTAACCAGTTTCTTCACTGGATAAGGGTGCAGGCCTCTTGACCTCAGAGGACTGCTGTCCGTCGTTAACTGCACGAACGGTAAGTTCTGGGCACTTCATATGTCTTAAAAGTCTTTTGTAATGCTATCTCTTGTTTTGCAGGGTTCCGGCGATGGCGGATGGCGGGCTGATGAGAGTTGAGGATCGAACCCGCGTGAGGAATAGAAGCGCCTGGAAGCACGTAAGTAAGCGCTTGTAGCCTGCTTCACGATGCGCACTAACTGTCCCTTTTATCTTGCAGGTACAAGTTCGGAGCTTTAGAGAAGCTGAAGGGTGCTGGAATACCCACTGGATTCGGCGTGGGAAGGAGTAATGGTACGTGAGTAATAAAGTTGCCCAATGTCTTTAAACGCACCTTCTTTTGTCTTTCAGATGCGGGATGCAGCGCCGAAGGCCTCCAGAGCGTGCGAAGAGCTGGTAAGCTTTTGTCTTTCAGATGCCGGAATGCAGTGTGAAGACCTCCGGAGCATGCGAAGAGTAGGTAAGCCTTTGTCTTTCAGATGCTGGAATGCAGCGCGAGGCGTTGGTGACAGCCGATGGACCAGGTAAGAGATGTGCTGCCACTGAAGACCGTAGTGCTAACCTGTTCTTTCTTTGTCTTTACAGGTGCTGCTGAAGACTGGATTCCAGGATGGTAAGCCTTTGTTCCCTTAGGCCCAGGATCAGAAGCAGAAGACACGATGAGCGTTCTGCTGCAGAGAATGCAGAATAACGCAAAGCAAGATTCATCCATCGGGTGTGGTTTAAATAGCCTCCTGTAGTGCTTAGGTGTCTCCTTCCACAGCCACGCCTAGGTAAGAAAAGAGTTCCTGCTTTCCAGAAGAGTTCCAGTGTTCTGAACCTAGGGAGTGGCTCCTGCCCCACCCAACAGGAAAAGTAGTCCCAAACATAAGAGGATCAGGGGTTCAACTGGCAGGTAAGTAAGCAGCATGGTCTGCTGCAGGTAAGTCCACCCAAGCATTATGAGCCCGGCGCTTCCAGCGCTGGGACTGGGCATCTTTATGAGCCTGGTGCCACTGGTGCCAGGACAGGGTCCAAAAGGTCCCAATTGGGACTGGCTGGCACTCGGAACCGGGGTTATGGGTCTGCTTCCAAGGGAGTCGGGCAAGTCCTGATCTTTTGGAAGCAGAGATCATGACAGCACCCCCCCTCAAGGCCCCTCCCAAACCGGGCTTCTCTGGGGGTTTGGGCTTGTTAGGAAATGTTCGATGAAATCTTTTGATTAGACGAGGCGCGTGGACATATTCTGCAGGTTCCCAGGATCTTTCTTGGGGACCGTAGCCTTTCCAGTCAATCAGGTAAAATAGTTTAGATTTGGAGATCTTGGAATCCAGGATGCTTTTGACTTCAAACTCGAGTTCTCCATCAACTAGAATAGGTTTTGGAGATCTAGTTAGTCGGGTTTGAGGTTGCACGGGTTTTAATAGAGAGACGTGGAAGACCGGATGTATCTTCATGTGAGGGGGCAAGTCCAACTTGACCGCTACTGGATTTACTATGGTAGTGATGGAATAGGGACCAAGGTATCTTGGGTTGAATGTGCGTGGTCCTTTTAGAGGTAGATATTTGGTGGATAACCAGACTTGATCTCCTACTTGATATTGGGGGGCTTCCTTCCGATGTTGGTCTGCTCCTTTCTTGTATTGTTCTTTAGCCCTTTGAAGGTGAGAAACGGCTTCCTTAAAGGCTTGGGTGATTGTAGAATGCAGGTGGTCTACTGCTGGTGTTCCAAGATCTTGGAGTGGATCCAACTCCGAGGTTCGAGGGTGACTACCGTATAAAAGAAAAAACGGGGTCTTCTCAGTTCCCGAGTGGACAGAGTTATTGTAGGCATATTCGGCTATCCAAAGGATATCTTTCCAAGTTTTTTCAGTTTGTTGTAGCATGCAGCGCAAATACTGTTCCAGAGTTTGATTGGTCCTCTCGGTTTGTCCGTCGGTTTGAGGGTGGTGGCTGGTCGAAAGTCTCACATCAATTTGAGCCGACCGACAGCAACTTCGCCAAAAATGAGAAATAAATTGACTACCTCGATCCGAAATTAGAACTGAAGGAAAACCGTGCAGTCGGACAATGTTTTCGAGAAATTCTCGGGCCAGAGTTGCTGCTGTTGGTAAGCCTTTGAGTGGAATGAAATGCGCCATCTTGGAGAATAGGTCCACGATTACTAGGATCGTATTGTATCCGGAGCATGGAGGTAGATTGGTGATGAAGTCCATAGAAAGCGTATGCCAAGGGCGAGGCGGGATGTCAATAAGGCGTAAGAGGCCGGCTGGTTTTTCCTTTTGACTCTTGTTTTGGGCGCATACTCCACAGGACATTATAAAGTCTCTGATATCTTTTTTCCAAGACGGCCACCAGAAGTAGCGCTTGATCTTTTCCGAGGTCTTGGTCATACCGGGATGTCCTTCCATTAAAGAATCGTGATAACAAGAGATTACCTTTTTCTGTAAATCTGTGCTGGGCAGGTATAACCGTTCTTGGAAATATAATAGGTTGTCCTTCACCGTAAAGTCCTTTCCCTGCAGATGCCAATTCTGTATGTCTGCTGGAGTTACCAGTAGCCTGGCTTTATCCTTAACTTCCTCTATGGATTGTGTGGCGATTACACCTAGAATTCTTTGTTCGGGAATGATAGGTGCAGGTTTAGGATTGATCAAATGTTCTTCCACTCCCATCCGAGAAAGGGCATCAGCTTTACCGTTTTTTGTACCAGGTCGATAGGTAATTATGAAGTCAAACTCGGCAAAGAATAGTGCCCAACGGAGTTGCCTAGAGGATTGAGCTTTTGCGGTTTTCAAATATTGCAGGTTTCGGTGATCTGTAATCACAGTAATGGTGTGTCGGGCCCCCAGAAGATAATGCCTCCAAGCCTTAAAGGCGGGCTTGATAGCTAGAAGTTCCTTATCAGTAATAGTGTAATTGATTTCAGGAGGCGAGAATTTGCGGGACCAAAATGCCACGGGATGCAAATGATTGGTTACTGGGTCCTTTTGTGATAGAACTGCCCCCATGGCAAGGCTCGAAGCATCAGTTTCAACGATGTAGGGGAGTTCTGGGCGAGGATGTTTTAAGATCGGTGTAGAGATAAATCTAGTCTTCAAATTCTGGAAAGCTTGTTCCGCCTCGGTAGACCATTCAAAACGTTTGTTTTTCTTTAACATGGCGGTGATGGGCTGGACTATTCGAGAGAATTCGGGGATAAACCTGCGGTAAAAGTTAGCGAAGCCTAACATGCTTTGAACACCTTTTACGGAGGATGGCGATGGCCATTTGAGAATTGCATCGACCTTCTTTGAATCCATACGCACTCCGCTAGGTGATAATATGAATCCCAAGAATTCAACTTCAGTCACGTTGAAAACACATTTTTCCAATTTAGCGAAAAGTTTGTGTTGACGCAATCTCTCGAGGACCATTTTCACGTGTTTCCGATGTTCAATTTCCGATGAAGAATAAACGAGGATGTCATCAATGTAAACAACAACACACACATCTATGAGCTCTCTGAGGACATCGTTCATAAAATATTGAAAGGCGGCCGGGGCATTGCAAAGTCCGAAGGGCATGACCTGATATTCAAATAGCCCATACTTGGTGCGGAAGGCCGTCTTCCATTCATCGCCCTCTTTCACTTGTACCAAGTGGTAGGCTCCTCTAAGATCCAGCTTTGTATATATGCATGCTTTTCTGACTTGGTCCAGGAGTTCAGGGATCAAAGGTAACGGATATCTATTCTTAACGGTGATCTGGTTCAGGGCGCGATAATATATACAAGTTCTAAGGTCCCCTTCTTTTTTTGGAACGAAGAACAAAGCTGAGGAAGCAGGGGACTTGAAAGGACGAATAAACCCATTCGCTAGGTATTGATCCAGGTATTGTCGGAGGTGAAGATTCTCAGGCTCGGTGAGGGCATAAATTCTACTACAAGGAGGAGTAGATCCAGGTATCAGGTCTATCTTGCAGTCATAAGACCTATGAGGAGGTAGAGAGTTAGCCTGATCCTTCCGGAAAACATCTTGGAATTCTAGGTATTCAGGAGGTAACTGGGGAGCCTCCGAGGAAATTGCTGCCAGTGCAACACCAGGTCGAGGGTGACAAGTAGAGACACATTCTGGCAACTGAACCGTTCTTGCTCGCCAATCGATCTGAGGATTGTGCTTCTCTAACCAAGGAATTCCTAGAATAATCTGGAACTGAGGGGCCTTGATCACATCGAACTCGATCTTCTCATGGTGTCCATCTTGACTTACTAGCGTCACTTCTTGGGTGGTATGCGTTACTGGTCCAGAGGCTATCTCCGTACCATCCACCGTAGTAATGACGTCCTTTACAGCCTTTGGACAAAGAGTCAGATTCATCCTCAAAACCATTTCATGATCCACATAATTGCCGATGGCACCGCTGTCGACGTAAGCTTCAATCGCATGTAATCGATCCGGATGTTCAGGGCTAATGATGACCATAGGTATCACGAAATGCGAGGTCACGGAACTGGTTTTAACGCTCGGCAAGAGGACCTCTATTCTTGTCGGGCGAGGTCGTTTCCCTGCTCAGAGTTTGTGACCCTGGTAACTGCAGCTCCTACTGCCTTCTTGGCTGGTTTCACCGGACAATCTCGAAGAAAGTGCCCAGAGTTTCCGCAATAGAGGCATAATTGCAGCTGTTTTCTCCTTTCCCGCTCCTTTTGTGTTAGTGGTCCTTTCAGGCCCCCTATTTGCATGGGTTCCCCGGAGTCTACTCCTTTGGTAGGAGTTGGTGGTTTGGAAAATACTCGAGCATCAAACTTGGAATGATCGGCCTTCCTGTTCTACAGTCTGTGGTCAATTTGAACGACTAAGTCAATATAGTCCAAACAGTCTTGCGGGGGATTCACTACTTGGGCTAACACATCTTTGAGCTCTCCACGTAGACCTCTATAAAACAGCGTAATCCTTTTGTCCTCAGGCCATCGAGTTTCCACTATCAGTCTGTTGAAAGACGCAATATAAGCCAAAAGGTCTTGATTACCCTGTCGCAATGAAAGGAGCTCATTGTCCAAGGCCTGCCCCTGTGAATGTCTTGCAAACAGTTTTTCCATACTGAGCTGAAAAGCTTGAAAATCATGGAGAACCGGATCATCTTGATTAACTAGAGGGATCGACCAGTCTGCCGCATTGCCACTAAGGTACGAAAGCACGAAAGCTACCTTAGCTTGATCAGTTGGAAAGGCTGCTGGCCGGCATAAGAAGTGCAACCGGCACTGATTAATAAATACTGCAAACCTCTTTGGGTCACCAGAAAATCGTTCGGGCGGAGCCAGAGGTACATTCCCAGGCAGGTTGATATGCACTGGGTTCGTAGAGGATGTTGAAGGAAGATTTGCCCCTGATGCGGGTAACAGAGTTTGTCCGGCTTGTGACTGTAGCAATTGTCTAGCGAGATCGTCTGTTCGCTCCTTGGAAATAATCAGTTCCCTTCTTAGAGCATTCGTTTCCTGACGGGCTGCATGCACTTCTGCTCTTAGTTCCCCAAGTAACTGGGCTAGCTGGTCGGTATCCGAGGTTTCCATAGCGCCTGGGTGGGAGTTTTGCGGTAGGCTTTGCGTTCTGTAACGCTCACCTGATTCCCGCAGAGGCGCCGGTCTTGACTGGGTGAATGCCGTATCTTCAAAGGTGATGTGTAACACACGGTTGGCTCTTTGGGCTGGACCTCTGTGCACTGTATGTCTGACTCGAAGAGTAAGATGTCTGCAGATAGAAAATATGGGATTAATGAACTGGGGTTATTGGGTGCCTCTCTCCTCTTCCCTTTCTCTTCTCCTGTAGAACCCCAAAGGTTAACGCCCTCACCTTAGGTAAGTGAACGCCGAGCTCTCCATCTGCCTCGGGGCAGGGTGCCGTAACCAGTTTCTTCACTGGATAAGGGTGCAGGCCTCTTGACCTCAGAGGACTGCTGTCCGTCGTTAACTGCACGAACGGTAAGTTCTGGGCACTTCAAATGTCTTAAAAGTCTTTTGTAATGCTATCTCTTGTTTTGCAGGGTTCCGGCGATGGCGGATGGCGGGCTGATGAGAGTTGAGGATCGAACCCGCGTGAGGAATAGAAGCGCCTGGAAGCACGTAAGTAAGCGCTTGTAGCCTGCTTCACGATGCGCACTAACTGTCCCTTTTATCTTGCAGGTACAAGTTCGGAGCTTTAGAGAAGCTGAAGGGTGCTGGAATACCCACTGGATTCGGCGTGGCAAGGAGTAATGGTACGTGAGTAATAAAGTTGCCCAATGTCTTTAAACGCACCTTCTTTTGTCTTTCAGATGCGGGATGCAGCGCCGAAGGCCTCCGGAGCGTGCGAAGAGCTGGTAAGCTTTTGTCTTTCAGATGCCGAAATGCAGTGTGAAGACCTCCGGAGCATGCGAAGAGTAGGTAAGCCTTTGTCTTTCAGATGCCGGAATGCAGCGCGAGGCGTTGGTGACAGCCGATGGACCAGGTAAGAGATGTGCTGCCACGGAAGACCGTAGTGCTAACCTGTTCTTTCTTTGTATTTACAGGTGCTGCTGAAGACTGGATTCCAGGATGGTAAGCCTTTGTTCCCTTAGGCCCAGGATCAGAAGCAGAAGACACGATGAGCGTTCTGCTGCAGAGAATGCAGAATAACGCAAAGCAAGATTCATCCATCGGGAGTGGTTTAAATAGCCTCCTGTAGTGCTTAGGTGTCTCCTTCCACAGCCACGCCTAGGTAAGAAAAGAGTTCCTGCTTTCCAGAAGAGTTCCAGTGTTCTGAACCTAGGGAGTGGCTCCTGCCCCACCCAACAGGAAAAGTAGTCCCAAACAGAAGAGGACCAGGGGTTCAACTGACAGGTAAGTAAGCAGCATGGTCTGCTGCAGGTAAGTCCACCCAAGCATTATGAGCCCGGCGCTTCCAGCGATGGGACTGGGCATCTTTATGAGCCTGGTGCCACTGGCACCAGGACAGGGTCCAAAAGGTCCCAATTGGGACTGGCTGGCACTCGGAACAGGGGTTATGGGTCTGCTTCCAAGGGAGTCGGGCAAGTCCTGATCTTTTGGAAGCAGAGATCATGACAACAACCTTGTGGTAAATTCACCCATTCCCCCTCGCTCCCGGTACCTTCCCTGAATTCTCTTTCCACCGCTCGCCCCTGTCACAGCGCCTTCCCTAACCCTCATTCTTCCCCTCCTCCCAGCTCACCCACAGTGTCCCCTGATTAGTGAGTGCCCCCGGTACATGACCGAAACCTCGAAAAAACCTACTTGAAATACTCATGTTCATGTTCGCACCATTATAATGAGTGACCTTAGCCTTCCTAATGTGACCAAGTCCCATAAAATATAGCTGTACTCCACTCACTCTAATGACTTGTTGGTCAACCTATGTAACCTTCCTACTCATACCAGCGATAACACCTGTTACCTCATCTCACTAGTCTACATCCTAATGCCCCTGCTCTGTATCCCTCTCCCTTTGACCATTCACTGATACTCTCAGTTCTGGCTCTGCCCACATAATTCATCACCACATGACCACATGCCCCCTTAACTTGGATAAGCCAAGTGCTCGGTGAGGGGTCAGAAATGTGAAGCGGACCACTTTGTAAGGTTTTCTCAACAAATGCCATTTTATTATTTTAACAAGGTTGGATAGACGCCTCACTATCCATACCCTATCAAGGATTTCCCTGCCTAAAATAACTAAAGGAAACACTCTAATAAAGTATATCTGTCCCTCACACTTATAAACTCGCACTTATACATACAATAAATGATGAATAAGGACACATGTGGAAGTTCAAAACAATAATGATTGTAACCACAGTTTCTTAGAATCTGGAGAAATTCCCCTTCCCCAGCGTTCTGCTTCACAGTTCAAAACAATAAAGTAAGGAAATTCTTGTCTAAAACGAAGTTCAAACACAGTTCTTTGCAAGTTCAATGGTTCAACAAAAGGTTCCAAAACTCTGATGGTTCAGCAAAGAAAATAGAAGACCCTTAATAATCTATCCTCCTTAGATAAAGGACAACATCGCAGTTCATCAAGAATAACAATAATTGTTTTAGTCAGGATGATTTTTCCACCACTGATAAGAAACACAGCTTCTTGGCAGCTTTACACAGCTCTTCTCTTCAGAACATAAGCACATAAATTGTCTTTGTCAGGAACACTTGGTAGCACTTCTTTGACTTCCACCTGGTTTACTCCCATATCGGGGATACTATCTCAAAAGGTTTGTCATCCGGGTATACTCCCCTGCCCGAACAACATTGCACAAATGCTTTTATGGTTAAGCTCAACTGACCAGAGGGTTACAACAGCTTCATAGTGTTCAACAATTTGCAGCTTCAACACTTTTAGCAACTCTTTAGGGAAACAGGATTCACAGTGACTCTTTAATATTCTTCTGTAAATAATGCTCTTCTTCTCTACAGTCGCAGAAGGGCAGCCTTTTTAACACTCTTGTTTCACCACTGCACATGTAACCAAACACTGATATCATAGAGTCCCATCTGCCTTTCTCTTGGATTTGTCAATGTGAGTCCACACCAGCATTTATGTTGTAATAAGTACAAGCAACACGATTCATAAGTTAGAAACCTTTTATTGGGCCCCTCTTATCATTGCCCATATATGTTGTATTGTGTGTGCCTTGATTTTGTTTGTTTTTGGCTTGGCCAATGCTTGCGGGTATTCATTTTCAACAATGTTTCCACATTGGGTTACTGGATTCACACTTTCAAAGTCACAGTCATTCGCCTTTGTTATACAAGACTTTTGCTGCTGCTTAACAGTTCAGTATTTAGTTTTGCTTTTAGACCCACTTTCACTCACACGCAAGTGTTTAGTTAGCTGCTTTTCTCTAGTTTGGTATTCAAAATTACTTTTTAAGTTATTTTCGTTCATACGTGAATGTAGCTCTTCTGCTGAATGCCTGCCTTGAACACGTGAGCGCGTACAAGCTCTGTGGTCCCTACCAGAGTGTAGACTCACTGGGTAAGACATGCTCCTCCTGTTCCCTCACCACACACGGGACTTATGTTTGTTGCCTCTTTGCGACCCAGCAAACTGCTTCTTGTTTTCTGCCTTTTCTAACGCCACCTGTATTTGGAGCCCCTGTTGCTCCTGAGGCCTTCTGGTGCACGTCAGCCACCAGAGACAGCCTCGAGACTCTCAGGTGTACGCCAGCCAATTGAGGCGGCCTCCTGGGAACAAAAGCTTCCCTTGCCTTCGATTCCCACTGCGAATCATCTGCACTTCAGGAGTTGAAAGACACAGTCCTTCTCAAGACCGGCAGAGGATTTCTGGCTCACAGAGGTCCTGGCGTCCTCGCTCTCTTCCAGCTTCTGTCTGGATTTACCAACGCGAACCACACAGCTTCTGCTGCAGGTGCGCTCTGCTACTCTGTTTCTCCTACTGCAACTGATTCTCTTGCTTCCCCTGCTTCTCCTGATTCTCCTGCGTCTCTATGGCCTGCACCTGAGGAGGCCTTTTACGCTTTCCTGTCTCCCTCAGGCATGGGCCATTTGCATTAATGATCTGATCACTCCTGCAACATTGCACCTTTCCAGCCCTCTTCCTTGCCCCAGTACTTAGAGAATTATGGGACGTGAAGTCCCTAATGACAGTCAGTTTTTCAAATTAGATTTTTACTTTCAAGCCCAAGCCTTTCCTTTACAATATTCCTAAAATGAACATCATAAGGATTAGTTACTGGGTCTAATAAAAAATGGGGAAGGCAGTTCTATTAAGTCGCTATTATTCACACACTTCCTTACCAATGGGTGTTTGGGAGGTTTTCAACTTTACAGGGAGGAGACTTTAGGCAGTAGTTTAATGAGGAATCCATAGGATTCATCACACCTCCCGCCATGCTCTCACTCCTCCACATGACCAATCTATTGAACTCTCCATTGTTTAATTCAATAAAACACTGGCTACTCCTTAAATAATCATTATCCTACCCACTCCTTCAGCCCCTCATACAAACACACTGAACCATGGATCTCTCCAGCCATTAAACAGCTGAGGACACACATGCACCCTCACTTACAACACTGGGACAAATATTGCTCTTCTACTATTCTTAATGCATTCAAATACTCTCTCCTTGCCTTCACTTCTGCTCTTGGTTCTGGAAAATACTCTTACTGGATAGATTTGATATGTTATTTGCTTTCACCCTCGGAAACTATCCATGACCCTGCACGCCATGTGTACCCTTGTATTATTCCCACTCAGTCCCGCCTTCCCTCCACCTCCAATTACTCTCACTGTTTCTGCCACCAACTTCTTTCGTACCTCCTCAACTAAACTCCTATCCGTCCTTTGCTCAGCCAACCAGTCCTCAGCTACAGCTCATCCCTTTGATCCCCAATCAAAAATGTCCACCTTTTAACTCCTTTTACCTCTCCTCCCTTTTAAATCTCTGTCTCTCAACAGATATCTCCTCTTATCACCGATTGGATGAGTCATCCAGGCTCTTTGCAGGGATACTGGTAAACAGACGGGAGGAGTGAGTTGGGCACCATAACCTTTTCACTGATACATAATTGGCTTTGAGGGTGGCACTGGGCACTGTAAATAAATGCCTCAACCTTTACTTGATTTTGGCAAAAATATGTACTTCTGGCATCTCCTGTCAACATGGCCTTAATTGACTTGAGGTCAGCCTTTGAGCATGTGGACAGGAGACTCCTATGGGTAACCCCTGATCAGATGGGCATACCAAGACCATTAATCTAGATGATGGAGTTTCTCCAAGCTGATTCCAGGGTTTGGGTTCACTACGGGAGGGAAGGGGAACTGACTAAGCCCATAGAGATGGTAGGCATGTGTGCAAACTCACACCCCTCCTATTCAATCTCTCTATAAACTCTCTTACATCCACCCTAGAAGCTACAAAGGCCAATGTCCCCCAATGTGGAGGCAGACGGCTGCCCGTTCTAAGTTATGCTGATGATGTAGTCCTACTCACTAGAACCCCCACATCTCGGCAAGCATTGGTCGATACATATAGTCGCTATATGCAAGACCAATGTTTGACGGCAAATGCAATGAAATGTGTGCTGATGCGCTTTGCTAATAAAGATAGAAACAACACGATGGGCATCCCCTTCTTCGTGGGCATCTCGGGAAGAACCTCTTATATCAACCAAAGGGTGCAATTTTTTAAACTTCATGTTAAAGAACTTTGGTCAACATGAGAGAAGCAAAGGATCAGTGTAAAAAAAATGTACATTCTTTATTTTAATGTATACATACTTTTTTTAAAAACACACACAATTTATAAACAATACTTAATGAATCTGCGTTCATCCTTTTGCATTTTCCAGATCTCACAAGCTACATAATACATATATCAAAATACTTAATCCTTTTAATGTACAATAGGTTATCTCCTAATAAAGTGCAACATTCACATGTGCAACAATGTATGCATTTAATGCTGTGCAAATCTAATATATTCACCCATTAGTCAAATGTGAAGACAAACCTTTTTTGAGAAAAGTATTAAAACATGGTTAATCTTTACAAAGCTAAAAACTCCAAAAACTCCATAAGCTTTGCTAATAATACTCGGAAATCACATAGAGTACATATATCATTGACTGGCCGTAGGCTTCAGGTCTGCCAGGAATGTGCTTACCTTGGGATCAGTTTCAACCAAATCTTTACCTGGAATACTAATATTGCCAAGCGATTGGGGGCTAGTTCGGATTCGCAAAGACCTTGAGCCAGTGCTCTATTGTCCCCATGTTGTATAGCTATAGGGGTAAGGCGATTGGTATCAGGACCTCTGGTGTGAGTTATGGGGTTGTGGGAATCTGGAGGCACTACAGAGGGCAGAACATTATTTTCTTGCTCCAACTACCGCAACGTACTCACTACGCTTGTAAACTGGACTACCCTTCCTCATGGACATGCTTACACTACGATTGATCATGATGTGGCTATGTGTGTGAACCAATAAAGAGGGGACGGACACTAACCAGACTACTGTTCAAGAATCTTTTGAGTCTGGGGGACTCTTACAGAATAGGTTGATTAGTCTTCATTAAAATTCTCCATGGGGCCGGCTAGCTATTATGACAATCCAGAAAGCATTGCAAGCCTGCCCATCCAGCTTCTTAAAACAACATTTTAGTCTGCCAGGGATACTATCCGAGAGGAGGCAAATCTGGGCAAATCCTTTGTTAGGACGTATCTCCCACTGTGACTTGCTGGGGGCGTAGCGGAGTACCTTACTTTGGTCTCAAACACATATCACTGAATTCTTTTGAGCAGGGCCCGGTTGAATGCATTTCACTTAAAATCTATAATGTCTGGCTGATCGGGCGCATCAAATAACAGTGAAGACAATTGCTGGTGTGGAGAGCTACAAAACATTGCTGCACTTTGTCCTGTTCTGCCCTCTCTACAATGATAGTCAGAGAAATTATGTGTTACATTTTCTTAGGTCTGGTGGGTTACGACATTGGAGACCGGCATTTCTGCTATTATTGACCCTCCAGAACTTAGGAGTTGCCTTTGCCATCGCCTGCTTTCTGAAAGCTGCATGTCACCCAAGAACTAAACTGTGCCATGAGATAACTATGCAGTAACGTGTCCTGTACACATTGAGTTTACCTCTATTTTTAAACATACTAACCTGTTTTGTATTTCTATTGTGAGAACGAGAAGGTGATTCAACCCTGACTTTACCCTTCTACGTTTTATGCCTTGTTTTTATCACTTGTTTTTATGATCTGATTTATTGTTTGTTATGTGAGTAGAGTTCACCCAAGCACTATTTACTACCCTTCTCTCTCAACTGACCTGGACTACGGTCCCCGAGGGTGTTCAACCCACAGCACTTTGAGATCATACCAATGGTATATAAGGCGCTATACACATTCATAATAACATAACATGTGTTCTTTGATGGATTGTTGTAATCTGAATAAACATACTTGAACTGAACTGTACTGATGTTTGCTGAGCCGGTTAAAAATGGCGACAGTCATATCCATACTAACAAAACCCACTGCAAGACCCATCAATCCCTCGCCCTACAAACCTGTTTCTCTCCTACCCCACCTCCTCCCACTTCATCCTTCTCTCTTGACTTGCCTCCTCCACTGAAATGCTCTTTCTTTGACCAATGAAACCTATTCCATCAGTGCAATCGTTCAAGACCCGTCCCAAGCTCCACTTGCTAGAGAGTGAATCAGGTTCTCTGACCCCACACTAACTCTCTTCCACTGACTGTCCAACATGCTTTTCTCTGTAATGTCGCATATGAATGTATGAATATAAATTGGGCCTTTGTAAATATTGGCCATAGGCCCTAAATATCTTTGTCATTTACAAAGCCGGACATTCTGGCGCATGGCACCACAGTGTCTTGGGCGGTTGTTCGTTTAGGTTCTCCCTGTTGGTCCAGCCAGCAGAGAGCAGGGACCTATGAGCCTGCATATTGATGTATGCTTATATGATATGATATGGCATTAATAACGCTCCTGCACACAAGTGTTTCTAGGGGCCACAAGACAAGGGAGGGAAGACATATTATTATTATTATTATTATTATTATTATTATTATAATTAGATTCTTATAATGCGCAACTCGCACAAAGGCTTCAGTGTGAAGGCAAAGAAAAGAGGAAACTGAAAAACAAGATCGAGAATAGTCAGATCAGCCAGACAGGGCAGAAAAGGGGGAACAATGTGCCTACTTTAGTCCTCAGAATCAAACATAAACGTTTAAAAAAAGATAGAGGTCAGTAATATTTCTAAGGTCAAGCAGCAATAAATTCCATAGGGCAGGAGTGAAAACATAAAAACTGGTTTCGCCAAAATTCTGTAGGTTATGTCGAGGTTGAAAGAGTTTATTATGTCCATTAGAGCTAAGCGAATGGACAATGGGATTCCTACGAATTCTGTTAGAGAGGTACAGGGGGGCTTGATTAGTCAGAGATTTATATGTCAAAGATAACAATTTATGAGAGATGAAATGCTTAACCGTGAGCCAATGCAAAGAACGACAGGCTTGCGAAACATGATCCTTACGTGCAAGTCCACATACCGCTCTTACAGCATTGTTTTTAGCAATCTGCAAAGTTTTCAAGTTGTTTTTGGTAGTGCCAGCGAGGAGACTATTACAGCAATCAATTTTATAATTCACCAAAGCAGTAGTTAAAGTCGCAACATTAGTGTCAGACAGATAGGGTTTAATCTGTCTGGTGAGTTTATTGGTGTACGAAGTGGACTCGAAGTGTGCAACATGTTTTTTATGTTAAGATTGGTGTTCAGATACACACCGAGAGTTTTAACCCAAGGACTTGTTTTGATGTTATAACCGGCAATGGAAAAATGGCTATACCTAGAATCCAGGGTGGATAATCGTTGAATAGAGCCTACTAACATGAATTCAGTTTTGTTTCCATTTAAGGCAAGCAAGTTGGCATTCATCCATCTATGGATAAGATCATAGACCTGCACAATAGAATTAAGGTCCCGGTCATAATGACCCGTCAACTCCATGACACCTGAGTGTCATCGGCATAATTAGAATATTTGATGCCACGATCATCCAGGAGGTCAAAGAGAGGGCAGGTATATTGGTTAAACAAGGTAGCAGAAAGTTTAGAGATGTGAAGGCAGGCGCTCTGTTACCAGTCTTTAGCTTCTCCTCCTAACGCACGTTTTCATGACTTCATCAATCTTCAGGGAGGCTGAGTTTCTTTGTTTTTTTCAGGCGGGTCTGCATTTCTGTTTCAGGTGTGACAAGTTAATTAGCTCTGAGGATTCTGGTACTTGTATTTTTCGCACTTGATTTTGCTGGCAGCTGACTGGAAACAACTCCCTCCTAGGAGGAGAAGCTAAAGACTGGTAACAGAGCGCCTGACTTCACATCTTTAAACATTGTTCCAGGAGTCCCGGGCTCACAAGGTAGTGCAGCAGGGCCATCATGCCTTACATTGGAGAGCCACAACCATGGCTTTCCCCCTCCCCCCATCAAGGGGAAGATTTGTGCTATGGAGGGAGTTGTTTCCAGTCACCTGCCAGCAAAATCAAGTGTGAAAAATACAAGTACCAGAATCCTCAGAGCTAATTAACGTGTCACACCTGAAACAGAAATGCAGACACACCTGAAAAAACAAAGAAACTCAGCCTCCCTGAAGATTGATGAAGTCATGAAAATGTGCGTTAGGAGGAGAAGCTAAAGACTGGTAACAGAGCGCCTGCCTTCACATCTTTAAACAAGATAGCAGAAAGGCAGGCTCCTTGAGGAACGACACAGGATAGCAGTTCTGGAGGAGAATGAAATCCGTCGGCAGCCATACTGGTTGATCTAGGACCCAAAAAGGAGGCAAGCCAAGTAAGTGTTGGTTTGGAGCAAGTAGCAATATTCTCCAGTCTCTCGAGAAGCAATGTGCGATCAACAAGATTGAACGCAGCTGAGAAATCAAGCAACATAAGAATAGTGTTACGCTCACCTGGCTCCCACAGAGGCGTCGATCTGAACTGGACAGCTGCGATCTCCACCAATGTGACGCGTAGGGCCGAGATGACGGACTGGACTGGCCGACCTAGCTTCGTTTGCTTGGCCCGTAGGAATATCCTTCTGCAAATGGAGAAAGGGAATTAACCACCCGTGGAGTTGAGCGTAAATCCTCCCACCCCCGCTGTTCTCCCCACAGATCACCTTTGATGTCCCCTCTTATAGTCTCACCTGATGGTTTGAAAAGATGAGCTTGTCATGATGCATACCCCCGGGCATCCAAACCACGTCCATCAGCCCCGGGAGCAGGCATCATGTCGCCTTGAGAAAACCCAGCAACCCCTGCTAGGGGCTGTCTGGGTTCAGTCTTGGCGCCTATGGAGCCAGGCTCATATGGGACATCAGTCCTGGCGCCATAGGCGCCAGGCTCATAGGTGCACACTTACCTGATGCAGACCATGCTGCAAGAAGATCCAAGCCCATGTGAGGCCTGGAAGGGACTACTTTTCCTTAGGGACTATTTTGTTACTCGGATGTGGTCGGGGAGGAATACCTACCTGGGACTACTTTGGAGGCTATTTAAACCACGCCCGAAGAGCAGCACACGCTTCGCGTTATTCTGTATCCAGCAGGGTTAACGCTCACCGTGCCAGCAGCAGCATCCAGCCTTCTGCCATGCCCGCCTCGAATCTGGAGCACCTAGAAAGAAGGAAAGAAGCAAAGGTTAGAACAAGATTATTACCTGATTTCTTACCTGATTCTGGATTCATCGCATCTTCAAACCAGAGGAAATACTTTGTTTTAAACGTGTCGCATTGCCAGCAGCAGCGCCGCGCCATACTCACCGTTCCACGCAGCATCTCTTCGATCCAGCGCTGTCTCCATCTTTACATCGCCGAATCCCGGCACCTAAGGGGGAAAAGAAACAACAAGGTGAGCTGAGAGAACAGACAGAGACGATCTCTTTAGCCGCCATATGCTTACCTGATTTTACCGCCGGAGGTATAATTCTTCAGCACGCCACACCTTCTGATGCCGCACCTGTAAGATAAAGAGAAAGCAGCAAGTTTAACCCTTGGCATTATTTACCGGACAGTTTTGGGTAACACAGACTTTTACCGAAGCGCTTTCAACTGTCAATCTTCTTATTGGGTCAAAGCTGCAAGATAAAAGAGGAATTGGACAGGAGTGAATTCCAGACATTTTGAACTCTTGCGAACTATATACTTACGGCTCTTCGCCATGAACTTTTGGAGTCAGGATTCGTCTACAACTCTTCCAATATCTTCAGGCCAGTGAAGTAACTGGTCATCAACGCGCCCCTGCGTGCTTCGCAGGATGGAGAGCTCATCCTTCAAGAATATAAGGTGAGATTGCTGAGAGGGCGCTTCAGAGGTGATTAGTGGGGAGGACTGTGGGGGTGCTATCACTTGAATCCACAAGTGGCAAAATCTATCTCTTCACTTGTAGGAGAATATTTCTACGGGCAAAGCAGACAAGATTAGGAGGGCAGATCCAGTCAGTCATCGCTGCACTACGTATCACGTGGGTGGAGACCGCAGCAGTCCGGGTCCGACCGACGCCCCTGTGGGAGCCAGGTGAGCGTAACAGAACGATAAGCCTATCTACAAATCCCCACCCGGGCGTTATGGAAACCTCAGAAACCGACCAACTGGCACAACTTTTGGGGGAACTTAGGGCGGAAGTGCACTCCGCTCGCCAAGAGACTAATGCCCTCAGAAGAGAACTAATTGTATCGAAAGAGCGCACAGATGATCTCGCTAGACAACTGCTGCAAACTCAAGCTGGACAAGCAGCCCTACCTGGTTCCGGGGGAAACCCAGCTCCTGTGTTATCGAGTAACCCTGTGCAAATAAACCTACCAGGAAATATTCCATTAGCCCCAACCGAACACTTTGCCGGAGATCCCAAAAGGTTTGCCGTGTTTATGAACCAATGCCGCTTGCACTTTTTATGCAGACCAGGACCCTTCCCAAACGATCAAGCCAAGGTAGCCTTTGTATTACCATATCTCAGTGGCAGTGCAGCTGACTGGTCTGAAGGCCTGGAGAGGATAGTGCAGGGGGTGTTATGGGTGGACCCATGGCAGCCAAGTGATAGACTTGTCAAAAGTGTAAAACACAGGACAATCTAGTTGAGCAAAAAGAGAATGATTCTAGCTTCATGCCTCCCTTTTCTTATCCAAAGCTTTTATGGGACCGTAGCCACATCGAATGATCCACTTGCTGCCTTGTCTGCAGCCATCTAACTTTAATCACACTAATGAGCTTACATAACAAACAACCAAAGAGAAACCAGAGCATGTCTCTGAACCCTGGCAACAGCTGATCACCGCAGTGAGGCATGTGGTGGCTTGGGCATGGGCTTTTGGCTGCCCCCTTTTTGGAATGCGAGTTGACAATTTCCATCTTATTGCAAATCTGGGGAAACGCAGCCCAGTTCCAGCAGGAGTGGTAGGAGATATAAATGTGTGATATAGCACATTAACAGTGTGTCAACATTGTACTACAAATGTCACCCTCGAAGAAGGACAGCTTGCTGAAAGCACCAAGTTGCGCAAATAAACCTTCAAATGGGCTTGACCACAGCAGTGGAGGAGCCAGGAGGGCGCTAACTCCCCCCCCACTCTGGTTCCCACCTGGTGCCTAGTGTACCACTGAGCCTCCCGCTGGTGCCTTATTATCCCTCCACCCCCCCGCCGGCACCAAAAGCTGCCTTTGCTACTGGACCACATTTGGAAGTAAAATTACAACAGCATAGTTACTCAGGATGACCCAATTCTTCGGGACTTTCAGGGCTTTCAAACGAGCATGGAAAGACTATTTGCCCGGCACTCCCAAGGTCAGGCCCTGGATAACAAACTTTTGTCCCTACGACAGGGTAACCAGGATCTGCTAACCTATATCGCAACCTTCAATAAATTGATAGTGGAAACCGGATGGCCTGAGGAAAAACAAATTACATTGTTTCATCGTGGACTTCGGGGAGAACTTAAAGACGTCTTGGCTCAAGTTGTGAACCCACCTCAGGATTGCGCAGAGTTTATAGACTTAGTGGTCCAGCTGGATCATCGACTCCAGAATAGAAAGGCTGATCGAGCTAAATTCGAAAATCGTGTGTTGGTTAAATCCAACGTTGCCCCCAAAGGAACAGATGCATTAGAACCTATTCAAATCGGGGGGTCAAAGGACCCTTAACGCAAAAGGAAAGGGAAAGAAGAAGACAGATGCAATTGTGTCTGTACTGTGGAACCTCAGGACATTTTCTACGGGATGGCCCTATAAAACCAACCAAGAAGGTGGTAGGAGCTGCTGATAAAAGCCATATGGAGTCAGATTCGGGAAACAACCACGCCCGACAAGCGTAGAGGTCCGCTTGCCGAGCTTAAAGAAGGACACTTAGACCTCGCATCTGATCATAACAATGGTCTTAATTGATCCTAGACAACCCTCACATATGCACGCAGTAAGGGCATACATTGATAGCGGGGCCGTAGGGAACTATATGGACCACGAATTGGCTTCCAGGATGAATCTACCTCTCTGCCGAAAAATCACCTCAGATGTCATCACCACAGTCAATGGAACTGAAATAGCCTCTGGGCCTGTAACTCATTCCACCGCAGAGATGACACTATTGGGTCAGGATGGGCATCGAGAGACTATTGTGTTTGATCTAATCAAAGCCCCACAGTTCCAAATAATACTGGGGATACCTTGGTTAGAAACACATAATCCTGGTATTGATTGGCGAGAGAAGAGAATAACCTTCCCGGATTGTGCACAAACCTGTTACCCAAAGAAAAATCAGAACGCAGGCCTGGCCACAGTAACCACAGCAGTCATGCAACTACTTCCAGAATACCAAGAATTCCAGGATGTCTTCCAAAAGGAACAGGCAAACACCTTACCTCCTTACAGATCGTACGATTGCCAAATCGATCTCATACCTCATACCTGGTGCACAACCCCCTTGTAGCAGGATCTATGCCCTTACGGAACCTGAGAACCTTCACCTACGACAATACTTAGACCAGTACCTTGCCAATGGTTTTATTCGCCCTTCCAAGTCTCCTGTATCCTCAGCTTTGTTCTTCGTGCCAAAAAAGGAAGGTGACCTTAGAACGTGCATAGACTACCACACACTAAATCAGATTACGGAAAAAAAAACGTTACCCATTGCCTCTGATCCCGAACTACTAGACCAAGTAAAGGATGCTTGTATCTACACTAAGTTAGATCTCCGAGGGGCACATCATCTGGTACGTGTAAAGAAAGGCGACGAATGGAAGACGGCCTTTCGCACTAAGTATGGTTTATTCGAGTATCAGGTGATGCCCTTCGGGTTGTGCAATGCACCAGCAGCCTTCCAGTATTTTATGAACGATGTCTTTCGTGAACTTATTGACGTCTGTGTTGTCGTATACATAGACGATATCCTTGTGTACTCCTCCTCAGAATCAGACCATTTTACGCACGTATGTGCAGTCCTTGAGAAACTACGCCAGCACAAGTTATATGCAAAATTGGAAAAATGTGTTTTTCATGTTACGGAAGTTGAATTCCTTGGATTTATCTTGACTCCAAAAGGAGTCTGAATGGACTCACGAAAGGTGGACGCAATTCTCAAGTGGCCATCACCTAGTTCAGTTAAAGGGGTGCAAAGCATGCTCGGATTTGCCAATTTCTACCGCAGATTCATTCCGGACTTCTCACATGTTGTACATCCCATCACAGCACTTTTGCGAAAGAACAAACGTTTCTTGTGGACCGAAGAGGCTGAAAAGGCCTTCCAAGAGCTAAAAGCGAAATTCACGTCTGCGCCTGTTTTAAAGCATCCACGCCCAGAGCTTCCATACATAGTGGAAACTGATGCATCCAGTTTAGCCATGGGAGCTGTCCTGTCCCAGAAGGATCCTGAAACTGGTCAGCTTCACCCAGTGGCATTTTGGTCCAGAAAGTTCTCGGCACCCGAGTTGAACTATTCGGTTACCGATAAAGAGTTATTAGCCATCAAATCCGCTTTTAAGGCTTGGCGACACTATCTTCTCGGTGCCAGGCATACCATTACTGTAATCACCGATCACCGGAACTTGCAGTATCTAAAAACAGCCAAAGCCCAATCATCGCGCCAACTTCGATGGGCATTATTCTTTGCCGAATTCGATTTTGTGATCACTTATCGACCAGGCTGTAAAAATGGCAAGGCAGATGCCTTATCCCGAATAGGAATGGAAGAAGCATATGTGAACCCGGAGCCGGTGCCTATAATTTCTGAACAAAGAATTCTTGGCATAACTACTTTACAGACACTAGAAGAAATTCATTTAAACATCCAACAACTCTTCAATCCAGCAGCTCTGCAAGACTGGGTAAAGAAAGGCCCGGATTACTCAGTCATCAATGACCTACCCTACTATCAAGGACGACTATTTCTACCACACAAGGAATTACAGGAATTTTTCATCTCCAATTATCATGATTCCCTAATAGAAGGTCACCCAGATATCGCAAAACCGAAGCCAAAATTAAGAGACAATTCTGGTGGCCCACCTGGCGAAAAGATATTAAGTCATTTGTGATGTCTTGCGGCATTTGCGCCCAAAACAAGAGTCAGAAGAAAACAACAGCTGGCCTTTTACAACCTTTGGATATTCCACCTACACCATGGCACACCTTCTCTTTAGACTTTATTACTGATCTACCTCCATGTAATGGATTTAACACAATTCTAGTTATCGTGGGTCTTTTTTCCAAGATGGCCCACTTTATTCCTTTGAAGGGATTACCTTCTGCTTCAGTCCTTGGCAAGGAGTTCCTCGAAAATATGGTTCGAATACACGGGTTTCCTTCTGTATTGGTCTCTGACCGAGGTAGTCAATTCATTTCACATTTTTGGAAGAAATGTTGCCAATTGGCGCAAATCGACGTAAGGTTATCAACCAGTCACCATCCCCAGACCGATGGTCAGACGGAGAGGACCAACCAGACCCTTGAACAGTACCTTCGTTGCATGCTTCACCAGACCGAAAGTAATTGGAAAGATATTTTATGGATTTCCGAATATGCATACAATAACTCTGTACATTCAGGAACCGGACAAAGTCCCTTTTATACCATATAGGGACACCACCCTCGAACCTCAGAACTCGATTTGCCTCAGAACTTAGAAATGCCTGCAGTTAGTCATTTGCATTCTACTATTACACAAGCCTTCAAAGAAGCGACAGAACATTTGAAGCAAGCAAAAGAGAAATACAAGAAAAATGCTGATCTACATAGAAGTGAAACTCCACAGTACCAAATTGGAGATCAGGTTTGGCTAGCTACAAAACATATACCTCTGAAAGGAACTCAGACTTTTAATCCTAGATATTTGGGACCTTACACCATTAAGGCCATTATCAACCCGGTGGCCGTCAAACTGGAATTACCCTCCAATATACGAATTCATCCTGTCTTTCATGTTTCACTTTTAAAACCAGTTCAACCAGGAACAAGATTAACCAAACCACCAGATCCTATCTTGATAGATGGAGAACCTGAATTCGAGGTGAAAAACATCCTGGACTCCAAGGTGGTTAAATCAAAACTTTTTTACTTAATCGATTGGAAAGGTTACGGGCCACAGGAAAGGTCATGGGAGCCTAGTAACCACGTTCATGCACCACGATTAGTGAAGAGATTCCATTGGGACTTCCCAGACAAACCAGGACCAAGGGGAGGAACGACTTTAGGAGGGGCCTTGAGGGGGAGTGCTGTCATGATGCATACCCCCGGGCACCCAGACCACATCCATTAGCCCCGGGAAGAGGCATCATGTTGCCTTGAGAAAACCCAGCAACCCCTGCTAGGGGCTGTCTGGGTTCAGTCCTGGCACCTATGGAGCCAGGCTCATATGGGACATCAGTCCTGGTGCCATAGGCGCCAGGCTCATAGGTGCACACTTACCTGATGCAGACCATGCTGCAAGAAGATCCAAGCCCATGTGAGGCCTGGAAGGGACTACTTTACCTTAGGGACTATTTTGTTACTCGGGTGTGGTCGGGGAGGAAATCCTACCTGATACTACTTTGGAGGCTATTTAAACCACGCCCGAAGAGCAGCACACGCTTCGCGTTATTCTGCATCCAGCAGCTGCATACAGCCTTCTGCCACATCCTCCTCGAACCTGGAGCACCTAGAAAGAAGGAAAGAAGTAAAGGTTAGAACAAGAGTATTACCTGATTTCTTACTTGATTCAGGATTCATCGCATCTTCAAACCAGAGGAAAGACTTTGTTTTAAACGCTGCGCATCGCCAGCAGCAGCGCCGCGCCATACTCACTGTTCCACGCAGCATCTCTTCGATCCGGCGCTGTCTCCATCTTTACATCGCCGAATCCCGGCACCTAAGGGGGACAAGAAACAACAAGGTGAGCAGAGAGAACAGACAGAGAAAATCTCTTTAGCCGCCATATGCTTACCTGATTTTACCGCCAGAGGTATAATTCTTCAGCACGCCACACCTTCTAATGCCGCACCTGTAAGATAAGGAGAAAGCAGCAAGTTTAACCCTTGGTATTATCTACCGGACATTTTTGGGAAACACAGACTTTTACCGGAGCGCTTTCAACTGTCAATCGTCTTATTGGGTCAAAGCTGCAAGATAAAAGAGGAATTGGACAGGAGTGAATTCCAGACATTTTGAACTCTTACGAACTATATACTTACGGCTCTTCGCCAGGACCTTTTGGAGTCAGGATTCTTCTACAACTCTTCCAATATCTTCAGGCCAGTGAAGTAACTGGTTATCAATGGGCCCCTGCGTGCTTCGCAGGATGGAGAGCTCATCCTTCAAGAATATAAGGTGAGATTGCTGAGAGGGCGCTTCAGAGTTGATTAGTGGGGAGGACTGTGGGGGTGCTATCACTTGAATCCACAAGTGGATAAATCTATCTCTCCACTTGTAGGAGAATATTTCTACGGGCAAAGCAGACAAGATTAGGAGGGCAGATCCAGTCAGTCATCGCTGCACTACGCATCACGTGGGTGGAGGCCGCAGAAGTCCGGGTCCGACCGACGCCCCTGTGGGAGCCAGGTGAGCATAACAAAGCTCTCCATCCTGCATTGAGCGCAGGGGTGCGTTGATAACCAGTTGTTTCACTGGCTCGAAGGAATTGGTGAGTTCCAGAACAATATTGACTACGAAAAGTATGTAGTTCGTAAGAGTTCAGATGTCTGTCTTTCACTCTTGTCCGATTCCTTGCAGTTTGAAGCTTGACCCCAGCGAAGAGTTCCTCATGCTAGCTGACGAAGTTCAGGTAAGGATTTGGCTTATCCTACACAGTTCAATGAAATAAAGGCCAGAATGTAACCTGTTGCTTGCTCCCTTATTCAGGTGTGGAGAGAAAATATGAAGTTCGGGGAATAATGCCTCCGGTGTAAATTAGGTAAGTCTATTGCGGTGAGAAGAGTTCCCCTTGTTTGTCCCTTTGTCTCACCTTGTTGTCCTTTTGTTCCCCTTAGGGGCCGGGGTACGGCGAGGATGCAATGGAGACTGCGCCGACCCGTGAAGAGGAATAGTACCCCCGGCGGTAATCAGGTAAGTCTATGGGGGGCAGTTACTATTGCCTCTGTTTATTCCCTTGGCTCACCTTTGCTGTTCTTGTGTTCCCCTTAGGTGCCAGAGTGCGGCGGGAACGTGCAGAAGGATGCGGTGGATCGTGAGGATGCTGCGAAGGCCGGTGAGTTCAGCGCGGCACTGCAGAAGGCGAGGTGGCATGCGTAAAATGCTTCTCTCTTCCAGCTCGAAGGCGCGGTGGATCCGGAATTCAGGTAAGGATCGAAGGTTTTGCTCTTATTCTAACCTTTTCTCCGTCTGTTCCTCCCTTTTTCTAGGAGCTGCAGACTCGAGGCGGGCGTGGCAGAAGTCTGGATGCAGCCTTGCAGACACGGTGAGCGTTACGCTGCTGGATGCAGAATAACGCGAAGCGTGTGCTGCTCTTCGGGCCTGGTTTAAATAGCCTCCAAAGTAGTCCCAGGTAAGTATTCCTCCCCAGCCCCACCCGAGTAAAAAAATAGTCCCTAGGTAAAATAGTCCCTTCCAAGCCTCATTTGGCTTGGAGCTCTGCAGCATGGTCTGCATCAGGTAAGTTCTACTCTATGAGCCTGGTGCCTATGGCACCAGGACTGACTCTCCATATGAGCCTGGCGCAATAGGCGCCAGGACCGCACCCAAACAGCCCCTAGCAGGGGTTTTTGGGCTTGCTTAAAATAACTTGATGCCTGCTTCCGGGGTTGCTGGACCTGGTCTGGTTTCCGTGGGGGTAGGCATTATGACAGCACTCCCCCCGAAGGCCCCTCCTAAAGTCGTTCTTCCCCGTGGTTTTCGTTTGTCCGGGAAATTTCCGTGGAATCTTTTCACCAATTGAGGTGCATGCACGTGGTCACTAGGTTCCCAAGACCTTTCCTGTGGTCCGTAACCTTTCCAGTCGATTAAATAAAAAAGCTTTGACTTCACCATCTTGGAGTCCAGGATGTTCTTAACTTCAAATTCGGGTTCCCCGTCTATAAGGACGGGGTCTGGTGGCTTGGTTAGTCTTGTCCCTGGTTGCACTGGCTTCAAAAGTGACACATGAAAGACGGGATGAATTTGCATATTAGCAGGTAAATCCAACTTGACGGCCACCGGGTTGATAATGGCCTTAATAGAGTAAGGTCCCAAATATCTATGGTTAAAGGTCCGCGTTCCCTTGAGAGGTATGTGTTTTGTGGCCAACCATACTTGGTCCCCTATTCGGTACTGTGGAGTATCACTTCTATGCCGATCAGCGTCTTTCTTATATTTTTCCTTCGCCTGTTTTAAATGTGCAGTCGCCTCCTTAAAGGCTTGTGTAATCGTAGCGTGTAGATGGTCCACTGCGGGCATTTCTAAGTGTTGGGGTGAGTCAAGGTCTGAGGTTTGAGGGTGGTGCCCATATGGGGTATAAAAGGGACTTTGTCCAGTTCCAGAATGTACTGAATTATTGTATGCATATTCGGCGATCCAAAGAATGTCCTTCCAATTACTCTCAGTCTGATGTAACATACAACGCAGGTTTGTTCAAGAGTCTGGTTGGTCCTCTCCGTTTGACCATCGGTCTGGGGGTGGTGACTGGTCGATAATCTCTCGTCGATTTACGCCAATTGACAACATTTCTTCCAAAAATGTGAAATGAATTGACTGCCCCGGTCAGAGACCAACACGGACGGAAATCCATGTATGCGAACAATGTTTTCGAGGAATTCTTTGGCCAGGATTGAGGCTGAAGGTAGTCCTTTTAAAGGAATAAAGTGGGCCATCTTGGAAAAAAGATCCACAATAACTAGAATGGTGTTAAACCCATTGCAAGGAGGTAGATCAGTAATAAAGTCTAACGATAAGGTGGGCCATGGTGTAGGCGGAATGTCTAAAGGTTGTAAGAGTCCAGCTGGTTTTTTCTTTTGACTTTTGTTTTGGGCGCAAATACCACAAGACATCACAAATGATTTAATATCCTTTCGCCAGGTGGGCCACCAGAATTGTCTTTTAATTTTAGCTTCAGTTTTTGCAATACCTGGGTGCCCCTCCATTAGGGTATCATGATAACGGGAAATGACTAGCTCTTGTAGTTCCTTGTGTGGCAGAAATAGTCGCCCTTGGTAATAAGGCAGATCATTGGTGACAGATTAGTCTGGGCCTTTCTTTACCCAGTCCTGCAGGGCTGCAGGATCAAAGAGTTGCTGGATCTTTACCTGAATGTCCTCTAGTGTCTGTAGAGTAGTCATGCCAACAATCCATTGTTCGGAAATTATAGGTACTGGTTCTGGGTTCACTTCTGCCTCTCCCATCCCTATTCGGGATAAGGCGTCTGCTTTACCATTCTTACAACCTGGTCGATAGGTTATCACGAAATGGAACTCGGCAAAGAACAATGCCCATCAGAGTTGACGTGACGATTGGGCCTTGGCTGTTTTTAAATACTGTAAGTTCCGGTGATCGGTGTTCAAAGTAATGGTATGCCTGGCACCGAGAAGATAGTGCCGCCAAGCCTTGAAGGCGGATTTAATGGCTAATAACTCCTTGTCAGTAACCGCATAGTTTAGCTCGGGTGCCGAGAACTTTCTGGACCAAAGTGCTACTGGGTGAAGCTGGCCAGTTTCAGGGTCCTTTTGAGACAGGACAGCTCCCATGGCTAGACTGGATGCATCAGTTTCCACTATATATGGAGGTTCAGGGCGCGGGTGCTTTAACACAGGTGCAGACGTGAATTTCGCTTTCAGCTCTTGGAAGGCATTTTCAGCTTCTTCAGTCCATATAAAGCGTTTATTTTTTCGCAAGAGTGCTTTGATGGGATGTACGACATGTGAAAAATCTGGGATGAATCTGCGGTAGAAATTGGCAAAGCCGAGCATGCTTTGTACTCCTTTAACTGAACTTGGTGATGGGGTCAGGATAAACCCAAGGAATTCAACTTCTGGTGCATGAAAAACGCATTTTTCTAGTTTTGCATATAGTTTGCGCTGGCGCAATTTCTCAAGGACTGCTCGGACGTGCTTCACGTGGTCAGATTCTGAAGAGGAGTGTACTAGAATACCATCGATATACACGACAACACAAACGTCAATGAGTTCACGAAGGACATCGTTCATGAAGTATTGGAAGGCTGCTGGTGCATTGGACAATCCGAAAGGCATCACCTGGTATTCGAATAACCAATAGTTAGTGCGGAAAGCAGTCTTCCATTTGTCGCCCTCTTTTACACGTACCAGATGGTATGCCCCCCCCGAGATCTAATTTAGTGTATATACAAGCGTCCTTCACTTGGTCTAGTAGTTCAGGGATCAGAGGCAATGGGTATCGGTTCTTAACAGTTATCTGGTTCAATGCGCGGTAGTCTATGCACGTTCTGAGGTCACCTTCCTTTTTGGGCACAAACAACAAAGCTGAAGGTGCAGGGGACTTGGATGGGCGAATAAAGCCATTGGCAAGGTACTGGTCTAAGTATTGTCGTAGGTGAATGTTCTCAGGTTCTGTAAGGGCATAGATCCTGCTACAAGGGGGTTGTGCACTGGGTATGAGATCGATTTGACAATCGTATGATCTGTGAGGAGGTAAGGTGTTTGCCTGTTCCTTTTGGAAGACATCCTGGAATTCTTGGTATTCTGGAGGTAGTTGCATGACTGCTGTGGTTACTGTGGCCAGGCCTGCGTTCAGATTTTTCTTTGGGTAACAGGTTTGTGCACAATCCGGGAAGGTTATTCTCTTCTCTCGCCAATCAATACAAGGATTATGTGTTTCCAACCAAGGTATCCCCAGTATTTTTTATTTTTTATTTATTTTTTTATTGACATTTAGTTTGCAAAAAAAGAAACAAACTTTTTAGTCATTCATTTCAGCTTCTAGCTCAAAAGTTTTACAACATTTCACACTATTTCTAATCATTTCATTTCATCCTGTTAGAGATGCTGTGGTAGGATCATATCCATAAAATGTACAACTGCGCAAGTCAGTTGGGTGTTAGTCCCTGAGATTAGGTAACTCCACCAGTCTTCCATGTTCCCACTTTTTTGGTGCGTAACTCCCAAGATGAAGTGAACGCTGAGCTGCTATTTTGGGACATCTAATTATCAGATGTTTACTTGTTTCAATACTTGTCACACAGAAGCGACATTTGTCACTTCGAGTGTTCCCGTCTTTTCTTCTCCATAAAACCTCGTTGGTGGTATAGAGGTTTAGGCGTAATCTGAGGAACTGGTTTCGATGATACCGAGAAGGAAATTTGCTCAGGTACCTTGGTGGTTCGCCTATTTTATGACTCGAGGTTCCTAAATCAATTGCCAATGATAGTTGGCTACGTTTTTCTATTTTTGTTATCCAATGGCAATTCCTAAATTTTACTTTCGCCACTTGCAGAATTTGTAGGACTAGAGACACACTTAAATCCGCTGCTTTTAGAATCTCCAGTACTTTCTTCTCCCAGATGTTTACTAAGAATGCTGATGGATCTGTGCTTTTTTCGTGCAGTATTTGATACGATTTCGCAGTGGGCGTCAGGCGCATTTTGCGCAATACTAATATTGATTTCCACTGAACTATAGAATGTAAAGAGTCCAGGCCAAGTTCATGTCTTACTGCCACCATGGATATACTTTGTGGGAGTTTCAGAATTTTTCGCCAAAAGAGACCCTCTAGGGTCGGCCAGATTTTTTCAACAATATTCCAACCTGCTTCGGTTCCGAAACAGATCGATGGCGCAACCTTTTGCAAGTAGAACGTTATTATAGGTTGAAAAGAGAAGAGCCCATAATTTGCGTGCAATTTTGCTCCTTGTTGTGCGAAGGTTTTCATGCGAGTTGTTATGTCATTTATCCAGCTCCATTCTCTTATCGAGATGTTAAAGTTAATTCCTAGATAGCGGATGGCTTCAACTTTAGCCAAACTCCCATCTTGCACCATCCCCTTGAAACACTTTTTCTTAATACCTGGATTTGTGCCTATTGCAGTGATCTGGGATTTCCTTACATTTATTTCTAGCTGGTTCCTGACTAAATAGGCTTGCAGTGTCGTCAATAGCCGTTGGAGTCCAATTTCCGTTGAATCTAGAAGTACTACGTCATCAGCATAGATCACATGGCTTATGGGCTTGCCATTCATTTTAGGTGGAAAGGTCTTTGTTTTTTCAAGCGTCACTGGGAGGTCAGACATAAAGAGTTTAAATAACAAAGCGGCCAGGGGGCAGCCTTGTTTTACGCCTTTAGATGTTTTTATTTCATCAGACAAAGTACCTTCGGCATTTAGGCGCACTCTAATTTTGGTATTAGCGTATAATGCCATAAGCGGAGATAGTAAGTCTAATGGGCAGCCGCAGTTCTTGAGTTTTTTCCACAGGAGTTCACGATTAATACTGTCAAACGCTTGTTTCAGGTCAACAAACGTAAGAAAAAGTCTTTTTTTGCATCATAAGGTTTCCAATTTGCGCTATGTTCAACAGTAACAAGTTGAGCTTCACCCCGACACCTTTTGTGAAGCCTGTTTGTCTTTCATCTATTATGTTGGCACTGTTAGCCCAGTTTGCGATTTTCTTCTGAAGAAAGGACGCAAAGATGTTCCCCATAGTATCCAATAGGGCTATTGGGCGATAATTTATTGGGTCTTCACGGTTGCTTTTTTTGAAAATTGGGACCACGACCGCACTCCGCCAGGAATCTGGGATTTTTGCTGATATTGCTATTTGATCAAATAACACCTTAATAAATTTCACCCAGTTTTCTTTATTAGCTTTTAGCATTGAATTGGAAATGCCGACGGGCCCTGCTGCTCTCGAGGTCTTTAGATGTTGGATTGCATTTTCAATGTCCTCCACGGATTCAGTTACTGACCAGTCACAAGGTTCCGTTATTATTGTTGGAATAATTGTTATATTTTGGTTATTAAAGAAATTAGAGTAATGCTTTACCCACTCTGATTCACTTACTCCATTAGATAACGCAAATGCCTGGGTTAAGTGATCTGAGTTGATAATTTGCCAGATGTTCCGGCTGTTGTTCTGAATAATTAGTTGTAACATATATTCGGCTTGTGATTGTAACCGTATCTGGTTGAATGACTTTAACCAGTTTCGGTATTTGAAGCGCCTCTTCAATAATACTCCATACAAGGGAAGAGAATTCGACACTCTCTCCCGAACCACAGAAGCCGAATGAAGTCGACCCTCCACCCGTGGTTGGCACAGGCACCTGATAGAATAAACAGGACATTACGTGGCAGCCAATGGGGGGAAGAGGAGTTAGGAAGAGGTTGTGGATAGGGTGGAGAAAATTAGGAACACCGGTAAGAGGATTAGGAAAACCTATGTTGGATAGGGCAAGGGAAGCAACAGGAAAAAACCCTACCTACCTATCCAGCCTCGCAAATGGTAAAACTTCCGGTCTTTTCTTATCCCCTTTTCGCTCATTCATCTTATGATCCAATCGTAATGCCAAGTCAATCATTGTCGTACAAGTACTTGGTTGCGGCTCTACTTGACCAATAGCATCCTTGAGCTCTTTGCGTAACCCCTGGTAAAATAACACTATTTGTTTAGCCACTGGCCACTCTGTTTTGATTACCAGCCTATTAAATTGTGTGACATAAGTGACCAAATCCCTTGTTCCTTGCTTCAATCCCAACAACTCTTTGTCCTGTGCTAAGGACACTTCTCTTCTATCAAATAGTCTGCCAAATTCTGCCAAAAAACCATCCCAATTATATAGCAATGGATCATCCTTTTGTACCAAAGGCATGGCCCAAGCTGCTGCATCTCCAGTTAAATAGGAGATTAAAAAAGCTGTTCTCGCCTGTATACTCTCAAAAGCTGTGGGTTTACACAAAAAATGTAATCTGCATTGCGTGAGGAACGTCATGTATTTGCGAGGATCTCCCGCAAACCGCTCCGGCGCTGCTAGAGGAACACTGCTCGGAGGTTTCACAATGATTGTTGGATTTTGACTTGTGGACGATCCCTGAGTTCTGTTGCCTTCCAAAGGAATTCCCTGAGCTACCAAACTCTGAACTTGTGTTTTTAGATTATCTGACTCTTGTCTGGCATGTGCCAACTCCAACTGAATATCCTGAAGAGCCTTTAGCACAGCGGCTAAAGGTGGAGGTGTTGCGTCCATTTGGCTTGGGTGGTTGTAAGTATCCCAATATGGGGGTGGCTTATTATGTCAATAATACTCCGTACAAGGGAAGAGAATTCGACACTCTCTCTCGAACCACAGAAGCCGAATGAAGTCGACCCTCCACCCGTGGTTGGCACAGGCACCTGATAGAATAAACAGGACACCACGTGGCAGCCAATGGGGGGAAGAGGAGTTAGGAAGAGGTTGTGTATAGGGTGGGGAAAATTAGGAACACCGGTAAGAGGATTAGGAAAACCTATGTTGGATAGGGCAAGGGAAGCAACAGGAAAAAAAACTACCTACTTTCCTCTGAACACTTTACACCTGTATCCAGCATACCATACACAGAATATAGACCTGAGCTTTGAAACACCTTAATACGTGCATCTAACATAGTCTTAGACCTGTCCCTACGACCTCATAAACACAGAGACATAGATGATACTCTGCACATGTCATACTTGGGAGAAAATCCCACAATTAATTCAACAAACACATGGCCCGTGGGATTACAGAAAACAATGGATATGAACACATAACATGAAACATGGAACGTATTTGCAGCAACATAAATAACAAATAACATATGCCCCTTATGATTTTAGAATGTGATTTGTTGTTATACAATGCAGTAATGGCTGTTCCACCCGCATTGATCAATGAACCTTGCGAGCAAACAAACTTCTAGCACTGGATTTTCAAGGCAGCAGGATACTAGAAACAAGGACAAACTACTTTATGTCCGAGCGGTAAGCGCGCCGTTTCCACACACAGCAAATAACACCCATAGGAGCTTGATTCTGCCAGCCGCCACTCGCCCTGTACTTAACTCAAGTCCGGGAGACCCGCAAGCCTTCCCGGACGTAGCAGTCTTCAGCTTCTAAAATGGGTTCCGCAGCCGCCTGTAGTCCGTGTTCCCGTAGAGAGTTTTCACATGCTGCAGCCGGTGTCGTAGCTTCGCCTGCTCCTGCTTCGATACACAAAATAAGCCACACCTGCCGTGGCTCTGTAACTCCTTGTAAACGTTTGTTAATCCTTACCAGCTGTGTCAACGGCCGCACGACCGCAACTACAATTCTCCCTAAAGCATGCTGGGAAATGTAGTTAGAGTGGAACTCGTGAATTCCACAGACCTCTATCGCCTTTTGCACACTCCCTTCTTGCACCAGCCCTTATTCCTGACAGTCGTCAGCAGATGTTGATTTATTCCACCAGCTCTCTTTAAAACCCTCAAGTCCTTTTTTAGGGATTTCTTCACCTCGTTTAGCACTGGGTCAAAAGGATGTTTACGCTTTGGTATTGTCAGGTTATGTTTATGAGCATTCTTAGTAAATTGCATCAGCAAGGGTATATAGTTAACTTCCACCTTTCTCATATTCATTTGAGTAAAATTTTTTGTCAAGTTAGTGATTTGATTAGAATTTATTCGTAACCAGTTTTGTGCTTGGTTTATACTAATAAACTTTTATATTTCAACTGTTTTGAATTTTGTGCATCCCAAAGAAGTATTAAAGCGTTATGATCGCTTTTTGCAGAATGCCTTATAGATAGCTTTTCAATATAGGTGTGTAGATTTTCAGATACCCATATGTAGTCAAGAGTTTTTTTTGATTCTCCACGGTGCCAAGTGTCTCCTGCTGGGATATCGCCTTTAGTGCATCCATTTAGCATCATGCAATGGCGTTGGGTTGATTCGTATTCCCACTTGGTCCCTCGGTCTGCTGTTTCAGTAGGCACTTTGGTCCTATCTTGGTTTTTACGTACTTTAGCATCATCAAACCACGAATAGTTCAGGTCGCCACATATTAGGATAAACGGATTGTCATAGGCATCTAGGCATTCATCAATTTGCGAAGTAATGGCCGCTAAATAAGTAAAGTCCGTTATCATTGCCGGATTCCAATAGGTGTTTATGATCAGCATATGTTGATTGATATTGTTGTCTTTGTTGTTGTTTTTCCTCTCTATAACTAGAGCCTGCACAAAGAGATTTGGATTAGACATACTTATTACATTCCATCCTGCTGCGTTATCAATCATGGTTACTAAACCGGAGAAGGGAGATCCGAATAAGTTTTTCCCGGCTGCATTTATATAAACGGAATAACCATCGCTCAGGGGTGTGTCACGTAGCCATGTTTCCTGCAGACAGATTATTGTGCTTTTTATCTGATTAGGGCAGTATCCTTGAAAAAGATGAACAAAGCCACGAGTGTTCCATGACGTTAGTAACTGGGCCAAGCTTCTTGACACTTCTTTATCCTAAACGTTTTTCCTGGTGTTTCTTGTAACATTTGTGGGGTCAGATTGTGCTTTCAACTCTTTCCACAATTCCACTCGATTCGCATTTTTAGTATTCGTTGAGCATTTGTTGGTAGGAGGTGAGGCTCTGTATGGGTACACATCTTCGCATATCGATAGATCGAAGCCAAAGAATAATAAATCATCCTTGGCATCGATAAGAGGTCTTGCAAGTTTCGTTGACTTCATATGAAGAATTACCCAGTCTGATCTTGCTTCAGATTTATATTCTACAATCGCAATATCATCAGATCTTATGTTGCGTAGTGCCGGTATATAATGTAATAATCTCATTACATTTGGTCTATTGAGGTTGACTTCATTCTTATCTTCCAAGATGTTTTCAGTTCCAATCTTACCCAATTAGGGTTCACAGACTCACGGATGGAGATTTTTTCTTTAGTTTTTCGGTGCGATTATTTTTGCAATTGTGTTGTTGTTTGTTTTGGATTCAAAGTTATTGTGTTGGAATCAAATGACGTTACTGCTTTCCGTCTTATCCATGACGACTCCTCATTATCAATATGCGAGCTGTTTTCTTTTAATACAGCTAGGTTTCTAGGAGGATTTCGTGAAGTGCCGTGCCAGTGTTGTTTTTTTTTACCTATCTTCAGTTTAGCATCGGCATCATGAGGTATTTCTGGGCCGTATTCTGTTGTTTTCTCAGTGCCTTCCAGTGCGTCCTCGTCATCGATTGAATATGTAGATAGGTCGCATAGATCAATCGAAGTGGATGTATCATTTGCAGACGAGGAGGACAAGGAATCACGTCCTCTTTTTGTTGATACGTGCATGGATTTTTGTGGTATTTGATCGCTGTTAGTATTGGCCTTCGACTTTTCTGTAGCATTTGCAGCCGCAGTGGTTTTTGCTGCCTCTAGGCGCGGTGGAGTTGTCAGATTTCTAATAAACCTCTTTGCCTCATTTGATCGTGGTCTTTTTAGTGGGGGCCCTTTAGATGTAGTTTTTCGTGCTTTAATTGGTTTTCTTTTCAGCAAGGCCGGGTTTGCAGTTTTTGCTGTAAACGATTTTGCTGAACCAGAGAAAATTCCAAAGGACATTTTTGGTTCCACTAACGTTGGCTGTCCTTTAGACTCTTGGGGAGCAGCTAGCTCCGAAAGTTCCCGTGGGTTATTGTTTTGTAAAAGAGAAGGCTCGACAGTTGGTTGTTGTGGAGTCAACAAATCATTTGCGGAATGCAGGGGCCTTTCATTTCCTATACTTCTTCCTTCCTTTGGTTGAGGATTTTCTTTTACACCTTTTTTATCCTGATTATTTTTCCTGTTGTTGGAATTTAATGATTTCTTTGCATCATGTAAAGTTTCGGCATTTGCTGACAAAACTGTATTTAAGTGCACGTTTGGACGGGTGCTTCTTTGGGGCGACCTCAGCGCCTCAGTGCCCGGCCTTTGACAAGTGCATTTATTAACCAGAGGTCTGCCACTCGGTTGTACTACAACGTTGATCCTGATCCACTTTGTGCATTCTACTATTGCCTCACTAAGATCGACTTTTTCCTGTGCTTCTCTTTTCGTTATTTCATTTAAGCGAGAGTGCCATCTGTGGGAAGCGGCAGCTTCTGCATCGAGGCGTTGTACGAGATGTTCATTAAATTTTTCCAATTCAATCAACTTACTGTTGGTTGAACAGGTCAAGGAGTTTTGGTCTCGTATAGAGTCATTTAATGCCTCGTATAATTTCATAAATGGCATTAAGGCAATAGAGGTGGCAGCCAAAACGTTGTTATGAATTTGTAACCCTGCGGCGATGGAAATGTTTCCTTTTATTTCCGTGGAGTCTCCAGAGTGTTTGACCTCTGGGTGATTACCTGCTCCTGGGTCTGCTGCTTCTTTCTCAATCGTCGTATTTGTGTCATCTCTGTTTCTGTGTAGGCCATCTTCACCAATTTGGTGACCTATAGTTTGACTGACGTCAGTTGTATCTAGGTTTATTAGCCGGGCAACAGGAACTGAGTCTTTCCGCAGCCGTGCGTTCTCGCCCAGAATGGACACATCCTTGATTGCAGTATTTGTTTTCCGTTGTTTTTCTGATTTTCCATCGTGTTTGTTTGCGAAGCTTTCATTTAAGCGATCGCGCATCAGAACAAAATCTGCTTTTAGACGTTCTGTCAAACGAGCTTCCCTCGCCACCACCTCATAAGACGTGGTGATATTAGCAGTCTCTACAGTTCCAACTTCGTTTAATGACCGAGCATCGACCATTTCTTTTTTGTCCATTCTTACTTCATGTTTTGATTTTACAGGGGCTTTGAGAGTTATTGAGGCCTGTTTATTGTTTTCCCCTGCATCAGTGTTTTTTAGCAATCCCTTGTCAGATGAGGGTATACTGGTTTTTTTTCCTAGTGCCGGCTCGTCAATGAGTGATCTTTCTTTGAACAATGTTGATTTAGGATGTTGCAAATCAACAATCTTTTGTGCCAAAAGCCGACAGGGGGTTATTTGTATGTTCTCTGGCGGTGAGCGCATGGCCAATAGATCGGCATCAGTTATTTCAAAGTCAAAGGTGACATCCGAAGCATCAAGATAAACTGATGGAGGACGCAGGCTGGAGGACAGCCGCTTTTCAGTTCTTTGACTAGCATCTGTTGTGTTCTTATTTGCTTCTCGGGAGCACTTTGTTAGATTAGGGGAATGCGTTATAGCACTGTCTTTTGGCAATGTGACTTCATCGCCTTTATTAGCCATTCTTTTTCCATTTGTGGTCTCGCTCAGCGTTTCCAAAAACACGCCTGCAGGTGAAAGTGGAGTGAAGGCTTCTTCTGAACGTGTGTTAGCCACTGGTCCCACTATCTCCGCATCTGACAGCGTATTAACTTGTGTCTTATGCGGTGAAGTCAGGTAGGGTACTTGGCCCGGGGGTGGGACCGGGACCGGAGCGGGGGACGGATTTGAAATTTGTGCCGACGTCGGTACGACTGACGTTTCTGCTGGCTTAAGGCTGTGGCGAGGTAAAGCTGTAATAACAATGCAGTTTTGAGCGCTTACCTTTGCGTTTGAAGTCTTCAGTTGTTGCCGCTTTAGCTGTTGTAGTCTGTTACGGGTGTGCGGTTCGCCGTCTATCGGCGCCACCTCTAGATCGTTACATGGGAGCGGCTCCATCTGTATGTCGTGCAGCTCCTCTCACAAGATCGCCTCTTTGTGACCGCAGAGGACTTTAGGCACGCTGGAAAAAACCTGTTTCCTGCTGCCAGCAGACAGCAAAGCAGCAAACAGTGAAACAGTCTCTGCAAAAAGTCACGCGCCCTTGTCTATCCCCAGTATTATTTGGAACTGTGGGGCTTTGATTAGATCAAACACAATAGTCTCTCGATGCCCATCCTGACCCAATAGTGTCATCTCTGCGGTGGAATGAGTTACAGGCCCAGAGGCAATTTCAGTTCCATCGACTGTGGTGATGACATCTGAGGTGGTTTTTTCGGCAGAGAGGTAGATTCATCCTGGAAGCCAATTCATAGTCCACATAGTTTCCTATGGCCCCGCTATCAATGTATGCCCTTACTACGTGCATACGCGATGGCTGCCCTGGATCTACGAGGACCATTGGTATGATGAAATGTGAGGTCTGAGTATCCTTCTTCAAGCTCGGCAAGCGTACCTCTACGCTTGTCGGGCGTGGTAGTTTCCCGAGTCTGACTCCATATGGCTTTTATCAGCAGCTCCTACCACCTTCTTGGGTGGTTTTACAGGGCAATCCCGTAGAAAATGCCCAGAAGTTCCACAATATAGACACAATTGCATTTGCCGTCTCCTTTCTCTTTCCTTCTGGGTTAAGGGTCCTTTAACCCCTCCGATTTGCATGGGTTCTGAAGCATCTGCTCCTTTGGGGTTAGCGTGGGTTTTGACCAACACCCGATTCTCAAACTTGGCTCGATCAGCCTTTCTGTTCTGAAGTCTGTGATCTAACTGGACCACTAAGTCTATATATTCACCACAGACTTGAGGTGGATTCACCACTCGAGCCAAGACATCCTTGAGTTCTCCTCGAAACCCTCGATGAAATAACGTGATTCGTTTTACCTGAGGCCATCCAGTTTCCACTATCAACCTATTAAAGGTCGCGATTTAGGATAGATGGTCCTGGTTACCCTTTCGTAGGGACAAAAGTTCGTTATCCAGGGCCTGTCCTTGGGAGTGCCGGGCAAATAGTCTTTCCATGCTAGTTTGAAAGCCCTGAAAATCCCAAAGAATTGGGTCATCCTGAGTAACTAGTGGAATTGACCAATCAGCTGCACTGCCGCTGAGATATGACAATACAAAGGCTACCTTGGCTTGATCATTTGGGAAGGCTCCAGGTCTGCATAAAAAGTGCGAGCGGCAATGTTTCATAAACACGGCGATCCTTTTGGGATCTCCGGCAAAGCGTTCGGGTGGAGCTAATGGAATATTTCCTGGTAGGTTTATTTGCACAGGGTTGCTCGATAACACAGGAGATGGATTTCCCCCAGAACCAGGTAGGGGTGCTTGTCCAGCCTGGCATTGCAATACTTGCCTAGCAAGGTCATCAGTTCGCTCCTTTGACAAAATCAGTTCTCTCCTAAGAGCATTGGTTTCTTGACGGGCGGAATGCACTTCAGCCCTCAGTTCCCCTAGTAATTGGGCCAATTGGTCAGTCTCTGAGGTATCCATAACGCCCGGGTGGGAATTTGTGGGTAGGCTTCGCATTCTGTTACGCTCACCTGGCTCCCACAGAGGCGTCGATCTGAACTGGACAGCTGCGGTCTCCACCAATGTGACGCGTAGGACCGAGATGACGGACTGGACTGGCCCACCTAGCTTCGTTTGCTTGGCCCGTAGGAATATCCTTCTGCAAATGGAGAAAGGGAATTAACCACCCGTGGAGTTCAGCGTAAATCCCCCCACCCCTGCTGTTCTCCCCACAGATCACCTTTGATGTCCCCTCTTATAGTCTCACCTGATGGTTTGAAAAGATGAGCTCTCCATCCTGCATTGAGCGCAGGGGCGCATTGATAACCAGTTGCTTCACTGGCTCGAAGGAATTGGTGAGTTCCAGAACAATATTGACTCCGAAAAGTATGCAGTTCGTAAGAGTTCACATGTCTGACTTTCACTCTTGTCCGATTCCTTGCAGTTTGCAGCTTGACCCCAGCGAAGAGTTCCTCGTGCTAGCTGACGAAGTTCAGGTAAGGATTTGGTTTATCCTACACAGTTCAATAAAATAAAGGCCAGAATGTAACCTGTAGCTTGCTCCCTTATTCAGGTGTGGAGAGAAAATATGAAGTTCGGGGAATAATGCCACCGGCGGTAAATTAGGTAAGTCTATTTCGGTGAGAAGAGTTCCCCTTGTTTGTCCCTTTGTCTCACCTTGTTGTCCTTTTGTTCCCCTTAGGGGCCGAGGTACGGCGAGGATGCAATGGAGACTGCGCCGACCCGTGAAGAGGAATAGTACCCCGGCGGTAATCAGGTAAGTCTATGGGGGGTAGTTACTATTGCCTCTGTTTATTCCCTTGGCTCACCTTTGCTGTTCTTGTGTTCCCCTTAGGTGCCAGAGTGCGGCGGGAACGTGCAGAAGGATGCGGTGGATCGTGAGGATGCTGCGAAGGCCGGTGAGTTCAGCGCGGCGCTGCAGCAGGCGAGGCGGCGCGCGTAAAATGCTTCCCTCTTCCAGCTCGAAGGCGCGGTGGATCCGGAATTCAGGTAAGGATCGAAGGTTTTGCTCTTATTCTAACCTTTTCTCCTTCTGTTCCTCCCTTTTTCTAGGAGCTGCAGACTCGAGGCGGGCGTGGCAGAAGACTGGATGCAGGCTTGAAGATACGGTGAGCGTTACGCTGCTGTATGCAGAATAACACGAAGCGTGTGCTGCTCTTCGGGCGTGGTTTAAATAGCCTCCAAAGTAGTCCCAGGTAAGTATTCCTCCCCAGCCCCACCCGAGTAAAAAAATAGTCCCTAGGTAAAATAGTCCCTTCCAAGCCTCATTTGGCTTGGAGCTCTGCAGCATGTTCTGCATCAGGTAAGCTTGCAGCATGGTCTGCATCAGGTAAGTTCTACTCTATGAGCCTGGCGCCTATGGCGCCAGGACTGACTCTCCATATGAGCCTGGCGCCATAGGCGCTCAAAATAACTTGATGCCTGCTTCCGGGGTTGCTGGACCTTGTCTGGTTCCACGGGGGTAGGCATCATGACAAATAGATACCCGTCATGAGTCCACAATGCCTGTCAAGGTTGCTCTGAGATCGAGCATAGCAGTCTCCGTGCCATGTTTAGCACGGAAACCAGATTGTAATGTATTTAACAGGTTGTTTGTCTCAATTAAATTCTGAAATTGCAAGTATGCTACTCTATCTAGGATCTTTAATGAAAAAAGGTACATTAGTGATTAGACAGTAATTACTAACATTCTAGGGCCTAAAGTTTCCTTTTTTTAAGATGGGGTGAACCATTCACTTTTAAGAATTACTGAATTAGAAAAGGAGGAATTGACAATTCTGGTAATGAGAGGTGCGGACAGCTAATAGTGTTCTTTTAAGCGAATAGCCGAGCATGTATCGCCAGGGCAAGATGAAGGCTTAAGGGCACTGACAATAATCAGATTGTCTTCAGAAATGTCTTGAGCACAGAACTCATGCGTAGGTGGAGAGACAATGGACAGAGTATTCTCTGTGTTCTTAGTGTTTATGCTAGACAAAGACATTTCAGAATTAGTAGCATCTTCATCAATTGGAGTAGAAATAGACGAGAGGTTTCAATCTTCAGTCAATGAGAATCCAGTTTAGCAGCAAAGCCCAATTGAACATCAGTACGCCAGTGATCACTTTTAATAATAGCAGGATACATGGTAGTTTTGCCTTCAAAGCCTTTAGGGATAGAGAAAAGCTATCTTTGACAAGAATTGGCTGAAATAATGTTATTCTCCTAAAAAGCCTGTTTAGCAGAGATAATGGAGATTATAGATTGCTAGTTTCCGGCAATTAGGGAATTTTCCACCAGACCCTTTCGGCCTGCCTCTTAACCTTTCTGAACTCAAGAATGTTTTTGGAGAACCAAGATTTGCTCCAAGTTTCGGTTTGACTTTTTTGAGAACTACAGGTGCTAGTATATCAACTGCACAAGTAGTAACAGCTATACATTGTTCTGTAAGAAGGCTGGTATCAGTGGATAAAATGAGGTTTCCCAGAAAAGGAGAGATTGTGTCAGCAAATATTTCAGGTGAACTCTTACATTCCTAACCTGAGAGATAGTTCTGGGGGTGGTGTTAAGTTTGGCTGGTTTCGAGGGAAGCAGCAGAGAGAAGGAAATCAGGGAATGGTCTGACCATGGATATGCTGAAATGTCTGATATGCATTTTTTAATATTGTAAGTAAGAACCCAATCCAATAAGTGACCTTCAGAGTGGGTCAGTTGCTTAATCCACTGAGAGAGGCCAATAGCCTGTAGAGATCAAAGAATCAAATCTGCCTGGTGATCATCAGCGTAGTAAGCCCACAGTGTGAAATCACCCAATATTAGGATATAGGATGAGGTTTTCATAACGTCCCCAATAATAGCCAAAGTTTGTTCTTCAAAATAAAGGGTGGCTATGAGAGGACGATAAAGAGTACAAATTCCAATAGTGGTGTTATGATTAATGCCTATATTGGTAAAGGCATATTGACACTCATCTAATGAAGAGAGTGTGCAAGTAAAGGCCTTAAATGAGTTTTTCAGAATAATCGTGCACTACCCTTACCCAGTCGACAATCAATCCTGAACATTTTAAAACCGGTTGGCAAGGCCATGGAAGCAGCGTGATTGGTAGTATCGGAGAGGCACGTTTGATCTATGTGGGAAAAACCATAAGACCAGTCAAGCAGAGGATCTCGGAACATCGATCCTGCATCAGGAACCTTGTGGCGGACAAACCACTGGTAGACCATTAAAAAGGCATGAAAACACAGATAAAGATATCTTTTGGTTTGTGTTACAAGGAATCAGCCTCAACCAAAAAGGCAGACACCCAGAAACACTTTTGAGGTGTCTTGAACAAAAATGGATCTTTAGACTGGATAGTGTCCGCCGGGCTCTAAATCTGGCCATCAAATGGAGTGGCCTGCTAAACAGATGAAATAGGACTCTCAGCCTGTAGGAGTCTGGCTAGATGAGTCACACTACATGTTCAGTGTATAGGCATCAGAGGTGCTTTGATACACTTTGAGACAACATGTACCTACAGATTAAATGTGTTGAAAGTACTCTATTTTCGAATTGTTTTCATCAGGCTACGTATTCACACAGTATTTTTCAGATGCACACCATAATTCCTGACCATAGGTTATACATACATCTACACCCAAGGTATTTACTAGTAAACATCCTTTTCTTCCTAGGGGCCCTCCTAATAAGGATGAGATGCTGGATGAAAACACACATCGGATCATATACATTGAGAGCACATATCATGATTCCGGAACCTATCCCATTCTGTGAACAGGTACAGATCTCTTTGGTACACAAGACCGAAAAAGTATTTAGATATTTCAAAATTCTCTAAATTATTGCCTGCACCAGCAGACACCCTCCCAATTGTAGTCCCTTCAAATAAGGATGGAACATTTTTTTAAAACACTTTCCATGAGATTAACATCCCAATCTCTTCCTGTGTTTGGAATAAGAACGGTTGAGGGACTGCGCAAAAGTGCATTTATATATACAATAAGTTCATGCACAGAATATCACAGGGCTTGGAGTACATCAGATCTTCTTGAGGCGTACACCATTTGCCAGAGAAGAACTGACACCAGTCCAACATGGCCACCCTCCTTTCTCTGCAAAATCCGTATAGCTGCACACAGGGTTGCCATGGCAAAAGACAACAACATGAAACTATAAGCGCTGACCGACACACTCAGCAGCATACTGGCACTTGGCCAAGTAAAGGCAAGGACTCAACTATCGAGCCGGTAAGAATGTTTACTCTGTAGAGAAACGGATCGACTGGTGAGAGTTCTGATACAGGATCAACTAACACATAATACTGATTCCATAAGCGAGCCGATCAATAGCAGTGGGAGGTGCAAGGACAAGCAATGCTCGGCCACCAGTTCTCTCTTTGACACATGAGATGGGGAGGAGCCATATGACAGCACCATAGAGGTAAGACACTCAGGGCTGCTACGATATGTAACTGGTAACGCGCTAAAGCAATACAGTAATTTTTTGTGTTCTCTCCATTACACAGGCTCGATGACAACATCCCGGGGCCAATTACATCCTCAGGATTAATTACTAGTGTTTTACAAGGTAAGACACTCACTAAAAAACAGAATACCCGCTACAAGCTTAGGCATTGTAATCAATGTAGATTGAAAATTGATGTCAAATTAAACACGTGACATATAAATTCTAGGAGAGGTCACATTATGTGAATTCTCTTTTACAGGGAAACACCCTCATCTGATCGGCATCCTAGTCTTTCTGTGCCTCATTCATACAGCACGGTAAGCTATTCTCCGGCCCTAGTGGGATTCGTTTTCTAGCTACTCAATGAGCTTTTTGAAGAAATGTCCCGGATACAGAACACTCATTTTATTTATTTTGAACTCTTTATAGATACATACCACAGGCAGTGAAGAATCGCTTCCACTATTCGCGTCCTGATGTAGGCTATTATTTAATTTAATTTAATATTTATTGTGCTATAGTTTAAACTATAAACTTTACACAAATTTAACACAACTAACATGATAAAAATCTAACATACTTCAAATACAGTTTTTAAATGTACATGAATTGCAATACAAAATACTGTTAAAAACAAATAATTCACATTATTCACAGAAATATATAAATTTCATACCATCTGTATGAGAATTATTTCATAAAACCTATTCCTCTACAGAGTTATACCCAATCTTGTTTCAATTTGCAACCAAACAGTATACAGAGCTATTAAGAGACGTATACTGTTGGAGGCTATTATATTCAAATGCTGATATAATAGCTAGTCCGAAACACTTCTTTGTCGACTTTCTGTTTTGTTTTAGTATGCCAAAGAGGCTAAAAGACATTGGGCTTCATTTCAAGTGTGCCGGTCTGGTAACGGTGCTGGTAAGCCTACCGGCACCGTTGTTACCGGACCGGCACACTCTGAGTCTGCGAGCAGCTGCCGTCCCACCCACCAGGTCTGACCTGGCAGGCAGGACGGCACCCGGCTGCAGAATTTCCAGGAAGCACCAGCACCGTTATTAACAGTGCTGGTGCTTCCCTCATCCCCATTCCCATTGAGTTCTATGGGACTCAAATGGGAATGGGGATTTACATTTTTTCGGCGCCTGACTACCAGGAACACAGGGGTCGTAATCCCCCGGTGTTTCCATGAAGCCAGGCGCCGGAAAAATGCACGAGTCCCGCGGCAGCCTGCTGATTTTACTGGCACGGCTACCGTCGGACTCGTAATGAGGCCCATTGTATGTTTTGGTTTTTTGTATCACTGGAAACCCTTGATAAAAACAAGGTTTTGTATGTTGTAAATCACCAAGATGCATGTATAATGTATTATATGTTGGAATGGTTTGCTTTATGGGGAATGTGTTAGGCTCACTACACCCTGATGATATGGTACATTATGTATGGAGCCATTAAACAAATACACAGTAATTGTGTTTGGAAAATTGACCAAGTAGACTAACTTCTTGTTTATGTATGTGGTTCTGTCCTGATTCGCCCTGACCTATTGTTTTTGATATTATTTAGTAAATTAGCCACTTCCACGTTATGTCTGACAAGAGAGCCCGTGTTTAAAAGGGCAGTTTTCAAATGGGGTTGGCCAGTAAGTGTGCTGCTAGTACTGAAAAATAAATTATTAGATACACTATTAAGGGTAGGTAGAGCAAAGTCGTGTTGTAGGCAAGTAGTTGGATTACTAGAGGGAGTGGGGTCACAATATTCAACAGGTGACAGGTCTAGTTCAGTAATGTTGGAACTGTCAGAAACCATTGAGGAAAACATCAAAGAATTTGCCGTGGATTTAGAATCAATAACTGAGTTTATAGGCCGTAATAAATTTAACTCACCAACGAGAGCAAGTGATTGTGTAAGCCTGTGCAAATGTGGAGAAGTATAACTTTTTAGAATTTCCGAGTGCCTAGATTTCTTTAGCAGAGAGTCACAGTATAACATTTCTTGCCAATCTGGTCTTTAGCTGCATTGATAAGCCACATCCTAAAATACGCAAGAAAATGCAAAGAAAATGGTAAATGAAACGATCACAGAGCACGAACGCCACAGGCAGGCACAGACCAGCGAGTCCCTCACGTGCCGGCGCCCATGCGCCCGAAATGCAAATAAATAATCCTTCGGACTACAACATGGTAGGGGGTTGTAGTTCGAAGTCAGAAAGGTTCGCAAACAGACTGAAGCAGTTACAGAATGGCTAATCCCCCACACTAACGTGAAATGGGGGTTTAGATTCTATTAAAGACAAGGAGGTGAGTATTATGCATTACAATCTTTACTCTGAAACCACAGCAGCAAAGAAAAACATGTTTACAAGCAAAAAAAGTTGTAAAGAACAGAACTAAATAGAGTTCAATGTCAATGTAAGGGAGCTCCCCATTCCATCATGGAGGACAGGTCATGTCCTGCAGGAGACCAATAAGCAGCGACCCTTCCTTATGTAAGTCCATTACTCTAAACCCAACTCCTCTTTCTGTAGCTGTCTTGAACCAGACGTCCACTGCACAGATCAGATGATAAATGATGAAGACAAATCCAGCGAAGCTCTCGTACCACGCACTCCACATCTTGTAACTGTGAGCCACACTCCTGATCAGAAACTCCACTTGTAGCTGTAAGAATAACAAGCAAGAAGGGTGGGTGGATGGGAAGAACAACAAACCAAAGAATGTTCTCTCTTGAAACACCTGTGTATATGCGTGTCATAACTGCCATATCATATCAAGGGTGGGTGGGTGGGATAATACTCACCTCCTTGTCTTTAATAGAATCTAAACCCCCATCTCACGTCAGTATGGGGGATTAGCCATTCTATGACAAGACAGGAGGCTCATATTATGCAAGTTTGAAGCCCTTGCATTCCATTAGTACAACATGATCAATACAATAGTGACAATATAATAAAAATAATAGGAGAAGAAAATGTTTTAACTGTTTTCATTTGATCAATCAGCTGACCGCAATAGTATTGCCTAAGGCTAGGCTGCCCAAATAACTGTCTTATAAGACATAGCCAAATCCACTGCAAGAAAACAACTGGAAGATGTGCCAATTCCAGCGCTCCTTACAGGCACCCAAACCCAACTGGTTAAAAAGAGTGGGGGGGACACTGAACGAAGCTTCCTATACTAATAGGTTAGGAAAAACCCATCAGAGTAATAAACTCCTCTGTTGTCTAATCAAACATTAAAACACTTAAATTCATACCATCCTTGGGAACCTATTTAGCAAACAAAAGAAGATAAATACTTAGCCCTCCTGGAGATAAAGGAAAATACCCCTTAGGGGGTGAAAGCTTTGTAGGTTCCATACCATGCGTTAAAGGACGATATTGTGTTAGAAAGAGGACATGTCAGATAACTACACTGGGGAACCAAGTGGGAAAGACAAATCTTCATAAAAGGTAAAATGGGAGTAAAAGGTCATTTTATTTTTCTGTAATAGGACGACCTATCCTGAGCTGGGCTGAAAAGCAATAGACTTAACACACAATTGTCCCCCAGACATATGTGTATACTAAGAAAGGTATGTCTTCTGGAGGCAGAAGCAGAATGGAAGAGAGGGCTCCACCTGGAAGGTTAAACCTGCCACACCGCCAAGACAGAGACCTTCAGATCTCCTGAGCTCTTGAAGAACGACTCTGCTACCATGACAAAAGGAAGATATTTACAAAAACCTGACCCTTAAGAGACCGAACTTGGCAAGGAGAAAAAATGTATTTTACATCCAATCGCTATAATTATAGTGATAACTGAACCTCCCTTGTAGATGAGCCAGGTGCTTGGGCCTTGTTCCTTCCTCCATGGTTGATAAATTCCCTAGAGGATCATAAATTAACCGAAGGAGGACCACTAAATTCCATAGTTTTAGCAAAGACTCTAAACTGCAAAGAAAACTGATCACTAAACATTTAAAAGGAGGTTGCTCACCAGAAGAGGCCTAACCTCTATCTTAGCCAATCTGAAGAACCTTGAATCCACCAGTACCCTGTGCTGGCACCTTATTGCAAAACAATCTCCTGTGAAAACACAAAAGGTCTACCTGCCCTACAGGTAACTAGGAGAATCAAGTAATTAACTAAATATATCCCAGCCCTCTGGAAATCGCACTGACAGACCCCTTCTGAGATGGTTAAAATAGAGGCGTTGGAACGCCTTGTGATAGAGGGCTGTAACAACTTGGATGGAAGAAGAGTAGCATTCCCAGACCCCTCTATCCCACCAAGGGATATTGTGTCTTGCCAAAGGAGGAGAAAAACCTCCCTCACTTATCTAAGGAAAAACCTTGCAACCCAGAAGGAGGCTACCCTGAGGACCACACTAAAGCCCCACGTTACACCCTTAAAATAAATACACTCTTGCACTTCTAACCAACCCCCTGACCGTGGAAGGGGGGGCTCTGTTTAACTTAGTGAAATACCAGGACATTGGCGCAAAGGAAAGTAAACTGACGGGAAGGAAATGCTCAGAGCGAGTAAGCACTGGTCAATGAGCCATAACTCCTGTAAAAGGGGAACAGAAACCATCAGGAGATACTCCAAGAGGTGTAATATTATGATGTAATCTCCCCCAAGGATGACGGGAAGGGGACTGAGGGGGAAAAGACTTTGGGATAATTATCATGCCCCTTAAATGAAAGGTTGTGAAAGAATACTGGGACCACTGTCCCTTCAAATACAGAGGTCTGAGCCTTCGTATGCATGTAAGGCTGACTGGCCTCTATGGGGATCAGAGGAAGGAAAAGATTAAGCACATTGCCCATAGCAGAATAGCACTTATATAGTGCTACGAACCCTCAGGTATACGAGTGTTGCTCATCACTACTACCAACGGTGTGTGGTTTGAGGTGTTCACTTATCAATCTCAGCAGGATAAAAGACTGATTCAGACCCTTCCAAATTAGGAACCTACATCAGTAGGCTCTGCACAGATTTGAAAGCCAGCACTCTATTTGCTGCACTGTAGAAAATATATATATAATGAAAGAAACTAAACAACTCTCTTGAGGGTACAGAAGCATGCTTATACTCCTCGAGCAGAGGAGAAATTGTAACCCACGGCTAGACAGTTGGCTGAAAACAGGCCAAGCCTTGGGGGGAAAAACCCCGGGGCGGGCGCCAGAAAGTTATTATTTGGTAACTCATCCCTCTGATACCAGCAAGTGTTTCCAAACACTCCATCCAATTAGTGCAACAAAACTGAACAGTTACCCTCGAGCTGACCTTGTCTCCACCAATAGTCCCAATAGTATAATGAATGTCATAATGGACAAATAGGAAGGGAACACGCCACCCTCTAAAGAGAGCATCAAGCCCTGCAGACTTCAATAGGGACATAACGTGTCATTTTTTCTTCCTCATGTCGAGAGAAAAATCTGCAACTTAATCAGCACGGGTACTGAGTGGAGCAATTGTTATTAGGGAAAGAAAAACCTAAGGAACGGACTGGGTTGTCCTGAAACTAACTAAGGAAAAAAAGGGCGACAGATTTCAACTAAAAGATGAAGGTTAACACCTGAGTGCTGGCTAGAGAGGAAGGTACAACCCCCACATGGGTCTGTTTACAACCACTCCACACACTCTTTTCTTTAAAGTACTAAATGAATGAATAAATAAATAATATAAAATAATATAAAATAATATAAAATATAAAATGCCCAAGGAAGAGGGGTTACGCCCCCACAGGGGTCCAAACCCCGGCCCTTATAGAAGCTGATGCCTACTAAGCTATCCGGGCTACTGACAATCTTGAAAACGCGAATGTGTCCCAGGCATCTCTTAAATATATTGTTTAGCAAAAGAGTACACTGAGCAAGTGCACCTCCACTGCTCACCCTAGCAGGGTGTGGAACCAGCAGTATACAAGGGGTCCCCTCGCAGAAGAACACAGGCAAAGCCTGCCACCGAGCAGGTGACAGCACACCTACAGGGAAGATAATGACAACTGCCACATGCAGCACCTAAACAAAACTGCTGACCCGAGCAGGGCGTGATAACCAGCAGTACACGAGGGGTAACCTCACAGTAGAACTCAGGCAGAACCTGAAACCGAGCAGGTTATGGCACACAAACAGTTAAGGTAAACACCAATGCCATATGCAGCACACAAACAAAGTTGCCGACTTTAAGCGAAGAATACACTGAGCAAGTGAACCTCCAACTGCTCACCCTACCAGGGTATGGCAACCAGCAGTCCTGCCACCGAGCAGGTGACAGCACACTTACAGGAAGATAATGACATCTGCCATATGCAGCCCCTAAACCAAACTGCAGACTTTAATGGAGGGATATACTGAGCAAGTGCACCTCAACTGCTCACCCTAGCAGGGTGTGGCCCTCAGCAGCAAAGGAGGGGTGATCTCGCCCTATAAATCAGGCTAAGCCTGAAGCCGAGCCGGCCGTGATATGCCTATAGCAAGGTGAAGCAGGCCCAGACAAAATGCTATAAAGTTATAAATGAACATTAATTAAAACATATACCTTGTAACAAAATAAAGCATACCCAACAGGCGTATACTAGTCTGTTCACCCTAGCAGCACCCGAGAACTAAGTTCTCAGAAGAAGACAGGCAGCGCCTAAACACAGCAGGAAAACACACACTAGTAGCATAAGGGAAAGAAAAAGAGAGAAAACAGAGGCCATAAATGCCTTAATTCCTGGCAAACCCACGCAAGCAGCGTGAGAATTTAGAAAAAAGGAGCCTTAATAACATGGCACCCACGCGAGCAGCGTGAACATATTAGGCCATCACAAACTCTGCTTGCAAGCAGCTTGAGCAATTCAGGGCATGAAAAAGGCTGCAAATGTAATGAAACCCCCACGCGAGCAGTGTGTCATAAAGGGTTAATCTGCCTTAATTCCTGGCAAAACCATGCAAGCAGCGTGTGAACTTCAGGAAAAAGGTGCCTTAAACACATGGAATACACGCGAGCAGCGTGAACATATTAGGCCATAACAAACACTGCTCGCCAGCAGCTTGAGCAATTCAGGGTCTGGAAAAAGACTGCAAAAGTAATGAAACCCCCACGCGAGCAGCATGTCATAAAGGGTTAATCTGCTGTGGCGCGGGCAGACCTGAAGCAAAAGCTTCTTAGAAGGCTGCGTCATGGCTAATGAGGCAAAGGAAAAATAAACAAAGCAAACATGGAGGCCAAACGGGGCAGGCCTGCATGTGTAACTGAAAGGAATTTCTAACGGAATTACTAGCACAAACAACAAAGCCCTCCACGACAGCTTGAGCAAGGCTCTCACAGCAGGTCTAAGATAAGGAGCCCTGAAGGGAAAGGGGCGTAGCGTAACAGGACACCATAAACCAACAAAAATTCCTCATTGACACCAAATGCTATGTAAAGCAAAAAACACACATTCTCAAAGCAAACGCTTCCTTTGACAAGAGAAATACCATGTAATACTATTGACACAAAGTATTACAGCAACCATTAAAGGCAGCACATGCAAAGGAACTAAAAAGTGACTTAGCTGTGGTGTCAGCAGCAAAGAAAGAGGAGTTGGGTTTAGAGTAATGGATTTATATAAGGAAGGGTCCCTGCTCATTGGTCCCCTGCAGGGCATGACCTGTCCTCCATGATGGATTGGGGAGCTCCCTTACATTGACATTGAACTCTATTTAGTTCTGTTCTTTTTTTGTTTGTAAAAGTTTTTTTTCTTTGCTGCTGTGGTTTCAGAGTAAAGATTGTAATGCATAATATGAGCCTCCTGTCTTGTCATAGAATTTGAATATGAACAGACTTGCAGCACATTTCTGAGTTTCTAAATTAGCAGCGCCGTAAGGGCATCAATAAATCAATAACACCTACAATAAATCACATTTCTTACAGGAATCAGAGTTAATCTAAAAGTTCATCTAAAATCTATAAAGAATGGAGGCTAAATGTGCAAAATAGCAATGTTAGCAGCAACGTTAGCAGCAGGTTATGAAAGTGGCAAAAGTGCAAGGCAGGAAAGGACATCTGAAATACCGGCACAGACCGGCGTGTGCCTCACGTGCCGGCGCTCACGCATCTGAAATGCAAATACATAATCCTTCGGACTACAACATGGTAGGGAGTTGTAGTTCGAAGTCAGAAAGGTTTGAAAACAGACTGAAGCAGTTACAGAATTTGAATATGTGCAGACAGACTTGCAGCAATGTTCTGAGTTTCTAAATTAGCAGTGCAGTAAGGGCATCAATAAATCAATTACACCTACAATAAATTACATTTCCTACAAGTGTACAGAGGAGCAGGGTTTCACTGACGGGCCCATAGATCAGTGCGCACCCTCTAGTACTTATAAACAAGATAGCTGCACCATGTGAGGACTGGGGATGCAGGATTCACTTACTCCAACACGACTCAATAATGAGGACTCAGTAATTTGGCAAAGGGAAGTCCGTTTAATGACAAGTACATCAAACAGGGAAGCAGTTAGAAATCAGCATTGTTGCGACCACCCGTCTCGCTCCGACTTCCTCAAACTTCAGTTGAACAGCAATAGTTATAGGCAAAACTCATCATCATTGACGTCTAATTCTAAAAAACTCGATATGCAATACAATTGGTTAGGAAAGGTAACTTAAGTATAGGTGCTATATCTGTATTTGATAATAGAGCATGCGGATTGGATAATTCTTATCGGGTGGGCGTCTACATCCCACTACATCACAGTGATTGACGTCACTAAAAGTACGATGTCTTATTGGTTCTACTATCTATAGGACTCCAGATAACTTGGTCCATTGTGATTGGGTAGGTTACACCCCTAGACATAAATCCAACTTTTAACTAGTGGCATGCAGAATGGACATCCATGTGCCTGGTGTCCCAAGTTTCACCCTTCCATCAATCAGTATCTTAGGGCTATGTGTCAATTAGTTGGCTGGGTATGGCCTCAAAACTGTGGCTTCTTATTAGGAAAAGTTATGGCATCCTCGGGTCCTGGATGACATCAGGCGGTGGTACTTCTTCGCGCAGGCTCTTATGTCATTTCCACTGGCCTTCCACTAAAGCTCTTTGGGACTCTTCATGGACCGTCTGTAAGTACTCTTCATTTCGTCTCAGAGGCTGGTACGGCTGTCTGATGGGGTACCGTGCTGCCCAGGGTTGTCTGGTTATGGGCGCTTCAACAGGTATGGCTCTTCTGATGTATACTGGGCAGAGTGCCAGTGCAACTCTTTGTTGGTTCATGTGCTCCTCATACGTCACATACCTTGGCGAGTACGCTCCTGGTACCTCGAAATGATGAGAATGGGTGCAAGCCATATCTGGGACCTCCTCTACACAAGAATCGGAGTTAATCTAAAAGTTAATCTAAAATCTATAAAAAATGGAGCCTAAATGTGCAAAATAGCAATGTTAGCACCGACGTGAGCAGCAGGTCCTTAAAAAAACTCAGGGTGGACAAGACAAACAATCCTACTAGGCCTTGTGCCATTCAGATCATGCAAGTGCGACAACGAGAAGTGCATGGGGAAGGAGAAGGGGGAAGCGCAAGCAAGAGGATAGGAGAAAGTGCGATCAGGGCAGCATGGCTCTAAGTAAGTGCAGCCATGGAAGTGCGGTTCTGGGTAAGTGCAAAGAGGCAGGGGGGGCCTTTAGGGGTTACAGTCACAGCCGCTAAGTGCACGGTAGGCCAGGAGGCAGTGCAAAGGAAGACTGGTCATGGAAGAGCCTGTACCCAGTGAGACTCTGAGGGAACCAGACAGGCAGTCGGCGCAGCAGACAGATAAGTTAGCAAGGGAGCGAGAGAGAGAAGGCAGAGGAGAAAAGGAGGGTCTTGAGCTGCTTCCGAAACTTCAGGTGCTCTGGCTCAAGTGTGAGAGGGGCAGGGAGGTCCCATCCAGAGGGAGGCGCCTACAGACGAGAGAGATCTACCCCCCACTCTCTGCTTGCAGAAGCGCATGACACTCAGAGAGTTGTAAGTAGCTGAGCGAAGGGCTCTGGAAGGAAGGTATTTCAGAAGAGAGAGTTGGATGTAGTGCGGGTTCCGGCCCCAGAAAGCAGTGTGGATGATGCAGAGGGTCTTGAACTTGATCCTTGCAGCCACTGGGATCCAGTGGAGAGATTTCAGGGTGGGAGAGATACGGTCCCTGGGCATGAGGCCAAGAATAAGTCTTGCAGTCCGGTTCTGGTTTAGTTGCAGGGGGCGAAGAGTAATGGTAGGCAGATTGAGAAAGAGGCTGGTGCAGTACTCCAGCCTGGAAAGAACCAGGGCTCTGGAAACATTGTGCTTCTGGGGAAATTGAGAAAAGGTAAAATACCTCTGAGGAGGTGCAGCTGGAAGTGGGCCTTTTTGGCAAGGTCCGTGATGTGAGGAGAGAAGGAGAGAGTGGATTCGAAGATGACGCCAAGGTTTTTTGCCTCAGAGAAAGGCGAGGGTAGAGGGCCCAAGGAGGGCGGCCAGAGTGAGAGAGGGAAAGCAGGAGCAGAGGTCCCAATGAGAAGGATCTCTGTCTTACTGGCATTCAGGCAAAGATCGTTGGAGGCGCACCAATTCTGAATCGTGGATAGACAGTCAGGAATGAGAGAGGAAGGAGAGGAGACTGAGGGAAGCCTGAAAGAGAGTTGAGTGTCATCCCCATAACAATGAAAGTTAGAAGAGAAGGTGATGAGGTGGGCCAAAGGAAAAACTCACCACTACCCAATAGCACAATTCTAATCAGTCCCTATCTTGATTGCAACTTCGCTTTCCCGTTTGCAATAAGGTGCCTAAATGTTGTGCCATCTGGGCCGAACGCTGTACCGTTGGGGAATCATAAAGGGAAAGGGGCATACGACCTGTGGGAGTTTTGTGGACAATGGCTATTGGTGGGACGCTGGGGCAATTGTTAAGGTGGCTTAACAAAGACTGGAGGATGTATTAATTCCAATTTCTTTGTTATTTTGTTTGTCTCTATTCTGGTCTTGTTTATTTAGTATGTACTTTCATGCCCTTATGGCCGAATAAAGTTGATTGATGATAATGATGATGAATTCTGGACCTGTCTTGCACACTTGTGATTTGTCTAGGTGGGGAGGGCTCACCATTTATCTTCTGGGTGTAATGGCAGTGGTTAAAATGGAACTGCTGCCAAAGCTTTTGTGACTCTTTACAATGCTCCCATTAATAGTCCCTGAATCTTTTTTCAAAGATCTCAATTAGTGAAGTTCCTGGCACTGACACATAGCTTGCGCCAACCTCCCCATGGTTGTACGCCTCAGGATCATTGCTCTCCAACCAAGAATACCGTGAGTCATGGCCTGGACATTGCTATGCTAATTCACTAACTCACAACACTGGTGAACTTAGGTGTGCCTATGCCATTCTTCCTTTCTATGCATTACTGTATCCCTTTTCTCTAATACATTCCTGTGCTGTTGTTAAACTTGAATTTAGGCATGTTTCTACAACTGCTGCATGCGTTTTCCCCGACTGGCCATCGATAGCCTCGTGTCCACCGCTAACAACATTACCGCCATGTTATGCATGCCTTAAAGTGCCTTGTATAAAAAAGAAATCGAATTTAAGTGTTTTTACATTGTGCAGCCATATTCGTTTTTGTGCTTAGAATGCCTTGTTTAAAATAATCGAATTTAGGCATTTCTGCATCTGTGCAGCCTTATTCGTTTTCGTGGTTAGAGTGCCTTATTTAAAAAAAATCGAGTTTAGGTGTTCTACGTCTGTGCAGCCATATTCGTTATGTGCTTAGAGTGCTTAGTTTTTGTTTAAACGAAATGTAAGTGTTTTTACATCGGTGCAGACACAATTTGCTCTTGTGCTTTCGATTGCCACTAAAGTGCCCTTCATGTGGTTAAGACCTTGTCTATGTTCGGTGCGTATTATTCACTTACCTGTGGAGTCCTTTAATGTGTGCAGCCTGATTGATATTACCCCTCACTCCAGAAGTGGGGCTTTGCCAGTCTGTGTAATTGAACATATTTGACTTATACGCTGCCTGATGTAGCCCCCTGTAACATGAGGTGTGGCTTTGCCAGTCTGTGTAATCGTACCTGTTTGACACATATGCTGCCTGATGTAGCACCCTGTAACATGATGCGTGGCTTTGCCAGTCTGCGTAATTTTACCTATTTGTCTCTTATGCTGCTTGATGTAGCCCCCGTAACATGAGGTGAGTCTTTGCCAGTCTGTGTAATCATACCTATTTGACACATGTGCTGCCTGATGTAGCCCCTGGAACATGAGGCGTGGCTTTGCCAGTCTGTGTAATCGTACCTATTTGTCTCTTATGCTGCTTGATGTAGCCCCCGTAACATGAGGTGAGTCTTTGCCCGTCTGTGTACACACACCACTTTATGTCTGTAACCACATGTCTATCCTTGCGCTTCACCAATGTACTTGTTACGCTCACCTGGTTCCCACAGGGGCGTCGATCGGAACCGGACAGCTGCGGTCTCCACCAACGTGATGCGTAGTGAAGAGATGACAGTCTGGACTGGCCTGCCTAATCTTGTCTGCTGGACTCGTAGAAGTATTCTCCTGCAAGTGGAGAAAGGGATTTAGCCACCCGTGGACTTTAGTGATGGCCCCCCTAACTGTTCTCGTTCTCCCCACTAATCACCTCCGATATCCCCTCTTGGTAACCTCACCGTATGTTTTTAAATGATGAGCTCTCCATCCTGCATGGCATGCAGGGGCGCGTAGATACCAGTTACTTCACTGGTTTGAAGGTACTGGAGGAGTTCCGGAGGAATATTGACTCCAGTGTCTATAAAGTTCAAAGAGTTCAATATGTCCGATGTTCACTCTTGTTCGATTCCCTCGTTAGGTTGCAGCTGGGTCCAAAAGAATATTGCCTGGAGGCAGCTGATGGCGTTCAGGTAAGAGTCTGTATTACCAAACACTGTCCGGTAAAAGTTGCATAAGCTTAACTTGCTGTTTTCTCTCCCTTTATAGGTGCGGCATAGAAAGATGCGGCGAATTAAAGGATAATACCTCCGGTGGTAAAGCAGGTAAGCCTATGGTGGCAAAGAGATTGTCTTTGTCGGTTTTCTCGGCTCACCTTGTTATTCCTTTTGTTTTCCCCACAGGTGCTGGGTTTCGACGAAGAAAATGATGGAGGCAGTGCCGAGTTGAAAGATGCGGTGGACTGGTGAGTATAACGCGGCGCTGGTGCTGGCGAAGCGACGCATGCTGAAATAATGTCCTTCCCAGGCTGGGAGATGTGCTGGGTCCGGAATCAGGTAAGGAATCAAATAATGTCCGTGATCTAACCTCTTCTCCTTTCTTTTCCTTTTGTCTCGGAGCTCCGGATTCGAAGCGGGCGTGGCAGAAGACTGGATGCTGACTTGCAGACACGGTGAGCGTTACGCTGCGTGGTTTAAATAGCCTGCACAGTAGTCCCAGGTAAGAAGTTCCCCAGAACCACACCCGAGTAAAAAATAGTCCCTGTAATAAAATAGTCCCATCCAGGCCTCACGTTGGCTTGGACTCATTTGCAGCATGGTCTGCATAAGGTACGTAAAGTCTATGAGCCTGGCGCCTGTTGGGGTTTGAATGAGTATCTGGATGCCTACTCCCGGGCTGATGGACTCGATCCGGATGCCCGGGGGTAGGCATCATGACAGTACTTTGCACCTTCTGCAACTAGCGCCTAGATGACTCAGGGCTTTGTGCGCTGAAATGAATGCAAGAAATTAAAAATAAATAAATAAAATGGTAAGCGGGCAAGAATCAGGAGGACAATGCTCTCTCTTCCTAAAGATGTGGGGTGGGGGATCGCAGAATTGTTTATCTACTCTAAATCGACCCAGCTCCAAATCTTCCTGTAACACATATGGGATGATCTGAGTAGGTATAGGACTTTTTTTTAGGAAGACTGTGCAATGCATCCAAATAAGGTGATGGACGATTTGTGGTAATCTAGGAAGTATATCCTGCATAACAACCATAGGAAGCCAGTTTTGGGAGTTATCTGAAAGTAGGTAGAGAGGATGCGGCCAATAAGCCCCTTTCTACGTGGTCATTACAACTGAATTCATTATGGTACCACCCCATAGATTTGAGAATGTTGGGCATACAAGCTTTGCAGGTTGTGGGCTTGGAGTGAGTGCATCATCTGGTCGATGGAGGTAAATTCAAATCTTACGAAGAGATTAGGGAGATGCTAGGAGACAAGAGTTTGAGGATTTTTCATTATCTTTGGATAAAGGGGCTAGTATTGGACTCTAAGCACAAGAGAAAAGCGGTCAGAGATTTGACTCCATTCAAGATAGCTATCTGTACAACACAGACTAGGAAGGGAATATCACATCCCAGCATTCCCAGTGAAAAGACCCTTTTATAAAGATCTTTTCACTGAAAGGTCGATTTAGAAAGACCAATCTGTGACTGCACGGAGCGGTCTTTCTAAATCGAACTGTCATGCCCCCTGTCAAGTCCCGAGGGAAATATATGTCACAATATGTGCTGGAGGTGACCGAAGACACAATTTATTGGGCGGAACTTCTCAGTTGGATAAAAGACATGGTGGGGACACCAATGGAACTAAATCCCTTAATTATTTTATTTGGGATGCCATCAGAAAAGAACGAGCAAAATAGGATTTTCAGGCTGTGGAGAGCATTGCGAGAATGGGGAGACTTGTAGTAGCGCAGACATGGGCAGCTTCTTCTCTTCCAGATAAAATAGACTGGCTCCAAAAGGTCTGGAATATCTTTATAATGTGGAAGAACACATATTTGATTAATGATGATCTTGGAACCTTTACTGAGGAATGGTGGGCTTTCCTGGAGCAGTGTTCTCAAAATACAGAGTTGCTTTGAGGGCCAAGTAGCCTTGCCTCTTTCTTGATACATTAATGAGATGACAGATCGAAGGGATACTGTCTGGTTGGGCTTGGAACCACCAGTCTGTGGGAAGGAGGGCGGAACATTGGAAAAGTCACCATGGGATTGTGAGAGCCATCATAAGCACATGCACAGAGCAAGCCATTAGAAGCTATTGGATACTTGCACCATATAACTCAAATAAGTCAAGTATTTTCAAAATTATATTTTTGAAAGTTCCTTTATGTTGAGGCATTCACTGCTGAAGCTGCTGTGAGCAGAGTATCAGCATCCCAGTAAACGGTAAGCTCTGTAAATATTGTATTGCTCTATACGTTAGCTACTATTGTCATTATAGAGATTATGTCACACATCAGACCAATACATATATATATATATATATATATTTATATATATATATATATATATATACTGATTTGCCATCTTTCCCCATGGGACAAACAGAATATTGCCATTACTGGCTTCATGAAGCGATTTCCTATTTAAGACAGATAGTAGTATCTGATACAGATTCTGTCCTTCAGGGTGGAAAAGTGTATTCTGATATATAGTCCCCACCCTGAAGAGGAAGTTGTATTCTGCTACAGCATCTCCCCATACAAGAGTGACATTTATTCTGCTAGATTCTTTTCCTTCAGTGGCAGGACTGTATACTGATACAGTGTATGTCCTTCCAAGGGGAAGTATTATTCTGATACATATCTTCTTCTCTTCTTTCAAAGGCAATGTGACAGTTTGTTCTGCTAAGCAGTCCCCCTATCAAGGTCGAGAGTGTATTCTGCTATCAAGTCTGCCATTCAAAGGGGATTGTTTATTGTGATACAGAGTCTTCCTCTTCAAGTGAGGGAGAGTTAGTCTGATACAGAGTCTCTCCTTGAAGAGGGAATGTTTATTCTGCTATGGAGTCCCTCTGTCAAAGGAGAGTGTATTCTGCTACAGAGTCTCTCCTTTAAAGGGGAGAGTTTATTCTGCTACAGAGTCTCCCTTTCAAGGGGGGAGTTTATTCTGATATAGAGTCTCCCCTTCAAGGGGAGATTTAATTCTGCTACAGTGTCTGCACTTTAAAGGGGAGAGTTTATTCTGATACAGTGTCTCCTCCTTCAAATTGGAGAGTTTATTCTGAAACAGAATCTCCCTCTTCAAGGGGGAAGCGTTTATTCTGGTACAGAGTCTCCCCATCAAGCGGGAGAGTGTATTCTGCTAGAGAGACTACCTATCAAGGGGTCGGGGGTGAAGGCATCTCATCCCCAACAAGATATCCCAAACTCAGAATATTGGACACACCCCACTAGGGAATGAGACCAGGAGAATGGATTGCAGGTAAAACAAAGGTTTATCTGAGAATAGTTGTGCACGTAGAGAACTCTGCTGCCCAGAGAGCGCTCTGCCAAATATTACATAAGCACATTATAAGTCTAAAAAGCATCACTAATGATGCCTTGCCATAGGGGTGCAATTGTACAACATGATTGGAAAATGAGGGCAACACAGTATGTAGCTGTAGGCGATGACCATGTCCAATTGGCGGAGGGTCAAGTGTCACTCCCGCAGCACGTGGGTCATCTGGGCTCATCTCCGCAGGGTGAAGGTCATACCACCGGCAACGTCACATTCCCTGAGTAGCTGTCTCACAATTACAGGATTTAGAGAACACGAGACAAATGGCATTCATAAAAGTCTTACAAAGAATGTGGGTACCTCTTGGAGTTCATTAACAAGTTATGGACAAGCATGCTACCCCTTGTACCTCGGTACCTATAAAACTATAGTCCCAGATACGGGTGCCCAACCCAGGTGGTTTTGATCTACCTGATTCCTCATGATATGAATGAATAGACATGTGTTAGTCTTTGGGAGAAAATATGGATGCTCTGGAATTTGGGATCTAGGCGGGTGTTCTTTTTTCGGTCACTAGTAGGGGTCAGATGTGTATCTGCATCAAAGATCACAGGGGCCTGGGCCTGCAGAATGCGACCTAGCGGGATGGAGTGGAGGGAGCACGGACGGGTTAGTGGAGATGGATAGGCTCTTATGAGGGAGGGAGCCTGTTCTGGTCCCACAAAGTGCAGTGAGCTCATCTGTTCTCGGAGGATACTGGAGATTGTAACAATGAATGTCTGAACTTCCATGAGAACAGGGTTTGTGCAGAGCTTGCAGGAGGCATGGGATGGGGGCTGGGCTGGCGGTGTGAGGCGCTGGGCAGCGAGGGAGAGATGAGGTTTTAGAGATCATTTTCAGGCCTAGTAGAAAAATGGCATCTGGTGCATACAAAATGGAAGCCTCGAGCCATGGTGGAACTTGTATACATCCATCTCTTATTAGTCATGAGCATGTGATTAAACACGGAGTGTGCCTGAGAGGGCGGGAGGATGTCTCCCCCCTTTGGCTCAGGTGAAACTCCTTCATGTGGGAATGGTGAGAGGGGTGAATAAGACCATGTCTCTCCCAACAAGGATTCATTTTGCTATAGAGTGTACATTTCAAAGAAGGGATTGTTCTGATACAGAGTCTCCCCCTTCAAGGGATAGAGTTTAGTTTAATGCAGAGTCTCCCCTTCAAGGAGGAGAGTTTATTCTGATACAGAGTCTCCCGCATCAAGGGGGATAATGTATTTTGCTACAGAGTCTCCCACATCAAGGGGGAGAGGGTATTCTGTTACAGAGTCTCTACTTCAAGTGGGAGGTTCAACAGTATTTGTATGGCGCCTACACAGCAGAAAGTGTTTTCAGGTGCCACAAGACTAAGGGGGAAGGGAACAAAGGAGGAAAAACAACAAAAAACGGTTCTACTAGGCCTTGTGACATTCAGATCGTGCAAGAGCAGCAAACAGGCAGTGCAGGGTGGTGGAGGGGTAGAGTAAGGTGAAGGAGAGGGGCAGGAGGGAAGGGGTGCCAGAAGTTGGGTAAGTGCTAGGAGGATACTCGGGGCAAGTGCTGGGTGAGGCCTGGAGAGCAACTGCTTTGGGAGATGGGGTGAGGGTCAGTTAGTGCGAGGAGGGTTGGACCCGACTCTGCAGTCTAATCAGGGAAGGGTGCCCGAAGACAAGCTGAGGTGGACTGGTCGAGGGGGCGCCTAGCCCCTGTATGACTCAGAAGGGACCAGGCAGCGGGGGCATTAGCAAGGAAGGGGGGGGAGAAAAGGAAGGTCTTGAGAAGCTTCCAGAATTTGAGGAGGTCCGGCTCAAGTCTGAGAGGGGCAGGGAGACTGTTTCAGAGGATGGCTTCTGCTGAAGAAAGAGATCTACCCCCCAATCTCTGCTTGGAGAAACGTCTCACCTGCAGAGAGTTAGAGCTGGAGGACCCGAAGGATTCTAGCAGGGTGGTATTTAGTGAGAGAAAGTTGATTGTAGCAGGCCCAAGGCCCCATATAGCCTTGTGGATGATGCAGATGGTATTGAATGTAAACCTTGCAATCAACAAGAGCCAGTGGAGCACTCTTAGGTGTGGAGAGATGCAGTCCCTGGGCTTGAGGCCAAGGATAAGTCTCGCACTTCCTTTCCTGACTGTACATTTCCAATACACTCCCTCGAAGTATAGAGATCTCTAATTTAATGGCAGACCATTTGTCAATATTACAGGTATGAGAGGACCTTCAATCTTTTCCAACATTAAGTGATAGCCCCTAACCCAAACCTCACCAGGGAATGATTTGGTCAGCAAATCGGACCTGCTGGCTCACCTAATGATCCCCAGTTATCCAGGACCAGGGTGACTTCAAGTGCAATCACCTTGGTGGCACTCTGCCAGATCGCTTCCAAAAGTCTTGCACACCTAGGACCTTACAACAGCAAATGGTAAAAGGCCCCAGTGGGTGTTCTGCAATTCCAGCACCTATCTGGTTCTCAGTGCATCTCTGCAGGCACCCAGAGAATTTTTATTTTGCAGAGTACTTTGTGTGAACCTGCCGGGGTCAGTTTTCCAAAATACTTTTCATGCCTCTATGTCAAATGTAACACTCATCTCTTTCCCCCATGCTGTAAGCATGGGCTTTTTTGGTCTACCCTTACCTCCCCATTTAGCATCTTATACACTTGAGACGCCAATGCTACCTCAAGTCAATGGGGCTCATGAGGGTCCCCCCTTATGTTGCTAAGCTCCTTCAAAACCCCTAGCTAGTAGCAGGTACCTGTACCTCTACTGTTTCTCTAAGTTATTCCTAGTCCTTAGTTCCTCATGCTCTTTAACAAGTTGCCATCACAGACCTGCTCAGCCATCCCAATGCCTTCTATGATTCAACCGGGCCAAAGTATAGGTTTGGCTTCAAACATCAGCTTTGAGATTCTCCATCAGTAGCATTCGCATTCACGTCTCTATTCTGAGATCTAACCACTTTACACCCCTTCATGAAAAGTAAGTCATACGTCCGATTAAGCAGGTACGGCGAAATCGTGAGGCAAGCCCTGCTCATCCACCGCCAAGAATGATCACTTGACATGCCATCTCTATCACCAGCACTAACTTAATACTTAATGCTTCCTTCAAAGGACTCTTTACTGAAAGCCTTTACAGATGACTTTCCTACTTTCCAAGACAGAGGAAATATGTATTTACATAGATGCATACGATCTGGAAAATCAGGAGTTACTGAGGCACAGGAGTGGCGTAATGATCACACAACAAACAATGATCTCAACCTAGGTGGTGATTGACACCTAATATATGGTCCACTGATCAAACTGAAATGCTATGCTAAGGGACACCTCCAACCACATTTTTGTCAGAATATCAAAAATAAAATAAAAAGGGAATACATGCTTCCGCATAGCTGGTTTGACAGATGATTGAGTAGACAGCAGTAAGACCGTCCGCTGGAGACATTTGGGTAAAATGTGCAGGTTAAAGGTTTGAATCCCCAAAAAAAACCTCAACTTTATATCTTCTTATGATTGAGAATCTATACACCACAGCTTTCCTGTCACTGCACCCATGATGTGGAACTCTCTGCCTGCAGGCATTCACAACGAACCCTCATACACAATCTTCCGAAAACTCATCAAAACCTCGCTGTTCCACAAATACGACTAACTACTACCCTGCCCTCCGACCAGTAGCCATGACTATGACCAAGCCAGCCCTGCCATCTGGCTGCACTTCTCCTATTCCTGACTGTATCTTTTTTCCTTACCCCAGGATGTTGTACAAACACTGTGATACCCCATTGTCTGGGCTTACATAAATGCAATAAATGAATAAATAAATTGAGTTCATAATAATAGCAACTGTTTATCTTCAAGTGGTTTTGTGTTTATATGGCAGCAGCGGGGCATATTGAAATAAAATGATAATATATAAACTCTGTGTTTGTTTCGCCAGCTGCATCAGTCCAAACTGAATCCTCAAACTATATGCATATAATACATGTAGCACTGGAATCAACCTATCATCCTTGGTGTATGATTTCTTATAATTGACTCGCAACATCACATCTGTATGTATGGTATGACGTGGCACCAACTGTGGGTTGTAAGCATTTGGCAAGTCACTGAGGAGTTCCTTATTCATATAAAGCGGCCACTGGCCTTTGAGGTCATGGAGCTCTGAGGGAACACTCAATATCCTTTTCACATACAAAAGGAGGTGCTTGGTTCATTATGATATATATGTGTGATCCTGAACTCCTCAAATCCCTTTTCAACATCTTTTGATTTTATGCCGCTTTGTTTCACCACTTAATCTTTCGTATAGTCTCTCCCATCCTATTCCTCTTTTCTTGTAATATCTGGCCTTTTTACCCCAGTTGCCCTCCATTTCTCATGAATACATTATTTATTTATGTATTTATTTATTCTTTAATTGTTTTGGTTTATAAAACATTTACAAAATATAACGATATAGAAAACGAAAAAGAACACAATTGACATTAAGAAAAAAACAACATTCAATTATCTTAACCAAGAATACAATTCCACAATATTTCTCAAAATTTCGCACAAACATTTCACAGAATTGTCACATTTCATAACACAGACTATACTAATATTAACATTCTTGAATTAAAGAATGATTCTTATAAAATACTATTAAGATCAGTGTTTTATATGTGAGCTCACAATTGAATAACTCTAGTCTATTTCCCTTTATAAAATTGAGTGGATAATATTCTCTATATATAGCAAAAACAGATTCTAAGAAGATTAAATACACTATTCTGCTCCGCTGATTCAGCACACTCCTGAAGATCTTGCATGGCCACCTTTCTCAAGTACTACCGAGAGGTTGTTTTAGGAGATTTTAACTCCAGCCTAATTTCCGTTTTCTTTTTTTCATTTTTAAAATAATTTTTAGGTGCAATACTCTCAGGGGGGATGTGTCTCTCCTTACCCTTGCATCCCTTTTCTATTACTGTTGCAGGTGGTAATGTTACAACATTGATTGGGGACCCAGAATCTGTCGGCACACAACCTTTCCATGGTCAGTCAAACGGCCCCACAAATCTCTGAACCGCCCTTAAGCCATTCTCCATACCTTCCTTGACAGTAATCTCCTGAGTATTCACCGCCAAGACAAGGTTTGATGCAATTTCGGACAAAAGCCGTGTCTGTATTTTTAATTCACTCATAACGGTGCCTTGCATGTTTTGAATTATTTCTGCAAGATACTGGAAACCAGTCTCACTTCTATCGAGAGGGCAGTGTTTTCTTGTGTCTTTAGTGCCTCCTCCTCAACCGCAGTTTCTTCTGTAAATTGTTGGGATAAAGCGAGCAAGGTAATTTCGCCACTTAAAAAAAATAGGTGTAGTGAATTGAATTGGTATTTTATTTATATCACCCTTGTACAAAATGGTTTTAGAGGACGATGGGGAAAGGTTAGGTGCGCACCCATTAGACAGTGCGCATTTTCCCAATGCCAGAGGGATTGGGCAGACTCCTCTACAAATAAAGCCTGGGAATGATTCTGTGCTTCATGCCCCAATGATAAGACTTCAGTCTCCTCACTTTATAGAAAGACGCTGCCACTCTCCACACACTCTTTTTGTGGAGAGGGGGGCAGCGGCAAAGCCATAGCTCTTGACAGACTGTCTCTCGTGTTACTCAAATTCAAAGGTGCGGATAAGATATCTTTGAGAGAGGCAGCAGCTCTTTCTTTTTTACATTATAAAGACTCGAGTCTAAATTACCCTGCAGTAGCAGAAAGCCTGTACATAATATAGCGCGACCAACACACGCCTAATGCCATATAATCGACGCAGACTAGGTCACACTTTGCGAAGAAGGGCATTCCATGCACTCTCGTGGATGGTTCGATTCAAAACAGGCAACCACAACAATTTACCTAATTGGGGCCCTCACAGGGTTTTACCCCAGACACTGTACTAAACACACAGCCAGGTTAGCCGGATGCCCGCACGAATCCAGAGGGAGGGAATACTGCGGACACCTGTTTCCAAACACGCAACAATGCAGTGGACTGGGAATCCTCGCTGGCGCTCCGAGGGGATGAGCAACCGGACAGCAGAGTGCTTTAGGTCAAACAGCTCCAATATAGGGGAAACAAACAAGTAAGGAGTTTATATGTTAATGGTTAACTGTTTCATCTCCGTAGTTCCAAAGGGATGAATAGTTCTCCTCACTGAGAACTCCTTGCACTCCTGCAAATGTGTTTAACCTTTAATGTTTAACCTTTTCTCTCCTTCTTTCTAGCCCTCATTGCTTGACTCTTTTCTCAACGTGTCTGCATTTTTTCCTTCCTGCCTTCCCTCATGATCGTTGCCTGTCCTGCATTGAAGTCAATTTTCCACAGTCAAAAGGACGCTCAGCAGCCACACATCTTTTACAATCAAACAGTGAGAGAAGGCAGGAGCTGCATGCTGGAGTTGATAGGAGGCGCTATGTCGTCCCCATATAGCTGTAATAATCTATCACAACCAGCAACACTGTAATTTCCATATTAGACTGGAGATGTGACATCACAACTTGCTTATAATAAGAAAGCAAACTGCAGGCTGTTGTAGGGAAATTGCACTCAGGTACCAAAAGAAAATAAATCAATAGTTTACTATAATGGTTCCATGTGATCATAACAAATGAAATAATAACGAAAACAAGTTGAATTATAAATAACGAACAAATATCGAATTTCTTTTCTCTTTTAAAATGTGGGGGGGTCCCCCCACAAACCCCCTGCTTCTCTAGCGTTATTACTTCCCCACCTCCCCTGTTTTAATCCCTTACCCACCCCCATATATACTTTTTACAAACAATTCGATATTTTTTCGTTATTTATTATTCGTTATAAAAGTTATTCATTATTTTCATTTTGTTTAAATCACTGGATACCTTCTGTTATATCTTATTTCTTCCGGGTTGGATGGTCACAATGCACCCGGTACATTTCCAGCACAGAACCATCACCATTGTCTGACTGATTGATTCTAAGATGGTGCTTGGGTCCACTGTCTGTTAGACCAAGAGAAAGATGTGCTGCTGGAGGCCAGGGAGGCTTTAGAGGGTAGGAAAAAGTGAAGGGTGAATGTAAGCAAGAGGGAGCAAGAGACACAAGTAAAATAGAAACAGCAGAATGAGGACAGCACTAGAAACAAGGAACAGGGAGAAAAGGAAACTAATACAAACGTGACTTCAGTAGACCACAAAAGAATGGAAACCACTGATTAACAGATTAAAGAGACACAAAATGTGGAAAAAGATGAGTTAGAAATGAGGTACAAAAGAGAATAATAAAGTGAACGCTTGACTGGAATAATAAGACTCTGGAGCTAGGAAAAGTCAAGGCAACATGTCGGGAGGATAGCTCAGGGGCAAGCCGCCTTGGAAGCAAGACGACAAAGAGCAACCCAGGTTTGATCCCAGGGCCCATGCTTAGAAACCTCTGGGTATTAAGTGCGTTATAAATAACCTACCATATCATATCAGAGAAAGAGGCAGAAAATGAGAGAAATTCAGAGGAAAAATAGAAGAAAGTGGCAGAACATAAAAAAGGCAGGACCACAAACAAGACCAGAGGTTTGATGGTACAAGGGTTGGCAGCCATGTATGCATTGTATAGGGAATAAAATACCCCAATTGTATATAAGAAGTTTTTGCAAGCTGCCTTACAGCTCTGTGACCTCATTAAGCCATAAAAGGCTTAAGGCCTCATACATCCGTGTGGTCACAGACCCCCTGTGTGACTCTTAATATCCTTTTAATTTGCATTTGAGGGTACTTTGTACAACACGTTCTAACTATTCATCTCTGCATCGCAAACAATCAAGGAGGGCCTTGTTGAACCTAGAAAGCACTTAGGGTTTGTTGGCAGTGCCAACAGTAATACAATGGGAATTAACCCCCCATTGACACACTTCATTACTCCGCATAGAAATTCAGCCATTAGTACTTAGCTAAAGTAAGAAAAATCAGCATAATGTATCGCTGCATTACTAAGTACAACTGTAAGGTCCGTGTTCCTTAACGTACAGTATTTAAAATCACGTATTACAGGAAATCAATAGGAAATTAAATTGTATGTTATTTAACCTAGTTGAAATATGCATGCTGATTCACATTCATACACATCAAGCCTTTGCACAAAATCTGCCACGCAGCTCCATGCCCTGCTGTGATGTGGGGTGGGTGGTCTGCGCACCAGTCCAGAAGAAAACGGTGGCACAGTCTACTTTATTATCATAGTGTGCAGGATAGCTCGCAGGATTTTAGGGCGACGCAAGGGTTCTCAAGAGGGGGACTGCATTCACCTCCGCGTGAGCCCACAGCCCCACTTCCGCCAAAGAGAAGAAGCAGGTTTTCCCAGGCTGTCCAGACTTGACTCCACTACCTGCTTCTGTCAAGGATTGGTCAGACCTGATCCCCTGGCCCTTCCTTCTTACCGCCAGAGCAAAGATAAGAAGGCTAACCACTCTTGCATCCTACAATAAGGATGACATACATGAACCAGGGGTCAAGTCGTAAAAAAAAGTGGGGGCTCATTAACATACAAATTGAATGTGGCATCACCAGAAATTAGCATATCAAGGTGCCCTCTGAAAAAAGTGGAGGCGCTGTGTCCACCCGCGTGTAGCCTCTATTGAGCCTTGGGCGGAACTCCAAGGAGGGAAAACATCCAAGGAGAGTTGCTATGTTTGTGCTCTCTTACCTTATGCCAGGGGAACCTCTCAGATATGTATAGCTATAGATGTAGCAGTACAAAAAGCTCATTGCCTTACTCACCTTGCACTCTGCCAAACGAGGAGACAGTTCCAGGGTCGGACAGCATCATTGGTATGGGTGACTGAGAAGACATCTCCAAGAGAAGATAAGACTCAAAGACAAGAGGAAAATCAGAGACAAGGAATTCAGTGACAACATATGAACAGCATGGGACAAATGGAGCAGGAATCAGAAGAGAAGAAAACAAGATGCTAAATTGTCAAGGAGAGAATCACAAACATATACGAAGATGCAAGAAAAGAGGTCAGCTGCAAATCAAGGGAACAGTACTGACTGCAGAAGGATGGGCTGAATGCCTGATCGTATGTAAAGCATTAGCAATAACAGGAGGTTATGAGCCAGTTATAAATACTTCAGAGAACGAATGTTAGCATCATTGGCCGAAGATTGTGAAACTGCTAACGTGGGTCGATGATAAAGGAGGACCTTTGCAGATAGTACCTTTTAGCTAGTGCATCCCTGTGTTTCAGGAACAATTGCACTGAGAAAGTTGGAATGAATCAACAGTTTGGCTGAATTTTCGATGTATCAGGCATGAAGGATGGACAGTAGTGTTAATGGATCACTACTGGGCCTGTGGATCCAGAGCCTAAATGAAATTAGCCAAGGATTGGGGAGGGACATTCTCCCTAGTAATCATTCATGTTCCAGCATTAGTGATTCCCAACAGTGACCTGAACATTGGGGAGTTTCCAAAAGCAGATGCTCACTTAAGGAGAAGAAAGTCAGTCAAATTTCTCAATCGAACAACAAGGAAGAATTACGTTTCAGCTAAATCTATAGAAGCCTTTGATGCCATTCCGTATGAACACAGGTTGTTCAGCACGACTGCTTCAATATTCACGATTATCTTTATGCCAGGGATCCAGACGATGGACATGATTACAGCAATGGAAGGAGTTGTTTGCACCAAAAACTGGGCCATCACGTTGCACATTCATACCTTCTCACAATGACGAGAATGGGACCTTAACAGAGGCCATTACATTGCTGACAAACCTGCACAACAAAATGGAAGATAATGTAGAAGATACTGCAGATGACAGCTGATTTGCATCAATCTTCCCATGGGTTCCACAATGGATGGCAAATATCTTCAAGTTTCTTGGAGCACTATTGGTGATGATTATGTTTGGATGCTGTATGATTAGCAAATAATGATCTTCATTCCTACTGCTTTTTTGCTTAGTATAATAATCACACAGTGCAAGAAGACTGCAAAAGGAACCACAAGAAGTATGTGGGAAGATGGGTTTACTGTAACCCGAATGGACAATGTAGCCACATGAACTGGAGCATTGATGACCATGTAAAATCAGCCGGATCTTTGAAAGGAGTAATGAAAATATGGACCCCAAAGAAACACTTCTTCAAGAGAGGATGCCTAGATGCGAAGTCTGATGAAGGAGTGGTTGATCAATCAACCAGAGGGGGGAGTGTAGAGGTGGAGCCAAATGCCTTTACCAGAAGTACCACCCTGTCTTGCCTATATGTTGGGAGTGGAAATTGTGACAAGTAAAACACCAATAATGATGCCTATAACACGAAAAGGCTTTGAGACAAGGTATCCATTGAGAAAACCTTTCTTTATGTATCCTCAGAGAGCTGAAGGTCTCGTAGGGGAGATCCCTGAAGACGTGTAAAGATGAATGAAAGAGAAGATTGGTGATGTCACATAAAGCAAAGACAACGCACCAAGAAGAGATGGCAAGCGAGAAGATGCGTAGATGGTATAGAATCTGTGTCAGGAACTCACAGGTGGCAAGCGTGAGCAGGAGGACTCAGTATAAAGATAACTATTTATTTGACCAGGAAAAAAAGAGCTAAAGGCCAAGGATATTCTTATTTCAGGAGACTTCTTTGTATTGTATGCAGGGCAAAGGCTTGGCAGGCTCTTAAACGGTCCCCAAAACCACAGAAGGCTAAGGAACTACATTACCCAGAAGTCTTGTGTGGCCACGAGCCCTCTGGGCCCTTCAGAGCAACACCCAATGCTCTGCGAAGGCACGCGGCGCGCACAGACTATGCTGCTTGTGCTTGCAGATACGAGAGGATCAAGATGGGTATGCAGAGGGCTCCTGCAGGCCGTCATCCGCGGGGCTATACCCCGCCTGTGACTACTGCAGGCCTGCACCCTGCTACAGATAAGTGCTTATGCTTTTGGGGATAATTCTAAAAACGCTCGTGCACGTAGTGTTTGGACAAGCCATAGGGGCCAAAGTACTGGAAGTAACTCAGACAAGCGAAAGAGAACGCAAGCAGCGTTCGGGTACGCATTTCCTCTCATAGCCTGTGGGAAGTGTGTGTGTGTGTGTTAGAGTGCATACAACTCACAGGAGTCATTGAACAGCTCAGCCGAAACTCCGGCACCGCAGACCAGTTTAATCGCGTTCTTGTTTCGCCGGAGGGCAGAGGCAATTGAAAGTCATAGAAAACATGCATGTGCACATTGACGCATTATCCAAAGATCTCACATATCACTTTGGTTTCTTTATAGCGGCGCACGCCGTAGCAACACAAACTCGAGTGAACTTGGCCCAGCCGGCCCTCCAGCTGCACGACAATCCAAAAGCTAAGTGCTCTTACCTTGTATTTTGTTTTCCACATGTTGGTTGTGAGTCTCAACAACCAGCACCTTGTACATGTTCTAACCTGACTAGCATGTGTTAGCAAGTTTCATGTAGGAATCGTAAAGTAATATAAAAAGCATTGTCACAGTCAGGGGAATTCTCTACAGGAGTGCATGCCATTAATGCAAACCTCAGGGTGTCAAAAAAACAAAAAGTGCTAATGAATGCCTGAAATTGAAGGCAGGTCTAAGCAGGTCTGGGTAATATTGTGTGCTGTGTATGGGAGTGAGTGGGCGGAGTACCTACGAATCTCAGGAACCCCAGGAAGGGGCAACGGCTGCATCTTACCCTAGAACTCGCACCTACCCATCCAATACCTCCACCTAACCCTCAATCCGGGATCTCTAAATCCCCTTAGCTATCCAATCCAGCGGACCCTAACCCTCTTTCCCCGGCAGGTTATGGAGGCTTGAGTCAATATACTTTCCAGGCACCAAGACCCTACGGGCAGGCAGGTGTACGTGCTACCTCCGCACAAGACCAGGGAACCCTGACAATCTGATGGCGAAGTAAAGAATTGTGTGTCCTTTTATGTGCAGAGTGGAGATTGCACATGTGAAGAGCATTGAAGAAAATGCAAACTGTTTATAAACTGTACAGATTCTGTAACGCAAGTAGATGAAGTAATCATGAAGACTAGCTATGCGTAGTGAATAGTCTGCAGGCGGTGCCACCATTATATAGAATCTAGATGTTCCATGTCGCATTTTAGCAAACCAGGATCTCATGAACAGAAGGGCTGAAAGTGTGATGCAGCAGATAAAAACAGCTGACGATCAAGAAAGAATCGAGAAGGATGCCTGGCCCACTGTCAAGAGCTAAGGCAGCCGAGAAATGGGTTATCTATCTGTAACGCTCACCTGATTCCCACGGAGGCGCGGGTCTTGGCAGGAAGGTGTCCGTAACACGAAACGTGATGTGCAGGATTCGTTTGGCTTCTGGGGTCGAACCTCTCCGCACTGTGTGTCGAACTCGAAGGGTGAGGCTTCTGCAGGTGAAATAATATGGGGGTTAAAGGTCTGGGTGGTTGAATGTTCCTATCTCTCTCCTCCCAGTTTGTCTGTTGAACCCCCCTCCCAGGTCACGTGCTCACCTTAGATAGGTGAATGCTGAGCTCTCCATCTGTGTCTAGTGCAGGGTGCCGTTGCCAGTTCCTTCACTGGTGAAACGTTGGCCTCTTGGCTTCAGAGGATGAGTACCGTCGTTGTCTGCACGACCGGTAAGTTTCTGGACACCTTTAGTCTTTATAGTCTTTTATGCGTGGCAGTGAAGCGCCTGGAATTGCGTAAGTATGGCAAGCGCTCTTACTGTCTCTTTCTTTGTCTTTGCAGGCGACGATGCAGAAAGAAGAAATCCGGAATTCGCCACGCGCCGGTGAGTGTAACACTGCTGTTGTCTATGCAGGTGAAGATGCAGCGTGAAGAATCCGGAATGCACAGCATGCCGGTAAGTAGAATAATGCTGTTTATCTTTGTGCAGATGCAGCGTGAAGAATCCGGAATGCACAGCGTGCCGGTAAGTAAAATAATGCTGTTTGTCTTTGCAGGCGAAGGTGCAGCGTGAGACACGGCCGCTGCCGATGGATCAGGTAAGCAAACACTGCGTGTGAAAGTTCGTTCTGCTAACCTGTTGTTTCTGATCTTTTGCAGGTGCTGATGTTGCTCGGATACCGGAATGGTGAGTATAATTCTTGCAGGTTCAGGATCCAAAGAAGAAAAGCTGGAGCAGACTCGGTGAGCGTTCTGCTGCAGATGCAGAATAACGCGAAGCACGTTTCATCAATCGGGTGTGGTTTAAATAGCCTTGGAGTGATGAGGCGTCTCCTTCCACGGCACCGCCTAGGTAAGAAAAGAGTTCCTGCTTCCAGAAGGGTTCCAGTGCTGTATCCAGGGAGTGAAGCTGCCCCACCCAGGTAAGAAAAGTAGTCCCAGTTCACCGAGGACTTTTAAGAGTCTGGCAAGTCAGCAGCATGGTCTGCCGCAGGTAAGTCCACCCAAGCATCTTCACACCAATGATGAGCCCGGCGCTTCCAGTGCCGGGACCAAGGCTTCTGATGAGCCTGGTGCCACCGGCGCCAGGACAAGGTCCAAAAGGTCCCTGTAGGGACCGGCTGGTGCCTAGGACCAGGGTTAGGGGCCTGCTTCCAAGGACGTTGGGCTGATCCTGGCTCCTTGGAAGCAGTGATCATGACAGTATCCCCCCTCAAGGCCCCTCCTAAGTGTGTCTTCTCCGGGGGCTTTGGCTTGTCGGGGTGATTCAGATGGAATCTCTTGACCAGACGAGGTGCGTGGACGTGTTCTGAGGGTTCCCAAGACCTTTCCTGGGGACCGTATCCTTTCCAATCAACCAGATAGTATAATTTAGACCTGGAAATTTTGGAGTCTAGGATGTTCTTCACTTCAAATTCGAGTTCCCCGTCTACCAAAACGGGTTCTGGGAGTTCAGTCAATCGGGTTTCTGGTTGTACTGGTTTTTATAAGGAGACATGGAATACTGGATGTATTTTCATATGCGTAGGTAATTCCAATTTGGCAGCCACCGGATTAATTATGGCAGATATGAGGTAGGGCCCAAGGTATCTCGGGATGAAAGTGCGGGGTCCTTTTAAAGGCAGGTGCTTAGTGGATAGCCAGACTTGATCTCCTACAGCGTAGTGAGGGGCCTCTTTATGGTGCCGATCGGCTGCCTTTTTGAATTAAGCTTTAGCTCTTTGCAGATGGGCAGTGGCTTCCTTAAAAGCACAGGTGATCTCCGAATGCAAGTGATCCACAGCAGGTGCTTCAATTTCTTGGGGAGGATCCAGGTTGGAGGTTCTATGATGGTGTCCATATAACAAGAAAAAAGGAGTCTTCCCGGTTCCAGAATGAGTCGAATTGTTGTACGCGTATTCAGCGATCCAAAGAATGTCCTTCCAGGGGTTTTCTGTTTGTTGGAGCATGCAGCGTAGATATTGTTCTAGTGTCTGGTTTGTCCTTTCGGTTTGTCCGTCAGTTTGGGGATGGTGACTGGTTGAAAGTCTTACATCAACTTGGACCAGACGACCGCAACTGTGCCAGAAGTGGGAGATGAATTGACTTCCCCTATTGGCGACTAAAACCGAAGGAAAATCGTGTAAGCGAACGATGTTTGCCAAGAATTCCCGGGCCAATACTTAGGCTGAAGGCAGACCCTTCAAGGGTATGAAGTGAGCCATTTTCGAGAATAGATCCACGACTACTAAGATGGTAGTATATCCCAAGCATGGAGGTAAGTCCGTGATAAAATCCATGGACAGGGTATGCCATGGACAGGGAGGGATGTCAAGTGGCTGTAATAGGCCGGCTGGTTTTTGCTTTTGACTTTTATTCTGGGCACACACACCGCAGGAGATTACAAAGTCTCTAATATCCCTTTTCCACGATGGCCACCAGAAATGTCTTTTAATCTTTTCCATGGTTTTGGTAATGCCAGGGTGCCCCTCCATTAGAGAATCATGATAACCGGAGATTACTTGTTTTTGTAGTTTCTCACAGGGCAAGTGCAATCGTCCTCGGAAATATGGTAGGTCTTGATCTACTGAGAAATCTTTTCCCTTTAATTGCCAGTCCTGCAAATCGGTCGGAGTTAGGAGCGATTTCACCGTGGTCTTCATGTCTTCGAAAGATTGAGTGCTGACCAAACCCAAAATCCTTTGTTCTGGGATTATGGGTATTGGATCTAGATTGACCAAATGTTCATCTACTCCCATCCGGGAGAGGGCATCCGCTTTTCCGTTCTTACTGCCTGGCCGATAAGTAATTATAAAGTCAAATTCTGCTAGAAACAGAGCCCAGCGAAGTTGTCTGGAAGACTGAGCTTTGGCTGTCTTTAGGTATTGTAAATTGCGGTGGTCAGTCATTACGGTGACTGTGTGTCTGGCTCCTAGAAGATAATGCCGCCAGGCTTTAATGGCCAATCTGATGGCCAAAAGTTCCTTGTCTGTAATTGAATAGTTGATCTCAGGAGGCGAAAACTTGCGGGACCAAAAGGCAACCGGATGTAGTTGGTTTGTGACTGAATCTCTTTGTGATAACACTGCTCCCATAGCAAGACTAGAAGCATCTGTTTCCATGATGTAAGGTAGTTCTGGGTGAGGGTGTTTTGAAACAGGTGCAGAAATGAATTTAGCTTTTAAGTCTTGAAAAGCTTGTTCCGCTTCAGAAGACCACTCAAAACGTTTGTTCTTTTTCAACAGAGCAGTGATGGGCTGGACTATCCGGGAAAATTCAGGAATGAATCTGCGATAAAAGTTAGCGAATCCTAACATGCTTTGAACTCCTTTTACAGAGGTTGGTGATGGCCACTTGATAATTGCATCAACTTTCTTTGAATCCATATGGACTCCATTAGGTGACAATATGAATCCCAGGAACTCGACTTCCGTTGCGTTGAAGACGCATTTCTCAAGCTTAGCAAAAAGACTATGTTGACGCAATCTCTCGAGAACCTTTTTAACATGTCTCTGATGTTCTTCTTCAGATGATGAATAGACGAGGATGTTGTCAATGTAGACAACTACACATACGTCAATGAGTTCTCTAAGGACATCGTTCATAAAATATTGGAAAGCAGCAGGAGCATTACACAGTCCAAAGGGCATCACTTGCTATTCGAATAGCCCGTACTTGGTGCGGAAGGCCGTTTTCCATTCATCGCCCTCTTTGATCCGTACCAAGTGGTAGGCTCCTCTGAGATCCAGCTTTGTGTATATACAGGCATCTTTGACTTGGTCCAGGAGTTCAGGGATCAAAGGTAACGGGTATCTGTTTTTAACAGTGATCTGATTCAGGGCGCGGTAATCTATGCAAGTCCTAAGGTCTCCTTCCTTTTTCGAACGAAGAACAAAGCCGATGAAGCTGGAGATTTTGAAGGACGGATAAACCCGTTAGCTAGGTATTGGTCCAGGTACTGTCTGAGGTGAAGGTTCTCTGGCTCGTTGAGGGCATAGATCCTGCTGCAAGGAGGAGTTGTTCCAGGTATCAGATCTATTTGACAGTCGTAAGACCTATGAGGAGGTAGGGTGTTAGCTTGATCCTTCTGGAAGACGTCTTGGAACTCCTGGTATTCGGGAGGTAATTTGAGAATCTCCTCAGAAGAGATCGTCGCCAGTGAAACATCAGGTCGAGGATAACAAGTGGTAGAACACTCTGGAAACTGAACCGTCTTTGCTCGCCAATCAATCTGAGGGTTGTGCTTCTCTAACCAAGGGATTCCCAGAATGATCTGGAACTGAGGAGCCTTGATTACATCGAACACTATTCTCTCCCGGTGTCCATTATGACTCAAAAGCGTCACTTCTTGGGTGGCATGCGTTACTGGTCCGGAGGCTATCTCCGTGCCATCCACAGTAGTGATGACGTCTTTTACTGCCTTAGGGACAAGGGGTAGATTCATCCTTGATACCATTTCACGGTCCACATAGTTACCGATTGCTCCGCTGTCAATGTAAGCTTCAATTGCATGCAAACGATCCGGGCGTTCAGGACTAATGAGGACCATGTGTATCACGAAATGCGAGGTCACGGGACAGATCTTAACGCTCGGCAAGAGGACCTCTACTCTTGTCGGGCGAAGTCGTTTCCCTGCTCAGAACTTGTGGTACAGGTATCAGCGGCTCCTACAGTCTTCTTAGCTGGTTTCACGGGACAGTCCCGAAGAAAGTATCCTGAATTACCGCAATATAGGCATAATTGCAGCTGCCTTCTTCTTTCCCGCTCTTTCTGGGTTAAGGGTCCTCTCATGCTCCCTATTTGCATGGGTTCCACAGTGTCAGCTCCCTTATTCGAGGTCTGTGGTTTGGAAAACACTCGGGTATCAAATCTGGAATGATCTGCCTTCCTGTTCTGTAGTCTATGGTCTAGTTGGACAACTAAGTCAATATAGTCTGAACATTCTTGTGGAGGATTCACAACCTGCGCTAGCACATCCTTGAGCTCTCCACGCAGGCCTCTGTAGAAAAGCGTTATTCTCTTGTCCTCGGGCCATTGTGTTTCCACTATGAGTCTATTGAAAGAGGCTATATAAGTCAAGAGGTCTTGGTTACCCTGTCGTAATGAGAGAAGTTCATTGTCCAAGGCCTGCCCTTGTGCATGTCTTGCGAACAGTTTCTCCATGCTGGCCTGGAAGGCTTGAAAATCGTGTAAAACCGGATCATCCTGGGTGACTAAAGGGATCGACCAATCTGCAGCACAGCCACTGAGATAAGAAAGCACGAAAGCTACCTTGGCCTGGTCTGTTGGGAATGCAGCTGGTCGACATAAGAAATGCAGGCGGCACTGGTTGATGAACACTGCAAATTTCTTTGGATCACCAGCAAAGCGTTCGGGCGGAGCCAAAGGCACATTACCGGGCAGATTGATTTGCACTGGATTTGAAGCTGATGCAGAAGGATAACTCCCTCCTGGAACGGGCAAAGGTGTCTGTCCTGCCTGAGTTTGTAACAACTGCCTAGCAAGGTCCTCTGTTTGCTCCTAAGAAATTATCAGTTCTCTTCTTAGAGAGCTCGTTTCCTGGCGAGCTGCATGTACTTCTGCTCTTAATTCCCCAAGCAACTGGGCTAGTTGATCGGTATCTGAAGTTTCCATTGCGCCTGGGTAGGAGTTTAGTGGTGGGCTTCGCGTTCTGTAACGCTCACCTGATTCCCACGGAGGCGCGGGTCTTGGCAGGAAGGTGTCCGTAACACGAAACGTGATGTGCAGGATTCGGTTGGCTTCTGGGGTCGAACCTCTCCGCACTGTGTGTCGAACTCGAAGGGTGAGGCTTCTGCAGGTGAAATAATATGGGGGTTAAAGGTCCGGGTGGTTGAATGTTCCTATCTCTCTCCTCCCAGCTTGTCTGTTGAACCCCCCTCCCAGGTCACGTGCTCACCTTAGATAGGTGAATGCTGGGCTCTCCATCTGTGTCTAGTGCAGGGTGCCGTTGCCAGTTCCTTCACTGGTGAAACGTTGGCCTCTTGGCTTCAGAGGATGAGTACCGTCGTTGTCTGCACGACCGGTAAGTTTCTGGACACCTTTAGTCTTTATAGTCTTTTATGCGTGGCAGTCAAGCGCCTGGAATTGCGTAAGTATGGCAAGAGCTCTTACTGTCTCTTTCTTTATCTTTGCAGGCGACGATGCAGAAAGAAGAAATCCGGAATTCGCCACGCGCCGGTGAGTGTAACACTGCTGTTGTCTATGCAGATGAAGATGCAGCGTGAAGAATCCGGAATGCACAGCGTGCCGGTAAGTAGAATAATGCTGTTTATCTTTGTGCAGATGCAGCGTGAAGAATCCGGAATGCACAGCGTGCCGGTAAGTATAATAATGATGTTTGTCTTTGCAGGCGAAGGTGCAGCGTGAGACACGGCCGCTGCCGATGGATCAGGTAAGCAAACACTGCGTGTGAAAGTTCGTTCTGCTAACCTGTTGTTTCTGATCTTTTGCAGGTGCTGATGTTGCTCGGGTACCGGAATGGTGAGTATAATTCTTGCAGATTCAGGATCCAAAGAAGAAAAGCTGGAGCAGACTCGGTGAGCGTTCTGCTGCAGATGCAGAATAACGCGAAGCACGTTTCATCAATCGGGTGTGGTTTAAATAGCCTTGGAGTGATGAGGCATCTCCTTCCACGGCCCCGCCTAGGTAAGAAAAGAGTTCCTGCTTCCAGAAGAGTTCCAGTGCTGTATCCAGGGAGTGAAGCTGCCCCACCCAGGTAAGAAAAGTAGTCCCAGTTCACCGAGGACTTTTAAGAGTCTGGCAAGTCAGCAGCATGGTCTGCCGCAGGTAGGTCCACCCAAGCATCTTCACATCAATGATGAGCCCGGCGCTTCCAGTGCCGGGACCGAGGCTTCTGATGAGCCTGGTGCCACCGGCGCCAGGACAAGGTCCAAAAGGTCCCTGTAGGGACCGGCTGGTGCCTAGGATCAGGGTTAGGGGCCTGCTTCCAAGGACGTTGGGCTGATCCTGGCTCCTTGGAAGCAGTGATCATGACACTATCTTCAAGAGATACAATGAACGTGAGCAGCAAGATGAGCCCCTGTTAAGGTGTGAAGGAAAGATGCCATGAGTGCCAAGTTTTTATTGATTTAATACCATTAAATATGAGAAGAAGGAGCTCAAACACGGTCTCCTGTCACATGGGCTGGATGAACGGGGAAAATGGGCAAGCTACGCAGAGACTTGAAGATAAGAGCGTGCTCACACTCCCTTCTATTCACAGGACCAGTGATACTTTGCAAGGCCGAGTTCAAAGACAATTCAATTGGCAGAAGGCATGAGTGATGATGATGTGAGGCTAATTGGGTGGTGAGACATGGCCAAGTCCACCCACTAACACCTGGGGTCCCAGCTTGTGTGCCGCTAGTGAGTGGAATATACCAGAAGGTTACAAGCATGCCAACCAATTGAAGGGGGCCACGTAGCAAAGAGCCCTATAGTTTGAGAACCAATGACACATTGTGTATTTGATGACAACGAAGATGACTTGCACCAAGGGTGGGCATAGTTGTCCACCTGACCGTAGAGACCCAATCACAATCCTATCCCCCATAGAAAGTATACCTAGATGTTCCCCGTAAACCAACCACAATCCCAAGTAAGTTCTCTTAGTTTTCCACGTAGTATGACATCAATGATGACAAGTTTTTACTCTAGTATATTTTTTCATGTAATACGTTGAGATTATGCTGTGTGATGTCTGTTGATGTCCGTTGTATTCCCTGTTTTAGACAATTGAGATTAAAACAGTTTTGTTTTGCTAACTTCCTGAGTCGGCCTTATTATCTGGTGTAAGAGTAACTTCTGCATCCCATCCATCTAATAAAGTGCTATCCCACTTTAAAGAGCTACAACGGTTTAACGCTCTCCCCAAGACAGCCGCACAGCAGGCAGCTGTCCTGGGCCCAGCCATGAAGGAAGCACACCTGTTCAAATGGAGTAGCCTCACACCAGGGTGCTGCATCTCTTAAGGCTTTTGTTCTCAGTGAGAAGGGAAGGGGGCAGGATTATGATAGTCAGAAGGGCTCTGTAGAAGGATAGGAGACTTCCACCATCTGGATTCTCACTGTCCCTCTCTCTCTTTCCTGTCACCTCCACTTCCTCTGGAGCAAAGCAGTTTGGGCGTGACATCAGAAGGGCAAACTCCTCTCTGTTCAAGAGCAGGGATTGGACCACTAAGGCAGGCTATCTTTAGCCTAATCACTTGAGGACTGTTGCCTTTCAAAGAAGGTGTCTCCCACCCCTTCTTCAGATTCTCTCAGATCTACTTTAAGACCACTCAGATTCGCTGGGAAGATCCTACTGGACTTTCTCTGGGAGAGTTGCACCCTCCAAGGCCCTCAGGCTGAGGTGAAGAAGGAATCATCCAAGACACAAGGAAGATCTGTTCCATACCCACTCCCAGGGCACATCAGGAGTGACCTCTGCTGTGGATCAGGACCTACCACTCTGCACCAAAATCACCCGAGCTAGGAGAGCAGACCCTGAATGGAACCATTTTATTCTCAAGCCCCCCTGAGTGGGCCTCACAATAACCGGAGAGCCAGCCCAGCCAAAGTTCCCCGCACAGATTCGGTTGATATGAGTTTACCGCACCTGGAACAAGAAGGAAGTCGCAGTTGCTGATTCCTGCGCTCCTCCACCACTTTCACTTACACTTTCAACCAGGACAACACTGGATCATGTCCTAGATAAAGCTCATCATCTGCTAGGCCCGAAGCGACTTCTCAATGCCAGGTGCCAAAACGAATCACTGGAGAGTCAAACGCTGACTCTAAACGGGGGTTACAACCACAGCTTGACCCCGCTAGCTTGTGTACTGGTACCTGATACGCACCCAAGATCACCACTTCAATGACCGTCGCTGGCATCTGGAGCATCACTCATCGACCCCTCCTGGCAGCTAAACCCCGAGTAGGGAATGGTTGTCTGGTAGAAGGTTTCCTTTCCTTCCGCACAGCGGTTGTCAGTGTCATTCCAGTGGAAGGCCCAGCATGTAAGCTACCCTTTGAAAACAACCGCAAGAGATGCTGTGGTACTGTGCGATGAAGGTTGCATGGTAACGTCTTCCTCAACATAGCAAATGTAGTCTGATATACTGCCCGTATCAATAAGGTGGACCCATCTACAGACCAGTGTAGGTGTTCTATTCCAAAATGGCACAGCGATTAAATTGTTTCTTCATCTTCCTGTTGGGGAAACTGAGCATTAAATTCAATACGCAACCCCAGCATCAAAGGGAGAGTCAGTAGTTATTTCCATACAGCTGTACAGCAATGGACAGGGAAACCCTATCCTAAAAATGTGGCCCCCGAGCACACAGGCCTTTGGGTTTTTATGGATGAGTTTTACACAATGGGGCTTATGCAAGAGATCAATTTTTTGGTTACATTAACGAAGAGCTTACTAACAGAGCACAATGTGGGACCTGTGCAATCCAGCTCAACCTACCCATGTGGCACAGCCCTCGGCCTGCAATGGACCTTTCCATTAGATGCATCAGAACCTGATCTGGTGACCAGTGATCACTGTCCCTATTCTCAGGCGAGAAGGCCCTGCCTTCAATATGTGGTGTCTGGTGTCACTGGGAATGCCAGAGCCCCGGGCAAAGACTAACATCATAGCCGCATAGCCTTATGGGTTAGGATTTTCTCAGAATCATCTATGCAGCTAATCCTGTAATATTGCTCTGACCATAGCTCATGTACATTCAGGGGCCTATGAAAAATATAAACTGCTGTCAGCTGCAACACTGTATAACAATGGAATAAGTAGACTCTTGAGCGCATCACTCTATCGACTTGCAAGGTCTTACGCCATTGCACCTTTCTTTTGTGATTGTTTTTTGCTTCAGTTTCCATGCAGTTTTCTAGTGATCTCTAATACGGCGCCCCCAGAAGAGTGGTATCCTTAACCTGATATTGTAAATTCCTTTACGGAGCCTTCCATCTTCACTATGCTTCCAGATCCATCTTTTGTGTACAATGCTTTTCCTCCCAGGGCTCAATAGAGGGTACACGCGGGTGGACGGAGTCCCCCCACTTTTTTCAGAGGGCACCTTGATATGCTAATTTCTGGTGATGCCACATTAAATTGATATGTTAAAGGAATAGTGCACTCAGAAATATTATTAGCAAAAAAGATGTGCAATAAAAAAAAATATCTAAAAAATATTTTTTTAACGTCCCTATGTAAAGTATTGAGCAAATGAAGCTCAAACTGTTAAATTGGAAGCACTTGGAGACATCCAATTTGTGAAATGGATGCCGCCTTTGCTTGCCCTTGCAGCACTAATGAAGCAAAAGCCAGCCAGCTGTAGTAAACAAAAGCTACCACTGGGTGGCTTTTGCTTCATTGGTGCCGGAGGACGGAGACCAGAGACTGCAGGCAGGAAAGCTGCATCTCGGTAAGTGCTAATTTCTTTTTTTTAAATAAGCACTAGCTGTGTTTTTTTTCCAAGTTTTCCGGGCTGGAGGAGCCCGGAAAACATAGAAATAAAGCCGCAGCTTTCAAAACGTATTCATGTTTGCGGTAACTTCAGCTTGGAGCCCAGGGCTCCAAGCTGAAGCTACCGCAAACATGAATACAACGTTGTTGTATTTAAAAATGCTGCGGGTTTCTTCCTAAGTTTCTCGCGCTCCTCCGAGCTGGAGGAGCCAGAGAAACATAGAAAGAAAAACTACAGCGTTTTGGAGCCCCAGGGACCCAAAGTCATAGCCACGGCAGGCAGAAACACAACGTGGTTGTGTTTCCATGCCATGGTGTTTCTGCCTGCCACAGCTTTCACTTTGGAGCTCTCTGGCTCCCCCGGGGGAGCCCGCGAGCCCCAAAGTGAAAGGCACTGCAGGCAGAAACACAACATGGGTGTTTTGAAATGCCGCAGTGCTTCTCACTGTGGCAGCTTTCGCGTGGAGTCTCCTGGGCTCCCCCAACCCTGAGGGAGTCTAGGAGACTCCAAGCGAAAGCTGCCGCCGTGAGAAATACAACATTGTTGTATTTGTAAATGCCGCAGTATTTACAAATCCAACAACGTTGTTATTCTGAATGCAGCAGCTTTTGCTTAGAGTCTCCTGGACTCCCTCAGGGTTTGGGGAGCCCAGAAGACCCCACGCGAATGCTGCCACAGTCAGAATAACAACATTGTTGTATTTATGATTTCCATGGTTTTCCAACCACGGCAATCACAAATACAACAACATTGTATTTTTAATTGACGCGCCTCAGCTTTTTGCCTTCATTTTACGTTTTCTGTGCTTCCCTGGGCTTGGGGAGCACCGAAAACAGAAAATGAAAGTGAAGGCAGCCTGCTCAGCTCTGCTCTGGCTGCAGTAAGCAAAAGCTCCAAGTAGGGGGGTTTTGCTGCTTGTTTAGTGCCGCCAGGGCAGAGCTGAGGAGGCTGCCTGAAATCACAAAATGGATGCTCCCATGTAAACACTTTGAGCCTCGTTTGCTCAAAGTTTTTACATAGGAACTTTCATTCAAAATATGTCTAAACTATGTTTTAGACTATTGCCCATCATTTTAGCAATTAATATTTCTGAGTGCACTATTCCTTTAAGGATCCCCCCCACTTTATTTTTAGGACTTAACGGACCGTGTTGATGCCGGTCAAGTGGCACAGCGAGTAGAGCGCTCGCTTTGACATCCGTGCAGAGGCTGCTAACGCAGGTTCGAATCCCGGCGGGGCCAAACTCAGCCTTTCATCCTTCCGAGGTCGATAAATGAGCACCACACACCGTGGGTAATAATAAGCAGCGCTCAGATACCTCAGGGTTCGTAGCGCTGTATAAATGCCAAATTATTATTATTATTATTATTATTAACCCCTGGTTCATGTATGTCATCCTTATTGTAGGACGCAAGAGTGGTTAGCCTTCCTATCTTCCCTCTGCCGGTAAGAAGGAAGGGCCACAGGATCAGGTCTGTAAAATCCTTGACAGAAGCACGTAGTGGCGTCAAGTCTGGACAGCCTGGGAAAACCTGCTTCTTCTCTTTGGCAGAAGTGGGGCTGTGGGCTCACGCAGAGGTGAATGCAGTCACCCTCTTGAGTACCCTCGGGTTCCCCTAAAAGCTTGGGAGCTATCCTGCACATTATGATAATAAAGTAGACTGTGCCACTGTTTTCTTCTGGACTGGTGCGCAGACCACCCCACATCACAGCACGGCATGTAGATACGCGGCAGATTTTCTGCAAAGGCTTGATGTGTATGAATGTGCACAGGGCCAGTGCTATCACTAGGCAAGGTTAGGCGCTTGCCTATATGTGGAAATGTTAGAGTGGCAGAATGCTACTTTAACACTTCCACACTAGTTGTATACTAACTGCCTTGCCTGTGATAGCACTGGCGTTAACTGTCTGCAAGCTGAGGCTGGCTGCAGCAGTAGCAGACCAGGCGGCGCCGCCACGACACGAAGGTTGGGGTTGGGTCAGGGTCACGAGTGCCATGGGTGTGGCAGCGCTGGCACAGTCCAGCACCTGTGCATATGCACTCCACGTGGCAGTCCATGAACGAAGCACCATATGATACGTGCCCCCGCGAATCTCGACCGATCGTCGTGATGGTCATGGTGTGAGTCTATCAGATAATGCTGCAGTGCACTGTGCAGCCTAGCTGAGCCCCCTGCCCTCAACCTGTAACTCATTGGTCCACCGTCCGGATCGTCCGTCAGACGTGGTGGCCTGCGCACCCTGGCTGGAGGCCGGCAGCAGCCTTTTGCTGTGTGGTGCGCCAGGCCACTGAGTACCTGTCACGTAGGCCACCCATCCTGGACGCGGCGGCCTCTGCTGTGGTGTGATAGCGGCCTGGGGTTGGGCCCTGCCTGTACTGGAGCCTGTGCTTCGAACAGTCCGTCAGACATCACGCAGGTAAGGAATCCACACTAATTGTATACCGCCTTGCCTTGATAGGATCGACCCAGCTTCCTTTGCACACTCCCTTCTCCTCTTCAAATCCCCCTAGCAGGAACTAGTACCTGCATTAACATGTGTGCTCCGCTGTACTGCACGTGCAGCACTAGGAGACTGACACTGTGCAGATGGCATGCTTGTGTGTGCCCTGTGTCTCCTTCTCGCTTTACTACACAAAAGTGAGTTGATCCCCTGCAAACACCTTTAAAACATAGTTTGAGTTGAACGCCCATGTGTACCCTTAATCTAAATGCACTGACTATAACAGTGGAAAATAGCACGGAGTGAAGGCAGAGGTGTGTGCGTGCAATATATTAAGCATTAACTTTATTAACACGCCTGCTGTAGACGCCCCGCCTGTGTGCTGTGCAAACTTTTCCTGTCAATGGCACTAACACAAGCAGGGCTGACTCCACCTTTCAACCTTCCAAGGTCAATCAATAACATGGCTGCCATTTCCTTCCTTGGGCAAACCTTGCTCTTGACAGAGCCAGGACCTCGAATAATGTAGCCAATCCTCCACGCTACCCATTTGGGGATTCGGAATATAGCTTTTCAGTGCATCCAGGGGAGCTGGAGGAAAGAAATTCACGGAAGCCCCCATGTGGAAATAAATACGGCTGTTTACTGAGACCCTGGAATCCAGGCAATCCCAGTGTCCCTGCAGGTCACAAAGTCTTCCTGATTCTCTGACATTGTTTTAGTGATTACATCAAATGTGAGGAACATGGGAGTGCCGAGTTGCCCCATCTGCCTTCGTGGGACACTTGTGCCCATTTGAGCTTGCAGTCCATTGACTACCTAAGGCCATGCTAATCCATATGGCCAGCCATTCCCACCCACATCCTGCCCAAAGCGCATCCACTCCTGGGATGGCTTTGAGCTCGCTTTACTCAAGCCCCATATCGCCCAAAGGTCATCTTAGAGTCAGCCCTCGCCCTCATCAGTCAGGCTGCACCAATGGCAAAAGATGTTTTGAGCAAGTGCAGTTCATTACTGCTGGGTCACAGCTCTGCTTAAGTAGGTTTCTTTGAAATACAGTTGTTGCTTGAAAAAGAAAAAGGGGAGTTGGGAGCTCTAAGGAATGCCGGCTCATCACACTTCCTCTACTACTGGAGTTCAAGCCAACCTATTTAAGGGAACATCATGACACTAATGTATTTACTTTTTTACGTATCTTATTGTTCATTTATGCATCGTTTATACACAGATCGAGTGCTTCAAAGCGCTTCAAGGCGGGAAGGGAACAAGGAAATACAGTAATCACTCTTAGGCCTTAAAGTTTCCGAGTGAGTGACAGAAAAACTAGCATACTCGGCCTGACGGCATTTCACCCAGTGCAAGTGCATGAAGTATTACAGTAGCGACCAAGCTAGGGCAAAGGCACACAAAAGGGGGGGGGAACAGGACGGTACGCAGTGATTATCATGAATACCGAAAATAACTAATACCATTATAACAAACCTAAAATAACGAATTCCAAAATATTGAATTTGGAAAAAAACTTAAAAAGGTGTTGGGAGGGGGATATTGGTTTTGGGGGTGGGGGAAAAGTATTAAGAACAAAAAAAAACAACGATAAAGGAATTTGTTATTTGGGAATTCGTTATTATGGTATTTATTATGGTATTAGTTATTTTGGATTTGTTATAATTACATGTGACCGACAGGACAGACAAACTAACTGGTCCTGGTACAGACAGAGGTGCGAGGAAGGCGGGCCTGGGTGGAACAAATGAGTCCAGTCCAGCAGGGCCCTGGGTTAAGCGCAGAGAGGTTGCCCCTCTCATGGAGCATGATCTGAAAGTGCAGTTATGCTGAACATAGTGGAGTGGCACAGAGGCAAGTGCAAAAGACTGGCGGGCCAGCCTGGGACCTGTAAGGCTCTGGAGGTGAACCAGGCAACCAGTCAGCAAAACTGAACAGAGTTAAGGGGGAGAAGGAGGGAGGAGAGAAAAAGAACAGAGGTTAGCAGGGGAGAGTGAGATAGAAGGAGTAAGAGAAGAGGAAGGTCTTGAGGAGTTTACAGAATTTAAGGTGCTCCGGCTAAAGACAGAGAGGCAGGGAGGCTGTTACAGAGGGAGGCACCTGCAGAGGATAGAGATCTAACCCCAAATCTCTGTGAAAGTGGTTCACCCGCAGAGAGTTGGAGGAGGACGAATGGAGGACTCTAGAGGGAGAGTATTTAGGAAGAGAGCATTGTAGATAGTGGAGGCCCAGCCCCAGAAAGCCTTGTGGATTATGTAGAGGGTCTTGAACTTGATCATTGCAGCCACAGGGAGCCAGTGGAGGGATTTCAGCGCCGGAGTGATGCGTTCCCGGGGGTTGAAGCCAAGGATAAGTCTTGTGGTTCTGTTCTGGATGAGTTGTAGAGGACAGAGAGTAGAGGTAGGAAGATTGAGAAAGAGACTGTTGCAATAGTCCAGCCTAGAGAGAAACAGGGCATGTGAGGTGATGAGTCTCTGGGGGAAAGTGAGAAAAGGCGGAATACCTCTCAGGAGGTGCAGTTGGTAGTGCGACTTTTTGGAGATGTCTGTGATGTGAGAGAAGGAGAGATGACCCCTAGATGTTTTGCCTCATTGGTAGGTGAGGGCGCAGGGCCTAGGGAGGTCGGCCAGTGTGAGAGTGGGAAAGGGGTCCCAATTAGTACAATCTCTGTCTTACTGGCATTCAGGCAAATATCGTTAGCAGCAAACCAAGGCTAACCTGAAGATAGACAGTCAGGAATGAGCGAGGAGGAGGCTGAGGGTAGCTTGAAAGAGAGCTGCGTGTTATCTGCATAACACTGAAAGTTAGAGGTAAAGGTCCAGATCCTGCGGGCCAGGGGGGATGTAGATATTGAAAAACCAGGGGGATAGGTTAGATCCCTGGGGGACACCATAAGTAGAGAGAGTAACAGAGGAGAGAAACAACCCAAGCTCCACCTGGGAGTGCCGGTCCGAGAGAAAGGAGGTGAGCCACGCCAGGGCCTGATCTGTGATGCCCAGGGTATCACGGAGACAGGTGATCAGGATGTTGTGGTTTACCCTATCGAAAGCAGAAGAGAGGTTGAGAAGAATGAGGACAGAGGAAGAGTTAGACTCAAGATTTGAGAGCAGGTCTTCACGGGTGTTCGGAAGAGCAGTTTCCATGCCTCTGGATGCTCTAAAGCCAGACTGGTGGTCACGGAGACAACCAACAGATTCAGTTTCGAGGGTAAGTTGAGTGATAGCAAAACAACAGAAAGCCAAACTATTTACACTTTACTTTATCAGCCAGCATCAGTCATCAATACAAGCAAAGCCTGCTATGTGCATCCCTGTGTACAATAAGTGTCACACTGACATGAACGCTCCATGCACTCTGAAAGAGTCCCTTTGAATAATAACCCTGCACAAGCGATTAGCTCTTGGTTGCTGTTCCTGGCCATCACTCAACCTGCCATCATCTGCTGCTAGCATGTGTGCAGCTGACACACAACCGCATCCAAGGGCCTTCACAAGGCAGCCAGCTTGCCTGGATACAGTGTACCAGTGACATGCTATTGTCCTTGCAGTTTAATGTGAAGAACGTGCATTGGAACCCATAAACAGCAGAAGATGTGAGCAATGTGTTAGGTGAAGGTAATGTAATGGGTTGCAGCAATCAGTAACAAAATGGTGACGGTTGGTTGAGAACGGTTACGACCTGGAAAGATCGTGGTGGGGGGGGCGCCAATCTGACAGTTTGCCTAGGGTGGCAAAATTCCTTGCACCGGCTCTGAATGTGCATCAGCATGCATATTTCAACTAGGTTTAATAACATACAATTTAATTTCCTATTGATTTCCTGTAAGTTAGTGTACATTAAGGAACACAGACCTTACAGTTGTACTTAGTAATGCAGCGATACATTATGTTGATTTTTCTTACTTTAGCTAAGTACTAATGACTGAATTTCTATGCAGAGTATTGAAGTGTGTCAATGGGTGGTTAATTCCCATTGTATTACTTTTGGCACTGCCAACAAACCCTAAGTGATTTCTAGGCTCAACAAGGCCCTGCTTGCTTGTTTGCAATGCACTGATGAATAGTTAGAACGTATTGTACAAAGTACCCTCAAATGCAAGTTAAAAGGACATTAAGAGTCACACAGGGGGTCTGTGACGATACGGATGCATGAGGGATGCATGATAACTTAAGCCTTCTTATGGCTTAATGAGGTCACAGAACTGTAAGGCAACTTGCAAATACTTCTTATATACAATTGGGGTATTTTATTCCCTATACAATGGATACATGGCTGCCAACCCTTGTACCATCAAAACTCTGGTCTTGTCTGTGGTCCTGCCTTTTTTATTTTCTGCCACTTTCTTCTATTTTTCCTCTGAATTTCTCTCATTTTCTGCCTCTTTCTCTGATATGATATGGTAGGTTATTTATAACGTGCTTAATACCCAGAGGTTTCTAAGCGTGGACCCGGGGATCGAACCTGTGCTACTCCGTGTCGTCTTGTTTCAAGGCGAGCACATTGCCCCTGAGCTATCCTCCCGAGACATTGCTCTGACTTTTCCTAGCCACAGTTTTTCCAGTCAAGCGTTCACTTTTTTATTCTCTTTTGTACCTCTTTCCTAACTTAACTTTTTCCACATTTTGTGTCTCTTTTAATCTCTTAATCAGGGGTTTCCCTTCTTTTGAGGTCTACTGAAGTCACATTTTTATTAGTTCCCCTTTCTCCCTGTTCCTTGTTTCTAGTGCTGTCCTCATTCTGCTGTTTCTATTTTACTTGTGTCTCTTGCTCCCTCTTGCTTACATTCGACCTTCACTTTTTCCTACCCTCTAAAGCCTCCCTGGCCTCCAGCAGCACATCTTTCTCTTGGTCTAACAGACAGTGGACCCAAGCACCATCTTAGAATCAATCAGTCAGACAATGTTGATGGTTCTGTGCTGGAAATGTACCGGGTGCATTGTGACCATCCAACCCGGAAGAAATAAGATATAACAGAAGGTATCAAGTGATGTAAACGAAATGAAAATAACGAATAACTTTTATAACGAATAATAAATAAAGAAAAAATCTCGAATTTTTTGTTTAAAGTATATATGGGGGATAAGGGATTCAAACAGGGGGGTGGGGAAGTAATAAAGCTAGGGAAAAATGGGGCTTGTGGGGAGGGAGACCCCAAATTTAAAAAGAGAAAAAAATCGATATTTATTCGTTATTTATAATTCAACATGTTTTCGTTATTATTTCATTTGTTATGATCACATGGACCATTATAGCAAACTATTGATTTATTTTCTTTTGGTACCTGAGTGCAATTTCCCTACAACAGCCTGCAGTTTGCTTTTTTATTATAAGCAAGTTGGGATGTCACATCTCCAGTCTAATACGGAAATTACAGTGTTGCTGGCTGTGATAGATTATTACAGCTATATGGGAACGACACAGCGCCTCCTATCAACTCCAGCATGCAGCTCCTGTCTTCTCTCACTGATTGATTGTAAAAGATGTGTGGCTGCTGAGCTTCATTTTAACTGTGGAAAATTGACTTCAATGCAGGAGAGGCAGCGATCATGAGGGAAGGCAGGAAGAATAAATGCAGACACATTCAGAAAAGAGTCGAGCGATGTGGGCTAGAAAGAGGGAGAGAAAAAGTTAAACATTAAAGGTTAAACACATTTGCGGGAGTGCTGGAGAGTGCTGTTGGCTGTTAGCTGTGAGTGGGGCGCAGGCTTGTGGGGAGAGGTCTCTGCGAACGTCTGATTTTGCCTTGTAAGCATTTGTAGCCTAGTATATCAGCTTAAAGAGGTTTAGCGTTGGTGTTGAGAACTATTCATCTCTTTGGGATTACGGAGACGTAACAGTTAACAGTTAACATATAAACTCCTTACTTGTTTGTTTCCCCTATATTGGAGCTGTTTGATCTAAAGCACTCTGCTGTCCGGTTGCTTGTCCCCTCGGCGCGCCAGCGAGGATTCCCAGTCCACTGCGTTGTTCCTTGATTGGAAACAGGTGAGCCCAGGGTGCGCAGTATTCTCTACCTCAGGATTCGTGCGGGCATCCAGATAACCTGGCTGTGTGTTTAGTGCAGTGTCTGGGGTAAAACCCTGTGAGGGCCCCAATTAGGTAAATTGTTGTGGTTGCCTGTTTTGAATCGAACCATCCAGGAGAGTGCATGTAGTGCACTTCTTCACAGAGTGTGACCTAGTCTGCTTAGATTATTTAGCATTAGGCGTGTGTTGGTTGCGCTATATTATGTACAGGCTTTCTGCTACTGCAGGGTAATTTAGGCTTGAGTCTTTATAATGTAAAAAAAAGAAAGAGATGCTGCCTCTCGCAAAGATATCTTATCGGCACCTTTGAATTTGAGTAACACGAGAGACAGAATGTCAAGAGCTATGGTGTCCCAGGGGAGGGTTGGCAACTGCCCTTCGGAACGCGAGAGGACTTATAAAGTTGGGGAAGTGGAGAGTTGATGAGGTCTTCCTGATAATTGCTTTGGTTGTAGAAAATGTAGTGAACATCTCACACATACTTTTGATTAAAGTGTACTGGAACCGCCAAAACAATTTGGGCCAGTCCAGAGGTTCTGGAGCCAGATGAAACCAGATTCAATAACGGAAATAGACAAAGTGCAAGGCAAATCCCAGCTTTGTTATTTTCAACATAAAGCAGGGCCTGCATATACGCATTAAAATGTCGTCGCTCTCAGCATGCTTATCAAAAACAGGTTTTATATTCAATATATATCATAACTGACATCATACTGTAATCTTAGTTACCAAAACCTACGGGGTATGGGGATTGGTTAATATTGGTGACTACATATACATTTTATAGGGATTAAGTTTATAATTGGGACAAGTTTAAAGTTTGTCTGATAGCTCCTCCTGGGACAAACTCTGAATTGATAATAGCAAAAAGACATCATCTCTACAATAAGCTATTGGTTGGCATAATACGTGATGGGCGGCCTAACATCAGGGGTTCTGATTGGTTGGCTTCTGATGACGAACCTCGGACAACTGACAGGTCATCAAGACATGAGCCAGAAAGGAGTAGGGGGAGAGAGGTACACAGACTGCTTTCCTTTCAATTAAAAAAGATACCATCCCTCATTTCTAGCCCATGAGCCAGGATGGTCCCTTTGTATTTGGCCTTGTGTGGCATCAATATCTGTGGATATGTGTGAGGAGTGAAACAGGTTTCTTATCTATGGATAATTTTCCTGCAGCTGGCTTACAAAGACTGGTTGTTCTCTTATAAAACTTTAATGAACTTGGGAGTTCCCTTCTTGCGTCCTGGGAATTGCTATCTCGTGATTTCACAGCAAAGTTCTGACCCGCCCTTAATTCGCAGTAACCTTGACTGTGGTTCTCAGCTCCAGACTGGGCTCTGCACGGGTCTGTATTTTGTTACTTAAACATTTAAAGTTCTTGCAAAGCTTTGAGGCCTTTCATTTACTTCAAGTGTGTTGCAGCTTCCATTTTGGAAAAGATGGCTGCTCATTACTGTTGCATTCATATGTTAGTGAGGAATATTCGCTCGCGGTCATGTTGCATTCAGCTTATACATGGCTTACGTTACTATTCTTCATGCCTTATTGATGCTATGTTAATATTGTTTATGTATAAATGCATGTGTTACCTTCATGTTGAATGCATATTTGCTTCGTGTCTAATGCATGCACATGTATTGTTGCAACATTGGTTTGGTTTATTCATGCCATCTTCAGCATTAGATTGTGTCCATCTCCTGCCTGGTATAAGGGGGTACGGTTGCCTTAGTGAGTTAGTGAGTAATGTGTTCATGCATGCAGGATTGTTTGTGCGCCAATGTGGAGGTGCATGAACGATGGTTTGGAGAGACAGAGAGAGAGAGAAAGAGAGAAAAAGAGAGAGAGAGAGAGAGAGAGAGAGAGAGAGAGAGAGAGAGATCGCACGGACACATGAGCGTGGTGAAGTGTGGATGCATGCTTTCACAGGCTAGATATACAAATCTGTCTCTCTCAACAGTCCTTTTATTTGTATTCTCTTAGGAAGATAACGTGGACTAAACTTTGGAAAATAAGAATGTATACATAAATAAGCTCAATCTCTCCCAGACCACCAATTCTCAAAGATCCTTTAAAACGATGTTCTCCTCGCCACTCTGCCACAGTGTCAGGGTGGCCCTGTGCACTAGGGTTTAGGACATTTACAGTGTATAGGCCTGCTTAAAATTCTGTTGTTGCAACCAGCCTTCAGTTTTTCTAAACAACTTGGGCTTCATTACAAGGTTGGCAGTAACCCGCCGGTGCTGCCGGCAGGTTTCCCCTAACCCCGTAACACAGATTCCGGGAAAAATAAATCCCCATGTGCACTCCATGGGAATGGGGACACTGAAGCACTGGCACTGTTACTGGAATGCGTGCCCCTACCGGCACCCTCATTTCCGGACTGCCATACTTGTAATAAGGCCCAAAATGTTTGTCTGGATCTCCCTGTCAGCCACACCCACGCAGTTAATTATATGCAGTAATTGCAATGCCCAATTAAGCTTGAGAAAGCCTATAGCAAGACTCTCTTCCTTTTTTTCTATGTTAAAGAAATATCCAGCATTTGTTTTATTTTTCATTTCAGGGTGTGTGACGGGCATCTGGTGTATAATTCTATGCGACTTTGGAAGCTAATGTTTCTCACCATCTCAGCATAATATTGTGTTCCTTCATTAAATGGTATACAAACTTGGATTTTGTGAGACTGAAGGGAGACAACATGGGGTTCTATGGCTACTCGTGTAATGGCTGACTCAAGAATGGCTTATTCAACAAACACCGAAGTGATAATCATCACCCCTTCCAAGCATGCATTTGTCAAGCAGCTAAGCATGTATCTTCTATGCAGCTGCAGACTCAACACACATCGACCCAGGCACAATGAACAATCCTCTCTCTAGGGTGGGTTGTGCCCCACTCTCTGCAGTGTGCGCAATAGAGGAGTTTTCAGACTGGGAGAGACAGGAAGACATGGCTTGAAGACAATATACTTTGGAGCTGTGGTAGCGTGTACAGCTCACGGGGTGCTCCGTGACCTTGGTGCCTCTTCACTTTATGCATTTGATTTCCCAAGTGCCCCAGAGGGGTAGGCTTTTTGATCATTGTGAGATGTCGTCCTCTGAGTTTGAGTCATCTGAGTCCCCCCAACCCATGCTGCCCAAAAGCATCCACTTTCACCTTAAATTGGGGGTTGAGGAATGATCCTAAGGTCCCTGTTGTGACTATGGCCAACACAGTAACAATATGGGGTATTTTAAATTGCGACATAGAAAGTACTGCATTGGTTGAATAGGGGTTATTTACCCGTCCCGAGGTGGTTTCTATGTACACCATGCTATAAATATCCACTGAAACCCCAACGCAAAATTAGGTGGCATTTTCAAAATGGGAGGAATTCAAAATATGTATTGACAGTTAACTTCATACTTATACTGAGATCTCAAAAACTCTACTGTGTTCAATCTCTATGCAGGCTGGCAATTGTCTGGCAACATCACTTCCTGTCTGGGCAGTTTTACCTTGATCAGTCTCTGGCTTTGCTTTATGCACGCCTCTCTCCTCTCTGTATGGGATGCTGCCCTGCTCGGTGTCAGTGGTGTCCTCAAAGAACATTGGTTGAATCAGTGGAATAGGGTGAAGGTAAGGAACCCGGTTAAGGGAATTTGTGATATATTTCTCCCATGCGTGGTGTGTTTATTCTCCCTGTCCTTGAAGTGATGCAATCGTCTCCTCTTACCCTGTCAACTGATCCCACTGGCACAATAATGCATTGACACATGGCGTTTATTTCAATGTACATAAACACTCACCTTAATATTTTATAGTTAGGAAATGTATCCACCATGTACAACTTGGGCAACACCTGCTTCCCCTAGCACCTCAAAGTACATAATTGCATCACATAACCGGAACCAGTGGTCGAAGTGGGCGGGAGCGATGCTCCTCTACTTTTTTAAATTAAGTTTTACCGGTCCTTTACTTTTATTTTTTTTATTTTTTAAAACATTCCGGAATGGTTTTGTTTTAGAATAAAAGTGTAGGAAGCAGTTGAACAGCAGGCACATTTGTTTGGGGGGTTTTTATTGTGCATGGGAGGGGGCGTCGTGATGGTGGAGTTGTAGAGAGCGTGGGCATGCCAGCAGCAAATACAGGTCCACTATTTCTTTTCATACACTTCGACCACTGCCCGGAACACAACTCGCATCAGCCCCAGTACCAGCCTGAGCACCATACCCAAAAGACTCAGCAATAGCACCATCAGAGCCTTGCTACATTGGACCACACCAACAGGTCTTCCACCATGTCTGCCGGAAGCCGCTGGTCACTGAACTACAAGCCTCGTTTGCCTCTAATCAGTCTATACAAGCATTAGTGTAGAGACTCCGTTCTCATCCTTGGCACATTATCTAATTCACTCCCATCAGCTCTGCTCACCTTCACACGCATCCCACCTCACAGGCACACAGGCTAAATCACCACTTTCAGCAGCACTGGCACTGTGCTCAGGTCTCCTCAAACCCCCCACCCCTGCACGCAGAAGCAGTAATTCCATTTGCCATCTATGTGCATGGCCGATGGCATTGCAATACATCCCTATGGATACCGACCCACTTTCTACATCTGTAAAAGGTGTCATTCATAAGGATTCAAGCTTCTTCAGACACAGTAGATGCAAGCTCAGTTGCTGGAATGTGTCTGCAGAGAGCCTGATGCAGATGTTAACAGGAAAGCAGATGTTATCCTTATGAGTCCTTCCTGCCTTCTTCAGCCTAACTAGGGGAAACAGCTGATAGGTGCGCTCCGGCAGACCCCCAACCACGATCCTCTGCACAGCACCAACTGTGCTTCCCTGTGATGCTGGCAAGCCTGGGGTTGTCTTAATTGATCACCGCGCATCGCGCTGATCAACACTCGTCATTTATTTATTTTATTGAACAATGGAAAAAACCCTTTTTGCCTGCCGTGACATGCAACCAATGAAATAAAACCTTAAAGAATCGGAAATTAAACGGGAAGCTCCCAAGACTGGGGCTATTATTTGCGTGCAGCAAGAAAATCTTTTTGATCATTCTAATGAAATTTGAGAGCATGATAAGGTGCTAAAAGACCTTTTCGCCTGCACTCTCTGCTTCTGTTGACCTTCTCAAGATGACTGCCTTTATTTCTGCCATCTGGATGCACTCTTTGGCCTGAGCTTGACCCCTAACCCCATTGGTTGGCTTCTCCCACATAAGCCAATCGTGTGATCCGGGAGGCGGGAGTTGACTTTTTCCTGTCAATTGTCTGGCCAGGTCTTGGGTCCCCTAGTCAAAGTGAGCATATGTAGATGGTGCAACGCAAATATGCCTTCTGGGTGCACTGAACTCCAGGTGACGATCTTTAAACTTTCCCGAGGGTCAGCATCCACTCCTATCTGCCACACCTCTGACTGTTCCTCGCTCCACTCCGTCGCACATGTACTCTGCCCTCAAAACCCTCATCCTGTCTTATCTAAAATTGAACTTGCATGTGTGCTAGCTGCAGTGTGTTTCCTCTCTGTCTTAGCTAAAATTGAACTCGACTGCGTGCTTGTGGTTACCATTTAAAAAATCATGTTTGCTTGCTGCTCAACTGTTACTTTACTACATTTTTACAAACGGTGTTGCTGTTGAGCACCTCCTGCATTTAAGGTCCTGCATGTCCTCCCTTGCCCACAGCACCTGCCACCCGTACCGTCTGAACCCCACCCCCTGTTTTGGGTCCCCCACAACCCTCCTTTGTGCCCGAGTACATCAGTCTGGTAGGTGTCCTCCTCACCATTGCAGCTAGCTATGTTGCTATATATTTCTCCTATCTTCTCTCACTGCTTCTTTATTTCCTACGCTTCTCCTATTACTAAATCTGGCCAGAGGAAACTTAAGAAGGACATATTGGTCTCAAATCCAGGCCTTCCGATTGCAGACATCTATGTCACAGCTTCCGCCAGAGAGAGCCTCACAGACACCCTCATTGTCGTTACCTCACCGGACCTATGGACCAGGTACATGGTTGCCTTTCTCTCTAGTATCACCTCTTCTCCTCTTAATGGTGGCACCCACTGGGAGGTCCTCCTTGACCTCTTTGCCATCTCCAGGGTCATCATTAATGTCTATCGTAATGGAACCATGATGGTTCAGGGTCCTCAACCCAACCTTCTTCTCTTTGACAGGCTCCTACCTCGCCTCTCAAACCTTACCTCTCCCCCTGGACACGATCCCTTGCCTGCTCTGCCTTTCTCCTCCTCTGCACAGGCTCACTTGCCCAATGTGCCTTTCTCCTCCTCTATACAGGCTCCCTTGCCTGTTGTGCCTTCCTCCTCCTCTGCACAGGCTCCCTTGCTTGTTGTGCCTTCCTCCTCATCCTCTGCACAGGCTCCCTTGCCTTGCCTCACTGTCCCGGCTCCCTTGTCAGCCTTGGCTCCTTCACCATCCTTCACAATCCCTCTGGCTCTCTTGCCACCTTCAGGGGGGACAACGTCCCATGTGCACCCCGTGGAAGACCTTCAAAGATGACAAGTTGCTCCATATTGCCACACTTAACTCTTGCTCTGCTGTCCAACACTCGTCTGACATCTGCAACCTCCTTGAACGCATGGATCTCGATGTGCTCACCATCACAGAGACATGGTTCAAGGACAGCTCTGTCACGAGCTTTGACACACTCCTCCCTAAAGGATACAAGATCCTCTATGTGCCCTGGCCCAAGGGGACAGGCCAGAGAATGGCGTTGATCTTCCCAGAATGGATACCTGTGTCCATCATCCCTACTCAGGCCTACTCCTCCTTGAAGTGCCTAATCTGCAGGCTCTCACTCTCACCTAAATCTTCCCTCCTTATGGCCACATTCAATCGGCCACCAGAACAGTCCACTCTCTTCCTCTTGGAATGGGCTGACCTGGCCTCCTCTCTTCTCTCCGCCTCCTCTCCACTCCTCCTGCTGGGTGACCTCACCATCCATCTGGACTCTCCAGACTCCTCAGGACCTTTCTGCAAACTATGCAATTCTCTCTCTCTCTCTCTCTCTCTATCTTACCCTCTGCCTCCATGCACACAGAGGGCCACACATTGGGTGCCCTCATCTCCACGGACATCCCTCTCTCTATCCCTCTCACTACTTCGCTCTCTTGGATGGACCGCTCTCTTCTCTCTTTGCACTTGAAGCTGTCCTCTCCTCTTGGATCACCACAACCGTTGCCTCCCCCTTCTCACCTCCTCCTACTCTTTCGGCTGACTCCCACCCTGACACAGACCTCGCTAACTTTAACCTCTCTATCTCTAACACCCTTGATACTCTTGCCCCTGCCATAAGGGTCTGACTGAAGCCTTCCAAAAAGTGCAACTCTTGGTACGACTCCGATCTTGCTGCCGTTAAATGCAAGTATAGGGCAGCTGAGCGAAAATGGAATTTGCCAGGCAGACCCTCTGAAAAACTGGCCCGCCGCCTCCTTCACAGGCAATATTGACTCTGCATCCACACCAAGAAAATAGTCTTTATTCAAGCCTGCATCTCTGCGGCCTCAAACAACATTGCTGGAGTCTTCAAAGTCTGTAAGGAACTGGACAATCCTACAGCAGCCTCCTCCTCTGTCACACCCACCCAGGACCTTTGCACAGCCCTGGCTGCAGACTTCACTGCAAAAACTCAATACATACTTTCCTCTCTCACCACCACACCATACATCAACACCTCTGGATCCTCCCTTGGCTCCTCCACCTGTTCTCCTCTCTTTCCTCACTCCTGTCACACCTGATGAGGTTGCCAGACAAGTCCGGTCTATGAAGGGTTCATTAAAACAGGCGGACCCCTGCCCCTCCAGAATCATTAAGGACAACATTGACTCTCTCGCTCCAGCCTTGGCTGATTTCTGCAATCTCTCTTTTGCCACTGGAGGTCTCCCAACCTCTCTGAAGCACTCCCTTGTGCACCCGCTGCTTAAGAAACCCTCTGCTAACCCCTCCATTCTGGCAAACTACTGCCCATCTCTATCATCCATTTCCTGGGCAAACCTCTGGAGAATCTGGTTATCTCTCAGCTCAACGTGCACACTGAATCTGCTGGTTGTCTCCACGACCATCAGTCTGGCTAAAGCCAGAGCATCGAGAGGCATGGAAACTGCTCTTCTAAACACCCGTGAAGACCTGCTCTCAAATCTTGACACAAACACTCCCCCTGTCCTCATTCTTCTTGACCTCTCCTCTGCCTTTGACACAGTAAACCACAACATCCTGATTGCACGTCTCCGTGACACCCTGGGAATCACAGGTCAGGCTCTTGCTGGGTTAACCTCCTTCCTTTCTGACCGCCCTTCCCAGGTGGAACTGGGGTCCTTTCTCTCTACTATCACTCTTTCAACCTGTGGCGTTCCCCAGGGTTCTAACCTGTCCCCCTGGTTCTTCAATGTCTACATAGCTGCCCTGGCATGTGTGACTGACACTTTCATCTCTAACTTCCAGTGTTTTGCGGATGACACGCAACTCTCCTTCAGGCTACCTCAGCCACCTCCTCTACCTCGCTCATATCTGACTGTCCGCAATTCAGTCATGGTGTGCTGCGAACGACTTCTGCCTCAACGGCATTAAGACTGAGATAATTTGCATTGGGACTCCTGCTCCTGCTTTCCCACTCTCACTCTGGCCAGCCTTCCTTGGCCCTGCGCCCGCACCCACCTGCGAGGCAAAAAACCATGGATCATCTTCGACTCCACTCTCTCCTTCTCCGCTCACATCTCGGACATCTCTAAAAAGTCCAACTACCAGCTGCACCGCCTCAGAGGTACTCTTCCTTTTCTCACCTTCCCCCAGCGGCTCACTGTCTCCAGAGCCCTGGTACTCTCAAGTCTGGACTACTGCAACAGCCTCTTTCTCAACCTCCCTGCCTCTGCTTTGCACCCTCTGCAACTCATCCAGAACAGAACTGTGAGACTTATCCTTGGCCTCAAGCCCAGGGACTGCATGTCTCAGGCATTGAAATCTCTCCAGTGGTTCCCTGTGGCTGCAATGATCAATTTCAAGACCCTCTACATTCTCCACAAGGCTTTCTGGGGCCTGGTACCTACCTATCTGCAACAATGCCTACCTAAATACTGTCCTATCCGAGCCCTCCACTCATCCACAACCTTCTGCGAGTGAGCCCGTTCTCCAAGCAGATATTTAGAGGCAAATCTTTATCCTCTGCAGGGGCCTACCTCTGGAACAGCCTCACTGCTGCCCTCCGTCTTGAGCTGGATCTCCTTAAGTTCCAGAAACTCATTAAGACAATCCTCTTCTCCTCTTCCTTCTCTCTCCCTTGCTAACCTCTCCCTCTGCCTTCACCTTCTCCCCACCCTTTTCCACACAGCTTGCTGACTGGCCGCCTGGTGTACCTCAGAGTCTCACAGATCCATGGAACCCTTGCACTTGCCTCCGGGAATACTGTTTCTAAGCAGAGAAATCTCCCAAAAATACAATGTTACCAGTTCCCCGAGCTCTTAAAATATTCCCTGAATTGAAGAATGAAGAATGCGTACATTTTCTGTTTCCTGCATGGGATTCCAAGGCTGGGAAACAGAAGCTCTCGGCTCAATGCAGGCAGCCTCAAGGATGGCTCAGAGAAATCATTTTAAAATCCAAAATGGCGGACAGGCCAAATGTATGCTTGGTCTAACCCCCATAGTCCAAATCAGCCCCATGTGCACGGAGTGAAGCCAGCCTGTCTCGGCCCTCGCTCAGTGCCCACTCCTAGGTGCAGACCCACGATAAATAGCACATTAGGGAGGACGAGGATACAGACTATAAAAGTAACTGGCCCTAGTTGCTGAACATGGGTTGCGGGAGGCTATAGACTGGAGAGTGGAAACAGGGCTGGTTAAAGGTTTTTTGTCAGAGAATGGAGAGTGGAGAAGAAGAAGGCAACTAAAGAGGAGTAGAGGGCTGGAGAGGTACCAGCGGGAACGAGAAGGAGAAGAAAGAACATTTTTGAAATCAAAAGTGAATAAGGGAGTGGTAGTTACAGGAGTTGTGAAGGTGGTAGAAGACTAGAAGAAGGTGGGAAAGGAGGTTGTGAGACCTGAGTGGAAGGAGGTGGTGAAACCTACAGCTGTGATTTAGAAGGCAGTGAGACCCGAGTAGTAGGATGTGACAAAATCATAAGTGAAGAAGGTGGTGGTAGTGAGTGCCAGGGGTGGTAGAAGTTAAGGGAAAGATGGTTAAGCAGATGATAAGAGCGAACAGAGAAGAACAGACAAGATAGAGATAACAGGATCATCTAAACATGATAGAGAGGTGGTTGTGGTGACCAGAGCTACCCAAGGTGGTAGTGATGAAGCTTTGTCAAGTAGACCAAGGTAGTAGAGAGGAGGTGGTGGTGACAGAGAAAGTGGCAGAGAGGAGGCAGTGGCAAGAATATCTGGCAAAGATAGTTTACATGAAGAGGTTGTGAGAAGAACAGAGCAAGGAGGAAGAGACAAGGTGGTGGTCAGAAGTGTAAGGGAAAAACCGGTAGGAGAAAGAGCACGCCAAGGCGGCAGTGTGGAGATGGTGGAGTACAAGGGGAGGAGATAAGAAACAAAGGTAGAGGAAGAGAAACCTGAGAAGGCTATCCTATTCTGTTATTTTTTGGTGCAGATCCTTCATTACATATTTGAGTTGGTCCACCACTGTGTATAACCCTAATAAAGACATGACCTTAGAGAGTTTGGTCTTGGCGTGCTTCTTGATCTCGGGTGTCCACTACATGACATGACTTTTACTTACCAACAAATGTTCAACCATCATCACAACGAGTTAGAATGAAGTCATTATAAAGCACATTTTCAGTATCTCATCTCCAGCTTATTTACAATTAATTTGTTCACAACCTGGTGCTTTTATCTGGTCTCCGCCTCCGACCCCACACTCACAGCAAAATACTTCTACACCATTCCACATAGAGTTTAGATTTTGCTCTCTCATTTTACTGCACACTCACACTGATGTAAGAATTTTACTGCACACTGTCCACTATAATCAACCTGTTTCTATTTAACGGGTGTATGCAGTGGGGAAACATGCAAATGGCTCGACTGTCGAAATGTGTCAGAGTCTCTATGTTGGCCCACTGAGTTCTTCATTCGAATAAAGTACCAATTCTGCCCTAGATATTTGTATGTATGTATGTAGGAAATTGACAAAAGAAGTGAAAACTTTAGGCTTTTACCTCGACTCCACACTAACCTTAAGTAAACAGGTAAACTCCATAGCATCAACATCCACCTACATGTGTAAGCTAATCAGGGCCTTTAGGCCTTTTTTATACAAAGCCAGCTGCATTATCCTTGCTAATGCCTTGATACTTTCAAAATTGGATTATTGTAACGCCCTTTACCTAGGTGCCAATAAGTATATCCTAGACAAAATCCAAATCTTACAGAATAATGCGTTAAGAACAGCACTGAATATACTCAATAGAGAACATGTATCAGAATTTACAAGAGAACACCATTGGCTGAAGATAAATTACAGAATTCTGCTCAAAACAGTCTTGCTTACTTTCAAGTGCCTAAACAATGCGGCACCCCCATACCTAACGGAGAGAATAGTTAGAAAATCTTCCACCCGCCCCTCTACAGCGGCCAACTCCTTTTGCCTGAACATACCCAGATTTAAGCTAAAAAGAATCTGGAGGTAACAGCTTCCCAGTGAAAGCCGCCCAGTCCTGGAACGCACTACCTCTGTCACTCAGAGTGGACCAATCGTTCCTCAGTTTTAGATGCAATACCTTGAACTGGTTGCGATCCAATGACATATGATTCATGCTGTACTTACTGCTGTGTGTATGTTCTACTTACCTGCTATGTGTCACCCACTGTATTATCTTCTTGTACTCCTTACTGTATAATCCTGCTGCCTACCTGTCTCACTGTGTAACCTAAGCTTAAAGTATTCTTGTATTCATTGCGCCCAGTTACCTCCATAATAATTGTTCTATAATATCCGTTACCTAACCCATAACTTTCATCTTTTTGCAAGACAAATTTTTCCATACAATTTGTTTCAATTTTTTTCTTTCATTCTTTTTCTCTCATGTTTTCATTCAATCCACTCCGTAGGCTACGCTGATGACTTTTTTGTGAACTCCAGCTCACCTTATGATTCCCTCTATGCTTAGACCAAAAGTGCCTGTTACCACAACTTGGTCGGGCATTATTAGCGCCGGATCCCAAGTTGCGGTGGTAGTGTAAGTTAAAATTTTTCTTGATTCCATAGGACTCAATGGGGCATTTCCGGTACAATTACTGTGGTGATAATTGCACCGCAAATGCGCAGCAAGTCAATGCATTCACCTCCAACTCACAGGTGGAGGTGAATCCTCTGAGTTTCCCCCAAACTCGGGATTAGGTGGTGAGGTAATAGCATTAGCACTGCATTTTTACGGCACTGCCCAAACCCTGATGAGGCCTACACTCTTATGACACACACTCTTATGACATTTAGGAGGTCATTTTAAATTTGCCAGATTTTCAGTAATTCCGTTTACCGGCACGTTTTCACACTGCCAAACTACACGTTTGCCGGTGGGGTGGCCTGATTGAACTCCAGCCAAGAGCTGGAGGTAAGTCAGACACCCCACTGGCAAAAAACAGGCAGTATTACTGGCACTGGTATTACCTGTGCCAGTAAGACCTGCAAGCCCCACATGGAGTCCTATGGGACTCCATGGAATGGGGATTAACCTACCCTTAATCGCACCTGGTCACCGGCACCTGGTCGGCCAGTGAATCCGGCCGGCCAGGTGCAGGTAACGCTATTACCATCTGATGGTATCGTGCCAGATTTACCGGCGGGAAACCACAAGACTTGAAATGAGTCTCATAGTCTTACTACTCACCCTCCTATGACACACCATCTTATGACACACACTGTTATATCACATACTCTTATGACACATGGGGCCTCATTACACGGTAGGCGGTAACCATGGCGCTACTAGCGCCATGGTTGCCGCCAGTATTTTACCGTGTCCGCCTTGGTGGATGGCGGAATTACCGCCCTACTCCAAGGTGAGCGGGGGCGGTAATTCCCCATTCACCAAGGCCCTTCCCCATTCCTATTTTTGCCCCCATAGGGCATAATGGGAATGGGGAAGGCGCTAATTACGGTACCGCAAATTGTGGTACCATAATTAGCACCAAGGTCCCTTTGCGGGTTTGTTAAAGTAGCAACCCGCAAAGGGACCTCGTAATAAGCAGGTAAGGGTTAACGGTCACCGGTAGCATTACCGGTGACCGTTAACCCTTACCGCCTTCCGTGTAATGAGGCCCAAGGTCTTAGAACACACCATCGTACTACACGCTCCTATGGCACTCAATCTTGCGTTACATACACTCTTACAACACACACTCCTATGATACACCGTCCTATGACACACCCTCCTACAACACACGCTTTTACGAGATGCTGTCTAACATCACACAGTCCTACCACTGTTCCTATGACACACACTCCTACGACACAAACACACATATGACACACACTCTTACCGTGCATACTCTTACAACACACACGCTTATGTAACAGTCTTACGACACACCCTTCAATGACACACCCTCCTATGACATACCCTCCTATGACATACCCTTTAACAACATACCTTTTTACAACACACACTCTCACAACACACACTCTTACAACACATTCTCTTACACATCTCACTCTAACAACACATGCTCCTACCACACCTCCTATGACACACCCTCAAATGACAACCCTCCTGTGACACATGCTCTTAGAACTCACCCTCTTATGGCACATGCTCACTGGATTTCCATGGTCTTTCCACCATCTGCATTTAGGCTCCTGCCCCACCGACTTCTCGCTCTTTGTTGGTATTTTGCCTTTGACGTTTCGGCCTCTCTATCTCTGTTCCCCTTTCTCTGGTTTCTTGTGTCTTGGCTTAGGCTTTCCAGCGTTTCTCTCTCGGTTTCCTGGCTGACGGTTTCTCGTGTAGGGTTGATGCTGTGGGTCTAGTGTCCCCATCTCTCTCTCTCTCTCTCTCTCTCTCTCTGTCTCTCTCTCTCTCTCTCTCTCTCTCTCTCTCTCTCTCTATCTCTCTCTATCTCTCTCTCTCTCTCTCTCTCTCTCTCTCTCTCTCGGCTTCTGTTCCTCAGGTTTCTCGTGTCTGTTTGATGCTGTGACTTGTGGCATACCAGAGCTTCTTTCTCAGTTTCCCTACTCAGGGCTTCTCATGTCGGGCTGATGCTGTAGCTCTAGCGTCCTGACCTCTCTTTTTCGGTCTTCTCTCAGCGATTTTCAAACTCGCAGGCTTGTCTTGTGTTGGCTGTGCCTCTCTCATGTAGGCACGCAGAGTGTCCAATATTTAACCATCTCATCGCAGTACTGTAGCTTAATGGTACATGCTCCTTTCCGTTATGATTTTTACCTCTATTTGGAGTTTCTTCGTCGCAGTCAGGATATTTAAAAGTCTTTGATGTTGTAGAACATGCCATGCAAGACATAAGGTGGATGTCTCTAGGGAGTTCCTCACTGGAAGGGGAGTCCTTGTCGCCAAAGGGGTAGTCTCTCCCAGTGAGGTGCCACTTGCCTCTAACTCTAGGCAGGGCATTGTGGAGTGGGCTCCCCTCCTTAGCCTCACAGGAAGGGACTGGTTCCCCCTTGGGGGAAGGGATGATTAATCACAACATGGACACTAGTACAATTCTGAAATCTTACAGGAAAGTTAGGACTGACTTTGAGATGTAAATTGTGCACATGTAGAAACTGTAAACCTCAAATACACCTCTGATGCATATTGAAACCTCACATGAAAGTGAATTCTGATTTTTCATACACATAGAAAGTGTATATGGCATGTGAAATTAGTGACATTAAACGAAACATGTATATGATACTTATACGACATATACTCACATGCCAGACACTTACGCAGCAAACACTTATACTCCTTACATCACACAGTCTTATTACACACACTTCTATGACATACACTTCCTCTGACAGATACTCCTACGACACATACAACACACACTCTTGCCATACATGCTCTAACAACACACAAATGTATGACGCACACTCTTCTGACATATAGGGCCTCATTACGAACCTGGCGGAACGGGTTAACGGGCTCCGCAAAAGGAGGCGGATCCGTTAAACCCGTTCCGCCACATTACGAGGTCCCCTCGTGGGACCCGGTAAGGACGCCTGGTAAAACCAGGCGTTGTTACCGGGTCCGGTGAGGGGAAGAGGGAGCAAACAACAGGCCACTCGTAATCGGCCCGTTGTTTGCTCCCTCTCCCATTCCCATTCAGCCCTGTGGGGGTTGAAATAGGAATGGGGAAGGTCAGAGCCCGGGTTCCTGGAGGGAGAAATTACTGGGCCCTCCAAACTCGGAATTGCCTGGTAATTCCCCATTCTGGGAACCCGGATGCGATTTCGGCGGCAGCCATGCCGCCAATAGCGGCATGTCTACTGCCGAGGTTGTAATGAGGCCCATAGTCTTACGACACACCCTTTTATAATGCACCCTCTTGCAACACATCCTCTTACAACACGCGCTCTTATGGCAAACACTCTGACAACACATACTAATATGGCACATGCTTCTACCACATACCACTACAATGCACTCTCCTAACACACACACTCTTACTGCACACTCTCTTATGATCAATGCTCATACCACATGATCCTACCACACATGCTGTTGCGATACACACTCCACTGACACAAACTCTTACTACACACCCTCTTACAAGATGCTTTATAATGACACACTCCTACCACTGTTCCTACCACACATGCTCATATGACACACACTCCTACAACAAATACACCTGTGATGCATACACTCTTAACATGCACGCTCTTACAACACCCGCACTTATGACACCATCTTATGACACACACTCATACGAAACACCCTCCAGTGACACACCCTCCTTTGACATACCCTCCTACGACACACCCTTTTACAGCGCATGCTTTTACAACACACACTTTTACAACACTCACTCTTGACACATGCTCCCTCCACATCCTTCTACAAAACACCTTGCTACGGCCAACCTCCGATGACATAGCATCTTACGGCACGCCCTCTTACAACACACACTCTTACAGGACACAGTGTTACTACATAGAGTCTTACAACACACTCTTTTGACATACCCACCTATGACCTCAATGGGAGCTTTCATACTTATACGAGGCATACAATGCATGAGCAGGATTAATGTGCACTTTATCTCCAAACTCTGCATGCGCATGTTGGAGATTAATATGTTGTATATGTACACTAATATAAGTCAGAAAACTGACATGAGAAAGTTAGGACTGACTTTTTGTGTGAGTTTTTTGGAGATGTAAATTGTGTACAAATAGAAACCGCAAACCTAAAATGTGCCTCTGGTGCATATGTAAACCTCACATCAAAGTCAATTCTGACTTCAGTGTAATATGAGACGTATTGGACATGTGCAATTAATGACTTTATACCAAACACTCAAACGCCACTTATACGACATATACTCACATGCCTGACACTTACACAGCAAACAGTCATACTCCTAATACCACACAGTCCTACTACACACACTAGTAGGATGAACATTCTTACCATGCACGCTCTTACAACACACACTCATATGACACATATTCTTACGACACATAGGGGTTCATTTTGAATTTGGTGGTATCCCGCTGGTAAATCCAGCGGGATACCACCAAACAGAATTACCGTTACTGGCACTTGGTCTGCCGGAATTACCGGCAGATTCCCCGTGCCAGTAAGGGTAGATTCATTCCCATTCCATGGAGCCCCAAAGGACACCATGGGTAGATTTCCAGTATTACCGTCACCGGTAATACTGGTGCCGGTTATACTCGCAGTTTTTTGCCAGTGGGGTGCCTAACTTACCTCCCGCTCTTGGCTGGCGGTAAATCAGGTCACCCCACCGGCAAACTTGTAGTATTCTGGTCTAGAAACATGCTGGTAAATGGAATTACCGGCACGGTTACTCTGGACCGGCATACTGTAATGAAGCCCATAATCTTACGATACACCCTCCCATGACACATCCTTGTATGACACACCCTCCCACAATGCACTCTCTTATGACACGCCCTCTTACAACACACTTTCTTATGGCACCCACGCTTACAACAGTCATACAAACTCTTCTACCACATGCTACTATGACACACTCTCCTAACACACACACTTACCACACACCCTTACTACGCACAGTCTTATGGCACACCCCCTACAACAAACCCTCTTGTGACATACCCTTCTACATCATGCCCTCTTATGACAAACACTCTTATGACATGCACTCCTACCACATGCTCATATGAAACACAATCCTATGACACATACTCCTAGGACACACGCGGCTGTGACACACACTGTAAGCATGCATGCCTTTGCAACACACACTTACGACACATATTTATGTCACATGTTATGTTATTGCGAAACACGCTCTGAATCAATATACAGCTTATATACAAAATGCAGAACATGTAAGGAAGAATATGTACATTACACATGCTCAAAATCAATGTACAGTTCTGTACACAGTGTGCATTACACACATGTACGTTACTACACAGATGAAAACTCACATCGAAGTCAAAGTCAGGAGATTTAAAAGTCATATACACCACTTGTATGTATTAAAAACCTGAATCAGAGTTAATGCTCACTTTAATGTGAGCTTTCATATGTATACCTTGACTCTAACATTCCCTTTGTCCTCATCCTCCTCAATCTCTCTTCTGCCTTCGACACGGTCAACCATACCATCCTGCTCAACCGTCTCTGTGAAAACCTGGGTATCACTGATCAGGCTCTGGCCTGGCTGACCTCTTTCCTCTCCTATCGACCCTCACAGGTCCAACTTGGGTCCTTCCTTTCATCTATCTTCCTCTCTACCTCTGGTTTTCCCCAGGGGACTAACCTCTCGCCCTGGCTTTTCAACCAATACCTGGCAACTCTCGTCCACTCCATTGCCACTTTCTGCTCAAATTTCCAGTGCTATGCTGACGACACTCAACTCATTTTCAGGCTGCCCTCTGCCACCTCCTCTCCCTCTCTCATTTCTGATTGCCTAACTGCCATTCAAGATTGGTGTGCCGCCAATGATCTTTGTCTGAATGCCAGCAAGACAGAGATCCTCTTCATCGGCACACCTTCACCATCCTTTCCCCTCACTCTCTGGCCGGCCTCCCTTGGCCCTCCTCCTACCCCCACCTGCGAGGCTAAGAACCTCGGGGTCATCTTTGACTCCACCCTTTCCTTCTCTGCCCACATCTCTGAGGTCTCTAAAAAGTCACATTTCCTACTGCACCTCCTCAGAGGTACTCTTCCTTTCCTCTCTTTCCCCCAGAAGCTCATAGTATCCCAAGCTCTGGTTCTCTCTAGGTTGGACTATTGTAACAGCCTCTACTCTCTGCCCTCTGCAACTAATCCAGAACAGGACTGCAAGATTTGTCCTTGGGCTCAAGCCCTGGGATCGTATCGCTCCAGCTCTGAAATCTCTCCATTGGCTCCCAGTGGATGCAAGGATTACATTCAAAACTCTCTGCATTGTCCAAAAGGCTTTCTGGGGCCTGGGTCCAAAATACCTTCAGTTATCCCTCCGCAAATACCTCCCCTCTCGAGCTCTTCACTCCTCTACCTCCAACTCCCTCAGGGTCAGTCATTTTTCAAAGAAACGAGCTGGGGGTAGATCTTTCTTTGGCTGGGGCCTCCCTCTGGAACAGCCTCCCTGCCACTCTAAAACTTGAGGAGAACCATCTCTGGTTCCGGAAGCACCTCAAGACCTTCCTCTTTTCTTCTGCCTTCGCTCCCCCTCTCCCGTGCTGACCTGTTCTATCTTGGCACCGTGCACCTGGCCACCCTCTGTCCTCCAGGCCCAGGTACCTGCTCACCCGCCACCCTCCCGCACTGGCTCCGGGCCACCCCTTGCACTGGGGTCTGTATCTGTACCCATACAGCCCCCCCATTTTCTTCCTGCACTTATCAGACATACTCTGTCTGCTGCCTTAAACCTGGCACTTGCAAATTGCTGGCTGCACTACCACTGTTTGTTGCCTTTACTATTTATTTATTGTTATTTATCTGTTTCTCCTTTGCTTCGCACTTTCCACTTCTCCCCCTTCCATGCACTTTTCCCCTCCCCTTGTCCCAGGCACTTGCGTGTTCTAAATGTCACTGGGCCTAGTAAGATCGCTGTTTTGTTCTCCCCTGTTCCCCTCCCTTGCCTTGTCGCGCTCTGAAACACTTATGTACGAGTGCGATAGAAATAAAATATCAATATCAATATATAAGGCATAAAATGCATGAACTGAATGAAACCACATTTTAGATACAAAAACTACACGTACATGTGGGAGATGAACATTTCATATATGTACACTAAAATGCATCTGAAAACTCACAGGAAAGGTAAGACTGACTTTAATGTCACTTTTCTAGAAATGTAAATTGAGTACATGTACAAATTGCAAACATATATGATCCACTTGGTTCCAAATTTTTTGAAACAAATAGAAAGGTCATTACTGAGCTACTGGAGTGTGCGGAGATAGATTGGAATGTCACTGCCACAGCGGTTGTGGGTGAGTTTAATGCAAAGATACCTACAACCATGAGCTGTTGTGACACTGGGCCTCATTAGGAGTATTCCAGTTCAGAGTTAACATGCCGGTAATTCCGTTTACCGACATGTTTCCAGACCGGCGTACTCCATGTGTGCTGGTGTTGTGGCCTGATTTACCTCCAGCCAAGAGCTAGATGTAAATTAGGCACCCCAAGGGCAAAACCAGCTGGCATTACCAGCAACAGTATTACCTGTGCCAGTTATACTGGGAATCCCCCAATGGAGTCCTATGGCCACACATCTATGGTGATAATAAAGCACCTAACGTAGGCTTTGGTGCCCCAAAGCAGTGTTGAGAACAATGTATTACTGATACATTAGTAAGGGCAACTGTTTGCCTGTGCAGCAGATCTTGGGGTTATGCTAAAGAAGCTAGAAAACACCCACCAAGGTATTTGCTCAAGTTCCTTTGAACAAGCTCACTGTTTGGATGGATGATAATCAGATTATACAGATGCAACAAACAGGGTTTAGAAAGGGCAGTAGCACACTCGTCAACATATTAACATTAAACACAATTTATGAATGTGCTAAGCTATCATGCAATGCCCCTGCCATGCCGCCTGTTTAGATCTAAGTGTGGCATTTGATAAAGTAGACAGAAATCTACTCTGGTATAATGGGGGATTGCAGAATGCCTGCTAGCTAAGGTCGTTGCATTGCACAGTAACACCACTATGTCAGTCCGATTAAACAGACTGCGCCATTTGAGTGATTCTGTTGCAACATCTATTGGGCTCGAACAAGGATGTGTCCTCGCTCCAACTTTATTTAATCTTTATCTAGCCTATATATGTTAAACGCAATTGCAGGAGAATCCGTGTATTCTCCAAAAATTGCCCAGTTAAGATCACAATGCCAGAATATGCGGATGATAATATAATTATAGATCCCACACCTTCTGGAATACAATAGCAAACCACTTCATTGACAGAATACAGTAAATTACATTAATTGGCTGTTAACAAAATTAAAACAAAAATTATGATCTTTAATGGTTCCACCAAAAAACAGAAATGCACCTGGCACATTGACCACAATAATCTCGAAGTGATTGAGACAACGTGTCCTGGAAAGGACACATGAAGATGATCAAAACTAGTATAATATGATATGATATTTTATTTATATAGCGTCTATACAAAATGGGCCTCATTACGAGGAGGGCGGAAAGGGTTTAACGGCGCCGGTAATGGTGCCGGTGCCGGTAAACCCATTCTGCCCTATTACAAGGTTCCCTTTCAGGACCCGCACAGAACATCTGGTTAGACCAGACGTCCTTTGCGGGTCCCGCAACGGGACCAACGAGCTAATAACGGGCCCGTTATTAACGAGCCCGTTATTAGCTCCATCCCCATTCCCATTGAGCCCTATGGGGGCTTGAATGGTAATGGGGATGGGTTTTTTGAATGAGGAATTACCGGGTCCTCCAAGGTTGGAATGACCTGGTAAGTCGCTATTCAAGGAACCCGCACCCGGACGCGATTTTGGAGGCAGCCATGGCGCTAATAGCACCATGGCTACCTCCAAACTCGTAAGGAGGCCCAATGTGTTTCAAAGCGCTGCAAGGGAGAGAACAAAGGAAAATACAATGACATTCTTACAGGCCATGAACAGTAAAGATGTGAAATTAACTATCATACTCGGCCTGACGACATTTCAGATAGTGCAAGAGCTAAGAAATAGATAAGAAAGGGAGGGGGAGAGTGGGAAGGAAATGGAAACAGACCGGCGACTACTGTACTAGGCCTGACAACATTTCTGGTAGAGCCGGAGAAAAACAAAAGGTGAGGGAGAGGGGTGCAGAAAGGGAGGGGAGGAACAAAACAAGCGACTATCATACTAGCCCTGATGATAAGAAGGTGGGAGGGGCTTAGGGCAGGTGACCTAAATCCACTTGCACCTGCTCCCCATCTGCAAAGGAAAAAATGCTGGAGGGCTCCTTAAGTAGAGAAAAAGAGTGGCAACCAGGAAGGCACCAGGTGGGCAGAGTTTTCTAAGTGGAGAAAGAGAGCGGCAACCTGGACAGCGTCAGGTGGGCGGGGTTTAGGACAGGTGACGTAGATCCACTTGCACCTGCTCCCAATCTGCAAAGGAAAAGAGGCTGGAGGTTATACAACATCTAAGAGCCTTTAAAACAATCAGGCACAATCACTGTGACTACACTCTCCAGCCTCTACTTGAATTTTAGCTCAAGTTGGTACCTATTATGTTATACAGAGTAGAAATCTGAGGGCACAAATAAATTAAGAGTTTAGTAACCATAGAAGGCAACTGTCTAAAGAAATTGTTTTCATGTGCCCAGAGCCCTTCTGCAGAATTCATAAGGGTTGCATCTGGATAAACGCCATTACAATTCTTTCGGATGAAGAAGAAACGCTTGAGTGTCGAATAAGATTCACTGTTCCACAGATGATAGTCTTTTGACGCAGCTATTACCCCAAAGAACGATTTCAGTTCCACCATCGTCGGCCATTTAGATGAAGACGAAGTACATTGGACAAACTGCTTTACGACTAATGTTTGGGATAACTTAAAACAACTAAAATTAAACTGAATAAATCTAATGACAAAGTAGCCATGGCCAAAAACAAAGTTGACTTAAGTACAGAAGACTATCCACCCTTTCTACCTGAACAGGACAACATACCTAAATACATGGGCGTAATTATAGGGGGGCACAGGGGGTTTTGTCCCCCCCAACTTTTGTGGCATGCCCTTTTGCCCCCCCCATCTTTTGGCAGGAGGGCCAGTGACTGGGGAGACGAGGGGGAGCCTGTGCTGGAGAGGCAAAGTACAGAGCTGCCTCAAACTGCACAGGCCTCGCCTCTTTCAGGTTTTGTGAGCTAGGCCTGTCTCTGAGTCCAGTGTGCCAGATGTGCAGCCTTCATATTTCAGCTGCCTGTTACCCTGACCTAGTCTCCCCCGCACCCCTCCCAGCCCCAAAGCTCCCGCCTGGTCTGGCCCTTCAGTCCAGAGCTCTGCATCTCCTCTGCTCGTCATCACTTGAAACTTCCCATCATCATTTTGAACACCCACAAACCCTTGATGCTGTGAGAAAAGGCCCTGCAGTCCTCGTCCGCTTTCATTAAAGTTGGCACAATGTATTGGTTTGTTGAAGGTTGCATGCATTCACTCGTTGCCTTAAAATAAAAGACGTAATGTTGTATTCGGCAGGCTTGAAGTCCCCAGTCCCCTGGGGTACAGGGAATATTCATTTTAGACATGGGCATAGCTAGTGAAAAGTTGCCACGCCCAACCACAATTTTCCTTTATTTGACTTCATCTTGTTGTGTTTGGAGACCTGCCGTGACACCATTTACTGGAGAGACCCTTTATATTAAAATAAAGAACCCCCTTCGCTTCACCCATCACTGTATCTTCATCACTAGGCATCAAAAACAGGGTCTCCAGAACGCCTCTTTGGTGTTGTCTGGATGGGGTGTGAGGCAAATTGTGGTATTGTTATGACCTGCACATCACACATCACCCCTGACACCCAGTGTGATCTGCGAACAAGTGATTTCTGTGAGTGAACAGATTAACATGTGTTGTGTTTAGTTGTCTGCATTCCCGCCTGTTTAATCTGTGTGTTGGTGCACGCACCTGTCAGGGCATGTCAACATGTGTGCCTGTCCCATGTGTTTGCGAGTGGGCTGTCTAGTGGGTTTCGCTTTGTCTCAAATGTGTCAAGGTTCATTGTTGCCTGATGTGTGTGTCTGCAGTAAGCCCTCTTATGTGTGTGTGTGTCTGTCTGTCTGTCCTTGGTAGTGCGTGTCCGTGTTTCAGTTGTGTATGGGCTTCTCAAAGTGAACGAGCTGCGGCTTTACTTGATTCTGCCAGCCATGCACTCTGCGACTGTGTGGTGTAGAACTGCACCTGTGATGCTTGACCTCACTGAGACTGTCATGTAGTGTGTGTTAAGTTTTCTGAGCATGTCTGTCAAGTTCTGAGAGGACGTGTGAGCAGGACCATGTGTTTTTATGCAATTTGTCTTTACTCTGTGTGTGTCAATCCGTCTGTGCTGTACTCTGTGTGTGTGAAGGAGCTTTGGGCCCCATTCATGGAATTTTTTGCACGGTTCAAAATGACTTTGCACTGCCAATACAAACCCTGATCGATGGAACTGAGCTAAGTTTATTTTTGCAGGGCAAAGTCAGTTCAAAGTCATTTTTGCAGTACAAAAAGAACTTTGCACTGACTTTGCACTGCAAAAATACATTTTGCACAGTTCCATGAATCGGGGTTTGTGTCGGTAGTGCAAAGTCACTTTGAAACGTGCATGAAATTCCATGAATGCCCTTTGCCTTTACTGGCTTTGTCCGTTTGTATGTGCTGGACAGTGGGTGCCATTGTATGACGGTGTGTGGATGGGAGTCATCTTAACCATGCGTCCCGGACTGTGTGTGTAAGCATTTCTGTGAGAATTACATGTATCGTTAATGTGTGTGGGCTTTAATGTTTATACCTTTGCATGTACAAAAGGCCTGCGTTGGGCATTGTCTTGTGATTTAATGTGTGTACCAGATTACTGGTACATGCCATGAGCTCTATTTGGTGTAAGTGTTGTTCACATCTGCCCACTCGTATTGTGTGTATGTGCATGCATGGAGCAACCATCTTTCATGAGTGAAATCTATCACTGTGTCTATGTGGCTTCTTGCATGACCTCCACTCTGGATCTTTCCCTCATGTGTGATGTATGTTTTGTTCTGAGTTCACTCTGAGCCTCCTTGTAAGAATGCAATGTGTGCAGTCTATCAACCCTTAATCATTTGGCAAGCTCCGGTATGCACCTTTCTCAGCTCAGGGGGTTCTGCTTAGAGAATTGTGGGCTCATGTCCTTCGTGGTTCGGGCTAACTGTCTGTTTAGATGTTTTTAAGCATGGACCCAGGGATAGAACCTGTGTTGTGAGCTATCATCCCGAGACATCGGTCAGCAGGTGCTAGGGTCATTTGGAAATGGGCTTTGGGATATGAATAGCACTCCCCTTTAAGTCATTAAGCCCCCCCTCTATCCCCCCATCAATTCTGAGCCTTCACTATACATTTGGTTACTGTTGGTTCTCTAAAGGGCCACCAGTGGCAGACCATCTTTAAGTTGGGCCTCCTGCCAGTCAATCTTCTTCAAATCCCTTAGACAATTATTTCTACTCAAAATTGTGAGATCACTCGACATTGTGAGATCTGGAGCAAAACACCCAGTGACACTCCCCCAGAATGTGTGGAAGTGCCAGCTGACATCCTATCTTTACCCAAAGTGGTCTGGAACAGTGTGTAGCCAAGCCTGTTCCTAATCGTCTAGCATTGTCCTCGCCTGCTGGTTTATAGAAATAGCCCTGAGGAATAAAGTGGATATTGGACAGTCATTTGGCTATGTGTCACGCGCGGCAGCCGCGGCCGCTGGCGGTTGTGGAGACGGTGGCGCTGGAGCGGCCATTGATATGGCCGCTACGCAGCTGCTCGTTCTCCAGCCGCGGTCTAGCTACAGCCGCGGCCACGGGCGGTGGTGGAGACGCTGGCGCTGGAGCAGCCGTTGTTGTGGCCGCTACGCAGCTGCGCGTTCTCCAGCAGCGGTCCAGCTTTCCGCCGTCGGATCAGCGGCGCACTTCATTACGAGCGCCAACCCGGAAGCCCGCGCGTTGCAACCTATTCGCGTTAGGCTTCCGGGTTGGTACGCTCTAGTGCTTTTCTCCGTGTTCTTTTCCTCTCTCGTGTATGTTCTGCATTACCCTTTCGTTCCCCCCCTTTCCTCTCAGGCTCCCTTTTCCTCAGCAGTCCTTCTGTTTTGGCTACGCTCTTGCTTCAGCAGTTCTCCTTCTCTTCTCTGTCTAAGGGGTTCCATCACCCCCATCCTACCATCGCTTTGGAAGGAACTTTGTTCCGTTGGGAAACCTTTGAATCACCTCTGACCTGGCATCCGGTTATCCAATTCAATCGGAAGGGGTTTTTTGTGCCTTGTGGCTTTTTCCCCTTCATTGGTCTGCCCCGGTTCGGGGGCCCCCCTAGGCCCCGAGTCGGAGGGGCAGGGTGGCTTCCTCTCGAGGCAGACCCCATCTGCATTCCCGAGAAGAGGCTCTGAGAAGAAGGAGATTTGGACTCCAAACTGAAGAAGAGACAGCAGGTGAGCAGGAGGGCATAAGGGACACTGTTGATAGTGGTGAGGAGTTGAGTAAACCAGGGAGCCATTGTGACAGTTTGCAACGCCTAGAAAGAAGTATGGCCTCCCCCGAGCAAATACAAGATTTAGTAGCCGCGGTTCAGGCCATGAATATGGAACTACAGAATGTAAAGGCAGACAATGCAGTTCTGAGGCAGATGATCTCTAATCGAGAAGCTAGGGATTCCGACTTACCGCCTATGGCCTTATCTACAGGCAAATATGACGGCACCCCAAAGCGCTTAAAAGAATTTTTGGAAGCATGTTCCGTTTACTTTGCATTCAGACCACTGATGTTCTCTAACGATCAAGCTAAGGTGGGGTACATGATATCTAATATGATTGGAAATGCCTTGGCTTGGGCCACCCCATTTGTGACCAACAACAACCCTGTGATCAGAGATTATGGGGGTTTTCTGACCTTATTGCGCCAGACGTTCGAACAACCGGAGATAACACACGTGGCTGCAGAGGAACTTTTGGATGTGCAACAGGGTTCCAAGGACCTGCTGACATACATCTCCACCTTTAAACGGTTGGCCTCTGAGGCAGGTTGGCCAGAAAGGGCCCAATATACAATTTTCCGTCGAGGATTGAAGGAGGAGATAAAGGATGAGCTGGCCCGAATAGCCCGTCCTACTACCCTGTCAGACTTGTTCTCCATAGTAACACAGATCGACTACCGCCTTAGCGAACGCAAGGCAGAAAAGAAGAAACAAAGGGTGTCGGACACCCCTCTACCTAGTACCTACCCTATGCCCTCACTGTCTCACTCCAGTAACAAGGAGGAACCCATGCAAGTGGGGTCCGCACGGTCCCCGTTGACCCCCGAAGAAAGAAGACGCCGGAGGGAAGCGGGCCTCTGCATGTATTGTGGATCCGGTTCCCACTTGCTTCGAAATTGTACTGAAGTCCCACCAAGACGCTCGGGAAACAATCGACCTCGGAACTGAAGGGGACGAGTAACCGAGGTTCGACCACAAGTCCCTATGTTACGGTGACCGTAGCGTCTCAATCAACCACCATGGACTCTCGCCTTATGGCTGTTCCCATCCGGTTGGAAACCCCGACAAAAGTCTTCACCACTATGGCGCTTTTGGATTGTGGCGCCACAGGGGTATTTATGGACACTGAGTGGGCACACAAACATGGTCTTCCACTACAGAGACTGGAAGAAGTCCAGAAGGTAGAAGGAGTTGATGGTTCTCCTCTGTCATCGGGGCCCATCACCCATTCCACTATTTTTTTGAAGGCGTGCATTCTCCAGCATTCAGAACAGATACAATTTGACTTAATTCGAGCGGCCCATTTTCTGGTTATCCTTGGAATCCCTTGGTTAAGGAGGCATAACCCGCTAATCGACTGGGCTCAGAACACCCTGGCTTTTACATCCTCGTATTGTAAACAAAACTGTTTACTCCATGCCTCAGAATAATCTGTACAAGTCCTAACCCCCCAACAAGAAGGAGTACATGAAGTTTGTAAGATTCCCTCAGAATTGGTTAAGTTCAAAGAAGTCTTCAAAGACAATCCGGTCTTGGATCTCCCTCCACACCGTCCGGAAGACTGCGCCATCGAGCTGGTACCAGATGCCCTGGTTCCGTTTAGTCGCATGTTTTCGTTATCTCTATTGGAGAAGAAGGCGCTTCGGATTTACTTGGACTCTCATCTGACCAATGGCCTTATTCGTCCCTCCAAATCACCGGCTGGAGCATCTTTATTTTTCATACCTAAAAAGGATTCCTCGGAATTAAGGCCATGTATCGACTATCGGGGTCTTAATAAGGTCACAGTACGTGACCGTTATCCTATGCCTTTGATAGCAGACATACTGGAAGCTGTACAGGGTTCAACCATCTTTTCTAAATTAGATCTCCGGAGTGCCTACCACCTTCTCCGGATAAGAGATGGAGATGAATGGAAGACAGCCTTTCGGACACCTTTTGGCCTTTTTGAATATCGAGTAATGCCATTCAGCTTGGTTAACGCTCCGGCAATATTCCAACGTTTCATGGATCGCTTGTTTTCTGACCTGTTATTCATCAATGTCATAGTCTACCTCAATGACATCTTGGTTTTTTCAGAATCCTCCTCAGCACATGCGTCGCATCTTCAGACAGTGTTTCACCGACTACGATCTCAACACCTGTTGATCAAACCCGAGAAGTGCCTTTTTTACGTATCTTCTGTTCCTTATTTGGGTTATATCTTATCCCATGAAGGCATAACCATGGATCCCAGGAAGGTGTCTGCCATCTTGGACTGGCCCGCACCCATGTCTTTGAAGGATGTCCAACGGTTCTTGGGACTAGCCAACTTCTATAGAAAGTTTATTGAACACTTTTCGCAGATAGTGCTGCCCATTACTTCACTACTTAAGAAGGAGGCTAAGCCGTTTCTATGGTCGGAAACGGCCAATCAAGCCTTTATTGATCTAAAGAGGAGATTCTGTTCCGCACCTATTCTATCCCAACCTGATCAGAATCAGCCCTTTATAGTAGAGGCTGATGCTTCCGCAAGCGCATTAGGAGCAGTACTTCTTCAACTCAAAGATGGACTGGAACATCCTATCGCATACCTTTCTAAGACTCTATCCACCAGTCAACAAAATTATTCAGTCATTGAAAAGGAGCTTCTAGCGCTCAAGGTGGCATGTGAAGAATGGAGACACCTGCTTCAAGGCGGTTTACATCCATTCACTTTACGTACAGATCATAAGAACCTAAAGATCCTTCGAAATATGGAATGCGTCAACTCCAGGCAGGTTCGTTGGGCTCATTTCTTCAGCCAATATGACTTTTCTATAACCTATATTCCAGGCACTCAAAACAGCCTGGCTGACGCCCTGTCAAGATGTCAAACTTCCGAAAATCACTCTTCTTCATTTAGTCACATGATGTTTCCCCGGAACCGAATAGTGGGGATAATCTCGTCATTCCTTCAAGAAGTTAAGACAGCAACCCAACCAAATTTAGCAACCACTGTGCCGGGAGGCTTACAACCTCAACTTCGCTGGTCTGAAGGCCTTTTACTGGTGGGACAGCGTTTGTACGTTCCCTCTAGGCCCCTACAACTGAAAGTTCTGGAATGGGGTCACAACCATGTTACCGCCGGACATAGGGGTGTCAAGGGTACTTTGGAGTTGATCTCTCGCTCTTTCTTCTGGCCTTCTCTGTCTCACGATATAATGCAACACTGTAAGTCGTGTATGGTGTGCGCCCGAAATAAGAACTTCACTCACAAGCCCTATGGGTTGTTGATGCAACCGGAATTGCCAAGCCAGCCATGGTCCCAAATATCCACAGACTTCATAGTAGACCTGCCCCGATCCCAGGGGCTGACATGTCTTATGGTTACCATTGATTCATTTACCAAGCTGGCCCATTTCTCAGCGCTGAAAGGAGTTCCATCCGCCACAGAAATGGCTGAAGTATTCCTTAGGGACATATTCAGGCTCCACGGGCTGCCTGATAAGATTATCTCGGACCGGGGCTCTCAATATACCTCTCGGTTTTGGGGCGCACTATGTCAACGGTTAGGTATAGAGAGGGCCTTGTCATCCGGTTTCCATCCTCAGACTAATGGTCAGACAGAACGTCTTAATGCCTCCCTGGAACAATACCTCCGATGTTATGTCAACAAGTATCAGGACAATTGGGTGAGTCTTCTGCCCACCGCCGAATTTGCGTATAACAACGCTGTTCACTCGGCAACGGGACTCAGCCCTTTCTTTTGTTCTTATGGTTTCCACCCTCGAGGTATACTACCAATTTTCTCTTCACCCTCTAATATACCCACTATCGAATCCACATTAGATCAAATAACCTCAGCCCACACTACCGCTCAACAAAGTCTGATATCTACCAGACGCCGGTATAAGGAGGTGGCGGATAGAGGACGTTTATCCGGTCCTGATTGGAGGGAGGGAGAGCGGGTCTGGTTGTCCACCAGATATTTGCCGAGGTGGGTACACCCAACCAAACTAACCCCCCGGTTTATCGGACCTTTTAAAATAATCAAGAAGATAAACCCAGTGGCTTATAGATTACAACTCCCCAAGTCAATGTCTCGAATACACCCAGTCTTTCACTCCTCCCTTTTCCGGCTAGTCGATTCAAGCACTCCTGTTAGAAAGGCTACGGGGATAGCGAGTAATCCCCAGTCTATACCTGAAGAATATGAGGTGTCTGCCATATTAGATTCCAGATATCGTAGAGGCAGATTGGAATACCTTGTGTCATGGAAGAACTATCCCAGTTCGGAGGATTCTTGGGAACCCAGGTCATATGTACATGCTCCTAGATTGTTAAAATGTTTTCACCGAACACATCCGGGGAAACCCGGAGGGGTAGGATCTGGAGGGGGGCATACTGTCACACGCGGCAGCCGCGGCCGCTGGCGGTTGTGGAGACGGTGGCGCTGGAGCGGCCATTGATATGGCCGCTACGCAGCTGCTCGTTCTCCAGCCGCGGTCTAGCTGCAGCCGCGGCCGCGGGCGGTGGTGGAGACGCTGGCGCTGGAGCAGCCGTTGTTGTGGCCGCTACGCAGCTGCGCGTTCTCCAGCAGCGGTCCAGCTTTCCGCCGTCGGATCAGCGGCGCACTTCATTACGAGCGCCAACCCGGAAGCCCGCGCGTTGCAACCTATTCGCGTTAGGCTTCCGGGTTGGTACGCTCTAGTGCTTTTCTCCGTGTTCTTTTCCTCTCTCGTGTATGTTCTGCATTACCCTTTCGTTCCCCCCCTTTCCTCTCAGGCTCCCTTTTCCTCAGCAGTCCTTCTGTTTTGGCTACGCTCTTGCTTCAGCAGTTCTCCTTCTCTTCTCTGTCTAAGGGGTTCCATCACCCCCATCCTACCATCGCTTTGGAAGGAACTTCGTTCCGTTGGGAAACCTTTGAATCACCTCTGACCTGGCATCCGGTTATCCAATTCAATCGGAAGGGGTTTTTTGTGCCTTGTGGCTTTTTCCCCTTCATTGGTCTGCCCCGGTTCGGGGGCCCCCCTAGGCCCCGAGTCAGAGGGGCAGGGTGGCTTCCTCTCGAGGCAGACCCCATCTGCATTCCCGAGAAGAGGCTCTGAGAAGAAGGAGATTTGGACTCCAAACTGAAGAAGAGACAGCAGGTGAGCAGGAGGGCATAAGGGACACTGTTGATAGTGGTGAGGAGTTGAGTAAACCAGGGAGCCATTGTGACATCATAGTAGGTCCAAGACCATAGAGGGATAATGGCTATTAACTAATTAATTCCATGCCAGCATTCAAGAATGCCTGGTACAGCAACATTCTTTACATTCCTGCACTGGCTGACGAACAAGAAGTATTTACTTCTGATAATTATAATTTTTTATAATTGGTTATTTATAACGTGCTTAATACCCAGAGGTTTCTAAGCAGGGATCCGGGATCGAACCTGTGTTGCTCCGTGTCATCTTGCATCCAAGGCGAGCATGTTTCCCCTGAGCTATCCTCCTGAGACTTGTTAAATACTTCGGCTTTTTCTGCTCTATACATAACATAAAATGCAAATAATCAGGGTTACACACTATTTGTGTAAACTGTTCCTACATCTAAAACAAATCAAATAAAAGATGTTGCAAGTAATTAATGAAATCAGAATAAGCAAACTAATGCGCTGTTTTAAAATCTTGCAGGCATCAATTTTATATTGTGTCTATATGCTTGTTTGAATCAGTGCCCTGGTGGCAATAATCAAACACCTGCTCCCTTCAGCCTGCTTGCAGACCTGCTTTAGGTAAAGGTGGAGCAGGCTTTTTTCTGTTGTCGATGCAGTGAATTCTAAAGACCATCTGTGGTGTTATAAATTTCAGAAGACTGGCGTGTCTTTAGAATTGAATTTTAAAGATCTTATAAAAGTTATAACTGAGCGCGTCGGCAATGGACTCTTGTCGTGTAGTAGTTTATTCTTATCCCTCAGTGCCAACGACTGCCCACTCCACCCTGCCCCTTTCTTTCAGTTGTCATGATGTCCCCCCCCTCCAACCCCCCAACATTTTCAGCAAAGTTACTCCACTGGTGTTGGAATACTCCAATAGGTGGACTAGAAGAGACTAAATATGCCTTAGGTTTAGTAGGCTATCTACCTTGGATGTGGTGGGCAATTGGAAAACAATACCAGTAGAAGCCAGAGGATGTCGACTCGGCACAAGAGGCAATACTGAAACACGTAAACACTTGTTGTTATCATATAGTGGCACTAATAAGCTAAGACTGAACATTTTCCCTGAGTATCACATGGCCTCTATGGCAACACAAAACTAAAATCAATATATGGAAAATAATAATGATCAGTGACGATTCATAAATAATACATACAACGATGCGCTATGGGTGTGATAGTAATGCAATGGGAAGTATGACTTACGCATATACTGAGAACAAGGGGGGTTTGTAAAGTGAAGCCTCTGCATTATTACAGTTTAAAGGCGCTAAATATCGTATTTTCACTTTTAAATTGGTACCCAAATAATGATGTATGTTGAAGTTGCAATATGATATAAATGTGTTTGCGTAGCAAAGTGGTGATTTGTACTGTATCATAACAGTTTATGGAATTTATATAAAAAGTCACGTAAGTGGCTGTTATGTACTAATGTATTGTTTTAAAAAAACAACTCATAAATGCCTCTGGAATATATTGCAACCTCACATCAAAGTCAAACCTGACTTCAATGTAAGTATAGGAGGCACATGGGTCATGTGCAACTTATGACTTTATACCAAAATCTCATACGCTACTTATATGACATACACTCACATGTGAGACACTTGCACAGCACTCACTCACTTCGCACTATGCGCCTTACCACACAGTCTTACAACACCCCCCTATGATATGCACTTCTGCAACACAAGTTCCTACCACACACAATCTTACCACACTCGCTCTTACAACACACACGCTTACACCACAACCACTCACAACACATACACTCCGTGAATTAACACCCTGCAACCATCTACTGATCTTCGTGAGTTTTCAGAGGTCATCTGTGACAGACTGGTCTCAACTACTATTCCAAGGAACAATGGAGGAAAATGCACCACAATCTTACAATTACCCTGTCTCTCTCCTATCGATAATCACAGGCAAGCCATAAGGAACGGCCCGGCAGAGGCGGGCGACCAAGCGGGCGGGATTCCAAGGAACAATGGAGGAAAATGCACCACAATCTTACAATTACCCTGTCTCTCTCCTATCGATAATCACAGGCAAGCCATAAGGAACGGCCCGGCAGAGGCGGGCGACTCAATGGCACTTCCTTGACCCTCTAGCTTGGCAGCCATGCAGAACCTGAATGGCAAACACGAAGAAGTTTTAACAGCTGAGAAATGCCCACCTTCCTGCCCCCCTCACTATAGACAACCCACATTTTACCAGACTCGATGAGATATGTTGCCTGTAGTGTAGTCTTCTTCCTTTACATTCTTGAGTAGGAATGACAAGCCTGTTTAATCATATGATATTTACATTAGGGATGCAATGTTTTGATCATGGTTTTTTTCACCAAACCCTTGCCGCACATAGGTTCTGCAGTAGTACTCTTCCTGTTGCGGCATATGGTTCTATTAGGGTTGTGTGAGATTTCAGACAATATTGCATTTACTACAATGTTTCCCTGTTGGTTGCAAAAGGATTTTGGTGTGATCCTTGTCGAAGTCTCGAGGGTGTAATGGGAAATGAAGGGAGGAATGTGTTGCACAGTCGAAAGTAAAAGAGATAGGTACCTGAAGTATGTGTGACTGGGTCGTTCCTCCATTGTCTTGTAGATGTGGAAGTTTGGTGCATAGACCTCAAGGCTTGGATAAGGTGCACTTTTATGTTACATGTTTAATCTTCGAATTGTGTGTTGATTACACCATGAGCGCCTGATTTCCATCGCCGATTGGCATGCCTGGCTTCTGGCTCTTTCATCCACCTGTAGTTACAAGATACTAGCCTCCTACCCAGTGGCCCTTATCTGAGCCCATATCTCTTAATCTGCCCCGCTGCCAAGTCTTGCTAACTCTTGCTCCAACAGAGTTGCCAGAATTTGCAAGAATGTGGACCTGGAGAGGATGCTGGTGTTGGGGTAGGTCTGATGTTCCAAACAGCAGGTCACAGCACTTCTTCCGCCCAATCCTCTATGCTCGGCTTGTTATGTTATGTCCACACCCTTGATCTGTTTAGTGGCTGCTAACAGAGTTCTTTATAACAAAAGCTTCAACCTAGAGCCACTGTGTTGGTCCTTCACCTAAGTGCATGATCATCTTCACAAGTGAATGGGGCAACTGCTCCTAGAGCACCAGGCCAATTCTATCTAATATATTTTTCCAAAACTCATCTACTCTTGAACAAAGCCAAAGCATATGGTATAAGGTGCACTGTTGTTATCACACTCACAAAATGTATTCAGCTCTAGAGTAAACATGTTTACAGATGGCGAATATAATCTAAATATGACCTTCTGTGACACCAGTCAAAGCATCAGGTCACCTTTACCCTGAAAGCCTGTGTCTGTCACGGTCCCATCTGGCCGTAATCATTCCTTTGCTTCATTCTGTTTGTTCCAGTCTGCAGCCTCCCCCTTCAACCGGCATTGAGAGCACGTATAAGCTGCTCCACAATGGTACGTTCCAGTGCAGGATGGCTTGCAATTCGGAACAGTCACGTGAACACCCGTGCCGCTCCACAACGCAAGCTCTGCCCATTTCACACCCATAAAGCACTTCCCGTCATCAAGCAAACTGCTTCTGATTGAAGTTGGTTCCTTTGCAGAATACATCCTGAGTTGCAAACCTCTGATCCTGCATTTTGTTCCAGGGACTGTCTCTGCCTTCCGACTTTGCTTCGTGTGTGGACTGCACGGTAACAAAACCCACCTGCCTGTTCCTGCCTTCCGACTTTGCTTCATTTGTTGACCGCACGATACTGAAAACGACCTGCCTGTCCATCAGACTGCCTCTGCTTTCCAAATTGCTTCATTTGTTGACCACACAGTATTAAAACCTACCTGCCTATCCAACGGATTGCCTTGACTTTCCCATTAGTGCTGAACTGCCTCTTCTCCTTAATGGAAACCTTACGCGAGAACTCTCTGACATACACAGAACTATGGACGCCTTGCAGTAATCACTTTGTGTACCTTCCTGTTCATATAGCGTCACTCGTGCTATCCGGGTTCTAGTTCCTTACTAACCTTTCCTCCTTCCCTGTCATTTTCACTATTTCCTGGAAAACTGGTCATCCTCCTCAGCATCACTTTCCCCTAAACTCTTTTTTAAAATTTATTTTATTTATTTGCATTTATAAAGCGCACAGAGCTGCCCTGAGACATCGTGGCGCTGTTACAGAAGGCTTGAGCTTAACATAGCAAAGCATTAACATAGCATAGGTAGGTTGCAACATTCGGTAGCAGTCGTGCAGTGACAGGTGTTAGGAGAAGGTTATGCTTTGCTTTGGTTACAATGCAGGCATAACTGTGCATGTTGGTTTGAAAACATTAGCGGAATAGAATGGTTTTTAGGTTTTTGCGAAAGGTGGTGTAAGATTCTTCGTTCCTTAGTGAGGTTGGCAGGGCATTCCAGTTTTTGGGTGCGAGGTGTTGGAAACTAGACCCTCCAGCTCTGGTTCTTTTGAACGTGGGGACATAAATCTGGTTGGCGCGGTGTGCTCTGGTGGGTCTGTTGGAGGTGTTGAGTGTGATTCTTTTGGCGAGATAGGGTGGGGCATCTAGTGTAAGGCATCTATGTGTGATAGCCATGGCTTTAAAAAGTATGCGTTCTTTTACCAGTAGCCAATGGGCATCTTTCCTGGCTTGGGAGATGTGTTCCCTTTTAGGGATGGTCAGCGCAGCCCTGAGGGCGTTATTTTGTGTGATTTGGAGTTTTTTTATATTGTTGACAGAGGTGCCTAGGAAGAGGGCATTACAGTAGTCCAGTTTGGTACCTATTATGGCTCTGGCGATAGATAGGCAGTTTTTGGTGGAGAGGAAGGGTTTGACTGCGTTGATCACCTTGGTGGTGAGCGCTGAGGAAGAGGCAATGGCGTTTACATGGCGGGACATGGATAGAGAGGCATCTAGGTGAACACCTAGGGTTTTGACTGTCTTGGAAACTGTGATGATGGAGTTGTCGATGTTGAATGATTTGTATTGAGAGGGGAGTTTGTTGAGAGTTTCGCTGGTGCCTACTATGAGAATCTCAGTTTTGTCCCCATTTAAGCAGAGGCCATTGGCAGCCATCCAGGTTTGGATGGCTGTGTAGATTTTAGTTAGGGCTGTCACATCTTCATCATAGGTCCCGGTTAGTGGGAGTAGTACCTGCGTGTCGTCCGCGTAATTGGTGTACGCTATGTTGCGACAGTCAAGGTCATTGAAGAGTGGGAGGGTAAATATGTTGTATAGTGTGGGGGCGGTGCAGGAGCCCTGAGGGACGCCGCAGTGGATGATGGTGGGCGTTGCCGAGGCAGTGTCTGAGAAGACCTTCATGAGTCTCCCATTTAAAAACGAGGCCACCCAAGCGATAGCTTCAGGGGAGAAGTTTGCTTCATTTTTTAGGTGCATGCCTAGAATTTCATGGTTGACAACGTCAAAGGCGGTGGACAGGTCCAGTAGTAGAAGGAGTGCCGGTTTGCCTTTGTCCATGATGTCCCCACGTTGAATTTTTAGGTCAAGTAGGGCTGACTCAGTCCCGTGACCTGGTCGGAATCCTGACTGTCTTTTACCTAGGATATGGTTGGTTTCAAGATATTCCTGGATTTGCGTGTAGGCAACTTTATCCAGGATCTTGAGCAGGAAAGGTACGGTAGTGATGGGCCTATAGTTATTAGCAACTTCTGGGTCAAGAGTAGGTTTTTTTAGGAGGGGGCATACCGAGGCTTCTTTTAGGCTGCCTGGAACTGAGTTGGTGTTGAAGAAAGCGTTAATGAAGGTTTTGAGAAAGGGGGCGAGTGTTGCAGTGCAGTCTTTAATGAGACTGGCTGGACAGGGGTCGCCTTTGCAGTTGGATGGTTTAATCTTCTACGACTCCCTCTGTATGACGCCATGTTTGGCCAAGCCTTCTTACTTTAACTGATGTCATAGGTACTTACGTATTTTTCTTGTCCTTGTATTTGGTAGTGATGAGAACCAAGGTCGGAGATAAGGCTTACAGCATCCAGAAATAAACAAAGTCTCTGCCTAGATTAGTAAGGTTAGTTCTCTTGCCAAGTGTTCCGGTTATTCTTGATGCCGTGACTTATTCTAAACCCTGTTCCTTTTCTTGCAGCCTGGCACACTGGTGGCGTTTGCCTTCTCCCACTCTTTCAATTGATTTACTCCTCTGTTCTTGTGTATTCCCAATGAATAGAGAAGCGTATCAAGGGAAAGATCACCCTCAGTGAGGAGACTTGGGCCAATTCTGGTCCAGGTTATAGCATGCAGCAGTACCCAGTCTATCCACCTCCTTCTCTATCCGTGGTGAGTACTGACAGAATCAGAAGCCTAACATGGACGCATCTGATACTCTTGCTACTCTCATGCAATTCGTCACTGACCTCCGGAATGACGTGAGCTCTGCTCACGAGGCCATGCATCACTGGATTGAATCCCTACAAGTCCTAGAAAAATCTCAACCACGGGGTGACGACCAGGCTGGTGCTGCTATGTCCAGTCCGGGATCCCCTTCGCCCAGACAAGACTCAGTGCCGGTCTTGATGTCTACCCAGTTCCTGTTGGCACCACCGGAGAGGTTTAATGGCAATCCCGAAAGGTATCGCACCTTCATCAACCAGTGCAAATTGCATTTATTGTGTTGTCCCGCAACCTTCCCTGATTCCACCACCAAATCAGCCTTTGTTCTTTCGTATCTCGGGGGCACTGCAGCCGCTTGGGCCAATCCCTTGTTAGAGTCCAATAGTTACGTTCTCTATGACTCTGATGCCTTCATCACCACAATGAATAGGGTCTTTGATACTAGGTATAAAACACAAGCTACAGATTTAGAATGTCTAAACCTCCAACAAGGGGGTAGACCTCTGTTGTCATACCTCGCAAAATTTAACCAACTAGCTGCTGAGACTGGTTGGCCCGAAGATAAGAAGGTAGCAGAGTTTTACAAGGGTCTGATGACTTAAAGCACACATTGGCTACCGTTCCATTAGTACCGATGGGATTCTCAGAACTGTTAGATTTAGTACTCCAAATCGATGCTTGGAGAGCAGAGAGAAGATGTGAAAAGAAACCTACGCTCCCGATTGCCTCATGCCTTGACACATCCCTGCCTTCTCATGCGGAATCTGAGCCTACGCAGATAGGGCTGTTCGTGGTCCTTTGACCACCACAGAAAAGGAACACTGGCGCAAAAAAAACCTCTGTATGTACTGTGGTTCTCCCTATCATTACTTACGTAACTGCCCAAAGAACCTGTGAGAAAACAGGAAATCTCCAGGGCCCGACAATAGAAGGAGTCCCTCTGTCTGTAATCTCCTGTCAGACTCCCAGATTACATCTGCCTTCTCCCCGTTCTGCCTATCACTCTTGTTTTTTGTATCTTCTGGGGACACATTACGGGTCTATGCAATCATTGATTCAGGTGCCATGGGCAACTATATGGATCTTCAGTACCCCAGTGATTCTGGGGTTCCTATTATCTCGAAGTCTAAACCTGAAGTCATCAATGCCATTGATGGCATGGCTGTGATCTCTGGTTTAGTAAGTGAACAAACCATAAAACTTGTAATGAACACTGATGATGGGCATTCTGAGTATCTTTCTTTCGATCTAATTGCAGCGCACCAATTCCATGTGATCCTCGGTCTAACATGACTACAGCTACACAACCTCTCCATTGATTGGGTATCACGGGAGGTGCAGTTCCCGTCTTCTTTTTGCAACAACCACTGTTTCTATTCACATGAAATCACACGGAACGCTCCGTGCCAGGCTTCCTTGAGACAGCCCCTTTGATCAGATTAATGTCCTCCAGCCCTACTCTTGCTATTCCCAGTGAATATAGTTCCTTTTCAGATGTTTTTGACAAGGGTCGAGTGGAACAGTTGCCACCCCATCAGCTCTACGACTGTCCTATCGAACTGCTTCCTGGGTCCAATATCCCCTCTGGTGGGGTTTATTCCCTCACTCTTAAAGAAGACCAGATGCTAAAGGACAATATAGACAAAGCTCTCTCGTCTGGAGTCATCCGTCCTTCTAGATCTCCTGCTGCCTCTGCTCTATTTTTTGTGCCAAAAAAGGAAGGGGACCTAAGACCATGCATTCACTATAGGGCCCTCAATGCCATAACAGTCAAGAATCAGTACACTTTGCCACTCACCTCTGTTCTCTTATACTAGCTGGGTTCCTCAGATGTGTTTACCAAGCTGGATTTACATGGGGCCTACAACCTGGTCCGTATCAGAGACGGGGATGAGTGAAAACAGGTTATACAAGTATCCTGTGATGCCATTTGGTCTTTGCAACGCACCTACTACATTCCAGTATTTTATGAATGATGTCTTCCCTGACATGTTGGACCAGTACGTCATCATCTATCTTGATGACATTCTGATATACTCACCCTCATCTGATTTACATATCATGCATGTTTGTTCTGTTCTACAACAGCTGAGAGAACATCAGCTGTTCGTCGAGGCCAAATAATGTGTGATCAGTGCAACTGAGGTCGAATTTCTGGGATACGATCCGACAAACAGAGTGGTTAGGATGAACCGTTCCAAGGTTAAAGCGGTGCTCGACTTGCCTGTACCTACCTCGACCAAGTCTTTGCAGCCCTTTCTCAGCTTCACCAACTTTTACCGCCAGTTCATACATTCCTATTCTTCTGTTGCTGCTCCTTTGACAGCCCTTAGCAGCTCTAAAACGTCTTTTCGCTGGAACGTCAGTGCACAGAAGGCCTTTGACAACCTCAAATCGGCCTTTACTTCTGCCCCGGTTCTGCAGCACCTAACCCTGACCTTCCGTTTTTTGTTGAGGCCTATGATTCTGGCATAGGGGTTGGGGCTATCCTCTCCCAGCTCTTTTCCGATACCGGTGAAATCCATCCGGTCGCGTTCACTGAGTGGAGGCACCACTTACTGGGTGCCCAGCATGCTGTTACTGTGTTTTCATATCATCGCAACCTTTTGGCCTTCAAGACTATGAAGTGTGTAACTGCTAGGGAAGCACATTGGCACTCGTTCTTCTCGCAATTCCACTTTACCATCACTTTTCGTCCTGCTCATCTACATGCCAAGGCAGATGCTCTCTCCCGCCTGAATGCTAACTCACCTCTGGTATGCTCAGATTGTCCTCTTGTTCTTCCCAATCTAGTCGCTTGCGGTTGTACACCACAACCGACGCTCAGGAAATTGATTCAAGATTGGATTTCTCTTAATCCATCTGAACTCTGTGACTTGAACTTGGATGTCATCAATGGTTTGCCTTGTATTCAGGGGAGAATCTACATTCCCACGGGGAAGCACGTTATCGTGCCCTGCAGTGGTGTCACAACTCTTTGATCACCGCCCTCGTAATGTCTAGATTAGACTATTGTAATGCCCTGTACTCAAGCGCCAACAAATATGTTACGGATAAATTACAAAGACTGCAAAATAACGCACTAAGAGCAGCACTGAATATCCCCCTTAGCGAACATATCTCTAACTTTAGAAAAACAAAAACCACTGGTTAGAAATAACTGACAGAATCCTCTTGAAAACAGTCTTGCTTACCTCTAAATGCCTGAACAAGTTAGCACCACCATACTTGGCCGAAAGGATAAACAGGAGAACAACTACCCGCCCAACGAGAGCTGCCAATGCCCATACCCTTGAGATCCCCAGATTTAAACGAACAACAGCCGGGGGCACCAGCTTCCCAGGTAAAGCGGCGTAATCATGGAATGTGCTCCCTATTGACCTCCGAATGGAACAACCATACCCCACATTTAGTCGTAAGGCACTCAAATGGCTACGAACAAACAACCTTTAACCGGACTCTACCTATTCTATGCACGACTTCCTCTCACTGTACTTGCCTTGACCTTATCCATTAACTTGTAACACGTGTAGCCAATGCCCTACCACTCCACTGTAACCGGTAGTGGCAGTAACTATATGCTACCTGTATGCTTACATGTATGTATATGTATTTATCTGATACTCCTCTGTAACCAAGCTTAAGCTATCTTGTCCTACTGCACCCAGCTACCCAAGGGTTTGGCGCACAATATTAAATAAATAAACAAACAAAATAAACAAACCGCACAGCACATCCAGGTAAACATAAGTTCATGGTGCTGTTAAGCAGGTGGTGTTGGTGGCCTTCTATGTTACGGGATGTGGTGGAGTATATCCCCTTCTGCGCAGTCTGCGCCCAATGCAATAACAGTCCTAGTTAACCTGTAGGACTATTACAACCCCTTACGTTGCCTCATAAACCGTGGCACATGATATCTATGAATTTTAATGTGGAACTCCCCCCAATATGGGGCTTTGATACCATCTGGGTGGTTATCGATTACTTCACCAAAATGGTTGACTTTGTCCCCTGTACTGGACTTCCTTCAGCTTCTACATTGGCTGATCTCTTTCTCAGGCATATATTTTGTTTCTTTGGTCTGCTCTCGGTTATCGTCACTGACAGAGGTTCTCAATTCACTTCCCATTTCTGGAAGGCTTTAAGCTCCTCCTTTCATATCGAAGACAGGTCTTCCAGTGCTTACCACCGACAGACTGATGGACAGATTGAAAGATTGAACGCCATTCTGGAGCAGTACCTTTGTTGTTTATGTCTGCATATCGGATACCTGGCTGTCAGTCCTGCATTCTGATGAGTGTGCCTACAACAACTCTCTTCACTCATCAACCGATTCGTCCCCCTTTTATGCATTGTATGGCAAACACCCCAGATCCTTTCCCTTGGATCCGTCGATACCATTGAACAATATGACTGCTCGCTGCTGTGTACGTGATCTGGTGTCGTTACACAAGAGTATCAAGTTGAACCTCGAGCATGCCCAGGAACAGGCGAAGCGCTTTGCAGATACTCACCGCTCATCGGCACCGGATTACCAAGTGGTCATGCGTGTCTGATTGTCTACCAGGAACCTTAAGATTCCAGGCAAGAAGTTGCTTGTTCCTCGCTATGTTGGTCCCTATACTATAACCGGGCTCATCAACCCGGTTGCGTTGTGTCTTAATCTCCCTTCTTGCTGGCAGGTGCACCCTGTTTTCCATGTTTCTCTTCTTAAGCCGTGCTTGCCGGCCACTCAGTTGCCCACTCACCCAGCCCAATTGTTGTACAGGGTTCTGAGGAATATGAGGTAGGGCTATTCTTGACATGGAGATGCATGCAGGTCTCACTTATTACCTTGTGGACTGGAAGGGGTATAGCCCTGAGGAAAGAACATGGGAATCCCTTGAGAACATTCATGCCTCTTTACTGCTGAAGCGGTTCCATATCTCCAGGGCTGCGTCAGTGTCCTTGGGGGAGTATACTGTCACGGTCCCATCGGGACGTAATCATTCCTTTTGCATCCTCTCCCCGGCAGACACGTTCGGGCCGTTTAGTCCATTCTGCAGCCTCCCCCTTCTTCCGGCATTGGAAATTGCCATGGTTATTCGCCACCCATGGAGCACGTATATGCTGCTCTACAATGGTGCGTTCCAGTGCAGCATGACCTGTAGTTCGGAATGGTCACGTGAACACCCACTCTGCTCCACAACGCAAGCTCTGCCCATTTTGCGCCCATAAAGCCCTTCCAGTCATCAAGCAAACTGCTTCCGATTGAAGTTAGTTCCTTCGTAGAATACCTCCCGAGTTGCAAATCTCAGATCCTGCATTTTCTCCCACGGACTGTCTCTGCCTTCCGACTTTGCTTCTTTTGTTGACCGCATGGTAACGAAACTCACCTGCCTGTGCCTCGGACTGTCTCTTCCTTCCGACTTTGCTTCGTTTGTTGACCGCACGGTAACAAAACCTACCTGCCTGTCCCAGGGCTTGCCTTGCCTTTCCCAATAGTGCTGAGCTGCCTCTTCCCCTTACTGGAAACCTTACGCAAAAAATCTTTTACATGCATAGAACTATGGACGCCTTTCAGTAATCACTTTGTGCACCTTCCCGCTCCTAGTGCATCCCTCGTGCCGTCTGGGTTCTAGTTCCTTACTAACCTTTCCTCCTTCCCTTTCGTTTTCACTACTTTCTGGAAAACAGGTCAACCTCCTCAGCAACGCTTTCCCCCAAACTATTCTTCTACGACTCCCTCAGTAAGACCCCATGTTTGGCGAAGCCTTCTTACTTTAACTGATGTCATAGGTACTTACGTATTTTTCTTTTCCTTGTATTTCGTAGTGGTGAGAACCAAGGTCAGAGATAAGGCTTACAGCATCCAGAACTAAACGAAGTCCGGTGCCTCAATTAGTAAGGTTAGCTCTCTTGCCAAGTGTTCCGGTTATTCATGATGCTGCGACTTATTCTAAAACCTGTTCCTTTTCTTGCAGCCTGGCACACTGGTGGAGTTTGCCTTCTCCCGCTCTTTCAATTGATTTACTCCTCTGTTCTGGTGTATTTTCGCACCTTGAAACACTTGTGTATAGGTGCGTTATAAATGCCATATCATATCATATCCCAATGAATAGAGGGGCATATCAGGGGAAAGATCACCCTCAGTGAGGAGACTAGCGCCAATTCCGCTCCAGGTTATACCACGCAGCAGTACCCAGTCCATCTACTTCCTGCACTAGCCGTGGTGAGTACTGAAAGTGTCACATATCCTAGGCCATTGTTTATAAAACAACGCCTGGCCAAGACTTGCCTCCCAGGCTGCTTTTATTTTGTTCAATTCTGCTTCGTCTGCCAGCATCGCAAAAGAGTATGCCTTTCAGATCCCAGGCCCAAAAGGCGTTCTGTTGCAACATACTAACCAGCCTTGTCTCCTTCCACAGGCCAGATAAGAGCATGGCTGCTCTCTCCTGCAGAAAATTCTGCAGCACTACAAAGCAAGAACAGTGAGTCTCTGGCGTCTATCATCTCATTCTTAAATTCCTCAATTGGTAACCTCAGGGTCAGCAGCATCACTACTAAAATATTCATGCTTGCCATAGAAAGGTATTGTATCAAAATTATTTTTCTGCTTCCTGATCCTTGCCTCGAAGCTTGGAATACCCTGCCCAATGCCATTCTGCAGCACTACAAAGCAAGAACAATGAGTCTCTGGTGCCCATCATCTCATTCTTAAATTCCTCAATTGGTAACCTCAGGGTCAGCAGCATCACTACTAAAATATTCATGCTTGCCTTAGAAAGGTATTGTATGAAAATCATTTTTCAGCTTCCCGGTCCTTGCCTCGAAGCTCTGGAATACCCTGCCCAATGCCATTAGAGCTGAGCCTTCCTTCCAAGACTTCAAGAACAAAACTAAAGGATGGCTATCAGAACAAAACATCTGAGACATTTGATGCCACACTACGGCTTCGGCCACTCTGTCTTTCACCTTAGAATGCTGCTGTATATAGATAACATGTGAATTCCTCCTTTTGCATCCTTTCCTTCTATGTAGATAATTTAACTTCTTGCAAATATTTCCCTGTTGGAACTTTCTGTATTCCTATGCCCTATTGACTAGAGGAACTGTTTGCATAACCTTCCTGCCTGTACATGTCGCATACTATTCTATACTGTATATATTTGTGTCCTACTGGAACCTTACCGGCATGTCTATTGTAAGCCGGTAGAGTCTCCTACTCCTATGTATGTAATCGTAACTTTGCCTCCTATGATATGCGCCCAGATGCCCTCGGGCCCGGCGCGTTATATAAGTAAACAAAATACAAATACAAATTTGGTAGCAAAGCTGGCTTCTTCAGCTTAGAACACAACAATGTCTCCAAGCTCCCTTTCTAATAAAGGTGACAAATGTGTCACAACATGAATACCTGATGATAATCTTCTATCTTAAGCAAACCAAACCCTCCAGTCTTAACCTCAAAAATTAGAATGGGCCACAGAGTGTGTGGATGCTCTCTGTCTGCCCGTAGGTACTCCTTAATCATTTTATTATAAATTGCTTTGAGTTCCTTCTTTTGCATAGTCCTTGACCGCATCTGAAGTGGGTAATATATTTTGGATAAAAAATACATTTTAATTTTGTGTTAACTTGGAGCCGGATAAAGATTCAACTTTTTACATTTTTCGGAAGTCTCTTGTTGCTTCTGACTTCGCCATTGCTAAATTCATTGTAAGCATACTTTTCACATCAGCTATGGTATGATACAAAAATCTAGGTATCACACACCTTCCTTTGGTGATTTGTTCCACCAATTGTCAAAAGGCAAACAAAAACAGGTGGACGATAATTAATCCTGTTTCTTGAAAGCGTTCCAAACTCAACCACCAATGACAGCCATACCTGTCCTTACTTCTCCAGGCCACTGACGAATACTACCATCTCCTATGCATGCAACACAGCCTTATACTCATCTGGGCTGACAGGAATTTCTGCGATACTATCGTGTTGGTAAAGCAATCTCCAACTATTGATCACCTGCTTACACACCTTCCCATACTCTGCACTAGCTTTAACTTCTACACATCTCTCTTCTTCTATTACATCATTTCACGGCCAATGCATCCTAAGTTGACGAAGGTCCTACTGTCCTGGGGCAAGACTTAATGCACCTTAACTCAGACAAGGTTTACATTCTTTGTGACTACTATGGTGGTGAGCTGGCGCAGTATAGCAAAACCTAATAATAATAATTGTAGCTGCCAAAGACTCGATCTCGAGATTGAAAAATATCTGAAGAGCGGGCAACCCTGACAAATCACCTTCTCCAGCCTAAACACCTCAGAAACAAAGTTATTTGTCGTGCTCCTGGCTGAAACATCATTATATAAAATGTGTGACATATCCCAGAACCTTTTCCCCAAACCCAAATCTCCCATGGGTGCACTCTAAACGTGCCTAATTAACCCCATCAAAAGCCGTTTTTGCATCAATGATGAAATCTGTCTTCATAATATATGTGAAATGTCCACAGTGGTCCTGAAGTTATCAGGACTGCACCTGTTCTCCATAAAACCTGATTGGGCGGGATGGATGCATATCACTTCTCAGGCATCCATTCAACCTCCTTGCATAGGATTGGATACATTCAGGATTGAGATGGGCCTGTAATGCTCATAGCCCAAAAGGTCCCGACCAGGAATGTGGATTAAAAATGCAAATGTATGCAGATGAATGTCTAGAAATCTTTGCTGGGAAATGTAGATGGTCAAAGGATGCACTAGGGCAGTCACAGGTGGGTAATAGCATATTTGTTCATTTTTATTTGGCCGAAGGGTACATTTGACCAAATTTAGCCTGTATAATTCGGTCCTATAAAAACAAACAATTTGGCTGATACATACTGAGCATGTGGAGCCGGGGTTGCGGTGTTGGCCCTGCTCCACATGTTCGCTATGTATTAGCCTTGGGGGATTGCAGGGGTGTCCACCGCTTCCTCGATATTGGAGGCAGGGGACCGGGGGAAAAAAAGAAAAAGGGACCATGCGGCGTCGGTTCTGATCCACTTTAGAGGGACGGATCTGACGCTGCAGAGCTGAAGTGGACCAGGCAGCAGCGAACAGGGAAGGGGGAAGGGTGTGGGGGGCAGTGTTTGATCATTTGAGAATTGATTGTATGCAGGCTGAGTTTTTTCAAACAGTTTGCTGCGATCAATTCTCACACGATCAAACACCACCAAACCCACAGGTGAGCCCTTCAGTGAAGTCCCAGCAAAGAAGGTAAGATGCTTTGTCTTTTTTAAAGTAATTTTTAATTGATTTTCAGAATGAAAATTAAAATTCACAAACCGCGTAAAACAAACAGCAAGAGTGATGTAGACACTTTTGTGAATTAGCATATCAGTTGTAATTCATCAATCATGGGTCATTCTGATAATGGGAAAATAAAGCAATAATAAATTAGAACCGTGTCTCAGAATTTCAATAATGGGATCATATGACTTAAGCTATACAGCAGAAATCTGCTTACACAATTTCTTTCATAGATATGTCAGGACAGTGAAATGGCCTTCCATTGACAAGGTGTTCTTCTAAATTAATAAAGGAAATAAACAGATCCCAGACAGATCTATTTTCAGTAAACGTGTCAGTAAGTATGGCTGTGAAATTTTCTGCGGTGCACACATGCCACATTTTAGTTCACCACATATGTAGCAAGCGAGCTTCTTTCGACTTCATGCTATGCTACCATGCGCATGGGATTGGCCAGCTTTGAATATAGATATTACATATTCCCTGATAATCTACCTCATCCAAAAGAATTGCCAAGTGGCTCAGGGGCAGGCAAATGCCCACACCTTTACAGATCAAATAAATGATGCAAGCTAAAAAGGGTTTAATTTTGAGCATTGCCACCCTGCATTCACTTTGGAGCCAACACCACTGCACCACCTCCAAAAAAGCAAAGAAGACCCAGGATACATGTTATGAAGTTTATCTAGGGTAAAGCACAATAGATAGATTATCCTATACATATTTCCAGTAATCGTGGCACAGATAGATGATTTTGTTTCCCTTTTACATATATTATTCAAAGATGTAAGTGGAATTGAACATTCTAATTCCTCTTCCCATCACTTCATGTAATTCAATATTTCCCTTGTATTGCCATTATTCGGAGATTTGTAAACATTCGAAATTGTATGCATTAAAAGATTGAACATAATCAAATTTTCAAATGCTGTCAGTTTTATACCATCTCCACCTTTAACCTCCAGTTGAGAAACCCAATGACACAACTGTATATAGTGAAATCTTTCCACTTCTGGAAGGAAGAATGTCATTTTACATTGCTGAAATGAAAGTTGGGCACCTTCTTCATAGAATTGACCCAACCTATGAAGACCGCCAACCTGCCATCTAGTAAAGGCACACTCCCCCCACATCTAGTGTAAAGCAGGGGTTCCCAAAGATGACAAACAGGGGAAATGTTTGAATCTCTGAACCTCCTTAACACAATGTAAAACACTAATAAGTATAGAGGCCCTCCTAAGAAGCCTTGAGAAGCTCTGGAGACAGCCGTGGTAGAGAATGTAAGGGAGCAATAAGATCAAGCTTCTCTAACTCCTTCGGCTTCTTATCAAGCAGGACATCTGCCCAATCCATTAGCTCTGATACCTGTGCTGCAATAAGATAGTTATAGATATTTGGCAGTGATATCACACCCTGCTGTTTGTGACACATCTAGCTATTTCTAGATAGTCTAAGAGGTTTCCTATGCCAAATAAAATCCCATATTCTTGCTTGTTGTTTCTTGATTGTGTCAAGTAGCACTTTTACCGGATGAGCTTGGAAAACATAGAGTAAGCATGGAAGTAAATTCATTTTACGGTCTGTCCATGTGCTAAACCAGGAGATTTCTATTTCTTCCATCACTCAAGAACTTTTAACATAATTTGCAGGAGATCAGGGAAATGATGCTTATAAAGGGTGTCATGGGAGTGATTGACAAAAACTCCTAATACGTGTGTTTTTCTGATTTCCACTTGAATGGAAAACATTGTGAAAGAGATTGAACACCGGCTTTGGGTGCCATTATATGAAGAGCACATCATTGAGCATAATCAATAGCGTAGCGCCATGCCCATCTGAAACTATCCAGGGCGGTTGAATGTGCAAAAACAGTTTTCTGAAATTAGGTCCAAATCTAAATGCACTTTAGTGTTTAGATAACTGTGTCCAGTCTATGCTCTTAAATGCTTTAGTTGCATCCAAAGCGTGCAGGGACAGATGTGTTTTCCTTTTTTTACAGAGATCAACTACGTCAATTACTCGACAAATTGTATCATGTGTTTTTCGATTAAAAGTGAAACCTGACTGATACAATGTCAGCTTTTGTGGCAGTGAGTCCCCTACACCTTGATCCATGGCACTAGGACTCTGAGGGGTAATCACAGCCCCCATCCAGCACCTTTTTTGATCTCCTGTGGAAAGTAAGTCCTTAATATCTGTGGAAGTACCTTATTAAGGTTTAACTGCAGGCATAGTCTCTCCTAAACTCTCTGCTTAATCCCATTATTAAACAAATTAGCAGAGCAGAAAAGTAAATCCACAGGAGACGAGAGACCAGAATCCGAGAGATCAGGTATTAATTAGCATTAATCATAATCAGGACAAGATCTCTCTGGCAATAAATCATCACAGTGAATCTCTTCTACTCTTCAAGGGTTATCAATCCCTAAATGCAAGTGTACAGTGCCAAGCTTCAGATCCTCACACTTCATCGAAGCGAGTGACCAGGGAACCATGCGCAGTTGCTGCTACTCTTCCCGACCACAGATAGGGAGCACTCTCCAGGCCAAACATTGACAAAGACAATGAATGTCCTCAACTAGAGCGTAGTAATCTGCCTCCACAAGATCTGGAGAGGAGCACAGGCTGGGAGCCCCACACCTCTGAGAAAACCACCAACCGTATCTCCAGGAATTGGGCCCAACAAATATAACATTTTCTTAGTCCCACCCTAGCAGGAGGGGGCGCACTGGGCATAAACCTCTCCGTAGCCCACCTCCAATGTCAGGATCCCTGACCACACCTGAGTTCATTGGTTATTCGGGTCACTGTCACTGCTCTGGGACTGTCAACCTGGAGCCCTGAACAGGATTCCCCTTGACTGGCTTCCTCCAGTGCAGCTTGAGGCCAGGTGATATAAAAATTCATGCCCAGTAATCACAGGTCACGCTCCACCTCTGCCTCAATCCTGCACCCCAAGCCAAGCATCAAGGCGGGGCTGCACATCATAGCTCCATGGGTGCCATTTTACTAGCACGCACCTCATCTGACAGCATGAGGGCTGCTTTCTTCCTCAGCTCAGTCTCCCGCCCCAAGGGCATGCCACACCACGGATTTCAGTACACATTATCCTTGGCAGCTCCTCCCTTCATCGATGAAGGGATTTCATGCCTGCGGCAAGTTTGGAGGAGGAATGCCTTAACAATCCCTCACCTTCCTCAGAGCTCTCAGAGAGTCTGATTACATACCTGCGATGCCAGACCACGCCGTCCAAGATACTTTGTCTTAATGGAAATTTCACTGAAAGAAAGGGAGCATTTGGTCAACTGAAGAAGCCAGTTTTATTCAGAGGTGCGTTTGGTACATTTTTTTAATTATGATTGTTTGCATTAGTTTCTTGTGTTTGTCTCTGCTATCTGTTAATCAGGGTATGTCCCTTGAGCACTCTTATAACCCCTTCCGGCCAGGGAACAGTTGACTTCAGTATTATTAAGCACCTACATCCATGCACTACGTTTAGAAGGAGTAAAGGAAGTCAATATTCTTCTATGAATGTTTCTTGGTTGAATGAGAAAAAACGTTCTGTACACAACTCAAACCCCTATGACCTCATTCAAGTCCCACCAGGCATTACAACCGGGTTATTGGTTGTCATATAGGGCCGGCATCAGAGAATACTTTACAGGTACTTAAAAATGACCGTTTGTTGTCTGTCCATCCACCCATTTAAAACCTTGGAGCTTTGACATATGCAGATTTGGTGAGGACGTTATTTCTTTTTCTCAAGTCGCCTCAGTTCCGGTGCTCTCTGGTGCAAGTGCCATTGACAGTGACACTCATTTGAATCACCCCAGTTCCAGCAGCTTTTGTAAAGGAAACACTAGTGACACTTGTGACAGAGTCACGAGTCTAGTTCCCTTTTCTATTCCTATATTCCTGTTCTTTCAATCCTATCAAAGGGATCTTATTAGGATAGAGTACTGTACATCCTATACCATGCGCATATCCTGTGTAATAATGACGATTATATTCATCTTGTTTTTAACAGGTGCCAAATGAGCAGATCATAGGGTACATTTTACTTGAAAGGGTTTAATGTTGCTTAGCAGAAAAGTCAAAGTGTATAATAACCCCTCGAAGACAAGGTGCACAACATCCATAAGTCAATTGACAAAAAAATCAAACATGATTTCAAATCATTCAGAAATAGAATGCACAATGTTCATAAGTCCATGATTTATAAACATTCAGAAATAAAGGGCACAAGGCCCATAAGCCTATAGAATGCAGAGTGTTTATAAGCCAATGGTTTGTAACCATTTTCCCTTTTGGGCCCTCAGCATGGCTAGCATACTAAACAGTAGCTGTTACTGAACTCTAGTTACCAACATCAGGGATAGGGAAGCCAGGGCTAGGGAGATGAGAAGCCCACAAGAGATAAGAGAGCAACAGCCATTAGCTTGTCCTGCTGGCCGCTCACTCAAACACTCCTCAGCCTCAATTCAGCACGGTATAATGAAGACCCTTGAACCAACCCTTGCATCATTGGTGTTCTTAAGACCATCTATGACACTTTTGAGAAGAAGATATACAAATCCCCATTCTTCCTGTCTAGTCTTCCTTGTAAAGGCATTTACAGAACTCTAGGAACTTCTACACTGTCACTACCGTCCCTGTGGCTGTCTTAATCATCCCTATATTATTTCACAGCTTCTGTCTCGTTAGCCTTTCTGCCAGGAGTTTCCCTGGCACCCTCGCCCTGCTCCCAGTTATACTGCCTGGTAGTGTCAACAGTTTTCTTCTCCTGTTGAGCAATAAGGAGCCTGATATCCTCCTTAAAGTGAGTCAACTGTGCCTTCAATGCTAATGTATTGTTAACCACTAATGCTTTCTTAGCCAACTTCAGCTTCTCCACTGGAACTTCTAGTTCAGTTATGATATGATATGATATGATATGTTATTTATAACACGCTTAAAACACAGAGGTTTCTAAGCGCGGACCGGGGTCCGTGTCGTCTTGCTTCCAAGGCGAGCAAGTTGCCCCTGAGCTATCCTCCCTTGAGCAAGGTAAATTCTCCTTATCTTGGTCAAACATGAGGAACGACTGGATCTTGCACCAAATCGTTACCCTGAACGAATCCCACACCATCCCTAAGGATGATGTTTCTCTAATTTCTCCATAAACCTTTTTATTTCTAGGACACCTAAGAATGCTGTATTACTTAATATGAACAGTGGCGGCACCAACTTGTCACACTTACCCGTGCATGGCCTACATTTAGCAATAAGACCACCAACGTGTGGCATGGTTCCCCTCCCAGATATGGATTTACCAAAGTCTAGCATATCAAACAACTCCCTCCAGGACAATGTACCCACCCTCTAGATTATTCAGCATCCTGCTCAGGTCGTCAAGGAAAGGTTGCATCCAATTGTAGGGCCATAAATGTTGCATACAATCAGAATGGATCCTCTAAGATGCACAAAACAAAGCAATCCTCTGGGTATTCGGACAGCTGTTCCATCTGGTATTGGATAGATTTACGCAGCAAGATTTTAAAAAAAAACGTGTCTTATTCCAAATGCCATATAGAATATTGTCATTGTAAACTTTTTGCTGAGGACATGATCTGCCTCTGAACGCAGCAGGTGGTTCCCTTGCAGTAATGCTATGTCTGTCCGGCACACCCCTAATCAGTATGACTAGAACCTTTTCAAGTTTCAATGGCCCATTCAGGCTAGTTACATTGAATGAAACGACTTTAAGCAGCCCAGCCATCAGATGTACTATGCATGTAAGGAATGTAGGAGCTAGATACCTCCTACTACTCTGCATACGTTTGTACCTACGGACAAACCGCTCAATCCCAGATTCACTTGTTCTCAAGATCTGTATTTGCAATGTCTCTTCCACCGCCTGGCACTAGAAATACAAAAAATACAAAATAACATGACTGACAAAGGAATGTGGGAGAACAGGAGGGAAGATACATCCGAGAGATCTCATTGAGTCATCAGCAGAACTGGTGCCATGTAATGAAGTTTAAACTCTAAGTATAACAATGCATTATCTAGAATGTTTTTTAATGCCCTGCCCCCACCGACCGCCCCACCATCCCACCCTACCCTATATGTTTTTATTCAATTGGGTTAAAACATATAGGTCTACACTGTATTGTGGAGTATGCACCTATTACAGTTTATGGGAATATTATAAAACCATAAGGTTAAATAATAAACATCATACAATTATAATTAGTTAAAGTACATACATCTTTATGAAACACAAGATGAACAAAATAAGTGTTTTGTCGCTCTAGCCTCATCGCACATATTGGCAGACACATGTTTCATTCTTAACCTATTGCTTCTTCGGGGCCTAATTTTGTCTGATATATAGTACATAAAGTTGATAACAAATGTCCCATTTATGTACAGAAAACAGATGATGGCATACAGAGACAAAGAACATGATTACAATAATAAAAGGTGCACTGTAGTGAACACAATGTTTTTAATATTGTTAGTTATATGCAAATCAACAAGACATCAACCCATACCAGAATACATATTAACCAGAAGCTTACTGATGCATCACATCAAAAAGAAGTCGTAAAAGAAAAAGGGAATTTTTTTATTGATATTGTTAATTGCGATTTCATACACTTGCAGCAACATTTCGACAAATATTATTTGTGTCAATGATTTACAAGTGCACTTTGGAATTGTCTGACTAAAAATATCTCACTCTGTAATTACTGGCAGTGCGGTGCCTAATGCCGACGCATCAACCCTTTAATTATCAATTGCCGTTTAATGCACTACCATGTCATAACGTATGCCTTTATGGTGGAGGAATAATAGTTAATTCATAGTCCTATCTTTTGACAAATCGCTTAGTTAGACATGTAATGGTTACATGCACTTTCTGCATCAATTGATTTCAAATGTCCTAATGTTCAGGTATTCATGGTGATAACCGTAGTATGCAATCCCTTGATTTAATTTTCAAGTTCATTGAATTCTTCGCAGATAGGGAGTTAGCTAACATATACGATACTTATACACAAAAAAAGATATTAAATGGCACTTTATAAAAGTGATGGAACAGAGCCTTGTATTTAAAACAAAACCTGTAGTTATAGGTGACTCTGTCCATGAGCAATTAATCAGTTCCAAACATCTATGTAATTAATTGGTATACTTTCATTGCATTCAATTCTTTTTAATATGCAAACAAATATGTGCATTGTGAATAATAAGAGTAGCACATTAAATTTAGAGAAAGTGTTCTCTCCATCTTTGTTCAGGTTCATTTGCTAACAGTGTTCTTCTTTTTGTAGTCCATATTGGTGCTAAAAAGGTATTATAAATGATGATGACTATAAATTCAGTATAATTTAATGATTATCCAACTTTTCAACTACGCAATGAGAATTATAATGAATTAGCTATGAAGTATTGCAAGGATTATTTTCAATAACAATATCTTACTTTTTGGTGAGCTTTTTAGTTCATACCCCCATGTTCCGCAAACATTCCTCGTGGCATTAGGTGTCTGTAACGAGTAATGGAGTCTTATCGTAATAACAAGAGTGACACCATTACACGTATGTGTAAATATAGTGTGCAGCGGCCACCTTCGATAGGTATGGTCAATCCTTTTAAACGTGTGAGATAACAAGCCTGTTATCGTTGTATATCTCGTTATAAGTGTTCACACGGAAATTGTATCTTCTTGTAACGCTCCTATAATGCATGCGAACTTGAAATATTAGAATCTGAGTAATTGAATGATTGATGTGTTACTGGTCCTCCACCAGAAAGCCTGCCTTGGTCTACCGTCCGGCCCCTGTATGTTATGAATTGTGTACCACTCCAATCACCACGGTAGTGCTCTTTCATTGCCAGATCATGTACGATAAGTAGCGGCAAAGGGACCCCACTAGAGCTAACCAGACAGTAGTCTATAGAAAAGGAAGACTAGTAGGGATAGAGGTAACCCTAGCAACTCAACTAATGAGGTGACGGGATAAACTGAGACACAAGGGGTGAGAATCATGGGGATGGAGGAAGTGGTGGCGTCATTATGTGTATACGTATATAGAGTGTGATGTTAGAAAAATGCTCATGGTGGAAGAAAAGGAAAAAGTGACTTCCTGTTGAGACGATTATTTTACAATGAAGGCAGTTTTGTAAATCTTCAGAGAGAAGTGTTTGGTAAATTACTGAAACACGGATGCATGATGGACCCAAGAAGTTCTTGGGCGTTCCTTATAAATGCGTTGGACAGCGTCTGCCAGGTAGCATTGAAAGGCAAATGAGCGGCCCACAGAAGAAAAGCTGGCAGAGGGAGAGGGTGGCATCAATCTCCTTTAAGGGACATTCCTGCATAGCCTTTTGGCGAGGGTGTGATTGTTGAGATGGATGTGTGGTGGTCCTATCTTGGCATCATGAAGCGAGAGTAGGGATAGAGTGAGGACTCATGGTACCTGATTTAGCCCCCAACTGAACTAACTGACCCTTAGACCTATTCCTTCATTATATTCAGCCCCCCGCTTCTCGCTTAATAGGTGTCGTCAATCTATGAGTCTCACAGTGTTCTACAGAAAATTCACTATCGCCATCCGACCGCAGGTCCCAAAAACATCCATCTCCCTGCCCCAAGGATTCATAAGGGCCTCATATAAGGCTCATTTACGCACATACTATATCCTCACAAAGTTGCACCTACTTGTTACTAGCTCAACTCCTCCCGCAGCTTCTAGCCTGCAGGAAACAGCATGGAAAGTGACCTCCTCTGTGTTCAGCGTGCTCATCCTCTCCCAGAACAGTCCAGCTCTCGCAGGACCAGGACGATGTTTGATGCCGGTGCCTCTGAAGGGTCCAGATGCCAGTCATGTGATTCCACCTCCCCGCAAGCCCGGCAGCCACAATCTGCCTCTCAATGCTGAGGGCACTTCATAACCAAAAAGAAGGTGGGTGAGGCGCGCATTCCCGGTCCTGGTCAATTGAACCTGTTGCAAAAAATATAATAGGTAGCTGGGTCAAATCCTAAAATGGACAAATATTCACAGGGTTAGATCCCTTCTGCTGCAAATCAGGTACTCAGTAATAATAGGGTTAGATCCCTTGCTGCAAATCAGGTACTCAGTAATAACAGGGTTAAATCCATCAGCTGCAGTTCTGTGGTCTGACGTTGTTCTCCTCCTAGCGCTTTCTTATCTCAAATAATCATCAGGGAGGCTGTTGAGCAGGTGTGTCTAATTAGACTCAAAGGATTCTGGTAGCTGTAGTGAAAACGTTTTTTTCTGTTCAGGTGGCCAGCAACCGACACCCCTCCAAAGCACAAGTCCTTCCCAAATTTGGGGGCGGGGAGAGAACCATCTTTATGATTCTCCAAAGTGGGGCACAGTCACCCCGTGGCGCTGCCTCTGGAGCCCGGGACTCCCATAGCATTCAGTACAAAAAAGAAGGTGGGCGAGGCGCGCACTCCCGGTCCTGGTCAATTGAACCTGTTGCAAAAAATATAATAAGTAGCTGGGTCAAATCCCAAAATGGACAAATATTCACAGGGTTAGATCCCTTCTGCTGCAAATCAGGTACTCAGTAATAACAGGGTTAAATCCCTCAGCTGCAGTTCTGTGGTCTGTAGTTGTTCTCCTCCTAGCGCTTTCTTATCTCAAATAATCATCAGGGAGGCTGTTGAGCAGGTGTGTCTAATTAGACTCAAAGGATTCTGGTAGCTGTAGTGAAAACGTTTTTTTCTGTTCAGGTGACCAGCAACCGACACCCCTCCAAAGCACAAGTCCTTCCCAAATTTGGGGGAGGGGAGAGAACCATCTTTATGATTCTCCAAAGTGGGGCACAGTCACCCCGTGGCGCTGCCTCTGGAGCCCGGGACTCCCATAGCATTCAGTACAAAAAAGAAGGTGGGTGAGGCGCGCACTCCCGGTCCTGGTCAATTGAACCTGTTGCAAAAAATATAATAAGTAGCTGGGTCAAATCCCAAAATGGACAAATATTCACAGGGTTAGATCCCTTCTGCTGCAAATCAGGTACTCAGTAATAACAGGGTTAGATCCCTTGCTGCAAATCAGGTACTCAGTAATAACAGGGTTAAATCCCTCAGCTGCAGTTCTGTGGTCTGTAGTTGTTCTCCTCCTAGCGCTTTCTTATCTCAAATAATCATCAGGGAGGCTGTTGAGCAGGTGTGTCTAATTAGACTCAAAGGATTCTGGTAGCTGTAGTGAAAACTTTTTTTTCTGTTCAGGTGACCAGCAACCGACACCCCTCCAAAGCACAAGTCCTTCCCAAATTTGGGGGAGGGGAGAGAACCATCTTTATGATTCTCCAAAGTGGGGCACAAAACGTTTTCACTACAGCTACCAGAATCCATTGAGTCTAATTAGACACACCTGCACAACAGCCTCCCTGATGATTATTTGAGATAAGAAAGCGCTAGGAGGAGAACAACTACAGACCACAGAACTGCAGCTGAGGGATCTAACCCTGTTATTACTGAGTACCTGATTTGCAGCAAGGGATCTAACCCTCTTAATACTGAGTACCTGATTTGCAGCAGAAGGGATCTAACCCTGTGAATATTTGTCCATATTGGGATGTGACCCAGCTACTTATTTTTTGCAACAGGTTCAATTGACCAGGACCGGGAGTGCACGCCTCACCCACCTTCTTTTTTGTACTGAATGCTATGGGAGTCCCGGGCTCCAGAGGCAGCGCCACGGGGTGACTGTGCCCCACTTTGGAGAATCATAAAGATGGTTCTCTCCCCTCCCCCAAATTTGGGAAGGACTTGTGCTTTGGAGGGGTGTCGGTTGCTGGTCACCTGAACAGAAAAAAACGTTTTCACTACAGCTACCAGAATCCTTTGAGTCTAATTAGACACACCTGCTCAACAGCCTCCCTGATGATTATTTGAGATAAGAAAGCGCTAGGAGGAGAACAACTACAGACCACAGAACTGCAGCTGAGGGATCTAACCCTGTTATTACTGAGTACCTGATTTGCAGCAAGGGATCTAACCCTGTTAATACTGAGTACCTGATTTGCAGCAGAAGGGATCTAACCCTGTGAATATTTGTCCATATTGGGATGTGACCCAGCTACTTATTTTTTGCAACAGGTTCAATTGACCAGGACCGGGAGTGCGCGCCTCACCCACCTTCTTTTTTGTACTGAATGCTATGGGAGTCCCGGGCTCCAGAGGCAGCGCCACGGGGTGACTGTGCCCCACTTTGGAGAATCATAAAGATGGTTCTCTCCCCTCCCCCAAATTTGGGAAGGACTTGTGCTTTGGAGGGGTGTCGGTTGCTGGTCACCTGAACAGAAAAAAACGTTTTCACTACAGCTACCAGAATCCTTTGAGTCTAATTAGACACACCTGCTCAACAGCCTCCCTGATGATTATTTGAGATAAGAAAGCGCTAGGAGGAGAACAACTACAGACCACAGAACTGCAGCTGAGGGATCTAACCCTGTTATTACTGAGTGCCTGATTTGCAGCAAGGGATCTAACCATGTTAATACTGAGTACCTGATTTGCAGCAGAAGGGATCTAACCCTGTGAATATTTGTCCATATTGGGATGTGACCCAGCTACTTATTTTTTGCAACAGGTTCAATTGACCAGGACCGGGAGTGCGCGCCTCACCCACCTTCTTTTTTGTACTGAACACTTCATAACCAACTCCATTTGGTCATGCAGGCTTGCTAAAATGTAAACGTTCCTGTACCTCAAATCCTCAGTTTATCTTTTGGTGCCTGGCCACACACCTCCTGCCAGGGTCTTTTCCCCATGCAAGTCAGTTGCCATTTTTAGGTGGCATGGTGAAGATCTTCGAGCATATCACCAGCACCAGGGGGCTTGACAAGATTCTCCTGGTCCATACGCAGAAAAGCAATTAAGCAACAACAATTGAATCCTACCTAGGCGGCTTCTAATAGCCCATGCAGGCACAAGATGTCTGTAAAATCTCGCCTGCATTATTAAATGCTCGAATCCACAGGGGACCGACTACACTTGCAAAGGTTACAATAACATATTGCACCAATGCAACAAAAAAACTGAACCCAATAGGCCGTAATAAGAATGCAAAGTAGTCTCCCCTTTCCTATCCATGTGCATGTTCCTCCCTCACCTTTTTTTAACATTCTATTTTTTTCCCTTTACAATTAGCCCCTAATGCCACCCTTTCTCCCCAGAACCTTAACCCACATACAAGTCATGACACAGGGGAAGGCAGCACACAACAATAAATCGAGGTCCATAGTTTTCTTTTTTTATTGTGATTGGTTTTATAATCAAACTTTACACAAAAGAGAGATTGTTTCTTACTCATCTAGAGTTTGATGTTTGGACAGAGACTCCCCTAATGATGCATGTGATCCGTTGGCTCTTGCTCCAGGTCAGTGAGGGATGCCTCGTGAGTAAGCGTGAGTACATTTAAGTGGGTGTAAATGTAAGTATTTCTGGACAAACCTGGCAGCACTTCGTGTTTCTTTGATTTGCTTTGGTTTTTGCTCTCTCAAACACTCTACGTTTATCTACCACATCCTTGCTTAGGTTGTTAAAAACATGATTGTGCTCCCATCAGCCTATGGGAGATTCCCCTAGCTCTCATGCCCTTTTGATCGCCAATTCTTTTACAGGAAACCTTGGAAAGCGGACAATCATTTTGCCTGGGTCGGGCTCAGGGTTGGCCGGTGGTTCTAACGTCCTGTGGGCCATCTCATTTTGAAAACCCTTGCCCAGTGGGAGATGAAGCAGGGTTGGCAGCATCTGTGGCTGAATAACAATAGGGTTTTCGTTGTCCACCCCCTGTGGGAAGCCAGCAATGCAGAAATGTGCACACCTGGAGTAATTTACCTAGTTTGACATTTTAGCAGCCCTTCTTTCCAGCTTTACTTATTGGAGCTGGATCTCCAGACAGTTACCTCTCTCTTCCTCCTCTGACATCCCCTCTTCCAGCTTTTCAGTTCTCTGGCTTATTGCACACTCACATTCTTCAGACCTAGCCAGGATGTTTCACATCTTCTATGTTTGCGGCTACCTGAGAAATAATGGCCACCGATGTATCTTCGTGTACTGTGGTCCTTACTGCTGACTCTATAGCTCCTTTGGCCTGCTTGTAAATAGTGACTCGTATTGGGGGGGTTTGATTAGCCATGATGGAGAATAGAAGGGGTGCATCTCACCTGTCAGCAGTTGGTGACAGGTAAGGGAGTAGATCAGCTTTCAAGTCACTGGGCCTCATTACAAGTCCGGCGGTAACCCTGCTGGTGCTACCGGCGGGTTGTCGCTGAACATGCAATATTTACTGGCACCTGGCTTGCTGGTAACACCGGGGTATTACAACCCCCGGCGTTCAGGGAAGTCAGGTGCCGGTAAATGACAAATCCCCATTCCCATTTCAGTGCCATAGGAATCAATGGGAATGGGGACCACAAAAGCACCGGCACCGTTATAGACGGTGCCGGTGCTTCCGTGAAACTCTGCAGGCGGGTGCCGTTCCACCCGCCAGCTCTGACCCTGGCGGGTGGGACTGAACCCGCCTGCAGAGTCTTACTGTGCCGATCTGGTAACAACGGTGCCGGTAGGGTTACCGTCGCGGTTGTTACCAGACCGGCACAGTCGTGATGAGGCCCACTGTCTTCATTGCTGACAATTCTAGTATCTCAAGTGGAACTTTACTGAAGGTGCTCTGGAAAGTACAATGCTCATGAGTGGCTGCGTAAATGCAGGTGTGACTGGATCCTGGAAGTGCAGATCTGTGGTGGGAGTTATCCCCAGCCGCCCCTGGCACTGGACTTTGACCTTTCCAGGTTGAAGACAAGGTAGGTTTTTCTTCTTCTTTGCTCTCCACTGTATGAGAGACTACTAGGCTTCTTGAGCATTATGATAGCACTTTGATCACGATACGGATTCAGTGATCCAGAGATGGGTCACATACACGAGAAAGGGGAAGTACAAAGCAGGCACTTTGGTATAGGCTCGGTTCCATGTCCCTTTGCCGACACGCTTTTTTTCAAAGTAATTTTCAATTAAAAAATGAATTCAAAAATAGCTCATCAAATTCTTTCTTTTTGTTGGGGCCTAGCCTGCCAACTCCCACCTTTTGCTATCCTATTACACCTACCTCAACCCCACCCCACCCCTTTAAATTCTTTAGCCCTTCCCTATATATATTTCAATGGGTTTTTTGGGAGTAATTTTTTGGTTGAAAATTACTTTGAAACAAACAGGTGCCAGCAAAACCACGCTATACCATAGGGTCAAAACTCAGTTGTTACCTACAATGCATTTAGGGAGTGAGTGTACACATGATAGGATGGGCCTGAGGAAGCACTCCTAGTCCTGGATGGCCAGAACCTGACTGTGGGGGGTGTGCTTTAGCTCAGAGAGGTATGTATTGAGAAGATCTGATGGAAACTCTCCCTGTTGGGTGAATTGCTGAACATGCTTATGAACAGTTGCCTTCTGACTTTCTTTTTCCCCATAGTTAACTTTAAAAGTAGATTAAACCCAGGATGGCTTTGTGAATGTTGGCATGTCCACGCTTGGATGGAGTTGTGAATGTTGGCCTGAGCCGCATCTGGATGGGACCTTGAATGTTGGCATGCCCGCACCTACGCGAGACCTGAAGACTAGCACAGGCCACACTTAGAGTTGTGGACATTGGCCTGCGTCGCGTCTGGATAGGATTGATTGAAGGATAGCATGCCCGCGCCTAGATGAAACTTGAATGTTGGCATGTGCCACACTTGGAGTTGTGAGCACCGGCCTGCGTAGCGTCCGGATTAGGTTGTGAGTGTAGGCATGCCCACACCGAGACAGATTTCTGGACACTGGCCTGCGCCGCATCTAGATGAGACTCTGGGTGTTGGCATGCCCACGCCTAGATGGAGTTCTGGGCGCTGGCCTGCGCCGCGTTTGGATGGGATTGTGAGGGCCGGCAAGTGCCACACTTAGATAAAACTGTGAATGTTAGCATGCTAAAGGTTATGTAACCCACTAACCAATATAAGCTCAAACTCTGCATACTTATCTCACTCAAAAAACTCACACAACCATCTCTCACACAACAAGCCGCACGCACTTCACAACACTGCAACAACACATAAGCCGGAGCAACAGCACACGCGGACTGACACCGATCCAATACCCGCACCAAAGCTCAGCACCCGGTGTACACCGAGTTGAAGCTGCCAACAGAACACCACTCCTCTCACTATCCTACTCCCTCTTCACCCTACTAACTAATCCCCCCCCTTATCATTTACAGATCCGCCAGAGCGCCTGGGGAGCAATTCCGTTGGTGACGGTGCGCGGTACAAATACCTTTAACATTTAACATCCTTCTGGTTTGTAACGTTGTTTCTGTTTCGTGAATACGGTCATGGAGGTGTCACTGAGAGGTGAAGTATACTTAATTTGGGAGTGGAGGTGCATCTTGATGGGGGGACTTTTCGTAAAAGTCAGTCACATCATTCTGGTGAGAATGGCCTACAAAAGAAATGAGAAAGGTAAAACTATGAGTACTGTACATAAAAACACAGGACTGGTTGAGCTAGATGGCTAACAGGGGACAACGCAATACCGCTGCACTATAGCTCCTGTGAAAACTTCTATGGAACTAGTCATTTTCCTGCTTGGGAACATGGACAGCCCTGCCCTGCAGCAGACGTCAGGCCAAATTGGACCAATTTGGCAAATTCTCTTTTGCAACCGATTTTCCATCTGAGTAGGGAAAGGGGCAAACGGGTTCTGCTTTTCGTCCCTATTTTCATCCCTATTTCATGTTTGCCCTCTCCTAAAAATGGTTCTTCACTATTTTTATCGTGTAACAGACATGGATGAAGCATATTTTGTCACAAAATAATGGAAAACGATAGACATATACTTTAGTTTTGTTCGGTGTTAGGTGAACAGCAAAAAAATGAAACATCGATTTTTCCTCAATTTCCTTATCCTCTTTAGGAATCCTTAGCAAAACGTTGATTCTGTCTAAAAAAAAAAGTGGGGGTTGGAGCAAATCCCCTTTGCTCCAGTTGTGCCATAGTGTGCTCATCTTTGCCATGGGATACAGTACAGCTTCTGACCCCTGAACAAGAAACAAAACAAGCACCAGAGGACTCCCAGACCCTGTAGCATTATATATTACATACACCCGCCCTGGCTGGTCGACTCTCCGCGATACAGTTAAACTGGTTATCATCGGCTGTGTTTGGTGCCAGGCAATTTCACCGGCCACTAAAGCTCACGGCAGGACACTTGGGTCTTCTGTCCAGCCGCAATTTCCATTTTCTTACTTTTAAACTTTGTCCTCTCCACTTGCCCAGTTCTATTAGGCTGCCGACTTTATTGCTCGTGGCAGTGTTTACACCGCTGAAGTATTTATATGCTGCCGTCAGGTGGCTCCTTATCCTTTTAGTTGAGGGCCAGTCAGGTATCGAGTTCCCTTTATCCCGTCGCCTGACAGTCCAATGTCTGCGTCAGCGTTCTCATACTTTCCTGTCATAAACCGTGCATAGTTTCCCCGTGGGATAATCTCGCTGTCATTTGCATTGATGTGTAAAATGTGAACATGGAAACAGATGTGACCTTGAGAAAAGAGCTGATGGCGTGATTTCGCTTGCGGGGATACGGATAAAAATACCACACAATACGGAAGGGGAAAATGCCGCTTGTGAAAAGATCAACTCTGTGTAGGCTCCTGCGATTGATACAATTACTAGACATGTTAAATGCGTTACCTTAGGTGATAGTTACCCCCTTACTACTAATGCCCATGAGAGGTGAGCGCCATGGTGGCCTTGGCTGTCAATCAAAAGAACATCAACTGTGTGGACTAGGGCTAGACCAGAACCAGCTGCTGCTGCTACTTTAGTCACACCTCAGCGGTGTATCCCACATCTCATGCGTAACAACATAGAAGCTGCGTCTGTTGCTTATTCCTTAGCGCGCGTGCGAAATATGTTTCCCATGCTGTAGCGATTAGTTGCTGAAATGCATGTTCTACAAGGTGTTCCAGCGGAGCATGTTTTCCATCTGTGGTATTTACAGCAAGTAATAGTTACCTGTGGCCTGAAATAATATGAAATTGCAATCTGGCTTACATACAACCAGGTGGATCCTAATCACAGCAGGGCCTTATATGCTGATGTCTGTATTCCCTGTGTAATGGGGGCCGCAGGATGTCTCTGTTGGCATCAGTTATTCATATACACGTTTACACCCTTCTTAGGCATGGTGTTCACGCACCGCATAATAATGATCCAAACGCCAGTTACCTGTGGTCAAACCTCACTATCCCTGTAAAGCCGTTAAACTGTACACTGATGACCCATTACACATGTCTGAACGCACCTTTTACTCATACCAATAGTACCTGCTCAGAGGTGGTGTAAACTTGAGTTATAATGGCGGCCCAAACCAGTGGGACAAGCCATGCTAGCCCCTGTTACAATTACTAGCCAGGGGGTAGGAACTGCACATACAGCAGAGATTCAACAGTCTTACTTTTCCAGCACCTTGGAAGGAGCAGGGCATGATGGCTACTTCAGAAAATCCTGACCCGTGGACAGCGAGCAGCAGCAGGACTTAACAGCCAGACCATCAACCTGCCCTGCAGCCCCGCTAGGAAAGCTAGCAGCCTGGTCCAACCCCTGGTAGGCCATCAGCCTTCCCCCAGTCTAGGCAGGCAATGCTTCAGCCTTCTCCATAGCCCCCATGCAGGGCATTAGCTTGCACTACAGGCCTCCAGAGCTTGCCACCAGCCCGCCGAGCAGCCCATCACCCTGCCTGGTTACCCCGCACAGCAGTGTACCATCCAAGGCCTACACACTTAGAGTGTACAGGGCGAGGCTTTACCACCCAGTCCTCACTGATCAAAAGGTCCTCACCATCTCTGTGAGGGCTTTTTACCCTCGAAGCCACACCTACGAAATATGAAATCAGGAGGTGTTAACTTATTAGCACTGAATTTTCATTTGAGATGTATCCCTTTCCCCTCCCTCAAGTCTCAGTCCATCTCTGCCGATAGGCCCTTGGAGTTCTATGGTTGAAATCCTTGGAAATATGAACACACCCACCAGAATTGCCATTTACACTTTTGAGATTTTTCCCCTAAAAAGTCACTACATGACAAAATTTTGCAATTCACAAATAAACATTACAACCTACTTATATATTCTGACTAGGCGAATCATGACAGATCCATCATAACTTGGTACCAGAAGACATTAAGGTGGTTACAGTTACCCCCTTGTTGAAAAAACCTGGCCTAGACCCCATGGAAGTTAGCAACTTGAGACCGATTACCAACTGTAACTCTTTATTGAAAATCCTAGAAAAAACTGTAACTTTTTATTGAAAATCCTAGACAAAATTGCTACGTTATAATTCCAATCATTCGTTGAATCTGGAGGTGTCTTGCACCCTAGGTAATCGGGTTTTAGATCCTGCCACAGCACTGAGACAGGCTTGCTTGCTCTTCAGACCTATATGCTGAGGATCATTAACAAGGGTCACACTGGTCTCCTGATCCTTTTAGATCTCTCAGCTGCTTTTTATTTGCTAGACAAGGAACACCTACTTCACACAGACATGGGTCTATGTGATCAAGACTCTATCGACTGGGTGTACTCCTTTTTGTCACACTGAATATCCAGAGTGTGTTGGGGAGAGACAACCTCCCCTCAAGCTCCTATCTCCTGTGGCATTCCTCAGGGAGCTTGCATGTGTCCCATACTTTTCAATCTTTACATTAGGCCTGTGTGTTCACACCTGGAAGACATGGGTATCTACTTTACAAATGATGCCAATGGCACCTAACTAGTGATTGAATCATCAGGTGACTACATTCAGAACTCGAATCACCTAGGATACATTTATGCATCTATTGAGTCCTGGATGAAATCAAACTGGTTGTGCCTAAATGGCAATGAAACAGAGCTACTGGTCTTTGGTTTACCTCAAACCAAAGCAAAACTGGACCCCAAATATCAATCTGTCTACCTTGCCAATTGTAACATCCCAGTTGCAGAAAAGGTCAAAACACTTGGTGCATCCCTGGATTCATCTCTTACTGTCTAAAAATTGCTTCTACTATCTTCAACAGGTGAGGAAGACCCAACCTTTTCTCTCAGAGAAAAACTGTGGTTCTATTGCTCGGGCCATAATTTTGTCTAGACCTGATCATTGCAATTCATTCCTGATTGAAGCCAATATGAAATGTCTGGCCAAACTCCAAATTTCTCAGATCAATGCTGTCAGAATTGTTAAAAGCAAATCGAGGTGGGATCATATCTCTAAGAGTAGGCAAGAACTTCATTGGCTTCCTATTGTCACAAGTATATCTTTCAAAGCGGCAGTATTGGTACACAATTGTCTCTATGGCATCTCCGCCCCTATCTAAAATCTATGATTCTTCCTTATGTTACAACAAGATCCCTTCGCTCTTCCCAGGCGGGGCTAGTGATATCTTTATGTTTCAATCAAACCAATGGCCTAGGTAAATCCTTTCCAGTCGCCTCAGCCAAAATCTGGATTCCCTTCCTACTATCCCGAGAATAGAGGAAAACCTGCTCAGTTTCCGTTGTGAGTTGAAAACTTTCCTTTTTTATAAATCACTTCTGGATCTCTCTTTCTGTTAGAGACTTGTGTCCCATCTGTTTGTGTTTGTCTCACATGTGTTTATGGGGGTGCGCCCTGATGCCTGCGGGCCCCAGTGCCATATAAATAAATAAATAAAAATAAATAAGAAAGATTACTCCAATGTGGGCAAAATGTTGCTGGTGCGAACAGCAATTTCTCGCAGTTTATACAAAAATTATATGTGACATTTTCTACCCAGATATCTAATTTAATAAGCCATCAGCTCCCCAACCTTCAGTTTCATAACATTTTCAGGGAAGTATGAAGAATCCTACAGATCCCTCACTGAAACCCTGCCTGAAAGTCTCCTCCCAGGTGGCCAGAGGAAGGCAGACACTTCCTGATCCCAACCCTGGGGGTGGTCTACTGCATGAACGATCACCTGGGAGGAGACCGGGCTCAGAATGGTGAGGAGATTCCGTGGGAGGAGAGACAGTATTTTCCCTCTGACAAGAAGATTCTTCCCAATGTGCCTAAAGAGGTCAGGGCTTATTGTCAGTTTAATGTCTCCAAACCTCATATTAGATCTGCGTTTGTGAACCCTAAGGTTATAAAATCAGAGCAAACTATACTGAAATAAAGATCCTTTTTGGTATCCCAAACTAAACACATTTCGTAAATCCCAAGGGTGCAGTGTAAAGGAGTATAGAAATGTTGTCTTCACCCAACCATCTTCCTCTGTAATAGCTAATTCTCATAGCCCCTCTATTAAAAGCTTTAAGGGAATGAAATCTACTCTTGCAACTAATGCAGAAGTGGAAAAACCTAACTCTGTTGAAAGAAACTACAAGTCCCAGAATCCTACAGGTACTGAGATGAAGAAGAGGGCTGAAGAGGCATGCAGATGTAGAAGTCAGGTAATTAAGCCTAGTTGCCTTTGCAGTATTCAGGCAACCAAAGCTAATACCCCACACCTGAAGCCCATTACTATACCTGGGAGGCATAATATGCCCCCTCAGGAAGGCAGGAGTAAAAGATTTGGAACAAGAGCTGGAGTGCAGGCTGTAGCAGTAGAAGCAGACAGAAGTCATGAGGCGGCAAACTACGCGGAAGCGGGAGAACAAGAAGGACTCTGAAACACAGAAACAGCACATTTCACCTGTTCTCCCAAAGTCTGAAGTGCAGAGGCTGCGCAGCAGAAGACATGCAGGTGAAACAGTTTTCCCCATGTGAGCCTGAATGCAGTGGTCACTGAGCTGCGGATGTGCAGGAGACTAGGGCAAGAAGCAAGAGGCAAACCAAGGGTCTTGGGAGCAGAAGGAACTCTCAATATGAGTGGCTGGACTGGAGACACCTGTTGAAGAGGAGGGTGTGGGTCCCCAGCGAGCCAGAAACAGTAGAAGTAGAACTAGATGTCGGAAGCAGTGCAACCCACAAAACACATGTCTGAGAAGCCAGTGAGTGAAGCACAGCATTCTAACACTTTGCGCAAGCCTTGCCGGTAAGAATGGTTCCATGTCTTAAAATCATTGCAAAAATGGCCGCAAGTACAAACTATTGCGGCAAAAATGCTGTGGTTTTTTGTGCCACAATAATGTAAAGGATGCGGGGGACACCCCCGCAAGCCCCGCTCCCCTTAAATGGTATAATGGGGTACACCTTTACCTGGTCAAACCACAGCATTTTTGCCGTGATTTTTTTACCGGCGCCATTTTTGCCACGATTTTATTACCTGATACTGTAAGAATATCCAGTGCATTGTTCACTCGCGTATGGCTTTATGTGAGTAGAAGTTGTTTGTTGCATTCACAATACTAGTAACAATGGAAATGTAGCACTTGCGTCTATAGTGAAAGACATAACACTCGCGTGAGAATCTAATGTTGGTGAAGTCCATTGTTGAATGATTTAAAGACTTGCTGTCTAAAGGAGGGGTTGCGTGTCCCTAATTAAGAAAAGGGAACGCTCCCATTATAAAATACCTAATCTTGGCAACGGCGAGTTACAAGTTATAAACTGTCTCATCACGAGTTTGGCGGTAACCCTTAAATGTGGTGGTAACGCTATTACTGCCACATTTAAGGGTCCGCCAAATCACAGGTTTGGCGAATTTCCCCCCAGCTATTAGCTGGGGGGAAACCCACCACAATTTTGCTGATTTACGGTGCTATTACTGTCAGCGGTAATAGCGCCAAACATTCCCCATTGGGCCTAATGGTGAATGGGAAATTCCTGAATGGGCCCAATGGGGAATGGGGACATACTGTACCGCAAACCCGTGATCCGGCGCTAATAGCGCCAGGGGTTTGGCGGTAGGGCTAATAGACCCAGCGGTAGTACCACTGGGGTTAGTGCCCAACTTGTGATGAGGCCCACAGTGTGAAAACTACATCAAAAAGAGGTTGTGTGTGCATAATTGTGATTCCCAAAGGAAGTCAGAACTCTATCCTTTGCAGTTACTTGGGAATACAATTCTCTATTAATCTTTAAACCTTGAAATCTACTTTAAAGATAGGTTGCGTGTGCCTAATTGTGTTTACATCTGAAAGACTGAATCTTATACTGTATCTAGAAGTGTCACGCCACTCACTAGGTTTGGGAGGCGGGTCACTGGGCCCGGCAGACCCCGACCTGGAGGCTTTACCGACGGTGGCGCTTCTCACTGGTCCGTTTGGTCCCGTTACATGGCTCCTTGGGCGTACCCATGATTGCGGGTCTGCACATGCACAGGCGTCCGTGCCTAACCACCCGCGCTTGTGCAGTCCACCTGGCAACAAGGGCATGCAGTCCAAGCCTCGTTTTGGACCTGGACCCTTATCTGGGTTCCATCTGCAGGAACACACAGTGTCTCAATGCGGTCAGATCCCTGATCGCGTTTCCCGCTCCGGACTAATTCCTTAGTCGTTGCTCTTCATTCCTGCCTTGTTTTTTCCTCCTTGCCTCCTGTTTGGTCCTGTACCTGGTGGTTTGGTCCCTGTTCCTCCCCTGGGCCTTGGGTAGAACTCCCCTGTCTTGGCTCTCGGGATGGGGCCCTTGCCTTCTGTTTCCTGTCTCGTTCTAGGGTTCTCTGCTACTCTCTCTGTAGATACCTGATATCCGATTACCCAGGACCGGAACACAACATCATAACTCCCTACTACGCCTGTCTTATTATAAGGTAATATATGTAACTGGGAAGTATTCTGGCTAGTGCTGCACCCAAATTAACTATATGTCCAGAAGATGGCTCCCAAACCTACCAACTGTGTACACGCGAGTACCGTGTAACACATTTCGAGAGCCTAAACATGTATCGACCTCTGGAATAAAGACATTTGACTTATTCTGTGCTCTTCAGATTAGAAAAGACACCTTGTAAATCTATGTGTTCTGATGAGTTAGTAGGGACACCGCTATCATACTAACCCCCAGTCACTATTTTTTGTCTGTATATAACTGTATTGTTTCGTATCCAGCATTTTCTGGTCACATGCACTTGATTTAAAGATGTATGTTGTTTTATTAATCTTTGTGATTTAACGATGAAGCCCCTGTCTAGGCTTTTTTGTGTTTTGCAAGAATAAAATTGTTTTTGGTACACAAAAACAACTGAGTAAAGTGATATTCTCTCTGAAACCGTAAGCATAATAATAGCTGATTCTTAGGCAAACCGAGAAGGGAAACCATTGAGTGCCTTTAAAAAAAAGTAAGGCAGGGGTAGCCAGCCTCCTATTCTTTGATCTCTGGGACACTTTTTTAAAGACAAAACCTTAAAACTGTATTGATACTTTGTGTTAAAACAGATTTCCTTGTTTTCTTTGAACTGTGGAAGAGACATTGAATCTATTGTGAATCAAACCATATGTTAGATTGTTGAATTGAATTGCCATATATTTCCTTATTGCTTTATTTGTTGTAAATGTGTGAGGGTCAGATATCCTTTTGTTAGAGTGGTTGCTTTTGTTTACTTCAGGCAGGAAAATCCTTGTCAGGGTAGGGATAGTGAGGCGTGTATCCAACCTTTTTATTTAATAAAATGTCTAAAGTTGAAAACCCTTTACAAAGTTATCTGTCTCAAATTTCTGACCACTCACAAGGAGCAAGGTTGGAACGGGCATTAGGATGGTTGGCCTGTGTGGTGAAGGTGCAGAGTGGAGAAGGTGCACTCGAGGCAGCAAGTGTTATTCCATACCTGTGTGACTCCGGAGGCCTGTGCCTGCAGGACCTTGCCGTTGAGACTGTTAGGAGTCATGTTTGCGGCTCCCTCCACTGCTGTGGAAGGTAGTGTGAAGATTCAGATCTAGGGGTGAGCCAGGTATGGTGAGAGAGCAGCGAGAGGCCTGAACTGGTGTGTGCAAGACGATGACTAGAGTGGCTAGCTCTGGTGGCATTGGATCAGGGGACTTGCCCGCTCATTGTTGTGTGGCAACTGAGTCACAGAATGGTGAAAGGTCATCAACAAAGGATGGATCAATTTGTTGGCACCAAGGGCAAGCATGGCAAACATTTACCAGTGTAAGCTTGAGCGAATGCTCAGCTGGAACCCCCCTCTGCGCATGTCACGGTGGAAGGCCTTCTAGCTGCTATTCAGGAATCCATATCATCTTTGGAAGGCAAGATGCAAGCTTGGGAGTGGATGTTTCATTGGTCAGCGCAGACCTCTGGACGATGAGCAAGCATGACACTGAGGTGGAGCAGAGTTTGGGCACATTGGAGGACACGGTGCAGCTGTTGCACTTCAAGATCAAGGGTCTTGCTCTGGCACGTGAGTGTTGGAACATAGAGCCGAGGATGCTGAAAGGTGCTCTCATAGATGCAATGTTAGAATTGTGGTTGTGCCCAAAGGTGAAGAAGGCCACAGCATGGAATTATTCTGGAATGTTTGTTTACAGACAACTGTGGTGTGAAGGGGCTGTCTAAACTGTTTACAGTGGAAAGAGTGCATAGGGTGGTGCTCTCCATAAGCCGATTATGGTGAAAATTCAGAACTTCAGAGATAGAGATGCTATCTTACAGGATGCACGGCGTAAAGGGGCTCTCCAGGTGGTGGGTGGTTCAAATCAGGGATGTTCTGGGTTTCATGCAGGAGGATTTGAGGCAACATAAACCATTTGATGAGGTTTGAGTGCGGCTGCTAAACTTGGGTTGTAAACATATGATGTCCTTCCCGGCAAAGTACAGAGTGATATTGGATGGCAAGACACACTTCTTCGAATCAGCCAAGGATTTGTGGGACCATCTGGTCAGTGATGTCTGGATGAGAGAGCGCTGTCGACTGGAGTAGAGTGCGGGTTGCCGAAGATGGCACTCTGGTTTGGAAGAAGGAGTGGTGGACGGCAGCGGAAGTGGGGTTCCTGAGCATGCTAATCATGTTGTGACGAGTGGGGGAGGCACTTGTGTTCTTCTATCAATGATGGTTCAATGACGGGGTGAAAAGTTGAAGAGTATGGTGTGCTGTCACCGAGAATGGGAGGCTGTGTGGTGTAAGGGGATATGTAGCTCAGTGAGTAGAATCTGCCAAAGACGGTTGCGTTCTTCATTGGGCCTGCTACATTGCTGTTGTGTCTGGCTCTATTGTAGGGTAGGACACTGCGGAATAGCGTGTGGACTTGTCTTTGATTTCAAGTTTCACGAACAAGTGTTTTTTGGAAGGGAAACAGGGTTGGTTTTATTTACTAGTGGTTTGGGCTCAGACAGGGAGCAGGGGTTAGGGGGTTTGTTGGGTGAGCGGCTATGTTGGGGTTGAGATACAGTGCAATGGGGAGCCAGATGTTGAACCATGCTGGGTATACAATTTCCCTGTGGGCAAACGTTGGTGATGGTTAGTGACCTGAGAATTCTAAGTTGGAATGTTCAAAGAATGAACGGAGTGGTTAAAAGGAGCAAAATACATTCCCATTTGTTTAGGCATGGTGGCACCATTGGTATTCTCCAGGAAATGCACTTACAATGGGATGAGGTACAGAGTTTGGCTTAGTGCTGGAAAGGGCAGGTTGTATGATCAGGGTTTTCAACTTGCGCCAGGGGGTGCTAATCTAGGTAAGGGATACAACGTTGTTAGAGCTTAATTTGGTGTTGGAAGATGAGAAGGGTTGATACATAAGTGTGACAGGTAAACTATTGGGCAAGGATGTGTTAATATTGGGGACTGTGACAAATCGCAGGATTCAGTAACTTCTCACCAGAGGGGAGCCTTTCCTGGTGAGGCTAGTGTGGTGAGCTCGCTCCGCAGTATCCTCCGGAGGGGTAGAGGCTAGTGGCACCTCACCAGGAGAGACTCTCCCCTTGAGAGACTAGGACTTCCATTCCGACGAGGAACTCCATAACCAACCTACCTATAACCCATCACTAGTAGAAGAAAACATTAAGAACAAACTGATATTTGTTATTGCCACACAGAAACTTTGGGTGAACCTGAAAAGTAATACTTATGTGATACTGAGACGAAGAAAACCACTGGAGCAATACAGAGTACAAGTAGAACAAAGAAGAAGAACTTTGACGCTGCGCTGGGGAAGTTCCACGGCAGCGTCATAAATCTGAGAGTTGGAGAGCTGGCGAAGAGAGAAGACCGGGAGTTTCAAATCGGCTGCGGGAGAGAAACTGAAGGAAATAGGGATGCACAGCATCCAAAGCTGGGAGGAAGCTGGAGTGTGAATCCTAGCTTGTGGCACTCAAGAAATCTTCAGACGAGAGAAGCCAAAGAACTGCCAAGTATCCGAAAAGAGCAACCGAGTGAGAAGTGGTGGCGTGACCAAATTCCGGTGGACTTCGGAGTCCATAAAAGACACTAACACCACTTACCTGAAGGCACAGATGAGTGTGCCAAGCAAAAGAGAAGCAAAGAGCAGAGAAACCAACCTGACAATTAACAAAGAGGGTCCCGTCCTGACCGAAGTCCCTGTGATGCTATCCCTGAGATACAAAGGTAACGGGGAGAGGGGGAGACCCGTGTGGGGACCCAAAGATAACGACTGGAATGTTTTACTCGTCCCAGTAGAGAACAAGTGTTGGAAGTCCCTAAAAAGAGTGTGAATCGTTATTGGATTGCTCATACTCATCCTTGTAGAGACCAAGTGTTGAAAGTGTATAAGAAGAGTGAGAACTATTACTGGAAAGTTCATACTCGTCCCAGTAGAGAGCAAGTGTTAAAAGTGCATCAGAACAGTGAGAATCATAACTGGAATGCTGATGCTCGTCAGAGTAGAGATCAAGTGTTGGAAGTGCATAAGAAGAGTGAGAAGCATTAATGGAATGCTCCTACTCGTCCCAGTCAGAGTAAAGCATCTGAAATACAATTATAAAGGGAAAAACATAATTTGAACACTCACACTTGTCCCAGCACGACAACGTGACAAAAGTCAATAGAGAGAAGGAGAAATATTATTACAACATTATTAGAACAATCTCAGTAGTGCCAGTCAATAGAATTATTGGGCATTGAGGAAAGAGAAAGTCTTAAGTTTGGCTAACAAAGAACGAACAGAATTATCCCAAGTGAAAAGGGCACACAAATAAGTAAGATCACAAAAGAGGACTATAAAAGGGAAAGACAGAATCAGGGAATAGAAAAGACAGTTGGAAAGTTGAAGAACCCTGTATTTGAACTATATGACTTGATAAAAGTAGTTACTAAGAACTACTTATGAATACTTTATTGAAGAAACCAGCTTATAGGAGAAGGGGTCATTCTCCTGTGCCTTAGTTGTTTTTGTAGTGGTAGGGTCAGGTTATATTAGTTTGGACAGTGAACTGATCTTCCTTTTGGACTCACTGGCAACTGACAAGCACCCTAGTTGGTTTTTGTTAGGTAGGGACCACCCATGGTATAGGGAAAGTTAGAGTTTACACTTTTCTATTTAACAAACACTAGCCTTAAAATGGAATATCAGAGTCTGTGTCCTTCTTCTGACCTGCCACAGGACATATGCACCTAATGTGAATCGTGCAGGTTTCTTTAAAAAGATGGCTGAAGTTATAGCGAAATATCGAGATAGATGGATACTTTGGGCCTGGTATTTTAACTGTATATTGGACAGATACCTGGAAACATCCAAGGTGTGGGGTCATACACTGGGAAAAGGTGCAAAGACTCTACTGAGAGTGACTCAGGGGATGGGGTTAGTTGAGGGGTGGCGAATGAAACATGGGGCTGAGGTGGGTTACTTTTTTTACTCTGGGGTACATTGCTCACCTTCAAGTACAGATTTGATTTGATTTTCACAGGGGAGGAACTTGTGGAACGGTTGGGCTCGCTGGAATATTTGGATAGGATGTTATCGGATCATGCGCTTCTTTGTGTCGCTCTCTATGTGCCTCTGAGGTGCACCCTGATACCGATGTGCAGATTCAACAACAAGATGCTTAAAGATGTAGCTTTTTTGAGAGGAGTTGGGGTCGGAACTGTCATGTTATTTTTTATCTAATTGGGGGTCAGCAGGTTCCAGAACTACAGAATGGGAGGCAATGAAGGTCTACATTAGGAGCATGTGTATGTCCCTTAGGTCATTACAGTTTGAACAATGGATAGCTGATTTAGACAGGGGGATTAGGGGCAGGGAACAGCTCAAATGCATAACCCTGATGCAGTCCGAAATGATTTATTGGCTGCACAGGAGAGGTTGGGGAGCTTCGATTATGCGGCCCATGTTGCAAAAAATGCATGTTGAGGGGGATAGAACTGACAGGCTACTAGCCTCGTTAGTGAATAGGGAGATGGGTGGACAGGCAAATATGTGTATTAGAGATGAGGCAGGTAATAGTGTGACAGGGCATGAAAAAATCTTCGAGGTAGTTTATGATTTTATGCAGGACTACACGAAGCACGGCCCAGAGAGAATGCGAGTCCGATCTCGGCATGGTTAGAGGAGGCAGAATTGCAGTCGCTCACTGAGGAGGAGCGCACTGCGCTTAACATGCCGATAAAGCTAATGGATGTGGAGTGGGCGATAGAATAAAATGCTGAGAGTTGACAGATGGACGGTGGAACTCTATAGAGTTTATAAACATGTGTTGGCTCTTAAATTGCTGGAGGTTTTTCAGGAAGCTCTCACTCATGGTGCGTTTCCAAGCTCCATGCTGGAGGCATTGGTGGTCCTGTTGCCCAAACCGGTGAAGGGTGTATGGGAACGTGGCTCACACAGACCATTGTCGTTGATTAATGTTAACCTGAAAATTCTTAGTAAGCTACTAGCACATAGGTTAAGTAGAGTTATGACCACGTTGGTCCATGAAGATCAAGCCGGCTTTAAACCTGGTAGAACCACCATTCAGAATCTGAGGAAGCTGTTTTTGGGTCTGGTATTGAGCAGATCTAAATCAATGATGTATATGAGGTCAGACACATTGAGCGCTAACTTCGGTGGATTACATATGATTATTGCTACAGAGGGCTTCCAATACCTTGGCGTACACGCAAGTCAGGTTCTGCAATGAGTGTATCAGTGGAATGTAGAGGAAGCATTGATACAATTTGAAAAATCTGTAGATTTCTGGGTGAAGATCGTGCCGTCTGTGATGAGATGAGCTGGGTTAGCAAAGAAGATCACATTTCTGAAATTACTGTACATTTTTCAATCTATGCCCAGGTTAATACTTGCTGAAATTTTACAGAAACATATTATGGTATTAGGGAAGCTTCTTTGGAGGAATGAGGCCGAGAGAATTATATTGTCTACATTTCAACTGCCACATGGACAGGGGGGCGTGGGTGTGCCGGACTTAGGGTCGTTTATTGGGCAGCAATGCTACAACATATGGTAGCATGGCTTCAGGTGCCTCGTGTGGAAGCAGTTTTGAAAATAATAGATGGATTGTGTTTTCCTTTGCAGTTGTTCAAAATCGTTGGAGCCATGGGGAAGAATTTGAAAACTTTGCCAACTCCAGTGTCCACTTTGTTAACTGTTTGAAGACAAGAGACAAGGGCCCCCTTGCACCAAATGTACTTACCTATCATGTGGTTAAAGGATAGTTCCGGGACTTTTTTTTTATTGTCCCTACGGTTCGGCCATGTTTTTTTTAAGCATAAATCGGTAGATCGTAGAAAACTTTCCTATGGACCTTACCCGACTTTTCGTCCATTAACGCACTCGAAATCAGCCGCCATTTTGTGATAATCCTATCATTTCCCCCCATCGACCTGGCTCACCTGCGTTTGCGGCACTAAATCATATCCCCCGCCCCTGAAACAGACTTTATCAAAACATTCATATTCCCCGCCTCTATCCGTGACGTGACTGTGCTGCGTAGGCAAACGCGCCCAGGCGTCTTCTACGCGACTCCACACAGAACCTGGAAACCAACACAGATCAGCTCACAACACAGCACGCCACAATTCGGAATATGAAACTGTACTTTTAAATCAAACAGCAACACGGTACACGATCCAAAATAGTTCGTCTTGAGGCAAGCGATCCGCCCATTTCCCAACGCCAAAGCACCTTTCGTGTCAACAATCGCTGCGCCTCAGCTAATGAAGTGTCGCCATGGAAATGGCAGGACGCCTCTTTCCTCAATAAGTATAAACACACCGTTTCACAACACACAGCAGCAGATTTTCGATTCCATTACTCTCTCTGTGTTACTTTGAGTATTCTGTGACTCGTTTCTGTGCTCTGGTCAGCTACCTTCGCCGCATCTAGGCCTTGTGACACCTGTACCATCTCTGTAAATTATTTTACTTTCTTTACCACACAATGGCTACAATAATGCCGTATATGTACGAGCCCGAGTACACCGAGGAGGAACTACTGGAAAGGCAAGCACGCGAAAACGATGGGGATTCGGACGGCAGTTGGGAGGACCAGTCAACGGATGAAGAGCCTGGACCATGTCGCATGGACGGCGTCTCCACCTGGTGCACGTGCAATCGGTGCGAGCTAATGCCAACTGAGGAGGAGAACTGCTGCTGCCATGAAAATTCCGGGTGCTTGGCCTACATTTCGAAAGGCGAGCCAAGTCCGCAATGCATCACTGAGCTGCCAGAGTTCAGGGAAGCCTGCCTCTCACGGACCGTGTTGAGGATGATGATGGTGCTTATGCACGAACTTCGCGGCACTGTTCGTCCGCGTAATCCGAGTAACGAGTAAGTATACTCTGGTTGTGATGTCAGTGATGCCACTACTATTTCATGGTCGTCTCCCACATATAAAATTACATCTACATATCATTCGAACGCATGTAAATTGGTTCCATATTGTGCATTTTCTAGATAGAATTTTTTTCAAAGCAGAATGACATTTTTTACCTGAATCGACATTGATAAGAAAGTTTTGTCATTTTAATACAGTTTGCATCTTTCTTTTTCACAGGTGGTACAGGCTGGTGGCCTATCATTGCTTCACTTGGTGGCTTCACGGGAGGCTCGGACACCGCGTTCGGAGAGTAATACCTGCCTGTGCGGTACTTGCCATTAGACAACATTTCCCCAGCGACAGTGGACAATACCGCGGATTTTCCCTGGATGTGCTGCAACCGGAACTTTACAATGTGTAATGTTTATTATTTATGTTCAATTGAAATTAAGATCTAAAATAAAACCCAACATATATTTTAACAATGGTTGTTTTGATTTTTTAAATGAATCTAGTGTGTCTCCATTGAATAGTCTTCCTGTGCCTTGTCTTGTCACACCACATGTCTCCGGCCAGCATCCTCCCTCACGCTGGCCGCCCACCTTCAATCCACATAACCGTTGAACCCATATGCAGCAGACATACATATGTTATTTTGCGGGTTGGCATCAAGCCTCCCGGCCTTGCCTCCTCCCCCAAAAATACTTACCACACCACTTTGTTCAAGCGTTGGCAATAAAAGGCCGTTGGATTTTATTGATACAAAACATGGCTATAGGTAAATAATCAATATGGTTGATCATAATAAATCATCCTTTTGGGCACTGGGTACAGAGATGACCCCCTCTGGCCTGTGCCCCCTTGCCACCACAGGCCAGCCTGCTGCTGACTAACTGGCTAGGCATCCAGGGTCTCCAGGGTGAACTGCACCCATATATTCTCCTGGGAGGGTGAGGTATTTATAAACTCACCCCCCTGCCTTCCATGTACTAGATCCTGCAGCCTGCCTCTTACATGCAGTTAGATGGCCTCTCCTTGGTGAGGCCCTGCGGCAAACGAGTCTTGTCTGCACGACCACCGCCCCAATCCACCCCCCGCCCTATCAAAGGCAGTTCGCACCGGGGTACTTGCGCTGACAAGTGGAGCTGTCAGGGAGCGATAAAGGCCAAGAGGTGCCAAAGACCATGTACACTTCAAAGTGGTCTATAGAGCATGGGTTGTTGTTCCCATGTCTACCTCCAGACCCCGTGTCTCCTGCCAAGCATCCCCCCTCACGCTGGACGCCCCCCTGCAATCCACATAAGTGTGTCACCATTCACGGGTCTTCCTCTGCTTTGTCTGCACGACCACCGCCCCAATCCACCCCCCGCCCTATCAAAGGCAGTTCGCACCGGGGTACTTGCGCTGGCAAGTGGAGCTGTCAGGGAGCGATAAAGGCCAAGAGGTGCCAAAGACCATGTACACTTCAAAGTGGTCTATAGAGCATGGGTTGTTGTTCCCATGTCTACCTCCAGACCCCGTGTCTCCTGCCAAGCATCCCCCCTCACGCTGGACGCCCCCCTGCAATCCATATAAGTGTGTCTCCATTCACAAGTCTTCCTCTGCTTTGTCTGCACGACCAGCCCCAATCCACCCCCCGCCCTATCAAAGGCAGTTCGCACCGGGGTACTTGCGCTGGCAAGTGGAGCTGTCAGGGAGCGATAAATGCCAAGAGGTGCCAAAGACCATGTACACTTCAAAGTGGTCTATAGAGCATGGGTTGTTGTTCCCATGTCTACCTCCAGACCCCGTGTCTCCTGCCAAGCATCCCCCCTCACGCTGGACGCCCCCCTGCAAACCGCATAATGCCACGACATATACACGTCATTCATTCACAAACACACCCCTGTTTCGAATTCTTTATAACCCACTTCATATTTCTAATGAGAACTTCTTTGCGCTTTGCTAGTCAACCCGTGAAGGTGCTGGTTATCTGCTCTTCGTCTCTGTGAACTTCCGTGACCACTTCGAGCAAACTCGTCAGTTTGCAACCTGTGAACTGCTCCCTGTTCTACGACAAGAAACTACTCTGATCCCTGCATCTAACTGTTTGTTCGTCAAGGTAAGGCCATGTACCATAATCATTTTGCGTCCAATTTTTTAATTTATATCTATTTGCTAGTAGTCATCAAATTGCATCCATGTTTTCTTTTCGTTCAAGACAGTACATGCAAGGAACTAGTCACATGTTCTGAGTTTAGTCAAATTATTTTTCTATTTTTTTAAAGTTATTCAAATACTTATCCGCATGTGAATAACATGTATAGTTCCAAGAACCAAAACTAACCTTGCATTGGACCTTTTATGTGTCATTTAATTTTTTAACACATTGGTATTCATTGAGAATTGTTGATCTTTACTTTTCAGAACTTTCCACAATGCCTGCCTGTTCCACTGGCGGTTGCCCTTCGAAGACCCATAATAAATCTGAAGGTACTATAATGCATGTTTTCCCTAAGACAATAGATCAGATAAGAGAATGGGTCCGATATTGCGGATATCCACCGTCTGAGCTTGAAAGTAGAGTCCTAGAAGTCTTTGCGGACAAGAGGGGTGATCGATACCGCATCTGCAGCAGGCACTTTAGCTCAGACATGTACTCCACATCATTGCTAATAAAGAAGAAAACACCGCGAGCGATGCAAAAATTGCTCTCAACCGCTATTCCCACTCTATTCGTCCACATCCCTCCACTGGTGAGTCAAGTTTACTGATTTAGCTCTCGGCCTTGCGGTAGTGTGTAGCATTAGCTAACAATAATTTCCCCATTTATGTATCCACTCAATATGAAGGCGGAAGATTCTCCATCCGTGTCGTTATTGCAGTCATCAGCCACTTCAAGCGCCTATCGGGTAATCTTACTTAGCTATTCTGCCACTGACTTGTTTTAGGCATGTAAATCAATAGTTTTAATTTATCGTGTAATTATTTTACCTAATGGTACACCCTAGTACTCGTCCTCTAGTCTTTGTTTTCAGTTATAATTATTGTTATCCAAAATAATGCAAGTACTGTCTTTCAGGGAGATGCTGAGGAGTCCAACGCATTGACGACAACCGTTGATGTCACTCAGATGCTCGAGGTACGTTTCCGGACAGTTCCATCGATGGAGATCATCAGATCTTGCATTCTTGTAGCGTGATTGTTACACACAATGTTTCTTTCGTTTTTTAGCCATTGATATATCCTTCTGTCGTCGCCCTCCTATGTGTCTTCTTTTTTCAATATTGTGTTCATTACTAATGAAAGTCCTATGTTTCAGGGAGTCGATGGAGCATTAGTCCAAGAAGAAGGGGGAGCATGCAGTTACGGGTCGGCGCAACAGCTTGCAGAAGTGTGCACCGCAGTTACAGCGTCCCTTGATGTTCTTATGCATTTCGAGGTATGGATACTGACAGTTCGATCAAGCGAGATCATATGACGTGATTACATCCGCTATACTTCCTTCTTTATTAACACAAGTACTATGTTTCAGGGAGATGACGGAGCTTCTTCTACAAGAACATCACCCCTAGTAGTTGATGCAGATCTCTGGGTGGTGACACTTCCAACGATCGAGCAAATCGAATCATATTTAGATATCCATTATTTATTTTAGACAACTGATCAATTGTGCAGGTCTATTTAGATGAGCCGTTGACGCCTGCACAAAGTTTATGTTATTTTTAACAAAATAGAAAACCATACTAATGCAATAACTGTGTTTCAGGGAGTTGCTGAAGCGTCATCTTCAATAACATCATCAATGGAAGTCTATGCGGAGCCAGAGGTATGGATCTTGACAGTTCCATCTAACTAGATCAACAATGCGTGAATAATTGTCGTTTGAATGTTCTACACAATGCGTTCATTCGTGTTTTGCTATTGAGATGTACGTGGGTATTGGTCCCCAAGTACATTTTGTGTTTTCAATATTATTATACATACTAATGAAAGTTCTATGTTTCAGGGAGTCGATGGAGCGTCAGTGCGTGATGGATGTGCTTATCATGAAAATATAGTCATTGCAGCGCAAGAGGAAGTGGAGACATGCACACACGAGTCGGAGCAACAGCGTCCAGATGTTGAAGTTCGAGGCAAGAAAGTTTCAAAGAAAAGAAAGCAAAAGAAAGTTAGTGTCCTGGTCACTATATTATGTTGTTTTTCACTGTTAATAGTTCAATACTGTAAGTTGTGTTTAAACTGAACATCCCTTTTCCAATCTGTCCTCTAGTTGCGAGTGGGTGTACGAACTAGATCTACACAGACAGTGAAGCGAACGAGAGATGTTGCTTGTCAAACCTTTTGGCAGGGACTTGAGACTGGAGATGCATCGTGCCAATGGGAAGAATATGAAGTGATTGACAACGGAGCTATACCACCACCAGCCATTGATAGTGAATGTCCTCCTGGTAGTTCGGATGCAGTCGGAGATCAATTCACAGAATCCACACCCGCAAAAACTAAGACCGCGAGAAAGTTGAAGAAATTGTTTTATTCTCCCATCGCCGGAGAAGGAACAGATGTTGCAATGGAAGAGAATGAAATGGACGACAATGAAACACCATCAATATCACTGAACATAGCGGAAGACGATATCAGAGATTGTACCTTTAATGTGAGTGACGTGTCCTCAACGTTACAGGCCGAACCAGCTGGGATGCAGAGTGACAGTATAAGGAAAGAGGCCAAATTCATTGTATTCGATAGTTGTTTGATTGATATTATTATTATGATGAAATGTGGGCATTCGGTTGGTGGGGAAGTATGTGGGGAGCCATTGATTAATGTGACTCGTGCAATTCGAGGCACTAACCTTAAAATACATGCCACCTGTACACAATATCATCCGTTCTCATGGTCTGCACAACCCATGCTGGGGCAACTGCCAGCAGGCAATCTACTTTGTGCAGCGGCCGCACTTTTTAGTGGTTCAAGTTTTAAAAAGTTAGAGTATTTCTTTCAGTTTGTGGGAATCCATTTCATTGCGAAAACTCAGTTCTACAAATACCAAACCGATTATCTATTTCCAGCCATTAGCGAAGCTTGGAGAATGGAAAAAATGTCTATTGAAAGTACATTCGCGGGCAAACGGTTCAGGCTAGCCGGTGATGGACAGTGCGACAGCCCAGGATTTTCAGCCAAGTACTGCACCTACCACTTTCAGGACATGGAAAGTAAGAAAATTGTGAGTTCGGTGGTCGTGCAGGTGTCACAAAGTACATCCTCAGTGGCCATGGAGAAAGTGGGCTTTGTAGCATCATTGCAAGAACTACAATTGCGGGGAATGGTGATCGACCTGATAGCCACGGACAGACACGTTTCAATTGCCAAGACAATGAGAGAAGAGTACAAAAATATAAATCACCAATTTGACGTATGGCATCTTGCAAAAACAATCAATAAAAAAATGTCGGCTGCAGGTAAAAAAAAGATATGCAAGGTATTTCACAGTGGTCCAAGTCAATCAGCAACCATCTTTGGTGGAGCTCAAAAACATGTGAAGGGTCGTTGGAAATTCTACTGGAAAAATGGCGGTCAGTAATGCTACACTGTAGCAACGTTCACCGCTGGACCACGAACCAACATTTCCACAATTGTGAACATGGCCATTTGTCCACAGAGGAGGCACGGAAGAAGAAGTGGTTGATTCCTTCATCACCCACTCACAAAGCCATTGAAAAGATTGTATTTGATAAAACTATAACAAGAGATTTGAGGTGACTCACAGAATTCTGCCACACAGGAGATTTGGAGGTGTTCCACAATATGTGCCTAAAGTACAGGCCAAAACGATTGCATTTTGGCATGGAGGGCATGATAAATCGGACTCTTCTAGCGGTCTTGGCACCTAACCATAATGTTGGCCGTCAACAAAGTAGGACGACCGGAAATTTAGGGACGCTTCGCTACAATAAGGCCTTCACTAAAAGAAGTAAACAATGGGTGATCAAACCAGTGTTTGAGGATATGCAATATGAGTTTATTGAGAGACTTATTGTTGATGTCCTAGATAGGCACATACATGGAGTTGTGAACGAACCTGTGCAGGGGACAACTGCATTGCCACCCAACATTGCCTCTGTTCCATGTCCACCTAAAGCAGAGCTCATTGAGAAATACACATCACGGTTTAAATGATTGTAATTTGTCTGTTCTCTCGAGTCTCCTCATGTCGCAGGCCCATTGAATATGTGTAGCTATGTATTGTGTAAATAAAAGTGATTGCTCAGTGTACATGCAATGTGTCTCTCCACCCTTGCCCCTCCCTTCACCGTGCAGTAGTGCGAACCACCCGGGTGTCACCTGTGACTTTGCTCTCGAGTCTCCTCATGTCGCAGGCCCATTGAATATGTGTATCTATGTAATGTGTAAATAAAAGTGATTGCTCAGTGTACATGCAATGTGTCTCTCCACCCTTGCCCATCCCTTCACCGTGCAGTAGTGCGAACCACCCGGGTGTCACCTGTGACTTTGCTCTTGAGTCTCCTCATGTCGCAGGCCCATTGAATATGTGTAGCTATGTATTGTGTAAATAAAAGTGATTGCTCAGTGTACATGCAATGTGTCTATCCAACCTTGTTCATTTGCGCATTAAATTAAACCAAACAGTAATATAAATCATTTTTCAAAACATATAGAATGTCTCCGTATTTATGGTTCTCTGGGGCTGCAAAGCACGCAGACAAAATGCAAAGATGGAGTGTAAATTTCAAGTCCTGTGAGATGGCCTTACACTGAATGTAGCTAACTAGGAATGTGTGCTCGTTCAAAGTGAAGGTCAGCTGCTTTGATTTTTTGCTCGGGTGCCGGAATGGCCCACGACTCAGTATAAGGTTCTATTGTTATTTGACCTTGACAGGCCGGGACCATCCCGAAAGACTTCTTTTTGGGGGTGTGGTGCAATAACTTAAGAAACGATAATGAATAAAATTTCAGAAACGATAGCCATTTAATGTTCGTTCATTAGAAGAAATAACGTCGGCATAGAAGGAGTGGTATTTCGGGGCTGCCCTACGCACAGACACAATGGAAAATGCAAATATAATGTAAGTAACTCTTTAGATGAGTTTATACCGCAATTTAATTACTATACAGTAGCTTTAAAGACGGGTTAAATTGTACTTGTTCGTTCTATGTGGCATATTGGTTTGTACCGCGCACTATCTTGAGGAGAACCATCTCCTTTTACGGAAGCACCTCAAAACCTTCCTCTTTGCTTCTGCTTTCTCTCTCCCTCTCCCCTGCTACAACTGGTCCACTGTCTGCGACCTCGGTCCTGGGCCCTTCCACTCTCTACCTGCACTGCCTCCCTGTCAACCCCTGCACTGGGGGACTGTCTCAGTATCCTACAGCCCCCCCTTCCCAGCACTTGTTCTGCACTTACCTTGCACTCGCCACCAGCTGGCCCTATGTATTTATTATTTTATGCTACTTACCTTGTACTCCACTTCCCCCCTCCCCTTCCCCTTGCACTTTTACCTTCCCCCTACCACTGCACTTGCGCGATCTGAATGACACCTGGCCTAGTAGGATCGTTGTCTGTCTTCTCCTTGTTCCCCCCCCTCCCTGCCTCGCCACGCCTTGAAACACTTGTGTATAGGCGCGTTGCAAATGCCATATTATATCATATCAGTGACGAAGTGGTCCACTGGCGCTCAGGCGGCTCTGAAAAAGGCGGAGGAGAGGGGGTTGGTTACTGGAAATGACGTATAATACCCAGTTGCACTGTCCTAGCTATGAAATAATTTCCTGACCTAATATATAAAATGAATAATTTTAATAAAGATCTGATGGTGAGACTAATTTCATTTTTTATGTTTTTAAAACAGGTACATCCTTCATTATTGTCCGTGTCACGAGTACCAGACACCGGCGGATGGCTTTTACAACCGCCAGTTGCTTCTCCGCGTGAACAACGTTACCACCCTGACCATTTTATGGGACGATCGCCAAGTACAAGTATGCCCTTACGCGGTACTAATGGCTAGATGCAACATACATACCGTTGTGGTGGCCTAGTGCCTCGTTGTTGGAACAGCCATGCGATTATCAGTGCGACCGAAGAGTTTATTTTATCGTAAACCAACACCCTGTGTACTGCACACGAACATCGCTTGCCTCAAGACAAACTATTTTGGATCGAGAGCAAAGAAAAATGCAAATCGCTGAATATTCTCTAAACATTTGATGTCCAATAAATGTACTTTACCAAATGTACCGTGTTGCTGTTTGATTTAAAAGTACAGTTTCATATTCCGAATTGTGGCGCGCTGTGTTGTGAGCTGATCTGTGTTGGTTTCCGGGTTCTGTGTGGAGTCGCGTAGAAGACGCCTGGGCGCGCTTGCCTACGCAGCACAGTCACGTCACGGATAGAGGCGGGGAATATGAATGTTTTGATAAAGTCTGTTTCAGGGGCGGGGGATATGATTTAGTGCCGCAAACGCAGGTGAGCCAGGTCGATGGGGGGAAATGATAGGATTATCACAAAATGGCGGCTGATTTCGAGTGCGTTAATGGACGAAAAGTCGGGTAAGGTCCATAGGAAAGTTTTCTACGATCTACCGATTTATGCTTAAAAACACATGGCCGAACCGTAGGGACAATAAAAAAAAAGTCCCGGAACTATCCTTTAAGTTTTATTTGCATGTGGCATGCCTACACCAAGCGCACACAGTCAAGTAATCCGAGAGGAAATTTTAGGGGAACAGTGAAAGATATGTTTTTGGCAGGCAGGGCTGGCACATACCAGGAATTTAAATTGGGAAATTCAATAATGCGGATACAGTTTCTGGAATATGCCATATAGATGACGGCTTTGAGGAGGCTCTGGCTAGGGTTTCCGAAGAGACCAGAACTGCATCCAATGAATTAAACATTAATGGGCTTAGCGACGGGTGGGAGGAAGGTCTCTGAACTTTACATTGGGATTCCAAGGAAGGAGAATAGGAAATTGTCAAGAATTATACAGGCATGGGATATAGATACAGATACACAGTTTACGGATGAGGAATGGGCAAGGGTGCTTAGGGACACAAAAGAGGTCTCCAGGAATGTTAGATTCTGTTGGTATGCAGTGTAAATGTTGGCAGAAAAAATGTAGTCAGTTGAAAAGGTGTGGTGAAAATACCTCTGCAGTAAATAAGTTGGCAAGCAAAAAGTAGTCTGCTGAAAAGTGGCCAAAAATGTAGTGCTGTGTGATAATGAGACTCCAGGAAACAGGCGGATGCTGAAACAATATTTATTCTAATGGGGAAAGGGTCCTTAGCATAAACAAAGAAAATAGTCCTCCGGTTTCCTTCACCAGTGTTTGGCCCCTTCAGAGTAGATTGAGGCAGTCCCCAACCTTGTCCTATCTCGTGGTGTCCGGATAGGCCCACCACTCCGGTCTTCGTTCCTCGTCCTCTTCTCTTTCCTGTAAAAAGAGAGACTCTCTTCAGTTTCTTTTGGCGCGCGTTTATAGGCTTCCTTAGTTTCAAGCCCCCACCAATTGCCATCAGCCCTGTCTGGCTTATATCCCATTTGCCGCTGAGGTAGTGTCCCGCCTCCCTTAAAAGCTGCCGTGCCAGCGTGATCCAATCCTTGCTTCCGGAGTCCTGGGGAACGTTTGAGGCGATCACGTGATCGTGATCGTGATTGTGTCGGATATGGGTGGGCTCTGGGGGCCTTCTAGCCGCGACCCGCTCCGGGGCCGCCGCGGGGCATGCCACGCTGAAGGGCCGGTCGCCCCCCACGCCGCCATGGAGTGCCTGCGCCTTCGTTCCCCCCCTTTGGGATCGGGTGTCCTAACAGGTGAGTGCAGCGGTGATACGCCGCGTCTCCGAGCAGCGGCTCGCGTTCCTTCACGCTCGGTGCCTTTGACAGCCGAGCAAGAAGGGGCCGGCCCGCTGCCTCGGCTCTCAGGGCCCCCAACCACAGGTGCGCCCATCACCCCCTGCGGGCTCCGAGGCGCATCCCCACACACCCCCACCCCAGTCCCAGGCCGTTCGTGCCGGGAAGTACACCTAGACAGGTAGTCAGCCACTAGCTGAAACCTGGCCGGTTTGTGTAACGTGAGGAAGTCAAAAGGCTGGAGGGAGAGGAACCAGCGGAGCACTCTCTGGTTGGTGTCCTTATGTCGCGCAAGCCATTGCAAGGGAGCGTGGTCCGTGTACAAGGTGAACTGGCGACCCAACAGATCTGAGGGAGTCGATGGTCCATCGGATGGCCAAACATTCCTTCTCTACGGTGGAATAGGCAGCCTCATGAGGCAGTAGCTTCCGGCTGATAAAGCATACAGGATGCAGGTCACCCCCCGGTCTTGCGAGAGTACAGCCCCCAAACCCTAGTTTGAGGCGTCTGTTTGTAGATAGAAATGTTTTTGAAAGTCTGGGCAACAAAGAATAGGATTAGATGAAATCCTATGTTTCAGGAGTTCTATAGCGTTCAGGGCGCTCTTGTTGTTGGTTAGGTTTGGAACACCTTTGAGCCTCAAAGCATCGGTCAAGGGGGCGGCCACCAAGGAGAAGTCAGGTATGAATCTCCTGTAATACCCAACGAGCCCCAAGAACGCTCAGATCTGCTTCCTTTTGGTGGGAGTCAGGATATCTTGTATAGCCTGAGTCTTGGATAGTTGCGGTTTCAGGACACCCCCACCCACTATGTATCCCAGGTATTTGGTTTCATGGGTTCCGATCGTGCTCTTTTTGGGATTTATATGCAAACCTGTCTTATGCAGATCGGCCACCACCAGTTCCAGATGATTCAGATGGGCTTCCCAGGACTTGCTATACACCACAATGTCATCCAGATAAGCGGCCGCATATCCGTCATGTGGTCGTAAGATGATATCCATTAACCTTTGGAACGTGGCGGGGGCGCCATGTAGTCCAAAGGGCAGAACCTTGTATTGATAGAGACCCCTTGGTGTGGAAAAGGCGGTTTTCTCCTTGTCCTGGAAACGCAAGGGGATCTGCCAATATCCCTTGGTTAAATCTAAGGTGCTTAGAAAGATGGCAGCTCCGAGGCCTTCCAAGAGTTCGTCCATCCATGGCATAGGATACGCTTCATGTTGAGAAATCGTGTTTAGTTGTCTGTATTCCATACAGAAGCGGACGGACCCGTCCGGCTTGGGAACCAGCACTATGGGGGATGACCATACGCTGTTGGATGGCTCAATGATATCCATCCGTAGCATTTCGTCTACTTCCGAACTGATAACTCTTCGCCTGGCTTCGGAGATTCGATATGGCCTAAACCTTATGGTTTGTCCGGGCCCTGTGTTGATTCCGTGTTCCAATACACTGGTCCGACCGGGTAACGTAGAAAAGGCATCGGCATAGGGAGATAACTTGTCCACGACGTATGATTTCATGTTCGGGAGAGGACGTCACCCCAATTGATGGCTTCGAGGGTATCAAGAACGGTGTTCACGGTTTCCTCTGATTCTGGTTCCTCGGGTTCTGCGAATGCACCCAGACGTGGCTCATTCCACTCCTTCAGAAGGTTGATGTGATTTACCTTGTCGGTTGTGGTCCTGTCAGGTTGATGCACCCGATAAGTCACTGGGCTGAGTACGTCCTTGATTTTGTACGGCCCTCTCCATCTGGCCAATAACTTGTTCGCAGAGGTATGTAGGAGTACCAGTACTTGGTCTCCGGGTTTGAAGGTCCTCATTCGGCTCCCCTTATTATAGTTCTTCTCTTGGGTCGTTTGAGCCTGGCTGAGGTTGGCTTCGGCCAAGGTACGCAGAGCCGTCAGATGGTTTTTTAGCTCCTCAGTGCATTCAGTAAGAGACACCTCCTCGCTGGCTTCCCATTCTTCCTTAACCAGATCCAATATCGTCCTGGGTTGTCTTCCAAATAGAAGTTCGAAGGGGGAGAAACCAGTGGAAGATTGGGGTGTGTCCCTTAATACCATCAACACCAGAGGCAACACCCGATCCCAATTTTTTGCGTCTGGCCCTGTCACCCTTTTCAGCATTTTCTTGATGGTCTGGTTATACCGTTCGACCAGTCCATCTGTCTGGGGATGGTATACTGAGGTTCTCATCTGTTTGATCTGGAGTCGCTCACATACTTGCCGTAGGAGGACGGACATGAAATTCGTACCCTGGTCTGTGATTATTTCCGAAGGCAACCCCACTCGTGCAAAAAACGGGATAAGCTGATCACACAGAATCCTGACGGATGTCCCCTTTAGGGGAAACGCTTCCGGGTATCGGGTGGCATAGTCGACGATCACTAGCAGATATCTATACCCCCTGCTAGCAGGTTCCAAAGGACCGACGATATCCATGCCGATCCTCTGGAAGGGAACCGCTAGGAGAGGCATTTTCTGTAGTGGGGCCTTTGCTGGTAGGACACCGCTGGTCAATTGGCATGTAGGGCAATTTTTACAGAACTGCGCCACTTCCCCGTAAATGCCCGGCCAATAAAACCGCTTCAATAGGTTTTGCTGGGTCTTGAGGGAAGCCATATGGCCACCACAGGGATAGTTGTGAGCCAGTTGTACAACTATGGCACGATGTTTCTTTGGTAGCACCAATTGCTCCTTAGCGACCTCATCCTCGCCCTTATATCTTCGATATAGCAGACCCTGGCGTCGTAGGAACCCTGGTCCCCTACTTAGATCCGGTTCCCCTTCTTGTGTTGCCCTTTCTCGTGCTACCCGTAGAGTCGGGTCAGTTAGGGTCTCCCCCCTAATGGTGTCTTCATTCTCCTCCAAACTCCAGTCGATGGGTCTGGTCATGTAACTAGCCTGACACCATTCCATCTAGGTTCATCTTTTCCGTCCTGGCAGGGGAGCCAGGGAAGCAGAGTCCGACGCTGGGGCGTCGGAACCGTGCAGAATCTTCTTCTTTTCCTCCAGGGCATTCAAGGTCAGTTCAAATCCAGGCAGGTCGGTCCCTATCACTACCGGGGCAGGCAGACACGTAGGACGGCAGCCCTCAAGGGAGTGGTTGTGTCGTTTAGTTCTACCACCACATTCTTCATTGGATAACACTTTATGTCCCCATGGATACATCTAATAGGTACTGTTATATTAGATAAGTAGGGAGTGTTACTCAAGGTTGGTGATATGGCGGTCTGCCGGCTGCCGCTGTCGAGTAGAGCGCGCAATGGTCTGCCATCCACCCGAATGTCCACCACATAGGGACCCGGGATGCTCTCCTCCAACCTAGGGCTCAGGTATCCGATGTCCATCGGTTCGGCTGGTCTCCTTCTGGGGCAGAACCTGGCTATATGGCCCCATTCGTTGCACTCGTAGCATTGCGGCTGCTTATATCCTGGTGCTGCCAACTGATGTTTTTCCTCGCCTCCTGGTTTCTTGTCTTCTGGTTTTCTGGAGATGTCGTCGGCGTGTCTCCATTTCGTGGGTAGGGTCCTGCCACCCCTCAATGCGAGGGGGTCGGATATCGGGATTGGTATCTGGGCTGTTACTCCAGTTGGCTGCATCTTGTGGTGACCCGCCTTCTGGTATGCTGAGGCGATATCTACCGCCTCAGTCAAGGTGGGCCGGTGGTGCTGTCTAACCCACCTCTGCATCTGTCCTGGTAGGGCTTCGATAAATTGCTCCAGGATGATCTTGTCGAGGATGGGTTGATTCGCTGGGGTTGGAGGTAGCAGCCATTTCTCGACCAAGTCCTTTATACGATAGTATAACTGGCGCGGGCTTTCCCCCACCCTGAGTCTGGTCTCTCTCAGCTGTATCCGGTAAGCCTCTTCGTCTAGGCCTAGACGATCCAGGACTGCGGCCTTGATTTCTCCGTAAGGAGTGCTGCCATTGGGATTTACCGCCTGGTAGGCACCCTGCATCACCCCGGATAACAGGGGGGCGACATATTGTTCCCAACGGTCCGGAGGCCATTGCGCATTCCTAGCGATCCTCTCGAAACTGGTGAAAAAGAAGGCAGGATCTTCCCCCTCTTTATACTTCTGGAGTAGAGCTGATGGCACCAATGGTTGGTTTCTTGCGTTGGCCACCACATCAGTGAGATGGGCAATGGTCTCGTGTTGTTTATCCTGGGCCGTGGTTTGTATGGTGCCCTGCAGCTGGATGGCCTGCTGGAAAGCTTGCCTATCGGCAGCCGCCTGTTGGGTTTGCAGCTGTATTAATTGTTGTAGCTGCTGCTGACCTTCCGATAGTGTTTTGATCAGTGCCTCCATGACGTTGTCGCAATCCCACCTTCATCGCCAGTGTGATAATGAGACTCCAGGAGATAGGCAGATGCTGAAACAATATTTATTCTAATGGGGAAAGGGTCTTTAGCATAAACAAAGAAAATAGTCCTCTGGTTTCCTTCACCAGTGTCTGGCCCTTTCAGAGTAGATTGAGGCAGTCCCCAACCTTGTCCTATCTCGTGGTGGTAGGCCCACCACTCCGGTCTTAGTTCCTCGCCCTCTTCACTTTCCTGTAAAAAGGGAGACTCTCGTCAGTTTCTTCTGGCACGCTTTTATAGGCTTCCTTAGTTTCGAGCCCCCACCAATCGCCATTAGCCCTGTCCGGCTTATATCCCATTGGCGGCTGAGGTATTGTCCCGCCTCCCTTAAAGGCTGCCGTGCCAGCGTGATCCAATACTTGCTTCAGGAGTCCTGGGGAACGTTTGAGGCGATCACGTGATCGTGATTGTGTCGGATATGGGCGGGCTCTGGGCGCCTACCAGCCGCCACCCGCTCTGGGGCCGCTGCGGGGCACGCCACGCTGAAGGGCCGGTCGCCCCCCCGCCGCCATGGAGTGCCTGCGCCTTCGTCCCCCCACCTTTGGGATCGGGTGTCCTAACAGGTGAGTGCAGCGGTGATACGCCGCGTCTCCAAGTAGCGGCTCGCGTTCCTTCACGCTCAGCGCCTTTGCCAGCCGAGCAAGAAGGGGCCGGCCCGCTGCCTCGGCTCTCAGGGCCCCGACCACAGGTGCGCCCATCACCCCCTGCGGGCTCCGAGGCGCATCCCCACATGCTGCCAGGATAATTGTGAGGGTAATGGTTTTGTGGACTGGTTTAGGTTAGGATAGGGGCTAGGGTAAGGGTAGGGGTTAGCATTTGAGTAAAGATTTTGGTTAGAATTAGGGTAGGAGTTAGGGTCAGGGTGGTTGCTGCAGGCCTGGTGATGTTGGGATTTGGTTAGTCATAGTTGAATAAGTGTCAGGGTAAGTGTTAGGATATGGGTTATGGTAAGGATAGGACTAATAGAGTAATAGTTTGGGTACATTTTAAAGGAAGGGATAGGGAAGTTGGGGCGGGTTTATGATGTTGGCGTACGATAGGGGTTAGGATAACCCACCTTTAGCAAAGCAAACATTAGAGTAAATATCAGAGTTGCAGTTAGGGAAAGGTTAAGATTAGAGCAAGGGTTTGGGTTAAGGCAAGGGGCTATGTCATATGTGGCGAGCTGGTGAGGAGTTTGTATTTAGGTTCATTGTTCATTTTTCATTGATTTTGTATGAATAACATGCAGATAAAATGTTTTAGCATGCTGAAGGTTTAATGTTCTGTAAGAGTTCAGGGTAGTAATTAGAGTTAGGCGAAGGTTAAGGAACAGAGAGAGTGATTGTGGAGCTTTTATTAAAGGTTTGGGTAATTGTTAGGTTTACAGCCTTGTTCTTTTGTACTTTTTTGTATTTAAAAATAACTTTTTCAGTGACTTTCTTACTAGCAACATTTATGAGCTGGAGGTAAATCCACCGACTTTCCACCCATTCTTGGCAGAATTACCACGATGGAATTACTGCTGCAGTAATTCCACCGCAAATGCCCTATTGAGTCCTATGGACTAAATGAAAATGGAGACATACACTGCCACCGTCACTTGTAATCCGGTGGTAATACCACCTGAACAAATTGTTGTAAAGGTAATTCTGATGGGCGGTATTCTGGGGGATTTACTGCCGGAAAACCACCCAACTCGTAATGACTCCCACTGTCTTTTGGGTCCCCTTCCAATTAGGAAAGAAAGAGGTGTTCCTGCGACTAAACCCATGGTGTTTGGATTACTGTTAGTTAAAAGGAGAATTCCCATTGCTTGGAAATCTACAACTGGACCAAGATGTTGGCCACTGTCAGCCGATGTTAAAAAAAATGGTTTGGGGCTGAAGTCGATGTCAGGAATGATGGACCTCAAATTGCAGAGGACGCATGCACTTACACTGTGTGGCTTGCAGTGCATGCCTTATTGAATGAACCCTCAGACTTGTACCCACCTTGAAGCAGTCAAACCCTTATTGAGTGTTGATCAGGGGACTAACAAATGATATCACTCCTGTTTAAAGATACTGGACTGTGTGGGTTGAATTGGGAAAGCATGACATTTATGGTCTGAAAATTGTATGGCCAGATTGGGGGTTACTTATACTGGCCATTATATGGACTGCTAATGGGAGTAGTGGGAGAATAGATTTGTTTTCGGAAGTATTTGGGGGAATAGGTTTTTGTGATCATACATCTCTATTCTTTTGTTTTGGTGTTATCACAGAAAAATGAATAAACAAATATTAAAAAAGGAAAGCCTGCATCCTGCTCCTAGCGGTGGCGATGGGAAGGATGGGAGAAGCCGTGGTTGCTATATTTGGATGGCAGGATGTCAGGCATTATTTAGCTTCAGGGGCTGGGATACGAAGGAGGTGAGCTATGGTGGCAAAATGAAAGGTATAGTTTTGGTGGTGGGCGTGGTGGTTACAGGTGCGATATGCACATCCAAATGGTCAGTGGTTCCCTAATTCTTCACCTTTATTACCCCACAAACTGCTGGTCCACGGGAACAGCACAGAATGTGGAAATGAGCACAGGGGCAATACATAACATAAAAGTGTAAATGGGTCAGTATCGAGAAAAGAGACATTTCAGCTGTTGGTTTCGGGTGACAAAACATAGAACTGGATCTTTGCTCTCATTGTCTAAGATATAGAACTCAGAACCTCTCGGAGGAACATATGCCCATTCTCTATCTGCTATTCTTCTATATTGCTATCAGGCTTAGGCATAGCTTTACCAATGAAGATCAGAAAAAGGGCAAACATTGTTTAATTACTCCATTAGTTGACTTCAAAGCTGATACCATTTGAATATTGGTTAACAATAACAATACTCAACGTGTAATTTTGGCTCAAGACATCTCTATTACAACGGTAGTAGATTCCAAACATGTTTAATGGACTCAAAAATACTTTTTGTCAAATACCTGAGATTGTTAGAACAATACTGATGGTAGCAGATCAGAGACTCTCTATGCTTAACAAGAGGGAACATTATGGTGTATTCCATCTGCCCTTATTGGGTGGAGGTGGTTACCTGTGATACTTTGGAAGAGGAAATAGTGATCTGAGTTACCAGGAACTACTACGATATCATGGAGTCCCCTATCTAGGTAGTTACCATAAATAGAGATCTCTCCCTCCAACTTGAAGATACTTCAGAAATGGCCACTCCAGAAATGTTCCAAAGTTTACACCAGATAGTCGAAGAACAGAGCAGACTGGCTGATGCTTGTGAGACAGATAAACAAAGGCAAAAATTGAGACAGCTGTTTCTGGATTTCCAGGAAATGTTCTCTGTCGATTCATATAACTAATGACATAAGTCCCTTCATTACACAAGAGTACCTAGAAACCCATATATGGCACCAGTATTTGCAAAATTGTATAGGTTACCTCTCGTGTCCATGGAATCACTAACAGAGATTATTATATTTGTCAGAGTTATAGTATCTTTAATAACCCAGCACTAGGAATACAAAAACTCAACTGACAATGGAGACTCTTTGTACACCTAAGGGAACCGAACACGAGGGTTCAAGGTGGCTTCTCCCCTATATTGCTCTGGTACTTGGACAGAACCAAAGGTCTAGAGTATACTCTGCTCTTGGTTTAGCAAATGGGTATTGGACTGTTTTTGTGAAGACCAATATAAACTTGCTTTTACTTTTGAAGGACCTCATTTTGTGTGGACATGTACACCGTTTGGGTACATTAAAAGTCAGAATAAATTCAATATATTCCTATATAAAGCCATGTCTGACCATGGAGAAAGAGGGAACTTGGTCTATGTATATGACTTTGGATTTAAAAATACAATCATGGCAGAACACTTTGCTGACACAATTAAGGAAGTGGGGTGCAACACTATCTCTTCAGAAAAAAAAGTGGTGCAGAACAAACATACATTTTCTAGGCCATGAAAGAACAGTTAAGAGCTTTAATCCTTAAAGAAAGAAGTTTGGTGTTTTTCTGAAGTTGGAGAACCCCATAAATCTATGTGAGATTTGAAGCCTTTTAGGATTGACCAACTACAGTCATAAATTCATAGAAAATTAGGCAGAGATCCCTCAGCCCTAAATCCATTTATTGAATGCAGGAATTAACTGGAATTGGGGGGGGGGGCTCCCAAACTGAGGCTGTGAAACAACTAAAAAGAAGTATTTCACAATCTCTCTGCTTTGTTTTTGCCCAATAAAAACAATGAGGGTTTTCTAGGACACAGGATTTTCCGACACCTATTCGACTAGAATCACTACCAGATCAAAAAGGAAATTTCATTTGCAAGTAAGACATTGTCACCTGCCTATCAAGTTTAATGAATGCCAGGAATCTCTCCATTTTAGGTATGGGGGTTGAACACACAGGAAACATATTATTGTTGAGACCTCTCACCAGCCTCTGTAATATTTGGAGAGCAGTCGCAAATGGACAAGGACTGTTTCTAATTCAAGGATTACTTCTTGGATTCTTTCTGTGCAATGCTACCTTGTTAGAATCAGATCTGGACAAAATACAAAAGAGTACAATGGCTCAAGGATTAGCAAATCGACATGGCTGTGTTGAGGATAACTGGGCAAACGATACACATTTAACAACAACTGGCAATGTGCAGGAATATCTTGCTTCTCCTAACAAAGTGTTTGAGGAAAACAGCTGTCAGGGAATGCCCATAATTTATGTTGATGGGTGTTCCTACCATATCACAGTAAATAATGAGAAGGAATTAGTATTTGGCATCGGAAATGCTTAGTTGTATGACACCACTGACACTTAGCCAGTTATAAAATTATTCCTTAGAGTAGTCAGGTAGCAGTACTGGTGCCCATAGATCAAGCTGTCTTCACGACCAAAAAAAATCAAGTCCAGGCAGTAGTGATAGTTACCAATTCTGATTATGTCCGAAATAGGTTTGTTGAACACCTGATCAATTGGAAAGCTAGAGGTGTGCAGTGTGCTAACAACAAATCATTGTAAAATGTAAAGCTAATGCAAACAACAGAGGATTTGCTGACATCAAACAATGTCACCATCTATTGAAAGAAAATTAAAGGGCACTCTTAGACAGAAGGTCCTGACAAAACAGGAAATGATTTGGCAGATCAAATAGCCGAAACCTGAGGTCTTTAAGGGGAGTCCATTGATATGGAAGAAGTCCTAGCAGAAATACAAATAGCAGCAGCAACTTGATCACAAACTTGTGATGAAAGTGACATTTCTACTCTTCGGTGGAGTAGAGATACTTCAGAAATCGATTTAATTACTTGCACAAAAGAAGATCCAATTATTGGCAAACTTTATCAAGATATACAAGATCCAGAAAACGTTTACATATCTGAACAAGAATACCAGGGGAAGGAAGATCTAAAAATGTGTATGACATTTCGGAACATCTTTAAGGTCCAAGATGAACTGTGGATTAGGAAACCCCAATCTGGTCTCAATCATAAGGTCATACCTACCTCATTTTGAAGTATAATGTTAAATTACCCCCTTCATGCAGGAACAGCTGGTTATCTGGGATTTTAAAAAAACTATGGAGATCCTTTGTGTGGTTACTTATTGGCCACACTTGGGTCAAGAACGACATACATATATCAGACTGATATGTGATTGGGTATTTCTTCTCCGTGAAAGGTACAGTGAGCTAAAACTTGGTTGTAGGCCCTCCCGAGTGGGCACCTTCCCAGGGAACAGGGTATTTGGCCGTGTTCATTCTTGGTAGAACAGGTGTTTTGGTCATATTCCTTCTTGGTAGAGGGGCTCCCAGAACTTTTTTTTATATTTAAAAGGGTGTCTGGCACGTGCTCAACTTCAACCTGGTTCTCTTACAGCGCTCCTCTTCAAAAAAAGGAATTAAATTACCATGGTCTTAGCTCCCGATCGATTTCATTGGACAGGTGATCAATGGCAGTAAATATATCTTCTCAGTTAATTGTTAATTGTAACTGCTTCCACTTTATACATTAACCATATCTTTATTTGTTTCAGCCTTTCTTCAAGGATTGAGTCTGACCAGGGTAGTCACTTTACCAGTGAAGTCATGACTAAGATGTGGGTAATTCTAGGAGTAAAGAGGAAACTACACATTGCTACCGTATAGCATCCAGTGGGGGTGTAGAATATAACAAGAAGGGAATTCTAGTGAAGTGTGTGGTGGATTCTGGACCCAGTTCAGACTTATGATTACCACTGGTTCTAATGGCTGTAAGAGCTACCCCCTACTTAAGCCAATTAAATGTCCCCATGTGTGCTAATGACTGGTAGGAACATGGTGTTACCTCTGCATTTGTTATGCCGAACATACAAGTTAATCAATGCTTGTAATACCCATAAATATACTGGAAATCTTCAAAAACACCTTCAACATGCATTCGCACAGATCCAACAAAACCTGGAGAAATCGGCTGTAAGCATGAAGACATATTATGACCTTAAGACCTCAAAATGGGAATATGAAATAGGTGAGAGAGTATAGTTCTATAACTTTAAAAGGAACCAATCTGCGTTACCAAAGTTTCTACCTTCTTGGAAAGGAGCCTTTGAAAGAATAGGCAAGATATCTCTGATTGCCTACAAAATAAAAATAACAAAAGGGTTTAGGACAGAGGAACACTGGGTACACATCATCCAACTGAAAACCTGTCATCCCAGTTCAATTCTCCAACAAATAGTGGAACCATCTGGACCCATAGTTGAGGTGACCTCTGAATGAAAATGGAATCTGTTTTAAAAGGATGAGTAGGGAGGTTTAAATGAAAGGATGAATGGTTGGCTGATATTGTGAAAGTGTAAGAAATGAATAAATATGTATGATGCAAAGTAGGAAGCTATACTACCCTCTATCTATGTCTCATACTAACCTAACCATTCTCCTCCTCCCTCTTAGTTGAAATAATGTGACATTATTTCCAGCCTGACATGTGAATCCTGTGTATGGAAGGTGGATGAAAAACCCCATCCACCCAAAAAAGAAGACACTACAATTCCAGTGGACATGGGACAATGAAAAGAACCTAAAGAATAGAAGAAAAAAATGAAGACGATATTATGAATAAACCTTGTCCTAAGTGACATTTCTTCAGCATTACTACGAAAGAAGACTTAAAAAAAGTTAATAAACAGATAGAGATGTTTTCCTTATCCCTAGTTTGACTGGGATTTTTAATAAAGAGCGAATCCTCTGTCCCTGACATTTTCTCTCTAAAAACCCAAGAAGCCTTGTGGGTGTACAGGGGTTGGAATAATTATTTGCATGAATTTAATGTGTTTCATTAGAGAAAGTAAATTTTTTATGTCTTTGTGTTTAAATATGTAATAGTGTCAATTATAGGGAAAAGGTTGCCTAAAATAACAAAAATAGCTAATGCAAAATTGTTTCTGTGTTATGCAGCCATGTTGCATAAAGAACATGCCGACGTATGACCATTATAATTTAATATTTTGCTAGGAGATGATAAAGTGCATTATAAGTTATATATATTGAGTTAAATTTGTTAAGAAGGCATATTCCTATTAAATTATCATAACCAGTATGAATAACACAAAGAGCATATTTTCCTTTTAAAATGTATTTAAAAATGGCCAATGTAGTTAAACTTTGCTTAAACATAAGATGTATTTATACAGAGCTCAGCTCTCTTCAGACATGGAATGCAAATGGCAGCTTTCTGAAAAAACAGATTTGACCATTAATCAGTGGGTAAGCCATTAACAGAGATGAATAGACACAACTGTGTGTACTCAGAACAAATGCCTTGTTTTGAAATACCAGGAAACTAGAGCTAAATATAAGCTACACATTGAATATGCCTCATATCAGTGTACTTGTGTATTTTAGGAGAAGAACAAGCTCAAGAAGTTCAGAAATCTGGTCTAATATTAGCCACATCAAAGGAGCAGATGTCCACACAAACCCTGAACTCTGACCTGGCTGAGCAATAAAGCCTCATCCATTGTGTGTATGCTTCATAAAAGCACCAAATTAAAGTGATTCCTTTGGTTTCCCAGGATATCTATTTCAGCAGGTGTTTGTTGGTGATAGCAAGTTCTTGGCAAAACATACATTGTGCAGCAAAGAAATGTATTTAAATATAATCAAATAAATTATTGGCTCTAATTTTGTAACCCTTTGTTTAATTCAAAAACAAGACTAGGTTTGCATTTAGAAAAGCAGCCTCAATTTCATGCATGTAAAAGGATATATTAATATGTATGAATTATTGTAACGCTCACCTGATTCCCACGGAGGCGCAGGTCTGGCTTCGAGTGCTGATGCTTCTTCAGTGGTGAAGCGCAGGACTCTGAAGATGGACAGGAAGGGCCCTCTACTCTGGCTTCTCCAGCTCGCAGGAATATTCCCCTGTGCGTGAAAAGGGAGTATTACCTACTGACTGAGTTATGCTCAAGCCTCCCACTCTCTTCCAACCCTCCACGATACCCTTCCACGATTCCCCGTGAAGTCTCACCTTAGGGTCAGGAAGGATGAGCTCTCCATCCTGCTTCTGATGCAGGGGCACGTTGAAACCCAGTTATTTCACTGGATTGAGGATTGATGGGAGTTCAGGTAAGCTGGACTATTCAAGTAAGGCTCTGTAAAAGTTCTGTTGCAAGTTCAAAAGTCCAAGCTTAATAATAATGTTCATTGTCTTTTTGCAGCAAGCGCTAATGCTTATGTCTTTTTTCCCCTTAGGGGCCGGGGTTCGGAATGCCGGAGATATGGCGCCGACCCGAAGTGAAACGTGCAGTGCCAGTTCCAGTAAATGGCAGGTTAGTTCTGGATGAGCGCTCGGGAACTGTCTTTGCATACGCTCATTCAATGTCTTTGTCTTTTTTCCCCATAGGGGCCGGGGTCCGGAAAATGCCTGGAAGCGGCAAGACCCGAAATGAAATGGGAATGACCCAACAGGTAAGTCTTATTCCCTTCCTTCTGTCACCTCTTATTCTTGTCTTTTTCTCTAGGCTCTGGGAAGTGGCTGTGTATCCGGATGATCGCTGCTGAAGATGGAGGAACCCAGGAAAGGTGAGTGAAATGCAGCGCTGCAGCGATCGTAACGAAATGCTTTTAAAAATAATGTCTTCCCTTTCAGGATCGTCGGTGATGTCTCCGTGGTGCAGATTTAGCTGGTAAGGTCTCTTGTCTCCCTTTGCAGGTGACCCAGGATGCTGACAGGCGTGACTGAAGTCCAGATGCAGGAGCTGACACGGTGAGCGTCCAGCTGCGAGGAGCAGAACAACGCGAAGCATGAGTTGCTGATCGGGTGTGGTTTAAATAGCTTTGGAAGAAGTCCCAAGTGTATATCCTTCCTCCAATCAGGTATGTATCCTTCCCCAACCACACCCGGGTGGAAAGTAGTCCCACAGGTAAAGTAGTTCCATTCAGGCCTCAAGAGGGCCTGGATGTGGCAGCATGGTCTGCATCAGGTAAGTGCACATTAAAACACTTGAACACATGTCTAGCTTTATGAGCCTGGCGCCTCAGGCGCCAGGACAGAGGTCCAACATGAGCCTGGCGCCTAAGGCGCCAGGACTGTGTCCAAAGGGCCCCAGCTTGGGCCCGCTGGCACTCCCCTGGGGGAAATGATGCCTGCCTCTGGGGTTGCTGGGTCGGACCTGGCTCCTTGGAGGTAGGCATCATGACAGTACCCCCCCTCAAGGCCCATCCCAAGGTTCTTCCCTCCGGGGGTTTGGGCTTGTTCGGAAATCTCCGGTGAAACCTTTGTACTAATCGAGGTGCGTGGACATGGTTACTAGGCTCCCACGATCTCTCCTGAGGTCCATATCCCTTCCAGTCAACAAGATAGAAGAGTTTCGACTTTACCACCTTGGAGTCTAAAATGTCTTTAACTTCGAATTCTAATTCCCCTTCAATTTGAACTGGATCTGGAGGCTTGGATAATCGGGTTCCTGGTTGTACTGGCTTCAAAAGTGATGCATGAAAAACTGGATGAATACGCATGTTGGACGGTAGATCCAGTTTAAAGGCCACTGGGTTGATTATAGCTTTGATGGGATAAGGTCCTATGAATCTGGGATTGAAGGTTCGCGGGCCCTTGAGGGGTAAATGTTTAGTTGCTAGCCATACCTGGTCTCCTACTTGGTAAGGAGGAGTTTTACTTCGGTGCAAATCAGCGTTTTCTTTATACTTTTTCTTGGCTTGCTGTAAATGAGTTGCAGCTTCTTTGAAGGCTCGGGTTATTGTGGAATGCAGATGATTTACTGCGGGCATTTCCAGGGTCAGAGGTGGATCTAGGTCAGAGGTCCGAGGATGGTGACCATACAAAGTATAAAAGGGAGTTTGTCCGGTTCCAGAATGCACTGAATTGTAGTATGCATATTCTGCGATCCAAAGGATGTCTTTCCAATTTAACTCGGATTGGTGTAACATGCACAGAAGATATTGTTCGAGAGTCTGATTGGTTCTCTCGGTTTGTCCGTCGGTCTGGGGGTGGTGGCTCGTGGATAACTGCACATCTATTTGTGCTAGTTGCCAACACTTCTTCCAAAAATGTGAGACAAATTGACTTCCACGATTCGAGACTAATATGGAAGGGAAACCATGTATGCGAACTATATTCTCCAGGAATTCCTTGGCCATGGTGGAAGCTGAAGGTAAACCCTTTAAAGGGATAAAGTGGGCCATTTTGGAGAATAGGTCCACAATTACAAGGATTGTGTTGTAACCAGCACAAGGAGGCAGATCTGTTATAAAGTCCATTGACAGGGTGTGCCAAGGTGCCGGTGGAATATCCAAGGGTTGAAGTAGGCCGGCTGGCCTTTTCTTTTGAGCCTTGTTTTGGGCGCAAATTCCACAAGACAGTACAAAAGACTTTATGTCTTTTCTCCAAGAAGGCCACCAGAAGTGGTGTTTGATTTTTTCCTCCGTTTTAGCGATACCAGGGTGTCCTTCCATTAAAGATTCATGATGATGGGCAATAACAAGTTCTTGCAATTCTTTACTTGGCAGAAACAACTACTCCTGGAAGTAGGGTAAGTCATCCTTAACGGTGTAATGAGGACCCTTTTGACTCCATTCCAGTAAGGTTAAAGAGTCTAGAAGTTGTTTTACTTGCGTTTGGATATCCTCAATAGTTTGCAATGAAGTTAAGCCTAAGATTCTTTGCTGAGGTATGATGGGCACAGGTTCTAAGCTCGAATTAGGTTCTTCCATGCCAATCCGGGATAAGGAGTCCGCTTTTCCATTCTTGCAGCCAGGGCGATAGGTAATTACAAAATCAAATTCCGCAAAGAATAGAGCCCATCGGAGTTGTCGTGAAGATTGAGCTTTGGCCGTCTTTAAATACTGTAAGTTTCTGTGGTCCGTAATTACGGTGATGGTGTGTCTTGCCCCGAGAGGGTAGTGACGCCAAGCCTTGAAAGCAGATTTGATGGCCAGTAACTCTTTATCGGTAATTGCGTAGTTGATCTCAGGAGGAGAAAATTTTCTGGACCAAAAGGCCACTGGGTGTAGTTGTTTAGCTTTTGGGTCTCTTTGCGACAGGACAGCTCCCATGGCCGAACTGGATGCATCGGTTTCCACTATGTACGGGAGATCTGGGTGCGGGTGCTTCAATACAGGTGCAGAGGTGAATTTGGTTTTCAGGTCCTGGAAGGCTTGTTCGACCTCAAGAGTCCATTCGAAGCGTTTGTTTTTCTTTAGGAGAGCGGTGATGGGTTGGACTGTTCGGGAAAATTCCGGGATGAATCTTCGATAGAAATTGGCAAAGCCGAGCATGCTCTGAACTCCCTTCACAGAGCTTGGAGATGGCCATTTGAGGATGGCGTCCACCTTTCGCGAGTCCATTCGGACTCCTTGAGGTGTCAGGATGAATCCGAGAAACTCAACTTCTGTGGTATGAAAAACGCATTTTTCGAGTTTTGCAAATAGTCTGTGCTGGCGCAGTTTCTCAAGAACTGCCCTAACATGTTTTCTGTGATCAGATTCTGAAGAAGAGTACACCAGGATGTCGTCAATGTAAACAATGACACAGACATCGATAAGTTCCCGAAGAACATCATTCATAAAGTACTGAAAGGCGGCAGGTGCATTACACAAACCGAAGGGCATCACCTGATATTCGAAGAGCCCAAACTTGGTGCGGAATGCAGTCTTCCATTCGTCGCCTTCTTTTATGCGCACCAGGTGATAAGCTCCTCGGAGATCTAACTTGGTGTACACACAAGTGTCTTTCACCTGGTCGATAAGCTCAGGGATCAAGGGCAGAGGATAACGATTCTTAATCGTTATTTGATTTACGGCGCGATAGTCTATACACGTTCTAAGGTCGCCTTCTTTTTTCGGCACGAAGAACAGAGCTGAAGAGACAGTAGACTTGGACGGGCGAATAAAACCATTGGCTATGTACTGATCTAAATACTGACGCAAATGCAGGTTCTCAGGTTCCGTAAGAGCATAAATCCTACTACAAGGTAGTTGAGCATTGGGTACCAGATCGATTTGGCAATCATAAGACCGATGGGGAGGTAACGTGTTAGCCTGTTCTTTCTGAAAAACGTCTTGGAATTCTTGGTATTCTGACGGTAGCTGTACAGGGGTGGAAGTTGCTGAGGCTAGACCCATAGCTGGATTTCTTGGATAACAAGTTGGTTCACAATCAGGAAAACTTATCTTCTTTGCTCGCCAGTCAATTCTGGGATTATGTGTTTCTAACCAAGGAATTCCAAGAATTACTTGAAATTGTGGGGCCTTGATCACATCAAACACGATTGCTTCCCGATGTCCATCCTGACCCACCAGTGTCACATCAACAGTGGAATGCGTTACAGGCCCTGAGGCTATTTCGGTTCCATCTACTGTAGTAATGACATCTTGGGTTACTTTCGGGCGGAGAGGAAGCTTAATCCTGGAAGCCAATTCACGGTCTATGTAATTTCCAATAGCTCCACTGTCGATGTATGCTTTTATAGCATGCAACTGCTGAGGCAGTTTTGGGTCCACGAGCACCATTGGCATGACAAAATGCGAGGTCAAAGAGTTAGTTTTCAAGCTCGGCAAGCGGACCCCTACGCTTGCCGGGCTAGGTCGTTTCCTGAATCAGGTGTCATTAATTCGTTATCAGTAGCTCCAACCACCTTCTTAAGTGGTTTAACTGGACAATTTCGAAGAAAGTGACCGGAAGTCCCGCAATACAGACAAAGGTGCATTTGCCGCCTTCTCTCTCGTTCTTTCTGCGTTAATGGTCCTTTAACACCACCGATTTGCGTAGGTTCAGATACGTTGGTACTCTTGGAGTTAACGTGGGTTTTGATCGGTGCTCGGTTTTCATACTTGAACCGATCTGCTTTTCTATTTTGAAGTCTGTGATCAAGTTGAACCACCAAGTCAATGTAGTCTGCGCAGACCTGGGGTGGGTTTACTATCTGAGCTAGAACATCCTTAAGCTCTTCGCGCAGGCCTCGATGAAACAATGTGATCCCTTTGCTTTCTGGCCATCCAGTTTCCACAACCAGTCTGTTAAAGGTGGCTATGTAGGACAGAAGATCCTGATTACCTTGTTGTAAGGATAGCAGTTCGTTATCAAGGGCCTGTCCTTGAGAGTGTCGAGCAAACAATCTTTCCATGCTGGCCTGAAAGCCCTGAAAATTCTGGAGAATGGGATCATCCTGATTTACCAATGGAATAGACCAATCGGCAGCACTGCCACTGAGGTAAGATAGTATAAAGGCTACCTTGGTCTGGTCATTAGGGAAGGCTCCGGGTCTGCATAGAAAGTGTAAATGACATTGGTTCATAAAGACGGCATATTTCTTGGGATCCCCCGCAAAACGTTCAGGCGGGGCCAAAGGCATGTGTCCAGGTAGATTAATTTGTACCGGGTTACTGAAACCCATTGATGTCGAAATGTCTCCGGAATTAGGTAAAGGAGTGTGCCCTGCCTGGGCCTGTAATAACCTTTTGGCTAGGTCATCTGTTCTTTCCTTGGATAAGATCAGTTCTCTTTTGAGAGCGTTAGTCTCCTGGCGGGCTGAGTGCACCTCTGCCCGTAATTCCCCCAAAAGCTGGGCCAGCTGGTCAGTCTCGGAAGTCTCCATAGCGCCCGGGTGGGAAATTGTGGGTAGGCTTCGCGTTCTGTAACGCTCACCTGATTCCCACGGAGGCGCAGGTCTGGCTTCGAGTGCTGATGCTTCTTCAGTGGTGAAGCGCAGGACTCTGAAGATGGACAGGAAGGGCCCTCTACTCTGGCTTCTCCAGCTCGCAGGAATATTCCCCTGTGCGTGAAAAGGGAGTATTACCTACTGACTGAGTTATGCTCAAGCCTCCCACTCTCTTCCAACCCTCCACGATACCCCTCCACGATTCCCCGTGAAGTCTCACCTTAGGGTCAGGAAGGATGAGCTCTCCATCCTGCTTCTGATGCAGGGGCGCGTTGAAACCCAGTTACTTCACTGGATTGAGGATTGATGGGAGTTCAGGTAAGCTTGACTATTCAAGTAAGGCTCTGTAAAAGTTCTGTTGCAAGTTCAAAAGTCCAAGCTTAATAATAATGTTCATTGTCTTTTTGCAGCAAGCGCTAATGCTTATGTCTTTTTTCCCCTTAGGGGCCGGGGTTCGGAATGCCGGAGATATGGCGCCGACCCGAAGTGAAACGTGCAGTGCCAGTTCCAGTAAATGGCAGGTTAGTACTGGATGAGCGCTCGGGAACTGTCTTTGCATACGCTCATTCAATGTCTTTGTCTTTTTTCCCCATAGGGGCCGGGGTCCGGAAAATGCCTGGAAGCGGCAAGACCCGAAATGAAATGGGAATGACCCAACAGGTAAGTCTTATTCCCTTCCTTCTGTCACCTCTTATTCTTGTCTTTTTCTCTAGGCTCTGGGAAGTGGCTGTGTATCCGGATGATCGCTGCTGAAGATGGAGGAACCCAGGAAAGGTGAGTGAAATGCAGCGCTGCAGCGATCGTAACAAAATGCTTTTAAAAATAATGTCTTCCCTTTCAGTATCGTCGGTGATGTCTCCGTGGTGCAGATTTAGCTGGGAAGGTCTCTTGTCTCCCTTTGCAGGTGACCCAGGATGCTGACAGGCGTGACTGAAGTCCAGATGCAGGAGCTGACACGGTGAGCGTCCAGCTGCGAGGAGCAGAACAACGCGAAGCGTGAGTTGCTGATCGGGTGTGGTTTAAATAGCTTTGGAAGAAGTCCCAAGTGCATATCCTTCCTCCGATCAGGTATGTATCCTTCCCCGACCACACCCGGGTGGAAAGTAGTCCCACAGGTAAAGTAGTTCCATTCAGGCCTCAAGAGGGCCTGGATGTGGCAGCATGGTCTGCATCAGGTAAGTGCACATTAAAACACTTGAACACATGTCTAGCTTTATGAGCCTGGCGCCTAAGGCGCCAGGACAGAGGTCCAACATGAGCCTGGTGCCTAAGGCGCCAGGACTGTGTCCAAAGGGCCCCAGCTTGGGCCCGCTGGCACTCCCCTGGGGGAAATGATGCCTGCCTCTGGGGTTGCTGGGTCGGACCTGGCTCCTTGGAGGTAGGCATCATGACAATTATTAATAAATGTGTATATTTTAAAACTGTCATGCATGTGGCTACAGAAACATGACTGATGTCTCTTAATTCAGAATTCCATTGCAATTATAAATATGTCGCTCTCATTAATGGTATAGCTCCATACAAGAATCTATAAGGGAAAAATATATTTCAGTGCAATTTAATTTAGTTCCTGAGGGGAGGGCTGACCCACAGTTGAATTAATTCCCTTATGAAATGTTAAAATACATAGGACCAATTGAAGCAAAAAGAACGATGCTAGTGGGTGTGAGAAAATGAAAGGAACCTATCACAGTCTCCTTCCAATCCAAAATTGCTGCGCCAAATGATGCTGCATGGGTGGAGTTTGCTGGGTATTAAAACATAAACACATAGGAAGAAAATAGGTTTTTGGGCAAGCATCAAAGCAAGGGATTCTGTACGATAGGAGAAATGCTGATTAGGGTTTTAGCTGATGGATATCTATTTTAAAAAGCCTTTATGTTTGAATGACAACACGATACAGTTCTGTTTTTGAAAATGAGGATATGAAAATGCAAAATCTATAAGTTGTTCATTAATAAAATGCTGAATACAGTTTTTAAAAAAAGCCTTTATGAGAGGGTGTTGAATACCTAAGCCTTTCCCATGACAGAACAAGATTGTCTGAGAGGAATATGGAAGCAGGGACACCGACTGAAAGAAAGGGCTCAACTGGTGGACTTGCTGTGCGCTGTTGATGTAAAGAACAAAAGTCAAGCAAGCGGATTTGAAAACAAGTACACTCAAATAGGCACAATCCCACCAGCAGTGTCAGGAATGATCCCTTGATCAACCCCTCAGATCACTACATATAAATCACAACAAAGTTCAAAAAAATGTAATTAAATTTCTTTATTAAATTAGAAATATTAAAAAAGTGATTAAATAATTTAGAGCTCATACATGAATAAGAGTATATATATGACATACAACTATATAACACAAATAAAGTGCATAGTGTGATGAAGGTGCTAATTTCAAAGAAAGACTGCTGACAACTCACTGCCAAATCACAAGCTGGAGGGAAGTCATCATCATCCCTGAATACGCTTGTGTAGGTGCCAGGTGATTTAACTCCTTCGAGAGAAGGGAATTTCTCGAGTGAGAAAATCCTAGTCAACTAAACAAGTCAAAATGTTTAAAGATCAATTCATAAGCAGATTAAATCAAACTATGACAATGGCAGGAAGAAAGGAAAGGCCATAATTTCCAAATAAAGCAGTTCAATGATGTACCAAACATGAAATTGAAAAAACTCACAATATACTCTAAAAAGTCTACCATGGGATGCTATACGTCAACTACTGTGGTGGCATACATAAATTAACACAAATACATATAAACAGTATAGTAAGCATGGCACTGTTGAAGAAGTAGTTTTGATGGAAAAAATATCTAACTGAATTGCAGATGATGTCCATCTTCATCAGGACGTGGCATTCCCGTACAAACATTCTTGAAAATTCATCTGTGTCTTCTGTACACATGCACAGATGTTAAACATTAAAAAGCCTTTATACTAAAGGTAATATCTCAAAACAGAGATAGTAATTATGCCTAAAACAGAAAAAGAAAAAGAAAAACAGACATGTAAACAATACAATAATTCTTACATAATTCTTATGCATAAAAACAAGTGATCTGAGGACCCCACGGAGGGAATCAGTCCCGCATCGCAGGATTAGGACATGCAAAGTGACTTAGGAGAGAAAATCTAATTACCATGATCTCAAACCCTTTGGGGGTGGTCCCGGAGGTCTGTCTAGAAGTCCAGGAAATAACAGTCCGGCCACACCGAAAATAGATCTCAAATGAATTGGATCTGTAATAGGAAATATAATAAAAAGGATAACCGCATAAGGTCATTTCGTTTCTCTGAAGTAGAACTCGAGTGAAGTGAAGGAAGCCCAAAGCAAGGTCAAGCTCCACTCTATATTTAGACAAGCATGTAAAAGCCAAGGTAAAGAATACCAAAAAAGAAAATAAAGTGAAACAGATGAATAAAATAAGTAAAAAATCCCTACACCCAAGGGGGAGTGTGAACAGAATGATAGTTTTATAATAGGGATCACCTAAGATGTTCAAGGTGTTCTCAACTACAAGGCACATAAATCAGCATTGTGCTCATCTTCAATCTGGCCAAGGTCTCCCAATAGAGTACCAACAGATGGTATGATATTTCCTTAATCTGTGATGCGGCCTCGAGTAGAAGTGAGGTTCTAAAATTCACTGTGTTCCCAGGAAGGTGAACCTCCACATGTCATACGAGACGAAACAAAGTCTAATCAAAAGGAATAAAAGACACAAAACGTTGGTAGATCATTTTGTGTACCCAGAAGGTAATGGACGTAAAATAGCATCACTTATACTATCCAAGGTCAATGAGAATAACCATAAAGCGCCAAGCTGAAGCAGATACATGCATAGCAAAGTGGAATGAATCTATCGTGTCCCCTCGTTCTAAAATAGCCATTGTAACAACACTAAAAGTCAACATCAGCGGTTGCGAATAAATGGCAATAGCAAGCTAGCTGTGTGAAAAAAAGGAAGATTACAGGAGATCAAAGGATCAGTCTGCCTGGCTATCACAGATCACTTACCTCCACATAACGCCGTTCGTACTGTAACAAAGGAAGTCGGAAAACACCAGACTTCCTGCATAGGCATACGTCTCGATCTAAATATGCTGAAGGGCGTATCAGGTCTGACGTCACATGCGTCCCGGCCCGAATGCACCAGGGGGCATATCTAATATGAGGCAGTGCGTCGCGCAATGTCAGTCAAACTAAACAAGGACTGAAGCCTGAAAACCTCAGTGGGCATGTCTAATGTGACGTGGCACGTAGTGCAACGTGAATGCAGTTAGACAAAAGACTAAAGCCTCACGAGGAAACACCAGTCTATGAATATGATGGACAATATTAACAGGCTACGTTGCCGCGATCATTACCCTGAGCCATGATATGGTCCCTAAAAAAATGTATATATAGCGCAATGAAGCACCCAAAGTAAAGGTACGTCTCGATCTAAATAAGTACGCTAAGGGATGTATCAGATCTGACGTCACATGCGTCCCAACCCAAATGCATCGGGGGGCATGTCTAATGTGATGTAGCCCATCACGCAATGTCAGCATGTCACGCAATGTCAGTCAAACTAGACAGTGGGCTGTAGTCTGAAAACCCCGGTGGGCATGTCTAATTTGACGAAGCATATAGTGGAACATCAATAAAGCTAGACAACAGACTAGAGCCTCACGAGGAAACACTTGAATATGAATGTATGGTGGACAATATTCACAGGCTGCCCTGCCAAGGTCATTGCCCAAAAGTACAATGAGGTCCCTAAAAATAGCGCAATGAAGCACCAAAGATTACGAAGCAGAAAAACCATTGGTCCTATGGCAACCATTACATCATTAGTCTAATTAAATTGCGCATGCCATTCTTCCTGGGTGTTCAAACCCAGTGTGTGGCTTTGTGTGTTGAATATCCACCACTGTTCCCATCGGGACAGTTTGGTGGCTATGGCATAGTGGTCTGGTCCCATGACCCGTTCAAGACACCACCAACGTAAGTCCTCACAGTCATGTTGGTATTCGACAAAATGGGCAACTAGAGGTGAAGAGAAATTTCGAGTCCTAATTCTGGACTTATGCTCAGAGATCCTCAATTTAATTGGTCTAGATGTTTTCCCTATGTAGGTCTTGTCACATGGACACAATCACATAAACCACGTTTTTTGAATTGCACGTAGTGTGATCCCTAAGCTTCCAGGGTCTATGATTAATGGTGACAGTATTGGTCGCAGTAGTGGATCCACGCTGGCAACAATTACCACATGGATAATTACCAGTAACCCTTTCCATTCCCCACATCTCAGTAATGGTTTTAGGAGCTAGAGTTGTCTGCAGTCTATCTGCCTGAGATAACCAACTCTTCAAATTCCTGCCCTTTTTAAAGGCATACATTGGATGTTCCAAATTGGAAATATTCATTTAAAGTAAATGCCAGTGTTTGGCGATTACCTTCTTAATTTTAGCATGATGGGTGCAATAGGTCATGGCACAAACCATACGTGACTGATTCTGATTGTCACGAGTATTTTTGGCCAACAATACTTCACAGTGTTGATATCTCACCCTTTTACGGCACTGTCGCAATATGTGAGCTGGATAACCTCGCTGAGATAGTCTGCTCTCTATGAAGTTGGATTGAGACAAAAAATCTTTTTTGTCCGTGCAGTTCCGCCTAGCTCTTAAAAATTGACCATAGGGAATACTTTCCCTTAGGGATTGCGGATGAAAACTGTCAAAGTGGAGAATCGTATTTCGATCCGTGGCCTTGCGGAACAAATCCACAATGATCATGCCGTCCTTAGTTTTTAGTTTAAGATCCAAAAATGAAATAGACGTAGTTTCTGCAGACATAGTAAACTTGAGATGGTCATTCAGTGAATTGATCCATGTCAGAAAATGTTCATGGTCTCCCTTAGTTTTGTCCCACACAATAATAATATCATCTATGTATCTTTTGTAAAAAAGAATCGATTGCAAAAAGGGATTGGAGATGTCAAAAATGGAGACCTTCTCAAAAGCCCACATAAAGAGGGTCGCGTAGTTGGGGGCACTGTTGATGTCCCTACCTTTCCTTGGCCTTTAACAATCAAATAAAAAGTGAGTACAATAACCCTATAGTGGTTACATACATTTTATTTAAGAATGAACTATCTTCCAGCTAATAAATGAAAGTATTTTGTTTACAAAATAGGGTGCTAAAAGAGATCTGGGTCTGTAAATGTAATTTTTGTGGAAATATATTTAAAATAAAATTCCCTGGAATCCAGAATTATGCAGGGCATAGTAATCTCTGATAGTAACCACTTATCAATTAATTCCCTGAGACTTTACAGGAGTAAATTATATCTGGGTGTGTGAGCATGATCTACAAAGTGCATGTATACTATCAGCTCAACGCACTATGCCACCAACTTTTCAAACAGTTATAATTCAACACTTGGTTTAGTGTAAAGTTCAAAATGATTGCTGACAAAATTCATGGTGTCCTTGCTCAATCAATGTATTCTTTGTTAAAACGCCCAACACGTGTTTCGACTAGATCTTCTTTATCAAGGCTGTTGATATTGTGATACATTTGATTCATATTATTCCCATAAACGTATTGTCCATTTAGATGATTTCAGTAAAATCACAGGAATCATACAGACAAAAATATATATATATTTTGGCATTAGCCACCATGCCATGACAAAAAAGGTTCAAAAGTACATACCATTTGAGGGAGTCGGTAAGGGTAAGAAGGAAGCAGAATAGACATATATACTGGTTAGTTACTTTTTGCATTATCGCATATACATTAGCATGGTTTCTCAATTGGTGGTAAGGAACTTCTCATGCTGTGGCCTCTTCACGGGTGAAGTGAGTTTGTCACATATTTTAAGTGCTTATCACAATGGCTTGTGATCTGTTATTACCTCACAGAATTAGTTTTGAAGATATCTATTGGTGATGGTGCGTACGGTGGTTGTGCACCCACAAGTAATTTATTGGGTTATTAACATGATCTGCATTGTATAGCGTGCAGGGGAGCATACATGAGTGATTGGTTGCTCACCCTAATTGGGTTCAATTAATTAAAGAGTAAAGGCCTTTACAGGTTGGCTCACCTGAGCTTCTCTGTATAGTGGACCTTTACATGAATGGATATAAGTCCCATAAGTCATAGAACAAATGAATTGTCATTTGTTTATTAATTTTGTGTGAATGTTTATTAACATACCATTTAGATGATCAATAGGCAGTTTCCTCTTAGATACTGTTCTATAGATAATGGTCTATTGCCCCAATGATTGCGTGGCGATTGTTCAAGGTGCTTGTCGTATCCAAGAGTTCTAATTAGTTAGATGACAGAATCAAGAATACCTGTTCATTAACTATTTTGAATCAGGCTCAACATGAAACCAATCAAACATCTTACCGTTACTTGCCTAGGTGTCCTGTTCAGATTCACCAAGGTGCAGTCCGCATGCTTTCGAATCGTGGGCACCATTTGTATTGTTATTTTATAGTGCGTGACTTACGTACACAACGTGATGATGTCACTCAAGTGAAGTGTGTGTTACATGCCGGGATTGGAAGTCCTTTGAATATAGTCATGGTTTGTTTTGGTCTATGATCGAGGGTATTTGTAAACAATGTTCCTTGTGGTTGCACACCCCCACCCCTTACCATTTATTATTGTTACTCATTGCAGTCAATTACAAAATGTGACTCTGTACGTCCTGTATTATGACATGAATAGATATTAACACATGGGTCCAAAACCATTAATACTGTCAAGTAAATCAATGTTTAACATTGGAGTTCAAATAATTGTTAATCTTTCTAATCTTGTCCTGTGCCTTGTTGATAATTTCAGAAGAGTACCCTCTCTTACTAAATCTTTCGGACAGCAGTGCACATTCCTTTTCGAATTGTACATCTTGAGTGCAATTCCTGCGTGCCCTATAAAACTCTCCAGTTGGTATACTGTCGATTTCCTATGGCAACTACTGGCATCTAGTGTTGAATTGACTTCAGTACCTTTCTGATATGTTGATGTTTCTATGCAGTTGTCTTTGATGTAAATATGTAGGTCCAAAAAATTCATATTTACAGTGTCACAATGCCCTGTCAGATTCAAACCAAAATCACTTGTATTAAGGTATTCCATGTAGTGCCCAAAACTCTCGAGTCCCATTCCATACAATGATGATGTGATCAATTAAACTTTTCCAGATAATTATATTGGTCTCAAACTCATTATTATTGTGACAACCTGACGGATGAACGGAGCATGGAAGACCCGAAAGAGGCTTGGTGGGGCCAGGAAAAGGACAGTACAACACCTTTGGTGCAGACGAGGGAACGTATACAGGCAATGAAACGCCTCAGATATGCAATGGGAATACAAATGCCAGGGAAACACACGCTCATCAAAGTTATACTACCGCCGTAACGGGAGGGGAGAAAATACCTGTACTCCTTACACAAAGCATAAAACATATGGGTTTCCAGCGGTCAAACCGTACTTCTGGCAACAGCAAAAGGACGCCTTACGAGCGGCCACACAAACAATGTGTTTTCCCATGGTTCAAATCAGAAAGACTCAGCAATGCCCAACGGGCTTACAACACAATACAATACTTACCGATACCTTTGAGAACGGACAAGTTAGAAACCAGCGTCTTCCACGAGGATCGAGTGCAGGAACCATTATGGCGGCCAGAGTCCTCGGTAGAAGGGGGCAGGGCTTGGAGAGGCTTATCAAGCCTATGGTCAGGGAAGCTACCTGATTGGTTGGACAGGATCCGGCCCCTATTTAAGAGAGGAAATGAGAAAGAACTAACAAATTTGTTTCCTTTGCGTTTCAGAGGACAGCAGCTCGCGAGGAAGAAGGAGTTACAGTCCGTTGGTGTCAGGAACTCTGTCAGGAACTGAGATCCACGTAGACTAGAATACCTCCGTCCCCAACTACCAGTCAGAGAGATATAAATAAACTCGCTGACCGGTCGTTGAGGCCACAGGTGGTGGCAGGAACAGGAATCACTGGAACCCGGATGACTGTAAGGGGAAAAGGCAGGTAAGAATATTAATCAAAACACCAACCTTAACACCACACTCCAAGAAATGAAAACATAAAGTGTCCTACCAGTAGATGACTGCTGTTCCCTCCAGGGGTCCAGAATAGGCTAATGTATAGTACCCAAGAGGCTACTTACACTAGACAACCACAGAGGCCACCATAAGTACAGGAGGAAATGGGGGGGGGTGTAGCATGAAGGGAGGTTATGATAGGGCCAGGAGGGGTTCCAGACAGGGAAGGAATCCAAAATCCAAGGGCCAAGTGTTCCAAGAATCAAAAAAGGGAGATCCAAAGGCAATCCAAGTTCAAAATCCAAGGTCAGAGCAGTTCAGAGTATCAAAATGAAGAAAGTTGCCAAATCCAAAGGGTAGTATCCAGTAGAAGTCCAAAGAGCATAAGCCAAGGTCCAAAATCCAAAAAAGCACCAGAAATGAGAACAAACGCCACACGCTGCAAGAAAAACAACTGAGAAGCGTATTGCAGCATTTCAAGTGTTCCTTTATACTTCCTGGTTACTATCACGTGAGCGCGTAGGCAGAGCTTGTTAGGATACAGGTGGCCGTAACCTGTGGTGCTGATTGGAGGCTGGGGAATCATGTGATGCGGAAGGAACCAGTGAAGGGGGAAGGCCCCGCCCCCAAAACGGTTACCGTCCCCTTCAACCCACGGCAAGTTGCCACGGGACTTGCCAGGATTGGAGCAGCCAGCGCCGACAACCAAGACCGCTCCAGGAGTGCCTGGAACGCGAGCGCGACCCCACAGTGGAGCGGGCGGGGCAAGCGCAGGCAGAGGTGAGTTCATGACAGAGTCCCCCCCAAGGGCCCAAAACCCCGTGGGTGAGAAGGATTGTCTCTATGAAATCGGGAGACAAGGAGAGGGGCATTCACCTGAGAAGAAGGTTCCCAGGAGCGCTCCTCCGGTCCGTAGCCCATCCAATCCACCAGGTAGTAGAGACGACCCTTTTGGAGACGAGAGCCCAAGATGCAGTTAACTTCGTATTCATCCGAGGAACCCTGCACAGGAGGGGCAGTGGGTAAGACAATGCGTGTAGAGGGTGGACAGGGTTTCAAGAGGGAGGCATGAAACACAGGATGTATACGCCAGGCAGCAGGCAACGAGACACAGAAGGCCACAGGATTGACCACTTTGGAGATACGATAAGGCCCCACAAAACTTGCAAGGGGTTTCCTACAGCCCGGGATTGGTAGATGCCTGGTGGATAACCAAACACGATCGCCTACAATAGGCGCATTGTTTCCTGCGATTCTCTGAGGTGAACAAGAGTCTGATTATGAACGTGTTTAAGTTCCTGTAAACAAGAGGAGACAGCAGGTGTTTGGATAGGTGAAGGTGATAAGTCAGGGAAAGGCAGAATTGGAGGGTGTTGACCGTACAGGGAAAAGAAAGGGGAATAACCAGTGGAAGAGTGTGAGGCGTTGTTATATGCAAACTCGGCAATGTGCAGGACTTGGTATGAGGAGTGTTGTTGCAGTAGGGAAAGGCAACGTAGGCACTGTTCTATGGTTTGGTTCACACGCTCCGTTTGCCCACCTGTTTCCGGGTGATATGAGGAGGAAAACCTTGTGTCTATCCCTAGTAAGTGTGTGAGGGAACGCCAGAAACGGGAGGTGAACTGAGAACCCCGGTCTGAAATTATGACTGAAGGTAAACCAAAAAGTCAAAAAATAGAACGAAAAAACAAATTGGCAAGAATAGGTGCTGTAGGAATACCAGTGCAAGGTATAAAACAGGCCATCTTGGTAAATGAATCTACAACCACCCATATGGTATTGAATCCTTTCACCCTAGGCATGTCCGTGACAAAATCCGTGGTAATGGTATGCCAGGGTCAGAGAGGTAGTTGTAGTGGTTGTAAAAGGCCAAGAGGACGCCCCTTTCGGTTTTTACATTGGGCACAAACAAAACCTGTATTCACATAGGTAACGGTGTCTCTGCGCATGGATGGCCACCAGCACCAACGTTGTAACAATGAAAGGGTGCATTTCTTTCCTGGGTGACCATTAATGACTGCATCATGGGACCATTCTAGAGCTTGGGTACGAGTATCAGGAGTGGGCAGATACAATTTGTTGTTGACAAAAGGTAAACCGTCATGCATTACCGCATCCCATTCGTCGATCAATGTCGGATGATTGGACGTCCTCTGACGTATGGAGGTTAACAGGTCAGTGGAAGGTGTACAAAACATGCTTGGGATCGAGCAGGGTTTCATGAAAGACTGGAAGGGAAGACCCTCCCGGAAAGCGAGACAGGGCATCCGCCTTTCCATGCATAACACCGGGGTGGTGTTTAATGATGAAGTCATAGGCAGAAAAAAACAAATGCCATCTTACTTGATGACTGTTGTTACAGCGGAAGGAAGCTAGGTGTTAGAGGTTGCGGTGATCGGTATATATTGTTACCTGATGCTTTGCCCCTAGGAGATGGTGTCTCCACACTTGAAGGGCGTCTTTTACTGCCAGTAGCTCCTTCTCCGTCACTGTATAGTGACTCTCTGCAGAGGAGAATTTGCGGGAGTGATAGGCTACAGGATGTAATAGACCCGTGTTGTTACAGACTTGTGACAAAACTGCGCTTAAAGCATAAGAGGAGGTGTCTGCTTCACTGATGTAGGCGTGTTCGGGATTTGGGAGCTGCAGTATGGGAGCCGAAGTGAATGCCGTTTTAAGGGCAAGGAAGGCCTCCTGTTGTGACGAGGTCCAAACAAACAGACAGCAAGGACTGGTAAGTTTGGTCAATGGAGCAGCAATGGAAGAGATTCCTGCTATAAACCGCTGATAAAAATTGGCAAAACCAAGGAAAGATTGGAGTGTCTTTACCGTGGTAGGTACGGGCCAATTCAGGACAACACTGATTTTAGCCTAATTCATGAACAAACCCCCGGGGGAGATATGAAATCCCAAGAACTCCACCTCTTGTGCATGGAACAAACACTTCTCGAGTTTGGCATAGAGGGCATTAGAGCGAAGTCTAGTAAGGACTCCCCGAACATGTCTCACATGTTCCTTAAATGAAGAGGAAAAGACCAGAATTTCGTCTAAGTATACGACTACAAAGGTATCGATGATATCGTGGAATATATCATCCATGAAGTGTTGAAAAGTGGCAGGGGCAACACAAAGCCCGAAGGGCATGACTGTATACTCAAACAACCCATGATGTGTACAAAAGGCTGCTTTCCACTCGTCTCCCTCTCTAATACGGATAAAGTTATAGGCGCCCCGTCAGTCCAACTTCGTGAAGATCTTAGCATGAGACAGACGATCAAGCAGGGGTGTGATGAGAGGAATAGGGTAGCGATTTTTTATAGTGACCTGATTCAAACGCCTGTAGTCAATGCACGGACGTAAATCACCCTCCCTTTTGGGGACAAAAAAGATGGGGCTAGCAGCCAGAGACTTTGAGGGTCATATGTGACCTACCCGGAGTGAGTGCAGTAGGTATTCTTTCAAGATATGCTCCTCGGTTGGAGACAGAGAGTAAATGCGCCCACAGGGTACCACCGCCCCCAGGACAAGGTCAATGGGACAGTCGTAGGGTCTGTGCGGGGGTAGATGTTCGGCATAGCCTTTATCGAAGACCTCCAGAAAGTCATGGTAATCCGAGGGTATGTTAGTGGTAACTATGCCTAGTACATGACCCGAAGGATCAAGGTCCGTGGCCTGAGGTTCGTCCAAAGACAATTGTGCCAACGTCCCCAACACTTGAGATGGGGAAACAAAACCATTTGAGACAAGCAAACAGTGTTCCTGGCAATGGGCCGATTCAAAGGTTGCTAAGCCCCTACACCAGTCAACAGTGGGGTCATGGACACGCAACCAAGGGATACCAAGGATGAGTCCGAATTGTGGTGTTGTTATCAAATCAAATGCAATGCTTTCCTTATGTGTATCCTGTATCAGCAAAGTGAGTGGTGCTGTTTGCTGTCTAATAGGACCGGATACTAGTGAAGTACCATCGACTGCATGTACAGTCTCTTGATGTTTTTTGTTCTGTAGAGGAATATTAAGGGAGGCGGCTAGGGCAATCTCTGCGTAGGTACCAGTGGCCCTGAATCAATGACTAATTGTACAGCATGTTTCACATTATCCGCACAGTACAACAGGGCGTGAAGCAAGATGGGCCTTGTAGTGTTTAGTGGCGGGAGTGTAGTACAGGGGTTTTGGTATAGGCTCCTTCGTTCCCCTGTAGCTAGGGACGAGCCTTCTGAAAACCCGTTATCTTGGGTTTAGGGCGCCTTGGGCATTCTTTCACGAAGTGTCCACCCAACCCACAATAGAAGCATGCATTGGCCTGTTTCCTTCGTTCCCTTTCTGTGGGGGAGAATGGGCTGTGTATTCCCCCTATCTGCACGGGTTCACTAGTTGAGGCAGGGGCCGTGGGATTGGTAGAAAATGAAAAAGATGTACCCTTGAGGCTTTCAGCTCTTCGCTCCATGCGCCGAGCGTCAACCTGTAGGGCTAGATCAACAAGATCGGGGTACAGAGCCGGCAAGGCGGGAACCACAGCCAGGGAGTCCTTCATGTGATCATTGAGACCCCTATAGAATACAACAGCCTTCTTGTTTTCTGGCCAGGCTGTTTCAACAGATAATTGATTGAATCGGGTGATGTATTCAATCAGGGTAGTCTTCCCCTGAGCTAATTCAAGTAGTTCCAAGTCACGGGTCTGTGCCTTATGTCGGGTATCGAACGCCCGTGTCATTTCAGCAATCAACAAATCGAAATCGTACAATACCGGGCTGTTACCTTCTATTAAAGGATTGGCCCAGGTAGCCGCTATGCCGCTCAGGTGTGACAGAGTAAATGCTGCTTTAGTCGTTGAGTCTGGAAAGGCCTGAGGATGACAAATGAAATGCAGCTTGCACTGATTAATAAATGTGTGAAATTTCCGGGGATCCCACTGAAATTTTTCCGGGGCACCCAGCGGGAACGGGTTGTGTACACAAACAGGAGCAGGTTGGACAGCCTCAATGGCGGGACCAGGAAGAACAGGAGGTTCCTCCATATCGGGGTTAAGGGGCAAAGCCTGACGTTCATTCTGCATTACGTCTAGGCGTTCATGAATGGCTGCCATATCATCCCCTAACGTGGTGATGGCCTGAACCAGAGCAGTCACCGGGTCCCCAGCTGAGGTATCCATAGTCTAGTGGAGGGAGAGGCTTCTCAGTCTGTTAGGAACTCTGTCAGGAACTGAGATCCACATAGAATAGAATACCTCCGTCCCCAACTACCAGTCAGAGAGATATAAATCAACTCGCTGACCGGTCGTTGAGGCCACAGGTGGTGGCAGGAACAGGAATCACTGGAACCCGGATGACTGTAAGGAGAGAAAAGGCAGGTAAGAATATTAATCAAAACACCAACCTTAACACCACACTCCAAGAAATGAAAACATAAAGTGTCCTACCAGTAGATGACTGCTGTTCCCTCCAGGGGTCCAGAATAGGCTAATGTATAGTACCCAAGAGGCTACTTACACTAGACAACCACGGGAGGCCACCATAAGTACAGGAGGAAATGGGGGGGTGTAGCATGAAGGGAGGTTAGGATAGGGCCAGGACCAGGAGGGGTTCCAGACAGGGAAGGAATCCAAAATCCAAGGGCCAAGTGTTCCAAGAATCAAAAAAGGGAGATCCAAAGGCAATCCAAGTTCAAAATCGAAGGTCAGCGCAGTTCAGAGTATCAAAATGAAGAAAGGCGCCAAATCTAAAGGGTAGTATCCAGTAGAAGTACAAAGAGCATAAGCCAAGGTCCAAAATCCAAAAAAGCACCAGAAAGGAGAACAAACGCCACACGCTGCAAAATAAACAGCTGAGAAACGTATTGCGGCGTTTCAAGTGTTCCTTTATACTTCCTGGTTACTATCACCTGAGCGCGTAGGCAGACCGTGTAAGGATACACGTGGCCGTAACCTGTGGTGCTGATTGGAGGCTGGGGAATCATGTGATGCAGAAGGAACCAGTGAAGGGGGAAGGCCCCGCCCCCCAAACACATGACCGTCCCCTTCTACCTGTGGCAAGTTGCCACGGGACTTGCCAGGATCGGAGCGGCCAGCGCCACCAACCAAGACCCCTCCAGGAGTGCCCGGAACGCGAGCGCGACCCCACGGTGTAGCGGGGCGGGGCAAGCGCGGGCAGAGGTGAGTTCATGACAGTTGGGCATACGAAGACTAAACTTCGCTTCATGCCTTATCCTCTAAGGAAGCTTGCTACCAGAAGAATTTTGGACTAAAGAAGGGGAATTAACCCTGTATTTACTTATTTTCTTTGTTACCATAAGTCAATAAAGACTGTCTTTTGTTAAACTGAACACCGGCTCATAGTGATCCCTGACAAATCTTGGTGGCAGCGGTGGGATCGAGAACGCTATGGAAGCCATAATCAAATCCCTCACGGATGGACAGCAGCAACTGCAACAATTGATGCAGGTCCAGTCACATCAAGCTCAAACTGACCGGCAGGCGTTGCAACAAGCTCTTCAGATACAGGCGGCAACTCAAGACAACATCAAACAAATTACCGAGACTATGACAGCAACCCGGGCTAACTCTATAGCCCTGACCAATGAGTTCCAGCAAGGAGAAGCTCCCGGGGACTTCTTTACCAACTGCGAGAGAGTGGCCAGGAATTCCCAATGGCCAGTGGATAAATGGGGGCACTTCATCGCTCCGTTGTTAACGGGTCCTCTACAAGGTGCTTATCAGGCGGCCAATCCGGCAGGTGATGCTACGTATGCCGACATTAAAAAAAACATATTAGAACAGATGGGTATGGATGAAGAAGCCTACAAGGCTAGGCTAAGAGAAACCCGCCTACGGAACGGCGAAACACCCAGACAATTGTATTACAGGATCCATGATCTATGCGACAAGTGGTTAAAGCCTGCATCAGGTTCGTTACAGGAGATTATGGAAAAAGTCAAACTAGAACAATTTGTAGAGGCCCTACCCTCAGCAATGCAACGATGGGTACGACAACACCATAGGCTAACCTTAGCCGAAGCCATTGACATGGCAACCGCCTTCCAAAATGCAGGATTAACCCGCCCAACCACAGTAGAAATCAGCAAACTGGTACCCAGAAGAATGGCTTCCCCCAAGGTAAAGAACATTCAACCTGAAGTCAAGGGACCAGAATGGACCACCACGAATAGACAACCACAGTGCTTTGACTGCGGAGAATGGGGGCATATTGCCAGGTTTTGTCCACGGAAAACAAAGCCGGAACTGATGGAAATAGGGTATGCCCAAGCCAGGCAATACCGAAGAAGAAGGGAACCGTATCTGGTAGAGGGCCGTACAGATGGAAAACTGAGGCAAGCACTTCTCGACTCCGGAAGTGGGTTGCCGGGGGGGGAAGGCAGCCTATTCCAATAACGTGTGTGCATAGGGCCACAAAAGAATATCCATCCAAGGAGGTAGAACTAGAGGTAAAGGGGATTAGTACGAGGATGTAGGTCACCATAATGCCCCATTTACCAGCACAGGTGCTAGTGAGTAAGGACTTGCCTTTATTCGAGGAATGTGTGCGAGACCAAGAGTGGCTCAGTACAGCCCCTTATGCACATACTGAGCTCGAACCTAATACTCACAAAAGCCCAAAGAAAACAAAGAGGGAAGTAAGGGAAACAAAAAGACTGTGGCAAGAAAAAAACAGATATGTAGGAATAATAGACTTGTTACCGGAATCAGGAAACAAATCCTTCCAGAATGAACTATTCACCGACACAACTTCGAAGCATGCCCAAGACCAAGCGGTACAGTGTGGCAATACAGGAGCGGGGTATCCCTGGTTCAAGTCAAAGAATGGCTGATATACCGCATAACCCTAGACCAAAACAAGGGGTAAACGGAACAGTTACTGGTACCATCAGTCATTAGACAAACCGTCTTAAGGATGGCAGATGATGACGTCATAGGAGGACATCTGGGAAAGGAAAAAACCCAGGAGAAATTGCTAAAACATTTCTTTTGGCCCGGAGTATACCGAGAGGTGGCCAAATATTGTGAGGAGTGTCCTGTGTGTCAAAAGACAAATCCACACAAACCACAAAAAGCCCCTTTACATCCCATGCCGCTCATAAAAGAACCTTTTTCCCGTATTGGGATGGACCTAGTAGGACCGTTGGAACCAAACAGCCATGGACATGTTTACATTTTGGTCATATTGGACTATGCTACGAGATACCCAGAGGCTTTTCCTATGAAGGGCATTGGTGCCACACAAATTTGCAACCAATTAGTCCCGTTTTTTTCAAGGGTTGGTTTGCCAACGGAAATCGTGACGGACTGGGGACGTAACTTTGTATCGGGAGTAATGAAGAAAGTGTGCCAACAGTTGCGTATTAAACAGATACGCACTTCCATATATCACCCACAAACAGATGGGTTGGTGGAGCGATACAATAAAACCATCAGAATGATGCTCAAAAGAATTACAGCACCAACTGAGAAGGATTGGGATAGAGTGTTACCATGGGTTCTAATGATCCTGAGAGAGACTCCCCAATCATCCACAGGGTTTTCACCCTTTGAGTTGTTATTTGGACATAAGCCTAGAACAGTCCTAGACATCACCAAGACTGAGTGGGAAGAACAAGAGCAGGACACCCATCTTACTGACTATGTACTAGAGATGATAGAACATCTTACCAAGCTACGAGAGCTGGCCAGAGAAAACCTGGGGAGAGCACAGTCAAACCAGGCCCAATATTACAACCGCCGTACCAGGGTCAGAGAGTTCCAAGTTGGTGACATGGTGTTTGTTTTTGTTGCCCACAACCTCCAATAAAATGTTGGCACAGTGGAGGGGACCTTACAAAATTATAACGGTCTTGGGATCCGTTAATTATCTGGTGGAACAGCCAGACAGAAGAGAGAAACAGCAAAACTATCATATCAATCTTTTGAAGGAATGGAGAGAGCCCGAGGCTAATAGCACAAAGATGAACCAGCTAACAGTAGAAGGGTCAAAGACGGCACTGCAGGCAGTACAATGGGGAAACCAACTCAGCCCAGACCAGAGAGAAGAACTGGAGAACAGGTTGCAGCCATTGAACAACGTGTTCTCGTTCTTTCCAGGGAGAACTCACTTAGTGGAACATGCAATTAATACGAACCCCACACAAACCATGTGAGTCAGACCATATAGACTCCCTGAGGCTAAAAGGGCAGCCATCCAAGCTGAAGTGAATTGATAGAACAACTAAGTACAACCCAGTACATTAGCACCATCGACTTAACAAAAGGATACTGGCAGATCCCATTATGAGACGAAGATAAACTGAAGACAGCATTTTTCCACACCTTCCGGTCTGTACCAGTTTAATATATTACCATTCGGGTTACATGGTCCCTCAGCCACATTTCAGGCATTAATGAACAGAGTCCTAGCACCATATACAAAATATAGCTCGGCGTATTTAGATGATATAATCGTCTTTAGCAAAACCTGGGAAGAACACCTAGGTCACCTGGTTAATGTGGTATCCGCTCTTGGAAAAGCAGGATTACACATCAATCCAAAGAAACAATCCTAGCAGCCAAGGAGACGAAATACCTGGGTTATCTGGTAGGTGAAGGCCTCATCAAACCACAAGTCGACAAAGCAAAGGCAATAATGAGTTTACCAATGCCCAGCAACCAAAAGCAAATTATGGGCTTTTTTGGGTTCTGTGGGATACTCCAGCATTGCCGGACCACTAACAGAAGCCCTTAAATCTTCTTACAAAAAGGATGTATTACAAGACATTTCAGCCCAAAAAGCTTTCTGGGATTTAAAAAGACACATTTCTTCACTTCCAGTCTTGAGATGCCCTGATTTTGCAAAACAGTTCTATGTACAGACTGATGCATCTGGCACTGGTCTAGGAGCGGTGCTATCACAGGGTACCGAAGATAACTTGTTCCCAGTGGCGTTCATCAGTCGTAAACTTCTGCCCCACGAGTTGGCTTACTCAACCGTGGAAAAAGAATGCTTAGCCATAAAATGGGCCATTAAAAGTCTCTTATACTATCTTCTGGGAAGAGCCTTCACTGTTTTCACCGATCATGTGCCCCTACAATGGTTGGCTATACATAAAGACTCAAATCAGAGGGTACTGAGGTGGTTCCTTACGCTCCAGGCGTACTGCTTTAAACTGTACATAAGCCAGCTTCATTTCAGGTTGTTCCGGACTATCTGTCGCAGAGCATGGATCGGCCCGACCAGCTCGATGCCAGGGGGGGGGGGTGTGTGTGACAACCTGACGGATGAACGGAGCATGGAAGACCCGAAAGAGACTTGGTGGGGCCAGGAAACTGACATTACAACACCTTTGGTGCAGACGAGGGAACCGTACTAACAAATTTGTTTCTTTTGCGTTTCAGAGGACTGCAGCTTGCGAGGAAGAAGGAGATACATTCTGTTGGGCATATGAAGATTAAACTTTGCTTCATGCCTTATCCTCTAAGGAAGCTTGCTACCAGACGAATTTTGGACTGAAGAAAGGGAATTAACCCTGTATTTACTTATTTTCTTTGTTACCATAAGTCAATAAAGACTGTCTTTTGTTAAACTGAACACCGGCTCATAGTGATCCCTGACAATTATGTAGTGCATGTTTATCTTCGTAGTATGACATAAATATATTGGCCAGTGATGGTGCAAATGTTTCCCCCATAGCAATTCTTTTTGTTTGAAGATGCGTCATTAAACAGAAAAGCATTGTTCCTAAGTGTGAATTCCAGAAATTCTTTAATCATGTTTACATGCTTTGTGTATGAAGCAGAGAAGTTAAGAAAAGTATGGTCTATTGCCTTAATGGCCAATTCATGTTCTTTTGAGGTGTATAGCGCAGATACGTCTAGAGTTGCCAGCAAGTAACCTTTCTGACATGTAAGTTTCTTAAAATTGATAGAACATGAGTAGTCACAAATGTAGGAAGGTATCTGATAAACATGTTCCCTTATTGCATTGTCTATATATTCTGATAGGCCCACTGTGGCCCCTCCAATGCCACTCAGAATACGGCGTACTTCTGGCGCTTGTTCATAGTTTTTATGGATTTCGGAGAGAAAGTAGATTGTTGGCAGGTTTGGGTTCTTCATACTCAAAAATGTCCTCTCTAAAAGATAACTTGATTCCAAATAGGGAGACAAATCTGATCAGATCCGTTCTTGTAACCTTAATTTAGGAAGGGAAATGACTGGGCACAAACTACAGCCTATAGTGGTTTGCCCCAACCTCCCTCACCACAGCCTAGACAAAATTCAGTAAGAACCTCACAGAGGTTTCTTATGGAGCCCCTTTGAAGACAGTTTCATAGATTTGACTTTTAAGTACATAGCAGTAGTGCTCTGAGGTACAGAAGGTGGCATGGCTCCTCCTGTAACCAGGGGCCCCTCTTCTGGAATTCACTGTTATCAGTTAAACAAGATGAATGGAGATGCTAGACGCACTAAATACAAAACACACAATTATATTAAAAAGCCCCCAGAAGCTGAAACAGAGGTTCCAGTTTCCTAGAGCTTGCTATCCTTTAATGCAAATAAACAACACATTTCGTTTACTGTACTGTACTGCCCAAACATCTGACTTGGTTTTTAAAAGTTGCTGATTTGTTCTACACCCCCCAAAAAGTGTTCTCTTGCACCCCTCCCCCATAAGCCCTGGATCCTTTGCTGGCCTTCAATACTAGTTGTATGATATTATGGGCCGGTTACAAAAATGTCATGAAAATGCAAACACACAATTATTTTACAGTGCAAACCAGATTGCTTGCAACATACCCCACCCTCATATTGTTGCTCGGTGAAACAATTTTTGTATAGCAGAAAGTTACCATAGCATTTGTTAAGGTCTAGGCCCAATGGAAAGCTGAAAACCTGGAAAGCATGCATGTTTTGTGAAAAGCAATGCAGCTGTTTGAATGTTCATTGCCCCAGTGCTCTAGTGCCAGGCATATTCCATACCCGTAATCCCTTGCAGGCCAAGTAGATGATGTTGCAAGGTTCCATTTATAGGGTAATGTTAGCAATGCTGAAGTAGAAGAGGCTAGGAATATTTGCCTAATCAATCCTTAGAGAGCAAATTAATATTTGAGTTTTAAAATGTGTTAACTTGCAGGGGCACTACTTCAAAACGCCTTTGTGACATATGTACACATAACAGAAATCATGGTATGAGCTTACACATTCCAAGTAGCCTGCTTACTTAGTATCTGATATTTGAGCTGACAGTTGGCTTGCATAGCAAAGGGATAGTTTTCCCTAGGCACCCTTGCCTGTAGAAATTCTGGTGCTTGAACGTTATTCATATTGCAAACAACATAACATTGCTGTTGCTTGCACGTTTTTAGTAGTTCGGAAGGTGTGAATTGTCTGTGTGCGCTGCTAAAAACCCTTCTGAGTGGCACCCAGAGCGAAGCTGGGCAAGCACACATGAGCACAGCTTTGAGGGAGCGTTAATACTCTCCTTTTGGAGTACTTTAAGTAGGATTTAATTAAATGTTCTATAATCCGATAACTAACAACCAGCCGTGGCTGCTTTCCCTACAATATCATAGTGCATAGTGCAGTTCATGGTTCATAATGTCTTGTGACTTGGGTCATTGGTTAGATCTCCTCCCACGTTTATTCACTATGACCCTTGAGGCAGGTTGAATTATATCGTCTATGCTTTACAATGGGCCAGGTTCCCTATAAAAGGATGTATAATTCTGGTATCCCGCTAGCGTTTACATTATCTCAAGGATAAGACTCAGAAAGGTGGTTCAAGTGTTTCTATTAAGCTGATAATAATCAGATCTATAGCGGATTGGTTTTGATTGGGGCACACATGTAGCGGTCCCTCTCTCGCCTCCCATGCACTCCCACCTCCCGAACCCATGTGTCCTTAACCCCATGTTGGTTACCCAGTGCTAGGAAACCCATGCTATCTAAAAGCTAGACTTAAAGGTCATAGCCGTATCTACATTTCTCTGTCGCGGACTTGCTAACGGTGCCCTAACTCTGAAATGCTTCTCGATAGGAGTGTCAAAGTTTGGATTTGTGCCAATAACAGAAACCCTGCTCCTTGCACTCTCCATCCCATTTGCTCTCTTTTTTCTCCTTTCCCTAATTCTACACTTCCTTGTACACTACTATCTGTCCTCCTCAATCTACTACGTTCATCCCTTCTCACTCCACTTCTCTCATTCCTCCTCACTCCACTACTATCGCTACACCTTGCTCTACTACTCTCACCCCTCCTCACCTTGCTACTTCCACCCCTCCTCACTCTACTACTCGCACCCTTCCTGACTCAAATTCTCTCACCCCTCCTCACTTTACTATATTTCCCCTCATTATTCTATTACTCTTACCCCTCCTCACTCCATTACTCTTACCCTTCCTCACTCCACTACTCTCACCTCTCCTCACTCCCCTACTCCCACCCTTCCTCAGAATACTAATCTTACCCCTCCTCTCTGCTACTCTCAACCCTCTTCACTTTACTCTCTTACCGCACCTCTTTTGCACACCCCTATCTACACCTCTATACCTTAATTGTGCCACACTCTCTACACCTATCTCTCAAAACGGTCACCTCTTTCTGTTTCACTCCGCCCTCTGCCACTACCGTCTTGCACTATCTTCACCCTCTCCTACCATGCACTCTCTGCACACCAGATACAACAGATACCACACTCTCACAATCAATACTTCACCTGTACTCTGACCCAACTCTGCCACCAACTCTTTAGCACTCCGCTCCACTGACCGTCCTCCACCTTGTCTTACCTCTACACCTCCTGGCCTCACCCTTGCAACCTACACTGAGTACTTCTTTACTTTCATTTTATAGTGGTCAATTTAAAGTTGTTCTTTCTCTAGGCACAGGGTTCTTCAAGTGTAAAGCTTTTTCTAAAAAACGTCTTAACCATGGCTCCTTTCAGTCTCTGTTCGCAGGGTAGCAGCGATGTTCTCAGGCTGATCATATTCCATATGGCTTTCTTGAGGTGCTGGTAAGCTTTGCTGTGAATTCAGTTTCCGGTTGTTTCTGTGTCCCTCGTGTTCCTCTGCAGTCTCTGCTCACTCCCAGTTCATGTTCTATTGCCCCACCATTAGCCAAGGGTCCATCTGGTGTTGGTAAGTTGGGTGTTAGGTGTCTCATCACAGTTTGGCATGAGAAATTCCAGCATGCTGCCTTCCATTTTCTGATCCCATTCCCATGTTTCCAGTCTGGGTTTTCTTGGTTACTCCCAGGTGCACTCTGGGAGTTGTGGTTCTAAAAAAGACAAAAGCGAACTCTACCCAGAAACAGTACTGGGAGGAATTATGCAACAGAGGGTGGTACCGACATTAACAGACATGGGACGATTACGCACTGAACCCGCGTCACCAAGGCCCCCTGCCCACCTCTGCGACAGGTCTGGCTCTAGCTTGGGCCCAAGTAACCCCCCTGTCCCAGGTTGGGTGGGGCCCCAGGTCCACCATGACAGTGTCAGGACCCTGTTACACCTGTATCTTCTACTTTAGGTTAAACTGTGTAGACAGTTTTACAGCCCTCAGAGATCGCAATCAACAACAGTGTGGGTGGTGCTTTTAGGGCCAAACTGATTGGTTGGCTGCAAAAATCGTTGTGTTCTGTTCCAGGGTGTAATTAGTGGACTGTCATAGGTAGGCCCTGGAGTAAATGTATATATCTAGGGGTGACACTAGTCATGTCTTTCACTTTGAGTGATTAGGTTCGCACTGTGAAATGCAAAAGCAGTGGCAAAGAAAGCCATAGACCTTGTTTGTATGTGCAGGCCTGAATGTTACAACGTAAAACAGAGCAAAGCAGGGTTGGCCACATGTGGCCACATGTTTTTACCCAATAGTAACATGCTTCAGAATCGAGGTGTTAGCTATTCAAACTATGTTTCTATGAGATATATGAAGTGTTTTGTAGGGGTAGGTCGTGTTTCTGGGTGGAGAGGGGTAGTGCCCCCCCTTCACTGTCTGAGATGCTCCAATGGTGTGACCTAAGAGAGTGATTCCAGATTGCTATCCCATTTGCTGCCCTTTTCAGGCAGAACATCTTTTCAACTTGGGCACTGAGTTGGCGATTATGTGGCTTTTCCTTTCCCATGGACATTGTGAATTGGGGCTGCAGTCAGTTTGCAGAGAAACGTACGTGTTTTGAAGGGGTGAGGCCATGCTGCTGGATGCAGAGAGGGGGTTGCCCCCTACAACGGGGGTAACTTGCCCACCTCACTGCGGATGCTGGTAATATTGGGTGCTGGTAATATAAGAGGAAACATTGTGGGGATCAACCGCTAACACCGTAGGGAAGGGAATATCCAGGGTGTTCCGGTATCACCCTACACCTTTTCACTCTCAGAATCTGGTTTACACCGTTTCACTCTACACCTTTTCACTCTCACAATCTGGTTTGGGGATACCAGATCCTCTTCGGGTTTTCAGTCTGATGGCGGAAGGCATCATGAGATATGTGGCTCCAAGCATCCCCTTTCTGATATGGTGTTGTGGAAGTAGGGAATGGAAGCTCTTGCGGTCGTCCTTGTGCAGCCCTGCTTCCCAACCTCCTTCCATGAAACCTGTCGGCTCCCAGTACCCGGAATCTCGAAATTGACTTATTGCTGCTATATATGGGCTGTATTGTTAAGGGCCATTGAAGGGGTTGTGAAATGACTCCTTTAACCTCCATTTGGACTGAAGAGACAATGGGAGAACCATGGGGTATCCTCCCTACACCAAGAGTCACATCAAGACATAGGGCCTCATTACGACCCAGGCGGTAAGTTACCGCCTGGGCCGTCACTTTACCACCATGGCGTAAACTACGTTTACGCCATGGTGGTTGGCGGACTTACCGCCCCATTCCGACCTTGGCGGGGCGGTAAGTCCCCAATCCCCATTTACCCTTCCCCATTCCCATTTTTGCCCCATAGGGCATAATGGGAGTGGGGAAGGCGTTAATTACGCCACCGTAAATTACGGTGGCGTAATTAACTCCATGGTCCCTTAGCACCATGGATTTTAACACCCGCTAAAAAAAAAAAGCGGGTGTTAAAAGCTCCATGGCGCTAAGGGACCTCGTAATTGGCGGTAAGGGGTCGGCGCAGCTAACGCTGGCGTAAACCCCTTACCGCCAGGGTCGTAATGAGGCCCATAGTCAGCTTCCTTATTCCCCCAGCTGACCTAATCCATGTGGCTCCATCACAGTGTCCTTTGGTTCAGTAATTTTCCCAGTGATGCAGCTGCCAATTGCTTTTGCTTAAAAAGGGGGTTTCAGTGTCAGTGGAGAATTTCTTGCCAATTTAGTAACAGGGCATAAACCTAATAGTACATTTATTAGTACTAGTTTTAAATCTACATTAGACGCATTAACGGTCCTCATTACGAGTTGGCCCATGCTGTAGTAACGGGACGGTATTAATGCTTACCGGCACATTACCGCATTTCTAACTAGGAGTTTGCCAGTGAGGTGGCCGGAACGATCTCCAGCTAAAAGCTGGAGGTAATTCTGCAACCTCAACAGCAAAAATTGCTGGTATTACAGGCGCCATAATACCGGCAGACACCCCTATGGAGTCCTTTGAATAGGGAGCCCTCAGAATCCGGCGGACATGCCACCAGACCGGGTGCCTGTAACACTTGGCGGCGGCAAACTCATAATGAAAGCCAATATTATGTTTTCTTGAGTGAATGTGGTATAATCAGATGAGATCATTTTGATATACATTCATTTGGTAAAATGTGGTGCTGTACTTTCCTGGGATTTCAATGTCTCAAAGGGATTTGTGTAGGTGTATAGGTGATATCCGGGGGGCTATGGAACCTTTATCTTTCCTGAAAATGCAGCGCCTCTACAATCCTCCTGAGTGAGATGAAGCCTTATGCACAACTCACATTCATACTCTTGAGATGAAGGAGCAAGTCTATTTGTAATATTCAAAAGCGTCTAATTTTAGGGCTCTTTATATGCTAGGTTTAGGGGGACGTCAGGCTGCTTTTGTAATTTCATATGTAAGACCCTTAAATCTCTTTCCAACCGGTGGGCTGACCATTTGAGTATTGCGGCAGATCTCCGTGTTTGGAATGCAAATATCAAGTCGATTGGTCCTACATCCTACTTCTTCATTTTGCATGATGCCCTGTGATCACCTTAAAAGGTGAACATTGATTCCTTAACATAACATAACAGGTTTATTTGTAGAGCGCACATTCACCCCCAGAGGGGCATTTTGGTTCTATTGACAGATAACAGATGTTCAATGTTTACCCAACTCAATGGTACTCATTTTATGAGTGGACCTGCCAGGACTTACCACCTGTGACCATGAGGTCAAACCCAGGCCTCTGTAGTGGGTGCATTACTCCACTGAGCCACAGACCCAGTTCCTTCATCTTCTTTTGGCAATTGCAACTCAAGCCTGGGAAAACTAAGACACTTGTTATTTGAATATTAATTTATTCTTGATTTATGGATGGAAATCTAATAAATGTATGCTGCTATTATTTCACTTCTGGAAAATGTAACATTTGCACTTATCACTCTTAAATTAGCGTATCCTTTATATTCCCTTAGTTGAGACCATAAAAAAGATTTGATTGTGTTATTGTTTACTGCAATTAAAATAATTATTCCCAATTGAAAGTCTGTTCACACTATTTGTGTGCATACTTTGTGGGCTTAATTGATCCTTACAAAAAGGGGCGCTGTCACAAATAACATCAAATATCTTAATCAAATGGGACATGCTTCATGCAGTATTTGGGAACTGATTGGTACATACATGAATTCATGCAGGGCCCCTCTTGATAGATAGACATGAATTCAAGTTTGCTGCATTTCTATAACTTTACAATTTGATTAAAGACTCTATGTTTATAATGACAATATAGCACCCCTTAAAATGAGGCTGGCACCACCCAAAATACTGAAAAACCCTTGCTATACTAGAGGCATTCGCATCATTATGATTAAACTTAGAAAATCCCTGAGTGCCTTGTATAATTTCAACAGTCTTGAAAGTAAAATCACTGATACAACTATCAGGAAATAATATACATCTGCTATTATTCTGACAAAACAAATGTTTTGCTCTTGTGCTGCTGATTCGGCAACAAGTCCTCCCAGACACATTTTCTCAACTCAGCAGTAAAATAAACCTGCACCCAGTGTGACAAGGGCAGTAGTCTGACCCCGTCACGAAGGGATATAGGAACCCCTCTGAGCCTGGGGTGAGAAGCCTACCAGGGTGAAGCCAGAGCCAGTCCTGCCTCGAAGGGGGCTGGTGGCAGTTGAGAGGCCACAATACCTGTCCCCTCCCCAACTGCCTGTTGGTATTTGAGAAGTACCCACTTGCATCACCCGTGCCTCGCAACACAAATTATTGTCATGTTTTCTTTTTGTTCCTGAACCAGGGACCAGCGGACAGAGCACAGCCCCAACGCTATCAACATGTCAGCACAAGAGTCCCTGAACCAGCAAATAAGAAAGGCGGCAGGATAAAGATCAGAAAGCTTATGTGGCTGCCGGACCTGTCGCGCACTGCTCCCGGGGCCAGCAAGCACTGCAGCAAAACCTCTGTAGTAACCGTAGCCAGGGACTTAAAGAAGAGCTGCAAACTCCAGCAGAGACTGCACTTACATTGGGAGAAGCCACACGAAGGTCCACTAACACACACTTGGGCATTGTGCAACATGGGCCGCCATTGCTACCTCACAGCAACACTGTGCAGAGAAAAGGGATGGGGCTTAACCCGCTCTTTGAATGTTTTTTCTGTGTGTGAGACCTCTGGTGCAGGGAAGACGGGGCCAGATTGGCCAGATTCAGCCAACCAATCAGAGGATGGGAAGGGGGTAAGGGAGACTCCAGGAGACAAGAAGTTGTGGTTTGTTATGGGGAGGGCAAAGAGGAGGCAGTGGCAGAGTAAGAGACCAGTAAGAGTAAGGATGATTAATTGGAGTGTGAAGGCGATTTTTTAAACAGGTGAGCTATTGGTTGATGAGAGCAAGAGGTACTGATTGTTGAGTGTGTGGTAGCGCGCAATCCCCAGATCACATGAATAAATAATTAACAACTGGGAAGCTGAAGAATGTGTGGGTGTTTTTTCATTTCAGGATTATCTTCCTATGGACAGTTCTGCTCTCTTTCTCACATGATATCAGTCCTACCCAAGTTCCTAGTATTTTATATTTTTTCTTCTCTTTTAGCAGACTTTAGTTAGGTGAAATCCCCTTTCCCTGTTGGTGATGGACATGTAGCGTCCTATATGAAAGGAACTGCCCATGTGCACCAGAAAGCTGACTATGAGCCTTTCCACCATCCCGGGTAACAGGGACAAGGCTGTTGGACTAAGGCCAGTGGATCACACTGGCGCAAGCAACTTGAACAATAGGCTATTCAGTAAGACCAGAAGCGGTCATGAAGGCAGATGCCGATGCCCCTCGCATGAGGAGGTGAGACCAGAAGTCCTCCAAGGTTGCCATGTTGAACCCGAATTATTATTGCCATATGGCATTTTTTGCCACCAATTACTGAAGTAGGACTAACCCTTTTTTGAATGCTCCCTTGGTGTAAGGCGGGAGGCAGGAATAGCATGCCAGAAGGCTTAATCAAACCTTCTCGAACATGCAATGGTTAGGTGGCCAATCGCCTATATGAACTACGGATCTGGATGGCAAGATGGATTAGTTAGGCGGGAACACGTTAACAAGGGGGATGCTGTCTCTTAGTCTTGCAAGCAAACTAATACATCGCCTTTTGTTTTTGAAATCACTGAAAATGAAATGAGATTCTGATTACTCAGAAAAGTGTGCGCGTAAGACTAGTTCATGGGATTGTTAGAGGGTGTGTAGGTAGGGAGTAGGAAGTGGCTGTGAGAGTGAAAGGAGTGTGATTGGTGAGAAGGTGGGGTGGAGTGTTAGTAATAGTGTGGAGGAAGCAGTAGTGTGTTGGAGAGAGTAGTAGTGTGGAGGACCTGGTAGTAATGCAGATGAGGTAGTAGTGTGGTTGAGGGAGCCGTAGGGTGGAGGAGTAGGAGCAACATTGAAGGGTGGAAGCAATAGTAGAAGGAGTGAGAGACATTGGAGGGACAGATGAGGAAGAATCAGAGAATAAAAGGAATGAAGGTGGGTTGCATTGGAAGTCGGAGAGTAGAGAGGGGAGAATAGGATACAGAGACAGGGAGAGGAATATCCGGGCCTTAGAGGAAGAACACTGATTCTGTAAGGCACATCCCAGTTCCTCTGTTAGCTACTAACAAACTGGTAGTGTAAGGCTATCTTAGAAGGTCCCGGAGGGAGTCTAGACAGAGAACCCTATCACTTTTACGTTACCCCAGCCAGCAAGCCCAGAGACTAGACTGTAAGGGTTCAATGTTCTCTAGTTACTAACTCAGGGCTAGGGATGCCTGGTTGGGGTGGAAATTGCTAATTTTAGTGGAGATAATGAATGACCGCCCAGCACCCTGCTGAACGAATTAATAAAAACCCTTGAAATATCTCTGGGAGTAGGAGTATTCTTTGAGCTTTCTGTGTCAACTGTGCTACTGTCTCCATTACCCTAATATGGTTATAGCCGATTTACAATTTCTTTCACTCCAAAATTGCTTCAATTTAGAGTAAAACAACACACAATGCCTGATGCATACTAATGCGGCTCGGAAATCAACCTTAGCCACATCTATTAGTGGTAAGGCCATCTCTGAGTTGCATTTCTATTATATTTCCATCAAGGATTTAAACCCCATTATTCTTTCCATTTAAAATACATTGATCCCAGTCAATCCTTGCCCACAGCCACCATCAAAGGCTGCCTCGAGAATCGTTTCCCTTATACACTACTTTTATCAATTGCTCTCTCTCTCTCTCTCTCTCTCTCTCTCAAGCCATTGAGCCTGATCCTCTTCAGATATCTCGGATCATGCCTCTTCTAAAAAAAAGCCTACTCCTGACTAACTGTCAGGAAGCACAACCAGACTAGACGCACACCATACGGGTTCTGTGAGCGGAGACTCTATGTCCAATCATCCCCTCATGCAAGGAACGTAAGGCGGCATACTAAGGTGCCTTCCTCTAACATCACAGCACTCTTCAATCCCGATTCAGACCTCTGTCCAGGTCCATGACTCCAGCTGGTGTCATGTCTTTTTTCCGTTCCTGTCTTGCCTTCCTGCTCTGATTTATCATATCGTGGGGTTCTGAGACCCCATTAGTTCCCACCAATTCTTTCCCAGACATTATTGAACCTACTAGGATATACACCATTGAAGAAACCCTCTCTCCACCTGGATTACATGGAACTCTTTTTGTTTGGAACTTACTTTGACTCTTACCTGGATTGTTGGCTGCCTGTTTTGTCCTCGTGCCATTGGGTCGTCCTCGTTCGTCGGGCTTAGCTGGACTTCCAGACCTGGGTTGGGCTTGCCTCCATAATCTGCATCTGCAAGATACAACCAGGTACTTGTTGTTACATACACCTTACATACTTACGGTAGCCTATTCGGATACTGACAGATTACTGTTGTTCCCCTTTTATAGGGTCCTCAGTGTTGCCGCATTCAGAGGGTTCTCCCTTTCCAGGGGTTACCACCTCCATCTTGGGTTATTATACCTCTCCCCAGGGTGGTGTTGGTGCACGGTGGATCTGTGAGGGTCATGCAGAAAGACAAACCTCCTCAGAGGGTGATTACTCCAGAACCCTGTTGGGACACAGCCTCTTGGGGTGACAAACCGTCAGGTTTCTGGCCAAACCAATGTATGCAGCTCGCCCTGCTTGATGGGCTTGGAAATCTTTTTATGGAACAAAGACAATCAGAAGAAAACATTTTTGAGTATGCAGGACCTAGCAGCTGCTTTCGATAACCTCGACCACTGACACATCCTTGATAGAGTGGGTTAGTGGGCTAAGGTGCATGACTGCTCTGCATTCGTTTCCCTCATTTGTAAACAGCAGACTAACTTGTAATGCCTTAATCGACGTGGTTACCCCCAAACAACATTGCATAAATAGGGTACCGAGGGTTCTTCGCTGTGCCCTCCTTTTTGAATAATTACATTCAACCCTTACATGATATGCTGGCTGACCTCGATGTAAAATCACTGCTACTCCAATGGCACTCAGTTGTGTTTAAAACTTTCCTAGGACAACCCCAGACTGTCCAACAAGCTGAATTCCATTAATAATTAGATGCACCATGACTCGCTCAGCCTTAATGTGGCTAAGACTAAACCTAAACTTCTTGGTACTCTGGCAAACTTAAAGAAATATAACAATTCCCACCCATCACCTGATAGTTACAGAGAGGACTGCGGCTTGCCGGTCTGTGCTCACCTGGTGTTTTTGCTTCCCTGTGCGTGTCAGCGGCTTTGGGGCTGCTCTCCTCTCCTGGCCCCTTGTGTTTTCTGGTGCCTGGTGCCCATTGTGTTCCTGAGGCCTCTGGGGGGCGTTTGGGGCAGTTGGGAGTTGCTGTTGGCATTCTGTGTGGTGCTTTTGAAAACACGGCAGCCCGGGAAAGCTTGGGAGTGGAGCACTGCCTATACAGTGGTTTGCTGAGATTCAGTTCAGGCAGGTTGCATGTCGCATTGGACATGTATTGCAGATCGGAAGTTTGAACTACCTTGGCTGTTGCCTTTGAGAAGGGAATATCTCTAAGGCTGTCTCCATTTCAACTTATTCGAAGCACATTTTTTTAGCACAGTGAGTTTTTTTCTGAACGTTGAATATGCTGGTCACAAGATCAAATGGCCTCAAAGTAACTCCTGGTCATTCTGTCCTTTCACTCTCCCTCTCCCCTGTGTCTGATTACTTTTTTCAGGGTGTGAAGAAGGGGCCTTGGCAAGAAAAGCCCAAATCTGTGATACTAAATAGAGCCTGTGTAGTGCCTGGTGATCTTTCATTGATGCCTATCGGCAAAGAATCTCGATTTTCTGCAGTATTGGCTAACAGTGAACGAAGGAAGCAGCACCTTTGGGACAGGAGAGATAGCTCCCCTTTTGACCATAAAGAATCTGATCGATCTACGGCCTGCCCCATGCCATCTGTGGAACATGATATGAAGGCTTTGAGTAATTCTAAAGAGCATACCATCATTTTGGGAGAACAGACTATTGTGTTGGGAGATGCTGTCAGGGGTAACCAGGCTGTAGACATTGGGAATGTACCTCCTGCCCTGGTGGTATTAGCTTCCCCCCAAACAAAACTGAGGGTAATCTCATCTCTGGGGGTTTGCAATTGTCCTCGATGGTTCATTCTAGGAAGGAGGAGGAACTAGCTGTGCCCCGAGAGCCTGAGAAATGGTGACATGCTAAAGATAATATTATCCGGGAGATAACACAGTGTAGATGCTTTGAACATTTCTGTGCCTGAGTTGACCTTATTGATACATCTGCCTTTCAGTTTTTGATGGTTAAGGTGGATAATTCTTCTCAGACTATTTTTAAACCTAACATGGAATATCGGTACTGCCAGACAGAACACGGGGCGAATGATCCTGTCTCTGTGGTGAGAAATTCTGCTAAAATATGTGAAATTTCATCTGTTTCCCATATTACTAGACCTACTCTTTCTGGGGCCGCCGTAGAGCATATGTGCTGCAGAGATAGTTCTAAAAGAAAGTCCTATGGTTCTAAGGATCTTCTTATTGGCAACATACATCTGCACAGGATTGAACACAAGTCCTTGAGAGGTTTCACTATGGATAAAAGAAACATTGTAATTGCGAATGTGGAGAAGCCAATAGGGAGTAAGCTCTAAGAAATAAAGTGATGGCATGTGTGAAAACCTGAATGTATCTCCCTGATTAGATCCCGGGGATCTGTCATTCCGGTGGCCAGGACACAGACATCGCTATTTTATCCAGTTCCTGGGGGTGAACAAGTGAGGAAGGATCACCTGGACGAGAGGTCCTTGGGGAGTGGAAGCGGGACACCGACAGGTGAGACGCGGTATCCCCTTCTTACAACACTTTTTCCCCAGCCTACCAGGTAGGATACTCAGACACTCTACCAACACCCTTTTCCGAAACAAACACTTTCTTACACCAAAAAAGACAACAGACTAACACTAGAGCCGTTTACCTGACATGTCCCAAAACAAGGGTCAGGCAGAGTCAGACAATTGACCAGAACCACACACACACCTGACGGCCCTTTCCCTTCCCCACAGGGATAAAAGGTGGAGCATGCAAGCAAACTTTGAGCAAGGCAGACTGCACACGAGTCAGCTATCCAAGCCCAGCAGTTCAAAAGGAGGAGAAAGGCAGAGAGAACCAGAAGGGTGACAAGGTGAGAAGCAACCTTGCCCTTTCCAACCCAAACCCACAAAGCCTCCCTGAAAGGAATCATAAGACTTCGAACAATAGCCAGTATGTGTTGCAGCAGATGTCAACGATACACAGAGCACGCCTGCACTGATAATCAGAATGCAGAGAGACGCTTTCTACTGGGGTACCAGCCCTGACTCCAGAGACAAGAAAAGCCAAGTGGTTCATCACAGCCGATGAGTCGAGGGGAGAGCTGATGAGAAACCGAACTGTGTTGAGCGAAAGTCGCAAAAGGCAAAATAAGTAAAGTTCAAAGAACTGTTAACATTAAGGGAAAACCCAGCTGCAGAGGGGTCCGGCACCACGTGGGTGCTTAATCAGGATACTCTAGTTCATGGGTGCACAACATATGGCTCGCGGGCCAGTTGCGGCCCGCCATGCTCTTTTGTCTGGCCCGCGAGGCAAAAAGACTTTCCTAATGGAGGGCGGCCCGCGGCCGCCCTCCATTAGGAAAGTCTTTGTTGTCTTCCGGGCCGGACAAAACACTGGCCCTCATTGGCTCAGCACACACACGCACCACGTTGCTCCTACGAGCCACGTAATGCGTGTGTGCTGCACCAATGGAGGGCCAGCACTACGGCTGGCGTGGTCCATAAGGCTTGATGCCGGAAGGCATTTCAGCCTTGGACCACGCCAGCCGTAGTACGATTCCAGCGTTCCAGCTTACCTGCCTGCCTTCCAGCACGTCTCCGGTAAGTGGTCTGTTTGTGTTTGTGTGTCGGGTCTGTTTTGCTTTATGTTTGTGTGTGTATGTTGCGATGAGGGGGGGGTCGGATCTGTGTCGGATGTGTATGAATGTTTGGATTTGAATGTATTTTGTGTGTATGTTGAGATGCAGGGGTGGGGGGGTGTCGGATGTGTGTCGGATGTGTATGAATGTTTGGATTTTAATGTTTTTTGTGTGTATGTTGAGATGCGGGGATGGGGGGGTGTTAGATGTGTATGAATGTTTGTATTTGAATGTTTTTTGTGTGTGTGTTGAGATGCGGGGGTGGGGGGGTTGTCGGACGTGTATGAATGTTTTGATTTGAATGTTTTTGTGTGCTGAGTTGGGGGGTGGGGGGTTCGGGTCTGTATGGGTGCATGTTTGTGTGTGTGCTGAGTTGAGGAGTGGGGGGTTCGGGTCTGTGTGTGTGCTGATTAGGGGGTGGGGGTTTGGGTCTGTATGGGTGCATGTTTGTGTGTGTGCTGAGTTGGGGGGTGGGGGGTTCGCGTCTGTGTGTGTGCTGATTTGGGGGTGGGGGTTCGGGTCTGTATGGGTGCATGTTTGTGTGTGTGCTGAGTTGGGGGGTGGGGGGTTCGGGTCTGTGTGTGTGCTGATTTGGGGGGTGGGGGTTTGGGTCTGTATGGGTGCATGTTTGTGTGTGCTGAGTTGGGGGGTGGGGGGTTTGGAGTTGGGGGGGTGGGGGTTCGGGTCTGTATGGGTGCATGTTTGTGTGTGTGCTGAGTTGGGGGTGGGGGGTTCGGGTCTGTGTGTGTGCTGATTTGGGGGGTGGGGGTTCGGGTCTGTATGGGTGCATGCTTGAGAGTGTGTGTGCTGAGTTGGGGGTGGGGGTTTGGGTCTGTATGTTTGCATGTTTGAGAGTGTGCTGAGTTGGGGGTGGGGGTTCGGGTCTGTATGAGTGCTTGTGTGTATGTGCTGATTTGGGGGGCGGGGGGTTTGGAGTTAGGGGGGTGGGGGGTTCGGGTCTGTATGGGTGCATGTTTGTGTGTGTGCTGAGTTGGGGGGTGGGGGTTCAGGTCTGTATGGGTGCTGGTTTGTGTGTGTGCTGATTTGGGGCATAGTGTTTGGTTGGGGGTGAGGGGGCCATGGGGATAGTGTTTGGTTGGGGGTGAGGGGGCCATGGGGAATTGTGTTTGGTTGGGGGTGAGGGACATGGGGTATAGTGTTTGGTTGGGGGTGAGGGGGCCATGGGGCATAGTGTTTGGTTGGGGGTGAAGGGGCCATGGGGCATTGTGTTTGGTTGGGTGTGAGGGGGCCATGGAGCATAGTGTTTGGTTGGGGGTGAGGGACATGGGGCATAGTGTGTGGTTGGGGTGAGGGGGCCATGGGGCATAGTGTTTGGTTGGGGGTGAGGGGGCCATGGGGCATTGTGTTTGGTTGGGTGTGTGGGGGCCATGTCATTATGCCTACCTCCAAGGAGCCAGGTCCGACCCAGCAACCCCAGAGGCAGGCATCATTCCCCCCAGGGAAGTGCCAGCGGGCCCGAGCTGGGGCCCTTTGGACACAGTCCTGGCGCCTTAGGCACCAGGCTCATAAAGCTAGAGATGTGTTCAAGTGTTTTAATGTGCACTTACCTGATGCAGACCATGCTGCTACATCCAGGCCCTCTTGAGGCCTGAATGGAACTACTTTACCTGTGGGACTACTGTCCACCTGGGTGTGGTCGGGGAAGGATACATACCTAACCGGTGGAAGGGCACATGCCTGGAACTTCTTCCAAAGCTATTTAAAGCACACCCGATCAGCAACTCACGCTTCGCGTTGTTCTGCTCCTCGCAGCTGGACGCTCACCGTGTCAGCTCCTGCATCTGGACTTCAGCCACGCCTGTCAGCATCCTGGGTCGCCTGCAAAAGGAGATAAGAGGGAATTGGAGAGAAAGAAGACCTTACCTGTTAAAACTGCATCACAGGGACATCACACCAACAATCCTGAAAGGGAAGACATCATTTTAAAAGCATTTCGTTTCGATCGCTGCAGCGCTGCATTTCACTCACCTTTCCTGGGTGCCTCCATCTTCAGCAGCGATCATCCGGATCCGCACCCACTTCCCAGAGCGTAGAGAGAAAAGACAAGAAGACAAGGTGAGAGAAGGAAGGGAAAAAGGAAAAGCTCAGTTTCCTTCTAAGACTTACCTGTTGGGTCATTCCCATTTCATTTCGGGTCCTGCCGCTTCCAGGCATTCTGGACCCCGGCCCCAATGGGGAAAAAAGACAAAGACATTGAATGAGCGAATGCAAAGACATTACCTGAATGCTCATCCAGAACTTACACTTCGGGTCGGCGCCATATGTCCGGCATTCCGAACCCCGGCCCCTAAGGGGAAAAAGACATAAGCATTAGCGCTTGCTGCAATAAGACAATGAACATTATTATTAAGCTTGAACTTTTGAACTTGCAACAGAACTCTTACAGCGCCTCACCTGAATAGTCAAGCTTATATGGAACTCCCATCAAACCTCAATCCAGTGAAGTAACTGGGTTTCAACGCGCCCCTGCATCAGAAGCAGGATGGAGAACTCATCCTTCCAAACCCTAAGGTGAGACTTCACAGGGAATCGTGGAAGGGTATCGAGAAGGGTTGGAAGGGAGTGGGAGGCTTGAGCATTATTCCGTCAGTAGGTAATACTCCCTTTTCAAGCACAGGGGAATATTCCTGCGAGCCAGAAAAGCCAGAGTAGAGGGGCCCTTCCTGTCCATCATCAGAGTCCTGCGCTTCATCATTGAAGAAGCATCAGCACTCGAAGCCAGACCTGCGCCTCCGTGGGAATAAGGTGAGCGTGACAGAACGCGAAGCCTACCCACAATCTCCCACCCGGGCGCTATGGAGACTTCCGAGACAGATCAGCTGGCCCAGCTTTTGGGGGAATTACGGGCAGAAGTGCACTCAGCCCGCCAGGAGACTAACGCTCTCAAAAGAGAACTGATCCTATCCAAGGAGAGAACTGATGACCTGGCCAAAAGGTTATTGCAGGCCCAGGTAGGGCACACTCCTTTATCTAATTCCGGAGGTACTTCCACATCAATGGGTTTGAATAACCCGGTACAAATCAATCTACCTGGACACATGCCTTTGGCCCCGCCTGAACGTTTTGCGGGGGATCCCAAGAAATATGCCGTCTTTATGAACCAATGTCGTTTACACTTTCTATGCAGACCCGGGGCCTTCCCTAACGACCAGACCAAGGTAGCCTTTATACTATCTTACCTCAGTGGCAGTGCTGCCGACTGGTCTATTCCATTGGTAAATCAGGATGATCCAATTCTCCAGGATTTTCAGGGCTTCCAGGCCAGCATGGAAAGATTGTTTGCTCGACACTCTCAAGGATAGGCCCTTGATAACGAACTGCTATCCTTACGACAAGGTAATCAGGATCTCCTGTCCTACGTTGCCACCTTTAATAGACTGGTTGTGGAAACTGGATGGCCAGAAAACAAAAGGATCACATTGTTTCATCGAGGCCTGCGCGAAGAGCTTAAGGATGTTCTAGCTCAGATAGTAGATCCACCCCAGGTCTGCGCAGACTACATAGACTTGGTGGTTCAACTTGATCACAGACTTCAAAATAGAAAAGCAGATCGGTTCAAGTACGAAACCCGAGTACCGATCAAAACCCACGCTAACTCCAAGAGTACCGACGTATCCGAACCTATGCAAATCGGCGGTGTTAAAGAACCATTAACCATAAGGAACAAGAGAGAAGGCGGCAAATGCAACTTTGTCTGTATTGCGGGACTTCCGGTCACTTTCTTCGAAATTGTCCGGTTAAACCACCTAAGAAGGTGGTTGGAGCCACTGATAACGATTTATTGACACCTGATTCGGGAAACGACCTAGCCCGACAAGCGTAGGGGTCCGCTTGCCGAGCTTGAAAACAAACTCTTTGACCTCGCATTTTGTCATGCCAATGGTGCTCGTGGACCCAAAACAGCCTCAGCAGTTGCATGCTGTAAAAGCATACATCGACAGTGGAGCTATTGGAAACTACATAGACCGTGAATTGGCTTCCAGGATTAAGCTCCCTCTCCGCCCGAAAGTAACCCAAGATGTCATTACTACAGTAGATGGAACCGAAATAGCCTCAGGACCTGTAACGCATTCCACTGTTGAAATGACACTGGTGGGTCAGGATGGACATCGGGAAGCAATCGTGTTTGATGTGATCAAGGCCCCACAATTTCAAGTAATTCTTGGAATTCCTTGGTTAGAAACACATAATCCCAGAATCGACTGGCGAGCAAAGAAGATAAGTGTTCCTGATTGTGAACCAACTTGTTATCCAAGAAATCCAGTTATGGGTCTAGCCTCAGCAACTTCCACCCCTGTACAGCTACCGTCAGAATTCCAAGACGTTTTTCAGAAGGAACAGGCTAACACGTTACCTCCCCATCGGTCTTATGATTGCCAAAGCGATCTGGTACCCAATGCTCAACTACCTTGTAGTAGGATTTATGCTTTTACGGAACCTGAGAACCTGCATTTGCGTCAGTATTTAGATCAGTACCTAGCCAATGGTTTTATTCGCCCGTCCAAGTCTCCTGTCTCCTCAGCTCTGTTCTTCGTGCCGAAAAAAGAGGGCGACCTTAGAACATGTATAGACTATCGCGCCCTAAATCAAATAACGATTAAGAATCGTTATCCTCTGCCCCTGATCCCTGAGCTTATCGACCAGGTGAAAGATGCTTGTGTGTACACCAAGTTAGATCTCTGAGGAGCTTATCACCTGGTGCGTATAAAAGAAGGCGACGAATGGAAGACTGCATTCCGCACCAAATTTGGGCTCTTCGAATATCAGGTGATGCCCTTCGGTTTGTGCAATGCACCTGCCGTCTTTCAGTACTTTATGAATGATGTTCTTCGGGAACTTATCGATGTCTGTGTCATTGTTTATATTGACGACATCCTGGTGTGCTCTTCATCAGAATCCGATCACAGAAAACATGTTAGGGCAGTTCTTGAGAAATTGCGCCAGCACAGACTATTTGCAAAGCTCGAAAAATGCGTCTTTCATACCACAGAAGTTGAGTTTCTCGGATTCATCCTGACACCTCAAGGAGTCCGAATGGACTCACGAAAGGTGGACGCCATCCTCAAATGGCCATCTCCTAGCTCGGTGAAGGGAGTTCAGAGCATGCTCGGCTTCGCCAATTTCTATCGAAGATTCATTCCGGAATTTTCCCGAACAGTCCAACCCATCACAGCTCTCCTAAAGAAAAACAAACGCTTTGAATGGACTCTTGAGGCCGAACAAGCCTTTCAGGACCTGAAAACCAAATTCACCTCTGCACCTGTATTGAAGCACCCGCACCCAGATCTCCCTTACATTGTGGAAACCGACGCATCCAGTTCGGCCATGGGAGCTGTCTTGTCGCAAAGAGACCCAGAAACTAACCACCTACACCCTGTGGCCTTTTGGTCCAGGAAATTTTCTCCTCCTGAAATCAACTACGCAATTACCGACAAGGAGTTACTGGCTATTAAATCAGCTTTCAAGGCTTGGCGTCACTACCTTCTCGGGGCAAGACACACCATCACTGTAATTACGGACCACAGAAATGTACAATATTTAAAGACGGCCAAAGCTCAATCTTCACGACAACTCCGATGGGCTCTATTCTTTGCGGAATTTGATTTTGTAATTACCTATCGCCCTGGCTGCAAGAATGGTAAAGCGGACGCCTTATCCCGGATTCTCATGGAAGAACCCAATTCGAGTTTAGAACATGTGCCAATCATACCTGAACAAAGAATCTTAGGCCTAACTTCATTACAAACTATTGAGGACATCCAAACGCAAGTAAAACAACGTCTAGACTCTTCAGCCTTACTGGAATGGAGTCAAAAGGGTCCTCATTACACCGTTAAGGGTGATTTACCCTACTTCCAGGAGAGGTTGTTTCTGCCAAGTAAAGAATTGCAAGAACTTGTTATTGCCCATCATCATGAATCATTAATGGAAGGACACCCTGGTATCGCTAAAACAGAGGAAAAAATCAAACGCCACTTCTGGTGGCCTTCTTGGAGAAAAGACATTAAGTCTTTTGTATTGTCTTGCGGAATTTGCGCCCAAAACAAGGGTCAAAAGAAAAGGCCAGCCGGCCTACTTCAACCCTTGGATATTCCACCGGCACCATGGCACACCTTGTCAATGGACTTTATAACTGACCTGCTTCCTTGTGCTGGTTACAACACTATCCTTGTAATTGTGGATCTATTCTCCAAAATGGCCCACTTTATCCCTTTAAAAGGTTTGCCTTCAGCTTCCACCTTGGCCAAGGAATTTCTGGAGAATATAGTTCGCATAAATGGTTTTCCTTCCATATTAGTCTCGGATTGTGGAAGTCAATTTATCTCCCATTTTTGGAAGAAATGTTGTCAACTAGCACAAATAGATGTGCGGTTATCCACCAGCCACCACCCCCAGACCGACGGACAAACCGAGAGAACCAATCAGACTCTCGAGCAATGTCTTCGGTGCATGTTACACCAATCCGAGTTAAATTGGAAAGACATCCTTTGGATCTCAGAATATGCATACAGCAATTCAGTGCATTCTGGAACCAGACAAACTCCTTTTTATACTTTGTATGGTCACCATCCTCTGACCTCTGACCTAGATGCACCTCAGACCCTGGAAATGCCCGCAGTAAATCAGCTGCATTCCACAATAACCCGAGCCTTCAAAGAAGCTGCAACTCATTTACAGCAAGCCAAGAAAAAGTATAAAGAAAATGCTGATTTGCACCGAAGTAAAACTCCTCCTTTCCAAGTAGGAGACCGGGTATGGCTAGCAACGAAACATTTACCCCTCAAGGGCCCGCGAACCTTCAATCCCAGAATCATAGGACCTTATCCCATCAAGGCTATAATCAATCCCGTGGCCTTTAAACTGGATTTACCGTCTAACATGCATATTCATCCAGTTTTTCATGCATCACTTTTGAAGCCAGTACAACCCGGGACCCGACTGTCCAAGCCTCCAGACCCAGTTCAAATTGAAGGGGAATTAGAATTCGAAGTTAAAGACATTTTAGACTCCAAGGTGTTAAAGTCAAAACTCTTCTATCTTGTTGACTGGAAGGGATATGGACCTCAGGAGAGATCGTGGGAGCCTAGTAACCATGTTCACGCACCTCGATTAATACAAAGGTTCCACCGGAGATTTCCGAACAAGCCAAAACCCCCAGAGGGAACAACCTTGGGAGGGGCCTTGAAGGGGGGTACTGTCATGATGCCTACCTCCAAGGAGCCAGGTCCGACCCAGCAACCCCAGAGGCAGGCATCATTTCCCCCAGGGAAGTGCCAGCGGGCCCAAGCTGGGGCCCTTTGGACACAGTCCTGGCGCCTTAGGCGCCAGGCTCATGTTGGACCCCTGTCCTGGCGCCTTAGGCGCCAGGCTCATAAAGCTAGACATGTGTTCAAGTGTTTTAATGTGCACTTACCTGATGCAGACCATGCTGCTACATCCAGGCCCTCTTGAGGCCTGAATGGAACTACTTTACTTGTGGGACTACTTTCCACCTGGGTGTGGTCGGGGAAGGATACATACCTGATCGGTGGAAGGGTACATGCCTGGAACTTCTTCCAAAGCTATTTAAACCACGCCCGATCAGCAACTCACGCTTCGCGTTGTTCTGCTCCTCGCAGCTGGACGCTCACTGTGTCAGCTCCTGCATCTGGATTTCAGCCACGCCTGTCAGCATCCTGGGTCGCCTGCAAAAGGAGATAAGAGGGAATTGGAGAGAAAGAAGACCTTACCTGTTAAAACTGCATCACGGGGACATCACACCAACAATCCTGAAAGGGAAGACATCATTTTAAAAGCATTTTGTTTCGATCGCTGCAGCGCTGCATTTCACTCACCTTTCCTGGGCGCCTCCATCTTCAGCAGCGATCATCCGGATCCGCACCCACTTCCCAGAGCCTAGAGAGAAAAGACAAGAAGACAAGGTGAGAGAAGGAAGGGAAAAAAGAAAAGCTCAGTTTCCTTCTAAGACTTACCTGTTGGGTCATTCCCATTTCATTTCGGGTCCTGCCGCTTCCAGGCATTCCGGACCCCGGCCCCAATGGGGAAAAAAGACAAAGACATTGAATGAGCGAATGCAAAGACATTACCTGAACGCTCATCCAGAACTTACACTTCGGGTCGGCGCCATATCTCCGGCATTCCGAACCCCGGCCCCTAGGTGGAAAAAGACATAAGCATTAGCGCTTGCTGCAATAAGACAATGAACATTATTATTAAGCTTGAACTTTTGAACTTGCAACAGAACTCTTACAGCGCCTCACCTGAATATTCAAGCTTATATGGAACTCCCATCAAACCTCAATCCAGTGAAGTAACTGGGTTTCAACGCGCCCCTGCATCAGAAGCAGGATGGAGAACTCATCCTTCCAAACCCTAAGGTGAGACTTCACAGGGAATCGTGGAAGGGTATCGAGGAGGGTTGGAAGGGAGTGGGAGGCTTGAGCATTATTCCGTCAGTAGGTAATACTCCCTTTTCACGCACAGGGGAATATTCCTGCGAGCCAGAAAAGCCAGAGTAGAGGGGCCCTTCCTGTCCATCATCAGAGTCCTGCGCTTCACCATTGAAGAAGCATCAGCACTCGAAGCCAGACCTGCGCCTCCGTGGGAATCAGGTGAGCGTGACAGGCCATGGGGCATAGTGTTTGGTTGGGGATAAGGGGGCCCTGGAGCATAGTGTTTGGTTGGGGGTGAGGCTGCCATGGGGCATAGTGTTTGGTTGGGAGTGAGGGGGCCATGGGGTATAGTGTTTGGTTGGGGGTGAGGGTGCCATGGGGCATAATGTTTGGTTGGGTGTGAGGGGGCCATGGGGCATAGTGTTTGGTTGGGGGTGAGGGACATGGGGCATAGTGTTGCACTCCAAGAGTGAACCCAATAATAAAGCTAAAACAGGCACAGTTAGGAGATGTTCATCTTTGGCTTTTTGAGGAAACCTGACTCAACGAAGGCCATATTCCTCTTGGGCAACCCAAATAGCAAACTGTAGCAGTCCAAAATAACGGCATGTCCAATCTAGGGTCAATAAAATATATATAAGTTAATTAAACAGGCGAGATACAATAACTAAATAGAAATAAATTATAACAATGGAAAATGTGTAGTACAAAATGTAAGTTTGAAATGCAAATAAAAATCGTTACCCCTCAAAAACATTCTTTTTCCATGTGTTTAGTACAAATTGGGGGTTTAAAAAGCCTCCTGCCACGCCCCGCCTACCGCCCCACCCACTTTTACTTTTCGGCCCACTATAGCCCTCATGTAAGGTACTTTCGGCCCTCTGTCAAAATCAGTTGTGCACTCCTGCTCTAGTTGATCACACGTTTGTTGAAACTAGCGATACCAGAAGGCCCTAGAAGATTCAGAAGGAAAAGGTCAAAGTGGTCATACAGGGGTCTAGCAGAACCCCCTGTACAGTCGAAAGTCTTTGACATGCATGAAATAGAAAAGCTAAGGGAGGTGAATTCCGCATAGTGAGAAAAGAGAAAGAACTGTGTGATCAAGGTTAGTTGGCAAGAGTGAACCCGACGGAGGGATGCCGATGGAAAGGGGTGAAGTCTGAAGTCCCAATGAACAGTGTGTTGACAGGAGTGAACCCGAGAGAGGGATGTCCACAGTGAACTCTTTGAAAGGACATTAAGGCCTGTGAATGCCACAGGTGAAAATGTTTTGCGAAAAAGTCACAGTGAACCCGATGGAGGGAGGCTGATATTCGAGAGGGTTTGAGCCCAGAAGAGTGGGACCCAGGGGTGAAAGTTCATCACCCAATGTACATTTGCAAAGGAACTTTTTGTTTGTTATTTTGAGCACATCAGGTCCTCTGAGGCAAGAGACGTTTTGTAGAAAAAGAGACTTAACCACCAAAGGTCTTGATAGCTGAAAACAAAACTGTTGTCTCGTGCTGGGAAAGCTCGAGAGTCTGCTGTGCTCAGGAGTCCTGCCTTGTCCCATGCTCAAAACGTGGGGAAGGGAGACCCCCGGCTATGACATCCATCATTTGTGAACACTTCTTTCTTTCTTGTGAATCTTATCCCACACTCTTTTTGTATTTAGTTGTAAGGATTGGCAATAGGTTTTTTAGTATAGGCCCTTTTATTTGATAAGACACCACTAGGACTGCCGTATTATTATTTGATGATCATAGCTTGCTCCCATCTTAGATATTGGTTTAGATTAGGCGTTTTCCCAACCTGCCCATACAGTTTAATAAACACACATGAACTGTGATCTCTTGTGTCTGTCTTTACTGTTGCCACCATGAGTTCCTTACACATGGCTCTGCCAGAAAACTGGGCAAGCGATTATTAGATCTTCAGACTTTAAGGTTCTTTGGTGGCTTGAATTGGATAGCTGGTGTACCCATGAATCAAGGGATTGTATACTGGTAGGGTGTGGCTGCAGCAAACTACCTTATTCTTTAAGCATTTGTGAAGATCTGGAATGAGGTTCGACCAATTTAAGATTGATAGTTGATTTAGTATAGGGCTTGTCATGATGCCTACCCCCGGAGCACCAGGACAGGCCCAGCACCTCCGGGAGCAGGCATCATGCCCTTGGGTAAAAGCCCAGCGGCCCCTAATAGGGGCTCTTTGGACTTTGTCCTGGCGCCATAGGCGCCAGACTCATAAAAGAGGGTGTTTGGTGCACTTACCTGACGCAGACCATGCTGCATGAAGCCTCAAGCCAAATGAGGCTTAGGAGGGACTATTTTATCAAAGGAACTATTTTACTTGGGTTGGGACCGTGGAAGAATACTTACCTGGAACTTCTTCCAAGGCTATTTAAACCACGCTCGGACTGCCACACGTGCTTCGCGTTGCTCTGCATCTAGCAGCTGAATGCTCACCGTGCCTGCTCCTGCATCTTGCCTCCAGCCACGCCCGCCTCAATCTTGGGATACCTGAAAGGAAGGAAGGGAAGAGAAAAGGTGAAAACCAAGAACTTAATCTAACTTCCTACCTGTGTCGGGAACCATCACGCCAGCGATCCTGAAGATAGACATTCTTTAAAAGCATTGCATTGCTACTTGTTGCAGCGCCGCGCATCACTCACCTGCCTCGTGGGCTCTTCACTATCCACCGCGACCTTCTGGGCATTCCTCCACATCTCTGCACCTGCAGGGGAGAAGAAGAGACAAAAGGTGAGCAGGAGGAACAAATGAGGAAAGCCTGATTTTCCGTCACAAGACTTACCTGGCCATATTTGACGGAACCACTCCTCATTTCGGGTCGGCGCCACTTCTTGGCCTGGTACCGCACCCCGGCCCCTAAGGGGAAAAAAGAAAGACATTACTAGAGGGATTCAAAGACATTTAAAGGGATCATTTTATCACAAACTCACCTGAGTTTATCTCCGGCAATATCCCTCGAAGCATCACTTCCACTCTGCACCTGAAAATAAGGACAGATCGCAGGTTAAGAAAAGCAAACAAAGAGAAGACTCTACTCTGGAACTTTTTAAACTGCATACTTACGGCATTTCGCCTTCCGAAACCAGTGAAGTAACTGGTCAAATACGCACCCCTGCACCAGAAGCAGGATGGAGAGCTCATCCATTCAAACATTAAGGTGAGCCTTCATTGGGGATTTCGGAGGTGGTCAGAGAAGAGCAAAGGGGAGGTGGGAAGCAATCACAATACTCAGCAGTCAGTTAATCCCCTTTCTCCACCTACAGAAAGATTTTTCTACGGGCCAGAGAAGTGAGATTTGGCAGTCCAGTTCAGTCGGTGTTTCGAATCCTGCGCATCACGCTTGAAGAGGTCACAGCAATCCAGACCAGGTCAGCGCCTCCGTGGGAGCCAGGTGAGCATTACAGAACGCGAAGCCTTCCTACAAATTCCCACCCAGGCGCTATGGAAACTTCTGAGACTGATATGTTGGCCCAATTACTGGGGGAATTACGGGCCGAAGTACATGCCGCTCGTCAAGAGACTAATGCCCTCAGGAGGGAAATAATCGTATCTAAGGAACGAACTGATGACCTGGCTAGGCAGGTATTGCAAGGTCAAGCTGGGCAAACCCCTCTACCTGGTTCCGGGGGGAATTCTGTTCCTGTGGCTTCAAGTAACCCTGTGCAAATCAATCTACCTGGAAATATGCCGCTGGCCCCACCTGAACGCTTTGCTGGGGACCCCAAACGGTTCGCCGTATTCATGAATCAATGTCGTTTGCACTTCCTATGCAGACCTGGGGCCTTCCCTAATGACCAGACCAAGGTAGCTTTTGTGTTGTCATACCTTAGCAGCTGTGCTGCCGATTGGTCAGTACCACTGGTTACTCAAGATGACCCAATCCTCTGGGATTTCCAAGGATTTCAAGCAAGCATGGAGAGATTATTTGCTCGACATTCTCAGGGACAAGCTCGGGATGATGAACTTCTATCCCTGCGACAGGGCAACCAAGATCTCCTCTCCTACATAGCAACCTTTAACAGACTAATCGTGGAAACTGGGTGGCTAGAGGATAAAAGAATCACATTATTCTATCGGGGTCTACGCGGAGAACTTAAAGATGTCTTGGCCCAAGTTGTAAATCCGCCCCAAGAATGCACAGAATATATAGACTTAGTGGTCCAATTGGATCACAGGCTCCAAAACCGAAAAGCGGATCGGTCCAAGTTTGAAACCCGGGTGTTGGTCAAGACCCACGTCACTCCCAAGGGTGCCGATGTCTCCGAGCCTATGCAAATTGGAGGGGTTAGAGGACCTTTAACCCAAAAGGAACGTGAAAGGAGGCGGCAGTTAAAATTATGTCTTTATTGTGGGAACTCTGGACACTTTCTACGAGATTGCCCGGCAAAACTGCCCAAGAAGGTGGTAGGAGCCGCTGATAAAAACCATGAAGACTCTTTTTCGGGAAACGACTTCGCCCGACAAGCGTAGGGGTCCGCTTGCCGAGCTTGAAAACTAACTCTTAGACCTCGCATTTCATTGTGCCAATGGTTCTCGTAGATCCGGAACAGCCTATGCGGTTGCATGCAATAAAGGCATACATCGATAGTGGGGCTATAGGAAACTATGTGGATCGTGAATTGGTCTCTAGGATTAACCTCTGCGTCCAAAAACCAACAAAGATGTCATCACCACAGTCGATGGAACTGAAATTGCCTCAGGACCGGTAACACATTCCACTACTGAGGTGACTCTTATTGGTACGGACGGCCATCGGGAGGCAGTTGTGTTTGACGTAATCAAGGCCCCACAGTTTCAGGTTATTCTTGGAATTCCTTGGTTAGAGACACATAATCCTCGAATTGATTGGCGAGCAAAGAGAATAACCTTCCCGGATTGTGCACAAACCTGCTACCCAGAAAATCTGAAGATTAGTCTAGCATCTGTAACCTCTGCCTCCATGCAACTACCTCCGGAATACCAAGACTTTCAGGACGTCTTCCAAAAGGAACAGGCCAACACGTTACCCCCCCACAGATCGTACGATTGCCAAATCGATCTGGTGCCCGGTGCACAACCCCATTGTAGTAGGATTTATGCCCTTACTGAACCTGAGAACCGGCATTTGAGACAATATTTAGATCAATACCTAGCCAATGGTTTCATTCGCCCGTCAAAGTCCCCGGCATCCTCGGCTTTGTTCTTCGTGCCCAAAAAAGAAGGCGACCTTAGAACTTGTATCGACTATCGCGCATTGAACCAGATAACGGTTAAAAACCGTTACCCTCTGCATTTGATCCCTGAACTCCTTGACCAGGTGAAGGACGCTTGCGTATACACCAAGTTAGATCTCCGGGGGGCTTATCATCTGGTGCGAGTAAAAGAAGGCGACAAATGGAAAACGGCCTTCCGTACAAAATATGGTTTATTTGAATACCAAGTGATAACTTTTGGGTTGTGCAACACGCCTGCTGCCTTCCAATTCTTCATGAACGATGTCCTTCGGGAACTTATCGATGTTTGTGTTGTCGTATATATCGATGACATTCTTGTGTACTCCTCTTCGGAATCTGATCACAGAAAGCATGTCCGGGCCCTCCTTGAGAAATTGCGCCAGCACAAACTGTTTGCTAAGCTGGAAAAGTGTGTTTTCCATACCACCGAGGTGGAGTTTCTTGGATTCATTCTGACACCTAATGGGGTCCGAATGGACTCACGGAAAGTGGAGGCCATCCTCAAATGGCCATCTCCTAGCTCGGTAAAAGGGGTCCAAAGCATGCTTGGTTTTGCCAATTTTTATCGCAAATTTATTCCGGAATTTTCACGTGTAGTACAACCCATCACTGCACTTTTGCGGAAAAATAAATGTTCCGAATAGACCAAGGAAGCCGAACAGGCCTTTCAGGAATTGAAAGCTAAATTCACGTCTGCACCTATTTTGAAGCACCCGCGTCCCGATCTCCCATACATAGTCGAAACTGACGCGTCCAGTTTAGCCATGGGAGCTGTCCTGTCTCAGAGAGACCCTGAAACCAACCAACTGCATCCTGTAGCATTTTGGTCCAGAAAGTTCTCACCGCCTGAGGTAAATTATGCAATTACTGATAAGGAATTATTAGCCATTAAGTCCGCCTTTAAGGCTTGGCGGCATTATCTTCTTGGCGCCAGGCACACCATCACCGTGATCACTGATCACCGAAATTTACAATATTTAAAGACTGCCAAGGCTCAATCATCACGTCAGCTCCGATGGGCTTTGTTCTTTGCTGAGTTTGATTTCGTAATCACTTACCGTCCCGGCTGTAAGAATGGCAAAGCAGACGCACTATCTAGAATAGGAATGGGAGAAATAGACACTAATTCACAACCTGTGCCGATCATTCCCGAACAAAGAATTTTGGGATTAACCTCCTTGGAAACCTTTGAAGACATTCAAGCACGAGTAAAACAACTCCTGGACTCTACCGCCTTGCAGGATTGGATCCAAAGGGGGTCTTACTTTTCGGTCAACGATGGCCTACCTTACTTCCAAGGACGCTTATTTCTGCCAGAAAAGGAATTACAAGAACTGGTTATTTCCCGTCATCATGATACCCTGATGGAAGGACATCCTGGCATTGCCAAAACTGAGGAAAAAATTAAATGACAATTCTGGTGGCCTTCCTGGCGAAAGGATATTAAATCTTTTGTGATGTCCTGTGGAGTGTGCGCCCAAAATAAAGGCCAAAAGACAAAACCCGCTGGTCTTCTTCAGCCTTTAGACATTCCACCAGCGCCTTGGCACACCTTGTCACTAGATTTTATCACGGACCTGCCCCCTTGTAATGAATACAATACTATTCTGGTAGTGGTGGATCTATTTTCTAAAATGGCTCACTTTATTCCGTTGAAAGGATTACCTTCAGCTTCTGTCCTTGCTAAGGAATTCCTCGAAAATATCATCCGCTTGCATGGATTCCCGTCCATATTAGTCTCCGACCGGGGAAGCCAGTTTATTTCACATTTTTGGAAAAGGTGTTGTCAACTGGCACAAATCGACGTAAGACTCTCAACCAGCCATCACCCACAGACCGATGGTCAGACGGAGAGAACGAACTAGACCCTTGAACAATACCTACAGTGTATGTTGCACCAATCGGAGGTAATTGGAAGGATTTGTTATGGGTGGCCGAATATGCGTACAATAACTCGGTGCACTCTGGAACTGGACAAAGCCCCTTTTACAACCTATATGGACATCACCCTAGTACTTCAGACCTGGACTCTCCTCTGAACCTTGAAATGCCCGCAGCAGACCATTTGCATTCCACTATAACTCAAGCATTCAAGAATGCAACTGCCCATTTGCAACAAGCGAAAGAAAAATACAAGAAAAATGCAGATCTGCATCGGAAGGAGGCACCTTCATACCAAACAGGAGACCAAGTATGGTTGGCTACCAAACATTTATTGCTCAAGGAACCTCGAACTTTTAATCCAAGGTATTTGGGCCCTTATTCGATCAAAGCTATCATTAATCCAGTGGCAGTCAAGCTCGATCTGCCAGCTAACATGCGGATTCATCCAGTTTTTCAAGTGTCACTTTTGAAACCAGTGCAACCAAGAACCAGATTAATAAAGCCACCAGAACCAATTCAGATAGATGGGGAGCCTGAATTCGAGGTGAAGAACATTTTGGATTCTAAAATTTCAAAATCAAAACTTTTCTATCTAATTGACTGGAAAGGGTACGGGCCTCAGGAAAGGTCTTGGGAACTCAGCGACCACGTACATGCACCTCGGCTGGTAAAAAAGTTCCATTGGGATTTCCCAAACAAATCGAAACCTCCAGAAGGAACGACCTTGGGAGGGGCCTTGGGGGGGAGTGCTGTCATGATGCCTGCCCCCGGAGCACCAGGACAGGCCCAGCACCCCTGGGAGCTGGCATCATGCCCTCGGGTAAAAGCCCAGCGGCCCTTAATAGGGGCTCTTTGGACTTTGTCCTGGCGCCTTTGGTGCCAGGCTCATGTTGGGCATCAGTCCTGGCGCCATAGGCGCCAGGCCCATAAAAGAGGGTGTTTGGTGCACTTACCTGACGCAGACCATGCTGCATGAAGCCTCAAGCCAAATGAGGCTTAGGAGGGACTATTTTATCAAAGGAACTATTTTACTTGGGTGGGGACCGTGGAAGAATACTTACCTGGAACTTCTTCCAAGGCTATTTAAACCACGCCCGGACTGCCACACGTGCTTCGCGTTGCTCTGCATCTAGCAGCTGAACGCTCACCGTGCCTGCTCCTGCATCTTGCCTCCAGCCACGCCCGCCTCGATCTTGGGATACCTGAAAGGAAGGAAGGGAAGAGAAAAGGTGAAAACCAAGAACTTAATCTAACTTCCTACCTGTGTCCGGAACCATCACGCCAGCGATCCTGAAGATAGACATTCTTTAAAAGCATTGCGCTACTTGTTGCAGCGCCCCGCATCACTCACCTGCCTTGTGGGCTCTTCACTATCCACCGCGACCTTCTGGGCTTTCCACCACATCTCTGCACCTGCAGGGGAGAAGAAGAGACAAAAGGTGAGCAGGAGGAACAAATGAGGAAAGCCTGATTTTCCGTCACAAGACTTACCTGGCCATATTTGACGGAACCACTCCTCATTTTGGGTCGGCGCCACTTCTTGGCCTGGTACCGCACCCCGGCCCCTAAGGGGAAAAAAGAAAGACATTACTAGAGGGATTCAAAGACATTTAAAGGGATCATTTTATCACAAACTCACCTGAGTTTATCTCCGGCAATATCCCTCGAAGCGTCACTTCCACTCTGCACCTGAAAATAAGGACAGATCGCAGGTTAAGAAAAGCAAACAAAGAGAAGACTCTACTCTGGAACTTTTTAAACTGCATACTTACGGCATTTCGCCTTCCAAAACCAGTGAAGTAACTGGTCAAATACACGCCCCTGCACCAGAAGCAGGATGGAGAGCTCATCCATTCAAACATTAAGGTGAGCCTTGATTGGGGATTTCGGAGGTGGTCAGAGAAGAGCAAAGGGGAGGTGGGAAGCAATCACAATACTCAGCAGTCAGTTAATCCCCTTTCTCCACCGACAGAAAGATTTTTCTACGGGCCAGACAAGCCAGATTTGGGGGTCCAGTTCAGTCGGTGTTTCGAATCCTGCGCATCACGCTTGAAGAGGTCACAGCAATCCAGACCAGACCAGCGCCTCTGTGGGAGCCAGGTGAGCGTTACAGGGCTTCGAGCAAGGTAGAATGGCTAGGTGTGCCGTTTGAACTTCAACATGTGTGGGCTGTCCTGAGAATCTTCTTTTTGCACCTGGCTGCTTTTTGTATAGACAGCTCTGTCTATGTGATCTTAGCGCATAATCTAACTTTCACTTATGTCTCGCTTTGTGGTGCTATCTTTTTTCGTTGTTTGTTATGTTAGTACCAGTATGCCTGCGGACCGTGTGTTGTGCGCTATATAAATAAATTAAATAAACCTTCAACCCCAATTTATCTTTAATAATGTGTGTCTTCCCACAATCCATGTCAGGGAAAAATATGAAATCTTATTGCAAGTTATTGTAAAATGAGAAAAGTTTTGTTTCAGAGCACTAGGCCCGAAATGGAAGCCATCTTGGCTGGTGCACATAAGAAAACAAAACTGAAATCAGAAAGCGAAGAAACACATTTATTTTCTTGTTTGTATATTTGCTACGCCAGCACAATTAGCATTAGAAAATGCTTTCTCCACCAGAATTATATTGAGCTCAGACTGATAATTTATTTCTCTGCTAAATCCATCAAAACCAGCTCGAATGCTTAATTGCATTCTCGTTGCCCACAGCTGCGTGTTTATATAACTTTGATTCAGCTTTGGACCTTGAAGTTTCAGAAACTCTCCATCAACCACGACGCATTATAATGTTTGATCCATTGGATGGCTTCTCCCTAATTAAATCCCAATAATAATCCACTTTTTGAATGGAAGTCTGTGCAGACAGAAGGGTAGAAAACGAAGGCGGTGTATCCTGGGGGAGCGGGATAGGAGATACATTGCTGTACAGGGGTCTGTCTCTCTGACAGTATTGTTTTGTTTGTTTCTCCCACATCAGCGTGAACTAAAAGATCTTTGAGATTTATCGGACAGCCCCATGATTCAAATCTTGGGGTATTCTTTGATCCCCCTATGGATTTGTCAGCCCACTTTTTTTTGGCTTTTGCCGCAATTTTATGTGGGTTGTGGGTTAGGGTACTTACTTAATTAGTTAAAGGGTAGTATGGACAGGCTGTAGGGGTCTCCACTGCACATAATAGCACAAAAAGACAAAAGATATTCGACAATTTTGCATTCAGTATTTAATTTGCTCAGTGATCACATAAATGCATCAGCTCTCCATATAGCTCCTACTCCTACTACCTTTGAAAAGATCCATCCTTCCTCCAGGAACAATATAGAGTTCACATTACTTGTTTCGATTTTATTTTTCGAAATCATTTAGTGCAATGCACTTTTAACTGGCTGCTCTAAACCCCAAATTCCCCATTCACAAGTCTTGCAGAATTACACGGCTCTTGGGTAGTACATGCCCCTCTTTTTGTCCACATCGCACCCCTATTACACAAGCTACACTATCGTCCAGTTAAAGCCAGAATTGATTATAAGATTGCCTCAATTTCCTATTGCTGTCTGTCAGGCGTTGCTCCTTTACTCCTGAGATCAATAGTCAAGAATCCTGAGATCCTCCAACTCCAACTCTTATCTTCTTGTGGTTTCCAGGTACAACCTTAAGTCAGCAGGCGGTCGATTTTTTTTATCGTCGAAAGCTTTCGCATATGGAATAGTCTACCTCTCTCTTTAAAAGAGCAACCAAACCTAAAGCTCTGCATGAGGCAATTAAAAAACATTCATTGCAAACGACTTTTATTTTTCATTTAATGCAGAGGCTCTGTGTCCCACCTTCGGCAAATATTGTCCAAATATTGGACTGTTAGTGCTTTAATGCCTTAAGGCCCTTAGCGCTCTATATTTATATACGAAATATATAACATAAACATCTATAATCAGCTTTTTTTATCAGGGGAACTGGTTGTTTTTTCATTACTTCTATTTAGTGCCATTATAAATTCATATATTTTTAGAACTGGTTGTTATTGCACGACTTGGCCTATCGTTGTATGTATTTCTTGATGATTGCATGTTTTTAAAAATTCAAGAAAAAACATTGGGGGAAAAATGTGACTGTCTATGGCACGATGTGGGGTACAGGGTATCTGGAGCAATCCGCATCTCCTTGTTTTTCATGTGCGGTCAGTACTCTTCTACCGGCTTGATAAGGACTTATTGGTACATTCTACAGACCACACCTGGGTACATGTCTAGCTCCTCTCCAGGTCAACAAGGCTATACACAGTAGGATGAAATGTCCCCCGCCCCAGCACTGCATAGGAAGCCTTAGCACACAATGTAACAAAACGCAACACCTAATGTCATTTACTGACCAATAAATCACAATCTCTACATGGCTGGTGGTAGGGTCACCTTGGTTGGCTACATGCTGGCCATCCCGCTGATTGAATGCAGTTCACATATGTCATTTGCATCACTTAGTCTGTTAAGTCAGCAGGGATACAAGGGGGCTTAATCAACATATGGTTGTCAGGACTCTAGTTCTTGTTGAGTTAGCGCATCATATGTCTTTACCCGGACTATTTATTGTTGGTAACACTTACTAGAATTTAAGTGAAGGTTAGTACATGCTCCTTTTTCGAAACACACCGCATGTGCCTCGCCTGGTTTCCCTGCATTGTCCTATTGATGTTTTGCCTCGCCCTGACTGTTGCTGAGTAGCAGCCCAACAAAAAAGCTGTGCACAGAATCCAAAGTGTAGAGTCTTCAGAACCACACTACGCTGGCATAGACCCTTGCCAGCCCTGCAGACAAGAAGACGTGTTCTTGCCTGGAGCCTGCCTTGGCCCCCCCACTTACCCTCTCTTCTCTCTCACCTGTCAAACCGGATGAGGTGGTACCATACAGGTCTGATCTATGAAGGCTTCATTTAAACAGGTGAACCCCTGCCCCTCAAAAACCATTAAAGACAATATTGACTCCCTTTCCCCAGCCTTCGTTGATCTCTGCAATCTCTCCTGCTCCACTGGAGTTTTCCTAACTGCACTGAAGCACTCCCTTATGCACCACCTGCTCAAAAAACCCTCTGCCGACCCCTACATTCCGGAAAACTACTGCCCTATCTCCACCACTCCCTTCCTGGGCAAACGCCTGGAGAAACTGGCTATCTCACAGCTGACCCTACACACTAAATCTATTGGTTGCTCCCATGACCATTAATCTGGCTTTAGAGCATCCAGCGGCACGGAAACTGCTCTTCTGAACACCTGTGAAGACCTGCTCTCAAATCTTGACACTAACACCCCATCTATCCTCATTCGCCTTGACCTCTCCTCTGCCTTCAACACGGTTCACCACAACATCCTGATCGTATGTCACCGTGACACCCTGGGAATCCCTGGTAACGCTCTGGCATGGTTAACCACCTTCCTCTCAGACCGTCCATCCTAGGTGGAACTCGGAGCCTTTCAATCAACTATCAATCTGTCAACCTGTGGCATTCCCCAAGGATCTAACCTATACCCCTGGTTCTTCAACGTCTATGTGGCTGCCCTGACATGGGTGATTGCCACCTTTACCTCTAACTTCCAGTGCTATGCGAATGACACGCAACTATCTTTTAGGCTACCCTCAGCCGCCTTCTCCTCCTCGCTCATATCGGACTGTCTGCTATTCAGTCATGATGTGCTTCAAACGACCTCTCCCTCAATGCCACTAAGACTTAGATCATTCGCATTGGGACCCCAGCTGCCAGTTTCCCACTTTCACTCTGGCCGGCCTCCCATGGCCCTGCACCTGCACCCACCTGCGAAGCAAGAAACCTTGGGGTCATCTTTGATTCCACTCTCTCCTTCTCCTCTCATATTTCAGGCATCTCTAAAAAGTCAAACTATCAACTACACCTCCTCAGGGTACTTTACCCTTTCTCACTTTCCCCCCGAGCCTCACTGTCTCTAGAGCCCTGGTTCTCTCCAGGCTGGACTATATGCAACAGCCTCTTCCTCAACCTCCCTTCTTCTGCCCTGCGCCCTCTGCAACTCATCCAGAACAGAACTGCAAGACTTATTCTTGGCCTCAAACCCAGGGACCTCATCTCTCTGGTGCTGAAATCCCTCCACTGGCTCCCTGTGGCTGCAAGGATCCAATTCAAGGCCCTTTGCATTTTCCACAAGGCTTTCTGGGACCTGGGACCCACTTACCTTCAACGCTGCCTACCTAAATACTGTCCCTCAAGAGCCCTCTGCTCATCTTCCTCCACCCTTCCACGAGTGAGCTGGTTCTACAAGCAGAGATTTGGTGGGAGATCCTTATCCTCAGCAGGTCACTCCCTCTGGTATAGCCTCCCTGCTGCCCTACATCTTCAGCCAGATATCCTGAAATTCCAGAAACTCCTCAAGACCTTCCTCTTCCTTATCTCTCCCTCCACCCTGTTCACCTAGTTCTCTGTCCTTTCCCTCACTCCCTCCTATTACTTACAGCATGCTGACTGGCCGCCTCAGAGTCTCACTGGTCCCCGGCAGCCCCGTCAGTCCTCTCTCGCACTTGCCTGAGGGACCTACACCCCACCCACACTCAACGCACTGAGAGAAATTAACCCAAGAGAGTGGCTCTCTCTGCACTTACCCCAGTCTCAACCTGACCAGGTGCACTTGACCCACCCCTCCCTTTGACCCTCTGTGCACTTGCTGGATCCGTACGCAACATGCCTGAAGATCGTCTGTCTGTTTCTCCCCTGTTTTCACCCCAATTGTACTGTTAAAACTGCAGAATCGCTGTCAGTCATATTTGCTATATCCCATACTGTTAAATGTATTTTATTCACGTACTCTGCCTGTGCAGACTATCATCCTCTTAGATTTTGAAGGGCTCTGAGTGACTGTTATATTTTCCCTGTGTTCCCACCCTCCTTGAGCGCTTTGAAACGCTTGCCTGTGTATAGGCGCTACATAAATAAACAATACCGTACCATACCAGGTACTCTATTGTGCCAGTCACTGCATCACAGATTGCCCTGTTCAGGGAAGGGCACGTGCTCTTCTTTTCACTGTATCAAATGCATCCTTTTTAGTTGAGCAGCATTTCCCCACTTTTTACTTTCATCAGTTAGGGAGCATTTAAATCAAGTGTTTAAACATAATTTCCATGTTTGCATCTGGCTAGGAAATGGGGATTTAGACAACTCTTCATTGATCTTTAAAATTTCCATTTGCACGTATACGCATTGTGTGGTTCACTTATATTAGAAACAGTAGTGGGTACTGCCACGTAGCCACTGAATGTGTTCTATCCCCTGCCTCATGATCACTGTCATTCATGGCTGATTACAATTCCATTGCATAAGTATTTCGATCTTCTATATTGAAAATTGACAATGCCTACATAAATCCCATAGTGGGTTCCAAAAGGGATATTAGCATCGTTGGCTGGTGTGGCAGCCAAATAGGTTGCTCAGAATGTGGGCTTCACCTACTAGTCTGTACCTACATTTTATAAAAACAAGATTCTGGCAATAAATTTGTCAGAGGCGGAGTGAAGCTCCATTGGCTCTGCCATGAAATATTCCTACTGGATTTCTTATAAGCATTTTTTTTAAATTATCCAATATATATATTTCATTCCCTTTTAAAGAGGAGAGTTGCATCCGTTGCAGGTAAAAACAGGCCTTTATTTTTTGTAGATCCAATGCGTTTCGGACTTGAGTCCTTCAAGGACCAAAAATAATCATAGATAGAAACATCCAATTTGTTTATATATTTTTGTTATTCTTTGATAATAAACCTGTCAATTACCAACAATCCCAATCAAATAACACATATCTGCCTGAAAAATCTCTGTAATCTGTCCAGAAAGAAAAAAACATAATGGTACTGATATCATTTTCAAAACAGTGTTTATCGTAGTTGTTATTGTACTGAGCAGCTGCAGATGTATCAAACTCATGAAGGTTACATGCCTCAACTGGCACTTAAATAGAAAGTGCTGGCTGATGCGTAGTCTCATCGACCCTTTGACTTGCAAACAGCATAGTAAAAGAAAAAGAAAAAGGGGAAGAAACTTTATAAGTATGAATGTTATAACCAGGACCTTCTGTTGCTGCCTATTTTTCAATTAAAAAGAGATTATCTGCTATGGGGGATTCTCCTGTATTGCTGCTAGACCATGAAGCTACCTCAGTGCTGAGAACGCTGAGTTTTACTGAGGGAAGCTTGTAATCTTTGTTTTTATTTCAACCTGCGTGGCGAAAATTCAATGCAATGACGTCCTCAACGTGATTACGTTATTGCGCTACTACACGCCATGCACGGTATGCTTTTTGCAAAATGTAAATATTAAGTTCTGTATATAAACTGAGAAAAACTGTTGAATATGCTATTGAATATTCCATTATTAGAGCCCTGCTGTAACTCATGCGTGTTCCATTATGTTCAATAAATACCAACTGTTGGTGTGAAGGTTGGATACATGTATGTACAAACATTTTCTGAATCATTTAAAAATACATTATTGAGCACCTGTGTTTCAATGAATATAATTCTATGGACAACAGCATGTTGTACAATGTAATAGAAGATAGTCTTAACTAGAAAAGACTTCAAATTGCATCTGTATCTTGGGTATAGTAAAAGACAGTTTTAAACCAGAAAACAGTTCCAATTACACTCCTTCTTCATTCCTCCTGGAATGACGGAATTTATAGTCTCTATCCAAAAGCATTCTCTCTGATTTAGAAGTCTGGACATCTCAGTTCCAGGAGGTCCGTTCTTGATCACCTCTAATATCTGAAACTTCATTCGTGACATCTGGTGGCACAGTTCTAAATGCTGTGCTACTGGTGATTTTGTGTTCCTTGCGCGCAGATTGGACTGGTGTTCACTCCTTGCTTTACGTGTGGACTGTCCTACATAGTATTTCCCATATCGACATTTAATGCAATAGATTATGTTGGGTGTTTCACAAGTGGCAAAGCATCTTAGTATATTTTCCTTTCCAGTATTAGCATGGTAAATGATGCTCCCTTTCGTAGCATAGCCACAATTCACACATTGAAGGCATTGAAAGGTCTCAGTCTTATTTGAAACTTCTTCCTTTCTTGTTATGTCATTATATGTCAATACATCTTTCATATTCTTGTAAGCAAACATAGGTCTTTCTCTAAACAAACTACCTCCTGTGTCATCTTCTGAAGGATAGACCAGTTTTTGTTGACAATATTTTTGATTTTCTGGCTTTGTAATGAAAGGTTTGATGCAAATACCAAGTCTGATGTTTTCTTATCTTTAACCTTGTATAATAAATCTTGTCTTGTCTGTTAGTTTACTTTTTGTCTGGCCTCTCTGATCTCCTCAGATGTATAACAATGTTCTAAAAATCTACTTCCCATGGCATTTAGTCGATCTACACATTCATTCTTAACGAAACTATTCTTTTAATTCTTAATAATTGACTGTAGGGTAAACTCTTGATCGTATTTGGTGAAAGGAAACTTAGGAGATGGAATACATTATTGAGATCTGTAGATTTCCCAAGAAATTGGTGGTCAATCCTTCTGTTGTTAATTGATATGATATGATACATGAGTTGTCATTTATAACACGCCTTGAATCTTAACGTCAAGATAATTAACTTTCTTACACCCAATGTCTGCTGTGAATTGTATGCAAGGGTCGATCTCATTCATGTATGTTAGAAATAGATTGAGCTCTTCTGTTGTTCCTTGTCATATACCAAAGATGTCATCAATAAATCTTCCCTAACACTTAAAGTATTTGTGCCATATGGGGTGATTCAGTACATGTTCTTTTTCAAATTTGTAAACGAAAGTATTTGCATGTGATGTTCTCATGTTAACCCCCATAGAGGTGCCTAACACTTGTAGATAATATTCTACGCAATAGCTAAAATAAGAACTTTGGACTATAAACTCTAGCAAAGCAATTAGAAAGATTTTTGAAGCTCCAATTTCATCTTCTTGTAAGAGGAGCTATTCAACAACCTCTTGACCTGATCGTGTGGTATGGAAGTGTATACATTTCTTCTTTACCTACTTTTTCGCATGTCCCCCTACCATCTGCTGTCCTTAGATCTCCATAACGCAGCCCCCTACTTGCCAAGACTTCTTTGTTGCCTGTTGCCCACCGCCTCTCCACTCCTTGGCTCCACTTCCATAGTCCATGCCTACTCTATCTGAGCCTTCCATGGAAATGGCAGAGGAGCTCCACAGTCTTCACTTCCATTGCGGCCATCTTAGGTGTATTAATTCAAGCAATATACTGCCCCTTAGCACCCCATTCATTAACCTGGGGTATTAATTGCTATAATGCTGCATTCATTGGACTTAACCGAATCTTAACAACCTGCTGCCCAAGTTAAAAGGCCCACGCAAACACACTGCATGCATTATATACATACTTTACATTTGCATGCAATCATTAAGTTCACAACAAACACAACAAAGTTTTCCATTTGTGAGTGGTAGTGCTTTGTTATTTATACATTTGTTTTCCATATATCAGTTTTGTTTATAACATATACACATCATTTGTACATTGGAAAGGACATTTGAGAGATGTTCTTGGGACCTAGTCTAACCCTCCATTTAGAGTCTCAGCAATAGTTGTTCACTTTAGTACTGGGAGAATAGAACACATGTATTTTCAAGAGCTCTGGCCAGAAGCTCCTTTTGGGATAGTAGAATTTGAATTTTGAAGCAACTAGATCCCAGATCAGTGAATGGTTTTGGATCATAACTCTTTGGAGAACTGCTAACATTAGGACCATCTGTTTCAGTAATCCTGATAGGTTTAGGTGCAGTGGCGTTCATGGAGCAGGTTTGGTCATGAGGTTCATTCAGCCTACTGTTTTACTTCTGTGGCATAACATTGCCATTAATGTTTATGTTTAAGCATTTATATAGCGCACCTTGTACCCGAAGGCTGATGGGCACAGACTAACACACAGGAAACATAGAATGAGGAAAAGACATGGAAGAGATCAGATTATTTATCCGCTAAATCACAAATGGAAAGGAAGTACTCTCTAGGCAAAAATCAAGGTCTTCAGCTGCTTCTTAAAGAGGTCTGTTGAAGCTATAGTTCTTAGCATAGGCGAAAGGGCATTCCAAGCAATTGGAGCTGCTGCTATAAACGATCCCTGCCATGCCTTATTGAAGATACTGCGAAAACTCTAAGAAGGTTCATGTTATCTGATCTTAACGTCCTGGCGTTGTGTTTCATGACAATGGCTTCTGTCAAATATGCTGGCATTTGACCCATAATACATTGATGAGTAATGAGAAGAAGCCTAAACAGAATTCTTGCCCTGATCAGTAACCAGTGAAGACTCCTTCTAGCCTCTCATACGTGATCTCTTTTACTTAAACCCTTCACTACTCTCACCGCCCCATTCTGGATCACCTGCATTGGAATTCTACTTGCGAGATGCCTACCAGTAGGCTACCACCATAATCCAATTTGGATCCAATGATGGCCCTAGCCAAAGTTTCTGAATTTTTTTCTGAAATGAAAGGGCATAGATGACGAAAGAGTTTGATGAAATATGAGGATGAATAGATCAGATTGTTCACCTGAGCCTTCATGGTCAGGTGTTTATCCAGGTATACCCCTAGGGTCTTCACCTCGCTCAAGATTTCAATAAAACAGTTGTCCAACTTAAGATTCTTATAATCAGCCCCCAGTTTCTCCAATTTACTGGGTGTGCCTACCAAAAGAAGTTCAGTTTTAGCACTATTCAGCGCCAGCCCATTTGTAACCATCCAATTTTGGATTTTAAGATAGATTTTGGTAATGAAGGCTTCCTCCTCTTGATAGATGCCCGAGATAGGTAAGACGCATTGCGTATCATCTGCATAGTTGGCAAATATGATTCCCTCCTCTTCCAGCATCTGGAAGAAGGGGATCATAAGGATGTTATAAAAGCATGGTGATACACATGCTCCCTGTGGGACCCCATATAGTAGAATCATAGGGTCGGCTTCTGCCAACTCACTGGCCACTCTGACTTGTCAATCATTCAAGAAAGAGGCTATCCATTGGATTGCTTCCTCAGAGAAATATGCGTTCTCCCTTAGCCTGGTGGACAAGATGGAATGATCCACCAGGTCGAAGGCCGCTGACAGATCTAAAATCATATGTAGAGCAATCTGTCCTTTGTCCATACATTGAAGGAGGTGAGATTTAAGGGCAAGAAGGCCCGTCTCTGTTCCGTGGTTGATGCGAAAACCTGACTGATAATTATGCAAGATTTGATTTTGTTCCAAAAATACAGAAATTTGGTTATACACAACGCAATCTAGAATTTATAATAGAAAAGCAGTGTTAGTGATCGGTCTATAGTTCGATGGTGTTAATGGACACAGATTGGGCTTCTTCAGAAGAGGCGTAATTCATGCATTTTTTATGTTATCTGGCACCCGATTAGGTTTAAAGGAGGCATTAACAAATTCAGGGAGAGCTGGGATCAGAGTGAGTAGGCATTCCTTGATTATAATGGATGAGCAGGGGTCTCCTTTACAGCTTGTGCTTTTGAGTTGACATATTGTTTTGGCTAGTTCATCTTCAGAGATTGACATACATCTGAAGGTGGGTGATTCTTTATCATTGGCAGTCAGAGAATGTAAATTATCTTCCTGTCCTTTTATGTTCAGGGCGAGTTGTTTTTTCTCTATTTTGGACATGGCTAGTTGAATTTTTAACAATAGGGTCTTGTATGGTTCCTGGAGTGTGTGATTGTTTTTGTAAAATTTTAAAAAGCTCTTTACAGTCAGATTTGGCATTGATGATTCTGTCATTAAAAGACTCCTTTTTTGCTATAAGGATCGCTTTTTTAAATTCTGGTGCAGATCATTAGAAAACCAATTGTTTTTATGTTCGGTTATTTTCACTTTTGTTTCAACTGGAGCAAACTTCTCTGTAGCTGTCTTTTGGCCTGCCACCTTCTGCAGTTACCCTGTTAAATCCAAAGTCCCCATGATTAATGTAATTCATTCAGGCCAGTGACCTTTCTGTCATTGCCTAGCGTGAGTCATAGTACCCTGAGACTTCTGGAAGCCTTACTTCTTCCATCCAGAGTCTCCAGGATACATGGTGATCCAGTCTGTCTTTTGGAAATACTGTCATCTGGCTCTACAGAGGAATGCTGTCTGATGTCAGCAGAGTGCAAGATTTGAGAGCTGCAGGTAGAGGCTCCCAGACGGGACCCCCTAAAAGGAATCCAGAATGAAGGGTTCTGTTGTGCTCCATACTTACCTACAGCTCCCTTCAATCAGCCTGTCCTCTTTCTCTCAGCAATCCACTCCCTCATTAAGGGGTTGCCCTCTTACATAACCCGTTTCCTCATCTCATCAACCAGGTACTTCCAGCTTTCAGGAAGCTCAGGGGCTTGGCCGGCCACCTTCTGCAGTTCCCTGTAAAATCCCAAGTCCCCATGATTCAGCACAAACAGAAAACACATGTAGCCCAGTACGGTGTCTGATCCTCATGGTCTGCCATAGTTAGAAACACTGCAATCATATCCCAGTCCCAGATGTCAAGTTATATGGGCTTCACGCAGATGCGGTTTTTAATCCAATAAACAGTTAATACACTTGGGCAATGTCAGATTTACTATAGGCTTAACTGACTAAATAACTAAATCAAAAAAATATGGATCGGAATGCTCAAAGAAGAAGCAGATTCTGTACAAATCGAGGGAGGTAAGACTACTCTTCAAATTACATCCTAATGCATTGTAGCAGCTTGAGGCTGCACAAGATGCCTCTAAGATTGGGGAAGTAAAACTCACTCTACTCTTGCATGGTAAGGAATCCATCAGATTTTCACAAACCCAGATTATCCTGCAGACCAAATGAAATCCAATGGAAACCTATTGCTCCAATAACAAATCAAAGATTAACTCCTGAAGGGGGGCGCTGTTGAGCAGCCGTCAAGATGGCTGCCTAGCTCTTGAGCTCCGTGCACAGCCGCTCTTCATCCGAGGACATCTGCGGGCTAATGCAGCTCTGCGCCTACCCGACCAACCCACTGGCATCCCTATAACTGTGGCTACGTGTTGCTGTGATCCTGGCTCGGATCGGACCTTGGGAGCCGGAGATCTACTTTGCGGGATCCTCGAAGCCTTCCTTTCCCGGCTCCCGCCACCACACTACGTCCTCCCCTGCCGCATCCCCCCACTGGCCCGCCTGCTGAGACGCACATCGCGGTGCCCTGCGATCTGCGCCAGGTGTGCCGCGGACTGGGTCGCACCCTTCGCCGGACCAGCGCCCGCTGCTTGGGCCGTGCCTTGCGCCGGCCATCCTGGACTTTCTCCCCGTTCTGGGGCCGGGGCCCTCGGCCCGGCCGGAGGGCCCAGTGCTGGGGGGCCCTGGGCCGTCCCTCCTCCGCGCTGCTCGACACTTGGACGGTGCGCCCCTCCTGGAGGAGCTGCGCCCGCCGCCGGGCTTGGCTGCGGCGCTCGACTGGGGCCCCGCTGATCTGACATTTGCGGCCTGGTTGCGGCCTACGGCCTCCGCTCTGCGCTGCCGCCGAGACCGGATCTACCTCCGGCGGCACCCAAGGACCTGAGGAGCTGCACCTACTCCCTGACTGGACACTTGCGGGCTGCATACCAGGTGAGGAGCTGCTGGGGCTGCTGCGCGCCGGAGCCCCCGTATCCGCTACAGGCCATTCTCGACCTGTGCCTCTGTCCCCGCGCGGCCCCGACTAGCTCCTGCGCCACCTTGGTTGGTCTCTGGGCCCGTGTCCCTGCATCCCGGCGGACCCGGATCGGCCCGCTGCCGCCTCCCTCCGGGCACAGCGGCCCCCGGATTAATACTGAGGCCCACACTTTGGCACAACCTAGCTTCCCTGCTGGTCATCACCTTCACGGCCCTATGCAATACCCGCTTAAGCACTAAGGCCCACACTCCTTCGGTTGGTACTCTCTATGGTGCTCACTCGGGGTCTGTTCTGGACACCATCATCACCCTCTAAGGCGGTTGGATCGCGCTCTCCCTGCTGCTATTCTATACTTCCCTGACGCCACAGCCCCTGCCGCCTCTGTCAGGATTTGTTTGAATCGGCGGGCTGGACCACTGTCATTTGCCTTGAACCTCTCCTACATCTCCTCACTCGAGTCTTCACTCTGGCCGCTCAGGGCCCTGCCACATCATTCACGATGTCTAACAGATCGAGGAATAACAATAAAACCGGGGCCATGGACAAATTCGCTAAAGCCGCCCTGAGGCCCGACTCGGCCCACGCACCAAGCGACCCAGCTGACGACCCGCCATGCGCCGAGGCACCCACTATTGACCTCACAGCGATAATGGAATCCATGGCTAGAAACTTTGCAGCTTTCCATGAAAAGCTCGATGACATTAATGCCAATGTAGCCTCACTCAGAGCCAAACTGGATCAGCAGGGGGTTCGAATCACAGAGACCGAAAACAGGATTGGAACCAATGAAGATAATATATCTACACTCCAGGGCACGGTGTCCACTCTGGTTTCGGATATGAAGGCGGTTAAAGCCAAATGTGATGACCTCGAATCTAGGTCGCGCAGAAACAATATACGCATCGTTGGTGTCCCTGAAAATGCGCTGAAGGTTCGACTGGAATTGGCGGTCGAGGATCTCTTGAGGGAACTACTGGGTAACCCAGACATGTCTCCCTTCTTTACCATTGAGAGGGCCCATAGGGCGCTGTCACCCCGGCCTAAACCCGGTGACTTTCCGAGACCCATCATTGCCAAGGTTCTGAGCTTCAAAGACCGCGACCTAATTCTCCGCCTCGCACAGGAAAAAGGCGAGTTACGATTCGACTCGCAGGTGATCAGGATTTTCCCCGACTTTTCCACCGGAGTTCAGCAGGAACGTCGCCAGTTCCTTGGAGTGAAGAAACTCCTCAGGGAAAGGAACATCCCCTATGCCATCCTCTTCCCTGCACGCTTGAAGTTTACGTTCAACGACAAACTATACTTTTTTACAGTGCCTTCTGAGGCGGTTAAATTCATCGAGGCACATGTTCCGCTCCACCCTCCGGCTGATGACAATATGAATAATGAGTGAATTCTATGATTGCTTTGCGATGCCTTGATACTATGCTTATATGTGGATCGAGTCCTGCCACTCTCTGTTCATATACATGAGTGATCACACCTCTGTATTCACTTGTATACAATGCTTTCCTATGTGGGCTTAATTATTGCTCTTTGAGGAGCAACTGTCATCCCGTCCAAGTTATTCTCCCACACTTACTCCTGCTGCTCTCTGACATGCACAGCTCCCTTGGTCTGGTTGCAACCGTTGCCCTCTATTCACGACCACTAGGGCATGTTTCTTCTCATGGCTCCGCCTGGGGTGGGTTGCTGGATCTCCGTGATGTGTGTGTTGCTCCCTGCGCTCCACTGGGTGGGACTGGGGTTTTCACGTTTTGTCCGCTAACAATGTTCGTTTTGTAACGGAACCAGCTGGTTCCTAGCGTGCTCCCGCACGGCAACGGCGCACCCCACTGCGATTGCACTGTTTTTGGATATGCCCTTGTTTTGGGTTAGCCCCTGTTGGGCTTTTGGGCAGTCTGGGCCATGTTGGGGCCGGCCCGGCTCTGCACAGTTGAGGGTGGGTGTTGTTCACACTGCTGAAGTTGGGTCAGCGGTGAGGGTGGGGGGTGGGAATGGGGTATTTGGAAAAAACGGCATACTAGGGCTCACGGCACGCACACTGGCAAAACATAAGCGCACTCCCGACCTCAACCCCGGTAATGCGCACTGCTGCTATACCTGGGATGTTCATTGATGCGGGTATACCGGGATTAGAGATCCGCCACTGACATGTCTACCGTCATAATGTCCTGGAACATTTGCGGATTAAGCAATCACACCAAGGCCCGCAAGATCATGGCCTTTGCTAATAGACATGGCTGTAAGATACTACTCCTACAAGAGACACACTCCAATGCCCACATTCCGGGCACCATGGCCCCGTCGTGGGGTCCCACTAGATTCTTTACTTCCTACTCCTCCCAATCCAGGGGAGTCCTCACAATGATCCATAAATCGATCAAATTCATCCTGCACAAAAGTTACGTATGTCCCGAGGGTCGCTATGTCATACTACACTGCACGATGGTGAATAGAGAATACCTACTTGTTAACACTTACTGCCCCAACGTTGACTCTCCTGAGTTCTTCGATGCGGTAACTGCCATACTGTTGGGCTACGTGGGGGTCCAGATTATATGGGGGGGTGACCTAAACCTTATCCTTGACACTGTCCTGGACAGGACTGGCACGTCCTCTCCAGCCCTAACCAGTGCCGCACGCAGGTTGCGTGGCCATATGCAGACGCTCAATGTTTGCGACGCCTGGAGGACAGTACACCCCTTGTGCCGGGAGTATACTTATTACTCATCTGTCCACGACAGTTCGTCTCGTATAGACCTGTTCTTAGTGTCCAGTGAAACCATGGGAGGGGTGGAGGGGTCCTGGATTCTCCCCCGCACTCTGTCTGACCACGCTCCAATCACACTTTCTGTGGGGCTGGGTATACCCACCCCGACACTGAGCACTTGGCGTTTCAAATCTGAGGCCCTCAGGGACATTGTCTTTAGGGCTGATATCCTCGCCGACATTATATCCTTCTTTGACCACAACTCTCTCCAAGACACCTCAGCCGCGGTTCGGTGGGAGGCCTTTAAGGTATACATCAGGGGGATGTCCATCTCACGGGAGGCCGGGGTACTGAAAGCTATCCGAGCCAGCCTTGATCGCTCTGAAGCTAAATTGAAACAGTTGGAGCAGCAATGCTCCACTGGCGCCGATCCCGCCTTACTTCTCAAAATCAGCGAGGAATTGCAGGCGTACAATGCGCTCACTACCAACGAAGTCCAGTACTTCAGCTGCCCACAGGCTGCCAGGAAATATGGCGAGGGTGACAGACCGGGGAAGACATTGGCAGGAGTGGTGAGGGGGGAATTTGGCCGAGCTCAGATCACCTCCATCAAAGACGCATCTGGCAACGCACAGTGGGCTGACCAACAGATTTTGGAGATATTTACTGAGTTCTACAGGTCCCTCTACTCCCAGCCTCCCGAACACTCCGAACGACACATGCGCGAGCTGCTTGCTCAGATCCCCACCACCGAAATTTCCCCTGCTGCCCGCGACCAGCTGGACTCCCCGGTAACGCTGGATGAGATAGTAACCTCCATCTCTAACCTGCCCAAAGGCAAGGCGCCGGGACCTGACGGCCTCACGGCTGAGTTTTATCAAGAACACGTGGCCATACTGGCTCCCAAGTTACTCGAGGTCTGGGTCGAAGCGCTCCGCTCCTCTATTCTCCCCCCGTCCATGCGTGAGGCTATCATCACGGTACTACTCAAGCCTGGCAAACCAGACGACTAGTGTGGGTCTTACAGGCCCCTTTCCCTCATGAACCTAGATACGAAAATCATTGCTAAGACCATAGCTAACCGCTTTCTCCCCTTTATGCCATATCTGGTCCATGAGGACCAAGCGGGCTTCATCCCCAGCAGGTCCACCTCTCATAATATAAGGAGACTGTTTAATGTTATGTCCCGTATAAATCAAGATGCTCAGGCCGTGGCGGTTACTCTGGATGCTCAGAAGGCCTTTGACATGGTCTCTTGGAACTACACGTGGCTGGTGCTGGAGACGATGGGAGTTGGCCCAAACATGATCGGGTTCATTAAGCTACTATACGCCTCCCCTGTGGCCCGGGTCAGGGCTAACTCCTTGACATCCGACTCCTTCACACTCTTCAGGGGTACCCGGCAGGGCTGCCCCTTCTCCCCGATCCTCTTTGCCCTCGCAATTGAGCCAATGGCGGATTATGTCCGTGCTCGTCATGCCCGCAAGGGGATACGGTTGAAGGATGACCCCGAAATCATATCTCTATATGCAGATGACGTGCTATTATACATTAGAGAGCCCGCGACCCACATTGACCCCATACTGAGGGACATCACCCATATCGGCACCTACTCTGGCTTCACGATCAATTACTCAAAGTCAGATATCTTCCCGCTCACGAAATCTACCCAACAACCCACCACTGAGTACCCCTTTCGCTGGTCCCCGGACGGTGTCAGATACCTGGGGGTGCAGATATCCTTGACTGAATCTACTCTGCTAGCCGACAATTACTCCACCGCGGCGCAAACCGCCGAGGCCAAGATGTCAAGATGGCGATCGCTCCCACTATCCATGGCTGGTCGTCTCTCCCTAATTAAAATGATCCTGCTCCCCAACCTTCTTTACACTTTTAGCAACGTTCCCGTGTGGCCTGGGAAGGCCTACTTCACTAAATTGGATACACTATGCGCTCAGTTCCTATGGCACTCCGGTGCAGTGCGTAAGAAGTGGACTGACATGGCGCTCCCCTATAAACAAGGGGGGTTCACTGCCCCGAATCTGCTACTCTACTGGACTGCGGCCCAGGCTCAACATGCCACCCACTGGTACCCGGGCTCCCCAACGCGTCCACATGTCAAGTTAGAGCGACTAGCGGCCGCCGGCACCAACATGATGTTCCTTATACTACATCGCCATTACACACCTGATTCACCCATTGACCCTGTCGCTACGACCATCCACGCATGGGACCGCTTGCTATGTCCGACGGACGGGTCCCCCCCCTACTACAGATGGCTCCCGGTGTGGCGTCTGCCTGACTTGGAACCCACACACGATAATGCCTTGGCCCAACACTGGGGAACGCTGGGGTATCAAGCACTGTCCGATTTCTACCCAGAAGGCAAGTTCATTGACCCCCAAACATGGAAGCAGGGCCACACCAGATCCGCCTTGGAGACCCTCCAATACTATAGGCTACGGGCAGCGTTCCGCACTGCATGGCCCTCATTTCCCGATGAGCCCCCGGATAACCCGGCGATCGCATACATTGCCAACTCAGGCGGCGCCCGCAGTGTCGTCTCTTCACTATAAAGGATCCTTCAGGAGTCCATCACAATCCCGGCGCTTAGGGCGCGCGACGGCTGGGCGAATGAGTTGGGCCTGGAGTTGTCTGATGGCGACTGGGGCGCAATGTGCTTACACACAAAAAAAGTCTCCTTCAATTTCCGCTACCGCGCCATGCAGTACAAACTCCTCAATAGGCTCTACTATACTCCACACAGGACTTCGGCGTTCGCCCGCGCCGCCGCGGCCCGGTGCCTTCGCTGTGGAGCTGAGGAGGCTGATCACCTGCACATGTTTCTGTTCTGCAGGGAGCTATCTGGGTTCTGGGAATGCATCTTGAAAACACTCTCTGACATAGCTGAAACTGTGGTTGATCCTGACCCCTTGTCGATTCTGTTCGGGGTCTGGAAAACCGATGGAACCAGACGCCTAACTAAGTTCCTAAACATAGGCTGTATGATTGCCAAAAAGTGTATACTCCAGAGCTGGAAAAGCCCCGCTCCCCCGGTCTTTCAGAAAAGGTTGCGCTTACTCACCTGGTCACGCAATTGCGAGGAAGAATACTTGTCTATGCTCCCCGCCCAGTCTCGCCCCAGGAGCATTTGGGCTGAATTTAACGCTTACCTTAGCATCCGGGGCGAGGGCACCCCCGAATCTGGTTTGTCCCCTGCCCCGTCGGACTCTGATCCCACTGGGTGAGCCCCTACTTTGTTCCTTTGTTTTCGGATTGGTATGCTCCCTCTCAGATACCGCCCGGCTGTCCATGTTGTGATTGCTGTATCCTTTATGATGTGCTGCTCCATGATGTAACTGCTATGCACCTATTGCCTTGTGTGTGCCTTGTGTACTTCTGCCGTTCAAAAATAAAAGTTTAAAAAAAAAAAAAAAAAAGATTAACTCCTGAATGATTATCTGAGGGCTACCAAATCCTTTCCATCTGCCAGTTTGTGAATTGAAAAAGTGAATGCCTTTAAATAAATAGAAATCAACTGATGAGTACCCTTTTCTGGAAATATCTCCTGGAACTCAGAAACAGTGAGTGGAATGGCGGGCTGTGCAAAGGGACTGCTATGTTTTACAAGACAAGGAAAGAACAATATCCATCCAAGGAAAACTGGGTGAATACTTTGCTGCAGGCCCGAAAATATGTAGCCTAACAGTAGGCATGCAATTTTCAAGCTGCGTTGAATGCTTCTTCTCGAAGACATCTTCGGGCCTCCCAAGCTCTACTCGAAGGCGGCAGGCTGAGGTTTTCACTCAACCAAAGAATGGCCTTTAATGCGCAATGTTGTGAGCCATCAGTAGTACGTTCAGTGCTGAGGGGATACTCACTTATAAAGCATAGATTTGATCCACAAATCTGGAAGAACAGAGCACTGCTTTTACAAGCTTGATTGACGCACAATTGATCAAGCCAGAGCTGCCATCCCATTCATGTTCTACCTCCAAACTCATGAGTAGGACTGAAAGAGCACTCCTAAAATAATAGCTGCAGGGGAGGAGTGTTAAATCCCAGCATTCAATTGCTCAAACCAAAGCAATAGAGTTGGCGAAAAAGTCCTGGCCCCCATACATTCTGTAGGAAAAGGCTATATGTTACATTAACACTATTAACACACAGCAGAGGTGATGCACCTTTGGTAAAATCTGTGGAACATGTGGAACAGCAAAATAGTTTTGTATCCACTTGGTCTTAGTATGTTCATCATACATTAAATTAGAATGAGAACAATATGACCCTTCATAAAACATTCAGGAATTCGGCCAAAGAAATGTTGTTAGGGAATAACAATAACGAGGCTCTGACAAGCGATGAATCTGCAGGCAGATTGGGGGGCACGGAACAGGAGTACCATTTCTACCTACGTTTTGCACTCTGCTTGCAAAACCACCTGGTGTTATGCCAACGCAACATTTTCATGCAGGCGCAAGACCAATGGATTCCTGTTGATTTGAACCTGGTAAAAGCAGGCAGATTCCATAGGAATCCATTGCAAATGCTGTCTTCTATGCGTAAATGGCACTGACCATTGGCACTTTTTGCAAAAGAAACCAGGCGATTTTGCCTGTTCTATCACTTTTATTTTACAACATGTTTTACAAATGTAGACAATTGCATAGAGGGGGCCGAATTGCATGTAAGTGCGGATGTTGGCAGTCACCTCCATGCAAACCTTTTGCAAAATAACCTCCTTAGAAAGAGCAAGATTCAGAGAAGGAACATTGTCAATGTCAATTAATGCTATTAACAATAATCTTCTGGTGAATGGGTCAAAATCAAAGATAATTATACACTGCACCAGATAAAAAGCCAAAACGTATGGATTGGTTAGTGGGGGACTCATGTCTGGAAAGGGTTCCATCACTACGATATTTGGGGTATACTTTATGAAACAATGTTCCAATGAATTCTATTAAAGAAAGATTAAAAGCACGGATGCAGTCTCTACTTGCCCAATTTATAAGAGTTTACTCAATGACGTGCAGAGCAGTGCACGTGTGCCGGCGAGCATTACAGAATAACTTCTGAAGAGGGCACGTGTGTAAATGGAATGGCCGTTGAAGGATGTTGTGCCTAAGGTCTAAAAGGCAGATCTTTGTTTCATTTATATCTAAGTGACATTGGCGAGTATCTACATCCTGGGGCCCTGGACACTCCGAAGGTCCAACATTTAAAACCTTTATGGTTTGCATATGTTGGTGATTTCTTTATTATTTGATTTACCTCCGATTGGCACCTTTTCTCAGCCTTTTCTAAGTTTGCGGAGATTCATAAATTAAAGATAAATTCGAATAAATAGGAAATCACACACTGCACTAATAAATGAGTAGTTAGGTCTTTTATTTGGAATCTTGATTGTGTGCCCCTTGAAAAAGTAGAGTGTTTTATATACCTGGGATTTCCTATCTTCGCTAAACAGAACGAAACCTTAATGGTTGTTTTCATGTGCCTCGTCACTGTGCCATCAAATAGTTCATGTAGATTCTCGTGATGGCAAATATTCAATTCTACCCAGTTTGAAATGTTATGCCTTCCACAATTGAGAGTAGGAGGTGGAAGACAGTACTACAAACTCTGCAAGGTATGCCCCTCCCTGTCTTACGTTACGAACTTAGGGGGTAATTCATAGAATTCAGCGCACAAGTGGCGCACGCGGCTGGCGCACAGTGTGCGCGTGCGAATCCCTGCGCCAGCCGCGTGCGCCAAAACCCATTTCCGCGCACAGCGTATTCATGGATTCCAGCCACCAAAACCAGCCGTGGCGCACAGTGGCGCAGCGACCTTGCAGCAGTGCCAGTTACGCCCCCAAGAACGCCATCCGCGCAGGGAAAAGCCATCAAAATCCCCAATCCAGCGCAAAGGGCTGCGCTAACCCTGTACCAGCACGGCAAGCGGGCTACGTGTATTTCAGGGGTTCACGTGAAGTTTCTCACGCGATCGGGCCTGGGGGAGCGTGCTACGTGTATTTCAGGGGTTCGCGTGAACTTTTTCACGCGATCGGGCCTGGGGGAGCGGGCTACGTGTATTTCAGGGGTTCGCGTGAACTTTTTCACGCGATCGGGCCTGGGGGAGCGGGCTACGTGTATTTCAGGGGTTCGCGTGAAGTTTCTCACGCGATCGGGCCTGGGGGAGCGGGCAACGTGTATTTCAGGGGTTCGCGTGAAGTTTCTCACGCGATCGGGCCTGGGGGAGCGGGCAACGTGTATTTCAGGGGTTCGCGTGAAGTTTCTCACGCGATTGGCCTGGGCGCGTGTATTTCAGGGGTGCGCGGGAAGTTCCACACGCGAATAGCCTGGGCGCGTGTATTTCAGGGGTGCGCGGGAAATTCCACACGCGAATAGCCTGGGCGCGTGTATTTCAGGGGTGCGCGGGAAGTTCCACACGCGAATAGCCTGGGCGCGTGTATTTCAGGGGTGCGCGGGAAGTTCCACACGCGAATAGCCTGGGCGCGTGTATTTCAGGGGTGCGCGGGAAGTTCCACACGCGAATAGCCTGGGCGCGTGTATTTCAGGGGTGCGCGGGAAGTTTTACACGCGATTTCAGCAGGGTACGTGTATTTCAGGGGTGCGCGGGAAGTTCCACACGCGAATAGCCTGGGCGCGTGTATTTCAGGGATGCGCGGGAAGTTCCACACGCGAATAGCCTGGGCGCGTGTATTTCAGGGGTGCGCGGGAAGTTCCACACGCGAATAGCCTGGGCGCGTGTATTTCAGGGGTGCGCGGGAAGTTTTACACGCGATTTCAGCAGGGTACGTGTATTTCAGGGGTGCGCGGGAAGTTCCACACGCGAATAGCCTGGACGCGTGTATTTCAGGGGTGCGCGGGAAGTTCCACACGCGAATAGCCTGGGCGCGTGTATTTCAGGGGTGCGCTGGAAGTTCCACATGCGAATAGCCTGGGCGCGTGTATTTCAGGGGTGCGCGGGAAGTTCCACACGCGAATAGCCTGGGCGCGTGTATTTCAGGGGTGCGCGGGAAGTTTTACACGCGATTTCAGCAGGGTACGTGTATTTCAGGGGTGCGCCGGAAGTTCCACACGCGAATAGCCTGGGCGCGTGTATTTCAGGGGTGCGCGGGAAGTTCCACACGCGAATAGCCTGGGCGCGTGTATTTCAGGGGTGCGCGGGAAGTTCCACACGCGAATAGCCTGGGCGCGTGTATTTCAGGGGTGCGCGGGAAGTTTTACACGCGATTTCAGCAGGGTACGTGCATTTCAGGGGTGCCGGGGAGTCCTACATGTGATTTGACAGTGTGGGTCCTCCCAGGTGTTCCCTGTACACCCTCCACGGCCCCTGAAGGCAGCCCACACCACAGGGGACTACCCTGCATCCCTGGTCATGTCCCGCAGGCAGCCCACCCAACATGGGCATGCCCCCCAGCAAAGGCACATGTCTCCTTGAACTAATGAACACCAACTCATGTCCCCCACCACCCCCACCCCCCAGCACTGTGGGGCACCTGCCAGCAGGCCCCCACCCATGTCCAACTCATGTCCCCCACCACCCCCACCCCCCAGCACTGTGGGGCACCTGCCAGCAGGCCCCCACCCATGTCCAACTCATGTCCCCCACCACCCCCACCCCCCAGAACTGTGGGGCACCTGCCAGCAGGCCCCCACCCATGTCCAACTCATGTCCCCCACCACCCCCACCCCCCAGCACTGTGGGGCACCTGCCAGCAGGCCCCCACCCATGTCTAACTCATGTCCCCCACCACCCCCACCCCCCAGCACTGTGGGGCACCTGCCAGCAGGCCCCCACCCATGTCCAACTCATGTCCCCCACCACCCCCACCCCCCAGCACTGTGGGGCACCCTCCACCAGGCCCTCGCCCATGTCCCATCCATGCCCCCCTGCACCTGGGTCCCAACAATCCCCAATCATCTCCGTAATGGCCATCCTCCCCTGCCAAAAGGCCCAACCAACTATCACATCCACCCACATATCAAAGGCAATTACATGTTACACACCCAATGTAAATAATGCAAATGAACACATGTCTGTCACACACAATGGCTGCAAGTGAATGTTAAAACACCCAACATGGCATGCATGAAAGTAATGAGATGATACGACACATTGAAGGATGAAAATAAAAATGTATTGAAAATCAACTAGAATGGAAATGAAATTAGAAAAACCACAAAGCAAAACAACAAAAAGAAGATGAATGTCCATGAAAAAAATCCAAAAAATCAAAAAATCCATAGAAGAACTATTTACAAGACAATCCCGGGTCCATGAGCCCAACCAAATGAAACCTAACTATGTCAACTAACTAAAAACTGAACTATATACAAAAAAGTGGCGCATTGTCCAATCGCAACCAAATAAAAAAAAAATAATTAAAAGGAAACCTACCACTAACTATATAACTATATACAATGGCAGCGGGCAAGTCCTGCGGCTCACTCTGTGATGTTGCCGGCCAGGGCATCATCGAACTCCATGTCGATGTCCTGGAGGCGGGACTCTGTCCTGGCCCCGAGGTCTCGCAGGGATAACCCCATGTTCACCTCAAACTCCCTGCGAGCTTCCTCGAGGCACTCAGCCCGCCTCAACGCCCGACGCATGGAGAACTCCGCCCTGACCATGGTGAGCCGCTCCTCTTCCGCCCGCTGCCGCTCCGCACCTATCCGCTGGACCAACTGCTCCCACACGGAAGACACTACCATCCCAGGGTTCTCCTGCCCTCCGGCCGATGCCTGCCCCTCTGATCTTGATGGCCCCGAGCCATGATGCCTCCCACGTCGAGCCTGCTGCTGCCTCCGACGCCACTGCCCCTGCCAGCACGACGGCATCCAGGATGATGGAAACCACCGACGCCGTCGTGCACGTGCCCTGCCCGATGATGCCGTCACATCCTCCATCTGCTGGGGTCCAGTTGCTGTGTTGTCCACCCCTGCTGGACCTCTGACTCCCGACTGTGGCAGGGATGGGATCCCCACCGAGCTGGCTGCATTGGTCAGGGCAGGTCCACAGGGGGCCCTGGTGGCATCTGGGCCGGAAGACGGCAAGGAGAACGACTGGCGTATAGTCTCCACAGAGGAGGAGAGGGCCGCCAGATTGGCTGACACATGCAGGAAACCCCCGAACATGGCCGATCCCAATTGGGCCACGTCGGCACGGTGCTCTTCGTGATGACGTGCGTGCTCCTCCTGGGAAGCACGCACGGCATCACGAATCACAGCCGTGCGCATCGCGACCCCAATCAGGACCTTCTCCACACGGCCAGGGGTCCCCTCGTCCGCAGGTGGAGGGGAGTCAGATGACATGGACATCCCCTCTACCTGCGGACGGGCCTGGGACGGGGCATCCCTGCTGGTGCAAGGTGGTGCACCCACAGGTTCAGGGACAGCGACATGCACAGGCCCCTCCACGGTGACCTGTGCTGCCTCCTGCCCCTACCCCTGGACTGCACCACTTGCACCAGCAGGAATGCCCCCACCAGGCCCCATGTGCGCCTCAGTGGCGGCCTCCTCCTCCTCTGTGGAAACCACCAACCTGGATGGCTCCTCGCCGTCTACCGCCGTAGCAGGCCCCTGTGGGGGCTCACCCACCCCTTCCGCTGCAGCCGTGGGGGCATCCCCGCCGCCTTGCTCCACAGCGCCGTCTCCGCCCTCTCCTTCACTAGCCGCTGCGTAGAGGGAGACATAGAACACAAGCATCAGGGTACTGTACAATGGTCCCCTAGACAAGAAGCAATAGCAGATGAGTGCCACTGTCAAAGTACACTTCCATCATGTCACACCACAACACATGTGTCAGTCCAGGCAAAACACACACAGTGACAGTCATGGTGCGTGCCATGGACATTTCAATGCATGTCCAATGGACTCTCGAATCATACAATGTAATGGGACTCACATGCATCATGGGTCATGCCTATAACATGCACACACTTCACCTCAGTCACATCCATCTGGCCCCGTACACCCCAATCACAGTGCATACAAGGATGACTAGACTGCATCAGTGAATCTGTACATTGTCACAGACATGTGTCATGCATCCATGGCACTCACAAGTCACAGACACGCAGGTCAGGCACACAGACATGGATACCACATATGTATCTGGCATCAGCACCCATCCCTCGCCCCCACCCATGTCCAGGAACAGAGACTGCCATGCTCTCATGTGTGCAATCTGCACAGGGCTCCCCATGTCGCATTCAAACACATGCAACAACCGTGCGGTTCACACATTACAGGGCGCACATGCATTCCCATGATGTCCTTGCACACATACATGCGTACATGGCCTATGTCACACATGCAGGCAAGTATCAGACAACCAGCACACTGCAACATGCCCTGTCTCACACAGCAATGCTTGGCCACTTACCGCTCAACTCCAGACGGGTCTCCCTCTCAAGGACCTGGGCGTGGAGCGCTGGGTGTGCGCGTTCCAGGACCCTCAACTGGATGGTACTCATGCGGCCCCGGCCCCCCTCCACGAGGCGCCGGGCCTTCATGAGGGTCCTGGACCTCAAGTCCTCCCAGCGCTTCTTGACCTTCTGGATGGTGCGGGTTGCCACCCCCTCCGCGTTGATGGCAACCACACAGTCGGCCCAGATCCTCTCCCGTCCTACCCTGTTGGCGCGGGACGATCTGAAGAGGGCATCATACTGCCCCAGGACTTGCTCCACCAGGACACCAACTTCGGTGGCAGTGAAGCTGGTGCCCCTCTGCCCCTCTGGCCGGGGGTTGCCACTGGGGTCAGATGTGGATGTGCCCGACATGGCAACCCCAGGGGCAGGAGTGGGTGGGCAACTGGGTCCTGGGGCTGGGCTGTGGAGCGATGTTATTCGAGTCTGGAGTCTTCTGTACCAGCAGGGGTGGACACAGCAACTGGACCCCTGCAGATGGCTGATGTGCAGGCACCAAATGGCAGGGCACGGTGGCAGCAGGCAGGCAGGCAGCAGCAGATGGCACGTGGGAGGCTGCTCGGGGCACTGGGGGGCAGTGATTCGGCCTTCTGGGCAGGAGCGTGGTCTTCCGTGTGTTTTCGCGTGGCCAGCTTGATACGGAGTGATTTGGCACGTGAAAATCCTGCACGTCAGTGTGAAAATCGAGGAAAGGCCCTTAGCGCGTAAGCGCGTCAGCACGCGTACGCGATTTCATTGGACCAAAGGCCCTTGCAGCGTAAGCGCGTCTGTGACGTTTTGCGCACGGGCGTTGCCCTGGCAGGGCTTGGTGATCCCGCGTGCATTTATGTTCTGTACGTGCTTTTCGTGCGGTGCGTGTGTTTTCCATCCGTTGGGGTTCACACGCTATTACTTCACAGCGGGTGTTGGCTACGCGTTCTTCTACACGCAAGGCAGACGGTGAGTGGTACCCCACTCCCCCAGGCCCGATCACGTGAGAAAGTTCACGCGAACCCCTGAAATACACGTACCCCGCTCCCCCAGGCCCGATCGCGTGAGAAAGTTCACGCGAACCCCTGAAATACACATAGCCCGCTCCCCCAGGCCCGATCGCGTGAGAAAGTTCACGCGAACCCCTGAAATACACGTAGCACGCTCCCCCAGGCCCGATCGCGTGAGAAAGTTCACGCGAACCCCTGAAATACACGTAGCATGCTCCCCCAGGCCCGATCGCGGGAGGAACTTCACGCAAACCCCTGAAATACACGTACCCCGCTCCCCCAGGCCCGATCGCGTGAGAAAGTTCACGCGAACCCCTGAAATACACGTAGCCCGCTCCCCCAGGCCCGATCGCGTGAGAAAGTTCACGCGAACCCCTGAAATACACGTAACACGCTCCCCCAGGCCAGATCGCGTGTGTGACTTCCCGCGAACCCCCGGAATACACGTATCCCGCTCAATCGCGTGTGTAACTTCCCGCGCAACCCCGAAATACACGTGCCCCGCTCGCACAATTGCTGTATGTTGCCACTTTTGTAATGCGCAGGGACGCTACCGCCTGCCTTCGTGTGGCGGACGTGTATCGGCTTGTGCGTGTCTTTCGCTGTGCGTGGCTTTGCCCTATTCGATTCCATGAATACGTGTGGTTCGGGTGCGTGTGGGCGTTCCGTCTGCTTCCCTGCAGTACATCCCCAGTTACGCCCTTGTTTTCGCGAGTTGTTCCCCATTCCGCGCGTTACGCCCCGTGTTCCGCCCACTTTCTGGTGTATGCGCCGAGGTTGTGCGCTTTCACTGTGCGCATCGCGCACGTCTTTTGGGATGTTGCAGTGACGTGTGCGCCATGCACGGGTTTGGCGCACATCCCGTGGTTAACACGCGCAGGGACTTCCATGAATCGCACGCGTGCGCGTGCGCCTGTTTTTTTCCGCTTGCGCCTGCTTGCGCCTGCTTGCGCCTGCTTGCGCGAAGATTTTCGGCGCACGTTTGTTCCATGAATCGGCCCCTTAGTCTTTTATCACTTAAATGTAGGGCCCACTGGAAATGCTTGTCATTTTATTGTATTATGTCCAGCTAGCTCATCCTCACTATATAAAGAACTTAATAAGGTTCTGAAGAAACAAGGTGATGTTTTTATATGTGATTTGTATGATGCCTTAAATCAAATACTAGCTGGCCTGCGTCTTAATGAGTGACCTTATAGACAACATACTGAGGGTTATAAAATTACCTTATCGTCAACATTAGATTGATACGTTGAATCTGTTTCATTCCTATGAATCTCTTGTGCATTTCAAGTTTGAAACTAAGTTGATTGGAAGTGTTGCTCCATATCTCATTGTGTATCCACATAGTTTTGTGAGGCCACTTTTTCTCAGATTTTGATGAAATCAAGGACCCACGAAAGAGAAACTGCTACCTAATGGTATGTTGTCGGTCGATCATGGATCCTGTAGGTTCTGTGGATCACGTGATGGTATTGAAAACATGAAAACATGGAACATTTGATTACTGCATGTGTTGAACTTCGTGGCCCTCGTTAATTGTATTTTAGGAAATTTGTACAAATGTTAAATGTAATGATGTGTGACTCTTTTATGCAATTCTGCCTAGCCGGTCAAACTAGTTTGCTGGTTTTACCTGTAACTGTTTTTTTTTAAAATGTATGAAATTGGAGTGAAATACGGTTCAAGATCATTTTTTGGACTTAGCGAATTGTGTTTTAGGAAATATTTTCAAATGTTAAATGCAATGACATGTGATTCTTTTATGCATTTGTGCCTAGTCGGTTGAACTACTTTGCTGGTTTTGGCTGTAACAAGTTAAAAAAAAAAAAGAAAAATTAAGATTTCTATTCTTTTTCTGTTATTACTACTCAACTTTTATGACAGAATTTGTATTTTGTATTTTTATGAGATGTGTAATTACTCTTGTCTTATTATCTGTATTGAATATTAATCTGTTCACCTTTGTAAGTTTTTTTTAAACTGAATAACAAATAAAAAAATAAATGAAAAAAGGCAGTTTGAAGAAATATCCTAGAACAACATGCCGAGTGGCTTTCCAGAACTTTAAACACTAAACATTTTAAACACTAAACACAGCTTGTTTAGAAGAAGACACACCAGGCAAAAATTGGTCCCTGAAGATGGTCCTCTGGACCAAAATGCATTGGACTTTTTAAAACAGCCTGTGTCTTTGCAATAAACACTCTTTTTACGGATACTTTGTTGAAGGTTCTTCAAGGTTTGGCAAAAGGAATAGAGACTCCAACATGGAATTTCATGTAGAATGTTTTGAAGCATATTTATAAAGTGTGTGTACAAGTTTATGTGAGCCACTCACATGAGGTCCTTCCAATCTCCTGGGTAAGCCCAACCCAGGTACCATTCATATATAATTTTGACACCTCACAGTGCAAGTGAGAACATTTTGGCAACAGGACCACATTACTGATTTAAGATGAATGAATATTTGTTTTCATTTTTTGAAAGATATTAAGCGGTCCCCACTCAACCAGGTTCTTTCATTCACATTTCCGTTGCTATCTCTTTTGCAATTTTATTCAACAAAAATTGTTCCTCTTCTAATCTTCACTAATTTATGGTTTGGACATCAGATTGGTTGATGCCAGGGTTTGTTTAAACACATTCTAGGGTATTATCTGGAAATGGACTTTGGGTTTGACTCTTTCCACACCGAATACTATCATAAGACATGAAATGGGTCTAATTTCTTTGCATACGATAATGACCTGGAGTCAGCTTTGTACTTTTGCTAACATTCTTGCCCCTTATAAGAACTCTTTGTACAAAGATTTGAATGGGGACTTACTGTCTGGATCAGATGGCTCTCTTAAGGATTTTAGTAGAAAGATATGTGTGATTCTAGAAAACAATCAGGTTGGATGCAGATTAAATAATAGCGAATCCAACTAAGACTAAGAACTAATTATATGAAACTGGACAGAAACAATCGAACAATTGGGACAATGCTCGATGTACAAGGAATATGCTGGTTTTGATTAGAAATAGACATACATTGGGCTTCATTACGAGTTTGCTGGTCCGGAAACAAGGGTGCCGGTAAGCTCACCAGCACCCTTGTTTCTGGATGGGAAAACTCTGAGTCTGCCTGCCATGGCCGCTGTTCCCGACAGGTCTGACCCTGCCGGGCGCTGTGGCCACGGTAGGCAGACTGTTCATGGAAGCACCGGCACTGTTGCTAACGGTGCCAGTGCTTCCATGTCCCCACTCCCATAGAGTCCCAAAAGACTCTATGGGAATGGGGACTTACAATTTGCTGTGCTTGACTTACCGGGCCACCAGCCTCGTAATGAGCCGGTGGCACCAGGAAGTCACGCGCTAATTAAGTATTACGGGTCCGCCTGACCCGTAATGAGGCCCATTGTCTAGGTATATTTGTCTATTTTCTTGCAATTGGAAGAGAATAATTTATACAAAATGTGTTGGGAAGGGGACAACCCCGTCCCTTCCCCCTTAGCACTTTAGATGCATTCAAAGAACTATGATAGGCCAGGGGTGGGGGGCGGTGTGGAGGTGAAACAATCACCTCCCAATATAAAGGACCCCACTTAAATATGATCAAATGCAATCAACCCACATAGTGCAGCAAAGGGCACAAGCAAAATTGCTATTTTTGCTAGATGTTCGCAATCATAGTTAAGAGACATTCATGCACAGCAAATGCGGCATTGCATGTATGAGACCCAAATTGCGAGGCGAGGGAAATCTCAAACTATGACCGAGATCCCATGAGGACAGCCCACACGCCCAACCGCCACAACGCCTATTCATTGTTCTAACAGTGTTGTAAATACGTGTTTTTTACTCCAGAGGAATGGGCCCTACAAGACAGTGATCAGAGACCTGCGCCTGGTGTGCATGTTATCACACACTGGCCAAAGCATGACCCAGCCCATCCACAGGCAACCATGAGTTATAGCCCATATAACTGACTGAGCCCTAAGACCCTTGAATTCCATGGCACCAGGTGACCTTCGACCACCAACCCTAAATTAGCAAGTCCTGAATGTTCAAAGAATGTGAACATGCACGTCTTTCAATCACAATCGTATGATTTGTATTGCGAGGTGCTGGGAGGGATAAATTATAGTTCAAACCAAGGGTGGAGACCTTGCAGCCGGATGGCGCGACAGTTAGGGAGTGGAATGTGTGTGTAGGGGTCAAAGTGCCCCACAATCTCCTTTTAGCCAACCTTAAAATCTGTCAGGTGCACAGTATAATGACAAAGTAGCATTGTGTTAGGAGTGTAGTTAATTTGCTCTTTGACCTTCATCGTGAGAAGAAGATGATCACTGCAGTACCCATGTGATGGAAGACGGACAGACTGGGCTGGAACCAATGATCTGGCATCTCTTATGGAGAAGGAGGATTTTGTATAGGCGGACACCAACCAGCCGCACAGGTTTTTACTGTATATATGATGTAATCAATAGCAATGTTTTCCTTTATAAGATTCAGCTTGTACTACTTTTTGGCTGAACGTTCTTAGCAGCAAAGTTCTTTGCTGTTGCTCTCATCTGTGTGTGAGATTAAAACGTGTTATCCTTACAAGATCGACTTGGGACTTTCTTCCCTAGCGGGTTGTATTCTCTCTGGTGTGAGCGTTCAGGGACTTGCCTTCCAACGTAAATTGAACCAACTGCCCACGCTTGAGTGCAATGGTCCAAGATTGGGGTTGGTAAAATCTGCAAGATTCTGCCGATTTTATAAGAGGGACGACTTGCCCCAAACCTTGAAACACTTAACATTACATTGTGAGTTAACTGGCCATCTGAGGAAATTACATTTCAAACGATTTGTGTTTAGACATTATGAATATGCTAGCGACTTTATGGAAGGCAATAGTATGGCTCTGCTATTCGTACTTTATAGATTGATAACGATGCTATTTGATATGCTACACACCTAGATCCATTGATGGTTGGCTTCGGAGAGTGCAAAAAGACTTTTTAGAAAGTTAATATTGGAAATGTCAAGTAGTTATGGGAATGGATCCTAAATTTGAATGGAACTGTTCTGTGATTATGTATGTTGTAAAGTTTCTATTCGTATTACGTCGTGAGATATTTTATGTGTGTAAGGTTTCTCTTTACCTTTGTTTTGTAAAACAAAACAAGAGCATCATGTTATTACTAGTCTTTACAATTTCTAGTCAAAAGAAAAACATGATGCAAGCAACATTCTTCAGTTCAGGGTTGTGTGCAGGGAGGCTGTATTGCTTAAAATCAAGTGGCTGGAGACATACCTGCTTAAGAGGTTTTATTACACTAGAGCTACTTCATATATGTGATTAATCTATTAACTTTAATACAGGTGCTTGTGCAGGCAGAATCGCTATTTAAATCAATCAACTGAGACAGGACTTTGGATTCGTTTCAGCTAAACGGCTGCAACTGTTTTTTCGGCAGAAATAACCGTAACAATATGGCACGCTAATGTAACAAGCAATGTAAATAGCAGAGGCTGCTTAAAAGTGCCCTTTAAAAACCAACTGATGTAATGTAACAAGTGATTGACATAACAGATGCTGCGTAAACAATCAAAAAGCATTGTGTCCCTCGTCATCTGACATCAAATGGTGTCACTTTACTATAGAGTATTATATACCATTAGTCTTGGTTTGTAGTGTGTTGATAAAGAAACACATCAGCCCAAACTAAAAAGTGCTGTGTAGTCCCTGCTCCTTATTCTGTGGCAAACTCCAGTGGAATCCAGTACAATCAGCCTAATTACCTAATACCACCTAGATACCACCAGACGATATTCGCGTTACCATCACTTGGGGCGTTATTACCACCGGCGGTATTAACACTGGATTACAAGTGGTAGTAGGTGGTATAAGTCCCCATTAATTGGAGTCCATATGACTACATGGGGATTTTGGTGGTACTAACACTGGGGGTAATACCGCTGATTTCGCCGGTTTAGGGCTGTAAGGCAGAGGAATTACCTCCAGCATTCTGCCTTACCTACAAACATGTAGTTCGGTGGTGTGGTAATGTGGCAGTAATGCAGTGGTAACTTGTTACCACTGCATTACCACCATCTTTTACCACACCTCCGAACTCGTAATGAGGCATTTGTAAGGCGCGTATACATCAAGTAGATTGTGTTTCAAAATGCCCACAAGGCAACAGGGAGGGGACATGGCAATGAAAGGCAATTATTATAACAATGAAGAAAGACAGAGGCAGTCCTACTAGGCCTTGTGAGGTGATGGGGGAGAGGGGGTGGGTAAGTGCTAGGCATGCCACGAAGGAAAGTGCTAGGGAGTACGTTGTAAGCAACTATTAAGTGCCAGGCAGAGGTCACTTGCTGAGAGTGGTCAACTGACAAAAACAATAAGTGCAGGCATGCGAGATAGCACAGGCCAGTGGGAGCCAAACGGCAAGTGCTGGGAGTGGGTCTAAGGTGAGGCTATTGGAGGTATGAGGGGGGGGCAGGACCCAGAAGGACACACAAGGGCCATGGTCACCAATATCAGCGACTGTGTGGTTTAGCAAGGGAGGGAGCGGGGGGAAGAGGAGGTGAAAAGGGAAGTCTTGTGGAGCCCGAGACGTTTGTTATTTTTCTTTTTCCATTAACCCAGACGGTGAATATGGATATCCCCGTCTATTGGCTGTTGGTAAGACTTGCCCCAAGAGCTTCTACTAAAACGGACATGTGCTAGAGCACTGCCGAGGCAGCGCTTTTGGAAGCCCGGAAGTAAAGAACCATGTGGTCCCAGGATGAAAGATAGAAACCAAAAACGGACTACAAGTGTTTACATAGTGTTTCATTGTGCTTTAAGGGCTGGGGGGATACCTAAACGGATGTAGGACAAATGTAAGGGGACAAGAGCACAAAGGGATATAAGGAAATGCAAACTGCAGGCAGGTTGGGTTATTAGTGTGGGTATTGGGGTGATAGGATAATATCTGTTTATGATGGTTGCAACCACCCAATAAATGTAGTCTTCCTTTGTCCATTTCTGATACGACTCCTGAGTAATTTTGTCTGATTTGTACGTTCATAATGTACACTTAGAACACCGTGTAGCCCTGGGGGCATTATTAATTCAGCGTTTGCCTATGCTGAAATGAACTTGGGGAGAGTGCTTAGGGCTTAGAAACCCTATGGGCTGTAAGCACTTTATAAAGACAAAACATATAGATAGATAGATAGATAGATAGATAGATAGATAGATAGATAGATAGATAGATAGATAGATAGATAGATAGATAGATAACAGGGACACATTGACAAGGCCTGCCTGGGACCAACCAAGGAGAGTTTGTTGCCTGCAATGCTATTTTATAATGGTGGTATGAAGAAATGGTAACTCACCCAAGCTCCATCTGATCGTTTTCACACTGTTTGAAATGGCGGCACATTTCTTCTCTAATGATTAATAAACTCACTGATAGGCAGCGCTTAGCTTAAGCACTATATGAGGGTGATGGATCCAAATACTCATTGCTTCGCAACTGGTTAGTGCATCGGTTCCCTACCTTTCCTCCGGCTGGCAGCTGTGACCATACTATGGCTTCTTTTCTTCTTTGGCTATTTCCTGTTTTTGGCTGTATGCTGTTGGAACTAGTTCCACTGCAAAGCCTCTAATGAGTGCTTTGCCTGGCGTTCAGTATTCCCTTCCTGCAACTACCGCTATGCACTGAGGCATGCACCCTGGCAGCAGAGTAGATTCAATGGCATCCATGTGCCATTGGCCAAGATCCACATTCCCCCTGCTTTATCCAGACTCCTTGCACCGATGTTTTGGGTAAAGATGGGGCAGTATTAAAGTTTTACTTAATTTAAAATGTATCCTGTGTTGGTCAACAGTGGGCACATGCACCTTGTGGTTAATATGTAATCAAACAATTGGATTTACATACGTTTCTGTCTCCCAAATGAGCACAGCGTCCTTAGGGAAACCATGCGATGTTCTCTTGATAGATATTTAGTGTAACAAGCTCATTTTTCCAAACACTTTCTTTATTTATCTATTTTTAACACTTGAAAATGTGTGTTTATAGTGTCCCCGCCGCATTACATGTTTCAGGCGAAGTCACACTTTATCAGGTGCTAGGGCTCAGCCATCAGTGGACTCAAAACTGACAGTGACGGCATACTTACTCCAACTGCATGGTACACTGATCCCTGCACAGATGCCCCTAGCATCACCATCATCTGTCAACATGGATCTTCAAGATAACCTCTCAGTGCGACCCCATAATCTTGACATTTAAGGAACTAGAGAGATAGATCCAAGCCAAAAATGATACCTGGATTCTTCACTATCTGGGATCAATTAGGCGGGTTTACTGGCTCAGCTGGCCACAATGGGAGGAGCTGGGAACCTGGCCAATGTACAGATCAGAATCCCTGTGTGGGGTTTCATTTAGTTGTGAGTCAACCATCAGTCCATTTTGAGTAGGCATTGGCAAAGATATCTTTAGTCCAAATCTGGTTAGTTGTGGAGTTGATAATGATTTCTGTGCTAACTTCATAGTTGGGGTACATTAGTCCAAAGAATTATATGTTGAAAAGAAGAGGAGAGAGTATGGATAAAGAGTGAGGGAAGTGGAGAGATGACTTGGAAGCCATAAGAAAGGAAAGCAGCAATGCCCGCCAGTACTCAATCTTGAATCCCTGTCTTTGACACTTGATTAGTTGGGGTTGGGTGGTTTACTTTCAAAATTATAAGGGACTGAGTTGTTCTAAAGCCACTTTTGAGGGGACCCTCCAAGACTCTAATATTCTCCACCCACTTGAAAATGTCTGTGACCTCCAATTTCCTATCCAGCAAGCAAGTCCATCACATCCATCAACCGTTCTCTCTATAGTGATAATAAGAGACAACGTCTGCTCTATTGATTTTAATTGGGCTCCTGTCGCTTCTAATTCCTGTTCACACGACACTCCATAGCCTCCATTGATGTAGAAAACCTCGCAACTGAATTCACTGTCTGCCGGAAACTTGATATAGCTGCAATGACGTTGAAGAAGCCCTTGGAGATCTTCACACTGAGAGTCATGGATTCCCTTCTTCTTCAGCACCTTTCAAATTCTTTATAGTTAGGAGAAAAGTCCCTCTTGTTTCTCTTTTTTCTTCTGCAAGCCATCTGAGCACCTTACTGTCACAACTCCACACTATGCCTTCATATCTCAGTCCTGCTGCACAGGTGGAGACCCAGTGTGTAATTCCTGAACCTTAAGTGTATAGAGCCATGGACCCGTGCATGGCACCACCGTTAGACCCATACTAATAGGTTATGTACCACCGCTTCCTTACGAGACTCCAAGGTAAAAACCCTAACAGGTCAGCCTCCCACTCCTTAGATGCTCAGCAACTCAACCTCGTTCCCTTCTCTTCGGGGCTGGCAAGATAGGGCGTTTTGACACCATGAGAGCTAGCTGCGCTACCCTTTGGTTCCCCCACTTCTACCTGACCAGCGCTCTTCAGCCCAGGGACGGTGCTGTGATAAGACTATTTGATGCAGCTGCCTAGGGCATCACAAGCAGAGAGGTCTCAGGAGTTGGCATTATTTGTCTAAAACATACAATCTGGCACCATTGTAATGGAGGGAGACACCTAAACACTGTAAGTACTTACACTGAACCAAATGCAAAATGCAAAATGAAGCATTCACATAGAACACAAGAACCCAAAATATTTAGTGTTTGGCCAAGATCACGAGGCTGCACTGCAATCCATTTCATCCACATCCATCTGTAAAAGTTTTTTTAAACCAGTAACGTTGTAGCAATTTTACTGGTCCAAGCAAAGTACTTTCCAAAATGTTCTTTGTACATGCCACTAACCCAAATGTTCTGACTGAAACTGCAAAGAAGATGGAGATATTGTTGTTGCATCACAGCAAGGCTTGGTTGGGCTTTTCCACCTTAAGAATCTTAGCAGCCACTCACCACAATATGCCGGGGGCTGCGTTATCTTTTACGTTAGACCATGAGCAGGATCCACTGTCCCCTCACCATCGACACAGCCCAACCCTCATATATGCATTTGGAATATGCAACTGCACTAGCAGCAGAAGCCCCCTTATCCTTTCCCACCCACCTTTCCAATACATTTAGAAAGTCTGCACCCTTAAAACACAACCCAGGTTCAACCTCAACTTATTGACTTCAGGATGGCTCCCTTGTTCACAGTCGACCACCGATCCTTATACAACCCTCAAACAACACTCTGACACTTCCAAATTAGGTTCATTCTCCAGCCTTGACCCCAGCCCTTTCCCTGGTCCTTAGAGATATGGATTCTAGTATAAACTTGTTACACAACGATTCTGACTTGAAGTGAGGCCTCTTGGCACTGACACCCATTGATGCTGCCATAGTTGCACAACCAGCCCAGATGCCCCTGGATGCCAGTCAAAGTTTCACTCTCGTTGCCATCCTGATTTAGTGTCGAACTCCTTATTTAGCACTTGCTGCTCTCTATAAATTTGATTCTATGTACATAATTTCAGACAGCAACAGCTCAATGTAAAATGTAAAATGTTCTCTAGTTATTATTTCACAATAAACCACTGTAACAAATCCAAGGAGTTTCTCAACTCTCCCCAAGGGGGAGCCACCCCCTTTGGTACCAGAGAGGTGAGCCTGCTACGCTTAGCAACCCCTAGGGGACAGGGTAAGCTGGAACCTTCTGGGGATGGCATCCCCTTAGGGAGCAGGAAACCCAGAGAGAGGGACCCAAGTCATCACCCCCCAGACACTAAAACTTTAATAGGGTTTATAGGAACTAAGGTGCATGGTATCCCTAGGGCCGTTAATGGCTAATATGGCTTCTGACCCACACTTGACTCCATCCTTATGAGAAATCACAGAAAGGTGAGAAGAAAAAACAATGAAAACAGAGAATCGTCGAAGCCTGCAGAATTTGACTACAATGCGGCAGAAAGCCCAGGAGGTGTGGCTGGCAGTAGAAGGCGAGCGTCAGACGAGGCGTCCCAGGACGCGGTGTGTTCCTGGCTGGTGCGGCAAGGCCTCCCAGACGGGTATGCTGAACTGGCCAGGAACACAATAGGAACAAGAGCAGAGAATTTTGGATAGCTGAGGAAAGGCCCTGCAGAGAAGCTAGCCACCGACACAGAGAGACCGGGAAAGAAGCAAAGTCTATGGGTGACACAGACTTGAGCAGACTAAACACAGAAGTGGCTCTAGAGAGAGAGGCGCTGTGGACGTTGAGATCTTGACCACTTGAGTCATTACAGGGCTGGGATAACTAAGCCTTTGCATGGCTTAAGTTCCTACAATAAAGCCACATAAATACCTGTCGAATGAGATTAGCAGATTTCAAAAATATGTTTTCTGATTGTCAGTACTGATCCAAAGTCATGCAGGATGAAATCAATGTGCGGACTGGCTGAAACCGCCAGTCCCTCTGGCATATGGGAGTCAGATGCTGACAGCTAAAGAGGATCCTAGGAATGAGGAACTAGAGGAACAATTAATTGCAGTAATCTTCAAAAGATTAGTGACGAAATGGCAAGGTAGCTACAAACATCCATATATGGCTTCTATCTTGAAACACCAAGCCAATGCGGTTCAAGCACATTTGGCCCTCATTAAGAGTTGGCCAGTACACAAAAAAAGTGCCGGTAATAACGCTTAAAAGCACTTTTACCGAACCAGACAACTGCAACTTTGCTGGTAGGGGTAACAGATTTACCTCTAGCTAAGACCAGGAGGTAAATCTTACTCCAACCGACATACAAATGCCTCTATTACCGGCACAGTAATACTGTTGCCGATAACTCCCCCGATGGAGTCCAATGAGACTCCATGGAAATGGGGACTTACCGTGAATACTGCCACTTGTAATCTGCCGATATCGCCAGCAGACAAGTGCCGGTAACGTTATCACCATTTGCCAGTATCCCGCCGGTATTACTGCTGCCCATTGTGTCATCATGGTGGTACGCAAAAGTAGATGATAAAACTCTTTGTACAGCACACAGAAACACAGTGGTGTAAATCTGAGCTGCAGTGCTTGAATGATGTTGATCCAGCAGCTCTACTTGACGAAGCTGTTGAATGAGTTGAAACATGCTACCAAAAGTAGCTTTCTGAATAACAGAAAAGACCCACCCAATTTTCTGTGGCTCTTTCTACCCAATATTGTTGCCAAACTCAGATTCTAAAACATGAATGGGTGTATGGTTAAACTGATTTACTCAATGTCTGAAGACGCTTGTATCGGAAGATCAGTATGGTTTCTTTTGTGGTTGACACATGCATAGTCATGTGAGTGATTTGTTTTTCAGGATTTATATAGCCACCTAGCAGGATCTGCCACATTCTTTAATGGCTATAGACGCAGTCAAAATGTTATGGCTTTACGGGTGGGTATGGCTAAGAGAGTGTGCCAGGAGGAAGACTTCAAATGGAGTTCCCGAGTGGGAATCTACCTATAGATCAGGGTATTTGGCTATGTTTGTTCTCGGAAGGAGGGGCTCCCCGACCTCTGTTGAAATGTTTAGGGACGTGCAGTTTCACACTAAGTTACCCAGAGTGATACAGATGTGGACTCCTTATGCACTCCTTGTGCACTGTGCTTAGCGAGGTACAACCTCACCTCACTGATGAGGACCAACTAGGTCGAAACATGTGTCTTGGGTTGCTGTTGCTACTCCTGTTCAGAGGAGAATTGCCTGGCATTTCGGTGCTGGACTGCCCAGGTGGGTTTGGCCAGACTGATATGCAAATGGGTATTTCCCATCTGTGAAAGGTACAGGGAGCTAAAACGTGGATGTAGATCCCCCTGAGTGGGAACCTACCCATAGAACAGGTTCTGTGTCTGTGCTCGTTCTCAGGGGATGGGCTCCCAGACCTCTGTTGAAATGATCATGTCAAGCACCAGTGGCCAGATTATCTACCATTTGCACCAGGGCTAAGAATTGAGCAAATGCTCAGATAATACAAAATTGAGCAGTCATGTAGTATCGCAATCCGTATTATCGAAAAAATCATCTGCACTAGGGCAGAAAAGAATCAGACTGTTGTACTATGTTTGCTGCATAAGATAAATACATATGTGTTTATGGGTTTACTAAACGTCTTTCATTTTACACAGCAGGCATAGTAAATAATGAAGTCGACTTCCTTTTTGCCCAAGTAAAATCTTTTGCAGATAATACCGATTGTCGCGAAATTCCTTTGCATTAGAGAAAGTTTTTGAAAATCTGGCTCGAGGCGCCTCTGCATGATCAATCATGATATTAGGCGTGGCGATGCACTTTATGGCATTTATTATGTGCTAAATATGCAGTCTGCCTCTAATTCATGAAGCAAAACAAACATTCTCAGAGATATTGTACACAATAGGACTCCATATGCCTTGACTCTGCAACCTTTGGCTCTGCAGATGTTTTGAACTACAACTCCCACCAGCCCTCACCAGCAGAGTGAGTGCCGAAAGATCCTGGGACTCATAGCCCAAAACATCTAGCGAGCCACAGGTTGCAGAACCCTGCCATTTTTTGATAATGTTTTTATTGCATATCTCAAGCCTGCTAAATAAAGGATTCCATTAGGGGTACTGACTCCGATTAATGTGAGCAAAGTATACATATTTTTTTCTTATTTTCTTTTTTATTTCCACTCAGATTTAGTCAACCCTGTCAACCCATGAGGTATTTATAGCTTTCATTAGTGTGTCATGCTGCTTTCCACCAGCCTGCCAAACCATAACTGTACAGAGCACGGCTTCAATCATAGATGCCTCAAGAGTATTTAATTCCATCATTAATTGATTTAGTATAAAGTCACATATTAAGTTCCAAATTTCTGAACTTCTTAAAGTCTGCGTATAGCGAGCTAAGCACTCAGGAGCAACGTAACTGTCAAATAGTACATGCAAAAATGCATGTTTATACTGGGCCCATTGTGCCAGCTCATTATTCTATTTAATATGCTTCTCTGTCTTGATCAGATGGTTGTTTCATTCCACCAGTCTAGCATTCCAAGATCATTATCTGGGGCCTCATGCTTTGTTTTTCTGCTATAATCAAGCAATTAACTACCACCAGACATTTCTCCATGTGCTTCCTTTTCTTCTTTGGTTCTGTGTCATATCAATTTTCAAGGGATGGGCATACAAGGTGTCATATATTGATATCGAAATGAAGGACCATTTCAATAATGCTATGGATTAAGCTGTTCCATGCATAAGATTCCCACAAAATGTCTTACATCAGCATTTAATAACCTCTAAATTGCAGGCAATATTTATCTGCTTGCATCACTGCTGATCATACATCATTGTGTAGATAATCTGAGCTGTACCGCCATACTGTCTCGGGAGGATAGCTCAGAGGCAACGTGCTCTCCTCGGAAGCAAGACAGCACAGAGCAACACAGGTTCGATACCCGGGTCTGCGCTTAACCTCTGGGTATTAAGTGCCTTATAAATATCATATCATACAGATATATAATTTTCCTTAGTTAATTACAATCGACATCATAATTATGGTCTGGTTTTTCAACTCTTCATTGATTATCTGGTAGTAATTAGGTACAATTAAGGGACTTTCCATAATGTCTAACTGCTAAAAAAAACAAAAAAAAACACTTGCTTCTTCTGAATGCTTGATTGGAGCTGGAGAAATGAAATTATGTGATATACCCTTATAATCTATTTTCCTCGTTTATTTCCCCGAAAAGTTGCCCTTTCATTTCCATTTTCTCTTGAATAGGTGCCCAAGTTCTACTATTCCAAAATCCACCAGGGAACAAGGAATTAATGATGGCTCATTCTTCCCTCACTATGGCAAACCACATTTCTTTACATATTTGATTCTTCTACCCTGCTCCCACTCCCCCCTCCAGCCTACTTCTGCAGGACTCTGTCCCGATGCATTCTGGCTTCACCATCACCATCTTTTGGCCAATGCTGGAATTTACTTTTGTGGACTTCATTGATTCACAGTGTGTCACCCTTTCTAAACTCTCATGCTGGACTTCCCTTGCATCTTGTACTCATGGTGGCCCAGAATCATGCTGTTCCCATCTTCATCTTGTATCCTGGCTGCAACATCATGTGTTACTACTGACTTCTGCAATTGTATTCACTCTCCCCTCTTGCTTCTCCACTCTTTTTGACTGCTTACTCTTTGTTTTCTCCTTCTCTCCCTTTCTCCCTTTTCCTATCTCCTCCCCTCCTCCCATTACTTTCTTGTATGCACTTACTCTATCAGAATTGCCCCTGGACCAAGTATGATAGCAACCATGTCTGTCTCCTGCCCCCTTTACTTGTTTTTTCCTCCCCCCCCCCACCTCCAGCACTATCTGAAATGTCGTCAGGCCGAGTACGATAGTTAATTTCACATCCTTACGGTTCATGGCCTGTAAGAATGTGATTGTATTTTCCCTTGTTCCCTCCCTTGCCTTGAAGCGCTTTGAAACACATTGTGTATAGGCGCTATATAAATAAACTATCATATCATATCATTTCTTTCCATATTTGTGTATTGTCTTTAGTATTTGGAAGGGCGGAACAATAGTAGATCTGGGAGAAGAAATGGTCAGAAAGGGGAAGATTAGAGGAGCGAAAAGAGAGAAAAGGACGAGCGCAATGAAAGCTAAAAAGAATAAACCAACAGTTGCAAGCAGTAAGAGAGATCTGGGAGGTAAAGGAGAGAGAAAAATCGAAAAGAACACCAAGATTACGAGCAGTGTTAAAAAAAGAAAGCAAAGAGGGGACGGTAAGTGGCGCAAGCGTTGAGAGGGAGGAGGTGGGGAAGAAAAGATTCTTTGGTTTGGAGGGGTTCAAGCCAAGATTGGAAGGAAGAGAGACGAGCAGCGGCTCAAGAGTGAAGACCATCAGGAACTTCAGAGAAAGAGAAAAAGATTTGAGAATTATCGTCATAGAAATGACAGGACAGTTTGAAAGACGAAATAAGCAAGGAAAGAGGAATAGTATAGAGGCAGAATAAAAGAGGACCAATCACAGATGCCTGGGCGACATCATAGAGCAGGGGGGAGGGGCGGAGAAAAAAGGACAACCAGCCTAGACACCGACTAACAAACACCAGAGAGAAAGAATGGACCCAAATAAGAGCAGGGCCAGTTATGCCAAGAGAGGAGAGAGTGGTGAGGAGGGTAGGGTGGTTGACGGTGTCAAAGGCTGCAGAAATATCGTGAAGAATTAGTATTGAGGAGAGTTTGGTATGACATGCGGAATGAAGTGAATAAAGTACATGTAGAAGGGCAGTTTTGGTAGAATGAGCAGGCCGCAAACCAGACTGGAGTGGTTAGAGGAGAGAATGAAGATGCAAAAATTAGGAAATTTGGGAGTAGACCATTTGCTCCAGGAGTTTAGACAGAAAGGGGAGAAGGGCAATGGGGCGGAAAACAGAAGGGAGAGACGGATCAAGAGAGTATTTTTTCAAGATGGGCATAATAGTAGCGTGATTGAAGAAGGATGGAAAGAGCTAACAAAAGAAGAAAGAGAAACATTAATGAGAGCTGTGAAATAGGGAAGGAGGTGAGGGCAAACAGAATTTATGAGAGTAGAAGGGAAAGGATCGGTACGAGAGGCAGTGGGATGAGCATGTGAAAGTAAGCGCGGGATAAAGATCAGTAAGGGGAGAAAATGCACAGAGGAGGGGAGTGGGAGGAAAGAGGGGGGGTAGGGGCGGGTGAGGATGGAGATGAAAAGGCAGAATGGAGAGTAGTAACCTTAGTAGTAAAGTAGGCAGCAAATGTGGATGCAGGTAGAGAAGAGAAGAATGAGGGGTCTGGTGGACATGGAGAAAGAATATTATTTAGAAGTTGAAGAGACGTCGAGGATGATGGGCTAAGGAAAGAGTAAGAAGCAGAAAGGAGAAGCTAATCATAATAAGTGTGAAGAGATGACAGCTGGTTGGGATTAGAGGGGTATTGAGACTTTTTCCAGCAGCATTCAAGGTTTAGAACGGAGAAACAAAGAGACTTAAGGGATGCAGTAAGCCATGACTGAGGAGGCGTACAAGAAGCGGTGAAAGAATGCACAGGATAAAAACGGTGAAGAGTAGAAGTGAGAGAAGATTCAATAGAGGCAGCAGTACAGTCAGAGTAGAGTTGTGTAAAGGAATGAAGAGGGGGGAGAAAGAGGCCAAGAGGGGAAAAGAAGAGGGAAGCATCAAAAGAACAAAGTTCGCAAAAGAAGAAGGATGAAGAGTTGGGAGGAGGGAGAGGGGAGACGAAATTAGAATAGAGAAAGAAAGAAGAAAATGATCAGATGAGTAAATGGGATATGAAGATACAGGAGTGTAAAATCAGGTGGAGGATAAAATAAAATCCAAGGAAGACCAAGAGACATGAGTTTGAGTTGAATATAATGACAGGATTAACTTTTGTATATATTGTAAAGCCGTCCCTGTTCTGGACTTTCGGTTATATCAATGCCTTCAGTTCTTGGTGGTTGGAGAAGTGATCGCCTTCAACCCAGAGATCATAGTCTAGGTCAGTGCCTCTTTCTCGATTGTTTTCCTTAGTCTGACAGCTTGTTGGGCTTTGTTCGTGTACCTTTGACTCAGTATCCCAACATACAACGCTATCTCAAAGTGAATGTATCTCAACTTGCTCTGGGACTTGTACACTAGTTTCCCTGCTTGTAGTGTTATTTCAGAATTAATGTCGGTCAAATCACTGTGGAATTTATGGCTGAGTTTCCCAACATGCTGTATTATTTCAGAATGAATATTGTACAAATTGCAGTAGGATTTAGGACTCAGTTTACCGTCATGAAGCCTTTCTTCAGAATGTATGTCTCCCAAATTTTTACTTGCAAAGATGCCTTCTGGCATCACCTCTTGGTCCAAAACCTCCAGTTATACTTCTAAGCCTTTGTTTGTGTAATCGCTTGGCTTGGTATTGCTCACTTTTGTTTGACTGGAGTCAGTTGCCCATCCGCAGTTTTTCCTATATGGCGCTCATTGGACTCATTTCTTGCTCTGCTCCTTCCTTGGATTCTACTCAGCCTGGGCGGTTTGGCTCTGGCTCCACATTCGTTTGTCTGTTAGGCATCAGGATGCAACTGTTAAGGTGTACGTCTCGCAACTTGGACGTACCTCTGTTTCTGGATGATGTCCGCGTTGGGGAAGCCAGTCTGAGATTCGGATTAACCAGTAGAGAATATGGTACAAGGAAGCGGCCTCAGTCCCGTCCTGATAGTACAGGATTGGACGGGGACCACCCCCCAGCACCAAAGATCTTCTTCTTGTAGTGACCTTGGTTGCTGTAGCTGGCACAGACGAGACGGGCAATCAGGAAGTCGAGAAGTCCAGAGAGGAGAGAGCTCTGGAGAATGGCCCAGGGGAGAGAGCTCAGAGGATCGCCAGGAGAGCCAGAAACACTCAGTTCAAAGGAGTTCCAAACAACAGTCAATTTGCAGGCTGTGGAAGGATGGGTAGCCAAGTTGATGGAGAGAGTCCAGGCCCAGGCACATCCGGAAGGTGTTGAGGTTCAATTGGAGCAGGCAGGTAGACTGGTACCCCAGTAAGGCAACAAGGTAGGTACACCAAGGAGGCAGCAGATAGACCTCAGGAAACCTCAAGGATTACCAGGGTAAGGCAGTAAGGGAAGAACAGGGAGGCCAGCCAAGGAATAGGGAGCAAAACTGGGAAGTTGGGATTCCAGGCGAAAGGAGGGAACCTGGCAGGGAAACCAAGCAACAGGAGGCAGTGGGTCCGGAGGGGATTGCTAGAGCACCAGACTGAAGGACTGGAAGGTCTGGCAGGAAAGCAGGGACCCAGGCGGGCAAAACAGGAAGGTCAAGTAGGGGAACAGGAAGTCCAGGCAAGGAAGGGCAGGGATCCAGGCAGGGAAGGGAAGCAAGACTGCAGAGTCAAACAGGAGCAGGCGGCGAAACAACGGTGAGTCAGGAATGAACCGCGTTAAGACGCGATTCGTTCCTGCACCCGATCGCTATTTACGGCCGCGGTGCGAAACCGAGGCTTGGAGCGCGAAGAGAACCGCGCATGCGCCGCGGTCCTTCTGAGGCGAGAACGAGGCTTGAAGCGCAAGCCTACGATCGTCTTGGTCCGCGGCTCACGCGTGCGCCCGTAACCTGGACCACACAGCTGATTGGGACATCGGAGAGTCTCCCTCCCACTGATCCGATACCTAGAATAAAGCTGCCAAGGAATGTAGCGACCCGCAGCCTTCCAGGTACGTGTCCTAACAGCAACTGCCCTTATCTGTTTTTGCAGCAGCCCATCTCTTGGTCCCCCTCACTGCAAACGGCTTTGGTCTGACATCCAACTAACCATCTGGCCTTGAAATGTGTTTGGCGCTTGCAAACAGTTGGTAACAGGACACACCTCTGAAAGCCTCCAGCATGCCCAGCATTGCCTCTTCTCCACAGAATGAAGATACATTGAATGAAGATAAATTCCTCTGGTCATTCCAAGGTTTCTGAAGCTCACACTGTGCCTGAGGTACTTGAACCTGGTGATGAAAGAAAGATTCCTCGGAGTTGCTTTCTCTGGCAAATTCTGGCAATGATTAATATAATGAATTAAGCATTTATTAAACATCTCCTTAAGATACAGTGTACTGGAGATCCATCAATACTTATTTTTTCTTTTTAAAAGTTCACTTAATTTGGAGTATCTCAGTTTTAGTTTGGTTAACTTGATAGCCAGACCTTAATCCAAAATAGTGCAACTCAGATTATAAAGCAATTGTGGGGGACATTTTGGTTAATAGAGCATGCTTTATTATGAAAGGCATTTTCAAGATGGTTTCAAGAGGTTCAATACATTAGACAAACAGACAAGTGCTCAACAGGCAGAGTTGCCTAGTACAGCATTATATATTCAATAGACCTCTATATTCGTCATTAATAACCACCAGTCTAGCTATGGAAGATTTATACAAGACCTGAATGGTTTTCAATATGTTTATAGAGAATCTCATTTGTAACATGACCTTTCAAACAAATTGCAATTTGGCTTTTTCAAAACTCTTCTTATCATCCATCATAGTCGCCCTCAAAGGGACTCCTTTGTTAGCTGCTGTTTCAAAGGCAGCGGACGAATTCAGGGGTTTGTCATTGAGGGGGGTGGTAAATATGTTATGTTTTCATCATCATGATCATCATTAAGAACTTTATTCGGCCATAGGGACATAAAAGTATCTCCTCACACAAACAAATAAATAAATAATACAGTAATACAATAAAGTGATAGCGAGTTGTGATAACAGTACGTCCTATAAACTGCAGCACCACAGAAGCCACAGCCCCAAATGCCAACTTTTGGGCTAATCGTCCCATACACAGATGCCTACATAGTTGGTTCGGTTATGGGGCCACGGGTCCCTGTCCGATTGCAGTTGCCCAGTACCTTTTCCCCGACTGGTTTTCTGTTAGCTCCAGATAGCACTAAGTTGTGGGGCTAAATCTCGGGAAATTGGGCAGCATTGAGGTGATTTTAAGAACTAATTATAATCGTACTATTTGCTTTTAGATTACACTTCACATTCATCTTCAGAATGGCGTTGGATACGCTCTGGTCCCTACATTCTATCCGAAGAAAATCGAAAGCACTATCACCCTGATAATGCAATCCCACACAATTGTAGTTACAAGCAGACAACTACGTGCAGTGTTGACTCAATGCATACATTTGCTCTCTGGATTTTGGCTGGTAGAGGGGCAAGGAGGGAACTTTGTGCAGAAATATTGTACCCCTCCCAATTATCCTGCTGACCATACTGTTTGGCATGCTTTTAGTCTCGGGACGATAGCTCAGGGGCAACGTGCTCGCCTTGGAAGCAAGGCAACGAAGCAACACAGGTTCGATCCCCTGGTTCTCGCTTAGAAACCTTTGGGTATTAAGCGCGTTATAAATAACCTATCATATCATACACACACTCTTCCCCACGCCACGCTCTACATTCTTTTAAATAATCACCATTAACAACGTGGCTGTAACTCAACCAGTTAAATTGCTGTGTGTACCATTGGTAGACGCTGAAGGTTCAACATGAAAAAGGTACAGCATGTGGGGGGGTTGAACGACTTGATTATTTAGCCTTACAGGGGGCACGATGGATTATTGCCTTAGACATCGTGTCAGCCATTACGTTATTGGGGTTATATGTGTTATCTTTTTCGCAGGTAGACCCCCCAATCCTTTTTACTAAAGGACATTTTTGGATTGCAGATTTCTAAACTATGTTCGACTGGCTCCTCAAGTTGGTGTCATGGCCCCAAAATCTTTCTCCAAATGAATACACCTCACCCCATCATTCCTCCTCTCCTTTTGCGTTTCAATAAGAGCCAAAAGCAACCTCTTAATATCTGCAAGCTCGGCTCGAATAAGACTGCATTTACATTTGCATCCACAGGTTTTGAAGAAGATGCTGTGGAAGGGCTGAGACTCGGCGGGAAACAATTTTCTGAATTATATGATATGATAGTTTATTTATATAGCTCCTATACACAATGTGTTTCAAAGCGCCTCAAGGCAAGGGAGGGAACAAGGGAAAATACGGTGACATTCTTACAGGCCATGAAACAACAAGAATGTCAAATTAACTATCATACTCGGCCTGGCAACATTTCAGATAGTGCAAGAGCTAAGACACAGATAGGAAGGAAACGGGAGACAGACAGGCGACTACCCGCAATAGGCCTGACGACATTTCTGGTAGAGCTGGACTATAACAAGAGGTGAAGGAGAGGGGAGGAGAAACAAGACTAGGCCTGATGACCTTTCAGATAGTGCTGGAGGGGAAGAAAAAGTATGGGAGGTGGGGAGAAGACAAACAATTGTTGAATGTAAGTTTGCTTCAGCCTTATCCGAGATAGTGCTAAGGGAAGGTAATCTGTTCTCAGAAGCACCATCCGACACAGCGCTCCATTTTACCTTTCTGACTGCAGGTGCCGCTGCTTCTGTTTGCACTGATGTGCTTTTCAGGCCTGGTAGCACTGCTAGCATCTTGACAGCTGTAGCAGGATCACATAGAATGTCATTTCCAGCGTCCTTATATTTAGGAGGTGGGCTTTTCTGTATTGATTCCCCCCCTGGATGGACATTTCGGCGGTTGGTTTGTGTGTGGGGACTGACCTGTGTTCCCCAATACTAGCATAGGGCGTGGTGGTAGTCCACAAACGGTCATCTCGGATTTAATTGAGTCGGGGTCAGAAGCACAAAGGTTAACTTCAGCAAGGCCTGTAACTAAAGGCTTAGAGGAATACATGGCTTCAAAATTCACTGTAGCAGGGTTAGGAGGGGGTCGCCCTTAGCGATAGGGCATCGGATATCATTACAGCTATCTGGGGGTGGGGGGATTGCCATACACTTGCGCATTGGTAGATCGGCTACGGCTGCTCTAGTAACGTTCTCTGCTGGACTGACCGGGAACTGATGTCCAAGTCTACAGTTTGCCGATCCATTGATATTGCCATGGGCGGATTCATGCCTTTACCAGATGGGTGCGTACTCCCAGAACTCCTGGTTGGTGCCCAGGAATTGGTGAATTTAATTGATCAGCCAATATGCCTCACCTGTGAGGATTGTAAAACAACTGGTTTTACCCTCAGTGACAAACTCAGCATTATCAATGCCCCATTGGAAGAGTCCCGAGGCCATTCTCTGGTTAATAATTTGCATCTTTAGAACTTAACAATGTTTGAAGTGATTAGTTTATCTTGATGAAATAATCCCATTCTCCCCCCCCTATCCTCTACCCTCCTGATTCTTGTATGTCTCTTATCTGTCTCCCTGTACGTCTCCCCCCTAATCTCTATATTCACTACATATAAGTCACTCTTTGCAGACTAGTGCTACTATTAATGTTATACTACTTGTTATATTAATGCAGCTTATATCTACTATAGTTCATATTATATTCATAAATGATCTAAACAAATGATTTAGCTATATAGAAATACTATTACAAGTGATCTGAATCATTTACTATGTTATTTCTCTATGGTTCTTATTTATTCAAAGTCTGTAACTTGTTGATATCTGTATCAAATTCAATACTTAAACAATAAAATCATTAAAATAAAAAAAAAATAATAATAATAATAATTTGCATCTTGCGTCACTCTAGTGAACTGTCTTGCATCGCGAAGAATGAAAGGAGCTTAAATGAGACTGAAAAAATATGCCTTTGGTTGGTTGATAAGACAGTCCGGTAGATAATCACAGAGCACAGGACGCCCAAGCCCCGTTTTCCTATGGGCACTGAGTGGGCAGCCTGTACCAAAAGGGGCTGTGGGCTTGTGGAAGATGGTAGGAAGATGGAAGAGTACAGACAACAAATGTGGTACTTGTAAACAGGCACCCAATGTCAGAGAATGTGCTGGTAGGAAGTGTGTTGCTTAAATTTAACAGACTAAATAAATCCTCCGGTCAAGTGCATGATTTTCATTGTGTAAAACCCTATAAAAATCCTGACAAATGTGTGCTCAAGGGGCAATTTCTCAGGATGGGGATACTTTGCCCCGCTTCTCTGTCTGTTTCTCTAGAGCTGGAAAGTAATAAACTGATTCTGGTGTCTGCTTCCGTTCGTATCGAGTTTGGATTTATTTGCTGAATTAATATCTGCCGTCAGGCCTTCGAATCATCATGCCCAGCTGAGACAGAAACCGAAGTAGACAAAAGGATAGATAAGAGGCCTAACTGAAGACTCCAAAGGGGTTTTGAAGGAGGGCCGCCATTAGGTTGGTGTCTATTCTTGGGCTGCACAAAGCCCTAACACTGGCACTGTGGCAGAACCAGAAGAGGGGAGGAGCACAGGGAGGTTTAGGGTGGGGGTGGATGGGATTTAAAATCTCAAAGCATATTAGTTAATGTATTGGAATAAGTAGTGGGTGAAGATAGAGGAAAGCTGTAGGTGGTGTCAAAGTTAGAAGCAGATGGCGAATGTCAAAATAAATCTGTTATTACTTTAATTTAGAGAAAAGAGGATGGTGTGGGGAGACAGGATTAATGATGAAGATAGGATCCATTTAATGTGTGGCATGTCTCTCCCTACCTTCCTATCTAGGCTGACTTAAAGCAGAGTCTGTCATTTGACACTCAGAAAGTGGAGTTTTCCTAAACATAAGAATGGAAAAGGAACATTGTTGAGCCTGTAACACGAGTACTCACAACACGTTGAGTGGGATTTGAACTTGGCTTTATTAAGGCAATACAGAAACGAGTTCATGTTCATCTCGTTCAGTAACGACCCCCGGCCAGGGAAGACTTCAACTGACTCCGAGTAGAATCAGAACCTGCTCATGCACCAAACTCCAAGCTCTACCAGTTCTGAACTTGGAACATAGAAACTATGTACAATGCAGCTATATACCATTGCACATGTCTGAATGCAGGCACCTCTAACAGACATCTAAAGGAATGTTGTTCCCCAGAAAAAAAGTACAATGGCATATTTTATGTATACATATTTTTAGCCGGATAGTTAAGGGTGTTTAATGGGATGGAGTTATATGACTCAGGCGGATAAGCACACCTCTCTGGAAGGTACCTTTGACTTGGTGAAACCTCTAAATGTATACTGGGCGGTCTCAAACCTAAAAAGAGGCAAATAGCTTCGGAGCAATGGCAGGTGTTATTAGATCACTTTGTGGAAGTGTCTAATGGTAATGGGTTCAGGAAGCACATATGGGGTTTCTTAGGGGTACAATGGTAAATTAAGAAGTGAAGGGCAGAAATTAATAACTAGAGAAAGGGGCTGAGCCCTCCTACCTTTCGAACACCCATTACTTCTCCATACCGGCAGCTAGTCACAGATATCAAATGAAGGATGGGAGACAAAGAAGAGGAAGGAGAGGATGGTATAGATTTCTTTAGTACTGCAGATTCTGGTCGTTCTGCTGAGCAAGCTTCAGCAGCAGCAAAACACTCTCAAGCAACTTCTGGGTGCACTGTAACCCAGACCGTAGCTGGGCCAATAGTGCAGACGCAGCAGCAGCCCTCGGCCAGTATACACCCCAAGCAAGCGCTTACAAGTCCACTACTACACCTTCTCATATCCAGACAGGTGCTGTGTATGGTCTGTATGGTTCACATTTACAGGCACAACTACTGCAGCTTCCAGGGACTGCCGCTGATGGTACAGGTAACTTTGCAACAACGTATGGCCGGCGGATGCCACAGCATTTTAGGAATTGGTTAAAAGATTTCCTAAATCATAGGGAGAAACTCGAAAGGTTTACAGGAGAAATTGAGCACCGTAGTGCAATGGTATTATCTGACCTGGGTGAACCTGAATCAATTGATGAAAGTGATTATGTCCACTGAAAAGAGCCAGACCTTGACACACGACAGTGGTTGGCATAAGCAGGTGCAAGGGATAGGAGCAGAACTAGTCCAAGCAAGAGAAGACTTGTTGATCAAAATACCCACTGTGTGCCAGGGAACGAGAGATTGGGCAAACATATTTAATTGCAAGAAAAATAAAAATGAATTCCAAGTGGATTATCCTGATCGATTGCAGATTGTGTTCACAAAACATTCAGGGATTAAGAAACCTGCGAAAACTGCCAAGGAGGGAGTGGCTGCCGCATTTGTTCAAGAGCTGATGCCCACATCATCGGCAGCAGTTGAAACCAATTCATGTGTGGGGGAGGGAGGGCAGAAAAAAGTGGTGGTAGTTGCAAATCATTGTGTGCCTTGTCGAAACAACAGCATGAAGTAACAGAGTGCAAGTTAGTGATATTGCATTTGCAGAATTGGGCGAGGAAAGGGGGATGATACAAATTCAGGTATGGGTACAAAAGCAAATGTGAATACAAATACAAATGTACAAATGAATGTGATGGGTTCTGGTAAGGCAAGGGGCAGAGGACAGAGTGGTGGTGCCCCTGGTTCTCAAATTATGCCAGTGCTGCCCAATATTATTGTAAGCAAAAGGCCCACTGGAAATTTGAGTGCCTAAAAGACTGTATCCTCAGGTTCGGTCTGTCGCTACTGCTCTCCCGATCTTAAATTTAAATGTGCACAATTTTAATCCACAGGTAAAACAAACTGAGGTTTAGGACAGTCAGGACAAAGGCGACATTGTCATTCATGCATTCAGTTCTAGAGTTCAAGAGGGCTCTTTTGTGGATTTCAAAATTGGTGATAAAGTTGTGCTTTGCTTAGTAGATACAGGGGAATATCCCTCTGCAATATGCCCTAACAATGTACCTATTGTACCACTTTCTGCTGCAACTGCAAGAGCTGATGGTATTTCTAACAGTCCTGTGTTACATTCCATCAAAGCCCCTTTGACAGAGACCTAATGTCCAATCTCAGATCAACATGCATTCTTAATGAGCTCATCTTTCCTGATAAAACTATTAGGGCATGATCTGTGCTGCAAATTGAGATGTACTATATATTTTACAGCAGTAGCCGTCTTTCTGGGTATTCTCCATGAAAATTAAGGTACTGTTTTAGGTATGTGTGTGAAACCTGAGGGTATCCTCACACCTACTACCCTTGAATCCTCTTCTCAGGTGGCCAGGGAAAGGCCATAGCTTTTGGATCCTGACCCTAAGGGTGGAGATGCAAGGGAGGATCACCTGTGTGGAGGGTCCTTGGGGATTGGAGAAAGGATATCCGCAGGCGAGGCATGGTATCCCCCTTTTCCTTGTGAGAACCAACCTCCCCCTCTCCCTGCCTTTATAGGCTATTGCAAACTATTTCCCCTAATTTCCCCTCATTCATACCATTATAGAACTGGGAGGAGGAAGAGGCGACTAGGAGTAGCACACACTAACTTGTCATTTCACCACTCTAGTACTGAGGCGAGGCCTGAAGACTGTTGTAAGGGTCAGGCATGTCCCGAGTACATCACTAATTATGGGCAGGCAACTGGGCATACAGACTCACACCTGCAACCTGTCAAATGGTTGCAGGCACATAAAAGGTGGAGCTGACAAAGAGACTGGCAAGAGAGAGACCAGCAGGAGAGAAGCCGGGCCGAGCGTAGTGTGCCTGAGGGAAGAGAGCTCTGAGGCAGCCAAATTGGGTCCTACTGGGAAGCCAGGATGCCAGAAAGTAACCTGAAAGAGCTGTGGAGCCGAAGTCTGGGCGGGCTGTGCAAGGGACACAGTGGTGGGAGTGCCTGCAGCAGGAGCTGAGAGGCACAGAAGAAATCCAATAGCTGCAAGCTACAGGCAGCGTCCGCGGGAATTGAGCAGAGCTGCCGACAGCACAGAGAGGAGCGAAGTGCGAGTCGGGCTGCAGAGCAGAAGAAGAAAAAGCAGCTTCCCCGAGGAGACGGCAGGGACCAGTGGGTGTACAGGAGGGAAGACTCGAACCCGCAGGCTCCTGGGGACTATTAGAGAGCAAAAGTGAATGCCAAATGAAAGAAAGAAGATAAGCAAAATATAGCAAATGAATAATACGAATAAGATGAACTGTGAGCAATAGAATAAAAGCTCAGAACTATTGAATACCGAACTAAATGAAAGCTTTTGGCAAACCAATGAACAGATGACAAGTTGGTGTGAAGTACAGGTGCAATAGATTGAAAGCAAAGAACAAATCCTATGAAATGCAGTGAAAAGCAAAGCTTGTATATTGCTAAAGAATGTGAAAGCAATGTGGTGATGGAAAGAGAGCACCGCAAAGTGAACTGTATGAAGGAGCACATTGTGGTAAAGTCAAGAATATGGCAATGGCAAAAACACATTGTGGCAAAGCTAAAAGGCTGGCTAGGAGAAAGCCAAGTGAATGTTAACCAGAATACAGGTGTAGTTACAAAAGCACCTGTGTGGGCAAGAAAGCCTAGGGTTATCAGTAGCGTGACCTGTAATGAGTGGACCGTGTGGTCCGACAACTGCGCCTAGACTGGGGGTGCCCTATCTACGAAAGCCAAAGAAACATATAGACAGCAAATCCAAGCGTATGAAAGAGATGGCTGAAGCGAAGCAGAAGAAAGCAATCTGTATGAACTGTCAAGACACCAGAAGGAGTGTAAAGTTGTCCTGGAACTGGTTTTGAATATTGAGAGACTGAACCTAAGTACAAGTTGGAAAGCTGAAGTCTTGGGGAAGGGAACCTGAGACCTTGTGGAACTGTCTAGAACTTGGGTAAGTGGAGCTGGAACGTACACCACGAGCTGGAAGAAGCTCAGATATTTATTTGGAACATTATTTCTTGTGATGCTGATATCCCTACACATTGTTTAGCTTTAGCTGTGTGGTCAAGGCTAGATTTTGGACACAGACAGACTTAAGGTGAACTTACTGACTCGGACTAGCCTTAGTTTCTTTAGGTAGGGAAATCCCACCTTATCATAGGGCAAATTAGGCCTTCAACCACCCTGACATTTAAGTTAATAAATTACTTTTTTTTTTTAACTTTGAATCTGTTGTCTGTGCCTTGCTTCATGATTCCTTCACCTATGATACAAACATAATTACCAAATGTCCCCAAAGAATGATTTGAGTACAGATTTGGTTACATTATTATCTAAGGTACCTAACAAATTGTGCTCTCAGGATGCAAAAGAAGTGGGTTTGAGCCATGATGCAGGAAATAGCTGAGCTCATGTTAATCCATCAGAACCCCTACCAGGGAAGCCCTAATATCCTTTAAGACCTGATTATGAAAGGGAGAATTACAGCAATAATAGAATCTTTCTTGAAACAGTTTACCATTGTGCCAACTAGAATTGCAGGCAATACACCAATTTTGAAGGTGAAGAAGCAGGCAGAAACAGTGACAAATTCAGAGTATTTGTCCCTTCTCCCCAGAGGGCAGCCTCCCCCTTTGATGCTAGGGAGGTGAGCCCGCTAAGCAAGACCCTCTCTAGAGGTATGGGCAAGTGGGACCTCACTGGGAGCGACTCCTCTCTAGGGGACAAGAACTCCCATTCCCATGTAGAGCTCCCTATGAGAGAAACACTGTCTGCTTATATGGAAGTTAAGGTGCCTGCACTTACTGCTGTATTGCCTTCAAAAACCAGTAATATGATGCCCATCTCCTTGGTTTTAGATAATGCTGTATTTCACATAAAGGAAGAGAAACAAAATGCCCCTATCAGAGTTGGCAGCAAACGTAAAGAGACAAAGAACCCAAATAGAGAGCAAGAGAACCTTAGAGGAGAGCATCTGCTGAAGGAACATCCTGGAGGTGTGTTGCACTGATGGTCCAGGGAGCAAGCCGCAGCACGAGAGATTTGAAGGGGCAGAGACGAACACCGGAAGGTCAGCAAAGAAGCAGTAGAGCAACCGCTATAGAGACAGGGTAGAAGACTGTCCTGCTTGGTGGCATGACAACGGGGTACATCTGGTAGGCTTAGAGCCCACAAATGAATGCTGATACTAGGTGCATTGGGAAGCACCAGTCTTCCACTCCACCTGTGTGCGCAGAGACTGTCAAGCTGGGCAGGTTGAGAATCAGAGATGCTGAGAAACCAGAGAGACCAGAGAGCAGAACCAGGGGAAGATGCCCCGATGAAACGCCAAACCCAGGAAACCAGCCCAACGTTGAAGAAGGTAGCAGGGAGGTTTAGGGAAGAAGGAGGCAACTGGAAACAAGTGAAGGAACTCTGAATGTGGGTTACAGGAGCCCAAGAAACCCAAAATACATTGGCAAGGGCCGCAAGTGTTGTCAAGTATAAGGAATCACGAGGGTCTAGAGAGCCCTATAGGAGACATTATGAAAGTAGTTCATAGAACAGAATCTGGATTATTCAGCTGATTACAGGAGAAACCACAAGAAAAGCATGCACGTAGTTAGAGAATGGATACATGAAGGACCCCTTAGTATAAAGATGATAAAACTTTAAATGTATATCATGAATTACAGAATCTCGTGACGAGTGTGCAAGGAAGATTAAGGAACTTTCTTACTTTAAATACATCTTTTTTCATTGGAATTAAGAGAATTACCCTGGGAAAAAGCCCAGTTAGCTTGACCAAAGGAAGTCTTGATCTTTAGGTTCTTTTTTGATAGTGGTAGAGCCAGATAGAATTAGGTTTTAGACAGAGGACATATTTTTGGAAGACTGACAAACACCCGTAGTTTTGTTTGTTAGGCAGGGAAAATCCTCTTTTTTAAACTAAAGAACCATTTGAAAGCTCCTCAGTGAGCGTCTGACTCCTTCTTCTGGGTCGCCACATGTAGTGTCAGAAGTGGGATGTCGACCAACTGATAGAAGTTGGGAACCATGCTATTTACCAAGTTAAACCCCACGCCAAAGCCCCCACACTAGCGACCACACAGTCAATAGGATTAGATTTGCATAGTGCAGAGGAAATCCCAATCCCATGCCATGAAAGACGTTTAATATTTACTGTCCTTGGTATTTCTCCTCCACCAGGCATGTATGTTTGTTTAGCCTCAAAGTCAGGACTCGCATGTTGATAGGTGGTAAATTCAGTGGTCGGGCCATTTTTCTAGAGGTGCGAAATCCAGCAACTATTCTTTCCTTTATTATGCCAACTGCAACTCATTGTAATGTTGTTAATATGTGTTCTGCCTGCCTTTTTCTCTATCCCTATACATCATGATAGCAGTATTTATTACCCTTTAGACAAACTGGCTCGCTGTAATCCTGGACTAGGCTTCTGCAGGGCTATACAGAGAGTCCCCAGTCTTCTCACAGTTCCTGGACGATATTGTATTTCTATGTGAGTTGGTATTGTTCCAATACATGGATGTCCTCATAATTGCATCTCTTTTATACTAAGTGTGTAAGCAGTACATGCTGGTGCTTCTCAATGCATTTGCTGAAAAGCATCATAAAGCATCTTGTCCGAAATTAAAATCACAAAATTACACAAGCCCAAGATACATTACCTGGGTCATGATATTTATGCTGGGGTATTGAAGTTTAACTCATTCCTGGATAGAAGACATTTTAACACTTCACAAATCGCAACAATTGCACAAACAAGATCTTTTCTAGGTGCAAAAGGATATTGCAACGGTGGATACTGGGATATGCTGTAATGGTAAGCCCTCAACAGGTAATGACACATATTCAAACCCCCAAACAACTTAAATGGTGGATACACGCAAAGGAATTTGGTATTGAGGTCAGACATGAACTTTCTACTGCCCCAGGACTTTGTCTACCAGATTACAAGAAATCTTTCATTTTGCATTTCCATGAAAAAGAATGGGTATGCCTAAGCAGTATTAACACAAAAACATGTTGACTAACCCCAGCCAATTCCTTATTATAGCACATCTTTAGACCCAATTGGAGATGGGCTACCACCTTGCTTATGGTCAGTTTCATCAGCTGTGTTACCAGTGCATTCGTAAGAGAATTTGGTATTAGGTTTACCCCTTGTTGTAAAGGTACCATATGTAGTAATATGCTTAATATGTAGCATTAGGCTTAGAATTAAAGACAAAAAAAAGTTGTCTGTTTGCTTCCTGACTCATAAATTGCTAGCTCATTTTATTAAACTATGCAAATGATACTTTAAAGTGATAACCTGCGTGTAATGCTGCCTCATTTCTGCCACACCAGAGAGGAGGGGAGCCCATGATTCCAATATTGTAACTGCTGCTCTTACAAGCCCCCGGAAGTATCTTTATGATGTCCCACTCCAAAATGTAAGATTTGAACATTACTGAGATTGTTCTTGTTTCAGGACTGAACAAGGAGAATAAGGGGTAGGGAATGCAGTTTGTACTGCACATGCAGTGATGGAAAATGCACAGACTTCTGATAGGTTTTCTGCCAAAACCTTTGGACATATTGGATTAACCAGGGTAGGCTGTTTATCAAAAAGGTGAGTTACTGTCACGGCTCGCTCCCTTCGCTCCCGTTCCCGCCACTTGGGGGCATGTTTTGGGGTTTATTCCCTACTGGACATTTCCTCCGAACCTTATGCTACAGTGTCCTGATGAATTGGGAGCGCTAAAACCTTATTTCCCAAATTACTTCCCTTCCGGATCCATTCCAGGTTTTTGGCAGCCAGCATGCTACTTTAATCAAATGACTATGCTTCCCAGAATGCCTGGCTCACTGCTTCACCTCCTCCCTTGCAGGACAAGGCTGGGTGGAGGATAGGCAACACCTGTGGCTGCAGGTGCAGCAGGCGGCACGCCCGAGGGGTGTGCTCGTTAAGCAGCTTTAAAAGCCTCAGTTTGCTTCAGTCCAGCGCTGGTCATTGTTGCTGTGTTCCTGTTGTGACTGGTCCCTTGTTCCTTGTTCCTAGCTTTTGTGCCTAGTACCTAGTTCTTGTTCCTTGTTCCTAGCTTTTGTGCCTAGTACCTAGTTCCTGTTCCATTCCTAGCGTTTGTGCCGAGTTCCTAGTTCTTGTTCCTTGTTCCTAGCTTTTGTGCCTAGTGCCCAGTTCCTGTTTCTTGTTCCTCTGCCCTGGATTTCGGATTCTTGTGCTTAATTGATTTCTGCTCACTGGATTTCCCTTTCTGTCTTCCTCTGTCTGCAGGCAGCCTGTCTCTGTGCTTTACCCTTTGATGCTGCCCAATTCGCCTGTGTTTTCTGTTTCTTTGTTGCTGTCCTTTGCTACTGAAAAACCTGATGCTTTAGTCTTTCCCTTTATAGATTTAGCTTCCTGCCTCAAGGTTTCCTTTTGTGATATCATTTTCCCTGCTCCTGATCCTTACTTTCTATTGGGATCCATTCCATGTTTTCCATCTCACTTCTGCATTCGTTTCCCATGGATTATTAGGTGTGGGTGTTATTGTAACTAGTCCCAGTGTAATGCCCTTTTGTTTCCTCACTATTTTATATCACTATTTCTACTCGCCCCTTGACTAGGGTCTTATGTATTTAGTTTCCTCCACCCATTGCTGTTATAGCCTTCAGGGTTCCTGTTTGATCAACTGGGTTCGTGAGTTTACTGACATTCAAGTGGTCTTTCCGGTCCTCGTGAGTACAGTTTCTAAGTTCCTTATTCTGTATCATCCAGAGTGTCAGCTCACAGATCCTGTCCTTGCTTGCCCTCTACGTGGGTTTGGCGCTGTCAGTATCTGTAATAGCATAGTGGGTAAGGAGTTTTCCGACTTTCCTTTCAGTCATAAGGAGGTTCTAAGTGCTTACCCCACATTCCTTTTCATATATAGGTATTATTGTTTCTCCTGGGTTTTAGTATACACAAGTCTTGGGTTTTGTATGCACATATTTAGATTCAAAGTTGTACACTGTGAGATTCCGTGCACATTGCCTTCTTCCTTTCTTAACAGAATGACCAGCCGTTATTCCCGGTTGAATATGGCCAGTTTAAGAAAGAAAGGCAGCAAGGCCACTAACAAGTTTGTACAGAAAGCTTCCCTTAAGTTTACCTGTGACAATCAAATCATTGATCCTGACTTAAATGAACTCCTTGTTACAAATGGGTATTTACGTGCAAAGTATTTTACCCACAGGATGGCCCATCGTACATTGCCTGATCCTAGTTCTGTCTTTAATTTTGATCCAGATTCTATGTCCGCACAAGCCTTAGCAGCGGAAAACAACACACTGTTAGATTTACTACACACAAGTACGTCTGTTGTTGAACCCCATGATTCCGGTTGTGCTTTACCTCAGATTGAACAGTTTCATGATTCAAACATAAAAAATGGAGGGGTTCATTGCATATCTTCTGTTTTCAGCCCTCAGTCTACTGCTTACTCCTCTGCACAAGTACTTACTGTAGTCCCTAATGTCAAGAGGTCTGATGTCAGTAGTCTGCTTAAGGGTAACACAGACCAAGTCGGTAAGAGAGAGTATAGATCACCAAACCTGCAAGCAGTAAATGACAATGTACAATCAGTGCACATCCGGATGGCTAGGGCAGGATCCAGCCCTAATGCTACCATGCCTTCCCCTGTGCCTACTGATAGTGATGTACAGTTAAGGCGGGGCATGCTAAAAGCTGAACTTGAGGAGTTAAAACAAGAATACATTACTTTACTAGAGGAGAATAAGACTTTACGGTCTTTTCTGAATACACCTCAAACTTTATCCGTTGATGAAGTGAATACTGTTCAATCCCTGAGTGCGGAGGTTTTTGTAGGTCATGATACTTGTCAATATGAAGATTCTATTGGGAGTGAAAGTTCTCTTTCTAGCACAACACTTATTCAGGGCACAGGTTCTGACAATTGTTCTACCGTTTGTCAGGAATTGCCGTTAACTGAAGATTTACAAGCCACTCCTTTACCTGAGATTTCCTGTTTAGCAGTCAGTCATAATTCTGAGCTTGAACACATACATGCTTCTGATTCCCAAACACAATCCACAATGGTGGCATACACAGAATCAGTCACTACTGTAGGCTTAGGTTCAGCCCTTGATCTAGCTGCTGAGACTGAAGTAGACATCCAAGCTGATGTGGAAAACGATGCTACCTCTGTGTTTGCTCCTTCTTCTGCCAATTTTTGTCTCAATGAACAGTCAAAAACAGTACAAAATTCATGTTTTGATGGACTCATTCCACAGTATACTGTACCAAAGACCCGGCAGGCAATTCCTGAACTGTTGATTGTTAATATGCCACTTTCAGAAGCTAAGTCAGAGGAGTGGACATTTGACGAAATCCTGATTAACAGAGACTTTACTATGGTGATTCCTCTGGTTGATTTTGACTTTTTCAAAGGAAGAGACTCTGTGTCATCCACTAAGGAGAGGGACGGCATGGTTACAGCTCAGTCTTTGGTTACTGGTGCCAAGGAGTCAACCGCCCTAAAGGTGCATTCCATTCCTGAGCCACAAATGTGTCTGTCGACTTCTGGGACTTCTGTTTGTCCTCCTACAACCATTGACTCTTCGATTATCCAGTCCACGGCTCTGCAGTCATCATTGTCTAACGTGTCTTCAATCAATGAACAATTGCTATGTCTGCCAATCACTCAAGAGCCTTCACCATGTACGTGGTCAGAGTCAAAGACCTTGACAAGTTTGTCATCAGCTAACGAGACGGCTCCAGCTTGCATGCCCTCAGCCTCTGAATTTCCTCTGGCATGCCTGTTTTCGGCTACAGTGACTCATCCAGCGGATTATCCTTCAGCCATGGAGCCTCCGGTAGCACATCCTGAGTGCCTGTCTTCGGTCCCAGAGCCTACTGCTAATTTGGCTTCAGTTCATGAAAGACCTGTATCCTGCTCAGCCTCGCTGCCAATATCGGAGGTGCACCTGTCTGCTCTGTTTGATCGTGTTGCAGATTCATCTACTTCAGAGCTACCTCCTAAATCCCAACCATTTATTACGGATGAACGTCCAATCTGCCCTTCTTATGCTTCAGGAGGATCACCAGAAGGCCTGCCTTTTACACAAGTTAAATCTCCCAACTGCTTGACTGTAGAATCAGCACCTCCCGCATATGCTACATCTGAGTCTGAGACTTCTGCCAGAAACATCAAGCTGGATCACGACTCGGGAGGGCCTTACATGCAAGGCCGTTGGACTTGCCTGGAGTGTTACAAGAGGGAGACGGATACCATCCGCCATGGCCCAGACATCGAACAAGTAGCCAACCAGGATAACGGGCTGGACGGTTCACATTTGGGGGCCGGTTTTGATCAGCCGCTTGACAGCCTTTTTGTTGCCGGATCCCACATGAGCCTGAAGGAAGGGACGGGCACGGCCCCCCAACTGCTGCACCATTCGGGTGCTAGTAGCCAAAGGAAGGATATGACTGCTGCAGTTCAAGATGTGCCCGTTATTGCTCCTGCTGCGAGTGTGCCTGATGTACCAAGTACTGCGTCTATCACTCCTATCGGTATGCCAAACATTCCTGCGGTTGTATTCCATGTGCAACAAGGTGGCTATATGACTGACACCAAGAGTGCCAGCCTCGTACAACCCATTGGACTTCCAGGCCCCCAAGGCGTGGGACAGATGCAGTCGAACCTTGGTCACCCTCAACCACAGGCCTTTAATCAAATGGATGATGAGAGAAGATCCGAACCTCTACCTCGGCCGCCACCTTCTTTGTCTGAACATGAACATTTCCTGAAACCTGCTGTTTTCTCGCCTCCTGTGTGTCCGCTCTCAGCAGGGGGGCTACCAGAGCATCAATCATTGTCCAAAGCATGTTGCACCAGCCTGCCTCCCTCCTGAATGATGTATGAGTGTTCGCTCCCAGGGACTGAGCTTCCTGGAACTTCCAACTCTGCTTCAGGTCCTGCAAGTCCTTCATGCCTTTCTTCGACCCATGAGTCTCTTCCTCACCGAAAACCTGCCTATGGCTCTCATAGACTGCGGCCTGATTCTATTCATTCCAGTCCTTCTGCTTCTGCCCGTGGGTCATCGTTTCCGTCAGTGCCACTTCTGAAGACAAAGCGCTCCTGTCATGGAAAGAAGAGGTTTTGTGCGAGTAACGGCCGCCTGGAGTCGGCCGTGGGAGGGGGTATAGTGTCACGGCCCGCTCCCTTCGCTCCCGTTCCCGCCACTTGGGGGCATGTTTTGGGGTTTATTCCCTACTGGACATTTCCTCCGAACCTTATGCTACAGTGTCCTGATGAATTGGGAGCGCTAAAACCTTATTTCCCAAATTACTTCCCTTCCGGATCCATTCCAGGTTTTTGGCAGCCAGCATGCTACTTTAATCAAATGACTATGCTTCCCAGAATGCCTGGCTCACTGCTTCACCTCCTCCCTTGCAGGACAAGGCTGGGTGGAGGATAGGCAACACCTGTGGCTGCAGGTGCAGCAGGCGGCACGCCCGAGGGGTGTGCTCGTTAAGCAGCTTTAAAAGCCTCAGTTTGCTTCAGTCCAGCGCTGGTCATTGTTGCTGTGTTCCTGTTGCGACTGGTCCCTTGTTCCTTGTTCCTAGCTTTTGTGCCTAGTACCTAGTTCTTGTTCCTTGTTCCTAGCTTTTGTGCCTAGTACCTAGTTCTTGTTCCTTGTTCCTAGCTTTTGTGCCTAGTACCTAGTTCCTGTTCCATTCCTAGCGTTTGTGCCGAGTTCCTAGTTCCTGTTCCTTGTTCCTAGCTTTTGTGCCTAGTGCCCAGTTCCTGTTTCTTGTTCCTCTGCCCTGGATTTCGGATTCTTGTGCTTAATTGATTTCTGCTCACTGGATTTCCCTTTCTGTCTTCCTCTGTCTGCAGGCAGCCTGTCTCTGTGCTTTACCCTTTGATGCTGCCCAATTCGCCTGTGTTTTCTGTTTCTTTGTTGCTGTCCTTTGCTACTGAAAAACCTGATGCTTTAGTCTTTCCCTTTATAGATTTAGGTTCCTGCCTCAAGGTTTCCTTTTGTGATATCATTTTCCCTGCTCCTGATCCTTACTTTCTATTGGGATCCATTCCATGTTTTCCATCTCACTTCTGCATTCGTTTCCCATGGATTATTAGGTGTGGGTGTTATTATAACTAGTCCCAGTGTAATGCCCTTTTGTTTCCTCACTATTTTATATCACTATTTCTACTCGCCCCTTGACTAGGGTCTTATGTATTTAGTTTCCTCCACCCATTGCTGTTATAGCCTTCAGGGTTCCTGTTTGATCAACTGGGTTCGTGAGTTTACTGACATTCAAGTGGTCTTTCCGGTCCTCGTGAGTACAGTTTCTAAGTTCCTTATTCTGTATCATCCAGAGTGTCAGCTCACAGATCCTGTCCTTGCTTGCCCTCTACGTGGGTTTAGCGCTGTCAGTATCTGTAATAGCATAGTGGGTAAGGAGTTTGCCGACTTTCCTTTCAGTCATAAGGAGGTTCTAAGTGCTTACCCCACATTCCTTTTCATATATAGGTATTATTGTTTCTCCTGGGTTTTAGTATACACAAGTCTTGGGTTTTGTATGCACATATTTAGATTCAAAGTTGTACACTGTGAGATTCCGTGCACATTGCCTTCTCCCTTTCTTAACAGTTACTGTCTATGCTCACTCCTACTATTCCTTCAGCATGGTGCATCAATATGCTTACATGTAGCAGGAAAGGGGCTTACTTATGGGTTTGAATGAATTTAACCTTAATGTTCTGGCTGTACCCCATTTTTGGCCCCATAGGTTTTGCCTCTTACTGCTAAAACACCCAACCATCTGCTGGCCGACTTGGCTAGGTCAATGCTGGTATCTCACTGTGGGCCCCCCTGGACACCCCTGATTTCTTTCACGGGTTTCCATCCTTCTTGGATGTTCTTCTTCTTCCTGGTCTTGGTCACTTCCAACTTCCTCCTTTTGTTCTTCTAACCCTCCTCCAGCAGCAACCTCTCCCTTTTTCCTCCACCTTCCTCCACTCTTCTATTCCTTCCCTCTTCCAACAGTAACTTCTCCATATTCCATTCTCCTTTTTCCTTTGTCAAGTATGCACTCTAACATCCCTTCCCCCTAATCGAGGCAACAGAGGGCACAGGGACTCTTACATAGTCTTCAGACTAGGCGCCTGCTTCATGAGTGCGTTGGGCAGCGAGGTTATCCCAATCCATGATCTGGTTTCGAGGCTTAGTAGCTCAGCACTCAAGGGGAAGAAGGCAAGTGGCAATCCTGTATCCATTCTATGCAGCCTGGAAGGGTGCGTTGAGAGGGAGAGTTGTTCAACGCTTGCCAGTTTTCCCCTTTTTCCGTAGGTAAAATGTTTAAAACCTCTGGAATTTTAATGGCTGGGACCGGTGTGGAGTGAAAAACTCTATTTAAACAAAGTAATAGATTTAGAGGGGCGCTAGAGAGCCCAGTCAAGATGGCCACAGGCCTGTGTGCTTCTGAATACCCCAGACAATCCGGAAAGTATCCTAATGAATCCTAGGTTACCACTTTCATAATCTTTACTTCATCAGCTGTCCAAGTGTGTTGGGCATATTTTGTGCAAGTTTGGTGTTTGTGCGTGAGCTCCAGGCTGAATAAAAGGCAGCAGCAATGGTGGCACGGTGAGGAGGTAGGCAAAAACAAGCAGTGCAGGGCTTGCATTTGACACCGAGCTGGGAACACTTCCCTCGGCAACAGAAGATGTGCGGCTCTGCTCCCTGATTGCTTGGAGAATCGGTGTGCATAATAGGAGTGTTGCCAGTTTGAAGGAGGGTGGTGACTTCACCCAGCGGCATTGCCTGCGGGGCTGCTGCTCTGAACAGTCCCCCTGTGTGGAATGAGGTGATGCCACTCCGGGCCATCCCAGTGGTGCCGTGCAAGAGGTGCCTCCCACCATAGAAGCAGCGGGAGAGGAGATGACCCTTGCCGCTGTGATCCCCCTGCATCATTCACTCTGAGGCTGGAGGAGGTGAATCCTCCTCCGAGTGTACCTACCGACATCGCCAGCTATAAGGAAAGCTCCAATCTGCTACATGGAGTGGGCTGGGCCGGCACGCTCCCGAGCTCCCTGTGTGCATGCACAGGGGGATGTTCTGCCTTCTGGTGAGCTGAAGGTTGGGCTGGCAAGACAGCGATGGTGCATGGAGCCGTAACGAGACTAGTGGCCCGAATTGGAGTGGCCTGCATGTTCTGCCTGGGGCGTGGCTGTGCTTTACAGACGGCCTCCATGCCCGTTCAAGAACAGACACTGAAGAGGTGAGCAACATGGCACAGTGCGCCATTGCCCTCGGATATTGTGTGGCCATCCGGGACCAGCAGATATCATGCTTCCTGTCCTATGGTTCCACAAGAAAGTTTGGGAAATTCTAGTCTGCTAACATTGGAGAGTGGCCAGGAATAGGGAGTCATTCCACTGTGTGGTGAAGAGTGGAGTGCTTGATGTCTCATCCTGTTGGGAAGCATCAAGATAGCAGACTTAAAGATCTCTGGATACTAGCTCTGCAGCTGGCATGCCGGGCCTGTGGTATGGTCTAATTAGCAGAACCCCCCCTGTGACCCTACGTGGTGGCGCTTGCTGAACTGTGGGAAGCAGTATCCTCAGTTGCTGCACGGATTGGGGGAGGAACCCCCTGCTGGGATCCCTACACAAAAAGGTGTGCTTGGTATTGGAGCACAGGAGACACACAAGGTAGGTGTGCTCCACGCGAGCAGCATCATCTGCGTTGTTGGATGTGGAGCTGCTGTGGATGACTTCAGATGTGGTACCGTCCCAGTTGGATGGGCAGGACTTGGGGTGATCTGATTGATTGACTTGGGGATATGAACAGAAGCTGGCGGTGAGGGCCAATACCCCACCCCCGTCCCTCTCAAATATGGTGGAGTAAATCACGACTGCAGTATATGCTTGTGACTGCCTGTGGATATCGACTGTGAGGGTTGCAATAAGTGACAGTGCACAGCCAGACAACCCCAAACGGCCCTGGTGAGAGCAGAGGTCACAGGATTGCTCAGATTTTGGTTGGTGGAGGTGCAGCGAGGGGGGGACTATGATCAGTGCTGCTCTACCCTACACAACCTGTCCTGCCAATACAAACCACAAGAAATAAGCTATGCAGGGTGGAATAGGCATCAGAAGGACGGGCCATGTCTTAATCGCAGAAAACTGGCAAGCAGCATTCGAAGCTGCAGTTTGAGGCTTCAACTCCAGCCAAGCATCAAACGGCTGTGGGGGACTCTCCAGGGGGGGCACCTCTCAATCTTCCTCTTTGGACCCTAGCGGTGCGCTCAGTGCTATTAAAGTCATGTTTGGTCAGCTACAGGCGGGTATACAGTCTTTGGATGGCAAGATGGACACCCTGACTTGCAAAGTAGACCACATGCAGGTAGCTTAGATAAGTATGGGGTGAGGCTCAATGAGGTTGAGGGGCGAGTATCAATGGTCGAAGATGAATCCTCCTCTGCTCTGAGGGAGTTGGTCCTAGTTCAAAAGGCACTTTAGGAACTAGCGGACAAGCAAGAAGATTTTGAAACACGTTCTCACCGGAAAAACGTGTGACTAGTCGGGGTGCCTGAGGCGGGTGATCAACGCAATATGGAGCCAATGGTCGTAGGTCTTTTGCAATTGACCCTTGGGAGCAAATAATTGTCTGCGGTATTCATTGTGGAAAGATCCCATTGTGTCCCCAGCGGTAGAAGGCCGATACCTTGGGCACCTGCTCGGACAATAACAGCCCAGATGCTGAACTAGCTTGATAGGGACCTAGCTCTGCAGAAGGCCAGAGGAAAAGGATCATTGGTATACCAGGGCGCATCGATCCGTCTCTTCCCTGACTTTTCAGAAAAAGTACAAGCAGCGAGAAGAACTTGCATTGAAGTTAAAAAGAGAGTCCGAGAGAGGAGCATGAATTATGCCATGATATGGACCACCAAGCTCAGAGTGGTACATGAGGGACGGGTGCTGTTTTTTCATATTCCGGAAGAAGCCAAAACGTTTCATGAGTCACTACCAAGGATGCCATGTCAAAGAGGGAACAGTGATCAGGGGGGAACTCCCTATGAAGCAGAAGCATGAACTGGCAGCTGATAAAGATTATGGGGGCAATTAATCTTAGAAGTGGCAGGGGTGGAATTCAATGACTGTATGTCAGAAAACGCTCCAGGTCTTGTATCACCCCTGCGGTTCACGTGTCTCATCCTCACCAAAAGCTTCTGTCCCGTTATACCACCATACAGAAGGCGGGCTTGCGGTATCCACGCTCTACGCACGGAACACATTTGCGTCGGGAACTGCGTTCCCGACGCCTCACGTGGAAGTTGCCATGGAGACTACGTCAGTGGACGCAGCATCTTCCACGTGATAGAAAACGTGTTGGGTCACGTGACCATCTTGGTGCCGGTACTTCAAGTACTTAATGATCTGGCGCCCACTTCTCGCTGCTTCTGATCCAATAGTGACAGCGGTTTTTTCTTGCTCAGATTTAGTGGTTTTGTTTGATCTCGGATTACGTTTACTGGATTGCTCTTGGATTATCCTTACCTGTTCTTGTATCTTGACCTCGGATTGTTTATGGATTATTCTTGCCTAGTGATTTGGTTTTGTCGAAATCGGACCTCGAAGCTTGGGAGACCTCTTACCTTCGTTCTTTCCTTCCTTCCTTTTCCCTCTCCAATCCCTTCCCTGTCCTTCCCCAGGGTGCTGTAGGCGTCCTCGTGCCGGCGGGTACAGGCTTGGTGCTGGACTAGAGACTTCCTGAGCACCTTTTAGGCGTCCTCGTGCCGGCGGGAATAGGTGGTTGCTGGACTAGTGACTTCTTACACCTTGGATTGTTTGGTCCACCGAACAGAGGGCAGATACCATCACACTGTTCCTACAGGAAAGAAGAAGGACTTTGCCAGGGACGTTCACTTCCAGGGAAAAAAGGGTAAGAAACCTACCTTTCCTTACCATTATTTCTTCCACTCATTCTCTGGTACTGATTGTCTTTTCTCTTCTTCTGGTCTCCAGAGTACCCCAGTATAGAGGACATTCTTGCATGAAACACTTCTGGTTAAACCGTTTTCTGCAGGTTAGTCTGTTGAGATTTTGTTACGTGTTCTCTTGAAAGGGGTGTATTTGATTGTAATCAGTATAATATTCTGCAGTCGTTGGCTGGAACCTGGAACCATCATCTACCGGGAAGTTGCGGGCCGCTCAGCTCTACGATCCCAACGACTCTACACCATCTTCCGATCAATTGGATTCTTAGACTGTCCTTTCGTACTCCTGAGAATCACATTGGTAGGAAGAAATATATTCTTCACGACGGGTCAACGCGGAACCAGGTTCCCGGATTTCTGACAGAATCAGAAGCCTTATTATGGATGCCGCGAATGACCCGTTGGCCGTTTTGGTTCAGTTAGTGGCCGACCTACGTGCCGATATGACGGCCACCCAGGCTGACACCCACCGGCGCATTGATGAAATGCAAGCCGGTATCAGGGAAGTGGTTACAGGAATACCATCTTTGGCCTCCGCTTCCGCTTCAGGTCAGGCAGGGCCTTCGGTCAGACCTGATTCTACGCATGTGTACATGGCCGCTCAGTTCCCGCTTGCTCCACCAGAAAGGTTTACTGGGGATCCAAAATCCTTTCGGACATTCATTAACCAATGCAGACTGCATTTCTTGTGTCGGCCTACCTCGTTTCCTGATGCGACTACTAAAGCAGCCTTTGTCTTATCTAACCTTGGAGGTATGGCCGCGGTTTGGGCGAATCCTTTGTTGGAACAAGGCAGTCCGCTGTTGTTCGACTGCGATGCATTGATCAGTGCTATGACGAGGGTGTTTGATACTCGCTACAAGACTCAGGCCACGGATCTGGAATTGCTGAATCTCCGTCAGGGGGACACTCCTTTATTATCGTATTTGGCTAAGTTCAATCAGTTGGTGGCTGAAACTGGTTGGCCGGAAGATAAGAAAGCCGCTCTGTTCTATAAAGGACTGTCGGATACGTTAAAGGATACCATAGCTACGGTTCCGGTGGTTCCTACGTCCTTTTCTGATTTCTTGGATCTAGTACTCCAGATTGATGCCCGACGTACCGAAAGAAAGGGGGAGAAGAGAATGATTACGGTCAATACCACTATATCCCCAATCCCTGTTTCTGGCGGTGACGAGCCTATGCAAATTGGGGCAGTTAGGGGCCCGCTAACGACAGAAGAACGAGAACATCGTAGACGGAACAATCTGTGCTTTTATTGTGGTTCCTCTACTCATCTGCTTAGTGCATGTCCAAAGAGACCCCGCAAGTCGGGAAACGCCAAGGCCCGGTCGTAGAAGGAACCCCTACGCCGAGCTCTTCCCTGCAGGGTTCCTCGTTGTCCACGCCTTTTTACATTGACGTCATGTTGAGTTACGATCAGGTCACTCCTTGGAGTTCTGCAGCTGTTCTTGACTCAGGGGCAACCGGTAACTACATTGATGCCCAATACGTTCGGAAATGGGGTATTCCCTTGTTGTCAAAAAGTGTTCCGGAGGTAGTCAATGCGGTTGACGGTTCAACCCTACTTTCGGGGCTTGTTACTGAACATACCATTCCGTTGTTGTTAACTATTGGCGCCGAGCATTCGGAAATCATCACATTTGACGTCATTATGGCACCGCAATACAAACTCATCCTGGGTTTACCGTGGCTCAAGCTTCATAACCCGGTCGTTAACTGGGAGACCGGGGTTATCGCTTTCAGTGCTCAGCAACGCCCTCGATCCTGCAGTTCCCTAGAGTCCATGTATGAAGTACCTGAAGCTCCTAGTCGGGCGTTGTTGAACTCTGTGGTTACAATCGGAGCTGTTGTTAACACCGTATTACCTGTCGAATACACAAGTTATAAGGACGTCTTTGACAAGGGGAAAGCAGAGATCCTGCCGCCTCATCGGCCCTATGATTGCCCCATTGTTCTCAAACCGGATGCCAAGACACCTTCGGGACGTATCTATTCCCTTACACAAAAGGAAGAAGTCGTCCTTAAAGAATATTTGGATAAAGCCCTCGAGTTAGGTTTTATTCGGCCTTCTCACTCTCCATTTGCTTCACCGCTCTTTTTTGTACCCAAGAAGGAGGGGGACTTAAGACCTTGTATTGATTATCGGGAACTCAATGCAGGTACTATCCGTAATCAATACCCGATCCCGTTGATTTCTGTCTTGCTGGATCAGTTAGGGTCTTCAGAATTCTTCACCAAATTAGATCTAAGGGGTGCGTACAATTTGGTCCGGATACGTCGAGGGGATGAGTGGAAAACAGCCTTTAAGACACGATATGGCCTATTCGAGTATTTGGTGATGCCATTCGGGCTTTGCAATGCCCCGGCCACATTCCAGAATTTCATCAACGACGTTCTACGCGACATGATCGACAGATTCGTTATTGTCTATTTAGATGATATACTCATCTATTCTCCATCCATGGAAGATCATGTACGTCATGTTTCACAAGTCTTACAACGCTTGCGGGAGCATCGTCTTTTTGTCAAACTGGAAAAATGTGTATTCCATGCGAGTGAGGTCGAGTTCCTTGGATATGACATCACCAATAAAGGAGTGCAGATGAGTAGCAATAAGGTGAAAGCTGTCTTAAACTGGCCTGTACCAACTTCAAGGAAGGAGTTACAATCATTTCTGGGGTTTTCGAACTTTTACAGGCGGTTCATTAGACAATTCTCTTTGATTGCTGCACCCCTCACCGAATTGACCAGTAACAAGAAACCTTATTTATGGAACGATAACGCCCAAATAGCGTTTGAGTCTTTAAAAGCCGCGTTCACTACAGCCCCGGTGTTGCTACACCCAAATGACAAACGTCCATTCGTTGTCGAAGCTGATGCTTCGGATGTCGCGGTAGGGGCTGTCTTGTCCCAAACCTGCGCTGATACCAAGGAGTTGCATCCAGTCGCCTACCATTCGCGCAAATTAACGCCCTATGAACGTAACTACACCGTTACTGAACGGGAATTGTTGGCCGTAAGAGACGCATTTATGATCTGGCGTCATCATCTCCTTGGGACGGAATTACCGGTCCAGGTTTTTACTGACCACAGAAACCTGTTGGCGTTGCAGTCCCTGACGTGCACCACTGCGAGACATGCCCGTTGGCATGAATTCTTTTCCATGTACAACTTTAGTTTGACTTACCGCCCAGGTGTCTTGAATTCCAAGGCGGACGCGCTATCCAGAAGCCTGGGTAATGATGGTTCACGTCCACAGGATGGGTCTTTGTTATTACCTACACAAGTGGTCTGTAGTTGTGTTCTACAACCCACTTTGAAGTCAACGCTCCAGAACTGGGTTGATAAAGAGCCCACAGAACTGGCAGACTATAACATGGATATTCTGCATGGTCTTCCTTATGTCCAGGGTCGAGTTTATATGCCTGATCAGGATACCCGGTGTACAGCTATTTCTTTGTGTCATGACGCTGCTATCGCAGCGCATCCTGGTTCCCAGAAAACTCTTGACCTCCTCAAACGCTGGTGTTGGTGGCCTTCCATGCGAAGAGACGTCTCGCAATATATCTTGACCTGCGCCATCTGTGCCCAGTGTAAGTCCCATTCAGCGAAACCTATGGGGTTATTACAACCATTACCAGTGCCAGCCAGACCTTGGGCGATGATTACCATGGACTTTGTGGTGGAGTTGCCTTTGATTGATGGGTTTGATACCATATGGGTGGTGGTTGACAGCTTTTCTAAAATGTCTCTCTTTGTGCCTTGCCAAGGCCTGCCATCAGCTGCTAAGCTGGCAGAGTTGTTCTTGCGACATGTTTTCAGGTTTTTTGGGTTGCCTGAGATTGTGGTTTCTGACAGGGGGTCCCAGTTCACGTCGCGTTTTTGGAGGCATCTAATGTTCTCTTTGGGGGTAGATGAACGGTGTTCCACAGCGTTCCATCCCCAGACGGATGGTCAAACAGAGCGGGTTAACGCTACCATGGAGCAGTACCTCAGGTGTCTCATCCTTCAACATCAGGAATCCTGGCTAGCAGTTCTTCCTTTGGCGGAATTCGCGTATAATAATTCCAGCCATTCATCAACGGGAACATCGCCATTCTATGCCTTGTATGGGCAACACCCACGCACCCTTCCTCTTGATTGGAATCTACCTGAGGATTGTCCGGCAGTTCAATCTTGTATCAAAGATTTGTCTCTGGTCCGTGATAGGGTGCTGGAACATCTGAAACAAGCACAAGAACAGGCGAAGAAGTACGCGGATCGGAATCGCCGTCCTGCACCCGTCTACATTCCAGGTACACGGGTATGGTTGTCCACTAAGAACCTACGCATTCCAGGTCGACGATGCTTGTTGCCACGTTTTGTAGGTCCTTATGTTATAAAGGACGTCTTGAGTCCATTGGTGGTCAAATTAGAACTTCCGCACTCTTGGAAGATACATCCGGTTTTCCATGTGTCCATGGTTAAGCCTTGTGTAGACAGCACCAGGATACCGGCTTCTCCGTCTCCGATATTGGTTCAAGGGGTGGAGGAGTATGAGGTCAATTCTATTCTTGATACCAGGGTTTCTCGTGGTACCAGGTATTTCTTAGTGGACTGGAAGGGTTACGGTCCGGAAGAACGGACATGGGAACCGGAGCAGAATGTGCATGCCCCGTTGTTGGTTTCCCAATTTTTGGCCTCTCGGGGGCATGGGGGTCCTTTGGGGGAGGATACTGTCAGAAAACGCTCCAGGTCTTGTATCACCCCTGCGGTTCACGTGTCTCATCCTCACCAAATGCTTCTGTCCCGTTATACCACCATACAGAAGGCGGGCTTGCGGTATCCACGCTCTACGCACGGAACACATTTGCGTCGGGAACTGCGTTCCCGACGCCTCACGTGGAAGTTGCCATGGAGACTACGTCAGTGGACGCAGCATCTTCCACGTGATAGAAAACGTGTTGGGTCACGTGACCATCTTGGTGCCGGTACTTCAAGTACTTAATGATCTGGCGCCCACTTCTCGCTGCTTCTGATCCAATAGTGACAGCGGTTTTTTCTTGCTCAGATTTAGTGGTTTTGTTTGATCTCGGATTACGTTTACTGGATTGCTCTTGGATTATCCTTACCTGTTCTTGTATCTTGACCTCGGATTGTTTATGGATTATTCTTGCCTAGTGATTTGGTTTTGTCGAAATCGGACCTCGAAGCTTGGGAGACCTCTTACCTTCGTTCTTTCCTTCCTTCCTTTTCCCTCTCCAATCCCTTCCCTGTCCTTCCCCAGGGTGCTGTAGGCGTCCTCGTGCCGGCGGGTACAGGCTTGGTGCTGGACTAGAGACTTCCTGAGCACCTTTTAGGCGTCCTCGTGCCGGCGGGAATAGGTGGTTGCTGGACTAGTGACTTCTTACACCTTGGATTGTTTGGTCCACCGAACAGAGGGCAGATACCATCACACTGTTCCTACAGGAAAGAAGAAGGACTTTGCCAGGGACGTTCACTTCCAGGGAAAAAAGGGTAAGAAACCTACCTTTCCTTACCATTATTTCTTCCACTCATTCTCTGGTACTGATTGTCTTTTCTCTTCTTCTGGTCTCCAGAGTACCCCAGTATAGAGGACATTCTTGCATGAAACACTTCTGGTTAAACCGTTTTCTGCAGGTTAGTCTGTTGAGATTTTGTTACGTGTTCTCTTGAAAGGGGTGTATTTGATTGTAATCAGTATAATATTCTGCAGTCGTTGGCTGGAACCTGGAACCATCATCTACCGGGAAGTTGCGGGCCGCTCAGCTCTACGATCCCAACGACTCTACACCATCTTCCGATCAATTGGATTCTTAGACTGTCCTTTCGTACTCCTGAGAATCACATTGGTAGGAAGAAATATATTCTTCACGACGGGTCAACGCGGAACCAGGTTCCCGGATTTCTGACACTGTAGCAGGGCTGAGCCAACTGGGGATAGCGTGTTCTCATGGAGATGCATTTGTTTGTTGGTGGGTTAAGGGGAGGTGAGGGTAACTGGCAGGTTGGGGTTGCTGGTGGGGGAGGGGCAGTATTTTCTGATGCATCGGGTGGGGTTGGTTTGTTTTTTTCAGCACACACTTTTATGACCTCTAATTACTTCAGAGGAAAAGTTGGAGGGGGAGGGCTTCGATGAGAATCAAAACACATGGGGGAATAGCTGATAAGGGGGTTAAGTGCATCTCATCGAATGTTAGAGTGTTGAACTTTCCCTAGAAATCAAGAAGGGTATTACTCTACATGCACCAGCACTGGGTGAAAGCACCTCTCGCCCGCTAGCGAATCAGCTTCTGCAAAACACTGGGGTTGCCAATAGGTACTTTTCATCATATTCCATATATTCTTATGGGGTCTGCATAATTGGTAAGAGCATGGTGGGGTTTCGATGCACAGAGGTGGGGAGGGACACTGAAGGGGGGACTTGATCCTCACAGGACTAATACATGGACAGGAGTTCACCTTTGTGATCTACTATGGTCCCAATACGGACTCAAAAGAGACATTGGAATTCATCGAAGGTCACTTGACATGCTATACTGGGCAGGGAACTTCAACGCCATCATGAATAACTCACTGGATAGATCGGAAGGGCTTAGCAGAAGGGTGTCCAAGGCTACTGGTAAGTTAGTTTTACAGATTTATGCTAATGAGTGCTTGGTGGATGTACGTAGGGCTGTACGTAGGGCCAGTGAGGAAAAGGGGTATACATTCTGATCTTTAGTTCATGGTTCTGCTCCTCGGCTGGACTTGGTTGCTAATATCTCTGTCCCAGGAAAGGGACATGGGGGCAGGAGGTGATACTTCAAGAATGAAAGCCTTAGGGACACAGTGAGTATAGGGCCCTTTAGGAACGTGCATGGAATGGTTGTGTTCACACAGAATAACTCTGAGCCCAAATAACCGAACCAACTCAGGAAGATGGCAAAGTACTGTTTTATTAACAATGATCTAAAAAAGGCAGTTTACAACGAACGTCACGGGACGTATGCTCAGGTTCTCTTCACGATTTTCACACAAACAATAGCTTTTATATCAAAAATACATCAGAGGTGATGTCATACTACGTGGCAATGGTGAAAGACCTACCAAGGGACAGGATTGGCTAAAGGGAAACATATAAGTATATCTTCCATAAGGACTAGGATTGTAATTGGCTGTAATTGCCATCTTCCTGAGTTCCCATCCACTGCATGACATGCTACCTAAATTAAGGCCCTATGGTCACTAGGATAGTAATTGGCTGCCCACTGTCAGGTGGACTACATATGTCTACCTCTTAAAACACGTAATCTTCAGAAACATTAGATACATAGTTTCGCATTGGTCTTTAAACCATCAGGTCCTCCAATATATGGACTAATATAATTGGTTGTCACGCTTGTGCCATGTCTGGAACATTCGGTTCATTTAGCAGCATGTAAACTCAGACCCAGGTGCAGGGAGATGGGCATGACACTACCTCCCCATCCAATTAGCCCAGCATCTCTCATCACCCATGCCTTCTGCCATGAAGATTGTCTTTGAACTTGGCCTTGCAAAGAATCCTTGTCTTTTGAATCCATGGGAGTGCGAACACTCACTATCGTGTTCTAGGATTCCAAGCCTGAACTCTATTTTCATCTGTGGCCCACGTGACAGGAGACCACGATTTGGTCAATTTTGCAGGTTTTAAATGCTGTAAATGAATTAATCTTGGCACTCTAGCTGTTCTTTTCTTACACCTTAACAAGGGATGAATCATCCTCTGCATGTTTGTTCCTTTCCAGAACAGATAAACGACATTGGCTGCTTCCGTCTTGACTCCAGGCCAGACAACCTGGGCATGCGGCTCCACGGTTCTGCTTGTTCTTGCTGCGAGACAGCTTTTGCTTTCCTCTTCACGGATCCTGGCTTACTAAATTCATGATACCGCTTCTATACAATGGCGGCTTCACCTGAATTCAATCTAATATGTATAGCCAGCTTCTATTATAATAATCGATCCTCTATTTCATCATTAGATGCTTTAGGATCCATACATCCTCTTCAGCCAGTATCTCGGGACGTTGTGTTATGTGTCTTATAACATCACTAGCTTCTTTTTGTTGCTCTTTCTCATATTCCTTCAGGGAGTTCCTGCCTTAGGTTGCCATCACTTCGAGGATACATTCGGTAAGGTTGTCTCAATTAGTATCTTCTTTCAAACACACGCTGCAGTATTGGCACAACATCTTGTGTCAAACACGGCCTCAGGTTTCTAACATATGGGAGGAAGGGGGCAGGTTTTCCTGCAGAGGCATGCAGCTGCTCCTCTACATTCCCCCCTCTGGTCAAGTCCTCGACCACCTCCTCAAGTTTTTCTAAATCTTGGTGTTTTCTCGTGAAGAGGTATTTCTTTGGTGTCCATTTCTTCATCGCCCCCCTCAGGGTGCATGCTGATTTGACATGTTCATCTACACTCCAGGTCATGTAGTTACATTGTCCATTCTCTGGATACAGAAAGTTTGTTCCCTCAGGTGCCAAGATGCCTGCCTCTATATATTTTCAGACAGCATCATCAGTCAGCTCCTTGGTGTCTGGTACATCACCGGTATCAATCATGATCTTCATTCCTACCGCCTGTTCTGCCATTTTCTTGCATTGGGCAATCACTGTCCTGATTACACAGAATCCAAACATTTACGAGCAGCAGGATTACTCCAAGGATTTTTAATACATTCATCAACCATTGAGAATCCATGAAAACAAGGAGCCAAACAAACTGTCATCTTCAATGTCATCTGTCTCATCTTCCATCTTGGTATGCAGGTCTGTCAACATCGTTATGGCCTCTCTCAGGGTCCCATTCTGGCCATCATGAGAAGGTATGAACGTGACTATGATGGCCCGATTTTGACGCAAACTCCTCCTCCCATTGCTGTGATCATATCAAGGACGTACCTATTCTGGAGGTTCATCAATCGTTTGGCTCTCAGTTCTTCCTTAATGGTGTTGAATCCCTTTTGGGTAGCATTGATTGCCTGCAGGAGCTCCCACCTAGTGATCTGTAACCACTTGGCATTTGCTACTGTTTGGATTCCAGGCATAAATATGGTTGTCATTATCATAGCAGTCTTGCTGAACAACTTGTGCTCCTCAGGAATGGTGTCATACGCTGTAATTGATTTGGCTGAGAAGTAATTCTCTCTCTTCGTCCGTAGAGGTTCAAGTGATCATTTTTTCTCAAGTGGTCATCCGCCTTTGGAAATTCACCAATGTTTAGATCGCTCTGAGGAATCACTAATGCTGGAGCATGGATGAACACCAGGGAACACACTCCGCCTCAGTCCTTGGGCAACTTCATATAGGCTCTGGATATATAAGCCCAATATCGATCCATAAGGACAGCCGCCCCTTCTCCCATCCTGGGAACGTCAATTGTGGTTTTGCATTCTTTGTTATATCCCACAAGGTTCTTTCCATGTCTCCGGAAGCACAGTGTCGCATTAACCAATGGGATTACAACTACTGGGCCTGATTCGTCTTGCACCTACGTCGGTAACTTGGAGTGCTTGGCCCATGACTTTCAGCATCCATCATTCACTTTCCGCACTTATTGTACATAATCTGTTTTCAGCAGAGGAGCTGCACAGGACATCATTCCTTCTTCCCAACCCTTCTTGGTATGCACTCGTTCATAGATCAATAGTTGAGTTTGTTCCCAACATCCAGGCGATCCAGATATTTCCATCCCATCAGGGCAGTTCATTCTCTTAATTTCTTCAATGATTACCTCATCCTGTCCTGCAGCAGGATACACGAGTATCTTGCTCTTCCACCTGGGCTTCTTCTCCATTTGTAGGGACTTGATATAGTCATCTTGGTATGGAAACGACCATTTTGATCTCCAATCGCAAAGTCGCCCAACTTCCTTGGAACTGGCCTTGAGTAGTACATGATGCAAGATGGCTGAGGCACTTTGCTTCGTGTGCTGAAACCTCCTTAAAAATAAAAGTCCTTACTGTATTCATGGCATAGGGGATGAGAGAGCAGACAAAGCAACTCTCATCAGATGATCTTTCCCCCACATTTTTCATGTTTTGGTACCACATGTTATTCCCCAGGTGAGCTGTATTATCTAGATAGGTATTTATCCCTTAATTATCTTCCTCTGCATCTCTCTTTTGTCTCTTAACATAATCATTGAGATCAAGGTATTTGACATCATTCACAATCATAGTGGGGAGAACCATAGGAACTCTTTCTTCAGTGGATACATTAAAATGATAGAGACTGTGAAAAATAAGGAGCAAAAAGACAATGAGAACAATCATGCAAATATAGGCCATGCATAGAAATCTAAGCATCCATCTCTCGCGTCATCCTACTGCTTGCTGAACTTGTTCACTCTCTATGATCATGCCATTTTCTTCATTAATCATGTTTAATACAACCATTGAGTTTATTATTATCTTTGTAATTGCACAATTTGCTCAAGTATAGAAATGAGGAGTCTCCTTATCACTGATTTTTTGGATCGTGTAGGAAGGTGTGAATATTAACATCTCTTCTGACAAGAGATGGGTAGAATTGAAGTATGAACACAAAGACAGCAACCACAAGCCGATGAATGTCACTATTAACAGATAGCATGTGTTTTTATCACCTGAAAACAGATACTCTCCACATCATGAATCTTGATACTGATCTCTTTTCCAATTTCTGATCAAGAACTGATGTTTAGGCATAATTCTGATGCATTGTTCACAACTTCAATACATTTCTAAAAGTTCAGTTCACATTCTGGAATTCCTCTGCAAGTCCTTGCACTCTCTGCTACAATATCTATAAGCAGTGTCTATTGAATTCCAGTCCAAATAAAGTACATGTTAGTCACTCGCTGCTTTATCGTCCTTCTTCTTAGTCATCAATAGGGTCTGCTGACGCTTGACTTGATCTGAAACGAAAGAAAAACTGATTGTCATACATATCAAATAGTCGTGCATCTTAGCACCGATAGTTTTACCTACACCCTAGAAAGAGGTGTAAGGGGCATTCTCATTCAACACCCTGTGACTAGTTCATGCGGGGTGAGGTGGTGGTCCGACCCTGGCTGATTCCGAAGGGCATATTAGGCCTACAGAAGGCATTACAGCCATCAATTATTTTAAGTCAATTTAATCTTGGCGATCCTTTTTTTTAAGAGGCCGTTGAGTCTCTCACATATCCTGTGTTGCTTTCGGGTGATAAGCAGAAGAAAACCTGTGTTTTATGCTCAGTAGAAGCCCTATCTGTTCAAATAGCTCATTGACAAAATGCGGCCCATTATCGGATCTTAGTACCTCGCACACACCCGCCTCGGGAAAACTTCATGCAGTAAAATCTTTGCTGCACAAGTGGAATCAGGGTGTGTACACTGACCTGCCTCAATCCACCTAGAGAAGGGACATACCACCACTAATAGATACCGATATCCATTACATGTCTGCAACATATCGACATAGTTGATATGTAAATCGTGAAACTGCCCATTCGGTCGAGGTATTACTCCTCTAATCGTTCTCAGTGTATGCCCAGCAGTAAATTTTTGACACACGATGCAATTCACAATAAACAGTGCAACGTGTTCCAACAGATTAGGAATGAACCAGTGTTCCGCAATATTGGCAGCAAGACTTTCTCTAGTTACATGCGTGGGATAATGCAGCTGTTCAAGAGCGATTTTTAACAGGGTTACGGCATCACTGGCTTTCCAGTGCTGTCCTGTCACCATAAAGCTTCCATGGGGGATAAAGAACATCCCCTTTGCTTCCATGAATGCAACCCTTTTGGCTTCTACTTCTGCGGATTCGTTCCCGCAAGAGATAAATCTGTTTGTTTAGTAGCTGCTACACATTTAACGACTGCTATGGCTCCTGGGAGTTGTAGTGCCTTAATGAGTCTCTCCAGTAAGGACGCATGCTGCACTGGAGAGCCCGCTGCGTGAAGGTAGCCTCTCCTTTTCCAACGTGACAATCCTGCATGTACGTTTGACGTCACATAGGCAGAGTCACTGTACACCATCACTTCCTGCCCTTCATGTTTTTCAAGCATGACAATAAGCGCTACTAATTCTGCTGCTTGCGCTGAAAAATGAGACGGTACCCTTGCGCTCACCACCACCTCGAATACTCCATTTAATCTGTCTCTTACTTCTGCGGTACCTGAATGCCTTTCCCCACTAGTCTGATCAATTTTTGAAGGAGCATCAATAAAATAAATCTCCCCTCCCGCTAAAGCATTCTCTTTCACATGGGGTATATCATCATAGAATTCAACATAATTGGCACAGTCATGCACATGATCACCTTCTTCGACGGGCTCAGCTATGAACGTGGCTGGGTTCACTATTTTGCATTTTACAATTTTAATTGTTGGGTTAGAATTCATTACCTCATAAGCTGACGCTCTTTGGGATGCCAATGTGCCTTTGGGTTTCTCTAAAATGGCAAACAAGAAATGCTCCACGTAAAGGGTCGTAGAGTAGCCCATGACAATACTTGTGGACTTCTCAATTGTAAACGCGGCAGCTGCCAAAGCTTGTTTGAAAGGGAAGTGTCCTCTCATAACTGGTCTAAAATCCCACTGTAATACGCCAGAGCTTTATACCCCAATGTGGTTTTTTGTGTAAGCACTGCTGCCATGACTGTCCCATTTGTGTGCGAAAACAAATCAAATTCCCCATCATAGTTGGGAATCCCTAAAACAGGGGACGTGCAAATTGCTCTTTTCAACTCCTCAAGCCCCTTCTCCATTTCTTCAGTCCATTCTATTTTTGTATTACCAGTTTGTGCTTTCTTTAATGCTTGCAGAAGTGGATTTGTGTACATGCTATAATCAAATACCCAGGCTCTAACATAAATGCACAAACTCAGAAATGGTTGCATCTGTTTTACTGTGTTCAGTTTTGATGTTTTCATGATTGCCTCAACTCTCTCATGTGTCACTTTCTTTCCTTCGTGTGAAATTAACTGACCTATGTACAACATATCCTCCTGGCAATACTGTAATTTCTCTTTATCAACCTTATATCCCTTGTCTGCTAGAATGGTCATCAGTTGGACAGAATCTTGCCTACACTCATCCTCTGTGGTGCTGCAAATCAACATGTCATCTACGTACGGTATCACTGCGCTTTTGAGATCAATATTGCCTAGCTCCATCTATAGGACTCTGTTAAAGATTGATGGTGACTCACAGTGCCCGTGAGGCACCCTAGTATGTTTTAGTCTCTTTTGGCAAAACGTAAATGAAGTCTAGTCTTGTGAGTCCTTGTGCAACGGGATTGAGAAAAATGCATTTTTCCAATCGATCAACGTAAAACATTGAGCTTCTACCGGGATACTGCACAATATTGTCGCCGGATTAGGAACTAAAGGAAACTCAGCATCTGAAATCTGGTTAAGAGGTCTCATATCCTGGAGAAATGTCCATGACCCCGATTTAGATTTTCTAATCGGATACAGTGCGGTATTACACGATGATTCTGATGGCACCAGAATCCCCTGATTCATCAGCGCTGAAATAGTATGAAATATACCTTCATCTGCTTCTCAAGACATGGCGTACTGATTTGTTTGGGCTAGAATTTCTCATGGCTTAAGCTTTATTTTAACCTCCACTATCCCCTTTAATAAACCTACGTCATAGGGGCCGGTGGTCCATAGGGCACTCAGCACCTTTTCAAGATCCTCCTGAACAAATGCTGGTCGCTGCTGCATTATCCCCATTCTCTGTCGGACTTCACTTTTCTCTATCCTTATCCAGTATGGGATGCTCAGAAAGAACACCACTAAGTCATCTGTTCGGTCCTCCCTGAACATGTCGTCATTGGTTATGTCAGTCAATCTATACCGCTCCTCAAGAGCTATCACTGTTCTCCATGGTCTACCCTCATCGTCTATCCCTTCAAGCATTACCATCTCTTTTCGTAATAAAGCTGCTTCCAGCTCTATATGAATAGTCTGTCCACCTTCGTCATCCATAGGTATTTGTGGTCTGAGTAAAAACCCATCAGGTATCCTCACAATCTTTCCTACCAGACCAGGCAACCATGTCAACAAAATGCTTACCCCATATAGAAAAATCGCTGGATCTAACGGAACGCCCTACAGAGCCACTTGTCCAGTGAACGCCAATATAAACTCTCCTACGTTAAAATAGTGTATTTCTGGAGTGGAGCACACTATTCCTTGATCAGTAAATGAAATTGTCATGTTAATTTTCATCATTAAATCTGTTCCTAAAATGTTAACTGGTGTCTGTCGTGAATACAACAAAGGGACAGACATGTCACATTCTCCTAAGGAGACCAGTACATTATCAGTAAAAGGAACTAGACGTGTAGCTCCAGAGAACCCTTGAGCATTCAAGGCAATACCTGACATTAGATACTTTCCCTCTCATATACACAAACGAGTTGCCCCAGTGTCTACAAGAAAAGAAAAAGATGTGCCTCCTATTGTCACATTGAGCCATGGTTCCTCTTGGGGTCTGTTGTCACAGATAGAACTGAACACATCAAGTCACCCTGTGAGCTGTCCTATTGTGGGTACAAGCTCATCCTTGTGCCTATAAAAGGATTTCCTCCTACCACAGTGACACCTCCTATTCTAGGTGTTAACACTTATCATGTGTTCACATACTGTTGTGTTTGCATAGGGGATTGCTGTGACTGCCCCTGAGGTGAATTCATGTGTGCTTGTCCCTGCTGTGGCACTTGCTGCATTTGTGGTGCGTGTGCCCGATAAGACGTGTTATCTTGGGAAAAGCCCTCGCTAGTCTGTGTGTGATATGGCAGAGGATCAACTGTCCCCCCCTGGAAAATTGGCCATTTTGTACATTCCCTCGGCTCTCGCATATAGCGCCGCAATATGTCCTGTCATTCCAAAATTCCAACATACTGGGGGAACCCTTCTGTTGATCCCTCCTTGGTTATATCCTCGCTGAGAATTCTGGTTCTTGTTTTGTGCGTTTTGAAACCCATTTTGGTTATTCTGAAATCTGCCTCCTCTTCCCCTGTAACCTATACCTCTGCCTTGTGGCGTAAACCCATACCCACCTTGGTCCATTAGGCGGGAGTTATTCACCTGTGATGCACCTATCACTTCCTTCATTCCTAATACTTCTCCGCTTGTCAATACCACCCCATCTATAGTGAATTTTGACAACTTTTTCTGAACCAACTTGCTTCCTTGATCTTCCCATTCTCATCTTTCTTCTTGTTTTTCTCTTATAGTGACAGACAATAATGCACTATTGTCAACCGTATCTCAGCCCACGGCTTTGCTTCCATCCCCACTTGTTTTTTCATCTGCCTCTGTACTGGTTCTGGCAACCCCGACATAAAATATGGTAAAACAATGCCACTGGGCTTCATTAGAAGTTTGGCGGTAAAACCGGCAGGCTGCTCCCAAACTTCCAAAACTTTCCAGCACCCGCGAATGGGCAACTACCAGGTCATTACAGCCCTGCCGGACCTGCTAATTGCCTGTTTGCAGGTGCCGGAAAAAAGATGCTCCCCATCCCCATTTGGCCCGATTGGGGAGGTTGGATGCACCGGCACGACATTCTGTGCTCGTGGGTGCCTTTCTGCCCGCCAGGTCCGTCCTGGCGTGCAGAAAGGCACCCGCGAGCACAACTTGTAGTTTGCCGGGCCGGGAACTACAGTACCGGCATGCTTACCAGTACTGTAGTTCTGAGACCGGCAAATTTATAATAAGGCCCACTGTCTTTTTCCACGGCTCCCGAGTTTCAAGCTGCCATTTCTATTGAATATCCTGAATGTAAGCAATAGGGTCTTCATCTTCTTTCATTTTGCGTGTCATGATTGCACCCATATCCGATGTGTCAGGATACTGTACTCTAAGAGCTCTCCAAATGTCTGCTCTACAATTATTGAATGGTGCTCCATTGTGCTGTGTGTTTTGTGCTTTCAAACTTGAATATCCCGCTCCCCTCCATATGTCATCAGCCCTCTCTCCAAGAATGGCTGCCAGGAGACCTTTAAGGTCCCCTATGACCAGCACATTTTTTTCCTGTCATTTTCTCTAAGTCGTATATCCATTTCCCAGCCCCTGAAGTCAAACTTAGGGAGCTTACATAAGCTGAGTTAGGCAACGCCTGGGTTCGGGTAGGACACTTAAGCCAATAAAGCCGTAGGGCGGCAACTGAGTTCCGGGTCGTACCTAAAGCTACAAAGCTAAAGTGTCATGTGCGAGGACAGTAGTAATGTGTCGGAGCGCAAATCTATAAGGCACAAGCTGGCAGGTTAGAATGCTAGGGTGCAATTAACTGTGGCAGAGAAAACAATCATGTTGCCGAAATCTAGAGTGCAGCTGGGAGAGGCATATGGCCTACCTTGCATCTGGCATGGCACGCGGGCCTCGATCCTATAGCCTGCTGCTTCTGTAGTGGGTGGAGGGAGCTCCTACTCCTCCCTGATGCAGTTGGAGGTGCTTTCGGGTATGGGGCTCCAGCACGGCAGTTCGGTTCGGTTGGTGGGGGAATGTCGGTTGGGTGTAGCTCTCACATGCACCAAACAGGGGCAAAACAGGGCCTTATACTGGCCTTGCAGTGGCCGCCGGCTATTCTGCCTGCGGGCGGAAGTTAGTGTTTAAATAACACTAGCTGCTAGGCAACCGGAGGAAGCCGAGCCTCGTCTTAGTGCTGCGTCGCGCCCGACATTTTGTTTTCGGGAAAAATGTCGGCGCGGTGCAGTGCTTGGCCAGATGGGGTCAGTCCTGTTGTGGGAGCAGCGTGGCCAGATGGGGGGGGTCCTGGCAGGGCTGCTGGTCTCACCTCCAAGCCTGGGAGGGATGGCCCGTTGCGGTCGCGGTCACTGCGCTGCACCCAGGTGTTGGAGCGCGTAGGTGGCTGCTGGTGGGGGCTCCTGCCCGCGCCACCTCTGGAAGATGATCTAACCCCTACAGGGGCAAAACAGGGCCTTATACTGGCCTTGCAGTTGCCGCCGGCTATTCCGCCTGCTGGCGGAAGTTAGTGTTTAAATAACACTAGTTGCTAGGCAACCGGAGAAAGCCGTGCCTCGTCTTGGTGCCGCGTCGCGCCCGACATTTTGTTTTCGGGAAAAATGACGGCGCGGTGCTTGGCCAGATGGGGTCAGTCCTGTTGTGGGAGCAGCGTGGCCAGATGGGGGGGCCCTGGCAGGGCTGCTGGTCTCACCTCCAAGCCTGGGAGGGATGGCCCATTGCGGTCGCGGTCACTGCGCTGCAGCCAGGTGTTGGAGCGCGTAGGTGGCTGCTGGTGGGGGCTTCTGCCCGCGCCCCCTCTGGAAGATGATCTAACCCCTACAGGGGCAAAACAGGGCCTTATACTGGCCTTGCAGTTGCCGCCGGCTATTCCGCCTGCCGGCGGAAGTTAGTGTTTAAATAACACTAGTTGCTAGGCAACCGGAGGAAGCCGTACCTCGTCTTGGTGCCGCGTCGCGCCCGACATTTTGTTTTCGGGAAAAATGTCGGCGCGGTGCTTGGCCAGATGGGGTCAGTCCTGTTGTGGGAGCAGCGTGGCCAGATGGGGGGGCCCTGGCAGGGCTGCTGGTCTCACCTCCAAGCCTGGGAGGGATGGCCCGTTGCGGTCGCGGTCACTGCGCTGCAGCCAGGTGTTGGAGCGCGTAGGTGGCTGCTGGTGGGGGCTCCTGCCCGCGCCACCTCTGGAAGATGATCTAACCCCTACAGGGGCAAAACAGGGCCTTATACTGGCCTTGCAGTGGCCGCCGGCTATTCCGTTGCCGGCGGAAGTTAGTGTTTAAATAACACTAGTTGCTAGGCAACCGGAGGAAGCCGAGCCTCGTCTTGGTGCCACGTCGCGCCCGACATTCTGTTTTCTGGAAAAATGTCGGCGCGGTGCGGTGCTTGGCCAGATGGGGTCAGTCCTGTTGTGGGAGCAGCGTGGCCAGATGGGGGGGTCCTGGCAGGGCTGCTGGTCTCACCTCCAAGCCTGGGAGGGATGGCCCGTTGCGATCGCGGTCACTGCGCTGCAGCCAGGTGTTGGAGCGCGTAGGTGGCTGCTGGTGGGGGCTCCTCCCTCTCATATACACGAACGAGTTGCCCCAGTGTCTACAACAAAAGAAAAAGATGTGCCTCCTATTGTCACATTGACCCTTGGTTCCTCTTGGGGGTCTGGTGTCACAGATAGTACTGAACACATCAGGTAACCCTGTGAGCTGTCTTATTGTGGGTACAAGCTCATCCTTGTGCCTGTAAAAGGATTTCCTCCTACCACAGTGACACCTCCTATTCTAGGTGTTAACACTTATCATGTGTTCACATACTGTTGTGTTTGCATAGACGCTTGCTGTGAATGCCCCTGAGGTTAATTCATGTGTGCTTGTCCCTGCTGTGGCACTTGCTGCATTTGTGGTGCTTGTGCCTGATAAGACGTGTTATCTTGGGCAAAGCCCTCACTAGTCTGTGTGTGGTCTGGCAGAGGATAAAATGTCCCCCCCTGGAATATTGGCCATTTTGTACATTCCCTCGGCTCTCGCATATAACGTCGCAATATGTCCTGTCATTCCACAATTCCAACATACTGGGGGAACCCTTCTGTTGATCCCTCCTTGGTTATATCCTCGCTGAGCATTCTGGTTCTTGTTTTGTGCGTTTTGAAACCCACCTTGGTTATTCTGAAATCTGCCTCCTCTTCCTCTATAACCTATACCTCTGCCTTGTGGCGTAAACCCACACCCACCTTGGTCCATTAGGCGGGAGTTATTCGCCTGTGATGCACCTATCACTTCCTTAATTCCTAATACTTCTCCGCTTGTCAATACTGCCCCATCTATAGTGAATTTTTACAACTTTTTCTGAACCAACTTGCTTCCTTGATCTTCCTATTCTCATCTTTCTTCTTGTTTTTCTCTTATAGTAACCGACAATGATCCACTATTGTCAACCGTATCTCAGCCCATGGCTTTGCTTCCATCCCCACTTGTTTTTTCATCTGCCTCTGTACTCGTTCTGGCAACCCGACATAAAATATGGTAAACAATGCCACTGGGTCTCATTAGAAGTTTGGCGGGCCCCTTGCCGATAAAACCGGCAGACTGCCCCCAAACTTCCAAAACCTTCCAGCGCACGCGAATGGGCAATTACCGGGTCATACAGCCCTGCCAGACCTGGTAATTTCCCATTTGCAGGTGCCGGAAAAAAGATGCTCCCCATCCCCATTGTGCCCGATTGGGGAGGTTGGATGCACCGGTACCGTTCACAACGGTGCCGGTGCATCCGACATTCTGTGCCCGTGGGAGCCTTTCTGCCCACCAGGTCCATCCTGGCAGACAGAAAGGCACCCGCAAGCACAACTCGTAGTTTGCCGGGCCGGGAACTACGGTACCGGCATGCTTACCGGTACTGTAGTTCCCGGACCGGCAAACTTATAATGAGGCCCACTGCCTTTTCCCACGGCTCATGAGTTTCAAGCTGCCATTTCTCTTGAATATCCTGAATGTAAGCAATAGGGTCTTCATCTTCTTTCATTTTGCGTGTCATTATTGCATCCATATCCGATGTGTTAGGATACTGTACTCTAAGAGCCCTCCAAATGTCTGCTCTAAAATTATTGAATGGTGCTCCCATGTGCTGTGTGTTTTGTGCAGTCACACTTGAATATCCTGCTCCCCTCCATATGTCATCAGCCCTCTCTCCAGAAATGGCTGCCAGGAGACCTTTTAGGTCCCCTATGACCAACGTATTGCCTCCTGTCATTTTCTCTAAGTCGTATATCCATTTCCCAGCCCCTGAAGTCAAATTTAGGGAGCTTACATTTTAAGTTATCCATGTCCATCTGTGCCAGTGGCATATAATGCGGTCTTGCCCCCCCTTTTCTAACAAGGGGAACTGCGTAAACCCCATTCCATAGACAAATCCCACTATTAGTCTGTGCATGGCAGGCACGATCGTCCCGGCTGTCTCCTTGTCGGTAATGACCTTAACCTACTTACATATGGTGGAGACTCTCTCTTCTTACTATGTGATCATCCTCAGGGATGTCAAGGTATGCTATAGGATCTGGCTTCATTCCGGGGTGCACAGGCTTCCTCCTCCTGCCCAAGACAGAATTCTCTTTCTTCGTATGACATGTCCAGGACCCAACTAGAGTAACTATCACCCCCTTCACCCTTATCTAGGTTCAGTTTGCTCAAAGATATTGCTTGGCATTCATCATTGAACAGGTTTCCCCCCTCACTTTGTGATTGAGGTACCAGGGATCGATCACCATTCCCTTGAGTTCTGTACTTTCTACCTCATCTTAACTATTGATGGACCTTATCGATCCTTTCTCCAGTGCTTTGCGCATCCAATTTTGTTTTTTTAGCACTACTCTAGATACTGCTGGTGTTACTTCCTTTATCGGAAGAAACTCTTCCACTCTGTCCCATTATATTTCTGGGCACGGTCTCATTTGTTCATTGCAGATGAGACTGGCATCGAGACCTCGCTGCCTTCTGCTTTGTTCTATTTCTTCATCTATTTCCCTTTGCTTTCTCGCGTCTCTTCTAATTAGTTCTTCCTCTTGCCTTCGTTCTTCTCTCGTTACTACTTCCCTTCTTTCCCCTTCATCCCTTCGTCTCTGCAATCTTTTGTCCCCTAATCTTTGTGCTTCATCCTCCTCTCTCCTCCTTTCCTTTCTGTCCTTTTCTTCTATCGCTCTTTGTCTATTGTTGTACTTTCTCTATTCCTCTGCCTGTTTTTCAACTTTTTCTTGCTCTTCTTCGTATATCTGTTCATGTCGCTCCCTACTTTTCCTTCACTGTTCATCTTCCTTTAATCTCTTCTATCATTCCTTATCCTTCATTTCTTGTTTTTTCTTGTCTTCTCTTTGGTTAACTTCCTCAATACTTTTCCCATCTCTCTTGAGTAATATCTGTCCTCCCATCCATTTGTTTTGCCCGAGCACTACCTCGTCAGCTCTGTCTTTTTCTCCTTTTCATCTCTTGATTTCTCTGTCGACAAATTCAACTGTTTGCTCTTTTCTTCCTTGTTTTGTATGAACTTATAAATCTCTTGCTTTCTTTTATTCTCTTCCAGACTATCGTCATTACTGTAAGCAGGGGGGTTGTATATCAGATTACTATACCCCATCGCTGGTCTTAATTCCTTTAAATGATACACTCCTGTTTCTTCCGTAGTAACTCTCTTTGCTTCAAACAAGGTAGGGGGAGCTGAGGGCTCGACACCTTCCTCCTTATGCTGAATAAGCATCCACTCCTCAGGTGGCGGATCTTCTCTTTCCCCTTGGTACATCTTCCAAAGCTCTAGAATCAAAGTCTCTTCTCTAATTTCTTCCCTGTGTACGCAGCGTGCAAGTATGTGGTCATATATTGCAATACCGCTTTTGACAATTATCCCCGTTGTGGCCATTGCATGAACATTTTATCTGCCATGCCCTTTACCCTTTCCGCACTGTACTGTTTGAGCTTGGGCATATGTTTTGGCAGTGTCTTGCACATGTGCATGAGAGGCGCATCCCCATAATGACAAGTCTCAATCGACTGTCGATACTTACCGGATTGTTAAATAAACTTTTTACCTTGGCTTAAATCACCACTTCCAATGTTTTTCAAAAACAACAAATATGAGCAAGCACCATCAATCGCTGCTCAATCCTCTTATTTCAATACCATATCTGTTCTTTTGATTGGCACCAATCATTTTGCTATACTTTTATCTGTAATCACTGTTACTCTTCAGGTTTTCGGTATCGACTCCTCCTCCAATCCGACCACTTCTCCTTCCATCTGCAGACCGGTGAAACCGAGCAGGGATTTCTTCAAAGGGGTACCTGCCCACTGTTTCGGTTCTTCTTGTAAGTTTATTTCTATTCAGCCGCTCTTCACAGGAAACTCAGCGATTTTCCGGCTAATGGTGGAGGATGCCCAAACGTCCGAAATTCTGGAGCGGAACTGGTTTGGATCTTTGAACCATCCACACTGCTACCACGTGAGCTTAGGGCTATTTAGGAATGTGCATGTAATGTATGGATTCACACAGAATAACTCTGAGTCCAAATAACCGAACCAACTCAGGAAGATGGCAAAATACTGTTTTATTGACAGTTATCTAAAACAGGGAGTTTACAAAGAACATCAACGGACGTACGCTCAGGTTCGCTCTGCGATTTTTACACAAACAATAGCTTTTATATCAAAAATACATCAGAGATGATGTCATACTACGTGGCAATGGTCAAAAACCTACCAAGGAACAGGATTGGCTAAAGGGAGACATCTAAATATATCTTCATAGGGACTAGCATTGTAATTGGCTGCCCAGTATCTGGTGAACAACACATGCCTACCTCTAAAACATGTAATCTTCAGAAACATTACATACACAGTTTCTCATTGTCTTTAAACTATAAGGTCCTCCGATATATGGACTAATATAATTGGTTGGCACGCTTGTGCCATGTCTGGAACATTCGGTTCATTTAGCAGCACGTAAGCCCAGACCCAGGGAGGGAGATGGGCATGACACTACCTCCCCACCCAATTAGCCCAGCATCTCTCATCACCCATGCCTTCTGCCATGAAGATTGTCTTTGAACTTGGCCTTGCAAAGTATACTTGTCTTTAGAATCCATGGGAGTGTGACCACTCACTATCGTGTTCCGGGACTCCAAGTGCGAACTCTATTTTCATCTTTGGCCCACGTGACACGAGACTACAATTTGGTCAATTTTGCAGGTTTTTCATGCTGTAAATGATTTAAAGTTGGCACTCTTGGTGTTCTTTTCTTGCACCTTAACAAGAGATGATTATTCCTCTGCATGTTTGTTCCCTTCCAGAACAGATAACCAACCTTGTTGCTTCCGTCTTGACTCCCAGTCAGTCAACCTCGCCATGCGGCTCCATGATTCTGCTTATTCTTGCTGTGACACAACTTTCCCTTTTGTCTTCACGGGTCCAGACTTACTAAAATTCATGATACCGATGTGCAGCTTCAATACAATGGAGGCTTCGCCTGCATTCTATTTACTACGTATAGCCTGCTTCTATTATCACTTAGTCTACTTTGCGTTTCAGCATCTGTAACAATTATTGAACGGTTGATTTTCTGCAGCACTTCATGCATGTGTAATCTTCTTTTTCGCATTTAAAAGGTACTTGATCCTCTACTTCGTCATTAGGTTCTTTAGGATGCATACATTCTCTTCTACCAGTATGTTGGGACGTCGTGTTATGTGTCTTATGACGTCACTAGATTCTTTTCGTTGCCATTTCTCATATTCCTTCAGGAAATTCCTCCCTTAGGTTGTCATCACTTCGAGGATACATTTGGTGAGATTGTCTCAATGGGTATCTTCTTTCGAACACACGCTGCGGTATTGGCACAACTGATGGTGTCAAACACGCCACAGTCTCAGGTTTCCAACATATGAGAGGAACGGGGGCAGGGTTTCCTGCAGAGGCATGTAGCTGCTCCTCCACACAGTGTTTCGGGAAGAGGTGAGGGAAGGTGTGACTTGGTTCTCCCAAGAGAATGAGGGCTCCGTAACCTCTTATTCCACGCTATAGGAGGCCTTCAAGTGCGTAATAAGGAGTTTGTGTATAGCCAAGGAGGCGGGAATTTTGAAAACCATTAGGGACAAGCTAGCCACCTGTGAGACGCCTATGAGAAATGGAATTATGTGCAGGGTCACTAACGTAACAAACGACGTTCAGCAGGCCAGACTCCATGAGGAACTAGGATTATTTAGGAGTACCGCTGATTGGGAGGTTACATTTTTTAAAAGGTCATAGGGAATGAGGAGATATGGAGAGGGCCAAAGGACTGGTGCCACACTGGCATGTCTAATTAAGTCTGATAATTTCAGATCGCACATCAACAGGGTCATGTACCTGTGAGAAGCCAGAGGGTGTCTCAACCACTAGTTCCTGGGGATCTCTCTCTCTTAGGTGGCCAGAGCACAGCCATCTCCCTTGGATCCAGACCCAGGGGGTGGACCAGTACAGGAGGATCACCTGAGTGAGGGGTCTTCGGGTAGTGGGGGTGAGACAGCCGATGGAGAGGTATTCATCCCTTTTTTGATCATCTACCCCATCCTATTTTGTAGGATTTTCCAAAGTCCCAACCCCACCTCTTTTTACACAAACACTGGACTGAGGAAGAGGGTGACAGAGTAACCAGACTAACTCTCTCATATCGTACTGGACATGTCCTGTTAAATAGGTCAGGCAAAGTCAGGCACTTTACGCTAAGTGCATACACCTGATACTAGTTAGCTCTCCTCACACATATAAAAGGCAACACCTAAAGACACACTCAGAGCAAGGTGGAACACGAGCACAAGCAGAACTTCCGGGATGAAGGCATACCTACTGGAGGAGAGCAACGGACAAAGGGATGAGAGCAGTGGTTTGAAAACCCAAGGGTTCCCCTACTGGACGTTGTTGCCTCCGACAGACCACGAAAGACACATGGAGAAGGCCAGATCCCTCAAGTGAAGATTACATTGTGTTTCAAGGATGCCAGTGACCCTCCCGGTTGAACAGCAGAGTTGGAGAGGCGTGGCCAAGCCTGTGGTACTAACCTTGACTCGTGAATTGGAAATAGCAAAACAAGAAAGAAGCGCACACAGTCGGTGAGTTGGCAAGCAACCTGAGAGACTAGTGTGTGTTAAAGTGAATGAAGTAGCATTGCTTGAAGCTATAAAACGAACAACCAACAAAAAGTGAATTAAGCGAGAGTAAACATGAACTTTGAATCAAAGTCGTCCTGCGGTGGTCTGTAAAAAGAGCCACGCATATTTGAAAGTCTTCGACATCCGAAAGGGGTCCGAGCCGGATTGAGGGAGACCCGAAGTACAATAAGCTACGATAAGGGAGCCCCCCGCAAGTTTGTACTGAACTGTGATGTGAGAGGTCTGAGCTCGACAGAGGGGGACCTATGTGAACTTTACGTTTGAATACAGTTTTGAAAGTTAAGAAAGAGACTTTAATGTGGAAGGCCAGGCGGGCCTCAATCCACGTTTTGGAACTGCTTAGAGTGTTATAAACCGAGCCAGAGTGTTTTATTCTGCCTATAAGGGCAGCCTTACTCTGTGAGGTTTAACATGAGGAGGAGAGCTGGTTCAACTACCTTTATTCTTTTGAACCCTTTTTTATCCTTTGCATGCATTCCTCCTTTTTACCCTTTTTGTACAAGAGATAGGGCATGCATTAGGTTTTTGTTAGCATAGGCCATTTTGATTTGGCGACTGTTTTGTTTATCGTTTGATCGTCGAGAATAATCTGATCTTAGTTATAGGGCAAAATAGGAGGTTCTCCGACCAGAACATTTTCAATAAAGGTTTTACAAATTGTATCCATTGTGTCAGTGTCATACTTGTGATACCATGCCTTCCCTACAGACCACACTGGGAGGCTTATGCAGATGGTCGAGGGGATGATGAGGGCCCAGAGAGATTAAGCCCAGTTTGCAAGACTAATAAAACCCCTGGAACTTCCTTCTGATTTGCTGGTTTTGGGATTCAGGGGAAAACAATCCTATATATGCGTTCAAAGTTGATAGATTCATGTCTCTCATGGATCACCACTTGGCTTTGTGATACATGGTGCCAGAGTGGAGTCAATGAGAATTAACATAAAGGTTCCACTGTGCTCTACACTGAAGTTCATTAGGGTCACCAATGGGCTAATCTCCCATTCAAGGCTACCATTGTGTTGGCTGGTTTTTACATATATATCCTGAAAGATGTGGACATGCCGAAAGGAAGTAAAACACTAATTTTCACCAAGCTAAGGGTCCAGATACCCAACGGGACATACTGGGAATAGCTGCTAAGTCAGGCCTAGCTGCTAAGTGGCCTCGACTAGCTAGAGGAGCTATGGTAATTGATGAAGACTACTGCTGTGCTGTGAAAATACTGCTATTTAAACATGGGAAGCGTGTAGATGGCACAAAAGGGGAACCAATAGCTCAGATAGAGTGGTAGATTTATTTCAAGCCGGAGGCGCAAGAAGTGGCAGAATTCGAAGAAAGTGAAAGTGCAGAGAAGGGGTTCAGAGTCTACCATCCAAGACCAATACCAAATCAAAAGGAAGAGCCCACGGATCACCTTCCCCTTAGTCCAAAGCAATGATTCTTCCTTCCAGTCTGCCTTCAAACAGGCAATCTTTGTTGAAGAAGGTAGAAGGACGACTAATACATATTTCGTGGGAAAGAGGGCAGGGGAGAACATAATGTAAAATTACCAACTGTTGCTCCCTCCTCCATTGAGATAAGCAATCTTAGATCTAGCCCTTTACCGGTTACCACTGGTACATCAGGGAGTGGCCAAGATCCAAGTCCAATTGCTTAGTATATTCCTTTTTGCTGGAATCTACCAGAAAGTAAAACAATTCTGTGAAAGTGCCCCATTTCTCAGAAAACCTACTCTATCATTATGAGTCAGACTCCATTGCAACCTTTACCCATCACAGGTGTTCTTTTCTGTTGCTTGGCCATGGAAATTATGGGGCCCTTAAGCCTCTCCAAGGACAGGAATTTTAACATCCCTAGGATTGTTGATTATGCCACCCATTACTCAGAAAACTTTCCATTACACAGCAACACTATGAAGTCCTTACAGATCAAAGATTCCCTTTTTTGTCGAAACTCATGACCAAAAACTACCCTACACATTGACATGCTCTGAATCTCCATATACAGGACAGAGACGGATGGCTTAGCTGAGCATTTTAACAGACATTGAACAATTGGGATGCTCTCTTTCCATGGGTCGTTTGCAGTGAGAAAGATGTCCCACGCTTCTGCTGGAATCTCCCCTTTTGAATATGGAAGAAAACCTCCTGACAACTTGAAGATGCTGAAAGAAAAGTGGGAAAATCAGGGCGAGATGTAATAAAACACTGCCACAGTCGTGCAACCCACCTAAGAACAGATGGGCCTTTTAAGAGATATGGTAGACAAGCGCCTGAAAACAAGCCAGGACAAGCAGAAGCGGTAGTATGATTGCCTGGCCCACATGAAGAAGTTCAAGGTGAGGGAACAGGTGATGTAAACAAACTTCTGGCAAGGTAGCAAAGGCCTTACCAAATCACAAACATTTTGAGTGTCCTCCATGATCAAGTGTAACAAGACCATCATCAGAAGACAGCACTAGTTTAGCAATTGAATGGGGTCAAAGAGTGAAAAGATCTGATAGAGTTGACCGTGATAGCTAACACTGAGATCTACTGTGAACCTGGGTTGACCGCCCCTGTGTTCGAAAATGATTCAAGATACCTTGAAGGCTGCCAAAGCTAATGATCTTCTCAGCTATTTAACACACTTCTCAAATGTCTTTGTGGACAAGCAAAGAAGGGTTGAATAGTTTGTGCATTGGATTGAAACACTGCACAGAAAATTGGTATCGGTTGGACCATATCAGTTGCCAGAACCAAATGGCAGGTGGTCCAAACCGAAAAAGAGAGAATGTTGGAGCTATGTATCATCGAGCCATGGCAGAGTTATAGGTCCTCCCCAATTGTCTTGATGACAAACCCAGAATGGTTCAGGACATACTGCATCGATTTCCGGAAATTAAATGAGATCTCATAGTTCAAAGCTTGCCCAATGCCCTGGGTGGAGGAAATGGCTGAGAAGATAGAACCAGCCACCAATATCTCCACCCTTAACTTAACAAAAGGATGCTGAAGATCCCTTTGGCGCCAGATGATTGAGAGAAAATGGTCACCTCCATTTCCTTTAGACCAATTTCACTTCTCATTGCTGCTATTTACCCTTAATTGGTCTCCTGACACTTTCCCGGCTACTTTTGAGAAGGACTTTCCTCCAGAGAGGCTAAACTTTGAATGTTCAGGCCTAACCAAAGTCAAATAGATGGAGAGGGACTTAACGGAATCCTCACATTAACACAATGACACCTCAGCCTGTGATATGTTCCTGATGCAGATGTACAAAGACATGCCTGATGACGGCCACCAAATCTAGGCACTTCTTGACAACAAGGATGTTGCTCTTGCTTTTGATGGTATTGACTTGTTCCACTTATCCACCAATGGGATACCAACTAGGAAGAAAATCTGCAATCGGACAACCAAGTCTCTGCTTGTCCTGACTAAACCACCAACTAAATACTTTCCTCCTCTATGCATGGAATGCAGGAAAGGTGTCACTCCATTGGTAGGATTTAAGGCTTCAAGGAATGCCAAGCTACCATCTGAATATTTCACTAAGCAACTCGAAACTGAATTAGCACAGGACAGGTTCCAAGAGTTTTTACTTCAAGCTATCATCTTCTGATCGCAAGCTAAACCAGTTACTGCCAGATACTGGGTCATTCACCTGCAGTCAAGGGCTATATTCTGAAACAAGTGAAGGAACACCGAAGACTTCATTAAGCCCTTGGCTCCTGTACGTGTTGATATGAGGATGTTGCCTCGCTCTCCCACATTACTCCTTCTCTCAGACTCTCCTCCGGTAGCTGGAATTCACAATCCTTTTTTGGGAAGTGTAAAACGTGCTCATAATCTGGACTGTGGTGGAAATCCCTCTCTCTGAGAAGTCTTTCTCTTTTTTGACAAGATTCTTGTGATGCACAACAAGAAGCAAGCTGTCCTGAGCACCATACTAGATCCCTCCATGTTCAATCTTTCTCTTCCCCATCAAACACTGAAGAACATATTGCAGCTGTGGGAAGAGTTCAGCTCAAAAGCGATTCTCCTCAGGTTTCACACCTATACAGCGAGACAGTGAATGGCCAGATCATGCTTTCCCACCACATGTGGAAACTCCATCCAAAGTCGGTAAGAGTATCTTTCTGGAGTGGAAATACCCTCTCACAGACACGTTTGCCACTTCCTCTAACAAGCAAGAAGTGCCCTTGGAAAGTGCCTTAGATGGGAACAATGCCCCTGTAGCCGGGCCATGTCTGGTAGACATTTCCCAAATCCCTTTCTTGAACAGGAGATAATGTAATTCAGAATCAGCTAAAATTGCTCATTGATACTGTTTGTTCCCCATTGGGCCTCAAAGTTCTCCTTCTCTGATTTAGTGGACTTGCACAGATTTCCTCTGTGGGATATTTTTACCCATGCCGATGTGCCTCACTGCACCCCTTTACCGATGGGGAAAGAAACAGCCAAAAATGGATGTGCTAACTCCTGTGTGCGCAAATACCTACAAAACTATGCGTGGGTCACAATCACAAAAGGCTGCACACCCCTGCCACACACAGTCAAAGTGGGGGGGGAACAGAACTCACTGCAGGAGTATGCCAGTGGGTGCTGTTACATTTAACATGAAGCAAGGCCACAGAATTGGGCTAAAAACCAAAAATGCCTTTTAAAACGCAGCTTTGCAACCTTCAAAGTGCTGTTTTTGCACTAGATCCATTCATTTTTCAGTGAATCATTGAGAGCAAAGGAATTACAGATCATCCAGTGTGGCCAGAGAAGCCGGGCCTCATTGACTGACAGCAGTTAAGAAATGTATCTCATGAAAAAGGCAGCCCAGCAACAATTCTTTTCAGTTACACAGGAAAAATGCAGCTAAAAATGGCAAAACATGTAACAATTTCAGCTGTGCAGAGAAAACTGACTGGATACTTACTTCCAGACTGCAAACAAATCTCAGCACTTAAGAGAAGAACGGGTGCTGAATAAAATGTGTGTGCTGCAGAGGAAACTCTGATGTAAAGGATTCAGTTTAAATGCGCTTTTTCCATGAAGAAGTGCAAAATCGCCTGTTTAAAAACATGTTTTTGTGAAAGGCCTAATTCTTTAAATGTCAAAATCCCCTATAAACTGTGTTCATTTTTATATGTTTTAAATGAAAGATTTAGGTGAATCTTAAAGTCAAAACCCAGTTTGGAATTAAATATTTAATTCTGACTTGACAGTGCCCAGCCTGGGAAAGATTGACACTTCAGGTTGACACTCCACTGCTAGCAGGAAGGCATAATTGCTGCAGGAGGTTCTCGCATACTTAGAACAAAGAACTCATTAGACATTCGTCTGGGGCCCAGCCAAGGACAATGGCAGGCTGAACACTGATCCCTTCAGGGAAGGGGCAGCAAACTTCCCTCTGGATCCCCACCCTGATCAAAGGAATTTGACAGCTGTTGCCAGTTGAAAGGAAAGTAAATAAAACTGCTAAAAGACATTTGTGGTTTAAATGCCTATTTGTGATTAAGTTTTGAAAACCTTTAAATTAAATTGGTAGTTGTAAATCTAAATGTATGCTCTTTCTGTGAAGACGTGAGGGAACCCTGTACTACATAAGAAACCAAAGTTACACAAAAAGAATAATTGTGGCGAAACTATTGATGCTACAAATATAATATTGTATAACCCATTTTCTAGGGGTGATTGCCCAGATATATACTGAATTAGGAATTGTTAGGCCAAACCGTTATGATTAAAATTGACAAAATTACACAGAACGACAAAGACAGCTCTCACTGAGATGGGAGTTAGATGTAAGGATAACCCACAAAATATGTAGTATATGTGTCCAATTTTATTAGAGGGCATAATCATAGAAATGTGCATTTGTGGGAAAGTTAAATTATGGTTCAAATCAATGTGGGAGTTTCCAAACCACATCATAAAATAGCTCTTTCTGACTTTCAACCAGGAAAAGGCAAGTGCCTTTGACCTACCAGAGCCGTGTGGGTGTGGTTTGAAATTCTGCCCCTACCATAAACTTAGTGATGTCACTTGGCATGATAAATATAGGAACTTCACCACACACAGACACACACTGATTCCTGACTCCATCCTGATTTCCGTGTGACACCCTGTTCCATAATTCTTCATCTTGTCCTGATTCTAGACTTCTTTACCAAGCCAAGGCCTCAGCATTTGGTGAACTATTTTCAGCTAAACCCAAATCCTGAAACCATCCCAAAAAACTTCAGGGAAATAATTTTGATCCAGTCTGGCTTGCTACCATTTATGCTTGCCTGCTGAAACTCGCCATACTGCTAATCTACAGTGTCCAGTGATCAGAAGAGCCAATCCAATCCAATCCAGCCTGAGGTGCAGTCCAATTGACCAGAACCGCTCAGCTGATCCAATTCCGCCAGAGGTGCCCTGCTGCCTGTAGACTGATCTGTGATGACCAGAACCTGACGGTCCAATCTTAAATTACAAGTGGACTGTAAGTATCGATAGGAATCCTAGTAACCCATAGTATATTTGCCTTGTCCTATCCCAATCTATAATGCATCCTCTCTTTAATTTAAGAACCACTAATATTGTCAGAACCATTCTTGTAACCCTGTTTGTAATCCCTAGTGTTAGTGCTGATTTTCTCTCCTTTGTTCTACAAGACCATAAGCCATTAGTGATTTGGATTAAATAAAGTAATTCCCATAACGAAAAACGGAGTATCCCCCCCGTGAAGGGTTACAATCGGCTGTGCGTAACTGTGGATATTCATGGGTGGCATTCTCTTTTTCTTGGTCATTAATATAGTTGAAATAAAAACAATCTGTCATTTCTAAAACCAAATTTCTGTTTTTCTCTGTTCTATTTTTTCAAAAACGCCTCTCATTCAAACTTGCATAACTTCTTCAATTGTATAGCTAGAGACTTAATTTCAACTCTCACTTAAACATTACTGAACAGTAGTATTTGACCCGTTTAAAATAAAAATTGCATAGTGAAATTTCTGCGTGAATACGCATTTTTGCAAAGGTTTTCCATGTGTGTTTTTCCCATTCAAAGTGTTTTTTGACTTCCATTCTGATTTAGAGTGTGTTCTGTTGGTCATCTTGTAACTCATGTTGGTTAGAATCTGTTTAGTGTGGCTTCCATAGGAATTTGCATCAATTTAAGGATTTTTGAACACTTTTCATTGTTTTTCTAAGACATTTTAAACTGTCATTTTAAAAAGTGTAAATTTCCCAAAAACACTTTTCTCTCTTGTTTGGGGAGGGAAGATTATATTCAAACACTGTACTCTGTTCTTATTCCTGAATACCCGCTGCTTACTTACATCTGTGTAGAATTGCTCATTTGTGAATGGAGGACTTTGCAGGGGGAACCTTAATTTATACGCTATCTTTCACCAACCAAAACTGTTATTTTTCCTGTGTTTTCTATTCTGTATTACTATAAGTGAATTCAATTGCTTTACTTAATTTCTGAATTGTTTTAATACCACATTGGTGATTGCTGCCCCATATATATATATATATATATATATATATATATATATATATATATATATATATATATATATATATATATATATATATATTAAAATGTGTGTTGATTTGAATTTTAAATAAATAAATACATATTTACCTTTACCAACCAGCCTGATTCCTGGTTCAGTGTGACGTGGGGGGATATTTTGAGAAGGGTGTGATATGAGTGGTGTATCACTCAGGATATTGAACCTCTAGACATAATAAATAAGTATTTCATCTGTGCATTACATGCTAGGTGAGACCCGGGTGTGTGCCTGATTGAAATCCTTAACACCTCTTCCCATTTCCCTTTTAAAACGGATGTTGAGAAATAACAAAGCAATCAGTTGATTCACCTCTCCCTTCCATCTGATCCATGAACGTCTTTCTCAGGTCAACATTGACATTATTCAGTTAGCTAGGAAGCAAACTACCTGTGTAGAGTATTCCAGTAAATGGCTTTGTTTCTTCTGCGGTAGTCAGGAGAGTCGGGTGAAACCTTTCATTCTCTTGACAATGTTCTATGGTTTATTTCCAATTTGACCAAAACCAGGCATACATGTGGACCCTTGTTGGACATATGTCATGTCCCCATGGACTTATTGAAACTAGAAAGATATGTCTTCTTCTCGTTCCAATCTGATCTTTAGCAGGTTGTGTTACTAGGTCTGGAAAGGATCTGGGTCTAGGCAAATGTCAGGACTTTTGGGACTCAGGGCTAGCTAGCCTTTTGGTTGTAGCTCGTGAGCTTTTATCTGGGGCTACAACCAAAAGACTGGGGGCTATAGCCCCCTCTGCCCCCCTCCCCAGCAACGCCTCTGATCTTTAGTATGCACCTGGAAGTATGTCTACATTTTGTTTCCCTAACACTCTCTGATATTTGACAGCTTTTCATTTGGCCTTGGACCACAAACTATCTGAGACTACTACCTCAGTTGAATTAAGTTTGGTTACAGTTGCTTGGAAGATTGCCATTTTGATAATGGCCACATCAGACTGAGTTCAGCAGTCTATCGACTTTCGAATCCTGCACATTTTTCCAAAAAGACAATGGCCCTCATTACGACCCTGGCGGAAAGTGACTGACCGGAGCGCCCCAGCGTAAATAGCGTTTCCGCCATTGCACGAAGGAGCAAAGTGCGGCCCATTCCGACCCATCGGGCACGAGCACCACGCCACGGCGGAAGTGCAAAGTCCGCGATGGCGGAAATGACCCCTAAACGGCCCACACCGCCGCCGTACGGCGCCCTAGGTGCAATACCGCCACCCCTCTTAGCGGTCACCGCAGTGTGCGCCTACCGGAAAGTACGGTGACCGGAAATATACGGAAACGGAAGTAAAAACATGGGCCCGGAACGGGAAACATCCCGGCGTACACCTATAAAACCACTAAAACCACACAACCACTAAAATCACTACCCTGAAACACACCCCAACCCGTCACCCACCCTAGCGAAACCAAGACAAATGGGAAAAGTAGCGAAGAAAGCGTGCGACCGCAAGCGGCAGGTCCACTTCTCCCGCGAGGAACTCACCGTGCTAACCGAGACCCTCCAGGAGAATGCTGCCGTCGTCTTCTCCACGCAAATGACCAGAACGGCACTTGCAAACAAGAAGACCATATGGGCTCTGGTGGCACAGCGGGTAAGTGCGGTGGGGACTGCACCCCGCACCCCACAGCAATGCCGCAAGCGATGGGACGACCTGCGGATACGCGTCCGCAGCATACTCTCTGCCAACCGCAACATTGCCACAGCCACCGGGGGAGGTCCTGAATCACCCATCAAGTTGACCCCCTGGGAAGAAATCTGTGCCTCCACCATCGGAATGGAGAGCATAGAGGGAGTCGGAGGGATGGAGAAAGGAGTGCAGACATCCGAAGATTCAGGTAGGTGTACCAGATAAAACAATGCCAAATCCACACAGTCCATCCATGTGAAGTACCATGCGTCCACATAGTGCAACAGAAACACATGTCCAGGAGAACGGCCACACACATCGGCCTGATAGCGCACGTAAAAACCCACAATAAATACATAAATAATTAAAAACCCCTAATACACGCACTACACGTGCAGCAGGCACACCCTAACTGCAGGCTGCCAAACAACTGCACCCTCACTCCACACACAAATCAAAGCACCTCCAAGGACCCGACCCAAATCACCCTCAGGTACCACCCCAGAGCATGTGATACAATGCCATTCCAATTCCCACAGACCCATCATTAACCCTCGCCCTCCTTTACTCCACCACAGGGTCCGATCCAAACGACGAGCTACAGGACACCCCTACCAGCACACCTGCAAAGAGGGCCAAGACCAACGGCCAGAGACCCTCCACCTCAGCTGCACGCATCAAGACACGGCAGCAGCACAAATCAGGTGGCAGCACAGAGGAGGGAACATCAACAGGCACCCCAGCAGCCAGCATGCCCACAACACCACCACCACAGGTCCCCCCAATGGATGCCACAGAAGGCACTGCCTCTGGTGGCAGCAGCACCATAGGTGACACCCCATTGATGGCAGCATGCTCCGACACAGAAAACGGGGATGTCGAAGTCAGATCCATCCATGACCTGTCCCAATCCCCCTGTCTGTCCCATCCCGTACAACATGAGGATACCACGTGTGGCAAGGCAACATGAGGACAACAGCCCCTCTGTGACACCCCCGCAAATGGGCATGGCCCAGCAGAGGCAACAGTCCCTCGACCAGTTAATCGTGCAACAGCAGCAAATGGCCACGCTCCTCAAGGACCATGCCGATGAATGTGGGGGCACTAAGGCAGACATAGAAACATCAACTGAGACACTTAGGGCAGAAATGGAGAGAGGCACAGAGACGCTAAGGGCACAAATGGAGAGTAGCACCGAGAGCCTGAGAGTCCAAATGGAGAGAAGCACCGAGAGCCTGAGGGGGGAACTGCATGCGACGTCCAAAGACGTATGTGCCGAACTTGCCGCAGTGCGCCGTGTGCTCACTGAGCTCTCGCAAACCCTTAGGGACATGCATGGACGTGAGCAGGCAGACACATCATCTGTTGCAAGTTCCGTCCAGGGCAGCCCCCAACGTAGATCTGGAAGGAACCTGCGCTCCACAGGCAGGGGTGCCCCTGATACCCGCAGAGGGGGCTTGCAATAGCGACAGCCCACTGACAATGAGCATCTTTGGACACTGGGGTTCGGGGGGGAGGTAGGAGGGTGGAGGGGGTGTGTTGGGCTCACTTGGGTGGCGGGTCGATAGGGTGTTCAACATGACATCACATATGCCATAAAAAGTGCACGATCAACCAATGAGATGTGTGGACATTGATTTTTGTGTACTAGGCCATCATAGGCGTACAGTCCATATTGTGCATGTCCCAGACACGCACAGTGCCACGAGTCCCGTGTCCATGTATCAGCCACCAGGCGTGAGTGCTAGAAGCATACATCAATGAGATGCTGACGAATGTCACGGGCCTCCGGTGCCTCGCAGACTCCATGAGGTGCTGCCACATCCCCACCCTCATCATGACCATCATCAGGTGCTTGCAGTTCTGCGTCAGGGGGCATGGGCACATTTCTACGTACGCACATGTTGTGGAGCATGACACATGCCATCACCATCTTTGCAACCTTCTCATGGCGGTACAGGAGTGCCCCGCCAGACCTGCTGAGGCAGCGGAAACGAGTCTTCAGTAGGCCGAATGCCTGTTCAATGACTACACGGGTACGTGAGTGGGCATGGTTGTAGTCCTCCTCATGCTGGTCCCGTGGGTTCCGGACTGGTGTGAGGAGCCATCTCTTCAGTGGATATCCAGCATCACCTGTATGTGGACGAGAAACGTATGATGTGGAATGCCATTGCTACGTACGCACACCCCCCCCCTTCCTGCCAGGTCATTGCCAAATCACATTCCCCACATAATCATGCATGTAATGAGACTCACCGAGTAGCCAGGATCTGTTCCCTGCGTGTCGCTCCATGTAGCGTGGTATTGTAGAGTTCCTCAAGACCATAGAATCATGGGTTGATCCAGGGAATCGGGCACAACAATGTGTAATGATCCTGTTGGAGTCACACACCATTTGTACATTCAGGGAATGAAATTGTTTTCGGTTGCGGTACTGGGCCTCCATGGCATGTGGGACGACCAATTCCACATGGGTGCAGTCGATGGCACCAATGCAACCCGGTATGCCGGCAAGTGCATGGAATCCCACTTTTGTGTTGGTAATTTCCTGCTCCGAGCGTGGTAGAGAGATGTAGTCGTCTGCGTGCTGCAGGAGGGCATCGAGCACTTGCAATAGTGTCCGTGAGAACAGTGGCTGAGAAATGCCATGCAACTGTCCGACTGTGTGCTGGTAGGTGCCTGTGGCCAGGAAGTGGAGTACAGACACCACCTTCAGTAGGGGTGGGATGGCGGTTGGGCTATCTATCATGCTGACAAGGTCAGCCTGTGTCATGTCCACAATGGCGGCTATGGTGTCCCGGTCCAGACGGTAGAGGGTGTGGATCTGCTCATCAGTGAGGTTGAACGGATGTGCTCGGAGGCGTGGGATTGCGGGCTGCCTGCGTGGTGTTAGTGGCTGTGCTGGCGGCCCTTGCTGGCCCTGCCTTGGCCTCCTCCTCCTCCTGCGTCTCCTTCGTGCGGCCGGTTGCAGTTGGTGTTCGTCTTCTTCTTGGAGTTGGAGTACTTGCAGTGCTATCAGGTCCCCCAGGGCCAACATCGCGAGTCCTGCCGGTAGCATTTCGGTGTGGTTGTGGGAGGAGACTGGCTGTGCAATTTATGTGTTTTCAGGCTGTATGGCCTCCACCTGTGGTGATTAATTCCACCTGTGCAAACTGCTCTCCCCTTTGGCCGAGCACGTCCCGCGCACAACGCTGCAAATCGGGGAATGGCATCTTGCTATTGCAATCATGTATTTGTACCCGATGGCCGTGTAACATTGGTTGACATGTTCATTCTGCTGTGGTCCCATTGTTGCACATACTATCTGTGCAGTCGCGAACAGACTTGTGAAGGGTCAGTGGAACGTAGTACTCGAGTAACGGTGGGCCCTCATGCATCACTGTACCGAGTTGCAATGACGGGCGGGGCGTCCCATTTGTGGGTGAAGGCAGTTGCCATTTTCACACACAGCCGCACTAGATGGATTAATTAGTGATTTCAAACGGCCACAGATGCCTCTTCGACGTGATGTTGCAAATGTGGAATGCGAAGGGCGGCGCTTTCGGTTTCCAGCTAGCGGCGAGGAGATGCCCACAGGTCTGACTGCAAATATAACGTTCTGTTGTTCAATGTCCTTGAGACAGGGCCCATGGCGAGGAAGCAATGATTGATATGAATAGTTTGGGATGCGCAATTGCTACGTGGGCGATGAGGCCGGCCGTTCCCAAATACATGTTACTTCACAACACTGGAATTACGGGCTGGGGCACTGTGGATTTTGCAGGCTGCATAACGCACAGACTCAATGGATGTTTCTAATGTTATGTGAGTAATTATTCAGGCGTTTTGATTCCGGGATGAGGGAATGATGCATGGATGCATGGGCAGGTGATTTGATACAGAGTTTGCCATGTACAGGGCTTCTTGGGATCTATCCGCCTCCCCTACGCTATGTGATGCAGGGCTGCCATGGTGGGACCATCGTCTATCTGGCCTTGTTGAGCCCTCCCTGTCTCGACACGCCCTCAGTCACTTGTGTCCATGCACATTAACATTCCCATCTGATGGATTCTGTTTTGACAGACGCATGCACAGGTACACTCGTTTGTGATGGTGTTTGCACCTCGATATAGATGGTTAGGAGTCGCAAGTGGTTTTGGGGTGGTGATGATCCTTTGGAGTGGGCTAGCATGCATATGGCTGTGGATTTCGTGTGATCATTGAAGTGAGTTGTTGGAATGTAGTTCTGATGGCCATTCTGTTCTTTTTCTTTTCTTTTGGTTGACAGGTATCTCCTCCCCTTTTGCCACTGCCATCTGTATGCCACTCCTGCAGATGGGTTTTACTCCCGACACCTGCTGCTTCGTGTTAATCAGTGGAGCAGCATTACGATCTTATGGGACGATCGCCAATGGCCCACATGCCCTTACGCAGTACTGGTGGCTCGGAGCAACATTTCGGCCTTTCAGCTGGACTAGTGCCTCCCCATTGGGACGGCCCTGCGGTTCTGTGCGCTTCCATGTTGCCTTTTCGTACGTGAATGTGGCTCTGTGTACCATGAGGGAACAGGACGACACACAAGTAGTGGCTGGTCATTTCTTGCGGATGCAGCCCACAATGGTGATTGGTGTTTAGGAGTTCATGGCCTGATGGCTGTATGGGCTTGGTGACTTTGATGTGCATTAAATTTCTATTCTGATTTGGCCCGTGTAGCGTTTTTCTTTGCAAGTGATGTGGCATATGCCTATTTGGGGGGCGATGTATTGTGAGGAGATCTGCATTGGGTTCCAGCTTCGGAGTTTAGTTGCGTGGTACTGTACTGGGCGCGTTTGCCTACTAAGCCCGTGAGGTCAGGGATGGGGGCTGCCAATATGACAGTTTGAATGTTGTCATGCTCAGGGGCGGGGGATTGGGTTTTGTGTAACAGATGCCGGTCAGCCAGGTGGACTGGTGGAATGATGTGATTCTCGGAATATGGCTGGTCACAGGTGCCTGTGTTTGCGTGCGTTTCTTGGTGGGGGACTGTGGTCATGTCCATTGGGATGGCTTCTGTATTCGTGCCATCTGTGCCCTGCAGCTCCCATTGGCCCCTCTTGTGTTTCTTTTGTTCGTTGCCATGCATGGGTGACTTGTACATTTCAATGGTTGCATTGTGGCTTCATTGCACCTACGGGGAGTTGTACTTTGTGGGCAGGGAGCGGTGTACAGGCACTCAGTGGGGCCGTTTACGGTTGATTCGCGATGCCGTACTTCTCACCATGGCGGAATGGTACATTACGCCATGCCTGATGGCGTTAGGTACATGTCCGCTAGGGTCGGAATTGGCGTACCGTTGCGCCATGGTGGTGTTTGCGGTTTCGCATGGCGCGCGCGCGCGTGCTTGGTGCAGTTAGCGTTGGCGTTCACTACGGTGTCGCTAATGGCTTCGTACTTTGCGGTGACGGGTCATAGTCGCACCGAGCGCTATTCGATGGCGGTATTGCATTTCCGCCATCGTTTTCCGATTTCCGCAAGGGTCGTAATGAGGGCCAATCTTATCTTCACACACTTCTTGGTTTTCATTTTAAGGTTTTCTCAAACATCTGCTTGAACCTAGAAATGAGTCCCCATAACATTCTTTCTAAACCCCTCTCAGGCTTGCAAAATGTACTAGCCCACTCGCTTTGGCAAGGAGATTTTATAAAGGACGATTACCATTTGCATAGCACTCAAACTTACTGGTGAGTATGGGGAGGTATGAATCTTTTGTCATTTACTGCAAACAAATGTTGTCTATAGTAAATGTACAATATGGTTCAGTGTGCATGGTGGCCCTTGGGTGGCAGCGTTGCACCAGATATGAAGTGTGCTTATGGTGACAGGCACCGTTTTACAGAAAGTACTGGTATGTTGTCACATGTTACCCTGGGACGAGGGCATTTCTTTTAGGTTGAGTATGTCAAAAGAACTTGGCCTGCAGGCATAGCGGAATGATTAAGAATCTGCAAGGCCTGCCTCCTATGAAGCAAAGAGGGCTCTGTCCTGCTGGGGCATCCACAGGTGTTTCAAATTCTACTTTGACAGGACAAAAGACCTCTCCATCTCAGACAGGCTCTATACGACCGACAGCAGGGCTGAACCGTGCAAGAGGCAGCAAAAGTGTCTACTGCCAATTGATTATTAGCGTGTTTGAAAGCTTTTTCTTGCCAGACACCTGCATGCTCATGAACCAATATAACTTTGGTAACCATCCAAAGGCAAGTTGCATGGGGTGCTATTTGGAGAGCGGCCACACAGCCCTCTACTTTGGCTTTCTGAAAGCACCACTCTCTGATGTTAATTCCAGAGCTGATGCCCGGATTGGTCACACAGTTTTGTGTTATTCTTTTTGGTAGATTAATGACAGGTACACCCTCCCTCTGGGTTCTTCTACTTTGAATTCTTCCTCTAGTGTGAAAGAAAGGGGACATATACAGAAGGCAGGAAAGGTTCAACAGCACCGGATCCTTTGTAAATTCACACACTTATTGAATATTCCCCAAAGTTGAGGAATATCCTGGATAGAAATGAAACATTCCCAAGGCAGTATATACATAGGCTTCACTCGTTTTCATTGAAAATAAAAAATGCTGAATGCACATTTACTGCGCATTAGGCATTAAAAAAAATGTCAAATCTCATTATACTATACAAGGGGAGCAGGGGCTGCTGGGTGTGCTCTGCTCCACCTTGTACGGACTAATGGGTTCGGGAGCTACGAAGGTGTCCCCCCGCTGCTGTTAAAAGGATTGCGTTGGAACACAAAGGTATGAAAAAAAGGACCCTGCGATGGAAGTTCCTACATACTACAGGGTTAGGAAACTAACGTTGCTGGAGGAGGGCGAGGCGAGGCGAGAGAGAGAAGAAAGGTGCGTGGAAAAAAGTAAACATGGTGCAGCGAGTTGAGGGTAGGAGGAATGCTGTAGTGTAGCGTGTGATCGATGTGATCACCGCGTGCCCCCGTTTTCAGATTCAGCATTTTCCTATTCAAAAGAACGCAGTGCGCAGTGATCACGTAGATCCGTATATTTACCTGCATCATTATCTATGTCAGTCTTAAATTAAGGTCTTTTTTCCTAAGGTCTGTAGGGCTTGCTTTAATCCCGCCGCCACGGCCTCACTAACCTAGCTACACCCATCTCCTCACACCTCAGATTGCAATCGCACATGTAGATGAACAGAGCTCCCATTTAGTGCTCTGCTCTTGAAGTCGTTTCCGAGAAGACTTATTTTGGATTTGAATTTCTTTTTTGCTTAAATAGTGAAAGGTTGTCATTTCTAGCAAATCATGACGTAAAAAATGAAAAACCTCTTTAAGTCTTGCATCCAACGTAGGGAAAATAATGTCTTAAAGAAAGCCCCTGGCACAGAGTGTGTCTGCTGTCTCTACCTAGACTACAACGTTCCCAACTGTAAAATCTTGCAAACGTTTGCATCTTGAATGAGAAAGGAATGGTCAGTGAGGGTGCGTTTAGTAGAGTCTGAAAGGGTGAAAGTGAGGAAAACAGGTCAATATATCTTAGGCCCTCAATGCTAGCAATTACTTGAATGGCAAAGGATGAGATTAGTAGGATATCATGTCACCTAAATAGGACGTGGCCTGCGAATTTATGTTTTATATGGCACAAAACTGCGAGGTGATTTTAAATATATTTTTAAGGCACCCTAGATGTGGCCATCATTTCCAACTGGCGTTGTACGGTTACTGGTTCCTTTAAAAGTTGTCACAGAGGCCTGGGGAAACAGCAATTCAAGGTACAAACTGTAGATGCCAAGAAGGAAAGCAATTATGGACACATTATCAGGGAACAAGTCTGACTCTTGTGCGTTGAACCTATAGGTGTTTCAAATATTTATAGCACTGCCCGCCAATCACCCTTTAAGAACAATGTATCTTCCTAAAGAATCAATAATTTAGCGATTGCCTGACACGGGAAAGCTTTTAGCTATCATTATCAGTATTGCACTATGGGAAAGCCAGCATCCAGTTCAATGTATACATATTACCAATGTCCTATGCATTTTAGTGGATGAGTGGCTTTAAAATGGATTACGGCAATGCTAACCGTATGATGCTCTCTCTAAGAATCAAACAAATGTTGGCCTACTTTAGTGAGACGAAAATGGTTGAAACGCTCATATCCTGCCCCATATCCTTCCACGTATTGGGAAATGTGTGCAATAGGTAGAAAGTACCATAGCCTCACAAAACGTACAGCACCGATGCTCTGGGCCTGCAGCAACAGTATTGCATCAATGAACAAATTGGGAAGTGAGTCAAATTCTGATGGCAAAATGCGACACAAAAATCTGGAGCAAAACACTTACGCCTACCTTACTGTGCAGGAGCCGCAAATCTGTTTAGGACACTGTAAACACAATGGGCAAGATTCTCACAAATAAAAAAGTGGGCAAATCTGAGATGCGCCACAAATAAATGCACCGAGTTTACAGAGATGCGCTACTTTTGATAAGGGGAACAACATGAGAGCAAAAGATGTGCGAAGTGGGTGGAAAGCATGCAAATATACCACATTTGGTATGCAAAGGGGGAGTGACCACAGAAAGTGTGTAAAGATGCACCAAAATCCTGATGTGCAAAACCAAACCACAGAATTTGCTTCAAAACATGACCTTCACGTAAGAGTAGAGCAAGTGGCCCAGCAAAGATTGCAAGTCACTTATGTAAACAAAGAAGTACACAGGTCACACAAATCTCAATAAACAACACAATACACTGGTGCACATACCCACAATGCCCAATGCAATAGGTATGACGCTGTTGCACCGACTGATGAGGAAGCAACTGATGAGGAAGATGAGAATAAGAAGGGAAAGGATCCATAGGAGGAGGAACACTCTCTTCCAACTGACTGATAACGAGATCACCAGAAGTACTGCATACCACCCGCATCATACTGCAGACGGTGATTCAGTGGGAGGGGGCCCTTACCACACCCACAATGCGAGGCCATGCCATACCTCCTCTAGTCAAGAAACTGTCGGCTTGGATACCTTCATCACAGGGACTTATGAGAGGACCAGTGCCATCACTTCCTCTGCATGTTGCCTCATCTGCAGCCTCCTTTGCCTTTGGGTGGTGTGCTGCATGGCGTTCAATTGTCACTGCCAACACCTCACTTATTTCCCTCACCTCATCTCTGGTGGCTCTTGCTTCCTGTGTGATTGAATTTCGATAATCAGCAAGTTCTTTTGTCAATCCAATAAGCCTATCTCCCAGAGTGCTGCATATCGACGTTAGTTGGGTGCACACTGGGAGCTGATGCTGGCACGTCTCTTCTTCCCGCGTGGTTTATGGGGTATTGCAAGGCCTGCTGGTGCTAGCTCTTGTGATAGAACGCTGTGGTATGGTTGCTTCATGGGTTGGTGTGTCTCCTCCAGCCTGTGTGTCTGCGTCCTTGTCCTCTGTTCCTGTGGTGTATGTTGGGCAGTGGTTACCACCATGGTTGGCTCGCCTTGCTATTGGCCTTCTCCAAGTGTGGGGTGCAGTTCCTCTTCTCCCCCTCTTCTTCTCCCTTATGTGCTAGCATAGCAGCATCTAAAACCACATTCACCTCTGCTTGTTCGTGTTCTAGAGGGAAAATGTTAATGAAGAACATGAGTGTGTGACATACGCTTTGGACAGGCCATCAGTTACAGCATTAGGTGCAGGGGGAATCTGTGCCGGTAATGCAGGGCATCAGCCTTCTCAGTTCTGCAATTTACTTTGTCCCTGGGTATGTTCGGGTACTTGCCTGTGTGCACCACCTTTGTGTGTGTTGCTCTAATGCTGGGCTACTGATAGATAGCAGAAATGCACTGCCCATTTTGGGGGTGTTGTGACGCTCCGTGTTTCTGCATGTCAACATTGGGCTCCCAAGTTCCTTCTCCAGTGCATCCCTCGCTTCCCGTGGTCTCTGCATATGTTACCTGCTTCGTCATCCCCTCAACTTCCTCTCACTTATTTACATTCCCCAGCTAGCTATCGCAGTATGCCAATCAACTGACATCCGCTACTACACTAGTGCTCTCTTTAGGTGTTATTGTATAGCAAGACGTGTCACAGTATGGAGTGGCTTGTCTATGTGCAGGCGCTGTGGTACTGGGTTTTACTTTTGCTTGGGTGGATGTTCTGGACTCATAAGGGGATAGTGAGTATAGATTGCCATGATATTACTTTACTCAACTCTATCCTCTGCAGCTGTGTCAGGTCCACCAAGATGCCACCTACTGCCACTAGGTTGATCATGACTGCCACTGCCTCTTCTGCTGGGTTGAGGGTGTTGTCTGATGGTGGGCTGCCTCCTGTTCATGAAGGTCTGACCATTTATCCTTCGTTTGCCATTTCATGTCTCCCCATCTTTTCTTTAACTCTTTTTTGGCCCTGAGCGCTGCTCCCAAGACATTAATGTTGCTTGTGAGTTCTGCCCAGATGGCATTTTTCACGGCAATGTTTGCCCGTTGCCTTGCAGATTGTAGACAGTGGCCTCATGGTCTGCCATATATGCTATCATCGCATCCAGCTCTTCCTGGGTGAAGTTGGGTGATCGTGTCCTTTCTCTCCTTCTTAGGCACTTTGACAGTTGTTGGATGGCATTTTGTGACTGTGGATGTTGCTGGATAGAGGTGGGTAGCCTGTCAGTTGTCCTGATGGTCTTCCTGGGCTTCTTCCTGCTTCTTTCTGGTTTGCTCCGGTTTCTGAGGTGAATTGCACTCTTTTTATGCACAAGTCACGTGATGTGCACGTTTTTTGGTATGTGTCACTTTTCACTCTACTTTTGAGCGCATCTGCTAATTGTGCTTCCTACGGGCACATCCCAGCGGATGTGTATTTTTTGCTCCATTATGTGTGCTTCTTTTGCGCAGCTTTTTGCAGTTGGGTGCAGCAAGCACGTTTTGGGTCCTTTCTTAAAAAATGGTGTGCGGTGCAATGAGATACGCCATGGCACATCTTTGCGCCAATGACGCATCTCATTGAGATGCCAACTTTTTTGGAGAATCTGGCCCACTGTTATTAACTCAACAAACCCACACTAGGGAGGTGGTGTGAGGGCAGCTATTCGCATTCTGGTCTAGATAGTACTTGACTCATCATGCCAGGGTGGGCATGGTAGTAGCAAATAATAAAAGAGGAAGGCAAAATGTAAGAGAAAGGGTTAACAGGACAAGTGTGACCATGAGTAATTTTTCAGCCAAGCAGGTTATCCCGTTCTATCGACTTGACAGTGAAACCACCAGGGAACTGCTCAGGAAGAGCCAAGCTGTTGCCAGTCTTGCACTTCTGAGCTTAAACATCTTTTTAGCACATTCGCAGTCGCCTTGATCCCATGGAATTTCACTTTCCTCAACATGTGTTCAAGGTCATGCTAAACAAATCCTGCTGGGACATCCATTTGCCCAAAAGTACTTATAGTCATACATGCAGCCTTGGAACTAGTATTTATTTATACAGTAGTTCATAATGCAATCGATTGGTCACTTCAGCTTGAGAGCTAGATGCGCAAAGTTATGGGGTTTGGGGCAGAAGATAGGAAATGGCAGGTGAAATAGTGCAGGTGAATACATGAGTCGAGTGACTTTCAGAGGAGGCAGTTGTTCTCTTCAGTCTAGAGTTGAGTTGGCTGTGAGTTCCAAAACGAAAGACGCTAAACCCCAAGCCGACCACCTCCCAGTTGTTGGTTGAAGAATTTAGCAGTGGATAGAATGGCGGAGTCCACATACATAAGGCGTATGCATGTAGGCTAGACACAAAAAAGGCCGGCAAAGGTGATTTCGCACACATGAAGCAGCATTCGTTAATCAGAAGTCATCCTGTGAGTCAAGTCTAGGTATTCCAGACTTGCAGAGGTAGATTCCCTTCAACCCATTGCTTCATGATTCTCCTGGTCGTCCATACCCCACCAACAGGAAATCACTGCACATGATAACGTGTGTAGGGAATATACTGGAGACTGTGGGTGATTTGCACATTCCCTATTGTGGTGGAAAATATAATTAAGAGGCTATTCATGTAATGCTCCTCTATGCCTTACTTGCAAAACTAAGCATCACTCGGATCTGCTATAATGAATTGTGTCACTCTGCCTAAAACAAGCCTAACCCTGTGTAGTTGTGAGCATGCCTTAACCAAATGTGCTCTAGCTAAGCTGCGAGAAGCAACTCGCTTCATAGACTGTGCGCTTCCTATGTTTTTCCACTCTGGCTTTGACAAGTGAGATGTAGAACACTGCCTCGCTCAGTAACATGGCTTCAGTGTGTAGAATGAGCAACATTAGGCGGATCAGGCGCTGCCCGAGTCCTGTGAGAAATAGTGTCTGTACTAGATACTGCTGACTTGCTAAAAATTTATCAGACTATGTCTGCTCCATGTTGGCTTGTGTGCACATACTGGCGTGAGAAGGTAGTTTAAATACAGAGAAAAATAAAATAGGCAGAAGGTAACTTGATTCACCCACAGTGCAGTACACAAGACCGAACCTCTATATCTGCAAGACAAGCTAAAACCCTACCTACCACCCGCACCCTAAGATCAAGCTCCGCCCTCCTCTTAGTGATCCCACCAACCAACTCGATCAGGATAGGAGGATCCTGGTTCTCAGCCTTGGCCCCCACGCTATGGACCTCGCTTCCACCCCACATCCAACACAGAAGACTGTTTGTTATTCCGTAAACTACTAAAAACGTGGCTCTTCCCATAACAACGGTTACCACCTAAAGATGTGTCTGAATCCCCCAACAACCCAACGATGAAACACACAAAGAAGACACAACAAAGCTGTCCTACCTAATGTTCGAAACCTCTGATCCGACCCACATGATAGAGTAGAAAAAATGAAATAGAAGGAATGGCTAGAGTAGATGGAGCTGATGAAGTAAACAGAGTGGATGGACAGAATTGACGGAAGGTAAGAGTTGATGAGTGAAGGCAATAAAGGAATAAATGAAGTGGACGGAACTGATAGAGTTGATAGAACAGATAGAGCGAATGGAACCGACAGAGTGGATGAAACGTTTAGAGTGAATGGAAAAGACAGTGTGAATGGAACGTATAGAATAGGGTATCCGGTAATTTTTTCAAAAACTTCTTTCGAAAAACACCATTTTGTCGAAAACATTTTGCCGAAATTTATTTTGTCGAATGTATTATTTTTTTATTTTATGTTTTTTTTTGTTTCGTAAGTTAAAAAAAGTGTTAAAAAAGAGGGCTTGGGGGGAACCCCCCCATTTCAAAAATAAAATAAAAAAATAAACATTCTAAAAACAAAAAATCGGCAAAATTGTGTCGAGAAAATGGCATTCGAAAATAAGCCATTCGAAAAAGTCACTATAAACCATAGAATAGATGGAACAAATAGAGTGATGGAACTATTAGAGTGGATGGACGGTTAGAGTGGATGGAACGGATAGAGTAGATGGACCGAATGGAACGGATTGAGTGATTGGAACGGATTAAGTGGATAGAACAGATAGAGTAGATGGAATGGACAGAGTAGATGGAACGGACAGAGTAGATGGAACGGACAGAGAAGATGGAGAGTAGATAGAACCAACAGAGAAGATGGAACGGATAGAGCAGATGAAACGGACAGAGTGGAAGGAATGGATAGAGTGAAAGGAACGGATAGAGTGAAAGGAACAGATGGAGTGAAAGGAATGGATGGAGTGGAAGGATAGAATGGAGTGAAAGGAACAAATGAGTGAAAGCAACAAATGGAGTGGAAGGAACTGTTGGAGTGGATGGAACGAACAGAGTGGATAAAACAGATGAAGTGGATGGAACGGATGGAGTAGAGGCAACGGATGAAGTGGATGATATCGATGGTACGGATGGAGTGGATGACATGAATGGAGTGGATAGCATGGATGGACTGGATGGCACGGAAGGAGTAGACAGTACGGATGGCACGGATAGAGTGGATGGCATGGACGGAGTGAATGGCACAGACGGAATAGAAGGAACGGATGGAATAGAAGGAACGGATAGAGTCGATGGAACGGATAGAATGGATGGACTAGATGGAGCGGATAGAGTGGATGGTGCGGATAGTATGGATGGTACGGATAGTACGGATGGAGTGGATGGTACCGATGGAGTGGATGTCAGGGATGGAGTGGATGTCACGGATGGAGTGGATGGCACGGATGGTGTAGATGGAGTGGATCATACAGATGAAGTGGATGTTATGGATGGAGTGGATGGTATGGATAGATCAGATGGCACGGATAGATTGGATGGAACAAATGGAGTAGATGGAACAGATGAAATGTTTAGGAACGGTTACAGCGGATGGAACGGACAGAGTGGATGGAACGGATGGGGTGGACGAAACAGATGGAGTGGATGGAAAGGATGGAATGGATGGTACCAATGGTACTGATGGACTGGATGGCACGAATGGAGTGAAAAGCACGGATGGTGTGGATGTCACGGATGTCAAGGATAGAGCGGATGATATGATATGATATGGCATTTATAATGTGCCTATACACAAGTGTTTCGAGGCGCGAGGATGGTACTGATGGTACGGATGGAGCGGATAACATGGATGGAGTAGATGGCACTGATGGAGTCGATAGTACCGATGGAGTGTATAGATCCGATAGAATGGATGGAATGGATGGAATGGATGGAGTGGACGGAACGGACTGAATGGATGATACGGACTGAGTAGATGGCACGAACGGAGTGGATGGTACGAATGGAGTGGATGGTACGAATGGAGTGGATGGTACGGATGGAGTGGATGGCACAGATGGAGTGTATAGTATTGATGGTACGGTTAGAGTGGTTGGAACGAATGGAGCGAATGGCACGGATGTAGTGGATGGCACAGATGGAGTGGATGGCTCGGAGGAAGTGGATGGCTCGGAGGAAGTGGATGGTACGGATGGAGTGGATGGTACGGATGGAGTGGATGATACGGATGGAGTGAATGATACCGATGATACAGATGGAGTGGATGGAACTGAAGGAACGGCTGGAGTGGATGGAATGACTAGAGTGGATGGAACAGCTGGATTGGATGGAATGGCTGGAGTGGATGGAAAGGATGGAGGGGATGGAACGATGGAACAGATGGAGTGGATGGAACAGTTGGAATGGATAGAACGGATAGAGTGGATGATACGGATGGAGTGGATGGTACGGATGGAGTGGATGATACGGATGAAGTGGATGATACCGATGATACGGATGGAGTGGATAGAACTGAAGGAACGGCTGGAGTGGATGGAACGACTGGAGTGGATGGAACGGCTGGAGTGGATGAAACGGATGGAGGGGATGGAACGATGGAACGGATGGAGTGGATGGAACGGTTGGAATGAATAGAACGGATAGAGGGGATGATACGGATAGAGTGGATGATACGGATGGAGTGGATGGCACGGATGGAGTGTTGACATGGATGGAGTGGATGGCACAGATTAAATGGAGGGCAAGGACGGAGTAGATGCTACGGACGGAGTGGATTGTACGGATGAAGTTGATGGTACAGATGGAGTGGAGAGTACAGATGCCTTGTAGATAACCAGATAACCACCATATCACACCACTACGCTTACTCTCTACTATACATCCATCACTCAACTAGAACACAGCTATACCCCTGATAATTCGGCCTGGCTGTTCACTTACGAATATGATCCCATGAACACCTCATTCACCCTAATAAAACGCAGCTAGCTGAGCACATTCCAGCCTAGTCTGAGTGTCCCCCCACCAGACTGCACACATCCAACTGATTTCCTCATCATCAAACCTATCGCTAGAAAACAGCTCTCATCCAACAACTACACCAGCTGCACACATATCCGGGTCATCCACGTACCATACGACACTATCTCTCTCTACTGACTTGAACTACGGTTCCACGGTTCCCGAGGGCGTTCAACCTACCAGCGTTTTGAGGTCATCCCAATGATATATAAGGCGCTATATAAATGCCAAGTAACATAACATTTCAAATTATTGTCATCGAAAGTTGTCTTGTGCACCCATTCCATAGAAGATCATGTTATGTCAAAGTATAAGAGCAGCGTAAACTGGCAAAGGGGGGTTCCATTCGAACACTGAGATAGGGCGTTTCTTGTGTCGTCCTGTTTTGCAGATGTCTGTATGCTGCTTTGTTGACTGCCATTAAAGATGCTTACCAACCTTCTATTGATTGGATTAATATTATTGCTGAATAGTGCCGTAGACGTTGGATTCACGCTGCCCTGTGTCAAAAACGCAGGGGTGGCCGGACGCGACTCTCAGCAATCCCCAAGGGACCAAGGTAAGACGGTTTGTCTCAAGTGAGGGATCGACCCAGGGATTCGGGGGAGGGAAGATCAGTCGCAGAAGAAGAACCAATGAGGTGTGGTTTGGTGAGCACAGTTAATCACAAAGCTATACTTTATGGCATTTATGTCTTGTCATGCTCTGTTGTCTCTGGTAACGGATTGGAAAAAATTTGTTCTGGATCCAGTCTGGTAGCAAGGCACAAGGAGGGAAGATACTGTGCCTATTTAATCCCAGTCTGGTCTTGTTAAAGAAAAAGGAAAGAGAAAGCGGTTGGTCACCGCGCTCACTGGAAAAGTAACTGAGGATGTACCTGTAACACCCAAACAATGCAACCATGCAGAACCCTCTAGACAAAGGAAAATTATGATGATGAATAATGAATGTGAGAGTAGGGAGATAAAAAGGATTCTTGTGTATGAAACTGGCAAAAATGCAAAATGTATGAATGCGAGACCCATTGTCCCTTCATGTTAGCCCTTCCTTTCCCCGAACCATACATGTGCAATCTGATCACTGAACACTTTGTTTAACCTCTATCTATACTAGTAAGGGAGCTGTTACAGGCTTTACTTTCCTCCTCATGTCTCTATTGTCCTTGTCTTTTTCCTGCCCTGCCTCTGGTTCTGTACCACAGATATGCCGGGTAGTTTAAAGGGGGAAAATTAACTGTGTTGGAATGTCACTGGCAGGAAGCATAGTTAGAGGGAGACATGCTACACTAAAAAGTGCATCTGAACGTATGATAAGGGGGAGGAGCAGAGCTTGTGCAGTTTCACACAAAGCCCTGAATAGTGAAACAACGGTGGTCACCATGAGCTGTGTCGACACAGCCAGCCTCCGAGCGCAGTAAATCCAGGCGCAGAAGGGGAGCGACATGGACAAAATCCGCAATAAGCCAATGCTGGTGTTCCTCAGTGAGAATGCATGTTAGGAAGTCTAGAGAAGTGCTGGTTCCCTCTCAAGGGAGCCCATCACACTTCATGTATACACATTACCCTCCCAAAAAGTTCCTGGACAAATGGCACTATTATACAAGAGACAACCCAGAGAAACAGTTTCCCCAGGAAGGCACATTCGACTTAGACCATATAGTATGGCTGCAAAGCACGCTAGAAGCCAAGCGCTCTAAGGAACACCAGCAGCAGTTAGACTGCTACTTTAAACGGCACGCTGAAATAACAAAAAGACAGCCAGAATCTAAAATGTGGGCACTTAAGGATGTGCAGTTGAAGTGTTGGGTACAAGTGAAACCACTAAAAATCGAATGCGCTATTTTGCATGGCCTAGACACAAAAGAGACTATAGCCAACTGTATCCAGTCCTCCAAGAGGTACCCTCTCCAAAAGAATCACTGGAAAATATTCTACACTCGTATAACCGTGCTATTCAGAATTTGGAGCATGAAAAGCAGTCTCTGCCTCCACACCACCTTGATTTGACCCTGAGCGAACCACCCACCCACTCAATGTGATCACTTAGCAGTCCCTCACTATCGCTACCAGTCCTAGACACCGTCTATGGACAACTGCCCAGTCTTTTCTGGTCCCTGTCAACTGGTACCTCAGTTATTTTCAAAGAGTTTCTGAACACTTTCCTCTCAGACACTGCTGCTGCGTTCCCTTTAAGACTGCTCCTTGGGGTCAGGAATGCCTTTGTTATGGTACACGCTCCTTGGAGTGCTACCAATCTGTTTAACATTGTCCAATGATTCACCAAGATCCGAGAAGACCCCTGCACAAGTTTCAGGAGGAATTACAGGTCATCATAGACAGCTACAAGCCCACCTGTGCAGATCTTAACAAATTATTGAGAGCCGCCCTCCCGGTTGACACGTTCACCCTGCTTAAACAGAAATGCAATTGGCCAGTGCAAGAGCCCAAGTACCAAGACTTAAAAGTGTTCACAGACAGACTGGTGCAGTCTTTTCTGGAAATCTGCCTCAAGAAAACCGTCTGGACCAAGATCGATGCATGCAAACAAGCTAAAACGGAAAATCCGTCAGATTTTCTTGAAAGACTTGAGCAATGTTTTAATCAGTATTCAAGAATCCCAAATGTGTCGCCAGGGCTCCACAAGCTGGAGTTACACAGTTTGTTATGGCTCTGCAACCGAAGGTGGCTGCAGGAATAAAATCAGATTTGATTGGTAGGGAAGGAACAAATCTGTCTCAGGTTTTGCAGACTGCACATCACTTTTATGAGAAAGCCGAAAGATAGAAAGAAAACACAGAAGCAAAGCTCATGGCTTTACAGATACAGCAGGTTCAACCCTCACAGTCATGGGGAGGTTTACGGTCCATATCAGGAGGGTGGGGAAGAGGGAGAGGCCCTCCACTGCAGCCTGGGTACATGAATATCCATGAAAGGTAGACTAGGAATGTGTATAATGATCAATGTAACTATTGAAAAGAGTTTGGTCACGGAAAATCTGAATGTCCAAATGGGCCGACACCATAGGCGAACGAGCCAGCCAGCCCACAGCCCCTTTTTCTCCAGCATTTTCCATGCCATTGGCACCAGCTACACTAAACACACAAAAGGACAGGCAGAGGTCCATGGGATTGCTGCCCTGTTCATACCACTTAGCCCTACTGCCCCTTCTGTCAATTATGCTGTTGGCAGAAAAATGGTATCATGCTTGGTCGACACTGGGGCTTTGCGCTTTGCACTAAAAGCTTCTGAGTTTCCTCATGTTGTAAGTTCTGATGAAATCATTAATGTGGTTGGAATTGGGGGAATGGCGATACTCCATCCTGTGTCTCATCCTCTGTTACCCGCCTAAGTCCTACTTCAGAAGAACATGCTTTCCCTTTACCCCCATTAATTTGTTGCATTTAGACTTATTGCACAAAACGAGTTGCTCCATCTACTGTTCCCCTGAAGGTATCTTCCTTGACATTCTCATTCATCGGTACTGTATATGTTTTGGCTGCTCTACAGCAAGAGGCAAATCTGAGCTCATAAACCTAGAATGACCCTCCCTTGTTGCAACAGGGAATGTTGGACCAGGTTCCGTCCAAGTTATGGTCATGACATGCAAAGGATGTTGTGTGCATACTGAATGCCGAATCTGTAAGCATTACCTAAAATCCATCTAAACCTCTTCCTGTGTGCCTCCGTACCCTGTCTCAAAACAAGCAGAAGAATGGATGTGCCCTGTCACTGATTCATTGCTTGAGCAAGAAATTATTGTGCTCACTTGCAGCCCCTCTAACACCCCCATTCTTATAATGCTGCTGTATTGCCTACTTTGGCCGTGGTCCTCAACCCAATCATCATCTTGTCTTGCATCCCAGCCACAGCCCCAGCCAAGTATTTCACTGTTATTGATTTGTGTTCAGCTATTTTCTCGATACCGGTACACCCAGACAACCTGGACTTGTTTGTCTTTACCTATAAAATCTTACAGCACACCTTCACTAGGCTTCCTATGGGCTATCTAGAAAGCCCCACCCTTCTTTTGTAGATACTGAAAAGAGATCTTGTCTTATTCAAGTTCAAAGGAGGGTTTGTCCTGGTGCAGCATGTAGATGATCTTCCGTTGGTTTCCCCTCCTGCAACTCTCTTGACAGCTCTTGCTCTGAAGGGTCACAAAGCTTCCAGGGAAAAGCTACAGTTTTGCTTGCCCTGAGTGCGCTATTTATGCATTGATATATCAGCAGGCCAAGGGCACTTGTCCCAGGATCACATTAAGGTGGTCCAGCAAGTGCCCAAGCCCCAGACCAAGAAACAAATGAGGGGATTCCTAAGGATGGTCAGATACTGCCAGCAATGTATACCGGGGTACACCACCATAGTTAAGCTCCTCCAGGTCCTAATCCATGATTTGACTACCGAACACCTGTCTTGGTCGAAGGAAGCCGATGATGCTGTTGTCACCATCAAATAAGAGCTCTCAAAAGCACTGGTCTTAGGTTTGCCGGACTATCAGAAACCTCATTTTTTACTGTTTTGTGATGATCATAATAGTTTTGCCCAATGTGTGTAGACTCAAATGCATGGTGGCAAGCACGGCCCCTTATCATGCCTCACCCTGGCGTTAGATCCTGTGGTTGCTGGCTTACCGGCTTTTCTGCGAGCAGTCGCTCCCACAGCTCTGTTGGTAGCACAAGCTGATGTATTATTTCAGGGCCACCGAGTAACCATGGCAGTGCCACACGCAGTCCTCGCCCTTCTGCTCTAGGGAAAGCCTCAACACATCGCAAATTGCTGACTCACCAAGCATGAGAAGTTTCTTATCTGTGCTGCCAATGTCACTCTTAGCCAATGTTTTGTTTTGAATCCTGCATTTCTGTTTCTAACACCCCAAGACGTGGAACCGCATACAAGCCTGGTAGTAATTGAAAGCCAATTCTCCCCTCTGCTGATTTGAAAGACATCCAGTTGCAAAACACTTAACTAATACTCTTTGTAGATGGTTCTTGTTCACAGGATCAGAGGGAGGGGTGACTGGTGTCGGGGTATGCTGTATGCTCTCCCTATAATTTCTTAGAAGTGTATCATTATGGCGAATGTAAATCCCGCCTCTGTAGCTGAACTGACTGCCCTCACTCGAGTATGCATTTTGTAGAAAGATAATTTGGCTAACATTTATACTGACTCCCAGTATGCTCATGGGGTAGTTCATGATTTCAGTGACTTCTGGCAGCAAAGGGGTTACTTGACCTCATCAGGTACCCCAAATCTGAACTGAAAGTATGTGTCTTCTCTATTACAAGGCCTGTTACTTCCTTCTTCCTTGGCAATTGTCAACTGCCGAGGGCAATCTGTCACTGACGCAGTCAACTCTCTAGCTGATAAAGCAGCTCACGCGGCCTTAAATGATCCCCTGGCTCCTAATGATGTTCTTATCTGTGTTTCATTTCAACAGTCACCAATTGCCTCTCTTTCTAGTTTGGCTGTGCTTCAAGACCAAGCACCCCAGTCTGAAAAGAAGTTCAGGTCAAGACACGATTGTAAGTTGTCAGCTGACTCCCGGTGGCACTCCCCTGATGGCTGCCTGGTGGCGCCTAAAGTACTCTTACTTTACCTAGCCTGACTGGCACATTCACTGAGGTAAAGGGACTATGATTGATATTGTGAACCATGACTGTTTTGCCCCTATGTTTACTGCTGTGGCCCAGGTATATTGTGAAAATTGTTTTATGTGCCTAGCTCACAATGTGGGAAGAGCAGTGAAAATCAGGCAGTCTGCACATCCGGCACCAGAAGGCCTGCTTCTGAATGTGCAGATTGGCTTTGTACAGCCGCCCTGAAGCATGGGATATGAGTTTTACCTCACAGTAGATTTTTTTTCTCTGCTTGGTTGGAGGTTCATCTGTGCTGAATAGCTGATGTTATCACTGTGGTGAAGAGGCTTTTGAGCTTATGGCCCTTAGGAACGTGCATATGGAATGGATGGGATTACACCAGAGTAATTCTGAGTCCAAATAATGGAACTAACTCTGGAAGATGGCAAAGTACTGTTTTATTAACAATTGCCATGAAATGGTCTTTGTACTTGGCCTTGCAGAGTATCTTTGTCTTTCAGAATGCACGGGAGCGAGGGCACTCGCTATCGTGTCGGGAACTTCAAGTTCAAGCTCTATTTCCATCCTTGGTTCACGTGACAGGAGACCACTATCTGGTCCATTTTGCAGCTTTTAAATGCTCTAAATGAATCGAAGTTTGGCATCCTTTGTATATCTTGCACCTTAATGTGAGAAGATTCATCCTCTGCATACTTGTTCTTCTTCAGAGTAGATAGCTGACCTTGCTTCTTGAATCTGGACTCCAGGCCAGACAGCCTTGCCATGCAGCTTCACAAGCCCATTATTCTTGCTGCAACACAGTTTTCCATTCCAGCTCCATGGGTTCTGGCCTACTAAATTCATGATACCAATGTTCAGTTTCTATACAATGGCGGCTTTGCCTGCATCATATTCACTACTCATAGCTAGCTTCTATGGTAACTTAATCTACCTTGCGTTTCGGTGTCAGGACATTTACTGAACAGTTGGTTTCTGCAGCACTTTGTGCACATGTAATCTTTTTCTGTTATATTTGAGAGTTCACTTGATCATTTACTTCACGATTATTGTTTTAGCATTCATACATCATCTTCAGCCAGTGTCTCAAGACATTGTACATACTTTTTATGATATCATCAGTTCACCCATCCAGTTTCTCCCCATACTCCTTTAGGGATTTCCTCCTGTAAATTATCATCATGTCGAGGTTACATTCGATAGGGTTTTCCCAATGGGTATCTTCTTTCAAACACTTGCTGCAGTGTTCGTATTATGGTTGGTTTTAGGCACAGCATAATCTCATGTGCCCAATACATGGGAGGTAGGGGGGCGGGATCACCTGCAGATGTACACAGTTGCTTCTCTACATTTTTGTTTGACTTTATTCCCCAGTTTGGGCTCCCACTCCTTATAGATAGTGATCGGGGTACCCACTTCACCGGACAGGTTATCGAGAGGTATGTTATGCCCTTAACATCACTCAGAAATTTCACTGCTCTTACCACTCCCAGCCTAGCCGCGCAATGAAACGCCATAATGGTGACCTGAAGACTAGGTTATCCAAAATGTGTCATGAAATCGGGTTCAAATGGCCCCAGGCACTGCCCAGCTACAAATGTGCAATCACCCGCACCCCGCACAAAATCCCCACTGGGCGTCCGATGTGTATGGTAACCATATTATACCCCCAGTGCCTCCTTGTTATCGGAACTTGCATATGAAAGATGAAATAGTCCTAAATTACTGTTGAGCACTTGTGAAAACTTTTTGTTCTCTCCACTCCCAGGTCAAGGCTACCCTGCCTGAACTGTCTACAGAACCCTGCCACCCACTGTAACCTAGTGATCTGGTATATAGCCGAGTGCGTTAATGCAAGTCAGCACTGCAGCCCTGCTAGCGAGGACTGCACCAGGTACTGCTCACAACCCAGACTGCAGTTAAGTGTCAAGGAGTCGCATCCTGGACACATGCTGCTCTTTGTTGGAAAGTGTAACCCGCCACTGCAGGTCCTGGTGCAAGAGTTCCCAACAGCTATCTCTCATGAATCGCTTCACCAAGAACCTTCACAGTCTGAACAGACGCCTCCAACCCCAAAGAATCAGAGACTGCACTTCCACTGTCCCAGCTGGATCCTCCTAGAGCAGGGACAGATGCCACAGCTGCTGACTCTGTTCAAAGTAGTGGGGTCTCTTCAAAAATTGCTGTTCTGGCTGCTTCCCCAAGTGATAGAGCCCCCATTCAAGATGACGCAGATTCAAGTTTCTCAACACAACCACAGCCAGTTGCTGCTGTGCCCTCTGAGCCAGTCATATCCGCATAGGAAGATATAGTCTGCTGCCACAGAGGGTTCCAATTAAAGGCTAATAAACGGTGAAAAGGATTTTCCTTGTTTCCAGCCAATCACCCACTAAACTGCCGGGAGAGAGAGGGGATGCCCCTCCCAGATGTGATAATGCAAGGGCAGGATTGGGGAAACCTGCATAGCGAGATGCCCTGCCCTGAAGAGATTGGCCCCATTTGCTACCATCTCACTGTTATCCTTTTCTTCGTTATGAGCGGAGTGCTTTTTTTGTAGATCTATAGTTATCTTTGACATTGCTGACCGCTTACTGAGAGAACTAATTCGGCAGGTTAGGTTGTGTCCCTGGGCACTGTAAGGAACTCATGGTGGCAACAGTAAAGACAGACACAAGTGATCACAGTTCAAGGGTGATTATTGAACTGTAAATGTAGGGTGGAATAACGCCTAACCTAATCCTAAATCTAAAATGGGAGCAAGCGTCAACCATCAAATGAAAAATAAAGCTGTCCTCGTGGCACCTTGTCAAAGTAAAAAGGGCTATTGCCAAATCCTTACAACTAATTACAAAAAGAGTGTGGGATAGGGTTTTCAATAAATAAAAAAGTGTTCACAAATAATAAGTCAGGGTGTGATTGCCAGAGGTCTCGTTTACTCATGTTTTCAACACGGGACAAGGTGGATCTCCGGAGAACAGCACACACTTGAGCTTTCCCAACACGAGCTGACAGTTCCCTCCAGCTATCAGGTTCATCGATGGTTAAAGTCTCTTTTCAATAACAAGTCTCTTCCCTTCGAGGGCCTGATGGTTTCCACAAACAAACACTAAGTTATAGTCTACGAATACTTTGGTTGATGCCTTCACCCCTCGGTCCCCCTCTTCTGGGGGCAGACCCCTCTCAAGTCGTATTCAACAATTTAATCAAACAGTTATTTTGTCAGTGAACTTTGGGTGATGACTTTCCACCCCTGGATCTCCCTCGGCCGGGCTCGGATCCTAAATGAATAGGGGGACAATTCACTTCCCCTTATCTTGCAATACTTCTTGCTTCACAAATCTTAACAACTTTTTAGACCGTTCCTCAGGAATCACCCCTGTTTGTCGGCCTCCCTCTGCCGGGTTCACTCTGGCCACCTTTTGCAGAACAGTTCACTGTGGAAATCCCTCGATAGGGGTTCACTCCTGTCAAGATTCTCTTCATAGGGACTTTGGGCTTCACCCCTCTCCATTAGCATCCCTTTGTAGGGTTCACTCTTGCTAACCTTTACGAAACAGTTTACGATGTGCCTTTTAGACTTCGCTCCTTCTCCTTAGCATCCCTCCGCCGAGTTCACTCCTGCCAACCTTTACAGCGCCCCGTTTGTGCATTCTTTTTACCATGTGGGATTCGTTCCCTTTTTGTTTCCCAATCATCTGCCGGTCAAAGTGTTTTCACTGTGCGGAGGATTTGACAAGATCCCTGTATGACCACTTTGACCCCCTTCCGCCTTTTCATAAGGCCTTCTGGTTCCTGTAGTTCAACAGCAGGGTAATCTCCCAGCGTTTCTCAAGTGAACACCCACGTGGTGTTTGATTCTGTTATGCTGGCTTTCCCCTTTCCACATATCAACAGTTCTTTGTTATTTCAAAGTTCAATTAGCCGTTTGCTACTTCTTTCGTTTCAACACAGTTTGGTTTCTTTATTGGCTCTCCCCTCGACTCACCGGCTGTTATGAACTGCTTTGCTTTCTAGTCTGTAAAGTCACGGCTGGTACCATTGGGCCATGTGTCTCTCCTTGGCTTTGTTGTTGGCGGAGGAGGCCTCCGGGTACCGTTAACATCTGCTGCAACACACTATTGTCCGCAGTCATACAATTCCTTCTCTTGAGGCTTTACAGGTCTGTTTCAATAAGGGTAAGGTCACTTCTCCCTTTGGTATCCACTCAACTTGCAGCGTCTTTCGCCTTCTCTTGAACTGCCGTGCTGAGTTAGCTCTCACATTGTGCAGTCTTCCTTGCTCGTCCTGTGCTCATGTGCTCCACATTTTATCCCTGTGGGGAAAGGAAAGGGACATGTCAGGTGAACAGCTCTGGAATTAGTCTATTGTTTTCCTTGGTGCAGAAAACTGTTTGTGTCAGAAGGGAGGGTTAGAGTGTTAGAGTAACCTACGGGACATAGAGAGGAAACAGTGTTGTTTGGGATTATAGTTCTCATCCTAGGGGTTTGGGTACATTCGGAAGAGTGAGATTGGTAGGGTTTGTGGAATGAGTAAGAGGGTTTGTGGGAACTGTAGTTGTTGGTCATATGCAACTGGGAAGTCGGAAAATGACAATTAGAGGAACGGGATCGGTAGGTTTTATGAAACAAACGGGCATACCCGGAATCGTGAACTGAACAGAGGGGATTGTGGGAATGGTAGTTTTTTGTCAGGGTAGATTGGGTGTTTGGAAAAGAATCATCAGCGGGACATGGAGAATAATTACTGGGGTTGTTCTGGTGGGCAACATAAAAACAGTGATTCTGAGAGAGGTTGTTTCCTACTCTAACAGGGTTTTTAATTGGTTTACCAGAGGTGTATGGATGGTGGCATTTTAATAAATGAGTTTTATTGGGAAGAAGGGAGATGGATGTAGTACAATCTACAAAGGTTTCAAGGATCTCATTCTCCTCTCCTTCTTCCTCAGTATAATACTGCGCCTCACCTTGGATATTCCCCCAAGCGTAACCCCGGACTCCCCTACCCAGGTGATCCTCCCTCGCTCGCCCACCCCCACGGTCAGGATATGATAGCGCCAGCCTGTCCCTGGCCACCTGAATAAGGGATTCTCAAGGTCTACCTGGGAGAATACCCTAAGGTTTCTCACAGCACTGAGCTAAAGAATGCTCCTTTGTGACTGCTAATGACTAACATATCTTCCTTCTTGAACTAAACTATTGGAATTTGACTGCGAAGGTCTGTGTTTTATTAAAGAGCGCCTGGAGACTGCCCTGTGATAACGATGCACAGTATAAATCAACATAAAATAACTATGAACTTATAACCATATCCTTTGGAAACTCCTGGGTGTGCCACTCTACGGTGACTAGCACCTCATGACTCAGACTACACTGGTGCTGATTTGCCTTGTCCTCACTGTGATCACTGTGTTTGACACCACCTGCCACCATTTCCACAGTCCATTGGCTCACCCAGGGACTCACAGTGACAACACTTTTCTGCACATGACGTGCAATATGCAAGTGCGCAGAATATTTCTGACTCTTGGGCTTGTCCGCATCTCCCTCACAATTTTACCTCTAGTTTTCCTGTAGCACCTGTACCCTTTGACTGGGGAGATGTCTGCCGGGTCCTTCAGTTAGGATCACGGTCTCGGGTCTTTGGTGGATACCATTCCGAGAATAGGTTTACCGATTCTTCAAATTTTCCATCCCCAGGACAGCTATCAAGGACACCTGCTGCACTTCACCTTTCTGCTCCGGCTACTGGCTTGTTGTGTTATACAAACCAAGATACACTATTCATAGGAAACAGTTAATGTTAGTATTACCTTTCAACCCGTAGCAGTGTGATTATCAATAGTGTCACCTTCACATATAATCAAGGTTTCTCTTTCACTGATTCCAGGTAGGCCACCTACCGCAGTACCTACTTTATCTGAGGGGTTAATGCACATTCCTAGTTGCCCAAACACTGGGCAGGATGCTGTTATATGGGTTATGTCTTACCAGCAATGCGTCATTCCAAAACCTTCTCTTCCTCCCCACGCCATAAGAGAAATTCAGGGTGGGAAAGCTTCATCAATGAGATAGGATACATCATTCCAGGATTGCGTGTGAGGTAAACTGTACAAACTGTCCAGGTTACTAGAGGAAGTCACCAATACCAGGTTCTTTCTTTTCTTGCAGTCCCACAAGTAGGTTGTCATCTGCGACATGATATTCCACCACGTATGACTCTAGATATGTTACTTGCTCCTAAAGTAGGTGTGTGTGCTCTTATGAAATCTAAATGTTGTACTTTCATACCAAATTCCAATAGTACTATCACTGATATTGTCTTCCACATATACACAACGGTAGCTGCCCTGCATGGGCATAATGCCCACAGGTGGCCTTTGTGGTATTGGTTCACGAATAACCTTGGCTCCTTAGGAGACTCCACCCTACATATCACCCTGATAATACTCATATTCATAATGAGCCTCTATTGTTTGCTCCTGCTCCTCAGAGGTTTGTCTACCAGCCTTCGAGAATAACGCAAATGTTGTACTTGATGAACACCACCAAAGAATTGCAATTTCAAGATGTACAATTGTATGACATGCATAACCTTTAATCTGTAAAAGGATGAGACTGGAGTGAAGGTCTCATAGGAGGGATTTGTGGTAGAAGATATTAAATATGCTGCTATTCATTTACCACTCCTCTATGCCTTTTTCACAAAGCTAAGCCTAACTCGCATCTGTCATATTGAATTGTGTTGCTCTGCTTCAAACAATCCTAGCTGCGTATATTTACGCATATGCATAAACAAATGTGCTCCAGGTTAGCTGTGAGAAGCTTCATAGACTGTTCGCTTCCTATGCATTTACTTTCTGGCTCACATAAGCAAAAGGTAGAACACTTTTGAAGGACTAGCCACCCAAAGGCTCCAATTTGGAAAAACATGTGTGCAAGACTTTGTAAAGTTCATGGTGCCCACCACCGCTTTAGATAAAGCACAAAGCTCTATTAAGAAGTTTTTTGCACTGAGGGTTTTCTCCACGACGGTTAGAGGAAGGGGCTACTCTACTGACCACTTTCGGGAACACAGGAGGCCACAGGCAGTACAAGAAACAAGAAAGGAGGACTTTAATATATCCCCAGTGCATTAATCACTGATTGGTTTATCATCATACCAAATGGAAGGCATAGATCTACTCAGAAATGTGCTGCCTATGAAGGATTGACTGGCCCCTCTAGATCTACAAGATGAATTCCAATCTAGGTCCCCCAGAGTTGTTTCTCAGAATTCCAATTGGCAGGCTAATTTTGGGAATTCACAAGCCTCACTTCAGCCCCATAGTGTTTTTCAAATGTAATGAGTCAGGTGGTCATGGAACAAAGAGTCAGAATGAGTATTTATTTAGACAAAATACATTTCCTGTTTCAAGACAACAGTGTTTAACACAACAAGTGCAAACGTCAATTTGTGATCAGGCTTTCAAGGCCTCTAGTAATTATTTGGGCCTTACAAAGCCTCAAGAATGCACACCTACGGAAGCAGACATCCTACGCACCGAGAGTGGAACTATCTTGGCAGGGCACTATAGAACTGATTTTGTAGCTTGATCACATAGAAGCTTGGATTGAAAGGGAACATTTTGGTTTGGTTCCAGATTAACTATCGAATCAGGTGTGAGCAAGATGGGCTCTGGGATGTTGCAGGCTGGTAACTACCAGCGGGATATGGTCCAAGATGAACTGGCCCTTCATATAAATTGTTAAGAGCTCTGAGCATACTCCTTTGCAATCAAATCCTTTACACCAAGGACAAAGTGAACTGCTGCATCAGCATCAATCTCTCAGCAGTTCATTATATACTTATTTGTGGGGCACGATCCAGACTGCTAGCAAAGTTAGCAAAGGACCTGTGACACTATTGCAACAGATAACAGAGGAGATGAACCACCTGGTGGCGCTCATCTTTCTCCCTCCTGCCCTATCCTTATACTTATTATAACATAAATAAAGATATACATAATATCATTGTAACATATCCATTATTTATATATATATATATAAGGCGACAAGGAATGTGAGCCTTAGCCCCCCCTCTCACCCGCAACAGTCTCTGAAGTTTTGCCACTGAAGTCCGACCCGTTTGCCAGTGACGATGCTGCGAGGCCGCTCCACTCATGCCCGAGTGTTGCCGCGGCCCCCCGGAGCATTGAATAAGCCTTTTTTGAGGTAATCGTTGCGAATGGGGTGCAAACGTTTTACTTCTGAACAGAGCGAATCAGACCAGTACAGCGCGCTGCGTTCCTATATCTCGTATATGTGAGATCACTATCAACGCTTCCGCACATGCGCACATGAAGAAAATAAGAACTTGATCTATCTTAAATGACTTTCACATTCATACGTGCTAGGGCTAAGCTTACTCCTCTGATCTCATCGATATCTGCACATGCGCACATGCGAATGTGGAAGTAAACTCAATTAAAGTAACATTTCATTGAATTCGCATATGGGAATCAACAGCCAAATGACTTTTAAAACCACTACACAATAACATATAATCCAATGTTTACATTCTGACATTGGAATCAAGCAGCCAGTAACTTTTCAAACCAAGGCATGAATTTAAAAAAAATAAAGTGAACGAATGTTGTTCCAAATCAAGACATATAAATGCAACACAAATCATCTTTGTGAAGTCATCATTTCAAACCAAGGCACGAATAAGGATAAAGCTAATAACTAATTATTTTCTTACCTATCTATCTGCTATTAAAGAAATTATAAGCTCCTCACACCTACAAATAACCTCTCATCCATCAAATATATATGTGAGTAGGGCAACCAATCATCACAACTGCTGCTCACATACTTATTTTATAAACACTGCACAATACTACGGTTATGTCCTTCAACAGTGTACCTCCATGTAGAGATGTCGCGAGAGCCGTAACTCTCGCGAGATCTCGGCCCCGGCCACTAGGGCCACCCCCGCGCGCCTGGCGCGCATTTCGGGAGCAGCAGAGGACGCGGGAAGACGTCCTCTCCCAGCTCCTCCGAGAAGTCGGCCCCGGCCTGCACTAAGACATTACAGCCTCCCAGCTGCATCCATTTATCACCGAGGCAAGCTGCCCAAGAGGCCTTACCAATCATATATGCATATGTATGTTGAATGATGTTGCATGCTGATTAAAGGACATCACTGTTACAAGAGGCCTCCTGTCATCCTTGCAAGTATTATACTACATAAATTGGCGACGAGGATCACCACTACAACCCACGCGAACCATGCAAGGCGCAACACCACCTCTGCCCTTCCTACAAACTCCAGGTAAACCCGCCATCCCGTGGCCGCAATGGCAACCGTTATTTATGACATACGTAGAGGCAGTAGGCGGTGCAGGATTTTCGGCGGCACGGCGCAGGGCAATGTTACTTAACGCCCTAGGGGTAGAAGGACAGAGGGTGTTTGAAAGTCTCACCCCGGGCCAGGTGGTTGGTGACAACGATGACGTGTTCAAAGAAGCAGTTAGAAGAATCGTAAAAAGGTTCGCCAGTAAGGAGAACACGGTTCTGCACAGAATACATTTTTATAGCCGCAGGCAAGAAGCCTCAGATCCTGTTGACGACTACGTCACAAAGCTACGCGAATTGGCAGCGCTGTGCAACTTTGGCGCCAATGCGGAGAGCCTCATCTGCGACATGCTGGTAGTTCACACCAACAGCAGGAAAGTGCAAGATAAAATCATTATGGAGAAGGAACTACTGCTAGAGAAAGCAATGGAGATTGCCAGAGCAGTCGAAGAAACAGCTGGGAGAAGAAAAGAACTCACGGGAAGCCTTAGCTCCACTGAAATACAAGCAGTGGCGTTTCGCCCGAAGAAAGAGAGACAAGCTTCGAACGTGAAAGAAGAAAAAGGCAGCACGAGAGAACCACTGAAATGCCACAGGTGTACCAGCACGAAACATCTGGCGTTCGACAGGGAGTGCCCGGCCAGAGATAAGGAGTGCTCTATCTGCAAACGCATTGGCCATTTCTCGATTGTGTGTCGCTGGAGAAACAAGAAAGTCACAAACGTCAACATGAGTCGCAACACGGAAAGAGAGTCGTCCTCGGAAGATGAAGGTAGGCCCACCGTCATCATGGTGAACAGCACACGGGCCAGGAGAGAAAAACCCCATTGCATAATCAAAATAGATGGGATGGAAACAAAAGTCATGGCGGACTCAGGGTCGGACCTCACCATAATTCCCATTCCCACATACAAAGAAATGATGGGGACGGAAAAGGTTCGAGTGCTCACCACACGGCACAAACCCACGATTTTTGGAGGTGCGTCAGTTGACCTACTGGGCTACATCAATGGGAAAGTAGAGTTTAAAGGAAGGGAAACCACCACCAGAGTATATTTCAGCCAAGAGGGCCCAGCTGTATTAGGATGGGACAACCAAGACAAATTGAAAATCAAGCTGGATCCCAGTTCGGAAGACCAAGTACTCTCTGTCTGCGGGAGGAGCGTACCTATAGTCAAAAGTGATTATCCCAAACTCTTCTCGGAGGAGCCGGGGCACATCAAAGGATTCGTCCACAAAATTATGCTTAAAAGGAATGCGGTTCCAATCAAACATCGTGTGAGGCCAGTACCAGCAACCGCGAGAGACACACTCAGGAGTCAATTGGACAAAATGAGGATGGATGGCGTCATCGAAGAAGTAGAAGCTTCAGAGTGGCTAAGCCCAGTCGTGCTCATAAAGAAACCCAACTCTCAAGAGCTAAGGGTTTGCATTGACCTTCGCAGTGTGAACTTGGAAGTCATCACGGACAGCTACCCACTACCGAGCATAAATGAACTAATTCTTATGATGAAAGACGCCAAAATATTCTCAAAACTGGATATGAGAAACGCGTATCACCAAATACAATTGCACAAGGAATCCAAGCCCCTCACAGCATTCATCACTCCGTTTGGCACCTATCAGTTCACCAAGATGCCATTTGGCTTATCCTCGGCTGCATCGGCATTTCAACGAATGATGGATGTCCTGCTACGGAAAGTCAAAAACGTGGCATACTTTCAGGATGACATCCTCGTCTACGCAAAAGACGAACAGACCCACGATACCACGTTGAGAACTGTCCTGACCAAGCTGCAAGAAGCGGGGGTGAGGTTACGCTACGAGAAATGTGTATTCAAGGCGAAGGAAGTTGAGTACTTAGGGTACAAAATATCCGAGCAAGGGATAAGTCCCAAACAAAATTTAATGCAGGCCATAATTAAGGCACCAGAACCCACCAACAAAGAAGAAGTACGGTCGTTCCTTGGACTGGCGGAGTACTACGCAAAGTTTATCCCTAAGTTCTCGGAAACTTCAGCACCTCTCCGCGAACTCCTCAAAAAAGGGTCGGAGTACTCGTGGCAAGAACCCCAAAAGAAAGCGGTGGAAAGTATAAAACGCCACATAATGGAAGCACCGTGTCTGCAACCATTTAACCCCGAGTGGGGTACTGTCATCACCACAGACGCCAGTGCATACGGATTAGGAGCAGTTCTAACACAGAAGAAAGGTGACACAGAACACGTAGTAGCCTTTGCCTCGAAAGCCTTATCCTCGGCCGAAAATAACTACTCCACCATAGAAAAAGAAATGTTAGCGTGTGCATGGGCCGTAGAACATTTCAGAACATATGTGTGGGGCACAAAATTTAGGTTGGTAACCGACCATAAACCCCTCATCCACATGCTCAGTCCAGGAGGCACCAAAGCGTCAACACCCAGGTTGGCACGCATAGCAGCCAAACTGCAGGAGTACACATTTGAGGTACAGCACATCTCAGGATGGAAGAACTCGCAGGCAGACTGCATGTCGAGATTACCTGAGGGTAAAGACAAGGCCACCACGTTTTTGCAAGAGGAGTGCATAGTGGCATCCATTACAGATCTCAAAGATCCGGACTACTTAGAACTCAGTGAGAAGCATTGGTTGGAAGAAGACGGAAAGGACCAGACCATGGCGAGAATACGAGAGTGGATCAGGAAAGGGTGGCCGAATGAAAAAGCGATTCCAGAAGGCATGAGGCCATATTGGAAGGTGGCAGATGAGATATCAGAGACAGATGGAATAATATTGAAAACGGACCAGATAATCCCATCTGCAGGTATGAGAAGAACCATTCTCTGCAGAGCTCACGCGGGCCACCTAGGGAACACTATGACCCGTCGCAGAGTGAGAGAGGCCTACTGGTGGCCGTCCATGGACCAAGAGATTCGCATCATGATAGAGCGATGTCATGAATGCCTCAACAGCGACAAGCGCTTAAAGATCAGACAGGCGCCGTTAATTCCCACAGAAGTACCAGAGGCTGTGTGGTCAAAAGTAGGTATAGACTTTATTGGACCCTTGGAGGCGATGGCGCCGAACATCGCTATGGCGTAGTACTAGTGGACTACTTATCAAAGTGGGTTGAGGCAGAGTTTGTCCCCAACATCACCACAGCGACAGTAATTGAAGTCCTCACAGAAATTTTCCAAAGGGAAGGACTCCCCGACGAAGTGGTAACGGACAATGGGGTACAACTAGTCTCGAGGGACATGGAACAATTCCTGAGGAAGCATCACATACGCCAGAAGAAAGCAGCGTTGTACCATCCCCAAGCAAATGGACTGGTGGAGAGAGCCAACAGGTTTATAAAAGGTGCCATCCAGTTAGCAACTGCTTCCGGAATGGACCCGCTCAAGACCACAAAGGAGGCCATAGCGGCCCACAGACTTACTCCCAACGGGATCACTCAAATATCCCCGTTTCGAATGTTAAGCGGGAGAAGAGCAGCTTCGACGCTTATACCACCATGGCTGACTAAAGTAAGAGAAGATGAAGAAGTAGACATGACAGAGGTGGTGTGGAGAATGGAGAACAGCAAGACACGCATGAAAACGTGGAGCGACAGAAGGAGAAGAACTAAACAAGCGTTAGACGTTAAAGAGGGAGATTGGATCAAAATACGACTGCCGACAAAGGATCAAATCACGGGCTCTCGATACAGCAGACCTATAAAAGTGATCCACAGAGGAACCAACCACGTCCGCACCGAAGACGGGCGCACTTGGAACTTGGAAAGAGTAGCCCTGTTCCAGAAGAGACAAGAGAGAGCAAAGACCCCGGAGAGATCAGAAGCAGAAGGAAGAATGGACTGCGAGAGAGAAGAAGAACGTGAGCTGGAGAATGATGGCGAAGAGAAGGAGGAAACAAAGATGGAACCGGAGGCACCTACAGCAGATCGAGAACCTGAACACCAGGATGCCCACAGCGAGAAAGAAGACCGACCAAGAAGAGAACACAGAAGACCGGTGAGATACAATGACTATGTATTGCAATGAACTGCCTTTGCATTATCAGGGGGAGGTGTGTAGAGATGTCGCGAGAGCCGTAACTCTCGCGAGATCTCGGCCACTGCCACTAGGGCCACCCCTGCGCGCCTGGCGCGCATTTCGGGAGCAGCAGAGGACGCGGGAAGATGTCCTCTCCCAGCTCCTCCGAGAAGTCGGCCCCGGCCTGCGCTAAGACATTACAGCCTCCCAGCTGCATCCATTTATCACCGAGGCAAGCTGCCCAAGAGGCCTTACCAATCATATATGCATATGTATGTTGAATGATGTTGCATGCTGATTAAAGGACATCACTGTTACAAGAGGCCTCCTGTCATCCTTGCAAGTATTATACTAAACTCCACCCATGTTTTTCTTACCTGAGGCAGGTGAGCCCACCATACCGTGGAAGAGGTGGATCAGGCCATTTGAAGATTATGCAGGAGTTGTGTGTGGTCAGAACTGTAGTGCTGAAAGAAGAAAATCAATACTTTTACATTGCTTAGGACCAGCTGGCCAAGAAATGTTTGAGACTTTGCCAGAACTTCCCGCCGATGAAGGTGTTAATCTTATTGAATATGAACGTACCGTCAAAAAAGATCGACAAACATTATGAGAAGAAGTTGAGTACTATTCTAGAATGCTACAAATTCGGGAAGAGAGTACAAGAGGAGGGAGAAAGTGTCAAACAATATATTACTGTTTTGAGGAACCTGCAATTTCAATTAACAACTGGATGAGGGATTAAGGGATCAGTTTATGTTGGAATGTAGAAGTACTAAGGTGAGAGAAAGAAATGGTCTGAAGATGACCCATCTTTGGATACTGTGTTACACGTGGCCAAAGAGGTGGAACATACTGAAGAATGTGTGAAGGAATTAGAAAACAGAATCAAATCTGTGCAAATGAAACCTAGTATTGTTCCGTTTAATGCCACTAATGCCAATGAATCAATAGTCACAGTGAATAGCGCCTCGGTTGGACGCAGATCAGTCGGTAAGTCACACAGACCGTCAATTGATATGATATGATATGATATGGCATTTGTAACGCGCCTATACACAAGTGTTTCAAGGCGCGACGAGGCAGGGAGGGGGGAACAAGGGGAAGACAGACAACGATCCTACTAGGCCAGGTGTCATTCAGACCGCGCAAGTGCAGGGGTAGGGGGAAGGGAAAAAGTGCAAGGGGAAGGGGGAGTGCAGTACAAATAAGTAGAATAGAAATAAAATAATAAATAAATAGGGCCAGCTGGTGGCAAGTGCAAGGTAAGTGCAGACAAGTGCTGGGGGGGGGGGGGCTGTAGGGATACAGACAGTCCCGCAGTGCAGGGGTTGCCAGGGAGGCAGTGCAAGTGAAGAGTGACTGGGCCCAGGACCGAGGTCGGTGAGTGGCCCAGTTGCAGAATCAGTGCAGTTTTGGTGAAGAATTTAGCAGGGGAGAGGGAGAGAGAAAGCAGAAGTGAAGAGGAAGGTTTTGAGGTGCTTCCAGTACCAGAGATGGTTCTCCTCAAGTTTCAGGGAGGCAGGAAGGCTGTTCCAGAGGGAGGCCCCTGCCGCAGAGAGAGATCTACCCCCAGCTTGTTGCTTCGAGAAGCGGCTGACCCTGAGGGAGTTGGAGACGGATGAGCGTAGGGCTCGGGAAGGAAGATATTTAGGAAGAGAGAGTTGAAGGTATTTAGGCCCCAGGCCCCAGAAGGCCTTGTGGACAATGCAGAGCGTTTTGAACTTAATCCTCGCAGCCACTGGGAGCCAGTGTAGAGATTTCAGTCCTGGAGAGATACGGTCCCTGGGCTTGAGGCCAAGGACAAGTCTCGCAGTTCTGTTCTGGATGAGTTGCAGAGGGCGGAGAATGGAGGCAGGCAGATCAAGATAGAGGCTGTTACAGTAGTCCAGCTTCGAGAGAACCAGGGCTCGGGAGACAGTGAGCTTCTGGGGGAAGGAGAGGAAGGGAAGAATACCTCTGAGGAGGTGCAGCTGGTAATGTGACTTCTTAGAGACGTCAGATATATGAGGAGAGAAGGAGAGTGTGGAGTCGAAGATGACCCTGAGGTTTTTTGCCTTGCAGGTAGGAGCAGGAAGAGGACCAAGAGAAGCCGGCCAGAGAGCTGCAGGGAAGGAGGGAGTGGGTGTGCCGATGAGTAGGATCTCAGTCTTACTAGCATTAAGGCAGAGGTCATTGGCAGCACACCATTCCTGGATAGCAGACAGACAGTCAGAGATGAGGGAGGGAGAGGAGGGGGCCGAGGGTAGCCTGAAAATGAGCTGGGTATCGTCCGCATAGCACTGAACGTTGGGGCAGAGGGCGGCGATGCGGTGGGCAAGGAGTGCCAGATACTGGTTGAACAGCCAGGGAGAGAGATTAGATCCCTGGGTAACGCCACAGGTGGAGAAAAAGATGTCAGAGAGGAAGGACCCAAGTTGGACCTAGGAGGGTCGATTGGAAAGGAAAGAGGTCAGCCACGCCAGAGCCTGACCAGTGATACCCAGGTTATCACGGAGACGGTTGAGCAGGATGGCATGATTGACAGTGTCAAAGGCAGAAGAGAGATCGAGCAGAATGAGAACACACAGAGTGTTGGAGTCGAGGTTCAAGAGCAGGTCCTCACGGATGTTCAGGAGAGCAGTTTCCGTGCTTCTGGCCGCTCTGAAGCCAGATTGATGGTCATGGAGACTATCAACAGCTTCAGCATTGAGGTTAAGCTGGGTGATGGCCAGTTTCTCCAGGAGCTTGCCCAGGAAGGGAGTGATGGAGATTGGGCGATAGTTAGCCGGACAGGAGGGGTCGGCAGAGGGTTTCTTAAGGAGAGGGTGCACAAGGGAGTGCTTGAAGGGGGGTAGGAAGACTCCAGAGGCGAAGGAGTGGTTGCAAAAGTCAGCCAGGGCAGGAGCCAGGGAGTCGATGTGGTCCTTGATAGTTTTGGAGGAACAGGGGTGAATCTGTTTAGACGAGACTTTCATAGATCGGACTTGTCTGGAAACCTCGTCAGCAGAAAAAAAGGGGAAAGGCAGAGAAGGAGAGAGCAGGGAAGAGAGGGGGGGAGGTGATAGGAGGAGAATGAGGACAGGATGTCCTGAGTTTTAGAGATGAAGTGGAAGGCCAGTGCAGTGCAGAGGGCCTGGGAGGGGACAGGAGAGGTAGAGACTGCAGCAGGGTTGGCAAGCTCCTTGCAGATTTTAAAGAGTTCAGCCGAGTTGTTAGATGCCGCAGAGATGCGGGCTTGGATAAGGGCTCTCTTCTTGGTGAGAACAGAGAGGCGGTATTGCCTTTGGAGCAGGCGGCAAGCCAGTTTATCAGAGGATGAACATTAAGCACGCCATTTCCTCTCTGCCACCCTGCACTTGCGTTTTAGGGTGGCGTGATCCGAATCATACCAGGAGTTACATTTGGCTTTGGGCTTCAGGCGGATTTTCATGACAGGGGCAAGGATATCAAGAGTATCAGATATAGAAGAGTGGAGCAAGGAGAGGGCTGTGTCAGGGTGGGAGTCAGCCGAAGGGGGATGGGGGGGCGAGAAGCTGGCAGCGAAAGCCGCAACTGACACGCGCTTCATGGGTCGGATGACTGAGAAGGTGGGTGGCAATGATGAGGGTGGCTTTGCCTGTGGGGTAGGGAGGGTGAGGTGGGAGGATAGGAGAAAGTGATCACTCCAGGAGAGAGGAGTGGAGAGAGGGACAGAGAGGGGAAGGTCAGAAGAGATCAGAGCATCAAGAGTGTGCCCTGCAAAATGAGTAGGCCCAGACGGGAGAATAGAGAGAGAGAGACGCAGAGGTCACGAAAGAGTCCAGTAGGGGGACAGGAGGCATCTAGGTGGATGTTGAAGTCACCAAGAAAGAGGAGTTGAGTGGTAGAGGACAGGAGTGAGGAGGAGAGGTCAGCCCACTCAGAGAGGAAGGAGGAAATTTGACCAGGTGGCCGATAGATAGTAGCCACGGTAAGGGAATGGCTAGGAGAGAGAGAGAGTCGGCAGACAAGACATTCAAAAGAGGAGTAGGTCTGCGTAGGAGTGACAGTGGCAGGAATCCACTCAGGGAAGATAAGGGCAACACCCCCCCCTGCACGGTTGGGCCTGGGCACAGAGAGGATCTTGTAACCTTCAGGTAGGAGTGTGTCAAAGCTCGTGACAGAGCTGGCTGTGAACCATGTCTCAGTGAGACCGAGGACGTCAAGGTCCAGTTCCTCAAGAAGGCGACAGATATCGGAGGAATGCTTGATGGCAGAGCGAGAGTTAAGAGTGGCAAAGTGGAGAAGGTTGCCATCCTTGAAGGACTTCCGGGGAGGGGTACAGATCAGAGGTACGCCCTGCGGAGGTGTAGAAGAAGGAGGTGAAGAGGGAGTTCGAGAGGGGGCAGGGAGGGAGGGTAGAGGCAAGGTAGCCGAAGACAGGGGGGGGACAGCAGGGGAGGAAAGGAAGTTGATGAGGTGAGGGAAGCGTCTATCAAAGAGGTGAAGGTTGGCCTGAGGGCCTTGGACCAAGACGGTCCCATTAGCGTAGACATTAATGATGGCCTTAGAGGAGCGGAAGGGGGCCAAGAGGACATCCCAACGGGTGCCACCATTAATGGGAGAAGAGGAAAAAGGAGAGAGCACAGAGACCATATGAAGGGTCCATAGGTCAGGTGAAGGCACGAAAAAGAGGATGTCAGTGAGAGTTTCCTTAGAGCAGGCACTAGTGTAGGTATCAGCGATAGGGAGGCCTGGGTTGGAGACCAGGATGTCCTTTTTAAACTTATTCCTACCAGATTTAGTGAGGAGAGCAGGATAGTCAATAGAGAAGCAGTTTGAGAAGATAGGCGCGATAGAGAGCACCATGGAGTGGGAGGGGGGTGGGGGGAAGACAGATGATGCGAGAGCCCACAGACAGGAAGGAACGGCAAGACAGGTTACCACATTTCAGAACAACAACAGTATTGTGTTTTAGGAACACAGTGGAGAGGCCACCTAAGTTTGAGAATCCTGCGAGGAGAGAAAAACCCTAGTTACCACAACTGTGGAACACAGTGAGGTGAAGACACAGTGCGAATGCAGTGGCCAGGCGTGTGTGGGGGTGGGCAGGAAGAAGGTGGAGAAGGCGAAATTTACTTGCGCCTTGCGTACCCTGCGGACACCTGCAGACACACAGGGAGCCGCAACTGCAGGAGTCGCCCTTGGCCTTGGGGCCCTTAGCCGCAGGGGGCTGCCGGGCAGAGGGCTGTCCAGGAGCGGGGTGGTAATAGGAAGAGGGAGGAGAGGAAGGGGAGGGAGGTATGGGCGGGCAGGGAGGCGGGAGGGAGAGGAGGACCAGGAAGTGGGAGGGCAGGGGAGAGCAGGCACAACAACGCGCTCGGAGCACAAATGCAAAATTCTTTTTAAATAACACAGAAATCACTCACAGAGGCCCGCTAGGGCCAGGCAGGGCTTCCTGGCCTGCAGTTCCCTCTTGGCTACCGGCGACCGCTCTCCCACGCTCAGCTCAACAAAGAAGCGAGCAGGGGGAGCGGGCGTCAAGTAGCCCAGAAGGGAGGCAGCCAGACAGCCAATCAGAGGGGGGGGTGGGCGGGCAGGGAGGCGGGAGGGAGAGGAGGACCAGGAAGTGGGAGGGGAGGGGAGAGCAGGCACAAAAACACGCTCGGAGCGCAAATGCAAAATTCTTTTTAAATAACACAGGAATCACTCACAGAGGCCCGCTAGGGCCAGGCAGGGCTTCCTGGCCTGCAGTTCACTCTTGGCTACCGGCGACCGCTCTCCCATGCTCAGCTCAACAACAAATTAAAGAAGAAAGAAGGAACAAGACAAGTTTCAGAGGACAAACAAATAATCGTGCAAAGAGAAGTAGTCCTAACAGACAAACAATCAGCCCAAGGAGAAGAAAACAAGGTAGATGTTACAGATGTGACAGCAGTGGCCATTGGGCAGATGACCCTGAATGCTCTGCACTGTAGATAATATGTGGCAATTGCAAAGGGAAAGGGCACTACTCTAGATGCTGCAGATTTCGCAATACATCTACGAATTGGATAGGCAGAAACACCGACAGTGGAAACAGTGAAGTAGAAGATGGAGAGGAATGTTTATTTATGATTATGAATGATGAAGATGGGGAGGTGATGGAGAGCCCCAAAGCAACCGTTTGTATAGACGGCATAGAAATGCGCATGATGATAGACTCTGGTGCCAAATACACCCTATTATCACAGAACCTATGGGACAGGAAGAAACATGAATACTTACACGAATCTGATATCAATCCCAGAGCATATGGAGGAGTTAAGATTGGGATAATTGGTTGGTTTTGGGGCACATTAAAATTTAAAGATAGGAAAGCCATTGGCAAAATATACATCACAAGTGTGGGCAAAACACCACTTTTAAGCTGGACACACCAAAGCAAACTTCGAGTCAAACTAGATTCTGCCGCTGATGAAGCTGTACTAGCAATAGGAGGTAATGAAACCAGATCTGATGACATGAGCGATGTCATGAAAGCGGTGTTTCGAGAAGGAATTGATTGTCTCCAAGGGTACTTCATGAAATTAAATTGAAATCTGGTCATAATCCTGTAGCACAGAAACTAAGAGGCATACCCTTATCCATGAGAGATGAGGTGAGGAAAGAAATTAAAGCTCTGGAAGACCAAGGCATTATAGAAAGTATCGAGGCTAGCGAGTGGGTCTTGCCACTAGCTGTACTCAGAAAGAAATCTGGTAAACTCAGGATATGTGTGGACATGCGAGAATTAAATAAATGCATAGACATCCTCTTCCTAATATTCAAGAACTAATATCCACGATTGGGCCATCAAGGCTCTTTTCTACTTTAGACTTAAAAGCAGCATACCATCAGGTGAAATTGCACAAGAACTCTAAACATCTTACAGCTTTCACCACCCTGATGGATTATATCAATATAAAAGGATGCCTTTTGGTTTAGTGTCTGCTGCATCTGTTTTTCAGAAGATAATGCACAAGCTCTTCGAAAGGCAGCCGGGTATCATATGTTTTCAAGATGACATCCTGATTTATGCAGAAAATCAGAGAACTCATGATGATAGATTAGCATATGTGTGCAAGAAATTACATGAAGCAGGCATGACACTAAGCAAAGAGAAGTGTAATATTAATTGTTCTGAAATTGAATTTCTGGGTCAAAATTTCAGAAAAAGGGATATCACCAAAAAAAAACAATTGGTTGACACCATAAGAAACATTCCTAGGCCAAACTCTAACAATGAAGTGGATACTTTCATTGGTATGGCAGAATATTATTCCAAGTTTGTACGTGATTTTGCTATTCATACTTTTCCTATGCGAGAACTCCTTAAGAAGAAAACATTTGAATGGAGTTAGGAATGTGAAGAAGAATTTGACTTCATTAAGTCCGCTTTAGCCAAAGCTCCAGCGTTGAAAGATTTCAGGAGTGACAGGAAAACCATTATTACGACTGACGCAAGCAATGTGGGGCTAGGAGCTGTTGTCACTCAAGAAGAAAATGGAAAGGAGGTTCTGATTGCTTTTGCGTCAAGATTGTTGAAAGGAGCTGAAAGGTCATATGCTGCTATAGGAAAGGAAACTCTAGCCATAAAATGGGCTGCAGAAAAGTTTACAAGTTTTGTTTGGGGCGTCAAAGTAGAATTTCAAACGGATCACAAACCGTTGGTCCATGTTATCATGTCTAAAGGATTGGATAAGGTTTCTAATCGCATCAGGAGATGGGTAATGCTCTTGCAAGAATTGAATTGTGATGTACGTTATGTGCCTGCAGTAAAAAATGTGGCTGCTGATTGTTTGTCCTGCCTCACCAACGTGTCGGAAGTTGGAAATGAAGGGGATGACGACACAGAAATGGTTCTGAGTGTAGAGACAACATCTATTCCGCAAAATGAATGGAATGAAGCAGAAGCAGAAGACTGTGGATTGTCACGTTTAAGACAACTCATTGTCAACCAAAAATCCTTAACAAAGACAAAATTTGAAGAACTAGGTCTTGAAGACTATTGGAGGGTAGCAAATAAATTATATATTGGTGACAACATGGTCATGAGAGGTGACAAAATTATTCCACATCGAAAGTTTGTCAAAGAATAATTGAATTGGGTCATGAAGGTCAGCAGGGGATAGTGAAAACCAAGCAAAGAATTCGAAATGATTTTTGGTGGCCTGGCTGCGATCTTCAAATATAACGGTTTATTTGAGATTGTTGTCATACCGCCGAGCTCCTGGCGTCTATGGAGCCGCTGGCGACGCAGAACTTAGCTCTGTTCGCTTCGGCCACGCCCCCTGTTTCCTGGTTTCCCTTCCACTGATTCTTATTGGTTGGGCGCTCCGCGGCCCGGTGTTTTAACCGGCCACTTCCGGTTCACGGATGCGTCGCAACGCTTCCGGTTTCGTCCGTTGGCTGAGTTGCTTGCTGCCTGTGACTTTCTTCCGAGTCTCTCGTTTGTCTGCTGGTCGGGTCCTCGTACCCTGTCCGGCCCCTTATGTTCCTCGTTCCTCCTTCCGCTAGTCCTATCTTCCTTTCTCTCTCTCCCTTGGTTTTACTTTCTTTGACCCGTCTCCCTTGCCCTCCTTCCAACTTGCTTACCCTCCCTCCTTCCCATCTTCACTTACCGTCTTTTTCTCCTCTTGTCTGTTCAGCTCCTTCTGCTCGCCTACCTTCAGTATTGCTTGCTGTGACCTCCCGTGTACAAGTCTCCGGCCTGTTCCCCTGGACTGCCTTTGCTTGCTGTATTAGTCACTTCCACTCCTAGCCTGTGTACCAGATCCTCGGACCGCTTACTGGACTGCCTGAGTTCTGGAGTATTCACTTCTCGTGTTGCCTCCAGACACTTTGCACCAGCTCTTACCTTTCAAGTATTCCTGGTTCCACGCCTACAAGACACCCAACTATAATACAGGGGTTTTTTGTGCCTAAGGGCTTTTTCCCCTCTTGGTCGATCCCGGGGGTGGGGCCCCCTGGTCTCCCCTTGGGGGGGCACGGTGGCTTCCTTCCGGGGTTGTCCCTATCTTGATAAAAAAAAAGGTGTCAGCCCGAAGAAAAGAAAAGAAGGGTTCTTGGAAGGAAGAAGAAGGTGAGGAGTCGGGGGAGAGGGAGATTTCAGAAACTACACTTTCAGACGAAGATATCACCGACCCCGGTGACAGTTTGCGACGCCTAAAAGAGATGGCCACCCCACAGCAGGTACAAGAACTCGTAGCCGCTGTACAAAGTCTAAGTCTGGAGATGCAGAACCTTAAGACAGCTAACGCCACCCTTCAATAGCGTCTTACAGACAGAGAAAGACCTTTAACTGATTTACCTCCACTTCCCCTAGTATCGGGGAAGTTCGATGGATCCCCAAAGAAGGTTAAGGAGTTTCTGGACGCTTGCAATCTTCATATTTCCTTTCGCCCTCAGACCTTTGCCTCAGACCACGCCAAGGTGGGGTTTATGATCACCCACATGACCGGGAATGCCCTGGCTTGGGCTACCCCTCTAGTAAACCAGCCAGACCCGGTCTTACAGGACTATAATGCCTTTAAGGCCCTGATTGAACAAACCTTTTTGCGAACAGAGAGTACATACTTGGCCACGGAGGACCTCCTTGACATCCGTCAGGGGAATTCTGATCTACTGACTTACATCACCACTTTCAAACAGGTGGCAGCTGAGGCAGGTTGGCAGGAACAGGCTCAGTATGCCATATTCCGGCGAGGTTTAAGGGAGGAATTGAAGGACGAATTAGCCCGAATAGAAAGACCGGTGTCTTTCGTCGAACTCCTGACAGCTACCCTCCGAATTGACTTCAGAATGACGGAAAGACGTCAAGAAAGGAAGAAGACCAGGCTAAGTGTACCCCCTCTCGTGGAGACTCACTCACCTGAATCTGTACCCTTCCAACGGACAACTAAAGAAGAACCCATGCAGATTGGAACCACCAGAGCCCCGCTCACACCAGAAGAAAGGAAACGGCGCAGGGAGGGTTCCTTGTGTATGTACTGCGGATCTTCATTACATTTATTAAGAGATTGTGCGGAAGAACCACCCAGAAGGTCGGGAAACGCTCTCCCTCGGTAAACATTGGGACGCATTACCGAGGGGCTGCTCCTAGTCCCTACGCGCCTCTTTCTGTATCCTCTACAGAAACAACTGAAGACTCCCGGATGATGGTCCTCACAGTTTCTCTCAGAGTAGGCCCCAAGGAAGTAACCACTTTAGCCCTACTCGACTGTGGAGCAGCAGGGAACTTCATGGATACCATTTGGGCTGAACGATATGGAGTCAAGAGGATAGCCAAACGAGAAGATCAAAACGTGGAAGGAGTTGATTGCGAACCTTTGAGCTCGGGTTTGATCACTCACACCACTGAAGCACTTACTTTGTCCATCCAACAACACACCGAAAGTATCACATTCAATATCATCAGGGCTGCTCACTTCCCTCCTATCCTGGGTATCTGTTGGCTATGCAGACACAACCCTAGTATTGACTGGTCTAAAAACTTACTTAGTTTTCAGTCCTCACTATGCAAATCGGAATGCTTGCCAGAACCAAGATTCAAGACCGTCAAGACCACAAATAGCTGCGAAGTCAGAACGGTGCACTGTCTCCCACACTACCTGAAGGAGTTCAATGAAGTGGCAACTGAAAAGATACCCGTCGAGCTCCCTCCACACCTGCCTGAAGACTGTTGCATTGATCTCACCCCAGGTGCATTGGTACCCTTCGGTAGGATGTTTCCACTGTCATTAGAAGAAAAACAATACCTCTGAACGTACCTGGACAGCAACATGGAGAACAGGGTCATAAGGCCTTCCACGTCCCCTGCAGGGGCTTCCCTGTTCTTCATCTCGAAAAAGGACTCAAAGGAGTTAAGGCCGTGTATAGATTATCGCGGTCTAAACAAGGTTACCATAAAAGACCGGTATCCTATGCCATTGATAACCGATATCCTACAAGCGGTACAGGGTGCTACCATCTTTACCAAACTCGACCTGAGGAATGCTTATCACCTACTCCGGGTGCAGAAAGGAGACGAATGGAAGACAGCATTCCGGACTCCTTTCGGACTTTTTGAATACCAGGTAATGCCGTTCGGGTTGGTAAACGCCCCGTCGGTATTCCAACGATTTATGGACAGACTATTCTCCGATCTCCTGTGCCAAACCACATTGGTTTATTTAGATGACATTCTGATATACTCTCGCACACCTGAAGACCATGTGGAACATGTCAGGCAAGTATTCAGAAGGCTACAGAGAAATCAGATGTCTGTTAAGCTCGCCAAATGTGTGTTTTCAGCCTCCTCCATTCCTTATTTAGGATACATTCTGTCAGACCACGGTATCTCCATGGATCCTAACAAGGTGTCTTCCATCATTGAATGGCCCTCACCCACCTCAGTCAAAGAGATACAGAAATTCCTGGGGTTAGCAAACTTCTACCAGAGATTCATCCCTAATTTCTCTCAAAAGATACTACCCATCACCTCGCTCTTAAAGAAGTCTGCAACTCCATTCAAATGGACAGCGGAGGCGGAAGACAGCTTTGGAAATCTTAAGGAAGCCTTCTGTTCAGCCCCCATTTTACAACAACCAAACCAACATCTACCCTTCGTTCTAGAGACGGACGCTTCTTCAGCCGCAATAGGGGCGGTGCTTCTTCAAGAGATCCAGGGTACAGAACATCCGGTGGCTTATTTCTCAAAGACCCTAAACTCCAGCCAAAGGAACTACTCGGTCATTGAGCGAGAGCTTCTAGCCATGAAAGCGGCCTGTGTAGAATGGCGCCATCTGCTTCAAGGAGGAAGGTTTCCGTTCACCATAAGGACCAATCATAAGAACTTACAGGTTCTCAAACAGTTCGAGTGCTACAATACTCGACAGGCCCGATGGGCTCAATTCTTCGCCCAATTCGAATTCCACATAACCTACATCCCAGGCAAAACGAATGTTGTAGCCGACTCTCTTTCCCGCCGGAGTGATTACCTGCCAGAGTCGGAGACGCATCTTGAACGGATGTTTCCCCAGTCCAGGACTATTGGAATTATTTCTAAATTCCTTCAGCAGGAGGATTCTGGAGGTCGTTTTGAAGTTGAAAGACACTCTAAAGATCTGACCTATGAAATCAGGAACGGCCTTTACCTTGTAGGAGGAAAACTTTATCTACCCACTCCGGCTTTTTCGTAAGACCGCACTTGTCTGGTGTCATTATTCCAAACTAGGAGGACACAGGGGAGTGGCTGGCACTCACGACTATCTTCAAAGACATTTCTACTGGCCTCGAATGAGAAGGGATGTAGAGCAGTACGTTCAGTCATGTATCATCTGTCTGAGGAGTAAGTCATCCCGTAAACGACCAATTGGTCTACTGGAACCAAATGCTGTACCCAAGGGTCCCTGGAGCACGATTTCTACTGATTTCATAGTAGATTTATCCCCGTCTGAAGGATGCACCTGTGTCATGGTAGTAGTGGATTCATTTACCAAATTGGCTCACTTCTCCCCATTGCCTGGCGTTCCTACTGCAGCCAAGATGGCGGAAGTGTTTCTCCAAGACATATTCCGGTAACACGGTCTACCTAACAAGATAATTTCAGACCGGGGTAGTCAGTACACCTCCCGGTTCTGGAAAGCCCTATGTATCAGACTAGGTATCGAAAGAGCTCTCACCTCTGGATTCCATCCACAATCCAATGGGCAAACTGAACGCTTGAACGGAACCCTGGAACAGTACTTAAGGTGCTTTATCAACTCCCAACAAGACAACTGGTGCACGCTACTCCCGCTAGCTGAATTCTCTTACAATAACTCCACACATGCCGCTCTGGGGTTCAGTCCTTTTTTTGGTACTTATGGTTTTCACCCTCGCTCCATTCTTCCTGTCTCTGGCCTCTCTACTAACGTACCATCAGTAGATTCTTCACTCTCACTCCTTAGAGAGACACACAAGAAGGTAGAGGAAGGCCTTAAGCCAGCCCAAGCCCGGTATTGCATTCAAGCCAACAAACATCGTAGACCTGTACCAGGATGGGATGTGGGTACCAAAGTCATGCTCTCCACTAGATATTTACCTCGTTGGGTACATCCCTCCAAGTTATCTCCCAAGTATCTAGGGCCATATGAGATCATACAGAAAATCAATCCTGTGGCTTTTCGCTTAAAGCTACCCAACAACCTAAAAAGGGTCCACCCTGTTTTCCATGCATCCCAACTCAAGTTATTTCATGCTGACACATGGGCACGACAGGTTAGACAGGCCCCGATTCCTCGGGGTTCCACTCGAGCTGAATATGAGGTCGCCCAACTCTGTGACTCCAGGTATCATAAGGGCAGGCTGGAATATTTGGTTAAGTGGAAGGGCTACCCTTCCTCAGAAAACTCTTGGGAACCCATCACACACATTAATGCACCTGTCCTACTTCGCAAGTACCATTTCTTTCATCCAGGGAAACCAGGGGGAGGAGCTTATAGGAGGGGGCATACTGTCATACCGCCGAGCTCCTGGCGTCTATGGAGCCGCTGGCGACGTGGAACTTAGCTCCATTCGCTTCGGCCACGCCCCCTGTTTCCTGGTTTCCCTTCCTCTGATTCTTATTGGTTGGGCGCACCACGGCCCGGTGTTTTAACCGGCCACTTCCGGTTCACGGATGCGTCGCAACGCTTCCGGTTTTGTCCGTTGGCTGAGTTGCTTGCTGCCTGTGACTTTCTTCCGAGTCTCTCGTTTGTCTGCTGGTCGGGTCCTCGTACCCTGTCTGGCCCCTTCTGTTCCTCGTTCCTCTTTCCGCTAGTCCTATCTGCCTTTCTCTCTCTCTCTTGGTTTTACTTTCTTTCACCCGTCTCCCTTGCCCTCCTTCCAACTTGCTTACCCTCCCTCCTTCCATCTCCACTTACCGTCTTTTTCTCCTCTTGTCTGTTCAGCTCCTTCCGCTCTTCCTCGCCTACCTTCAGTATTGCTTGCTGTGACCTCCCGTGTACCAGTCTCCAGCCTGTTCCCCTGGACTGCCGTTGCTTGCTGTATTAGTCACTTCCACTCCTAGCCTGTGTACCAGATCCTCGGACCGCTTACTGGACTGCCTGAGTTCTGGAGTATTCACTTCTCGTGTTGCCTCCAGACACTTTCCACCAGCTCTTACCTTTCAAGTATTCCTGGTTCCACACCTACAAGACACCCAACTATAATACAGGGTTTTTTTGTGCCGAAGGGCTTTTTCCCCTCTTGGTCGATCCCGGGGGTGGGGCCCCCTGGTCTCCCCTCTTGGGGGGGCACGGTGGCTTCCTTCCGGGGTCGTCCCTATCTTCATAAAAAAAAGGTGTCAGCCCGAAGAAAAGAAAAGAAGGGTTCTTGGAAGGAAGAAGAAGGTGAGGAGTCAGGGGAGGGAGAGATTTCAGAAACTACACTTTCGGACGAAGATATCACCGACCCCGGTGACAATTGTATCCTTTGTAATGAAAGTGAGAAAAGTTGTGTGGGTGCGAAACATCAGATGGTTGTGACAAAAATTCCTGAAAAAGCATGGGATGAACTAGGTATGGATGTGCTTGGTCCTATAAATAGTAATGGAATGCAGCAATATTTGTCTAGTTGTAATTGATCTTCTGACTAGGTGGGTGGAGGTATTGATTAGACCTTGCATCACTGCAAAAACTGTGGTTGAGCTCCTTTTGGAAATCTGTGAGAAAGAAGGATTTCCGAAAAGCATCATGACTGACAACGGCACTCAGTTTCGCTCTAAGGAAATGGAAGAGTTTTGTAGCAGGAATTCCATAGAGCATAAAAGGAGTGCCATTTATCATCCACTGGCCAACGGCATAGTAGAATGATTTAACAAGGTACTTAACGAAACCATTCGTTGGGCATGGTCAAATGGGTTGAATTGGGAGAAAGCTGTAAAGGAGAAAATTGTGGCGCATCGTTTTACTGCACACTCCACCACAGGTTTGTCCCAATTTGAATTGAGCAGAGGGAGAAAAGCTAACACTAAGTTGGTACCATCATGGATGAATAAATGCAGTGAAGTTAGGAGAGATTTTGGGTCTGTGTGTAAGAACGTCAGGAGAGTTCAGTTGAGGAACAAACATGCATATGACAAACAATCGTCGGTGAGTGGGGTAGATGCAAAACCTGCGGTTGGAAATATGGTAAGGATTAAACTTCCTCCGGTATTAAGGAGAGGTTTGAATAAATGGTCTGAGCCAATTAAAGTCATAGAAGTATATAATCATGCTATCAGAACTGTAGATGGGAGGATATGGAATACAGAGAGAGTATGTGTGATGAAGTCACAGGTAAATAATGTGGAGGCTAATTGTAGACCACAAGAAAGCAGTGCTGAGATAACAGAGGAGTTCAGCCACCAGGCGGCGCTCATCTTTCTCCCTCCTGCCCTATCCTTATACTTATTGTAACATAAAGATATATATAATATCATTGTATCATATCCATTATTTATATATATGTATATATATATATATATATATATATATATATATATATATATATATATATATATATATATCCACCCCCATACTACAATATTCGGTGCATTGCAAAGCTGCTCTGGGTTTTCTTCTCTAGCATACTTGTGCGCTTCCTTGTCCTGCTTCCTTTCCTGCTTGCCTTTGTCCTTACTTTGTTATCCTCCTCAGACCTGTGTTCCTCTTGGCTGACTCCTTTTCCTTCAACCTCTTGCTTGACTATGTACTTCATGGACTCTTTTTGCCATCCAGATCAACGTTCAGTTGCTAACCACCTCTGACTGCTGCCTGTTCCTGGAACGAATTGCTTTTGACATTCTACAGGGATTTGTCTTCCAAAAGAGTTTCCCTCACTGGGGTGACACCCTGCACGAAAGCCTTCATCCCAATCCCTTTCTCAATATTGGAGAGCACTGTGACTACTAATAGGGATCAACTTTACCTATTTACGTATGATCGCACTCAAAGAAGTAAGTTAAAGTTCCGTCTCTAAAACACAGCAGAACATATTCCAGGACTGTCCAATATTGTGGTGGACTGGGGCTTCAGATAGCTCAGAGGCCCCAACAACTGACAGCTGAATCAGGATGTTTGGGTTTTTAAGGGCCTATTACAGAAAGGAGATCTATTATGCCTCTTGTTGAAATGCACAACATCTGCGTTTCTTCAGCTGGAGACCATATCCCTCAGCGGCAGTGACAGATGCATTTCTTCATTTCATCAGAGGGTAAATATATCACACCTTTCCCACATTCTCAATGATAGCGAGGGTCCTAGCACAACACGGGAGAGAACATGCAAGTCTGGTAATCATAGTTCCCCTTTTGGGTTTCTTAAGCATCGTTTCCAACCCTGTTGGAACTTTCTACACCCTGTTGGAACTTTCTACACATGTTCGAAACCGTTTGCCCCAAAGGGAACTGCTGTTGACGGATCAGATGGGCAATGCTTACCTACTGGCTCTAGATCAGTCCTTGGCACTAGATGCATTGGCGGATTTCGGGCCTAGATGTTGAATCCTATGGTTTTTTGGAACGCTCAGCAGCTCATCAGAAACAGTTGCGCTCCAACCAATACAACAAGTTACAAATCTGCCTGGGCAACTTGGGGTAGTTAGTGTTCAGGGTGGTGCAAAGATTTGGTTTCAGGATCTGTGACAGAAGTGCTCTATTTTCTGGTTGCCTTCATCGAAGAGGGTAAAGCCTTTCATACAGTAAATACAAATAGGTCGGCCATTTCGATGGCCACTCCTAGCTAGATGGGATTCCAGTATGGGAGCACTCTCTGGCTGAGAAAGTGATGAAATGCCTCAAGATAACAGCTCGTCCGGTTCCCGGTGTGCCCTCTTTTAGGAAGTTAACATAGTGCCTGTGATTATGCAGAGCTGGCCTAATAACGAGCCATTTCAAGAATGGCTCCTACATGTCAACCTCCTATGTTGTTATATTTGATCTCCTGCTGTAGAGTATTAGATGTTCCGTCTTTGTACCCCACAGGTAGAGTGTACTCTCCAGACAGGGTTGTTGTTTAATGTCTTTAGGTACACTAAAACCCAGTCGAGGACTATTTCATATTCATCTTTTCCAGATCACCCTAAGTTGTGCCTGTGTTCTTGCCACAAGCTTTATGGACATGCAACCAACGAACGCGTTAGGAAAAAAAGGAAGTCATCTTTTCATAGCTGGCAAGAAGCCGTTGAAGGCAGTGTCTACCACAGCTCGCTGGGTCCTTTATCAAGTGGGTATAGACGTTTCCCGCATTGGGGCAAACTCAGCGAAGGGTGCAGTGGCATCCAAGACTTTTCAAGTAGGTGTGTGTTTGGAGGATATTATGAGAATGGCAGATTGGTTCAAGGACTCAGTCAAAACACCCATCAACATTGGTAGTCTACAAGCTTTGAACACGCATAAGGCTCACCTCCCGCCTTGACATAAAATAAATATTTGCAAAACGTATTAGTGTAGAAGGTCTCGGAGAGGCCAGCATTATTCCCACACTTAGCTCCTAAACAGGCGCAAGCTTTGGGGATGCAGCCATTATTGCATCGCATGACTGTCTTGATAATGTGCTATTATCTGAATTTAAAGGGATCCACGTGTCCATGAAAGCATGTGATTTCTCTTAGCCCTCGCTGATCGACTGACTGCCTGCATTGAAGTCACATTTTCGTGTCTGGGGGAACCCACAGGTGGAAGCGATGTCTCAGGGAGTTTTCACCTATGGTCGGGGCATTATTGGAAGTTGTCCTTCATGCAAGAAAGGGGAAGGAGATACATGAGTTATTATATCTGCAGAGGAGTCGTGATTGGGCTGTAGAGTCACATGATTGAGGATATTGTTCCCATGTTCCTGGCGAAGTATTTTCCTGGTCCTTTTTGGGAAGTGTAGTTGTGTATTGTTTTAAATAATGTTTTGCACTTTTACACATCGCTGCGTGTGCAGAAAAAGGAAAGAAAGTGGAACATAATGCTCGCCTCCCTGCCCTTGATAGAACAGTGACTCTTCTATGCTAATAAGTTTGGGAAATCGTTGTCGTCTAAACACTATAATGAGTGTTTTGTGATGCCCCGTGATTCCACAACTGCTAAACAATTATTCACATTATTAGTATTATGGTACTTATTGAGTGCAGAGCTGGCTTAAAGAAGCAACGGAGCGCTTTACAGAGGTGTACAACAGTACAGATGCATACAGAGTGCTTTACAGAGGTGTACAACAGTACAGATGCATAACAGAGCACTTCTCAGAGGTAACAACAGAACAGATATACAGCGGGTTTGGGGTACAAAGTGGCACGTCTGGACCCTATGAAGAATACTAACATGCAGAATGCATCCATTGCTGAAAATCAGCATGAAAGCTCCTGGGCTGCTCAAACACAGATTCTAATTTCCACACATCAATGATGGCGGTATGTGCACCTACCCACGATTGCAGGATTACTGTTATGTGAGCATGTTCCATATTGTCTTTAAAGAGCATGTCCCGCTCTCACCATGTACCCGCCAGCCATGTTAATGGCATTTATGTATTCCTATTTTTAAAGCGCACATCAGCCCAAAGGCATCGAGGCGCTGTTACATATAAGCATATCTGGTTATAGAGGAAATCTTAGTGGTTACATTGATATTTGCATTTTACGTCTCCTTCATACACCTCAATGCCCAGCAACCCACACATAAACACTGCAAAGAAACTGAGGATAGCCAACCGACAAATCTTAGTTTCAAGTATTTTATTGCCAAGCTTGAAACATCATGTAATCTTACTAAGTACATAACACGGTTTATTGGACCCTGAATGTCCAAGACACCCATTTGTTATGACTGAAAGTGGTGCCACCTTGTTTCCTGCGTTTTAAATGTCCATTACCAACCTGGGCGGGAGTGCTCGCCAGTCAAGATATTTTGAACGTGGGATGTACTAGCAATTACAAGCCATGTTCTGCATAACCTGGGTGCTGCACACCCTTCTCTACTATTCCCCTGCTTGTCTTGCATCAAACTTTTTTTAGCAATGAGGATCCCATCATGTGGGAGCTACAAGTTTTTATGAATTACAAAAACAAATGTTTAAACGTACTTGATTGGCCCGTGTGACTCCACTGCTTTTTTCGCCTTAAGTCCCTTCCCATGTTGAAGATGATATTTATATATTTTTTATGTTAATGTTTATTTGCATTTTTAAAGCGCTCACACAGCCCGTGGGCATCGAGGCGCTGTTACAGGAATTGTTTTTTTTAAGTTGCGTAGTTACGTATTCATAATGTGCTTAAAAACCTAGAGGTTTCTAAGCGCGGATCGAACCTGTGTGTCTTGCTTCCAAGGCGAACGCGTTGCCGCTGAGCTATCCTCCCGGGACAATGATACTGTCATCAACACAAAAACGGGACTTAAAGCTAGCAACTAGGTATTGTCGACCTTTTTTTCTTTTCTTTTTTTTTCTTTATTTAAAGTGTATTTAGTCACATAGTGACTTTTTTACACAAGACAATAAAAATCACAGTCAATTTCAAAATACAATTTAGCACTTGCTATAAAACTTGCTAAAACAATGCATTACAGAATAAGATCACAATCCATACCAAAATGCAACTTAACACTTAATAAAACAGTACTAATCAGTACTACCCTAAATTCACTTTTAGGGTCCATATTCTCATGAAGAACATCTTATTTAAAATTGATTATACCTAGGTTAAAACAGCATACCAAAGTAGGATTAGATTTCATACACTCATTTCATTCGGACCCTTTCAGGTGTGGCCAGTAATCTACTGGTTGCTATTTTCCATACAGAGAGGGCTGCCGCCGATACCACCAGTGACACAGCCCCGAAAATATTACTCCATTCTTCATCCAATGATAGCAAGGTGAACTTTGCATATACCATATCTAGCGTTTCACAATGTGTCAAGATACGTTGTGCTGATTCGATATGTTTCAGACACAATCTACAAATCCTATCTTTATAGTCTATTCCCACCCAAGCCCCTGTCGTCTCCAATACCGGGAGAGTCTGCAACCTTACTGAGAGGATAAATCTAGTGAGGGCCGGTGCTCTACATTTAACCAGATATGTCTTTGGCACCCCAGTGTAAACCCTTGATGGGAATATATAACACATTTTCAGAGGGACCCTAAATGGGCTAGTGCCTGGTCCGCATTGTGTGTTTGCGTTTTCTCTGGGATCTTGGTCAGATTGTATTCAAGTCATGAATCCGGGATTGGAGACACCCTGATTTCCCCCAGATATCCTCTAACATTTAGCTCTAAATTCTTGTACCACTTGCTCTTTGAGAATCTCTACGCATGTTGGACCGAATGGCTCAATAGTCAGTCCTTTTCCCCAGCTCATAATTCATTTTTGCACAGTTTTTACAGGTTGCTGATGCCCAGGTTATCGATAAGGATGGCAACCCAAGTTCAAACCTGATAGCCTCTACTGGGGTACCAGGCGGGAGATTCAAAAGTAAGCAGAGAATCTTCTCCTTTAGCTTACTAAGTGGGGCTACCAGCCTCCACGGGAAGACCTCTAACACATAAAAATCGTTGTCTTAATGGCAGGATTTTTGCTTCGATACACCTTCCCCCCTGAGAGTCAATCATTTTCTTTAGGGTAAGCCACTTGTGCCAAACTTTGTGCGTAATATCTTCGGCCAAATGAGTGCTTAGAATATTTGGCCTGATTAGAATACCAAGGTATGTATACCCCATCACTCTTTCCAGCATCGTTCCCTCAGCCACCAATTTTGAGGGCCCTTTGCATGAACCCCCTTAGCACATACCATAATCCTGGTCTTGCTTGTATTTGGACTGAGACCTAGACTAGTCGCGAAGATATATAATGCGTACAATGATCTCTGGAAGCCTTTCTTAGTGCGGTCTAATGTGACTTCATCATCCGCATATGACATACACGGAAGCGATATTGTGGGGGGAAGTTTGACACCTCCTTCAACCTGTGGACTAACTGAGATATATACAACTTGAAAGTCACGGATGGCCAAAGAGCACCCCTGTTTCAGTCCTCTACTTGTGGGAAAAGGTGGTGATAGATCCCCATCCTGGGAAAGTCTAATTCTAACCTCTGTTCCACTATACAGTGCTTTTATAAAATATAACAGAGACGGATCTATATGCCAATTTTCCAACATATCCCATAGTTTAACCCTGTCCACACTGTCAAATGCGGATGAGAAGTCCACAAAACAGATATAGAGAGATGTCCCAGGATAGGCGTGCGTGTCTGACATTAGCGTCAGCAGGGTACAGATTGAATGGGTTGTGGCACACCCCTTCCTAAATCCTGTTTGTTGGTAATGGAGTAATCCCTTCTCCTCCACCCAGGATGTGAGTAATTCTAACAGGAGGTTAGCAAAGGTTTTTGAGCTACAATCTAACATGGGCAGCAATCTATAGTTGGCTGATATATCCCAGAGCCCTTTTTTATGCACTGTTATTAGGATTGCTGTATTCCACGTTCTTAGGATAGCTCCTGTTTGTCAGATATGTTTAAATAATTGTTGTAAGATATGGGCCCACAGCACCACGTCAGCCTTCAGGACCAGATTTGATAGGCCGTCTGGACCGACCGCACTAGAGGCCTTCACTTTATTAATACATGCCTCTAGATCTGCATTCTTTACATGACTACCCACTATTGTATTTGCCATGGGTACGGCTTCCCCCGGCCTCTCTTGCCTGCCCTTAAAGTTCGTACCAATAAATCCTGCCCATTTTTCCTCCATGACCCCTACCAATTCCAAGAGGTTCTCAGGATTCCTTTCATACCCCCATAGCCAATGCCAACATTTCCTGGTATAATTTATCCTGATTAACCTATTCAGGTATCTCCAACCCATATTGTTTTGTGAAAACCTGTGATTCCTTAGCCAATTCTTATTGGAAACCTTCAGTTTACATAGTTCTTTCCTCTTGTCATCTTCCAGGAATAAATCATTTCTAGTTATTTTTTCGAGCAGCTGAATTTAGCTCCTGGTTTTTTTTGGCTGTGAAGCTATTATAACAGCGCAACTTACTCTGAGGGCCATTCAATTTAACAACACACCTACGTTCCAATGGGCCAAACAAGGAGCACATGTTACTTAGATCTTTATTACAGAGGGACAGCATTTCCATTTCACTGAGCCCACTGTTTCTCAGCGAGCGATTAATCTGCTCAATCCTTCCCGCTGACCAACTGTGTCTATTTCCCACAGGGTTCACCACCGGATTTCCTCTTAATCTTTCTCTAGCCGTCCCCTGTATCATTTAGCACTTCATAATTAACATCACTTGCCCCAAGGTCTCTCCTTTCCAATACTGATTAATACTTTGCTAGATGGTTATTTGTGAATATGAAATCAATCCTACTACTATATAGGTCATTTGTCCAAGTCATTTTATTTACTTCTTCCCCCCTGGCCTAGTGGGTGGAACTCAAACTATAGTATAACACAATTGAGCAAGGTCATAGTGGTCCAACTAGTGATTCAAACTTGCTGCTTCCGACAATAAACAGAATCTAGACTGACACTGTTCGTTGATTAGACACTGCAGTTGCTATTTAATTTGTGTACAGTGAGTGTAGTGGTACATATACAAATGAGGTCATAGGATATTCAACTTCAAACGTACACATGATATAGTACATGGGTGTATAAAATCAAATAAGCAATATTTGAAGATTGAATTTTAACAATTGCATTCTCTAAATCTCCTATGTTGGAGGACATGAGACATCACTGTTTGCAAGTGTTCGAGGTACAAAACGGACAAATAATGTGAAAACAATCAAGGTTGCAAGCCAACAAAACAAAACAAGTCAACACAACAGTGTTTCGGCCTTTTTTGCTAAATTTATATAGCAGTTGTTAGGTAGGCCTTCATCAGGACGGGTGAATTCTTGTGTTGGAGAGATCCCATGAACTCGTAATCAAAGGGCACAATGGCGTACATCATCAGAGTGTCCACGTACACTGACGGTAATGGGTGAGTGGTGATAAGTACCAAACAAGTCCATTCAAAATATCTGTGAAATCAAAGGGTGCATGGTGCTGTGCGTGGGTCCAGGCGTTCACAATGGAAACAGGTACACCGGTCTTCTGCCAAGTGCGGGTAAGAACTATTGTACACATTCTTATCACTCAGTGTCATTCTTCTGATATTTGAGAACACACCCCCGACACCGCTCTCCTTGTTACAGCAATTATTACGCATGTGACCTAGTCCGGAACCACTAGCATTATCTGATGATTTGGACATTCAGAAGTTTAGCCTGAGTGCTACCCATTACGGTAAGATCCGTAACTAACAGAGTCTCTCCTTGAGAGGCCAGCATTTGATGCTCTTTAAATCTGTTTTACCATTGCAACCCCACACACTCCTGACCTCCCTGTCTGTCCATACATTACATTATATTACATTTGTTATGCGCACTATTGGCCCTCAGGCATAACGGCGCAGACTAGACAGACAATAAGGAAACAGGGAAAGAGACACAAAAGAACAAGAGAAAAAAAAGGAAACCCTGAGTAGTGTAAAACAAGGGTCCCTTGCAAAGCAAGCAAAAACAGGACATTGCATCAGAAAACTACGTTACAAAGAGTCAGGAAGGTATGATTCCCGATTCCTGTTGAAAGTATCGGGAAAAAAGGGGCTTTTTCAATTCTTTCTTGAAAGCTTGGAGGGAGATAAGGCTCCTTAACCTGACAGGCAATGTGTTCCACAGGGAGGGTGCCTTCACATTAAATGCCCAATTTTCTGCCTTTGAGGTCTTACATCTAGGCTGTATTATCAGATTTTGATTTCCTGATCTGAGAGTTTGTTGATTACACTTCTCTTTTATATGGCTTTGTAGATAAGTGGGCATTACTTGTAGCCTGCATTTGAAAGTAATGACCAGCACTCTAAAAGAGAGCCAGGATTCAATGGGAAGGCAGTGAAGAGAGCGTCTGGCCTCAGTTACGTGGCTGTGCCTAGGAAGTCTGAGAACTACTCTGACCGCCCAGTTCTGAGCTACCTGCAGCCTGCGCTGTTTTTGCCGACTGATGCCCAACAGTAGACTGCAGCAATAATCCAGCTGTGCTCCAATTATTGCCTTGGCAATTGTCTCAGCACTTTCTTGAGAAATCATGGGCCTCAAGTGAGCCAATAGTTTAATGTAATACACTACGCCCGCCACTACTGTAAAGATATGAGCCTTCATGCTCAGTGTCGAGTCCAGAGTCACCCCCAAATGTTTTAGAGATGATGTCATCTCCCCCATTTAAAAGAGCTCTAGGCTTGATTTAAACTGTTTAATGCTTTAGAACTACCTACAATCAGCAACTCTGTCTTGCTTCGATTCAGGACTAGGAAATTATCCAACATCCACCTTTCGATCAATGCAAACATTCTATTAACCTCTAACTCATCGGTCTCATCATGTCCGGTTAATGAGATGACACATTGGGTGCATAGTTTGAAAACATGACCCTCTCTTCCTCTAGCATGAAGAAGAAGAGGGCCATTAACAGATTGTATAGGCCGGGTAACATACTTGCCCCTTGTGGAATCCCATACAGCACTGAAAGTGGAGTGGCTTCAGCGGAGGCCGAGCAAACTCTACTGCTTCTGTGCTCCAAAAATGATGCAACCCACTGGGCTGCCGAGTCAGAGAGATTTACTACCTCCTGTAGTCTAGGAATAAGAATGGAGTGTTCAATTAAATCAAATGCCGCGATTGGTCTAATGAGATAATCAGAGACAAACCACTTCTGTCCATGTCTCCCAAAAGTTTCGTTTTTAGCTCTAGAAGAGCGGTTTCTGTCCCATATTTTTTTCTGAAACCTGACTGGTTAGGATGGAGAATAGGATGTAGCTCTGAATGCTCAGCAAACTGACCATAGGCCACCCTGTCGAATATTTTAAGTAAAAAGGGTGTATTGGAGATGGGGCAAACATTTTATGGATTATCCATTGGCAAGCCTGGCTTCTTAAGAATTGGGGTAACATCATAGATTTTAGCTCATCTGGTACATTGCTTGCCTTCAGGGAGGTGTTTATGAAGGTAAACACAACTTCAATGAGATGCAGAGGGCATGTTTTTATGATCATAGAAGAACAGGCATCTTGTCTGCACTGTGAGGATTTCATATGCTCGATAATTCTTTTTTAGTTCACTCTCTTTGATGGGATGAAAATTGAACTGAGGAAATGAGGGGTCATGACTGAACCCTTTGTTTGAGTCCTTACTAAAAGGAATGGAGGAGTTATTTTTTTCTAACATTGTTGTCAGAATTTTATGTAGCTTATTGTGTAAACCTTCTTGTATGAGTTGACACCAATTCTCATTGTTTTTAACGTGAGTGTCTAGTGGAGCGGGAGTAATCTCCTGTTCCTTGTATTTGATTTTGTCGTGTTGATGAGGTCATTATGAAAGTCTCTCTTTGCCTCGAGAATGGACTTTTTGTACTCACTTACTAAGTTTTTGTACCTTGCAAGGAGTGCTGGGTTGTGTTCCTTTTTCCATTTAAAGAAAGCTTTACTGACTTCGATTTCTTGGTTCTGAGATCCACAGAGAACCATGCTTTGCTTTTATGTTCAGTATCCTTTATCTTTTTTAACTTGAGCGGAGCCAACTTATCTAATATACAGGTCAGGTTGTTTATCAAGATTACAGCCATGTCCTGGGAAGACATTTCTGTTTGAGAGTTTAAGGGTTTATTGTCTAACAGTGGGTCAATGTTCTCAACCGTGATACGTTTAAGATTCTGCAACCATAATTTGGTTGCTTGATCGGAAGTTTGGTTGGAAAGGGTACATGCAGTGTAAAGTGCACAAAAAAGTGATCAGACCAAGGACATGGACTGGCATCAACCTGGCTGCAATTAATATTAAGATTACCAAGCCAATCCATGGATTCGTGGGTTGGTGTTGTCATAAATTGGGAGAAACCCAAATTATCTAATGATTGTTTAAATTCTGTAGCCAAGAGATCAGTATCTATTCCTAACCAATAATTAAAATCTTGACAGATGACATAGGATCTTTCCATACACCAATCTTCTCCCTCCTGATGAAGGCCGATCAAGTTACAGCCACACAAGAACAGCTTTGATGCCGAAACACAGTTGTGTAGACCTTTCTCTGTGCCACAATATTGCCACTCACTAACAGTCAAATTTATTGGCTTGTACTTAATATACTGCAATTGCACTACCTTCCTCATGGCATTCCCCACAAGGGACCATAGAGATTGCATTTGCTGCTAAACTTGTTCCTAAAGGAGTAATTTTTGCACATGTATTTGTATATTGTTTTTTTGTACATTGTATACATTTTATTGAATGTTCCTATGTTTTTCCTCTATGTATATGCAACATTTGCTATGATGCATTATATTTGAATCACATGTAGTAGTCACTGGCACTATTTGTTCGTCCATTGACTGCCAGGAGTAGTGTTTCCCTTTCTGTGGGTTCCTATGACCTTGCTCAATTGTATTATTTAAAAGAGTTGCTATGCCCGCAAACTCCTCTTTTAGCAGAAATTGCTCCCCAGCCATATTGGAACAAAGGGGGTCATTAGGAGTGTGGCGGTAAGGGGTTAATGGTGCCGGTAAAGGTGCCGGAGCCGCCAACCCCTTACCGCCGCATTACGTGTCTGCTTGTTGGAACCCGCTAAGGACGCCTGGTTTTACCAGGTGCCCTTAGCGGGTCCCGCGAGCAGACCAGGGTGCTAACAACGGGCCTGTTAATAACAGGCCCGTTGTTAGCACCCTCCCCATTCCCATTGAGCTGTATGGGGGGTCGAATGAGAATGGGGCTGGGTTCCTTGAATGAGGAATTACTGGGCCTTCCAAGGTCGGAATGGCCCGGTAATTCCTCATTCAAGGAACCCGGACTCGTTACCCGGTGAGCAGCATGGTTACCCCCTAACTCGTAATGACCTCCACAGTCAAAATAATGCCTCCATTTTAGCTTCCAAAGTTCCCAGGGAGTTCTAAACTGGCGGGGTACAGATTGATCAATTTCCACCACCTCAACCCCTGTCTCTCCCACACTCTCCTTGTCATCACTTTCTCTAGGGCCAAACTCTGAGGTAGTCATAACAGTTTCCAAAGTAGGTTTGAGCATAGAATGGGAGGGTTCATGCAGCCTGCTGGCTCTAAGCGCTTCTTATTGCGCAACACAATTTTTACAGCAGCTTTCTTTGTGGTCGGGCTTCTCGCCCACTTACCATGAGTCTTCATCTTACTTGTGGTTTAACGATGTCCACAAGAATCCACCCTCTTGTTTTACAATCTGGCAGGTAATGGGGGAACAAAGAAACGCCTTACTGTGTCGCCCTAGGTGAAATCGCTATGCTGCCTTCTCGGGCAGGCTGGCTCCCTCTCCCTCCACCCCTCTGTCCCACGGATCACAGACCACTTGCCCCCACTTCCACACACGCTCTGCACCGGAAGTGTGCTTTTAAAGACTGAACGCCTCTTTCCTTGTTGAACAGATCGCGTCACCAGGAGCCCAGTCTCACTTAGTTAAAGTTCCAGCAGCAGAAGAAAAAAAGTCTATTGTCCATTGCCCAAAACAATGTAGATACACCAGCTATGCGTTTTCTAGGGAGGCAAAGATACACAAGGGTACAACAGAGAACGTGCACCCATTCCTCGTGCGCTCCGTGCCGGAAGGGTGCTTTTAAAGTCTGAACGCCTCTTTCCTCGCCACACAGATCGCGTCACCAAGAGCTCAGTCTCACTTGGTTAAAGGGCCAGGAGCAGAGGAAAATAAGTCTGTTGTCTGTTGCCCAAAACAATGTAGATACACATAGAAAGATTAAAGCTAGCAACAAGGCATTAGCCCACCTATTTTTTTCCTTTTCTTAAGAAAGGCATTTAGCACCCACGCCTAGGCATGATGGGTGCTAAAAGCAATAAAACCATGGCAGTGGGCCGAACCTGCTGTTGCCCTTACCGTCTCCAGCTTTAAGGGACCCTTCATTTGCTTGTGCTCTTAACATGGTGGCAGGCCATTACTGGCATGGTTGGCCTTCGACCTAGGGTTATATCACCTCAAAATGCGCCCAGACCTTTCTTCCTTTCAGGTGCTACATCTTGAAGTATACGGCCTGCAAGGCACATATTCTGATATTCTGTTTCTGCGTGTATGCATATTGTTTTTCCATAACGTATACCCAGTTTCCTAGCAATGGAGGCTTCTACAGAAGTTGGGTAGAGTTACAGGGGAAGGTACAACATGTAGGAGAGGCGCAGGGTAAATTAAGCCTTGTGTGTCCAACAAAATGTCCTTTGAGGAGCAGAGTTTCCAATTCCTTCCTCAGGTACAAGAGAGAGGCAGCCAGTCTGAGTGATGTGGTTGGAGCATGGACCCAGGATCTATCCATATAAAAATAGCACTCAACACATAATAAAATGGAGACAGACATCATGCTAAGAAACAGATACACTTAAGAATCTAGTAGCCTCCGTTATACACTGACCCTAATACATACATCTAGAAAAAGGTATGTGTAGGTGATCTTTCACACTTGCACTTTTTTATTATGCATTTCCTTGCATGAAACCAGGTGTAATCGACTGTGGTGACCTGCAGCTTGCTGTGCACAGACCCACAAGCTACTCCTCAGTGAAGATGGCCAATGAGCCTGAAACATATCTGGAGTTGCTTGTGGTCTTGTGCAGAACGGATGTCACCTAGCGGTTCGGGGAGGACTTGCACTTTTGGAGTGGCACCAAGTCTGATATGCATATGATCTTTCTGCTTCTATAATGGAATAGCAGGCTGAATATGATGGTCTGGATATTTGCAGCGAGCATGATTCATCCAAAACCTTCCTGTTTTGCACATCACAAAGAAACAGCTGAAATAATGTGCCACCTCACCCAAGAACCGGTTACCACCAGTAAAAATCATTACATTTGTGACCTGCATCAAACTGCTCCCCAACTACTGTTAAGATAAGGTCACAATGGTAACTATATGAACCTTCATATAGTGTCACCCGCTCAAGAAGATGGCCCTGATGCTCCAGATTGCCCAAGCCCTAAGATATTGTATGCACCAGGACGAGGGCACGCAGGCAGAGAAAGTTCTGCAAGAAATGGCATGCTACGTTGTCTGTGAATGGACACAGAGATACCAGCGCACTGAGGAACTTGTAGAAACTGCCTGCACATAATAGATGCAACAAGCAAAGGGGAATCACAGAAAACAAAATGACAAGTATACGATCCAACATCTTTATTATGAGAGAGATAAGGTTTGGGAATAACTATAATTAAGAAAGACTTTGGGTAAACAAACAAACAAAAATAGGATAAGTCAAGCAGTTGTGAAAGATGTACTATTTTAGAATAGGGTCGAATGTCCTCTGTCACAGTGTTCTTTGGTGCATCACAAAGTTCAGTCCAAGGATGTTTTCCACTTCTTTCACTTGTGGTCTCAGGGTTTGTTTCTGTGTCCTGGAACAAGTATTTGACAATGGCTGCTGGCAGGATTGCCCTCCTTGATGTGATGTTGTGTATGGCATCTCTTAGGACTCTGTCCTGCCTGCAGTGTGCCAGTCCTCCTTTCAGTCTTGACTGAGCCACAGGCTGAGGTTCTCATTTGAGTTCGGAGACCACAGGTTTTGGTTCTGTGTCAAACTGTAAGCTCACCACATGATCTGGGTTTCCTTGGGTTTTTGAGCCCACCATAGGCTCTGGTTTTGCTTGAGGTTGGGAGCCCATCACATGCTCTGGATCTCAATCCTGCTGTGACCCAACCACAGGCTCTAATCTTGAATGAATGAATACAATTGGCCCATTGATATGACATACATCAAATACACATCAACAGACATTCAATCTGTCTGAGATTGCAACATGTGTAACACCAGCATAGCACTGGATGTTATGTATTGTGTATCTTCTGCGTTCACTTTGCCTTGCATTCACTTTATCACTTTTACTACTTCTAGTTACCTTTACTTCTTCTTTCACTTCTTCTAAAATTCACTTTCTCATGACAGTGGGAGATCCCCTGTAAACTCACCGTCTCTTCTTTTCTAAGCCCTATTATTCCACCTACTCCACCCTTAACTACAACTCTAACCTTACAGCTAACCTTAACCACATCCCTTGCCTTAAGCCTACCCCAACTCTATCCTTCCACCTGCCCCATCCACCTACACCTACACCTCAACCTTACCTCTACTCTTAAATGTAACCCTAATCTAACCCCTTACCCCAACGCGACCCCCTGTAAACCTGTTTTTCTTACCCATTGTGGTAGGTCAGACACAGGAGACAACTGGACATGCTTCATGGTGTTTCACTTTATTAAAGTAAAGAAATTGCTAAGATGAAGTTTGTCTAGTCTAGAAATTAACAAAATGTGTTTGTCAGGATGTCTTACAAAAAATACAGGTCCTCTGTCCAGACCTATGCTATGGTACTAACTATCCCTACCACTAACAAATGCAAAATAAACTTCACCTAGAGAAGAGTTCTTGACTTCCCTTCTTTGGTTTGTGCTAGTTGGTGCATGACCCCTTTCCTCCAAAGTGTCTCTTGAAATGCCCCTCGAGAGTTATCAGGTTTTTGCTGTAACAGTTCAAAACCACCTTCCTCAGATCAGCTATCTGGATGTGTTAGCATGTCAAGAGTCCAAATAATGTCTCTTCTCCACCCTTCCAAGGTGTCCTGGCATCCTGCAGGTGATAGGTTTCTGGGTTCCAGCATGGACCAGCAATCTCTAAGTCTGGGTCTGCCTTGCTCTTGTTCACCACACCCTCGGAGTGACTTTGCTTTGCAGCCCTGATTAGGCCCTTTGTTCTCAGCTGGCTTTTCTCTTCATTCTGAACCCTCCCAGAGTTTTCTGTTTCCTTCGGCTTTCTAGTAACCCCTTTTGGGGTGGGAATTTCACATTCATCCCCTGTGGGTGTTTTTGTTACTCTTCTAGTTTCCAGTACCCACTTCTTAACTCTCAAATTAAGCGCATTACAATGAAGATTCCCCCTGCTAATAGCGCAGGTAGCTCTTGATTTTATTAAAGACAAGGAGGCGAGCATTATGCTTCATCTTCTTATTTATTTGCTCTCCAGCAGTTTCAACACATCAAACAAAATGTCCATCTTTCCGATGGCCCAAACACATTTTTTTTTTCTTTTTTTTTTTCAAAACCTTCATTTCCCATCAGCCTAGGCCCTGAACCCAGTGTTCTGCTCATGTGACCTAGTCCTTCCTCTTCCTGTAAAACCTCCTCTTCTTTGACTGCATTACAACTGCTATCGTAAACATCTCCTGAACTGGCAACTCGATCCGGGAGGTCTCTGCCCCGTGGAACTGTAAAAACGATCTCTCGCATCCAAACTTGCGATCTCGATCAATGCTTTCAGATCCTCTCTCGTGGTCACTCAGCCGTTCTTCTGATCTTCTCCTAAGACGGAAACAACAGTACATGTTAGGGCGGCGGATACACACCCTGTTCTTGGGAAAGAACTAACTTGTTATTCACTCCGTACATATCTGTCCATTATCACGTCATCTCTTATCATTTTCCCGTGTATCTCGGGTGGGAAATTAATGCTCGCCTCCTTGTCTTTAATAGAATCAAGAGCTCCCTGCGCTATTAGCAGGGGGAATCTTCATTCTATGTCAAGACGGAGGCGAGCATTATGCTTGTTCAAAGCTTCTTACCATAGCTTCTGCCAGTGTATTAATTGGTTTAAAATAAAACGTTCTAAACGTGCTATCACTCGCCCAATCGGCTGCTTTCAGAATATCTTGTAATGTCGCCCCTTGGCGGAGTGCTTTGGATGCCCCCGCTCCTCGCACGGAGTGTGCTCCAAACCTCGCCATGTCAATCCCTGCCAGGCTCATGACTTCTCTAACCCATCTCGCTATAGTGGCTGTTGCTACGCCCTTATGCGGTTTCCTGCGCGCTATCAGCAATTGCGTCGTCCCCGACGGTCTCAGCTCAGCCGTCTTATTTATATATTCTCTAATGCATGCGGCCACGCACCATTTAGGATGATCTTGCATATATGGATACATTATCGATGAGGAGTTTGTCTTTGTTCTCCTGGCCAGATGAAAAGTCACTCCGTCTGGCCCGTATATCTTTCTGTCTACCTCCAATGCTCTGACGTCTGCTACTCTCCTGCATGACATGAGATCATGCATAAAAGCATTGCTAATTTCTCCGACAGTCTTCCTAGCGATAGGTACCTATTACTGGGCCAGTCGGCTAATAGTCGAAGCACGACTGTCACGTCCCATAGAGATTTATACCTCGGCTGCGGTGGCTTCCTGCATCTTATCCCTTTCAGGAGTCTAATTACTGCCACGTTCTCACCTACTGGTACTCCCCTCAATAGGCATATGGCCTGCCGATATTGCAGATCTATATACCCCTATCGTGCGGTAGGCTTTACCGTCCTGTAGAAGTTCCGCTAGGAAGTTCCCGATCTCTACTAGAGGGGCAGAAACGGGATGAAAACCTCTTGTCTTGCACCATCTAGCCCATCTGTTCCAAGCTGCATCGTAGCTCCTTCTAGTCGAGGGGGCCCATGATTCTGCGATGAGGCTCGCAGCTTGTGGCGAAATTCCCGGGAGATTCCAACGTCTCCTGCTATCTTGCACGCCATTAGCGGCATCGTCCCCTTCACTCTCAGAGGGTGATACGACCCAACTGGGTCCGTGAGGAGGCCTTTCTCTTGCGGCAACACTCGTGGATAGTCCGCCATCAGTTCCATCAATGCTGGAAACCAGACTTGGGTCTTCCATATCGGCACTACTATGATCAGATTCACTGCCTCCTTGCGGACTTTCGTTAGAACTCTGCTTATCATTATAAAAGGAGGAAAAGCGTATAGCGTCTGACCTCTCCAATCTTGCAGAAAAGCATCTGTCCCTGCTGCTGCTGGGTCCAGTCTCCAACTGAAAAACCTGCTCATTTGAGCGTTCAGTCTGGACGCAAATAGATCTGCGTGAAACGGTCCCCAGAGCTCCTCTATCCGCTGAAAGGTCGCTCTGTGCAGCTTCCAGTCGCTGGAGTCCGTGAGATGTCTGGAGTTCCAGTCTGCCACTACGTTCTGGGCGCCTGGTAGATATTCTGCCGTCACTGCTGTTCCCGACTCCAGACAGGAGTGCCAGAAGTCCTTGGCTATCTCCGCTAACAATCTGGACTTCGTCCCACCTAAATGATTTATGTATTTGACTGCTGAGATGTTGTCCATCTTCAGCAGTATACATGAGTTCACTTTGTCCTTGGTGAAAGCCCTGATAGCAAAAGAGCCGGCCAGGAGCTCCAGGCAGTTTATATGAAGCCTGAGCTCCTCCGAGCTCCATCTGCCTCCCGTTTGGAGTTCTCCGCATCGGGCACCCCAGCCCGCTCTGCTGGCGTCCGATTCTACTACCATGTCTGGGCGGTCGCCGAAAATGGCTCTGCCGTTCCATGCCTCCATGTTCTGGAGCCACCACTCTAGCTCAGTTCAGGCTTCTTGGTCTAGCTGCACTAGCTGGTGGTAGCCGAGCCCTTGCTGAAGGTGTCTTATTTTCAACCTCTGGAGCGCTCGGTAATGTAGGGGCCCTGGGAATATCGCTTGAATTGACGCTGCGAGCAGGCCCACAATTCTTGCGATTGTTCGCAGCGATGCGGTCGGACTGGCGAGGCAGGTCCTTATTTCCCTTCGAATATCCCGGATCTTCCTGTTCGGCAGCTCCAGGGTCGCAGACCTGGTATCTATAATGAAACCTAGGAATTCTATCCTCCTGACTGGTACCGTTTCCGATTTCTCTCTGTTCACTAGGAATCCCAGAGAGGTCAGCAGGTTCGTAACCCATCTGGTCTGATATCGCAGCGCCTCTTCGCTGCTCGCCATTACCAGGATATCGTCTAGGTAGATGATGATGATTCGAATACCTTTCTCTCTGATTGCTGCTGCTACTGGTCTCATCATCTTCGTGAATGCCCAGGGAGCGGACGCTAGTCCGAACGGCATCGTGGCAAACTGCCATAATCGCCCGTCCCAGTTGAAAGCCAGGAAGGGTCGGTATTCCTGGTCTACTGGGATCGTAAGATACGCGTCCTTCAGGTCTATTCTTGTGAGCCAGTCGCCCTGCCTGAGCGTATCTCTCAGTTGGTGAGTCCCTTCCATCTTGAAGTGGTTGTAGACTACCCACTCGTTCAGGCCTTTCAGGTTTATCACTGGCCTCACTTCCTCTTTCCTGTGCACCAGGAACATATTGCTTATAAATTTTGGAGCTACGCAAGGCTCGATGGCCCGTTTCTCCGCTAAACTCTGCAGTTCTGTTCGCAACAAGTCTGCTTCTGCTCGCGCTGTTACTATCAACCTGGGGGTTTTGTACTGGATTGGGGTCTGCGTAAATTGTATGTGTAGGCCCCTGACTGACTGAAGCACCGAGGCGTCGCAGGAAAGCGCGTGCCAGTTCTCCCAGTACATCGCAGTCCTCCCCCCTACCGCAGGATAAGCGGATGGTCTCACCTGTGGGAACGTATTGTCCTCTTCCCTGTCCTCTGCCTCGTTTTCCCCTGGGGAAACGGCCTCTGGGTTGGAAGAAGGTGTCTGGCTTCTTATCCTCCCAGTACTGCACTCTGTTCGATTGAGGCCTTCTGGTTGTCTGATAGCGACCGGTCGCTCGGCCTCTGAAGCGACCGGTCCCTCCAAAAACCCTTCCGGGGAAGATTTTCCTAATGGAGGCTTGCGCTTTCTCCAAAGAGGTGTAGGTCCCTACGAACCTCCCCATCTCCTTTCCGAAAGTCTCGCCGAACAGCAATCCTTGCGCGGCCTCTCCTGCTTCGTAGGAGGACAGGTCTCCTAGCTTTTGATCTATTTTCAATAGCAGTCCTCTTCTGCGCTCTGAGGATATGGCGCAGTTCACGTTACCTAACAGGCATACGGCTCTTTGGGCCCAGTTCACTAACACGTCCGGGTCAATTTCTTCTCCTGTATCTTTCGCTCGTTCTGCCAGGTCCATGATCTTGGCCAGGGGACCTGCCAGATCCAGGACCTTCTCCTGGCAACTCCTCCAGGAGCGATCGATCCCTTTCCTAGGGTCTCTTATTCGATTTCGCCACGAACGCCAACATTTTAGGGTCCAATTCTGGTGCTTCTGCTACCTTTCCTGGGAGTTCCGGCCTGGGGCATTCCGCCCTCATTCTTTGCCTCACTTCCTTTTCGAAGGCCTTGCGCAGCCTCTGCGTCATGTATCGTGCCACTCTCGGGGAAGGCACCCATTCTGACGATCTTGGGTTCCTAATCTCCTCGGGCTGAAACATATCTGAGGTTTCCTCCTCTAAATGATTTAGTTTTCTCAGTCTCTTTTTCGGAGGCGGTAAGCTCCCTTCGTCTCCGTCTCTATCTTCATCCTCCTGCGAGGATGTTGGAGATTCTACGGGTTCCTCCTCTTGAGGGACCTCCTCTCCGGTGTCTCCCATATTCTCTTCCCCTGGGTAGGGGGTCATGAGGCTCGGCACCTCCGACTTGGCCATAAATGCTTCTCTGAGCCTATTGAAAACGTCGGATGCCTCCGGGGCCTTTGGATTCGCCCCTTCAAATTGGCCCGGGGGGTCAGAAGAGTTCGCGCTCTTCCGGGCCTTCATACACCCCTGAGGGCTCTCTGGCGTGGCCCTGGTGGACGTGCTTGTCGTCGGTGCGGTGCATCTGTCCTTTTGGCTTAGGAAAGTCTCAATTGTTAGCAGGCGGTCCTGCAGGGGTTTGACTCCTAGAGCCACTGCCTCTATGAGTGAATTACCCAGCACGTCTTTGAAGCTCTGAGCCAGATCTTCCGATTGCGTAGCTTCTTGCTCCTCCTCACTCCACTCAAAATCGGCCATGCTATGTGCTGGTAGGTGCCTGATAGTACCTGAACAGGTGTAAGGGCACGTCCACTTCTCACTCCTCTTTCTTGAGACTGCACCTGGCTGCCAAGCAGCTTCTTTATCCCTCAGTGGAGGCACTGAGTCCACAATTTGCTCGTATGAGCGGTCTCCGGTAAGGAATATTGATCTGACTCTGTCAGGAGATCGGGTCGCAATGCCCGCGCGGCGGTTAGCCCCTCCTTCCCAAGGGAGGGGGGCCTCGCGCTCCCTCGCTCTATGCGCCGAGATCTTCGGCTAAGCCCCGCCCCCGCGAGGGTGGGGGCTGGGGAAAGAAGAGTATCTCCCCTTAGCGTCGATCGCGTTTGGGCGCTAACTCTGTCTCTCGCTCCTCCTTCACGAGGGTGGGGGCCTCGCTCCCTCGCTGTCGACGCGAGTGCGGTGCCCCGGCCTCGGGACGGCCCCCGAAGTGCTGATACTGCAACACGGGGCTCTGGCTAAAACAAATTAAAGTAACGGATTGTCAAATCCTCCCTACGCTGCGTGATCCCTGCGCGCTGTCCTAATGACTGGTCATGAGAAACGCTATCAAATATCACTACAACTGGTAACCCAATACAAAAAAGCTGACAGAAATGCGCAGCTAAGTGAAGGGTACTTATCTCTTGGAGAGCAGGAAAAGAAGAGGAGGTTTAACAGGAAGAGGAAGGACTAGGTCACATGACCAGGACACTGGGTTCAGGGCCTAGGCTGATGGGAAATGAAGTTTTTGAAAAAGAAAAAAAAAAAAATGTGTTTGGGCCATCGGAAAGATGGACATTTTGTTTGATGTGTTGAAACTGCTGGAGAGCAAATAAATAAGAAGATGAAGCATAATGCTCGCCTCCGTCTTGACATAGAATCTTGTTCGATCCGTTTGTGTCTGCATGTTTGTCGCAGGCCTCTGCTGTTCCCACAGAGCCTTTTGTTACTTTTCTTGACTTTGTGTTAGTTTCGTTCCCTTTTGGAATGCTCTGGGGCTCAGCCACCCTTCTTCCTCTCCTTGGTGTGAACTGGGTACCTGTGTCTCTGCAGTGTTCATTGGGAAAAGCGGCTGGTCAGATTGCATCAGAACCGCTCTTCTTAGGTTGTCGGTTCATTAGGCTTCCTTCTCTAGTCAGACGTCATGATTCACGGTCGGCAGTGATCCGTTGGCTCTCCACCCACCACGTATGGGATGTTGGCCTGCCTCCAGGCTCTACTGGCTCTGCGCTGCAGCCTAGGCTCCGGCTGTGCACGGCGTGTTCGTGCTGGCCCTCGCCCAGCCGTAGCTTCGCTTTCCAGTCATTCCTCCTTCCCAGCCAAGGGTCTCAGCCTTTTTACCCCTCTCCCTGTAATAATGAGAGACACAGCACCACTGGTCCTGTGGGTCAGACCTCCAGGAGGAGTCTGCAGCACATCCAACCACAGTTAAAGGTCCCATTACATTATCGTTATTATCAGTCCCTATACAAGCTGAAACACTTGGACATTGGTACTAAGGGAGATGATGTAGACTTATTCACTGGGGGGTCCATGTCCCTAAGGGGGATGGGTTGTCACCCCCAGTGAGATGCTGCTTGCCCTGTCCCCTAGGGAGGGTTTTGCATAGCGGGTTCACCGCCCTAGTCTCAAAGGGGGTGGCTCCTACTTGGGAAGAGGGGACAAATTCTCTGGATTCATCAAACCATTCTGATCCCTTACCCCAAATCCCTGACTCCTTACCCTTCACTTACACCTATCTTTAATTCAAAACGTAGATCCTAATCCTGTTCCCAACTCTAACTCTAATCTTAGTCTGAATCCGAAACCTAAATTTGACAATGTAAAGATGCAGATGAAGTCTAAACAAGAAGTGCCATTGGCAGCTGGTGAATTTTTTAATTTGTGGGGGCAGAAAGATTTTCCTCAAATTTGCAATAGCGACCGAGAATAGCAAGGGAGCCTGAACCAACCCAGGTGGGTTTTGGAGTAACAGGCTACAATAGGTTAAAATGGTGCTTTTAAACAGCACACTATCTGTGAACAAGGGTGTAACAAGCAAGGCAGTTTGTAATTGTTTTTGTGGAATAATTCATGAAAACAATCCAATATATGCAAGTCACCAACAGTGGACAGGAGCATTTCCTGACGCATTTACATGATGCCTCCCCCCACAATATATGCCAGTATAAAAAAAAAATGTTCACACTGGCTGTGCCCATACATTCCCATGTTGGCTGCACCTATATATGCCAGGAATCCCTTATAAGAACATACTCATGTTGACTTTGCCATTAAATATGCCATGCCACAATAAGCAAACATATTCAAACTAGCTGATCCAATAGAAGCCAATCAAGACATATAATAACACATATCATGTTTGGATAATCATAAAGGGCCAGTGAAATGCCATGCCACACTAAGATATTATAGCTAGACTAGCTGCACCAAAATGCCAGTATAGCCATTTAATAACGCGTATCATGCTTGCTTTATCATTGATGTCCAGTAAAAAAAGTCATGCCACAGTAAGAAATGGTTAGACTGATTGTATCAAAATGCATTCCAGCCACGTAATAACACCTAACATGCTTGTTTTATCGTGTGTTTCAAGCAAGCATGATAAGTGTTATTATGTGGCTACAATGCATTTTGATGCGATCTGTCTCGCCATTTCCTACTGTGGCAGGAATTCTTTTACTGGGCATGTATGATACAGTATCATAGATGCCTATTAACAGATCTCTTCTTCTCCCTTCCACCCAGCCCACATCAGCCTCCTATCCTGGCTGGCACAGACCCAACATTAGCGCACCCACATTTACTCACGCACTTAAACACACATTCACAGACCATTCATTTCAAAAAGCATTCACACAGCATTCACTTGCTCATTGAAACACATTCACGTTCGCTCGCTCGTTCACAGAGCATTCATTTCAATTAAATGAATGCTGCGTGAATGAGCATATTCAAGCAGAATTCACACTGTATTTACTCGCTTATTCAAACGCGTATTCACACTTTTAAACAGTATTCACACAGCATTTACTGGCACAGTGAAGCCGTTATTCAAGCATCTAAACAGCTTTCAAACACATATTCATGCATTCAAACAGCATTCACACAGAATGTAATCGCTTGTTCAGATGCATCCAACCACCCATACAATAAATACTCACTCATACATAAACGCAAACATAGATGAACCTACACATACAAAATTACATTTTCCACTTACCTCAGCTCCGGTTGGGACCCTGCTCCTCTACGGCTCCAAGAACAGAAAACCGGATGCACAGAGCGCTTCCTGGTCCCTGCACTCAGGCGCAGGAACTTGGGTGCTGATGACATGGAGCCACCAAGCGCCCTGTCCCGTTTTGGTTTGTGTGGGCAGGCACAGGAGCGCCACCTCGCACATACAAATGTGCAAGTCACAAGCCTGCATTCCTAATGGGCCATGCAAGGCTGGGAAAGCAAAATACCCCCACACCCATCGCCCCGCCCTTGCATGGCTTATTGAGCATACACGCTGGGGAACTAAACTGTCAAAAACACATTTCCCTTTGACACTTTAAGCCAGCCCAGGCACCAGGCTCAGCTAAAACAAGCAGTTGGTGGAGCACTCACTGATTACACTGAACTGTCCCAGCTCCTCCATAAAGGTTTATTTATTTATTTTGAATGTATTAAGCGCACAACGGCCCTGGGGCATCACAGCGCTTAAGGGTTCAGGGTTCAGGTGGCTCAGTGCCCTCCTGCTCATTATGGATGAGCCGTCCCCGGACAGAACGTGTCTGAAGAAGTGAATGCAGAAAAGGTATTGTAGAATAGTAGTTTTTTGGGTGAAGTAAATGGAGGAAATCAAAATTACACATTATTCATTTCAATAAGACACATGTAGAGGTATCGCGAGAGCCCCGCTCTCGCGAGATCTCGCTCGCGCGACCAGCTCCGCCCCCACGCGCTACGCGCGATTACGGGACGAGCTGAGGACGCGAAGAGCTGCGTCTTCCCGGCTCCTCCGAGCACGGGAGTTAGTTTATGAGTTTACAGCGGAAGAAAGCCACGGCACCCAAACCCCTGTTGGCCACGTTTGGCCCTGTTAATACTGGACATTTTCCATGCCTCATTGTTCCAGATTTGATGAAAATAAAGTCCTGGTGAAAAACCTGCCTGGCTCCTGTCTTCCTTCAGGCACCATTATACTACATAAATTGGCGACGAGGATCACCACAAGAACCGCGCAGAAACATGCAGGGAGCCACACCGCCTCCACCCTTTCTACAGACACCAGGTAGGCCTGCCATTCCTTGGCCACAATGGCAGCCCCTGTTCACGACCTACGTGGAGGCAATGGGTGGATCTGGATTTTCAGCAGTGAGACGCAGGGCCATGTTACTTAACGCCTTAGGGGTGGAAGGGCAAAGAATTTTCGAGGGCCTTACCCCGATACCAGTAGATGACGTCAATGACGATGTGTTCATGGAGGCCGTTAGAAGAATCATTAAGAGGTTCGCCAGCAAAGAGAACACTGTACTCCATAGAATAAGGTTCTACACTCGGAAACAGGAGCAGTCCGAACCCGTCGATGACTACGTCACGAAATTAAGGGAACTAGCAGCCCTGTGTAACTTCGGTACCGACGCGGAAAACCGCATATGCGACATGCTAATCGTCCATACCAACAGTCGCAAAGTCCAGGATAAGTTCATCCTCGAAAAAGAGTTACAGTTAGAAAAAGCCGTGGAAATTGCCAGAGCGGTAGAGGAAACCGCGGGGAGAAGGAAAGAGTTTACAGGTGCCCAAGTCCCCACTGAAATACAAGCAGTTGGATTCCGTCCAAGAAAGGAAAAATCTGCTCCAGACACGAGAGAGTCAAGAAACAGCAAGAGAGAACCCCTCAAGTGTCATAGGTGCTCCAGCACCAAACACCTGGCATATGACAGAGAGTGCCCAGCCAGAGACAAGGAATGTTCAATCTGCAAACGCATAGGACACTTCTCGATAGTGTGTCGATGGAGGAACAAGAAAGTCGCGAGCCTCACCACAGACCACACAAAGGAAAGGGAATCCTCGTCAGATGAGGAGGGGAGACCCACGGTCATAATGGTGAACAGCACCCGAGCCAGGAGAGAGAAGCCTCACTGCGTCATCAGAATCGATGGAAGAGAGACTCGGGTTATGGCAGATTCCGGGTCGGACCTCACCATCCTACCCCTTCAGACATATAAAGACATGGTGGGTAAAGAGAAAGTGGAAGTGCTCACCACACGACACAAGCCCACGGTGTTTGGCGGGGCCTCAGTCGAACTTTTAGGGTATATCAACGGAAAAGTCGAATTCAAAGGAAGGGAAACCGTCACCAGAGTCTACTTCAGCCATGAAGGGCCTGCAGTATTGGGCTGGGATGATCAAGACAAGTTAAAAATCAGACTGGATCCCAGCACAGAAGATCAAGTCCTATCAGTCCATACGAGAAATGAATCTGTTGTCAAGAGCGATTACCCCACACTTTTCTCGGAGGAGCCGGGGCACATTAAAAGTTTCATTCACAAGATCGTGCTCAAAAGAAATGCCGTCCCTGTCAAGCACCGGGTGAGACCAGTACCGGCCACAGCAAGGGACACCCTGAGGCAACAGCTGGACAAAATGAAGAGGGAAGGAGTGATAGAAGAAATTGAAGCGTCCGAATGGCTGAGCCCAGTCGTCCTGATAAAGAAACCCCACTCACAGGAATTAAGGGTGTGCATAGACCTGCGCAGCCTGAATTTAGAAGTCATCACGGACAACTACCCGCTCCCAAGCATAAACGAACTCATATTATTAATGAAAGAGGCCGAAATATTCTCAAAGCTTGACATGAGAAATGCATATCATCAGATACAGCTCCATGAAGAGTCGAAACCACTTACCGCATTTATCACGCCCTTTGGCACGTTTCAATTCACTAAAATGCCTTTCGGGTTGTCGTCGGCTGCGTCGGCCTTTCAGCGCATGATGGACGTCCTACTCAGGAAAGTCGAAAATGTAGTATATTTTCAGGATGACATATTGGTTTATGCAAAGGACAAGCAGACGCATGATACCACCCTCAAAGTAGTTCTCAACAAACTACAAGATGCAGGAGTGCGTTTACGCCACGAGAAATGCTTGTTTGGAGTAAAAGAAGTGGAATATCTGGGGTACAGAATTTCGGAAAAGGGCATCAGCCCGAAAGAAAATCTGATGCAAGCCATCACCAAAGCTCCTGAACCAGCCACCAAAGAAGAGGTGAGGTCTTTTCTGGGATTGGCTGAGTATTACGCGAAATTTATACCAAAGTTTTCAGAAACCACGTCACCCCTACGCGATCTACTCAAAAAGGGGACAGAATTTTCTTGGAGGGAACCTCAGAAGAGGGCGATGGACACCATAAAGCAACACATCATGAAAGCTCCATATCTGCAACCCTTTAACCCAGAGTGGGATACGGTCATTACCACTGACGCCAGTGCATACGGATTAGGAGCAGTGCTAACGCAGAGGAGAGGTGACACCGAACATGTGGTGGCCTTCGCGTCGAAGGCACTATCTGAGGCGGAACGGAATTACTCAACGATTGAAAAGGAAATGCTAGCATGCGCATGGGCAGTCGAACATTTTAGAACATATGTGTGGGGCACAAAGTTCAAGCTGGTGACAGATCACAAGCCGCTCATCCACATGCTCAGCCCGGGAGGCACCAAAACATCCACGCCCAGGCTAGCTCGCATTGCAGCAAAACTACAAGAATACACATTTGAAATCCATCACATATCAGGATGGAAAAACTCGCAAGCCGACTGCATGTCGAGACTGCCAGAGAACAAGGAAAGGGCTACCACATTCCTACAGGGGGAATGCATAGTCGCATCCATATCAGACATAAGGGCCCCAGATTACCTGGAACTCAGTGAAAGACACTGGGAAGAAGAAGACGGGAAGGACCCAATCATGGCCAAGATACGCAATTGGATCAAAGAAGGCTGGCCCCATGAGAAAATGCTGCCGGAGGGCATGAGAGCATATTGGAAGGTGCAAGATGAGTTGTCGGAAACGGAGGGAATAATCATGAAAATGGATCAGATCATCCCCCCCACAGGAATGAGGCGCACCATACTCTGCAGGGCCCACACGGGGCACCTCGGGAACACGATGACTCGCCGCAGGGTGAGAGAAGCTTACTGGTGGCCGTCCATGGATCAGGAAATACGCGCCATGATAGAGCGCTGCCATGAATGCATAAACAGTGACAAAAGACTTAAGGTCCGACAAGCGCCTCTCATTCCCACGGAGATACCAGAAGCGGTATGGTCCAAAGTGGGCATTGACTTCATAGGGCCCCTGGAGGCGATGGAAACGGAACATAAATATGGCATAGTGCTGGTCGACTACTTATCCAAGTGGGTCGAAGCCGAGTTTGTCCCGAACATAACCACAGAGACGGTCATAGAGGTACTCACTGAAATATTCCAAAGGGAAGGTCTCCCCAAAGAAGTCGTCACAGACAATGGAGTGCAACTAGTATCCAAAGATATGGAAGCATTTTTGAGAAAGAACCACATCAAACAAAAGAAAGCGGCCTTGTATCACCCCCAAGCAAATGGACTGGTGGAGAGGGCGAACAGGTTCATAAAAGGGGCCATCCAACTGGCAACAGCGTCAGGAATGAACCCCCTCAAAACCGTCAAAGAAGCCATAGCGGCTCACAGGCTTACGCCAAATGGAATTACTCAAATATCCCCATTCAAAATGTTGAGAGGGAGGAGTGCGGCATCCACCCTCATTCCTCCATGGCTGGCGAAAGTAAGGGAAGATGAAGCAGTTGACATGAATGAAGTAGTATGGCGCATGGAGAGAAACAAGAAACGCATGAAAGAGTGGAGTGATGAAAGAAGAAGGACGAAGCAAGCGCCCAACATAAGAGAAGGGGACTGGGTCAAAATCAAACTGCCAAGAAAGGACCAAGCCACGGGATCCCGTTACAGTAGGCCCATAAAAGTAGCTCACCAAGGGACAAATCACGTCCGCACGGAAGACGGGCGCTCATGGAACTTGGAAAGGGTAGCACTATACCAGAAAAGGCAAGATGAAGCGAGGACCCAAGAGACACCCCACTTAGAAACTGAAAGAGATAATTGGAGAAACGAGGAACAAGAGGCAGAGGGAGGCGAAGGAGAAAGAGACGCAACCGTAGTGGAACGGGAAGAACCATGTGAAAGTCCTGAACCAGAGCAGCAGAGACCATGCCCTGTAATCAGTGAGAGGCCCCGAAGGGAGCACAGAAGACCGGTGAGATACAATGACTATGTAGTACAGTGAACCCGCTCTGCTTTTGGGAAAAGGGAGGTGTGTAGAGGTATCGCGAGAGCCCCGCTCTCGCGAGATCTCGCTCGCGCGACCAGCTCCGCCCCCGCGCGCTACGCGCGATTACGGGACGAGCTGAGGACGCGAAGAGCAGCGTCTTCCCGGCTCCTCCGAGCACGGGAGTTAGTTTATGAGTTTACAGCGGAAGAAAGCCACAGCACCCAAACCCCTGTTGGCCACGTTTGGCCCTGTTAATACTGGACATTTTCCATGCCTCATTGTTCCAGATTTGATGAAAATAAAGTCCTGGTGAAAAACCTGCCTGGCTCCTGTCTTCCTTCAGGCACCATTATACTACAACACAAAAATACATCATGGACACATCATCCAAAGAAAGCTTATTTTCCCTAGGAACACTTGTATATTCTCCTTCAGCCATTAGCCCACCACTGGTTCCGTGTGGGTGTGAGCCGACAGGCTTGGGTTCTGCATGTTGTTTGACCCCCCAGGAAAGTGCAAAGCCTCCCACCAAGAATTCTCTGAAAGCTCATTTTTGGGGATAGTGTCTGGAAGATGGCCACACGCAGATGTTGCTTCTCTTCTGAACCTTTGCTTCACTCCTCGAACATCGCTCCTGCCTCTTGTCTCTCTATCATCCGTTCAACCTCTTTAACCACCACCTCTTACCCCACTTCTATATATCCCTTTTCAACCTCTCAGTTTAGAACCTCACCATCTTCTCTCTCTATCCGCCTCCAACTTCAGCCTTTCCCAGTAGAATCTCTCCTCTTCTCTAACTCTTTCCAACACCAGCTCTATATGATGTCATCCTCTTCCCCCAACTGGATATTTTTTATACTGTGGGTAATAATGTGATTTGTTTATTAAATTTTTTTTAAATATTTTAACGCGCCCAATACCATTCCAGAGTTTGGTTTCTAGGATCAAGATTCGAACCTCTCTTGCTCTGCATGGTCTTGGAAGACCACTGTTTCCCTTGTGCTATCCTCCGTTGGGTAAAAAAAAAGCTATGATTGGCTAGCTCGCTTGTTCCTAGTTTTCCCTAGTTGTGTTTGGCCCTGGCTCCTTGTGACCCCTCCTCCTTTTTTATATAAACCCCGCCCCACCTTACATAAAGGCGAGGGGAGTTTTGTAATGGTCTAGGTATTTTGCCCACCATGCCAGGGTCAGGCAAAAGTGTCATGTCTAATGCTTGACCCATTTCTTTGCCTGGCAAGTTCTTGTGAATGTGTCTCTCCTCTCTCTCCGATTGTGTATGCATCAAGGGAAACTGTAGTCTATGATAATGGGCCCCACTGCAAGCACCTTGTTTCGGTGTTTTCATAAAATTAGGCAGTGAAGCAGCCCTCTGATTTAACTTGTATCCCAAAAGGTCCTGTTTCAAATCACATCTGCGCCCTTTGCGTATGTCTGTGATCCAGGTTTAATGACCGCCAATCACAGTTTCCATATTCAGTACCTTGCTAGGTGAAGGGGCTGTGGAGGGGAGTGGAAATCTGTTCCTGCGACCCAGAGGTCAAACATTTGATTTTGTGACATATAAAATACATTACACTGAAAACGAGAACGACCACATGCCACTTTGGCAGAGGTGAAACTGCCCACTGCCCTAGATAAATATGCAAGAGGATAACTGCAACAACTCATAGGAGACCCCCTAGGCATATCATACTCCGCCCGCAAAGAAGTACAAATGGCTATACTGACATTGACAGTGGTGTCAAAGCCACATGGGGCACAATATATATCGCATTTCCACACAGGACATTCCGGCCAACAAGGATGCTTTCTGTGACATTGTCAAGTTTCCCATGGTTATCTCTGCCATTGATGACACTCGCCTGGCCATCAAAGAACCATGTCACTGGGGCATTCGGCTACTACAAGCACAAAGGCTATGCCAGCCCCAACATACAGAAGTTGTGTGATACACACCTATCATTTTTTGTCTACCCAAAGGTATTCCCAGGATCATGACATGATGCGGGCATATTGGAGGCCAGTAAGGTGCCAAGGGGCACGTGGAATGAGGTATGTCACGGTATAAAACATCTACTTCACACCCCATCAGCCTTCTCCAGCCACTGATGGCAATATGCAGCCACACTAAACTTGTGCCATCAAGTAACATTACCTTCCCTTTCCCTCTGTAAGGTGACAGTGAATACTCACTGAAGACATGGCTCATGATGTCATACAACAACCCCAAAGCAAGGTGCATCGGGTGCTATAAAAGGGCATATGTGCACACCAGACACACGATAAAAGGTATTATCCTAAAGCATTGCTTCATATGGTGCTTTATATATCTACACCAATGTAAATGCCAAAATCAAGTCATTCAATTAATGACTGGAGCCATACTTCAAGTCTGCCTTATGCTCAACAACATAGCCACAGATGTCCACCTGCCCATACTTGACCAGCATGTATGGCCAATGCTGGAAGTGCCACTGGACAAACTGTGCACAGTCATGCACCATAACAGCAGTTTCCAGGTGTGACCGGGAAACTAAGGAGTACATCCATAGGTCAAAGGATAAGATGACAACACACCAGCAGCTATTTCTCTTAACAGCAGGGACTAGTGCAAACTCTGACTAGTCCCCTGGCTAACTATGTTAGAGGTACATTTATGCCAACATGTTCCACTCAATTTCATGCCCCATTCAGACAACCTTTGCTAAGCAACTGTGAATGCCCCCATATCACTAGGCACTACCAGTACCAAGTACCTTGCCAATGTGACTGAACTAGACTAAAATGTAGGTGTGCCTTTTGTGCGTGTATGTCACACGCCAGGGTAGCTGGCGCCTTTGGAATCAATAGAGGACTCGCCTCCATTGAACCTTGCCATCACGTTCCCACGCTCGTTTCTGAGCGGTCTAGTGTTCATCCAATATGGCCACCTCCAGGTGGTTCTTATTGCATCCCCTCCAGGCGGTTAGTGTTTTTCAACCCATTGGTTGCCTGACTTTAGGTTACAACGCTAGTTTTCCTTTGTTCGCTCTACACTGGAGCCTTCTGTCCTTCTCTGCTTACCTCAGCCCTGTGCCGGCTCAGCTGCCCCGCTTTCCTCGTGTGGCACATTCTCGCCGGTCGCGGCTTTCTGCCTTTCTCTTTCCCAGCTGTTTCCTGGAGGCTGCGCCCCTTGCTCAGCTCTGCTGGGCACCAGACTCTACCTTTCTTCTCTCTCGTGCTCACCTTGCCCTGGTTTCTCCAAACGCAAGAGTTTTGGTCTCTCTCCATTACCTCACTCGGCTGTAACAATTAGGTACTCACGAATGTCCGGAAACAGCAGAGGTGTAGAATTGGCTCTGAAGTATATAGGTAATTCCCCCAAAGTGTTCAGAGGCCAGAAAACTGGACTCAGTGCACCCCAGGGGCAGTACCCTTGGGAATCCCTCGTGGGGAAGAAAACCCAATTGTGTCTCGTAGAGGATGGTGTCTCCCGAGTAGCTGTGGAAGAATGGTAAGTACTGCAGGCTGAAGGAGGAACGGTTCCGGGAATCCGCTCGGTGAGAAGGAGTCGAGCAGCAACATAGTGGAAGCCCGAGTACAGCAGGCTGAGGGAGGAACGGTTCCAGGAATCCGCTCGGTGAGAAGGAGTCGAGCAGCAACGTGGAGGGAAGACCGGTCGTGCTCAATGCTGTAGATAAGGAGTAAAGGTAAGGAAGGAAACGAAGAAAGAAGTAGCGTAGAAAAGAAACCGCACACGAGTGCACGGGGAAGGAAAGCAAGAAGAGTAACAGGGAAAACGGAAGGTAAGGAAAAGGTCGAGACGGAGCTCAGATAGAGTGCGCAGAGCGCAGAATAGAGGAGAAGAGGCTAAGAAAAGCCTCAACGGAAATACTGCAGAAAGTTTAGAAAAGCACCATCGCAACAGCGAGGTGAAGCGAACAGAAGCGACGCGTCTTGCCCGACCATAGAGAGGAAGATATAGAATGGGCAGACGCGGTCGCCATGTTGGAAACAACTAGAATGGTTATCTTCGTGTGGCAATAGCGCTGAGAAGCCGCCATCTTGAGTTCCATTGTTGGTATCTTGAATGACTCATTCTCCATTTCCGCCAAGGGTGTCGAGCTGAATTCCTGACATCGGCTCTCTTGTCTCTGGCCGTGTGTACCCTGGTTGCTGTGGCAACCATCGCTTGCCTTTTTTTCTCATTGCGGTGCTAGCCCTGGCTCTCAGGCTCACCATTCTGGACTCTCCCCACTTTCCTTTGACTTCGCAGGCCTCCTTCTGCCAATTCAGACCGGAGCCTACCTTTTCCATTAGAGTACCACTACCTTCAACGGGCATTGCTTGGACTTCTTCAAGTTTAACAACTGGCTTTCATACATCCGGACATCTGGTTTTTTTCTGCCTTACTGGCTTTTTCCCCTTGTGTTTGTTGCCCCGGAAGAGGGGTCCCAGGCCTGCTGGTCTAACCAGCGGTCTCTGTGGCTTCCTTTCGGCTAGACCATATCTGCATATAAAAAAGGACTATCACGCTAGAGGAAGAAGAAAGAAGTCATCACCCTATTCCAGAAGTGCAGGTGAGGAGGAAAGTGCGTTCTCCGATTCTGGGGAGGAGTCCAGGGAACTTGACAGTTTGAAACGCTAAAAGGAAGCGATGGCAACTGCAGAGCAAGTCCAAGAGTTGCTGGCTGCAGTCCAAGGACTTACCGTAGAGGTGCAAACCTCAAGACTGAGAAAGCTGTTCTTCAGCAACTTGTCTCAGCCCGAGAACACCATCCTGCAGAACTTTCACCCATGGCCCCAGCTTTGTGGAAATTTGATGGATCACCCAAGAAAATAAGGAATGTATAGATGCATGTATGGTCCATTTTACCTTCTGGTCTAACACTTATACTGCAGAACATGCCCAAGTCGGGTACTTGATATCCAATATGACTGGAAACGCGTTAGCATCGGCTACGCCATTGGTGACCAGTGGCAACCAAATTCTCCATGATTTCGTTTTTTTTAAGCCCTGCTTAAACAAGCATTCAAGAGGCCAGAAACGACATTTAGAGCTTGTGAGGAAATGCTGGATGTCTGACAAGGAGCCTCCGTCTTGCTGTCCTACATCACCACGTTCAAGAGACTGGCCACAGAAGCTGGGTGGCCAGAGCAAGCACAATACGCAGTTAGCTCGTTCTTCCTGTCCTCCCACCTTCTGAGACTTGCTTTTTATACTTTATACTTTATATAGAAAGAAGAATCAAAAGAAGAAGATTACGTGGTAACTTCTCCTCATCTGAACCTCTGCCTGGCTCACTTCCCCTTGAATAGCTTGGGAGGAACCTATGCTAATAGGAACAGCTCGATCTCCACTTACCCCGGAAGAAAGAAAACGTTAGAGGGTTAAGGCACTATGCCTATATTGCAGATTAGAAGAGCACCTTCTTCGGGAATGTCCTGAGGTTCCCCCTCGATGTCTGGGAAACGGACGACCTCGGTCCTAGGAGGGACGGGCTACCAAGGTGCTACATCCAGTCCCTATGTCACTCTCTCTGCGGCTTCTTCAAGCTTTCCCAAGGACTCCCGTTTATGGTGGTGAGCATACAACTGTTGGTCAACAAAGGAAGGATTGACCCTCTTGCGCTTATCGATTGTGGAGCAGCAGGGAACTTCGTGGACACCATATGGGCAGAAAAGGTCGGCCTCCAACGCCTCAGATGTAATGAAGATCAAAAGGTGGAAGGGGTTGACGGCAGTCCTCTCAGCTCAGGACCCATAACCCATAACACGGAAGACATACAGGTCAAGGTCCTGCTTCACTCCGAAGTCCTAAAGTTTGACTTCATTCGTGCAGCACACTTCCCAGTTATTCTGGGAATATCTTGGCTTCGGAAACACAACTCGAGCCTCGATTGGTCAAAAAATCAACTTGATTTCAATTCCTTCTACTGCAAACATAACTGTCTGTTGGGGGCCTCCTAAAATACCGTCCACGCTGTTCCCACTGTCCCTGAGGGTTCGCTAGGAGTCCATTGCCTACCCTTCGATATTTCTGAATATAGCAAGGTGTTCGTTGAAAAGATCCCCCAAGATCTGCCACCTCACAGACCAGAAGATTGCGCCATCAACCTCATTCCAGGTGCGTTGGTTCCCTTTGGTCGCATGTTCTCCCTCTGACAGACTGAAAAGAAGGCACTTCGGCAATACTTGGATGCCAACCTTCAAAACAGACTTATTCAACCATCACAATCCTCTGCTGTAGCTTTGCTTTTTTTCACCCGTAAGCGAGTCTCTATGGAACTCCGACCTTGCATCAATTATAGAGGTCTTAATAAGGTAAACGTACAAGACCGCTACCCGATGCCTCTTATCTCAGACATCCTCGAGGTGGTCCAAGGAGCTACAATCTTTTCCAAGTTGGATCTCAGAAGTGCATTCCACTTCCTAAGGATTTGCGTGGGCGATGAGTGGAGAACCACTTTTCGCACACCCTACGGTCACTTCGAGTATAAAGTGATGCCTTTTGTTCTAGTCAACGCCCCGCCATCTTCTAACGATTCATAAACAGGTTGTTCTCAGATCTCATGTTTCATTCCATAATCATCTATTTGGATGACATTCTGTTTTTTTCTTCCACTCTTCAAGAACACCAGTTCCATTTGCAAGAAGTCTTACAACGACTACAACAGCATCATTTACAAGCCAAACTGGAAAAGTGTTTGTTTTGTGTCTCCTCTGTTCCCTATCTTGGGTTCATTTTGTCTGATCAAGGGATTAAAATAGATGAAAGGAAGGTTTCTGCTGTACTCGACTGGCCCACTCCGACCACTGTCAAGGACGTTCAGAGATTTCTCGGCCTAGCTAATTTTTACCGCCGCTTTATACCTTATTTCTCTGAAGTGGTCCTGCCTATCACCAGCCTACTAAAGAAATCGGCGACTCCCTTCCTATGGTCTGAGACAGCCAGCTCCAGTTTCAGGCATTTCAAGGAACTGTTCTGCTCAGCTCCTATTCTGCACCAACCCGACCAGGAACTGCCCTTTGTGATGGAGTTGGATGCCTCTGCCATTGGAGCAGTGCTTCTCCAAGAACAGGAAGGAAAGGAGCACCCGATTGCTTACCTCTCCAAGACCCTCACATCCAGACAGTGTAACTATTCAATTATCGAAAAAAAAGCTCCTCGCCATGAAGTTAGCCTGTGAAGAGTGGCGTCATTTTCTTCAGGGAGGTTTACAACCTTTTCTCATTCGAACAGATCACAAAAACCTGAAGGTACTTCAAGGTATGGAATGTGTTAACTCCCACTAGGCCAGGAGGGACCATTTCTTTGCACAATATGACTTTCCGATTACTTACCTGCCCGGCAGCCAAAACACCCTAGTGGATGCGCTCTCTCGCCGGAACAGTCTGGATCCCAATATTGTCCACAAACCCAAGCGCTTCTTCCCTAGAAACAAGATAATCGTGCAGATTTCAACCTTTCTACAGAGGGTAAAGGAAGCAACCGTTCAAGGACTAACAGCCATCCCGAGAGTTTCAGCGGACAGAATGAAAAACAAGGAGGGTCTCCCTCTTCTATAACCAACATCTGTTAATACCCAATTAACCCCTGCGTCAGTTGGTTCTCTCATGGTGCCATGAAAGCAAGCTTGCGGTTCATAGAGGTCAGGCTTGTACTCTGGAGTTGATACATCGATCTTTCTACTGGCCAGGTATAAAGATGGATGTAGAAGATTATACTAAGGCATGCCCAATATGTGCCCAGAGCAAGCATAGCACCCTCAAATCCATCGGGTTGTTGGAGCAAGGTCCTTTGCCAAGCAGACCGCAGAGCCATATATCTACCGATTTTATCGTGGATCTCCCTCTCTCTCAAGCTTGTACCTGCATAATGGTGAAGGTGGACACATTCTCCAAACTGGCTAATGTTTCTCCACTACCAGGTATTCCTTCGGCTTCTGTCATGGTGGAGGTATTTGTCAAGGATATCTTTCGCCTCCATGACTTACCCGACAAGATTACTTCAGACCGAGGTAGTCAATAGACGTCAAGATTCTTTTGAAAATAACTAGGTATTGAGAGAACTCTTTCTTCTGGTTTCCACCCTCAAACCAACGGACAGACCAAAAGGTTGAACAGCACCCTTGAGCAATAACTGAGATGTTTTATCAACCAGGAAAAGGATGATTGGGTATCCCTTCTTCCCACTGCAGAATTTGCTTACAATAATTTTCGACACTGCAACTGGAATTGCCCCATTCTATTGTACATACGGTCAACATCCTCAGAGCATCTTTCCTGTCTCAGTGGTGCCATCTAAACTGCCAGCCATTGAATCCACTTTTTTAAATGTATTTTTAAGTTTATTTAGCAATTTTGTATGCCCAAACCCTAAGGTATCACTACGTAGTTACAGACATCGTGATAATATTGAGTAGTATTCACAATACATTTACATACAAATAACAATACATATAAAACATGTTATGGTTACAGTGGCTGGCTAGAGTGATACTGGGTATCAACTTGCTAATATTGGTTAAATAGCCAGGTTTTTAGTAGCTTTGTAAAACAATGGAAGGAATCTTCATTTTTGATATTTAGTGGAGGGAGTTCCAGTATTGAGGGCCATGACTGGAAAACTGCTTCCCTCTGCTCTGGAGCATTTGAAGCGAGGGACCACTAGGTTCAGGCCAGGTCGGGGGACCAAGACTGCTCTGGTCTCGTCCTGGACGATATGGTTGACACAGAGGGGTGGGTGCCATGATTATCGGGTCACTCGGATTTTGACAAATAATTAATGATATGTGTGTTTAAATAATGATATACATATGTTTTATCAACGTATTTGGGATGTTATCTCACTATCAAACATAAGGTAAGGTATCACAAAAGCATACAGTTGACAAAACAGATGGAAATTGAAAAGCCAGTGCAGCCGAATTTACACATGGAAAAGTTGAATTTTTTCTAGTTTGCAGTTTTAAACGCCAAAACGTTTTTTTGCAAAAACGGGTGAAAAACACTGAATCGAAATGCAGTTTTTCGGCAGAGCGAGAGATGCACAGCACAGGGACAATATAGAACTGAAAGGACAGTTATAGCTGGTGAATTGAGAGAGAGATTTGGAAGGTAGAAGGAGGTTCGTTTTTAGGAAAATAGAGCAGTTAAAAGAGAAAATTGGTTTTAAATATGAAAGGCAAATTTTACTTAAACTAAATTATTTAGACTATATTGTTAGTGCAAGTGATGTACAGTGACCCACTGTTGACACGGATAGGCTGTGGTTGCGGCCTAATGCAAGTGATTTACAGTGACCGTTATTGGCATAGATCGGTTGTGGTCCAGCCTTATCCAATGTGTTGGGAGTGACCATCACTGGCATAGACTTTGGCCGCTGCATTTACTGGATTTTTTCATGTGCTACCGTCGAGAACCATTTGTAAATTGTATGGCTTTTTCCTAATTTCTTGAGGAGAGAGAGATTTGCCAACCTACCAGATGAAATTGTGTGATTCAGTAGTCACTGAGGGCAATGTTAAGAGTCAGCTGGATTGACTTAGGGCTAGTCACCTCTGCACTTGGCCCTACATATTTAGTCGCTATTGAGGTCAAGTCTTTCACAACAAGAATATTGTTGCAGGAAGGTGATAATGTTTAGCAGGTATATTAGAGTTAAATTGTCCTTGGGGGTTGGCGGGGAGCAGAACATATGACATGTATCGATGGTCCCACTAGAGCAACTCGCCAACAAAATACTGAAACTGGGCAATGATCATCCGATCATACTCTGCTGGACTGGAGCAGTCAATCTATTGACTTGTTCCTTGATGGTGAATGCAAGAACGGGTACAAACTAAGGTCTCAAATCAAATCTATCTTAGATGGAGCATGGTCCTAGGTAGGGTATTGAATGACTCCCACAGAACACTGTTTGATGCGATAAGAGGTTTCTTTTTTTTAATCTAATGACTTTATTGATAGGGGCCCAGTGAATAACTGGGCTGCCTTTGTAAGCATACCAGGAACACTGCTGTTTATTCAATGGTTGTAAGGCGCCAAGAATAAGACTCGGACACAAGGGAGACATGGTTTTAGTCAAAGACTTTTATTAAAATAAAAGGGTGTGTGGAAATGCCTCACAGTCCCTGCTCTAAGAGGTGTTTATCTACCTAAAACCAAAACTAAGGGTCTTTCAAGGTTAGAACATACAAAGCAAAACCATCCCATGTTCAAAGTACTATTCTGGCCCTCACATTTAAACCAAATTAAACCCAAGGTGAAAAGGGTAATGTATTTGACCTTGAGACGTGTATACATTTTCAAAAAGAAAAAAAGTAACTCCAAAACAAAAGTTCCAGAAGGATAGAGTTGCCTTTCCAGAGGGTGGTTCACTTCCCCTGAATTTCTCTTCACTCTGTTGCATATTCAAAAATATCAGTACCTTCAGTTTCTCTTGATCAACAACACAATTGGTACACAGAACAACTTGGCTCTTTGTCTTGATAGGATACATTGTGTACTCTCCTGCCAGGTTTTCACTCCTTTTCTCCTGATCACCACATCCTTTTGCTAGTCCTGATATATCTTTCTCAGGACCTATTTAGGTGACATATTGCCTATATACCGTTCAACATTTCCTTGCCTGGTGTGCTTCCCTACCAGGGCTTTCTTATATGAACACACTTGCAACTCCCAGGTACCCTCTCCTGCCACGTCTTTCATATATATGAACACCCTTGCAACTCCCTGGTATATTCTCCTGCCAGGGCTTTCTTATAAGCACACACTTGCAACTGCCTGGTATATTCTCTTGCCAGGACTTTTTTCTTATATATTTTCCTTGTACCTTTAATTTTCCTGGCATACTATACTGCCAGGAATTCCATTATATGTAAATGGCATACACTAACATACTTGAAAGCTCACTTGCTCTTTCTCTTTAATGTGCTTCATTAACAATTATTTGGGTGTGGCATGACTGCCAATATGTCCCTGTGTCCCCACTTCCTTTGGGTGACTCACCGGCTCCTGCTGGTGTACTGTTTCTCCTGAGGCAAGCAGTGGTCGTTCTGCATTTCCTTCCTTGCCCCTTTGTACCTCCTCCTCAATCTCTGCCTCTCTTTTACTCCTCCTATCTATACTTACTCTCTCCTCCTGTCAACTCAGTAGGATTCATCTATTCCCCCACTCTTATTCCTGACTACCTGCTGCTTCTTTCTATCCACTCAGAATTCGATTATGTATGGGTGGAGGGAACATTGCAGGGGGAAACCTTACCTTGGGTGCTATTTATCTTAATTCCAAAAGTGCTCCTATTCACTTGTGCTTTGGATATGTTCTACTAGAAGGTTAACCAAGCACATTACTTCCATTTCCATTGTCATTATCACCCCATTGGTGATTGCTGCCCAATATTAAAATGTGTGATTTTTGTGAATTTTTAAAATAATTAAATATTGTATTTTCACCAACCGGCCTGGTTTATGGTCCATTGTGAACTGGGGGTGTGAGACGGGTCGGGTACCGGCTCAACTTGAATTAATTGAAAATAAAGAAAAAAGCATTTCTATTGAGCACCACATCTCAGGCTAAGACCAAGTGTCCTGGTCCAGTGTGTGATGCCCGATTGCAATCCTTAACAGGTGTGTACATAGACCTACCTCAATCCATCTGGAAAAGGGACCTCCCACTAACAAGTACCTATAGGCATTACATTCCTGCAACATATCCACATAATCTATATGTAGATGCTGAAAATGGCCATTGGGTTTAGGGATTGCTCCTCTCACTGTCTGCAAAATGTGCCCTGCTGTAATTTTCTAGCACGCTATGCAATTTACAATAAACTGTGCCACATGTTCTTATAAATTTGGTGAAAAACGATCTTCTGCAATCATAGCAGCAAGACTCTCTCAAGTCATAAGCGCAGGGTAGTGAAGCTGCTCCAGCGCCATCTTCAATAATGGTAGAGGCATAACTGGCTTTCCAGTGCTATCCTGTCTCCATATAGCCTCATTGGGGAAAAGAACACCCCTGCTTCCTCCACAAATCTTGCTCCTCTTGTGAGGCTCAACCTTGTAACTCAATTAACTGAATAATAGACAACATATTAAAACCCTATTTTACCATCATACACCATCCTGACATTTAACACTTTTTACTTCAAAATCGGAAATATTTGGGAAATATGCTGCCTTTTTTTAATTCTACATCTGGGGCTTTGTTACAGCGAGAAAATATCTCTGTCCTCTTAGTGTGGGCTGCGCATTTCACGACAGTGATAGCTAATGGGAGTCTTCATGCCTCAATGAGCTTTTCCAATAGAGATGCATTTTGCACTGGTGTGCTGTCTGCACGGAAGGGAACCCCTCCTTTTCCAATGTGACAATCCTGCGTGTACTGTTGATGTCATATAGGCAGTCATAGCACACTGTCACTTCCTCATCCTCATATATTTGGAGTGCAGCGATAAGCACCACTAATTTTACAGCCTGTGCTGAACAACAGGAAGGCAGTTTTGCTCTTGTCACTACTGCAAATTCACCATAATGGTTCCGCTTTACTACTGCTGACCCAGTATGTCTTTCACCAGTCGTTTGGTCTATTTTTGAAGAACCATAAATAAATAGAATTCGCCCACTCCGAGAGCCTTTTCTCTAATTTGGGGAACATCACCATAGAACTCAGTAAACATTGTGCAGTCATGCACATAGTCTTCCTTCCCTACTGGGTCTTCTATGAATGTTGCTGGATTAACTATTCTACATCTAACAATTTTGATCGCTGAGTTTGAAATAATTACCTCATACCCTGATGCACTTTGTGTAGTTATTATGCTTCTTGGTTTCTCTAAAATGGTGAATAGTGGGGGGTGCCGTTGCGAGCACACCAGATGGCTGCCTGAGAGTTGAGCTCCTCTCCGGCTGATATCCTGAGCCAATATTTATCCTGTTTTGGGGCCACCCGGGAGACCCACACGGCAAGTATTTGAACTTAAACCGTGTGTGTACCTCCAGGGAAATTTCTGGGGGAAAATGGGCCGGATTGGCCCAAGAAATCTAAATTCCCAGATACTGTGTGAGAGGCGGGAGCAGAGAGCCGGGAAGGGGTACTACGCCGAGTTCAGTCAAGCCTGCTGGTGCAGAAACGCCTAAGGGCCGCAGAGTGGGCAGAGCTTATGTGGGCACCTGTTGCACACTGCTGAATACTCGTCGTCTACTCAGCAATTATTTTGAGATCTGTGGATCTCCCGTACAGACACCCAAGAAGCTGGTTTGGACCCCTGCAGAACCTGGAGACGTCTACCCTTTTCACTGCTAACGCAGCTGACCCGGCAGTCTGGGCGTGCATGAGTCAGGCAGGCGATCAACAAATGCACATGGATTGGCCGAAGCGGCTCTCCTGTTACTGAATAGTCACCCGAGGTACTGAGCTACATATAACCTTGTATGCAACCCTGTTGAACGAAGTCCAGGAACTGGGGGAGGCTTGACTGCGCCCCTGGCCCCGGCACCCGACGACAGCTGACACCTCTTCGGAGCTGATCCGGATCCAGAAGGACGACTGCCGCTGTGGTGTGGAGGTTGGTGGAGGGAGCTGTGTGCCGCCTGAGCCCTCCAGTTGTTTCCTGCTGCCAGATTATTTGGACAGGTGCGATTGGGTGGTCTGGTGGAGCACCGGCACTGTGGTGACGACTGGAGGCCTGCGACCTGGGAGTTGGAGACAATCCTAAGGTGATACTTCCAGCACTCGACTCCTGCTTTGAATGAAAGCACACGAGGTGTCCGGTGAACAGAGTACTAAGTTGGCCCTGAAAGCTTGAACATTGTATGGACATTTTATAGAAAGGAGCACTTCGGAATACTTGCTCACTTTGATGTAACGGTTCATATAAGGCGGAAGACTTGGGCAGAGTATTGAACCAAGGTGAGCACTCTGTCCAAATCCCTTTTTTTCCCATTATATTTGGAGTGGGGGTGACGGATGCAGTAATGAAGCTGAATCATGCTGTGGGCTGCGCGGTGTGAAGTGCACTGAGCGGTGGGGGAACAAGAGGTGCCAGCTACTGATACCTGCCGTGTGCTCTGAGAGCGGTAGCAGGGCACAGACAGGGTGCTTGAACACGCGTGTGACACATGGTTGGACTTTGGGTGCTGGGTGCACATGGGCCCTAATGGAAGCCTCCTGTGTTGCGCCCCCTGACATCCCCTACACCGCTGGCAGCCCCAGTAGGCTGTCTTTACCGGGACCCAATATATTAACCTGGAATAATTGGGGCACTTTTGACAGAACGCTCCGACATTGGGCATTTCTGGCCCACCACCGAGAAAGCAATAACCCCACGACCTAATAGCCCACCGCGGAACACTTGTTAGCACTACTGGGAGACCACTGGAGGGCAGGATATCAGCGGTCTGGAGCACTTCCCTAGTGTTAGAGGTGGGGGTGCTGTTACCCTAAAACATGCGCTGTCTGTGAGCTCACAGAATGACCACGAGAATAGGCCTACAAATTTCCTGTCTACTCACACAGTAGTGACACCACAAAATACATGGCCTGAGCAACTTATGTGAGAACTGGGAAGAAATAACTACTCGGTATAGGTACGTGAGAGGACACAACCTATTCAAACAGCACAATACTGTATTAAAAAAGAGGGTTTGACGTCAGTGGATGCTGCAGTAAGAGCGGTGCATAGGTCTACAAATCTACTCCTCTGCACCACGAGATCCCATGGGACAGTTAATTCGCACCCTACCCACCTGTGAACACTAATGAGCTGGAACCTTGGGCGATACATGGCGGTGCCTCACAGTTCCTGATCCGTTTCCCGGCAGGGGTCTATTGGTTTGGTGCCTGGCCCGGGCCATGTGTGGACATTTTGCCCCGCTACCATAAGCTTCTCCTGCTGACTGGTCTCCTTATGAAACAATGCTACCATGCAGTCAAAGTGCCCTTTAAAATTACCTTGCTGTGGCATTGCCCCAAGGCCTGCTGGGGCTACAGTCACCGAGTATATAGTGTCTCGTTGAAGAGTTATAACCAGCATCTGTAATAGACTGCCCTCGTTTTGAAGGCTTTTGTATGCCAACTATACAGGAGGCTGAGTGACACCTATACTCTATCTACTCGGCGATGACAAAGGGAGCAGGCTCCAAGAAGAAGAAGACCGGGCCCATGGACTCCTTTACAAGCAACCAGTCCCCAGCCGTTATGCCATCACCACCGACTGACCCCCCAATGACATTGTCTGAAAACTCTAGATACGTTCAGTTCCTCACCACTGTAAAAAGCAGATTTATGTCAGTCAACGTAAAATTGGATGACATCGTCGCCACCATCGGCTCACTGAAAGTCTGCGTGGAAAAGGAAAGCGCGAGAGTCACTGAGGCTGAATCTAGGATCAGCAATAATGAGGATTCCATTGGACAAAACACACGCGATATCACTCTATTGAAAACTGAAAATTGGCAAACTACGTGGCAAATGTGATGACCTAGAATCCAGGTCCCGCTGCAATAATATCCTCATTGTGGGGGTGGCGGACTCCTTCTGTAAGGGCCCCATGGAGGCACATGTTGAGACATTATTGAAGTCCCTGTTAGGAGATGATGCCATTTCGGAGCACTTTTTGGTGGAAAGAGCCCATCACACACTGGCCCCGGCGCCTAAACCTGGGACGCCTCCACGCACCATAGTCGCTAAGTTACTAAACTATATAGACAGAGATGCAGCTCTCCGTCTAGCAAGGGAAATGGGGCCCCTCCGACATGAAGGTGACAGCATTCATATCTATCTGGATTTTGCTGCAGGAGTACAAGCCCAGAGAGGATCGTATGACCAGGTCAACAAACAACTCCGCCTGCGACAGGTTCCGTATGCATTAATTTTTCTGGCAAAGCTGCGCATACAGCATGGGGGTCGTGCACACTTTTTTTTAACATCGCAGAGCGGCCATGGACTACATAGAATCTACAATCCTGCTACTGCCGCAAGGACAAAAACCTGCTCCTGCGGCAGACAGGAGAGACCCTGCCGAATGATCACGCCAACCATAATATCCTCTTTTGTTTATGATTGCATTTTGAAATAGAATGCCCTGGGTGGCACCTATAGTTATTTGTGTTTGTAGACCGGATGAGTGACGTTCAATTGTGGCAGTTGTGAGCCACAACATTCGCACCTCCGGAGAGTTCCAGAAGTTGTATAATGGGTATTGCCATCAGGTTGCGGTTGATGGTGCGGGAGGGGGAGGGAAGGGAATAGTGGGGAGTTTCACCCTCGGCGATATGCTGGGACCTGTTGGGGATGTTAAAGGTTTAAAACCAGAGAGTCATGTTGGTGGAGGTACAGTCGGGTCGGTTGATGCACACCGTCACATAACTGTGAGCACTGTGACACGTGGCACGTGAAACACATTCAAACAAAGGGCTCACTGTTAAACTATTCTCCTGGAGTGTTCGAGGGCTTAACAACCCAGTTAAGGCCAGGAAGGTTGCTGCGTATAGATCAAGACATAGTCCACAGATATTGTTGCTTCAGGAGACCCACGCACCTAGTAATGTAAACTCCAGTTTCCTCTCACGCTGGGGCCCTCTCCAATACTATACAGAGTATCCTGCTCAATCCAGGGGTGTCCTCACCCTGATCCATCCATCATTAGGGTTCTGTTACTTGGACAGTAGAGTAGATGCCCAGGGCAGGTTTGTGCTGGTGTGGAGGGAGGTGGCTGGCCGGTCAATCAAGATAGTTAACACCTATGGACCAAACATCGATGATCCGGAATTTTACAGGATAGTACTAGGTATGCTTGATACACCTGATGAGCCATTAGTACTATGGGGTGGGGGGGGTGGAATTTAATACGGTTCTTGATGTAGTACTTGATAGATCCTACGTTACCCCCCGAGGTATCACTAAGGCTGCGGCCACAAAACAACAGTTAATGGCACAAGTACCCCTCATAGATGCATGGCGCACAGTCCACCCGCTTGACAGGCCGGTACACATACTATTCAACCATCCATGACTCGGTGTCCCGGATCGATTACTGCCTCAGCAGCACTTTCCTCTCAGATACAATATCGACTAGCGAGATTCATCTCCGAACTCTCTCAGACCACTCCCCGATCTCGCTTACCCTAACACTACGAGACGCCCCGCCGGGAGCTAGACGCTGGAGGATGCCCCCTGCCCTACTTAGAGACCCACAGGTATGTGAATCGCTCCATACGGTGATTGACGAATTCTTCGATCTAAATGAGGGTTCGGTTAGTACACACACTATGCTATGGGAAACGTTTAAGGTATGGGTGAGAGGTATCCTTTTGGCTAAAACCATTGGGTTGTACACGACAGTTAGGAAAGAACTGGGAATAGTGGAAGCTAAATTAGCAACGCTCGAAATAGATTAGAGTACTACACATAGCAAAGAAACCCTCACCGACATACACCATACATTGAGGGAATTTAATAAACTGGCCGATAGAGACGTTCTATATATGGCAACCCCGGCTCGCGCCCAAAGATACAGTGAAAGTAATGAAGCTGGCAAACATGCTTAGAACGGAGGGTTACCGTAGCCCGATAGCCAGTATAAAGACTGCACAGGGTGAGGTGATAAACCAGGAGGAGGACATTAATGCAACGTTCACGGGATTCTATAGAACCTTGTACGCTAACCAAGATGTTAAGTCCAGAGAGGAGATATCTGATTACCTGCAGGAACTCCATCTCCCTTCCCTGGATTTGGAGGCTCATACCACTCTAGATTCACCTATCACGCTCAAAGAAAGTAACTGCAGCCATAAAGGCACTGACATCTGGCAAGGCCCCTGGCTCAGACGGCCTTGGTGCCAAAATGTACAAAGAGTTGCAGGATAAGCTAGCCCCTATTCTACTGAAGGTGTGGGAGGAGGCAATGGAGCGTGGCACACTTCCTGATCCCATGCGCGAAGCTATGATCACTGTGCTCCTTAAACCTAGACACCCGCCCACACCATGTCCTCTTATAGACCTCTTTCCCTTCTTAATACGGACACCAAAATCTTTGCCAAAATCCCTGTGATCAGACTTTTGCCATACATACCCACATTAGTGCATCCTGATCAGGCGGGCTTTATTCCCACCTGATCCACCGCTCTTAACCTGCGATGGCTTTTTGGAGTGATGTCTCAAATTATCCCGAAAACCAAGGCTGCGATTGCAGCTTTAGATGCTGAGAAGGCTTTCGACTCAGTGTCGTGGGCATACCTCTTCTCAGTTCTAGAACGCTTCAGTATAGGATAATACTTCCTAAAGTGTGTCAGGCTGCTCTACACCAACCCAGAAGCTAGGGTCCTCACCAAGCATACTTTGTCTTCTCTTTTTTCCCTAGGTAGAGGCCCCAGGCAGGGTTGTCCCTTCTCCCCCATCTTGTTTGCCCTCACGATTGAACCCATGGCAGAATTTGTTCGGAAAACACATGCACACAGGGGAATCAGAATGATAGGCCCTCCACAGATCATATATTTGTATGCAGATGACACTCTGATCTATGTACCCGGAAACCAATCTGGGACTGGTCATGGCTGATATCCAGGTGTTTTCCGAATACTTAGGGTACAAGATTAATGTTTCTAAATCTGAGTTGTTTCCGCTAACCCCATCCACACCAGATCTGTCAATATCAGCGGATTGAAATGGTCCCCAATACGGGTCTGTTATTTGGGAGTCATAGTATCCAACAATAAAAGTACACTAGATACTGATAATTATGAAGAGAAGAACTTCATACTTTAACGACTAAATTACAACTGTGGACAAAACTCCCTATTTCGCTATATGGTCGAGTGGCTCCCCTTAAAATGATTGTCCTTCCCGAGTTACTGTAATATTTGGATAATATCCTCATTTGCCTTGGCAAAACCGTCTTTATGAAACTCGAATAGCTCGTTACCTTGTTTATTTGGGGCGGGAAGACAGCGAGGATGAAATGGACCCAAGATGGTGGAACCGTTTGCGAGCGGTGGCATTGCAGCCCCAGACTTTGAATTATATTATTTAGCATCCCAGGCACAATTCGCTAAACATTGGTTTGACCCATACGACACGTCCACTCATATCAATATTGAGAGGTATGCGGCTTCCCCCTCTGATGTTCAGTGAATTATTTTTAATCCAAACCGCAAAGACACCTGCGAGTTCAACTCAATAAGTGCTACTGTGCATGCATGGTCCAAAATGTATAAGAGAGTTGGAATTGAGACACCATATGATCAAGAAGTTCCATTATGGAACTACCCAGGCATCGCATCCACGTTTGATAGGTTCCATGTAATTTCATCGTGGGATGTTTTTTGGCAGGGTTTTTCACCGTGATTTTTTTTTCTCTAAAAAACCCATCCATTTTTTAAAAAAAAAATTATTTTGGGGGTCCCCCCTCCCAGAACCCCCAATTTTCGAAACAATTTGATCGTTTTTTTCAAGAAAAAAATTTGTGGTAAAAAACGTACCGTTTGATAAAGCCCTACAAATGACATGGTACCCGACTAAACAATTTAAATTGCGAGATATGTTTCCGGGGGGCACATTTGAAGAAGTGAGAGACTTCATGGACATGGTGGGGGGCGGTCTGCTCAAACGATTCCAATATCATCGCATGACAGCTGCGTTTGCTGCTAAATGGCCCACATTCCCCATGGAACCCACTACCCATGAATGCATAAGGGCTATGACAGCGACTGAGGGGTGGAGGAAAGGGGTTTCGCTGATATATACTTTGGTCCAGACACATTCAACCTTCTGCAACCCCATAAGGGAAGCCTGGGAACGGGACCTGGGAACCAACATAGGCAAGGAGAAATGGCAAAAATACTGTCAACTTACTAAATCTGTATCTCTTCATTCGGGACTGCGGCTAATTCAATTTAAAATACTCAACCCGCTGCATTACACTGCAGCTAGATTAGCCAAGTAGACGCCTACCATATGTACTGGACGTGACCCCTGGTGGTGGTATTTTGGGGCGAAGTTACAGACATCCTTGCAGACATCCTTGAGGAAATCACATCAATTTCAGCTACCGCATCCCCTTCGAAATATCTATTCTGGGATATTGGAAAGACCGCCGAGACTACCAGGCACCCACTTAATATTGGTTGTGTAAATGCAAAACGTTGTATACTAAAGTTTTGGAAGTCTGCTAATGCTCCCCACCGTGAGGACTTTAAGGAGTTCACTATGGTAAATAAATATGAAGAGCAATTTATGTCAACGGTGTCTGCCACTTGCCGCCCTAAGGATATTTGGGCACCGTTTAGGAGCTACCTTTGTAATATGCTATCGGATAATGACTTTACACCTTTGTCAACCCCTTGATTTATCAAATGCTATGTGAAATGATATTGACGTTCAAATGTGATACTTGTTGTGATACTGTGTTGAACCTGTACCTGCTCTTACCTGATGTGACTCTCTACAAGATAAAGTTTAAAAAAGAAAAAATGGCGAACAGTGAATGTTCGACAAACAATGGGCCTCATTATAAGTGTTGCGGTAAGGCAACAACGGCGCTGGTAGTGCTACCGGCGCCGTTGTTACCTCGCCACAACATTACAAGTCTGCTCGTGGGTGCCGCTCTGGACGCCAGGTCAGACCAGACGTGCAGAGCGGCACCCGCTAGCAGACCAGGATGGTAGCAACGGTCCCGTTATTAACGGGACCATTGTTACCATCCTCTCCATTCCCATTAAGCCCTATGGGGGCAGGTCCCGCAAATGGGAAATACTGGGCCAGCAAAGGTCGGAATCGCCCAATAATTCTAATTTTTCGGGACCCGGACCCGAGTTTGGGAGTAGCCATGCCAGTAAAAACGGCATGGCAACATCCAAACTCGTAATGAGGCCCAATGTCAATGAACACCCCATTGTAATACATGATGCTTTTTCAATAGCAAATGCAGCAGCAGCTAAAGCTTGTTTGCAAGGGTAGTGCCCTTTCATTACTGGATCCAAAATCCCACTATAGTAGGCCAATGGTTTATGGCCATGTCCTAGTGTCATTTTCTGACACAGGGGCTGTACTGATCGCCCTTTTTAATTCTTCAAATCCTTCAGTCAATTCATCGGTCCATGTTATCTTACTTTTGCCGACTTGTGCTTCCTTAAGTGCTTTTAAAAGTGGTCAAACCTATGTGCTGTAATCAAAAACACAGGCCCTGAAATAGTTACATAGACTTAAACATTGTTGCATTTCCTTCACTGTGGATGTCTTCATAATTGCTTCTGCTCTCTCAGGTGTCACTTTTATCACTTTTTGAGAGATTAATTGCCCTATGTTTAGGACCTCTTCCTGACAATATTGTAATTTTTCTTTGTCTACTTCTATCCTTTCTCTGCTAATATTGTCATTAGTCGAACTAAATCTTCCCTATATTGCTCTTCTCTCCCACTGCACACTAATAGCTCATCCACGCACTAGATTATTGCACTCTCAACTTGTACGTTACCTAGATCCATCTGGAGGACCCTATTAAAGATTGAGGGGGACTCACAGTACCCCTTAGGAAGACGAGTGTGCTTTAGGCACGGATTTCTATCCAATTATGTCAAGTCGTGCGAGTCGTCATGAAGGGGAATTGAAAAGAATGCATTCTTTAAATCTATTACTGTAAAGTGCTTGGCCTTAGATGGGATGTTACATAATATTGTAGCAGGGTTTGGAACCAAAGCTAACTCTTCAATATTGTTTAAGGGATGGAGATCCTGAATAAATCTCCACGACCCCCCCCCCCCCCCCCGTTGATTTCTTCACTGGGTACAGAGCCGGGTTATATGGGGACTATGATGGCACTAATAATTAATCCTGGCTTCATTAAAGTGGAAATAGTCTCAATTATGCCTTCATTTGCTTCTCTGAACAAAGGATATTGTTTTTCTCATGCAAATTTCGCTCCTGGTTTAAGCTTGATTTTAACTGACGCACGTCATATGGACTGTTGGTTCATAAAATGCTTGCCACTTTTTTAAAATCTTCCTAGAAAAATGACGGTTTCTTTTTTTACCATTGCCATTCTCTATTCTACACTTTCATCCAATAAGTGAGACTTATGAAAAATACTAACTCATCTGAATAATCATCCCTGAAAAGCTCCTTATTTGTCAACTCTGTCAATCTGTATCCTTCACCAATGGCTATCATTGCTATCCATCCTCTTCTCTCATCATCTATCCCATGGACTCTTTCTTTTCTAACTACTGCTGCTTCTAGCTCTAGGGTGGTCTAACGTGGGGAGGAGAGCTGATTCAACCACATGTATTCTTTTGAACACTGATTTTTCCTTTACATACATTTCTCCTTTATACACTTTTTTTGTACAAGAGATAGGGCAGGCATTGGGTGTTAGCATAGGCCATTTTGATTTGACAGACTCCAATAGGACAGTTTTGTTTATCATTTAATGGTTGAGACTACTCCCATCTTAGTTATAGGGCAAAGCAGGAGTTTTTCCAACCCCAGAACCTTCAATAAAGGTTTTACAAACTGTACCTATTGTGACAGAGACAAACTTGTGATAGCAAGCCTACCACAATAGGTATTTCTGGTCTAAACAAGAATTCTTCAGGTATTGCCAATATTTTACCTACCAACCTAGGTAACCATGTTAATAAAACAGTCACTCCATACACAAATAATTCTGGGTCTAAAGGAACTCCTCGTAATGCTTTGTGGCCTGAAAATGCAAACATAAACTCTCTCACATTCATATAATGTATCCTTGGAGTGGAGCACACTATTCCTTCGGTAGTAAAAGATATTGTCATGTTAGGTATTGTCATCGTCACGCCCTAATATGTTAACTAGTGTCTGCCTAGAATACAATACTGGCATTGACACATCGTCTTCTCCTATAGAGATTGGTAATTCATCTGTAAAAGGCAATGCCTGACATTAGAAACGAGTTGCTCCAGTGTCTACAAGAAACGAAAATGTTTTGCCTCCTATCGTTACCTTGACCCTTGGTTCCACTTCGGGGTCTGGTTGCACTGATAGTACCAAGCAGATCAGGTTGCTCTGTGGGCTGTCCTATTGTGGATATAAATTCATCCCTATACCTGTAAAAGGATTTCCCTTTACCACGGTCACACTCCCTATCCTGGGTGTGGATGCTTGTGGGCCCCTGTATTCATATTACATTGTGGTACCATGGCTGTTGTGTCTGTGCTTCCTGAGTTTGAACTTGAGTTTGCATAGGCGCTTGCTGTGGTTGCCCATGTGGCGTTTGTGATTGCAATGGTGCTTGCTTTGTTTGCTATATTTGCGGCACACATGTCTGATTCTGCTTGTGATCTTGGGCATAATACTATTGTGGTTCTGTGTTATATTGTGGAACATAGCCCACCCCCCCTTTTGGAGCTTACCAGTTTTGCTGCATGCCCCCCTCTACTTCTACATGTACTGGCTACATGTCCCACCCTTCCACAATTGCAGCATTGCTGTGGCTGTCCTCCATTAAATCCTCCTCCTCCCTGAGGGTTTTGAAATCCACCTCATCCTCCTCTAGGTCCATTCCCTCTAGCTTGTGGCCAGATATTATACCCACTCCGATCCATAGGATATACTACACCGATTTGCTGTAAAGGCTGTACCTCTTGTGTTGTCACACCTTCACCACTTGTCAATACTTCTCTCTCTAAAGCTAGTTTTGACAGTTTTTTCTGAAATATCTTTGCTTCCTCCCGCTTTCTTCTTATTCTTCTCTTGTAACAACCAGCAATGATGAATGAGAGTCAATTGTATCCCTGGCCATGGCTCTGCTTCCACCCCTACCTGTTTCTTCATCTGCTGTGGCACTGGCTCGGGCAGTCCCTGGCATCAAATACGGTAAAATAATGCCACTGTTTTATCCCACGGTTCTCTCGTCTCTAGACGCCAGCGTTTTTGAATATCTTGAATAAAGGCAACAGGATATTATTCATCCTCACCTATTTTTTTAGTCATAAACGCAGCCATACTTGATGTATCCGTATATTGTACTCGGAGTGACCACCATACGTCTGCTCTGCAATTATTAAATGGTGTTCCAACATGTGTCCTATTTTGTGCAGTCACCCTTGCATACCCTACCAGACTCCAAATGTCGTCAGCCCTCTACCATACAATGGCTGCTAGCAGGCCTTTTTATGTCGCCTATTGCTAATGTCATTCTTTCTAACTCATAAACCCACTTTTCCGCACCTGAAGTGAAACTAAGTAATTTACATTACAAATTGTCTTTATCCATTGTTGGCCACAGTATATATTGTGGTCGTCCTCCCCCTTTCTCTAATAATTGGAATTGTGCATATCCGTTTCCACAATCATACCTACCTACACTTCTCGTTTTCCAGGTGGGGATAGTCTCGCCCATTCGTCTCCATCCTGGCAGGGATCTTAATCTGCTTACATAAGGCGGGGATATGTCCCCTGCACTGTGCGATCGTACTTGTGATTGTTCAGTGTATGGTGCCGGTTCTGGTGTTTTTTTCATTAGGGTCCTCTAAGTCTGCCCATTTTACCCCCTTTTCTATGCTTGATTCTTTTGAAAACGTGCATGCGCCCTCTCTTCGTGCTCTCTCATTTTCTTCGCTTTCTTCGTCTGACATCATTATACCCCAGCTTGTATGGCTGTTGTCCCGTTCCACATCCTCAATATTTAGTCTACCTAGAAACAACGTTCTGTGCTTGTCTGTCATTACGTCATCTGACCTACCCCGTTTCCTTTGATAGAGATCCTTTGATATTCTCTTTGGTTTTGAACCCATCTTTATCCCTCCTTTGTCTATTTAAATCCCCAAACCTTTTCCCTATGTCTTCTGCTTCATGCTCGTCAGCCCATGTTTGTATTCTCCATATCCCCTGCAGCTCCCTGCGGGACTGTTGTGACCCTCTCTTTTCTTCCCATCGTTCTCGTGCTTTGATCGGCACCATGCCTCTATTAAATAGTTTATTTCGTCGTCCCCTACTCCTGTTCATCTCCTCTTCCCTTCTTCTCATCTCTCTTTTCTCTTCTTCCTCTTGCCTTCTTTGCAACCTATGTTTTGTCATGCTCTCTATTTGTATCTCTTGTTTCTTCTCCTCTAGTCTCTCCTTCTCCTTCTTTTCTTCATATCTTCTTCATTCAATGTTTTTCTTCCTCTTTTTCCTTCTCTTCCTTGTATGCGTTCTCTTGTTCTTTCTTTACCCCCATCAATGCCATTGTCGTCTAGTTTGAGTAATATCTGTCCTCCCGTCTATTCATTCTGTACTATTGTCACTTCCTTAGCCTTCGCTTCTCTTTGTCTTCTTAATTCCTCCTCTGTCTCTATTTGTACTTTCTCTAATCACGCTGTTTATTGTAATCGCGTATTGACATATCTTTGCATTCTCTACTTTTGCTCTCTTCTATATTGTCCTCACTGTTATAAGCAGGGGCTCATATGTTGTATTAACATACCCCACTGCTGCTTTCAATTCCTTTAAAGGATAAAATCCCTGCTTCTCAGTACCTGCACTTTTGTTTTCAGAAGGGGAATGAGGAGCCAAAGGCGTTACATCCTCCTTTTTATGCTGATTAAGCATCCACTCCTTCTCAGGCGGATCGTCTTTCTCACTCTGGTACATCTTCCATAATTCTACGACAGCCGGCCTTTTCTGTAACTTTTCCTTTATATGTAGCATGCAAGTATGTTGTCATGTGTTGCAGTATTGTTTTTGATAATGAGCTTTCTTGAGGCCCCGACATGAGTGTTCTATTGGTCGTAACTTTGACCCACTCAGCATGATAATTTCTTATTTTGGGTGTGTATCTTGGCAGTGTCCTGGATAGATGTAAAAGGGGAGTGTCCCCCATGGTGACAAGTCAGCTTCGACTGTCAATACTTAACATATTTTTTATCCTTTTATTTATTTGACCAGATATAGCAAACTAATTTCTTTGGGCAAGCGTCATCAATCGCCGCTCATTACCAGAAAACCAAGTTTTTAACCAATTTTAAATCTCTATACAATAATGTTCTTTTTATTCCCTCGTTTACAATTTCTATCAATTCTTGCTGCCTCGTTTTATTATTGACACTCTAAGAATCTCCTCTTTATTGATTTATTATTCTCCTTTGATTTTGTATCCTACTGATTGACCTCAATCCCTTGATTTTTCAAATCTAATAATCACCTAAATTATTACTATCGTAATCCAGATACACTATTAGTTTTATGCTGACATATTTATAACCCCATTCAGATATGCACTTTACATTTTTTGCCTATGCCTTACTTTACTATCTCTAGTAAATGGATATTATTTCACTATTTACCCCATTTCGGAGATTGATACACACTCTTCATTTTGGCCTTGCCTGAGGAATCCTTAAATAATACCCCACTTGGAGTTTTAGTGCATACCCTTCCTCCCTTCTTGGAACCAGGAACCGAGGTATCAATTTCTTTTCTTTTTACTCCCAAAAAATCCAGTTACTTATATATACACACATTTATAATGCAGTCTGTCCCCCTATATTTGCCACTTTCAATGTTCTACTTACATGCGTGGCTCAGCTCAAGTCCCTCGGCATCGACCCTTCCCCAATAGACCACTTCGCCTTCTGTCCAAGGGGCACCTGTGGGGACCGGATAGAACTTCGTTAAAGGGGCCTGTGCCAACAGTCTTGCTGTTTTGCTGTCACATGTGTGTCGTTCCTCTGTTCCCCACTGGAAACTCTGCGATCTTCCAGCTAATGGTGGAAGCTGTCGATAGTCCGAGAGTCTGGGTCTGGGCCTGGCCGGCTGGACATAAACCATCTGCACTGTTACCAAAATGTGCAGTAGCACCTGGAGCGTTTCAAATGCCAGATGGAACTACCAATAATGAGCTCAGACCCAAATAAGTCGGCAGTCTTAAAAAATATGGCAAAGTACTACTTTATTATCAGCTCAATAAAGTAGGGCGATCTGGCAAACAACAGTTTGTAGTCCACACACTCACAATAACAATCTGATTATACAAAGGCTTTATACCTCAATATGCGTCAGCTATGACATCATCCTAGGTGGAAAATGATAAAACCTTTTGAAGGGAGGGATTGGTTAAGGGAACATATGTACCTATATATTATATAAGGGTTAGTGTCATCATTGGATGCCGCTTATCTGGTAGGCAACCCTTTAACTAGCTCTAAATACATATAATACAGATTATAGCGGAATAACAGCAGCAGATTGGCTTCTGCAACATTGTATACCACACTGCTGCATAGACACTTATGAATGGTTGGCATTCTCTCCTAGCATTGCACCTTTTGGCTCGTTAGCAGCATGTAAGCAAAACAAATCTCAGGTGCAGAGAACAAATCAGACTACTACCCACTTGCCCAATAAGTCCACCATCTCTCATCAGTCAATCCCCAAGCCAAGGCTTCTTCTTTGTAGTTGACCTTGCAGACTGTTCTCTGCTCTGGGACTTTCAAGGCAGTGAAGGTACACCGTTATCTTTGTCTGGAGCTTAATTAATAGGCCTTGTTTTCGAGTTCTGAATCAAGTGGGAGGTGACCATGATTTTGCCCATTTCAACCTTTTATTTAGTGCTATTTAATTAAATTAGGCTAGGTGTCATTACTCCTCTTGGCCTCTGGATCCTTGGTTGCTGTACCTCACATAAGCTTTCTGCGTTTTGATTATCCAAAACTTGGCAGTTGCAGATGTTTTCTTCTTTACTTAATCCAAGGCAAATATGTCTTGTGTACATGGCTTATCCTCTTGACTCCCTTTGTGCCTTGCAATTATTCCTTGATGTGGCATCCTTGATCCCAGGCCAATAGATATACTCTGTTCATTCCACAAAGCTGTTTTTCTAGAGTCTCGATCTCTGTAGCCCTGGTCTGTTTCTGAGGTAGCTTGATTGGTTTAAACACAAGTCCGGCGTCTATCTTTTCATCATGGCCGCTTTTGTCACGTTACATTTTCTTCTGCAGCAAGCTTCTATGTGTCTCATCTACCTTGCGTTTCTGCCGATGTAGATTAAATTCACCTCTTCTCACTTATTGCTTTGGTGTGCATGATTTCTTTGTATTCAATTACATGTTTCTCTTTATTACTTCAGTTGCATCTTTATTCTTTAAGTATTTGCATATCGTTTCAGTGCGTCTTTGTATCTTCTCTTCATTACATCACTTTGCAGCTGCCAGATTTCTTTTACGACTCTTCGAAGTTCAGTGGTTCTTGTAAATCTCCTACTACCCTTTCAATTCGAGGGTGCATTCAATACAGTTGTCTGAGTGCATATCGTCTTTCATGCACTCGATGCTGTATTGGGACAATGCCTGTTGTCACAAATAGTGCTCTCCTACTGTTATTTCAGTATGATGGTGTGAGGGGGCGGAAACTAGAAGTGACGTGTACACCTGCTCCTCTATACCTTTCACTAGGTTCTCTTCGCAGTTTCCTGTCATCGTTATTATCAAAAATATTTAGCAATTTGTCTGAATTCAAACTTGACCGGCATTCAAATGGTCTATCGCTCACTCTCGAGCACCCCAACCTGCCGCAACCACGATGTCTACACCTCAGCATTCCGGAGTCACTCGGGCTTCTCAGACTCACCAGGTATGCTGTCTACAGATGCTCTTCTCGGTGACGGCAGGCTTGCTGTGGCTGTCTCTTCTCCTGGCTCCATGTGACTCTTCTCCAGGATCTCCACCGCCTCGGCTGTATGGAGAGAGAGAGACGCTTTGATTGTCAGAGGTATGCAGACCAGCTCTGCTGCCGGAGACCTCTCAAATGCTCCCAGCACAATCAGCTTCCCCTGCACCGACTCTGCAGCACGTAAGCACTTCGGGCACGTGTCTCTCTGGCTCCACCTCCATCTTCTCCCACAAGCGCTCCACGGACGACTATCTTGGCCTGACCTGAGCGGGCCATTTATACCGCCCCCTCGAATACAAGTGTAGGCAATGTTCATTCATTACACAACAATCTTGGCACTCAGCCTCTCTCTTCCTCGTCCTAGTACCAGAGTGGTGTCTGTGTGTGTAATAGTCAATAAAGAGAGGATGTATGTCTCTGGTGCGTCTCTTTCTTGTCCCAGTACCTAACTGGTGTTTACTGGGAGACGATTTACAGGACAGATAGGGGAGGGACTGAAAATACCCTACAAAGGCCTGAGAGATATCTGACTCGTTATAAAAGGGAAAGGGGGGATACTGTGTTTCATCCAAGGGTGCCTCATCCCCACTCCCCAAGTCCCCTCCACCCATGTGCTCCTCCCTCACATATCCTCCCCCAGGGTCAGTATCCAGTAGTGACGGCCTATCCCTGGCCACCTGAGATGGGGATATATTGGGGAAAGAAGTGAGGACGCCCTCAGATTTCTCACAGAACCCTATTTGAAATTTCAGGGCAATGTTGCTTTCTATGGGCCAAATTTCAAGTTTCGAGAGCAGGACCCGCGCAAATACTTTATATGTAACATCCAGCATAGCTAGCAAACGATAATTTGCCGGGTCAAATCTACTGCCCTTCTTGTGAATCGGAAGTATGATGCTTTCCTGCGACATACTTGGAAGAATGTTAATGTCAGAAATATGCTTGAAGACCTTGTGCAGTAAGTCACTCCACCAGTTTGGATTTAGCCTCAGTAAAGCACTACGGGAGCCCTCTTGTCTGGGCGCTCGAGTGGGCTTAAGAGCGGGAATAATTTTGCTAATCTCATACGGAGACAATTTAAACTCCCAGGTGGCAGATTCCAAATTAATCAGATAAAGATCGTTTAATCGCTTTCCAATGTTGGCACACAGGAACTCCTTAAAATCTTTCTTAACAACATCAGAAATGATGGACTTGGTTTGAGTTTTGTAACAGGCAAATACCAGAACTGTTTGCTATTATTTGTTAAGATGGCACTAGTTAAGTCTCCCCACTTTATCTGCATAATTTGTAGCTGCTAAGCCCTCAACCAAGAGCGGTAAGTGTGTTTACGAGAGCGCAGCAGTTCTGCCAAATGTTTGGAATCGCTTACCTTGTTAACGATAGATCTCAAATCTTGATGCATAAATCTTTTAGCGTTTCTAACATTAACGTCAAACCTTTTGGATGAAATTCTCGCCTCAGGCCCGATTGGGCTGGTTTTAGTGACAAATGTAATCATCTCTGCAGCTATTATAGAAAAGGGAGTGGATCACTGAGCAGGCCATCCTTCATACCAAGGTCAGAGTGGCCTCTGGTGTTCCATGATAAGATCTTACAAGGATAATTAGGGACACCTATTGGAATTGCCAGAGAGGAAAGTGGACACCCAGGACCAATCCTTCACCAAGCTGGTCCACCCTAGGCTAGAATTGATACAATAAGTAACAGCCCTATCTCCTTTGCTGTTGGTGGCTATCTGCATGTCCTGAAAATGTGTTAGATCAATATGTGGTGTGTGTCCCTTTTTGCCAGGTCGCCAAATGATGCTTTGCAAGTACAGTGAAAGCTCTATAATGGTTTCAACTGGACAAGTATCCTGACCAAACCGAGGGTTATAAGAAGAAGGGGCTGGGGGGGCTAAGCCCCCTTTTTCTAGGAGGCAGGGTGATGAAGTGCAGCATGGATTGGGCTAGCTTACTCCATTTAGCTGAATTTACAATGCTCAACAGTGCTTATCCATCTGATAATCCACCTCAATTCACTAGGATTGGGAACCACTCTAGTAGTATAATTGACATCTTCACTGCCAATCTTACCAGCTTGATCGTAGATATGGGTGTAATAGCATGTGAAGAAAGTGATCACCATCCTTTGGTTGCCTGTCTCGATATTTTCAATCAGCCTCAAAACACTGCCCAATTAGGGACTTGTGTTAACCCCTCCCTTAATCGAGTCTCCTGGAACGACAATAAATTGGGGGGGCGTCAACTATGGCCCAGGCTGTTCTTGGTGACTATGTGATAGCAAACAACCTTCTTGTCATTAAGCCCTTAATGGCTCTTGAAAAGCAAGCTGTTATCAACTATGAAATGTGTGTGGATAGCATCAGGCTTAGCACGTTAGCTAGGCCTGGTATAAGCTCTCGCAATGCATGTGGCCCAAAAAAAATACATCAGTATGCATTTGATAAACAGATTAAGCTTTAAAACAGGGCCATGCGTACGGAGTTATGTAGTTTAGCACACTTCGCACTAAATTGCAGTGAACACGCTGGTTCGGTTCAAATCTGTAAAATCTAACAATCGTAAATGGCTTCAAAGTCATATGTTTAATCTTGAATGCAATTGATGGAAGGCCCTGGTGTACTCATCCTTAACTAACGACTCTGTCAAGTTTTGGAAGATCATAAATGGAAATAATCATACTGCCAGAGATATTAATGGAGTGCCAGAAAAGTTTTCGGTCTCACGGGTGGAACAACTGTTTGGGGTTGGGGGGTGGTTACCTTTAGGCGCCCACAATAACCTCCGAGTGGTTATTCATAAAATAAATGTATGATATTCATAAGTTAATCATGGCCAGTAAATCTACTAGGGTCTCTGGCCCAGATGGGATGTGTAGCACGCTGATCAAACTGGATTTAGAACTCTGCGCAAAGGCATTACATTGGTTGTTCCATTGAACTGGAGTGATGCAAACCATCCTTTCCTCCTGGTGTTTGATCATATTGGTCCCAGTGAATAAAAAAAGGTCACTATGCGGACCCTCGTAACTATCCCCTACTGGCGATGTTGGATGCTCCAGCGAAAATATTGGCTTGCGTATTATTGAAAGAGCTTGACGAATGGATAGAGTCAAATAGTCTCTTGCCACTTAACCAAACAGGGTTTCGTAAAGGCTTGGGCCCCTCAATCAAAATCTTGGCTCTAGTAATGCACAGCAGGCATGGATGATACAAAACTTACCAATATACGTGGCATTTGTAGACTTCAGTGCCGCTTTTGACACAGTCGACAGAGGAAGTTTGTGGCAAAAGCTGCCGAACTGGGACATCCCTCTGGGTCTATTGAAGATCATTGTATTATTGCATGAACACACTAAGGTGAAGGTTTGGTTGGACCAACATGGCAGAACTACAGGTTGCGTACCCACCCAGAAAGGATTGAAACAAGGATTCATCTCATCTCTGATGTTGTTTAATCTTTGTATCTTTGTATGTCGGATTTGGGTGAAGCCATTGCCAATAGTTCCTCAATTGCTCCTAAAGCAGGTAACACCCCAATAAAATGGATGGGCTATGCTGATGATTTAGTATTGTTGGATTTAACACCTTGTGGATTGCTGTCCTGTCTTAACAGATTGAAAGGTTACACAGAATTAAACTCCTTGGTAGTAAACACTGGCATAACCAATGTATGGTGTTTACACCTCCAAATAAAAAATAGACAAGGGTGTGCTGGCATATGAACGAGGAGTACAAATATCTAGGTATGCATCTGGATGATAAACTCAGTGGTAGGAGGCACTTCGGACAGGTAAACCTAAAGGTCTTGCAGATAGCAGGCAGCATCAGCTACCGAGTGCGAAAGGCTGGGGGATATTCGGTTGGCATCTTACTACAGTTGTAACATGCAAAGATATTACCCACTATTACTCATGGAGTTGAAATCTGGGCAATGAAGATTCTATTGGAATCTAAGAAAATAGATTCAAGGATACTAAAGAGACTCATTAGATTGCCTCTGAGCATATCCATTGAACTGGTATATCTTGAATTTAACATAGTACCATTCAAAGTTAAATTCAACCTTATTTGTGTGAATATGTACTGGAAGTTGGTAAATGCATCTGAACTCCGCAGTTTTTTTCGAGTACATTCAGGAAAGAGCGAATACCCCAAGATATAGTGAACAGTTTGTTAGTAATAACATAGTCTGGGATACATTAAATCAAAAGTAAACTCTGCAAAGACGCTAGAGATTGTGGGAGCCTGGCAGATGTTACCGAGGGATAGAAGACAATGCCGTCTGTATGGTGAAACACAAGTAGAATCTGTCAAACATCTACTGACCGCATGTTATGCTCTCTCGGAACTACGGTCAGTAGCCTTAAGTTCAGCAGGTATAGAAGGGACACTGTTTGGTGCGGCTCTGTGGACCATGTACATGAATGGTAATCACGAAGGGTGTATAATCTTCCTTACTTTATTCTGGAGGAAAACTGTGACCATATGAGATCAATGTGAGGGTGATAATTATTAATATCTTTCTTTGTAAGGCTTTTGAAGTACTGTAGATCAAGAGACTATTTTTTTCTTTTTTAAGTTGAATTTGAAAATAGTATAATATGTTGGAATGATGTATCTTTAAAGGATGTTTTAATATTTTTATAATATTTTAATGTGGGATAACAAAGTATTAAAAGTTTACTCTGAAATATGATTAATAAATTAATACACAGGACAAAAAAAGGCTTCTTTGACAGCAGCAACAAAATCAACTAGGGTGTCCCTATAACAGTGCACATAGATTGTGGCTGCCCAGGACAAACCGGGAGCTCAACCAATTTTACATCTGCAGAACAGATGACCCTTAGTTGTGGCACATAGTTGCAAAGTTCCAAAAATAAGGAGCGGTTCAAAGTACGTACATCAAAGTTAAGCTTTGTATGTTAATTGTTCGAGCATAATTCTCAGACTCATGGCTGGAATTGTTTGGCCCATTCAAAGTACACTAGTCAATCATATGTTTGTACAGTTTTTAATCTGTGCTGTGTGTACCTTCAAAGAATATGTGTGTCTAGCTTTCAGTCTATATGTGTATTTGCAGCTTTCAATCTATTCCTATTCATTTGCCTTCAGATCTACAAGTTTTGGAGATGGAATATTTCTCAGTAAAAGGTGCAATATTAAAGCAGCCTTGCACTTTCACATTACCCATAGGTCTACCTGTGCATTTCAAGAAAAGGGATTACATAGTTTTACACTCTGCATGATTTTCTATGAGTAGGTTGAATTCTCTGAGCTACCTACTTTGCACAAGAATCTGTTTAATAATTGTGCTCCCACCAGCAGAAATGATAAATAAAGCTTTGTCAGGGGATAAGGTTGCATGCCAGCTTGATAACCAGAATTACTAACTAATTAGTCCTGCGGCACACACAGATTATAGTTTAAATGCGGTCTAATTTTACAGGACAAAATTGCATTTAACTTTCAAAAAATGTCAGTTTTGCACTGACACACATTCCAAAATGCATTGCATTACTGACTAGGCAATTTGAAATGATACTCTGTCAAACACTAGTGTTTTGTGACGACATTATGATCTGTGTGTTTCTATTTTGGCATGACCCATGAATTCTATTTTATTTTGATATAATTCTACAAAAACAATCTGCATTTAAGTTGCAAGAAATGCTTTTAATTATAAATTGCGCTTCGCAATATAAAAATACATTGGGCTTTTTGGAAATTAAGTCTTACTTTCATTCAGTTTTCAAATACAGAACACAGTGACATTTTTGTATTACACTACCTTATGTCTCTGTCAATTAGCATCCTCCTGTTTTGCTCCCAGTCCCTCTTACTCTCAGAATTTACCCTGGGTAGCACTCTAAGGAAAATGTGGAGTTGTATTGGGGCTCCAACTTACATTTTAAATGTGGCTTATCATTCTTGAGGAATCAACTGGGACCCAATGTCTGTATATGTCCTCATCAGCAAGGTCCCTTTTCAGCTACCTGTCTGGAAACCAATCTCCAATATGTGTCTTGCTCATCTGTCTCTAAAAGTGCTTCTTTCTTCATACTGCCTGGAAGCCAGTTTCCATTTGGTCTCGGTTCTCCCCAGCCACCTCCTTTCAGTTCTAGCCAGAAAATATTCTTCAATATATTTTCCACTCTATTCTTATCTATCTTCGTCCAAGCAATTCTATCATTTCAAACGCCTCCCCTAATCTTGTGACTTGAAAGGAGGGGCTTTTCCCTCTAAGTCGCATGACTGAAAAGGTGGAAGGGAATGTCACTCCTAATGTATGATTAATTCTATCATTTATAGGACATACATTTGGAAGTGAATGTGCAAGTTTAATAAAATAAGGATCATTATAATCTATATGTCAGGAGGAATCATGAAAGAAGCAACATAATCCAGTGGCATGTTTCTTTATGAAATTATTGATTTTTAAAAATAATTATAATAAATGTATTCATTTTTAGTATTGTAGGAAATGTGTATTTGGTGCCCAATTACCGAGAGGATTCCCACAATCGCAACATAATTGGTCTCATGTGTTTTCATGGTATGGATGCAAAGTTATACTAATTTCCATTCATAAAGGTAAATTCAACAATATAATATGAGTTTTCCTTTGATTTCACATATGAATACAAACCACTGTGGCACTCTGAATGTCTGTAGATGGGGACCCTGTGCCTGAGCAAAGTTACACCAGTCATTATGTGACGTTCGGCATGTCCAGGCATATTTTTGCATTTGTCTAGGGAATCCATCTTGTGCCTTGGGCCTCTTGAGTGATGGGGCCATTTGTATAGGCCTGAATGGGTTTGCTATTCCATATCTTCGCCATGTGGCAGGATCCGCAGAGGACAGGATCAGGAGGTGAAAGCTAATGCATTGATTGTCTGTTTGAAGCTGGAAATTAAATAAGCCTGGTTGCAACTAACATAAGTATCTCGTGGATCCATTATTCTGCCTTCGCTTGAAACCCTGTAATCATGCTTTTCACCCTGAGGTGAAACATCGGCCCGTTTGCAGTCAACATACTATAGAATAGAAACAAATACACAGCTTTAATTTCACACAAAATGTGGCCTTTCAATTAAGTGCAACATGGAATATATATTAGGATGAATTAACTGAATGTGTGATTATGGGATTATACAATAAATTTAACAGTAATTGAATGCATACCCAATTTTATATTTGAGTCTTAACAACAGTAAAGCTGTGGTACATTTTGCTTTTTGCACAACATTTGAAGCAGGTCTCATTCAGAATTCAGTTATTTGACTTTTCTATCTTCACAAGTGAATATTTCTATAGCTCAGGTTGGGTGCTCTTGTTGGTAAATACATTTCAGACACTATGGTGTTGGTTCATTTGAATGGAAAGGGTTCCTAAATCTTCTGTTGTTGCAATTAAAGTGGATTACAAATCCATTCCTTTGGTTTTTGGGATTGCTTGCATAATTGTTCCGGGTGAGTGTAAAAGCTCAAACAGTTTGTGGCTAATCGCCACATATTTTTTTAGGTGCTGGTATATTTGTATTTATTATTGTTTTATATAGCGCCTTAATCAAACGCGCTTTACAGTTAACAAAACACATCAAACATAGAACAGTAGAAGCAGTAACAGTAAACATGAATCAAGCTTAAAATCGGTATGTAGAACTATTTGCATATGAGGGAGAGGAGAGTAGGGGGGTGGGGAAGGAAGGAGAAGGAAAGAGTAATGAGTGACGTGGGCTATAGAGAGAGAGGAGAGCTTAGGAGAGACGGGAAAAAGTAAAGAGAACAGGGAGAAGGGAACTAGGAGAGTGAAAAGGAGAGAGGGGGGAAGTGTCAAGGAGGGGAGTGAAGAAGTGATTTCAGTGAGGAGCGGAAGGAGGAATAGGTGGAGGAGAGGATAGAAAGAGGTAGGGAGTTCCAGTGTAAGGGGGCAAGGAGCTGAAAGGAGCAGAAAAGAGGCACAAGGTGGTGGGGGAACAGACGTACGAAGAGATCAGCAGATCTAAGGGAGCGAGAGGGGGTATAGAATGAGAGGAGAGAGGAGAGGCAAGGCCATGAAGGGATTTAAATACAAGACAAAGGAAATTAAATTTAAGTTGGGAGTGAAATGGAAGCCAGCCAAGATAAAAGAGTGTGTTGGAGATGGAGTCATGGGGAGAGAGTAGACTGAGGGTGCAGATGGCAGAGTGGTAGTGGGATTTGAAGGGTGCAAGATGGGAAGCGGGGAGACCGAAGAAGAGAGAAGAACAATAGAAAAGATGAAGGAGGACATTAAAAGTTTGGTAGCATGGAAGGTGAGAGAGGGACGGACTTTACGGATGTTAATGAGATGATAGCGACATGCCCGAGAAGTGAGGGAGATATGAGAAAAGGAAACGGAAGAGTCAAAGTAAATGCCTAGATTGCGAGCATGGTTGGAAATAGGAAGATTAGAAGGGAGAAAATGGATAGAAGGAGGGATGGAGAGGGTAGGGTGTTAGAAGGGAACAACAAGACTTCAGTCTTGTCAGTGTTAAGAGAGACATAGTGAGATGACATCCAGTCTTTAATGGCAGTAAAACAGAAAGAGAGGTTGAGATGTAAGTCTGAGGTGAAGGAAGAAAAGGAGAGGAACAGCTGGGTGTCATCAGCGTAGAAATGGTGAGAGAACCCGAAGGAGGAGATGATGGGGGCAAGGAGTGAGGTGTAAAGAGAGAACAAGAAGGGTCCGAGAACAGAGCCTTGGAGGACACCGTATTCGAGAGGGAAGGTAGTAGAGGTTCGTCCGCCCCAAGAGAAGTCGAAAGAGCGGTGGGAGAGGTAAGAGGAGAGCCAGTTAAGGACAGAGCCTTTGAATCCAAAGGAGGAAAGAGTGTTGAGAAGTAAGGGGTGATCGACAGTGTCGAAAGCAGCAGAAAGGGCAAGGAGGATGAGGATTGAGGAATGTTTAGAATAGCGAGCGGTAAAGAGAGAGTTAAGGACGATATAAGGCGAGGCCTGTTCTCTTTTGTATTAAAACACGTTCATTTGATCTCCAGCACGTACCACATTCAAAAGAAGCAGTACAATTCTTAGAATCAGTTTGCTTTCAGGAAATTACATTCGGCTCCATATTTTTGGACAAGACGACGATAAAACTGCCCCTTTACCAGTTAAAGTGAGGGGCATTCCAGAGGAGCAGTAAAACTTGTCTTGGAGGTCTCAAAGTGACATGCAAAGACTAATTTGTATTATTGAAGAAATTGACTAGATGTGTAATTTCATTTTTAAGTTCTCACTGATAGCATGTCCTATGCCTATTTCCACGACTCTCATCTGTATTCTGTCATCACAGTCTGAAAGTCATAGTGTGAGAAGGGATGGGGAACTCTAAAGAAAAGGGCAGACAGTCATCACCAGACTCCCAGATAGGATGCATGTTTTCCTGCTCCATTAAATAAAGTTTACGAACTAGGCTAACCTGTTGGTTTCGTCATTTATCATGAGGGAAAGCACAGACAGGCCTCTACATTGTTAGACCACTACTGGGGTTGGTGACTGGTGCAATATGAAAAACTATTCATATATTTTTGCCAACCCTATTTAGATGGGAGACTCCTAATGTTTTAGACAAAAATGTTGATTATTTCATAGATTTTTACTTTCTTCCTCCTAGAGTATCCTACCCCCAAATACAACTAAACTGACGCATTACATTCTCGCACTTTCTGTCTCAAAATGTCCCTCTTGGGTAACCAAAAATGTTGGCATGTTGCCCTATACTGTAATACAGACATTTTCCAAGACATAATTAGAAGTTGAAAGGCTTTGTATGTAGTTCGACGCTGACTCGGGGAAGGTGTTTTTTTTTATATAAATCCACTGAGCAAGGCACTGGCAATCATTAGAAAAGCCTCTTTACCCCGCTACACAGGCACGTCAAGTCTCCCATGAAACGCACACACACACTCGCAAAATAGAGCATATTTACTCTTGCTGGGAACGCTTTTCGCTTCTGGTTATTCAGTCCAAAAGCCTCTGATCGTTTTTCGAGACTGTATGAAAAATTTAGAAACGATGTCAACACTGAAGCTCTAGAGACCGCTCTACTTCCGCAGGAGGGCGGGAAAGTGTTTAGGGTGTGCGCATTATCAAAAAGCAAAAGGTTCTGAGAAGTAAAAAGGGGGAAGCAAAGAATGTTGTCTTTTAAGTGAAGTAGGGAGGGGAGAAAGCGTGGGCGTTTGGAGGGAGGGCGCCTGCCGAGAGTTGGAATGGTTGTGGGTCACGCCTATATGTTTACTGCGCGTGGACCCGCCCCGCCTGTCAGGCTCTGGAGGCAAGGGGCAGGCGTGGCTGGGGGCGTGCTAGGCGCCGGTGGAACAGCGACGGTTGGGCTTCGGTTCGCGGAGCCACACCAGACGTAACCCGGTGCAGCTGTGGCGAGTGGGGGCCGTGTGCCTAGCACCCGGCGCAGGTGGGTAAAAAGCGTCCCACCTCAGCCTCCACCACCCACCTTCAGGCCACAGCCATCATCGTACTGTGCCCGGTTCGTGTATCCTTTGTCACAGCGGGGATTCGCTTCGCCCCCCCCCCTTCACAGTGGCACTCTGTCCGACGGTAGATGTGCTGTTTTCCCTGTCCCACTATAGCTTCTTTCCCCCCGCCCCCCCAACACCTTAATCTTCATCCAGGTCTTCGCAGGTGTAGCAGCTGCCCCGTTATCCGCGCAGCCCCGCCCCCATAGGTTACTTCTTGCCCCTTCAAAGGCCCCCTAGCATATCCACTGCTACACCCTGCCTCTCAGCATTCTATTCGGAAAATGCTCACCCAGTCCTGTTTTTTTTAATTTGCATTCCTCGGTTGTGGATCTGGATTAATAGGATAAAAGCAAAACTACAAGACCCGGAATGCCCAGAAATAAGAACTTATTAATCATCTTCCATATGGGTGGGCATGCTGACATACTGTATTGTATATGGGTGCACATGAACCTTCTTGACTGAATCATATCCCCACTGGCGGCACTACGTTCCATGTCTTCACGATTACCTTAATAACAGCACACTGTCCATGCATAGGCAGTTGGCCTCTTGATTTGCACCTGCACACCTTCCCCTTCCTTTCCCACTGAATCTGTCCCCACCAAACATCCACATAGCTGCACGAGACCCCCCTCCCGTAAATTGAGCCCTGCCTTTTCATTCTGTTTAACACCTCCACCCAGGACCGGCTGAAGATGTGAGGTGGCAGCAAACCACCATTTCAGCATGGTGCTTTGCTGCCACCTTGCTTAGAGCAAAAACAGTCTGACGCACCCGTGGGTTATAATGGCACAAATATAAGGTTAATAGCTGCCAATTATCACGAGACTGCCAGGCAGCAGGGAGTTTACACACTTAATATGCTCACTGAAAAGCTATAAACCCTTGTTTGTCGGCAGAGTGCTAATGTGGAGGAACCGTGTTACAAAGGCAACAAGGTGATAACAAGGGTTTATGCCCACTGCAAGTTCATAGTAGCCCCCCCCCTGCTCTCCAGCTTGCTCCATCATCCCCACCTTAAATGGCTTTATCCACCTACAACTTCACAGATGGGTCAAAATACCCCTCAATATCTGTGCGCTGCCCCCATACATAGCTTGCACCTTGACTACGACTACACAGGTGTTCATCCCAGAGCTGTACCCTACTAGAGTGAGACCTTCTTTTCTGGTCCAGGCACACTGAAGAGGGAAGGTCAGAATACGCCTCCCGTCCCAGAAGATCCTCAAACAAGGAAGAAGCACCAAAGACAAAATGGCCACCGATCGTATGAATATACATCAATCCCCACTGAATCCCCAATGGACAACTAGCATGAGAGATACCCTCTCACCAGGCCCTACAACCCAGGAGCTGTGCGCACACTACCCAGAGTGAACAAAGACACACAAGAGGGAGCCAGAGATGGGTACATGGACAGAATCGACTAAGGCACTGAGAAGCCAAGCCTCAAGTCGTTAGAGACACCACAACGACATGGCTACGTCAGACATAAAGCACACATGCCATCCGCACATTCGGGACACTCATACACCCAACCACACAAAGAACACATGCGTACAGTTCTATGAGCAAGAGGACAGTGACATGTACATACGGTCTATGTTTTTATTATTTTTGCCATTAGCTTGTCGTAGGAACGCAAGAAGGGCATGTGTAAATGCTTGCAGATGCTTACATGTAAATAACCTTATGGAATGGCAGGAGCACTCGAGGGACCTGACAGCCACAATCTACTAATCTTTGGACACTATGGAAGGCACATACAGAAGAAGCCAGACCATGGCTTAGGAAATCGTAGTAGGCCATAGCTGTTTTAGGAAGACCTGAAGTCAAGCAGAATGCTGTTCATGCAGAACCACTGCAGCGTGAACAAAGCCACAGCCAAGGTCGTAATGTTGCAAGTGACATTCCTTACCCTGAACCGAAGTAACACAAGCTGCAAATGAGCCCATTCCCTGTAAAATACAGAATAATTCAGAGCTCCTGAGCTCACAAACGTGGTCTCCAACACGTGATTCGGCTGAGCTGATGAGGAGACAAGTTTTGGTGGCTGGGAAGAGCCAACTGTTTTGCGGACCGGACAATGGTTGCAACAAATTTGTTATACTCAAGCTATAGTTCTGCGCTGGGAACGGAGCACGCTCATGGCAATAATGGTCCACACGCGATTATGATGCTGACACATAGTTGTACCTCACGGACACATGGTTGCACCTGCACCATGAACAGGTGTCTTGCGGGCTGCGACCGGAGTTTGTCCCAGGCTTGGGGGCCCGCGGATCACCCAATCAAAATCTATGGCCCTAGAGGTGGGTCGCTGGGATCACTGACCAATCATGGGGTCCGCACACTGTAACAGTTAATAGCCGTTTTTAGGGATGGTCCAGGCCTGGCACCTGACGTGGCCTGGTCCAATGAACTAACCTCTATATGGGTTCCTATAGGGGAACTACCACTCAACAACCTATCCAGAGTGGAGTTAGGTTTTTTGGAGAAGGGCCCAGAATGTGATGCAAGTTGTGACGCCATTTGTTACCACAACTGGCCTGCGAGCCATGATTCGCTTAGAGGTGCCCGGAATCACTGCTGTGCATGTGATTCCTGTGATGTGTTGGCTGTAATAAACCTCAGTTATACCTTGCTACTTGTCTGGACCTTACATTCTTTTGGGCTGGGAAGGAGTTAAGCCTTCCATGAGTTCTGCATTCGCAGACTCCTAGCAAGAGGCTCTGCCTGCCTGGGAGTTCACCCTAACAACACTCTCTGGCTTGCAGGATTAGATTATTCAGCTCACAGTCTAGGACCAAGCTTTATAGTGATGGTATTGTGAAGCCCAGCTACTCAGTTCATGACATATTAAGCCAAGATCTTGGCAAGAAGGAAAGGCATCCCATTGAAAACAAGGTTTGAAGTCAGGTGTTCCAAAACTAGGGTGACCATATTTTGAAAATAAAAGAAATGGGACATGCCACAACGATAAAGGTAGAACTAGCACACCCATCCACTCGGGCACCACCCACAAAGAATACCACATTAAAATGAATGCAATTTCCAGCATTTATCCTATTTATAGACTGCAGATTCGGCTGTGACAGTAACCATGTCAAATTCCGAGGCTTTTGGTTTGATGGTTATTACAGACTTTGCTATGTGGATTTATTTACCAATCTTGTGGCACAATCAGCAAATACCAGTGCCAGTAAACCAAAATGGGAAGGTAGGGAACTGTTTTTGATCACACACACCTTGAATTGTTGCATCTCGGCAATGCTCGCCCTCTCCTTCCAAAAACGACGGACGATTTTTTACATAAATAAAACACTTGGGACGGGGCAGAAGGCTTAATTCTGGCAAACTGTGACACCTGGTCACCCTACTCGAAACCCATAGTCTTTTTCAGGACGATTATCTCTACTTAAAAGCCCTACTTTGGGATAAACTGCACAAACACACAGAGACTTGCTATACATGGAAAAGGTTGCATTAATGTGACAGGCCACAGTTTACAAACATTGCTCAACTGGCCGCCTGGCCTTAGAGACTAACCAAACCATTAACACATATAGGTAACCACCCTTCCTCCCCATTCACTCCCATCAAATATTCTTCTCCCCCTTGAACTTGCCAACTTTTATCAATGTCCTCGACCTATCCTTTACCTCTTCCCCTTTCTTGTAATAATGGGCTAGCCTGTCCATGTCAAAAACGCTGGTTACAAATGCCAGTGAAATCGCCATTTGACACGGCTTAGGGCTTCACTGCTTTTAGCGGTGACATCCGCCCCAACAAATGGTCAGGAGTGGGGGGCATGCATGGGGTGGAGCCACAACGGGTTTGGGCAGGGCAAACTGTTGGTTTGTCTGCATTTGCGGGGACAATATAGTGCTAGGGGGTGGGGCTCGGCAGATGCTTCTGCAAGGTGAGGAAGAAGGGGAGGGGTCAAGCAAGAGAGCTATAAATGTTTGTCCTTGAAACCAGGAAATATGGATTCTTCTTCAACTTGGTGTTTCCCGGGGAGGAATGGTTACCTATTCCACTTTATCTGTGTTGTGACCGTTCTTACTCTTTCTCCCCCTCGATGCTGTCAAATGAGGCGCCAATACATAGTATGCAACAAATCTAATTTTCAAATAAGATGTAACTATACATTTTGGGGCCAATACATATAACCTTTCGTGCTTGTCATGTCTTATGGATTTCTACTAAGGCAAATTCCCAGACACATAATGTCAGGTACACGTGGTTAGCTCCAGCTGCTTGAGGTACCAAAAGTAGCGCGTGGTAGATATTTAATCAAGCTAGCCAAGCCCTAGACAGTATCCAGGAGTTATACAGCTCCCAGCAACCCCCTACCCTGTAAGGATGATTCACAGGATCCTTTGTATACATGCACATTTGTCTAGGTATAGGTTAAGCTGTAAGTCTCTTATTTTCACGGTAATGGAATGGAAGTCTGCAGGTGCCGCATCCCAAGTAATGTTTGTTATTTAGTGGTTTGGTCTATTTTTGCTATCCTTTGAAAGTAAGGGTGACATTAACTCAAGCTGGAATGTGAAGGAGTTATCAAAGATCTGCTAATATACACCCCAGTCGGATCTGGAAATCATTCTTGACCATATTTGTTTATTGGGTGGCAGGGGGAGCAAAAGTACCAGATCAGAAAAGCGAACAGCCCTCATTCTTGGGCAAGAAGAGTATTGCAGCCAATCTTTTGACATTCATGTAGTGAAAGGCTTTCTTTGGTGCAGCTGTAGGTATTTGCGATCTCCTGCCAATGATCCCTCACGTTGTGCTACAACCCCATTCCCGTGCTTTCTACCTTTTGGTTGATTGGCTAGGATGTGTTGAACCTAAGTCAGGGATCGAAATTACGAATGGATAAGCAGTAGTAAAAGTAGGGTATCCAGCGTTAGCTAGTGACCAGGAGCTAGTACACAACGTTCTGCAAATCTTCCTTTCACATAAGATAAATCTAGCTTTCACATAAGATGCAAACATATAATTGCTTTCATTATTTATGACTCCTTATGTGGTAAATGTAGTATAGATGTTTCCTAATGTTTATTTAGAGATGATCCCACAGCATCAGTTGCCCTGGAGAGCCAAGGTGTTGGTATTACGATAACCAGGCTCTTCTAGGCAACAGGCTGGAGCTAAATAGCTGCCAGCACCCCTCAAGTTCGAACCCTGTGAGTCTACTACATGTATTGTCATCATATAAGATACTTGCATCATTGTCGGGTACTTGCGCATCAGCCAGCGCTGACTATCAGACCACTAGCACCATCTACTATGAATTTCAATGTGTTGGTATTGATGTTGCACCTTATTAATATAACTTGGGGTTTTATAGATCCAAAAATGTGGGCAACCCTTTCTGCAATCTCAATTAATCATTGTCATTGCCTACTTGCGGCACTTGTTTCATCCTCCCCAGAATTTTAAGCTTAGTCTGCCCAAACAGTGTTCAAACCTGTCAGTTGCCACTGCCATTCCCAATATAACGAGGTGGTGAAGGAAGAAAATGGTTCGTCAGGCTCCTTACACAGTAGAAGAAAATGCCCCTCTCAAAACTGTTGCCGACTGGAATTTGAGGTATGCCATCTTTTAAGGCCGAGTCATTGCTTGTACGACTCAGAACAGTTGAGGACGTTAAGGTGTACATCTGCCGCTGGTGTGCACCATAGATGTGATTTTAAAAAGTGTATTACCTGGGGGTAACGTACATCAATTTTATATACTTGGGGCGTGGCTAGGGTGACCAGACGTCCCGGTTTTACCAGGACTGTCCTGGAAATTGGAGCTCTGTCCCCCTTTGTCAAGATTATGTTTCCATTGGAAACAACAGTGGTCCCGGTTTTGGGTAGTAGGTGGTCTTAGCTGGCAGGCACAGCTCGCACAGAAGAAATGCTGCATTGTGCAAATTAAGATAGTGTTAGTTTGTGACAATTTATTATAATATGTGTTTATTTTAACAGTAACACTTAAAACCCCTTCTCCTCCAACCGCTATTGAAGTGTAGTGCTTTGACAGCCACTTTCAAGAGTTAGTCCTACTTCCCCTTTTTTTACTTTTTAAATCTGGTCACCATAGGCATGGCCATTTTTTCAGGCACAAGTGTGAGAAACCAATGGGCAGGCAAAAGAAAGGTTACTTCATGCTGTGTTTCACGCAGGAGTCCATAGATGGGTCCAGGTTTTGATTGCACGTTTCCCAACTTCACAAGTTTCAGATCACTCATACTCCCATTGCACCTCCTAGTCCTGCCTTACCATGGGAAATGGCTCATGGGTTACAGAGACTCTGACCCATACGTTTCGTCCCTTAAGTCCACCAGTTTGGAAATCTTTTAAGCTGGGTGTGCACATTTGTAGCATTCATTTCAGGACTTTGTTTCTCAGCAGTTAGGTCTCAATAGATGTGTGAGTGGAAAATGTATACATGATTGTTCGTCATCATCAATCAAAGACATGCTTCTCAGGAGGAGGATTTGAGGGGTTGGGCGGTCAAAGAAACAATAGTTTGGGCACAGATGCACGTGAGGAAGTGGGGATAAGGGCTGTGGCTGCCAGGATGGTGGGAAACTCTCAGGCGGCTTCAGCCCACCAGAGAGTTGTGGCGGAGGTACATGACGTAGCCAGCAAGAAAGTACTGTCTGAAGCCACAAGGGTGCTGAACAGCCACCAGCTTTAGTCATGGCACTCGGGAGTTCAAGACAAATGGGAGGCCACGGGCAGTCGGGCAGGTGAAGGTGGGGATGTGGATGGAACTCCTTCCAGCCCCTACCATAAGGTGGGGGGTTACCAAACTTGTTGTATTAAGGCGATATGTCCTGAGTCCAGCCTGTAGGTAAGGCCCGCCGCCCAAGTTAAGGGCATGTACGCAGTGAGGGTCCATTAACGAGGGAAGTGGGCCGTTACCTACAGGTTGAGTGTTACCCAGTTATGAGCATAAACTCATAAACGTATGTAGAATGTTGAGGGTGTCATCCTTTGGAATGTTAAGGCTTAGTGGTTCTGAGTGACGTTTGGCCCTAGCAGTGAGCAAGGGTGTTAGTGGGGTGTGGGGCTGTCAGAGTGTTTCTCCCTCCTTTCTTGTCTTCTGTGTCCCCCACAATCCTAACCTATGGTGAAGGTGCAGGACCTGGATTAAAGATACACTTACTTCGAGTCCCTGGAGACCTTCATCTGCCCCCGACGGAAAGCCCCGCATCCCGAGCGTGTTTAGCTTCGGAGGCCTGCTTTGGCTGTTGCGCAGGTCTCGAGGTGGGAGCCCCTGCCTGGGAGTTAGGCAGAGGAGCGGTTCCCGAGATGACTGCTTTGCTTCCATCAGATGGTCCGTGATTGGAGATGCATCCGGGTTGGAGCAGTGGAGCCGAGTTGGGGGCAAGGACCTCCTGTACTCCTGAGCCTTGGCTGCGGCGCAGGTCTCATGCCGGGGGGGGCCTTGCCTAAGAGTTTGGCCCTGTGTTGAAGGCCGGTGTGCAGAGCAGTTTGGAGGCCGGCACTTGGCAGGACCCGAGGTATCTCAGGCGTCTCCCTTGAAGAGTGCGGTAAGTGGCCGGGAGGCGACAGGTATGGAGATGGACGAGACGAACGGGTACAGACGTCCGTTGGGGGGGGGGGGACAGTTGTGGACGCCTGGTTCCTTCTCTAGTTTTGCTTCTGCGTCCGCGATAGACGGCTCATTGAGGACAGGGAGTGATGTGGACAGTGCAGAGCCGAAGGGCAGAAGGATGACGTTGCCCTCGGCGTTGGCTTTGCGGGCCAATCACCATCAAGGCCGTTGGTGTTCTGTGGGTCTTGTCCTGCCCACGCCGGCATTCAAGTTGATACGGAGATCTTGTGGCACAGGTCTTTTCCGATTTCCCACAGCAATGTCCACGTGATGCAGTGTTACAGCGATGTGAGGGATGTCATCGAAGTTCCCATTGCAGTATGTTATGTTATGTTTTGCATTTATATAGTGCCTTATATACCATTGGTATGGTCTGAAGGCGCTGGTAGGTTGAACGCCCTTGGGAACCGAAGTTCAGGTCAGTAGAGAGAGTAGAGCGAGTCCAAAGGTGCGTGTGCGCACCAGGTATGTGTGCAGCTGGTGCGGAATTCATGTGGTAGCTGCTTCTTAGCGGTAGGTGTTGTGGTTGAGAGATCAGGAGTATGTGTTCGCTCTGGCCGGAGTTATCCAGACCGAGTGTGGCTGCGTTAGGCCTGAGGAGAACGCCTGGCTGGGGGTGTGAAACCAGCAATGTTTACTTAGAGTGATGGGGAGTGAGCGGCAGATGTTGGTATGAGAACAGTTATACCGAATGGTGTCATAGTATCTTTGTGTTCTAGTTGTGTGGTGGTGTAAAGGAGAGAGTGGGGTGTGGTATGCTGTATACTCTTTCAGATTTTCCCTGTATTTCAAAAGCATATTATGTACGTCGCGCAATTCTGTGCGGTCAGGTCTGTTCTATGCATTTTTGTTCATTTCAGGCGTTCAAGATTGCCCTACACACTCATGTCTGCTCGACACACTCACGCACTCTGGTTCACCTTGCGTGTTCTAGTCGATCCTTCAATCTCAAGTGTTCCCCACGCATGCTCTCAAGTGTTCCAAACGCATGCACTCATGTCCTCTTCGCGCATGCACTCCTGTCTACCTACGCACTCATCCGCTCTGTATTCTCGTCTGCTCTGTATACACATTCGTTCTGTATGCTCATCTGATCTACACACTCATCTGGTCCACACACTCATCCGGTCTACACACTCGTCCGCTCAACATACTCATCCACTCTATTTACTATTCATCCGCTCTACGTACTCAACCGTTCAGCATACTCATCCACTCTACATACCCATCCGTTCCATACACTCATTCGTTCCATGCGTTCATCTGCCCCGCACACTCGTCTGCGCCCTGCACACTCGTCTGCGCCCCGCACACTCTCGTCCGGCGCACCCACTCATCGGCACAACATACTACTCGCCCGCTCTATGTATCCATCCGTTCCACACACTCGTCCGCACCACAGACTCATCTTTTCCGTACAATCATCCGCTCCACCTACTCATCCGCTCCACCTACTCATCCGCTCTCCACACTCATTCGCTCTTACACGTTCGTCTGGCCAAACGTTCATCCAGTCTATACGTTCGTCCGTTCAGTATAGTCATCAGTTCTACGCCCTCCTGCGTTCTGTTCGCTTCTCTGTATTTGCATACTCGTCAACTCTACACGTACTCATCAACTCTACACGCTCGTCCGCTCTACACACCCAACCACTCTGCACACTCATTGGTTTTAGTATGTTCATTTATTTCATCCGATCTCCATACTCATTTGATCTTTCTAGTCGTCTGTTCTTCCACTCATGCACCCTTCCACTTAGTGTATTCATCTGTTCTATACGCTTCATCCATTCTAACTATTTCATCTATGTCATTCGCTACGTTCCCTCTTCATTCATTATGTCCATTTCATTGGTTCAGATCACCTTACTTTCCTAATGATTTATTCCTACTATCCACTTCACTGTTTTGATCTACATTACTCGTTTAGTTCTTTTTGTCTTTCTAGTTTACATTCAAGTTTATTTAGCTGTCATTTAGCGGTTTATTTTTCTGGGTTCAGGTAGTTTGTTGGGTCAGTGTTATTGTGATGATGCTAGTTTGGAAACCGCTTGGTTTTAGGGGAAGAGCCAGGTTTTCAGTAGTTTGCGGAAGGGCGTTAAGTCCTCAGTTAGGCGGATGTGGGGTGGGAGCGAGTTCCACAGGGTTGGAGCCAGGGCTGAGAATGATGATCCGCCTAACCTGACTGAGTTTGTCTTAAGAATTACTAGGAGGCCGGCTGAGCTTGATCTTAGGGTGTGAGTGGGATGATATGGTATTAGCTTGTCTTGAAGATATTGAGGTCCAGTTTTATGCAGTGCTCGATGGGAGTGGTATAAGGTTTTGAAAGCCACCATACGGGCTACTCGAAGCCAGTGCAGTGTCTTAAGGGCTGGGGATACGTGGTCTCTTGGACCAAGCGCAAGTAGCATTTTGGCCGCCGCGTTTTGTGCTCTTTGGAGTTTATTCAGTTGTTAGGCATGAATTCCAAGGTATAAGGGGTTTCCGTAGTCCAGTCTTGATATGACGATTGATTGGACCGCGGAGACTCTGTTGGGAAATGAGAGGTATGGAAAGATGCGCCTAAGGGTTTTAAGGTGGTAGTGGCAGGATTTTGAGACATTGTTGACTTGGCGACAGAGTGTTAGGTCGGAGTCCAGGGTGGGGTGCATCCAAGATTTTTCACTGTGTTGGAGGGTGTCAGTAAGTTGCCCATGGCGGGTGGCCAGGGTAGTGGGTGCGGAAGAAGATCGGAGTTGCCGCAAACCATGGTTTCTGTTTTGGAGGGGTTTAACAAGAGGTGGCTTTGGGTCATCCAGAGTTCTATGTTGAGGAGGCAGGATGCCAGGTCAGGTCGGGAGTTGGGTTTCGAGTTCAGGAATTTTAGAATTAGTTGAGTGTCGTCGACGTAGTTGTAGCACAGGATGTTGTGTGAACGAATTATTGGTGAGAGGGTGATCAGGTAGAGATTGAACAGGAGGGCGGATAGACATGATCCTTGAGGGACTCCAGTGTCGACTGGTCGGGCTTGGAAGGTAAAGCTGGATAGTGTCGTTATTTGGTGCCTGTCTTTGAGGAATGACGCTATCCATTTAAGAGCGGTTTCATGAATTCCTAGGGAGTGGAGGCGGTCTAGGAGGATTGAGTGATTGATCGTGTCAAAGACGGCCGATAGGTTGAGAAGGATTAGTGCGGCGCATCCCGCGGAGTCTGCTGTCATTTTAAGGTCATCCCAGATCGAGGTTAGGGTGGTTTCAGTTCCGTGACATGTTCTGAAACCTGATTGGGCAGGGTCTAGGAGATTGTTGGCTTCGACAAAGGCATTTAGTTGAGAGTAGGCGGTTCGGTCAATGAGTTTGGCAAGGAACTTGGTGTTTGAGATTGGGCGGTAGTTTTTGGGCTCGAGAGGGTCGAGCGAAGGTTTTTTAATTAGAGGTTTGACGTGCACCATTTTGAATGCATCGGGAAAGATACCGGAAGAAAGGGAGGCATTTATGATAGATCTTGCGTGTTCTCCTACGCAGGTGGAAGCAAAAATTTCTTTAAGGGTTGTGGCTGGGCAAGGGTCCAGTGGTGATCCAGATGGTTTGCGAGCAGATGGAAGTTTGAGAAATTGTTCTGGTGATATTGGACTAAAGGATTCAAATGTTGGGGTTGCGTAGAGGTCGCAGCTGATGGGCTGGCCGGTACGGGCGGAGGATTGCCCGGTGGCTGCAGTAGAGCCAGTTTGGTGTTTAGAATTTTTGTCCTTTCGATAGCCGTGGTGTAAAAGTGGAGGGAGAGTGAGTTGCACAGTGATTGTGACGGGGTCAGGACGGTTGTATTACAAGCCGGATTGGTGAATTCGGAGATGATTTTGTGGAGTTCTTTGCTTGGGTTTTTGCAGTTTAGGATTCGGGTGTTGTAGTGGGCTTTTTTTTTGTGTGTGGAGTCTGGGGTTGTGGGTCGCATTACAAGCATCTCTGGCTGTCCTGGCTCTGGTGAGGTACACCAGCAGAGGATGGAGATTTCCACAACAAGAGTGTCCGGCTGTCCTGGTCATGGTATTCCAGCAGAGGACAGTGAATTCCACGGCAAGAGAGATTGCGGCTCTGAGAGTGAAGAGGGCCGGTATAATTTCCTGGATTTGGCGTTGGGGTACTTCAAGGAACCGTGTGGATTCGATGAAGATTAAATAACGGATAGAGAAGGTTAGTGTCTTGGGCCAGTGTGTTGTTGTCTTTTTGTTGTGGCCCATTTCTTAGGGGTGTGAGGTATAGCTTCCAGTTAGAGTAAGGGGCTGATGTTTGTGCAGGCCGTTGTTCGTCCTCGGTGGTGTGTCTTGTTGTGGCCTTCCAGTTTTGTTAGGTATTGGGTTATTTCACCCTAATTGCCTTGTAAGTCGTTTTGGGGGCATTCCAACAGTTTAAGTTAACATTGTATAGGGGGGTGGCCTTTCCTAAGCCTTAAGCAATGCTGGACTTGAGGGTGGTACACTGAAGTATTTGTGTTTCCAATTTAACAAGGGGTTTTGTTGGACATGGTTGGACTCATGGGTGTAGTTCATAATCACATCATCATTACTGTTTCGTGTGTAGTTCATAGGGGACGTGGTCAGACTTGTGGGTGGAGGGAGTTTAGCATAACTACACTTTGGCGCATAATGTTTCTTTGAAAAATGTAAACTATTGTGTTTTCATGCAAGCTTATGTGTCTTCTCATATTGATATTCATGTCATGTCGTCTCATTTGTCAAACAGTTCTGGTACTGGCTGTTGTGATTCCTTGTTGTTCAAGGGCGCTTGACCTGGTGTGTTTTGGTGTGTAAGTGTGCATGCTACAGCCTTAAGTTGAGCTCATATTTCTGGGTTTTATTCCGCTTATTGTGACGTGATGGTGTGTGTGTTGCGAGCTGGTGTGTGACGCAAATGTGTGGAATGCCTCGTTAGACCAGAAGTGTGTCGGGGGGGGGGGGGCGGCAGTCGTGAACACCTGGCCCTTTTCCCTGTGTTTTTTGGATGGTGTGTAAATTGTGGATGACAGGGTGGGTCCACGGGTTCTCAGCATTGAGGAGGTATTGAGTTGTGGATGCCGGGTGGGTCCACATTATTGCTGCTAAGGGCAGTACGATTAACTCCGTTTTGTGTGGCAGAGGGATGCTTAATTTCTTGGTTAGAGCTTAGCAAGTTGAATATTGAGTTGAGTTATGGTGGACAGTTGGGCGAGTCCACAAATACCATGGCAGTGTTATGTTGTGGCTGGGTTAACCAGGCGGGTTTGTGCCTCTGGTTTTGTTGCGGTAGGTTTGTGTCAGCTGCAGGTGTTAGTGCTTGTTTCTTGCAACGTGGGTGGATGGCCCCCATGTTTTGTTGTAAGAGGGTGTGTGATTTAAGTGTTGTTGATTCCATCTGTTTAGGATTTAGGAGCAGTTGGAATTCTGCAGTGTATCCACGTTCTGTACGACACGGGGTGCCCCAGTGTTGTTCTACCTGGTGTGGGTTGGGGTGTGTTAAGTGTCATTATGTCTACATTCCAGTTCTTATGCAGTGGTAAGGTTGTTAACAATGTTGTTAATAATGTCTTGGTGGAGTTGAAAGGTATTTCTTAGTTGTGTGGTCCCTCTGTGGTGTTGGGCATTTGTTGTGCTCTTTTGAGCTGGGTTGTGCTCGGGAGTGGCAGTTCCGAGAATCTGGGGAGCAGACCAGAGTGGGAGGATGTTTGTGCGATGGTAGTTTAGGGTTTGTTAGGTAGTTGTGTTCTTTAAATGTTATGTTATTTTGCATTTATATAGCGCCTTATGTACCATTGGTATGATCTCAAGGCGCTGGTAGGTTGAACGCCCTCGTGAACCGAAGTTCAAGTCAGTAGAGAGAGAGTCATAATGTGCGTGTGAGCACCGGATATGTGTGCAGCGGCGTTGCATTTCTGTGATGGCTGCTTCTTAGCGGTAGGTGTGGTGGTTGGGAGATCAAGAGTATGTGTTTGTTCTGGCAGGTTGTTATCCAGACCGATTCTGGCTGCGTTAGGCCTGAGGAGAACACCTAGGCTGGAGGGTGTGAAACCAGCTGTGTTTAGATAGGATGATGGGGTCAGGGGGGGGGGAATGAGGCAAGTGATGGTATGAGAACAGCTATACCGAATGGTGTCATAGTATATATCTATTCTAGTTGAGTGGTGGTATAGAGAAGAGAGTAAGCATGGAGATGTGATAAGGTAGTTCATCTTGAGATTGAGCACACTCCAGTAGTTCCATGCACTTCGGCCGTTCCATGCACTCCAACCAGTCTATGCATTCAACCATTCTGTGCACTCCCACCATTCTGTGCACTCCCACTTCTCACTTTGTTCCACCCACTTCTCCCGTTCCATCCACAAACTTCCCTGTTCTATCCACATACTTTGCCCGTTCCGTCCACGTACTTTGCCGTTTCATCCACATACTTCACCTGTTCAATCCACATACTTCACCCATTTCGTCCCTCCATTTCCCTTGATTCATCCACATATTTCACCAGTCCTTCCACATACTTCACCCCTTCCATTCATCAGTTTCGTTAGTTCCATCCATCCATATACTTGACCCGTTCATCCGCATACTTGACCCTTTCCATCCACATACTTCATCCTTACCATCATCTGTTCCATCCATTTACGTACTTCACCCGTTCATCCGTATACTTCACCCGTTCCGTACACCCACTTTCTATGATCCATCTACCTATTTCAACCTTTCCTTCCGCAAACTTCACCTGTTAAATTCATCCAATTTCTTCGTACCTTCCGCACATTACAAACGTTCCATCCACGTACTTCACCCGTTCCATCCATACACTTCAAGAATAGCTTGATCTGGGAGTGGCAGTCCTGGGTTTCTAGGGGCAGCTCGGAACGGTGGTAGTGCATTATTTGTTATTTTTGTTCTTTGTAGGTTTCTATCGAGGGGTTTGAGTACTGTCTGTGGGAGAGTTGAGTTTTGCAGTTAAAGTGGCATCGGGCTTGGTCATTCTGGTAGATAGTGGTTCAACATTTCGGTAGTGGTCCTGTTGGGCCTGTGGGGAATTTTGGTAGTGGTCCGGTTGGCCCTGTGAGAGGTTTCCTTGTGTTGGGTGCTGTGATTGCTAACATGGGCGGCCGTCGTGTTCTGTGGTTCAGTGCTGGTCTTCTGATGACTTGGATAGAATGCTGGTCATATTTCCCTCGTATCTTTGTTTGTTTCCCCAAGGGAGGGGGAAGTGTTATAATGTATGTTTATGAGCTTATGCTCATAACTGGGTATGTAGAATGTTGAGGGTGTCATCCTGTGGAATGTGAAGGCTTAGTGGTTCTATGAGTGACGTTGGGCCTAGCAGTGAGCAAGGGTGTGGGGTGTGGGGCTGTCCCAGTGTTTCTCCCTCCTATCTTGTCTTCTGTGTCCCCCACAATCCTAACATATGGTGAAGGTGCAGGACCTGGACATTAAAGATACAGTAAACTTACCTCGAGTCCCTCATTACTACATTGAGCCCAGCCACTGAGGGGCATACGGCCATTAGCACTCGTGTAGATCCCTACACGGGTGCTAATGTGTGTTTTTGTAAAAATGTTATAAAAAGAAAGAAAAATGTACCTTTAGCTCGACGCTGTACAGTGCCTTAATGAAGACTGTCTAGACGGAGACACTGTGCTGACTGTTGTCGAGCTAAAGGTGAGTTTTTCTTTCAATGTACAAAATAACAAAAATAAAAAAGTGCTCGGAACGCAGCCTTGCCTTTGTGAATACAGCCTGCATTCTGAGCATTTTCATTGGCTATGGGCGCCTCCCAGGGTGCTAATGAGTGAACGATCCAGTACAATCACCAACATGATAAACCAAACAAGGGTGAAGTAAAAAAGATGTGTGCAGAGTAAAAAGATATTTCTAAGAAAGTATTTGAATAGCATGGAGAGGAGCGATTAGGGAGTATTAGAAGACAAGAACTGGGGGACAGTTTAGGGCTGCAGCTCAGCAAAGAAAAACTGAAGCTGTCTGTAACCAGTTATCTGTAAGTTGACTATTGCCTAATAAAAGCAGGTGCAGACCACGTTTACCCATTGTAATCTGTTCTGTTATTTATTTCCGTGTGTCTAAAGGGGGCCTTGTTGGAGGAGGGGTTGCTGGAAAGGCATGTACAGTATTCTGTTTGAAACATGGATGGAGTCGGGTCCTTTCAACGCTTTCAAATGAAAGGGACCTCGAGCATGGAGGGTGCAGGGATTGGGCAGGGGTGGGTGGGGCAGCAACTGCCCCCATGTTGCCAGCCAGCAGTCTTGTAACATGGCGATCTATTCATTTCTCTATTTTCGTTCTGGGGCTTAAAATGGGCGCTTTGCAGAGCTCTCATTAGAAGCTTGGTTTTCTCTTCCCACAGGATATACAGAAGTGTTATCACCTCATTGCCTTCTAACACTGGTTCGTCTATATCGGGGTTTATAGCTTTTCAGTGGGCATTTAGTGTTTAAGCTCCCTGCTGGCTGGCCATCTCGTGATAGTCGGCGACTATTAAACCTACCTTTGTCGCCATTGTAATATGAACAACCCGGGTGCCCGAGACTGTTTTCGCTCTAAGCAGGGGGCCTCCACCCCATACATCTTCAGGCAGGCTCGTTTTGAAACCAGAGGGTGAGGTGCGGGTTCTCGCTGCTATCTGTTTCTTTCTCTCTTTGGTATTTTGGAATCGTTACTGTTCAGTGAAATGCCCAGCTAGATGACACACTTCTTGCACAGGCTACCTGTGAAGCTACTGTGCTAACCAGTCAGTGCCTGACTTTGACTACCATATACATTTCGGTTTGCAGGGTAGGGCGGGAGAGTGTGGATGTGTCGATCAGCTCTGTGGTTGACTGGGATTTAACACGACTGCACAACACTTCAGTGTAAGGCACTGATTTTCCAAATCCCGGGTGTCCGTGCTGCCAGCACCAGAGTCACCGAGCGCCACACTTCGCGGAAGGGGGTGAACTTCACGCGCCTGAGCCTCCCTGCCCATGTGTGAGCGGGTAGGAGGGATCAAGGGGCGGGACGTTCGCCAGAAGAACGCAGACGACCCAGGGAAAGCAGACGGGCATTAACGTTTATGTATTTACTTTCAGGGAAGAGGCGCTGAAGGCAGGGTGGCTGCAATACCGTGGCGGGGTAGAAGCCCGCAGGACGATTCAACAACAGCGCCGCATCGCACAGCTCTGCCTCAGAAGACGGCTTCAGTCTCCAGAGCCCGGACACCAGTACCATCAGGTAACAGCAAACAACCGCCCTCTCGCCTGGACGTTGCGTCCCCAAAAGCGGGGTTGCATCTGCACCCCGTTTCCATGTGTAAGCGTCCCTCTCCGCTATGTGTGTGTTTTTCAAGGTAGACGCAATAATGTTATCTGCACTGTGAATTACAATGCGCGCGGTGCATCCGAAATCCTAGTGTGGTGTGTCTCGCATCTCCAGACAATGACTTCTTTCGAATGAGACCGCATTGGTTGGGTATCGAAAATGCTTCATTCACAACAAAGGAAATGGTTGTTGGGGGCGGAGGGGCATAGCCTGTCTACTCGTATATTATAACGCGTTATGCTTGATCGAGCTGTCCGGAATAGAAACAACACAGTAATACCAGTGACGAGGGCAGGGTGTGCAATGTACAGATAGACAGAGGGAGGAGTGCGCCTTTTTGTCTTCAACCTGCTGCATTGACAAGGCGTTGCGCCGTGTTTCAGTTGTGCTTTATACCCAGATCAGGGGATCTGCAGGGGGGGGTTGACATGCGGGCCCGTGGACGAGAACAAAGAAGCTGGTTATTCTTAATGTCCCATTAATTCCAGTGCCAGCCCTTGTAATCCATCAACTCCCTGCTCTCTGATTAGGTCTGCTCTGCCACTGCAGAAATGTTGGGCTCTGATTGCATTCACGCCACTCCAGTATATCCCCGAGGCTAAACCTGTACCCTGTCAGCCTTTGCGGATTAGGGTTTATATTTGGGGTTGTGGGTTGGGAGATTGGGGATGGACAGTGGGACCGGTAATTCGGATGGTCCACCAGGCCAAATCATCAAAATCCCAGCCAAAAGTAGTGAAGGTGCTTGTTTTTAAGAAACAAGACAAGACAAAACAATTCAGACCTTACAGCTATGGTAGGCCAACTTATTAGTTGTCTCTTTCAATACGACATGGGTCACTTCCTCAGACAGTAGTAGTTGGGGGCAAGCCAGCTCCAGAGAAAGTTGTGCATACCACAAGCTGACCTAGCCCTGCTTGGTGCATGTAAAGAATGGGGCTAAGTGGTTGTTTGCCTTTGTGTTATGTTACTTGGTTTTCTTGTAGGGGGGTTATGCCATCTCCGTGGCATTTTGGGGCATGTTTTTTATTTAATTGTGGATGAAGGCTCACACATTTGTTTGACCTTCTTCACTCCCAAATAAGATCATGATTGTTCAACATAACATGTTTTGTTCCAGGTGGAGGGGTTGAACCACTACATAGGACGTCAACCTTGCTAGCACTGTCCAGATGTTTCTGCAGGCAGCTGTGGAAGCATTCTGTTGGCGTGGTCCTTTCTGTTCTTGGCTGGAATGGATAGGGTTTTTAGGTGACTGTCGACAGGGATAGTCCTTGCTTTCACTGACCTTATGCACTGTGTTGGTTGTACTCAAGGGTCCCTTCCATTGGCCCATCTGTACTACTGTACCAGATCACAGTAGTTTATTTACGTTCAGCCAGAGATGGAAACCTAGGGATTGTGGTGATAATGGAGCCATGTGGTAACCCTGAGGCCAAATTATGGGAGTGGGTTAGTCGGTATGAATAGAATTTAGAGTACCAATATCTTGCACATATTGTCTGCTTCAAAAAATGACAAAGAGCAGTGAAGAGGGCCACATAGTGTTAACCTGTCACCCTTCATGCCGTTTGATAGCATCCCTTATGTTATCAATAATAATTCACTACATCCAGCAATAAGGGCCTAATCCATGTTGAACAATGTTTTACTGCCGGATGTATACCTTTCCAAGGAAAAGTTTGCATTATTGAGGTAAACAAATGCATGTCACTCGAAAAAGGTTTTTGTTTTTTAGGTCCAACCATTTAAGGGACCATTTCATAGCAATGTATTCACTATCTGAAGCAAATTCTTGCTTTGGAGAGAAGGTGTCCTAGTGTAGAGGGGTGATCTTCCAACGCGTCTTATAGGGAGACTGGTGTAGGTGGGTACACAATAAATAGCTTAACCCTTCACTTATAACTTGACCCGCCTCTTGTCTCCAAACACTGCTCTTCTGGGTTCAAGATCACCCCCGTGTACCTCGCTAGGAAGGTCGTAAGGGTAGGGAAGATCAAGAAGTTAGGATAGGCAGGTTCCCCAAATACCCCTAAGCAGAAAACACAAGGTTAGAGTAACTGGAGCACAACAGGGAAGGCAGACAAAAGGAATGCTGGTGTATGGTTCTTATGTTTGTGAAAGCTTACCTTTCCTCTTTCAGTACACCAGCAGGGTTGTTTTTTTTTCTTTCTTTTTTTACAAAAGGGGACAAAACACAAGGCTCTATATACAAATTACTTTAAGTCTAGCAGCTGCGTAACTAAAATATAAAGCACAACAATATAAAAAGTCCTTTAAAAATGTAAGTGTCTTGAAAAATGTATTCAAAGTCTATACAGTGCACTGTATTAAAAAAAAACTATTTACAAAGATCTTGGTTGAAAGACAACCTGGCCAGGGCTGTCTGAAGGTCTTTGGCTGCTGCCTGCTCTCTTGATCTTCTCTCTTCCTGCACTCTTCTGTGCTGACTTTCGTGGCAGATGATGGCAGCAGGCAGTAACAGTGTGGGGGACCCCCAAAGTCTTTGTTTCGGCTGGGCTGCATAGCAAGCAGCAGACCAGCACTTAATGCAGCGTGGGATCCCCCCACAACTCCACTTCACCTGGGCCAGATCTGTCAGGTGTGGCCCAGGTGGGCCACCTGTCAAGGGGGAGGTGACCCATTGATTTAAAATCAGCTCCATGAAGGCTAAAAATACATTGGGCTCTCCCCAGCTACGGAGAGCGCCAGTAATTATAGGGGCCTGGGCCGGCAGGTAGTATGGGCCACGGGGGGGGGGGGTGGCAGCAACAGTGTTCAAGCGTTCCCCTATCAAGGGGACCACCAGCTTAGAGGCCTCGGCTGCAGTGTTAACCGGTGCAGAGCAGAGCGCTTCTAACCCTAATGAAGGTACACCGGGTGCTCCGCTCACGCCGGCAATTATTATTTTCCTTTTAAGAGTAAAGGGACACTTGCAAGGGACCCTTGCGTCGGCACGTGCAAGGCCTCCTTATTTTTTCAATTAGGGATCCCTGGCGCGGTGTCACATGCCAGAGATCCTTTCATTAATCAACTCCCTTACTAGGGGTTTCCCTAGCATTAATTTCCCCAAAGGTATTGTGTTAAACAGAGCGGACAGCCCACATTTCAATCTTCCAATTTACTCATATTGCAGAGTTGATATGGGCCATCCTCTTGGCATAGAAGCACATGTAATTGCTTAAATTGTGCACATGATTTGTGTTATATTGACTAGCCTTAAAGACCATGTGGATCAGTGCATCTTGATTCACCTAAGAGAGCGTATGCAGACATGCAGCGAAGGAAAGTTGTGTATGGCGTGCTGCACCCCTTTGTCCCCGCCCCCCTCACCCCAGACAAATCTGGTTAACCTTGGAAGGGGCACAGCGCTCCACTATCCGGACAAGCCTCATTGTTAATGTCAGCCGGCTACAGTGATAATGGACGCAGTACAAAACTTACTAACATATTGTACTCAGACTGAGGTGTCATCATATCAGATTGGCCAAGTTACTACGCGTGTGGCCGTGAAGCTACACAGAGGCCAGAGCTGTGTCTTTTCACTGACAAATAGTTTTCCATCACTTCATGCTCTTATAAGGTGATGGGTTCCATTCCTGGTCCAGATTCACCCGAACAAGCACAGGTCTCTTGTTGCACCCCTTAAGGACTCTACAGTGGCAAACACTGAACCTCAAGACACAGCTCACATATGCATATGTCCGTTAAGCGAGAAAAAATGTGCACACACTCCAGCAAAGTCCAATATTCAAGCCTTACTTTCCCTTGTCACCATTACCTCCTCCGGTAGAGGGCCAACAAAGAATGGTTGGCTTTTTGTATGGTTTCATGCGTTAGTCCCAGTAAAAGGTTATGCTAGCCATACTCTCCAGGGCAGGCGATGGAGCCGGACATGTGTAAGTGCTGATGGAATGGTATGCTCCAGTGGTTTGCATGAAAATACAAGTTGCAGATTTGGTAGAGTAGGTGAATGTTATGTCAAATATTAATAGTTAATGATCTATGTCCTATTACTGTGTATAATACATGTACTAACAATGCTTGTGTTATGTTGACTTATACAGCGCACCGTTACCATTTGCATGGTCTCCAGGCACTCACATGGCTCTGTAAGAAAGATGATGGGTGGTTTAGTGCGGGAAGAGGGATAGGATAGAGGTTGTGCTCTTCTGTCGATACTTGCAGAACCAGGAGAAACTGGCATCTGTGCGTGTCGGCTTCCTAAGTGTGCTTTGATTGTGTGCACTTTCTTGTTGTGTCCGGAGTGGTAAGGCCTAGTGTTTGGGAATGTTTGTTGTTTGCAGATGTTTGTTGTGGTGGATGTGTGATGTGTGTTTCGTGTGTAGTGTGGCTGGCCCTTTAGGGCGTGTGTGGTATTTGGGAGGTATGCAGGAGAGGATCTGGAGTGCTAAGTACAGTGGCAAGCTTCAGACTGTAGCATGCTTTCAACACAGAGGCAGGATTCAGAGGGTAGCGGTACCCTATTCAATACAGTATCTACTCTTCAGAATTCAGCTAAATGCAATACATTGGGTACCCTCAGAAATTCTTCTAAGTGCAGAACTGTTAATTACTGGAAGATAGATTTGTCAATAACCGTACAATTGTCCCTTAGGAGCCGCTGTTTCTTTTTCAGATGCTATCGAAAGCATAATGCCAGTCCTCACAAACATATATTCCTACTGTTTCACTGCCCCAGCACACTTGTGTTTCCCCCCAGTGGACAGTTGACTGACCCCCTTTAAAATAATGTACCTCTCTATGTAATAATGTTTTTCAAAGACTAGTTACTTCTAACCTACCTCTATTTCGGAGGTGACAATCTTGAATGAGGAACCGGTTATAAGTAACACGTTCTGACTCTCATCTCCTTGGGAGAATGGAGCCGTCGTGGTGCCCAAGTGTGTCGGGATCCTTTTTTGGCCATGGCTCATCAATGTTGGGCACCATAATGGATTGGGGTTTTTGTTCAGTGCAGGGTTAGTGACACCATCACTGTAAAAAACAAAACCATGTGTTTGCAGACACCAAAAACCGTTCAAAACATTGTGAAAGTGCAAGTTTTTTCCAAGAACAGTAATTTTCATTGCAAAAATATTTGCATTTGTATTGAATATACAACATTAAATTGGTGTTAAGACAATGGAATCGTGTAACCTGGTTGTCCAAGGGGGTACTACTCATAGCTCAAATGTATACTTCTCTGCTAAATCACATGGAACTGTTATGTCAAGCAAGCACACAATAATGGTGTTGTGGGAGGGCAAGGGGAAGGTTGTAAAGACATATGTTTTGAGGTCATTTAATCAATATATCATTTGGTCGTTGTATGAAATGAACATTGTAGTTCTGTTATATTGTGACTTTGAAGTGGGTTGCCACATCAAACTTGACAAAATATGTCTGAAACAGTCTCTTCTAGAGGCCTTTGGTAGATTTGGCAAACTGAAATCACATTGAAACAGGGAGGATTGAAACAGGGTCTTGGTGCATTAGACATTAAGGATCAGTTTACGCCTAAAGGCCTCAATGCTGTTGATTCGGAAATCCCTACTCACTATTTCTTGGACATTGGTAAGGTTTCCCAGACTCAAGTGTTATCTGCCATTCACTTCTGTTTAGCATATGCCTCCCTGTGAAAACAAGGCATCTTAACTGGTTGGAACACTCTTGTTGGTGGCAATCTATGGGACTCCAGAAAAGCTGCACAGCACCAGTCAAGGCCTTACAACATGCTGCAGCCCAGTTATTATCTGGTGCTCGTTGCTTCAGTTACATCATAATAGGACTCTGTGTTACACTGGCTCCAAAATGTGTTTTGAAAGCAGAATACCTCCCATCCGAAGCTCTGCACCTACAATTCCCAAAATACTTAAAAACGAAACGTTTGTGCTCTCAGAAGACTGCCATGGTCTACTGAGAAAAGAAACACTTTGCCTGGAAATTCAAAAGCTCAAGCAGAATCAAACTGACTATCCTTCCACCAGGTACAGGCAGATAAACTGGAATTAGTCCCTCCTGAACCATGCCATGCCTAGCAGTTATCATTTTCAGGAACTAACGGAACACTTTTTTTCTCTTGAAGAAACACCTTACAAACAGGTGCTAGTCTGGCACGCTGCCTGCTCCGGATACTGGTCTCTTCAGACGGCGCCAGAATACCTCTCATGACACAATTCCTAATCACCTGAACCTGTTGTCTTCCCCTATTGCTTCTTGGGTGCAGCCCGCCTCCCTTTGCTCCCTGGCACTCCACCCCCCCCCCCCCAGTAAAAGTGCACTTGTCGCATTCACCTGAACTGCTAGCTAATCTCACTACTTGTATCCCACCCTACTTGCTCCTCCAGCCACATATATGGCACGTGATTTAACTGCCAATCATTGTGACTTTTTGCATCCCTCTGCCTCTTCCCCCCCCCCCCCCGCCTCCCAGTTTGCGGTTTAGCACAGCTTCAAGAGCATTGACGGCTTAAGTGCCAGCCTCCACACAAGGATATTCTGTTCAGCATCAATGATATTTAGTGGCCCTTTTCCTAGCCAACCATAAAAGGACCCTGCAACAGCAGCCACCTGTACATTTACCACTGCTGTTCCCCTTCTACTCTCCCCCTCCCCCACACGTCTCCTTTCCAGTATTTATGCAAGCTAATTGCACCCTTATGCTATTTTCCTGCAGCTCTGATAATTTTTTCCTGCTTTTCAATCTGTTTCCAGCTTGTGTTTCTTAGCGCTCTATTAGTAAGGCATGCCTCTTATCCCCCCTGTCCTCCACCCCATCTACCTTTGTATGGTTGCTTACCCAATAAATCCTCACCAGGATCTCTAGAGCAGTCCTGCTTTATCCTGCGTGAGCTGTGTACCCACCTTTTCCAATTTTCCACCCCCCACATCCTGTTGGGCCCACCTAGCTCTCAAGAGCCTCCCTTGCCACCCCTATCCACCCATGCAAAGGGGTTGTGTTCCAGTTGAGTCATGGCCTAGTTTTCCAGCTTGGCGTGTAAAATGTCTGTTAAATTTAATAAATCTTGTAATTATCTAGTTTGGCGTTTTAAGATTTTTAGTGTAAGTACTGTCTATACAGATGACAGAATTGTCTTTCTACCACCGTTGCCTTTTCTTTTCTCTTCACTGTACAGTGCTCTGGTGCCCGTTTGGGCCTGGTATCCGCTATATAAAATGATAACAATAAATAGCTAAATGCCCCCATGCAGGCAACTTCAACAGTCTCATTTGGACAGAGTGCTTCTCTAGCTCTTCACTATTTGCACAATATTTCATGCTGCGTGATATTTTTGCCTGGCTTCAGAGTGGTTTAACTTCTAACACTTCGACTGCTAATGACATGATGTTAGTAATTGTGCTTCTTCGACGCCCAACGAGATGGAGCAGCACATTGTCGGCTCCTATTTCAAGATGAAACTACAAACCAGTCACAAAACACTGCATCGTGGTCTATAATGCTATATGGATTGCGTTGCCAACAACATCCCACCGTGGGAAAATCGAGAGATCAAAGGCTGATGTCTAAGGCCTAGATTTGACCAAAAGTAAGTGCTATTAAAAAGTAGTGCTGCTGTGACCTTAGCAGTGTTAAAGGGAGAAGGGATGCGACCCTGAATAACCTTTATGGTAAGTGAGGAGGGTTCAGGTAGATGGCCAAGTAGGTAGAATGGGAAGAAAAAGGGAATCCAGATGAATTGTTTCCCATTTTGTTGTGATCAAACACATTTCAGTTAATCTGTAACTACTAGGGCCGCTTGCAGTATTTCACTCCTTCAAATACTCAAAACATTTTCTGTTCATGCTCTTGATGATGCTGTTGGAGATTCGGATGATCTCCCTACGGTGGTGCAGTAGTAGCTGTTTATGGAAATGCAAAACATGCAAAGGGGAGAGATATCAATACCAAAGGCTGAATAGATCGAAGAAATACGAACTTTGTTTTGGCAATTAAGGTTCTGCCAGGTCCTTTAAGAATACAAAAATGCATAATGTAATGGGTATGTGTTTCTCCACTTTTTCTCAAAATGAGCCCCTTTAAGCAGAAAAGCTTGCTTCATCCACAAAGATGCCAGGGAGAAGTGAAGTAATTATCTTTGAAGAGCCTAGCATGTAAAATTAAAAGGTATATTTTAAATGCATAAAGAAAAGGTATGTCATAGGTTCTACTCAATTTGACCTCTGAATTTGGCTGATTTTGTCAACAATCGTTAGTATGCTCGAGTGTGTTCTGTGTGCACTGTGATGTTTATCTGATGCAGACTCTCGTGGCACTTGAATATGTGTCCAGTTGCCACACTGAAAGACTTTGTGATCTTACAGTTGTACAAATGTGCATGTTGATAGTCGCTGCATATCTTTAGTAAAAGGAAGGGCGGAGTTTAAATGGGCCCAGATACAGAACTACTCGCATAGTTTGGCATTGCTTGTCACGCACAAGGAGAGAACAGTTAATGGTTTCTTGATGTAGCCAAAGCTCAATAGTCTGCTGGTTGACGTATTGCAGTCTTCCCTTCAGAATGGTGGTGTGTTAAGTTAAACTATAAAATTCAAACTGTGAAGAAATAAAGAAAGCAACACCAGGCAGATGAATACGAGACGAAGAATGGTACTATAATGCAGGCTTAGAATTAAGCAAACATCCCAGTAATGAACACCATCCCACAAAGTATTAGATCTCTGAAGCAATGAAGGCACATTTAATGTTAGAAAATGTTAGAAAAATAATGTTCTCTCTTTCACATGAAATGTTAAGTGGGACGAACTTTTAAGGCCTATGCGACCAAACCAGTACCTTTATCTGGCAGGCTGTAGTGCCTTTACCTTGCTGGAAGGCTCCTGAAGGTAATGAAACCTTTTCTTTGATGCTGAGCTGAGTATAAAGGGCTCTTCTGATGGAATCTGGTGCAGGTGCAGCCTGAATCGATACTGCTAGCAGGCGCTACTTCTGGTGTTTCAGTTCACCTACAACTTTTCCTCGGAGCTTTTCCTCAGAATTTCTTAATGTCAATCCTTTTAGTCATTTTAGGGTCTCGTAATGTTCTTCATTCAGCTCTGTATTAAGATAGCATTCCCATTGTTTTAGATGGACCGCTAGTCTAGGTGGGGGAATGGGGTTCCCAGCCACTGTAAGCCCCACAAGTTCCTTATTGTGGCACAGCTCCATGAAGGAATGAGGTTACCCCAGGTCAACGGGTATGGAGATGATGAGGTTGTTATTGGTAACCATTTCTTTTTTAATGTCTCATATCACATCAATGCTGCTTGAATAACGAGCCTTCTTTTTGGTGTACCGCTTATTGAACTGAGAGAGAAGGAATGCTGAGTGGTTGCTGCCTGGAATGAATCTGCAACCTGCTGGATTCATAGTGGCCTTTGCAGCACGCTGTCACACCACTAAACCAATTTCTGGGCGGTAGAATAACTGCTGCCAAGTATGTGGCTAGATTTTTATTTATCAATGTTAAAAAGCATCTTTTGGTTTTTAAAAGTCACCTTATGTACGTACCTGTGAAAGTAACGGTCGAAGAAGCATGCTTGACACTCCACTTTAGACCCTGTCTGCAGATTTATTTTGCTGTTGGCGCCGACTAGGTAACTGGCATAAACTAAGTCTTCCTATGTGTATCTTGGAGACAGGGAAAGGAATTTTGTTTTCGGCTCCCTTTGGCATGCAGTGTACGTAGACATCAATGTGCGCCTGACACTGCGTCACCTTCCTATCGGCCTAGTTCAGAGGGAGAGCCAACGCACCACAAAATGGGCAAGGGGTCTTCTTGTGATTAACGAGTGTACGACCTGCTCTTCTAGATTAAGAACCCACACCAACCTTGAACATCCTAAAAACGCAGTTGAAGCTCATCTTGCGTTTATGTGAATTGAGTAGTTAGAGATTATTCGTCTCATTTTGATGGCAGACCTTCCTGAAGACCAACCACTTAAATATGAAAAACATGCTTCCCGCTGTTATGTGTCTGCGTAGGCCCGAAATTCTGATGTATTTTTTTGCCTTAGTCGAGACTGTAAATTGCTCGTGTTCAGTGTTGTACCAGTTTTGCAGGTCTGGCTGCCAATGTTCTTGTTGTGGGCGGCACTTGCTCGGTTTCCTCAAGCAGGTTTCCGGTGAGGTACAGACGGAACAGGATACAGCTGTGCACTAACCAGAGTGTTGTTTTTCATGTAATTCTGTCTTTCTGTGTCATGGTTACTTTGCTAACATTCGTGCTGTTAAGTGAAATTTAGGTGAGGGCGGGGGGGGGTTACATACTTATTTTTCTCGCAGGTAAAATGGGGACGCTCGCCCCTTCACTTGTAGAATTAAAATATGCAGACGATTCATGAATGTCAGAAGTAACAGTCAGAAAGATCAGGTCTGTAACTTAATTATGCAGTAGTGGAAATGGAAAAGAAATGCTCTTGGGTGAATGTGCTATGGGGCGGGGCTAGCAGTGGAGTCATGGCAGATAGGTGACAGGCTTGTAACATTTGTTAAAACACGGAACTAAAATGGAGGACTTGAGATGTGCAGGAATTACATAATATACCAACCAGACAATACAGTTGTGCAAAAAGAGTATGGGTCAAGGCTAAGGTGATACTTAAGTCCCCTGACTCCCCTAGATGCTGAGAAAGCTTTTGATTGTGTTTGTCGTTTTTAAATTATGCTTTAGTTCGAATGGGGTTTGGTCAACAATTCCGCAATGCCATTGGTGCCCTACAATATGACATTTTGGCTAAATTATGGGTTAATGATGGTCTTTAACATTTCAGTCATTTAGGGGGAACTAGGGGGGAACTAGACAAGGCTGCCCGCTTTCACCTTTTTTGTTTAACTTGGCTCTAGAGCCGTTATTAGCTTTCATAAGACAGGAGCAGGGCATTTGTGGTTGGAGGGTGAGAGATAGGGCAGTGAAAGTCTTGCCATATGCTGATGATTTGACGGTGGTGTTAACAAATCTAATTGAGGGGGGGATTCTTCTGAAAAGTATGTTAGAGGAGATAGGAGAACTGTCTGGTTATAAAGTCAATTGGGAAAAAGCAGTTGGGCAGACTCCTGTGAAATATTTAGGAATTTATCTTGTTTGGGATACTAAGAGAATGGTGGATTTTAACATTGATAAATTGAAAGAGATTTTGTTGAGACATTCGCAAGTAGGATAGATTGATTTTGAACCATTGGGCTAAAGTCAGTGCTATAAAAATTATGCTCCTACCCAAAGTCTTATATTATATACAATCACTTCCTATGAAGTTTACCAAAAAAGGGCTCAAACGCATTGATATAATATTTACAGACTTTTTATGGGGGGGTTGGTCAAAGGCCGAAAATCCCTTGCTTTACTATGTTACGCCAAGCCAGAGGAGAGGGCTTTGGATATCCGGTGTTGGAAAATTATCATTGGGGATTTTTACTGAAGAAAGCATCATATTATATTAGGGATGGGAAGGGATCGGAACCATTTTGGCTCACGATGGAAAGAGAGAGAGACTTGCTCCCTTTTCTTTAGATTGTTTATATTCATTTGGGAAGTTACCAAATTCGTGGGCAAAATTGGAATCTTTAGCAGTAACAAAATCGGCATTAGTAGAGTGGATTAAAGGTAGTGAACCAAATGTATTTATATATGGAGGAGCTTTAACCCCGGGTTACAGATTGATAGCAAAATGTTAAATTGACGGAGGTGGGCTAATAGGGGTATTTTAAAAATTGAGGCTGTATGGAAAGATGAGAGTATGGTTCCCTTTAATGATTTGGTTGAACAAAACAGATTGGGCAACAGAGTATGGGCGGTATAGATCTTTAGCACATTTAATGACTGAAAGACAACACATGTTAAGTGAAACGATGATTATTAAGCCCAAAATATGTGAATTGTTGATAGTCAGCCGCGTATTGTATCTACATATATTAAGCTAATGCCATTGTAAAGGTGTATGAAGGAGTCGTGGGAGAAGTTGCGATTTGGCGTGGGCTTTAGAACAAGGGAGAGATCTGTCAGTAGAAGTATGGGAGATGGTTTGGAGGGTGACAGTAAAAGCAAAGATGGACTTGAATTTGTGCTATGTTCATCAACGGGTATTGGGTCGTGAATACTGGACACCGGAGAGGATGTGTGCAAGGGGATTGACTGACAATGACCTTTGTTGGGGTGGTTTTTGTAGGAGGGGGATCTTATTACATATGCTTTGGGAATGTGAGAGCGTGATAGATTTTTGGAAAGGTGTTATAGATAGGATTAACTTGGTGGTGAATATTTCTTTTCCACGTAGCTTTATCAGTTGTTTTTTTATCAAGTGAAGGTAGATGTGAAGATGCTTGTGATTCGGCATATTGGATTGGTAGAGCTTTATTGGTGGCAATTAAAGTAATTATGAAAGTGTGGAAAACTAGAAAAAAGCCACAAATTGAGAACTGGCTGACCAATATGCAAACCCTTTCACATTTTGAGAAATCGCAGTCCATTAGACGTAAACGGGAGAATGAATATGTGGAAAGATGGGGATCATTTAATGAAGTGTATGGAAAAGTGTAGGTTGAGGTATTGTAGGTATTCTTTGAGAATCGGTTGCTGGAGGGGATGAGGGGAGGGGTGGGGGATGTATGTTCTTTCTTGTGGAGTTCTGTTTTATGTTGTCTTATTGTTGGGACTAAATAGTGGGTTTTGGTTATATTTTTGGTTTATGTAGTTAATATATGATAGGATGATATATGTATATTAATTTGATTTCTATACTAATTTGTATAATGATGGTGAGGTTTATGGAATAAACTAAAAGAGGATAAACATTTTTTTTTTAAAAAGAGTATGGGTCTTGCTTTATTTCCCACATCCTGACTGGAAGCCTACAGTTGCCAGCATGCAGATTAATGTAATGGGCACATTCAGACCACTCCAAATTGTGTGGGAAATGAAGCTTTGATGTGACCCGTCGAAGCTCACTTATACATGCTAACCTGGGCTCAGTATCTTAGATTAAAAATTGCATCTTTTTACGAAACGGCACCCGTAAACTCCACCCTTCTTGTGCCCACATCCGCCTTACAGTACACCTTCTAAAGCCATCGCCCGGATGAATTCCATGTACCAACACTGCTCCATCTAAAGTTCAGTGTCCAAACTCTTTGACCTGTCTTGCACTGTGCCCGCTTTCCATAGCCTGGCCTAGCCTCTTTCTGAACAGAACAAAGCCGTCCCTAATTTTAGCTACATATATTTCCTCAAACCAAAATGGATGCAAAACCCTTCAGCCAAATCTCTGCACCAACGAACCCACTGCAACACCTTACTCTGAAGGGTTGTTGATGTCTTCACCCATCCTCTAACTTTCCCTGACTATATGCAGTCCCTTACTGCCACAATCAATTCTAAAATATACATTTTTTATTTTATAATTTTTTATTTTATACAGTTGTGCAACAACTCTTACAACAATTCATCCATCCAAATGTTAAAACAATACATACACATTTTGTTCCCCATCCTGGAAAGATAAACAGCCTTCTCTAAACCTATCCACTTTCTCCTGTTTAATTTGCCCTTTTTCCACTACCATAATATTCCATACCTTGTAAAACTTTAAATTTTCCATGTTTGTTTTCTCTTGAACGTTTTTCTGCCGTTGGTGTATGCATCAATTGCCAATCCCTCATTGGCAGTATCCGTGTGGAATGTATTTCTGCGTCAGACCAGCCCATCATTATCTGTATCAGCTCCCTCTACATGCAGTTAATTGGGCCTAAACGGGCCCCTTCCCAGGTTTCCCTCCCCCACATGAATCGGAATCATCCCTGGAATGTGGTGTCCTGCTTTCAAATGTTCAAACATTGATAACAGCTGTGCCTAACACACGCCCCCTTTTCAGGAGTATCGTACTAGTCCGTCATTATAGCTACAGCTCAACTGCCCACTGCACACACTTCTCTTTTCCTGTTTGCATGCCAACTTTACTATTGAATGTCCACTGATTCATGCTTCATCTTCCACTGCGCTGGCAGCATCTGCAAAGTGAAAATGATGTGCTGAAACAAGGGGCAGTGGCATTGTAATAAAAAGCCCAGCTAACCTATGTATCTTGTATACACCGGACTTCCACGACCACTGTATTCCCTCCACTGTAAGGCCTTAGTGCCACTTTCTAATACTGAAAGAGTGAGTCCCAAACTAACTCCCGTCCAACTGAAGCTTGTTCAAACCCTTCCCTCACAATTCCAATACTTGTTCCCCTTTACACCCGACCCTTGCAGAAGTGCACCTTTTCACATTCCTCTCAAAACGCCAATTGCTGGAATGCATTTTCTGGACACACTGCTACGTCTTCCAACTATCCCAGTAAAATTATAGCCTCCTTCCTTTTGGTCACATTTTGCCCCCTGCAATATCATGTGCACCCATTCTGAGTAACTGCTCATCCATCCACTACAATGCGTCCACCCTCTTTCTCCATACCTGCTATGAGAACCAAAGATCCCATAAAACTGCAACAGCAGCAGACGTTTTATGAAAAACATTCACATTGCATTGAGCAAATTAACCCCAATACCCCACAAGCCCCCTTTGAACTCTTAACATATGTCTTTAGTTCTTTCTCCCCAGACCACTCCATAGCCCATTCTTCAACCATTCCTCTACCAATGTACCCAGCCAATGACTCAAACCCCCAGATTTCTTTTTCTTTTATGTATTCATTGGTCTCAACCCCCCAGATTAATGTCTGGTAAAATGCAATCACTACAATGTTGTCACTTATCAGCCCTTGTAGGCTCCCTGTCCATCAAATCGGACCATGACATTCTTTCTCCTGTTGTTTCCCTCTTTACATTCGTCCAGCCGAGCTCCCTGCTATTTTAAAAAACCCCTTCATGCCTTTTTATAGCTTTGCACCAATAATTTAGCCATGAAAATTTTATAATTCATAGGTCCCTCATTCTCTGTTATCCTACAGGTGTGCCGGCATTTTCTTCTGCAGTTCCACTGCATCAGATGCCAACCCATGGGGTTTCACACACTGAATTAAACAGGATGCCCGCTATCCCATTGTCTGTACCTGCCACTGCCACGTGCTTTGTCCTAAACATATGTTCCTTGACATACCCAGCACAAAGAGCTTTTGTAACGTCAATACCCTTTTAACCTTCGCTGACTGCAGGTTTACTATTGCTGTCTCATTGCAAAGTTAATATTTACTCTTGTTTTGTAAATCCTTGCTCCACAAGACCAGGGCTACAACCAGTGGGGAAAAATCCAAGAGGCCAATGTTCAAGCCCTTAACCTACTTTTTTCACCTACCAACTCTCCTTCCAATAAATACTAAAACTGTTTGTGCCAGAGATATCTGAGAAAATGGTCACTCTCCACTGAAAGCTCGATATACACACAATTTTAGTCACAAATAAACTTCAACCGTACCCTTTGAATCCTCCTTAGCTGCCTCCCTGACTTTAATATTGTGGTGTGGCTCTTAGGCACCCAATATCACCCATGCAGCCTCCTATGAAACCTCCTCCCTTGCACCACTACCTTGCAGGCAAAATTGAAGTGTCCATCCCATTAGCCTCTGCATTTTCCACAACTTCACCATCTTCGCTGCTACTGGGTTTTCTGAGAAACCTAACATTTTCACTTTCTCCGCAGCAACCTGTTGCATTTCTATTTAGTCCAGCTCTCTACTCAAAGTTATCCTTTCGCTTCAACCTATCGTCTTTTCCTTTGCCAATGGCACTCCAATTTCTTACATCACTTTCACAGATGTCTCCAGCAACTCTACACTTATCCCCTTCTGCCACAAAAAAGTGTTCAAAATAATGTAAGGCCAGGTCCGCCCCCATCCATCGGCAAACACACCATCGTAGAAAAGTGCTAGACTAGTCAAATAACACAAACTGAACACCCTTTCACCCCTGCAGCAACCTATCTGATCTTATATCGCACCCATACACAAGTGTTTCATGGCGCAACGAGGCAAGGGAGGGGTACAAGGGAGGACAAAACAGCGAATTTACTAAGCCCAGTGACACTGAGAACGCGCAAGTGCAGGGGAGAGGGAAGGAGGAAAGTGCAAGGGGTAGGGCAGGAGTAGAAAGTGCTTAACACATGATCAAAACAGCAACAGGTAGTGCGGCCAGCAGGTGGCAAGTGCAGGAAAAAGGGGCAGCCACGGGTGTCAATGAGTGCAGGAAGGGGACTGTATGGTTGCAAATATAGACCCAAGTGCAAGGGTTGCAAGCGGGCAGTGCTGGTATGCATCTAGGTGGGCAGGGATCTGGGCCCGAAATCAGTGGGTAGCCAGATGCCCAGTGCTGAAACAGACCGAGATCAGCAGGGGAGAGGAAGAGAAGGCAGAAGCAAAGAGGAAGGTCTTGAGGTGCTTCTGGACCGAAGATGGTTCTCCTCAAGTTTCATAGAGGCAGGGAGGCTGTTCCAGATGGAGGCCCCAGCCAAAGAAAGTGATCTACCACCAACTCGTTGCTTGGAGAAGCGACTGACCCTGAGGGAGCTGGATGTGGAGGAACGAAGAGTTCGAGTAAGAAGGTATTTCTGAAGGGAGAGTTGAAGGTATTGCGGACCCAGGCCCCAGAAGGCCTTGTGGACAATGTAAAGGCTCTTGAACTTAATCCTTGCAGCCACTGAGAGCCAGTGAAGAGATTCCAGGGCTGGAGAGATACGGTCCCTGGGCTTAAGGCCCAGGACAAGTCTTGCAGTCCTGTTCTGGATGAGTTGCAGAGGGCAGAGAGTCGTAGCAGGCAGATTTAGAAAGAGGCTGTTGCAGAAGTCCAGCCTATAGAGAACCAGAGCTCTAGAGACAGTGAGCTTCTGGGGGAAGGAGAGGAAAGGAAGACTACCTCTGAGGAGGTGCAGTTGGTAGTTTGACTTCTTAGACACATCAGAGATGTGTGGAGAAAAGGAAAGCGTGGAGTCGAAGATGATCCCGAGGTTCATAGCCTCACAGGTGGGACCAGGGAGAGGGCCAATGGAGGCCGGCCAGAGATTGACAGGACAGGAAGGTGCAGGAGTGCCGATGAGGAGGATCTCAGTCTTAGTGGCATTAAGGCATAGGTTGGTGGCAGCACTCCACTCTTGGATTGCAGACAGACAGAAATGAGAGGGGGAGAAGAGGTGGCAGAGGGAAGCCGGGAAAACCAGCTGAGTGTCATCCGCATAGCACTGAAAATTGCAAAACAGAAAGCAGCAATGCTGTGGGCGAAAGGTGCCAGGTATTGGTTGAAAAGCCAGGGAGAGATGTTGGACCCCTGGGGTACACCACAGGTGGTGAGTGAAATGAAGGAAAGGAAGGACCCAAGTTGGACCTGAGAGGGTCTGTTGGAGAGGAAGGAGGACAGCCAGGCCAGGGCCTGATCAGTGATACCCAGGTTATCACGTAGGCGGTTGAGCAGAATGGCATGGTTGACCGTGTCAAATGCAGAAGAGCGATTGAGTAGTATGAGGACAGAGGGGAGATTAGAATCAAGGTTGGATAGCAGGTCGTCACGCATGTTCAGGAGAGCAGTTTCTGGCTGATCTGAAGACAAGATTGATGGTCATGGAGACAGCCAACAGAATCAGTGTGGAGATTCATACGCATGTAATCCAGGACTCTAAGGCCAAATCCCAGTGAACACCAGAGTTGTCTCGCCACACGCTATGACCAATGTGAGACACAGGATGGGACCATGCCCACATAACACGGCCACTTGTACACATACACGTTCTAAGAATCATCCCGGTTCCCGATTTAGGTGTAGTAGGAATAGTGCTTAATTGTTGGGCAAGGAGGGAGGGGGGAAGTTAGAGAATGGGGCCGGGAATAATTATACGTAGGCATATGGACTCTGCACCGTGCCAGGTCGGCACAACCCACAATGGACAAGGAAGGACCTTGCCAAAGACTTCCTCTCTAGTGTATTGGGGGAGGAGGATTGACACTGGGGGGAGGATCTGGATCGGGGCAAAGTAAAGTGTTCCTCTCTTTGTGTATGTTTTTGTGTACTGTTTGTGCAGAATAAAGTTAAAAAAAAAAATTCTGTGTGGAGATTAAGCTGGGGGATGGCCAGCTTGTCTCAGAGTTTGCCCAGGAAAGGATCGGGCGGTAGTTAGACGGGCAGGAGGGGTCCGCTGTGGGTTTCTTGAGAAGAGTGTGCACAAAAGAGTGCTGTAGAGGGGAGGGGAAGGCTCCAGAGGCAAAGTAGTGGTTGCAGAAGTCGGCCAGGGCAGCAGCAAAGGTGTCAAAAGGGTCCTTGATGGTTTTCGATGAACAGGGAAGAACCTGTTTTGATGAGACTTTCATAGATCACACTTGTCTGGAAATCTTGTCCGGGGAGAACAAAGGAAAGGAAGAGAAAGAGGGAGGCGAGGCGGCTGCAGGGGGTTGAAGGTTGCAGAGAGAGAAGAGGGAAGGGGAGGAGAGGACGAGAGGGTGGATGGGATTTCCTGGGTTTTTAGAGATGAAGTGAGAAGCCAGGGCTATGCAGAGGGCCTAAGAAGGAGACAGGAGAAGTAAAGACGGCAGCAGGATTGGCCAGCTGCTTGCAGATTTTAAAGAGTTTGGCTGAGTTGTTTGATGCTGCAGGGACGTAGACTTGGATTTGGGCTCTTAGTGCGCACAGAGAGCCGGTTTTGCCTTTGGAGCAGACAGCAGGCCAGTTTGTCAGAGGATGCGCAAGATGACTGCCATTTCCTCTAGGCCACCCTACACTTGAGTTTAAAGCTGACTAGGTTGCAGTCGAACCAAGAGTTGCACTTGGCTTTGTTCTTCGAGCGGATCCTCATGACCGGGGCAAGAATATCGAGAGTATCGGAGATAGAGTGGAGCTTGGAAAGGGCAGTGTCATAATGAGTCAGCCAGAGGTGGAGGAGGGGGGAGAGAAAGTGGCAGTGAAAGCCTTAGCTGACACAAGCTTCATGGGCCGGATGACCGAGAAGGCAGGTGGCAGTGCTGGAGCAGGCTTAGCCTGAGGTGTAGAGAGGGAGAGATGGGAGGAAAGAAGAAAGTGAGAAAGTGATCACTCCAAAAGTGAGGAGTGATGAAAGTGTTAGAGAAGGGGAGGCCCGAGGAGATGAGAACATCCAGAGAGTGCCCTGCAGAGTGAGTTAGGCCAGAGGGAAGAATCTGCACACACCAGGCCCTCCAAATTGCACTCTCAACAGCCAATTGTCAAAACTTTATCATCAGTGCTCACCCACACCTTCTCACCAAGGCCACAGTGCAGTCTACCATGGCATAACACATCACACATCCCTCTTCCAAAATCTAGCCATTAGCTGACTGCCTGTTCAGCCATGACAGATGGTGGATCAACCAACTCCCACGCCTCAACATTTGCACCTTCTTTGGAACCGCCCCCAATGGGGAGATAATTAAGTGCTGCAGTGGCCAATCCAAAATGGAGCCTGTTAACCGCCCCTGTTTAACGTCTTTCCCTGTTTTCCACTTGCTGGCCATGTTCTCAGCCCACCTTTTTGTCCTAGGTTACCTATAACACAATTAAAATCCCTCCTGGGACCCTTTCCCAAGCACATGTCCTTTCTGGGTAGAATTGCAACCATTTTTGAAGCACCACCACCTGAACTGTCCTACATGCCCTCTTGCACCACTCCTTCTGGCCCTCTAATTTGTACACTTGGTCCCCTTGCCTCTAGCCGGGCTCGACTATCCCATCCTTGGCTATTGTGACATCTCTAGGTATGGACGGCAACAAGGCTGGCATGGCAGGAACGCGTGGATGGCTGAGTTGCATTGAGGGGCACCTTGCCATGTTCACTTGGTCTCTTCAAAGGTGCCATCACCGGTATGTAGTGCTGTGAGAAACCAGAGGGTGTCCCACTCGCTAGTCCCTGGGGATCTTTCTCTGGTGCTAGGGCATGGCCCTCATCTTTGGATGCAGACCCTGGGGGTGGGTCTGCGGGAGGATCACCTGGGTGAGGGGTCTTTGGGAGTGGCGGCGAGTCAGCTGATGGTGAAATGTGGTATTCCTCCCTCTTTTGTTTATTTTATCCCTATTTCTTACGATTTTCCGACATCCCAACTCCCTCCACCCCCTCTTTTACACAAATACTGGGCTGGGAAAGATGGTGATTGAAAGTAACCAACTCTCTCACATTGTACTGGACATGTCCCGTTAATCGGGTCAGGCAAAGTCAAGCACTTTACTCTAAGTGCATATGCCTAATACCAATTAGCTCTCCTCACACGAATAAAAGGCAATACCTAAAGACACATTATGAGCAAGGCGGAACATGTGGGGTGCATTTATAGGCCCCAAACAGAAGTCCCTTTCACATGAATAGCAAGATTTTAAATACTGAAACAAAAACGGCCTAGTCTTTGTTTTGTTTTTCAAGTAAAATTAAAGAGCCATGTGGAAAGGGGCCCGACTGTCATTACCAATGGATAAGCAGCATTTTAATTGACAAAAGAAGGAGAAACCAACGTTTAGAAAAAGTAAAAGTGGAAAGAATATCACTGCTCAGAGAAAAATGTCAGGAAAACAAAGCATGATGTGCGGGTTGACCAAAAGCAATGTATATTCTGTTTCACCTACAACACCCCAATGACATTTGAAGAGCCACTTTGTCTTCATGGAAAATGTCAGCCCAAGGCAGACCCTTTTGCTGGCTGTGGGCAAAACTTCACAAGGACATCTCCCACTTCCAGCCTGGATGTCACATCTCCCATTGAATGACCAGCCGCAATAAAATGTCCCGCTAAAGGTGCTGAAATTTAGTGTTCTCCAGACCTGCTGGCTCTGAAAGCCTTGATTTCAAGAAAAGTTACCACTTGGCTGTAGCATGATTAATATGTGTGAAAATGGGGACACCCACTTCAAAGAGCAAGCTTCCAACACAGAGGAGACTGATAAAGGTACAGGCTGACCCAGTGAAAACAAATGGCCACAAGGCAGAAATTGCCATTTGTGCCACATGAAGATTCACAATTAGACATGTCAGGGGTTACCCACAGTTTATGTAGATGGGTGCTCCTACCATGTTGATGACATGGAAAAAGAACTGGTGGCTGACATTGGGAATGCCTGGGTGAATGATACCCCGGAACACACTGCTTGTTATGTAATAGGACCCTGTAGTAGTCAGGTTGCAGAATTGATGGCTGTTTATCAAGCCATCCTCACTGGAGTGCACCACCAACTCAATGAACTGGTCATAATCACTGACTCCGATTATGTCAGGAATGGGTTTCTGGAGCACCTCATTGACTTGAAGAATCGAGGCATGCTCTGTGAACAACAAACCCCTAAAGCATGCCAAACTGATCCAGTCAATTGATGATCTGGTGACCTCTAATGAGATGACCATCTATTGGAAGAAGAAAGAGTTAATTCCAAGATGAGAGGCCAGATAAGACTGGGAATGACCTGGCTGACCAGCTAACTAAAACCAGAGCTCTGCAGGGGGATTTCATAGAAACTGATTCCTGCTGGGTGAAATCCAAATGGCAGCTGTCACTAGGTCACAAACTCGGGCTAAAAGCGAACTCTCAACAGCCCAGTGGAGTAAAGATACCCAAGATGGAGATTTGATCACTGCACAGTAAGAGGATCCTATCATTGTGAAATGTTATCGACACATTGAAGACCCCGTAAGCGTTCCTCTAACAGAGTCGGATTATGCCAGTAAAGAGGGTCTCTGGGTGTTTATGAAGTTTTCCCAGATGTTCCGGATCCAAGACGGTTTGTTGGGAAGGAGAGCCATATCTGACAGTGACCAGTGGGGAGTACCTACCTCATTGTAAAGCCTGATGTTGAACCACACCCATGACGCAGCCACTGCCGGTCATAGAGGGTTTCATACAACATTGGAAATCTTGGGCGAGGTTGCCTACTGGCCACACATGGGCCAGGACCTCGACATTTACCTAAAGGGGTGTTGTGTGCGCTCAATTCCAACCTAGTTCATTCACACACAGAGCTCCCATACAAAAAAGGGGAATGACAATACCTTGGTCAAATTTGCAAGTTGATTTCATCAGGCCAGTGATTCGCTCCTCTAGAGGAAACAAGTACATGTTGACTGAGATATGCTTGTTTACAAAGTGGGTAGAATGTCTTCCAGCCCCGAATTGTAAGGTGGAGACGGCTGCTGCACTGATGATCAACCACATCTTCTCTCGTTTCGGCCTCCCGCAAAGGATTGAGTCGGACAGAGGAAGCCATTTTACCAGTGAGGTGATGGCAAAGATGTGGGAGCTACTAGGGGTAAAAGGAAAACTCCACATTGCCTACCGCCGGGCCTCAAGGGGGGGTAGAGAGATGCAACAAAACAACCGTAAGTATTTTAAAGAAGTTTGTGGCAGACTCAGGACCCAGTTGGGACATCCGATTGCTGCTTGTCCTGATGGGTATTAGTTCTATACCATCTTCTGCAACAAAGATGTCTCCATTTGAGCTCATGACCGGATGAAAAATGGTGTTACCGCAGCATCTGCCCTCAGGAGGACTCAGGAGCAGACACTGATAAATGCATCCACTATTAATGCGAACATTGAAAGTTTAAGGACACACCTCCTTCATTTAAGAAAGTGGGTGCCGTGCTACACTCTCCAACCCAAAGATGGAAGGGAAGGCTGGAGTGCTTAATCCCAAAAGAAGGAAGAAAAAGCGGTGCCATGCCATACCCCCCAACCCAGAGATGGAAGCGGAGACGGGAGCGCGCACTCCCTGATGAAGGAAATTACGCCCGATGAAACCCCACTCTGCCTGCTCTTCCCCAACATAGAGTCATGGAAGAACGGGGGTGGGGCATGTGGGGTGCATTTAAATGCCCCAACAGAAGTCCCTTTCACATGAATAGCACAATTTTAAACACTGAAACAAAGACAGCCAGGCCTTTGTTTTTGTTTTTCAAGTAAAATAAAGAGCCATATGGAAAGGGGCCTACCTATCATTACCCATGGATAAGCAGTATTTTAATGTACAAAAGGAGGAATCAAAGATCCCTGTCACATGGAAAACAGGATTTTTACACATTGAAAACAAAAACAGCCTGCACAGGTGTGTGCATATAAACACGGGTTTTAAAAGTAAAAATAATATCACTGCTCAGAGAAAAATGTCAGGAAAACAAAACATGATGTGCGGGTTGACCAAAAGCAATGTATATTATGTTTCACCTACAAAACTCCAGTGACATTTGAAGAGGCACATTGTCTTCATGGAAAAGGTCAGAGGCACTTTGTCTTCATGGAAAAGGTCAGCCCAAGGCAGACCCTTTTGCTGATGTAGGCAAGACTTCACAAGGACATCTCCCACTTTCAGCCTGGATGTCGTATCTCCCATCTAATGACCAGCCGAAATAAAATAGTCTGCTAAAGGTGTCGGAATTCAGTATTCTCCAGACTGGCTGGCTCTGAAAGCATTTACTTCAAGAAAAGTTACCCCTTTGCTGTAGCGTGACTAATATGTGTGAAAATGGGGGCACCAACTTCAAAGAGCAAGCTTCAAAACATGATAAAGGCACAGGCTGACCCGGTGAAAACAAAAGGCTGGAAGGCGGAAATTGCCATTTGTCCCACATGAAGATTCACAATTAATTTAAAAGGACTTTTAAATTTTAGGCGTTTTTCTCAACAACCATAAGACAGGTGGATTTCATTTTGTACCATTTATTTATTATTTATTTTTTTAAAAAAAAATTATTTTGAAAATAAACAATACAAACCAAACTTGCAGCATTAATTACAATGGGCTCGAAAACATCAATTAACACTCGTTACTGCACCCCAATTCCCCCCCCCCCCTCCCGCTCAAGAACTTAAAAACATTTTGGTTCAGTATCCACTGCGTGTGGCTGGGTATCGCTTCCTTCCGAGGCTGCAGGGTCCACTACTGTGCCAAACAGTCCTGTAATTAACATCCTCCAAGCCGACAGGTTACCTACATCTTCCTCCCCGCAATTGCTACATGCCTCCTGCCATACCACTGTTTCAGCCTCCGCCCATTTTTGCATGTCCCGCCACCATACCTCTATCCATGGCTTGTGGCATTGCTTCCAGCTCACGGCTATCCTTCTCTTAGCAAGCACATATGCCAGGTCCCTCAGTTTCCCAAGGTGTTTAGTGTTCCGTGGTCTGGGAAACCCTCCCAGCAGGCAGGCCCAGGCCGTATCTAGGTGTAGCGGGACCCCTTTGTCTGCTAGTTTCCGTGCCACTTCCCCCCCCAAAAAGCTTCGATCATTGGGCAAGACCAGAACATGTGTGTCATATCTGCGTCTTCCTCATCGCATTTCGGACATGCTTGTTTTCCTGCGTTCGCAAACTTAGATCTTCTTTTCGGGGTCATATAGGCTCTATGCGTTATATATAGCTGTATTTGCTGCAATCTAGCATTTCTGGACACTTTCTTATGGTATCCCATGGCCCGTTCCCACATCCCATCGGTCAACTGCGCCCCCACCTCCGCTTCCCAGTCCAGCCTCAATTTCAGCAAGTCCTTCCCCACCCGGGTCATCACCACCTCGTATAATCTGGAGATCTCGTGCCCTCCCTCCGATATGTCATATATCGTTCCAATTAGAGCATCTGGTTCTTCCGCCAGCACAGTCTCCGGCCAGGTTTTACGGATAGTCTGCACCAGCCTAAGATACGTAACATATTGGCCCCCATGTAGCCCTGTCTCTTCCCCCAGGTCTACGAATTCTTTAATAGCCCCTTCTTGCCATATGTCTCCCAATGTGGCCAGCCCAACCGATTCCCAATAGGTCCTGATTATCATCCTAAGCTGGCTGTCTCCCTTAGTTAAGGCAACTAGCGGCACCTGTGGGGAACACGGGCACGGGCTCTCCATCAATTGGCATGCTCTGTGCCACATCTTCCTTTTTGTACCATTTATTTATGCCATTTTGTACCATTTTGTACTATTTTGTACCATTTATTTAATTTTAGGCCTTTTTCTCAGCAACCATAAAACAGGTGGATTTCATTTTGTACCATTTATTTATGTAATTTCCAGGTTATTTTGGGGGATATAAAATTCATCTGCCTGTGACTCTGGGAACTGTAATGGCCAGTTAAACTAGGTTTCTGGCTGATCTGAACATGCTTAAAATGTGAGAGTTGGTGAGCGGGTGGAAAATGAAATTAGGTATATGCTTAATAATTTACACATTCATAATTGTGCTTATTATGGAAATGGCAGAAAGGTGCTACATGGCAGTGCTACATAGTACAGATTTGATGGTTGGCTTATCTAATTCTCCATGATTAGCTGAATCAGAAAATGTTTGGTATTTCAGTTGCTAGTAAAATTATGAAGCTGTGCTACATAATTCGTTTTTGCCAAAAGGTTGAAAGGAGGACAAAGGGCGATTACAAATAGAATTGCCATATCTTGCTCCAGACCACTGAACCAATCCTGACTTGGAGGCTGGGTTTGGGAGGAGAGAGGAGGGTAATTGTCCAATCTTAGTTCCAGGGAGTATTGCCGGGTACTTCCCGCTATATAAGGGGGACTGTAGGAGAAGAAACACAGAGAGGAACAGGCAGAAAAAGAAGAAAGACTGGGACAGAAAAAGGAGAGGAACGGACAGACAGGAGACAGACCAAACCAAAAGGCAGGGGAGTCTGCTGGCCCTGAATCCTTTCCCTTTATAGTGAGGATGGGGGGGGGGGGGGGACAAAACTGTGTAGATCCTTAGCCTATTTAACCAAAAATATTAATTTAATTTCCCATTTGGCAGAACGCTATGGGATGAATTTTGTTAAAATTCGAAATGAACAAAGCTCACTTCCCAGTATGTGCTGAAAACTATAGCCCATAAATGAATTGGGTAATCCTTGTTGTCCAGCTGACCCCGACATCTTTAAGGAAGATGGGTGTCTTTGTTCTTAAATCAGTCCAACCTTTTTATCCAGCTTCCCCAATCCAGGCCTTTCAGTAAAGGGGGGTCTGAAATCCAGAATTCCCCAAAGCATTTCAATTTTTCTGTGTGACTTCCCAACATAGACCAAAGTAAGGGGGTGTCTGAAAAACAAGGATAAATCGCCCTGTGTTTATTTTAAACCAAAAGTGTGGGCAAAATTATAATTGTTGTATGTATTTTTACCAATCTTGAAATCCTACTTTTATCCTTTTAAGCCTGCAGGAAAATCAAAATCGCACAACATTACATAAGTGCCTTTATTGATCAGTGTAATTATTTCGTCAAGTGAAATTTGCAGAAAGTGAAGAACTATGATGGTCTTCTTTTTAACTCACTTTTGTGATTTATTTATGCTGAGAGAAGTTGATTGTGTTGTGCCACGGATGAAGTGGTTTTTGAAATTTTTGTGCTAATTTCTATTACTTTGAATTTAAATAAATACCAATATATTTCCCGTACACCGGCCTGGTTCTTGGCTCATTGTTAGCTCAGGGCAGAGGGATCAAAGGGGCATGATATCTGTCTGAAATAGGACGAAAAAAAAGAATCTGTTAAACAGTTTGTTGCATAACCACATGAGTGAGGAGGGAAGGAACTCCCAGTGTTGAGGCTGGTTTCTCAGTAAACCGTTACAGACACTAGTACGAGCTGAAATTCCGGGAAGAAGGCACACCTACTGGAGCAGGGCAACGGACCAAAGGACGAGAGCAGCGGGTTGAAAATCCAGGTTTTCCCTACTGGAGGTTGTTTCCTTCGACATGCCACAAAAGACATGTGTAGAAGGCCAGATCCCACAAGTGAAGATTGCATTGTTTCAAGGGTGCCAGCGACTTTCCCGGTTCAACGGAAGAGTTGGGGAGTCGAGGCCAAGCCTGTGGTACTAACCTTGACTCGTAAATTGGAAATGGCAAAAACAAGAAAGAAACGAACACAGCCGGTGAGTTGGCAAGCGACTTGACAGATCGGTGTGTGTTAAAGCGAATGAAGTAGAAACATGATATCGCAAGTGTAGGCTGCACGCCTGTGAATAAGACGCATAGAAAGGCAGACAAGTGAGTGAACTTTGTAGCAAGGACATCTGTGAGATCAGTGGTACTAAGTAACGGAGTGGTCCAGTGGAAGAAAGTAGCCCACTCGAAAGTCTCAGTGAAAGATACATTGCTTTAAGCAATAAAGCGAATGAACAGCAAAAGTGAAGTAAGCAAGAGTAAAACCTGAACTTTAAGTCGAAGTGGTCCTGCAGTGGTCTGTAAAGAAAGACACACACATTTGAAAGTCTTTGATCTCCGAGCCTGACAGAGCGAGACCCGAAGTATAATAAGCTTGAGGATGGGAGCCCCCTTGCAAGTTTGTGTTGAACTGACGTGAGAGGTCTGAGCCCGGCTGAGGGGGAACTTTTGTGAACTTTGTGTTGAAGTACTATTTTGAAAGTCAAGAAAAGAGTCTTTAACATGGAAGGCCAGGCGGGCCTCAATCCACGTTTTGGAACTGTTTATAGTGTTGGAAACCGAGCCAGAGTTTGTCATCCTGCCTACAGGGACAGCCTTACTACGCAATATCTAACGTGGAGACGAGAGCTGGTTCAACCACATTTATTCTTTTGAACGCTGATTTTTCCTTTGCATACATTTCTCCTTTTTACACATTTTGTACAAGAGATGGGGCAGGCATTAGGTTTAGTTGGCATAGGCCATTTTCATTCGACGGACTCCAGTAGGACTGTTTTCTTATTCGTTTGATGGTCGAGACTACTCCCATCTTAGTTCTATGTGAAAGTAGGAGTTTCTCCAGCCCCAACATTTTCACTAAAGGTTTTACAGATTGTATTCATTGTGTCAGTGTCATACTTGCGATATCATGCCTCCCCTACAGTGCATTGAGACTACTCAAATGTGCCAGTTAAGTGCAGAAATGTGTTGTGTTGTAGCAGCCTTTTAGAATTTTTTCCATGTTATTAGAAATTAATCAATGTTTTTTTTTTTTCAATTTTGCTATAATTCGGTCGTTCTAGGTAGTGTGGAGAATCGCCCCTCTCAGTTTGTAACTAGCTTGCTGTTTTTTTTCCTTTCTTTTTTTTTCAAAACTTTATACATTTTACAAAATAACCAACAAGTAACTAATGCAAGCATTCATGTAATATCAGAGTTACAATTCCTTTCTGAGCAATCAATGAATACACTAACACAACTTAGAATCCTATAATACAGGCTTGTACTATAATAATAGTAAAATGGCACAATCCCCCACTAAGATACATTTTCATTGGACAAAATACCCACAGAGCACATCGAATGGCGACACAACACCGAAAAAGAGAAAAGAAAAAAGATAAAAAGAAATAAAAATACATTTAAAAAAAAGAAATGTACACATACACTCCCCCCAACCCAAATCCCTCCACTAACCTACTTCACACGCAAGTGATTAAATACCTACCCACCATAGAGGCTGCTAAAAGGTGACCAGAGTGCTAAGTAATCCTCCTATTTATTTAGTTTTTAAAACAAGACCTTTTCAGATAACACTTGCATATCACTCACCCAACTCTCCACTCCTGTTTTTTCCTATTTTTCCACAATGTTAATATGTTTTACAGCCACTACTAGTACTTTGTCAATCCATTGACTCTACTGCCTAGCAATCTTACACCATCCTCTATTGGCTAGTAAAAGGACTTGCAAAGGCATCCTAGGAAAGTTCATTGATAATACTGTATCCATTCTGTCCAATACACCCCCACCCCCAAAATTCCTTTTGCCCTAGAACAATCCCACAGCATATGCATGAGTACCCCTCTCCTTACCACAACCTCAGAAAACAGCATTTTCAATCAAGCCCAAACCATGCATCCGCACCAGAGTCCAGTACAGACATCCCAAAACTCTCTGATGTGCAAGTCTCAAATTCAGATCTAACGTACTCCTAAAACCTACTTGTCCTATCTGCCCCCATACCTCATCCAAAATTTCACAACCCGGGTCCTCCTCCCACATCCCGTTTTTGTCCAGTAATCATCAATGAGCGGATCCACGGGCATTTGCTTAACATATGTGCATACGTGGTGACGAAGCAAATCTAGCACGCCCTGCTCGCTGGGTTTTAAAATGCACAGGTTTTCAGTTATCCTCCCAAATGTGTCTTGGGAGAGAATCCCCTCCCTCAACCCCTGTATCTCCCAGCCCGCCTCTAAATCATGCACCTTCCTGGGATGCATTTCCGTGGTTGGGAAAATGCATCTGCACTGACAACCAGAATGTGCTTTTCTGTGCAAGGAGAAGCCAAACACTCGGAAATGCACAACATAATGTGAATATTTCTACTTCTGCATATTGCTTGTGCATATGCGTGACTTGCACATTACAGATGATCAGGAACCAGAGAAAAGGGGATCTCCTGCGCTTTTCTCACATGGCCATTCTCTGTGGAACTAGTCTTCAATTGCTGAAATCAATAGATTTGGCTTCGTTTTCCTAATTCCAGTGCACGCGAGGAGCCTAAAATTGGCTGCATGCAGGTTAATTCTAAGGACTTCTAATGTTGGCAGAGAGGCACAGGGAATGATGGATTGCTTTGACCGGGATCACACATTTTGTTCCAGAGAGAAGTCTGGTCTAGAATGCTAACATTCTGGTTCTAGTTTCAACATTAAAGTACTCAACCAAGTTCCTCTAAAACCTCTCTATGAACTGTTTGCAAATTCCCCTCTTTTATTTTTGCGTTGTATTTTTCTTGAGCATAGTTCCTACTTTTTGTTTTCTGTTTAAAATGGCAAGGCCAAAATTACTGGTAGCTAGAGAATAGCAGAACTACAAAGGTCCTGATTCACAGAAGTGTTTTATAATGGCGCAGCCCCATTGGAAAACGCTCGGTGAATCAAGCCCTATAGTGTTTACATGGGTGTGAGGTATATCTTATGATTATCCGACAACGTAGGTAGGAGAGCATGGCCTAAATTCTTGTGGGGGCTGGGGGCATGCTCTGTTTTTCCATATACATGCAAGGGTTTGGTTTTGTAATATAGCTGCAGTCGCTCACTGCAAATGTTTTGCTGACTGGGATCAAATGTTTGCATGTTTTTCAATTGCACTGAAATGGTTATAGAACAAATTTCAATGAAGTAGTTTTCATTTATAGTGCCCATTAGTGTTAAGGTTCTCTTTTTCAGGTCTGAGTATATGGCGTAAGGCTCGCCTTGATTTCGTATTGCTTAGGAGAAAACCCATTGTTCTGCAATGCGATTGAATGGGGAGGGGGGCCTTCATCGATGGAAAATTCAAACTTGCACATAGAAGAGCAACTTCAAGATCCAGGAACACAAAATACGGCTGTAACGGAATGCCGCTTTTGTCCTTCAGTTTCCCTGTCTTTGGCCGTTCGAGATGCAACTGGACCACTGAGAGAGGCTAACAGGGGAAGGGTCTGCTCCTTTTAAAAGAAAGCTAATGTAGACGGGGGCAGCGATTATGGCTGTGTTCGTCAAAGATGTTGTTAGAGTATAGTGGTGTCCTGGTACTCTAAGCATATGTAGGTTGCCAGTGTGAGAGGATCTTGTCTTTTCCGCTCTTGCTAGAGAATGTTTTGCTCTCTTGCCACTTCACTTACATGCACGCAATTGGCGACATCATGGTGCCGGTCCACTGCTCCAGAATGCCTTTGATTCTTACAGTTCTATGGTGGCTATATTATGCAAGCTTCTTTCCACCTCCAGTCGCCCATTGTCCTCCCCTTGCTTTGTAGCGTAGTTGCTACTTGTCCCAACATTTACTATTTAGGCTTCAACTAAACGGCTCCAAGACTGTTCTTAAAACTGCATCAATGTGTAGTTACATATGTCAGTGATGGAGGTAGGGGGGCGATGGAGGGGGCAAGAGAGTTCATGGGTAGGGGAGAGCCCAGGGACTGGCTTGGCATGTGAACCAAATACAAGCCAAATAGCTAAAAGAATGGCTGTTTAAATCTTGAATCCAGGGGGCGCTGTTGAGCACCGAACAAGATGGCCGCCTGAGGCGAGAGCTCCGCGGCCGGCAGATCACTCTATCCTGATTTTAGGCATTTACAATCTACTACTTGAATCAGACTGCTACGATTCGTGAGCTGCGGGACCAGGGACCAACTGGCCCAAATCCCGAAGAAAATCGGCGCCGGTAACCCTGGGATCGAGAACTGCCGCGACCATCCCCCATCACCCATGTGACTGCGTGCCGAGATCCGACGCCCGAGGAGGGTCAGTCGGCCCAAGCCCTTGGAACTGTGCTGCCCCGCCTCTCCTGCGGAGGCCTGTGAGACGATCGAACACTTTAGCGTCGACGACCCGGAGTGAACCACATGATTGCCTGGGCCATGCGGCGCCGACGCTGAACACCGAAGATATTAGAACTGTAACCGCTCGTGCGCGGGCCTGCCTCCAGGCTGGGCGGCTCCTTCCCGGGCCCTCATTGACTCCTACATCGGCCTCCATCCTGCACGACCCCCTCGCTGGGCTCTTTTCTCCCCCCCTCCAGCGTGATCTCGGAACCCAGGGTAGAGCTGCGACACAACAACGGATGCCGGGTGCTGCGCTTCCCTGTTGGCCTGGACTAGACTGCTGGATCCGTGGCGGCCGCAAGGTACGTGGGGGCTGGGGTGGCTGCCACCCCTGGTGGTCTCGAGGCGGAGATAAGGTCAGATTAATACGTTGATACCGACCACCCGCGCTCGATAGAGGACGCCCTGTTATCGGCCTGCTCCCGCCGCGCGCCTCACTGTGGTCCGACCCCGCTTCTCCTCTTCCCAGGGCGCCTGACTTAGGACTACCCTACCAGCCCTTGCTGCGGAGGCCTGGTCCCTCTGGGGGCTATACTTTGCTGACACCATCGGCTCTTTCTCCCCGGAGTCACATCACTACCACAATGACAAAAGGGACTGGGAAAAAACAGAGCTCCATCAACATGTTTGCGAAGACTGCGGTCGGCCCTGCTGAGGAGGTCTCTGCACAGGCCCCTGTGACTAACTCAACCCCTGCTACCTCAGAATCCCAGAACATGATGGACTTTATCCGTGAAGGTTTTACCACGCTCCACTCGAAGTTAGATGACATGAACGGCACTATCTCCTCTATTAAGGCCATATTGAGAGGACTGACAGTCGAGTGTTGGAGGTGGAGACCAGAGTGAGCTCCGCCGAGGACGGCCTGGGAGCGCTATGTTCAGAGGTCACGGCGCTATCCAACCGCGTCCTGAAGGTGGAAAAAAAAATGAGGATTTGGAGTCTCGCTCGAGGCGTAACCACCTCCGTATCATTGGGGTCCCTGAGAGTGGCATTACAGAACCAATGGAAGACGTTTATAGAACACACATTGCTGTCGCTTCACCGAAGCTCTCTCCACAGTTTGCCATAGAGCAGGCACACCAGGCCCTGACGACTAAACCCAAGCCAGGAGCTCCTCCACGACCCAATATAGCGCGTGTCCTTAACTTTCGAGACCGGGATGCCCTCCTTAGAGCCGCAAGACTCAAAGGCGAACTTCTATTGGATGGAGCAAGGATACACTTATACCCTGACTTCTCGGTGGCCGTCCAGCGGGAGCGCAAAACTTTCCTGGCAGTGAAGAGAAGACTCAGAGATCACGGAGTCAAGTACTCCATGTTATACCCCGCTAAGCTTCGGGTGGAACACAACAATCGGGTGTCATTTTTCACGATTCCGGAGGAGGCCTCCAGGTTTATTGACAAGCACTTCCCGGGTTGACCTCTATCCCCAGCTATTCCTCTACAGCCACTCAGTTCGCCCGTTGGGGTGCGCCGACACCGGCTCTCTCCCCGACGCCAAGAATATACCACACTTGTACCTTTCAACGATTATTGGTTGGATTACTCTACATGATTGTGCCAAGTTAAACTGTGCTGAATATAGTTATCAAGTCACGTCCGAAGCCTTATTGCGGGCACCATGTTCTTGCTGGATCTGCCACAGGCCCGGAGCGGCGTCATCAGTCCGGCCCACAGGCCCCCAGGCGTTGATGCCACTGGTTTGGATTTGGTTCAGGGGTTTTGGGATTGTCATTCCTCTATTTGGGGGAGGGATGTGGGTGAGGGTGGGTTGGGATGGGTGTTTTGTTATAAAAAAAAAGTTTGGCTTTGGCAGCGAGGGTGGATCACAAGGTAATGCTGTGCTCTTGAGGCTACAGGGTTGCTACATCGGCTCACTGGACATTATCACCCTGCCGATTTGAGCGTTGCCGCTCCACCGACGGAGGTCAATCTAACCTTCATGAGTTGGAATGTGAGGGGGCTTGGCAACTTTAGAAAAATGAGACGGATACAGCTGCACGCGGAACGCCATGGAACCAAGATCCTCTTCTTACAGGAGACGCATGCGCGCTCTGAACATTGTTTAAGATTTGCCAGAACCTGGGGCCCCCAGAGATACTTCACCAACTTCTCTACTCAAGGTCGTGGGGTTATGACTATTATTCATAAGAGTCTTAAATTCACACTCCTCACATCACAAATAGACCCCCAGGGTAGATATGTATTACTCCATGCTACACTCCAGAATAGGGAGGTGATATTGCTGAACATCTATGGTCCCAACATAGATGACCCGGAGTTTTTCACACACCTCACATCCCTTCTAGATGGATTCCCTTTGGTTCCTATTCTCTGGGGGGGGACTTTAACACCATTTTTGATACAGACCTTGACAGATCTGGGTCCAGGCCCCGCCGGCTCTCCAGGGTGGCCTATGCTGCACTGTCGTCCTTCCCCCGCCTTGCAGTCGTGGACGCATGGAGACTACTCTACCCTGATTCCCGTGTTTACTCCTTTTACTCTTCAGTTCATGACTCTTATTCCCGAATTGATAGGTGGGTAATCTCTGACGTGTTGGTCAAAAATGTAGTACAACTAACGATTCCCCCTAGGACCGTATCGGACCACTCCCCGGTGACCATCACCATGTGCTGGGGGCTAGACGGTGACCGCACCAGACGCTGGAGGATGAAACCCCACTCTCTCCTTGACACTCTGTTCAGATCGGAGCTTGAGGTAGCCATTGAGGAGTTTTTTTAAATAAACAAGGGCTCGGTGTCCTCGCAGGCCACCATATGGGAGGCCTTTAAAGCATATATTAGGGGCACAGCACTGTCTAAAGAGAGCGGCATACTCAGGACAATCCGAAGGGATATCGCTGCCAGTGAAGCCAAACTATCGGCCCTGGAGGCCCAGTGCTCACGGTCTTCAACCCCTGCGACCCTTGCAGCCATAGGGGCGGAACTAGATGTTTTTCGGTCTCTAGCAGATCGAGAACAAAAATTCCTAGATAACCCCGGCCTGGCGAGGAGATACGGTGAGGGCGAACGCCCGGGCCGCCTCCTGGCTAGACTCGTACGCCATGAGCTTGGTCCTCCACATATACCTGGGATTGCTCGACCAGATGGCTCCTTAGCTATTACATCGCAGGCCATCAACTCGGAGTTCCTCGCTTTCTACGAAGCCCTGTACTCCAAGTCGGATGAGGCCACGGAGGCGGAGGTGGATTCCTATCTTGCGGCTCTCCCTCTAATGGTCCTTTCTCCCGAGAACGCTGGCTCCCTCGATTCTCCACTCACCCCTGAAGAGTTTACTGAGGCGATAGACTCTCTCGCTTCGGGGAAGGCTCCCGGATCCGACGGCATCCCGGTCGAATTCTATAAAGCCTATAAGACTCTCTTACTCCCTCATTTAATAGCTCTCTGGGAGGAATCAGTGGAAGCAGGCATACTCCCCCCATCACTCCGCGAAGCCACAATTACGGTACTGCTCAAGCCTGGTAAACCTGCTACCCACTGCAGCTCATATCGCCCGCTTTCCCTCATTAACTGTGACACGAAAATCTTCGCCAAAATGTTAGCGACCAGACTTGCTCCTGGAATGCCATCTATTATACACCCGGACCAGGCGGGATTCATCCCGGGTCGCTCCACCGCTCTAAACCTTAGAAGGCTCTTTAATATAATTAGCAGGATCAGCCCCGGTGTGCAGGCGGTTGCCGCGACCCTCGACATGCAGAAGGCGTTTGATTCAGTCTCTTGGAGATACCTCTGGCGGGTGCTCGAACAATGCAGATTCGGGCCGGTTTTTTGCTCCTGGGTCAAGGTACTTTACTCAGGGCCTGTTGCCAGTGTCCGCACGGAGGACAGATGCTCTCCAATATTCAATATTTCCAGAGGAACAAGACAAGGCTGCCCGTTCTCTCCCCTGATTTTCGCTTTGGCGATAGAACCTTTCGCCGACATGCTTCGACAACGACACTCGCACAGGGGGCTTCGCTCGGCAGGCCAAGCCGATATCGTATCCCTCTACGCGGATGATGCACTCCTCTTCGTGCGGTCCCCCTCCACTAATCTACCCCCGATACTGAAAGACGTCATCTACTTTGGATACATCTCAGGCCTCAAGGTGAACTGCGCAAAATCTACGCTCTTTCCACTCACGGAATGCACCCCCCCCCCCACCCCACCGACACCATGGGGTTTGCGTGGGCACAAACGAAGTTCACTTACCTGGGGATTGAAATAACACGTCAGTCCGAGGCGACCCTTGAGGAGAACTATCATAACTACCTAGCGCACCTGGAGACTAAGACTCAGGCGTGGAGTAAATTGCCGATCTCCCTGGCAGGCAGAATAGGGCTATTAAAAATGATAGTGTTGCCCCAACTACTATACAGGTTCACAAATGTCCCCCTGTGGCCGGGCGAGGGTTTCTTCCACGCATTGTCACGCAACAACAACTCTTTCCTATGGCACTCGGGCGCGATCAGGCTCAAGCTCGGGACCTTGTCTACCCCGATGGCCGACGGTGGCTTTGGGGCCCCTGATTTTCTTAAATACTGGTTGGTCTCTCAAATCCAATACACGTCCTACTGGTTCAACACAGTAGACCCCCCCCCCCCACATGTTAGACTCGAAAAGCTAGCGGTCAGCGACCGTGACATCCGCTCCCTGGTGATACAGCCCATCCCTTTGACACGGGATACACTAAATCCGGTGGCGTGTACCTCCCTGGCGTTAACGAAAACGTGGAAATTACTAGACACCCCTCATCCTTTTCATGGCAACCTCCCACTGTGGAACTTTCTCCCCGGGATCCCGCAGGTCCCTCCGTCGACTGTGCGTAGATGGGCTGAAGCGGGATACGAGTTGCTCCGCAATGTATTCGAGCAGGGTAACTTTGTTGAGTGGCCCGACCTACCGATGCCCTTGAGGGGAGGTCCGAGTGCATGGCTTCAGTATTCAGCCTTACGTAAAACTCATGTTCCCAGCAATGCCACCGGACGATCCCGCCATTGAGGAACTGACCTCCCCCATGCCTACCAGAGGGAAAATATCTAGGCTATAAACAATGATCCAATCCAGATCCATTTCGAAATTCACTGGGCTCAGGCGGGCGTGGGAGGAGGACCTCGGGGAGGAGGTGAGTGACGACCGCTGGGCTCACATGGGTGCCCGCATACACCAGGTATCATTCAATTCTCGGTTCAAATTGATCCAACTAAAGGTGTTACATAGGTTTCATTATACCCCGAGCAGGTTGCATCGTATGCTTAGCGATCATTCCCCAAGATGCCCCAGATGTGGACAGGATGGCGCCGACTATATACATATGATCTGGGCCTGCCCCCGACTCTCCCAATACTGGGAGACGGTGTTCACAACCGTCTCCGCTGTACTCGATCAGCGTATAGACCCCTCCCCAATGAAGGCTCTATTCCATGACTTCCCTGGGCTCCCCCGAAATTCCAAGAAACTGGCCGGCCTTTGCATGCTCCTTGCGGTGCGAGCCATCCTGCTTTGTTGGCTTCGCCCCGCACCCCCCACACATACACAATGGCTCAGAGCTCTCACATGGGCCTCAGACACTGAGGAAGCGTGGTCCTGCCTACAACCAGCTCACTCGAGGCCCAGGGATGTCTGGGTCCGGTTCCGCTCCTATATGTCGGAGTTAAGTGTGACGCCGGATACAACTTCCCCAACTACCACACCCACTCGCACAGGTGGTCTAACCTGAACTGAGGGTTCCCCTATACTGCGCTCGCTAATGTATGTGTCCTGGATGGAAAATGTTCAAACTAAACGCTCTGACTGTATGCCTATACTGTTTTAAATGTACCTACCTTGGATTTACCTTGTGTATTGCACGCCTGTGTTTAGCTGCCAAGCTGTTTAATAAAAAAAAGTTTTAAAAAAAATAATCTTGAATCCAAACACTCCCCAACTGGTGACCTGCTTGGCTTCACCCCAACACCTGGCCCCTTCCTGCCCCAGCACCCACATCGAATGTGGCCTCCTACCCCGACAACACAAATCCTCTTTTCTGGCATTGTGTGTCCACACTCCCTCACACAAATCCTCTACCAAGGGCTGCAAGGATTTGAGAGGTGCAGTTTAGCTAAAGAAGAGCAGATCCGTAATTTGCATGTGCATTGATCTCACTCTAAAATACACTGCAGAAAACTGTTACACAGAGTGAGGGGGGAGGTAAATATTTGAAGTTGAAAGCTTCTAGCCATCCTTAAAAAGCCCTTGTCACCTAAATTCTAAAGGGTAGGAATAGAGGGATATTTTGAACGGTGAAGGGAAGGGATATTTTCGAAAGTCATAGCAGTCGTTAGTTAATAGTGTTTTTCACTGAGTGTTCAGGGCCCGTCAGTCTCAAAAAGAGATACTTGAACTATGGTTCAGGTTAGTCTCATAACTTTTCAAGGCTGGTTATCCTGTAACATGCACTAGTGAGTGGTGATATCAGTGTGTCTGTGTGCTTCTATGAAGTGATTTATGTTAGAGATTTTTATAATGCACCAAATCACTAGCATAGGTGTCTCGCAGCGTCCAAGCGTTGGGGTTTCCATGTCTGATCGAAGAAGTAAATATTGCAGCCTACAGAGCTCTCCCTTGGTGCTTCCTCTATATGACGCTAAAACAAGCAACACTTGCTATACTTGCTAGACAAAGCTACACTGTGGTTAAATCCAAATTCCTTGTTTGTTCGAATGGGGTGTGATGTAACACCCAACAATTTTCTTCAACTTTGCAACAAATTAAATTGGATCATTCCATTTTTTGAATCTCAAAAAAGTTTGGATGTTTCATTTCCTTAATTGGCTCACCAACCAATCTTTCACAAACTAGGTTGGCGCACTTGAGTTTCTTTCTCATCACTACCTATTTATCATGTCTGATTGAAGCCTGGAAAAAGATGCCTTAAAATAGAGAGGCAGCGATGGGTAGTTTGGAAGGAAGAGGATAGGGGTAAGGCATCCGAGTGGAAACTATGGCAGTTTTGTTAATCCAGCCCCTATGTTAATGTTGAAGCAAAATAACAGTGAAGGCAGATTATCTCTTCTATCCCCTGAATAAAAATGTTGCACTCTGTGTGTGTGTGCACGCGCGTCTCTACATGTGCTCAAGCAGACTATGTATGTAAGAAAACTCAATTGCCCTGGATGTATATTAAAAGCTGGAGGGTAAATTCCAGAATCTTTATTTCTGGGACTACCGACCCCGAGGATCATGGAAAGTCTAGTTAATCTCCGTATGTGTAGAACTAAGTTGCCGGGTAGGGAAGGAGTAGAGAAACCATTAAAACACGAAAAAAATGAAAAATAAAAACATTCTGCAGAGGCAACTAGTCGCCATCGATCAAAAGCAATCAAAATGAGACCATGAAAACCTTGATAGGCGAGTTAGGTTCTAGTCTTGTTTCCTTGCTTCTTTTCATTTGTATGAGCTGAATTTTGATTGTACTCTCGGAAATGAAGCAACCTGTTGGAATTAATTGATTTTGATCCCATCGGAGAATTGCTGTAGAGCTTCGGGAAAAAAATCAGATCTTTTCAATGAGGATTTGATGTTTACTCCACCAAAGCGTTGTGGAATAGTCATGAACGCACCATCTGAGTTGAATTGATTTCATGTGGACAAGCGCTTCGTTTTTCCCTAATAGCCTACCCCACTGAATCTGAACTGGCCACTTGGTGCACAAGCAAGCACAATTCCCCCCAACCCCACCCCCAGGTTGCTACACCTGTATAAAGCCAACTGCAAAGTCCTTGCTTGGTTAACAGTTCTCCCAGTACAATTCAAAGGAGCCTGCTCCGCTCCCATCTCTGTGTGGTAAGAAGCTGAATAGTCTCTCCACAGCCACCAATCTGCTGAGCACAAGTCAGGGTCCCGGCATGCTGTGGTTCCATGAACCGAAGCATCTCCCCATTGCTGATTGTCTCTGAACATGTCCTTGGCGGATTACACCTGGGGGTGCTCATCTGAATGTGTTGGAGTGCTTAAAGTTGTAGTTGTGAGGGAGTGAAGTGGTAAATGTGAATTGGGAAAGTGCCCCACCCCACATTAAACCCTACCACTCGGAGGTCCTAATAGTAAACCGTCAAGCACAAACAGCTCCCCATGGTCAAGTGACTCCACCCCGCTAACAAAGGCAGCAACTACTAAACGGGGCAAAACGGTACAAAGAGCTGATGGTGGTGTAGCCTGCTGTATTCTAGCCCCCCCCCCCAAATCAAGGCCTTTCCACTAGACCTCTACAGTTCTCTCTACAAAGCCATGCCTTTGCAAATCAGAGATTCAACTTTTTATCACCTCCGGCCCCTACCCACCCATCTGATATGAGCAAAGGCAAGGGCTAGGGCTCTCCACTGTTCCCTTGCAACACACTTCTACCCGAGGCAGGTTTCAGTAAACCCACCTTGCTCCTTGCTGCCTCCCACCCATCCTGCTATCCTCTGACTTAAATGACCCACCTCGCTCCTGGTGCGCCATAAACACATTGACATGTGTCTTCTAATTGATTTTGCCCCCTTCTACTCTACCCATTCCAGATGGATCCTTTTCACCAGAAATATCCGGTCATCCGTTTAATCCTCTCTGAAGAAAGGAGTTCAGCATGCATATTCTGCCCTCCAATCCTGCCCTTGTCGGATAAATCCATTAACCCTGCAGCAACCCACCCAGCACTTAGTCAATGGAAGCATGGCCTTTCTGCAACCGGTTGCAATCCCTGCTTTCTCCATGTGATTTCTTTTGTTAAATTGTTTTTTTTTTTAAATGTATTCACCCCCAGCCCCGCCTGGATTTATGCACACCTTTCTATTACTTCTATCAGATGCCCCCAAATGATACCATCCCAGAATGTCAACCCCTCATCACTCTGATCCCAATTCACTTCCCCATGATCCCACTGAATTAATCTTGCTCCAAATTGTGGGACAGCTAGAAGGGAAAGCAAGACCCCACTGCTCACAACAGGCATGTAATTGATGTACCAAGCTCTGCTCATGTCTCCAGGTGCTGGATACCCCTATAGTGCAACCCCCTCAGACCCCTGGGTAAAACGTCAAGAAAAGCTGTGCAGTCCAACGGTGACTGCCGACACCCTGCCAGTCGTGACAACTATATCCTCTAATCCCACAATTATGTCCCAACTTCCCAAAACGTCCCACTAAACACAATAACTCCGGTGTCCTACCACCCCACTGGCCAACCATAGTCTCCTAGTCCGCTGCACCCTGCCCTCACCTAAAAGACACCACCACCATGTCCCCTTTAGGAGTACCAGCGGCCCCATCCGAACAGAAGGAAAGCCCATGCAGAGCCCTGGAACTATCCTCTAATCTCTACTATACCCACAAGTAAGGGCAATCCAGGACCTCAAACCTCCCCAATTCTTGCCAGGTACAGCCTTTCACCCCCCCATCCTAGGTCCTCAAACAAACTGGAACACTCTTTACCCTCCTCACCCCCCCTCCCCCCACATCCCGGACAAACAACCAGATAAAGGGAGGACAATTGATGAGACCCCTGTGTAATCGGTGTGCCACGCCCCAGCCACAACCAGCGCAGCATGGCATGCACAGATGCAAAAGGCGCCCTCCTCTGCCATGCCCTCCCGGACTACCAGTGCAACAAGCCCTCGAATTACAGCCCCTCAGGACAAAGGGTGGTGTGGGAAAATAAGAACACAGAGCCATGATATTTCCTGGAGATGTGTTTTAATTGCATCGTTGAGAGTTACAATGCAATTACAAATACGATCAACACCAACAGGGACGCCGCGAAACATCAGCAAGTTCCAAAGACAATGAGGGAGGAAAAGGGAAATAAACCTGAGACCTGTAGGGCTTTGAGGCTTTTTTTTAAAAAAAAATCTTTTTTTTTTTTATTTAAACAAGGCAGGGTTAGCCCCTACATTTCTTTTGTTCAGATGGGGGTGGGGGGCTTTCACTTATAAGTGGGGACAATACATCTGTCAAAAAAGAATGAAGTGAAAAGCCACCCCTCCTTCAGATTTCCAGTTCTAGTCGCAACTCTATTTCTGGTACAAATATGTCATTACAAATGCACCACGCCTTAGTGTTCTTTTTTGTGCTTACAAGGCACTTTTTTTATGCTTTTTAAGCATTCTCCATAGTGTCTCATCATATTCATTACATACATAACATGACACACGTTAAAAACAATTAACGACATTTTTTTCATACAAAAAGTGCTTAACTTGTTTTCCAGTGTGCCTCTCGTGGGGTTAGTAATAAAAGTGCTTTCAGTACAATCAAAGGAAACCATATCATTTAAAAAAAATGTCAATTTGTTTATGGGTGACTGCTAATAACCTACGGAGACTTGTCTATCGGAAAACGGCGTAGTGTCACTTTTCCCTTTCTGGACCACAGTCTTGCATTGGTAATGATTGCACAATAACGTTTAAAGCACCCGGTGGCTACACACAAGTAGAATTGACCAAAAACAACATCCCTGCAACAAGCTGAGCAGTGGCAACTGTGAACACTTATGTGTAGCCACCGGGTATGACTTGTGATTTCCGGATGTTTGTCTTAGCTGGCGACCGCTTGTATGTTTATGAAACTTCCATATGCCATTCGCCTTCTCTCTAACAACTTGCATTTCAATGCTGTTAATGTGCTTAAACTGATTGACTTGGTTATACATGTGTCCAAGTTGATGCTCCTTGGGTTAAAAAACCTTTACCTCGAGTGGATCTGAGATTGAACTAGGGGGGTTGGAGGGATGATTTTATGGGTGGAAGGAGACCGAAGACTCCACTGGGGAATTGGGAGGGCGGGGGATTCTTGGTTTGAGACATTTTAGAGCCTTGCCAAAATACGTTTGTAGGGTTATAAAGATGTACTTTACTTTTAAATCGTAGACTCAAAATGGTATTGCTAGTCTCTCACCCCACTCTTACAGTACTACAAGTGGTATAGCAGCGATGGGAGACGGACCAGAGGACATGATCTAACGTGTGGAATTGTATTAAAGGAAAAAATAAACCTCTCTTCTATCCCTACCAACTACAGTGATGATGTTGTTCCCTACACTAAAAAGTAAAGAAAATAATAAAACCAGTGCTCGTCAGTATATCTTGGAAAAGGCTCAGCCCTCTGTCCCAAACCTGATCTGTCCTATACTTTCCCTGCCACTAATACCCTAAATACCCCTGCCCCTAATACCCTCATTTCTTGGCCCCCAGCCTGCCAGCAACTCCACAAACTGGGTGGTTGTAGCGGTGGGGCTCTACAGCAGTCACCCCAATTACCAGCAGAGAGACACTCGCCCCTTTAAAAACTCCCCACCATTAGAACGGAAGACTCACCAATGGGGCAAAGTTTACTGTCTTTATTATCTAACAAAATGACAGGGATCACGCTAGAAAAACATGAATTCCCCAGGGTTCTCTTTGCCTGAGCGTGTCCCACCCAGTTGTATCCGGGTGTGACGTTACAAAACCAAGCTCCGTCCTCAAAACCTATTGGGCATTCACATTGGTCTTTTTAGGCGAACTAGGTATATGTTGTGCACTATTGGATAGCCATATCTGGTGGCTCCTCTTGGGACCACCTCTGCATGTTTCAATTTACAATGTTGCAGGGAGACCATTGGCTCCTGCAACATATTACATCTTCATGTGAAAGGCTACTCTGGATTGGGCAGAATGGATTCTCCCAGCCCTGGGACCCTGGACGGTTACCAGGCTGAGTGTACATTCTCAAGGTAGTGAGAATCAACATGCAGGGGCTGCGTGTTCCCTAATGTTGCCACCTCTGATCACCTAAACCTGGGAGAGTACATTCAGTTGGCAGTTCGTGAGCAATACTTGTATTTTTCCACCTGTAATTACGTTGGAACAGCTTCTCGTTATCCATGTCGAGTAAATGGGCATTGTCTTGTTCTTCCTGGTCACGTGTGTAGCGGCCACAAAATGGAGCTCTCTTGCCTGTAATTATGAGGATTTTAGCCTGAATTTCTTTCAGGTGGCTTATCGTTTTAGTAACCAGGAACTTTCCTGTCTCCACTCGTCCTTAGCTGGGTGCATCGTTTCTGCTTGCCTCTGGCTGCAGCGCTCATACCAGCCCTTCCATGTGCTCGAAGCTTGTCTCCTCTTCCTCATTCATTTCAGTGGGCGTATAGCTTCCATAGTTTTTCTTATGGCTTTTCATGAACTTCATGTCTAAATGCAGGTACGTCATGTCAATGATGAGGTTTTTGATTTCTTGATTTGTGGTCAGTCGACGTGTTCGATTGATGGCATCTCTATCTTCTCCAGGTCATCAACTGGGCATGGCCTGAATGGCTGTCTGAGAGAGTAGCGTTTCTCACATCAGAGATACATCGACAATGGCGGGGAAGGGCCTAAGAGTGAGTTGCATCTGTCGTGTCTCAGTGTTCGGGCTGAGCGTCGTGTGGGGCCCTAAAGGCCATATTTGGACCTCCATCTTCAATTCCCCCCTCTGGTCGACATGTCGACCACACTACCTACATGACTCTCTCTGTTCACTTGTAACTTTGGGAGCCAAACCTTTGTATCCCTCTGAAATGTCCATGGTATTTTGCATGGTCATCCAAACTCCATGTCAGGTAACTGAATTCCCCCCGGTGGCACCAAACCCATTTTGCCCAATATTCACGGGGTGTTGAACACCGCTTCAGCTGGGAACAGAGGGCACTGTCATTTGTGATTTCTGCGTATTCCGTGACTTTGTCTCTACATCTTCTTCAGTCTCTAACTCTATCAATACTTTCATCCCTATGGTCTTTTAAATGGTGTTTTTTGCATTGCGTTATGCTTACCTAATGACACAAAAGGCGAACAACACTAATACCAGGGCTGCCACCAGTGCCTTCATTCTATTAGCCAGCCATGTTGGTATCCATGAAAAGATATGATAGTCAGCCATCGTCTTTTCATACAGTAGTTGCTTCTGCGTCCATCTTAGCATGCAGCTCTGATAACCGGGTAATGGCCTCTGTCAGGGTCCCATTGTCTTCATCATGGGCAGGAATAAATGTACAGCAAGAAAACCCGATCTTGGTGCAAACGCCTCCCTCCATGGCCGTGAGGAGGTCTAGAACATACCTGTTCTGAAGAGCCATTAACCTCACTGCTCGCAGCTCTTCCTTGATGGCATTGAGCCCTTTGACAGTTGAATTTATCATCTGCATCCGCTCCCAACACGTTATTTGGAGCCATTTGGCATTTGTGCTAGTTTGGATTGCTGGTACGATGGACATGAAGAACATTTCCGTTCTGCTGAATAGTCTGTGGTGTGGTGGCATCGCATCTAGGGCCTCTTCCATTTTTGATGATACATAGTTCCCTCTTTTTACTCCGGTAAACCCTACAGATCTTTTTCCTTTGGAGAGTATCCATTTTGGGGAATCCGTCTGCGTGTATGTCCTTCTGGGGCACTGGGAATGCTGGTGTGCTGAACTGCACAAGTGAACAATTTCCTCCCCAGTAGGGTGGCAGTTGCAGGTATGCTTTTGACCCGCAGGCCCAGTAGTGATCCATAAGCACTGCGATTCTGACCTTCAGCCTGGTACCTCAGAGATCTGCTTACACCCCTTATTCTCTCCATCCTCTACCGGACCATCATTCTGGAAACATTAAAGAAGTGCCGTCAAGTGGTATGATGGGTATGGGCCCTGCTTCGATTTGCACCATGCACTTGTTTCCCAATCCTTGAGGCAATTGGCATTTTCCCTTTGCACTACTTTCACTGGAACTGTTAGGAGCGCATGTGCTTTGCTCCCACCCTCTCCTTCCTTCCACCATCTGCTGTGTACCTATGTCCATATACTAGCATCTGCGGTCATTCCCAGCATCCTGGCATTCCTTCTATGTCGCTTGGTCTTATCCTGGAGCACTATAACTCCTTTTGTCACTACCCTTGTTTCTCCCTTTTGCAGGCCTTCAGTGACCTTACCTGTGGTCTTGTTTGTACTCCAGTAATCGTCCATTTCTTGAGTCTTGATGTAACCCTCTTCATACGGGAACGTCTTTCTGGACATCCATCTTCGTGTGCCCATCTCCCTTGGAACCAACCTCTTGTGCATAGTGATTCATGCATGAGGCTTTGTGCTCCAGCCTTTGGAATTTCAGTTGCTACGAATGCCCTGCATGCACTCATAGCATAGGGGATGAGAGAACAGATGTAACGGCTCTCTCCGGTGGTTTGCCTCCCTACCTTGGCCATGTGTTTATACCACATGTTTTTTTTAAATAAGGGCTGAATCAGTTAGATAATAATTTACCTGGCTGAAGTCTACTTCTGCACTGCGCTTACTACCTTAGCAGTGCTTATCGATAGGGGTTACATTGGTAGGGATTCATGTTTGTGCATGCGCAAATGGCAGTCTTCGTAGAACAAGGATGGTAAAGAGCAGAAGGCACAAAACATTATCACAGCGTTTCGAATTACATTCGCTATTTTGTTTTACTGGGTGTTTTCTTGCGTTGCTCTAAGGGTCTCTAAAACTCACCTGAAAAGTCTCAAAAATGCATAGTTATTATGTTGGTGTATGTTAGGTTAAGCTCTTGGTCTATAGTACTGGCGAGTGCTGCGTAGAACAATCGTTCCCACACTATATGGATTCTCGATCACTGAGTAGCCCCATGATGGATGGGTACCTGTGGGTCAACTGTGGGTAGGTCTGAGCCACATAAAACAGAACAGTGTGAAGAAACAACCGTGAAGGAATCATCCGCACTGTCTTTGACTGTATCACAAATCTAGTGAAAGACTCTTGAAAAGACAGTCGATTGGGGACCATATATCTCGTACAGTCTGTATTTTATTTCGATGAATACCTATTGTAAGGAAAGGATAATGTGCCTAATCTAGGTGTATGTATTGTCCTTCCCTAACTCTTTAGTCCTGGACCGGGTTAGTCGCGGTTGTGGTGTCGGGATTTTCACAATCACCAGTATGGTTCACCTGTGTTTTCTACTGCAATGACTTGCGAGGACCTTTCCGTGACAGGTTTTTATTTGTACCGGGATGAAGATAGGGGCCAGACTCCCCAGATGCCACCCTGCCTGGAAGATGTTGCTGAGGCCAGGTAACCACCAGAGAGACTGCTGAAAATACACAGCAGGGGTCAGAAGTAAAGAGAGAATCACCCAAGGCAACTAAGGAAGAGGCCAAAGGCAGAATGGTGAAAAGTAGCGGGCACAAGGATGAAAGAACACCCAAAAACGGGGAATCCAAAACAAGAAAGAAAGGGGACAAAGCCAGGAAGGGAAGAAGGCAAGGACACAAGAGAAAAGCGCTGAGCAAGGTAAGGAATGTAACTGAGGAATGTAAATGAGTGTTGAGACGTGGGTTCTCCATGTCAGTGTTCTGTATTTGTAAACAAAACCTGCAGGCAGCAACTGGCTTATGTTCCTGCAGAGAACTAGAGCGCACATTCTGCTTCTGTATTTAACCGCAGCGGGCCACGTTGGGATAAATAATACCGCCCATTACTCAGGGTGTCTGTTTCCAAGAGGACCATAATGACCATGGCCTGAAGTTTATGACGGTATGCCTCCTCTGATATCCAGCCCCACCAGACTTGCCCGGATGTAAATGATAAAATCGTCAAAGAGATAATGGAGCATGAATGTTGGAGACAGGCTCCCACTACCGCTCACTGGGAGTCTAGCCTTTCCACTCCACTAAGTACTGAAGACGTCCTCTTTGGTACCGCGAATCACATAACCTTGCAACTACATATTCAACTTGTTGATCATCAGTTACGACAGGATGAGGGACACTGGCTTTCTTGAAAGTCGATTGTTAAGGCTTTAACAATGACATGTGGAACACCGGATGGATCCTTTTCGAAGTCAGAGGTAAGCGAAGACAATAGGCAACAGGACTGATCACCTTGTCAACAGAAAATGGTCCATAATAACGGACAGAGAGCTTGTTGGGACGCAAATGCCTGGGAAGATACTTAGACAAGAGCCAGAATGAATCACCAACATAATAGAGGGCAGTCATTCGTTTTTTGTCAGCATACAATTTGGTAGTCTCCCTGGCTTTGTTCAAATGTTTATGTTCAAATGTTCTTTGGCTTGTTTATGTATTGAAGTTAAATTGGAGATCCATGCATCCACAGAAGTAATATCACTAGTTTCACTGGGGGCTGAAGGACACATTGTTGGATGATAACCATAATTACAGAAAAGGGACCGGTCTTCAGAGAGGAGTGATTGGTATTATCTTAGGTGAATTCTGCAATGACCCAATCATCATTCACTTGGGTGGAGAAACCACAGACATTGTTTGAGTCTCTGATTCAATCTTTTGGTGATGCCATTACTTTGAGGATGGAATCCTAAAGATAAAGCCATCTTTATCCCCAGAAAATGACAGAACTGCATCCAAAACCAAGATATATATTGGGTTCCTCAATCGGAAATGATAGTCGATGATCACCCATGTAGACAAAATATCTCCATTAGGAATGGATTGACCATTTCTGTGCCTGTTGAAAGTATAGCCAGTGGAGTAAAATGTGCCATTCGAGAAAACGAGTCAATGGTGACCATAATTGGTGATCACTAGGTTACGCGTGCGCATTGAGGAAAGAATCCTGGAATCTGTATGGCACCGCAGCGTGCCATGTTTGGAGAAGCAATGCCACCCGTTACTCAGTGTCATTTTCCAAAAGGGAAACATCTGGATGATTATGGGTGGGCACCGCTAAGTTTTAAATAAATGTTTCTGTGATAATACTCAGTTATCGGAGTACACCTTGAGACCTGGGCACAAGGTTACAAATAACTGGGAAAAGAACTACAACCTAACCTATTCCTAGGTGCGCTCACTTCCAGCTCTCCTCTGGAGTTGCATTAAACATTGTTAGTATCAGTTCTTCTTATATGCCATTGAAATAAAAATAAAAAGCAAAAGGCTTAGCTAGTTCATATTAAGCCCCAATTCTTGAATTGTCAATTCTTGGAGGGAAGACATTCATAAGAGTATTAACCACGTGGCCATGCAATCAGTGCCCCATCCCTGAAGATGGACATTGTCCAAAATTCATCAGCAATTACAATCAGTGGCACTGTTTTTCTAAGATGCACTTTTCGCCCTTCAAGAATTGACAATTAAAGAATTGGGGCTTAATATGAACTACATAAGCCTTTTGCTTTTATTTTTATTTCAATGGCATACAAGAAGAACAGAAACTAACAACAATAATATTTAATGCAACTCCAGAGGAGAGCTGGAAGTGAGCGCACCTAGGACTAGATTAGGTTCTAGTTATTCTATTCTCAGTTTCCAAGAGGACCATAGCGACTACGGCCTGAAGTTAGACTTGTGGTTGTTCTGATTTGTCTTGTTCTTCTTCTTGCATCGAATCGTCTTCGTTTGGGCACGAGGAGGTCTCAACTTGCCAGGGCTTAACATCTCCAATGTAGTTCCAGAGCTTCTACCGCTCAGAAGGCCGGACAAAGTTTCTCAAGAGGACTGTGTCCCCAGGCTAAAGTAGTGGCAGTCCTTCATTCGTTTCTTGGGTGTTATCCTCTTCACTGTTCTTCGACCTCTCCAGCCTTGCCTGCAGTTGGCGAGAATTGAGAGGCCCTAGCTATCAAAGAAGCGACATACGCGTGCATTTAATTTCCAAATACATGGGAGATAACATGGGTGACGTCAATGCCCTAGTGGGAGGAGCCAGGGGGAGTTCCATGCGCTGTCTAGTTACCACATCATGGGGCATTAAGTGGTGGTCGGATCCGGGCTGATTGCGCATTGCAAATAGGGCTAAGGGAAAACAATGGAGCCATACCTTGTTTTAAGGTGGCTTTTATTTTTACAATCTTTTGTTTGAGCAGGCCATTGAGGCGTTCAAAAACCCAGTTTGCTTGCAGGTGATGGGCACAGGAGAATTTATGCTGTATCCCCAATAGAGTTGTGATGTGCTCAAAAGTGTCATTTACGAAATGAGGTGCATGGTCAGACCGCAGGACCTCACAAACCCCCCGCCCCCATCGTCAGAATACCTCTCTAATGAGGAATTTCGCGGCTCTGAGAGCATCAGGCTGTGAGCAGGTACAGGCTTTGATCCATCATGAATAAGGGCACACAACCACTATCCTGTAGCGGTAGCCCTGGCACACCTGGATCATGTCTACATGGTCTATGTGGAGGTGTTGGTAGGGCTCGATTGGGGTGGGGTATGGCTCCTCTCATTACACGTAAAGTGTGCCCTGCTGTAAACATTTTACATGTGGCACAGATTTCCATGAATGCAGCTATATGCTCTGCCATGCTTGTGAAGAACTACTCTTCCCCAATGTGTGCGGCAAGTATGTCCTTACCCAGATGAGTAGGATAGTGCAAATGCGTGAGCGCAATCTGCAGTAATGCTGTTGGAATCACTAGCTTGCCTGTTCTCGCCTGTCGCCACAAATCATCCGTGGGGGATATTGAACTTCCCCTTTGAATGGATTGTGTCCTCCCATGTATTCCTAATCTTTGATATCCCAATATCCCGCTTGCAGCCTTGGAATCTTTTTTTTTTCAGTAGAGGCTGCTGTGCATCGATGCCTGATCGAGTCGATGTCCCTCGGAAGCTTCCGTCTTGACGTCGATGTCACCGCAGGTATAAACGGCACACGCAGCGACCGTTGGCCTCAGTTCCATATTTCACTTTTCGACACGATATGGCTTCATCATCGGCACCATACACTCCTGGGTCCGGATTTAAGAAGTGCCGCGACTGCAGTGCTAAAATGTCTTTGACAGACCCGCACAGGATCTGCCTGTGGTGTCTAGGGTCAGAACATGAGTGTTGAGAGAGCGCAGAGGGATGTTGACGAGAGGTAAGCCTAAAAAATCCCCTTCTAAACTGAAATCGTCAGACGAGTCGAGACCAACGTCTGCTCGTCGTAAGAGGTCTAAACGCTCCCGTTCCAGAAGTGGTTCGCATCATTCCTCGTCTTCGGGGCATGGCAAGAAGAGATGCCATAGGTCACCGCCCACTTCATCATCTACTTAACCCGAACGGGTCATTTGCCCTTCGAAATCTAGTACCCTGGCTCCGTGGGAGGAGTTTAGACTCTGTAGGATGGTGTTTGAGAATGTGGCTTTGCCCCCCTCGACAACACCTAGAAGCGATGCTCCGGTTGAAAGACCTCGGAAGCACAAGAGCTGTGCTTCTTCGGACCCGGCCGTCGAACCTCCTTGAGAGCAATCTCATCCCTCGAGTCGAGAAAGCCTCTTCAAAACATAAAAAAATTGACATCATTGATGCCGAAGGAAATCTATACACCAGGTCCGAAGAGTGAGTCTTCGACGCTGTCAGCGCCGGTACCGATGGAGAAGCCATCGACGCCTCGAGTGTCGTCGACCTCGGCGCTGCATGTGTTAATCCCTTCGACACATTGGTCGAAGACATCGACGATAATGATGAAGACATCAACGCTTTCGTCGAATTCATTGAAGCCGTTAGCACTTGTGTCGAGACCTTTGACATTGACAATTTCAACATTTTCAGCACTTGTTATGACTTCCATAACACCTACTTCATTTGAAAAAACGTATACACAACAACCACGTACAGAGTACTTTAAAACACTATCTTCAATTTATGAAGACCCAGAGGAATCCTCTGAAGATGAAAGACCCTTTGGGTTGCAATATGGGACACCATTTGTGCCGGATGAACTTGTATCCGAAGAATCTCGCATGAATGATTTGCAAGATTGTCTTCATGAAGCGAGTGGTATTGACACTTCTCTTGAAATGGATTTTGGAAAGGCAGATCCTGGGGACCATTCTGAAGTAACATACAGAGAGCTCTTGACAAGAGTCATGGAGTATATGGGATGGTCCAGACCCACGCTTGTTTTTTAACAGAACGATTTTACTGATATATTAAATAAAGGACCACAGGAAGACACAATGGTCCCCTTCCATCAGCCTTTGCAGATGAGTGACTTCCAATTGGGAAACAGCAGTGGTTGTCCTGGCTGTGAAGAAAAAACTCACCGCCAAATACAGAGCTTCTAGGTCTGACCCTCTGTACCTCTCAAAGCATCCTACACCAGAAAGCCTGGTAGTGCAGGCAGCCACTTCCTCAGGTAGACAAAATACCTATCCCACGATACCGCAGGACCGAGATGATAAACGCTATGACGCCATGGCCAAGAAGGTTTTCTCGGCCAAAACCCTTTGGCAGTGCATTTCTATGGCGGCTGACCATATCCCCGAAGGGGAGGAACAAGACGGTTTCCTTAACATTGTCAAGTATAGGAAAGACGCTATGTACGAATCCCTCACGACTGGTCGCGTCTCTGTTGACAGCATCAGCAGAGCTATGGCGGCTAGTACAGTGAAGTCAGGATTTGCCCCAGATGTACAATCCAGACTGCTCAACATGCCCTTTGACGGCACACATCTATTTGGAAATAAAGCAGAAGCTGCAAACTTCCAAGGCAGCGGCCACATCCGTTGGAGCTGCAATAAGGCAAACTCCAAACCGCCCTACAGGTGCGCCCTGAAGGGGTAGGTCCTTTTGCTTTTATTCTGCATTCGGAAGGGGCAGAGGATAGCCAGCTCAAAGAGGACATAAGAGATTCCCCTGTGGTGGGCCGGGGAGAGGAACTAAGACTGCAACAGCAGCTGCTGCCTTACCTTCTGCAACTGCGTTGGGCGCTCCAAAATCTCTCAAGTCTTCAAACACAAGACTGCAGTAGGAGGCAGGTTGTCACAACATCTGCCAGAAGGGCAGGCTATTACTTCAGATGCTTGGGCATGGGAAACAATTGCCCAAGGTTATTGCCTACCTTTCCTGCAAAAACCTCAGTCATCCACCGGGGAACAACTCTTTGAAAGTTCCAGATCTGCTCCTTATGCAAGAGATATTAACCCTACTAGAGAAAGGTGCAATAGAACCAGTACCTATAGCGGAGAGGAACACGGGTTGGTACTCCCCATATTGTCTATTCCCAAGAACGGCAGAGGATTGAGACCCATCTTGGATTTAAGATATTTGAACAAGTTCCTCAGGACGGACAAGTTCAAGATGGTAACCATTTCTCAGATCCTTCAAGCCCTCCAGCTTCAGGATTGGATGTTATCATTGGACCTCCAGGATGCTTACTTTCATGTGCCAATCCATCACAATCACAGACAGTACCTGAGGTTCACCGTTGGCGGTTCTCATTATCAGTTCCGGGTTCTGCCAATTGGGCTGACCTCTGCCCGAGGGTTTTCACCAAGCTAATGGCGGTTTTGGCAGCGAGTCTCAGGAGAGGGGTGATTCACATCTACCCCTACTTGGACGATTGGCTGATCAGGGCCAGTTCCCCAGAACAGGCCGGGAACATCCCAGCTACACCTGTCACTCCCTTCACAGGCTGGGCTTCTCCCTCAACTTCAAGAAGTCCCACATGACACCATTGCAAAGACTCCAATTCATCGGAGCAGTCCTGGATACATCCCTGGGGAAAAGCCTCGCCGCCAGAAGTGAGGGCTCAACACATTCTGCAGATGGTGACGAAATTCCAGAATGCCTAACATCTACCGGCCTTCAATTTTCTGAGGTTGCTCGGTCTCATGGCATCCTGCATTTTTTGGGTGCCAGAGGCTCGCCTGAGAATGGGATCTCTCCAGTGGGCTCTCTGGACCCAGTGGTCACAGTTCTCGGGAAGGATGTCAGATCTACAAATCCCAAACAGTCTCACTGGATCTTCAGTGGTGGGCCTGTCGGGAGAACATTCTGAAAGGAGAACCTTTTTGGCAACCTTTGCCAGAGATATCAGTAGTGACGGACGCCTCACTCAAGGGATGGGGAGCCCATACCAACGATTTGACCATCAGCAGCCGGTGGTCTCCATCGGAGTCCAAACTACATATCAACCTTAGAACAAAAGGTATCCCAGTCTCTCCGCGCCAAGGAATTGTATAAATTGATGAGTGATTTCAGTGGAACTTGCAGCCGCCGCGCGCCGGTCGTGAGTTAGTGTCTGCTTAGGATTCCATAGGCACGATGGAATCCTAAGCAGACACTAATTTACTGCCACCGCGCCTTCCGCAATTGCGAGGCAATTTGAGAATTTATCCTGGCAGTGTCCTACACTTAATCTGTGAAGTCTATTAGCTGGAATCCAAGCCTCTGAAGAAGAGATGTTCGCAGCTTGAAACACGTGTCGGCGTTCTTTCGTGCTTCTAATAAATTCCACTAAAATCACTCATCAATTTATACAATTTCTTGGCGCAGAGAGACTGGGATACCTTTTGTTCTCTTGAATTCTCCTAGTGGATCTATACTGGCAGTATACCCACACCTCCCAGATACCTGCAGCCTTGTTGTATTTTCTTATACTGACATACAAGCGCTGTGGATCAGTGACTTTTTCTGCCAAAACTTTACATATCAACCTTTTAGAGCTGAGGGCAATCAGACTAGCGCTGAAGGCTTTCCTGCCATCTGTACGGGGAAATAATGTCCTGATAATAACGGACAGCACAGTGGCCATGTACTACCTCAACAAAGGAGGAGGTGTAGGGTCACTACCACTGTGCAGAGAGGCAATGCAGCTCCGGTTTTAGGCAATACAAGAAGGAATCTCTGTTAGCAGTTCACCTAGCCAGAGAGAACAACACGACGGCGGACACTCTGAGCAGGCAGAGCAGTCTCCCACAAGTGGGAACCAGCTCAGGAAGTCCTTCAAGAGATCTTCACTCTTTGTGAACGCCTCAAGTTGATCTGTTAGCGTCCAGTGCCAACAGGAAGTGCAAACTGTACTGCTCAAGGGAATTTCCCCCAAGAGGAGCTTTAGGAAATGCGTTTGTGATGGACAGGGAACTTCAGCTCCTGTACGTGTTTCCTCCAGTCCCTGTGATTCCTCACGTAATCAGGAGGTTGAGTAGGTTCAGGAAATCCATGATCCTAATTGCCCCAGACTGGGCCAGGAGGACGTGTTACCCGGACCTTCTGGACATGTCCATCTGCCCTCCGATTGGTCTTCCACGAAGAGAGGATCTTCTCTTGCGAGAGGCGGGTCGGGTTCTCCATCCAAATATCAAGACTCTCAGCCTTCACACATGGTTTCCGGGAGGCTGTGATACGAGGATTGGGACCTCCTGGACGACGTAATGGAGGTTTTGCTTTCGGCCAGAAGGCCAGCAACCACATATTTATACCACTGCCGCTGGAATAAGTTCTGCAGCTGGTACAGAGATAAGAATGTTGACCTTTCTCATGTAATACACTGGTGGTGTTATCTTTTGTATCACATCTGGCAAATCTGGGGCTCCAGATTGGTACCATCAAGGGATACCTGACAGTGCTTTCTGTTTTTAAGCACCTTCAGAGGAAGTATCCTACTTTAAAATTCCTCTGGTAATACAATTCTTGAAGGGATTAACTGTTTACCCTGTGACCCCCTTTCGAGTCCCATTGTGGGATCTCAACTTGGTTTTAAACTTTCTGATGGGTGCTCCTTTTCGAGCCTCTACATTCTTGTCCATTAAGACTTCTTACTTGGAAAACTGTTTTCTTAGTGGCAATAACATCAGCCCCGAAGGGGGAGTGAGCTACAGTCTTTATCCTGCACGTCTCCTCATACTGTTTTTCATAAAGACAGAGTGGTACTAAAGGTAAAGCCGACCTTTCTCCCTAAGGTTGTTTCTGAGTTTCATATTACTCATAAAATAACATTACCATCTTTTTATCCTCCACAACATCTGGGGAAAGAGGAAGAAAGACTTCAGACTCGACCCTAGATGGGCACTGAGTTTTTACATTTCCAGATTGGCAAAACTGCGGCATAATGACCAGTTATTTGTGGGCTATTCAGGTCCCAAATTGGGTCTAGCCATCACCAAACAAACTATCTCCAGACGGATTATTTTAACTATATCGAAATGTTACAGACTGGCCGATAAAGACCCTCCAGACAGCCCTACAGATAAGGTGTGTATTGGAAACTTTTACTCACAAAAAATTGGCAAATACTCCCAAAAAATGTAAATAGTCAAAATACTCCCATCAAAAAACAGGAGAAAGACAAGTGGAATCTTGCACTCCTACTTTTACCCTCACAGCTTCATGGATATGTTTGGACCAGTAATGCACATAGTACCACAGGAAGAAACTACTATTTTAACTGCCTGATTGGATATAGTAAACATGTATCTTTTAATGTGCATGAATAATTAAGTGCAAATAAATAATTACATAAACATTTCAATTTTTCAGTTAAACCATATTTTTAGTTGCTTATAAAATACTCCCATCGGGAATTGGGCTTACATTTTTACTCCCAACTTTAAAACATAGAGGGTAAAATACTGCCACTTCCAAATCTTATCTGGAGCAGTGCCTTCAGAACATCTAAGAGCTAATTCGACCAGGGGTGTTGCAACTTCATCTGCTTTGCAGAGGGGAGTTCAGATAAAGGATAAATGTGCAGTCGCCAGGTCGTCTGTGCACCCTTTACTAAATACTACAGTCTAGACTCCTGCACGAGCCAAGATTCTGCTTTTGGAAAAGCAGTATTTTACTCTGCGCATACATGATAACATTAGATTTTACTCCCTCCTCCAAATTATGTAAACTGCTTGGGAGTGTATCAAAGATGAGGAATATGTGGGAGGATGCAATCCATTTGAAGAACAAGCTACTTACCCATGGTAACGTTCTTTCGACTGGATGTTCCTCCCACGTATTCCTCATCGCCCCTCCCAACCTACCCCGCAGTAAAACTTCTCTTGCGGTTGCAGTCTACGCTCTCTCAAGCGGAGTAACCGTCAACCACAAGACGGCACTCCTCTCGTCAAAATGGAACTGAGGCCCACGGGCGCTGCCTGTGCTACTTACACCTGCAGTGACGTCAACGTCAAGACGGAGGCCTCCGAGGGACATCGACTCGACCAGGCATCGACGCACAGTGCCCTCTACTGAAATTTATTTCCAAGGGAGCAAGCTGGATGTTGGGAAATATCAAAGATAAGGAATACATGGGAGGAACATCCAGTCGAAAGAACATTACCATGGGTAAGTAACTTGTTCTTCTCACCCATAATTCATTCTCCTCTATCGGTGCCCTTCCCTGAAATTGCATTATCTGCGTGGCTGGCAAGGTATTGTAGCCTTCCTTTAGAATCATATTGTGTTAAAGTCTGTGATTTCAGAAAATGTACGCTGGGCGCTTCCGCATATGCAGCTTCGTTGCCCCGAGAGACTAGGTCCTCTCCCTCGTGTGGGCCTGGGACTTCACAACCACTATGGCTGATGGCAGTGGCAGTGCGTCTATGAGCCAGCGCAAAAGGGGCGCGTGCTGCACAGGTGTGCCGTCAGCATGTTGGAAGCCCCTCCTCTGCCATCAGGACAGCCCAGAACGTACTATAGACGTCACTTAGGCCGAGTCTGAATACACTGTATCTTCCTGGTCCCTGCGCGCTTCTAATGCCATTATGAGAGCCACTAATTCTTCTCACACCTTGAGATCCTGGGCTCCCCGGCTAGACCTCTTTCTGCACTGCCAACCTCCTTCTCCTCTCAGCCCTTTCCAACTTTCACATCTCCATCTCCAACACCTTTGCCATTATTGCCCCTGCCATGAGGATCTGCATGAAGACAGCCTCCAAGTGCAATAGTTGGTACGATTCTGATCTAGCCTCGCTGAAACACAAATGCAAAGTTGCTGAACGGAAGTGGTTGGCTACTAGCACATCCTCTGACAAACTGGCCTGTCACCTGCTCCAAAGGCAGTGCCGCCTTCCCATCGCTCCAAGAAATGGGCCTTTATCCAGTCCTGCATCGCTGGGGGCTCAAACAACACGGCAGAACTTTTCAAAATCTGTAAGGAACCTGCCAATCCTTCTGCAGTCGCCACTTCCATTCTTCCTTCTCAGGCCCTCTGCATGGCGTTGACCTCGCACTTAACAACTAAAACTCTGGACATCCTGTCCTCTCTCTCATTGAATGCAGTCTTCCACTGAGCCCCTCTCCCCCACCCGTTCTTTCCACCTCTCCGAATAGTACTGCAAGACTTATCATTGGCCTCAAGCCCAGGGACCGCATCTCTTCAGCCTTACCATCTCTCCACTGGCTCCCGATGGTTGCAAGGATCAAATACAAGACCCTTTGCAACATCCACAAGGCCTTCGGTCATCTAGCTCCAACTCTCTGCAGATAGACGTTTCTCGAAGTATAGAGTGGGGGGTAGATATCTCTCTTCGGCAGGTGCCTCTGGAACAGTCTCCCTGCCCCTCTCAGACGAGCTGGATCTCCTTAAGTTCTGCAAACTTCTCAAGACTTTCCTTTTTTCCTCTTACTTCACTCCCCCCTCCCCTGCTAGTCACTTCCTGCTATTGCTACTGGTTTGCCTGTTCTCCCTTATGAGTCGTACCTGTGACAGGTGCCCCCCCCGTCCAGTCTCCCTGCACCCATCCTTGACCAGCTTTCTGAGGCTGGTCTGCCCCCCCACCTCGCACTTGCCCCCACCTTGTTCCCCCTTGCACTTGCCCTACGGGTCTTCCTGTAGCACTTGCCCGTCCCTGCCCCCCCTGCACTTCTTGATACTGTACTTGCATGATCCAAATGTCACAAGGCATAGTAGGACTGTTACTGTTGTTTTTCTTTCCCGTTACGGACCCCCTCCTTTGTCTGGAAACACTTTTTGATGTATAGGCGTCTTACAAATGTTCAATAAATAAAATAAAATCACATCACGTAAGTGCTACCTAAGTTAGTTAAGCTCCCAAATGTAGGCATTAGGTGGCTGGTCCCTTACCCCACTCAATAATGTCTAGGTAGAATAATAAAGGAGTCTCTCTCCTCCTCAGGGTACGATGCTCATCCATCGCCTGTTTATTTTCCTGGCACTTTTTGCCAAAAAAATCATCCAAAAATATGGAGGGTGTGGGGTGTAAGGGCATACAAAGGGTAGGGTGAGGCATAGGGAACAAATAGTTAGGGGGGACCCCTAAATAAAAAAATAAAAAACCAGATGCTTTTTTTTCGGCAAAAATGTTTTGGCCAAAAAAGCAGCAAAAAATACTGGGGGTTAATGAACATAGAACCCCCCTCAGGCCCGCCTGCTTGTATAGTTTAAATATCCAAAAATTCTTGGAAATGTCAGTGTTCAAAAGGCTCAGAATTGGTATCATTCACAAAGTTCTGCTCCCTCAAAGTGAACGTCTTTGTTCACCTTCATTCCAGGTTTAACAACTCGTACAGTTTCCCCTTTTTGCTTAGGAGTTCGTAAATTCAGGTTAGGAAAAGTTAATTGGTTTTAAGTTCTCAAATTCCTCAGCTTGCTATAAACTGTCGGGCCCTCCATGCCTTATCGTTCTGGGTTTGGTATGATATTCTCTATTTCAGCCCTTTGTGGGACTCGCAGTTCTCAAGCCCTTATGGTTCCTTCGTGCAGTTCACCCCTTTGTAAGATACTTTCTGGTTCAACCCTTGTGGGTTATTCAGCCCTCCTAGGCTTTATGATTCTCAAGTTCGCTTCACTCCTTTGTTCAGTATTCTCAGGTTTCTTTTGGGCTATTCAGCCTTCCATTCTGCCTCTACTGGCTTATCAGCCCCCTCGCCGTACTCCTCCTGCTTCTCACCCTCGGCTGTGTACCTGCTCTCCTGCGGCACAGCTCGAACGGGAAGGCAGCTTCAACATCCTCGCGGCCGGGTTTTGTGCATAGATTCTTCCCTCCCTTGACTGGCAGGACTTCAGTGTCATAATGGCTGGACGCCAGTCTTCTTGTGTGGCAGTACTCTGCTTCCCCCTTCGCGTGGGTGCTCCACGTCTCCGGCTTTCCACCATTATGGGATCGGCAACGTTCTGTGGGCTCGGGATTCTCTCAGCCACCACATTTGGCACATTTACCTGCTTCCAGGTTCCTGGTGAAGGGAGACGTCTCCTCCATTGGCAGGTTCTCTCCCTTACAGACTGTGTCGGCTTCTTTGTACTCTTACTTGAAACAATTGGTCAGGTAAAGGGGCCAATAACATTGGTTCAGCGATCAAGCCACATGCTTTTAAAGGACCATTCATATTTTGACACTGTTGAGTATGAAAGTATGATGTGGTAGCCGCTTGCCTCAGAGTATCCTTGTCTCATAAGGATGGGGGTGGTGGCGTAGGGCACACCAGTGAGATCCCGCTTGCCTGTTCACTAGGGAGTCTGTTGCATAGCGGCCTCAGCCTCCTAGTCTCATAGAGGGCGGCTACCCCTTGGGGAGAAATGGCTCATTAGGGCCCATGTGTCCTGAGGCTTCCAGGACAGAATTGCGATCGACAAGGAGTTCCGTCGAGCAATAAGGTGGTAGGGTGTGCACTCCAACATCGCTGGAGACAGACTTCCAGATCCCCCGTAGCAGGAGACGGTCACGACAGACGCTTCGCTGGAAGGATGGGGAGCACACACCGGACGTCTTCACGCCAGAGGCCTGTGGCTGCTGGAGGTGAAGACACTACACATCAACGTACTGGAACTGCGGGCGTTGTTTTGGGCCCTCTGGTCATTTCTGTCGTCCCTCAAGGGCAAAATGGTGAGGGTCTTCATGGACAATACCACCATAATGTTTTACATCCGGAAGCAGGGGGGCACCAGATCCCCAGCACTATCCAAGGAGGCACCGGAGTTGTTGCACTGGGCCATCACCCAGGGGATGTTCCTCCATTCTGTTTCACCTGGCAGGAGTAAAGAACAACTTTGCAGACTCTCTTAACGGGGAGCTGCGCTATTGCCACGAATGGGAGCTTCGGCAGGATCAAGTGGACAACCGTTTCCTCAATTGGGGCAGTCCCCAGACCCCAGCCGGGGAGCATGGGGGACGCATTCTCTTTCCCTTTGGAAGGCCTGTTTTTATACGCATTCCCTCCGTTGCCACTAGTACTTCCAGTCATCGGTCAACTCGGACGTTACCAGTGCAGGATGATCCTTGTTGCACCAGCGTGGCCAAGACAGATCTGCCATGGGTATCAGGCAGGTAGTTGGGGCAAGCTGGGTGGAGGCTTGGCAGGCCTGGCATAGGTACACAAAGAACCCATAACAAATCCCTCCTTTCATTCCTTCCTAGTGTTTGTAGTAACTTCCTGGTTACCACTTCCTGTTGCCAAAAAGGAAGTGCATGATAACTCATGAGCTCTCTAGTGTTTGGGTGTGGCTGGCTATATAAGCCACACCCAAGATTCTTCCAGTGCTTCGTGTTGCTTACTGTGAGCTGTATCAGCAACACACTTGCCGTGCTCTGGATCAGCCAGCATCTGCTTACCTGCTCCGGATCATCCTGTTTCTGCTTACCTGCTCCGGATCATCCTGTTTCTGCTTACCTGCTCCGGATCATCCTGCTTCTGCTTACCTGCACCGGATCATCCTGCTTCTGCTTACCCGCTCCGGATCATTCAGCTTCAGCTTAACTCGTTCTTACTCCACGCTGCAGTAATCTCCAGTCAAGAGGGGACTTCTACACCGGCACCTGTAAGAACGAAGAACAGCGTTAACACGTGCACATCAGTAACGCTGCGCCTACTCTGAAATCCAGGTTAGTTGCAAGAGCGCACAAACCCCTGTAAGAAAGAAGAGACATTATTCATTGCGCTCGCTCCAATAACGCGGCCACTTATTTCACTGCGCTCTGTCTCTCTTTGTGGTGCATACTTATCAGAAGCCTCCGTGCAAACTTACCTAACCACCAAGTTTCCAGTAGCGCTGAACCCAGACTCGAAGCGCTAATACCACATAATTTCTCCTGCAAGGGAAAGGGAGAGACATTACCAGGTGCGCTCGAATTGAAGGCGCTGCACAAACCTACCAGCAGCTAGCTAATACACGCAGTGCTACTCACCCACAAAAATACCGGCAAACAAAGATAATACAGACAATTTATGACACACTACATTCTCCGCGCAACGTTCACTTGTGGGAAGGACTTTCTAGCCAGTGAAGAAACTGGTGCCATGAACTCTTGGCCTCGCTCTGAAGGCATAAAACAGCGTTTGTCATCTGAACTCAGCCTACATAAATTGGAACCAATCACATGAGTGAATCGCGCCCCTGCAAATGCAGGATGGAGTGCACACCCTACTAAAGATCATCGGGGGAAATCACAGCACACAGTAAAGAGAAGGGAAGGGCCCAGGGGAATCGGGTGAATTTGGGTCAGAGTGTACACCTTGTATTTGACAGGTATTCCTCCGGGTGAAACAGGGGAAGTGAAGACTCGGGGTCAAGGGAGGCTCGTCCATCGCTCCTCCAGAGACACAGGTGAGTGTGACACAGACCTTCTCAGCATGTCAGTATCCCCTGCAGTCAAGCTGCCAGTGGTCGCGGATCTTCTCGCCAGGGAAGGAGGCGCAATTCTGCACCACGAACCAGGATTGCTGAACCTGAAGGCCTGGTTCCTGCAGCAGCTCCCGGCGGACTGCACAGAGGTCCTCACCAAGGCCAGAGCGTCGTCGACTTTGAAGGGCTACGGACACAAATGGAAGCGTTTTGCGACTTTGTGCCCGTCGCAGAAGATTAACCCTCTGAGGGTTACAGCCCCTCAAGTACTTCCGTATTTATTGTCATTGGCTATCTCCTGCTATACCAGGTCCCCGGGACGGTCTTCGCTGTGGCTGCATCCTCTAGTCAAAGAGTTCATAAAGGGACTGTTCCACTTGTTCCTGCCTGTGAAGGCTCCAGCCCCGGCGTAGGAACTCAACGTGGTGCTGACTAGGCTTATGGGGCCCTAATTCGAGATTATGCATTCAGCTCCGCTCAAGTTTCGGCAGAGGAAGACCGCTTTCCTTGTGGCCATCACCTATGCAAGAAGAGTAGGTGAGATCCAGGCCCTGCCCTGCAAGCGACCTTACTTGACTTTCCACAAGACAAGTGTGGAGCTGCGGACACACCCCTCCTTCATGCCAAACATTCCATTGGAATTTCCCCTCAAGAAGCTGTTGGTGTTACTTGTGTGTTTTCCGATGCCTTAATAGCCGGCTGAAAGGACTTTGCACTCGCTGGAAGTGGCTCGAGCGCTGAAGTTTTATGTGGCCCGCACGAGGACTTTCTCAGAAAACCTCTCCGCTTTCTGTGAACTTTGGTCCCGTGAACCATGGGAAGGCTTTGTCCAAGGCTTCCATTTCCAGGTGGCTCTCCGGCTGCATCACTCATTGTCAACGGTTGGCAAACCGACCGCTTGCTGGCAGTCCGAGTCCATTCTACCAGAAAAATTGCTGCGGCGACAGTGTTCCTGTCTGGTATGCCACTGCTGGGCATTTGCAGGGCTGCTACATGGAGGTCAACGCACACCTTGATGACGAAATTCTACTGCATTGACAGGGATTCCATGGAGGAGTCCAGAGTCGTCCAAGCAGTGCTGCGCAACCTGTTCACCTGAAGGTGAGCCTGGTGAGGGGTTAAAATTATTGCTTCTGTTGAGCCTTGCCACCTCCCGTAGTTGTGTAATTATGTACTACTGTGTATTCTTTATTCACGAGCATGTGAATCCATGCCAGGCCCCATGCTGGAGAATGAACAAGTTACTTACCTGTAACTGTTGTTCGCCAGCATGGGTCTGGCATGGATTCACATGCGAACCCTCCCGCCTGCCCCTCTGCGGCTCTTCTCTTGGTCCTACTGCCACTTTACGTGCTACCAAAGATGGCTACCAGAGGAGGGGCTTAGGGAGAGGGCAGTCATTGGCTGGGGCTAGTATGACCCAGAGCTCAGTGATTGGCTTATAGGAGAAAGATATTGATTGTATAAATGAAAAAAACGTTTTTTTCTTTTACTGAGGATTCCCAGCCTGACGACGGGGAATATTCATGAGCATGTGAGCTTGCAGCTTTGGAAACTTTTTTCATAGTATTGGACGCAATGCGTCATCGAGTCGGGGGCCCTCGACGGCCTCTGTCATCGACACTGGTATAAGTAGCTTGTGCGGCACCCATTGCCTTAGTTCGTATTTTCCTCATGCTCAGCACACGCCAGACAGTTCATCGCCTCAGCGATTTTCTCATTGCCTATTTTCAATTTTCGAAGGTCGATAAAAAGACTGGTTTCAAATGGTGCTTCCATTGTGGTGCTAAATTGTCCATTAAGGACCCACATCGGGTCTGCCTGTGGTCTCGGTGTCGACCACAGAGTCGACAATTGCAGTTCCTGTCAGTCTATGACAGTGAATGCCTTGAGGAAGTGGAAACTTCTGGCAGGAACGCCCCTTTCTAAATCCCCTTTGCTACCCCTTCCAAAAAGAGGTTGTCGTATGAGTCCATGGAGGTTTCCCCTGTGAAAAAGTGCTCTTAACATTTGAAGCGCTCGAGATCCAGATCTTGTCATTCGTCCTTGTCCTCATCACATAAAAAGACGAAGAAACTACTCCATCGGTCGTGGTCGTCTCCGTCGGGCTCCTCTCCTGACAGATCAGTAAACTTTCGTAGCAAGTTGGCATCTTCTGCTGACTGGAAGAAATTTCGTCTCCAAATGCTGAAACTTATTCAAAAGGCGGCTCCAATCTCCTGTTTGATAGAGCCCAAGAAGGATTCAGAACCCACTGCTTATGGCAAGACTGGCAGGGTATCTTCTGAGATCACTACTGCGGCGCCTAGCCCAGGCAGTAAGTCTCCTTGACATCCGTCATAGGAGTCCTTGGTCTCTCTTCAAATTGAAGCCTAAGACTTCCTCCTCCATTCCTGTAAAGTAGCGGGTATCTGGCCTTTCAAATGGATTTTGTCCTCTCATGTATTCCTCATCTTTGATATTCGATATCTATCTCCAGCTGCTTTGGATTTTATTTTTGGCAGAGAGCGCTGTGCTTCGATGAAGTCGACTCAATGTCCCTCAAGGGCCTCTGTCTCGAGGATGATGTTGTCGAAGGTATATATGGCGCAAAGCGCCCGTTGGCTTCAGTTCTGTTTTTCCATCTCAGCTTATGCTTCGAGAAACTACGTTGCACTTCTTTTGTTCTATTCCGGTAAATGTCCTCTTCCTCGAACCTACTACCCCGATGTCGTTAACCAACTGAGTTTTTCTGTTGTGTCTCGGGGTGGAGCACAAGACCTCGGCCTGCTCCAAATGCCAGTCAATGACCAGAAAGGCTCTGAAGGAGCGAAAGGGGAAGTTGGCGGTAGGTAAAAAACCCCAAAAATCCCCATTGAAGAAACCTTCGGACGAGCCAAAATGTGACTCCGCGAAGGAAGAAGGTTAAAAGATCCAGGTCGATGAGTGGCTTCCCCCACTCCTAATCGTCGTTGAGGAAGTCGAAAAAGAGGCACCACAGGTCACCTTCTTCGACTTCGTCTTCAGACACTTCCTGTGAGAGGGTATCTTGTGCCATGAAAAGCTCCACACATGCCGAATGGGAAGCATTTAGATGTGAAATGCTAAAAATATTTGAAAAGCAAAGACCTTCGGCAAGCCAAGCTCTTCCAAAGAAGCCACTAAGGAAAGGGCTCGAGCCAAATCCCACACACCCTTGAGCCTGGGACGAAGGCCAGATCCTCATCGAGAGCCGTTGAGGACTCAATGCAATGGAAATCATCGAAGGATCCTTCAGCCGTTTGGCCTTCAATTTGGTACACCAAATGTGCCTGAGAGCTTTATTTCAGAAGAGTATAGATTGAAAGATCTTTATGATATGGTATGACATTTATAATGCGCCTATACACAAGTGTTTCAAAAAAAGAAAAAAAAAAACGAGCCCGTGGCGAGGGTCTGCAGTCGGCGTCCCCGCCATTTGCAGTGACCCAGGCCAAGTTAAGGAGTCTCCCGACCCCCTCCTCTCCAAACCCTGCAATGCAATATTGCATAGGTGCTTAAAAGCACCATAGCGCACTCGGCGCGTGGTCCCTCTCCCCAGCCCGCCCCCTTCCTGGTTCCCCTGTGCCCGCCTCCCAACACGCCCACTGCATCCGGATTGGTCCCCATACCCCACTTCAAGGGCAGCCCTGCGGCGAAGGACCCCGAGGCAAAGGATGGCCCCAAGATGTGTCTGCAGGTGTCCGCAGGGGACGCCATGGAAGCCAGCAGCTAACAGACACCAACAAAAACTGTGAGTGTGACATGGGTGGGGAGTAGAGAAATCACTCTACTCCAGAAAACCCCTGTCACTCTATCTTACCTCCCTTACTAGCATGTCCACACCTAGATAGAATTGTGAATACTAGCATGTCCACACCTAGATAGAATTGTGAATACTAGCATGTCCACGCTTAAATAGAACTGGGAACATTAGCCTGCATCGCATCTAGATGGAATTGTGAATGTTAGCATGTCCACACCTAGATAGAACTGTGAATACTAGAATGTCCACACCTAGATAGAACTGGGAACATTAGCCTGTGTCGCATCTAGATGAAATTGTGAATGGTAGCATGTCCACACCTAGATAGAATTGTGAATACTAGCATGTCCACACTTAGATAGAATTGTGAATGGTAGCATGTCCACACCTAGATAGAATTGTGAATACTAGCATGTCCACACTTAATTGTGAATGGTAGCATGTCCACACCTAGATGGAATTGTGAATACTAGCATGTCCACACTTAGATAGAATTGTGAACATCAGCCTGCGTCGCATCTAGATGGAATTGTGAATGTTAGCATGTCCACACTTAGATAGAACTGTGAATACTAGCATGTCCACACTTAGATAGAATTGTGAATACTAGCATGTCCACACCTAGATAGAATTGTGACTACTAGCATGTCCACACCTAGATAGAATTGTGACTACTAGCATGTCCACACCTAGATAGAATTGTGAATACTAGCATGTCCACACCTAGATAGAATTGTGAATGGTAGCATGTCCACACCTAGATAGAATTGTGAATGGTAGCATGTCCACACCTAGATAGAATTGTGAATACTAGCATATCCACACCTAGATAGAATTGTGAATACTAGCATGTCCACACTTAGATAGAATTGTGAATACTAGCATGTCCACACTTAGATAGAATTGTGAATACTAGCATGTCCACACTTAGATAGAATTGTGAATACTAGCATGTCCACACTTAGATAGAATTGTGAATACTAGCATGTCCACACTTAGATAGAATTGTGAACATCAGCCTGCGTCGCATCTAGATGGAATTGTGAATGTTAGCATGTCCACACTTAGATAGAATTGTGAACATTAGCCTGCGTCGTGTCTAGATGGAATTGTGAATGTTAGCATGTCCACACTTAGATAGAACTGCGAACATTAGCCTACGTCGCGTCTGGATAGATTTGTGAAGTTAGCATGTCATTGGCAGATGCACTGGCCATTAGAGTCTAAATGGAGGATAAGGGGAGCTATCAGAGAGCATGTTAGAGGCGGGGACTAGAGGAGTATGGAACCCGTATGCCAGTCAGACCCAGATCAGGACAGAGCCGCAACAGGGAGACTACGCTTCAATGCAGGATAGAGATGCAAACTAACCAACCCTACTAACAATTTCCCTTTCTGCATACACCTCTCAAACTCCAAACCAAACACAACCAAAACCTACAGCACACAAACCGCACAAACTTCACTACATTGCATCAACAAAACAAAAACACACAGCTTTGCACAACAGTACACGACGACTACCGGCCGCAAACACCCTAGGCCCAACCAACGGACCCACTGGGCTGAGGCCGCCAACAGCACATCACTGCTCTCTTGCACTTTTCCTGCTTCCTCCCACTAACTCAACCTCCCCTCCTCTTTCAGAACCGCCAGAGCGCCAAGGGACCACTACCGTGGTGATAGTGCGCGGTACAAATGTCCTTTAACATTAACATTAACACGACGGGGCAACAGAGCGAAGACAGACGGCGATCTTACTAGGCCAGGTGTCATTCAGATCGGTCAAGTGCAAGGGAAGGGGGAAAGGGAAAATGTGCGGGGGGAGGGGTAGGGGAGAATGCAGTACATGGGATAATAAAATAACGAGATAAATAAAACGGCCAGCTGGTGGCAAGTGCAGGGTGAGCGCAGACATAAGTGCTGGTGGGCGGGGGGGGATGTAGGGATACAGAAAAACAGTCCCCAAGTGCAGGGGTTGCCAGGGAGGCAGTGCAGGTGTGCAACAGGACATGGGCCCGAGAACAGAAGGGTGGCCAGGTAACCAGTGCAGTCTCAGTATCAGCCAGGAATTCAGCAGGGGAGAGGGGGAGAGAAAGCAGAAGCAAAGAGGAATGTTTTAAGGTGCTTCCAGAACCAAAGATGGTTCTTTTCAGGGAGGCAGGGAGGCTGTTCAGAGGGAGGCCCCAGCCGAGGAGAGAGATCTACCACCAACTAGTTGCTTGGAGAAGCGAGTGACCTTGAGGTAGTTGGAGGCTGAGGAGCGAAGAGCACGCTAAGGAAGATATTTAGGAAGAGAGAGCTGAAGGTATTGAGGCCCCAGACCCCAGAAGGCCTTGTGGACGATGCAGATGGTTTTTAACTTAATCCTCGCAGCCACTGGGAGCCAGTGCAGAGATTTCAGTCCTGGAGAGATATGATCCCTCGGCATGAGGCCAAGGACAAGTCTTGCATTCCTGTTCTGGATGAGTTGCAGAGGGTGGAGAATAGAAGCAGGCAGATTTAGAAAGAGGCTGTTGCAACAGTCCAACCTAGAGAGTACCAGAGCTCTAGAGACAGTGAGCTTCTGGGGGAAAGAGAGGAAAGGAAGAATACCTCTGAGGAGGTGCAGCTGGTAGTGTGACTTCTTAGAGACGTCAGAGAAGAGAGTGTGGAATCGAAGATGAGCCCAAGGGTTTTAGCCTTGCAGGTGGGAACAGGAAGAGGGCCAAGCGAGGCCGGCCAGAGAGCTACAGGAAAGGAGGGAGTGGGTGAGCCGTTGAGGAGAATCTCAGTCTTACTGGTATTAAGGCAGAGGTCATTGGCGGCACACTACTCCTGGATAGCAGACAGTCAGAGATGAGGGACGGAGAAGAGGTGGCCGAAGGTAGCCTGAAAATGAGTTGTGTCATCCGCATAGCACTGAAGGTTGGGGCAGAGAGCGGCAATGCGGTGGGCAAGGAGTGCCAGGTACTGGTTGAACAGCCAGGGAGAGAGGTTAGACCCCTGGGGGACACCACAGGTAGAGAAAAAGATAGCAGAGAGGAAGGACCCAAGTTGGACCTAGGAGGGTCGATCAGAGAGGAAGGAAGTCAGTCACGCCAGGGCCTGACCGGTGATGCCCAGGTTATCACGGAGACAATTTAGAAGGATGGCATGGTTGACAGTGTAGAAGGCAGAAGAGAGATCAAGTAAGATGAGGAAAGAGGGGGTGTTAGAGTCAAGGTTGGAGAGCAAGTCTTCACGGATGTTCAGGAGAGCAGTTTCCGTGCTTCTGGCAGCTCTGAAGCCAGATTGATGGTCATGAAGACAACCAACAGATTTGGTGTGCCAATTTACAATCAGCCAGTGGGGTAGAAACCTCACCAGAGCTGGGCTTTGGTAGACCTGAAGCTGGTGAGCATGCAGTTGCTTCATACAGACAACTAATGTCTAAAGTTGTATGCTACTTGAGGTGGAGTAGGCCTACCCTCCCCTTTGAGCAGGATGATTTTACAGACATCCTTGATAAGGGTCAGCAAATGGATCCTATTTTACCATTTCATATCGCTCTCCAAAAAATGGTGGCAGCAAATTAAGAAAATGCAAGAGACTAATCCGGCAGCAATAAAAACCAGACCAAAAAAATACTGCCCATCTAGTGACCCTGACTACTTACCAAAACACCCCACTCCAAAGAGTCTGGTGCTGCAGGCAGCTACCGCAACTTCAAAGCAGGCAGCCTATCCAACCATCCCTCCAGATAGGGATGACAAGAGATTAGCAGGCCGATTCATGTAATTCCTCACAAAAGTGTCGCACGCGGCTGGCGCACAGCGTGCCCGTGCGAATGTCTGCGCCAGCCGCGTGCGATAAAATCAATTTCCGCGCACAGCGTATTCATGGATTCTCGCCTCCAAAAGCAGACGTGGCGCAGAGTGGCGCAGCGAGCCTGCAGCAGCGCCAGTTACGCCCCCAAGAACGCGATTGGGCTGGGTACGTGTATTTCAGGGGTGCGCGGGAAGTTTCACACGCGATTGGGCTGGGTACGTGTATTTCAGGGGTGCGCGAGAAGTTCCACACGCGATCGGGCCTGGGGGAGCGTGTGCATGTATTTCAGGGGTGTGTGAGAAGTTTCACACACGATTGGGCTGGGTGCAGGTATTTCAGGTGTGCGCGAGAAGTTTCACATGCGATTGGGCTGGGTACGTGTATTTCAGGGGTGCACGGGAGGTTTCACACGCGATTGGGCTGGGTACGTGTATTCCAGGGGTGCGCGGGAAGTGTTACATGCTCGCCTACAACACGTATTCATGGAATCGAACGTGGCCAATCCGGAAACACGTACGCCAGCAGGAAGTAGGCGTACGTCCACCCGCACAGCATAAAAGTTCACGCAAACAACAAACAAGCTCAGACGCCAGGATGAACATACCGTTCCTAGCAGCAGTGGCCGTGGGATACCGCAGGAGGAGGAGGATAGTCCGGGCCAGAATTTTTACACCCAGAACCAGCCTTTTTGGGATGCCTGATGACCATGTGTATGGGAGGTAAAGGTTTCCACCTCACATAATACTCGACCTGGTCAGTGAGTGGGAGGATGACCTCACATCAACCACCCTGTGCTCCCAAGCACTCAGCCCCCTGGAGAAGGTCCTCAATGTACTGCACTTCTTGGCCACTGGATCATTTCAGCGGACAAGTGCCATAGTGGGGGAGGGGGGGGTGTCACAGGCCACGCAGTCACGCTGCCTACACCAGGTCTTGGCCATCATCACTGCACGCCCATCAGTCCGCAGGCACATATACCTGCCCAGAACACCTGCAGAAAGGCAGGCTGTCGTCCAGGATTTCTACAGGGTGGCACAATTCCCCAAAGTGCTAGGTGCCATTGATTGCACCCATGTGGCTCTACGTCCCCCCAGGGCAACTGAGCACATCTATCGAAACCGCAAGCACTGGCATTCCATCAACGTCCAGGTAGTATGTGATGCCAAGGGAATCATCACCTCAGTATACGCCAACTATCCAGGCTCCACCCACGACAGTTTCATCTACAGAATGTCTACCCTAAACCGGGACATAGAAGCTGGGCGGCATGGCGATACATGGCTGCTCGGTGAGTATAAATGCCACTGCGCATGCATGCATGTCAGATACTGAGTAATGTCACAACCCCACTAATGATACCCATCACCACCTCCCCAGGGGACAGTGCCTACCCTCTCAGCACCCACATGATGACGCCAATTCGGAACCCCACAACGCCACCCCAGGTAAGATACAACACCGCCCACATTGTAACCCGGGGCATCGTGGAGCGCACATTCAGAGTGCTCAAGTCACGCTTCCGCTCCCTTGACCGTTCTGGCGGGCAGCTGTTATACGCTCCCCCAGTAGTGTGCAGGATCATAGTGGCAGCATGTGTCCTGCACAACATTGCAACACGCCGGGCCTTGCCGTGGACATGGTGGTGCCCCCACATCCCCAACCACATGCATGCCCGCTGCGCATGGGAGGGGAAAGGGCACGGGGTGAGGCAGCCCGTACGCAGCTCGTGGCTAATTACTTCACATAAAATCACACCCCTGTGGAGTGCACACAGCCCTGGCACATACCAGCTGACAATCAATGATGATTGTAACTGACAATTATGATGTGTCAATGGACAGTCAACTGTCACAACCATACCAGCCTGAGATTGTACATCTGGAAGTGTTCCATTGTGTGCTTCCCTACCTACACAAACACCACCAATGCTGTGTTCAAAAGACACACTTCTATGCTGCTAAAATCATTACCCCCTTGCAAGATACAACATGACAACAGTGCCATGTCACCCAACCCCTCCCCAGCACACCATGGCATGACATGCCATGTGAGAGCAAACAAAGTCATCCCCCAAACATGACACGTGTCACAAAGTACAGTGTCCCTAATGGAAACTGGCCACACACAATATGCCCACATAAATGTAGAAATAACAACACACATGACCAAATACTTACCACAATACAATCGACATAGCATAAACATGACAGTACTAAGGTAAAGGATGTACAGTGTTGTTGCCACGCACATCTGGAAGTCCACTGCTCACAACATGAGCTCCATCTCCAAAGTGGACGGCCTTGTGAAGACATGAGGAATGAACCTGCAAATTAGGAGGGAGACATGGATGCACAAGCACACATCAATACACCATGCAGTGCACAATACAACAACAATAGGCACTAGGAATGTATACACAGCATTGACTACAGACTGCCCACACATGTCATGGGAGTCCAACGTCACTGTGTAAGTCACTTTCACTTGGGCACACCCTTTGCAAGCCCATGGAAACGGGAAGCAGGAGGGGTGTGTGTCTCACGAGCCCAAGCATCTAACCCAAACTCAGGACAAGCCTGCATGTGCCCAGCCGGAATACAGTGGATGCCCACGGGAGCCACACAAGGCAACACACTGCAACAAAAAATCAAAAATGGCCATGTGTGGGACAGGGGGGGTGGGGGAGGCCACCCAGGAGGTCCGAGGACAGGGTGCCCACCAACAGCCACCTGTGTGAATGTTGGGAAAAAAAACCACCTCCATGGGCTCATGGCCTGCACGGCTACTAAATTGTGGGAGATTCACTGCTGGATTTGCTCTCCTCAACCTCTGCTGCTGCTGCCACAGGAGGTGGTGGTGCTATGGGAGGCAGCCCATGCAAAGCCCTAGTTTGGTCCTCCACGGCAGCAAGCATGCGGGTGTGGAAGGCCTCGTTCTGGAGGGATATGGTGCGGAGATCCCCATGCAACACCCGACGTGTTGCCCGGACCTCCGCCCGAGTTGCCCGGGCCTCCGCCCGAGTTGCCTGCATCTCTGCTGAGAGCGTACGGGTGACGCGCTCCAGCAGCTGTTCCGTCCTGGTGACAGTGGAAGCCTCAAGGTCCACAAGAGTCTGCCTGAGGTGCCGGACCTCTCCCCTCAGGGCTTCCCTCTGTCCCTGGGCATCTAGAGAAATTGATTCCCTCAGATTGTCCAGGGCCGCCTGTCTGTCCCTGTTGGACGCCAACATGTCCTCCCTGACTGATTGGCAAATGGAGTCTGTTGCCTGCTGTAGTAGCTCCATCTGCCTTTCTGGGGGGACAATGGAAGTGGCCACCCTCTCCATGGCTTGAGCAATCATTTCTGATGATGCTGCCTGTTGGTTGGCCATACCGTATATGGATTGCTCCCATGCGGTATTGCCCGGTGGCGGACGGCCACCGCGTTGGCGGGCACCACACCTGGCTGGGGCAAGGCGAACTGCGCCTTGCTGTGTCGGCACTGCCTGAGGCTGCAGGACTGCATTTCCCCTCTGATCTGCTGGCCCAGGAACAGGATCAGATGTTGCGGAGTGTGGACCTGCATCCGTAACCACCACAGGCGCACCTACCAACACTGACATCCCCATAGTGGGCTCTACCCCTGGTGCAGGTGGGTCGGACAGAACAGTATCCCTTCCATGAACACATACCTGCGAATCCACATAGGTCTCATCCGAATCAACACCTGCAAAGAGTTCTGGGGAGGTGCAGCCAGGGACATCCCTGGACAGTATGGCCTGCAGCAAGAGGGTTCTCCCCCCCACCACCAAACCACGTCCCACACTGGTGCCTGGTCGTGCTTCAGATCCCTCCTGGGCCTGCACCATCTCCTCTCCCTCAACAGCATCAAGTGCGTCATCCTCTGCAAAAACATGAAAGACAAAAAATGGAAACAGGCATTAGCACCATGGCACGCTATTAGGCCAGACAAGCTACAGTACCAGTACTTGATTTACACATGTCCCACATGACTTTAACCCTCCCATGCATGCACTGTCCATGAGTTGGAAGGGGAGGAAAATGTCAGACACTGATGACACCAAGATGGAAGAGCAACACATTAGCTGCATGCTGGCTAGCAGTGCCATCACACATTGACCTGGGAGTGGCATGTCCAATACACATACATGACACTTGCCATCACACAGATGGCATGTACCATAGGCATGTCATATATGTGACAATAGGGCAGAGTGATGCGCAGTAGAACCGGGTAAATTTCTACAATCAGTCTGAATGAATACAGCTAAATACGGAACAATGTTGTTGCAAGATGCCACTTCAAGGGCAACTGGCGCGATGTAGTGCAAAATGCCTACTGTGGGCAGAAGGGATACTGTAATGCCCAAATCCCGGGGCACCGAATGCATTGGATGAAGCACATGGGTGGCCCAAAACACTCGGGCACACACACCCTGACCTGGCACTCAACCAGAACCCCTCCCACAAACAACATACACATGGATCACACACACATGCATGTGCACTCATCGGACAATGCCTCGTAATCTGGCAGTTCTCCCACACCTTGGATCTGCTCCTCTGTGACGTAGGTCCCAGCAACATGCTCATGTAGAGTGAGTTCAATGTCCTCTTTTGGAGACCCACCTCCAGTCACCAGAGTTGCGGCATGACTTGAGGCCAGCTTTTTCTTTGCCCTATGCTTAAGGTCGTTCCAGCGCTTGTAGCACTCAACAGCTGTGCGCCTCACAAACCCAAGGGCACTATGCGGTCCGCGATGGACTGCCAGTGTGCCTGACGTCGAGCAGGTGTGATCCTACACCCTGAAGTGACCAACATTTCGGCGTCATGTTCGGACACATACTGCACAAGTGCATCCAGTTCGGCATCATTGAAGCTAGGCTTCCTTGGCGTGCCGGACCGTGTAGCCGTGTCGGGGTCATCAGCCTGTACTGGACGAGCACTCTTCCTCTTTCTTTTTGTGGGTGGTGTGGATCCGGAGTGCCCTACGCCGCTCTGGACACTAGAGGCAGGAGCACCGGTGGACTGTGTAGTAGTAGTGTGCGATGGCACACTGACCACATGACTTTCTGCAGGCATTAGCTGAAGTGTGATGATGGCAGGGGGAACCTCAGTCTGATGTACCGGGACCAACACTGTCCTGGCTGGGAGAGTCAGAGCTGGGGTGGACGGAGCTGCAGCTGCCCCTGCAGCCTCCCCACCCCGCCTACTCTGGGCAGCAGATGACATGGCTGCCCCTGTACCACGTGGCCTGGTGACACTGGCGTGCGCCGCCACCCGTGGCCTAGACTTGGCGACCTGGAAGTCAGCCTGGGAGTCACCCTGTGCTAGGTTAGGTGCCACAACGGGCCGGTCCAACAAGGGCTGAGCAGGGATGTGTCAGCCACGTTTCCCTCAACCATGGGGGGGGGGGATGTGTGTCCCTGACTGGTCCTCCACACGTGGGGGGGCTAGGGGTAGTCTGCAAATCCTGGCCACGTCCCCTACCGCGCCCACCACGCCCACCTCTTGAGGCTCGGCCACCTTTGCCACCCTTACCACTTGCTCGCCTCCCAGCCATGGCACTGATGGAGTTGTGCGTATGGGAGTTGCAGTAGACAATTGTCCTGGGCAATTGGGGGTCAAAGGGGTAGGGTACTAGATGGAATTCGTACCCAAGTGCTCTAGCAAGGCTGTATGGAACCCCTGGGGAAAGATGACGGGTCACGCAACGCACAGGCACCCCAAAAACAGAAAATGACATGCACGCAACCCCTCGTAGACCACGTGCGTGGGAAAAGGAACCCGCACTACGCTGTGGCACCCAGAAACACAAAAATGAACGTATGCGTGTCACACGCAGCCTACAATGACCTCTGAAGGGGTACGCTACACACAGGGCTAGCACAGTTGGTAAATACGTGCGCGACTCACCGTCTGCCTGGGAAAACAGCGTGAAAAATACGCACGTGTGAGCGTTGGCAACACCCCCGCCAAAAGAAGATTTGTACACTGTCTGAGGAGACAGGACAAAAGGAGAAGTCAACGCTGTTTGAGGAAACGGGTCGAAGAGAAAATCAGAAAAATACTGACAGAGGTAACAGGGAGTACGAACTAGAAACGCTGTGAAGTAAATCGCGTGTGAACCGACAAGAAGTACAGATTTCACCCACTCGCTCTGCACGAGAAGCATGTACAAGGAAATGACGTACTACACGTACCTTTTAAACCGCACCACACGTCCAACGTCACTTCCGCGTATACGCACTGAGGCCCTATCCTCCAATTACGCGGGCTGACACTCGGACGTGCAGTTTTTGGTCTTGTAACATTCCCCCGGGTACAGGGAAACGCCCGCGCGTGTCACGTCAGACGCGCCTGCGCTGTCAGGGCCTTTGGTCCAATGGAATCGCGTACACAGGCCAATCGCGTGTGGAACTTCTCGCGCACCCCTGAAATACACGCACCCAGGCCAATCGCGTGTGGAACTTCTCGCGCAGCCCTGAAATACACGCGCCCAGGCCTATCGCGTGTGGAACTTCTCGCGCACCTCTGAAATACACGCACACGCTCCCCCAGGCCCGATCGTGTGTGGAACTTCTCGCGCACCCCTGAAATACACGCGCTCAGGCCAATCGCGTGTGGAACTTCTCGCGCACCTCTGAAATACACGCACACGCTCCCCCAGGCCCGATCACGTGTGGAACTTCTTGCGCACCCCTGAAATACACGCACCCAGGCCATTCGCGTGTAAAACTTTGCGCGCACCCCTGAAATACACGCACACGCTCCCCCAGGCCCGATCGCGTGTGGAACTTCTCGCGCACCTCTGAAATAAACGCGCCCAGGCCAATCGCGTGTGGAACTTCTCGCGCACCTCTGAAATACACGCACACGCTCCCCCAGGCCCGATCGCGCGTGGAACTTCTCGCGCACCTCTGAAATACACGCGCCCAGGCCAATCGCGTGTGGAACTTCTCGTGCACCCCTGAAATACACGCAAACGCTCCCCCAGGCCCGATCGCGTGTGGAACTTCTCACGCGTGTAGAACTTTGGCGCACATTTTTTTCCTGCGCAGGGACGCTACCGCCTGGTTTCGTGTGGCGGACATGTATGGGCCTGTGCGCGTCTTTGGCCGTGTGCTGTTTTTCCCTATTCGATTCCATGAATAGGTGTTGTAGGCGAGTGTGTGGGCGTTCCGCGCACTTGCCTCCTGTACTTCCCCCGTGACGCCCACATTTTCACGAGTTGTTCCCCATTCTGCGTGTAACGCCCCGTGTTACGCCTACTTTTGTTATGTGCGCCGCGCTATGTGCGAATTCGCTGTGGCCTTATCGCACGGCGTTCGATGACCTGTGCGCCAGCTTGCGCCGCACACTTTTTCAGCGCACCTCCCACATTTTGCGCGTGCACGGACTTCCATGAATAGATGTGCGCTGTTTTCTGTGCGATAATCGCACTGCGATTTTCGCTATTTCACTGCGAATCGCACGTTTTCGCACGCGTGCGCCGTTTTTTCAGCGCACATTCATTCCTTGAATCGGCCTGTCGATGGATGGGCAAGGAAAGTATTTTCTGCAGGGAGCATGGCTCTTAAAACTGCCACCTCCACATATACCCTAGCAAAATTCTCATTCACTCTATGGGGACTGTATTTCCATGGCGGCAGAGCACATTTCCGAGGGGGAGGAAAGAGACAGGTTCTTGGCTATTGTTGGAGACCGCAAGGAAGCCATTTGTGAGTCTCTTCAGTCGGGTCTGGATTCTGCTGACAGCATCAGCAGAGCCATGGCTACAAGCACCGTAATACGCAGATTTGTGTGGTTGAGGAAGTCTGGATTTGTGCCGGTTGTGCAGTCAAGACTCCTCAACATGCCTTTTGACGGGTCTCACATTTTTGGCAGCAAGGCAGTTGAAAGCATAAGTTGCAGACCTCAAAGGCGGCAGCCAAATCCTTAGGTGCTGCTATTAGGCAGCGTTCACTTTTTTCGCCCCAGTGGACAGCCAGGAGCTTTTCGCTACTACTGCTCAGTTGGAAGAGCGAGAGGAATGTCTGGTCAAAGAGGCCAAAGAAGATTGCCTCGTGGTGGATGAGGGAGAGGTGCGAAGCCCGCTCAAGCAGGAGCATCCTTACCAACAGCCACTGCATCAGCCGCCTCAAAACCTCCCTGAGGTCTTGAGTCAAAAAACACTAGTGGGAGGCAGGCTGTCTCAGCATCTGAAAGAATGGCGAGACATTACTTTGGATGCTTGGGCATTGTAAACCATAGCCCAAGGTTACTCCTTCCCTTCATTGAGAGACCTCAGAACCATCCTCCGGGGAGCCACTCTTTGAGGGTTCTAGATATGCTCCTTGTGCAGGAAATTTTGATCCTGCTAGAGAACAGCGCTATAGAACCAGTGCCTGTAGCCGAAAGGAACAAGGGATGCTACTCTCCTTATTTCCTAATGCCCAAGAGGAGGGAGGACTGAGACCCATCTTGGATTTGAGATACAAGTTCATCAGGAAGGACAAATTCAGGATGGTCGCACTTGCTCAGAACCTTCAGGCCCTCCAACTCTATGATTGGATGGTGTCGTTGGACCTTCAGGATGCTTACTTTCATGTGCCAATACATCTCAAGCACAGAAAGTACCTGAGGTTAGCCATTGGCAGTGCTCATTATCAGTTTCGAGTTCTGCCTTTTGGGCTGGTTTCCACCCGAGGGTTTTCACCAAGCTGATGGCGCTGGTGTCCGTAAGTCTCGGGAAACTGTGGATTCACGTCTACCCCTACCAAGACGATTGGTTGATAAGGGCGCGTTCTGCGGAACAAGTCCTGGATCATCTGAACGGTACTGCCACTTTCTTCACAGACATGTGCTTTGCCCTCAATTACAAAATGTCCCATACGACACCTTCTCAAAAGCTCCAGTTCATTGGGGCTTTACTGGATACATTCTTGGTGAGGGCTCAAGACATTCTACAGATGGTATCCAAGTTTCAGAGTGCCCAGCGTCTTCCGGCCTTCGACGTTTTGGGGTTGCTCGGCTTCATGGCATCCTGCATTTTCCTGGTGCCAGAGGCTCACCTGAGAATGAGATCTCTTCAATGGGCTCTCGGGACCCAATGGTTCTCTGGCAACATGTCGGGCCTACTTCGGGTTCCAAGCAGGGTCGCACAGGATCTCCTGTGGTGGGCCTGCCAGGACAATATTCTGAAGGGAGAACCTTTTTGGCAACCATGGCCGGAGATAACAGTAGTGATGAACACCTCACTCACGGGGCGGGGAGCCCACGCCAACGTTCTGACAATCAGCGGTTGTTGGTCTCCATCGGAGTCCAAACTACACATCAATCTTTTGGAGTTAAGGGCAATCAGACTTGCGCTGACGGCTTTTCTGCCCTCTGTACGGGGAAAGAATGTCCTGATAATGATGGACAACACAGTGGCCATGTACTACCTCAACAAGAGAGGTGGTGTAGGGTCACTACCACTGTGCAGAGAGGCAATGCAGCTCTGGTACTGTGCAATTCAAGAGGGAATCTCTCTATATACAGTTCACCTAGCCAGAGAAGAGAACACAGCAGCGGGCGCTCTGAGCAGGCAGAGCACTGTCTCCCACGAGTGTGCACTAGCTGAGTAAGTCCTTCAAGAGATAATCACTCTTTGGAGAAACCCTCAAGTGGATTTATTTGCGACCAGTGTCAACCGGAAGTGCAAACTGTACTGTTCCAGGGAATTTCCCCCAAGAGGAGCCATAGGAGACGCATTCGTAGTGGACTGGGAGTTTCAACTCCTGTACGCGTTCCCTCCAATCACTCATTCCTCATGTGATCAGGGGGTTGAGAAAGTTCGGGACACACATGATCCTAATTGCCCCAGATTGGGCCAGGAGGACGTGGTACCCAGACATTCTGGACATGTCCATCTGCCCTCCAATACATCTTCCACTATGAGAGGACCTCCCGCGAGAGGAGGGTCAAGTTCTCCATCCTGAGTTAAGACACTCAGCCTTCACGCATGGTTTCTGAAAGGCTGAGATAGAAAGCCAGCAACAAAGTCCTTGTACCGTTGCCATTTGGAACACATTCTGCAGCTGGTGCAAAGGCAAGAATATAGACCCTTTTCTATGCAAAACACCAGAAGTGTTACCTTTTCTATCCTTAGCCAATCTGGGGCTCCAGGTTGGAATAATTAAGGGCTATTTGGCGGTGCTATCCATCTTTATGCACTCATCAGAGGACTGTTCGTATTTCAAGATTCCACTGGTGACACAATTTCTAAAGGGACTCACCAATGTGTTCCCTCCCATCTCCTTTCCAGGTTCGGTCCTTAATCTGGTACTAACATTTCTTATGTATGCACCCTTTGAACCTCTACATTAATGACCGTTAAGGTTGCCAACATTTAAAATAATTCTGTTGGTAGTATTATCTTCAGCCCGTAGAGTGAGTGAATTGCAGGCGCCATCCTTTACTATCTTCTACAACAAGGTTGTCCAACATACGGCCCGCGGGCCACAATGCGGCCCTCCAAGCCATTTGATGTGGCCCGCGAGGCTCAAGAGAGTCTGTGGGCCCGGTTTATTTATTTATTTCTGCAATGATGGTCGGTACGGTACCCGACCAATATTACAGAAATAAATAAATAAACCGGGTCATGGCAGAGGAGCGGGACGTGGGGAGGACGGTTACTGCCTCTGGTGACCCCTGCAAGGGGCCACCAGAGGCAGTTACAGCCCTTAGCCACGGCCCGTTTTTTAAATTTATTTGGGCAATGTTTGTCGGGTCTGTGGACCCAATTAATTTATTTATATCTGTAATGTTGGTCAGGAACAAGATTACAGAAACAAATTAATTAATCGGGTCCACGGGCCCGACAAACATTGTCCAACTAAATAAATGAAGCAGGACGTGGCAGAGGAGCAGGACGTGGGCAGGACTGTTGCTGCCTCTGGTGACCCCTGGCAGTTACAGGCCTCAGCCACGGTTCGTTTTTTAATTTATTTTGGCACTTTTTGTCGGGCCTGTGTCTTGTGCCTGACTCCCACGTGTCGGCTGCGAGGAGCAATCGTGAACCACACACTATGCCCGGTTTGTCAATCCGCGTTACATGGGTAGAGGAAGGAGATGGCCTGTTGTGGTTTTGCCAACTGGAAGCCTGACCGCAGGTAAAGATCCCAAGAGGGAACACTGCAAACACGGTTTCCTGCAAACTTACCCATGCCCTTTCCTGGCCACATGGAGGCTGGGCATGGGGACCCTGGCCCTAATTGTTGTTGTGTAAGCAGAGGCTGACCGTACATTTTACGGGGCATGTGGCGGTAGGCCAGCCGTGTGGAGTCTTGCAGTACCGGGTGCTGGCCACATCTTCTAGAGTTGGGAAATGTGGCGGATCCAAAGTTGCCTCTGCCAAGTTTTACCTTCAGACCTTGTTGCCCTTTCACCAGCACTACAGGCCCAATGTGCTTCGAAGGGCAGGCTTGAGTAATTCTGTTCAGCCCAGGTCCCTGTGGGGAGGCCCAACCGATTAATTAATTTATTTCTGCAATGTTGGTCGGATACAGGTACCCGACCAACATTGCAGAAATAAATACATTAACCGGGTCGTGGCAGCAGTGCCGTCACTATTAGCACAGAAGTAATGAATGTGTATTACATAGATAAGCTGGCATATGTATTGGGCACACTGCACGTACTCAGGCAGCATCACTCATGCTCTGTACAGGACAATGCTGGCCTAAATTGGGAACAGCCAGCATAGACATGTTGTTACAAAGGCATATTTTGGGCACAACCAGCATGCCAATTTGTTAAATCAGTGACAGTGCTGTCTTACACTGTGGACACAGTGATCATTAAAATGTGTTGTATTCTAAAATGTTCTTGTCTGCTGTTGGGGACATGGAATGTACATATTTGGAGAAAAAAATCTTGGGGGGGGGGGTCCCCCCAGACCCTGCCTAGATCCTTATAGCTCACTCGCTACGCTCGGTCGCCCGCACTATTTCAGAAAAATATCGACACATACACACTGGAAGAAATCACAAGAAACTAACCTTTGATCACTGCCCCTGACACCAAAAGCTATCTTTGGGACTGCATGGCTATCACTGCCTGTGATGCTATTGTGTCAAAGGTCACACACCATCACTTTTTAATATACTGCTTCGGGTGAGGTTGTTGACCTTTGGCTCGCCGGCCCACTGGGTGACAAAAAGTGAATGCTTCGGCCCCACATTCAAAAAGTTTGGACAAGCCTGTTCTACAAGGATAGGGTTGTTCTGAGGATTAAACCTTGATTTTTACCTAAACTCATTTCAGATTTTCATGTAGGACAGAAAATCTTACTACCCACTTTCTATCCTCCACCTCATCCTGGAAGGGAAGAGGAGAAATTACATAGAGTGGACACGTGCAGAGCTCTGAGCTTTTACCTATCTAGATTATCCAAACTTTGTATTGACAATCCGCTTTTTATAGGCTGTACAGGTCACAAACTGGATCAGGCTGTGACAAAACAGACCTTATCCAGATGGATCATTCTGGCAATTTCAGAATGCTAAAGGCTTGCGGGCAAGATTCCTCCAGAAGGCTTAAGTGCCCATTCCACCATGGGCTTGGCTACCTCTACAGCTCTGCAAAGAGGTGTACCGATCAAAACATTTGTGAGGCAGCTACAAGGTCTGCTATGCACACTTTCACAAAGCATTACTGCCTGGAGTCTTCCCTCAGTCAGGATGGAGGCTTTGAAAAGCTGCCCTCCATTCGGTTCATGGAAACAATTGATAACTAAATTCTTACTCCCTCCACCAAATCAAATACTGCTTTGGGAGTCTATCAATGATGGGGAATACATGGGAGGACACAATCCGTTCGAAGAACAAGTTATTTATCCCTGTTAACGTTCTTTCGATTGGATGTTGCTCCCACGTATTACTCCTCGCCCTCCCAGCCTACCCCACAGTAGAATTTCCCATGTTATTACAGCTTTCACTCCTTCAAAGCTTAGTGCGGTCAAACCCGTGATTATGCGGGTAGTTTCTATTATAAGAAAAACAGAACTGAAGCCAACGGGCACTGCGCGTGCCATATATACCTTCCATGACCTCATCCTCGAGACAGAGGCCCTCGAGGGACATCGGGTCAACTGCATTGACTCAGTGTCCTCTGCCGCAGCAGCTGAAGCAGGATATCGAATATCAAAGATGAGGAATACGTGGGAAGAACACCCTGTTGAAAGAACGTTACCAGGGGTAAGTAACTTGTTCTTCTAAACCGTGTAAGCCGTTAAAGTTGTCGACGCCCTCTGCGCTTTTGACGCCTTTTACGCCATCAACGTCCTTGAAGACTTAAAGATATTCTATCGACTCATCTAAGTCTTCTAAGCATTTACCCAAGGCTGATTTATTTAAGACCCATGGCAGTTCATTTCTGAGAAGAAAGAAGAGGAGTTTTTTTTTTGGCTTGGCTCATGGCACTCCCAATGTGCCTGATGAGTTAATCTCAGAGGAGTCCAGATTGCAAAATCTTGTGGACACTCTGAAGGACGCTAGTGCCATAGACACCTTACCTAAGACAGAGTTTGCCCCTCCTGACTCTTTAAGTCATACAGACCCCTGATGGGTAAGGTCACAGAATATTCTGGATGGGGAAAACCTGTGCAATCCTGCAAAAGCATGACTTTACAGACCTCCTTGATAGTGGGCCCCCAAGGGAGCCTGTCTTAACCTTCCACACCGCATTAAGAACCAGAGTGTTGGAAAACTGGTTGAAACCGGATACCACAGCAGCGGTCAACAAAAATCTGCCCATGAAATACAGGCCTGCAGCAATAGACCCAGATTTCTTATCAAAACCCCCAAACCCCGAGAGCTTTGTGGTCCAGACAGCCACATCAACTTCTAAGGCTGCAGCCTATCCTATTATACTACCGGAGAGAGATGATAAAAGGGTTGACGCTTTAGGAAAGAGGGTATTTTCTGCAGGCAGCATGTCCCTCAATGCCATAAATGTGACTTGTGCCCTAGCCATGTACATGCACACCTTGTGGGATGTGATAGTTTTGGCCGTAGACCATGTACCAAAAGGGGAGGAGAGATGAGGTTTTCTTAGCCTAGTGCAAGACAGCAAGGATGCCATGTGCCAATCTCTCCAGTCTGGTCTAGACCTGATGTCCAGTCAAGACTCTTGTACATGCCATTTGATGGCTAGCAGCTTTTTAGCTCCAAGAGCGATGGCAGCCTAGAAAAAGTACAGGTGTCCAAGGCGGCAGATAAGTCGCTGGGAGCAGCAAACAGCCCCCACAATCTGCAGGATTTTCCCACAACTTTGGGGGAAGTGGACCTTTTTGTTTCTACTCTTCAATTGATAGAGGAAGAGGCCAGTTTGCACAGAGGGCCCATAAAAGAGCTTCCCGTGGCTCACAAGGACGAGGAGGAAAAACTCCTCTCAAAGCCTCTGCTTCTTTGCCCTCGGCTTCAGAAATAACCCCAAAACCCCTATGAGTCCTTCACTCACAGGACTGTGGTGGGGGACAGGCTGACTCAGCATTTGGAGAGTTGGCAGGGCAAAACCTCTGATGCTAGATTGTGGTTTACGGCTACTGCCTCCCTTTCTTAAGAAGACTTCCAGGTTGTCATGCAGGGGGCCAAGCCTTGAAAGATCGGGATCCAGTGCCCCTGCAGGAGATCTTCACCATGTTGGTGAAAGGTGCGAGAGTCTGTACCTGTAGCGGAGAGAAATCAAAGGTTGGTACTCTCCCTATTTTCGAATCCCGAAGAAGGACGGAGGACTGCGACCCATCTTGGACCTGAGACACTTTCGCAAGTTCCTCAGGAAGGATAAGTTCAAGATGGCAACTCTTTCGCAGATCCTTCAGGCCCATCGACTTCAGAATTGGTTGGTGTCATTGGATCTTCAGGATGTTTACTTTCATGTGCCAGTTCATCACAAACACAGAAAGTACCTGACGTTTGAAGTTTTGGATCCTGCCATTCGGGCTCACCTTTGTCCTGAGGGTCTTCACCAAGCTTATGGTGTGGTGGCAGTAAGTCTATTGAAGTATGGGATTAACATTTGGCTGATCAGAGCATGTTCTCCCCAACCTGCTTTCGATCATCTCGGTCATACTTGCCACTTCCTCCGCAGGCTGGGCTTCTCCCTGAATTTCAAGAAATCCCCACTGACACCATCTCAAATGCTTCAGTTTATTGGAGTGGTACTAGATTCGTCCGGGGGGGGTTGGTGGGACGAGGCGTACCCCCCAAACTAAGGGCCTAACATCTTTCGCAGATGGTCCAGAAGTTTCAGAGTGTTCACTAGCTTCCAGCGTTGGATTATCTGCAGTTGCTCGACCTCATGGCATCCTGCATTTTCCTGGTGCCAGAAGCCTGTTTGAGGGTGAGGTCCTTTCAGTGGCCCTCAGATCCCATTGGTCCCAGTTCTCCGGCCGAATGACTGACCTTTTTCACGACCCGAACAAGGTTGCACAGGATGTACTTTGGTGAGCCGGTTGGGAGAATATGATGAAAGGAGAATCTTTTTGGCAACCATGGCCAGAGATGACAGTTGTCTCACTCATGATGTGGGGAGCCCACATGAACAACCTTTCAATCAGCGGTTGATGGCCTCCGTTGGAGTCCAGACTTCACATCACCCTTTTAGAGCTGAGAGCAATCAGACTAGCAGTGATGGCTTTTCTGCTTTATGTGCGGGGCAAGACTGTCCTGCTAATGACAAACAATACAGGGGCTGTGTACTACCTCAACAAGAGTGGGGATGTAGGGTCACTACCTATGTCTAGAAAAGCAATGCAGCTCTGGTTTTGGGCACTAACGGAAGGAATCTCTCTACTGGCAGTTCACCTAGAAGAAAACATACCGGCGGATGCTCTGAGCAGGCATAGCACCGTGTCCCACGAGTGGGAGTTAGCAAAGGAAGTCCTTCTAGAGATCTTCGCCCTTTGGGGAACCCCTTAGGTGGATCTGTTCGCATCCAGTGTCGACAGGAAGTGCAACCTATTCTGCTCCAGGGAATTTCCTTAGAGGAGCTCTAGAAGACGCGTTCATAATAATAATTTATTGTGATTTTATCCAATATTTGGACTTTACACAACATCTAAAATGTATAGCATAACCTACAATGTATGATACACAACAATCAAATGTGAATAAGTGAGTAGATATAATACAATACAATGTAATATAATAAAACAAAATGAATATAGAATATGTACTTAATTCACAATAACTCAGATATATGTGAGATAAAGTGATTTACAATGCTACGCAGTTTTACTTGAGTTCAATCTCCAAGTTCCTCAGATCTTTCTGTGGCAGTTCATTAATGGTGTACAAACAGATCAAGGATGATGCAACAAGGTCTGTCCAAATGGTCTAGCATGGGTCTATGGCTTCTGAGACAGTACAACTAAATAATTCCAAATTCAAAAGTCACAGTATGTTTAATTGGGTAAGAGAGATTTAACGTGCTGCCAAACCCTAAATAGTACAAGCTGGGCTGAAATGGAATATGAATTTAAACAATAGTCCCAGCAAGAATCTGCAGTGATTGCATCATAAGAATGAACCAGTCTGCCTCACATCCACATGTATAGAGGCCCCAGGTCTGCGCACTGGGTAAAGACATGTCTGGCTGACTCTAGTTGACCAAGTTTGCCACAAATGCGGTATGTCCTGTGTTCAATGGGTATCCCCAAACGGGGACCCAGAACCACCATTACAGGTAGTTGATTTATGCACAGTTTTAAAAAAGAAACTGCCTTACTTTTGGGGTCGGGCAAACAAGCAGGTACGGTTGGGTCTTGCGATATCGGTGTACAACATGGTACACTGCCTCATATCCTTTTAACTTGGCCAGGTGGGTATAATTTCCACACCAATTCTATTTGTTAAATTTATGTTCAAAGGATTTTTTTAAATGAACATACTGTGTGCCTGTCTTTTTATCAAAGTACAAGCCGATCACTGTAAAAAGGGTTTCATTCAAGGTTTTAAAGTTTGACCCTCGAGGGGCCCGCTCAGTGTCCTAGTTACCTCCAACTAATGCAAGTAACGTACAAATGTGATCAGCACATGATTTTAAATAAAAGGCCCCCTTGGCTCGAAGAGCCATACCCCTTAATGAAGTAAATCCCATTTCTAAGCAAAGGTACTCCATAGGGCACAAAGGACCTAAACCCAATACTGATCGACTGTAATGACCCTCAAGTTTATTCAGCCAAGCCAAATCTTGCATGGCCAGCATGTCTAGGCTATAGAGAATGGCTGGGACAAAGCATTGCGAATAGAGCTTAACAGCACCGGCCATACTATAGCCTGCAGAGCCCCTGGCAAACATGCATGCTTGTAAAGTGAGTTTTTTAGCTCGTCTTTTCTTGTTGGTAATTATCCATTCATAATTAGGCCGAGCATCAAACTCCAAGCCCAAGTAGGTATAAGATTGGGTATAGTCAATCGTGCCCATTGTAGTATTAATTCTGGTCCGACAGACCTTATTTCTAGAAATCAATATAATATTAGTTTTGTCCAGGTTGATGGTCAAACTCAGCTGAGATGCGTAGCTGGCCAGTTCGTTAAGCATGTTCTTTATCCCAGATAAGGTCCTGTCAAACAGTATCAGATCGTCGGCGTAGAGCATGCCCACAATGCGGGAGCCACGTATCTTAGGTGGACAGTTTGATTTTATAGCCATATGGGTAAGGAGGTCCACAATATATAAATTGTACAGCATAGGGGCCGCAATGCACCCTTGCTTGACCCCCAAATTTATGTGTATACCGTCTGTCACTTCCCCATCGTTATTAAGTCTCACGCTGGCTAAGGTGTCACTGTGTGACAAGATTAGAATATGTAATGTCCGACTGTGGCAATTCAAAGCTCTAACCTTTTCCCATAAAGTTTCCCTGTTCACCTGATCAAAAGCACTACGGAAGTCCATGAAGGCAATGTATAATGTCGCCTCCTTTCTACTAAGTGTGGTGTTAATCAACTGGTCCAGCACTCTAATATTATGAGTGGTGGCTGAGCCAGGTCGAAAGCCTGTGTGCGCAAAGCTAAGCACATGATTGATCGTAGCCCACTTTTCCAGTCCCCCCCGCAGCCCCCACCCTGAGTACGAGTGACATAAAGATCTTTCTTGTGACCTCCAGCATGGACAGCAATCGGTAATTGCACTTGTTGGTCCGATCCCCCTTTTTGTGCACTAGTATCAATACATACTGCCACCATGTTGGTGGAATAGTGCAGGACCTACAGACTCGGGAGAAAAGGGTTAATAACACCTGTGCCCAATTGTTCGGGTCCTGGCTTCTGACAATAGGTGCCAGATTTTACGGCTATCCCTACTGCACATAACCGCCACAAACCTCTGCCAAAGCGCTATTTGTTGAGACTGCATATAGTGGCGTAACCAAGATCGAAATCTCTGTTTTACAGCTTTTATATTTGGAAGGGTCCTAGGGATATTGGCTGCTTTAATGTTGGACAATCTGTGTGCTGTAATGGCGCTGCACATGGCCCGCTTTTGATCTTGGATCAAAGGAATTACCGCCCCCAGACTTCCACCTAATACTGGGGCCAGGTCTACCCATGAAAACTGCCTGTGTTAACTGTTGTTTCCAATCCTCAATTGCCTCTGGATATTCATCCCTTAGCACCTGAGCTACTTCAAAGTCTGCAGGGAAGGTGATAACAATCATTCTTTCAATGTATTTCTGTGTCCATCTAGTCCCTGCATGATTAAGTATCGCCTCGCTGCAGGTACCAGGAAAATCGTACCCCCCGCCCATTGTCCGGGTGAGTTTAGCATGAACGCTATAGGCGTTTGGGGATATTTGCAGTTGGTGAACTTGATTCAGCAAGCACTCGGGTGCTGCGATCTAATCTAACGTTGCACGCTTAGTCCCCACTCCCCAGGGCACCTGCCCCGGTTGGTCACCAGTAGTTCTAGCCACAACCTCCCTTTGCTGTTAGATTTTACCATGGTCGTAGCACAGTGGTCCGAAACATTTCCATATGTCCCACACCAGACAGATCTATACATTTGGCATTGCAGTCTCCAAAAAGGAGCACATGAATACCCTCGACTCCTATATGCCGCATAGAAAGGATAGAGTCCAATTGGACAGTTATAGTCTCAGTAAGGCGAGTACCAGGTGGGTCATCTATGTTAACTATCAAAACTGCCTTATGTACACCCCAGCCTCCAGGTGGGCATATTTCTATAGCCAGGACATTACCTCATGAATTGCCCTGGAAAATAAGTCTGGGGTTAAAGCAAGACTTAACACCAATAAGTAGACCCCCAGCAGGACGTCCACGTTCGCCCTTGGAGGCTACAGTTTGGAAAAAAACATAGCCCTCGATTTCAACATCAAATGTGACCCAAGTCTCTTGAAGGATGAAAATATCTCTAGATACAAGCAAGTTCCGAGATCCTCCCTCATTAAGCCAGTGGTTGAATCCTCTCGTGTTCCTGCTTAAGACAGTGGTATTTCACTCTGATGATTTATTTTGTGTACGTTCTTTTCAGCCATTCCCAGCCTTGTTCATCACTGAACTTAACCGACGGCTGCACTGGCTTTTGGTTTGGAGTCTTTGCCAGAGTGCAAATGCACTTAGTGCAGCCATCCAGGCTGGGCTTGATGGGCAAAGGAGCATCCAAATCAAAGCCCATGTGGACAGGAGAGGACTGATGCTGTCGCATTAGAGTCGCTGTTTCGGGTAGGCAACCATGAATTTGCGTGGTTTTAAGCCCAATCGGGCGCCATGGTTCAATGAAGTTAGTCACACGAATTCAAGATCTGAAGAAATGCCAAAAGTGATGATCGATTTAATGGGGACTGGATTTGCAGCCATCAGATGGTGAGATTGTAATTTTTTTGCATCCAGGTCATAGATTGGAGCTACCTTTATGTTGACTTATTCTGAGGGCACTGCTGGATCAGGTTGCAATTTGTGTAGATGCCGGGCTCGTCGGGAGCAAAGAAATCGTAGGACCTTTAATGGACTCATTTAGCTCTACCAGTGGTGGATGACCCGTGGCCGGGGCCTCTTCAAATAATCAGCTTTCAGTGTGCCCACCGTCTAAGCCGACCTACTTTTATGGCGGGCCACTCTTTTCCGCTGTTTCTTAGATATGTTATTGTTAACTGGGCGTAACGTGGAATTCATAGATTGACATTCGACGGGGAGATGCTCCTCGATGGGGGGGTAAGTCAGCGGCTGATTAGAAGCCTTTCATTGCAGTCTTCTTGCAAGTCTATGCTGCCTCGAGGAAAGCTGGTGCGGCGCATGTACATCATTGGTGTTCAAAGAGGGGTTCTCGATAGTGCTACCCTTATCTTTATTAGGGGATTTGGGGCTCACGAGATGGTACTGTCAATGGAAATTGGGTGGGTTTTTGGGTCGCTTTGTACCGTAAATCAATTGTAGGAATTGGCTATGTTGATTTTTGGTGTGGTCAAGATTGTATACTTTGATGCTATAATAGTCCCTGCATTTTTAAATCTTCATGCATCACAACACATAATTTCAGCAGGATTTTTACAACGAAATTAAGGACTCTGTTACTCAGGGCGATGCTCGTGGTGTTATGAGTAATGTAGTCTTCTTGGCCTAAACCCGATGAAGTAATTGCTGATTCATATAGCATGTTCGGGCTGGCAGAGAGTCGGGGGGCGGTAGTAGGGTTTATATGTGCCTGATCCCCCAGAGAGGGAGGAGCAACCCTAGGAGACAGGGCCGCAATACAACCGACCGTCGCCGGCATCGGATTCCCAATCATTTCTGTCGAGGTATCACCCTGGGGTAAATGTCAATCTTCCTTCTCCCGTCCCGCAGGAGGGTGGAGTCGAGTGGCCTTGCAGCGCGTAACATAGTTACAGGAGGGAATCGTTCTCCAAATCCAGCGGATGGTAGCTGGTTTAACATTCTATTGGATGGTTATTAGCATCCGCATTGGTTATAGCCGGCCCCTGTGGCAGGGATTTGGTAGGAAAATAGGCATCCAAGGGGCCTTTGTGTGGCACCAGTGAGTCCTTGCTGGTAGCCCCGTTGCCCGTTCTTCGGTCGGGGTGTACGAGCCCTTCCTGATTAGTTGCAGGCTGCTTTACAGACCGCAGCCCATGGGTTTCTTAGAGCGGGTAACCGTTGTCTTACAACAACTTTGTGCTTTACCAGGCATGGCCAAGTTCTAGTTAGGTGCTGCTTGCCTCTGGGGCTCATAAAATGAGGATCCAATCGCACTACCGTCTCGCTATGTGCTGGCAATAGGTAGGGTTAGTGGGCTATGGTAGTACACTATTGCCACACTCCCACCAGTTAAATGTCACTTTTACGGGCGGTCTGGAGTGAAGGGGCGCGCCCTTTATGTTATAAAGTTTCAGAAGTTCAACGTGTTTTACTTGAGGGTCGAGTCTTTTAGATGGATAAGCCAATCCTTAGCAAAAAGCAATGTTGCAATCAGTAATAAAAGGAGGAGACTTAAGTAAAAGTCGTGCAAAATACCTGAGTAAATGAAGTTGTGTCCGCGGGCACAGCAGGAACACGGAGACACACAGTATTATGCTCAATGGGGTTTAAAATCTGGTGGTTCAAAGGCTGCAAGTAGCCCGCAGTCACCACTGGATCACTCCAAAACACCCAGTTCGAGTGCCACGCCTTAATTCCTTAATGTAATGCTGTACACACACACACGTACACACACACACGTACACACACACACACGTACACACACACGTACACACACACGTACACACACGCACACACACGTACACACACGTACGTACACGTACGTACACACACACACACACACACACACACACACACACACACACACACACACACACGCACGCACGCACGCACACACACACACACACACCTACCTCCCCCCACCACCCTCCCCACTGTAAGGTGCTCTCAACCTGCATTAAGGTTGCTAAAATATGGTAACTGCAATTAAGGTATAAGCAGCAGGGGGAGAGAACACACCGCAATCTCCCCAGCTCACAAACAGTAGTCCTCAAGGGGAGCCAGTGCAGGAAAAGTGCTACCGCCGTGGCCTTCCACCACAAAGGGGAAGTAACTGAACACACAAACAAGTTACCCCAACTCTGCTTGCCATTGCAATATAATCACAGAAATATCATGAGCTAGCAGGAATACCAAAATAACAGCAACGGAAACACGCCGCAGCCCAGGTCGAGTCAACGTTCCTTCGTTCCTCGCTCACTCGCCGACACAGGATTGATTAGAGGAGAGGACCTACAGCATACGTGTACGCAGTCGTCCTGGCACAAGAGAACAGAGAAAGCAGAGTAAGCCAGCCACTTCAGACAACCGACGTATCGACGAGGGAATAGATCATAGTGTACTGGGAAATTCCGCTTCGGGATACGTTTTTTCGTGTCATAAGGAGGTTGAGAAAGTTCGGAAAATCCATGATCCTAATTGCACCGTATTGGGCCAGGAAAACGTGGCGCAGAACTTCTAGAGATGGCCATTTGTCCTCCAATTAGTTTTCCCCAAAGAGAGGACTTACACTCACAAGAAGGGGATCTCCTTCTTCAACCAGAAATCAGTACTCTGAACCTTGACGCCTGGCTTCTGAGAGGATAAGATCTAAAGATTGGGACCTTCTGGAAGATGAAATGGAGGTGTTGCTTTCGGACAGAAGGCCGGGAACAAAATCTCTGTACCACAGCCGTTGGAATACATTTCGCAGCTGGTGCAGAGATAAGAGTATTGATCCTTTTCACATGCAAAGCTTCTTCTGTATTATCATTTTTACTACATCTGGCCCATCAGGGGCTTCAGGCTTCTACCGTAATGGGTTATTTGGCAGCGCTTTCCATTTGTTCGCCGGATCAGGGTTCCTATTTCAAAGTTCCTATAGTAATTCAGTTCTTAAAGGGACTACCAAACATCTTTCCCCTGATTGCATTTATTGTACCAGTTTGGGACTTGAATTTGGTGTTGAGGTACCTAATGAGTTGCACCTTTTGAACCCTTACATTCTTGTCCAGTCAGATGTTAACCCTTAAGACTATTTTTCTGACTGCAATTACATTGGCCCACAGAGTCCGTGAGCATCAAGCTCTTTCTTCTAAACATCCCTTTATTGCCTTTTTTAAGGATAAACTGGTTTTGAGAGTACATACGTCCTTCTTTCTTACTGAAGGTGGTATTGGAGTTCCATTTAGCTCAAAAATGGTGTTGCCTGCTTTTTATCCACCTCCTCATCCCTCTGAGGAGTAGAGGTTACATTGCTTAGACCCTAAGAGGGTCTTGAGCTTCTATATTTGTAGACTGCCCCAAATCGGGCAAGATGACCAGCTCTTTGTGGGCTATCTGTAACCAAACAAACCATCTCTTGCGGGATGCTTTTCTTTTTCATTTCGGAATGATGTACATTGGCTCGCAAAGATCTACCTGATGGTTTAAGAGCACATTCCACCCAAGGAGTGGCTACTTCTTCGGCTCTTCCGAGACTGGTGCCCCTGCAAGACACTTGTAGTGCTGCAACTTGATCCTCTTTGCACGCTTTCAGCAAATACTATTGCCTGGATTCTATGTCAATTTAGGAGGCAAGATTTGAAAAGTCTGTTCTTCACAGCATTAATCAACAATACATTCTCTGTTTCCACCCCCTTCTACATACTGCTTTGGGAGTCTATCAAAGATGGTGAATACGTGGGAGAACACAATCCATTCAAAAAACAAATTATTCCTGGTAATGTTCTTTCGAGTGGATGTTCCTCTCACGTATTCCTCATTGCCCCCCCATCCCTCTAGCTTGCAGAGAATTTCTGTAATTTTACACCTTCCTCTCTTTCAAAATTTGGGTCATATCTTTAAGACGGCTGAGTATAGGGAGGACAAAACTAGAACTGAGGCAACAGGCGCTGCGCAAGCTGCTTATACCAGCATGAACGTCACGGCTGAGACAGGACAGAGCAGAGGCCGTCGAGGGCCACGACTCGATGACGCATGGAGCCTGATACTAGGAAAGTTTCCAAAGCTACAAGCAGACTTACGAATATATCAAAGATGAGGAATACATGGGAGGAACATCCAGTCGAAAGAGCATTACCAGGGGAAAGTAATGTGTTCATTTGATTCATAATGACACCTGTACCAGTTAAGTTCCAGAAAATGATGCAATTTGCAATGTGGTTCCAATGCTCCTGTAATCAGTCCACTTATATTGTGTGGCAACCTTTTATGCTTACAGATGAATTATATGTAGAAAACATACATTTATGCAATGGTATAAAAAAAGATTGGCAGATTTCACATATGGGTGCAAAATTGCCATTTGTTTGCGGTAATTGACTCTTGGCTAGTAAGAAATGGTGTGCATTTGTACGTATAGAATTGAAGCAGCAAATGATTTTCTGGCTAGTAGCTTGCAACTTGAAATATCCCCTCTGTCATAGTTAACAGACACTCTAGGTAAAAATAAAAGAATGAAGGATCATATCCCATTTGTATTTCAGGAAGGGAATGTCATAACTCGCCATATGTTGTCATGTTAGTAGTTTGTAATTTTTCAAATAGCTGCCTCATTGTGGTCCCTCTCAAAGCTCTTAGTCAAAATTATCTGCTGGTCAAATTTTGACTAAATGGTCTCGGCAGTTTTGGTATCGTACAAGTCTTGTTAAAACAGTCCATCTGATGTCGTCTTTTATTTGCTGTTTATCGATGAAGTTCCAAACTGGGTGCTGTAACTATCTGATTGAGGACACAGCTATGGTGTTCACAAATTCATGTGCTCATTCTTCTCTTTGTTTTGCCAATGTATATATGGTGGTATCGATTTTTCTGTAAATGTGCACACTGAGCAGATACCACATGGACTGTGTCTATAAATAGATGGTAAACCACACACACACACACGAGTGATTGTGTTATTTTAAGAATGGTGTGGTAAGTTCCTGATATCACTTTTATCAGTCTTGTCCTGAATGGATGTGCTTCATTTGAAGGCATACAACAAAGCGCTACATGGGGATATACGTTTAAAGGCAATTGCTTTTAAGATGTGTTCTAGATATGTGTTTGCTTGGTATATCACCACTGTGATTAATTGAATAGTAGTCCTACATGTTGGCAAGCAGTTTTAACACTGGCACCAAGCTGGAAGAAAATTTAAGTTGGGCTTGTTCCTAATGTGCAAACTGTTACAGATAAGGTATTTTGCTTGTAGTCTACAAATGTGATTGGTTCTGATTGAAACCTCTTTCATTCGTGATTGTAGTCCGGAATGTTCTGATGTAAAGGCTTGGTGTGATAAATTTGCTCTTTGCCTCTTTTTTGTTTGGATTTACTCATTTCATGCTTATTTTTGCATAGTTTAACGCCTAACTTCTACAAGATGGCAATTCTTCAACTTTTTGCTAGTCTTTTTGTCAAGATGCGCAATAACATGGCCATATCAAAAGATGTTAGTTACATGTTGGTGATGAATACTGGAACTAGTAAAACAATGCATCGGCAAATATGTTTACTTCTAGGATTCTTTTTATTTAATGCAGGCAGTTTTTAAAGTGACTTTTTGAGTTAGAAATATATCGTAACGTTGGGCAGCATGGAACACTGACAACTGTGTATGCAAAATAGAAATCTTTTTATGCATAATTTGTGTTTTAGAAACTTTTGAAATTCTTTGATTTGTGATTTTGTTTCGGTATGTTTGTGACACAAATGATGGTTGGCTTTTTGTATATTTCAAGCATGAATTTACTGGTATAAAATATTTTTTAATAGCGTTTTTTTAATGAAATCATGGAGATCTGTATACAAACATGTCTTTGAATTATACTTTTTATATATTTTTGTTTTTTCTTTACTGCCTGTGTTGCAAAGGGTATTTGAATCAGTTGTATCATTATTTTTTGTATATTATTTTGGTTACTTTTTTCTATGCGGGTTGCTCTATAAGCAAGTACCTCTTTTTGCACGAGAGGTTTGCACTCCTTTAATTTGAAATCTGCCTAGCAGTCTTAACCATGTATCTCGGGAAATGACACTGTCCCTTTAAGGCTGAAGAGTTCCTGACTCCCATCATGCACCTTAATTGCAGTTGCAGTCAGTTATTTAACTTTTGTGAAGAAAAACCAGCACAGTCTCAACTTGTAAAGTCTTTTAATCTGAACATGTTTAGGTTAACTTTTTTATGTGGTCTGCCCAGTTACAAGCATGTTTTAGATTTTTCTGTGAATCTATGCTTTTTTGTTTTAAGAGTTTCAGTTTTTCAGTTTTTACCTCAGCGTTTCTGTTCTGAATACTGTCGCTTTTTTTCAAATGTACCTCGTGTGGTGGGGGCAAGAAATAAAAGAAAAATGACCATGCCTTGTGTGGTGTTCATGCTCCTGACAGTTGCATTGTTTATGAGTGCCCCATTTGTCAGAAAATGTCTGATCGTAGGCTTAGGGAGAGAGGATATAAGGCTTTGATCGAACAGGACATTGAGCTAAGGTTTAGTTGAAAGGGGGGCTCAATCCCATCTCAAAAGCCTAAATTGAGCCGCTTTAGACCTGCGGTACTAAAACACCAGAGGCTTTATGATGTTAATGTCAGTACATCTCGACCTTGCAAGACATCTAAAAGTAGGCAGGCCTGTGTCATGCTTGCTGTCAACACTCATGTTGAATACCGCAGCTCCAATGCCAGGAGCACGAGCTTCGATGTTACAGCTGAGGTCAACTCAGTCGTCGATTGCTGCAACAGCGTTGAGGAATCTGAGGGCATCCTCACTTCTTTCCCTGATATATCCTCCTCCCAGGTGGCCAGGTAAAGGCTGTTGCTACTGGATCCTGGCCACGGGGGTGGGTATGCAAAATAGACTATCTGGGTGGAGGAGTCTTAGGGAGTGAAGAAGAGGCACCCTTGGGCGAGACACAGTATCCCCCATTTCCCTTTCACCATGAATCCAACGTCCCCCAAGCCTTTATACACTATTTTCAATCCCTTCCCTACTTTTCCCCTAAATCATTCCCTAAGAAACACTGTTTAGGTACTGAGACGAGGAAAAGTCCAACTAGAGAAATACATCCTCTCTTTATTGACACTCGCACATACAGACACCAGTTATGTACTGGGACGAAAGGAGAATAAGAGCAAGAGTAATGCAGAACTTCCAAGTCGCACTGAACGGTCTAGTCCTTTACGGACCAATCAACCTGCCAGGAAGTTTAAAGGCAAAATACCAAGAGGAAGTTGTGTCAAGCGGAACTCGGTGCATGAATTGAACAGAACTTCAAATGAACGGCTATGAACGGATATAGTAGAGGCAAAGCTGAAAACATATATGCAATATAACAATTTTTATTAATATCAAATAGATAAGACATATATATATACATTCATCTCATAACAACATCTTAAACGTTAATTATAGAAATAGAACACTAATGGCTAAAGTGCTGGATAAAGTGCTATTGTATACTGCGTGTAGACCCAATATATGGTGAACACTGGATAGTGGGAACCAAGAGGACAGAACTTGCGCCGAGTGAAGGGGATCACATAGCGAAAGTATGGCACTCCTATTCCCCCCAACACTGAACTTCATAAATAAACATGAGTAATGTACAGTATAATATTCATGTTTTCAAACATAGCCAAAGACATGCAAAAAATACACATTCTATCAAAAAGTAAAGCATAACTGGTCCTCAAATGTAACCAAGAGAAATTAAACGTGACAAATATACATTCTGTCAACGAGTAGGATGCAAGTAGTCAACTACAAACTTCCGGGGACAGTAAGCATGAATACACGCAATGTCAACCCATGAAAAGCTTATTAAGCAATAAGTAGTTTCGACGGCATAATGCGTCTAGCTGGAACACAGCTGATACTCGTCTTCTTCAGGACGAAGCACTCCAGTGTCGTCAAGGCCACATTGCTTGATGTAGGCGTGGCCACTTTCACTCATTTTTGACTCAGAGACTGTAGCAACTGTGCTTCTTGATATTTAGCACAATCAGAAATGCATATTTTTGGATTTCTGTAGAAAAAAAGGAAACAGAAAAATAAGAAAAAAAAGAAAAACAGCAGTAAGGTTAAAACCGCTAAAAGAAAGCTTGCCTCAAAGCGTGTTCATAGAAGAAGTGCAATAAATTGCACAGTGGTGGGGAGAACAATGAATGCTATTTTCTCAACCTAAAAGTGGAGTTATATCATGCAGTCACTTGCAGTATCAAATCAAACCCACATAACCAGACCCAAATCAATTGGTCTGTAGAGACTAAACGAGGACAAAGGGTAAAACTGGGGTAGAAGACCCCCAGATTCAAAGTTGTGAGACCTGCAAGCCACCAGCTCAAAGGCGGAGGGCACTGAATGACCTAAGTTAAGATGAACAAAAACAGACCTGCACTGTTGCAGAAAAAGGCTCAATTGTCTAGGCTTGCCATGTAACTCTCAATTTGCTGAAAAGGATGGCATCATGCAAGCCGCACATGAGACCCAAAGCCGAACAATTCACAAGTGCAGACAGCACAATCAATGTCTCCATGCTGTACCATATATAAACTGGGAAAACAGAATGGTCCCAAAAGATGTAAAACCAATGAAAAGCAGTAGCATAAAGCAAACCATGTTGCAAATGTGCCAAATATTAGTGCACCCAGCTGGTTCCTCTTGTGCTGGGCAAGAATTGCATAAGCCCTAAATGAGCACACCGAGAAAACGGAATGCAAACGTAATGTATTCTTAGGCAGTCACAGCCTCATGATGCTACGAATAAAGAAGCAAACATACTGAGACTGGCATGTCAGGCAGAAGCGGGAAATCCTGTTGGCATGGGGCCATAGCTTCAATAATGATGGCAGGCTAATCCAAAAGGAATTAGAATGGCCTATGTCGCCCACCTTGTATTTAGCTAATCTTAGATGGAACTAGTCACATCTACACAGTTCAAACTGCCTCCAACGCCCAAACCGCAGTAAATAATAAATGAAAGAAAAAGGCAAAACAAATTCAAAACTTACGGGGCCGTCTTGGTGAACCCAACATCCACGGCAGCTGGCCGTTCGTCGTCCAATTGACACGGTCTATTGATCGCGCTGGAAGGCTAAACACATATTCCAGACAGCGTAACGGGAAACAGACGTGCAGGCATGAAAACGCTGCTCATTTAAGCACAAAGGGGGTGTGGAAACATACGCCCAATGTTGTCAAGGGAACAAATGTGGTTCAGCTGTGCCTGGTAAGAACATCCATACAATGTTTAAACAAAACGCACAGAGCGCTTTGAATATTCAAACTGAATGTTAAAGCTAGAAGTGAATGCTAGCCATGTATTAGGAACATTTAAAGGCAGCAAGACTGGTGAAAATGGAAGCAACTGTGAAAGCAGGTCTATGAACGGCTGGAGAAGCGCAGACCTCTCCGGGAAGGCGGCGTGGCAGACTGAGAGCTTGGGAGTCCCAGAACAATGCAGAGTGTATGCAGTGGGACGCAATACTGAAAGAATCTGGAAGCCTGCAGCGAACGGGAACCGGTGTGAGCAGGCAAAGCTTCGAGGGAGGTCCGAACTGCGAGAGATGCATAGGTGGCAGGAGCAAAGCCACGGAGAGCCGCTGTGGAAACAGTGCGAGGTGCCGCACAAGAGAAAGAGAGAGAGCTTGTCGAGGCCTGGAGACCTCGCTGGAACGCTGTTTGCACTGACCGGTAAGCCGGCCTAGGAAGGGGACACCAGGGCGGCTGGCGTATGTTGCACTCATGCAACTTTAATGAATGCTGAACCAAAGGAAAGGAAACCTTTTTGAATACTGAATTGAATGAAAGCAAGAAAGCAAACACTTTTGAATACCGATCCGAATTAAAAGCAATTACTGTTAAATAGTGAGCTGAATTAATGCAGTTTTGTGGAATCCTACGTTGTAAAGGAACTGTATAATTTGGGAAACCAAGTATTGGCAAGAGACATAAGATTATATATGAAAGTGCAACACGTGAATAGTGGCAAAGCAACATTTTGTAAAGCATCAAGAGTGTGTGAAATGAGAATAAAACAAGCACCACTGTAGAGTTAAAACAGTAACGTGCCTACAAGGAAGAAAAGGCAAGACCAGTGTCTCAGTTGCGTTACCTGTTATGGGTGGACAACTGCGCATAGACCGACAAAAACTACCTATGAAAGAGAGACTCAAAATACCTGTAAAGAAGCTTGTGATTGACTATAAAGGAAATTTTGGTGTGAACTGAAATTAAGGAACTGTACTTTATGAACTTGATGAAAGATAACCAAACCAGAAGAGCTGGAGAGTATTACCAAAAACTGTGTTGTAGAAAAGTTGAAAGACTTTAGAGCTTGGGGAAGGGAACCCCTTTGTGTTGTGAACTGCCTTGAACTTTGGGGAAGGGAAATCTTTTCCAAACCAAGAGATGGAAGAAGCTCTGAACTGTTATTTGAAAATGTATCATTTTGACACTAATATCGCTACACATTGTATGCATATAGATGTGAGGGCAAGTATAGGTTTTGGACACAGGCAGACTTTTACTTTGGACATCCTGACACAGACTATCCTTAGTTTATTTCGGTTGGAAAATCCAAACTCAGCATAGGGCAAGATGCACCTTTTTCTAACCCCTTTTCTGTTAATCACAGTTTCTAAGTTAAACTTTAAATTAGTTCTCTGTGTCTACTTCATGATACCTTCACAGTGTACACAACAAAGATGTCATCCTCATCATTAAAACATTTAAAGGTTTCCAAAGTGCGCAGAAAAGCCTGAGGAGAGATGCCGTAAGGCCAAAACCTCTTCTGAGATAAATTGAACTCTGCCAATGCCAGTATCTCCACCTAGCCTTGTAACACCCCAGAGGTCTTTTACACCTACGACCACTGATACATGTAAGTGTTTAGAATATTCACAGGGATGCCTAACCTTAAAGAGAGACTACCCCACAGACGACATGCTGACTTTTATATATCTGCAGAAGAGGGTTGCTTTAGGTGGATTGTTCGGGTCTCAGCCTCATTGAGGTAGACATGGGTAGTGTTTGAAGCGTTGCAGCACCGGGCACAAGCAAGACCACACCTCCCCCAGTACAGAGGCCGTTTGAAGCCATTCATAGGGACTTTCCATTCCCCTTCTAAGCCTCTGCAGAGATTGGCCAAGAGATATGTGGCCCCAAATTGTCTGCAAGTACACCTGCTTCCTTTCTACATGGACTTCTTACTCTGCTCCTCCAGACAAGGGGAAGTAGCAACATGCATGCTAGTGGAACTAAAGTGTGCCTTGTTGGCTACCACCAGCATAGCAGCACGTTCTCTCACTTTCTTTGGGAGATACCATAATTTCCTGTGGGAGTCGTATTTGCCTTTATAAAAGTGTCCAGGTCATCTAGGAAGTGTGAAAGAAGGATTGGCAGTGTCTACTGAGGGCATCAGTGCACTGCAGGACGTTGCTAAAATGTCAACAAACATCTACTGTCATGGTCTTATAATGAAGTGCTCCTCTGGGGCGTGCCTGACTGGCCTAAAGTTGGATTTGCAACAGGAATTCGTGGATCACTGCATCTCATACAAAACTGTTTGGATTCCCAGCAGCAGAGGTTACAAGGATGGAGACCAGAACTGAGACCCTAAAATCAGTTGGCCTAGATCTGACAAAGAAGTAATTTGTCCCTCCTATAGAAAGCAGTATTTACATCAGTTGGGTCACTCATGCCACCATCCGTAATTCCAGCCAAGATCTCATTACAGTCTGAGGTTCCACAGCAAGGGATGTGAATGCCAATTGTGGCAACACCAGCAAAGCCTACACTCCCTCTAAGCAATGTACTTCCCCACCAGAGAGCACCTGGGGGGGGTGGAAGGATTTCAAGTTGCGTGCCAGTTAAATAGTTAAATTAACAAAAGGCTGGGCAATGTTCGTAATTGTTAAATTATGTTTTCAATGTCACCTTCTCAGTTCTGCAAAGACCAAGACCAATTCCACACCTGTACCTGCTGGTGCTGGTAAATGGAGAATCTTTGCAAAAGATCAAAAGAAGGGCAGAAACTGGGCGGGCAAGTGAATTCCTAGTACTTCCTGGTAAAGAAAAAGGACACAGAATAAATGAGACCCACCCTAGACCTGTGGGTGATAAACAAACTCCTTTTACAAAGCCAAAATTCAAAATACTGGCTTAATATCAGTATTCAGTTCTCCAGATAAGATTTTGAGGTTCGAGTATTTTACACCCTATTTTTAAACTTTGAGAGTAAATGTAATGTCAAGCGAGTAAAGATAACCTTTCTCCTTTGCAAGAGAATAAAATGTATGTGAAGTCCAGCCAACGTGTACAAACACGGTATGGAAATCATTACCATTTGGCAGTTTTCTGCATTGTGATAGAATACACATTTCATTATTTCTCTGTGGTCTGGCCATTTGATCTCTCCTGTATATATTTAAATGTTAAAAACACAAAAACCTAGTAAGTTACTGTGCGACACCAGAATGTGCCTCACCCGCTAGTCCCCAGGCTTCTCTCTCTCAGATGGCCGGGACACAGCCATCGCCTTTGGATCCAGACCCTGGGGGTGGACCATTGCGGGAGGATCACCCGAGTGATGGGGTCTATGGAGAGTGAGAGTGGGACACTTGATGGCGAGACGCGGTATCCCCCTCCCTATAACACCCTATGGAAACTCTACCCTCCTCTTTCCTTCACGAACACTTTGGCACGGACAGCCCACTCTGGGAGAAAACCAACTCAAACCCAAGCATTGTACCTGACATGTGCCACTACTATGGTCAAGCAAAGTCAGGCAATTACTGGTAATCACTCACACCTGACTTCCGTTAACCTTCCCCACATGGATAAAAGGCTGAGCAAGTGAGCACACTGTGAGCGAGGCAAAGCGCACAAAGCAGCAGTACTTTACCGACGGCAGCTGAATGAGGGAAGAAAGACGACAAACCAAGAATGGTACACAAGGAGGGAGATACCCTTGGCCTTTCCGCCGAGAAGCTGTCGCTTTCCAGAACCCTGTAGAGTACAAAGCATAAGGCCAGGAAACCAAACGGAACAATCCTGTATTGGGTGTTGGAGATACCCGGAGCCCTCCCGCGCGGCTGACAGTCGGGGGCGGATCAGCAGCTGCCGTGGTACCATCCTTGGCTCCAAGATCAAAGCAGCACCTGAGAGATCAAAACAACCAGCAAGTTGGGGGAAACTGATGCAAGACCGGTCTGTGTTGAAGTCAAAGTTGCAAGCGGCAACATTGTATAAAAAGAGCAAGAACGAAGATTGAAACACGTTTGATGAAAGACGCGAGGAAAGCTTAATTGCTGATGGATGTTTTTAACATTTAAGGAGAAACATATACCAGTGACAAGAGTGGTCCGGCACCACGTGGGTGCTCAATCGAAGGTCTCTGTAAGGTATCCAGCCGGGAAGTGGCAGAAATTAAAGTAATAACATTGTGCGAAGCGAATCGAAGTGGTCCTGCGACCGTTTATTCGAAAGTCTTTGATCTTTGATATCAAGAGGAAAACGTAGAAAGTGAGATTACATGGTCCGAGCCCAAACGAGGGAGACCAAATGTCAACTTTGTGCAAAAGGGGTCTGAGTCCGAATGAGGGAGACCAAATGTCAACTTTGTGCCAAAGGGGTCCGAGCATGATGAACACTGGAAGAGATAACTTGTGAATGTGAAACCCTGATGAGAAAGGAACTTTGGTGCTTTGTTTGCTAAGACAGACCCTCTGCAGCAAGAGACTGTCATTGGGAAAGAAGCTTTGGTAGAAGACCCTGGTACCTATGCGTTGACCTGTATCCTCGTTTCAGAGAAGCCAGAGTGTGTGCAAAGCTTGAACGCGCCGCCTTACCCCGTGCTGGAAACGTGAAGAACGGAAGTCAACTGCTCAACTATCCGGACATATTATTTTTTGAACACTTTTCTTTTTGCATACACTATTGTCCCACACCATTTTGTATTTAGAAGTAAGAGTTGGCACTAGGTTTATTAGTATAGGCCCTTTTATTTTGACAGAGGTTCGACTAGGACTGCGTTTTTATTTGATGGTCGTTGCTTGCTCCCATCCTTTTAGGTTTAGATGGGCGTTCAACCCATTGAAGTTCAATAAATACCCTTGAACTGTGATTGCTTGTGTCTGTCTTCACTGTTTGATACCATGCCTTCCTTACATTACATAGTAAAGTAAACCTGAATTGTATTGTGTGTTTTGATGTTCGATTGCAGAATTTTCTTTTGATGTTTAATGAAAGTCCTCATTTCCTGGACCTTTTACTACCTAATGGTATGCCAAGGTTATGATACAACAGTGCAGAGAGACAAGGACTCAATGCTAAATTCTATATCTAATTTCATGGTCAAATGGTTATTTATATAGCGTTTTTGGCAAAGCGCTGTACATAGAACCTATTTATCACAATTATCACTAAACCGAAGTTGGTACTCGTTATAGACCTTGAAAGGATGAAAGGCTGAGTTGGCCTTTTCAGGATTTGAACCTGCAACCTACAGATCACAGCAACAAGCGCTCAACCGGATGAGCTATCTTATTGGCTTACTTTCTACAGAGGTCAGTGAACTAAGTATCGACTCGGGTATAATAATCACAGTGCTTAGATGTTGGATGCACCATGTATGAAGCACTATATAAAGTTAAATAACTATCTGGATTATCACAGGGACAGGTTTAGCTGAGTTTATATTTCAATTACAAATGTTACTTTCATTTGTTTGTTATTGAACAGCGCTTGCACTTCCTAGAGAGTTTTGGATGTTTTAATTGTAGTCTTGAAGATTCGAGAGGCTATAACACCCGTGATTGGTTTAATAACAATCACTCACCCTTGAGCAAAGACTCTGCTGCCAATGACCATTTCTGGTAATGTACCCCATTGACTGCAAGGTTGAAAGGATGTAAACTAAGCCGTGCATACTCATTATACACACTGTTTTTATAATTACAGTGTAAATTAAATTATAAGTGTAAAAATTATCTGCATCGCTTGTGCACACAGCACAGGAACTCTGGGAAATACAATTGTGCAATACTGGTTTGCTTTCACTGGAAAAAAGTATACTTTGTTACAAACGATTAATTCCCAAATGCAACTTTTTACCATCTAATTAATTATACAATCCTAAAATGCGATGAAAATAAATATGCACAGTGCTTCTGTTTGCTCCATGACAATCTACACACAACGCAGCAGAAGCTGAATGGAAAGAAACCATTCCTTTTTATCAGTGTGCAGTTTCCTTTTTTGAAAGGCATCCGAGAAATGAACAAGTTACTTACCAAACTGGTAACGTTCTTTCGATGGGATGTTCCTCCGACGTATTCCTTATCTTTGATATAATCCATTCCAGCTTGCTGGCCTCTGAAATCTTTTCCAGTGGAGGGCTCTGCGCATCGACGTCCCTTGAGTCGGTGTCCCTCGACAGTCTCCGTATCGGCGCCAACGTCATCATGAGTACAAATAGATTTGCGCTGCGTCCGTTGCTCAGTTCCGTTTTGAATTTTAGATTGGCTTTGCATGAATTGGTTAGTAACCTTGAAGGAGCATAAGCCTCAACTACAAGGGAAGTTTTACTGTGGGATGGATGAGGGGCGATAAGGAATACGTCAGAGGAACATCCCATCGAAAGAACGTTACCAGTTTGGTAAGTAACTTGTTCTTCGAAGGGATTGTGTCCTCCGACGTACTCCTTATCTTTGATAGACTCCCATAGCAGTATTATATAGAGGAGGCAGGAGTAAAAATTAAATGTTTCCCTTTTAAAGATGTACAGAATGCAACACAGCTTTTCCAAATTTTGTCTCCTGGCTAGAGGAGGAATCAAGGCTGTAAAATGTGGGGAAAGTGTGTGCGGACGACCACGTGGCAGCCGCACATATGTCCTAATTGGAACTCCTCTTTGGAGAGCCGAAGGGGCTGCGATACCCCTGGTTGAATGAGCCGTAAGATGTTGAGGGGGCTTTTTTCCTGCCAATTTATAGCATTCTATAATAGTTAAAATAATCCATCTTGAAATGGTTTGTTTTGTAATTGGCAAACCTAATTTGTGTCCTGCATATCCCACAAACGATTGGTCTGCTGGTCTGATTCTTGCAAGTCTGCTAATGTAGAAGCTTAAGGCACGCCTTGGATCCAGCCTGTGTAATCTCTCTTCCTCTTTCCCTGGATGGGGAGGAGGATAGAACAAGGGTAAAGTTATTTTCTGAGCAATGTGGAATTGAGAGACCACCTTTGGGAGAAAATTGGGCTTCGCCTGTAAAACAACCTTATCTTTATGAAAGATTGTATGAGGAGGTTTGCAAGATAGAGCTTGCAATTCGCTCACTCTTCTGGCCGAAGTTAGAGCCACTAGAAAAACTGTTTTAAGAGTGAGAAACCTTAATGAACAGGAATGAAGTGGTTCAAATGGAGTACCCATCAGAAACTTTAAGACTAGGTTTAGGTCCCACAATGGAACTTGAAAAGGTTTTGGGGGATAAACATTAGTTAATCCTTTCAGAAATTGAATTACTAAGGGTAATTTGAAATATGAAGGCTCCTCAGCAGTACGCTTAAAGATTGACAGCGCTGCGAGGTAGCCCTTGATCGTACCAACTTGGAGACCTGTGTTTGCTAAGTAAAGCAAGAAAGATAACACCATCGGTGTATTACATGAAAAGGATTCAATATTCTTTTCTCTACACTAGCTGCAAAATTTGATCCAACGGCAGCGGTATAAAGTCTTTTTTGCTGGCCTTCTGGCTGAAAGCAACACCTCCATGACGTCATCCGGGAAATCCCAATCCTTGTATCTCAACCTTTCAGAAACCAGGCGTGAAGGTTGAGGGTTCTGATATCCGGATGGAGAACCTGACCTCCCTTCTGCGAGAGAAGATCCTCTCTTTGCGGAAGACGAATCGGAGGGCAGATGGACATTTCTAGAAGATCCGGGTACCACGTTCTCCTGGCCCAATCCGGGGAAATTAGGATCATGGGTTTCTGTAATCTTCTCAACCTCCTGATCATTTGAGGAGTGACGGGGACTGGAGGAAACGTATACAGAAGGGGGAAATTCCCTTGAGCAATACTGATCACACTTCCTGTTGATGCTGGTGGCGAACAGATCCACTTGAGGGGTTCCCCAAAGGGCGAAGATCTATTGAAGGACTTCCTGAGCTAGTTCCCACTCGTGGGAGACTGTGCTCTGCCTGCTCAGAGCGTCTGCCATCAAGTTCTTCTCTCTGGCTAGGTGAACTGCCGATAGAGAGATTGCTTCTTGAATTGCCCAAAACCAGAGCTGCATTGCCTCTCTGCACAGTGGCAGTGACCCTATGCCGTCTCTTTTGTTGAGGTAGTGCATGGCCACTGTGTTGTCCGTCATTATCAGGAAATGTTTTCCCTGTACTGATGGCAGGAAAGCTTTCAGCGCTAGTCTGATAGCTCTCAGCTCCAATAGGTTGATGTGCAGTCTGGACTCCGATGGAGACCAACGACCGCTGATGGTCAAGTCGTTGGCATGGGCTCCCCACCCTGTGAGTGAAGCATCCTTGACTACTGTTATCGCCAGCCATGGTTGCCAAAACTGTTCTCCTTTTAAAATTGTTCTCCCGACAGGCCCACCAATGAAGGTCTCGAGCTACTTTGTCCGGAATTGGTAGGAGATCCGACATTCTCCAGGAGAATTGTGACCACTGAGTCCTTAGTGCCCACTGGAGGTATCTCATTCTCAGGCGAGCCTCTGGCCACTAGGAAGATGCAGGATGCCATGGGGCTGAGCAACCTCCAAAAAGTTGTAGGCTGGTAGACGTTGGGCATTTTGAAACCTGGTGACCATCTGAAGAATATCTTGAGCCCTCACCTCTGGTGGCGAGGCTTTTCCCAGGGATGTGTCCAGGACTGCTCCAATGAACTGGATGGTATCCTCTGTGACTTCTTTAAGTTGAAGGAAAAGCCCAGCTTGTGAAGGAAGTGGCGAACATAATTTAGATGGATCTGAGCTTGTTCCGGGGATGCTGCTGTGATCAACCAGTCGTCCAAGTAGGGGTAGACGTGAATGCCTTCCCTCCTTGGACTTGCAGCCACAACCACCATTAGCTTGGTAAAGACCCTCGGGCGGATGTCAGCCCAAATGGCAGAACTCGAAATTGATAATGAGTTGCCAATTGCGAACCTCAGGTATTTCATGTGTTTGAGATGGATTGGCACTTGGAAATAAGCATCCTGAAGGTCTAGAGATGCTAACCAGTCCTGAAGCTGGAGGGCCTGAAGGATCTGAGAAAGGGTTACCATCTTGAACTCGTCTTTCCTGAGGAATTTGTTCAATTCTCGCAAGTCCAAGCTGGGTCTCAATCCTCCGCCCTTCTTTGGTACTACAAAGTTGAGGGAATACTAATTCTTGTTCCTCTCCGCTACAGGTACCGGTTCTATGGCACCTTTCTCTAGAAGGTCTGAAATCTCCTGCATAAGGAGTGGGTCTTTGTTCCCTGGTGGATGACTCTGAGGGGTTTGTAGGAAAGGCAGGCAGTAACCTTGGGCAACTGTCTCCAATGCCCAAGCATCTGACGTAATAGCCTGCCATTCTGCCAGATGTTGAATTAACCTGCCGTGTCTTGTGAGGGGAGAACTCAGAGGGGTTTAGAAGCGGCTGACGCAGATGCTGTGGGTGAAGTAGCACCTGCTGTTGCGGATTTCGTACCTTTTCCCCGTCCACCACGGGTGAATCGTCTCTGGCCCCTTTGAGCTGGCTGTCCTCTGCCTTTTCCGAATGCAGAGTAAAACAGAAAGGACTTACCCCTCCAGGATGTACCTGTGGGGTGATTTGGAGTTTGCCTGATTGCAGCCCCAAGGGATTTCACTGCTGCTTTGGATGTTTGCAATTTCTCCAGGCTGTCATCAGCCTTCTTTCCAAATGGATGGCACTTCTCTAAGGGCATATTCAGAAGTCTGGCTTGCACACCTGGAGCAAACCCAGACTTCCGAAACCGCGCAAGTCTGCGGATTGTGGTACTCTCCGCCATGGCCCTGCTGATGCTGTCGGCAGAGTCAATGCCTGTTTGAAGGGACTCGCACACTTACCATCCCTGATGATGTTTAAGAATTCTTCCCGTTCTTCCCCTTCTGGGAGACAGTCAGCCGCAGATGAAGCACACTCCCAAGTGTGTGGCTGAATCTTGCCAGCGTGCAAGTGGCGTTGATAGATTTAAGTGCCATACTACATGCCGAAAATACTTTTTTGACATGGCGTCAAATCTTTTATCATCTGTCTTGTGGAATAGTGGGGTATGCCGACTTACTGTTTGAAGTCACTGCCTGCACAACTAAACTTTCTGGAGTTGGATGTTTACTTAGATATTCTGGGTCTGAAGCTGATTCTCTGTATTTAGCAGAGCGTTTCTTATTTACTGCAGGGATAACTTCAGGAGTCTCCCAATTTGCAGATATTTTCCTTTGCAGAGCAGCATGAAAAGGAACAACGGGATCCTCTTGGGGTCCTTTATCCAATATATCAGTAAGGTCATCTTGCTGAAAAGAAGGTGCAGGTGTAGTCCACCCCATAAATTCAATTATTCGAAGGGATTGTGTCCTCCGACGTATTCCTTATCTTAGATATAAATCCTTCAGCTTTGCTGGCCTCGGAAAATTTTTTCGCCAGAGGGCGCTGCGCGTCGATGATCGCCGAGTCGATGACCCTCGACGGCCTCCGTGCCGACGTCGACGTCATCCTGCCTATAAAGGCCGCGCGCAGCGTCCGTTGCTCAGTTCCGTTTTTCCGCGCTTCGTTGTGCCTCGGAACACCGTTGCTCAGTTCTCGTCAAGATAACGTATATAATAACTACTATTTACCTCGATATCGATGGCATCCTCCTCCGACCCGACGACCCCTCGGTCCGGTTTCAAAAAGTGCCGAGACTGCGGGAAGAAAATGTCGTTGACGGACCCTCACAGGGTCTGTTTGTGGTGTCTGGGAATCACGCACCAGAGTTCGGAGTGTGAGGAATGCCTTTCCATGACGGCGAAAGCCTTGAAGGAGCGTAGGGGGAAGCTCGAGAGAGGTAGGTCAACTTTAACTTCCTCGAAAGCTTCTTCGGTAGAGTCGAGACGTTCGTCTCCTCACCATAAAAAACACTCTCGATCTAGATCACGAAGTGGCTCCCACCACTCGTCGACATCGAGACACTCGAAGAAGAGACGTAGGAGATCCCCTTCGTCATCTTCGTCGAGTTCTCCTGAGAGAGTTCATTGCCCCACAAAACGCAGCTCGCAAGCTGAGTGGGAGGAATTCAGGAAAAAGATGCTAAGCGTCTTCGAGAAAGCGGCCTCGTCCCCCTCGAAGACAGCTGAGGGTGATACCCCGGGTAAAAAACCCAAAAAATCTAAACGCCGCGAGTCGCAGTACCCGGCGGAAAAGTCAACCCGAAAGCGCCTCGAGCCATCGGGAGATAAAGCATCATCGACGCCATCGTCGAAAACTCCTTCGAAACAGAGGTCGGCGCCATCGACGCCGTTGTCGAAGGATTCATCGGCGCATCAGTCGATCGAGTCGACGCCGACGTCGACGCCGATATCGACGCCGGTGAAGGAAAGAACCACGGCTACTCCACAGCCAACGGTTAGACAAAAGACCTCCGACTCGACGCCGAGAACGTCGACGTCGTTCTCGAGCAAGACTCCGATCCTTTCGAGTTCTTCGAGGCCTAGTACACATTTCTCGACGCTTTTCACGGCGCCTTCGAGTACTTTCACGTCGGTGTCGACGACATCGACGTTTTCAAGGCCTGTGATGATGGCTCCTTCTGCATTGGAAATGGGGTTTATACCATTCCAAAAACCAATGTATCCCCCTTTAACCTCGATTTTTGAGGAAAGGGAGGATTCAGACCAAGATATTGATTTACAGAGGACCACATCACCAGAGCCAGAGACTTTCGCCTCTGAGGAAGGAAGATTAAAAAATCTTCAGGATGCACTTCAGGAAGCTAGTGGCTTGGACACTTCTCCTGAAGCAGAATTTATCAAACCAGACCCAGGAGAACATGCGGAGACTCCATATAGAGCTCTGATGTCTAGAATCATAGAATTTATGGGTTGGTCTGCACCTTCTCCTGCCTTTCAGCAGGATGACCTCACTGACATACTGGACAAGGGCCCACAGGAGGATCCTGTGGTTCCATTTCACTCTGCTCTACAGAGAAGGATTTTGACAAACTGGGAAACGCCAGAAATTATCCCGGCAGTAAATAAAAAACTGTCAACAAAATACAGGGTGGCTAGTTCTGACCCTGAATATTTGTCAAAACACCCTACTCCTGAGAGCTTGGTTGTACAGGCTGCAACCTCATCAGGCAGCACATCTGCATACCCCACTGCTCCGCAGGATAGGGATGACAAAAAATATGATGCCATGGCTAAGAAGGTTTTTTCTGCCTGTAGCATGGCGTTAAAGTCTATTAACGCGACCTGTACGCTCGCTAGGTTCAGCCACACCCTTTGGGAGTGCGCTTCATCAGCGGCTGACTGCCTCCAAGAAGGAGAGGAAAGGGACGCATTTTTAAACATCATCAGGGATGGTAAAGATGCGATGTGCGAGACCCTACAAACTGGCCTAGATTCTGCTGACAGTATCAGCAGGGCCATGGCGGCAAGTACCACAATCCGCAGGCATGCGTGGTTGAGGAAGTCTGGTTTTGCCTCTGACGTGCAGACCAGGCTTTTGAATATGCCCTTTGACGGTTCTACCCTCTTTGGAAAGAAGGCGGATGACAGTTTGGAGAAACTGCAAACGTCCAAGGCAGCAGCCAAGTCATTGGGAGCTGCTATCCGTCAGAATACCTTTCGTCCTTCGGGATCATCGTGGAGAGGACGGTCCTTTCGTTACTATTCCTCATATGGAAGGGGCAGGGGACGACCGGCTCAAAGAGGCCAAGGAAGATTTACCCGTGGTGGACGGGGTAGGGGAAAGAAAGCCGCACCCGCAGGAGCAGGAGCCACTTTACCTTCGGCAACTGCATCAGCCGCTTCAAAACCACTCTGAGGTCTCCCCTCACAGAACACCAGTAGGGGGCAGGTTAACTCACCATCTGACGGAATGGCAGGCTATTACGTCAGATGCTTGGGCTCTGGAGACAGTAGCCCAAGGTTACTGCCTGCCCTTCCTACATATCCCTCAGAGTCATCCACCGGGGAACAACCCTTTGAAGCTTCCAGATCCGCTCCTCTTGCAGGAGGTTTTAGACCTGCTAGAGAAAGGTGCCATAGAACTGGTACCTGTAGCGGAAAGGAACAAGGGTTGGTACTCCCCCTACTTCATAATACCGAAGAAGGACGGAGGACTGAGACCCATCTTAGACTTACGGGAATTGAACAAATTCCTCCGAAAGGACAAGTTCAAGATGGTGACTCTCTCTCAGATCCTTCAGGCCCTCCAGCTTCAGGACTGGTTGGTATCTCTAGACCTCCAGGACGCTTATTTCCATGTGCCGATCCATCCCAGGCACAGGAGATACCTGAGGTTCGCAATTGGCAGCTCTCATTATCAATTTCGAGTTCTGCCATTTGGGCTAACCTCCGCCCCGAGGGTCTTTACCAAGCTAATGTCGGTTGTGGCTGCAAGTCTAAGGAGGGAAGGGATTCATGTCTACCCTTACCTAGACGATTGGTTGATCAGAGCTGTATCTTCGGAACAGGCTCAGAGACAACTAGATTATGTTTGCCACTTCCTTCACAAGCTGGGCTTCTCCCTCAATTTAAAGAAGTCACAGATGATACCATCACAGAGACTCCAATTCATTGGAGCAGTCCTGGACACTTCCCTGGGAAAAGCCTTGCCACCAGAGGTGAGGGCTCGAGATATTCTGCAGATGGTCATCAGATTTCAGAATGCCCAATATCTCCCAGCCTACGACTTTCTGAGGTTGCTAGGCCTCATGGCATCCTGCATATTCCTCGTGCCGGAGGCTCGCCTGAGAATGAGATCCCTCCAGTGGGCACTGAGAACTCAGTGGTCACAGTTCTCAGGAAGGATGACAGATCTCCTTCGGATCCCGGTCAAAGTAGCCCGAGACCTTCAGTGGTGGGCCTGTCGGGAGAACATCCTGAAAGGAGAAATGTTTTGGCAACCATGGCCGGAGATAACAGTAGTCACGGATGCCTCACTCACGGGGTGGGGAGCTCACGCCAACGACTTGACCATCAGCGGTCGTTGGTCTCCATCGGAGTCCAGACTACATATCAACCTGTTGGAGCTGAGAGCCATCAGACTAGCGCTGAAGGCTTTTCTGCCGTCTGTACGGGGAAGAAACGTCCTAATAATGACGGACAATACAGTGGCCATGCACTACCTCAACAAAAGAGGAGGCGTAGGCTCACTACCACTGTGCAGAGAGGCGATGCAGCTCTGGTTTTGGGCAATTCAGGAAGGAATCTCTCTATCGGCAATTCACCTAGCCGGAGAGAAGAACTTGACAGCGGACGCTCTGAGCAGGCAGAGCACAGTCTCTCACGAGTGGGAGATAGCTCAGGAAGTCCTTCAAGAGATCTTCGCCCTTTGGGGAACCCCTCAAGTGGATCTGTTCGCCACCAGTATCAACAGGAAGTGCGACAGATTTTGCTCAAGGGAATTTCCCCCGAGAGGAGCTCTAGGAGATGCGTTCGTAGTGGACTGGGAGTTCCCACTTCTGTACGCGTTCCCTCCGGTCCCTGTCATTCCTCAAATGATCAGGAGGTTGAGAAGGTTTCGGAAGACCATGATCCTAATTGCCCCGGATTGGGCCAGGAGAACGTGGTACCCGGACCTTCTAGACATGTCCATCTGCCCTCCAATTCGACTGCCATACAGAGAGGATCTTCTCTCGCAGAAGGAAGGTCAGGTTCTCCATCCAGCCATCAAGACCCTCAACCTTCACGCTTGGTGTCTGAAAGGTTGAGGTACAAGGATTGGGACCTTCCGGATGATGTTATGGAGGTGTTGCTTTCGGCCAGAAGGCCGGCAACTAAAACTCTATACCGCTGCCGTTGGAACAAATTTTGCAGCTGGTGCAGAGAAAAGAATATTGAACCCTTTTCTTGTGGTACACCTATGGTGTTGTCATTCTTACTTTACCTGGCTAATTCAGGCCTACAGGTTGGCACAATTAAGGGCTATCTCGCAGCGCTATCAATCTTTAAGCGCACTGCAGAGGAGCCTTCATACTTCAAAATTCCATTGGTAATACAATACCTAAAAGGATTAACTAATGTTTATCCCCCGAAACCTTTTCAAGTTCCCTTATGGGATTTAAACCTAATTTTAAACTTCCTAAAGGGTGCCCCTTTTGAACCACTACACTCTTGTTCATTGAAGCTTCTCACCCTCAAAACTGTTTTGCTAATAGCATTGACATCTGCTAGAAGGGTTAGCGAGTTGCAAGCCTTATCGTGTAAACCTCCACATACAATCTTTTACAAGGACAAAGTTGTTCTTCAGGTGAAGCCTAACTTCCTCCCGAAGGTAGTCTCGGAGTTTCACATCACTCAGAAGATTATATTACCTTCTTTCTACCCTCCTCCTCATCCGGGGAAGGAGGAAGAGAGACTGCACAGGCTGGACCCTAAGCGAGCCTTGAGCTTCTATATCAGCAGATTGGCTAAGATCAGACAAGCAGACCAACTCTTTGTAGGTTATGCAGGACATAAGTTGGGCCTTCCAATAACAAAACAAACCATCTCCAGATGGATTATTTTAGCCATTCTGGAGTGCTACAAATTGGCAGGAAAGGAGCCTCCTCAAAATCTAAGGGCTCATTCTACCAGGGGTATCGCAACATCCTCAGCCCTTCAAAGAGGGGTGCCAATTCGAGATATATGTGCGGCTGCCACATGGTCGTCCGCACATACATTTACCAAATTCTATAGCCTGGATTCCTCCTCTAGTCAAGAAACTAGATTCGGCAAGGCTGTGTTACACTCTGTCCATTCTGGAAGGGTAACATAACTTTTATTACTCCCGCCTCCAGTCACAATACCACTGCTATGGGAGTCTATCTAAGATAAGGAATACGTCGGAGGACACAATCCCTTCGAAGAACTAGTTACTCTTACCTTGTAACGTTCTTTCGATGGGATGTTCCTCCGACGTATTCCTTATCGACCCTCCCATCCATCCCCGCAGTATGACTTCCTGTGGGTTTGCAGCCTATGCTCCTTCAAGGTGATTAGTCTAATCCAAAAACATTACTGGGGACTACAAAACGGAACTGAGCAACGGACGCTGCGCGCGGCCTTTATAGGCAGGATGACGTCGACGTCGGCACGGAGGCCGTCGAGGGTCATCGACTCGGCGATCATCGACGCGCAGCGCCCTCTGGCGAAAAAATTTTCCGAGGCCAGCAAAGCTGAAGGATTTATATCTAAGATAAGGAATACGTCGGAGGAACATCCCATCGAAAGAACGTTACAAGGTAAGAGTAACTAGTTCTTCTAGCCATTAGAGCCCTATAAGGTATCTCAGCATGTTCTCCAGGTTCTGATCTAGCAATCTCTACTTCTTTCTATACCACTTGCCTCATGTAGAGACTCCTGAAGTCTTTGTCATGATTCATGCCCCCAGCCCTCCAAGATATCGGGCTGGAGCCAGGCCACGATCACCTACATGGCCCTCAAAGGCCTCTCCGTCCCTCCAAAGACCCACTTGGAGTCGGACTTGGCGCTTGTGGCACCAGACTCACTCACTCCCATAGGATAACATTGGGGATTGGACTTGTAGTGCATTGATGGGGACAAGGTGGATGCCTCCACATATTTTGGTTCCCACAACTGCATCTGCAGTCTAGTGTTTTGGGTGTTGTTCAGCCCAGAGACACCTGGGATACCCAGAGACTATTTAAGCCACGCCCAGGCTGAGAAACATGCTTTGTGTTTTCTGCACCTGCAGCGTGACACTCGCCGTGTTCGGATCGGTCTCCAGTAGGACTGCATCTTTCTTCTGCACTCAGCTCCTGCAAGAACAAGAACACCGTTAGGAACAGCCTTACCTTGCGGCGCTTCTGCCCATCATTCATCGCTCCTTCTGTTCTGCGGGCATCTTCGGTGGTGTCATTCCCATCCCGGCACGCCGCTTCCTAAGGAAAAGAACAGAAAAAAGGCATTAGTAAGCATTCTGCAAATCTTCGCTTATTTTTAAATACTGTACGAGCTTCAAACGCTTACCTGAATCCCAGCCGCTCTGGGGGAACTCTGTCTCCGGAACTTCTCATCCATCTGCAAGAGGGAAAAGACACTCCAGGTTAGCGTGGAAACATCTAGAGGCGCCGCATACCACGCTTACTCACCGCATTTGTTCTTCATAACCGGCATCCACGTTGAAAACATTGCGGCACCTAAAAGACACAGGAAAAGAACTCAGTTCAATACAAATACGAAAGGAGTGCATCACGCATCGCGCTCTCACTCACCTTCAGCGCTACTCATCTAATCAGCACAACACCATCCCCGGATGTCGGCCATCATCTAAGGAAGGAAAGAACAAAGTTTAGAGAACTGTTCAAAAGACTCATTATCTGTCGTGACTCTTGCCAGTGAAGTAACTAGGCAGCAACGAGCCCGCATCAATCAACGCGTCCCTGCGCTGAAAGCAGGACGGAGAGCACACTATCCAAAAAAACACGGCCCAGTCTCCAGTCGACTAGCCTCATGGGAAGGGTTTGAGGTCTTAAGAGATCAGAACAGGCTGAGTGACGTCCCTGTGGATACCAGGTGAGCGTTAGTCTTTTAACCTTTTTTCTTCAGAGATTAATTCCTCTGGAATTAGTACTGTAGTCCTTTGTAGACCAAAAGGTCTCTCATTGTCAGAGTCCTCCCCTTCTTCATATATGAAGGACAAGGCTCTAAAGTAATCCGACCTAGGATATGGAGTAAAACCCATTTCTAGAGAAGAAGGAGCCAAATTTGGTACTGCCTGAGAAAACGTTGTGGTTGTCAACGTGGACCTTGTAGGCTTCGACAATCCTGTAAAAGGTGTCAAACGTCGGAAAAGGCCTCAGTGAACTCGAGAGGATCGGAATCCTACTCGGCGGCTTCGAGATTGTTGATGGCAATCTCGACGTCACGGTCTGGGCTTTCGACACCCAGGGTCCCTGTGACGTAGAGGCAGTCCTAGACTTATCCTTCATCGGAGTTGACGACGGCGTCGATGAGGCAGATTTATGCGTCGAAGGTCCCTTCGACAATGGCGTCGATGACGCAGATTTGTGTGTCGAAGGAATCTTCGACAAAGGCGTCGATGACGCAGTCTTATTGCCCTTACTCAAGGGTTCATGACGCTCTCGTGTATTTTTATTTGCTGGGTTCCACGACTCGCGGCGTTGTGATTTTTTGGGTCTTTCACCCAGGGTATCACCTCTAGACGTCTCCGAGGTGGTCGAGGCCGCTTTCTCAAAAGCTAAGCATTTTTTTACGGAATTCCTCCCACTTAGCCGGAGAGCTGTGTTTCGTGCGTCAGGCGACCCTTTCCGGGGAACTAGAGGAAGAAGAAGAGGGAGATCTATGGCGCCTCTTCTTAGAATGTCTCGATCTCGAAGAATGATGGGAACCGCTTTGAGATCTCGATCGAGAATGTTTTTTTTGACGACGAGGAGACGAATGCCTCGACTCAGCCGAGGGTAGAAGTTTTAAAATCCTTACCTCTTTCTAGCTTCCCTTTACGCTCCTTCAATGCTTTCGCCGTCATGGACATACAGTCACACACTCCGAACAATGGTGCTCCGATCCCAGGCACCACAAACAGATCCTGTGAGGATCCGTTAAAGACATTTTCTTCCCACAGTCTCAACATTTTTTAAAACCTGACCGTGGAGTCGATGGTTCAGAAGAAGATGCCATCGTGTAAATTCAGTATTTTCGAAGAATAAGAAGATTTTTATGGAGAAAGGAACCGAGCGTTACGTTTCCGAGGCTCACGAAGCGCGGAAAAACAGAACTGAGCAACGGACGCTGCGCAAGTCTATTTGTACTCATGATGACGTCGGCGCCGATACGGAGGCTGTCGAGGGACACCGACTCTAGGGACGTCGACGCACAGCGCCCTCTACTGGAAAAAATGTCCGAGGCCAGCAAGCTGAATGGATTATATCAAAGATAAGGAATATGTCGGAGGACACAATCCCTTCGAAATTCAGTTTCAGAGGTTTTTCTCCAGGGCTTGCAATACATCCTTGTAGATAAAAATCAAGTGTTCTGGTTTCTGTCAAGTAACCTGACCTTTGCACTGCCCCATGCTCTAAACCTGCACGTAAATGTACACAGGTAAATAATAAAGCTGCTGTATTTACAAGATTTCCATGCGTAAAAAAAGTCTGCTATGAACCTTATCTGGAGGCCTGCTAGTATTACCCGCGTGTAGTCAAGTGGTTTTTGCAGCAAACCTCCTAAATGTCCACTTTGACATACTGTTGCCAAAAAGCATTCTAGGTTTCTACAATTTGTGATGAGGAACAAGCTTTTTCAATACAAAATGCTTCCTTCCGGGCTCAAAACCCCTCAAGAGTATTCTCAAAGTGTATGTCAGACGTGTTGGCTCCAATGCGAAAGGTTCACAAGATATCCGTGTACCCATTCCTCAATTACTGGATAATCAAGGGGGTTCATTAGGACAAGCAATCCACAAGTTCACAACAGTGAGAGCAGCAGTGGAAGATCTGGGTATCCAGATAAAAATGGGAAAATTCGTTGCTAGCCAACTGAGAAGGAAGCTACACCTACATCAGTGTCCTCTTTCCTAGGAGTTATACACTCCTGCATTTTTATCATTCACATTCCAAACTCGTAGGGACAGCTTCTGGAATGCTTAGAGAACCAATGGTCCCAGAAGACCAGGAACTTGGAGGAGCATGTTTTTTTTTACCAAAAAGGCAACACACTTAAATGGAGGTGGCAAGAGAAAGACCATTCTGTAGGGCATGACTTTTCACCCTTTACAGACTCCATGATTAATTATTATGGATATCTCAGTAAAGGGCTTGTGTGCCCAAATGGGCCATCTGACTGCCAGGGTAAGTGATCACTGAAAGACCAGACCGACCATGCAAATATGTTGGAGCCAAGAACAGTTCTTTTTTTTTTTGAGTGGTTCACCACAATTCTAATTCTCATATAGACATACAATTCAACCACTATGCATTACCTGAGCAAACGGGGAGGCACAAGGTCAAGGACATTCTCTAGGGATGCCTACATCATCTGGAAATGACTTCTGACAAGGCATCTCTAGTTTGAAATACACTTACCTGGAATAAAGAATAAACAGGGCTCCTAAATGAAGCGGTGATAGGAGAAATATTTGTAAGATGGGGAGTACCGTCTCTCGACCTCTTTGCTATAAAGGAAAGTGCAAGATGCTCAGACTCCACATCCAGGCTTCAGGAACAGGGGACAAGGGAAGAAATATTTTCACCATTTTATGGAATGGTGAAAATATTGTATGCATTTCCTCTGATTCTGCCAATAAAAAATGTAATCTTGAAGTTCAGCCAGTTGGTGACAACAATGAACCTCATTGTTCCGGCATGGGAACGTCGTGGTGGTACGTGAACCTAGCCCGTCTATCCATCCAGTAGACTCTGGCGGACTGGATTGCCTATCTAAGCTAGACCAGTCTACCAGCAGAGCTTTGCTACACTGAACCTGACAGCATGGCTCCTGATGCCATGCAATTTAGCCACTTGGATCTCCTGGAAGACTGCATGAAAGGACTCAAGGAGGCCAGAAGACCAGGTCCTTCTATGCTTTTTCTGTGGTGCTGGGAGAGAGGAACCCACCCTCTATCCAGTCAAGAAGAGACAATGTAGCCTTCTACTTTTTGATTGGTTAACTCAGTCTTGTAGTTTTCCTCTATAAAAGTACACCTTTCTGCCATTATGGCTTGCAGAAAAGGCTGCCCTCAGGAATCCTTTTTCCCCCGTTCCAGTGATTGAGGAATCCTTAACAGACTTGGCCAAAATTGTGCCACGTCCAAACGATTAGGATGTCTACTCCTACCTGGGAACTGAATATTGCCCTTTCAAAATCGATGGGCCCTGCTTTTGAGCCGATGCACAAGTTAGACCGGCATTTTATCTTGGCAAGTAGCCTTTCTAGTTGCAATCACATCAACTAGAAAAGTTATTGAGATCTAAGACCTATGTACTGAAGAACCATATACTGCGTTTCATAAAGAGATGGTAGTGCTTAGTAGGCATCCTCCATTACTTCCGATTTCCATATTAACCACACCGTTTCCTGGCCTACTTTTTTCTTAATCTTCCTCTTCAACAGATCTATATCATTACCCTTCCTGTGACGCGTCCTTTCCTACTGTCCACACCAGACAAAGGAATTGAGCTACTAGAACACTCTTGGGTGAATTATGACATGATTCACACGGTTCCCCCAGCTTCCAAAGTATCCATAGCAAGATGGATAGTATTATGTATCTTGTTGTTTTACCAAAACGCCTACAAATCTTTGCAAGATATGCCAAAAGCCCACTCATTGAGAAGGGAAGCAGTTACTAACGTGCGCCTAAGGCATGTCCCCATGACTGTAATCTGTAAGGCAGACAGCCACCTGCAGATTCGACATGCTTTGACCAGGCAATAATGCCTGTTTTCGGATGCTAAGTCTGTCACAGCAGTGGGCTAAATCTTTTTGCATAACCGTCTGACTGGTCATATCCATTTGGTCCACTTCATGATGTACTTCTCTCATCACTGTAGTTCTCTCCACCCTTCTGGGGGATGAACTTGGTATTCTATTCAGTGTTCGTGAATATCAATTAATGCATTTAGCTTTTCTTAGCTAAATGGCCATATGGGGATGGGCTCTTACTGTATTAACTAGTCATATACAATCTGTCGTTCCAGTGTTAACTGAATTTATGTAATCTACCTGTCCTGTGCCAATTGGCCATACCAGAATATTCCCAAGCTGTGTTAAATGGGCATACCAGAATCTCCCTGTACTATGCCAACTGGCAGTCCGCTTTCTCCATCACAAGGACAGGAGACTGTGCAGCCCAGGAAAGCAGGCCCGTTGGGGCACTATCTGAGCTTTGAGGTATCTGGCAGTAGTACTGGATGGGGGCTGCATAGCCTCTCCTCACCCTGCCCCTCCCCAACCCCTGCCTGTGTTTCAACTTAAGTTATATGGCTTTAGCGCTAGGAGACTCAGAATATAGAGTTACACCCATGTTTCCAAGAAGACGCCTTTCTCACAAGCATAGTGAAGATGATGTCAACTACGGTAAAACTGATTGTTGGCAATACTTTGTTAATGGATGACCCAGAAGGTCAGATGGTGTTCTGTGAATTCAGAGGACCTGACCGAGGATTTGCCTTAAGTATTGAAAAGTGCATCGGCCATAGAACCAACCCTGCGGCACCCATTATGCTAGAGGGGATCCCTACAGTAGCGAGATGTTGACATCTAGCATGGAGATTGAAACACAGAACAAAGCTGAATACAAGGCTAATTTAATTGGGTAACGTAAACACCAAATGTTGATGGTGGTAAAATGAAGACACCGGTCACATCTGGGATTCAAAGGACAGCTCCTTATCTATATTTATCCTAATATGTTAACCACAAAAGAGGGGCTGGTCAGCAGTCCATTGTGCTAGGCCACAATCTGGGAACCCCAACACCAAGCTTCGCCGCCAGCAAAAAGCACCTTGGTTTTATCGTCCTAAAGCTTAAGGTTATTTGAGGACATCCACAGAACAATGACATTCATGCACTGCTAGAAGTTTTCTGAGATGTTAAACAAGTTCCTCAGCTAGCCTGATCAGCAAGCAGAGCGGATAACATCAGGGGAAAATCCTGCCTCCTTAACAAGGCAGCCAGGCCTTTTATCAATTAGGAGTGGCATGGACCCTCCACCGGAGATGCACAGGAGCTACTGACCAGTCTCCAATACAAGGCCCTTCACAATGGAGCATGAAGCAAGACCCATCTGAAATGGGAATAGAAAGCAAGTTAGAGGTAGGGCCTGTAAAAGGCCAAAAGTAGTAGGCGAAGGAGGCGAAGCAGAGGAGGAGTAGCAGGAGAGCCAGTGGCCCAAGAGGCGGCTTTTCTGCAGGAGACACCTAGAGGGGACCTAATAGGCTTGCATGGAGCATCTCGAGTGTTATGAGGCAACTGGACTTACTGGCCAAACTGCTGTGTCTTAAGCTAAGGGAATGTTGGGCACTTTGTTCTCCTAGAAAGGGCTACAGTGCTTGAGTGTAAAGGGCATCATATCCCTTATTGAGAGTGAGAAGTGCATCCTGTGTTCTGAGAAGGGCACGAAATTCATTACTTTTGGAAAGGACCTTTCATCCCTTTAAAATTGAGGAGGGTCACTCTTCAGCTGTTGTGGGAAAAGTACTCTATCTCTGTACTGTGAACTGGGATACTATGACCCCAGATCAGGAAATGATCCTGATTATTTCATCCCAGCTGGATTATAAATAACAAGCTGGGGGCTATATCTTTCTGGTGAAGATGTGTGGCAAAGAAGTGACTCTGTGTTTTATTGCTATAGCTAAATATAAACCAAGAAGCAGCTGGACAGTGTACCACCAGGACTGTTAATACTGGAAACCCTGAGGGAGATCAGTATACTCACAAGATAAAGAAGCCAGACGCACTATACTTTGGCTAATACTGACATCTTTGTATTTAGACTAAACCCCAAGGGAAGTAACTTGTTTATTTGGTAAGATTGAACCTCTTGATCCAGTAGGGGATGACATGTATTTGGCTTGGAAAGCAAACTGATGAGCACTAGAGAAAATAGTTTTCAAAGAGGGATACATGACCTCCATCCACAGAGAAAGAACAGGCTGTCCTTACTATGAACCCTGACATTTTGTACTTGTCTGTCCCTTCTTGCACTTTTTACTTGGGATATTTCCAAGTATTTTTTGTTTCAAAGAGACACCTCCAGAACCTATTACAGTGCAACCCAACCATCACCTGTTTGTGAATAAAGTTGAAACCAAACGTCTTGTGCAGCATGTTTTGTCGTTCCCAACACATGACTAGACTTAGGAGATCTGACCATACTGTGCCAATTCATACTTGAATGTACCATTTCTGTGCTAACTGTACAGGAATCATCCCATCTGTGTTAACTCTGCGTACTGCAATCTGTACTAACTAGTTTAGCTGGGCTTACAGGAATGTGCCCTTAATGAGCATAGCGGAATATGCTCTTACTTTGCTTACTTGACTTTTTAAATCTTTACTTTGTTAACTGGGTATATAGGATTCTGCTCTTTCTTTGTTGAACGGGCATACACAAATCCCTCCCGACTGTGCTTGCTGGGTATACTGAAATCTTACTGTTCTAATTGGCCATACGAGCCAACTAAAATAAAGCTAGATTCTGCGTATTGTGGGCTAATTGGTCATACTGGAATCTCCCGTTGCTGTGCCAACTGGTTATATTGAAATCTAACCTTACAATGCTAACTGGACAAACAGAAATCTGTCCTGCTGTGCTAACTGGACTCTGGGGTCTACACTTACTGTACTAGATGGTCAGTGTATTCTAGTTTTATTGTGCTAACTCTGCTCATAGTCAATTCAGGAATCCGCCTTTATTGTACTAGATGGTCATATGGCCTCTACTGTGCTATCCTGGCCATTGGAATCTGCCCCTACGGGGCTGAGTGGACCTATGGAATCTGCCCTTACTGTGCTAACTGTGCATATTGAAATCCACCTTTGCTGTGCCAAATGGCCATATTGGAATAAACCCCTGCTCTAACTTAGCCAACCTAAGCATGATGGAAGGATTTGGCTGCATTAAATGTGCACACTTTATCTAACATTCTGTTCTATGTGACATAATTGGATCTGGCATTGATGTCCATTATGAGCATTCTAGTAAAATATGGCACTGCTGTGCTAACTGGGTCTAGCATAACTTGGCCCTGCTTTGCTAACTGTCCATATACTTGACAGTTGTGTCAGTACTTGGTTATTGGATATCAATGTTGTCAGCAAATTGTGTTTCAATGGTAGTGCTCTCTGGTGGCGTCAGTACCTATGCTTTTGATAAAACTCAGATTTGGTGTGAGTGCATAGCCTTTCTTTTAATAGTATATGGTGGCAATATGTACCTTTTTATAATGTGGATTCCTGGGCATATCATGGCAATACCCAATACATGATTGTACTCTATGGGCATATGAAGACATTCGCTGCCAAATGGTGCAAGTATCCGGACATTTGGTGCCAGTGCTTGACAAATTCCCATAGTCAATGACTGTATGCATTAGATACAAGTAGAACATACGTAAGTTTTGTAAACAAGATCCCTTATTTTTGTTTTTAAAATACTTGTTTTCTTCCATAGTATTTATTTTGTAAACCTTTACTCTGTTAGGGATTCAGAATGATATGTTCTGCTATTCCCCCAATGAACAATGGGTACAACAATTAAACTGACTATGCAGTGCAAAAACATTTGCACAAATCGGTCTAGGGCATTGTGGAATTGTTCGGCAACAGAACAATTAACTTGATCCTGCCCAATATCCTTTGTGAAGAGCTTCCATTTCAGTGTCATGCTTTCTTTCTGTCGTTGTCCTGGGCAAAGTACTGTAGCGCTGTAGGGTTCAATGAGATTCGCTTTTCCCCTGGGCTAGTCTTGAGCAAAACGTTTAATTGGAAAATGTACGAAATAAATGGATTATTGTCCTTCCCGGTAGACAAGTATGATTTGTAAGAGGATGATGATGCTTCCTGAAATAAGATGCATTGTAGCTGGTTGGTGCAAGCAGCTCTGCTCGGAAGTGCTGTGGAGTCCTTTCACTCAAACGGGCTCGGGCATGTACTGTAAGATGCATTCCAATCTAGAGGAAACATGCACTCCCGAACAGTTTCTCCTTCCGCTGATGGGCCTGCCACCGATTCAGCGCTTCGACGGCACAGCTGGAAGCTGTTATCCTAGGAATGCTAGGATTTTGCAATGACCAGCGAGGGAAGAGATTTTCACTGCTGCTTGACCACATCCAAACGATCTTTCGGTTTGGATTAAGAGGCATTCACGAACTGGTCTCTAGTGTTCTATTCATGTGCAGTGAGTTACTCCATCTTAGACGACCTCATATGTTTATTAGCATGGCTCTACTCTAGACTAATGATCCATGCTGCCGTGTTTGCAAACATTATAATAATAATAACAATAACAATAATAAAATGGCAATATTTTTCTTGCGCTCGCATCTATCCTTGGAATTCGGCTCTCCCGCTGTCTCGTTAATGCAAGTCAGAAAGCCGTCAAAGAATAGTCTACTTGGCTTCAACAGCACTAGAAGCAGGAAGGATGCATGCGCGCCTTGACATGAATGCCAACTTTATTGATGGATATGTGAATTTTGGTTTACGTTTTTTTTTTCTAAATCTATCCGCACTTTAATGTCTGTATTAATGCATTCATATTTGTAGTATGATCAGCCTTCAAAGGCTTTTATTGCGCCTGGCACAGGTTGTCATCAAAAGGGCTGTACAGTTAAAAACACATTTGCCAGACCTTGGTTGAAAACGTTGGTGTTTCTTTTCTCTTAAATTAATGTAAATACTTTCAAGAATGTTGTTTGTAGGTGTATTATCAGCAGGTATTAAATAATACAGCATCATGTATTAAATAGCTGGGTATTCAGCCACGTTGCATTTATTCTTTCGTGGATTAATCTGAAAGTGTTCGCTTATGCTCCATTTATTAAAACATTGTTTAGAACTACACAAGGTCAGTGCAGTCCATCCTTTGAGCTTTCCGTTTCCGTAGTAAAATGCAGGTCAAGAACAATGTGACATGTGGAGATTGGCAGTCGCCCAGGAACACAGGTGTACACGTTTTTTTTCAAGTTGTAATCTATTTATTTGGAAGTAAAACTATGCATTTTTGGCACTAAAATGCTTGCAGAATATTTGTATACATAACGGCGGAGGGCGTGACTCCTTTACAGTGCGGTGTGTTGTGTTAAAAACTGTATTAAAGTTTAAAAATGAACTATGGCACAATAAATAAAAAATAAAAAAGAACAATGGGGTGCAAGAATAGCAATTGCTGACCATATGTTGCAGGGGCAGGTGACACACAAGCCGGGGACGAGTGCAGGAAATAAGAGCAGGATGGTGGAGAAGTGCTCTGCAATGGGTGGAAGGAGATGAAAGTGGAGTATGGTTGACTTCAAGGGTACGTCTGGAAGGCAGAGTGATGTAGAGGTGTGGAGTGCTAGGAAACTGATTCTTCAGAAAGGAGGAAGGCTTTGAGGTTGTATTGAAATAGTGATAGAGATGTAGTACTAGAGACAGGTATCGGAAGATCATTCCATATTAGGGAAGCGAGGAGAGGGCGAGGGGCGGAAATGTGAGGCAGCGCATGGGGCGCAAGCTGTAGGCAGATGGTGGGCAGAGGATGATCATAATACATTGGGGGAGAGTAGATGAGCCGATGGGTAGGGTGGGGCACGTCTGGGAATAGTTTTGAAGATGAGATTTTACTTGACTCTTTGTTTCATGTGTAGCCAGCCAATCTGATAACGTGAAGAGGAGGTGTGCAGACTTTGACATTTAGTACTTTGTCCAGAGAAAGAAAAAAAAAGCATACTTGGGGAGGCCAAATAGCAGTCTGTACAGTAATCAGTTCTAGATAGGAGTAAGTAGTAGAGGAGATGTTTGGCAGTATTGAAAGGAAGAAGATGACAGATTCTTCTGATATTAAGTAGGTTGAGTCTGACAGCAGTGGCAGATTTTGAACTGAAGAGAGGGAAGTTGTGAGATGCGTAAAAGATAACCCCAACATTATGAGTTGAAGTAGAGTAAGGCAGGTAGTCTAAAGAAAAGAGAAATTTAGGGGGAGAAGAAAAGAGAGCATGCTTGGCAAGAAAATTGAGTACTTCAGTCTTGGAGGAGTTGAGCATGAGTGAGACACCATCCAATATTTGATGGCAGAGAGGCAGATTTACATTTTTGATTGACGTTCATCGGAATAAGAGGGAAAGCTGAAGAAGAGAAGTGTCGTCAACAGAAAACTGATAGGAGAAGCCAAAAGAGGAAATGAGGGTGCCAAGAGCAGAGGTTTAGAGAGTGAAGAGAAGTGGATTCAGGACTGAACTTTGAGGAACACTGACAGTAAGTGGGGTAAGTGATGAGGTAAGGTTGTTCCAGTGTCTGGGGTGATGTACAAATCAAACCAAGCAAGAGCCTTGTCTCTGATGCCCAGAAGAGAGACTTCTGAGAGGAGGTTAGAGTGATCGACAGAATCCAAGGTAGCAGAGACGTCAAGAAAAATAAGAATGCATGAGTGGTGGAGATGAGATTGCTGATATGGAGGAGAGCGGTTTCATAGAATGCAGAGATTGGAAGCCTGATTGAAGAGGGTCTCAGAGGTTTTGAGTATCAACGAACTCAGTGATACGGTTAAATAATAAATCAGTCAAGGATTTTAGAATAGTGTTGTAGGAGAGAAACAGGACGAAAGTTGGCAGGATAGTTGGGATGTAAACTAGCTTTCACGAGGAAAGGGATGATTGTAGAAGACTTAAAAGATGATGGAAAAGTGGCCTTGTCAAGGAAGGAGTTGAAGAGGAAAGAAAGTAGTGGAGCGATATTGGGAGCAATAAGATTTACAATTTGCAGGTCGGTGGGGGGCACAGGGTTGGCATGGAAGAGTAGGGCAGTAATCGCCTTCGGGTAAGTGGGGGAAAAAGACGACAAAGTGAATGGAGAAGCGGATAACAGTGCTGTATAGAAGTGTGTGGAGGAGGAGTTGGAAGATAAGTAGTGAGGGTGCAGCGAATGGCAACTTTTTCAAGCAAAATAAAGGGCAAGATCATTAGCAGAAGGAGTTCAGGAGATAGAGGAGGGTTTGGGAGGTGATAAAAGTAAGTTAAGCAATTTGTGGAGGCACCTAGGTTGGGAGGATTGAGAGGAAATAAGAGATAGTTGTGTTTGACAGAGTCAAGAGCAATGTCTGTTCGCGTTAAAATCGTATTTAAGTCATTTGTCTGTTAGTGTTAAAATGGTATCTAGGTGTGCCTTCATCCTGCATTGCATTTGTCTGTTAGTGTTTAAATCTTATTTAGGTGTGACTTCATCCTTCATTGTTTTGGTGTACTCTTCTGTGTATCAGGTTCAGAACTGTGCATTGCATCACTCACACCGCCGCCGTCCTATCGGTTTCCTTCTGGCTCTCACTACATGCTCGATCTCCGAGATGGCACTTTCCATCTGCCCAACTGCTACACCATCACCTTTCCTCCCTCTCTCACAAAATTTGGATGGTAAAAACATTAAAAGGACATCCTTGCTGCAAACCCTGCAGACACCTATGTCAGTGCATCCGCAAGAGAAATCCTCACTGACATCACTCTTCTCTGTCCCATTCCCTGACCGATGGACCTCTCACCTCACTGCCACCCTCTCCCCCTACTCTTCCACTCCCATTAACGGCGGCACTAAGTGGGAAGTCCTAATTATGGGCTGCCTCTCATCTCGCTTCTGCATCAATATCTATCTCTCTGGCACAGTCCTTGTTCAAGGCCCTCAGGCCAACCTCCTTCTCTTTGACTGAATCCTACCATCTCTCATTAATGTCCTTCCTTGCCCTGCCTCTCCCCCTGCTACCCTCTCTGCTCCACCACTTGTGACGGAAGCCCCACGCCCCATCCCCCACCTCAAAAAAAACCTTCAAAGGCATTTATTGTCTCCACCTGGTGACCCTTAACGCACGCTCAGCCTTCAAACACTCTCCTGACATCTGCCTGCTTCTTGAAGACACTGACCTGGACATACTTACACTCACTGAGACTTGGTTCAATGCCAGCTCATTGACTTCATTTGACTCACTCCTACCAGATGGCTTTAAGCTCACCTCAAAGCCTCGACCCCACCATGCTGGCAGAGGGGTTGCCTTAATCATTCCTTAGTGGATTCCTTTTTCCATCCTACCCACTCAACCCTATTCCTCTTTTGAGAGCCTAGCATGCAAATTGGTAATGTCTCCTTCCACCACCTTGACCATTGCTACCATCTACCGGCCCTTAGGGACTTCTTCTCTGTTTCTTTCTGAGTGGGCGGACCACGGTTCCTCCCTACTCTCTACCAACTCCAACCTGCTACTACTAGGGGATTTCAATTTCCACCTATACTCCCCTTGCACAGCATCCACCCTCTTGACTGACATCTGCGCTTCCCTATCCCTCTCCATTCTTCCCTCTGGCCCTACCCATTTTGCTGTACACACGCTAAACACCATCATCCACTCCAACCTCACTCTCTTCTCCCCTGGTCACCCACCTTTCCTGGTCTCACCACTCTCTCATCTCATCTGGGTCCCTATGGCCCTGTGACAACTCCTCATATAGCCCTGCCAACCTTGTTCACGAACATCCGTCCAATGAAACGAGTGTCAGCAGCTACCTTCTCTTCCACCTTCATTCCCCCTTGCCCACCCCACCCAACCCAGACCCTTCCACTGATTCTGCCATCAGCAACCTCTATCTGTCCATTAGCAACACACTTTACATCCTTGCCTCAGTCATGAGGATCCGCCTAAATACTGCCTCCAAGCATAACACCTGGTACAACTCTGAACTTGCAGACTAAAAACGTAAGTGCAGAGCTGCCGAAAGGAAGGGGCACACTTCAGGTTCACCCTCTGACAAACTGGCCTGCCGACTGACCCAGAGACAGACTCTCCATCCATGCCAAAAAGAGGGCCCGCATTCAGGCACAAGTGTCCAATCTGCCTAACAACACGGCTGTACTCTTCAAAATCTGCAGGGAACTTGCCAACCCGTCCCCAGTATCCTCTGACTCTACTCCCTCCCAGCACATTTGCAATGGACTCGCATTTAATTTCATTTTAAAATAACAGGACATACTGATCAGCCTTGCCATGCACTCTTCCAACCCAACCCCCCCTTCTCTGCCCCCTCCTACCACTCACCGTCCTCCTTCTCTCCTGTCTCCCCTGAAGAAGTCACCAGAGTTGTCAACTCCACGAAGGTCTCTCCCAAACAGGTTGCTGCATGCTCTTCCAGAACCCTCAGGGACAACATCACCTCCCTCACACGGGCTCTTGCTGATCTCTACAACCACTCCTTTACTACTGGTTCTTTACCATCCTCCCTCAAGCACTTCCTTGGGGGGCCCCCTCCTTAAAAAACCCTCTGCAGACCCCTCCTGACCAGCCAACTACCACCCCATTTCCATCAACCCCTTCCTGGGGAAACTGCTTGAGAAGTTGGCCATCCCCCAACTCAACTCAACCTTCACACCAAACTTGCTGGCGATCTACACGACCACCAGTTTAGATTCCGAGCATCCAGAGGCACGGAAACTGCTCTTCTGAACACCCGTGAAAAACTGCTTGCATCCCGGATTCCAACTCCCCTGCTGTCCTCATCCTCCTTGATCTCTTCTGCATTTGACACAGTGAACCATTGCATCCTCATAAAAAGGCTCCATGAAACCCTTGGTATCTTGGAGCGGGCACTGGACTGGCTTACCTCCTTCCTAACTGACTGTTCCTCCAAAACCATTCTGGGCTCTTTCTCCTCCCCTACCTCCTTCTCCATATGTGGCGTCCCCCAGGGCTCCATTCTTTCACCCTGGAACTTTAAAATATATCTTTCTCTGCTGGCACGCCTCATTTCCTCCTTCTCCCCCAACTTCCAGTGCTACGCTGACAACCCACAACTCTTCAAACTTCCTACTGACGCCCTAGCACCCACTTTCATACTTGACTGCCTCATTGCCATCCAGGCCTAGTGCACTGCTAATGACCTCTGCTTGCATGCCAGCAAAACCGAGAGTATCCCTATTAGGTCCCCTAGACCCTACTTCTTCCCTTCACTCTGGCCTTACTCCATAGGCTCTCCCCCCTTTCCTCCTCCTCTGAAGCCAAGAACCTCAGTCAGCTTTGACTCCTCCCTTTCCTTCATACCTCATATTCAGGACATTGCCAAGAAGTCCCACTTTCAGCTCTTCCTTCTCAAAGGAACCCTACCCTTCCCCACCTTCCCCCATAGACTCAATCTTATCTGTGCTCTGGTCCTCTCCAGGCTAGACTATTGCAATAGTCTATTCCTCAATCTTCCTTCGTCCACCCTGCGTCCCCTCCAGCTAACCCAGAATAAGGCAGCAAGACTTATCCTCAGTCTCAAGCCCAGGTACCGCATTTCTCCTGACCTACAAAGCCTTCACTGGCTCCCGGTCTCAACACGAATTAAATTCAAATCCCTCTATCATCTACAAGACTATCTGGGGCCAGGGACCACTCTATCTTCAGCACTTAATGACCAAACACTCACCTTCTAGACCCCTGCATTCCTCTGGCACCAACTCACTTACTGTGAAGCAGTTTGCTAACAGAGCTAGTGGTCGATCACTTTCCTCGGCAGGCTCCCTATTGTGGAATAGCCTTCCTCCCCCTATGCGTCTTGAGCAGGATCACCTTGAGTTCTGAAAAAGCCTCCAGACCTTTCTCTTTACTTCTTCCTTCTCCTCTCTTCTCTGCTAATCATACAGTAGCGGGACTGATGTACAGGGCCCTGATGTATCCTCGGGCCATGACCCCCCACATCCTTCATCCCAGCCGCTGTCTATTTCTTACTGCACTTACTTAGACGTAGGCTCCCACAGGAATTTGCATTTACGTTCTTCTCTTCTTAAGCACTTCTCCATAAGCACCAAAGCACCTATCCTTTACCACCCCCTGCACTTGCAAATTCTGAACACTCACAAGGCATAGTAGGTATGTTTACTCTCCCTTTTATTCCCATTGTTTGTAATATTAATTACATGTATTTATTTATCTCTGTTGTAATTCATTGTCTACCTTCCCCTGTTCCCACCCTTTTGCCCTGTGGGCGCTTTACACAGTTTTTGCTAATTGTGTAAGCGCCCAACAAATGACCAATAAATAAATAAATGAAGTAGAGTTGGGGGTCAGCAGAGAGTCGAGACCTTTGCCATGTGTGAGGCTTTTATCGCATCATAGTTTTCAATGAGTGATGCAAAGTGTAATCCAGGGCTTTGGTGTGGAGGGTTTCAGAGAGATTGTGATGAGAGGGAAGTGCAAGGAGAAGGGAGCATATACAGCCGTGTTGAAGTTTGTGAAGGATTACTCTGTGGCTCGAAAGGAGAGATTGGCAGAGGAGATTTAGCAAGCTATCTGAACCAATGTAAATGAACTGTGACAGTGTTACCCTGGTTGACCCTTAAGGTGTGTGTGTGAGTGCAAGTATGTGTGTGCGAGAGAGACTTAGGAGGCTGGGACCTCACCACCTGCTATGTAAAGTGGGGCTGGGGGTTGTTCTACAGAAGGATCCCTTGGCCAAAGCACTGGCGCCTTGGGGCAGGGAACTGCCATATTTCTTGTTCAGCTGCTTTTGGCCCTTCAATAAAGCAAACTCAGAATACTGTGTGGAAAGCCACAAGCCCTATAAGCCTAGACAAGTGATATTTAGTTCCTGTAGATTTCATCTGAGAATTTACCAGAGAAGAAGCTGTTCTATAGGCCTATAGGCTCAATTTGCAGAGCACAGCGTATCTATCCTAGCCCACAAGCACAGTGCTGTCGAATGAAAAATGGCAGACTGACCATTTAGCCCCGGTCTGTGTTGGAGAAGAAGCCAATTAAATGAAACTAGACACACCGGAGTACAGGAAGCTCGCGCAACAGAACCAATCCCTGAATAGAGCAACTGAAGTCTGTGCTGCAAGCCTCAGTTAAGGGAAGGGAAAAAAATGTATAAAAACCCTTGCTGGGAAAGTAGCGTAGGAACTTGGAGAAGTGGAGTAGCGAGGGCAGGAGAAGTTGGAAGTGCAAGAGACAGTAGAAATACAAGAGATGTTGATATAGGGGGTTGGTAGATGATTGTATATTAAAGGACTTGGAGGAGGGAAGGAGGCAGAAGATGTTGGATGGAATGAATACAGGGGGGGGTGAAAAACCTATGGAAGAGAAGCAGCCAGAGAGGGTGGAAGTAAGAAGGCGAAGCAGTCGGAGGAGACGAAGAGGAACAGGAAGTGGGAGAGAATGATGGTGGCAGGTTCCTGGAGATATATGGAGTGTCAGTCTGAGAAAGGCAGCACAAGGGTATCTGTTGTCTTGCAGAAGTGGGGGGAGGAAGAAGGAGCACCTAGCGAAGTGTCAAGGAGTTTTGACCCTAACAAACTATAGGGCTGGAGACAAGTCTTAGTTCCACACCCATGGGCATGAGTGGAAGGCGGCTCTGCTAGGAGGAGAGTACGATGGGGCAGGAGACCCACGCTCCCTCCAGACCTGCCCCACCTCTGGGAGTCTCGGTGGAACCTACTCCAGAAGAACATCTTGTAGCAACAAGAATACTTGAAGCATCTTTGCAACCTATGTAACCAGTGGTTCCCTGGAGAAGGATATTTAGCCGTCGCAACACTGATCCATGAAGCGCCTTTTCACAAGAGACTATGTAACCCCGGGGAGAGACCCAGAGACTATATATGTATGTGTTTATGTGTATATATATATATATATATATTTTGTTTGTTTGTGGCGAAGCATTGTTCCTTACACAATTCCACAGTGTTGCACTGATCTGCACCAAAGTTTGCATAGTTGCCTGTTAGGACCTTTCGGACATTACTGGCTACTGTGAAGACATCCTGAAGTAAGATGCAGACAACCAATTCAAAGTTCAAACAAAAGATCTTTATTTACTCAGATGTCAGGATAGTGTAAGGCATAACTTGCCCTATACTAAGGTGGGATTTCCCTAACTATATAAACTAAGGCTAGTCTGAGTCAGTTTGTCTGTGTCCAAAACCCTGCCCTCACAACTAAAACTAAGCAATGTGTAGGAATGTCAGTAACCAAAGAAACAGTGTTCAAACTAAACCTCTGAGCTTCTTCAAGCTCCTGGTTTGCTCTTAACTTCCTTCCCCAAGTTTGAGACAGTTCCAACAAAAATGCCTTTGGGGTTCCCTTCCCGGAGTTCAACACAGTTCCACAAAATTATCTTGGGGTTCCCTTCCCCAAGTTCAGCACTGTTCTGCGGTTTTTAAATTCACAGTCACATTAACGTGTTTAGCTTGCCTTCTCGCTCTTTCACTTGAACAATCTTAGACCGACCAGCCTCAGCCTCTAGGCTTCTCTTGGTGTAGTCTAAGTAAGAGATTCTCGGTGAAGGCGCAGTTGTTGGACCACCTGGTTCACCCATCACAGGTCGCGCAACCTATAACCCTTGGAACTTTACAACAGTCCATTCTTTCTCATAGGACTTCCTTGACAACACAGGTTTACTTTCTACATCTATGTCACAAGTTCAAATACACATCTGGTTCACTTTGGTGACTTCTTGCCTTTATCAACATGAGACTTCCACAAACCTTACTTTGTGGCATTTCTCCTGGTAACCACCTTACTTCCACCCTATCAAATAGTGCTTTGCTTTTCATTAGTTTCACATTGTTTGCAAATGCTGTCTCTTTAAGTTCACTTCGTTCACAAATGCACATCACTTTCTGCTTCAGTTGAGTGATATTCGCATATCTTTTCCTTTGTTCAGCATTCAAATCTCATTACGGTTTTTCCAACTTGTTTGGTATTCAATATCTCATATTGGGTCCCCAGGCCCCCTTTCCATAGACTTTTGCTTGACCGGCATCTGCCTTTACACACACCATGCCCCTGGAGCGCCCCAGCCTGAGTGATGCTTCCCTGTCAATCAGCAGTGTGTGTGCAGCCGCTCCTCCAGGTGCTCTGGTTTTGCTCCCGGGTTCTCGCTGACTCCACTCACTCTACCGCAGAGCTTCGGCAAGCAGTGCTTGCTTCCTCCTGACCTTCCGTCAGCGTTGTTCCCTACTCCCAACAGGGGAACGCACAGCAATGGGCTCTGCTGAGCTCCAGACCCTCTCGCAGCCCGCTCCAGCCTCAGCGTCTTTCTGACTTCTCTGCAGTCGGCGCCCTTTTCACTGGCCCATGCTCCGCCTGCTCCAACTTGGATTGCCGCTCTCTCCTGCCCAGCTGGTTCCTTCCTCTGCTGCTTTCTTTCTCTTTTATACACCTGCAACCAATTTACAGGCTGCAGGTGTGATGTTAATTCACATTGCCTGACCATAGTTATTGTGACATGCCTGAACCTCTCAACAGTTCTCAGGCCTCCTCGTCTCAGTACTAGAGTGGTGAAATAGCATATTAGTGTGCACTACTCCTAGTATCCTCTTCTCTGTACTATAATAGTCTGAATGGGAAAAATGAGGGAGATGGTTTGCAACAGCGTATAAAGGCAGTGGGGAGGGTAAGGTTGGTTCGCAACAGAAAAGGGAGGATACCATGTCTTGCCCGCGGAAATCATCACCCCAATCACCCTCCACCCAGGTGATCCTCCCTCACATATTCCCACCAGGGTCAGGATCCAAAAGCGGTGGCCTTTCCCTGGCCATCTGAGAAGAGGATCCAATGGGAGTAGGTGTGTGAGGATACCCTCAGGTTTCTCACACTACATGACATTTGGACATCCCACCGCTTTCCTCAGATTTCAGAAAAAATTAACATTTGTTTGTGGGTTTTTGGGTTCGTGACAAAGCGTTGTTCCTTATACAATTCCACACTGTTTAACCAATCAGCACCAAATCTTGAATAGTTACCTGTTAGGACCTTCCGGACATCACTGGCTACATGACATGTGGACACCCCACCCCGCTCCCTTGATTTCAGCACAAGTCAATATTTGTTTGTGGGTTTGTGGCTTGGTAAAGCATTGTTCCTTATAGAATTCCACACTCATTCACCAATCTGCACCAAATTGTTCATAACTGCCTGTTAGGAACTTCCAGACATTACTAGTTACATGACATTTAGACACCCAACCCCTTTCCCCGGATTTCAGCACCTTCACACATGAGACGGTTGCCTGAAATCGGCAAAACGTCAATCTGGTCATAGAAGGACCGGTCCCGAAACGAGGAACAAAACTCGATGTCCAGGCTATAGGATGCACGGTTTCCAAGATATTTGCACCACAACGAACTGCACCACACCAGGGTGAGGCGTCGGGTGGGGAGAGAGCACAGAAGGTCGCATTATGCAGCAGCACACCAACCTTCTCCTCCCCCCGTCTGTCAGCCAGCCGCACACGCCCATTCTCAGTGCAGTTTACTTCAGGGTACAAAGCACATCAAGCGATAAGCAAATAGGAACAGCGATTTACTGGATCAGTATTCTCATGTTTGTCTACTGAAATAATTCGGAGAACTTGTACTTCTGCTAGTTTTACATACAAACAAGTTAATGTGCTTCACAGTTATTGATGCCAAATGAAAAGGAATTGACAAACTAGATATCTAAGAAGTTGCAGACAGGTCTGCCTTCCGTGAAATGTACATTCTTCTGTACTGTAGGGAATGGGAAAATCCTTCTTTTGCCTCCGATTGAAGATCTGGTATTAGGTCAATAGACCTTTTTAAAAATACTGGGGCGCGAGGCAATGTGGGTTTTCGCATTTTGTATGCCGCCCAAAATAGGCCGAATAAAAATCGGTCTTTTTGTTGGGCGACCTACAAAATGCTAAATGTTCACATAGAACCGAAGATCTTGCCCCTGCAAGAAATCTAATTTCATGAGCATGTGGTGTTTAGAAACTAGCACTAAAGTCCATATTGCATAAATTGTATTTTATTTTTAAAATGTGTTTTTTATTGTATATTGGGAACGTTTTTAGTTTCTATTTGTGAAAGATTCTCATTTGCTTTTACATCATGGAAGCAAAAACACAATAAATAAAAAAAAGTCCATATTGAGATGTATATCCTGTATCACTAGAGTTATGCAGTGTGTGAATGGCAAATTGAATAGAAATTACTTTGCATATTCATTAGACACATGCAATATGTCAAATGTTGTCCAGTTGGCTAGTTGTGCTCTTTACGTCTACAACAGCATGCAAGGATTGCTTAGGAAAGTACTAGGAAGATTAGCTAGCAAAGGCGTTTGTCAGATTTCTATTTACCAGTGGTTTCTCTAGCAAGGTACCTTTTTGAGCATGTTGTGGCGTTTTTTGTTGTTGTTGCCATCACATGGCATTTAAGGTGTCTTAACCATAACTAGCTTTCGATTATCCAGCCTTTAGTTGGAGAGGTTTGTCCAGCAGCAATTCCAGGACCTATTTCAATTGACCCTTCCACAGGTTGCCATTCGGTTGAATGAATACAGCTTGGAAACCTGACTCTTGTGTCTCTAAGTAGTCTTTTGGACCTTCCTTTGCAAGCGTTGTTGGCCCTGTTGATACATCTCGTAACCCATTGAATAGAGGGATTTTTTGTAAACGTGTGAGCATTTTATTATTTTCTTTTCACCACTCCGTCTTTCACAAGACTTCTCAGTACGGAGTGAATCATTTTAAACTCAAATATATTTCTCAGTTATTCTAGAAAGCCATTTGTATTGTACAATAAGGAACACAAATATGTTTAGTGGCGTGCTGCTTCAGGCAGATTTTAAAGTGTTTTCAGGTTTTAAAGTGCCCTGAGAACATATATTTGTTTGGAATTAACTTCTGGTATGGCCTTGGGGGTATCAAGTTAATGTTTATTTTACATACAGTTAGGCTAGTGGCATTTGGAGTTTCAGACGGATATGAAGTATAGACAATTTACACAATGTGTACAAATTGAGAGGGAACGGGGTAGACACGTTAAATGCAATATCTGCATGTTTATTTAGAGACGAGGGGCATTGTCCTCCTCATGCAAACGAGGCAAGAAGCGTAAAAGGGCACTGAGATTGATGGAAGTAACCTGATCTTGACAAATTGATCACAGCGGTCGGGATAACAAAAGGTTCACACACTTTGCAATAGGTAAAATGATAACAAAGGGAGAAGGTTGTGAACCCATTGACCACTTTGGGGTTTCTCGAACTGTTGGGTTATTGGTTATAACCTTATTTTACAATATGGAAAAATGGTGCCATGGAGAAGAGCCAAATGGTTGTAAACCTGATCTATTTTCCTTTTTTCTGGATGGGGTTTTAAATAGACCATGAAAGGCTTTTTTGGTTATTTCAACAGTGGGGCAAATCTTTTCATTTTTGTCTGGTTGTTGGCATAAAGGCGAAAGATGGGAGTCCCAGAAGGATTTTCACCTTTAAGACTGTGCCACAATTGGCTGGTAATCCGTAACCTCTCTGAAGGTTGTTATTTCTGCATTTAATTTTTTATTGTTCACATACATTTTTATTAGCATTTTCAATTTGTAACTACCCCCACCCTGTCTCCCCCCCGTTGTCCCAACCATAGCCCATGTCAGTCCTCTTTTCACCATTGCGTTGATATAGTCCTGAGCCCCAATCAAATTGTATATTGGACTCCTCCATAATCTTCCTTCCGCCTTCCTCCTCCCCATAGAGCCCTCCTCCTTTGTCATGTTCACCGGTCAGAGCAGGCCCAGCAGTTTCATCTTTCTCGGGCACCATGATCCTTTGGATTCTTTCTGCAAAAATGTCAATACCAAGTCCCAGTCCACCCGGAAGTCCTGATAGTTCCTCAGAAAGGAGTAGGTTGCCTATTCTAGGGCCACAAATTGCCACACCTTGCCCACCCATTCGTGTTCCGTCGGTGCTTCCTTTGAATTCCACTTCTGGGCTAACACCAGAGCCCCTGATAGCATTAGTATCACATATACCTTTTGTTGTGCTTTAGAGGGTAGATCTTCTGATTGCCTAAAATTGCTAGGCCCCAACTAGTCTGTTGTTTGGCCCCCACTATTTCTTCTATGGCTTCCATTATCATTTCCAATTACTCTTGGATATGATGGCATTCCCCCCAGCTATGGCTCCACATCCCCTCTTCTCTACATTCCCTCCAGCATTCTTTGGGCACCTTCGAGAAGAACTTATGCAGAGATACTGGGGTAAGGTGCCACTGGCACATTCGTTTTAACCATAATTCTTGTAGTTGGACTGATCTTGTCAGTTTGGGAATACTAGCCCATATTTGTGTCCACTCGTTTCTTCGATCCGCCACCTCTTCCCATAGCCTCATATATTGTATCTGTCCTGCTTCTCTGTTTTTTGATACATTTGTAAAAGGTTCCCACTATTTTTTTTTTATCCCTGGTGTATTCTAATAGTAATTTTTTAAAGGGAGTTGGAGGCCTTATTGCTGCCTTCTTCATAGCTGGGTGCAGTGAACAATGTCTAATTTGTGTGTATCTTAATCTCCCTCGTCTAGCGCAAAGTCTGTTTTACACTGGTTGAAGGACTTAATCTCTCCCCTTGAACATATCCCCTATCTTGTTGCATCCTTCCTTCTCCCATTTATCGAACCCTGACCCTCTTGTTCCGAGAGAATTGTGGATTATGAAATATCGGGATAAATGGTGATGGAAATGTGGTGAACCCTGCTCTGGTTACTTGCTCGTCCCATGAGTCTACTACTAGTGACCCGATCGCACTGTGGTAGAGATTCTGTGGCTTATCCCTCCTAGGTTCCAAAGTACTGCCTCTATGTGCACTCGTCCCACTGCCTCATCCATTTGTCTCCATACCTTTTGTCTATCATCCAGTCTCTTAACACCCTGATCTGTGCTGCCAAGTAGTATGCCCACATATCTGGTTCACCCAATGCACCCCTGTTTCCCAGCATGTGCATAACTCTTCTTGTCACCCAGGTTTTTTTATTGTCCAAATAAATTTCCCTATGTACCTATGGATTGTTCTGAAGAATGACATGGGAACTTTCGTTGGCAGCGTCATGAAGTAATATAGGATTTTTTGGAGAATGACCATCTTTACTACATTAATCCTTCCTATCCATGATCTCCTCAGCGGGCTCCATTCTTGTAACATTTGTCTGATTTTCACCAGTAAGGGAGAGTAGGTTGCTGTGGATAGTGAGACAATGGAGGTCATTACAAGTTGGGCAGTAAGGGGTACCGGGCACCATTAAGGAGAGCGGTGCCGGTAATCCCTTACCGGCCAATTCCGAGGTCCCTTAGGGAGAGCCTCAATGAACGTGTGGTCTGACCACACGTCCTTTACGGGTCCCGCTAAGGGACCAGGGCGCTAATAACAGTACCGCAAATTGCGGTACCGTTATTAGCTACTACCCCATTCCCATTGAGCCCTATGGGGGCTCAAATGGAAATGGGGAATGGCATTTGGAATGGGGACTTACTGGGTCCGCCTAGGGCGGAATGTCCCGGTAAGTCCTCACTCCACCAGACCGGACACGATTTTGGAGGCAGCCATGGCGCTAATAGTGCGATGGCTACATCCAAAGTCGTAATGAGGCCCAATGTCTTTAGTAATGTTGACCCCCAACTATTTTATCACAGTATCTGCCCAACTGTATTGGAAATGACGTTTCAGTACCGGTTCTTTCTCCTCCGGTATTGTCACGTTTGGGGCCTCTGATTTGTGGGTATTTTTTCAGCCCTCCCACTGCCCCGAATGTATTCAGTTCCCGTCCCAAGGCCCTTGTAGACCTTTTTGGGTCTGTGAGTGTTGTAGGGTATTTTGTGTAGATTTGGGGCCTAGCGGTATTTTCTTACCACCAAAATAAAAGTAATTTAGCAATAATCACTCCTTGCATTCAGATTGGGTTTGGTATTATAGTGGTATCGTGGCTATGCATTATTTCAGTACACAGATACATTTAGTTGGTATGCATTTTGTTGTAGTATAGGAATGAGCATAATTTCTTTGTTTTATTTGTGGCCCCAACATACAAAACCCCTTTCTTTTGTTTAGACTGTTCTTGTGATCTCTAGAGGCCTCAGGCTTCTACATTATTCAATAACATCACATTTTCATATGGAGTGCCACTTATGGCTGTTATCACTGATTTATCTACACCAGTGAGCTATGCTTCCATAAAGTATTCACAATAACAGGTGGTATAATCACTAATTTATTTACATTTATGAAATGATTTCCAGAGGCCTCTCTCTCTGCTGACTAATGTACATCCAGCCGACTATCAGATTGTGTTCCACTCAGAAGTCACACACACATATACACTGAGTGGAACCACGCACACAGCTATTTATAATTACTCATCACATAACTTTTTCCACATGGGATGCTTGGCATATATTACCTAATAATCTCCCCTTTTATCAGGTGATATGGGCTAACTGCACCAGAGAAAAACAGAAGCAAATAGAAGCCTTTACACAGATTGTGATTTACATCAGTTTCATTTAAAAAATCATACATTACCAGTTTTGCGAGGCAGTCTTTTCTAGAATAAACATAAGAGAAACAATTGCAAAATACATGGCATTTCATTAGATTCTTTGTAACAATAAAAAGAACAGTGCATCAGTTGACTTGCATTTCTGAATGGCAACATTAGAATGCAGCTATCGCTACGCTGCCTGACTGAAATAGATTTCATTCACACACCGCACTCTCACTTTGTGCAAGATAATTACCAGCAAATTGTAGCTGTTCAGCACGCAAACTCTCTGGGTCTCTCTCTTTCTTTAAATGGCTCAGGGCTTCCTTTTAGAGCACCCGCCGAGGACATGCAGTTCCAATCTGCACTCTTTGGTCCTCAAGCCGGTGCCAATTGACTGAAATCTCCAACCTGTGAAGGTCAGCAGTGCACTGGAACGACGCCCCTCAATCAGGCAACCCCACAGCAACTCCCGCCAAGTCCTCACTGAAGCTGTGCAAAATGTCCGCTGGCTTTCTTTCTCCCCAGCTGCTTCAAGAGACCTCTGTTACAGCCCCTAACGTGATGCCTGCCCAATAAGAATCCACTATGTCATACCCTCCTTCTTCAAACAATAGCTCACTTTTCAGTAAGAAACTGTATCCACTAATTTCCTGCTTATTCAAGTTGTGTTTCCTGAAAGCACAGAGAAAGGAAAAAAAAGAATGCTGAATGTCCGTTTTAAAATGAGTTTCAGCCTGCCTCATTTTGCACTTGGAGAACACATGCACATGGAGAACACATTATGACATTAAGAAGTTAGAATCATGTTAGTACTGTTAATTATATTAGTTCATTAATCCTCTTATGTGTCTCCTGCAACAGAGGCATTTCAGGTGAGAAAAAGAAATGGTGCGTTTTTAAATGTGAAAAAAATGATGTGTTTTTGACTGAGTATCCTGTCTTTATTTACAAATCCATATGTTACACTGGCAACACATGGCTTGCAGTACAGCATTATAGCAATACATTGATTTCATGCAGTGGTGCTGCACTCCAAAAACATGCTATACATTGATCCCATGTAGTGGCGCTGCACTCCAAAAACACGCTAAATAATCCTACATAACCCCTCCTTTTTCTGAGAATTTTGGCCATGGTCCAAGCCACAATTGGAAGAAATCCAACTTGCCCCCTTTCTTCTTTTAACATGTAGCAATCCAACAAAATCAATATTCATATGTCAAGTCAAGAAATGAAAATTGAAAAATCACTGTTCAATCATCATAATATCAAAATTCATCTTTGAGTCCATCAGTTCTTATAAAATATTTTAATTTTTCTTCCCAATGGAAGTGTCCATAGTCCAGTGTTTTGATTTTATACTTGAAGTTAATCACAAAACAATAAAATAAAACAAATAGTTAAAATAAATAATTAACATAACAGATTAAAATAATTAATTAAAATAATAAATATGTGGAACTCCATACTCCGGGACACTTGTCTGCCTCTGATATGTCCCGACGGGCGATGTCACATCATTTGGTTAATTCGGGTGCTCTTCCATCTTGGCACTCTTGGATCCTTTTTCCATAGAAGTCATCTTTTCTTTGGCATTCCGGTTATTTTGTCTTCATCTCCACCCGGAGGCAGGCATCATTTGATCTTCTTCCAGGGGACTCCAAGACTCCATCGTCTCCCGTGTCCTCTGGTCCCGTGTCCTCCAAGTACAAATATGTTCATATTCTAAATCAAATAGAAAAGAAACAAATTAAGTATATAGCGCAATACTAACTTCACCCTTTTGCCAACAATAAAACATGCTTTGTAAAACATTTCGCCCCTTTTCTCTTGCCTTCTGAAATTAAGCACAGGTTAGAGAAAACAAACATACATAAAACAACATTCAATATATAATACATTTTCATTTTTGCACACCAACTCCATAAATTTCAGCTTCCATTTTTTTTAATATATATATATTTACATATATTACAGTGTTTATGTGCCATTATTATAATCAACCATCTTTATTTAACTTCTCTGACTAGACCCATTTACCTTACCTTTTTATGTTCAAGGGACTTTATCTGTTTCTACACGCTCAAGTTGTTGAATCTCATGTCTGGGGTGGCATGGTTTAATTTGATTCACATGAACAAACTGTTCTCTTGCTGTTTCACCTTCAGTATTCAAAATTTTATAGACCACAGGAGAGACCTTATCTATAATTCGAAATGGCCCCTGCCAGGCTGCTAAAAATGTGGAATTTTTCTGTTTGCCTTTTCCAAAATGAAATTTATATACCTGATCGCCCACACAATATTCCTTTACTGACGTCTTTTTATCATAATATGACTTTGCACTGTCAGCACCTCTTTCTAAATTTTTCCTTACAAAAGCAAATGCATGTTGTAAATGCTTCCTCAGTTCATCAATGTATTCATGAACTGTGGATGTGCTCACAAGTGTTTGCTCATGTGTCCTGTGTAGCAGGTGTTGTGGTAACACCATGTTCCTACCTGTTAAAACTTCATGAGGGCTAATACCTGTTGCTTTGGCAGGAGTTGATCTGATTGCCATCAAAACCAAAGGTAAGCGTAAATCCCAGCTGGAACCTGCTTCTGCCACAAATTTCTTTAAAATGTCCACAACAGACCTATTGCTGCGTTCAATTCCACCCGAAGAAGCTGCCTGATATGCGATATGTAGCTTTCGCTTCACACCCAGTATTTGCCATACCTTACTCATTAGAGCACTTGTAAAATGACTTACTCTGTCTGATTCTATTCTTTGTAGCAACCCAAACCTTGAAAACACATGATTCACCAGCAATGTGGCTGCTGTTTGCGCACTACAATCTGGTGCAGGAATACACTCAATCCACTTCGACGTCATACACACCACACTTAAAATATAAAGGTTCCCACTGCTCGACCTCTTTACAGGCCCTACATAGTCTATTTACAAATCAGACCATGGAAGAGTTGGGCCTCTTTTCATTAATGGAGCTCTATGCATTGGTGAAGCAGGTTTAAATTGGGCACATACTAGACATCCTCTAGTATATAATTCTACATCTTGGGACATATGTGGTCAATAAGCATAATCTTTTAGTATTTCCATTGTTTTCTGTGAACCTCTGTGGCCTGCAGTTATAGCATCATGTGCATGGTGTAGCACTAACCCTCTGAATGAAAGGGGTACCACCCACTGTATCTGTCCTGTTATGGACTCTCTAATCATGAGTCCATCTTGTAGTCTTATTCGTTTTTTATTCTTTAATAGCACCCTCAACTCTTCTTTTCCCATACAATCATTTTCTGTTAAAGGGTTTTGTTCAGAATCTAACAAATGATTATAATAGATTCCCAAAATTCGATCATTCTTTTGTGCCTCAATCAGATCTTGGTCTCGTGTATCATAACTCCACTGTACCACTGGTTGATCTGTCTCCTTTGGTGCTTTAGAACGTGTTACTGCATACATTTGTATTTCACCCAGTAAATGTTCAATAGGTAGCAATTCTCCCATCACAGCCCCAATTTTAGCTAGGGGATCTGCCTTATCATTTCCCTCCTTATCCTCTCCTGGAGTTTTTAAATGCCCACGAATTTTCCTCCAGTATATTGTTAAATCATTTTCTGACACCAATTTGCCTATGGCTTGTATCATTTTTCCATGTTTAAGTGGCTTTTTGTTGTATGTAATCATGCCTCTTGTTTTCCAGCCAGGTAAATATTCCACAAAGCTATTTCGTGCGTAATCAGAATCAGTCACCAGGACAATTTCACTGAATTTATTATCAACTGCAGTATCAATTGCTTTATAAATGGCTGCCAATTCCGCTACCTGACTGCTCCTAGCACCAATTCTCATCCCTATACTCGGGATACCTTCACACTTCAACCAGACATTTTCTATTCGTGACACAAATTGTTTATCACTGTCATTTTATTTCATCAAAAGCTTTGTGGTGATTGTTCAAATTCCTGCAAATTAGTTTCCACTTTTATTTCATTTGATACTGGTTCAGCTGCACAGTCATGTAAATCTGCTAAACCTTGAGCAATTGGGCTTTTTTTATTTTGGCCATATCTCACTTCTACAGGAAAACCCTGTAATGCTAGCGTCCATGAAGTGATTCTGGACTGCGCTAAATTACCTGACCTAATTCTTTTACTCTTTAAAAATGGCAAAGGTTGATGATTTGTCTCAATAATCACCTTTTCTCCCTGAACAATGGGGCGGAAATGTTGTAGCGCCCACACAGTGGTTAATAGGGCCTTTTCACATTCATTGAATCTAATTTCAAATTGGGAAAATGCCTTGCTTGCATATGCAATGGTTTTGTGATTCAAATCATGTTTTTGTGATAACACTGCTGACATACAATGTTCAGAGAAACCTATTTCTATAAAGAAATCCCTATCCTTTATGGGGTATGCTAAATATGGTGCCTTTACAAGACATTCCTTTAATTTAGCCACTGCCTCAGACTGCTCTTTTTCCCATTTCCAGGGTGTATTCAGTTTTAGTAGTCTAGTCAATGGTTGAGTGATTTCAGCATAATTCTCAATGAACTTTCTGTTATAGCCTGTCATTCCTAATAAACGTTTTACCCCTTTCACATTTTTAGGATCTTTTAGTTTCTGTATGGCCTCTATTTTCTTCTTTTGTGGATTTAGCCCATGTTCAGTCACTTCATGGCCTAGAAAATTCACCTTTTTCTTGCACCATTGTTCTTTTTGTAAAGATACTTTGGCGCCTGCTTTCTCCAATTGGCCAAGAACATGTCTTATTTCATCAAAATGGCTTTTCAAGCTATCATTTTTTATCAGGACATCATCCACATAAATTATGGTTCCTCTTTCTGCTGCATCAGGCATAGCCTTCCTCAAAAATATGCCAAATTCACTCCCACTGTTGACGTACCCGAATGGAGTTCTAACCCATGCGTATTGAGTCTTATCAAATGAAAAGGAAAATAAATTCTGTATCTCCTCTGCCAATAGCACACACCAATATCCAGAGGTGAGATCTAATGTGGTGAACACTTTTGAACCATGTACCTGAGCTAATCCCTGATCAATGAATGGCAGTGGCCATCTGGATTCTGGCACATAGTCGCCGTTGACCGTTTGGTTTTAACACACCTAAAATAGGTGTATTGGATGTGCTATGAATGGGCCTGATGATTCCCTGTGACTCCAAATTTTTAATGATCTCTGTCAATGATTCTAAACATGCCAGCGGTAGTCTATACTGACGTACAAATACTGGGCTTCTGCTACACCCTTCCAGAAGTGTGGCCACATGTAAATTAGTTAGCCCACAATCATAAGCATCTTTTGCAAATACATCTTTAAACTCAATATATATCTTCCTCAATTCATTTCTATCTTCCTCGTTGTCACATGCATCCACTTACAAAATCTGCTCCTCTACAATTTTGGAGAATTCTGGAAAATGTTCTGGCATGGGAATCTCGGCGCTTTCCTCTAATTGTGTGGCTGTGTCTCTTTGTAAAGGTGCCACTTTTAAATGTTTTGGCATATTAGCTTCCACTTCAGTGGGCTGATTTTCTGTTTCATTTTCATTTAAGTTAAATGTTATGTAATCCTCTTGATGACATCACACTGTCTCGCTTGAATCATAAGGGTACACAGAATGAATTTTAAACATCCCTTTGGGCTGCGAGTCCAGGTATTCTGGCAACTCACCCATGGCATCTACATACTTTTCAGGGATATTTCCAATCACCATGTTATTTAGATCTGCTGTGTAATGTGATTTTTGTATGGCCATTCCTACTGGGGAGTTTTCCTCTAAATGAATATTCTGACAACCTTTATTGTTCACCATCATTTTTACAGACCCTTCACCCACATCTACCAGTGGAATGTATTCATAATCCAGGCCTTGCTGTTTTATGGATTCATTCAGACACACAAATGCATCAGAATCTTTCATCTGCTGTCCATTTTTGCATTTCAGTGTTATTGCAAACTGCTTTGTGAATGCAGGGGTAACAGTACCTTTCCTCATTTGTAATTCAGTTGCATAAGGGACCAGCTGTGCGCAATGATAAGCCCTTCTTTTGTCTTCAAATTCAGGTGCCGGCCCACCTATGCGTGACCATATCTTTTGATTAAGGAAATCTAGCACCATACACATTCTGTGCATGATGTCATTGCCCATGTAAGAGTCATTTTGTGTTCCACACACTATCCAAACATTATGGTAAATTGTTTTTTGTCCAATGCTAATTTTCAGCATGCATCTACCTGCAATTCGGTTTTCAAAGTCTGGACCGTCTAAACCAGGCATATACTGGTTTTTAATCCTAAATTTCGGGATCTCCTCCCTTTCCATTATTTTTTGCAACTATTTGTCATTAATGAAGCTCCTTTCCTGTTCAAGCGCTAAAGTGGCTTTTATTGTTTTAGAATAGTCATTTATCCCAACATGAACCCATGGTTGTTCATCTTCCATGTGTATTTCAGCAAGAGTGGTAATGTGTTTTTCTGAACCTGCTCTAGGAGCAGTATTCTGTTTGCATGTCTTCACTTTTAAATAAAAACGTAAGGTGTGCTCATCTATGGCAGTTTGCCATTCTTTCCTTGGGTCTAAGTATATTTGTACAGGTAATTTTTCATTTTCACTCTGCATTTTGTCTTGATACATTAATATAACAGTGACGCTAGGTATGCAACTATTCTGGAGATACACCTCCACTGCATCATTTGTTTTTGCAACAGTGTGACATTCATTTATATTGCTGTTTTGTGATTTTAGTTTTAGGTCTCAATGGTTTTTTAGTTAAAGGATAGTTCCGGGACTTTTTTTTTATTGTCCCTACGGTTCGGCCATGTGTTTTTAAGCATAAATCGGTAGATCGTAGAAAACTTTCCTATGGACCTTACCCGACTTTTCGTCCATTAACGCACTCGAAATCAGCCGCCATTTTCTGATAATCCTATCATTTCCCCCCATCGACCTGGCTCACCTGCTTTTGCGGCACTAAATCAAATCCCCCGCCCCTGAGCCTGACATCAGCAGACGCGTACCGCCCATTTCCCAACGCCAAAGCACGTTTCGTGTCAACAATCGCTGCGCCTCAGCTAATGAAGTGTCGCCATGGAAATGGCAGGACGCCTCTTTCCTCAATAAGTATAAACACACCGTTTCACAACACACAGCAGCAGATTTTCGATTCCATTACTCTCTCTGTGTTAATTTGAGTATTCTGTGACTCGTTTCTGTGCTCTGGTCAGCTACCTTCGCCGCTTCTAGGCCTTGTGAACACCTGTACCATCTCTGTAAATTATTTTACTTTCTTTACCACACAATGGCTACAATAATGCCGTATATGTACGAGCCCGAGTACACCGAAGAAGAACTACTGGAAAGGCAAGCACGCGAAAACGATGGGGATTCGGACGGCAGTTGGGAGGACCAGTCAACGGATGAAGAGCCTGGACCATGTCGCATGGGCGGCGTCTCCACCTGGTGCACGTGCAATCGGTGCGAGCTAATGCCAACTGAGGAGGAGAACTGCTGCTGCCGTGAAAATTCCGGGTGCTTGGCCTACATTTCGGAAGGCGAGCCAAGTCCGCAATGCATCACCGAGCTGCCAGAGTTCAGGGAAGCCTGCCTCTCACGGACCGTGTTGAGGATGATGATGGTGCTTATGCACGAACTTCGCGGCACTGTTCGTCCGCGTAATCCGAGTAACGAGTAAGTATACTCTGGTTGTGATGTCAGTGATGCCACTACTATTTCATGGTCGTCTCCCGCATATAAAATTACATCTACATATCATTCGAATGCATGTAAATTGGTTCCATATTGTGCATTTTCTAAATAGAATTTTTTTCAAAGCAGAATGACATTTTTTACCTGAATCGACAGTGATAAGAAAGTTTTGTCATTTTAATACAGTTTGCATCTTTCATTTTCACAGGTGGTACAGGCTGGTGGCCTATCTTTGCTTCACTTGGTGGCTTCACGGGAGGCTCGGACACCGCGTTCGGAGAGTAATACCTGCCTGTGCGGTACTTGCCATTAGACAACATTTCCCCAGCGACAGTGGACAATACCGCGGATTTTCCCTGGATGTGCTGCAACCGGAACTTTACAATGTGTAATGTTTATTATTTATGTTCAATTGAAATTAAGATCTAAAATAAAACCCAACATATATTTTAACAATGGTTGTTTTGATTTTTTAAATAAATCTAGTGTGCGTCCATTGAATAGTCTTCCTGTGCCTTGTCTTGTCACACCACATGTCTCCGGCCAGCATCCTCCCTCACGCTGGCCGCCCACCTTCAATCCACATAACCGTTGAACCCATATGCAGCAGACATACATATGTTATTTTGCGGGTTGGCATCAAGCCTCCCGGCCTTGCCTCCTCCCCCAAAAATACTTACCACACCACTTTGTTCAAGCGTTGGCAATAAAAGGCTGTTGGATTTTATTGATACAAAACATGGTTATAGGTAAATAATCAATATAGTTGATCATAATAAATCATCCTTTTGGGCACCGGGTACCCCCTCTGGCCCGTGCCGCCTTGCCACCACAGGCCAGCCTGCTGCTGACTAACTGCCTAGGCATCCAGGGTCTCCAGGGTGAACTGCACCCATACATTCTCCTGGGAGGGTGAGGTATTTATAAACTCACCCCCCTGCCTTCCATGTACTAGATCCTGCAGCCTGCCTCTTACATGCAGTTAGATGGCCTCTCCTTGGTGAGGCCCTGCGGCAAACGAGTCTTGTCTGCACGACCACCGCCCCAATCCACCCCCCCGCCCTATCAAAGGCAGTTCGCACCGGGGTACTTGCGCTGGCAAGTGGAGCTGTCAGGGAGCGATAAAGGCCAAGAGGTGCCAAAGACCATGTACACGTCAAAGTGGTCTATAGAGCATGGGTTGTTGTTCCCATGTCTACCTCCAGACCCCGTGTCTCCTGCCAAGCATCCCCCCTCATGCTGGACGCCCCCCTGCAAACCGCATAATGCCACGACATATACACGTCATTCATTCACAAACACACCCCTGTTTCGAATTCTTTATAACCCACTTCATATTTCTAATGAGAACTTCTTTGCGCTTTGCTAGTCAACCCGTGAAGGTGCTGGTTATCTGCTCTTCGTCTCTGTGAACTTCCGTGACCACTTCGAGGAAACTCGTCAGTTTGCAACCTGTGAACTGCTCCCTGTTCTACGACAAGAAACTACTCTGATCCCTGCATCTAACTGTTTGTTCGTCAAGGTAAGGCCATGTACCATAATCATTTTGCGTCCAATTTCTTTTCGTTCAAGACAGTACATGCAAGGAACTAGTCACATGTTCTGAGTTTAGGCAAATTATTTTTCTATTTTTTTAAAGTTATTCAAATACTTATCCGCATGTGAATAACGTGAATAGTTCCAAGAACCAAAACGAACCTTGCATTGAACCCTTTATGTGTCATTTAATTTTTTAACACATTGGTATTCATATAGAATTGTTGATCTTTACTTTTCAGAACTTTCCACAATGCCTGCCTGTTCCATTGGCGGTTGCCCTTCGAAGACCCATAAAAAATCTGAAGGTACTATAATGCATGTTTTCCCTAAGACAATAGATCAGATAAGAGAATGGGTCCGATATTGCGGATATCCACCGTCTGAGCTTGAAAGTAGAGTCCTAGAAGTCTTTGCGGACAAGAGGGGTGATCGATACCGCATCTGCAGCAGGCACTTTAGCTCAGACATGTACTCCACATCATTGCTAATAAAGAAGAGCACACCGCGAGCGAAGCGAAAATTGCTCTCAACCGCTATTCCCACTCTATTCGTCCACATCCCTCCACTGGTGAGTCAAGTTTACGTATTTATCTCTCGGCCTTGCGGTAGTGTGTAGCATTAGCTAACAATAATTTCCCCATTTATGTATCCACTCAATATGAAGGCGGAAGATTCTCCATCCGTGTCGTTATTGCAGTCATCAGCCACTTCAAGCGCCTATCAGGTAATCTTACTTGGCTATTCTGCCACTGACTTGTTTTAGGCATGTAAATCAATAGTTTTAATTTATCGTGTAATTATTTTACCTAATGGTACACCCTTGTACTCGTCCTCTAGTCTTTGTTTTCAGTTATAATTATTGTTATCCAAAATAATGCAAGTACTGTCTTTCAGGGAGATGCTGAGGAGTCCAACGCATTGACGACAACCGTTGATGTCACTCAGATGCTCGAGGTACGTTTCCGGACAGTTCCATCGATGGAGATCATCAGATCTTGCATTCTTGTAGCGTGATTGTTACACACAATGTTTCTTTCGTTTTTAGCCATTGATATGTCCTTCTGTCGTCGCCCTCCTATGTGTCTTCTTTTTTCAATATTGTGTTCACTACTAATGAAAGTCCTATGTTTCAGGGAGTCGATGGAGCATTAGTCCAAGAAGAAGGGGGAGCATGCAGTTACGGGACGGCGCAACAGCTTGCAGAAGTGTGCACCGCAGTTACATCGTCCCTTGATGTTCTTATGCATTTCGAGGTATGGATACTGACAGTTCGATCAAGCGAAATCATATGACGTGATTACATCCGCTATCCTTCCTTCTTTATTAAAGCAAGTGCTATGTTTCAGGGAGATGACGGAGCTTCTTCTACAAGAACATCACCCCTAGTAGTTGATGCAGATCTCTGGGTGGTGACACTTCCAACGATCGAGCAAATCGAATCATATTTAGATATCCATTATTTATTTTAGACAACTGATCATTTGTGCAGGTCTATTTAGATGAGCCGTTGACGCCTGCACAAAGTTTATGTACTTTTTAACAAAATAGAAAACCATACTAATGCAATTACTGTGTTCCAGGGAGTTACTGAAGCATCATCTTCAATAATAATATCAATGGAAGTCTATGAGGAGCCCGAGGTATGGATCTTGACAGTTCCATCTAACTAGATCAACAATGCGTGAATAATTGTCGTTTGAATGTTCTACACAAAGCGTTCATTCGTGTTTTGCTATTGAGATGTACGTGGGTATTGGTCCCCAAGTACATTTTGTGTTTTCAATATTATTATACATACTAATGAAAGTTCTATGTTTCAGGGAGTCGATGGAGCGTCAGTGCGTGATGGATGTGCTTATCATGAAAATATAGTCGTTGCAGCGCAAGAGGAAGTGGAGACATGCACACACGAGTCGGAACAACAGCGTCCTGATGTTGAAGTTCGAGGCAAGAAAGTTTCAAAGAAAAGAAAGCAAAAGAAGGTTAGTGTCCTGGTCACTATATTATGTTGTTTTTCACTGTTAATAGTTCAATACTGTAAGTTGTGTTTAAACTGAACATCCCTTTTCCAATCTGTCCTCTAGTTGCGAGTGGGTGTACGAACTAGATCTACACAGACAGTGAAGCGAACGAGAGATGTTGCTTGTCAAACCTTTTGGCAGGGACTTGAGACTGGAGATGCATCGTGCCAATGGGAAGAATATGAAGTGATTGACAACGGAGCTATACCACCACCAGCCATTGATAGTGAATGTCCTCCTGGTAGTTCAGATGCAGTCGGAGATCAATTCACAGAATCCACACCCGCAAAAACTAAGACCGCGAGAAAGTTGAAGAAATTGTTTTATTCACCCATCGCCGGAGAAGGAACAGATGTTGCAATGGAAGAGAATGAAGTGGACGACAATGAAACACCATCAATATCACTGAACATAGCGGAAGACGATATCAGAGATTCTACCTTTCATGTGAGTGACATGTCCTCAACGTTACAGGCCGAACCAGCTGGGATGCAGAGTGACAGTATAAGGAAAGAGGCCAAATTCATTGTATTCGATAGTTGTTTGATTGATATTATTATTCGGATGAAATGTGGGCATTCGGTTGGTGGGGAAGTATGTGGGGAGCCATTGATTAATGTGACTCGTGCAATTCGAGGCACTAACCTTAAAATACATGCCACCTGTACAAAATATCATCCTTTCTCATGGTCTGCACAACCCATGCTGGGGCAACTGCCAGCAGGCAATCTACTTTGTGCAGCGGCTGCACTTTTTAGTGGTTCAAGTTTTAAAAAGTTAAAGTCTTTCTTTCAGTTTGTGGGAATCCATTTCATTGCGAAAACTCAGTTCTACAAATACCAAACCGATTATCTATTTCCAGCCATTAGCAAAGCTTGGAGAATGGAAAAAATGTCTATTGATAGTACATTCGCGGGCAAACGGTTCAGGCTAGCCGGTGATGGACAGTGCGACAGCCCAGGATTTTCAGCCAAGTACTGCACCTACCACTTTCAGGACATGGAAAGTAAGAAAATTGTGAGTTCGGTGGTCGTGCAGGTGTCACAAAGTACATCCTCAGTGGCCATGGAGAAAGTTGGCTTTGTAGCATCATTGCAAGAACTACAATCGCGGGGAATGGTGATCGACCTGATAGCCACGGACAGACACGTTTCAATTGCCAAGACAATGAGAGAAGAGTACAAAAATATAAATCACCAATTTGACGTTTGGCATCTTGCAAAAACAATCAATAAAAAAATGTCGGCTGCAGGTAAAAAAAAAGATATGCAAGGTATTTCACAGTGGTCCAAGTCAATCAGCAACCATCTTTGGTGGAGCTCAAAAACATGTGGAGGGTTGTTGGAAATTCTACTGGAAAAATGGCGGTCAGTAATGCTACACTGTAGCAACGTTCACCGCTGGACCACAAACCAACATTTCCACAATTGTGAACATGGCCATTTGTCCACAGAGGAGGCACGGAAGAAGAAGTGGTTGATTCCTTCATCACCCACTCACAAAGCCATTGAAAAGATTGTATTTGATAAAACTATAACAAGAGATTTGAGGGGACTCGCGGAATTCTGCCACACAGGAGATTTGGAGGTGTTCCACAATATGTGCCTAAAGTACAGGCCAAAACGATTGCATTTTGACATGGAGGGCATGATAAATCGGACTCTTCTAGCGGTCTTGGCACATAACCATAATGTTGGCCGTCAACAAAGTAGGACGACCGGAACTTTAGGGACGCTTCGCTACAATAAGGCCTTCACTAAAAGAAGTAAACAATGGGTGATCAAACCAGTGTTTGAGGATATGCAATATGAGTTTATTGAGAGACTTATTGTTGATGTCCTAGATAGGCACATACATGGAGTTGTGAAAGAACCTGTGCAGGGGACAACTGCATTGCCACCCAACATTGCCTCTGTTCCATGTCCACCTAAAGCAGAGCTCATTGAGAAATACACATCACGGTTTAAATGATTGTAATTTGATTGTCTGTTCTCTCGAGTCTCCTCATGTTGCAGGCCCATTGAATATGTGTAACTATGTAATGTGTAAATAAAAGTGATTGCTCAGTGTACATGCAATGTGTCTCTCCACCCTTGCCCCTCCCTTCACCGTGCAGTAGTGCGAACCACCCGGGTGTCACCTGTGACTTTGCTCTGGAGTCTCCTCATGTCGCAGGCCCATTGAACATGTGTAGCTATGTATTGTGTAAATAAAAGTGATTGCTCAGTGTACATGCAATGTGTCTATCCAACCTTGTTCATTTGCGCATTAAATTAAACCAAACCGTAATATAAATCATTTTTCAAAAAATATAGAATGTCTCCGTATTTATGGTTCTCTGGGGCTGCAAATGCACGCAGACAAAATGCAAAGATGGAGTGTAAATTTCAAGTCCTGTGAGATGGCCTTACACTGAATGTAGCTAACAAGGAATGTGTGCTCGTTCAAAGTGAAGGTCAGCTGCTTTGATTTTTTGCTCGGGTGCCGGAATGGCCCACGACTCAGTATAAGGTTCTATTGTTATTTGACCTTGACAGGCCGGGACCATCCCGAAAGACTTCTTTTTGGGGGTGTGGTGCAATAACGTAAGAAACGATAATGAATATAATTTCAGAAACGAAAGCCATTTAATGTTCGTTCATTAGAAGAAATAATGTCGGCATAGAAGGAGTGGTATTTCGGGGCTGCCCTACGCACAGACACAATGGAAAATGCAAATATAATGTAAGTAAATCTTTAGATGAGTTTATACCGCAATTTAATTACTATACAGTAGCTTTAAAGACGGGTTAAGTTGTACTTGTTCGTTCTATGTGGCATATTGTTTTGTACCGCGCACTATCTTGAGGAGAACCATCTCCTTTTACGGAAGCACCTCAAAACCTTCCTCTTTGCTTCTGGTTTCTCTCTCCCTCTCCCCAGCTACAACTGGTCCACTTTCTGCGACCTCGGTCCTTGGCCCTTCCACTCTCCACCTGCACTGCCTCCCTGTCAACCCCTGCACTGGGGGACTGTCTCAGTATCCTACAGCCCCCCCTTCCCAGCACTTGTTCTGCACTTACCTTGCACTCGCCACCAGCTGGCCCTATGTATTTATTATTTTATGCTACTTACCTTGTACTCCACTTCCCCCTCCCCTTCCCCTTGCACTTTTACCTTCCCCCTACCCCTGCACTTGCGCGATCTGAATGACACCTGGCCTAGTGGGATCGTTTTCTGTCTTCTCCTTTGTCCCCCCCCCCTCCCTGCCTCGCCACGCCTTGCAACACTTGTGTATAGGCGCGTTGCAAATGGCATATTATATCATATCAGTGACGAAGTGGTCCCCTGGCGCTCAGGCGGCTCTGAAAAAGGCGGAGGAGAGGGGGTGGGTTACTGGAAATGACGTATAATACCCAGTTGCACTGTCCTAGCTATGAAATAATTTCCCGACCTAATATATAAAATGAATAATTTTAATAAAGATCTGATGGTGAGACTAATTTCATTTTTTATGTTTTTAAAACAGGTACATCTTTCATTATTGTATGTGTCACGAGTACCAGACACCGCCGGATGGCTTTTACAACCGCCAGTTGCTTCTCCGCGTGAACAACGTTACCACCCTGACCATTTTATGGGACGATCGCCAAGTACAAGTATGCCCTTACGCGGTACTAACGGCTAGATGCAACATACATACCGTTGTGGTGGCCTAGTGCCTTGTTGTTGGAACAGCGATGCGATTATCAGTGCGACCGAAGAGCTTATTTTATCGTAAACCAACACCCTGTGTACTGCACACGAACATCGCTTGCCTCAAGACGAACTATTTTGGATCGAGAGCAAAGAAAAATGCAAATCGCTGAATATTCTCTAAACATTTGATGTCAAATAAATGTACTTTACCAAATTTACAATCTTGCGGTTTGATTTAAAAGTACAGTTTCATATTCCGAATTGTGGCGCGCTGTGTTGTGAGCTGATCTGTGTTGGTTTCCGGGTTCTGTGTGGAGTCGCGTAGAAGACGCCTGGGCGCGTTTGCCTACGCAGCACAGTCACGTCACGGATAGAGGCGGGGAATATGAATGTTTTGATAAAGTCTGTTTCAGGGGCGGGGGATTTGATTTAGTGCGGCAAAAGCAGGTGAGCCAGGTCGATGGGGGGAAATGATAGGATTATCAGAAAATGGCGGCTGATTTCGAGTGCGTTAATGGACGAAAAGTCGGGTAAGGTCCATAGGAAAGTTTTCTACGATCTACCGATTTATGCTTAAAAACACATGGCCGAACCGTGGGGACAATAAAAAAAAAAAAGTCCCGGAACTATCCTTTAAGGACCACAGTACTCCATTCACCCCATCTATGAGCGGAGATAATCTTTTCAGGCAATCTGTTCCCATCAGAAATGGAATATCACAAATGGATGTGACCAATACCTCCTGTTTCATTCTGCGTTTACCTAACTTTGTCAACCTCGGTGACGCCTATAATAGGCACCTCCTACCCGTTAAAACTATGCACTGGACCTTGATGTTCCTTCACTGTAATCTGATTCTGCGGGGATCTCTCTTCATTGATACTCTTTACTAATTCTTTAGACATAATTGTGGCCTGTGCGCCAGTGTCAATAATTGCAAATGTTTGGCATTTTTCTTCTATAGTGATGGGAGCATAATACCTGTGTTCAACTTCCTCTAACACACATAAGAAGTGTGAATTCTTACTGCTTACTGATTTCGGGGCTCACCTTTCTCAGGCCTTCTTCACTTTTGGCTAAGCACATTGGTAAATGGAAAGACATTTTTCCCTCCTTTTTGCTCATTCCTGTGTGAGAGACTTTATTCATTTCCCCAAGTTCAGAGGTTTTTTGGAGTGTGGCCACCGTTCGCCCATCCATCCAGGTATCATCAGAGGCACACTACAACTCTCCAACTGAACATGTGTAACAACATCACTTGGCAATTTGTCATTGTCTAATTCTGTGCATTTGTGATTATTCAGTATGATACCAGCCCTTTTAACCTCTTCAAAAATATGTGGTTCAAAGAATTCTTCAGGTGATTGACCTGTACCCTCCTTTTGAGCATTTCTTTTTCCTGCTTGTGTTTGGTCATTGTTTTGATTGCCCAGGGAAGGAGTTATAGCATCGCCACTTACTCCCGGTTCACTGGTATTCCCCATGCATGAGTCATTTTTCTTAAACCTGTCTTTGTTCTTTTGGATTTTCAGGTTTTCCTATTTCATTTGTACATAACGCCAATGTTTGATTTAGTTCTAGGTTAAACCGTACCTCTCTTTTAGAAGTATTTGCATTTTCTGTTACATGTTCATGTACTGGTATTTTCACTTTTAACTCATTAGACATCTCAGAGTCATTATGCAAAATTACATCAGAGCAAACTGTCTTTTTGGCGCTACAGGTATCATAAGTACTTAGTCACTTTTCAGAAGCTCCCCGATCATTGCTATGGCCTTCTGCCCCCTCCTTTGATGACTGTTTTTGTGTTGTACAGAGTTTTCCTATTTGCTCAACCAACATTTTCACTTGGGCCTCGAGGCACTGGAATCTCTCTAGAATCCTCTCTGTGGCCTAGATCGAAATTGGTTGTTTTCTCCCTGATTGGATCTATTCTGATACCTCTCAGGAGAATGATTTCTATTGGGATGGTTCCTGAATTCTTGATTCATTTGCGGAGGGGAGCAGGGTGCACCCATCCTTTGGTTTTAGTCCCCTGGTGGGGAATCATTGTACTGACGTGAGATGTAGTTCATAGTCTGCATTATGTCTTGTCTCTCAGGTTGTGGGTACTGGCCCCTATGTTGATTCCCATTATCAGAAAATCGATCCACATATCAGGGTCTATCCTGATTACCATATATCATGGTATTGGGATCAAATCTGCTTTGTGTCCCCAATGTCTGATAAGGACCATCATTTCTTTGATCCTGATTTTGTCTCCGCTTATTGTTCATACCTGACATATCAGGTCGATAGCCTGCCTGGGGCCTATCTCCTAAGTACCTGGGGCTGATGTAGCTCTCCCTATTACTAGGATCATGTGATTGAAACATTGGTGCAGTGTGTGATGACCTTTGTTGATTACCCCTCTGTTCAGGTGCCAAATTATTTTTACTTGGATTTTGAGCAGACTCAAGGGACATTTTGGCTGACCTGATTTCCATCACTGTTGCTGAGGGTTCTTTAGATTTAGGTCTAGTATCTTTCATACTCCTACGTCCCGTCCCCTTTCCTCCATACTTATGGTACATCTCTCCGTCCTGTGGGACGGGACCGGGGCACTTTGTAAAAAGCATCCACATTTTTTTCATAAATGTGTCCCTCCTCTCTTTCCTGCGCGGGGCCCGGCACGCGGCCGTAACCCCGCCCACCTTGGCTCCGCATCGCCCATCAGTCCTTTTCTCCGCATGATCGGGCCGGACACACTTGCATCCTCAGAAGTTTTTCTTCCGTTTTTCCCTCTCTGGCTCTCGCTAGCTTTCGTTTACTAGTCTGTCTATGACTTTTAAACTAGATTTTCCAGACTGTTCATCGTGTCACCGTCGCTTCGTGAGGGCGGATCCCATCCTCTTTGTTTAGAGTGTTTGGGTCCGGAACACCGTTGGGACTCCTGTTTTTACTGTGACTCCCTTTCGGTCCGGGCTCTTCAACATCGGTTGGAGCGAAGGGAGGAGGTGTTCGATCAGACTCCTCCTTCGCATTTTCAGGCGTTCATCGACGAGAAGAAAAAACGCCCGGTAAGTTCTTTGATTTTCAGGACACCCCGGCCGGGGGGATACCTTCCCGGGTTCCTCTCAAGCCGGGAGGGGCGTCGATCGCTCTGTTACCGGGGTTTGCCCTGAGGTGCCTGTCGGGCCTAATAATTCTACCAGTTTTCTCCGAGGGTCTCTGTAAGGGGCCTGTGTTCACTGGAGTACACTCCGAGGCCCCTCCTGTGGGGGCTGTGTGTAGACCCAGTTCTACTGAGTCGTGGGGTACCAGAGCTTGCTCTGAGGCCGTTCTTTCGGCTTCCCTCAAAAACAAAACCGGGGTACGCCCTTAGGTCTTGGCTGGGCTTGAGGTTACCGAACGCATGTTCGAGGCCTGTGCCGATAAGGCTTCTACCGGGCCTAGGTCCGAGGTTCCTCGTACAGAGGCTAAGGCTACCAACAGTTCTGAGGGGCTGGGCAAGGCCCCGCTCTTGTGGTGACACCAGATCTGTTGAGGGGGCAAAGAAGAAGGTTTCTTCCTTTACCGGCAGTGCCGAGGCTCTTCCTTCGAAGGCTCAGTTGGCGGTTGGTATGTCGCAGAAACATTCCAGGCCTCATAGTACCGGCTCTGCCGAGGTTCCTTACGTTAAGGCTAAAATTAAGACCCCTGATCCATCGACGGGGACCCCTGCCTCACTTCCTTACGTGCCGCAGTTCCCCTCAGATGAGGACAAAATGGCACCCGTTCCTGCCTCGGCCATTTTAGGTACTACCCCTACAACTACGCCATCGGCCCCTGATGTAGGGTTCGGTCCTTCGGGTGAACCTAAGGTCCCTTGTGCGCATCCTTACTGGCCAGTTTTTGATTGGAACGCCCGGATGCCTCGTTTCGTTGCCTGCGGGGGCGGCTCCCTTGATTTATGTGGATACGTCGGCGGAGGGGCCGGTGTGGCACCCGTCCCCGTTGCGTCCCTGGTTTTGTCCACCTCATGAGAGGCCTCCTCAGGTTCCGAAACAATCTCCTGAGGATGCCTTTTTCGGTAAGTTTCAAGCGCTTATGTGCACCGACCCCCTGAGGGAATATTTCAAGGGACTTTTCAAGGATATATGTCCACCCACACCTCCGGTTCCAACCCGTCGGTGGTTCCGCCGGCGCCTCCCTTGCCCGTGGTGCCTCCCCCTGCGCTTCCGCCTGTGCCGCCATTGTCCCCAGTGGACAAGGCAGTGCCTGACTCGGCTCAGCTAGAGCCGGACCTGTCAGATGACCCTCAAGGCGATCAGGACAACGAGGACCTGCCCCGCTCTACCAGAGCTTTCCATGACCGGGTACTGGACATGATGAGCTTCTTGGATGTTCCGGTGCCCGAGGCACCTGCTCCGCAGGAGGGCGTGCTTTCTGGGGCGTTCACCTTGTCTCCTTTGGAGCGTACCGGCCTGTTATTGCAGAAGGACGTTCTGGCCGAGGTCCGAAGAGTTTGGGAAAAGCCACACTCAGGACTTTTTGTCAATAAAAAGATTGACGCGAGGTACAGGCTACATTCCTCGGAAGAAGTGGCCTTGTCGTCTTGTCCGCCTCCCTCCTCCACAGTGGTGGCTCCGGCAACGTTGCAATCCAGACCTGCAGCTTCCTCCTCGGCGACGGCGACTCAGGTCTTGGGGAAGGAGGACAAGCTCCTGGACTCCCTAGGGAGGAAAATCTTTGCCAATTCGGCCTTGCAGCTCAGGCAGGCCAATGCAGAATTGATTTTGGCGGCAGCTAACATGCGGATGTGGAGAGGTCTGTTGGAGTTTGAGGAGCATATCCCGGTCGAGAAGCAGGAGGATTTCAGGAGAGGCCTTTCCGATGCCAGGGTCTTGGCCCAGGATCTCCTGGAGGCTGCGGCTCATCACGTAGACACCTCGGCTCGGGGTATGATGTTAGGGGTTGATACCTTGCGGCAAGCATGGCTGCATGCCACTAAGTTCTCAAAGGAGGTGCAAGACAAGGTCCTGGACCTTCCATTTGATGGACAATCGCTCAACTTGGCAGCATGGTGCCTGCGTTCACGGCATTAGAGCCTTTGGGTTTGTCTGCGGATATCATGCTCATTATCCAGGCAGCCAGGAAACCCTCTACCAGATCCCAATACAAGAGTAAATGGCTCAGGTTCTGTCATTGGTGTTTGAAGAAAGAATTGGACCCGAGGGTGGCGACGATTGACACAGTGCTGTCCTTTGTCTCCTCCCTAGCAGAGTCAGGGGTTTATGTCTTGTCCTGCAGGACTTATCTCTCGGCGATTTCCGCCTACCTCTCTACAGACCGGTGTTCTTATTCGTTATCTAACCCGGTGGTGAAGAGATATATTGCTGGTTTGACACGCATCTACCCTCCAGTTCGTACTCTGCACCCGCCCTGGGACTTAAACGTAGTCCTGACGGCGCTGTGCCATAAACCTTTCGAGCCAATGGCTACAGTTGACCTCAAGTATGTGTCCTGGAAAGTGTCCTTTCTGGTCGCCGTTACGTCAGCGAGGAGAGTGAGTGAGCTCCAGGCATTGTCGGTGGAGCATCCTTTCTTGGTTTTTCACAAGGACAAGGTAATCCTTCGGACGAACCCAGCTTTCCTACCAAAGGTAGTGACCGAATTCCATCTGAATCAGTCGATTTCCCTTCCGGTCTTTTTTCCGAACCCTGCCTCGGAGGCGGAAAGGGTTCTACACTGCCTGGATGTCCGAAGAGCTCTTAAGTTCTACCTGGACAGGACTGCCGAGCTTCGGAGCTCTTCCCAACTGTTTGTGACCTTCGGTAAACCCCAGGGCAGGCCGGTGTCTAAGGCATCCATTTCCAGATGGATTGCTGCCTGTATCACGGAATCTTTCAGCGTCCAAAAGCTGAAACCACCTAAGGGTATTCATGCGCAGCAGGTGCAAGGCAAGGCAGCTGCGGTTGCTTTTCAGAAGTATGTTCCCTGGGAGTCCATCCCTAGAGCGGCTACCTGGGCCTCCCCATCTGCTTTCTGTAAGCATTACTGCCTCGATATGAGCTCTAGGGCCGACGCTCAGTTCGGCCAGGCTGTGCTGAAGAACCTGTTTCAGTAAGGGGTATTTCCATCCACCCATAGTTCCTGTAAGGAGTGCTTGGGAATCTCCCATAAGTATGGAGGAAAGGGGACAGAACGTAGGAGTATTACCAGGTTACTCACCGTAGTGACCAGCTTACTCCTAGTCCATAGTCCCCTTTCCTCCATACGCCCGCCCACCGTCCCCTCTAATAAGGTTTCTTCGGAGCCAAGGTGGGCGGGGTTATGGCCGCGTGCCGGGCCCCGCGCAGTAAAGAGAGGAGTGACACATTTTTGAAAAATGTGGATGGTTTTTACAAAGTGCTCCGGTCCCGTCCCACAGGACGGAGAGATGTCCCATAAGTATGGAGGAAAGGGGACTATGGACTAGGAGTAAGGTGGTCACTACGGTGAGTAACCTGGTAATTTTATAACTTTCTCTACCCTGACAATAGAGTACCTCATATAGTTTTGTGCTTTGGTGTACAATCCATTCCAGGGACTTGTCACGGTCAAATTCACGGACCAATTGGGATATGATGCCTTTCTGCAGCCCATAGAAGTAGGCAGTTTTAAACTCATTGGAATTGAGGTCAAAAGATACATCAAAGCGTGAAAATGCTCTTTTTAAGTCTTGTAAAAACTGGCGAGGGGATGTATTAGGCCCAGCAGTGATTGTATAAGTGACTTTATTTGCCTCCTGCAATGACTGGAAAGGAGAAAAATGACGCCTAATCTCTTTTTCAAACTCCGCCCATGTCATATTCTGCTGTTCATTCAATCCTCTTTACTGGCCGTCGGGGCATCTAAAGTTAAATGAAAATATTGCCTGTACTGTTCCTTAATAATAATAATAATAATAATAATAAGGTATCTGGAGGGCTTTAAAAATGTCATGAACCGCTTCTAAGTGATCCTCTATGCAGCATTCCCCTCGTTTTTTAAATGGTTTGATCAGGGCTTTAATGGATTTCATTATCTTTATGGGGCTACTTGTTGCAATGCATGGAATTGCACTACTTAGTGACTCAACCCTGGTTCCAGGTGTATGGGATTGGTGGCGGCCCCCAATGGGAGTATCAAATCCCCCAAGGGCGCTGCAACCAAGTTCACTCACCGGCCCAGTCACTGGGGCACTAGCCCTTTGGGTAGAAATAGAATTCACCTCAACTCCATTGAATGTGGTACCCTGCCGCCTTTCCTGGGACATGGGAATGCACATTTCTCCAGCATTGGATCTTTCATGGATTCACATGCTTAGAATATTCCCTGTCGTCAGGCTGGGAATCCTCAGTAAATTATATAGACCTTTTCCATAGGAAAATTTCAACACTTTTGTGTCCTATCTATGTCGTTTTGGGCCGCGTACGCCTGCGCCATTAGGACGTAGAGGTATAAGTAGCCCCGCCACCGCGGCTCCCTCAGATTTCAACCGTCTACCAAAGTAGTGGGATTACCTCGAGTATCTACTATTTTATTAGGTTGTGCGTTCTTCTACTTCTGCTTCGACTGTTTCTTTTCGAAGTATGTCTGGAAAGGCATTTTTTCGTCCATGTGCTACATGCGGTCTTAAGAAGGTATATGAAGAAGACGGCCATATGGACTGTATTTACTGCCTTCACCCTCATCATACGGCGGACACGTGTGAGATCTGTCAAGGCTTCTCACAGAAGACCCTAAAAGACCGCAACAGACGCCTGGTTACTTGGCTCAATGACGGAGCGGGTGCGTACCCGGCATCGGAGGTAGGCTCTACAGCCTCGAGATCTAAGTCTCCTGTCCCCCCTCGTCGATCAGGGTCGGCGGAGCCTCCGGCGAAGAAATCGCGCTCATCTGAAAAATGCCTCTCGGAGAAACATCCTGCGAAATCCTCCTCTTCAAATAAGGCTTCCTCTTCTTCCTCCTCATCTAAAAAGGAGAGAAGACCCATCGAAATCCTCCTCAGCAGACTGTGATAAGTCTACCTCGAGTCGAGAGTCCTCGTCCCACAAGTCGAGGCCAAAAACGGTGGGAACGCCTCAAGGCCCTGCTCCACAGACTTCGACGACGGTCCGGTCGTCGACGCCTGTTTTGTCTTCGGCGACGGCTCTTCCGACGGCTATTTCGTCAGGTCAAACAGAGCCTATGGGAAAGATGCCATCGTCGACGGTGGCACTGTCGGTGGGATGGCAACCGGAGGTTTTTGACCCGATTCCGCCTGAAGCCTTGCTGCAACCAGAAGCGGCTTTCTCCATCTCGTCGGCGGAGGATGACCGTGATCCGGTCGCACATCCAACCGATCTGGAACTACAACCAACTGGTTCGGGGTCGCTCTTTAGTGGAAGTACCATTCAGTTAACTCTTCCTTTCTGAATCCCCAGGCTGTTCTGTCCCTGGAGGTGTTGAACACATTACAGAAGCTGTTGGAGCGGTTGGACACTGTTACCTCAGCTTGTCCCGACAGCGCCGCAAGCCTCGTCAGTCGTCGAAGAGCCAGGCCCTGCTCCTCGCCCTCCACCCAGAATTCCTACCGCTTACCCGGTTGAGGAAGATCGTTCTCGTCCGCAGGAAGAAGGGGAACTGTCAAAGTCGGAACGTGAAGGGTCGGTTTCAGATATCTCGTTATCCCCCTCAAGGGACCCTACATGGGACTCTGAAGCGGAGATGGTAACTCCGAAGAGTCCAGCGCAGCCATCACCACCTGATGATGTGGGTGCTTTCCATGCCATGATGGGTAAGGCATGTGCGGAGTTTGGCCTAGTCCCAGAAGAAGCGAAAAAAGATTGTTTTCTGTTTGATCATATGGGCAAGAGAAGAAAGGCGATATTTGCTATCCCCATTTTAGACCATGTCTGGCAGGAGGGACTGAAAACCATGCGTCGCCCTTTTTCAGAACCGGCAGTAAAAGGTTGATTGGAAAACTAATTCAAGGCTCCGGAATCGACCACCAAGTGCTTGACGTCTCAACCTTCGCTGGAATCAGTGGTATCCGCCGCGGCGGCCAGAAAGGCAAGGTCGCAACACAAATGCACGACCCCGCCCGATAACGAAGCCAGGAGACGAGATGCTTTTGGAAAGAAAGTGCTATCGGTCGGAGGGACTACAGTTAAAGCAGCCAACTCCCTGGCTATTATGGCCAGGTATGATAGGGAAATGTGGCATCGACTAGCTCCTTTCTTGGACCATCTGCCGGAGGAACACAGGAAGTCTGCCATGCTGCTCGTATGTGAGGGAGAAGAGGCCTCCAATCATTCCATTAACATTGCTGTCGACCTGGCGGAATCAGGCTTTAAGCAAATTTACAATGGCGTAGTGTTACGGAGGCAAGCCTGGCTTAAATGCACGACGTTCAGACCAGAGGTACAATATAAGGTAATGGATATGCCGTGCGAAGGAGAACACCTGTTGGGGAGAAAGTCGATGAAGCCCTGAAGGGCATGAAAGAAGATTCTGACACGGCTCGTTCCCTTGGAGCCCTCCAGAGTGGTAGGAATTTTCGTTCCTTTCATCCCTTCAGATGAGCATCAGGTAGCTCCCGGTTTGGATCATCTAGAGACCGAGGTTTCACCAGGCCCTCCTACTCTTCCCAAGGCTACAGACGTGCAGCCCAAGCTATTCGAAAAGGCAGAGATTACCAAACCTCCAGACGACGAGGCGCCTACTCCTCGTCGACGAAGGATAAACAGACCAAAAGCCAGCAATGACAACTTACAGGGCGTCCTGGGGGGCAGAGTGTCTCGTCACGTCGAGGAGTGGGCACGCATAACAACAGACCAATGGGTTTTGGACACGATACATCTGGGCCATTCTCTACAGTTCAAGGACAAGCCGCCACACATTCCACCGGTGTTCTCGACGCAGGCCCACCTTCAAATACTAAGGCAAGAGGTGACGCTTATGCTGCAGAAAGGGGATATAGAACTGGTCCCAGTGGCAGAAAGAGGACAGGGAGTGTACTCCCGTTACTTTGTCGTCAAGAAACCCAATGGAAAATGGCGTCCCATTCTAGATCTACGAGCACTCAACAAACTGCTCAAGAATCTAAAGTTCAAGATGCTTACGCTCCAAGAAGTGATCCATTTGATACAACCGGGAGACTATTTGTCGGCGCTAGATCTTCAGGACGCATACTTCCATATCCCGATGCGTCGGCGTCACAAAAGATTTCGAAGGTTCGGCGTCAGACGGACCCACTATCAGTTCAAGGTCCTCCCATTCGGTCTAAAATCGTCTCCCAGGACGTTCACCAAGTGTCTGGCTCCAGTAGCAGTCTGGTTAAGGAAAGAAGGTCCTCATGTGTACCCTTATCTAGACGATTGGCTAGTGAGGGGGTTGTCTCCAGAAAGAACACAGGAAAGTCTGCATGCCACCATGTGCCTCCTACAACATTTGGGCTTCGCAATAAACTTCGAAAAGTCCTCCTTATTGCCATCAAGGACCCTGGTCTTTCTGGGGGCAGAGTTCCAGACGCAGTCAGGACTGGTAAAGCCATCCGTCAAAAGGGTTCTGAAACTGCAGCAAAAAGCATCAGAGTGGAAAGTCAACACCAGAGTATCAGTGCGAAGGTACATGTCCCTCCTGGGGACCGTGTCGTCCTGTATACCCTTAATCAACAATTGTCGTCTCTTCATGAGACCGATTCAAGAATTCTTGGCGGATCGATGGGCACAGAGTCAAGGGCTTTGGTCGGACAAATTGACCATCAACCGCAAATTTGTCCAGGCACTTCAGTGGTGGAGTGTTTCCATAAATCTGACAAAGGGAATGCCCTTACTGGAACCGGTGTTCCAGATGACGGTGGTGACGGATACTTCCCTAACTGGATGGGGAGCTCATCTGGATTCCCTACAGGTTCAGGGGCGTTGGTCATCGGAGGAATCCGGCCTTCATTTCAATGTGCTTGAATTAACGGCGGTGCTTTGAGCCCTGAAATCCTTTCTTCCACGGATAAAGGGATCGGTTGTACAGATTATGACAGACAACACAACAACAATGTTTTATCTAAGGAAACAGGGAGGAACTCGCTCCAGAACTCTGTCATCTCAAGCCCAGGAGATCTGGCATTGGGCCATTCAGCAGAAGATATATCTATTGGCATTCCACTTGCCAGGAGTCAAAAACATACAAGCAGACTCTCTCAGCAGGGAAATGAACCGACTACACGAATGGGAATTGAGCGACCAACAACTACACTGTGTCTTCGAGAAATGGGGTCATCCGGCCCTCGACCTCTTTGCAACGAGAGACAACAAGAAATGCCCACAATACGCGAGCAGGTGGCCGCAGCAAGACTCACTAGGGGAAGCGTTCTCTTTCCCGTGGACGGGCAAGTTTCTGTATGCCTTCCCCCCCATTTCCGCTCATACGTCGGACGATGCAATGGATCCACAGATATCCATGTTGGGTGATCCTGGTGGCCCCGTACTGGGCCAGACAAGTGTGGTTCTCAGATCTACTCCATCTTTCAGCGGCAGAACCAATGAGGTTCCAGAAAGTCCCGAACCTTCTGTCTCAGGAGAAAGGGGTTGTTTGGCATCACGACCCCGACAGCCTCAGTCTGACAGCCTGGCTCCTGATTTCTCCGAGTTTGGTACGTTAGAGATTCCAGCGGACTGTCGTCGCATTTTGCAAGCGGCGAGGGCGCCGTCCACGAACGCTTCATATTTATACAAATGGAGGAGATTCTGCATATGGTGCGCAGGTCAACCAGGTCTGGTCCCGCTGGATATCACACCGGAACAGCTTCTACCATACTTGCTACTCCTAGCTCAAAAAGACTTGTCTGTTTCATCCATAAAAGTGCATCTAGCTGCCATTTCGAGATTTACTCGGAAGAGACGTTCAACTCTGTTATTTAGTGACCGGCTGATTAAACATTTCCTTAAAGGGTTGTTCCGAACCTTTCCTCCGGCGAAAAAGCTCCCTCCAAGCTGGAGTCTTAACTTGGTTCTGGCAGCGCTGATGAAGCCCCCTTTTGAGCCGATGTCATCGTCGTCATTGAAATTTTTGTCATGGAAGTTGGCTTTTCTGGTAGCTATTACTTCGGCTCGACGACTGTCAGAAATACAAGCTTTAGTGATCGATCCACCGTACTTTCAGTAATAAAGTCGTGTTGGCTACTAATCCTCATTTCATTCCTAAAGTACCTACCATGTTTCATAAGCACTCTTCTATAGTGCTGCCGACGTTTTTTCCAACACCTTCGTCGGTTGCGGAGAAGACTCTCCATACATTGGACTTGAAAAGAGTTTTAAAATGTTACCTCCATCGCACTCAAAGCTTCAGAGACACGAGACAGCTATTTGTGGCTTATGGCCCTTCTGCTAAAGGTAAGCCGATCTCGAAACAAGGACTAGCCCGATGGGTGTCTTCTACTATTTCCTTTTGTCACTCAAAAGCCGGAAAACCGCTGGAGAAGCGTCCAAGGGCCCATTCGACGAGATCCACCTCCTCGTCGACAGCGTTGTGGTCGGGAGTTCCGCTGGGAGACATCTGTCAGGCGGCTTCCTGGTCGGTACCACACACGTTTACCCGGCATTATTGCCTCGAGCAACAACATGCTGAGGATACACAGATGGGTCGCGCAGTCCTGCGGCACCTGTTTCAATAAGGTAAGCCCCAATTAAGGGGTCACATCCTTTGGCTAATGTAATTTGAAGTGTGATGTTGTCACTCCTAACATACTATACGGTGATGTTTTGCCATGATAAATATGCATTATGGTTATGGAGATATTGGTTTGCATACACACCTCCATCTATGGGCGATACTGCTGTACAATCTATTCTAAGCATGTGAATCCATGAAAGATCCAATGCTGGAGAAGGGAATAGTTTCTTACCTGTAACTCCATTTCTCCAGCAATTGGTATCTTTCATGGATTCACATGCGCCCGCCAGCCTCCCCTGACATGCAAACCAGATGTCCCCCCAGACTACTTTTGGGGTGGAAATCTGAGGGAGCCGCGGGGGTGGGGCTACTTATACCTCTACATCCTAATGGCGCAGGCGTATGCGGCCCAAAACGACGTAGATAGGACACAAAAGTGTCAACATTTTCCTATGGAAAAGGTCTATATAATTTACCGAGGATTCCCAGCCTGACGACGGGGAATATTCCAAGCATGTGAATCCATGAAAGATACCAATGCTGGAGAAATTGAGTTACAGGTAAGAAACTATTCCCTTGCTCTTCTAAGTCCTTGCACTTTTTAAGGAGCCTGTTTGCTTCGTTTTGCAAATAGTTGTTTTCATCACTCATTTTATTAATTATCTCCTGCATGTTGCACATTTGCATTTGGCACTCATTAAATTCTTTATTCCTCTTGTCTCTTTCTTGAAGCATGTTTACCATTTCTTGTTCCGCATTTTGGAGGTCACTTTCTTTCTCATAATGTTCTTTTTGTAAAATCGACATCTCTGACACAACCTCATCTTTATCTTGTCTAATGTGGTCCACCAATGCTTTTAAGTGTACCAATTCTTGTTCACTGTCCTCAGACTGTCTCTTGCTTTTGGACAATTGAACATCAAAAGCTCTGCATTTTAACTGCATGTCTTTTTGGCATACATCCAATTCTGCTCTTAACATTTCCTCTTTTTTACTTGCCCCATCTAAGTCAGTCTTTAATCTGTTAATTAGCTGGGTGTCATTTTCTTGCATTCGCAGGGACCTATTCAAAATAAAACAGATTTTGGCGCATAGCTGTATCAAACAGTCTTTCTCTGCATTTTTATCAGCTGCATTTAATAACCTTAGAAGGCAGACCTGAATTATGCTGCCTTCTGCAAAAATATTGTCTAGTTTTTCTTTCTGCACCTCACCATGAATGCGGTCATGCCATTCTGAGGTACTATTCGATGACCACGTCCCATGTGCAAATAACTTTGCCTCTAAATATTGCACTAGGTCTGAGAATGTGGTTTCCCTTTGAGACATTCTGAAATTTGTTTTTAGTGACACACTGCTATTATGAAATGGGTTCCTTTTAATGTACAGATGGCGGTGTGAGACACATTGCCACGCCCAGTAGGTGCTCTATGATCACTTGCCCGGCCTGCAACGCACCATAAATATGTAGGGTATTTTGTGTAGATTTGGGGCCTAGCAGTATTTTCTTACCACCAAAATAAAAGTAATTTAGCAATAATCACTCCTTGCATTCAGATTGGGTTTGGTATTATAGTGGTATCGTGGCTATGCATTATTTCAGTACACAGATACATTTAGTTGGTATGCATTTTGTTGTATAGTTCTTGTGATCTCTAGAGGCCTCAGGCTTCTACATTATTCAATAACACCACATTTTTATATGGAGTGCCACTTATGGCTGTTATCACTGATTTATCTACACCAGTGAGCTATGCTTCCATAAAGTATTCACAATAACAGGTGGTATAATCACTAATTTATTTACATTTATGAAATTATTTCCAGAGGCCTCTCTCTCTGCTGACTCATGTACATCCAGCCGACTATCAGATTGTGTTCCACTCAGAAGTCACACACACATATACACTGAGTGGAACCACGCACACAGCTATTTATAATTACTCATCACATAACTTTTTCCACATGGGATGCTTGGCATATATTACCTAATAATCTCCCCTTTTATCAGGTGATATGGGCTAACTGCACCAGAGAAAAACAGAAGCAAATAGAAGCCTTTACACAGATTGGGATTTACATCAGTTTCATTTCAAAAATCATACATTACCAGTTTTGCGAGGCAGTCTTTTCTAGAATAAACATAAGAGAAACAATTGCAAAATACATGGCATTTCATTAGATTCTTTACAACAATAAAAAGAACAGTGCATCAATTGACTTGCATTTCTGAATGGCAACATTAGAATGCAGTTATCGCTACGCTGCCTGACTGAAATAGATTTCATTCACACACCGCACTCTCACTTTGTGTAAGATAATTACCAGCAAATTGTAGCTGTTCGGCACGCAAACTCTCTGGGTCTCTCTCTTTCTTTAAATGGCTCAGGGCTTCCTTTTAGAGCACCCGGCGAGGACATGCAGTTCCAATCTGCACTCTTTGGTCCTCAAGCCGGTGCCAATTGACTGGAATATCCAGCCTGTGAAGGTCAGCAGTGCACTGGAACGACGCCCCTCAATCAGGCAACCCCACAGCAACTCCCACCAAGTCCTCACCGAAGCTGTGCAAAATGTCCACTGTCTTTCTTTTTCCCCCGGGCTGCTTCAAGAGACCTCTGTTACAGCCCCTAACGTGATGCCTGCCCAATAAGAATCCACTATGTCATACCCTCCTTCAAACAATAGCTCACTTTTCAGTAAGAAACTGTATCCACTAATTTCCTGCTTATTCAAGTGTTGTTTCCTGAAAGCACAGAGAAAGAAGAAAAAAAAGAAAAAAAATCTGAATGTCCGTTTAAAATGAGTTTCAGCCTGCCTCATTTTGCACTTGGAGAACACATTATGACATTAAGAAGTTAGAATCATGTTAGTACTGTTAATTATATTAGTTCATTAATCCTCTAATGTGTCTCCTGCAACAGAGGCATTTCAGGTGAGAAAAAAAAATGGTGCGTTTTTAAATGTGAAAAAAATGATGTGTTTTTGGCTGAGTAGCCTGTCTTCATTTACATATCCATATGTTACACCGGCAACACATGGCTTGCTTTACCGCATTATAGCAATACATTGATCCCATGCAGTGGTGCTGCACTCCAAAAACACGCTATACATTGATCCCATGTAGTGGCGCTGCACTCCAAAAACACGCTAAATAATCCTACAATGTTAACAACATATCATCTGCGAAAGCGGTCACTTTATGGGATTTACCTCCGAATGGGATGCCCACTATATCTGAGGTTTCCCATATTGTGTCCAAGAGTGGCCCTGCATTGCATTTTGATGGTCTTTTTCTTGAACCCATTCTGGTAAATGACACCTCTTTAACCATAAGTAACATCTTCTTAATATGCCAGATGGTTCTATGTCTCTAAATCAAAAAGATTATTTTCAAAGTATTTTTATTCAAAGAAATTACTTGAAAAACTCATTGAGTTTTTAAAATGCTGGGCCCCCTCAAAATCCCCCTGCCCTGGACTATTATTCCCAACCCCCTACCCACCCCCTTTCAACCCCATACCCACCCCCTTTATATTTCAATGTGTTTTGGCAAGGTAATTATTTTGTTAAAAATGACTTCGAAAAAGCACTTGTCGATGTAACTATGTGATACTATGCCAGATGCCTTCTTGCCCGTGGGCCAGGCCAAAATGCTGTTCTACAGGGCATCCCCTTGTTCATCTCTCTCCACTTTTGGCACGTTTGATATTACAAATGAGTTGTTGTTTTTAATTTTCTCCACATTTTATGTATGTCTTTTTATTCTACTCCTGGCAAGTGGAATTTGGCTTTTGTGATGTGCATTATTTCTTGAGCCTATTGACAAACTTGTACCTCATGAGGGGTTTTCAAGGTATCCGTGTAATGAAATGGTATAATGTGGGAATTGCATGGAAGTCAAACATTGGTTGATAAGGCAGATAATGTATAGCATGGCTGTGTTTGAATATAAATGTTTGAACCACTGCAAACGTGGATCATTCTATTGGTGATCATTGATTTTTCGATGCTCTGTCACCATTCCTGCTGTGGATTAGCCCCTGGGGTGCATGTGGGTTGGGTGTGGAGCAACTTCAAATGGTCTTTTGTGTGTGAATTGGAGAAACATATGGTGGCTGAGACGTTGCATGGACTAGTGGGATGGGCGATACCTGTTGTAATTAGCATTATCCTGTACCACAAAGACCTAGCAAGGTTTTGCTAATTTAAAATGTTCAGCCGTGAAGCCACCTCCCTTTCACTTATTCTCCCTTTGGGCTATTTGACTTGCTCTACTTGGACCTCGTTCTGGAGCGTAGGCTGTAGCAGCAGGTGTGACACAGAATGTCACAGTGTTTAAGTTGGGTCATCTGGCTAAACTAAAGCACTACCTCCCCTTGCATGCTCCTTGTCATGGAACACACAAATACTACAGAATGCCATGTGGCACACACATTGATGGAGCTGGAGAGCCTCTTCTCCTGGACATTGGTAGATGGGGAAACTGCTGTGGTCCAATGAAAATATTTGCTTCAATCCAGTGAGTTACTGCGTTGTTTCAGGGGATAGGCTGGTCCTTGTATTATTAAAGGACAAATGGTGCTGACTTAACACACTTTAACAGTTTAAATTCCTTGCTTTTCTTTCATGGGCTCTCCATTGCTATTCATGATCTCTTGAATTACTCTTAGCCCTTAAAACTTTGACTTTTCATATATTAAACTATATCGCTTTCTTTTACAGTTTTTACATGTGCAAACTACATAGAAGCACATTTACACTGCTTCTGTACTGACAAAGCATTGGCTGTGCCCAAAGAAAAATGCAGTAAAAGCAGTAGATGGGCACCTAGATTTTCAGAGGGAAAAAGTTGGCATTCACTTTAAGCCAGCTTTGTTTCACTATCCCATAATGCAGTTGCCATTTGAGCCTCAGTGTATTTTCGCTTAATATTTGAGACAGGTTATTCATACAGAGCAATCCTAGGTCCTGAATTCTTCGGGGAGACGGGAGGTAATTATGATTATTAATCATAACGATACCCATGATGTAGAACTAGAAATACAAGTAACCTTTCTTTCGAACGGATTGTGTCCTCCCAAGTATTCCTTATCTTAGATATATCCTAACCTTCAGCTTTTCTGCTTTCGAAATCTTTTCTCTCTCCACCAGGGGGCGGTCCACTCGAGGCTGCAGTGTCTATTTCGCTTGGCGGCCTCAGTCGAGCGTTGACGTCATCCACTGTATAAAAGCCTCGAGCGCACCCGTTGGCTTCAGTTCCATTTTTCCGTTAGCTTCGCTTCGGATCGATAAAACGGCACTTCAGTTCGTACGAATAATGTCGTCTTCATCTAATCCTTCGACACCGAAGACTGGATTCAAGAAATGCCAGAAATGTGGGAGAAAGATGTCGCTAACTTATCCCCATCGAAATTGCCTCTGGTGCCTCTGTTCTAACCACCGTATAGATGAGGGCGGTTCCTGTCAGTCGATGACCGATAAGGCCTTAAAAGAACAAAGAGGTAAACTGGCGGTGGGGGAGGAATCCTCGAAGTTTTCTTGGAGAGGGAAAAAAGACTCGGCTGAGTCTTCGACAAAACGTCATAAAAAATCGAGGTCGAGGAGCAGATCCAGGAAGTCCTCTTCTTCTTCTTCCTCTAAAAAGGCAAAGAAAAGACGACACCGGTCTCCCTCTTCCTCTTCCTCAATGTCATCTGAGGAAGTTAAAACATGACTCCCCAAGAAAGTGGGTATCTTTCAGAGCATCTATGTTAAAAATGTTTGAGAATGTGGCCCAGGCCTCCTCAAAAAAAGTCTTAACGAGGACCATGTCCCTGCTCACAAAAAAAGTGACGGGGAAAGATCTAAGGTGAGAAAATCTGACAGAAAATCATCGAGGGTGTCGTCCAGGGATTCTTCCCAGACACCTCATAGAAAAAGCCTACCTGTGCATAAATCGGAGGCAGAACTCAAGAAAATAGCGTCAGACTTCATACGTCATCAAAATCCTTGTCTAAAACATGCTCAAAGCCACTATTGAAGGCGGTCGAGCACAAGGTGTCGATGACCCAACCTAAAAAGATTGTCGAGTGCACAGTCGACAGTATCGAAGGCTCCTTCGACGGTGTCGATGGTCTCGACAACTCCTTCGACGGGATTGACGATTCCTTCGAGGATGTCAAACTACCTCGACAATACTAAATGTAATACCTACAACTTCGACACCATCGGCGCTTTTGTTGACGTCTTCGTCTATTCCAATGGCTAAATCGACACCAGTGTTAAAATCTATGCCACCTGAAAAGGTGTTTCATCCAGAAAACAGACATGAATTTTTTAGAACCATGTCCTCCATATATGAAGGAGATTCATCAGCAGAAGAAGAGGTTTCACCTGCTGGTGTTAGATTTGGTGCGAAACAGGTCCCTGAGGAGTTAATTGACCCTCAATCTAAGATGCAAGACTTGTATGAGTGCTTGCAGTCAGCAAGTGGTCTGGATACTATGAATTTGAAAAGCCTGACCCATCTGAACATGCGGATGCAGGTTATAGAAAATTGATGAACAGAGTAACTGAATTCATGGCACGGAGTTGAAATTCACCCGTCTATCAGGTTGATGACATGACTGACATCCTTTCAGGAGGACCTCAGCAAGACCCCATACTTCCTTTTCATGTAGCCTTACCCAGAAACTATTCCCACAGTAAATAAGAAGTATTTGTCAAAATATAGACCCTGTCCCTCAGATCCCGAATACTTAAGTAAACGCCCATCTCCTGAAAGTCTGGTAGTTCAAACAGCTACCTCTACTAGAAATGCTGCATACCCTACAATTTTACCTGATGGGGATGATAAAAAGGTTGATGCATGGTCCAGAACGATCTTTACGTCATGCAGCATGGCTTTAAAATCCCTCTTTCTTGCCAAAAATCGTCTCAGATTTTCACCTGTCCCAAAAAATAACACTGCCTACATTCTACCCTCCTCCTCATGCAAGTAAGGAAGAGGAACGCTACATAGATTAGATCCTAGAAGAGCTCTTTGCTTCTATATTTCAAGACTGGCAAAACTACGTCAGTGTGACCAACTTTTTGTGGGATACACTGGCCGCATTATCTAGATGGATAATTTTGGCTATAACTGAATGTCATAGATTGGCTGGGAAAGATCCTCCAGATGGGCTGAGGGCTCATTCAACCAGGGGCATGGCAACTGCAACAGCACTTCAAAGGGGTGTCCCTGTGCAAGATATTTGCGCAGCAGTCACATGGTTATCCATGCATACTTTTATAAAACATTATGCTCTAGATTCGACTTCTTCACAAGGAGGTCTGTTCGCCAAATCAGTACTTCATTCTGTACATGTCTAAAATTTCTGTACTCCCGCCTCCAATACAAAACTGCTTTGTGGGTCTATCTAAGATGAGGAATACATGGGAGGACACAATCCATTCGAAGTTACTTACCAACTGTAACGTTCTTTCGAGTGGTTGTTCCTCCCACGTATTCCTTATCGACCCTCCCAGCCTACCCCACTGTACAGTTTATGTAGTTTACATTCTAAAGTCTTTTAAGCCTTGGGTCAAAAGAGGCACGCCATTAACTACAATCCAGTGGCTAAAACATGCAAAAAAACAGAACTGAGGCCAACGGGCGCGCTTGAGGCATTTATGCAGCGGATGACGTCGACGCTCGACGGAGGCCGTCGAGGGACATCGACGCTGCAGCCTCGAGTGGAGCACCCTCTGCTGGAGAGAGAACACATTTCTGAAGCAGCAAAGCTGAAGGTAAGGATATATCTAAGATGAGGAATACGTGGGAGGAACATCCAATCGAAAGAACGTTACAGTTGGTAAGTAACTTCTTCTTCTCTATCATGGTATCTTCTTTAATGTTCATATACTCTTGAATAGAGTAGCAAGCACACCTTTACCCTGGGAATGCAGGAAGACCAGGTGGGATGAAGCTGGAGCAGCTTTCTATCTCCGAATAGGCCCTGGGTCTGTCATGGAGAGTTCTGCTTGCTGTCTTCTAACATGTAGGAAAGCAATATTATTTTAGGACGCACCATAGACCAATTGTATGTGCCTACAATTCAAAATTGATATTTATGCAACTTTGTGAAGATAGCATTGTGACAGAATGTGTGATTACTACAAGGAATTCGTCCCCCCCCTTCCAAAAGGGGTCCAACCCCTTTTGGGACTAGCAAAGTGAACCCACTAAGCCTAACACCCCGTAGGGGACAGGGCATGTGGGATTCCACTGGGGATGACATCCCCCAAACACCCATAGAGGAAAGGCACTCCCTAGATAGGGATCTGTTAACCTCCCTTACCCCCAGGAACCAACAGCTTTGTGGGTAACCTCTGTGGGAGTTAACCTCTGTGAGATGCAGCAAATCTATACAGGAATGACTGATGATGTTTCTGGACCCTCTCAGGCACCATACAGGCCTGAGAAGATAGACTGTGGACTTGCCACTCCTCCTTGTTGTTTTGAAATGTAAGATTCCAGCTGTGAAGAAGAGGAAAAGAGCTGCTTGCAGAGTAGCAGGGGCCAGGAACCCTACTCCTGGGAGGCATGGCCAGAGAAGAGAAGCACACACCCAGTGTGCCAAAGAAAAATGCAGAGAAGCTCACAGAACGAAGGGAAGCCCTGCTGGGAAAGACCCGGGCAAGGAGTGCCTCGAAAACAGGAGGATGCCCAAACCGAGATGAGTTTCCACCACCAAGAAGAGACACGAGAGCCCTGCCAAACAGCAGCAGGAAGGGAACCGAGGCTTCAAGCTACGCGGAACCCTAGGAGAAAGCTGGGAAAAAGAAGCTGGGTCACCCGCCTTGAAAACCCGCCGGGAGGAGGACCACAAAATAAATCAATGGTATGCTTGGCTTTAACCAGGCACTGAAGCAAGCATATATTCAGAAAATTGGTAGAGACAAATGAGAAGAATTGGGACCTGATGATCCTCTGGGCCCTTTTTGCAGTCCATATTACCACCGGGCCATTCTGAAGATTTCGCCCATCGTGTCCAATCTTACAGACAAGTTTAAGAATGCCCAGCCCAACAAACTTGTCTGGACCTCTAAGACAACACAGCTTTGAAAAGCTAAAAATTATCCTTTGTAATGAACCCATCCTCGATGCCAATTTTTAATAGGGAATTCTAAGAGCCGTCCAATCCCAGTTGCATTATGGCCAGGAACACTCAGTCCTGCTACAGCATCACAAAATTGTTTTCTCTGGAACATATTTATGCAGTTGTGGAATTTGAGGCTCTGGCCATCAAGTGGGCTATCACCTTCTTATCTAACCTGATGGAAATTCTGACTCTTTACTGATCATTCACCCTTAACATGGATATACCAGAGAAAAGACACCAGTGGCAGGGTCCTGAGGTGGTTTTGAGCTCTACAATCCTTCTGCTTCACAGTATTACACCAAAAGGGGAAAGATCAAAACAACATAGAATTTCCTAGTCTATATCCTTTAGGCCAACTGGAGGAGGGAATAAAGCCAACGGTGGGGGTATGTGATGAATCCAGATAATGTGTCTCCTCTCCCCAAGGGGCAGCCACCCTCTTTGGGACTAAGGACGTGTGCCAGGTAAGCTTAACACCCCCTTGGGGAGACGGCAAGTGGGATCCTAGTGGGGGTGAGCTGCCCTCACCCCACTCCCTTACCGAACAGACAATCCCTAGATAGGGGTCTGTTGACCTCCCTTACCCCCCAGACCCCAACAACTTTGTTGTCAGTTATATGTGAGTTAACCTTTGTGAGACACAGCAAATGTATACAAGAATGACTGGTATACTTTCTGGTCCCTAGCAGTACGATACCCACCTAAGGCGAGAGGCGGCTGGGAAATTGCCTCTCCACCGTGTTGTCGAGAAAATAAAAATGTCCTCCGATGTAGAGAAATGGAGGCCAGAAAGCCGCCTACTGGGAGGTGTGGCCGGAGACGGGAAGCACACGCCCAGCATGTCGAAGGAAGATGCAGAGAAGCCAACTTAACAAAGGGCAACCATGCTGGGGAAGAGACTTGAAAGGCCTGGTCCCGGAGAATCCCAGAGAACCTCGAAGGCAGAAGAACGCCTGAAATGAGATGAGGAGCCACGTTGCGGAAGAGACGCAAGAGACGCAATGATTGGCACGGGAAGGGAGCCAAGGCTCCAAGCTACACAGAACCCGAAGAGGAAACCGGGTAAAAGAAGCCGTGTCACCTTCCTGAAATGCCCACCCAGAGGGGCACCCGAAAAAAGTCAAAGGTCCGCTGTGGCTCCAGAGAACCGAGTGATGGGCATACTGGCCCCAGGAGACCCCAAGATGGGGTGAAAGCAAACTGACGACTGGGCGGGTTGAAAGCAAACCTACCCCGTGTGGGGTTGAAAGAGCGACTCCCAAGGCAGGATGAAAAGCAGGCTCTAGGGCGTGGTGAAAGACAGACCCCAGGACAAGGCAAACGCAAGGCAACGCCCAAGGTAGGGAGAAAAACAAACCCCCCAAGGTGGGTGAGACAGTCCACAAGAAGGAGTGCAGGGCCGAGATCCCAGGGAGGGGTAACGAGCAGCGAACAACTATTTGGGAAGACTGCAGCCAGGTTCTTGAACAGAAAGCCCCCAGAAAGTACCTGCTATGGACACAGGAAGCACTCAAAGGTCAAAGCAATCCAGAGTCTGGGACAGAGTGTTTGGGTATGCCAAAGGAAAGAGACTTACCTTAGGTTGAAGCCCCAAAGAAGGGGACAAACTTTATTAGAGAACACTGGTGTTCTGACTGGAATTGTGCAATGGGGCAAGAAACCCCTGGTCTTTTGAACAAGAGACATTTAGGGGCTCCGAAAACAGCCAAAATTCCTTTGTGGCCAACAGCCCTTTATTGTGTTTTTGTTTAGATTCTCTTTTGCTTTGTATGAAGTGGTAGGGACAAAGGTTAGGCCAAAATAGGTGAAGTCATAAGACATCCCGAAGAGCACCCTCTATATTAGGGCCCACAGATTAGGGAGAGTTTAGGTTTTAAGAGGCTCTAATCTAAGAATAAAGAAACCTAAATCCAAGATGCCACCTTGTCAGTCTCCGATCTGAATGGATTGTGCCCTGCCACGTGTTCATCATCTTTGATATTCGATATCCAGCTTCAGCTGCTTCGGAATTCTTTTTTCGGCAGAGGGCGCTGTGCATCAATGCCGTCGACTCGGATGTCACCCGAGGGCCTCCGGCTCGAGGGTGATGTCATTGAAGGTATATATAGCATTCGCAGCGCCCATTGGCTTCAGTTCAATTTTTCCGAGTAAGCTTACGCATCCAGAAACTTATCGCACGCTTTTATTGTTCATTTGCGAAAAATGTCTTCATCCTCGACACCTACTACCCCGAAGACCATGTTCAAGAAGTGTCAGGACTGCGCCTCCAAAATGTTGATAATCGACCCACATCAGTTATGCTTGTGTTGTCTCGGCATGGAGCACAAGACCTTGGCATGTTCGAAATGCCAGTCGAGGACCGGGAAAGCTCTGAAGGAGTGAAAGGGAAATTGGCAGTAGGTAGAAACCCCAAAAAATCCCCATCGACTACCTTGTCGAAAAAACCTTCTTCGGACGATGCGAGAGGCGACTCTCCTTGAAGGAAGAAGGTGAAAAGGTCCAGGTTGAGTAGCGACTCCCACCACTCGTCGTTGAGGAAGAGGGACCACAGTTCGACTTCGTCATCAAACTCCTCGCCTGAGAGAACTTTAGCCTGTCCCACAAAAGCCTCCACTCCTGCCGAATGGGAAGCATTTAGGTTAGAAATGCTAAAAATATTTGAGAAACAAAAACCCTTGACAAGCCATGCTTCTGCCGCGCCTTCTAAAGCCGGTTTGGAAAGGGCTAGAGACACATCCTGCCAGCCCTCGAGCCCGGGTGAAGGCGAGATCCTCATTGAGAGCCGGCGTGGCCTCGACGCAATGAGAAATCATCGAAGGATCCTTTGAGCCGTAAGCCGAAACATAAGTTGAGATCGAGGTCGTTGACACCATCGATGCCAGCTGCGCTATCGACCCCAATGGTGCCTTCGACACCATCGAAGTCTTCGAAGCCGAAATCGACTTCAGTAAAAATATCGACTCCTTGAGCGTCGAGTTCGAAATTTCTGAAGCCATTGATGTCCATTACAGATGAGACTTATACTCCTTTACCAAGAAAGGATTACTTCAAATCACTAACCTCAATTTATGAGGAAAATGAGCCATTGGATAACGATGTGCCATTTGGGTTACAATATGGTATACCAAATGTGCCTGAGTTTTATATCCGAGGAGTCAAGGCTAAACGATCTTTGACAACTTGTAAACAGCCAGTGGAGTGGACACTTCACCAGAGCTAGAATTTGGTAAACCTGAAGCTGGTGAGCATGCACATGCATCATATAGGCAGTTAATATCGAAGGTTGTAGATTACCTGGGATGGAGTAGACCTAACGGACATCCTTGATAAGGGTTGGCAAATGGATCCCATTTTACCATTCCACATTGCTCTTTAAAAAAGGGTGACAGCCAATTGGGAAATGCCAGAGTCAAGTCTGGCAGTAAACAAAACCTAACTAGAAAACGCCGCCCATCTAGTAGTGGCCCCAACTACTTATCAAAACACCCCCCACCCAGAAAGTCTGGTGGTGCAGCAGCTACGGCAACTTCACAGGCAAGTTACCCAACCATCCCTCCATATAGGGATGACAAGAAAGTAGATGCATGGGCAAGGAAAGTATTTTCTGGAGAGCGCATGGCTCTTAAATCGGCAAACTCCACATGTGCCTTAGCAAAGTTCTCATTCACTCTATGGTAGTGTATTTCCATGGTGGCTGAGCATGATCCCGAGGGGGAGGAAAGAGACAGATTCTTGGCTATTGTTAGAGACGGCAAAGAAGCCATGTGCAAGTCTTTTCAATCGGGTCTGGATTCTGCTGACGGCATCAAAAGAGCCATGGCAACAAACACTGTAATACGCACATTTGCATGGTTGAGGAAGTCTGGATTTGCACTGGATGTGCAATCCAGACTCCTTAAAATGCCTTTTGACAGGTCTCACCATTTTGGCAGCAAGGCTGATGAGAGCCTTGAGAAGTTGCAGACCTCGAGGCGGCATCCAAATCTTTAGGTGCCGCTATTAGGAAGCCTCAGTCCTTTCACCCCAGTGGACAGCCTTGGAGGGGTAGACCTTTTTGCTATTACTCCACAGTTGAAAGAGCGAGGGGAATGGCTGGTCAAAGAGACCAAAGAAGATTCCCTTGTGGTGGACGAGGGAGAGGTGCAATGCCCGCTCAAGCAGGGGCATCCTTACCAAAATCCTTTCTGAGGTCTTGAGTCATGAAACACCGGTGAAAGGCAGGCAGTTTCAGCATCTGAAAGAATGGCGAGTCATTTCTTTAGATGCTTGGGCACTGGAAGCCATAGCTCAAGTTTACTGCCGTGCCTTCATTCAGAGACCTCAGAACCATCCACCGGGGATCCATTCTTTGAGGGTTCCAGATCCGCTCCTTGTGCAGGACATTTTGACCCTGCTATTGGAAGGCGCTATAAAAGCAGTGCCTGCAGCAAGAGGAACAAAGGATGGTACTCTCCATATTTCCTAATCCCCAAGAAGGACGGAGGACTGAGACCCATCTTGGACTTGAGATACTTGAACAAGTTCCTCAGGAAGGACAAGTTCAAGATGGTCACACTTTGTCAGATCCTTCACGCCCTCCAACTTTCGAATTGGATGGTGCCATTACACCTTCAGGATGCTTATTTTCATGCGTCAATCCATCTCGAGCACAGAAAGTACCTGAGGTTCGCTGTTGGCGGTTCTCATTAGTAGTTTAGAGTGCTGGCTTTCTGGCTGACCTTGGCCCGAGGGTTTTCACCAAGCTGATGGCGGTGTCTGCAGCGAGTCTCAGGGGATGGGGGATTCACGTCTGCCCCTACCTGGACGATTGGCTGATCAGGGCACGTTCTCCCGAACAAGCACTGGATCATCTCAACGTCACTTGCCACTCTCTTCCCAGACTGGGCTTCTCCCTCAATTACAAGAAGTCCCATATGACACCAACTCAGAAGCTCCAATTCATCAGGGCGGTGCTGGATACATCCTTGGGGAAAGAGCTTGCCACCCGAGGTGAGGGCTCAAGACATTCTGCATATGTTCTCCAAATTTAGAGTGCCCAGCATCTTCCGGCCTTTTATTTTGAGTTTGCTCGGCCTCCTGGTATTCTGCATTTTCTGGTGCCCGAGGCTAGCCTGAGAATGAGATCCCTTCAATAGGCTCTCAGGACTGAATGGTCTCAGTTCTCGGGCAACATGTCGGACCTACTTCGGTGCCAAGCAAGGTCGCACGGGGTCTTCTGTGGTGGGCCTGCAAGGACAATATTCTGAAGGCAGAAAAATGTTGGCAACAATGGCCGGAGATAACAGTAGTGACGGACGCCTCACTCGCGGGGTGGGGAGCCCACGCCAACGATCTGACAATCGGAAGTCGTTGGTCTCCATCGGAGTCCAAACTACACATCAATCTTTTAGAGCTCTGTGCAGTCGCACTTGCCCTGAAGGCTTTTCTGCCCTCAGTACGGGAAAAGAATGTCCCGATAATGACGGACAACACATTGGGCATGTACTACCTCAACAAGAGAGGTGGTGTAGGGTCACTACCCCTATGCAGAGAGGCAACGCAGCTCTGGTACTGAGTAATTCAAGAAGGAATCTCCCCATCAGCAGTTCACCTAGCCGCAGAGGACAACACAGTGGTGGACGCTCTGAGCAGGCAGAGCAGTCTCCCACGAGTGGGAACTAGCTCAGGAAGTCTTTGAAGAGATGTTCACCCTTTGCAAAACCCCTCAGGTGGATCTGTTTGTGACCAGTGCCAACCAGAAGTGACCCAGAAGGAGCTCTAGTAGACATGTTTGTGGTGGACTGGGAGTTTCCACTTCTGTATGCGTTTCCTCCAGTCCCCGTCATTTCGCATGTGATCAGGAGCTTGAGAAAGTTCGGGAAACCCATGATCCCGATTGCCCCAGATTGGGCCAGGAGGACGTGGTACCCAACCTTCTGGACATGTCCATTTGCCCTCCAATTCGTTTTCCACAAAGAGAGGACCTTATTGAGAGAGAGGAGGGTCAGGTTCTCCATCCAGAGGTCAAGATTCTCAGCCTTTACACATGGTTTCTGACAGGCTAAGATACAAGGATTGGGACCTCCTGGATGACATAAAGGAGATTTTACTTTCGACCAGAAGGCCAGCAACCAAGAACTTGTACCGTTGCCCTTGACATACATTCTGCAGCTGGTGCAAGGACAAGAATGTAGACCCTTTACTATGCAAAACACCAGAAGTATTATCTTTTCTACTATACCTAGCCAATCTGGAGCTCCAAGGTGGAACAACTAAGGGCTATTTGGCCGTGCTATCCATCTTTAAGCGCTCGTCTGAGGAATCTTCTTATTTTAAGATCCCACTGGTAACACAATTTCTGAAGGGGCTCTCCAATGTGTTCCCCCATCTTTTTTCCAGGTTCCAGTTTGGGACCTCAATCTGGTATTAACATTTCTCCAGCATTGGATCTTTCATGGATTCACATGCTTAGAATATTCCCCGTCGTCAGGCTGGGAATCCTCAGTAAATTATATAGACCTTTTCCATAGGAAAATTTCGACACCTTTGTGTCCTATCTACGTCGTTTTGGGCCGCGTACACCTTCGCCATTAGGACGTAGAGGTAGAAGTAGCCCTGCCCCCGCGGCTCCCTCAGATTTCAACCGTCTACCAAAGTAGTGGGATTACCTCGAGTATCTACTATTTTATTAGGTTGTGCGTTCTTCTACTTCTGCTTCGACTGTTTCTTTTCGAAGTAATTCTGGAAAGGCGTTATTTCGTCCGTGTGCTACATGCGATCTTAAGAAGGTATATGAAGGAGACGGCCATATGGACTGTATTTACTGCCTTCACCCTCATCATACGGCAGACACCTGTGGGATCTGTCAAGGCTTCACAGAAGACCCTAAAAGACCGCAACAGGCACCTTGTTACTTGGCTCAATGACGGAGCGGGTGCGTACCCGGCATCGGAGGTAGGCTCTACAGCCTCGAGATCTAAGTCTCCTGTCCCCCCTCGTCGATCAGGGTCGGCGGAGCCTCCGGTGAAGAAATCGCGCTCATCTGAAAAACGCCCCTCGGAGAAACATCCCGCAAAGTCCTCCTCTTCACATAAGGCTTTGTGTTCCTCCTCATCTAAAAAGGAGAGAAAAGACCCATCGAAATCCTCCTCAGCAGACCGTGATAAGTCTACCTCGAGTCGAGAGTCCTCGTCCCACAAGTCGAGGCCAAAAACGGCGGGAACGCCTCAAGGCCCTGCTCCACAGACTTCGACGACGGTCCGGTCGTCAACGCCTGCTTTGTCTTCGGCGACGGCTCTTCCGACGGCTATTTCATCAGGTCAAACAGAGCCTATGGGAAAAGATGTCATCGTCGACGGTGGCCCCGTCGGTGGGATGGCAACCGGAGGTTTTTGACCCGATTCCGCCGGAAGCCTTGCTGCAACCAGAAGCGGCTTTCTCCGTCTCGTCGGCAGAGGATGACCGTGATCCGGTCGCACATCCAACCGATCTGGGACTACAACTAACTGGTTTGGGGTCGCTCTTTAGTGGAAGTGCCATTCCAGTTACCTCTTCCTTACTGAATCCCCAGGCTGTTCTGTCCCTGGAGGTGTTGAACACATTACAGAAGCTGTTCGAGCGGTTGGACACTCGGTTACCTCAGCTTGTCCCGACAGCGCCGCAAGCCTCGTCAGTCGTCGACGAGCCAGGCCCGGCTCCTCGCCCTCCACCCAGAATTCCTACCGCTTACCCGGTTGAGGAAGATCGTTCTCGTCCGCAGGAAGAAGGGGAACTGTCAAAGTCGGAACATGAAGGGTCGCTTTCAGACATCTCGTTATCCCCCTCAAGGGACCCTACATGGGACTCTGAAGCGGAGATGGAAACTCCGAAGAGTCCAGCGCAGCCATCACCACCTGATGATGTGGGTGCTTTCCATGCCATGATGGGTAAGGCATGTGCAGAGTTCGGCCTAGTCCCAGAAGAAGAGAAAAAAGATTGTTTTCTGTTCGATCATATGGGCAAGAGAAGAAAGGCGATATTTGCTATCCCCATTTTAGACCATGTCTGGCAGGAGGGACTGAAAACCATGCGTCGCCCTTTTTCAGAACCGGCAGTAAATAGTCGATTGGAAAAGAAATTCAAGGCTCCGGAATCGACCCCCAAGTGCTTGACGTCTCAACCGTCGCCGGAATCAGTGGTATCTGCGGCGGCGGCCAGAAAGGCAAGGTCGCAACACAAATGCACGACCCCGCCCGATAATGAAGCCAGGAGACGAGATGCTTTTGGAAAGAAAGTGCTATCGGTCGGAGGGACTACAGTTAAAGCAGCCAACTCCCTGGCTATTATGGCCAGGTATGATAGGGAAATGTGGCATCGACTAGCTCCTATCTTGGACCATCTGCCGGAGGAACACAGGAAGTCTGCCATGCTGCTCGTACGTGAGGGAGAAGAGACCTCCAATCATTCCATTAACATTGCTGTCGACCTGGCGGAATCAGGCTTTAAGCAAATTAACAATGGCGTAGTGTTACGGAGGCAAGCCTGGCTTAAATGCACGACGTTCAGACCAGAGGTACAATATAAGGTAATGGATATGCCGTGCGAAGGAGAACACCTGTTTGGGGAGAAAGTCGATGAAGCCCTGAAGGGCATGAAAGAAGATTCTGACACGGCTCGTTCCCTTGGAGCCCTCCAGAGTGGTAGGAATGTTCGTTCCTTTCGTCCCTTCAGAGGAGCATCAGGTAACTCCCGGTTTGGATCATCTAGAGACTGAGGTTTCACCAGGCCCTCCTACTCTTCCCAAGGCTACAGACGTGCAGCCCAAGCTACTCAAAAAGGCAGAGATTACCAAACCTCCAGACGACGAGGCGCCTACTCCTCGTCGACGAAGGATGAACAGACCAAAAGCCAGCAATGACAACTTACAGGGCGTCCTGGGGGGCAGAGTGTCTCGTCACGTCGACGAGTGGGCACGCATAACAGACCAATGGGTTTTGGACACGATACATCTGGGCCATGCTCTACAGTTCAAGGACAAGCCTCCACACATTCCACCGCTGTTCTCGACGCAGCCCCACCTTCAAATACTAAGGCAAGAGGTGACGCTTATGCTGCAGAAAGGGGCTATAGAACTGGTCCCGGTGGCAGAAAGAGGACAGGGAGTGTACTCCCGTTACTTTGTCGTCAAGAAACCCAATGGAAAATGGCATCCCATTCTAGAGCTACGAGCACTCAACAAACTACTCAAGAATCTAAAGTTCAAGATGCTTACGCTCCAAGAAGTGATCCGTTCGATACAACCGGGAGACTATTTGTCAGCGCTAGATCTTCAGGACGCATACTTCCATATCCCGATGCGTCGGCGTCACAAAAGATTTCTAAGGTTTGTCGTTTGACGGACCCACTATCAGTTCAAGGTCCTCCCATTCGGTCTAAAATCGTCTCCCAGGACGTTCACCAAGTGTCTGGCTCCAGTAGCAGCCTGGTTAAGGAAAGAAGGTCATCATGTGTACCCTTATCTAGACGATTGGCTAGTTAGGGGGTTGTCTCCAGAAAGAACACAGGAAAGTCTGCATGCCACCATGTGCCTCCTACAACGTTTGGGCTTCGCAATAAACTTCGAAAAGTCCTCCTTATTGCCATCAAGGAGCTTGGTCTTTCTGGGGGCAGAGTTCCAGACGCAGTCAGGACTGGTAAAGCCATCCGTCGAAAGAATCTGAAACTGCAGCAAAAAGCATCAGAGTGGAAAGTCAACACCAGAGTATCAGTGCGAAGGTACATGTCCCTACTGGGGACCATGTCGTCCTGCATACCCTTAATCAACAATTGTCGTCTCTTCATGAGACCGATTCAAGAATTCTTGGCGGATCGATGGGCACAGAGTCAAGGGCTTTGGTCGGACAAATTGACCATCAACAGCAAACTCGTACAGGCACTTCAGTGGTGGAGAGTTTCCATAAATCTGACAAAAGGAATGCCCTTACTGGAACCGGTGTTCCAGATGACGGTGGTGACGGATGCTTCCCTAACTGGATGGGGAGCTCATCTGTACAGGTTCAGGGGCGTTGGTCATCGGAGGAATCCGGCCTTCATACCAATGTGCTGGAATTAAGGGCGGTGCGTTGGGCCCTGAAATCCTTTCTTCCACGGATAAAGGGATTGATTGTACGGATTATGACAGACAACACAACAACAATGTTTTATCTCAGGAAACAGGGACGAACTCGCTCCAGAACTCTGTCATCCGAAGCCCAGGAGATCTGGTATTGGGCCATTCAGCAGAAGATATATCTATTGGCGTTCCACTTGCCAGGAGTCAAAAACGTACAAGCAGACTCTCTCAGCAGGGAAATGAACCGACTACTCAAATGGGAATTGAGCGACCAACAACTACACCGTGTCTTTGAGAAATGGGGTCATCCAGCCCTCGACCTCTTTGCAACGAGAGACAACAAGAAATGCCCACAATACGCGAGCAGGTGGCCGCAGCAAGACTCACTAGGGGAAGCGTTCTCTTTCCCGTGGATGGGCAAGTTTCTGTATGCCTTCCCCCCCCATTTCCGCTCATACGTCGGACGCTGCAATGGATCCACAGATATCCATGTCGGGTGATCCTGGTGGCCCCGTACTGGGCCAGACAAGTGTGGTTCTCCGATCTACTCCATCTTTCAGCGGCAGAACCAATGAGGTTCCAGAAAGTCCCGAACCTTCTTTCTCAGGAGAAAGGGGTTGTTTGGCATCACGACCCCGACAGCCTTAGTCTGACAGCCTGGCTCCTGATTTCTCTGAGTTTGGTACGTTGGAGATTCCAGCGGACTGTAGTCGCATTTTGCAAGCGGCGAGGGTGCCGTCCACGAACGCTTCATATTCATACAAATGGATGAGATTCTGCATATGGTGCGCAGGTCAACCAGGTCTGGTCCCGCTGGATATCACACCGGAACAGCTTCTACCATACTTGCTACTCCTAGCTCAAAAAGGCTTGTCTGTTTCATCCATAAAAGTGCATCTAGCTGCCATTTCGAGATTTACTCGGAAGAGACATTCAACTCCGTTATTTAGTGTCCGGCTGATTAAACATTTCCTTAAAGGGTTGTTCCGAACCGTTCCTCCGGCGAAAAAGTTCCCTCCAAGCTGGAGTCTTAACCTGGTTCTGGCAGCGCTGATGAAGCCCCCTTTTGAGCCGATGTCATCGTCATCATTGAAATTTTTGTCATGGAAGTTGGCTTTTCTGGTAGCTATTAGTTCGGCTCGACGACTGTCAGAAATACAAGCTTTAGTGATCGATCCACCGTACTTGAGATTTTTCAGTAATAAAGTTGTGTTGGCTACTAATCCTCATTTCATTCCTAAAGTACGTACCATGTTTCATAAGCACTCTTCTATAGTGCTGCCGACGTTTTTTCCAACACCTTTGTCGGTTGCGGAGAAGACTCTCCATACATTGGACGTGAAAAGAGCTTTAAAATTTTACCTCCATCGTACTCAAAGCTTCAGAGACACGAGAAAGCTATTTGTGGCTTATGGCCCTTCGGCTAAAGGTAAGCCGATCTCAAAACAAGGACTAGCCCGATGGGTGTCGTCTACTATTTCCTTTTATCACTCAAAAGCCGGAAAACCGCTGGAGAAGCGTCCAAGGGCCCATTCAACAAGATCCACTTCCTCGTCGACGGCGTTGTGGTCCGGAATTCCGCTGGGAGACATCTGTCAGGCGGCTTCCTGGTCGGTACCACACACCTTTATCCGGCATTATTGCCTCGAGCAACAACATGCTGAGGATACACAGGTGGATCTCGCAGTCCTACGGCACCTGTTTCAATAAGGTAAGCCCCAATTAAGGGGTCACATCCTTTGGCTAATGTAATTTGAAGTGTGATGTCACTGTTAACATACTATACAGTGATGTTTTGCCATGATAAATATGCAGTATGGTTATGGAGATATTGGTTTGCATACACGCCTCCATCTATGGGGGATACTGCTGTACAATCTATTCTAAGCATGTGAATCCATGAAAGATCCAATGCCGGAGAAGGGAATAGTTTCTTACCTGTAACTCCATTTCTCCAGCATTGGTATCTTTCATGGATTCACATGCGCCCGTCAGCCTCCCCTGGCATGCAAACCAGATGTCCCCCAGACTGCTTTTGTGGTTGAAATCTGTGGGAGCCGCGGGGGCGGGGCTACTTATACCTCTACGTCCTAATGGCGCAGGCGTACGCGGCCCAAAACGACGTAGATAGGACACAAGTGTCGACATTTTCCTATGGAAAGGTCTATATAATTTACTGAGGATTCCCAGCCTGACGACGGGGAATATTCCAAGCATGTGAATCCATGAAAGATACCAATGCTGGAGAAATGGAGTTACAGGTAAGAAACTATTCCCTTCTTATGTGTGCTCCATTTGAACCTCTACATTCATGTCCATTAAGGTTGCTAACGTTTAAAACCATTTTATTAGTAGCACTAACGTCAGCCCGTAAAGTGAGCGAATTAAAGGCGCTATCATCTAAACCACACTTTACCATCTTCTACGAGGATAAGGTTGTCCTGAGGGTTAAGCCTTCATTTTTGCCTTAGATCATTTCAGATTTTCATGCAGGGCAGAACATTTTATTGCCCACTTTCTATCCTCCAACTCATCCTGGCAAAGAGGAGGAGAGGTAACACAGATTGGATCTCTGCAGAGCTCTAAGCTTCTACATATCTAGATTATCCAAACTTTGCATAGATGATCAGCTTTGTATAGGCTATACAGGTCACAAACTGGGTCAGGATGTGCCAAAGCAGACCTTATGCACATGGATCATTCTAGCAATTTCAGAATGCTACAGGCTTGCGGGCAACAATCCTCCAGAAGGCTAAAGGGCCCGTTCCACCAGGGGCATGGCTACCCCCACAGCTCTGCAAATGGGTGTCCCGATCCAAATATTTGTGAGGCGACTATGTGGTCTACTATACACACGTTCACAAAGCATTACTGCTTTGATTCTTCCCTCGGTCAGGTTGCAAGCTTTTGAAAAGCTGTCCTCCATTCGGGTTCATGAAAACCATTGAGAAAATGTGTACTCCCTTCACCAAAACAAACACTGCTTTGGGAGACTTTCAGAGATATGTGGGAGGACATAATCCATTCGAAGAACAAGTTACTTAACCCCTGGTAACATTGTTTCCACTGGATGTTCCTCCCACGTATTCCTCATCGCCCTCCCATCCTAACCCACAGTAGAATTTCTCATGCTATTACAGCTTTCGCTCTTTCAAAGCTTGGTACGGTCAAACCTGTGGTTATGCAGGTAGTTTGTAATGAAAGAAAAAACACAACGGAGGGACATCAAGTCGACTGCATCGGCGCACAGCACCCTCTGCCAAAAACAAATTTCCGAAGCGGCTGAAGCTGGATATCGAATATCAAAGATGAGGAATATGTGGGAGGAACATCCAGTCGAAAGAACTTTATCAGGGGTAAGTAACTTGTTCTTCTGACTTACCACAAAAGCCATTTAGTGAGTGTGAAAAAGCCTCCACTTTTTTGGTTTAAAATGATGCAGGGAATTCTGTTTCTGAAAGTGAGATTTGCACATCAGAGACCACTTTCATAACTCTCCGTGCCAAATGCATAATGCACACACATGTACCTTGCTCAGTCTCCTGACAACCCCAGCAGCTTCCCTCCATTTGTAGTAGCAGGGTTGGTTCGAAGGTCACATGTTCATTTATGAACAAAGCTGCTGGAAAACAAAGTTCCAACATACTGAGATTTTACCTGTATTCACCTTTGGTTCACAATATCATACTTGTATCCTCCAGAAGCCTGGCAGCAGATTAATATCTAAATATAAATAATGGCTGGTTTTAATATGCTGCCTATTGAGATTACACAGTTATACATCCACAAGTATCTGAAGTCATTTATTGGCGGCTTTGTGAACAGTGACTCATTCATGATGTGGCCTAGAGGGGTTTAGGCTAACTAAGCTGGGTGCACCCACAATAATCTTGTTGTGTACAGTCTAGGAAGTGCTTGGCTCCATTCCCCACTTCCTGCAGACAATGTACTCTGGTAATGACCTCCGTGCTGAAAGGACATTTGTTTACAGCATCATGGATTGGACCATTAACAACATGCTTACCCCGGACCAATCAGCTGTAGCATTGTAACTATATAAAGAGGGATGGGGGGGGGGGCTTCTCTTAGTAGATTCTTCTGTGGACACTTGAAGGATACACCTGGACACCTGCAACCTATTTGTGATTACAGTCTGCCCCAAAGTCCTCTGCCAGAAAGGTGAAGACCAGGGATTTCCAAGCAAGAGGCAAGCTCTCTTCCCCAACCATACCAGGGGCATATTGGGGATGAAGCTGTTGTGTGGACCAAAGCCTTACCTGGTGCCTGAACATTGGAACCATGATCCAGCTCACTGGAAGAGGCAGTTCCTGCAGGTGTTCCCTATTATCTGCCGAGGAAGTGCAGAACAAAGGAATCACTTTGCAACTGGAGACCCTGGACAGGGCCATCTCATCAACCCAGAAGTCGAGGAACAGCACGATGTTGACCTTGCCTGCCTGTCGCAAGCTTCTTTGTGCCATGTGCCGTTACTGCTTGTTGAACTGCACTGCGTTTTGGGCCCAGTCGCCCAACTCACGAACCTGATGCCAAAACACTGCCTCAAAGGGCCTAGATTGACCATTACGGCTATACAGTCAGCCTATACTGCTGGATCGATCATGCTTCACTCCCGATCGGCCCTGCACTGCACCTAAGAAAACATAACACCCCACGGCACTCTGCAGGAGATGTTTCGCCTCTCGTCATGACTTCCTGGAGTCAAGCCATTGGGTGGCGACTTAGGCTGCGTCTCCATACGTGGCAGCACAGACCGCGACTCCTTGAATTCTACTCCGGTGGCTCCTCCATCCCTACTCTGGTGGAATAGTTACATACACTGTTCACATGCTCCAATGCTCCCTGGTGTCCCGAAGAAGGCGGCAAACTCTACCCACCTGCCGAAACGTCCACTCTGGGCATCTGACATGCCATGTACTTATAGTGCGTGGGCTGCCCACTATTTGGACGTAGACCTAGGATGTGCCTTTAGGCCGGATATCAATTAATGTATCAACGGCCAGCTACGCCTGGACCTCCTCACAACTTTCTTCCTCATCAGATTGACTTTGATATGAGGACCGATTTGTTGACTTTGTTTCTGCTTTTTATTTAGCTTTTTTCTAAATAGGAGGTTAACTAGGCAGCGATCTTTTGTATATATTATCTTTTGATACATTTTACTTTTGTGACAATTGAATCTTTTTTTCCTTGATGTTTTTCAAGTTTATTCTTACTTTGTATTATGCTGAACATAACAGAATACGTTTTGTGTATTTTGTCAAATTACATTTGTCTTCACTTTGGGGAAATGAAATACCCCCAGTCCAGGGACTTAGAAGGGTATAGTTTTGCATATGCCTGTCTAGTTTATGTCAGATTAATTTATTTCAATTTTGACTCAGCCCACTACTGCTTTCTATCTCATTTATTGTGTGGTTTAAAAGCCGTGATCAAAACAGACTTCGAAATGGTTCATTTGGGGACTATTTTTTCTGTTTAGATCAAAGAGCCTAGAAACCTAGCTTGATGCTGTTGAGCTCTGAAAGACCAGTACTAAAGGTATGTGAAGTGGCCCTGTCCCCTGTGGGGTACATTTACCAGCCCAGCAGAACTTCCCCTACACCACCAAACTGCATTTTCAGCAGTGAATGGCTGCGCTGTCTCTGCCAAGCACATATGGGGCGAGATGGAAACTGGAACACCCCGAGAATGACTGCAAGTGTTTTCTTCATGTGCACTAAAGAAAAGAATTCAAAGGCAGCGCTGCTATGCTGCCAGCTCAAAATGTCCCACTGAAAAAGAAAATATTCTGTGTTTAAAATGACTGCACACTGATGCCATTTCAATTTTTTTCAAAATTAGTTTGGTTCCAGTAAGACACATCTATGTTCATCCATATTCAGGTTGTACACCAGCAAAGGAGGGCAGTCCTCCCTGTAAGGCATTATGTGTCAAGTAAAATCTGAGAAATAGCAGAGAAATTCACCCCAAGCGCGTACTGCAAGCGTTTTCCTTTTGCAAAAAAATAACACAGGCAAACGCTTCACAAGAAGATCTCTCTCTCTTTGCTTATGTCAGTTTCAAAGAACCCTTCTGTTGATCAGATTCCTGTGTATTAGAAATTGACTAGGGCTATGGAAATGTTCAGAATAAAGATGGGAGGAAAATCCGCATTTGTAAAGTGACATTCAAGAAAAATTGACCTACGTGTTAAATAGTGCTTGTGCTAAGCAGGAAAATGCCGTTTGAAAGTTAAATGTTAAAATGATGCCCTGTGCTTGCACATAAATGTGATGAAAGATGGGGGTTTGCTCTAAAATATTCATGATATTTACTCCCAAAAAGACTTTAAAGAAAGGGAAATAAATAAATACAATTACTTTGAGACCAGCAGAACAGGTTTGGCAGGCACTGGCTTCAAAGTGCCCTGCCTCCCCTGGGAACAGAATTACCTTCCCCAAGTGGACCACCCCCCGGGGCACATAAAAAGGGGCCATGGTGTGGGATGTGGCGACCTCGTCAGACTTCCTGGCATTTCTCCAGCCAGGAACAACGGATCTGGGGAACTGGCTTTGTCACGGGCAAGTGTGAATTCCTGGTGACACCCCTCTACAGCTGCATCTGCCAGAATGAAAGGTTGCTATGGTAGCCCTGCTGCCAGGAGCTGACACAGTGGGGGGTAGGATGACTGGGGAAATATTAAGGACTGCCCTCCAGTGACAGATGCCATCCATTTGATTTGACTTTTTGATATCAAAGTATTTATTTCAGTAACTTAAAGAAACAGTAATGTGAAATTATGACCGTTTAAATGTCATTTTTGCGCCATTAAAATAGGACCTTGTAGGTTCTTCTGACATGTGGTGGACACAAACACCAGTACATTTTCATTTCTGGGGAAAGCGTACATGATACAGTTTTGCAACTTAATGAAAATATGCCCGGGGATAATGTGTATATATGTAGACAATTGTAGAATTTTAGGTGATGTGCTTTCCATGGAAACGGCGAAGGATTGCCAGAATGACTAAACCATATCGCACAAACTTGGCGTTTGGACAAAAAAGTCCCTTGTGAAATAAGGAATCTGCCTATCTAATTTTCCTGATGATGGTATTTGTAGATATAAGTGTTTTGCTCCATAACTGATTTTTGCAAAAGTAACTTTGGTAGAACAAAGCACATTGTAAAAAACGCACACACTAAAATTGAGTCACTTCCTTCAGTCCAATCTGCTGACAGGGAGGCAGCGACATCCACAGACTGACCTATCCCATTCTTAGAGGTAGGTCTAACTTAGTTCTGCCCACATTGTTAAAATCCTCTGATGGCATCCGGCCTTTATAAGGAGGTAGTTTAGGGGGAGTCTGGACATTAAAAAGTCCAAGATTCAAAAATCCAACTCTAGATCCAGAGATCCGGACATCCAACATTCACCCTGCAAGATTCCAGATTCCAGTGTCAGGCCAGGGGTAGCTGATAGCAGATCCAGCTAGAACCTCTTACCCATGCTGAACCTCTAATCCAGAATTAAACCCTACAAAAATCCCAATAATTCAGGGAAAAAGGGGAGACGGCTGCTGAACCCTTTTGCGATTATACTAATTTGCCCAGCTACCTGTTTAGCTTAGCTGATGCTGTCTTCTGAGGCCAGATCCAATTGCCCTGCTGTGTCCCTAGAGCAGAGCCCCTCTGCTGCCCAAGTGACCAGATTTTTGTCCCGGGGCCTGGCTGGCTGTCCAATCTATTCCATTCCAAGTGCTTGTTGTAAGTATTTCCCTTCCCCAGTAACCAAAAACTGCATCCCTTGCTTTACCTGGTATTGGGCCCAATCCCATAGAAATCCTACAAATACCCTAGTAAATTCTTAAAATTGTCAGAATCCTCTGTGTATCCTGTCCTTAGGAAAATCTGTGTTAATCTCTGTGTTAGCGCAAATCTTTCCAAATCATTTCAGTCCGTTGTGTAAATCCTTAGTACTATTTTGAATAATTTAATTAATTCCCATATGGAGCTGAACGCGGCATGGTTAGGTTGATCTTGCAAGTAACCTCCTCGCGTACCGTGTCTTTCTTTAAAAATCTAACCATAAAAAATATAGTTGCAGTAGAATAAGTCCTTTTTCTAACAAAGAGTTGCCTGTGAAACTGCTTTCATTTTTTAAAAAAAGGTGATTTTTTTTTTCCTTTCCCTTTAAGAATCACATACTGTCATCCATCCAGAGTTACCCTTTCACTTTCATATCATACCCGTGATGTGCCTTTGTACCTTAGCTTTAAATCCGAATTCCGATTTTGTCTGTTTAGCTCATTTTCCAAGACGTTTTGCTATTTTAAACCTGTGAAACAAAGCAATTGCAATTTCGCCACGTGTGATTCTTGCTGCACTGTTTTTCATTCCAAAGTCCATTTTGTACACTGTATGCACATTGTTTAGTACATTGCCTTGTAGCTTGCGAGTTTTCTTGCTGCTTTGATACAGCCATACACATTCTTGCCTTATTCATTCATCTGCACATGTAAAATAACCATTTAGTAATTCTGAATGACATTTTGCTCAGTTTTCACAGGAGCTCAATACGATTTTTGCCTCTCATTCAGGGGTGGTAGGTTGGATTCTCATTCCATTTTTTGCCTAGTATACTCCACTCCACCCACACAAAATTCAGTTAACAGGGGTTTGAGGGGGTGTTACAGGTGGAATGCTTAACTGTGGTGCCATTTATAATTACTACTCCAAAAGTAATTTAGCTTTCTTTCAATTGTGCATTGTATAGCCTATACTAGAAGGTTAAACTAAGTGTATTCTATAATTTTCCTGTGTAATTATTACCACACTGGTGATTGCTGCCCTATATTGAATGTTTGATTTTATTCATAATTAAAAATAAATATTCTATTATTACACACCGGCCTGGTTCATGGTCCATTGCGACACGGGGTGTACGTTAAGGGGGGTGTGAGACGGGTTGGCTGCCTTCTCAAAGCTGAATCCAAATTCATAAATATAAAAGCGTTTTGATTGTGCGCTGCATCCCTGGCCAGTCTATAGAGTCCTGGTCTGGAGTGTGACGCCTCTTTAAAATCCTTAACACTCCGCCTAGTGCATCTTAAAGGACCCTAGTGACATTTAAGTCCCCTTCTCTACCTTTTTGAAAGACATATTCAATAACTGACATTTAGCTACTGAAATCTTTGCCTGAGCACCCTGGGCTTAAAACCACAGCGACCCTATATTTTAAAGTCTGTTTTTTCGGCATTTTCCTTTACAGGGGTGAGCCAGTGACGTTTTTTTTAATCATTTGTGTGCATTTTTCTTAGTTTAATTAAAGGTCCTATTTTTATAGAACTAGGTTGAACAGTCCTTTACTTTGGTACCCCGTACCATTGTTCTTTATGGAACTTCTGTACGAGCTCACACCCTCCCTGAAGTGTATAGCCTGCGCTATGCATCAACCTGTGAAGTATGTATACCCGTCAGGCTGTCCCTGCTTCGCCTTTATTTTTGCGATCATTACTTGTTTAGTAGAATTGCGTGGCTGAGTAGGTGCTTTTGCCACTACCCATTACTCCTGCAAAGCAGTAGCAATTTCGTCACAGCCATACCCTCTTTTCTCCATTTTACTACAATGTGTATAGGAGCACGTCAAATCTTCACCGCGTTTCGTGATTTCCTTACAACCTCAGAATTAAATACCCATGTAAATGTGCATAGATCATTATGTTCTTATTGATTGTTCAAAATGTAAGATCAACTTTTACTTTTACTTCTCAAGTGATAATCGGGGCCTTTTTTTGGGGCAAGCTAACTTTCTAAGATGGCAGTGCTTTTTCAAAATTACGTCAGTTTCATCAGCATAACAAAAAAAATGCATACATGGCGACAGAAATGTACAAATACAAATCGCCTCAGTTTGTGATGCTACTTTGCTCTGCCGTCGTCACTGTAAAAGAGTTCACTCCGATGTGGGGTGAACATTTTTTTTGTGTATAAACACAAATTATTAGAAGGATGTTATTTTGCTAATAGCAGTGGAACTTATGAGCATGCGGTTATTCCTGATGCAGCTGCTGGCCGGTCCCACTGCAGAAAAACGGATGCATGATTAGTACTGGTAAGGAACATCCTTTCACAATCATTTAACTTGGATGATAATATCTTGCTTCTAACTAGTTGCTGCTTACTTTGCCAAAAGGGCTCCTGAGCATGTCATTTTATTATTTCCACTTGCTCTTAAAAGGTAAAAATGATTTTTCAGAACTAGTGCCATAAGCAACAGTTAAGAACAGTGGCCTTTTAAAATCCTTCTAGGGATACACATTTCAAATTACAAACCTAGCAAAAAATGCCTAGCAAGGCATACAAAGTCATTTATTCCCCTCAGTGCTCCTCGTGCACACAGTACACATCTTACTCACCAAGAGCCTCTCTTAGCAGATAGCTAGTGGTGAGTGCACATTTTGAGGCCTGAATACCACCATTTGAGAGCTATTCGTCACAAGCGCATTGTATGTTTTTTTTTTTTTTTTTTTGATGATTTAGTTTGTAAACTTTTTCATCATTTACTTCTATTGTATAAGTGATCAGAGTTCATAGTTTAAAATAGGTTTCCTGGTGTTTTTTTGTTAAGTTCCAGTATAGAGGTTAGGAAGAGAGCAATTGTATATGTATATTTATTGCTATGGCCACTGAGCAGAGCGGCCCTTGCGTGGTCATTTGTTGGGCCGAGAGTTGGGAAAACGTTCCGAATTGTTTGCTTTGAGAGGAAAGTGATTGGCATTCCATGACCAGATGGAAGATGGTTTCCGGAATTGCTTGGTCCTTACAAAAGCGGCAGTAGTTGTTTGTAGCATCAATCTGCTTCGTAATGGCTAGATACGATTTTGTAGGAAGAATGTTCAAGGGTATTCTTGTGAACGTTGTTCTGATGTTCTGATCTGGGAAGATTTGAAGGTATGCTGGTGGTTCATGAATTTTTCTGCTACCTTTGATACATTGAAGATTCTGTTTGTAAGTGTTCGTTTTTTGAATGGTCTTTATCCAGTCGTTATGAAGAAGCTTTATTTTTGCATGCTGTGGGCGAAGCGTTGGAAGTTCTTCCGAGATGTCTTTGTTTTCCATTTCTTTCCTCATTGACTGTTTCTATTTTTGTAGTATCGTGGTGTTAAAGGTGTTTGCCTGGGCTTGTAGAATTTGAATAGCTGGGGTTTTTTGATCAGTCAGTATTTTCCGGAAGATGTCTAATCTTTTCCATTGTACAAATGATTCGATTGACTGGGTTGCCAATTCAAAGCGGATTCTTGGCATTGGGTATGTCTGTGGTAGGTGAAGAATTTTGCGCCAAAAGATTGATTCAAATTTCATCCAGTCGATTGTCCGGGCGTTTAGCATTGCTTCTGTTCCATAGGTTAGTATCGGGATGTATTTTTGTCTGTAATAGGCAATGATGGGTTTTGAAGGAGAACTTGCCATATTTTCTGTGACGTAAACATCCTTGTCTCGATAGTGATTGTGCTGTTTGTTCAATTTTGTCGATCCATAGGTCTGATTTTGATTGATTTATTTGGATGCCGAGGTATTTGAAAGTTATCATGTTTTCTATTTTGCTCCCGTTGATGTAGAAGCTCGGTTGTTGTGGTTTTTTGGTGGGTGGTTTGGTTAGAGTCATTGTCTTTGTTTTTCCAGTGTTAATCGTTAGTTCGTTTTTTTCCATATAGCTGTTCAAGGCTGTCAGGGAGGCTTGTTGTCCAGTTGGTGTTTTGTCCAGCAATCGTCTGCATATGCCATGGCAGGCACTGATGTCGCATTTATTTTCGGGGGATTAGTTTTGTTAGATCTTAGGTGTTCTTCGATGTCGGCCGTGAAAAGGTTGTATAGTGTTGCTGCTAAAGTGCAGCCTTGTTTTAGCCCGTTTGTTGTCGGTATAGCGTTGGTTGTGACGCCTTGCTTCGATAATCTCACTTTTATGTTGGTTTCTGAGTAGAGGAGGATGATCGGTTCGAGGATGTTCGATGGAGAGTTCCAAGCTCTGAGTTTAGACCAAAGTTTTTGTCGTGAGATTGCATCGAAGGCCATCTTTAAATCAATGAATCAATCAATGAATGCTGCATATATTGTGGTGTGGTAGTTGATGGCTTCATGCTTTATTAATTGAAGTAATATCAGGTTGCGATTTATTCCGACATTTGCTGTGAAGCCTGTTTGCCTGGTCGAGAATTTGTCATTTTCTATGGCCCAAGTGGTTAGCTGTTTCAAGAGCACTGCAGTGAATAACTTCCCCAATGGGCCTAGTAGGGCAGTTGGGCAGAAGTTTTGTGGTTCTTCTCTTGGTCATTGCTTGTAGATTGGGACAATTATCGCCGACCTCCAGGAGGTTGGTATTCGGTGGAGTGTGTTTACCAAGGTTGTGATGTGACACATAAAGTTCGCCCAAGCAGCTGGGTCTTGTTTAATGTCAGCGTTCGAGAGTCCGTCAGGACCTGGCGCTCTCGAAGTAGTCAGTTTTTTGATCAGCTGCATGAAGTCTTCAAATTCTGCATTTACTTGCCAGGTTGCTTCGGATGAGGGGAGTGTGGTTTGTGAGTCCATTCTTTTCGGTCCGTATATGGTCGAGAAGTGCATTATCCAAGTTTCTTGCGCGACATTGGCTGTTAGTTTATTTTGCTTTTGTTGGTTATCGCTGAGCAGGTTCCAGAGCTCTCTGGTATTGTGGGTTTTATGCACTTTCATTATGTTTTCTGCGTCTGCTTGTTGGAGGACTTTTTGTTGAGATTTTGTCCAATTTGCGTGTTTTCGTTTCAGGTTTTTGATCTCATTCTTGTTCTCCGCTGATGTTATTTTCTTTATCTGCCGTATTGTACGGTTTAGGCACTTTTTCCTCTCGGCTATTTCTTGGTTGTATGTGTGGCGATGATCCATAAGGAGGCGGTTTTTGGTGGTTTGTCGAAAAGGAAGAAGAATCCATTCGTAATTAAGTTTCTCAGAGTCTGTCAAAGTGGCATCATGGAGTTTCTTCGGTAGTTTTGCCATAGCTGTTTGTGGAATTCTTAGCCTTGATGCTGTGCCGTCAAGTTCCATCCATGGGGGGGGGGCGATGGTCTTGGTTCATTTCGTTGGCTTAGTGACTCGGATTGGACGATGAGTTGGTTATGATCACTTTTGTCGGTTGATACCGTTTTGGCTTTTGTGACTGATTCATGTAGGTTATAAAATAGAAATATATAGTCAATAATTGCATGTGATGATGCTCTGGTCCATGTTGGCTTGTAAGTTACAGAGTTTTTCTTTGAGTGGTTCAGGAGGATAAGATTGTGTATCGTAGTTTCTTTGCTTTTGGGGACAGATCTGAGATTGTTTGAAGGGAGCCGTTTTGGTTATATAGTTTGATGTTTAGGTCTCCGCAGATTATAATTTCTGGTAAATGGTGTTTTGTCATGGCCTTGTCTATTGCGAGAAATACGCCATCGATGAAGGCCTCCGTTGATATTGCTGCAGGGTTCCAGTATAGATTTAGGATTAGAATTATTAGATTGTTTTTACTTTCGTTGTTTCGATGTGTCTTGATACAGGTTAGTTTTGGAAGTTGAGTCCAAGGGTTGATGTTCTCAGAGCTTAGTACTGTACAGTGGGGGTTTATCTTAATTAAGGTGAGGAGGCCAGATGCAGGCCTTCCTTGTTTTTGCACAATAGCAGGTTGAGAAATGTGAGAAAGCCATCGCAAGCTGGGGGTTCACTAAGCCAGGTTTCCTGCAGGCATATGATTTGGTATTGTTCTAGGTCAGGGGAGGGGTTTGTGAAAAGATGCATGTTTCCTCTGGTGTTCCACAAACAGAGTGACCACGTGTAACCCAGGTTCGTTGATTGTTATGAGTTGGATATCGTTGAGTCTTCTATGGATGCAGATTCCGTGAAAGAAGATTCTGAATCGTAGGTTCTTCTGATCGGTCGTTCGTCTCTGTCTGGTTGGTATGATTGTGGCGATTGGCTTCGGCTTCTGTCAGCTCTGGTGTGGTCGGAGGTATAGTTGTTCGTATATGGTCTTGTTTGATGTTGGCGGTTTTCCTCTTTGTCTGGGGTTAGTCTGTGTTTCGGTTTGTTGGGTAGTCTTGTGAATGTTGTGGCCCAGCACGTGAAGCCAAGTTTTTGAAGTTGAGCGCGTCTTGATAGAATGAGTTCTTGGTTGTTAGGATCAGGTAATTCTATGGCAATCTTATCTAGATTTAGATCATCTTGGAATGTTACGAGGTCGATGTTTTTTGTTATCTTACTCAGCTGTGGTATTGCTCCAAAGAGACGTAGTAGATTGGTTCTGTTTAGGATTATGGGTTCAGATCGGTTGGTTTCATTTTCAATATGAATTTCGCAGATTTCATTCTGTCGTAGTGGGTTGACAAATGTTGGGATGGTGTGCCTGTGTTCGATTGATTCTTGTAATGTTCTTGTTAGCGAGTCCATTGAGATTTGATCGAGGTTTCATCTTTTGTTTTGTCTATTGTATGATTTTCTAGCGATGTATCTGAGATTTCTTTTAAAGAGAGATCTGATGTTTCGTCTTGGTTGTCATTTATACATTGTTCCTGGTCTATGGAGTATTCGTCGATTATTATGAAACTCGTGTGAGGTCTTGGTTCAGCAGTTTGTGGTCAAATTGCTGAGATTTGGTCTTCGTGGATAGATAGATTGAGTAATTCTTCGTCAATGAGTGGTTCAGGTGACGTCCTTTGTAGCACTTGATGGTGTATCTGATTTGCGGGTTTATGGTCTCTCTGGATGTTGGTAATTGATGGTGTTGCCGGGGTTTGGGTTTTGACTGTTGTGGAATGATCAGTTCTTTTTACAGTTCTTAGGAATGCTCTCGAGCCCATTTGTCGTTTTTTGATATTTTTTGGGTGTACTAGTTTTGCCTCCTTTGTGTTTTTTTCTTTTGTAAAGATGTGGTATTCTTCGGTAGCATTCTTAGTTATCTTTTTCGATTCAGTAGACTCCGGTTGTGGAATGGTGATAATTTCAGCTGTGTGTTTCAGTGTCTGTTGTCCGTGTGTCGGGATTGCAGCAGTTGGTTGTTGTGGTAGGTTTGTGACGGTTGAGGTGGATTTTTCTTGATCGTTTGGTAAGTTCACTTGTTGTTGGTGGTTTGCTTTAAGCATCTGTATTAGTTCTGCTGTAAGTTTAGTTTTTTCTTGGCGGTCGCCTCTTGCAATTTCGGCCAATCTTTGTTGCCAACGATGTGATTCTTCAGCTTCAATGGTCAGGCGGGATTCGATTGGCGAGACGACGTGTTCCATGTGAATCTGTTTCGAGAGAATTAAGGCGAGGAGGGTGGCTTGGTCCTTCATGTTGTCTTTCATGTCTTCATGTAGTTTCAAGAAAGGAATCATCGCTTGTGAAAGTATGGCAATGAGCATATTTTGTAGATCTATCATAGTAGTTGGGATTCTCGGGTTGTTGTTTTCCTCCGAGTGGTCATCTTTCTGTATGGTGTTGACGTTGTTGTCTTGTGGGTTGGTCGGTTTTGAGCTCTTAATTATCGGGTCTGGAGTATAATAGGATTCATCTGAATCAAAGTTAAATCGTGTTGTTACAGTTTTTTTCTCAGTGAAATCGGGTTGTGGTTCTCCTTTTACAGGTGGATTCATACTGCGATGCGGGATACACGGCGTTGATGTTAGATGAAGTTGATGTATCTCTGTTGTGTTTCCACATATTTCTTTTCTTTTTTCAATGTTTGTCATAATTGACTCAATTTCAGTAATGTTTTTTGTTTAGGGGCTGTGGTATCCAAAGGCTGTGCGTATTTTATGGAGTTATGGGTGTGTAGCCACGCAAGTTTTGCTAATCTTGCTTTTTCTTTCTTCGTTTGTTGGGATGTTGTCCATACTGATTTTTGAGGGTTTGTAGTCTCTCTTGGCTCAGTTGTTTGGTGTAATGATGTGGCTTTCCCAATGGAGTAGTTGAGTCTTTTTCTGCTAGTTTGGTATTGGTTTCTTGTGTTATGGTGGTTGGTTCACTGGGTAGCGTATTTCGTTGGTCGTTTATTGTTTGCACTTCTGGTTTTGTAATTTTGAGGGAACTATTCGAGTGGTTCAAGTTTTTTTTGGGGGTTTCGATATGTTTGAATTTAGTTGATGTGGATTCTTGTTTGCTGGTTGTGGGTATTAGTATTGCTTCTTTTGTCGCATTATGGGGCAGATTTTGGCTTAAAGTTCGCTCCTTTTCGGTGGACTGAGCGGAGATGTCTTGGTTTCAGAAAGTAACTGGGGGGGGCATGTGATTAAAGACAAAGGGTCTTCTTGTTGGTTTCTAGTATGGGGGTTATGAACCTGTACTTTAGTTTGAGAGGGTATCGCTTCTTCCGGATTAAGTTGATTAGTGTTCTCAATATTTAGTTTGTCAGCCGCAGGTTGGAGGGATTCATGAAGGGTTATGCCTGTGTTTGAAGTATCTTCTATGATGAGGTGTTCTTCTTGTTTGAGTTCAATAGTTGTTGGACGGTCTTTTGGATTTTATTGCTCTTTGGAAGGATTGTTCCATGGTTAGCTGTGATGAGTCTTGCTCAGAAATGCTAGTCGTCGCAAGTTTGGTTCTTTGTCTTGTTTTGGGACTTTGGATGATTTGTTGTTTCGTGGTTCGATTTGTTGACATCTTTCGTAAGTTGATATGTGTTCTGTTGGGATCCAAGGGACTAGCCCTTTCGGTCTCCCCAGCAGAGTTAGCTGAAACTTGGTATGATATACAGGCTCCAAGGGACAAGCCCTTTCGGTCGCCCGGGCGATGATAGTTACAAAAGTTTATCACTTTGGTGTACAGTTGTGGATTTTCCTTTTCTTTGACTCCAAAAACTTCCTGGTGCACCCCAGTGCGCCTAACAGTCGCTCAACAGTCACCGGACTTTACTCCTGCCGGGCTTAACGCCGCAAGGTTGGAATGGCTCTGTTTTTATGGCCAGAGTGTCACGTGAGCGCCACAATGCTCCGCCCCCTCCTGGAAGCGAGCGAGCGCTCGAGATGCGCGAGTTTAAGAAAACTCCCAGCGCTATTGCACATGCAGTGACACAAGGTAAGGGTCTTGCTTTCCTGGAAAAAACAGCTTCAGAACAGGGAACAAGTCCGCGCCGCTCAGCTGTACTGGCTTTGCTTTTATGGCCAGAGAGTGTCACGTGAGCAGTCACGTGAGCGCCACAATGCTCCGCCCCCTCCTGGAAGCGAGCGAGCACTCGAGATGTGCGAGTTTAAGAAACCTCCCAGCGCTATTGCACAGGCAGTGACACAAGGTAAGTGTCTTGCTTTCCTGGAAAAAATGGCTTCAGAACAGGGAACATGTTTTTATTCTCATTGTTTAAAAAAGCTGTGATGCTTGCACACAGTTTTATAATAAAGACGAAGCATATATTGAGGTCGAGCAAATACATTTTTAGCATTTTGACATTAGAAATCTTAAAGCTTTGTTAACGACATCTTAATTGCATTTTAGTATGCTCATTCAGGATATATTCTATTCTATTCCATCACACGCATGCCACTACCAATCTGGAAGGCCTGGAGGGTCCTTACCTTTTCCACTTCTAAACTTCTGATCTCTTCCCTTCTCCCCAATTGTCTACTTTTCTTCTCTTCTTGTTGGTCTTCCCTCTGCTCATCTTGCTCAGCTTTCCTCTATTTATCCCTCTTCTGTGCGTGTCCTATGCTGGCTGTCTCTTTGTGATACCATCTCCTCTGCACTCCACTCTCTTCATTGTTTGCCCTTCGAATCTCGTCTTCCCTTTAATGTGCTCTGTGTCATATGTAAATGCCTGTATGGCTTAGCTCCTCCTCATCTCTCTTCCTGTATCTTTCTGTTCCCCCACACGCTCCCTCCGTTTGCAAATCCTACTTCTTTTAACAGTTCCACACCCTCCTTGAGTCCCTTCCCGTTTTTCGTCCTTTTCTTTGCTTGTACTGACACATTGAAAGGCCCCTTCCCCCTTTCTTTGCGCTCTATTTCATCCTTTCCCCTCTTCAAGACTCACCTTATAGCTAAACTTCTTTCTATTTCATCTTTTGGTTTGATTGTTTCATTTCTCATCCTATATGTACTATTGATTATGTTTTGTGAAGCATTTTAGCATTCAGCGCTAAAGAAATAAAATAAAAATACAAAAATACAAATTCACACTAATTCTTTAGGTGTCAGGTAAAAGGTGAATGATCTATTATGTATAAGTAAATGTTTCCTATACAGCTGATCTCCCCTCAACGATCTTATCACACGTTTGCTATTTTAAGGGCCATTATTTGGGAATAGTAGTCTAAAGATTACCAATTGATATGTTTCTTGCATAACTTTTCCTGGCTGGCATCTGAAACTTCAGTCTGTACCTTTTGTTATATTCCAATTTATTCTCAGTCAGTTAGCCACCCCTACATGTTCACTACAGTGAGTGGTGATTAGCATGCTGTTTGGATGATGAATGGCATGAGATTTTCGCAACATTCCTATATGGGAACTACTGTACAGGTCGGAGCATGCGCATTACATTCGAAGTAGTACCTTTACTATTGGTACTTTTTAGTAAATTTGAACAAGACAGGATTTGAATGTCGTGTCTCTTTTTTGATTGGTCCATTCAGATTACTCGATGGATTTGTCTGGGCAATTATCGCTGTCTTTTTTGTTTTGCTTCCTTTTTTGTATTTAAAACAGAATGACTCGAAACAAAAACTTCACTTGCATATGATTGCCTAATATGCAATTTTAAAAGCTAGATCAACCATAAGTGCCCAGAAGAAGAGTGGTAGAGAGAATCACATATAGGAATATTTGGGTAGTCATTAGGGATTTCAGATAACTCAGTTGGTGGTATAATGTTTGATACTTGTGCAGTTGGAGTAATATGGATATGGCATAACATGACAACTTGCTATGTCTGTTGCACTTCTGTTTTGCAACTCAACATGTTTTGTATACATTACAAACACAATGAATCATAAGGTCTCTGAAGATGCATTAATCATGTTACAACTTGGAGTTAACTACTTAAGGGTCAGTGCAGATTGTTTTCTCAGGCAGTTCTCATTACCATAACTGAGTGTCAGCATATTGTCTTTGTGGCAAACAATAGACTAATGGGTAGAAAGTATGATCAGGGATGTGTGAATAGAAGATGGCTGATGGCCTTATTTTAGATCTGGCTGCTAGATAATTACCAGGTTATAGGCTCCACCTGGTGATAATTTCATTGGTACTGGCCTTCCGGCTCAAATGTCCAGGTTACTGAGGCTGTTTGTTTTTTGAAGGACACCTGTGTGCTCCATGTGCAGAGAGTGCGGAGAAGAAACAGTTCTATAAAAGTGAGAAAAAGTAATTACCCACCATAGGGGGTGGGGGGCGGTGGGACGGTGGAAGCACCAATCCTATTTGTATAACTGCACAGGCACTGCTGAGGAGAGAAAGATCCACACATAATCGTAGAAGGGAAGTTTTAGCAGTAGATGACGCCTTACACTCTAACCACCCTGGCTGCTGGGCTGCAGCCCAGTGCTGACTATTCCATAATGGCGCTGTGAAAGTGCTGGACCCTGCATTATGGCCCACTTCCCCAAGGTAATGGCTACAGCAAAGTAAGTGCAGGGGGCCAGTAACCAAAGGTACAGCCTGACCCCGAGGCCATTATCACCATAAGCACCTGAGGGATGATGGCGAAATTGCAGGATGAGATAGCAAAAGGAGATAGAAAACCAACAAAAAAAAACTAACGAAAGCATGGAGTTTGGGCGTGTGCACCAACGTGCCATGTGTGCAAGATGTAGAGCACTGCGGCATGACAATTCAAGCTGATTAAGGAGGATGAATACAGTTGTGGAAGGCCGGCATAGGGAAGACACGAGTAGAATTAGGGGAAACAGCAGTGCAGATAGTCAAGACGTGGGAGGAAGATTCCGCTCAGGCAGGTAGGGGGGAAGGTGGGGCACTGAAACAGAGAATGGCGACCGGGAGGCAGTGGCCATTGAATGCAGGGAATGCAATCTTGTCCTGGAAATTAAGCACACGTTCACCTCCACATTGTGAATAACTGGGACACATACTAAGAGTGCTAATGTCATTTATTATGCAATGATGGAATTTACATCTGAATCCTCAAAAATAAGTGGCATACACTGTACCATCCGAAGTTATCAAATAGATTGGTAGATCGAGCAGAGGATTATCCGAAATTTATTGTAGTGGGCAAGTCAAAAGAATGAAGAGGGATTCGTGCGAGCAGATACAAAAGCCATTCAATCCAGATTTTGAGTAGGGAGAAGTCTGCAAAGAAATCATATGGAGCTATTTGAAAAATGTGAGACATGGCGGAGTAGGAATACAGTGGTTCTCATTGATGCAGGATCCCTAGAGAAAAAAAATAACATTTGAGGTGGGACTAAGCGAAAATACAATTAAAAATACAAGGAGGAAAGGGACATCTTACATTTTCTAAACCGATTAAAGGGTATTCCAAAAGCTGGAAAGGTCATGAATTGGAAGCCATGTAACATGCAATGTGAGGAAAGCGTATTAAGGAATGGTTCTCAAGAACAGGGAATGGGAGAAGCTGAGGAAATCGCAGAGTTGTTGAAGTAGTTTGTAGCTGTGAATCAGGAAGGATGATAACCCCTGACAGATGCTGGGGGTGAATTCAGTGTGGGAGGTCAGGGCCCTGAGAATGCATAAGGGTCCTGGACACCAATCAAAGCAACTGTGAAATTAGCAGAGGAGAGAAGGGGAGGGGGAGGAGGTAAAGAGGAAAGTCTTGCAGAGCTTCTGGAATTTAGGAAAATCCTGCTCAAGACGCAGAGGGAAGGGGAGGCTGTTCCATAGAAGGGAGCCAGCTAAAGAAAGCGATCAACTTCCTGCCCTCTGTTTTGCGAAACGCTTTACACAGAGTTGGTGCCTGAGGAACGCAGAGGTCTACAGAGAATATTTAGTAAGGGAGAGTTGCAGATGGTGTGGTCTATGGCCCCAGACAGCCTTGTGGATGATACTTATGATAGAGGCATTAGAATTTAATATGTGAAGGAACCGGGAGCCAGTGAAGACTTTTAGGGCAGAGAGATGTGGTCCCTGGGCTGGAGGCCAAAGATAAGTCTTGCTGCCCTATTGTGCATTAGCTGGAGGGGGTCACAGAATGGAAGAGGGTAGATTCAGGAGGAGGCTATAGCAATAGTCAAACCTAGAGAGAACCATGGCTTGGGTAACATTGTGCTTCTGGGGTAAGGTAAGAAAATGTAGAATTCCTTTTGAGTAGGAATAGCTGAAAGTGGGACTTCATGGCAAAGTGTGAGGGAGGAAGGAGAGAGAGGAGTCGAAGATGACTCCAAGGTTTCTGGATTCAGAAGAAGGGGGTGAGTCCATGGAGGAAGGCCAGAGAGAACGAAAGAAGGCAGGGGCAGGGGTACCAATGGGAAGGATCTTTGTTTTGCTAGCATTGAGGCTGAGATCATTGGAGTTGTACCAGGCCTGAATGGCAGATAGGCAGTTAGGGATGAAGGAAGGGGCAAGAGGGTCAGCAGGAAGTTTGAAAAAGAGTTGTGTGTCGTCTGCATAACACTGGATGTTGGGGAGAAGGAGGAGATGAGAGTGCCAGATGAGTATGGTAGATGTTAAAGAGCCAAGGGGAGAGGATGGAGCCCTTGGGGACACCACATGAGGAGGCGAAAGTAGGAGGGGAGAAGATGCCCAAGATGATTTGGGAGGAGTAGTCGGTTAGGAAGGAGGTCAGCCAGTCCAGTGCCCGTTCCGAGATACCAAGGATGTCATTGAGCGTTAGTATGAGGATGGAATGGTTGACCGTGTCAAAGGCAGAGGAGAGATCAAGTAGGATGAGGACAGCTGGGGAGTTGGAATTGAGGGATGCAAGCATTTCTTCATGGGTGTTCAGAAGAGCAGTTTTCTTGGCTCTGTATACTCTGAATCCAGATTGATGGTCGTAAAGACCACCAACAAGTTGTGTGAAGTTGAGTTGGGGCAAGACCAACTTCTCCAGCAGTTTCCCCAGGAACGGGGTGATGGAGATAGGGCGGTAGATGGTTGGACAGGTAGGGTCTGCAGAGTGTTATTTTAGGTAGTGCTTGAGGGAGGAGGGGAAAGAACCAGAGGCAAAAGAGTGGTTGCAGAGGTCAGCGAGTGCAGGGGCAAAAGAGCCAATGTTGTCCTTGATGGTTCTGGATGAGCATGGCAAAACCTGTTTGCAAGAGACCTTCATGGAGCGGACAACTCTGGTGACTTCTTCAGGCGTGACGGCGGTGAAGGAGGGGGAAGGAGGAAAGTGGAGGTTGAGGGGCCAAGGGGAGTCAAAGGGTGTGGCAAGGGTTGGGAGTGTGAGAGGGCCTGGCAAGGAAGAGGGGAGGAGGAGACTGCAGAAGGGTTAGTTAGTTACTCAGCAGATTTGGAAAATGTCAGCCATGTTGTTGGATTCACCTCGATACCCATGCCTGAATGTGGGTCCTTTTCTTGACACAGATGGAGTCTGTATTGCCTTTCGAGCAGACGGCATGCCAGTTTGACAGAGGGTGAGCCTGAGGTTTGCCACTTCATTCCGCCGCTCTGCACTTTCGTTTCAGGGCTGCAAGATCAGAGTCGTACCAGGTGTTCCGCTTGGAGGCAGGTTTCAGGCGGAGCCTCATGACTGGGGCCAGAATGTCAAGATGTTGGTAATGAACAGTTGGAAGTTGCTGAGAGCACTGTCGGTGGTAGAGTGAGTTAGGGGGGCAAGGTGGACAAAGGTGGTATTGAAGGCAGCAGCTGACACTCGTTTCATAGGTTGGCTGGGCTTTAGGGGGTGCGGTCAGTGGGCCGAAGGGACCCAGGTGGGAAGAGAGAAGAGTGGTCTGACCAAGAGCGAGGAGTGACCAGAGGAGATGAGAGAAGGAGGTCCGAGTGGATGAGCGTGTCCAGCGTGTGTCCAGCGGAGTGGGTTGGACCAGAAGGGAGAATGGATAGTGATAGAGAGGTGCAGAGGTCAATGAAAAGAGTGGATGCTGTGCCAGGAGAGTCTCATTGGATGTTGAAATCGCCCAAGAGGAGCAGATTGGAGGAGGTTGAAAGTAAGGAGGAGCAGAAATCGGCCCATTCAGAGAGGAACAGGGAGGTAGCGCCTGGAGGCTGACCTTTGTAATCCACACAACCTCATCACATTTGACCTGGATCTCAGACTTGGACATCATTCATACAAACTTAGGCCTTTCAAACAGGAACGCGCGGTAGCCATACCTACACTATATGTATCCATAAGTGATTGTTAACATTTTCCAACTTGAAAGCACCTTGTTCTCACCTATTGTGACAAATGTTACACACACAACACTGTTGGCAAACCACCTGTGCTTACCATGTCTCGCATGCATATCATTTGAATGTTGCATCCTGCTGACTTTAGTAACGTCCTTAACTACTAATTTTTTGCATCTAATTGTACCTATTATAGTATTGGATTTCCCTCTCCTATGTTATATCTTTGAACTGCGTAACTAGCCGTATATCATATAGCTTCCCTCTCCTATGTTATATCTTTGAACTGCGTAACTAGCCGTATATCATATAGCATTGTTCCTACTCAATGTTGCATTTTGCTGGCCCCTATTTGCTCATACTCCTTGTTTTTTACATATAGCAGCATCCATTGTATACCACAGCAGCCACTGTTATTTGCATATCTATTAGGTGTACTTACTTCATCGCCTTGCTAGACCCTATGACGCCGACCTGTTTGCATTAGCACCACTGTGCATCTTTTAGCCCTTGTTCGTCCTATTGTGTTTTGGGCAAACGTTTATTGTTCTCCTTACAGCCTTGCAATTTTTACATGTTATGTCCTGTCTAGAACCTTTATTGCGGTGAACCTCCCATCTAGCCTATGGTGTTCTGCTTAGCATCTTGCTATATATCCCACAGCGGCACAGCCAGTCCTCAGTGTTCTGCCTAGCCTATCTGTTCTGTCTGGCATCACAGTGCGTTGTATTTTACACCTAAACTATAGTGATCTAGTTTAGCATCTTGTTGTAAATCCTATAACCACGCACACAGCCCACTGTGCTCTTCCTAGCCTATCCTGTTATGCATAGACCTCAACATGTAACACATACTGCCACCTTGAGTACACTATACCATACCTATTACTCCATTACACTTCCGACTGCGCTATATCTCTTTTTACTTGAACTACTATCATGGCCTGCAGCCCCCACATGGCCACTCTACAGAGAGTAATGCTCACCATGGCTACCCTCTGACCTCTGTTTCATATCATAGCTCCTACTAAATTCCTACCAGTCTTTCAGCCTTATACACACACCTTGCTGATTCGAACGCATTGCAACCACTAGCGCAAACAACCTTATCTCACCTGAAGAATGGATCCAACTTTACGCCTCCCCTCCCACACCACTGATCCCATGTCCACTCAACCTAAGGAATGCCAGACTTGGTTCTCGCCTCCCATGTATCAAGTTGACAAACAGACTACCTGATGCACCAGACACTGGCAGGACGATTAACTCAAAAATCATTCCTATTGTAACCACTCATTCCAACAAAAACGTATGCTCTCCTACACACCTTACTCCCTCACCTGAAGCCCATACTCAGAGAGACCAAATATTAAGAAGCTCTCATCAATGCACGTTACTGGATAGCCCACGCCCTGGACATTGCTGACCTTATCACCAATCAACTAGACTTCCTTGCAATAACAGAGACCTGGCTATATCCTGCGGCAGGTCCCACCTTAGCATTAGCTATCCCAGACAACTATACAATCATCCGAACAGACAGCGGTACCGGCAAAGGTGGTGGAGTGGCCTTTATAACCAAATCACACCTGAGCTTTCGGGAATGCTCAATTGCATCCGTCCCGTCAGCGGAACTCCTCTCAGTTAAACTCCCGCTCCCAGCCACCGACACAATTCTTTTTCATCTTATCTACCGACCTCCTGGGGCCATCTCTTCTTTCAAAGAAGAGATTATCCACCTCCTGTCCCAATATACTAAATTGGGTTTGCAAATCATTCTGCTGGGAGACCTTAACATAGGTCTTCATGACCCAAAAGACTTTAATGCCTGTAATATAGGTCACACCATTACACAGCTTGGCTTCAAACAACACATTAATGGACCTACCCGCTACAAGGGTAGAACATTGGATTGGCTAGCAGATCTAAACTACTCCACCACTGTCCTTAACACATCCTGTGCTTGGTCCGATCATCACTGCATCACTTTAACCATACAGAAGAATGCCTATTTTAATACCAACACTGCCTTATCCCGCAAACCTTGTCCAGAAATAATCGTAATATTACCTTAGACAACTTATTACCATTGCTACAGCCTATTACCGATTCAACTTAAAATTCAGATATGGACCCAGCCTCTCTTGTAGACTTGTACAATGGCACCATATAACAAGCTCTCAGCAAAATTGCCCCTCTGAAACTTAGGCTAAACCGGCAGCCCACTTAAATAAGTGATTCACTGCTGACTTGAAAGTACTCCGCAATGCCAAAAGATAATCCGAAGCTAACTGGAGAAAGACCGTGTCAATCCCAAACAAGGAAAAGTTCTCCACTGCTGCCCCCACTTATAATGCTAATTAACAAGGGGGGTCCTGGGAGTCCCTCTGCCAGACATTAGTCCTGGTTGCGAGAGACTTACCCAGAGTCTTTAGCTCACTATCTTTCACAGAGAAGAAATATCCCAAACATATCAGTCTTTGTCCTGCCCTGGGGCAGTCCAGTACCGAAATGCTAGGCAATTCTCCTCTGAACAAGAGTACCATCAGAAACCCCAGACACGTGTTTCGGTCTGGTTGGACCTCATCAGTAGGGTGGATCTGTGCCTCTCTAAGAATAGTGAGCAAGGGGTCCACGTCTGGATTCCCCTAGTAACTTAGGGTGAGACCCAAAGTTACTTGCATATGCAAATTAACAAGGGGGGTCCTGGGAGTCCCTCTGCCAGACATTAGGGTGGTTGGACCACCCTACTGATGAGGTCCAACCAGACCGAAACACGTGTCTGGGGTTTCTGTTCGTACTCTTGTTCAGAGGAGAATTGCCTAGCATTTCGGTGCTGGACTGCTGGACTGCCCCAGGGCAGGACAAAGACTGATATGTTTGGGATATTTCTTCTCTGTGAAAGATAGTGAGCTAAAGACTCTGGGTAAGTCTCTCGTAACCAGGACTAATGTCTGGCAGAGGGACTCCCAGGACCCCCCTTGTTAACCCACTTATAATGCTGCCATTATCAATACCAAAAAAGAGATTTACAACGCCAGAATGAGCTTTTCTCCATTCTAAGTGAACTTGAGTCCCCTTATGCATTAAGGATAAGGCCTGGTGTGCCAATATTCAGAAAGCCTTATCAAACAAAATAGCCATGCTACAAGCCAAAATTGAGACTAGAAAGAACAGCCTAGCTCCAAATGCCTACGTATGCAAGCCTCCTGCTCCTCAACCCCCACCATGCCAGCCTTTCTATTTCTCCCCAGTCACTACAAAAGAAGTGGAAAATATCATATTGGGGCCTCAAACCCTCACGATGCCAGGGAGATATCTGCCCAGCCACAGTCGTTAAGGATGGAACAAAAGACCTAGCACCTTTCAAAACTGCACTGATTTAATTAATCCTTTAATAGCGGTTCAGTCCCCAATAATCTTAAAGAGGCATGGGTCATGCCTCTCCTCAGAAAACCTACCCTTGACCCTAATTACCTACCAATTACAGACCCACAACAACAGTCCCCTTCCTCCTAAAAATATTAGATAGAGCAGCCTATCTTCAAATTCAAAAACATCTGGAAGATAACTTTCTTGGCCAGCGACAGTCTGGCTTCAGACCCAGGCGCGCCAAAGAAACAGCCCTCTTGGATTTTAAAATCCAAATGGATGAAACTAAAGATAAGGGTAACCTGGCTATTCTACTGCTGGACCTATCAGCAGCGTTCGATCTCGTTGACCATCAGATCTTTACCAGACATCTATCTAGTGCTGCTGCCTTCTCTCCTAACGCCGCCAATTGGATCCAATCCTTCTTATCTAACAGAACAACTAGGGTCTTCGCCCCTACAGCGTCTGCCGATCCAATACCGACCCACTGTGGAGTCCCGCAGGGGTCCTGCATGTCGCCCACGCGTTACAATATCTTCACGAAGCTCCTCTTTGATCGTCTTGATAACTTGGGTGTCACTTACACAAATTACGCAGATGACACCCAAGTCCTCATTACACTCAAGGGTTGTTAACCACAAAGACTCTAAAATACTAAATGAGATTTTTCGGATGGCAGCCCACAACCTTTGTCTAAACGGCGACAAGACAGAACTTCATATCGTTGGCTTCCGAGCACGTCTGAACAGACTGGACTTGCGCTATGAAACCTTCAACATTTATAGGCACATCATCAAAGTTGCCAAGGAAGTAAAAACCTTAGGCGTTTACTTAGATTCCACACTCTCCCTCAAAAAACATATTAAGTCCACAGTCTCTACCACAGCATATACCAACAAATCAATGCGTGTAAACCCTTCTTGTCTACGCGCAGTTGCCTTACACTAGCTAGGGCCCTGATCTTATCCAAGCTGGATTGTTGTAACACCTTATTCCTTGGTACTACTGAATGTAATCTGAACAGATCACAAGTTCTGCAGAACAAGGCCTTGAGATTGGCCCTCAATATTCTACGTTCCAATCATATCTCGGCTGCCAGAAGGGACACACATTGGCTTCCAGTACAAGATAGAATCCTGCTGCGCACACTAGTCATCAAGCATAAATGCTCGTCAAATACAGCCCCGAAATACCTGACTTACACATTTTCAAGGAACCTTCCATTGAGACCTACTAGATCTTCATACCTCCATTGCCTAAAAATCCTCACCTATAAATTGAAAACAGCAGGGGGAGCTAGCTTCCTGGTGCTAGCGGCCAAATGTTGGAATGCACTTCTCCCGACTATTAGAGCCGAACCGTCTTTTTGGACATTCAGGTCCAAAGTAAAAGACTGGCTCTTTGCACAGCAACATTAGCTCATATTTCAGTTACCTCCTAACTCACTCTGATGCCCACACTTCTTTTATTTATGACCGATTTGTGAAACTAATTTGCTTGACTTTATAGACTAGCTGCCTGCCGCACCTTGGCTGCTGTACTCTCCTCTCACCAATCGTGCAGTGAGGACTGTTCTCTCCTCTCATTAATTGTGTAGTGAGGACTGTTCTCGTATCACTAATTGTAGAGTGAGGTCTGTTCCTCAGCCTCTTGCATGCAATACCAGTGTTGTCATGTTGACCATTCTGTAACCTGGTCTTCTTGTTTTTGTGCCGCCCTCTTTGTAACTGTACCTGTAACAAATCAACTATGATCAAAGCGCCCAGATGCCTCAGGGCTAGGTGCGCTCTATAAATAATAAACTAAACTAGAATTTAGGAGATGTACCTAGCAAGATCGTCCGGGAAATGCCCCATTACTGTCTTGCTAATTTTAAAATTTACTTCTGGTCAAAAATGTCTAAACTGTGGGTATCCTCGCCATATATGTAGCATCATTTCTACATTGCCACCAGCACTGGGACGTTCACTATGGGTATATAATATGCAGCTTTGTATCATCTATGCAATATATTGTACTGAAGCTCTTGGTTCTGAACCCCTTTGAACATTGCAAACCTCCCTTGCCCTATTACGTTTGTGCTAATTGTAACTGCAATTGAGCCAGCTGACTTACGGTTTCCGATGTTTTTGTGTGTGGTCTTTAAGTCGTTTATCTCCTGTTCCACGTCTGGTTCTCCTATCTCATGTGCGTCACCCAAATCCCTCATCTGGTTCCTTATCCTATCCCTCAGCTGTGTCCTAAATTCGTCCCATCGCTCCCTTTTGTTCTTTTCGCTTTCTCTTTTATATGCTCCTGGATCTCCTATCCTATATTTTTGCTGCCCTCGCCTCTAAAAACATAGTCTTTGAATGGCCATTGTCTAGGTTTATTGCCACCCCCCGCCATTTTAGATGTTCCTGCAGGGCTCGAAATTGATGGGAGCTGCTTCTCTCCTGTTTATAGACTAGAAGAGCCTGGGTAGCTTTAAACCAACAGCTACCAGGAGCTACGTTTTGATCCGCAGGCCAACTGATGCTGAAATAACACACACATGTGAATATAACTCATTAGGACACCTCTATACAACAGTTAAAGCAAAATAAATAATGGACAAAATGAAAGGTTTGCATCCTATGTGGAAGTTAGATTTGCGGAACGCTATCTACTAGCTCCTCTTTCGCCATTTGTAGCTCCTGGTCACTGGTTAATTATACTCAGGAGCTGCTTTTAGCTTCTGCTTATACACATTTCGATCCCTGTACCTGGATTACATGCAATTATAACTAATTAAATATTAACTAATGAAAAGAAATGAATAAAAAACTAATTCCAAAATAACTTTCTTTTTTGTAGTTTTGGGAGGGTTCCCCCCACAAACCCCCCTTTTAAATAATCCTTTCCCCCACCCCCAAAACCACTATTTCCTCTCACAACCCCATTTTTCGTTTTTTTCCAGAATTAGTTATTTTGGTATTAGTTGTTTTTTCATTCGTTATTTTTTCATTGGTTGTTTCCTATTCAATATGATCACTGCATACCCTGTACCTTTTCATGATTCGAGATCGAAATGCTCCCAATATTCACTTCTTGTAACATTTGTACACCCCCGTCACAAATATATGGTCTATTTGTGAATAAGAGCTATGGACATTTGAACAGAATCTGTAGACCATTTCTTGTGGGTGGAGCTACCTCCAAGAGCCAGTCAGCCCTAATGTTGAGTCTGTTTTTTATGCATTTGTACATGGCTTGGTGTCTGGAGGTTTCCAGTCCCTGGGGTTTATCCTTGAATCATTTACAGCCTCCTTTACCAAATTCCTCCAGTTTCTGAAGTACCTTCCAAAGAAATAGCTCCCGGTCTTGATTAGGCGTATACACAGATTAAAACGTGTTCAGTTTATTCCTTACTTTAGAAAAATATATTGACCTCCTGTGTCTTTACCCTCCCTGATATCGCTGATCTTTAGTGACCTATGCAGTAATATCGCTGCCCCTGCTCTTGTGGTGTTGAATGTTGCATGGTGCTGTACGGGGTATTCTTTGCTGAACAGTCGTCTTGTGTCCTGCTTTCTGAGGTGTATTTACTGAAGGACAGACTATTTGTGGTTTGTTTTTTCAGTCCCTGAAATATGCCTGCCCTTTGTTTTCCAGGGCAATGAACCCCTTGACATTCCAAGAGTGTAATGTAGTTTGGATCGGCAGATTACTGTGCAATGCATTTTGTTGAAGGAGAATTCATTGCGTTTTTTCGCAAAAGATTTTGCTGCATATATATATGTGGGGGTGGGTTTAGGGAAATAATTAATGTACAGGGTTTAAGGGGCGGATTGTGGACGAACTGGAGGGGTGTCTCCCTCTGCCCCCCGTATAAATGTGGCAAAATCAAGCAGACAAAATAAATTAGATGAATTCTCCTTCAAAGAAATGTATTTGAGCAAATCACCCTAAACCATGAAGCCATAGCTCCCGTTGGGTAAGTTCTGCCCTGACCGCTTTCCATGCGTCTCTCTTCCTTGTAGAGTGCACCTCATTCTGCATGCTACCTGCTCTACCTTTTCACTCCATATTTACTTGACTCTCATTCCCCTTTGTGTAAATCCTACCCAAGTCCGCATGGTGCTTTTTTGTAACACGAAAGGTTTGGACACTTGCCAACTGTATTCAAGTTTAAGTAAAAGTAACCAAAGACTAGTCTGTTTTCCAAAGCCAGGTAGACAACCTGTTCTTTGGAATAAAACCACCGTGGTCGAGGGCACAATAAATAAAACCACCGTGTTTGAGGGCACAATTATTTCTCACAGAGAAAGAAACTACTGTGGGCTTTAACACCCACAGGGGCAAGGCTGTGTAGGAGGACAGGAAAGGATAGAGTTGAATTCTAAATGTCCCTTCCTAGTCAACTGTTCTGTCCCTGTGTAGCGCTGCTGGACCGCCTACAAAAACAGGGGAAAGGATAAGAAGAGACACTAACTTCTTCTAGATGTTATGCACCATTCAGCCTTGCATTAATGTGCCCTGCAACCACTCTCTCCCCCTATGTGTTTGCATGGGAAGAGACAAATACCCGATCTAAAAACAGTGCTTACGTGATGAGGAGAACATCCATCCACGGGTTGTATACAAGTTTATTTGCCCAAGGATTGTTTCACACCCCATCCACTGTAATTTTAAAAGGAATATCACAAAGTCAGGTTGCAATCACTCTGAATTTGTGTTTAGACCAACATCAAAAGACAAACATTAGAACACTCTCCACTTGGCCATCTTCTAGATCTTCCTATTAGTATAGCAAGTGGAGTATGGTAAAAAATTGCTCATGTATAGAAATTGAATTTGGTATCTATCATATGTCGCAATTGCTGTCTACCGGTTTCAGCGACTCGTGTTTATTAAGGTCGCTTTCTTCAGGACAGTCTTTTTCTATGTATTAACAACACAGAGGTAAGAGAGCTAAGTTCTGTGCCCCCGTGTGTCATTTCTGGTCAGGAAAGTGGATAATCAATACTTTACCACGTCCTCGGTGCGGCAGGGCTGAAACAGACAAGTGACCGTGCGGCAGTGACGACACCGATCCTTGACTGCCCTCCCCGCACCGCGTCATGGTGCTTTCCCTTCTGTGGAGTAATCTGGATTTAATTTCCCGTATCGGCTTACTTCCACTGAACCCCTTCAACATTTTGACTATTTCTTTAACAGAACATTCCTCCCTTTATGTCGACAATGGCGTACTCCTATGTTCCATATACCACCCATGTTGTCCTTGAGTTGTGATCTACTCCCCAACCTTCGAGTTTCTAGTGGCTGCTTACTGCAGTGTTTATCCTTCTCTCTGGCACTTTTTCTTATCCATCATCTACTTTTCCACCTAATTTAATCAAAGATCCCAGATGTTAAAATTCCTTCCTTTCGGCTGTGATTGGCGTGGATAGGTCCTCCATGCTAGCCGCTTCAGCTTTCACCGTTTTAGTTTTTTAATAGTTGAACTTGCCCAGAGCTGTGTCTCTTGTTCCTTGGTTAATGGCATCACATTTCGTTGCTAGTCTTCGTCGGACTTCTTCTCAGCAGGTAAGTTGAACCTTAGTGTGGCTCGTTTCCCTCCATTTAAGGGAGTTCTGCATTTGCCTTTCCTTGTTCATGGGCAAGTTCTGCTTTCTCTTTTGGCCCATCTATCTGGGGCCTGCTAGTTGTGTTTGCTTCTCTGTGCTTTGTCCCAGCTCACATCAACATTTTCCAAGATTTTGCTGGTCTGTGAGGTTCCCTCCTGTAGGTCACTGTGTTCAGGTTGGATCTTGATCCTTCCAGGCCAAAGTTCTTTATTCCTAGTCCAGGGCAACTTTGCTCTGGGCCTTGCACATTCATTTTTCCTCACAATTTACTCTGTGTTATTGTCTTTGTTGACTCACTCCTTCTCTCCATATGTCGGCTTGGTGTGGGTGATATCTCAGCAGGCTTGTTAATGGGCCTGACTCTTCAGTTGCGGGATGTCCGAGCTGTTCTGTAGCATCAACCCTTGGTCTCCGGCAGACTGTCCCTGCCTAGTTCTTCCTGCTGGCTGCCCTGGAACTTTCCACCATCATCTCCTTCGAGGGACTCCCGAGCTGCTCCTCATCTGCTCTGGTGGCTGCAACCTTTGTGATCTACCACTCCCTCTCTTTGACAATTCGAACTGCCGCTTTCCTGTTCTCCCGCTTGCCTTGCCGAGCCCTTCAGCTCGAGCATGTTGCTATCTTGGTTCCGGCTAGCCATCAGGATCCTCCTACCTGCTTCGATAGCTCCTTTGCCCAGGTCCACTCCTCCACTGTGTCATGTGGCGGTTGACATTCTTGCTTTATGGAATGTTTTTCCCTGTAGATGCGGATGGGCCCAGTTTCTGCTTCCCTGGTACCCCGCACCCTAGGTCCGGGACGGGTGGTCTATTACAGACTCCCTTTAGTTTTGCATTGCATTGTGTGGTTGCAGCCTTCTTCTGCCGCAGGTCGGTGTTCTGGACTCTGAATTAGTTCTGGCCTTTGCCCGCATTCCCCCTCCCCCAGCCCCCTGGCTCCTTATCACTCCCCTACAGGTCTGCCAGTGGTCTGCGCCTTTCTGTCATGGGAGTCTGGCAATTTACTGCAGGTCTCCCCTTGTATCTGCCACCTTGTTCTTTTTAATGTACTCTTGATTATAGTTCACTTTAACGCTTTCATTTATTAGGTTTATGCTCCCCTGTCCCGCCCTCTTTGGAACTTTAGGTGGGTTTGGTATGAGAACTTTCAGTGCCCATCTTCAGGAGTCTTTTCACTTTACTACCTCTTTTCTACTTATAGCTAGCATCCTCTAGATAGTTTATTCAGTCACTTTGACGATGAAAGTGAAAAAGTCTGATTCCCTTCGTTAGAATGCGTGTCTCCCTTCAACATGCAGGCCCAACATTCCTTCTGTCATGCACTCTTTTCTGTCATATGTGTGTTTGTGACCTGTCAGTGGTCTTGGGGACCAACGTAACCAATGGGGGGCTTACTAATGGTCTGGGATTAGGCACAACAGATATTGATTTGTATTGGCTTGCCTGGTAAAAAAAGGAATAGATCAATGGTAGCCCCTGCTGCTACTTTTGTTCCTGCAACTCTGGTCCTTTACCTCAGCTCTTACAGGTGCATCTGCATTCACAAATGCCACTGGTGTCTTCAGAGTGCGAGGTACTGAATGATTCTCTTGCAATTATACAACTCTTTGATCTTTCTCTGGCCACATATTGTGATGCTGTTCTCTCGGATTCCGGAGGAATACAATATTTTTCCTTCCATTCCTCTTCTTTGTGCAGTCATTAGTGTTCTGTACAGATGAGAGGTGGCTTTGATTAATATCTTGGAATAACAAGTCACTTAACATTCTATTCATGAAAACATGTGAAGGGTGGATAACAGCATAGAGTGGGAAATTCCTGATAATTAGTACAACCGTATTACAGCCACATTACAGCACTTGTATGTCTCCCAAGATTACAACTACTACTATCCGTCGCCTCAAGGCAAAGGAGGCAAAGGAATGCTATCTAACTTCCCCATGTGTCTCCTCACCTTACCAGCTACTGCTGAACACGGCAGGTGTGCAAGCTGCAGAGTTAACATGCAAGATTTGTATGCACATCAAGGGATGGCTTGAAGGTACATTCAGCTTCTAATGACCCCCTCCCCCCCCGATGTTCTTTGGGTGGTAGTCCATTAACAAAGCATCACTACCAGCAACCTGGCCTGGGATAGCCAGAGGAGACTTGGTGGACCAACCGGTTTGAGTGCGCAGCTTGGTGATCAGTATCTTGCTCCCATGGGTTGAGAGTGAGCGGTTAGCCATGGGTTCCCAGATGCAACTTACTGTGATACACCTACATGGAATTTCAGGTGGCCTTGTGGTATCAGATTGTGTTCAGTGTTTAGATGTATGGTCTATGGACAGTCTTGTCCTTAATAGGAGATTATGTGAGGTCAGCCCTTTTGATTCCAATCACTCCAGTGTATGCTTTAAACACTGTGGAGATGGATCCAGCTCTGCGAGCCAACATCAAAGGTCTGACAGGGTTACAACATGAATCGAGTAGAACGAACTTAAATTGAATCCAGACACATTTAAGCTGTGAGCAGAGTTTAAGGCTGTCATAAAACCAGGGTCTGTAACCTGTGTGTCTCCATACATTTTGAATTGCAACTCCCATGACCCCTAACCATTGACTATCCTGGCTAGCTCTGATGGGATTTGTAATCCAAAATATCTGAAGAGCCAAAGGTTGCAGACCCCAGTCGTAAGAGATGGACAATCCTCCCGCTGTTTATCTGTGTAGAAGGTGACACATCCAAAAGGACTTTTCACCAACAGCGTCACAGTTAATGTTCATCTGCATGCATGCTCATTAAGACATTTGTATTGGTGTTTGACTTCAGAAGGAAGCTCAATTGTGAGATGTAAATGGGCCTATTGAACTGTGCCTGCTTGAGTATTCTTTTGAGTGGTGAACCCGAGCATAAGAAACCTAGCCAGTTTGATCTGCATTGAAATTCCTCGAAAATGTGAAGTCTTAGAAAGCACAATGTGGCTTGGCTCTTGGAACAATTTAGTCATTTTGCCAAAGACCTCTATTCAATACAACTTGAGTAGAGTTTTTGGTCAAGAATCTCGCATCCATAGCTGGGCAGACGCTCCATTTTAAGTACAGAAATAATAATTTGGTATTGTCCTTTAATGGAAATGTTCAGTAATCTGACCATCTGGTAGTTTTGCAGTCATTTCTTCTTCCTATGAGTATATTGCTATAATACTTTTTTTTGATGATTTGATTTCCATATTATTACTGTGTCCTTCTATTTTGCACTCTACTAGTTATTGGCCAGTGATGATTGACTCTTGGTGAGAACGAATTGGTGTACTGTGTGCTTGTGAAGAATTGAAGGAGCAAGTTACTTTTTATGCCTGAAATTGATGCTTGTTCTTACTCCTCTGATAGTATCCATTTTAACATTTCCATACACCAAGGCTTGTGATGTTCCTAATGGATAGTGAAACGCAAAACCGAACTACAATGCTTTATTCCTCATGCAAGGGACTTTGAGATTCATCATCCAGGTGTACTCGTTATATTGATGTTTTGAAGTATTTCATGATGAAAGGTCTGACTTTCTTAACCCTTCCAAGCAATGTGAAATATAGAATTCATTTTGATAGATTCTGAAAGGCTTAAGACACCAGTTTTCCACGATCCAAGTTAATGTAGGTTTGACTATGTTGTGTCTGATCTTGGTATTGTTAACGTGGCACAAGTGGTGGTCCTGAACTCCCCAATTTACCTCTACAACCATTCTAAATGAAAGCATTTTACAATCGTCCAAGCAGAAGTTTGGGTTTGTCTGAATATGAGAAAGTGTATGTTTGAGCTGATCTTTCTTGTACATGGAAAACATTTTATTTGATCCAAAATAAGGTTTCCAAATGGGTTCAGCAATATTTACCAAAATTGATGTTACCTGTTAAGTATGCCCATTTCCCATACCTACCTTGAAACAATAAGCCCAAAAATGACAAGTTTGAATAACGTGTGCAGCACCTGAGCAAGCGTGACTGCAAAGCAGAATACTCCATACGCAGTTTAGGACTACTGATCCAAACCTGCGTTCAAAGAAACCTGAAAGCTGCCGACACCCACCCGCGTTGCTCCTCCTTCACCCTCCCAAACCCTTTGCAATGTTTATCCCGCTGTGCCGTCTTTTGTCTCCCTCTCTCGGTCTCCCTTATCCTTTTCGTTTTGGCTACTAAGTGGCGTTAATAAGCCGGAACTATTGCATTGGAGTACAGCTAGGGAGAAATGGCATACCAGGATGGACACAAAGTTTGCTGAAGTACGTTGGTTATGTACCCACCCATTGGCTGCCCATGGCCATGCTAATCCCTATGGCCCACCCACTTCCTGACCCTCCCCGCCTAAAACACATCCTCCTGGGATCTCTTTGGACTAACTTTATTAAGCCTTACATCAAACATTGTGCTCAAAGTGCTTGCCAATTCTTTTTAAAAGAAGCTTTCAGAGAGTTAATGACTTAATTGGAGCTGTACACCGGCTACTGGTGTAAAAAATGGCTTTAGCAGGTCTGCCTTAAGGCACTCGATTTATAAGCCTCATTTGTGCCTTTCACTGACGTCCTGTTAAAAACAAGCATTGGCAAAGCCAACAGTTTTGGCTTGTGTAAAAGTATTACCAAGCGCTGCTATCATATGCCCAGATACTTGCACCATTTTGCAGCTGCTACATCTATGTCCTTAACACCACTACAACGGTGCGTGGCAAGTGCCTTTCCCATGGCCTTCCTGGGTGGGAGTTCACAAAATCTACATGTTTCAGGAGACCATTGCAATGCCCACTTTGACTTAGAAGGATACAACACTTTTACGAGGTCAGCTGTTAAAGGTGGAACTAGAAAAGAAAGTGGTAGCAATCATGAAAACTCCACCAGCAGCCGGCGAAGTATTTATAATTGCTCTGCCTTTCATTTTACGATTTCTGTGCTTCCCTGCGCTTGGGGAGCACCGAAAGCGTAAAATGAAAGTGAAGGCAGCCTCCTTCATGTTCAGCTCTGCTCTGGCTGCAGTAAGCACAAGCTCCCAGTAGGGAGCTTTTGCTGCTTGATTAGTGCCGCCAGGGCAGAACTTAACATGAACAGTGGAGGCTGCTTGAAATGACAAAATGGATGCTCCCATGTAAACACTTCTCGTTTGCTCAAAGGTTTACATAGAAACTTTCTTTAAAAATATATATGTTTTTGATTATTGCCCATCTTTTGGGACAATAACATTTTAGAGTGAACTATTCCTTTAAGGGGAGAAAGTGTGTGCCAAAAGCATAAGAACTTGGTAATATCACTAAAGAGAGATCTCTATGTTAAAGATAATCAGGCTATTTTGAAACAACTTTGTAGTGGGAATGAAGGAAAATTCTGGGGTACCATCAATAAGACTTTAAGGCCTTAAGGGGGTTTACATGGATTCACAGATCAGGGAGAAAATGTGGGTCAAATTTTGAGAATAATACCTCTTACCAGAAGTCTTTACAAATTATAAAGATCCCTCGTTGGGTCCCATTAGTGGGGGCACCTGCCTGTGGGAGGTTGATGATATAATCTGGGCCATAGACCCTCTTAAACCCCCGCGTGCACCTGCCCCGGATGGTGTTCTCCAGTTATTTCTGAAGGAATCGCCATCTGTTTGGGCAAACGTTCTTAAATCTCTATTTGATCAAATCTTCAGGACCCACGAAATCCCTGTGTCCTGGCTACAGTCCATTATTATTCCTATATTTAAAAAGATTGACCCTCTGGAACCAAGGAACTACAGGCCTATTGCTCTAAAAGATGCGATTAGTAAAGTGTTAGCTATATTGCTCCTTAAAGATCTAAATTATAGCATCACCCAGTCTCAAGCTCTGCCCAGATTCCAAGTGGCATTTAGGGAACAATTGGGGACTTCCCTTAATGCTACCATATTAGCTCACCTACATCACAATGTTCACCATAGTAATGTCGGGCGGTTTATATGGCCTCCCTTGACATGTCTAATCCGTTTGACTGTGTAGTCAGGTCAGTACTGTGGACCAAACTACTTTGGATGAATATCCCCCGAAAACTGGTTCAGTTGCTCTCTTCTACACACTGGCACTACACTGCGGATACGTCTCGCTCGAGATGGCTCTCTTCCCTCGGTTATTAGATATCATGTAGGATTAAAGCAAAGATGTACTTTAGCTCTGACCCTTTTCAATGTACATGTCTGTGACCTGTATGTGGTGTGGCAGGGGACTGCTATAGCGTCTGCTATGCTTGGCAGTCTGAGGTTGGACTGGATAGCCTTTGCTGACAATTTTATTCTTTTCGATCGAACAGCCATGGGCTTACAATCCAAGATCAATATATTCTATAAGTATGCCCTAGAAAATAATATGCTAACAAACGGGACTAAGTCGAACATCGTGGTTTTTGCCAGGGGACGCAAACCCAAGCTTATGCATTGGATAATGGGACCTGAACGTTTAGGTCTGGTAACATCTATGAAATATTCGGGTTACACTTTCAGTAATAACAATTTGAATGGATTGTGTCCTCCTACGTATTTCTTATCTTTGATATTCATTTCCAGCTTGCTGGCCTCAGAATTTCTTTTTCAGTAGAGGGCGCTGTGCGTCGATGTCCATCGGAGGCCTCCGTATTGGCGTTGATGTCATCATAGGTATGAATAGTTGCACGCAGCATCCGTTGCTCAGTTACGTTTTTCCGCGCTTCGTAAGCCTCGGAGACGTAACTCTCGGTTCCTCGTTGAATCAAAAACCTTCGCCATTTTATGAAGAAAAATGAATCTTCATTCCACAATGGCATCTTCGTCAGCTCCATCGATGCCCCGATCCGGCTTTAAAAAATGCCGGGATTGTGGAAAAAAGATGTCTTTGACTGATCCCCACAGGATCTGTCTATGGTGCCTGGGGCCAGATCACCCGTGTTCAGAGTGTGAAGAATGTCCTTCTATGACGGCAAAAGCTTTGAGTGAGCATAGGGGGAAGCTGGAGAAAGATAAGATTGTTAAATCTGTTACCCCCTTCAAAATTGACCTCTGACGAGTCGAGACCATTGTCTCCTCATTGAAAAATAAAGCATTCCCGTTCGAGGTCTGAGTGGATCACACCACTCATCCACTTCGAGACACGATAAGAAGAGGGGCCATAGATCGCCCTCATCTTCGTCAGTTCCCCAGAAAAAGTTGCTTGCCCCACTAAGTACAGCTCCCCGGATCAGTGGGAGGAATTTCGTTCAAAAATGTTAAGGGTCTTCGAGAACGCAGCCTTCCCCCTTCTCCCCCTCGGAGATACCTAGAGGCGATGCCCCGGGTAAAAAACCCGATAAACATAAAAGCTGCGAGTCATCGACCTCGTCAAAACGTACTCCTCGAGAGCATCATGAACCCTCGAGTAGAGAAAAAGCCTCTTTGACGCATAAGACATCGACCTTACCTTCCAAGTCCTAAAATGCGTCCTCGACTACTTTGTCGAAGGAGAAATTACTGACGCCGCATGCCACTTCGATGCCGTTCGCACCCGAGGCATCGGAGTCTCCTTCGAGAAAGTCGAGACCGGTGTCGACCACATTGGCGACATCGATGAAAGTCCCAAATCCCTCGACAACATAGAGACCAATTTTGAGTACATTGACGCTTTTCACAATTACATCGAGACCTATGGCGTCTACATCGATGATTTCGAGTCTTTCACGGCCAGTGATAACTTATATAACCCCCTCATCACTGGAGATGGGTTTTACACCTCTTCCACACTCTGATTATTTCAGGGCTTTATCTTCCAATATGAAGAAGGGGAAGACGCCGATTCAGAAAGGCCTTTCGGTCTACAACCTACAAGACCTTCTCTACCAGCAGAATGCATACCAGAAGAGGTCAGGCTAAATGATCTGGTATTGATACCTCTCCAGAGGTAGGCTTTGGTAAACCGGAGCCTGGTGACCATGCAGAGGGAAATTATAGGTTACTTATGAACAGGGTAATGGAGTACATGGCGTGGACGAGACCCACACCCACTTTTGACCAAGATGACCTAACAGACATTTTAGATAAGGGACCTCAAGAAGACCCTATAGTTCCCTTCCATACAGCCTTGCAGAAAAAAGTTGCCACAAATTGGGAGACTCCAGAAGTAATTCCTGCAGTAAGTAAAAAGCTTTTTGCAAAATAAAGGACATCGGCTACAGACCCTCCATATCTATCTAAACACCGACTCCAGAGAGTCCAGTAGTCCGCTACTTCATCAGTCAGAAAATCAGCATACCCCACGATACTGCAAGATCGTGATGACAAGAAATTTTACGCCATGGCCAAGAAGGTCTTCTCGGCATACAGCATGGCTCTTAAGTCTGCTAATACCACTTGCACGCTGGCAAGATTCGGTCACACCCTTTGGGAGTGTGCTTCAATGGTGGCTGACCACCTCCCCAAAGGGGAGGAGAGAGACGGTTTCTTGACATTATCGAGGACAGGAGGGATGCGATGTGCGATGCGCTTGTACTCCACTTTCAGAAAAGGCAGAGGACAGCCAGCTCAAAGGGGCCAGAGACGATTCACCCGTGGTGGACGGGGCAAAGGTACCAAGTCCACATCGGCAGGTGCTGCCTTGCCTTCAGCATCTGCGTCACCCACTCCAAAACCTCTCTGAGGTCTTACTACACAAGACACCAGTAGGAGGCAGGTTAACTCAACATCTGACAGAATGGCAGGCTATTACTTCAGATGCTTGGGCATTAGAAACAGTTGCCCAAGGTTACTGCCTGCCTTTCCTACACACTCCGCAGAGCCATCCACCGGCAAACAACTCTTTGATGTTTCCAGACCCGCTCCTTATGCAGGAGATTTTGGACCTGTAGCGGAGAGGAACAACGGTTGGTACTCCCCATATTTCCTAATTCTGAAAAAGGACGGAGGAATGAGACCCATCTTGGATTTATGAGAACTGAACAAATTCCTCAGGCAAGACAAGTTCAAGATGGTAACCCTTTCTCAGATCCTTCAGGCCCTCCGACTTCAGGATTGGTTGGTATCTCTGGACCTTCAGCATGCTTACTTTCATGTGCCAATCAATCTCAAGCACAGAAAGTACCTGAGGTTCACCATTGGCAACTCTCCCTATCAATTTAGGGTTCTGCCATTTGGGCTGACCTCCGCCCAAGGGTTTTCACTAAGGTAATGGCGATTGTGGCAGCAAGTCTCAGGAGGGGAGGGATTTATATCTACCCCTACCTGGACGACTGGTTGATCAGAGCAGTGTCCCCGGAACAAGCTCGAGATCATCTGGATTATGTTTGCCACTCCCTCCACAAGCTGGGCTTCTCCCTCAACTTGAAGTCCATATGATACCATCACAGAAACTCCAGTTTATTGGAGCAGTCCTGAACACATCCCTGGGAAAAGCCTCGCCACCAGAGGTGAGGACTCAAGATATTCTACAGATGGTGACCAGATTTCAAAATGCTCAGCATCTGCCGGCCTTCGACTTTTTGAGGTTGCTCGGCCTCATGGTATCCTGCATTTTTCTAGTGCCAGAGGCTCGCCTGAGAATGAGATCTCTCCAGTGGGCTCGAAGGACCCAATGGTCGCAATTGTCAGGAATGATGTCAGATCTCCTACAATTTCCTAACCGAGACGCACAGGACCTTCAGTGGTGGGCCTGTCGGAAGAACATTTTGAAAGGAGAACCGATTTGGCAACCATGGCTGGAGATACCAGTAGTGACGGACGCCTCACGGGTTGGGGAGTCCATGCCAACGATTTGACCATCAGCAGTCTTTGGTCTCCATCGGAGTCCAAACTACACACCAACCTATTAGAGCTGAGAGCAATCAGGCTAGCACTGAAAACTTTCCTGCCATCAGTACAGGGAAACATTCTTCTGATAATGACGGATATCACAGTGGCCATGCATCTCAACAAAAGAGGCGGCTTAGGGTCAGTGCCACTGTGCAGAGGGGCGATGCAGCTCTAGTTCTGGGCCATTCGAGAAGGAATTTCTCTTATCGGCAGTTGCCCTAGCCGGAGAGAAGAACACGGCGGCAGATGCTCTGAGCAGGCAGATCAATCTCCCACGAGTGGGAACTAGCTCAGGAAATCCTTCAAGAGATCTTCACCCTTTGGGGAATCCCTCAGGTGGCTCTGTTCGCAACGAGTCTCAACAGGAAATGCGAACGGTACTGCTCCAGGGAATTTCCCCCGAGAGGAGCTCTAGAAGATGCGTTTTTGGTGGACTCGAGTTTCCGCTTAGCCCCCATCATTCCTCATGTAATAAGGAGGTTGAGAAGATTCCGTAAAACCATGATCCTAATTGCCCCGGACTGGGCCAGGAGGACATGGTACCGGGATCTTCTAGACATGTCCATCTGTCCTCTGATTCGTCTTCCACAAAGAGAGGATCTTCTCTCACGAGAGGAGGGTCAGGTTTTCCATTCGGATATCAGAACTCTCAACCTTCACACATGGTTTCTGGAAGGCTGAGATACAAAGATTTAGACCTCCCGGATGACGTAAAGGTGTTGCTTTCGGCCAGAAGGCCAGCAACGAAATCACTATACCGCTGCTGCAGCTGGTGTAGAGATAAAAATATTGACTCTTTTTCATGCAACACACTAACAGTATTATCTTTCCTACTACACTTAGCAAATTCAGGGCTACAAGTCGGCACTATTAAGGGTTATCTCGCCGCGCTATCAATTTTCCAATGCACGGCTGAGGAACCCTCATATTTTAAGATGCCTTTAGTCATTCAATTTCTGAAAGGGTTGACTGTCTACCCTCCAACGCCTTTTCAAGTTCCCCTGTGGGACTTAAATCTAGTTCTAACATTTCTAATGGGCACTCCCTTTGAACCCCTCCATTCCTGCCTATTAAGATGTCTCACTCTGAAAACAGTTTTCCTGTTGGCTATAACTTCTGCAAGAAGAGTGAGCGAACTGCAAGCTTTATCTTGCAAACCTCCACATACTATCTTCCACAAGGATAAAGTAGTTCTTCAAGCGAAGCCTAATTTCCTCCCAAAGGTTGTGTCAGAATTTAATATTACGCAGAAAATAACATTACCTTCATTCTAACCTCCCCTCATCCTGGGAAAGAGCAGGAAAGATTGCACAGACTTGATCCAAAGTGTGCTTTGAGTTTCTACATCAGCGGACATGCAAGATTTAGGCAAGCAGACCAGTTGTTTGTGGGGTATGCTTGACATAAACTAGGCCTAGCCATCACCAAACAAACAATCTCAAGATGGATAATTTCAACTAATCTAGAATGCTATAAATTGGCAGTGAAAGACCCCCCTCAACATCTGAGGGCTCATTCAACCAGGAGTATCGCAGCTTCGTCAGCTCTCCAGAGGGGAGTTCCAATAAAAGACATCTGTGCAGCTGCCACATGGTCGTCTGCACATACCTTTTCCAAATTATATAGTCTAGACTCCTCCACTAACCAAGAAATTAAATTTGGAAAAGCTGTATTGCACACTTAAACCATACTACATTTTACTCCTGCTTCCTGTACACATTACTGCTTTGGGAGACTATCAAAGATAAGGAATACGTGGGAGGACAAAATCCATTCGAAGAACAAGTTACTTACAAACTGTAACGTTCTTTCGACTTGATGTTCCTCCCACGTATTCCTTATTGCCCCTGCCATCCTTCCCCGCAGTAAAACTTACCTTGTAGTTGCAGTAGCAAGCTGGAAATTAATATCAAAGAAAGGAATACATGGGAGGAACATCCAGTCTAAAGAACGTTACAGTTGGCAAGTAACTTGTTCTGCTATGGTTATGTGAAGGGATACCCTCACTGGAAAAATTAGGATTTTTAGCGCCCCAAATGAGATGTTTAATTGCCTGACTGTGTACATTTTCTATTATGCCTGCTGTACGCTATTATTTGGCTACGGTCGAACCGATTTTGCTTTATGGGTTAGACATATGTCTACTTGATGTGGGTGGTATGTCAAATATCATTCGAGGCAAATTATGGAAGGAAGTTTTAAATTTGTCTCTGGCAGTCCCTAATTCGGTCATTAGGCATGAACTTTGTCTCATTTCCTTGAAGGCACGCCTCATGTGGATACATGTCAACATACAGGACAATTCTGTATCCTGAAGCTAATTCATTATACAGGGACATGAATCACATTATGATGGAAGAGTCCACTATGTCTATTTAATTCATTTAAGATTCGGATTCATGATGCGTTAATTCTTATTGGGAGCTGTGAAGAAGAGTTTATTCACAGACCTGGTGTTTCAAAAAGATTCTTTTGAGTCTGATTGGGTGGAGACAGTTGACGGTATTGGCAAATACTCTACCTATATCGAATATGCCCAGTTTATACATCAAGAAAGACTCTATCCCCAAGTATTTACAATGCTTCCCATGTGGTAAGGTCTGGGCGACATATCTATGATTTAAATTGAATCAATTTCATTCTAGGGAAAGAGTAAAAGGTTGGAAAACTTCCCTTGCACTGAGCACTTTAGTACATTGTAGATTTTGCAATAAATTGGACATGAAGGAAAGTTTGAAGCACTTGGTCCTCGGCTGTGTATGTATTTTAATGAAAGTAGGCATAGCTGTTTCAAGAACAAAGTATGTGGCGATTCCGGAATTACGAAGAATCTGTTTTGGTGTAGGCTAATGTGGGGGGAAAATGCCACTGATTTTAGCATTGAATACATTTTTAGTATATGTATTGGATCATCTAACAGAAATGTGCTGAATATTTAATGTTTGTTCTTTTACACTCTTACTATGTATATAAAGATTGATTCATTATCTTTTAACTTTTGTGAAGTTGAAGATTTTAAATGTTGTGTAAGACTGTACGCCATTGTGCTTAAGTATCTTTTCTTTTCTTTTTAAAAAGTCATAATCACAATATACCACTACGACAGTGCCTGGCAAGTGCCTTTCCCATGCCTAAACAAAAGTTAAAGCTGTTTGCATTGCCAGTGCTTATTTCGCTTGCTGCCACATGACCCTCTTCTCAGGCACCTGTGGCTCCGGTGGACCTCTGCTTCCTCTCCTTCAGCAGATGCCCCCCACCTGCATGATGAAAATGAAAGAGGGGTTCCGCTCTGAGCCCATGCTTCGATTTTCATGGCACTACATGCTTTTGGCACGTTGTGGGTTGGCCTTGGGGTGCTAATATCAATAATACATATACCGGCGGGCTTGATCTGCCCATAAAGATTCCAGATATTCATTGCCTTTGGTATTCACAACTAATTTTCTTGTTCAGAATTGCAAGTGGAAGAAAAAATGAAGTGCTTGATATCATTATCGCTATTTCATGCTATTAATAACACTTTCTCACATTTCAGGTAAGAATGTAGAAGACCCAAGAAAAAAGGGTGAGCGCTGTTTCTATATGTTGTAGTACGTATTTGTTTACATGTTTGCATTTGGCAAAATACCTTGCCTTTTCGAATTCAACAGAAATGGTATTCCATTGTTTGTGCAAGTTTTGACAAGACCCATTGTTAACTGCATTGGCCTTTCCGATTACTCCAAGTGAGCAAGTAGGAAAATTACACAGATTTTGTACATGGTCTGAATTGTGAACTGTGCACCCCGAGGGGAGATCTAGGAAGTCTTAGGCGCAATAGCAGCTTGCTAAATACATCTTTAAACATATATGTTGTCCTCAATAATTTGTCAAAACACACAAAGTACGCTGCGTCGTCCTCCAAACTCATAGTATGTCTAGAGGTTCGGGCGTCCTAGCAATAACTGTCCCTGCGAGGGGCAAAATATAAACAAAGCTAGAATGCATGTTCCATCCACCATCTCATGCTCCGGCCTTTTCCCTGTTGGTTCCCAATGCTACACAGCAAAAACAAATCAAAACAATTTATAAGACTGAATAATTTGGGGATCTCAATTTGTGGTGGAAAGTACACAAAAAACTCAGTGTATGCAATTACTAACTGGCCTAATCCCAGGTCATTGAAACATGGCAGATGGCATTCATGCGGTTTATTTCAAAATGTCTATGGTCATGTGACAGTTGGCAAAACAATGAGAAATGTAAGAGGCTATCAAAATTAATTCCACCTCATTATCAAACCAGTGGCACTGGCAACTGAGAATAAAAAAGACATCTTAATATGTCCGTTTCTTTTTTATACCGTCTTACTTAAAAGCAATGCAGGCTAACAGAAGAGGAAAAAGCAGGCAGGAAAGGTGATAAGGGAACAGCAGAGGGTGCAAGTGAGAGAAGAGGAGCGCATACTGGACTAGGAATACAGGAATATAATATTTTATCACGTTTGTTGCTTGTAATGCATATGTCTCTTGATGTTTGCTGTGAAGTTCCCTGAGTGAACAAAGAAAGGAGGATGCAGCAGCAAAGACAAAAGATGTTTTATTAGAAGGAGAGCTGAGGGTTACAGGATATTATTATTATTTATTGAGCGCGGGCCTAGCTTTGGAAAGCAAGTGGGTGTTTTACAATCATAAGTGGAAGAACATAGTGAGGGAAGCAGAGAAAACGGGAGCAGGGAGCTAACACGGGAGGGCAGGTAATTGGCAGCAAGGGATCTACATGCAATTAGGGGAGGAAACGGTGAGGAGCAGAAAACCGAATCTTGTGTAGGTTGGGGAGTGGAGAATATGTATGCGGTTTGATGAGGGACTTGGCGCAGGCAGCCAGCTGGGGTTTGAAGCCCTCTAGGTTCATAGCAGAGAGCCAGATCTTGATGTCAGGGTGTTGGTTTCTTTTGTAGTGCCTCTGCCACCTATAGGCCACTTTAAAGTGATGTGAGGGGAAGAATCAAGAAGATAAAGGGGCAGCAAGAAACATGGTAGGAGTGTATGTGGAGAGAGAATAGCATACATAACGTCATGGTGGTTGTTTGTGCAGTGCTTGTGGGGCCCTAAGTCTGCTTCAAATGACCGCAGGCAAGCAGAATACGGAAAGAGGAGAGAGTGAAGACCAGACCAATATTTTATATCCTGTTGGTCGTAATGCATTTTCATTTTCAAAATGTGAGCAGTGTAACCAAGAAGAGGATTAACAAAGTTCTCAAGACCTAGGCATAAACTTGCAAAACCAGATTTATTGTGCTCAATAAAACACAACTAGAGTGACAGCCAAGGAGGGATACATCTCTGTAAAGGTAATGAGGGCAAAGGAAATGATAGATCTCCATATGGTTCTGAACATGTCCATTATAAGCTCTTTCCTTATGTTTCACAAGTGTTTGTAGCAAGTCAAAACACAAAATGCTTTCACTCTCCTATCCTGACACGTGAATCACATTGCAGATGAATGTCGTGTGACAGTCCATTTCTTCGCCATCGGCCATTGGTGGATTTTCAGGTTGTTGACAGATCTTGCTGCCATGTCTCCTCTAGACTGCATCTGGGCAACACATCTTGGTCTTAGACACCTATGGAGCCAACGAATCAGTGCTCACACACTGCGTCAATGGTGCAAGTCCAACCAGGTCCACCTTGGGCTCTATTTGCTAGCAGCACTCTTGGATTTCCGTTTCTCTTTCTGAAGGATTAGCAACATTTCTCTATTGTCATTGATGTTCTTGTTGCTTTCACCAGATGCCGTTGGTTATCTCTTGGCTACTAGCTAGCCTTAGTCCTGTCTTGCTTAGGGTATATAAGCTGCAGCTCCACCAGCTCCTGGACCTAGGCCCCAACTGTTCTTGCCCTGAGCTCTGGTCTTTGGCTTCTGGCACTTACTCCACCTACTGCCTCCTATTGCCTTTATTGTTCTATGCACATTTTGTTTTAGCAGCCTTCGGGTTCGTCAGCTTGTATTGCCCCCTCACAGTTTCAGCCTTCTCCTAATTAATATTGTCTAGCTTTTGCCCTTCTTCCCCAGCTCTTCCAATTATTTTCATTCCTGCTTCCAGCTCATAGTTTCTTCATTGTCCTTCTTCTCCTTCCTATTGCAGATGTTCTGTTTGACCATCTTATCCTCTGCCCTCTCCATGTGTTCTGCTTTTTCACCTTCTGATCTTCCCCTGATCCCTCATAAAAGCTGCCCACACACATTGTCCTTCTTCCACCTCTCTTCTCTCCTTCCTTATGTGCTAATCACCCTCTGTCTTGTTCCTCTCCTTGGTGCTTACTCCTCTTTCTCATCCTGTGCTTACTGTCCACCTCTGTTTCCCACAATCCCCCTGCTTCTATCCCCTTCTTATATGATATGATTGTGTATAGGCGCTATATAAATAAACAGTGTGTTTCAAAGCGCTTCAATGCAAGGGAGGGAACAAGGGAAAATACAATGACATTCTTACAGGCCATGAACAGTAAGGATGTTAAATTAACTATCATACTCAGCCTGACGACATTTCAGATAGTGCAAGCGCTAAGACATAGATAAGGAAGGGAGGGGGGACGAGTGGGGAGGATATGGAAACAGACAGGCAACTACCGTACTAGGCCTGACGACATTTCAGATCGTGCTGGAGGGGATGGGGGAGGAAAAAACAAGTAAGGGGAGGGGGAGCAGACAGCCGAGGTTGATATCATACTAGGTCCAGGGACAATTCTGATAGAGTAAGTGCATAGAAGAAAGTACGGGGAGGAGATGGTAAAAGGGAGAGGAGGAAAGAACAGAAAGTAAGCAGTTAATAAGAGTGGAGAAGCAAGAGGAGAGAGCGAATACAAAGTCTGTAGTAACACATAATGTTACAAGCCAGGATACAAGATGAAGATCGAAACTGCATGATACCATGAGTACAAGATTCAAAGGAAGTCCAGCATGAGAGTTGAGAGAGGGTGACGCACCGCAAATCAATGAAGTCCATAAAAGTCAATCCAGCATTGGCCACAAGACAGTGTACAGTCTCTTATTCCTGGACAGAATTGGTGAAGAGAGAGGACCTGTGCGTGGAAATGGATTAGGCCTTCTAATCAACTGAGGCCCAATCAAACTATCATTCTCCCATGTGAGTGTTTGGACAGGCTCTGCATGCCTATGGTACGAATTGGCGGTTCGCCATCTTGTAGTCCGGCGATCCCATGGTAGCGGCTTCCCTACTCCAACATGGTGTTGTCGGTGTCTGGCAATGTGGGTTTATCTGTCTTTGTTTCTTTTTTAAACACATGAATTAATTTTTAGAGACACAAATTGGGCAGAGGAAAATCCTTATTTCAAGCATGGCAACACCACAAGACCCCAAATCACATAAGAACGGATCACACATCGCAACTGTGACTTCCCTTGTCCCAAACCACCAAGGCTTTACAACAGCACTAGGTACCTGTATAGTTGTGGCTTATGCGCCTCAAAGTAGGAGTGCTGTACTTAATTAATGAAGGGCAGCCAAAAATTGCAACGTAGGATGTGTATTTCCCCCTGGCTAGTGCTGTAATTTTTTCTGCTGCAAAAATCTCCCATATTTTCCCCCCACCACATTGGAATAAACCAGCCTTCTGGGTGCTTCCAATTGCGAGAGAGCAATATCTTGGCCGCCGGCACCAGATAAGTGAGTAGTTTTTGAGCACTTCCCGGTATACAGGAATATCCCATCTGCCTGATGACGCAGGAGGACCATTAAGGGATCCAGAGGGAGAGATACCTTGAGCATGGCTTTGATATGAGAGAACACTTCTTTCCAAAAGGTTTGGGCCTTCGGGCACAGTCACCACTTATGAAAGTAGGTACCCTGGCCTCCACATCCCCTCCAGGAACTATCTGGATATTCGTATGATTCATGTGATGAAGTTTGTGTGGGTCTTGGTACCATCTATAATAGAGTTTCCATTGGCACTCCTTATCTGTGGTGCTCTTTGGCGCATTTGGAAACTGTGGTTGCGTTCCCTAATGCAGTGTCACAAGTCCTCTTCAGTGAGGGTGCCCAAGTCACGGTCCCAGCTGCGCATATAAGACAAACTTTCCTGCAGGTAATAATGATTGAGATTCTCCATGTGCTGTGCCCAGCAAGTTATGTTAATTCCAAGGCATTGATGTCTCTAGTACCCTTCTGTTTGATCCTGGGCTGGCTAGCCCAGTGAACCAGCTGAGAATAACGGAATCTCTCACTTTCCTGTAGGGAGAACCCTTGTTTGCAATCTGCCAGCATGAAAGGGGACCCATCCTTGTTTAGCTGTCTCAATGGTCCTCCCCCAGTCCAGTGTGAGAAGGCCGTCTTTTGCAGGCCCGGAGTGAAGTCTGGGTTGCCATCAATGTGGGACAATGGGCCAAGGCCAGGTGCAGTTCCTCATCTCTTGGTCGCTGTAGTCCAACATGCATGGTATGTTTAGTAGAGGACAGAAGGGCAGATCTAGGGGAGTCCTGGGACAGTGTTGTGAAGGGGAGATTCTGCAATGGAAGCTGGGTCCGTAGTTCATCCAGCGTGGCCGGTATTGGGGAATCTATCCAGTGTTCCCATGAGAATACATGTGAAAGTTGGGAGGCCAAATAGCCTCTACATGCGTCTGGAACTCACAAACCCCCTGGGTGTTCCCTTCGCAAAAGGACCTTGTTCACCCTTGGCTTGCTATGCTGCCAGATGAAGTTTGAGAAGCTTCCCTTGCAGTGCGTGAAGTTTCTGTACAGAAATGTTAGTGGAGAGGACTGCAAAGTGATAAAGAAGTTTAGGGATCTTGGTCATTTTGATTGGCGTCACCCACCCCAGCCACAAGATTTGCTTGTCCCACCATTTCAAATTAGGCTAAATGCTGGCAAAGAGAGAGGGGTAGTTGATGTTGTGTGCGTGTCTTTGATTCTACTAGGAATTAATGCAATCTTGTTTCCAAGGAATCGGGCACAGCGCAAGTTGGAGACTGAATTTCGAAGGGATTGTGTCCTCTGACGTACTCCATATCTATGACGGGTAATCACCACAGCTGTGCTGCTTCGGAAAATTGTCTGCGTCATGCGTTGATGACGTCGATATGCCGTCCTCGAGGGCCTCCATCGAGCCGACGTCACCGGATGTTATAAGTAGGATGCCCGTAGCCTCAGTTCTGTTATTTCCGCGAACGTGTTCGCTTCGGAGATCTCGGTGCGCCTCGGTTCTTCTGAGTTATTTCTCTATCGGTTCTTCGAACCTGTTCGTTTTGTGAAGTTCGTTATGTCTTTGTCTTCTACCCCGCGGCCGGGTTTCAAGAAGTGTCGGGACTGCGGTTCCAAGATGTCGCTGATGACCTGCACAACGCCTGCCTCTGGTGCCTCGGTGAGGACCACGCCACGGACGATTGTGACGAGTGCCAGTCGTTAACATCGAAGGCCTTGCAGGAGCGTAAGAAGAAGCTTTCTGTCGGTAAGGTGTCCAAGCTCTGAAAATCGTAATCCGCTGGGCTGTCGACCAACGATTCGAGGGGCGACTCTCTGCATCGTCGGCGTAGGTCTAGGGGGTCTCGGTCCCGGAGTGGGTCTCGCCATTCCTCTGCCTCTTCGAGGCACTTGCAGAAGCGCCGTCAACAGTCGCCTTCCCCGTCCGAGGACACCGCCCATCGGCGGGTTGCTTGTCCCAACAAGCACTCTACTCCTGCGGAATGGGAGGCATTTCGCGAGAAAATGTTGGTGATTTTTGAATCACAGGGCTCTGGTCCGTCCGCGCCTTCGAGAGAAGCCGGCCGTGACCGTGCTAGAGCCACCGCTTGCACGCCTTCGGGCTCGGGTGGTCGGCACGATCGAGAACCTTCACTGTCTCGATCGGACAAGGTGGATCCCTCTAGCCATGCCCGCTCCAGGTCCCGGTCCTCGACGCCTTCGAGACCGTCGGTGGCTGTCCGGTCTTCTTCGAAGATGTCGACGCCATCGGCACCATGTCCGTCGAGAGATTCACTCGAGGCTCCGGCTCTAAGAAAACCCTCGACGCCATTGGCGCTGAGGCCCTTCCAAGGACACGCTCGGGGCTCCGCCCTCGAGGCCTGTGTCGAAGCCATCGGCGCTATGCTCGACGTCAACGCCTTTCGAGGATGCTTTGTCGGAGGTTCCCCGTGTGTCGGTGGATACCCAGAGGAAGGCCCTAAAGAAGTCAGTGAGGCCTATCTGCCCTCTCCCTAAGCCCCCCTCTGGCAGCCATCCTCAGATTTTTACCGCACGTTCAAGTCTTGGGAGTCCTCGTGCTTTAGCTCTCGAGTTTTTGCTGCGTTTTCGCGCTTTTTCAGGAGATTTTCTCATTTTTTCGGTTTAATCGAGCCTCAAGCTCCACTGTTTCTACTTCCGATAACGGGGACCCGTTTCGGAATTCTACGCCCCTCAAGGGTAAAGTTTTCATCGCGTTTACGCTTCTTGGAGGATTCCAGAAGATCTGCGGCCTACCTCAACGGACATGGCCCAGGACAAGGGAAGCTCGACGCCCGGATCCAAGCTGTTCAGGTGCTGCCCTGGATGTGGATTACAGAATATTTTCAAGGAGGACGAGCATTTGCAATGTCTCTACTGCCTTCATGAGGACAAGACGCACGTGGAGAAGGACTGTGTGTTCTGCAAGAACCTTTCGGAACGGACCAAGCAAGATCGTCGTTCCCGCCTCGCCGCCTGGCTGGAGAAGGGCACAGCAGGTGAGAAGGCGAAGAAAAAGTCTGAGCGGGCTTCTAAGTCCTGTGAGGGCGCCCCGGCAACGGGGGCCCAACAGAAGGCCAAGCACCGCGAGTCCGCAGGCACCGGGAGCGCCGAAAAGTCGGGCTCTTCGGCTGCCAGGCAGGGCGCGACTTCCCCAGCACGTTCAACCACGAGCCAGCGCTCTGGTTCGGGGAAGAGGAAGTCTGAAAACCCGGGTAAGCTGCTGGAGCGGCCCCGGTCCATCTCGAAGGGACCCGAGGGGGAGCGAGGCGCTGACCCTCCCCCCAAGGCGAAGGCCCAGGACGCACCTAAGGTGGTGAGGGCTTTGATCCAGCCGGCAAAGGCCTCTATCGACGTGGTCGCTGCGGCCCTGGCGAAGCCGGCTGAGACTACGCCAGTGGAGACGGCCTCTGGGCCCAGAGTATCCCTGCCACCACGGAGGGAATCCTCTTTCCAGTCCATCGTTAAGACCCCCTTGAAGACCCCGGCGGGAAAAGAGGGGGCGGGGCCGGTGGCCATTACAGACTCGGAATCGGCCTCTGAGGAGGATCTGGTGGAAACCGTGAAGGGCCTCAACGAGAGTTTTGAGAAAGTTCGATCCCAGGGGAAGGATCCTGCTGAGGAGATCGAAGATAGCGAGGATGGCGACGACGACGAAGGCCCGGTGGAGCAGCCGTTCCTCCCGTCGCAGCCATTGCCAGAGCCTCAGGATAGCTCGGCGGCCATTTTGTTGGCAATCTAATCCTTATGTACTGAGATAAGGACGAGGTTACCAGGTTACCACAGACCCCGACGGAGGATCCAGGACCGTCGGGAAGCCCCCCGAACAAGCAGACGAGAGTCCATCCCGCTCCGCCCTTTGTGCCCACAAGGCCTGTGGACCCCTCATCCCCCTCGCCTGACCCTCGGGATGATACGGCGACGGGGACGGACGACGGCGGTGGCGATGATACGACGGACATTCCTTCATCGCCTCCCCCTCGGGCCTCACCGCCCAACGAAATTGGCTGCTTTCACGCCATGATAGCCAGGGTGTCCGAGCTCTTCCAACTCTGCCCGGAGGAACAGAAAAAGGAAGGCTTTCTTTATCAACGATGGGCGGCCAAGAGAAAGACGGTCCTGGCAGTGCCGTTGCTCGACATCTGGGACGAAGGGCTGGCTGTCCTCAAGAACCCTTTTACGACGCTCGCCAAGAGGGACAGGTACGAGAAGAAGTACCGGGTCCTCGACGCCGCCCCCTTGTACCTCAGGGCCCAGCCTACGCCGGAATCGGTCGTCTCGGCAGTGGCCAAGAAGAAGGCAGCGGGTGCGGCAGCATCAACTTCCACTTCCATGGGACGACTGGTCATTTCGTCGGCGGCGAAGACGATTAAGGCGGCCAATGCCTTAGCGATAGTGGCCCGTTACGACAGGGAGCTTTGGTTCAAGTTAGCTCCCCTGCTGGACTTCCTGCCGGACGACAAGAGAGCGGAAGCCCTACAGATCCTTCAGGAAGGCGAGGTGGCGTCGGATCACGCCATAATGGTGGAAACGGACATTGCCGATACTGAATTTCACCAGATGGGCAACGGGGTTTGCCTACGACGACGAGGGTGGCTCAAGGCGACGGACTTCCGCCAGGACATTCAGACCAGAGTGTTGGATATGCCGTTTGACGACAGCAACCTTTTTGGGAAGATGGTGGATGAGTCGCTCCATGCCATCAAGACAGACTCGGAGACAGCCCGGGCCCTAGGGGTACTTCAACAACAACGGCCCAAGGGATCCAGCGGTGGCTCTTCTACATACCGCCAGGCGGCCCGCTCCTCGTCCCAGGAGGCCTACAGAGGTCGTGGCAAGCAAGGAGGATCCCGCCGTTGTCGTCAAGGAGGCCAAGGTGGCAAGGCCTCCTCCAAGCAGGACTGACCCGGCCATAGCGTCGGGCCCCCACCGAAGCAGCCCAGTGGGAGGCCGGCTGAAGAAGTTCGTCAGCGTGTGGGAGTCCATCTCCACCGACTGTTGGGTGCTGGACATCCTGGCCAACGGGCACTCGCTGGAATTCCAAAAGAAGTGTCCTCGCATTCCTCCCGTGGCCAGGAAGGAGAATCTCTTCCCTCAACTGCTGTTGGAGGTAAGGGCGATGCTCAAGAAAGGTGCTATCGAGCTTGTCCCGAGGAGGCTCCGGGGCTCCGGAGTGTACTCAAGGTACTTCCTCATCAAAAAGAAGACAGGCGGTTGGCGCCCCATCCTGGACCTGCGTCGGTTAAACAAGTACATCAAGGCACAGAAATTCAGGATGGTCACCCTCCAGCACGTGCTGGGTCAGCTGGAGGAGGGCAACTTCCTATCGTCGTTGGACCTGGAGGATGCTTACTTCCACATCCCCATTCTAAAAGGACACAGAAGGTTTCTCAAGTTCGTGGTTCAGGGACGCCACTACCAATTCAGAGCCCTGCCGTTCGGATTAAAGTCGGCACCCAGGGTATTCACCAAGTGACTGGCACCAGTGGCTGCGTGGCTGCGCCTGCAGGGGATCCACGTCTACCCCTACCTGGACGACTGGCTAATACGTGCAAGGACAAGAGAACTCGCTGTCGAACACACAGCGAGGACCATCCGGCTGCTCACGGTACTGGGATTCGCCATCAACTACCCCAAATCCCCTCTGGTTCCATCGCAAGTAGCACTGTTTCTGGGAGCGAAGCTCGATACAGTGGGGCAATTGGCCTCCCCGTCGGAGGAGAGGACGAAGGCCATTTTGGGCAAGGTGCAACGCCTGCTAGCCACGGACGTGGCCAGGGTGAGGTCCATCAAGTCCCTCCTCGGGATGATGTCCTCATGCATCTACCTTGTACCCCTTTGCAGACTTTGGATGCGTCCGCTACGGGAGTTCCTTGACGCCCGCTGGTTTCAGGCGACAGGCTGCTTCGAAGACAGGATCCCTCTCGACGAGGAGTTCCGTCGGGCGATCCTATGGTGGGGTACCCTTGCGCACCTCACGGCAGGCACGGACTTTCAGACTCTGGCGTTTCAGGAGACGGTGACGACGGACGCCTCCCTGGAGGGTTGGGGGGCCCACACCGGAGATCTCCACGCAAGAGTCCTTTGGCTCCCGGAGGAGAGGTCTCTCCACATCAACATTCTGGAGCTTCGAGCAGTGTTCTGGGCACTCAAGTCGTTCCTTCTGTCCCTCAAGGACAAAGTGGTGAGGATCTTCACCGACAACACCACCACGATGTTCTTCATACGGAAGCAGGGAGGCACCAGATCCCCAGCCCCATCCAAGGAGGCCCAGGATCTGTGGCACTGGGCCGTCGCCCAGGGGATGTTTGGTTCCCTTCCACTTGGCAGGAATAAAAAACACCATCGCCGACTCACTCAGCAGGGAGCTGCGCTCGTGCCACGAGTGGGAACTACGTCAGGACCAGGTGGATCGGCTCTTTCGACGTTGGGGCAAACTCCGGATCGACCTTTTCGCGACGGCGACAAACTCCAAGTGCCAGAGGTTCGCCAGCAGGTTCCCGCAGCCGAGGAGCATGGGCGATGCTTTCTCGTTCCCTTGGGATGGCCTGTTTCTATACACGTTCCCTCTGTTGCCGTTGCTGCTCCGTCTCATCAACCAACTCAAGAAGTCCAGGTGCAGAATGATCCTCGTCGCACCGGCGTGGCCAAGGCAGATCTGGTTCCCGGACCTTCTGGACTTGTCAACGTCCCCACCAGTCAAGCTGCCAGCGGACGCAGATCTTCTCTCCAGAGAAGGAGGCGCCATTCTTCATCACGACCCAGAGTCGCTGAACTTGCAGGCCTGGCTCCTGCAGCACTAGAGTTTGGAGGGTACGATATCCCGTCTGACTGCAGAGAGGTTCTTGCAAAAGCCAGGCGTCCTCAACTCTCAAGTGCTACAGACATAAGTGGAAGAGGTTCTCTGTCTGGTGCCGTGCACAGAAGATTAACCCTCTGCGGATTACGGCCCCTCAAGTACTGCCATACCTACTGTCAGTGGCCAAAGGTGGACTGGCTCACGCCTCCATCAAAATACATCTGGCTGCCATCTCCCGATATACCAGGACTACGGGACGGGCGTCCTTGTGGTCTCATCGCCTGGTGAAGGAATTTATGAAGGGACTATTCCGATCGTTCCCACCGGTGAAGGCTCCAGCCCCGGCGTGGGAGCTTAATGTGGTGCTGACCAGGCTCATGGGGGCCCCATTCGAGCCTATGCATTCGGCGCCTTTGAAGTTCCTGTCGTGGAAGACCGCGTTCCTCGTGGCCATCATCTCCGCACGACGAGTGGGAGAGATCCAGGCCCTATATTGCAAGCCTCCATACTTGACTTTTCACGACACGAGGGTGGTGCTGAAGACGCACCCCTCCTTCATGCCCAAGGTGCCGTCGGACTTCCACCTCAACGAGCCCTTGGTGTTAACAGTTTTCTTCCCATCGCCTTCGACGCCGGCCGAGAGGACTCTGCACTCGCTGGATGTAGCTAGAGCGCTGAAGTTCTACGTGGACCGCACGAAGAGTTTTCGGAAGACGTCACAGCTGTTTGTGAACTTTGGGACGGTGAATCAAGGGAAGGCTCTCTCGAAGACTTCCATTTCCAGATGGCTCTCCAGCTGCATCATGCACTGTCACCGGTTGGCAAACCGACCGCTGCCCGGCCGTCCGAGAGCCCATTCGACCAGAGTGATCGCTGCTACCACGGCGTTGCTGTCTGGTGTGCCCCTGCTGGACATCTGCAGGGCTGCTACGTGGAGGTCGACGCACACCTTCACACGATTCTACTGCGTCGATCGGGACTCCAGGGAGGAGTCCAGGGTCGGCCAAGCAGTGCTGCGCAACCTGTTTGCTCAAGGTGAGCCTGGTGAGGAGGTAAGAGATGCTTAATGTTGAGTTGTTGTATTGCTTAATGTTGAGCCTGTTGCCACCTCCCGAGGTTGTGCATGTGTGTACTGCTATGTATTCTTTTATTCATGAGCATGTGAATCCATGCCAGACCCCATGCTGGAGAAAGAACAAGTTACTTACCTGTAACTGTTGTTCTCCAGCATGGGTCTGGCATAGATTCACATGCAAACCCTCCCGCCTACCCCTCTGTGGCTCTTCACTTGGTCATACTGCCACTTTACGTGCTACCAAATCTGAGGATGGCTGCCAAAGGCGGGGCTTAGGGAGAGGGCAGTCATTGGCTGGGGGCAGTATGACCCAGAGATCAGTGATTGGTTACGACTAAGAAAGGCAGATCAGAAACAAAACTGATACTGATTTTTTCTTTACCGAGGATTTCCAGCCTGACGGGGAATATTCATGAGCATGTGAATCCATGCCAGACCCATGCTGAAGAACAACAGTTACAGGTAAGTAACTTGTGCCTTCTTACCTGGTAACATTCTTTCGATGGGATGGTCCGACGACGTATTCCTTATTGCTCCCTCCCTCCCTCCCTGCCTGCCCTGCTACAGAATTTATGCGATTGCAGCTTACGTTTCCGCAAGGCTTTCTGTGGTCATACTGGCAGAAGATTGGTGCCACACGTTCTGGGAAAAAACTACAACTGAGGCTACGGGCGTTGTGCGTCCCACTTATAACATCCGGTGACGTCGGCTCGACGGAGGCCCTCGAGAACGGCGTATCGACGTCATCGACGCAGGACGCAGACGCCGAAAATGTTCCGAAGCAGCACAGCTGTGGTGATTACCTGTCATAGATATGGAATACGTCGTCGGACCATCCCATCGAAAGAACGTTACCAGGTAAGAAAGTAACTTGGTCTTCTCCCGGGACAAGGACATCGTCAGCATACAGGTAGATTGTATACTCCTGGCCCTGCAGCTGTATCCCTCTGATGTGGCTATTGCGTACTCGGATCGCCATTGAGAGGGCAAAGAGTAGAGGGGACAGTGGGCACCCCTGTCTAGTACCTCTGGTTACCCACACCGGTGGGGTAAAATGCCCATTCATCACTATCCGGGTGGTTGGTGTGGAGCAGTTTGCTAGTAGGTAAGCATAGAATGTCAGGACACAGCCCACTCGGTAGAGAAGGGCTTTGAAGTAGGACCATTCAAGGCAATTGAATGCCTTATGGGCATCAAGAGCTATGATCCCTACCTTGAGCCCCTGTTTCTCTGCGACCTCCACCAGGTTTAGGGTTTTTCTGGTAATATCTTGGGTACATCGCCCTGTGATGAAGCTTGTCTGATCCTGATGGACTAGTGACGGTAAGACAGTCATCGGATGTGTGGCGAGGATTTTGGAGTATTATTTGGCATCGTTATTGTTGAGGGTGATTTGGCGGTAGGTATTCAAAAGTGTTGGGTCTTTATTAGGTTTCAAGATTAGAATCGACTGGGTTGTGGTCCCTGCTTCTGGGAATTTATTGAAAAGCCGGGCGAGGTTTGGGGATAGAATCTTGCAATATGTATTCTAGAATTCCGTGGTGAACCCGTCAGGGTCCGGGGTCGTGTTCTTAAGAGACTTAATAGCGGCTATGACCTCTGCTTCTGTTATAGGCTGGTCTAATTGTACAACGGCCATAGCGAACAGCGGTGGGAAATTGGCCAGATTCAAGTAATCCTACAGGTCCGCCTCGCCGGGAGGGACGGCTTTGTTGGGCATTACATGTTATTTATGGACCCAGCAGAGCATGCGATGTTCGTCTTTGCATAAGACCTATCGTCTTTGGTGTAATAGTATTGCTTAACCCGTAGTAAAGCCTGTGAGGTCTGCTCCACGAGGTGCGCTTTTAACTTGACTCTAGCGATTTTCAACTGACATATGGCATTTAGGGAGCCCGAGAGTTTATGCAGTGTTTCCTTGGCCTGAACTTCTGCCCCGAGTTCCAATCGTAGGCTCATCCTGGCCTTCGTTTAGGCTGACGTCAGTTTCAAGAGTCCGACCCTTCACCCCTAATCACCTCCTTCATTGCGTCCCAGATCAGGCTACAAGAGATAATGTTAGTGAGGTTAGTTTCAAAATATGAAAGGAGCGCTGCTTTTATCTCCTGTTGTATAACTGTGTCTTTCAGTACCGGTCTGTATAGTCTCCAAGATCGTTGCTGCGGGGCGACAAGCCTGAGACAAATAGGGACATTGTCACTTGTGCATAATCAGAAAGTGCTGTATCATGAATGAGGGCCTCGGGGATAGCAGGAATCGGAAAAGAGGAGATCAAGATCGTGCCAATACGGGAGAATCCCTTGCGTACATGGGAATAGTGTGTAATATCTCTCATTTAGTCATTATGGAACCTCCAAATGTCAATCAGGTTCAACTCTCGAAGTACCCTGGCAAATGCCAGGGAGTTTTAGGTATTGCTCAGTAGCGGGTGGCAGGGTCTGATCTGTGGGCTAGATTGAAGTCGCCTCCTATAACAAGAGCCCCTTCAGCGAAGGACTGTAGGCAGTTTAATAGATCTACAAGGAAGAGGTCCTGCCAGTCATTCGGCGCATAAACCCCCACAAATGTTAAAGTGTTCCCCCGAAAGTTCCCCTTCACCCCCAGAAACCTCCCGTTCGGGTCTGTCAAGATCCCCGACTTCATGAAGGGGATGATTTTGTTTATTAATATCACCACTCCCCTTTTCTAACCCCCCACCCACCCACCCCTTCTAGGTCCTGCACCGATGCTGGGATTCCTCTGTTGCGTATATTGTTTTGACAGGAGCAATTCTCTGAATCTTCGTGTTTAGTTGCTAGTGAGGACGCCTTGTCTTCAAGATGCTCAGTTTGCTGGGCCCATTCCCCAGCTTCGTAAAACAGCTCATACAGGGAACTTTAAGCCTCTTCAATATGCCGTTTGGTGGCATCCACTCGCTTACCCATTGATGCAATTTTACCCGGCATCTCTGGCAGGCTTCCTTGGATCGCTGACTTAATTTCGGCAAGCCATGATTGAAGTTCTGTTTTCGTGGCCCACTCTGGATCTTAGGGTGAAGGGTTTTCTCCATGGACTTGAGCAATAGTGGTCCGGCACTTCTTCCCCATGTCTTGAATGTGTAGAAGAGACGCGATGCCCCAGATTTCTGTGCCTTCCCTGATTTCGCAATAACGAAGGTACAAAGGGAGACCAGCTGGACCGGGCCCACAGGCCAGGTGAGCGCGCCAGACCTCCAGGTTGATGCCAGGAGCAAGGACCACTGCAGTGCTATGCAGGATTCAGAAAAAGTTAATGTGGCTCGGGGGGGGGGGGAGTCTCTCTTATTGGGAAGGCTCAGCAGGTCTCCATGTCCGGGGAGACCGGCATCTCCAATGTTCACAATAAATCGCACGTTGGGGCCAACCAGGCATCAGACCCACGGGGCAGGCCTCCCTCGTCGGATCCCTCGCCTCTTGGATCTAGAGGCAGGAAGGGAGGGCACTCTTCCAGCAAAGACTTCATGGTTTAACAGTAAGGTCCCCCCCCCCCCCCCCCCCCCCTCACAGAGTCCGCAGTAGGACCACTGGTGTTATTGCGAATGCAGTCCGGTCAGAAGGTGGGCTTATCTGGGCCAGGACACTTCCCTACTCACCTCTACAGGCACTGGGTTCAGCTTGCAATATTCACGTTGCTGGACGCCAGCATGGCTTGGGCCTCCCCTCAGATCCCAGCAACAGTCATACAACAAGTGTCTCCCGACCTGGAAGCCACTTCCACGAGAGGTAAACATCACACCAGTGCTCTGGGTGTCCGCTCCAGCCCGTTAACGCTGGCTGGCAGGGAGAGGACGTATTTCTCGCAACCAGGCGAGTTGCCGCAGCAGCCCAACAAGCCTTGGGTGTTACTGCATCCACAGCCGTGGTTTTCAAAAGAAATGCCCGCCATGAAGCAGGGGCTTCATCTGTCGTTATCCCTGCGGTGCAGGAGTCACTCGGGCGGCCATCTTTCCTCCTCGCCCACCAGGACACGCTTCCCAGCTGTCTGTTTTTCTTCCATTTTCAATTCCTTGACTGCGAGCCAATGCTGGTTAGCATCATGGTCCCATTTCACAAACCACTTCTGCGATGCCATAAACCAAACTCTGGCTCATGGGATGTTGCGAGACACCAGCTCGCGAAACCCTGGCAGAACAGGGGTTCATGGGCCACTCTCTCGCTCTGGCAGAGTATGTCTGTGAACCCTAGGAATCCAAAGCATTTCTCAGTTTTACAGTGCCTCATTCTGTACAACACTTTGAAGCTTTGAGAAGAGGAGGCCTCCTGGGATCCTCCAAATACCTTCATTAGTTTAACATCACTCGGGCGTTCTTTCTTGGCCCCCAGGGTCTCACGAGCCTCTATTCCTAGGTTAAAACAAAGGTGCAGTGGTGGCATAGAAGGGAGCGAGAGGGAGTAGGAGAGCGAGATGGCGGACATTTGATTTTATATTAGTAGCATGTAACTGCGCAATGCTGAAACGTGCATTACATATGTGGGGTCTGGCACCCTATGAATACGCAACTTTTGAATGCGTGCACCTGACACTAGTGTATTTAAGGGCATAGCCAGGACGTAATTTTCTCTGGCACAAGGCCCCCATGAAATGCGCATGGCACTCTTGTGAATGTGGTGATCTGCACATGTCAGAGAATGCCATGTAAAAAAGAACATCACTGTTATTCTTTGCCTGTTTCATCGTGAATCAAGCGTATGCTGTGCGCTGCAGCTGCTACACAACTGATGACCATTCAGCAGGAGAGAACCATAGCTTGTCCTAATGTATAGGAAAAGAGGTGAAAATTCAAAACCTACCCAAGACAAAGCACTGAAGTGCATCCAGCATATTGAGCTGGCTCTAGTCTAAAAAAATAAAACTATATATATATAATTATTATTCCATTCACTTCACGTTATGAAATTCCAAAATGAAAGATGATTACAAAGAAAACGAAACCTCCTTAAGCCCCTCTCAGACAATCGAGTCTATGGTAATCACGCACACATTATGCGCCCTCTCTACATTCCAACTCTGAACTTGGACTGCAAGCCGTTACAGAAAGGGAAATATCGACACATTAGCACGTTCTTGGAATGTGTTGAGTGGAACAGCCAATCAAATTTCTCAGGATATGGTGGATCTTGTGTATTACGCTGCTGAAGTTTCTCTCCAAACAAAGCGCAGTCAACGCACACGCTCTCAGCAGAGTGACAACTACTGACTGGCTAACCATTAGGAGAGGGATGACCACATCGGAAGATTATTCTGCAAATAGCATTTATGACTTAGGAAACATGTATTAATGTAGTTGTCGAACCTCACTGTGCTTATGAGCCCCTTGAATTTATCTCGAGCATAACCGTGGAATGAGCGCCAGAAATTAGCGTTATTGGCCTACATTCTTATGGACTGAGGGGGATGGGGGGGGGGGAGTTATTATGGTGGGATAATGATCTGCCACCAACTGCCTCGAGCCCTAGGTTGGGGGTAGGGTCATTATACCAAGCGATAATGATCCATCCCAAGGTCTTTAAGGCTATTAGCACATGGTGCTAGTGTATGTTTTGGAGATGAAGCAAAACATTTGACTTTTAAGCGGGAGTAAAGGAACTAGACAACATTAGTTCGTACATTTAAATGTGGTTTTATTTAGTAGTATTTAAATAACATGCTTGTCTTCACAAGACAAGCATTTTAATTGCACCTTGGGTCAAGTGGAAATGGTTTAATGTGAGCATACGTTAGGTCGCATGCAAAGATAAAAGGTTGCTCCATAAGAAAAAAAAGTATTAGTTTCCAATGTTATAGCTTTCTCTATGATACCACATGGCATTTATAACGCGCTTATACACAAGTGTTTCAAGGCGCAACGAAGAGACAACGATCTTACTAGGCCAGGTGACCTTGAGATCGCACAAGTGTAGGGGAAGGAGAAAAGTGCTGGGGGCAAGGTGGAGGGGGCAGTGCAGTACATGGGATCAACGTTAAAATAAATAGAATGCATAAAAGCAAAAAGTAAAAGTGCGGCCAGCTGGTGAAAAGTGCAAGGGTACGTGCTGATGTGTTAAACGACCTCATGCAGCAAAAAAAAGGACCTCCCAGAGAGGAAGTCTCTTGTAGAAAAGAATCTTGCCTGGAAATTGCATTGGTGTTTCCGTATCTGCTTCTCAAGACAGAATGTTTAGAATGCAGGCAATGCCAGTAGTTATTCTGTTTGACTGAGAGGAGGTCAATAACAATCTCCGTGTGCCCACACTGTATATTCTAGATACATATAATTCATAAACTTTTATACAGTGTTTGTGACTTCATCTGCTCAGAAAACCACCACTACGCAATGTAATTGTCTTCCTGTTGTTCTCATCTGAAACCAACTTTGGAGTTGTATGATGTGAAGAAAATGTAATTAAACACATGTTTTGGAAAACACGACATTTGATTTTCAATGCTCTGCAGTACGCTGAATCAGTATGTTCAATGTATTTTGAGTATCTGAGGTATGTTTTCATATTTCCCTAGTTTTCCCACATGTGCTTTTCGGTATGCAGAGGGCCGCATAGGCAGGCACGGATGCCCACATCTTTTGAGTTATGTACAACAATACTAGCAATGTTTTGTGTACCTAAACGCTGTAAAATAGTTAATTTTTCGGTTAATCTCTACAGAGTTGATATACCCGGCTTTTAATAATGAACAGTTTGAATTCCATAAAGTGACATTTTTCACATCGGTTTATGATTGAATCGTTAACTCCCGTTTCAAGGGCTGTAACGGGTGGTAATGCCCGGAGTCTGAGTTAATGACCAGAGCGTAGCGAGGACGAACAAGCCTAGGAACAGGTGGTTAACGCTATTAGCACCTGTCCCATGGGCTGCCATGGGGCTAATTTAAAGTATTTTCTTTCTGTGAATGTTTATGCAAAGAAAATATTCTACGAACATGGCCGCCATGTAAAAGGAAGGTGGGTCTCTGTACTGAGCCAAACGATACAGAGCAGAAGGAGCTGTAGCAGCAGCTGTGGTGTTGGCACTCGCCGCTGTAATGAAATAAGTGGGGAGGGAGGATTGAAAAATAAGGGAACGTAGTGGGGGAGATGGAGGGCAGACAAATCGGCCTGTTATGTTCCGCCCTGCGTCCCGCTATGCGGTGACGCAGGGCGTGCCTAATAAAAGCCCTGCCCCCGCGCTCGGGAGGCAGTTCCGGGGCAGACCATCCACACATGTGCGTGTGATTCATTGAAGCTCCCGCTGGAGCTGCGCCACAGGCCGTGCGGCCTAGCCTAACCCCGCCAGCCCTCGCGCGCGCACGCCGAGGGCTGGAACATAACAATGGCGACGAGGTGGAACGAGGACCAACACGCGCTCAGCGTTCACGGTGCCTAGATGGCCCGCAGCCATCGCGGCGAAATTTTTGGACACCCGGTGGGGGGGGTCGCACACGTGACCCACCCCCCAAAAAAAACATTTTTTTTTCCTTCTCTCTTCTCATCATCACTCGCCCTCTAAGTGCCGGCCGGGCAGTGTGGAGCCATCTGACATCTGGCCTCCCACACTAGGGGCACCAACAAGAAGTGGCATCGGAACCACATGGAAAAACCAGCACCTGAATTTTCCGCCACAGCGGTTGGATACCACAGCAACTCCAGGGAAGGCCCAACTTCACCGCGCTAGTGGTTGCCCGCAGATCTCACGCCAGCACTGACCAGGTACACGTCGACATGGTGGCCGGTACGTCCACCCCTGGGCCCACCACGCCGTACAGAATTGCGGCAAACCTATTGCTGACGTCCCCACAGCCTCGCACACAAGGAGGCTCATCGACACTGGTCCAGCCTTTTGACCCCTTTACCGACCCATCTTCGAGTGGACCCAGATGGCAGCTGTGGATCCAGAAATTCGAGATGGCGATGGAGTGCAAAGATGTGACGTCGGCCAGGAAGATGAAGGCGCACCTACTACTCAGTGTGGGTGACGAGGTACTGCGCATTTTCAACTCCTTGAATGTTGCCGATGGCCAAGATGCGTACCAAAGCGCAAAAGATGCCCTAATGGCTCACTTTCTCCCCCAACTGAACCCGGACTATGAGACTTTCATTTTCTGCACCACCATACAGGCAGCGGACGAGACCCTGGATGCCTACCACACTCGGTTAAGAAAATTGGCCATGTCCTGCGAGTTCACAAATGTTGAGAGGGAGATCAGGAGGCAGATCATTAACTGCATACAATCAGAAAAACTAAGGCGCCTAATACTCAGCGAGAGAGGCATCCCCCTGCAACGGATCCTTGAACTAGGACGACAAAAGGGAACTAGCCCACACCAGAGCGGCCAACATGGAGGTCACACTGCACAGATTGCAACCTGCTCTCAACACAGCCATGGTGGCCCAGATCACCAACAAACAATCCTCGAGGGATGAATACAGTGGGGGCTATGGCCAGAACAGGTGGCAACCGCACATTCCTGGGCCCACAGAGTGTGGCTGGTGTGGTGGCCCATGACATGGCCGCCACAACTGTCCTGCGCAAGGCACCGCCTGCGGCGCCTGCGGCAGGAAGGATCATTATGCAAAGGTGTGCAGATCATCGGGCGCCTCCACGCAGCCCCCACAGAACCTTCCAGAAAAAAACGCGACCAAGAAAAAGAAGCAAGCCAGTGCAAGGAGGGTCGCAGTGGCCAACTCTTCCACGGAGGAAGAAGGGGATAATGTCTCGATAGGGCAGCAGGATCCCGCCAAGGGCAACGAGAGGAAAGGAAGAAAGATATACCTGGTGTCCCCATTAAGCCAAGGTCAAGAAACACAAAGAAAATCGGTCCGAAGGCACAAGTGCATGGTCACCGTCCAAGACCAGCGCATTCTCATGACCATTGACACCGGCGCTTCGGTGAATGTTATGCCCACAAGCATATTCCAGACTCTAAAGCCTCAACCAGTCCTGAAAAGCACAGACACGCTGTTGTATGCATACGGGAGCTGGAAGCCCCTACCAGTCATGGGCAGGTTCCGCACCACGCTGGAGCATGGCGAAAACAGACTATGGTCGAAAGTCTGTCGTGAAGGCAGGAATTGAAAGCCTCCTGAGTGGGGACGCAGCAGAAGATCCTGGGGGTGGTCAAATTCATCTGCCATATCGATGAGGCCGAAGAGGTGGAGAAAATGCTGAATCAATACCCCAAGCTGCAAGATGGAATAGGCTGCTTGAAGGGCAAAACCATCAGGCTGCACATTGACGAAACAGTACAGCCGAAAGCCGTACGGCATCGGAGGACACCTTTCCACATGAGAGAACAAGTGGAGCAGGAACTCAAGGCTCTGGAGGAAGCTGGCATCATAGAGGCGGTTACAGGGCCCACACCATGGGTCTCCCCGATGGTCGTCACGCGAAAGCCTAAACAGCCCGGAAAGGTCCGGATTTGCATTGATATGTGTCTACCTAACACTGCCATCAAACGAGAATGCCACATCACCCCAACGATCGACGAAATCGTGGCGGACCTCACAGGGTCTTGTGTATTCTCGAAAGTTGACTTGAAGGCGGGGTATCATCAACTCAAACTCCACAGAGACTCGCGCTACATCACAACATTCTCAACGCATTTGGGGTTAAGGAGATACAAACGCCTGAGCTTCGGGATCTCGTTCGCTGCTGAGGTATTCCAGCAAACTATCCAGGAGGTCATCAGGGGCATCCCTGGGGTCCTCAACGTGAGCGACGACATTCTGATTCACGTCCCCGACAAGAAGGAGCACCTCAAGAGGCTTCATACCCTACTGGGTAGACTACAAGAGGCTGGACTGACCATACACAGGGAGAAGTGCGAGTTCCTCAGATCGGAAATCACCTTCTTTGGTTACAAGTTTGGCAGCACGGGCATCTCCCCTGATCCCCAGAAGGTCGCAGACATCCAGGCGGCAAGCCCACCGATGACCCCCACAGAAGTACGCAGTTTCCTAGGGATGGCAACCTACTGCGGGAGGTTCATTCGAAACCTGGCCACCCTATCTGAGCCACTACGGGAACTGACGAAAGCAAACGTCAAGTGGGACTGGGGGCAGAAGTGCCAAGACTTGTTTGAAAGTATTAAAGAATCCCTGTCCGTCGACACCAAGATGGCGTATTACAACACCGAGCTGCCCACAGAACTGTTTGTGGATGCAAGCCCCGTTGGGGTCGGTGCCATCCTAATGCAGGTGACGAGAGAAGGGGAGAAAAGACTGATAGCCTACGCCTCGAGAGCCCTCACGGAAACCGAACAGAGGTACTCCCACATTGAGAAAGAGGCCATCGCCGTGCTGTGGGGGTGCAGGTACTTTCAACTTTACCTATATGGGCGGCGGTTCACAGCAGTCACCGACCACAAACCCCTACTACCCATCTTCATGGGAACGTTGTCACACCCTCCGGCACGGATCACCAAATGGCTACTACATCTCCAACAATACGACTTTGATCTCATCTACCAACCAGGCAGTGGAAACCCCGCGGACTTCCTTTCGAGGCATCCGCGAGCGGCAACACAACAAGAGATCCAAGTGGCCGAAGAGACAGAGGAACATATATGCCAAGTGGTTCGCGCAATGAGACCAAAGGCGGTGAGCATCGAAGACATCGAGGCAGAAACTAACAAGGATCCCTGTTGCAATCTAGTGAAAGATGCCATAATCTCAGGGGACTGGAAAACCTTCATGAGACACACACACAACAGAACAGCGGAAGCAAAAGGGTTTCTGTCCGGCATGTTTACCGTCCGGCAAGACTTGTCAATCACAGAAGGCGGAGTGATACTAAGGGGTAACCGCATCGTAATCCCTCTCAGAATACAAGACAGGATAGTGGCCCTAGCGCATGAAGGACACCAAGGGCTGGCAAGGACAAAAGCCCGCATACGGCACAGGGTATGGTTTCCCCAGATCGAGGAACAGGTCGAGACACTCATCAGTACGTGCCTAGCCTGTCAGATAACGGGGGCCCCGCCAGAACCGGAACCAATTCTATCGGCGGCACGCGGCCGCTCTCGGTGGGAGGCCATCAGCATTGACTTCTACAAGCTACGGGAAGGCCTCCACCTTTTGGTAGCTGTTGATGACCACTCCCGATATCCGGAAGTGGTCATTCCAGCCATAGAAAAAATGTTTGCAACTCGCGGACTACCAACCTCCATCAAAAGTGACAATGGGCCACCGTTCACCGGGGAGGAATTCAAAAACTATCTGCAGGACCTTAATATAAAGTATCACCACATCATGCCGAGGTGGCCCCAGGCCAACTGGGACGCCGAACGCTTCATGAGAACCATTAACAAGGTGCTAAGGGTATCCAAGGCGAACGCCAGCCCATGGAAGGTCGACCTCTACCGGTTCCTCAGGAACTATTGGGTTACCCCCCCCCCCCCAGCACAACTGGCATACCGCCGGCGGATCTCATGTTCGGCACCGTCATCCGATCCTCGATTCCGCACCATCCAAGCAGGACCCCGGACGAGGTCAATGAAGGACGCACGAAAATGAGGAGAAGGAGTGCCAACGCCCTCATGAGTGGCAAGAGGAGAGCGAGGCAGTCTCAGGTGGGGGACCAAGTCGTCATGCTACGAAACCCCACCAAATCAAAACTCAACACCAGATACGAGGAACTGCCATCGACCGTCAGCGATCGGCACGGAACCATGGTGACTGTGACCCGAGGACACCGTCAAGTCGTGGTTCAAGGCGGTGCCTCGCAACCTGTGGACTAACAGTGAGTGCCACCTGGAAGACGAGGACGCTCAGCCCAGCGAAGACGAGCCTAGGTCCATCCCGGATGAGACAGGAGCGGTGGATGGAACCTGGGAACCGCTGGAGGCCCCGGCCTCGAGGACCTGACCAGTGAAGGTGAGCCGGATCAGGAGCCGTGGGGGTGCAGGCCCCGAGAAGGGCGGTACGGTCTGAGATCTGCCACGAGACCGCCGGCCAAGTTAAATGACTATGTGCTACCAAATCTGAGGATGGCTGCCAAAGGCGGGGCTTAGGGAGAGGGCAGTCATTGGCTGGGGGCAGTATGACCCAGAGATCAGTGATTGGTTACGACTAAGAAAGGCAGATCAGAAACAAAACTGATACTGATTTTTTCTTTACCGAGGATTTCCAGCCTGACGGGGAATATTCATGAGCATGTGAATCCATGCCAGACCCATGCTGAAGAACAACAGTTACAGGTAAGTAACTTGTGCCTTCTTACCTGGTAACATTCTTTCGATGGGATGGTCCGACGACGTATTCCTTATTGCTCCCTCCCTCCCTCCCTGCCTGCCCTGCTACAGAATTTATGCGATTGCAGCTTACGTTTCCGCAAGGCTTTCTGTGGTCATACTGGCAGAAGATTGGTGCCACACGTTCTGGGAAAAAACTACAACTGAGGCTACGGGCGTTGTGCGTCCCACTTATAACATCCGGTGACGTCGGCTCGACGGAGGCCCTCGAGAACGGCGTATCGACGTCATCGACGCAGGACGCAGACGCCGAAAATGTTCCGAAGCAGCACAGCTGTGGTGATTACCTGTCATAGATATGGAATACGTCGTCGGACCATCCCATCGAAAGAACGTTACCAGGTAAGAAAGTAACTTGGTCTTCTCCCGGGACAAGGACATCGTCAGCATACAGGTAGATTGTATACTCCTGGCCCTGCAGCTGTATCCCTCTGATGTGGCTATTGCGTACTCGGATCGCCATTGAGAGGGCAAAGAGTAGAGGGGACAGTGGGCACCCCTGTCTAGTACCTCTGGTTACCCACACCGGTGGGGTAAAATGCCCATTCATCACTATCCGGGTGGTTGGTGTGGAGCAGTTTGCTAGTAGGTAAGCATAGAATGTCAGGACACAGCCCACTCGGTAGAGAAGGGCTTTGAAGTAGGACCATTCAAGGCAATTGAATGCCTTATGGGCATCAAGAGCTATGATCCCTACCTTGAGCCCCTGTTTCTCTGCGACCTCCACCAGGTTTAGGGTTTTTCTGGTAATATCTTGGGTACATCGCCCTGTGATGAAGCTTGTCTGATCCTGATGGACTAGTGACGGTAAGACAGTCATCGGATGTGTGGCGAGGATTTTGGAGTATTATTTGGCATCGTTATTGTTGAGGGTGATTTGGCGGTAGGTATTCAAAAGTGTTGGGTCTTTATTAGGTTTCAAGATTAGAATCGACTGGGTTGTGGTCCCTGCTTCTGGGAATTTATTGAAAAGCCGGGCGAGGTTTGGGGATAGAATCTTGCAATATGTATTCTAGAATTCCGTGGTGAACCCGTCAGGGTCCGGGGTCGTGTTCTTAAGAGACTTAATAGCGGCTATGACCTCTGCTTCTGTTATAGGCTGGTCTAATTGTACAACGGCCATAGCGAACAGCGGTGGGAAATTGGCCAGATTCAAGTAATCCTACAGGTCCGCCTCGCCGGGAGGGACGGCTTTGTTGGGCATTACATGTTATTTATGGACCCAGCAGAGCATGCGATGTTCGTCTTTGCATAAGACCTATCGTCTTTGGTGTAATAGTATTGCTTAACCCGTAGTAAAGCCTGTGAGGTCTGCTCCACGAGGTGCGCTTTTAACTTGACTCTAGCGATTTTCAACTGACATATGGCATTTAGGGAGCCCGAGAGTTTATGCAGTGTTTCCTTGGCCTGAACTTCTGCCCCGAGTTCCAATCGTAGGCTCATCCTGGCCTTCGTTTAGGCTGACGTCAGTTTCAAGAGTCCGACCCTTCACCCCTAATCACCTCCTTCATTGCGTCCCAGATCAGGCTACAAGAGATAATGTTAGTGAGGTTAGTTTCAAAATATGAAAGGAGCGCTGCTTTTATCTCCTGTTGTATAACTGTGTCTTTCAGTACCGGTCTGTATAGTCTCCAAGATCGTTGCTGCGGGGCGACAAGCCTGAGACAAATAGGGACATTGTCACTTGTGCATAATCAGAAAGTGCTGTATCATGAATGAGGGCCTCGGGGATAGCAGGAATCGGAAAAGAGGAGATCAAGATCGTGCCAATACGGGAGAATCCCTTGCGTACATGGGAATAGTGTGTAATATCTCTCATTTAGTCATTATGGAACCTCCAAATGTCAATCAGGTTCAACTCTCGAAGTACCCTGGCAAATGCCAGGGAGTTTTAGGTATTGCTCAGTAGCGGGTGGCAGGGTCTGATCTGTGGGCTAGATTGAAGTCGCCTCCTATAACAAGAGCCCCTTCAGCGAAGGACTGTAGGCAGTTTAATAGATCTACAAGGAAGAGGTCCTGCCAGTCATTCGGCGCATAAACCCCCACAAATGTTAAAGTGTTCCCCCGAAAGTTCCCCTTCACCCCCAGAAACCTCCCGTTCGGGTCTGTCAAGATCCCCGACTTCATGAAGGGGATGATTTTGTTTATTAATATCACCACTCCCCTTTTCTAACCCCCCACCCACCCACCCCTTCTAGGTCCTGCACCGATGCTGGGATTCCTCTGTTGCGTATATTGTTTTGACAGGAGCAATTCTCTGAATCTTCGTGTTTAGTTGCTAGTGAGGACGCCTTGTCTTCAAGATGCTCAGTTTGCTGGGCCCATTCCCCAGCTTCGTAAAACAGCTCATACAGGGAACTTTAAGCCTCTTCAATATGCCGTTTGGTGGCATCCACTCGCTTACCCATTGATGCAATTTTACCCGGCATCTCTGGCAGGCTTCCTTGGATCGCTGACTTAATTTCGGCAAGCCATGATTGAAGTTCTGTTTTCGTGGCCCACTCTGGATCTTAGGGTGAAGGGTTTTCTCCATGGACTTGAGCAATAGTGGTCCGGCACTTCTTCCCCATGTCTTGAATGTGTAGAAGAGACGCGATGCCCCAGATTTCTGTGCCTTCCCTGATTTCGCAATAACGAAGGTACAAAGGGAGACCAGCTGGACCGGGCCCACAGGCCAGGTGAGCGCGCCAGACCTCCAGGTTGATGCCAGGAGCAAGGACCACTGCAGTGCTATGCAGGATTCAGAAAAAGTTAATGTGGCTCGGGGGGGGGGGGGGGGGGGGGGGAGTCTCTCTTATTGGGAAGGCTCAGCAGGTCTCCATGTCCGGGGAGACCGGCATCTCCAATGTTCACAATAAATCGCACGTTGGGGCCAACCAGGCATCAGACCCACGGGGCAGGCCTCCCTCGTCGGATCCCTCGCCTCTTGGATCTAGAGGCAGGAAGGGAGGGCACTCTTCCAGCAAAGACTTCATGGTTTAACAGTAAGGTCCCCCCCCCCCCCCCCCCTCACAGAGTCCGCAGTAGGACCACTGGTGTTATTGCGAATGCAGTCCGGTCAGAAGGTGGGCTTATCTGGGCCAGGACACTTCCCTACTCACCTCTACAGGCACTGGGTTCAGCTTGCAATATTCACGTTGCTGGACGCCAGCATGGCTTGGGCCTCCCCTCAGATCCCAGCAACAGTCATACAACAAGTGTCTCCCGACCTGGAAGCCACTTCCACGAGAGGTAAACATCACACCAGTGCTCTGGGTGTCCGCTCCAGCCCGTTAACGCTGGCTGGCAGGGAGAGGACGTATTTCTCGCAACCAGGCGAGTTGCCGCAGCAGCCCAACAAGCCTTGGGTGTTACTGCATCCACAGCCGTGGTTTTCAAAAGAAATGCCCGCCATGAAGCAGGGGCTTCATCTGTCGTTATCCCTGCGGTGCAGGAGTCACTCGGGCGGCCATCTTTCCTCCTCGACCACCAGGACACGCTTCCCAGCTGTCTGTTTTTCTTCCATTTTCAATTCCTTGACTGCGAGCCAATGCTGGTTAGCATCATGGTCCCATTTCACAAACCACTTCTGCGATGCCATAAACCAAACTCTGGCTCATGGGATGTTGCGAGACACCAGCTCGCGAAACCCTGGCAGAACAGGGGTTCATGGGCCACTCTCTCGCTCTGGCAGAGTATGTCTGTGAACCCTAGGAATCCAAAGCATTTCTCAGTTTTACAGTGCCTCATTCTGTACAACACTTTGAAGCTTTGAGAAGAGGAGGCCTCCTGGGATCCTCCAAATACCTTCATTAGTTTAACATCACTCGGGCGTTCTTTCTTGGCCCCCAGGGTCTCACGAGCCTCTATTCCTAGGTTAAAACAAAGGTGCAGTGGTGGCATAGAAGGGAGCGAGAGGGAGTAGGAGAGCGAGATGGCGGACATTTGATTTTATATTAGTAGCATGTAACTGCGCAATGCTGAAACGTGCATTACATATGTGGGGTCTGGCACCCTATGAATACGCAACTTTTGAATGCGTGCACCTGACACTAGTGTATTTAAGGGCATAGCCAGGACGTAATTTTCTCTGGCACAAGGCCCCCATGAAATGCGCATGGCACTCTTGTGAATGTGGTGATCTGCACATGTCAGAGAATGCCATGTAAAAAAGAACATCACTGTTATTCTTTGCGTATGCTGTGCGCTGCAGCTGCTACACAACTGATGACCATTCAGCAGGAGAGAACCATAGCTTGTCCTAATGTATAGGAAAAGAGGTGAAAATTCAAAACCTACCCAAGACAAAGCACTGAAGTGCATCCAGCATATTGAGCTGGCTCTAGTCTAAAAAAATAAAACTATATATATATAATTATTATTCCATTCACTTCACGTTATGAAATTCCAAAATGAAAGATGATTACAAAGAAAACGAAACCTCCTTAAGCCCCTCTCAGACAATCGAGTCTGGAGCTGACGACGAAAAAACCCCCACAAAATGGAGGAGGCAGCAGGGTAACCCCTGCGGGGTCATGCCGCCGGGAGCGGGGATCCTCACCCGGAAGGGTAAAGGGCAAGGGGGCGGAACGGCGCCAAAACGCAATAGCACGAAAAAGCCCGCGAAGGGTAAACAAAAGGAAGGGGGCGGGGCCTGCAGGATAAAAGCAGGCGGGATCAGGGACCAGGCATCTTGCTCCTGCACTGGGACCCGGTCGCCGCCACCTGACAAGGACGAGGAATTTCGTTTGCCCAGCTGATCGGACCTCGGAGGGTCGGGAGAAGGAGAAACGCAAGGCGGCGGCAGGAAGAAAAGGCGAAGGACTGCAGGCGAACCAGCAGGCGGGATCGCACAGCCGGTGGAGGACAGCCGGCGGGCGTGGAGGAGCTGCCCAGCTGATTGGGAGCCGCGGCGGAGGAAGGCGCGCTCAGCCCGGGACAGGAAGAAGCTGCCCAGCTGATTGGGAGCCGCGGCGGAGGAAGGCGCGCTCAGCCCGGGACAGGAAGAAGCTGCCCAGCTGATTGGGAGCCGCGGCGGAGGAAGGCGCGCTCAGCCCGGGACCAGGAAGAAGCTGCCCAGCTGATTGGGAGCCGCGGCCGGGAACGACGCGACGAAGACGGGGCGGAGCTGCGGGTGAGCCCGCCCAGCAGCAGCCAGAGGACAGGCGCGCAGCGCCGGCGTGAAGGCAAGGGGCCAAGGGGCAAGGAGAGGCGGCTAGGACTCACCGGGCTGCAACCCGGTCGAAGACCCAGCCGGAACAGGACAGGGGGAACACCAGCCGCCCAGCGCCAGCCCAACCCCTCCCCCCTCGCACACGCAGACGCCCACGCCCTCCCTCCAAAGGAAAGAAAGCATACGACAGGCCGCAAGGAGGCGGCCGCGGGGGAGGAGCAGAGGCACCGGAACAGCCCGAGAGCCCGAGGAGCACAGGGATCACGAGGCTCACGACAGGCCACAGGGAGGCTGCCGCAGGGGACACCGGAGCACTGAACACGGGCAACAGCATCAAGCAGCCCATAATGGATCTGGCGTCATTTATGGAGTTAGCCAGGGTGGCAGCAGCAACCCATGGCCCAGACTGGATGTCCAAGATGGTGGCACAGCCTGGCCAGGAGGGGCGCAGCCAAGGAGTTGAAAGCTCCCCTCTGATGTTTCAGGACAGTGGCAGCGAGGCCACTGTGATCGAGGTCGAGATCCACAGCCTGGGGGAGGAAGAGGAAGAGAAGGAGACCCAGGGGAACAAAAGGAAAAAGACGATGACGGCCAGGGCTAAAGCAAGCAAGGAGCAGGCCGGCAGCACCAAGAGGCCACGACAGAAGGGGAGGGCGCAGGAGGATGCGGCCTTAACGGCTCCTACACCTGCTGAGGCTCCAGGGAGTCAAGTGAGCCCACCCAACGCGCCTGCGACCAGAACGGTGGATGTCGTGGGTGGAGGAACAACATCCCTGGAGGCAGTAAAAGGTATGGTGTTAGAATGCATGCAAGCATGGGGGAAAATGGGGCAAGTACCGAATGTTTTGCCCAGTAATGTTATGATGGCAGAGGGAGTGTCTCAGGGAGGTATAGCCACGCATCTGGGGGCGTCACAAGGGCCGGGAGGGCTCTGGTGCAGTGGTAGCACTCAAGGCTGGGCACAGACGGGTGGACTAAGTCAATTGCCCCAGAAGAGGGGGATACCGCCCGGGGGTTTCTTGTCTGTCGGGCTGCCTAGTGTGGGCCCACCTGTGGGTGGCGGGCAGCAGGGGCAGTTGGCGGGGCTCCCGTGGGGTCAAGAATGGGCAAACCAGGGGCCAGGGGCGCCAGTAAGCATGGGAGGGGCACAGCAACTGGCGTCGGGGTCTCCGGCAGGGACACAGGGGACACAGAAGGAGGCAGGGCCATGTGCGGTCTTGATAGGGGGGCTGAACACGGCGCAGCCAGTAACAGCAGGCGCGAGCGGCAGCGAGACAGGGGGACTGTGGGGACAGGCAACCCAGTATGGGAGGCCAATGCCAGGGTTCGCACCTATGCGGGCTACGGTGAATTCTCTGGTGTGGCACATTCCATGGGGGGTCAAGGAGAGGTTATGGAGGAAGGAATTCATTGACATCTTTGATTTGTTGGGGATCATCCCCACGGGGGGAGGTCTAAAGGAACTGTCTGAAAAGGAAAAAGAGAAAAGGGATAGGGAGGCCACTAAGGTAGAGCGTTCCATGAACAACTGGCTGAAAGCGTATAGGATGTACATGTCAGTAATGTTGGAGAGGTACCCACAAGATGCGCTGGCGATGATAGCATACGAACAGTATGTACATGATTTGTATCAGAAGTATGGAGGCGAAGGATGGCTGGAGTATGACCGGGGCTTTAGATTAAAAATGCAGATATGGCCAGCAATGTCATGGGACGAGATGGATGTCGGGGGGTACATGGATAAAGTGGTGCCGTGCAGGGAATCACAGGACGAGCCACCGGGAGAAAAATCTCGGGGTGGGAGAGGCAGAGGCGGGTTCCCGCAACGGGGGAGAGGGTCCTTTCGCGGGCCCTCCTCCTGGGTGTACAGGGCAGCAGCCCACCAGGGGGAGCCAGAAATCTGCTGGAGGTTTGCCGAGGGGTACTGCTCATATGGGAAGTCATGCAGGTACAAGCACCAGAAGGGCGGTGGGACGGGCCCCCGCAGGGCCACGCCGGGAGAGGCGAAACACGGGGATGGGGGGAAACAAAAGAATAAAGGGAATGTTGAGTGATACGCCGACAAAACAAGGCAATACTGTGGAAACTGTGAATGACAAATGTATGAATAAAAGGGCATTGCCTACACCAGTTAGCCTTCTTGCCATGACCCCATTCCTAAACAAGTACCACAACAAGGCCGACGCCAAACTGCTATGGCATGGGTTCAGGTGGGGCTTTAGGATCCCAGGGGCGGGGTCTCAAGGGGGAAGGGAGGCGGCCAACCTACGATCGGCTCTGGAGAATCCAGAGGTAGTGGAAAAGAAAGTTAACAAAGAGGTGGGGCTGGGGAGAGTGGCCGGCCCATTTACTAGGCCCCCCATGAGCAATCTGGTGGTATCCCCACTGGGACTGGTGCCAAAAAAGGAGGAGGGTCAATTCCGCTTGATACACCACCTATCCTTCCCCGAGGGCCAATCGGTGAACAGCGGCATTCCAGAAGAACAGTGCAGGGTGCAGTACGCCTCCCTGGAGGATGCGATACTGATGGTAAAGACGGCGGGGAAAGGGGCATTGCTGGGGAAAGCTGACATAGAATCTGCCTTCCGCCTATTACCAATCCATGAGGATAGTCACCACTTGCTGGGTTTTAAGGTGGGTGGCAAATACTACTATGACAAATGCCTCCCCATGGGGTGCGCCATCTCCTGCTCCTATTTTGAGGCATTCAGCACCTTTCTGGAGTTTACAGTAAAGCAGGAGATAAAAGAAGGGGGAATGTTGCACTACTTGGATGATTTTCTCTTCGTGGGGAGGGAAGGGACGGATGAGTGCAGATCCATGATGGAGATATTTCAAAACAGAATGGAACGTCTAGGGGTTCCCCTTGCACCGGGTAAGACCGTGGGGCCAGCAACAACATTGACATTTCTGGGGATCGAGATCGATTCGGTGAAAGGGGAGTGTAGGCTCCCTCAGGACAAGGTACAAAAACTGAGGGGCTTGATTCAGGAACTGAGGGGTAAAAACAAAGCGACCTTGAGAGAATTACAGGTGCTGGCAGGAAACCTCAATTTTGCAGGCAAGGTGATACCAGCAGGGAGGGCATTTGCCAGAAGTGTGGAGCTAAAAACTGTCGGCTTGCAGCATGCCGCACAGCACGTCAGATTGGGTTCAGAGGTAAAAGAGGATCTGAGAATGTGGGATAGCTTCCTGACAGGTCCAGCGGGGTGGCAATCTGGAGGGCGGACTGGGCAAGCAGTCAGAGGCTCAAATTGTTCACGGATTCATCCGGGTCCCTGGGCTTTGGGGCTATCTTGGGGGACAGATGGTGCGGCATGGCATGGCCGGAGGAGTGGCACAAGGAAGGGGTCACAAAGGATATCACGCTACTAGAAGCTATTCCCCATAGTGGTGGCGTTCAAGTTGTGGGGCAGGCAGCTGCAAAATTCCAAGGTAACACTATGGTCGGACAACTTGGCCGTGGTACAGATCATTAACACAGGATCATCCAGTAACCTGAGGGTGCTGAGGCTCCTCAGAGAACTCACCAGGAGTTCGTTAGAGTGGAACATCGAGGTTAGAGCGCGGCACATTCCAGGGGTGAAAAACACGGCCGCTGATTCTCTGTCTCGTTTACAGTGGGACCGATTCCGGGAGAGCTGTCCCGCAGCAAGCAAGGAGATGACACCATTCGAGGAACAATGGTGGGGGATGATTGGGGCGATCTGACCGCATTGGTGGAAACTGCCCTGGCACCCGGTACAACCAAGAGGTACAGGGCTTGTTGGATTCGGTTTACACGGTTCCAAGAAGAGGTACTAGCAGGGGACCCCGGGGAGAACCCGGTGAGAGCATTCATAGGCTGGTGCTGGAAAAAAGGGAAGACCCGGGCGTGGGTAAGCTATCACCTAGCAGCCATAGCTCATTATGCAAAAGTGCACGGGGAGAAGGACCCCACTAAAGAGCATTATGTAATGATGGCCATGAAAGGCTGGGCGAGGCAAAGCACACCAAAACCAGATGAGAGGCGGCCAATCGATATTGGGAAATTGCACGGATTAATTAAATGCCTAGGGGAGGTATGTCGGGATGAATCGGAGCGTGTGCTCTTCTCGGCCGCATTCACTGTGGCATTTTTTGGGGCGCTTAGAGTAGGCGAGCTGGTGCCGGAAAACAGGAACGGCAAGGGGAGGGGGTTCTTGCGCTGCGCGTCAGGGACATCCAAGTGGGGAGCGCTCAGGTCATCATTTATGTGAGGCGGTCAAAGACGGATCAGAAAGGAAAAGGCACGGCGCTGACCGTGCATGCCATTCAGGCGAGCCGGGTTTGCCCGGTGGCGGCATCGGCAAACTTTATGCAACAGAGGCGGCCATCTGGGGCAGAGGCGCCGTGGCTCACGCACAAGGATGGGTCCGCACTAAGCCGTTTTCAGTTCAAAAAAGTAATGTCGCTTGGGCTGGAGAGAATGGGTTTGGCAGGGGGCCAGTTTGGGACGCATTCTTTCCGGATTGGGGCTGCCACCTCAGCATCAGTCGGGGGGCTAGGGGCCGAGGAGATTAAGAAACTGGGGAGATGGTCGTCAGGATGTTATAAACGTTATGTCAGGCCTGAAAAAGTGTAAAGTTAACCATGCCGTTCCCTCCATGTCATTTACCAGCAGTGCACCAAAGAAAGCTACGCACGGTATGGGTGGTGGGGCACTCATTCGTCTCAAGGGCAAAGGCAAGCTGGAACCAGCAGCATGAGATCTTGACGGCTGGAGAATTCAAGATCGAATGGCACGGGGTGCCAGGGATGAAATGGGCCCAGCTGGAAGGGCAGTTGCGCACGCTGCTAAAAAAGCGGCGGAAGCCGGAGGTGTTGGTAATACACTTAGGAGGGAACGACCTGACCAGCTTAGGGAGAGGGATATTGCTGAGAGACATCACATGCTCTTTACAGGAAATAGCGGCACAAGTGGAGGAGACGGAAATCATCTGGTCCGAGGTGATTCCGCGGACTCAATGGAGGGGGGCAGCAAACCATTCGGCAGTAGAGAAATCACGGAGGAAGCTGAACGGGGCAGTTGCCAAATTCTGCAAGGGCAGAGGTTTCCATCAGATCAGGCATGGTCTGATTAACGAGAAAACCCCCGAGTATTTCTTAGCCGATGGTGTGCACCTATCCCCAAAGGGCATGGAGCTCTTTTTCTGGAACATTTGTACCAAATTGCTGGAGTTGTGAGAGGAATGAGGAGGAAGGGGAGCCAACGGTGGACGGGAACCCACCGGTTGGCGTGGCGGTGTTTGGGCAACCAAACACAAATGATAGACTCCGGATGAGCCAGAAGGAAACAGAATGGGTCTTCGCTCTTCTGGACCAGCGCCTCTTGGGGGCCTAAACGGCGGGGGCGCCTGGTAGGAACAAATAAGGCTCAGCTTCCCCCCCAAAAACAAACGGCGCTCTCCCCACCCACGGACCCCTGCACGGGCAGGATAGGAACAGGTACAATGGGTCGGGGGAGTTGGGGGCCTACTATACCAAGTATAGGGGGAAGCAAAGGAAATCCGGCAAGCAAGCGCCACACGTGCAGAATGAGGTCACTATGGTGTACAAATACTTCTGTTGTCATGGAAATAAAACCGCGGCCAATTTTGCCAATTGAAATCTTGTGTCATGCCAATTCATGGGGGGTTAAAAGCATTGTGTGCATGAGCAAAAGAATTGGGAGTAAAGGCAAATGGACGGCTGCAGGGGTTATATGGTAATCACGCACACATTATGCGCCCTCTCTACATTCCAACTCTGAACTTGGACTGCAAGCCGTTACAGAAAGGGAAATATCGACACATTAGCACGTTCTTGGAATGTGTTGAGTGGAACAGCCAATCAAATTTCTCAGGATATGGTGGATCTTGTGTATTACGCTGCTGAAGTTTCTCTCCAAACAAAGCGCAGTCAACGCACACGCTCTCAGCAGAGTGACAACTACTGACTGGCTAACCATTAGGAGAGGGATGACCACATCGGAAGATTATTCTGCAAATAGCATTTATGACTTAGGAAACATGTATTAATGTAGTTGTCGAACCTCACTGTGCTTATGAGCCCCTTGAATTTATCTCGAGCATAACCGTGGAATGAGCGCCAGAAATTAGCGTTATTGGCCTACATTCTTATGGACTGAGGGGGATGGGGGGGGGGAGTTATTATGGTGGGATAATGATCTGCCACCAACTGCCTCGAGCCCTAGGTTGGGGGTAGGGTCATTATACCAAGCGATAATGATCCATCCCAAGGTCTTTAAGGCTATTAGCACATGGTGCTAGTGTATGTTTTGGAGATGAAGCAAAACATTTGACTTTTAAGCGGGAGTAAAGGAACTAGACAACATTAGTTCGTACATTTAAATGTGGTTTTATTTAGTAGTATTTAAATAACATGCTTGTCTTCACAAGACAAGCATTTTAATTGCACCTTGGGTCAAGTGGAAATGGTTTAATGTGAGCATACGTTAGGTCGCATGCAAAGATAAAAGGTTGCTCCATAAGAAAAAAAAGTATTAGTTTCCAATGTTATAGCTTTCTCTATGATACCACATGGCATTTATAACGCGCTTATACACAAGTGTTTCAAGGCGCAACGAAGAGACAACGATCTTACTAGGCCAGGTGACCTTGAGATCGCACAAGTGTAGGGGAAGGAGAAAAGTGCTGGGGGCAAGGTGGAGGGGGCAGTGCAGTACATGGGATCAACGTTAAAATAAATAGAATGCATAAAAGCAAAAAGTAAAAGTGCGGCCAGCTGGTGAAAAGTGCAAGGGTACGTGCTGATGTGTTAAACGACCTCATGCAGCAAAAAAAAGGACCTCCCAGAGAGGAAGTCTCTTGTAGAAAAGAATCTTGCCTGGAAATTGCATTGGTGTTTCCGTATCTGCTTCTCAAGACAGAATGTTTAGAATGCAGGCAATGCCAGTAGTTATTCTGTTTGACTGAGAGGAGGTCAATAACAATCTCCGTGTGCCCACACTGTATATTCTAGATACATATAATTCATAAACTTTTATACAGTGTTTGTGACTTCATCTGCTCAGAAAACCACCACTACGCAATGTAATTGTCTTCCTGTTGTTCTCATCTGAAACCAACTTTGGAGTTGTATGATGTGAAGAAAATGTAATTAAACACATGTTTTGGAAAACACGACATTTGATTTTCAATGCTCTGCAGTACGCTGAATCAGTATGTTCAATGTATTTTGAGTATCTGAGGTATGTTTTCATATTTCCCTAGTTTTCCCACATGTGCTTTTCGGTATGCAGAGGGCCGCATAGGCAGGCACGGATGCCCACATCTTTTGAGTTATGTACAACAATACTAGCAATGTTTTGTGTACCTAAACGCTGTAAAATAGTTAATTTTTCGGTTAATCTCTACAGAGTTGATATACCCGGCTTTTAATAATGAACAGTTTGAATTCCATAAAGTGACATTTTTCACATCGGTTTATGATTGAATCGTTAACTCCCGTTTCAAGGGCTGTAATGGGTGGTAATGCCCAGAGTCTGAGTTAATGACCAGAGCGTAGCGAGGACGAACAAGCCTAGGAACAGGTGGTTAACGCTATTAGCACCTGTCCCATGGGCTGCCATGGGGCTAATTTAAAGTATTTTCTTTCTGTGAATGTTTATGCAAAGAAAATATTCTACGAACATGGCCGCCATGTAAAAGGAAGGTGGGTCTCTGTACTGAGCCAAACGATACAGAGCAGAAGGAGCTGTAGCAGCAGCTGTGGTGTTGGCACTCGCCGCTGTAATGAAATAAGTGGGGAGGGAGGATTGAAAAATAAGGGAACGTAGTGGGGGAGATGGAGGGCAGACAAATCGGCCTGTTATGTTCCGCCCTGCGTCCCGCTATGCGGTGACGCAGGGCGTGCCTAATAAAAGCCCTGCCCCCGCGCTCGGGAGGCAGTTCCGGGGCAGACCATCCACACATGTGCGTGTGATTCATTGAAGCTCCCGCTGGAGCTGCGCCACAGGCCGTGCGGCCTAGCCTAACCCCGCCAGCCCTCGCGCGCGCACGCCGAGGGCTGGAACATAACAATGGCGACGAGGTGGAACGAGGACCAACACGCGCTCAGCGTTCACGGTGCCTAGATGGCCCGCAGCCATCGCGGCGAAATTTTTGGACACCCGGTGGGGGGGGTCGCACACGTGACCCACCCCCCAAAAAAAACATTTTTTTTTTCCTTCTCTCTTCTCATCATCACTCGCCCTCTAAGTGCCGGCCGGGCAGTGTGGAGCCATCTGACATCTGGCCTCCCACACTAGGGGCACCAACAAGAAGTGGCATCGGAACCACATGGAAAAACCAGCACCTGAATTTTCCGCCACAGCGGTTGGATACCACAGCAACTCCAGGGAAGGCCCAACTTCACCGCGCTAGTGGTTGCCCGCAGATCTCACGCCAGCACTGACCAGGTACACGTCGACATGGTGGCCGGTACGTCCACCCCTGGGCCCACCACGCCGTACAGAATTGCGGCAAACCTATTGCTGACGTCCCCACAGCCTCGCACACAAGGAGGCTCATCGACACTGGTCCAGCCTTTTGACCCCTTTACCGACCCATCTTCGAGTGGACCCAGATGGCAGCTGTGGATCCAGAAATTCGAGATGGCGATGGAGTGCAAAGATGTGACGTCGGCCAGGAAGATGAAGGCGCACCTACTACTCAGTGTGGGTGACGAGGTACTGCGCATTTTCAACTCCTTGAATGTTGCCGATGGCCAAGATGCGTACCAAAGCGCAAAAGATGCCCTAATGGCTCACTTTCTCCCCCAACTGAACCCGGACTATGAGACTTTCATTTTCTGCACCACCATACAGGCAGCGGACGAGACCCTGGATGCCTACCACACTCGGTTAAGAAAATTGGCCATGTCCTGCGAGTTCACAAATGTTGAGAGGGAGATCAGGAGGCAGATCATTAACTGCATACAATCAGAAAAACTAAGGCGCCTAATACTCAGCGAGAGAGGCATCCCCCTGCAACGGATCCTTGAACTAGGACGACAAAAGGGAACTAGCCCACACCAGAGCGGCCAACATGGAGGTCACACTGCACAGATTGCAACCTGCTCTCAACACAGCCATGGTGGCCCAGATCACCAACAAACAATCCTCGAGGGATGAATACAGTGGGGGCTATGGCCAGAACAGGTGGCAACCGCACATTCCTGGGCCCACAGAGTGTGGCTGGTGTGGTGGCCCATGACATGGCCGCCACAACTGTCCTGCGCAAGGCACCGCCTGCGGCGCCTGCGGCAGGAAGGATCATTATGCAAAGGTGTGCAGATCATCGGGCGCCTCCACGCAGCCCCCACAGAACCTTCCAGAAAAAAACGCGACCAAGAAAAAGAAGCAAGCCAGTGCAAGGAGGGTCGCAGTGGCCAACTCTTCCACGGAGGAAGAAGGGGATAATGTCTCGATAGGGCAGCAGGATCCCGCCAAGGGCAACGAGAGGAAAGGAAGAAAGATATACCTGGTGTCCCCATTAAGCCAAGGTCAAGAAACACAAAGAAAATCGGTCCGAAGGCACAAGTGCATGGTCACCGTCCAAGACCAGCGCATTCTCATGACCATTGACACCGGCGCTTCGGTGAATGTTATGCCCACAAGCATATTCCAGACTCTAAAGCCTCAACCAGTCCTGAAAAGCACAGACACGCTGTTGTATGCATACGGGAGCTGGAAGCCCCTACCAGTCATGGGCAGGTTCCGCACCACGCTGGAGCATGGCGAAAACAGACTATGGTCGAAAGTCTGTCGTGAAGGCAGGAATTGAAAGCCTCCTGAGTGGGGACGCAGCAGAAGATCCTGGGGGTGGTCAAATTCATCTGCCATATCGATGAGGCCGAAGAGGTGGAGAAAATGCTGAATCAATACCCCAAGCTGCAAGATGGAATAGGCTGCTTGAAGGGCAAAACCATCAGGCTGCACATTGACGAAACAGTACAGCCGAAAGCCGTACGGCATCGGAGGACACCTTTCCACATGAGAGAACAAGTGGAGCAGGAACTCAAGGCTCTGGAGGAAGCTGGCATCATAGAGGCGGTTACAGGGCCCACACCATGGGTCTCCCCGATGGTCGTCACGCGAAAGCCTAAACAGCCCGGAAAGGTCCGGATTTGCATTGATATGTGTCTACCTAACACTGCCATCAAACGAGAATGCCACATCACCCCAACGATCGACGAAATCGTGGCGGACCTCACAGGGTCTTGTGTATTCTCGAAAGTTGACTTGAAGGCGGGGTATCATCAACTCAAACTCCACAGAGACTCGCGCTACATCACAACATTCTCAACGCATTTGGGGTTAAGGAGATACAAACGCCTGAGCTTCGGGATCTCGTTCGCTGCTGAGGTATTCCAGCAAACTATCCAGGAGGTCATCAGGGGCATCCCTGGGGTCCTCAACGTGAGCGACGACATTCTGATTCACGTCCCCGACAAGAAGGAGCACCTCAAGAGGCTTCATACCCTACTGGGTAGACTACAAGAGGCTGGACTGACCATACACAGGGAGAAGTGCGAGTTCCTCAGATCGGAAATCACCTTCTTTGGTTACAAGTTTGGCAGCACGGGCATCTCCCCTGATCCCCAGAAGGTCGCAGACATCCAGGCGGCAAGCCCACCGATGACCCCCACAGAAGTACGCAGTTTCCTAGGGATGGCAACCTACTGCGGGAGGTTCATTCGAAACCTGGCCACCCTATCTGAGCCACTACGGGAACTGACGAAAGCAAACGTCAAGTGGGACTGGGGGCAGAAGTGCCAAGACTTGTTTGAAAGTATTAAAGAATCCCTGTCCGTCGACACCAAGATGGCGTATTACAACACCGAGCTGCCCACAGAACTGTTTGTGGATGCAAGCCCCGTTGGGGTCGGTGCCATCCTAATGCAGGTGACGAGAGAAGGGGAGAAAAGACTGATAGCCTACGCCTCGAGAGCCCTCACGGAAACCGAACAGAGGTACTCCCACATTGAGAAAGAGGCCATCGCCGTGCTGTGGGGGTGCAGGCACTTTCAACTTTACCTATATGGGCGGCGGTTCACAGCAGTCACCGACCACAAACCCCTACTACCCATCTTCATGGGAACGTTGTCACACCCTCCGGCACGGATCACCAAATGGCTACTACATCTCCAACAATACGACTTTGATCTCATCTACCAACCAGGCAGTGGAAACCCCGCGGACTTCCTTTCGAGGCATCCGCGAGCGGCAACACAACAAGAGATCCAAGTGGCCGAAGAGACAGAGGAACATATATGCCAAGTGGTTCGCGCAATGAGACCAAAGGCGGTGAGCATCGAAGACATCGAGGCAGAAACTAACAAGGATCCCTGTTGCAATCTAGTGAAAGATGCCATAATCTCAGGGGACTGGAAAACCTTCATGAGACACACACACAACAGAACAGCGGAAGCAAAAGGGTTTCTGTCCGGCATGTTTACCGTCCGGCAAGACTTGTCAATCACAGAAGGCGGAGTGATACTAAGGGGTAACCGCATCGTAATCCCTCTCAGAATACAAGACAGGATAGTGGCCCTAGCGCATGAAGGACACCAAGGGCTGGCAAGGACAAAAGCCCGCATACGGCACAGGGTATGGTTTCCCCAGATCGAGGAACAGGTCGAGACACTCATCAGTACGTGCCTAGCCTGTCAGATAACGGGGGCCCCGCCAGAACCGGAACCAATTCTATCGGCGGCACGCGGCCGCTCTCGGTGGGAGGCCATCAGCATTGACTTCTACAAGCTACGGGAAGGCCTCCACCTTTTGGTAGCTGTTGATGACCACTCCCGATATCCGGAAGTGGTCATTCCAGCCATAGAAAAAATGTTTGCAACTCGCGGACTACCAACCTCCATCAAAAGTGACAATGGGCCACCGTTCACCGGGGAGGAATTCAAAAACTATCTGCAGGACCTTAATATAAAGTATCACCACATCATGCCGAGGTGGCCCCAGGCCAACTGGGACGCCGAACGCTTCATGAGAACCATTAACAAGGTGCTAAGGGTATCCAAGGCGAACGCCAGCCCATGGAAGGTCGACCTCTACCGGTTCCTCAGGAACTATTGGGTTACCCCCCCCCCCCCCCAGCACAACTGGCATACCGCCGGCGGATCTCATGTTCGGCACCGTCATCCGATCCTCGATTCCGCACCATCCAAGCAGGACCCCGGACGAGGTCAATGAAGGACGCACGAAAATGAGGAGAAGGAGTGCCAACGCCCTCATGAGTGGCAAGAGGAGAGCGAGGCAGTCTCAGGTGGGGGACCAAGTCGTCATGCTACGAAACCCCACCAAATCAAAACTCAACACCAGATACGAGGAACTGCCATCGACCGTCAGCGATCGGCACGGAACCATGGTGACTGTGACCCGAGGACACCGTCAAGTCGTGGTTCAAGGCGGTGCCTCGCAACCTGTGGACTAACAGTGAGTGCCACCTGGAAGACGAGGACGCTCAGCCCAGCGAAGACGAGCCTAGGTCCATCCCGGATGAGACAGGAGCGGTGGATGGAACCTGGGAACCGCTGGAGGCCCCGGCCTCGAGGACCTGACCAGTGAAGGTGAGCCGGATCAGGAGCCGTGGGGGTGCAGGCCCCGAGAAGGGCGGTACGGTCTGAGATCTGCCACGAGACCGCCGGCCAAGTTAAATGACTATGTGTGGTAGTGTAAGGTACCTGGACCACGGACACTAATGGCCGGGCAGTTATTGGTTAAGAGCGTGAACCGATGTTTGAACTCACAGTTGATGCAAGTTAGTGTTATGTTTGTTTGTTTTATAATAAAGGAGGAATGTTATGTTCCGCCCTGCGTCCCGCTACGCGGTGACGCAGGGCGTGCCTAATAAAAGCCCCGCCCCCGGGGCAGTTCCGGGGCAGACCATCCACACGTCTGCGTGTGATTCATTGAAGCTCCTGCTGGAGCTGCGCCACAGGCCGTGCGGCCTAGCCTAACCCCGCCAGCCCTCGCGCGCGCATGCCGAGGCCTTGAACATAACACGGCCCTCGGGTGGCTTGGAGCGCGGGCTAGATCAGCAGTATCATCCCACGTTCCTAGCCCCCTGATTGGTTGGCTCCACCCACGCAGGGTTCTAATGTTGATTCTTACCGTTTTTTCCTTCATGCTGGATATTTCTCTCACGTTTTATGAAATCGTTTTGGGATTTGTACTTCTTTTAATGATACCAAACTACCCAAGGCTCTTATTTTGGCACTTACTGTAGTACTCCAAATATCATCTCCCTTTCATTTGTCAAGGAGAATAATTATATGCTATGTAAACTGCGAGCGTGTTTCTATTTTGGGAACTGAAGATTTGCCATTGAGCATCTGGGTAGCACAAGTGTGTGGTAATCAATTTCAGCACTTCTGGTGATTAATCATGTCTCCTTGCGACTGTAGATGCGTGGTGATGATTGTAGAATGAATCTTTAATGCAGTAGGCCAACAACACACCTTTAATTCATGGCTAAAACGGATCGTTTCAATATGCACGATTTCTGGTCTCCTTTCTCTGGTTCCTTTTTTGGAAGGGGTCATACTTCTGCACTTCCTCTTTCTCGCATGTTGACCGTAAGCCATAAACGTTTGTACATTGAATTATTGTTTAATTGCAGTTCAGCAACAAACACAAATGTTGCCCATGTTGGATAAACTACGTTCACGCCCGCTCGGACAAGTATACAATATTACAAACCCATTTGTATACAGTGCATTATTATCACCTCATTAAACATACTCCATTTGTCAACCTCAGAAGGATGAAGGGATGATCTTGCCATTCGAGCCTGCGGCTGTAGGCCTCTGTCGTGTTGGGTAATATGTCCTTCTACATGCAAGTAGGGCATTCCATCATGCTTTTAGTGAGATTCATAGCTTTTTTCAACAAAACGTAATTTCGGAGAAACACAGAAGATTTATTTCAATTGCGTCTGGATGTGGCAAATGAATTCCTGGGCAGACACTTCTGTCGTTCTGTCATACTATATGATGTTGCTATACATTGTGTGATACAGAACAGCATGTATGCTGTTTGCATTAGTTACCGTGTACCTATTTGGAAAAGGGAAGTGATACAGTTTGGGACTAATTGCACGTTTTCTGAATTCAAAAGCGTCCATGCATGCCATTTTTTTATACATTTGATGTACAAAATATTTTCTTTTTACACCTTTGGTAAAACGTTAAAAGATGCTACATATATATAAAAATGCAATCTAAAATGTATATACGTAAACGAAAAAAGCATTGTCATTTATTTTAAATCTCCAATCCTTAAGTGGCGTTTCCACCTCAACAAAGGACCACCTAATGTATCCAGCTCAGTTTGATAAAAGACCACAGATGCCATTGTGGCCCCTCTGAAATCAGTCTATCACAAATCAGAGTACCTCACCAGAAGACTAAGAGGAGATGCACTGGCTACCCCTTCAAGCACACATTATGCTCAAGAGAATTTGCGTTGCCAATAAAGCAGCGAAAACCAAAACTCCACTCTACATGGCTGAGAAACACACAATCTCTGGAGGCCAGCGTAGCGCCAGAAGCCAAAACAGTACAAGTCTGGAAAACAAGAGCTGCAAGAGGGAAAGAATACAGCACACCAGCGTTTATCCTATTATCCTATTACCCTATTACATACCCTGTCTTTGCAACACGTTACAAATGCAGGTAAGACTGCCCCTCCATGCTACACTTGAGGAAGGTTTTGAAGACATTCTTTTTAAAGAACATCTCAATCAATGATGAAAATAATTTATTGAACACCCCTTATTACTGCTCTTTTGCTGTTATACTCCTAAAACGCAAAAAGTCTTCTACAATTTACTATATGCCTGGTGTTACGAGGATGGAAGGACAGCCAGTCACACACAAAACATATCCAATCAGTGAGCGTTAACAAAAGGCGAGATTTGTTTGGAAACTGGTACATAACAGATAACTGCCTGCTTGGTGGAGTAGAGGTTCTGAATTAAAAGGGGGTTTGATAAACAAAGTTGGTCTATCTGGAAAGGAGCAATACCCTGTGTTTACAGGCTTGACACTCAGTCTCATAGGAGCGGTTTCCCTCTGCTCCAATTCTTGTCCTAAAATTGGTCTGGTCTCCCTGACTTGTTTCCCCAAAGTGACTCAAGGTGAACAACTCCTACAGCACCTAGGACGACATTTAGCCAACATAAAAACATGATTCTCAGTTACCTTGTCAGGAAGGGGGACCACATCAAAATCCTGTAAGGGAGAGCAAGTTAAGAGGACCTGATATTAGTCCATTCCCTATTGTAATCAACACACAGTCCCGGGGTGTCCCTGTGACAGAATGCTATCAGTGAGGCATTATATCCTGTTTTCTTTTTGGTCATAAAATGGTGGCAGTATTTCTGCCCTGGAAAGGAAGCTCTGCTAATCGAGCTCACTTCCATAATGTGCCCTGCCAAAATGCACAGTGCACACATGTACCTTTTTGTGGCTGTCTACTGACATTCCCCAGAAGCTGGCTTGCAGTGAGTACAGGGCAGTTTCTCAAAGGTCACGTGCATTCTTGAATACAGTTGCTGGAACCCAAATCTACAACCCGCTGGCGTAGGTGGGGCTTGTTAACGGTAAACACCTCTGGTTCAAAATACCATAATTGTGTGCCTGCTGAGGACTGGTGGCAGTTGTTGACTAAATCTAAGCCATGTATGGTTTTGATATGGCGGCTACTGGGATTAGACAATTATACAGTCACACACCTATCATTTCTTTGTCTGCTTGGTCGACAATGACTCATTCATGAGGGCCTGGTTTGTATTCTGTTTTTTCGAATGGATTGTGTCCTCCCACGTATTCCTCATCTTATGATATCTCTATATCCAGCAGGGGGTGCAGCGCCTTGATGCCTGTCGACTCGATGTCCCTCAAGGGCCTCCGTCTCGATGTTGACGTCATTGATGGTATAGAGCACGCGCAGCAACCATTGGCTTCAGTTCCGTTTTTCCGCGAGAGCTGTCGCTTCGGAAGATCGGCATGTTCTGGTTCCTTGACAAGAAACCTTTCGAATGTAGTCATCCTCACAGCGGTAAAATAGAAGGTGCCACAGATAGCCATCTTAGTCATCGAGTTCCTCCCGGAATGTGTCTCTTGCCCGACCAAATCGGCCTCACCGTCTGAATGGGAAAGGGTCAGAGTTAAAATGCTCAAAGTTTTCGAGGATGCGTCCTCAACCCCCTGGAATAAAGAGTCGTGCCCATGTCGACAAACACGACAAAATGGAGGCAAAGGACAAAGCCTGTGTGCCATCAGGCCCGGGTGTCCAGGAGAAGACTCCTCAGGAGCCCTCTGAGGTACCCTCAAGTAGAGAAAAGACTCCTTCGAAAATAGTCATCAGCGCCGAAAGACTCCACGTCAGTGTCTACAAAGTCCTCGACGCCATTGTCGACGCACCTTACAAAACCCTTCAAGGCTGTCGAGAAAACGTACACCCCACTACCAAGGAAAGACTTTTTTGAGTCACTTTACTCAATTTATGAGGATGTTGAGCCATCTTCGGATGTATCACGTCCGTTTGGGTTACAATATGGGACACAGGGGTCCCAGAATCCTTGATTTCTGGGGAATACAGAATTAAAAATCTTCAAGCGGCCCTACAGACTACAAGTGGGTTGGACACTTCCCCATAAATTGAGTTTGGAAGACCAGATCCCTCAGACCATGCTGATAGATCCTACAGACAACTGATATCCAGGGTTGTAGAATATCTGGGTTGGAGTAGGCCTGCACCTCTGTTTGAACAGGACGATCTCACAGATGTTCTAGATAAGGGACCTCAGGAGGACCCTATTCTTCCTTTTGATGTAGCCCTACAAAGGCGAGTGAATGCCAACTGGCAGACAACGGAATTAATTCTGGCAGTGAATAAAACATTTACGATTAAGTACAGGCCGTTGAGCAGTGACCTCTATTAGCTGACAAAGCAGCCAACTCTAGAAAGTTTGGTAGTTCAGGCTGCCACTTCTACATCCAAACAAAATGCATACCCAACTATCCCCCCGGGCAGAGATGACAAGCATTATGATGCTTTGGCTAAAAAGGTTTTTTCTGCGGGGTGTATGGCCCTCAAATCGGCAAATGCCACGTGTGCACTGGCTAAATTCACCCTTTCGGATTGCATAGTGATGGTGGCTGAACATATTCCCGAAGGGGAAGAAAGAGAGGGATTCCTTAACATATTCAAAGGGAAAGATGCAATGTGCAAATCCCTCCAGACCGGTCTTGACTGTGCTGACCGTATCAGCAGGGCTATGGCGGCTAGTACTGTAATGTGCAGATTTGCCTGATTGAGAAAGTCTGGTTTTGCTCCAGATGTGCAGTCCAGACGTCTTAATATGCCCTTTGACAGCACACATTTGTTTGGCAGCAAGGCTGATGAGAGCCTGGAGAAGTTACAGACCTCCATAGCAGCCGCCAAATCCCTTGGCGCTGCAATCCGACAACCACAAACTCGCCACACTGGAACAACTTGGAGGGGCAGGTTCTTTCACCATTACTCCTCAGCTGGAAGAGGGAGAGGACTGTCGAATCAAAGAGGCCATAGAAGATTCCCCCCTGGTGGACAAGGAAGAGGTACTAAGACCGCTCTGGCAACGGCTAATTTACCATCAGCCGCTGTATCAGCTGCCTCAACACCTCTCCGAGGCCTTAGTGCACAAGTCCCCGGTGGGAGACATACTCTCACAGCATCTACAAGAATGGCAGGTATTACTTCAGATGGGTGGGCGTTGGAAACAGTTGCCCAGGGTTACTGCCTTTCCTTTTTAAAAAGGCCTCTGGATCATCCACCGGAAAAGAGCTCTTTCATTTTCGCCCTGCTAAATAAAGGTCCTATAGAACCGGTACCTGTAGCAGAGAGGAACAAGGGTTGGTACTCCCCTTACTTTCTAATCCCCAAGAAGGACGGAGGCTTGAGACCGATCTTGGACTTAAGAGACTTGAACAAGTTCCTCAGGAAGGATAAGTTCAAGATGGTTAACCTTTCTCAGATCCTTCAGGCCCTCCAGCTACAGGACTGGATGTAATCATTGGACCTTCAGGATGCTTACTTTTATGTGCCAATCCATCACAAGCCGAGAAAGTACCTGAGGTTCACCGTTGGCGGTTCTCATTATCTGTTTCGAGTTCTGCCATTTGGGCTGACCTCCGCCCATGGGTTTTTACCAAGTTGATGGCGGTGGTGGCAGTGAGTCTTAGGAGAAGGGGGTGGGGATTTATTCGTTTTTTATTATTTATTTATTTATTTATTTATTACACGCCCAGACCCTCGGGTATCACGGCATGGTCACAAGACAACGTAGGAATTGGTCATACATTGTTAGAGTACAAAATTAAGCACAGATGGCGAGCTAGTACAACAGGATAGACAATATATACAGTTTACAGTTTTCACTGGCATGTTACACTTACGCGGCGCCATGTCCCATAGTGCTAATATTGGTTAAATAACCAAGTTTTTAGCAATTTCTTGTAACCAGGGAAGGATTGACATCCACCCCTATCTGAACGATTGGCTGATCAGGACCCGTTCTTCCGAACAGGTCCTAGAACATCTCGGCTCCACCTGTCACTACCTCCACATACTGGGCTTCTCCCTCAATTTCAAGAAGTCCCACATGATCCCATCTAAAAGGCTCCAATTCATTGGGGTAGTCTACCACAAGTGGGAACTAGCCCACAAAGTCCTTCAAGAAATGTTTGCCCTTTGAGGAACCCCTCAAGTGGAACGGTTTGCGACCAGTGTCAACCAGAAGTGCGAGCTGTACTGCTCCAGGGAATTTCCCCCAACAGGAGCTCTACGGGACGTGTTCATAGTGGACTGGAAGTGTCCATTCATATGCGTGTTCCCTCCAGTCCCTGTCATTCTTCGTGTGATCAGGAGGTTGAGAGAGTTTGGGAAATCCATGATCCGAATTGCTGTGGATTGGGCCAGGAGGACGTGGTACCCGGATCTTCGGGACATGTCCATCTGCCCTCCAATACGGCTGCCACAAAGAGTAGACCTTCTCTCACGAGAGGAGAGTTGCGTTATCCATCCAGAGGTCAAGACACTCAACCTTCATGCATGGTTTCTGAGAGGTTGAGATGTAACTATTGGGACCTCCCGGACGACGTAATGGAGATTTTGCTTTCAGCTAGAAGGCCAACAACGTAATCCTTATACCGCTGCCGCTGGAACAAATACTGCAGCTGGTGCTGGGATAAAAATGTGGACCCTTTTACATGCAGTACACCTATGGTGTTATAATTTTTGTTACACATGGCTAATCTGGGGCTCGAGGATGGCACAATTAAAGGGTATCTGGCGCGCTATCTATTTTTAAGCGCTCTTTTTGAAGAGGTATTTTTCTTAAAGATTCCACTGGTTATACAGTTTTTGAAAGGATTGACAAATGTATTTCCTCTGGCCCCTTTTCAATTCCCGGGTAGGGATCTCAACCTTGTTTATGACATTTCTAATGTGTGATCCATTCAAGCCTATTCATTCACTCCTGTCCTTTAAGATTGTTAACTTTAAAGACCATCCTTTTAGTGGCTCTTACATCAGCCTGTAGAGTGAGTGAACGTCAAGCCTTGTCCTGTTAGCCTCCTTACACAGTCTTCTGACTTGATTGCCTGTGGTCAAGCTGGATTCCTGCCCCCTCCCTCCACCTCAGTTGAGGCTGTGGGAAGTGGACATGGAGTTAGTAGTCATGTTTTATGATAATACGCACCCCAGGAGGTGACCGAGCGCTAAGGACAGCCCTCCTGAGTGTTTGTTCCCATTAACATAACTTAACCAATGCAGCCAGGACATTTGTGAAGTTCTTTGGACTCAGATACACCATTCTAAAGCATTACTCAGAAATATGCAATGGACAATGAGGGTGGTAGGTTCATATATTGTTAATATCACACCTATCATCTACAAGCTCTAATTTGCATTGCACAAGCCATAACAGACGCAACTATAACATAGCACGTTACCATACATCTGAAAATAACTGCTATGTGAGTGAAGAGCATGGTTTACATTAATAGAGAAAAGAACAAGTGATCATTTTAGTTTAGCAGCTTGAGTGACCTGGGATTTATACTATTTTGAGCTATATACTATGTTGAGCTATGATATGGTGTGGTGTAAAATACCAAACGCCTTTAGTCTCAAAATGCACACAGCCAGACTCCACAGTTAACTCATGCTTTAGGAAAATATGTGCTGCACACGACCCGACCACGGCTTCCTGTCCAGGTTGGTGTGCTTATCTTTCTCGCCTCTGCTCTGAGATCTGTGACCGATCTCTCCGAGCCCCCAGGACCTGCGTCTGCTAATTGCTGTGCAAATCTCCTTTCCCCTTAATCCAGTTTGCTTTTTTATATGTAACACAGGAATCCGACCTATGCGTCACATCCGCTCTTTGTGAGGTTAAAGTTTGCCGCTTAGAGTGTTTCCTTGTCTGTTGAACATACGACATTCCTATGTGCAAACCTATGAAAGACATGTGTTGTCTGTGTCCATTGGTTGTCTCTACTATAGTAACTGGGCTTCCGTTCAGTGTATGGGTAAAGCTTGTCAATTGCTTCCACACAACTTCAAACTCCATTATATTAACTGGGCTTCTGAAGGGGTAATGCATGTCACTTGCTTCCACACACTCTTAACGGTGTGTGTGTATTTTGGTGCTTCCTGTCCTTTGACTGCTTATCAGATCTAAATGGTGTGAAAAGCATCTCCTGACCTTGCTACTTGCCGTGTAAAACAGGAAGTTGCCCCTTGCGTTTAGGTTTCTCTGTTGCAGGGGAAAGCTACGACTTCCTGCCCTCTTGCAACGTATATGTTCTATAGCACATGTCTGCCTGTTCTCCTTGTCAAAAAAACATGCATTAATTGGAAGCGTGTGCATTGTATTCAACGAACATTTGCAGACACTTGCTATTGCTATTGACTGTTTCATCTGTAAAGTCACCTGATGTGTTTATCAACTGTCTTACCAGGCTCCTTGTCCATAATCCATACTACCTCCCTCAAGGCAGTTTGTCACAGATCAAAGATTTGTAGCTCTGTGAAGACATTAATTCACCTACTGGGAGCAACATTTTATATAAAAAAGGTTGCCTATATTGGTGGCAAAACACAATTTAAGCATTCATATTTTAGCAAATAATTACTGCATGCACAAAACTAACATGAGTTGCTTGAGAAATTGATGAGCGCCTAGAAGCATGTTATGTGTGCTATACGCAATAAAAATCAGCGGCTGGATCACATTTAAAATACTTAGCACTAATTGGCAACTCCAGCATGAAGGAATACATGTCCTAACATTGAGGTATTCAGAGTGCGTCCACTATATTGTAAAAGGAACTAACTGAGGATGCATGAATTAATGCATGTATTCAATGTGAGGTATTTAGGTTAACTGAAAATCATTAATGGCAATAGTTTCAAGATAAGACAAAGGATCCTTTGAGAATCCATTAGCAATTAACAACCAGCATAGCTTAGCTCCTGGCTTCTTGACCCAATGCGCTGTTGACTGTGTGAGCTTGAGCCCATGCTCACATGCGTAAATAGTTTGCATCAGTGTTCTTGAAAATGAACCAATATGTGAGTGCCTTTGTTACCCACAGTGATTTGCATGTGGAGGTCATCCAATTTGTACGTTTGCTTTGCACTCAAACTTGCATTTTGAGGTATAATGCGATAAATTTTCAGTTCTTTGACCCCTGACTGAGATGCCAGCCTGGGCAAATTTTGTAGAATTTCAGGCATTCTGAACTCCGGATTAGCAGCAAGCCTTCTCCTGCCGTGTGTTAAGAAGCACGGAGGGGACGAAAACAGTCCTGGGCATCATTTCCTTGTGCCATTTACTTCTGTAACCAGAGGAATCCATCACTTGTCTCGCCTATCTCCCCAGGTCCCTGGGGTTCAGGGTTTGCGAGTAGGCATTGATCATCTTGTGGCTGGTTTGTGTCAGGTTTTGCTAGAGTGTCCAGCTGTTTCCTTGGTTGTGGCGTCGGTCGCATTTGGCAATAGTCAGAGACTTTTTTGTCGTTTCCTGAACAGTTTATCTTGCCCTGGCATGTTCCCACGGCAAGGTGTGGTTTCAGGGGGGATTTGGATGAAATCACAGTGGAATACTTGCTGGAAGAACCTTTGGATTCTGCAAATATCTCTATGCACAGACTATGTTTTAGCAAGTCTGCTGCGCCACAGCACAAGCCTGGAAGGTGAGACTTTGACTCTCACGTTCTTGGCAAGAAGAGATTCTTCGGCACATACTCTGCGATGGCAATGGCTGATACTGTAGACTTCTTCCTGGTCAATGACAAAATGAAATGTTTTTTAAATTGCGCACACTGTTCATATCCAAGACGTCTGCAATGTTCTGCTCTGAACCGGTAACAAGTTGCTTCAAGGCCCTTCATATTGCGACTTTTCATGTTTTCAGTGTCTTCAGCAACATATAAGACCAATATCAAGTATGATCATCAGCTAGCAGTACCACACACTTGACAAAGTCGGTGTTCTAATGACTGTGTCCAAGGCAATCAACCCTTTCTGTAGAGTACTTGTGGCTGCTGCCGCCACCACAGACAGACCAGTATTGAACCCATTGAACTGTGAATTGTCAATCGAGTGCATCGCTTCTTCCATTGTATCCTCAGAGGCTAGTAAAGATACCATTTGTTTGACCACAGCGGAGTGGTGCTTGGAGATATGGATCTTCAGTGCTTCTCACCTCCAAATGCATTTTTAACAGCTGTGCTATGTGTAAGCTAAAGTTCGGATATTCTAATTGCCTCAGCGTGAAGCTAGGACAGTGAAATGATTTTAGTTGAAATAATCTAGGCAGATTCAAAATGAACCCACAACATTTAATTTGTGCATTTACAGTGATCAGGGTTGGCATTCCCACTGTGACATGACAACAAGATTGATTGAAATGTACCAGATATTAACCATTAGTTAAGCAATGCACATGATTGTGAAAAGACGCAATTGGTGCAACATGTAGTGTGCATTTAGAGTTACTGTCACAGGAATTCACTGGCTCATTCTGTGTACACACCACCCGTGCAGAGCCTCGGCAATCACGTAATGAGTACAGTGTTATTTCAGGACTGTGAAACGTATGCATGTGAATATGGTACAACATAATCCTCTCTGACCCACATGTCATTTACCCAATGCACATTACCCCATGAATGTAGTTCCTAACATAACATAGAAGGTGTTGTTTGAAGGGGGCTGTTTAGCACCTTGTGCACAATCCGATTTGTTGAGCCTACCGATCAGGCAGATGCTGCTGCCACAATCTTTGCAAGTACACTAAGCAACAAGAAAGTGGAGCCAGACATCGCTTGAGGTGTTGCAACCATGGACAAGTACATGTATTTTTTCTGCCCATGAAATTGCATTGCAATCTGGGACCCCTCTGCTGAGAGTGTCCAGAAAATCTTTTACCACATAAAGACTTACTGCGGCTTCTTGGTTGCTTCTAATCATAGATAAGTCCTTTTGAATCAACCCTACTACATCTGTAATGACCCCTCGTAGCGCATAGATGCCCTGTTATAGCGCTTGATCATTAGAATCTGCAGCATGAAACCCTAGCTGCACTGCTGCACTTTCAGTCTGCAGGATTTGCATTATTGCTTGTGACCAAGTGTAAGTTCTACCTGTTACAACTGTATTGTAGGGTCAGAGGTGGTGCAGGTAGCTGCGCTCCTGACACGCCCACTCTGGGTGCACTTCAAACCAGCAGCTGACTGCATGATAGCTGTCCAATTCTCTTCTTTTATTAAGTTATCTAGAGATTGCATCACCTCGCTCAGGTGATACTGTGAAAGTATTTCTTGGCACAGTTTACCTATGGATATAGCTTGTGTCAGGGAAGGGTTATGGGAGTTCCAGGCCCTATATGGGCCCACACTGAGCCCTGCTCTTCTTTATTTGCATTAATTTGCTTGAACTGCCCATAACACAGGACTCTCTGATGCATAAGTAATATGCTTGGTGCCATTGCATTCTTTTGCTTTTCTATAAGATGCACTCCAGAACTCACCTTCTACCTTCTTCCATTGTGGGTAGAAGCTCAAGTTCCTGTTACTACAAATGGTCTGGTATTGCGTATAATTTAAAAAATACATCAAATGTGGGAATCTATATGCCATGTCTAACGTGTGAACACCTCTGATTTGCCATACCTGTTGACCCCAAGTAAACCATAGAGGGACAGTTTCCCGTCCTGTTTGTTCAGTCATGTTTGAAAAGTATTCTCTGTCAAAAATGACTGAATCTGCAACATACATGTGTTGTGCATTATGTAACACTGGAGGGAATTCATACTGATTTTCAAACATGTAATCCCCTCTTGGTATGGTCTCAGTGAAATATATGGGAACCATGCTTTGGATTCAGGGCTATCAGTTTGAAAGGGCACTGCACAGTGTTCCCAGAATGTGTATTTGGGCCACAGGATGGGCTCACATTTGACAAGTAAAAAGGCATTGTAATATCGCACATAAAACACATGGGGGCATTTCGTGGAGATCCTCCACATCATCAAACGCATCAAATAATGCATTTTGCGCAAATGTCTGTAGCCTAGTTCTTAACAGTTCTCTGTTCTGGACACAGGATTACTGGGTGCAACAGTCTGGATTCATCAATCACAGAAAAGGTGTGAGCTTGCAGCTGGGCCATTAAATGTTTTAAACAATTGCATCCACACATGACCCATAGTTAGAGGAAACATTTGTATTGAGGCTGGAGTTCCCGACTCTTGGAGCTTTCTTTTCTCTAACATGCGTGAAGAACTCAACGGCTTTAGAGCAACTTCTTTGCTTGCAGGTGGAGTGGAAACCTTGCTCAGAAAATGACCGGAAGTCAGTGAGATGAACAACAAAGTGAGGGTGAGCCACAGTAGGAGAAAATACATTACCAGCATTTTATAACCCTGTTTCCGAAAGTCTGTCCAATAGAATTCTTTCATTACTTTAGCAGCTAGAAAGGCTTTCTGTTTCCAAATTGGCAGACCTGCAGTACTTCCCTGAATTGTGGACGTGTAGTCAAGGGTGGCATATTCTTCCTGATCTTGAATGCCTATCACCATCTTTTGACAGATCTCCATCTCTTCATCTTCTGCAGGCTCCGCACTTGGAAGAGGAGGATTGCGTGGAAACATCACAGTAACCATATGGAGAGGGTTTCAGGTGATCCACAGAAACTTGCCTTGTACCTCTCTTGGGTGGTAATGCGGGTAGGACAGCAGTTCTGGAAGCTTTAACTCTGATTGCTTGCACTGCTGGTCTGTAAAACGGGCCAAATGGAGTTATATCATGGATCTTCTCCAAGACCCAATCTCCTGCTTTGAGAATGTTCTCAGGACTGGCCTCAGCAGCTTCCATCTGGAGGGATTCCCTCAGTAGCGTTGTCGCCAGTAGTTGCTTGTGCCTGGAGAGGGGGCTGGGAACAGTATGCAGATCAGGCATAAACATCTTTCTCCCAAACAAGAGTTCAAATGGAGTCTTACCGTTGCATAGAGACTGGTGTGGTACATTTTTAATCTCCTGATCGCTAAGGGCACATGGTCTACCCAGTTACCTTCAAGTGACCGAATGCCCTTAGTCAGGCACACTTTTATGGAATGATTGTCTCTCTCTACAATCCCGTTCGTTTCAGCTCGGAAAGGATGGGAAAAGTGCAACTCTGTTCCCCATGCCTCTAATGCCTTCTTCAGAGCCCGCCCCAATAAAGCTGGACCATTGTCAGCATGGAACGCTTAAGTTGCCGTCATCGCTACCACACCTCAAGTGCCTGTATGACTGATTTGCAGTCTGCTTTCTTTTGAGGAATCATCCAGGTGAACCTAGTGCAAGAATCCAATATTACTAGAATGTACTTTTACGTATTTATTGCTGCTAGTGGGCCTATATGATCCATATATTGATCTCAAGATCTTTTCTTCCTTTCTTAAAGGAATCTCCTTAGGTTTTTTGCTGTGGTCCACAGTTGTCTTCAAGCATGTATCACAGTTTGCTATATATATTTTCACTTGTTGTCGTAGCCCTGGCCACCAGTAACGGTCAAGGAGTAGCTGTGCAGTTGCACTTACTCCAAAATGAGCAGATGCAAGTCCAGTGTGCGTGGCTGCAATCAGCCTTTCCCTGTGCACTCTATTAGGGATTAATCTTTGAATAGGATCCCCTCGTTTCATAGGAATGGTGACTATTGCTTTATTTTCAATGTCATATACATAATTACTAGGGAAACATTTTGGCCTAGGTACAATACCTAAACAAGCCTCTTTTATTTCCTTATCCATTGCAGTCGCTGAGTGAGTTATGGCAGCTATCCTCTTTCTCACTGTGTGCTCTTTGTCATATTTATCTGCCAATGCATTGCATGTGCTATGAATGTTCCCTTTTAGTATGTGCTCTTGTGTGCATCACCCATTGCAAAGGGCAAGCCTGTTTAAGATCCCAAACCTGCTTCCAGATTTGCCTAGAAGCAATAGTTTTATGCCTAATGTCTCTGAAGTAATTTTGAATCCACCAATGCAAATCAGTGTAAACCCTGACAATGTAATCTGAGACTACTAGTGTGGGCTTCCCTGCATCTGCTTGGCACAATGCAAGCAGTAATCCATGCAATTCAGTAGTCTGGGCAGACATGTCTCCCAGATGCTTTGTTGCAAAATCAGTGTGTATAAATGCTTCTTTATGTGAAAAATGTCCTAGAACTGCTCCACAGTTGTCAGAATATTTGGAACGTGTCCCTACTGCCGGTATCGCTGAACCATCGCAGTAAATTACTTGAAAAAATCAAACAATGGTATTTCAGGCCGTGAGGTGTCGGGCTCTTTGTCCATTGTCCAAGTCAATCCACTTATTCTTTGCAATTCTGCCTTTATAATGGTACATCACATCTGGAGCATGTTGAGATGCTGACCATTGAATCCATATAGCATGTAATGCCTTTGCATTGGGCATGCTAGCGTTTGTGGCAGCCTCAAGTTGAGCTAAAGGTTGTTAATGTGTATAGTGAACTGAAGCCATGATGTTCTCCTCAGGTGTAAATGTTAACTCAGGTGTGGAATATACATGTGACTTATATGCAATTGGTTTAGTCTTCCCTAGATTGCACACTGTGTATGTGAAAGCATTATCTCCCACCAACAGTTTTATCTCTAAGTCTTTGTCTGTATCTCTGTTCTGCAAAGGAGCGTGGTGGGTGGTCGTATCCTGGCGCACTTCTCAAGAAAATCTGCTGACAAGCCTCTGCCCTCATCTGAAAGAGTGAATCCTAGAAAGGTAACCTCACGATGAGCTATTTGTGATTTTTTTTTTAAGTTAATCAGGTATCCCTTTGCAGCCAATGTGTGAAAGACTCTTTCTACTTGTTGCAAGTGTTCACTGAGATTCTCATGGGTGATGCAGATATCATTTACATATTGCCTACAGTTAGGAATGTCTGCAAGTAAACTCTGTATTCTACTTGAGAATGTGCTAGGTGAATTATTATACCCCTGCATTATTCTAGTGTATTGGAAATGTGTTTCCTTAAATGTGAATGCAGTGTATTTCTGGCTCTCTACACTTAAGGGTTGTGTGAAATACCCATTGCCTAGATCAAGGTTTGTTTTATGTTTACATCTATGCAAGTTGGCTAGCAATCCAGAACTGTGGTGTTCTGGACTGCCTCTGTCTTACAATGTGCATTCAAAATTCGAAAATCCACAATAAAATGGTAAGTACCATCAGGTTTTAACACTGGGAGCACTGGACTATTATGTGGGCTAGCTTGCTTTATAATCACCCCCTGATCCATTAGCTGGCTACTGTGGTTTGCATGTGGGCAACTGCCTGTGGTTTACCTGGATACTGCCTCTGTGGCAGGGGTGGTTTCAGTACTGGCATCACATGCTCTGGACATTACTTATCATGCCCTACATGATTTTTAAACCACTGCACTGCTGACCAGTTTCTTGCATATTTTTGCATTAGGTCCCCACTCACTTGAAAAAGCAGGCATTACCACTTCTTTACCTCTCAGCGCTTGTTGCACGTATAATGGTGGCCAATCTTGAAATGCTAACAGTCCTTTATATTGGATGTGTAACTGTGGCCAAAATAGTGCTTCAATCTTTTTGGGGTGTTTGCCTTCCGCTGAATGGTTACAAAATACACTTCATTATGTGCTAATGTCTGCCCAGTGGGTGTAGTGATTTGCGCATTTCTGTTTGCCCTTGTGGGCTCCAATAGTGCCTTGTGGCTACTTTCAAATACGGAAATTTCAGACCGAAGTCTAATAGGACCTCGATCCAATCCGTGCATCGCTTAGTCTTGGGAACGATTCGATGAGTGCGTGGACACTGCATTCTGTGAAACCTGTAGGGCTGCTGTTTGTTTTTTCTCAACCTTCACATCCTTCCCCTCAACTTTAGAACAGTCTGACGTCCTTGCCTGCGGGGAAGGAGAGAGACCCTCTTCAGTGTATTTTTGCGAACTCTTCATGTGTTTCCAATCTAGGTATGAAATAGGTGTGCCCCCCAGGCTTACCCCATGACCCCTGTAAGTCCCTTGCCAATGCATGGCCTGCCTATCTCCTGCAGCTTTCCCATTCTTTGGCTCATGTTCAGGATATTTGTCTTCCTCTATTGGCGATAACTGTCACCTCTGTGTTTTGTTGCCCTTCTTACCATGGAACGATCCTCGTCCTTTTGAGGGCCTCACTTCGTGGTCTGTTTCCTTATCTGGCTTAACATCTTTGTTAGCTTTTTTTCTGTGTCTCTGCAGGTCTCCTCCCTAAGTGATCCCTGCCTAGCGATTGATAAGTGAATGTCACTATGTCCCCAAATTGTTCCATTTTTTTTCTTGTTCATTCAATTGAGACAATTTGCTATGGACTTCTAACCTTACAGGCTCTCCTTTTAATAAGGGTAGAATTATTCTCTCAACCATTTGATTATTATTCGATGCTATGAACAGGCCTAAATTCATGGCGGCGGCAGCGCCTTGTGTTCCCATGATGTCTGCTAATATCAGTGCTAGCGATGTGATGGACAGTGTGCCTACCAGCTATAAATTGAAATCTAGCTGTCACAGCTCGCTAAAGGCGGTGTGCAGCCAGATGGAAGGAACGTTGCTAATGCCCTATGCCTGTGGGGCATTTTGAGGGTAGGCTGATTTCAGTTGTCCTAGTTTCTCTGAATACCACTTGAGTATTTCTTCATTTCTGGACGGGCAGGACCCTAATACAATTCTCAATGTCTGTAGCTGTACCCCACCTGCATCCAGCTGTCCCTGAGGCTGCTGAGCAGGTGCTACACCCAGCTGTGCCGCATATTGTAGCGCAATATTGCGCACTGTGTCAAAATGGGTGGCTAGCAATTGGTACTCAGTCTGCAAATATGGGCCTCCACGGTTTGGATGAAACCGGGCTAAGAATTCTAGTGAAAGATTGGGTGTGGCTAACGGTCCATGCCTTGCAAACTAGATTACCTCCAAACCAGTTGACATGATTTGTAAGTGTTAAAGACCATTCGGAAAACTGGTATGGGCGATACTGGATGTTGTTTAAATCTCCTTTCACCAGGAGAGTTGCATATACATTATTTGTCTTGTTGGCTGGGGTTTTTAAGTAAGTAAAAAGTGATTCTGCTGGCAATCCACCTAATTGTGCTACTGCTACTGTGAAGTTGGTATTCACTGTTTGGCAGTGCGCTGATCAAAGCCACTCATACAGCGCCAATGGGAATATTATCTATGTCTTAGCTCTTGCATTATCTGAAATGTCGTCAGGGCGAGTATGATAGTTAATTTCACATCCTTACTGTTCATGGCCTGTAAGAATGGCATTGTATTTTCCCTTGTTCCCTCCCTTGCCTTGAAGCGCTTTGAAACACATTGTGTATATGCGCTATATAAATCAACTATCATATCATTGATTTCCTAGTGAGCCATCTTCTGTACTTTCTCTAACCTCTTCTATTTAAAAAAAAGCTTTTTAGATAAAAATGTTGCCCTGTCCTTTTCTCGTGAGTGGGACATGAGGGTATTTTAACTGTTAGTAATGCTATGGTAATTCTAAGACGTCCCATCTGTTACGGGTGCCACCTGACTTGCCTGTGGTCAAGCTTGATTCCTGCCCCCTCCCTCCACCTCAGTTGAGGCTGTGGGAAGTGGACATGGAATCAGTATTCATGTTTAATGATAATAAGCACGCCATAATGTGACCTAGCGCATAGGACACCCTTCCTGAGTGTTTGTGCCCACTGCTGTAATTTAACCAATGAAGCCAGGAAATTTGTGATGTTCTTTGAACTCAAAGAGACACCATTCTAAAGCATTACTCAGAAATATGACATTGAGGGTAGTAGGTTCATATATTTTTAATATCACACCTATCTTCTACAAGCTCTAATTTGCATTGCACAAGCCATAACAGAAACAACTATAACATAGCACATTACCATACATGTGAAAATAACTGCTATGTGAGCGAAGAGCTTGGTTTACATTAATAGAGAAAAGAACAAGTGATCATTTTAGTTCATGCACACAGCCAGACTCCACATTTAACTCACGCTTTAGGAAAAGATGTGCTGCACACCACCCGACCACGCCTTCCTGTCCAGCTGGGCGTGCTTATCTTTCTCTCTCGCCTCGGCTCTGAGATCTGTGACTGATCGCTCTCCGGACCCCAAGACCTGAGTCTGCTGATTGCTGTTCGAATCTTCTTTCCCCTTAATCCAGGTAGAGTTTTATATGTAATACAGGAATCAGACCTATGTGTCACATCCGCTCTTTGTGAGGTTAAAGCTTGCCACTTAGTGTTCCCTTGTCTGTTGAACATACAACATTCCTATGTGCAAACTTATGAGAGACAGGTGTTGTCTGTGTCCACTGGTTGTCTCTACTATAGTAACTGGGCTTCCATTCAGTGAACGGGTATAGCGTGTCAATTGCTTCCACACAACTTCAAACTCCATTATATTAACTGGGCTTCTGAAGGGGTAAGGCATGTCACTTGCTTCCACACACTCTTAACTGTGCGCGTGTATTTTGGTGCTTCCTTTCCTTCAACTGCTTATCAGAGCTAAATGGTGTAAAAAGCATCTCCTGACCTTGCTACTTGCCCTTTAAGATAGGAAGTTGCCATTTGCGGTTAGGTTTCTCTGCTGGAGGGGAAAGCTACGACTTCCTGCCCTCTTGCAATTTACATGTTCTACAGCACGTCTGCCTGTGCTCCTTGTCAAAAACACGTATTATTTGGAAGCATGTGCATTATATTCAACTAATATTTGCCGCCACTGGCTATTGACTGTTTCATCTGTAAAGGGCTTGATGTGTGACCAACTGTCTTAGCAGGCTCCTTGTCCATAATCCGTAATCCATAACACTTCTTTAAGGATAGAGTGGTCCTTAAGGTTAACCTACATTTTTACCAAAAATTGTGTCGGAATTTAATTTAACTAAAAAAATCATGCTACCTTCTTTTTATCCTCCACCTCATCCTTGAAATAAGAGGAGAGGTTACAAAGGCTTGACCCAAGATGTGCACTTAGCTTCTACATTTCCAGGATGTCTAAAGTAAGACAAGATGATCAACTTTTTGTTGGTTACACAGGCCATAAAATGGGTATTGCGGTCTCTAAACAAACCTTATCCAGGTGGATCATTTTAGGAATCTCTGAATGCTACCAATTAGCTGGAAACGATCCTCCTGGGGGTATCGGAGCATATTTGACCAGGGGCATGGCTACTTCCTCTGCCTTACATAGGGGAGTCCCAATTTGGGATATTTTTGCGGCAGCCACCTGGTCCTTTGTCCACACATTCACCAAGCATTATAGTCTGGACTCTTCTCCAGCATTGAATCTTTCATGGATTCACATGCTTAGAATATTCCCCGTCGTCAAGCTGGGAACCCTCGGTATATTTATTAAACGTTTTCCATTGGAAAAAACTCGACACTACTGCGTCCTATCTACGTCCTTTTGGGCCGCTTACGCATGACACAATAGGACATATGGTATAAATAGCCCCTCCCCCGCAGCTCCCTGCTGTCATGACCCGGCGAAATTGCCCCTTCTGGACCTCATGGTCATTGTCACGAAGGGCTTGTACTCCTTGTTCCTCCCAACATGGCCGTACCAAGCTCTGTGCTACGAACTAGCTTTCACGTCGTAGCACGTACTATAAATTGGTCACGCCCTTGCGGGTCCGCGCATCTCAACGCGATCTTCGATAGTGACCCGACGTGTTTGCTCTCTACATTTGCTTCCTTGATCCTCATACTTCCTTCCTTGCCTTTTTTCCTGTTCCTGGACTTCCCCCCTACATTGCTTGTTTATCGCTAATCCTGGACACCCTGGAACCACGAACTTCCCGGAACTCTGAACGCGCTCTGCAACCTGACGAGGCTCGGGCGAGCCTATTCAAGACCCGAACCACCCACAGGAAGAGACCTGCGGCCGAACAAGGGAGATCCCGATCACAGGTGAGACGGGGGGAGATTTACGACACCTTCAGATTTCAATCGTCTCCAAAGTAGTCGAGATCACCTTGTGTTGCTACTCTTTACAAGGTTGAATTTTTCTTTCCCAATGTCTGAGAAGGTGTTGTTCGAAGAAAGTCTACGAAGGAGATGGGCACATGGATTGTCTTTGTTTTCACCCCCATCACTCTGAGTAGCTGTTGGGCGTAGGATAAACCACTACATGAAGGCAACTGTCGGTGCGTGCTATATACCATTGACGTTAACATAGAGACGGAGGCCCTCGAGGGACATAGAGTCGACCGGCATTGATGCGCAGCGAACCCTGCTGGAAAAGAAATTCTGAACAGCAAAAGCAGGTTATGGAGATATCATAAGATGAGGAATACGTGGGAGGAACATCCAGTCGAAAGAACGTTAGCACGGATAAGTAAATTGTTAGTCTTGGCTGGCCTCCCCCAAAGCAACAATGTAGGTCCCACCCAATAAACCCTCTCTTTGATAGCCCTGAGAAGGTTGGCCATATCCTCCAAGGAACAGTAACACTCGGTCAGGGATTTTATAACTGAAATGAGGCCTAGAATTAAGACATGTGTAAGGCCTTCCTGGCAGAGCAAGAGAACCAATGAACATGAACTCTGTAAATTGTTTGAGATTTCTGCCTCTTGTTTTGTGTCCAAATCTAAAAGACACTTGTCAGAATGCACATTTTGCTATCATGTTTCGATAGAATTCCATTACATATTTTCTTTAAGCCATGTGTGATTTCCTGTGCCTAAACGATCCAGCCCGGGAAATCAAAAACGACAATCCTGTGACATAGAAAACTACATGTATTTTCTAGGACTTAAGATTTCAATGCATTCTCACATATATATATGTACTTAGAGTTTTTGCATTAGAGAGTTGAAATAATATGCCTGAATCAGGTGAATAACTTAATTCTAAACTGCCGAGAAACAGAAATGGAAATACTTTGCCTCTTTACATGTCAGTGCATGGCTTAGCCCAGAAATTCAAAATAAGATACACAAAGAGTACATGGCACTACCATCCGGTTGGAACCAGTTAGAAAGTTAGGAGATGTCATGGTCCAGCCACATGGCTTTTAGGACCACTTTTAAAATGCTCCTTTATTGTATGCAAGACATGTTTCAAAGCAGACAAACTCTATACATTTACGTCAGGCCCTCATTTATGAACGCAAGGCTTCAATTTCAAAGCGAATCTGTAACCCAGTCCATCATCTATCAATGTCAAAGATAATCACCTATGAGAGGTCAACTGAAGAGGGGAAATCACATGCAGATGCACTGCGAAGAGACATCTGCCTTGGATTAGTAAAGGTCAAAGTTCATTCAGAATACGCACACCAAGTGAATTCATTGGCTTTGGATAGTGGTGACATAGAAAGGGAATATTTAGGCTATGTATCATCTCTGCCCTCTGGCAGAGAACTGCTATAGTTGCCCACCAAAGAAATGCATGCATTTAACATGAAGAGGAATATACTTAAAATGTGTAAAAACGATTCTAAGCGGTGCAGCACCATGCCGCATCCGATCTACTTGAAATTTGGACAGTTTGCAGATAAGAGTAGTACCTATCAGATTATGTAAAATAGACTAGGGCATCTCCATTTTTCAAATTGCCTGTAAATGTGTAAAATGTGTCAAATTCTATTGCACAATATCACAGAATCTCAAAATATAGGTTTTGACCAAGTTAGCAATGATGAAGCAGAAATTTGAGTAAAACACATTAGTATTTCTTCAGAAAGAGTACAGCATCCCTCCCACCTTTTTAGTCTGGTGGATGGAAAACAACACCACTGACAAATCAGGAGTTGTATTAGGAAGTATACAACTGCATATGCATATAATGGAGGCAGGAGGCTGTATTGGGAGATGAGATTGAGAATATGAACAAACTGGAGATTGGAGAGCAGAAGGACTAACTTACTAAAAGGAAAGAACTGTCCATTGAGGGGATTACGTCATTCCATGAAAGGAAGACCATTTTGCGCATGGCGATTGATTTCAAAATGAGCCGCCGAGGGTTTACTTTAGGAATGGCCCTCCCGAAAACCAGAAGTTGCATCTTAAAAGGTAAATTAAAAGAAGCCTCTCCTAATTCCCTAAATCGTCCAATGTGATGGTGGAAAATTCCAAATGTTCTGTGTGATGTGTATATATGAAAATCTAATCTGAAAGCATTTTGGCTGCCACTGACTTTGTAAATGTAAGTATTATTTGCAAATACAGTTGGTGGTTGAAGCTGGTGTTGAGTTGTTTAGATCATAGTGGAATCATGACCCACTATAGCTTAGGAGGCATCATGCAGTTAATGCTGCTGCTGGAGACCATAGTAAAGACTGGATGGGATGCAACAAAATATATGCTGAAAGGAAGAATTCTATCGATTAAGTACTGTGGGAAGTGCAAAATGTTCTTTATTGCCCTTTCTTTTAATCTATAGGCAGAGTCAAGTCTAATATGTGAGGGGGAAAAGGGTTTTCAAATACGCATCTGTTACTGGAAAACAGGGCATCTCCAGCCCAAAGCATTAGAAGTAGTCCCTTTTAAAATTGTGCATGCATCTGGATAGAGACAAATACATGCATGTGCAGGGAAAGTATGCGGGGGTGGGGGAAGACATTCTCTCTCTCTCTCTCTCTGTCTCTGTCTCTCTCTGTCTCTCTCTGTCTCTCTCTGTGTCTCTCTGTCTCTCTTTCTCTCATTCTCTCGTTCTCTCTTTCTCTTTCTGTTTCTCTTTTTCTCTCCCGTATTCACGTTTGATTGGGATCACCTCTGGTTTGGTAGTATTGGGGGGTTGTGTGAAACTGTATTCACTAATCCTGCAGAGCATCAGTAATTTCATCACAGTGTGTACCCAGGAAAGCATCCTTCAATGTACACAGCTTTAGGGACTTTAATTCCCCCATCACACTATTTAATCCGCGTTGGCAGCTGTTCCCATTGGTTAGCATTCTTCCTGGACTCCAGCCAGGCGACATAATTTTGCTTGAGAAACAACTTTAGGTTCCCCCTATTGCACTAATGGTTCTCTGTGGGTAGGGATCCCACCCCCACCTAGTACTTCACTGGCTTCAGTAATTGTAACCACCAGTTAAGGATAACCTTTCTTGGCTTGAGCCACAGGCTCTTCTTAGCTTCTCACTGTTACAAATCTTCTTTTCCGTTCTGGTGACTTTGCAACTACCACCAGGGTCTGGGCTAGAGCCCCAAGGAGGCAGTTTCCTTTCTACTTCTCTATAGTATCCTCCGCTTGTAACAAGCTTCTTGGTCAAGGCCCCCTGCAGGCATCATCCACCGTTAGTCAAAGCACGTTTCAACTCTCAGTTTGGCTTCTTTGGCTTGGTCACCACCTGCTCTCTCACTCTGCTTCTCCTGCTCCTCTCTACCACAGTACCAACTATCTGGAATGCCATCCGAACTCCTACACAGACTAGTGATTTGTGTTTCATTTTTTAATTGTGCCTTGGGCTCTATTTATTCCAATGACAGTTCCGATTGGTGGGTCAGCTTCCCCATTAGCCTTTGGGTATTGTGAGGAGTCAGTAATGCAAGGCGGACAACTGCTTGTAGTTTTCTCAAGATTAAACTTTTTTCTTTTTTATAAAGTTCCAAATACTTGCTCACTTGTCCTGCTCTATCGGGGAATTTCCTACCTGGTCTAAAGACAAAGGGAATAACTTTTAACATAGTCAAACTGTCCCTCACACTAAAAAACAAAACATTCAAAGGTAATCATAAACAACATAAAGAATAAACAACAATAAAACAATATTTGGATGTCTTTCCCATGGTTTCCTAAAGTCAATTTTCCAAATGTTCAAAAGGAAGGAAAAGTCTTATACCTGTTATTCGAAGTTCTATGTCAAAACAAAAGTTCATCAAACAAAAATCCACTAGAAACAATTTTTCAGCTTTCCGTTGAAAAGATCCCCTTCCAATTCCAGCCAAGAAAAAAGCACCAGTGGTAATCCTGGATATCTTCTTTCCAAGATTGTTTGATACAGTTTAAAGAATAGGTTAACAACTTCTTCTGCATCTTCACAATTGGTTAGGATCTCCATTATATTTAGTATAATTGTCAAGATGTTTCTCTTTGGGTTGTTGCTTTCTTCTTGACAACCACCCTTCTATTACAGAATCCTCTGTTCCACAATATGCCACTACTTCAACCAACTTAATTGTGTCATCCACGGAGTGTGTTATACATCACCACAGTTCATGTATTTCTGCTTTGACTTTATACTTCAGAATTATAAGGCGTATGAAGACAAAAGACCTCGACCTCTTCAGGTACCCAAGACACTCTTCTTTCCTATACTCCAAGAAAAGGGCAGCCTCTTTCCCTCTGCTGTCTGCCTTACTACCACAAGTATAACTTGCCTCTTCTCCAAGACTGACTTTCTCTCAACTTCAGCAGTCTTTAGCATTACAGATTGTCTTAATCTTCTTTCCAAGCATCGAATTCCCTTCCCCAGCTTTGTTTACACCTTTGTGGTTCCAGTAACTAGCCAGCAGCTTTATTTTCACTCTTCCAGCTTCAGGGCACAATGCCCCACTTGTATCGGAGGACACAGGACCTTTAACAACCTTGCAGCTCAGGTGAACAGATCTAAATATGACTTGTTTCACCATGGAAAGGGTTTGCTTCTTGGCTTGGGTATTGCTTGTTCTCCTCTTCAGTACAATAACTTCTGGATTTAAAGAATAAATGTTTAGAATTCTACAAGGTTTAGGCACACACAATCACTCTTTAAGATAGATCTTTAACCTTAAAGGGTTGCAAGTGATTGTATTTCCATGTAATATCGTGGAGAGAATTTCAAACTCCTATTGGAAAATACAACTGGTCAAATGCAACCTTCCTTTGATGCTGCATTCACTTGTAACTCTTGTGAAAGTCAACTTTAGCTTTTCGGAATAATATCTAGCATGCGTTCCCTTCTTAATTACGGACACGTGACCACTCTGTCAACAGTAAATTGTTCAACATGGAAATGGGATACTTTTCTTCTTACTTGAACACTACGGCTTAAAGATTTAGCGCGCGTGTTACATTTACATTGTCAGAAAGGAATTTCACGACGATGAACAGTTTATATTCAGTTTTGAATTTACACAAGTTACTTTCGAGCTGGTAAGTTTTCCAACTTTATCAGTTTCTGCTACTGCTTTGGGCACACTTGGGACCCACACCCTTCTGCAGCACTGTTGTCTCTGGTCCGGCCACTCCAATTGGGAGTCTCCTTCACTCCTCTGTCCCTCGGCTTGCTTTCTGCTATGGGCCTTGGGCTTCAGCATGGTCACGGCTCTGCAATCGCATCCACTAGGCGCACATGGGGAAAACTCCCCTCTCAGCACATCTTTCCCGGTGCAGGCCCCAGCCATGCAGGTTTTGAGAACACAGGACTGTCTCAGAACTTGCAGGTGAAATCCGATGTCTCCACATTCCGGCGTCCTTTCTGTGATCATACTTCCTCGTGAATTGCCAGCCTCATGCTCTTCTACTACTACTACTACTGCCAGACTTCCAACTCCTGCAACATCTCTTTCCTTCTCTCCTCTCCTGCTGCAGCCTTTTATGCCTCTCAGGTTTGGCAATTGGCTTCAGGTGTGAGCCGTTAGTTTCAATTGCCAGACCCTGGCAAAGGCTGTTAGGCCTAATTGCCTGACTACTACATCTACATGCCTCTTCAGCCCTCTTATTCGACTCAGTCCATGTAGGACATGGACATTCTGGGACATGTAGTTTACTCCATCAAAGTTGGGTTTTTCAACTTCTTGAATAATTGTAAGGGTAGATTTAATTCCCTTAGTAAATTTAACAGAGGGGCTGTAGGTTTTAACTTTGCTAGAGGAAGATGGTTTAGCGAAGACAACATTTCTGACATTCCTTGTAGTGCACCCTTGGTATTGAGGAGGCATTTGATTTTAGGACCAGAAAAGATTCTTTCTTTTGGAACAATATACTTTGGTGATACAAGCTTAGTGTTTACCACTTTAGATTTAATAAGAGTTTTTGAGACCTTAAAATGACAATAAGCCATGACCTCTTCAAGCACAGCGGTAAGAATCTCCCTGTTAGAGAAAAATACTGTGTCTCATCCCATGGAATCTCCTCACTACCCTAGCCCTGTCTCCAGCCAGGTGATCCTCCCGCAGTACACCACCCCCAGGGTTGGGATCAGGAAGCGTCTGCCTGCCCCTGGCCACCTGGGCGGAGACTTTAGGTAGGGCTTCAGTGGGGGATCTGTAGGATTCCTCACAATATTCTAATGAAGGCTATGGGTTTCCAGCAATTCCACATGTGTGGGTGCGTGCCTTTACCCCACTTTTTGCCAAATGTTGGGTCTCTTTCAATAATTCATTTTGGGTCCATCTTCTTTTCCCCTGTGGTTGGAGGGCTAAAATATGGTGTCTGATAACTTGGGCCCAGGCTTAGGCATTCTGGTGGCCGAGCAGCCTCATATTCTGGCTGCCTGTGCTTTGAGGGATTTCAGTCCCTCAATGAAACAAAGTTCACACTATGTGTGGATGTGCTGCCTGTGTTTCATGCCTCTTGAATTCTTGCTCTGCTTTGGGTTCTAGGCCACGATCCACTATTGTGCTTGCTGCTCGAGTCGTGCTGAACCAGGAATGCCACTCTGTGAGGAGACTTGCTGATGGAACCTGCAGCGAACTGGCAACTTCCCATTTATATGGCATTCTGTATAAACCTATTCTGAGGCCAATTATCTCAGGGTTTCTATTCCCCGTACTTCAGTGCAATTTAATGTTAGTTGTAAAGACAAAAGCAAAATTGATTCATCATTTACTAATCAGACATAAAGTATTGACACATTTTTACTTGACATTGTATTGAACACTTATCAACATGCTACACTAATTTGTAGCATGTTGACAAGGGATTTTTGGGAATAAGGGACCTTTGGAATTTTGTGATCCGCTATAGTGAAGGTACATTTAGCTCTATAGAAATGCAATGGTGTGGGCATTTGAGTGGTCAGCAATGAGAGGTGGACACAGTTCTGCAATGTTCTCAACATTAGCCACATTTATATTGAAGAAAATGGGTTTGGAAAAGGCCAAAATGTCCATACCTATGAAACTAAAGTAAGTTGACCTTGTGTTCAAAATACATCTGACCTTCACAGTGACATACAAAATCAAAAGGTACAATATAATTTCTGTTGTCACTTCAACCAGGTTGTGCAAAATTATATATTTATATATATATATATATATATATATATATCAATGAAAAAAATGTTGTTGAAGGAACGTTATGGTGACAAGTAAAACCGAAAAACCTCAGAAATTCACCAATTATAGTAAACTAAGCAAACATAACTCGCGCCACCACCGTGCACTGCAAAGACGAACACCCAGAACATCAAAGATGACATCACAAATGTCATTGATGACATCATAGGGAACTCCTCTACTGAAATATCCAATTTCAATAAAGACTTAATAGGACAAAAAACTGCTTTTCAACACAACATTGAATTTCCCGGTATACTCCCCTGCCAGGAATATCCCCCTTTTGGCTCGCATATATCCCCTAGAGTACTCTCCTGCCAGGTATCTCTTTCCAAAAGGTTCAACTGAAGCTGGATAATTCTGGTTTACTCTCCTGCCAGGAATATCCCCTTTTAGGCTCACACAGATCCCCTGGTTTACTCTCCTGCCAGGTATCTCTTTCCAAAAAGGTTCACTACATGATGCGGTTATCAGGTCTCGCTGCAACATTCATATTTCTCTTAAATATCACACAAATTTACTTCCTCAGCAGCATAACTTTGTTGACTTCAAGTAGTACTTGCACCAATTTCACCCATACTGACATCCCCTGTATGAGGGTTTGTTCAAGCTCTTTCTGTCAACTTACAATGGCTCTTGGTTCTTGTCAGTGCTTGTTCCAGATTTCCCCCAACTGACATCTCATGTCATGTTAATTGAACACCTTTTGCCTCTTTGTTTATCTTACAATGTCTTTTGGCTTATGGCAATGCTGGTTCCAGGTTTCCCACAACCGACTTCTCTTATCAGGGAAATTGTACCATGTTTGCCCTCTTGTTCGCTCTGTAAATCTATTTGGTTGATTTTCAAAACGTTCACTTAATTGTCCATGTGCCTGTTGGAACGCCCGGGGTCACCACTATCAAAGGGCCAAACCACCAGTATTTCCTAGCTTCTCTGACTCGTGGTTCACTGTAGTGGCAGAGCCCAGCCTCTGGTATGACATCCGCAGCTCAACAACCTCCTCTTTCAGGTCTTCTGCCGACTTTGTGGTTCCTCGCTGATACAGTCGCTGCTTTCTGGTTTGACAGCGTCGTGGACGGTGTCCGCTCATTTGGTCGAAAAAAAAAAAGATTGAATGACCATTTGGTCGAAACCAAATGGTCGAAAAAAAAATGGTCGGTTTTTTTTTATTTATTTATTTATATATTTTTGTTCATTTTGTTTGTTTAAAAAAAAATAATATATAAAAAGGGGGGTTGGGGGGGAACCCCCCCCCCCCCCCCCAAACAAAAAATAAATGTCCAAAAAATAAAAAAATCGACCATTTGGTGTCGACCAAATGGTCATTCGACCAAATGACTGGTAACCGTCGTGGACGTCTTGTCTGCAGTAGCCGCTTTCTTTGTTGAACTTACCTGCAGCCCGTCAGTCTCCATTGGTTCTACTGCCACTCCGGTACATCGGGTTGACAAGTGGCAGCCCCTCTCTCCTTCAGCCAGGTTCAGTCCCACACATCTGCTTCTCTCTGCAGCTTTGCTTCCTGCTCCGTGTACTCTGCAGGCCGATCCAACTTCTCCTTCACATTCTCTCACCTGCAAGTGATTTTTGGATTTAAATGTCCCGCGTAATGGATTGAATGAATAACAACTAGACAGCACGTTGCTCTTGGTATTGTTGTTGATCCACAAGGACTCGTTAATCTTCTTCTTCATCACAGTACTAAAAGCTTTCTGGGAATTGAAGTCCAAAATATTTTCATAGTGATTCGAGTTTTAGTTGAACACTTTTTTGTCTACATAACAATCATCATGAACATAAGATGTCAGATGAGTTTTAGAGATGTTATGCACATATGACAAATGAATGAAGTTTTGTTGAAGATGTTTAACAGAAGTAGGTTTCAAGCCCTTACCATTAAAGGGTTCTGAATAACGACAGCAGGCCATTAAAAACTTTGGGATTAGGGTTTCTTCTTCACAATCAAGGGAAGAATACATAGTCTCTCCTGTTGGAGCCATCACCTCCCCCTGACTGCCATCATCTCCCGTGTGATCTCCCCCTCAGAATTCCAACCCTGAGGTCCGGATAGGTTAGCGGCTGCAAACCCTGGCCACATGGGAGGAGACTTTACGCTGGGGATCAGTGATTAATTTATTTTATAGGGTATTTATAATGTGTCTATACAGCAAATGGTGTTTCAAGGCGCAACACGCCAAGGGGGGGGGGGGGGCAGATGAAGAATAAACAAACAAAAACTGTCCTCCTAGGCCTTGTGTCCTTCGAATCGTGCAAGTGCAATAACAAAAAGAGCAGGCAGGCGAAGAGCGGGGGGGGGGAGTGCCAGTCAGAGTGGAGTGCACTAATGCTGAGGAGGGAAAGGAAGTGCAGGTTGGAGTAGAGAGCATGCAAGTGCTGGGGGGGGCTAAGGGCCCCTGGACTAGGCGAGTGCTAAGTGCACAAGTTCCAGGGGAATGCAGAGAGTGCAGAGGAAAGAGGTCTGCATGCTAAGTGCAAAGAAGGTGCTGGATGGGCTCAATAGGAGTGCAGGTCCAGCCAGGCTAGTTCAGGGGGAGGGAGCCCGGACGGGCAAGGGCAGGTAAGGGGGGGGGGGCAGGGGAGCAAAGGTGCTGGGGTAGAATAAGCGAGGAAAACCTGGTGCCCTGTGTGAATTATAAGGAACCAGGCAGCCAGTGAAATGCGGCATAGGGTAAGATGAGCAGAGGACGGGGAGAGGGAAGGAAGAAGAGAAATGGAGGGTCTTCAGAAGCTTCCAGAACTTAAGCAGATCCAGCTCAAGTTTGAGAGGGGTGGGGAGGCCATTCCAGAGGGAGGCACAAGCCAAAGAGAGAGATCTACCCTCCACTCTCTCTGCTTGGAAATGTGTCTGCTCTGTAGAGAGTTGGAGCCAGAAGACCGAAGGGCTCTAGCTGGGAGGTATTTAAGGAGAGAGAGTTGGATGTAGTGTGGTCCGTCCCAGACTCCAGAAAGCCTTGTGGATGATACAGAGGGTCTTGAACTTGATCCTTGATGCATCCGGGAGCCAGTTGAGAGATTTTAGGGCTGGAAAGATGCAGTCCTTGGGCTTGAGGTCAAAGAGAAGTCTTGCAGTCCTATTCTGGATTAGTTGAGGATTTAAGCAGATTGAGGAAGAGGCTGTTGCAGTAGTGCAGAGTATAGAGGACCAGAGCTCTAGAGACATTGAGTTTCTGAGGGAACATGAGGCAAGGGAGAATGCCTCTGAGGAGGTGCAGCTGAAAGTGGCCCTTCTTGGCAAGGTCAGTGATGTGAGGAGAGAAGGAGAGAGATAGGAATCGAAGATGACACCAATATTTTTTGCCTCACAAGGCCAGAGAGTAGGAGGGGAGGAGGGAGCTGGGGTCCTGGTGAGAAGGATGTCAGTCTGAATGGCATAAAGGCAGAGCTCGTTAGCAGCACATCATGCCTGGATAGCTGTCAGTCTGGAATGAGAGAGGAAGAAGTAGAAGCAGTGGAGGGAAGCTTGAAGGTGAGCTGCATGTCGTTTGCATAACAATGGAACTGAGGAGAGAAGGGAGAGATTAAATCGACTAGAAGGGCAAGGTAGATGTTGAAGAGCCACAGGGAGAGGTTAGAGCCCTGAGGCATGCCACAGGTGGAGAGTGCGGTGAGGGAGAGAAAAGGGCCCAGTTGAACCTGGGATGGTCGTTGAGAGAGGAAGGTGGTCAACCAGTCCAGTGCCAGGTTCATGATGCCAAAGGTAACATGGAGCCGGTTTATAAGGGTGGCATGATTGACCACATCCAACGCAGAGGAAAGGTCAAGTAGGATGTGAACAGAAGGAGAGTTGGAATCGAGATTTGCAAGCAAGTCTTCACTGGTGCTCAGGAGAGTAGTTTCCGTGCCTCTGGCTGCTCTGAAGCTAGACTGGTGTTCGTGGAGGCAACCAACAGATTCAGTGTGGTGGATCAGCTGGGAGATGACCAGTTTCTCTAAGAGTTTGCCCAGGAAGGGGGTAACAGAGATAGGGCGGTAGTTAGCTGGGCAGAAGGGGTCAGCAGAAGGTTTTTTGAGGAGGGGGTGCACAAGGGAGTACTTGAGTAGCGGGAAGGAGCCAGTCAGTGGCAAAGGAGTGATTGCAGAAATACGCCCAGGCTGGAGCAAGGGAGGCGATGTTGTACTTGGTGGTTCTAGAGGAGCAAAGGAGCACCTGTTTTGAAGAGACTTTCATAGAGGGGACTTGTTTAGAGACCTTATCTGGTGATATGGGCGAGAAAAAGGAGAGTAGGAGGAAACGGGAGAGGGGGGCCAAGGAATGCCTGAGAGCGGGTGAGGGAGAAGGGAGGGGTGTAGATGAGTGAGGACAGGATGTCCTTCGTTTTTGTTATGAAGTGAGAGGCCAGTGCAGTGATGACTCAGCAGGATTCATCAAAGCATGTCCTAAATCCCTCTCCTTGCATAAAGTCTGTATTATGAGCCATCACGGGGACCAATGTAGATGCTGAAATACGAGCTAGCAATGATAGGTCCTCACTCGCAGAGTGAGGTTTGAATACAGCTCACAGGTGATATCCAGCAGCTGAAGTGGCAAGGTTTCAACACTTCAGTGCAGGAGTGGGCTCAGCCTATAATGATTCCTTATGGGAATTCAGGGGGAACATATTTCCCTTCAGCACTTATGGGTAATTGCCATCGCAACATTTGGCCTTGTTTTGTAACCTTAAGCAGGGTTGGGCTGTGTAATAAAATTCCCTCGGGCACCAATGGAAAAAGTGGGACAAGATCGCAAATGCCAATTGGATCCCATCTTGACAGACTGTTTTTTGGGTAAAAGGTGTTGCAAATTGTGCATTGTAAAGAATGTGTTCAGTGACACAGGTCAAAATTACTTACTAGCCGCACAATGAGGTAACTCGTCAATCGAGCCCGCTTTGACAAAAAAACGGGCCCTTTTTCTCACGCTGGCACCCTGGGCCTTCGTTCAAGCCGGACCTTAAATGGTATGGGGTATGAAGACATTGACCCCCATGTTTGCTCCGTGGAAAAGGCTAGAGACATAAATGTTTTAGGGGGTTCCTGCTATTTGGTCTGAACTTAATTTACTAACAGTTCAGACTCGTCTGCTCCTTTTTATTGTGAGGTTGCTATGATTTACATATGGCAGTCCTAGTTCACAAGAGCACGCTAGACCTTAAAACAAACCTGGTGGCATGCAGGACAAGAGGGTAGGTCACCAGTAACTCGGGAGGCAACGGTGCAAACATTCTCAGCGAAAGGTCGCTTTAAAGTAGTGTTGCACGCTGGCTAGGTGGACCAGGTCACGCCGCGGCCAGTTTAATTATTCGGTATGACAGCTAAGTGTGGTAGGGCTTCAACAGAGCTCACTTGTTTAAAAAAAAAAAAAAGGGCATTAAAAAGTGAAAGATTAAACCATTAAGGAAAAAAGAAGTGCCAAAGTTCAGTTCTGACAGATATGATTTGCAGTGTGCTTGACAAAACACCGCAGAGATAGCCAGTCACATGCAGTGGCTTGCGACTACAGTAATATTCAATTCCATATTCATAACAAGCGCGTACAATTGCCTTCATTTCATTATTACTGTAAATGCTCTTGTTATTCTGATGTTGCTGATTGCACGGCAGTGGGTTCTTATCAGCAGCAGCCGCGGGAAATCATTGCAGGCAGGAACGCTAGCAGTAGAGCCGCAGCACGTAGATCGGATTATTTTATGCTGACGGTGGCAACCTTCGCTCCAGTCATCCTAACACAGGCGTGCACATCAACAGTGCGCCGGCATTTGCCAAGCCAGCGTTCGCAAGTGTTATTTCCTGGCCTTTACTAGAAACCTGCAAAACCGACATTGACAAAGGCAATATTTTTTGTAGTGAAAAGTGCACTTCAGCGCTGGTAAGAAGGCGTTGAAGTGCAATGGAAAAACAATAGGTTGCCTCATAACACAACGAAAAGCACTTTCCTGATGCACACCTGTCCTTCACTTGATGCCAGGGTCTCTCTGAATTAATTTCAAAGGCACTCTCCACAGCTCACTAGGCATTGCATGGCTTTGGCCTGAATTCTTAATGTGACTGTCTGAACATGTCAGATATCACCCCAAATACTTATACCATCCAATGAAACACGGCACACTGCTGGGTAGAGGCCTGCTTTCGTGAAACACTGGAAAAGGATTCACTTCTCTTTTGAGACCGCTACCCTTCAAAATCCCATTTCTATGCATTCCTTGCGTAGCTGCCCACCTATCCTCCTGGAAATAAATGAAGTATGCTTTCCCCTTGCTCTGCCTCTAAAGGGAATAGCTATGCTCTCCTCGCTGATCTGTATTCGAAGAGGTTGTGTCGATGACTCTCTGCTCAATGGGCATGTGTCACCTTCTCACACCCAGCACTCTGGGATATTTCTGGTACAGGGAGTCCTCGGGTGAGACCCAATGAAAGACCTGTAGGCTAGTCTTATCGACAACTCCACCACACCTCTCTCTACATACGCTCGTTGTAATCCTATTCATTGCTGCTGAGAGTTTACAGGGTGTTTTCCTTTTGGTTCCCCGTCCTCAATTCAGAACTCTATTGGCTACATTTGTAATTCAGCATCAGTGCCTCCTGTTGCTTATGTTACGTTGCTTGATAATTTGTACAGCGCCTACTGCCATTTGTTATGGCTTCAACGCGCTGTAGGTTGAATACCACCGACTTGAGAAAAGGAGCTTCCCGTGCATGCAAATAGTAATGATAATGTAATGAGCTATTTAATTATTGGTAAAGCTGACTAGTACAGTGACATAATACTAGCTATAGAGTGAAGATTGATAAGGCGTGGCATGGATTGCTAAATCAGCTTGACAGCTGGACCACATTTTTCATGGGACTCCGCTGTACTCTATGGGGCGTATCGCTAAAGGTGGGATGGGAACGTGTATACATGAGTAAGGGAAACTGTGTACAGTTTAGGGCCCTTCTATACTTTGCATGCAGAACAGTCGTACAATGAATAATATGCACATTTGTCAGATATGCCAGAGATGCTGTCAATGCATGTTCTGTTTTTTAGGTTATATTTGCGAATGACCACAGCTTTTACATTCAACGACCCACAAGTTCCAGCCATGCATATATAAAGAAAAGAATGTTATTTTTAAGGTATGTTTCACAGGACTCCTGTCCAAACACATGTGCTGGAGTAGAGGGACAGCTGCGAGGCTGACCCATCATGGGTGGTTGTGTCCACGCTGTGGAGACCAGCAGCACCTGGGCTCTATAGTGCGACTTCCCCTTCAGGCGTCCATAGCCAGAAAAACAGTATAGGCTATAGTGGTGTAGGAGATATTTATGCAGCAACCATCAATACAGGGCATTCGGTCCCCTCCAAAATCAAAAGCGCCACATCAACATTCCTTTTAAGTTCAGTCTACCCCTGTCTGTGATTCATATAGAACCACGTAGGTCCCTCACCCCTGTCGCACAGATAAGCCGGTGTATAGAAAGTATATATATTTATTACAGAATAGGAACATTTATATTTGTATAAAAATCATAGATCACGCCGCCTCACTCCGTGGACCAAATGCTTTTCTTTCCTAATGATAGTTTTTTTACAAATTGAAAACACTAGTCAGTTCAGGAGATCGCTGATCACAAACTCTTTGCTCCACAACATGTACAGTCAAAACATTTGGCCTGGGGTTCTCTTTTAGTAGCATGTAGCACCTTGAAATATGACAAGATGCATAAGCTTGACGCTCTACTTTATATGAAGTCTAATTTAAATAATATGACACACTTTTCTATTGGCAAAAACAATTTCACACATGCAGCGCTCTGTCTTATTAATCTCCCTGAGCACTCGGGAATGCTAGCATTTTTGTTTAACTTAATCACATGTAAAAAGAATTTGGACTTGCGCTGCACTCTTAGCAATGCTGGCAGTGTTCTTGCACAACAAACATTTCAGAACGAACACTTTTTATTTATATTTGAAACCCTTTTTCTTTCAGCACTATGCAAGGCAAAATCTCCCTTCTCTCAGGCGCCACTTTCTCACTTTCAGTAAGAAGGTATGCTTTTAAATCAGTGACTCCACTCTGTTTAACTTTGGGAAGATACTGTTCTGCCCCAGCACACACAAATTCAGATATTCATTTTATCATTTGGCACCCCTCTGCTTTAAGGCAGGGTTCAGGGGAATGGGAAGCAGTAGGAAATTGCATTTTCAATCCCCTTTAGGGAACTTTGGACTTGGCAAAAATAAATAAGAGTACCCAATTACTTTACAGACTATATTTATATCCACACTGGAAGCAATGTTGTTAATTTCAACAAAATCACCCTGCGTACTTTGGATATCTAGGAATTAATTAAATTATTATTTAATAAAATGCTAAGGATTTATTTTAACCGCCACACCCAATCTATAAAGGGAAACATTACATCACACAGATCCCACAGGACTTGGTTTGGTCGGACAATTTAACTTATAAAAATATCTCTGGGGTTGGGCTCAGCAAAAAGGACATCCAGGCTCAGGTCATCTTTCAGGTACAGAATAGGGACCATCAGAATCCAACATCAGTCTTGGATATTCTCCAGGCTCAATCTCTCCATTTTGCCTCTCCTTGGTCATAGCTCCCAGCCTCTGTTCCCTCTCCTGGTTTCCTCCAGTAATCTTAGCAGTTCCAACCCAGGTAATTTCAAGCAGTCTCCCGGATTTCCATTGTGCGCCCCCTTATGAATCTTTCACCACTCCCTCAAAAATGTCTAAATAATGACATGCTAGCTCATTGGTCATTAATTCTGATTGGACGACTATTTTGCAACCCCTTATTTAAGGCCAAACCTATTTTCTTTGATTGGCCTGTTCAGTTGCCAAGCCCAACTATTAGGAGTGAGAAGACCACCGACTTGAATGCCCATGCTGGACCTAAGTCCTGTAACTGCACAAAGTTGCAGATTCGAACAATGGTTTTTCTTGATTTATTCAAAAATGAAAATGGTTTCAACCCAAAATGTTTATACAGATATCTAATTTATCAAGCTATCACCCCCTTACCCCCAAACATTTTCTGGCGTGCTAGAAACACATTGTAGGTTGTAACTCCTGTTACCAAGGTCGAATGTTTGAGACTCAACAGGTAGACCTTTGTATAAGCTTTACAGTGGTATTTGTCCCATTACTGTGTGACATATGTTTTCTAAAAAAAAATAACAAAATATGATTGTCCATCTAAACCTATGGCACCCTCTAAACATATATGTATATTTTGGCTTCAATTGTATATTAAGTTTAATCTCCACTGAACATGAGATCTAGAAATCTACTTTGTTGGTTTTTCCTGCAATTAACCCATTACCATTCTTTCTCCCACGGCTAATTGATCATTTGTTGCATATCTTTGAGAGCTGGCCCCAACCCCCATACATTCTTCTTGGACACTGCTGTGGCTTCAAAAGATGTTTTAGATAGATAGAAGATTGGGGAGGGTCGCTGTCTGAGTGTTCTGAACAGAAACTGAAGCCATTTCTCCTGAACTGAAACTGATGCCAATTCTGCTGAACAGAAACTGGTGATTTTACATGCTACAATTTCTTTTACACAGGAGGACTTTTAATACTTGACCTCAATTCATATGCAGAGTTCTCCTTCGCCATGCCATCAATGTTCATCTTTAAACTATACTTTATATTAAACTGGCACAGGCACTGGAGTTTCACTGGCAAACGGTTCCTTAATTCCCAGATGCAGATGGCTTTATTTTTCCATGCAGCTCTTTTTTTAAAGTGCCTTTCATTTTTTCATACTGTAGTGAAAGGTAGGGCTCCGATTTTAGTTCTTGCCATTCACAGATATGGCACACTCCATGTTAGTCCTCTTTCTCGCAGTTTCTGACAAGCCACCATTTTCCTTAATATATGCCTTTAAATTTACTTATGCAGTGTCTTATCATTTTCCATTTTCCTTGTTTCAAGCTGCAGAATGCACACATTTCCTTGGTCTCTGTTTTATCAAAGCAAATGGCGTTTTCCTGTTTTGCCATTTGAAAATTAATTGCTGGCCTTTCAGTCTGTCAATCAAAATTGTGCTTTCACATTTCAAAGACTGTATTTCTGCGTTTTTAAGCCCATTTCATTTTATTTTTCTGGAAACAGCATTTTGATGTGGCAGTTGATAATTAAATGCTGCCCTTCAATTTGGCAGTCATATGTGTGTGTTTTCTCAATGCTCTGCATTTTTAGGCCCTACATAGCAAAATGCAGTTTCCTTTTTGCCTGCGGGCTGTATTTGAACCCCACAGACCCCCCCCCACCCCTGATCTTTTTTATGATGTCACTCCTGGGAAAGAGCAGAGAAGAGTGGGGTTGTTCTCACAATTCAAATTCTTCGATGGAGCACTTCCTGGTCTCATTTCTTCTCTGGAGTGGGTGGTCTAGATTCCACCTTTTTGATTTTCGGTTCCAGGGGTTTGGTAACTGAACCCCTCCCTCTTTTTCCCTTCGTTCCTTTGCAGGGTCCCAAGGGTGCTCTCAGGACTCTGCATCTTCCGGACCCCAGGCAGGAAAGAAGAGTTATACTAAAGAGTGGAGTAAAAAGAATTGTTAAGTTTGAATCTATTTCAGAACAGACATCACTTTTTCAGTCACAGACAATATTCACTGACAATCATGAATCAAAAATGATCACTTGAATTTATTCACTCACCCGTTTTATATAGTTTACAAAAAAAGTAGCAGGCGCCCCTCTCTAGAAAAAACATGGCATGATAAACGGTTATGTGGTTTTGTTCCCGCTTTGATTGTCCGCAGCCATTGCTTTTAGCTCACTGTACTTTTCACAAAGGAGGAATGGACATTCGCATATCAGTCTTTGTCCCGCCCACAAGGGCAGTCAAGCACCGAAATTCCAGGCAAACCTCCTTTGAACTAGAGTACCAACAGCAACCCCATACACGTGTTTCAGCCTTGTTGGGCCTCACCAGTAAGGTGGAACTGTGCCGAGCAAGGGGTCCATGTCTGGGTTCCCTCAGGTAATTTAGGGTGACCAACCCCAAGTTCCTTCCAAAAATACAAAAAAGGTAGGCGCCTCTGTAGAAAAAACATGTCATGATAACCGGTTCTGTGGTTTTTTCCAACTTTGAGAGTCTGCAGCCATTGCTTTTAGCTCACTCTACTTTTCACAAAGGAGGAATATCCATTTGCATATCAGACTTTGTCCCGCCCACAAGGGAGGTTTGCCTGGCATTTCTAAAAACAATTGCCAATCCTTACTACTAAATTACAAAAAGAGTGTGGGATAATGTTCACCAGAAAAGAAAGAAGTGTTCTAAAAATGATAAGTCCGGATGGTGAGGCTGGGTCTCCCTTCCCCATGTTTGAAACACGGGAAGAGGCACACAGCACACTCTTGGGCCTTGACAGCACGAGGGTCACAGTTCAGTTCGACAGTATTCAAAACCCCTTCAGAGGCTGTCTCTTTTCTGCAAAAGTCTCTTGCCTTAGAAGGTTTGCTGATTCAAAGTAACAAACAAAAGTTCTCAGTGATCTTGCACCTCCGGCAACTGTTCTTTGCCCGGATTTAAAAAGGACAAACAAACAAAAGTTCTTTATGCGATTGCTCTTCGCCCCGGGACCTTATTACAAAAACGGTCTTCCCTCCGTCGGGTTCAATACAGTCTCTCGGATATCGCTCGTAATCTTTAGAAGCCTTAATGTCTGTTTAAAGAAACTACAAGTTGGCACCTTTTGTTCTAGGTTGTATTATTCTTCACGCCTTTTCGTGGAAGGGAAAACAAATAAACGTAAGTTCTTTGGGCAATTGCTTTTCGCCCCTGGGATCTCTCTCTGCCGGGCTCAGATCTTTCGTGTACAAATGAGCCTCCCTTTGTCGGGTTCACTACGGCCTTTCTTGTATATAGTTTATGTATTCCTAATACAGTTCATGTATAGCTCAGTTTTTATCAGAAAGCAGGCTTTCCTTCTCTTTAGCTTTCTTTCGGCATCCCTCTGTCGGGTTCACACTTGCCAATTAACACAATTCGCAATCGTAGTGGAAAGCGGGGTTCCCTTCGCCTATCTTTCCTCTGGCAACGGGTCAGAGACTTTCGATTGTACAAAGGATTTGACATGACCCTTGTAGGACCACTCTGACACCTCACGCCACCCTTTCCTGGGGCCTTCTGGTTGCTGTACTTCCAAAAACAGGCCCCGGTCAGAGTCTTTTTTTTTTTTTTTTTTTTTAATTTGTTAGGGTTTTGGTTCAAACAAAAAGTGTACAAATCTTTCACTATTCACATGTAAGACAATAAAATGTAATTTGATGCCTCATAAAATATATTTACATTAAAACTTGTTACAATTGCATCATCCTAATGCATTAAGTTAATCCAAAATTATAACAAAGTAAAACATGTATTCCCTTAGCTCTTCAATCTTTTTCCTTAACAGCGAAAGAAACCCACACAATGTAAGCATCAGACTCTGTAGCTGCCCTCCCATCAAACCAGACCACGTTGTGTCACTCAAAATCAAGTTCCAAAATATCTATTCCTCTCCTCAACCAGTGCTGGACAGTTAGTTAATAGGTGTTTTGATGCAAACCCTACAAGTTTGTATACCCAGACCCGATTTCTGCTTGCTTGTTCTTTCCAGCGTTGGAATTTGGTTGAGTCGAAAGCAGAGATAAATTTCCCTCAGCTTCGGGCAAGGAAAGAAGAGAATGTACCCTGGAATCACTTCCCTTTTTGTGAGAAATTTGGCGTACTCGCCATACAGGGCAGAAGTACCCACCTGGTCTGAGGAGACAGCCCAATCATGTTTAAAGAGCTTCTTCTTTACTGAGGACAAGTTTGCAATGAGCTCTTCTTTAGAAGAGGCAATTACTGAAAATGTTTCAATCATATGTACCTTAAATTTAGTGATGCTAGCACCCGACTCTCTAGTCTGATCTTCACCCCAACTCTGGTAAAGGGACATTGATGGCAGGTTTATTAATTTAGCAAACTCTGGCAATTTTCTCCACTTGGCTCTAGTTGCCAGTGAGATTAAGCAAAACCCATGTCTGAGTGAGTTTGGAATTGAATTTGCATGTCTCATTGTTTTTTTCCACAGCATCTCTTGAACTGAGTTAAGGTACTCCCCCAGATCGTTCAGGGGAAGATCTAGACCATACAATGGAACGGCTTCCACAGTTATAATACTGCCGCAAAGGTTGTAGCGGGAAATGGCACAGCTGGGAGTAAACGTTCATCATTTTTACAAACAGGGGTGCACATTTTCCCCTTACCAGTTGTTTCCATCCCTCGTTGGAGTTCGAGTTGGTGATATGATACCCCAGGCATCTAAAGGACTGTACTCTCTCAAGGGGATGTCCTCCCACGTGCAATGTCATGGTCTTAGGTTGCCTTTTATTGGATAAAATAATAACCTTTGACTTTTGGGAGTAAACGTTCATCATTTTTACAAACAGGGGTGCACATTTTCCCCTTACCTGTTGTTGTTTCCATCCCTCGTTGGAGTTCGAGTTGGTGATATGATACCCCAGGCATCTAAAGGACTGTACTCTCTCAAGGGGATGTCCTCCCACGTGCAATGTCATGGTCTTAGGTTGCCTTTTATTGGATAAAATAATAACCTTTGACTTTTGACCATGTATCTTGAGGTTGTTTTCTACTGCATAGTTGAAGAAGAGGGTTACATTCCTCTGCAGCCAAATTGGGGTCAGGTCAAACAAAACAACATCATCAGCTAAGGCCATCCAGTCCAGGGATGCTGTACCCAGCTTGACAGAATTGGTAGTGCCCCCCCCCCTAGATTTTTTTTGAAGACGGCCAGGTAGAGCTTGAACAGAGTCAGGGCTACGCCACATCCCTGCTGCAAAACCATTTACATAGCAGTAGGGTACGTAGTGGCTCCTTCCCTGCTCAGCCTCACCCTAAGTGTAGTATCCGTGTGCAATAGTGCCAAAAGCTGAACCAACTTAGTTGGCAATTTCATTGCTAGAAGTTTTTTCAAATCCTCAGTCTAACGGTATCAAAGGCATTTGACATGTCTATCGATGCCATATAAACTGTGCCCACAGCTAAATATTTATCAGCTGCTAGCAGATGTGACATGGTCAGGGCGTTAAGAGGTCCCCATTTCTGCTCGAAACCCGATCTGATATTGTGAGATCAGGCTCTGCAATGTTATTTGTCTCTTAAGTTCCCTTAGCAAAAGGGTTCCAAATATCTTACTGGAGGAGTCCAGGAGGGCTATGGGTCTAATGCTCCTAGGGTCCCTCCTGTCTCCTTGCTTAAAAATAGGAATTATGACAGATTCTCTCCACCTATAAGGATCTGTGAGTGTTTGAGTGACGTGTCTAAATAAGTCCCATAGGGAATTTGCCCAAGCCTCCGGTTTGCTTTTGATTAAATCCGTAGGAATGTTGTCGGGGCCATGAGCCCTTTAAGGTTTTGCCTTGCTTATTGCCCATATTATATCATAAATCTGCCACTTGAAATCTCACTGTTCCCTCTATCTAAAATTAGTTGACCTTCTTCACCCTCGGGCAAAGAGTATTTTTCAATGATGTCATTTATCCACTCCTTTGCCGTGATATTACACTCAATACACTTTGCTATAATCTGCCTCTTAGCCTTTTGCAAAGACGGTCCCGTATGTAATTTTAAGAGAGGTTTTAATGGCTGCCCTCTTGGTCTCTTTCACCTTCCTGACCTTAATATCATAGGAATGATTGTTTACCTCTGATAATTTGGCCCCTATTAGAGAGTAGTTTTGTGCAATCCAATAGGCTCTGGTTATAGTTGTTAGCCTTTATCCTGACTCCCCCTTTTTTCATATTAATCGGCTATTTTTCCCAGATAGTGATGAAGTTTTTGTCCGCTTTAGCGTTCCACTTCACCACTAAACCTCCCCTCTCTAGAGTGGTAAATGCTTCATCATATACCATATGATAAAGGGAATTGGGAAAGCGCATAGCAAGAATTAAAGGGAAATGGTCACCCCCTAGAGTGTTCCCCCTCACCAAAGGATCGCATAACAAGCCAGAGCCGTAGAGTCATAGAAATGATCAATTCATTACTTCTTCAACCCCCTGGTCTAGGTGAAGTGTAAAAGGCACTCGGGTCTTGTTCACCATGGTAAACACACTTGAAGATCCCAAGTTGCAAAGTATTGATCCCAAGCCACCCCCTGCTGCACAGATTGGGTGGAAATCCTCACTACTCCTTGGGGCCCTCACTTAAATCGTAGTTGTACACGGGTAGCATTATGGTCCCCGGCCACAACGAGGTACTCTTTTTTTAATGTTTTAATTTTGTTTTTTATTTTTAATTTTTTTAAAAAAATTTATTTAAAAAAATTTTCTATTTCTTTTTTCTTTTTCCCCTTTCCAGCCATTTCATGAACAGGTGATCTAGTTCCTGCTGTAGATCTACAAGGCTGGTATTAGCTTGGTTCCAATAAATATTTACCAACATCACATTTGCTTTAAGGCATGGTAGATAAAGGGGCATTGCCATAAGATCTTTGGACCTAACCTTTATCTCAGAATGGGTGCAGTCGCAGTTAAGATCAATAGCAATTGCGAGTCCACGTGTTGGTTTTCCCTTTGGCCCTCTAGATGCTGGCTTGCAATAAATGTGATATCCCTCCAACTCAATACCGCATTTCCAGTCTTTAGGTACGGTCCAGAGTGGCCTTCCTGTTTGTGGAAGCCACACATGTTCCAGGACATTGTCTTCAGGGATCCTGCCTCAAAGACTCAGCTGTTTAGCCTTAGTTTTCTTGAACATTTCAACTGCTGCTTCCAGCCAGGACCATTCTTCTAAGTATGGTCTTACTGCTGCTAAACTTTAAGATTTGTTAGTTGCTATAGTTTCAGGAACTTGTATTGATTGTACAGGGGACAAGTAGGCCTCAACCTCCTCTTGTGAGTTTAGTTGTCCCAGCTGATAGCCGAGAGACGTGCAGGCTTGCCAATTGTTCCAGACCATTTGTGCAATCAAGTTAGAGGAATAATAGCAAACTAAACTCTCAGCTCCCTTTTTTTTCCTCCAAAATGCAACCCTTTGTATGTCATCAGATCTCAGGGCTTGAACCTGAGGAATGGCATGAAAGCCTTTTATTATTTGGACCCTGTTTATGTGGAGAGAACCACACATATGTGTGGGTCAATTTGCCAGCTCCTTATATTTCCCTATAAGCTCTCAAATTCCAACTCTCCAAGTCTTTGGAATGAGCGCCCACGTGGCGCCGGACCCCCCTGCACCTGAATGTCAACTGGGCTTTCTTTAAAGTTTAAACCTACACACAAGTTCTTCCTTTTTCAAATTCCTTGCTTTCAAAATGTTGCTTCTTGCAACCTTGGGCTCGATACAGTTCGGTTTGCTATCAGCTTCGTCCGACTCACTGGCTGTGCTGAATCGATTGGCTTTTTTGTTCTTTGGAGTCAAGGATAGTACCACGGTAGCCAGCTTGCCTCTCCGTCTGCGTTATCAATGAGAGAGGCCTCCGTGTAACATTGACATCTGCTGCTGTGCACGCCAGCTGTAACTCCCTGTCTTATGATTTCTCTTTCGGAGGCTTCGGGGTCTGAGTTGAAAAGGGCAAGGGTAATTCCCCTTCGTCGTAATTCCAGGTCTCACTGCCTTTCTTCTCCGTTTGCACTGCCGGTTTGGTGTAGCTGTCTCCTCATGCGTTCGACCATGCTCGAAGGGTGCTTTCGTGCTCCGCCTTTTATCCCTGTAGGGAAGGTAAAGGGCCCTCAGGTGTGCGTGATTATTAAATTGCCTGACTCTACCTGACCTGTGTTTTGGAACATGTCATGTAAACGCCTCTGGTGTTAGTCCGTTGTCTGTTACAGTGTAAGACAGTGTTCATGCAGGAAAGGGGGTAGAGCTTCTAAATATCCTACAGGGTAGGATGGGGAGAAGATGTCACAGGGAAGGGGATACCGCGTCTCACCCTCAGTATCCCACTTCCACTCCTCGAAGAACCCTCGCCCAGGTGATCCTCCCTCAGTGTTCCAGCCCCAGGAACTGGATCCAATAGTGATGGCTGTGTTCTGGCAACGTGGATGACAGATCCCCGGGGGCTAGTAAGTGAGACACCCTCAGGTTTCTCACACTAGGTATTTCACGGCCGATTGAGCCAGCTTACATATGGAGGGAATTACAGTTAAGCTGACCTCTCTGAGGGTTCTCATAATAGTAAAAAGATGGAAAAGATGGTGTTACCAAGTTTTACTATAAATGACTATGTCGTCAATTTAGGCCCCACAGAAATCGGAGTAGGGCTGTAATATCCTGTCCATAAGTTGTTGGAAAGTGGCTGGGGTCCCATGCAGGCCGAAAGGAAGGACTTTGAACTGGAATAGTCTCAGGGATGTTGAGAAAGCTTACTTTTCCTTATCGGGTCCATGTCAATATCCCTTGGTTAAATCTAGGGTTGATAGGAATGTGGCGTTTCCAAGTTTATCTATTAACTCATCGATTTGTGGCATAGGATAGGCATCAAAGGCGGAGATGGTGTTAACCTGCCTGACATCTATGCAAAACCTCCTAGAATGAATGGGTTTAGTTACCAACACGATGGGGGAGGACCATGGACTTGCAGAGGGCTTGATAATGTTTGCCTTCAGCATTTTTTTCACTTCCTTAACCACTATTTGTTTTCGTGCTTCTGGGAGTCTATATGGTTTCAAAAGTACCACTTTTCCCTTTGGAGTTCTGATATAATGATAAGTACCATGTACTTTCCCTGGTTTCACGCAGACTACATCAGGGAATGCCATAATAAGGTCATTCATATCTTCTTGTTTCTGTTCAAATATTTCTTGGGCAATAAGTTCAGAGTTGTCTATCTCCTTGGGTATGAAACAAAACAATATCGAGGAGGTGGTGGCAGAAGGATTTTCTTTCAACTCCTTTGTGAGACTTATGTGCTAAAGGTGGGTCTTTGGTTGGGCTATTTCATAGGTACAGGTGCCTGTTTGCTCTAGCACCTCATATGACCCATGCCACTCTGAGACCGGTTTATTTTCAGGAGTAGGTAAGAGGGCTAATACCCTCTGACCAATTGAAAACAATCTCAAATTCACCCTCCTGTCATAGGTGGACTTCTGTTGGGCTTGAGCTTTCTCCATATGAGTGTGGACTAGACTCCAGACAAGTTTCATGTGTTCTAGCAGTCGGGTAGCTGTCTTTGAGAGGGGAATAGGTACCTCTTCTCTCTCTTTGCAGGTCCCAGAGCATGTCGAAGACATCTCTTGGTTCTCTACTTCAAAGTAATTCAAAAGGAGAGAATCCGGTGGATGCCTGAGGGGTCTTTCTTACTGCAAATAGGGCCCGGTGGATCATGCCATCCCAGTCCTTCCCATCATCTACCAATTTCCTCAAAGTAATTGTAAGGGTTTTGTTAAATCTCTACCAATCTGTCCATTTGGGGGTGGGAAACTGAGGTTCTTAAGGTGGTAATGTGTAGTAATTCCTTGACTTCGCTCATGAAATTGGATCCCTGATCAGTTAGGATTTCCTTGGGGAAAGCAACCATAGAAAAGAATGGCAGTAGGGTTTTTAAAATGTGTTGGGTTGTGTTGTTCCGCATAAGGAAGGCCTCTGGATACCGTGTAGCGTAATCAACGATTACGAGAACATATTTATTACCACGTCTGTAGGTTTCCAACGATCCAATAATATCCATCCCATTTCGGGAGAGAGGGACTTCTATTATCGGTAAGGGGTTTAGAGGGGCAGGTAAGGGAATATGTGCACAGGTTTTCTGCCATATTTCACATGTCTGAATGAAGTTCTTTATGTCAGCATGGATACCTGCCCGTAGAATTTCCCACTGATGTCAGCTTAGGTTTTAGACTGCCCTAAATGTCCCCTGTCAAATGAGAATGTGCAATCTCTAGCACCATCTTGCGATGGATTTTGGGTATTAACTGAGTTTTACTTAGTCCTTCTCTGGAGGTTTCCTTTCTATATAGTAATCCCTGCTTCAGGAAGAAAAAGGGGCTCCCTTTTTCTGGTTCTTCTCCCTCTGGAATAACTTGTAAGAAAGCCTCTGTGAGTGCTGGGTCATTTTGCTGGGTGAAAGCTAGATTGGGAAGGATGGTAGGTTTGTCTTCCCTTTTTGCCTCAGCGATGGGTGTTTCATCTGCCTCTCCAAAGGCTAGGCTACCTCTCTGTTTCCTCTGGTTCGCTTTCATCCTTAAAACGGGGAAATAGTCTTCTCAAGAATTCCCTGTGCAATTTTGTCCCCACAGTGTTTTTCAAATGGAGTTTCGCCATGGTTCTGTAGGAGAACCTTTGCCTCCCCAAAAGTCTGGATCTATGACACCTGCTAGGACATCTAGACCAAACTTCCATGCCAGGCCTGATTTTGGGGCCAATCGTATATAACAACCTTCACGGGTTATTAGGACTAAGTCTGTGGGAATCCTCCCTCTTTTTTCCCAGGAGGGGGATAGTGGCTTCTCTGCTCCTACAGATATCAAAGCCTATGTATTATTTTGTGGCAGTAGAGGGGTCTGAGACTCTGTGACTAAGTTTCTGGAATTTTAGGGTTCCCCAGTTTGTCTCTGTTGAGTCATTTCGCACTCCTGCACCATATGTAGGGGACGCATGGTATCACAAGTATGACATTGACTCAATGGATAAAATTTATAAAACCTTTATTGAAATTGTTGGGGATGGAGAAACTCCTTTTTTGTCCTATAACTAAGATGGGAGTAGTCTCGACCATCAAACAATAAACAAAATAGTCTGAGTGGAGTCCATCAAATCAAAATGACCAATACTAACAAAAACCTAATGCCTGCCCTGTCTCTTGTACAAAAATGTGTATATGGATGCAAAAGGAAAAATCGGTGTTCAAAAGAATCAAGGTAGTAAAACCAGCTCTCCTCCTCACGTTACACCTCATGGAGTATGGCTGTCCTCGTAGGCAGAATGACATACTCTTGATCGGTTTCTAGCACTCTAAGCAGTTCCAAACCGTGGATTGAGGTCTGCCTGTCCATCCACATTAATGTCTCTTAATTGCCTTTCAAAATTATATTCCAACATAAAGTTCACAAAGGTCCCCCTCTGCTGGGCTCAGACCTTACAGCACACAATTCATGTAGGTCCCTCTATCACATCACAGTTCAACACAAACTTGCCAGGAAGCTCCCTTCCCTAAGCTTAATGTACTTCGGGTCACCCTCAATCGTGCTTGCACCCCTTTGAGATTTTGAAGACTTTCAAATGTGCGTGACTCTTTACAGACCACCACTACACCACTTTGACTTGAAGTTCACGTTTACTCTCACTTAATTCACCTTTCCTGTTTGTTAGCTTTATAATTTCAAACAATGTACCTTTCACTGAGATTTTTGAATGGGCTACTTCCTTTAGTATCGCTGATCTAACAGTTTCTGTTTACTTCAAAGTTAATTCACAGGTGTGCCTTTCTTCGCTTCTCATCCTCAAGCGTGCAGCCTTCACTTGCGATCCTTCACTTGTGATGTAATGTTGCTACTTCATTCGCTTTAACACACACCGGTCTCTCGCGTTGCTTGCCATTTCACCAGCTGTGTGCATTTGTTTCTTGTTTTGCTTTTTCCAATACAAGTCGAGGCTAGTACCGCATGCTTGACCTCGCCTCCCCAACTCTGCTGTTCACTCAGGAGGGTAGCTGGGGGTCCTTGAAACACAATGTAATCTTCACATATGGGATCTGGCCTTCTCCAAATGTCTTTTGCGGCCTGCCTGAGGCTACAACCTATACTAGGGAACCCTTGGAGTTTTCAGCCGTCCCTTGGTCTGCTGCTCTGCTCCAGTAGGCGTGCCTTTGTCCCAGAAGTTCTGCTCGTACTTGTGTTCCGCCTTGCGTAGAGTGTGTCTTTAGGTGTTGCCTTTTATTCGTGTGAGGAGAGCTGAGTGGTATCAGGTGTATACACTTAGTGTAAAGTGTCTGACTTTGCCTGACCTGATTAACAGTACATGTCCAGTACGATGTGAAAGTTAGTCTGGTTACTCTGTCACCCTCTTCCTCGGCCCAGTGTTAGTGTAAAAAAGGGGTGGGGGATTGGGACTTCGAAGAATCCTATAAAATAGGATTGGGTAGATGAACAAAAAAGGGGGAAATACCACATCTCCCCGTTGGCTGTCTCAACCCCACTCCCTGAAGACCCCTCAGCCAGGTGATCCTCCCGTACTTGTCTACCACCATGGTCTGGATCCAAAGGCAATGGCCATGCCCTGGCCACCTGAGAGATAGATCCCCGGGGACTAGCAGGTGAGACACCCTCCTGTTTCTCACACCTACCTCATACTCCTTTTTCAAGGTCATCGTATGATTATATTCTTTCAGCTGACTTCTCCAAGTTGCGCTGAGCAAAAGCTTGCTGGATCTGCTTAGGTTCCCAATGTTCTCGTGAGTGGCTGTATGTATTTATCAGCGTTTGCTCCTGAGTTCTATAGAGCAGATGATGAGTGAACACATTTTTTCATCGAGTTATAAGCTCAAATGGAAACATTTTAGTTGGTGAAGATGGTGTAGGTCTAATAAACGTCAAGCAAAGCTGTAATCGAATTTCCCAATTGGGTCCAGTGTCAGCCACAAACTTCTTCAGTATTCTTACAGTTGTCTTAATGCATTTCTGAACCCCTGAGCTCGATGCTACGCGGTAGGCGATGTGGAGTTTTCTTTTGACCCCTAGAATTTCCCACATCTTGGCCATCACTTCATTGGTAAAATAACTTTCTCAGCCCCACTCCTTTCTTTGTGGGAGGCCGAAATAAGAGAAGGTGTGGTTGATCATTAGCGCGGCAGTGGTCTCTGCCTTACAATTCAGGGCAGGAAGACATTCATCCCACTTTGTAAACAAGCATGTTACAGTCAACATGTACTTGTGTTCTCTAGAGGAACGCATCACTGGCCTGATGAAATTGACTTGCAAATCTGACCATGGCAGTGTAATGGCCCATTTTTGTAGGGAGAGCTCTGTGTGTGGGGGAATTTCGATGAAAATGTGCATACCTGAGGCATCCCTTTAGGTATATATTGATGTCCTGGCCCATGTGTGGCCAGTATGCAACCTCGCGTAAGTTTTCCAATGTCGTGTGAAAACCCCAATGTGGCCACGTCATGGGCGTGATTCAACATCTGGCTCCTGAATGAGTTAGGTACCACCCACTGGTCATATCCAGATATGGATCTCCATCCCAACAAACCGTCTTGGATTCAAAACATTTTGTGTAATGTCATCAACACCCGGCAATCCTCTTTACCAGCATAATCTGATTCTGTTTGAGGAAAACTAACGGGGGTCTTCAATGTGTCGATAGAATTTTCCAATGATGTGGTCTTCTTTTTGTGCAGTGATCAAATCTACATCTGTGGCATCTTTACGCCACAGAGCAGTTGAGAGTTCACTGTCGGCACGAGTTTGTGACCTGGTGACAGCAGTGACTTGGATTTCATCCAGCAGGGGTTCCGTATCTATGAATTCCCCGTGCAGATCTTCAGTTTTGGCCAACGGGACAGCCAGGTCATTCCCAGTCTTATCTGGCCCCTCTGTTTTGGAATAACCTCTTATCTTTTTCCAATATATGGTCATCCCATTAGAGGTCACCAGATCACCAACAGACTGGATCATTTTCCCATGTTTGAAGGGTTTGTTGTTAGCACAAAGCATGCCTCTATTCTTCCAGTTTATCAGGTGTTCACAAGCCCATTCCTTTCACAGTCTGTGATTATCACCAGTAATTTGAGTTGGTGGTCTGCTGCAGTGAGGATGGCTTGATGAACGGCCATCAACTCTGCCTCCTGACCACTTTGGCTTCCTATTTTGTAACCAACAGAGGGTTCCCTGTATCATTCACCCAGGCATTCCCAATGCCAGCCACTAGTTATTTTCCCCTGTTATTGCCACCACGGTAGGAACACCTATCCACATAAACTGTGGGTATCCCCTGGCAAGTGTCTTCTTCATAGACTGTGTGAGGGGAAGTTAGTTACGCCTCCATATTGTCTTTGATCCTTGGACTTTTGTCCTCGACAGTTTTCTTGAGCACAATCATGCAAGTCAGCCAATCCTTGCGCTAGAGGACTCTTCTTGTTTTGGCCATATCTGACCTCCACAAGAAAGCATTTTGTGGACAGAATCCAGCAAGTCATTCTGGAATTGCATTCCCCACCCATATCCTGTAACTTTGTAGATACTGCAAACTGCAAGGGTTGGTGAGTAGTCTCTACAATCATGTGCTCCACAGTGGATAAACGGGCAGTCGTTTTTCAATGCCTATAACATTGAGAGTGCCCTTTCACAGTCGACAAACTTTTGTTGGTTGCGTAAGAGATAACTTTGTTGACCTTGTCATGCTTTTGGTACAACACCACTATTAGGCATCAGAAAACACTGTCTCCAAGAAGAACTCCATATTCTTAATGTGGTAAGCCAAACAAGGAACTTGCAAAAGGCTTCCTTTCAGTTGTTTAACTCCCTCAGATTGTTCTGGACCACACTCCCACTTGACTCTGGCCTTTAATAAATAGACCATGGGTTGAGCGACCTTCTGCGTAGTCTTCAATTAACGTTTGACTGTAATTAGTGAGTCCAAGAAGGCTTTTTAATTCTTAAAGAGTGGTAGGGTCTTTTAATTTCAGTAAGTCTTCCACTTTCTTCACCTGGGGATTGAGACCCTCTGGGTTGATTTCATGCCCTAGAAGGTTCCCTCTGGTCTTACACCACTGTACTTTTTGAAAGGACAGTTTTGCTCTGGATTTCTTCAACTGGGCCAGAATATAGCGAATTTCTGCAATATGTTCTTCCACAGTTGAGCTCTTGTCAATACATAATCCACATAGGCCAGGTTTCCCCTTTTGCCCAAATCGGGCATGGCCTTATGCAGGAAGCTATTGAACTTTTCCGATTTGTATATATCATAAGGGTATTCAGGTACACGTGCATTGCTGCCCCCAATGGTAAAGGCAAGCTTGTATTGGTCTTCCCTACTCAGGGGTACCGTCCAGTAAACGTTGGTCAAATCAATGGCTGTGTACACTTTTGACCCTTGGATCTGTGCCAGCCCTTGATCAATGTAGGGAAGTAGCCATCTTCACATGTGGACCTGTTTGTTCAACTCCCTCTGGTCTGCAAACAGTCCCCATTGCCCATTTGGTTTTAGTATCCCCAGTACCGGGTTGTTAAAGGTATTGTGAATCTGACTAATTATCCCATGTGATTCCAATTTCCTAATTTCTGTGAGTGACTCCATGGACGCGAGAGGGAAAAGGTATTGTTGAATGAATACTGGAGCCATCTCTGGGCGCGCGGGTATGGTGGTTGAATGGATTGATGTACATCCACAGTCATAATAATCTATTGAAAATAAATCCCGGGAGTCCAGGAATACCTGCTTCAGCTTCTCTCTTTGCTCCTCAGTCTCTTAGTCATCAGCGAGATTGATCCGTTCCGAAGGAGTACATTTCCCGAACAGGGCTAGTCTGTTCCAGTCAACTATGCACTTTAAAGATGTAAGGCCCAGTTCTCTCCGGATGATGGCAATGGGAGTAGGCAATGGGACACCCAGGAACCTCTTCCAAAAGGCCCCTTCGAGACGTGACCATAGGAGCTCCGGGATGTTAAACATGGCTTCAGCCCCATAATTTACCACAGGTGTTACATTGGCTTTGTAGTACCTTAGGACTGGTAGAATGGAAAAGCACCCAAACTTTCTATTTAGTGCACACGCTTGGCTGGTAAGAGCTTTCATCGTTCCCAGAAGATGAGTTGACATTGGGGCTTCAGATCTTGAGCCAAACACCCAAATACTTAAAAGGTTGTACTTGGTCAATTTTCTCGCCACCTATATACCTGGAAAGATTTTTTTTTTGCCTTGGTGGAATTACCAAAATTCAGGGTTTTATTTTGCCCTTGTTGATTTCAAGGGCATTTTTTAAGATGTCATTTTGTAGGGCGTTAAGTTGCCTTTGTAGGCCCTCAGGGGTCTGATCAATAAGTACGACATCAGCGTACAGTAGTCGTGATAACTGGACTCCTCCAACCTTGAGGGAAAAGATCGTGTTGTCCAGAAAGCTTCAGGCATATCCTCCAGAAAGAAGTTAAGAGTGCCGGGTACCATTGGGCTCCCCTGCATAACTCCTCTTGAAGTCTTGATTTCATTAGAAAGGGTTCCCACAGTGATCAATCTGACTCTTAAGGAGGTGTTAGAATGCATAGCCATGATTGTGTGATGTATTGACAGATCTTCCTCTCTAGTTTTGACCAAAGTTTACCTCTCAATTTTTGGTCGAACGCCTGGACCAAGTACACAAACACCATGTAGATCTTAGATTTTTGACTTCCTGAGTTGCCTTTCAGTACTTGGAGAAGCAAGATGTTAAATGAGGTGTCCAAGCCCTTAACAAAGCCCGTTTGAAACGGGTCAAGGCAGTTGATTTGCCGGCACCAGATATGAAAGTGGTCCAAAATGACTGTGCTGTATAGTTTTCCGATAACGTCAAGGAGAGCGATAGGACGATAATTCTTTGGATTTTCACAATCACCTTTTTATGGATCAGTACCACTATCACTCTCCTCCATGAGCTTGTCAGTTGGTGAGACATGGCAATTTGGTTGAACAAAATGGTTGTGAAGACGGACCAGTCTTCAGGGAACTCTTTAAGCATGCAGTTGGTCAGCCCGTCGGGGCCCGGCGCTCTCAAACCTTTTAACTTCTTGATTCAATTTGCAATGTCACTGACATTGTTGTCAAATACCCATGGTTCGGGACACTCGCAGGCGTTAGCACTTTCACTGGAATCCAAAGGCATGGTGTACAGACTTCCAAAATGGTTAATCCAGGATTCTTCACTTATGGGTTTCGATTGATCTTCTTAGCACTGTCTCGTCAAGTTTTATCAGTGACCAGAATTTCCTCGGGTCTTTGCCAGCCAAAGCTTTCAACATGGCCTCTAAGTCGTTCTGGTATCTCTGATGTTTAGGTGAGCAAAGCCAATTTGTATAACTTGACTGGGCTGACCGAGTTGTTTGAAGATCTTCGGCAACCCAGACTTCCTTGCATCTCATACCAGTTTTCTCACCACCTTTCTATGTCCAAGCCAATCCAAATTAAAGGTACGTTTATAGGTGGTGGCCAAGAGGACCTTCTTAGGGCGATAGTTGAATTGTTCCAGTAGGGGGGGGGATATTCAACCGAGAAACAAGCTCTTCCGAGGTCTGTTGTTAAGGTTCTGATCTTCGTGGTTGATGGTCTCAAACGCAACCCCCCCGTTGCAGGAGTCGACCGTTGATAGCATATGTTCCCAAACAATGGGTCTGAATGCCTTCCATTCCAGCAAAAGGAGATGATGGTCACTGTGAGTTGTCCTAACCACTTGGAACTTGTTTACCAAGGGTAGGAAATTATTAGAAACGTAGATGTCATCTAAGACCGAGTTGTGCCTCATGTTTTCCCATGTTGGTTGAGATGGTATGTCACCTTTAAAGTTGCCGTTAAGCAGGTGCATATCTCTCGAATCCATAAGTGAGTTCCATAAGTCCCGTCTGGTGTACCGAGGATTGTCACGGTTCCAGGCCTGGCCCAGACTTTTTTTCGGCCAGATCCGCAATGTTAAGGTCGCTACATATAATGACATATTTAGACTGCTGATTGATGTGAACATCATCAAGTTGGTCGGTAACCTGAGCTATTTCTCCAGCATGGGGTCTGGCATGGATTCACATGCTCATGAATATTCCCCGTCGTCAGGCTGGGAATCCTCGGTAAAGAAAAAACCAGTATCAGTTTCGTTTCTGATCTGTCTTTCGTAGTAATAACCAATCACTGGTCTCTGCGTCATACTGACCACAGCCAATGACTGCCCTCTACCTAAGCACCGCCTCTGGCAGCCATCTTCAGATTTTTACCGCACGTTCATGTGTTGGGATCCTCGTGCTATTGCTCTCGAGCGTTAGTGCTATTTTTTCGCGTTTTTTCACAAAAACTCGATTCTTTCGGTCAAAAGAGCCTCAAGCTCCACCGATCCTACATCCGATCAACGGGGACCCGTGTCGGATTCGTCTGCGCCCCTCAAGGGTGAAGATTTCGTCGAGCTACACTTCGGAGGTCTCCAGAAGCTTCTCAGGCCCGTCTCGGAGATGGCCCAGGAGAAGGGAAGCTCGACGCCCGGAAAGCTGTTCAGGGTCTGCCCTGGATGCCAGCTGCAGAACGTCTTTAAGGAGGACGAACACTCTTTCTGCCTTTATTGCCTTCATGAGGACAAGACGCACGTGGAGAAGGACTGTGCGTTTTGCGGCAACATGTCGGAACGGACCATGAAGGACCGTCATCAACGTCTCGCCAACTGGCTGGAGGGTAAGAGCCCGTCTGGCGAGAAGAAGAAGAAACCCGAGCGGTCTTCTAAGACCTTTGAGGGCGCCCCGGCGACGGGGGCCCAACATAAGGCTAAGCATCGCGAGTCCGCTGGCACCGGGAGCGCCGAACGGTCGGGCTCTACGGGCGCCAGGCAGGGCGCACCCTCCCCGGCACCATCAACCACGAGCCAACGCTCTGGGTCGGGTAAGAGGAAGGCCGAGCACCCGGCGAAACTCCTGGAGAGGCCCCGGTCGAGCTCTAAGGCAGAGGAGGAGCGTGGCAGTGCCCCCTCCCTCAAGGATAAGGCGGTGAGCGCACCTAAGGTGGTGAAGGCCTTGATCCATCCGACCAAGCCCTCTATCGAGACGGTCGCGGCGGCCCTGGCTCAGCCTGTGGAGGCTGCGCCAGTGGTAGCGACCTCGGGGCCCAGAATCTCCCTGCCTCCTCGGAGGGAGTCTTCTTTTGTGCCCATCGATAGGACCCCCGTGAAACCCCCCGTGGGGAAGAAGAAGGGGGGGCAGGGCGTCGTCGTAGATTCGGCCTCAACCTCAGAAGAGGAGCTGATCGAGGTCTTAAGCCACGGCCTAGGCGTGGAAGAAGGCCTTCCCGTCGGAATGGACCCCGACGCAGGTGACGACGACGACTACATCGTCGAGGATACCGACGGGGCCCCTGCTCGCCCGTCGGATTCCCCTCTGCCAGCGCCGCAAGACAACTCGGCGGCCATTTTGTTGGCCATACAGTCCTTATGCTCCGAGATAAGGACGAGACTACCGTTACCGACGGAAGAACATTTCCCGTCGGGGGATCCAGAACCGGGACCTTCTGGTGTTCCCCCTACCAAGAAAAGAAGGATTCATCCACCACCTCCTTTTCAACCGTCGCGCCCCGTCCAGCCCTCTCCCCCGTCCACCCGAGGGGATGATACGGGGACTGACACGGCAGCGACGGGTACGGACGACGAGGCATACGACGAGGATATTCCGTCGTCGCCTCCCGCCAGGGCTTCTCCGCCCGACGAGATCGGATCTTTCCACTCCATGATCTCCAGGGCTTCCGAGCTTTTCCAACTCTGCCCTGAGGAGAAGAAAAAGGAAGGCTTCCTTTATCAGCGGCGCGAGGCCAAGAGGAAGACGGTCCTCGCAGTGCCTCTGTTGGACGACATTTGGGATGAGGGCCTTTCCCTCCTCAAGAACCCTTCCACGACGCCAGCTAGAAGAGACCGGTACGATAAGAAGTACCGGGTCCCGGACACGGCCCCCCTGTGCCTCCGGGCACAGCCTACCCCGGATTCCGTCGTCTCCGCGGCAGCCAGGAAGAAAGCGGGGGGGGGTGCGGCCTCCACATCGACTTCCCCGCCGGACGGCGAGGGAAAGAAATTGGATGCTATGGGACGTAGAGTCATCTCGTCGGCAGCGACGACGATTAAAGCGGCCAACGCCTTGGCTATCGTGGCTCGCTACGACAGGGAGCTCTGGTACAAGATAGCTCCCCTGCTGGATTTTCTGCCGGACGACAAGAGGGCGGAGGCCCTGGAGATCCTGCAGGAAGGTGAGGTGGCCTCGGACCACGCCATCACCGTGGCGACGGACATCGCCGACACTGGGTTCCGCCAGCTGGGCAACGGCGTTTGCCTTCGACGTCGTGGATGGCTCAAAGCTACGGACTTCCGGCAGGACGTCCAGACCAGAGTCCTGGACATGCCCTTCGACGGGAACAACCTGTTTGGGAAGACAGTGGACGATTCCCTTCAGGCCATCAAGGCGGATACTGAGACGGCCCGGGCCCTCGGAGTTCTGCAGCAACGTCGGACGCCCTTTCGGAGCAGCGGAGGCAAGGGCGCCTCCAGAGGTTCCGGCGGCGGTTTCGCTTCCTACCGTCAAGCGGCCCGCTCGTCGTCGCAAGAGGCCTACAGAGGACGAGGCAAGTCTAGCGGACCCCGTCGTCGTCGCCCAGGAGGTCAAGGCGGCAAGGCCGCGTCCAAGCAGGATTGAACCGGCTGTGGGGTCGGGCCCCCACCGGAGCACCCCGGTGGGAGGCCGGCTGGCGGGCTTCGTCAGCGTGTGGGAGTCCATCTCCACCGACCGTTGGGTGCTGGACGCCCTGGCCCGGGGCCACGCGCTCGAGTTTCAAAGAAGGTGCCCGCGTGTCCCCCCCGTGGCCAGGAAAGAACTTCACGTCCCTCAACTTCTCCTGGAGGTAAAGGCGATGCTCAGGAAGGGCGCCATCGAAATCGTCCCAAAGAGGCTTCGGGGCTCCGGAGTTTACTCGAGATACTTCCTCGTGAAGGGGATTTCCTATCGTCGTTGGATTTGGAGGATGCCTACTTCCACATTCCCATCCTAAAGGGGCACCGAAAATTCCTCAGGTTCGTGGTCCAAGGGCGTCATTACCAGTTCAGAGCCCTCCCCTTCGGACTACGGTCGGCACCCAGGGTATTCACCAAGTGCCTCGCACCGGTGGCGGCGCAGCTGCGCCGCGAGGGGATCCACGTCTACCCCTACCTGGACGACTGGCTCATCCGCGCCAAGACGAGGGAACTCGCCGTGGTTCACACGGCAAGGACCGTCCAACTCCTCAAGGACCTGGGATTCTTCGTGAACTACGCCAAATCCCACCTGGTGCCCGCGCAAGTCGCACTGTTTCTCGGAGCGAGGCTCGACACAGTGTCCCTTCTGGCCTCCCCGTCGGAGGAGAGGACCAGGACCATCTTGGGCAAGGTGCAACGGATGTTGGTGGCCGACGCGGCCAAAGTGAGGTCCATCAAGTCCCTCCTCGGGATGATGTCTTCCTGCATCTACCTCATTCCCATGTGCAGGCTCCGGATGCGCCCGTTGCAAGAATTCCTGGATGCGCGCTGGATCCAGACGACGGGCAGCTTCGAGGAAAGGATCAAGCTCGACGAGAACTTCCGACGAGCGATACGGTGGTGGGGCACCCGCGCGCATCTGACGGCGGGCATGGACTTCCAGACCCCAGCCCACCAGGAGACTGTGACTACGGATGCCTCCCTGGAAGGGCGGGGAGCGCACACCGAAAATCTGCACGCAAAGGGACTCTGGCTCCCGACGGAGAAGTCCCTGCATATCAACGTCCTGGAGCTCCGTGCAGTGTTTTGGGCCCTCAGGTCTTTCCTTCCGTCCCTCAAAGGCAAGGTGGTGAGGATCTTCACCGACAACACCACCACCATGTTTTACATCAGGAAACAGGGCGGAACCAGGTCCCCAGCGCTGTCCAAGGAGGCGCAGGACCTGTGGCATTGGGCCGTCGCCCAAAGGATTTTTCTGGTGCCGTTTCATCTGGCAGGGATAAAAAACACCATCGCCGACTCACTCAGCAGGGAGCTGCGCTCGTGCCACGAGTGGGAACTACGGCAGGATCTGGTGGATCGCCTCTTCCGACGGTGGGGCACACCCCAGATCGACCTGTTCGCGACGGCGACGAACACCAAGTGCCGGAGGTTCGCCAGCAGGTTTCCCCAGACGAGGAGCATGGGCGATGCTTTCTCGTTCCCCTGGGAGGGCCTGTTCCTCTACGCGTTCCCTCCCTTGCCTCTACTAATCCGGCTAGTCAACCTGCTCAGGAGGTCACGGTGCAGGATGATCCTCGTCGCACCCTCGTGGCCGAGGCAGATATGGTTCCCGGACCTTCTGGACTTATCAGCGTCCCCGCCGATCAAGCTGCCGGCGGACGCGGATCTACTCTCCAGGGAAGGAGGCGCCATCCTTCACCACGACCCGAAGTCGCTGAACTTGCAGGCCTGGCTCCTGCAGCGCTAGAGTTTGGAGGATACGACATACCGGCCGACTGCAGAGAGGTTCTTGCAAAGGCCAGGGCGTCCTCGACTCTTAAATGCTACGGGCACAAATGGAAGAGGTTCTCTGTCTGGTGCCACGCACAGAAGATTAACCCTCTACGGCTTACGGCCCCCCAAGTACTGCCGTACCTGCTGACGCTGGCCAAAGCTGGACTGGCACACGCGTCCATCAAGATTCATCTTGCTGCGATCTCCCGATACACCAGAACCACGGGGCGGACGTCCTTGTGGTCTCATCGTCTGGTGAAAGAGTTCATGAAGGGACTGTTCAGATCGTTCCCGCCGGTGAAGGCTCCGGCCCCGGCGTGGGAGCTCAACGTGGTGCTGACCAAGCTCATGGGACCTCCGTTCGAGCCTCTGCACTCGGCTCCGTTGAAGTTTCTATCGTGGAAAACTGCTTTTCTTGTGGCCATCACCTCCGCACGACGAGTGGGAGAGATCCAGGCCCTTTCCTGCAAGGCCCCGTACTTGACTTTCCACGACACGAGGGTAGTGCTCAGGACGCACCCCTCCTTCATGCCCAAGGTACCGTCGGAATTCCATCTCAACGAACCCTTGGTGTTGCCTGTATTCTTCCCGTCGCCTTCGTCGCCGGCTGAGAGGACTTTGCACTCGCTGGATGTAGCTAGAGCGCTGAAGTTCTACGTGGACCGCACGAAGTGTTTTCGGAAGACGTCACAACTCTTTGTGAACTTTGGACCTGTTAATCAGGGGAAGGCTCTCTCGAAGGCTTCCATTTCCAGATGGCTCTCCGGCTGTATCATGTACTGTCATCGGTTGGCAAACCGACCTCTGCCCGGCCGTCCGAGAGCCCATTCCACCAGAGCGATCGCAGCTACCACGGCGTTCCTTTCTGGTGTGCCCCTGCTCGACATATGCAGGGCTGCTACGTGGAGGTCGACGCACACCTTCACGAAGTTCTACTGCGTCGATCGGGATTCCAGGGAGGAGTCCAGGGTCGGCCAAGCAGTGCTGCGCAACCTGTTCGCCTGAGGTGAGCCTGGTGAGGAGGTAAGATGCTTAATGTTGAGTTTGATGCTATGCTTAATGTTGAGCCTTTGCCACCTCCCGTGGTTGTGCATGTGTGTACTGCTATGTATTCTTTATTCATGAGCATGTGAATCCATGCCAGACCCCATGCTGGAGAAGGAACAAGTTACTTACCTGTAACTGTTGTTCTCCAGCATGGGTCTGGCATGGATTCACATGCGAACCCTCCCGCCTACCCCTCTGCGGCTCTTCACTTGGTCATACTGCCACTTCACGTGCTTCCAAATCTGAAGATGGCTGCCAGAGGCGGTGCTTAGGTAGAGGGCAGTCATTGGCTGTGGTCAGTATGACGCAGAGACCAGTGATTGGTTATTACTACGAAAGACAGATCAGAAACGAAACTGATACTGGTTTTTTCTTTACCGAGGATTCCCAGCCTGACGACGGGGAATATTCATGAGCATGTGAATCCATGCCAGACCCATGCTGGAGAACAACAGTTACAGGTAAGTAACTTGTTCCAAACACTTTGTTGGGGATCAATGCCGGGTTCCAGTAAACGTTGATAATTTTTAGTTTACTTAGAGTTTCGGAGCCTGCTGGTGATGCCTCAGTCTCCCATCCAATCACAAGTTCTTGTGTAAGGAGGTTCGTTGACAGTTTTTAGGAGGTTTAGGGGACTGCCAGATTTGGCTGCTGTCAGGAGCACCGCTGATGGGTGTCCGACTCGCCCTTTAACGGTTGTGCTTATAGATATTTCAAAGCTGTTCAACACTGGAGTCTACCTTAACCACGTTTCTTGCAGACAAATCAGGTCATAGTCCCCCAAATTTATTTCACTAGGTTTTGATAGTTGAGTGAACCCCCGGGTGTTCCAGGAGGCCAGCTTTATGTTGGCAGATATAGGTACCGAAAGAACTGTGTCCCAGCATTGTTCTTAAAGGTTGGCGCTGGGTTGCTAAAGGTTGTTTTGGGCCGATAAAGTACCTCACCGCCAGGACCAGTCTGATGATGCGTCACTGGGCGTCTCGGAAGTCACTTTGGCATTAATACGACCCACTTGCCGGGAGGAAGACTCTGTTTGAAAAGTGACGTTTATCTTTAACCTTGGGCCAGTTGGGACCCTTCCTAGATCCAAGGGGTAAAAGTCATTCGATATCGGTGTAGGATAAGTTGTTCTGCCATCCCATTGGAGATGTTTTAAGTTGTTACTGCAGGAAATGTTTTACGCTTTGGCTCGTTTTAGATGACTTGGTGGAGTGTCATCCACAAAGTTTCCAGCCGTCAGATCTAACCCCAGCATTAATAAGCGCTCTGTTGCGTCAAGCAGCATGTTTTTGACTGTTGAATTGATGTGGAGAAACAGAGTCCAAGCAGCTTTCGTCTGTGAATTCGATAAGTTGCAAATCGATTGAACGTAGCTGTCGCAAATTTGGAACGGAGTGCAGAAGATCTATAACTGCTCCCCAATTAACAATGAGCTTATTGTTGCGATCCAGCAATCTCGCCAATTTCAGAGAATGAGATGGGGGATTCTTTAGCCTTGGGCTCTCCGGAACATGGCTGCGGTTATGCCCTCTAGTTTCTTTGTCTCAAATTTCCAACAATTCCTGGGCGTTCGCCGTGATAGTCCAGTCGTTTAGTCTGATAGGGTGACTGTTCTCGGTTCATTAGTTCCTTTGCGGTGACCAGCCGTTCATTGGCTTTTAATCATTGTCTTCTCTCTGCCATAGTCACGAAGGGAGGAGAAGCTGGCAAGTCTCCTGAAGTTTCTGGTGACTCGACGCAAACTTCAGGATTAGGGACTAAAACTGCTAACACCTTCTCACATGGCTGGCTACACATTGATTTGTCAAGTGAATAGACCGAAAGTTCCAAGAGGGTTTGCAATTTCGGACTTGAAGGATCCATAAGAGCGTCTACAGTTGAAGTGTTATGCATAGTGTCTACGAGCTGTCCACGAGGACCTGTGTTCATCTTGCATCTCGACTTTAAGGAGGACTTTCTTGGGGCGGGTTTTGTAACTTCCGCCACACCACTATGAGTAATTTTTAGACACTGTTGCTGGGCCTCTATAATTACTTTGCTGTTGGTCTTGTCCTTTTTACTGAGCCCAGGAGTCTTTTATTGGTTGAAGATGGATGCCAGGTTGCCGCTAGCTCCTTCACCCTCTTCCATCATTGAGATGTTTTGTAATCATTGATCAGTACAAATACATGATCCGTTCTCTGCTCTTTTAAGAGACGTTGCTCCCGTCTGTGAGTTCTTGAGGATTCCTGTATGATTGACACGTTCACCTGTCGGGTCTACTGGGAAAGACACATTTGTGGTCTGGACAGACTTAAAACAGAAGGTACTTGCAATATGCTCTTTTCTGTGTAACATGCTGCCATTGTCACGTGGAGGATACTTTCCCAAACTCCGGTCTTTTGCTGTGACAAAGCTTTCCAGGAAGAGAAGTTTAGAATGAGTCAAAGCCAGTAGAGTAGTATGATCCTTAAGCGTATCATTCAATTGTTAATACAATTTGGTGAATGGTGCCATTGCTAAACTGATGGTTGACATAATTGAGAATAGATCTAGTTTTTCTCTTTTGTTAGAGAAATTTGGTTGTGGTTGACCAGAAGGCAGGTCGTCCTGGAGTCCAGCGACAGCAGTTTGATCTGAGGCTGATGTGGACAGACCAGGCTCCTCGACCACAGTTTCATCTAAGGTATGCCCCTCTTCACCCGGCAATAACAAATCCCTGATAGCTGGTACGCCAGATAAAGCTGTACCCGACTCGGAGGGCCCCCCGAGGAGGAATGGGCCAACTCCCGGCCATGTGCACCCACGGCACGAGCCGGCGTTGACAGGAAGACTAACCTCCTCATCATCCCCTTGGGGTTGGGGGGTACCACAGGTGGAGATCAGCCCCCCCCCCCGAGTCCAGGCACTTATCACTGGCAGCCATAATCTGCTTGCGTTCTGGCATCTGTAAGCATCTTTGCTAGGACCAGATGTTGGGCTAGTGCGTTGCCTATTTAGCGTGGATGGTGAAGGTGGTATTAACAAGGGTTTCACAGTAGATGTGGATGCCTTGAAGTTAAATGGGGTAAACCGATTGGCCCTAAGGCATGGTCCTTGACTTGTCCCAGAAAGTCTTTGGTCGGCCACCCCCAGGACCCCACACCTTCCAGGATATCCGCATCCGATAGGTCACACAGCTTTTTGGTAAACATTGAGGATACCGTTGGGCCCTGGACTGGACCCCATTTGTAGAGTCTGTGATACGTGCGAGCCTTGTGTGCCAATTTTGATGGTGGTTTAGAAGATTTTGTTATAATACCTGTGCGACCTGGCAAGATATCACTTGGCCTAGCATGAATCTTGGTGCCAGGAGGAATGAAGGAAGCACTTATATTGTCCTTTGGAAGTGCATTAGTAATGTCAATCTTACTTCTGTCAGGTGCACAAGATTCCACCCTCTGGCCTGAAAGTTCTTCTCCAGTTGAACCCGGAAAATCTGGGCTGTTATTGAAGTTGAGGCCAATTGCAGGCAGGGCGGACACCTCATAGTCTTTTAGTTCCTGTGCCCTCCATGTGGGACAGGGATGTCGGGATATGTTGACGTGTACATGGTGAAAAATTATGAATTTGAGCCACAATTGGAAGGGGCGGGCCAGGAACAGAGGATGCCGGTTCCGCTCCCTCCGACTCAGTTGAGGTTGTAGCATCATGTGTCCCTGCTCCCTCAGCTGAACTGTCCACACCCGGTAAGATGATGGAAAACAAAAAGCCTGTAGTCGGGGTAACAGATGATTTGTGCAAAATAACAGCGGGATGCAAGGTCGACTGAGGCTGAAGGTCAGCAACTGGCAAATCCTTCTGTGCAGAACCCTGTACGTGAGAGCACGGCAGGAGCCCAAGTGATGTGACACTGGGCTTTTGAGTGGGTCAAGTCAAAGGAATAAAATGAGGACAAAGGAACAGCCACTGTGTCCGGTAAAGCATCTAGGATCGTCAACGCAGGGGATGTATACAAAGTTAATTGAGTGCCGGGCACGTGAGGATCCGCGTTGAGGGAGAGGAGACCACTGGCACAATTAAAGTGGAAGTCTTAAACTTTCTCACCACATGGTCGTCGCACTCCAAGTCTGAGTGTTCCGGGCCTGTTGTTGTCGTTGTTGACATGCAGTGACTTAAAGATAACTGCCGCATTTTGCTTGCGCGTACTCCGATTTTTAGTGCTCCTTAATAAAATGGCCTCGTCTATCGGCCATCGGACACCATACACTCTGCTGCACTTCGCTACGCTTTGCTTCTTGAGATGGCTAAGAGAGTGAGCGTGAGCAGGAGGAGGAGCATCTATAGATAGACAGGGCAGAAAGACTCAGAAAGGCTCAGCTAGTCAGCAACGTCAGCAAAGTCCTCAATAACTGGCAAGGTAAAGTCTGTAGCAAGTAGCTGAGAGCATGTTGTCCCCAGGACACCAAACACCCTACTGCACTCTGCTATGCTTCTCAAGATGGCTAAGAGAGCGAACGCGAGCAGGAGGAGCGCCTATGGATAGACAGGGCAGAAAGACTCGGGCTCAGCGAGTCAGCAAAGCCCTCAGTAACAGGCAAGGTAAAGTCTGTAGTAAAGTAGCAGAAGCATGTTGTCCCCAGCACACCAGATACTGTACTGCACTCTGCCAGATCAGCTGTAATGTCTGTTGCTTCAGAATATTTAAAACCTGATACATTTTTATCAAACACCTGTTGTGGTCAATCTCTTTTATGATGAACTGACTGTTTTCACTATTTGGTTAATTAATGGACTCTTTATAGAGCACAATCTCCTCCAACAGTGCATTGTTGTAAGTGGTTTGATCATTCACCTTGAGTTGCAGTCTGCTCAAGTTTTCCACACATTCTTTGTGTGTCCTGGAGTGTAGAGCACGGTGGGGAGTCATAATGTCGAAAAATAAATGTCGACAGACAAAAATGTCGACAAAATAATGTCGAAAAAAAAATGTCGACTTTCGTTTTTTTTAATGATATATTTATTTTAGGGGTTCGGGAGTAATAAAAATGGAAAAATAAAAAAAAAATAAAAAAAAGGGGGGCTGGGGGGGAACCCCCCCATTTCGAAAAAAAAATGCATTGAAAAAAAAGTCGACATTTTTTTTTTCGACATTTTTTTTTCGACTTTTTGACTGTCGACATTTTTGTTGTCGACATTATGACTATAAACCGTAGAGCACTGCATTTCTTGCCCAACAGACTCTTGTTGATTTGTTTCTTTGTAGCTCAATGTGGTTTTCATATTTGAGCTCTAAAATCTGGCTTTGCAGTGCTTTATCTTCCAATTGCATGAGCGATTGCTGGACCTGTTTCAGGTCTCCAGTCTGATCTTAGCATACTGGCCTCTTTATCTTGCAATCTCTCCGATTAATTGCAAACGAACATATAACTGAGCTGTGAATTGAGCCATTTTAGTCCACTCATCCCACACATTTTGAGTCATGTAAAACTATAGAGCTTTATGTAAAATCCCATTATCCTGCAAAATGTCAGTGCCTACTGATGTAATCTCTATTATTCTAGCTTGCCATCTTTCTTTACCCTGTCCCCCGACACACACAGTCATTCCCATGTCCCCCAAATGTATCATTCCCAATAGACGTCTTCAGTTTGGCTCATCAAAAATGGTGGATAGAGCAGGGAGTGATGAAAGACAACTTCATGCACGTTTAAAAGCTACATTGCCCTCTCCTTCTCTAACCCCAACAACAATCCCTTGTTAAGTGTCTGTCATACTAGTGATGAATCCTTATCCCTTCCTTCTCTTCCCGATCTTAAAGCAGTCAGAAATAATTTATTTAGAAGCTAAACCCAACTTGCTTTCCGAGGGTACAATTATTAGCAGACTTACATTTTATACACAGCCAATCGCAAAAACCCTTGCATCCTTTCTTTTCTCTCATTGCCTGTGTCCTGAGAAGTTCATAGGTAGCATAAGTGCGGAGAGGGCAAACGTTAATGTCCATGAACTCCGCAATTAATATATCATATCATGGTACAAACTAACATAACATAGCATAGAATATATGATAGCAATGCGTACCAATACCATATAACATGAAGCCTAACATACTGTAGCACAGTAAAACAAACCTAGCATAACGTAACCTAGCCCAACCACATGGTGCAGCGTGGCATGACTTAACAGTATGTTGCCATTGCCAATGTTAATACTGCAACTTCAAATAACATAGCATCAGTGCATGCCATTTTGTGACCGCATAGAATGAACACACGTATGCTTTCAATAAAACATGCCTGCAGGATGGCTAAATCTAGTCCATATCGCACTGGTTGTATGTGTTGAAGTGCAGCTTCACAGGAACTGTGTTTTCATAAGTGTCACTTCATAAGTATTTGCCTGTTGTATGTATGTAACCGCACAACAAATTCATCCATAGATGGCAGCCAGAGAACTAACCATTTGAAGTATTAGCCCCCATGGCAGTCATTCTTCTTAAATTCTCCCTACAGTATCTCCCCCACTTGGGATTAGAAATTCACATTATGTTGTTCCTTTAACAGACAAACGTGTCGGAGTGACGTAAGTATGTTGCGTGTGGAAATTAATAAATGGGGCGTGTCACGTGCTCTCGTCAGAGCATGCATGGAGTCCAGACTGAAAGCAGAGGTCTGCTGTGTCTTCTGCGGGGCTGGACGGACTCAAGATGCAACCGGAGGCCAGCAGGGGGGCCCTTTCCAAATTACCGACGAGGTGGTTGTCCGTGCATGTATGGACCTGCTGGGCTAGGCAGTGGTGCGATCTGAGCTACAGCTCGAGGTATGATTTCTTCTCGTGCCACCGAGCCGGCACGTGCAGCATTTTCGGCCACCATTTTATGTCATTCTGGCTAAGGAGGTTGCGGTTCCTCCCCCAGGTCGAATCTTCACGCAAAAATGTGAACATGCATTTGAATAATGTATGGCCGGCCTCATGAAAGGCTGTATATGAAACGCTTGTAGGCATTATTGATGCTAACAATAAGAATTCCTGGTGTACCTTTTTTGGACTAAACGTGTCAGCACGCTATGTTAAGACGACCATCTCTTCACGCTTCACATGTTCTCTGTCAACACTGCGATGCTCATGCTTTTGTGCTTTATTTTTAAGTGTCAGCACGGATATTCTCCAACATTATATGCTTGTCCCTTATTTCCCAAATAGACCATTAATGCCCTGAGTCCTTTCTTGGTCATTCCACCTTCCAAACGTAAAACCAGAGGTGATAACGTTTTTCTGTACTTGGCCCTCGCCTGTGGAATTCACTTCCGATATCTTTGCTTTCTTAGGAATCCCATAATTTTGGAAAGTTCTGGAAATGTTGCTTTTAATTAACGAGATTTGCTTTGTCTTAATTTTACTTATTCTCTTTGTTGTTTGTTTGCTTTACATTTAGTTTTCCACCAGCACCTCAATGCAGTTCAGTCGGTTTACCGCGCGGTATATCATAAACATAGCACTAGCTTTGCTTTGTTAATGAGAACTTTGCAGCGAAGTGTGTGTTATAAGTATGTGTTGCATGTACTAGACAGTACAGAAGGGAATATACCGGGGCATAAGTGTTCGAGACGTGTAACTGTTAACTCCCTCGACAAGTGTGCATTGATTACGCTGTGCCCCTTCTAAACGATTGATCGCCTTATGGACGAGGTCATGGTGGAAGGTTTACATATTTATAGGCCACCATGGTTGTTTGGCAACCAAAGGATGCTTTCCTTGGAACAACAAGCACAGTAATAATTTGATGGGCGTGGGAGGTGTTCGATCCAGCAGTGCGTTGTCCATTTCTTAGGTGCCTGATCCCTCAGGTGAGGGCGAGGCGGTCCTGGTTTGGCTGCTATAATTCGGGTTGCTTTACCTTCAGATATTGGGGGTATTAAGACATAGGATGGTTGGAATCCCAAGCAGGAAAGGGACAGTGTGGTACCTCTCCTAAGTTCACCATCGGCCTTGCACCAGCACAGGTGGGTAAACGGGCGGCATACGAAGACCGAAAGCATTAGCTACCACACAAGAACATGAAGCGTTTTGTGTCAAGTCACCCATAATGCTTGGAGAGGGAGGGGGCGACCTTAGAAGACATGATGGAGATGTTTGCAGTAAAGTTGATGTGTAATGTTAATATCGTTTCGTCGCATGTTCTAATCGAAATATCTGGTCCCGGTGAATAGTGCGGCTAAGGCCCACTGTACTTCCAAGTCCTGGCATCCTGCAGATGAAGGGTCACTACTACAATTGAATACATTACTCATTGCTATGGTCCTGTGAGAAGTCTTGCTGTGGGTAAGTACGAAAATGAAAGTCTGAATTGGTGATTTCACAGCTGGTGAGGAACTGAGGTAGCTAAGAAAACTGCTTTGAATTGATTAATTGTTCCTCTACCTTGGCTTGTCTGTGTTTATATTTAGGTGCGGTTTATTAATTCTACAACCTCTTTCTCACTTGGGGTCGGTACCGCAAAGACAGAAGTGCTTAAGCAAAATGCAGGAAATTATTAGGGGCAAAAGTAACTTGAAATATAGCCTTTGGTGCTTTTATAAGAAAAGTGTTCTCATCTGCTCTAGGCCTTATTTCTCATGTAGTAGTACAAATAAAGTAAAGTAACGGGCCACAGTACACAATTCCACATCTTATTGTTCTGCACCAAATATTGATAGGTTCTAGCCAGTAGGGGAAAAAACATGTATAACGGAGGATGCCACATCCTTTAAATGTTCTTTTAGTAAATGGGTTAATGTTGTGCTGCAATTCTCCAGGGGCAACAACGTGCGTCACATAGAAAATCATGGAAGCACCATTGAGCAATTCTGTTACATTGAAACGGGAAAAAGTCCTAGATGTTTGCTTTTCGAAAAAGCAGTAGACTGAGAGAAAGACTGGTATTTAGGGCAGGGATGTAGAAGAGGCTAGTAGTGGCAAATGGGAAAACCATGGGAAGTAAAGGAGTTGTAAATCGCTGGATAGAGGCAGGAACTGACAAGCTCCTCGAGGAACGAGAATAATCCCAGAGGAAGGAACGAAAGAGGAGGGTTGATGGAGTTTGCATTTTCGATTGCTATTGCTAATAAAGTTATTGCGTTTCGTACAATTGACGCCTGCTCTTGAATGGTAGGACTTCAGATAACAGAAGTGGAAGGTGGTATTCCCAACAGGATAGCTTTACCCGAGTGCATGCGAGAGAAGCATGAACTGAAGATTGGAAGTCGACACTTCTTTGGATTCCCCAAAGGCAAAGCCAATCCTTTGGGGGAATGCTCCAGATGCCAACATTTACTTGACATGGGACGAAGGTGAGGTGTCTGTCAAGTATAAAACCACGGCCTTCCGTATGTGGTATTTTTATGGGAATGGTTTCATCAATCGAGAATTCAGCATCTAAGCATAATTTGTTGGAATTGTTTTTGTGGACACAATGTCTCAATTTTTGACGTTTGCTGTAGAAAGGTGCCCATCATCCAGGAATTCATTTTACAATGATTGTGTTTCAACTGGAACATGTAAAGACCGGAGGTGAGCATTCTGCTTTTCTTTCTTATTAATTTCAGCCCAAGCAGCCCTATACAAACACTGGAAACAACATAAACTCAACATCAAATGAACCCAAAACTACATTTCCCATACTTCCTAGTACTTTCCCCAAGAACTCAGAAAAAAACACGTGATCTATATCTCCAATCAAAATCCTTCTTGTCTGCCCATAAAACATTGCATTTTTCTGACTCTTCGCTGCACAAGCAGCAGATAAGTGCTTTTATTCACATCTTGTTATTGCCAAGGTCTAGACCGGGCAGGTTCTGAGTCAGCGCTCGGGGACTCGATAAGTTATAGCACGGTGCTTCGGCTGAGCTCGCCGCTTGAGACCCGCGGTGCGTGACGAAGAGGCGCGCGCCATGGTTCTGGACGAACAACACTGACTCAGCAAGCTGATCCCCATGCCGCTGGGTTGGTGCGGCAATAGGGATGCTGTGCAGCAAACCGCACCATGAAAAGAAACCCCTGCTGGGGTGTCGGCCTGTGTGCCTCAACAAGAGCCCCTGCCGGGAGTGACAGGGAGTGCTGTGCCCCAGGGACTTCATGCAGTAGAGCAGAATTGCTGTAGAGTCTTTTGCCAAACAATTGTCCAAGTGGTAACTTTTACGGTTTGGAGAAAGCACAGTCATCTATGAAGAGTGTTCTTCTCTTTTTAACCAAACCGGCAAAGGCAGGGGTTGCTCTTCCCGTCGCTGTGGTGCTGTCCCTTTAAGGACATGCACATGGCGGAGTGATGTTGCACTCTGCCGCGTGCAGCTTAGATAAACAGGTCTTGTCCGGCTTCGTCGTAGCGACCTGGGAGGCCGAACCAAGCATACGTGTTCGGATCACTGTGTGCGAGGTGGTGGCTCACGGGGTTGCTGGAACACACTGAGACACCCACAATAGTTGCTTTCAGTCACACAGGAAGTCCCAAACCAACCAGGTGGATTATCAGTACTGGCAGTCCCAAAAATCAGACCCGCTTTTATCATCTAGGTAGAGTTGAGGACGGAATAGAAACTGTAGAAGACCAGCAAGGCAGTAGCAAAAGACCTCAGATGGGTCTCAGCGGGATATTCCCAGCAGATCTACGTGAAGGAAACAGAAAAAAGTGAGGTCGAAAAGACGTGTTTTTTTTGGGTTGAATCACTGTTTTGGAGGCTTTTGCAAATTCTATTTTTTAAACTGTAATTTATATTGCCATTTTTATTTGCACATAGCACTCTACAAATAATAATGTACCCCCCCTCCTTACCCAACCTTCCTCTGCACAAAGTCTAATTTCAGTGGCTGTAATATGCACTCGCCCTTTCCATATGTCGGTAGGGGATGCACCACCAGTCAATTTCGGTCCTCTCAGCGGTCGAAACTGCCCAAGTTTCGAACTTTCCAATTTACCTTAGGCTTCTCCAAACAACTGTGCTGTTCACTGCCCCGCCAGCCTCACCTCTGTCTCCCGGCCCCAGTAGTGTCTCCTACCCAGGGCTTGCCCTAGCTGCATCTCTCAGTAACAAAGCGCTTCCTCTCTTCCCCCTTTTACATTTTCTTCTTCGGTTAGTCTCTGGTTACTGGCCCCGCTAACCCAGCTCCCTCAACTCTGTCTTCCTTCCTCTTTCCATTTGGCTATCAAGGAGCCCCATTCCTCGTGGGAAGTCCCAAGGTAGTCGTTCACTATGGCTGTCAATTTCTCTATTATTATATCCTGGAGGTTTTTTCCCATTCTTTTTCATCGGGAGATTTGTATCTTTCCATCTCTGGGCAATGGCTGTCCTGCCTGCTCACAACATGGCGTCCAGCAGTCTAGGTAACCTATACTATGCCGTATCTCTTGCCGGAAATCCCAACAACATCTGAAAGGGTTCTAGCTCCAATTGCTTCCCAGTAACATCTTTGACCGAGCTTAAAATGTCCACCCAGAACAACCGCACCTTTGGACATTGCCACCACATGTGAGTTAAGGACCAACACCTGTCCACATGCTCTAGGACACTTTTGAACTTTTCATTTTAGTAATGTGGGGGAGACCCTGTACCTTCTCTCCACTTCCCCCTACCTTAAGTTATGCCCTTAACTCACCCCCATCTATTTTTTTAATGAAAATGTGCAAATATCCTGCAGAAATTCGACTACAAAAGCCTTAATCTTTTCACCCTTCTTGTTTTCTCATTCTTTTTTTGGGCATTACCATTCCCTGCGTTGGAGGGCGAACTGCGCCGCAAGCTGGGACAGGTTCTATGGAGATGCTTGTGTCAAGCAAACAATGAGGGGATTTCACCTAGGTTTTTTTTGCAGAGCCGGTGCCAGTGTGGTTGCTGGGCAGGATGAAGTGGCAAGCTTAGCGCCAAAAGAAGCGATGGTGCGAGTGACCAGGCATGCTGAGGGGCTGTTGAGCAACCTGTTTCGAATGGATTGTGTCCTCGTATTGCTCATCTTATGCTAGTTATACTTCCAGGCTCAGCTGCTTCGGAAAAAACATTTCTCGGTAGAGGGTACTGTGCGTCGATGCAGTCGACATGATGTGCCTCGAGGGCTTCCATCCGAGGGTTGACCTCATAGTCGGTAAATGTAGTACGTGCAGCGCCCATTGGCTTCAGTTCCGTTTTTCTGCGACAGCTACGCTAAGAAGAATTATGGCGTGCTTCAGTTTTTTTGTGAAAAACTTTGTTCGACAATGGCCTCGTCTTCAGCACCTTCAACCCTGAAGACCAGGTTCAAAAAGTGCTACAACTGCGGCGCCAAGATGTCCCTCATGGACCCCCATCGGTTGTCTCTGTGGTGCATTGGCGACGAGCATAGGATGGCCGACTATCCTGTCAGTCTATGACCGGTAAGGCTCTGAAAAAACGTAAAGGGAAGCTAGCGGCAGATAGGCCAATACTAAATCCCCCTTTGACGACTCCATCTAAATAAAAGATCATCCGGCGAGTCGAGAGGTGACTCTCCTCAAAGGAAAAGATCAAAAAAAGCTCCTGCTCCAGGAGCGGATCCCACCATTCCTTGTCATCTTCGATGAAGTCGAAGAAAAGGCATAATAAGTCGCCCTCTTTGAGTTCCCTCTGATTCCTCTACAGAGGGAAGTATAGCCTGTCCTACCAAATTTTCTACTCCAGCTGAATGGGAACATTTCAGACGGGAAATGTTGAAAATCTTCGAGAAAGGGGCTATGTCCCCCTCGAAGAAGGTAAACAGCCATGCTCCTGGCGAGCCACATGAGGCAGACAAGGAAAGGCCTAAGGCTGCATCAAAAATCTTAGAAACCTTTACCAGAGAAAGATTTCTTTAAGTCTTTATCACCACGAGATGATAGCTCAGCGGCAACATGCTCGCCTTGGAAGCAAGACGAGACGGAGCATCACAGGTTCGATACCCGGGTCCACAATTAGAAACCTATGGGTATTAAGTACGTTATAAATAACCGATCATATAATATCATATCATTATATTTACGAGGATTACATAACTTCTGACCACAATACTCCACCATTTGGGTTGGAATTTGGAACACGTAACGTCCCAGAAAGTCTTGTTTCACATGAATCCAGGCTAAATGATTTATATGAAAATTTGAAGTCGGCTAGTGGCTCGACACTTCACCTGAGGTGGAATTTGGCAAGCCAGACCCGGCAGACCATGCTGATGCTTCTTATAGGCACCTGATGACTAGAGTCATTGTTGACTTTGTTCGGCAGACCTGCTCCACCGTTTGAGCAAGACAGCCTAACAGATTTTCTGGATTATGGTCCACAAAATGATGACATACTTTTTTTGTAATTGTTAGTTTGTACAGTGCTTATTCACAAGTGAAGTGCTTCAAAGCGGGAATGGAGCAAGGGGATACAGTAGTCATTCTTAGTCCTGAAGTTTCCGAATGATATAACAAAAAGTAACTAGCGTACTAGGCCTGACAGCATTTCTCCTAGTGCAAGTGCATGTAGTGTTTCAGGTGCAACCAAACTAGGGAGGGAAGACAAAGGGGGGACAAGACAGAACTTATTAGCCTAGTAAATTCAGGTCATGCAAGTGTACAGACGAAAGTGTGGGGGGAGGGTGGGATAAGTGCACCTATTCCAGCAGGGCCCTAGGTTAAGTGCAGAGAGGTTACCCCTCTCATGGAACGTGTGCTGAAAGTGCAATAGTGCTGAACATATTGCAGAGGCCTAGAGGCAAGTGCAAAGACTGGCGGGGGAGCCTGGGACCCGTGAGGCTCTGGAGGTGAACCACGCAACCAGTCAGCAAAAACTGAACAGAGTTAGGGAAGAGAAGGAGGAGTGGGGCAGGAGAGAAAAAAAGAGGATGTTAGCAGGGGAGAGAAAGAGGAAGAGAAGAGGAAGGTCTTGAGGAGTTTTTGGAACTTAAGGAGCTCTGGCTCAAGGCAGAGAGAGGCAGGGAGGCTGTTCCAGAGGGAGGCACCTGCAGAGGATAAAGATCTACCCTCAAATCTCTGCTTTGAAAAACGGCTCACCCTCAAAAAGTTGTAGCTCTCAAGAAAAGGGTTATGGCAAATTGGAAGGTTCCTGAGTCTAGTCGACCAGTGGAAAAAAAAAAAACCTCACCAAGAAATACAGGCCATCTAGTAGCGACCTTAGCTACTAGAACACCCAACACCTGAAAGCCTAGTTGTTCAGGCAGCAACATCTACCTCGAAACAGGTTGCATACCCTACCATCCCACCATATAGGAATGATTAGCGTTTTGACGCTTGGGCAAGAAAGATATTTTCTACCAGAAGCATGGCGCTCAAGTCTGCAAATGCCACTTGCTGTTTAGCAAAATTCATTTTCACCCTGTGGGACTGTGTGGCTATGGTGGCTGACCATATTCCTAAAGCGGAAGTGAGAGATGGCTTCCTGAATATTGACAGCAAGGAGGCTATGTGTGAGTCTCTGCAATCAGGATTGAACTCAACTGATAGCATCAGCAGAGCCATGGCAGCAAGCATGGCAGTATGCAGCAAAGCTGACAAAGGTTTAGAGCAGCTCCAGACCTCAAATGCAGCGGTCGAATCCCTTGGAGCCGCCATCAGACAGCCACAACCTTCTCATCCCAGTGGATCATCTTGGAGGGGTAATTCCTTTTGCTTCTACTCTTCAGAGAAGATTCCCTCATGGTGGACGAGGGAGAGGTGCAAAGCCTGCCCAAGCAAATGCTGCTTTACCATCGGCCGCTGCTTTAGCCACCTCAAAACCTCTCTGAGGTCTTAGTCCACAACACCGAAGTGAGAGGTAGACTCACAGCATCTTCAAGAATGGCAGGGTATTACTTCTGATGCGTGGCTGTTGGAAACAATAGCTCAGGGTTATTGCCTCTCCTTTCTAAAAAAAAAAGGCCTCAGGACCATCCACCCGGCAGCCAAGTTCCCATCTGTTCCTCGTGCTGGACATTTTGAGCCTGCTAGAGAAAGGCGCTCTACAACCAGTACCTGTGTGAGAGAGAGGAACAAAGGGTGGTACTCTCCTTATTTCCTAATCCCCAAGAAGGGCGGAGGATTGAGACCCATTTAGGACTTGAGATACTGGGCGGAGGATTGAGACCCATTTAGGACTTGAGATACTTGTATAAGTTCCTCAGGAAGGACAAGTTCAAGATGCTTACTTTCATGTGCCTGTGCATCACAAGCACAGGAATTACCTGAGGTTCGCCGTTGGTGGTTCTCATTATCAGTTTTGAGTTCTGTCATTCGGGCTGACCTCCGTCCCGAGGATTTTCACCAAGCTGATGGTGGTGGTGGCAGCGAGTCTCAGGAGAGGAGGGATTTGCGTCTACCCCTACCTGGACGATTGGCTGATTAGGGCCTATTCCCCTGAACAGGTCCTGTAACATCTCAGCATAACCTGCCACTCTCTCCACAGACTGGGATTTTCCCTCAATTACAAGAAGTACCACATGATAGCATCTCAAAGACTCCAGTTCATCGGAGCAGTCCTGGATGCATCCTTGGGAAACGATGTTGAGGGCTCAACACATTCTGCAGATGGTCACCAAATTCCAGAGTGCCCAGCATCTTCCGGCCTTTGATATTCTGACGTTGCTCGGCCTCATGGCATCCTGCATTTTCATGTTGCCAGTGGCTCGCCTTAGAATGAGATCCCTTCAATGGGCTCTCAGGACGTACAATTATCAGGCAACATGTCAGACCACCTTCAGGTTCCAAACAGTGTTGCACAGGATCTTCTGTGGTGAGCCTGTGAGGACAATATTCTGAAGGGAGAACACATTTCTCCAGCATGGGGTCTGGCATGGATTCACATGCTCATGAATATTCCCCGTCGTCAGGCTGGGAATCCTCGGTAAAGAAAAAACCAGTATCAGTTTCGTTTCTGATCTGTCTTTCGTAGTAATAACCAATCACTGGTCTCTGCGTCATACTGACCACAGCCAATGACTGCCCTCTACCTAAGCACCGCCTCTGGCAGCCATCTTCAGATTTTTACCGCACGTTCATGTGTTGGGATCCTCGTGCTATTGCTCTCGAGCGTTGGTGCTATTTTTCGCGCTTTTTTCACAAAAACTTCGATTCTTTCGGTCAAAAGAGCCTCAAGCTCCACCGATCCTACATCCGATCAACGGGGACCCGTGTCGGATTCGTCTGCGCCCCTCAAGGGTGAAGATTTCGTCGAGCTACACTTCGGAGGTCTCCAGAAGCTTCTCAGGCCCGGTCTCGGAGATGGCCCAGGAGAAGGGAAGCTCGACGCCCGGAAAGCTGTTCAGGGTCTGCCCTGGATGCCAGCTGCAGAACGTCTTTAAGGAGGACGAACACTCTTTCTGCCTTTACTGCCTTCATGAGGACAAGACGCACGTGGAGAAGGACTGTGCGTTTTGCGGCAACATGTCGGAACGGACCATGAAGGACCGCCATCAACGTCTCGCCAACTGGCTGGAGGGTAAGAGCCCGTCTGGCGAGAAGAAGAAGAAATCCGAGCGGTCTTCTAAGACCTTTGAGGGCGCCCCGGCGACGGGGGCCCAACATAAGGCTAAGCACCGCGAGTCCGCTGGCACCGGGAGCGCCGAACGGTCGGGCTCTACGGGCGCCAGGCAGGGCGCACCCTCCCCGGCACCATCAACCACGAGCCAACGCTCTGGGTCGGGTAAGAGGAAGGCCGAGCACCCGGCGAAACTCCTGGAGAGGCCCCGGTCGAGCTCTAAGACAGAGGAGGAGCGTGGCAGTGCCCCCTCCCTCAAGGATAAGGCGGTGAGCGCACCTAAGGTGGTGAAGGCCTTGATCCATCCGACCAAGCCCTCTATCGAAACGGTCGCGGCGGCCCTGGCTCAGCCTGTGGAGGCTGCGCCAGTGGTGGCGACCTCGGGGCCCAGAATCTCCCTGCCTCCTCGGAGGGAGTCTTCTTTTGTGCCCATCGATAGGACCCCCGTGAAACCCTCCGTGGGGAAGAAGAAGGGGGGGCAGGGCGTCGTCGTAGATTCGGCCTCAACCTCAGAAGAGGAGCTGATCGAGGTCTTAAGCCACGGCCTAGGCGTGGAAGAAGGCCAGCCCGTCGGAATGGACCCCGACGCAGGTGACGACGACATCGTCGAGGATACCGACGGGGCCCCTGCTCGCCCGTCGGATTCCCCTCTGCCAGCGCCGCAAGACAACTCGGCGGCCATTTTGTTGGCCATACAGTCCTTATGCTCCGAGATAAGGACGAGACTACCGTTACCGACGGAGGAACCTCTCCCGTCGGGGGATCCAGAACCGGGACCTTCTGGTGTTCCCCCTACCAAGAAAAGAAGGATCCATCCACCACCTCCTTTTCAACCGTCGCGCCCCGTCCAGCCCTCCTCCCCGTCCACCCGAGGGGATGATACGGGGACTGACACGGCAGCGACGGGTACGGACGACGAGGCATACGACGAGGATATTCCGTCGTCGCCTCCCGCCAGGGCTTCTCCGCCCGACGAGATCGGATCTTTCCACTCCATGATCTCCAGGGCTTCCGAGCTTTTCCAACTCTGCCCTGAGGAGAAGAAAAAGGAAGGCTTCCTTTATCAGCGGCGCGAGGCCAAGAGGAAGACGGTCCTCGCAGTGCCTCTGTTGGACGACATTTGGGATGAGGGCCTTTCCCTCCTCAAGAACCCTTCCACGACGCCAGCTAGAAGAGACCGGTACGAGAAAAAGTACCGGGTCCCGGACACGGCCCCCCTGTGCCTCCGGGCGCAGCCTACCCCGGATTCCGTCGTCTCCGCGGCAGCCAGGAAGAAAGCAAGAAAGCGGGGGGGGGTGCGGCCTCCACATCGACTTTCCCGCCGGACGGCGAGGGAAAGAAATTGGATGCTATGGGACGTAGAGTCATCTCGTCGGCAGCGACGACGATTAAAGCGGCCAACGCCTTGGCTATCGTGGCTCGCTACGACAGGGAGCTCTGGTACAAGATAGCTCCCCTGCTGGATTTTCTGCCGGACGACAAGAGGGCGGAGGCCCTGGAGATCCTGCAGGAAGGTGAGGTGGCCTCGGACCACGCCATCACCGTGGCGACGGACATCGCCGACACTGGGTTCCGCCAGCTGGGCAACGGCGTTTGCCTTCGACGTCGTGGATGGCTCAAAGCTACGGACTTCCGGCAGGACGTCCAGACCAGAGTCCTGGACATGCCCTTCGACGGGAACAACCTGTTTGGGAAGACAGTGGACGATTCCCTTCAGGCCATCAAGGCGGATACTGAGACGGCCCGGGCCCTCGGAGTTCTGCAGCAACGTCGGACGCCCTTTCGGAGCAGCGGAGGCAAGGGCGCCTCCAGAGGTTCCGGCGGCGGTTCCGCTTCCTACCGTCAAGCGGCCCGCTCGTCGTCGCAAGAGGCCTACAGAGGACGAGGCAAGTCTAGCGGACCCCGCCGTCGTCGCCCAGGAGGTCAAGGCGGCAAGGCCGCGTCCAAGCAGGATTGAACCGGCTGTGGGGTCGGGCCCCCACCGGAGCACCCCGGTGGGAGGCCGGCTGGCGGGCTTCGTCAGCGTGTGGGAGTCCATCTCCACCGACCGTTGGGTGCTGGACGCCCTGGCCCGGGGCCGCGCGCTCGAGTTTCAAAGAAGGTGCCCGCGCGTCCCCCCCGTGGCCAGGAAAGAACTTCACGTCCCTCAACTTCTCCTGGAGGTAAAGGCAGGAAGGGCGCCATCGAAATCGTCCCAAAGAGGCTTCGGGGCTCCGGAGTTTACTCGAGATACTTCCTCGTGAAGAAGAAGACGGGAGGATGGCGCCCCATCCTAGACCTCCGACGTCTGAACAAGTTCATCAAGGCGCAGAAGTTCCGGATGGTCACCCTCCAGCACGTCCTGGGCCAGCTGGAGGAAGGGGATTTCCTATCGTCGTTGGATTTGGAGGATGCCTACTTCCACATTCCCATCCTAAAGGGGCACCGAAAATTCCTCAGGTTCGTGGTCCAAGGGCGTCATTACCAGTTCAGAGCCCTCCCCTTCGGACTACGGTCGGCACCCAGGGTATTCACCAAGTGCCTCGCACCGGTGGCGGCGCAGCTGCGCCGCGAGGGGATCCACGTCTACCCCTACCTGGACGACTGGCTCATCCGCGCCAAGACGAGGGAGCTCGCCGTGGTTCACACGGCAAGGACCGTCCAACTCCTCACGGACCTGGGATTCTCCGTGAACTACGCCAAATCCCACCTGGTGCCCGCGCAAGTCGCACTGTTTCTGGGAGCGAGGCTCGACACAGTGTCCCTTCTGGCCTCCCCGTCGGAGGAGAGGACCAGGACCATCTTGGGCAAGGTGCAACGGATGTTGGTGGCCGACGCGGCCAAAGTGAGGTCCATCAAGTCCCTCCTCGGGATGATGTCTTCCTGCATCTACCTCATTCCCATGTGCAGGCTCCGGATGCGCCCGTTGCAAGAATTCCTGGATGCGCGCTGGATCCAGACGACGGGCAGCTTCGAGGAAAGGATCAAGCTCGACGAGAACTTCCGACGAGCGATACGGTGGTGGGGCACCCGCGCGCATCTGACGGCGGGCATGGACTTCCAGACCCCAGCCCACCAGGAGACTGTGACTACGGATGCCTCCCTGGAAGGGTGGGGAGCGCACACCGAAAATCTGCACGCAAAGGGACTCTGGCTCCCGACGGAGAAGTCCCTGCATATCAACGTCCTGGAGCTCCGTGCAGTGTTTTGGGCCCTCAGGTCCTTCCTTCCGTCCCTCAAGGGCAAGGTGGTGAGGATCTTCACCGACAACACCACCACCATGTTTTACATCAGGAAACAGGGCGGAACCAGGTCCCCAGCGCTGTCCAAGGAGGCGCAGGACCTGTGGCATTGGGCCGTCGCCCAAAGGATTTTTCTGGTGCCGTTTCATCTGGCAGGGATAAAAAACACCATCGCCGACTCACTCAGCAGGGAGCTGCGCTCGTGCCACGAGTGGGAACTACGGCAGGATCTGGTGGATCGACTCTTCCGACGGTGGGGCACACCCCAGATCGACCTGTTCGCGACGGCGACGAACACCAAGTGCTGGAGGTTCGCCAGCAGGTTTCCCCAGACGAGGAGCATGGGCGATGCTTTCTCGTTCCCCTGGGAGGGCCTGTTCCTCTACGCGTTCCCTCCCTTGCCTCTGCTAATCCGGCTAGTCAACCTGCTCAAGAGGTCACGGTGCAGGATGATCCTCGTCGCACCCTCGTGGCCGAGGCAGATATGGTTCCCGGACCTTCTGGACTTGTCAGCGTCCCCGCCGATCAAGCTGCCGGCGGACGCGGATCTACTCTCCAGGGAAGGAGGCGCCATCCTCCACCACGACCCGAAGTCGCTGAACTTGCAGGCCTGGCTCCTGCAGCGCTAGAGTTTGGAGGATACGACATACCGGCCGACTGCAGAGAGGTTCTTGCAAAGGCCAGGGCGTCCTCGACTCTTAAATGCTACGGACACAAATGGAAGAGGTTCTCTGTCTGGTGCCACGCACAGAAGATTAACCCTCTACGGATTACGGCTCCCCAAGTACTGCCGTACCTGCTGACGCTGGCCAAAGCTGGCCTGGCACACGCGTCCATCAAGATTCATCTTGCTGCGATCTCCCGATACACCAGAACCACGGGGCGGACGTCCTTGTGGTCTCATCGCCTGGTGAAAGAGTTCATGAAGGGACTGTTCAGATCTTTCCCGCCGGTGAAGGCTCCGGCCCCGGCGTGGGAGCTCAACGTGGTGCTGACCAAGCTCATGGGACCTCCGTTCGAGCCTCTGCACTCGGCTCCGTTGAAGTTTCTATCGTGGAAAACTGCTTTTCTTGTGGCCATCACCTCCGCACGACGAGTGGGAGAGATCCAGGCCCTTTCCTGCAAGGCCCCGTACTTGACTTTCCACGACACGAGGGTAGTGCTCAGGACGCACCCCTCCTTCATGCCCAAGGTACCGTCGGACTTCCATCTCAACGAACCCTTGGTGTTGCCTGTATTCTTCCCGTCGCCTTCGTCGCCGGCTGAGAGGACTTTGCACTCGCTGGATGTAGCTAGAGCGCTGAAGTTCTACGTGGACCGCACGAAGTGTTTTCGGAAGACGTCACAACTCTTTGTGAACTTTGGACCTGTCAATCGGGGGAAGGCTCTCTCGAAGGCTTCCATTTCCAGATGGCTCTCCGGCTGTATCATGTACTGTCATCGGTTGGCAAACCGACCTCTGCCCGGCCGTCCGAGAGCCCATTCCACCAGAGCGATCGCAGCTACCACGGCGTTCCTTTCTGGTGTGCCCCTGCTGGACATATGCAGGGCTGCTACGTGGAGGTCGACGCACACCTTCACGAAGTTCTACTGCGTCGATCGGGATTCCAGGGAGGAGTCCAGGGTCGGCCAAGCAGTGCTGCGCAACCTGTTCGCCTGAGGTGAGCCTGGTGAGGAGGTAAGATGCTTAATGTTGAGTTTGATGCTATGCTTAATGTTGAGCCTTTGCCACCTCCCGTGGTTGTGCATGTGTATACTGCTATGTATTCTTTATTCATGAGCATGTGAATCCATGCCAGACCCCATGCTGGAGAAGGAACAAGTTACTTACCTGTAACTGTTGTTCTCCAGCATGGGTCTGGCATGGATTCACATGCGAACCCTCCCGCCTACCCCTCTGCCGCTCTTCACTTGGTCATACTGCCACTTCACGTGCTTCCAAATCTGAAGATGGCTGCCAGAGGCGGTGCTTAGGTAGAGGGCAGTCATTGGCTGTGGTCAGTATGACGCAGAGACCAGTGATTGGTTATTACTACGAAAGACAGATCAGAAACGAAACTGATACTGGTTTTTTCTTTACCGAGGATTCCCAGCCTGACGACGGGGAATATTCATGAGCATGTGAATCCATGCCAGACCCATGCTGGAGAACAACAGTTACAGGTAAGTAACTTGTTCCTTGGCAACCATAGCCGGAGATAACAGTAGTTACGGATGCCTCACTCACAGGGTGGGGAGCTCACGCCAATCGTCTGACAGTCGGCGGTCGTTGGTCTCCATCGGAATCCAAACTAAACATCGGTGTCGATGCAGTCAGCCCGATGTCCCTCGAGCCAAATCCTGCGCGCCCTCGAGCACTGGGCGAAAGGGAAGATTTTCATTTAGAGCCGCCGAGGCCTCAACACAATGAAAAATCATCGAAGACTTCGTCGAGTCATCAAAGCCACGGATAAAGTGCACAGACAAGTCCACATCGAAACCATTGGCGCTTTCAACGCCAAAGATGTCTTCATCGAAGACATCAGCGCCAAAATCAAGTTTGGAGACAATTCCATCGGCATCTGGCTCAACCATCAGAGCCAACAACGCCCTTAGCAAACATTCAATAATCCTTTACACCATTGCCAGGAAAAGATTTTTTTAAATCTCTCATGTCGATTTATGAAGACAATGAGCCTTCAGATGACACTGAGTCACCTTTTGGATTACAATATGACACACCTAATGTTCCTGAGGAGGAATCTAGGTTGCAGGACCTGCGTGATAATTTACAAACAGCCAGTGGGGTGGACACCTCTCCAGAATTGGATTTTGGCAAGCCAGACCCAGATGATCATGCAGATGCCTCTTACATGCAATTAATGACCAGGGTTACTGATTTTATGGGATGGAGCTGGCCTGCCCTCCCATTTGAACAGGATGACCTCTGATATCCTGGACAAAGGTCCTAAAATGGTTCATATCCTAACATTTCATGTAGCTCTCTAAAAAAGAGTAAGTGCAAACTGGGAAGCACCAGAATCAAGTCCAGCAGTCATTAAAAATGTGACTAAGAAATATAGGCCGTCAAGTAGTGACCCCAGCTATTAGTGTAAACGCCCTACTCCACAAAGCCTGGTGGTGCAGCAGCAACAGCAAACTATAAACAAGCTGCCTATTAGACCATTCCACCAGATGGGGATAATAAGCGTACAGATGCCTGGTTAAGGAAAGTCTTTTCTGCCGGGACCATGGCTCTCAAGTCTGCCAACTCTACCTGTGCCCTTGCAAAATGTACCTTCACTCTATGGGACTGTGTATCCATGGCGGCTGAACATATTCCTGAAGGGGAAATAAGAGATGGCTTCCTGGCCATTGTAAAAGATGAGAAAGAGACCATGTGTGAGTCTCTACAATCAGGTTTGGATTCTGCTGACAGTATCAGCAGAGCCATGGCGGCAAGCACCATGATACGCAGCTTTGCGTGGTTAAGGAAGTCTGGATTTGCACCAGACGTGCAGACTCCTTAATATGCCCTTTGATGGGTCTTCTCTTTTTGGCAGCAAAGCTGATGAAAGCTTTCAGAAGACCTCAAAGGCGGCAGCCAACTCTCTAGGTGCCGCCATCAGGCAGCCTCATCCTTTTCACCCAAGTGGACCTTCTTGGAGGGGTAGATCTTTTTGCTTCTACTCCTCAGTTGGAAAAGCGAGAGGAATGGCTGGTCAAAGAGGCCAAAGAAGATTCCCTTTTGGTGGACGAGGGAGAGGTGCAAAGTCCGCCCAAGCAGCAGCATCTTTACCATCAGCCGCAGCTTCAGCCGCCTGAAAACCTCTCTGAGGTCTTCACTCGCGACACCCTGGTGGGAGGCAGACTGTCTACGCATCTGAAAGAATGGCAAGGCATTACTTCGGATGCTTGGGCATAAAAAACCATAGCCCATGGTTACTGCCTCCCCTTCATTCAGAGACCTGAGGATCATCCACCGGGAAACCATTGGTTAAAGGTTCCAGATCCATTCCTTTTGCAAGAGATTTTGAGCCTGCTAGAGAAATGTGCTATAGAGCCAGTACCTGTAACTGAGAGGAACAAACTATGGTATTCTCTATATTTCCTAATCCTCAAGAAGGACAGAGGACTGAGACCCATCTTTGGCTTGAGATACTTGAAACAATTCCTCAGGAAGGACAAGGTCAAGATGGTCACACTTTCTCAGAACCTTCAGGCCATGCAGCTCCTGGATTGGATGGTGTCATTGGACCACCAGGATGCTTATTTTCACATGCCAATCCATCTGAAGAACAGAAAGTACCTGAGGTTCGCCGTTCTCATGATCAGTTTAGAGTTCTTCCATTCGGCTGACCTTCGCTACGAGGGTATTCACCAAACTGATGGCGGTGGTGGCAGTGATTCTCGGGAGAAGGGGAATTCATGTCTACCCCTACCTGGATGATCGGCTGATGAGGGCACTTTCCCCCGAACAAGTCCTGGATCATCTTAGTGTAACCTGCCACTCTTTCCACAAACTGGGCTTTGAGGGGATTTGTTCCTCCGACGTATTCCACATCTATGACAGGTAATCACCACAGCTGTGCTACTTCGGAAAAGCTTTCGGCGTCCTGCGTCGTCGACGTCGATACACTGTCCTCGAGGGCCTCCGTCGAGCCGACGTCACTGGATGTTATAAGTAGGACGCACACCGCCCATAGCCTCAGTTCTGTTTTTTCCGCAAACGCGTATGCTTCAGAGATCTCGGCGCGCCTCTGTTCTTCTGATTTCTATCGGTTCTTCGAACTTAGTTGCTTGTGAAGATATCATGTCTTCATCGTCTTCTACGGCCGGGATTCAAAAAGTGTCGGGACTGCGGTTCCAAGATGTCACTTACAGACCCGCACAACGTCTGCCTCTGGTGCCTCGACGAGGACCACGCCACTGATGACTGTAACGATTGCCAGTCTTTGACGTCGAAGGCCTTGCGGGAGCGGAAGAAGAAGCGATCTGTAGGTAGGGTTTCCGACCGACGATTCGAGGGGCGACTCTCCACGTCGGCATAAGTCCAGGGGGTCTCGGTCCCGGATGGTTCCCGCCATTCCTCTGCCTCTTCTAGGCACTTGCGGAAGCGCCGGCACCGCTCGCCTTCGCGGTCCTCGTCCGAGGACCCCGCCAGACGGCGGGTAGCTTGTCCTACCAAGCATTCCTCTCCTGCGGAATGGGATGCATTTCGTAAGGAAATGATGGCGATTTTTGAATCGCAGGGCTCCGTTCCGTCTGCGCCTTCGAGAGAAGCCGGCAAGGAAGGGCCACCACTCACACGCCTTCGGCTCTGGGGGTCGGCGTGATCATTGGGAGCCATCGAGGTCCCGATCGGACAAGGTAGATCGCTCTAGCCATGCCCGTTCCAGGTCCCGGTCCTCGATACCCTCGAGACCGTCGGAGCCTGTGAGGTCTTCTAACAAGACGTTGACGCCATCGGGGCGCCAAGGCCGTCGAAGGACACGCTCGGGGCACCGCCCTCGAGCCTTGTGTCGAAGCCATCGGTGCCACGCTTGACGTCGAAGCCCTCGACCCCTTTTGTGGAGGCTTTACCAGAGGTACCCCGTGCATCAAGAAGTCAGTGAGGCCTGTGTTTGAGCCTTTTTCTGTACCCTCATCCAGGGATTTATTCCAGCCTCTGGATTAAATCTCTGAGGTGGATGAAGGGTCTGATGAAGGTGTGGTTCCTTATGAGGTTCCTGACAAACTCTTGTCTGGTCATAGCCAGTTGGAAGACCTGCATCAGTCTTTGCATGACGCCAGTGGTTTGGACACCTCTACAGAGGTTGAGTTCAGTAGGCCTGAGCCTGGCACGCACGCCGAGTCTTCATACCGGCGTCTCATGTCGAGGGTGGCAGAGTACTTGGGGTGGTCTGTGCCACCAGTGGATTTTCTACAGGATGACCGGACAGATATCCTTGACCAAGGTCTACCCACTGACCCGGTGCTGCTTTACAGAGAAGGGTGGCGGCGGCTTGGACTGCTACTGAGAGTCTCCCGGTAGTGAGCAAGTCGTTTCCGAAAAAATAAAATACCGTCCAGCCAGTAGCGACCCCTGCTACTTGACTACACACCCCACTCCAGAGAGTTTGGTGGTGCAGGTGGCTACGGCCCCAGCTAAGCAGGCGTCGTACCCTACCATCCCTCCTGATGGGGACGATAAACGTTTTGATGGCTGGGCGAAGAAAGTGTTTTCTTCAGGGAATATGGCTTTACAGGCAGCTAACTCTGTGTGTGCCTTAGCACGTTTCACTCACACTCTGTGGAAATGTGTGTCTTTGGCGGCTGAACATATTCCCGAAGGGGAGGAAAGGGATGGTTTTCTTGCCCTCGTTCAGGATGGCATGGATGCCATGTGTGAATCTGTTGAGTCGGGTCTGGACTTGGCAGACTGTGTCAGCTGGTCCACGGCGGCGAGCACCGTGATGCACAGATTTGCGTGGTTGCGGAAGTCGGGATTTGCTCCTGACGTACAAGCCCGGCTTCTCAACATGCCCTTTGATGGTGTACATCTTTTTGGCAGCAAGGCTGACGAGAGCCTTGAGAGGTTGTAGACCTCCAAAGCTGCAGCGAAGTCGTTGAGCGCTGCAGTTCGCCAACCTGCGCCTTTTCGTCTTAGGGGACGGCAATGGAGGGAAGGTTCCGTTCGATACTACTCTTCCTTCGGTAGATCGAGGGGAGCTGCAAGTCAAAGGGGCCACCATAGGAGTACCAGAAGTGGAAAACAAAGTACTTGAGGTGCCAAGGCCGCTCGGGCCGTTGCCTCTTTGCCCTCAGGCACTGCCGCGTCAGCTCAGTCATGAGGCCATGTCCCATGGTTCGCCAGTTGGGGGAAGGCTGGCGCAGCATCTTCTAGAATGGCGTGCCATTACTTCAGATGTGTGGGTTCTGGAGATCATAGCCCCCGGCTACTGACTTCCTTTCCGGCAGAGGCCTCACGACAATCCACCAGGGAATCTCACTTTGAAGAGTCCGGATCCACTCCTTGCACAGGAAATCAAATCCCTGCTGGAGAAAGACGCCATAGAAATGGTGCCTGTAGCGGAGAGGAACAAGGGATGGTATTCCCCATATTTTTTGATCCCGAAAAAAGACGGTGGATTGAGACCCATCATAGACTTGCGCGGTTTGAACAAGCTCCTAAGGAAGGACAAGTTCAAGATGGTTACTCTTTCTCAAGTCCTCCAGGCCCTTCAACTTCAGGACTGGTTGGTGTCTCTCAACCTCAAGGACGCTTACTTTCATGTGCCGATTCATCCCAAGCACAAGAAATACCTGAGGTTCTGTCACGGCTTGCTGGCACCGGCGTTCCCTGTGGCAACGCTGGAGATTGCGAGCACTCTCCGTTTCCCCTTCTTCCAAGGTGGCTCCTCATCCTCTGGGTTACGGTGCAGTGTTTTCACTTTCGCATGGCAGACGTCCTCTGACGTCATCTCGTTCTCCCATGGATTCCGGATATGGCACAGCAGAGCCGAAGCTCAGTGCGTCGCTACTCTCTACAGACGCTATGTGAGTTCGCAACTAGGGTGTTTATTACTCTATACCTTATTCCTATGCTTAAGTTTCCTTCCTGCTCTTTCCTACAGCCTTGCCTTTCTGCCCAGTCATCCCGTTCCGCTGCCCACGAGTCTACAGGAAGCTCAGGTAGCCTCCCCTTCCAGACACGTTAGGTACACCACCAACCATTACATTGATTCCTCTCGTACCTAGTTCCTTCGCTCATCTCTTGTTTACTTATCTAGAATCTGGACTTCGCCGAGATTCCGTGACCAGATCCAGTGAGTCCTGTAATCTTGAGGAGCTGCAGCCAGCGGATAACGCGACCGATCCAGCTCCACATCCGTTCCAGCAGGGTTTTTTCCCCCAGGAGGGTTTCCCTGGGATCCCTTGCACAACCCTTCGTTTCCCTCTTAGGGTGGAGGGAGGTGTTAGGGCCCTCAGGGGACTCTCCATTTGCCTCGTTGGTTGCTGCACGAGACAGGTTAGAGTTGAAACATTACAGCTAGCGACGCCATATAAAAGGAAAAAAAAAAAGTTGAATACACGTTATGACTACTTTACAGGCAGCCTTAGACCAAGTGCAGCCATTAACGACCGCAGTACAAGGATTGTCCCATGAGGTACAAGCCTTAAAGCATGAAAATGCAATCCTTAAACAACAAATGTTAATTAAGGCCCCCACTAGTTCGGAGATTCCTCCTGGCCCTCTACCAGGCGGGAAATACGACGGAAACCTGCATTCCTTAAGGGAATTTTTGGATGCATGTACGGTGCAATTTGCTTTTAAAACATCCTTCTTTCCCTCGGACAGAGATAGAGTGGGATATATGATTACCCATCTCACAGGTCCCGCGCTAGCTTGGGCCACGCCTATTGTCACTTCCAACAATGCCATATTAGATTCTGTGCCTGCTTTTACGGCGAGCCTAAAAGCTATGTTTTCTCGGAGGGAATACAATGTCTCCTCTCAAGAGAAACTTCTCGATTTCAAGCAAGGGTCTTTAGGAATCTTAGAATTCATTACCCGTTTTAAACAAATGGCCCTAGGTACATCATGGGCCGATGATGCGCTTATTACGCTGTTTAGGAGAGGGGTTAATGAGGAGTTGAAGGATGAACTAGCTCGAGTTCCGAGACCGAACACATTAGCTGAACTAATCTCGTTAACCATGCAGCTGGACTATCGTCTGCAAGAAAGGCACACGGAGAGGAGGAAAGGGAGAAGTCATCGCTCTGCGCCAGATTTAGCATCCTCCCCTAAAACTGCTACTCCAGCCGAACCTATGCAGGTGGGCACTACACGGGGTCCTCTAACTCAAGAGGAACGCGCCCGCAGAAGAAACCAGGGACTATGCATGTATTGCGGCTCTTCTGATCATGCCGTGCACGAGTGCCCAGTCGCTCCTCTCAGAAAACCATTTCGTTCGGGAAACGCCAGACCTCAACCGTAAGGGGACCTACGGTCGGGGTAACAGATACAGGTTCCCAATCTCCTACAAGGTTGTCTCCCTCACTGGACATGGTAATCCTGCGTGTCACTTTTTCTCTGCCAGATAAAAGCATTGTTACTGTCCCAGCCTTGGTTGACTGTGGGGCAGCTGGTTTGTTCATGGACGATTTTTGGACGAGAAAACAGAATATTCCCCGGTCTCCCAAAGCAATCGCGATACCTGTTGAAGGCGTAGACGGAACCCCACTAATATCGGGACCTATACGAGAACAGACTCTCACTTTGAAGATGTTCATTGGATCACACAGGGAGGACGCCGTATTTGATATAATAAAAGCAGCTCACTACCCTGTCATTTTGGGCTTGCCATGGTTCAGACTACATAACCCTTACATAAATTGGGCAGCCGGTTCCATTTTTTTGGGATCAGAATATTGTACCCAACACTGTCTTGCTGAAGGATCAGTCGGATTTTGTACTCCTTCTTCGAATCCTGTTGCCCCTCAAAGGATAGTAGACTTGATTAGTCTTGTTCCTCCTGAGTATGAAGAGTTTCAGGACATTTTCTCCTCTTCCAAATTTTCTGAACTTCCGCCTCATCGGAGAGACGATTGTTGCATCCGTCTAGACTCCTCTCAGCCACTCCCTTTCGGAAAGATGTACATCCTTTTCGAGAAGGAAAAATTAGTCCTACGACAGTATTTGGATACCCACCTCAGAAACGGTTTGATTGCGGAATCGACTTCCCCTGCAGGCGCATCATTATTCTTTATAGCAAAGAAGGACACGGACGAGTTACGTCCCTGCATTGATTATAGGGGTCTTAAAAAGGTCACAATTCCCGATCGATACCCAATGCCCTTATTACCAGACATCCTAGAAGCAGTAAAAGGGGCAACAATTTACACAAAGTTGGACCTCAGAGGGGCTTATCACCTCATCAGAATTAAAGAAGGGGATGAGTGGAAGACTGCGTTTCGTACCCCTTTTGGACATTTCGAATACCGGGTTATGCCCTTCGGTCTCGCGAATGCACCTGCAGTTTTTCAAAGATTCATTGACCATATATTCTCAGACCTCCTTCTTCATACGGTAGTGGTGTATCTTGACGACATATTGGTGTTTTCCAGGAATCCTAAAGAACATCACCAACACGTGTGTCAGGTATTACACCGATTACGAAGTAACCACCTCTATTGCAAGCCAGAAAAGTGCAGATTCCATCAGACTACAGTCACGTACCTGGGGTTCGTTCTGTCCCCTACTGGAATTTCCATGGATCCTCGCAAGGTGACCGCTATTCTGGAATGGTCCTCTCCTAGTTCTATCAAGGAACTACAGAGATTTCTGGGGTTTTCGAATTTCTATAGGAAATTTATAGCAGGATTTTCCTCAATCGTTCTGCCCCTTACAAGATTACTCAAGAAGGGAAAGCCTTTTGAATGGACAGAAGACGTTCAGTCAGCCTTTGATACTTTGAAGACTCTTTTTACTTCCGCTCCACTCTTGCGAACCTCAGATCAAAGCTTACCGTTTATAGTCGAAACCGATGCCTCCCATTTTGCTTTGGGTGCAGTGCTTAAACAAGCTTTTGCTCAAGGACCAGAACACCCTGTGGCTTTTCTGTCCAAGACTTTTTCTCCCTCTGAGATCAATTACACGGTGCTAGAGAAAGAGTTGCTGGCTATACAACGGGCCTTTCAAGAATGGAGACATCTCCTTTTGGGTTCCCAACATCCCATTGAGGTTCGCACCGACCATCAGAATCTCAAGAGTTTACAATACGCTGAGACTCGCAACAGCCGGCAACAAGATGGGCCTATTTTTTCTCTCCCTACAATATCACTTTCACTATCATTCCAGGTAAAACTAATCTTCAAGCAGACGCTCTATCTCGAAGAGATCCCGATTGCAAATCTGGTTTTCAGGCCGAAAGATTGTTTCCTCATGCTACATTTATATCTATGGTTCAGGACTTCCTCCACTCTGTAGCAGCCCAAACTCATGTCTTAATGGACTCCATTAGATTTCAGGCGGATAAATGGGGACTAAGTCTCGAAGATGGATGTTTCTACCGGGGTCATCAGGTGTACATTCCCTCACTCCAGCTCCGAACTGAAGTAATGCACATGTGTCACGATTCTATAGTAGCTGGACATCGTGGAAAAGCCAGCACACAGGAGCTCATACTGTGACATTTCTGGTGGGAAACCTTAAGAAGGGACGTGACTGATTACGTCTCTTCCTGTGTGGTCTGTCTGCAAGTCAAGGTTCCTCGCAGTAAACCATTGGGAAAGCTGGCTCTAGTCCAAATACCTACCCATCCTTGGCAATTGATTTCCACAGATTTTATTGTTGACTTACCTGAGTGTAAAGATCGTACCACCATTATGGTAACGGTTGATTATTTCACCAAATTGGCTCATTTCCAGGCTCTGCCCCCAGTACCGACAGCTCCACAGATGGCAAGACATTTCGTAGACTCCATCTTTTCCCGGCATGGTCTTCCTGACAGCATAGTGTCAGATCGGGGTTCCCAATATATTTTCCGATATTGGCAACAAGTCTGCTCTGCTTTAGGCATAAAAAGAGCCTTGAGTTCGGGATACCATCCTCAAACTAATGGGCAGACTGAACGTTTAAATCAAACTCTGGAAACGTATCTGCGCTGTTTTGTATCAGCGGCACAGGACAATTGGAAGGATTTGTTACCTTTGGCAGAGTTTGCCTACAATAACGCTCCTCATGCTTCTATCAAAACTAGTCCCTTTCATTGTACCTATGGGTACGATCCTTCCTGCTATTCATCCTCTCTTCTCAGATCTTCGGCCTTTCCAGATGTGGACGCCCTCATGGGCGACATTCAACAGCCACATCTTTTGGCCAGAACCGCATTACTGGAAGCTCAAGAGCATTCTAAACGTTATGCTGACTTGCATCGTTCACCGTCTCCAGTGATTGTTCCGGGGGATTTGGTCTGGCTCTCAGCAAAGTTTCTGCCCAGACATCTGGTTCCCTCTAAATTGTCTCCAAAATATTTTGGACCTTTCACGGTATTGAGAGCAAAAGGTTCTTTGGCTTTTGAGTTACAGCTTCCACCTTCTTGGTCCAGGATCTACCCAGTTTTTCACGTTTCACAACTCAAGCTTCATGTATCGGATCGTTTTGGTCGATCTACAAAGGCCTACCCGCCTCCAGTAGCTACTATGGATGGTCCTGAGTTCGAAGTCTCGGGCATTTGTGATTCCCGTTATCATCGCGGTCGACTGCAGTATTTGATCCATTGGAAAGGTTACTCTGTGGCCGACCGTACGTGGGAACCAGCTTCAGCTGTCCACGCCCCCTTACTTGTTTGCCGTTTTCACAGGTGTCATCCGGGCAAGCCAGGGGGTGTTACCCTCGGAAGGAGGCATACTGTCACGGCTCGCTGGCACCGGCGTTCCCTGTGGCAACGCTGGAGATTGCAAGCACTCTCCGTTTCCCCTTCTTCCAAGATGGCTCCTCATCCTCTGGGTTACGGTGCAGTGTTTTCACGTTCGCATGGCAGACGTCCTCTGACGTCATCTCGTTCTCCCATGGATTCCGGATATGGCACAGCAGAGCCGGAGCTCAGTGCGTCGCTACTCTCTACAGACTCTACGTGAGTTCGCAACTAGGGTGTTTATTACTCTATACCTTATTCCTATGCTTACGTTTCCTTCTTGCTCTTTCCTACAGCCTTGCCTTTCTGCCCAGTCATCCCGTTCCGCTGCCCACGAGTCTACAGGAAGCTCCGGTAGCCTCCCCTTCCAGACACGTTAGGTACACCACCAACCATTACATTGATTCCTCTCGTACCTAGTTCCTTCGCTCATCTCTTGTTTACTTATCTAGAATCCGGACTTCGCCGAGATTCCGTGACCAGATCCAGTGAGTCCTGTAATCTTGAGGAGCTGCAGCCAGCGGATAACGCGACCGATCCAGCTCCACATCCGTTCCAGCAGGGTTTTTTCCCCCAGGAGGGTTTCCCTGGGATCTCTTGCACAACCCTTCGTTTCCCTCTTAGGGTGGAGGGAGGTGTTGGGGGCCTCCGGGGACTCTCCATTTGCCTCGTTGGTTGCTGCACGAGACAGGTTAGTGTTGAAACATTACAGGTTGGCGACTCGCATTTTCAGTTTCGGGTCCTGCCGTTCGGATTGACCTCTGCCCCGAGGGTCTTCACCAAGCTCATGGTGGTGGTGGCAGCGTATCTCGGGAAAGGGAGGATTCACGTCTACCCCTACCTGGACGATTGGTTATCAGGGCGCGCTCTCCGCGCAAGTCCTGGATCCTCTGTCAGTCACCTGCCACTCCCTTCACAAGCTGGGGTTCTCCCTCAACTTAAAGAAGTCCCACTTGACACCTACCCAGCGGCTCCAGTACATCGGAACTGTGCTCGACACATCTCTGGGGCAGTATTCGCCTCCCCAGGTGAGGGTTCATCACATTCTGCAGATGGTGGACAAGTTTCAACGTGCCCAGAGTCTCCCGGCGTTCGAGTTCTTGAGGTTGCTTGGCCTCATGGCATCCTGCATTCTTCTGGTGCCAGAGGCCAGGCTGCAGATGAGATCTTCACAGTGGGCTCTCAAGATGCAGTGGTCGCAGGCCTCCGGCAGGATGTTGGATCCAGTTCAGGTGCCGCCCTCGGTCGCCCATGATCTTCTGTGGTGGGCCGTCGAAGGCAATCTGATGAAGGGGGCTCCATTTTGGCTTCCCTGGCCGGAGGTGACGATGGTGACGGACGCATCCCTCACGGGATGGGGAGCTCATGCCAACGAGTTACAGTCAGCGGTCATTGGTCTCTGTCGGAGTCCAGACTCCATATCAATCTGTTGGAGCTGAGGGCTGTCAGGCTAGCCCTGAAGGCTTTTCCGCCGGCTGTGCGGGGAAAGAATGTCCTGATTCTGACGGACAATACAGTGGCCATGCACTACATCAACAAAAAGGGGGGGGCAGGGTCTCTCCCTCTGTGCAGAGAGGCGATGCAGCTCTGGTTCTGGGCCATCCAGCAGAAAATTTCGATCTAGGCAGTTCATCTGGCCGGAGACGAAAATATGGCGGCGGACACTCTGAGAAGGCAGAGCACGGTCTCTCACGAGTGGGAGCTGGTTCAGGAGATTCTCCTGGAGTCTTCGCCCTTTGGGGGACCCCACAAGTGGATCTCTTCGCCACCAGTATCAACCGGAAGTGCGAAAGATTCTGCTCGCAGGAATTTCCTCCAAGAGGAGCCTTAGGGGACGTGTTCGTAGTGGAGTCGTCCTTCCCACTCCAGTCCCCGTCATTCTGCAATTGCTGCAGAGGTTATGGAGGTTCGGTTCCCGAATGATCCTCATTGCTCCGGCAGGGGCCAGGAGAACGTGGTACCCGGACATTCTCGACATGTCCATCTGCCCTCCATGATGTCTTCCCTACCGAGACGATCTGCTCTCACGGGAGGGGGTCAGGTTTTCCATCCAGAGGTCAAGTCCCTCAACCTTCATGCTTGGCTTCTGAACGGTTGAGGTATTGTGACCTCCCTGAAGACGTGATGGAGGTGTTGCTTTCGGCTAGAAGGGCCGCAACAAAGTCTCTATACCGTTGCCGTTGGAGAAATTTCTGCGACTGGTGTAGGATTAAGAATGTGGATCCTTTTTCATGTGCCATTCCTGTGGTTCTGTTTTTTTGCTTTCATTAGCCCACAAGGGCCTGCAAGTGGGTACCATTAAAGGTTACCTGGCGGCGCTGTCCATATTTAAGCGCTCGTCTGAGGAGTGTTCTTATTTTAAGATTCCTTTGATTTCTCCATTTTTGAAAGGGCTCACTAATGTGTTCCCACCGTCACCTTTCCAGGTGCCCGGTTGGGATTTGAACCTGGTTCTAAAATTCCTAATGGGAGCCCCGTTTGAGCCTTTACATTCTTGTCCTTTGAGACTGTTGACCTTTAAAACTGTATTTTTTGTTGCGGTTACTTCCGCTCGCAGAGTGAGTTAGTTGCAGGCACTATCCGCCAAGCCACCCTTCATGGTGTTCCATAAGGACAGGGTTGTCCTTGGGGTTCATCCTTCTTTTCTTCCGAAGGTTGTTTCGGAATTTCATTTGAGCCAGAAGATTATTCTCCGGCGTTCTATCCTCTTCTGCATCCTGGTAAGGAAGAGGAGAGGCTCCATCGGTTGGATCCTAGGAGAGCGTTAAGCTTCTACATCCCACGCATGTCCCAGGTCAGAGTGGACGATCAGCTTTTTATAGGATACGCTGGAAGGCGTTTGGTTCAAGCTGTTACTAAGCAGACCTTGTCCAGATGGATTATCTTGACCATCTCGGAATGCTACTGTCCGGCGGGTAAGGACCCTCTGGTAGGCTTGAGGGCCCATTCTACTAGGGGTGTGGCTGCCTCCACTGCTCTGCAGAGGGGTGTTCCCATTCGTAACATTTGTGAAGCAGCCACATGGGCCTCTGTCCATACTTTTGTAAAACATTACTCCCTGGACTCTATCCATGGGCAAGATTTAGCCTTTGGTAAGGCGTTCCTCTATTCTACAATTTGATTGGGCATTCTAAATTTCTACATTATTTTCCCACCTCCATACTTTGGTACTGCTTTGGAAGTCTGTCATAGATGTGGAATATGTCGGAGGAACAAATCTCCTCGAAGAACAAGTTACTTTCTAACCTGGTAACGTTCTTTCGATGGGATGTTCCGATGACGTATTCCACATCGTACCCTCCCAGCCTGCCCCTTTTCAGAATTTCTTATGCGATTGCAGCTTACGTTTCCGCAAGGCTTTCTGTAGTCATTCTGGCAGAAGATTGGTGCCACACGTACTGGGGAAAAACTACAACTGAAGCTACGGGCGTTGTGCGTCCTACTTATAACATCCGGTGACATCGGCTCGACGGAGGCCCTCGAGGACAGCGTATCGACGTCATCGACGCAGGGCGCAGACGGCGAAACATTTTCCGAAGCAGCACAGCTGTGGTGATTACCTGTCATAGATGTGGAATACGTCGTCGGAACATCCCATCGAAAGAACGTTACCAGGTAAGAAAGTAACTTGTTCTTCTCCCTGAATTACAAGAAGTCCAATATGATACCACCTCAAAAACTCCAATTCATCGGGGCTGTACTGGATACATCCTTGGGGGGGAAAAACCATGCCACCCGAGGTGAGGGCTCAACACATTCTGCAGATGGTCACCAAATTTCAGAGTGCCAGCGTCTCCCGGCCTTCGACTTCTTGAGGTTGCTCTCATGGCATCTGTATTTTCCTGGTGCCAGAGGCTTGCCAGAGAATGAGCTCCCTTCAATGGGTTCTCAGGGCACAATGGTCTCAATTCTCGGGCAACATGGCAGACCTACTTCAGGTTCCAAACAGGGTTGCACAGGATCTCCTGTAGTGGGCCTGTGAGGACAACATTCTGAAGCGAGAATCTTTTTGCCAACCATGGCCGCAGATAACAGTAGTTACGGATGCCTCACTTATGGGATGGGGAGCCTACGCAAGCGATCTGACAATCAGCGTTTGTTGGTCTCCATTGGAGTCCAAACCACATATCAACCTTTTGAAGCTGAGAGCAATCAGACTTGCTTTGAAAGCTTTTCTGCCCTCTACTGGGAAAGAATGTCCTGATAATGACGGACAATAAAGTTGCCATGTATTATCTCAAAAAGAGAGGAGGCGTAGGATCACTACCACTGTGCAGAGAGGCAATGCAGGTCTGCTTTTGGGCAACACAAGAAGAAATCTCCTTATCAGCATTTCACCTAACCAGAGTGCAGAATAAGGCGGCGACGGACGCTCTGAGCAGGCAGAGCACAGTCTCCCACAAGTGGGAACTAGCTAAGGAAGTCATTCAAGAGATCCTCACCCTTTGGGGAACCCCTCAAGTGGATCTTTTTGTGACCAGCATCAACTGGAAATGTGTCCTGTTCTGCTACAGAAAATTTCCCCCAAGAGGAGCTCTAGGGGACATGTTCTTAGTGGATTGGGAGTTTCCACTTCAGTACGCCTTTCCTCCAGTCCCCGTCATTTTCACATGATCAGGAGGTTGAGAAAGTTAAGGAAATCCATGATCCTAATAGCTCCGGATTGGCCAGGAGGACGTGGTACTTGTGGTACATGTCCATCTGCACTACAAAATGTCTTCCACAAAGAGAGGAACTTTTCTCGCAAGAGGAGGGCCGGGTTCCACATCCAAAGGTCGACATGCTCAACCTTCACGCATTGTTTCTGTGAGGTTGAGATACAAGGATTGGGACCTCTTGATGATGTAATGGAGATCTTTCTTTTTGGCGAGATGGCCAGCAGCAAAGTCTTAGTACCGCTGCCATTGGAACACATTCTGCAGCTGGTGCAGGGATAAGAATGTGGATCCTTTTCTCAGCAAAACTTCTAGGTGTTATCTTTTCTGCTGCATTTGGCCCATCTGGGGCTCCAGGTTGGAACTATTAAAGGTTATTTGGCGGCGCTTTCCATCTTCAAGCACTCGTCTGCGGAAACCTATTTAAAAATAACTTTTGGTAGAACAATTTCTAAAGGCACTCACTAACGTGTTCCCTCTATCTCCTTTACAAGTTCCTATTTGGGAGTTTAATCTTGTTTTGAAATTTCTCATGTGTGCACCATTTGAACCACTCATTCTTGTCTTTTACGACTGCTAACATTCAAAACCATCTTGTTAGTGAGTGAGTTGCAGGAGCTATCTTCTAAACCACCCTTTAAGGTCTTTAACCCCTTAAGTGCCAAGGATGAGTATGCTTGTCCTTTTTGCTTAGAATAGCCTGGCACTTAAGGGGTTAATAAGGACAAGGTTGTCCTTAAGGTCCAACCTTCATTCCTACCTAAGATTATATCAGATTTTCATCTGGGACAAAAGTTAGTATTACGTACCTTTTACCCATCACCTCATCCTGGCAAGGAAGAGGAAAGGTTACACAGACTTAACCGAAGAAGGGCTCTGAGTTTCCACATTTCAAGAATAAGTTTTGTCTAGATGACCAACTGTTTATAGTATATACTGACCATAGACTGATACAGGCTGTAACTAAACAAACTTTGTCCAGATGGATTATATTAGCTATTAGGGAATGCTATAGACTGTCCGGGAAAGATCCACCAGAAGGCTTGAGAGCCCTTTCCACCAGGGGCATGGCTGCTTCTTCTCTGCAAAGAGGGGATCCAATCAAAGATATTTGTGAGGCAGCCCGTTGGTCTACCATTCACACTTTTACAAAGTACTACTGCCTTGATTCCACCTTAACAGTCTGGAAACTTTGGGAAAGCAGTCCTTCATTCAGCTCATAACAACCCTTGATTACAAAATTGGTAGTTCTACTGTAAGGAAAATACAAAAAAACAGAAATGAAGTCAACGGGTGCTGCGTGTTGCGTATATACTTTCGATGACATCATCCTCGATACGGAGCCTCTCGAGGGAGATCGAGTCGACTGCATCGACGCACAGCGTCCATAGCCAATATTTTTCTTTGCTGAAGCAGCTGAAGCAGGATATAGGAAATATCATAGATGAAAACATGGGAGGAACATCCAGTTGAAAGAACGTTACCATGGCTAAGTAACTTGTTCTTTTCTAACTATAACCCTGACTTATCCTTCCGTCCCTCCAATATCATAAACTACTGTGAGAACCAATCTTTTCCTTCCTTATTAACCTCATTTACTGAGGCTACCAGAGTGAACGAACCAATATCGATTTCCTTTCCTAAGACCACCACTAGACCAGAGACATGTGACTTACCCAATCCAGCCTTCATAGAATGTATTAAGACACACAATCTTCCTTTTCCTAAGTATCAATTAAGGACTGCACCGAAGAAAATGAAATCAAGAGGAGTGCAGATTTCCTATGAGAAACACCACTATGGAACTGGGATGAAGAAGATGCAGATGGAGGCACATCAACATCTTCATAGGCCATGTCCCACTAACAAGGTCAGGGAGGGTCAGGCAATTGAAATCAACCATGCCCACCTGCAGCCTATGAAGTCTTCAGGGGAGTATAAAAGTAACACTAGCAATCAGCAAAGAGAGTGATTTGGGAGGAGAGCAGAGGGGCCGTGGCTGCCCAGGACCAGCTGGAAGAAACAGGGACGCCGACACAAAGTGGGTTTGTGTGAGTAAGCATTCGGGAGAAGCGTAGCAACAGACCCCTGTTTCCAACACAGAAGAGAAGTCCAAAGAAGGGAGCCGAGAGGCGTGCTGATCCCTTGTTACATTGATAAAATGAAATGCCAAGACAGGAACCCAGAAGTGTCTGAGGGGCAGGTGGGGAGACCCTGACCTCAGATAACAAAGACGTTTACCCAAGAATGAAGAAAACACCGTCGGTGAGTGAAGCACAGTTAGAGCCCGGTGTGTATTGTAGTAAGCGAGCAAGATACACTGTTGCAGCCTGAACGCGCAAGACTGGAGACACATTGGGTAACATTGACAAAAGGAATTACAAAGATACATAGTGACAGAGTGGTCGCCTGTATGATTAAATGTTCTAATGACTGTGTAAAGAAAGAAAGTGACTGCAAAGAGGGAAGCTGTGCGCCGTCACAAAAAGTGAGAAAAATAGAGATCCGGCACGCACTTCACAACACCGCAACAACAGCACACGAGGACTGACATCGATCCGACACTCACACCAAAGCTCAGCACCCGGTGTATACCGAGTTGAAGCTGCCAACAGAACACCACTCCTCTCATTATCCTACTCCCGCTTCACCTACTAACCACCCCACCTTCTTGTTGCGGTGCGCGGTACAAATACCTTTAACATTTAACATTTAAAAGGAGGAGCTTTGCGAGAAATGAAAAGTGGGAGCAAAATTCCCAAAACTGATAGGAAAGTGTAGACAACAAAGTATTTTGGAAAAGCATTGGGATGGTCACCAGGCTGATCCAGGCTGGCAGCAGAGACCCCAGAATAAGGAAAAGATAACTCTATTAAGAAATAATGCACCTGGTTGTGTGACCTGTAATGGGTGGACCGTGCTGTCTGACAACAGCGCCACAACCATGGTAGCCCAATTGAAAGCAAGGAGCTGCATGATATAAAGGGCTTCTGGGTTCACAGAAAGGAGACCCAGAGAAGCCTAAAGAACTTACCAGGAAAAGGTACAGTAAACTTCGTTTGCCAAGTGAACATTGGGCCAAGTGAACTTCTCTTTGCCGCGTGAAATCTGAGAGACTTGTGGAACTGTATAATTCAGAGTGCCACACTGTTGCAGAAAGGCTCCATTGTCGCATTAACTTTATTTTGAACACTATTGAGTTGACAAAATCCCATCGACCCCGTTATTCCGGAAAAGTGAGTACAAGCATAGGTGTTTTGTTTTGGACGGACAGACTTAGACTTCCCTTAGTTTTCTTTCTGCTACAGAACATTCCCATCTTAGAGTTAGGGAAAGTTAGGCTTTACACCATCTTGGCAATTGAGAATAATGGTTTTCAAACTTTTTATTTACTTTGTTTCGTCTCTTGATCCCATGCCTGTCTCACATAATTCTGGGGCTAAATAGTTTCTCCAGCTGATCATTTACAATTGCCACACTCTGCCTTGGTTGTTTGGACCATGACCACAGTTAGGATTAGTGTTTATGCTGCGACTTTGTGTCAGTCTCTATGCTCATTTGGAGGCTAGGACCATGGCAGGAAGCCTTTGGTTGTTTAGCTACACACCACTTCCAAGACTTGAAACCACCGGTAAGAGATTTTCTTTTCAGGGCACCCCAGCCAGGTGCCCTTTCTGGGATGCATTGTTGCAGTCCTACCGTCACCAGGCGTAGGTCTCTAGTAATCCCTCAGAATCAACTAACACTGGAGGAGATTCTGAGGCTACTCTACTAGGTTAAGCATACTAGGGGTAACGCTGAGGTTACACAGAAAAGTGTCAAGTATAATAATGTAAAGGCCAAGTTTCCCAGCTCTGGGGCTAAGGAAATTGGGGCACGTCCCCACTCCCATCCGAGGATCAAAGTTGAGGGCCTAACATTGACACTGATTCTGCTGAGATTCCCAAACAATGGACTAAATCTACCATGGGCTAAATCCTTTTATCAGCGCTGAAGTTGGATCTATGTTAGTTGAACAGTTCAGCTGAGGTACCCTGTTCTGGGATTTAGGCTGCAACCAGGGCTTTGCAGATTTACATGAGTGTCCCAGAGGATCCTTCTTGAAAGAAGGGGTAGAGTCAGAAAAAAGGGTGAAAGAGGCAAAGGATCAGCAGGCCTTTCTGCCGCCCAGGCTCAGTGTGATGCAGTTTATTTATTATTTGATTATTTAAGGCACACTATACAGCAAAATGGTGTTTCCAAGCACCACAAAACAAAAAGGTTGGGGGGGAATGGGGTGGATAAACGGCAATAACAGTCCTATTAGGCCTTGTGACATTCGGATCGTGCAAGTGCAGTAACCACAAGTGCAGGGGTAGATGGGAGTGGTGAAAGGGGGGTGGGAGGGTAGGTGACTGTCAGGTGAGAGGACATAAATATGCAGAGGGGGAAGGGAAGAAGGAAGAAAGGGGCCAGGGAATAGGCAAGTGCTTGGGGGCTTCTAGGGGGGTAAGTGCCAGGAGATGCCAAGGGCAGACCCCCATCTAAGTGCAAGGACGGGGAATGGACCAGAATCAGGAGGGATGCTCAACCCACCAGGCTAGTTGGGGAATGATGACCGGAAGGTCAGTGCTGAGGTGGGGGGTGCTGGTATAGACTGGTCATGGAGGCCTTGTGCCCTTGCCTCATAAGGGAACAGGCTGCCAGTCGTAGCAGCAGATGGGGCATTAGCAAGGGAGGGCGAGAGGGAAGGAAGTAGCAAAGAGCAGGGTTTTGAGAAGCTTCCCGAATTTAAGGAAATTCCAGTTCAAGTCTGAGAGGGGCAGGGCGGACATTCCAGAGGGAGGCACCTGCCGAAGAGAGAGATCTTCCCCCCCACTCGCTGCTTGCAAAAACGTCTGATCTGCAGAGAGTTTGAGCTAGAGGACCGGAGGACTCTAGCAAAGAGGTATTTAGGGAGACAGAGTGTGATTTACCGGTGTCCCAGGCCCCAGAAAGCCTCGTGGATGATGCTGAGGGTCTTGAATTTGATCCTTGCAGCCACTGGGGGACAGTGAAGATATTTTAGGGCTGGAGAGATGCAGTCCCTGGACTTGAGGCCAAGATAGAAAAATGGCAGACTTGGTAGAGACACTGTAGGTGGACATTTTGGTGTTCATCTTCAGTGCCCCGTGGAAGTACCTCAGAAAGGTCGACCCCAGCGCCTTGCTGTGTAAAGAACCTTTTACAATTTGGGTAGAATAGCTGGTTCATACCAGAATGTCCTTACCGCCTACCCTTTCCTTGGCCGCCACATCGCCTTTTCTGCATTATGTCTACCCTTTACTGTTCAGACCCATTTGGTAACTGGTCTGGGGAATCACTGTCTTGGACTCCACCCTCTCTTCGACAGCCCCCATGATCCAATCAAGTGGCATAGGACTAATTTTTCACACGATTTTAAAAACTCATGCATTCTGTTACTACGAAAAAGTATTTAGCTTGTGCAGGAACTCTTACCTCTAAGCCCCTGTAAACCCCACAGGTTCAGATTTTCAGAGCTCCAACCTGCTCCTCCAGCTGAAGCTGAGACACTGACCCCCACCCTACCCCCCGTCCCTCCTCGATCTGCAGGATGACCTGAATAGCCCTCCTGATTATGGGAATTCCCCTCGGGATGAGGGACAAGAGGAAGAGCCCTCTCTCAGCTGAAGCCTTACATGATAGACTATCAGGATTAATGGGGTTTCTAGATATTCCATGGCCCGACGTCTGAAGCAGAAGGCAGCGTTTTGATGGACTCCCTATCTGTTAGAGCTTTGGAGAGACCAGGTATAGGGAAATGGAAAGATGTGCTGGCTGAACCAGAAACATTTGTAATGAATTACATTAGATTCTGCCGACAAAGACTGACAGCTGCTACAGGTCCTTGGGTTCCCAAGCAGGTCACCTTTACCTCCTGTCACAAGCTATCTTCCTCAATAGTGGCAACTGCCACCTTGTAGAGCAGATATTTCTCCTACCCCATAGCCTCTCAAGTTCTAAGGTTAAAGCCCTGGGGGCGGTAGGCAAGAAGTGTTTTGCCAAATCTGCCCTTCAGTTAAAGCAGACCAATACAGAGGCCCTATTAGCTACCATTAATCAATAGGTATGGAGGGAGCTCTCAGAATTCGGAAAAATACATTCCTCCAGCAAAACGGAGCAGTTTAAGCGGGGTTGGCAGATGCAAGAGTGATTGCTCAGGACCTATTGGAGGAAGCATATCATCACAGTGATGCATCCTTTCGAGAGGTGACATTGGCAGCAGACTTGTGAAAGCAAGTATGGGTTTATGCCATAAAATTCACAAGTGGTCCTGAAAACTGAGCTAAACCTTTCTCCCACCCCTTTCGTAGTGGTTGATCTTTTTCAGAGCTGCATGGATGAAGATTTGAATAAAAAGAAGGCCAGCACTCTTGCAGACAAACTGCTCTCTACCCTTACTAAAGCTCAGGGTACCAAACCGAGTCAGGGAGAGGGGGAGCATCAGACAGGATTTTCACTCTGCTCTTTTGCAGGATTAAGGGGTTTCAAGACCAAAAAGCTGGGCAGGCTAACAAATAAGACTGTAAAGAAAAAGGAATAGACAGAGGACCTTCCTTGCCTGAAGCTCTGGAAGTACCTTCTATGTATTCAGGCAGTGGCATGGTGGTAGATTACTTAGAGGGTCCATCGTCATCTATTATGATCTACCGCAAGAGGTCCCCATGTTTTATGGAGTTGAAGTGTCCCCGGCTGCTGATCGACTCCAAGGACATGACAGCGGTGTTCACCACAAGACCAAACAAAACATGAATTCCAGTATGAACAAGGCACTGAAAAGTTTGGCTAAACCTCAGAAGATCTCTGTGATGAAATGACTTCTGCCCTGAAAGAGTAAAAGGTTCAGTAGTGGCTAAAGTGGCTACACCGTCCTCAAATTTCTACAAACCAAGAGTGATTCCAATCGGAAAGGTAAAGCAGGTACTGTTAAGAGACATACCACCTTCACCTTTTGTGTTAACATAGGCTGAGGGAAGGCTAGACTCTTGAGGGGTGTGAATGTGATTCAGTAGCAACCCAAACAGTATTAGTATAACAGCCCAAAATAAAGAGAATGTCCAAACAAGGGTCTTTAAAAATAGATATACTTTAATTAAACACCTCATCTGCAAAAAGAATATGTACAGATAGAAAAAGTATGGAGGAAAGGGGATAGAAGTTATGCATACATGTATTACTTTCTGTAGTGATTACAGAATTTCCAGTCCAAAGTCCTCTTACTTGCATATTACCTTGCTGCCTTCTCTCTGAGTTATAGTCCACAGTTTCATGCTCTTAAAAGGATTAATGGTTTCACGTGGGCAAAGCATGCTTGATGTCACCCTGCCTATTTTGCCTAGTAAAAAGATTACTGCACAGATGGTTCTGGCCGGTCTCCTTCATGTAGGGACAAACCTGTTTATGCTACGGATTCCTAACATTTTTTGACTACCAAAACATCTGACATTATTGGATCTCTCTTGGAGGAAGCGTTCTGATAATCGTTTTAACGTCCTTGCCTTGTTGTGGAGAACTATCAATTGCATGGATTTGTCATTCAAATGGATTGTCCTCCGATGGATTCCTCATCTTAGATATTCGTATCGTCAGCTATGCTGCGTCACAAAAACAAAATTCCACACCAGGGGGCACTGTGCTCGAAGTCGTGGCATCGACGTCCCTCGGGGGTTGCAGTAGAGTGTCGATGTCATCTGTAGTATAAATGGCTCGAGCCGCTCTCGTTGGCTTCAGTTCTGTTTTTTTGATATTTTTAACTGATTAGTTCTCAAGGAACATTGAGTGTAACAAACGTAAAATGTACGGTGGGGTAGGATGGGAGGGTCAATGAGGAATACGTGGGAGAAACATCCAATCGAAACAACGTTACAGTTGGTAAGTAACTTGTTCTTCGAATGGATTGTGTCCTCCCACGTATTCCTCATCTTAGATATACTCCCAAAGAAGTGAAAATTTGGAGGAGGGAGTACTGGTTAATTTTACTCCTTGTCTGTATGTAGAACAGCCTTAGCAAAAAGACCCCCCTGGGATGAGGTGGAATTTAACCAGTAGTATTTTACAAAAGTGTGCATTGACGACCAGGTGGTCGCTGCACAATTATCCTGTACCAGGACACCCCTCTGAAGAGCCGTTGAAGTCGCCATGCCCCTAGTAGAATGAGGTCTTAGCCCCTCTGCAGGTTCTTTACACGCCATTCTGTAACACTCTCCAATTGCTAGAATTATCCATCTGGGTAAGGTCTGTTTCGCTACGGCCAGGCCCAATTTCTGGCCGGTGTATCCAATGAAAAGTTGATCACTTTGCTGAAATTTTGCCAGTCTAGAAATGTAAAAACTGAGAGCTCTTTCGAACATCCAATCGAACGAACGTTACAGTTGGTAAGTAACTTAAAACGTTTAGAAATTCTGGTTTGCAGAGGAAAATGATGCCCTATGGTAAACGGCCTCTGATCTTGGCACCCAACAATGTTTCTGGAGGTGGACCCTGCGTGTTCCACAATGTGCCAAGGATAAACCTTAAGTAATTGAGGTAAATCAACATGGTATGTTTGGCATGGTAAAGTTTGTGCGACAACCTGATCAGTGATGGCTGGGGGTATTGTTGCAGATTATTTTGATAACTCAGTATCATTGCAGATTCAGTGGTTCCCAGCTGGTCTGGTGTGGGCGTTCGTAGTATGGAGCAGAGTTCAGGCCACAAATGTTTGCAGGTGATAGTGGGCTAAGGCAGGCTGGGAGACATGGACCAAAATGCTGTTGAGTGGCAAAGTGCATGAACACAACTTCAAAAGAATATATGCAGGCTGGAGGAAACTCATTTTTCTCTGTTAGGGTGGGGCAGTAGTTAAAGTTTTTCTGAGCAGGTGGGCAGCTACAGCAGGCATGAGTGGCTGCGAGCAGTGGTGTCACTAGGGTTGGTGACACTGGGTGCAGTAACTCATGGTGTCACCCCCAGCCAGGGGGGGGGCAAAAAGGAGGTGGTAACACCATGAGTTACTGCATCAGGTGTCACCAACCCTAGTGTTGCCTTTGCCGTGTGCATCATACATAAACCTTATATCTTGTTTCTCTTGTTGGCAATCTGGTCTAGTGCGTACTACATCTAATCCACTATGCAAATGTTTTCTGTGTTTAAAACATTTCATTCATGTTGCCGATTTAATTCTCAAGCCAATGAGGCTACAATAACCCCCTGCTGCTACATTTCATTAGCAGTTCGCCACGTATCACTGTTGGGCCTGGCTGGCGCCGCTGGGGTGAAGTAAACAGCCCGGCCTGTGGACTGCTGAATCCATAGGCTGCACCTTTGAGCAATTGTGTTTGTATTGCTCAAAGGTGCAGCCTATATAGTGGCTTCACTAGGAGGGTGGGCAGGCGTGCTCAGAGCCCATGGTGCACGGGCGGAGTGGGAACCAAAAGAGGCCCTGGAAATAATTTTCAAAGTGGCCCCATATTACACATTTTCACCAAGCCCAACCCGTTTCCTATGAGAACATGTGGAAATAAAATAGGTTACCACAGGAAAGAGGCCCACGGTGCAGAGGCCTACTGCGACACCTCCACAGTTCCCTATAGGCCAGTCTACTCAGCCCAGGATTCAGAGGCCTACCAGGAAACCTCCAGAGTTCCCTATCTACCCCTGCCCCGTGAGGGGTGTCACTGATTTAGTCCGAACCTCCCCCCGGACCATCTTGGTGACACAACGAGCTTGGAGGGTTGGTTTTGTGGGCTGGTGCGACACTTGCGTGCAGGTACACTTATGAATGGCACCTATTTTGAAGTATGTATTGGCGCTGTTGGCCCTTTCCAGCGAGACTCTGCATCCAGCTTTGGCGGGAAGCGATGTGCCAGGCAGTATGGGGTATGGTCCCCCATCAGTGTAGTGGAAGGCAGGCAGGTATAGCAGCAGAGAAAGCTGAACGACTGCTTAGCGCTGTCATGTTTTCAACCTGATTGCCAGTTGTTAGTCCTTTTGGTGGGACGAGTACAGATATGCACGCACGACAGGTATAAACCGTTTCCCTTTATTGGCCTTCAAAATGTTTAGAGAAGCTTAGGTCAGGCTAAATCTTAAACTTCCTTTACCTCATTCTCCAAGCCTCACTCCCACATGTTTTACGGGTTCCCTGCTGGGTAAAATCTGTGTTTATGCTGCGAGTACCTGCAGGGGACACAGTCACTGCCGTGAGCACTTTGATAGTTTATTTGTATAGCACCTATACACAATGTGTTTCAAAGTGCTTCAAGGTAGGGAGGGAACAAGGGAGAATACAGTGACATTCTTACAAGTCCTTGATAAAATAAAGAATGAGAAATTAACTACTGTATTCGGCCTGGCGACATTTCAGGTAGTGCAAGAGCTTAAACGATGATAAGGAGGGGGTGGGAAGGAGAATGAGACAGACAAGCGGCTACCTTACTAGGCCTGACGAAAAGTGACTTAGTGGCGTAATTTTACAAGAGGTGAGGCGGGGGGGCAACAGAGATGAACAAAAACAAGCAGCTAACGTACTAGGCCTGATGACATTTCGATAGTGCTGGAGGGGGAGGAGACGAACAACGTTGCTATCATATTAGATCCGAGGACAATTCTGATAGAGTAAGTGCACAGAAAGATAAGGGTAAGGGGAGGGGGAAGAGGAGAGAGGGAAAGGAAGAAAAATGGAGAAGGGGAGAGACTAAGAGTAAAGCAGTTTAAAAGATTGGAGAAGCAAGAGGGGAGAAACAAATGCAGTTGCAGAAGTCCGTAATAGCACATAATATTGCAGGGAACAGCAAATGCAAGCCATGATTCAGGATGAAGATGTGCAAAGCAGGATACAGGGTGACAGTGAGTATGTGATGTAGGGGAAGTCCAGCATGAGAGTAGAGAAGGGTGAAGCACCATAAGTCAAATGAGTCAACAAAGGCAAATCCAAGCATTTGCAGCAAGACGCGATGATAGAAAAACGATAGTGTTTTAAGACAAACTCCTGCACTGGTATGATGAAAGGGGGTGGGCAGAAGGAGGGGGCTTACATGGGGGATGGGAAGGCAGGATAGAAAGGAATGAAGCCAGGCAAAAAGACACATGCATAAGAGTAGGGGGGCAAGGGAAGCGGCATACAAACAACACAGGCAACCAGGAGGGGGCAAGGGAAGCGGCATACAAACACAGGTAACCAGGAGGGAGCAAGGGAAGCGGCATACAAACACAGGCAACCAGGAGGGGGCAAGGGAAGCGGCATACAAACAACACAGGTAACCAGGAGGGGGCAAGGGAAGCGGCATACAAACATAGGCAACCAGGAGGGGGCAAGGGAAGCGGCATACAAACACAGGCAACCAGGACGGGGCAAGGGAGGAGGGTAGCGTTTTGGTAGCGAGGAGGGTAGCGTTTTGGTAGCGGACAGGGAGCAGACAGAGGCCTTAGTATTGGGGGCTTTGAGGAGGGCCGGCCAAGCCTGCAGGCCTTCTGATTGGCCAAGATGAGGAAGGCCAGGGCCAATCCTAGGCCCGTAGCAGCACTAAAACAAGCACTACGGTGCAAACAGAGGACACAGCCATCTTGTAATGGCAGTGCAGCAAGTAGGGCTAACAAGAAGGTCACACAAAACAGAAAGTTTAAATTGCTCAAATAGTAAAAACATTTCTTGGAGGATGATGTAGATGCCTGATCGAACAAATAAGCAATTTAAAGTCCCAAGTTTTTACTCCCACTCTGGCAGAGAGTGGGGGTAAAATCCTTCCTGCAATCCTTCAGTGAAGTGGCAAGCCGGCACATAGGCCTTTGGAGAACTGAACATCTTTAAATAATGGGATCAATGGGCATTATAGTCCAACGTTTGCAAGCCTGGCTAATGCAATGGCAACATTCAGACAAGTTTTGTTCTGCAATGTGGAAGTAAAAAAGCATGTTTTTTACAAGGGTTCAATGAACTAATATGCAAATGCAGTAGATTAAACTTTTTTTTTCTTTGTTCTTTGGGAAGTAAACCACTGATGTTCGAGGTCCTAATTTCCCTTGATTGGCAGAACAATTTTGTGTTCAATTCCAATCAGATTCTAATCAGTTATGGCTTGCAGTATAATGAAATTCAAACCCAATTTCTAACATGTAGAAAAGACGCTAATCAATTCTGAAAAATTAAATCAACCCCCTGGGTCTGTCTGCAGATGTTTTATGTATCGAGTATCTGGTAGTTGGTTAACTCATTGGAGCCCGGTTGATGGCACATAATGTATTTTTAAACAATGAGTCAAAAACAGGGTAAGGAGAAAACCGTCTGCAGTAATGGGCATTTTGTGTTTGGGATATAGTGCCTAGATAACGTACTCGGAATATCTTTGATAGATGTCTGGCCAAATAAATTTTTAAAAAAAGTTTTTTTCTATATATATATATATACATTTGTTGTTTATGTTCTCTCATGTGCCTGCACTAAGTGGTACGTTGGGAGCACGGCATGTAAACTCAAATTGAGAATTTTGCAATATCTCAGGGCAATCAAAAACTCTGACCCCGCGTACCCCATGGCCAAGTACTTTAAGCAGGAACATGAGAACAATTTCCATTTGCTTACATTTTTTGCGGCGGCACATATTCTTATCCATCTTAGAGGCGGAGATCGTGTCTTAAAATTGAGAGAATTGGAAACAAGGTTTATCCTGGACTTCGACACTAAGTTTCCCAATGGCCATAATCTGGACAAGGAGTTATATACGTTTTTGGGCACTTAAGTGAGTCATGTTTCCTTTCTCTCTCATGTTTTTCATCTTTTCTCCCGTTAGACTATAATTTGGTCATGTATTTCCTTCAGTAATGTTCCTGGCCTGTTTTGACCAACATCATGCCCTAATTTTATTGTTTTCTTTTAAGTTTATTGGGGTTAATTTTTGGCTGTCTTTGTCCATGACTATATGGGGAATTAGCATCGTGTTATCTATTTCGGTTCTATTTGTGTAGTCCTCTGCTCTTTATCTTTGGTTATTCTCATTTCATTGTCTGATTTATGATTGGGGCGGGAACCATTGTTTCTTTTGTCATTATGGGCATCCAGGTTGGGTCATTATTTTCATGTCTTTATCTTTTATTATTTTGTGCAGACTATCCTATTTCATGCATGTCGTTATAGGTTTTCTCAACTTTGATCTACTATGGTACTTTCGGTGCTAGCATCCTTGGCCCTGCTAATATACTGCTATATTCGCCACTATGTCTGCACTTTATCCTTACTGCAATTGCACTTTTTCCCATCGCTTTGGTCTTTAGGAGTACTGCATTCTCTGCTGGCATTGATGTTATATAGCTGTATGCCCTGGTAATTGACCGGCATTTCAGTTATTGTGCTCGCACTTTTCGAGCCTTTTAATCCCATTGCTGCTATTTTCTGCCACTATGGTCGCACTTTACCTTCTGAGTTGCAACTCAGATCATGTTTACATTTAGATGCTGCTATTTTTGCTTGCACTTTATTCATTCGATGGATTCAGGAGGATTATACTCTAAGTGGGTTTTGTAGCGAATGCCAGCATTTGCTTGGACAGCATGTTTGCTTTTTCATTTCAACCTAAGCACTATTGATTGAACCATCAATTTATTCTATGCTGGTATTGATATTTCCATGGTTTTATGTTTTTTTTTTAATCTGCAGCCTTGTATACCACTGTGTAGGTATTTTATTGCCTTAGCTTGCCAATGCACCTTGTTTTTTACTCTATAATATGGAGACTACAACATTTCTGCACTACCACTATGCTGATTTCCATTCCACAGCATTATCGCTGTCATTTACGTGTCTGCAGTTGTATTTCAACTATGTATTTTCCTACGTTGACAGCCCGTGCAAAAAAATGTTTTCTGCTTGTGTATTAGGAATTGGACACATTGTCTTATGGTTGTAGCCGTTTGCATCATTAATTTTTATTGTTGAGTTGTTATCTGTATATTGACCTTTTAAACAACCTATATCCTTGTATCATGTTTTTTATACGCCCCATAATCCACCTGTTCAGTCAGTGTATTTATATGTTGTGCGATCAATGTGGGGTTTGTGTGCAGCAGTATCATCTTTCTTCTCTAGAATGGCAACATGCTTTCTTTTACCATCTGGGTGCACTATGCACGCCATGCTCCTGTTGCATTTTGGGGCATTCCGCATGTTTTGTGCCTTAGATATTTCACTGCCTTTATCCATTCCATCATGGCTGCCACACACTTTTCACACTGTGACACACTCTTGGTGTGAGTTACCGACATAGCAAATGGACTACACATTTTTGTTTATATGGTGCTCAAGTCCATTTTCCCTTTACGTGAACAAGCGCTCAGTTGAGCGTGAAACGCATTGTGTCGCAGGCTATACCCCATGGCGTCCTGCCTCTGGTTTTGTTGCTATCCTAGCTGTGGCATTTTAACCCATTAAATTGCTTCTACTCGTATCCATGTAAGATGTGAGTGTTTTTGTTACATTTTTCTGGAGATGTTATTTGGCCTGCGGAGAGTGCAGTTTTTTTCCTTCTTTGTTTTGAGATATATATATATATATATATATTCTTGTGAGCCTATTGTATACTAAAATGTATCGGGTAAAACATGTACCATAAAATACAAGTTGTGGTAGTGCACTTTTCTTTGCCACAAATGCACATGCACATGGACTTTTGGGAAGACCGTGGATTGAAAGAAAAATACTTAAATCTTATTGCCCGCAACCCAAATTAATTGCTGCAAGGGAAGCAAGGGCTGTTAACAAATGTTAAGGGCAATTAGGAGCTAGTGTCACAACACAGCTGCAGGCAATAAGAATATATGCAATTGTCATAGTGACCAGGTTCCAGGTGGTATGTAAAACCGGTTTCCATGTTTGAGAACCCAACGCAAACCGTTCATAAGTGAACGTAAAGCCATGTGTCCTAACATGAAATAACGTGTATTGAAGGCTGCTGTCGCGGTTTATATTGCAGTCACACCCAACTCATGGAGTTCCTTTCTTCACAATGCATGTGGCGCACAACAAAGCACTTTTGGTTTTTTGTTTGGTGCACTGTGTTAAGGCCTCCAACCCATCTTGGACCCAACCCAAACAAGTACATGGTGCCACAATGGACAAGGAACCAGGCCGGTGTGTATTCAAATTAGATGGATTTATTAATTTATTTCAACCAAATATCACAAATAAATTAACATCAGCCATCAAGGCTGGGGTAACACAAAACAAAAATGATGTCCATAAAAAAGCACCAACACAGAGATGATACTGAGATATGCAGTCACAATTAATTATTTTTAACTCACCCACCAATAAGGAAAAAATACAATTCAAGACACAGTGATTTCTGATTTAAAACACAGTGTTATGATACCTTTCCCCCCAGCAACCCTCACCCTCCAAACATCAATTAGGTTTGACTGCTTTGAATGGAAGGCAGTGGCAGGGAGTGAGAAGACAATCGAAAAATCGGATTTTAAGTGTTAAGCACAGAAACAATATGTGAGAACGAAAGGCAATGGGAAATTCGTTTTGCCACACCTAAAACGAACAGGCAGGGCTTTGGGGGTTTTGGTCAAAGCACAATGGGAACATCGGTTTTGGGATAGAAGTACAGCTGCAATGTGAAAGAATGACAAGCAAGGAGAAATTCATTTTGCTACACCTAACCAGAACAGGCATGGCTTTGGGGTTCTGGTCAGAGCACAATGGGTACACAGGGGCAATTTTGTTTTGCACCTGGTGTATGCCAAGGCACTACCAAGCTTCACACTTCTGATGTAAGATGAAGGGGATCAATGGGGAATTTCGTTTTTACACCCTGCGCACACATGCGGAACAGGGCTTTGGGGTTAATTCATTTTGGCAAATCTTTAGGTCTATACCGGCTCACAACACCATGGGAGGAGTTTAACTTTTGAATGCCAACAAACATTGCCTGTGATTTCTATATGGGAATTAATTGATTTACTTTGATTATATATGCTAGGGACCTACACAGACAAATGGGATATTTTTCTATTGGGAAATAACTAAGAAAATGCTTGAAAAATATAGGGCCTAGTCAATCTATGGCTTTGGGGTGGTCTTACATACATGAGAGGTCTGGAACTAGGCATCGGGGCACCGATGGGACAGCAAGGGGGGCAGTCAAGGATCTCTTCTTTCCTCCAAGGGCTCCCATTCAGCATCTATGTCTCCTGGCTCCTGTCTCCACTGCAGGATTTAGGCCCCTCTGCTTTTTATGCCAGATTTTACCAGCAGGTCGCCTCTCAGAATTATTGTAAGAAGTCAAGCTCTGATGCAAACTGGCTTATTTATAGGGCAAATGGCATCATTACTGCAGAGATTGGTTGATTATCACTACCCACCTCCCACCTGTGTGCTGATAGGACAAGGGGATGGGGGAGTGATTTGGGATAGCTGTGGTAGGAGCAAGCTTCATCATCCCACTTTGACAGATGGGCTTGGCCATGTTTTTGAACTCAAAATCTCTCAACATGGCAAGTACCCTAAATTTTCAAATCTTCACATGTATCCATATATTATTTAGAGGTATATTTAAGTAGAATCAGATAAGACTAGTCTGAAATCCGTGCACCCTTCCTATGCAGGGTTACCGTTTTTCTTCAATTACTGAGGAGCCATATCAGTGAACTATGTGCCACTTTACAGTCCCCATATTAATTATGACTGGCATGTACATACCAACTTTCACTTCTCTCGGAATCAAGGGAAGGCCAAATCCCATTTTCATAACTTTAGTTATGCTTATCACACCAAAAGAATCGCTCTATCATGGTTAAAAGGGGGTGACTGTCAGCTTTAATAAAAGTCTAGAAGGAACACTGGCATGTACGCTGCCTATTTTATGCGATAAAATGTATTTCTCCCATTTTAATCAAACTGCAGTTTCACTCCTCCTTCACTGGGCCCCCACACTTGCTCTTCCAGTTTCCTTTCTCTTCAGGACATGACTTAAGCAGAGAGGTCTGTGTTTAGATTCTGCCTACCCCTTCAATTCCTAATGGCCACTAATGGATTTCTTTTATGGGACTTGTGACCTGGAGGGCATTCCTGCTGCAGAACAGACTTGACTTTATCTGGTCTTCACTGCGCTTTTGATCTAGGCCATGTAATTCTTTCTTGTATTTTTTTTAGGAATGGTTCTGATTGCTGATGACAGCCAGGTCTGTCTTCCGGACAGCAGAGGGGAAGGTCCTGGAGCTTAGTTTCATGTTCGGAGAAATCACCAGCAGCACATAGCCTTTAAACTCTCACATAATGGTAATTGTACACTGCATCTATAAGGTTTCCACATACAAGGGTGTCACTTTTAAATTGTCCTTTGTGTAATGTTGTTATCTGAGAACACCACGCTCACACGTCAAAAGTGTGTTGAGAATTTAATTTCCATGCAATGCTTGGGGCATATGAGAAGGGAGGGGAATACCTTCCCTTCCCCTCCCTTCTCACATCCACTTGACCTTATATCACATATTTGACTTTATTGCTCCTCTTCCCTTTACTACTTCCTCTCCCTTCCTTCTCTCCATTCCCTCACCTCCACTTTCCAAGGAAACTATTCTACATATTGAATCGATGGTTTGCTCATGATTGTTAACTTGCTTCTTCCATTATTGTACTTTTTTGTTATATTGTAAAGCGCTTTGGATTAAAGCGCTATATAAACTAAATAAACATAAACAATCTGGTATTCCATTGAAGATGATGTGTGCATTGCTGTCTCACATGTCTTTCTTTTCTTTCCTGAAATGCATTGCGCACATCTTTTCACTTTGAAGAGTCAGGCCCACTTTCTTTCCTTAAATTTCTGGGCCCATTTCGGTCCCATAGGCCTCAGGTCTGGCATCATATCTGTGCTGGCCTTTAATTTCGGTGAGCATGGACAAATTACTCTGGCTTCTTTATTTCTGGCATCCAAGGGCTATATTTCACCCCATAAATTCCCCCCTTGATTCATGAGACAGAGAGAGGAGCAAGGAGAGTGTGGTGTCCATTTCCTTGTGGCCTGGGTTCGTTCCACGGATCTCGGAAGGAGCACGTCTGCTCTTTTCCTTGTTCTGAGGGAGTGGTGCTCTACTCTGCACTCCACTCTTTATAGATTTTTGGCTTTGGTCCTGACCCCTACCTTTCCGGTAGCTCCACATCCGGCCTGTAGAGGCAAGGGGTTATTTAATCTGCCGAGAATAAAAGAGAGATTATGTATTTCATACAGTACTGATTTCCCCGGTATGATTGACGTGTGAATTGACAACAAAACGACGAGTCATACAATTACATTGCATGGCTTCACACTTTTGGACAATGACATACGCACTTAATAACTTTCTAATAAGTACAGGTTGTTCTACTCCCTGTAAATGTGTGATTTTTCTCCATCTGGGTTGCCATTCTTTACATTTACTCTTCAGGTGGTGCCTGGGCTCTACCCTTACTGGGTTCGTCAGTCAGTCGCAAGTTCTGTCTGGGATGACAGCTTTTCAACTGATTGATATGAACCCATTTCTTATCCGTCTGTTCTCCTTTGGGGATGCAGATCTTATAGGCGACAGGTGAGATTTTATCGACCATTTCAAAAGCACTGTGCCGGGAGGGGAGGGACGTCTGCTCTTTGGTCTGGTTCCTTTGAAAATTGTACAGGTAGACCATGTCTCTTACTTCGTACTCTTAGTGGTCTTTAAGTCGTAGTGGGTTTTTATCTCCTCTGCCGACTTTTCTAAATTTCGCTGAGCGTAAGCAAAAGCACGGTGAAGGTGTTTTCACAAATTCTCAGTATTCTCGTGGGTCGTGGACGCATTGATCAGGGTCTGCTCTTGAGTTCTGTAGAGCAGATGCTGAGGTAGCACCATTTTGTTGTCCAGTCATGAGATCGAATGGTGACATTTTTGTCACAGAAGATGGTGTAGACCTGAAGGCCATCAGGCCAAGCGGTAATCGGATGTCCCAACTAGGCCCAGAGTCTGCCACAAACTTCTTCAAGATGTCCCATGCTTGAGTGGTTTGTGATTCACACACAGCATGCCTCGTTTTTTCCAATTAATCAGGTGCTCCACGAACCCATTCCTGACATCTGAATCAGTTATTTTGACCAGTTCTTGGAATTGGTGTTGCACGGCAGTGAGGTTGGCTTGATGTACCGCCATCAACTCTGCCACCTGACTACTTCAGGGACCTATTTTGTACCGAGCAGAGGGCTCTGGGGAATCATTCACCCAGGCATTCCCAACACCAGCCACCAATTATTTTTCCCTGCAATTATCAACATGGTAGGAGCACCCCTCCACAAACTGTGGGTATCCCCCGGAATGTGTCTTCCTCATAGACTTTGTGCGGGGAAGTAAGAAATGCCTCCATGTTGTCTTGGGTGTTTAGCCTTTCATCAATTTTCTTGAGCGCAGTCAGCCAAACCTTGTGCTAGGGGACTCTTCTTGTTTTGGCCATATCTGACCTCCACAGGAAAGCCTTGCATGGGCAGAATCCAGGAAATAATTCTGGAATTACTCACGTTCCCTGTTCGGATTCGGTCACTCTGGAGATATTGCAAGGTCTGGTGAGACGTGCTCTCCCTGGATGAACGGGCGGTAATTCTTCAATGCTCACACCGTTGCCAGGAGTGCCTTTTCGCAATCATTGAATTTTTCCTCCACAGAGGAGAAAGTCTTGCTCGCGTACAAGATTACTTTGTTGACCTTGTTGTGCTTTTGGTATAATACTGCTGTTAAGCACGTATTTGAGAACCCCATCTCCAAGAAGAACTCCTTGTTTTTTATGGGGTAAGCCAAACAAGACGCTTGGGAAAGACTTTTCTTTAGTTGTTTTACTGCTGCTGATTGTTCTAGACCCCACTCCCACTGGACCCCGGCCTTTAGTAAATGGACTAAGGGGTCGGGTGACCTCTGCGTAGTCTTCTATGAACTTTCTACTATAATTAGTTCAAGAAGGCTTTGTAGTTCTCGCAGAGCAGTAGGTTAATTCAATTTCAATAATGCTTCCACCTTTTTTGCCTGGGGACTGAGACCCTCGGGTGATTTCTTGTCCTAAGAAGTTCACACGGGTCTTAAACCACTGTGCCTTTTGAAAGGACAGTTTTGCTTTGGCTTTCGTCAACTGGGTCAGAACATAGCGTATTTCAGCTATGTGTTCCTTCCTCTACAGTTGGGCTTTTGATTAAGACATCGGCTTGGTTTCCCCTTTCACGCAAGTCGGTCATGGCCTTATGTAGGAAGATGTTAAATTCATTGCCAGAGTTTATGTATCCAAAGGGGGTTCGGGTCATGTGTATTGCTGCCCCCGAAGGTAAAGGCAAGCTTGTACTTGTCTTCCCTACTCACGGGTACTGTCCAGTAACCATTGGTCAAGTCAGTGGTGGTATACACCTTTGACCATTGGATATGGGCCAGTCCCTGATCGATGTAGGGGAGGGGCCATCTTGACACGTGGACCTGTTTATTTAACTCCCTTAGGACTGCGCCATTGCCATTGGGTTTCAGTATCCCCAGTACCGGGTTATTAAAGGTACTGTGAACTGGACGAATTATCCCACGTGATTCTAAGTTTTTAATAATCTCTGTGAGTGACTCCATAGACGCGAGAAGCAACCGGTGTTGCTTCACAAATACGGGAGCCATCTCAGGGTCCGTAGGTATGGAGGTTGAATGTATCTCTGTGCGACCAGTCATACGGATCCACAGCAAAAATCTCCTGAAAATCCCAAAACACCTGTTTCAGTTTCTGCTTTTGCGCATCAGTCTCACAGGCATCAGCGAGATTGATTTGTTCTTCAACCATCTGCTTAAAGCCTGGAAATACCTCCGGTTTGGTGATTTTGGCGGTATCCTCCATTTGGGTGGAGAGATCTCTTGTTATGGTGTTGGCCTAGACATGAGGTTTCAAGGATGTGAGGTAGTCACTGTTGACCTGAAATACCACCTCATCCCTCCTGATGTCACAGATTACCTCATCCCCACCATAAGGGCAGGAGGAGTACACCAAGAAATTCCCCCCTTGTCGGGTGAAAATCTTTTCCGGAGGAATATCGTCATCGAAATTGTAACAGTCATTTGGAATTGGTCCCATGATCTCATTACTTAAGTCAATAGAATAATGTTGGGCATCAACTGCCATTTAAATAAAGGTATTTGCGCCCAGAGTGATACTTCTAGGGTTGTCGTTATCCACCAATATTCGAATGGTGTCATGTTCTAGGTCAAATAGGGGAGTCGGATGTAAATACAAACCTTGCTCTTGGAGGTGATAATTCAAATTTATATAAGCTTCCTTGTTTTGAGGATCAGTCCTTGATTAACTTTTAGGGGAATTGTGAATCGTCAAACCTGTCCTGGGATGGTGACCTCTTCTCCTATTTGAACTTCGACCGCATAGGGCAGCAATTGAGCTGACAGCAATGCTTTCTCAGTGTTGTCAAAGCCCACGGGGCTACCCCTGAGTCAGGACCAGGCTTTGTAATTAATTAGGTCCAAATGAATTGCGAATCGATTGCGAATGTCACCCCCTAAGTAAAAGGCGGAGGGGACATCTCTCACAACCCAACAATTCTGTTCTATGCTTTTGTCGCCAATGGACATTTTTAGCATGCACCTGCTAGGCAGGAGATATTTGGAGTTTCCAGGCCCATTTCCCCACTTATCAATCAACTTAAATGTGGGAATGGTCTGATCTTTTGGGAGTTTCCCGACTAATGCTTCGCCGATGAAGCTTCTTCCGTTATTCAGGCATACTCTGGCGAGAACAGCCCCCCCCCCCTCCCCTCATTTACCTGGATAGGGAAAAACAGCTGCTCACCCTTTCTCTGGATGTCGGTCAAACTTTGAGCTGGTTTTTCATCATCTTTTATCGTGAGATTTGGGTTTTCTTCAGATTGTGGATCGGTATCACATTTCAGAGCATTTCCTTTCAGTGTGGAATGCCACTTAAAACTGGGGGGAAAGTTAATTTTGAAAAATGGAGAAGGGTTCCCATCACCAGTTTGTTCTCTTACAGAGATGACCGTGATGTCTGGGACCTGATTGTTCATAAAGTGAAATTCTATTTGGTCAGACCGTTGTTCAATTATGTGGCATGTGCCATTTAAACTCACATAATTGGTATTTTTTTCAATTTGATTGTGCGTTTAGTCTGAGTCCAGAGGACCTTGTTCACGCAGTCAATCAGGCGTAGACAAGGTGTGCCCTCTGTAGCGACAACTTTGATCTCCAGATCCACAGTCCCTTCGATGGAAATATAATTTGCATCGAAGATTTGGAGTTGTCCAGGAAGAGGTGTGAGGGGAATTTGTTAACTCTCCCCCTCCCTGAATTAATCTGGTCAAAGGCCTTTTTGGACAGCAGAGTGGCTTGTGATCCACTAACCCCCAGCGCTCATAATGCACATTGACCCTGTACCTTGATGGAGGCATTAAATCTCCGATCCCTCTCTACAACGGGACAAAGAAAAGGTGCCTTTTGTGCCAGCTTTGCAGTTAATTTTTTTTATTTTGAACTCCGACACTGTGTGATCTTGGACAGTTTTCTGTGTCGGAGTCTGGGAATCTGTAAAGAAAATTTTACACTTAGCAACAAACGAACTGGGGAAGTCCCCTTTTTCCCCTGATTCTTTGCTGTCCCCTTTTCCTTGACACAGTTGCCCAAATCTGTTTGTGGGAGGATCCCTCATTGCTTTGAGTCATCTGGGTGAGATTTCTGGGGTTCAAGAATTGGTTGCTCTCGGTCAGTCTCCATACTTACCTAGTCTAAATTGGGGTCTTTTGGGTGCCCATTTTTCCTTTCAAGGGATCCATCCATCCCTGAAAGAGAAGATATTTTTCCCTGAATTCTTCAGGGATTATTCCCCTTGGAACGGGACGAATCGGACTTCCTCCACAAAGTGGGTTTTCTCTGGCTCTTGGTTTCTCCTATTTACCCTCTGTTCCCTAGGTTCCATCATTTTGGGGGTAGGCGATCTGTGTTCAGAGGTTTCCAGGGGGTTTTCTCGGGTGAGAAAGGAAGTTCTTCTAGGGCTTCGTCTCTCCCCCCCCCCCCCCGGATCACCTTCTCTGAAACCTGTGGGTTGTCAGGGTTTTCTTCCCGTCATTGCTCTGGGGCACCAGGCCCGGTTGTTGAGCCGTTCTGGGCAGCAATGTCCATTTGAGGGTTCTGTTGAGCCCTCAACATGCGGCCCTGGTCTTGTGTCAAATTTTGGACCTGGCGCTCCAGTTGAGACATCCTTTCTGGTTGGTATGGGGGTCTGGAGTCATACCTTTGCTGCTCTCGGAAAGGGTAGCTGTCCCTTCTCCCAGAGTAGCTCGGTTATAGAGAGTTTCCCTGATAACCCTCCATCCTTGGTCTCCCTTCTCCCTGATTTGGGAATCTATTGTCCTGAAAGCGGGGAGAGGGAAGAGGATTGTTTGAGAAATTGGGGTTTGGAGGGTATCTGGGAAAGAAGCTTAAGTTGGAGGGTGGAGTATTTCTTCCCTCCTGAGGGAAGTTTTGTGGGAGGTTTCCTTGTGCCGGGGAGTCCATACATATCCCAAGATGGGGCTATTACCCTTGCATCCCGGGGTGATATAGGTGGCAGGGTCAGGTGGAGAGTTGGTTGGATACCCTTCCTGGCTACCACCTGATTGTGTTGAATCAGAGTCTCCTCTGCTTCTCATTCTGCTTATTAGTGGGAGGAGTATGTTTAGGCCTCCCCATTTCCATGTCCAAAATGGGGGTATTTCTCACCTCTGCCACCTTTGCATCAGCGGGTGTGTGAGATGGTTTACGTTTTTTGGTGTTATTTTTGTTCTCAGATGGTTTTTGGACTTCATAAATCCAGATGGCCTGTTCTATCACCCAATCCAGGGTCCTGCGCTCATGGAAGTCCCTTACCAGTTGGGTTATGATATATTTCAGGAATGCATGGAAATAAGTATTAATTAACTCCCAGCTATTTGTGCGCACCCGTCGAGAGGTCTGGGCAAATTCCTGCTTCAGCTCTTGCCCAAACTCTCTAGGTGCTTGGTCTTCTCGACACTGCAGGTTGTAGGCCACTTTGCAGGCCTCCTGAGGGTTCCTGTGAAAAGAGAAATGCTTTAAGATGGCCGCCTTCTAGGTGGACCATCTTTGGTGATCTTGATCCTCCAGCCCTGCAATGAAGCTGGAATATTCCGGAGAGAATGTTAATTTGACAAACTCCATGGAATTTCCATGGAATTTTGATCATTTTTGATGCCAAATGACATCATCATCTGGTCATACAGTTCTAGATACTTCCAAACTAGTATTTGGCATTTTTGTCATATGGTGTCATAAAGCTCTTAACGTCTTTTATTTGCATAATTAGGACTTTTACAATACCTCTCTTCTGTTTTGGAAGCCTTCCTTATCTGCTGCACCTTAGTCCACTCACCCTCTGACTCAAGACCTGCTACTGTTGGTGGTCCACTCTCTGTCCTGTAGAGTTTCCCTACGTCTGAGACTGGGAATCCCTCCCAGAATGACAGGGTCTGGTCTCTTCTCCCCTATACTGTGGGCTGTCTGGGTCACATCCATAGGGCTCCACCTTTCGCACAGGGAAGTAATCATCTTCCTCATCCTTTCTTCCGGGTATGGTGGAGAATTCCCCCCACCTCCCTGAGTGTGTGAAGGTTTTGTGAAGGTTTTCAAAATACTCTTTCGAGGCCTGGACTCTGGTTCTTCTGTCTGCAAAGCGGACCAGGTGGTCCCTTTGTAACTTATGTTTCTGCCAGTCTAACTCCCTGATCTTTTCATCATAGGAGCACTCTTGGTCAGACGTACATGGTATGGTATTTTTAAATCTGGCTAAAGATGTATATCCGTCAATATCTGATAAGGACTGGCCTTCCGGCTCAGTTGGACTCGGCCTGGTTAAGTCCAGCTGCCTCATGTTTCTGTGTTCTTGCAACTGGCAGGCACGAAGTTAACAGCACCCTGTGTATATAATGTGGTGAGTTGGCTTGAGGTCCCTGGTAAGGAGGCCATCGCTCCTTGATCGGAGGGTACCTTTCCATACTCTAACTGGTCGGGCGCCTCAAAGCCTGCTTGTATTTGGCCATCTCCTTTTCCAATCTCAGATTTGTCTTTCTCAGCCCATATCTCTTGTTGATATATAGAGGCCTGAGATTTGAGCTCTGCTAGCAGGGCTTGAGTAGCTTCTAGTCTCCAGCATGGGATCTGGCATGGATTCATATGCACATGAATAATCCCCGTCGTCGGGCTGGGAATCCTCGGTAAAGAAAAAATCAGTATCAGTATCAGTTTCGTTTCTGATCTGTCTTTCTTAGTAGTAACCAATCACTGGTCTCTGGGTCATACAGCCCACAGTCAATGACTGCTCTCTCCCTAAGCCCCTCCCCTGGCAGCCATCCTCAGATTTTTACCGCACATTCAAGTGTTGGGAGTCCTCGTGCTATAGCTCTCGAGCTTTTACTGCGTTTTGTGATTTTTCAAAATGTTTAATCTCATTTTTTCGGTCAATTGAGCCTCAAGCTCCACCGTTTCTACTTCCGATCAACAGGGACCCGTTTGAGAATTTTCGAAGCCCCTCAAGGGTGAAGTTTTCGTAGAGTATGCTTCTTGGCGTCCAGAAGACGTTGAGGCCTACCCCGTGGACATGGCCCAGGACAAGGGAAGCTCGACGCCCGGATCCAAGCTGTTCAGGAACTGCCCTGGATGCGGATTGCAGAATGTGTTCAAGGGGGACGAGCATTCTAGATGCCTCTATTGCCTTCACGAAGACAAAACGCATGTGGAGAAGGAATGTGCGTTTTGCAAGAACATGTCGGAGCGGACCATGAGGGATCGACAGATCCGCCTCACCAACTGGCTGGAAGGAAAGAGCCCAGCTGTAGGTGAGAAGAAGAGGTCAGAGCAGTCTTCTAAGTCCTTTGAGGGTGCTCGGGCGACGGGGTCCCAACAGAAAGCTAAGCACCGAGAGTCCGCGGGCACCGGGAGCACCGAACGGTTGGGCTCCTTGGCTGCCAGGCAGGGCGCACTTTCACCGACGCCATCAACTACGAGCAAACGCTCTGGCTTGGGGAAGAGGAAGTCGGAGATCCCGGGTAAGCTTCTGGAGAAGCCCCAGTCGATCCTGACGGAAACAGCCGAGGGGGAGCGAGGTGGTGTCCCTCCCTCCAAGGTGAAGGCCTCAAGCACGCCAAAAGTCGTGAAGGCCCTGATTCAGCCGGCTATGGCCTCTATCGAGGGAGTCGTGACGGCCCTGGCAAAGCCTGTGGAGGCTACCCCAGTGGAGACTACCTCGGGGCCCAGAGTTTCCCTGCCACCGCAGAGGGAATCCTCTTTTCAACCCATCGATAAGACCCCCGTGAAGACCCCGGCGGAAAAAGGGGGGGCGGTGGCCATCACGGACACGGATACAGCCACTGAGGAGGAGCTGGTTGAAGTTGTGCAAGGCCTCAACAAGAGGCTTGAGGAGGTCCGGTCCCACGGGAGGATCCCCGAGGAGGTGGACGAAGAAAGCGACGGTGGCACTGACGAGGTTCCCGAGGTGGAGGAGCAACCGTCGCGCCCGTCGCAGCCATTGCCGGACAACTCGGCTGCCATTTTGATGGTAATTCCAAACCTTATGCACAGAGATAAGGACGAGATTGCCTCTACCCCAAACGGACGACCCAGTAGAGCCGGGCCCGCCAGGAAGCCCTCCAAACAAGTGGAGGAGAGTTCATCCCCGCCACCTTTCCAGCCCTCACGACCCGCTCAGCCTTCATCTCCTTCCCCTGATCCTAAGGATGACACAGGAACAGATACGGCCACGACGGGGACGGATGACGACGGTGGTGACGGGATGGGCCTTCCATCACCACGCCCTCGGGCCTGCCCGCCCGACGAAATTGGCTCCTTCCACGCCATGATTTACAGGGCATCCGAGCTCTTCCAGCTCTGCACCGAGGAACAGAAGAAGGAAGGCTTCCTCTATCAACGGCGCGAGGCCAAGAGGAAGACTGTCCTCGCTGTGCCATTGCTTGACGACATCTGGGACGAGGGACTTGCTCTCCTGAAGAACCAGTCCACCACGCCTGCCAAGAGGGATCGGTACGAGAAGAAGTACCGGGTCCCCGATTCTGCCCCTTTGTGCCTCATGGTGCAGCCGACCTCAGATTCGGTCGTCTCGGCGGCGGTCAAGAAGAAGGCGGCAGGGGCGACGGCTTCGACTTCAACCTCTCCACCTGACGGCGAGGGAAAGAAACTGGATGCTATGGGACGACAAGTCATCTCGTCCATGGCGACGACAATTAAGGTGGCCAACGCTCTAGCGATTGTGGCCCACTACGACAGGGAGTTGTGGTACAAGATCGCCCCCCCTGCTGCACTTCCTACCGGACGACAAGAGGGCAGAGGCCCTGGGGATCCTACAGGAAGGTGAGGTGGCGTCAGACCACGCCATAACAGTGGCCACGGACATCACGGACACCGGGTTCCGCCAGTTGGGCAACGGTGCTTGCCTTCGACGGCGGGGGATGGCTCAAGGCAACAGATGTCCACCAGGACATGCAGACCAGAGTTCTGGACATGCCCTTCGACGGGAGCAACCTGTTTGGAAAAACAGTAGATGAGTCACTTCAGGCAATCAAGACCGACATGGAGACGGCTCGGGCCTTGGGAGTTTTGCAGCAGCGACGGCCGCCCTTTCGGAACTCGGGAGGCAAGCAAGGTGCCTCCAACGGATTCAGCGGTGGCTCCTCAATGTACCACCAGGCAGCCCGTTCCTTGTCACAAGAGGCCTACAGAGGGCACGGCAAGTCAGGAGGACCCCATCGCTGTCGCCAAGGAGGCGAGGGCGGCAAGGCCGCCTCCAAGCAGGACTGAACCGGCCGGGGCTTTGGGCCCCACCTGAGCACCCCGGTGGGAGGCCAACTGGCGAAGTTCGTCAGCGTGTGGGAGTCCATCTCCACCGACTGCTGGGTGCTGGATGCCCTAGCCCACGGGCACACTCTCGAATTTCTAAAGAAGTGCCCCCGAATTCCTCCCGTGACCAGGAAGGAAAATCACATCCCAAAACTGCTGTTAGAAGTAAGGGCGATGCTCAAGAAAGGGGCCATGGAGCCCGTTCCGAAGAGGATCCGGGGCTCCGGAGTATACTCAAGATACTTTTAGTCAGAAAGAAGACAGGCGGTTGGCGCCCCATCCTGGACCTGCATCAGTTAAACAATACATTAAGGCCCAGAAGTTCCGGGTGGTCACCCTCCAGCACGTGCTGGGACAGCTGGAGGCAGGCAACTTCCTGTCGTCGCTGGACTTGGAGGATGCATACTTCCACATCCCCATTCTAAAAGCACACCGAAAGTTTCTCAGATTCGTAGTACAAGGACGGCACTACCAATTCAAGGCCCTGCCATTCGGATTGAAGTCGGCGCCCAGGGTGTTTACCAAGATCCACGTTTACCCCTACCTGGACGATTGGCTCATCCGCGCAAGAAGAAGGGAGCTCGCCGTCGAGCACACAGCGAAGACTGTCCAACTGCTCACAGACCTGGGATTATCCATCAACTTCCCCAAATCCCACCTGGTTCCGTCGCAGGTCGCACTGTTTCTGGGAGCCAAGCTCGATACAGTGGCACGATTGGCTTCCCCGTCAGAGGAAATGACGAAGGCCATCCTGGGCAAGGTGCAGCGCCTGCTGGCCACGGACATCGCCAGGGTGAGGTCCATCAAGTCACTCCTCGGCATGATGTCCTCTTGCATCTACCTGGTGCGCCTATGCAGGCTGCGGATCCGTCCCCTGCAGGAGTTCCTCGACGCCCGTTGGATGCAAGCGGCGGGCAGCTTCGAAGACAAGATCCCGCTCAACAAGATCTTCCGCCAAGCGATTCGGTGGTGGGGCATCCGCACGCACCTCGCGCCGGGCACGGACTTTCAGACCCCAGCACACCAGGAGATGGTGACGACGGATGCCTCCCTGGAGGGTTGGGGAGCGCACACCGGATATCTTCACGCGAGAGGCCTTTGGCTCTCGGAGGAGAGGTCACTCCACATCAACATTCTGGAGCTCCGAGCAGTGTTGAGGGCTCTCAGGTCGTTCCTCCCTCTTCGCAGACAACACCACCACGATGTTCTACATCCGGAAGCAGGGAGGAACCAGGTCCCCGGCCCTATCCAAGGAGGCCCAGGATCTGTGGCATTGGGCCGTTGCCCAGGGGATGTTTCTGGTGCCATTCCACCTAGCAGGGATAAAGAACACCATCGCCGACTCACTGAGCAGGGAGCTGAGCTCAGGCCACGAGTGGGAACTGCATCAGGACAAAGCGGATCGCCTTTTCCGATGATGGGGCAAATCCCAGATCGACCTGTTTGTGACGGCGGCGAACTCCAAGTGCCGGAGGTTCGCCAGCAGGTTTCCCCAGCCGAGGAGCCTGGGCGATGCTTTCTCGTTCCCCTGGGACGGCCTGTTCCTGTATGCGTTCCCTCCATTGCCGTTGCTACTGCGACTCGTCAACCAACTCAAGAGGTCCCAGTGCAGGATGATCCTCGTCGCACCGGTGTGGCAGAGACAGCTCTGGTTCCCGGACCTTCTGGACTTGTCAGCGTCCCCCCCAGTCAAACTATCGACAGATGCAGATCTTCTCTCCAGAGAAGGAGGCGCCATCCTCCATCACGACCCGGGGTCGTTGAACTTGCAGGCCTGGCTCCTGTGGCACTAGAGTTTGGAGGGTACGATATCCCGACGGACTGCAAGGAGGTGCTTGCAAAGGCCAGGGCGTCCTCGACCCTCAAGTGCTATGGACACAAACGGGAGAGGTTCTCTGTCTGGTGCTGTGCACAGAAGATAAACCCTCTGCGAATTACGGCCCCTCAAGTGCTGCCTTACCTGCTTTCGCTGGCCAAGGCGGGGCTGGCTCATGCCTCCATCAAAATACATCTGGCGATGATCTCCCGCTACACCAGAACTACTGGACGATCATCTCTATGGTCTCATCGCCTGGTGAAGGAGTTTATGAAGGGACTGTTCCGTTCATTCCCGCCGGTGAAGGCTCCGGCCCCGGCGTGGGAGCTCAACGTGGTGCTGACCAGACTCATGGGGGCGCATTTCGAGCCTCTGCATTCGGCACCATTGAAGTTCCTGTCGTGGAAAACTGCATTTCTTGTGGCCATCACCTCCGCACGATGAGCGGGAGAGATCTAGGCCCCATCCTGCAAGCCTCCTGCAAGCCTCCATACTTGACTTTTCACAAGATGAGGGTGGTGCTGAGGACGCACCCCTCCTTCATGCCCAAGGTGCCGTCGGACTTTCATCTAAATGGGCCCTTGGTGTTACCAGCTTTCTTCCCGTCGCCTTCGTCGCCGGCCGAGAGGACTTTGCACTTGCTGGATGTAGCTAGAGCGTTGAAGTTCTACGTGGACTGCACGAAGAGTTTTCGGAAGACATCACAACTGTTTGTGAACTTTGGACCTGTGAACCAAGGGAAGGCCCTCTCGAAGGCTTGCATTTCCAGATGGCTCTCCGGCTGCATCGTGCATTGTCACTGGTTGGCAAACCGACCGTTGCCCGGCCGTCCGAGAGCCCATTCGACCAGAGCGATCGCTGCTACCACAGATACCTGCAGGGCTGGTACGTGGAGGTCGACGCACACCTTCACGAGATTCTTCTGCGTCAACCGGGATTCCAGGGAGGAGTCAAGGGTCGAGTTGCTTAATGGTGAGTTAATGTAATGCTTAATGTTGAGCCTTGCCACCTCCTGTGGTTGTGCATGTGTGTACTGCTATGTATTCGTATATTCATGAGCATGTGAATCCATGCCAGACCCCAAGCTGGAGAAGGAACAAGTTACTTACCTGTAACTGTTGTTCTCCAGCATGGGTCTGGCATGGATTCACATGCGAACCCTCCCTCCTACCCCTCTGCAGCTCTTCACTTGATCATACTGCCACTTTACGTGCTACCAAATCTGAGAATGGCTGCCAGGGGAGGGGTTTAGGGAGAGGGCAGTCATTGGCTGGGGGCAGTATGACCCAGAGACCAGTGATTGGTTACTACTAAGAAAGACAGATCAGAAACGAAACTGATACTGATTTTTTCTTTACCGAGAATTCCCAGCCTGACAACGGGGAATATTCATGAGCATGTGAATCCATGCCAGACCAATGCTGGAGAACAACAGTTACAGGTAAGTAACTTGTTCCTTACTTTGTTTCGTGCCACTACTTGGCAACTGAGTCCCTTGTTCTCCTCACAAAGGGACTTATTTTCCTTCTTTGAGACCTGTATTGTCTGGTTATAGTCAGACCTCTTCATTTGCAGGAGACTATTCTCCTCCCTTTGAGCACTTTTGGCCTGTGTTGCCTGTTCTAGGTCAAACTCTGCTTGTCTCACATGTTCCCTTAATTTTTCACAATTTGCTATTCTCTTCCTGGAGGTGTTATCGCTGTCGTTTCAGAGCATTCAGATTTTGGCACTCCTGATCGAATTCCATCTGGGAATTGACCTCCTTAATTATCAACTGGCTATTGTCATCTTTCAGTTGTTTAATATGCTTTGAAATGCATAAATGTCCTCTAAACAGGCTTTTGTGCACAACTTGCTCACTTCATTTTTATTGACTCTTGTTAGGGAGAATTCTCCCTTTAGGCTGAATTTCCTAACCTAGTGAGTCCTCCAGCAGCTTTGCTGGATTTTTGGGGTTTAATTTTTTCTCCTGCCAAGAGTGAGACTCTTTTACCCTCACTCTTGGGCATGATTTGAGTGTTTCTTTGAATCTAGATGTGTTTAATGGGCTATGGGGTCTTTTACTCCATATGGCTTCATGTGTTTTTGTGATGTGTGTTACACAGCACCCTCAGTGCAGTGACACAGGGGTGTCATAGTGACCCCCCAGTATAGACTCCATACCCTGGGACTGACTACTGTCTCCCAGGGCATGTAAAGTCACCATTGACTTTACTAGTCTTAAATTCTGAACAGAACCAGTGCAAACCATCATATTGTGGACGTACTGGCTGGGGCAATTCAATTGCCCCGGGGTCTGTTAGTCGAGGGGGCACGTCTCCGTCCCCCCTGATCGAGTTTTGGCTGGTGGCAGTGGATACTACTTTTTATATTGAACCGCGAATATTTTCCTATGGGATTTCCCATTGTTTTAGGCTACTATCTTTATTTAATTATTTACGGTAGCCTCGAACATACCGCCGGTTTATTTAATTAATATTAATTCTCCTGTTGGTATTTTTTGCCAAAACTTGATTCTAAAATGGCGTTTGTGTTCTCTTCTGTGACTCCAACCCAAGTCGAGCCCTTTGTTGCACTTTTTGGCGGGCTTCTCCACAGAAGCCCTCCAAAGTGGTGCCACTATGTCTGGGGTACTTAGGAGGGGTGGAGGGGAATTTAGGCACCCTCGACTGAGTTGCCTAGGCAACTCAAGTCACACTCCGTCCTGATTGGCCCAAGTGGTGAGTCGGCCGGCTCACCACTTAGCATGTTTGAGTGACAGCTAGGCTGAGTGAATGGGGGTTTGCTGCATAAAAGCAGGGCCTTGGGGACTGGAACTTCAGAAGTCGCCACAGGACCTAAGAATCCGACGAGGGAGAAGCTGAGCCGACCTGCCACAACACCACTACCGGTGGAGCCCTGCTGGACCGTCTCAACACTTTTTCCCAACGACAGAGGAGATCTCCCGCCGGAGAGTCTTCTTCCTTTAACTGTTGGGGATAACCAGTTTCACCGTCTTTTCGCTTTCCCGACGTATCTCGTGGCCGCCTTGCCCGTGCCAAGCACCCCGGCAACCGGGACACCACATTTTACCACGACCGCAAGACAAAGGTACCACCTTTAACCGGAAAACTCTGCGGCTGGTTTCTGCCCTGGTAGTGCAACGACCTTCATCTTTCCTCCAAGTCGAGATCTTCTCTTCCCCTGGACGACGACGCAACTTGCACCCACTACCAGGAACAACTGCCACCGCTGGAGGATCCTTCCCACTTAAGGTACCGTGTCCCGCCTGGCTTCCCTTGCTACCGACTGTACGGGGTAGATTTAGCCCCCGTCTTTCGAACCTGGGTTAGCCTGGGACACCCTGGCTAAACTTTTCTAAGCCTCTAAATTCTTTTCTGAACCCTCTGCAAGACTTTCTAAGCCTAGTGTAACTGTGTGATCTTGGGCGCATTTGTGCTCTGCTCTCGCAAAGAGCGGGCCCAGCCTTTGGACTTTGGCTCACCAGTGACTTTTCGCTCTCTGCCTTGCTAACAGTGTTCTTGAATCGTAGAGTGGTGTACCTCTTCATATGCTGTCTTTTTCCCTCCCTTTTTCACAAACTTATTAGAGTGCAATCTAGTTAAGCGCTCACCTCTGTATGAAAATAAGTGGTGTTTTACTGTGATTTTTCTAATAGGGAAAAAGGGGTGCATATATCATAATAGTAACTGTGTGTAGGATATTTTACAATAAGAGTGCTGGAGTGTTTCAACTGTGTGTTTTTAAATAAATAATTATATACTTTGATACCAAAGCTCTGGTCAGTGTTTGCTTGTATTATTGTATCTGAGTGCCTATTGAGTATACTTTGCATACTGCCTAACTCTTCTTGATGGGGAAGTCTGACTGCTCAGCCACAGCTACCAGGTAAATCTGGGTGGTACAGACTGCTACCAAGTGGGTTTACTGCCAACACCTGTAGTCTTAAATCTTTTGCAGTGGTCCCTAAGGGAACTGCACAGGTTTCTGCCTAACAATTCTCTCAGATTTTCCACACCTTACTGATGCTCCTGTTTCAGTGCAGAAAATTGAGCTTCATGCTCTAATTCGCGTGCTGCTGTGTCACTAATTCCTCTTTTAGCTGCTGAATGTTTTCTAATTTTAACTCTGAATCGTGGCTCTGTTGCACTTATTCCACTAATTGTTTCAATTCTCTCTGTGCCTGATCAAAAAGCTCAGATTGGTATTACACAGCGCCTACACTCTCCTGGTATATATCTTCCATGATCATCATATTGAAGTATATATATGCTGTGAGCTGAGCCATTTTAATTAGGTCTGCGTCATATAAAAGTCTGTCAGGGCGTGATGTAACGGCCCATTATCCTGTCACATGTCAACATTTACAGAGGTAACCTCCTGCATCATTCTAGATTGCCACATTTCATGCTTCTGTTCTACCAATTCACGTTTAATAAACAATTTGTATAGGAGGTGCTTCTGGCCTTATTGATTTCTACGGTGCTCATTATGAAATGTGTTCTGTACCTAATATGCTCTCTATGCAAGGGCAACAGCTCAAACCTGTTCTTGCTTAGTTCATATTTACAATGACAGTCAATGAATAGCTTCTATCTACACACACCGACCTGAAACCCAGGGTACAGGTCCATGGGTACAGGTCTGAATGGCGCTTTCACAATACAACACAACTTTCCATTCACATAAACGCAATTTCACCTTCAATGAATAGTCTGCTGTTACTGCACTGTCACGAGTGAAAACTCTTTTCCAATCACGGCACGAGCCTCCAGTGTTGTCGCGGTTTATTACGCAGTCACACCAAACTCCTGGAGTTCCTTTCCCCACAATGAATGTGCCGTACAACGAAGCACTTTTGGTTTTTCGGTTTGGTTCACTGTGGTTATATTATGCCACGATTCCATAAAGCAGAAAAACCACTAAACTGATCAGATGGCAGTGACTTGGAGATAGTGAAAAATCTCCCTAAGAATCTTACCGCCCTCTGCCTGGAGGTGACCACGATAGAGAGCCAGGACAGAGAGAGGCAACACCCCCAGGGAAACCCTCTGGGGTAAAAATCCCTGTGCTGGAATAGAGAGCGTTGTTTACTGTGGTTCGACCTTCTTCCCTCTCCAACTGTATTACTGGATCGGCAGCTATAGAAGATTCCTTCCAGATAGCCTGACAGACAAGAAGAGAATGGTAAGTAATTAGATAAAGAGTAAGGGAAATAGAAGAAAAGTAAAAGGAGGAACCCCTCACTTCTATCTGGGAGCTCTGCTTGTTCTTAAGTAACGTCTTGGACGTTGAGGCACTTTCTGTGCCGGAAAATAGGACAGGATATAATGCGTTAGAATCACGCAGAGTAAATATTACAAGAACAGGTAAGAATCTCTAGTTACCTACGTAGGACAGCAAGTAGCTGTTAGTAAGCATCCAGCGCCAGAGTACCGTGACCGTGATGACGCCCGTTTATCGGGAGGGTCCAAGGATGGGATCCGTAAATCCTACGATAATATAATGAGAACGAATGTCACATCAATATAAGGTTAAAGGCAATGGGAAAGTTGATGGTTTCCTACCTGTTGCTCGAATAAGGTAAGACTATGAAATAAGTGAGTCGGATCTTCGCTTTCGGTGAACGATGATTCCCTTCTGGGCCAAACGAGTTCTGCGCATTCGTTCACAGCGTGGGTGTGTTCTCAGGAGAATGATACCTATGAGAAGTGAAGACGTAAGTAACAGGGAGTAAGTAGAGAAAACCAAGAAGTCCTAGGACACAAACTTACAAAGCGCCTTGCTGGAGAGTAGCGATGCACTGAGCCTCTGCGTCAAAGAGGCTATATGCCGTCACGTGATCGCTTGACTGCGGAAGCAATGCATCGTCAGGACCTGGCCAAATGGTTCTGGCAGATCGGAAACTCCCGTCGGCCATCTTAGGGAGGATCAAAGAAAAGGCAAAACAAAGTCTCCCATGGTACTACAAAGACCAGCGCCGGTAGTGCGATACAACAGGTTAGGCCTCCAATCCGTCTCACACCCAACACCAACAAGTACCCGATGCCACAATGGACTAGGAACCAGGCTGGTATGTATTCAAATTAGATATATTTATTAATTTATTTCAACCAAATATCACAAATAAATTAACATCAGCCAACCAGGCTTTGGGAACACAAACCAAAAATGACTTCCCGTAAAATCACCAGCAAAGAGATGACACTGAGATCTGCAGTCACAATTAATTCTTTTTAACTCACCCACCAATACATAAAAAAATACAATTCAAGACACAGTGATTTCTGATTTAAAACAGTGTTATGATACCTTCCCCCAGCAACCCTCACCCTCAAAACATCAATTAGTCTTGACTACTTTGAATGGAAGGTAGTGGCAGGGAGTGGGAACACAACCAAAAAATTGGATTTTGAGTGTTAAGCACCGAAATGATTTGGGAGAAAGAAAAGCAATGGGAAATTCATTTAGCCACACCTAAAAAGAACAGGCAGGGCTTTCGGGTTTTGGTCAGAGCACAATGAGGAAATCGGTTTTGGGATATAAGTACAGCTGCAATGTGAAAGAATGACAACCAAGGAGAAATGTGTTTTGCTACTAACCAGAAAAGGCAGGGCTTTGGGGTTCTGGCACAATGGGTACACAGGGGCAATTTCGTTTTGTACTTGGTGTATGCCAAGCCACTACCAGGTTTCACACTTCTGATTTAAGATGAAGGGGATCAATGAGGAATTTCATTTTTACACCCTGCGTGCACACGTGGAACAGGGCTTTGGGGTTAATTCATTTTGGCAAATATACCAGCTCACAACACACTGGGAAGCCGTTGTTAGTTTTGAATGCCAACAAACGCCACCCGTGATTTCTATAGGAGAATTAATTGATTACTTTGATTATATATGCTAGGGACCTACACAGACAAACAGAATATTTTTCTATGGGGAAATAACTAACACAATATAGTGCCTACACAATCTATGTCTTTGGGGTGGTCTTACTTACAGGAGTGGTCTGTAACTAGGCATCAGGGAGCATCAGGGCACCGGTGGGACAGCAAGGGGTCAGTCAAGGATCTCCCTTCTTTCCTACAAGGGGTTCGATTCAGCTTCTTTGTCTCCTGGCACCTGTCTGCACTACAAGATTTAGGCCCCTCTGCTGGGATGTTTTTTTGCCAGATTTTAGCAGCAGGTTGGTTGCCTCTCCTATTTATTGGAAGATGTCCAGCTCTGATGCAACTGGCTTGTTTATAGGGCAAATGACATCACTACTTTGTCATGATTCTCGAAACAGGGATTGGTTGATTATCACTCCCCACCTATGTGCTGATAGGACTAGGGCATGGGGGAGTGATTTGGGATAGCTGTGGGAGGAGAAAGCTTCATGATCCCACTTTGACAGATGGGCTTGGTCATGTTTTTGAACTCAATCTCTCAACATGGCAAGTACCCCAATTTTTACCCCAATTTTTAAATCTTCACATGTATGTATATATTTTTGAGAACTATATTTTAAGGCGATGCTGATAAGACTAGTCGGAAATCTGCATGCCCTTCCTATGCAGAGATAGTTTTTCTTCATTTACTCAGGAGCCATAACAGTGAAAAATATGCCACTTTACAGTCCCCAAATCAATTATGACCAGCATGCGCATATCAACTTTCATATCTCTCGGAATCAAGGGAAGGCCCATATCACATTTTCATTAAAAACTTTAGTTATGTTTATCACACCAATATAGTTTTTAGCATGGTTAATAGAAGGTGACTGTCACCTTTTAATAAGTCTGGAATGAACGTTGTGGCATGTACGCTGCCTATTGTATACAATGTATTTCTCCCATTTTAATCAAACTGCAGTTTCACTCCTCCTTCACTGGGCCCCCACCCTTGCGCTTCCAGTTTCCTTTCTCTTCAGGCACATGACTTAAGCAGAGAGGTCTGTGTTTAGATTCCGCCTCCCCATTTAATGACTAATGGCCACTAATGGATTTTTTATGGGACTTGTGACCTGGATGTCATTCCTGCTGCAGAACAGACCTGGCTTTATCTGGTCTTCACTGCGTTTTTGATGGAGGCCATGTCATTCTTTCTTGTATCTTGAAGGAATGGTTCTGATTGCTGATGACAACCAGGCCTGTCTTCCAGACAGCAGGGGGGAGGTCCTGGATCTTAGTTTCATGTTGGGAGAAATCCCCAGCAGCACATAGCCTTTAAACCCACCCATGATGGTAATTTTACACAGCATCTATAAGGCTTTCACTGTTTTCACATACTATAGTGTTACTTTTAAATTGTCCTTTCGGTAATGCTGTTATCTGAGAACACCACGTTCACACGTAGAAAGTCTGGTGAGAATTTCTCTTAGCATATTGCCAATTTGGAAGGAAAAACGAAAATGATCTTCTTTTTTTTAATTTCCATGCAATGCTCTGTTTCATTTTAGCTGCTTGGGGCACAATTTGGTATTCCATTGAAGATACTGTGTACATTGCTGTCTTTCTTTTCCGTCTTGAAATGCATTGCACACATCTTTGCACTTTTTATAGTCAGGCCCACTTTCTTTCCTTAGATTTTTGGTCACCTTTTGGTTCTATAGGCATCATGTCTGACATCAGTTCTGTGCTGGCCTTATATTTCAGTGAGCATGCACAAATGACTATGGCTTCTTTATTTCTGGCATCCATGGGCTATATTTCACCCCACACTGCCATGGACAAAAAATGAGAGCTGCTTGGGGATAGAGGTCCTCCATTCCTTGCTCGATTTCTGGTTAGGCTCTGACGAAGGAGTGAACACACACTATTTTGGACTCATAGACGGCCAAGGCTCATCAAACTCCATAATGGGTGCTTGTTTGTATTACTGCTTTCTGGTTGACCTCTGTAAATGAACGAAGTACTTACCCCCTGGTAATGTTCTTTTTACTGGATTTTCCTCCCACGGATAACCCTTCTTTAATATACACCGATCTCCTGCTTGCAGTTCGGAAACCTTTTCGACAGCAAAGGGTGCTGTGCAGCTTCGGGTCGATGTCCATTGGCAGCTTCCATTCCCACGCTCGGACGCAACGTCGACCGTGGTATAAATAGCATGCACTGTGCCGGTTGCCTCAGTTCTAGTTTTTGCCCCTTTCGCACAGCCGACTTGAGGATACATAAGCTGCATGGACATTGAAAGAGAGAGAAGTGCATTAAAAAATTCATCAACAGTCAGATGGGAAGGTTGAGAGGGCAATGAGGAATCGGTGGAGGAACATCCTTGTGAAAGAACCTTACCAGGGGTAAGAACTTTGTAAGTAATTTGGTTTCCAATGGATTGTGTCCTCCCATGGATTCTTCATCTTTGATAGACTCCCATCACAGTTAGATAGAAGGAAGTGGGACCAGTGGAAAATTGTTACTGTTTTATATTGTGCAAAACAGCTTTCCCATACCTAGCTTCCTGACCCTTGAAGGTGTCCAGAGAGTAATGTTTTGAAAAGGAGTGTATCGAAGACCAAGTTGCATCATTACAAATGCATGTGCACAGGTACACCTCTTTGCAGAACTACAGTGGTGGCCACTCCTCTGGTGGAATGAGCCCTTCGATTTTCTGGGACATCTTTCCCAGCCAAAGAATAACATTGTGAAATGCACAGAATGATCCGATGTGAGAAGGTCTGTTTAGTTACGGTCTGACCCAGTCTGTGTGCAGCGTAACCAACAAAAGTTGTCTTGCCTGATATTTGCCAATCTGGCAATATAAAAGCTCAGAGGCCTTTTTGGGGCAAATCAGTGCAACCTTTCTTCCTCCTTGGAATGATGAGGTGGTGGATAAGGTAATCTTTTGTGTCAGATGGAATTTGGACACCTTCTTGGGAAGGAAGGAGGGACAAAAAACCCTCACGACTACTTTCTTAGAAAATGTAGGGAAAGGAGATTTACATGAAAGAGCCTTTAGCTCACTCGCTCTGCGAGCAGAAGTGATGGCCAGTAGGAAGATTGTCTTAAATATCAATAATCTGAGTGGACAGGAATGGAGATGTTCAAATGCAGCTTCATTAGAAATGTTAATACAAAGTTTAGATCCCAAGCCGGGACTATGAAAGGGGCCAGTGGAAATATATTTTTTAGTCCCATGAGGAACTGAATTACAGTTGGTATTTTAAAATAAGAGCCTTGTTCTGGTGTGTGTGCAAAGATGGAAAATGCTGCCAGGTAGCCCCTGGCAGTAGCCACCTCCAGCCACTCATGGGGTAGGTGTAACAAAAAAGAAAGCACTGCAGGTGTAACTCAAGTAATCAATATATTTAGCCCTACACCAGCAGCAAAACCTGCTGCAGCGGTATAGTGCTTTTGTTGCTGGTCTTCTGGCTGAAAGCAACACCTCCATAACTTCTTCCGGGAGGTCCCAATCTTTGTATTGTAACCTCTCATAAACCAAGCATGAAGGTTCAGAATTCTGATTTCTCATCAAGAAGACGGCCTCCCTCTTGTGAGAGTAGGTCCACTCTCTGACATAGATATAATGGAGGGTAGATGGGAATTTCTAGAGGTTCTGGGTATCACGTCCTCCTGACCCAGTCCATAGCAATCGGGATCATGGACTTGATGAACTTCCTCAACCTCCTGATGACAAGAGGAATGGAGGGGATTGGTGGGAACACGCACAGGAGTGGAAAATCTCAGTCCACCATGAACGTGTTCCGCAGAGCTCCTCTGTGAGGACATTTCCTGGAGCAGAACAGGTTGCATTTCCTGTTAACTGGACATGAACATATCCTCTTGAGGGTTACCCCAAAGGGCGAAGATCTCTAGAAGGAATTCTTGAGCCAACTCCCACTAGTGGCAGACTGTGCTCTGCCTTCTCAGAGTGTCTGCTGCCTTTTCTTCTCAGGCCAGATGAACAGCCGATAAAGAGGTTTCCTTTTTGAAGTGCTCAAAACCAGGTCTGCATTGCCTCCGTGCACAGTAGTAGTGACCCTACATCTCCTCTCTTATTGATGTAATGCATGGCCACTGCGTTATCCTTCATTTCCGGGATGTTCTTCCCCTGTATGGAAGGGTAAAAGGCCATCAGCGCCAGTCTGATTGCCCTCGGCTCTAAAAGGTTTGTGTAGTTTAGATTCTGGTGAGGACAAAAGTCTGCTGACAGTGAGCTCACTCATGTGAGCTCCCCATCCCATAAGGGAAGAATCTTTGACCACTGTTATCTCCAACCAGGGTTGCCAAAAGGTTCCCCTATCATCACATTCTCCTTGCAGACCCACCACAGAATATCATTTGCAACGTTTCTCGGGACCTGAAGATCTGTCATCCTGCCTGAGAACTGTGACCATTGGTATCTGAGAGCTGACTGGCGGGGCTTCATCCTTAGGCAGGCTTCTGGCACCAGGAAAATGAAGGATGCAATGAGGCCCATTAACCTCCAAATAAATCAAAATCTTGAAGATGTTGGGCGTTCTGAAATCTTGGAACCATCTGAAAGATATGTTGAGCCATCAAATCGGGTGGTGAAGCCTTTCCCGAAGGACTACTCCAATGAATCACAGCTTTTGGGTAAGTGTCACCTGGGACATCTCAAATTTGAGGGAGAAGCCCAGTTTGCATAGAGAGTGGCAGGTGCTGTTTAGATGTTCCAGAGCCTTTTCAGGAGAACAAGCTCTGATCAGCCAGTCGTCTAGGTAAGAAAAGATGTGAATTCATCCCCTCCTTAGATCCGCTGCCATCACTGACATCAGCTTGGTGAAGACTCTTGGGCAGAGGTCAGCCCAAAAGGCAGTACCCGAAACAAAGTGAGAACTGCCAATGGCGAACCTCTGGTACCTCCTGTGCTTGGGAAGTATAGGCACATGAAAGTAAGCATTCTAAAGATAGCGTTGACACCATCCAGTCCTGGAGCTGAAGGGCCTTGAGGATCTGCGAAAGAGTGACCATATTGAATGTCCTTCCTGAGGAACTTGTTCAAGCGTCTCAGGTCTAAGATGGATTGTAGTCCTAGTCTTTCTTGGGAACCAGAAAATAAGCGGAGTACCAACATTGGTATTGCTTTGCTACATGTACCCCTTTCATGACACCTTTCTCCAGCAGGGAGAGAATCTACTGCAGAAGGAGCAGGTCTGGTTCCTAAAGAGATTGTTAGCTCGGGGGACAATCTGGATGCCTTTAAAAAAAACTGGGAAACAGAATGCTTGAGCTACTGTCTGCAGCACCAAAGCATTTAAAGCAATGTACTGGTATTCTTCTACATGCTGGTTCAACCTGCCTCCCACCGGAGTCCTGTGAGTAAAGTGGTCCGAGTGGTTTTGGGGCTGTGCAGAGGGTAGTGAGGAGGCGACTGCCTGAGCGATTCGTCCTCTATGGCTTTTAGCACCACGTGGAAATCTCCTTTGCCCTCTTTGGGCAGGCTGGCCTCTACCTTTTTGTCCAAAGAAGGAGTAGAAGCGAAGCACCCTCTCCAACCCTGGGAAGGCGGGTGTTGCTGTTGAGGTTAACGGATGGCTGCACCCAAGGAGTTTGCAGCTGCGTACGAAGCTTCAAGCCTCTCTAAGCTGTTGTCAGTGTTTGCCCCAGTTAAGTTTGACCCATCAAAAGGCATGTCAAGAACCCTAGACTGGACATCAGGAGCAAATCCATATTTGTGTAGCCATGCACACCTCCTTATGACCTCACTTAATCCTGTAGAGCGACCAACAACACAGTCCGATGCATCCAATCCTGATTGACGTGATTGGCATGTAGCTTCCTTATCATTTATGATGTTGTAGAAACCATCCCTCATCTCTCCCTCAGGAATATTATCAGCCGCTTGGGAGACTACATAACACAAAGTGAATGTATATTTGGCTAATGTGCAAGACTCATTAATGGCCAGGTGGGATGGATGGAAAAAGCAGCTACTGTAGATGTGGAAGTAGCCGCTTGTAACACAAAGGTCTCAGGAGTAGGGTGTTTGGCGAGAGAATCAGAATCAATAGTGGATGGCTTATATGTCTTACCAACTCCTTGTTGACATCAGGAGTTGTATTAGGCTTCTGCCAGTTTTCCAAGATATCAGCCCTCATTACAACTTTGCCGGTCCGGAAACAACAGTGGCGGTAAGCTTACTGCCACATTGTTTTCCTGACTGGCAAGTGCTAGTCTGCGGCCTGGTGCTGGTCTGCCCGCCAGCCAGGTTTGCCCTGGCGGTGAAACGACACCCGGCCGCAGACGTTCAAGGAAGCACTGTTATTAATGGTGCCGGTGCTTCCATGGTACCCATTCCCATTTGAGCCCTGTGGGACTCAAATGGGAATGGGGATTAACAATTGCTGCCGTTTCACTTACCGGACCGCCGGGCCTGTAATGCCCTGGTTATTCCAGCAAGTCAGCGGCGATGATTCATTACCGGTCCGGCGGCTACCTGCCGGTTTTTCCGGCACGGTTTCCGCCGGAATCGTAATGAGGGCCATTGTCTTTGACTGCAGAATGGAAAGGCACTATAGGTTCTTTGGGGGGTCCTTTGTCCAGAATATCTGCAAGGTCATCCTGTTCTATATGCTTTGCAGGACGTCCCCAAACCAAATACTCAGTGACTCTGTTCATCAATGTCCTGTAGTCAGAACTTGGATTAGCAGCTGAGTCTGGTGAAGCAAATTCCACTTTTGGAGAAGTGTCTAACCCACTGGTTTCTTTAAGACAAGTAACCAAGGCCTCTAAACAAGATCCCTCAGAAATGAGTTGCTCAGGGACATTGGGCATTCCAAAACATTTGTATGCAAAGGGTACAATGTCTTCATCCTTTTAGTCATCCTCAAATATTGATCCAAAGGACTTTAAAAGTATTTCTTTGACAGTGGTTAAAAACTGGAGCAGGGATTGGAGGATGTTGACTGGTTCCACGTCGAAGACCTCGACGTCGAGTCGTTCGATAATTAAGATGTGGAAGCCTTTGACTTCAGTGCTTCCTTTGCGGTTGTCACCACTCTGGTAGGCATCCCAGAGGGCTTCTGACCCGGGATTTTTGGGTGCACAAGTCGACGCATTTGACGATTTCTTGCCAGCTTCAGAATGCACAGTGGGATAGGTATGCTTTTTCGGCTTTTTTGAGTGACCAGGAGGGGCAGGCTTCCAAAAAACGTCCAATCTGCTGCTGAGGCAGAGTTGTCTGGGAAACGTACCTTTCGAATGGATTGTGTTCTCCCACGTGTTCCTCATCTACGACATTCGTATCTCGCCAGCTTTGCTGCTTTGGAAAAAAAAATTCTCTACAGAGGGGGCTGTGCATGAGGTCGTGGTGTCGATGTCCCTGGATGGTCTCCGTAGCGTGTTGACGTCACCAGCAGTATAAGTAGCTCGTGCCGCACTCGGTGGCTTCAGTTCCCTTTTTCCGATAGTTCCGCAATCAAGTTAACAGCGCACTTTGTATTTTCCTCAGGAAAATGTCATCTTCTTCGACCCCTTCCACTCCTAAAATGGGGTTTAAAAAGTGTATCGACTGCGGTTCTAAAATGTCGATCAGACCAACTGCCTTTGGTGTTTAGGTTCGGATCATCGAACCAGCGACTGTGGCTCCTGTCAGTCGATGACAGAGAAAGCTCTTCGTGAACAAAAAGGTAAATTGACGGTGGGGAGGGAAGCTTCGAAGCCTCTTTGAAGGCCTCTTCAAGAAGCATAGGAAGCCCGGTGAGTTGAAAGACTCGAATCGGCACAAGCACTCAGAGGTCTCGTTCTAGGAGTAGGTTGAGACGTTCTTTGTCTTCTTCCAAGAAGGCGAAGAGGAGACATAGTTCTCCCTCTTCTTCATCAGATACCTCTACTGAGGTGATACGATGTCCAACTAGGTCGGATTCCCCTAGAAAATGGGAAGAATTTAGAGTGCACATGATGAATGTCTTTGAGAATGCGGCCCCAACCTCCCCAAAGAAGCCTCGTAAGAGCCAGACCCCGGTCGTTCCTTTGGACGACGCAGGAAGGCCAGAAACGACTTCAGTTAAGACCAGTAGTAAGGTGAGACTCGACATTCTCGACCCGACATTAAAATGTCGAAGGTTCCTTGACAGTTTAATGATTTTCTGACACCGGCTAAGAAGCATGAACCGTCGAAGCTTTCGACGAGTTCGACACCATCGGCTTCGATTGCTTCGACGCCGAAGCCTAAGGAGTCATCAACGTCTTCGAAGATTCCTTCGATTCCTTCAAGGCAAATTCAAGAGGAAGGAAAAAGTTACACACCTTTACCAAGGTCAGAGGAGGAAAGCGCCTCAGAGGATATTTCTCCATTGGGAGTAAAATTTGGTACTAGGGATGTACCAGTGGAATTGATTTACCATGAGTCAAGAATAAGATCTTTATAACACCCTTCACTCTGCCAGTGGCATTGATACCTCACCAGAGTTAGAATTTCCAAAACCTGATCCTGCAGAACATGGAGACTCTGGGTACAGGAATCTGATGAACAGGGTTGCTGACTATGTATGGGTTGGGGTAGGTCATCACCAACCTTTGAACAGGATGATATGACCGACATCCTGGATCAGGCCCCCCAAAAGGACCCAGTTCTTCCATTTCATAGGGCCCTTCAGAGAACAGGGATGGCAAACTGGGAGGCTCCTGATTCTGGGTCAGCAGTCGTCAAGAACTTCCCCAGAACAATATAGACCAGCAAACTGTGACCCTGATTATCTTAGTAAGCACCCTACGCCTGAGAGTCTAGTGGTCCAAGCTGCAACTTCCACAAGACAATCAGCCTATCCATCTATTCCCCCGGTTAGAGATGATAAAAAAGTGGAAGCTTGGGCTCGCAAGGTGTTTACCTCGGGCAGTATGGCCCTTAAGTCTGCTAATGTTAACTGTACACTGGCCAGGTTCACTCATACCCTGTGGGATTGTTTTATGGCAGAGGCTGAACATATTCCAGAAGGCGATGAAAGGGAAGGCTTTATGAATATTGTTAAAGATGGCAAGGAGGCAATGGGAGAGTGTCTCCAATCAGGACTGGATACTGCTGACAGCATCAGCAGATCCATGGCTGCAAGCACAATACTGCACAGATTTGCATGGTTGAGGAAGTCGGAGTTTGTACTGGATGTGCAGGCCAGACTACTCCACATGTATTTCGACGGCTCGAGGCTGTTCGGCAATAAAGCTGATGAGAGCTTGGAGAAACTGCAGACCTCGAAGGCGGCACCTAAGTCACTTAACGCCTCTATGCAACAGCTTCAAAACCTTATTTGGGCTCATCTTCCTGGAGAGGTCGTTCTTTTCGATACTACTCATTTGGTAGAGGAAGAGGACAGGCCTCACAGAAAGGTAAAAGAAATGTCACTGGTGGAAGAAGAGGAAGCGGTGCGAAATCAGCCTCAGCAGTGGCATCTTTACCCTCAGCTGCTCCTGTAACCGCCTCCAAATCGCTCTGAGACCTTGTCACACAAGACCCCGGTGGGAGGCAGAATCTCTCGGCATCTGAACGAATGGCAGGGCATTACTTCAGATTCTTGGGCACTGGAAACAGTAGCTCAAGGTTACTGCTTTCCCTTCCTAAGAAGGCCTCAGAACCATCCACCGGGAACCAACTCTGTCAAAATTCCAGATCCGCTCCTGTTGCACGAAATTTTAACCCTACTAGAGAAAGGTGCAATAGAACATTTACCTGTAGAGGAGAGGAACAAGGGTTGGTTTCCCCCTTACTTTCTCATCCCAAAGAAGGATGGAGGATTGAGGCCCATCTTGGACTTAAGAAACTCGAACAAGTTCCTCAGGAAGGACAAGTTCAAGATGGTAACCCTTTCTCAAATATTTCAGGCTCTCCAGCTCCAAAACTGGCTGGTATCATTGGACGTTCAGGATGCTTCCTTTCATGTGCCAATCCATCTCAAGCACAGAAAGTACCTGAGATTTGCGGTTGGCGGTTCTCACTATAAGTTTTGAGTTCTGCGATTCGGGCTGACCTCTACCCCGAGGGTTTTCACCAATCTGATGGCGGTAGTGGCAGTGAGTCTCAGGAGAGGGGGGGGATTCACGTCTACACCTACCTGGACGATTGGTTGATGAGGGCACGTTACCCCAAACGGGCTCGCGAACATCTCTCAATCACCTGCCACTCCCTACACAGACTGGGCTTCTCCCTCAATTACAAGAAGTTCCATATGGTACCATTCCAAAGACTCCAGTTTATCGGAGCAGTCCTGGACACTTCCTCAGGGAAAGCCTCGACCTCCCGAGGTGAGAGATCATCACATTCTGCAGATGGTAACAAAGTTCCAGAATGCTCAGCATCTGCCAGCCTTCGATTTTCTGAGGTTGCTCGGTCTCATGGCATCTTGCATTTTTCTGGTGCCAAAGGCCCGACTGAGGATGAGATCCCTTCAATGGGCCATAAGAACTGAATATGATCTTCTGCAAGTTCCGAGCACAATTGTTCAGGACCTTCTATTGTGGGCTTGCAACAACAGTATCCTCAAAGGGGAATCTTTTTGGCAGGCATGGCCGGAGATGACAGTAGTGACAGACGCCTCACTCACGGGGTGGGGAGCCCACACCAACAATTTGACAATCAGCGGTCGTTGGTCTCCATCGGAGTCCAAACTGCACATCAACCTTTTAGAGCTGAGCTGAGGGCAATCAGACTAGCACTGAAGGCCTTCCTGCCCTCTGTACGGGGAAAGAATGTCCTGATTATGACGGACAACATAGTGGCCATGTACTTCCTCAACAAGAGAGGCTGCGTACGGTCACTACCACTGTGCACAGAAGCAATGCAGCTCTGGTTGTGGACAATACAAAAGGAATATTTCTGTCGGCAGTTCACCTAGCCGGAGAGCAGAACACGGCGGCGGACGCTCTGAGCAGGCAGAGCACAGTCTCCCACGAGTGGGAACTAGCTCAGGAGGTTCTTCAAAAGATCTTCACCCTTTGGGGGATCCCCTCAAGGGGATCTGTTCGCGAACTGTGCCAACCGGAAGTGCGAACTGTACTGCTCAAGGTAATTTCCTCTGAGAGGAGCTCTAGAAGACACATTCCTGGTGGACTGGGAGTTCCCACTTCTGTATGCGATTCCTCAAGTCCCTGTGATTCCTCACGTAATCAGGATCTTGAGAAAGTTCGGGAAACACATGATCCTAATTGCCCCGGATTGGGCCAGGAGGATGTGGTACCGGACCTTCTGGAATGTCCATTTGCCCTCCAATACGTCTTCCACTAAGAGAGGATCTTCTGTCGCAAGAGCAAGGTCAGGTTCTCCAGCCAGAGGTAAAGACACTCAACCTTCACACATGGCTTCTGGGAGGTTGAGATAGAAGGATTGGGACCTCCCAGGCGACGTAATGGAGATTTTACTTTCGGCCAGAAGGCCAGCAACTAAATCCCTGTACCGGTGTCATTGGAATAAATTCAGTAACTGGTGCAAGGATAAGAATGTGGACCCTTTTCAATGTGGCACTGCTATGGTGTTTTCTTTTCTGCAACATTTGGCCAATCTGGGGCTCAAGGTTGGAACAGTAAAGGGTAACTTGGCAGTGCTTTCCATTTTTAAGCGCTCCTTAGAAGAGGTTTCCTATTTCAAAATTCCATTGATTATCCAATTTTTGAAGGGGCTTACCAACGTGTACCCTCCAGTACCATTTCATGTCCCTTCTTGGGATTTAAATCTTGTATTGAAATTCCTGACTTGTATACCTTTTTGAGCTTCTACATTCCTGTCCTTTAAGGCTCTTAACACTTAAAACTGCCCTTCTTGTGGCTTTAGCATCAGCCCACTGGTTAGTGAATTACAGGCTCTCTCATGTAAACCTCTGTATACTACCTTTTACAAAGACATGGTGGTACTTAGATTTAAACCTTCTTTCTTGCCGAAAGTAGTTTGACTTTCACTTATCACAAAAACTTCCAACATTCTACCCTCCTCCTCATTTGGGCAAAGAAGAGGAGATTTACACAGACTGGACCCAAAAAGGACTCTGAGTTTTTTATCTCAAGAATGTCAAAATTGCTCCAGGATGACCAACTTTTCGTGGGTTATACCGGTCATAAATTGGGGTTAGCAGTGACAAAACAAACTATATCTCACTGGATTACTTTGGCTATTGTGGAGTGTTACAGATTAGCCGGGAAAGACCCGCCATAAGGGCTTTGTGCCCATTACACAAGGGGTATGGCAACTTCTGCGGCTCTTCAGAGGGGTGTCCCTGTAGTTGATATCTGTTCAGCTGCAACATGGGCATCAATCCATACTTTTGTTAAGCATTACTGCTAAGATGCGTCTTTGTCCCATGAGGGATTGGTTGCAAAAGCTGTACTTCATTCTATCCAAGATAAAACTAAATAGTACTCAAATCTCCTAAATTACCACTGCTATGGGAGTCTATCATAGATGAGGAATACGTGGGAGGACACAATCCATTCGAAGAACAAGTTACTTACCAACTGTAACGTTCTTTCGACTGGATGTTCCTCCCACGTATTCCTCATCGCCCCTCCCATCCTTCCCCGCTGTACAATTTACATGGTTTACACCTTACTTTTACGAAGAGCTTACAGTCTGGGGCACGACTGAATGTTTAATAGTTTATACGAAAAAACAGAACTGAAGCCAACGGGCGCAGCACAAGCTACTTATACTGCTGGTGATGTCGACACGCTACAGAGACCATCGAGGAACATCGACGCCACAAACTCGTGCACAGCGCCCTCTGCTGAGAAATCTTTTTTGCGAAGCTGGCGAGATACTAATTTCATAGATGAGGAACAAATGGGAGGAACATCCATTTGAAAGAACGTTACAGTTGGTAAGTAATTTGTTCTTCTATTGTCGGGTGAGGAGTCTGATGATGAAGAACAATGGTGTCTTTGCTTTGACGCGAATCACTCCTTGACCTCAACCGCTTAGTGTTTGAATTGTTTCTTAGGCCTTTGAGGTGACCGAAGTAGGGTGAGTTTAGACTTCCTACTTCAAGGCCTTGTTAGTCATGAACTGACAGTAGCCACAGTCGTCAACGTTGTGCTCCTTACCGAGGCATCAGAGATATATTGTGTGCGGATCTGTGATCGACATCTTCGTGTCACAGTCTGCACACCTATTATACCCTGTCTTCGGGGTAGACCTACTGGAAGAAAAGTACTGCATTGCTGAGGCACACTAAACTTTTCTGAAGCGTACTGTGCATGTGGAAAAATGGAACTGAGACAACAGGCGTTGTGCAAGCTATTTTAAACCACAGTCTGCGTCACATCAGAGCGCAGTGATTGAAGCCTCTGAGGGACATAGACCCGATGCCGCAGTTCGCCCTTTGCTGTCGAAAAAGTTTTCCAACTACAAGCAGGATATCTGTGTATACCAAAGAGGAGGAATCCTTGTGAGGACAAAATCCACTAGAAATTGGAGGTACTTTAAGAGTAAAATCATTATTGGTGTGCATTCTCTCTGAGACAAAGTAAACACTTGGAACAATTTTTGGTGGTGTTATCGTTTTGCATTTTTATTTTCATTGCGAAGTGTTGCTATATAGTGCGACTCATGCCAGATGGGTGGTCTCTTCAACTTGGTTTTGGAAGAAGGTGGTAAGGGATGGCATGGTTAGTGCAAGGATGCGGACTGGCAGGTTTGAATCCTGATGTAAGTACAGACTGAAAGAACCCCTATTCTGCTTGTTGGTTTGTTTCTAACGGTTCCTGGTGAGCTAATTTGGGCAGTATCTGCATCTAATGGGGAGCTCCAGCTGTTATTTGCCTACTTGACTCATTACGAACAAAGGTCTACCAGGAAAGCGGCTTGGATGGGAAGTTGTGTGGTGTTTGTGTGGTAATAATGATCCAGAGTTGCACAGAGGATGCTCTTCAGGGCTTCTGTGGTGTTTAGTGTGGTTTGGTGAGGGGTACTAGCAGGCTTTCAGATGCAGAGTTTTGTTTGTGGCAAGCTGTGTGTGTAGTACTAAAAGTTAGGAAGAAGAAATGAAGAGCAGGTTAGTGGAAAAGGGAATCCTGCATTGATGATATTGTTCAGGGCAAGGGATATTGGCTGGCCTTGGTCTATTCCGGTTGGTAAAAATTGGGTTGATATTTCAGACATGTTCTCGTAGAAAGTTCTCTAGAAAGTGACAGTAGCAACACAGTTGTACTTGAGAAGGGTGCCAGCCCAATTGCAGCTGGTTTATGGAGGGCACACTGTAGTCTTCTAGTAATTGCTGGCTCTGCTTAAACCTATCCTCCATGAGTTGTGTACTATGTGCATAAAGGGGGTAGGGATTGAGAACTACCCAATTGGGGCCAGCCTCCGGAGCGAGTGCACCATTGCAGGTGTGCCCGTGGAAATGTTTTGGTGGCCCATGTTTTTTGTTGGGGGGGGGGGGGGGTGCCTGGATGGGATTGACCCTATGAGTGCGGCCTTCAGGGCATGCAGATCCACGCAGATCAGCACTGTTTTCTTTGCGGTCTGGTGAACAGGTTGAATGGATTTTGTAATTCTCCGTGTTGCAAAGTCGCCAGGGTACGGTGTTCCATAGATTAGGTGGCAGGACTGAGAAGGAGGAGTTTCCTTTGTGTTTTTTTTTTGAGACTGAGGTCTGTTACTAGAGCAAATTCACTGGAATGAGCATGCCAACAGCCACCTATGAGATTAACTTATTTGTAGTTGTTTCTGGACCCGTGCCGTTGACACATTGGCCAAACGTTTTTTAATCAGATTAATTTTACTTGGAGCCAATGTATGGCTTGGAATGCCAGGGTAATGCATTTCATCTTTCTAGTCTCAGGAGGAGTCTTTTATTTTAACAAGTAGTATGTGAGGCTTAGATAAACACTGTTGTTGTTATGCAGTGTTTAGTTTGCTAGAGTGGCATTACTCCACCTTGATATATTAAATGTTTGTTAAATATATGAATTAATAATCAAAAGAATTTATCTGTCTCTTCAGTTATTTAAAATGTATATTATTTTGTTTTATTAGGCTGTCCCCATTAATTGTCTATCTGGTCATGATTTTTGTCATGTATTATTCCTTTATTGACTTTCCCCTAAAATATCATCAAAAGATTTCGAATAAAGAATGTATATTCTGCCACGTGTGACAGGGGCCCTGATCCAGCCCTGTCAGGGGTGGGTGGGAGCCCGACCCCAACGACCCTGGGTGCCAGGGAATGTGTAGATGGGCCTCCTACCATCATCTCCTTACCAGTTAAGACTGTACCATTGCAGGACCTGGCATTGCGCTGCAAAACATCCTCACAAGAAAGACCACAGACCAGCAAAGGAGAAGGGTCAGCTGTGAGGGGACTTATCATCCAGGTGTCCAGGACACGGCCATCGCTTTTGGATCCAGTTCCTGGAGGTGAACCAGTGCTGGAGAATCACCTTGGTTTAGTTTAGTTTAGTTTAGTTTATTTATTTGTACCGCGCACCGAACCCTGGGGTAGCTGGGCGCCGGAGACTTAAAAACAGTTACAGCATGGCAAAAATATACAGTACAGATTGTGATAAAACAACAACGGTGTAGTAGACCGGGTTACAGGTGGTCAACAGAGGCAAGCAGAGAGGAAGTGCATTAAGCGGCGTTTTTGTTGGAAAGCCATGTTTTTGTTTTGGCTCTAAAAGTCCAAAATGAGGGTTCTGCTCTAAGGTGTGGTGGCAAAGCGTTCCATAGTTTGGCAGCTAGGACCGGGAAGCTGGCGCCGCCTGCTTTTTTTAGAGAGAATTTGGGAACGGAGAGGCAGTGTGCGTATGGTGTTCTAGTTGGTCTAGTTGAGGTGTGATTGTGGAACTTGTCTGCCAGGTATTTGGGTGCGTCGTTAGAGCGGCATTTATGGACGATGACGAGGGATCTGAGGGAGATTCTGTCTCGTACTGGGAGCCAGTGAGCATCTTGTCTGAAGCTGGAGATGTGGGCGTTTCGTGGGATACTGCGGGCTGCTCTGATGGCATTATTTTGCAGTACCTGTAGTTTGTTCAGGTTGTGTTCTGATGAGCCAAGAAAGAGGGTGTTGCAGTAGTCAATTTTTGAGAGCACTAACGCTCTGGCTAGTGTAATGCAGCTAGAGGGTGATAGGAAAGGTTTGCAGGCGTTGATGAGCTTATTGGTGTAAGCTGTTGAAGAGGCAGTTGCGTTCACCTGTCTTTTGAGTGAGAGAGTGGAGTATAGATAAACCCCAAGGGTTTTAATTTCTTTGGCTACTGTGATTAGGTTACCGTCAATGTTGATGGACGCGTAACGGGGGTCTAGTTTGTTTAGCCGCGGTTGGGAGCCGACAATGAGGAGCTCAGTTTTCTCATCGTTGAGGCATAGGCCGTGCTCTGCCATCCAGGCTTGGATCTCTAAATAAAGGTTGTTGATTTTGGTGGAGTCCTCGACGTAGCACCCTGATAGGGTGATGAGAACCTGGGTATCGTCAGCATAGTTTGTGTAAGTGACACCTAGATTATCTAGGCGGTCAAACAATAGCTTTGTGAAGATATTGTATAGAGTCGGCGAGACGCACGAGCCTTGAGGAACGCCGCAGGTGATGGGGACAGGGAGTGCTGATGCCCCTGGGGAGAAGACCCGGGTGGTTCGGTTGGTTAGGAAGGACTGGATCCAGGCAGTCGCCTGGTTAGAGAAGGCCGCTGAGGTCCTCAGATGTTCTGTGAGGATCTGATGGTCGACGAGGTCGAAGGCAGCTGATAGATCTAGTAGTAGGAGAATGGCTAGATTACCCTTGTCCTTTGCCTCGTCCATCTGGATTTTTAGGTCCAGTAGGGCTGACTCTGTTCCATGCCTTGGCCTGAAGCCGGATTGTCTGAGACCCAGGAGATTGTTGTCTTCCAGGTGCTTCTGTATTTGCAGGTAGGCCACTCTGTCTAGGATCTTCAGGATGTAGGGAACGGTGGTGATTGGCCTGTAATTAGTTGGGTTATTGGGGTCTAGATTAGGTTTTTTTAGAAGTGGCATGACCCAGGCCTCCTTGAGGCTACTGGGCACTGAGCTTGATTTGAAGGATGCATTGATGAGGGCTGTTATGAAGGGGGCCAGAGTGTTGGCGCCTTCTTGGATGATGGGGGCTGGGCATGAGTCCCCTTGGCATCTAGAGGGCTTGAGGCCCTTAATGATGCTTTCTACTTCTTTAGTGGAAACTGGTGAGAAGGAGAAGGGGGGGCAGGTAGGTGTTTTGGGGGTGGTGGGCGGAGGGCGGTTTGTTTTTTTGGATAGGCTGAGCTTTTTCTGTTCGATTTTGGATTGTAACATGGTGATTTTGTCTGCAAGGGCTTTTTGAATCCTCTCACACCAGTCTGCATCTTTCACGCAGGTTTCAGCCAGAGTGGGGGGGGATTCGAGTTCCCTAAGGATATTGAAGAGCTCTTTTGTTTTAGATTTGGCGTTCTCAATTCTGTTATCGTATGTCTCTTTTTTGGCCTTAAGGATAGCAGTTTTGTAGGTGGTGGCTGCTATCGAGAGTTGAGTTTTGTTGGAAAGGTTGGGCGTTTTTCTCCAGGTGGCTTCTGCGGCTCGTTTGGAGTTTCGGAGGATTTTTAGCTCTGGTGTGAACCATTTGTTCATATGGGCTGCCGGTTTGGCTTTGGTGAGTTTGAGTGGGGCGATGGTGTCTATTGCTGATTCTAACGTTTTGTTGTAGAGGTCAGCGAGTTTCTCTGCATCTAGGTTGGCGTAGTTTGTAGGGGTACAGATATTGTCTATAAGTGGGCAGAGGTTTTGTAAAGTAATGTTGCGGTTGTTTCTGGTGAGGGTTTGGGGGATGGTAGGGGTTGGAAAGTTTGGTTGTGATTTCCCTTGTATGGAGAAGGAGATGGCGTGGTGGTCAGACCAAGCAGTTTGCTCGTTTTTTGTAATGGTCGTAGAGCAGTTGAGATCCGCTAGCCAGTCCAGGGTCCTGCCTTTGTTGTGGGTAGGGTCTGTGATTCTGAGCTTGAACCCTAGTTGGGAGATGGTGCTTTCCAGGGAGAGCGCATTGGTATCGTTTGGGTCGCCGAGACCGAGGTTGAGGTCACCAAGAAGGATAGTTTGAGATCCTGTTTTGGTGTTGGTGGTCAAGAGGTCAGATATCTCTTCCTCAAATGTGGTGATGGGGCCTGGAGGTCTGTAAAGGAGGTGTAATAGTATGGTTTGTGTGGCAGAGAGTTGGAGCTTAGCTGACAGAAGTTCTGCAGAACGGAAGCTAGGCGGCGGGATTAATCTAAGTCCAAGGGATGTTTTAGCGATGAAGGCTACTCCTCCTCCTTTGCCTGTGTCCCGGTCTTTCCTTAGTATTGAATAACCTTCTGGGATGGCGAGGGATAAGGCTGGGCCTGCTGCTTGGTGCAGCCAAGTTTCAGTGATAGCCAGGAAGTGTAGATTGTTGACAGAGATGAAGTCTGCGATATCTAGCGCATGGGCGACCAGGGAGCGGGCATTGACAAGGGCGCCCTTGATTAGTGGTTGTTCAGATGTACTCAAGGGGGCTGATTGGGTGATGTTCAAAGTTTGAGTGGAGTTTGCTTGAATGTGTGCGGGATGAGAGGAGTGTTTTTTGGCGAGTGTTTTAGGGGTTATGAACCGAGAGCCGAGTCTCAGGTTTCTGTCTTTTAATGTGCATGGGTTCCAAGGAGTGGGTGGATTTGCTGGGCCTTTGCTGGGTCTGTGATGGGTTCTGGCGCCAAGTCTAGAGTTCCGATCGGAGGGAATGAGGGTAGTGTTACGGGAGTTAGTTGGGTTAGCTAATGTGGAGGTGTTGTGGTCGATGGTATGGCATGATGCTCTCATGTTGATGGGGTTCTGCTTATGGACAGCTAGGTGAGTATTTGCTGCGACATGCAGAGCGTGTGCATGTCTATGGGTGGGATGGGCGGACTTGGTATCCGGGGGGAAGGCTGGTGTAGTGGGCAGGAATGGTGTAGGGCAGGTGATCGGGTGGTGTCTTGGGCAGGCGGGTCTGACTAAACCATTATTATGGGCTAGGTAACTGTTGCCAGTGCAGGGTATGTTACTTTGCATGACACAGAAAGGGAACATGATCGTAGTCAGGTAGGGTAACATGCTAGGGCTGAGGTGATGTGCAGAGGGGTGGTGTGTAAGGGGCATTGGCGGTATAGGTGGGGCGCAGCACAATGCGAATGAGGTCTAGGCGACCATAGGCACAACACAATGCAGGTGGGGTCTAGGCGACCATAAGGCACAACACAATGCAGGTGGGGTCTAGGCGACCATAAGGCACAACACAATGCAGGTGGGGTCTAGGCGACCATAAGGCACAACACAATGCAGGTGGGGTCTAGGCGACCATAAGGCACAACACAGTGCAGGTGGGGTCTAGGCGACCATAAGGCACAACACAGTGCAAGTGGGGTCTAGGCGACCATAGGCACAACACAATGCAGGTGGGGTCTAGGCGACCATAGGCACAACACAATGCAGGTGGGGTCTAGGCGACCATAGGCACAACACAGTGCAGGTGGGGTCTAGGCGACCATAGGCACAACACAATGCAGGTGGGGTCTAGGCGACCATAGGCACAACACAGTGCAAGTGGGGTCTAGGCGACCATAGGCACAACACAATGCAGGTGGGGTCCGGGCGCCTAGGTGCTAAAATGCGGGGTTTCCGGGGTTTGGGGGTGAGATAGCCTATGGTAAGACAGGGTTTTCCCCTTATTTTGTTTATCCAACCAACCATAAATTTTAGGATGCTCTGAGGCCCCAACCCCCTCAACCGCACCCCTTTTTTTTACACAAACACAGGACCGAGGAAGAAGGTGGCTGAGAGTAACAACATTCACTTTCACACATCGTACTGGACATGTCCCGCTAATCAGCTCAGGCACTTGTTTCCAAGTGCATACACCGGATACTAATTACTTCTCCTAACACAAATAAAAGGCATAACCCAAAGACACACTCTGAGCAGGGCAGAACACGAGTACACGCAGAACTTCCGGGAGCAAGGCAAACCTACTGGTGCAGAGCGACGGACCAAGGGGCGAGAGCAGCCGGTCAAAAACCCCAACAGTTCCTTACCGGAGGTCCGACAGGCCGTGGAAAGCACGTGGAGAAGGCCTGATCCCACAAGTGAAGACTGCATTGTATTTCAAGGATGCCTGCGACCCTCCCGGGTGAATGGCAGAGTTGAGGAGGCGAGGCCAAGCCTCTGGTTCTAACCTTGACTCGTGAATTGGATATCGCTAAACCAAGAAAGATGCACACAGCCGGCTAGTTGGACAGCGACCTGAAAGACTGGTGTAGACTGGTGTGTGTTAAAGTTTGAGATCGCAACATTTTATCACAATTGAAGGCTGCACATGTGTGAGTGAGACGTGAGGAAAGGCAGACCTGTGAATGAACTTTGAAGTAAAAGACAGCTGCAAAATCAGTGTTACTTAGTATCTGATACTGATACTAAGTAATAGAGTGGTCCAGCAAAAGGAAGTAGCCCACTCGAAAGTCTCAGTGAAAAGTAAATTGTTCGAAGCGAATGAACAGCAAAAGTGAAATACTGAGGTTTAACTGCTAGAGAAGGGTGGAGTGAAAGTTTAACTGTAAACTGTGAGTCAAAGTGTTCCTGCAGTGGTCTGAAAAGTAAACCACGCACATTCAAAGTCTTTGACATCCAAAAGTGGTCCGAGCCCGACAGTGGGAGACTGAAGTGAATTAAGCTTGGGGAAGGGAGTCCCCTGGAAAGTTTGTGTTGAACCTTATCGTGAGAGTCCGGGGCCCGGCTGAGGGGGACCTTCGAAACTGTGGTGAAAGGTCTGAGCCCGACAGGGGGACCTTTGTGAACTTTTTGGTTGAAACATTTTTTTGAAGTCAAGAAAAGAAACTTAAACGTGGAAGGGCAGACAGGCCTCGAGCCTTACTTTGTGAGGTCTAACGTGGGGAGGAGAGCTGGCTCAACCACATTTTCATTTGAACACTGATTTTTCCTTTTGCATACATTTCTCCTTTTGTAAACTTTTTTTGTACAAGAGATGGGGCCGGCATTAGGTTTTGTTAGCATAGGCCATTTTGATTTGACAAACTCCACTAGGACTGCGTTATTTATTATTTGATGGTCAAAACTACTCTCAACTTAGTTATAGGGCAGAACAGGAGATTTTCCAACGCCAACAATTTCAATAAAGGGATTTTACAAATTGTACCCATTGTGTCAGTGTCATACTTGTGATTCCATGCCCCCCCTTCAAAGCTCACCAAAAGAAACTCCCTAATACAGCAAAGCCGTGTAGAAAAGGGGCTAGGGGGTAAACTCCATTATGTAACCTCCCAAGCCTTCCCCTGTCACGCCCCTTAAGAGCAAGGTAAGCCATTGGTAGGGTAAGTGGCCAATCCAGAGAGGGCGAGGGATATATAAAAGGGAATTTTGGAGTTGTTTGGTGTGGGCTGCAGTTGTTTGAGGACCGGCGGCGGAGGACGTTGTCTGAGAGGCCAGAGGAGGCGACAGTGACTGGAGTGCAGAAGCAATTGTTAAGGAGGAGGTCTGTGGAGTGTTTGTGTGAGAGCGGGGAGAGTGTGAGTAATAGAAGTAGAGTAGGAGTAGTGGTAGTAAGAAACAAGTAAAGTAGATAGTGAGAGTAGCGAGTAATTGAGATAAGAGGTAGAGTGCTAATTTTTAGTAGAGATTGGTAGTAGTGGAATAGGAATAGTACTAGACGGAGAGTGGGTAGAGTGACAGTGAGTGTGAAAATAGGAGTAGCTATTGGTTTAGAGGGCGAGGAAGGAGGGAAGAGACAATAACAGAGACCAGTAGTTGGAGGTATGAACTTTATTAAGGACAGGAGTAGGAAAGAAAGTAAGATACAAGGGTGGGAGTTGGAAGGCAGAGTGACATGATGGAGGGACATTGACTTGGTGGGAGGAGAACAACTCGAGACCGGTATAGCGATGTGTCAGGTTCGCGAGGGTCTGAAAGGAGAGTGATGCTGGGTGGAAGAAGGCACCATATATTACTCCCTGAGACTATTAAGAGGGGATAGGTGAGTGACAGAAGATTCCTAGGGAGTCACACAACTTATTAGGACTACCACCACCAGTCTCAGAAAGAGAACGGACAGCTAGGTGTTACAGTTGGCAAACAATAACATCCCTGATAAGGATGCCTGAGCTAGGGAGGAGGAAAACCTGGGGAAAGTTGAGCCAGAGAGGGACGGCGCTAGCGCCAAAAAAACCCAAACCCTGAGAACCAGAGAAAATGTTCTTGCTGGATATCAAACCAGTCTCTAAATCAAAAATAAACCCCATTGGACTTCGTCATCAGAGTCGGCGTGGTACTTTCTAGCAGGCCACCCTGTCACACGCTAGTCTGGGAATATAGGAGTCAACCAGTTGATTTGGGTGATAGAATGTCAGCGGTAGATATTCTACAGCTTTTACCAGTTTGTGTTTGTTAGGTTAATGCAATGATTGACTAGGCTGGCTAGGAATATGATGATCACGTGACTATAGAACAGTAGTTGGACAAGTTGGCCCTCAGGGGTACAACAATAGATTGTGTTTTGTCTTTTGAATAGATCTTTCTTTTAAGTGTATCTCCAAAAGGCCCACTTTCTTCCGAATGGCCTTCAATGCCATCTTTAACTCTGAAAAATGTACTTTACATTCTGGAATCAATAACATGGGAACTGTGAGGAATCATTTAGTCAATTTCTTGTGTCTGCGGATGGTGAGGAAGGGGACAACATACATTTTAGAAGTAGAAAGCTGTAGTCGTAGTGCAAAAACGTGCCTGCAAAAACGTGCCTGCAAAAACTATGGTGCCACTGCCTCGGTCTCTATATTGTTCTATTCCTAAGGCCATGTTATATTGATGAATCCACGAAGAGCCACCAGTAACTATAAACTCTTTATTCCACATTCTTCCTCAATCGGTTGCTTCATCCCCTTCATATGACATCATATTCTGTCTTCCATTCTCACAGCAGACATAGAGCGGACATCACATCCCAACCATCGGCCTCATTTGGGGGCGCAGTTTGCAACTCTTGCGGACTCCGTTGCGGTTCCATGTCATTTCATTGCAGGATGTTTTTTCGCTGTTTTTTTTTTTACAGAAGATTTGCTTATGAAAAAGCAAATTGATTTTTTAAAAAAGTTTTTGGGGGGTGCCCCCTCCTAATCCCCCACCCGCTTTATTTTTTTATATATTCCCGAACACCCACACGCAATTTATATATTTTTCTATCACACCAAAAAATGCATGCCTGTCTAGAGAATGCAATGAGTGGATGTAAGAGATGGTGTGAGTGAGTGACTGGTGGGTGAATGAGTATGAATGTGGTAGTGTGTGTTTCAATGTTGTGTGTGGATGCCTGTGTGGTGAATAGGTGTGAATTAATGTGAGAGGATGTATGGGTGAGTGACCACTGGGTGGAAGGGGATGGATCTGTGCGTGCAAGGCCAATGGAGACTGGGGAGCACTAGAGCATTTTTGACACATGCTTTATTGACTATGCATGTTTTACTGGTATTTTTGGGCAAAGCCAAGTTCATGTGTGTCATTACCTGGCTAGACTGGTATTTTTGTGCAGTCAGTCTAGCCATTGCTTACTGTGGCATGACATTTATTACTCTGCATCTTTAAAAAAGCAAGCATGATAAGGAGTGTTACCTCGCTAGACTGATGTTTTGGTGTAGCGGTCTGTATATTTTTTACTGTAGCGTGACTTTTTATTAACTGAGCATCTACGATGAATCAAGCATGAAAAGTGTTCTTTTGTGTCTAGACTGGCTTATATTGGAACCAGTTTGAACAGGTTTTCATATTGTGAAATGTCACTTTTAATGGCCAACCCAACCAGAGTATGTTCTTACATAGGAGTACTGGCATATATTGGCAGAGCCGGTGTTGTGCCCAGTACCAGTAATGATACTACGAAAGAAATCTTAAAGCAAACATGCATATGGTCTTATGTGGGAATACTAGCATATGTTGGCGGAGCGAGTCTGGAAATGTTAGGGCACAGCCAGCATGAATTTTTTTATTTTTTATACTGACATATATTGCAGGGACCGGCATGATAATGCATTGGGAAATGCCCTGTGATTTGTTTGGTGACTTGCATCTATTGTACTTTTTTTTCAGGATTTACCCTACACTGTACAAAACCGATTGTTGGCCTTTTACCCAAATTTTCACAGAAAGTGTTCTGTGTAGTGCACTATTTTAACCTATTATTCAAAACATTTTCTCAGGGGAAGGTGAAGAATCCCCCCTGGCCCCCGAAACCCATTTTCTTTGATCAGTCGCAAAAACACACACTTGTGGCAAATATTTAAACCCTCCAAAAAAACTCAAAAGCCACATTTGTGGAACCGGCACTGCCCCCTTCTTTCTACGCTACGTGAAACATGTATGCTTTGATTAAAAGCATATTTACTTCTTTCACTAACAATAGTGCATGCCCCTGCAGCGGCATAATCATCATGGACATTGTGCACACATGGTGGTCAGGGCCGGCTCAGGGTGTGGCATGCCCTGTGCTTCAAGGAACTTGGGTGAGGGGGAAGGGCACAGCATGGCTTGCAAGGGGTTCCCCACATTTTGTGCTACACCATTGTCTGACAAAGGGATAGTATGCAGTTTGCACCTTGAAGTATGGCAGTGATTCCCCTGGTGAGAAGCAACTTGTGGGTTTTTTCAATTTAAATTTTAAAAGTGCCACTGAATTTCGTGTCCTCTGGCACCCAGTATTACACTTAGGTAATAATCTATGGGGGAGCTTTGGTAAGTTGAAATAACCTTTCCCAGGTATTCTACTCCAGCAAAGCAACATTATCAGGTGCACTCCAGACCAGTCTAATAGGTTTCTTCTGTCATAGTGGTAGCTGACTCATAGATACATTTATAAACAGGGAATTATGTTGATACTAAATCTTGGTCAATAATTTAATTTTCAGGCCTTGCTAACAGCAGCGCACGCCTCCCCAGGTCAGTGCTTATTTGGCTTGTTTAACACAGCAACGCCACAGATAACAAGCACTTCAAATGGATTGTGTACTCCCACGTATTCCTCATCTTAGATATATTCAGCAGCTTGCTGCTTCTTCGGAAAAAACATTCACCAGAGGGCGCTGTGCTCGAGGCCACATAGCTTGCTCCCTCGAAGGCCGCCGTCGAGCATCAACGCCATCCGTCGTATAAAGGGCTCGAGCCGCACCCATTGGATTTAGTTCTGTTTTTTCTGAGCTTCTGCTTCGTGCTTCGAAATGGCACGTCAGTTTTCTCATCAAAAATGTCTTCATCCTCAACTCCGACAACGCCCAAGATGGGTTTTAAAAAGTCTGAAATGTGGAAGAAAGATGTCCATTACGGATCCTCACCGCAACTGCCTTTGGTGCCTTAGTCCTGATCACAGAGTCGACGAGTGCGGGTCGTGTCAGGCGATGTCGAACAAGGCTCTTAAGGAACACCAAGGTAAGCTATCGGTGGGAGAGGAGTCTTTCAAGTCAGCAAAAAGACTAAAAGACTCGGGAGAGTCGATAAAAAAATCTTGTCATGAGCCGAGGCGGTTGAGGTCGAAAAAGTCGCTCGAGGAAGTCTTCTTCCTCTTCATCTAAAAAATCAAAAAAGCGACGTCACAGATCTTCGTCCTCTTCTTCCTCCTCACCTGACAGAAGGTTAATTTCTTGTACTTCTAAGCAGGATTCCCTAAAAAAATGGGAGGCCTTTAGGGCTTCAATGCTAAAGATTTTTGAGAAGGCGGCCCGACCCCCTCTAAAATGTTGCGTGAAGAGCATGCGCCTGTCCACTCTAAAATTGACAGAGGTAAATCTAAAACGACACGCGCTAAATCTGACAAAAAAAAACGAGGGCGTCCTCGGAGGATGATTCTCCAGCGCCTCATGAAACAATACAGAAACCTCCGGTGCACAAATCGAGGTTGACAGAGGACAAAATGGCGTCCTCATTGTCAAAGTCCGGTATCGACTCAACACGTCCTTCGATGACTTCATCGAAGCCAAAGATGGCGTCGATACCTTCGGCCTCGGCGTCGAAGACTTGCTCGAAGACGTTTAAGCCTTCCTCGATGACCTCAGGGATTCCTTCGAGCATATCGAAGCCATTGTCGATTCCAACGACACCTTTGATTTTCTCGGGGAAATATTTTATACCGGTTCCCAAGACGGCAACTATGGCTAAATCTAGGTCTATGCCGCCACCTTTACCAGAATTATTTTTCCACCCTCAGCCCAGTCAGGAATTTTTAAAATCTATTTCTATTTTTGAAGAACAAACCTCTGATGAAGAAATTACATCAGCTGGTGTTAGATTTGGGACAAGAGAAGTCCCTGAGGAACTAGTAGATCCTATGTTAAAAATGGCAGACCTTTATGACTGCCTACAATCTGCCAGTAGCCTAGATACCTCACCTGAGGTAGAATTTTAAAGGCCCGACCCCACTGACCACGCTGAACTGGAGTATAGGAACCTCATGGAAAGAGTGATATATTTTATGGTGTGGAAGTCAGTGTCTCCAAGGTATGACTAGGACGACTTGACTGATATTATTGATGAAGGACCTCAGAAAGACCCAAGCCTTACTTTCCACAAAGCTCTTCTTTTTTTTTAGTTAATTTATTTTTAGAGTTTACACATACAAACAAACACATTTGCACCAACCGGGTGCAGACATAACAGTTTCAACATGCCTTTTTTACTGCTCTGGTACCCTCCGCCCCCGACGCCCATCTTGACTGTTCATGATTGTACATTTGTCCCCAATGACATGGTCTGCTGCATGTAGCTCTGCTGACCGACATTTGACCTCGCTTTTCGTCTACGCATCTTGAGACTGCGAATCCGAAGTCTCAGTGCTGTTTAGCAAGTATGTTATATAAGGGTCCCAAATATCAGGGGGTCTTGCATGTAGTGGTAGTGTCCTTGTAAATTCAGTGTCCATATCTTGACAATACAGAATGTCTTTCTTCCAGGCTGCGAGTGTGGGAGCTGGGCCGCGACCCCATGTTCTGGCAATCCTTCTGCGCGCTAAGACCAGGAGGAGGGCTGCTAGTTTCCTTGATGCGGATTGTAGGTATTTTGTCAGCCCCACTAGGGCCACTAGCATGAGTGGGGACAGTTCTTCTCCTAGTATGTTGGTTATTATTTGTAAGATCGAAGTCCAAAATCAATACACCTCGGGGCAGTCCCAGGCGAGGTGGAGGAAATCTGCAGTTGGAGCGTTATATCTTTCACATTGTGGCGACTGTTCTGGATGATGTGTGTTTTTTGACAGGGGTATAGTAGGTTTGGTGCACGAAGTTGAAATGGATTTGTTTTAGCCATGTGTTTATGGCGACTTTCTGAATCTTACGAAGGATGTAGGTCCAATCTTCTCCCGGTATTGTCGCTTGGATGGCTGTTTCCCATCTCAACTTCACTCGGGGATCAATCGCTACCGTATCTGTTAGAATGGACATGTATAACAGTGACACTAGCCTCCCCTCACCCTGCACCTGGATTACATTATGTAGTAGGTCCCATGTCTCTGGCTGTTTGGGGAATGGTGGAAACAGGGCTTGTAGAGTGTAACGTAGCCTAAAGTAAAGGAACGTGTCGAGTGAAGTAGTACCTCCCCTCTCTTTGGCCATTTGTGGAGTTAAGAAGGTGCCCTCAGGGAAGAGGTCTCCAAGGGATTGAATGTTAAGTTTGTCTAGTCATACCAAAAATACCTTTTCAGCTGTTAGGGGAATACCTGGGATGAATTTGATTGGCAGTAGGGGCGAAAACCTTATGCGTACACAGTACCTCTGGGCGATCTTCCTCCAGATTGCATAAGTGGATAGGACCGTGTTCAGCGTATTGTGTGGTACCGGGATTTGGCTGATAATGACAGCTCTTAAAAAGTGTGGAGATGCCAGTGCCTGTTCTACATGTACGTGTGGGCGTATGAAATGTATTGTATACCAATGACTTAAAAATTGTGCCTGGGCGGCCCAGTAGTATTTCTCTACATCTGGGAGTGCAAGTCCACCATGTGATGTCGGAAGTGTTAGTGTTGCGTAGGCTTCCCGTGCTGGTTTCCCCGCCCACAGTAATTCCAGGATGAGGATTTTGACTTTTTGGAAAAAGGTTCTAGGGAGGAGTAGTGGTATGTTTGTGAACAGGTAGAGGAGTTTGGGGAGTATGACCATTTTAGTTAGGGAGGTTCTGCCCCATAGCGTTAGTGGGAGCGACTTCCACCTCTGGACCCGATCCTGTAGGGAGCGTAGTGTTGTTTCGTAGTTGTCTTTATATATGTTGTTTATGGTTGAGGGACATGTAAATACCCAGGTATCAAACTTTTGAGCTTTCCCACTTAAAGCCGTGGTCATCTGTAAACCTAGTGGTATTTGGAGTTGGGGGGGGAATATTACTGATTTCGAGTGGTTGGTTCTGAGGCCAGAGATATGACGAAACTTTCACTTCCCGCATTATTGGGTTGAGATTGGTTTGGGATTCATTGACAAATAATGACATCGTCAGCATTTAGGAAGACCACTAGTTTGTGGGGTCCTAACGTAAGAGCTCTATGCAGTTGGTTGGACCTTAGTCTCGAGGCCAGAGGTTCCATCAATAAGGCAAAAATGAGGGCTGACAGGGCGCAACCCTGTCTGGTCCCGCATTCAAGTTTGATGTAGGGCAACCTCATGTTCCCCAGGCTAATGTAGGATTGTGGGCCGTTGTATAGCAGTGAGACGAGTTTAATGAAGAAGTTTCCCAGTCCCATTTGTTTGAGAGTTGCGAAGTTGTAGGGCCATTCAACAGAGTCAAATGCCTTCTCGGTGTCCAGTAAAACGGCTATTGCTTGTTGTGTCAGATCGAGTGCCTCTATGACTCCGAAAAGTCTCCTGATGCCTTAGGTCGTGCTGCGCCCTGGTATGAAACCGTTCTGATCCCCGAGCACCAGTGCTGGCATGAGAGGAAGTAGGCGTGACACTAGGATTTTGGCTAGAATCTTGTTGTCCAGGTTGATCAAAGAGATTGGTCTGTAGGATGCGCAGTCTTCGGGGGTTTGCCTTCCTTATGTAGCACAATTACATTGGCTTCTCGTAGTGTGGGTGGGAGAATCCCTCGGTCTATGGATTCTTCGTAGACTCAAAGTAATAAGGGGGTGATGATGGTCGCATAGGTTTTATAGAATTCTCCTGCGAGTCCGTCGGGGCCTGGTGCTTTTGTGTTCGGGAGGGGTTTAATTGCTTGCAGGATTTCCTCTTGGGTTATGGGAGCGTTTAGGGGTTCACGCACTTCATTGTCCACCCAGTACAGTTTGGTGTCATTGAGGAAGTTTTGCAGTGTCTCTGGATTTATACTACTCTTGGAGCTGTATAGGTTTTGATGAAAGTCACGGAACACGTTAACCATTCCTTCCTCTGTGTAAATTTGGGTTCCACGTGTGTCTGACACGTTCTACTCGGGTCGGTTTTTTATCGATTGCTAGTAGCCGGGCCAGCAGCGCTCCTGGTTTTTGACCTTCACCGTATTGACGGATTTGGTGCCTGCGCCCTAGGAATTTCAGCTCACGTTCGGCTGTTTCTTTAAAATTCAGTAGTTCTTACTTCAGGTCGGCCTGGATTTGTGGCTCGTCAGAGCTATTGCATTTGAGTTCCTTCAGATGTTGTTCACTGCTTGCCAGTTCACGACGTATCAGTTTTAAGATGCCGTTCTCTTTTGTCATACAGACTCCGCAAATATAGCACTTTAGAGTTTCCCACAAGGTGCCAGCAGAATTACAGAGTCTTGGGTAACTTCCAGGAATTATGTGATCTCTTGTTGTAGTTCTGTTGCGAAAATCGAGTCTGCTAGGGAGCCTGGTTTGAATCTCCAATTGAGGCCTGGTACAGTGACGGCGGATAGCTTAAACTCTAGCGTCACCATCGAGTAATCTGAAAAGGATCGTGGAAGAATGTGGCTGGGTTCCCAGGTAAATGGACTGTGAGCTGATGCTAGAATGTAATCTATGTGGGAACCGGTGTTGTGGACAGCTGATTGGAACGTGTATTTTCTTGCATCACGGTTGGAATGCCTCCACGTGTCGATGAGATTAAATGTATGGCAGATCTCCCTGACCTGAAGGCTTGCTTTGGATGGTTTGCCAGTCGTGTTGTGAGATTTATCGACCTTGGGATCTGTTGGCGTGTTGAGATCTGCTCCCCAGATGATTGTCGCTGCGTTGACCCTTCCTAGCTGTGTCTTGATCCAACTAAAGTTGTTTGGACTGTCTGTATTGGGAGCGTACGAGTTCACTAGGATTACTTCTCCTCCCGCTAGGATTCCCTTCACCAGGAGGGCTCTTCCCTCTGTGTCTTTTCGCGATTCAATCAAGCTGATGTTTGCTCTCTTGTCAATTAGGATTGCCACCCCTCTTGCATAGGATGAGTATGATGAAATGGATCTATGTCACCCCCAGGATCGGGCCCAGTGTTTTTCCGAGGTTGGTAGAAGATGGGTCTCTTGCAGCATGGCCATGCTGATTTGGTGTCTCCGGAGGTATTGTAGGATTCTTCTGCTTTTTGCTGGATGGTTGCCTCCTCGAATGTTCCAGTTGGCGATTTTAAACACTGTTACTGAAGGATGGGTGGATGGTTAGGGGTGCACATTTCGCAGTCGGCTGTTTCCAACTGGAGCTTGGGTTTGTGAAAGGATCTGTTGGGTCTTAACGACGTCTGAGTGGGGTTCTGTGGCATTGTCGCAGTGGCGTGAAGGTGAGCAGATGATGGTATCTTGAAGTTATTTTTGTCCCTCCCTTGCGTGGGCAACCCCCAACTGGCCCACGATGAACCTTCCCTTTATAAACTGAACATTTAACATTGCTGCGCACGGGGCGCTGGTGACCTTCCAAGAGGGGAGAGGCTCCTTTAATTCAATGAATAAGACTACTGCTGTGTTGTTTTAGGTAGTGGTGGTGGCTTGGTGCCCCTGTTTGTTGTTTACAGAGTAGTTTATGGCGGATCGCTCCTCATCCGGTCTCTGCGTTGTGGTCTTGCGTTGTTGGAAGCGGGTTTGCATCCGGCTCGGTACAGGAAGTCGCTGGCTTCTTCCGGTGTCGTGAAAAATTGAGCTTTGACCTTGTGCTGGATGCAGAGTTTTGCGGGTAAGAGCATTGAATACTGTATTTGATTGTCCTGGAGTCAGCGTTTGACGGCTGTGTATGATCTTCTTTGCGCCTGGACCGCTTGGGAGAAGTCAGGGAAAAATTGGATGTGATCACCTTTTTCTCTAGCCGCTTTAAGTATTGCGTCACGATCTTTGTAGTTTAACAACTCCGCTATGATTGGGCGTGGGTTCACGCCTGGAATTGGCTTAGTGTTGGGAACACGGTGCGCTCTCTCAACAACAAACAACTGGGAGAGGGTCTCAGCTCCAAAAAGTTCCATACATATCTTTTCCACGTGTTCTTCCATTTTGATCCGGAGCTGTTGCTCCCTGACCCCGATGATTCTGGTTATTTCTATGAGAGCGTCCCTCTAAGTCTTCATTTTTAGCGCATAATGCTTTCATTTGAGACTCCAGCACGGATACTCTGGAGGTCAGGGACGTAGCTCCGTCGTCAAGGTCGTTGTTCCACTGCATCTAGTCTATCTGCTTGTTTGTCCAGGCGGTGTTGGAGCTGATCGACCTTCGAGGGCAGCGTGTCTAGTTTACTGCCTAGGCCTCCAATTCCGGCTTTGAGGTCTAGTAGGATTTCCCTGATATCGAAGTTCTGTGCTTATTCTTCCATATGGGGGGGTTTCCTGTGTGGTGATTGCTGTCTGCTGTTGGGGTTAGACGATTTGGTGGAAGAGCTGGCTTTGAAGTTTAACTTTCTTTGGGATTGGTCGTTCTTCCCCATGTTCAGCGCTGAGATGGTTGATGTTTGCTCACGGGTGTCGGTCAGCTACAGCAATGGGGGTGAAGACATGTCGTGGGCACCAGGTTGTGGCGGTCCCCTTTAACATTGTTTTAGTTGGGTTGTCCTTGGTATAGTTCTGGGGACTGCGTAGGACTTCTGTTGCTGGGGGGCGTGAAGATGGGGTTTTGAGGTAGTTGTTCTCTGGCCTGTGCGCCTCCAAGGAGTAGCCTTCCAGGCATGCGGGATGTGCTGTCAGCGTGTGGCAGTGGATGTTGCTTGTGGGGTTTCGTTGTAGTTACATGGGTCTTGACTCCTAGATTGAGGTAGAATCCGCTTTAAGACTTGAGGACTTGGTGGGCCTGGGAGCGCGGGTCTCCACTCACGTGCAGGCTGTTGCCCTGCCACTCTGCTGGTGAGCAGGATTTTGATTCTACTTGTTCGTGTTAGTTGCCTGGGGGCCACAACCACCTCGGTTTTGTATGAGGGAGTTGAGTTGCTTATGGGGTTGTTGGGTGATGCACCTTCATCGCTTACTTGCGTCTCTGGATTGGGGGCAGGATATCTACTACGTCACATGAGTCCGGACCTGTGAGGTTGCAGAGTCGGATATTTCTGACGCTCTCTTGACGCTTTATGGTTCAATTAGCATTGGTAACGTCAGCATTTTCACTCGCACGGGGCCTGTGTATATTGCCCTTGCATTGGGGCGGAGGTTCGCGCTAATTGTGATTTGAAATGTCAATGCCGCCGCAAGTGGCTGCCAGCGCTTGCCGACCGGCTTGTTGGTGTTCAGGGAGCCCCAGAGCGTGGAGCAGTCGGGAGTGGAAGGGAGAGGTGTTGCGCCGCCACCGCCCAGACTGCACCATCGGCGTCTCGCCTTGCGTGGGGGGTCGCTTTATGGTGAGCTTGACTTAGGTAGGGATCCGCGCCGGCCTCGGGATGGAGTGTCCATATGTCCGCGGGTGGTTGACTGTGACACCGGGCGGATCAAGGCGCGTACAGCACTGGCGGATGGTGATACACACGGCCGCTCTGGAGCGCTCTTACCTTGGCCCCGATTGGAAACCATCCGGGTGCCGCGAAGCTGTCCTTCTCCTTATGGGCTGGCACACTGCAGGCCGTTGGAGCTCACGGGTCCCCATGGGTGCACGGGCCTCGCTCACCTCTCGGGCCGCTGGCGGGTTTTCCATGGCGGCTGTAGCCACCCCTCACTGGCGCGTGATTACGCTCGCCCAGGCTCCTCCTCTGGTGGTTACGCCAACAATGCGGTCCCCGCCGGCTGGGGCCTTGGTGCTGCGCGGGTGGGCAGGCCTCTGTCGGTTGTTTTCACTGGAGCCCGGATTTTCGATCGTTCGCTGTGATTATGGGCTCTACTTGGGCAGCAATGTCTCCTGCGACTTCTGGGCAGTGAGGGACCGTTAAGGCTTGTACCGCAGAGTCAGGATGTTACAGGATTAATTTGGGAGCCGCACTGAGCTCTTTAGGGAGCCGCCATCTTGGTCGGCCCTCTAGTGCCCTCTCTCCACAAAGCTCTTCAAAAGAGAGTTATGACAAATTGGGAGACCCCTGAGTCTTTACCAGCTGTAAATAAGAAATTTGTAGGAAAGTACATACTTGCTCCCTCGGATCCAGAGTATCTGTCTAAATACCCTTCACCTGAAAGCTTGGTGATTTTAGCTGCGACTGCATATAGGCAATCGGCTTATCCCTCCATGCCCCCTGACAGGGGCGACAAAAAGATTGAGGCCTGGGCGAGGAAAGTTTTCGCTTCGGGTCGTATGGCCCTTAAATCTACTAATGTGACTTGTACATTAACTAGATTTACCTACACCCTGTGGAGCTGTTTGGATGCAGCGGTTGATCACATCCCAGAGGGTGAGGAGCGGGATGGTTTCCTGGCGATAGTAAGGGATGGAAAGGAGGCTCTGGAGGAGTGCCTCAAGTCAGGACTGGATACTGCAGAGAGTATAAGCAGGTCCTTGGCATCTAGCGGAGTCTTGCGTAGATTCACATGGTTAAGGAATTACTTAATATGCCCTTTGACGGCTTGAGGTTGTTTGGCAGCAAGGCGGACGAGAGCTCTGAGAAGCTGCAGACCTCGAAAGCGGCAGCAAATTCACTCAGCACCGCTATAAGGCAACCTCAGCAACACTCGTACGCAGGCTCATCTTCCTGGAAGAGTTGCCCGTTTCGCTTCTATTCCTCTACTGGAAAAGGGAGAGGGCAGGCCAGTCAGAGAGGCCAACAGAGAAATTCCTTTTGTGGTGGAAAAGGGGAGAGGCGCTAGATCAGCCACAGCAGCGGCTAATACATCCTCAGCCACTGCTGCAGCCACTGCAAAGCCACTTTGAGGTTTTAACCCACAAAACCCTGGTGGGAGGCAGAATCACTCAGTATCTGGACGAATAGCGGGGCATTACGTCAGATGCCTGGGCACTAGAGATAGTGACCCATGGTTACTGCCTTCCTTTTCATCAAAGGCCTCAAGATCATCCACCGGGAGCCAACTCCAAAATTCCAGAACCGCTCCTTCTGCAGGAGATTTTAACCCTGCTAGAGAAAGGTGCAACAGAACATGTACCTGTAGCAAAGAGGAACAAGGGCTGGTACTCCCCCTATTTTCTCATTCCCAAAAAGGACGGAGGATTGAGACCCATCTTGGACTTGAGAAATTTTAACAAATTCCTCAGGAAGGACAAGTTCAAGATGGTGACCCTTTCTCAGATCCTTCATGCTCTTCAGCTTCAGGACTGGCTGGTTTCATTAGACCTTGAGGGTGCTTACTTTCATGTGCCAAACCATCTCAAACACAGAAATTACCTGAGGTTTGCAATTGTCGGATCTCACGATCAGTTTCGAGTTCTGCCATTTGGGCTGACCTCCGCCCGAGGGTCTTCACCAAACTAATGGCGGTGGTGGCAGCGAGTCTCAGGAGGGAGGGGATTCACATCTACCCTTACCTGGACGATTGGCTAATCAGGGCAGGTTCACCTGAACGGGCCCAGGAATCTCTAGCCATGACCTGTCGCTTCCTACACAAACTGGGCTTCTCCCTCAATTACAAGAAGTCGCAAATGATTCCGAGCCAAAGACTCCAATTCATCGGAGATGTCCTGGACACCACCTCAGGGAAAGCCTTGCTTCCCGAGGAGAGAGCTCACCACATTCTGCAAATGGTAGCAAAGTTTCAAAATGCCCAACATCTACCGGCGTTCAACGTCCTAAGGTTGCTAGGCCTCATGGCATCCTGCATTTTTCTGGTGCCAGAGGCTCGACTGAGGATGTGATCCCTGCAATGGGCCCTCGGGACTCAATGGTCCCAGTTTTTGGGGGAGATGTCCGGTCTTCTACAAGTCCCGTCCAAGCTGGCTCAAGATCCCTTATGGTGGGCTCGCAAGGAGAATATCCTCAAGGGGGAACCTTTTTGGCAACCATGGCCGGAGATAACTGCAGTGAAGGGCACCTCACTCACAGGGTGGGGAGCCCACACCAACAATCTGACAATCAGCGGTCGTTGGTCTCCATCGGTGTCCAAACTACACATCAACCTTTTGGAGGTGAGGCCAATCGGACTAGCGCTGAAGGCTTTTCTGCCCTCTGTACAGGGAAAGAATGTCCTGATAATGACTGACAACACGGTGGCCATGTAGTACCTCAACAAAAGAGGAGGCGTAGGATCACTTCCACTGTGCAGAGAGGCAATGCAGCTCTGGTTCTGGGCAATGCAAGAAGGAATCTCTCTATCGGCAGTTCATCTTACCGGAGAGCTGAACACAGCGGCGGATGCTCTGAGCAGGCAGAGCACAATCTCCCACGAGTGGGAGTTAGCTCAGGAAGTCCTTCAAGAGATCTTCAACCTTTGGGGAACCCCTCAAATAGATCTGTTCGTGACTGGGGCAAACCGGAAGTGCGAAGTGTATTGCTCAAGGGAATTTCCCCCCGAGAGGAGCTCTAGGGGATGTGTTCGTAGTGGACTGGGTATTTCCACTCCTTTACTCGTTTCCTCCAGCCCCCGTGATTCCTCATGTAATCGGGAGGTTGAGAAAGTTCAGGAGAACCATGATCCTAATTGCCCTGGACTGGGCCAGTAGGACGTGGTACCCGGACCTTCTGGACATGTCCATCTGCCCTCCAATACGTCTTCCACAAAGAGAGGATCTTCTCTCGCAAGAGGAAGGTCGAGTTCTCCATCCAGAGGTCAAGACACTCAACCTTCACGCTTCGCTTCTGAGAGGTTGAGATATAAGGATTGGGACCTCCCGGATGATGATATGGAGATTTTGGTTTTGGCCAGAAGGCCAGCAACAAAATCCTTATACCGGTGTCGTTGGAAGAAATTCAGTAACTAGTGCAGGGATAAGAATGTGGATCCTTTTCAGTGTACCACTCCCATGGTGCTTTCCTTTCTATTACATTTATCCAACTCGGGGCTCCAAGTTGGAACTATTAAAGGATATTTGGCAGCACTATCTATCTTCAAGCGCTCCTCAGAAGACATTTCATATTTTAAAATGCCCTTAGTTATTCAATTTCTTAAAGGGTTAACACATGTGTTCCCTCCTACACCTTTCCAAGTTCCCATTTGGGATTTAAATTTAGTTTTAAAGTTTCTTATGTGTGCCCCTTTTCAGCCTTTACATTCTTGTCCTTTAAGGCTCCTAACTTTAAAAACTGTTTTACTAGTGGCCTTAACTTCAGCCCGCAGGGTGACTGAGTTACAGGCGCTCTCTTGTAAGCCTCCTCACGCGATTTTCCACAAGTATAAAGTTATTTTATAGGTCAAGCCTTTTTTCCTACCTGAAATAGTTTCAGGTTTCCATCTGTCACAGAAGATCACTTTACCTTCCTTTTATCCTCCTCCGCACGCTAGTAAAGAGGAGGACAGATTCCATAGACTAGACCCTAAAAGGGCTCTCGGCTTCTACATCTCTAGACTGGAAAGATTTAGACAAACTGATCAGTTATTTGTCGGTTACACTGGACACAAATTGGGCCTTGGGGTGTCCAAACAAACCTTATCCAGATGGATAATTCTAGCAATATCTGAATGTTACAAATTTGCTGGGAAAGAGCCTCCAGATGGTTTAAGGGCTCATTCAACCAGGGGCATAGCAACTTCCATGGCTCTTCACAGGGGTGACCCAGTGCAGGACATTTGTGCTGTGGCCACTTGGTCATCTATGCACACCTTTTGTAAAACATTTTTGTTTAGACTCCACTTCTTACCAAGGGGGCATTTTTGCAAAAGCCGTCCTTCATTCAGTACATAATTAAAAACTCTGGTACTTCCTCCTCCAAATTACTACTGCTGTGGGAGTCTATCTAAGATGAGGAATACGTGGGAGGACACAATCCATTCGAAGAACAAGTTACTTACCAACTGTAACATTCTTTCGACTGGATGTTCCTCCCACGTATTCCTCCTCGACCCTCCCAACCTACCCCTCCGTACAGTTTTTACGCTTCTTGCACTTGTACTTCCTTAAGAGCCTGACATCTGTCGACACCCAATACAACTGATGCAACCATTAACATCGAAAAAACAGAACTGAATCCAACGGGCACGGCTCAAGCCCTTTATACGACAGATGACGTTGACGCTCGACGGTGGCCTTCGAGGGACCAAGCTATGCGGCCTCGAGCACAGCGCCCTCTGGCGAATTTTTTTCCGAAGAAGCAGCAAGCTGGCGAATATATTTAAGATGAGGAATATGTGGGAGGAACATCCAGTCGAAAGAACGTTATAGTTGGTAAGTAACTTGTGTTTCTGTGTCAATTGATCTATAGATGTTTTATACACTAGATGTAGCCTGCGGTAGAGATGTTAGTTGCCCTGATGCAAGTACTGCATTATGTTTCTTTTACATATAGACCCCCACGTCGTATCTGGAAAATGACATTCCCCAAATGTGTGATTGTGCCTCCCTCTGTTCCTCGATTCTTATATCTGGCTGAAATTAGAGTGCCTGGATCACTGGTGCTAGACTCATCTGAAAAATCTGAAAGTAGTTCGCCATCACGTCCCGTGATTTCAATTGTGAGCTGGGTCAAATGACATCATGTCCTGTGATGTCATCAGGGGGGTCAAGGGTCGTGTGAGATAACTTCCGGTACCTCTGGTATTTTTGTGAAATGACATCCCTTATCCCAACGCCACTTAAAGTGTCAATATTAACCCATCTCCTCTATCCATGGTCTGGGTGCGGTGGGTTCTTGACATGTTTTGTCCCTCTCTTTAGGTCATCACAACTGTCTGCATTGTCCACGTCACCATTCATGATTCTTCTAGCTCCAAATGTTCTGCCAAGATCATTGACCCCTGAACTTTTGAGAGAGAGAGAGAGAGACTGAGAGAGAGAGAGAGAGAGACTGAGAGAGAGAGAGAGAGGGAGAGAGACACTGAGAGAGAGAGACTGAGAGAGAGACTCTCTGACTCTTCCCAAATATTTCAGTGCAACATCCGCGTAATTTGGCATATGGGCAATGTTCTTTTGAAGATCTCCATGAACCTCTCTACTGTTAATTTCACTTGGAACCATAGGGGTGTAATTTTACGATGGTGTACACCAATATATTCAACAAACAAAGCCAGGTCATGGGCACTAAAAGGAGGGCTGTTATCTGACTTCATCACTTTGGGAATGCCATAAGCTGCAAACATTCTATCCAGTGCCGGAATTATAGCAGATGCAGTGGTGGATGCCACTATTGCAACATCAGGTTATCAGAACATTTTGTCCATGACGACAAAGACATGAGACTATTTGTCAGCGGGCCAAATAGGTCAACCGCTGTCTTCTACCCGACAGTCAGTGGTAATGTCATGATGTTCAGGAGCACTGGAAAGGTGCGTGGAGCTATGAACATGCAGATGAAGCCCCTTTTTAGTACTGATTCTACTGAGGAATCCGTTCTATGAAACCACACCTCCTGTCATAGGAGGTGCTTGGTGGAGACAATCACCCAGTGACCCTCGTGAGTGAACGCTATTTTTTTTACTTGAACTGACAAAGGAATCGCAAAATTCTGTTTTGCTTTAAGAGTATTCCAGAAGGTGCAATGGATAATTCATCCTTCACAAGAACACGTATTTTCACTTCAGTGTGATCACCATTAGGCCATGTCACTGCCGAGATGGTCATGTCACGCAGTGGTCCCATTCTAATGCGCTCCATTACTGAAGAAAAAGTAGAATCTTGAGCAGTTTCTTGCACAATGGTTTCTATCGAAATAGCTTCAGGGTGGGCATGATGGACTACATAGTTGATGTATTTTTTCAGATTTTGAAACAGTAGCATCCTGAATCGCAGGTAAAGGATGTCGGGACAGAATAGCTTATGGATTAGTGCTCTTTGGCAATTTTGTGAATGTCGTCTAACTGGTACTCTTGTAATCGCCGCTCCCAACGTGCAACTCGAGGAAGTGTTTTGCCATTGTATGTGCCTAATTACTATTGTGCACCTTTTCCTGAAATATTTCTTTGGCTGATGAAATACCAAAGGTAATCCATTTATTCCCAAACAGCCCTAGAAGTGTAGCAAATGTTGTGATAAAGCTGGACAAGTGGTGGAGCTCCTGCTGATGATACCCCTTGTTCAGAGCTAGTTTAGAAAATACAGTTGCATCATGCTCGTCATCCTTGGAGCAAGTTGCCTCTCTCTCTGTTTGGCTCAATTAGGTAATACACATGTCTACACGTAAATGAATACTTCTTAAGTCTTTTTTCTTTTTTGGGGCGCAGGTACTACTGGCGATACTAATGTTGTGGGACCTTACACTAGCTCAATAATTTCTTGTTGTAATAGTGCATGGAGTTCATCTTCCACTTGTATTTGTATGTTTAATAGTGTTGTGAAAAGAGACATGAAAAATGTGAATACCATGTCTTTAGCACTGGATGTGTATGCTGACGAGATTAGGTATATGATGCGGATGAGTTTCGTTTGTTGTGCTGATTTGAAGAGGAGGATATGCCTCCTGGAACTGTCACCTGGAGGACCTATATGCCCAGCTTTTCCTTTTTATCTATATAGGAACTGGTGTCTAGGAATACACTTTTACAAGGGAGGGTTGGATAGGGATGTGTGTCTATAGAAGCTGGCCAGAGCTACGGAACATGCAACAATGAGTATTTGATTTCACTGATGAGATTGCGCTTGGGTGCCTTAAGTTGGCCTCCCATGAGGACTCGATCCCTCTCTCTGTCCTGAAAAATATCTGTCAGGATATTGTCACCCAACTTACTGAGGCAATGAATGACTCCTTTGCCTCAGGTATTATCCCAGATAACCTGAAACATGCGTTGGTTATTCCACTGCTGAAGAAGCCAGGGCTTCATCCTACAGTCATGTCTAATTTTCGGCTCATCTCCCTGCTTCCATGTCTGATGAAGCTCATGGAATCACTGGTGTCTCCCTTGCTCAGCACTTTGCTTGAATCTTCTAAATTTTTCGATCCTTTTCAGTCTGGGTTTCGCCTTGGCAGAGGAACCGAGTCAGTGCTGGTTTCTGTGCTAGATGATTTGACTCGCCTGGTTGATCAGGTTGGGGTTGGTGCCTTGATTCTTTTTGATCTTTCTGCGGCATTTGATACCATCGACCACCCTACCCTGATCTCCACCGCAGGTATGTCCGGCCAGGTACTGGCTTGGTTTTCCTCTTTTCTGTCGGGGCGCACTCAGTCTGTATCTCTGCTCCCCTTTTGTTCTCGGGCTATGTCCCTACTTTGTGGTGTCCCTCACGGTTCTTCTTTCTCTCCTATTCTGTTTCATCTTTAAATTCTTCGTCTGCTGGCTATAATTCACGCTTTTTGTCTGCTCTACTACTCCTACGCCGATGATGCCCAGATTTTTGTATGGCTTCATCTCGCTAACTCTGAATCGGCTGGCCAATTGAAAAACTGTCTGCTAGCTATTGGCGAGTGGATGGCAAGTAACTGGCTTAAACTCAACAGTGGAAAAATGGAGGTGTTGGTGGTGGGTTCCACCTTGCCATCTCTGTACTGGATACCGGAGTTTTGGCCATTGAGTCTTGGTCCTTTTCCTCAGCCTTTTACATCTGTCAAGAATCTGGGTGTCAAGCTGTCGGCATCCATATCCATATCCATGGCCGACCAGGTCTCTGTGGTTCAAAGGGCTCACTTCAAGCTACGCACGCTACGTAAGGTTCTTCCATATATCCTGGCTAACTCCATGCACTGGTAGTCAGCCTTAGTTATCAGTAACATTGATTACTGTAATTATCTTTACTTGACTCTTCCAAAATATCTCCTATGTTGTCTTGAGCTTCTGCAGAATGCTGCGGCTAGGGCTATTCTACGTCCGTCTTGGGGTGCCCATATGTCCCCACTGTTAAGACAGCTTCACTGGCTTCCTGTGGAGCAACGCATCAGTTTTAAGACACTGTGCAATGTGCATAGGGCTGTCCATGGCTTGGGTGCCGAATTGCTTCAGAGTAAATTTGTTATGTACATTCCTGCTCGGCCTCTTCAATGTCAGGACCTTACAACCCCCTAGGTTCAGGCTCACTTGCACGTCGGGCTGTGCTTTTTTCCGGTAGCTGCCACCAAAGCTTGGAAGCAGCTGCCTCTTGTTCTACGCAGTACCGAGTCTCCCATCGCATTCTGTCACGCTCTGAAGACTTTTCTATTTTAATCCTGCTATCCTGATCCTTGCCTCTTGTTAGCGCCAAGATGCTTTCAGGCTAATGTAATGCGCTTTATAAATATCCATACGATAAGATGAGATTTAATGTGGCTCTTGTGTCGATGAGGAATTCTTATGAATTTTCATTTAACTGTAACTAGAGTACCGGGCTGTGTTCAATGGTAGAAGGATTTCCTAGCAGGAAGACGTAGCCTATTTTCCTTTCATCGCTCATTGATTTGGAGTAATGATGGGACTGTGTCTCGATATTTTGTAGTCACCAATGACTGCCATAATCGGGTTCTCTCAGCAGATACATGTGCAACTAGATGATTCTCTCTGACTTTCAGAGGAGCGCTTGCCATGAGCTGGTGGGTGGTACTGGCATTCACGAGAATGTTGGTCTTTTTTGAGGGAGACTTGTTTCACCCTGACAAACGATCTCGACTGGAAGACACACAAGCTGTTGTCTGGTATGTTCAGCACACAGTCACAAGCATCACCTCTATTTCCAAAGGCTGGTTGCAAACCATGGTGAGGAAAATTGTAACATCTGTAGTATACACATTTGGGCCTTTAGCCTTCTCTTTTGGTTGCACTGACTTGGCATATGGGCGCAAACACAGATAGAGTAACTATTTTAACCTGTCCATTGCATCTGCTTGTTAATTGCCATGGATAGAATGGATAGAATGTCATGACGAGTAAGTGATTTCCACATTCAGAAAGAAACTACTCCAGAAGTCATATCATTTGCATATGTAACTGCTCTTTATTTCAATATTTAACAAAGTCGCAATGCTTCAGGCATGTTCTTCGTCTCATAGGAAAATTGTTCAATGACTCCTCTTTAAGCTGCATGGTGGTGTGAAAAAAGTGTCTTTCGTAATTGACACTTGAATGGATTGTGTCCTCCCACATATTGCTTATCTTTGATATTTCCTAATATCCAGCTTGCTGCTTCGGAATTCTTTTTTTTCCCATTAGAGGGCTCTGTGCATCGGTGCCTGTCGAGTCGATGTCCCTCGGAGGTCTCCGTGCCGATGCCGACGTCATCACAGGTATAAGTAGCGTGCGCAGCGTCAGTTGCTCAGTTCCGTTTTTCCGTTCTTCACAGCTTCGGGAACGCAATGCTCGGTTCTGTGAGAACATCTAAATTCTTCGATTTTTCTGTGAAAATCTTTCCTAAACTTCAAAGAGATGGCCTCCTCATCGGCTCAGTCTACACCTGGGTCCGGTTTAAAACAATGCTGTGACTGCAGGACTAAGATATACATGACGGATCCACACAGAGTCTGTCTTTGGTGCCTTGGGGCAGAGCATCAATGTTCCGAATGCGACAAGTGTATGTCAATGACGGCCAAGGCCTCGAGGAAGCGCAGAGGGAAATTGGAGAGAGGTAAGCTTCAAAAGTCCATTACCCCACCCAAACGCACTTCTGACGAGTTGAGGTCTTCGTCTCCTTGTCACAAAAAAACACTCCTGATCAGGTTCTCGAAGTGGATCACATCATTCTTCCTCTTTGAAACATAGTAAGAAAAGGCACAATAGGTTGCCGTCCACTTCATCCTCCAGTTCACCAGAGAGGGTCATTTGTCTAACGAAACACAGTTCCCCGGCCCAGTGGGAGAAATTCTGTAAAAGTATGTTAAAGGTATTCGAGAACGCGGCATTGCCCCCCCTTGAAGACACGTAGAGGCGATACCCAAGGAGAAAAATCTGGAAAACACAGAAGCCGTGAGTCTTTGAACTCGGCTGGTGAAACTCCTCAAGAGCGTGAAAAACCATTGAGTCGAGAAAAAGCCTCTGTGATGCACAAAAGGTTGTCACTGTCGACTCATATGGCAATGCCGAAAAGTGCACCATCGACGCCCTCAGTGCCTGCATCGAAGGAGAAGCCATCGATGCCTCGTGTGTCGACCTCCTCGACGCTGTACAAGACAAATACCTTCGACGAATTCATCGAAAATGTCGACATTACTGTCGATTATATCAACAACCTCAAAGCCATTGACTGTTTCATCAATGCCGTTGACGTCATCGTCAACGATTTCGACAATTTCATGCGCCAATAATGACACCCATAGCGCCTTCTAAATTTGAAAACAATTACACACCACAACCTCATTTAGATTATTTCAAGTACCTATCCTCAATCTATGAGGAGGCAGAATCATCTGAAGAGGAAAGACCTTTGAGTATCGGACGCCTTCCGTCCCAGAAGAACTGGTGTCAGAATAATCTAGAATGAAGCATCTGCAGGACTCCCTGCATGAAGCAAGTGGAATGGATACTTCTCTGTAAGTTTAATTCGGTAGACCTGATCCAGGAGATCATGCTGAAAGCAATTACAGAATGCTTATGACTAGTGTGATGGAGCATATGGGGTCTAGACCCACACCTGTGTTCGAACAAGATGACCTAACGGATATACTCGACAAGGGACCACAGGAGGACCCTATTGTCCCTTTTCCCAAAGCTTTACATAAAAGGGTATCTTCCAACTGGGAAACACCAGAGGTGATCCCTGCAGTTAACAAAATTCTGACAGCAAAATATGGAGCATCAGCTTCAGATCCTTTATATCTTTCAAAGTACCCAACTCCAGAAAGTCTGGTAGTACAGGCTGCAACTTCTGGAAAGCAGAATGCATATTGCACAATCACGAAAGATCGTGATGACAAGAAGTTTGATGCCATGGCCAAGAAAATGTTCTCGGCATGCAGCATGACGTTAAAGTCTGCTAATGCCACATGCACGCTGGCAAGGTTTATGCGCACCCTTTGGGATTGTGTTTCGATGGCGGCTGACCATATCCCAGAGGGGGAGCAAAGGGACGGTTTCCTGAAACTTTTCAAGGATGGAAAGGGTGCAAATTCCTCCAAACAGGTCTCGACTGTTGACAGCATCAGCAGGGCTGTGGCAGGTAGTACAGTAATCTGCAGATTTGGGTGGTTGCGGAAGTCCGGATTTTCCACAGATGTACAGCCCAGACTTCTCAACATGCCTTTTGATGGCACACATCTATTTGGGAGTAAAGCTGATGAGAGTTTGGAGAAGCTGCAAACTTCAAAGTCGGTAGGCAGATCCTTTGGAGCTGCGATAAGGCAAACTCCAAACCATCCCACAGGTGCGCCCTGGATGGGTAGGTCCTTTCGATATTGTTCCACATTCGGAAAAGGCAGGGAACAGCCAGCTCAAAGAGGCCAGAGCCGATTCCCCAGTGGTGGACGGGGTAGAGGTACTAACACCGCAAAAGCAGGTGCTATGTTACCCTCCGCAACTGCGTCAGCCGCCCCAAAACCTCTCTGAGGTCTTACATCACAAGACAACAGTAGGCGGCAGATTAACTCGACAACTGACAGAATAGCAGGCTATTACTTCAGATGCTTTGGTATTGGAGACAATTTCCCAAGGTTACTCTCTGCCTTTCCTACAAACACATCAGAGTCATCCACCGGGAGACAACTCTTTGAAGATTCCGGATCTGCTCCTTATGCATATTTTAATCCTGCTAGAGAAAGGTGCTATAGAACCGGTACCTGTAGCGGAGAGGAACACGGGTTGGTACTCATCGTATATTCTAATTCCAAAAAAGGACGGAGGATTGAGACCTATCTTGGATTTAAGAGACTTGAACAAGTTCCTCAGGAAGGACAAGTTCAAGATGATAACCCTTTCTCAGATCGTTCAGGCCCTCCATCTTTAGGATTGGTTGGTATCATTGGAACTTCAGGATGCTTATTTCATGTGCCTATCCATCACAAGCACAGAGTACCTGAGGTTCGCCATTGGCAACTTGCACTATCAGTTTCAAGTTCTGCCATTTGGGCTAACCTCCGCCCCAAGGGTTTTCAACAAATTAATGGTGGTTGTGGCAGCGAGTCTCAGGAGAGGGGGGATTCGCATCTACCCCTACCTAGGCGATTGGGTGATCAGGGCAAATTCCCCGGAACAAGCCCTAGATCATCTAAGTTACGCGTGCCACTCCCTCCACAGACTGGGCTTCTCCCTCAACTTAAAGAAGTCCCACATGATATCATCACAAAGACTACAATTTATCGGAGCAGTACTGGATGCATCCCTGGGAAAAGCCTTTCCACCAGAGGTGAGGGCTCAAAACATTATACAGATGGTGACAAAATTCCAGTATCTCCCAGCCTTCGGTTTTCTGAAGTTGCTTGACCTCATGGCATTTTGCATTTTTCTGGTGCCAGAGACTCGCCTGAGAATGAGATCTCTCCAATGGGCTCTCAGGATCCAATGGTTACAGTTCTCGGGAAGGATGTCGGATCTCCTACAAATCCCAAACTCAGTCTCACAGGACCTGCTTTTCTGCCATCTGTACAGGGAAAGAATGTCCTGATAATGATGGACAATACAGTGGCCATGTGCTACCTCAACAATAGAAGAGGCGCAGGATAAGTACCACTCTGCAGAGAGGAAATGCAGCTCTGGATTTGGGCAATTCAAGAAGAAATCTCCCTATCAGCAGTTCACCTAGCCGGAGTGGAGAACCTGGCGGCGGATGCTCGAAGCAGGCAGAGCTATGTCTCCCACACGTGGAAACTAGCTCAGGAAGTCCTTCAAGAGATCTTCAGCCTTTGGGGAACCCCTCAAGTGGATCTGTTCATAACCAATGCCAACAGGAAGCTAGAACTGTACCGCTCCAGGGAATTTCCCCCAAGAGGAGCTCTAGGGGACGCGTTTGCGGTGGACTGGGAATTTCCACTCCTACGTGTTTCCTCCAGTGCCTGTCATTCCTCACGTAATAAGGAGGTTAAGGCGATTCAGGAAAACCATGATCCTAATTGCCCCGGATTGGGCCGACCTGGTACCCAGACCTTCTGGACATGTCCATCTGTCCTCTGATGCGTCTTCTAACATTCTAACAAAGAGAGGACCTCTCACGAGAGGAGGGTTGGGTTCTCCATCCAGAGCACAAGACTCTTAACCTTCACGTTTGGTTTCTGAAAGCTAAGATATAAGGATTTGGGATCTCCCGGATGACAGAAGACTAGCAACAAAGTCTTTGTACTATTGCCGCTAAATAAATTCTGCAACTGGTGCAAGGAAAAGAATGTAGATCCTTTTCTATGTAGAACACCAGATGTGTTATCCTTTCTTCTATCCTTGGCTAATCTTGGGCGCCAGATTGGTACCAGTAAAAGGCTAGCTGGCTGTGCTGTCCATTTTTAAGCACTCATCAAAGGAATGTTCCTATTTCAAAATTCCACCGGTGACTCAATTTCTAAAAAGGCTCACTACTGTGTTCCCTCAGTCTCCTTTGTAGGTTCTTGTTTGGGACATTAATCTGGTTTTTAAATTCCTAATGTGTGCACCATTTGAACCTCTGCACACGTGTCGTTTAAGGTTATTAACCTTCAAAACCATCCTATTGGTTGCTCTGACATCAGCCTGGAGAGTGAGCAAGTTGCAGGCAATTTCATTCAAGCCACCCTTTACCATCTTCCACAAGGATGGGGTTGTTTTAAGGGTCAAACCTTCTTTTTTTGCCCAAAATCATTTCCGATTTTCATTTAGGTCAGAAAATGGTTCTACCTTCTTTCTATCTCCACCTCATCCTGGTAAGGAGGAGGAAAGACTACATCAGTTAGAGCCTCGGAGAGCGTTAAGCTTTTATATTTCAAGAATGTCTAAGTTAGGAATTGAGGGCCATCTTCATCAGATACACTGGACATAAGCTGGGTCGGGCTGTTACCAAGCAGACCTTATCTAGATTGATAATTCTGGCTATATCCGAATGTTACTGGCTGGCAAGAAAAGACCTTCCTGAAGGTTTAAGAGCTCACTCCACCAGGGACATGGCTTCAGCCCTTCAAAGAGGCGTGCCAATTAGAAACATTTGTCACCAACTTGGTCTTCCATCCACACATTCACTAAGTATTATTGCCTGGAGTCTTCCCTTGGTCAGGATAATACTTTTGGCAAGGCAGTCCTTCACTCTGTTCATGAAAATGTATGAATTATAATTCTACTCCCAACTCCAAAGCAAATACTGCTTTGGGAGTCTGTCAAAGATGAGGAATACGTGGGAGGACACAATCAATTCGAAGAACAAGTTACTTACCCTTGATAACGTTCTTTCGACTGGATGTTCCTCACATGTATTCCTCATCTCCCTCCCATCCTACCCCTCAGTAGAATTTCCTGTGCTCTTACAGCTTCAGTTCCATCAAGGCTGAGTACGGTCACTCCTGTGTTTAACGGGTATCTCTGCTGCAAGAGGAAGAAAAACAGAACTGAGGCCAACGGGCGCTGCACGTACTATATATGCCTTCGATGACATCCTCCTCGACACAGGCCTTCAAGGGACATCGACTCAACGCCATCGACACACAGCGCCCTCTCCTGAAAATAAACCTCTGAAACAGCTGAAGCTGGACAACAAGTGTCGAAGATTAGGAATACATGGGAGCAACATCTAGTCGAAAGAACATTACCGTTTTGCACGCATGTCTTATCTGGAGCCTTTTTAGGGGGGGATTGAGGAACACAACTGAGCATGTAAAAACATCACAATGAAAGAAGCCTGGGAATGAAACCACGAGAAAGATCAGCATTGGACATTCTTCATGCATTGCTGACTTCTTTCTCTTGCGACTGTGAAATTTAATTAAATGCGTCTGTGAAGGGTCAGTTGTTACATGTCTTAGGTTGAAAAAGGCCTGCTGATGGAGAATGCATTAGCAGTCTGCTTTTTAAATCTGTGAAGAGGTTTTTAAAGGTTCAGTGGCATGCATTGTGTAATTCCATAACCCCTGGCATATGTTAGGAACACACATGCCAGGGTTTAAGTATAGTTTCAAATAGAGTTTTCCACGAAAAGTTGACCTTTACTCGCAGGTCCATTTCTCTTGTAAACCTAGTTGAGACGTTATTGCTCTAAAATGTTTCCAATTTGGAACTTCGTGTCCTTGGTGGTGTTGTGTGATGAAGCTCTCTGAGGGTTCTTTGCATGTTCTAGATATAAAGTTGCAATGCCCAACCATATTTTTTGCTGCGGGTGGCTGGTGAGCCTCCTAGGAAGGACTGCATGATGTGCCCCCCCTCTGTTCGGTGAGGGTGTGGGTGTGGGTGTGGGTGTGGGTGAGGAGAGGGCCCCCAAAAATGGTGGGACAGGCCCCCCAATGCATGGGGCAGTAGGGTTTGGGCACCCTGGGGGCAGATTGGCAACACTAATGTGCCCATCTGCACCAAGCGAAGTTGGGTAAACAAAGAAAATACAAAATCGTAGGCTGCTTTTTAGGGGGGGGCTGAGGGGCACCCTAAATTGGCAGCGAGTGTTGGACTGCAACGGGGGTGGTACTCACCCCCACCCCCGACCCAAATGGAGGGCCCCACCTCATGCAACCCTCCCTGAGGGCAGATATCTGCTCCTAGGAAGAGGCATCTGACCCCAGGGAGGGATGCATGAGGTGGGGCCTCCCCTATCTGACGCAAGGGAGGGATGCATGAGGTGGGGACCTCCGTTTGGGGTGGGGGGGAGAGTGACCCCCCGTTGCAGTACAACATTCGCTGCCAATTTAGGGTGCCCCTCAGCCCCCCCCTAAAAAGCAGCCTACGATTTTGTATTTTCTTTGTTTACCCAACTTCGCTTGGTGCAGATGGGCACATTAGTGTGCCAATCTGCCCCCAGGGTGCCCAAACCCTACTGCCCCATGCATTGGGGGGCCTGTCCCACCATTTTTGGGGGCCCTCTCCCCCTACCCCAAATGGAGGGGGTGTACCTCACGCAGCCGTTTGTAGGAGGCCCACGGAGGCCTGCATGAGGTGCCCCTGCCACCCATTTGGGGTGAAGGGGGAGAGGGCCCCCAAAAATGGTGGGACAGGCCCCCCAGTGGGTGGGGCAGTAAGGTTTGGGCACCCCGGGGCCAGATTGGCACACCAATGTGCCCCTCTGCACCAAGGCAAGTTTTGTAAACAAAGAAACAAATGGAAAATGGTCGAATACTTTTTAGGGGGCACCCCAAAAGGTCTGGGAAGTTTCTAATGGGATGGGGCATTGACCCCCTACCCCCCCAGCCACAATGGAGTGGGTGCCATGTCATGCAGCACTCCCTGGGACCAGATATCTGCTTCTAGGAACGGACGCCTGAACCCGGGAGGAGTGCAGGACAGCCCCCCCCATTATCTGCCCCTGGGGAGGGCTACATGAGATGGGCTGCCCCTCCAATTTGGCCATGTGTGGGTTCCCACGGGTGTCCTCTTTTGGAAAATGCGTGGGGTTCCCTGTTTTCCTTGCTGGTTTGGACACCCGAGGCCCATATCTGTATGGTGTGCCGGTCGGCAGAGCGTCTCAAATTCCGGTCTGAAAACAGACTTGGGGTTACTTGTGTTTTAGGCTTTCCCCTTGGCTGCCAGGTAGGTGCACCCACACATGTGTGGTACCGTTTTCATCAGGACACCTGTGGGAACGCGGGACGGTAGGCCATGTGTTGTTGGGGGCGTGTTTCGATGGGCGAGCCGAGCGAAATGTGCGGAAAATGCATTTTTTCCCCCACATTTCGGACTTTGCGGGGGTGTCTGTGTAATAAATTCTGGGGCGATTTGGGCTAATCATACCTCTGCGGATTCCCACGGGTGTCCTCTTTTCGGAAATGCATAGGGTTCCCTGTTTTCCCTGGTGGCTTGGACACCCGAGGCCCATATCTGTATGTTATGCCGGTCGGCAGAGCGTCTCAAATTCCGGTCTGAAAACAGACTTGTGTTTTAGGCTTTCCCCTTGGTGGCCAGGTAGGTGCACCCACACATGTGTGGTACCGTTTTCATCGGGACACCTTTGGGAACAAGGGACGGTAGGCCATGTGTTGTGTTTGTGTGGTTTTGATAACGTTTTGACCCATTTGCTGGTGGCCTTTGTCACACAACACTTTCATTTCCCAAATGTGACCTACATTTAGTCGCTGCTTTGGGGACAATACACTTTTGTAACCTGCACAAGTCACCTACCCTTGAAAAGGTCTGCCTGTGCTCTTTCAAAAAATGTATGCTTGCCGTTCCTCACCACATTGGTTTTCCCGATTTACACATGCTAAGTGCGTCTGTTCAGGCCGTGAGCGTAAAACTCCTGTGTACCATGGCTCAGTGTTTGGCTTGTGGTAATGCTTGTTTTGTAAAACACTACAAAAAATGTGTGCTCTCCTAACTGCAAGTGTCGGGGGAATGTAGTGGAGCATTGCTTTTCTCAAAATTCATAGAAGCCATTGCCGTACCAAGCCAACCATGTCCAACACATACCTTTTTTTTCAGTAATTTTTCTGCTTTTCCCCCAATCTATGGCAGTTTCCCCTACCTAGTTGTTGCCTGACCTACGCAAATCACCCCTTCCGAAACTTTGAATTTTGTCTACTTTTCAGAAATACTTGCCTTTCTGTCCTCCAATTCGGCTTTCCTACCCTTTTCTTCCATTCCGTCCATGCATGTCCAATTGGCAAAAATGGCCAAAATCGCCTACCTCTCACAAAACGGTTGATAACTACATCAAAATAATTTTTTTTCGTTTCCACTCAACCTGTTCTTGAAAGCCAGGAAATTGGGGAATTCAGCACAGCAAACCATTAGTTCCTAGCTCTTACAAGGAAAAAACCACAGGCTTCTTTGTACATCATTTGTTTGCCATTTTTTGAAAAAACCCAACATTTTCGCCCTTTTTGCTTATTTTCTCTCACCCCCCTACAGCAACCTAGGATTCCTGGGTGGCGTTACGACCGCCTTCATGTGGGAAAAAAAGAGCCAAATTTGGTCGAGATACCTCACGTAACATGTAACAAAAAAGTTACAAGCCATTGAATGGCCACATACCGAAATCACCAAAAAAGGCCCTAGCACTGGGGAGAAATACCCATGGCACTTAAGGGGTTAAGATAATAAGCATGCATAGAGGCCTCCCAACTCAGACTGTCGGAAGCGGCCGCTATTTGGTGCGGCTTGACAGTGCTGGATTCTTTCCTCTAACCCCTTCTTAGTTACCCGTGTGGAGCTGGCATCCTGAGCTCTGTGCCCGACATCTGTTTTTACCCGAGGAAACTTCAGAGGGTATGGGAGGCACGGCCAACTATCGGATCTTGGCTCCCAGTCTGGCTACCAATTTCAGCATGAAGTTGATGCGGGTGTTGGGCGAGGAAGCAGACCGTCTTGAGTACTTGATATTTGGTGCCTGGGGGACCCTTGGAACGGTGCAAGGCAGTATGTGCTACGTGATAAATTGCCTATGGCAGAAGAACACAGAGTTGGGCTTGCCTGCACTGTGTGGCATGCATATATCTGACTGTGTGCTTGCCTGTAGCATTTGTGGTGTCTTGCCTGGCTGGCTGTTAATTGTGTCGGCTCGCTTCGGGCAAATACTATCAATATTTTTTGCTATTCAACTTCACCTCTGGCATTAGGGAATATGGACTATTTTCTGTTCCTTCCTTCTGTTACTATACTCAGCCATTCTTCTTAGTATGCTGTTACAAGAGCTGGAACGTTCAGACCTACTTTGAGAGTTACAGATGCATGTTCTTTTAATGTTAAATCCATTAACTCGGGGGCTTCTGAAACCCCCAGGCATAATAATTGACCCTCCAGCTCGGTCTCCATGGGAAAGGATGGGTAATCCTTAATTGCCAGGTGACTGTTGTATCAGAGATGTCCTGGCTTGAAGCTCCCAAAGAAGACTGCGTCTGAAAAATGAGAGAAAAGAATTACTGGCCGATGTTTCTTGTCATCTAACATATTTAGTTACTACTAGACATGTCTGTGGACAAGACTGTGTAACTGCCATGGAATGACAAAATGTCCCAATAGGATCTCCTGAGTTCTCCCAATTTGATGACCCAAGTCAGCCGGAAGAGAGCATTCCTGAACCTCAAATGGGAAATTTCGACTGCCTTTCTCTAGCCGTGGGTAAAGCAATGAAGTCCACCTCGAAGAGCATGGATAAGGTCATCGCTGAAGCTCTCCCCAATACTAATCTGGGAGAGAAGACAAAGAATGCTATTGGAATATGGCAATCTATCAAGGAGAGAATTGTTCTTGACCAGGTTAAATGTGACAATGTCATGGACGTTCATGCCTGGGTAGACTCCTTTGAGAAAATTATTCCTCAGTTAGACATAGTGAATAGAGGCTGTCAAACAGACCCTTGTTCAATACAGGTAGATGCTAGTAAAATAGGAAGGTGAATAGGGGCTGTCAAACTGCTAACTATATAAAGCAGGTTGACCCGTAAGGCAGAGGCAAGTTGCGAAACTGATATGTAGCAAACCAGGAGTCTACTGGCTGAAAATGGAGCATCTCCTGTAAGCCACACCACAGGGTTTGGTTTCGAGCACAGTCCTGCTTCCTGGTCTCACCGCTTTTGCTGGCAGTTCAACCTTTAATAGTCAAAATTTGTTGCCACTTGGTTGCCGCACAAATCATTTGACTCGCCCTTTGGTCAGGAGAGACATATGTATCAGAAAGGCTGCTGTGCCAGAGATTGCTGGCCCATTTCTAAAAGTCTGACTGCGGACCATACAAGTATGGTTATTGTGGATGTGAAAGACCAGAGCCAAGCCCTCCAGAATAAAGTTTTGGCTTGGTTACGTTCTAAAGATGGGGGAAGCTGTATTAGAATCCAGGATCTAAGATTTCTGCAGAGAGTCCTGTTAAGGACTTGCGGTTGGGACCTCACAGCATTCGTCCACATTGTTAGCAGAGGATCTTGGGCCTATGAAAGACTCCCCACCGCAAGAACGGAAGACTCGGCCATGGGGCAAAATATACTCTCTTTATTATCAAAAACTGACTGGGATCATACAGGAAAACAATTCTCCAGCATTCTCTCAGCTCCCGAGCTGGTGTCACACGTTTTGATGCACGCGTGACGTCACAAAAATCATGTCCACCCCAAAAACCTACGGGTGTCCACATAGGTCAGTTAGTTTGGGCTAACTAAATATAGGAATGCTATGTTAGTAATTGTACTGGCTTAACATATCAGGTGGTTGTGCTGAGACTTCCCTTAACTGTTGCAAACTACACTGTTTCAGGGTCGCAGGATGACCATTGGCCCATGCAACATTTTATACCACCTTACAAATGGAGCTATGGATTGGCTAGAGCGGGTCCTGCCAGGCCTGGATCCCTGTCTGCTCACAGAGCCTCAGTGTACCCTGTCATGGTGATGGGAACGAACATGGAAGACTGTGTTCCATATTGCTACCACTGTCTTATCACCTAAGCCTGAGAGAGTGCCTGCAGGTTGCAATGTTGGTGGGCAACACTTGTATCATTCCACTCCATTTTGCTGGGAACAGCTTCTCTTCCCAACACAAGTAAATGAGCATTGTCTTGCTCTGGTGGGTCATGTGTGAAGGGACCGCAAAATGAAGCTCTTTTGCCTGTAATTGAGGATTTTATTCTGAATTCTTGCAGGTGGTTTGCTGCTCGGGAACCATGAATTTTCCACCCGCCCTTGTCCTTGGCTGTGAACTCCAGCTCTGTGCCTTGTGCTGCAGGGATCCTCTCTCAACTTCCATGTATCTGAGTCCTATCCTTCCAAACTGATTTACTTCAGTCACCCTATAGGTTCCCTATGTGTCTTCATGTCTTCATGGCTTCTTATGGTTAGTTGAAATGAAGCATATGGAAGCTTGGTACATGTATACTCTGCATCTTGCGGTTTCGCTTTGGCGAAAGAGAAGGAAAGATTCTTAGCATTATGTTAATGTATTCGTCCTCTACCTACAGGAGTTGTAAGCATTTTTTTCATGTCTACAAGCAATAAACCAGTGTATGTGTGTGTAGCTATTTGATTCATGGATAACACAGCTATGTTGTTGTCTCTAATGACGTCATCGATACCTGGCTTTATTGTTAGTCGACCTGATCCATTGAGAAGACCTCTGTCTCCCCGAAACCATCAACTGGATACTGTTTGAATGGCTGTCTGAGAGAATATCTCTTGTCAAATCTGTGATACATTGGTGCAGTCAGTGACCAGCCAAACAGCGAGTTATACATTTCATTCTTCATCATACGATTCAACAGTCACATAGGGGTCATAAATGCCATTCCTGGGACCCTCTCTTCAGTCCAAATCCAGGAGTAGTCTCTTATGAATGGCTCAGACTGAAATGTCATTTGCTGTGGTAGTTTTCCCATCTTTCCTGAGATGCTGTGACAATCTGGGAAAGTTGCCATCCACCACAAGTTTAAGAATTGTAATGGATTTAGCCATTGTTATTTGCTTTTTTGTAATTGTTCTTGTCTGCCTTTATGGTGTGTTATGTTATAAATGTGTGTTTTTTTTTTATTGACTGTATGTTTTTATGTGTGCTCATATGCCTCTGTACGTTATAAATTAAGTAAAGTAATAACTAGAGGGCACAAGCAAAAACCCACTCCTGTAAATGTAACTCACAAAATGAAGACTGTAGAATCTTATTGCACTCTGGGTACTTGAGCAGGGGTCTTCGGCAAGTAATTGCAGGAATGCCACAGTTCCAAGAATATGCTTAGAAAACAAGGTGGAAAAGGTAGCTTAGAAGTCAATAGGTTCCCAGAAAGTGGCCCAGGTGGGCAAGGTTTCTTAACAGTACCTTGTTTTTAATCTTTAGATTGAGGTTTGACAGCTTCAAACAGGGCTTTCTGTTGCTTCAGCTGCAGTGGAGCCCATGTTGAGGCGGTTGAAGTGAATGTGTTGCCAATGGCATTTGGCGTCTCATGGCTACAGAGGTGCGGGCTCCTGATGGTTTGTGTCTGCAAAACAGTGTCTTCCAAGGGTTTTGAGTAGTGGTCAAGTCGGCCACAAGGCAATGTCTTCTGATGGCCTGAGAGTTTGATGGGATCCAGCAGATGGAGTCAGCCCTTCATTTGGCAGCCCTCTCGAAGGTCAAGCATGTGGTTCTGGTTGCTCAAAACTGCTTTTGCGATGGGTTGATCTGGCACCTTAAAAGCTTGAAGTACAACAAGCGATCCGAAGTTGAAGAACATACCAAAATCTGCACTGCAGGTCCTGTCTCAGTTCGAAGTGCATTGGATTCCAGCTGTTTTTGACATTCCTGGGTTCTGTGATTAACAATCTAGGTGCTCTAGGTCAAGGTCAGTCCTTCTATTTTTTAACTCCCTATCCAGGGAGCTTTGCTGGCCACTGAAGGACGTCCTTCACCTCCAATGAGGATCCAGATTCCATTGCAGTTGGCAGGGTGGTAGCACTTGGTCAACAGTTTACCCCTACTTTTTCCCAGGGGATCACTAGGGGGTAGAGTACTCCCCTGCATTGGATGCTTTCTATCTTCACCTCTAAAACCAAGAACTCTGGAATGGACTGCACTCCCAATAGAGGTTCAAAGGTGTATTCTTCCTGAAGTAGAAAGTATCATAAGTGACATTTAGCCTTTATACCTTTTAATAAAGTCTAAATGCCACATGTGATTGGCTCCTGGCAATCGTCTTGCAAGGGGTCCAAACCCTGTTCTTTAACCCTTGCGCTCTTATATTATGCCCAGATAGCCTCGGTGGCAGCGCGTGTGCTCGGAGGGTAGTGTTACCCTTCAGCATCCTGGCTATTGTCTCACTTGGAGCAGCAGAGACAGCCATGTTAGTCATGAATTTACATCACCTTGACATCACTGACTTGGGCTGTTGGGGGGGCTAGTGTGGTAGATGGGCTCTAGGTTTGTTTAGGTTTTCCCCAGGACATGCATGGCCTTGAAGCTTTTTCCTAGTGCCTCCCTGTGTTGGAAGGGATGAATTAATTTCCTCGATCCAGTCTGGGTTTTGGGTTGGGAGAAAATAGGGCATTGTGGGAGATGTCCATCTGAGGGTGGTTTGCCCATACAATTTCAGTGTTGGACTCCGAAACATGTTTCTTGCTGTCTTTCCTGGCTTAAGTGACTTGGCTGGTGTTTGCCAGGTTAACCCTCGTCCCCAGTCTCTAATTCTGCTTCCTGGATTCAGTCTGGGTTTTTTCAGTTCTTGGAGGGCATTATGGAAAATATTTAACTGTGTATTATAATTTTCCTCAAATCAATTGATGCATTGAGTGAGTACTAGATCAGTGATTCATAATCCCTACTTTCAGCATTTCCTCACGACTGGTGTCTGTAGTTTGTAGGTTGTGATTATTTTGCTCCGAGGTGCTCTAATTTGATGACACATCCACAAGGTCGCTCATAAGATAAGGGATATCGGTACACAACACTGCGATTAGTCAGTCCCACTTGCAATACATCCCACACCCATTTGGGTCCTTTGATACTAATCGGTCCATGGAGGATCCAACCTGACCACCTACCCTATCCGAACTATCTTGGAATTGCACCAACCAGCTTCATCACTTAGCCCCCAGCATGGACACTTCCTAAATTTTGGGGCAAAGGAGTCGGCTTTCTGGAGTGCAATTTGCCCGCTCTGGTGTGGTATCGAATTGCCCTAGGGGTGCGATTGCCTTGGGGTGGGCGCCATTGCTCTGGGGGGACCCGGCCAAGTAATGGCTTGTGCTGCCTCTTGCGTACGTTACGTAATAATACATGCACAGGCCCCTGCCTTCATTCTCACCCAGTTCTCTCCCTCGAAGGACACCACGCGGACAAAGCCCTGAAAATGGCATGTGCTGAGCACAATGGGAGAAATAGTTTAAGTAAATTGAAAGGACACAAAAGAGCAGGCCCGATACAGCCACAGAGTGATTATGGGTTAAGCAGCATTGATGCAGTTGGTCAAGGTTTAGCCAGGCCCTGAGGATCCGAGACAATGATTACTTGCTCAGCCCAAAAATGCATAGTTTACGCATTTCCCATAGGCTTTTTACGCATTTCTCATATGCTTTATTTGTATTTTTGGAGGTTCACCATTAACACTTCGCATTTTTCTGAGAGGGAGATCTCTAAATGAAAATGACAAGCACTGGCATCGAAACACTGCAGCCTTGATGAACTCCTACATTTCTGAAGACATGTCCCAAATCATTTTGAACTGTTCTTAAAATGTATTGATACATCACAGGGAATCAGATTTTGCCCTTTGGCCCTGAAATGATGTGCTTCCTTTGGCTTTGTTTGTGATTTCACTCCTACTATAAACCGAAAACACCAATTTCTCCAGCATGGGGTCTGGCATGGATTCACATGCTCATGAATATTCCCCGTCGTCAGGCTGGGAATCCTCGGTAAAGAAAAAATCAGTATCAGTTTCGTTTCTGATCTGTCTTTCGTAGTAGTAACCAATCACTGATCTCTGTGTCATACTGACCACAGCCAATGACTGCCCTCTACCTAAGCCCCGCCTCTGGCAGCCATCTTCAGATTTTTACCGCACGTTCAAGTGTTGGGATCCTCGTGCTATTGCTCTCGAGCGTTAGTGCTATTTTTTTCACGTTTTTTCTCAAAAACTTCTATTTTTCGGTCAAAAGAGCATCAATCTCCACCGTTTCTTCATCCGATCAACGGGGAACCGTGTCGGATTAGTCTACGCCCCTCAAGGGTGAAGATTTCGTCAAGCCACGCTTTTGGAGGACTCCAGAAGTTTCTCAGGCCCATCTCGGACATGGCCCAGGAGAAGGGAAGCTCGACGCCCGGAAAGCTGTTCAGGGTCTGCCCTGGATGCCAGCTTCAGAATGTCTTTAAGGAGGACGAACACTCCCTTTGTCTTTACTGCCTACATGAGGACAAGACGCACGTGGAGAAGGACTGTGCGTTTTGCGGCAATATGTCGGAGCGGACCATGAAGGACCGCCATCAACGTCTCGCCAACTGGCTGGAAGGAAAGAGCCTGTCAGGCGAGAAGAAGAAGAAGAAGTCCGAGCGGTCTTCTAAGACCTTTGAGGACGCCCCGGCGACAGGGGTCCAACACAAGGCCAAGCACCGCGAGTCTGCTGGCACCAGGAGCGCCAAACGGTCGGGCTCTACGGGCGCCAGGCAGGGCGCATCCTCCCCGGCACCATCAACCACGAGCCAACGCTCTGGTTCGGGTAAGAGGAAGGCCGAGCACCCGGCGAAGCTCCTGGAGAGACCCCGGTCGAGCTCAAAGGCCCCATTGGAGGGGGAGCGAGGCAGTGACCCTCCCCCCAAGGAGAAGGCGGTCAGCGCACCTAAGGTGGTGAAGGCCTTAATCCATCCAGCCAAGGCCTCTATCGAGACAGTCGCGGCAGCCCTGGGTCAGCCTGTGGAGGCTACACCAGTGGTGGCGACCTCGGGGCTCAGAGTCTCCCTGCCACCGCGGAGGGAGTCCTCTTTTATGCCCATCGACAGGACCCCCGTGAAACCTCTGTCGGAGAAGAAAAAGAGGGGGCAGGGGGTCGTCGTGGATTCGGTCTCAACCTCTGAGGAAGAGCTGATCGAAGTCTTAAGCCACGGCGTTGGCGTGGAAGAAGACCAGCCCGTCGGGAGGGACCCCGACATAGGAGACGACGATAACGTCGAGGGTGCCGACGGGGCCCCTGACCGCCCGTCGGACTCCCCTCAACCAGTGCCGCAAGACAACTCGGCGGCCATTTTGTTGGCTATACAGTCCTTATGCTCGGAGATAAGGACAAGACTGCCGTTACCACCAGCGGAGGAACCGCTCCCGACGGGGGACCCGGAGCCAGGCCCTTCTGGGAGCCCTCCCCCTAAGAGAAGAAGGATTCATCCTCCACCTCCTTTTCAGCCATCGCGCCCTGTTCAGCCCTCCTCCCCGTCCACAACTCGTGGGGATGATACGGGGACTGACACGGCCGCGACGGGTACGGACGACGAGGTTTACGACGAAGATCTGCCGTTGTCACCCCCCACCCGGGCTTCCCCGCCCGACGAGATTGGATCGTTTCACTCCATGATCGCCAGGGCATCCGAGCTTTTCCAGCTCTGCCCGGAAGAGAAGAAGAAGGAAGGTTTCCTTTATCAACGGCGCGAGGCCAAGAGGAAGACGGTCCTCTCTGTACCTCTACTGGACGATATTTGGGATGAGGGCCTCACCCTCCTCAAGAACCCATCCACGACGCCGGCTAGAAGGGATCGGTACGAGAAAAAGTACCGGGTCCCGGACGCGGCCCCATTGTGCCTTCGGGCACAGTCGACCCCGGACTCGGTCGTCTCCGCGGCCGCCAGGAAGAAAGCGGGGGGGGGCGCGGCCTCTACGTCGACCTCCCCGCTGGACGGCGAGGGAAAGAAATTAGATACGATGGGACGCAGAGTCATCTCGTCTGCAGCGACGATGATTAAGGCGGCCAACGCCTTGGCTATCGTAGCCCGCTACGACAGGGAGTTGTGGTACAAACTGGGCCCCCTGCTGGACTTCCTACCGGACGACAAGAGGGCTGAAGCCCTAGAGATCTTGCAGGAAGGAGAGGTGGCGTCGGACCACGCCATTACGATTGCGACGGACATCGCTGACACTGGATTTCGCCAGTTAGGCGGCGTGGATGGCTCAAGGCTACTGACTTCCGTCAGGACGTGCAGACCAGAGTCTTGGACATGCCGTTCGACGGAAACAACCTGTTTGGGAAAACAGTGGACGATTCCCTTCAAGCCATCAAGGCAGACACGGAGACGGCCTGGGCACTTGGGGTTCTCCAGCAACGGCGGCCGCCCTTTCGGAGCGGCGGAGGCAAACAGGGTGCCTCCAAAGGTTCTGGCGACGGATTTTCCACCTACCGTCAAGCGGCCCGTTCGTCGTCGCAGGAAGCTTACAGGGGACGAGGCAAGTCAGGCGGACCCCGCCGTCGTCGCCAAGGAGGACAAGGCGGCAAAGCCTCGTCGAAGCAGGACTGAACCGGCCGTGGGATCGGGCCCCCACCGAAGCACCCCGGTGGGAGGCCGGCTGGCGAGCTTCGTCAGCGTGTGGGAGTCCATCTCCACCGACCGTTGGGTGCTGGACGCCCTAGCTCAGGGTCACGCGCTCGAGTTTCTAAAGAGGTGCCCGCGCGTCTCCCCTGTGGGCAGGAAAGAACATCACGTCCCTCAACTTCTCTTGGAGGTAAAGGCGATGCTCAAGAAGGGCGCCATCGAGCTCGTCCCAAAGAGGCTTCGGGGCTCCGGAGTTTACTCAAGATACTTCCTCGTGAAGAAGAAGACGGGAGGATGGCGTCCCATCCTGGACCTACGACTGAACAAATTCATCAAGGCACAGAAGATCCCGGATGGTCACCCTCCAACACGTCCTGGGTCAGGTGGAGGAGGGCGATTTCCTGTCATCGTTGGATTTGGAGGATGCCTACTTCCATATTCCCATCCTAAAGGGACACCGAAAGTTTCTCAGGTTCGTGGTCCAAGGGCGTCACTACCAGTTCAGAGCCCTTCCCTTCGGACTGAGGTAGGCACCCAGGGTGTTCAACAAGTGCCTAGCACCGGTGGCGGCGCAGCTGCGCCGAGAGGGGATCCACGTCTACCCCTACCTGGACGACTGGCTCATCCGAGCGAAGACGAAGGAGCTCGCCGTGGAGCACACGGAAAGGACCGTCCAACTACTCACGGACCTGGGATTCTCCATAAACTACGCCAAGTCCCACCTGGTGCCTGCGCAAGACGCACTGTTTCTGGGAGCGAAACTCGACACAGTGTCGCTTCTGGCCTCTCCGTCAGAGGAAAGGACGAGGGCCATCTTGGGCAAGGTGCAGCGGATGCTGGTTGCGGACGCGGCCAGAGTGAGGGCCATCAAGTCCCTCCTCGGAATGATGTCTTCTTGCATTTACCTCATCTGCCTGTGCAGGCTCCGGATGCGCCCGTTGCAGGAGTTCCTGGACGCGCGCTGGATCCAGACGACGGGCAGCTTCGAGGAGAGGATTGCACACAACGAGAGTTTCCGACGAGCGATCCGGTGGTGGGGCACCCGCGCGCATCTGACGGCGGGCATGGACTTCCAGACCCCCGGCCACCAGGAGACAGTGACCACGGATGCCTCCCTGGAATGGTGGGGAGCGCACACCGAAAATCTGCACGCGAGAGGCCTTTGGCTCCCGACGGAGAAGTCCCTCCATATCAACGTCCTGGAGCACCGTGCAGTGTTTTGGGCCCTCAGGTCTTTTCTTCCGTCCCTCAAGGGCAAGGTGGTGAGGATCTTCACCGACAACACCACCACCATTTTCTACATCAGGAAACGGGGCGGAACCAGGTCCCCAGCCCTGTCCATGGAGGCGCAGGATCTGTGGCATTGGGCCGTCGCCCAAGGGATGTTTCTGGTGCCGTTTCATCTGGCAGGGATAAAAAACACCATCGCCGACTCACTCAGCAGGGAGCTGCGCTCGTGCCATGAGTGGGAACTACGACAGGATCTAGTGGACCGCCTCTTCCGACGGTGGGGCACACCCCAAATCGATCTGTTCGCGACGGCGACGAACTCCAAGTGCCGGAGGTTCGCCAGCAGGTTTCCCCAGCCGAGGAGCATGGGCGATGCTTTCTCGTTCCCCTGGGAGGGCCTGTTTCTATACGCGTTCCCTCCATTGCCATTGCTGGTCCGGCTCATCAACCAGCTCAAGAGGTCACGGTGCAGGATGATCCTCGTCGCACCTGCGTGGCCGAGGCAGATATGGTTCCCGGACCTTCTGGACTTGTCAGCGTCCCCGTCAATCAAGCTGCCAGTGGACGCCGATCTTCTCTCCAGGGAAGGAGGTGCCATCCTCCATCACGACCCGAAGTCGCTGAGCTTGCAGGCCTGGCTCCTGCAACGTTAGAGTTTGGAGGATACGACATACCGGCCGACTGCAGAGAGGTTCTTGCAAAGGCCAGGGCGTCCTCAACTCTTAAATGCTACGGACACAAATGGAAGAGGTTCTTTGTCTGGTGCCACGCACAGAAGATTAACCCTCTACGGATCACGGCTCCCCAAGTACTGCTGTACCTACTGACGCTGGCCAAGGCTGGATTGGTGCACGCGTCCATCAAGATTCATCTTGCTGCGATCTCCCGATACACCAGAACCACGGGGCGGACGTCTTTGTGGTCTCATCGTCTCGTGAAAGAGTTCATGAAGGGACTGTTCAGATCGTTCCCGCCGGTGAAGGCTCCGGCCCCGGCATGGGAGCTCAACGTGGTGCTGACCAAGCTCATGGGACCTCCGTTCGAGCCTCTGCACTCGGCTCTGTTGAAGTTCTTGTCGTGGAAAACAGCGTTTCTTGTGGCCATCACCACCGCACGACGGGTGGGAGAGATCCAGGCCCTTCCCTGCAAGGCCCCGTACTTGACTTTTCACGACACGAGGGTAGTGCTCAGGACGCACCCCTCCTTCATGCCCAAGGTGCCGTCGGACTTCCACCTCAACGAACCCTTGGTGTTGCCAGTTTTCTTCCCGTCGCCTTCGTCGCCGGCTGAAAGGACTTTGCACTCGCTGGATGTGGCTAGAGCGCTGAAGTTCTACGTGGACCGCACGAAGTGTTTTCGGAAGACGTCACAACTCTTTGTGAACTTTGGACCTGTCAATCAAGGGAAGGCTCTCTCGAAGGCTTCCATTTCCAGATGGCTCTCCGGCTGTATCATGTACTGTCATCCGGTTGGCAAACCGACCGCTGCCTGGCCGTCCGAGAGCCCATTTCACCAGAGCGATCGCAGCTACCACGGCGTTCCTATCTGGTGTGCCCTTGCTGGACATCTGCAGGGCTGCTACGTGGAGGTCGACGCACACCTTCACGAAATTCTACTGCGTCGATCGGGATTCCAGGGAGGAGTCCAGGGTCGGCCAAGCAGTGCTGCGCAACCTGTTCGCCTAAGGTGAGCCTGGTGAGGAGGTAAGAATTGCTTAATGTTGAGTTTGATGTAATGCTTAATGTTGAGCCTTTGCCACCTCCCGTGGTTGTGCATGTGTGTACTGCTATGTATTCTTTATTCATGAGCATGTGAATCCATGCCAGACCCCATGCTGGAGAAGGAACAAGTTACTTACCTGTAACTGTTGTTCTCCAGCATGGGTCTGGCATGGATTCACATGCGAACCCTCCCGCCTACCCCTCTGCGGCTCTTAACTTGGTCATACTGCCACTTCACGTGCTACCAAATCTGAAGATGGCTGTCAGAGGCGGGGCTTAGGTAGAGGGCAGTCATTGGATGTGGTCAGTATGACGCAGAGATCAGTGATTGGTTACTACTACGAAAGACAGATCAGAAACGAAACTGATACTGATTTTTTCTTTACCGAGGATTCCCAGCCTGACGACAGGGAATATTCATGAGCATGTGAATCCATGCCAGACCCATGCTGGAGAACAACAGTTACAGGTAAGTAACTTGTTCCTTCTTTAATATTTTTCTTTTTTGTTGCTAAATGCAAGTAGGACGAGCGCTTGTTCTTCTTCTTGCTGATAGATTTTTATCCATCAGCGGTGATTTTGGATACCGAGGCTTGAGCCTCATTACTCCATCTTCTCGGGTTGAGTATGTAGTCGTGGGTTTGTATTCTTCTTGGTCTGTGTGGTCTTGTCACAGTAGGGCTGGTTTCACAGGGTCTTCGCAGTGATGGGCCGCAAGTATCACGTTCCAGATTCTCCCTCTTTAAGCTTGCCATCGGTTTCAAGGCAGCTGATGGAGGAGCAGGGAGTCAGTGATCCCAGGACAAAACGTCCTGCGGCCTCCACAAGCAGTGGAAGTTCGAATGTTAAATGCTGCACACTTTTCCTAATCTGGGTCCATCCCAGATTTGTCTTTGGATCCGCAGCTCGGGGGGCAGCAGAGGGGCGAAGGGCACTGGTCATTAGCACTTAGATTTCGACTTAAGAAGAACCATGTCATCCTTCTGTTAGGAGAAAAACAGGCAGAGGTGGAAAACGTGGGTTGTGCAGGCGGTCTAGCAAAAATAGCTGGTCCAATAGAACAGTGTTTCATTGTGTGAAATGCATCGTTTAACCATGAAAGCAAAACTAAAGCCATCAAACAGCAGTGGGGGCTGTGGAGTAAACGAGAGACACAGGGAGGGGGGTTGAAACGCAATCAGGATGAAAGACAGGTGCAGAAAGGATGATGGCGTGGCAAATGGTTCTTCAGAGTCAATAACGCCTCAGCTTCAGGAGAGGACACTGATAGGCTCAGAGGATTAGGGTTGGGCATCTTCCAGTGTACCAGGCTTCCATCATACAAACTATGTGTATACTGGTACACACACCCACACAAATACACACTCACACACTCACTCACTCTGACACTCATACCCCAATGCCACCCCAAACACTGCCAGGAGTTATTCACTCCAGTCAACAGTGTAGAGGCTGGAGACTGTTTTCAAAATAGTTGCTCACTTGTTGGTAGATATGGCTGAGCAATATAATCCACGCTTTCTGTAGTTGAGTTGAAAGAGATGGCAGGTAAAAGGTTACACATATAAATAGACGTCCAGAGAAAGGCTTCTTTCACATACTTAGTCACTCTAATATTCACGTTGATGGAGGATATATGGTAAAAAGTAGCCTGTCTTCGTGAAAACCCCCAAGTCTCTTAAATCTCGATATAATAAAACCGGTTTAATTTTTACAGCAGTGATTTATTGACATTGGGTAGGAATTACTTAACTGCGGAGTGGAGTGTAGTTTGGGAGTGGCACAAATGCCGACCGCGTTGCAGTGCTGGGGGGTGTGGTGGGGGCTCATTCTAGTGTTTCGCCCTGGGCACAAACTGGACTAGAAACTGCCCTGTCTGTTATGACTAGGATGGTCTTAGTTACCTTGTTAGGCAGTGCTTAAATGTGTGGGGGTGTTTGCCAAGGTTCCACCCTGGTACTTATTTCTGAGCAAAGCAAAAAGAGGTGATGCCTGGAAAGTTTAAAACCTCTGGCATTGCTCTGGGCAACCCTCCAGACCATTGTTCTTCGCCTGCCAAGCCATTACAAAAGGGGAAAGACCATATGCAAATCAGGCTTAGTCCCACCCCCAAAGGGGTAGTCCAGCCCAAACTGCTAGGTCACATCCCTTCTGCACGAGACCACAAGCATCCCCAGACATGTTTCAGCCTTGTTGGGCGTCATCAGTGAGGACTAATGTCTGGCAGAGGGACTCCCAGGACCCTCCCTTGTTAATTTGCATATTTAAATAATTTTGGGCCTCACCCTAAACTACTAGGGGAATCCAGACGTGGACCCCTTGCTCACTATTCTCAGAGAGGCACAGCTCCACCCTACTGATGAGGTCCAGAAATACGTGTCTGGGGTTGCTATTGGTACTCTTGTTCAGAGGAGAATTACCTAGCATTTCACTGCTGGACTGCCCCAGGGCAGGACAAAGACTGATATGTTTGGGATATTTCTTCTCTGTGAAAGATAGCGAGCTAAAGAATCTGGGAAACCCCTGGTCCCTCTGTACGCCACCACCATAACTAGTAAAACTCTAAAGTGATATGTGCACATGTTTTACAGTGACCATCAGGCGTCTTATCCATAGAGGTTTCCCTTCATGGACCAAAGACCATTCACAAGGTTAGTAGTGTGGAGCGCACATTATTGTAGTATATGAACACATGCTGTGATAGTAAGGCATATTGAATTCTAATGTAAAATATACGTCATATTTCTTACAGAAATCGGGAAAGAACAAACCCAATACTTAAACCTGAAGAAGGGCGAGAAGCGCCCGAAACGCGTAGTTGAGGATAGGCCACAATATTCTTAAGCAGTCATTTGAGAATACTGACTGACTCCTATCAAGATATTGGGACATTGATCAATGAACTTTGGGAAACATTATTACATATGAAGAAAATGTGTTAATAGGATTATTAGTTACTCTAAGGAGAAGTTTTATGATTTGTATTGCTTTGTTATAAATTGATATTGATTTGAAGTAAGTGTCTATTATAAATATGTGTATGGCTATTGAAATACACTGATGAAAAAAATGAAATGATTGGTTTATATGTTCTGACTTGAATAAGGTCGAATGAACGTATTGATTGGATCTAAAAGGTTTGCAAAAAGAGTTACATTTTTTGCTTATTGCTGTGCCCCAGTTTGTTCCCGGTTTTCTATACAGTGAACCTTCCAATTTTGTCATTAGTTTAGTAAGCACTTGACGAACTGGGAGCACTTTGAATCGAACTGATATATGATCAGAATCGCACTACCACATCATGAGAATTTATTGACCCTGATTTGAGTGCACCTCCACATCCATCTTTTTCAGTTGCAGCTTTAAACCCATATATGTTGACAACATGGGGAGCAGCCGTGGGTGGTGGAAACGGGGTGGGGAGCTGCCCATCCTGACGTATCATGGGCGTGTTAGAAATTATTTGAGCCCTGGCCATTTTTTTGTACAAATTAAGTACTGCTGTTAGGGTGAAAGGGACTTTGATGGTGATCAAGTAGCACTGTTACATTTCCGAAAACATTGCATTTTTTTCAATTTTTTTTTAAACTGAAATTTCGAGAAAAAATGAACTATACAATACTTATTTTCTAAGAACCGTTTACAGGTATATTCACTTAGCTACTTTAAGAACTTAAAATGTATTCTGTGTAATTAGGCTTGCTCATAAAAGTCCAATGTTATATTTACTAAAGGGAGAGAGAAGGGTAGACAAGGGTGTAATTTAGTGGCTAGCTTGCACAGTAAAAGTATACATTATAAGTATACGTTAAAATCCTTACATACATCTAAAGTAAGCTAACGTTTTTGCTGGAACATGTCTCAGCATACTAAGTGGGGCTCTTTAGGATCTCCAATTAATTTTGCTGGTTCAAAAAATGTGCAAATGAATGTCTTGCATATATCAAAAAATGAAAAGCAAAGGCAGTCTTGAAGCAAAGGAGGCATTGAATACTTCATTCACTCGTGAAAAGGGCAGTGCTGATTGGTGGCTGGACTGCTTGCCCTTATGCTATAGGAGTATGATGAATACCATAGTCTACATTAGGCTTACATAAAGTTATAAGAACATGTGTGGGAAGTAAAGGGGAGCAATTGCCACTTAAATATCATTCTAAAAGAAACTGTTTTGTAGGGTTTGAAATTCAAGGGTGCTGAATGCTGTTTCACCCCCTGATGAACAATTTATTTCCTGCAGGCCTTTCTGAGCAATCTGCTTACTCACGGGGTATTTGCTATGCAATTCATTATTTCTTGGCAGTAATCTGGAAAAGTAGGATGAAGTATGCAGTTAAAAAAAGGAAAACGTGCTATTTCATTCCATGTCAAATGTAAACTTCAAATGTAAAAAGAATGCATTTTGATTTCCAAACACATCTGGTATGAATTCCTCTTCCTGATGCTAAACAAGAGCAGTAGGGTCTCTGGCATGTGGAAGCAAACTTTGTGACCTAAGAATGATATTTTTTGCATAGTTTAGAGCTTTCAGGCATATTAAAATATGATTAAACACATGTATTCATGCTAAGCAGCTCCTAGTGACCAGAAAATGAATGGGAAAAAATAGAAAGTCTGTGGGAGAATAAAAGGACAGTCTTTCTTCCCCTGGCACATCCATCACTGTAGTCAAGATAGTTGTCTGCTTTAAATCGCTGCAGTCGAGGGGTTTGTGCTTTCTCAAGTAGTTAGCCTTGGAAAGGGATTTGCGAGATTGAATGCTCATTCCCTGGGTCTGTAGGGTCCAGATAGCTTTTTTTGGGGTGTGGGGGGCAGTTGGTGAACCGCTGCACGTGTAAGCGCTTTTGGTACAAATGCTCTAAGGAGTTGAGGTGTTGAAGCGTGGTGTGTGACTGTCTTCTTTGTACAGGGATCAGAGTAAATCACTATTTTTGTTGGGATTGCGACTTGTGGGAGCCAATCGGCTTGCATAATTTGAATAGTTGGGTGGAGGATTCTTGGGTTAGTGAATTGAAGGGCATCCACATGTAGGGGTATAGTGACTGTTCACCGGAGGTTAAGATGGCATCCGCCTCCGTGACTGGGGGTCATTGTGCTTGATGACATCCATTGTTGTGGCATTTAACCTAGTCACGTTGGTAAAACAATGGCACAACATATGCAGTGGAAGCAATGTCGCCCATAATAAATTGTAATGACATCAGTTTTATAGTAGATGTATGTAGTTATGCTAAAGTGGGTTTTAAAAGGTATGAACAACAGTTTTAACCATTCTTAGTAGTTTGAGCACATGGTTTTGATTGTTCTCTTTATTAAGGAAGTGATTAATGTACCTTTATGTATTATTCTGTATACCTTTAGTTATGTTAAAGGGGTAAGACAAATACAATTCAAGTGACGGACTGATTTGGCAGATCTTGTTTTTTGCCCCCTTCAGAATGGGTTTGTATATACTCCTACGTCCCGTCCCCTTTCCTCCATACTTGTGGGACATTCCGTCCTTCGGGACAGAACTGGAGCACTTTTGTGAAAAAGCATGAAACATTTCATTTTTGTCCTTTTTTATTTTTACGCGGAGCCACCGCACGTGACCGTAACCCTGCCCTCCTGAGTTCAGCCTGCGCATCGCCCTTCAGTCCTTTTCTCAGCGCCGTCGGGGCAGGACGCACTAGCATCACTGGGAATTTTGCCTTTTTATTCCCTTTGTCCTTCCTTCCTGCTCAGGTTCCACGGTCATCTAGTCCTCCGTCTATGCCGGAGCATCTGGGATTCGTGTCCTGTTCTTCATGCGAACGTCGTTTTGCGAGGGCATATCCCCACTCAAGAGAGTGTATAGGCCTGGAACATTGTTGGGACTCGTATTTTTATTGCTATTCCCTCTGTCTGGGCACTCCATAGTCTTCTTCGGTGGGAGGAGGTGCTTCAATGCTTTCCTCCACAGCATTTTCAGCTTTTTATCGAGGAGAAGAAGAAATGCCCCGTAAGTTCTTTACTTTTTAGGGCACTCCTTTTCGGGGTCTTCCAGGACCAGGAGGGGCTTGAGTAGCTCTATTACCAGGGGCATCCCTGAGGTGTCCCGCAAGGGGCCTAATAGACACACCGGAGGTTCCTCAGAGAGTTCCCGCAGTGGGCCTGCCAAAACCGAACATTGCTCCAAGGTTCCCCATTTGCAGGCTAAAGTTCAACCAAGTTCTTCTGTGGCTCTGGATGCCTGGGTTCGCCCTGAGGTCTCCATTTCGAAAAGATTGTGCCCTCCCACGTATTCCTCATCTATGGTATTCGTATCTCGGCAGCTATGCTGCTTCAAAAAAAAATTCTCGGCAGAGGGCGCTGTGCACGAGTTCGTGGCGTCGATGGCCCTTGATGGTTTCCATAGCGTGTCGACGTCACCAGCAGTACAAGTAGCTTATGCCACGCCGGTTGGTTTCAGTTTCGTTTTTCCAATAGCTTTGCAATCGAGTTAACGGCGCGCTTCGAATTTAAGACTGGGTTTAAAAAGTGTATTGACTGCAGTTCTAAAATGACGATGACAGACCCTCACCGTGTCTGCCTTTTGGTGTTTAGGTTGGGATCATCAAACCTGCGACTGTGGCTCCTGTCAGTCGATGACTGAGAAAGATCTTTGTGAACGAAAAGGTAAATTGAGGGTGGGGCGGGAAGCTTCGAAGGCCTCTTCTAAGAAGCATACGAAGTCTGGTGAGTTCAAAGACTCGGCTCGGCACAAGCACTCAAAGAGGTCTCCATCTAGGAGTAGATTAAGACATTCTTATTCTTCCAAGAAGGCGAAGAGGAGACATAGGTCTCCCTCTTCTTTGTCAGATACCTCTACCAAGGTGATATGATGTCCGCTAGGTTGGATTCCCCTAGAAAATGGGAAGAATTTAGAGTGCATGTGATGAAGGTCTTTGAGAATGCGGCCCGGCCCCCTCAAAGAATCCACGTCTTCGAAGATTCCTTATAACCTTGAGGCAAATTCAAGAGGAAGAAAAAAGGTGCACACCTTTACCGAGAACAGACTTTTCAAAGGGATTGTGTCCTCCGACGTATTCCTTATCTTTGATAGATCATCTCCAGCTTGCTGGCCTCGGAATTTTTTTTTCAGTTGAGGGTGCTGCGTGTTGACGTCCCTCGAGCCGATGTCCCTCGATGGCCTCCGTATCGGCGCCGACGTCACCACACGTATAAATAGACTGGCACAGCGTCCGTTGCTCAGTTCCATTTTTCTGCGCTTCGTGGGGCCTCGGAATATCGCTGCTCAGTTCTTCAGTCAAATATATCGATATATTCCTCGTGAATACCGACTCGTACTCGATGGCTTCCTCACCCGAACCGACGACTCCACGGTCCGGCTTCAAAAAATGTCGAGACTGTGGAAAGAAAATGTCGTTGACGGATCCTCACAGCATCTGTTTGTGGTGCCTGGGAATCGAGCACCATTGTTCGTAGTGCGAGGACTGCATGTCCATGATGGCGAAAGCCTTGAAGAAGCGCAAGGGGAAGCTCGAGAGAGGTAAGGCAGTTAAAACGTCTTCAAAAGTTTCCTCAGCGGAGTCGAGACATTCGTCTCCTCGCCATCATAAAAGACATTCTCGTTCTAGATCTCGAAGCAGTTCCCATCACTCTTCGAGATCTAAGCATTCAAAAAAGAGACGTCGAAGATCCCCTTCCTCGTCTTCGTCTTCTTCCGTTTCCCCAAAAAGGGTCTCCTGTCCCACAAAACATAGCTCTCAGGCTGAGTGGGAGGAATTCAGGAAAAAGATGCTAAGCGTCTTTGAGAAAGCGGCCTCGACCCCCTCGAAGACTGCTGAGGGTAATACCCTGGTGAAAGACTCGAAAAATCAAAAAGCCGCGAGTCGCAGTACCCAGCGAAAGAAGCCACTCGAGAGCGTCACAAACCTTCGAGTAAAGGCAAAGTTGCGTCTTCAACGCCGTCGTCGAGGATCCCTTCGACACATAGATCAGCGTCGTCGACGCCGTTATCGAAGGGTTCTTCGCACAAGTCAGTCGAGTCAACGCCGTCTTCGACGTAGACGCCGAGAAAAGACAAACCCACAGCCAGTGGCCATACCCAGAGCCTCGAGCACGAGAATGTCATCGACAGCCTCGAGTAGAATCCAGATACTCTCGAGTTCATCGAGGCCTCTACCACCTTTCTCGACGGCTTCGAAGCCTTTAACGTCTGCGTCGACGACGTTTTCTCAGCCAATCATGACAAATCTGGCTCCTTCTGCTCTGGAAATGGGATTTGTACCATTTTCAAGACCTGACCACTCCAGGGTCTTATCTTCTATTTATGAAGAAGGGGAGGATTCAGATCAAGAAAGGCCTTTTGAGTTGCAGGGATCTGCAACTCCTGCACTAGAGGAATTTACCTCTGAGGAAGGTAGGTTGAAAGACCTCCATGAAACCCTACAGGAAGCAAGTGGGTTGGACACTTCCCCAGAAGTGGAATTTGCCACACCAGACCCACGGGGTTTTGCTCCAGATCTGCAAAGCAGACTCTTGAATATGCCCTTTGACGGCTCTTCTTTGTTTGGTAAGAAGGCGGACGACAGTTTAGAAAAACTACAAACATCAAAGGCAGCAGCAAAATCCTTAGGAGCTTCAATCCGTCAGACACCATATCGCCCCTCAGGAACCTCTTGGAGAGGTAAGTCCTTTTGCTTCTATTCCACATTCGGAAAGGGCAGAGGACAGCCGGTTCAAAGGGGTCAGACGAAATTCACCCGAGGTGGACGGGGTAAAAACACAAAAGCCGCAGCAGCAGCAGGTGCCTCTTTACCCTCGGCATCTGCATCAGCCGCCTCCAAACCGCTCTGAGGACTCTTCACAAAACACCAGTAGGGGGCAGGGTAACTCAACATCTGACGGAATGGCAGGCTATTACGTCAGATGCTTGGGCATTGGAGACAGTTGCCCAAGGTTACTGCCTGCCTTTTCTACGCATCCCTCAGTCATCCACCGGGGAACAGCTCTCTGAGAGTTCCAGATCCGCTCCTCTTGCAGGAAATTGTAGACCTACCAGAGAAAGGTGCCATAGAACCGGTACCTGTAGCGGAGAGGAACAAGGGCTGGTACTCTTTTCCCCCCCCCCCTACTTTCTCATACCGAAGAAAGACGGAGGACTGAGACCTATCTTGGACTTACGAGAATTGAACAAGTTCCTCAGGAAGGACAAGTTCAAGGTGGTAACTCTCTCTCAGATCCTTCAGGCCCTCCAGCTCCAGGACTGGCTTGTGTCTCTGGACCTCCAGGATGCTTATTTCCATGTGCCAATCCATCACAAACACAGGAAATACCTGAGGTTCGCAATTGGCGGCTCTCATTATCAATTTCGAGTTCTGCCATTTGGGCTGACCTCCGCCCCGAGGGTCTTCACCAAGCTAATGTCGGTAGTGGCTGCAAGTCTAAGGAGGGAAGGGATCCACGTCTACCCCTACCTGGACGATTGGCTGATCAGAGCAGTATCTTCGGAACAAGCTCAGATCCAGCTAGATTATGTCTGCCACTTCCTTCACAAACTGGGCTTCTCCCTCAGTTTAAAGAAGTCACAGATGATACCATCACAGAGACTCCAGTTCATTGGAGAGGTCCTGGACACTTCCCAGGGAAAAGCCTCGCCACCACAGGTGAGGGCTCAAGATATTCTGCAGATGGTCACCAAGTTTCAAAATGCCCAACATCTCCTAGCCTTCGACTTTTTGAGGTTGCTAGGCCTCATGGCATCCTGCATCTTCCTTTTGCCAGAGGCTCGCCTGAGAATGAGATCTCTTCAGTGGGCACTGAGAATTCAGTGGTCGCAATTCTCAGGGAGAATGACAGACCTCCTTCAGATTCCGGACAAGGTGGCTCGAGACCTTCAGTGGTGGGCCTGCCAGGAAAACATCTTGAAGGGGGCACTGTTTTGGCAACCATGGCCGGAGATAACAGTACTCACAGATGCCTCACTCACAGGGTGGGGAGCCCATACCAATGACTTGACCATCAGCGGTCGTTTGTCTCCATCGGTGTCCAGACTACATATCAACCTGTTAGAGCTGAGAGCAATCAGACTAGCGCTGAAGGCTTTTCTGCCATCTGTAAAGGGCAAAAATGTGGCCATGCACTACCTCAACAAAAGAGGAGGCGTAGGATCACTACCACTGTGCAGAGAGGCAATGCAGCTCTGGTTTTGGGCAATTCAAGAAGGAATCTCTCTATTGGCAGTCCACCTAGCCGGAGAGAAGAACTTGACGGCGGACTCTCTGAGCAGGCAGTGCACAGTCTCCCACGAGTGGGAACTAGCTCAGGAAGTCCTTCAGGAGATGTTCTCCCGTTGGGGAACCCCTCAAGTGGATCTGTTTGCCACCAGTACCAACAGAAAATGCGATCTGTTTTGTTCAAGGGAATTTCCCCCGAGAGGAGCTCTAGGGGACATGTTCATAGTGGACTGGGAGTTTCCACTCCTGTATGCGTTTCCACCAGTCCCTGTCATTCCTCAAATGATCAGGAGGTTGAGAAGATTTTGGAGAACCATGATCCTAATTGCCCCAGACTGGGCCAGGAGAACGTGGTACCCGGACCTTTTGGATATGTCCATCTGCCCGCCAATTCGTCTTCCACTCAAGGAGAATCTTCTCACAGAAGGGAGGTCAGGTTCTCCATCCAGACATCAGAACCCTCAACCTTCACGCCTGGCTTCTGAAAAGTTGAGATACAAGGATTGGGACCTCCTTGATGACGTCATGGAAGTGTTGCTTTCGGCCAGAAGGCCAGCAACAAAGTCTTTATACCGCTGCCATTGGAACACATTTTGCAGCTGTTGTACAGAAGAGAATATCGACCCCTTTTCATATGGTACACCAACAGTGTTCTACTTTCTACTCTACTTGGCAAATTCAGGCCTTCAAGTTGGCACTATCAAGGGCTATCTCGCAGCGCTATCGATCTTCAAGCGTACTGCGGAGGAACCTTTGTATTTCAAATTACCCTTAGTAATACAATTTATAAAGGGACTAACTAATGTCTACCCTCCAAGACCTTTCCAGGTTCCTTTATGGGACTTAAATTTCCTGATGGGTACTCCTTTCGATCCACTCCACTCTTGTTTGCTAAGATTTCTCACCCTTAAAACTGTCTTATTAGTGGCTTTAACATCTGCTAGAAGGGTGAGCGATACAAGAAGGAATCTCTCTGTCAGCAGTTCACCTAGCCGGAGAGCAGAACACAGCGTCGGACGCTCTGAGCAGACAAAACACAGTCTCCCACGAGTGGGAACTAGCTCAGGAAGTGCTTCAAGAGATCTTCACCCTTTGGGGAACCCCTCAGGTGGATCTGTTCGCGACCTGTGCCAACCGGAAGTGCAAACTGTACTGCTCAAGGGAATTTCCTCTGAGGGGAGTTCTAGGAGACGCGTTTGTGGTGGCCTGGGAGTTTCTACTTCTATACGTGTTTCCTCCAGTCCCTGTGATTCCTCAAATAATCAGGAGGTTGAGGAAGTTCGGGAAAACCATGATCCTAATTGCCCCGGATTGGGCCACGAGGACGTGGTACCCAGACCTTCTGGACATGTCCATCTGCACTCCAATACGTCTTCCACAAAGAGAGGATCTTCTCTCGCAAGAAGGTCGGGTTCTCCATCCAAAGGTCAAGACACTCAACCTTCACTCATGGTTTCTGAAAGGTTGAGATATAAGGATTGGGACCTCCCGGACGACATAATGGAGATTTTGCTTTCGGCCAGAAGGCCAGCAACTAAATCCTTGTACCGTTGTCATTGGAATTAAGTCAGTAACTGGTGCAAGGATAAGAATGGGGACCCTTTTCAATGTAGCACTCCTATGGTGCTATCTTTTCTGTTACATCTGGCCAATCTGGGGCTCCAGATTGGAACAATAAAGGGATACCTGCCAGCGCTTTCCATCTTTAAACGCTCCACGGAAGAGGTTTCCTATTTCAAGATTCCATTAATTGTCCAGTTTTTTAAAGGGCTCACTAACGTGTACCCTCCAGTACCATTTCATGCCCCTGCTTGGGATTTGAATCTTGTGTTGAAATTCCTGGCTTGTATACCTTTTTGAGCCTTAACTTTCCTGTCTTTTAAGGCTTTTAACACTTAAAACTGCCCTTCCTGTGACTTTAACATCAGCCCACAGGGTTATTGAGTTATAGGCTCTCTTCTCCAGCATGGGGTCTGGCATGGATTCACATGCTCATGAATATTCCCCGTCGTCAGGCCGGGAATCCTCGGTATAGAAAAAAATCAGTATCAGTATCAGTTTCGTTTCTGATCTGTCTTTCTTAGTAGTAACCAATCGCTGGTCTCTGGATCATACTGCCCCCAGCCAATGACTGCCCTCTCCCTAAGCCCCGCCTCTGGCAGCCATCCTCAGATTTTTACTGCACGGTCAAGTGTTGGGAGTCCTCGTGCTGTAGCTCTCGAGCTTTTGCTGCGTTTTCGCACTTTTTCAGGAGATTTTTCTCATTTTTCGGTTAAATAGAGCCTCAAGCTCCACCGTTTCTACTTCCGATCAACGGGGATCCGTTTCGGAGTTTTCTACGCCCCACAAGGGTGAAGATTTCGTCGAGTTACGCTTTTGGAGGATTCCAGAAGTTCCGAGGCCTTCCCCGGACATGGCCCAGGAGAAAGGAAGCTCGACGCCCGGGAAGCTGTTCAGGACCTGCCCTGGATGCTAGCTTCAGAATGTTTTCAAGGAGGACGAGCATTTGTTATGCCTCTACTGTCTCCATGAGGACAAGACACACACGGAGAAGGACTGTGCGTTTTGTGGGAACATGTCAGAGCGGACCATGAAGGATCGCCACCTCCGTCTCAACAACTGGCTGGAAGGGAAGAGCCCGTCAGGCGAGAAGAAGAAAAAGAAGTCAGAGCGGTCTTCGAAGTCCTGTGAGGGCGCCCCGGCGATGGGGGCCCAACAAAAGGCCAAGCACCACGAGTCCGCGGGCACCGGGAGCGCCGAACGGTCGGGCTCCTTGGCTGCCAGGCAGGGCGCATCCTCCCGGCGCCATCAGCCACGAGCCTACGCTCTGGCTCAGGTAAGAGGAAGTCTGAGAACCCGGCGAAACTTCTGGAGAGGCCCCGGTCGATCTCGAAGATTCCAGCAGAGGGGGAGCGAGGCTCGGACCCTCCCCCCAAGGTGAAGGCCCCAGGCATACACAAGGTGACGATGGCCTTAATTCACCCTGCTAAGACCTCGATTGAGGATGTCGCATCGGTCCTGGCTCAACCTGTGGAGGATACGCCAGTGGAGGCCACCTCAGGACCCAGAGTCTCCCTGCCACCGGAGTCGTCTTTCAGGCCCATTGAGAAGACCCCCACAAATTCCTCGTTGGAAAAGGTGGGGGAGGGGCAGGTGGCCATCGTGGATACGGACACAATCTCTGAAGAAGAGCTCATCGAAGTCGTGGAAGAGGCCCAGCCCATTGGGAGGGATCCCGACAAGGGCGACGACGAGAGCGACGGTGTCGCCGACGAGGTTCCTCAAGAGCCCTCGCGCCGGTCGTTTCTGGCGCCGCAGGACACTGCGGCGGCCATTTTGTCAGCGATTCAGTCCTTATAGTCGGAGATAAGGACAAGGTTGCCCCTCCCCCTGACGGAGGTACCTGAGCCAGACCCGACGGGGGAACTCTCCCACGTCTGCGGCCTGCTCTGCCCTCCCCCCGGTCTACTACCCACGGGGATGATGCAGGCACGGACACGGCTACGACAGGTACAGATGACGGAGGCGACGACGGGACGTGTCCCCCGTCGCCCCCTGCTCGGGCGTCCCCGCCCGACGAGATTGGATCCTTTCATGCCATGATTTCCAGGGCATCCGAACTCTTCCAGCTCTGCCCAGAAGAGAAGAAGGAGGAAGAGTTCCTTTACCAACGGCGCAAGGCTAAAAGCAAGACGGTCCTCGCCGTACCACTTCTTGATGACATCTGGGATGAGGGGCTCGCCCTCCTCAAGAACCCTGCCACGGCGCTGGCAAAGAGGGACCGGTACGAAAAGTACCGGGTTCCCGATGCTGCCCCCTTGTGCCTTCGGGCGCAACCTACCCCGGATTCGGTCGTCTCTGCAGCGGCAAAGAAGAAAGCTGGGGGGGCATCGGCCTTGACATCAACTTCCCCGCCCGACGGTGAGGGCAGGAAGCTGGACACGATGGGACGACCGGTCATCTCATCCGCAGCGATGACTATCAAGGTGGCCAACGCCCTGGCTATCGTAGCCCGCTACGACAGGGAGTTGTGGTTCAAAATCGCCCCTCTGTTGGACTTCCTTCCAGACGCCAAAAGGGCTGAGGCCCTTGAAATCTTACAGGAAGGTGAGATTGCTTCGGACCACGCCATCACGGTGGCAACGGACATCGCCGACACCGGTTTCCATCAGTTGGGCAACGGCGTTTGCCTGAGATGACGAGGATGGCTCAAGGCGACGGATTTCTGGGCCCTCGGGTCTTTTCTTCCGTCCCTCAAGGGCAAGGTGATGAGGATCTTCACCGACAACACCACCACGATGTTGTACATCCGGAAGCAGGGCGGAACCAGATCCCCTGCCCTATCCAAGGAAGCACAGGATCTGTGGCATTGGGCCATCGCCCAAGGGATGTTTCTGGTGCCTCTTCATCTGGCAGGAATAAAAAACACGATCGCCGACTCACTCAGCAGAGAGCTGCGCTCGTGCCACGAGTGGGAACTACGCCAGGATAAAGTGGATCGACTCTTCCGACGATGGGGCGAACCCCAAATCGATCTCTCCGCAACGGCAACGAATTCCAAGTGCCGGAGGTTCGCCAGCAGGTTCCCCCAGCCGAGGAGCATGGGCGATGCTTTCTCGTTCCCCTGGGACGGCCTATTTCTTTGTGTTCCCTCCACTGCCGTTGCTGCTCCGGCTCATCACCCTGCTCAAGAGGTCCCGGTGCAGCATGATCCTCGTCGCACCAGCGTGGCCGAGACAGATCTGGTTCCCGGACCTTCTGGACTTGTCAACGTCCACACCAGTCAAGCTGCCGACGGACGCAGATCTTCTCTCCAGAGAAGGAGGCGCCATTCTTCACCACAACCCGGAGTCGCTGAACTTGCAGGCCTGGCTCCTGCAGCACTATAGTTTGGAGGGTACGACATCCCGGCCGACTGCAGAGAGGTTCTTGCAAAGGCCAGGGCGTTCTCAACTCTCAAGTGCTACGGACATAAATGGAAGAGGATCTCTGTCTGGTGCCGGGCACAGAAGATTAACCCTCTGCGGATTATGGCCCCTCAAGTATTGCCGTACCTACTGTCATTGGCCAAGGCTGGACTAGCTCACGCTTCCATCAAGATGCATCTGGTCGCCATCTCACGATACACCAGAACTACGGGATGGGCGCCCTTGTGGTCTCATCGACTGGTGAAGAAATTTATGAAAGGATTGTTCCGATCATTCCCGCTGGTGAAGGCCCCTGCCCCGGCGTGGGAGCTCAACGTGGTGCTGACCAGGCTCATGGGGGGGGCCCATTCGAGCCTTGCATTCGGCACCATTGAAGTTTCTGTCGTGGAAGGCAGCGTTTCTCGTGGCCATCACCGCTGCACAAGGAGTTGGAGAGATCCAGGCCCAATCTTGCAAGCCGCCATACTTGACGTTTCACGACACGAGGGTGGTGCTGAGGACGCACCCCTCCTTCATGCCCAAGGTGCCGTCGGACTTCCACCTCAACGAACCCTTGGTGTTGCCAGTTTTCTTTACGTCTCCTTCCTCGCCGGTTGAAAGGACTCTGCACTCGCTGGACGTAGCAAGAGCTGAAGTTCTACGTGGACTGCACAAAGAGTTTTCGGAAGACATCACAGCTGTTTGTGAACTTTGGGACTGTGAATCAAGGGAAGGCTCTCTCGAAGACTTCCATTTCCAGATGGCTCTCCAGCTGCATCATGCACTGTCACCGGTTGGCAAACCGACCGCTGCCCGGCCGTCCGAGAGCCCATTTGACAAGAGCGATCGCTGCTACCACGGCGTTCCTGTCTGGAGTGCCCCTGCTGGACATTTGCAGGGCTGCGACGTGGAGGTCGACGCACACCTTCACAAGATTCTACTGCGTCGATCGGGACTCCAGGGAGGAGTCCAGGGTCGGCCAAGCAGTGCTGGGCAACCCGTTCGCTTAAGGTGAGCCTGGTGAGGAGGTAAAAGATGTTTAATGTTGAGTTGTTATATTGCTTAATGTTGAGCCTGTTGCCGCCTCCTGTGGTTGTGCATGGGTGTACTGCTATGTATTCTTTATTCATGAGCATGTGAATCCATGCCAGACCCCATGCTGGAGAACAACAGTTACAGGTAAGTAACTTATTCCCCATGCAAACCTCTGTATACTACTTACCACTGTATACTACCTTTCACAAGGACAAGGTGGTACTTAGAGTTAAAAGTCAAGGGTTGTTTTGCAAACACACTGCGCACACAAACGATGTAAAGATCAATTGATTTGTAATTTAATCAGAAGGTGATGCAGCATGACACTTGTTTCGAGCGACTAGCTCTTCTACTGAGGCTGCATGTTAATTGTACAATTGCGTAAATAAGTACAATTTATATGTACATAGACGGTATAGCAGACCTGAGCACAAAACAAGGCATTTAGATGGTCAAAACCCGACCGTAACAAGTAATCATTCAATAATCATAGGTTGTCAACAGAATAATGCAAATCAATACATATTGACAAGTAAATCAAGTTTAAAGAACAAAAATTATACGACCCATATCGTGTAGATTTATCCAATTCGGACATTGCCAGAGGTTGAAAGAAAAAATAATAAAAGAAATACAAATAAAAGAGCTTAATTAGTATTGTGGGGCAATGTTGGCCATACAATTAGTCTTGCACCACTGGTAAATACCATCCCTACTCTTATCTGAGACACTATGCATGTTCTACAAATATTATACCAGCTCCCAGTGCTGCCAAATATGTTATTAGTGACGCTTGATGTTACAACCTTATATACCTCAATCAACCACCAGCAGGGAGTTGACAGTGTTGATTATATTTTCTGTGAACTTTCGGCTTCATTCTGCGAACACATTGAATTGTTCAAGGAATTGCTATTATGTTGTTTGTGCCCTCCCGGACTCTACGTGAGAAGAAATGAATAATACAGACACTCCCTGGACAGGGAATAAGGCACAAAAGGGCAGGCTGCGAGAGTTCAAGGAAAAGTTTATCTAGATCTCTGACATCTTTAACATATGATGCTACGTTGGACTTGGATTGGTCAGCTGCGGTGGTGTCTTAGGTGTGGGCATCATCTCTTCCTCCGGGTTGGTTGCTTGGTTGGCGGGAGGATTGACGTCAGACATCTGTGCTCCGGATGGGTGAAGGTCAGGTCGCTGTTAAACACAGTGGTCACTATCTAAGCTAAGAAAATACATTCTGAGTAATGCATGCACTAAATAATAGTTGATCAAAAGACCCTCAGTAGGGTATCATGTCATTGTACAAATCACTCAAGAGTTTATATCATCTACAACATTTGGGTTATACAGGTCACAGGTTTATGGGCCTTGACCACTATAATACTGCCATTGAACTATAGCGTTAGTCTCACAAGAATCTCAGGTATGTGGCACTTGTTAGTATTGGGCACGATATACTGCAGCAGGGGTCTAATGTTAGTTGGGGGTCTGTTGGGTGGGCTTCATAGCATGGTTGGCAGTCTGGCACATGAAAGGAATGCCTTGCAAGGACACAGGGTTAGAATGGCAATAAGTTTCAACTGGCGAGGGTAAGAGGGCAAGGACACTTATGTGGAGATGGACGAGCTATGTGCTTGGCTCATGTTGGTTCACATGCAGGACAGTGATCTCAGAGGAAAAGGGATGTGTTACATTTATTATTTGTTGCAAGCCGCTCCTGCTTCAGCGTGAAAATGGAGCTGCAGAGTTTTCCAGTTGAAGTGGGGACGAGGGTGGGGGCCATGTGCTCCGAGCTACTGCGGCGGGCAAAAGGGAGAGATGCATTTTGTACTATCTCAGTGAGGCCTGGTTACCAAGATGGAGTCGAAAGGGGGTACAAAAAATGGATGCCCTGTTCCCTGCTTGGTGGCCCCAACTACGCGAATGTAACCCAAAGTTAACATTGCATGAGGGCGAGGGGCGTACCCACCATTAGAGGCACTTGGTCCGAGTTTTGTACTGAGAAGTGGTGGTAGAGAGGGGCCCATTGGCCCCTCGCTCCCACACAATGTGCACTAGCTAATAATGTGTTTTTATTCAACAATACCTATTATAGACAACTAATAGGTATAGCGATGGGAGCCAGCTATGCTCCAGCTCTTGTAAACCTTTTCATGCATCACTACGAGCAACAGTTTGTTTTTTCCAACGCTACATTCCTGCCACATATTCACACATGGAAAAGATATATAGATGATTGTGATTTTGATTTGGAAAGGTTCTACAGATTACCTTAATGAATTTGTGTCTTATATTAACAACAACCATTGGGGCATAAAGTCTACATACACCTTTAGTTACAGTAGTGTTAATTTTGTGGATCTTTCTATCAGCATATTTGATAATAAATTTGTAACCAAGACTTACCGCAAGCCTACTTCAGTCAATGCTGTAATCCATTCAGCTAGCTGTCACAAGAAATCAGTCTCTAAAAACATACCTAAAGGTGAATTTGTCCGTGCCAGACGCGTTTGCTCATTAAATGATGATTTCACTATGGAATGTGCCCTAATCCGACAGATTCCTGGCAAGAGGTTATGATAAAAGCCTCCTTGATAAAACAGACCGGGAGGTTAAATCCATGAAGAGAGAGGACCTGCTTACTCCTAAAGTATGCTCTACAAGTACACACTGTAACACACTCACATTTATCACAAGATACAATGCAGATAGCTCTGGTCTGTATAACACAGTCAAGACACTGGCATATTCTTCAGCTCGACAGAGATTTTAGTACATAGTTGGATGTCTCACCCAACTTTATTCATACCAAAGCTAACAACCTCAAGAACATCCTTTCACCTTCCTTCATGTCTAGCCAACAAACCAAACATACTTGGCTACATCGACCACTTAACAATGTGTTTCACAAATGTGGGGGATGTTCAATGTGTACCTTTGCATATGAAACTTCTAAAATTGAATTTGGCCATTTAGGCACAGACAAAATCAATGCTTTCATTAATTGCAACACTAAATTTTGTGTATACTGCATCTTATGTATATGTGGACAACGCTATATTTGCAGTACTATTCGACCTTTGAAAATCCCGATAAGGGAGCACTTGTCATCTATCTCCCAAGTTGATTGTAAATTTACCTTGTCTGCACGTTGGCAACAAGTCCACCAGATGGACGACAAAGCACTGATCAAATTTGCAGGGATGGCTAAAGTCACCTTACCCCAACGAGGGGGAAACCTAGTCCTCAAACTGAGGCAATTGGAAGCTCGTCTCATCTGCCAATATTGAACTGACACACATGGCCTCAATACGGACCATGAATTATCCGTATTCTTGTGATTAAGCACCTTATGCCCTTCTCAAATCGGGTTCCCCATACTTTTTGAAATGCACTGTCTGCATTTTTATCCAATGTTGGCCATCCACTTAGTTCAATTTGACTATATTTTTATCTATTCACCTTGCAGATCGGCATTGACCAGGCACATACAATTGGCATCCAGCAGTATGTATAACTACCTTAGTACAAGTTGTTGCTTTCCCCCTGAGTCAAACTTAATAATAATTTTCTGGCCATCTGGCATATATTGAACATTTAGAGCATATATAATTGGTTCATCTCCATGATGATACCTCATTATCTCCATGAAAGTATTTTCGGGCACCTTCTTCTCCACACAAGGTGTTGTCCTTGTCCGGTTGCAATGCAACCCCTCGCACAACCACAGCTATACTAATATAAATATCAATAATACCAATTTTAATCATAAATTGGTTTTTTGAGTCCTCAATCTCGTCCCCCATTACTACCATTCTTCTAACTGGCACTCCCATTTTCTTGAGTACTCCCTAAGTGGGATTTGTTGCTACCGTACCTCTCTGTGGCCCTATTCACTCCAATTGTCTACATACACACACAATATGGCGCCCTCGGCAGCCCGCACGGCAGTACACGGCCATGCGTCAACTTGGTCGCGCTGTAATATTGCTCAACATGAGCCGCTCACGGCCGGCTCCTGTTCTACTCATGCAGCAGAGACGCTGGTAAGACTAACATTTTCGCGTGGACCCCTAGAGTGGTCTGAGCGTCCACGTGCATTCAATTGAAAGTCTAGACGGCCCTTAATTTTGCTAATTAGAGTGCCTGTGTTTCTTGTCCTTTCCACCTGGTTCGGCTGACCGCCGATCGCTATCCGCTTTCAACTATTAATCTCAGCGAGATCATATACACGATTAATCTAATGCCTGGGATGTTGCTCATAATTTACAGAACCCATATTCAACTCACAGTACCAATAATTTCACTGATCTGACCCACGTATTTGACTAAATCGCTAATGAACCCTATTCTTTTGCAGTGGAGCCCACAGTATAATTATTTCTATTTCATACCAATTCTTGGGTAAGTGTGCTCATATAACTTGCTGCTTACACTTTACCTACATACAAGGCGTTCTCGTCTAATTGGTGTGTCTCAACCATAATGTCAACCCTTTGCACTTAACCCAATCTTTTAACGTCCCTTGTCTAAATTGTTGTTTTTCAATTGTATTGTCTTCCCCTTAGTGATCAAAAAGGAAATTCCGGTTTCCAGGTACTTTTCAATGACGCTCTATTCATTTTGACTAATTGTATGGCCAACATTGCCCCACAATGCTAATGAAGCTCTTTTATTTTTATTTTTTATTATTTTTTCTTTCAACCTCTAGCAATGTCCAAATTGGATAAATCTACACGATATGGGTTGTATAATTTTTGTTCTTTAAACTTGATTTACTTGTCAATATGTATTGATTTGTATTATTCCGTTGACAACCTATGAATTGAATGATTATTTGTTACGGTCGGGTTTTGACCATCTAACTGCCTTGTTTTGTGCTCGGGTTTGCTATACCGTCTATGTACATATCAGTTGTACTTTTTTACTCAATTGTACAATTAACATGCAGCCTCAGTAGAAGAGCTAGTCGCTCGAAACACGTGTCAGGCTGCATCACCTTCTGATTAAATTACAAATCAATTGATCTTTACATTGTTTGTGTGCGCAGTGTGTTTGCAAAACAACTCTTGACTTGTATCATTTACTCGGTGGATAATTTGGCAGTTTTCCACTACCGCATTCGCCTGCAGCCCTTTCAAACCATTGAAATTGTCTGGTCCTTGCGCTGAACCCTGCAGTCCTTTTCTGCCAATTTTTGCCTGGTACTTAGAGTTAAATCTTCTTTCTTGTCGAAAGTAGTTTCTGTTTTCACTTGTCACAAAAAATAACACTCCCAACCTTTTACCCTCCTCCTCATTTGGGCAAACAAGAGGAGAGATTACACAGACTGGACCCAAAAAGGGCTCTGAGTTTTTATATCTCAAGAATGTCATGATTGCGCCAGGATGACCAACTTTTCGTGGGTTATACTGGTCATAAATTGGGATTAGCAGTGACAAAACAAACTATATCCCACTGGATTACTTTGGCTAATGTGGAGTGTTACAGGTTAGCCGGGAAAGACCCGCCAGAAGGGCTTCGTGCCCATTCCACGAGGAGTATGGCAACTTCTGCGGCTCTTTAGAGGGGAGTTCCTGTAGTTGATATTGGTTCAGCTGCAACATGGGCATCAATCCATACTTTTGTTAAGCATTACTGCTTAGATGCCTCTTCTTCCCATGAGGGATTGTTTGCAAAAGCTGTACTTCATTCTATCCATGATAAAAATAAATAGTACTCCGACCTCCTAAATTACCACTGCTATGGGAGTCTATCTTAGATGAGGAATACGTGGGAGGACACAATCAATTTGAAGAAAGTTACTTACCAACTGTAACGTTCTTTCAACTGGATGTTCCTCCCACGTATTCCTCATCGCCCCTCCCATCCTTCCCAGCTGTACAATTTACCTGATTTGCACTTTACGTTCACGAAGAGGTTACAGTCTGACGCACGAATGAATGATTAATAGATTATACGAAAAACACAGAACTGAAGCCAACGGGCGCGGCCCAAGCTACTTATACTGCTGGTGACGTCGACATGCTACAGAGACCGTCGAGGGCCATCGACGCCACAAACTCGTGCACAGTGCCCTCTGCCGAGATTTTATTTTCCCGAAACTGCCGAGATACGAATATCATCGATGAGGAACATCCAGTCGAAAGAATGTTACAGTTGGTAATTAACTTGTTCTTCTGGAGCTTTCCACACCGATACCGGGGTATGCCCTGAGGTCTCCATTTCTGGAGCTTTCCACACCGAGTTACGCTTCGAGGCCCCTCTTGAGGGAGCTATACATCCCGTGTTCCAGCATGAGGTTCCCCTTCTTGGGGCTAAATCCAGTACCGGCAGAGTTGAGGGATCCTCTTTGAAAATCCTATCGGTGAGGTACATTCCTCAACCTTCCCACGCTCAGGGTCGCGGTGGTACCATCTCTGTCAAGGGGGCAAAGAAGGCAGTCACGCACCTCAGGCCTTTGAGTACCGGCTCTGCTGAGGTTCCTCCATTGGAGGCAAATTTTGGGGCAGTTCCTAGGATGTCCAGTCAACACCGTAGACCTGTCAGTACCGGCTCAGCCGAGGATCCTTGTTTCAAGGCTAAAATGTTGCATAAGACCTCCGACTCCCCTGAGGAGACTGTTGCCTCACCTTTGGCTGTGACGCAGTTCGCCTCGGGTGTCGACAAAATGACAGCTCAACCTCCACGGTGGCCATTTTGTCTACCCCTCTTACCCCAGCGTTGACTATGGCTGGTGCTGGGGGGGGAATTTCTTTTGGGGCTGAGCAGTTTTTTCCACACCATCTGGGTAACAAAAACCTGTTCCGCCCTTCAGTGGATTGGCACACTCGGGCACCACTGCCTCATACAGTCTCGCTCCCTCCTGGTTCCGCACCCCTGATCTATGTGGACCCAGCCAGTGCAGGACCTTCCTGGCAAGCATCCTCATTGCGTTCATGGGGGTATGCTCCTTCCGAGCGGCTTCTGCCCACTCCAGCGCCTAGACCTTCGTCTGAGGATGCGTTTTTGGGAAATTTCAGACGCTCATGCAATCTGATCCCAGGAGGGCATACTTCAAGGGTCTTTTTCGGGAAATTTATCCTGAACCTCCTGTTCTGCCTTCTGCTCCGGCTGTTCCTTTCGCAGGCCCCGGTGGTGCCAGCTCCTCCACCTCTAACTGCTGGACCTCCTCTGTCGCTTCCTCCTCTGCCTCCGCTATCCCCGATAGAAAAAACATTGAGTGCACCGCTAGAAAACACTTTTAAGACCTGAGGCACCACGTGCAGCGGATCATTTTCCTGCTCCCGCTTCACTGGATGAGGGCCAGGCGGACTAGGACAGCGATGAACAGCCCCACTCTATCATTACGTTTCATGATTTCGTACTGGATATGATGGCTTTGCTTGATATTCCAGTGACTGAGGCCCCCGCTCGACAGGAAGGGGTGCTTTCTGGAGCCTTTCCTCTATCACCGCAGGAGCGCACTGGCCTCTTCCTCCAGAAGGACGTCTTGGCTGAGGCCCGCAAAGTCTGGGCGAAACCCCATACTGGGCTGCATTTCAACAAGAGGATTGACGCTCAATACAAGCTTCACGCCTCAGAAGAAATAGCCTTATCGGCTTGTCCGCTCCCATCGTCAATGGTGTTGGCAGCAGCCACCCTCCAGACCAAACTGTCGTCTACATCCTCCACTGCAGTGGCACAAATCCTCTACAAGGAGGACAAACGTCTCAACGTCATTGGCAATGAAGTCTTTTCCAATTCAGCGCTCCAACCCGGCTCATCCTGGCAGCGGCCAATGTCAGGCTGTGGAGGGAGCTAGCTGATTTACAGGAATGTTTACCTGTGGATAGGCTAGAAAACTTCAAAGCCGGTTTGTCAGACACCAGTGTGTTGGCACAGGATCTACTGGAGGCCGTGGCTCACCACATGGATAACTCTGCTCAGGGCCTTATGGTCGGGGTTGACTTTTCCCGCCAAGCGTGGCTCCATACGGTCAAGTTCTCAAAGGAATTGCAGGCAAAAGTGCTGGACCTTCTTTTTGGTGGTAAGGAGTTGTTCCATTCCTCCACAGATGAAGAACTCACAAAAACTAAGACGAGTACTCAAACCGCCAAGTCTTTATCGGTCCTGGCAATATCTCCAACTAAAGCCCCTTATTCACAGAGGTCAGAGTCCCAAACTCTGTCCTTCCCTGGGTTCAGGGGGTTTCAAGATTGCTGTGCGCTGATCTGAAGCTCCGGTTGGTGGGCCCCGTCGTAAGCAAAGTGGCCCATTTTTCTCTCGGCCAGCAGCCTCCTCTCCAGAGACAGGTAGTCTTCCTGCTGGCAGATCATCCAAATTATATCTTTTGTCGGCCGCACGAGACTCCGGTGGGAGGACTAATTTCGTCTCATTTGGAGGCGTGGCAGACCACCAAAAAGACCAATGGGTTTTATCTATAGCTCAGGTGGGCTCCCGCTTGCCCTCCCCCCCAACCCACCCTTCAACCCTCCCTTCCAGCAGACCGGGTCGCCCTCCCTCAGAGCCGAGGTACAGAGACTTCTAGACCTCAGAGCTGTGGAGCCTGTTCCCCTCAGGGAGCAAGGGAGGGCTACTATTTCCGTCTTAACAGTGCCCAAACCCAACCAGTCTCGCCTGCGCACTATCCTCGATCTCTCCCAGTCCAATATATTTCTTCCTTAAGAGAAACACAAGAGGATCATGCCTTTCCAAATAAAGTCCTCTCTTCGGAAGGGCGATTAGCTCAAAGTAGGCCTCCAGGTCGCATACATGCAAATTCTGAACTGGAGCCCGCATTGGAAATATCTGCGGTTCTCCCTGCGAGAGGAACACTTCCAGTTCTGTGTGTGCTCCCTTTCGGTCTCAGCTTGGCAAGGCGCACTGGAGACTCTTCCGACGGCCCCCGCAGCGGGTCTGCCAAAACCGGATGATCTTCCGAGGTTCCCCGTTTGGGGGCTAAGGTTGGGCCCAGTTCTTCTGTGGCTCCGGATACCAGGGTTCGCCCTGAGGCTTCCGCATCTGGAGCTAACTGCACTGAGTCTCGGCTCGAGGCCCCTCTTGAGGTGGCTATACGTACCAGGGTTAAAGCTGAGGTTTCCCTTCTTGGGGCTAAATCGGACACCAACAAAATTGAGGGTCCCTGATCGAGGGTCTTGGCTTTAAGGTATATCTCTCATCCTTCCCACGCGTACGGCCGTGGTGATACCAGTTCTGTTGAGGGGGCAAAGAAGGCGGTCACGCATCACAGGCCTTCCAGTACTAGCTCTGCTGAGGATCTTCCACTAGAGGATAATTCTGCGGCAGTCCCTAAGGTGTTGAGTAAACACATAGATCTGCCAGTACAGGCTCTGCCGAGGTTCCTTGTTTCAAGGCTAAGATGGCACACAAGGCCCCTGAGGAGACTATTGCCTCATTTGCTCCTGTGACACAGTTCGCCTCATGCATTGACAAAATGGCAACTCAACCTCCGTGGATCACAGCGGCCCTTTTGAATACCTCCCTTATAGCAACAGTGTAGTTCGTGTTTGCACGAACAGTTTGGTGACAGTGTTTTAAGTCCACAAGCAGGGCGGCACCAAGTCTCTCCTTGTGGATCTTGCCATACAAATTTGGGACGGGGCCATCCAGCACAATGTTTGGCTCCAGGCTGTACAAATCCGGGTCACATCAATGTGGCCGCAGATTCACTCAGTCGCCAGTCGGCAGCAGTTACAAGTGGGAGATGAACAGCAATGTCCGATCCAACAATGGGGCACTCCAGAGGTGGACCTCTGCAACTTGTTCAAACAAGAAACTTCCTCCTTATGCGTCCAGGGACGGGCTCGGAGCGTCCTCCCTGGGGGAGGCCCTCGAGATCTCATGGGACAACATGAAAGCTCATGCTTTTCCTTCATTGCCTCTAATCCATCGGTCGCTCTGCAAGCTCAGAAGCACATCAAACTGCACTGGCTCCTTGGTGGCCAGTCAGATTCTTTTTTTTGGAACTACATGTCGGTACTTCCCCCGATCAGATTGCCGCAGATTCCCGACCTACTTTACCAGAGCAATCGCCAGATGTGGCACCCCTCCCACAATCGTTCAGCTTGGTGGCCTGGTGCCCGAGTTCAGATTGTTAGCACAGTTTGATCTTTCTGGCGACAATATACACATTATGCAAGCAGCCAGGAGACACTGTACAGGAGCAAATGGCTCCAGTTTTGCCATTGGTGTTTAGCTAAACAGCTCAAACCCAGGCAAGCTTCGGTCAACACCGCTCTATCTTTGTGTCTCATCTAGCTGCTTTTGGCATCTGTTTTGTCATGCAGAACTTACTTATCCGCTATTGCGGCCTATCTGTCCACGGACAGCTGTTCCTTTTCATTGACTAATCCAGTCATCAAAAGACTTTTTACAGGTCTTCTTCACCTCTTCCCGCCGCTGCGCACCCCTCATCCCAAATGGGATTTGAATATGGTCCTCACAGCGTTATGCCATAAGCCATTTGAACCCATGGCCACTGCCGATCTTAAGTACCTTTCTTGGAAGGTTGCCTTTCTGATCGCAATAACATCGGAGAGGTGAATAAGTGATCTCCAAGTTCTTTCCGTGGAACACCCATTCCTCACTTTCCACAGGGACAAGGTTGTGCTTCGCACTCATCTTTCCTTCCTGCCTAAAGTGGTTCCTGATTTTCATTTGAACCAATCGATCTCCTTACCTGTCTTCTTGTCTAACCCGTCCTCCGATGCCGAGAGAGTTTTACACAACTTGGATGTCAGGCGAGCCCTGAAGTTTTACCTCGATAGAACGAGTGAACTCAGAAGCTCCTCACAACTTTGTCACATTCTGAGACCCGAAAGGGAAACCAGCTTCCAAAGCAACCATCTTCCGCTGGATTGCCTCATGTATTTCTGAAGCCTATAGCATTGAAGGCTTCAACCACCGAAGAGCATCCGTGCACATCTAGTCCGTGGCAAAGCAGCTGCTGTTGCCTTCCAAAAGTATGTCCCTTGGGAGTCCCCATCGGCTTTACCTGAGCTCAAGGGCTGATGCCCAATTTGGCCAAGCTGTTCTTTAGAACTTATTCCAGTAAAAGGGTTTTTCCATCCACCTGTACTACCTATGGTGTGTGCTTGGGAATCTCCCACAAGTATGGAGGAAAGGGGACGGGACGTAGGAGTTAACGTTACTTCCTGTAGTGACTACCTTATTCCTAGTCCATAGTCCCCTTTCCTCCATACGCACGCCCGCCCGCCATCCCCTCTTATAAGTATCCTCTATTATTGCTTAAATGGTATCAGACCTGGCGACTGAAGGGCGATGCGTGGGGTGGAGCTCAGGAGGGTGGGGTACGGCCATGTGCGGTGGCCCTGCGTAAAAATAAAAGGACAAAAATAAAATGTGTGATGCTTTTTAACAAAAGTGCTCCGGTCCCGTCCCGAAGGACAGAATGTCCCACAAGTATGGAGGAAAGGGGACTATGGACTAGGAGTAAGGTAGTCGCCATGATGAGTAACTATGTTAATGTTTGATGGATGTTAGGGGCTGTGGGTTTGCATTGCAAGGGCTGATGGTGTCCCAAGCTGTGGTGAACAGAGTTTGGAAGTCTTGATGTTTCCAATTTCATTTTTTGGATGAAGTAGTGTTTATTGTGTCATTTGTGACTAAAGACCATTTCCTAAATGTGGGCGATTGTGTGCCATGTGTGTGGAAACTAGCGTTCTCATCAAGGTGTGAAATTGGTTTTGGTATTGGTCAGTCTATGGCATTGGTACCAACGATGGAAGGATCTAGACTGAAAGTCCTGGCAAATGTGTGTCCAGCAGAGCAGAATGGGTAGGCTGGTGAACTAGCTGGTTGATTTGAGGATGTAGAAAACCACAGGTCATCACCGAATTATCCAATATGGAGGCTGGCATGAAAGGCAGAGAACAGGTTTATTTCTATACAACTGTGCAGAAATGTTGGGAAACCATCTTAGATCCCTGTCCCAAAATATTGCCCATGGAGCACAGAAACCTCAGGTTTTTTTTTTTACAGTTTACTCAAAAAGCCTCAAACAGGAAAGTTGGTATGATGCATTTAGTGTGTTAGATTAACAGTGGACCTCCTAACAGTCCATCCTGGCGCCATGGTTTTACAGGAACATCCAAGCTCGAGCTAATACTTCTTGACCAGCCTGGGGGACATGGACCACCTCTGCAGGTGCTTCCCATTGCACCCAACAGTACAAAACGCTACCTCAGCAGTCAGATGACTGCCATTCCAGTTCTTAGGCAGCTGAACCAACCTTCATGTCTTAATGCAGGGTGCTGTAGGTGGGCATATCTGTGCCACGTACTGTAACTTACCTCATCCGTGCACAGACTTATGGCCATTTGTGTACTTGGCAACCAATCATTAATTGTTATGCATCACCGCCCCTAGCATGGCTGTGGCTCTTATGCCATTGCTGAGATGATGGCTGTTGTGTGGCACCGTCCAAGGCCCATGTACGTCCATGCATCTAAAATAATATATAGTCCGTTTTCACAAGCATTAAGAAGGTTTTGGGCTCTAGTATATGGTTGCATTCCCACCAAATGTTAATCATTTAGAGCCATTAGGTGAGAACAGGAGAGGACTGTGTGGGCTTGAGGAATGGTGGGTTTAGGTGTCTAGGGCCTGCAGATTAGGATAATGTCACAAGAAAAAGATTGTGAGTATTGTGGTGGACCAGAAGTAGGATTCTGACTCTGGGACATCATATATATGGATTCGTATTATCTTGTTTTACAATCAGTCTGACCACTTGGCCAGCTTCAAATAAACTAAAATAATGAAAATTAACTAAGTGCGAAGTTCCCTATTCTAAAACTCAAAAGCAAAAGGAAAGGGTTTTCATATCAGGGTGGATTCAAACATAAAGTTCCTAACCCAAATCCTGTACTAGCCTACCACATTTATAGAAACACGAAGACTCATAAATCAAAGGGTTTAACCCCTTAACTGCCAATGGTCCCCCCAAACCTCCTGTCACCCCCTTCACCTCCGCCTCTGTGCCATGCCCTTTTTTGGGGATTTCAGTATGTTTCTGTTCAATCCCTTGTAACCTTTTTGTTACACGTGATATCTCGGCCAAATGTGGCCCCTTTTCTTCCCACATGTAGGCAGGCGGTCATAACACCACCAAGGAATCCTAGTTTGCTGTTTGGGGGTGAGAGAAAATAACCAAAACGGGAGCAAATGTGTTTTTTTTCTTCAGAAAATGCCAATAAAACGATGTACAACGAAGCCTGCAATTTTTTTCCTTGTAAGAGCTCGGAACAAATGGTATGCTGTGCTGAAATCGCCATTTTCCAGGCATTCAAGAACCAGTTGAGTGGAAACCAAAAAAACATTTTTATAAGGTTACCATCTGTTTTGTGAGAGGTAGGCGATTTTGCCCTTTTTTATTTTTACAATAGGACATGTGTGGACGTAATGGAAGATGAGGGTAGGAAAGCGGAATGGAAAGATAGAAAGGCATACATTTCTGAAAAGTGGACAAAATTCCAAGTTTAGAAGGGGTGATTTGCGCAGGTCAGGCAACAACTTTGTAGGGAAAATTCCCATAGTTTGGGGAATAATTGGAAAAATGACAGATAAAAAAGGTATGTGCTGGACATAGTTGGACCTGTAAGGTAATGACTTCTGTGAATATTGAGAAAAGCCATGCCCCACTACATTCCCCGGACTCTTCCAGTTAGGAAATCACACATTTTTTGTAATCTTTCACAAAACGAGCATTATCACAAGCCAAAAACTGAGCCATGGTACACAGGATTTTTATGCTGATGGCCTAAACAGACGTACTTAGCATGTGTAAATAAGCAAAACAAATGTGGTGAGAAATGGCAAGCATACATTTTTTGAAAGAGTATAAAAAAGAATGACTGTATTACGTGCTCAGCTTGAATATAACAGAAGCTATGACATTCAATCAATTAAAGCTCAAGTACAAGAAGTGCTATATTAGCCATTCTTTAATAGGTTGGTTGGTCAGCCAACACTTGTTTTGACAAGCATCTTGTTCACGGCAACTGTCCTCGTAGAGATAGAATTATAATTTTTAAGACCCGTTAAGTGCCCTTTTTGTGACATCTGATTTGGTCTAAAAAAAACATTGCCAGATTTAGAGTTAGTACTTGATGTGTTAACGGTCTCTTCTTCCGATTTGGGATCTGAGCTACCGGGGGTAGTGTTGGGTGCGTTATCACGTGATTTTAGAGTAATCATCATATTTCACCTGGAATGTATATACCCGATCTTGGCGATAGTCTTTATCGTCTCTGAAAAACTTCCTACATTTGCAAAGTTTGATCTCATCCTGGTATTCACTAAAGATCTCATTCATTTTCTAAATGTTTTTTGTTTAAGTGGCTTCGAGATTGGTCATTAAAGAAATTTCTTTCCTTAAAAGTCGTGATTTGGTCGGTCACCCTTGAATGTTCACTTTAGCATGGGCAGTTAGAAGTTCCAGCACTGGATCCACTGTACCCGAATCGTTACGACAAAAATGTATTAGATTAGAAATACTTTCCCCGTAAAGAAATTAACAAGTATTGGGAAATAGCATTGCTATCTAACTATCTCGATAATAGTAAAATTCCAAGGGGCCCAAGAATCCTCATATTTCTCAATTTCGATAATCAAGATGAAAAGGACCTTGCAGGTAAATGGGAGGAAAACTTAAATCAGAGTTTGAAAAATATTCTGGAACTTCTAGTTGCCCATGCTAAGAGGGAACATTCAAGGGTGACTGACCAAATCACGACTTTAAGGAAAGACATTTCTTTAATCACCAATTCCGAAGCCACTAAAACATACGACTTTGAGAAAATGAATGAGATCCTTAGTAATTCCAGGATGAGATCAAACTTCACAAATGTAGGAAGTTTTTCAGAGACGATAAAGACTATCGCCAAGATAGGGTATATACATTCGAGGCGAAATATGATGAGATTACTCTAAAATCACATGATAACACACCCAACACTACCCATGGTAGCTCAGACCCCAAATCGGAAGAAGAGACCGTTAACACATCAAGTACTAACAAAACATCTGGCAATGGTTTTTTAGGCCAAATCGGATGTTGCAAAAAGGGCACTCAACGGGTCTTCAAACATTACAATTCTATTATTCTCTACGAGGACAGTTGCCGTGAACAAGACGCTTGTCGAAACACGTGTCGGCTGACCACCCAGCCTATTAAAGAATGGCTAATATAGCACTTCTTCTACTTGAGCTTTAATTGATTGAATGTCATAGCTTCTGTTATATTTAAGCTGAGCGCGTAATCCAGTCATTCACTTTTTATACTTCAATTTGCTAGGGTGTCTCTGGGTACACCCTTTTGACTGTGATCCCACAGCCGGCCTTTCTTGTATATTTTACTGACCATAGCGCACACTCCAGAGTCCTAGCCATACCTACCTCAATTTATTTTTTGAAAAAACACAGGCTGACCTTTTGAAGGGTAGGTGACTTGTACAGGTTATAAAAGCGTATAGTGCCTAAAGCAGCAACTAATTTTAGGTCACATTTGGGAAATTAAAGGGTTGTGTAACAAAGTGCAGCAGCAAATGTATGAAAATGTTATGAAAACCAAGAGACAGCAACAAATGTCCTACCTTCCCGCGTTCCCACAGGTGTCCCGACGTAAACGGTGCCTCACATGTGTGGGTGCACCACCTGGGCACAAAGGAAAAATGCTAAACCACTTGTAACACCAAGTGTTTTGGCAAAGCAGATTTTGTGGGAATTTGCTCTTGTGGACAACCTACAGATTTGGGCCTGGGGTGTCGCAGCCACCACGGAAAACAGGGAACCCCATGCATTTCCATAAAGAAGACACCCGTGGGAATCCAAAGAGGTCTGACCTGTGCAAATCACCCCAGAGTGTATTACCCACAAGCCCCGGCAAAGTCCAAAATTTGGGGGCAGGGGAAACATGATTTTCAGGCATTTCCCACAATCAAACCACCGAAACACGCCGCCAACACCACATGCCCTACCTTCCCTTGTTCCCACAGGTGTCCCAGTGAAAACGTTACCTCACATGTGTGGGTGCACCTACCTGGGCGTAAAGGGAAAAGGCTAAACTACTGGTAACCCCAAGTGTTTGGGCAGAGCAGATTTTGCAGGATTTGTCTCTTGTGGACAACCTACAGATTTGGGCCTGGGGGTGTCGCAGCCACCAAGGAAAACAGGGAACCCCATGCATTTCTGAAAAGATACCCGTGGGAATCCAGAGATCTGACTTGCGTGAATCGCCCCAGAATGTATTACCCACAAGCCCTGGCAAAGTCAGAAATGTAGGAAATAAAACACCAGTTTCAGACATTGCCCACCTGGAAACCACTGAAACACACAGCCAACACCACATGTCCTACCTTACCGCCTTCCCACAGGTGTCGCGACAAAAACGGTATCTCGCATGTGTGGGTGCACCTACCTGGGTGTAAAGGAAAAAGGCTAAACCACTGCTATCCCCCAAAGGGTTTGGGGGAGACAACCTACAGATTTGGACATGGGGTTTTGCAGCCACCAAGGAAAACCGGGAACCCCATGCATTTCTGAAAAGATACCCGTGGGAATCCAGAGATCTGACTTGCGTGAATCGCCCCAGAATGGATTATCCAGAAGCCCCGGCAAAGTCTGAAATTTAGGGAAAAAAACACAATTTGTAGACATTTCCCACCTGGAAACTAATGAAACACGTCGCCAACAACACATGTCCTCCCTTCCCACATTCTCACAGTTGTCCGGATGAAAACAATACCTCACATGTGTAGGTGCACCTACCTGGGTGGAAAAGAAAAAGTGTTGACCGTCCACAAGACCAACGGCAGTCCCAGGGAGCCCCGGCAGTGCTCCCGTCCGTTCCCTGAGGGACATTCTGTAATGCAGCCTAGCCAGAGCTCCAGGATGGTCAGGGGTGATGTCTCTGGCTTTAGGAGGTTTTCCCTCATGTGGGTTGACCGTCCACAAGTCCAACAGCGGTTTCAGGGAGCCTCGGCAGGATCCCCGTCGTTTCCCAGAGGGAGAAGGCGTAACGCAACCCATTCAGAGCTCAAGCATGGTCGGGGTTGATGTCCCAGGCCTTGGGCACCCGTCTCCCTGGCACAACCACTGCACTTGGGGATGGTCGCCCCATATGGGAGACAGCTGCCCAAAGCCAGGGACATCACCCCCGACTATCCTGGAGCTCTGGCTGGCCTGCGTTACAGCTTCTCCCACCAGGAAAGCTCTGGGACACTGCTGGGGCTTCCTGGGACTGCCGCTGCACTTGGGGATGGCCAACCCACATGGGAGACAGCCGCCCAAGGCCAGGGACATTACCCCCGACTATACTGGAGCTCTGGCTGGGCCTGCATTACAACTTCTCCCTCCAGGAAAGGGCGGGACCCTGTTGAGGCTCCTTGGAACCGCTGCTGGGCTTGGGGGACAGTCAAACCACATGGGAGCCAGTCACCCAAGGCCAGGAACATCACCCCCGACCATCTTGGAGCACTGGTTGAGCTGCATTACAGAATTTCCCTCGGGAGGGAATGGGACCCTGCCGGGTCTCCCTGGAGCTGCTACTGTGCTTGGGGACGGTACACCCACATGGGAAATGGATGCCCAAGACCGGGGACATCACCTCCAACCTTCCTGGAGTTCTGGCAGTGCTGTGTTTAAGCTTTTCCCTTCAGGGAGGTATTGGCACACTGCCAGGGCTCCCTGGTGGGCAAAAGCTGTAACACAGGCCACCAAAAACTCCAGGACGGTTGGAGGTGATGTCCCCGGCCTTGGGCAGCTGTCTTCCATGTGGTTTGACCGTCCCCAAGCCCAGCACCGATTCCAGGGAACCCTGGCAGGGTCCCCGTCCTTTCAGCCAGAGTGCCAAGATGGTTGGGGGTCATGTCCCTGGCATTGGGCACCCGTCTCCCATATGGGTTGACCATCCCCAAAGCTAGCCTGGAGCTCTGGCTGGGCTGCATTACAGCCTTTCCCTCCGAGGAATAATGGGGACCCTGCCGGAACTGCCAGTGGACTTGGGGATGGTCGACCCACATGAGAGACAGCCACCCAAGGCCAGGGATAACACCCCGACAAGTCATGGAGCGCTGGCTCGGCTGCGTTACAGAATTTCCCTCGGGGAAGGGGTGGGAACCCTATTGGGGCTCCCGGGGACAACCGCTGCACTTGGGGATGGTTGCCCCATATGAGAGACAGCCGCCCAAGGCCAGGGACATTACCCCCAACTATCCTGGAGCTCTGACTGGCCTGCGTTACAGCTTCTCCCTACCAGAAAGGTAGGGGACCCTGCCGGGGCTCCCTGGGACTGCCGCTGCACTCAGGGATGTCAACCCACATGGACAACAAATGCTCAAGACCGGAGACATAACCCCTAACTGTCCTGGAGTTCTGGCTGGGCGCGTTACAGCTTCCCCCCATGCCGCCCACACTCCCCATGGGAAGGGATTGGCACACTGCCGGGCCTACCTGATGGAGAAACCCTGTAATGCAGCCCAGCCAGAACTCCAGGACAGTTGGGGGTGATGTCCCCGGCCTTGGGCATTCTTTTCCCATGTGGGTGTACCGTCCCTAAGCCCAGTGGCAGTCCCAGAGAGCCCCGGCAGGGTATGCATCCGTTCTCAGAGGGAGAAGCTATAACGCAGGCCAGCCACATCTCCAGGATGGTGGGGGGTGATGTTCCTGGCCTTGGGCGGCTGTCTCCCATGTGGGTTGACCGTCCCCAATCCCAGCTGCGGTTCCAGGAAGGGTCCTGGTCCTTTCCCAGAAGGAAAATCTGTAACGCAGCCCAGCCAGAGGCGCAGCCTGGGCATGTGAACGGTCGACCCACTTGGGAGACAGGTGCCCAAGGCCGGAGACTTCACTTCTGACCATCCTGGAATTCTGGCTGGCCTGTGTTAAAGTTTCTCCCTGCAGGAAAGGACGGGGACCCTGCCGGGACTCCCTGGATCTGCTGCTGGGCTTGGGGAAGTAAGCAGCCCCCTCACCGCCGTGCTTCAAAAACGGATCCCTGGTGTGCTAGTGGAATTGGTGGGCATGGGTCCAGCGATCTGCACCTAGCAATGCTTCAAGGAAGGTGTTATTGGAAAGGACAGGGTCTCCCTTGATCAAGAAGGTGAAAACCTACCTTCTCTTTCACCGCCGCAGCTGAAAATGGCTGCAGCTGTGAAATTTACTTTGTTTCACGTCAGCGCGCATTACGCACGCTGATGTGAAACTGAAGGAAATCCAACCCCCGGGCCGCTAGGAGGAACCTCCTCCTCACATAGCCCCGTGGTTGAATTTTACTTTTGTGCGATCGCTGCTTTGCAGCAATCGCACAAAGTGAAGTGCCGAAAAGGACGAGGTATATCGTCCTTGGCACTGTGAACGTAATGCCATGGACGAGATATCGCGTCTTTGGCACTTAAGGGGTTAATAACTAAAAAGATACTTGAGCTTCTGTTCCAGGTTTTCTCCCCTGATATAAAGTTCTTCAGATGCCACTGTAATGGCTAAATGTTACAAACGTAGTTCCAAATAAAATCTTTCTTGAGGTAATTCCGTCTTTCTCCTAACACCTCAGGGTGCAGTTTCCACTTGTTTCACACGCGGCAGTTTCTCTTTTCCCCTCCAGGGTTTCACCGGCTCTTTCACTCCACTCGGGTATTGCTCTTTTGTTTCTATCTTTTATCCCTGATCCAAGGTGTCTTCAATCTCTCCCCCCTCTTCTGGGATTTCTTGATTCTTGCTCCCCCTCTCTTGGGATATCTTCACTCACTCCTTCTCGTGACTCTTGTTCCCCCCCTCTCAGGGCGTCTTCACTCTCTTAGGTTAGCTTCACTCAGAATAAGGGGATGATTCTCTTACATGAGTCATTGTCACTAGGCTGACCCTTTCTCACCTCTTGCCCTCCAGGAGTAGTCAGGCTGCCCACAGTCCCTTCTTTACTGGGAAGTTTAGGTTGCTGTGAGGCGCCGGAATAAGGAGACAGACGCAAAGTTAGTGGTTTTACAAACACTTTTATTCAAATAATAAGAGGGGTGGGGGGACATGCTTTACTAGCCCATAACTCTGAGGGGTTCCACTGCCTCAACAAAACTAACTAATGGACCAGTCGTTGTCAGGATGTCCAAAATTAAGTCCTGTCCTGCGTCCAAAACCTATCCTGACCCTCAGACTGCAATCTTACCAAACTACCATGAGGTAAAATAATATGTGGGATGCTTTCCAGCAGCTGTTCTTTTCCTTTGGCCTCTCACTACCTCTTTTGGCCCAGTGATTCCCTTGCTTGGTACTCCGTCACCTGACTTTCTTCCTTGGTGGTTTTCTTAATGCCAGGGGAGCTCTCCCTTCCATGGGTTTCCAATGACGGGGGAACAAACCCTTCCCTGGTCTTTTTATGCCTGGGGTACAATCTCTTCCCTATTTTTTTCATGCCAGGGGAACAATCCCTTCCCCGGTCTTGGCCTCTGTTACTATAGTGTGGGCTTAGGGTTTACTTCTGGTTATGTTATACTAGCCAGTATAGACATGTTATTTGTGTAGGCCTTCACAGTGAGTAGTCGACCCACAGCTTTGTTATACATAAACCATTGGGTCTTTTCTCTATTCTATGTTTTGGCAAACTTGGTGTACTGTTCTGCCTGACCGTGTTGATTATACCACATTCCTTTCCCTGGGCCACTGGGACTAGGCAGAGCGGGCTTTTGGTTTTTCTACAGCAGGTATTTGTGGTCTACCGGTAAACATTTGCACCTTTTGGTTATTTTCTTCTTCCCTCTTGTGTCATCTAGGTGTGTTGACACTTACTGCCCCTTTTTCCTTCTCCACTCCTTTCCGCCCATTGCCCATTACCTCAGCCCTGCGGTTATTTACTTCCCGGCTAATCTGTGGAAGGTTGGCTGCTCCGTGGGGTTCCAATCACTTTGCCGCCGGTATACGTGGTGTCTGTCGGCTGCATGCAGGAGCGTTCGCTCCCCTGGGTTCTCCTTCATTTCCACGTCTCTTCGCTCCTTGCAACACTCACAGAATCACCTTTGGTTCTGGCGTCGGAGGTGACCCCAGGCTGTTGCTCCTTCTCCGCCTGTGTCAGGACAATCCTCCCCTTTCTGACAACTTGCTCCAGTGAATTCTAGCGTTGTTCCCTTTTCTCTTCACCTGACCTGTTCGGTTCTGCCATATGGGTCTTTGAGCACCCCCGTTAAACAGTACTCGTTGTCTTCAGCGTCCCTGTCTTGATATCAGTACTGCCATCGGGGTCTCAGTGGAGTCAGTACTGCCAAGGGCAGAGCTTGACCTTGGAGGGTCACAATGTCTTCCTCCCTCACGGAGCTTTCTCCCTGGTTACGTTACTGTTCCAAAGGCTGTTGTGCTCTGCCTTACCGCCACTACTGCTTTCACGTCTTCTACCACCTCTCCTTCGTGGGTTACCCCCACTTCTTCTTGGTACCGATGGCACTGGTTCACTGCTACCACCACTGTTACTCCACGTTCTCCTTCTCCGACCATGCAATCCCTTTTGCCGCAGCCAGTCTTCTCTTTTATTGCCAGCATTGTCACCAGGCAGAGAAACAGGACTGAAGTCCCGACTTGGATCCTTGCTTCTTCTTTCCTCCCTATGTGACTTCATCGTTGCAGTGCCTCTAACTGGTTTTGAATGGCAAGAGTACATGTACCCATAGGGAATCTCCAAGTTGGGTTCTCGTCTTAATCTGCAAACCTTTAGGAGTCCTCTTGGTTTTGGTACGGTAGGGGAATTTTTGTGGTGGCTAATATGAACGAGACCCTACGACTCGTCGCAGTTGCCTAGCCCTTTTCACAGGCTAGCATGGGCTGCCTGTCTTCCAGCTCCTCTGGGCTCCTGGGTCAGAGGGTTGCAGGCTTCTTCTCCCCCTCTGAGTTCGGCACATCTCTGGTTTCCCTCTTCTGCATAGCAGGGTAGCTACCAGGTACAAGGCAGCCTTCTTTTCCCGGCTTCCGGCTTCTTTTCCACTGCTTTCCCCTAACCAGCGAGACGGGGTACCAGTCCCCAGCTGAGGCAACTTGCAATTGAACTGGCTCTCCTTTAATTCAGTTAGCCTCCCAGGGTAGGCCATGCCCTATTTGTCAGTTTGAATAACAGTTGAGTCAATTAAGAGTTCCAATTAACTCCTATGTACAAGCTGTGCTCTGGTTTGCTCCTCCTGGGTAGTGTGATGAATCAGAGATGATTCACCCAGGAAACTTGACCTGGGACCCTTCTCCTGTGGCCAGGGAAAGGCAGACGCTTTCTGAGCCTGACCCTCGGGGTGGTGTTTTGCTTGAAGTTCACATGGGAGGGGGGAGAACAGGCCAGGAAGAATGGATAACTCCTTTTGTATAACTTCCCTCAAGACTCCGACCTTCTAATGGCCTATTGTGAGATAGAAACTGTAGAGAAAAGCTGAATTTGACTTTGTGGCCTGCAAGCCCATGAATCCTCAAAATACTGGGACGAAGAAGAGGGTTGCAGAGGCAGAGGACTGCAAGTTGCAGTCAATTAGGACCAATGGCCCACACCTCAGGGAGAGTAGGAGGCATAAAAAGCCCTCTTGGGTGCAGGCCATGAGGGAGTTGAATAAGGTGAAGCAGAGCAACGGTAGAAGCTGGGGTAGTGCTTCCATGTGGCAGCAGAACTGCTCCGTTGTGAGCCGAGACGGCGGGACCACGGAGGCATCCAGAGTAAATGCTGGTCCTGGGAGAGTCTCCTAGACTGGAGTTTTCAGCTGCAGAGGTTGCCAGTGGGTTTTTACCACTGTCAGTTCTGCACCGGGAGCAGATGAACTCCAGATTGCTGTGGGAGCCGGCAGACCTCTAGTATTGGCAGACACAGGCTGTGGGAAAACACAAGGAAGTGGTGGCCGGGCCGTAGAGGTAAACCGAAGCAAAAGCCTTGGAGGCAGCGAGGTGAACGGGCACGCACTTCGGACCCGATGATTTCACGATTACATTGTGACCCCATAGCGCTCCATAATCGCCCGCTGGCTGAAACCGGAATCTAAACTTTGACTTTGTGAACTGTAACAAAGTTACAGTAAAGGGAAAGAAATCTTTTGAGTAGCGTACGAATGCAAAGGAGGCAAATTCATTTGTTATAAACCAAGCTGACTTAAAGAAAAGCAGATGGCATAAGAAGAACTTTGATGCTTTTAGCAGAAAAGTGTGATTGTGTCACTGCGGGGGGGGGGGCATAACAAGAGCCAGCACCAAGAAAGGGCAATATTCAGAGGAAAAGAGACAAACCACTGTAGACAAAGCCAAGCGACAAATGTAACTAGGCAATTAAGAAAAACCCTGAATTTCCCATTCCAGAAGGAGGCAGTTTAGAATCTCAATGTTATTAATAACTGGTGCCCTTATGGCAAAGATGTCTTAAGAGAAAATGACTCTAACCCACATTGCCAAAGAAGTGTGTAAGTGGCAAGAAGGCTGCTCTTCTAAAGGAACAGGTTCAAAGGGAGTGGAGCATAACTTGCAGAAAGTGTGGCAACTACACAGGTGTAACAAATAGCATGAGTGTGATTCTTGTTTCCCTTGAAGAGTTTAATTTTGAGGTTGTGGAGCAAAATACATTGCTAATCTGTTTGAGTTTGACCTTTACCACAGATGTACATACAAGTAGTGGTTTGTTCTGGTCTGGCAGGTGAGTACACCAGAGCGGATGGCTTTGTTTTATTAGGCCTGGCAGCTGAGTGGACCAGGTCTAGTGATTGAAGTACTGTGGCGTGGTTAAAATATTGAAGAAGAAGATTGAAGAACCATTGAAGTGTTGTGAATTAATACCGCATTATCCTGACAAATTAATATTGTTGAAACAAGTGTGGTAAGAACTTCTGCAGAAGTATCAATATTGTCAAACAACTTGTTTTGTGAACTAGTGCAGAAGATCCTGACAAAGACCACCTTGTTGGAACCAAAGATCATATTAGAACTTTGTATTATCAAGTTGGAGCTAAAAAGAACTGAATTGTACCTTTTTTTGCAACATATGATTTCCTTAACCTTTTTGGAACTGTTGAACCAAATCCTGCTTGAATCTGGGGAAGGAGAATTCACCCAGATTAGAAGGAGAAACAAGTTACTATGTTGTGAATTTAACTGTCATATATGTTGCTATTGGGCTGCCATATATTTCCTTGTTAGGTTGGTGTATGTTTAAGTGTGAGGGACAGAATCCTTTTGTTAGTGTTTCCTTTAGTTTATTTTAGACAGGGAAGCCCTTGTCAGGGTAGGGATAGTAAGGTGTAAATCCAATCCTTGGAGTTAATAAAATGGCATCTTTTGAAAATCCTTCACAAAGTTGCCCACCTCACATTTTCTAACCCGCAGAGTAGATAGTAGGTATGACTCTTTGTCACTCGTGCTTTTTGAAAGAATGTTTATTTCCCCATGTCTTTGGTGGTGGTGTAGATGTTATTTAATTTAGATTCGGTTCACCTACGGTCCTCAATGGTGAATTGAACCCAGGTCTTCTACATAGTAGGTACCAGTTCTACCAATGTGCAATTACGGCTGTGCTGCTATTCAGTTTTAAGGGAATCTCAAGCTTTTTCCTTGCAGTTGATGATTGATTTTTCTCTCTCCATGTTGGTAGTGCTTCTCGCTGCATGTTGCCAGCTTGACCAACCACTCCTCTTCCTTCGCCGCCACAGGGATTCAGCAATATGTTATTTGTGTGAGTCGAGGAAAAACCTTGATTGACCACAGTATGCATTTAATCATTAGGGCTTCTGTTTCTGGTTGCATTAAGGTGTCGACAAGCCTTATGCTAATGTTGTTTATGTAAATGTCCTTTTGTTTGTTTTAGGTACATTGCGTTAGATGGAATGGACTTTTTATTTGAAAATAAAACCACTTTGAATGGATTGTGTCCTCCCACGTATTCCTCATCTTAGATATTCGTATCTACATCTTTGCTGCTTTGGAAAAAAAATTCCCACCAGGGGGGCGCTGTGCTCGAGGTTGCGGTATCGATGTCCCTAGAGGGCTGCCATCGAGTGCTGACGTCATCCGCAGTATAAAGGGCTCAAACCGCGTCCGTTGGCTTCAGTTCTGTTTTTCCGACAAAACTTTCGCTTCATGTGAACGAAAACGGCGCTTCAGTTTTTTCGACAATTTCTTTTACCCCCAAAACTGGCTTTAAAAAGTGGCAGAAATGGGAGAAGAAAATGTCTATTTGGAGGGAATTGTGCCCTCCGACGTATTCCACATATATGACAGTAATGACCACAGCTGTGCTGCTTTGGAAAATTTTTGGCCGCAGGCGTCCTGCGTCAATGACGTCGATACGCTGTCCCTCGAGGGCCTCCGTCGAGAGTCTACATCACCGGATGTTATATATAGGACGCAGGATGCCCGTAGCCTCAATTCCGTTTTTTCCGCGAACGTGTTCGCTTCGGAATCTCGGCGCGCTTGGTTCTTCTACTTTGAGTGCAATGTCTTCGTCTTCTTCTACCCCGAAGCCGGGCTTTAAAAAGTGTCCGGAGTGCAGTTCCAAAATGTCCATCACGGACCCGCACAGCGTATGCCTCTGGTGCCTCAAGCCACCGACAACTGCGAAGTCTGCCAGTCCCTGACATCGAAGGCCTTGCGGGAGCAGAAGAAGAAATTAACGGTAGGTAGGGTATCTAAAACCCGTACGTCGAAATCTGATGGGCTTTCGACCGACGACTTGAGGGGCGACTCTCCGCGTCAGCATAAATCCAGGGGGGTCTGTAGTTCTGCCATTCCTCTGCCTCTTCTAGGCGGCGTTCTCAGAAGCGCCATCAATGGTCGCCTTCCCCGTCCTCGTCGGAGGACTCCGCCAGAAGGCGGGTGACTTGTCCCACCAAGTATTCATCGCTGGCCGAATGGGACGCATTCCGCCAGTAGATGATGGCGATTTTCGAAATCGCAACGCACCGTTCCGTCCGCGCCTTTGAGAGAAGCCGGCAAAGGAAGGAGCTAGAGCTACCACTCGTACGCCTTCGGGCTCGGGTGGTTGGCGCGATCATCGCGAGCCATTGAGTTCCCGATTGGACAAGGTTGATCGCCGTTCCAGGTCCGGGTCCAGGTCCCGGTCCTCGACGCCATCGAGACCGTAGGAGCCTGTGAGGCCTTCCAAGAAGGCATCGTCGGTGCCGTGTCCGTCGAGGGACTCTCTCGAGGCTCCGGCTTCGAAGAAGTCGTCGGCGCCGAGGCCGTCAAAGGACACTCTCAGGGCTCCGGCCTCGAAGCAGTTGTCGAAGTCATCGGCGCCTCGGTCGATGTCTACGCGATTCCATCGGCACCCTCGACGCCTTTTGAAGAGAATTTGCCAGAGGTGCCCCGGAGGGCTGTGGAAAATCTGAGGAAGGCTCTCTGTAAGTCTGTGAGGCCTGTTTTTGAGCCCTTCTCTGCTCCCCAATCCAGATTGGATTTATTCCAACCTTTGGATTATATTTCAGAGGTGGAAGAAGGGTCTGATGAGGAGAGGGTTGTGCCTTCTGAGGTTCCTGATGACCTGTTGTCTGGTCACAGTCAAATGGAAGACCTCCGTCAGTCCTTACATGACGCCAGTGGTCTTGACACCTCTCTGGAGGTTGAGTTTGGCAGGCCTGAGCCTGGTACGCATGCCGAATCCTCGTATAGGCATCTCATGTCGAGGGTGACTGTGTACTTGGGATGGTCTGCTCCATCTGTTGATTTTCCTCAGGAGGATCTGACGAATATCCTGGACCAAGGTCCACCCACTGACCCGGTGTTGCCATTTCATATGGCTTTGCAAAGAAGAGTGGCGGTGGTTTGGACTGCTCCACAGAGTCTCCCGGCAGTGAATAAGTCACTTCCGAAAAAATACCGTCCAGCCAGTGGTGACCCCTGCTACTTTGTACTCCGGAGAGTTTGGTGGTGCAGGTGGCTAAGGCCCCAGCGAAGCAGGCTGCGTAGCCTACCATCCCTCCTGATAGGGACGACGAGCGCTTTGATGGTTGGGCGAAGAAGGTATTTTCTTCTAGGGGTATGGCTTTGAAGGCAGGTAACTGTAACGCTCACCTGGTATCCACGGGGACGTCACTCAGCCTGTTCTGACCTCTTACGACCTTGAACCCTTCCCTGGAGGCTATTCGACTGGAGAGTGGGCCTGAAACACAGGATTGGTAGAGTTTAATTCCCTATTGTCTCTGTGTGCTTGAACCCCTTCTTCCCCGGGGTCCAACCCTTCCCTTTGATCCACAGCTCACCTTGGTTTCTTGGATAGTGTGCTCTCCGTCCTGCTTTCAGCGCAGGGGCGCGTTGATTGATGCGAGCTCGTTGTTGCCTAGTTACTTCACTGGCAAGAGTCTGACAGGTAAGTATAATTAGTCTTTTGAACAGTTCTCCAACTTCATTCCTTTCTTTCCTTAGATGATGGCCGGCATCTGGGGAGTAGCGCTGAAGGTGAGCGAGAGCGCGATGCGCAATGCACCCCTTTCGTATTTGTATTGAACTGAGTTCTTTTTCTTTGTCTTTTAGGCACCCCGACGTTTTCAGCGTGGATGCCGGTTATGAAGAACAAATGCGGTGAGTAAGCGCGGTATGCAGCGCCTCTAGATGTTTTCACGCTAACCTGGAGTGTCTTTTCCCTCCTGCAGATGGATGAGAAGTTCCGGCGACAGAGTTCCCCCAGAGCGGCTGCGATTCAGGTAAGCGTTTGAAGCTCGTACAGTATTTAAAAATAAGCGAAGATTTGCAGAATGCTTACTAATGCCTGTTTCTGTTCTTTTCCCTTTTCCTTAGGAAGCGGCGTGCCGGGATGGGAATGACACCGCCAAAGATGCCTGCAGAACAGAAGGAGCGATGAATGATGGGCAGAATCGCTGCAAGGTAAGGCTGTTCCTAACGGTGTTCTTGTTCTTGCAGGAGCTGAGCGCAGAAGAAAGATGCAGGCCTACTGGAGACCGATCCGAACACGGAGAGTGTCACGCTGCAGGTGCAGAGAACGCAAAGCATGTTTCTCAGCCTGGGCGTGCCTTAAATAGTCTCTGGATATCCCAGGTGTGTCTGGGCTGAACCACACCCAAAAGACTAGACTGCACATGCAGTTCTGGGAACCAAAATATGTGGGGGCATCCATCTTGCCCCCATCAATACACTACAAGTCCAATCCCCAATGTTATCCTATGGCAGTGAGTGAGTCTGGTGCCACAAGCGCCAAGTCTGACTCCAAGTGGATCTTTGGAGGGATGGAGAGGCCCTTGAGGGCCATGTAGGTGATCGTGGCCTGGCTCCAGCCTGACATCTTGGAGGGCTGGGAACATGAGGGGCAGGAATCATGACACCAACTCTGTTTATGCCTTGGCAAGATTCACTCACACTCTGTGGAATTGTGCATCTTTGGCAGCTGAGCATATTCCCGAAGGGGAAGAACAGGATGTTTTCTAGCCCTCGTGCAAGACGGCAAGGATGCCATGTGTGAATCCTTTCAGTCGGGGCTGGACGTGGCAGACTGTGTCAGCCGGTCCATGGCTGAGAGCACCGTGATACGCAGGTTTGTGTGGTTGTGCAAGTCGGGGTTGGCTCCTGATGTGCAATCCTGGCTTCCAACATGCCCTTTGATGGTGTCCATCTTTTTGGCAGCAAGGCTGACGAGAGCCTTGAGAGGCTGCAGACCGCCAAAGCTGCAGCGAAGTCTATGAGCTCTGCAGTACTTCAACCTCCGCCTTTTCGTCCTAGGGGACAGCAATTGAGGGTAGGTTCCTTTCGGTACTACTCTTCCTTTGGCAGATCGAGAGGAGCTGGCAGTCAAAGGGGCCACCGTAGGGGTACCAGAGGTGGAAAGCAAGGTACTCGAGGTGCCAAAGCCGCTCGGGCAGTTGCCTCTTTGCCCTCAGGCACTGCCACAGCCGCATCCGCTCAGTCATGAGGCCATGTCCCATGGTTTACCGGTTGGGGGCAGACTTGCGCCGCATCTTGGAGAATGGCGAGCCATTACTTCAGATGTCTGGGTTCTGGAGATCATAACCCACGGCTACTGTCTGCCCTTCCAGCAGAGGCCTCACGCCAATCCACCAGGGAAGCTCTCTTTGAAGCGTCCGGATGTGCTCCTTGCGCATGAAATCCTATCCCTGCTGGAGAAAGGTGCCATAGAACTGGTGCCTGTAGCGGAGAGGAACAAGGGATGATATTCCCCTTATTTTTTGATCCCGTAAAAAGACAGGGGATTGAGACCCATCATGGACTTCAGTTGGTTGAACAAGCTCCTCCGGAAGGACTAGTTCAAGATGGTAACACTTTCTCAAGTCCTCCAGGCCCTTCAATTGCAGGATTGGTTGGTGTCTCTAGTCCTCAAGGATGCTTACGTTCATGTGCCGATTCATCCAAAGCACAGGAAGTACCTGAGGTTCGCGTTGGTGACTCGCATTTTCAGTTTTGGGTCCTGCCGTTCGGATTGACCTCTGCCCCGAGGGTCTTCACCAAGCTGATGGTGGTGGCAGCGCATCTCAGTAAAGGGGGGGATTTGCGTCTACCCCTACCTGGATGATTGGTTGATCAGGGTGCGTCCTCCCGAACAAGCCCTGGAGCATCTGTCCGTCACCTGCCACTCCCTTCACAAGCTGGGCTTCTCCCTCAATTTAAAGAAGTCCCCTTTGACACCTACCCAGCGGCTCCAGTACATCGGAGCAGTGCTCGACACATCCCTGGGGATGTGTTCGCCTCCCCAGATGAGGGCTCATCACATTCTGAGGATGGTGGACAAGTTTCAACGTGCCCAGAGTCTCCCGGCGTTCGAGTTCTTGAGGTTGCTCGGTCTCATGGCAACCTGCACTTCCCTGGTGCCAGAGGCCAGGCTGTGGATGAGATCTCTGCAGTGGGCTCTCAAGATGCAGTGATCGCAGTTCTCCTGCAGGATGTCGGATCATGTTCAGATTCCGCCCTCGGTCGCACAGGATCTTCTGTGGTGGGCCGTCGAAGGCAATCTGATGAAGGGTGCTCCATTTTGACAACCGTGGCCGGTGGTGACCATCATGACAGACGCTTCCCTCACAGGTTGGGGAGCTCATGCCAACGAGCTGACAGCCAGCGGCCGTTGGTCTCCGTCGGAGGCCAGACTCCACATCAATCTATTAGAGCTGCGGGCTGACAGGCTAGCCCTGTCAGGCTAGGCTTTTCTGACATCTGTGCGGGGGAAAAATTTCCCGATTATGACGGACAATACAGTGGCCATGCACTACCTTAACAAAAAGGGGGGTGCATGGTCACTCCCATTGTTCAGGGAGGTGATGCAGCTCTGGTTCTGGGCCATCCAGCAGGATATTTCGATCTCGGCAGTTGATCTGGCCGGAGATGAAAACGCGGCGGCGGACGCTCTTAGCAGGCAGAGCACAGTCTCTCACGAGTGGGAGCTGGCTCAGGAAGTTCTTTTGGAGATCTTCGCCCTTTCGGGAACCCCACAAGTGGATCTCTTCGCCACCAGTATCAACCGGAAGTGCGAGAGATTCTGCTTGCTTGAATTTCCTCCAAGAGGAGCCTTAGGGGACGCGTTCGTAGTGGAGTGGTCCTTCCCACTGCTGTACGGTTCCCTCCAGTCCCCGTCATTCCGCAAGTGTTGCGGAGGTTACAGAGGTTCGGTTCCCAGATGATGTTCATAGCTCCAGCATGGGCCAGGAGAGTGTGGTACCTGGACCTTCTAGACATGTCCATCTGCCCTCCACGCCGTCTTCCTTACCGAGACGATCTGCTCTCAAGTCTCTCAGCCTTCATGCTTGGTATCTGAAAGGTTGAGGCATAAGGATTGGGACTTACCCGAAGACGTGATGGAGGTGTTGCTTTCGGTCAGAAGGCCCGCAACGAAATCCCTGTACCGTTGCCGTTGGAGGAAGTTCTGCGACTGGTGCAGGGTACAGAATGTTGGTCCTTTCCAATGTTCCAATCCTTTGGTTTTGTCTTTTTTTGCTTTCTTTAGCCCACAAGGGCCTGCAAGTAGGTACCATTGAGGGTTACCTCGCGGCGCTGTCCATATTTAAGCGCTCGTCTGAGGAATGTTCTTATTTTAAGATCCCTTTTATTTCGCAGTTTCTAAAAGGGCTAACTAATGTGTTTCCACCGTCGCCTTTCCAGGTGCCGGGATGGGACTTGAATTTGGTTTTAAAGTTCCTAATGGGAGCTCCATTTGAGCCCTTACATTCTTGCCCGTTGAGACTGTTGTGCTTTGAGACTGTAGTTTTAGTTGCGGTTACTTTCGCACGCAGAGTGAGTGAGTTGCAGGCACTTTCCGCCAAGCCACCTTTCACGGTGTTCCATAAGGACAGGGTTGTCCTTAGGGTTCGTCCTTATTTTCTTGCGAAGGTTGTGTCAGATTTTCATTTAAGCCAGAAGGGGATTCTTCCCGCGTTTTATCCTCCTCCGCATCCTGGTAAGGAAGACGAGAGGCTCCATAGGTTGGATCCTAGGAGAGCTTTGAGTTTCTATCTCTCATGGATGTCCCGGGTCAGAGTGGACGATTAGCTCTTTGTTGTTTATGCCGGAAGGTGTTTAGGTCAGGCTGTTTCCAAGCAGACCTTGTCCAGATGGATCATTTTGACGATCTCTCAGTGTTACCGTTTGGCGGGTAAGGACCCTCCAGTAGGCTTACGGGCTCGCTCTACTAGGGGTATGGCTACCTCCACGGCTCTACAGGGGGGCGTTACAATTCACAGTATTTGCGAAGCAGCCACATGGGCTTCTGTCCATACCTTTGTGAGACACTATCCCTGGACTCTATCCATGGGCAGGATAAGGCAGTCCTATATTCAGCAATTTGGTTGGGCATTCTAAATTTGTACATTCTTTTCCCACCTCCATACGTTGGTACTGCTTTGGGAGTCTGTCATAGATGTGGAACACGTCGGAGGACACAATCCCCACGAAAAACAAGTTACTTATCTCTCTCTGGTAACGTTCTTTCGATGGGATGTTCCTCCGACGTATTCCACATCGAACCCTCCCAGCCTGCCCCTCTACAGAATTTCTTATGCGATTGCAGCTTACGGTTCCGCAAGGCTTTCTGCAGTCATACTGGCAGGACACTGGTGCCACACGTTCTGTGAAAAAACGACAACGGAGGCTACGGGCGCCGTGCGTCCTATATATAACATCCGGTGACGTCGCCTCTCGACGGAGGCCCTCGAAGGACAGCGTATCGCCGACGCAGGACCCCTACTCCGAAAATTTCTCCGAAGCAGCACAGATGCGGTCATTACTGTCATAGATGTGGAATACGTCAGAGGAACATCTCATCGAAAGAACATTACCAGGTAAGATAAGTAACTTGTTCTACTGATCACCATCGAATTTGCCTCTGGTGCTTGGGTCCGGACCATCGAGTTGACGAATGTGGTTCCTGTGAAGCCATGACATCAAAGCTCTCAAGGAAGGGGAGGAATCCTTGAAGTCCTCTTTGAGGAAAAAGAAAGAGACTGTTGAGTCTAGTGCAAAATCCTGACGTAAATCAAAGAAATCTAGGTTGAGGAGTCGGTCTCGAAAATCTTCTTTTTCGAAGAAGGCGAAGAAGAGGCCTCACCGATCTCCCTCTTCTTCTTCGTCGTCCGATACAAGGGTTATCGAATGTCCATCAAAACACGATTCCCCTAGGAAATGGGAGGCCTTTAGAGCCTTGATGATGCAAATCTTTGAGAACGCGGCCCAGACCCTGTCCAAGAAATCACGTGATGGCGATTCCCCGGCTCATTCGAAGAGTGACAGAGGGAGGTCAGAGACTAAACGCTTGAAGCCAGTGAAAAATCGTCGAGGGTGTCATTGAGAGAAACCTCTCCGTCACCTCATGAAAAGAGCAAGACGGGCCTACCGGTGCATAAACCAGAGGCAACACCAGACAAAATGGCATCCGGTACTAAACCGCCATCGAAGTCAGTGTCGAAGGTCTCCTCGATGCATCTGTCGACGACTTCTCCAGCATGGAGTCTGGCATGGATTCACATGCTCGTGAATATTCCCTGTCGTCAGGCTGGGAATCCTCGGTAAAGAAAAAAAAAACAGTTGGAGTTTCGTTTCTGAATTGTCTTTTTCCTAATAACCAATCACTGGTCTCTGGGTCATACTGCCCTCTACCTAAACCCCTCCTCAGGCAGCCATCTTCAGATTTTTACCGCACGTTCAAGTGTTGGGAGTCCTCGTGCTACAGCTCTCGAGCTTCTACTGTGTATTGCATTTTTTTTTATAGAGAATTTCTCTGTTTTTGGTCAGATTGAGCCTCAAGCTCCATTGATTCTTCATCAGAATAACAGGGACCCGTTTTCGGAAGCTTCTATGCCCCTCAGGGGTGATTTTCCACTTCTTGGAGGATTCTGGAAGATCTTTGAGGCCTACCCCGCGTGTACATGACTGAAGACAAAGGAGACTCAACGCCTCTGTTTAGGATCTGCCAAGGATGTGGACTACAGAAAGTCTGCAAGGAGGATGGTCACTCCCGGTGCCTTTACTGCGTACACTCGGACAAATTGCACGTGGAGGAGGCATGTGCGTTCTGCAAGGACATGTCCTCCCGCACCATGAAAGACCGTCACAAGCGGCTCGCTGACTGGCTGGAGACGAGGAGTCTGGCGGCAGGGGAGCCCCGGCAACATACTTCACCCAAGAGAAAGTCTGAGCGGTCTTCTAAGACCTTTGAGGGCGCTCCGGCGACGGGGGCCCAACATAAGGCAAAGCAATGCAAGTCCGCTGGCACCGGGAGCGCCATTGGTACTGGCTCCATAGCTGACAGGCCGGGCGCAGCATCACCGACGCCATCAACCACGAGCCAACGCTCTGGCTCGACGAAGAGGAAGTCTGACAACACGGGTAAGCTTCGGGAGAAGTCCCGGTCGGCTCCGACAGAGAAAGCCAAGGGGGAGCGAGGCGTTGACCCTCCCCCCACGGTGAAGGCCTCAGACGCGCCTAAGGTCGTGAAGGCCCAGATTCACCAGGCTAAGGATTCTATTGAGGGTGTGGTAGCGTCCATGGTGAAGACTGTGGTTTCGGCTCCAGTGGAGGTGACCCCCAATCCAAGAGTTCCCTGCCTGCCCAGAGGGAATAGTCTTTCCTGCCCATCGATAAGACCCCTGTGAATCTCCTGGCCGAGAAGACAGGGGGCCACGATAGTCCTACCGGGCTCAAATATCTCCTCCGAAGACAAGCTTTCGGACCTCAAGGCAATTCTTGACAAGAGGGAACTGACAAGGAGCGGCAGGTCGTCAATGAACCGGATCCGCTGCCGACGCTCCTGTCGCAACTGCTGCCACCTCCCACGGACAGATCCAGCGGCGCCTGGACAGTCAGGAAGCCCTCCTCCCAATCGGAGGCGAGTCCATCCATCCCCACCCTGCCATCCTTCACCTCCATCCCCTCTGCTGGGACGGAGATGGCGATGACTGGGACGGACGACGGCGGCGAGGACAGAACAGATCTCGCGTTCCCTCCACCCCGGGCTTCTCCCCCTGACGAAATTGGGTCCTTCCACGCCATGATCGCTAGGGCCTCAGAGCTTTTTCAGCTGTGCCCCGAAGAACAGAAGGAGGGATTCCTTTATCAGCGACGAGAGGCCAAGAGGAAGACTGTGCTCTCGGTCCCGCTGTTGGACGACATCTAGGATGAAGCGCTGTCCCTCCCGAAGAACCCATCCTCGGCCCCAGCAAAGAGAGACTGGTACGAGAAGAAATACTGGGTTCCAGACTCTGCCCCTATGTGCCTCAGAGCGCAGCTGTCCCCGGACTCGGTGGTCTCCGCGGCGGCCAGGAAGAAATCTGCAGGGGCGACGGCATCGACTTCCACTTCCCCGCTGGACGGCGAGGGGAAGAAGCTGGACTCCATGGGACGTCGGGTCATCGCATCGACGGCGACGGCCATGAAGGCGGCCAATGCTCTCGCCATCGTGGCCACTATGATAGGGAGCTGTTGTTAAAAATCGCCCCCTCCTGGACTTCCACCCAGATGACAAGAGGGCAGAGGCCCTGGAAATCTTACAAGAAGAAGAGGTGGCTTCGGACCATGCCATTACGGTGGCCACGGACATCGCAGACACCGGCTTCCGCCAGATGGGCAACAGCGTTTGCCTTCTCCGGCGTGGTTGACTCAGGGCCACCGACTGCTGTCAGGACGTACAGGCGCGGCTACCGGACATGCCCTTCAGGGACAACTTGTTAGGCAAGGCAGTGAACGAGTCACTGCAGGTCATCAAGGAAGACACCGAGACGGCCCATGCCTTAGGCACACTCTAACAGCGATGGCCGTCCTTTCGGTACTCCGGCGGAAAGCTCAGTGCCTCCAACTGATTTGGTGGCAGTTCTTCTTCATACCATCAAGCAGCCCCCTCTTCGTCCCAGGAGGCCTACAGAGGCCGCAGCAAGGCTGGAGGACATCGTCGTCGCCAGGGGGGCCAAGGTGGTAAGGCCCAGGCGAAGCAGGACTGAACCGGCCGTGATGTTGGGCCCCCACCTGAGCACCCCGGTGGGAGGCGGACGGGCAGACTTCAGCAGCCTGTGGAAGTCCATCTCCACCGACCCTTGGGTGCTGGATGCACTGGCCCACGGACACACCCTGGACTTCCAAAGGAAGTGTCCCCGTTTTCCACCTGTGGCCAGAAAAGAAAACCACATTCCTCAACTATTTCTGGAGGTACAAGCAATGCTGAAAAAGGCGCCATAGAGCTCGCCCGAAGAGGCTCTGGGCTCCGGAGTATACTAGCGGTACTTCCTCGTCCGAAAGAAGTCTGGCGGCTGGCAGCCCATTCTAGATCTCCGCCGCCTCAACAAATACATAAAATCCCAGAAATTCCGGATGGTCACCTTTCAGCACGTGCTGGGACAGCTGGAAGAAGGGGAGGATGCCTACTTCCACATCTCCATATGCAAGGGGCATCGAAAGTTTCTACACTTCATGGTCCAGGGGCGGCACTACCAATTCAAGGCCGTTCCCTTCGGTTTGAAGTCGGCCCCAATGGTCTTCACCAAGTGCTTGGCACCGGTGGCGGTGCGGCTGTGCCTGCAGGGGATCCACGTCTACCCCTACCTGGACTATTAGCTCATCCGAGCGAAGTCAAGGGAACTCGACTTTCCATCGAGGAATCGGGTGGTGGGGCACCTGCGTGCCTCTTGCGGCGGGCATGGACTTCCAGACCCCAGCGCATCAGGAGACGGTGACGATGGACGCCTCTCTGGAGGGATGGGGTGCACACACCGGAGCTCTCCACGCAAGAGGCCTTTGGCTCCTGGAGGAGAGGTCGCTGCACATCAACGTCCTGGAGCTCTGGCCCGTGTTTTGGGCCCTCAGGCCCTTCCTTCCGTCCTTCAAGGGCAAGGTGGTCCGGGTCTTCACCGACCACACCACCACAATGTTCTACATTCGGAAGCAGGGGGGCACCAGATCCCCGGTTCTCTCCAGGGAAGCGCAGGATGTGTGTCAGTGGGCTGTCGCCCAAGGCATGTTCCTGGTACATTTTCACCTGGCAGGAGTGAAGAACACTGTCGCTGACTCACTCAGCAGGGAGCTGCGCTCTTGCCATGAGTGGGAACTTCGGCAGGATCAAGTGGATCTCCTATTCCGATGATGGGGCAATCCCCAGATCGATCTGTTTGCGACGGCGACGAACACCAAGTGCCGGAGGTTCGTCAGCATGTTTCCCCAGCCAGGGAGCATGGGGGATGCATTCTCCTTACCCTGGGACGGCCTGTTCCTCTATGCGTTCCCACCGTTGCTGTTGTTTCTGCGACTCATCAGTCAACTTAGACAGTGCCGGTGCAGGATGATCCTCGTCGCACCGGCGTGGCCGAGCAGATATGGTACCCGGACCTTCTGGACATATCAGTGTCCCCTCCAGTCAAGCTTCCGATGGACGCGGATCTTCTCGCCAGGGAAGGAGGCGCGATCCTGCACCAAGATCCAGGGTCGTGGCACGATCGTGCACCACAACCCAGGGTCTCTGATCCTGCAGCACTAGAGTTCGGAGGCTACGATATCCCAGCGGACCGCAAGGAGGTACTTGCCAAGGCCAAGGCTTCCTCGACTCTTAAGTGCTAGGGACATAAATGGAAGAGGTTCACCATCTGGTGCCGTGCGCAGAAGATCAACCCTCTATGGTTCCGGCCCCTCAAGTACTGCCGTTCTTGCTGTCATTGGCCAAGGCGGGGCTGGCGCATGCCTCCATCAAAATTCATCTGGCGGCTATCCCCCTCTATACCAGAACTCCGGGGCAGTCATCGCTGTGTTCTCGCCACCTGGTGAAGGAGTTCATGAAAGGACTTTTCTGTTTGTTCCTGCCGTGAAGGCTGCGGCCCCGGCGTGGGAGCTCAATGTGGTGCTGACTAGGCTCCTGGGTCCGCCATTTGAGCATTTGCATTCAGCGCCTCTGAAATTCCTATTGTGGAAGATGACGTTTCTTGTGGCCATCACCTCCGCACGACGAGTGGGAGAGATCCAGGCCCTCTCCTGTAAGCCTCTGTACCTGACATTCCACGAGACGAGGGTCGTGCTGAGGATGCACCCCTCCTTCATGCCCAAGGTGCCGTCCGACTTCCATCTCAACAAGCCCTTGGTGTTACCTTTTTTCTTCCCGTCGCCTTCGTCGCCGGCTGAGAGGACTTTGCACTCGCTGGATGTGGATAGAGCGCTGAAGTTCTACGTGGACCAAACGAAGAGGTTTCGGAACACATCACAGCTGTTTGTGAAATTTGGCCCTGTGAACCAAGGGAAGGCCCTCTCCAAGGCTTCCATTTCCAGGTGGCTCTCCTGCTGCATCACCCATTGTCACTGGTTGGCAAACCGACCATTGCCAGGCCGTCCGTAAGCCCATTCAACCAGAGCGATCGCTGCAACCACAGCGTTCTTGACTGGTGTGCTCCTGCTGGAGATCTGCAGGGCTGCTATGTGGAGGTCAACGCACACCTTCACGAGATTCTACTGCGCCAACTGGGATTCCAGGGAGGAGTCCAGAGTCGGCAAGGCAGTGCTGCGCAGCCTGTTCACTTGAAGGTGAGGTTGGTGGGGAGGCAAGAGATGCTTAATGTTCAGTTGTTGAAATGCTTAATGTTGAGCCTTGCCACCTCCCGTGGTTATGCATGTGTGTACTGCTATGTATTCTTGTATTCATGAGCATGTAAATCCATGCCAGACCCCATGCTGGCAAAGGAACAAGTTACTTACCTGTAACTGTTGTTCTCCAGCATGGATCTGGCATGGATTCACATGCGAACCCTCCCGCCTACCCCTCTGCGGCTCTTCTCTTGGTCCTACTGCCACTTTACGTGCTACTAAATCTGAACACGGCTGCCTGATGAGGGGCTTAGGTAGAGGGCAATCATTGGCTGGGGGCAGTATGACCCAGAGACCAGTGATTGGTTATTAGGAGAAAGACCGTTCAGAAACGAAACTGAAACTGATATTTTTTTATTTACCGAGGATTCCCAGCCTGACGATAGGGAATATTCTTGAACATGTGAATCCATGCCAGACCCATGCTGGAGAACAGTTACAGGTAAGTAACTTGTTCCTTACTCGACGCCAGTGTCGAGGACAGCGTCGACACCTTTCTCGACGGCGCTTACATCTAAGGCTCCTTCGACCTTGTCGAAGTCTGAGTCGACAATCTTGACGCCTTTGTTGAAGTCACAGCTGATTCCGACACCAATATCTACGCCTTTGTCAAAGCCAAGGTCTATACCTTCACAATCCACGGGTAAAGTTTTTCCCCCTGTGCCTACACAAGACTTTTTCAAGTCTATAGCTTTCTATTTATGAAGAACTATCTTCTGAAGAGGATATTTCCCCTTCTGGGGTAAAATATGGTACAAAGGATGTTCCTGAGGAACTAATTAATCCTCACACCAAAATGGCTGACCTCTATGAATGTCTGCATGTCTAGTGGTCTAGACACGTCTCCTGAATTGGAATTTGATAAACCCGACCCAGCTGACCATGCAGACTTGGGATATAGGAATCTTATGAATAGGGTGGTAGAATTTATGGGGTGGAATAGAAATTCCCCCATTTTTGAGCAAGACGACATGACAGACATTCTCAGTGGAGGTCCTCAAAAGGATCCTGTCCTTCCTTTTCACACTGCCCTTCAGAAGAAGGTTATGGCTGCATGGGAAACCCCAGATTCTGGACCAGTGGTAAATAAAGAATTTTCAGGAAAATACAGGCCCTCTTTTTCTGGCCCTGAAAACTAAACATCCTACTCCTGAGAGCCTAGTAGTCCAGGCAGCCACATCCACTAGATAAATGGCAAACCCTTCAATTCCCCCAGATAGAGACGATAAGAAAATTGATGCCTGGTCTCGCAAGATTTTCTCTTCGAGCAGCATGGCCTTAACGTCAGCAAATGTGACTTGCACCCTTGCAAGATTCACATACACCCTGTGGGATTGTATTACTGCAGCGGCTGAACACATTTCTGAGGGCGAGGAGAGAGAGAGGGTTTCCACGCAATTGTAAAAGATGGAAAGGAGGCTATGGGGGAATGCCTCCAATCAGGACTGGTCACTGCTGATGGCATAACCAGGTCCATGGCATCTAGCACAGTGCTACGCAGGTTTGCGTGGCTGAGAAAGTCTGGCTTCGCACCAGACGTTTAGGACGGACTACTCAATATGCCTTTTGATGGCTTAAGGTTGTTCGGCAGCAAGGCGGATGAAAGTTTGGAGAAGCTACAGACCTCTAAGGCGGTGGCTAAATCTATTAGCGCCTCCATACGACAACCTCAACAACACTCCTACTCAGGCTCATCTTCCTGGAGGGGGTCGTCCTTTTCGATTCTGCTCCTCATTTGGAAGATGCAGATAACAAGGGGGGTCCTGGGAGACTCTCTGCCAGACATGAGTCCTGGTTACAAGAGCCTTACCCAGAGTCTTTAGCTCACTATCTTTCACAGAGATAGACCCCCCTTGTTAATTTGCATATTTAAGTAACTTTGGGTCTCACCCTAAGTTACTAGGGGAATCCAGACGTGGACCCCTTGCTCACTATTCTTAGAGAGGCACAGATCCACCCTACTGATGAGGTCCAACCAGACTGAAACACGTGTCTGGGGTTTCTGTTGGTACTCTTGTTCAGAGAAGAATTGCCTAGCATTTCGGTGCTGGACTGCCCCAGGGCAGGACAAGTACTGACATGTTTATGATATTTCTTCTCTGTGAAAGATAGTGAGCTAAAGACTCTGGGTAAGTCTCTTTCGTAACCAGGACTAATGTCTGGCAGAGGGACTCCCAGGACCCCCCTTGTTAATTTCCTCATTTGGAAGAGCAAGAGGGCAGGCTAGTCAAAAAGGACAGAAAAGAAAGTTTCCTCGTGGTGGAAGAGGAAAGAGTGCTAGGTCAGCCCCAGCAGCGGCAACTGTCCCCTCAGCCGCTGCTGCAGCCGCTGCAAAGCCACTCTGAGGCTTGACCCACAAGACCCCGGTGGGAGGCAGACTCCCTCAGCATCTGACCGAATGGCAGTGCATTACTTCAGATGCTTGGGCACTGGAGATGGTAGCTCAGGGTGGCTGCCTTCCTTTCAAATAAGGCCTCGGGACCATCCACCAGGAGCCAACTCTGCCAAAATTCCAGACCCGCTCCTTGTGCAGGAGTTTTTAATCCTGCTAGAGAAAGGTGCAATAGAACATGTACCTGTAGCGGAGAGGAACAAGGGTTGGTACTCCCCTTACTTTCTCATCCCAAAGAAGGGCAGAGGACTGAGACCCATCTTCGACTTAAGATTCTTGAACAAGTTCTCAGGAAGGACAAGTTCAAGATGGTAACCATTTCTCAGATCCTTCAGACTCTCCAACTCCTTGTTCGGATCATTGGACCTTCAGGATGCTTACTTTCATGTGACGATCCATCTCAAGTACAGGATGAACCTGAGGTTCGCGGTTGGCGGTTCTCACTATTAGTTTCGAGTTCTGCCATTCGAGCTCCCCTCCGCCCCAAGGGTTTTCACCAAGCTGATGGCTGTAGTGGCAGCGAGTCTCGGGGGCGGGGGGTGATGGGGGGCGGTGGAATTAACGTCTACCCTTACCTGGACGACTGGTTAATCAGGGCGAATTAATAATACTGTATATACGGAGCTGTGACATCATGAAACATTTTCACTTACAAAACCCATTGAAATTCAGTGAAAAAACATTGTTAAAGGGACGTTATGGTTGCAAGGTGTTAGGGAGAATTCTCATCTATGGCTAATGTCCCTCACCTAGTGAGTCCCCCAGCAGCTTTGCTGGTCTTCAGGAGTTTATTTTTTTTCCACTTGGTAAGAGTGAGAGCTTTTCCCCCACTCTTACCTGTGTTTTGCTATGTGTTTCTACCTGGTTTTGTGATTATGGATTCTGAAGTACACCACATCAGTAGCCCTCTTATTTGTGTGTCACACAGCACCTAAAGTGCCGTGGCACAGGGTTGTCTTTGAGACTTCCCTCGACTCCATTTCTGAGGCGACTACCGTCCCCCAGAAAAGGGTAAAGTTACCATTAACTTTACATAGTCAATCTACCACAGATCCAGTACACCACATCTTCCATGGAGTACTGGAAATGGTTAATTTGCATCCCTTTTTATCTGTACCTCCTAGAGCATTGTTTCGCTCTTTTAACATTTAGACTTGGCTGGTGGCAGTGGTATCTACCCTAACTTTTCTACCGCGATTATATTATCTTGAGGCTATTATATTTGCCTCGAACATAAACCCGCTTGACCAAATCGTCTTTCTTTTGGCTCCGGTTGGGTTTCTTCGCCATTTCTTTTTGTCCTTCTTGTGTCTTACTTTGCGCAGCAAACTAGGTTCGCCTTCTTTGTTCATTGTCTTTTGGCGGGCTTCTGCTTAGAAGCCCTCCTCAAGGCGCCTGGGTGTCTAGGTGGGCTAAATGTGAGGGAGGGGTGTAGTCACCCCCTGCACAGGGTATCCTAGGAAACCCAAGTCGCACTTGGTCTTGATTGGCCAGGGTAGTTGTCCAGGCTGGACAACCCCCCTGCTGGGTGATTGACAGCCAGGCTGTGTGAATGGGGGTTTTCCGCATAAAAGACAGGTCTCTTGGGCTAGAAGTCAGAGAGTCGCCACTGGAACTACAAGGAACCGAAGAGAAGCGGAAGGAACGACGACTGCTGCAACTACCCCGTCCCGGTGAAGCCCTGCTGCAGTCCGGAGCTATCTTCCCTTCAACGACTTAGAGAAGATCCAGTCCGGAGTCTTCTTCCCTTGAGCATGGTGGGGATAACCAGCTCATCTTCTACAGCTAGAGGATCCTCTTCCTTGGTCGAAATCGCTGCACGTTGCTGTAGTGGTCCGGATAGCCACCTGAAGAGCCTCTCCTGTTTTTAAGGAGCGCACCTTTTATTCCTCGTCGCTGCTGCCGGCTTCATCCCTGTGTGGTGCAGACCCCCTTCAGACGTCCTCCTTCACAACGAAGCTCCAGGAATCGTGGGTCTGCGGGAAGCCAACAGGAACAACTGCCAGGGCACCAGCTGCACCATTGGAACAAGGTACTGTGTTCTGCTTGAGGAAACTGGGTCAATCCCTTTTCTTCATTTCCAAGGCTTGCCCTTGTCTTCCCTCCCTCTTATAACTTTTGCTTCCGAACATTGACAATATCGAAGTGCCTTTGGTTACGTGGAATCGTGAACTGTCTGACTGTGTGATCTTCGGCAACAGGCCCCGGTGTCTTTCAACCCTGGCTCCGGCCCTTTGACTTTTGAACTCCTGTCTCTGAGTGTTTCTTGATTCTGCCTGCCTAACCAAAATATTGCCTGTGATTTTTGCCTCCAACTCCTTCTGGGTATCTCAGGTGCTATGTGTGTTTTTGCCCCGGTAGCATTTCATGTCACAGATACGCGTTTATTTAGTAGACCGAACTGTCAAAAAGTGATCGCAATCGTATTCGCGGTAACGTGTTTTGTGCCAAACACCGGTTCATTCAAACACAGGGAACTTACCTTGAGGCATACTGTACAAAGTGAATTAGTTAGTTGTAGTATATTTAACATGTGGGTTTTATTTGAGTTTAATAGAAGTGTTGTGTTTATAACGAATGGTTTAAAAATAAATGTGCTTATATTTTTTACCTGAAACCTTGAGTCAGTGTTTGCTTGAGTCACAGTAATTGTGGCCCCTTTGTGTAATCTCTGCTACTGCTGATATACTCTTGAGATAAGCCTGGTTGCTCCGCCACTGCTACCACTCTGACATAGTAGTACAGGCTTGTACCAAAGGTAAAACTTGTATTGCCACCTGTAGTCTTAATTGTGTGTAGTGGTCCGTAAGGGCACTGCACAGGATTCTGCCTAACACAAGGTAAAATCGAAAAACCAAAGAAATTTGCCAGTTATGGTAAGCTATGCAACCATGCAATGCTAAGACTAAAACCCAGGACATCAACGATGAAATCACAAATGGCTCATGGGTGGGGTTTTGGCACAGTCTAATGAGAAAACAGTTTTGGCTCATTTTCACTGCAGCCTTGCAGTTTTGGACCAAGGAATGTAAGCCAAGGATGATAGTTCAGATATATGGCCTGAGGCTTGCGACATTGAAGGTTAAATGGTACAGAGGAGTCTTTGTGAGTGGGGAAATGCAGCGATGCTGCACTTTTGTTTTGGTGTTTCTTCTTAGACCACCATACCACCCTTAACCTTTAATGCCTTTTATAACACATACTTAACTGCATTGATTTGATTTTATTCTTCTTTGATGAGTAATTGGTTTTACATAGTTATTTCCTCTTTTAACTGTACCATCCTCTCAGGTAAGCTCAGCGCTTTGAATGTTTTGATGTATCCAAACCCACCAGCATTGGTACCAGCAGATCCTTTTTCAGTTAAGAAATATTCAGATGATGAGCCTTCAGTATATTACCTAGTCTGTTGTGTAGTCAAAAACAATATGTAGTATACAACACAAAAGCATGCATACTAGTGAAAGGCTTAATGGCTCAGATGCCATTGCTGTATACAAATTGCATACTTGAAACATTTTTGAAAATCTTTTTTTAACTTTATCTGCCTCAAGATTCATGGGAAGTGTCTGTGGTGCAGAGTCTCTTACTTTCCTTGTTCGATCCAACAGAGAAGCTGGTGTCACCTTATGGGATCATGGGAACTCATTTTGTCCAAACTACTGGCAAAGCCGTAACTCAATCTGGTGGGTCCTGAGCCTCATTAAACTGCTTGTTTTATCATTTTGAGTTAAAGCAGGTGTTTTCAAAAGGCAGCTTGCAATCCGTGATATTCATGGCTGATTTGGGAATGTCAAACTGGGAGCTGTGGCAATGCTGAGAAATTCCGGAAGCGTCATGGATTTTTCACTCTTCTTTATGCCACCTGAAACCGTATCTTGTCAAGCTCCTATCAGTTCTGGGGGGTTGATCTGAAATTATTAGGGACATTCTTAATTAACAAGTGTTAAGGCTGGGGTGACTTAAAATGAGGGTATTTAGGTGCTCCCTGCAGCCCATGCTGATCGGCTTACATACCAGTCTTCAGCCTACCTTTACAATACTGTCCCTCCCGAGACACACTATTCTAATATCAGAATTCAACAGTAGCGAACAGAAAAGTCCCAAACCTAATAATTCTAAGTACTTTAGTTCCTAGGCTAACCTTAACCCATAACACTAAAGGTTTGGGCAACAAAATATGAATAAACCTGTTATTACCATGTCCTTTATGACCCAAAATAAATCTCATGCTTTCTTGACCGTCTCCTTCTGGGGTTAGTCACGGTACTGACTTTCACAGGAATTCTGAACAGCAGACTTTCTCCGCACCGATTGGCTTCTTTAATTCATACCCATTCTCCAGTCTTTCCTCTACCTCTGCTTAGTCTATGACCTTAGAATGTTGGTCCTTTTCAAGTCCTTGGTTTGTCTTCACCCTCTCCATTTTTTATCTGTGCTCTCCCTGACTGTGTTTTACTGTTTTCACTCTGGTCTCACCACAAACCAGGGTTTTCTCAGGTTTCTCTCAGGTCTCGCCACAACCTGGATTCCCCTCATGTCTCGCCACTACTTGGACCCATCTGGTCAATTTGCAGAGAAGTTGAAGAACGCTGCCATTTGGCGTCTGATGTCATTGATCTTTGAGAGGGTGATGGATACAACTGTTATTTTCTAATGTTAACATTTAGCATGACAGAGGCAACCGTAAACCACTAGAGATTGTCTCTTTTGGAAAAACGTATGTTTTGCTAAAACAGCATGTTGCTATTTCATTAAACCAGATTAGCATAAATCCAACATTTGCTTTAAAAAGGTTGGGATCAGACACAAATAGTGTACACTGCATTGGTGGTCACAAATGAGGAGACCTGTGAATGAGGGAATATAAGTACTACTAAAACGATGATGTACCTGAAAGCTTCAAAGTGTCCACTTATGTCATGTAACCTCAATCAGAAGGTCTCCCTTTCACTATGGCTTTGGTTTGCACGATTACGAGAAACTCTGGGTTTATTTTGAATCCTGTCATTTAATAAAATTCCAAAAACAAATGTGATGTGATGGTGAACAGTTGACCTCCCTTCCTCCAGTGCCAAAAATTCTAGAAAACTAAAAGTGACAATGAGCTCCATTGTTTGGCACGCATCTTTGCAATTGAACTGCTCTAGTGGAGGAGACTGAGTGTGACAATTTCATGCGTTTTGGCCCCGATAAAGATTATAACGAGCATGCACTTTTCAAAAACTCCTTCTGGAAATTAGAATTATTTAATAGTCTGTGTTAGGCAGAATCCTGTGCAGTTCCGCTAGGGAGCACTACAGAAGATTAAGACTGCAGAAGAGAGTAATAAATCCCGTTTGGTATCAGTCTGTACCACAAAGATTTAGTTGGTAGCTGTGGCTAAGCAGTCAGACATATCTCAAGAGGGCGATGAGCAGTATTCAGGTTTTACACAATAGGCCTTCAGTACTATGGAACAAGGAAACACTGACCAAAGCTTTGTATTAAAAAGGAATATATGTTAATTTACACACTTGTAGTTAAGCACAGTTATCACAAATATTAAGCAAGTTAAATTTGGTCAAAGAAAACATACACCACTCCCTAGTTCAATTGTAGACGAGTTTGAGCAAGAGCGAAAACTGAGCAAAACGGCACAGTGAAAACCAAACACAAATGGCACTCGAGCAATTTCTCACAAGGGAGGGAAAGGACAAGTTATACAGAAATAGCTTCTTATACACCCTAGCAACACTTCCCATAAGATTGTGAACCAGTTTAAGCAAGGCAGTGCATCAGTATAGTAAATACTTAAATGAAAACTGAGCAAAATGGCATTTCACAAGATATGAAAGTAGGGAGGAAAGGGTGGTTATAAGAAATAGGTGCACCAACACAGTTCTAGTTGAGAAGCGATCTAGAGAAGGCAGTTCTAACAAATAATTTAGCCAGAGTCAGTAGGCCTGTGCTAGAGTCATTGGTACAGGGCAAGGGCCCAGGAGCAAAATGTTCTTGTAGCTGCAGTCAAGTCTTTAACAATTTTGAAAAGGTGGATGCAGAAGGTAAAAGACAATGTTAAGAGAGAGGGGCGGCCAATCCAACAGATAGGTAAAGGATTTAAAACACCTTTAGTTCTACCACGAAGAAAGGGCGGCCTGGCGGAACAATGTACCTTTGAAATGAAGAAGTGGCTCCTGCAGTGGCAGTTGTTCCTGGTAGTTCCTGCAGTTCGGGGGATCCAGCAGAGGAAGAGAGGCTCTCGTCGTGGAGGAAGGTTCGAGTTACTGCACTACCCAGGGATGAAACCAGCCGCGGTGCTGCCCGATGAATAAAAGGTATGCTCCTTTAAATCGTAGTCCTGGTGGACTGGTGCCTGGCTATCCGGTCTCCGAGTACAGGCTACTGGCGATTTGACCACGGCAGGTCCGGGAGGGCGATTGGCAAACTGGTTTGCCCCACCAGCTCAAGGGAAGAAGGCCCTTTCAGATGATCTTTTCCCGTTGTGTGGAGAAAAGTGGTGAGATGCTGCAGCAGGGCTTCGCCAGTGGTTCAGTCGTTGCAGATGTCTTTGGCTTCTCTCCTCTTTGGCTTCTTAGTTCCAGTGGCGATGTGTTGCTCTTCCAGACCTCAGGACCCTGCTTTTATGCAGAAAGATCCCCATTCATACAGCCTAGCTGTCACTCACACAGTGGAGTGGTCATCTTTGCGGGAGGCCCTCCAGCCTATCAGGATAGAGTGTGACATGGGTTGCTGAGGCAACCCTGTCCAGGGGTCCTACTCACCCCTCCCACACAACGGACCCACCCCAGACTTAGTGGCGCCGAAAGGAGGGCTTCTCGGCAGAAGCCCGCCAAGAGGACGAACAAAGGATCCCCGACCTGGGTTAGGAGTTTAGAGAAAGACACGAGAAAGAAGTTATATTAAAGTTCTGGCAAATAAAACCTACCGGAGTAAAGTTGATATTAAAATACACCGGCGGTATGTTAGAGGCTGTCAGAAAATGTGGTAGCCTCGACCAATGGGAAAATCCCATAGGAAAACATTTTCGGTCGAATATTTCCGGTAGTAACCACTGCCACCAGCCAGAAACTTTTGAGAGAGGGACTGTACGGTACCCTCTCGAAAATGAACATAAGGGAAAAACTATTAACCCTTCCGAGTACCCCCATAGTAAGATGGGTTGGACTAGTTTAGTTCACAAAAATCAACTAGTAAAGTCAGTGGGGACTTTGCATGCCCTGGGAGACAGTAGTCAGTCCCAGGGTATGGAGTCTATGTTTGGGGGTCGCTACGACACCCCTGTGTCACTGCACGGAGGGTGCTGTGTAACACATGTGAATAACGATGGTTCCTATGGAGGTGAGAGAAACCCCATAGACATTAAACACAAAAATAGCCTAGAACACACATAGCAACATGTCTAAGAGTGGGAAAAAGAGTCTCACTCTTAGCAGGAGAAAAGAACAAACCCTTCAAATCCAGCAAAGCTGCTGGGGCACTCTATAGGTAAGGGAAATTAGCCATAAAATGAGAATTCTCCCTAACAGTCTGTTTCCTATATATTTCATAGGACAATGAAACACATTAAATTAAACTCGGACAGCACATTGGGCGTTTGTAGTGTCTGTTTAGGATTTAAGGCCATTATTTAAAGGTTTGTTCAAAGCAGCTTCTCCAACCAAACTCCGACGCCAGCCAGTGGGCAAGCAAGCAGAGAGCCTCTTCATTCTGAGGTCAGGACTCTAAAAGAAGGCCAGAGCTTTTGGATCTGCTTGACTGAATCATTTCTACAAGATGTAATCTGTGTATGCGTCACGTGCGCTGTCGCTAGGGAGTTCTCCACCGTCCCAGGTGCACTGCCCCTCCATTACACGCAAAGTGCGCTCAAAGAGGAAATATCAGAAGAGAGAAGTTCGATTGGCGAAAGGTACACGAGGAGCTGTGAGAACCTCAAGTCCTGTTCTCTTCCCTCCTCGACCCACAGGTGCTGCATAGGATAGAAGTTGATTAAAGAGCTCCTTAAAACCACCCATTTGTATCTTTCCACCTTTAAGATGATGCTTGACTGTGAATTCAGGTGGTTGCTCCATAGTGATCCTGCAAAGTTGAGAAGAGGGCCCGCAGTTCACAGACCAGAGTGGCGTCTTTGGGTTCCATTTATACTGCCAGCAGCACCTATCTCACAGTGCCAATAACTGTTCCACTAAACTGGTCATTGGTGCTATGCTTTTGCAATTTTCTACTGAGCACCAGCGTCCTGCTAGGCATGAGCCAACCCACATCGTTCATGAAATCTCCAGTTACATCCACTAATTCATGCGAACAATGGAAATCTGGCTTTAGTTTGTTCTTTGAGGCTATTTGTGTCTTTCATTTTGCAGGAAACGGAAAACATGCTCTTTTATTGGCGGCATAATGCAACCGAAGGCCAGTGCATGTTCAGACTAGAGCCTAAAGGAAAAGGTCCTGCTTTTGCAGACCTGTACGACAAAGCCTTAGCCTACATAGAATGCCTTTTTGGTAAGAATGTTATAATCCTTGAACAGATTGCTATCTTCCACACGATCAATTACAGACTTTGTCATGTCTTTAATGGTCTAGAAAGCACATGTGCATTTGTTGCAATCTTGGACCAACTAGGGTTACATTGCTTTTGCCTAAATGTTCAGGAAGCATTGTGGACGCACAATGAACTGACCCTGGTTCAAGCCACCACTGTTGCTAAGAGACAATGGAACATTCCATTTGATGCATGAAATACTCCACCAGGTAAACTACCACTGAGGACCTGTATATGGTACGTCACAGTTTCGAAGAGGATATCCTTACAATGCCGGGCACAAACATTAGCCAGAGAAGATGACGGGCACGTCTCGCTCATTGCATGAATATAAACCTGAGCGTTTGGGGTGCAACAGTCGCGCCCATCTTGGAAATCCTAATACCTGTCCTGCAACCAACAAAGAATGCACACATTGCAAGAAAATTAGACATTTTCCATTGGTGTGTCAGAAGATCCACACGCACCATTGTGACAGCAGCGCTGGTCATTGGGCCGGATTTCCTGGATTCGAAACCCGGCAAAAAATGTCTCCCCGGACCTTGGATCCAGGAAAACTATTTGTTCACGTTAATGTAATTGATCTGTTTTGCTTCAGAGATGGCGATTCGAACTCCGGTCCTCCAGACCAAAGTCGAGTGACTTACCAAGTAGACTGCAATGTCTGGTTGGAATGATTGTGAATATTTCTGTCCGGATTGTACTCTGCAGTAAACATTCAGGTACAGCTTTGTAAAGATGTGCTCCTTTTCTAAGTTGCTTGCCACGCTCTTGGAAAGGCTCCTCTTTGCTTTAATAATGTATTAGTTAATTTCCTGTAATGTAAATGTTTATATATTTTCTTATTGGGGGATTAGGGGGCTGCTGAGGAAAGTCTCCTGAGGTCCACCCTCTCCCACTAACTAGTATACCCTAACATCCTAACTCTACCCCCTCTGGCCTCCTCCCCCCCCCCCTCGTGGCTGGTGGGATCCCACAGTTAATCATTTCAATTTCCAGCACCATATATGGTGACATGAATAGCTTAGTCCTTTCCGTCTCTGAAAGTGTGTTGCAAGGCAGGATGACACTGTATTGTGTACTGGTGATCAATAAAGCTACTCGTAGATTCTGGTTTGGCCCACACCATCATTCTCGAATCTATGTTTGTGCAAGCATTCACTGAGTGTCTCATATGTCTATTCCCTGGAGTTTATGATGGGGACACAAGACCCATCTATTAGTCTACATCTCCTCCTTCCTTTTCAAAGCCCACCTCAGGAAAATGATGTCTCCTGCCATGGGCCAACTGTCCTGATTTGGGATGAGCAGGGGTCTCTGCCCTTTAGACTTGACCCTTCTTCATTTGAACAGGTCAGGGACTTCAATGTCTTATGAAGGCGTTCTTCGCAAATACAGTACCATGTTCATAAAACGTTACGGTCTGCTAAAGCACTACTTACATCAAACATAATTACGCTTGGTACCCCTTATGGCATGCAAAGAGCTTTTGAAGCCCCTTCAGACCCTGTTGGATGATAAGATAATCGAACCTGTAGAGGCCACGGAATGGCGCATACCTGTTGTGCTGATCAGAAAACCTGTTAGCAAGGAACTGCACCTCTGTCGACCTCTGCAATTTAAATGCCAACATCGCATCCGATAGTTTTCACTTGCTAAACATTAGTTTGTTCTTCTCACCATACTTCACAAAATGCCATCGTTGCAATATGTCAAGTATATAACCACTCTTTGTCAAAAGAACTCAACGTTTGTGCTGCATCTTCTGGGGGTTTCAGTATATCAGGATGCATTTTGGTTTCTTCTACGTCCTCCGTTTTCCAGTGAATGCTCACTCACTTCGTTCAAAATACTGTTTTTCCAGCATAACATTTTAGTGTACAGAGACTCGGAAAGCACACGCAATCTCACACTGGACATAGTTCTCTGCAGGACTGAATCCAGTAGCATTACTTTGCGTGAAGGCAAATGCAGGTTTTCCCTACTAAAATCAAACTAGTTTCGATCATACCTCACAGTTGTGAGGAAATTCATGGTTCAAGGGTGGCCATCTGATGAGAATTTACCGGTCTTGTTGCAGTCATTGTGGAAAATTAGAGGACAACTATCAGAACAATCTGGTTTGCTAGTTGATGAAAGTTGATAAACTAATTTCTCTGTTGTCACTGAGTAACACCCTCCATAAGTTAGCCCATCAGGCTCGTCCTCGAGTTACACTGACAAAATACATACTACGTGACAAGTATTGATGGCCTACTAAGGCAAAGAGGGTTGAGTCCAGCATCCTCGCCTGTGTGACTTGCACAGGAGACAAACGCTTAATTACATGTATCCCGCCAATGACGAGTGGAATGTGCAGTGTTCGTGTGGGAGAAGCTGGGTTTTGACACCATCCCATAAATATGCAGCAGTTCTAACAGAGTGCTCAACCAAGCGGACTGAGGCTCAGTTTCACCAACAAAATCAGCACCTTGGCCACCATTTCTTTATGCGACATCTTTGCTGGGAAGGGTATCTCAAATAATGGGTATGGATAATGGAGTCCACTTCACCTCTTGGGAAATGACAAGGTTCCTTTCTCAATGTGGAATCGCTCAAGCCTGTGCATCCCTATGCAACCTGAGAGGAAACGGCCAATTGGAGAGGGTGAATAGGTTCTTGGAGGAGACGCAGCAAAAGGGGGGGGGCGGCAGGTGCTACTGGATAATGACTCACTCCACCACAGCAGTTACATAGTTCATCCTGGTGAAAAGGTGCCCAGCAAACCCCAAAATGATTCCCGGCCTAGGAAAATGAAGCATGCCTTTCTTTGCCATCTCCAGGAATAATCAACCCAGAATCAAAGGCATTCAACGCAAATGCAATGTTGACGTTACTATCTGCCATGCCACCACTCCCCATACCATCAAGACGGGCAACTGGGTGAAAGTAATGCTGCAACGGAAGTTCAGAGGCACACTTTGAAGTTCATTGCACCTCTCCCCGTCCAGAAATTAAACGGAAATACCAAGGGCGAAAGGTGTGTAATGTCGCCAAATGACCTTCTAAAAGTCCAGCACAAACAATAGAGACTCTTATACAGGCCACAAGCTATTTACAACCAATTGAATCCCGTTCACATTAGGGGCAGAAATTAGCCACTGGGGACCACACGACCACAACTCAATGAAGCCTTTGCACCACACGGAGATCAAGCCTTACCACAGTCGAGTTGTCACACCAATGCAGCCAATTCCGTAATGCCATAGTCTGCACAAGAAAACCCTGCACACAAGACCAGGCAACCGAAGGGTAAAACATGGATGGAATAAATCAGGAATATGTAGACTGCACACCTCACAGTAAACAAGTACTCCTCCAATTAAGGCAAAGACAAGTTCCTGTTCGTGTATTTTTGCAGTGCAAAGTCAGTGTAACGTCATTTTGTACTGCAAAAATGCCCACTTCTCCAGCATGGGGTCTGGCATGGATTCACATGCTCATGAATATTCCCCGTCGTCAGGCTGGGAATCCTCGGTAAAGAAAAAACCAGTATCAGTTTCGTTTCTGATCTGTCTTTCGTAGTAATAACCGATCACTGGTCTCTGCGTCATACTGACCACAGCCAATGACTGCCCTCTACCTAAGTACCGCCTCTGGCAGCCATCTTCAGATTTTTACCGCACGTTCATGTGTTGGGATCCTCGTGCTATTGCTCTCGAGCGTTAGTGCTATTTTTTCGCGTTTTTTCACAAAAACTCGATTCTTTCGGTCAAAAGAGCCTCAAGCTCCACCGATTCTACATCCGATCCACGGGGACCCGTGTCGGATTCGTCTGCGCCCCTCAAGGGTGAAGATTTCGTCGAGCTACACTTCGGAGGACTCCAGAAGCTTCTCAGGCCCGGTCTCGGAGATGGCCCAGGAGAAGGGAAGCTCGACGCCCGGAAAGCTGTTCAGGGTCTGCCCTGGATGCCAGCTGCAGAACGTCTTTAAGGAGGACGAACACTCTTTCTGCCTTTACTGCCTTCATGAGGACAAGACGCACGTGGAGAAGGACTGTGCGTTTTGCGGCAACATGTCGGAACGGACCATGAAGGACCGCCATCAACGTCTCGCCAACTGGCTGGAGGGTAAGAGCCCGTCTGGCGAGAAGAAGAAGAAATCCGAGCGGTCTTCTAAGACCTTTGAGGGCGCCCCGGCGACGGGGGCCCAACATAAGGCTAAGCACCGCGAGTCCGCTGGCACCGGGAGCGCCGAACGGTCGGGCTCTACGGGCGCCAGGCAGGGCGCACCCTCCCCGGCACCATCAACCACGAGCCAACGCTCTGGGTCGGGTAAGAGGAAGGCCGAGCACCCGGCGAAACTCCTGGAGAGGCCCCGGTCGAGCTCTAAGACAGAGGAGGAGCGTGGCAGTGCCCCCTCCCTCAAGGATAAGGCGGTGAGCGCACCTAAGGTGGTGAAGGCCTTGATCCATCCGACCAAGCCCTCTATCGAAACGGTCGCGGCGGCCCTGGCTCAGCCTGTGGAGGCTGCGCCAGTGGTGGCGACCTCGGGGCCCAGAATCTCCCTGCCTCCTCGGAGGGAGTCTTCTTTTGTGCCCATCGATAGGACCCCCGTGAAACCCTCCGTGGGGAAGAAGGGGGGGCAGGGCGTCGTCGTAGATTCGGCCTCAACCTCAGAAGAGGAGCTGATCGAGGTCTTAAGCCACGGCCTAGGCGTGGAAGAAGGCCAGCCCGTCGGAATGGACCCCGACGCAGGTGACGACGACATCGTCGAGGATACCGACGGGGCCCCTGCTCGCCCGTCGGATTCCCCTCTGCCAGCGCCGCAAGACAACTCGGCGGCCATTTTGTTGGCCATACAGTCCTTATGCTCCGAGATAAGGACGAGACTACCGTTACCGACGGAGGAACCTCTCCCGTCGGGGGATCCAGAACCGGGACCTTCTGGTGTTCCCCATACCAAGAAAAGAAGGATCCATCCACCACCTCCTTTTCAACCGTCGCGCCCCGTCCAGCCCTCCTCCCCGTCCACCCGAGGGGATGATACGGGGACTGACACGGCAGCGACGGGTACGGACGACGAGGCATACGACGAGGATATTCCGTCGTCGCCTCCCGCCAGGGCTTCTCCGCCCGACGAGATCGGATCTTTCCACTCCATGATCTCCAGGGCTTCCGAGCTTTTCCAACTCTGCCCTGAGGAGAAGAAAAAGGAAGGCTTCCTTTATCAGCGGCGCGAGGCCAAGAGGAAGACGGTCCTCGCAGTGCCTCTGTTGGACGACATTTGGGATGAGGGCCTTTCCCTCCTCAAGAACCCTTCCACGACGCCAGCTAGAAGAGACCGGTACGAGAAAAAGTACCGGGTCCCGGACACGGCCCCCCTGTGCCTCCGGGCGCAGCCTACCCCGGATTCCGTCGTCTCCGCGGCAGCCAGGAAGAAAGCGGGGGGGGTGCGGCCTCCACATCGACTTCCCCGCCGGACGGCGAGGGTAAGAAATTGGATGCTATGGGACGTAGAGTCATCTCGTCGGCAGCGACGACGATTAAAGCGGCCAACGCCTTGGCTATCGTGGCTCGCTACGACAGGGAGCTCTGGTACAAGATAGCTCCCCTGCTGGATTTTCTGCCGGACGACAAGAGGGCGGAGGCCCTGGAGATCCTGCAGGAAGGTGAGGTGGCCTCGGACCACGCCATCACCGTGGCGACGGACATCGCCGACACTGGGTTCCGCCAGCTGGGCAACGGCGTTTGCCTTCGACGTCGTGGATGGCTCAAAGCTACGGACTTCCGGCAGGACGTCCAGACCAGAGTCCTGGACATGCCCTTCGACGGGAACAACCTGTTTGGGAAGACAGTGGACGATTCCCTTCAGGCCATCAAGGCGGATACTGAGACGGCCCGGGCCCTCGGAGTTCTGCAGCAGCGTCGGACGCCCTTTCGGAGCAGCGGAGGCAAGGGCGCCTCCAGAGGTTCCGGCGGCGGTTTCGCTTCCTACCGTCAAGCGGCCCGCTCGTCGTCGCAAGAGGCCTACAGAGGACGAGGCAAGTCTAGCGGACCCCGCCGTCGTCGCCCAGGAGGTCAAGGCGGCAAGGCCGCGTCCAAGCAGGATTGAACCGGCTGTGGGGTCGGGCCCCCACCGGAGCACCCCGGTGGGAGGCCGGCTGGCGGGATTCGTCAGCGTGTGGGAGTCCATCTCCACCGACCGTTGGGTGCTGGACGCCCTGGCCCGGGGCCACGCGCTCGAGTTTCAAAGAAGGTGCCCGCGCGTCCCCCCCGTGGCCAGGAAAGAACTTCACGTCCCTCAACTTCTCCTGGAGGTAAAGGCGATGCTCAGGAAGGGCGCCATCGAAATCGTCCCAAAGAGGCTTCGGGGCTCCGGAGTTTACTCGAGATACTTCCTCGTGAAGAAGAAGACGGGAGGATGGCGCCCCATCCTAGACCTCCGACGTCTGAACAAGTTCATCAAGGCGCAGAAGTTCCGGATGGTCACCCTCCAGCACGTCCTGGGCCAGCTGGAGGAAGGGGATTTCCTATCGTCGTTGGATTTGGAGGATGCCTACTTCCACATTCCCATCCTAAAGGGGCACCGAAAATTCCTCAGGTTCGTGGTCCAAGGGCGTCATTACCAGTTCAGAGCCCTCCCCTTCGGACTACGGTCGGCACCCAGGGTATTCACCAAGTGCCTCGCACCGGTGGCGGCGCAGCTGCGCCGCGAGGGGATCCACGTCTACCCCTACCTGGACGACTGGCTCATCCGCGCCAAGACGAGGGAGCTCGCCGTGGTTCACACGGCAAGGACCGTCCAACTCCTCACGGACCTGGGATTCTTCGTGAACTACGCCAAATCCCACCTGGTGCCCGCGCAAGTCGCAATGTTTCTGGGAGCGAGGCTCGACACAGTGTCCCTTCTGGCCTCCCCGTCGGAGGAGAGGACCAGGACCATCTTGGGCAAGGTGCAACGGATGTTGGTGGCCGACTCGGCCAAAGTGAGGTCCATCAAGTCCCTCCTCGGGATGATGTCTTCCTGCATCTACCTCATTCCCATGTGCAGGCTCCGGATGCGCCCGTTGCAAGAATTCCTGGATGCGCGCTGGATCCAGACGACGGGCAGCTTCGAGGAAAGGATCAAGCTCGACGAGAACTTCCGACGAGCGATACGGTGGTGGGGCACCCGCGCGCATCTGACGGCGGGCATGGACTTCCAGACCCCAGCCCACCAGGAGACTGTGACTACGGATGCCTCCCTGGAAGGTTGGGGAGCGCACACCGAAAATCTGCACGCAAAGGGACTCTGGCTCCCGACGGAGAAGTCCCTGCATATCAACGTCCTGGAGCTCCGTGCAGTGTTTTGGGCCCTCAGGTCTTTCCTTCCGTCCCTCAAGGGCAAGGTGGTGAGGATCTTCACCGACAACACCACCACCATGTTTTACATCAGGAAACAGGGCGGAACCAGGTCCCCAGCGCTGTCCAAGGAGGCGCAGGACCTGTGGCATTGGGCCGTCGCCCAAAGGATTTTTCTGGTGCCGTTTCATCTGGCAGGGATAAAAAACACCATCGCCGACTCACTCAGCAGGGAGCTGCGCTCGTGCCACGAGTGGGAACTACGGCAGGATCTGGTGGATCGCCTCTTCCGACGGTGGGGCACATCCCAGATCGACCTGTTCGCGACGGCGACGAACACCAAGTGCCGGAGGTTCGCCAGCAGGTTTCCCCAGACGAGGAGCATGGGCGATGCTTTCTCGTTCCCCTGGGAGGGCCTGTTCCTCTACGCGTTCCCTCCCTTGCCTCTGCTAATCCGGTTAGTCAACCTGCTCAAGAGGTCACGGTGCAGGATGATCCTCGTCGCACCCTCGTGGCCGAGGCAGATATGGTTCCCGGACCTTCTGGACTTGTCAGCGTCCCCGCCGATCAAGCTGCCGGCGGACGCGGATCTACTCTCCAGGGAAGGAGGCGCCATCCTCCACCACGACCCGAAGTCGCTGAACTTGCAGGCCTGGCTCCTGCAGCGCTAGAGTTTGGAGGATACGACATACCGGCCGACTGCAGAGAGGTTCTTGCAAAGGCCAGGGCGTCCTCGACTCTTAAATGCTACGGACACAAATGGAAGAGGTTCTCTGTCTGGTGCCACGCACAGAAGATTAACCCTCTACGGATTACGGCTCCCCAAGTACTGCCGTACCTGCTGACGCTGGCCAAAGCTGGCCTGGCACACGCGTCCATCAAGATTCATCTTGCTGCGATCTCCCGATACACCAGAACCACGGGGCGGACGTCCTTGTGGTCTCATCGCCTGGTGAAAGAGTTCATGAAGGGACTGTTCAGATCGTTCCCGCCGGTGAAGGCTCCGGCCCCGGCGTGGGAGCTCAACGTGGTGCTGACCAAGCTCATGGGACCTCCGTTCGAGCCTCTGCACTCGGCTCCGTTGAAGTTTCTATCGTGGAAAACTGCTTTTCTTGTGGCCATCACCTCCGCACGACGAGTGGGAGAGATCCAGGCCCTTTCCTGCAAGGCCCCGTACTTGACTTTCCACGAGATGAGGGTAGTGCTCAGGACGCACCCCTCCTTCATGCCCAAGGTACCGTCGGACTTCCATCTCAACGAACCCTTGGTGTTGCCTGTATTCTTCCCGTCGCCTTCGTCGCCGGCTGAGAGGACTTTGCACTCGCTGGATGTAGCTAGAGCGCTGAAGTTCTACGTGGACCGCACGAAGTGTTTTCGGAAGACGTCACAACTCTTTGTGAACTTTGGACCTGTCAATCAGGGGAAGGCTCTCTCGAAGGCTTCCATTTCCAGATGGCTCTCCGGCTGTATCATGTACTGTCATCGGTTGGCAAACCGACCGCTGCCCGGCCGTCCGAGAGCCCATTCCACCAGAGCGATCGCAGCTACCACGGCGTTCCTTTCTGGTGTGCCCCTGCTGGACATATGCAGGGCTGCTACGTGGAGGTCGACGCACACCTTCACGAAGTTCTACTGCGTCGATCGGGATTCCAGGGAGGAGTCCAGGGTCGGCCAAGCAGTGCTGCGCAACCTGTTCGCCTGAGGTGAGCCTGGTGAGGAGGTAAGATGCTTAATGTTGAGTTTGATGCAATGCTTAATGTTGAGCCTTTGCCACCTCCCGTGGTTGTGCATGTGTGTACTGCTATGTATTCTTTATTCATGAGCATGTGAATCCATGCCAGACCCCATGCTGGAGAAGGAACAAGTTACTTACCTGTAACTGTTGTTCTCCAGCATGGGTCTGGCATGGATTCACATGCGAACCCTCCCGCCTACCCCTCTGCGGCTCTTCACTTGGTCATACTGCCACTTCACGTGCTCCAAATCTGAAGATGGCTGCCAGAGGCGGTACTTAGGTAGAGGGCAGTCATTGGCTGTGGTCAGTATGACGCAGAGACCAGTGATTGGTTATTACTACGAAAGACAGATCAGAAACGAAACTGATACTGGTTTTTTCTTTACCGAGGATTCCCAGCCTGACGACGGGGAATATTCATGAGCATGTGAATCCATGCCAGACCCATGCTGGAGAACAACAGTTACAGGTAAGTAACTTGTTCCTTACTCTGACTTTGCACTGCAAAAACACACTTTGCACAGTTCCAGGAGTCAGGATTTGTGTCGGCAGTGCAAAGTCACTTTGTACCGTGCAAACATTCCATGAATCGGGCCCTTGGTGTAAGTTACACGCTGATTAAAGAACACGTTCAAACCACCCATTTATATCCTGCCAACTTTAATGCTAATAACTGCTGAACCCATATGCATGCATTAGTAATGGCCGAAAACCAAACCCTCACCCATAATGATAGGCTCACAACTTGTTTCAAGTGTTGGCAATAAAACGGACGTAGGATTTTATTGTACAGATATGGGTTATGACAATAACAATATCACATATCATGATGGTATCATACTTTTGGGCACCGGGTCCTGAGTTTACCCCCTCGAACCCGTGCCGCCACACACGGGCAGGTTCCCGGCTGACCGTGTTCCCCCAAGAGTATGCCCTAGAGACAGCCACTGTGAGCAAGAGTTGTGTTGATTTCCCGAAAGAAATGCTCCATGCCCTGGCTAGACGTCATGGAGAAAAAAGGTCTGGGTTGCCTAGTGTAATGGCTGGGTGTTTTATGAAACCCAGTCCTCTTGTCATACAGAATCTCTCTATCGTCCTGTTCAGTTTTCTTCTTGATATGTCTATAGATTTGTAGCAGTTGGCCCCTAGCCATTTCTTTCTTGGTAAGATGGCTGAGAAATATATTTCCGTCCCCCTCCAGTTGTGTGAAATGCCTGCTAGGGAGGAGCAGATTTCTTCGCATAGGATGCGTCTATCTGTGTTAACTAGGTTGTTGCCCCCTAGATGGATAATCAGGAATTTTGCGGGGGTCCCTGTATGCCACCAGTTCTGCTAGTGTTTCGTGGACATTAGCCCAGCGTAGGCCTCTGTATCCCCACCATGAAGTAATGGTGTTTCTGAAAGGTGGCCCTTCTTTGGTCTCTTCTGCCCATCTGCCTGTCCTGGAAACGAATGAGTGGCCAACTATCCATGCTGATCGTAGCGTGGTCCTCGATTCGCCTGTTGTTTCTGTGTTGGTGGGAGGTGGGGAAAAGAAAGAAAATTTTAGGGTGGGAGGCTATATCAATTTTGGTCTGATATCTTTTATAACAGTCTGACTTCCATCCCCCTATGTTTTTTAGTAGTTGCGGTGCTAAACCTCCTTGCCATGCTGCCGTGGTGGCACCTATCCTGAAGGAATGAGTGCCGAATTGTTTGGGATCCCACCCTGCTCTGCTGATTGCTTTTATCAGCACTCATTTAAATTGGTAGCGGCTTAGGGCGATGCATCCTTGTGGATTAAAAAACTCCCCCCTACTTTGGGTCGTTGCGCGTAATAGAGGTTGCTGATGCAAACCGGGCAGTTAGTTGCCTCATCGATGCAACAAATATTGATGGTTCTTTTTGCACCCGTTTTCGACTGTTGCATTTCTATGTTAACCCTCTCTTGCCTCACCCTGATTTCCATGACGCCCAGGCCGTTTGTGGCCTTGGTGCTGGAAGCGATGAGTTCTCCCACCCGGAAAGCCCCGAAGTAGGCTAGGAAAAAAGCTGTTTTAAATAACGTTATCTCGTATGGGTGCCAGCATATGGCTTCCAAATGGCTTGCTATCTGCACCAGTTTGCTGAAATCAAGGGGTTGGCGGGTGTCCACTTGTGGACACCTCTATTCTGCCCCATCCCTTCATTGTGTAAGAGATGAGGGCGTTCTGGGTGGGGTCTGAATCGCCCCAAATTTTTGTAAAGTATGAAATTGCCACCAGGTGTCTTTTTGCCCAATCCCTTTTGAAACCTTGTTCCCGGGCCCATTTTAAAAATACTTCTATATCTTTAATCGTTATAAATTCTACGTGGTTTACGCCTGTGGCCATAAATACTGTTTGCAAACACTTACTGTACTGCGTTGCAGTGGTGCTTGCCACCGCCCTCTCTGCCATCTCTGTTAGGAAGCCTGTGAGGTTGTTGCCACCCGTTGTTGATGTGCCTGATTCTTGTGGGGCATCCCGGCCTGGGCTCTCTGGCACTGACGTTGATGCCAATGTGTTGCTGGCACCCTTTTTAGAGGTGCCTGCTTTGTATTGGTCTTCCCGGCCTGCAATCTCTGGTGCTGGCGTTGATGCCAATGTGTTGTTGGCACCCGTTTTAGAGGTGCCTGGTTTTCGTTGGGCATCCTGGCCTGTTCTCTCTGGCGTTGATGCCGTTATTCTTGTCTTCCCATTATTGTCCGGCATTCTGCTGGTATTGGCGTCATCTGTTCTTGGGCGTGCGGCGCTTGCTCTCGGAATCTTGTCCACTGGAAACGAGATAAGGCATCAGCAATGTTATTATCTGCCCCTGAAATGTGCTTCGCTTTGAATACAACGTTTACTTGTAGTGTGACTGTTGTAATGGCTCGTAATACCTTTAGTACTAGAGGGCATTTCGTAGACCTTCTGTTTATGGAGCCCACTACAGCCATGTTATCGCACCAGATCAAAAGTTCCGTATTCGCTAGTCGCCTGCCCCAGATGTGTAATGTTAGCCAGATGGGGAATATTTCTAGTAGGGTGATGTTTCTTGTACACCCTGCTGTTTGCCATGAATTGGGCCAGTGTCCTGCCACACATTCGGAGTCTATTATGGCTCCAAACCCCTTGCTCCCAGCTGCGTCAGTGTATAGGACCTAGTTTGACCGGGTATTTAAAGGCGTTCGCCAAAGTAAAACCCTGTTGAAATCTCTGAGGAATTTTCCCCATGTTTCCAGGTCTTGTTTCACCTCTCTGCCTACCCGGATATGCAAGTGTGATTTGGTGAGTGATTTGATTTTGAATTCCAAGCTTCTGGCAAATATCCTTCCTTGAGGTATTATTTTGGATGCGAAATTGAGGCTGCCTGCCAAGGATTGTATTTCCTTTACAGTTCCCTTTTCTCTCATTATCAGGTTTTGTATTTTTGCCAGGAGTTCTGATATTTTTGTTTTGGGGATTCTGCAGAGTCCCTTTGAGTCTATTTCGATGCCCAGAAACATTATGTTTGTGTCTGGTTTGGTGTTTTTTTCCTTCGCTAGGGGAACTCCCCACTGTGCGGCCATGTGCTCGAGTTTTGCTAAAGCCCGGCCGCATTCGTTTGGTGGCCCTATGATCATGAAATCGTCTAGGTAGTGCACTATTTTTGTCCCTGGGCTCTGTTTTAGGAAAGCCCATTGAAAAAAGGAACTGAATTGTTCAAATAGTGCACAGGATACTGCGCCCCCTATGGGGAGGCATCTATTTATGTAGAATTTGTTAAGAGTGAAACCTAGCCACTGCTGAAACTCTGGGTGGACTGGCAAGAGTCTGAAAGCAGATTCGATGTCCAGCTTGGCCATCAAAGCGTTTCTGCCGCACTCTTGTATGAGTCTTAACGCTTCTTGAAAATGCGTGTAAGATACCGCGGATTCTGTGTGTGGGATGCCGTCTTTTTAACGACTGGCCTTTAGGGTAGGAGAGGTGATGAATTGGTCTCATTTTTCCGGGTTCTTTTTTGGGGACCAGGCTTAGTGGAGATATTAAATAGTCTTTTAAAGGCATGAAATCCCAGTTGCAGTTCTTTCTTGATTTTGGTTTCTACTATCTGGGGGTTGTCCCTGGCTGATTTTAGGTTCATTGGGATGTATTGTGACCCAGTGCCCTTAAAAGGGATGAAAAAACCTTTGGTAAAACCCTGCCATAGTAAAATGCTGGTTTCCTTGTCTGGGTAGCTGTTTAGGGCGTCCCTAAAATTGCCCGGATTGATGGGCGTTCATCCTGGTTCTAAAATTGGGATATCATTCTTTCCTGGCTGGTAATCTGGTGCATTTGCTTGCTGCATGGTCGCCGTTGCAGTTTGTGCAGGCGTGTTTGTACCAGCATTCTTTGCCCCATGTACACTGGTTTTTCCCAAAATTTCTGCATGGGATGTTGGATTTGACAGCCTGCTGTTTGTTTTGTCTGTGGGCATTATGTTTAGCCGCCCAAGGCTGGTTCCTTCGAAAGGGCTGCTCCCCTTTTTTGGATTTATCATTGTCATGGGATTGGCTTACTTGGGGATTTTTGCTATTTTTGGAAGAAGACTGCATGGTATCTTCTTCTTGGGGAGGTTCGGCGTTGAGGGTGTATAAATTGTTCTGGACTTCCTCCCACTCAATGGCCGGCCTTCTGACATGCTCCTCCTAAATCTAATGTCGTATGCAAGCCATGTCTTCCCCCTCTGTGTTACTTTTACTTCCCTTATTTTATCAACGTATGACCAGATCTTCCTGACATCCAAGGGGAATTTTTCTTCGTATATTGTTGCTAAAATGGCAAAGGCCTGTAACCAGTTGTCCTAGTTTTGTTCGACCTGGGCGTTTCTGGCAATAGCTTTTTCCTCTATTTTTTTGGGGTCTCTGAAAGCGTCTTTTCCTTTGCGCTGGGCTTCTATTAGGGAAAAGATTTCTATAAATTCTTTGGCCCATATGGCTTCTTTGATTGTGTTATCAATGTTCCATGCCAGGCATCTTTTGTATCTATTTAATATCTGTGTTTGGAAGGATTTCATTTTTTGGTCTAATTGTGCATTACATATTGTTACAATGTCAGTTGTATTGCTGCCGGGTTTCCCTGTCACGCTCGTGTTGTCTGTGCCTGGGGTTGTCCATGCTTTTAGGGCACCTGTTGGATCAGTAGCTGGAGTTGTGGAGGCTGTTGTATTTATAGCTGTGGGCGCTATTGGCAACTGCTGTGCTTGTTGTGGCGGGATTGCTATAGGTGGTGTTACGGGTGGGTTGACAACCGTTATTGTAGGTTCTATTGCGATGGTGGGGTTTGTGGCCCCAGGTTCCCTTGTGGGCGGTGTCTGTTTCCCCCTTATTTCTACCATTAGATGCTGTAATTCCGCTACATTCTCGCATAGTTTTGACAATTTTTTGGTACCTTTTCTGGCGCCTTTGGATATTTTTCTCCTTTTTAATGGTGCAGAAACCTCCTCCTGACTGGGTGGGCTGGAAATTCCTTCCATGGGTAGGCTGTACATGTTTTCGCTAACCCATGCCCATCCGTAGTGCTCTGCCGCTTCCATGGCTGCTAGCAATTGTGGTGACTTGGGCTTCTGCGCCGGTGTTGGGGGTGCCCGTGTTTTCCGTTTGGGCCCCATGTTTTCCTATGCCTGCTATAGGAAAAAGAAAAAGGGTTTTTTTTTTTTTTTTAAAACCTTTATTTTTGGTTTTTGTATTATTCTATAAAGACATAAGAACAAATACACACCCACATTAGGGTGGACTTAACTCTGCGCCGTGTCCCACCACCCATCCTCCCCCTCCCCCTCTCCCCCCACCCCCCGGCTCGGCCCATAGTTCAACTGTTTGTGCCGTCCTGATTCCAGGTCGATGTAGCATGGAAATGGTGCTGTTAGTTCTGTGCCTTCACTGTGACCTTTCTCCTGTGTCTGAGGCATCTGGTTGGCTGGTAGAGTCCTCCTCTGATTCTTTTAGCAAGAATGTTATCAGCGGACCCCACATGTCTGGAGGCCGGGCATGTAGGGGAAGTTGTTTGACAAAGTCTGTTTCTACATCCTGGCAATAAAGGATGTCTTTGCGCCAGGCGATAAACGATGGGGGGGGGGGGCCTCGGCCCCAGGACATGGCCACTCTCCTCCGGGCCAGTGTCAGCAGAAGTCCCGTCAGTTTCCTTGTCGGGGCAGAGAGCAGCCTAGTCATACCCAACAAGGCCGCTGTCCGGCTTGGTTGTATCGCCTCTCCCACTATTGCTGCCGTTGTCTCCAAGACATGGTTCCAGAACGGTGTTATTTCGGGGCAGTCCCATGCCAAATGGACGAAGTCTGCTGAATGTTCTCCACATCTTTCCCATTTTGCAGCTGTTTCAGGGCGATGCTTGTTTGCTTTCGCAGGTGTGTAATAGGTCTGGTGTAGAAAGTTAAAATGGATTAGTTTAAAGCGTGAGTTGAGGGCGATTTTTTTGAGTCTGCTTCAGGATGTAGGTCCAGTCCTCCTCTGATATTGTACTGTGCAGGGACCTTTCCCATCTGATCTTTGCTTGGTAGAGTTTAGGTGATGTATCAGTAATAATAGCTTTGTAGATTTGTGACACCAGCTTGCCTTCACCTTGTGCTTGAATGGCGTTGTGTAGTAATTGCCAGGTCTGTGGCTGACGTGGGAAGTCTGGCAGGAGCGCTTGAAACGTGTATCGGGTCCTAAAATAGAGGAATACATCGAGTGCGGTGTTGCCGCCTTTTGATTTTGCTTGTTGCGGCGTTATAAAGCCGTCCTCTGTGAAGAGATCCCCCAGAGTCTCAATTTTCAGTTTTTCGGCCCACTGATGAAATACTTTTTCAGACGTAAGCGGAACTCCTGGAATGAATTTAACGGGCAAAAGGGGAGAGTATCTCGTTTTTACCCCGTACCTTTGGGCCAATCTCAGCCAAACTCTATATGTTGACAGCATTACGTTCATGGTGGAGTTGGGAACGGGAATTTGACTGAAGATGACTGCGGTTAACAGGTTCGGTGTTGCTAGCGCCCGTTCCACCTGAACGTGAGGTCTGATTGTGTGGGAGGCATACCAGTGACTGAGAAATTGCACTTGCGCTGCCCAAAAGTACTTTTCCAGGTCTGGGAGGGCGAGGCCACCGCTCGCCACTGGAAGTGTTAGTGTTGCATATGCCACTCTTGCCGGTTTGTCTGCCCATAGTAGTTCGAGGACCATGCTTTTTAGTCTCTTCAGATAAGTTTGAGGAAGGACTATTGGAATATTGGTAAACAGGTAGAATAATTTTGGTAGGATCACCATCTTGACCAGGGAAGCTCTTCCCCAGAGCGTTAGTGGTAGGGTCTTCCATCTTGTCACTTTTTCCTGAAGGGACTTGGTCACCTCTTCGTAATTGTCGCGGAACACCTCATGGTAGCTCAGGGACATTTGGATTCCCAGGTATCGGACATTGGACGTTTTCCATGTGAATTGGAAGTCATCTTCGAAGGGTTTGGTGGCTGGGGTCAGCGGGAATATGATGGACTTTGATTGATTGATTTTCAGGCCGGAGGCTGTCCCAAATTTGATTACTTCCCTCATGACTGGGTTCAGGTTCTCTTCGGGATCGCGAACGAACAGGACCACGTCGTCCGCGTAGAGGGATATGATGAGCTTGTGTGGTCCAATAACGAGTCCTCTTCGTTGCCGATGTTCTCTTAGGATGGAGGCCAGCGGTTCCATCACCAGGGCGAAGATCAATGCTGAGAGTGGACAGCCTTGTCTGGTGCCCCGCTGGAGTATCACTGGAGCCGATTTTGCCGTACCTATGATGATGTTGGAGCGCAGCTCGTTGTAAAATAACGATACTAGTTTGATAAAGCGGGATCCCAGACCCATTCTGGTGAGCACAGCGAACATAAACGGCCATTCCACCGAGTCGAATGCCTTTTCGGCGTCGAGGAGGACCGCTGAAAAAGGGGGGTTTTATCAAAGAGTTAAACCGTAGTTATCGGCGAGTTCTTTGCGCCTGTTCTATTTGTTGCCCGTGCTGGATAACTGTTGACTGGTGCCTTCTTGCCCGGGTTCAGAAAATTGGGCAGCCCCCAGGCTTGATTTACTGGATTTAAATTGGTTTAGCTGTGAGGTCGCCCTGCAATATTACAGAAATTATTTTAAATCTGCAGTCTTTGGGCCCGCCGCGCTTGGAACTGTGTTCGCTAGCTCTGCGTGGCTGTAAAGCAAAGATGAGCTCCCAAGCTGGCTTGTGACTCTGCCTGAGTTTAAAACTGCCTTGTGTTATCTTGCCCCGTCTGCCTTATAACGCGGGGGTTCCGGTCCACTGTAATAAAAACTTCCGGACATAAATGTCTATTTATCCTCCCTCGTAGCCCCAGCGCGGTGGCTCACCTTAAAGTGTTGAATCGGAAGCCGTCCGCGCTGTGCTGTTCGTGTGCCGCTTCTCCTTCGTTCACACTGGTTTTGGGGATGATTCCGCAACACGCGTCTTTGTTTTGTTTTGGACACGCTCGCCGCTTGCTTTTCGTTCTGTGCCAAAAATGTTGAAGTTGACAGCGTCCACGCTGGCCGTTCGGTTGCCGCTTCTTCCTTCCTTAAAGCTGTATTGCAAATGCTTTGAACAGTACAATGTTCGGGAAGGAAAAAGACACTGCGATGTACAGCGAACTTCAAGAATTGCTAAAGAAGCAAGAAGATTTGGAAGACACTGAGTAAACAGTGAACCTCCTGTTTGCTTGGGTACCCGTTCAGGTCCACAAACAGGTTGTGTTTACTCTGAGCATGCTGCCCTCATTTATAGGACCCAGGGAGGCCCTGGGTCTTTGTTGTGTATGTGGTGGGGGCACTGTTGTCGCAGCCCCCAGCCGTATAGCCGCTGTCTGACCCCCTGGTGGGGGCAGATCTTTGAACCTGGGCCCTGCCTGATAGTGGTTTCCTTATGGCGCTTAGCACCTTGCTGTTTGGAGGAAGGGTGCAATGACTGTTCGCACCTTACCCTTCCGTGGCTTTTGTGCTGCCGAGACTGTGTGTCTCCGTAGCTGGGGGAAAGGAGAGTTGCAGGCGCGGGGGGTTGGGGCTGCCCTTCTCCCAGCTGCCGATGGTAACAGCAGTTACCCTGCCTCGCTTGTGGGATGCCCATGCAGCAATGCCCATGCTTGGCTGCGCGAATCCTGGTTGTTGCTCCATTCGCTGCAGAGTTGCCACACTTCAAAAGACCACATTGGTTCACTGCTAGGCAGGCCAATTGATCTTGTTGAAGGGGCCCAAAATGCAGAACTGGAACCTTGGGGCTGCCCCCTACACCACTCGCCTCCCTCTTGACAAGAGATCCCATAGGGAGGCCACCTCCTAGGCCTGCTCATTCATATAAGGTACCCGTAACCCCAGGTTTCTCTTGGGCCCCAGCCATAGTTGCTCCCATTCATCTTCCTGAGCTGGTGGCAGTACCTTGGCAGCTTTCGTCAGCCCACCTTTGAATTGGGTGGCAGTTTGTGCACCCAATCTTCAAACTTGTTAGAGGTGTTGGGGAGGCAAACAGAAGGCAGTGCTTCTGCCAGTATCTCCACTCCCACCCCAACTCGTAATCGGAACCTCAAACTGGAATAGGTGAAAAAGTGCCCTCATTAAAGGCTTCACATTTGACCTTGGGTATCTTAATAGCTCATATGCTCTCAAAATGAAATTATTTCTACAAGAAGCTATATTTGTGCCACTGTAGTATATCCATCCTGCTGGGTAAGGCAAAGATGTTTTTTTTTTCTTGTAAACGCAGCATTGGGGCGATATATATATATATATATATTTGGTTTTATGGAGGACACGCATGTTAATAATGTGTGAGATTTATGACCGGTTTACCCTTAAAAGAAGAAAAATTGCTGAAATGGTTGTATTCCGAGAAACGTCTGTTATGGCGAGTATTCGGGTGTTTCTGCTGTCAGACAGAACAACCAAGTGAACCCTGTCACTGGGACTGGAAGCCTTAATTGGACATATTGTCAGATTGACTGAACCTTCTATCGGAAAATGTACACAGAGCGGGGGCGCGTGGGAAGGAGAGATCAGCACTGGGAAGCCATCATTTACAACACGTCGACAGCCTGTCTATAGTGAAACGTGAATGCTCGCTGCCAGGGGCATTATTCAAGATACAACAAGCAGGTTGAAACAAAAGCAAACACTCGTTTCCCCACAAAGGACGAGCGATACAATACTAGTTAACAAAAGCTTGTAAACAGTGCTGCTGCTTCCGATAATGCTGGCCATTGTTTACCGCCTCATTCGCTATGCGACGAGCAGATTCGCGCGGTGCCTGACTGCGGCGGCGAGCAGATTGCACACAGCGTGCATCAGGGCATTGCCCTTTCCCTGGACGAGGCGCAGCCACGTGTCCTGTGCTGTCACTGTGCCCGCACACCGATGGAGCCGGGAGCATTGGTTAGGGGCAGCGCATCTGTCTTACGTTTGTCAAGAAGGTCGTCCCCTGTCTGTTAGTCTCTAGTGGATCGTGGGTGGTTTCGTAGATGGGGCACAAGATCGATGATTTGATTTAAAGAGTCAATAGTTCAGTAGAGAGAATACCTGCAGAAGGCAACATTTTTGTGGCAAAGGCTTTTGGATTATTTTTGCGTCTATCACTAGGTCGCGTGTCAATTCAAGCGTCAGGGAATCTCCGTGAATGGAGCACACGCTTCTTGTGTCGATCCCACTCTTTCACACAACTGTGCATACAAACCAGACTAGTGCTGGGAGGGTATTTAAAAGAAGAAATGCAAACTGTCTCTTCACCACATAACCCAAATGAGCGATCCTGGGAAAATTATTGAATCTTGCCCTTTTGTGAATCCCTAGAAGTGATTTAGATTGTTAATGCATTGAAAATAATCTGAAAGGCTAATGAAAAATCGAAATAATAGTAGTAGGAACATGGTATGTTCTGTGATGGGTTACCCGCAGCCTGGTGTCTATGGGATCCTGTGTTTTAATCAGCAGTGAAAGGTCATGAGGCCTTCTCTGGTGCTGTGGTTTGAAGGCACCACTAGCCACTGGCCTCCGGTTTAGAATGAATAACCCACAAGCTCTTCTTGATGCTTTAGCTTTATTTCTCGCATCCTGAATGGAAAGCTAGAAGCCCCTGCATGCAAAATCAAATGATCCTGAAACCTCTCCCGTTTAAGATCCCTGTACTTTCCGCACCTTAAGTTACACACTAAAAGATGTTGGTATATAGAGATACTTTGTCACAAACGTCCAGCTCATTGTTAGGTCGTTCTTTACATCAGACATAAGAGCAAACCCCTTCTGGAAGCAGGGAGATTTGCTAGGAAACTGGAGCAGTGTGTGTTCTTTCAGTTGGAAATGCCCCATGAAGTTGGTGATGGGCATTGCTTGAAAGTGAATGACCCCAAGTATAAGTTCATGTTTGGACCAATAAGCAGACAGACTACACTGCATTTTCATCATCTGAGCTGATGCTAAATTTGGCTAAGAAAGGGAAAAATAATGAGTAAAGTACACAGGTGGGCAGCAGGTAAGGCTTGTGGTCATACCTTGCTTTGGACAGGCACTGATCCAAAACTAGGGTCAAGCCAGAGCCCCTGTTCAGACACAGCAGTCTCAAACCTCCCCAGGCTCGAAACACTAGACAGGGGCATTGTTTGAAGATATCTACAGGGTCAATGAAATGAATACAGAAGGGCCTCATCTCCCCAGCGCTCTTCGGTGTCGCAGAAGTTACATTGCAGTAGCACTCTCCAGTACAGTACCCATATACAAACTGTTTCTTGGCCCTGCCTTTCTTCCTACTCTAGGTATGGATACTGTCAGTAACCCATAATCTTTAGTTAATTTTTTTTCCTGTCTCGCAACAGGATTCGGACGCAGCAGGTTTGGCCGCTAGCAACTCCTTGTAGTGGGATCTGGGAGCAGCTTTGGCCAATGCTCCCTTACAGGGGTCATACCTGCTTTGGGTTATGCTAGTGGGTAGTACCGCCCCTCGACGATCAGAATCAGGGTGGGGATGTAAAGGATGCGCCTCATTTGCATTAGAAACCCCCTCCAAAAGCCCAACTTGGACCCTGACGATGCTGCAAACTATCGACCTCTCACAAGCCTCTCGTTCATTGGCAAATGCATTGAGAAAAAAAATGGGTTTCTTATATCACGCGGACTCCAGCCTCTAAACACAGGAGCAGGACTAGGTTTTGAACCTGTGCTGCTCAGTGTAGTCTTGTTTCCAAGACAAGCACGTTGCCCCAGCGCTTTCTGCCTGGCTAAGGCAGTTGCCAACCAATTCCATGATCGCAGAGCAGGCTGTGTTGGTTAATCCTCTAGTTTGTAGCTTTGTTTGCAACCAAGCTATACTTCCCCTGCAAAGGCGCAGAATGCGTTCCTGCCCCGTTGCAATCTGACTGCCTGTTCCTTCCTGCTGCATGCTGTTCCGTCCTGCCCAGATAGACCACCAGATCACATTCGTAGGTAAGTTAAAAACAAAGGTATCTGTGTGCAGGTTTGATCGGGGTTGAAGTGTAAACAAAAACTAGTGGAACTGTTACCCCTGCCCGCCCCCTATTTCCCCCCACTTTCCATACTCAATAGCCCCCATAAATTAAAAACCCCATACCTGGGTACTGCCTTTCCTCCACTCTACAACGTTGTGTTTTACAACGGTACCATCAAGGCTTGAAGAAAACCCAGTGAAAGAAAATGCATTTAAATGACCACCATTAGTTTCAGTCAGTGTATACCAAAGCATGCAGCTTTATGCAACCTCCCCTTTCAAATCACCCATCGTTCGCACCTTTTAAGGTACATACCAAGGACTGTATCCACTCTCCCCCTACAGCAATTCTTGCTTAATTGCTGTAGGGGTCACTGCCAAAACTGTGGCTCGGGAATGGGCATTATGTTTAAGTCAAATAAACAAAAACAATCCACCATACGAAAACGCTTAGTAAGATGTGACACTGAAGTGGTACCGCAAGGCCCAGGTTCGAATTCCCAGTAGGGGAGATGTAAAAAAAAAAATGCCCTTTCGTGCAACCCTGAAACGGTGTTCTAGGTGACATTAAGGGCATGATGGTGTATTTCCCTGACAAGTAGGGGAACATCGTACCCTTTAGTTTCTGCTCACTTCGACCTCTGAATGTAATACTGTGCATTTCTGTGTGAAAGTGGGCATGTATGCGTTTAGTGTGTGTGTTTGTGTGTTAACACACAATAGAGCTGGGCATCCCGAAGAGTCTCCGGACAGTCAGAGTTTTAAAACACGGCCTATCTAAGACGTGGCCCCAGGCCCCCTTGCACTTCTCCCACAAAAAAGTTTGTAATGGCAGAAAAAGTACTGTTCCGGGATTCTAATCTGGGTGCTGTAGGGTGAGCGCGATGTTTAAAGCAGGCATTTACCCGCAGAACTAAACCCATGATATTATTCAATTTTTTTATGCCTGCCTTCTGAGTGATTATGGGAAGGAGGTTTTGAAAGTCTGGAAAACCCTGGCTCCGAGTCAGGCTGGGTCCCATAGCACATCTATTCCACAGGAAAGAAGCTTTTGCAGAAGAACCTTGCCCTTTTACGAGTCCTCCAGGGAAAGCTGATTTGAACAATGGCTTACATGGAAAAGCTTCTTTTTTAAAGCATGTTCACGGCGTGTAACACCATGTTTTCCACAACACCCTCATTGCTTACAACGAAAATGTCTGAGTCTGTGTTTTTTCTTCTTCTGCTGTCCCGTTGAAAACCCACTGTGAGCTAGGAGGAGCCAGGTGCAGTAGGCAGTGGTTTGAGGCAAGACAGGCGGGCCTAGTGAACAAAGACCCACTTTTCAGAGGCGCAGGACTATGTTAGGTTCGGGTGCTGGTCTAGCCCATGCTTTCAGGAGACTTGCAATCTTCAGGAGACCGTGGGCATGAATTTCTGTCCGGTCTGTGATGACTCTGGTCTTTTTGGGTACATCGTTTTTCATTTTTGCCAACCTTCCCAACTGTCTCAGAGATATTTGCATGTGTCTGCATGGATTTGGAGTATAGAAACAATGGTGTCGGTATTTAAATTAACATGTTAACTGAAATTTGAAAAATAATGTGATCTGCTGGCAAGTGAATTACCCTGTTGTCCTTTGTCAACCAGTGATTGTTCTTGGCCGGCAAGAGTTTGATATTATTAGAAGGAATATTTGTGTTATACTGGCCAAAGTGTCTGCCAGTCTTCTCAGTGTTTTGAGAAACAGTCAGGGTAGGCAGAGTTTGGCAATCAAGAATGATGGCAAGAATGGCTGCAAACTGTACATTTGCTACTTTAATAACCCTGGGGCAATGGTCCCTTCATAGAAAATTACTGGGTAGAATACACTGGGCCACCACGAGTAGAGTGCCTTCTTTCCTGAGACATGCAGAAGTCCCTCACACACACACACACACCATTCTCCCTTAATCAGCCTTTCACACACTAAATGATGAAATTATGTCATTCAAGATTTACATGGCAGTTCGTTTGTGGAGTCCGCTTGTGCTTCGCTCTTAGAGCCAGACCGGAATCGCAGGGTCAGCTCAGGTTTGACTGCTAATTGTTTGGCTCCCCACCTCTTATGTGCAAGTGCGACTATGCACACCCAAGAGTTTGAATGCATGTTTGCACTTTTGTGTGTGTTTTAGAAATCGGGGCTCCTGGAGCGGACCCTATTCTGCCCAGGAGGGCTTCTTATGAAACAAGGATACAAATGAATAGGCCGATAGTACACTCAAACACTCTCCTTTTACCCAGTCACCGTGAAACAAATAAGAAATTGAGTAAACACTGTGTAAATTGTACCGTGGTATGGTAAATACTTAGTTTTTTTATAGAGTCGCATATCTTTGCGTGAACTTTGGTACAGTATACAACATCACAGAAATAGGAGTATTGGTCATACAGACACAAAGCACAAGAACAACATAGACAATAGGTCAATACAATTGCTTGTGCATGGAATGAAGCATGAATCATCCACTGTCGATACATGGCAAACAGTGTTGGAAAAGAACACAAGTGGGCATTTAGAACAGAAAATACAAATAAGTTTTCTCCAAAACAGTCTCAATCCACCGCTGTTACAAGGTGCGTCTACACGTGGTGTTTCAGCCGTCTATAGGGGCTGGGTATGCCTCATCTCTGATACGGCCTTCTTCAGGACGGGGGACTGTATGAGCTGGATGTTCAAGAAGTGCTGTGAACAGTGAAAGGGAGGTATGGTCAGGGGAGTGCTTGAGTTAATTTATTTAGCAGGTGAAAAAAATCACTAAATGGGTCCTGTGGAAATACCAGGCACAGCTTACCTGTGGAAAAAGAATTGGCCACAGGTACTCTAATAGGAACGGGATCTCATCAGTGATGGTCCCTCTGGACTCCTATTGATAAGTAAAAAGATGACATAAGTATTGTCTCCCATGTATTAATATACTTGAGGTCAAATTTAATGCGCAAAAATATATAATCCCACAGCATGTTTGGTAAAGCTTACCTCTAAGGTGCAGCTGTGGTGTTCAGGGTGAGATCCTGCAAGAAAACTGTTATTTGTATTTTCTGTTCTAAATGCCCACTTGTGTTCTTTTCCAACACTGTTCGTCATGTATTGACAGTGGATGATTCATGCTTCATTCCATGCACAAGCAATTGTATTGACCTATTGTCTATGTTGTTCTTGTGTTTTTTGTCTGTATGGCCAATCCTCATATTTCTGTGATGTTGTATACTGTACCAAAGTTCACGCAAAGATATGCAACTCTATAAAAAAAAAACGAAGTATTTACCATACCTGGGTACAACTTACACAGTGTTTACTCAATTTCTTATTTGTTTCACGGAGACTGGGTAAAAGGGGGAGTGTTTGAGTGTATTATCGCACTTTTGTGTGTGTGCATGCACAAGTGCATGATATCTGTGTGTGTCTGTTTGGAGATCATACTGCCCCATCCAATGATGGTCATATCCCTAACCCCCACCTCTAGCAGCCATCTTCAGATGTTTACTGCACGCTTCAGTGTTAGGAGTCCTCAAGTTGCTTTCCGCGCTATTTGTGTGTTTTGTCCTTGTTTTTTCACGGAAAAGTTCAATTTTTGTTTCCCCCAGAGCCTGTGTGCTCTTTCCTCATCGGCCGGCAACAGGGATCCATTGACAGTGAAGTTTTGCACCCCTCAAGGGCGAAGATTTGTCTAAGTTTCTGGAAGGCCTTCTTGGGCCTACTTCGCTCCCTCCGACCATGACAGAGGAGAAAAAGGAGGGATGGACCCTCTTCAGGCTCTACACCAAATGCAGGCTACGGAAGGTCTTCATGGAGGACAAACATTGACAATCTCTTTACTGCCTGTAACTGGACCACAAAGAGGTGGAGTGCGAGATATGGGCTTCTCGAAAAAGACAATGAAAGACAGGCATAGCAGACTGTCGGCATGGCTCAATTCGAACAAGGCCTCTGCCCCGTGCTCAGAACACGGTCATGCCTCCGTCTTGGGAGAGATAAAAGTCCTTTGAGGACGCCCCATCTGTGGGGGTCCAAGATAAGGCCAAGAACCGCAAGTCCGATTCCACTGGGTTTGCCGCTGATACATTTCCCAGGTTGGATAGGCTGGGATCACTATCGCCGTCTGTCTCTGTAGCCAGTCACGATCATGGAGGTGGTAGGTGCCGATCCAATGAGGGTGGCTCCTATGGCCCAAATGGTATCCCTGCCTCCAAGGTGCGACACAGCCGCTGAGGCGGCCGCCAAGGCTGCAAGCACCCCTGGGAGACGGGAGGGTAGGCACCGACCCAGATCCCGGTTCAAAACCCTCAGGGAGGAATAAGAAGGGGGGGCGAGGAGACCCCAAAACAGCCCTCGAGGGTTGGCATTCAACAAGATGGACATCTCATCCACGGACGACGACCAAGAGTCCGTCCATACAGTCCACGAGGATGACAGTGGCGTAGGGCCTCACGGTCCATTGTTTCCTTCGCAGCCAAGGAGCATGTCCATGGACATCCTGTCGACCCTCCACACCCTGGTGACAGAGATCCAGCAGAGGTTGCCCCCAGCACCGACACTTGTAGTACCGCAGGCCCCTAATCTGCCTCTGTGTAAGAAGAGAAAGTGTCATCAGATGCCTCCACATCAGACTCCTCCACCACGTCGGGCCCCGACTCCACCAGCGGACCCGGATATGCACACGGACACTGGTACAGATACGGCCACGGGAACCGGCGAAGATTAGGACATCGTCACGGCAGACGATGTATCACCGCACCTGGACGCCCCTCATAGAGTATCTCCACCAGACGAGGTGAGATCATTCCACTCCCTGATCTCCAGGGCCTCTGAGCTTTTACAGCTGATGCCAGAGGAAAACAGGAAAGAGGGCTTCTTGTATCAGCGACGAGAGTCCAAGAGGAGGACGATCATGGCTGTGCCCTTTATTGACGACATTTGGAAGGAAGGCCTAGCCCTCATGAAGAACCTATGCATGTCTCCATCCAAGCAAGACAGGTTGGAGAAGAAATATAGGGTGCCGGACTCTGCGCCCAAGTATTTGAGGTCACAAGCATTGCTGGATTTAGTAGTGTTGGCTGCCGCAAGGAAAGGTTCGGCTAACCCGGCGTCATCATCATCATCAGTTCCTCCAGACAGCAAGGGGAAGAAGATGGATGCCATGGGGAAGAGAGTCATTTACACGACGTCATCCGCGATCAAGAAGGCCAATGCGCTGGCTATCCTGGCCCGATACGACTGGGAACTTTGGTACTAGTTGGGCCCGATCCTGGAATTCCTCCCTGGTGACAAGCGCTCACCCTCTTTCTGGAAGGTGAGGTGGCGTCAGACCATGCCATTACGGTGGCAATGGACATCGCTGACACAGTTTTCCGGCAGATGGGAAACAGAGTCTGCCTCATTGGCAGGGATGGTTGAAGGCCACGAACATTCGTCAGGATGTTCATATGAAGGTGCTGGACATGCCCTTCGTCAGAGAAAATCTGTTCAGGAAGGTGGTCGACGAATCCCTTTAAGCCATAAAGACAGATGCAGAGGCGGCACGTTCCCCTGGCACTCAATAACATTGCTGGTCTTCTTTTCACTCCTCCAAGGGATTCTCCACATCATACAGACAAACCTCTCGATCCTCCACGCAGGAAACTTAGAGGTCGTTCCTAGGCTTACGGTAGCAGAGGTCAGTGTCGCCGTTGCCTGCAGGGTGCCAGCGCCCAAGCAAGCCTGAACCGGCCAAGGCGTCGGGCCCCCACTCGTGCACCCCGGTGAGAGGCCGGCTGACAAGGTTCATCAGCGAGTGGAGGAAGATCACCACTGACAGATGGGTGCTGGACACTCTCGCCTAGGTACACACCTTGGAGTTCCAGCACAGGTGCCCACGTATTCCACTGGTTCCCCTTCAGGAGCTCCACATCCCTCAGCTCCTGGAAGAAATGCGAGTTATGTTACTGATAGGGGTGATGGAGCTTGTTCCCCAATGACTCTGGGAGTCTGGAGTCCATTCCAGATACTTTCTGGCAAGAAAGAAGACTGGGAGGTGAGAGAGGGGGTTGGAGACCCATCCTGGACCTGCACGGTCTGAACAAGTACCTGAAGTCCCAAAAATTCAGGATGGTCATGTTGTAGCAGTTGCTCGACCAACTGGAGGAAGGGGATTTCGTAACGTCGTTGGACCTAGAGGACACCTACTTCCATGTCCCCATCCACAGGAAACATCCACTTCAAGGACCTACTGTTCGGCTTGAAATCAGCCCCAAGAGTGTTTACAAAATGCTTGGCCCTGTTGGCTGCCCATCTATGTCGGCAGGGCATACACGTATACCCATACCTGGACGATTGACTGATATGCGCCCGCTCTCGAGATCTGGCTGACGAGCACACGAAGGAGACAGTCCGATTTCTGACAGAGCTGGGATTCTACGTAAACTATCCGAAGTCCTGCTTGGCGCCATTGCACAATGAGCTGTTCCTCGGCACCAGACGCAACACAGTGACTTGTCTGGTGTCGTCCTCGGGGATGAGAGGCTAGCAGCCATTCAAGGAAAGGTGCAACGACTGCCATCGGCGACGGCGGTCACGGTGCGGGCCATCAAATCATTGCTGGGCATGATGTCCTGCATCTACCTCGTCCGTCTCTGCAGGTTGCAGATGCGACCCCTACAGGAATTCTTGGATGCACATTGGATACAGGTGTCCAGGAGTTTTGTGGACAAGATCCCTCTGAACGAGGAGTTCCGGCAGGCAATAGAGTGGTGGGGGGTGTGCTCCCACATCGCCCAGGGGATGGGATTTCCCACCCTGCCATACCAGGAGAGGGTCACCACGGAGACCGTGCTGGAAGGGTTGGGGGGTCGCATCGTACATCTACATGCCAGAGGTCTGTGGCTTCCAGAGAAGGATCTGCACATCAACATCCTGGAGCTACGGGCTGTGTTGTGGGACCTCAAGCCTTTCCTAATGTCTCTGAAGGGGAAGGTGGTGAGGATCTTCATGGGCAACACCACCACCATGTTCTACATTCGGAAGCAAGGGCGCACTCGATCCCCAGCTCTCTCCATGGAAGCTCAGGACTTGTGGCACTGGGTCATCGGACAGGGGATGTTCCTCGTCCCTTTTCAGCTGGCAGGCGTCAAGAACACCATCACAGACTCCCTCAGCAGGGAGCTGCGATCCTGCCACTAGTGGGATCTTTGTCAGGATCAAGTGAACCGCCTGTTCGTCAAATGAGGCAGACCCTGATCAATCTTTTTGCCACAGCGGCGAACTCCAAATACCAGAAGTTTGCCAGCAGATTCCAACAACAGAGGAGCTTGGGGAATGTGGTGTTCTCCTTCCTGTCGGATGGTCAGTTTCTGTATGCTTTTCCCCTTGTTCCTCTCCTGCTACATGTCATCAACACACTCTGACAGTGTTGATGCAAGATGATACTCATCACCCCGGTGTGGCCGAGGCAGATTTGGTATCTGGATCTGCTCAGCCTGTCGGTGTCTCCTACATTCAGGTTGCTGGTACTTCTTGATCTGCTCACCATAGAGGGAGGCACAATCCTTACTCACGACCCAGCACCGCTGAGCCTGAGGACATGGCTCCTGCAGGCATAGAGTTTGGAGGTTATGAGTTTCCAGCGGACTGCAGGGAAGTCCTCGCCAAAGCCAGGGCGTTGGCCACTCTAAAGCGCTACAGCCATAAGTGGAAGCGTTTTGGTACGTGGTGCCAGTGGCAGAAGATTACCACTCTGAGGGTCACGGCTCCACAGATTCTCCATACTTGCTGTCCTTGGCAAAAGCTGGACTGGCTCACACTTCCATCAAGGTAATCCTGGCGTTCATCTCACGCTACACCAGATCCTCAGGTAGATCCTCACTGTGGTCCCAAAGGCTCATCAAGGAGTTCCTCAAGGGGCATTTCTGATCGTTCCCACAGGTGAAGGCTCCTGCCCCGGCATGGGAGCACCACGTGACGAGGCTCATGGGGGCACCTTTCAAACCTATACATCAAGCCCCACTCAAGTGTCTCTCATAGAAAGCGGCTTTCCTTGTGGCCATCACCTCTACCAGATGTGTGGGTGAGATCCAGGCCCTATCCATGCAAGCAACCATATCTGACTTTACACTAATCGAGGGTGGTACTGCGTACACACCCCTCCTTCATGCCGAAGGTTCCGTCGGAATTCCACCTCAACAAACCTTTGGTGTTGCCTGTTTTCTTCCCGAAGACTTCGTCACCGACGGAGCGAGCCTTGCATTCACTGGACGATGCTCATGGCTTTAAGTTCTATGTAACACGCACAGAGTTTTCGGAAGACTTTTCAATTGTTTTTTAACTATGGCTTCCATTTCAAGGTGGCTCTTCGGCCGCATCATGCACTGTCATCGGCTGGCGAACCAGACTCCGTCCGAGAGCCCATTCCACCAGAGCGATCACTGCAAGGTCAGCATTCCTTTCTGGTGTTCCCCTGCTTGACATTTGCAGGGCTGCGACATGGAGGTCAATGCATACCTTCACAAAGTTTACTATGTCGACAGGTATTCCAGGGAGGAGTCCAGAGTCGGCTTGAGGCGAGTCTGTTCCAAGGGTAAGTGATAATTGCTTCTGTTGAGCCTTGCCACCTCCTGTAGTTGTGTAATGTGGTACTGCTGTGTATTAGTTATTTATGAGCATGTGAATCCATGCCAGACGCCGTGCTGGAGAAGGAACAAGTTACTTACCTGTAACTATTCTTTTCCTGCATGGGTCTGGCATGGATTCAAATGCGAACCCTCCCTCCGGCCCCTCCACAGCTTTTCTTGGTCATACTGCCACTTTACGTGCTTAAGAAATCTGAAGATGGCTGCCAGAGGCAGGGTTTAGGGAGAGGCCTGTCATTGGATGGGACTAGTATGACCCAGAGGACAATGATTGGTTTAGAGGAGAAATACGGTTTTAAAGTGAAAATGTTTTTTCTTTTACTGAGGATTCCAAGCCTGACGATACGAAATATTCATGAGCATGTACTTAAACCATTCTGAATATTGTCATATATTGTGGGCACAGCATCATGAATGTGATATGCAGTGGCATACGTTGTGGGAACATCTTAATGAAAGGAGTTTACTGTGCCACTACTGACATGTATTATGGACGTGACATCAAAGTGATTTACTGAATTAATGCTGGCATATATTGTAGAGGAAGCATCATGAAAGTGGTATGATGGCATATTGTGGGGACAGCTTCAGTAAAGTGATTTAAAATGTCAATGCTGGTATAGATTGTGGACACATGTATCATGAAAATGTAACATGCTCCTGTGTTTTGTTGGTGATGTGGCATCTATTAGATTTTATTTTCATGTGTTGCCTTACAAAACCAACTGGAAATGGTATGGCTATTAACCAATTTTTCTCGGGGTGGGTGATGTTACTGCCCCTGCAATTAAAATAGTCACCTTCAGTCAATGACCTTAAATCATTTACAGTGCCGGTCCCCCCGTAAGAAGCCATCCCCACCACACCAACAGCTGTCTCCACCATTGGGTGCCATAAGTGGACATATGTAAGTCAGCCATGTGAACAGACACTTATACCTTCAGTAAGTCATGCCACGTGCACTTTTGGTACACGTGTTCTGAGCACAGGCAAAGGTTGAGAGATGTGGGTATCTGGCCTCAGCAGTATGAATGAAGGCGATGTTTGGTGTCTTGTATGTAGTTAATGATCATATGCCCCTTTCATCTGGCATCGCGCAAAAGTAAATATCCAAGTACGGGATGTGGGTGAAGAACAAGAGGTAATGTACCGATTTGCTTACTGGTCATCTTCATTACTCCTACTCTATCTCATGTTAGTACTTACAACCTGTCTCTCCCAACTGCAGAGATGAAGGTACACCTAATATGATTGGAAATAATCATTAAGGATTATGGGATACTGCAGGTATACATACTTTCAGTAGGAAGAGGTGCAGACCCAAGGAAATGTTGGTATATGGTTCCTCTTTTGGAGGAGACACCTCAATAATAAGTACTGAGACAAGGAAGAGTAGGACTATTAGTAATGATGAATGCTAGTAAGTAAACCAAACAATAACAGGGACTCATAGTGCAAGCTGTAGTGGATGGCAGTGTAGTCTCAGATTTGTTCAACACTCCAACACGGTCTACGCAAGCTGTTGCCATCACTGCATGATTTCAGTGTGTGACAATAGCATATGTGTATACATTACTTGTTGGGTCTCAATTCACAAAATGAGAAGAGCTTGTTGGTTCAATTTGTGCCATTGGTTTTTTAATGTTATAAAGGTACTAACATGTGTTTCGACCACTTGGGGGTCTTTATCAAGCCTGTGGTTGTTATTCATTAAAAGCAGTTTTAACATTTTGAACAGATGTTGGGTCCAACAAGAGTGTCACATAACATTATACCACATTTGTGCGCGTGGAGGTAAAGTAGTGCAGCGTTGCATTATGTGCTGGTGACATGAGTGACAGGGTGGTTATAGTCAATCAGCATATATACATTGTTAAATAAAATTGTATGTCGTTTCATAGAGGTAGTTTATTACAGTTATTGTTGGTGTATGCCACAAGATAAGAGGAGGAACAACGCACCAAGGAGAGAGAAGGGAGGAAGAGAGAATGTCAGTATGAATAAGGATCTGGTAATAATCTCTTAAGTGAGTTGTATTTGGTAAGATGGTGATAGCTTACCAGATAGGTTTATTTCATGTACAAGGGTGTTGGGTGGCCATATTACTTGGCATAGTACTGTGCACTGAATAGTGCTTCTGTGGGCAAAAATAAAAGTTTGAGTATCGAACTGTTGAGTTACGGTTGGGTCAATCCCGATTATTAATGCTAAAAAACGAACTGATGAATGTGAGACGAGCAGGTGATCAATGTTGTCATCACTGTGTAAAGTGTGTGACTCAGGTTGTGCTGCGCAGGGGTGGTGTGAATGTGCTACAAAGTGTGGGCCTCATAAGGACGGGTCTGTACTCTTGGGTGGGCTTATCCATTGTGGTTGCCTTGGCCAACTGTTAATTATTGCAGTGCTGGGGGTCTGAAAGCTAAACGCGATGATCCACAGGTCATTTGGTGGCTGTGTGGGTGAGCCCCTGTGAGTAAGGAGGCTCAATATCAGGGTGTGTAGGCTGTCTTGGGTAAAGAGAGGGTTCGGGGGCCATGAACCCAGGTGTCCATGGTGGGTTGGGCGGTGGATTCGAAGGTGAGCTTGACTCGTGCGGCTGGTGCCGTTGCATATGAGGCGAATGGTGGGCTTGGGTCAGTTCCTTAGAAGAGGGCTGATACTCCAGTGAAGTGATTAACTGCATCACTGGTGATATAATTGCTTACGTGGCTCATTGAGGTACTGGTGCGCCACCTTGGAGGCTGTTAACCTAAGGAGGCATCCCGGGGTCAGGGTTGGTCAAGTCAATATAATTACTACAACAGCTAGTTCAGGTACTGCATATCGGCATTGAGGCTGCTGGACTAAAAATGGCGACACAGGGTTGGGGAGGTCAATATTGTGGTGGATGGGCTCTTGCTGAGGCATGCTCGTTATTTGTATGTGTGAAAAATTATATATATTCGAGGCGAAGGCCGGTACCTGTATACCGACAGGTGCTGGTGTGTCCATTTAGGAGTCCCATCGTCTGGTTTAAACCAATTCCATTCAGAAGGTGCTCATACTTAGACACGTTAGCAGCATCGCGGCTGATACTGTGTAATTTAAAAGAGAAACGTGTGGCTTGCCGTATAATGCATGGTGCGGCTGTGAGCCTCATGTCAGGACTTATACATAGGAGGCTGCTTGTGGACATGGTCATGTTCGGCTATTATTTCATGATTTAGATTAGTACCCTGATGGCTTACCATTGATTGCATGTTGCAGGAGGATGCCCGTGATTAAAGACAGTCATTGTTAAAGTACACATGGTCGTGTTTGGGTATTTTTGCATGATTGAGCTTACCTCCTTGTGGCTGGTGCCTCGATCAAACATCTGCTCTCTGGTCGGTAGTTTCAGTGTACCACTCGAGCACTTGATAGTAGATATTCTGTACCGTGTCTACCAAGGGGCGTAGGAGACACATAAAATCTGGGGGGGACAGGGGACACCTTGGGGACTTAGCTTTTTTAATTTATTTATTGTGTTTTAGTCAAAGAACTCAACTTTTTACAACATTAAAATTAAAATAGCAGTACGTATTAAATCACAAATATCACTGTATAAAACCAGAGAAAAGAAGAAAAGAAAACAGAAGAAAATTAAAGGATGCAGCAAAAAAGAACATGTCTTTATATGTTGCATTTCTGGATTTGTCATCTGACTATGAACTCATGGTAAGAGAGAGGGAATAACAATTACTTCCAGTGGACCACAGCTAGGACGCCAGCTCGTTAAGAGACACATCACCTGTAAGTGGACTCCTGCCAAATAAAGGAGTTGCAGCCTTTTCTACCAACTGCAAGTTGCTACTTTATTTGTGTGGGGCAAGGAGACGTGTGTGTCTCTTGGAATGGAAGGATGGGGGTTTCAAAGAAAGAGCAAATCGTGCTTTTACCTCTGAGTAAGCCCTGTCATTGGAGTGGAGGGACCAGGTGTGTGATGTTGATGCTTTGGCTGTCCTCTGGGGGTTGGGGGGAACAGCAAACAAGGAGGATGAGCGATCGCAAGCCCACCCCCTAATAAGCACTCCCCAGGTCCGCGGCTGGATGCGTCGGACCCGGGGGATGCCTAGTAGGTGGGGTGTATGTGGACCCAGGGTTTTGGCCAGAGGGGTAGCCCGCTATGTGGGCTGCCCCTCTAGTGCTCCTGGGAGGGCCGGGCCAGCCTCTCACGATGAGTCTGGTCCCTCTTATTCCATCTCATGCTGGCTTTAGAGCCTAGCCTTTCTTTGCCTTTGTTATTCTGAATGCAGAGCTGGACTCTGTTCCTTTTTCGTTTAACATTTGCTGCAATGTATGATCTATTTGCTTCTCTCATATGTTACTAGGACAGCGGAGCATGGGTCCTCTGCCCTGTTACACTATTCAAAGAGCCCCTCTGGCCTTTATTTGCCTCTCCCTTGCCCCACTGCTTGCTTGCTTAATATATACCTCCTTGCTTGAAGACTCAACATATTCTCTCTAACACAGCAATGGCAGCTGCAGTCTGTCTTAACTGCTATTTGTTCCGTGTCTTGAATTGGCCTCTTATTTCCTTTTTACTGTCTGCCGGGGAAAGACATTTGCCAGCCACTGCTATAACGGTTCTACCTGGCCATGAGAGGGCAACAGCTAGCCAATATTGGAAGAACATGGGCAAATTATGCCAGAGGCTGGCAACTGCCTTCCTAATGCCTACACAAGAGACACAACTCTTGCCTTTGTTTCTAAAGTATTTCAGTGGATGAAGAAACGCGAGAACACACATATTGCTTACAAATGATGGGGATGATGTCACACTTGGTTAAGACATTTTGATCATGCCACGAGCTAATTTCCAGCTGCAATTAAGCAATTCATTTTTAGATTTCTGGTTTTAAATAATGTTAGTATCACCTGGAAAGCACATAGGTTGCTCAACAGGTTCCCGGAGCATGAGGGGTACCCTAAGAGTGGGCCTGGATAATTGGAGGGCATTCTTGCCCTGGTTTGGAGCCTGGCCCTTACAGCCATGATGGGGAGGGGGCCTATTTCTTTTGGTCGTTTGTACCCTTTGAGGGTGGGCAGACATTGCCTCCTGCTTTAGCCCACTAACAGTTCTGCAACTTTATCACACATACCTGTCAGGTGGCATGTAACTTAATGCAACTAATGTTATCAGCCTCAGAAGTCTGGAATCCTTTGCCACATCAACTAGGGTACAGGCTTGCCACCTGAGACTTACCCATGTCTGAGTCGGCATCTGTCGCCCTGTGGGGAAGACACCCATAAAGAGCAGAGCACGGTGCCCTTGTGGGTTTTTCACACTTCTTCCTCGGGGTCGGCACAATTCACTCTGCAGAGAAAGTGGCACATTCTGGGCAACATTCTCCCACTTTGACAATGTCACCCAAATAGCTAAATTGTCCATTTGAAATACCTCTGTCGACTTATTATTGAGCAATCCACACTGATGGGTTTAAGCACCTGTTTAATGTGAGATGGCAATTAAGGGCACTTGCCAACACACTCAAGAAGCACAGGACACCCTCTTACCAGCGACATGCCATGCTCACTCATTCTGATCATGAATTGCCATTTATCTGGGGTCATGTTAAATGTATTTATTTATTTATTACATGTACAGCATCACGCAAAACCCCCAAGCATCAAGGCGCAGAGTAAACTGCATGGAGTGGACCACTTCCATTGGCGCAATTTTTTACTTTTCCGCCACAAAATGGAAGATTTTAGCGTAAAAGGCAGGTGAAATCGCATTGCTTTTCCACTCTGGAAGAGTGTAAATACCTTGCGCAATTAGTGATTGCTGGCGAAATTGACAATGGCTTCCTCTGGACTCTGCCCGCTTTTACCAGGTTTAATTTACAAGGAGATGCCAGAGGAATCCCTTTCCTTATTTCCAGCATGAGAATCCATGCTGGCAGTAAGGCCGCATTTGTCTGGTGGAGCGGGAAATACAGGGGGTCCTGGTGTGTCCACTCGGCTCCCGAACTCCACCCAGAAAATGCATGAAAATCCAGCCAATTAGAAAAAGCGACCGTAATCGTGTTTTCCATAACTTTTTCTGAACCAATTGACCTGGAAAATGCTGTGTTGCATCGGAAGCTGAATGCATTCACTCCGCATATCATCCCACCGGAAGATTAAGCCAGGTGCTGAACACAGGTGTTACATATTCTTGAGCACAATCTGCATTTGGAGCATTAACTCACTGAGCTACCTTACAAATTATGGGCCTCATTACGAGGCTGGCGGTAAGGGGTTAACGGCGCCAGTAAGGATGCCGGTGCCGTTAACCCCTTACCGCCGCATTATGAGGTCCCTTAGCGGGTCCCACTAAGGCCGGCTGGTAAAACCAGCCGTCCTTAGCAGGATCCACTAAAGGACCAGGGAGCTAATAACCGGGTCCTCCAAGGTTGGAATGACCCCGTAAGTCCCCATTCAAGGAACCCGGACACGAGTTTGGAGGCAGCCATGGCGGTAATAGCACCATGGCTACCTCCAAACTCGTAATGACCCCCAATATCTCTTCTGGGGCTTTACCGTCTTAACCCCTTAACTGCCATGGGTATTTCTGACAAGGCCTTTTTTGGTGATTTCGGTATGTCGCCATTCAATCCCTTGTAACGTTTTTGTTACACATAAGATATCTTGGCCAAATTTCGTCCCTTTTTTCTCCAAATGTAGGTGGTCGTAACATTTCAGACTTTAACGGGGATTGTGGGTAATACATTCTGGGGCGATTCGTGCAAGTCAGACCTCTGTGGATTCCCACGGGTATCATCTTTTCGGAAATGCATGAGGTTCCATGTTTTCCTTGGTGGCTTCCACACCATAGGCCCAAATCTGTATGTTGTCCACATGAGCAAAATCTGCTCTGCCGAAAGGCTTGGGGTTACCAGTGGGTTACCCTTTTCCTTTTGTGCGCATGTAGGTGCACCCACACATTTGAGGTACTGTTTTTGTTGGGGCACCTGTAGGAACGCAGGATGGTAGGACATGTGTTGTTGGCAGTGGGTTTCGGTGGGTGTCCAGAGTGAAATGTCTGAAAACTGTTTTTTTCCACCAAATTTCAGAGACATTTCCCTCTGCCCACCCACCAAAACACGGCGCCAACAACAGTTGTCCTACCTTCCCACGTTCCCACAGGTGTCTCGACGAAAACAGTACCTCATATGTGTGGGTGCACCTACCTGGGCGCAAAGGGAACAGGCTAACCCACTGATAACCCCAATCTAGCAATCTGCCACCAGGGAGGGCTACATGAGATGCCCCCCATCCATTTGGGGTGGGGTGGATAGGGCCACCCCCTTTCCACTAATAACATTCATGGTGGTTCAGTGGCCCCCCACACCCACCCAAAACAAGTTATCATTTGTTTTATTTTTGTTTTGCCCCTTTCCCAGGGGCAGATAGGCACATGTGTGTGGCCAACTGTCTCTGGGGGGGGGCAAAAAGTACTACCCCAGGCTTGGGGGCTGGATCTGCCAATATTTGCAGTGGCCTCTCACCCCCACCCCAAATGGATGGGGGGGCATCTCATGTACCCCTTCCTAGGGGCAGAAATCAGCCCCCAGGGAGGGCTACATAGGTGCCCCCAACCACTCAGGGTGGGGTAGAGGGCCACCTCCTCTTTCAAGCACAAAAAACCCTGGTGGTCTATGGGGTCCCCCCAGTCCCCTCACACAAAACAAGTTATAATATATTTTTTGTTTTGCCCCTTTCCTAGAGGCAGATGGGCACATGTGTATGGCTATCTGCCCCCGGGGGGGGGGGGTAAAACATAATGCCCCAGGCTTGGGGGAGTGGCTCTGCCAATATTTGCAGTGGCCTCTCCCCCCCACCGCAAATGGATGGGTCATCTCATGTACCCCTTCCTAGGGGCGAAATATGCCCCCAGGGAGGGATACATAAGTGCCACCATCCATATAGGTTGGGGGGAGAGGGCCCCCTCTCAAACACCAAAAAATCCTGGTGGTCTAGTGGGCCCCACCGGGCCCCCACCCAAAACAAGTTATAATAATGTGTTTTTTTTTTCTTGTTTTTCCCCTTCTCTAGGGGCAAATGGGCACATGTGTGTGGCCATCTGCCCCCAGGGGGGGGTAAAAACGTACTGCCCCAGTCTTGGGGTGGTGGTTCTGCCAATATTTACAGTGGCCTCTCCCCCCCCACCCCAAATGGATGGAGGGCATCACATGTACCCCTTCCTAGGGGCAGAAATCTGCCCCCAGGGAGGGCTACATAAGGTGCCCCCCATCCACTTAGGGTGGAGGGGAGAGGACCACCCCCTTGCAAGAATCCCTGGAGGCTAGTGGCCCCACCCGCACCCACCCCCACCCAAAACTACGTTAAAAAATATATTTATTTTTTTGTTTGCCCCCTTCCCTGGGGGCAGACGATCACCCATCTGCCCCCAGGGTATTGCCACCATTACTATGTAAGCAGCCCCTCCCCCACTTCAAAAACAGATCCCTGCACGACACACCAAACATATTCTGGGGGGGATAAATGACATTACATCCCCCCCACTTACAATTGTGGGGGGGGATTTGTCCCCCCTGTCACCCCCATGTCCTACGCCCATGTGTCTACCCACTGGTTCTGGAGGCAGAGTCCGGATTGGTCCAAGGGTCCGTTACAGTGATATGCCCTATCAGTCATGTGGGCGCAAGTGGGGGTGGGTTGTCATGACAACTATTCCGAAATGCATTGTCTTCTAAATCGCAGGCCTGAATTGCAATGACTCAATATCTAGGTTCAATGGAGGGCAGTGCTCAGTGGGAGAATCCGGAGTTATACACATGCTAGTATGTGTATGTGGAATAAACGTCAAGCTGCTGCAATGGGCTTTCTTTATTTGATTGTGCTTACCAGCATCTACCTGCCCCTGGGTTCTGATGGTACTGGATTCTTGTGACTCGTGTGCCCCTGTGTTTGTTGAGGGTGCTGTGAGTTTAGATCCCAAGTTGGATAATGCGTTGTTCAGGATGAGGACATACATGAGTGTTCAATTAATCACAATCATTAGGGGAAAGGGGGCTGGGAGTATGAGCCTCATGGGCAAGATGCGTGTTCATAATGAGGGCATGGTTTGTGTAAATGTCATAACAGGTCTGCGTTGGACTGGTCAGGCGTGTTTGATGGTAAATGCCTGTGTCTTATAGGGGGCTGCGGGTCGTGGTCCCTGTGATAATGCAAACATGTTATTGCCTATGGGAGATAGCACTAATAGCCCACCTAAGGTTAGGTATCACTGGTTGTGGTATGTCAGCTAATGGTCTCTCAATATTTTTGTCATATTGCATAATTATGGGGCAAACCGATATGGTAGCGTGGGAGAAGTATGCGAGGGGAGGTTAATTGAATACATAATACTACAGAAAAACATTGAATTCATGTTCAACATTGAGACCCTGCTCGACATTTCTGGTTATAGATATCAGTCTGGCCTCATGCTGGCGAAGCTTAAGTTCTCTGTTCCCACCTCGGGGATCATATTTCACTCATTGGAGACCCACAAATGTAATGTCTTTCTGATTGTCCATTTGATGTGTCTCTTGCCAATGGACCGACAATGGTTATCTCACGTCTGATGTTCTGAGGGTGTTCAAGTGTTCCTGTATCCTTGTCCTGAATTCCCAGATGGTGCTCCCAATTACTTCATGAAATATTACGTGTACTCCTACGTCCTGTCCCCTTTTTTCCATACTTATGGGAAATTCCTCCGTCCTGTGGGACGGGACTGGAGCACTTTGTAAAAGCATCCAAAATTTTGCAAAAATGTTAGTCCTTCCTCTCTTTCCACGCGGGGCCCGGCACGCGGCCGTAGCCCCGCCCATCTCTGCTCTGCCCCGCGCATCGCCCATTAGTCCTTTTCTATCGCCAGGTCAGAGACCTTTTAACAATAACAGAGGAACCTTATTAGAGGGGACAGAAGGCGGGCGTATGGAGGAAAGGGGACTATGGACTAGGAGTAAGGTGGTCACTACGGTGAGTAACCTGGTTATACTCCTACGGCCGTCCCCTTTCCTCCATACTTATGGGAGATTCCCAAGCACTCCTTACAGGAAATATGGGTGGATGGAAAACCCCTTACTGAAACAGGTTCTTCAGCACAGCCTGACCAAACTGAGCATCAGATCTTGAGCTCAGGTCTAGACAATAACGCTTACAAAAAGCCGATGAGGAGGCCCAAGTAGCCGCCTTTGCGATGGTCTCCCAGGGGACATATTTTTGAAAGGCAACTGCGGCTGCCTTGTCCTGCACCAGGTGTGCATGAATACCTTTAAGAGGCTTCAGTCCTTGGACAGTGCAAGACTCCGTAATGCAGGCAGCAATCCATCGGGAGATAGTCGCCTTAGAGGCCTGCTTACCTTGTGGATTACCAAAAGTCACCAACAGTTGAGAAGAGCACCTAAATTCCGATGTTCTGTCCAGATAGAATTTAAGAGCCCTTCTAACAACAAGGCAATGCAGAACCCTTTCCGCCTCTGTCACAATGGATGGAAATAAGACACAATAAGAATGTTAACTTTAGAGACTGCTGGTGTAATGACAAGGCTTCATTGGCCAGCCATGCTCTAAACAAATAGAAAACAAGATTTGCATTCCAAAAAATGGAAGTCTTAGCATTCAGCAGACTCTCGATAAGAATCCACTGCAATGCCTTCTTGACTAAAACATGTCTACCTGCCGATTCTCCTTTAACCACTACGTATCCTGCAGATATTGCTGATCTACAATTATTAATGTTCGTATGAGCTTTCACCTTCCTTCACATGAGACTGGGAAGTTCACCATCTCCATTAAAGGGGCAGACGATTGGATGGATTTCGACAATGGTTGTCTGACCTGGAAAGCATCTCACGAAAAGGCCTGAGAAAGACTAGGGTTTGCAGAAATCTTTCATGCCATGAGAGGAAGCTGGATTCCTATACCCAATTCATAATAACATCCTTCTGAATAGCCCCCCCGATCTATAAACAAATGAGGACGCGATAGGAGAAACATTTGAGCGTTTACTGCTAATTTGAGAAGTAAGAAGGACCAGGGACACCTGTTGCCTGTGCATACTCTCAAACTCATACTCTCCATCATCGGGAAAGCAGTGGAAGGCATAACCCTTGCAGATGCGTTCAATCCTGGACAAATGTGCCCACCGCCAGGGCCTCCAGATCCAGCCGCCAGCCAAAAAACAAGAGGCACCAGATAATGGCAGCGAGAGGCAAAAATATCTCTGGTCAGATGATCCCAATGGGTCTGGAGATGGGGTAATACACTGCTGTCCCATTTCCAGTCTTGCCTGTCTTGAAGGTACTTGGAATTCCAGTCTATCGCTGTATTCACCCGCCCTGGAAAGTAGACTGCTCAGTGGTATTCCCCTATCCAAGCACAAATGGCAAACGTCCCTTCTCAAGTCTGTTAGGCCTTTGGATCTTGTTGCCCACAAACAATTAAGGTATTGCACTGCAGAGACATTGGGCATCTGCAGGAGCACACAGCAGTTTATGTTGTCTTTTGCAGACTCTTTAATGCAAAAGTGCCCACCAAAAGCTTCAGGCAGCTTAAATGCAGAGGCCTCTCTTCTAACTACCACTTTCCTCCTGTAGAGATGTATTTATTGAGTATTTATAAGGCACACTGTAAAGCAAAAAGTGTTTCTAGGCGCCACAAGGCAAACAGGGTGTGTGGGGGGCAGCAGGCGATATAAACGACAGTTACTGTCCTACTATGCCTTGTGACATTGCGGATCATGCAAGTGCAGAACAAGAAGTGCAGGGGGGTAGCGCAGTGGCCTAAGGGCCAGGCAAGTGCTCGGGCGGGATCCACGGGGTGACAATTGCCAGTGGATGACAATGGAGGTCCACCATCTAAATGCAAGGGATTGGGGGAGACTGGCTTAGGGGGGTGCCCGTCCTGCCAGTCTTGTCATGGACGGGACACCGGGAGGGCAGTGCTGGTGGAGACTGGTCAGGGAGGGGCTGGTGCTCTGTGTGACTCATATGTGTACCAGGCCTCCAGGGACAGCGGTAGGGGGACAATTAGCAAGGGAGAGGGAGGAAGGTAGAGAAGAGCTGGGTGTTGATCATCTTCGGGAACTTAAGGAGGTCTGGCTCAAGTCTGAGGGGCAGGGAGGCCGTTCAAGAGGGAGACACCTATTAAAGAGGGATCTATCCCTCACTCTCTGCTTGGAGAAACGTCTGATATGCAGAGAGTTGGAGCTACAGGACTGAAGGGCTCTAGCAGGGAGGTATTTAGGGAGAGGGAGTTGGATGTAACAGGGTCCCAGGCCCCAGACGGCCTTGCAGATGATGCCGAGGGTCTTGCATTGGATTCTAGCAGCCACCAGGTGCCAGTTGAGAGATTTAAGGGCTGAAGATATGCAGTCCCTGGGCTTGAGGCCAACTATATGTTTTGCAGTCATGTTCTGGATTAGTTGAAGGGGGTGAAGCGTGGAAAGAGGAAGATTGAGGAAAAGACTGTTGCAGTAATCCAGCCTAGAGCGAACCAGAACTCTGGAGACATTGAGTTTCTAGGGGAAGGTAGGGAAGGGGAGAATACCTCTGAGGAGGTGACACTGAAAGTGGGCCTTCTTGGCAAGTTCTGAGATGTGAGGGGAGAATGAGAGAGAGGAGTCAAAGATGACACCAAGGTTTTTTGTTTCACTAGATGGTGAAGAGAAGGGGACCCAAGGAGGGCAGCCAGAGTGTGAGAGAGAAGCAGGGAGCAGGGGTCCCTGCTCCAAGGAGAAGGATCTCTGTCTTACTGGTATTAAGACACAAATGATTAGCCGTGAACCATGACTGAATGGCAGTTAGACAGACATGAATGAGAGAGGCGGTAGAGGAGGGAAGCTTGAATGAGACCGGAGTGCCATCGGCATAACACTGGAAATGAGGAGAGAAGGAGATCAGGTGGGCCAGCGGGGGCAAGGTAAATGTTGGAGAGCCACAGAGAAACGATAGAGCCCTGAGGGATGCCGCAGGTAGAGAGTGAGATAGAGAAAGGAAGGGGGTCAGTTGCACCTGGGAAGGTTGATGAGAAAGGAAGGAGGTCAACCAATCCAGAGCAAGATCTGTGATACCAAGGGTGTCTTGGAGCCCTGACAGGGGCAGATGGGAAATCAAGGAGGATGAGAACAGAGGGAGAGTTGGAATCAAGATTTGAGAGCAGGTCTTCACTGGTGTTCAGGAGAGCAGTTTCTGTGCCTCTGAATGGTCTTAAGCCAGACTGGTGGTCATGGAGACAGACAACCGGTTCAGTGTGGTGGGTCAGCTGGGAGATGACCAACTTCTCCAAAAAATGTGCCCAGGAAGGCGAGTAGTGGAGATGGGGTGATCGTTAGCCCAAAGGGAGGGGTCCGGCAGACCGCTTTATTAGGAGAGGATGCGCAAGGGAGCGCTTGAGGGAAAGTGGGAAAGACCCAGTGGCAAAGGAATGATTATAGGAATTGGACAAGGCAGGGGCGAGAGAGGAGATGTTGTACTTAATAATTCTGGACGAGCAGGGGAGTAACCTGTTCAGAGGAGACTTTCATGGAGCAGACTTTAGAGACCTCATCCAGTGTTATGCGCGAGAAGGAAGAGTGAAAGGGGGGGTGTTGATGGGGGTCAAGGGAGGCAGGTGTGGGATTAGGGGGGGGAAGGTATAGGCAAGTTGAGGACAGGACATCCTGGGTTTTGGTTGTAAATTGGGAGGCCAGTTCAGTAAAGACGGCCTGGGATGGAAGAGCAGAGGTGAACACTGCAATAGGAATGGCAAGTTGCTTACAGATTTGAGTTCAGCCGTATTGTTGGTGGCGCCAGAGATGGGGGCTTGGATATGGGCCCTCTTATTGGAGTTAATGGAGAGACGGTATTTCCTTTGGAGCAGGCGGCAGGCCAGTTTGTCAGAGGATGTGTTTGCGGCCAGCCACTTCCGTTCAGCAACTCTGCACTTGTGTTTCAAAGAGGCTAAATCCGAATCATACTAGATATTGGATTTGGAGGAAGGCTTCATACGGATCCTCATGACGGGGGCAAGGGTGTCTAGGGTGTTGGAGAGCTGAAAGTTAGCGAGGGCAGTATCAGTGGGAGAGTCAAGAGCAGGGGTCGGAGAGGGGATGGAAGTGGCAGCAAAAGCAGCATCTGACACTCGCTTCATCAGTCGAATAACAGAGAAGGAGGCTGGCAGTGAAGGAGGCGACTTGGTCAGGAGCAAAAGAGCTCCAGGGTAAGAGGAGAGAGTGGTCAGACCACGAGAGGTGTGATCAGAGGATTTGAGATAGGGATGTCTGCTGAGATGAGTGCATCCAAAGTGTGTCCAGCTGAGTGGGTCGGACAGAGGGAAAAATGATGAGGGAGAGAAAATCCTAGAGGTCACGGAGCAGCTTGGAGGTAGAGGTCATGAGAGAAGAGGTAAGGTCGGCCCATTCAGAGAGGAAGAGGGAGAGCGGGCTAGGGGGCCTCTAGATGGTGGTCAGAGTAAGCGAGACGATAGGAGATATACCAAGCATGCAGACGAGGCCTGCGAAGGAGAAATAAGATTGCGTGGGTATGATGGTAGCAGGGACACATTCAGGGAAGATAAGGGCCACTCCTCCACCAGACCAGTTTGGAGAGAATCTTGTAGCCATCCCAAAGAAGAGTGTCAAGAGAAGTGACCGAGCTGGCATTAAACCACATCTCAGTGAGAGTGAGAACGTCAAGGTCAAAATCTTTAAGATGGAGACCGATGTCAGAGGCTTGTTTTCTGGCAGAGCGAGCATTGACAGTAGCTAAGTAAAGCTGATTAATACCTTTGAAAGTTTTCCGAGGCGGGTACAGGGATGTGGTACAACCATCAGAGGCCGAGGAGGGGCTAGGGAAGTGGCAGAGGGAGGAAGAACAGGGAAAGGAAGGAAGGAAGTTAATGTGTGATGGGAGGCGCCTATCAAGACTGAGGCGGTTGGGCTGAGAACCCTGGGTCATGACAGTGCCTTTCAGATGAACATTAATGATACACCTAGAGGCTGGGAAGTGTGCTAGGAGGACTTCCCATCTGGTTCCACCATTAATGGGTGAGGAAGAGAAGGGGGAGAGGATAGAGACCATGTGGGGAGTTCATAGGTAGGGACGAGGGAACGACAAAGAGGATGTCCGTGAAAGTCTGCCTGGAGGAAGCATTGACGTAGGTTTCAGTAATGGGCAGGCCTGGGTTGGAGACCAGGAGTCCTTGCTTAAACTTTTTTCTTCCAGACTTCAAGAGCGAGGTAGGATAACAGATAGAGTAGCAGTTAGAGTAGATAGGAGAGATGGAAAGCGTGATGGGTGCTGGGGGTAAGGGGTAGGGGAGGAACAGACAGATGGATTGCACAATGCACAAGGAACTCACCAGGCGGCCTAACAGCCAATCGGGTGTTGAGGAATGAAATGAACAGTAGGTCAAGTGTTAGGGGGGAGAGATCTAGGTTACAACAAATAGCAGGAAGAACGGCACCGGGAGGGGAGATAAGAAGGCACAGCCAGTAGATTACAACAGCCAGATTTGACTTTGACAATGAGGTTAAAAAAGGCTTACCATATAAACACAGCCAGAAGATTAAAACGCAGCCAGTAGATTAAAATGCCCAGATTTGACTTTCACACTGAGGGTAAATAAGGCCTATAGCTCAGGGGCAACGCGTTAGTCTTGGAAGCAGGACAATGCATTTCAACACAGGTTTGAATCCTGGTCTTGCGCTTAGAAACTGGTATCCGGTATTAAGCGCGTTATAGAAGAACAATTTTAATTATAGGGTAAAAAGGTCTTAACGTTTAAACACATCCAGAAGATTGAAATACAGCCAGTGTATTAAAATGCCCAGATTTTACTTTCAAATAAAGGTAGAAAAGGCCTTATGTTTCAAATCAGTCAGTAGATTGAGGCACCCAGAAATTGGCTTGCTAGGAGAGAAGTAAAATGCCTCACAAGTTACACAAGCCGTCAGTTATCAAGCAGCACATAGGATTGATTTTGCTGTCATCAATAAACAAGTTAAAAGGGCTGAACTTAGGCAGGTATGAGAAATGGATCAGAGTGAGACATCACCACCCTAGAAGCAAATGGGATGAAGCATATTGTTAGGTGGGAAGTGAAAAGGTTCAGTGCAGACCGATGGGCACGCACACAGTGTAGAATGTCAGGAGGCGAACGGACTGGAAGGGACTTAGTGGTTTAGTACAGGTAGGAAGGCAGATGCAGTATGTGCGCAAAGTAGAGGTTAGAGGGAGAGGTTTGGAGCTGACTGCACATGCTGCGGCTAATAGAGCGCAAATGGTAGAAACAGTCGAACGAAAGCGGGGGGAAGATCTCTGAGGCAGCGCTTACCTGCTGGGCCAGGCGTTGGACCAGCGAACTGCCAGGTGGGGTAGGACGTGGGGCGGGGGGGGCAGAGCTTCGGCTTACATCAGCAAGGCAGACAGAATTATAATGGAGAAAGTCGGAAAGGAAGAGTGCAGCGTGGCACTGCGGCCACGACCGGACGGGCCAGACAGGGAGGAAACATGGGCCTTAGGTGTGGGCCTTAGGTAGGGGGCCGGCTCCCTGGATAGGTTTAAGGAAGGTGATGCAGCCAATCCGAGTGAAAGGATCGCTCTGTAGCACAAAGAATTGGCAGACAACTGACGAAAATGTCTGCTGCCATTACTGAATGTTAAAGATAAAAACACTGGAGTATAGCATCAGCCCCATTGGCTTACCTGGTGCAAGTATTGTGCCTGAAACATCTCTCTGATAAACATCAGGGAAGGCAGTGATCTAGATGATGTGCAACTAGTCCCCAGGCCTACTTGCATAGGATTTTTTTTAAAAACTTTTCTTTATTGGCAAGGAACAGTAGCAGGTGCAGTAAACATTGCATCAACAATCCACCTTACATACTTAAGAACATGGATAGAAGATAAGACGAGCAGTGCATAGGTAATAAAACAGGTACATTCTCTGAGAACAGATCAGAACCAGCGAGGCTGCTCATTGCCTGGGTTGCACATCCGCCCGGTTCGGTGACAGGTGAGGACAGAAGCATAACTACAAAATTCTGTCCACACATTTTTGGGGCGAGCATTCACAGGAAGTGTATTGATATAGTTCTCCTCACACACTTGCGTCCAGGTGAGAGCCTTTAACCACATTTCTAGCGAAGGGGGGGGGCGCCACTTCCAGCACTGCAGGATGCATCTTTTAGCCACTATAGCCCCCACGTTCAAAAATGTAGCCACCCGTTTTGTGTCAGCAGCCTCCCACAGCCCGAACAGCACAGCCAGGGGATCAGGGTTAATCCGGAACCCCACCATCATTGAGAGGGCCTCAAGCACAGCCTCCCAGAACGGGGCCAGCGCCCCGCAGGACCAGAACATATGGGTATGATCCGCCTTGCTGGATCTGCATCTCTGGCAGACATGGGATTGGTCATGCGCAAATTTCCCCACCACATAAGGAGTATAATATAGACGATTAAGGAGTTTATATTGCATGCATCTAAATCTGGAGTTGAGGGAGACCTTGCGTGTGTGTATGCACATTTTCGCCCACATGTCATCAGTGATTGCCAACCCCAGTTCATGGTGCCATGCGTCCCGAAGCTTGTGGGATGATTCTGCAGATTGTGCCATTAACATATTATATAGGGCAGATGTTATGCCCCTACCTCCCGCAGAGTTAGCAATGTAGCAGATCTCCGGAGATTCAGGGGGTTTGTCCGGGTAAGAAGGCCACATGCCCTGCACCGCCTCTCTTAGTCTAAAGTATTACAGTAACTCCAGTGCTGAATTGGAGTGCCCTGGTCTCCATGTCTGCGGGGTGATAAATTTCCCCTCGGGAAATAGGTCAGAGAGCGCTCGATACCCCAGGTCCTGCCAGTGTCGCGTGAGAAGTTTATCCTGCGTGGGGGCAAGGCCTGGGAAAGACCATATGGGCAACCATTTATAGTACGGGCGGTGTTCAGAGTAGGATTGCAGAATCCGTTTCCATGCCATGATCGTGGTGGCCACTGGGTCAGCCGGGGCGTCAGATTGATACGAGTGAAAGAGGATCAGGGACATAACATTCACCTCCTCGGTTGCCAGGATCTCAAGTTTGACATGAGGGGGAGGGTCTAGGAATTTGTACCAGTGTGTGGCGTGTTGGGCTTGTGCGGTAATCCAGTATCGGGTTAAATCCGGGGCATTAAAGCCTCCTTTCTCATAGGGCAGAGTCATATGCTGCCACTTCCTGCGGACGGCGCCCGAGTGCCATAAGAACCGGGCGCACCCCGCATGTCATGAACCGTCGTCTACGTCCTTTATGGACCTCCTGGTCCCTGACTCGCAGGGGTTTGCATGCAGTTATCCTTCCAACATGGCTGCCCGGAACGGAATGCTCCGGATCAGTCTATGCGTTCCATGCTGCTCATCCTACAAAAGAGACACGCCCCCGCGGCTCTGCGCGACTCAACGCTACCGCTACCTGTAGTCGGACGTGCTTAGCCGGAGTTCGATCGGGGCTCTCGCTCGATTCCTTGTTCCCAGTTCCTTGAATCCCCTCCTGTTCCCTTCCCTCTCCAATCTCCTGGAAAACCTTCCGCGCTCGAGTCACGGTCCTCCGTGCCTCCGAGTGTACCTTAATTACTTACTGGAATTACCCTGGACTTTGTGAACGCTCCTGGAAACTGAACCGCTACTCTCACGCTGGACGCCGAAGAGCGGCGTTCGGGTCTATACAAACCCCGGACCGTAAAGAAGAAGAAATCCCAGAAGGTCGCAAGTACACAACAGAAACAGGTGAGAAGGGGAGAGACTTGTGACAGATTGAGACGCCTTAAAAACGATACAGGTTCAGAGATGGAAGCCGCCGTTCAAGACCTCATGCGAGGCATGCAGGAATTAACTACGGAGGTACAGAACCTCAAGGCAAAGAACGCAGCATTAAAACAGCTAGTTCTATCACGTGATTCCGCAACCAAAGAAAATGTAATATTGGGAGGAATTGTGGACAAGTATGACGGTTGTTCCAAGACTCTCCATGCCTTCCTTGATTCGTGTTTAGTTCACTTCACTTTCAAGCCCTACTACTTCTCCACTCCTAGAGCAAAGGTGGGTTTTATGATCTCACACCTCACTGGAAATGCATTGACTTGGGCAACCCCCCTAGTCAATACAAGCGACGCACTCCTGGATGACTATGATGGTTTTGTGAGAGCCCTTAAGGAAATGTTTGATCGCCCAGAGCAGGTGTATAGTGCTCAAGACAGACTACTCGAGTTTCAACAAGGGTCCCAGGATATGCTCACCTATGTTACTCGTTTCAAACAACTTGTGAAAGAAGCAGACTGGTCTTCAGAAGATGGTTTTACACTCTTCCGAAGGGGGCTGAACGAAGAAATAAAAGATGAGCTCGCTAGGGTGGCCCGCCCAAGCTCCTTACAGGCTCTTATGGATCTATCCTTACAGATAGATTTCCGAATCCAGGAAAGAAGAGCAGAGAAGAGGAAGTCTAAGGCAAGTTTCCAAAAGACCATCACGGAACATGCCCCTAGAGCAGAGTCTACTGTTTCTTCTACCCCGGATCCAGAACCTATGCAACTAGGAGCCTTTCGTGGACCCATTACCTCTCAAGAAAGGATGCGACGAATCCATACTGGTTTGTGCATGTATTGCGCCTCCGATAAACATCTTGTGAGAGAATGTCCCATTGCTCCTCCACGGCGTTCGGGAAACGCCCGCTCCCGATCCTAGATGGAGCACAGTGTCGGGAGAGAGATGTTTGCTCCAAATCAATTCCATCCTTGAACTCTCCTGGACAAAATAACCTTGTGCTTCTTCAGGCCCTACTATCGCCTTCCAAGACAGAATCCTACCCCATCCTGGCATTGGTTGACTGCGGACCTATGGGCGTATTTCTAGATCAAGATTAGGTCACTGCTCATAACATTCCACATAAAAGCCGAGTTACAATGCAACCAGTAGAGGCAATTGATGGAAGGTCTCTTTCCTCAGGACCCATTACCCTTCAGACTAAAGAGATTCTACTTTCTATCAATCACCATCAAGAGAGAATCAAATTTGACCTAATTAAATCAGCCCATTATCCGATGGTTCTTGGAATGCCCTGGCTGCAGAGGCACAATCCTTACATCAACTGGGCAGCCGGCTCACTGTTTCTTGGATCTGAATATTGTATGGCTCACTGCCTATCACTGGAGAACTTACCAAAGCCTAGAGACTTTCAAGAGAACCAACAAAGTCCACTCACCGTTTCTAACATCATCCAGATTCCCAGGGCATACCAAGCCTTTTCTGATGTTTTTTCGACCGCGATAGTTCAAGCTCTCCCTCCTCACAGGCTAGAGGATTGTGCCATTGATACCGAACCCACAGCTGTGATTCCTTTCGGCAGAATGTTTATATTATCTGAACCTGAAAAGAAGGCTCTCCGAGAATACCTGGATACTAACCTGGAAAATGGCACCATACGCCCGTCCAAATCTCTAGCGGGTGCTTCATTGTTTTTTGTTCCAAAGAAAGATACCAAAGAACTCAGACCATGTCTGGACTACCGTGGTCTAAATCAGTGCACTCTCAAGGACCGTTATCCTCTACCCCTCATCTCGGAAATCCTAGAAGCAGTCAGAGGTGCAGTAATCTTCACAAAATTAGACCTAAGGGGAGCTTACCATCTCATTCGTATAAAGGAAGGTGACGAATGGAAAACAGCCTTTAGAACTCCCTTCAGCCATTTTGAATATCTGGTCATGCCCTTTGGACTTGCTAATGCCCCAGCAGTTTTTCAACGTTTCATGAATAGGGTGTTCTCGGACATGCTGTTCCTCTTCATTATCGTCTACCTGGATGACATCTTGATCTACTCCAAGGACCTTCTAAGGCATGAAGAGCATGTTAAGGCAGTTTTACAACGATTACGTGAACACAAACTCCTAGCTAAACCCGAGAAATGCCTGTTTCCCGTCACTTCTGTTCATTACCTAGGATTTGTCCTTAGTCCAGAAGGAATTGGAATGGATCCTTCAAAGGTAAAGGCCATACTATCTTGGCCGGCTCCCACATCCGTGAAACAGATTCAATCTTTCCTGGGACTTGCCAATTTTTACCGAACGTTCATACCGTCCTTCTCTGAAATTGTTCAACCGATCATTGCTCTCTTGAAGAAAGATGCTCCATTTCTCTGGTCTACAGATCAAGACAAGGCATTCCAACGATTAAAGACCGAGTTTACTCAAGCCCCCATCCTGGCTCAACCCGATATTAACCGGCCATTCCTAGTGGAGACGGATGCCTCCAATTACGCCATAGGAGCAGTACTAAAACAGGAATTTGAGGACAAATTGGAACACCCCATTGCTTACCTTTCACGAACCCTGATGCCCAGTTAGACTCATTATTCCGTCTTGGAAAAGGAACTGCTAGCCATCCGCCAAGCCTTCACAGAATGGCGACATCTACTCCTGGGAGCTAGGCATCCAGTCCAGGTCCGTACGGACCATCGAAATCTTCAAGTTCTACAATCTTTGGAGTGTAGGAACAGTCGTCAGGCCTGTTGGGCCTTCTTCTTTGCCCAGTATCAGTTCCACATCCATCATGTCCCTGGATCACAAAACATAATTGCTGATGCCCTTTCTAGACGTCCTGACTATGAAAACTCTGAGGATCGGACCTTTCCAAAGATGTTTCCTCACACGTTCTTTGTTGCCCAAGCACTCACCCTCCTGGAGAATATCCAAAGCCAAAGCCGACTTTCGGACCTCTGGAAGGAGCACAAGCGAAATAACAGATGGAATCTCACAGCTAAGGACGGGTATCTATTCAAAGATAATCGCTTAGTCATTCCCACTCCTGGACTAAGACAAAGGATCACAAGTCTATGTCATGATACCTTACATTCGGGACATCGTGGGATAACCAACACCTTCCATTAATTACAAAGACAGTTTTGGTGGCCCAAGATGAAGGATGATATTAGGATCCATGTCCAAACATGCACAGTTTGCAATCAGAACAAACACGATAATAAGAAGCCAGCCGGACTCCTACTCCAACCAGCAATACCAACAAGACCCTGGGAATTCATTGCCACTGATTTTATCGTGGAATTACCACCCTCTAGAGGCTATACAACAATCCTGGTCACTATTGATTTGTTTACTCATATGGCTCATTTTACACCCTTATCCAAACTACCTTCCTCATCAGATCTTGCCGGAATTTTCCTGGAACACATATTCCGACTTCATGGGTTGCCTTCCAAGATCATTTCAGACCGAGGACCTCAGTACATATCTCAGTTTTGGAAACAAGTATGTCGAATTCTGGGAATCCAACGTGCCTTATCCTCTGACTACTATCCACAAACCAATGGAGCCACGGAGCGTGTGAACCAGACTCTTGGACAATATCTACAATGTTTTGCCACCAAAGTTCAGGACGATTGGTCACTCCTAATACCTATGGCTGAATTTGCCTATAACAATTCAGATCATTCAGCTATCAAGACCAGTCCCTTCTTCTGTAGTCAAGGATTCCATCCATCTGTCCTACCCTCCGTACTCCCACATCATACTTCACTACCTGCAGTAGTCTCCTGGATCGAAAACCTCATCACAGTACATAAGGAGGTTAAGGAACATCTAGAACAGGCCCGAGAAGATGTCAAACGTTATGCTGACGCTAAAAGAAGACCTGGACCTACCTGTTCAGTAGGAGATAAAGTTTGGTTATCCTCGAAGCTCCTTCCTCGACACCTGCGCCCCAACAAACTGGCTCCCAGATACTATGGTCCCTTTTCCATACAAGAAATCATCAACCCAGTAGCCTTTCGACTTCGGTTACCTGAATCTTGGAAAAGAATCCATCCAGTCTTTCACACTTCTCTGTTAAAACCATACATTCAGTCATCCCGAACCGCTCCTAGATCTACCCCTGTTATTGTAAATGATCAACTGGAATACAAGGTTTCCAGTATTTGTGACTCAAGATATCGACGTGGTCAACTACAATATCTGGTTGAGTGGAAAGGGTACCCTTCCAGTGAGCGTACCTGGGTACCCGTGTCAAACATGAATGCTCCCAGATTGGTTCGACGATTTCATCTGATCCATCCGGGCAAACCCGGAGGAGCTGGTTTCCAGAGGAGGCATACTGTCATGAACCGTCATCTACGTCCTTTCTGGACCTCCTGGTCCCTGACTCGCAGGGGTTTGCATGCAGTTATCCTTCCAACATGGCCGCCCGGAACGGAATGCTCCGGATCAGTCTATGCGTACCACGCTGCTCATCCTACAAAAGACACGCCCCCGCGGCTCTGCGTGTCTGAACGCTACCGCTACCTGTAGTCGGACGTGCTTAGCCGGAGTTCGATCGGGGCTCTCGCTTGATTCCTTGTTCCCAGTTCCTTGAATCCCCTCCTGTTCCCTTCCCTCTCCAATCTCCTGGAAAACCTTCCGCGATCGAGTCACGGTCCTCCGTCCCTCCGAGCGTACCTTAATTACTTCCTGGAATTACCCTGGACTTTGTGAACGCTCCTGGAAACTGAACCGCTACTCTCACGCTGGATGCCGAAGAGCGAAATTCGGGTCTATACAAATCCCGGACCGTAAAGAAGAAGAAATCCCAGAAGGTCGCAAGTACACAACAGAAACAGGTGAGAAGGGGAGAGACTTGTGACACCGCATGCAGTTCCGCAAAATAGCGCTTCCCGGGCCAGAGTGGGACATTAGCAAATATATAAAGGAGCTTTGGTACTATGATCATTTTGATTAGCAACAGTCTTCCCGAGAGGGACAGGGGGAGGTTGCACCACCTTTCCATTCTGGCTTTTGCATATTGCGCAGCGGCAATATAATTGTCAGCCAATAAGGAGGATCTTGACAGGGATACCTGGACCCCGAGATACTTAATACCTTCTAGGGCCCACCGGAGTGGGAATTCGCATGTCGGTTGGGGAGTTGAAGGTGTGAGAGGGAAAATGTCTGACTTGGTGTAGTTTATAGTGAAGCCCGAGAATGTGCCTATTTTAACTATCTCACGTTTGATAGGGTCCAAATGGACCGAAGGGTCTCTGACATATAGGAGCACATCGTCCGCGTAAAGCGATATAATTTCGGGTGTATCGCGCAGGCGTATCCCTTTACGGGTGTGTTTGTCTCTTACACTATCCGCCATAGGTTCAAATGGCCATCGCAAATAGTAAGGGGGGGAATGGGCACCCCTGGCGTGTTCCTCTATGGAGGGTAAAGGGCGCCGACATGTGAGAGTTAACCAGGACCCTGGCCTCTGGATTTGTATACAGCAGTTTGATATAGGAGAGCATGCGTGGACCAATTCTCATTTTTTTCTAGTACCGCCCACAGATATTGCCATGAAACCATATCAAACGCCTTTTGAGGGTCTAGTGTCACAGCAACCGCATTAGCTTTAGGGTCAATTCTAGAGATGATGTTGAATAGGCACCGGATATTGAGAGCAGTGGAGCGGGCGGGGACGAAGCCACTTTGATCCGGGTGGATCAAATACTTCATGATGGGAAGGAATCTGTTCGCAATGACCTTGGCCAATATTTTGGTGTCTGTGTTTATTAGGGAGAGGTCGGTAGGAGCCGCACTCCTCCAGGTGTTTGTCCGGCTTGGGTAGCACGGTTATGATGGCCTCACGCAGGGACTGGGGGAAAGTAGCGAGGCGGAGCGATTCCGTCCATACCTCATGTAGGCGCGGGACCAGTAGGGCCGCATGCTCATGATAGAATTCTGCGGTAAGGCCATCTGGGCCAGGTGCCTTACCCTTAGGGAGAGCCGAGATGGCTGTGGCTATCTCGTCGGGGGTGATGGGAGCATCCAGCTGCTCTTTAGTGGCGTGAGGTATAAAGGACATGGGGATACGGTGCAGAAGGAGGTTGAGGTCTTGTGGGCTATGCTCACGCTGTGGGGCGTAGAGAGCAGCGTAGAATTCCGCGAAGGTCTCCAGAATGGGTTGGTCAGCCCAGTGCTGCACTCCGTTCTTATCCCTAATGCTTTCGACCCAGGTTCTACCCCCCCTCGATCCGAGCTAGCCTGGCCAGGGTTCGCCCCGGTCTCTCCCCCTCCCCATATTTCCGTGCCGCAATGGGTTGGGCATAATATCGTATCTCCCTGAGAGCGTGGGCCTCAAAGGATCCCAATTCCGGTCGGATCTGCCCCAGCTTGGGTGGGGAGGGAGCAGAGGCGTATTCCCGCTCTAGTACCTTAAGTTTGGCCTCAGAGCATTGTAGGGAGTTCTTAATATCTTTCAGGACCCCTGCTTCCCTAGAGATACACATCCCTCTGATGAATACCTTGAATGCCTCCCACCTAATCCCATCTGTTGTGTCATGGCGTTTGTTGTTATCAAAAAAGGAGTAAATATCTGCAAGGATGTCGGCCTTAAAGACTATGTCACGCAATGCCTCTGACTTGAAGCGCCAGTTGGAGCGGTGAGGGAGGGAGGGTTTCAGAGCAATGTCCAGTGTCACTGGGGAATGATCAGAGAGCGTGCGCGGTAATATCTGCATGCTAAGAGTTTTCCCCATTAGCCCAGTCGACAGGAGAAATGGATCAATTCTAGAATGGCTGTCATGTACAGAAGAGTAAAACGTGTACTCCTTAGCCAGTGGGTGAAGCGCTCTCCAGGCATCAATAAGGCCAGCCGGGGCCATGTGTGCAAGGAGTCGGTGAGCGGCTCTGGATATCGTCCTATGTGCGGTGCCCGATCTGTCCAGCGTGCTGTCCAGTATAAGGTTCATGTCCCCCCCCCCCCTCCCAGATAATCGGGACCCCAATATATCTCGTGAGCAGGGTGTTGATGTCATCAAAAAATTTGGGAGCATCAATGTTCGGAGCATATGTGTTCACCAATAGGCACTCAGTATTAGCCAGCAGGCAGTGGAGGATCACATACCTACCCCCCTGGTCTATATGGCTTGTACGCAAGGAGAATTCCACTGATTTGTGAATCAGGGTTAGGACGCCCCTGGACTAAGAGGAGTAGGCAGTATAAAATTTATTAGAGTCCCAGGACGGTGCCATAGAGGATGAGAGATGGGCGAGTGCGTGGGTTTCTTGCAACAGGAGTATTTTGACCCCATGCCTCTGGGCATATGCTGTTATCCTACGGGCTTTCGTGAAGTTGCTGAGCCCCCGCATGTTCCACGTCTTTAGCCTGATGGCCATACCACTACTCTACGGGACATCCCAGCACTGTGTGGGCCTGCTCATTGGCCATGTGGTAATTGGCAATGCAATGGTGAACCCTTCCGCCATCCCAGCCACAGCCTCCTTGCCATTTTCAAAATAACATCCCACAACCTCACCTCCCCCCACCCTCACTGCCCACCCCAACCCAGCAGTGTAGAAGAACCCTCCCAGTGACCTAACACAGGCGTGCCAAACCCAACAAGGCGACGCCTGCCTATACACCCAACTGGGGCACAACCAAAAGTCCTAACCTGCCCAACATGGCATTGCAGCTGCAATGGGGGTCGCTGCTGCCGTGAACCCAACTTGAGTGAGAGGCTGGTGCAGTGCACCATATGCCGTACAGTGATGGTCAACATTACAATTTCATAGGAATCAGTGTATAGCGTTACAGAGTTAGCAGGAGATAGACAGGATACAAAAGTCCATCAGTGCAACTAGGGAGATTGGACTGTGCGAGTGAAGGTGGCGTCCGAGGGGGCCCACCTATGGAGGTCGCCGCGCACCTCCTCAGGCATTATCCAATGGCTCTTCCACCAGATCAGGAAGCGGGATGTGGGATTCGATTAACTTTACCGCTTCATCCGGTACCGTGAAAAAATATAGCTTATTGTGATGAGTAAGTTTCATTCGAGCCGGGAAGAGCATGGCGTATTCAATTTTCCTTTCCCTGAGCATTTTTTTCACGCCATTAAATTGTCGGCGCTCCATCTGCACACCAACGGAGAAGTCCGGGAAGATTCGAATAGTTTGTGATTCCAGTTTCAGCTCCCATTTCTCGCGGGCCAGACGTAGTATGCAATCCCTGTCTCTATAACAAAGGACCTTAGCGATGATCGGCCTAGGGAAGTCGCCCGGTTTAGGGCAGGGGGTCAGAGCCCGGTGAGCACGCTCAATCGTGAAGAACGGAGAGAGTGGTGGATTGTCCAGAAGGCCTCTGAGGAGATTCTCTACAGGGTGTTCCATCTTGCCCTCAAGGGTGGACTCAGGGACCCCCACGATGCGAATATTGTTTCTCCGGGATCTGGATTCTAAGTCATCGCATTTCGCTTTGACTTTTCATGTCTCGCACCAGGTCAGAGACTGTGCTTTGGAGAGAGTGCATCTCATCTTCATTGGCCCCGATTCTGGTTTCAGCCTCTGTCAGTCTGGTTCCATGCTGATCCAGCTTGGCCCGCATGGAGGCCATACTAGCATTTAGGTCATCCAGTTTCTCATGGACTGACGCAAACATTTTTGCCATAGTTTCCAGTAGTGTCGACAAGTCGGGCTGGGGGGAGCATGAAGGCGGATCCGAGTCGTCATGGCTTGGGGTGGTCCCTCCCTGCTCCGGTCTGGGAAGCGATTTAGCGTACTTGTCCATTGCCCCCGCCTTGTTGGTCCCGCGTGATTTATTTGGCATAGCTCAGGAGAGCGTTGGAGTGATTCAGGGCCGCACTCTGCAGGGCACGTTGCTAGTGGTTTTTAAGCTCTTGGAGTGTATCTGTATCAGGTCAGAGAAGAGGGGCCGCAGCAGCCCATCAAGCGAGAGGCCAAGTTCAGAGGAAGGTAGGGTTGAGCTGCCTGTCAGGTTGTCCAGCTCTAGGGTGTCAGTGGTGCCATCCAGGGAAGTTCAGCACATCCCCCGGTCCAGTGGAGTATCGCAAGCCAGGCAGGGATCAAACAAATGGGGCACACTGTGAGGGCAGGGAGGGCCGTGGACTGCCGGTATCCTAAGCGGTCGAAGGTGCAGTTCAGAGAGGCCAGTGAGATGAAGGAGACAGATGGCGGGGCGCACGAAACCACAGATAGTACACAGGATACAGGCCCTGCAAGTCCACAAGGTGTGCAATGGAGCTGTCCTCTCCTCTTGTGGGGGCGTGTCAGCGCTCAGGCGCGGGCACTGATTGTAGATGAAGTGAGCGGGCGCCACCACAGCACATGGGGCCCGCAGGAGGGTGGGGGGAGGGGGAGTGGCGCCGCGCCCAACCCAGGGCTCGGGAGGCACCAAATCTGGTGCAGTGTCCTTGGCTTGTGGGTCGCAGATGGATCAGAGTGCGTGGGATGTTCAGGGCCAGTTGGGGTGGCTTAATAGTTGGGCCAATTGTGTCTCTGGCTCTTAGAGGACCCAAGGCGCGCCGCGCTCTGCCCCCCAGCTCCTCACCTGCAAGGGGGCGGCTCCAGTCCCACGTCGCGTCCGCGGCACCCAGGCGCCAGGGGGACCGTCACGATCAGGCTGCTGAGGCGAGAGTCTCGGCAGGGGACAGCCGGCTGACCAGACAGCGGGAGCACCTCCCGTGAGATGGGCGCAGGTGGGAGGCCGCGTCCGACGCAGAGCGCCATGGCCCCCCCAGCAGCCCCTGCCAACCAGCCAAGACGATCGGGCCGCGATATGGACGGCACCAGCCGCCGCTTCACCTCAGCAGTAGGGGCGAGTTGGGCAACCCCACGCACCAGCAGCTTCAGGCGCCCCGGAGAAAGTAGGGCCAGGACAGGAAACACGGCCCCCACAACGCCTGAGGGCAGAGCGGATCTGTGCCCAGGCAAGGGGGAGAACCGGTCCGTAGATCAGCAGGTCCAGCAGCGTTAAGAGGGCCGCGGCCCCGGCGGCAGCGCCCCGCCCAGCAGGGCGCCGCAGGCAGGCGGCCGGCCGCAGAACCAGCGAAGTCTGCAGTCTGACAGTATTTGTAGGGCCAGGCCCGCGACGTCCTCCCGTGGCCCGTCTGGTCGTAGCAAGCAGGCCTGAGAGAAGAGGAGGCCCCGATTTAGCCGTGGGGTTCCGTTTTCAAGCGAGGACAGATCTGTATGTAGCTCAGGGGATCACAGGCACAATGCGCTCACTCCCAGCACTGGATGACGAGGAAAGCCGCTGATGCAGACGGCAGTGGCGCCCCCAGCCATTTTTCATAGGGGTGGCCTGATGAGGCCACATGAAATCTTGGGGTGGCACACCAAAACAAACACATAACTGAATTTCAGGAAATCTCTTATGGTGATGTAGTATATAGTCCAGTTGAAAACTATGTGTATATGAGAGAACGAATTGCACATTGATATAGTTCCATGTATTATTTAACAGTTAACTAATTAATGTATCTGATGAGCATAGACTAATACCAGTACCACATTCAAGCATGCGCACAATCCCAAAATACAGCCCACGAGACACCAAAATCTAAATATCCTTATGCTACAAGCAAAACACTCCACACACACACATAGACCAAAAAATAAACTAAATTATAACAACGCTTGCTACCACTAATAGGGAATCCACATAGTTTCTCCTCTTGTATTCATGCACAGCCCATCCAAAGTGCAAAGAAATATGATATGCCATATGTGCAACTAGTCAGCGTGAATTCACTAAACATAACGCAAACATACAGATGTTACATGTTGCTACCACACCAGGAATAGACCAGCCAAATCTGAGTGGCTACTCAAGTAGATGTACTTAGTCTACAAATTAAGTGTGGAGCCACTAAAGACCCAGCTAGCAGAGAATGTTCCACGTGGAGTAAAGATCGTGGAAGAGAACAGCTGAATTATCCTGTTTTGTGGAAAGGGACAGTTGTAGAAAAGGAACAAAGAATGGCGAATCTGGGAATAACACCTCCAGCCAAGTTGTTGGACAGACCGGGAGAACCCATTACAGAGTGGGAAGACTTGTTCAAGTTTTATTTACTAGCAATGGGTGGCAACACATTTTCGGATGGACCCAAACATACCACATTAATGAACTGTTCGGGCAAAGAGGCAGTAAGTAAGCCTTATTAAGAATACCTTGGATCCACTTCCAGCAGCGCAAGCTATAAAAGCAGTGGTGACCAAGAAGAACAAAGCTCCAAGTGCTCGAGGAAGTCCATTAGTGGGAACAAGCTTCAAATGTGCTTGTTTCCTGTATGAATTCATAGGTCACATGGTGTCGGACCCAGGTTGTTCAGCAATAAAAGGGGTGTGCTGGAAATATAGCAGGAGAGGACAGTTTGCTAAAGTGTCACAATCATATTATTCAGGGAGGAAGCAACCCGGACAGAAAGCTCGAATAAACATGGATGAGGCAAGAGAATATTCTATGGTGGTGGTCAGGGGAGTATCCAGAAATTGCAAGAGTGGGGGTGTGAGCCACTAAAAAAGTCCTGCTACTTTCCCGGGAACCACGGATGCACAGAGGCAATCGTACCGAGAGAAAGGAACATCTTTGAATCCACAAGAATCTACACACAAGGCAAAAAAAGAAAAAAAGAAAAAAAAGGGAAAAAAAAAGGGAAAAAGAACAAAAGGAAGACAAATAGAGAGCCGATGAGAGAGAAAATTGAATACCAATCAATACTGAATCAGAATTATGAGAAACATGACAAGGAATCTCCCCTGAGGAACCGTGGCTAAAGTCATGGGGAAACACGTGTTGGGAGACAATTTGGGAGAAAAAGTTTGTTTATTGAAACTTTAAGTGTATGGAGTATCCAGAACCTATACTGAATAAACAAATTGGAATTAACACAACCAAGTGATTGAGTAATTCTTCCCAAGGAGCGCACTAAAGGGTACCAACTTTATTTCTCGGAATTGTACATATATTGCTGCAGCCACAATACAGGCACCCCTGGTGCAGACCCTTGGCCATCTGAGAAAGGAACCAGAGAGGCACAAAGGCTTCGCTCTAGATAGGAACTCAAGCCGACATTGGCTGCAACATCTGTTTTTTTCAAAGATATCCACATCATGACAGCTCTGCTGAAATGGAAAGAACTGTACTCATGTTTGTATTAAGTAAAATGCATATCGTCGTCACAGAAACACTATTTTCAATTCAACAACAAAATAAAACCTCTACCTTTGGCGATGGTGAACCGAAGACGTAAACCACTGGCCAGACCCTGCACAATTGTTCCTAAAAGCCTTTTGCGCACAACAACCTACATGCAGTCTAGTCGAGGATGGAAACTCGGAAATAAACACAGCCTGGCTGGAAGCATGAGCCAATGCAGAAATGCGCACATCCAGGCTCAGGATGTGTTTATTTCCGGGTGCGTATGCTGCCATTTTACTAAGGCCTGCGGTCTGCTTGTCTGCGTTTCTGCAAGATGAGTGCCCGTTCAAGTGTTCTCACCTTTCGGCTTTGTTTAGTGTCACAGTGGCCTCTCATGTTCTGAGGATCTAGGTATGCACAGTGTGCTTATTCAGATACTTATTGGGAATCATTGCAGGATAGTGGCTGTCATGGGTAGGCATTGCATGCACAGCCATGTCTGCAGTGAATGCAAGGCTTGTTTCCTGCAGCCATCTGTGGGTGAAAGGGCAAATTCCCAATTTTGAGATATACTGTACAGATGTTCCAATTTTTAAATGGAATTGAATTGAATTGCTTTATCCCTCTTATACATCTTAACCTGTGTTTGGGTCAGTTATTGCTTATAAATAAATCAACAAACATACATGCATTTTTCCTAGTACGTGCAGTGCAGACGCAGCGTGGTAATAAACATGTTCTTATAGTGCTCTCAGCATCACTCTTTGGTTCCAGTTCTGAACTGTTTTCACTTGGGTTCCCTACCCAAACCAGTTAAAGCATTAAATATCCATTATCCTTCATGATGGACAGGTACTGCATATCTATATTGTTTGGGGGATAGGAAAAACTCTATAGTAAAATGTACTTTTTAGTTTTCATGTAATGCTTGATACAGGGTTTAAGTTATTTTGAATGCTCCCAATTGTGCCAATTTAGGGGATTTAGGACAAGCGATATAAGGTGATTTGCCAAGAATCACACAAATTGCTTCAGTGGAGCTGGCATTAGAACTCTGGCCTCCCTGTTCATACATCAATTTAGCAGCCCTTTGTTGAGTAAAGGTACAAATAGGAGACATCAATGCTATCATTTACATAGGCCGGGTGGATAGCTCAGGGGCAACTTGACAACATACATAGCAACACAGGTTTGAATCCTGGTCTTGCACTTAGAATACCTCTCTGGTGTAAAGCGCGTTGTAAAAGAATAATTATAAAGATACCCTGGTAACACATGCTCCCCACAGTCACCCAGGGATCTTTTTATTTTCCCAAGGGTATCATGAATTCAGCTATGCTATACATTTTGTAGATAGGTAGGTGTACAGGGGCCTTCACTACATGTTGAGTTGTAGTATTCGTGCTGAAGAATCTTTATGGTCCCGTTTGGCAGGGTAGATTGCAGTTTTCAGTGCTTGTGACTAATGGTGCCTCCCCTGTTCAATGGGCTAAAGGTTTTCACAGCTGAAGCAATGACGACCTGCTCAATGCGTGTGCGTGAGTGTTTGGGGGCAGAGGTGCATGGGGGTCTTCACTTTTAATCTTTCCTGCTATAGTCATTTCATAATCTTTCCTGCTATGTTTTAAAAAGATAGTTTAAAACCTGAGAGGGAAATAGTCCACGTGGCCGTGGTGCTTGCGCCATGCAAGGGCCTGTGTCTGGATGGGATGACAAAATGGCCTTTCGCCCAGAGCAACAACAAAAACGTTCACTGCCACAGCTCCAGTGCTTATTCTCGTGTGAACTCAGTACTAACAATAATGTGTAGCGTGGAGTGAAGGGTTTCATGTTCATACATCTCTATGTAGTGGGCTGAGAGAAAGAGAGTGTTCTGGAAGGACATCATAAATTCAAATCTCAGCAAGTTTTTTGCTTGTTTGTTCAGAATATAGAGGGACCCAACTCGAAAGGAAAATGTAACTAATTTAAGCGGTTACTTGGATGGAGTGGGGACAGTCACTTTCCCTGCTCGTGCTTTCTCTCCCCCCCCCCCGCCCTCTGTAGTCGCTGAATCCCCAGTCCACTTGCTCTTGCTTCCTCCCTCTCATCATCTTTTGTGTCCTCTCTCCCACATGATGCCTTTCTACTTCTCCACCTCAGGCCCTCACTCAGGGTTCACTGACTGAGCATGTGAGATCAGTCAGTAATGGGGGGGCCACCATCATACGTGCCACTCTAACCCTGTGGCAAAAAAGCAAAAAAAAAAGACATTTCTTTTCGCACCGAACTGTGCATGTTATTTGTCCATGCACAGTTCAGTGCGGAAGAAAAAGTATTATTTTGTTTGCTTTTTTGCAGGGTGGCCAATGGGGGGGCCAGCATTTTTATAAGGGTGGCCATGGCCCCCCTTGGTCACCCCCTGGGGGTGCCCCTGGCAGACGGATACTTGCAAGTCAGGCACAGAGCTACAAAGCTAGGCAGCCATCTTGCAGGCTGCTCAACAGCGCCCCCCAACTTGCATAGGATTCTAACAATGTCAGGCAATGGCTTGAAGATGGCTCCTCCATTCAAGTCCTCCATGTGTTTTAGCCGCCACTTCAGTTCTTCCCTGGCGTCTGGGAACTGCACCAATTAAGTGCAAGACATCCCTTTGCGGCGATGTCTCGCATTATGTCTATGCAGGGCTGAGAAGATCAACTCGATCGAGGCAGAGTGCAGCCCCAAATGGAGTGGATCTCGTGTCTATCTTGACCATCCACTCCCCTTGAAGAAGGGAATTCCTTAACATCTTAAAGGGGAGACACGCTACAGACACGTTTAAAACTTTCGGATTGATCGCTGGACGGAATCTCTTGTCAGGCTTTGGAACCAGGAAAATAGAGCCAAGAAAAGGAGATTTCTGATGAGGGGCCGGGACCATCTTCACTTTCAGAATAGGGTCCTGAACTACTCGGTCCACCAATTCCTGATTCCTTGAACCTTATACCAAGGGACCGGGTGGAACCAACTGGCAAGGCAGGGAATAGAATTGGAAGTGGTACTCTGCTTCATGGATCTATTCATAGAAGTAATCCATTTTGAAAGAATCGGGCAAGTCTCCCCTCAAACTTCCCCCGGCAAAAAACACTTAAACAACAAATGCATACCTTATCATTTCAATCCTTCCATCTATTGACTCTCGGGTTGGGAAAATGGCCTTGTATCTGCCGTTGAATGAAAAGAATCATGAGCGAGCTCCCCTCGTTGCAAACTGCGGGGGGCAAGAAGGGACCTGAAAGGAGACAGGGAGCTGCCTCTTCCAGCACTGGAAATAAAACTAGGGTCAGACACCTTTTTATATTGGTATGGGCATTGTCAAGAGCTGTACAAATAGGGACTAAAACCCTTATGCCTTTGGTGCCGTTTCAGAAGGGGCCGTGTCCACTAGTTTAGGGACCATGCAAATCAGAAGCGCTTTCCCCCTTTCTGTAGTTAACTATTGCATTACTAAGCAGACCTACACATCCCTGGACCCACCCCTGTAACACTGTCACATCTGCTTTTGAGCCATTGGCTGCACTGTCTTTGAACATAAATAATCTGAGTAAGTGGTCCCAGAATGTCCAACAATATATCCTGTCAAGACCTCAGCGCTTTGTCTATACCATTGATTGGAACTTTCCACTTTTTAGCTGGATCCATGATAGAGAAACCTGCATAGGTCCCAGCCGTTGACTGATCTAACCCGCCTCTCTGGTAACCTCTGCACCCCAGGAAGGTAGGCAGAGGCATCGGCGAGTCCCCAGAGGAGACAAAAAAAGTCTGAGCTCGCACAAAAAGGACTCTTAGACCGGCATGACAGGACCGGCACTCTGTCAACGAAACAAGTAATCAGCCATGACTCATGGGTACGTATCGCACTCCATCTCAATGGAAGATAGCCGCATTCCTCCAAAGGCACGTTCACCCACCAACAAACTTCTGCAATTTCCCGCTACGCTGTCTCATATCGCACATCACCTCTGCCGCTAGAATGCCGCTAAGTCCCACAGTAAAATTAGGTCTAGCTGGACACATAATCAGTCTCCTTGACTCTCATACTCACCCAATAGCCATCACAGCACCCAACCTCAAGCCAGCTCTACTTGGGTCGCTAAGAGGGAATTAGTCACCTCTAACCACCTTCGAACCAGCTAAAATGCACACACACATTCTAAACTTATCGGACCAATCTCTCATACCTCAGACTTCGGTCCACCAAGGGCGTTCATCCAACAGCGCTTTGGCGCCATACCCATGGCAATACGTGCTATACAAATGCCATATTACATTACATTACATTGCATAGTTCTTCTCCGGGGGTTGGATGGCTTAGTCTGGTAGGCTAGGTCTAGGGCAATTTGTTACACTCCTCATTTTCTATGGGTTTTGTAATCCAGTGTCTCATGAACGCTCCTACTGCTTCCGATGGGCACCACTTTGCTGTGTATGGATGTTGAATATTTGTATGATCAAAGAAAGGTTCCCCTAAAAGATCCCAGTACTCTGGCTCCTTAACAAACCTTATGTCCTTCCTTCTCTTCTTTCTCTTAGGAGAGCCTGAGTCTCCCAAATGGTAACATGAGCAATGGGAAACCTCTGTTCTATATACTTTTGAGGGAGTGAGACAGATGTGGAGTCTCTGAAAGAAGTCTCCCTTCCCCCCAACCTCTATCCCCTCAAGATGCTTTGTCTTGGCTCAATGTGTACAATATTAGGAATCAGTGTCCCAAACTACCCATGGTATTATCAAAATGAAAGTCCGACATTGTATCTATAAGCTGGCCTAATGCTGTAGCCAAAATGTAATTAAGGTTACCTAGGCCGTTCTCTATTGACTCCTGGACCACCTTGTTAATTGAGGCTGGATTAGAAACCTCCCTACTAATTAAAGTAGTTGCTCAGAAAGGACCCCATAACCCTCAGAGGAACCAGGCTGTTGTACCTCATGAACAATACTCTCCTTGAGTCCAGCTGTACCCTGATGGGTCCCTTCACTGCCCCTAGAGGTCGCCATTATATCAACAACCCCTTTTACTTTAAAGCTACTATGCCTAAAAGAATTATGGACTGCACCCTAAAGGGGAAACCCAGCCCTGAGCAAAGGCCTTCTCCATGACTGAAGCTCGCAAGCAAACGTGGCCACTGACCACTGAGCTGTGCAGCCAAATGGTATGGGCCCAGAAGGCTGGATGGAAATCGGGAATGTAGAAGGTATGCAGCATTCCACAGGCACTAGAGCCTAGCAGGCTTGAAGAACGGAGACGGGAGGGGCACAAAGCATTCTGCGCTCAGTGCGCGAAAATATCAATGGCACCCTAGCGTCTCAGTGATGGTTCACACAGAGGTCAGAACTATGTTGTGCAAGCAGTGCTCGGTATGCGGCTAGGCGCGAGAAGCACGCCGTAGATCATCAATAATATTAATAAAATCTAGCAGGCTCTGAAAATTCTGTCTGAGATGGTGCCCCGCCGTGTCTCCCAAAAGTTCTGTGCTAACCCCAGACCGCTAGAAGCCAAGGCTTTTTTTCTAAAGCCTGAAGCTCTCACGTATAAGAGAGCGCTTCAGGCTTTAGGAAAAAAGCCTTGCCTGCCTCTTCATTGTATCGCAGACCCCCACCTGACAACCTTTTCTTTTGAAATGCAGGGACCATCACCCTCGTGCCCCAGGTGCGAGGGTGATGATTCATGCAATGTAGTGCCAGGCATGGTGCCGGTGCAGCAATTAAACAGCAACACTTATCTGATCTGAATGCCGCCTCTAGACCACAGCCCTTTTGCAAAATCAAGCTGGGGCTCTTAAGGGGGTGTAGCCTAACAGGTGGCATTCAGGTGAGGCAAGTTGTAAGGATCTGGTCTTCTCCTGCATCCTAATGGAATCTGTAATGAGTGTTATGATTGACATTGGAATGTTACTCATTAGAATGTTTGTGTGACTGGGGTTCTCTTGAAGGCAGTTGAAGATATAAGCCCGAGAGAGAGGATGCCGGTACTTGCCTATGTAAACTGGTACTTACCATCTGATGAAAATGACTCTGGAAACTGGATGTTATACTTGGAAACTGATTAAAGAAGTCACTCATCCACACCTTGATGTCAGAGTCATTTTTCTAATACCCAGAACTCCACATTGGCGACAAGGATGCTGGCTGTGCTGGGGGGACAGCACAGAAGAAGAGGCAAGCACCACCCCCCAAACCAAGGAAGACCCTCTCTCTCAGGTAGGGCGAGCGCTTAATGCTGTAGGCACAGAAGGGCCCAGTGTAAAGGGCACAGGCGCAGAAAGTAAGGAGCTGCGCCAGAGCCAGGGGCCACCTGGCTTGTCAGCAGTTAGACACGTCAAGCACAGAGGAAGTCAAGAGACTTTGGCAGGGCTGAGGCCCGAAAGACTGTTTTAAGTGGTTGGTAATCCAAGCTGCGACATGGAGGACTTGGTGCCCAAGGCAGTAGCGGTTTGAAGAGGCATTGCGTCTAAGTTAAGCCTGGATTATGAGGAAGCCATGCTGCGCAGCTGGGGGCTTGGAGTCCAGGGCAGCAGCATCAGAAGAGGTTGTGAACCTTGTGAACCTAAGCTGTACTTAGAAGTGACAGGGAAGTTGGTTGAAGGAGTTTGGGTTAAGGTACAAAGCGCCTGGAACAGAGGAGGGTCCTGGGGGCCATTCCAGTGTTTAAGGGGGCTTGGAGCCCATACCTGCACCTAAGGGACTTGTTGTCCGTGAATACACTTGGGGGCTTGGAGCCCATGGTACAGTTGGAGGTATTCAGAGCCATAATGCGCTTATAAGGGGGCTCGGAGCCCATGGCCTTGTGGAGGAGCTTGGTGTTTTGTGACTGCATTTGGGGAAGAGTTTGACCTCAAAATATATTGTGAAAGTTATGAGGAGTTGAGAAGTTTGGCAGGTGCCTAAGATCCAGAGCTAAGCCTGGAGGAATACTGTGAAGCAAAGCCGACACCGTGCTTACCTTAGTATCAACTTGTGTGTCCTGTGGTCCTTAAGTGAAAGGAGCAGCGCGAGTGGAAGACCGTTGTGCTGAGAATGGGGCACAAGGGAGGCTCTGTCATTCTGTGTGTAGAGCACTATTTGCTGGGTAGCAGAAGCGGCGCTGTGAGCTGTCAATAGAGCATATATACGGTGATCTCTGCAGCAACGGTTGGAGTACAGAGTTTAGTTTTCCCTTCGCTGCCTGAGGAGAAGTGGTGAAGTCACTTGGAGCGGTGAGGGAGTTGGCGATTTACTGGAATGCAGAGGTGTCAGCATTCAGTGATAGACCATGCGCTGTCTGTTTAGGAGCTTCTACCCGGGTTGAGGAAAGGACCCTAGGATGTGGGTCTGACGTCCGGGTAAAGAACACTTCCTGGTTAAGATCCTAGATAAGGAACAGATCGGGAGATTAAGTACGCAATGGTAAGTGCGGCGGTGAAATGGAAATCCGGAGGAGGCTGTATGTGAAAACATTGTCGTTAATGTGGATGGCGGCAAAGACCAATGTTAAGAAGAGGTGGCGCAGAATGACGGAAAGAGGCAGGGCCGTGTCCCCGGAGGTACCTTTTCTGCAAAAGGGGCTGAAGAAAGAGACATTTTCTGTTATCCGGGATCAGCATGGATAGAGCCGTGACCCCAGAGGTATTTTTTTTCTTCTGGAAAGAGGCTGAAGAAATGAAACATTTTATGAAAATGTTTGTGGAAAAGTATGATGGGCCTTTTTGAGGTCATGGCTAATTGCAATTTATTGTCATGTGAGGCCTGTTATAACATTTAAAGACCGTGAGTGCGTGAGAGTGTGAGGCTGAATATTGACGGTTGTGGTTCCTTATTGGATATGTTGTCCAGAGAATTGGGTGCTCCATCAAAGTGGTCGAATGCTGAGGAGCAGAGAACAAGGTTTACATTTTTTTTTTTATCATCGAGTTTAGGTTTCAAGGGTATTTGTGCTCAGTCAGCTAGGGGCGTGCATAATTTAAATCCTGATCTGAAGGGTTTTAAAAGAGGTTTAAAGTGACATTCTTGAAGAAAGGGGTTGAAACATGCATAGTTTTAGTGATATTCTGAAATGTTACTCAGTATTTGTGTTTTAGGAACATTTGTGATGAGGGGTCTGTTGCAAATGGTGGTGCATGAGATTGATTTGATGTGCACCGACGGAGTGTAAATTGATTTTGATGTGCACGGATGGAGTGTAAAAGTCGTGGCCTCTGTTAACAAAAACTTAGTAGTGATATGGTACAATGATAAATATAGTGTTATTGGCATGTTTAACTAACATACATTTTCTTCCACAGATGGACTTTGTGTTGAAGTATAGGTTGCGTAGTCAGTATTGCTAGAGTTTAGTAAGTGAAAACTAAAGTAGAATTTCCCTGCACTAATGTTTTTCTCCACATGTGGGACTTTTGTAATGCTGGAATGTATTGAGACCTTATGTTATGTTTAAGTTAATAGTGCTGATTGTTAAGCACATTTTTCTTTTGTGTGGTTATTTTGCTTAGAAACCATACAGTATTTTATGATAAGGTGAAGATTTTATGCAGAGTTATTGCTGTTGCTGTTGGTGTGAGGTGTGCGGTGATACGTGTGGTTCTCTCTACATGAGTTTTTGAGTGAGGAATACTTTCAACATGGGCACAATAGGGGTAATGGAGTCACTGAGTAGTGAAGTAGATACGCGACTATCAGGGATACTCAGCCTAGTTGGAGGTGGTGTGTGTTTAGGCACATATCGGTTTTGTGATTGAAGGGTGTGAGGGAGTTGTGTGTGTGTTCTATTGGGGGATGTTGGAGTTAAGATTTGTATGAGAGGTATGGGTCCCTATGTGTGAAAAGTTTAGTAATGGTGTTTCAGTAGTTGGATGCCTCTCCTTCGCTTAGTAGAAAGAGGAAGGGACATTGGTTGTAATTGTGTCCCACGGCGGTGAGGACGTTCATTGAATACAGGAAGTTTGTTAGCAGAATGTCTGAGTTTGGTGAGATGATGCAGGTGCATCAAACTTGTAGGTGTTTGTGTGCTTTATATAGCTGTCATGCTTGAGTTAACTGGTTGTGTTTTTGATATCTCTAAGGAGGGGAGATATGTAAGGATCTGGTCTTCTCCTGCATCCTAATGGAATCTGGAGTGAGTGTTATGATTGACATTGGAATGTTACTCATTAGAATGTTTGTGTGACTGGGGTTGAAGGCAGTTGAAGATGTAAGCCTGAGAGAGAGAATGCCGGTGCTTGCCTATGTAAACTGGTACTTGCCATCTGATGAAAATGACTCTGGAAACTGGATGTTATACTTGGAAACTGATTAAAGAAGTTACTCATCCACACCTTGATGTCAGAGTCATTTTGCTAAAACCCAGACCTCCACACAAGTGTTACCTCTTAATTGAAGCGCCAAGCCCTGCCAGACCCCCAACCCACCGCCCCTCATTTCGGCCAAGCCCCCTTAAGAGCTTTGGCTCGATTTTTACAGGTCACTTAAAGCACTGCATACAATGTATGCTCACTTTAACAATTGGCACAAAGTTGACACTCGAATATGCTGAGAAAGGTTACTTATCTTGGCTGGTCGAGCAGCAAAGAAGAGGAGTAAGAGTAGTTTAGGAGTAGCTTTATCCCTTGAATTTTGGAAGATTGGCTTTGGAAGGAGTATATGCAAAGATTCCATATTGGATTGGGATTCTAAAGAATGTTTTCTGTGTTTAATTCGTTTTTCTTGATCAGAAAGTTATTTTCTTTTCTTTACTGTTGGTTCAAGTAAAGCAAAATTAATGCTTATAGGAAGGCTCTGGTCTTGATAAAGAATTGGGGGCATAGGGAATTCTCCTGGCTGTAAGGTAAGCTATAGATGAATGCCTGCTTGCTAACAATCGCACAGAGTCAGATGTCAAAATCTGCATCCAGTACAGCCATTAAATTGTCATCCAGAAGGCAGCACTAATCAATGTGGCAGCATCCTGGTACCACCTGGGTGGAAACCGTTGCCTGATTGGCCTGTTCTCACATAGCAGGGACATGCGCTTAATGTCTAAGGGATATCAATTACCTTCATCGTTTCTCTGGCTCCTGGTGCTTAAAGCCCATTTGGCCAGAGGGACTAAAGATTCCCTGGCTACCACCTGTGTTTGGCTTTCTCGGACTTGCACATTCTTGGATAGATACATTTCAAGGGCATGCACATTTTGTATTTACTGTAACGCTCTCAGCTGGCACCTTGCATGAGTCATAGAACACGTGACCAGAAAGACCCACTGTCTATTCCTCTCAAAAGAACATTTTCAACATCATGAACTACTCCTGTTTGAGCAGAGACTGAGAAAGTGGTGAAGGATCATAATAAGTCCAGGACTAGCAGCCGTACAATTCCAAAGGCATTCTGGGTGTCCTTGCCATGCTCGGACACAGGTTGCGCCCTAACTTTGAAATGTTCTAAAATATTTGAAATGGATGCTAGTGGCGCACGATCCAAGATGGTGGCTTGACATTAGACCTGCCGTGACCCAGTGCATTTCACGGCTCTTACCATCTCCTGTACTCCATCTACCTGCCATCGAGCGATTGCCCCCGACGCCTGACTGGCTCTGCAATCTTTTCGGCTGTTCTGAGCCCGATCTGCGTGGCTGAATCTTTGGCGCCTAGCCGCAGCACACAATGGTGGAGGCCATGTACACTGCACTGGAGCAGCGGCCAAGAGTGGAGACTGCAGATTGGGCTGCACTAAGAGGCTCCAGCTGCAGCAGAGACGGCACATGCAGCACGCCTGCAGACTCCCACCTACTGACAGCTATCTATTAGGGTATCGGCCTTGCAGCCGCTCGTCCCCTCAGGGCGAGGAGGGGGCGGCCACACAGCAGTCCCGGGCTGCTCCCGGATGCTGTGGCCGCGATGTGTGCAGTGCAGCGTTGCCTCTGTGTGGGGGTATGTTCTTCTCGGCACGCCCCATCTGCCTTTCTGTTAGCCCTGCACTGACACCACACCAGGCGTGCTGTGAGGCTGTGGTACATTGCCTGCCATGGAAGGGAGGGCAGCTGTGATCGGATGGCCTGCCATCTAGAAGCTGCGACCCTCCAAAACCTGATGATGGTCACACGAGGTGTTGTGACGGCACAGCTGCGCTGCAGGCTTGCTGCCTCCTGGACTGTTTGGGACACTGCCCCCATATACCCTATGTAGGGTCCCCGCTCTACTGCTGCCTAAGGAACATGTGCCTATCTCCTATTTGAAGTCACTGCTGGAGGACTCACTGCTTTTTGCACCCGCATTGTGAGGCATGCCATATACTCCGGACAGCTACTGACTCCCCATTGGACATATTTAGTTTCTGGCTGTGATATTGGGACCCATGGTGGGTTGTTTTCCGCATTGAGCCTGTGACGACTGCCGGACACCCATCTTGTGGAGCTACTTGCACAACTGGCTTCATACTGTTTGACACCTGCTGTGCGCAGACAGTACGCTATTTGGCTACAGCTGCATCTCCACTCCTTGTGCTGGCTTCCCTGCGAATGCAACATATCGGGTTTCACCCTTCCAGATACTCTGGGCTCCCTTGCGGGATGCTGCTGCTGGTGCTTCGAGGCTCTCCCTCCCTGAGCTACTGTTTCCCAGCTCCCTCCGAGCGCTTGGGAGGATTGCAGTGTGAGGAAATCGGTAGATACATTCCTGTGTGCCCCAGAACCAGGAATGATGAAAGATGCCGGGAGGAAGCTGGGCTCAATGAACATGTTCGCTAAGGCTACCCCGAAGGTGCCTGAGGCCGTGAGTGATGCTGCGACACAGGCAGAATCCATCTCATCACATTAACCTACAGATAACGTGGCGCATGATGGCCTGCATGCAGGAGGAATTCTCGGCCATCCACACGAAGTTAGATGACATGAATGGCACCATCAGCTCCATCAAGTCCCACTTGGAGAAAACCAATTTGTGACTGACGGAAGCTGAAATCATAGTGCGAACCGTGAAGGATGATGTCTCGCTGCTGAAAGCGGATGTGGAGACACTGACTAAGCAGGTATAGGCCGTGACTAGGAAGAATGAAGATCTCGACTACAGATTGCGATGCAATAATGTCCAGATCATTGGGGTCCCGAAGAACAACCTAGAAGGTTCCATAGAAGAGTTTGTGGAGCACACCATCCGTACCTTGCTTGACAACCCCTATTGGCTCACTTTGTCATTGAACAGGCTCGCTGATCCTTAGCGCCTAAACCTGATGGGCCATCCTGCCCAATCATTGCCCTATTGTTGAACTACAGAAATGGGGATGCCATCCTGAGAGTGGCCAGTGAAAAGGGGGAGCACCTCCTGGGTCCCAGTAGGCTGCATATCTATCCTGACTTCTCCATGGCAGTGCAGCAAGAGAGGAAATCGTTTTTGGCGGTCTAGAAGACACTTTACGGTCAGGGCATGAAATACGCTATGTTATGCCCCGCAAAGATTCATATTGAGTGTGGCGGCAAGTCATACTAGAGTGCCGGAGGAGGCCATGCAATTTCTACACAAACTCACTTCAGGATCGTGATGTTAGGCGCGCTGCCTTGGCACTCAGCCACAAAGTGTTTGAACTCTCATTTCCTACTTAGTCGGGTGAGTGTGCACTATTCAGATGGTGTCACTGTTGTATATTGGAAGTGGCGCTGCCAAGCTCACGACATTCTTTAATGTGCTTATCCTCCAAGTAACTCATGAGAAACATTATTGCTTCATGTTATGTTTTTTCCAATGGTTGTGTTGATGTCCAGGTCGCCCCGTGCTCCGGCCTCCTCATGCAAAGTTGCAGTGTTTTCAGGGTTGAGAATTATGGGGGCTACATCTTCCTGTTTGAGGAAGGTGAGAGTGGAGGGTTGCTGGGTTCATTTGGGGTTTCAAAATGCACTTGGCACAGAAGCAGAAACACAAGGTTTTACAGGGATTGCTACAGGTATGGTCAACATGTGGGTAATTATAAATGCTCCCGTCAGGGGGAATGTATCCTTGGCATGTCAGCAATGTGTGAGATGGAATGTGCGGGGGCTGTGGAATCCTGTTAAGATGTGAAAACTCATGCTCCACATCGAGCGACATAAGGCCAAGCTACTGTATCTGTTGGAGACCCATGCTCTGTCGGCAGGGTGTGAGGGTTTAGCTAAAAACTGGGGCGGGAAGTAGGTTCTACACTTCGTACTGCACACAGTCCACAGGGTGATGATCCTGCTTTTTGTTTTTTTTTATTAGTTTATTTATAACACAGCACATCGGAGAGCATATACATTAACATTTGTTAGCACCACACAAGCATATGAATTGGCATTACTCCCATCCATCCCTCGTTATCTCTAGATGGGTCTTATTTCCCAGGCTCATTGGGTCGGACCAAGCACTGAGTGCTCGCTGGTTAAGTGGAGGGCTCTCGCGATTAAGCGTGGCTCATAAGTCAGGGTTGGGTAATTCTGTTCATAGTCTAATAGCGGAGCCCAAATGTTCATAAAACGATGGAGAAGGCCCGCTTTGGCCGCCGTGACCTTTTCTGCTATTAGGATGTCCCAGGTATTGACTCACCAAAGTGTCATCAGGGGGCCTTTCCGGGGACTTCCAGGTGCGTGCCACCATAATTTTGGTCGCCAGCAGGAGTTGAGTTATCAGCGCTGCCTTCCGTCCTGTTCTTGGGTAGGAGTCTGGGATCGGGATCCCCAGGAGGACCTGCTCAGGGGCCAGCGGTATTGTCTCTTGGGTGATATCCTTTATTGCTGCGGGGCATTGGAACCAGAATACCCCTTACATTAGGGCATGTCCACCACATGTGGAGATAGGATCCTGTAAGGCCGCAGAGGCCCCAGCAGTGTGGGTCCAAGGCCTGTTGGAAGTCGTGAAGTCGAAGGGGGGGGAGGAGTACCAGCGCAGCAGCAGTTTGTGGGTGCATTCCCGATTAGTGATGCAGGGGGAGGCCATACGCCTTCTTGTCCAGATGTCCATCCAGGTATGGTCCTCTATGCCGTGACCTAGGTCCGCCCCCCATTGGGTCATATAGGAGGGCTTGATGCGGAAGGGGTCCTCCTACAGTAGTTATAGAGGGTCGAGATTTTCCCCGGGCTGGCAAGTCATTTATTGTGAGCTCCAGTGGGGAGGGGGTTCGCGTTGCGGCCACTCGAGTCTGAGGGTGGGAGCACCAGTGTCTCAATTGGGCTTAGGTGAACCTGTCTGATTCAGATAGTTGGAAGGCTATTTTGCATTGTTCGAAAGTGTGGGGGATGTCCCCTTCGAAGAGCTGCCTCAATGATTCGAGGCCACCCAATTCCCAAAATTCTTTGGACAGGAGCACGGGGAGAAAGCTGGGTTAAGGAAGATCGGGGAGAATGTGCTCGGGTCCCCTGGTATACCTCTGTCTACGAGCCCAGTCCCAGGTCCTCATTGATTGTTTAGTTGAGGTTAGCATATCTGGCCAAGCCCGGCGCAGTGTGGAGGGAATAAACGGAAGGAAGCAAAGGGTGAGAGAAAGATTGTTCGATCTCCACCCACTTTGGCCTGTCCAAAGCAGTTCCCCATGCTTGGAAGTGGGCCAGCTGTGCTGCAATTTGATACTTGCAGAGGTCAGGAACCCCCAGTCCACCCATGTTCGCACTGCTCATCATGGTTCTTCGGGGAATACGTGCTTTCCCCCCCCTCCAGATGAAGTTAATAATTTTCCATTGAAGCTGCTGCAGAGGGGGGAGCGGTATTGAGGTGGGGAGAGAGAAGCAAGTGTAAAGGAACCGTGGGAGGAAGTTCATTTTGCATGCCGTAATGCGTCCTAGGAGGGAGACCTCTTACGACTGCCAGCGGTTGAGGTCCTTTTCCAATTCGTCGAAGCGGGGGGGGTTCATCTGATACACATTTGTTGTATGGGCGGGGATCTGGACCCCTAAGTATGGGATAGATGTGACGCTCCATTGGAGTAGACTTTGCTTCTCTAGGGCTTCCAGTTCACCCAGGCCCAGTCCCACCCCCAGGGCTACTGATTTTTTTTAAATTAATGGCGAAACCTGCTACCCTCCCGAAACTTTGGATTTCGGCCAAGGCCGCGTTCATGGAAGCCTTAATGTCAGTGATGGTCAGTAGCACATTGTCTGTGTAGAGTGCAATCTTATGTTGGGCGGGGCCTATCTGAGGGCCTCTGATCCGAGGGTTTCGGCGGATGCGTTGGGCCAGGGGTTCCATGGCCAAGGCGAAGGACAAAGGGCACCCTTGTCGTGTTCCGCATGTGAGGGGGATCGCGTCCGACAGGTGGCCGTTGATTCTAAACCGAGTCTTAGGGGCTTGATAGTTTGCTAGGATCATTCTCTGGAAGGTTGGGCCAAAGCTGAAGGCCTCGAGGGTGAGGCGTAGATAAGACCAATCCACTTCATCAAAAGCTTTGGTTGCATCTAGGGCCAGCAGGGCGAGTTGTTGCGCATCCTGATTAGCGATCTCTATTAGGTCTAGTGCCCTACAGATGTTGTCTTTTGTCGATCTGTGAGTTATGAACCCAGTCTGATCCGGGTCTATAATGCTAGGGAGGATGTGCGCCAGGCGGTTGGCCAGAATCTTGGAGTATATGTTGGTGTCTAGGATTAATAGTGAGATGGGCCTGTATGAACTATTGTTCTTGGGGTCTTTTCCGGGTTTGAGAATGAGCACTGTAATGGATTCCTGCGTAGTTGGGGTGACGACCCCAGTGGCAGCAAACGAGTTGAATAGTCGAGTTAGTAGGGCAACCACTTGAGGACGGAATAATTTGTAGAATCGGGTGGAGAACCCATCTGGGCCTGGGGCTCTGAGTTTCAGGCTTTTTATGGCTTCTTCGACTTCCTCGCTTGTGATGGGTACTTTGAGTCCTTCTCTCGTTGCCGGCGTGAGGGGTGGTAGCGTCGCTTCTCGGATGTAGGACTGTTGATCGTTTGGATCCCTCGGGTAGCCGTCATTATCTCTGTTTGATGGGCTACCGCCAGGCGTAGCTTCTCGCGTTCCACGAATTGGGTCATCCCCTGTGGGCCGCGGAAGCCTAGGATGGTGTATCTTTTCTTCGCTTTGGCCAGTTTGTTTACCAGCAGCTTGTTAGCTTTGTTGTTGTTGACATAGTACCATTGTTTTGTTCTGGTTAGTAGATTCGCTGTGGAATCGGCATAGTGCACCTCCAGTCTTTCTTGCCAGCTGAATGGCCCTATGGGCCCTTCGGCTTGTGAGTGGCTTCCACTTCTCGGACCTCAGCTTCCAGTATGGCGCGGGCCGCCTGCTTCCATTTATGGAAGGCTGCTCCTTGTGCGATCAGTTCCCCTCTGAGCACTGCCTTCATAGCGTCCCAGGTATTAGCTGGTGTAGTGCCCTTAGATAGGTTCCATTGGCGGTGTAGGGGGGGGTCCGGTTGTGGGCTCGCAAGACTAGAGAGACTGGGGCATGGTCTGAAAGAATCCAGGGGCCAATGGAGACGTCATCCGTGAATGCCAGGACCTGGGGGGAGACAAGCAACAAGTCAATTCTGGAGAAGGTGCGGTGTACATATGAATAGAAGGTGAAGTCTTTCTCTTCCGTAGCTAACACACTCCAGCGTACGAAAAAGATGGAGCAGAACATTTGCCAATTTTGGGTCCCTGTGGGACGGGGGTGTGATCTGTCTTTGAGAGGGTCTGGGGCTCCGTTAAAGTCACCCCCGATGATGACCTGGCACTCAATGAATGAGAGGAGGGAGTCCTCCAAGTCTTGATAGAACCCTTCCTGATGCTTTTTCGGGGCGTACGCTGAGATAAGGGTGTAGAGTTTGCCAAAGATGATGCATTTGATTGCGATGAAGCGGCCTTCCTGGCATCGTAGTGTGTCTAGGACCTGCAGGTTCAGGTCCTGTGCGAAAAAAATGGCGGTGCCTCCCTTCTTGGTGCCGTTGGAGGCCGGGAATTGTAGGGGAAAGAGTCTGCTGCGCAGGCGAGGGAAGTCTGCCCGGGTCAGGTGGGTCTCTTGCAGGAAAGCTACTGAGGATCCTTCATCATGCAGTCTTTGTAGGATAGATTTCCTTTTTGGAGTAGAATTGAGGCCTCTGACATTTAGGGTGGTGAATTTCAGCTTCAGATGTGGGGGCAAGCCCTCCGAGCTCTCTCGCCTTGAGAGAGGGGGTTGTGGTGGGGAGTCAGGTCAGCCATAGTCATGAGGGGCAAGCTGCTTTGGGTTCTCCTGAGGCTGAGGGTTTTCAAATAACCTCCAACGGGAGGTATACACTTCTAACATAGGCCTCCAACGGGGGGCCAAAAGTGTGGCTCGGGGGGCGATTTTAATATATCGGTGCTTCCCCCCGCCACCCAGGCTGTCGTCGGCCAACATGGATAACATTCACTCCAGGGGTAAAACAGTGACATCCACCTTGGAGGAGGGTATGGACCGTGTGGGGTCCACAGTAGGCTTATGTAAGCAGAGTTGGTTCCACTGCTATATGTTCTTTAAGCGTTTCGTTGATCTTCATCTAGGTTTGCGGCTCCTCTGCACTCTTGTCCAGGGGGCACGCCTCTGTTTGGGGGAAGCTCTGTCCGGGTTGGAAATCCTACGGCCGGGGGAGGAGGACCCCGTGTCTCCTCGGGAACCAGGGTGCAGAATTGACACTGCATCGTCGAGGTGACTGATGGTTCGTGGGGTGCCATTGTGCGAGAACTGTAGAGCCATCGGAAACCGCCACCGGTACCGGATCTGCTGGTCTCTGGGGAAGAGCGTAAGTGGATGCAGCATTCTGTGCTTCTGCAGGGTTAGCGGGGAGAGATCCTGGAAGATCTGGAGCGGGAAGCCCTGGAAGGACAGTTCAACGCGTGTGTGACCTATCGCAGATATGGCCTTTGGTGGTGTAAAAATGGACTCTCGTGATTACATCCGAGGGGGGAGGAGGGGAGTCAAGTCGGTTCCCTGACGTGGGTGCAATCTGTGGGTGCAATCGAGGAGGAGTTGGGTCTCATCCAGGTTCGGTAGCAGCGATTGGAAGAAATTGCCGACATACTCTGGAAGCTCCTTGTCGGAGATTGAGGAGGGCACCCCTCGGATGCGCAGGTTGTTGGGCGGGAGCGGTTTTCCAGATCCTCTTGCTTGAATTCGAGGATCTCGGTCCTGTCCATTAGGGTCTGGATTGTACGTTGCACTGCTTCCAGTGAGTTGGAGTGTTCTAGGGCTAGTTCTTCAGATTCCCCCACTCTGTGTTCGATTTTGCTGACCCTTTGCTCTGTTTGTTCCAATTTAGCGGTGAGTTCTGACATACACGATCTAAACTCCGCTTTGATGTCGGACATTGTTAGGGAGAATTCTCTTATAAGGCTAATTTCCCAAACCTAGTGAGTCCCCCAGCAGCTTTGCTGGATTTTTGAGGGTTTTTTTTTCTACTGCTAAGAGTGAGACTCTTTTCCTCCCACTCTTAGGCATGATTTAAGGTATGTCTTTGACTTTTTGTGTGCTTATGGGCTATGGGATTTTTTACTCCATAGGGTATCATCTGTTTTTGTGTATGTGTTACACAGCACCCTCAGTGCAGTAACACAGGGGTGTCATAGTGACCCCAAACATAGACTCCATACCCTGGGACTGACTACTGTCTCCCAGGGCATGTAAAGTCACCATTGACTTTACTAGTCCAAAATTGTGAACAAAACCAGTTCAAACCATCATATTGTGGAAGTATTGGAAGGGGTTAATTCCATTGCCTCTGGGTCTGTTTCCAAGGGGGCACTGTCCAGTCCCCCCTTGTCGAGTTTTTGGCTGGTGGCAGTGGATACCACGCAAAATATTCCACCAGAATATTTCCTATTGGATTTTCCCATTGATTTTAAACGCACCACTTTTTGGTGCAATGTTAAAGATACCGCCCGTTTATTGATTTAATATTAAACCTCCGGTTGAGGCTTTTTGCCAGAACTCTTTCCTAAAATGGCGTTCGTGTCCGTCTCTGTAACTCCAACCAAGGTCGGGCCCTTTGTTCCACTTTTTGGCGGGCTTCTCCACAGAAGCCCTCCAACTGGTGCCACTCTGTCTGGGTTCCACATGTGTGGGTAGGGGAATTGGCACCCTAGACTGTGTTGCCTTAGCAACCCAAGTCGCACTCTGTTCTGATTGGGCCAGTGGTGAGCCGCCCGGGTCACCACTTAGCATGTTTGAGTGACAGCTAGGCTGTTGAATGGGGGTTTTTCTGCATAAAAGCAGGGCTTTTGGGACTGGAACTTCAGAAGTCGCAGCTGGACCTAAGAAATCCGAAGAGGGAAGAAGCTGAGCCATCTGCAACGACGACACCACCGGAGGAGCCCTGCTGCAACAACCTCTCCACTTTCCTGACGACAAGAGAAGATCTTCTGCTGAAAGAGTCTTCTTCCTCTGAGCTGGTGGGATGAACCAGGACGTCTCTTGGTCGAATCGCCCGTGCCAAGCACCCCGGCGGCCGGATAGCCAAGCTTCACCATTGTGACTGCGAATACCAGGAACGCACCTATTAACCGACGAACTCCGCGGCTGGTTTCTTCCCTGGGCAGTGCAACGACTCCAAGTTTCCTCCTCGACGAGATCCTCTCTTCCCCTGGTCGAAACCACTAACTGCACCCGCTGCCAGGAACAACTGCCACCACTGGAGCTTCCTCAACTTTAAAAGTACTGTGTTCCACCTGGCCTCCCTTTCTTCGGTTTGCTCAAGGTGACCCTTAAATCCTTGGCTTTCCAACTGGGTTGGCCCCAGACCTTCTAACTTTATCTTTTGAACCACCCCAACCTCTTTTGAACATTTTTACAAAGACTTGAATGCATTTCGCAACCGTGTGATCTTGGGCACATTTCGCCTTGCTCCATTCGAAGTGGGCCTAGCCTATGAACTTTGGCTCTACAGTATAATCTGCCTTCAGTAACTTGTTTTGGTCTCTTAAAAGTGTTGGCAACTGTTTTATTTTTATGACCTGCCTTTTTCTCTCCCTTTATTTAATTATTGGAGTGCCATCTAAGTTACGCGCTCACCTCTGTTTTGACAAAAAGTGGTGTTTTGACTTAGACTTGTCTAGTAATTGCTAGGGGAGGTAGGTATACTTTTCTGATTGTGTTTTGAACTTGCTTTGATTAATAGTGCTGGTGTATTTTCTAAAGTGTGTGTTAAATAATTATATACTTTTGATACAAAGCTCTGGTCAGTGTTTACTTGTTCTACTGTGTTTTTAGCCCTATTGTGTATCCTCTGTATACTGCCTAACTCTTCTTGAGAGAAGTCTGACTGCTCAGCCACAGCTACCAGGTAAATCTGGGTGGTACAGACTGCTACCAATTGGGTTTACTGCTTACTCCTGTAGTCTTAATCTTTTTGCTGTGTTCCCCAAGGGAACTGCATAGGATTCTGCCTAACAGACATGAAAGCTTGGAGGTCTTCTCTGGTTGTGAGGGTCCCTTTATCGTCCGGCGCTTTTTAGGGCATGAGTTTAGGAGGGTCCGCTTTCTTCCCCTTCTCCGATGTCATGCGTGGAGGGCCCTTAACCCAGGAGATTGGGCACACTTCTTTTATTCCTCAGTGCATGATTCCTTTTCCCGCATTGACCTATGGCTGATATCTGATTGCCTACTCAGCTGCGTTACCTGAGTGCCCATACTGCCCAGAATGTATTCTGACCATTCCCCTGTCCTGATTGCCCTCCAGATTGATGAGCTCCCCAGGCTCTGTTCTATTCGGAAGTTTAAGACCCAGGCACTGCTAGATGTTTCCTTTGACAGTAAGCTCAGAGACCATGTTAAACTATATATTCAGTTGAATGCGGGTCAGTTAACTCTAGTGGGGCACTCTGGGAGGTCTTCAAGGCCTATATCCGAGGCATAGCGATGGCCACTGAACATGGAGTTCTCAAACCCATAAGGCACAATATTTCGAAAAGTGAGGACAATCTGCCGTTTAGAACATAGACAGTCTGCCCATCCCCCCTCTGCTTTGCTTTCTCAGGTTTGGTGGGCACTTGCTGAATTCAGGGCAAATGCGGCGAGGGAAATTAAATTCCTGGATACCCGATGTTGGCAAAACGTTATGGGGGAAGAGGTGGAGGTTGAGTGGGCAACTTGGTAGATTGCTTGCATGCATGGTTTGCCAGGTGACTGGTAGTAGCTGCATACCACTCATTCAGGATAACTGGCACTCTTATGCACACATTGTCCGGGGATTAGTCAGGTATTCAAAGCCTTTTACTCCGATTTTTATTCTAACAAAGACACTTGCTAACACACTGACATCGACACGTTTCTAGTGGGCCTCCCTCTCACTTAAGTATCAACAGAGGCCAGAGCACAGCTAGACCTCCCCATCTCACTTGACAAAGTCACCCGTGATATTGATGCCTTACCCCTAGGTAAAGCTCCTGGATCCAACGGCCTTACCTTACCATTTTAAAAGTTCCCTAGCCCCTTACCTCTGCGAGGTCTGGGTTGGACACATCCTTGGGAAAGTGTTTGCCTCCCAAGGTGGGGGCTCATCACATTTTACAGATGATGGACAAATTTCAACATGCCCAGAGTTTTCCGGCTTTCGTATTCTTAAGGCTTCTCAGCCTCATGGCAGCCTGCATTTTTCTGGTGCCAGAGGCCAGACTGCGGATGAGATCCCTGCAATGGGTCCTCACGATGCAGTGGTCCCAATTCTCAGGCAAGATGTCGGATCCCGTTCAGGTTCCACTCTCGGTCTCGCAGGATCTTCTGTGGTGGGCCAGAGAAGGGAATCTGATGAAGGGGGAGCCATTTTGGCAACCTTGGCCGGATGTGACGGTGGTGATGTACGCCTCACTCACTGGATGGGGGGCTCATGCCGACAATCTGACTGCCAGCAGTCATTGGTCTCCGTCAAAATCCAAACTCCACATCAACCTGTTGGAGCCGAGAGCCATCAAGCTGGCCCTAAAGGCTTTTCTAATCCTGACGGACAACACAGTGGCCAAGCATAACCTCAAAAAAAAAGGGGGGGGTAGGGTCACTCCCATTGTGCAGAGAGGCAATGAAGCTCTGGTTCTGGGCAATCCAGCAAGGAATTTCACTGTCGGCAGTTCATCTGGCCAGAGAGGAGAATGCAGCAGCGGACGCACTGAGCAGGCAGAAAACGATCTCTCACGAGTGTGAGTTGGCTCAGGAAGTCCTTCTGGAGATCTTCGCCCTTTGGGGAACACCACAAGTGGATCTGTTTGGAACCAGTGCCAACCGAAAGTGCAAGAGATTCTGCTCAAGGGAATTTCCTCTGAGAGGAGCCTTAGGGGACGCATTAGTCATGGATTGGTCATTCCCACTTCTGTACGCGTTTCCTCCGGTCCCCGTCATTCCTCATGTGCTAAGGAGGTTGCGTAGGTTCGGATCCCACATGATCCTCATTGCTCTGGATTGGAGACGTGGTACACAGACCTTCTAGAGATGTCCATCTGTTCTCCAGGCTGTCTTCCCTACCGAGAGGATTCTCTCTCTCTCCCTCTCCATCCAGAGGTCAAGACTCTCAACCTTCATGCTTGGTTTCTGAAAGGTTGAGATATAAGGTTTGGGACCTCCCGCATGACGTGATGGAGGTGTTGCTTTTGGCCAGGCGGCCGGAAACCAAATCCCTGTTTCATTTAAGCCAGAAAGTGGTACTTCCTGCTTTCTATCCTACTCCTCATCCTGGTAAGGAGGAGGAGCGACTGCATAGGTTGGACCCTAGGAGAGCTCTGAGCTTCTAGATTTCTAGGATGTTCAGGGTCAGAGTGGACGATCAACTCTTTGTGGGGTACGCTGGACACTGATTGGACCCGGCTGTTACCAAACAGACCTTGTCCAGGTGGATTATCCTCACCATTACTGAATGTTAGATTGGCGGGCGAAGACCCTCCTGAGGGTTTGCGGGCTCACTCCACTAGGGGTGTGGCTACTTCCACTGCCCTGCAGCGGGGAGTTCCTATTAGGAATATTTGTGACGCAGCTACATGGGCTTCTATCCACACCTTTGTCAAACATTACTCCCTGGATACGCTCCATGGTCAAGATATGGCCTTTGGTAAGGCGGTCCTTTATTCTGCCATCTGATTGGGTATTCTAAATTCTTCTCCCTCCTACATTTTCTGGTACTGCTTTGGGAGTCTGTCAAAGATGTGGAATACAATCCATTCGAAGAACAAGTTGCTTACCAACTGGTAGCGTTCTTTCGACTGGATGTTCCTCCAAGGTATTCCACATCGCCCTCCGGCCTGCCCCTCTGGAGAATTTCCTATGCTATTGCAGCTTGCGTTCCCTCAAGGCTATGTGCAGTCAAGCAGGTATTGTGCACGAGCAGGTCACACGTTATGGAGGAAAAACATAAACTGAGGCTACAAGCGCTGTGCGTCCTATATATAACATCTAGTGACGTCGCCCTCAACAGAGGCCTTCGAGGGACATCAAATCGACGCAGGACGCTCTCTGCCGAAAAATTTCTGAAGTAGCACAGCTGTGGACATTACTTGTCAAAGATGTGGAATACGTTGGAGGAACATCCAGTCGAAAGAACCTTACCAGTTGGTAAGTAACTTGTTCATTCGGCTGTCAGGGGAACCCGAGATTATATATCTATGCAGATGACCTAGTACTCTGTGAGATAACCTCAAATACACTTGGCCCTAATTATGCAGGATGTTCTCGTCTTCGGAGAGCTGTTTGGTCTCTGGTTCAACTGTACTAAATCTGATATCTTGCGGCGACTGACCTGTTGGGCTTCTCCTGGTCTCCACAAGAGGTAACCTACTTGGCGATCATGGTAACCATGGCATCATACTTCCCTGTTTGATCACAATTATACTGCATACATGTCGCATTTGGGGCCAAGCTTAAGACCTGAGAGTGCGACAAGGCAAGGGAGGGGAACAGGGGAAAACACAACAACGATCTTACTAGGCCCATTGACATTTAGAACACGCAAGGGAAAGGGGAAAAAGTGCATGGAAGTGGAGAGTGCGGAGCAGATGAGAACAGATAAATAATAATAAATAGATAATAGAGGCAATAAATAGTGGTAGTTGCAGCCAGCAAGTGACAAGTGCTATGTTTACGGCAGCAGACTGGGTAAGTCTGAATAAGTGCAGAAAAGGAAGAAAATGTGGGGGGGGGGGTGAGGGACTGTATGGGTACTGATACAGTCCCCAGTACAAGGGCTGTCTGGGAAGCAGTGCAGGAGGGTGGCAGGGTCAGCAGGTACCTGGGTCCAGGGGACAGAGGGTGGCCAGGTGCACAGTGCCAAGAGAGCAGATCAGCAGGGGAGAAGGGGGAGCGAAGGCAGAAGCAAAGAGGAAGGTCTTGTGGTGCTTCCTGAACCAGAGATGGTTCTCCTCAAGTTTTCGAGTGGCAGGGAGGTTATTCCAGACGAAGGCCCCAGCCGAAGACCGAGATCTACCCCCATTGCAGGTAAAATAGCCTTGCTCAAGATGGTAGTCCTCTCCAAACCTCTTTATTATTTCCAAAATATCCTGCTATGGCTGGGAGCAGCGTTTTTCAAGGCGTTTGATTTCAGGATTACCGACATGTGGCACTCTGGGGCGGTATGCCTTAAATGGAACACTCTGTCTATATCCCACGCGCAGGGAGGGGTTGCTGCTCCTAATTTTAGAGTGTACTGGTTTGCTGCGCAAGCTCAATATGCAACTTTTTCGTTTGCAAACAAGCTACCCAGTCAACACCTTGCCCCTGTTATTTGCAGACTCCTGCCCGCTTGGCCCCATAAGTTTAACTGCTTTGACTTGCTATAAGATGTGGAAACTCCTGGATGTGACCCACCCATTTCACAGCGGCTTCCTAATGTATCCCAGCCCTTCCTAGCGTATACGCCGCTACAGAGCGACAGTGTTTACGAAACGGGTTTGACATGCTGGAGCCACATGTATGTTGATGGGAACTTTATTGCTGCTGAAAATATACCTGGTCTTGCACACCATAAATCTTCACAATGACTTTGCTACACTGGGATACGTAGGGTGTTCAAGCGGCTATCGGTGGAGTTTCTAGTGATGCCCACCAATGACCCCATGCTGGAATTTATTATGGGGGCCTACGGCTCCCGGGGCATTGTCTCTACCCTATATGGTCTGGTCCAGGCAAGGCAACCCTTCAAGTCGTATTTGCAGAGCACGCATGATGATGCTTACCGAATCTAGTTTGGGACTACGGATTATTCCCTCATTGGCACTGATCGTACTAGTTGCCTGATTGGGTCCGGTGTTCCCAGGGCCAGTTGTATATATAAATGTCTCTCTAAAAGATGGATATGTTTGGGATCGCCCCAAGGAACTGTTCTGTCGCTTCTAAGATATATATGGATATCTTGCTTATTATGCTATACGAAGTGCTTCAATAAAAAAAGAAAAAAGAAATGGATGCTATCTCTATGCCTACACACGACTCACTTTTCACTTTTCTTTTCTATTTCCACAGGAATAGTTCAGAGGCTTGTCTACAGCGACATCAAGCCGTTCTAGAGGCCAGTACGCCTTTCTCTTGGCAGAAAAAGGAAGAAAAACAAAAAGGTACAATTACTAACTAGCTATTTTTAAAGTGTCAAAAAAATGCCAAAATGTTCTATTGACCTCTCATTGCTCCTAAAAACAGAGTGAAATCACGAAGCGATATGTTAATTAACCAATGTTTCCCTTTTCACACTGATTTGCCAAAACATTTTGCTTTTATCTATTGCTAAACTTGGATTTACTGCAGGTTATCGTTTTTATGTGATAGCTCAGTGACTTGAGTACTTCTGTCATTGGCATCTGTGTACTTTTGAATGCTATTTGCACAACAGTGAACATTTCCCTATTTGGAGTATTGTCAGTGTAGGTTTGCTCACTGGATAGTTTCGGCTCCTTCAAAATACTGTGCAACATTGCTTTGCAACAGTGCAGATTTGTAATACAGGTCGAAGTTTAAAGTCACTACTTTTAAACCGGAAAACAGCCGATCTAGTTGTTCATCATTGAATGACAAAAAATGACTTAACTTTCAGTTTTGTAATTTTTTTTTGTTATTGTGTTTAGTTCAGCAAGAGAACCTTTACAATTTCATCTTAATTTCAATATGTAAAAAAGATACAAAATTCCATTTATCTTTAAAATTTATTTCTAAGTAATAGAACAATCTATACAAATAGAGCTGTTCTAAAAAAAAAAAAAAAAGACAAAATCTAGACGTTACAAGCAATAGTTGTTCTTTTAACACTCAAGAATTTTTGTTAAACTAATAACCAGTTTTGTACTTTTCCCCCCACATGCATTTATTCCATGGTGTGGTCCTAGATAGTTCTGATCCTGAGTGCCAATAACTTCCAAATTCCTTAATTCTTGAGACTCAACATGGATACAGTACATCACCAGATGTTTTAAGGACTCAACCGTTTGTGCAACACAACAGAAATGACATTCTCTGCTTTGGGTTCCAGACTTTTCCTTATTTATAGTCCAATTAGAAATACGATAATGGGTACAAAATGATTTAGTCTAAAGCGCATATATAAACCCCTTGCAGCCAATCATGGAAATTGGAGAATATAACTAGGTAAATCACCCAGTTTCCTTCTAAATAACGCATATTCTTTATAGGATTTATATTTACCAATTCGATCTGACTGGAGACACCAGTTCAACAGTTGGAATTTCCGCTAATTTGCAGGTAGACAGGATATAAGATCTTCCTTAGAAATAGTAGACAAATATAACATTTCATCCATTTTATTTACGAATTTAGATAAAACGGGTAACAAACCTGAAAGAATCATATTGTTCAGGTCTACATAAAGCGAGTTTTTGAGGGACCCAACATCTTTCTATAATTATTCAATAACCTCCAATTTCGTTTGGCTGAAAGCGGTAAGAGACCAAGTTCATGCCGAATTATATCATTGGGGATTGATTTTGCTAATCCCAACACCTTTTTCCATAATTTTCCCTGAACCATGTCTAACATGTCATCTATATCTTAGGTGCATATATCAAAAATATATAAAATGCATGGTTCAATTTTTAACAAATAGAACTGAATGATAGGGACTATTGAAAAGGTGCAATATTTTCGGTAAATGATACACATCTGAGCAATAAAAGGCTTCAGTTTTTCCTCTAAAAGCTCTTTCCACCAATTTTTTGCATTCTGATCAGTTAACGTATAGTCCGGGTATCTTGTTCCCTTAACTACCTCGAGCTCCACCATGCCAATTCACCAATTAAATTTCTTTGTTTTTCTCTTCCCATCAGAGAAAATTATAATCTGCGATTTTGCCTGGTTAATCTTTAAATTAAGAGATTCAGCATATAGATAGAATGAATCCAACTTACTCTGCAGTCCCAACAGAGTTTTGTCGAACAGCAGATAATTCGTAAAACTTATACGATTTAGTTTGAGATGGGCTAGGCATGCAGAATAAGCTGTTATATCCTTCCATATAGCATCTATATCTGAGAGGTATAGATTGAATAAAACCGCTGCTAAAGAACAGCCTTGTTTTAGCTCAATTTCTGTTTGAATAGGCTCTGTTAAGGTTCCAATTTTGGTTAGTCGGACCCTATAGTTTGTCTTTGAATGCAATACTGCAATCAAAGCCACTAAATGTACTGGGATCCCACTTCGAATCATTTTGTTCCAAAGCATTTCTCTTAATCTGCACTCAAGTCGAGAGCAGCCATATATACGGCCCCTGTATCCTTTCGTTTTGTTTGACATTGACGAAGAGATACAATAGTGGCATTCAATGGACAGCCCATAGATTTCCGAAACCCTATTTGGAATTTAGACAGGATATCGTTGCTGTAAAGATAATCCTGTAGTTCCTTTAAAATTAGCTGCGAAAAATCCTTGGAGGAGGCATCGGTTAGGGCAAACGGTCTAAAATGTGATATATCATTCACACTGCCACGAAAGTGGAATCTGTTTGGTGGAGAATATTGTGTCAAATTTTAATTTCAAAATCCTTGCCCATAAATACGGATCCATCTTTATTACACAGGAGGGGATCCCGTCAGGACCTGATGCTTTAGAATCCTTTAGTTTAGCTATTGCATCCACTATGTCCTCTATGGACAAGGGACCACACTCCAAAATGTATTCCGAATAGTTAGAAGTGCGTTCCATATAGAATGCTTTAGGAAGTTCACATTTTTTGGTAATATATTGTACCCAAATAGAGGCTAATATAGCTGGTTCATTATAAGTGTTGAGGGAATTCAAGGTTCTAATGAGGGTCGAGATGTTTTTGTGTCATGGGCTAAGATGTTATAAATCATGCACTGATTATCGTTGATAGCAGTAACATGTCTAAATTCTTTAATCAGATTTTTATATCGAAAAAGTATGTGTTTTTTTCAATGTTTTACACATCCAGACCTAAATTCAATCTGGTTAATTTTCTCAAATTACAATTTTTGTTGATCTTTAATTGATAAATTCGTAGGTTAAAAGCATGTCTGTGTTCCTTAGGAGTACAAATCAGCTTTGTGTCTCGCGCAATTTTCATTACATACATATAATACTGCTGCTGATTTGCTTCTCCATAGCCACACCCAGACAATTCTGCCCAATGGATGCAAAGAGGGGATCCTCCCTAATATACTTGATAAGTCTCCTACAAGTATGTAGATTCTATCTAATAGAGAGACCTGATCTCTCAGTCTCTATTAGTTGGAGCGACAAATCTGAATCAAGTCGCCAATCACTGATAGGTAAGTTTATAGAAATGGCTGAGTGATCCCCATGTCCATAGTCCGTGATTCGCACTGGTTCACGGATATTATGAATAACAGTTGACATAAAAAAAGTGGTCTATATAAGACCAATGATCACCTCGCCTCCAGGTAGAATGACAGGAACTAGAAAGGGGCTGAACCAATTGGATATCCCATCCCAAAAAAGTATCTCACCCACTTTTGTCCATTTTTAATCGTCAAAGGTACCTTTTTATTACTTGAGATTCTGGGTAAGTCCTTACTCTTGTAACAAGAGGAATTAGTCACCTCCTACTATGATCCCCACTTGCATCGTACTTACAAATACACCTTCCAGTACTCCATACAGCATATCCACCATTTGGTCCCAAGAAATTGTTAGCCTATTCCAATAAATGCAAAGAATTACTATGACTAAATCCGTTGGATTCTGAGGATGTAATTGTAGTGCCATCACACCTGCATCCTCATATAGTAGCACAGGATCAAAATTGCATTCATTACTCACAAGTATTGCTAGACCACCAGAAGGCCTACCCTTTAGTCCTTTCGTAGCCTGCTTGGTATAGCAACTGTAACCTGCAATATCAAAAGGAGACATATGCATAGTCTCTTGGAGAAGAATAACTTCAGGACGATTGCTTATGTCATTTCTGCCAAACCAACGTAAAAAATGTGCCAGGCGACAACAGTTCCATGACATTTTTCTTAAGGGTCCCTCGTTACGCTAACGTACCTAAGTTTGCCTTCACAGGTGGGCTTACATTTCCACTTGTTCCAGATGTAACCCCATTTAGCGCAACCACTAGTGCCAAAATGTGCTTGATTGTATCTGCACTAATATTGAGCTGCGGCCCTGTTTGCATTGTCTCACCTTTTTTAATCTTATTTTCTGGAGGGGTTTCCAAAAACTTCTCAGCATCTTTTTCATTCCGGAAAATATGAGGAACCAGACCAAGATCAATAAAGTTTTCCATCTGTTCCCATACCATCCTCATGATGATCATGGATCGGAAACCACAAATCATACGATGATTGTAATTTGTAGCAAGGCGGATCCATTCCAAATCATCAGAGCAAAGGGTTCTTAGAGGGGGAATCGCTTGGAATATTTTAAGCATAAATGTTCTATTTAGGCTAGTTAAACCATTTATTTCCACATTGCTTTCCCAGCCCATGATAATTGGCATTCCTGGAACAAATTTCTCCTCATAGGTGTTGTCATTCTTTCCCAGATCAAGGTTGTTTTTCTCGTGTGATACTTCTTGTTGAACTTCCCCTTCGTTCCCCTTTGGGGTTGGGATTTCAACCTATCTTATTGCAGGATGGTTGCTTATTTGTTTGACCTGTAGATATCATCTCTACCCATCTTTACTTCCTCTGCTTGTGTGTCTCTACCAACCATTCCTGTCCTCAGGGGCTCATCTATCGTCTCACCTATACAATTACTAGGGCTGCTTGGGTTCCCGCTCTTGAGGGATTGCTTAGTTTTCTTAACAATTTTATTTTTCACTGGGTAGAATTGTGATAGAGCTGTTTGAACACCAGAGATACCTACACCAGATGGTGCAAACTGTCCCTTTTTCTGAGGCCCAGTATTCACCTCATCAGATAGATGCACCCCACTCTGGCCAGATCTCACATTCAGATGTTTGGTCTTTCGTGTGCACTTTATTAATGGTTCTAAACCATTCATAGATCTCTCTGAGATCACGTCAAGGTGTACCTTAGACTCTTCATCAAGTTGATGCAAGTCGAAACCATTCTCCTCATCCTAATTATCTGCCACTACTTTCCTAAAGTTACAAGTTGTAGCTTCTGTAACATTTTTTGTTTGTATTTTATTTTTAGCATTCTTGGACTTTTTGTTCTTCGCATCTCTTTTCTGTGCTCTAGCTAAAGTTCTCCTTTCTCTCTGAGTAAGCACTACAATTTGATTTTCGCTCCCCCCTTCCAAGGCCATATCAATCTTACTTTCACACAACTCTTTCTTAGTGTCATCAGAGAGATCGATCAGATATAATAGCACTGTGGGACTATCACACTCCTCCCTCATGGGTGCCATTTCCTGCTTTGGTGATAAGAAGCTCATCATCCCATCATTTCTACCATACATAATAGATTTCCTAACTGCCTCTATATCTAATTGTATTTGCTGTATAGCATTACCCAAAGCACCTACGGATTCCAACACCAAAATATTCGATTTGGTGTTGGAATATATATTTTTGGCTACAGGTACAGCTGCCATTTCAGCAAAAGATTTTGCATCCACATTTACCATTCTCTCGTCTCCAGGGGTTTGTGTCATATTATCTTTCAAGGATACTTGCTTCTTTTTAACCACTACTAAGGTAGTTACAGCTTCACAAGTAAATAATATTCCCTCTATTTTGTTCATCTTGCATAGGAGGTCTGTCATAGTTGCTCTTAAGTCCCCCAATTCACAATGGGTTTGTTTGTGGCCCTTATCGAGCAGATCGAGAATTCTAGATAGGACTGGAAAATCTGCCCCAAACCCAGGGACATCGCAAGCACAAGAGCTCTTCCTCTTGCCTAGCATGTTAACGCCCATCCTCTCTAGGGAGGATTCCTGTCATATGTTCAAAGAGGTTAATCTGTTATTTGGGATTGGTAAAAGGGTTTTTTGAGGCTGTTTGATTAATGGTATTATCAGAAATCTTCTTTTCATAAGCAAACCCTCTTTGTCTTTTATTGTTTTACAGCTCAGCATCAGTAATACCTCCTGAAAATGAGCGAAAACCCCGATTGTACTGTACTGGAAGACTGAACATATGTACATCTTCCCTTCCAAATACTCGTTTGGATACTGGAGTAGATGGCCCCAAAGAGAATCTCATCCTCTTTCCAACTTCAGCTTCTATAACAGGACCCAGAATCGAACAATCATTCAGTCCATCCATAGCGCTTTTTGTACTAACCTTCAGGTCAATATTTTTGCTCACCCATTCCTCATTTCCGTCACCTATCTGGCTTGAGGTATCGGAAATGGTGAGATTGTTTACTTCCTTAACATTGAATTTGATAGGGGAGGATTCTAGATTTCTATTTGCCCTTTCTTTATGCTGCTCAGCTTTAATGGCATCTGAGGTACCCTCTCCCTCTTCATTCATACTCAAAGACTGAGGTATATTAGCAGGACTAAATTCACTACATTCAAAGTTAACAACCTCGTCCTGCGGAGCTGTTTGGTTTGCTAGGTCTTAATTTAGTCACCTTTCGTTCAGCATTTCCACGTTTGTTTTTACTGGGCTTAGTTTTCCTCTGCTTCTAAGCCCATTGACCATGATGTCTAACACACACCAAGTGGACTAAGTGCAGTATTGGATTTATTACTCCGTTGTTTCCAGCTCGATAAGGCAATAATATCACTACCGCTACTACTTAGCGCGGCTCTCCTAAATATTAGCAATATTCAGCAAGTTCCACCGGTTCTTACTTTCAGAGCTGGATTTATCAAAACATAGGAACCTCTGAACCGTAAGAATGCGCAACATAAAGTTGAATATAAACATATGGACATTATAACATCGAAAAAGCCTAAATGAAGCCCGTTCCACTTCCGCCAAACAGCCTAACTGCCACTTTCTATGGCACATCCGATATGCGCGCGCACGCCTCACTAATTATAGAGAGCGAGGAGCGGACTTTGGTGGGCAGGGGGCGGACCACGATTGGAACGCTGTAAAAAAGAGAATAATCTTAAGTAAGCTCCTAAAACATAGTTTGTTACTAACCGCGAACTGCTGTAAGCCTCTTATTAAGAGCAATGTCCAAAGAAGAGTTCCTTTACTTGGGTATTGTAGTCTCCAATGCAGTGTTACAGCAGATTAGTGCGAGATGGCTTCCTCTTGCAGACGGCGACTCCTCACTCGTTAGCAATGAAAAAACAGCCCAGCAACCTGGATGCAGCTTGGATGCAGCCTAACAGACAGTTTCTATGGCACTTCCGATGCGCGCGTGTAATATTAGTATGCAGGTTGTTCCGTGGTCAGGTTTCTGGCCCAATCAGGGAGTTGGGAATGAGTCTTTCCTCTTGCCTGCATATTCAGCTCCCTTATGCACCAGAAATGGCTATATTTCTTCCTGGGCACCTTGCCAGATGCCCCACTGTACCAGTGGTAAGTGTGTTCGGACCAGTGTACTACCGTCCATGTGGATCTCTTGTTAGCAATGCTGGTGGTGGTGGTGGTGTCATGGGGTGCCAATCCGCAGTATAAAAATGGATTACAAGTCCTCAGGCACACAGAAAAGAAAAGGACCCATGGTATCAAAAGTAATAGTACTCGCAGAAGTGGTAGGACACAGAGAGATTACGGACTGAAAGGAACAATATGGTCTGTGCCAGCCAGCAAGTCAGTCCTCACTAAGGGAACCTTTAACAAGGCCAGAGTGAGGTGAATCCCTTGAAAATATTGAGGAAACCTAACTAATTTGAAGCTATTCCGAGGAGTATTTTAGAGTGCTTAATTTAGAAAAGACTCCATCCAAGGAAGGGATAGCATCCATAAATCGGTTCACTTGACTATTCAGTTTTTGCTGACTTGCCCAACATATGTTGCAATTCTGACGAATGTTCCAGCATTACTTGACATTGAAAAAGTAGATTTAATCCCTCTAATACGAAAATGCTGGTATTGGTTTAGGAATGACTGGGTGTGCAAGAGAATCGAATATGAGAATATATTGCAGGCACATAGAGTGAGTTCGGAAGGCAAAAGTTCAAAAGACCTATTGGGAGGCTGTGTGGCTATATATTTTGATACCATGGATAATGTTACAGTAATCTATGTTCAAATGGATTGTGCCCTCCATCTTCGATATACTCTGATATCCTGCTTGCAGCTCAGAAACTTTTCTCAGCAGAGGGCGCCAGGCGTCGTTGACCTAGTGTCCTTCGAGGGCCTCCATCCTCCCTTGAGTAAGGCGTCAAGGCTGGTATATAAGGCACACACCACGCCCGTTGCCTCGGTTCTGTTTTTCCGCACAGTTGCTCGAAACGGTTCTTCACCTCGGCATGTTCGATAACTGTGTAGTTGCTAAAGATGTCGACTCCTGCACCGAAAATGGGCTTAGAGTGTTCGGCTTAGATGTCTATAACTGATCCTCATCAGGTATGTCTCTGGTGCCTGGTGTCGGGCCACATTGTTGAAGATTGTGGCTCATGCAAGTCTACGCAAGCCATCCCCAAAGTCGTCTTCGGTAACCCCCACAAAAAAATTGTCTGAAGATAAGAGTCCAAGAGGGAGATCTCCACACTGTGCCAAGAGGCATGGTAAGCACACCAAGTGTTCGAGATCTTGTCATTCCTCTTCATTGTCTTCGAGGAGATCTAAGAAAAGGCGTCATTGCACCAGATCGTTTTCTATGGATTCTTTGCCCAAAGGGAATCTGGTACGCTTTCCGAAGAAGGGGGCTAGTAAAGCAGAGCTGAAAACTTCCACCTGCAGATGTAAGAAGAGTTTGAGAAGGCGGCAAAGTCAGCCCCTTCGAATAAGTCGTTAAAGACTCCCGACCCCATCGCGCAGAGGGCCGACCATGTGTCTATGAAAACCGCTGACCATGGCCCAAGAGCCCAGACAGCAGGTTGTCGAAGGATTTGAAGACCTCGAAGACATTTTGTGCGCCTCTCATGGCCTAGAGGGGATAATCCTCCTCCTCCCCACTCGACACTGTTGAAGGCATCGAAGTCGAGCACATCGAGGTCAAAGTCATTGGAGTGGAGGCCCTCGACGTCCCTTTCTGAAACTTCGAATGTTTACAAACCACAAGACAAAAGAGACTTTAAGTCTGTGGCCTCTATTTACGAGGAGGAGGTGGAGGAGGAACAAAGCCCTATTTTTGGTTTTGGACAGCAGTACAGCACTCCTGGTGTTCCAGAGGAAATGATATCCCAGGAATCAAGAATGAGGTACTTTGTGGACACCCTGAAGGATGCCAGTGGTCTGCATACTTCCCCAGAAGTTGATTTTGGTGATTTTGGCACACCTGAATGCTTGGGACATGCCGATTCTTCTTATAGAGCAGTAATGGGAAACGTTATAGAATAGCTGGACTGGGGTAGATCATCTCTTGAGTATGAACAAGATGACTTGACCCAGTCCTTCCCTTGCATACAGCAGCCAAGAATAGGCTCTTGGAGAACTGGAAAAGTCTGGTCACTGTTCCTGCAGTCCACAAGGACAGAAATACAGACCCTCATCAGTAGATCCGGAGTTTCTTTTGAAACATCCAAGTTTTCAAGCAGCCACTGCTGTTTCTAAGGGAGCAGCCTATACCACGATTCCTCCAGACAGGGAGGATAAAAGGCTCAGTGCTATTGGAAAGAACGTTTTTTCTTCAGGGAGTATGGCACTAACGGCAGCCAAAAGAACTTGTGCACTGACGAAGTTTTCCTACACTTTGTGGGAGGTAATTGTCATGGCATCGGAGCACTTCCCAGAGGGTGAAGAAAGAGATGGATTTATATGCATTATTCAGGATCGGAAAGATGCTATGTTAGTCTTTGCAGTCCGTACTAGACACTGCAAACTGTATTAGCCGTTCTATGGCTGCTGGTACAGTGCTTAGATGTTTTGCTTGGCTAAGAAAATCAGGGTTTGCTTCTAACGTGCAATCTAGACTGTTGAATATGCGGTTTGAAGGGTCTTATTTGTTTGGAACAAAAGCAGATGAAAGCCTTGAGAAATTGCAGTCATCTAAGGCAGCAGCAAAGTCTCTGAGACTGGCCATTAGACAGCCCCAACAGAGTTGACCAACTCCGTCTTCAAATGTTGGATGTAGAAATTGTTATTTTCTATACTACCCCTCTGTTGGGAGAGCAAGAAGTCAGTTTATGCGAAGGGGACAGAGAAGACAACCGCACGGCGGCCAAGGTCGGTCGGGCAGATGAGCTGCTATAGCTACAGCCGACCTTGCCTTCTGCACAGGCCAGTACCCCAAAACCACTTTGAAAAGTTAAAGCATTTGTCTGCAGTGGGAGGCAGGTTAGTCCAACATCTGAAGTAATGGCGAAGCATTACAACAGATGCTTGTGCTGTACAAACTGTTGCCTATGGCTACTGTCTTCCCCTTTCTGAAAAGTCCTCCGAACTGTCCACCAAGAGGCCAGTCTTTGAAAGTACCAGATCCGCTCCTCCTACACGAAGTTCAAACACTGTTGGAGAAGGGTGCAATAGAACAGGTACTTGTAGCGGAAAGAAATCAAGGCTGGTACTCTCCTTATTTTCTGATCCCGAAAAAGGAGAGGGTTGCGACCCATTTGGACTTGAGATTCTTGAAGAAGTTCTTCAGGAGTTACAAGTTCAATATGGAATATTGTCACTCTTTCGCAGATCCTCCAGGCCTTTCAGCTCCAGGATTGGAAGGTGTCATTGGATCTCCAGGATGCTTATTTTCGTATGCCAATTCATCTAGAGCACAGAAAATATCTGAGATTCGCTGTTGGCAGTTCTCACTATTCGTTTCGGGTACTGCCATTCGGGCTGACCTCCACCCAAGGGTATTAACCAAGCTGATGGCAGCGAATCTGCAGAGAGGGGGATTCACATATACCCCTACCTGGACGATTGGTTGATCAGAGCCTGTTCACCCGAGTAGGCTCTGGAACATCTGGACAACACCTGTTGCTCTCTCCACAGAATGGGCTTCTCCCTCAACCTGACTCTTATCCTCTGATGTATAATGAATGTACTAATCTGACCTCTTTGTAGATATCTGTTTGAAACAGTTGTATATACCTGTAACTTATTGTAAATTTCGCCTTTGTGTTTTTGCTGTCTTCTCAATGTAACCTATGTAACCATGTAACGCAGCCAGATTCTTCTGGGTTCGGTGCGCTTGATAAATCAATAAATAAATAAACAAGAAGTCCCACATGACACCTGCAAACTTCAGAGTGCCCCAAATCTTCCGGCCTTAGATTTTCTGAGGTTGCTCGGTCTCATGGCATCCTGCATCTTTCTGGTGCCAGTGGCCCACCTGAGGATGAGGTCCCTTTAGTGGCCCTTCAGGGCTCAGTGGTCACAATTCTCTTTCAGGATGATGGATCTGGTACAGATCCCGAGCAGGGTCGCGCAGGATCTCCCTTGGTGGGCTGTCAAGGAGAATGTGTTAAAGGGGGAACACTTTTGGCAACCATGGCCGGAGATTACAGTGGTTAGAAACCGCCCTTTCACGTTGGGGGGGGCAAGGTGGGCTCACATCAACGGTTTGACGATCAACGGACGCTAGTCTTTGTTGGAGTCCAAACTGCATATCAACCTTTTGGAGCTGAGGGCAAACAGACTAGCGCTGATGGCCTTTCTGCCCTCTTTACGGGAAAGAATGTCCTGATAATGAAGGACAACACAGTGGCCATGTATTACCTCAACAAGAGAGGGGGGGCGTAGTGTCACTATCACTGTGCAGAGAGGTGATGTAGCTCTGGCTTTGGGTACTGCAGGAAGGAATCTCTCTGTCAGCAGTTCATCTGGCCAGAGAGGAAAACACGGCAGCGGACACTGTGAGTAGGCATAGCACTGTCTCCTACGAGTGCAAGTTATCTCAGGAACTCCTTCAAGAGATCTTTGCCCTTTGGGGAAACCCTCAAGTACATCTGTTCGTGTCCACTGTCAACAGGAAGTGCGACCTGTTCTGCTTCAGGGAATTCCCTCAGAGATGAGCTCTATAGGACGCATGGGAATTTCCACTACTGTAAGTGTTACTGCCAGTCCCTGTTACTCCTGGTGTTCTCAGGAGGCTGAGGAATTTTTGGAAATCCGGGATCCTGTTTGCCCCAGACTGGGCCAGGAGAACGTGATACCCAGAACCTCTGGAAATGTCAATCTACCCTCCAATTCATCTTCCACAAAGGGAGGTTGCATTCTTCAACTAGAGATCAGGACTCTCATCCTCCACGTGTGGTGTCTGAGAGGTTGAGGTACAAAGATTGGGACATGGCTCCTGACTTGGCAGAATTCAGGCACCTTAACTTGTCACAGGAATGCGTACACATTTTTAGCTTGGCACGGGCCCTGACTACATATCTCCCCTATCAAAGCAAATGGAAAAGATGTGCCTGTTGCGAAAGGCAGCAAAACATCGAACCGCTTTCAGCAAGCTCTGAGGCTAGCTTGCCATATCTCCTGTCATTAGCCCAAGGTGGGCTCTCCCAATGTACACTTGACTGCCATTTCCAGGTACACCAGAAAAAGGGGAAATATACCCCTCTTCAGACATTGGCTGGTCAAGCATTTACTCAGAGGGATGTTCAGAATATTTCCCCCAGTATAAAGGTTTTCACCACAGCGGAGTCTCAACATTGTCCTAGCAGGGCTCATGAAAGCACCATTCGAGCCACTAGCGACAACACACCTAATTTCTTTCTTGGAAAGTGGCATTTCTCATAGCCATTACATCATGGCAAGCATGAACGGTCACAGAGCCATAGCTCAGTTTTTACAAATTCAAAGAGGTTCTGACAACCAACCCTCACTTTATACCAAATGTCCCATCAGAATTCCATAACCACGCATCCATTAGACTACCCGTCTTCTTCCAAGGAGCAAAAACCCTGGCGGAGATTGCGCTGCACTCCGTAGATGTAAAAAGAGCACTGAAATACAATCTACACAGGACTGAGTCCTCAAGGAATTCTGCTCAACTGTTTCTCGCTTATGGACCTCCAAACAAAGGTAAAGTCATCTCTAAGCAGGGAATTACAAGGTGGATATCCTCCACCATATTGTTCTGTCACACGAAAGCAAACAAACCAACAAACCATTGACTGGTCCCGCCCAGGCCCATTCAACAAGAGCCACAGTGGCATCGGCAGCAATGGGGTCTCGGGGGTCACTGAAAGACTTTTGTCAGGCAACCACCTGGGCCATTCCGCACACCTTTACTAGTGATTACTGCCTCCAGGAACAGCACGCTGCTGATGCAAGAACAGGAAAAACAGTCCTGCACCATCTGTTCAAATAAGGTAGGCTTTTTACTGGTTACCTGCCTCCATCTAAGATTATACTGCTCTATGAAAGATCCAATGCTGGAGAAGCGGTACATTTCTTACATATAACTCAATTTCTCCAGCATTGGTATCTTTAATAGATTTACATGTGCCCTCCGGCCATCCCCTATGGTAAAAAGCCTCCCTCATATACATCAAAATCCAGCATGTACTGGGCAGAATCTGTAGGGAGGCTTCAAGGGAGGAGCTACATAATAGACGTCCCATTGGTGGTGACCAAAAGCACCCAAAAGGAGGGCAATGGGATATACAATGGACACTAACATTTTTCTTTATTTACTATTGTAAAAAGGGAATCGAGGATTCCCAGCCCCAGCCTGACGACAAGTAGCATATGAATCTATGAAAGATAACAATGTTGGAGAAATGAAGTTACATGTAAGAAACTTACACCATCCATTGCTTCTGCCTCAGAACTCAAAAGCCTTTGAGCAAGTGGTCTTCAACTGTATCATCCACTACCTCTAGGAGCACTCACTCTGAAATGCTCTTTATATAGGCTTTTGGAGGAAACACTCCACCAAACCTGCTCTCGCCCACATCTCCAAACCTCTGACCTCTGCTCATCACTCCTCACGGCTCTATTTTAACCATACTTGATCTCTCTACAGCCTACGAGACTGTTTACCATCCTGCACTCCTTTAAACACACTCCTCACTCTGATTCACACTTGTCCGATTGGCCTTTTACCTCTTAACACTCTGTCTTCATCCCATGGAACTCTAACATCTCCTGCGCCATGCTCCTATGGTCATCTTCTTTCATTCCTTCTTCCCCAACATCTCTCAATGCATCATCAGCTGCCTCACAGGCATCTGCCACTCTTCTTCTCTTCACTGCCTGATGCTTAACTCCTTTAAAACAGATTTCATGTTTATCCCTTCCTACAGTGCTAACAACCTTCAGTATTCATGCGCCTTACTCCATAGATATCCACTCTCCTACACCGAAGGCTTGCAATTTTTTAGTCCTCTTTGACAGCAACTGACTCCCAACAGTCCATTATGGCTTCTGCCACATCTGCTTAGTCGATCTTCTCCACATTAGGACAATCCACCACCATCTTGCATACCACTCAGCCAAAACACTTATCAGAACGCGTGTGCATAGCAAAATGTACCATTGCTCAAGCCTTGTCCTTTCAACCCCCCTCTACTCTTTCTCACTCCCCTTAAAGTCCTCTAATTTGCTAAATGCACATTCTTTAACCCTCCTTCTCCACACACCCGCCTCCTCCACCTCTACACACAGTCACCATGCTGGATGCCTTGCCCTGCAAAATCACGAAATTCCTGATTCTTCTGCAACCCCTACATCGTGACTGATTCTCTCTGTACTCTCCTTCCCACAACCCTCTTTCCTTAACATTTCCATTCCCTTGCCCCCGTGCACCTTCTCACTAATCACCTTCACCTGATTTTCATCCCCTCTATATCCGTGCCATCTGTGGAACGCTTCAAAATTAGACACAAACTCCAACTACTTGTTGGTGAAGGAGCCTCTCCCACCACACTGTCCCCCACTGCCCTCACAAACGGACTCCGGCCTGCCCTTCAGCTTGACATTACATTGCTATGTAATTATGTACATTTTTGTTAGTAGTAGTATTAGGCCTTCATTGTTTGTTGTATTTGTCCCTGGTTTATTCCCCACTACCCCACCCCATTATGAACCGATCACTCTCGCTTCATCTTTTGTAAAGACACTCTGCTCTGGGGACTGCCCCAGCTATGTATATTTCTTCCTATGTACGCCACGTCTGCTTGAAATGCCACCCCAATATTAACAAAATACAAAAAAGCTTTGAAGCACAGCGATTCCCACGTCTTTGACAGCACGAAGTCCTTGAGTGTTCGGTTTTTTGCTCTAGTTGTTTTGAGAGAACAGGAAAACGAATAGTGCAAAAGATACAATTTCAAGGGCACTAGTTATTTTGCATGCTTGAACCAAAGTGCTACTGGAGAATAATGAGCTTGTCGAATATGCTCTCGGGGTTAATGCTGCTCCCTGAATAATACACATGGTTCCATGAGCAGAAAGAATGTGACCTTTCTATTTTTACACACTTTCTAAGCGCCTGTCTTTCTCCTTTGTAATAGATTTTCTTAATCCACTCATTTAAAAGTGATTCCTATTCAATCAGCCAGTGACCTACATGTCCAAAGAATGCAGCTACAAAGAAATATGAACATTGGATTCTTGTTTTGGTGAAATGTTTTTGCTGTTTAAATGAAAACATAATATTTCATTTATTTATTTTCCTCTGGGGGCACATGCACTTCTTTGGTCCCCACAATTAATGATGGGGACGGACTTTGGGAGACTGAGAAGGTAATGTTGGGCGCATTTATTTTTGTATATTGCCACCGTCCGCAGTTACCCCTCAGACTTTAGTATTTCTGGAATACCTTTAAAGGTATTCCAGAAATACCACTTCCGTCAGTGGTAACCATAACATTTATTTTTTCACATTTTTTTTAGGCTTTGCCATCTTCAGTGTGAAAGTGGACTAGGATAATGCAAGGAAAGAGATCTGTTTACTTTAGGAAGCTGCAGAATGTATTGAATGTGGGTGATCGGGACACCTTTTCGTATGATTGATTAGCTGGACGCACCACCTAATTTTATTGGGAGTTGTTGGAATTTTAAAGTCTCTACAGTTAGAATGGTCTAGGGACACAAATGCTTTTATATAGGCATTTATTTAATATGAATTCGTGTGTTTAATAATTGGATGAATTGTTGGATTTTAATATTGTAATTATTTTTTGATGTGCTTTAAAAATGTATGCATCCCTTGTGATTGTTTTGTATTGTTAAAGGTTATTTTGTATAATTAAATAATAATTAAAAAAAATGCAAAACAAGAGCTGATGGCTGCAAAGTTTAGAATGAATCTTAACCTCTAGCACAGCTATCTCGACCCATCAAGCCAATTGTTATGCACTCGGGGACGTCATTTCACCAAAATGCCAGGGTTAGCAGAAGTGACAACTGACCTCTGATTATATCACAGGAAGCGATGTAATTTGGCTCTCACCCTGAAGTGACATCACAGGAAGCGATGGAACACAACCTTTTACCCCATGACAAAATAGGAATTCGCATCGTATAGTATTGTTCCCAAGTACGCTACGAAATATATGGTAATGATATCCCTATAATGTGATGTAAATTTCATGCAAGAATGGATCACCATATGTATTGTTAAAATCAGCGTAAAGGCCCATATTACCAAATCACTGTGAATGCAAGCAGATGTCCAGGGCCAAAAGATGTTATTATATAGCACTTACACTTAAGCGCTTTATATAGAATAAATATGCATACAATATCACCCAGCCTGTGTTGTTACACATTTATCGACCTCAGAAGAATAAAGGGCTGAGCGGAGGTGTTTAAGAACAGATTAAATCAGTGGCTTACCCCCTGAAGTGAGCCTGAAATAAACCTTTAATGGGTCTAGCAATTATTGTATAGAATTCCAGAAAGACAAATTATTTGTTATTCCTATTATTTCTTATTTAGGATCACTGCTCAGTGTTACACTTATGGAACTCCCTGGTTTTTTTTTCTTTTCTTTGTTAAAGCGGTCTGATCAAGAAAGCCAGCCGCTCCAAAAATAAACAGCCACATGGCTTTTTTTAGTGGTAGCAAGGGAGAGCACAGGGGTAGCAGGGGAGACCTCAGGGGAAGCAACTGTGACTCCAAATGACGTCCGTGTTTTGCAGCCTACCGTGCCATTGCAGAAAGACTAGGTGCAAATCCGGCTTGGCCTCATCCCAAAAGGGGCAGTTCATCCCGAACTGCTTGGTCACATCCCTTCTGTACGAGACCACGAGCAACACCAGGCATATTTCAGTCCATTAAGCATCATCAGTGAGGCGTAGCTTGGGTGTCTAGGCCCAGCAGCCCCTTAACCACGTTTGGGTATACCAATCCCGCTAGTAGTGACTTAAGGCGAACACAACTGTATATTTTTTAAATGCACAAAACGTTGATTTCTTAAATGGGTAAGGTGGTGAGAGTGGGGTGCCAGAAATGGCTGCCTTTTCACCCTCTTTCTATGTCCCATTGTGAAAATATATATATATTTTTTTAATTAAAGGGAAGCAACGTGCTTTTTGTTTCCTTCTATACACTAAGAATAGCTGGAAAAAATATTTGGACCAATTTTGAATTTTTTGAATTTTTACCTTCATCTCAGATGTGGAGGTGGAAATAGGTGGATTTTCAACAGAAATTCTGCCTGCCTGGAATACGGCTTGTTATATTGGACCATAGCCTGAATTAGGTACATGGTAAATGTGGCAGCATTTGCCAAAATACTGCTTTTTTTTTTTTTTAAACTGCTCCGCTGAACTCTAAATTCTCCAGCATGGGGTCTGGCATGGATTCACATGCTCATGAATATTCCCCGTCAGGCTGGGAATCCTCGGTAAAGAAAAAATCAGTTTCAGTTTAGTTTCTGAACTGTCTTTCTCCTAATAACCAATCACTGGTCTCTGGGTCATACTGCCCGCAGCCAATGACTGACCTCTACCTAAGCCCCTCCTCTTGCAGCCATCTTCATATTTTTACCGCACGTTCAAGTGTTGGGTGTCCTCGTGCCATATGTCTCGAGCTTTTACGGGGTTTGGCGATTTCTTTTTTTTTTTTTTCTTCAAAGAGTTTAACCTCATTTTTTCGGTCAATCGAGCCTCCAGCTCCACCGTTTTTACTTCCGATGAACGGGGACCCGTTTCTGAATTTTCTACACCCCTCAAGGGTGAAATTTCGTTGAGTTTCACTTCTTGGAGGATTCCGGAAGATCTTTGAGGACTACCCCGCGTGGACATAGCCTTCGACAAAGGAAACACGATGCCCGGATTCAAGCTGTTCTGGAGCTGCCCTGGATGTGGATTGCAGAATGTTTTCAAGGAGGATGAGCATTCTCGATGCCTCTACTGCCTTCACGAAGACAAAACGCACGTGGAAAAGGACTGTGCGTTTTGCAAGAACATGTCCAAACGGACTATGAGGGATCGTTGTATCCACCTCACCAACTGGCTGGAAGGGAAGAGCCCAGCAGCAGGTGAGAAGAAGAGGAAGTCCGAGCGGTCTTCTAAGACCTTTGAGGGCGCCCTGGGGACGGGGGCCCAACAGAAGGCAAAGCACTGCGAGTCCGCGGGCACCGGGAGTGCCAATCGGTCGGACTCCTTGGCTGCCAGGCAGGGCGCATTATCACTGACGCCATCAACCACGAGCCAAAGCTCTGGGTAAGGGAAGAGAAAGTCAGAGAACCAGGGTAAGCTTCAGGAGAAGTCCCGGTCGATCCCGATGGAGAAAACCGAGGGGGAGCGAGGCGGTGACCCTCCCCCCAAGGTGAAGGCCTCAGGCGCGCCCATGGTCGTGAAGGCCCTGATTCACCCGGTTAAGGCCTCAATCAAGGGAGTCGTGGCGGCCCCGGCGAAGCCTGCGGAGGCTACCCCAGTGGAAGCTACCTTGGGGCCCAGTGTTTCCCTGCCACCGCAGAGGGCATCCTCTTTTCAGCCCATCGATAAGACCCCAGTGAAACCCTAGGTGGAAAAAGAGGGGGGGCGGTGGCCATTACGGACACAGATTCAGCCTCTGAAGAGGAGCTGGCCGGCATCGCAAAGGTCCTGAACAAAAAGTTCGAGGAGGCCCGGTTATACGGGACGGATCCCGATGAGGCGGACGAAGAAAGCGACGGCGATGCCGACGAGGAACCGAGAGCCATGTAGGGGACGGAGCCTGCTCCCCAACCGTCGCTCCCGTCGCAGCCGGTGCCTATGCCAGAAGACAACTCAGGGGCGATCTTGATGGCGATTCAGGCTTTGTGTACGGAGATAAGGAGATGGTTACCCTTACCCCCGACGGACGCAAAGCCCGGACCCTCGGAAAGTCCACCAAGCAAGCGGAGGATAACTCACCCAGCCCTCATGGCCTTCTCAGCCTTCATCTCCTTCCCCTGGTCCGAGGGATGAGACGGGAACGGAGACGGCGACAACGGGGACGGATGATGACGGTGGTGACGACGGAATGGACCTTCCTTCACCACCCCCTCGGGCCTACTCGCCCGATGAAATTGGCTCCTTCCACGCCTCTGCCCCGAAGAGCAGAAGAAGGAAGGGTTCCTCTACCAACGGCGTGAGGCCAAGAGGAAGACGGTCCTCTCAGTTCCATTACTGGACGACATCTGGGACGAGGGGCTGACGCTCCTGAAGAACCCGTCCACGGCTCCTGCTAAGAGACAGGTACGAGAAGTAGTACTGGGTCCCGGACTCCGCCCCCATGTGCTTTAGGGCTCAGCCTTCCCCGGATTTGATTGTCTCCGCGGCGGCCAAGAAGAAAGCGGCGGGGGCGATGGCTTCAACTTCGACTTCCCCGACGGACAGCCAGGGGAAGAAACTTTACGCCATGGAACGGTGGGTCATCTCATCTGCGACGACGATTAAAGCGGCCAACGCCCTCACGATTGTGGCACGCTACGACAGGGAGCTGTGGTTTCAGATCGCTCCCCTGCTGGACTTACTCCTGGACGACAAGAGGGCTGAGGCCCTGGCGATCCTACAGGAAGGCGAGGTGTCTCGGACCACGCATCACGGTGGTGTAACGCTCACCTGGTATCCACGGGGATGTCACTCAGCCTGTTCTGACCTCTTACGACCTCAAACCCTTCCCTGGAGGCTATTCAACTGGAGACTGGGCCTGAAACACAGGATTGGTAGAGTTTAACTCCCTATTGTCTGTGTGCTTGAACCCCTTCTTCCACGAGGTCCAACCCTTCCCTTTGATCCACAGCTCACCTTATTTTCTTGGATAGTGTACTCTCCGTGCTGCTTTCAGCGCAGGGGCGCGTTGAGTGATGCGGGCTCGTTGCTGCCTAGTTACTTCACTGGCAAGAGTCCGACAGGTAAGGATAATGAGTCTTTTGAACAGTTCTCTAATTTCGTTCCTTTCCTTCCTTAGATGATGGCCGGCGTCCGGGGATGGCGGCGTGCTGCTGAGATGAGTAGCGCTGAAGGTGAGTGAGAGCGCGATGCACCCCTTTCGTATTTGCATTGAACTGAGTTCTTTTTCTGTGTCTTTTAGGTGCCGCAACGTTTTCAGCTTGGATGCCGGTTATGAAGAACAAATGCGGTGGGTAAGTGCTATATTCCGCGCCCCTGGATGTTTCCACGCTAACCTTGAGTGTCTTTTCCCTATTGCAGATGGATGAGACGTTAAGGAGACCGAGTTCCCCCCCCAGAGCGGCTGGGATTCAGGTAAGCGTTTGAAGCTTGTACAGTATTTAAAAATAAGCGAAGATTTGCAGAATACTTACTAATGCCTTTTTTCTGTTCTTTTCCCTTTTCCTTAGGAAGCGGTGTGCCGGGATGGGAATGACACCGGCGAAGATGCCCGCAGAACAGAAAGTGCGATGAATGATGGGCAGAAGCGCCGCAAGGTAAGGCTGTTCCTAACAGTGTTCTTGTTCTTGCAGGAGCTGAGCGCAGAAGAAAGATGCAGGCCTACTGGAGACCGATCCGAACACGGTGAGTGTCACGCTGCAGGTGCAGAAAACGCAAAGCATGTTTCTAAGCCTGGGTGTCGCTTAAATAGTCTCTGGCTATCCCAGGTGTCTCTGGGCTGAACCACACCCATAAGACTAGACTGATCATGCAGTTCTGGGAACCGAAATATGTGGGGGCATCCATCTTGTCCCCATCAATGCACTACAAGTCCAATCCCCAATGTTATCCTATGGGAGTGAGTGAGTCTGGTGCCACAAGCGCCAAGTCTGACTCCAAGTGGGTCTTTGGAGGGATGGAGAGGCCCTTGAGGGCCATGTAGGTGAGTGTGGCCTGGCTCCAGCCTGACATCTTGGAGGGCTGGGGACATGAGGGCAGGAATCATGACAGATGGCCACGGACATTGCTGACACTGGTTTTCGCCAGATGGGCAACAGCGTTTGCCTTCATTGGCTTGACTGGCTCAAGGCGACCGATTTCCGCCAGGACGTCCAGACCAGGGTTCTGGACATGCCCTTCGACGGGAACAACCTGTTCGGCAAGACAGTGGACGAGTCAATGCAGGCCATCAAGGCAGACACGGAGACGGCTCGGGCCTTGGGCGTTCTTCAACAGCGACGGCCGTCCTTTCGGAACTCCGGAGGCAAGCAAGGTGCCTCCAAAGGATTCGGCAGCGGCTCCTCGTCGTATGCCAGGCGGCCTGGTCCTCGTTGCAGGAGGCCTACAAAGACGCGGCAAGACAGGAGGATCTCGTCGGCGGCAAGGCAGCGGCCAAGTAGAACTGAACCGGCCGTAACTTCTGGCCCCCACCTGAACACCCCGGTGGGAGGCCGGCTGGCGAAGTTCGTCAGCATGTGGGAGTCCATCTCCACCAACCATGGGTGCTGAATGCCCTGGCCCGAGGGCACACTCTGGAATTCGCATTCCACGTGTGGCCAGGAAGGAAAACCACGTCCCTCAACTTCTACTGGAGGTACGAGCGATGCTGAAAAAGGGAACCATTGAACTCGTCCCAAAGAGGCTCCGGGGCTTCGGAGTGTACTCGCGATACTTCCTCGTAAGGAAAAAGACCAGCGCATGGCGGCCCATCCTGGACCTTCATCGTTTAAACAAGTACATCAAGTCCCAGAAGCTCCAGATGGTCACCCTCCCGCACGGGTTCCATGTAATAATTTTGCCACAAAGATCTCGCCATCCAAAAATATCGCCGAAAAATGGCCGTTTTTTGTGGCAACATTATTGCATTTTCTTTTTTTTTTTTGCCCCTGACCCCATATATATATGGTCACCCATATAATATCGCCACGACCTTTTCCCGGAGATATTATTTACGGCGACCATATATATGGGGATAATATTACCTGTTACCTCCGCACGTGCTGGGACCGCTGGAGGAAGGCGACTTCCTATAGTCGCTGGACTTGGAGGATGCATAGTTTAACATCCCCATTCTAAAAGTACATTGAAAGTTCCTGCGATTCGTGGTCCAAGGGCGACACTATCAGTTCAAGGCCCTTCCCTTCGGACTGAAGTCGGCGCCCAGGGCGTTCACCTAGTGCCTAGGACCAGTAGCGGCGCGGCTGCGCCTGCAGGGAATCCACGTCTACCCCTACCTGGACGATTGGCTCATCCGGGCAAAGACAAGAGAACTCGCCGTCGTGCACACAGCGAAGACGGTCCAACTGCTCACTGATCTGGGATTCTAGATCAATTTCGCGAAATCTCACTTGGTACTGTCGCAAGTCGCTCTGTTCCTGGGATTCAGGCTCGACACAGTGGCGCGATTGGCTTCTCCGTCGGAGGAAAGGACGAAGGCCAAACACAGTGGTGCGATTGGCTTCTCCGTCGGAGGAAAGGACGAAGGCCATCCTGGGCAAGGTGCAACGGCTGTCAACCATGGACGCGCCCAGGGTGAGGTCCATCAAGTCCCTGCTCGGCATGATGTCCTTGTGCATCTACCTTGTGCGCCTGTGCAGGCTGCGGATGCGTCCACTGTAAGAGTTCCTCGACGTCCGTTGGATGCAAGCGGCGGGCAGCTTCGAAAATAGGATATCGCTCAACGAGACCTTCCCCCAAGCAATCCGGTGGTGGGCCTCCCGCGCGCCTCTGGCGGCGGGCATGGTCTTGCAGACCCCGGCACGTCAGGAGACGGTGACGACGGATGCCTCCCTGGGGGATGGGGAGCGCACACCAGAGACCTTCACGCAAGAGCCTTTTGGCTCCCGGAGGAGAGATCACTTCACATCAATGTCCTGCAGCGCCGAGCCGTGTTCTGGGCCATCAGGTCGTTCCTTCCGACTCTCAAGGGCAAGGTGGTAAGGATCTTCACCAACAACACCACCACGATGTTCTACATCTGGAAGCAGGGAGGCACCAGATCCCCTGTCCTATCCAAGGAAGCCCAGGATCTGTGGCACTGGGCCGTCACCCAAAGAATCTTTCTGGTACCCTTCCATCTGGCAGGAATAAAGAACACCATCGCCGACTCACTCAGCAGGGAGCTGCGCTCGTGCCACAAGTGGGAACTGCGGCAGGATCAAGTGGATCTCCTAATCCAACAATGGGGCAATCCCCAGATCGACCTATTCGCGATGGCAACGAACGCCAAGTGTCGGAGGTTCGCCAGCAGGTTTCCCCAGCCGAGGAGCATGGGCGATGCCTTCTCATTCCCCTGAGACGGCCTGTTCCTGTATGCGTTCCCACCGTTGCTGTTGCTGCTGTGACTCATAAATCAACTCAGACGGTCCCGGTGCAGGCTGATCCTCGTCGCACCGGTGTGGCCGAGGCAGATCTGGTTCCCGGACCTTCTGGACATGTCAGCGTCCCCCCCTAGTCAAACTGCCGACGGACACGGACCTTCTCGCCAGAGAAGGAGGCGCCATACTCCACCACGACCCGGGGTTGTTGAACTTGCAGGCCTGGCTCCTGCAGCACTAGAGTTTGGAGGGTACGATATCCCGGCGGACTGCAAGGAGGTGCTTGCAATGGCCAGGGCGTCTTCGACTCTCAAGTGCTATGGACACAAATGGAAGAGGTTCTCTGTCTGGTGCCGTGCACAGAAGATTAACCCTCTCCGGCTTACGGCCCCTCAAGTGCTGCTGTACCTACTGTCGCTCGCCAAGGCGGGGATAGCTCATGCCTCCATCAAAATCCACCTAGCGGCGATTTCCCGCTACACCAGAACTCCGGGGTGATCATCTCTGTGGTCCCATCGCCTGGTGAAGGAGTTCATGAAAGGACTGTTTCGGTGATTCCCGCCGGTGAAGGCTCCGGCCCCAGCATGGGAGATCAACGTGGTGCTGAGCAGGCTCATGGGGCCTCCATTCGAGCCTCTACTTTCGGCACCGTTGAAGCTCCTATCGTGGAAGACGGCGTTTATTGTGGCCATCACCTCTGCACAATGAGTTGGAGAGATCCAGGCCCTCTCCTGTAAACCTCCATACCTGACATTCCACGAGACGAGGGTAGTGCTGAGGACGCACCCCTCCTTCATGCCCAAGGTGCTGTCGGACTTCCATCTCAACGAGCCCTTGGTGTTACCTGTTTTCTTCCCTTCGCCCCCGACTTTGCACTCGCTGGATGTGGCTGGAGTGCTGAAGTTCTACGTGGACCGCACTAAGAACCATCGGAAGACATCGCAGCTATTTGTGAACTTTGGACCTGTGAACCAAGGGAAGGCCCTCTCGAAGGCTTCCATTTCCAGATGGCTCTCCGGCTGCATCATGCACTGTCACCGGTTGGCAAACCGACCGTTGCCCGGCCGTCCGAGAGCCCATTCAACCAGAGTGATCGCTGCTACCACGGCATTCTTGTCTGGTGTGCCCCTGCTGGACATCTGCAGGGCTGCTACGTGGAGGTCGACGCACACCTTCACGAGATTCTACTGCGTCGACCGGCATTCCAGGGAGGAGTCCAGATTTGGCCAGGTAGTGCTGCGCAACCTGTTCACCTGAAGGTGGGCCTGGTGAGGAGGTAAGTGATGCTTAATGTTGTGTTGTTGAAATGCTTAATGTTGAGCTTTGCCACCTCCCGTGGTTGTGCATGTGTGTACTGCTATGTATTCTTGTATTCATGAGAATGTAAATCCATGCCAGACCCCATGCTGGAGAAGGAACAAGTTCCTTACCTGTAACTGTTGTTCTCCAGCATGGGTCTGGCATGGATTCACATGCAAACCCTCCCTCCAAAGCCTCTGCGGCTCTTCTCTTGGTCCTACTGCCTCTTAACATGCTACCATATCTGAAGATGGCTGCCAGAGGAGGGGCTTAGGTAGAGGGAAGTAATTGGCTGGGGGCAGTATGACCCAGAGACCAGTGATTGGTTATTAGGAGAAGACAGTTCAGAAACAAAACTGAAACAGATTTTTTCTTTACCGAGGATTCCCAGCCTGACGACGGGGAATATTCATGAGCATGTGAATCCATGCCAGACCCATGCTGGAGAACAACAGTTACAGGTAAGTAACTTGTTCCTTACCCACTTGATGTTGCATTTAAGAAAAGGGAAATACTGCTAGACCACTCTGAGAAAGTAAGATGTCGGACCAGGAAAAACGATTAGCTTTTTTTTTTCTCAATCAAACATATTTGCTGGTAAACAATGGGAAGCCTTAAAAGAATTTTGCTTGCAAGGCATGCTATGCCGTACAGATCATAGTGGTAGTTTTGATTAAATAATTCCTTTTGCTTCATTGCAATATTCAACTTAAGGGGATAGATTGTATTGCTCAACTCAAAGTGGTGGCTGCAACCGTCTGAGCATTCTACAAAACAAATGCTGTTGGTTTACAACCCACCTTCTCGTTCTACCTCCTCCCCTACCCCGTCCCTCTTTCTTTTTTTGCTTCATTGGGTTGCGAGTGGGTGAATGATGTTCAGTTCCTCTGTCTCAGAAGAAAACTGTTCAGTCAGAGGCAACGCCCCTACACTCTGTCCTCAAATGTGAACATTCTACTTTTTGTGTACAGCAAAGCAACAAATGGTCATACCAGTCCATCTGATGGTGTCGTGGGTGGATTTAGTAGAACCTTCAGTAGCAACAATATTTTAATACTGTCTACATAAAGCATTAAATGGTTCTCTAACCTCATTAGCTGGCTCGTGGAAGAGTGGATGGCCCCATTTATTTATTAATTGAGCATTTGTTTGGCGCTTATACAACAGAATGGTGTTTTGAAGCGTCATTGGCCAGTGGACCTCTCTGCAGCTGACCAGGCCTAGACTGATCTTTTGCTGCACTGCAATTGAAGAAAGGACTAGGTTGTATAGAAAAGGCACTCAGCACATTTTATCATAGCGCATACTGCAGGAAACCAGAAAAGGCTGATTGGAAGAAAGTTGTCAGTCTTCCATAGGTCTCAGCAGAAATCTTTGAAACATATTACTGATCCACGTCTGTGGGACATCCCTTACTTTCTGTCAAAGGTTTCAAAAAGGGTGCCAATGGAGTATATTCCCCCAATTTAATAAATAGCTGCACCTACATCTCATATGGAGTCAACACTAAGGTACCATGCCCTTATTTCACCTTTAGAGTATCTTCCAATGTATTCAAATGCTTTAATTGAATAATCTACATGATTTACAATAATGAAATAAGCATTGTGCATATGGTGTCTGTACCTTTAAGGAGACACACGCGGCAGAGTGACGCAACTCCGCCGCGTGTGGGTTAATAAAGGGGGCATGTCATGTGAGCGCCAGTGTGCCCGTGGAGCCCAGACAAGAAGCAGTGTGTCCTGTGTGCTCTGTTGGCTGGGGCACCTCACGGGGTGCCTGATGAGCGTCACCGTACAATACAACATTGTCGACGAGGTTGCTCTGCTGCATGAACCTGCGCGACCAGTGCAGCAGTGATTCTTTGAGCTTGGTTCATTAGCTTAATGCCGCAGGGTCAGCAAACATAACGTGGACGGCTGCCATTTTTGGGAACACGTGGTGGAGAAGGTTGCGGCTCCCTCCTGGAGTGCTTGTGTGCCTCCCATGTAATTTTTGGAACCCCCACAGTGTGTGTGTGTGGGGGGTGGTGTTTTGCTCACCTGCCGAAGAAATATAGGTGCTTCTGGACCTTTTCTCATCAGAAGACAAGATGAGGGATGAGGGGAAGGGAGAGGCCTAGTAGAAACGTTTATTTTTTCTTACTCTTTCAAAGTGGTCAGTGGACTGGGAAGAACACGGTTACTGGTCTGTTTTTGAACACTGCTTGGGGGGTAGCTTGTCAGCACGCTTTACGAGTTGCAGCCACAGAAGCTATGAGCGGTGCTTGTGCACTCACCAACATGGAAAACCAGCAGAGAGATGGTATGGTGCATCTGGCGCAAATGCGCAGCCAGGGCCAGTAACCCCAGTGGGAGTCCATGCCAGCTCTGTAAATGGATATGTAAGAGTGCGAAGACCATCCTGCCAAACATGATCCAGGATGGGTATTGAAAACACTGCTTTCCTGCACTTCGCCATGTGGTCAAAAAGGAAACCGTCCTTCTTTTCTTCTGCCGGAATTAAGCCAAATTCCTGGCACACCTTAGAAACCATGGAGTGGAAAGCCCCAATGTCATCTGGAGGCGAGGGTTGAGCAGGACTACCCTGCATATAGTGTTCTGGGCCATCCGTGTCCCAAGTGTCGGCTCTGCGAGGAGATGAAAAGGTGGTGGAACTTGTGTCCCATGGACCAGTGTCCTGGTCTGTGTCTACTAATTATCCCTCTTCTTTCTCGCGTATACGTGGACCTTCCACTGTCAATGTCCTTGTGGAAGTGGAGGTCTATGAGGGGATTGAGCTTGCAGACGTTTTTCTTGGTCCCTAGAGTGATGGCCTGAATCCCTTTGATGCTGCTGACCTGGCGCACCCCTGTCTTTTTCGCAGACATGAATTGCCTGTGGCTGCAGGGGTGGAAGCCTGGCATTGAGTTGTCCCAATAGTGACTGTAGTGTGGAAATGTCAGCGCTAGTAGGATTCGACCCTCCTTCCTGATGCAGCCCTTCCACCCACTCCTCACCTGGTATCTCAGTGTCCGTGAGTTGTTGGAGTCTTTTCTTCCACAGGGCCTTTTTCTTCTGAGGCGGATAGGGTCTGCCTCGGTAGGAAGCCACCCTGACCTAAATTAAGAGGTCAAGGGGGGCCCCTCTACCGGAAGAAACTATCGGGGGAAAAAGCCTTACGGCATAAAAAACCCCCTTTGAGTGAAGTGCGTGGGAGCCTTGGTAATGCAGCCTGGAGGTGAGCCTGGAGATGAGCCTGGAGATGCCGCCTGGAGGAGAGCCTTGAGAAGCCGTCTGGAGGTGAGCCTTGCGACGTAGTAAGCACAGAGGGGGAAGCCACGAATACAGGTAAGAAGCCCAGGGAAAGAGCCGGAAAGCTGACAAGCCGAGAGGGAGAAGAGCATACGAGACAGGTAAGCAGAATAACGGCCGGCAGGGCCAGGGGAGAAGGAAGAAGAGAAGCACGAGGGAAGAAACAGAACGGAGGAAAAACTGAGGAGCGTCTCACCCAAAAGCCTAGCGCGAAGGTTGCAACGCGCAGGCTTCCGGGTGGAAGCGAAGGAAAAAGGCGATTGGTGGCGGAACCGCCAAGACTAGAGCGCTGCATAGCAGTGAGAGGAGAAACGTGGCGGGGCGATTCAATGGCCGCTTAAGCGCCATTGAACCCACTTGCGCCACGGACTTCGGAGTGTGACAGGAAAGCACTTGCAGGGAGAGCAAGGATTGTGGTTTTAGAATGGGATACTGTGGATTTATACTTCCCATTCCCGATGGTGTTGAAGGTAGGTGTCTGAATTCTCAGGTGTGTCTTCTCCTCCTGACGGTAGGCGATCAGAGGGTTTGTCCTGAATAGGAGGCTGGGAAGTACCTTCCTCAGGATCTGAGTCCATGACCCCTGGACACTCTTACTCTTCTGGGGGAGGCTCAAAATCTGAAGTGATTTCTTGCTGTAAAATGTCCTGTGGCATGATGTCTGGGTAATTTATCGGAGATATTCCTAGAGGAACATGCTCTACCGCGTCCCTTGTCAGGGTTTTTTGTATACTGTTGGAGGACGCTATATTGTCCTGTATAGGTAAGTCTGTGGTCTCCGTCGTGACAGTGGTCGACGGGGTTGAAGGCTGCATAGGCTTACTCACGGGCGATTTGTGTGTTTTGGTTGTCGACGAGCTGATTGTTGACGAGTGATGTCCTGTTGTCGACGATGTCATCGGAGTGGATCTTGACGACGATTTGGTTGTTGGCGGGTGTCTGGAGGATGACTCTTGCCCAGAAGAGGATTTGCAAGACTCAGAGGACGAACAATCTTTCTTTTTTGCAGATGACAAAGACAAGGACGACTTGGATCTATGTTTGTCCTTCATCGAAGAGGGCCTTCTCGACGAGTCGGACGTGGGTTTTTTCGATGGGCGTTAGCCTTTATCCCTTGTTTTTTTTCAATGGCATCTTCGTCGACGGGACCTTGTGTTTAGTCCCAGTATGTGACTCCTCACAGCTAATTTTAGCAGGAGAGGAATGTTTGGCCTTATCGTGTCTCGTGGATGATTTTGGCTCACCTGTCTTGTGTTGTTCAGACTTGGATCTCTAACATGATGGCAACCTCTTGTCAGAGGAAGTGGTAGCTCTAACGCTCCTTGACAAACCCACTTCTGACACCGGGTATGTTTCTTCATTGAGGCAACAAATTAGGCGATGGTTTCTGTCCTTAAGGGTTTTTGTAAAAAACCCTGGCAGATGTCACATTCCTCTGGGGAATGATTAGGGTAGAGACAGTAAAGACAATCTGCATGTCTGTCACCCTCATACACATTTCATAGTCTGCAAGTGTCACAAGGCTGGAATAAGGACTTCTTCGGTCCAGATGTCTCACTGGTCATAAATAGAACCGTATATGTAGTCGCGTTTGCTCCGGATGGAGAAAAGGTGATGAAATGTCATTTTTTTTCAAGGAACATGAATAATCTCTCTGGAGAGAAGAATGCAAGGAATCCCACCAGCTCGAAAGATGGTTGAAATCTGAGGTGAAGCTGCTGGGCAGAGCTATACACTCAACATCAAGCCTGGGGCCAAGGTGGTAACTATGGATTGACAGTCTGGACATGTATTTCAGGGCCACGGGTGAGATGGATGAGGAGAGAGCAAGGTGGCCACGTTACTGTACTCGGCAGGCCCGGCGTTCATCACATTTTTCAGTCTCTACAACCAGTCAATGACTCTTATGTGGAGGCCAAGAATGCCTTATGCAAACTTTTTATGCCCCTTGCCAACTGCGACTCAGCGTTTCATCATGTGTAGTGCAAAACAAAAAGACTAATCCCTGGACACGTTTTATGGCGCCTCTGGCGCATGACAGTCTTGTGTGCTTGGAATAATGAACAGTCCACGATCAGGAACCAGCTTATACAGGGCTGTTCGTCTGGAAAGCTCAGGCGTCAGGTGCTGAGTGACCCTGGCCACACATTACTTTGCATACTGGAGCTGGGTCACTGTCATGAGGTGGCAAAAGTAAGGCGTCAAAGATGGACGCAGCTTTTCGGCCAGGAAAGACACAGGAGGTGTGTGCCATTGGCCGAGGAAAAGGGGGTGGAGGTGCTCATTGGTCGACAGGTGTCCCACAAGACAGAGAGGGCAGATCACCGGAGTCATGCCTGAAATGTGGGTACAACCTCCCCCATCCTGCGGAATGTCCTGCACAAGGAAAGGCGTGTGGAAGGTGCAGAACAGTGGACCACTATGCACACATGTGAAGGGCACTGTTACTGGTGGTGGTACAGAGAGGACCGGTCAGGGCAGGATTCCTCCGGCAACAACGCCTGCCCATTATAGCCTTAGTGGACCAGGAGGAAGAAATACTAGCTCAGGAAGTGGAAGAGGACGACGATGAGGAAAATATCTTTTATTTCCAGTGTAAGTGCACTGCCTACCAACATCTGAAGACAACCGAAATGCCTGGTCGATGTAATGGGTCGACAGTGGTACACGGGTTCATCAGTAAATGTGATGGCCAGAGTGCACTATGACGCCATGACTGTGCTGCCCATGTTGCACAAGCCCAAGGCAAGCATCTTCACATTGGGAGGTGAGCAGCCCATCCAATTGTCTGGAGCATTCGTGGCCAGGGTGGAGCATGGCGGCACCTCCATCAAGGACCATTTCTACGTGACTTGACATAAGCAATAACACCCTGCTGAGCTGCGCGTCAGCTGAAGCCTTGGGCATTGTCACTTTCCCCTATGAGGTGTATGTGGAGGATGTCCAAGGGGTTCTCCAGAAGTATGGCCGGCTTTTCGAAGGAATCGACCAGAAGGTTGGCGAACCAATGAGGCTACACATCGACGAGTCCATTCAACCAATGGCCCTCAAACACTGCAGAGTCCTGTTACACCTGCGAGACCTTGTGCACAAGGGGTTGGACAGTTTAGTGTCTTTGGACATCAGAAAAGGTCAATGGGCCCATGCCTTGGGTGTCGCCCATAGCCATCGCTCGTAAGCCAAAGCAACCAAAGCATTCTTCCGGAATTGCTTGTAAAAATCTTCAGTGAGGGCTGGATCATTTTGCTGGGCAAAGGCTAGGTCCGGAAAGATAGTGGGTTTTTCTACCTCCCTTTCTTCGATGTTAGGAGATTTCTCCAGCATGGGGTCTGGCATGGATTCACATGCTCATGAATATTCCCCGTCGTCAGGCTGGGAATCCTCGGTAAAGAAAAAACCAGTATCAGTTTCGTTTCTGATCTGTCTTTCGTAGTAATAACCAATCACTGGTCTCTGCGTCATACTGACCACAGCCAATGACTGCCCTCTACCTAAGCACCGCCTCTGGCAGCCATCTTCAGATTTTTACCGCACGTTCATGTGTTGGGATCCTCGTGCTATTGCTCTCGAGCGTTAGTGCTATTTTTTCGCGTTTTTTCACAAAAACTCGATTCTTTCGGTCAAAAGAGCCTCAAGCTCCACCGATCCTACATCCGATCAACGGGGACCCGTGTCGGATTCGTCTGCGCCCCTCAAGGGTGAAGATTTCGTCGAGCTACACTTCGGAGGACTCCAGAAGCTTCTCAGGCCCTGTCTCGGAGATGGCCCAGGAGAAGGGAAGCTCGACGCCCGGAAAGCTGTTCAGGGTCTGCCCTGGATGCCAGCTGCAGAACGTCTTTAAGGAGGACGAACACTCTTTCTGCCTTTATTGCCTTCATGAGGACAAGACGCACGTGGAGAAGGACTGTGCGTTTTGCGGCAACATGTCGGAACGGACCATGAAGGACCGTCATCAACGTCTCGCCAACTGGCTGGAGGGTAAGAGCCCGTCTGGCGAGAAGAAGAAGAAACCCGAGCGGTCTTCTAAGACCTTTGAGGGCGCCCCGGCGACGGGGGCCCAACATAAGGCTAAGCACCGCGAGTCCGCTGGCACCGGGAGCGCCGAACGGTCGGGCTCTACGGGCGCCAGGCAGGGCGCACCCTCCCCGGCACCATCAACCACGAGCCAACGCTCTGGGTCGGGTAAGAGGAAGGCCGAGCACCCGGCGAAACTCCTGGAGAGGCCCCGGTCGAGCTCTAAGGCAGAGGAGGAGCGTGGCAGTGCCCCCTCCCTCAAGGATAAGGCGGTGAGCGCACCTAAGGTGGTGAAGGCCTTGATCCATCCGACCAAGCCCTCTATCGAGACGGTCGCGGCGGCCCTGGCTCAGCCTGTGGAGGCTGCGCCAGTGGTAGCGACCTCGGGGCCCAGAATCTCCCTGCCTCCTCGGAGGGAGTCTTCTTTTGTGCCCATCAATAGGACCCCCGTGAAACCCCCCGTGGGGAAGAAGAAGGGGGGGCAGGGCGCCGTCGTAGATTCGGCCTCAACCTCAGAAGAGGAGCTGATCGAGGTCTTAAGCCACGGCCTAGGCGTGGAAGAAGGCCTGCCCGTCGGAATGGACCCCGACGCAGGTGACGACGACGACGACATCGTCGAGGATACCGACGGTGCCCCTGCTCGCCCGTCGGATTCCCCTCTGCCAGCGCCGCAAGACAACTCGGCGGCCATTTTGTTGGCCATACAGTCCTTATGCTCCGAGATAAGGACGAGACTGCCGTTACCGACGGAAGAACCTTTCCCGTCGGGGGATCCAGAACCAGGACCTTCTGGTGTTCCCCCTGCCAAGAAAAGAAGGATTCATCCACCACCTCCTTTTCAACCGTCGCGCCCCGTCCAGCCCTCTCCCCCGTCCACCCGAGGGGATGATACGGGGACTGACACGGCACCGACGGGTACGGACGACGAGGCATACGACGAGGATATTCCGTCGTCGCCTCCCGCCAGGGCTTCTCCGCCCGACGAGATCGGATCTTTCCACTCCATGATCTCCAGGGCTTCCGAGCTTTTCCAACTCTGCCCTGAGGAGAAGAAAAAGGAAGGCTTCCTTTATCAGCGGCGCGAGGCCAAGAGGAAGACGGTCCTCGCAGTGCCTCTGTTGGACGACATTTGGAATGAGGGCCTTTCCCTCCTCAAGAACCCTTCCACGACGCCAGCTAGAAGAGACCGGTACGAGAAGAAGTACCGGGTCCCGGACACGGCCCCCCTGTGCCTCCGGGCACAGCCTACCCCGGATTCCGTCGTCTCCGCGGCAGCCAGGAAGAAAGCGGGGGGGGGTGCGGCCTCCACATCGACTTCCCCGCCGGACGGCGAGGGAAAGAAATTGGATGCTATGGGACGTAGAGTCATCTCGTCGGCAGCGACGACGATTAAAGCGGCCAACGCCTTGGCTATCGTGGCTCGCTACGACAGGGAGCTCTGGTACAAGATAGCTCCCCTGCTGGATTTTCTGCCGGACGACAAGAGGGCGGAGGCCCTGGAGATCCTGCAGGAAGGTGAGGTGGCCTCGGACCACGCCATCACTGTGGCGACGGACATCGCCGACACTGGGTTCCGCCAGTTGGGCAACGGCGTTTGCCTTCGACGTCGTGGATGGCTCAAAGCTACGGATTTCCAGCAGGACGTCCAGACCAGAGTCCTGGACATGCCCTTCGACGGGAACAACCTGTTTGGGAAGACAGTGGACGATTCCCTTCAGGCCATCAAGGCGGATACTGAGACGGCCAGGGCCCTCGGAGTCCTGCAGCAACGTCGGACGCCCTTTCGGAGCAGCGGAGGCAAGGGCGCCTCCAGAGGTTCCGGCGGCGGTTTCGCTTCCTACCGTCAAGCGGCCCGCTCGTCGTCGCAAGAGGCCTACAGAGGACGAGGCAAGTCTAGCGGACCCCGCCGTCGTCGCCCAGGAGGTCAAGGCGGCAAGGCCGCGTCCAAGCAGGATTGAACCGGCTGTGGGGTCGGGCCCCCACCGGAGCACCCCGGTGGGAGGCCGGCTGGCGGGCTTCGTCAGCGTGTGGGAGTCCATCTCCACCGACCGTTGGGTTCTGGACGCCCTGGCCCGGGGTCACGCGCTCGAGTTTCAAAGAAGGTGCCCGCGTGCCTCCCCCGTGGCCAGGAAAGAACTTCACGTCCCTCAACTTCTCCTGGAGGTAAAGGCGATGCTCAGAAAGGGCGCCATCGAAATCGTCCCAAAGAGGCTTCGGGGCTCCGGAGTTTACTCGAGATACTTCCGCGTGAAGAAGAAGACGGGAGGATGGCGCCCCATCCTAGACCTCCGACGTCTGAACAAGCTCATCCGCGCCAAGACGAGAGAACTCGCCGTGGTTCACAGGGCAAGGACCGTCCAACTCCTCACGGACCTGGGACTCTTCGTGAACTACGCCAAATCCCACCTGGTGCCCGCGCAAGTCGCACTGTTCCTCGGAGCGAGGCTCGACACAGTGTCCCTTCTGGCCTCCCCGTCGGAGGAGAGGACCAGGACCATCTTGGGCAAGGTGCAACGGATGTTGGTGGCCGACGCGGCCAAAGTGAGGTCCATCAAGTCCCTCCTCGGGATGATGTCTTCCTGCATCTACCTCATTCCCATGTGCAGGCTCCGGATGCGCCCGTTGCAAGAATTCCTGGATGCGCGCTGGATCCAGACGACGGGCAGCTTCGAGGAAAGGATCAAGCTCGACGAGAACTTCCGACGAGCGATACGGTGGTGGGGCACCCGCGCGCATCTGACGGCGGGCATGGACTTCCAGACCCCAGCCCACCAGGAGACTGTGACTACGGATGCCTCCCTGGAAGGGTGGGGAGCGCACACCGAAAATCTGCACGCAAAGGGACTCTGGCTCCCGACGGAGAAGTCCCTGCATATCAACGTCCTGGAGCTCCGTGCAGTGTTTTGGGCCCTCAGGTCTTTCCTTCCGTCCCTCAAGGGCAAGGTGGTGAGGATCTTCACCGACAACACCACCACCATGTTTTACATCAGGAAACAGGGCGGAACCAGGTCCCCAGCGCTGTCCAAGGAGGCGCAGGACCTGTGGCATTGGGCCGTCGCCCAAAGGATTTTTCTGGTGCCGTTTCATCTGGCAGGGATAAAAAACACCATCGCCGACTCACTCAGCAGGGAGCTGCGCTCGTGCCACGAGTGGGAACTACGGCAGGATCTGGTGGATCGTCTCTTCCGACGGTGGGGCACACCACAGATCGACTTGTTCGCGACGGCGACGAACACCAAGTGCCGGAGGTTCGCCAGCAGGTTTCCCCAGACGAGGAGCATGGGCGATGCTTTCTCGTTCCCCTGGGAGGGCCTGTTCCTCTACGCGTTCCCTCCCTTGCCTCTGCTAATCCGGCTCGTCAACCAGCTCAAGAGGTCACGGTGCAGGATGATCCTCGTCGCACCTGCGTGGCCGAGGCAGATATGGTTCCCGGACCTTCTGGACTTGTCAGCGTCCCCGCCGATCAAGCTGCCGGCGGACGCGGATCTACTCTCCAGGGAAGGAGGCGCCATCCTTCACCACGACCCGAAGTCGCTGAACTTGCAGGCCTGGCTCCTGCAGCGCTAGAGTTTGGAGGATACGACATACCGGCCGACTGCAGAGAGGTTCTTGCAAAGGCCAGGGCGTCCTCGACTCTTAAATGCTACGGACACAAATGGAAGAGGTTCTCTGTCTGGTGCCAAGCACAGAAGATTAACCCTCTACGGATTACGGCCCCCCAAGTACTGCCGTACCTGCTGACGCTGGCCAAAGCTGGACTGGCACACGCGTCCATCAAGATTCATCTTGCTGCGATCTCCCGATACACCAGAACCACGGGGCGGACGTCCTTGTGGTCTCATCGTCTGGTGAAAGAGTTCATGAAGGGACTGTTCAGATCGTTCCCGCCGGTGAAGGCTCCGGCCCCGGCGTGGGAGCTCAACGTGGTGCTGACCAAGCTCATGGGACCTCCGTTCGAGCCTCTGCACTCGGCCCCGTTGAAGTTTCTATCGTGGAAAACTGCTTTTCTTGTGGCCATCACCTCCGCACGACGAGTGGGAGAGATCCAGGCCCTTTCCTGCAAGGCCCCGTACTTGACTTTCCACGACACGAGGGTAGTGCTCAGGACGCACCCCTCCTTCATGCCCAAGGTACCGTCGGACTTCCATCTCAACGAACCCTTGGTGTTGCCTGTATTCTTCCCGTCGCCTTCGTCGCCGGCTGAGAGGACTTTGCACTCGCTGGATGTAGCTAGAGCGCTGAAGTTCTACGTGGACCGCACGAAGTGTTTTCGGAAGACGTCACAACTCTTTGTGAACTTTGGACCTGTCAATCAGGGGAAGGCTCTCTCGAAGGCTTCCATTTCCAGATGGCTCTCCGGCTGTATCATGTACTGTCATCGGTTGGCAAACCGACCGCTGCCCGGCCGTCCGAGAGCCCATTCCACCAGAGCGATCGCAGCTACCACGGCGTTCCTTTCTGGTGTGCCCCTGCTGGACATATGCAGGGCTGCTACGTGGAGGTCGACGCACACCTTCACGAGATTCTACTGCGTCGACCGGGATTCCAGGGAGGAGTCCAGGGTCGGCCAAGCAGTGCTGCGCAACCTGTTCGCCTGAGGTGAGCCTGGTGAGGAGGTAAGATGCTTAATGTTGAGTTTGATGCTATGCTTAATGTTGAGCCTTTGCCACCTCCCGTGGTTGTGCATGTGTGTACTGCTATGTATTCTTTATTCATGAGCATGTGAATCCATGCCAGACCCCATGCTGGAGAAGGAACAAGTTACTTACCTGTAACTGTTGTTCTCCAGCATGGGTCTGGCATGGATTCACATGCGAACCCTCCCGCCTACCCCTCTGCGGCTCTTCACTTGGTCATACTGCCACTTCACGTGCTTCCAAATCTGAAGATGGCTGCCAGAGGCGGTGCTTAGGTAGAGGGCAGTCATTGGCTGTGGTCAGTATGACGCAGAGACCAGTGATTGGTTATTACTACGAAAGACAGATCAGAAACGAAACTGATACTGGTTTTTTCTTTACCGAGGATTCCCAGCCTGACGACGGGGAATATTCATGAGCATGTGAATCCATGCCAGACCCATGCTGGAGAACAACAGTTACAGGTAAGTAACTTGTTCCTTATCATCTTCCCCGAATACCTAAGTTGCCTCTTTCTGTTTTTATCTGGCTTGCTTTCTTTAAACTGAGGAAACAAAAATCCTGTGGCTATTTGATCTCCCTGACGTATTTTGAAAGGGATCTCGCCATGATTTTGAAAGAGAACCTTCACATCTCCCTCAAAGTTGGGATCAATAATCCCTGACATCTATCCCGAACGCTAGTTCAGTATATGTGGCTAATCGAATGTAACAGCCGGGAGGGGGTATTAAAACTAAATCTGTAGGAATCATTCCTCTTTTCCTAGGGGGAATAATAGCTTCCGTAATTCCGAAATTGTAGGGTACCCCAATTTGTTTAATTTGAGTCACATCCCACCGCTGACACCATATATAAGGAAGGCATTGTATCAAGAATAGACGACACAAGTGATTACAGTTAATGGGTGTTTATTAAACTGAGTTTTGCAGGTTGGAAAACGCCTAATCTAAACCTAAAGTGAAGATGGGAGCAAGCTACAACTATCAAATAATAAAAAGGCAGTCCTAGTTAAGTTGTGTCAAAATAAAAGGGCTTATACTAAGAAAAACCTATTGCCAATCCTTACGCTAAATACAAAAGAGTGAGAAATGTTTTCAAATGATAAGTCAGTATGTGTTATGACCACTTTGACCTTTCTTGGCGACTCTCCTACAGCCTTCTGGTAACAGTAGTTTCAATCAGCACGGGATTAAACCAGTGTCTTTCGAGTTAGCACACACGTGGTGCCGCTGCCCTCTGCAGCTGGTCTCCCCTTCAAACGAAACAATTCACAGTTCCTTGACTTTTCCCCATGTGCCACTTTGCGACTTTCATTCAACACAGCTTGGTCTCTTAGCGGCTCTCCCCTCGACCCACCAGCTATGATGAAACGCTTGACGTCCTTCTATCTGGATTCAAGGCCGGTGCTACGGTAGCAGGTGTCTTCCTTGGTACTGCTCATCAGCGTAGGCACGCTCCGTGTACTGTTGACATCTGTTGCAACACACTTGAGCTATTGTCTGCCGTTCATACGATTCCTCTGCCGTAGTCTCACAGGCTGGGCTCGGAAAGGTGAAGGTCGCTTCCCTATTTGTTACCCTCTCGGTTCGCGCCGTCTTTCTCCCCCTCTTGAACTGCCGTATCGCGATAGCTGGCTCGTACTGTCTGCCTTGCTCGTACTGTGCTCTCATGCTCCACCTTTTATCCATGTGGGGAAGGGAAAGGGCTGTCAGGTATGCGTGATTCTAGACAATTGGCTGACTCTGCCTGACCCTTGTATTGGGACATGTTAGGTTAACGGCTCTGGTGTTAGTTTGTTGTCTTTTGTGATGTGTGAAAGTGTCTGTGTGGAAAGGGGGAGCAGTGTCTCCAAGTCCTATGTGGTAGGATGGGGAAAAGGTGTTGGAAGAAGGAGGATACTGCGTCTCACCCATCAGTAGTCCACTTCCACTCCCCAAGGACCCCCCATCCAGGTAACCCTCCCTCACTGGTCCACCCCCAGGAACTGGATCCAATAGCGATGGCCATGTCCTGGCCACAAGGATGACAGAGCCCCAGAGACTAGCTAGGGAGACACCTTCAGGTTTCTCACACTACCCAATCTCCACCTCCTTGGAGGTCTGCCCTCCATCATCCATTTTGACCATTGGCTCTCCAGTACCCTCAGACCTCACACTGCCTCAGATCCCCCTCCCACAGACAAGCCCTGTCCCCCAGATAGTTCATCCCAGCTCTCAAAGCGCTCAAAACAATCACATCCTGGAATGCTAATGTCAGGCTGACCCAGCACCCCATAATAGAGCGGCTTATGCGTCTCAGATCAAAGCCTAAAAGGCTGAAATCCAGAAGGCCAAACAAATCTTTCTACTGCAATACAATATATAACGCCCGTAACACCAACAGGGAACTCCACAAAATCATCTCAGAATTCAAGTCACCTCCCCCGCCACACCACACTCCCAAACACTCCCAGCAATGCCCTCTCAGACCACTTCCACAACATAGTAGTGGAGAGAAACAACCCCATTGGCACTAAACTAGCAGAACTCTGGCTCTGATCGCTTACACACGCACCCAATCTCACAGACGCCCAAATGTAATGTAATTCAAAGGGCATTTCTAAGGCATTACTCGTGGTTAAGAAATATGCCTTTGTGCTTGCATCGAGAGCTTGGAAATATAGCTAAAAAATCCTGAGCTGCTGCATGGCATAGACATGGCTATAACTAAGGTTACACGACTCCCATGTAGATTCTGCTAGTCAGTGCCTAGTCCTTGGCCGTGACATGAGGGAAGTGCATGAATGCACGATATCAAAATCATGCAGGATGCACAAGTCCAATTCATGGATTTAGCTTGCAATGGAATTGAACTCTACAGAAGAAGAAAACATCTACACAGATGGCAAAATTGTCAAGACCAGCTCCAAAATCTTTTCCCAACCAATCCTCCTATAGCAGACTGGATTTGTGGTAGAGGTTATTTGGTGGGATTCCTGGCTCCCAAGAATAGAAGTCTGAAATCCCAATCTCTTGGCGTCCTCTTCAGGCCCTAGGAAACAATGACACAGGGAGATCGATCAATGGATCGCATTCCAGTCTGAGGCAGACTCGCGCTACACCGCCTCAGCTGGCAAAATAATACACAGGATTCCAGGGTACTGTTGGCAGGGTACAAGGGCTACCTTCCTCAGTCACCCCCCCCCCCTCATACAGATCTGGTGAACTCCCTTCTTGGAAGAGGTGAACATGGGGGCTACCGGGCCTGTTTTCCCCTCACTCAGAGAGGTCTGGGATTTTATGATTTTATCTGCAAATTTTCTTGTTGACGAAAGAGAATCATACTAGCCTGAGGGCTATACTGGACCTATCATTTTTCAGCCTCCACATTTCCATCGGGTAAATTAGGATAACACCATTCTTAGATCTTGGGAGCCCTCATTCAGTATGACTCGTTTTGTTCAGTGAATCTCAATGATACATTCTTGCACATCCGCCTCGAGAGCCTTACTGGACATTTCTATAGTTCCCTTCCGTGATGATACTTCTGGGCGCTCTATTTAGCCCTGGTTTTCGACCAACTTCAGAAAGTCACACCTACTGCCACTTGGGGAATTAACTTATCACTTTGCTGTGGGACTCTAAAAAGGCTACAGTGCCCCACTCCTCACTCACAGACTGGTGCATATTGGGCATCTAGTGAGCCTTGCCACTCTTCTCGAGATGGCTGCAACATCAGCATGGTGGTTCCTGTGACTCCTGGGCCTTGTGTCCTGTGTGTGCTGTGGGCATTATTGAAGATGAGAAGCCTCCAGTTATTCTTTGCAGCCTCTTGGAGTTAGCTCGGGGTGACAGTCAGACTGAGTTTCCCTTCCCTTGTGCATGGTCTTCTGTGGTGGAGCGCTCAGTAGAACAAGGAGTGGGCACCCCTTTTTGGGAGGCTATCTGCTCGGGGGAAGTGAGGGTAATTTCCACAGAATTGTTTCCGATGGCTTTGCGTGCCATTGTTAAAGAGCTTAACGTTCATGGCCTCTTGGCCCAGCTGGCTCTCTGGGAATGGGTGGTTTTTAACACAACGTCCATCAGGACAGTTCACCTTGAATGTAGAAGCAGGATACCTAAGCCGATTTCTTCACTGCAACCATAAGTGGGAGATAATCACAATGTATTCCGATTAGTGCATCTGTTCACAACCTCACCCAAGAGCAGATGCACCCACTATATTCCTCAGGGGGGCGGTGGCCAGGGGGAAGAGATTGATGGAAGATGCTCTTCTGTTGGATTGGAACAACCTCTTTGCTTATGCTTTCCCTCCAGTTCCTCTGCTTTTGAGGGTGCTCCTCAAATTTGCAGAGAGCAGGGGATTGTTTGTGATCGTATTAGCCCCCATGTGGCCGTCCAGGTTCTGGTTCCCAGATAACTTGGGTCCATGGAGGGAGGGACTGTGACAGCGAACTCCTTCTCCAGCTGCAGGGTCAAGTCCCTCCCGTCCTATCAGCAAGGTGTTTAGACCTGAAGAGCTGACTACTTGTCACCTAGGCGTTTCCAAGGATAACAAGGCCATCACCCAATTCACATGGAAACCATCTATTGCACAAATGAAAGTGGACAAGATTCTGTTATTGGTAATTGGAAAATCACATGAGTCAATGTACTTGCTCCATTGATATGTGCGTTGTAGCTCTTTTAGCAGCCTCTCAAGTTTCAGTAAATTATCACTGCTCCTATATCGCCTCCATACCCGTTTATCGTGTCACCGACAGCACCATCTTCTCGAGCTCCACTCCCATTGTGAGGAGGAACTTGGCATGCCTTACCAGTCTCTGTCCCGCATGAAGGCCTCACCCTATTTAGGACCTTGCACTGATCTGGCTGACAAACATTGTGAGCTCTTATCTTCAGCAATCATGGATAGGTCACTTGGAAGGTGGAGTTGCTTGTCCATCTCCCTTCGGCCATGAGGGTTGGTGAAATTTCGGCATTTTCATCTTATGAAACCTATAGTATTTTTTACTTAAAGTTGTGCTTAGAATGTAACCACCTTGTACCTCAGTGTGGTTGCCCATCTTCCATCCTTCCTTGACCTGCAACGTCCTGCAGAGGTCACAATTCACTGCCTGAACATGGAACTTGTTCAAGTTAGATCTTGACAGAACCAAACTAGATGCCTTGTTTGACACCTCATGCTTCGAACATGTTACCCAAATATCTAAGACCACTACAACTAGGTGGCTGGTTGAAATCTTTGTTACGAACAGCTGAAGCAGCCTCTTTAAAAAGGGTTGCATGCACACTTGGTCAGGGCAAAGGCACCAGCTATCACCTTTCAGAGAAAACATCCCTGGAATGTCTTCAGCTGGATGATTAATTGGGCCAGCCTGTTGGCCTTCTGCAAGCAAGCACTAATGTTTGGACACTGGTTTCAGGACAGATCCAAGTTTTGGACAGGCTACCTGCAAAACATTTTTCCCCATATGAGATGGCTGCTTTTTCCTGGATTGGTTCATGTTATTCAATCTCTCGTAGGTGTGGAAGAATGGGGACAGGATGTAGGAATAAGAATCTGGTACTTGCCTCGGTGCTGTAAGGAAGGCTTGGTATCCACAGTAAGACACTCAAGTGACCACAGTTCAAGGGTGTTTATTGAACTTAAAAAGGGGTTGGACAACGCCTATCTAAGCCTAAGTCTACAGATTGGAGCAAGCTACGACCACCAAATTATAGCGCAGTCCTATTGGTGTCTTGTCAAAATAAAAGGACTTTTACTAATAAACCTATGGCCAATCCTTACCGCTAAATATAAAGAATGTGGGAAACAATGTTACGAAAAAGAAAAGTGTTATATGTCAAGATGTTCAGGCCGTTGGCCTCCCTTGCCCATGTTTTCAGCACGGGAAACGGTGGTACACTTGAGCTTAGCACAGTCTCTGGCTTTTCTAGTACGAGGATACAGTTGACTCATTGGCAACAGGCCCTCTGTGCCCAAGTCTCTTTGTCTTTCAACGTCTCTTCATTCACAGGGCCTGATTCAACAAATAAATGATAAGTTCTTTTCCTCTTAGAGCTTTTCACAAGTACTCAATTTCTTAGGCAATTCACTATTCACCTAGGATCCCCCTCAGCCGGGCTCAGATCCTTTCAACACAATGTTCTTCACCTTGAATCTCCCTCATCCGGTCTCAGATCCTTCTCTTATCACAATGCTTTCAATCTCTGGTGTCTCTGTTCACCCCGGGGCTCGGATCCAGATCCCCTCAAATGAGCTGAGATCTTATAGATCCCCCTCAGTCAGGATCAGTTCAACTTCATATACTTTTTCCTTAATTATCAAAGACTTTCGAATGTACACAGGGTTTTGCTTGATCCGTTGCAGGACCACTTCGATGTCACAATTCTTTACCACTTTCACATTTGCCACCTTTTAGCTGGATACCTAACAGAGGCTTTCGAATGAGCACCCACTTGGAACTGGACCACTCTGTCTACGGTATTGTATCTTGGCTTCAAAGTTCAATCACTCATCTGTTATTTAATTATGTTAGCGTTGCTTACCACATACGCTTCATACACTGTTGTCTTCAGTTTGCACTATGCAATGTTGCTGCTTGCAACCTTGTATTCAACACAGACCGGTCTGGGATCAGTCTCCCCAACTCACCGGCTGTGCTGACTTTACTGGTGCTGCTTTTTTGTAGAATCCAAGCACAGTACCACAGCAGCAAGCGATTCTCCCCACCTTGACTATCGATGCGGGAGAGCCCTGTGTACCCCCCGACACGCAATGCAGGATTCTTCAGCCTTGATTCCTGGTCTTTCGTTTCCTGTTCTCAAAGTTCTTGAAAGTAACGGTCTTTCGTTGTACGGTCAAGGGCACTTCCCTCTTTGCAATCCTCTTGGGTCTTTCCTTCTTTTGCCTTGTATTAAACTGCAGTCTTGGAACTGATGCTTCCTTGTGTGCATGGTACAAAGTCCTTTCATCAACACCTGTTTTTACTACGGGTGTTTTACTGTGGAATTTCTGCTGAAAAAACATTGTGCAATTATTTGGGGGTCTGGGAAAGGGCATATAAAGAATTGGGCGGGGTCGATAATACAAATAATAGGTAAGTGACAGGAGGCTTGAGGGGTAACCCCCAAAAATAATTAACAAAACATTTCGAAAAAAGTTTTCAGCAAACAATCAGCGAAAAACACCCTTCATAAAAACGGGTGTTGATAAAATGACATTAAACCGTGTGCTTTGCCTTGCTCGGAGTGTGCTTTCGTCCTCCGCCTTTTATCCATGTGGGGAAGTGTGATGGAAGTCAGGGGTGCTTGATGATCCTGCCTGACCATTATATTGGGACATGTCAGGTATATGGCTCAGGTGCTAGTCCGCTTTCTCTCACAGTAAGCTGTCTGTGAGAAAGTGTGTGTGTTGGAAAAGGGAGGGGTTGAGTTCCTAAGTATCCTTCATGGTAGGATGAAATAAAGGTGTTACAGGGAAGGGGAAAACGCGTCTCGCCATCCGGGGTCCCACTTCCACTCTGGGGTCCCACTTCCACTCCCCGAAGACCCCTCACCTATGTGATCCTCCCGCACTGATCCACCCCCAGGAAATGCATCCAAAAGCAATGGCGTGTCCTGGCCACCTGGATGACAGATCCCCGGGGACTAGCGGGTGAGACACCTTCAGGTTGCTCACATTGCCTACTGAACTCCTAGTACATGGTTCCCTTTCCTCCCTACATTCACCCACCACCCCCTGTACATCGCTTAGTTGGGCGTTGCTGATGAGCAGGACTGAAAGGTAGGGCTGGTGGGCGGAGTACGCAGTTTTGACATGCCCAACGTCGACACGTGCTTACACAATTTTAAGGGAAAGGAGATTTTTCAGTGCAAAATGGCACTTATCCTGTCCCCATAAAATGGACTCCTCTAGATTTGCAGGAAGGTGGATTAGAAGTACAGTAGTCATTATAGAAAGAAATATATATATATATGGGTGGGCCGTTTACCAGGCGTCCTGCTTTTGTCTGTTTTGCTGTATCCCCAGCCCCCTTTTGCTCTGCACATACTGTGCAGGCTGATTTTACCATTAAAAATATTTTTCACACCGTCTTGTGTGAGCATTGCATTCTTTTTTGGGGTCCTCTCCCTATTCGGGATTGTAGGACCCTTGTGGATCCATGGTGAGTGCGGTCCGTCCTCTTTCCTCCAGTTTCTCTGAGATATATATATATATATATATATATTTTTTTTTTTTATTTTACAAGTAGGTTTCAAATGGTTGAATGGCATCTCAAGCCATCAACTGTTTGGTTGACATTGGCTGAAAAAGGGTGAGCAATAGTGTCTTTCATAATCTTTCTTCTGAAGTCACTATTGTGTGGATTTCTTGACTCTATTGAGAAGTTACATAACACTTTAAACTGGAAAATGAAAATGGTTTCCGCTTCAGTTTGTGTTCTCAACCATGAAGGTTCACCAAATTTGGCATGCAACTGATCCACTCAGATCTGAGCACTCGTGCCATGAACATTTTCATTCTCAAAATCAATGCTAATTGGAATGTGGTTTCCATATTTTGAGAAAAGATATGCTTTTGGGGTGCATATTTTGAGGTTTTCAGTTTCAAATGTTGGAACATCCCTAGCTTATCTTGAAGTTGTGCACCCCTAAGTAATGTCAACAATTGAAGAACCAAACACGAGATCTACCTTTTAAGAAAAAGATAAATATTGTAAAATTCATGTCTGCATATTAGGGCTCCTGGACAACACAAAATAGAAATCTATTACAAAATGTAAAACATACCAATTTGGAAAAATCCTGTCAGCCACACTTGAAATGTCCTTTACAAAAATATAGAGCTCTATTCATACATGCACATTAGGACAATGGGGACGGCACAAAATAAACTATACTCTGCAAACCACAAGATGATATGAACACATACTGTCCCTCCTCTCTCAACCTACTCCCTCACTCAAAAAATTACGCTCCGAATAATACACTTGGAATAACGTAGGCAATACAAAACAGACACTGCATATAACCCTACACCATGACCAACACCAATATGTTCTAGACGCTTTGGATAATATACTTAGGACATTGATTATACATGCAGGATGTTATTAAGCACAACCTTCTTACACAATAGGTGCTACATACAAGCACACACCGTTACCAATCATGATCAAAATAACATGCATCTATTACAACAATAGCCGAACACAAAAAAAGAGGAAATCAGTTGGAAAAAGCAAACCTTTTCCCCATATGCAAAGTCCATACCATTACAAATTAAACCTTAACTCACACTACACCTTTACAGAAGGCACAATATGCCCCAACCAAGAAACAAGGTTTGTAGCGGGGGAAATGCCTTATGTGGCTACACTTGGATTACAGGGTTGAAATAATCACAGGAATAGTATGAGGAAAATCGGACTTCACATAAGTGTAATCAAATAAATAAAGGATAGGCAGCCTCGTAAGCAACCCTTTTAATGGCTTGACACATTTTGCTTCAGACCATGCCTGGTGGCAGTGCCTGTTGAAAGGCATGCTGCCTCGACACACCACATTTAGAACATATATGTGCGCTGAAGACATTTGTTTTTTATCTGGGAAACACAACATAGTTTAACAGAAAAAGGAATAAAAACACAAGGCGATAAACTGATTTACCTGCGATTAAACCACTTGTGTCAAAAAGAAAAGGCCAGATTAAGATCCAGATCCTGTGGTGCCAAATCAGGCATATGTGCACATGACCGCATTTGCTCCATTTCCTCTTCTTGGCTCTACTTGATACTGCATACATAAATTGGATGGTAATGTGAATTAAGCAATCCCACATCTTTCAATGAGAAACTTAAAGCAAATGGAGAAAAATATAAAATATTTCAAGTTTGGAAGTGGGTATTAAACTCAGTAGTATTATTCCATCAAATTCACAAGTGTCATGGAAGAGACATAAAACAACCTTTGGACATAAAATGGTCCTGCATGCCAATAAGGGCCAGTGCATTATTTTCACATCATATTTATTGGATACCAAAACTGTGAAACTTTATTAAATAGTGATTGATAACAGGCACTGACACCTATTTACATTTTCAAAATCTAAAGGCATACCAACCTTTAATGGGCTAGTATTGAAATGGTTAACTTATAGGGTTTTAAAGCAGTCGGCTTAGGCTGCAAGCAGAAGCTGGAGTTGCTGCACCAAAAACAATGTCTATGATTATGATCCAGAATCTGATTCCAAAGCCTTCCATTTAGCTCTTAGACCTTACCATAATTTTTCGTGTGATCTTGCACTTCATGCTGATTTTCAGCGAGTTTCCCAAGGTCAAGCAGTATTGAGTAAATGGGGCAGCCTGGATTATTACCTGGATCTCTAGTTCTAAAGCCATAAACTTCTCTGCATCTCCTTGCTTTCCCTGTGCTACCCAATATTTTTTATATAATGTAGCACGTTATACTGGTGGTCCATTTGTGTCCAAACACTCCCACATCTTTGATAACAAAACTTCAGCTTAGGGAACTAAAGTGTTTTGCTTAAGTTCACACAGATTTGGTCATATGGAAACCACATCTTCTGGTTCCAAAGTCCACAGTTTAGCCGTAAAGCCACATCCTTTTTTAGTCAGTTCTTTTGATGTAATAAAGCATATTTGCACTCTGGGAAGACAGTTTATCCAATGAGAAACTGTCTTTTCACGTGCGTGAATCAATAATCACGGCCCACTCCCTTGCTACTTTGGGTTGGTTTCTGACTCATTTCAGACTATTTGGCTACCTTTGGGTGTCTTTCTTCCCTCCCTCAGGTTTCACCAGCACCGCTATGTCCGCACGGACAACAAATAACTCAGCAGAAGGCAGGTAAGCCCTCCCCTGACACTCTGCCCCAATGATGGTGATGATTTACCCATGATTGCACAATCTTTCTCAAGTGTGGAAGGTGATGAAATTAGAACTATTCCTTTGGTTCCAAACTATGCAACCTATCCAATAAAACATTTTTTATCCTGATCTTCTTTTCCCCTCCAACCGTCCCTATCCACCTCTTATTTCATGGAATTTTCAATGGTCAGTTGGTCATTGTGTGGGGATGATGGACTTTTGTATGGGGTAGAAGGCAGCACTGTCTTGGCCGACTGAGGCTAGATGGATGGTCGGGAGGGGAGGATTTAGGATGCATGTGTATGGTAGGATGGTGGGTGTGCCTGTGGGGATGTGGTTAGTGTGCAGTGCTGTGCCTCAGTCAGGATTACGTGTGTAAATTGAGAATGGAAAAAAGCTTGCAGGGAAACAAGTAGAGTGTGGGAATGTGACTGTGGCAACTGGGTAGGGTAGGGTAGGACGAGGAGATGTGCATGTAGGGTAGTTGGTAGAGTGTGCCAATATGCCCTTGAGGTAATAGGAGGGCTATATAATATGATATTTTATTTATGTTGCGCTCATACACAGGTGTTTCAGAGCGCAATATCTCTAAGGACAAGGGGTGGCAATGGGTGGAATACACTATCGATACAATTAACAACTGTCTGGTGCGATGATTTGGGTAATCTTGCAAACGGCCATTATAGTTAATCCGTTTGGGCATATTGGTAATACTGAATAAGATCAATGATGCGAATAGCCTTCTGCTTTTAATATTAATAATTCAGTGCCATTTGATAATTACCAATTCTCTGATTGTTAATATATATTGCTAGCCCATCTGATGGTCATTATTGCTTTTACCCCCAAAGTCAGTATTGCTAATTCCTTTGATCGTTATTATTGCAGGTCACAATTGCTTGAAAACCCTTATTCCTTATTCTGTCTAATCGCCATGCTTGCAAATTATCTCTGGTGTCATTATTGTTCTTTAAGGGTCAGTGATATGGGTATTATTGGTCAGTGGACTTGTAAACGTGCTTGAAATGCAGAGTTTGGGTTCTAATTTTGATTTTCTTTTAAAAGGTTGGTGAATCAATCACTTTAAACCCTCTTAGAAATGGCCATGCTTGCTTAGTGACCACATAATTAGTGTTAAAGTCAGTCAGTTATACATGGTTTGTGGTAAATGTCTTGTTTGATGGAACATTTTGTAGGGCTGCACATCTATGTAACTGTTAAACTGAGTTGTGTGATGTAGTGGTGTTAGGTTGATTTATACCATACCGCCCACCACTACCACCCGAGGGCAGTTTTCAGGCACTCACTAGGCTCTGCAAGAGAAGAGGGCTGGGTCTGTTAATGAGGATAGGATGATAGGATAGGTTTAGAATCAAGAGGAACTGGCATCTGTGTGCATTGTCTTGCGTGTGGGAGTTGGTTCCATTTGAGAGGCACCGTTTGTTTTAAGTTTATGGGTAGGACTCAGTGCCTACGATCTGTGCTAGTGTTTGTATGGGGAGTGTGGGTCATATGAGGTTGCAGTGGGGTTGTAGCCGTGCAAACTGGTTAATTGTATCCATAAAGGGGTCCAGAGTTATGGATGACTGTTAGTGTTTAATTGTCTTTTATTGGTGTTCATGTGTGTATTGTCAGTGGATTTATAGACTATGTGCAAGTGAGTGTTCCTCGAGGCTACTTCCAGAGTCGCCGAGAGTTGGTTGAGTGTGAGGATTAGATTAGTTCTCGGTGTGTCTGTGTAATGTGCTTCGCTCCTAGTCGTGTATAGCGGCCTTGGTTATGTTGGAGGAGCAGGAAGGAAGGGGGAGTTGCTGTGTACATTGATTAGTTTGACAGTGCTTCTGAAGTATGTCTTTGGTTGCTACTCAATGGTACTTACCCACGTCCTTGGTTGCGGTCTGTCGGCCAGCCCGCCTCCACTCCAAGCATTGAAGCAGACTTCCCCTACAGGTTTTAGTGCAGGGGTTGATTGTACCCAGTGTGTTCCTAGTTCCTCAGCAGGGATTCGTCGGGGCAGTTGCGTTTTTGCCTGTTGTGCGGTTGGCTGCTAAATTGGTGCACAGCTGGTATTATAGCAAATTTGAGGACATGGGGATCTACCGGCGACCCAAGTCATGTGGGTGAGCAATTGTTATGGTGCTGCTTCAATTTAATGAGTGACCTTTCTGGGCTTTCCTGAGTGCATGAATTGCGTGTGATGTGTCTTTCCGTGGGTCTGTCTGTTGATTGGCTGGGTTACACTTTGCAGATCCCTCTAGTTGTGGGATATGACTGGGAGGCGGGGAAGGTGGACGGTGTGATATTCTGGTCCTCCTTGGTTTCACCGCTGTTATCTGTGACCGTCTCTTGGTGTGTATCCTTTGGTCTGCACATTTTTTGTTGTGGCTTCCGTTGTTGTTTAGTGCCTGCCATTGTCTGCTGAAAAACAAGGTCTTTAGTCGTTTACTGAAGGTGATGTGGTCTTCTGTGGTTCTGATTTCTTTGGGCATGGTGTCCCATAGGTTAGCAATTAGGCCTTAGAATGCGGTTCCTCCGAATTTCCTCTTTTCGTATTGTTTTGTCTCCATTTGTAGGTTGTCTAATTTCCTCTTTTCATATTGTTTTGTCTCTATTTGCAGGTCGTCGATTGATCTTGGGTCCCTTCTTGGCTGGTAGCAGCAGATCTTGGCCTGCAATTAATTCAGCTCCTTGTCTGTGTAGGGATGTATGGGCAATGCACAGTGCTTTGAATTTGATGTGTTTTTCTACTGGTAGCAAATGGAGGCTTCTCAAAGCTGGAGTGATGTGGTCTCTTCTGTTTAATCTTAGGAGAATTCTGACTGCAGTGTTTTGAACCTGTTTGAGTTTCTTGGTGAGTCTTTCGGGCATTCCTAGGTAGAGACTGTGTAGTCCATTCTTGTTAGTTTTATCATCTTATTTGATCATTAAAGACTTCTTCCCGTTGTTGTCCCAAACTAAATCTTTTTTCAGGAAACACCTTCAATTTTGCCTTTGTGATTAGGTCAGGTGGGCATATTTTACTGCATCTGCTACAATCTAAAGAACTAATATTCTCATGGAAATCGGGACTTTTTTCAAAATCTACTTATTCAATCTGTGACCATAGGTTTATCCTCTAGTCCTCAGTGCTGTACAGTGCCATGGTAGTTTTTTGTGGGTATGGGTTTGCAATTAGTACCCATAACATAACCCTTCTTCCAGTATGCTAGACTTTAGCTTGATGCACCACTCAAGTTTTCTCTAACCATGCATGAGACGGCTGTCCAGTCCTGATTTTCTTGGATTTCTGATACTTTTAAGCTTTTATTTCCCATTTACAGTTCAGGAAAAGCAGGACTGCATGGCATTTTCAGGCGTGGCAAGGGTAAGCTCGAGACATGCCATTTACTGATATTCACCTCAGCTAATTGGCAGAACTTACCCTAAGCTTACACTTGCCCTGCATAATGGCGATAACTGCATTTTGGAGAATGTTGTTAAATCCACACGTCTATCATAGTTTTGGACCATGCTTCTCGTAACTGATAACCTATCTTTAAAGTATCCAATGCCTTTCACCCATTCTACATGTCCGATATGGCCTTTTGACAGCAGCTAGGACAAATCACACCTGCTTCAAGCATGAGGTCCATTTTGTTGTGATGAAGATAACGCACAACTTAGTCTGTAGAACAACTTGAAAGAGATGACTTATATGTTACACAGTTGAAAATCCTTTAAAATGGCAAGTGTTTATTTAAGAGAACTTAGTGCCATTGATCATTTCATAACTGAAGCAACTGTAAACTGCCATCTTTTCATGGACAAGCATGCACATATGACATTCAGATTAAGACTCTAGGGAGCATCAAACGCGGTTGGATAAAATCGGACTGGGACCAGTGAGAAAGTGAATCTATTTTGTTTATTTGCCCTTTTTCCCACTCCACTGTCCCATGATCTTGTATAATTATTTTCTTATTTTTCTAATTAACGTTTTTTGAGAACTCGAAGTATGTGTCTAGTCGTGTTACTCCCATAGTCACTTCATGGCATAGGGCTTAGTTAATTCAGGTGATTTACACAAAATGCATGCATATTCAACAGGACAAGATGGCACCCACTGTTCTTTACTCGAGAGGTGGGCCACATGGTCTCTTGCACATTGGTATCCGCCCATGCAAGACGACACATGAGGTACACCCCGATGCATTGTGAAAGACACTGGAGACAAGACTTGCACACACAATCCGCTTTTATCCCTCCCAAGGCAGAGGTTGAATGGTGAATGGAAGCAGCCAATCTCTTTGGAGGTTCCATTGTATATTCTAGAGCTTTAATCCTTGTCACTGCAACAGGAAGAACTCGGAACGACTTACATGTACACAACATCTAGAGCCCACAGCACTTGCGCACATTCTTTAACCCGCTGGAGCTTGCTCTTGAGGTGACACGTAACCATTGATTCAAGGACTCTGATCTTTTAGAAAACCTTTGGAGTGATGGATGGAAGTGTTTAAATGAACCATAACCACTACCATTGTTCTGGGCATTGCTTGCTGTGCCATTACAGAAGGGGAAAAACCATTCAAAACATGTCATCCACCACTGTTTAGTTTTATTGACATAACCCAAAGTGAAAACTGTGTTCAGACGTGTGTTCTGAGCTTGCTGTTAATAGAGAACTAAGCTATGCCTCACTCCTGCCCAATGAGCTCCAAGCATATTTGTGGTTTCTGGTAGTCCAGTAAAGAAGGGATTGGATCTAGAGGTTTGGGCTGGACTGACTCTCATTGGGTGTGGGGCTATTTCCATATCTGTCACCCTCCCCCCGCCCACCCCCTCACTGAAAAGGCATGATATGCTGAACAATGATGTGTTGGAGGTTTCCCAGAGCAATGCAAGTGGATATAATTTATTGAAAACCTACCATCCCTCTTCATTTTTATTTGCGTACTGAGCTACACATACAATGCATGGAAAGACAACAAGCATGATGGGACACCCACTCTGCAGGCTAGTCCAAGAGCTTTGCATTCTCAACAAAACCCACCCAATTACCACAAATTTAGTTGACAACTGAATGAAGAAGTCCTGAGCAGGTGTTTTCTGGCCCCTCGTTAATGGTCTCTCTAACTCATTACTGAGGGGAGATCTCTTTGGATATCCTTCCACTCCCCTTCTGTGTCTGTTAACCAAGGGGAACAAGATATGGCCTTTGTATGCACTGTGGAGAGGGTTGAAGTGGGTGTTAAGATCTTAGAAGATGCATTTCTTCTCCCATCAGAAGAACGTTCACACTACAGATTCCCACCCACCACATTCATCGCAAATGGTGCTTCACAAACTTAAATGCAACAGAAAAAGCCATGACTCTGTTGTCCCAACAGTTTCAGGGTATAAATACTGTTATAGTTGATCACCCTTCCACCATTGATTCCTGGTCCCTGTGAACTTCACTTCAGACAGTGTTGGTTGGTCAGAGGGGAATGTAAGTGCTCTTAAAAGTGGGAAGGAGATGGTCAACCGAGTAGCATTTGCTAGCTAGTGGAGGAGGTTCTGCTTCTGTTATATTTCAAAAGACATAAGTTCACTCAATAGTTCTTGTATGATGTTTACTGCTTCAGAGCAGAGTTGGCAACTTCAGTATTCAAACTGGACTCATGATGTCATTCGGGCCTATCTGAATTTCAGTGTTTCCATGTTATTGCCTTTTAAATCCAGTGGCCAAGAGACAGTTCAATTGGCTCTCGATGATGCATATTCAGACTCACCCTTCGGACCCCTGCTGGGATCTGGATGTAGTGTTCTCATCTCTTATGGACTAGAATGTTAAAGTAATGGCTTCCACCAACTTAAGAAGGGTGATTTGGAAAACAGTTCTTAGAGCGATGACTTCAGCCCACAGGTTGCAGAGAATCAAGACATGTAGTTTTGGGAACCTTTCCTTATCTTCCATACAGACAAGTTGACCCTTTGTACCATCCCTCTAGTTGGCTAAGGTGGTGCTGGTATTCCATTTGAACCAGCGGAAATGTCCTGTCCCGTTTCATAGGAGACAGGTTTCTACCAACCCGAAAGTCAGCAAAGCGTTAATGTTTTCTCCCGAAAGGTAGAAAGAAATGCAATGCTCTTCTTAGTGCTTTGAATGAATGAATGAATGAACAAATTAATGAGTATTTTATTTGTAACGCGCTCATACACCAGTGTTTCAGAGCGTGACAAGGCGAGGGAGGAGAAACGGGAGAACACAACAACGATCTTACTAGGCCCAGTGACATTGAGAACGTGCAAGTTCATGGGAAAGGGAAAAGTGCGGAACAGAGGATAACAGATAAATAATAAATAAAACGAACTAGGTAATAGAGGCAGTAAACAGTGGTAGTGCAGCCAGCAGGTGGCAAGTGCTGTGTTTACGGCAGCAGAATGGGTAAGTCTGAATACGTTCAGAAAAAGAAGAAAATGGGGTGGGGGACTGTATGGGTACAGATACAGTCACCAGTGCAAGGGGTGGCCAAGAGGCAGTGCAGGATGGTGGCAGGGTGAGAAGGTACCTGGGCCCAGCGGACAGGGGGTGGCCAGGTGCACAGTGCCAAGAGAGAGCAGAGTCAGCAGGGGAGAGGGGGGAGTGAAAACAGAAGCAAAGAGGAAGTTCTTGAGGTGCTTCCAGAACCAGAGATGGTTCTCCTCAAGTTTTAGAGTGGTAGGGAGGCTATTCCAAAGGAAGGCCCCAGCCAAGGACAGAGATCTACCCCCAGCTTGTTTCTTTGAAAAACGACTGACCCTGAGGAAGTTGCGGGTAGAGGAGCGAAGAGCTCGACAGGGGAGGTATTTACAGAGGGATATCTGAAGGTATTTTGGACGCAGGCCCCAGAAAGCCTTGTGGACAATGCAGAGGGTTTTGAATTTAATCCTTGCATCCACTGGGAGCCAATGGAGAAATTTCAGAGCTGGACAGATACGATCCCAGGGCTTGAGGCCAAGGGCAAGTCTCGCAGTCCTGTTCTGGATTAGTTGCAGAGGGCGGAGGGTAGAGGCAGGTCGATTTAGAAAGATGCTGATACAATAGTCCAACCTAGAGAGAACCAGAGCTTGGGAGACAGTGAGCTTCTGAGGGAAGGAGAGGAAAGGCAGAATACCTCTGAGGAGGCGCAGTAGGAAGTTTTTAGAGACCTCAGCAATGTGGGCGGAGAAGGAAAGTGTGGTGTCAAAGATGACCCCATGGTTCTTAGCCTCGCAGGTGGGGGTAGGAGTGCCAAGGGAGGCCGGACAGAGAGTGGGGGGAAGGGATGGTGATGGTGAGCCGATGAGGAGAATCTGTCTTGCTGGCATTCAAAGATCATTGGCGGCACACCAATCTTGAATGGCAGTTAGGCAATCAGAGATGAGAGAGGGAGAGGAGGTGGCTGAGGGAAGCCTGAAAATTAGTTGTCATCAGCGTAACACTGGAAGTTGAGCAGAAAAAGGCAATGCGGTGGGCAAGAGTTGCCAGGTATTGGTTGAAAAACCAGGGCGAGAGGTTAGACACCTGGGGAACCCCACTAGCAGAGAGGAAGATAGATGAAAGGAAGGACCCAAATGTCATCTTTGGGTGCTCTTCTGGCAAGGCAGCAATATTGAGATGATTTGAGTCCTGTATCCTAAAATTATATAGTCTTTCACCAATCCTCCTCCGCTTCTGTTGGACTAACGACAATCCTGGACTATAAAGGGATCTTTACACGTATTCCGCCTGCTCTTCCAGGAAGGAAAACATAGCACCCTCATCAAGGTCTGAGACCGGTTAGATGGGAGGACAGCTAAAGGTGTCTTTCCTAGCATTTTATCTGGCAAAGATATCTGGCATGGAGTTCTTTTCATCGTCAGTTATGCCTAATAGATCGCTCTTTGGTGTTCATGGGGCCACAACTTTGTTTTTTTGCTTCTCCTTTTTCTTCAACCATTTATGCGGTTTGGTCAAGTTTATCTTCTCTTACTATCCCCCGCACCTCTGTACTCTCAGCACTAGTATTATTTATCACTCTTAAAACTCTTTCATCGGCTCGCTACTCCTTACAACCCCTGTTGATTCTTCTAAAGGGCCAACAATAAGCACTCTTGCATTTCTGTGCTCCTGGTTAGCATCTTGTCCATAAAGGCATCAGCGCTACATGTTGCTGCAAATTCTCTCTGATCAGTGATGTATTGGTGACCTTATCTCCAGGCATTTGCGGCAATATTTGCTATCCTTCCAAAATGTATAATTTTTTTTCTATCTTGCATGGCAACTAAAAAAAGATCTTGCCCATCTGCCTTTGTTAGGAATGTGATGAATGCTGCTAGATAGGTTGACCTTTGGAATGGATTGTGTCCTCCCACGTATTCCTCATCTTATGATAACTCGTTGTCCCCAGCTTCGGGAAAAAAAATGTGCTCTCGGCAGAGGGCGCTGTGCTCGAGGTCATGGCGTCGATTGTCCCTCGACGGACTCCATACTCTGTCGACGTCACCGATGGTATAAATAGCTCGAACCGCGCCCGTTGCTTCAGTTCCGTTTTTCCGATCACTTCGCTATCGAGAACGGCACGCTTCATATTTTCTGTCAAGAAAATGTCGTTTTCAACTCCTTCGACACCCAAGACTGGGTTTAAGGTGTGTAGAGTGTGGATCAAAAATGTTGGTCACTGATCCCCACCGGGTTTGTCTCTGGTGTCTCGGTTCCAGTCACCGAACCGACGACTGCGGTTCCTGCCAATCCATGACCGGGAAAGCTCTTCGTGAGAGGAGAGGTAAACTGTCGGTGGGGAGGGAAGCCTCTAAGAAGGCTACGTCTAAAAAACATAAGAAAGCGACTGATTCGAAGGAATCGGATCGCCATAGGCACTCCAAGAGATCTCGATCTAGGAGTGGATCGAGACACTCTTCGTCATCATCTAAAAAAATGAAGAGGAGACATAGATCTCCCTCATCATCTTCTTCAGAGTCGACCAAAGAAATTCGATGTCCGACAAAATCGGATTCTCCCAGTAAATGGGAAGAATTCCGTAAAAAGATGGAGGTTTTCGAGAACGCGGCCCGACCCGCTCGAAAGAACCTCAAAAAAGCCATACCCCTAAGGTCGCTCCATTGGACAACAAAGGGAAGTCAAAGACTACCATGGTAAAGACCAGTAGTGTCGAGGATACTAAAAAAACTTGAGTCGACGCCAAGCCGTCGAAGACTCTTCGAGAGTCGAGCACTTCTCTGGTGCCATACAAAAAACACAAGTCGTCGAAGGCTTCGACGACTTCATCGACGCCGTTGGCGTCGACCATTTCGGCACCAAAACCAAAAACCTCCTCGAGGTGTCGAAGTCATCTTCGAAGTCATCGAAGACTCCTTCGACAACTTCGAAGGATTTATCATCCCCTTCGACGGTTTGGTAGAAGAAGAAAGGAGATTCACTCCTTTGCCCAGGTCAGACTTTTTTAAGTCCATGTCCTCAATTTATGAGGCATCTGGCTCAGAAGAAGACGAAGTTACTTCTTTTGGAGTTTCTTATGGCACAAAACAAGTTCCTGAGGAAATTATTGACCAGGAATCTAGAATGTGAGACCTGAGTGATACTCTACATTCTGCCAGTGGAAATGACACCTCCCCAGAATTAATGTTTGCCAGACCTGATCCTGCAGAGCATGCAGATGCTGGGTACAGGGGTTTTATGACCAGAGTAATAGAATATATGGGTTGGGGTAACACTTCACCTGTTTTTGAACAGGATGACATGACGGATATAATTTTCAGAGGGCCTCAAAAAGATCCAGTTCTCCCCTTTCACAGGGCCCTTCAAAGGACGGTGGAGAAAAACTGGGATAAACCAGAGAGTATTGCTGCTGCAGATAGCACTTTTCCAAAAAACATAGACCAGCTGGAACGGATCCTGAATACTTAAATAAGCATCCGACTCCAGAAAGTCTAGTCATTCAGGCAGCATCCACATCAAAACAAACTGCATATCCCACTATTCCTCCAGATAGGATAAAAATGTTGACGCATGGGCACGTAAAGTTTTCACGTCAGGCAGTATGGCCCTTACATCGACAAATGTCACCTGTACCCTGGCCAGGTTTACCCATACCCTGTGGGACTGTATTTCGGCGGCGGCTGATCATATTCCGGAAGGCGAGGAAAGGGAAGGCTTCCTGATCTAGTCAAAGACGGGAACGAGGCAATGGGGAAATGTCTCCAGTCTGGACTGGATACTGCTGATAGTATCAGCAGGTCCATGGCTGCAAGCGTTGTGCTACGCAGATTTGCGTGGTTGAGGAAGTCGGGGTTTGCACCAGATGTGCAAGCCAGACTCCTTAACATGCCCTTTGATGGCTCGAGGCTGTTTGGCAGCAAGGCTGATGAAAGCCTAGAAAAACTTCCGACCTCGAAAGCGGCAGCAAAATCGCTTAGCGCCTCTATGCGCCAGCCTCTAAAACCCTATTCCGGCTCATCTTCCTGGAGGGGTCGTTCTTTTCGATACTACTCCTCTTGGGTAGAGGAAGAGAACAGGCTTCTCAAAGGGGCAAAAGAAACTTCCCTCGTGGAGCACGAGGAAGAGGTGCAAAATCGGCCTCAGGAGCGGCATCTGTACCCTCAGCCACTCCTGCAGCCGCCTCCAAATCCCTCTGAGACCTTGTTTTTTTTTTTTTTTTTTTAACTTCTTTTTATTTTTTACAACCTAACGGAAAAGAACAAACCAAAAAAGAACGCATTCCCCATTTCCCTTTTTTCTCCTCCTCCCCCCTCCCTCTCCCAAAGGCTGCCGCAGTATGTACGTAGTCCATCGCCTCCTCGGGCTTGGCTCTAACAGTTGTCGCGTTTATAGCGGAGGGACCGGTCTCTCAGCAGCCTCCTTCCTTTCACTGGGAGTGTCCCTGCTCTCGTCTATGCGTGTGTATGCTGGCCTTTCCAGGTAGGGTTTCCACTGTTCAGCGTCTGCGCAGGCTACAGCCAGGCCTCTTTCCACCCAGTTCTTTCCTGTCTCTGAATCATATGGTGCCCTCTGGCGTGGGCGGGCCAGTTTCCTCATTTCCCGAGTCGCCCTGGTCGCTCGTGTCATCCCCGTTTCTGTTACCTAGCAGGTCTCGTACCAGAGAGTTCCATGCCAATAGTCTGGCTCCACTGTTACTCTCCCCCCTTTGAGTGACTCTCGCCCAGACTGCCGTCTCTGCTATTGTCCATTTTTGTAGGTCGGCCCACCAGCCCTCCTTCGAGGGGCCTTCGCTCCTGTTCCATGCCATCGCTATGCGGCGCTTTGCCAATATTATCATTAAGTCTTTCATTTTTGCCACATGTGACATCTGCCGGTGCCCCCTTGGGAACAGGCCCAACAAGTATGATGCTGGCGATCCCGCTGGCATGTGTATGTCTGCTGTCAGCGCCTTTTCTTTCACCATGTTCCAGAAGTCTGTTATCTGCGGGCACGACCAGAACATGTGCACCATGTCGGCTTGTTCGACTCCGCAACGCGGGCAGCACCGGGCCTGTCCATCTCCCATCCTCGACATTCTCTTGGGAGTCAGGTATGCTCTATGCACTATGAAGAGTTGCAGCTGCCTGATCCTGGCGTTCCTGGAGACCCTTTTCGTGTACCAGAGGACTTTGTTCCATTCCTCTTCTTCAAAGGGTTGTTGAAGTTCCTCTTCCCATTTCATACGTACTCTTAGTGTCTTTTTGTTGGTGATTCCCAGCAACTGCTCATAGAGTCTGGATACGGTGTGCCCCCCTTCGGAAATATCATACCATGCGTCCAGTGCTCCTTCGGTGTCCTCGGGCTCAGGCATGGTGTTCCACCTTTTCTTTATTGCGCAAATTAGGCTATTATGTAGGATGAATTGGCCCTTGTGCATGTCCTGTTCATCTACCAGCGTTTGGAATTCGACCCATTGTCCTTCTCGCCACAAATCCCCTATTTGGGCTACACCTTTGTCTTCCCATTGTGTTCTGTACGTGGCCAAACTGGCCACTCGGGTGTCCACTAGCCCTGCTAGTGGAATATGTCTTGAGCAAGGGTCTCGTATGTCTTGTGATTTCCAAGCTCTTTTCCATAGTGTTCGGCCTAGCTGAACTATGTTGGGAAGGTCTTTGGCTTGTGTGGCCTTTATCCATAAAAGTTCTCTCAGGTGGTATCTCCGGAGTGTTGGCCCAAAAAGTATTGCGTCTATGGAGATTTCTTCCCCTAGCCATCGCACCACAAATTGGAGTTGTGCTGCCAAGTAGTAATGCTCATAATCTGGGAGTTTTATGCCCCCCCACTCGTAGCTCCTTTGTAGTGTGTTTAGTGCCACCCTGTTTCTCCCCTCTCCCCACAGGAAGGTTCTCACCATGGTGTGTAGGTGTTTAAAGAAGGACCTCGGTATGTTATATGGGATGTTTGTAAAGTAATATAAAAGTCGGGGCAGGACCATCATCTTTAGCAGTGCCGCTCGGCCTATCATGCCCAACGGTAAGGTCTGCCAAAATTTCATGGCGTTTTCGATTTTGTTCAGGGCTGCTTGTGTATTACCTGCATGTGTTTCCGTGGTGTCGTGGTAAATGTCTACTCCCAGGTATTTAAAGGTGTTCGGGGTCCATGCGATACCTAGGTGCGGCAATTGGTCTGTCGGTATTGCGCGTAGGCCAGCTAAGGGAAATAGTGAGGATTTTTCTCTGTTGACCACTATTCCGGATAACCTACCGAACGCGCTCAGCGCTTCCAGCAAGTCCTGCAGGTGGGCGCGTGGGTTCTGTATGTAGAGAAGTATATCGTCTGCGTATATGGATATCTGATGTGTTTCCCCATCTATCTCTATGCCCGTGTCCTTGTAATCCGTTCTTAGGAATACTGCGAACGGCTCCAGGGCCAGAATATATAACATTGGAGACAGGGGGCATCCCTGTTTTGTGCCTCGCTCTATGCCCCATTCCTTAGAAACTTGTCTACCTGTCTTGACCCTCGCTCTCGGATCCTTGTATAATAGTTCAATCCATCGTATGAACCCTCGACCAATCCCGTAGTGGGCGAGCGTTCCCAGGAGCCAGTCACATCCCACCGAATCGAATGCTTTGATTGCATCCAGTGAAGCCACAGCCCTCTCCCCTCCCTCTTGGTTTGTCCTTTCTATGACATAATGGAGTCTGCGTAGATTCCAGGACGTGTTTCGTTCCGGTACATACCCTGTCTGATCTGTGTGGATCAGGGTGGGTAGCACTTTTTTAAGGCGGTTAGCCAATGTCGCCGTCAGGATCTTGGAGTCCTGGTTTATTAGGGAGATCGGTCTGTAGGAGCCGCATTCGAGGGGTGGCTTTCCTGGTTTAAGGATGGGGACTATTATCGATTCTGACATGCTTCTCGGGAGTCTTCCTTTCTCATATGCTTCCTCTAATGTTTCCAGCAGTCTCGGGGCTATGTCGTTTTTGTATTGTTTATAAAATTCGCCTGGCAACCCGTCTGGCCCCGGAGATTTCCCTGTCGGTAACCGGTTAATCACTTCTGTTAGTTCCTCTACAGTGAGAGGGGCTTCTAACATTTGGGCCTGTTCCTCCGTCAATTGTGGGAGGCTGATTTCCGCGAGGGCATCCTCCAGGTCCCCCTCCTCCGCTTCCTGGACCCTGGAGTATAAATCCTCGTAAAATTGCGAGAACACCTCATTTATACCGTCCTGGGATCTTATCACCTCTCCCTGTCTATTTTGGATTGCGTTGATCGGTTCCCGCTTAGTATCCTGTTTGGTTAGCCAGGCCAGGAGTCTGCTGGGCTTGTCCCCTTCGGCGTGTAATTTCTGTATATATTTCCCATAGTCAAGGCGCCCTAGTCTTTCCCAGGTCTCTACACACTGTTGTCGCAGGGTGGTGAGGTTCCCCTGTTCCGCCCCCTTCTCCCCCGCCTGCTCCTCAGCTCTCTCGATTTCCCCCTCCAGCTCGTCTAGTTGCGTTAGGGTTTCTCGCCTAAGGCCTCCCATCTTCCCCATCGCCTCACCTCTGACCACCACCTTGAAGGCCTCCCATACCGTGCCCGTGCTTTCCACACTACCCGCGTTATGCTGAAAATAATAGTCTATTACATTTTGAATGTATTCTTGGAAACCTCCATCTAATAATGCTTCTGCCCTTAATCTCCACGTGGGTATAGGGGCTCTCCTGTGTGTGTGCTCCCATGTGATTCTCAGGGGGGCGTGGTCAGATAGGGTTCGCGCATGTATATGTGCCTCAGTAAATTCCCCCAGTGTCTCCTTGCCCGTGAAAAGGTAGTCTATCCGTGTGAATGTCCCATGTGGGGCACTGTAATGCGTGTATCCCCTCTCTTCCCCATGTACCTTCCTCCAGATGTCTTCGAGCTCGAGTTGGTCTAACATCTGTCGTAGTGCTCTCGCTGGTGGCGCCGCTCTCCTGTGCTTATTGTCCGACCTGTCTAGCCGGGGGTCTAATGTGCAATTGTGGTCGCCCGCCCAGATCATCGTGGCATTCCTGTACGGGGCCAGCCGGGGCGGGAGTGTCCTGAAGAAGGCCGTCGCGTAATGATTGGGGGCATAGGTATTCACCAGGCATATCTCCCGGTTTTCCAGCATCCCATGGACCATCAGGACCCTGCCTTCCGCGTCTTTTTCTTGGTTGATGAGCTGGAATGGGATTCCGGGAGCGACCCAGGTCATTACTCCCCTTGCGTAATTGGAGTATGTTGCGCTATACATCTGACCACCCCATTTTTTCTCTATCTTGGCTTGTTTTGCGGCCGTCAGGTGTGTCTCCTGCAGCATTGCAATGTGGGTCCTTGTTTTGTTCAACCAGGTATATATCCTCACTCTCTTGACATATGCGTTCATCCCTCTGACGTTCCACGTGACAATCCTCAGGTCGTCTCGGTCCTTATGGAGACTCGCTCTAGAGGCCTATTTTTTCCCATGGGCCTGCTCAGTGTTCCATTCCCTCGATTTACTCTTGCCAGGAATTTGTATCCCTTCTTCTGCCTGTTGGAATTTAAATAGTCTGTTCGTCGGCTCTCTCGGGTCGGTTCCCCTACTGTTCGCTGTATTCCGTTGTTGACAGTCTCGTTTCGTGCTTTTCGCCAGCTCTCTGCTTGTGGGTGCTGCTCCCTGTGTTTGTCTTCCATAATGATTCTTTGTGTATGACAACTGTTATTTCTCCTTCTGCTCTCCTCTTTTTCCTGCGGGCTTAGCCTTAACTCTCCAACTGCTATAACTGTTAACCAAAAGAACATCAACAAACGCCCAGCCTCCCTCTCCCTGCTCGGGCCCCACCGCTCTCCAGGTGCCGTCTTCCTCTCCTTGGGCCTGCCTGTCGCGGCGTAGTGTCTCAAAACTGACACTATAAACATTGTCATAACTGGGGTTCCTCTGTGGGTCTTGGCGGTTCCGCTTCCCTGAGTTTCTTGCTCCTCCTGCAATTCTCTTTACTGTAGGCTTTTCAACTTGGAGGCTGTCGGTCACCCTATTCCGGTATTTCACGGCAGGGTGTCCCTACTGCTCTGTTGCTGTGGCGTTGGGTGCGCATATCGCGCTTGGTTTCACTCTCTGTTTCGCCGGGGGGAGTTTCTGTTTCGCTCGCCTCCCTCTGCCAGCTGCGGAATCCCTTGTTGGTCCATCCACTCCTGGGCGTCAGCCGTTGTCTCGAAGATCTGTGTCTTTCCGTTATGCAGTATTTTAAGTTTGGCTGGGTACAGCAGCATGAATTTCACCCCTGCCGCTCGAAGGCGCCCTTTGGTCTGCCAGAACTGGGCTCTCTGTCTTTGCACAAGGACCGTATAGTCTGGATACATCGTTATCTTGGCCCCATTTCTTGTTATGCTCCCTCCTTCTCTCGAGAAAGTCAGGATTTTTTCCCTGTCCTTAAAGTTCATGATCTTTGCAATCATTGGTCTCGGTGGTGCTCCTGGGCGCGGTTTTCTGGTTAGCGCCCGATGTGCTCTCTCCACTACAAAGCCCTGGGACAGGGTCCCAGCTCCTACTTCTTGGATCAGGAGGTTCTCAATGTAATTCGTGGGGTCTCTTCCTTCCTCCCCCTCCGGCAGCCCTACTATGCGTACGTTATTACGTCGGGCCCTGCTTTCTGCGTCTTCCACTCTGCGTTCTAGTATATTGATTCTCTCTATTGCTTCTGACATTTGTGTACGCGAGGTGGATACTTCCGCTGAATTGCTGTGCACTTGTTGCTCTACTGTTGTCATCCTCTCCGCCAGGTTCCTCGTGTCTTGTCTGAGGAGACCCACATCCACCATTACTGCATCTAGCTTGCCTTCTATTGACGTCTTTAGCGCCTCTATGGCTTCCAATATGCTGCTTTCCACTTGCCTGATCTCTCCTTGCGTGACATATGGCTCTGGCGTGTCTTTCTCTTCCGCCTCATGCTGCTGGTCATCACTCTTGCGGGCAAATGTCTCCATGACAGTCTGTCTCCCTCTGCCGCTCTTTGGCTTGTCTGGCATGTTGATACCTGCTCGTCTCGGCCTGTAGTGGAGTCCTACTTGCCCGGGGTCTGCTTTGCGCTCCGATGGGTTTCTGCGCAGTCTTCGCCCTCACTTCCTGCGTGTGTTGGCCTCTAAAGAGCTTCTTCCTTCTGTCTCTCTGTATTTGCCCTTCCACCGTGTCTCTCTGTGGTATTGTCTTCTCGCACACCCGTGGGTGCTTGCGGTCTATCTTACCGTGGGGCGGTTCTTCCCCTGGTCACTGCCCCTGTCCTGGCGTTATAGCGGGCGGCCAGTCTTACCAGCTGAATTTGTAGCTCGTGCTTCTATTGAGGAGCCGCCTCAGGGGTTATTTTACTCTCTTACTTATTGTCCTGAGGCGGCTGGCTGGGCCGGGGTCTGCTTCTGTGTGTGTCTTCTTTGGTTCACTTCCCTGTCGTTATGTCAGCGGCCGCCTCTTGGCTCTGCGCCGTCCCAGTGCGGCCTCAGCTCTCCTCGCAGGCTCCGCTTAGTCCTCGGTCCGGGTTCGGGCTTTGGCGTCCCGGTCGCTGCTGCGCCTCTTTCCCCTACCGGGTCTCCGTTACAGATGCTTGCCTCCGCGTCGGCAGGGGAGGGCTCTTCTTCGGTCCGACCTGTGGGCCGCTTCTCATTTCTCGCTGCGACTCTGCCCGCTCCAGTTCCATGCAGTTGGTACTTCGCGCCTACTCGTCTCTGCGCCGTCCCAGTTCGGCCGCAGCTCCCCTCGCAGGCTCCGCTTGGTCCTCGGTCCGGGTCTGGGTCCGGGCTATGACGTCCCGGTCACTGCCGCGCCCCTTTCTTCCGCCGGGTCTCTGTTACAGTCGCTCACCTCCGTGCCGGCAGGGGAGAGCTCTTCAATCCGATCTGTGGGCCGCCTCTCGTTTCTCGCTTCTCGCGGCGACTCTGCCCGCTCCAGTTCCACGCAGCGCGACTGCTTGCAGTGCCGTCGCGGGCTCCTTCCTCCGCCTGCTGCAGTCGGTACTCCGCACCTACGTCGCTCGGAAAGTATTCCGGTTCTGCCGGAGCTGGGTGTTGGTCGGCTGCCTCCCCCGTCGCCTCCGGTCTCTCCCTTCACCTCCGGTCCTTCTTCGCGTCCTCCTTCGTGTCACAGGACGCGGGTCGTGGTCTCAGTGTTGTGCGCCCGCCATTTTGTTAGTGTCGCCACGCATCTCTCCCTCTCCGTTTTCGCTCGTTCCAGCTTCCGATTTTTCTCGGGTCTTCCCCCGTATGCGCCCTGAGCCTTCCGATGCCTTTCCCTGGCGTTCGTTCGGTCTTCCGACGTGTATTTCAGCCTTTTTTCAGGATCATTAGCCGGATCGAGTGGGAGCCTTTCAGAGTTCGCTCACGCTTGCATGGCCGCCAAGCCACGCCCCCCCTCTGAGACCTTGTTGGACAAAACACCAGTGGGAGGCAGGATCTCCCAGCATCTGAAGGAATGGCGTGGCATTACCTCAGATGCTTGGGCACTGGAAACAGTAGCCCAAGGTTACTGTCTCCTCTTTGAAGCCCAAGGTTACTGTCTCCCCTTTCTAAAAAGGCCTCAGAATCATCCACCGGGAGCCAACTACATCAGAATTCCAGATCCGCTCCTGTTGCAGGAAATTTTAACCCTGCTAGAGAAAGGTGCCATAGAACTGGTACCTGTAGGGGAGAGGAACAGGGGTTGGTACTCCCCATATTTTCTCATTCCAAAAAAGGACAGAGGACTGAGACCCATCTTGGACTTGAGAAACTTGAACAAGTTCCTCAGGAAGGACAAGTTCAAGATGGTGACTCCTTCTCAGATCCTTCAGGCTCTCCAACTCCAAGATTGGTTGGTATCATTGGACCTTCAAGATGCTTACTTTCATGTGCCAATCCATCCAAAGCACAGAAAGTACCTGAGGTTCACAATTGGCAATTCTCATTATCAGTTTCGAGTTCTGCCATTCGTGTTGACCTCCGCCCGAGGGTTTTCACTAAACTGTTGGCGGTTGTGGCAGCAAGTCTCAGGAGAGGAGGTATTCACATATATCCCTACCTGGACGACTGGTTGATCAGAGCAAGTTCTCCAGAACAAGCTCAGGAACATCTTTCGGTCACCTGCCACTTCCTCCACAAATTGGGCTTCTCCCTCAATTTCAAGAAGTCCCACATGATACCATCCCAGAAGCTCCAGTTTATCGGAGCAGTCTTTGACACTTCCTCGGGAAAAGCCTCACCTCCCGAAGTGAGAGCTTCCACATCCAGCAGATGGTAATGAAGTTCCAGAATGCCCAACGTCTACCGGCCTTCGATTTTCTCAGGTTGCTCGGCCTCATGGCATCCTGCATTTTCCTAGTACCAGAGGCCAGGTTGAGAATGAGATCCCTTCAATGGGCACTCAGAACTCAGTGGTCCCAGTTCTCAGGGAATATGTCAGATCTTCTGCAAGTCCCGAGCGCAGTTGCTCAGGATCTTCTATGGTGGGCTTGCAACAACAGCATTCTCAAGGGAGAGTCTTTTTGGCAACCATGGCCAGAGATAACAGTAGTGACGGACGCCTCGCTCACAGGGTGGGAAGCACACACCAACGATCTGACAATCGGCGGTCGTTGGTCTCCATCGGAGTCCAAACTACACATCAACCTTTTGGAGCTGAGGGCAATCAGACTAGCGCTGAAGGCCTTGCTGCCCTCTGTACAGGGAAAGAATGTCCTGATAATGACAGACAACATGGTGGCCATGTACTACCTCAACAAAAGAGGAGGAGTAGGGTCACTACCACTGTGGAGAGAGGCGATGCAGCTATGGTTCTGGGCAATACGAGAAGGAATCTCTCTATCGGCAATTCACCTAGCCGGAGAGAAGAGCACGGCGGCAGATGCTCTGAGCAGGCAGAGCACGGTCTCTCACGAGTGGGAGCTGGCTCAGGAAGCCCTTCTGGAGATCTTTGCCCTTTGGGGAACCCCTCAAGTGGATCTGTTTTCCACCGCGATCAACCGGAAGTGCGATCAGCACTGCTCAAGGGAATTTCCTCAAAGAGGAGCTCTGGGAGACGGATTCGTAGTGGTTTGGAAGTTTCCACTGCTGTACGCGTTTCCCCCAGTCCCTGTGATTCCTCAAGTAATCAGGAGGTTTAGAAAGTTCAGGAAAACCATGATCCTAATTGCCCCAGATTGGGCCAGGGGGACGTGGTACCCGGACCTTCTAGACATGTCCATCTGCCCTCCAATACGTCTTCCGCAAAGAGAGGATCTTCTCTCGCAAGAGGAAGGTCGGGTTCTCCATCCAGAGGTCAAGACACTCAACCTTCACGCATGGTTTCTGAGAGGTTGAGATACAAGGATTGGGATCTTCCGTATGACGTAATGGAAGTCTTGCTTTCGGCCAGAAGGCCAGCAATAAAATCTTTGTATCGATGTTGCTGGAACAGGTTTAGTAACTGGTGCAAAGATAAGGATGTGGACCCTTTTCAATGTGGCACTCCAGTAGTGCTCTCTTTTCTATTACATCTAGCCGATCTGGGGCTCCAGATAGAAACAATCAAAGGATACCTTGCTGCTCTGTCCATTTTCAAGCGCACCTCGGAAGAGGTTTTATATTTCAAAATACCACTAATAATTAAATTCTTAAAAGGACTTACTAACGTATACCCTCCAATAGCTTTTCATTTCCCAACTTGGGACTTAAATTTAGTATTACAATTCTTGACTTGCATACCTTTTGAGCCTCTGCACTCCTGTCCCTTGAGGCTTTTAACACTAAAAACTGTCCTTCTTGTGGCCCTATCATCAGCCCGCAGGGTTAGTGAACTTCAGGCTCTCTCATGCAAACCACCATATACTATTTTTTTATAAGGATAAGGTAGTCCTTAAAGTTAAACCTTCATTCTTACCAAAGGTAGTTTCGGACTTCCATTTGTCACAAAAAATAGTACTACCAACTTTTTATCCTCCTCCTCATTTGGGCAAGGAAGAGGAGACTGCACGGACTAGATCCCAAGAGGGCTCTTAGTTTTTACATCTCAAGGATGTCTAAATTGAGACAAGATGACCAACTATTTGTGGGTTATACTGGTCATAAACTAGGCTTATCTGTAACAAAACAGACCATATCCCGCTGGATCATTTTAGCCATAATTCAATGCTACAGATTAGCAGGAAAAGACCCACCAGATGGGCTTCGTGCCCATTCTACAAGGGGAATGGCTACTTCTGCGGCTCTAAAGAGGGGGGTCCCGGCAGCAGATAATTGTGCAGCTGCAACTTGGAAAATAATGCATACTTTTGTCAAGCATTACTGCTTGGATACTGCCTCCTCCAATGAGGGATTATTTGCCAAGGCAGTTCTGCATTCTGTTCACGAAAACTGAAACTAGTACTCCCGCCTCCAAAATTGTCACTGCTATGGGAGTCTATCATAAGATGAGGAATACGTGGGAGGACACAATCCATTCGAAGAACAAGTTACTTACCAACTGTAACATTCTTTCAACTGGATGTTCCTCCCACATATTCCTCATCGACCCTCCCATCCTACCCCACAGTACAGTTTACGTTTTCTTACACTTTCCTCTCGCGATGAGTGGATCAGTTATGGGGCACGCCTGGATGTTCCTCCTATGTGTTTCATCGAAAAAACAGAACTGAAGCAACGGGCGCGGCTCAAGCTATTTATACCATCGGTGACGTCGACAGAGTACGGAGTCCGTCGAGGGACAATCGACGCCACGACCTCGAGCACAGCGCCCCCTGCCGAGAGAACATTTTTTTCTTCCCGAAGCAGCGAAGCTGGGGACAACGAGTTATCATAAAATGAGGAATACGTGTGAGGAACATCCAGTCGAAAGAATGTTACAGTTGGTAAGTAACTTGTTCTTCTTTCCCAAGCTATTCAGTACTAAAGGTGTTAATAATTTCTGGTTTAAATCTGTCCATCATATATAGTTTAGAAAAATACTCATATTTGCAATAAAGGTAATGGTGGGTTAGTTGTCAGACGTTTCCCAATTGGCCTTTAACGGGTAATGCTTGTCCCAATACGACCTGTAGTCTGTGAGTCCAATTGCAGTGTTAACCAGTAGCTGATATGGGAAGTCTGCACATACCAAGTAACCGATAAGGCCAAGGCCAATCCGGTTTAAGTGAAGGCATAGTTCTTCTATCTGCTCACTTTCTTTTGCAGGGTTTTTACAACATATTTCAATGGTTTTATGTAAAAATGTCCCCAGCAAAATGTAGACATGTGAAAAGGTTGCCAGCAAAAAGTTGTATTAACAAAAGTAGTCATTCAATACAATCAAGCCAGTGTCAAAATGTTACCAGTAGAGTAAGGTCATCAAAAAGGGTGTTTTTAAATGCACACATGTGCAAGGCTGTAATCCTAGCAATGACCCAAACCCTTAGTACAACCCCCACAATCACCCTAACTCGGTTCCTAAACCTTCCCCTAATTCTAGTCCCTATCCTGAACTCTTCCAGAACACTAAACCTTCAGCGCGCTAAAGCATTTTATTTGCATGTTGGGCAATACAGAATCAATGGAAAATGAATAGTGAAACGAATTCCAACCTCATCACCAGCTCGCCACAAATGACATATAGCCCTTGCCCTAACCCAAACCCAGTGTAACTCTTAACACTTACCCTAGTGCTTACTTTGCTCTAACCACTAGATTTATCCGAACCCCTATCCTACTCCAACATCACCAACCCTCACCAACCTCCCTATCACTTTCCTTAACACTTACCCAAACCATTACTCTGTTAGCCCTAGCCTTAGTATAATTCCTACCTTAACACTCACCTTGACACTTGATCGATCCTAACGACTAACCAACCCCAACGTCAGCAGCCCTGCAGAAACCACCCATCCCCCCTAACACAACACTAACCCCTATCCCTCCCCTAACCTCTATTCAAACCCTAAACCGGGATATCACAAGCCCACAAAACCCTCCTTAACTCCCTTACAGCACATTTTTGGCTACTTTCAGCTGCATGTTTTTACTAATAATTAGCTTGGAAACTTTTTCACTGCAGAGCTATTTTCAGCACGACTTTTGCAGGCACTACATTTTTGCTGGCAACATTTTCACTGGATACCATTCCAATAAATTACTATATCATGATGATGTGGCACACTGAAATTATGGATTTTGAAACGCCCTGTCGCTGCGATTCCAAACCCCCCAGAAAGTAAACTTAAAAAAGCAATCCATATGCTCTCCAGTGGGCAAAGAAAATACAACGCCATATCGTTCCTCCTTCATAGGATCCATTGTCTTCTTGTACATGAAGGAATATCTTAAGATCCTGTGTGTACATTTCTAAATGGTTTGTTCTAAGCTGATTGACTTGATAAGCGTTTTTTTTTTTACTGCGGTATAAGTATTCATGTTTTTTCACCGTTCAGCCAATTGGGTATAAATCCATATGTATTCACCCACCCTTTCTACTTGGACTTTTCCATCTTCTAAAATCTTACCAGTTTAGGCAGTATATTTTGCCTTTTTCATTTCACTACTTTCAGACAGATTTTCTGCATAATGGATGCTGCAAGCCAGCTTCTTACAAAGTTGATTCCTTTTGAATGAGAAAAGTGCACAGGACAAAAGGAGGCATAGGCATTCGGTATCTGGATATGATTCTGCACGCAGCTGCATCGGCAGTGAATCATTGAATTTTTTACAATGTGATGAACTTCTCCCATTAACTTTAAAAAAAATGACATTTATTAGGGCCAACTTAAATACAATTTTGACAAAGGAAGCCATTCTTTTGAGATTGTTTTGTTTTATGATTTCCAGTTGTCTCTTGGGGCAGAACATATCCACATTCTTTGCTTTCTGCCAAATATAAGTAGTTGCCAAAAAGTGTCGAGAATCAGTAGAAAATCTGTTTCCTTTGTGAAGCTGCCCATTTCCCTGCCAAGGGCTTTTTGGCAGAAGAATCACAGTGCTACAATCAGACTTCAGAGCTTCAGTTTTCTTTAAAATGATACTTCATAATGAAACCTTTAGTGACAGTTTCTAATCTGAGGCCAGGCTATTTAACATTTGCATCAGTGCTAAAAAGTGGAGCAAATGCACTTAGCATCACATTTGCTGCTTGCATAATATGGAATGGAGCAAACAGGGTTTTCCGCAATACAAATTGTATTAAGGTTTTGCCCTGGAGTAAAAAAGTATGAATTACTGGATCATGGCACATTTTCTCTAGTCCCTACCATGCTAGTAGAGAAAATTGGCAAAATTAAAACTAAAGAACTAAATTTCTGAAATCTTTGTGTAATATACACTGAGGCATGAACCGTTAGCTCCATTCTGTATTGCACAAGCAGCAAAAGTGGTACATAGTGCGTTTGTGAAATTTCTAGCACTGCTGCAAACATCATATAGTCTGTAAAGAAGTATTGGCTTTAGAGGGCCGGTCAATCAAGGCGACACAAATATGTTGAACATAAAAAATAGTTTTGCTCAGGTAAAATAACCAATTGTCGCGTCTTACTGAGTGGTGGTTAAAAAGCCAAATAAACCACTCTCGATGAATGTATTTAAAGAATACTCAGATAACAGACTGTGCCAAAATAGTGTTCAAAATTGTATTTAATCGTAGATGCCCTTGGTGATGATACGTGTTTCGGCTTTTAAAAAGCCTTTTATCAAATCAGGGCTTGTTTCTCAATACAAGTCAGTCTACAATAATCACAAATGGCATTCAAAAATAAATTCCACTTATGTGCAAATCATAAATAAAGTCCAAAATATATAAATGCACATTAAATGTTTAAACCACGTGACAACAAATATGTTGATTCACATATTCACATTTTGAGCAATAAAAACACTGAAAGCAGGGGTTGGTGATGCGGAGGTTTTGTTAGGTTAAGACAGATGCAAAAAAAAAAACGAAAGAGAAAGGGGAAACAAGACAGAAAAGTTGGAGTAAGTTGAGCCTTGTAATATGAACTTTTGCATAGCTATCTGTTCAAAATAGATATGTTATTTGACCTTCTTGTGTAAGTCTCGGATAAGCTCTTATGTTGCCGCTTTCAGAATAACTCGGTTGAATCCCTGTATGTGACAGCATACATTAATGGATGTATAATAGACATTTCTACTGACTAGAAACATCGTTCCAGTCTAAGAGTGCTGAAAGCGCATATAGTTTCAGACATTATTTAGCCTCCTTGACTATATGTATTGCACCTAATTTGTCCTCTTGCATACTGAGAATAAATTAACTTTTTGGGTTATTTCGCTGTTTAGACCAACTCCTTAATGACAAGTGGATGAACATTAGTCTCATATTCATCATTGGGCGGTACTAGAAAAACAATGTACGTCTTATTGAAAGCTACTCGAACAAGTTTCATCATTGTCTAACTTGGCAGCTTTACGTGCGCTCTGCCAGTTATAACTCAGCGCTTTGAGATTCAAGTTTAAAGAGAACTGTAATTTGCTGACGGTCTCTTACCGTTTGTTCTTATCCGATCCCGTTAATCTGCACACGTCGGCTGCTAACTGGGACACCTAATCATGTCAAAGTTGTGTATTTAATGTTGTTACGTCGTCATGGTAACATTCCCTCTGACGTCTGTTTAGTTTCTAGTTGCGCTAGAATCTGACTCGCGCCATATTTTGGGGCTAGCTTGTTATATTGCCAATGATTACGTACCTAAAGTTCCCCATTCGTTTAGGGAATATATTAAAGAAATAGTTATATCTGATGAGTATAACTGTTCATGGTTGATGTTGCTTTCGTACATTTGATTAACACATGGTTCGCTTAAGTCTTTTCATGCGCAAGGACAATATTAGTCCATATTGGATCAAAAAGTAAAATCATCATATAGTCTGTATTACAGTGTTCTGTTATTTCAAAATGTGATAATTACAGATTATAATTAATTGGGGTTCTTTTATAATGTTACTGTTTTTTTAAGAAGTGTTGTCATAAGGTGTTATTATTACTGCATAGTAATCTGTTTTTTTACTTGGAATTAGTTAAGGGTTGAACCTCCCCTGTTGGAACTCAAACCTAAACTGCAATTTTCTAACAGATCTGTAATCTGAGCACTTCACTTAGCTTTCATTTTAAAACTGTCAGATAACCATTCCAAAAGAATCAAGATGAAGACCCTTTTATCCAGCTAATTCAACTATTTACTGGTTCCTGACAGGATGATCAAACTAGTTTGTGTGTGGGCCCTTCAGGACTAATGACCCATTGGGACTTCAGGAACGTGTTGTGGGCTTTGGTTACTTAAAACAATTCAATTGAATGTGGCGCGAGCCGGGCGATGGAGAGAAAGTGCTCAATGGTGGCAACGGTGCCCGCTCCACCAGCTGAGCTAGGAAGGCAGAGTAAGAAAGAGTAGCTGTCCAGCAGTTGGAGTGCATGCAAAATGATGTGAGCTCTCGAAGGAGACCTCCACACCAACACAGTAGGGGTTGCCAAGATCCTCCATCCTCATTTTCCAGCCAGAGGCCTGACCCCTTTCTGAACCTGTTGTGCACCAGGAGATGTTGTCAAGAGTGGAAATAGAGGAGTGGTCAACCCAATTGGATGCATCGCTGTCCAGTCAGTGCTGGTTTATGTTACTGGAAGGCGAACCACACAAGCACAGAGTTCGAGCAGGGTTGCTGCTTGAGAGTCCTCTACATAATCGGCACATGCACTGAATGAATTCTGTGATGTACCAGGATCCATCTAACTTGCTGTGCTTTGCAATGCAGCAGTGCTTTCCGATTTAGGGTAATGATTCCAGTACATAGGCAATGTAACCGAGATGGTCGATGACATAGTGCACACAGCCTACGATGATGATGGTGACAGGAGCACCTCCTGCTGAAACTACCAGACCAGAGAAGAATATAGTCTTTGACAGGAGTTTATGGGTGCCCCAAAGCGCAAAAGAGTTGGTGCTGCCTCTGGTAGAGGGTTTGTTCATTAATATCGGTATGTTCACTGATGTCTTTCCAAAGTGCGACATTGTTCAGGATGATATCTTAGCAGGGGAGATTGCATCAGCAAGGAGCATGGCTGTGAGTTCAATGACTTAATATTGTGTAAAAGAGGTTTACTCTCTCGTCCCCTTTCCTCCATATTTATGGGTGACCATCTCATTGAGATGGGACCAACACATTATGTTGTTCCCCAAAATATCCTCAAATGTTCAATTTGGGGGCGGGGACAGTGAATGTGCATCACGTGGCCTCAGCGTGAGCTAGCCCAGCCTACCAGCAACGCCTGTCAGTCCCTTTATCCAATGCGGAAGGGGCTGGCAGGTCACCGGTGCTCTGCGCTTTTTTTGTTTCCTCTGCCTCCACCTTCTCTTCCCCAGTATATGTCTGGCATTAAGGTAGGGTTTTCAGTTTGTAGGTCTTGTGTGCGTCACTATTCGGCAGGGGACCTGTAGTCCCTCTGTTTGGAGTGGATGGGCTCCGATCCTGCTGGGACACATGCACGGCCTGTTTCACTGAGCCTTTAAGAAGGAGATCTTCTACTCCCAACGACCAGAACATCTGAGAAGCTTTGAGGAGTTTCGGCAGAATAGAAGTGACCCAGTCATTTTAGGGCACCCCATCGTGGCCACTCCTTTCCTGGGAGTAGTCTCTTCTGGGAGGGATCGGGATGATCCTGCATCTACAGGGGTCAGCCTGAAAGCCCCCGTGGCTGTTAACAGTATTCATGCCAAGGACCCGGTCGAGTCTCCTACCATTACAACAATAAGGACTTGCAGTGGCCTGTCTCTGATCCTTTGTCTGACGGCTCTTAGGACTCTTCCGACAGGTCTGCTACTGGGGACCGGCCCTAGGGCAGTGTGCCTCCCAGTACGAGCAAAATCTCAGTTCCCAGTGCAAGGAGCCTTTGGCGAGGGGCACAGTCCACCATTATTACAAACTCCTAAGCTGCACCTCAAGCCACACGTTCCAGAATTGTGGCCATCAAGAGTCACAAGGTACCATTTTGATGATGACGGACTTGGCATCTGCTGAATCATCCCCACATGATTGGTGAGACTCTGCTCAGGAGGTGGGGGTGTCTTATTCTGTGGCAAGGTCCGGGTCAGTGCCTTTGCCTCCAACCCTGTCAAAGGGCACATTTACATCAACGGTTGATTGCTCTTCAGTGTCGATCCCATCCTGGTTGACTCTGTATCCTCCAGCGGCAGGGTCTGCAATGTTGGCACCATTTCTGGCACCCTTCACAGCATTGTCAAAAAACTAGACACCAGCTTCAGCCTCTACTTCCCAGACAGCTTGAAAAGAAGTTCTTCGAACGATTCCAGTCGCTTATGAGGGTGTCAACCATGACAGCTTATTTTAAAGGCTAATTAAGGACATTCTTGCACTGATTTCTCCAGTCGCTCCTCCTCTGCCATCGACACTTCTGGCAGAGCCTGTAACAGCACTTCCACCCATCACTTTGATATTGAGTTACCTGGCCTAGTAGGGCCAGGGCATAAGCCAGTAGATCTTCATAACCCTGGTCTTCCTCTTTTTGGTTCGGGGGATGGCTCTGAACCTGTTGATCCAGGGTTAGGTGTCAATGACACTCCTCAAGCTGCACCTAAGGGTAACTAGGAAATGCCGTAATCAATTAGTGCTTTTCACAAAAGGCTTAGACGTTGCAGCCTTTCTAAACTTGTCAGCACTAACGGAACCTCTCCTGATGCAGGAGTTGTGGTAGGGCTTTTTGCTCTCAGAGCCCTGGACATATCCGGTGTACCACTCTAAAAGGATGCTCTTGTGGAAGCTGGGAAATCTGGCATGAACCCTATTTTGTCACCCAGAGCAGCAAGAAGCTTAAGGTACGGTACAGGCAGCCAGACTTTAGCGGTTCACCCCATGCTTTACTCCTGGGTTGTGACTGCTGCATCCCTTCATAAGGGTGGTTCTGCCTCAGCGCCTGCAGCACCCTCATCCTCCAACCATTCCATGATGGATGACAGACTGTTAGACACATGGTAACAGAAGGTTTATTCAAACTCTAAAGTTACAGTGGAAGCAGGCCAATGCTCACTCCTTGCTAGCTGCCACCAACATGCACTTGTTGAAGGAGCTGGCTGAATTTCAAACAGACTTGCCGCAGGATAAGCAGAAGATATTCAAAGTGGGCCTGGCAGATGCCAATATTGTTGCAGGTATCTCCAGGTAGAGACTGCAACAATATTGGCATCTGCCAGTCCCCCTTAGTATTGTCCAAATCATGTGCAGGCATCTCCAGGAAGAGACTGCACATGATTTGGACACAATATCTAGAGGAATTGGCATTGTTGCAGATATGGGCAGATCAGGTTGGCTTAGCTGCACACATTTTGCACAGGACATACAGGATAATATTCTGGATCTTCCTTGAAGGGGATGAATTATTTGAGAGGTCGACAGATGATGAGCTGAACAAGAAAAATGCTTCTACCTTGGTGGTTAAGTTTGTATCGATCCGTATCCTAGACCCCTAAAAACCTTTCCATACTGGTGCCTCTTGGCAAGATTTTAGATCCAGGTCCTCCAGGGGCTCCAGATGGTTTTTAAGAGCTTCTTCAGGCAAACATTTGTTGTTGCCTACAGGCTGAGGAGAAACAAATATTATCGTGGTGTCCAGTTTCACTCACATCACATTGGGGGCTGGATCTCAAAGTTTGTGATGGAGTGGCTTTGGTCTGGCATTTCTGAGGATCCCTGGGTCAGGTGGGTAGTCTGAAGGGTCTACTGGCTGGCCCTCCCTTCTCTTACTCCTTATCCTACCGAGAGAGGTTTGATCCGATGTACTAGACAAAGAGGTGCCAAAACTCTTGGATAGGAGGACTAGAGCCAGTTGCCCCATTGGAAGTGGCTAGAGTTTTTATTTCAGGATGTACGGTTTAAAAAAGGAATTGCTGTCATGATGCCTACCCTCGGGGATCCAGACCAAGTCCAGCAACCCCGGAAGCAGGCATCAAGTTACCCCAAGCAAGCCCAACAACCCCCGCTAGGGGCTATTTGGGTGCAGTCCTGGCGCCTATGGTGCCAGGCTCATATGGAGAGTCAGTCCTGGCGCCATTGGCGCCAGGCTCATAGATTAAAACTTACCTGATGCAGACCATGCTGCAAGAGCTCCAAGCCAAAAGAGGCTTGGAAGGGACTATTTTACCTAGGGACTATTTTTTAACTCGGGTGGGGCTGGGGAGGAATACTTAACAGGGACTACTTTGGAGGCTATTTAAACCACACCCGAAGAGCAGCACACGCTTCGCGTTATTCTGCATCCAGAGTTTGGAGCTCCTAGAAAAAGGGAGAAAGAAGGAGAAACGGTTAGAACAAGAGCAATACCTTTTGATCCTTACCTGAATTCCCGATCCATCGCGCATTCGAGCTGGAAGAAAGAAGTTATTTTATGCTCGTCGCCTCGCCTGCTGCAGCGCCGCGCTGAACTCAACGGCCTTCGCAGCATCTTCACATTTCACCGCATCCTCCTGCATGTTCCCGCCGCACTCCGGCACCTAAGGAGAAGACAAGAACAGCAAGGTGAGCCAAGGGAATACACAGAGGAATACCCCCCATAGACTTACCTGATTTTACCACCGGGGGTACTATTCTTCATCACGGGTCGGCACAGCTTCCACTACATCCTAGCCGAACCCCGGCCCCTAAGGGGAAACAAAAGGACAGCAAGGTGAAACAAGGGACTAACAAGGGGAACCCTCCTCACCACAAAAGACTTACCTGATTCTACCGCCGGAGGCATTATTCCCCGAGACTTCATACTTTCTCTCAGCGCCAGAATAAGGGAGAAAGCAACAGGTTACATATGGACATTATTTTATCGAACTGTGCTGGATAATACAAATCCTTACCAGAACATTACCGGTTGCCACGAGGAACTCTTCAGTAGGGTCAAGCTGCAACCTGCAAGGAATCAGACAAGAGTGAAAATCAGGCATTTGAACTCTTACGAACTACATACTTATGGCGTCTTGCCGGGAATATTGGAGTCAATATTGTCCTGGAACTCACCAATTCCTTCGAGCCAGTGAAGCAACTGGTTATCTACGCGCCCCTGCGCTCAATGCAGGATGGAGAGCTCATCTTTTCAAATCATCAGGTGAGACTATAAGAGGGGACATCCAAGGTGATCAGTGGGGAGAACAGTGGGGTGGGGGGGGGGGATTTACGCTCAACTCCACGGGTGGTTAATTCCCTTTCTCCATTTGCAGAAGAATATTCCTACGGGCCAAGCAAACGAAGCTAGGTGGGCCAGTCCAGTCCGTCATCTCGGCCCTACGCGTCACATTGGTGGAGACCGCAGCAGTCCAGTCCAGATCGACGCCTCTGTGGGAGCCAGGTGAGCATAACAATTAGACAGGCCTGAGAACCATTGTCACAGATGACACAATCAATCCAAGGCTCAGAGGCAACTAAAGGGTTTTTATGAAATTTCTGTGGGTCTTGGGGCTGCCTCCACCCCCTCTTGATTTGAACCTCCTTCCTAACATAGTTGTCCCTAATTCCCTGGTTAGAAGATATAGAAATGTGACCCCTTTGAATTTTTTCACTAAGGTCCCTTAGGGTCTTGCTAACTTTTCCTACTCTATCCAGTTGTTTCTACTTCTATTAGGAATAGTGCCTTACAGACACCCTGTTGATTTCAATCTTTCTCCTATCACACTCACTCTCACCTCTCCCTATCTTCCTATTACTTTCCTTTCTCAACTCCATCCACTATGTTTTCTCCTCTCTCCAACCTTCTGTCCCTCTGAGGTCTCTCATTCACCCATTGATGTTACTACTCCCTTGTGACTGATTCCCTCTTCCTTCCAACTTCTACTCCCTCCAACATCCACTCCCTCCACCACACTATTACTCCGACATCTGCACTACTATTACTCGCACTGCATTACTACCTTCATACAACTACCCTCTCCAACTCAGCCACCCTCCTTTCACTCAGTACCATGCATTTTACAATCACTCCTCTTCTAACCACACCTGCCACACTACCAAGCACTCTTGCACTTCAGTACCACTTTCACTCACTAGTCAATATTTCCCCTTCTCCAAACATTATCTCCACACTTTGCTGCTCCTTACTCCTTCCTGCTGGTCTTTTGGTCCTCCACCTACTCTGACATCACTGAATGACCCACACTTCTGCTTCCTGTTGTCTTTTTATATCCCCTTTTTTTCTGCATTAGCGCTCAGGCCAGATTGACCAATGACAGTCTTCCCCACCCTGGGACTGTTGAAGAAACCAAAAAACTAGAAGTGGTGGACTAAGCTCTGCCCACTACCTCAGTACGGGCTTGCTGCGGAACAATGGTGGCCAGGAAGGCAGTTGTGGATGGGACCTGTCCCAGGTGGCCCCAAGGTAAGTCCCATGTTGGAGGAGTTTGTGCTCCCCTGTGCAGTCTCTGGCAGTTTAGGGCACTCACTTATCGCTTTGTGTACTTGCTTTTGTCAATCGGCAGCACTGTGTAGTTCCCGACCACCTGCGTAGGAACACTGCTGCCGCTCCTCTCTCTCTCTTCTCTCTGGTTTTCCCTTTTCTGCATAGGCACGTGTAAGACTGAGTTTTGAATGCTGGTGGTCGGATGTGCGTTCTTCTGCAGCTAATGTAGGGCTCTGATGAAAAGCACTCGCTGTGATGGTTCTTACTGCTTCCATGCGATGTATCTCTAGAAAAAACAAAAGAACAGGGATCAGCATGTCTAAGATGCATGGCACGAGTTACATGTGCACTGCTCAGAAATAAAATGGCATGGGGGCTCGAATTAGGGCTCTCTCAACTGCCACCCTTCATCTCAAAAGTAGGACTGGCTCGGATTTCTCTCTGGTAGGCCTCCCACAGCAGCTGAGTGGGCGTTCCCAACCCCTTTGGACAAGGATTCTGGCCTTGTCACACTATACTCTACCACTTCGCCCCTTAATACCTTCCTCTGCCTAGAGAAATACAAGATGACCATGCCAGCACACATTCAGTCATCTTTGATCCAAGGATATTGGATATGCATTTAGGGCCTACAGGCTGCATATTTGCACATGCCAATGTGGCCTCCACCCAGGAAATGTGAGACTTTCACTCGGAGGCACATACACTCTGCATAGAGTGCTACCCTTCTGCCAGTGTGCGGCCCCAAAAGTGCTCACGAAAGTGTTGGCATTTATTGAGACCCATTTCAGGCAACAGTGTATACACATATTTCAATATATGAATAACTGGCTGCTCTAGGCATCCTCAGTCATGGGGGCTTCGGTGGATTTGCAACAGCTGCTTCAGCTCCTGTTCAATCTAAGTTTGTCAATGATCGCGGACAAGTGTCAGAAGATTTCTACTGTGAACATTAATTTCCTTGGTTTCCCCTAGAACTCGAGCCAAGCAGTGATATACCTCACAGAAGAGTGTGACCAACATCCTGCAGACAAATAGTATCTTTCAGGATCGTGTGTCTTGGCGTGCTGGCTTCAGCGCCATGTGGGGCCGCTAGCTTTTTGTTTTATGGCAGTGCCAGGCTAAAGATAGGAAGCATCCAGTTTCATCAGGCAGAATATTGAGCTACCCCGAGGGCGATCAGTCTACACACATTCCAATTCCAGAAAGCCTGCACTTACAAAGGGGGTTCCCTTGGCAGTGCCCCCGCATGACTTGGTGATCATGACGACTTCTCTTATGCGCAAGGGGTAATTTGACAGGACAATTCACTGCTTTAGGTTAGCCAAGACAAGCTATAGCAAGTCAATGTGCTGGAACTCTGTTGATTTTTCTAGTGCCTGAGGCCTTCTAGCCAGTGTTTTTGGGCAGGATTCCGAACAGTCCTCACTCAGACTGACAACACAACCCACATGTATTATATCAACAAGCCACATGGGACCCAGTGCCTACCATTGTACAGGTTAATGAGGATTTTATAATGGGGTCTCAGCCACAAAGTGTTCATGAGAGCTGTCCACCCCCTGTAGGGATCACAACACCGAGGTAGATAGATGCAGCAGATAGCAGGCGTACCATGAATTGGAGCTCCGCAAACCTATTCTACAGCAACTGTTCAGGATGTGGGGGTTATCCCAGTGTGCATGCATGTGTTACAGCATCCAACAGGAATTGCAGGTCCTTTGCATCTCAGGGAGGCTGGCACTCACAATCTTTGAACAACGGCCTTCTCATGTCTTGTGATAATCTGAAGATGTATGCCTTTCCACTCATTCCCCTAATTTACAACGTGGTTGCCAAATGGCGTACTACCACAAGCGCTTCCGGGATTCCGATCGTGCCCCACTTGCCCGCAAGAACATGGTTTTCAGATCGGGTGAGCCTCTTAGCATCAGGTTATTGCTGGCTACCAATTCCTCCAGAGAGGCTCTCCCAACTGGAAGGAGGCATCCTTCATCCCTCCTCAATCCTGGAAATTAGTAAATTGGTTCCTGAAAGCCTGACCTTTGGTCAGTTACAGTTGTCTGGGGGCAATCTAAGGGTCATACATACAGGCATCTCACAAACCTATTCAAGCACAGTACAAAACCAAATGAATACGTTTTTGTCACTGGCCTTTACAAAAGGAGTTTAGCCCACTCAATGCACCCTGGACCAAGTGCTGTCATTTATCTCGAGTCTGGTGGAGTCTACAATATCGTTTTGTCATGTCACACATCTTGTAGCTAACATCACATGAACAAGCAATCCTTTTCACAGCTTATCTACCTTAAATCCCATTATTCAGACACTTTGAGGGGTTACTGCACTGCACCCAGTGTGGCATCTCGACATAGCAATTGCCCACACAACATTTGAGCCCATGGCTACAGTGGACATTAGCATAGTCACTTGGCAGGGGCCCTTCTTGGTGGCGGTGTCATCAGCCAGAAGGTTTAGTGAGATCCAGGCACTAGCAAATCAAAACTGTACTCCCATTTTCCACAAAGACAAGGTAGTCCTTTGGTGTAGCAAAGGTTTCTGCCCATGCTTATTTCGCTGTTTCATATACGTTTGTAAACCTAAATATATATATTAGAGCTCTCTTCTACTTTTCCACAGGTAGCGGATGAGAGTGTTATATAATCTGGATTTGGTAGAGCTCTAAAGTGCTACATTCAAAGAACTAAAGACCTCAGAAAAGGGGATAATCTATTGGTGACATTTGGGGGCGCACATCCATGGACCAAGGCGTCAAAGGCCACCGTAGCTGGATGGTTGCCTGTATTACTGAAGCTTACACTTGCCGGAGAAAAACTGCCACAATGGGCATTCATGTTCAGGCAGTTAGAGCCTAGGCAGCCTATTAAGCATCCCAGTAGAGAGTCCCTTTGGACGATAGCGCAAAAGCGGCAACCTGGTCCATGGCATCTACTTTTTGTAAGCACTGTTACATGAACACCAGCTCAACAGCAGATGCAACCTTTGAGCATGCAGTCCTCCAGAACCTGTTTGCTTTGTGTAGTTCCCTTTCCCCCATAAGAGATATATGCTTGGTAATCTCCCTTAAGTATGGAGGTCAGGGAACAAGACATTTGAGTAAGAAAGTTACTCAGCATGGTGACTTCTGTACCCTACTCTATAATCCACTTTCCTTTAAGGGGTCTGACCTCCACCCGCCCCACCCCCCAAAAAAAATGATGTTGGTATAGCCGGTCTGAAGTGGAAGGAAAAGGGGACTTGGGTCATTGCCAATGGGCAGGGCTTGCATGTCTTGATGCCACACCCCACTCATGTACTGGAATATGCCCCAAATGTAAAATGTTCTAAGAAATATCTATTTGCTGAGCAGAAAATGTGCTGGTCATGTCCCGATGGTGTCAAACGGGAAATTATATTGTACCTCCTATTGCAGCGAATATATGTATATTGGCCTACGCCAAGCTGCTTATAAGCCACTTGCTAAGAAATCCGTGTTGCAAGGTCCTGACCTTAGAATCAATGTAAACCGCCATTTTAGGTCAATCCGCCATTTTAGGTTCTCTGTAACGTCACCCTGTGAGTTAAAATGGTGGACGATGTCATTCCGAAATACAACATGGCCGTCTTGACCTCTGTGTGTAATTAATATGTAACTTGCCTGCAGGCCACTTGTCGGGGTCGTGAACTGAGACCTTGTCCTTCGCTGACCTGTGTGTAAAGGATTACTTGTGCAATGAAACTAATCCACAAGCATATGTTAAGAACAATGTATCCAAATACTGAACTAAGAACACTTGTTTAACTACATTGTATTAATGTTTGAGAAGACCTTTATGAGAAATCCTAAAATACACTGTTACCATGTAGGCTGGTTGGCGAATGTATTAAAGGCAATCCCTATGCATAAAGTGGTATGAACTCGGCATGAACCCTAGATCAGTAATGTATTAGAGGAATATTAACCCAAAGTAGGGTTGGACATCATGTTCGCAAATGGTATAAAAGAGCAACGAATTCTAATGTACAGTGTCTCTCACTAAGCACACTGAACCACGCTGGAGTTTATTGTGTTGTACTGAGGGCCGATAGCTATCTGTTACTTTTCTTGGAAAACTGTTGAGTATAAATTGAAGATCTTTGTATGTTCCTTTGTAACCCGTGTTCGGTGTATTTCCTTTTGGGGTACTCGGCCTCGTTATTTTGATTTTGTTTTCACAATGGGATGGACAATCATGTGTCTGGAGGAAAGGGGACTATAGACTAGGGCATCCCTACAGAAAAGAGATGTACTAGACACTTTTACTGCCTACATATTGGCAAATACTCACAACCAAAAGAAATGGGGATTAAAATGCTCCCAACAAAAAAATAGGGAAGAACAAATACACAGAAGGTCTTCTCTGCCCCCACCAGCTCAGTGCCACGCATATATGTCTGCTTCTAATCTTTTTTCTGCCTGATGTCAAGAGACATTTTAAAGTACAAATGCATCTTAATTTGCATGAGTTGGTAGGTGCAAAAAAGTGTGCATCATAAAAGGATATGTTATAGAGTTGAAAGATGTTTCACTCTCCTAAAAGAACCCAGTTGAGAAAGAAAATACTTTTTTTAATGTGTTTATTAATTTTTACAATATATACATATCACTAATACACATGGATCCTTGAGTGCACCCTATAGTCTTGCACAGTGAGCCCACAACCTAATAACATTTTCCTTATACATAATCCAATGTAAAGATGAATATGATGACATAACGCAAATAGACAATACAACACAGCACAAACACAAGACAGAGGAAAAAAATAATAATAATCATATAAACTATTAAAAGGACTCCATAATGAAAGAGAAACTTGTATTCGATCAATATTTTCCAGTGACACTTTCTCATATTTGGACAGCATTTGAATTTCTACTAACCAATCCTCCACCACAGGCTTTTTCCTACTTTTCCAGACTCTTAGAATCAACTTATTAGCAACCGTCAAAGCTTTATCAACCCATTCATCAATCTCCCTTGCAATTAGACATCTTCCTCTACGCATTGGTAGAATCATGTTTGCAGCCGACCTAGGGATAGCTATGTTCAGAGTGATATCTATTCTGTCTAAAACTTCCGTCCAAAAGGTTTGCACCCTTGGACAATCCCAGAGTAAATACAATAATGTTCCTCTGTTCCTTTCACAACTCCAACACATATCATCATCTAGTAATTTAAGCTTATGCATGCCTTCTGGGGTCCAGTATAATCTACCAATAAACTTTTGCCTTATGAGCCTCAAGTTCATATCAATTTTTGCTTTAGATCCCACTCTAAGTAGATCCTCCCATTCGAATGGATTGTGTCCTCCCAACTATTCTTCATCTTAGATATATCCTTACCTTCAGCTTTGCTGCTTAGGAAATTTTTTCTCTCTCTCTACACCAGAGGGTGCTCCCCTCGAGGCAGCGGCATCGATGACCCTCGGCGGCATCCGTTGAGCACCGACATCAATCGCTGTATAAATGCCTCGAGCGCGCCTGTTGGCTTCAGTTCCGTTAGCTTTGCTTCGGATCGTTACAAACGGCGCTTCAGTTTTACGTGACAAAATGTTGTCTTCGTCGAACCCTTCCACACCAAAGACGGGATTCAAGAAATGTCTAAAATGTGGGAAGAAAATGACTTTAACTGATCCACACAAAAATTGCCTCTGGTGCCTCAGTTCCGACCACCGTATTGAAGACTGCGGTTCGTGCCAGTCGATGACCCATAAGACCTTAAAAGAACAATGAGGTAAACTGGCGATGGGGGAGGGTTCATCGAAGTCTTCTTCGAAGGGGAGGAAAGACTCGGCGAGTTTTCGGTGAAGCACCATAAAAAATATAGATCGAGGAGCAGATCCGGGAAATCTTCTTTTTCGTACTCCAAAAAGACAAAGAAAAGACGGCACCGATCTCCTTCTTCCTCTTCTTCCTCGACGTCATCTGAAGAAGTGATAACATGCCTTTCGAAACATGACTCCCCAAGTAAATGGGAAGCATTTAGAGTTTCCATGTGAAACATTTTTGAGAACGTGGCCCAGACCCCCTCAAAAAAGTCTAAAGAAGACCATACACCTGTCAACGAGAAACGTGACAGGGGAAGATCTAAAACAAGAAAGTCAGACAAAAAGTTGTCGAGGGTGTTACCCAGGGACTCTTCCCGGTCACCTCATGAAAAAAACCTACCGGTGGATAAATCGGAGGTAGAAGGGAACAAGATGACATTAGGCTCCCATGCGTCATCGAGTTCAACATCGAAAACGTCATCGAAGGCAATCGAGTACAAGGCGTCGACAACTAATTCTAAAAAAAATCACGTTGAGTATACAGTCGACCTCTTCTAAGGCTCCTTGAACAGTGTCGATGGTTTCCACAATTCCCTCGCCGATTCCTTCGAAGACATCGAAGGCTACCTCGACAACATCGAAGGTTGTTGTGACAGCATCAGCGCCATCAACGTTTTTGTCGACTCCCAAGCCTATAACAAGGGAAAAACCTGCATTACCTGAAAAAGGTTTTTCATCCTGAAAGTAGACATGTTTTTTTTAGGACCATGTCATCAATCTATGAGGGAGGGTCATTAGCAGATGAAGAAATTACCTCTGCTGGTGTTAAATTTGGCACAAGACCTGTTCCTGAGGAGTTGGTTGATCCTCAATCTAAAATACAAGATTTACAGGAATGCTTACAATCAGCAGGTGGTCTGGATACCTCCCCAGAGTACGAATTTGATAAACCAGCCCCAGCAGAACATGCTGATGCGGGCTACAGAAAATGAATGAATAGTCACTGAATTTATGGGATGGGGTAGAAATTCACCAGTCTATCAAGATGATGATATGAATGATATTCTTTCATGAGCACCTCAGCAAGACCCCATACTTCCATTTCATATTGCCTTACAAAGGAGGGTTAATTCTGCATGGGAACACCCTGAAGCCATTCCAGCAGTTAATAAAAAGTTTGTGTCGAAATATAGACCCTGTAATTCTGACCCAGAATACTTAAGCAAACACCCATCTCCAGAAAGTCTGATAGTTCAAGCAGCTACCTCCACTAGAAATGCTGCATACCCCACAATCCCTCTGGATAGGGACGATAAAAAGGTTGATTCATGGTCCAGAAAGATTTTTTACTTCAGGGAGTATGGCTTTAAAATCCACTAATGTAACTTGCACCCTGGCAAGGTTTACATATACCATGTGGGACTGCATGTCAGCGGCAGCTGAACACATACCAGAAGGTGAGGAACGTGATGGCTTTCTAGCCATTATAAGGGATGGGAAGGAGGCTTCGGGAGAATGCCTTCAATCAGACAGTATCAGTAAGTCCATGGTGTCTAGCACAGTGCTACGTAGGTTTGCGCGGCTAAGGAAATCGGGTTTTGCACCGGATGTGCAATCCAGGCTTCTTAATATGCCATTTGACGGCTCAAGGTTGTTTGGCAGCAAGGCGGATGAAAGTTTGGAGAAGCTGCAGACCTCCAAAGCGACGGCAAAATCACTGAGTGCCGCCATAAAACAACCTCAACAACGCCCCTACACAGGCTCATCTTCCTGGAGTGGTCGTCCTTTTCGTTTTTATTCCTCAATTGGAAGAGGAAGAGGACAGGCCAGTCAGAGAGGCAAAAGAAAATTTCCTCGGGTGTCAGGAAAAGGTGCTAGACCTGGCCCAGCAGCAGCATCTGTCCGTTCAGCCGCTACTGAAGCTGCCCCAAAACCACTTTGAGGTTTTGACCCACAAGACCCCAGTGGGAGGCAGGATCTCGCAGCATCTAGAAGAATGGCGGGGCATTATTTCAGATGCTTGGGCACTGGAAACAGTATCCCAAGGTTACTGCCTTCCTTTTTTAAAAGAAACCTCAGAATCACTCACCGGGATATAATTCTGTCAAACATCCGGATCCTCTCCTGTTGCAGGAAGTCTTAACCCTGCTACAGAAAGGTGCAATAGAACATGTACCTGTAGCAGAGAGGAACAAGGGTTGGTATTCCCCATATTTCCTCATCCCAAAGAAAGACAGAGGACTGAGACCCATCTTGGACTTGAGAAACTTGAACACTTTCTCAGATCCTTCAGGCTCTCCAACTCCAGGATTGGTTGGTATCATTGGGCCTTCAGGATGCTTACTTTCATGTGCCAATCCATCTCAAGCACAGAAAGTACCTGAGGTTAGTGATTGGCAATTCTCACTATCAGTTTCGAGTTCTGCCATTTTGGTTAACCTCCGCCCCAAGAGTTTTCACCAAGTTGATGGCGGCAATGGCAGCGAGTCTCAGGAGAGAGGGGATTCGTGTCTAACCCTATCTGGACGATTGGATGATCAGGGCACGTTCTCCAGAACAAGCCCAGGATCATCTGTCCAAGACTTGTCACTTCCTTCACAAACTAGGATTTTCTCTGAATTTAAAAAAAGTCAAACATGATGCATCACAGAAACTCCAGTTTATTGGAGCAGTCCTGTATACTTACTCGGACAAAGCCTCGCCTCCCGAAGAGAGAGCTACCACATTCTGCAGATGGTAACAAAATTCCAGAATGCCCAGTATCTTCAAACCTTCGATTTTCTCAGGTTGCTCGGCCTGATGGCATCCTGCATTTTTCTGGTGCCAGAAGCCAGATTGAGAATAAGATCCCTTCAATGGGCTCTCAGGACTCAATGGTCCCAATACTCAGGGGAAATGTCAGATCTGTTGCAGGTTCCAGCCAAAGTAGCACAGGATCTACAATGGTGGGCTTGTAGACATCATATCCTCAGAGGAGAATCTTTTTGGCAACCATGGCCGGAGATAACAGTAGTAACGGACGCCTCACTCACGGGGTGGGGAGCTCACACCAGCGGGTTGACAATCAGCGGTCGCTGGTCTCCATCGGAGTCCAAACTACACATCAGCCTTTTGGAGCTCAGGGCAATCAGACTAGCGCTGAAGGCCTTCCTGCCCTCTGTACGGGGAAAGATTGTCCTGATAATGACGGACAACACGGTGGCCATGTACTACCTCAACAAGAGAGGAGGAGTGGGGTCACTACCACTGTGCAGAGAGGCGATGCAGCTCTGATTCTGGGCAATACAAGAGGGGATCTCTCTATCGGCAGTTCATCTAGCTGGAGAGCAAAACACAGGGGCGGATGCTCTGAGCAGGCAGAGCACAGTCTCCCACGAGTGGGAGCTAGCTCAGGGAGTCATTCAAGTGATCTTCACCCTTTGGGGAACCCCTCAAGTGGATCTGTTTGTGACCAGTACCAACCGGAAGAGCGAACTGTATTGCTCAAGGGAATTTCCCCCGAGAGAAGCTCTAGGGGACGCGTTTGTGGTGGATTGGGAGTTTCCACTTCTGTACGCATTCCCTCCAGTCCCTGTGATCCCTCAAGTAATAAGGAGGTTGAGTAAGTTCAGGAAAACCATGATCCTAATTGCCCCGGATTGGGCCAGGAGAACGTGGTACCCAGACCTTCTGGACATGTCCATCTGCCCCCCAATACGTCTTCCAAAAAGAGAGGATCTTCTCTCGCGAGAGGAAGGTCATGTTCTCCATTCGGAGGTCAACACACTCAACCTTCACGCATGGCTTCTTAGAGGTTGAGATATAAGGATTGGGATCTTCCGGATGACGTGATGGAGATTTTACTTTCGGCCAGAAGACCAGCAACCAAATCTCTGTATCAGTGTCATTGGAACAAGTTCAGTAACTGGTGCAGGGAAAAGAATGTGGACTCGTTTCAATGTAATATTCCCACAATTTTATCTTTTCTATTACATTTAGCTAACCTGGGGCTCCAGATTGTTACGATAAAGGGATACTTAGCAGTGGTGTCCATTTTCAAGCGCTCCTCAGAGGAAGAATCTTACTTTAAGATACCTTATAATAATACAATTTTTAAAAGGTCTAAATAATGTGTTTCCACCAATACCTTTTCAAGTTCCTGTGTGGGATTTGAACTTAGTTCTGAAATTCCTCACATGCATTCCATTTGAGGCTTTTACACTCTTGTCCGCTAAAGCTCCTTACTTTGAAAACAATACTTTGAGGGGATTGTGTCCTCCGACGTATTACACATCTTGGACATTGATTACCACAGCTGTGCTGCTTCAGATAACTTTTTCGGCGTAGGCGTCCTGCGTTGATGACGTCGATACGCTCCCTCGAGTACCTCCTCCGACAGCCGACATCACCAGATGTTATATGTAGGATGCACGATGCCCATAGCCTCAGTTCCGTTTTTTCCACAAACGTGTTTGCTTCGAAATCTTGGCATGCCTCGGTTCTATCTTTTGAATCGGTTCTTTGAATATCGTTGTGTTAAATGAAAATATGTCTTCATCTTCTGCTACCCCGAAGTCGAGCTTCAAGAAGTGTCAGGACTGCGGTTCCAAGATATCTTTGACGGACCAGCACGCCGTCTGCCTTTGGAGCCCTGGTGAGAGCCACGCCACTGATGACTGCGACGAATGCCAGTCTTTGACGTCGAAGGCCTTGCGGGAGCCCAAGAAGAAGCTGTCGGCAGGTAGGGTTTCCAAACCCCGTAAGTCAAAGTCCGCTGGACTTTCGACCGACGGTTCGAGGGGCGACTCTCCGCGTCGGCATAAGTCCAGGGGGTCTCACTCCAGGAGTGGGTCCTGCCATTCTTTGGCCTCTTCGAGGCATGCAGGGAAGCGCAGTCATCTGTGGCCTTCCCCGTCCTCATCTGAGGACTCCGCCAGACGGCGGGTTGCTGCTCCCACCAAGCATTCATCTCCGGCGGAGTGGGACACCTTCCGTGAGGAGATGATGGCGATTTTTGAGTCACAGGGCACCGTTCTGTCCGCGCCTTCGAAAGAAGCCGGCACGGAACGCTCTAGAGCCACCGCTCGCACGCCTTTGCGCTCGGGCGGTCCACGCGATCACCGGGAACCTTCGAGGTCCCGGTCGGACAAGGAGGATCGCCATCGTGCCCGCTCCAGGTCCTGGTTCTCAAAGCCGTCGAGACCGTTGGAGCCTGTGAGGCCTTCGAAGAAAGCATCGACGCAGTCAACGCCATGTCTGTTGGGGGAATTTCTCGAGGCTCTGGCTCCGAGGAAGCCATCAGCGCCGAGGCCGTCGAAGGACGTGCTCGGGGCTCTGGCCTCGAAGCTGTTGTCGAAGTCATCAGCGCCTCGGTCGATGTCGACGCCACTCCCATCGGCGCCCTCGACGCCTTTTAAAGAATTTTTGCCGGAGGTACCCCGGAGAGCTGTGGAAGTTCCTAGGAAGGCGCTCAGCAAGTCTGTGCAGCCTATACTCGACCCATACTCTGTTCCTCCTCCCAGGGTGGCCTTGTTCCAACCCATGGAGTACATTTCAGAGGTTGTGGAAGGGTCTGAGGAAGAGGTGCCTCCTGAGGTTCCTGATGACCTGTTGTCAGGGCATAGCCAATTGGAAACCTTAGTCAATCTTTACATGACGCAAGTGGTCTTGATACCTCCCCGGAGGTTGAGTTTGGCAGGCCTGAGCCTGGTACACATGCTGACTCCTCCTACAGGCCCCTCATGTCGAAGGTGACAGAGTATCTGGGGTGGTCTGCTCCACCTGTGGATTTTCTGCAGGATGACCTGACAGATATCCTTGACCAAGGTCCACCCACTGACCCAGTGTTGCCATTTCATATGGCTTTACAAAGAAGGGTGGCGGCAGCTTGGACTGCTCCGGAGTGTCTTCCGGCAGTAAATAAGTCGTTACCGAAAAAATACCGTCCAGCCAGTGGCGACCCCTGCTACTTGTCCACACACCTTACTCCGGAGAGTTTGGTGGTACAGGCGGCTGCGGCCCCAGCAAAGCAGGCGGCGTACCCTACAATCCCTTCTGATAGGGACAACAAACGCTTTGGGCGAACGTGTTTTCTTCTGGGGGTATGGCTTTAAACGCAAGAACAAGGAAAGAGTACCCAAGGTTGGAGTCCTCCCGTCCCCTGCACAATCTGGGGTTACGCAACAAGGGCGTAATTATTTAAAGTAAAGATTTCAGCAATCTCTCAGAAAAATATTTGAAGTAACAAATTAGACTATAATGTTCCTTATTGAAATCGGGAAACAATACTGATGGTGGTGTAAAAAGGGAAGGAGGTCTCCCATTTATTCATAAAGAATAGTTGAAGCAGAAGGAATTAGGATGGCAATACATAGTTAACAGAGAATCCACTTTAGTTGGCTTGATGCGTTTCGAGGACATTCCTCTTCTTCAGAAGCCTTTGTGGAACTGTTGCTGAACATGGTATATTCATAGGAAAAGCAAGGAAAATCAAAAAAGGTATTGTTAGACATAGCTCCAATAGGATGGTAAATCCATCATTGTGAAATCATACATTTTAGTATCCATTGTTGTCTACAGGGATTCATCCATTTAAATAATGTACAGACGCTGTACTTTGCTAGACCCCAATACATTCTATCACGTCACCAAAAGATAAACATTATAGCATAGGATAATCAGGGCATATACATGGAGTTCTCCTACTCATACGTTGAAGAGTAACAATTGCTGTCATGGATTTCAAAAGAGGTCCTGATTTAATACACATACTAGTAGTGAGGAGGCACGTTAAAGCAAGATAATGAAATTACCTCTATGGTTAAGGGGAAATGAGTACTGCTATTTTAGATCCGTGTCATGCAGGAGTCAACAATCTCAGTCCCCGGGAGGTCTGAAGGGTAGCACTGAGGCACTAAAGAGATAAAGTAACCAAAGCAATGTATGTAAGGAATATAATAGAACTATACAACGTCTATACCTGCATGCGATGAGTGGTTAAACGTGGACCAAGGGATCAAAAGACCATATCACCTGGAACGGTAAAATAGTACCAATAATAGCGCTACGAGCTGGTTATAGTGCAATACAGTTAGTCGTCTTAACAGGCTTGGCTCAACAGACTAGTCGAAAATAGCAAGTGATAAATAATAAATAGATAGGAGGGTAAATGCAATGAGAGATGCTCAAGAGGAGAGACTCAAAAGGTGTAGGACAAAGACGGAAAAGTAGGTACAAGTAGAAAGGTATATAACTCACATTCAGACATGGAGCGCAGTGTGTGATAGCGCAGCCTTCACAGCGTCCTACGTTAACAATGGGTTAACTGACAGAGTGCAGGAACACTTCACTGGATTTCCCTTGCTCATGGCTTTAAAAGCAGCCAACTCCGTTTGTGCCCTTGCAAGATTCACGCACACTCTGTGGAATTGTGTATCTTTGGTGGCTGATCATGTTCCCGGAGGGGAGGAATGGGATGGTTTTCTTGCCCTCGTTCAGGATGGCAAGGATGCCATGTGAATCCGTTCAGTTTGGTCTGGACGTGGCAGACTGTGTCAGCAGGTCCATGGCGGGGAGCACTGTGATGCACAGGTTTGCGTGGTTGCGGAAGTCGGGGTTTGCTCCTGATGTACTGTCCCGGCTTCTCAACATCCCCTTTGATGGTGTCCATCTTTTTGGCGGCAAGGCTGACGAGAGCCTTGAGAGGTTGCAGACCTCCAAAGCTGCAGCGAAGTTGTTGAGCGCTGCAGTAAATCAACCTCTGCCTTTTCGTCCTAGGGGAAAGCAATGGAGGGGAGGTTCCTTTTGATACTACTCTTCCTTTGGTAGATCGAGGGGAGCTGCCAGTCAAAGGGGCCAACGTAGGAGGACCAGAGGTGGAAAACAAGGTACTCGAGGTGCCAAAGCCGCTTGGGCAGTTGCCTCTTTGCCCTCAGGCACTGCCGCAGCCGCTTCTGCTCAGTCATGAGGCCATGTCCCATGGTTCACCGGTTGGGGGGAAGGCTGGCGCAGCATCTTGTAGAATGGCGTGCCATTAGTTCAGATGTGTGGGTTCTGGAGATGATTGCCCACAGCTACTGTCTTCCTTTCCGGCAGAGGCCTCATGACAATCCACCGGGGAAGCTCTTTGAAGAGTCTGGATCCGCTCCTTGCACAGGAAATCAAATCCCTGCTGGAGAAAGGTGCCAGAGAACTGGTGCCTGTAGCGGAGAGGAACAAGGGATGGTATTCCCCATATTTTTTGATCCCGAAAAAAGACGGGGGATTGAGACCCATCATGGACTTACGTGGTTTGAACAAGCTCCTCAGGAAGGAGAAGTTCAAGATGGTTACTCTGTCTCAAGTCCTCCAGGCCCTTCAGCTTCAGGACTGGTTGGTGTCTCTCAACCTCAAGGATGCTTACTTTCATGTGCCGATCATTCCCAAGCACAGGAAGTACCTGAGGTTCGCGGTTGGCGACTCACATTTTCAGTTTCGGGTCCTGCCGTTCGGATTGACCTCTGCCCCGAGGGTTTTCACCAAGATGATAGTGGTGGTGGCAGCGCATCTCAGGAAAGGGTCGATTCACGTCTACCCCTACATGGACGATTAGTTGATCAGGGCGCGCTCTCCCGAGCAAGTCCTGGATCATCTGTACGTCACCTGCCACTCCCTTCACAAGCTGGGCTTCTCCCTCAACTTAAAGAAGTCTCATGTGACACCTACCCAGCGGCTCCAGTACATCGGGGCAGTGCTAGACACATCCCTATGGCATTGTTCGCCTCCCCAGGTGAGGGCTCACCACATTCTGCAGATGGTGGACAAATTTCAACATGCCCAGAGTCTCCCGGCATTCGAGTTCTTGGATTGCTCAGCCTCATGGCATCCTGCATTCTACTGGTGCCAGAGGCTAGGCTGCAGATGGGATCTCTGCAGTGTGCACTCAAGATGCAGTGGTCGCAGTTCTCCGGCAGGATCTCGGACCCCGTTCAGATTCCGCCCTCGGTCGCCCAGGACCTTCTGTGGTGGGCCGTCGTAGGAAATCTGTTCAGGGGGGCTCCGTTTTGGCTACCCTGGCCGGAGGTAATGATTGTGACGGACGCATCCCTCACGGGATGGGGAGCTCATGCCAACGAGTTGACAGTCGGCGGTCGTTGGTCTCCGTCTGAGTCAAGACTCCATATCAATCTGTTGGAGCTGAGGGCCGTCGGGCTAGCCCTGAAGGCTTTTCTGCCATCTGTGCAGGGGAAGAATGTCCTGATTCTGACGGACAATGCCGTGGCCATGCACTACCTCAACAAAAAGGGTGGGGCAGGCTCTCTCCCACTGTGCAGAGAGGCGATGTAGCTCTGGTTCATCTGGCCGGAGACGAAACCGAGGCGGCGGATGCTTTGAGCAGGCAGAGCACGGTCTCTCACGAGTGGGAGCTGGCTCAGGAAGTTCTTTTGGAGATCTTCGCCCTTTGGGGGACCCCACAAGTGGATCTCTTCACAGCCAGTGTCAACTGGAAGTGCAAAAGATTCTGCTCGCGGGAATTTACTCCAAGAGGAGCCTTAGGGGACGCGTTCGTAGTGGAGTGGTCCTTCACACTGCAGTACACATTTCCTCCAGTCCATGTCATTCCGCAAGTGTTGCGGATATTACGGAGGTTCGGTTCCCTCGGGCGTGGGCCAGTAGAGCATGGTACCCGGACCTTCTCGACATGTCCATCTGCCCTCCACGCCCTCTTCACTTCCGAAAATGATCTGCTCTTACTGGAGGGGGGTCGGGTTCTCCATCCAGAGGTCAAGTCTCTCAGCCTTCATGCTTGGCATCTGAAAGGCTGAGGTATAAGGATTGGGACCTCCCTGAAGACGTGATGGAGGTGTTGCTTTCGGCCAGAAGGCCCGCAGCAAAGTCCCTGTACCGTTGCCTTTGGAGAAAGTTCTGCGACTGGTGCAGGGTACAGAATGTGGATCCTTTCCAGTGTTCAATTCCTGTGGTTCTTTTTTGCTTTCATTAGCCCACAAGGACCTGCAAGTGGGTACCATTTAAAGGTTTCCTGGTGGCGCTGTCCATAGATTTCTCAGTTTCTAAAAGGGCTAACTCATGTATTTCCACCGTCGCCTTTCCAGGTGCCGGGATGGGATTTGAATTTGGTTTTAAAGTTCCTGATGGAAGCTCTGTTTGAGCCCTTACATTCTTGTCCATTGAGACTGTTGTCCTTTAAAACTGTATTTTTAGTTGTGGTTATTTCCGCACGCAGAGTGAGTGAGTTGCAGGCACTTTCCGCCAAACCACCCTTCACTGTGTTCCATAAGGACAGGATTGTCCTTAGGGTACGGCCTTCCTTTCTTCCGAAGGTTGTGTCGGAATTCCATCTGACCCAGAAGGTAATTCTTCCGGCATTCTATCCTCCTCCACATCCTGGTAAGGAAGAGGAAAGGCTCCACAGGTTGGATCCTAGGAGAGCTGTGAGTTTCTATCTCTCACGGATGTCCCGGGTCAGAGTGGACGATAGGCTCTTTATTGGTTACGCTGGAAGGCGTTTAGGTCAGGCTGTTTCTAAGCAGACCTTGTCTAGATGGATCATTGTGACGATCTATGAATGTTATCGTTTGGCGGGGAAGGAGCCTCCTGTTGGTTTACGAGCCCATTCTGCTAGGGGTATGGCTGCCTCCACTGCACTACAGAGGGGTGTTCCGATTCGCAATATTTGCGAAGCGGCCACATGGGCCTCGTTCCATGTTTTTTTGAAACATTATTCCCTGGACTCTATCCATGGGCAAGATTTGGCCTTTGGCAAGTAAGTCCTCTATTCTGCAATTTGATTGGGCATTCTAAATTTTCTAAATCCTTTTCTCACCTCCTTACGTTGGTACTGCTTTGGAAGTCTGTCAAAGATGTGGAATACGTCGGAGGACACAATCCCCTCGAAGAACAAGTTACTTTCTTACTTGGTAACGTTCTTTCGATGGGATGTTCCTCCGACGTATTCCACATCGTACCCTCCATACCTGCTCTGCTACAGAATTTCTTTTGCGATTGCAGCTTCTGTTTCCCCGAGGCTTTCTGTGGTAAAGCTGGCAGAAGATTGGTGCCACACGTTCTGGGGGAAGAAAGTACAACTGAGGCTATGGGCATCATGCGTCCTACATATAACATCTGGTGACGTCGGTTGTCGGAGGATGTCCTCAAGTGAGCGTATCGACGTCATCGACGCAGGACGCCTACGCCGAAAAAGTTTTCCGAAACAGCACAGCTGTGGTAATTAATGTCAAAGATGTGCAATACGTCGGTGGAACATCCCATCGAAAGAACGTTACCAGGTAAGAAAGTAACTCGTTCTTCTTGTAGCATTGACATCAGCCCGCAGGGTAAGTGATTTACAGGTGCTTTCTAGCGGTCCTCCTCACACAATCTTTTATAAAGACAAAGTAGTACTTACAGTTAAACCATCGTTTTTGCCAACAATTGTTTCAGATTTTCACCTGTCGCAAAAAATAACACTGCCTACTTTTTACCCGCCTCCTCACGCAAGTAAGGAAGAGGAACGGCTACATAGACTAGATCCCAGAAGAGCTCTTAGCTTCTATATTTCAAAATTGGCAAAAATACGTCGGTGTGATCCAACTTTTTGTGGGGTACACTGCCCGCAAATTGGGACTTGCTGTAACTAAACAAACATTATCTAGATAGATAATTTAGGCTATAACAGAATGTCATAGATTGGCTGGCAAAGAACCACCAGATGGGCTGAGAGCTCATTCGACCAGGGGCATGGCAACTTCAACAGCACTAAAAAGGGGATATTTGTGCAGCAGCCACATGGTCATCCATGCATACGTTTATAAAATAATATGCTCTAGACTCGACTTCTTCTCAAGGAGGTCTGTTTGCTAAATCCGTACTCCATTCTGTACATGACTAGAATAATTCTGTACTCCCACCTCCAAAACAAAACTGCTTTGGGAGTCTGTCTAAGATGAGGAATATGTGGGAGGACACAATCCATTCGAAGAACAAGTTACTTAACAACTGTAACGTTCTTTCAAATGGATGTTACTCCCACGTATTCCTCATCGACCCTCCCAGCCAACCCCACAGTACAGTTTACGTGATTTACACTCTAAATTCTTTTAAGGCTTGGGTTAAAAGAGGCACGCCATTAACTACAATCCATTGGATACAATATACGAAAAAACAGAACTGAAGCCAATGGGCGCGCTCGAGGCATTTATACAGCGGATGACGTTGGTGCTCGACGGATGCCGCCGAGGGACAACGATGCCGCGGCCTCGAGGGGAGTGCTCTCTGGTGGAGAGAGAGAAAAAATGTCCAAAGTAGCAAAGCTGAAGGTAAGGATATATCTAAGATGAGGAATATGTGGGAAGAACATCCAATCGAAAGAACGTTACAGTTGGTAGGTAACATGTTCTTCTTTTTCAGATATCTGTAAATTAACATAATTCGACCATACTTCTTTCAGTCTTAACCACAAATCTGAATAATCTAGTCCCATACTCATAAATTACATACAAGTAGACACCCCATGTTCTGATCTGTCGAACAACTTGCAAATCTCAGGCCTCTGCTCTATATCTCTGTCAATCATATTCATTGTCCGACTTATAAGAATTCTTAAATCTGTATAGCGATTCAACTCTCTTCTATTTAAGTTATACTTGCATCTTAATTCCTCAAAACTCAGAATCCTATTTCCCCCCAAAATATCCCTTATCTTAAGGATACCTCTCCCAATCCAGCTCTGCCAATGCAAACACCAGTTTTGCAATTGTAGCGCTTGGTTGTGCCATATGGATGCTTCTTGACTAAGCCCAAAATATTGATTATTTTCCTTAAACCATGTCACAAAAGCTTTCCTAGTCACCGCAATTGGTTGAAGCTTAATGATTTTCCTTGAAATATTTTCCATCGTATATATGGCATCCAAAGTATAAGGTGTACAGATCTCCCTCTCCATTTCCAACCAAATTGGACCTTTTCCATCCACATCACTAAAATAATGTGTGCACTTCTTTATAATATTTAAAAAGATCTGGATTTACAAATCCTCCCTCCTGTACTTTACGCAACAAAATATATTTTGGAAAATGTGGTCTTTTCCTTATTTCTGAAAAACCCTACCAATTTTCTTCAAATTTCTTTTCGGAAATAATAAAGGAAGTGATTGAATAACATACAACACTTTAGGCAGTAACACCATCTTAATTGCATTTATTTTAGCCCAGATAGTTAAGGTCAACCTTTCCCATTTTTTAATAGCCATTGAAATTTTACTTATTACCTTATCAACATTCAACTTCACAATTTCCTTTAAATCTCTAACAAAATAAACCCCCAGATACTTCACTCATTTCAGGGATCAGTTGCAATCCCACACTCCCCTATCACATATAGCTAAAAGAGGAAAAATATCTGTCTCAGACCAATTAATCCTATGACCTGACAACTTTCCTACCTCCTCCATCATTGCTTTCAGAACCGGGCCACATTCTGAAGGATTTGAAAGAAGCGTAATCCTATCGTCCGCATAAGATAATGTCTTCAGCTCAGTATTTCCTATTTGAATCCCTTTTATTTCATTATTTTGCCTAATGTACGCAGCTAATGGTTCCAGCGCTAAATCGAACAGGAATGTGACAGTGGGCAACCCTGCCTAGTTCCCTTCGATAAAGAAAACGCTCTAGATATTATTCCATTAACTTGCACCTTTGCAAATATATCCAGATGTATGCAATTAACCGCCTGAATAAATTTAGGACCAAATCCCATTTCTCGCAATGTATATACTAAATAATTCCATGATTCTCTAAAAAAGTCTGATTCGAGTGGATTGTGTCCTCCAGCGTATTCCTAATCTTAGATGTATCCCAACCAGCTTTCTAAACAAAATAAAAGACACGACTGATATCAAAGTGGTTTGGGATTGTTTTAAAGCATTGATAAGAGGAGAACTGATAAGTAGATAGGCTAATACTTGAAGAAAGTTTTGAAAAAATAGAAGAAATGGAAGAAAAGATTATGGATCTGCAGGGAAAGTGTGCAAATTCTAATACAGAAAAGTATAGAAATGATTTGAGAATGTTGGAAGGTGAGATGATGAATCACCTAGACAATGGCGGAGAAGGGAATATTTTATAGTAAACAAATGTTTTGGGAATTTGGGGGAAAAAAATGCAAGGATCTTGACAAATAAGTTAAAGGGAATAATAGAGGAATCGTGTGTTACACCACTGATAACGGATGAAGGGAAAATACTGCTTAAGAATACAGAGATGTGTGATCATTTTAGGGAATTTTATTTGCAATTATATATGTAAGACAATTATCCAAGTACTGAGGATCTCAGGGCATTTTTTGATAAAAGTAAGCTCCCAAAATTTCTTCGGAGGGGAATAGCAAAGTAGAGGCAGATATTGAAATTTGTGAAGTAATTGAGGCAATAAAACAAATGAATGGAGGGAAGTCACCAGGACCGGGCGGGTTAATTTCGGAATTTTATAAGTTATTTGCAGATCAATTGGCACCAGTACTGTGCACGATGTTTAATGATTTTCTGCTATCAGGGACTTTGTGTGATTCCTTGCTAGGTCTTGATAACAGTGATTCCAAAGATCGTCGGATGTGTGAGAACTATAGACCAATATCATTATTTAATGTAGACTTAAAATTATTCACAAAAATATGGTCAGATAGATTACATAGGGGACTTTATTGATAGATCTCAAGTAGGTTTTATTCTGGGGAGGGATGGGTATGACAATATCAGAACAATCTTGAATCTAATAGGTTCGCATAATAAAAGAGAAAAACAAATTACTTCTTACCTGATAACGTTCTTTTGATTGGATGTTCCTCCAACATGTTCCTCATCTTAAATGTATTCCATCCAGCTTTGCTGCTCTTCGCAAACATTTTCTGCAGAGGGCGCCGTGCGTCAATGTCATCGAGTTGATAGTCCCTCGAGGGCCTCTGTCGAGGGTGACGTCATCGGGTGTATAAGTAGCACGCGTGGTGCCCGTTGACCTCAGTTCCGTTTTTCCGCAGTACGTTGCTTCGGACATTCAGCGCGCCTCGAGTTCTGTCAGGAAATATAATATTACGAGAAGAAATAATGTCCTCGTCATCGACGCCGACCACAACCCCGAGATCGGGTTTTATGTAATTCGTGCAGCTCAAAAATGTCGATCACGAACCCGCACCGCAAGTGTTTGTGGTGTCTCGGGGAAGGCCACGACATGGAGGCCTGTTCGAAAGTGTCAGGCGATGACGGGAAAGGCCTTGCGAGAAAGGAGAGGAAAGCTACAGGTAGGTCGGAAGGATCGGAAAGACTCTAGCGTTGAGTCGAGACCCCATGGGGAAAAATCTCCTCGACGCAAAAGGCATAGATCTAGATCTCGAAGCGATTCTCATCGCTCGTCGTCTTCTTAAAAAAAGTCGAAGAAACGATGCCAAAGATCTCCCTCCACCTCATCGTCAGACGAGACTCCGAAAATGAAATGCCCCACAGAACATTTGTCTTCCGAAGAGTGGGAAGCATTTAGGGTCAAAATGATGGAGGTGTTTGAGAAAGAGAAGCCTCGGTCCCCGCCTTCTTCGGAAGCCGGCAGGGAGCGTCATCGCTCCGACACTCGCACGCCCTCGAGCCCGGGTGATCGTAAAAGGAAGGATAGAGAACCTTCCAGGATGCCGAGCGAAAAACAGTCGAGTCGACCGCTCAAGGTCACCGACGCCGTTCGAGACCTTCCACACCTTGAAGGGGAAACTGTCGAAGGCCGCCTCGACGCCCTCGAAGCAGACCCTGTCGACGACCACGATTTCATCGACGCGTTTATCAACGTTGATGCCGAAACCTTCGGCGCCAAAGGCTCCAACCAAGCCAGGGCAGCTAGAAAAGGAGAAAACTGCAAGACATATATCTTCTTCAAAATCTAGTATTACACCTCCTCCTCCTCCTCCTCTCCCAGAGAAGGTTTTCCAGCCTCTCCCTAGGAAGTAGTTTTTCAAATCCTTGACCTGAATTTTTGAGGATCAGGAGAGATCCGAAGAGGAAGATGTACCTTTTGGGTTGGAATATGGCACCCAAAATGTCCCAGAATGCTTAATATCGGAAGAAAGCAGGATGAAGTGGCATTGATGCCTCTCCTGAGAATGATTTTGGTAGACCAGACCCAGGAGAGCATGCCAGTCCATCTTATCGTCAATTAATGACAAAGGTGGTAGAGTACTTGGGATGGGCTAAACCAACAGCCCAATTCGTCCAGGACGATTTGACAGACATATTGGATCATGGTCCCACTGAAGACCCAGTTTTACCTTTTCATGTAGCCTTGCAAAACTGGGTGGCCAAGAATTGATAAACTCCGGATTCTATTCCTCCGGTGAATAAAGCCCTAACATCAAAATACCGCCCAGCCAGTAGCGACCCCGGCTATCTGTCAAAACATCCAACTCCCGAGAGTTTGGTCATACAGGCAGCCACAGCTTCCAACAAACTTGCGTACCCGTCTATCCCTCAGACAGGGACGATAAGCGTGTGGATGGTTGGGCACGGAAGGTATTTTCAGCTGGGAGCATGGCATTAAAATCTGCCAACTCCACATGTGCCTTGGCAACATTTTCGTACACTCTGTGGGAGTGCATCGCAATGGCGGCGGAGCACATACCAGAAGGGGAAGAAAGGGAAGGTTTCCTAGCCATCGTTAGAGATGGAAAGGAGGCCATGCAGGAATCCCTTCAATCTGGATTGGACACTGCGGATAGTGTAAGCATGTCCATGGGCACTAGCACAGTAATGCGCAGGTTTGCGTGGTTATGGAAGTCGGGTTTTGCACCGGACGTACAGAACCGCCTCCTGAACATGCCTTTTGACGGTGCTCACCTTTTTGGCAACAAGGCTGACGAGAGCCTTGAGAGGTTGCAGACCTCAAAAGCAGCGGCCAAATCTTTAGGAGCTGCTATTAGGCAACCTCAGCCTTTTCGTGCGCAAGGACAATCATGGAGGGGACGATCCTATCGTTAATATACCTCATACGGGAAGACGTGAGGAATGGCCAGTCAAAGGAGCCAAAGAAAAGCCACTCGTGGTGGACGAGGGAAACGTGCTAAGCCAGCTCCAGCTGCAGCCTCTTTGCCATTAGCGGCTGCAACATCCGCCACAAAACCACTTTGAGGACTTGCACCACAAAACACCTGTAGGAGGCAGGCTGTCGCAGCATCTGCAAGAATGGCGAGCCATTACTTCAGATGTTTGGGCTCTAGAAATAATAGCCCAAGGCTATTGCCTTCCTTTTCTAAAGCAACCTCAAAGCAATCCACCAGGGAGACACCCGTTGAAGTTTCCAAATCCGCTCCTACAGCAGGAAGTTCTAACCCTGCTGGAGAAAGGTGCCATAGAACCAGTACCGGCAGCGGAGAAGAACAAGGGTTGGTACTCCCTGTATTTTTTGATCCCCAAAAAGGACGGAGGACTGAGACCCATCTTGGACTTGAGAAGCTTGAACAAGTTCCTCAGGAAGGACCAGTTCAAGATGGTTACTCTTTCTCAGATCCTTCAGGCCCTTCAACTCCAGGACTGGTTGGTGTCATTGGACCTCCAGGATGCTTATTTTCATGTGCCGATTCATCTCAAGCACAGAAAATACCTGAGGTTCGTTTTTGGCGACTCACACTATCAGTTTTGAGTCCTGCCATTCGGGTTGACCTTTGCCCAGAGGGTCTTCAGCAAGTTAATGGTAGTGTTGGCAGCGCACCTCAGGAGAGGGGGGATTCATGTCTACCCCTACCTGGACGACTGGCTGACCAGAGCGCGCTCTGCCGAGCAAGCTTTGGATCATCTGAAAGTCACCTGCCACTTCCTCCACAAACTGGGCTTCTCACTCAACTTAAGTCTCAAATGACACCTTCCCAACAGCTTCAATACATAGGAGCTGTATTAGACACATCCTTGGGAAAGAGCTCGCCTCCCAAGACGAGGGCTCAAGACATTCTTCAGATGGTTTCAAAATTCCAAAATGCCCAAAATCTCCAGGCTTACGACTTTCTACGGTTGCTCGGCCTCATGGCATCCTGCATTTTTCTGGTGCCAGAGGCACGCTTGAGGATGAGATCCCTTCAATGGGCCCTAAAGACTCAGTGGTCCCAGTTCTCGGGTCAAATGACGGATCTTCTTCAGATTCCAAACAAGGTCAGACAAGACCTTCTATGGTGGACCTGTGCTTAAAGCGAGAACCTTTTTGGCAACCATGGCCAGAGGTCACAGTAGTGATGGACGCCTCACTCCTGGGGTGGGGAGTACATGCCAACGATTTGACAATAAACGGTCGCTGGTCTCCATCGGAGTCCAAACTACATATCAACCTTTTGGAGCTGAGGGCAATCAGACTAGCGCTGAAGGCCTTCCTGCCATCCGTCAGGGGAAAGAATGTCCTGATAATGATGGACAACACAGTGGACATGCACTACCTAAACAAAAGAGGAGGTGTGGGGTCACTTCCCCTGTGCAGAGAGGCAATGCAGCTCTGGTATTGGGCGATTCAAGAGGTACTCTCTTTAACGGCAATTCATCTAGCCGGGGAAGAGAATATGACGGCAGATGCTCTGAGCAGGCAGAGCACGGTGTCCACGAATGGTAATTGGCTCAGGAAGTCATTCAAGAGATCTTCGCCCTTTGGGGAACCCCTCAGGTAGACCTATTCGCAACCAGTACCAACTGAAAATGCGAAAGGTATTGCTCAAGGGAATTTCCCCCGAGAGGAGCCCTGGGGACGCGTTCGTGGTGGAGTGGAATTTCCCACTATTGTACGCATTTCCTCTGATTCCCGTCATTCCTCAAGTCATCAGGAGGCTGAGACGCTTCGGGAACTGCATGATCCTAATTGCCCCGGATTGGGCCAGGAGAACGTTGTATCCAGACCTTCTAGACATGTCCATCTGTCCTCCAGTACGTCTTCCTCAGAGAGAGAATCTTCTCTCTCATATGGAAGGTCAGGTTCTCCACCCAGAGGTCAGAACACTCAACCTTCATGCTTGGTATCTGAAAGGCTGAGATACAGGGATTGGAACCTTCCAGATGATGTTTTGGTGGTGTTGCTTTCGGCAAGAAGGCCAGCAGCAAAGTCTCTGTACCGTTGCCGTTGGAAAACATTTTGCAACTGGTGCAGGGAAAAGAATGTCGATCCTTTTCTATGTTCTATTCCGGAAGTACTATCTTTCCTTCTGACCCTAGCACATAGAGGTCTGAATATCGGAACAATAAAAGGTTACCTTGCGGCGCTTTCCATCTTCAAGCGCTCATCGGAAGAATGCTCCTACTTCAAATTCCTTTGATAACACAATTCATAAAAGGTCTCACTAATGTGTTTCCTCCTCACCCATTTCAAGTACCGATTTGGGATCTAAATTTGGTATTACAATTCTTAATGTGTGCCCCTTTTGAGCCTATGCACACGTGTCCATTAAGATTATTAACATGGAAAACAGCATTTTTAGTTGCTCTACCATCAGCAAGAAGAGTGAGCGAATTGCAGGCACTATCTTCTGGGCCACCCTATACTCTGTTCCATAAGGACAGGGTTGTGTTGAGGGTTAAACCATCATTTTTACCAAAGGTAATATGTGATTTTCATTTAAATCAGAAAATTGTTTTACCCTCATTCTATCCTCCACCTCATCCTTCTAAGGAGGAAGAAAGACTACACAGGATGGACCCAAAAAGATCTTTAAGCTTTTACATCTCTAGGCTTTCTAGACTTAGAGTGGACAACCAGTTGTTTATAGGCTACACTGGAAGAAAGCTGGGTCAATCAGTAACAAAACAGTTTTGCGCTGGATCGTGCTTTGCATTTCAGAATGCTACAGACTAGCACAAAAAGACCCACCTGAAGGGTTAAGAGCTCATTCCACCAGAGGCATCGCCTCTTGCACAGCCCTTCAAAGAGGTGTACCTATAAGGTCCATTTGCGAAGCAGCAACTTGGTCTTCGCTTCACACCTTCTCAGAATTCTATAACCTGGATGCTTCCCAGTCTAGGGAGCTAACTTTTGGAAAAGCAGTGCTTTACTCTACCATCTAAGGGCAGTTTAAAAAAAATAAAAAATCTGACCCCTCCTTCAGAGGAACTATGCAAAATACTGCTTTGGGAGCCTATCTAAGATGAGGAATACGTTGGAGGACACAATGCACTCGAAGAACAAGTTACTTCTTACCTGGTAACGTTCTTTCGATTGGATGTTCATCCAACGTATTCCTCATCGCCCTCCCAACCTACCCGTCTGTAGATTTTTTCCGGGTTATTGCCATCTCAAATCTCGCAAGGCTGATACCTATCTGCCGGCACAATTTACACAGTACAAGATCACAGATACAATAGAGCGGAAAAACAGAACTGAGGCCAACAGGCGCTGCGCGTGCTATTTATACACCCGATGATGTCACCCTCGACAGAGGCCCTCGAGGGACTATCGACTCGACGCACGGCGCCCTCTGCCAAAAATGTTTGCAAAGAGCAGCAAAGCTGGATGGAATACATCTAAGATGAGGAATATGTTGGAGGAACATCCAATCGAAAGAACGTTATCAGGTAAGAAGTAATTTGTTTTTCTCTTTTATTATGCGAACCTATTACATTCAAGATTGTTCTGATATTGTCATACCCATCCCTCCCCAGAATAAAACCTACTTGAGATCTATCAATAAAGTCCCCCATATAATCTATTTGACCATATCTTTGTGAATAATTTTAAGTCTACATTAAATAATGATATTGGTCTATAGTTCTCACACATCCGACAATCTTTTGGAATCACTGTTATCAAGGCCTAGCAAGGAATCACACAAAGTCCCTGATAGCAGAAAATAATTAAACATCGTGCACAGTACTGGTGCCAATTGATCTGCAAATAACTTATACAATTCCGAAATTAACCCGCCCGGTCCTGGTGACTTCCCTCCATTAAGATGTTTTATTGCCTCAATTACTTCACAAATTTCAATATCTGCCTCTACTTTGCTATTCCCCTCCGAAGAAATTTCGGGAGCTTACTTTTATGAAAAAATGCCCTGAGATCCTCAGTACTTGGATAATTGTCTTCCATGTATAATTGCAAATAAAATTCTCTAAAATGATCACACATCTCTGTATTCTTAAGCAGTATTTTCCCTTCATCCGTTATCAGTGGTGTAACACACGATTCCTCTATTATTCCCTTTAGCTTATTTGCCAAGATCCTTGCATTTTTTTCCCCCAAATTCCCAAAACATTTGTTTACTATAAAATATTCCCTTCTCTGCCATTGTCTAGGTGATTCATCATCTCACCTTCCAACATTCTCAAATCATTTCTATACTTTTCTGTATTAGAATTTGCACACTTTCCCTGCAGATCCATAATCTTTTCTTCCATTTTTTCTATTTTTTCAAAACTTTCTTCTAGTATTAGCCTATCTACTTATCAGTTCTCCTCTTATCAATGCTTTAAAACAATCCCAAACCACTTTGATATCAGCCGTGTCTTTTATTTTGTTTATTTGCAAGTCATTTATGCATCTCTCCTTATATAAATATATGGAAAAGATGGCCCCCAACAAATGTTCATTAAGTTTAACATATTTAAAATTCTCTGAAGCTGGTGGTGTTGTTGAAGCGACACAGAATCATTATACAGAAAAAAGCACCTACTGACGTAAGTGAAATACTTCTGTTATAGTACGCGTTGGAAGCTTTTGAAGACGTAATGGCGGAAGTTCGGATTGCAGTGAGCCGGCTGAAGAATCATCGGTAAGGACAGCGTTTGATGGATGAGAGTGGAATGGGGAAACGGCAGTCGTCAAAGCAGCTTCTAACACTTGTCTAACATGTAGAGTGTCGGAGCTGGTATAACACTGTATACGAGTGACGGCAACATGAAGGTGCGAGGTATGCAGATAATCGAGTACAATGCTACGCGGGCAGCATTAGTTATTTCTGCTGATGACAAGGCTAGGGTTACGCTCTGTGGTACAATTTGGAATATGATTGTGAATTAGTGGTGGGGGAAAATATAGTGACTGAGGTAGTTGAAGAGAAGGGGGGAAAGGAGGGGGAAAAAAATGCAACGCTGCGTTATGCTATTGTATTGCAGGTGAAGACACATGATATATGGCCCGCTGCTTATTATACCCCTCATCATGTGGAACTATTAATGTGCTGGTACTTTGACGAAAAGCTGACAGTAAGTCCCCTTATATGGACAGATCAACACTATACCGAGTGCATAGGGATCAAAAGGCAGAAAGGCTGGTACATTTTGGCGGAAACTGACCAGCTAACTAAGCAAGGTCTTAAAATCAATTCCCCTTTCTAACTGCCTTCAAACTCATCCAAAAAGACATCTTGCAGACTCCAATCGAACAGAAAAGAGTATGAAAGAAAATCCTCTTGTAGAAATGCCTACTGCCTAGTTCATTAATGCCTCTACACTGAATCATTGAAGAAGTCTCAAACCCATCCCCGGGGATCCAGAACTCACCCAATTATAAGGTGCTCTGTGTAAAGTCTGTCAGCATCAATGCTAGTTACTCATCTAGGCTGCCTTATGTGTGGATGTTCTCTAGCAAGAGGTGGTAGATACAGTCCCATGTCAAAAGATAATAGACCTGAACTGCCAGGAATGGCTGGGTTCAATGTCCAGGGAAGGACATTCTCGGTCCTTTTTTAATAAGGGCTTCCTTTGTGGCACAAACTATTTGCCATACAATAAAACAGTGCAACATCATAGAAAATACTTTTTCTGCTCCCTATAAAAAGTTCACTTACAACTTCAAAAAATAGGGAGTAAAAGACTCCCACTTCAACATCTTATTTGGAGCAATTTCCTCAGGCCCTTTCTAAATAAGGATCAGCCCCCTACCGTTTGAACCACTACTGCTTGCCTGCAGTCTCCAGGTGTGGCTTTCTAGGAAACCAGATAATGAGTATGTGGAGAAAAAGGAGTGAAACAATTGCAATTTGCTTACTCCTTCTGCGTTACTTGATTTAACAGATTTACCTAACCAAAAGATGCAATTATATTATAATGTATGTATTGTTGTGGCTGAAATAATTCAATCTTTCAATATTAACAACACTTTTCGACACAATCATAAAAACACATAAAAAAAAAATACAAGTGCGGCTTACATAAACGGTAAAAACAAAACCACAAATCCATAAGACAATTGTCACAATTCTCAATTAAAATTCATTCCCTTAGTTTCTGAGGCCAACAAATTGCCTATTAGTTCATCGTTATTAAATATTAGCTACCCCTATATTCGCCATCTAGTAAGATCTCTTTCAAAAACCTGATAGCTCAACTTAGTGATACATATTGACCATTATAAATCATCGCCCATACATTTATTTCTGTATAATTCTCAAAATACTTAAAACAAATGTAAAATCCTTTTATTTATTAGTTTGGGGCAATCTACCAATAAATGCCTCAAGGTTTCCAATTCATCTTGATTGTCGCCAAAACAGCCTCTTTTGTTCTTAGGCCATTTGTCTCTTATACCTCTGACATCCCCTTTCCTTGTTGGCCACAGGTTAAAAAAGAGCCTTAAGAACCCTGTAAGATATCTGTGGCACAGAATGTTTTTAAAGTAATTTGGCATGCAATTTAGTGGCATTTTTTCATTATGAGAATTTGGAAATTTAAAAAAAAACATATTACCATTTACATTGGTCAATGGTCGTGCCCCAATCAAACCACCATCATTTTTGTTTACTTTTGTCTACGGTCAACAAGGGAAGATCATGAGAAATATTTGCAGCCAATAACAATCCCAGGCAATCTTCCTTCCATTTCTGTAATGATCTATCAAACTGGACTTCCAACATATTGCAAATAGCAGTGAGAATTTAGTTTCTGCCCCATAAGTAAAAGTAGGGACAAAAGGCGGAGTCCAGGTGCAGAATCCCAGTCTGCCCCAATCTCCCTGTTCTGTTGGTGTGAGAGGAACTGCACGACAAGCAAGTCCTGTTTCTATTTCCATCTGGCAAGGAGTTTAATAACTCTAATCTCGTGTGGAGCGCAGCGCAGAGTTCAGGTGCAGAGTCCCAGTCTGCCCCAGTCCGCCGCAGTCTGCAATGACTGCAAATACTGGCCACGAGAGATCTACGACACGGCGTAAAACGCTCCAACAACGCCGTATGCAGAATCCATGGACTGCCTTGAAATCCGACAGTCACCAAAAAATCGAAGGTAAGCGTCTCAAAGCAAACAACTCTTGACATTTCTGCCCCTTTGCATGAGCTTGCCTCAGTCCTTTCCACCTCTGTGCTGGCGGAGACTCCGGAAGACGCCGTTGTAATTGTATCCACGGCAAAGTCTAGATCTCGTGGAGAGGAGCTTCTAGCTTCCCAACAGCCGTGCAACCCGGCGGACAACTCCGGCTGGAATGGAACCGAATTATCCAGAGCCGATGCAGTCACGCATTCGAGCGAGGTGATGTCCCTCGTTACCACCTCAATTGAGGCTGCTCAGGAAGTGGGATCAGTGAACAAGCCACAGCATTTCAAACCGCTGACATTAAATGATTTATCACTTGTTCCACTTAGATCTCCCCTTCCCTTTCCTACGTTACTCCCGTCAAGCGAGAGGGAGAAGACAATTCCTACCCCTGAAACCACCAACGTGTTCTTTTCCCCTTTCGACTGCACAGATGCAGAGCTAATGGAGGCTTCTCAAGACGAGGACGCGATCACATTCCACCCCAACAAAAACACTCCTACCAAAGAAATAATTACTGTAACGTTGGAGTGCCCTCTAAAAACAGCTCTTACCATTGACAATGAGTCTTAGACTCAAGAAACATTCGGTCTCTAACGGCTACAATCCATGTCCAAGTCTCGAAACAACAGTGCATAAAAAGTCTGATGTGAACGTAAATCAGACAATGACAACAGATGAGATGCCGGCAAATCTCTCCTCCCACATGACTGAAAGTCCGGGGAGGCAGTTAAGTAAAATCAAGTCTCGATTACCTGAACATGCCCCGATTAATAACACGCACCTTAGTCATCAGGGCCCAGAAATACACCTCAACAGCATTTTGAAATCAAATGTAGTGCGTGAGCCTTCATCCAAATCGACTAACACTAATTCCGAGGTACCAGGCGTATGTATGTTCGACGATGCCTTACAGCCGGATATTCGTCGGAAATCTAACACACTGAGAAATAGCAAGGCTTCTTCAAGCACCCCGCGACCGGCAGGATTGCGACCCTTACTATTAAATCCAACGAGTGCCTCTTGTGCCATGCCTGCAATAAATACATCAATAATAGGCGATTCTCATTCTGACACGGGAACCAGCCTGCATTCGTCCACAAATGAGAACACTGGCTCCAGTGCCAAACCTAGCCTCTCCTCTGCAGCTGCCATGCAGATCTACAACAGTGTCCTTGCAGCATCCTCAACAGCGTTGTTACCTTTTTTGAAGATGTACGAATCACTCCTTGATGCCGTAAAAGATCAGACTTCGCTAATTTCAAATCTAAAAGAAAAAATGGAAAACTTTGAAACTGTGAACCGGTTTCTGCAGAGCCAACTCCTACATGAAGCAGATCAAACAACTCGCTGGCAAGAAAGGCTGAGTGATCTTGCAGCGCGACATCACTGTCAGAATGACACCCTGACAGAAGGCCTGCTTGAGGCCGTCAAATGGATGCGATATTCATCTGCCGGGACGCTTCAAAAAGTGCCAATTTCATTGGCTCATGATCTAACATCTGCTGATTCTAGAGGCACGAGGAAATCCAATCATCAACAACACGCCCCGGACGGAGCACAAAGAGCGTGAAGTCAAAAGCCACGTCAAACACTGAAAAGCAAACAATTCATTTAGATGACGTGGCCGAGGGAAGACCTTCAAAAGTCGTTGAAAACTTGTCTAACACTCAAACAACTCCTGAGTCTCAGCAAAGCAACTCTGACAATTTTTCCTTGAATGAGAACGATCCAATAGTCGAATCCTCTGACCAGCCTAGTCGGGCTACACAACAGAATCCTTGTAAAAATATGTTTAACAACTTGGTCAGTTTACCGGTGTCTTTTGGGATTTTTGAGGGTGCTGCAAAATCAATCATGTCATTCACGCCTCTTGATTCTAAAACAACTGCACACAAAAAAATTCTTCAGAAGCAACCATTAATCAAAGGAATTCTAGCTTTAAAAAGAGCACAAGGATCAATGAAACAAAGAAAATTTATCAGAAATATGGGCCCTCTAACCAAAACTGGGTTGTTCAGTAGAAAAGGTACGTCGACCTCCTTGACCCCTACAGATATCAATTCTGAGGACCTTACGTCGCCCGAACGATGTCGATTAACAGTACCCTCAAATAAACGACGCAGTATCAACTCTGAAGTTGACCGGTCTATAGAAGAGTCAACCGGATCTGTCACTGACCTCTGAAACTTATCAACCTACTCTGACGACCAACCTGTGTTCTCCACGGGTTGCGAACAGGCGACTAATCGCACCACAAAAGAAACTCAAAACCAACCAAAAAACACAAAACAGGTTGAACAGTGTAATAAGCAAGTGGCAAGAGAAAGAGAATCGCCAGTGCGTAAATCGTCAGTGACCTCAAGGCTGAACCCAAAACAAAATATGGTTCAGAAAAACAACTCAACACACTACATTTCCCATGTTCACTAGGCTGAAAGGTCCGGCCCCACAAACTGCAAACTGCGGCTACAGAATCTCCAGTCGGAGGATGAGGATTTAAACCTGAACCGCAGAAACGTGATGAAACTTTTCAGCTGCATTCCTTCCCTTCGTACCATCACGTTGGACGAGATCAAAGTAGTCGAATACATGACGGAGAAACGTTGCGATCAAGTACTACTCCATATTGCATCTGCATCAGTGCGCAAAACAATTCTGAAGGCTGCGGAAGAATTGCTTGTATTTCGATTTGATCTAACTCTAGAACCGTCTAACACTTGTTCAAGTGTGAGAAATCCGAGATCGAGTCCTGAGTCTAATAACACTCAATTTGACAGATGTTGCGAGATACGCAAAGACGTGAAAGTTTATGCCAATTCAGGCCAAACTAATATCAATTCTCAAAGGAGCCTCTCCCATACTCATGACGCCTGGAAGAACACAGTGAATTCTAAGTAGCCACGACAAGTGGTATGTGATCAAACATGTGAATTTCTATCGTGGAACACAAGAGGATTCACTCATCTATTCAACAGGTTTGATGTCTTATTGGAAAACGTTTTTGCCATATGTCTTCAGGAAACTTGGTTAAGTGAGGCTCCATCAAGGGATGGTTATGTCACTTTAATGAATCCAGCCATTAAACATGCACAAGGGCGACCGTCATCTGGCCTTTTGACACTAATAAAAATCAATCCCCGGTGGTCAATTGTGAACTCTCGCTGTCCAAACCCCTTCGTTCAAGCGGTCCTGATGCGGACTGGTGATGATAATCTATCCACAAGGAAACATCTGCTAATCATAAATGGATATTGGAATCCTGAAAAAATCAGCACAAAGGTCTTCCTATATTCCATCACATTCATAACATCGTACTCGAATATCTCTATCATATGCTGTGGTGACTTAAATTGCACCTGTTTTAAAATCGACCCTGCATCACAGATCTTTTTTCCTCTATTGACCGAAGAGGTAAACATAAGAGGTCAGATGTGGAGTTTGGCATTGCAAAACCGAAATTGCCAAATGGTTAATGGTAATGTGAAAAGCGATCAACCACCGTCCGCAACTTGGTCGAACTCGAAATCAAGATCAATCATTGACTATTTTTGGGTATCTCAAACCTTCTTTGCCCAAGATTTAAAGTTAGTGGTACGTGAGATGATAAATAGCGATCACGATCTGCTGTGCTTCTCCTGCTTGTTGGAAGGGTCACAATGCGCTAAGAATTATGCCTTCCTGTTATCAGTGAATGCAAGGGGTAACTGACTTCAGATGAACGACTCTCAAATTTACACTTTGAGTCAACAACTCTTCAAACAGAATGAGGTCATGTCGGTTGACTATAAACCACTCTTGGCTAACTTGACCACTGTCAAAATATCTGACAGGGTGATGCGCATTTCCCACAGGCATCTTTCATCTTCATTAATAACAACTGCAAAAAGGATCATGCGTTGAGACATAAGAGCATTGAAAAAGTCATCTCTTACAAGATCAAGTGACACCAATCTTGGAAGTGCAATTCGAGCTTGACGCCAAACATACAGGATCTGGTTAAAATCTCAAAAAATGATCATCGAACAGGACAAAGCTGAACTAATGATGAAACATCTGCTCTCAAAGAACTCGTGTGAAATTTGGGCAATTTTGATCACAGGAAACTCGCGCCACTTACCTTCTTTGTCAAATGAAATCGAAGCAACCGCATGGGAGACTCATTTTGTGAATATATTTAGTACTCCCTTGAGCGAACCATCGACTGATTTACTCCAAATTGTGACCTCTTGGGACTTGCAAATCTCTGAAGACATTACAATTGCAATACGTGCTTTGAAAAACTTGCACGCTGCCGGTCCAGACATGATCTCTAATATGATGCTAAAACAAAATGAAGCGCAATGGTCAGTATTCATAGAAGCCTTGTTCTCCTTACTGTCTTCTCCAAGGACAGTTCCAGAGTCTTGGCGTGAAGCCATCATAGGGCCCATACACAAGAAAGGCAATCGGGCAGATCCTAACAACTATCGCCCGATTGCCCTGTTAGACACAATAGGAAAGCTGTTCGCCTCTTTTTTACGACAACGACTTGTACAGTGGTCCAGGAGCGAAGAGATCTACGATGTCCGGCAAACTGGTTTTACCAAAGGAGCCGGAGTAGAAGTCAATCTACTGATCATAAACATACTGAAATCAGAAACCCTAAGGGCAAAAAGAAAACTACATCCGGCATTCATTGACCTTCGGGGTGCGTTTGACAGTATCAATCGCGACAAGCTTTGGCAGAAAATGTCAAATTGGAACTGCCCGCAAAATCTGCTGCAACCGATCAAGGCGCTGCACTGCAGTACCTCCATTCGGATTCACTTAAACAATCGAGGAAAATATCAATCGATAAAGGGGTGAAACAGGGATGTCCCCTGGCAGCCGAACTCTTCAAACTGTTTATCTCTGACTTCCCGATACATCTGGAATCTGTCCGATGTTTTCTGCCAAAGATAAACAATACTGAAATTCGTTGCATAACCTACGCAGATGACGTCGTTCTATTAGATCTCACGCAGATCGGTATTCAACGTCTCCTAACAAACCTGCATGAGTATCTTAACAAGAACGATCTCGTATTAAATACGGAAAAAAACAAGTTTGTGACCATTGGGGCAGGTGGAACCAAAAAACAAAAGGTTTTTTTGTGGAAAACTAAGGGCATCACTCTGAGTTTGGTGAATTCCATTAGTTATCTTGGTATAACATTCAACACCTCTCTCAATGAGCATCATTGGAAGTTGGACCTCGTAAACCGAATGATTCAATTCAGTATTCAAGCCTCAAAAATAAACAAGCAATATGGAAAATTCGAGGGGATTGGGTCCTCCGACGTATTCCATATCTATGACAGGTAATCACCACAGCTGTGCTGCTTCGGAAACTTTTCCGGCGTCTGCGTCCTGCGTCGATGACGTCGATGCGCCGACGTCGAGGACCTCCTCCGACGTCCGACGTCATCCGATGTGATAAGTAGGACGCACGACGCCTGTAGCCTCAGTTCCGTTTTTTCTGCGAACGTGTTGCTTCGTGTTTCTCGGTTCTAAGCCTCGACTCTTTGGAGTTCTGTTCTTTCTGGTTCTTCGAACCTGTTCGTTTGTGAATTTCCTTCGGCGATGTCTTCCACTTCGTCTTCAACCCCGCGTCCGGGCTTTAAGAAGTGCGGGGATTGTGGGTCCACGATGTCGGTGACTGACTCGCACGACGCCTGCCTCTGGTGCCTCGGGGAGGCCCACGACACGGATGACTGTGTCGACTGCCAGTCGCTCACGTCCAAAGCCTTACGCGAACGTAAGAAGAAGTTGTCGGTAGGTCGGGTGTCCAAGCCCCGGAAGTCGAAGTCGGCGGGGCTTTCGACGGATGATTCGAGGGGTGACTCTCCGCGTCATCGTCGGAAGTCTCGTCGGTCTTCTTCTAGGAGTGGGTCTCGCCACTCCTCGGCCTCTTCGAGGCATTCTCGGAAGCGCCGTCACCGGTCGCCTTCCAGGTCCTCTTCCGAGGATTCTGCCCGGCACGTCGGTTACCCCACCAGCCGTGCGACGCCGGAAGAATGGGCTTCCTTCGGGAAGAAAATGTTGGCGATTCTTGAGTCGCAGGATACTCAGCCGTCCGCGCCCCCGAGTGGGGTCGGCCGTGTGAGGTCGAGAGACGCCGCTCGCAAGAGTGGTCGGCACGAGTCACGGGAGCGGTCCCGTTCGGACAAGGAGGCTCGTTCTCGCCGTACCCGTTCCAGGTCCCGGTCCTCGACGCGTTCGAGACCGTGTGCTCCTGTGCAGTCTTCGAGGAAGACATCGACGTCTGAGGCGTCGAGGGCGTCGACAGGCTTTCTCGAGGCTCCGGCTTCGAGGGCCTCGTCGAAGCCGTCGACGATCAGGTCGTCGAGGGACACGCTCGGAGCTCCGGCTTCGAGGGCTGTGTCGACGCCGCCGATACTGGAGGCGCTGCATCTGACGTCGACGCCGATTTCCTCGACGTCGACGCCGATCCTCTCGGCGCTGTTGCCGGTTTTCTCGGCGTCGGCGCCGATTCGCTCGACGCCATCGACGCCTTTCGTGTCGGAGGTGCCCCTTGTCACGGGTGTACCCCCTAGGAAGGCTCTGGTTAAGAGCAAGCACTCTCGGGTGCCTTTTCGCCACCTGGAATATATTTCGGAGGCGGATGAGGATTCTGATGGCCTGGTTCCTAGTCTGGTGCCAGATGAAATTGTCTCGGGCCATAGTCAGTTTGACGATTTGAGGCAGTCACTGCATGATGCCAGTGGACTGGACACCTCTCCGGAGGTGGAATTTTGTAGGCCTGAGCCTGGCTCCCATGCCGATTCCTCGTACCGGCGCCTTATGGCTAGGGTGTCTGAGTATCTGGGATGGTCTGCTCCCCCAGGGGAGTTTGTGCAGGATGATCTGACGGACATCCTTGATGTTGGTCCCCCAACTGACCCGGTACTGCCGTTCCATATGGCTTTACAGAGAAGGGTGGCGGCGGCTTGGACTGCTCCGGAGAGTCTCCCGGCGGTGGGCAGATCCTTGTCGCGTAAATACCGTCCAGCCAGTAGCGACCCCTGCTACTTGACCAGGCACCCCACTCCGGAGAGTTTGGTGGTGCAGGCGGCCACGGCCCCGGCAAAGCAGGCGTCGTACCCTACCATCCCTCCTGATAGGGACGACAAACGTTTTGATGGCTGGGCGAAGAAAGTGTTTTCTTCTGGTGGTATGGCGCTTCAGGCGGCCAACTCCATTTGTGCCTTGTCACGTTTCACGCACACTCTGTGGAACTGTGTTGCGTTAGCGGCTGAACATATTCCCGAAGGGGTTGAACGGGAGGGTTTCCTTGCTATGGTCCAGGATGGTAAGGATGCCATGTGTGAGTCCGTTCAGTCGGGTCTGGACTTGGCTGAATGCGTCAGTAGGTCCATGGCGGCGAGCACCGTGATACGCAGGTTTGCGTGGTTGCGGAAGTCGGGGTTTGCTCCTGATGTGCAGTCCCGGCTCCTCAACATGCCCTTTGATGGTGAACACCTTTTTGGCAGCAAGGCTGACGAGAGCCTTGAGAGGTTGCAGACCTCAAAAGCTGCAGCGAAGTCGTTGGGCGCTGCAGTTCGCCAACCTCCGCCTTTTCGTCCTAGGGGACAGCAGTGGAGGGGTGGTTCCTTTCGCTATTACTCATCCTTCAGTAAAGCGAGAGGAGCTGGCAGTCAAAGAGGCCAACGCACCAGAGGTGGACGACAGGGTACCCGTGGTGCCAAGGCCGCTCGGGCAGTTGCCTCTTTGCCCTCGGGTAACGCCGCAGCCGCTCCTACTCAGTCATGAGGCCATGTCCCATGGTTCGCCGGTTGGGGGAAGGCTGGCGCAGCATCTTGTAGAGTGGCAAGCCATTACTTCAGATGTGTGGGTTCTGGAGATCATAGCCCACGGCTACTGTCTTCCCTTTCGGCACAGGCCTCGCGACAATCCACCGGGGAACCTCTCTTTGAAGTGTCCGGATCCGCTCCTTGCGCAGGAAATTCAAGCCCTGCTGGAGAAAGGCGCTATAGAACTGGTGCCTGTAGCGGAGAGGAACAAGGGATGGTATTCCCCTTATTTTTTGTTTTCCAAGAAAGACGGGGGATTGAGACCCATCATGGACTTGCGCGGTTTGAACAAACTCCTCAGGAAGGACAAGTTCAAGATGGTTACTCTCTCTCAAGTCCTCCAGGCCCTTCAGCTTCAGGACTGGTTGGTGTCACTCGACCTCAAGGATGCTTACTTCCATGTGCCGATCCATCCCAAGCACAAGAAGTACCTGAGGTTCGCGGTTGGCGACTCGCACTTTCAGTTTCGGGTCCTGCCGTTCGGATTGACCTCCGCCCGAGGGTTTTCACCAAGCTCATGGTGGTGGTGGCAGCGCATCTCAGGCAAGGGGGGATTCACGTCTACCCCTACCTGGACGATTGGTTGATCAGGGGGAGCTCTCCCGAGCAAGTCCTGGATCATCTGTCCGTCGCCTGCCACTCCCTCCACAGGCTGGGCTTCTCCCTCAATTTAAAGAAGTCCCATTTGACGCCAACGCAGAGGCTCCAGTACATCGGAGCAGTGCTCGACACTTCCCTGGGGCAGTGTTTTCCTCCCCAGGTGAGGGCTCTTCACATTCAGCAGATGGTGCACAAGTTTCAACTTGCCCAGACGCTCCCAGCGTTCGAGTTCTTGAGGTTGCTCGGCCTCATGGCATCCTGCATTCTTCTGGTGCCAGAGGCTCGCCTGCGCATGAGATCTTTGCAGTGGGCACTCAAGATGCAATGGTCGCAGTCCTCCGGCAGGATGTCGGACCCGATTCAGGTGCCGCCCTCGGTCGCCCAGGACCTTCTGTGGTGGGCCGTCGAAGGCAACTTGATGAAGGGGGCTCCATTTTGGCTTCCCTGGCCGGAGGTGACGATCGTGTCGGATGCATCCCTCACGGGATGGGGAGCTCATGCCAACGAGCTGACAGTCAGCGGTCGTTGGTCTCCGTCGGAGTCCAGACTCCATATCAATCTGTTGGAGCTGAGGGCCGTCAGGCTAGCCCTGAAGGCTTTTCTGCCGACTGTGCGAGGAAGGAATGTCCTGATCCTGACGGACAACACGGTGGCCATGCACTACCTCAACAAAAAGGGGGGGGCAGGGTCACTTCCTCTGTGCAGGGAGGCGATGCAGCTCGAGTTCTGGGCCATCCAGCAGGAAGTTTCGGTCTCGGCAGTTCATCTGGCCGGAGTCGAAAACGTGACGGCGGACGCTCTGAGCAGGCAGAGCGCGATCTCTCACGAGTGGGAGTTGGCTCAGGAGATTCTCCTGGAGATCTTCGCCCTTTGGGGGACCCCTCAAGTGGATCTCTTCGCCTCCAGTGTCAACCGGAAGTGCGGAAGGTTCTGCTCGCGGGAATTTCCTCCAAAAGGAGCCTTAGGAGACGCGTTCGTGGTGGATTGGTCGTTCCCGCTGCTGTACGCGTTTCCTCCAGTCCCCGTCATCCCGCAAGTGCTGCGGAGGTTGCGGAAGTTCGGTTCCCGGATGATCCTCATTGCTCCGGCGTGGGCTCGGAGGACGTGGTACCCGGACCTTCTCGACTTGTCCATCTGCCCTCCACGTCGTCTTCCCTACCGAGACGATCTGCTCTCACGGGAGGGGGGTCTGGTTCTCCATCCAGAGGTCAGATCCCTCAACCTTCACGCTTGGCTTCTGAAAGGTTGAGGTATAGGGATTGGGACCTCCCTGAAGACGTGATGGAGGTGTTGCTTTCGGCCCGAAGGCCAGCAACTAAGTCTCTGTGCCGTTGGCGTAAGTTCTGCGACTGGTGCAGAGTTCGGAATGTGGATCCTTTTGCATGTGACATCCCCATGGTTCTGTCCTTTTTGCTTTCTTTGGCCCACAGGGGCTTGCAAGTGGGTACCATTAAAGGTTACCTGGCGGCGCTGTCCATCTTTAAGCGCTCGTCTGATGAGTGTTCTTACTTTAAGATCCCTTTAATTTCACAGTTTCTGAAAGGGCTCGCTAATGTGTTCCCTCCGTCACCTTTCCTGGTGCCCGGTTGGGATTTAAACCTTGTTCTTAGGTTTCTTATGGGTGCTCCGTTTGAGCCTTTACATTCTTGCCCTTTGAGGCTGTTAACTCTGAAAACTGTGTTTTTAGTTGCGGTTACTTCCGCTCGCAGAGTGAGTGAGTTACAGGCACTTTCAGTTAAGCCACCCTTCACTGTTTTCCTCAAGGACAGGGTTGTCCTTCGTGTTCGTCCTTCTTTTCTTCCGAAGGTGGTGACGGAATTTCATTTGGCCCAGAAGGTTGTTCTTCCGGCATTCTATCCTCCTCCGCATCCTGGTAAGGAAGAGGAGAGGCTCCATAGGCTTGATCCTAGGAGAGCTTTAAGCTTTTATGTTTCACGCATGTCCCGGGTCAGAGTGGACGATCAACTCTTTATTGGTTACGCTGGTAAGCGTTTGGGGCAAGCTGTGACGAAACAGACTTTGTCCCGCTGGATTATTTTGGCCATCTTGGAGTGTTACCGCTTGGCGGGTAAGGACCCACCGGCTGGCTTGCGGGCCCATTCTACCAGGGGTGTGGCTGCATCTACTGCGCTGCAGAGGGGTGTTCCTATTCGCAACATCTGTGATGCAGCCACCTGGGCTTCAGTACATACATTTGTACGGCATTATTCCCTCGATTCCATCAGAGGGCAGGATCTGGCCTTTGGCAAGGCGGTCCTTTGCTCTGCTATTTGATTGGCTATTCTAAATTTTGTTTATAAATTCTTTCCCTCCTCCTTGCTCTGGTACTGCTTTGGGAGTCTGTCATAGATATGGAATACGTCGGAGGACCCAATCCCCTCGAAGAACAAGTTACTTTCTTACCTGGTAACGTTCTTTCGATGGGATGGTCCGACGACGTATTCCATATCGCTCCCGCCCTGCCTTCCCCGCTGCAGAATTTCTTTTGCGATAGCAGCTTACGTTCCGCAAGGCTTTGTGTCTGACTGGCAGTTGACTTATGTCACACGTTCTGGGGGAAAAAACTACAACTGAGGCTACAGGCGTCGTGCGTCCTACTTATCACATCGGATGACGTCGGACGTCAGAGGAGGTCCTCGACGTCGGCGCATCGACGTCATCGACGCAGGACGCAGACGCCGGAAAAGTTTCCGAAGCAGCACAGCTGTGGTGATTACCTGTCATAGATATGGAATACGTCGTCGGACCATCCCATCGAAAGAACGTTACCAGGTAAGAAAGTAACTTGTTCTTCTCGCTTGAACCAGTGCTAATCTTTTACACACAAAAGGTCCAACCTGCCATCACCTTTGGGTCCGAATCGGGCTGGAACATAGAAGCCCAGTTCTGGCAAAAGCTTGAAGGTCTATTTAGGCGTTGGGTATTGCACCTACCCTCTTATATCTCAATGGTGTCTCTCCGCTATGAACTTTCACTAAATTCAATGCACAGCTGTGTCATGTGGAAATCCCTGATGGTTCTGCGCAAGATGAAGCTGAATCCACTGACTCTGTCATATCAAATATTTGAACGTCTCCCGGATTGTGGGCGACCGGGCCTCCTTGAAGACTGGCGGCAGCTACTAGAAGCAGCCCTAATCAACGCTGATCTAAATCTAGCCGATCTGCTTAGCCAACCTCAATGTGTTAAAAAGAAATTTGACTCGTGGTGTTGGATCCAGAATTACGACCTGTTGCAAATGAAGCCTACGTTCTTGAGATCAGGAATCGGAGAACACAAACTCAATGTTCAATGTCGATATCTGGTAACCTGTCAATCACGACATCATCGTGATCAATTCTTGAGGCTGCGTTTGAACGCACTGAACACCAGGGGAATGCAACTTCTTTGACATATTAACGAAGCAAACGGCAATCTTTGTCGTTTTTGGACCTTCAAATAGAATCCATTGAACACCTAATTACTGGATGCCCTGCGATAACCTCACGACGGTTGCGCCACCTAGGGGACTTTATACCTGTTGAACTAGACATTCAGAACCGGTGGTCTTATGCGGTTGCTGGGCATAACATCAGGTTGACTTGTGCCATTGTGAACTTCTTAGACTCTTTACATATAAACAAGAAAATTATCTCTAAATGAAGTTGTGAACCAATGTCAACTTAATGGTAATGATACATAACACCTTTTGAAGGACGGAAGCCGCTTCATAAATTGCCAGTGTTCTTATGGGAAATATGAAAGAACATGATGTCCTTCTGTAATAAAAATGTGGCAGCCTGTTAGTTTGCTTTCAGGCTCGCTGAGCTGAAGTTTCAATAAAAAAAAAAGTAGGTACAACCTTTTGTTTGTAGTAAATTACCACCAGGAGAGAAGAATACTTCCCAAACTTCTCATGAATAATCAGCCCCTGAAAGGCAGCAGTATTAACCTTATTTCCTCTCTATACTGGACCTCCAAAGCGTTATCATTAGTACAGACTCCCAAATATCTGTACTCATTCACCAATATTAGGGGCACTTTATACAGGTGCCAGGTAAATTATCTTTTCTCCAGAATGGGGTCTGGCATGGATTCACATGCTCATGAAAATTCCCCGTCGTCAGGCTGGGAATCCTAGGTAAAGAAAAAATCAGTTTCAGTTTTGTTTCTGAACTGTCTTTCGACTAGTAACCAATCACTGGTCTCTTGGTCATACTGCCCCCAGCCAATGACTGCCCTCTACCTAAGCCCCTCCTCTGGCAGCTATCTTCAGATTTTTACCGCACATTCAAGTGTTGGGAGTCCTCGTGCTGTAGCTCTCGAGCTTTTTCATGCGTTTTGTGCTTTTTCGAAGAGTTTACTCTTATATTTTTGGTCAATCGAGCCTCAAGCTCCACCAATTCTACTTCCAATCAACGGGGACCCGTTTTTGGAATTTTCAACGCCCCTCAAGGGCATCTTTTCGTCGAGTTTCCACTTCTCGGAGGATTCCAAAAGATCTTTGACGCCTACCGTGCGTGGACATGGCCCAGGACAAAGGAAGCATGACGCCTGTTGGATCCAAGATGTTCAGGAGCTGCCCTGGATGCGGACTACAGAAGGTCTTTAAGGAGGATGAGCACTCTTGGTGCCTCTATTGCCTTCACAACGACAAATCGCATGTGGAGAAGGACTGTGCATTTTGTAAGAACATGTCTGAACGGACAATGAGGGATCGTCCTACTCGGCTCGCCAACTAGCGGGAGGGGAAGAGCCCAGCAACAGGTGACAAGAGGAAGAAGTCCGAGCGGTCTTCTAAGGCCCAACAAAAGGCAAAGCTCCGCGGGCACCAGGAGCGCTGAACGGTTGGGCTCCTCGGCTGCCAGGCAGGGCACATTATCTCTGACGCCATCATCCACGAGCCAATTCTCTGGCACGGTGAAGAGGAAGTTGGAGAACCCGGGTAAGCTTCGGGAGAAGCCCCGGTCGATCCTGACAGAGACAGCGGAGGGCGAGCGAGGCGGTGACCCTCCCCTTAAGGCCAAGGCCTCAGGCACCCCCAAGGTCGTGAAGGCCCTGATTCACCGGCTAAAACCTTGATTGAAGGGGTCGTGGCGGCCCTGGCGAAACCTACGGAGGCTTCCCCAGTGGAGACGTCTCCAGGGGCTAGAGTTTCCCTGCCACCCCGGATGGAATCTTCTTTTCTGCCTATCGAGAAGACCCCCATGAAACCCCAGCAGGAAAAAGAGGGAGGGGGGAACGGTAGCCATAACGGACACTGATACCACCTCTGAGGATGAGTTGGCTAGCGTCCAAAGGATCTTGGACAGAAGTCTGACGAATCCAGGGCCCACGGGAAGGATCCCGACGAGGCCGAAGAAGAGAGCGACTGGGGAGCCGACGAGGAAGATGGGGCAGTGGAGGGCTCCGCGCCCCAGTCGTGGGACCCGTTGCAACCGGTACCCGTACCAGGGGACAATTCAGGAGCTATCTTGATGGCTATACAGACCCTGTGTACGGAGATGAGGACAAGGATGTCCTTACCCCCCACCAACGACCCAGCGGAGCCGGGACCATCGGGGAGCCCACCGAACAAACAGATGAGTCCATCCTCCTCCCCCCTTTCAGCCTTCACCCCCATCCCCTCCTCCGAGGGATGAGACGGGAACGGAGACTGCGACAACAGGGACGGACGACTGTGGTGACGACGGGATGGACTTCCCATCACCACTTCCCCGGGCCTTCCTACCCCACCCCCCTGACGAAATTGGCTCCTTCCACGCCATGATCGCCAGGGCATCTGAGCTCTTCCAGCTCTGCCCCGAGGAACAGAAGGAGGGCTTCCTCTGCCAACGACGGGAGGCAAAGATAAAGACTGTCCTTTCAATCCCGTTACTGGACGACGTCTGGGACGAGGGACTGGCACTCCTGAAGAACCCGGCCACAGCTCCCGCTAGGAGAGACCGGTACGAGAAGAAATACTGGGTCCCGAACTCTGCCCCGATGTGCCTCAGAGCACAGCTGTCCCTGGATTCAGTGGTCTCCGCGGCAGCCAAGAAGAAATCGGCGGGAGCGACGGCCTCAAATTCTACATCTCCCCCCGGACGGCGAGGGGTGGAAACTGGACGCCATGGGACGACGGGTCTTCTCGTCGGCGATGACGATTAAGGCGGCCAACGCCCTCGTGATCGTGGCACGCAACGACAGGAAGCTGTGGTTCAAGATCGCTCCGCTCCTGGACTTCCTCCTGGATGAGAAGAGGGCTGAGGTCCTGGAAATCCTACAGGAAGGCGAGGTGGCTTCGGACCACGCCATAACGGTGGCCACGGACATTGCTGACACCGGGTTTCGCCAGATGGGCAACAGCGTTTGCCTTCGGTGCGGTTGGCTCAAGGCCACCGATTTCCGCCAGGACGTGCAGACCAGGGTTCTGGACATGCCCTTTGACGGGAACAACCTGTTCGGCAAGACAGTGGACGAGTCACTGCAGGCCATCAAGTAGGACACCGAGACAGCTTGGGCCTTGGGCGTTCTTCAACAGCGGCGACGTCCTTTCGGAACGCCGGAAGCAAGCAAGGTGCTTCCAAAGGATTCGGCGGCGGTTCCTCGTCGTACCTCCAAGCGGCCTGCTTCTCGTCGCAGGAAGCATACAGAGGACGCGGCAAGACCGGAGGATCCAGTCGTCGTCGCCAAGGAGGACAAGGCAGCAAGGCCGCGACGAAATGGGATTGACCCGGCCATGGTGTCGGGCCCCCACCCGAGCACCCCGGTTATAGGCCGGCTGACGAAGTTCGTCAGCGTGTGAGAGTCCATCTCCACAGACAATTGGGTGCTAGATGCCCTGGCCCGCGGGGGCTCTCTGGAATTTCAAAAAAGGTGTCCCCGTATTCCGCCCGTGGCCAGGAAGGAAAACCATGTCGCTCAACTGCAGCTGGAAATGCGAGCGCTGCTAAGAAAGGGAGCCATCAAACTCGTCCCAAAGAGGCTCCGGAGTGTACTTGCAGTACTTCCTAGTCCGGAAGAAGACCGGCGGCTGGCGGCCCATCCTTGACCTTCGTCATCTAAACAAGTACATAGGTCCCAGAAATTCCAGATGGTCACCCTCCAGCACGTGCTGGGACAGCTGGAGGAAAGCGACTTCCTATCGTCGCTGGACTTGGAGGACGCCTACTTCCACATCCCCATTCTAAAAGGACATCGAAAGTTCCTACGAATTGTGGTCCAAGGGCGACACTATCAGTTCAAGGCCCTTCCCTTCGGATTGAAGTCGGCGCCCAGGGTGTTCACCAAGTGCCTAGCACCAGTGGCGGTGCGGCTGCGCCTGCAGGGATCCATGTCTACCCCTTCCCGGACGATTGGCTCATCCGAGCAAAGTCAAGGGAGCTCGCCGTCGATCACACAGCGAAGACCGTCCAACGGCTCACCGATCTGGGATTCTCTATCAACTGCGCGAAATCCCACTTGGTACCCTCGCAAGACATCCTGTTCCTGGGAGCCAAACTGGACACAGTGGGGCAACTGGCTTCCCCGTCGGAAGAAAGGACGGATGACATCCTGGGCAAGGTGCAACGGCTGTTGACCATGGACGTGGCCAGGGTGAGATCCATCAAGTCCCTACTCGGAATGATGTCCTCGTGCATCTACCTTGTGCGTCTATGCAGGCTACGGATGCGCCAACTGCAGGAGTTCCTCGACGCCCGTTGGATGCAAGAGGCAGGCAGCTTCGAGGACAGGATATCACTCGACGAGACTTTCCGCCAAGCGATCCGGTGGTGGGGCACCCGCGCGCATCTAGCGGCGGGTATGGACTTCCAGACCCCGGAATATCAGGAGACGGTGACGCCCGACACCTCCCTGGAGGGATGGGGGGGCGCACAACAGAGATCTCCACGGAAGAGGCCTTTGGCTCCCGGAGGAGAGGTCACTACACATCAATGTCCTGTAGCTCCGAGCAGTATTCTGGGCCCTCAGGTCATTCCTTCTGTCACTCAAGGGCAAAGTGGTAAGGATCTTCACCGACAACACCACCACGATGTTCTACGTCCGGAAGCGGGGGCGCACCAGATCTTCAGCCCTATCCAAGGAGGCGCAGGATCTGTGGCACTGGGCCGTCGCCCAGGGGATGTTCCTGGTACCCTTTCATCTGGCAGGAATAAAGAACACCATCCCCGACTCACTCAGCAGGGTGCTGTGCTCGTGTCACGAGTGGGAATTGTGGCAGAATCAAGTGGATCTCCTATTCTGACGATGGGGCAATCCCCAGACCGACCTATTCGCGACAGCGATTAACTCCAAGTGCCAGAGGTTCGCCAGCAGGTTTCCCCAGCCGGGGAGCATGGCCGATGCCTTCTCATTCCCCTGGGACAGCCTGTTTCTGTATGCGTTCCCCCCGTTGCCTTTGTTGCTGCGACTCATCAGTCAACTCAGACATTCCCGGTGCAGGATGATCCTCGTCGCAGCGGTGTGGCCGAGGCAGATATGGTTCCCGGGCCCTCTGGACTTGTCAGCTTCCCCCCCCCGGTGAAACTACCAACGGACGCGGATCTTCTCACCAGGGAAGGAGGCGCCATGCTCCATAACGACCCAGGATCGCTGAACCTGCAGGCCTAGCTCCTGCAGCACTAGAGTTCAGAGGGTACGATATCCCAGCGGACTGCAAGGAGGTGCTTACAAAGGCCAGGGCGTCCTCAAATCTCAAGTGTTATGGACACAAATGGAAGAGGTTCTCTGTCTGGTGCCGTGCACAGAAGATTAACCCTTTGTGGATTACGGCCCCTCAAGTGCTGCCGTACTTACTATCTCTGGCCAAGGCGGGGCTGGCGCATGCATCCATCAAGATCTATCTGGTGGCCATCTCCTTCTACACCAGAACTCCGCGGCGGTCATTGCTGTGGTCTCACCGCCTTGTGAAGGAGCTCATGAAAGGACTGTTCCGATCGTTCCCGCCGGTGAAGGCTCCGGCCCCAACATGGGAGCTCAACGTGGTGCTGACCAGGCTCATGGGACCGCCATTCTAGCCTCTGCATTCAGCTCCGTTGAAGTTCCTGTCATGGAAGACAGCGTTTCTTGTGGCCATCACCTCCGCACGACGAGTGGGAGAGATCCAGGCCCTCTCTTGTAAACCTCCATACCTAACATTCAAACAGACGAGGGTGGTGCTGAGGACTCACCCCTCCTTCATGCCCAAGGTGCCGTCGGACTTCCATCTCAACGAGCCCTTGGTGTTGCCCGTTTTCTTCCTGTCAACTTCGTCGCCGGCTGAGAGGACTTTGCACTCGCTGGATGTGGCTAGAGCGCTGAAGTGATACGTCGACCGCACTAAGAGTTTTCGGAAGACGTCACAGCTGTCTGTGAACTTTGGACCTGTGAACCAAGGGAAGGCCCTCTCGAAGGCTTCCATTTCCAGATGGCTCTCCGGCTGCATCATACACTGTCACCGGTTGGCAAACCAACCGTTGCCCGGCCATCCGAGAGCCCATTCGACCCGAGCGATCGCTGCTACTATGGCGTTCCTGTCTGGTGTGCCCCTGCTGGACATCTGCAGGGCTGCTACGTGGAGGTCGACGCACACCTTCACGAGATTCTACTGCGTCGACCGGGATTCCAGGGAGGAGTCCAGAACCAGCCAGGCAGTGCTGCGCAACCTGTTCGCCTGAAGGTGAGCCTGGTGAGGAGGTAAGAGATGCTTAATGTTGACTTGTTGTATTGCTTAATGTTGATCCTTGCCACCTCCCGTGGTTGTGCATGTGTGTACTGCTATGTATTCTTGTATTCATGAGCATGTGAATCCATGCCAGACCCCATGCTGGAGAAGGAATAAGTTACTTACCTGTAACTGTTGTTCTCCAGCATGGGTCTGGCATGGATTCACATGCGAACCCTCCCACCTACCCCTCTGCGGCTCATCTCTTGGTCTTACTGCCACTTTACATGCTCCCAAATCTGAAGATGTCTGCCAGAGGAGGGGCTTAGGTAGAGGGCAGTCAATGGCTGGGGGCAGTATTACCCAGAGACCAGTGATTGGTTACTAGTAGAAAGACAGTTCAGAAACGAAACTGAAACTGATTTTTTCTTTACCGAGGATTCCCAGCCTGACGACAGGGAATATTCATGAGCATGTGAATCCATGCCAGACCCATGCTGGAGAACAACAGTTACAGGTAAGTAACTTGTTCCTTCTTTCTAGAAGTCTTGGTAGTCTCTCTCATCGCGTTTGATTTTAAAACGTTAATTTTAAGATGATTCACGTTCAAATAAAATCCAACATCATTAACTGCATCTGCAGCCCAACCGGCGTCTGGTCCAATAGGACCAGATCGTCCGCATAGAGGAGCCATGAGACCGGGAGTTTACCCTGTGTCGGCGGGAAAGAACTGCCCATACCAGGTGAGCCCCCCATATCCGCTATAAAAAGGTTAAGTAAGGCAGGGGCGAAAATTCCCCCTGATTTAACCCTCTAAAAGTAGGGATAATGTTTTAAATCTCGGTTTGGTAACAGAATTCTCAGATTATGGCCAAGAGATGAGCGGGACACCCCCAATTCTGTGATTTATCAAACCCTGAGTCACCCGGATCCATACAATTTGCCTCCTTGATCCGACCCATTAAATCATTCAGAATTAAGTGAGCAAATATCTTTCCCAGTGTATCCGGGAGCATTATAGGTCAGTAGTTCTGTGGAATCTCCTGATCACCTTTTCTAAAGATTGGGATTACTACCAACTTCTTTCAGGACAAAGGAATGGATTTAGTTTTAAGGACTTGATTAAAAGGGTCATCAAAATGCTGGCTCACACCTTAGTAGGAAGCTTAAAATCTGATTTGATAGGCCATCTTTGATAGGCCATCAAGGCCACAGGCATGCACATTTCTCACCTTGGTGATAAACCTCAAGATGTAATCCTAATCAAAAATCACATTCCATTCTTGACTTTCTTATAGACCCCTTTTATCCTCTGAATTCACTGGTAGAGTGAATAATTCAGAAAAACAGGGGACTCGCGATTTCTCTGAAATAGGCTTGACCTACATAGCCAGTTGTTGGTCACTATTGTGCCTTTTTAACAGGACCCACATTTCGGCACCATTTTTTTATGCTAGTGCTGTCCGCATTTGTTTGCCTTCCTGTTGGGCCAAGGCAGATTTATGGCCTCTTAGCCAATACCTATATCGCTGTTTCAATAAATTCACTGCTCTCTCTTGTTCTGCTGTCAACATCCCTTAAGGCTTGAATTTTCCATCTTAGTAATTTTTTTCTGGACTGAATCTCTTTGTCAAAGACATGCTTTTGTACAAAAACAATGTTGTCGGGTACAGTCTTCTGGATGAATAAATTCAGCAAAGATGTAATCACGGGCCCAGATCAGTTGCCGAGTATTGAACTACTAGATACTTATGGAAATGTATTTGAGACCCTTCAGTCCACTTAAATCTATTTCTATCAGAGGGACACCTACAGCTTTGCACGATAAGTCTTTTTTATGGTTCATGAGTGAGAAACTCCATTTAACAATCAAGAGGTCATGATCACTACTAAGTTGAGCGGATACTCTGAACTCTTCAATCCCCATAAACCGGACCCTTGATGCAAAAAAGTAATCAATTATAGCCAAATGGCTTTCCCTTTGCAAAGTAGGGCTGGGAGGAATATCCACCTTTACAGAGCCATTGAGCATACAAAAACCCCTCTAATCCATCAATGCCAGCCAATTATTGCTCTCTGAGATATTGGGAGTCCTCGAGACTGCACACGTTATATTCAAATCAACCAAAATTATAACTGCCAAAGTGTTAGAATCTGCTGCAGAGAAATTCAATAAATTCTCAACACCCTCCATAAAAAGGTCCAGAAGAATTCCACTTGGGCTCCACTAAAGATGAATTAACGCAAAGTGACCTTGGTTCACTCCCTCCTTGTTTATCCAATGTAATTTTGACAATTGGGTGAAAGGATTGGGGTTCGCCCAGGCTCCCAACCCATTACGGCAAGCTATTAACAGCCCTGAGGCTGGTCTACCTTTAGGACATTTAATAGCCTGTGAGAGAATCAGGGAATGGCCACCCCAAAACGGGAGGGAGTGTGGGGGGGGGAGGGTCATGAGCCAGGTTTCCTGGAGAAATACGATCTCCAGGAAGCTTAAAGGATTAGCTTTATTATTTAATAAGTGTTTATAGCCTCTTGTGTTCCACAGCCCCATTTTAATTTATTTGGGTGGGGGGGCTGACTCTCTAGGTAGTTAATGGGATTGCCCCCCGGAATCAAGGCTTGCGCAACCCAGGACCAATCCTCCCCCAATTGTTTCTGAAGAATAGCTAAATTCAATCTCCCGATTCCCACTAGAATTCTTCTGAGAGCATGTTATCCTCATGGGTAAAAAAGGTGGTAACCTTGCCTTTAATTCTGACATTGATCTAAAATGTCCACCTCTATACAATGACTGAGTTCTATTCACTTCCCCAAATCCCATAGCCCAGGGAGAAAAATTGACTTCTAGCTAATAATAATACTTCGAAAACCATCTCTGAGGACAAATGCACATTCACTCTATGGAGATCATGACCATTAACAAATTCAATTTGGGCTAAGTCGCTTGATTGGAATAATGGTGAAAAGACGCAGAACATTCCATCTATTTAGAATCAAATGGGCCATTGCAGCCTCCACCCTTTCAAGCTGGAGGCAATGAGTTGGTGAAAATGCCAGCTTTTTGATACTTGGGGTTTCAGTCTTTGACATTAGTCTTGCGGCGGGAGCTTTCCTTCACATTAAAACCAGATTTACGGGAGGCTCCCCCACCCCCACTGAGTCCAAATGAGCCGAGTGTATCGTCCTGCTATGTTCTTGGACCACCATTGGATGAGATGCAGGAAGGTTTACACCCTCATAAAGTAAGTGAAGGTTTTTTGAGTTATTAGTTGAGTCTCTTTTAAGTTCAAAACTCAGGAAATTGAGGTCCTTCCTGATTGACACCTCGATTGGCCCTTAGTCCACCGTCAGATGGTTGGGTTTCTAGAACAGGGTGGTCAGATACAAAATGCTTCTAAGGTTGTTCCTCTTGTTGATTCCGAATCTGTTCCATTATAGCAAGAGGTTAATTGGTCTAATGAGTCGTTAGATTCGGTCTATAAAAGAAGATACATTTATCTCCACCTTTCCATCAATCTCAATTGCGATGGTTTCGGGCTTGAAATTGTGACGGATTTCAGGTTTTCTTTCTGTTGTTTCTTCAGGTTTCTTTTCCCCTTGCTCTTCGGTTCCGGCTGAAGTCTGGCCAGTGTCGATAATGCTCGTAAAAATGTCCGAGACACAGACCTCATCGGTCTAGCCGATTTGTTTCTGATTTTTAGATTTTTTTCCTTTTCTGGAGGTTTTCACCTCATCCTTTTGAAAATATAATTAATATTTGCTCCAAGGGTTTATCTTCCGCCAGCGCCTCAGTTGCAGATTGCGCCTCCAGAATAATTTCTTCTACTTCAACCGTCGATCCATATAGAATAGATTCCGAACCGTTTTGAGGAGCAACCTGCCGGGGTGTGAAAACTAATTGGCCAATTCAACCTGAACCCCTTTAGATACTAGGGACAAATTCTCCTTTAAAGAATTTACTGGCAATAGCTTAGGGTTTCTGCGGTTTGATGTTAACGGGATCATTGTCGTTAGGTGATCCTCAATATAAGATACCTTCATATTAAGGGTTAACAAGGCCACTTGATTAGAAATGTTTTCATTTAGAGATTTGAGCAATTTTGCTATCTATTGCATAATTGTATTCAATGCCATTAGTGTTATCTCCAACGTAAGGGTCACCAATGGCATCAATCCAAAGGACCTTCTTGGAGTCGGCTGTACGAATGAAATTGAGGAATATGATGAATAATCCATTGACTCCGTGTACAATATAAGAGAGCCAGAAAGATTAATGTACTTGGCCCTTGACTCTCTGACTTCTGGAAATCCTGGACCCAGTTCCTCCCTTCCAGCTCCACTGCAGAACCTTGCCCCAACTGCATACAGTTACTGCAGACTCTGAATTCCACTCTGCTGGGCCAAAGCCTTGCAGTTTGACAGACTATGGGCAGGCTCTTGCGGTTCAAGCAAAGGCTCCTTCCTGGATTTTATGTAAAGAATAACGTTCACTTTACCAAAGTGAACCTGGGCCCGGGACGTAGTTGGCGCTGGGGGGCGACTTCCACCTCCCCATGCGCCACCATTTGAAGGGGTCGACCCCCTTCAACCAGCGGGTCGCCCAAGTTTATTAAAGACTTATCCTGTACGCTGCCCCTCCTCTGCCTTCCGTCGATGTTACACAAGCCAATACAGCGGAATTTGGGATATCATCGAACACATTCAGGGGTTCAATTATTTTTCCCTCCATTGAAGTTGCAGGTTTTCAACGGGAAGGGGTGCCTCTGGTTTTCTGTTTTTAAGCACTGTTTCTAGTTGAAGTGGTATCAAATAACCACGGATGTCGAAGGTTAAAGTCAGAGTTCTTTCCTGCCCATGTCCCGTCTTTTACTTCAACAAGACCCCCGTTCACCTCAGTAGAGAAGGGGGTGGGCTAACCGTTCAAGCACTCCTCCCACTTGATGCGAGGAGTTCAGCATTTGTGTTTTTAATGTATAGGTGTAAGACATCTTAATGGTAATTGACAGTAAGAACAGACAATATGTGCTTTCTTGCCCAATTACTTTAAGCAAGTGGACACAGTACCTTTCAATGTTGATCCAGCACAATCAGTGTCGCCTCCGCCACCAGTTCAGCCAAACAGCAATCACTGTGCACTCATGTGTGCACATCCTGGCGGTTTTCTAGATCCCAGCCCAGGTGATAATATGCGGTGCTCGTCCAAACCAGCAGAAAAAATAGAAAACCAGCAACGTTCTTTAAAAAATGGGTGAAAATACGACGTGACTCGAAGATGCAATTATGCTACTGGAGAGTGAGGGGAAACGAAGAGGGGTCTTTGCACCTCAATGATCTCAATTAAAGTGAAATTGAAAACAGTAACATCAGCTGGATTAAATTCTGTTGAATGCAATCTAGAATGGTCTCTAAGTAAACATTTTTGGGTACTATACTGGGTCATGCATGAAACTAGGTGCAATACATTCTATTTGATTCTCTATGATATTATATGGGAAGGGCTGTGAAATAGGTGACCACCTAAATAATGCATTTCACTAAAAATGGCATGAAAACCAATCATTTAGAACAATGCAACCTTTTATGTGGTCTTCAAACCCATCGCCTTTGTTTTCATTTGAATCATTTTGCCTGTATTTAGTTGTGGAGGTTAACACTTGTCCCATTGTGATGATTTCATTGGGAATTGTGTCTTGCAATATGAGTTGGACAGAGGTTCTTGTTAGGGCTACTGGTGAAATCTTGATTTTGTTTTACCATCCACTCATCAAAGGAACTTGCATTTAAAACTGCTTTTGAAAACAAAACTTCTGCAGAGCGTGCTTGGTATATGTAGGGTAGCAGGCCTACCAAAGGAAAACTGGTGTAACACCTCAAATTAAGGATATACTTAGGGCCTGATTGCCATTGGAAAACGCTCTGTGAATCAGGCCCTTAATAGTTCAAGGAACACATCTTCGATTGTGAGGATTGTTTTCTCGGTTTAAAGGATATCCATGGGACAAGTGATCAAAAAAATGTTTTGTTTGCAGATTCAATGCCTCAAACTGGCCTCACATCTCGTTTTATGGGAGATGCTTTTACACAGCGTGGGCTACTCTTATTTCATCCCCCTATACCGGCGTGGGGGGGGGGGGGGTGGAAGGGGAAGTAGCAGCCCACACTAACAGGAATGTATCCTCTTGAACCTGCACGTGTATGACAGACCTACGATTCACTGGCTAATTTTGCGCTTTTTGTGTATCCCTCTCTCAGCTCCAAAACTTTGAGGATGCCAAAAAGCAGCGAGTACCAGTGTACACATTCTCAATAAATAAGAAAACGTACACATACATTTCCTCTTGCAAGCATTTTCAACATGTGTAAAGTTGGCTTGTTTCACAGAATGTTCTGCGCTGTTAACCACCCACTCACTCCCCATGTTGAGACAGAAGACATTTGAGAGTAGGAAGCATATTTTAGAGCTCTGAGCGAGCAGTGCACGTTATGTGACACCTGAAAGTGCACAGTGATTAGGGGTAATGGTAATACATTCATTTTGAAAAGATGTTCTCGCAGTGATATTACATTTTCTAATGCAATATGTGCAAAAGATGGTAGTAAGAGTATAGAGGTTTGGGAGATAGCTTGTGCACGTGTGGGTGTATATTTTGTCATTTAATTAATTGCATTTATTTGGGCAAATAGTAATTGCGATGTACCTTTTTTTTAGAATATATCATATGTTTGTTCTATATCTTGGCGTTTTTTGGACCATGTCTAGAGATAAAAGTAAGCGCTGCTGTTCACTTTTGACTTATTCAACAATGCTTTTATCAAACTTAAACACAGCTGCATCTATACTATAACACAATCCCAGTATAGCCTCTGAACTGCTCCCTGGTGCTTTGATATAAATGATCTTCTGGTTTGATTAGTCACACCCTGAGCATACATTGAACTGGCTTTCAATCCTAACTTTAGCAAATGTTTATGAATCTAGTTGCATTTTAGGTACAGCACATTTTAGATTCCAATTGCTTTTAGGTGCAGTACATGTTTTGAATCTAGTCTCAGTACATGTTTAGAATCTAGTTGCATTTTAGGTGCAGTACATGTTTAGAATCTAGTTGCATTTTAGGTGCGGTGCATGTTTTGAATCTAGTTGCATTTAGGTGCAGTACATTTTTAAAAAAAAATCTAGTTACCTTTTTAAGTACAGCGAATGTTTTGAATCCATTTTATTTTTTAGGTGAAGTAAATGCTATGAATTCTAATGGCATTTTAGGAGCACTGAAAGTCTGAATCTAGTTGAATCATAAGTGTAGCCTATATTTTTAAATCTAACTGGTATTTGAGTACTACAATTATCTTTGAATTCAGTGGCAACCATGCAATTTCAGCATCACACCTACTTCACTCCACTCCACAAACTCCTCTGTGAAGTCAGCCCTGCTTTTGTCCTTGCTTCTTCCCAACCATTGACTCCTGCCACTCTTTCTCCAGGCCTAAGTAATCAGACAGGGCCAGTAGCCCTAGGAGTTTCGCCTGATTTTCAGAGCATTAACCAAAGCTTTCCACCATGCCTAGAAGCTCCAAGGTCAGAGGAGCATACCAATGCCCTTCCTTGCCCCGCTCCCCTCCTCCCTCCCTCCCCAGCCAGCTTCTGGCAGCCCCTACACCCCCATTATTCTGCCCATCGAACTCCTCTGGGCCACCTCAACACGCACACCCCTCACCACCATCTCCCCTAACCTTCCCAGCACTCCCAGCTCTTCCTCCCAACTCTCCCACACCCTCCTCCACACATCTTTCACATCCCTAAGTGCAGCTTGGTCTGCCTTGGCAATCACTTCAGCCCCACCTACACTCCCACACAAAAACCATTGGCACCAGCACACCTTTCAAAACACGGAGCCAACAACCACCCCACGCTAATGTCCCATTGGTCCTCACCCCTTCTTCCACCCACATCCAATCCCGCACATCTCTCCTGTACCATCTTGTCCCCCCGTCTGTGATGAATCCAGCAGAGTTCTCACAAAAACCCTACCTAAGTCTCCTCCCAGGTGGCCAGGAAAAGGCAGACGCTTCCTGATCCTGGGGGTGGTATTAGCCGGAAGGATCACTGGGGAGGAGAAGGGCCCCAGGGGGAACAGGAGGACTTTGTTGGTTGAGACACAGTATTTCTCGTCTTTAAAGAAGGAAGTATCGGGGATACCAGGATATATAATGGTTTGCTGTCGGAGAAAGCTTTTATTTTCCCAACTCGTTCCCAAGCACGTAGAGAAAATGTATCCCAGGTGCCAAGAGTAATGTCAGACTACACCACACTTTCCCAATTAGTCCATCTCTCCGGCCCTAAGCCAAGTCTTCTCCTTTGTGGTTGACCTTGCAGCATGCTCTCTCCTCTGGAATGTTTTAGGGAGTGTAGGTACACCATTATCTTCGTCTGCAGCTTAATGAATAATAGCCCTTATTTTTTACTTCTAAATCACGTGTCGGGAGACCACCATTTTTGACATTTGGACCTCCTTTTTACTGCTATTTGATTCAATTGTGCTGTGTGTCATTACCCCTCTCGGCCTCCAGAGACTTGCTCACTCCACCTTGCATAGGCTTTTTGCATCTTCAATTGTCCAATACTTGGCATTTGCAGATGTTTTCCTCTTTACCTAACCCCTTAACTGCCATGGGTCCCCCACCCCCCGTGCCAAGGCCTTTTTTGGTGATTTCGGTATGTCGTCATGTACAATGCCTTGTAACTTTTTTCTTTTTTCTTACATGAGACATGTCGGCCAAGTTTGGCCTCTTTTTTTTCCCCACATGTAGGCAGTCATAATGCCACCAAGGAATCCTGATTTGCTGTAGGGGACGAGAGAAAATAACCAAATAGGAGAACATTTGGGGTTTTTTCAGAAAATGCCAATAAAATGATGAACAAAGAAGTGGTGGGGTTTTCCTTGTAAGTGCTAGGAACAAATGGTTTGCTGTGCTTCATTCCCCATTTTCCAGGCTTTCAGGAACAGGTTGAGTGGAACCCAAAAAAACATTTTGATATGGTTACCAACCGTTTTGTGAGAGGTAGGCGATTTTGGCCTTTTTTTTCCAATAGGACATGCGTGGACGGAATGGAAGAAAAGGGTAGGAAAGGTGAATGGGAGGACAGAAAGGCATACATTTCTGAAAAGTAAACAAAATTCCAAGTTTAGGAAGGGGTGATTTGTGCAGGTCAGGCAACAACTATGTAGGGAAGAATTCCATAGTTTGGGGAAAAATCGGGAAAATGACAGAAAAAAAGGTATGTGGTGGACATGGTTGGCCCGGTCAGGCAATGGCTTCTGTGAATTTTGAGAAAAACAATGCTCTGCTACATTCCCCCGACTCTTCCAGTTTGGAAATCGCACATTCTTCATAATGTTTCACAAAACAAGCAATACCACAATCCAAAAACGGAGCCATGGTACACAGGAGTTTTATGCTTGGGGCCCAAACAGACGTACTTAGCATGTGTAAATAAGGAAAACAATTGTGGTGAGGAAGGGCAAGCATACATTTTATGAAAGAGCACAGGCAGACCTTTTGAAGGGTAGGTGCCTTGTGCAGGTTACAAAAGTGTATAGTGCATAAAGCAGCAACTAAATGTAGGTCACGTTTGGGAAATGAAAGGGTTGTGTGACAAAGGGCAGCAGCAAATAGGTCAAACATTATGAAAACCATGCAAACAGAATGAATGTCGTACCTTCCCGCGTTCCCACATGTTTCCCGACGAAAACGGTACCTCACATGTGTGGGTGCACCTACCTGGGCGCAAAGGGAAAAGGCTAAAACACAGGTAACCCCAAGTCTTTCGGCAGAGCAGATTTTCAGGAATTTTGCTCATGTGGACAATTTACAGATTTGGGCATAGGGTGTCGAAGCCACCAAAGAAAAACCGGGAACCCCATGCATTTCCAAAAAGAAGACACACGTGGGAACCGACAGAGGTCTGACTTGCGCGAATCGCCCCAGAATTGATTACCCACAATCCCCGGCAAAGTCCGTAATTTGGCGAAAAAACCACAATTTTCAGACATTTCACTCTGGACAACCACCGAAACACGCAGCCAACACCACATGTCCTACCTTCCCGCACTCCCACAGGTTTTCCAACAAAAACGGTACCTTACATGTGTGGGTGCACCTACCTGGGCGCAAAAGGAAAAGGCTAGCTCACTGGTAACCCCAACCCTTTCGGCAGAGCAGATTTTACTCATGTGGGCAACCTACAGATTTGGGCCTAGGGTGTTGAAGCCATCAAGGAAAACAGGGCACCCCATGCATTTCCGAAAAGACACCCGTGGGCACCCCCCATTCCACTAAAAACATCCATCGTGGTTTAGTGCAAAAAAACATAAGCAATCTGCCCCCAGAGAGGGCTACATGATATGCCCCCCATCCTTTTGGGGTGGGGGGCGAGAGGGCCATCCCCCTTTCCACTAAAAACATCCATAGTGGTGCATTGCCCCCTGTTACGCTCACCTGGTCTCTGCGGAGGCGTTGGGGCATGGTTGCAGCCCTCCCGGGGGTGAGGTCGCTCGGGACTGCTCCTGCGTGGATAATAGGGGGCGTGAGTATGCCAGCTTGTGCGCCTGATCCCCTTCCAGACCCCTTCTCCCAAACCGTGGTACCCGTAGGATGCGCTGTCCCTGGAAAGCTCACCTGTTGATTAGTTTTGGTGAGCACTCTGTCCTGCTACTTCTGGCAGGGGCACTTGTATGATCTGGACAGAGTTCTTTCACTGGTCCCTTGCACGTGGTAGTCCAATCCTGCTGCGACTAAGCCACTATACTTCAGGTAAGTGTTCCTGTTTGCCTTTGTCTTTCCTCGTCTGTTTTTGTTGTATTGCAAAGTTCGTTGTCTTGTATTACTGTCCGTTCCACTTTTGATGTTTGCTCTTTTGCTTTCTTCCTTTGCAGGTGATGTTGCCGGCCCGGCAGAAGCTGCAGAGCATGAGGCGGCAGCTGGAGGAATGAGGAACGAAGCTGCAGCGGTACAGTTGCTGGTAAGTTAGCTAGGGGGCGCACAGGATTCAAATGCGGTGCGGCCCTAGGACGGATGTTCTAACCTCGTCTTTCTTCTTCACAGGGTCCGAGTTCATGGATGTGGAGTGCGGCGCTGTGGAGTCGGGATCAAGATCACTGGATGTCAGGAGATGAGTCTGCAGATGAAGCGATGAAGCACCGGTTTCCTGGAGGTGAGTATGCAGGAGAACGCCTGGTTTCGAAGGTAAGTAAACTTGTCCAAGCGGCAGTGAGTGTCACGTTGCACGCGAGTGCACAGTAACTGGAAGCACCGGCCTTAAGGATGGAGCAGCTTATATAGCTGAGCTTTTGAAGCCACGCCCACCAGGTTCAGCCTGCCTGCCGCACCCGATGAGTCAGCACATAAAGACCAGGCCTAGGGAGGCACACCCGATCAGTCAGCACTTGAGGATGTTCTCTGGAATAAAGGCTTTCGGCTCCTGGAAAGTTCTTGTAAAATAAAAGCACTCCTGCACTGAAATAAAGTGTTCCTGCTCACATCTCTGTATGAGCCTGGGCTGAGGCCCCTGTGTTTATAGGTCCCAAAGGGACATAAGTGAACCAAGTGACCCATTGCCCCCATCACTAGATGGTGTGTATTTTGTGTTCTGGGGCCTGTAGCCATGACACCCGCTCACGCCCACCCAAAACAAGTTATCTTTTTTTATTATTGTTTTGCCCCTTTCCTAGGGGCATATGGGCACATTAGTGTGCCCATCTGCCCCCAGGGTGGGCAAAATGTACTGCCCCATGCATTGGCGGCCATTCCAATGTTTTCTGGCGGCCCTCTCCCCCACCCCAAATGAATGGGGGGGCATCTCATGTGCTCCTTCCTAGAGGCAGATTGTGCCAACAATCTGCCCCAGGTAGGGCTTCATGAGATGCCCCCCATCCATTTGGGGTGGGGGGGGGAGGGCCACCCCCCTGTCCACTGAAAACATCCATGGTGGTTTAGTGCCGCCCATCACACCCACCCAAAACAAGTTATATTTTTTTGTTTTACCCCTTGCTTAGGGGCAGATGAGCACATGTTGGTGCCCATCTCCCCCGGGGAGGGGGACAAAACGTACTGCCCCAGGCTTGGGAGGGGGGGCTCTGCCAATATTTGCAGTGACCTCTCCCCTGCACCCCAAATGGATGGGGGCATCTCATGTACCCCTTCCTAGGGGCAGAAATCTGCCCCCAGGGAGGGCTACATGATGTGCCCCCATCCACTTAGGGTGGGGAGGGGAGGGGCCACCCACCCACCCCCCTTTGAAGGCACAAAAACTCCTGGTGGTCTAGTGGGCTCCCTACCTCCACCCAAATCTTTTTATATATTGTTTTATTTTTTACTTTTTTTGTTTTGCCCCTTCCCTAGGGACAGATGTGAAAATGTGTGTGTGTGGAGGGGCGGGGGGGCAAAACGTACTGCCCCAGGCTTGGGGGGGCCTGTGCCAATATTTCTGGTTATCTAAGAAATCTGCTCTCAGGGAGGGCTACATGAGTTTCTTCCCCATCCATTTAGGGTTGGGGGGGAGAGGGCCACCCCACTTTAAAAAATGCCTGGTGGCATGTGGCCCCACCCAAAACTCTGTTTAAAAAAAAAAAAAGAATATATATATATATATATATATATATATATATATATATATATATATATATATATATATATATATATATATATATATATATATATATATATATATACACCCATCTGCCCCCAAGGTATTGCCCCCTTGCTTTGGGGGATGGGGGAGAGAGGGCCACTTACATAGTAAGTAGCCCCCCCCCCATTTCAAAAACAGATCCCTGGTGTCTAGTGGGCATTGCTGGGTGCGGATAGAGCGATCCGTACCTAGCAATGGTTCAAAAAAGGAGTTGTTGGAAAGGGGAGAGTATCCCCTTTCCAACGACTCCTCCCTTGATCTGAATGGCACAATAGTGCCGCAAATCGAGGGAGATAAAGGTGGATACGCACCTTTTATTTTCACTGTGGCAGCCGAAATGGCTGCCGCGGTGAAAACTGAAGGAAATCCAACCCCCCGGACCGTGAGGGGGGGACCTCCCCCTAACATAGCCCAGGGGTTGGATTACAGTTTGTTTTGTGCGATCCCTGCAAAGCAGGGATCGCTCCAGAGTGCCACAACCAACGAGCTATCTCGTCCTGGGCACTTAAGGGGTTAATCTAAGAGAAATATGTCTTACGTATGATATGATAAGTTTATTTATATAGTGCCTATACACAATGCGTTTCAAAGCGCTTCAAGGCAAGGGAAAATACAATGACATTCTTACAGGCCATAAACAGTAAGGATGGGAAATTAACTATCGTACTCGGCCAGATGACATTTCAGATAGTGCAAGAGCTAAGCCATAGATGAGGAAGGGACAGGGAGATTGGGAAGAAAATGGAAACAGACAGGCGACTACCGTACTAGGCCTGATGACCTTTCTGGTTGAGCCGGAGAAAAACAAACAGTGAGGGAGAGGGGTGCAGAAAGGGAGGGGAGGAACAAAACAAGTGACTATTGTACTAGGCCTGATGACATTTCAGATAGTGCTGGAGGGGAGGGGGAGAAAAAAAAAGTAAGGGGAGGGGGGAGGAGACAGACGAGGTTGCTATCATACTAGGTCCAGGGACAATTCAGATAGAGTAAGTGCATAGAAGAAAGTAAGGGGAGGAGATAGGAAATGGGAGAGGAGGAGAGAGCAGCGAGTAAGCAGTCAAAAAGAGTGGAGAAGCTGAGGGGAGAGCAAATACAATTGCAGACGTCAGTATTAACACACAATGTTGCATGCCAGGATACAAGATGAAGATGGGAACAGCATGATTCAGGGCCACCATGAGTACAGGATGCAAAGGAAGTCCAGCACGACAGTTGAGAAAGGGTGACGCATCGTGAATCAACAAAGTCCATAAAAGTCAAAGCCAGCATTGGCCACAAGACGGTGATGGTGAAACCAGAATGCATCAGGGCAGACTCCTGCAGAAGTGGGGAGGACGGGAACCAGGGTAGAAGAATCAAGCAAAACAGGCAACACCTGTGTGCGAGAAGGGAGGGGGGCACAAGGGAACATCACAGGGAGACCGGAGGGGGTGGGTATGGCCTGTGGGGACAGAGGGAGTAAACACATGTTGGTGCATGCTTACCTGCTCTCTGAGCAGGAGGTCAGGCCCTGGGTCCTCCTGGTCCGACCAGGTCCAAACGGGAATTGCCCTTTTCTTCGTCAGCCAATCGCTAGAGATGCCCTTGGTCTAAGACTTAAGAGCAGTAAGGAAGAGGCAGGGCTAAGAAGGTGGGTGTTGCTTGGGCCAGGTGACCTAGATCCACTTGCAACTGCTCCCCATCTGCAAAGGAAGAGGCTGGAGGGCTCCTTAAGTAGGGAAAAAGAGCGGCAACCTGGAAGGTGCCAGGTGGGCGGGGCTTGCTAATTGAGGAAAAAGAGCTGCAACTTGGAAGGTGCCAGGTGGACGGGGCTTAGGCCAGGTCCACTTGCACCTGCTCTTCATCTGCAAAGGAAAGAGGCTGGAGGGCTCCTTAAGTAGGGAAAAAGAGCGGCAACCTGGAAGGTGCCAGGTGGGCGGGGCTTGCTAATTGAGGAAAAAGAGCTGCAACCAGGAAGGCACCAGGTGGGCGGGGCTTGCTAAGTAGGGAAAAAGAGTTTATCCCTTTGACTTCCCTTGTGCCTTGCAATTATTCCTTGAAATAGCAAAAGAGTGGCAACCAGGAAGGTGTCAGGTGGGCGGGGTTTAGGCCAGGTGACCTAGATCCACTTGCACCTGCTCCCCATCTGCGAAGGAAAAGAGGCTGCAGAGCTCCTTAAGTAGGGAAGAAGAGCGGCAACCAGAAAGGCACCAGGTGGGCGAGGCTTGCTAAGTGGGGAAAAAGAGTTTATCCCTTTTGACTCCCCTTGTGCCTTGCAATTATTCCTTGAAATAGCATCCTTGATCTCAGGCTAATAGAATCCTCTTTATTTCTCACACAAAGCTGGTTTTCCATTGTCTCCTGACTCTTCAGCCCTGGTCTGTCTCTGAGGTAGCTTGAGTTGTTTCAATACAAGTCTGGTGTCCATCTTTCCATCATGGCCACCCTAGCCACGTTATGTTTTCTTCTGCAGCAAGATTCTATGTCTCAACTACCTTATGTTTCTGCGTATATACATGTATTAGTCAGCAGGTTACTTTATCTTGTTTGCATAGATGATTTCTTCATGTTTGATTACATGTTTCACTTGTTACTTATGTCAGATCCTTAGTCTTAAGTATTTTCATATCGTTTCAGTAGGTTTCCTTCATGACGTAACTCTGACCTCGTCAGATTTCACTTGTAGCTTTATAATGTCCAATGGTGTGTGGCGACATCCTTCCACCCTGTCAATGCGAGGGTACATTCAGTACGGTTGTCTGAGTGCATATCGTCTCATACACTCAATGTGGTATTGGGATGACACCTGGTGTCTCACATAGGGCTCTTCTGCTATTCCGGTATGACATAGCTGAGGGGCGGGAGCTAGGGATGATGTGTCCAGCTGCTCCGCTACATATTGCCCACATATAAAGAAGGTCATAAGAGGAGCTGACTTAAGCCCACATTTCCAAATAAGTGTAAGAGTACTGTCAGAATTTGGTTGATACTGAAGAAGGGAAACGAGAGTGGCAGAAGGGCTGCCCTTTTGATAGGAGGTATTCAGAAGGAGTAGAACATAACCTGCATTGCGTGTCAATCACAAGAGTATAACAAACAACACCAGTTTTTTTCTTGTTGTCCCAAAAGGAAGTATAACAATTGAAGTTGTGAAGCAAACGACGTTGCTAACTTGGAAGGTAGCCCTTACCACAGAAGTACTTGTAGTTAGTAGTTTTTATTATGGGCTGGCAGGAGAGTACACCAGGGAAGAGAACTTTGTAGTAGTAGGCCTGGCAGGTGAGTGGGGCAGGTGGTGGTATTGAAGTACTGTTGTGTTGCTAAAAGTTTTGAAGTTGAAGAACCACTCAAGGGTTTTTGTGAACCATTAAAGAATCATCCTGACAAGTTTATATTGCTGAAGCAAGTGGTTATGAACTGCTGCAGGAGCTTTTGACACGTGTTGTAAACTGTTGTAGAATTATCCTAATAAAGACATTTTGTTGATCCTAATGAAATTAGGAAGTATTCCGGATTCATGTTTGCTTTGAAGTGGACACAGGAAAAACCTTGATGAACAAATGTGAACTATTGGGCTTCCCACGTAGAGATTTTTTTTAAAAATAGTGGTTTGAAATGGTGCAAAAATTGGGTAAAATCTCAAACGGTTTGAAATTGGTTTTGTACGGTAACGCATGAAAAAATAGTATACCTACATTTCACCGAATACAATTTTACTTAATGAGATTTCACTGAAAATGATAGGTAAAGTGGTATATGATTAATGCATAATATGTGTGGTAAAGTATAAGTTAGGGTAGGGAGGGGTGAGGGGGGGCTGCAGGGGGTTTCCTCTTGCATTATATTTTTAAAAAAAGTAAAAAGTTAATTTCGTTTTTCGGTCAAATGGATTTGGTGAAATCTCCATTAGGTCAAATCTTTTCGAAGAAATAACAAACATCCTGAAAAAATACAATAGGTGCAAGTCACCAAAACTGAAAAGGAGCATTTAGCGAAACACATTTTCAGGTTTCTTTTGCTGACAATATATGCCCGTATAAATACATGTTCACGTTGGCTGCACCAATATATGCCAGAATTCCCATTTAAGCACATATTCATGTTTGCTTTACCCATGATGCTAGTAATGATACTATGAGAACTCATGGCCACGCGTGTTCTGACAAAATATGACAGTATCTGCACGTAAGAACATACTCCAGTTGGCTTTACCATTAAAAATGCCCTGCCACAGTATGAAAATATGTCCAAACTGGCTGCATTAAAATGCTATTCTAGCTATATAATAACACTTATCATGCTTGCTGTTTCAAAGATGCCCAATATAAAATATCATGCCACAGTAATAAATGGCTGGACTGGATGCACTAAATTGCCAGTTTAGCAACATAATAACACTTACCATGCTTGCTTGATCAAAGATGCCCAATACAAAAAGGCATGCCACCGTATGAAATGACTAGACTGGGTGCAATGAAAGGCAGTCTAGCTACGTAATAACACTTATCATGCTTGCTTTATCATAGATGCCCAGTAAAAGAAAATGCATACCTACCCTCTGGATCCCCCAGTGCCTCGAACACACACAATGCGATTATGTGGTGCGTGCGAAGGGATCTATGTGATCACTGCGCCGCCCGCAACTGCGACGCCGAAAATGCTGACGGCAGTTACGGCGTGGCGCAGTGATCATTTGGATCACTGTGCCCGCTTCCCCTGGCCTGCATTACCCTTCCCAACTTCCCACCCCACTTACCTTTAAGGCGGCACACTTCTGCGTGTGCCACCGGCACTCTGGAAGAGCGGGGGACACCCCTCCAACCCCCATTACTGCACCCAGGAAGAGCAGGGGACACCCCCGAAACCTCCCACTCTGTTTGGGCACAGTAAATCTCACCCTCATTTTGTGTGAATCCAAAGTCGCAGTGACTGGGGGGGGGAGCACAAATGAGGGTGACATTTTGTATGATACCCGTTCGAGGTGCTTGGGGGCCCAAGGAGTAGGCATGGTATTTTCTACTAGGCATCTATCGCAGATGGCCAGTAAAAAAGAAAAACTACCATGTCTGCCCCCCTGGGCCTCACCAGCGCCTCGCACGGGAAGTTAATTTTGGCTAATGCGCAACCCCTCCTGCCAAAATAAGCTCCACATCCCAGTACAAACAGACGCACGCACACATTCACACAACCTTCACACGCAGGATGCAGTCCCTCATTCACACCCATCATCATACACTCACTTGTTACACACAACCCAAGCAGACACACCTACATGCACATATTTAAATTAACATACCTTCTGCCCCCGTCCTCATGTTCCCTACCAGAGCTCTAGCTTCCGCGTAGCATGAACAGGAAGCAAAGAGCGCTTCCTGGTTCGTGCACATGCACGCAGGGACCGGAGCACTGATGACGAAGTGGCCCGCTCTGTTTGTATGTGCGAGGAGGCACAATGGTAATTCCCATCGCACATACAAACGTGCAGTTCTTGGCGGGCATCCCCGATAGGCCATGCAATGTTTGGGAAGCAAAACTCCGCCGGCTTTGCATGGCTCATTGGATATGCAGGGCTGTGGAACAAAACTGTCAAATGGAAACCGTGTTTTCCTTTAACATTTCAAGCCAGCAGAGGAGCGCTCCCTCAGCTGAAAATGGCAGCTGAGGGAGTGCTCAGTGTTTACACTGGGCTGGCTTCCTGGCTCCTCCATAATGGGCGAGGGTACCCGTGGGTTGGCACCCCACACCCATTATGGAGAAGTCTTCGCTGGTACACGATCAATGAATCTATGCTCAGGATCGCTGGAGATTAAATACTGTTGACTTTGAAGTCATGTACGTGAACTGCACTGTTGTTAATGCAACAATTTTGAACACATTAAGGGATCCATAGCAATACATATCCTACAGCAGAAGGCTTCAGGGGTAGCTCAGCAGTTTGAGTCACTGTTGTTAAGACATTATTTATTTAAAGCTGGCTGTAAATCTTTTGCAATTCCATTAAAAAAAAAGTGCTCTAAAATGTGTTGGGCCAGGGGATGGGTTTGGGTGCTAGTTTGCTTATATTCAGGGTGAGGGTCTGGGAATTTCTGCCCCCATAGTGAAAATCAAAAGCTGGCACCGATGAAACCACAGTTTTTGTAATAGCTGCTGTAAGCACAATCATAACATTTATTTGTGATTAAGCAGGTTGACAAGCATATAACAATTTAAGAAATGTATACTGTAATAAGGAAGGGGCACAAAAATCCCACGGTATTTGTGTGGCAAAAAAATACACATTTTTAAAGAAAACTAGTGAATGTAAGAGCATGTTTCAGTTTGGAAAAGTCTTTTGGGTTTTTTTTCTAGACAAGTACAAGATGCACATTTGGAAAGCAGTAGTGTGCCCAGCATGTAGTTAGCCTGCTTTAAAAAGTGGTGCCCCCACCCAGTGATATTCATTGCCCATTGATTCCCGTGGTGTCCCTTTCAGGCCAGAAGAAAGAACTCTGGCTGAGCAAACGTAGCCTGAAAACGTACGAAGGATGGATGGGCGAAGGAGCACCTTTAAGGCCCCTGGAAAGAGTTCTTTGAGGGCTTGGCGCGGGCAGGCCCACCAATTAGGGGGGCAAAGCAGCCAATGGGAGACAATCGCCCCCAACTCCCCTCTCTAGGGATGCCTATGCTCCCACTCCCTCCACAAGCTACCCTAGCTACCCACCTCAGATAAACTTTTGACCCGCCACAACACCCCTGACTCCCTCCTATGAGCTCTTCCTTGATGACCACTCTTCCCTCCCAGCCTTAGACCACCCCCAGCACACCCTTTTCCCAACACTGACCTGCTTCCCTCCACCATGCACTCACCCTCTCACTTGGTCCCCCCACCGGGATTCCTCCTAGACGTTTGCCTCCACAGCAAACACTTTCCCGCCCCTATTCCCTTTCTTCGTCACTCTCCAAGAATCACCCTCCCCTGCCCACCCTACCCACTCTCCTGAATCCTTATCAATGCCAGAATTGTTGCCAAAAACAAATGCATCATATTCGACTTTATCTCCTCTGAAAGCCCAGACATATTCTTTATCACTGAAACCTGGTTTTCAGATGACTTCCAACCCATCGCACACAAGGCTTTCCACGCTGGCTACTCCCTGATCATGCACAACAGATCCAGCAGAACTGGGGGATGGAGGGGGCGACCACCCTCCACAAAATACACCTCAGAGTCTGACACTCTGAGAAACAACCCTGCAACACCGACTGCAAATCATTGCTAGTGAAATACCAATTCACTCCCTCCCTCACATCAGACCTCAGGGCTGCAATAGAAACTTCGCTGACACCCTTAGTGATTCCTTAGCAGCCATCCTGATCTCGCACCCTTCCCTATGCCTGCTAGGGAACTTCAACATCTGGTTTGATGCCCTTGACCCACCCACTCGTTGACAACATGGAAGCCCTCACACAACATGACCCAACTGACATCAAGCCCCACTCACATAGCAGGGCACACCCATGATGCAATATTCGGATCTACACATTTGATCTCCACACTGCCCCATGTCTACTAATTTGGACCAACCACTCTGCCATCTTCTTCTCTCTCGTGACTGCCACCCACACCCCCCAAACCCCATCCCTACCTCCCGTGTACCTCTTTGGAACAAGGCAATTGTAAACCCTGACCTGGCTGATTCCTTGCTTTAGTCCATTCCCAACCTCCCTCTCTTAAATTTGATTACCCTCTTTCAATCTTTTCGATCAATGGCTCTCTGGCCTCATGCCTCTCCTCCCGACTAGATCTGCTTCTCACAGACTATGGCCCTCATTACGACCCTGGCGTTGGACCATGGTGCTAATAGCACCATGGTCCATGCCGGTAACTTACCGACTCCGACCTGGCGGAATGGGGAATTACTGCCCCATTCCGAGGTTGGCGGGGCGGTAATTCCCCATGCCGCCATGGCCCTTCCCCATTCCCATTTTTGCCCCATAGGGCTCAATGGGAATGGGGAAGGCGCTAAGTACGGTGCCGCAAATTGCGGCACCGTACTTAGCACCAAGGTCCCTTTGCGGGTTGGTTTTTAACACCTGCAAAAAGCAAGCGTTAAAATCTCCACCCCGTAAAGGGACCTCGTAATCAGGCGTTATGGGGTTGACGGCGCCGCCACCTTTTACGGCGCCGTTAACCCCTTAACGCCAGGGTTGTAATGAGGGCCTATGCCTTACTCCCAAGTGGTGTACACCCTCCTTCAAATCCCTTTATCACTGTCTGAAGCACAAATAGCAGGCCACCCCTAATCTCTTAGCTAATTTTGGTAATAGCTTTGTACAACTAATCTCCAATCATGCACTATCACATCCCAATCTTATTCTTATGAGCGACTTTAATGTCTGGCCCAATAATAAAACTGATTCCCATGCCACAAACCTAACTGCTGCACTGTCTGACACCCACCTCTACCTTTGCATTTATCTCCCTACCCAGTGCTTGGGAAACACTCTTGACCTAACTTTATCAGCTGAATCTTCGACAGTCGTTTTTAAACATTTGCATGTCACATGGTCTGTCCATTTTCTTCTTCATTTGCAATTCTTTTCCCATTTTCCCTTCATTAGATATCTAACGTTCATTACCCTCAACGTTATTGGAATAAAGTGCCTCTGGCTTTGGTGGCAGATCATTTACTTGCTAGCACGTCTCACTTTACTAACAAAGATAATTAGGATTCCTGTATGGCTTTCTGTAATGCCATGATAGATGTTGCTGACTCACTTGCTCCAGTGAAGATCGGCTGTAGTCGCATTAAACCTTCTGCCCCATGGTCCTCCTCTGACCTTAAACTACTTAAGCAAGCATATCGACGCGCAAAACTTAAATGGCATACAAGCTATAATTTCCACGCAGCACTATGAGCAAGCTCTAGCATGTTATCACACAGCCATCAAATTAGCCAAATCCCATTACTATGCCAATTGTATCACATCTGCAACTAGTTCTTCTCGCAAACTTCTAAGTCGCTAAGGAACTGTCCTTTCCTCACCTCCAATGGTTGATCCTTCCCGCTCTCTATCCTTGTGCATCTCTATTGGCTCTCACTTTGTTGAGAAGATTCAAAAGATTTACCACTCTATTGCCTCTGCTGGTTTTAGATCTCCAGCCTCCATCCAGCTTTTGGAGATTCCAACAGTTGGCATTATTCAGGAGCCTTTCAGGTTTGAACGAATAACTGGCAATGTTGTCGTTTCTGCTCTTCAAAGGCTCAAATCCTCATCTCTGCTTGATCCTATTCCAGTTAATTTTATTCAATCTCTCCCTCAGGAAAGTATTTCTTTGTTCACTGCTTCTCTTCATTTTTCTTTGACTAATGGTATGATATCAACCCCTCAAAAACATGTTATGGTCACCCCATCAGCCCATTTAGACCCTGCTCTTTCAGCTAACTATTGACCTATATCCCTTCTTCCTATTCTTATGAAACTTATAGATGCTCCTGTTACTCCACACCTCGTTTTCTTGAAGCTAATCCCCTTCTACACTCTTTTAAATCCGGTATCCGACCATTAAGGGGCACAGAGTCATTTATGATCTCCGTTATTGATGACATAGCTTTACTTCAGGACTGGAGTGGGGTCAGAGTGTTAAATTCCTTAGACTTCTCCATGGTCTTTGATACAATTGATCACCACATCCTCCTCCGGTGAATAGAGTGGGCTGGCATCTCTGGTTCTGCTCTTTCAGGGCGCTCTCCCTTCTTAACAGACCATAAAGCAGCTGAGTCTCTTTTCCTGTGCTCTCTTTCTCCACATCTTTGTAATCTATTCCTTCGGCCTTTGGCTTATCATATTGCGGCACATCGCATACATTTTTACACATGTGTAAATGATACCAAGCTGGTTTTTCGACTTGACTCCCCCGAATCTGATCCTCCTTCTAATTTGAGAACTTGTTTATCATCTATTGGAGATCGGATGTCCAGTAACTTGTTGAAATTGAATGGGGACACAAAAAACGAGATCCTAGTGATTGGTGCATCTAATCCCTTAAGATCCTGGAACACATTTTGACCCGATTCTCTTGGATCCTGCCCAACCCCCAGGGTATCAGCAAAAAATTGTGGCATTTAACTTCTGCCCTCTGGCTCGAGAGAGACACAGATGTCCTCAGATTTTAGGTCTGGCTTTCTCAAACTCAAATTGCTTAAGAAGATCCTTTCCTTTATTCCTTTGCAGCTACGTTCTATAGTCATTGCCTACTCCATTATAGGATCCTTTGACTAGTGTAACTGTATTTATCTAGGCCAGCCAGATTTTCTGGTTCAACATCTGCAGATTTAGCAAAACTCTGCAGCACGTCTTGCCCTTAATTCACCTAGGTTCGTACATGCCTCCCCTTACTATACTAGATTCACTGTCTCCATGTTATCAGCCAAATCAATTTTAAGATCCTTTGTGTTACTCATCATGCCATTCACCAAATCAGTGCAGTCTATCTGCAGCCTGGGCTGGTTCAATCCATTCCTTCCAAAGCCTTGCTCTCAGCCTCCCAAACTCTACTGAAAATTATTCTGTACAAAAAAACACAGGGGGTTGCTCCTTTTTGGTTCTTGCCTCTACGTTATGGAACTTCTTGCCTCTACGTTATGGAACTTTCTTCCACATCATCTCTGAGACATCAACAACCATTTAGCTTTCCGTAAGGCCATTAAAACTTTTCTGTTTTGAATTTGTGTTTTTTCTTCGGACGGTCCCTCTTGCTGCTTCTTTAGCTCCCTGATGCCCTCGGGCCTAGGTTTAGCGCTTTATAAATGTCTCTACAATACAACCCAATGCCCCAAAACAGAGCCACTTATCCCAGGCAGATCAGGGCCTGCAGGACAGAAATTAGGAATACTAAAGGCTTGTTCTATGGAAACCAAATTGCCAACACCCATAGCTCCAGCAGGCAACTCCACAGGATCATTGCAGAATTCAAGGCCTCTCTCTGCTCTGGCCACTCCCCCACTCCCAAGCACTCTGTGATGCCCCCTCAGATCACTTTTACAGCATCACCATTGAAAGAAACTACACTGTCAGCAAACAATTTGCAACTTACTCCCCCATGCTGCATGGCCCCTCCTCTCCTCCTTCTCGACCATTTCCCAGCCTGAATTCCCAGTTATTATCCAGTAGCCATCCCTCTGGATCCCCTCGAGACTCCTGCACCCCCTCCTTCCTAAAGATCTTCCCTGCAGCCTTCAAAACCTCTTGCGTCAAACCCTTTCTGAAAATGCCCTCCCTTGACCACCTCCTTCCATCTAACTCCCGCCCAATCTCAAACACCTGCTTCATTGCCAATTTCTTAGATCGCACAGCATACTCCCAGCTCTACCTCTTCACAGAATCCAATTGCCTACTTGACCCTACCCCTCTGAGGAGCGGAAACTTACTTCGTCTCCATCTGAGATGACATGAAAAGAATGGCAGAAAGATAAAGAGAGATGAGAAAACGTTTACTCAAATGCGCCAAGCCTATTTTATTAGTGTTCGTTGGTGAGCCCAAAAGAACCTCCAGTAGAGGTTGTGGGGATTTGTGTTCATCTTCAGGAAGAATAACTAAATTCAGTTTTGTTGCTTCACATGGGATTCTTTATTTTTGCGATTAATTGAAAAAACAATTAGTATCTGTCAGTGTTATTTTCACACCTGACAGTTTCCAAAAGGGTTCTTGCTATCAATTCTTAAAGTGGGTTAAATAATTCCAATCCTTGTACTTTACATAGTTACAATCTCCTTAGTTTTATTCGAAAAGAATGGCCGACTTATAAGGCTGTGCTGAACTCGTACTCCTTGACCTTTCAGCAGCCTTTGACACTATCAACCACACCATCCTCTTGGACTGACTCCATTCTCTAGGCACCAGGGACTCTGCTTTAAGATGACTCTCTTTCATCGCCAAACTCACAAATCACCCTCCATTCGCCTCACTCTCCAGGTCTGTCTTCAGTGGGGTTCCACAGGGGGGCCTCCCTCCCCCCTTCAACCTCTACCTAAGCCCCCTGCCTGCACTCATCCGCTCACTTGACCTAACCTGCTTCAACTACACCGATGACGCACAGATCATTTTCAAGATTCGCAAAACCATGGCCTCCCCCACCCTGACCTCGCCTCCTCCCTCACAGAAATAGACCATTGGATGATAGCTAACCACCTCCTCTTTAATCCTGGTAAAACTGAAACCCTGATTTGCAGCAAGAAAGCACACTTCCGCAGCACTTCAGTGGACTCTAGCCGCAGGCACGGCTGCCCACCCATATGCACACACCTGCAAACACCAGTCCGAAACACATCGCACAACATCTATGCAATTAGAACACAACTAAGTCCCATGACAAAAATTCGGTTTAGCTGGATGCATGACAAGTCTCCTGGGCTCGCGCACTCAGCCTGTCCACCTCACAGCACCCATCCACATGCCTGATAAACATGGGTAGCATAAACTGGCCCGGCCATCCAATGCACACACGCATTCTAACCTTTCTGACATTTTCCAAGACCTTGGACTTCGGTCCTCCGAGGGCGTTCCCCACCACAAAGTGCTTTGAGGCCATACAAATGGGATAATGGCGCTTTATAAATGGTAAACTACTACTACTGCTACTACAACCTTTTGTGAGGATGAGTTAAGCTCATTGGTGCCAAGGACGAGGTATCCCGTCCTTGGGATTACCTTGTCAGTCCAGTAAGAGTAGACACCCCCTCGATCGTAAGGTAATATACTTTGTTGGCCGAAGACCAACCGCCTCATGTGTTTTAGTATTAGAAAGGTGTAGTAAAAGCTTAACCACGGTGCGGCCATTTTAAGGTGACCAAAATCGCCATTTTGTTTCCTTCTTGTTTTCTCTAACGTTGCCTTTTTGCTTCATGTAAAACTGCTTTGCTGAAATATTATTCTGCTTCACTGGTGCATAATGCAAGGCCGCGAGAGGCATGTTGAAACATAACGTAGTAACCCAGACAGAAATGCCCGGTCTCCTCCCTCACATATCCTTGGAGAGTGAGCAGCAAGGCATTCTAAGCAGTACAGCAGGTGCCAGCTACTCTCGTTAGCACAGTAGAAATGATAGAGCGAGCATTAAATGACTTGAATTATGCTCTTCTTTGTGGCCCCCCTTTCCTGAGCCCGATAGAGCCCTGGAGAGCAAGTTGACCCCCAGCACACAAATAGAAACTAGGAGATATCAAGGCCTGGAATGTGTCTCTCCCTACGCACAGCTTGCTTGCAGAAACAGAAGCATCGTGTTCTTTAAAACAAAGACTTATGTCTGTGGGCTTACAAAATTGCAAACTGTTACTAAATGAATGTTTGAAGGTGTCGTACTCGTCACCATTGTCAATCATCATGCCTAGTTCAAAGGAAATGCAATAGGGGCGGTATAGGTTGTGACACTACTGATTACTAGATGCTTGTTTTGTATATATGTAACTGTTGTATGAATTTCTCTCTTGCGTCCCCCGACGTCTGGTAGACACACGTCGCAGGGTGTGGGACCAGTTGGCCAACTGAGACTATTTGCTTTGCAATAAACCCTAGATTTTGGGAATACAACCTTGTGTCTGGCGTATCAGTTCGTGTGTGGTGATTGGGCCTTGTTTCCACAAACGAGGGTCCCTCAGGGGCCCCTTCTACCTCCCTGTTGCCAAGGACGAGAAACCTTGTCCTTTTCGGCACTCTGTTAGCAGGGATCACACAAAACTGTAATCCAACCCCCGGGCTATGAGAGGGGGAGGTCCCCCTTCACTGCCCGGGGGTTGGGTTACCTTCAATTTCACATCGGCGTGCGTGACGCACACCGACATGAAATTGAAAGTAAATTCACTGCAGCAGCCATTTTCGGCTGACGCGGTGAAAAGAGAAGGTAAGCTCCCTTCTCCCTCTGCCTCGATCTCCGGCTGTATTTCAAGCCGGACATCGAGGTAGGTATCATTGGAAAGGGGAGATTCTACCCTTTCCAACGATACCTTGTGTGACAGCATTGCTGGTCACGGATCGGGCGCAGAGCACTCAATCCGTGGCCAGCAATGCCATTCACCACCAGGGATTTGTTTTGGGAGAGAGGGGAGGGGGGGCTGCTTACTAGGTAAGCAGCCCCTTCTCCCCCAAGCCCCCAAATCATGGCGCCACAGCTCTGGAGACGCCTGGGGGCAGATGGGTGATCATCTGCCCCCAGGGGTGGGGATAAAAAAAAATTAAAAAAAAAATATTTTCGAAGGAAGGGGGGAGGTGGGAGGGGGTTTGGGGCCCTCTAGCCACCAGGGATTGTTCAAAAAGTGGTGTTGTTGGAAATGGGAGATTCTCCCCTTTCCGACGACACAATTTATGACGGCATTGCTGGTCACGGATCGGGCACAGATTGCTCGATCCGTGACCAGCAATCCCACTGGACGACCAGGGAGATGTTAGTAACGCGGGGAGGGGGGGGCTACTTACCAGGTAAGTGGCCCCCCGAGGCACCAAAGCATGGGGGCACATACATAGAGACCCCTGGGGGCAGATGGTTGATCTGCCCCCAGGGGTGGGGATATTTTGAAGAAAAAAAAATATATATTTGAAAACGAAATGGGGAGAGGGGAGGGGGTTTGGGTCCCACTAGCCACCAGGGATTTTTTGTAGTGCATGAAAGGGTGGTGGCCCTCTCCCTCCCACCCCAAGTGGAAGGGGGGCACCCACTGGTAACCCCAAGCCTTTTGGCACAGGACCTTTTGTTCATGTGGGCAACCTACAGATTTGGGCCTAGGGTGTCGAAGCCAGCAAGGAAATGGGGAACCCCATGCATTTCCCAAAAGAGGAGACCTGTGGGAATGCACAGAGGTCTGTTTTGCACGAAGCAGCCCAGAACGTATTAACCAGAACCCCAGACAAAGTGAACATTGTGTTTTTTCCCCACCAAATATCACACTTTGTCGGGGATTGTGGCTAATAAAAATTAGGGCAATGTGCGCAAGGAAGACCTCTGTGGATTCCCACGGGTGTCCTCTTTTTGGAAATGCATGGGGTTCCCCGTTTTCCTTGCTGGCTTCGAAACCCAAGGCCCAAATCTGTAGGTTGCCCACACGAACAAAATGTGCTGTGCCGAAAGGCTTGGGATTATCAGTGGGTTACCCTTTTCCTTTTGCCCCCCCCGGTAGGTGCACCCATACATGTAGGGCGCCGTTTACGTCGGGACACCTGTAGAAGGTATGACATCCGTTGTTGGCGATGTGTTTCGGTGAGTGTACAGATGGAAATGTCTCTGAAATTGGCTCGAAATAAAAGACAATTCTCAGACATTTCACTCAGCTCACCCACCGAAACACGCCGCCTAACAACACATGGCCTACCGTCCCGCGTTCCCACAGGTGTCCCGATAAAAACGGTACCTCACATGTGTGGGTGCACCTACCTGGGCGCCAAGGGGAAAGCCTAAAAGACCCCTACCCCCAAGTCTGTTCTGACAGCTGCATTCCACACTTTTTCCAGACGGGCACACCATACAGATGCGGGCCTCGGGTGTCCAAGCCACCAAAGAAAAGAGGGAACCCCATGCATTTCCGAAAAGAGGACACCCGTGGGAATCCGCAGAGGTCTGACTTGCACAAATCGGCCCAGAATGTATTACCCAGAAACCCTGGCAAAGTCCGAAATCTGGAAAAAAAAAGGCATTTTCCACACATTTCATTCGGCTCACCCGCTGAAACACGTCTCCAACAACACATGGCCTACTGTCCCGCGTTCCCACAGGTGTCCCGATAAAAACGGTACCTCACATGTGTGGGTGCACCTACCTGAGCGGCAAGGGGAAAGCCTAAAACACTGGTAACCCCAACTCTTTTTGCACAGTAGGATTGCAGGATTTTGACTAATGTGCACACCATACAGATTTGGGCCTAGGGCGTCCAAGCCACCAAGGAACACTCAGAACACCACAGCAAAACCCAAAATTTTCGCCCTTTTTGCTTAGTTTCTCTCCCCCCCCTAATCCACCCCCCCATCCACCCTAATCCCCCCCTAGAGCAACCTAGGATTGGGGGGAAAAGGGGCCAAATTTGGCTGAGATATCGCATGTAACAAAAATAAGTTACAAGACATTGGATGGCGACATACCGAAATCACCAAAAAAGGTCTTGGCACTTGGGGGGTGGGAGGAACCAATGGCAGTTAAAGGGTTAAGGGTTGCTGCAATGTTGGCTTTATTTTAGGTTGTGTTTATCAATTTTGTAGGTAGCAACATTCAATTGAAATTAAGTTGTGTGCAATGTTTTGGTTTTCTAAAAGAGCATTGGTTGATTTGCATGTGTGATATAGTGACACATTTATGTTTGGTACGGCGGATCACAATGTGATTGTAAATATTTATTTGCTAGTTTTATCTCACCACCCCTACTGTGCATATACGGTGGTCTTACTTCATGTTAGATGTGATAGATGAGCATTTTGCTGGTCGTTTTTCATTTAGGTATGTCCCTCCTACTGTCCCGGCCATGCACAGCCCCCCAACTGCATGTTGGGGTCTGGCAAATAATAGTTTGCATTTTGCAGACTATTTCCCATTGAGTTTTATTCTTTCGACCCTTCTTTGAATGATTGAGTTGTCAGTGTGTATTGTGGATTGTAGATATTTTTCTGCGTTTTGGTGTATAACTTACATTTTGAACCCCAACTATTGCGCAAGTACTGGTACAAGCACAATATATTTTTTTGTCTCTCGTGTTGCTGATTCGTTTTTCAACATTTCTGTATTGCATAAATTAAAAACAGCTATTTTTGCCAAAAACCTCGAAAATTTAAGTGGACAATTTCTAAATATGGGCGTCGAAACAATGCAAAAGAACATCTTTTTTTCAGGAATGATTTGGGGCATGAAAAGGTGATGATGAAACTTTGCCAAATTTGGCATGAGTGTTCAGAAATGGCCAGATTAGCGACCTGCCCCATTTGGTGACCTTTCGTGACAGAGAACAAAAGTTAGAAGAAATGCTTTTTCCTTTTTCTTACATAGGAAAATGCAAATACGTTTTCCTCTGTAACTTATGTACTTGCCCAGGAAAGTATACCGATTTGGCAAACTTTAGTATTTACTTTGTATGACTTTTTAAACTAAGAAACGCATTTACCTTGCTGTACCTGTGCAGTAGGTGTCGAGGACTTTTATATAGCTCACCACACACACACAGACATCTGCAACCATGCTCCCAACATCGGACACAAACACAAAGTTCAAACGGACAAACAAATCAACTTCATATTGCCAACCCTCAAACCCTTCAACACACTACCCATGCAATTCCAAACACCATTCATAAGGAAATAAGTAAACCGTTTTAAAGACATGCATTGGCAGTATAGTCTTTAGCACAAGGCACCAAACGCATTAAGAAACTTATGCTATGCAACCCATAATATACTAACAACATCCTGCAAGAAAAAATCCAATATGTTTGATTAAAAGGAAATGAAGTTGCCATGGTCTGTTAAATTGACCACATCTCCAACTAAGCATTAAGGGGGAATTGCAGAGGATATTGAAGTGTCAGATTTATGACCTTCTGTAATCGGGTATAACGGCACACATCCAGCCAAGCTCTGTCAGCCTTGCAATATTCTTCTGTGCCAATAACCCACAATTTTCATGCAACAATACACACAATAAATAAGTGTTTAAATAATCGAAACTGCACAAAGACTCCAGGTCAGCTCACATATGCTTCAGACGCTTCATTCCCTTGGTGCAACCAATGTAATTCCCACTATTGTGTAATATGGGCATATCAGGAACACTATTACTTTCAGTATGACAACTTGTTAAATTGGCGCTTACATCAGCCCGTTTAGCTCCACAAGGTCCATGCAAATGGATGTTGCGCAAAAATATTCTCCTATTCTAACTCTGATGTTCAGCAGAAAGAGGTGGAGCAAGTGGATCCAAGAGCCCTTAACTAGCCACAAGTTGTAGGATATGTCTAAGAACTAAACAAAATAAAAGCACCAATAGAACTGGAGGACCAAAAACTGAAAATGGAATAATTGCAAACTGCACACCTACACAAATTATTACTCCCACCATACTACTAGCAATTTCAAAAACAATGCGTAATGTGTGGCGTAAGCACACACAAAGTCAGTAACTGGACATTCAGACACACACTCCATGTAACCATAAACCTTTCATAGCCACAGCCGCACTCAAGCTTGTCACTTTCAAGAGGAAGCTCCTTCGGCATGTCTTTGCACGCTCCAACATATCTGGTCACTAACTTTATCTGCACAATCGCTCATCATTCCTTGATAACCTATGCAATGAATGCTTGATAAAAGATATGAATTCATACCAGCTAGATATTTATGCATGCATTCACACATGCTTACAACCAACACAGTAAATACATCACTGATAAACGTACTGTGTCCTGCTTTCAGGTCACAGGATTTATACCACACAGAGGTTTATTCCACCCCCAACAATCAGACTGGTAAGTCCAATATATGCACCAAATATTACACATGGAATGGGGGAAAAACCCCAGAAAACATTGCACAGCCCCACACTCGTGAACACCTTAACAATTTATTCAAGTCTGCAACTGCACTTCAAAAATATTGCACGCTCCACATCACAAACTATCCGAGCATAATGAAAAACATTTGCACAAAACACCACTTCCACCGCTTCACAAACATTGTATGAAAAAATTACATTTTAGAAGTGCATCAAAAAATAAATCAAAGCACTTATTGCCTAATGATGGGGAATCCCCTAGCCACTCCCAGCACCCACCCACACCTCACGCCAAAAAAGTATCATAACCAAATCCTATTTGCAAGTGGGCTATATGAAACAGAGTGCACAGATTTAAAGGGGATCAAATAACACACAAGAGAAACTTACACACAATAACTAATAAGAGGGAATTGTGAGGGGTCAGCAATGAGAGGCAGACACATAGTTGAAGTGGTCTCAATATTTGCCATTTTTAGTCAGATAACATTGGTTTGGGAAAAGGCCTATCTTGCCCTAAACAAAGGAGAATGTCCCAACCTATAAAAAAAAAACTAAAATAAGTTGACCTTGTGTCCAAATTGCATCTAGCCTTCACACTAACATAGAAAAGCAAAAGGTACGATTCAATTTCTATTGTCACTTCAATGAAGTTGTGCAAACATCATATATACACAGTTTCAACAAAACAACCCTTGTCTGCAGGATTTACTTTACCTTCCCCTGAATGGTTTCAGGAAAAAGTCATCTGGATACTTTGATTCATCTAAGTTCCATTAAGGGTAATAAAGATACTTATTTCGTGGGTATTCACCTGCAGTCTTTAGGATGGCCAAAACAAAAATGTTTAGGTTTAACAAAGACTTGATACAACAAAGTTCTTTTTCAACTAAGCCTTGGATTTCTTGGTGTACTCCCCTGCCAGGAACTTCTTCATTGAAATATTCAATGTCAACCAAAACTTCATAGAATAAAAACTCTTTTTCAACACATCATATTTCCCGGGACACTCACCTGCCAGGAATAGCCTCCTTTTGGATCACACAGATCCCCTGGTGTACTCTCCTGCCAGGTATCTTTTCCCAAAGAAGGTCTAACTTAAAACACTGGATAGCCTGATTTACTCTCCTGCCAGGAATATCCCCCTTTAGACTCACACAGATCCCCTGGTGTACTCTCCTGCCAGATATCTCTTGCAAAAAGGTTTTACTACCTGATACTGTTATTGGGTCTCTCCGCCACAGTCATATTTCTCTTAAATGTTGTCACAATTGCACCTCCTCTGTGGCACAACCTTGTTAACTTCAGTTAGCACTTGCACCACTTTCCCAGGTACTGACATTCCCTATATGACAGTTTACTCAAGCTCCTTCTGTCAACCTCTTTTACAATGTCTCTTGGCTCTTTGCACTGCTTGTTCCAGGTTTCCCCCAACTGATATCTTCTGTCTGGAGAATTGTACAACTTCTGCCTCTGTTTATCCTACAATGTCTTTTGGCTTATGGCAATGCTGGTTCCAGGTTTCCCCCAACTGATATCTCTTATCAGGAGAATTGCACCATGTTTGCCCTTTTGTTCTTTCTGTATCCATTTGGTCAGTATTCAAAACTTGGCCTTAATTGTCCAAACACCTGTTGGAATGGCCTGGAGTCACCACTATCAAAGGGCCAACTCAGTGGTATCCCCTGGTATCTCTGACTCATGGTTCGGTGTAGCTGCAGGGTTTTGCATCGGGTATGACTTCCGCAGATTGTCAGGCCCCCTTTCAGGTTCTCTGCTGGCTTTCTGGTCCCTCGCTGATACAGCTGCTGCTTTCTAGCTTGGCAGCGTGGTGGACAATCAGTCTCTGGTTGCCGATACATTTGCTGCCCTTATCTGGAGCCCATTAACCTCTGTCGGGTCTCCAGCCACTCTGGTACGTTGGGGTGACAAATGACAGTCTGGGAGCACCTCCTTCAGCTTGGTGTGCTCCTGCACGTCGGCCTCTCTCTGCAGCTCTGCTTCCTGCTCCGCGCGCTCTGAAGCCCGATCCGGCTTCTCCTTCACTTTCTCTTTCTCGTGTTCAAAGGTGTTGGCCTCATTTAAATGTCCCACACAGTTGAATGAATGGACAACTAGGCTGCACGTTACTATTGGCTTTACTGTTGATATTCATTGACTCTTTACCCCTCTTCTTCGTCCCAGTAGTTAAAACGTACTGGGAATTGCTGTCCAAAGGATTACCACAGTGTTTTAAGTTCTGTTGTTGCACATTTTTATTACCATTAGATGTCAGAGATTTAAAGGGTTTAGGAACACGTCAAGGATGAATAAAGTTTTATTTAAGATGTTTGACAGCAGTAGGTTTTAAAACATCACAATTAGAGGGACTGAATAATGACAGCAGGCCATTAGAAACTCTGGGATTAGGGTTTCTTCCTCATAGTCAAGGGAAGAACACTGCCTCTCCCCTGTCATAGCCATCGCCTCCCCCCCGACAGTCATCTCCTACCATGTGATCCACCCTCCGAATACTACCCAGGGGTCAGGATCAGGTAGTGGCTGCCTTCCCCTGGCCACATGGCAGGAGACTTTAGGCTGGGGATCAGTGATGACTTTGCAGGGTTCATCACACATGGCAGGAGACTTTAGGCTGGGGATCAGTGATGACTCTGCAGGGTTCATCACATAATCCTTATAGCCATTCAGTAGCACATGCAGCCCACCCAAACCACAACATTGCATGATATTTAATTTGATACATGTGCCATTCTTCAGTATAAAGTGCTGAGCATGAGACAAGAGTCATAGCGACTAACGCTGCCCATCCATGCAACACCGGAAAATGATGCCCCTGAAAGAACAGCACCCAGAATAAACTTTTCACCCACACTCTCACGGACGACATAACACAAGGTTTAACATGCAAGAAAAAGCACATCAAGATTTACTTTGTAAGGTTTACAGGTACAGATGCTTCTCTAAGGATACTGTAAGCTAGCCATGCTTTCACACAGATTAAAACTGAACAAAAATATCACAGAACTGCTCATTCACAGCCTTAACCATCAGCAAAGAGAAAACCTGTGGAAAATAGTAACTTGGTTAGTTACAAATAATTATGTAGGTTACTCATCTACAGTTAGTAAGAGTGGAACAATGTATTAGGTATGTAGAAAAAACCTGCAAAACCTTAACAAGTAAAGTGTGTTTATAACAGGTAAATGTGTCCTTCAATAGCCTCGTTTATATGCGACTCCGAAAGCTTGCAGTATTTAAAAAACCCAACACTTGGAGGTTGTTTTGAATCCTGCTGCATTTGAGGCCTCACCGTAGGCTTCATTGTAAATTTGGTTATTCCTATCAAATAGATAATTGCAAAACTAAAAAAAAAACCTATACAATTGATGTTGGCAAAGTGGGCACTCAACAGACTCCCAACCCTCCCCCATAGATTCTATGCCACACATAGCAGGCACAAAACTTCCTACCAACAATCACTGTCACTATCACATCCAACACTAGACCTCCTACTCTTTACAACCGGGATCCGCAACTTTTGGCTCTCCCGAATTTTCCGACTAAAACTTCCATGATCACTACGATCATGGAAGTTGTACAACAGAGCATATGGAGAGTCACCTGTTGCAGACCCCTGTTTTACACAAACCCACATTATAACTTTGCCCAAAGCTCACTTCCACGATACATCAATAACAAATACGCCCCCATGCACAGCCCACTCACAAAATTAAAACATCCAACAGCACTACACAACGTATGCCTATAATTTTTGGTGTTTACCTACAGAGGACGTGTACTCTAGGGTGTGTGAATATCAACCTGTCCCACTCTGCCATGTGACAGAAGTAATTTGCTCCAAATGCCACACCCATTTTAGAATTAAGCACCAACCAGAAGTACAGACTAGGGACCTCTTGTAGACACATGCGGCTAAAACAATGCACCATTGACACTGCACATGCCAACACACACAACAGCACTAAGCACTTCATCTACTCACACTACTACTGCTACAGTAGGCCTTATAAAACGAAAACATAAATGTAATGCCACACACTCTACCACATGCACCGAATTGGACACGTGCACATAGACGTGTTCCATCCTGTATTGGTGTGATTTACCCCCTACCAAGGCCACAACCCAAAACCAAGCTGTTTACTACAAGCCACAGTATCTAAATTGCAAACATATTACTTATTGTGGCTGCAGTAAATCTAAAGATGTGATGACAGACCGTACAATACTTGCATTCCAAATCATATAAAAGGAAATATGATCGAATGTAGAACAGAAGGATTTTTGAGTATTTAATCAACAGATTTCAATTTGGGTATTACATAAAATAGATTTTTTCAGTCTTAGTACTGCTCTTGCAAGAAAGACGCTTGACGATAGCATGGTGAAATTGTGACGTGTCTCGATCAAGGGACAAACATATGAAAGGTTTCCATTTCCAAAGACGAGAGCAGGTTCGCACATGCACACTGCATCTTAAATACAAATGAAAAACATTTATGCACAATAAAGTGCCGTGTGCTTTGTAATAAAAAGAACTATACAAAAAATCTCACTTTCTACGGATACTTATTTCATCTGTGTATTTACTTTAAGAAAATCATACCTGCCCAGAAATAATCATCTCACTGCACACATATTAAATCTGTGAAAATAATAATAAACATACCTACACCTGAACATATACATACCAAAATAACCAGGCATTGGTATAGTTGAAAGTTTTGGCTGTTGCACGAGGAAAACATGCTCGGCGTTTATGCACTCGGCCAGAGCCTGGCAGATGGGTTTGTTGAGCGGAAAGTAGACTGAGTGGCGAGAGTGTGCAGGAGGGTGGATGATTGAATGCAAGTGTGAGTAGTGAACAAATGAAAGCAAGTGTGCATGTGTGAATGAATGATTGTGGATAGATGAATGTGTAAGGGTATGGTGCTGGAGGGATGAAATATGTTGAAGATGAATGAATTTTAATGGCATATGATCATATAAATATGTATGTATGGGTAAATGCATAAGTTAATGAACTGCCATGGGTTTACCCCCCAGTGCCAAGGCCTTTTTTGGTGAATTCGGTATTTCACCATTCAATGCCTTCTAACGTTTTCTCTTTCATTAATGTTAAAGGATATTTGTACCACGAACTATCACCACCGGAGTGGTCCCCTGACGCTCTAGTGTGATATCTAGGAATGGATCATTGAAAGGGATGGGTGAATGAGTCTGAGAAAAGCAGTGGGAAGCCCACATCAAGGCTGCGTCACATGATACCACTGTTTAACATGCATCAGCCAGGCAGTTTGAGCGTTCATAGCAAAGTGTCCAACGATGGTGATCTTGCATGAAGGAGCCTGGAACGTGCTAGGATGCATCATGGTCCTTCGGCAGCAGCTCCTGTCCCTGTTTCCACAGTTTGGATTTGTGGGTAGAGTGACAAGTGAACATCAGCTGTTCATTCTACCAGCAACCAGGTACCAGAATGTATGCAGTTGACACTAGTGTCCTACCCACAAAATGATGCAGGCAGCTTTTGATGCCGGTGGCTGGTGTAGTGGTCTTGGAACAATTTTGAGAGTGAGGATTCTAGGCACTGGTGGTAGCTCACCAAAATCGCAAGGGTTGCGAACAAGCTTAGTACCACCAAATTGGTAACTACGGTGAAGTAGCTACCTCCTTTCAGCAGAAGCGTGGGTGAGCTCTGCTTAAGGCATTTGTTTTGTAAAGTTTTGTGGCCAGTTGGTACATTCTAACCTAGGAACAACTCTGCAATGAACTCAGTGGGGCTCATTGTACATTTGGCAGTCCAGGAAAAAAGTGGTGGTAATTCCATTACCACAACTTTTCCTACACCACCAAACTACAAGTTTGCCGGTGGGGGATGACTGATTTACCTCCAGCCAAGAGCTAGAGGTAAATCAGGCCGGAACGGCAAAAAAAAGCTGGTATTAACGATGCTGGTAATACTGGCAATCACCCCCCCCCCACTACCCATGGAGATTGGCCTACAGTTGGCGGCACCTGGAATATCCTGATAATTCTGCGATATCCGGGGCCAGTAACGGAAGGTCTGTTTGCCGGTATCCCGAGAGAGTTACCGTTGCAATACCGGTAAACGCCTAATGAGCCCCACTATCTTATTGGGGGAGAGATTTCTTAGTCCTTTAACACGACTCATAACCTTCAGCTTTAAAGTTAGATCTGATAAGAGACCTCATGGATTAATATCATAATTAACATTGCCTACCGTTACTCAAATGCAGTTGTCTTCTCTGGCGCCAAAATGTGTGTAGCGTGAGTTCTCACTTGCATATGTGGATGTGTGAGTTTACATACCTCGGGGACGAGTGCAGATAGAGAGCGGTGTGTGCAGGTGCGTGTTTTGCATGTGTACACTCTGTCTCTACAGGAATTCCCGTCTGTGCATTTTTTAAAAAATGGGATTTCGATTTTGCTAGTAGGAACAGAGGATGCTGCAGGTTGCAAATATACATCTACTTTATGTGATTGGCAAGAAGTTAGCATTGCCTGTGTGGAGATGTGCATTGGACCTGTGCATGATGCTTGTTAGTTTTTGTTAGGTGTTGGCGCTTGGTATGCCAGAACCAGTCAATTGAGTTTGGGAGCCAGTGATGGGATGTCAGGAGGCAAGATTAGGGCTTGATTTCTATACGTGATGAAAAGGCAGGTAAAGGGTTCCAGTGTCGTGTGTTTTGAGTGTCATGTTAGACCTGAGAGTTAGATATTACTCATACTTGCACTCTGACTCATCTGCTTATAAGATGGAAGTACATAGGTCCACCCTTCTCCAAGTCATCTCATGTGTCCTTCACCCAAGCTTCTCAAATTGTAGCCGTCCACATGCACCTTTCCTCCCCAGCACCAAGGCTCCATCCAGTGTGTGTCTTCACTCCGATCTCCTTCACTTGTCACCCCTTATCCCTGTATACCTAGCACATACATAATTTCATCATAGAAATGTCCAGGCAGACAATTGTTTCTCCAGCATTGGATCTTTCATGGATTCACATGCTTTGAATATTCCCCGTCGTCAGGCTGGGAATCCCCGGTACATTATATAGACCCTTTCCCGTAGGAAAACTTTTTCGACGCTTATGCGTCCTATCCACCTCGTTTTGTATCATGCGTGCCCGTGACGTCAGGACGTCATGATATAAATACAGGCCCCGCCCCCGCGCTCCCTCAGATTTCAACCGTCTTTCAAAGTAGTGGGATCCTCGTGTTTACTACTAGTGAAAACTAGGTTGTTTTTTATTTTTTTGTCTATTTCGCGTAAGCGAAGTTCAAATTCTGGAGAATTATGTCTGGAAAGGCGTTATTTCGCCCATGTGCAACTTGTGGCCTCAAAAAGGTTTATGAAGGAGACGGCCACATGGACTGTATCTACTGTCTCCACCCGCACCACACGGCGGATACATGTGAGATATGCCAGGGTTTCTCCCAAAAAACCCTTAAGGACCGAAAAAGAAGGCTGGTCGACTGGCTTAATGACGGAGCGGGTGCCTACCCGGCTTCGGAAGTTGGCTCCACGGCCTCCAGGAGCAAGTCGGAGCCTCCATCGAAGAAGGTGCGGCCAGCAGAAATTCGCGCTGAGGACAAGCATAAGGGGAAACAGGCTGGATCCTCCTCATCACATAAAAAGCCCTCCTCCTCCTCATCATCTAAGACGGAGAGGCTAGCGCTGTCAAAATCCTCCTCAGGGGACCGTCCCAGGTCTTCCGTGAGTCGGGAAGCTTCAGCCGGGAAGTCGGCATCGAAATCGACGACGAAGTCTAAGGGCTCGACGACGACGACTTGCTCGTCGACCTCAGTGTCATTGACGATGCCTATTACCGTTCAAGCAGCAGCGGTTGGGATTCCTTCGTCGACGGAGACTCAGTCTATGGCTTGGCTGCCTGAGGTCTATGACCCGATCCCCCCGGAGGTCTTACTGCAGCCAGACACGGCCTGCTTGGCGGAAGGGGAAGGTGACATGGTTCTGCAGCCATCGGATTTAGGCTTAAGGCCTTCCACGTCGACGAAGACGGCGACGAGTGCGAGCGGGGGTATGGTACCTATATCATCCACGTTACTGACCCCCCAAACGGTTTTGTCTCTGGATGTGCTTAATACTCTTCAGAAGCTACTACAGCGGATGGATACGCAGTTCCCTCAACCTGGGACGTCATCGTCACTTTTGTCTGTACCTTCCGTCGACGAGCAAACTTGTACTGCTCGCTCGTCGACGAAACACCCATCGGCTCCCCAGGCGGCGAAAGATCGTCCTCGAGCTCAGGAGGAGGGTGAGTTGTCGGAGTCCGACTCTATACGTGATGACTCGGGGTCAGACATCTCCCTGTCACCGTCGAGGGACCCGACATGGAATTCGGATGTAGAATTGGAGTCTACGAGGAGCCAGACACAGCCATCTCCCCCTGATGATGTGGGAGCCTTCCATGCAATGATGGGGAAAGCGTGTTCCGAATTCGGCTTGATTCCTGAGGAGCAGAGGAAAGACTGTTTCCTTTTTGACCATATGGGTCAAAGGAGAAAATCGGTATTTGCCATTCCAATCCTTGACCATGTGTGGCAAGAAGGTCTCAAGACGATGCGCCATCCGTTCTCGGAACCAGCCATAAAGGGACGGATCGAGAAAAAGTTTAAAGCTCCGGAGTCCACTCCAAAATGTCTAACATCACAGCCTCTGTCTGACTCGGTGGTGTCGGCGGCAGCGGCTAGGAAGGCCAGGGTCCAGCAAAAATGTTCAACGCCACCGGAAAGCGAGGCTAGGAGGCAGGACGCATTTGGAAAGAAGGTGCTCTCGGTCGGAGCGACGACAGTAAGAGCAGCCAATTCCTTAGCGATCGTGTCACGATATGATAGGGAAATGTGGCACAAATTAGCCCCTATCCTAGAACACCTGCCAGACGAACACCGGAAAGCAGCTATGTTACTGGTGCGGGACGGTGAAGAGGCCTCGAACCACGCTATTAATATCGCAGTTGACCTAGCAGAGTCTGGTTTCAAACAAATCAACCATGGAGTAGTGCTTCGTCGACAAGCGTGGCTCAAATGTACTACTTTCCGTCCTGAAGTACAGTACAAAGTCCTGGACATGCCATGCGAAGGGGAGCACCTGTTTGGCGAAAAGGTTGATGAAGCGCTAAAAGGGATGAAAGAAGACACGGATACTGCTAGGTCCCTCGGCGCCCTTCAAACGGGTAGAAATTTTCGCTCTTTTCGCCCCTTCAGAGGTGCTTCTGGAAACTCCCGCTTTGGTGCCTCGAGGGACCGTGGATTTAACAGGCCCTCGTACTCTTCGCAAGGGTTCAGACGAGCGTCCCAGTCGGCACGTGGAAGCAGGGACTATCAATCCTCCAGGCGGCGAGGCTCAGGTCCGTCGTCAACGAAGAACAAGCAAACCAGCAACCAATGACGGCCTTCGGAACGTCCTGGGGGGTCGAGTCTCTCATCACTTCGACCGATGGAAATGCATCACCAGAGATCGATGGGTCCTAGACACGATTCGCATGGGTCATGCGCTACAATTCAAAGACAAGCCTCCGCGTCTTCCTCCTTTATTCTCGACACAGCCCCACCTCCAAATCCTACGACAAGAGGCGGCGCTTATGTTGCGAAAAGGGGCGGTAGAGAGAGTTCCTGTGGTACAGGAAGGCCAAGGAGTTTATTCCAGGTTCTTTGTTGTCAAAAAGCCAAACGGCAAATGGAGGCCCATTCTGGACCTAAGGGTACTCAACAAGTGGCTAAAGAGCCAAAAATTCAAAATGCTAAAACTCCAAGAGGTTATCAGATCGGTGCAACCCATGGACTATCTATCATCACTAGACCTTCAGGATGCTTATTTTCACATCCCAATACGCCCACGACACAGGAGATATTTAAGATTCGTCGTCGGGAGAAAGCATTTTCAGTTCAAGGTCCTCCCGTTCGGACTCAAGTCCTCCCCCAGGACGTTCACCAAGTGCTTGGCCCCTATAGCGGCCCATTTAAGGAAGGATGGTCATCATGTCTATCCATATCTAGACGACTGGCTAGTCAGAGGGTCATCCAGGGAACAAACACGAGACAGTCTACGAGCCACAATGTCCATATTACAGGAACTGGGCTTCGCAATAAACTTCAACAAGTCCTCAGTAGAGCCTTCGAGGACCTTGGTCTTTCTAGGAGCGGAGTTTCATACACACACAAGCCTGGTGAAACCATCCAGCGAAAGAATTCAGAAACTTCAAAACAAGGCGTCGGAATGGAGAGGCGGTACCAAGGTCTCTGTGCGCAAGTACATGTCCCTGCTAGGGACCATGTCGTCCTGCATTCCGTTAATAAACAACTGCCGTCTGTTTATGAGGCCTTGCCAGGAATTTCTAGCGGACCGTTGGGCGCAGAGCAGAGGTCGCTGGTCCGACAGACTGGTCGTCGACGAACAACTAGTTCAAGCACTCGGCTGGTGGAAAGTGTCTACTCATCTAACGAAAGGGATGCCTCTACTGGAACCAGAGTTCCAAAAGACGGTGGTGACGGATGCATCGCTGAGCGGATGGGGAGCTCATCTGGATATGTTACAGGTACAAGGCCAGTGGTCTTTGCAGGAGTCCTCTCTGCATATCAACCTGCTAGAACTGAGAGCAGTGCGATGGGCTCTGAAGTCTTTTCTTCCGCAACTGAGGGACTCGGTGGTGCGTGTCATGACGGACAACACCACTACGATGTTCTACTTGAGGAAACAAGGAGGGACACGTTCCAGGTCCCTATCGACGGAGGCACAGAAAATCTGGCACTGGGCCCTGCAACACAACATGCAAATCTTAGCGTTTCACCTACCAGGAGTGAAAAACGTGGAAGCCGATGCTCTCAGCAGAGAAATGAACGAAGTTCACGAATGGGTGCTGAACGACCAACAACTTCAACAAGTATTCAAGGAATGGGGACACCCTTCCATAGACCTGTTTGCAACGAAGAACAACAAGAAATGCCATCAGTACGCAAGCAGATGGCCTCAGCAGGACTCACTGGGGGATGCGTTCTCATTCCCATGGACGAACAAATTCCTGTACGCATTTCCTCCTTTTCCCCTTGTCCGGAGGACGTTGCAATGGATCCTCAGGTACCCATGTCGGGTAATTCTGGTGGCCCCATACTGGGCCAGACAGGTGTGGTTTTCAGACCTACTACACTTAGCGGCGGCGGAACCGATGAGATTCCAGAAGACCCCCGACCTTCTGTCTCGACAGGAGGGTGTCGTTTGGCATCACGACCCGGACAGCCTCAAATTGACGGCCTGGCTCCTGACTTCGCCGAATTTGGTCGGCTAACGATTCCGGAGGACTGTCGACGTATCCTGCAAGCGGCAAGAGCACCTTCCACAAACGCCTCATACGCGTACAAATGGAAAAGGTTCTGTCAATGGTGTGAGGATCAACCAGGTTTGGCCCCGCAATCGATTAGGCCGGAACAGCTCCTTCCATACTTGCTGTTATTAGCTCAAAAGGGCCTGTCGGTGTCGTCAATAAAAGTACACCTAGCAGCCATTTCCAGGTTTACTCGTCGACGGCACTCGGCACCATTGTTCAGCGACCGCCTGATTAAACACTTCCTTAAAGGCCTCTTTCGGAGTTTCCCTCCAGAGAAGAAATTTCCACCGGAGTGGAGCCTCAATCTGGTCTTAACGTCTCTTATGAAACCTCCTTTTGAGCCAATGTCATCATCGTCTCTAAAGTTTCTGTCGTGGAAATTGGCCTTCCTGGTGGCCATCACTTCAGCCCGACGTATTTCAGAAGTTCAAGCTCTAATGGTGGACCCACCATACTTACGATTTTTCAAGACCAAGGTAGTCCTAGCCACTAACCCACAGTTCATACCAAAAGCTCCTTCGGTGTTTCATAAACACTCTTCTATCGTGTTGCCTACGTTTTTTCCGGAGCCATGCTCGGGAGCGGAGCGCATGCTACACACATTGGATGTAAAAAGGGCTCTCAAGTTTTATCTTCATCGTACGCAACCGTTCAGAGAAACGAGACAGCTGTTTGTGGCCTATGGGTTGGGTGCTAGAGGAAAAGCCATTTCAAAGCAAGGACTATCAAGATGGGTGTCATCTACCATTTCGTACTGCCATTCCAGGGCAGGAAAGCCTCTTCTACGACGGCCAAGAGCTCATTCAACTAGAGCAGCGGCATTGTCGACGGCACTGTGGGCCGGAGTCCCTCTAGGGGACATCTGCATGGCGGCTACCTGGGCGTCTACACACACCTTTACCCGCCATTACTGCCTGTCGCAGCAACATGCCGAAGACACCCGGATGGGACAGGCAGTGCTTCGACACCTATTCCAGTAAGGTAAGCCCCGGCTGCGGGGTTGCATCCTGTGGAATTTATGACTGTATGTGGTCCGTTTTTTCCTATGTAAACTATTACTGATGTATACATGATCATAGGGAACGGCCTTTTGCGAAGAAAGTATATGGGTTTGCATGCACACCTCCTCTTGGGGGTAGTACTGCTATGTAATCTATTCAAAGCATGTGAATCCATGAAAGATCCAATGCTGGAGAAGGGAATAGTTTCTTACCTGTAACTCCATTTCTCCAGCATTGGTATCTTTCTTGGATTCACATGCGCCCACCTGCCTCCCCTGATCATGCAAACCGGTTCCCCCACTACTTTGGGGGCCGAAATCTGAGGGAGCGCGGGGGCGGGGCCTGTATTTATATCATGACGTCCTGACGTCACGGGCACGCATGATACAAAACGAGGTGGATAGGACGCATAAGCGTCGAAAAAGTTTTCCTACGGGAAAGGGTCTATATAATGTACCGGGGATTCCCAGCCTGACGACGGGGAATATTCAAAGCATGTGAATCCATGAAAGATACCAATGCTGGAGAAATGGAGTTACAGGTAAGAAACTATTCCCTTCCAAATAGCGTAGTTAAATTAGGAATACTCTACTGGGTTCTGCACAGAGCATGTGATGCACTATTGTTATTTCATACCCTTTAACATTGTTATGGCTTTCATCTTTAGGACTGTGCTGTGAGGACTGATCAGGCAGATAGTCAATCAGAGCACTGCTCTACATAATACTTGAACTCGCTCAAAGTTCTGCTTAGAATGTCTTAACTCTGTGTCCCGAAACTGTGGTCTTCATAAATATCCCAATTCAATGCAAATAGTTTCACTCAAAAGTGTGATCCTGATAGCACAGTCATTTAGAATATGCTCATGATAATATCCAGACTACAATATCCAGACTCTTGGACTATGCCACTGAAATTGCACAAGGTCACTCTGAGCTATTATTTTTTCAGTCCCTCCGTGTCCACTCCTGATAACACATGCACTGCACCCAGATAAATGTCCCCCCTTTTTGTAGTGTGAGACTGATTTATTCCCTCAGACCGTAATCCGATAACAGCCATATTAACTCCCACCTCTTGTCTTGATATGATATATGTAATTTATAATGCCTCTGTACACAAGTGTTTCTAGGCGCAACAAGGCAAGGGACGGAAGACAGGGAGGTCCAGACAAACAATCTTACTAGGCCTTGTGTCATTCAGATCATGCAAGTGCGACCACGCAAAGAGCAGGGAAAGGGAGAGGGGGAAAGTACCACGGAGAGGGAAGGGGGAAGTGCAATCAGGGAAGCATTGCTTAGCGTAAGTGCAGCCAGGGCAGCACGGCTCTGGGTAAGTACAAGGATGCAAGGGACTGTAGAGGTTATAGTTACAGCCCCAAAGTGCTCAGCCGGAGGCAGTGCAGGGGAGTCTGATAGCAGAATAACCTGGTACCCAGTAAGACTCTGAGGGTAGCTAGGCTACCAGTCGGCACCGCAGACAGGCAGGCCAGCAGGGGAGGGGAAAAGAGAAAGCAGAGGAGAAAGGAAGGTCTTGAGCTGCTTCCGGAACTTCAGGTGGTCCGGCTGAAGTTTGAGAGGGGCAGGGAGGGCATTCCAGATGGAGGCACCTGCTGAGGCGAGATATCTACCCACTCTCTCTGCCTGGAGAAGCGTCTGACCCTCAGAGTTGGAGGTAGCTGTGCGAAGGGCTCGAGAAGGAAGGTAGTTTGGAAGAGAGTTGGATGTAGTGGATGTAGTCTGGGCCTCGGCCCCAGAAAGCCTTGTGGACGATGCAGAGCATCTTGAACTTGATCCTTGTATCCACCGGGAGCCAGTGGCGAGATTTCAGGCCTGGAGAGATATGGTCCCTGGGCTTGAGGCCAAGGATGAGTCTTGCATCCCTGTTCTGGATTAGTTGCAGAGGGCGGAGAGTGGAGGAAGGCAGATTGAGAAAGAGGCTGTTGCAGTAGTCCAGCCTAGAGAGAACCAGGGCTCTATAGACAGTGAGCTTCTGGGGGAAAGTGAGAAAAGGAAGAATACCTCTGAGGAGGTCTAGCTGGTAGTGGCCCTTCCTGGCGAAGTCTGTTATGTGTGTAGAGGAGAGGGTAGAGTCGAAGATGACCCCACGTTTTTTTGCCTGAAGGCAGAGGAAGAGGGCCCAAGGAGGGGGGCCAGAATGAGAGGGGGAAGGTGGGAGCATGGGTCCCAATGAGAAGGATCACATCTTACTTTTTTTTAAAATTTTTATTTTATTGTTCATTTATAACGTGCTTATTACCAGTGAGTGGTTTCTGGCATTAAGGCAGAGGTCCGTGGAGGCACACCAATCCTGAATCGCAGATAGATGGTTAGTAATGACAAGAGAGAAGAGTAGGCAGAGGGGACCCTGAAAGAGAGCTGAGTCATCTGCATAACACTAAAAGTTAGAGAAGGTAGATATCAGGTGTGCTAAAGGGTCCAAGTAGACATGTTAGAGCCCTGGGGAACACCACATGTGGAGAGAGAGAGGTGGTGGAAAGCAAGGACCCAAGTTAGACCTTAGAGGGTTGGTCTAGGAGGCAGGAGGTCATCCACGCCAGGGCCTGATCTGTGATGCCCATGTTCATAGAGTAGCTTGATCAGGATGGAGTGGTTGACTCTGTCAAAAGCAGAGGATAGATCAAGGAGGATGAGGACAGAAGGAAGACTGGAGTCAAGATTAGAGAGCAGATCTTCGCGGGTGTTCAGGAGAGCAATGTCTGTGCCTCTGGCTGCTCTGAAGCCAAACTGATGATCATGGAGGCAACCAACAGATTCAGTGTGGAGACTATGCTGGGAGATGATCAGCTTTTCCAGGAGCTTGTCCAGGAAAGGAGTGATGGAGATCGGGCAATAGTTTGCCAGACAGGTAGGATCGGCAGATGGCTTTTTAAGGAGGGGGTGCACAAGGGAGTGCTTGAGGAGAGAGGGGAAAGATCCAGTGGCGAAAGAGTGATTGCAGAAATCGGCCAAGGCTGGAGCGAGGGTGTCAATGTGGTCCTTGATGGATCTGGAGGAGCAGGGGAGCACCTGTTTGGATGATACTTTCATAGATCGAACTTGTCTAGAAACCTTGTCATGTGTTGTCAGAGGAGAGACCGAGGCGGCCAGAGGGGGCAGCAAGAGGTTGATGGAGTGGAGGAAGAGAGCAACGACAGGATGTCCTGAGTTTTAGTGGTGAAGTGAGAAGCCAGAGCCGTACAGAAGGCCTGGGAGGGAACAGGAGAGGTGGAAACTGCAGAAGGATTGCCAACTCCTTACAGATTTTAATGAAAGGGAGCTAGCATACGTTATTATGTCTGGCATACGAAGAACTTTTGCTCTCTCAGAGAATGCTAATAATTGTCCGGAAAAGAGAGAGACATATTTCTCAGGGCCTTAAGAGTATTGACATGAGATGCCAATACAAGTCTGGAATACTCGTCCATTGTCATTCTTTTCATCCAAATTCTTCCTTCCTGGAAGGACCTGCACGTAATAGTGTATTCATTCGGTACATGAGGTTCAGTTACGAACCTCCTGAGCAAACTTAAGCCAGCAAATTGTAGACTGACCCAAGTAATTGTTGGAATATACTCCTACGTCCCGTCCCCTTTTTTCCATACTTGTGGGACATCTCTCTGTCCTGTGGGACGGGACCGGAGCACTTTGTAAAAAGCATCCAGATTTTTTTCAGAAATGTGTCCCTCCTCTCTTTCCTGCCAGGGCCCGGCACGCGGCCGTAACTCCGCCCACCTTGGCTCCGCCCCACGCATCGCCCATCAGTCCTTTTCTCCGCTCGAGCGTTGCTGGGCGCACTTGCCTCCTCGGAAGATTTTCTTCCCTTTTTTCCTCTCTGGCTCTCGCTAGCGTTCGTTTACTAGTCTGTCTATGTCTTTCAAATTAATCGACGAGAAGAAAAAATGCCCGGTAAGTTCTTTACTTTTCAGAGCACCCCGGCTGGGGGATACCTTCCCGGATTCCTCTCGGTCCGGGAGGGGCATTGATCGCTCTGTTACCGGGGTTCGCCCTGAGGTGCCCGTTGGGCCTAATAATTCTACCGGAGTTTTCTCTGATGGTCTCTGTAAGGGGCCTTTGTACACCGGAGTACGCTCCGATGCCCCTCCTGTGGGGGCTGTTTGTAGACCCAGTTCTACTGAGTCGTGGGGTACCGGAGTTCGCTCTGAGGCCTCTCTGTCGGCTTCCCTCAAAAACAAAACCGGGGTGCTCCCCGAGGCCTTGGCTGAGCTTGTAGTTACCTAATGGATGTTCGAGGCCCGCGCAGAAAAGGCTTTTACCGGGCCTGGGTCCGAGGTCCCTCGTACAGAGGCTAAAGCTACCAACAGCCTGAGAGGCCGGTCAAGGCTTTGTCGGTGAAAGAGCACCGTTCCCGCTCTTGTGGTGACACCAGATCTGTTGAGGGGGCAAAGAAGTAAAGTTCTTCTTTTACCGGCAGTGCCGAGGTCCTTCCTTCGAAGGCTCAGCTGGGGGTTGGTATGTCACAAAAACATTCCAGGCCTCATAGTACCGGCTCGGCCGAGGTTCCTTATGTTAAAGGATAGTTCCGGGACTTTTTTTTTATTGTCCCTACGGTTCTGCCATGTGTTTTCAAGCATAACTCGGTAGATCGTAGAAAACTTTCCTATGGACCTTACCCGACTTTTCGTCCATTAACGCACTCGAAATCAGCCGCCATTTTCTGATAATCCTATCATTTCCCCCCATCGCCCTGGCTCACCTGCTTTTGCGGCACTAAATCAAATCCCCCGCCCCTGAGCCTGACATCAGCAGACACGTACCGCCCATTTCCCAACGCCAAAGCACGTTTCGTGTCAACAATCGCTGCGCCTCAGCTAATGAAGTGTCGCCATGGAAATGGCAGGACGCCTCTTTCCTCTATAAGTATAAACACACCGTTTCACAACACACAGCAGCAGATTTTCGATTCCATTACTCTCTGTGTGTTACTTTGAGTATTCTGTGACTCGTTTCTGTGCTCTGGTCAGCTACATTCGCCGCTTCTAGGCCTTGTGAACACCTGTACCATCTCTGTAAATTATTTTACTTTCTTTACCACACAATGGCTACAATAATGCCGTATATGTACGAGCCCGAGTACACCGAGGAAGAACTACTGGAAAGGCAAGCACGCGAAAACGATGGGGATTCGGACGGCAGTTGGGAGGACCAGTCAACGGATGAAGAGCCTGGACCATGTCGCATGGACGGCGTCTCCACCTGGTGCACGTGCAATCGGTGCGAGCTAATGCCAACTGAGGAGGAGAACTGCTGCTGCCGTGAAAATTCCGGGTGCTTGGCCTACATTTCGGAAGGCGAGCCAAGTCCGCAATGCATCACCGAGCTGCCAGAGTTCAGGGAAGCCTGCCTCTCACGGACAGTGTTGAGGATGATGATGGTGCTTATGCACGAACTTTGCGGCACTGTTCGTCCGCGTAATCCGAGTAACGAGTAAGTATACTCTGGTTGTGATGTCAGTGATGCCACTACTATTTCATGGTCGTCTCATCATTCGAATGCATGTAAATTGGTTCCATGTTGTGCATTTTCTAGATAGAATTTTTTTCAAAGCAGAATGACATTTTTTACCTGAATCGACAGTGATAAGAAAGTTTTGTCATTTTAATACAGTTTGCATCTTTCATTTTCACAGGTGGTACAGGCTGGTGGCCTATCGTTGCTTCACTTGGTGGCTTCACGGGAGGCTCGGACACCGCGTTCGGAGAGTAATACCTGCCTGTGCGGTACTTGCCATTAGACAACATTTCCCCAGCGACAGTGGACAATACCGCGGATTTTCCATGGATGTGCTGCAACCGCAACTTTACAATGTGTAATGTTTATTATTTATGTTCAATTGAAATTAAGATCTAAAATAAAACCCAACATATATTTTAACAATGGTTGTTTTGATTTTTTAAATGAATCTAGTGTGTCTCCATTGAATAGTCTTCCTGTGCCTTGTCTTGTCACACCACATGTCTCCGGCCAGCATCCTCCCTCACGCTGGCCGCCCACCTTCAATCCACATAACCGTTGAACCCATATGCAGCAGACATACATATGTTATTTTGCGGGTTGGCATCAAGCCTCCCGGCCTTGCCTCCTCCCCCAAAAATACTTACCACACCACTTTGTTCAAGCGTTGGCAATAAAAGGAAGGCCGTTGGATTTTATTGACACAAAACATGGTTATAGGTAACTAATCAATATGGTTGATCATAATAAATCATCCTTTTGGGCACCGGGTACAGAGATGACCCCCTCTGGCCCGTGCCGCCTTGCCACCACAGGCCAGCCTGCTGCTGACTAACTGCCTAGGCATCCAGGGTCTCCAGGGTGAACTGCACCCATATATTCTCCTGGGAGGCTGAGGTATTTATAAACTCACCCCCCTGCCTTCCATGTACTAGATCCTTCAGCCTGCCTCTTACATGCAGTTAGATGGCCTCTCCTTGGTGAGGCCCTGCGGCAAACGAGTCTTGTCTGCACGACCACCGCCCCAATCCACCCCCCGCCCTATCAAAGGCAGTTCGCACCGGGGTACTTGCGCTGGCAAGTGGAGCTGTCAGGGAGCGATAAAGGCCAAGAGGTGCCAAAGACCATGTACACTTCAAAGTGGTCTATAGAGCATGGGTTGTTGTTCCCATGTCTACCTCCAGACCCCGTGTCTCCGGCCAAGCATCCCCCCTCACGCTGGACGGCCCCCTGCAATCCACATAAGTGTGTCTCCATTCACGAGTCTTCCTGTGTCTTGTCTGCACGACCACCGCCCCAATCCACCCCCCGCCCTATCAAAGGCAGTTCGCACCGGGGTACTTGTGCTGGCAAGTGGAGCTGTCAGGGAGCGATAAAGGCCAAGAGGTGCCAAAGACCATGTACACTTCAAAGTGGTCTATAGAGCATGGGTTGTTGTTCCCATGTCTACCTCCAGACCCCGTGTCTCCTGCCAAGCATCCCCCCTCACGCTGGACGGCCCCCTGCAAACCGCATAATGGCACGACATATACACGTCATTCATTCACAAACACACCCCTGTTTCGAATTCTTTATAACCCACTTCATATTTCTAATGAGAACTTCTTTGCGCTTTGCTAGTCAACCCGTGAAGGTGCTGGTTATCTGCTCTTCGTCTCTGTGAACTTCCGTGACCACTTCGAGCAAACTCGTCAGTTTGCAACCTGTGAACTGCTCCCTATTCTACGACAAGAAACTACTCTGATCCCTGCATCTAACTGTTTGTTCGTCAAGGTAAGGCCATGTACCCTAATCATTTTGCGTCCAATTTTTTAATTTATATCGATTTGCTAGTAGTCATCAAATTGCATCCATGTTTTCTTTTCGTTCAAGACAGTACATGCAAGGAACTAGTCACATGTTCTGAGTTTAGTCAAATTATTTTTCTATTTTTTTAAAGTTATTCAAATACTTATCTGCATGTGAATAACGTGTATAGTTACAAGAACCAAAACGAACCTTGCATTGGACCTTTTATGTGTCATTTAATTTTTTAACACAAATTGTATTCATTGAGAATTGTTGATCTTTACTTTTCAGAACTTTCCACAATGCCTGCCTGTTCCATTGGCGGTTGCCCTTCGAAGACCCATAATAAATCTGAAGGTACTATAATGCATGTTTTCCCTAAGACAATAGATCAGATAAGAGAATGGGTCCGATATTGCGGATATCCACCGTCTGAGCTTGAAAGTAGAGTCCTACAAGTCTTTGCGGACAAGAGGGGTGATCGATACCGCATCTGCAGCAGGCACTTTAGCTCAGACATGTACTCCACATCATTGCTAATAAAGAAGAACACACCGCGAGCGAGGCGAAAATTGCTCTCAACCGCTATTCCCACTCTATTCGTCCACATCCCTCCACTGGTGAGTCAAGTTTACGTATTTATCTCTCGGCCTTGCGGTAGTGTGTAGCATTAGCTAACAATAATTTCCCCATTTATGTATCCACTCAATATGAAGGCGGAAGATTCTCCATCCGTGTCGTTATTGCAGTCATCAGCCACTTCAAGCGCCTATCGGGTAATCTTACTTGGCTATTCTGCCACTGACTTGTTTTAGGCATGTAAATCAATAGTTTTAATTTATCGTGTAATTATTTTACCTAATGGTACACCCTTGTACTCGTCCTCTAGTCTTTGTTTTCAGTTATAATTATAGTTATCCAAAATAATTCAAGTACTGTCTTTCAGGGAGATGCTGAGGAGTCCAACGTATTGACGACTACCGTTGATGTCACTCAGATGCTCGAGGTACGTTTCAGGACAGTTCCATCGATGGAGATCATCAGATCTTGCATTCTTGTAGCGTGATTGTTACACACAATGTTTCTTTCGTTTTTAGCCATTGATATGTCCTTCTGTCGTCGCCCTCCTATGTGTCTTCTTTTTTCAATGTTGTGTTCATTACTAATGAAAGTCCTATGTTTCAGGGAGTCGATGGAGCATTAGTCCAAGAAGAAGGGGGAGCGTGCAGTTACGGGTCGGCGCAACAGCTTGCAGAAGTGTGCACCGCAGTTACATCGTCCCTTGATGTTCTTATGCATTTCGAGGTATGGATACTGACAGTTCGATGAAGCGAAATCATATGACGTGATTACATCCGCTATACTTCCTTCTTTATTAACGCAAGTACTATGTTTCAGGGAGATGACGGAGCTTCTTCTACAAGAACATCACCCCTAGTAGTTGATGCAGATTTCTGGGTGGTGACACTTCCAACGATCGAGCAAATCGAATCATATTTAGATATCCATTATTTATTTTAGACAACTGATCATTTGTGCAGGTCTATTTAGATGAGCCGTTCACGCCTGCACAAACTTTCTGTTCTTTTTATCAAAATAGAAAACCATACTAATGCAATTACTGTGTTTCAGGGAGTCACTGAAGCATCATCTTCAATAATATCATCAATGGAAGTCTATGAGGAGCCCGAGGTATGGATCTTGACAGTTCCATCTAACTAGATCAACAATGCGTGAATAATTGTCGTTTGAATGTTCTACACAAAGCGCTCATTCGTGTTTTGCTATTGAGATGTACGTGGGTATTGGTCCCCAAGTACATTTTGTGTTTTCGATATTATTATACATACTAATGAAAGTTCTATGTTTCAGGGAGTCCATGGAGCGTCAGTGCGTGATGGATGTGCTTATCAGGAAAACATAGTCGTTGCAGCGCAAGAGGAAGTGGAGACATGCACACACGAGTCGGAGCAACAGCGTCCTGATGTTGAAGTTCGAGGCAAGAAAGTTTCAAAGAAAAGAAAGCAAAAGAAGGTTAGTGTCCTGGTCACTATATTATGTTGTTTTTCACTGTTAATAGTTCAATACTGTAACGTGTGTTTAAACTGAACATCCCTTTTCCAATCTGTCCTCTAGTTGCGAGTGGGTGTACGAACTAGATCTACACAGACAGTGAAGCGAACGAGAGATGTTGCTTGTCAAACCTTTTGGCAGGGACTTGAGACTGGAGATGCATCGTGCCAATGGGAAGAATATGAAGTGATTGACAACGGAGCTATACCACCACCAGCCATTGATAGTGAATGTCCTCCTGGTAGTTCGGATGCAGTCGGAGATCAATTCACAGAATCCACACCCGCAAAAACTAAGACCGCGAGAAAGTTGAAGAAATTGTTTTATTCACCCATCGCCGGAGAAGGAACAGATGTTGCAATGGAAGAGAATGAAGTGGACGACAATGAAACACCATCAATTTCACTGAACATAGCGGAATACGATATCAGAGATTCTACCTTTCATGTGAGTGACATGTCCTCAACGTTACAGGCCGAACCAGCTGGGATGCAGAGTGACAGTATAAGGAAAGAGGCCAAATTCATTGTATTCGATAGTTGTTTGATTGATCTTATTATTCGGATGAAATGTGGGCATTCGGTTGGTGGGGAAGTATGTGGGGAGCCATTGATTAATGTGACTCGTGCAATTCGAGGCACTAACCTTAAAATACATGCCACCTGTACAAAATATCATCCTTTCACATGGTCTGCACAACCTATGCTGGGACAACTGCCAGCAGGCAATCTACTTTGTGCAGCGGCTGCACTTTTTAGTGGTTCAAGTTTTAAAAAATTAGAGTCTTTCTTTCAGTTTGTGGGAATCCATTTCATTGCGAAAACTCAGTTCTACAAATACCAAACCGATTATCTATTTCCAGCCATTAGCGAAGCTTGGAGAATGGAAAAAATGTCTATTGATAGTACATTCGCGGGCAAACGGTTCAGGCTAGCCGGTGATGGACAGTGCGACAGCCCAGGATTTTCAGCCAAGTACTGCACCTACCACTTTCAGGACATGGAAAGTAAGAAAATTGTGAGTTCGGTGGTCGTGCAGGTGTCACAAAGTACATCCTCAGTGGCCATGGAGAAAGTTGGCTTTGTAGCATCATTGCAAGAACTACAATCGCGGGGAATGGTGATCGACCTGATAGCCACGGACAGACACGTTTCAATTGCCAAGACAATGAGAGAACAGTACAAAAATATAAATCACCAATTTGACGTTTGGCATCTTGCAAAATCAATCAATAAAAAATTGTCGGCTGCAGGTAAAAAAAAAGAATTGCAAGGTATTTCACAGTGGTCCAAGTCAATCAGCAACCATCTTTGGTGGAGCTCAAAAACATGTGGAGGGTCGTTGGAAATTCTACTGGAAAAATGGCGGTCAGTAATGCCACACTGTACGAACGTTCACCGATGGAACACGAACCAACATTTTCACAATTGTGAACATGGCCATTTGTCCACAGAGGAGGCACGGAAGAAGAAGTGGTTGATTCCTTCATCACCCACTCACAAAGCCATTGAAAAGATTGTATTTGATAAAACTATAACAAAAGCTTTGAGGGGACTCACGGAATTCTGCCACACAGGAGATTTGGAGGTGTTCCACAATATGTGCCTCAAGTACAGGCCAAAACGATTGCATTTTGGCATGGAGGGCATGATAAATCGGACTCTTTTAGCGGTCTTGGCACATAACCATAATGTTGGCCGTCAACAAAGTAGGACGACCGGAACTTTAGGGACGCTTCGCTACAATAAGGCCTTCACTAAAAGAAGTAAACAATGGGTGATCAAACCAGTGTTTGAGGATATGCAATATGAGTTTATTGAGAAACTTATTGTTGACGTCCTAGATAGGCACATAAATGGAGTTGTGAACGAACCTGTGCAGGGGACAACTGCATTGCCACCCAACATTGCCTCTGTTCCATGTCCACCTAAAGAAGAACTCATTGAGAAATACACATCACGGTTTAAATGATTGTAATTTGATTGTCTGTTCTCTCGAGTCTCCTCATGTCGCAGGCCCATTGAATATGTGTATCTATCCAACCTTGTTCATTTGCGCATTAAATTAAACCAAACAGTAATATAAATAATTTTTCAAAAAATATAGAATGTCTCCGTATTTATGGTTCTGTGGGGCTGCAAAGCACGCAGACAAAATGCAAAGATGGAGTGTAAATTTCAAGTCCTGTGAGAATGCCTTACACTGAATGTATCTAACTAGGAATGTGTGCTCGTTCAAAGTGAAGGTCAGCTGCTTTGATTTTTTCTCGGGTGCCAGAATGGCCCACGACTCAGTATAAGGTTCTATTGTATTTTGACCTTGACAGGCCGGGACCACGTAAGAAACGATAATGAATAGAATTTCAGAAACGAAAGCCATTTCATGTTCGTTCATTAGAAGAAATAACGTCGGCATAGAAGGAGTGGTATTTCGGGGCTGCCCTACGCACAGACACAATGGAAAATGCAAATATAATGTAAGTAACTCTTTAGATGAGTTTATACCGCAATTTAATTACTATACAGTAGCTTTAAAGACGGGTTAAGTTGTACTTGTTCGTTCTATGTGGCATATTGTTTTGTACCGCGCACTATCTTGGGGAGAACCGTCTACTTTTACGGAAGCACCTCAAAACCTTTGCTTCTGCTTTCTCTCTCCCTCTCCCCTGCTACAACTGGTCCACTGTCTGCGATCTCGGTCCTGGGCCCTTCCACTCTCCACCTGCACTCCCTGTCAACCCCTGCACTGAGGGACTGTCTCAGTATCCTACAGCCCCCCCTTGACGTTTAAAACCCAGTTGCACTGTCCTAGTTATGAAATAATTTCCCGACCGAATATATAAAATGAATAATTTTAATAAAGATCTGATGGTGAGACTAATTTCATTTTTTATGTTTTTAGGTACATCATTCACTACTGTCTGTGTCACGAGTACCAGACACCGGCGGACGGCTTCTACAGCCGCCAGTTGCTTCTCCGCGTGAACAACGTTACCACCCTGACCATTTTATGGGACGATCGCCAAGTACAAGTATGCCCTTACGCGGTACTAACGGCTAGATGCAACATACAGACCGTTGTGGTGGCCTAGTGCCTCGTTGTTGGAACAGCCATGCGATTATCAGTGCGACCGAAGAGCTTATTTTATCGTAAACCAACACCCTGTTTACTGCACACGAACATCGCTTGCCTCAAGACGAACTATTTTGGATCGAGAGCAAATAAAAATGAAAATCGCTGAATATTCTCTAAACATTTGATGTCAAATAAATGTACTTTACCAAATTTATAATCTTGCGGTTTGATTTAAAAGTACAGTTTCATATTGCGAATTGTGGCGCGCTGTGTTGTGTGAGCTGATCTGTGTTGATTTCCGGGTTCTGTGTGGAGTCGCGTAGAAGACGCCTGGGCGCGTTTGCCTACGCAGCACAGTCACGTCACGGATAGAGGCGGGGAATATGAATGTTTTGATAAAGTCTGTTTCAGGGGCGGGGGATTTGATTTAGTGCCGCAAAAGCAGGTGAGCCAGGGCGATGCGGCAAGTGATAGGATTATCAGAAAATGGCGGCTGATTTCGAGTGCGTTAATGGACGAAAAGTCGGGTAAGGTCCATAGGAAAGTTTTCTACGATCGACCGAGTTATGCTTAAAAACACATGGCCGAACCGTAGGGACAATAAAAAAAAAGTCCCGGAACTATCCTTTAAGGCTAAGATTAAGACCCCTTATCCATCAATGGGGACCCCTGCCTCACTTCCTCACGTGCCGTAGTTCCCCTCAGATGAGGACAAAATGGCGCCCGTTCCCGCCACGACCACGGCGGCCATTTTAGGTGCTACCCCTACAACTACGCCATCGGCTTCTGGTGTAGGGCTCGGTCTCTTGGGTGAACCTAAGGTCCCTTGTGCGCATCCTTACCGGCCGGTTTATGATTGGAACGCCCGGGTGCCTCTTGCGCACAATGTTTCGTTGCCCGCGAGGGCGGCTCCTTTGATTTATGTGGATACATTGGTGGAGGGGCCGGTGTGGCACCCTTCCCCGTTACGTCCCTGGATTTGTCCACCTCATTAGAGGCCTCCTCAGGTCCCGAAACAATCTCCTGAGGATGCCTTTTTCGGTAAATTTCAAGCGCTTATGCGCACCGACCCCATGAGGGAATATTTCAAAGGGCTTTTCAAGGAGATATGTCCACCGGCGCCTCCGGCTCCACCTGTTCCTCCGGTGGTTCCGCCGGCGCCTCCCTTGCCGTGGTGCCCCCTACCCCCCTCCCCCCTGCTCTCCTGCCTTTGCCTCCATTGTCCCCACTGGACAAGGCAGTGCCTGACATGGCTCAGCAGGATCCTGACCTGTCAGATGACCCTCAAGGCGATCAGGACAACGAGGACCTTCCCCGCTCTATCAGAGCCTTTCATGACCGGGTACTGGACATGATGAGTTTCTTAGATGTTCCGGTGCCCGAGGCACCCGCTCCGCAGGAGGGCGTGCTTTCTGGGGCGTTCACCCTGTCTCCTTTGGAGCGTACCGGCCTGTTCCTGCAGAAGGACGTTCTGGCCGGGCTCCGAAGAGTCTGGGAAAAGCCACACTCTGGACTTTTTGTCAATAAAAAGATTGACGCGAGGTACAGGCTGCATTCTTCGGAAGAGGTGGCCCTGTCGTCTTCTCCACCTCCCTCCTCCACAGTGGTGGCTGCGGCTACGTTGCAATCCAGACCTGCAGCATCCTCTTCTATGACGGCTACTCAGGTCTTGGGAAAGGAGGACAAGCTCCTGGACTCCTTAGGGAGGAAAATCTTTGACAACTCAGCCTTGCAGCTCAGGTAGGCCAACGCCGAGTTGATATTGGCGGGAGCTAACCTGCGGATGTGGAAAGGTCTGTCAGAGTTTGAGGAGCACATCCCGGTCGAGAAGTTGGAAGACTTCAAAGGAGGCCTTTCCGATGCCAGGGTCTTGGCCCAGGATCTCCTGGAGGCTGCGGCTCACCACGTAGACACCTCGGCTCAGGGCCTGATGCTTGGGGTTGATACCTCACGGCAGGCGTGGCTGCATGCCACTAAATTTTCTAGGGGCAAGCCAACGTCTAAGGCAACTGTTTCTAGGTGGATTGCCGCCTGCATCACAGAGTCTTTCACCGTCCAAGGGCTGAAACCGCCTAAGGGTATCCATGCACACCTGGTGCGGGGCAAGGCAGCCGCGGTTGCTTTTCAGAAATATGTCCCCTGGGAGTCCATCGCTAGGGCAGCTACTTGGGCCTCACCATCTGCTTTCTGTAAGCATTACTGTCTCGACATGAGCTCAAGAGCTGACGCTCAGTTTGGTCAGGCTGTGCTGAAGAACCTGTTTCAGCAAGGGGTATTTCCATCCACCCGTAGTTCCTGTAAGGAGTGCTTGGGAATCTCCCACAAGTATGGAGGAAAGGGGACGGGACGTAGGAGTATTACCAGGTTACTCACCGTAGTGACCACCTTACTCCTAGTCCATAGTCCCCTTTCCTCCATACGCCCGCCGTCCCCTCTAATAAGGTTCCTCTGTTATTGCTAATGGGTCTTTGACCTGGCGATAGAAAAGGACTGATGGGCGATGCGCGGGGTGGAGCCAGGTGGGCGCGGTTACGGCCGCATGCCGGGCCCCGCGCAGGAAAGAGAGGAGGGACACATTTGTTGAAAAAAATGTGGATGCTTTTTACAAAGTGCTCCGGTCCCGTCCCACAGGACGGAGAGATGTCCCACAAGTATGGAGGAAAGGGGACTATGGACTAGGAGTAAGGTGGTCACTACGGTGAGTAACCTGGTATTTTGCTCACATGTTTGTACCCATTCTTCAGCATTTGATCCACAATACTGTTTCAAAGGTGATGGAAGCAAGGTGCTAAACCAGGGTGTGGTTGGTGGTACACCATTTGAAGAAGGCCAATGTTCAGCCTGCAACAATGGGAAGCTCAAGGGCCATGTAATAAAGCAGCGTTGTGACATCTGAAAACCTTTCTACACTAACTGTTTATCTGCTTGCAGTCACATGTCTGCCCCTGTGATGGGATGGAAACAGCAATTCTAGATGGATTTATTTATTTGTTTGTTTTTAGGCGCTTATACAATAAGAGGATACTGTTTCAAAGCGCCCACAAGGCAGGAGAGGGAGCAGGAGTGGGGAAATACATTAAAACACAATATTTAAGAGCAGTGGGGGAAGGAAAAGAGGACAAGCCTACTATGCCTTGTGAGTATTCAGAATGTGCAAGTGCAGCAAGGAAGAGGGCAGAGGGGGTAAGTGCTGGGGAGTCTGAACTCATGGGTGAGCCACAGATGGAGTGCTAGGAATGTTGAGTGCTACACGGCCTGGAGCCGCTAAAGGTAAAAGTGCAAACCTCCAGGGCAGAGGGCGTAAGTGCAGGTACAGTGGATAGACAGGAGCTGGGCCGATTAGGTGTGGGAGGTCAGGGCCCCGATGATGCATAAGGGCCCAGGACACCAATCGCAACAACTGTGGAATTAGCAGAGGAGAAAAGAACGGAAGGACGACGTAAAGAGGAAATTCTTAAGAAGCTTTCGGAATTTAAAAAGATCCTGCTCAAGGCGCAGAGGGAGGGGGAGGCTGTTCCATAGGAGGGAGCCAGCTGAGGAAAGTGAACGACCACCTACCCTTTGTTTAGCAAAACACTTAACACACAGAGTTGGTGCTAGAGGAACATAGTCTAGAGGGAGAGTATTTAGTAAGGTAAAAAGTTGAAAATAGTGTGGTCCCTGGGCCCAGACAGCCTTGTGGATGATGCAGAGGGATTTGAATTTAATCTGTTCAGCAACCAGGAGCCAGTGAATACTTTTTAGTGCAGGAGAGATCTGGTCCCTGGGCTCAAGGATAAATCTTTCTGCCCTATTCTGGATTAACTAGAGGGGTCGCAGAGTGAATAATTGTAGATTCAGGAGGAGGCTATTGCAATAGTGAAGCCTAGAGAAAACCAAGGCTTGGGTAACACTGAGACTCTAGGGGGAAAGTGAGAAAAGGGAGAATTCCTTTGAGAAGGAAGAGCTGAAAGTGGGACTTCTTGGCAATGTCCTGAGTATGAGGGAGGAAGGAGAGAGAAGAGTCGAAGGTGACTCCAAGGTTTCTGGCTTCAGAAGAGGGCACAGGGGGAAAGCCCAAAGAGGATGACTAGAGTGAGGGGAAGAAGGAGGGAGCAGGGGGTCCCTATGGGAAAGATCTCAGTTTTACAGGCGTTGAGGCAGAGATCTTTGGAGATGCACCAGGACTGGATGGCAGATACGCAGTCAGGGATGATGGAGGGTGCAAGAGAATCAACAGGGAGTTTGAAAAAGAGCTGTGCTTCATCTGAGTAACACTGGAAGTTGGAAGAGAATGAGGAGATGAGGTGTGCAAGCAGAGCAGGGTAGATGTTAAAGTGCCAGGGGGAGAGGATAGAACCCTGGGGGACACCAGAGGTGGAGAGGGAAGTAGGAGAGAAGGTGCCCAGGTTGACTTGGGAAGAGCAGTCAGTAAGGAAGGATGTCAGTCAGTTTAGTGCTGTTTCGAGATACGAAGGGTATCTTGGAGCCGTTGTATGAGGATGGAATGGTTGACAGTGTCAAAGGCAGAGGAGAGAGATCAAGAAGAATAAGGACAGCCAGGGAGTTGTGAGTCCAGAAATGCGAGCAGTTCTTCATGGGTGTTCAGAAGAACAGTTTATGTGCCTCTGAATGCTCAGAATCCAGATTGATGGTCGTGGAGACCACCATCAAGTTCAGCGTGAGAGTTGAGATGAGGTAAAACCGACTTCTCCAGTAGTTTCCCCAGGAAGGGGGTGATGGAAATAGGGCAGTGGTTGGCAGGGCAGGTAGGATCTGATGAATGTTTTTTTAATTTTTCAACCCACTTTAGAGATTGTGGATAAGGTGAAAATGACCACCATCATCCTTTTGGAAGTTCTGCCACTTTTGAAGTGGTGCGCTATCCTATTCGATTTACGAGAATTATCTCCTTTGGAGGACTGGCAGAGGCATGCCTAAAATGGCTTCAAAATTTCCAATATGACACATCTCACATATTTGGCTCATTCACTCAGTTCAGGCTTATGTAGTGTGGGGAGATCTTTAGGGCTCTCCACTCCCCCAAATTTTGTTATGGTCAATCTATACTTGACTTGGGGAGTAAGCAGTTTTAGTTCAGCGAGATGCAGACCATAATTAACTATTGTGCACCCTTGTTACTTTCACTCATAAGCATGGAACACCATCAACAATGTTGAAGGACAGTTTTCGGTAGCTGAATATATAGTCTCTAATAGCAGAGTTAGGTGAAAACATCCTGGGTCATCCTGGATGCTGGCAGGCTCATTCAACCCCAAATTGAGATGGTTTAAAATAATTGCTTATTTCAATGTTCACGTTTACAAAAAGTGTTTGCTCTTCATGGTTGTGGAACATATCGTTGTATTATGAGCGGCTATCAATTTGCATCTCAAATACTGCAAGTATTTAAGTCTTTTCAGTTATATGTTACCACTAAATACCAAAATGCTATCCTTCTCTTGTTTGGCTCTTTTTCGAATAGTGACCTTGTGTCTGCAACATAGAAGGGCAATGCATTGGCTGCCCTTAGCTAATAGGATATTGTTAGCAGTGGTTTGTCGATTTTTTTTCTATAATCTGTTTTATTACTTTACTGCCAATATCTGATTCACTTTCACAAGGTTTATCACATAGATTGCAAGAAAAGGAAATGCTTCAGAGATGGCATTATTAACTATTGTGCTGCTGAACTCAACCAGGAAGTTAAGGGTGATCCCCAGAACCTCTAGTTCCAGCGCCATTGAGCGGGTGTCGCCTGTGGGGGCACCAGGATTTGTGATGAATTGAGGGAATTCGTCCCTTTTCCGAAAATGGGGAGCCACCCCCTTTTGGAACTAAGGAGGCAAGCTGGCTTTAAAAAAAACCTTCCTAGGGCACAAGGTAAGCAGCATCTCACTGAGGATGACCCCCACTTGGGGGACATCACATCCCCAAGCAGCGCCTCCTGTATTGGTTGGATATATGACAGTTGAGCAATATCCTAATAAGCAGGACCCTTTAAAAGGGACTGGCTTGGTTTCTGACCCGATTCTTTTTTGAACCCCCTATATATAAGCACGGACCAATGGCATCTCCTCTCAGTTGTCGACGGGAGGAACCGAGGAGAAAGACCCGACCGCTAAGCAGCCTTGCCTGACACACACCACCATACAAAAAACAGGTATGCAACCTGTTGGAGGAGGGCAGAGAGGTTCCCAAGAAGCCAACGAGGAGCTGACACGGAGAACACCCCACAAGGGGGCAGAGGCAACCAAAACATCCGAACGGCCGAGAGGCCAGAAAGCCCATGCTGGGCTGACAATGAGAATAGCCCACAAGCAGGTGAATGCACACCAAGAAAGCAATGGCCTGAACGGCCAGATAGCTTAACATGAGCTACCCGATATGAAGACAGTACTAGACCCAACCAGTGTGAAGAAGAGACTATTTTGTGATTGTCAAACAAAGCATGGTGAAAGGCACAAGCCACAAGTATGTGGAAAGGAACTTTTTGAACTTTTGAAACCGACTGCATGGGCGTCCTGTGTAATCTTCTCCAGAAGGAGAGAAAAATTGACAGGACCCAACTTTGAACTTAATCAGCAAGCCGTGGCCTGAGCAAGCTGAAAGAACTAGTTACAATTGGTTCGGGTCGTAAAACCAGCCACTATGAGCCAAGTAAACGTACTTGGGCCAAGTTATATATTGTTTATTTGTAGTGATTGGCCGAGCATAGGATAGGTTTTGGACAGAGGACAGCGTTTTTGTGAGACATCCCGATCAGCACCAGTTTATCTGTTCTTTAAAGTTAAGGATTCGTCATCTTAGTTATATGGTTAGTGAGGTTTCCTTTTCCTTTAATAAAAATTGTTCAACCATGTCTTCATGTCTGCCTCCTATGTCTGACTTACCACACATTCTAAACGATTGGAGGTCACTGGCGGCAGGTGAATGTTTACAGTGGAGCAACATTGTTTTCCCCAAATTAGTATGAGGGTCCTCCAAAGTAATGCAGGAATGTCGGATAAAGGGAGTTCCTCTCAAACTGTTCTTAATGTGTTGAAATGCTGCACAGTGTACAGTTGGTACAATAGGTTCACAGATTAACAAATCCTATTGGCAACAGGTCATCAATAGTACACAGGAGCATTTTACAACACTGCCATGGTGCCTTTGATATGGCTGCAAGGCCAATGCCACTATAAACACTTTTATGACACTGGAGCTCGCAGTATGTAGGTCATCACTGCCATTGTGAAACGTTCATGATGCTGCAGCTGTGCCCACAATATATGGCAGCATTGTAAAATGCCCTGAGAATAGTTTTACATTTTTCTCACTATACAGAAGAGAAACACAAGCGCTTTGTTTTTAATATATTTAAAAAACGGTTGTATTGGGGACATTATTTGAAGAGGGCAACTAAGAAGGCATTTCTGATGTACATATCATCTCGTCATCTTTCAAATGTCATGGCTAAAAGGGGCGGAATTGACCGTTTTGCTCATTGAAACTGTGCTTCCAATAGTAGCATAAACCACTGCTATGCAATAACCATGACCTGCATCAATATGGGGACGGAAATGGATTGAATATTTTAATAAAACGACCACAAGTGCTATCACAGAATTGACACTACCATTATGACTGGGCCGGTGGGATTGTTGTAACTGGGAGGATTGTTAATTGCCCCCTGTGGTGGTGGTAAATATGTCTAGCAGTATTTCCCTCCAAAAACTCAACTCGGCCTGTAATGAGGCCCTAATGAAACTTGCATGAATTAAATCTTTTCTCTGAAGCCAAAGTATTTTGTTTGGAAAAAAGATGGCTCCATTTAATTCCTAATTCAATTACATCAGCTGGGCATTCAAGGCGCCTGTCCAGCCATTCCTGCTTCTCTATTTGCGTCTTGGATCAATTGTAAATAAAGCATTACTAGTACCAGAATGCAAACCAAAAACCAGGACTGAATGAGCCAATTCACCAGGCACGTAACAATTTGAGAACTTTGTACATGCACACTACTTTCAAAATAACAATTTAAGACTGGCAGTGTTTGTGGTTTACAATTTATTCAAGCTTTGTGAAAAAGAGCACATTCCAACTTCAAATTGCGTCCAGACACACAGCTAAAATTAACTCTGAGGGTCATGAACTAGTAGGAGACCATCCTTGAAAACATGATGCTGCAGTGCAGCTCACTCCGTTTTATGGCTAATCGGACTATTCCATCCCTTTCCACTCAATCTCCCCCAACCTTAAAGCTCCACTGCATGCATTTACCTTTCATTCCACAGCAAGAGTAATTGGGGATATTTGCTCCACAAATTAAAGCAAAGTCAAAAGAAGGACAAAACGAGGCACTTTTAGATGCATCCGATTCGCCCTTAAAAACCAGGTTTTCTGCAGCGCATATGTTTGCGTACATTTTCCAGTCTGCCAATCCTGAGTTTTTTTCAAAGTATGAGGCTGGGCCGGTTAGAGGAGTGAGAGGCACTGTCATGCATGGAATGCAGAGTATTCTTCCAATCTTGGGAGCGCCAGAAAAGTGCAGTTGGCTGCAGGGTTTTGACCGAGAAGGCTGTAATGTTCTTTAACTGGTGACTGGAAAAGGCACGTTCACAGAAAAACCATATTATGGGATTGGGACAACAGTATGCATAACATTTTAAACATCCAAGTGCACAACATATACTCCCTTCTGCCTGAACGGATACGCTTTCCAGATAAATGCTAGAGAAGGGCCTACAGGAAGTTTAGATTAAACCTTTTGGAGACCATGGAGATTATAGGGCCAAGAAAGGAAATTCCAAAGCAGGATCGAATTTGCCACCTTTGTCACAATCCAAAAACGGGAGTTGCAAAAACATCTTTTCCTAAAATGCCCGTTAACGAGCTAGGCTAGTATGTGTTATTTTGGGAAGAGAGAGTCCTTCTGGAATAGATGGCATGTATGCAAGGCAGGTGAGCCTAATAATGTCTATTGAACATTTCTGGAAAGAATTGAAGACCGCCTTTATGGAGTATAGGGCCGTCACAAGGGGAGTGCAGGGGGGGGCAAACTGCCCCAGGCCTCGTGCTCAAGGGGGCCTCGCGGCGTCTGGATGGCATTTCGTTGTGCGAGATGTCATTTGCTGCCGGCTGCAGCAGAAGAGAAGATAACCAAAAACAAAGATTTACAAAAAAAAAAGTTACACACAACACACAGCATGGGGGAAGCGGTGCGGAGAATACTTTGGCACATGCCCAGTTGTTCACACTAAACATACACATGGATGTGGCGTGCGAGGGGAGAGGGAAGCATATTCCATTCTGAGTGCATCCCTTATTCATAAAATGATGTTGTATGGGATACCCTACCTCTGCGGATCCTTCTACTGGATATGGTCTGCCCTGGTGGAGGCCAGGCCTAGCAGAAAGCACGATCCAGAAACAGGTCTTTACGTACCCCGGCTTCCATGGCCATGCCTGGAATGGAAAGGCTCATGGCAATCATGGGCCTTACCCTTCGTTTTTGCTTTTCAACGCCTCTAATATTTTTTGCATTGAGTGTCAAAAATGCAAGTTGAAATCTAGACAGACACAGTGGGATTCATTAAACTTACACTGGTGCAAGTGCAGTTATGCGCTACTGCAAAAACCGCCCCAGTAAAATAAGTGTTCTTTTAATGCATTGTGGCACCCAGTGCAATATTTGTCCTATTGATAATAATGCATGGCATTTTCACTGGGCAATTTATGGCCCTGATGCGAAAATGCATTGAAAGTATGAATGTAAGCCCTAGTGCCAATACCATGGCCAATGTAACTTGCAACGTTGCACCTTTCTGTACCGAGACTTATGCAGGGCCGTCACTGGGGCTTGAAATTAGTGCTTTGAAATGCTTGCCTTATAAGCTGCCTTTTGACACCGGTTCCTCCACATCAACCACTTGCTGACAAAGGAGGATTTAAAGATTTTCAGTGGGAGATAGTGTTTCAGCTCCCTGCTAGCTGGCTGTCTCGCTGGGGCCTTTCAGCTCTTTCAGTTGAAAGCGGCTTCGCGGGACCCCTCAAATACCTCCATGTTGCCAGTCAGCAGTTTTGTAACACATTAATATATTCCTTTCATTCTGGGGCTTAAAATGAGCGCTTTGAAATGCTAGCCTTACAGCTGTGTTTGCTGGAGCCCTTTCAGCGGCCACTTCCCTGGGGTATACAGAAGTGTTATCACCTCATTGCCTTTTAACACGGGTTCCTCCATTAGCCAACTTCTGACAAAGGAGGATTTAAAGATTTTCAGTGGGCATTGTGTTTCAGCTCCCTGCTGGAGGGCCGTCTTGTGATAATCAGCGGCTATTAACTCCTAGCTGTATTTCTTTGTCTGCATTATTGTGTATGCACTAAACGGGTGCCTCAGACTGTTTTCCGCTCTAAGCAATGTGGGGCCCCCACCCGTCATGTTGAAATGGGCACCAACTCATCTTCAGCCATGCCTAGGTAAAGAAAACAGAAGTGTTATCAGGTGGCTAGACTGGCCTGCATTGAATATTGGGCAGTCTAGCCAGTAATAGCACTTATGGTGCACAGCTAATCTGGATGTACGTTCCGTGGCATGTTTTTACTGGCTGTGAGTCCTTATATGGTACTACTGGGCCAGATGCCTTTGGGTTCGGCGCGCTTTACAAATGCTGAATGAATAAATAAATAAATAAATAAATAAAATAGATTGATGCAGTCTGCATGGACATTTATGGGAACGCCAGAATTAACATGTTTTCATACTGGCATATGTTGTGGGCAAAGGCAGCATGAAATGTAATGAAAAATGCTCGTTTGCGTGGTTCGTGACTTTTACATCTATTGGGTTTGTCCATGTGCTACCATACAAAACCAATTGCAAACTCTATGGCTTTTTACCCTAATTTTAAAGAAAGTGCTGTAAAATACACCATTTTCATTTGTTTCAAAACAAATTTGGAGGCGAGAAACCCTCTCAAGCACCCCTTGTTTGATATGGGCTCCCTCACTGTGCTCTGTCAATCCCGTATAATTGGTGCAAACATTTAAGCTTCTTCAGTTCAAAAATTAATCAGCCGCCATTGAACGTCATCTACCTGTCACTGTGTATGATGTTTAATCTGCACAAAGGGGCAGGGCAGTCCTCCCTAAAGCTGGCATCACACACCACCCGCAGTCATGCCATCCTATATATATTTATGCATTTGGCAAAAATGTTAGTCTGGTGTGAACTTGTCTTCAGTAGAGAAACATAACTTAGCTGTAGTTGATTTTCTGTTATAATAATGAATCATATTTGGGTTCCTCCACACACACACACCCCAGGGGAGATTTATCACGTCTCCTGTTTGCGGCGCTGCCGCTGGTGGCCCAGTACAAAAAATCATAAGGGGGGGCCTCACCAAACTTTTTGCCCCGGGCCTCACCACACCTTGTGACAGCCCTGAGGCACCTGTGTAGTAATAAGAATTGAGAAATGACCACTGGGAGATACAGCTGGTGCCTAGTGCCTTACTTAAATGTTATTAACATTTCCATATTTTGTATCTGATTTGTGCTACCACGGTACAATTTGTAAGACTGTAATTGACAGCTGATTTTAATAATCAATGAATTAACTTGATTGTATGTTATTGGGATGCATTTGTATAAGTGTATAAGGTTATATTTATTAACCATCAGTAAACAGTTAATACCAAAAGAAATCAAATCTGCGTATCCCTGATGCTGCCATGTAACAGTAAGGCAAAAACCTAATTGAATCAGTGTTACAGGAATGAAACAGCAAACCAAAGGAAATATTTTGGCCGAGTTTGCTTTGCCAACTCGAAGCCAAAACTAAAAAAAGAAATGGTGAATTGCGAGAAAAGGTGTCTTGATAAATTTAAAGCACCCCTCCAAACCAACAAGAGAATCTTCCCCTGCAGGAGGAACCACGTTTTTTGCACTTAAAACGTACAGCAAATTATACAAAAATGCACTTCCTATTAAAGTCCACATTTGTAATCCTATTCCACTGGTCAAATATAATGGTTCACACTTCGAAAATTGTGAAAAAGCTTAAACATAGAGTAAAAATACATCCGAAAATGTACTTGCTTCAAAAAAACAAGCATTGGCAATGACAATAGTGTGGGCTTTGTGTAGGCATGAGAAAGGCACTTGCCAGGCAGTACAGTGGTGGTATTAACTGGCCATTGAGGGTAGCAGGTGCAAAATGCTGCGAGTACCTGGGCATCTAATAACTGTACCTGGCAAATGCCTCATACTTATGCACAAGCAAAAACTGTTGGCTTTGCCAATGCTTGTTTTTAACAGGACTTCTGTGAAGGACACACGGAGTGCTTATTAATAGAGTAGCTGAAGGCAGACGTGCTAAGACATTTTGGTTACACCAATAGTGGGTTTACAACTCCAATTAAGTCATTAACTCTCCGAAGACTGCTTTGCAAAAAAACACTGGCATGCACTTTGAGTGCAAAGTTGATGATAAAGCTTGATTAAAGCGAGCTCAAATAGTTCCCAAGCGGAGGGGTTTTGGGCAGGGAGGGGCAGGAACAGGGTGGGAATGGCCATAGGGATTATCATGGCCATGGCTAGTCAATGGGTGGGCACATAATCAAACACCTGTAGGCTGTGTCCCTCCTCGTATGTCATTCCTACCAATTTGTATCGTAATGCAATAGTTTCGGTTTATAGGTGTCGCAAGCGCCACCTAATAGTCCAAACTAAAATGAGAAGACCATAGAAAAGCTAAGGACATGCCACCCTGCAAACCTAATGAAATGGATAAAAAGGGGTATACACATACAAATTAGTGACTAGGAACTAAACATATTGCACAGTAAAAATTCAAATGTGTCAAAACCGCATGATGCACTACACACAATACAGTAGGAAACTATCCAATCTCATAGCAGGGCACAACATGTGTACTCACCGCTAACCAATGGCTAGTGATAATGGACTCTTGGAGAGTTGAAAATGGTGTGCTTTGTGTATGTGTATAATTGAGGAGGTGAGTGACTTTTATTTGGGTAGCTAGTAGGTTGCAACTTGAATTCACTGATTCAGTAGAACCCCAAATAAACTCATCTAACCATTATTCATGCAATTGGATCAACTGGTCCGATAAAATTTGGCACTTCAAAAACTACCTTCTAACAATACAACTCTACGTACACAAAATATACATTTCATTTCTCGAAATGTTTAAGTCCATGCTAAACCAAGTTTACAAAAGTGATCCAAAACTGAAAAATGTAATTAAATACATTACACGTGGTAAAACATTTCTGTTTTCCAAACAAAAGTTACAAAATACATAAGCACATAACTTTAAAGTCAGTGGTTAGAGCACATCAACAAACATATTCTCCATCATTGGATCTTTCACAGATTCACATGTTGTGAATATTCCCCATAGTCAGGCTGGGAACCCTCGGTTCCTTTTTGATTCCCCTTGCCCTAGGCAAGAAGAAACTACACTTTATAGGCTAACAGCCTTTTTATGGGTGTTTTTGGTCCCCACCAATGGGACCTTGAGTAGCCCTAGACTAGATACTCATCTTCCCCTTCGGTTCTAACCACGTGTTCAGCTGAGGGAGTCCTCTGGTTTTTTCACAGTCAGAATTTTCAGGGAAACTCTTCAAAACACCAATTTCAAAGAAAAGAAGCATTTTTCTACAAAACATCAAGTACACTCTTCAAGGTGAGGACGTTTTCTGGGGATGGAGGGCAAAATGAGACCAGTTTTCTGGCCCAGAAATGTATATGAAGGAGATGAGCACTCCGACTGCATATACTGCCTTTACCCCCAACACACCGTTGAAAGCTGCACCATCTGTCAAGGTCTTGGCTCCAAGACTCTCATGATAGAAATAGAAGGCTTGTCTGCTGGCTCAACGAGGGGAACTACCACGAATATCCCTCCGATGTCGAGTCGACCAAGAGCATGGCCGCTCCCACGGGGTAACAACTGCGATCGAGGTAAAGGGCCTGGACAGAAGAACAGCCCTTGAAGAAGGCCAAGCACCAGATCGCTCACAGCTATGAGTGTCGGCGGCGGACGAAAGACCAAAGGGGCCAGACAGGCTGTTGTCGCCCGCAGAAGGCCTGTCATCACCGGGGCAGAAGTTGGCAGCAGATGGCGGCAAATCAATGGAAGGACGAAAGCACAAACGTACATCAAGGTCAGTGAAAGAAGGTGAGGCCACATCAAACGGGGGAGGGGGCGCAAAGATCTCCCAGGTTGCACGTCTGTCATGGTCATGAAGTCAGGGGCACAGGCATGCAGGGGTCGCATGCACAGAAGACCTGGGTGGACACTGTCCTGGTGCCTTTGGCACCAGGCTCATGAACAAAAGTAAACAAGAACATCCATTTAACACCAAAAAGCTTTTATTATGGACATGGCACTTCGGATGCATTAACCTTGAACGTTCCATCCATGAAGCATGATGCATTAACCTTGAACATTCCATCCATTAAGCAGCCCCAAGTGTATTCTTTGGTGTGGCTGCTAATGGATTGCCTTCGCAGGTGCTCACTCTCTAGGAGTGGCAGGGTGTAGCTGGTAAACCGGCCCTGATGGGCGTGCCCACGATCTCAGATATGTGTCATTACCACTGTGAGGGGGCACAAGTTGTGCCACAAGCAGGGTCGCACCAGAACCCTGAGGGCCTTAAAACCACTGCAAAAGGGCTCCTGGAGCCAGTCTTGGCGCCTTTGGCACCAGGCTCATATGTTAGGAAGGATGGCTGTTCAAACTAGGTCCCATTTATGTACATGGGCCTTTAAATCCAACATGGAAGCACCCACACAGTCTAGTTCTAAGAACCAAGCCATGCGGTCTAGTGTTTTGGGTGTGGCAGGCCTGGAACTACTTTCCCTGGTACTACTTTACCTGGGCTATATAAACCACACCCTGACTGCAGAACGCGCTTTGTGTTATTCTGCAGCTAGCAGCGTGATGCTCACCGTGTCCAGCTCCTGGTCTTCAGCATCTTCCTGTAATCCTACAAGAACAAGATTATTCTGTCTTAACTGTGAAAACACCATGCAGCACTCAGCATCTCAACTGGGCTGCAATCTGTGGAAACCGAGAGAAGAAGAAACATCACTCACCTGTGAGTACTAGTTTAAGGACTTCCGGGGAACCGCTACCACAGCTGCTGTTCGAACATTGCGACCTGCAATAACGAGAAAGGGAAAAACAATATTAGAACGCGCACTTCCAAAACATCAAATTCTATCAGTCTTACCTGAATTCCATCGCGCTACGCCACGCTTCCATCCGGAGCACCACGCAACATCTGCAAAGGAAAAGAGACATATTCAGGTTCGCTTTCATTATTAACCAACCGCACAGTGCCGTACTTTAACGGATTCCGGGGGCCTGTTTTTCATCGCGCTCTCATCCACTCGTAGCACCACAGCGGCCTGTGAGGAGAAGAAGAAGAAAACACAGGTTAGCTTTAAAAGACAATAAAGGCGCTTCGCGCTTTCTCTTATCTAGAAACGTGCCACTCCATCCGGCACGCCAGGATCAAGACCTTCGCACCTGAAAAGGAGGAGATACATTAACGAATTCCCACCATAAACAGAACAAAGACTTACAATTAAACCTACCTGCCTACCACGGGATTCGGGGTCAAAGCAGGCCTGGGCCCAAGGAAGGCGTACTGCACCAGTGAAGCAACTCGGGCAGCTCGCCAACAAGCGTCCCTGCACAAGAAACGCAGGACGGATAGCTCACCCTCCAAATAACTAAAGTGAGAAAAGAACCCAGTGGGAAGGGAATCGGTCAGAGGGAGGTGGTAGATTCACCCATTAGAGACAGTTATCACAAATTCTCCCTTCTGTAATTGCAGATTAATTATTCTGCACTGGGCAACTACGCATCCAGGGTTCCAGAGCCTTCTAGACCCCCCTGGGGATACCAGGTGAGTGTAACAATAAGCTGCCCCGATCCTCAAGACAGACGCTTCGCGTTATTCTGCACTTGTAAGCAGCGTAACGCTCACTGTCACCTGAGGTCAGACTTACCTTTGAAGATCCTGCTTCCTGGACATCCTGCTATCTGCCAGCATACTTACCAACTGGGGGAAGCTGTTCTTACCTGTACATCTCTTCGGCAAACCAAGTATTCATCTTTACACTTTCCAGAACGCCGAAATCTTCATCTTGGCACCGCAACACGACATGCTCCATTGTCGACAGCAGCGCCTGCAAGGAAACACAGAAGACAATCTTAGACATAGAAAAAACAGTCAGTTTAAGGTTGTCTCCAACACTAAGCTCTCCATCACGCAAAAGGAGCCATACCGTTTCGCCACCAACTTGATTGGCTCCGAAAGAAGGGGAACTAACAGATACAGATGTGGACAACCCCTGCAACACCACATCCTCGTCAACCACTGCGAGGAGGGACAATGATTGGGACATGGATTCTCCCCAGGATAAGAAATCAACAAAGCCATCTCTTCCTGACCACATCACAGGGCCCCATTCTACGATCATGAAAGCTTGCAAGGCGTTTGCCCTTCTCGCCTTTGAGGATGAAAGGAATGCTTTTTATTTGACCATATGGGTAAGAGGAGAAACGCAGTAGGCTCAATTCCCATCCTCGACCACGTCTGGCAAGAGGGGCTGAAAACAATGAAGCAACCATTCACGATTCCAGCAGTGAAAGGCCGTCTTGACAAAAAGTACAAACCACCAGAAAATGTGCCAACATTTCTCACTATCCAGCCATCGCCCGAGTCTGTGGTCTTGGCAGAGGCAAGATGGAAAGCTAAATCCAAGAAACAAAAATACTCTATTCCAACAGACAAGCCCAAAGCGGGACGCTTTTGGGGAAAAGGTCTTAGTGTTTGGAGCCACGACAGTTAAAGCTGCTAACTCCCTAACCATCGTAGCCAGGTATGATGGGGAGATGTGGCATAAACTCGCACCAATCTTGGAGCATCTTCCAGAGGAGAAGTGTAGGGAGGCAGAGGCAATCCTGAAGGAAGGGGGAAGAGTCCTCCAATCTAGGTATTAACATGGCGGTAGACCTAGTGGAAACTTGTTTTAAGCAAGTGGCCAACGGGGTGGTCCTAAGAAGACAAGTGTGGCTCCGATGTATGGATTTCCGGCCAGATGTCCACCATAAAGTGGTCAGCAGGCCCTTTGAGGGTGATGAGCTGTTCGGGCCCAAGTTCGACGAAGCTCAAAAGACAATTAAAACAGACACCGAAACAGTCAGGTTGCTAACATCACTGCAGAACCATTAACCTTTTTGTCAGTTCAGGGGAGGAGCCGGCAGAATATCCATGTCCTCATCCATCCAACAAGGGACATCAAAACCCAAGAGGCTCAACCTAGTACTCCAAGGGATTCAAGTGAGTTTACCATGGATACCACAAAACAAATGATTTACGACAAAATCAGCGCTGCAACCAGCCCTCCGGATGCCAAAGGGGACGGCATGGTAAGACCCAACAGTGACAATCCATCCTGCGGTCCCCTGGGAGGCAGGATCTCAAGGTTTGCCTGCGAGTGATGAGAAATAACAAAGGACAAATGGATGCTGGATGTGGTAGCATACGGGCACCTACGAAAGTTCAAGCAAACACCACCTCCCATACCTCCAAACCACAGGTGCACAAGAGCGCACTCCTATGAGAAGTGCAGCTCATGCTGCAAAGAAAGGGCCATAGAAAAAGTCCCAAGGAACCAAAGGGGAAAGGGAGTGTCTCCCGATACTTTGTCGTCCGCAAACAGGACGGAAAATGGAGGCCCCTTCTAGACATGAGAAGGTTAAACACATTTCCAAAGCGCAATAAGTTCACTATGATCACATTAAAGCAGGTCATAGCGGCAGTCCAGCACCTTGACTAGCTGGAGTTCCAGGACGCACATTTTCACGTATCCATCCATCCAGGGCCCCGGAAATACCTATGGTTTGTGGTCAGAAAGTCGCACCACCAGTTCAAGGTCCTACCATTCGGTGTGAAGTCGGCTCTGGGCAGCTTCACAAACTGCCTCGCACCAGTGGCAGTCAGCCTGCGCAAACAGGGACACCATGTCCATCCTTTTTTAGACGACTGGCTGGTGTGATCCCCATCCAGGCAGGGAGCACAGTCTTCTGTAGCAGCAACAGTGGGCCTATTACAAAGTTTGACTTTGCCATCAACTACAAGAAATCCTTCTTGCGGCCTTGCAGGAGGCTCATATTCCTGGGGGCAGAATTCTCCACCCAGGAAACCAATGTGCATCCCTCCAGCGACAGAGTGAATTCCCTCACGGCCCTGCTAAAGACATTCCCTTCGAGCAAAGCAAAAACAGTGCGTTAATGCATGCAACTACTTGGGACGATGGCGTCATGCATACGACTGGTCCTGCACTGCAAACTTCATATGAGTCCGCTTCAAGAGTTCCTGACAAGGAACTGGACGCAGACCAACGGATCATGGGGGGGACAAGGTGCAGATCCCTCTCAAGCTGCAATGACAGCTTCAGTGGTTGCAAGCCAAAGCCTATGTATGCAAGGCGAAAGAGTTTCAGGATCAAACACCTGACAAAACACTGGTTACCGGTGCCTCCCTCCATGGGTGAGGTGCTCACTTGGACCAACTGCATGTCAAGGGGCTATGGACACCCCGCGAGTCATCCCTACATATAAATGCCCTCTAACTCTGAGCGGTTCGGTGGGCACTCAAATCTTTCCTCCCGATACTATGGAATCAAACATTCAAAGTCCTCACAGACAACAGCACCACAATGTATTATCTGTGAAAGCAGGGAGGAACGAGATCCAGGGCATTGTCCAAGGAAGCTCAACTGACATGGCACTTGGCCATTGCCCACGGGATCAGCATTCAGGCATTCCATCTGCCGGGGATACAGAATCAGACTGCGGACAGCCTCAGCAGGCAAGTGTCCCAAAACCACAAATGGGAGTTCCACTTCTCAACGCTGCAATCCAACGCTGGGGTCGGCCAACAGTAGTCGTATTCGCCAGAATGCACAACAAAAGGTGTGCCAGGTATGCCAGCTGGACGCCCCAAAAGGACTCAATGGGAAACGCTTTTGCTTTTCCTTGGGACGGTCTCTTCGTATACGCGTTCCCGATCCTGCTCAGAACGATACAGGCGATCAAGCGGCACTCCTTCAAGGTGATTCTTATTGCGCTGGACTGGTCTCGTCAGACCTGGTACTCTAATGTGGTCCAGCTCTCCAGGGACAAACCCATCCGACACAGCAATCAAGCAGACATCATAACACAAGGCAAAGGGAAAATTCTGCACCACAACCTTCAATCACTGCACCTGAAGCCGTGGCTCCTGACTTCGTGGAGTTCGGGAGCCTGAACATATCTCAAGAGTGTAAACGGATCCTGGTGGCGGCAAGAGCTCCCGCCACTAACAAATCATACTACCTAAAGTGGAAGAGATTTTGCAAGTTGTGCGATACCAAACGCCAACAACACCAGGAAGGACTGAACCCATTTCAGGTGACACCAGAGGAGGTACTGCCATACCAGCTAGGCCCAGCCAAACGAGGCCTTGCCCACAACTCCATTAAAGTGCACTTGGCTGCCATTTCTAGGTACACCAGGCGGGAGAAAGGCGTCTCTCTAAGGCCTCAGACTCGTACAGCATTTCCTCAAAGGCCTTTCAGATGTTTTCCACCAGTAAGATGGATATCGCCAGAATGGAGCCTCAACACTGTTCTCTCAGGGCTCATGAAGAAACCGTTTGAACCAATGGCCTCTGCACCTCTGGGATACTTGTCCTGGAAGGTCGCCTTCCTGGTGGCTATTAAGTCAGCCAGGAGGGTGTCAGAGCTGCAAGCCCTCGCAATCAACCAGCCATACTTGCGGTTCCAAAAGAACAGGGTACTTCTCATGACACATCCGTGTTTCGTTTCCAAAGTGCCCACGGATTTTCACAAAAATTCCACAATATCCTTGCCACCTTTCATGCCCTCATCACCGGCAGAGGTGGCATTACACTCACTCGACCTCAAGCAAGCGTTAAAATACTACATTGACAGGACGCAGTCCTTCAGGAAATCAATGCAACTTTTCGTAGTGTATGGCCTGACAATTAAAGACAGTGCTCTATCCAAACAAAGCATAGCAAGGTGGATCTCGTTGGCTATTGTCTTCTGCCACAAGTCAGCGGGGAAGCCCCTTCAGGCTCCCCCACATGAACATTCAATGAGAGCTACAGCAGCTTCAGCAGCATGGTGGTAGGGGATCCTGATCGGACATCTTCCAAGCGGCCACCTGCCGCATACTTCCGCGAGGCACTGCTAGCTGGCGAAGCAGCATGCCGAAGAAGTGCAGACAGGGAGAGCAGTCCTACAGTTCCTGTACCAGTAAGGTATGATCTTATGGATTGGTTGTAAAATATGCGGGTGTGGGTTTTTCCCTATATGCACCTCCAGTGTCTGTATCTATTGCTGGAGAAGGAGAAAGTTTCTGAACTGTAACTCCTGTTCTCCCGCATTGATAACTTGCATAGCTTCACATGTGCCCTCCTTCCACCCCGTCAGGTAAATTGACTCGCACCCCATGGACTTCTGGTACCATGGGGTCAGAATCTGAGGGGAGAGAAGGGTCTAGTCTAGGGCTACTCGAGGTCCCATTGGTGGGGACAAAAAGCACCTATTACAAGGGTCTTTGGCTACACAATGTTGGTTGTTCTTGCCTAGGGCAAGGGAATCAAAACGTAGCCGAATATTCCCACCCTGTGAATCTATGAAAGATACCAATGCTGGAGAACAGCAGTTACAGGTAAGAAACCACCTTCTTCTCCAGTCCCCACACACAAAAAATACCATGTTTTGCCTTTGTAAATGTGTTAAAAGAAATATCCTACCAAACAAAAATAAGCTTTTTATTAGGGATCATTCATGTAAATCCGAATAGGTCACCTCTCAATTTACTTTAATTGACGTATACTTACAGAACAATTGACTCATCCAATCACAAAATTATCAAAATACAAAACAATCAACTATCTTAATTGAATACAGTGTTAACCAATACTGTAAATAATTATATCACCAAACATCCATTTGCCCTCGATAGGACAGGTCCAGTGTCGTCTTTGAGTGATTTCGAACATGGGCAAAAGTCATGCCCATGGCAGTGTGGTCAGTGACCCACTGAGCCACCCACTAAATGGGTAAAGAGGATATTTGTCCAGTGCCAGGCCAAGCCTAGAGGCTACTTTGGGGGGCTTAGAAAAGCTCAGGCATTGGCAGCACAACCTTAACTTGCACCCCCAGCAAGTGCTGCTCATACAAACAAACGGCAATGTGCACTGCAAATTACGTTTGTTAAATATGTACACAGAGGACATTTTAATAAGTTCTTTACAGTGTAGGGACACTGTGAAACCCCATCAGTTGTAAAAACTTTTTAAATTCAGTGAATAAACTTTAGTTGAGGGAAGGTTATGGATAAGTATATACTGTAATACGCATACAAATAAAGTCGGCTGACGGAGATCTGATTTGTGCTGTTCTGATTTGACCTGTTTGATTTGATCTGACTTTATTTGATGTATATGTATTTTGGTTTTACATTTTTATTGTTTTTGTATTGTGTTCTAAAGCTAAGGTTTAAGTCTTTTTGACCAATTGCTTATTTAAAAAAAAAATACAAAAATACAGCGAACCAACTTTAAGGTTGCTTTAATGTGTATACGCACAATCTAAATACCATAGAATTACAACAATTATGGTAAGCTACACAACCATAATTTGCACCCTCACCATGCATTGTTCAAAGGGAATGGCAAGCAACAGGAGGGCTTTTCATGAACTTGGCCATGTTGCCCAAAGCGTACTTATTCTAAGACAGTCTATATTTTGTAGAGTATATAGCAACCTTATGATCGATTACTATAGCCCATAGCTATGCCCTGGAACATTGAAGAAAAGCATATGGTGTAGTCTTATGGCAGAACGTCGCATTTTCCCCCAATAAGGGTGTTGTACAGGGCTGGTAACGGCCCACCAAATTGAGCGTAGGTAGGCCCGAGCAAAGGGAGGGCTCAGGGCTGTTACCGGCTCTGTGTGCTCACCTAAATGGGGGTCATTGTTATTCACACCCAGGGGTTCGTCCGTGTGCAAGTATTTTATTATGATTTATTTTTTACATTGTGCAAGCCCACTCTCCGAGAAAAAAACAAGATGGCAGCCACCATAGAAAAGAGGCAGAGTGCTTTTTCTATTTCTATGGCAGCCACATGCAGGGCTGAGTACCAGGACCGAAGCACAAACTCCAGTGCAGCAGGCAAGTGGGGAGGGAGGGAGGGAGTGGGGGAGGGTGGGATGGGGGAAGAGTGCAGGGATGTCTTGGGAGGGTGGGGGATTGGGGGAGAGGGCGGAAGCATGAGGCGGTCCTCCATGTTGCCTCCCCACAATCAAGATAATGGGACCCGGGGAAAAGCATTGGGTGGCTAGAGAAACGTGGACGGTACACTGTGTTCTCACCCACATTTCCAGCCACTTGATTGGCTGAACGCCATTCCCCAGGTGCGAATGAAAAGTACTGTCCCTAGTCCACCACAAACTCTCACTTGCGAATTTCTACTGTTTAACCTCCCCAAATTCACCATTCACATCCCCTTCCACCCTCTTGATATCGTCAGAATTGTAATCTCTCATTCGAAGGGATTGTGTCCTCCGATGTATTCCTCATCTTAGATATCTCCTTCCAGCTCTGCTTGCCTCGGGAAAAAATGTTTTCTCTCTAGAGGGCGCTGCGCGTCGACGTCCTCCGAGTCGATGTCCCTCGACAGCCGCCGTATCGACGTCGACGTCATCCTGCCTATAAAGGCCGCGCGCAGCGTCCGTTGCTCAGTTCCGTTTTTCCGTGCTTACTCAGTGCCTCGGAATATCGTTGCTCAGTTCTTGTCAGATTAATCCTATTTACCTCGAGTGATTCGATCCGTACTCGATGGCTTCCTCGTCGGAACCGACAACTCCTCGATCCGGCTTCAAAAAATGCCGAGATTGTGGGAAAAAGATGTCGCTGACTGACCCTCACAGAGTTTGTCTGTGGTGTTTGGGAGCTGAACACCATTGTTCGGAATGCGAGGACTGTATGTCCATGACAGCTAAGGCCCTGAAGGAGCGTAGGGGGAAGCTGGAGAAAGGTAAGACTTTTAAAGCTTCTTCTTCGTCGACGAAGTCGAGACACTCGCGCTCCAGGTCTCGGAGTGGGTCTCATCACTCCTCGAGATCGAAGCACTCGAAGAGAAGAGAAGACGTCGAAGATCCCCTTCTCCGTCTTCCTCTTCCTCTGTTTCGCCAAAAAGAATCCCTTGCCCCACGAAACATAGTTCCCGGGCTGAATGGGAGGAATTCCGCAAAAATATGAGCGTCTTTGAGAAAGCGGCCTCGACCCCCTCGAAGACTGCCGAGAGCGATGCTCTGGTCGAAAGACCCAAAGGTCAAAAACGCCGCGAGTCGCAGTACCCGGCGAAGGAAACCTCTCGAGCGTGTCTCGAACCCTCGAGTAGGACTATGACCTCCAAACCTTCCTCGGAGGTTCCGTCGACGCCGTCGACGCCTTCGACGCCGTTGTCGAAGGGACCTTCGACACACGGGTCTGTCGACTCGACGCCAGCTTCGACACCGGCGTCGACGCCAAGAAAAGTCACGGTTACAACACACCCAGTGACTATCCCCAGGTCCTCGACGTCGATGGCTTCGAGATTGTCGAGTAGAATTCCAATTCTGTCGAGGTCTTCGAGGCCTCCGCCTTTGTTTTCGACGCCACGCTCGAAGCCTTCGACGTCGGCGTCGACGACATCAACGTTTTCGAGGCCGATAATGACAAGTTCGGCACCCTCTGCCTTGGAAATGGGATTTACTCCCTTTATGAGTTCAGAACAATTGAGAACTATGTCCTCAATTTTGGAAGAGGGTGAATTGTCTGAACAGGAAGACACATTTGAGTTGCAGGGACCTGTAACCCCAATTAGAGAGGAATTTTCCTCTGAAGAACACAGGTTAAAGGATCTTCATGATTCCTTACATGAGGCAAGTGGGTTAGACACTTCCCCTGAGGTGGAGTTTGCTAGGCCAGACCCGGGGGAGCATGCTGAAACCCCCTATAGAGCCTTAATGGCCAGGATCACAGAGTTCATGGGGTGGTCTGCACCTTCACAATCTTTCCAACAAGATGACCTCACGGATATTCTTGACAAAGGCCCACAGGAGGATCATGTGGTGCCTTTTCATAAAGCTCTTCAGAGGAAGATCATGACAAACTGGGAAACCCCAGATGTCGTACCAGCAGTAAATAAAAAACTGTCTACAAAGTACAGGGTATCTTCTACAGACACGGAGTTTTTGTCTAAACACCCATCCCCAGAGAGTCTGGTGGTACAGGCAGCATCCTCTACCGATGTCAAGACGGCTTATCCTACCGTCCCACAGGACAGGGACGATAAAAAATATGATGCTATGGCAAAGAAAGTCTTTCAGCATGTAGCATGGCGTTAAAATCTGTTAATGCTACTTGCACCCTTGCTAGGTTCAGCCATACACTTTGGGAGTGTGCTTCTACAGCGGCTGACTGCATCCCGGAGGGAGAAGAAAGGGATGCGTTCCTGAATATTATACAGGACGGTAAAGACGCTATGTGCGAATCCCTCCAGACGGGCATTGATTCGGCTGACAGTATCAGCAGAGCAATGGCGGCAAGTACATCAACCAGGAGATTCGCTTGGTTGAGAAAGTCTGGTTTTGCCCCAGATGTGCAAGCCAGGCTCTTGAACATGCCATTCGATGGCTCTTCTTTGTTCGGGAAAAAGGCGGATGACAGTTTAAAGAAACTGCAAACTTCAAAAGCAGCAGCAAAATCCCTAGGAGCTGCAATCCGTCAGACTCCTTTTCGTCCCACAGGAACCTCTGCGAGGGGCAAGTCCTTTCGCTTCTACTCCACATTCGGAAGAGGTAGAGGACGTCCGGCTCAAAGGGGACAAAGAAGAACTACCCGAGGTGGACGGGGTAGATATTCAAAAGCCGCAGCAACAGCAGGTGCCTCTTTACCATCGGCATCTGCATCAGCCGCCCCAAAACCACTCTGAGGACTTCCCTCACAGGACACCTGTAGGAGGCAGGTTGACTCAACATCTGGCGGTATGGCAGGCTATCACGTCAGATGCTTGGGCATTGGAAACAGTTGCCCAAGGTTACTGCCTGCCTTTCCTACGTATACCTCAGTCATCCACCGGGGATCAGCTCTCAGAAAGCTCCAGATCCGCTCCTCTTGCAGGAAATTTTGGACCTGCTAGAGAAAGGTGCCATAGAACCGGTACCTGTAGCGGAGAGGAACAAGGGCTGGTACTCCCCTTACTTTCTCATTCCAAAGAAAGACGGAGGACTGAGACCCATCTTGGACTTGCGAGAATTGAACAAATTCCTCAGAAAAGACAAATTCAAGATGGTCACTCTTTCTCAGATCCTCCAGGCCCTTCAGTTCCAGGACTGGTTGGTATCTCTGGACCTTCAGGACGCTTATTTCCATGTGCCTATCCATCTCAAACACAGGAAATACCTGAGGTTCGCAATTGGCAACTCTCACTATCAATTTCGAGTGCTGCCATTTGGGCTGACCTCCGCCCCGAGGGTCTTCACCAAGTTAATGTCGGTAGTGGCTGCAAGTCTAAGGAGGGAAGGGATTCACGTCTACCCCTACCTGGACGATTGGTTGATCAGGGCTGTTTCTTCGGAACAAGCTCAGATCCAGCTAAATCACGTGTGCCACTTCCTTCACAGACTGGGCTTCTCCCTCAATTTAAAGAAGTCACAAATGATACCATCGCAGAGACTCCAATTCATAGGAGCGATCCTGGACACTTCCCTGGGAAAAGCCTCGCAACCAGAGGTGAGGGCTCAAGATATTCTACAGATGGTTACCAAGTTCCAACATGCCCAACGTCTCCCAGCCTTTGACTTTTTGAGGTTGCTACGCCTCATGGCATCCTGCATTTTCCTAGTGCCAGAGGCTCGCCTGAAAATGAGATCCCTCCAGTGGGCACTGAGGACTCAGTGGTCACAATTCTCAGGGAGAATGACAGATCTTCTTCAGGTTCCCGGCAGGGTGGCTCGAGACCTTCAGTGGTGGGCCTGTCAGGAGAACATTCTGAAAGGAGAACAGTTTTGGCAACCCTGGCCGGAGATAACAGTAGTCACGGATGCCTCACTCACGGGGCCATGCATTACCTCAACAAAAGAGGAGGCGTAGGATCACTACCCCTGTGCAGAGAGGCGATGCAGCTCTGGTTTTGGGCAATCCAAGAAGGAATCTCTCTATCGGCAGTTCACCTAGCCGGAGAGAAGAACTTGACAGCGGACGCTCTGAGCAGGCAGAACACAGTCTCCCACGAGTGGGAGCTAGCTCAGGAAGTCCTTCAAGAGATCTTCGCCCTTTGGGGAACCCCTCAGGTAGATCTGTTCGCCACCAGCCTAAACAGGAAATGCGACCTGTTCTGCTCAAGGGAATTTCCCCCGAGAGGAGCTCTGGGAGACGCGTTCATAGTGGACTGGGAGTTTCCGCTTCTGTACGCGTTCCCACCGGTCCCTGTCATTCCTCAAATGATCAGGAGGTTGAGAAGATTCCGGCGAACCATGATCCTAATTGCCCCGGATTGGGCCAGGAGAACGTGGTACCCGGACCTTCTAGACTTGTCCATCTGCCCTCCAATTCGACTTCCACTCAGAGAGAACCTACTCTCACAGAAGGGAGGTCAGGTTCTCCATCCAGACATCAAAACCCTCAACCTTCACGCTTGGCTTCTGAAAGGCTGAGGTACAAGGATTGGGACCTCCCTGATGATGTTATGGAGGTGTTGCTTTCGGCATGGAGGCCAGCAACAAAGTCTTTATACCGCTGCCGTTGGAACAGATTTTGCAGCTGGTGTAAAGAACAGAATATCGACCCTTTTTCATGTGGTACACCAATGGTTTTGTCCTTCCTGCTATATTTGGCAAATTCAGGCCTTCAAGTTGGCACCATTAAGGGCTATCTCGCAGCGCTATCCATCTTTAAGCGTACTGCGGAAGAACCATCCTATTTCAAATTACCCTTGGTAATACAGTTTCTAAAGGGGTTAACCAATGTTTATCCCCCAAGACCATTCCAGTTTCCCCTATGGGATTTAAACTTAGTACTAACTTTCCTGATGGGCACACCTTTCGAACCTCTCCATTCTTGTTCGTTAAGATTCCTTACCCTTAAAACTGTTTTATTAATAGCACTTACATCTGCTAGAAGGGTGAGCGAATTACAAGCTCTTTCTTGTAAACCCCCTCACACAATATTTCACAAAGACAAAAGTTGTCCTGCAAGTGAAGCCTAATTTCCTCCCAAAGGTGGTTTCTGAATTCCATATCACTCAGAAGATTACCCTACCATCTTTCTATCCTCCTCCTCACCCGGGGAAAGAGGAAGAGAGGTTACACAGGCTAGACCCTAGGAGGGCTTTAAGTTTTTACATCAGTAGACTAGCCAGGATAAGACAGGCAGACCAGCTGTTTGTAGGTTATGCAGGTCACAAGCTGGGGTTACCAATAACTAAGCAGACCATTTCCAGATGGATCATTCTAGCCATTCTGGAATGTTATAAACTGGCAGGGAAAGAGCCCCCTCAAAACCTTAGGGCTCATTCGACCAGAGGTATTGCAGCTTCATCGGCCCTCAAAAGAGGCGTGCCGGTTAAAGACATCTGTGCGGCCGCTACATGGTCGTCTATCCATACCTTTACACGTTTTTACAATTTGGATTCCTCCTCCAGTCAAGAGACTAGGTTTGGAAGGGCTGTACTGCATTCTATTCATCAATAGAAGACAGCGTGAAGTCAGTACTCCCTCCTCCGATAATAGAATACTGCTATGGGAGCCTATCTAAGATGAGGAATACGTCGGAGGACACAATCCCTTCGAAGAACAAGTTACTTCTTAACTTGTAACGTTCTTTCAACGGGATGTTCCTCCGACGTATTCCTCATCGACCCTCCCATCCATCCCCACAGTTCTACTTCCCTTGCTGTTGCATCTTACGCTCCTTCAGGGTGATTAGTTTAGTCCAGAAAGTATTATTGTGGCTACAAAACGGAACTGAGCAACGGACGCTGCGCGCGGCCTTTATAGGCAGGATGACGTCGACGTCGATACGGCGGCTGTCGAGGGACATCGACTCGGAGGACGTCGACGCGCAGCGCCCTCTAGAGAGAGAAAAAATTTTTCCGAGGCCAGCAGAGCTGGAAGGAGATATCTAAGATGAGGAATACGTCGGAGGAACATCCCGTCGAAAGAACGTTACAAGGTAAGAAGTAACTTGTTCTTCTATGCCGAATACTTGTGAACACCTCACTTTGGTTAAAAGAAAAGGCAGCTTTTCATTTGTAAAAACTCTCATTTGTTGCAATGGACCATAGGAGATGTATGAACCTTTTTGCTACTGGTGCACCCCATTCTTGTCCAAATTTGGAAATTAAAAGTTGATCTGATTTGCACCAAAAGGCACATCTGCCCTGCTTTGTGATTAACCTATTTTAAATTTCAACAAATGCACATTTTCCTTATTGGAAAACAAATGCAAAAATGTGCAAAAACCTTTTTTGCGAAGGTTTTTTTTACTTCTAAACCATAGTATGAATTCGCACCAAATTTTCCAAATATGGGGTAGGGGGACACAGGCCAGAGAACATCTCTGGTAAATGGTATACAGAAATGTCAGACTAGTTAAAGGTTATTAGCAGTATAATTGTCACAAAGTCAAGGAATTTTAGGTTTCGCTTTAACTATAAGGCAACAACAGTTGTCCTATATTGTAAAGTGTGTATGTGCTCTCCTGCCCAATTTGACAAGAATGTGTGTGTGTTTCTCCCTCTCTCTCTCTCTTTCTCTCTCTCTCTCTCTCTTTCTCTTTCTCTTTCCCTCTCTCTCTCTCTCTCTCACTCTCTCTCACACATATTTTTTCAAATTGGGCAGGAGCACTATCGGATCTCATGCAGCCCTGGCCTGACTTCATGTTGTTTTTTCAGCTGTATCTTGCAATGGTATTGTTCTTATCAGGGCTCCATGGGGTTGGGTTCCTCTCCTGATTTATCCTTTTCCTCCACACCTTGAACAAATGACGAATTCCCGGCTTTTGGAGGACTGTGTCAAACTAGGACTGATATTAGACCTCAAGGAGCACCTGCTCGGCCACTTCAGGTGCAGTGTCAGTCAACCATCTGGGACCAAAAACAGCTGTTTTGTGTGCAAATAAGATATATGTCCTCAACCACCCTGTGGTCAAAGAAAACCTTAGGGGTTCTACATGCCCTTTTTATTGAGGTTTTTCCCTGCAATTTTATCACAACGGATCCAATAGGAGCAAATTTGAACAAACATTTTTTAAAAAGCACACTTTTGAGGCAGCTTTTTGCAAAGGCTTGGTGCAAATCGGTCCAGCATTGTGTTTCTGTGAGTGAGTACAAATGTCCTTTGTCTAAATGGGAAATGCAAGTCCCCATATACCTTTTGGCCCTTCGGTTACAGCTTCACAAAACTTTCCAAACTAAATCAGAGGTGCATGTATACTATGTTTGCCCAGCTTTGTGGAGAGTTGTTTAACAGTACAAAAGTTACAAGCATTGTGAGAGTGTAGGAGTAAGACTCGTACAGAAGGGAAAGTATGTAGATTGGCAAAGACTTTTATTAATAACAAAAATTGGGGCGGGCAAGGGCCTGGAGTTGGTTGAAATCCTAACTAACCCTACCCCTAAGAGAGGTTTAGCTACCTCAACAAAACTAGCTAATGAAACAGTCTGTGTCAGAATATCCAAAGTAAAGTTCCCTGCCATGTGTCCAAATCCTAACCTATCCCTTACAAGCTAAACGTGATATAAGGTGAAAAGGGAAATGCCTCTTGGCTGTCTGCCTGCAGAACAGCTTTGTAGTTCCAAAAAGGTCTTGAAAAGCAAACAAACGTTCCACAAGACTCAAGGGGCTGCTTCCCTTTCCCCAGAGTCTTTCCAATAGCCAAGATAGATCCTTATCTTTGCTTGGTGGACCTGTCTCCCAGACATTGCTATAAGGAAGGATGGGATGGATGCCTTTTCCAAGCCGTGTTGTGGACCCCACACCGTTTGTGAGCAGACCCGGCTTCCAAGAAGAATAGCCCGCCTCTCCCTCCCAAACTGTGGTGAGGGTCCCTGACCTATTCTGAGCAGACCTGGCTTCCATTTACTGCGACGAAGAAGACTAGCCTGATTCTCTCTCCCAAGATGTGCTGAGGGGGGTCCCTGACCCTTTCTTGATACCCCTCCTTGGTCCACTCTCCTGGCAAGTAGGGTACTGAACAATTTTGTTCTCACTGTCTCCTCTCTCAGACTCCATTTCCAGGCACAGTCTTGGTCTACTCTCCTACCAAGGTCTCTAAATGTCACTTGTGCACTTAAGTTTCATATTTCTCTTTATCACTGTTTGGGGTGTACTTCCCCAGGGTGGGTTCCAGACCCCTTCACTTGGTTAATGCCCCTGTTCTCTTTATTCGATTTCTCTCTTAACCGCAGCCTTGGTTTACTCCCCAGCCAAGGTATGCGAGTGTCACTTGTATATGCAAAGTTTGTATTTCTTCTCGGGGATATGCTTCCCCAATATTGGTAACTTGGATACTCTGTCCCCATGAAGATCCCTTATGAGCTTTGCTTTGGGTCTCGTGCCCGTTAGCCACCCTAGTACCTGCAAGGTCTTGCCCATCTCCCTTTAGTTGTTTGTGGGTCACCCAGGAGTATCAGTGGCTTCTCTGGTTTGCCAGAGCCTTCCCGCTCTTCTGCGCGTCTCCTCTGCAGTTTGGCTGCGGTTCTTTGCCCTCCAGCAGCCTCTGTCACCAGCAGGAAACCTTCCTGTCCTCTGATCTGCCTTCTGCGTTCCCGGCCTTCTGCAAGTGCGTCTCTCTCTCTCTCTCAGACACCACCTGCGTCTCTGCTCTCCTGGCCTGTGCATACCTGGCACTTGCGCAGCCCATGCTGTGCCGAAAATGAAAGCACCATCATTCTCTTCCCTCTCTGCCTTCGAATGACAGCTGACCAATAGGATCACTTAAAAGGCTAGAGTGTGTGCCTTCATTCTCGTCGGTGATCTTCCTTACTCGTAACCTCTTCCTCGTTCCGGTAGTTCTTACTTGGGATGTGTTTGTTACAAAAGCACATAGGGACATTAGGAAATGCAGAATTGGAGGGGTTTTGAGACAAGGTGGGAGGGTCAAAGGGATACTGCGTTCTCCCGAAATGGTCACTACTCTCAATGGGGTCCTCCCTCCCCATGAGATCCTGCCGCAGAGCACCATCCCCAGGGGGACTGTTTGGTAGCAGCCTCACCACCCTGTACTCATGAAAAGGGGCTTCCCCATCTAAAGCAGTGACGACACCTCAGGATTCGTCACAGCATATCAAAATTGCCTCTTACTGTGAAAGCAGCAACTTAACCATAACCTCTGGGTCCACATCACCAACCCTTTTAAATATATGCATTGTGGCACTCTGAGACTTGAAAACAATATATACATATATCCTGAATTTCTTTGGATAATTTTGTGCATCTTCGTGAAGAACAGCAAAGTTGTAGGAAGGATCCCAAAATGTAAATGTTCCCATTCATCCTCCATAAACTAATCTTTTACTCTTCCCACTTGTGCGACCTGCTGCATGAATTCATGCCAAACCTTCATGAGGCCTTGTCTGGTCTGACTCGTAATGCTTTTGTAGTTTGATTAGCAACTGTGCAGTAGTGTTTTTCAAAATCTGCCTAAATGTTGCCAAAAATTGATTAGTGATATTTGGAACTGCATTGCACAATATGTGGGTCCTCATCAGGTTCACAGTCCTCCTCTTAGCGGATTCAGGACTTAGTTCTTTAGACAAATTATTAGACCCATTAAAGGGTAACCAGATTGGCTTTGTGAAGTGTTGAGGGGGCTGCTATTGTGACCCATGGATTTGTAGCCTGCAACATGCCCCCATTTTTTTAGACGTCATGAGCAGTGCGTGGGGGCTGTTAAATTATGGTTATTGCAAAATAGGAATTGTGGTGCAGTTATGGTTGCTTTAGAAAGGACGTTTTTTCAATGAAAACACAAATATATATGAAACAATATAGGCTGAAGTTATGTTTTAGGTTTAAAAAAAAACAAAAACTTTCAAAGTTGCTAAAAAAAAGGACATGGGTCAATGGGAGGATATGGTTGCAGTGCAAATGAGTAAAACCCCATACATTTGCCAGGTATTATTTTTAACGTAATCCTAACTTACCCACTACCATGCACTGCTCGTGTTGTGCTCATTGATATGGAAAATTGGCACTTGAAAATAATTTTTACCATCCATGTTGGGCCTCAAATTAAATTCGAATGGAGCATAAACAAACTGTAGTACTATTGTTTTTTCTTAGCTCTTAATGTTGCTCTGGTCTTTCAGGAATTGTGGGTATGTGCATCTCGCATTTGATGCTGTGTGGCGTCATGAGCAGTGCTTTGTGGTAACAGTCAGGCTGCATAGCTGGCGAATTCTGAGGTTTTTGGTTTACAGTTCAACCATAATGTCCATAACCTTCTGTGGCAGATGGGTCCCCCTTTGAACTTGAACAGTGTCACAGTCAAGCTGTTTAGCAGCAGTCTTTTTTCAATGCAGGGACATGGTGCTGGTTCATAGTGACTGTTTCGACAGTCACAGTTTCGAATGACAAAGGTTCCGACACAAAAGTGTCGGAAAAAAATGTTTCCATTTTTTATTTATTTTTATGGGGGGCCCAAGCCCCCGTTTTTTTTAAACACTTATTTTACTATACAAACTTAAAATAAACCCTTTAATATTAAAAAAAAATTGATTCGAAACTTTATTTTTCAAAACCTTTGTTTCGGAACTTTTGTCATTCAAAACTATTGTTTCGAAACTTTGACTGCACACCCATGGTGCTATATGCTCGTTTCCACTGTGCAATCCTCTGTCAATTACATGAGGAAATGATATCTGATTGCTGTTGGTCTCCACCCATGCTAGTTGTGAGATCTGCGTGTCGCTTTGTTCTTGCACCTTAGGCCCGCTTTTCCTCCTGGTCAGTGTGTAATTTGCCTATGGTTAGGTTCTCTTCTGATCCCTATCATAAGCAATGCTGTTTATAGGAGGCAGAAGATGTTCAGATTATGTAGAGGCTTTTTTAACCAGGCTTATGGGAGTCTTCACACAAAGTCTTTGCCGGGTTTCCTAATCGCTGCAGCCTTTCACCCTGCTAATTCTGCTGTTTTCTGCCTGGCGGAAGACTCTCAATTTGTAGATTGGGAGAGATATTGTTTTTTGCCACTTAGCAGCTTTTTAACCCAGGGCAAAAGTATCAGTTGAGGATATTCCCGTTAGGTCTGACATCAGCACCCAGAGTTTTCACCAAATACCTACCTTTGGTGACTGCTCATCTCAGAAAAGAGGGACTGCAAGTCTCCTCCATACCTAGACGATTGGCTAATCGAAGCACCATCTCTACAACATGGGGGGGGGAGTCAACCAACTTGCAAAGAAATGTCTGACACAGTTGAGGTTCTCACCAATTAGAGGAACTTATCAAAGCTTCCGTCAAGGAACGCATTCTTTTTGGGAGCTCTGTTGGGTACCATGACCCTGCAGACAAGGTCCACACAAGAATGTCTTTGGAATCTGAGATCCAAAGTGTAAGCCTTGAAATCAAGTTTTCAGATCTCTCCTGTGAATACTTTTGTCATGTATCCCACTGGTCGGCAACTGCAGCCTTTTTATGCGCCCACTACAGATGTTTCTAGGTGAAAAGTGGCACAAGGTGTCAGGCAATTGGGAGGACAAGATCTACTTGACAAACTTCTTCCACAAAAGCCTCCTATGAGGGCATATGGAAAGAAGCATGACAATACGGTGCCATGATCCAAAGTCACAGTGCCAACGGATGCCTCCAGTTAAGGCCTGGGAGCCCACTTGGGAGACCTTCAGTGTGGTCTTCTGACAAGAACAAACTTTACATAAATATTATCTAACTTTGGGATGTCCTTTGGGCACTAAAGTTGTTCCTACTTTATGCTGTCGCAGATACTCTACAGATGTACAGAATCTGTAGAAATGGGTGCTGCAGCAAGGTGTTTTCCTTGTCCCCTGGCACCTCGCATAGATCGGCAACCTAATAGCAGACATTCTAAGCAGAGAGAGGCCGTCCTGCAACTAGTGGGAGTTGAAGCAATACCAAGTTGAACTGTATATATAGAAGGAAGGATAGAATTGTGCACTAGTAGGGAAAACTCCATGTGTGAGTCGTTCACCAGCCGATTGCCTAAGCAAGGCAGCCTTGGAGAGGGGTTGTCCATCTCATGGAATAGCAAGTTCCTCTATGAATTTCCCTCTTTACCGCTAATCTCCAGAGTCCTGTAGCGACTGAAAGGATGCAGTAGTGCAGACAGGCCTTGATTCGACCAACATGGCAAAGACAAGACAAGACTGGTTCTCTGACCTGTTGTCCTTTTCCTAAGCACTGCAGAAGACCCTACAACCAACCTTCGCCCTGTTATCACTGGAGGAGGGGTAATGTTCTTAACCATGACTAATCTGCCCTCAGCCTCAGTGCTTTGCTTCGGAATACATGGAGTTCACTTAAGTAGACCTGTTTCATTAATGTTGATAAAATATATCAATGGCCAGAGCCCCTTTGACTGTCAAGTGTGTCAGTAAAAAATGGCAGCATTTGGTGTGCTCGCAAAAACATTGATCCAATCGGATGTAAAGCTTCTCAAATACTGCTGTGCCTGCAGCATCTGGATAAGATAAGCTTATTCCATACATCTGTTATGGTCCACCTTGCAGCCATGTTACAATACACTCAAACATCTGGCACTACGTCCTTGTGGTCTGAGAGGTTAATTAAGGAGTTCAAGCTCAGTACAGACCTTAGAAGGTTAATGTGCCAGCCGTTCAAGCCGATGCATACGTGGACCTCAGAGATTTTACCTGGAAAGCAGCGTTTTTCTGGTCACTATCACATCAGCCAGAAGAGTAAGCGCGCTGCAGGCTCTCCGTGCAAGAGCCTTTCCTGTATTCCACAAGGACAGAGTGATCCTTCAAATTAATTGCAAGTTTGTGCCCAAGGTTCCTTCCTCATTCCGCCAGTATTCTTTAGTGCCCTATCTACTTCTGCAGAAGGGTCACTTTGGATGTTAGAAGGGCGCTTAAGCACTGCTTAGACTGCATCAATTCTTTAGGCCAAGTGCTCAGTCCATTTGAGCCTTAGGGAACTGGTAAAAGAGTCCCCCAGGCTGGAATCGCAAGATTGCGGTCAGCCTGCATTGCCCATTGTAACACAAAGGCGGGAACTGAGCTCTCTTGTAAGCTCAAAGCACACTTCACAATGACTAGGTCCTCCTGGGCAGCCTTCGTGGTGGGGGGTGCCACTCCACGACATCTGTGGATCGGCTACATTGAGAGTCCTGTATACCTTTTTATAAGGTTTAACTGCATCAACAGGAAAACAGAGAAGTCAAGGGTTGGACAGGCAGTCCTGCACAAACTGTTTGCATGAGGTGAGCCTCTTCATTTTCTCCTCCCTGCCAAAAAAGCTAGTTCTAGCTGCTTTGCAATCTATTCAACACCATGTGAATGTGTGAAAGATTAGATGCCGGAGAAGGAAAAAGTTACTTAGCTGTAACTACAGTTCTCCAGCATTGGTTTCTTTCATAGATTAACATGCAGCCCTGCCTCCAATCTCTCATGATACTAAACATTAAACGCTGCCTGTGTGTTAAAGTAATCTTAAAAAGGCATCCAGGGGAGGAGTTAAGGGAGATTGTGCCTATTGGCTCCAGGTCAGAAGAGCCAACCATGACTTTAATAGATAAAAGTGAGAGCATTTCACTGTTTTCAACAATGGAGACTGCTATTTATATCGTGAGGATTCCCAGCTTGAAGACAGGGAATATTCATTAGATTGTGAAGCTATGAAAGATACCAATGTTGGAGAACCGTAGTTACAGGTAAGTAACTTTATTCTGTACAGACAGAGGCGTTGCTGGGGGAGGTTGGTAAGGGGGCTATAGCCCCTAGTCTTTTGGTTTTAGCCCCGGATAGAATCTCAGGAGCTACAACCAAAAGGCTAGCTAGCCCCCAGTCCCGACAGTTCTGACATCAGCGTAGCCCTGGGTCTTTTCCAGACCTAGCAACACTCATGTGTACAGATATGTCTTTTTTACAATGATTGGCAAGCATATGTGACATTGTTTTCTCTTCTTAATGATTAAACTTTAACATCAAAGTGTAAATGTGTGACTGATATCGACATTGGTGATTTATGGTCTTACCTCTATGATCTCAGCAAGCTTGAGCGTTTGTGTGATATGCTGCGCATGCTGTCAAAATTAATCTGAATTATATTCAAAAGACAAAGCAATCTGTTTGTACTCCTACATCCTGTCCCCCTTCATCTATACTAATGGGAGTTGCTGCAGGCACGCAATCTGACCCTAAACATAACAACTTGCAAATTTCCCTTTAGGAATTTGCCCTCACAGGTGGGCTGCCTACCCAAGGCGCAGTCACACACCGTCTGTACCCTCAGTTGTGTTCTTTGTGTGAGACAGTTGATGCAGATTTTCTTTTTCAGTTTCCTGCTTCCTTTCAGTATTTTTAAATCTTAGTTTCCCCCACTCATCTCAGTTTTTTTCCTTTTGGAGGGCGGGTAAAGCAAGTTTTCTGTGTGAGAAGAATGTTGCAGGTCATTCTCAGAGGCAGACCCTCTTGCTTTTTGTCTGGCGTTTGGGGCCTCTTCACTGCTGGGGCACCTGTATTCTCTGTGATACGCTTGCTCAGAAGTTGTTGAATCACCAGCCGATTTGATAGAGATCTTCAATTTGAGTCGTCCGAATTACCTGAGAAGCTTCCTGGCTTCCCAGAAGGTAAGCCTCTTTCTTTGTTTCTCCTCTGCCCTAACTAGGTGATTCCTTACTGGTATTGACTAGGTTGGGAGGGTCCAATCCATGTTTGACCTGGCTAGCCAACTCACTACCATGGTCTGCCCCATGGCCACTGGGGAGGCTGTTACCAGTGTCTACACAGAGGATCCTTCAGGATCTGTCACCGGTCCAACTGATTTCCACTCTCTGTGAGGGCTTGTACCAGGCTCACTGTCCCAGATATTGTTTCTCCTCATATGGGATTCATCCCGAAGCCCACACCATGCTGGTTACATGGTCTTAGTAATTGGGCCCAAAAGGGTCTCTGGCTGTGGCAGGTTCTGTGCACCAATTCTCTGAGGGTTGCGCTACAACATTGGTGGTATCCATCATGCGCCACTACTGTGAGTTACCCCGGCATATTGCCCTCTTGTGATGATGGTTCCTGACTCGGGCCAATCACCGGAAGATGCCCTTCCAGTGGCTTCAGAAACTACAGGAACAAAGCACTCTGACAGGCATCTGCTTCCAACCACCAGCGGCCAATGGGTCTTACTCCTTTTTCTTCTCAGGTGGGCTGGTTTCCGAGTGTTGGGGGCTTCTCGGTGCTACCACACGTGGTGCCCCACATTATGTGAGCCCCCAGAGGCTCCTTAGCACCTTGAACAAGGATGCTTATTGAGAGGTTTCAGGACTTTATGCATTCCAATCTCATGAGGCATCACTTTAAAGGCCTTATTTGGGGGGTGCTGTTGCCAGTTGGCCTCAGCCTAGTGCTAATACGGGTTGTTCTGGTGATCCTCCAGCGGCTACCCTTCAAACATCAGAGTCCACACCGGTCTTGAGTTCCACTTCATGAACAGGCTCTCTGCCGCTGCTACTGTCAACACGTAAAATGCTGCCTCCTTCGCCACCAACACCTCTGCTACCACCAACCACAACAGATTCTGCGCAAGGATCCTCCTCTACTCCACCCCCCTTGTCCCCCCTCACTACCGCTCTTACCACCTGGTTTGCTGGGATATGACCCTGGGGCTATGGGTGTCTTACTGATGACATGAAGGAGGTGCTCATGTCAAAGGCCTTTCACAACAGAATTCTAGACCTAATGCAGAGTTTGAAGATACCAGTGCCATCAGTACCTCAAGTGGACCGAGGGGTTATGTCATCAGTGCTGTTGTTAAAATCTGCAGATGAATCATGAATTTATTTTCAGTTTTATGTACTAAAAGAAGCACTCAGGCTGTGGCAGAAGCCAATGTCTGACCCGCCAGTGACCAAAAAGTTGGACATTCGCTACCATGCTCTTCCAGGTGAGAAGCACTGTCTAAGGGGGCAACCTCCAGCTCATTGAACCATGGTAGCAGCTGATATACTTTTTGGAAAAGGTCAGGCTTCTTCATCTTCCTCCTCCTCTCAGAACCCCTTAGGGTGGGATGACTGAGTCTTGGATTCAGCTGGTAAGAAATTCTACCAGAATGCCTCCATTAGTCTTATACAAGCTAACACAGAGGCACTGATGACTGCGGCAAATTTGAAATTCTGGAAGGAGCTGGGAGATTAAGTCACTGGTTGCCATGGATTACACAGCTGATTTCCATTCAGGTTTAGCAGAGATTCACCATATAGCCAGGACATGATTGAGGCATCCTCTCACCGTCTTGACACTACCACTCGGGGCATGGCCAGGAGGGCAGCTCTGCAACAGAAAACCCTGCTGAGGGCCACCAAATTACATCCAGATGTCCAGGAATAGAATTCTGGATTTACCCATTAACAGGGTCGATCTTTTGAATCCAGACACAGATGAGGAGAAAAAGACCAAGTGGTGCGCAGATAGTTGAAACGCGAACTTCCCCCACTATAGCCCCAGCTAAAATGGGATTGTCGGGGCAGCCCTTTTCCTTGAAGTACACAGCAGGATTCATGCAGTTTCATGGGTGACGCAATCAGGCAGAAAGTTCTCCCAGTGCCTCTTCCAAAGAAAACAGCCTCCCTTGCCTCCTTCTTCCAGCCCTCCTATGGTCCTTTGTCTTTGAAACGGCATGAGACTATAGGTCTGCAGCACTCCTATAGGGTTCGGTCTGCCATCTCTTGAGCATTTGGAAGTCTAAAACCAGCGACTCCTGCATGCTTTCTATGATAAACAAGGGCTATCTTCTTCCCCTTCCTCCTTCTTCGCCCCTCTCTCAGTGGAGTTCAAAAACCCTGCTTTCGGAGGTACAAATACTCTGCAGATGTGAGTAATAGAGCGTAGAGTGGGTTGGGCTTTTATTGAAGGTTCTTTGCCAACCCAAAAAAGAACAAGGCGGGACTTCTAACTGTTCTGGACCTCTTCTTTCAACATTTTCTTGCCCCAAGATAAGCTTAAGATGACTCCTTCCCTAGTACACACTTCTTTACACCCGGGTGACTGACTCTGGACCTCCAGGATGTTAACTTAATTGTGCCGATTTGGTCCCTCTCATAGGCGTTACTTCTGATGCTCCATTGGAGACAACCACTTTCAATGCAAGATTTTGCCCTTCAGCCTCAGCTCGGCACCCATGGTCTTCACAAAGCTGATGGCTGTGGTAGCAGCCTACCTTTTGCTGAGGGGGGTACGCCTTTACCCATACTTAATGATGGGTTGATCATTCCTCAAGTAAGACAGCGCTCAATCTCTGATATATATTGGGCTTAATGTTCTCCTTGGGGTTCTCCAACGCGAAAAAGTCCACCCTTGCACCAATAAAGCTGGAGTTCATAGGATTTGTATGGGATTCTGAAGCCAGAAGGAGAGTTTCCAACATTAAAAACGTGTCAGATGTTTTAGTCACAGTGCATCTATTCGTGGCCCACGGCCTGACATCGACGTGGTGGTTCCAATGCCTTCTAGGGCTCATGCTTGCAGGCAGTGCCCATGGTAAGGCTTTGTATGCACTGCATGTAGCTTCACTTAGCGTTGCATTGGGACCAAATGAGGAGCCCCTAGGACTAGGCTGTTAAAATCCCATTTTGGCTCAGTTACCATTTCCTCTTGTGGCTGAACAATCACAGCCTCCTATTCGGAACTCCCTTCCAGGATTCTCCATACCAATGAAATATTTCAATGTACTCTTATCTCTCAAGCTGGGGAGCCACACTGGGGGAGTTACAAGAGACAAAAGATAACAGAAATTGCCTGGAGCTGAAGAAAGTCTTTCTGGCACTTCTTGCTGGTTCTAAAAGTATCCACAGTCCTGATTCTCACAGACAGCGCTGTGACCATGTTCAATCTAAACAAGCAAGGATATGCAAGATTGACAAATTGACGAAGCTGTATGCTCTTGCAGTGCCTATGTGGGAATGGGCACTTAAGAACAACATTTGGTTCCAAGCAGCCCAGGAATGAATAACTAGGAAACACACTGAGCAGTGTGGTGCATTCCAACCATGAGTGGGGACTTCACCCACAAGTTCTCAAGGAGATACTAGCGTTTCCCTGTGTAGAGCTCTTTGCTACAATATTGTAAAGCAAATACCAACAGTACAATCATGGAGGAAAAGGAGGGGCAGCTCCCTGGACTGTGAACTCTCTATTCCTTGGGACAAACACAACATGGAAGAAGAAACCTACAAAATTAACAAGGACTGAAAAGTGGGATCTAGAAGAAAACAAGCGAAAGGCAAAGGGTCCTTGTGGTTTTTAAGACTTAATCAATGAAAGGAAGAAAAACTTGTTTTTCAAAAGAGGGTTATTTTTAATTAATGAACACAACAAAAAATTAGAAGATATGTAAATGTGTTCTGAGCATTGATAAACATAACATTATACAGAGAGCATGTCTTACTTGGGAGTGAGCAACAATAAAGTAAATCAATATCGAAATGAGGCCCACTATTGAGACATGATAAATGACCTAAACCGGACCATCTCAAAATACAAGATAAAAAGAGTAGAAGTACTACCATCGCCAAAAAACCAGTGACATATAAAACACAAAATACAAAACAAATTCCATATGTAGAACAAGTCCCTAAACCTTGAGGCCCAATGGGTCATACTCCTACGACTGCATAGACACGTCAGCCCTTACTACCATACAGTTACTTGATGTTTGACAGGGATAAAATGGGTAGATAGTGCATCTCAATCTGCCTCTATACCTAGACTGTATTAAACACTGAGAGCCTAAGCATGCAATCAATGATCATCCATCAGTGATCGCCTACTCGAGATTCGGTTTCATATGGGCCAAAGAGGTTTGCAGACAGATCCTTCATCAGGGCAAGAGGATTCATAGCGAGATGGTCATTTAAATAAATTGTTCAAAACAACCTAAGAAAATATTGGTTGTCTCAAAGTGCTTACAAAAATGATTCTCAGACACTTTTGCAAGAACACACTCCCACACCCCACTTGAAAAATAAATTCAATGCAAAATACAAGCATGGTTGCATTACTTACAACATAAGAGGTGAAACAGTAGTTCTCCAGCATGGGGTCTGGCATGGATTCAAATGCTCATAAATATTCCCCGTCGTCAGGCTGGGAATCCTCGGTAAAGAAAAAATCAGTATCATTTTCGTTTCTGATCTGTCTTTCTTAGTGGTAACCAATCACTGATCTCTGGGTCATACTGCCCCCAACCAATGACTGCCCTCTCGCTAAGCCCCACCTCTGGCAGCCATCCTCAGATTTTTACTGCACGCTCAAGTGTTGGGAGTCCTCGTGCTTTAGCTCTCGAGTTTTTGCTGCGTTTTCACGCTTTTTTTCAGGAGATTTTCTCATTTTTTCGGTTTAATCGAGCCTCAAGCTCCACCATTTCTACTTCCGATAACGGGGACCCGTTTCGGAATTCTTCTATGCCCCCCAAGGGTGAAGTTTTCGTCGAGTTTACGCTTCTTGGAGGATTCCGGAAGATCTGCGGCATACTTCAACAGACATGGCCCAGGACAAGGGAAGCTCAACGCCTGGATCCAAGCTGTTCAGGTGCTGCCCTGGATGCGGATTGCAAAACATTTTCAAGGAGGACGAGTGTTAGGGAGAATTCTCTGTTTAGGCTGAATTTCCTAACCTAGTGAGTCCCCCAGCAGCTTTGCTGGATTTTTTTTTTTTCTCCTGCTGTTCTTATCCTGATGGTCGTGCCGATTATTGAATACCTCCGTCCCCAAGTACCACACAGACAGAATGACCAAATACTGTATGTGCAATCTTTGAGGCCACAGGTGTAGTGAGCCGTCAACTGGAACCAGGAAACGCCGGAAGAACCCCTTTGACCGCTGTAAGGCAATAGAAGGTTATCACACTAATGCAATATGGACACAGTAATAAAGAATTGATTGAAGCAAGGCTTACCTAGATGAACTGTGGGCCAGGTTGTAATGCAATAGGGGCAATCAGCAGAGACAGTGGGTCGGGTTTCAGAGAGGCTAGGCTGGTAATTCCACACCTGGGTAGGTTGACAACAAGATTCCAAAGAGGAGTCCAAAAACACGTAATGGGGTCGAAACCAGTTCAAAGCACAAGATCCAAGCAAGGGATAGTTCGTTTGAGTAATCCGTGAAGGAAATGCAAGCAAGAAAAGTTCCAGGGCAAAGGTAACAGATGAAGCCAGGAAGAAGTAGAGTATCCAAAAAACAGTCCGTGGTCGTAGAGCCAATGAATCCTTGATGAAAACAATAACGCCAAACAGTCCTTACGAGAAGCAGCTGAGAAGCGCTGTCAACATGGTTTCCGGCGCTTTTGAATGTTAGTTGTAGTCACATGATGCAAAAACGCGGCAGCGTGGAAAATCACGTGATTGCAAAGGATAAACGTGATTGACAGCAGTTCATCTCACTTGACGCGTGAATCGCCGTGTTCCTCGGCGGTGCTGTAAGGTATACAAAATTTTCCACGGGAGTTGCCAGGACAATGAAGGTCGGAAAACACCTGGAAAACCAGTCATCCTTCTCCAGTGTTGAACAGAAGGTAGTTTCCTTGTGCCCTGATTTGCAGTGAGAAATGTGCCAGGTAAATGTGGGCTGATCGTGGGTTGCCTAGTAATGGGCACACTGGGATGTGGGCTGATCGTGGGTTGCCTAGTGGGTTGCCTAGTAATGGGCACACTGGGAGACGTGACACCTGCCAAGAGTGAGACTCTTTTACCATTACTCTTGGACATGATTTGAGTGTGTTGCTTTGACTCTAGATGTGTTTAATGGGCTATGGGGTCTTTTACTCCATAGGGCTTCATGTGTTTTTGTGATGTGTGTTACACAGCACCCTCAGTACAGTAACACAGGGGTGTCATAGTGACCCCCCAAGTGACTCCATACCCTGGGACTGACTACTGTCTCCCAGGGCATGTAAAGTCACCATTGACTTTACTAGTCTCAAATTCTGAACAGAACCAGTACAAACCATCATATTGTGGACGTACTGGCCGGGGCAATTCGATTGCCCCGGAGTCTGTTAGTCGAGGGGGCACGTCTCCGTCCCCCCTGATCGAGTTTTGGCTGGTGGCAGTGGATACTACTTTTTATATTCGACTGCGAATATATCCCTATGGGATTTCCCATTGTTCGACCCTACCAACTTTAATTATTTAATTCCTATAGCCTCGAACATACCGCCGGTTTATTTATTTAATATTAATTCTCCGGTTGGTATTTGTTGCCAGAACTCGGTTCTAAAATGGCGTTTGTGTTCGCTTCTGTGACTCCAACCCAAGTTGAGCCCTTTGTTCCACTTTTTGGCAGGCTTCTCCACAGAAGCCCTCCAAAAGTGGTGCCACTCTGGGTACCACAGGGGGTGTGGGAGGGGGTTTAGGCACCCTGGACTGAGTTACCTTGGTAACTGAAGTCGCACTCTTGTGTGATTGGCCCAAGTGGTGAGCCGCCCAGCTCACCACTTAGCATGTTTGAGTGACAGCTAGGCTGAGTGAATGGGGGTTTTCTGCATAAAAGCAGGGCTTTAGGGACTGGAACTTTAGAAGTCGCCACAGGACCTAAGAATCCGACGAGGGAGAAGCTGAGCCGACCTGCTACGACAACACCACTGGTGGAGCCCTGCTGAACCGTCTCACCACTTTTCCCAACGACAGAGGAGATCTCCAGCCCGGAGAGTCTCCTTCCTTCGACTGGTGGGGATAACCAGTCTGCTTCCTTTTTCGCTTCCTGGAGCATCTCGTGGCCGTCTTGCCTGTGGCAAGCACCCCGGCAACCGGGATACCACGTTTTACCACTACCGCGAATCAAAGGGTAGTACCTTTAACCGGAAAACTCTGTGGCTGGTTTCTTCCCTGGCAGTGCAACGACCTTCATCTTTCCTCCACGTCGAGATCTTCTCTTCTTCTGGACGACGCTGCAACTTGCACCCGCTGCCAGGACCAACTGCCCCCGCTGGAGGATCCTATCCACATAAGGTACATTGTCCCGTCTGGCTTCCCTTGCAACCGACTGTACGGGGTAGATTTAGCCCCTGGCTTTCAAACCTGGGTTAGTCTGGCACACCCTGGCTAAACTTTTCGGAGCCTAACTAAAACTTTCTGAACTCCCTGCAAGACTTTTTAAGCCTGTTGTCATTGTGTGATCTTGGGTGCATTTGTGCCCTGCTGTCTCCAAGAGGGGGCCCGGCCTATGGACTTTGGCTCACAAGTAACTTTTGACTTTCCTGCCTTGCTTAAGAGTTCCTAAGTATTAGTGTGGTGTAGTTTTCTACATTCTGCCTTTTTCCCTCCCTTTTTCGTTAACTTATTGGAGTGCCATCTATAGTTAAGCGCTCACCTCTGTCTGGAAATAAGTGGTGTTAACTAAGACTTGTCTGATAAGGAATAAGGGATGTATATATAATAATAGTAACTGTGTTTGAAGTGATTTACAATAATAGCGCTGGAGTGTTTCAATCAGTGTGTTTTTAAATAAATAATTATATAACTTGATACCAAAGCTCTGGTCAGTGTTTGCTTGTGCTATTGTTTCTGAGTGCCTATTGTGTATACTTTGCATACTGCCTAACTCTTCTTGAAGGAAGTCTGATTGCTCAGCCACAGCTTCCAGGTAAATCTGGGTGGTACAGACTGCTACCAAGTGGGTTTACTGCTAACACCTGTAGTCCTAAATCTTTTGCAGTGTTCCCAAACGGAACTGCACAGGTTTCTGCCTAACAACGAGCATTTGCGATGTCTCTACTGCCTTCATGAGGACAAGACGCACGTGGAGAAGGACTGTGCGTTCTGCAAGAACCTTTCGGAACGGACCAAACAAGATCGTCGTTCCCGCCTCGCCACCTGGCTGGAGAAGGGCGCAGCAGGTGAGAAGGCAAAGAAAAAGTCTGAGCGGGCTTCTAAGTCCTGTGAGGGCGTGCAAGTCCGCGGGCACTGGGAGCGCCGAAAGGTCGGGCTCTTCGGCTGCCATGCAGGGCGCTACTTCCCCGGCACGTTCGACCACGAGCCAGCGCTCTGGTTCGGGGAAGAGGAAGTCCGAGAACCCGGGTAAGCTGCTGGAGTGGACCCGGTCGATCTCGAAGGGGGAGCGAGGCGCTGACCCTCCCCTCAAGGCGAAGGCCCAGGACGCACCTAAGGTGGTGAGGGCTTTGATCCAGCCGGCAAAGGCCTCTACCGAAGTGGTCGCTGCGACCCTGGCAAAGCCGGCTGAGACTACGCCGGTGGAAACGGCCTCTGGGTCCAGAGTATCCCTGCCACCGCGGCGGGAATCCTCTTTCCAGCCCATCGTTAAGACCCCCGTGAAGTCCCGGCGGAAAAAGAGGGGGGGGGCGGTGGCCATTACAGACTCGGAATCAGCCTCTGAGGAGGAGCTGGTGGAAACCGAGAAGGGCCTCAACGAGAGGTGCATAGGCCTCAACGAGAGGTTTATAGACCTCAACGAGAGGTTCAAGAAGGTTCGATCCCAGGGGGCGGTCCCTGCTGACGTGATCGAAGGTAGCGACGATGGCGACGAAGAGGGCCCAGTGGAGCGGCTATCCCGTCCGTCGCAGCCATTACCCGAGCCCCAGGATAGCTCGGCGGCCATTTTGTTGGCAAAGAAGGCAGCGGGTGCGGCAGCTTCAACTTCTACTTCCCCGCCGGACAACGAGGGCAAGAAGTTGGACTCCATGGGACGACGAGTCATCTCGTCGGCGGCGACGACGATTAAGGCGGCCAATGCCTTAGCGATCGTGGCCCACTACGACAGGGAGCTCTGGTTCAAGATAGCTCCCCTGCTAGACTTCCTACCTGATGACAAGAGGGCAGAGGCCCTAGAAATTCTGCAGGAAGGCGAGGTGGTGTCGGATCACGCCATAACGGTGGCAACGGACATTGCCGATACGCGATTTCGCCAACTGGGCAACAGAGTTTGCCTCCGACGACGAGGATGGCTCAACGCGACAGACTTTCGCCAGAACGTCCAGACCAGAGTGTTGGACATGCCGTTCGACGGCAACAACCTTTTTGGTAAGGCGGTGGACGAGTCTCTACAGGCCATCAAGACCGACTCGGAAACGGCCTGGGGGTGCTTCAACAGCGACGGCCCTTTCGGAGCTCTGGAGGCAGACAGGGTGCCTCCAAAGGATCCAGCGGTGGTTCCTCCACTTACCGCCTGGCGGCCCACTCCTCTACCCAGGAGGCCTACAGAGGTCGCGGCAAGCAGGGAGGATCCCGCCGTCGTCGCCAAGAAGGCCAAGGCGGCAAGGCCGCCTCCAAGCAAGACTGACCCGGCCGTGTTGTCGGGCCCCCACCGAAGCACCCCGGTGGGAGGCCAGCTGACGAAGTTCGTCAGCGTGTGGGAGTCCATCTCCACCGACTGTTGGGTGTTGGACACCATGGCCAACGGGCACTCGCTGGAATTCCAAAAGAAGTGCCCTTGCATTCCTCCCGTGGCCAGGAAGGAGAATCACGTCCCTCAACTGCTGTTGGAGGTAAGGGCGATGCTCAAGAAAGGTGCCATCGAGCTCGTCCCCAAGAGGCTCTGGGGCTCCGGAGTGTACTCAAGGTACTTCCTCGTCAGAAAGAAGACGGGCGGTTGGCGCCCCATCCTGGACCTGCGTCGGTTAAACAAATACATCAAGGCGCAGAAATTCAGGATGGTCACCCTCCAGCACGTGCTGGGACAGCTGGAGGGAGGCGACTTCCTATCGTTGTTGGACTTGGAGGATGCTTACTTCCACATCCCCATTCTAAAAAGGCACAGGAGGTTCCTCAGGTTCGTGGTTCATGGACGCCACTACCAATTCAGAGCCCTACCGTTCGGACTAAAGTCGGCACCCAGGGTTTTCACCAAGTGCCTGGCACCAGTGGCGGCGCGGCTGCGCCTGCAGGGGATCCACGTCTACCCCTACCTGGACGACTGGCTAATCCGGGCAAGGACAATGGAACTCGCTGTCGTACATACGGCGAGGACCGTCCGGTTGCTCACGGAGCTGGGGTTCGCCATCAACTATCCCAAATCTCACCTGGTTCCATCGCAAGTAGCACTGTTTCTGGGAGCGAAGCTCGATACAGTGGGGCAATTGGCCTCCCCTTCAGAGGAGAGGACCAAGACCATCCTGGGCAAGGTGCGGCGCCTGTTGGCCACGGACGTGGCCAGGGTGAGGTCCATCAAGTCCCTTCTCGGGATGATGTCCTCATGCATCTATCTTGTACCCCTTTGCAGACTTCGGATGCGTCCGCTACAGGAGTTCCTCGACGCCCGCTGGTTTCAGGCGATGGGCTGCTTCGAGGACAGGATCCCTCTCGACGAGGAGTTCGTCGGGCGATCCTATGGTGGGGCACCCGTGCTCACCTCACTACGGGCACAGACTTTCAAACCCCGGCGTTTCAGGAAACGGTGACGACAGGCGCCTCTCTGGAGGGTTGGGGGGCCCACACCGGAGATCTCCATGCAAGAGGCCTTTGGCTCCCGGAGGAGAGGTCTCTCCACATCAACATTCTGGAGCTCCGAGCAGTGTTCTGGGCTGTCAAGTCGTTCCTTCTGTCCCTCAAGGACAAAGTGGTGAGGATCTTCACCGACAACACCACCACAATGTTCTACATACGGAAGCAAGGGGGCACCAGATCCCCAGCCCTATCCAAGGAGGCCCAGGATCTGTGGCACTGGGCTGTCGCCCAGGGGATGTTTCTGGTTCCCCTCCACTTGGCAGGAATAAAAAACACCATCGCCGACTCACTCAGCAGGGAGCTGCGCTCGTGCCACGAGTGAGAACTGCGCCAGGATCAAGTGGATCGGCTCTTCCAATGATGGGGCAAACCCCAGATCGACCTGTTCGCGACGGCGACGAACTCCAAGTGCCAGTGGTTCGCCAGCAGGTTCCCACAGCCGAGGAGCGTGGGTGATGCTTTCTCGTTCCCCTGGGACTGCCTGTTTCTATACGCGTTCCCTCCGTTGCTGCTCCGCCTCATCAACCAGCCCAAGAAGTCCAGGTGCAGAATGATCCTCGTCTCACTGGCGTGGCCGAAGCAGATCTGGTTCCCGGACCTTCTGGACTTGTCAACGTCCCCACCAGTCAAGCTGCCGGCGGACGCGCATCTTCTCTCCAGAGAAGGAGGTGCCATTCTCCATCACGACCCACAGTCGCTGAACTTGCAGGCCTGGCTCCTGCAGCACTAGAGTTTGGAGGGTACGATATACCGGCTGATAGCAGATAGGTTCTTGAAAAAGCCAGGGCGTCCTCAACTCTCAAGTGTTACGGTCATAAATGGAAGAGGTTCTCTGTCTGGTGCCGTGCACAGAAGATTAACCCTCTGCGGATTCCGGCCCCTCAAGTACTGCCGTACCTACTGTCGCTGGCCAAAGCTGGACTGGCTCACGCCTCCATCAAAATACATCTGGCTGCCATTTCCCGATATACCAGGACTACGGGACGGGCGTCCTTGTGGTCTCATCGCCTGGTGAAGGAATTTATGAAGGGACTATTCCGATCATTCCCGCTGGTGAAGGCTCCTGCCCCAGCGTGGGAGCTTAATGTGGTGCTGACCAGGCTCATGGGGGCCCCATTCGAGTCTATGCATATGGTGCCTTTGAAGTTCCTGTCATGGAACACAGCGTTCCTCGTGGCCATCGCCTCCGCACGACGAGTGGGAGAGATCCAGGCCCTATCTTGCAAGCCTCCATACTTGACTTTTCATGACACAAGGGTGGTGCTGAGGACGCACCCCTCCTTCATGCCCAAGGTGCCGTCGGACTTTCACCTCAACGAGCCCTTGGTGTTACCAGTTTTCTTCCAGTCGCCTTCGACGCCGGCCGAGAGGACTTTGCACTCGCTGGATGTAGCTAGAGCGCTGAAGTTCTACATGGACCGCACGAAGAGTTTTCGGAAGACGTCACAACTGTTTGTGAACTTTGGGTCTGTGAATCAAGGGAAGGCTCTCTCGAAGACTTCCATTTCCAGATGGCTCTCTGGCTGCATCATGCACTGTCACCAGTTGGCAAACCGACCGCTGCCCGGCCGTCTGAGAGCCCATTCGACCAGAGCGATCGCTGCTACCACGGCGTTCCTGTCTGGTGTGCCCCTGCTGGACATCTGCAGGGCTACTACGTGGAGGTCGACGCACACCTTCACAAGATTCTACTGGGTCGATCGGGACTCCAGGGAGGAGTCCAGGGTCGGCCAAGCAGTGCTGCGCAACCTGTTCACCTAAGGTGAGCCTGGTGAGGAGGTAAGAATTGCTTAATGTTGAGTTTTGGATGTAATGCTTAATGTTGAGCATTTGCCACCTCCCGTGGTTGTGCATGTTTATACTGCTATGTATTCTTGTATTCATGAGCATGTGAATCCATGCCAGACCCCATGCTGGAGAAGGAACAAGTTACTTACCTGTAACTGTTGTTCTCCAGCATGGGTCTGGCATGGATTCACATGCGAACCCTCCCACCTACCCCTCTGCGGCTCTTCACTTGGTCATACTGCCACTTGGCGTGCTACCAAATCTGAGGATAGCTGCCAGAGGCAGGGCTTAGGGAGAGGACAGTCATTGGCTGGGGGCAGTATGACCCAGAGATCAGTGATTGGTTACTACTAAGAAAGACAGATAAGAAACGAAACTGATACTGATTTTTTCTTTACTGAGGATTCCCAGCCTGATGACAGGGAATATTCATGAGCATGTGAATCCATGCCAGACCCATGCTGGAGAACAACAGTTACAGGTAAGTAACTTGTTCCTTTCCACCCTCCATCCCCCTAAAAAGATTGCCGGGTCCTTCCGCTCCTCTCGATGGAGGAAGGGACTAATGTAGGACAGAGAAGAGGGTTTGTCTGCGCCTTGCATTTGCAGCTTGCCACCGCTTGGGTAGTCCCACTCAAATGTGGAGAAAAGTGGACTTTGGACTAGGATACAGTACACACTAAAGTGAGTAACTGTTCCCTATTTTTGCCGTCCTGCATTTTCAGTGGTTAGCAGGGTTAGGGACTGTAAAGCTGACAATGCACAGAGCAAGTAGGGCTCAGTTCCTGGGAGGTAGAGACGAAATGAGCGGAAACTGGGAGTTATTGGGTAAGGGGGGACAGGTCCAGCTGGAAAGGCAACACGCACCAGAGCATTGTGGCCCATTGTTTGATGATGGAAGTGAGTTACTTTTTTCTGATGGAGCAGTGTTCTATGTAGTATGGTAGAATGTAGGATGGAATACCACGTCTGTGCAAGGGCTTAAAGCATTCACTTAAAGCCTCACAGAGACCACATATTCCTCATACAGCACAAATGGATCCTCACACTGCAAATATGCACCCACCCACATATATGTCCACATGCAGTTCATATGCCCAAAAAATGCAGACACCCTTACACTGTGTAGACACACAGCTCAACAGCCTACACATAGACCCACACACTGCTTATTCACATTAATAGTGCACATAGGCATTCACACTTTACATGCACACTCTGACTGCACATGTTCTCCCACACTGCTCAAATGTGGCTGCATTGCACACACAAGCTGACACTGCATATACTCACCCCCCTAATGCTACAGGGGCCCACACAAGGTGCATATATACCCACAAGCTGAAGATACAGCCATACACTGTACATGGACATTGAATTCGGATTATTACTGATTAATTCTGATGTTTGCAATACATTCCGACCATCTTCTTATATCCACATCTCTCTGATGTCCTTACTCTGTGGCTCGGAATTTTATTTTCTCTTCACACCATCATAGGTTTACTTCTTCTATATAATGTTTTTCAAATGCAAAAAGAGGTTTGAGGCTTGTCATCATGATCCCTGCTTGCCTTGGGTGCTCAACAAGCACGTTCCAGTTTTGTCTAGATCCTAAAAATATATATCCTTGTAGGGAATCATGTTTTTTCTGCCCTTGCTCCAGAGATCCTAGCATGTACAGACACTCTAATAGGAGGAATACAGAAACTAGTCCAAAGAGATTAATTTCTGATTTGTTTATTAAACTCCTCTTGTGATCGTAACCTAAGAACAGTGTCCATTAAAACATTTAAATGTTTAAACCACTGAACTGTTAGCAATTTTCATTTGGAAAAATGCCACATTTCTGTAAGCAGCACTTGGTGGCTTGGCTGATTTGGGGAGTAATAGAAAGTGACCATATCACCAGAACGTAGACTTCTCCAGCCCATCGTCAGACTGGGAATCCTCGAATTTTTTCCACCACAGGCAGCCATCTTCAGATTTTTCACCGCAGTCTAGTGACTAGGGAATCCTCCACAGCTCTCTTGAGCTTTGTCTTATTAAACATTATTTCTAGTCTTTTTTCAAGTAAATAATTCACTAACAGAGAAAGTTTCTTGCTCTATACATACTGTACTGGAAATGTTTGTCTTAATCTTTAAATCGTCGAGAGAACATCATGCAACTGGCCCCTCCTGGCTACAGGCGTTTCAGGCTATAAAGGCCCTTCCTAATGAAACTCTTATCTTTCCAGAGACTGCCTCAGGTGCTCCATAAGGTTTGTCTTCATGAGAAACCCCCTTTAGGAGTGCATATCTGTCTTTACCCTCATGACATTCAATGATGTCACTTTAGTCAGATATTCCTCAGAAGACCCTACAGAACAGGCACAGGAGACTCCTCTGAAGAGGGAGTGCCATTCATCAGATGCACAGCTCCTGTCACTCCCACAGGACCCCTGAGAAGCATGCTTCCAAGAGAAGAGCTTCTTCAGTGCAAAGGGGGACAACACCTCCTGCTTAAGAAGAAGCATCCACAAAATGAGTTAATGATGCGTCCACCATATCAAAGAACTCCCAGGTTTCACTGAAATAAATAAATATTTAAATATTCACAGGTAAGACCTCCTCGTCCACAACTATTTCCAACGTACCGTCCACGGACTTTCATCCACAAGGTACTCTTCAACGGGCATATCACCGTCCATGGCCCTGTCGTCAATGGCTAATTGACGTTGATTAATGCCTCAGTCACGAGGGACCTATCAAGGAAACGCAGCCGGTCTCATCTACGAAGGTCCTCTCCTCCCCGGCTAACCCGAAGTCAGCGTCGACAGAGGGAGGAGTCGTCGTCAATGGGAGGATCCCTGTCAACTACAGTCATCGTCTACGGGAGGATCCCCGTCCACAGCTAACCGAAGTCCTCGTCGACTGGAGGATCCCTCGTTCATGGCAGTCATTGTCGATGGGAGGATCCCTGTCCCTGACTAATTTGTCTCCGTCGACAGGAGGATCCCGGTCCACGGCTAACCCAAAGTCCTTGTCAACGGGAGCCCTCGTCCACGACTACATCATCGACGGTTGTTAAACAGTCTAAGGGAAAGGCATAGTTGACGGGTCTAAGGGCCGTTTGTCCATGACTCCACGGAACAGAGTCATAAACACACGCTGCCAGTGCCACAGGTCTTATTACCGATTGCTAACCTGTCCCCCATCATGGAAATGGGTACATTTCCTAAAATAATTCAGCAAGACAAAAGTTCTGACGGAAAAAAAGGATAGACCACAGTCCGTGCCCAAGAAGAACAACCCTCTAAAAGCACATTGGATTCTCCATTGGAGACAACCATTTTCAATGCAAGATTGTGCCCTTTAGCCTCAGCTCGGCACCCATGGTCTTCACAAGCTGATGGCTGTGGTAGCAGCCTACCTTTTGCTGAGGGAGGTACGCCTTTACCCATACTTCGATGATTGGTTGATCAGAGCAGATTCCTCAAGTAAGACAGCGCTCAATCTCCAATATATATTGGACTTCATGTTCTCCTTGGGGTTCTCCATCAATGCCAGAAAAGTCCACCCTTGCACCAATAAAGCTGGAGTTCATAGGCCACCGTGAACACAAGGAAGTGTCTCTCCAACGCTGTCCTTAAGGGCACCTTCTTTACAGTGTCTGACTGACTGGCAGGACCTGATTTCATGATCCCTTTTCGGAGCCCGAAACACAGACAAGCCTGAGGAACTGAAGATTCCTCCAAACTCACTCCAACAGGACACCTACCCATGATATAATAGGTTATTTATAACCCCCTTAATATCCAGAGGTTTCTAAGCACGGACCCGGGGATCGAACCTGTGTTGCTCTGTGTCGTCTTGCTTCCAAGATGAGCATGTTGCCCCTGAGCTATCCTCCCGAGACAATGGGAGGAGTATGACATTGAGAAGCAAAAGAGGTGCAACTCCCCTGGCATCTCTTTACCGCTGGACGACATAGCTTCCTTCCATTCAAATTGCAAGACCGCAGCAATGTTTCGTCTCCAAGTATCGTGTGCAGAAAATGAGTCGGGGCTGGATCAGCATAGTCAAAATAAGGGGGACGGTTTACGGCTATAACCACCCCCCCCACAACTGTTAGGCCTCAAATACTATACAAGGCCTTAGAAGAGACACCACTATGTTGCGGGGACACCCGAAACCTGATTCTGTCACCACTGTGGCCACCGGGAATAAACTCATAAATCCTGCTTGACCACTAATGGCCCTGCCTGCACAGAAAGCAGGAAACCTGAGGCTGTACACAGCAAAGTTTCAGCTTCAGTATCGTTGTCTATTACAACAGCCAGTGCCCTCACTTTCCCAGAGCCCAGATAGCTCAGTCAGTAGAGCATCAGACTTTTAATCTGAGGGTCCAGGGTTCAAGTCCCTGTTTGGGTGTCACTTCTCTTCTAACAGCGAGATATGACAAAGGTGGGACAAGATGTGCAAGTTCATGGGGCAACTGCCAACAGAATTTCAAAACGAGACTTATGCCATCATTCAAAATGATGAAGCAGCTCCCGATCACATGATTCACTCGGCAGTGGATGCGGCTGCTTCTGGGTTTACAGAGTTAGCTCACAGAGTGGTCCTCAAATGCCAACATGCATGAAGACTTCAACTTCGGGCATGAAGTACAGCTGCAAATCTTCCACATTCCCTTCAACGGCCAACAGCTCTTTGGCGAGAAAGGGGTCAATCACCAAAAGGGGATCAAGACGAACACTGACACAGCTACAGCCATCAGTCCGCTAAGAGATGAAGACAAGGAAAGGTGGCATACCTTTCACTCTATCATGGTCTACCATGGAAAGTTTGATCCTACAACAGACCCTATTCCACGCAGAGGTCCACCTCAGCAAATCAGTCGTCCACAAGGTACCAGTAGTCCTCCTTGACTTCACATTGCACAAGGGCAGGCGCAGGATGGGCCAAACCAGGGTCTGTTCGCCATCTCCTCCCAAATCGCACCCCGGTGGAAGGGAAGATCAGCCACCATTACATCAGTGGCAAAAGAACTCGTCAGACAAGTGGGTGCCCAAATAACAAACAACGGACGTACCACTGAGCCTGTACGCAGCCATCAGTCTTACTTCCTTGTGCTCACATCTTGAATCGAGCCGCTCTACACACCGTTCCTCCCAATCTATGGGGAAAGGTTTTCTACTTGCGCTCTTTTATAGTAAAGAAAAGGAACCGGCAGCAGCGTCCTATTTTAGACTTGCGTGCTTTAAGCAAGGACTTCAAGCGCATAACTTTCAAACTAGCCACACAACAACAGACCGGCCATGGCTCCAAAAGGGCTATTTTTCTGGCTACTATCCAGCTAGAAAATGAGTTTTTTCAATTCAAGTACCCATTTATCTGGCGCTAGGTGCTACCACACGTTTACAGTGGGAAACAGGCACTTTCAGTTCCGGGTGCTCCCTTCGGCCTAGGGTCTTCACCAAAGGTCTTTGCCCGGTGGCAGCACGCCTAAAAAGAGTAGGTGTGGAAGCATTAACATACCTCAATGATTGGCTTATCAGAGCAAGGTCAAGAATTCCCACAACCAAGGCGGCGTTCAGGCAAACAAAGGAGACCATCAATAAAGTGGACTTTTTTTTCCATCAGGAAAGTAAATCAGTGGTCAAGCTGACATTTTTTTAAAAATTCTTTTAAAAACGCACACCTTTTCTTTCTGGGAAGTGAACTGGACACCATCATTCCAGGGTGACTCCAACCTCCAGACGAACAAAAGCGATCCCCCAGCTAGTCGATGGTTTTCTTAAAGGCACGCGCAACATGGCGCATCACTACAAATCCCTAGTGGGCATAATGTCATTGTGCATACTACTACTTGCAGTATAGGAAGGAAGAACTATATTGTCAATGGATCCAAGCATCAGGTTTGTGGGAGGACATTGTGCACCTGCCACTTCCTTTCCACCAGAGCGGTGGAGGGAGCAGAACCTAGAATAAGGCAGGCCTTTTTAGGCCCCTACTTCACGTTTCTTCTAAGCACAGACGCATCCCTGTAAGGATGGTGAGCCCATCTCGGAAGCTTGCAGACTAAGGACACATGGACCACACAAGAATCAAGCCTCCACATCAATGTCCTCTAACTCAGAACCTTTTCTTGGGTTCTGGAGTCTTTTCAACCACAGACAGCACCACCTCTATGCATTATACCATCATACAAGAGGGCACAAGGTCAGCATTGCGATCTGCAGAGGCACACAACCCTGGAAATGGGCTCTCGCCCACAACACTCAGGTCCATGCCCATTCGCCTCATAGCGCACCTAGCATTGCTTATGCAACAAAACAAGCACATCCTTCCCCAGAACCTAGCCTCGCTATCTCTCAGGGCTTGCTTGCTGAGCAACAAAAACATACCAACCTAACGTTGCCAGATGAATGTTGGGATATCATTTCAGTTTTCCAAGGCAACTTCCGCATGCAGCACTTATGCTAAGAAGTGGAAAAGGTATACAACCTGGTGTGCAACACAGCAGCTCCATCTGTTTTTCGATCACAGTAAGCAATATACCATCTTACCTGCTCCACTGGCTTAAGCGCACCTATCACAGGTTTTATTACAAGGTTCATGTCTCAGCTATCACATCTTTCTCCAGAGGTCCTGGAGCTACATCCTTCATCTCCGACCCTGCAGTAAAAACCCTCTTGAAGGGTTTTGTTAACGACCTTCCCACAGATGACAGCACCACTACATGCTGGAGTTTCAGCACAATTTTAACAGCATTGATGGCTCCTCCATATGAGCCCATCCACATATGGGATTTAAACTTCCTCTCCTACAATGTTACCTTGCTAGTGGTAACCACTTCTACTAGGCGAATCAGCTAACTGCAAGCTTGTCCACTTGCCCTCAGTTTATCCTTCCCAAGGTGGTATCGGATGTCACTCTGTCAGCACGCAACAAACAGCCAATTTGTAGTCGGCAGGTATACCAACATGCCTTGCATTCGCTGCGCCAGATGCAAGTACGTAAATGCTACTTGCAGCACACTAGTGCCCTTTATAGTGTCTTCCAGATTGTTCATTTCAGTTGTAGGGCCCCGTAGTGGCCAGGGCATCTCTAGATAAGGCCTTGTCCCATCAGGTGGTGTATTGCATTAGCCACTGTCAAGAAATCAGGGGCAATCCGCTTACCAGTACAGCTACTGCCCATTCAGCCAGAGAGAGGACAGCTACGCTGGCTTTCCAGACCGAAGTGGCCATGGAGGACTTAGGCAGGGTGAAACCTGGAGCATGCTCTGTATGTTCGCCAAACACTGCTGTCTAAGTGAAAAACGCTAGAAGGGAGTCAGCATCAGGACAAGCTGTCCTGCGGCACCTGTTTGCGTGAGGTAGAAACAGCCTTTGTTCCTTCCCTCCTTCCCTTCTTGTTCAAGCATGCATCATTTGTTCAAGGTACTCTCTGGGGTACTATTGTTGACCTGATGTGTGCTTCAGTGAAGTAGGTGGCATGCTTCCACTGCTTGGTATTCTATTCAAGCATGTGATTCTAATGCTGGAGAAGTCTTAGTTACTTACCTGTAACTGTATTTCCAATGGATTGTGTCCTCCGACATATTCCTTATCTTTGATAAATTCACTTCCAGCTTGTTGGCCTCGGAAAAAAATGTACCCAGTAGAGGGCGTGCGCGATGACATCATCATGGGTATAAATAGTCTTGCGCAGCGTCTGTTGCTCAGTTCCGTTTTTCCGAGCTTCGTGAGCCTCGGAGACGCAACGCTCGTTTCCATTCTTCAAAAAAATGTTTCGAAATTCATCAAAAATCAAGTTTCTAACAATGGCATCTTCATCCGAACCACTGACGCCATGATCCGGTTTAAAAAAAATTCGAGATTGTGGAAAGAAGATGTCTCTAACAGATCCTCACAGGATCTGTTTGTGGTGCCTGGGATCAGAGCACCAGTGTTCAGAGTGTGAGGACTGCATGTCCATGACGGCGAAAGCCTTGAAGGAGCGTAAGGGGAAGTTAGAAAGCGGTAAGGCTGTTAAAACTTCTACCCCTTCAAAAGTATCCTCGGCTGAGTCGATACATTCGTCTCCTTGTCGTCAAAAGAAACATTCCCGATCGAGATCTCGAAGCGGTTCCCATCACTCATCGAGATCGAGACACTCTAAGAGGAGGCGTCATAGATCTCCCTCTTCCTCAAGTTCCCCGGAAAAGGTCACCTGCCCCACAAAACACAGCTCTCCAGCTAAGTGGGAAGAATTTCATAAAAAAATGCTGAGGGTCTTCGAGAAAGCGGCCTCGACCCCCTCAGAGATGCTTAGAGGTGATACCCTGGGTGAATGACCCGAAAACCAAAAACGCTGCGAGTCGTTTAATCCGGCGAGCAAAAATACGCAAGCGTCATAAACCCTCGAGTAAAGGCAAAACATCATCAGATAAAACTGCGTCATCGACGCCATTGTTGAAGGTACCTTCAACGCACAAATCTGTATCATCGACGCCGTCGTCGACTCCAATGAAAGATAAGCCTAAAACCTCTACTACGCCACGGGCAACAGAGGTGTCGAAAGCTCCGACTAAGACGTCGAGATTGGCGTCGATAACTTCGACGATGCTGAGTAGGATTCCGATCCTCTTGAGTACATCGAGGCCCTTTTCGATGTTTTTGATGCCTTTTACGGGTTTGTCAAAACCTACAACCTCTGTCAACAACCACAACGTTTTCATAAGCAGTAACCACAAATTTGGCTCCTTCTTCCCTGGAAATGGGTTTTACTCCCTATCCAAGATCTGATTACTTCAGAGCTTTATCTTCTATATATGAGGAAGGGGAGGACTCTGACAATAAAGACCTCTTGGACTACAAAGAACAACAGTACCCATTCCAGAGGAATTCATCTCTGAAGAAAACAGATTGAAAGATCTGCAAGAGTCTTTACAGGTGGCCAGTGGTATAGTTACCTCTCCAGAGGCAGAATCTGCTAGACCAGAACCTGGAGAACATGCAGAAATACCTTACAGGGCCCTTATGGCTAGAATTATGCAATTTATGGGGTGGACTACACCTGCACCCTCTTTCCAGCAAGATGATCTTACTGATGTATTAGATAAAGGGCCCCAAGAGGATCCTATCGTCCCTTTTCATGCTGCACTGCAAAGGTAAATATCTGCAAATTGGGAGACACCTCAAGTTATCCCGGCAGTAAATAAAAAACTCTCTGCTAAATACAGTGTCAGCTTCAGAGCCTGAATATCTAAGCAAGCATCCAATTCCTGAGAGTCTAGTTGTGCAGGCAGCAACATCATCAAGCAATAAGTCGGCATACCCCAAGACACGGATAATAAAAGATTTGACGCCATGTCAAAAAAACGTATTTTCGGCATGCAGTATGGCGCTTAAATCTATCACGTCACTTGCGCGCTAACGAGATTCAGCTACACCCTTTGGGTGTGTGCTTCATCAGCGGCTGACTGTCTTCCAGAAGGGGAGGAACGAGAAGCATTCTTGAACATCATCAAGGATGGGAAGGATGCGATGTGCGAGTCCCTCCAAACAGGCATTGACTCTGCTGACAGCATCAGCAGAGCCATGGCGGCGAGTACCACAATCCACAGATTGGCGTGGTTGCAGAAGTCTGGTTTTGCTCCTGATGTACAAGCCAGACTTCTAAATATGCCCTTTGATGGCACTTCTCTATTTGGAAAAAAGGCTGATGACAGCCTGGAGAAATTGCAAACATCCAAAGCAGCAGCGAAATCACTCGGGGCTGCAATCCGGCAAACTCCAAATCGCCCCATAGGTACATCCTGGAGGGGCAAGTCCTTTTGTTTTTACTCCGCATTCGGAAAAGGCAGAGGACAGCCAGCTCAAAGGGACCAGAATCGATTCACCGCTGGTGGACGGGTCAAAGGTACCAAATCCGCACCAGCAGGTGCTACTTTACCCTCAGCATCTGCTTCAGCCGCTCCTAACCCCCTCTGAGGCCTCCCCTCACAAGACACTAGTAGGAGGCAGGTTAATTCAACATCTGACAGAATGGCAGGCTATTATGTCAGATGCTTGGGCATTGGAGACAGTTGCCCAAGGTTACTGCCTGCCTTTCCTACAAACTCCTCCGAGCCATCCACCAGGGAACAACTCTTTGAAGTTTCCAGACCCGCTCCTTATGCAGGAGATTTTAGATCTGCTAGAGAAAGGTGCCATAGAACCGGTACCTGTAGCAGAGAGGAACAAGGGTTGGTATTCCCCCTACTTTGTAGTACCAAAGAAGGACGGAGGATTGAGACCCATCTCGGACTTGCGAGAATTGAACAAATTTCCTCAGGAAAGACAAGTTCAAGATGATAACCCTTTCTCAGATCCTTCAGGCCCTCCAGCTTCAGGACTGGTTGGTATCTCTAGACCATCAGGATGATTATTTCCGTGTGCCAATCCACCCCAAACACAGGAAATACCTGAGGTTCGCAATTGGCAACTCTCATTATCAATTTTGAGTTCTGCCTTTTGACTGACCTCCGCCCAGAGGATCTTTACCAAGCTAATGGCAGTTGTGGCTGCAAGTCTAAGCAGGGAAGGGATTCACGTCTACCCCTACCTGGATGACTGGCTGATCAGGGCATTATCTCCGGAACAAGCTCAGATCCATTTAGATTATGTTTGCCAATTCCTCCACAAACTGGGTTTCTCCCTCAACTTAAAGAAGTCACAGATGATACCATCACAGAGACTCCAGTTCATTGGAGCAGTCCTTGACACATCCCTGGGAAAAGCCTCCCTACCAGAGGTGAGGGCTCAAGATATTCTACAGATGGTGACCAGATTTCAAAATGCCCGGCGTCTACCAGCCTTCGACTTTTTGAGGTTGCTCGGTCTCATGGCATCCTGCATTTTCCTAGTGCCAGAGGCTCACCTGAGGATGAGATCTCTCCAGTGGGCGTTAAGAAAACAGTGGTCTCAATTCTCAGGAAAGATTTCAGATCTCCTACGAATTCCAGACAGAGTAGCTTGAGACCTTCAGTGGTGGGTCTGTCGGGAGAACATCTTGAAAGGAGAACAGTTTTGGCAGCCATGGCCGGAGATAACAGTAGTCGCGGATGCCTCACTCACGGGGTGGGAGCCCATGCCAACGACTTGACCATCAGTGGTCATTGGTCTCCATCGGAGTCCAGACTACACATCAACCTATTAGAGCTGAGAGCGATCAGACTAGCTCTGAAGGCTTTCCTGCCATCAGTAACAGGGAAAGAATGTCCTGATAATGACGGACAACACAGTGGCTATGCACTACCTCAAAAAAAGAGGAGGCGTAGGGTCACTGCCACTGTGCAGAGAGGCAATGCAGCTCTGGTTTTGGGCAATTCAAGAAGGAATCTCTCTATCAGCAGTTCAGAAGAACTTGACGGCGGACGCTCTGAGCAGGCAGAACACAGTCCCACGAGTGGGAACTAGCTCAGGAAATTCTTCAACAGATCTTTGCCCTTTGGGGAACCCCTCAAGTGGATCTGTTTGCCACCAGTATCAACCGGAAGTGCGATCAGTATTGCTCAAGGGAATTTCCCCACGAGAGGAGTTCTAGGGGAGGCGTTCGTAGTGGACTGGGAGTTTCCTCTGCTGTACGCGTTTCCTCCAGTCCCCGTCATTCCTCAAATGATCAGGCGATTGAGAAGATTCCGGAAACCCATGATCCTAATTGCCCGGATTGGGCCAGGAGAATGTGGTATCCGGATCTTCAAGACATGTCCATCTGTCCTCCGATTCGTCTTCCGCAAAGAGAAGATCTTCTCTCGCAGAAGGGAGGTCAGCTTCTCCATCCAGATATCAGAACCCTCAACCTTCAAGCCTGGTTTCTGAAAGGCTGAGATACAAGGATTGGGATCTCCCGGATGACGTAACGGAGGTGTTGCTTTCAGCCAGAAGGCCAGCAACAAAATCTTTATACCGCTGCCGTTGGAACAAATTTTGCAGCTGGTGTAGAGAAAAGAATATTGAACCCTTTTCATGTAATACACCAATGGTGTTATCTTTTTTGTTTTATTTAGCAAATTCAGGTCTTCAAGTTGGCACAATCAAGGGCTACCCTGCAGCGGTGTCAATTTTCAAGTGCACTGCAGAGGAGCCTTCATACTTCAAATTGCCCTTAGTGATTCAATTTCTGAAAGGGTTAACTAATGTTCCCCCCCCCCCCCCAACTCCTTTTCAAGTTCCAATGTGGGACCTAAACCTAGTCTTGGAATTTCTAATGGGTAATCCATTCGAACCCCTTCATTCCTGTTCATTAATATTTCTTACTCTCAAAACACTCTTTCGAAGGGATTGTGTCCTCCGACGTATTCCTCATCTTAGATATCTCCTTCCAGCTCTGCTGGCTTCGGAAAATTTTTTCTCTAGAGGGCGCTGCGCGTCGACGTCCTCCGAGTCGATGTCCCTCGACAGCCGCAGTATCGACGTCGACGTCACCCTGCCTATAAAGGCCGCGCACAGCGTCCGTTGCTCAGTTCCGTTTTTCCGCGCTTACTCAGTGCCTCGGAATACCGTTGCTCAGTTCTTGTCAGATTAATCCTATCTACCTCGAGTTATTCGATCCGTACTCGATGGCTTCCTCGTCGGAACCGACAACTCCTCGATCCGGCTTCAAAAAATGCCGAGATTGTGGGAAAAAGATGTCGCTGACTGACCCTCACAGAGTTTGTCTGTGGTGTTTGGGAGCTGAACACCATTGTTCGGAATGCGAGGACTGTATGTCCATGACAGCTAAGGCCCTGAAGGAGCGTAGGGGGAAGCTGGAGAAAGGTAAGACTTTTAAAGCTTCTTCTTCGTCGACGAAGTCGAGACACTCGTCTCCTCGTCACCATTCGCGCTCCAGGTCTCGGAGTGGATCCCATCACTCCTCGAGATCGAAGCACTCGAAGAGGAGACGTCGAAGATCCCCTTCTCCGTCTTCCTCTTCCTCTGTTTCGCCAAAAAGAATCCCTTGCCCCACGAAACATAGTTCCCGGGCTGAATGGGAGGAATTCCGCAAAAATATGATGAGCGTCTTCGAGAAAGCGGCCTCGACCCCCTCGAAGACTGCCGAGAGCGATGCTCTGGTCGAAAGACCCGAAGGTCAAAAACGCCGCGAGTCGCAGTACCCGGCGAAGGAAACCTCTCGAGCGCGTCTCGAACCCTCGAGTAGGACTATGACCTCCAAACCTTCCTCGAAGGTTCCGTCGACGCCGAGGTCGGTGTCTTCGACGCCGTTGTCGAAGGGACCTTCGACACACGGGTCTGTCGACTCGACGCCAGCTTCGACACCGGCGTCGACGCCAAGAAAAGTCACGGTTACGACACACCCAGTGACTATCCCCAGCTCCTCGACGTCGATGGCTTCGAGATTGTTGAGTAGAATTCCAATTCTGTCGAGGTCTTCAAGGCCTCCGCCTTTGTTTTCGACGCCACGCTCGAAGCCTTTGACGTCGGCGTCGACGACATCGACGTTTTCTAGGCCGATAATGACAAGTTCGGCACCCTCTGCCTTGGAAATGGGATTTACTCCCTTTATGAGTTCAGAACAATTGAGAACTATGTCCTCAATTTTGGAAGAGGGTGAATTGTCGTCTGAACAGGAAGACACATTTGAGTTGCAGGGACCTGTAACCCCAATTAGAGAGGAATTTTCCTCTGAAGAACGCAGGTTAAAGGACCTTCATGATTCCTTACATGAGGCAAGTGGGTTAGACACTTCCCCTGAGGTGGAGTTTGCTAGGCCAGACCCGGGGGAGCATGCTGAAACCCCCTATAGATCCTTAATGGCCAGGATCACAGAGTTCATGGGGTGGTCTGCACCTTCACAATCTTTTCCAACAAGATGACCTCACGGATATTCTTGACAAAGGCCCACAGGAGGATCCTGTGGTGCCTTTTCATAAAGCTCTTCAGAGGAAGATCATGACAAACTGGGAAACCCCAGATGTCGTACCAGCAGTAAATCAAAAACTGTCTACAAAGTACAGGGTATCTTCTACAGACCCGGAGTTTTTGTCTAAACACCCATCCCCAGAAAGTCTGGTGGTACAGGCAGCATCCTCTACCGATGTCAAGACGGCTTATCCTACCGTCCCACAGGACAGGGACGATAAACAATATGATGCTATGGCAAAGAAAGTCTTTTCAGCATGTAGCATGGCGTTAAAATCTGTTAATGCTACTTGCACCCTTGCTAGGTTCAGCCATACACTTTGGGAGTGTGCTTCTACAGCGGCTGACTGCATCCCGGAGGGAGAAGAAAGGGATGCGTTCCTGAATATTATACAGGACCCTAAAGACGCTATGTGCGAATCCCTCCAGACGGGCATTGATTCGGCTGACAGTATCAGCAGAGCAATGGCGGCAAGTACATCAACCAGGAGATTTGCTTGGTTGAGAAAGTCTGGTTTTGCCCCAGATGTGCAAGCCAGGCTCTTGAACATGCCATTCGATGGCTCTTCCTTGTTCGGGAAAAAGGCGGATGACAGTTTAGAGAAACTGCAAACTTCAAAAGCAGCAGCAAAATCCCTAGGAGCTGCAATCCGTCAGACTCCTTTTCGTCCCACAGGAGCCTCTGCGAGGGGCAAGTCCTTTCGCTTCTACTCCGCATTCGGAAGAGGTAGAGGATGACCGGCTCAAAGGGGACAAAGAAGAACTACCCGAGGTGGACGGGGTAGATATTCAAAAGCCGCAGCAACAGCAGGTGCCTCTTTACCATCGGCATCTGCACCAGCCGCCCCAAAACCACTCTGAGGACTTCCCTCACAGGACACCTGTAGGAGGCAGGTTGACTCAACATCTGGCGGTATGGCAGGCTATCACGTCAGATGCTTGGGCATTGGAAACAGTTGCCCAAGGTTACTGCCTGCCTTTCCTACGTATACCTCAGAGTCATCCACCGGGGATCAGCTCTCAGAAAGCTCCAGATCCGCTCCTCTTGCAGGAAATTTTGGACCTGCTAGAGAAAGGTGCCATAGAACCGGTACCTGTAGCGGAGAGGAACAAGGGCTGGTACTCCCCTTACTTTCTCATTCCAAAGAAAGACGGAGGACTGAGACCCATCTTGGACTTGCGAGAATTGAACAAATTCCTCAGAAAAGACAAATTCAAGATGGTCACTCTTTCTCAGATCCTCCAGGCCCTTCAGTTCCAGGACTGGTTGGTATCTCTGGACCTTCAGGACGCTTATTTCCATGTGCCCATCCATCTCAAACACAGGAAATACCTGAGGTTCGCAATTGGCAACTCTCACTATCAATTTCGAGTACTGCCATTTGGGCTGACCTCCGCCCCGAGGGTCTTCACCAAGTTAATGTCGGTAGTGGCTGCAAGTCTAAGGAGGGAAGGGATTCACGTCTACCCCTACCTGGACGATTGGTTGATCAGGGCTGTTTCTTCGGAACAAGCTCAGATCCAGCTAAATCACGTGTGCCACTTCCTTCACAGACTGGGCTTCTCCCTCAATTTAAACAAAAAGTCACAAATTATACCATCGCAGAGACTCCAGTTCATAGGAGCGATCCTGGACACTTCCCTGGGAAAAGCCTCGCCACCAGAGGTGAGGGCTCAAGATATTCTACAGATGGTTACCAAGTTCCAACATGCCCAACGTCTCCCAGCCTTCGACTTTTTGAGGTTGCTAGGCCTCATGGCATCCTGCATTTTCCTAGTGCCAGAGGCTCGCCTGAGAATGAGATCCCTCCCGTGGGCACTGAGGACTCAGTGGTCACAATTCTCAGGGAGAATGACAGATCTTCAGGTTCCCGACAGAGTAGCTCGAGACCTTCAGTGGTGGGCCTGTCAGGAGAACATTCTGAAAGGAGAACAGTTTTGGCAACCCTGGCCGGAGATAACAGTAGCCACGGATGCCTCACTCACGGGGTGGGGAGCCCACGCCAACGACTTGACCATCAGCGGTCGTTGGTCTCCATCGGAGTCCAGACTACATATCAACCTGTTAGAGCTGAGAGCCATCAGACTTGCGCTGAAGGCGTTCCTGCCAGCTGTACAAGGGAAGAACGTCCTGATAATGACAGACAACACGGTGGCCATGCATTAGCTCAACAAAAGAGGAGGCGTAGGATCACTACCCCTGTGCAGAGAGGCGATGCAGCTCTGGTTTTGGGCAATCCAAGAAGGAATCTCTCTATCGGCAGTTCACCTAGCCGGAGAGAAGAACTTGACAGCGGACGCTCTGAGCAGGCAGAACACAGTCTCCCACGAGTGGGAGCTAGCTCAGGAAGTCCTTCAAGAGATCTTCGCCCTTTGGGGAACCCCTCAGGTAGATCTGTTCGCCACCAGCCTAAACAGGAAATGCGACCTGTTCTGCTCAAGGGAATTTCCCCCGAGAGGAGCTCTGGGAGACGCGTTCATAGTGGACTGGGAGTTTCCGCTTCTGTACGCGTTCCCACCGGTCCCTGTCATTCCTCAAATGATCAGGAGGTTGAGAAGATTCCGGCGAACCATGATCCTAATTGCCCCGGATTGGGCCAGGAGAACGTGGTACCCGGACCTTCTAGACTTGTCCATCTGCCCTCCAATTCGACTTCCACTCAAAGAGAACCTACTCTCACAGAAGGGAGGTCAGGTTCTCCATCCAGACATCAAAACCCTCAACCTTCACGCTTGGCTTCTGAAAGGCTGAGGTACAAGGATTGGGACCTCCCTGATGATGTTATGGAGGTGTTGCTTTCGGCAAGGAGGCCAGCAACAAAGTCTTTATACCGCTGCCGTTGGAACAGATTTTGCAGCTGGTGTAGAGAACAGAATATCGACCCTTTTTCATGTGGTACACCAATGATTTTGTCCTTCCTACTATATTTGGCAAATTCAGGCCTTCAAGTTGGCACCATTAAGGGCTATCTCGCAGCGCTATCCATCTTTAAGCGTACTGCGGAAGAACCATCCTATTTCAAATTACCCTTGGTAATACAGTTTCTGAAGGGGTTAACCAATGTTTATCCCCCAAGACCATTCCAATTTCCCCTATGGGATTTAAACTTAGTACTAACTTTCCTGATGGGCACACCTTTCAAACCTCTCCATTCTTGTTCGTTAAGATTCCTTACCCTTAAAACTGTTTTATTAATAGCACTTACATCTGCTAGAAGGGTGAGCGAATTACAAGCTCTTTCTTGTAAACCCCCTCACACAATATTTCACAAAGACAAAGTTGTCCTGCAAGTGAAGCCTAATTTCCTCCCAAAGGTGGTTTCTGAATTCCATATCACTCAGAAGATTACCCTACCATCTTTCTATCCTCCTCATCACCCGGGGAAAGAGGAAGAGAGGTTACACAGGCTAGACCCTAGGAGGGCTTTAAGTTTTTACATCAGTAGACTAGCCAGGATAAAACAGGCAGACCAGCTGTTTGTAGGTTACGCAGGTCACAAGCTGGGGTTACCAATAACTAAGCAGACCATTTCCAGATGGATCATTCTAGCCATTCTGGAATGTTATAAACTGGCAGGGAAAGAGCCCCCTCAAAACCTTAGGGCTCATTCGACTAGAGGTATTGCAGCTTCATCGGCCCTCAAAAGAGGCGTGCCGGTTAAAGACATCTGTGCGGCCGCTACATGGTCGTCTGTCCATACCTTTACACGTTTTTACAATTTGGATTCCTCCTCCAGTCAAGAGACTAGGTTTGGAAGGGCTGTACTGCATTCTATTCATCAATAGAAGACAGCGTGAAGACAGTACTCCCTCCTCCAATAATAGAATACTGCTATGGGAGCCTATCTAAGATGAGAAATACATCGGAGGACACAATCCCTTCGAAGAACAAGTTACTTCTTACCTTGTAACGTTCTTTCGACGGGATGTTCCTCCGACGTATTCCTCATCGACCCTCCCATCCATCCCCACAGTTCTACTTCCCTTGTTGTTGCAGCTTACGCTCCTTCAGGGTGATTAGTTTAGTCCAGAAAGTATTATTGTGGGCTACAAAACAGAACTGAGCAACGGACGCTGCGCGCGGCCTTTATAGGTAGGCAGGATGACGTCGACGTCGATACGGCGGCTGCCGATGGACATCGACTCGGAGGACGTCGACGCGCAGCGCCCTCCAGAGAGAAAACATTTTCCGAGGCCAGCAGAGCTGGAAGGAGATATCTAAGATGAGGAATACGTCGGAGGAACATCCCGTCGAAAGAACGTTACAAGGTAAGAAGTAACTTGTTCTTCTAATGGCTTTAACTTCTGCCAGAAGAGTGAACGAATTACAAGCCTTATCTTGCAAACCTCCATATACAATCTTTCACAAAGATATGTTTATTCTACAAGTGAAGCCGAATTTTCTCCCAAAGGTGGTCTCAGAATTCCACATCACACAAAAGATAACCTTACCCTCGTTCTATCCTCCTCCCCATCCAGGGAAAGCGGAAGAGAGATTACTTGGGCTGGATCCAAGGCGTGCCTTAAGTTTTTACATTAGCAGACTTGCAAAGATCAGGCAAGCAGACCAATTGTTTGTGGAGTGTGCAGGGCACAAATTAAGTTTGCCCATTACAAAACAAACCATTTCAAGATGCATTATATTAACCATTATAGAATGCTATAAATTGGCAGGAAAAGAGCCCCCTCAATATCCCAGGACTCATTCAACCAGGGGTATCGCAGCCTCTTCAGCTCTCCAAAGAGGAGTTCCAATTAAGGACATGTGTGCGGCTGCCACATGGTCGTACGCACACACTTTCACTAAATTTTACAGTCTTGATTCCTCCTCTAGCCAGGAAACGAAATTTGGAAAAGCTGTGTTGCACTCTGTGCATCTTTAAAGGAAAATAGTTCATTTTACTCCTGCCTCCTCTATATACTACTGATATGGAAGTCTATCGAAGATAAGGAATGCGTCGGAGGACACAATCCCTTCGAAGAACAAGTTACTTACCAAACTGGTAATGTTCTTTCGATGGGATGTTCCTCTGACGTATTCCTTATCGCTCTTCCCATCCTTCCCTGCAGTAAAACTTCCCTTGTATTTGCAGCCTATGCTCCTTCAAGGTTATTAACCAATTCATGCAAAGCAAAATAGCACCTCAAAATGGAACTGAGCAACGGACGCTACGCAAGACTATTTATACCCATGGTGACGTCGGCGCCGATATGGAGGCCTTCGAGGGACACTGACTCGAGGGACGTCGATGCACAACGCCCTCTACTGTGGAAACATTTTTCCGAGGCCAGCAAGCTGGAAGTGGATTTATCAAAGATAAGGAATACGTCAGAGGAACACATCAAAAGAACGTTACCAGTTTAGTAAGTAACATGTTCTTCTCCAGCATTGGTATCTTGCATAGATTCACATGCACCCTCCTGCCTCCCCTGAGAGGCTGCTCCAAGGTCCAGCAGTCATCATATATGCAGTCACTATAAGGCTCAAATTCTGAAGATGACTGCCTTGCGTCAAGCTTAAGCCCTGCCACCTCATTTGTTGGGGTCATAAAAGACCAAAGTGAGATAGAGGGACTATGATTAGACACTGGGCAATCCTTATTGCCTTTTCATATATATATATATATATATATATATATATATATATATATATATATATATATATATAATTATGTTTTTGTTTTTTAATTACTGAGGATTCCCATTCTGACATTCCAGCATGCACATCTATGAAAGATACCAATGCTGGAGAAATACAGTTCCAGGTAGTAAGTTAAGACATCTGCTTGGTTGGCCGTATGATCCAGTGCATCCACAAACACATTAACTTTCTCTGTTGCTCTTCTTGGCTGATTGCAGTCTTGCTTAACAAAATTTAAAAAAAGGTAATTGGGATATTTATTTAGCGCAAACCTAGTTTCGGAACACAACCCAGCGCTGTATGTCGGAAGGGTTAAACAGCATATTTTGGATGTTTGAAGTGTGGAGCAATCCTTGAAACCTAGTGTTTATTCCTGCTATACCATTCAGGGTCGCAGGGAATGGTAGCATTTACTGTTAGTGGGGGAACATGTTAAAATACTGAGAGTGGGCCTGGGGATACATGGGGAATAAAGGGTGGTTGTCTGGTGTAATACTCAGCTGAATGGATTCAACTATTATTCACCTAACATGGCAGCACTTACTAATCAATCCAAAAAACCATCAGTTTTTAGGTGAACAGTCTCTTCGCTAGAGATATTGAAAGAAACACAACCTTCTGGATCTGTAGTAAATTTCATAGGTCTTGAACCTCAGCAGGGGCATACTTAAAAACTTGAAAACGTGTGTGTTGCCGTTGAAGTTATATTTCTGCACGTTTCTAAAATATCTGAACTTCAAAACTGCACCGTTAAGGTCTGGGATCTGCATCCGTGATCCTTCCATTGCCTTCTATGAGAGAGGAAGAACTGTTCCAAATCTGACTCCTACTGATTATCTTCTTTCCTCGAGGGACTTTAAATTGGTTGAAGTGACAACGGAGGAAAGTTCCCTGATCCAAGCTAAAAATGATCCAAGATAGCGCATTAGTAGTTGCTTGCTGTAGATTGATCAATTTCAGGGTGATTTATGTTAAGTGTAGCAAGTTAATAGTGATTTGCTCTGAAAGCCCCTTTAACCTAGCCAACTCCTACATATATCCTGGTGTCATATTCAACACAAGCCTTAACAACATCACATGTGTGCCGCTGTGCTGCTGTAGGTATTAACCTCCCCTCTCTCCTTACTTTAAACTATAGTATATCCCAAACCATGCAGAAAGACTTATTTTTTCCTCATCTGTTTTGCTAATGCCAAACCCACTTTGGAATCCCTTCATTGGCTTCTCAAGTGTCCAGTCCTGTACAGCATCATAAAGCTTTACACTGGTTGGAACCCACCTAAATACAAATCCCACATTTGTAAATATGGTGAAGCCTACTGCTTCTTTCCTCGCCCCTCTCCCACCACCCCCCAGCAGTTTCAAAACACCAACATGGTTGCCATACACTCTTTGTCGCTCTTACCTTCTCAGTCAGACATAAAGAAGTCCACTGCTGCTTCTACAAAACATTCCAAAATATTGGTGTAACCTTATGTTGCGGTCTGAACACTTCAGACAAAATGCTTATTTTAAATATAGCAATCTAGGAAGCAATGCATAACTTTGCTTCTTATAAAAACACGCGTGCATCTTCCAGACTATTTTTTCATATCCTGAGTGTTATGCTGCACCTCGCTTGCAACTTTGCATCAGTTGCGGTTCATCGCGGGGGTTGGGGTGCCAGGAAGGGCATATGTATTCCTGTTTCCACACAATAGTGAATGCTGGGAATGGAACTCGCGAGGGACAGCATGCCCCAACCCTTGCTTTTGCTATATTGCTTAAATCACAGCCCCTACCCATTAAAGGGTCCATGGTCGCAATGCAAACAAGGCAGCAATGTTAAGAAAACTTAGTGTTAAGAAATCTTTTTGAGAATTTCAGCAGTGAAAGCTTTAGTCCCACGTGACTTTTTCCAGCACACTCTAAATCCAGCCCCTACTACACAGTAAGAGCGTTCGGCCATGAACTGCTTTCGCTTTGCAAACGGTTACTCCCTGTCCTGTTTTGAGTGGTCGCAAAATATCGATGATTTCCTGTGTAAATTGCAAGTCAGGGCACTGCCCTTTTTATTTTAAAATTTGTTTTAGTCGCACAAGACTTGGAAATAGTCATTTTGGATTTCTGTTACATGCAAATTGCATTCTGAAGACCGATGCGTTTATGTTGTACTAACGGTACCACCCAACGTTGCATAGGTCTGTAGCTGACATGCACGAGGGGTCTGCTATAGCCTTGTGTATGTTTTATTGTGTCATAACTCCCCATTTTTGAAAAAAAATGACAAAATCTGCAATCTCCCGAAATCGCCTGTATTGAAAGCACAGCGCCAGACCCTGCCCTGTGCAGGGCAAATGGGTGAGGTTGGTAAAATTTCACTATCGCCAGTACACCCCAGACTGGTATGCCGACATTGCGTCCTAACTTCTTATTTTTGGTGAAGTGGCAAAATCGCTAATCTCCCGAATTTCGCCTATACTGATAGCTCAGGACCTTACGCCACACATGTGCAGGGCGAATGGATATTGTTGGTCAAATTCCACTGCCACCAGTACACCTCAGACTGGCATACCGACCTTGGGCCAACATTTCAGCCCAGCAACTGTTATGGGGCTGGAGCCAACCCCGAAAATACAAACACACTTTCACAAATATATATTTAGAATGGTGCAGATGCAACAAAAAAAACGTTGGATGAATCTGCCAATCCTCCCCGCATTCACTAATCTAAACATAGCCTGGTATTCCATTGTAGCATGTCTGATGTCTTGCTGTGTCCATTCGCAGACATCCTTTGTGTTAGTTCCATTTTAACAAGCAGTGCTTCGTTTTATAGGGAGTAGTTCACTGAAGTGCTGTGCTCTAGCAATTTATTATCAACTGTGGGACAAAGAGACACAGGTTTCATTGCCAGCTTCACTGCTGAACAGATTGGTTGATCCTGGTCAAGCAAGTCACTTTACTTCCCAGTAGTTCAGTTTCCTTTCCAGCAATAAATGGATTGAAAACAGAGTAAATCCCAACATTAAGTATGATCCAAAACCGGGAAGCATGCTTTTTTAATTCTCCAATGTTTAATACCTCCAAAAATGATATTGCTTATATTTCACGCTGGTTTCCAGATTGGTAATTTAATTTTTCTTTAGCAAGAATGGTAGTAATACTGATGTGCAGGAACCATCGAAACACAGACTGTGCGCCCGCCCACGTAACCCCCACACAAAACACACACACACACTTCCCAGCATTTAAATGGTTGAGTGTTTATTAATAAATGCAATGATGCACAAAGAAGACAAATAAGCCAACATAATTCTATGCAGACCGGAATATACACTTGCACCAGACTGTGGATCTTAGTGCAACTGCAGTATGAAATATGACTCTTAAGGGTACATTCGGTCCTGCTTTAATGCTAACTTTAGCAGTGTTTTGATTGAGCGTACAATTAAATCTTCGCCAATTCGTTTTAATGAAATATGCATTGCTGTAAACAAAATGCTTCTGAAATGACTCATAACTACATCGAATCAATTTAGGAATCGGGGAGAGTAAGAGGGCTGGGAAGCATTTTTATGGAGCTGTAATATGCATAGCTTTTGCAATTTAGATACAGTTCTTCAAAACATATTGGCACATGGTGGAAAATGAAATTAAAATAATTAGGGAGCGGAAACGAAGGCAAGACAGAAAAAGGGCAGGCTTAATTAAATGTTGTGGAACACTGAAATTCTCCTCCTCAGAGCACTAAATGCATACCCGTGAATGGAGCAGTTGCAGCTTGCTTTGGAAAAATATGCACATGTTTTGTGTATTGCACATGGGGCGACGAGCATTTTCTGGCTCGGTTGGTTCACTGCCCGCCCTATTGCAAAGTCGAAAGTAAGTCCGTAAGAAGTCCTCCCCTGATGTATTAATGGGTATACAGGCACCTCGTCATATCTATTTAAAGTACAACACCATGAAATCCAATTTCAGTAGAAGGACATTTCACCACAAATGTACCAATTGAGTAATTTATAAACAGTTAGAAATGCATATTGTAGTTAAAAAAAAATTACACAAAGAAGTATATGGTGGATAATTAAATAAAATCGATCAAGGTAGGAAAGGGGAATTCAAAATATAAAACACAACGAAATAAAGCATGAACACTTTGCAGAAAGATGAGCAAAAGAGAGCAGAAGAGGTTGGTTGAGGGTGAAAGTAGCATGCAGGAAATTCCCCTGTCAATCCCTAGTGAAGGGAGGAATTGTACAAAAAATAAAAACACATTTTAAAAGCCAAAAGGTTGCAATTATTTTAGATAAATGCACATAAAAAAGCCATTTAATTTGGCAACAACAGTGAAAACATCAATGGAGTGTTATGTTGGTGAGATGTATGGATGCGCAATGTACATGCAAAGTAATTTCATTTGGAAAAACATGAAAAAATATATGGAGTTGTTTTTGATGGAACCTATTGAGGTGAAATGACAAATTAATATGAATGTGTTGCTTAATGAATAAGAGCTCTGTCAGTGCTATCCCAAGAACCTTGTCTACAGCCATTCTTTGGTACTGATTCTTGAGTGTATGGTCTCCCTCAAAAATATCAAGTTTGCTGACTTGCATGATGCATTACCCAATACCGAATCGCCCTTCTGTCTCACTCCGATCGGATATCCATTGGAAATCTACAACTCTACACAGGAATCCTCGAGCTACCCGTAAAATGAGCTTTGTCTATCGTCTCTTGTGTGTCTATGTATGAATAACCTCTCCCTGGGACCCAATGATCAGAGCTACTAGAAGCCTCTGAATTTGTTTGCATTGTTTATCTTGCACCTACTGTAAGTCTTAATAATCTGATTCTAGTTCTACATAGTAAAATTCAGCCATACATATGTTAATGTCTTTTCTCTGTATTAAAATGTTTTGAAATGTGTACTGACATTTTGTATGCAATCTCTGAATACTTCATTTAATTTCTAATTTTCTTCCTTAGATATGGAGAGATTTAAGTTGGATGACTGCCGCTGCACTTCCTAACCCTTTTTTTGCATATTAAAATACGGACAAGGCTCAGAACTGGGCAGAACATCATCTTGAACTTCAATATTGCACCATAGATAAACTTTAGGAAGCTGTAAAGCAGAATTCTGACTTCAAACGAAGTGGTTTTGGCTATGATGGAGAATCTTTCACAAGATTTGCTGCTCGAATGCCAAATTTGTTTCAACTATTACAGCCCTCTGCGAAGGCCAAAGTTACTGGACTGTCAGCACACATGCTGCTCCATCTGCCTCCAGCAAATGAGGACCAACCAAAAGGACTTGCGATGTCCGTGGTGCAGAGGCATTACAAAGTTGCCACCTGGATATTCTGTTTCTCAATTGCCTGATGATCCAGATGTCATTGCAGTCATTGCAATCCCCCACACCTCTCAGAACACCCCAGTGTTCATCAAACTCCCCAGCAATGGGTGCTACATGCTGCCAATGCCACTCTCAAAAGATCGGGCTCTTTTACCCGGGGACATCGGATGCCGCCTTTTGCCAGGCAACCAGCAGAAATCGGTTACAGTGGTGACTGTGCCAGTGGAGCAGCAACCGCTGCAAGGAGGACTGGCACATGAAATTGTAGAGGAGGAGCCAGACAGGCGAGGTGTGGTTAAAAGCTCCACTTGGTCTGGTGTTTGCACTGTGATCCTGGTGGCATGCGTCTTGGTCTTTCTTCTTGGCATTGTCCTCCACAACATGTCATGCATTTCGAAACGCTTCACTGTGATTTCCTGCGGCTGAAATGGCCCTGTCTGAGAATACCATTTGTGTCAATCTGGGGGGATGGCGAGAAGAGAATGGGTCCTGGAAGTCTGGGCAGTGCAGCATTCTTTCCTTAATCCAAAGCATCAAGAACCAGTCAGTGACCTGTTTAGCCCCACAATGAGCAAACAGTGGAACTCTGCCATCTTCAGGATGCGCCTACAAAAGCAAGCTTCCCTCTCATGGTCACATTACGAAAGAAGACTGCATGATGCCTTTTTACACAAAGACTGTAGTTTTGTAAGGCTTTTAATTGCAGGCCCCATGTTCTAGAGTATGAATATTTTTCAATCTGTAAACTGTGATCTTCCTTAATGCAGTAGGTGCAGATTAAATGTAATGTAGACGAACAGCTGAGATGTCCAGGAAAGATGTGTTCCTGATTCTTTTTTTATGATCAAAGAACTTGTAGAGGCAAAAACAATTCCAGCGAGTTGATTGCGATTTTTCTTTTCTACTTTCTCAATTGCACATGATTTTAGCTTGGACATTGTTAAATAGTTTTTGAGACTAGTCACTTTGAAATGTGTCACATTTGACATGCAATCTGTGCACCACTTCTCTGGTGTTCTTTTTGATTCTGTCCTACATTTGGCGAATTTTTTATGTGCTTTGATTAAAAACAAAAAAGGGAAGAATGTGGTAATATAGGCATAGGCTGTGAATCTTTGATGCCTACATAAGCTGAGACCTTGCATGAACTCCTGGTGATACGTGGATGTTTTGCTGCAGGTTTTCAGATACTTGAAATTACAACACCCATTCATTGTGGGACAGTGAAAGGTGAAACTGCCTTGGTGTGTCGTGTGAGGAGTTCATGTTTTATCTTATATGTGCTTGTCCACCTCTATGGTGTCTTAAATGTTTGCATTGTATAGTCTTAATGTGAGTCAAAGGAGTAGAGACTTGCCCCAGATTTCAGGTGGGCCTGACAGCAGGGTGGTTGTAGAAGCAGTAACTATAGTCACATTTGAAGCTGCATACATGAAAATAGTCGGGTAAAAAACCCAGGGCAGTGTATTATAAAATGCATTGATGCTAGTGTAATGAAAGGATGGGCTGCAATGGGCAATATGGAACCTACATGCCATTGCGTGAAGTAACTCAGTAACCACATTCGTGAAACGTCTTTGGTTGAAGTTAGTGAAAATCCTATTTACACACGCTGGCATGGTCATGGCTTCAAATTGGAGTGCATGCCAGTTTCACAAAATACAAATTGAATTCAAGATCTAAAGAAATCATGCATGTGGTACCGACATAGAGCCTGAATCAGGCAAAAGAAATCCGAAAATTACAAGGTTTTTTAAAAATGTGTGTAGACTACTCCCTACAGCTTATGCTTTACACGGTTTTCATGTTGCCTTTCGAGCTAGCTGTGAACTAGAACACATGCTTCCCACATCTCCTCAGGGGGAGCATGGCAAGAAATATTCTCGTAAATTAAACACAAACAGGGCCTGGTGAAGGGGAGTTTGATTGTGATTGTCCAAAGCTAGTGCAGGGTAAAATGTAAATTTGGTAGTAGTAGTAGTTTCACACACTAGTTTGGTGCACTTAAGCCTTCGCACTCCGACTTGTGTCCACCTATGGTCTATTTTCCACGCAGTACGATTGAAGCATCACAGCAGTACAGAAAGTTTGTTCCCATAACTTGGTTTGTTTAATGCAAAGGCTATTAGACATACATTTGAAAGTGTTTATTGCAGGAATTTCCCATTCTAGCAATGCTGTTTGGAAACGTTTAATGCTTAGAGGTTTTACCACATAATGTCTTTTGTCAGGATGTGGCAGTTTGTTGAGCGTTCTGTATTAATAACTGTTTTGCTGTTGTAATTGTAGAATTCATTATATTATTGTACTGGGCCTTCTAACATTTCTTTCTTGTTATTTTTCCAAATAGTGTAAAGCCTGTCTGTTTGATTTATGAACAAGACTCCTGCCTGTTTCAGTTCTATGTGTCTGCAAACAAATAATGTGAGATTAACTATAAAATGTAATTTTTGGGTGACCATGTGCAGCCTTTATAACACGTTATCCTATTTGGCTGGATGCATCAGAATGTCCTGTTATGTCTGCTGGTGTATTCAACACATCACCCAGCTATACCAGACACACCACCATTCATAGAAGAATATTCCTGCACTCGTCTCCTAACAATTGCAACCATAGATCTCCATTAAAAATGCAAATATTCAAGTTGGCAAAATATTTGCTGAGGCTCTAGTTGCTCATTTTAAAGTAGAACTTTGTAGAAGTCATTGATAGCGTCTGTGCTTGCAAGTAGCTGGATGATTAGGTCATTGTTTTATCTTTGCTGGCTTCTATGTTTGATGAACAATTGCCCCCTTTACATTGAGGCCTATGTACGCGTGGACAACGTCTTGCACATTAGTCTTGGGTGCAGAGAGCGTTACCTACCATTTGCAAGGTTTTTGGTTTGATGAATTGATCGTAATTGCAGGGATTGCGCTTTTTAAAAATGCAAACGCAAGTCTGTTGTTCAGCTCACAGTCCCCAGGAGGAATCAAGCATTATGGTGCTCTAGTATGCAGTTGTTTTTTTTCCAAATGCCACTCACTTTGCAGAGAGCTTGCTGAATAATGGGTAAGGACGCCTAAACTTCTGTTAAGTGAGAAATATTTTCTAAGTTATGCTAGGTGGATGTTAAATATAGTGATTTCATATTTTGAAAACATTCAGCTTTTTGCACCCACTGCTCTGCTTTTATTTGTAGTCTGTATAATCAAGGTACTTGAAATAAACGTGTTTCGTTTACTGCATTCAGATATGGCAGAAAAAGCCACATTGTTTTCTTTCTGCTTTTCAACTCTGTGTATTGTCAGTCATTCCCTAAAATAACACAGTGAAATTCCCTTCAGAATCGTCATTAACAACTCATTTCACCCACAATCTCTCCTGTTTGGTCTCGCCATCCTTCGATACCCATTGAGGAGTACATTCCGTACTTTCAGTAAGCACATTAGAAGTTTTCTTGAATGAGTACAACGACAGTGGTGAAGTGTCCCAGTAGTTTTTGGAATCTGTCTTTCAAGTGTTTTGTGCAATGCACAGTTTGTTGCAGAGCTGTGTCGGGGTCAGCCCATGTTTACTTGTATACTAGTCCAAGGCAGCTTGAATTAGGTGTCAGTGTTGGGACATTAAAATTGTTCCCGTTTTTAATAGACTAGGGAAGACTAGCCTTTTTGTCGTGCAAGGGGTTTTAGTTGAGAAGTGTGTCCTGGACATGCTGAAAGTGCTTGTCTTTGCAATGCTGTAAACGGTGGTTTGCTACACATCCAGTATCTTATTTGCTCATGAGTTTATCAGCACCATTACCCCAGCCCCATACACTCCACTCCTGAATATTCAGTGGCTTGGCTGAAAAGATAGAGGTTAACAGTCTTTGCTTGTGTATAACAGACGACCTCTTTTCAACTTATTTCTAGTCACGTGTGTTTAATCTGACTGCATCTCCCTGTGCGGATTTAACACTTTGGGATACAATTCCTCTAAACGCCAACAAGCCAGCAGTTCAAATTGGACGAAAGGAAAGCCCTATTTAGTGATTGGGTTTAGTAAGAATTTGTTGATCCAAGCAAGGTCCTGCTGTGAGCTCACTTATGCCAAGGCATGTCATGGGCCCACAAACATTTCCATGTTATTTCAGTTTGTGTGTGAGCGCACGTGTGCTGGTGGGGGGTGGGTACACCTGCTTTTTGGATCCTCACTCAACTTTCCCCATCACAGACAGCACAAGGGTACAAAAGAACATTTTCCGTGCTAACCAAAATGGGAAGGACGCCATACTATACTTTCTCATATTGGTTACTGTAGACATTTATTGCCCTGCAGATGTCTCTTGGATGAAGAGCGCCATACGAATATGCGATAGTCCTCGGAATGACATTGAATCAAAAGAAGGGGCTTGTTTCCACATCAGAACCAAGAGAGCACCTGGCACTAATGCAATGCAAATCTATTCAAATCGTGCTGTACACAGAATGTCATTTCTCCGCACATCCAAGTCACTTCAGAGTAAATTGAAGCATGTCAACATGTCAAACTGTTATTCAGAATTTTAGTTCACTTTTGAAATGCTTTATTTACCACTTAAACATGTCTTTCAAACATCACAGACTGGCAATCAAACAAGTACCTACATTTTCAAAGAAAACTTAATATTTCCTGACAGCTTTGGAATGTAGCCGCTTCATGATGACCACTGCACAGTTTCCAAAACAATGCCCTTCTGAGAGAACCTACACTTTCGAAGCCTAAGCTCTGAAACATTGGAAGCAGTTGACTTTCAGAATTGATCTTGCCAATATTTGCTAAATGTAATGAAACTAGACTCCTATTATGAAAAAGTGGTGCTTAATTTGGATCAAAGTTTTGGCCGAGAGGTTGGCTGGACATGAGAGGGATGGTCAAAGATAGGTAGACCTTTATTTGGTCCAGCAACTGACAGAAAGACATAGACAAGTGGCATTTTGAGAATGTAAATTGTGACGTTGTTTGAAAGACTTGCTGCAGTGCTGTTATTGAACTCCCAGGATTCATTTTGTGATCTTTGAGACATGAAGTGGTGGTGGGTTTAGAAATGTCCTCAAAGTGTTAAGTAGTTAAGTATGTATCCATTCTACAATCTGTATTTCCACAGGAAACATTGTACTCTTGACTGGAGAAAGTCAACTGCAGCAAGGGGTGTTCAGTGTATTGTCTGTAATTCTAAAATCAAAGTTGCAGTTGTATTAAAATAATGTATTACTTTTATTTGTTTTATTTGATTTTTATTGTAATGCTTTATCAGAAAAGAAAACAACTTTTGTTTTTCATGGTCTTCCACTGTATTTCTGCAAATCATGTGCGCGTGGTAATTATAAATGACCCTAATTCTGTTGTGCCCAATATACAATAACTTCCTGTGTCAATATTTGTTGAAATGTTCTGTCACATAAGCAGAGAATAAAAGACACTTTAGGTTAATTCATGCCTCCTAAAAAATTTAATTAGCCCCAAAGGACAGCCACTAGCACAGCGACAATCTTGTATTTTTTCTTTTTTTTACATATCGCAAACAATGAATAAACGGCTTTGTACACATTGAAAATGGTTGCACATCTATCTAGGGCTGACACCTTCAAGGAACCTTTGTCGTTCAGAAGATCATTTTTATGCTAAGAGTTTAAGTTTAATGTCCTTATTTGTATCACACCCTCTATCCGTTTCCCGGATGTGGTTGATGTTTGATGTATAAACTATTTTTTTTTAAACTGTCCTTCTCATCATAGTTCTTAATCTAGAGACGTTATTTGATACACACTAAAACCATCTTCTTGATTTCTTAATCATGCATTAACATTCAGGAGTTTAGTTATTCTTTATTAGCAAGTAATGGAAAGCCATGCTTTCAAAAATAATGGAAAGCAACTTCATCTGAACAGGACCCAACTCAAATAGTTTAGATGACAATGTCTGGAACCAGGTACCAACATTTTGATACCAATTGAATTATCATTCCTTCCTCAGAAGCACCACATTCATATCATTGCTAACAGTTCAGACTAAACTTTATATTTCATCAAGGTGAATCCTCTCAATAGGAAGTCCAGACTGAACTCTCAGGATGTGACGTTTGAGGCAATGTAACCTCATCAGCTGTGAAGTGTGCTGTAGTGTGCATAAACATACCCTAAATGAGTTTCCAGCACGAGGCATTTACTGCTCGCACCACTATCAGAATTACTTTTTTTCCTTTGCCAGGAATTTTCTGAATGAAAGCGAGTTGCCCACAAAAAGAAAAGAAAGTTCCCAACAGAATTAGTCTAGCAATTAATACACCATTGCTACAGACTGTCCTACCTGCATAATAGACCCACACTTTTCTCCCTGTCCACTCCTCCTTCCTTCTCTCATCCCTCCACAGTACTACAAAGTGGGTTTCCCTGCATGCTAGCACTGTACACAAACGCCTAAATAAATAGACCTCAGAATGCAGTATAGAAGACTATCTCCAATGGGCTACACAGGCTGCATCACCTGCCTCTGTTGTTGCCATTGAGTTTTAGACCACACCCCACCTTCCAAATATCAATCTCATGCAGGTATTTCAGTCCATTAGTGCCATTGGCCATTCGGTCATACATTGTCCGCTGATAAATCCATGTAGTGTTTTGTTGCTGTTGATAGTCTCATCTACTGGGCTCTCCAGTCATACTGCAGCGTTGAAAGGCAAGGTGGCTGGGAAACATACATGTGACACCCAGCACTGCTCCGAGCACCAGGCATCTAGATCAACACACAGATTGATGACTCTCTACTATAGACCCTATCCTACATGTTCTTTCCACCATAATGTTTGACTCTCCTCTACAGGGACAATCCCGGAGCTAAAACTGCACAGCACTGGCCTGTTTTTGTAGGTGGAGAAATTGCATGCGCTAAAATGCTCCTGTATAACCTGCTCTGTAATTGCCCTTCAGTTCTTTTCAGTGCGCGACTGAAAGTGATGCCTCACTAGAGTGGCTTCCTCTTTTTGTCACCACTTGCTCTTTTGTGTTTAATTCTCTTATTTATACATGCTGTTTCTCTGAGGGGGGTCTACTGTTATGGTTGGAAGAGCTGAAGGCCTGCACCAAATTTAATTCCTGACTTATTTTATGAGTATAACTTTCATAACCTACTCCTTAATGTGCGGTTTGGGAGCCACCTTTCAGAACCTTTAAATACACAGCCTATAATCCCCTCAGGGCTCAGACATACACATATATGTTCTGGATTTGAAGGTCACTGAAAGTGTTCTTTACCTTCTTCTCCCTCACAGGGTGTTTATCCTGATGGACAACCTTATTGCCATGTTCTTTATAAGGAACCAAGTGGAGCGGGGAAGAGTGTCGCCCTCTGTCCCTCTTGGGAATAGGTTCTCTGCATTAAGACTGCTTGCCTGATATTGATTTTGAATTTAGAAGTTGTCCTCCTAAGCAGGATGATTTGTCAGGCAAATCGTCTGTTTCCTTGGTTGCATCTGGTCCTCAGGATATTCACCTCAATGTGCCACAGTATATCTCCTCCTGATTTTGGGGCTTAGGGTCCCTGGGTAATGTTTCTATGCTAAATTGCAGTAAAAGCACAAAATATGCCTTTCATCCTCTTACAATGATTCCCAAGGCCATAGCCTAGTTGAGGGAGTCACAGAAATTCTGTCTAATGCTCACCCCTCCTTTCTCCTTTTCATATCTTATCATATCCGGGGGCTGCAAGATTCAGCTCATTGGACCTTATTTGCCTAGCAAATTTTCCTGCCCCGTTCCATCCCTATGGGTCGGATATGCTCATGAAGCAGGGGTGAAATGAGTCAGGGAAGTCCCTCCCTACCCTCGATCGATTAACTTGGCAGTCCGGTCCTAACTCATGGCCACCTTGGATCTGACTCACAAAAAAGTACATCCTCCAGGTAGCAGGGTTCAGAATCTCAAATAATCGCTCAGTTCTTCACACTGGAATCCTTAACTGAACAACAGTCCTGTGAAATGCTATTTGGACAGTGGTCTGTCGTTTTTTGGTATTTTTCTGGCTTCTTCAAGAGTTTACTCTTGCACGTCTTAACTTTCTGGGATTGGCACTTACAGTAACTATTTCTGCATTTTCTTATAATTCTCTAATCCGATAGTGTCGCCTGGAGTATTATTTTAGGAGTGTTTGAATAAAGCGCATCCATCACCCAAAGGCATCATGGTGCTAGTGAAAGGATGCAAACGTGGTCAGGATGATTAGTGAGGTATTTAGCTTTGATTAAAGAGATGTTTTTTCATGTTTCCTGAATTTTAACAAATTGGTTTCACTGCGTAGCGAAGGTGGCTTGGACTGAAAAGGAACAATCTCCTTTCCTTTTTATAAAGAAGGACAGTTATTATAGTAGAATGATTGGCTCTAAGGGCACCCTTAGTCATACCGAATTTGAGTTTTATTTTAGAAAGGGAAGGAATCGTGCCAGAATAAGCTTTTAAACAAGGCACATATTTTTAGAGGTAATCCACTTGATTACCAGGAGCCAGTGTAAGGCTCTGAGGGCAGGAGTGACATCGTCATATTTTTCTAGTTCTAGCAGCTGCGTTCTGGATTTTTTTGAACTTTTCTTTATTGGCAGCAGCATACAGCATGCACATTCATTAGAGCGCGAGTTATTCAATTGAAGCAACACTATTTACATCACACTTGAACAAAAATGCAGTGACATATATTCCAAAGGCATACAGTCATCAGACCATCACATGTTTTACACAGTAAGTGTGGAGGCCTCGGGTGAGGGCGTTGACAATCCACGATTGGTTTGTCTGTTGAGATAGCTACAGAATGCAGTCCACGCATTCTTAGGCCGATTCTGCATCGGTAGGGAGTTGATATATTCCTCTTCACATGTCTGGGTCCAAGTGAGTGCTCTTAGCCACATCTTAAAAATATGGGGGAGGGGCATTTCCAACACTTCAGAATACATTTCTTGGCCACCATACAGCTTACATTTAGAAACCTAGACGTTTTCTTGGCACTATCATCACTCCATATTCCAAACAACACACTAGTAGGGTCCGGACCAAGTCTGACACCCACATCTCAGAGAGGGCCCCAAGAATCCCCTTCAATAGCTAACGTGGCCATTATTTGACCAGAGCATGTGCATGTGGTCTGCTCCCTCCATCCTACATCTTGGGCAGGTATATATCTGGGTCCGAGAGAACTTGGTAAGTTTATGTGGGGTATAGTACAACCTATTCAGTATTTTATATTGCATACAGCGGTACCTAAAATTGAGGAAGACCATGTGCGTGTGAGCAAATTCTTTTCCAAACCTCATCCGAGATCTCGAGGTCTAGCTCATCCACCCATTCACTGCGTGCCCTAGAGGGTGAATTTGGTGATTTCAACAGTAGTATTTTATATAAGGAAGACACCACACCACGGACTGCGTTGGTTATGTAGTGTATTTCAGGCGTTTCAGGGGATTCGTCCGGGAAGGACGCCTACATGGCGCGCACCGAAGCCCGGAGTCTGTAATATTGCAACATCTCCAGTGTCGATCCAGAGTTTCCCGGTCGCCATGTTTGTGGCGTAGTGAACTTTACCTCTGGAAATAAGTTGGTCATTGCCTGGTATCCCAGCACATGGATAGAAGGCTATCATGCGTAGGGGCGAGCCCTGGGAACCCCCATATGGGGAGCCATTTGTAGTAAGGGCGCTGATCTGACGTTGGGCCTAATGTGCATTCCCACGCTGATAACGTGGACGCCACAGGGTCCGATGGAGAGTCGTCTTTGTACGTACAATGGAGAATTAGCGACATTATGTTTACTTCTGCCGCTGCAATCTTTTCCAATTTAACATGTGGCGAGGGGATGGTGCGTATACCAGTATGTAGCATGTTGCGCTTGTGCTGCAATCCAATATGTCAGGTTAGGCGCGGTAAAACCCCCTCTTTCGTATGGAAGGGTCATATGTGTCCACTTTTTGCGGACCGTGCCGGCATGCCATAGGAATTTTGCATATGATTTATGTAGGCTCTCAAAGTAATGTTTGCCAGGCCACACCGGAACATTTGCAAAGACATAAAGGAGCTTAGGAACAAGTATCATTTTTACTTGCAACAGTTTCCCAGCCAGCGAGAGCAGGAGGGAGCGCTGTCTTGTTATCTTGGATTCAGTATATTGCACAGCTGCTGTGTAGTTGTCAGTTAGCAAGGATGCATTAGATGGTGATACCTGGACCCCCAGATACTTGACTCCCTCTGGGGTCCAGCGGAGAGGATATTTGCACGCGGGTGGTTGAGTTGCACCAGTAAGCGGAAATATTTCCGATTTGGAGTAATTAATCGTGAAGCCAGAGGAGGTGCCTATACGCATTGCATCCCGTATGATGGGGCCCAGGTTGATGGACGGGTCCCTCATGTATAGCAATACGTCGTCCACGTAGAACAAGATTATTTCAGGGATTTCTTTTAGGCGTATTCCCATACAGGCGTGTCAGGATCGTATATAGTCAGCCACTGGTTCGATAACCAACGCAAAAAGAATGGGGGAGAACGGGCAACCCTGGCGGGTGCCTCTCAGTAGCGCAAAGGAAGTCGAGAGCATGGAGTTCACCAGAACCCTAGCCGTAGGGCCTGTTTATAGCAGTTTGATGTACATAATCGTGTGCATGCCCACTCCCGTCTTCCCCAGGACTTCCCACATATACTACCATGAAACCATGTCAAAGGCCTTTTGGGCATCTAGTGTAACGGCAACCGCCTCTGCACTTTGATCAATTCTGGACATGACATTAAAGAGCCGTTGGATATTGAGCGCGGTCGACCTCCCAGGGACAAAGCCGCTCTGGTCTTCATGTACCAAATGCAGCATGATCGGCAGGAATATGCTTGCTATAATCTTGGCAAATATCTTTGTGTCTATATTCATTAATGACAGAGGCCAATAGGATCCGCATTCGTCACTTGGTTTGCCAGGTTTCAGAAGGACAGTTATAGTTCCTTCTCGTAGTGAAGGTGCAAGTGTAGCGCCCCAGAGGGATGCAAACCAAACCTCAAGTAGTTTTGGAGTAAGCAGTGCTATGTGCTCCTGATAGAATTCAGAGATGAGTCCGTCCGGCCCGTGAGCCTTGCCCTTTGGCAGATCAGTTATGGCCCTAACTGTTTCATCTAATGTAAACGGGGTATCAAGTTGGTCTCTAGTTGTTTGTGAAATGCACGTCATAGAAATCTGATAAAGCAGCTTGCTTGTATCCTGTACTGTGTGTATTTGATCTGATGTGTACAAATCAGAGTAAAATTTGGAAAGACCTCCAGTATCTGCAGGTCCGACCATTGCGGGGTTCCCTTTGTATCCTTAATACATTCAATCTGGGAGTGGCCTCCCTGTACCCTGACCAGTATAGCCAATGTCTTCCCAGCCTTTCATCCTCCCCATACTTCCTCGTTGCATGAGGACGAGAGAAATAGCATATCTCACGTAGGGCATGCGCTTTAAAGTACTCCCTTATCTGTGCTAGTTTGGTGGGTGCAGCAGCCGCTTCACATTCCCGTTCGAGGTCCTTGAGCCTGGCGTCAGACTGACGTAGGTCATTCCTAATTACCTTTAGTATCCCCCGACTCCCCTGAGATGGACATGCCCCTTATGTAGACCTTAAAGGCCTCCTAGCGCACACCTTTTCATTTCAGTATCGTGCTGTGTATTACATTCAAAGAAGGTCTCAATATCCGATAGAATCTCAGCTTTGAACACAATGTCATTTAGTGCTTCAGATTTAAAGCACCAAGCCGTGCGGACTGGTGGAGCCGGACTCAGCCCTACAGACAATGTGACTGGGGCATGGCCAGATAATGTCCGAGTGAGAATCTGGACATCTTAAATTCTGCCAATCAGGTCACCAGATGTTAAAAATATGTCTATACTGGAAGAGCTGTCATGCACTGACGAATAGTAAGTGGATTCTCGTTCCCAGGAATTGAGGGCCCTCCAAGTGTCTCGTAAACCAAGCACCCCCATATGCATACTTAGCCTACGTGCTGAACGTGATATGGTCCTGGCTGCAGTCCCCGTTCTATCAAGCTCAGTGTCCAGTATCAAATTCATGTCCCCTCCCCAAATTAATTGCATGCCAATGTATCCCATAAGTATGGAAGCTACAGTATCAAAGAATTCAGGGGAATCCACATTGGGGCCATACGTGTTAACCACCAGGTACTCACCATTCGCTATTGTGCAATGTAGGATAATATATCTGCACTCAGGGTCTATGTAGCTCTACTTTAGGCTAAATTTGACAGACTTTTGAATTACCATCAGTACCCCCCTGGCTTGTGTGGAATAGGTTGTGTAGAACCTGTTTGATCCCCAGGAAGGTGCTAGGCTTAGTGCGAGACGTCCCAGGGCGTGGGTCTCCTGCAGAAGGAGTATTTTTACCCCGTGTCTCTGGACTTATGCCATTATCCTACGGGCCTTAGTGTAGTTTCCTATCCCTCGCATGTTCCATGACATTAATCGTATAGCCATGTCAATTCCTCAGGCGACATCCCAGCAGGAACGTCTCTGTGCATAATACGCTGCTTTAGTAATGTCACAGTGCTGGTCACTTGACATATGCAATGCTGCTTTGCCACCACCATTTTTGTCATAACAATCACTGAAAAATCCATTCCCCACCCTCATTGCCCTCCCCCAACCAGCAGTGTAGATTCCCCCCCCCTTAGTCAAACGCTGTGTGGGCCGTCCCCAACTTGTCCCACTCACGCCACAGTCCCAACAGGGGGCCTACGTACATCAGAACCACCAAGGTAACCATTGCAGCCGCAGTGGGGCTCACTGCTGCTGCACCGCAACACCATTAGGACCATTATGTTAGGCGGACAACATCTCACTATTCACTATCAGCTCATGAAAAGGAGGATAACCCGGCACAAAGGCATAACAAGTGAGCAGATGACGGTCTACTTTCAGTCATTGTCCATAATATTATCTGCAAAGTTATTCAATGGGACCTGAGCCTCGATAAATTTCACTGCTTCCTCCGATATGATAAAGAAGTAAAGCTTCCCATTGAAAGTGAACTTTAGGGCGCTGGAAACAACATGGCATATTGAATATTACTTTCCCTAAGCATCATCTTTACTCCCAGGAATGGGCACCTCTCCTGCTGCACTCCAGTAGAGAAGTCTGGGAATATTCTAATGATCTGAGGGTCCAAGCACAGTTCCCTCCGCTCCCTTGCCAGGCGGAGCAGGTGGTTGCGATCTCGATGGCTCAGGATCTTTGCTATAATGGGCCTTGGAAAATCACCAGGCTTGGGTCGCGGGGCGAGGGTGCGGTGAGCTCTCACTACGGCAAAGAAGGGGGACAAGTCAGGGTTACCCAGCAGGTCCTTAAGCAGGTTCTCCACAGCTAGCTCCTTTTTTCCCGATATGGCATTCTCAGGCACACCAATTATACGAATGTTATTTCTGGGCGACCGAGATTCAAGGTCGTCGCACTTTGATTTGACATGTTTCATATCTTGGGTGAGGGAGGCCTCGGTGCTCTAGAGCTCAAGTATCCCATCCTCATTTGCACCGATCCTGGTCTCAGCCTCTGTGATCCTAGTGCCTGCGTGGTCAAGCTGTGTTTTTAGTGACGCTACATTGGGATTGATATCATCCAGCCTTTCATGAAAGGACGCAAAATTGTTCCCCATGGACTCCTTCATGTAGGTTAAATCAGGCATTGGTGCCGCAGCGGGCATCACTGTGTCACTGCGAGGTGATGTGGATTGTTCCTGCTCGGACCTACATGTTGTTTTGGTGAATTTGTCTATAGTGACCATGTTCTTCCCTGCACAAGATTTATTCGACATCCTCTGAAGGAGTGAGCACCCACCCGACTCTGCCACACAGTACCCCCTGGCGGGACCACCCCAGGTAAGAGAAGATGTGGCCCCAAGGAGGATGGATGTAATGACCAGGGGCAGTTCGGACAGTGTCTGTTCTTGATGCTATGGGTCGGGTGGGTGCAGGGTGAGGATCAGGGCTCCACCTAGGGACGTGGCAGGGGGCATTGAGGGAGGAACACCAAGAGCACGTCCTCGGGAGTCACAGTAGCAGTCTCGACTCTAGCGGAGCAGCATGAAGTCCGTGTTCACTGCGAGGTTGTAGTATACAGAATAGTACATGGATTCTGCTATGTTTCCCTGCACAGCACAGCAGGCCCCATGAAGGCAGGGAGGGGGGAGCCCCACCACACCAGACCAGCCCAACGCAGAGGGAGAGGAGTGGATGATGATGGGGGGCCTCCTTGTGCCCGGAGGTTGGGCGGAGGGTCAGATCAAATGTCCTTTGGTGAGCAAGGCTGGGAGTGCCGGGGCTCATATGCAGTGGCACCTAACCAGTGGGCAATGGGAGAACAGGAGGCCCACTACAGCTAGTACATAGTGAAGGGTAGCCCCCGCCCCTCCCCCAAGGTGCTATGGCCAAAGAGTCTCCACAGGAACAGTAAGCGACCAGTGTGAGAGCTGAGGTTCTCCCCCCCCCGCGAGCCTCCCATGCCACGCCCGCAAAGTCAGCAATGAGACACAGGTGGCCTCCCGACTATACGTAGAGTACTTCTTAGTGCTGAGGTGTGGACAAATGACCCCGTGTAGGGGTGGCACGTGTAGTAATCAAGCAAGCAAAAGACCCAATCTGGGTCAGCAGCACAGGCCAGCACTTACTTTTGGCTATAAGGAGGCATAGGGGGAGTGTGAGCAGCAAGGTCCCCAGGAGCAGTTCCGTCCGGGCGAGTGTAGGCTAAGGGGTGACGGAGAAAAGCAGGCGTCTCCCGCCCACCCGAGGCATCCGGGGGCTGCGCTCACTTGCTCACACAACACTGGGCAAGGGGAGAATTAAGGCGGCACTGTCGGGCCGCAGTCCAGGTGTCGGCCCTATTGTGGAAGGAGGGGCAGAGCCCCAAGATGGCGCAGTCACCTCGGACCTCCCCAGGCGACGCCAAGGATAGTGCCGGCGTTGACGTGCCCAGTCGCACGCCTCTGGGAGTGGGCCGCAGTCCACCAGCGCGGGCCACGTGGTCCAGGATCTAAAAGCCACAGTAGTGTGCTGCAAAGGGTCCGCCGGCACCACAGTCGCCGGGGCGGAGGACATGCCGTCCCATTAGTAGGCAGGTCAGCCTGGCAGATATTTGCTGAGTATGCAGCGTGGAGTGAGGCCGTGGACCAGCCGGCAGCCATTTTCGAAGCTGCACAACAGCGCACCCCGCGTTCTGGATTTTTTGGAGACGTTGAAGCATAGAATCTGGCATACCCAAATAAGTACTATAACTGAAATCCTGTCTGGACATGATCAAAGAGTTGAGGAATACGACCACCTGCACAGTGGATGTGCGCTCACCTGGGATTTTCTTTGTTGACATTTTAAATGAAATTGGATGATGGTAGATCAACCTCTGGAAAATGTGTGGGGCTAATCTGCACACATTTTCCTATGCTGACCGCACGACATACACACACACACCTGTGTACTCTGAGTGGAAATAGCCTACAGACAGTCCTCCCTGTCACATTTAGTCGGAATGTGACACCCAGGAGTACATCAAGGCATCTCAAAAGGGGGAGGGCAGAACCTTCCCCTTGCCATGTCCAGCCTAATTAAATAAAAAGGCTCCATGGATCCACCCTATCCTTTGTTGGCTTGACTGGAGGCAGTGACGCATACTGATGGGTTAATTTAAGCAGGCCCACGAGAGGCCTGGTTGCAGGGCTAACAAAAGACAGGAAACCCCCAACACCTTTGATATGCATCTGCGTCAACCTGAAACCATCTCCTGCATTTTAGTATCATGACAGTGAGCTGTCATGTCTGGTACATGTGTTTAACAGTAGGTAACCCCCACGGGGGGACCCCATTCTGAATGTAGGAGTATGTGATTTGATGGAGACAAAGTCTGTTCTCGTCACAACTTTAAGAGGGACCTGCCTTTAATCAGGAACCACAAAGAGCTCAATTAACCAGGGAGACCCTTTCATCCACAACAGACAGGAAGATGGGTGGGACTTAGTACATGTTTTCACCCCTTTACCTTTTCTGTTGCAAAGCACTCTAGTTATGACCTTATGCATAACAGAAGATAGTAGGTGGGGACCCAGGATTGGTTCATTATGGTAGGCTTATTCTACTCCAATCACTGGGGACCATTTGGCTTTAAAAGAGGGTTGAGCCCCTCTTTTTCCAGATCATCTGAAGACTTTGCAAGGAGTAACAAGAAGAACGCATTTGGATTTTGGCTGAAGGTACAGTTTGCCTAACAGCTTCTGCCAGTGAAGGAAGGCCAGGATTTACGAAGATGGAAGCGAGATCCCTCCCCTGAAGATCTCCCAGGGAACAGAGGGATATACTGAACCCATAGGACCCTTCCAGCATCTCCAGAACCGGTACCAGCCAGCACACAGCGTGGCCTGCTAGCCTCTGCAAGCAAGCTTCCTAGGTGTCTCTGAACCAAACCGGGGTCTAGGCCGGTGCCTGCGACACTATCCTCAGCTTTGGGCCGTCCGCCTTAAAGGACGACACAAGCATAGTGAAGAAGCTAGGAGGAGAGCACCAACCAGCGTCTGCCTTAATGGAAATTTTCCAGCCTATCAAGCCGCTCGAGCTGCAACCAACTGCACCACTGACCTTTGTCACATTGCAGTCGCTAACGTTGTCTGAGACGCCTCGACCAACACAGACGATTCCTGACCCTGAGTCCCTGTGTAGGCCAGCCTGCAGCCATCCGTCCAGCCTTGCTTGCCAAACTGCCGGCCTGCCACCTGATACCTGCAGCTGTGTCCCGTCTTGAGCTCTGTCGCAGAAGCTGCGAAGTTCCCTGAAACGATTTGACCGTATCTGCAAATATCTGCATATGTAAATGGAGATGGACTGAGGGACTGAACAGTGGTTGCATAGGACAGAACATTCAATAGCGACGTGAGGTGCAGAGCGGTTGCTGTTTCTGTTCCAGCATGGGGTCTGGCATGGATTCACATGCTTGTAAATATTCCGTCGTCAGGCTGGGAATCCTTGGTAAAGAAAAAATCAGTTTGTTTCATTTCTGAACTGTATTTCTACTAATAACCAATCAATGGTCTCTGGGTCATACTGCCCCCAGCCAATGACTGCCCTCTACCTAAGCCCCTCCTCTGGCAGCCATCTTCAGATTTTTAATGCACGTTTAAGTGTTGGGAGTCCTCGTGCTATAGCTCTCAAGCTTTTACTGCGTTTTGCTTTTTTCCTAAGAGTTTACTCTTATTTTTTGGTCATTTCGAGCCTCAATCTCCACTGATTCTTCTTCCGATCAACGGGAACCGGAATTTTTCGCAGGTGAGAATTTTCGTTGTTTTCTCTTCTTGGGAGGATTCCGGAAGATCTTTGCAGCCTACCCTCTGTGGACATGGCCCAGGACAAAGGAGACACGACGTCCGTTGGATCCAAGCTGTTTAGGATTTGCCCAGGATGTGGATTACAGAATGTCTTTAAGGAGGATGAGCACTCCTGGTGCCTCTACTGCCTTCACGACAAGTCGCACGTGGAAGAGGACTGCGCGTTCTGTAAGAACATGTCTGTCTGAACATTGAAGGACCGTCAGACTCGACTCACTAACTGGTTGGAGAGAAAGAGCCCAGCAGCAGGTGAGAAGAAGTCATCCGAGCGGTCTTCTAAGACCTTTGAGGGCGCTCCGGCGATGGGGGCCCAACAAAAGGCAAAGCACGGCGAGTCCGCGGGCTCCGGGAGCGCCGTTGGTTCGTGCTCCTTGGCTGCCAGGTCGATCCCGATGGAGAAAGCCAAGGGGGGTGAGGCGGTGACCCTCCTCCGAAGGTGAAGGCCCCAGACGTGCCCATGGTCTGAAGGCCCTGATTCACCCGGCGAAGGCCTCCATTGAAGGAGTCGTGGCGGCCCTGGCGAAGCCTGTGGAGGCTACCCCTGTGGAGATGACTTCCGGGCCTAGAGTTTCCCTGCCACCCCACAGGGAATCATCTTTCCAGCCTATCGAGAAGACCCCAGTGAAACCCCGGGATGAGAAAGGGGGGGTACGGTAGCCATAACGGACACAGATACCACCTCCGAAGATGAGCTGGCTGGTGTCAAAAAGATCCTGGACAAGAAGTTCGAGGAAGTCAGGTTCTACGGGAGGGATCCCGACGAGGTGGACGAAGAGAGCAACAGTGAGGCCGACAAGGAGCAGTGGTCCGTGTATGAAACGGAGGTCCCTGCGCCCCAGCCGTCGCTCCCGTCGCAACCGATTCCGATGCCACAGGACAATTTAGGAGCAATCTTGATGGCTATCCAGACCCTATGTACGGAAATAAGGACAAGGTTGTCCTTACCCACAGAGGACAATCCAGCCCACTGAACAAGTGGAGGTGAATCCATCCTCCCCCCTCTCTTCCAGCCTTCACCGAGGGATGAGACGGGAATGGAGACGATGGGGACGGACGACGACGGTGGCGACGATGGGACGGATCTCCCATCACCCCCTGCCTTTCACGCCATGATCGACAGGGACCGGGACGAGAAGAAGTACCGGGTCCCAGACTCCGCCCCTATGTGCCTCAGAGCACAGCCATCCCCAGCTTCAGTTGTCTCCGCGGCAGCCAAGAAGAGATCGGCAGGGGCGACGGCATCAACTTCCACTTCCCCACCGGACGGCGAGGGGAAGCAGCTGGACGCCATGGGACGACGGGTCATCTCGTCGGTGGCGACGGCCATCAAAGCGGCCAACCCCCTCGCGATCGTGGCACGCTACGACAGGGAGCTGTGGTTCAAGAACGCTCCCCTCCTGGATTTCCTACCAGACAAGAGGACGGAAGCCCTTGAAATCCTACAGGAAGGCGAGGTGGCTTCGGACCACGCCATCACGGTGGCCCCGGACATCGCCGACACCGGCTTTCGCCAGGTGGGCAACAGCGTTTGCCTTTGCCGGTGCAGTTGGCTCAAGGCCACAGACTTCCGTCAGAACGTACAGACTAGGGTACTGGACATGCCCTTCGACAGGAACAACCTGTTCGGCAAGGCAGTGGACGAGTCCCTGCAGGCCATCAAGGCGGACACCGAGGCGACCCGGGTCTTGGGTACTCTCCAACGATGGCCGTCCTTTTGGACCTCCAGAGGCAAGTCTCAAGGTGTCTCCAAAAGATTCAGTGGCGGTTCCGCGTCATACCACCAGGCGGCACGCTCCTCGTCGCAGGAAGCCTACAGAGGCCGCAGCAAGGCCGGAGGACACTGTCGTCGTCACCAATGAGGTCAAATGAGGCCAAAGTGGCAAGGCCTTGGCGAAGCAAGACTGAACCGGCCGTGTCATTGGGCCCCTACTCGAACACCCCAGTGGGAGGCCGGCTGGCGAATTTCATCAGCATGTGGGAATCCATCTCCCCCGACCGTTGGGTGCTAAATGCCCTGGCCCATGGGCACACTCTGGAGTTCCAAAGAAAGTGCCCCCGTCTACCAACCGTGACCAGGAAGGAAAACCATGTGCCACAGCTGCTTCTGGAGGTACGAGCAATGCTAAAAAAGGGCGCAATAGAACTCGTGCCGTAGAGGCACCGGGGCTCCGGAGTATACTCGTGGTACTTCCTCGTCCGAAAGAAGACCAGCGGGTGGCGGCCCATCCTAGACCTTCGCCGCCTCAAAAAATACATCCAGTCCGGATGGTCACCCTTCAGCACGTGCTGGGACAGCTTGAGGGGGGCGACTTCCTGTCGTCGCTGGACTTGGCGGATGCCTACTTCCACATCCCCATACACAAAGGACATCGAAATTTCCTACGATTCGTGGTTCAAGGGTGACACTACCAGTTTAAGGCCCTACCCTTTGGGTTGAAGTCGGTGCCGAGGGTCTTCACCAAGTGCCTGGCACCAGTGGTGGCGCGGCTGCACCTGCAGGGGATCCACGTATACCCCTACCTGGATGATTGGCTCATCCGAGCAAAGTCAAGAGAACTCGCCGTCGATCACACAGCGAAGACTGTCCGCCTGCTCTCGGATCTGGGATTCTCGATCAACTTCACAAAATCCCACTTGGTACCGTCGCAAGACGCCCTGTTTCTGGGAGCCAGACTCGACATATTGGCGCGTTTGGCTTCACCGTCGGAGGAAAGGACAAAGGCCATCCTGGGCAAGGTACAACGGCTGTTGACCATGCAAGTGGCCAGGGTGAGGTCCATCAAGTCCCTGCTTGGCATGATGTCATTGTGCATCTACCTGCGTCTATGCAGGTTGCGGATGCGGCCACTGCAGGAGTTCCTCGACGCCCGTTGGATGCAAGTGGCGGGCAGTTTCGAAGACCAGATCTCCCTCAACGAGACGTTTCGTCATGCGATCCGGTGGTGGGGCTCCCGTGCGCACCTCGCGGTGGCATGGACTTCCAGACCCCGGTGCATCAGGAGATGGTGGCGACCGATGCCTCCCTGGAGGGACGGGGAGCACACTCCAGTGATCTCCACGCAAGAGGCCTTTGGCTCCCAGAGGAGAGGTCCCTGCACATCAATGTCCTGGAGCTACGGGCCATTTTCTGGGCACTCAGGTCTTTCCTTCAATCACTAAAGGGCAAAGTGGTACGGATCTTCACCGACAACACCACCATGATGTTCTACATCCGGAAGCAGGGGGGGCACCAGATCCCCAGCTCTTTCCAAAGAAGCGCAGGATCTGTAGCACTGGGCCGTCGTCCAGGGGAGGTTCCTGGTACCTTTTCATCTGGCAGGAGTGCAAAACCCTGTTGCCGACTCACTCAGCAGGGAGCTGCGCTCTTGCCACGAGTGGGAACTTCGGCAGGATCAAGTGGACCTCCTATTCCGACAATGGGGCAGTCCCCAGATCGACCTGTTCGCGACGGCGGCGAACACCAAGTGCCGGAGGTTCGCCAGCAGGTTTCCCCAGCCGGGGAGCATGGGCGATGCATTCTTCTTCCCCTGGGACGGCCTGTTCCTGTACACGTTCCCACCATTGCCGTTGCTTCGGCGACTCATCAATCAACTCAGACGGTCCCGGTGCAGGATGATCCTCGTCGCACTGGCGTGGCCGAGGCAGATATGGTTCCTGGACCTTCTGGACTTGTCACCGTGCCCCCCCCCCCCAGTCAAACTGCTGACGGACGCAGATCTTCTCACCAGGGAAGGAGGCGCCATCCTACACCATGACCCAGGATTGCTGAACCTGCAGGCCTGGCTGCTGCAGCACTGAGTTCAGAGGCTACAATATCCCGGCGGACTGCAAGGAGGTACTTGCAAAGGCCAGGGCATCCTCAACTCTTAAGTGCTATGGACATAAGTGGAAGAGGTTCTCTGTCTGGTGCTGTGCACAGACGATCAACCCTCTACAGATTACAGCACCTCAGGTGCTGCCGTACCTGCATGTTGTTGGCAAAGGCGGGGCTGGCACATGCCTCCATCAAGATCCACCTGGCAGCTATCTCCCGCTACACCAGAACTCTGGGGCAGTTGTCGCTGTGATCTCACCGCCTGGTGAAGGAATTCATGAAAGGACTGTTCCGCTCATTCCCGCTGGTGAAGGCTCCGACCCCGGCATGGGAGCTCAACGTGGTGCTGACCAGGCTCATGGATCCCCCATGCGAGCCCTTGCGCTCGGCACCGCTGAAGTTCCTATCGTGGAAGACAGCGGGCCTCATTACAGGTCGGGCGGTCCGGAATTAACAGTGGCGGTAAACCTGCCGCCACTGTTAATTCCGGACTGCCCGATGCTGAGTCCTGCAGGCGGGAGGTGATCTTCCCGCCAGGTCTGACCTGGCGGGTTGAACACCTCCCGCCTGCAGGCGGACGTGGAAACACCAGCACCATCACGAGATGGTGCCAGTGTTTCCACTTCCCCATTCCCATTGAGTCCTACGGGACTCAATGGGAATGGGGATTTACACCATTCCGCCTCCGGGATTCCCAGGACACCATGGTCGTAATGCCCTGGTATTTCCGGGAGTCACAGAGGTGGAATGGTAATACGAGTCCGGCGGTAACCAGGCGGTTTTACTGCCGCAGTTACCGCCGGACTCGTAACGAGGCCCAGCATTTCTTGTGGCCATCACCTCCGCACAACGAGTGGGAGGGATCCAGGCCCTCTCCTGTAAACCTCCATACCTGACATTCCACGAGACGAGGGAAGTGCTGAGAATGCACCCCTCCTTCATGCCCAAGGTGCCGTCAGACTTCCATCTCAACGAGCCCTTGGTGTTACCTGTTTTCTTCCCATCGCCTTTGTCGCTGGCTGAGAGAACTCGCTGGATGTGGCTAGAGTGCTGAAGTGCTACGTGGACCGCACGAGGAGTCTTCGGAAGACATCACAGCTGTTTGTGAACTTTGGACCTCTGAACCAAGGGAAGGCCCTCTCAAAGGCTTCCATTTCTAGATGGCTCTCCAGCTGCATCATGCACTGTTACCGGTTGGCAAACCGACCGTTGCCCGGCCGTCCGAGAGCCCATTCAACCAGAGCGATCGCTACTACCATGGCATTCCTGTCTGGTGTTGCCATGCTGGACATCTGCAGGGCTGCTACGTGGAGGTCGACACACACCTTCATGAGATTCTACTGCGTCGACCAGGATTCCAGGGAGGAGTCCAGAGTCGGCCAGGCAGTACTGCGCAACCTGTTCGCTTGAAGGTGAGCCTGGTAAGGAGGTAAGAGATGCTTAATGCTGAGTTGTTGAAATGCTTAATGTTGAGCCTTGCCACCTCACGTGGTTGTGCATGTCTGTACTGCTATGCATTCATGAGCATGTGAATCCATGCCAGACCCCATGCTGGAGAAGGAACAAGTTACTTACCTGTAACTGTTGTTCTCCAGCAGGGGTCTGGCATGGATTCACATCCGAACCCTCCCTCCAACCCCTCTGCGGCTCTTCTCTTGGTCCTACTGCCACTTTGGGTGCTACCAAATCTGAAGATGGCTGCCAGAGGAGGGGTTCAGGTAGAGGGCAGTCATTGGCTGGGGGCAGCAGGACCCAAAGACCAGTGATTGGTTATTAGTAGAAAGACAGTTCAGAAACTAAACTGAAACTGATTTTTTCTTTACCGAGGATTCCCAGCCTGACGGGGAATATTCATGAGCATGTTAATCCAGTCCATACCCATGCTGCAGAACAACAGTTACAGGTAAGTAACTTGTTCCTTAAATAGTGCATTGAAATGCAATTTTGGCCTCTGGTTTCAACAGTATGTTGGGAGAGTGACTATGAGCTATAACAGTCACTACTTTGGTAAGGTAACATTTACATAAAAACACCTAACCTACGGATGGCTCAGACATACCAACAACTTTCTACCTCCCCCCAGAGAACAGTGACAAGTGTTTCATGTTTCTAAAAAGCGCAAGGCCTTTGCGCCCTCAATCTAGAAGGCCCACAGTATAGCCATTAGGGCAGCACCCATGCCTTGTTTGCAGATCTGTGAAAAGGTGCTGTTGCTCAAAATTATCTCTAAATATCCTGATAACTGCTTATCATTCACTACGTTTGAGTGGTTGGCAAAAGTCTGAACCTGAAAAAGCTGTAAAACTCCAATAGCGGCATGCATATTGGCAGCTTTAAAAAAAAAATACATGCGTTTTATTATTAGTGATTTGGTTTGAAAACAAATCTTATCACTATACTAAAACTAAGCTACACAGAATATCATGACATTTTACATTTTTTTTAAAACATTACCAGAATGAAGTTCCACTATCCTTAAAACTAAATTTGGATTTCTAACATTTCAAATACTTTGAAGAAGAATCTGTACAAGTCTAATAGACAAGATGCACCATTTCCTAACGTGAAATCGGGACACAATAGGTCATCGGCCAAAGACATAGTAAATCCATCTAAGAGTTTAAAATGGATGTGCTTTAAATGTTCAGTGACTTAACAACTGAGAATCAGATGTTTTAAGGTTTCTACACAACCCCTTTTTTTTTTTTTTACACAATCTGCAGCCTCTTTCCTATTTGAGTATTTTACATCTGGTGCCAAAAGGCTCAAGCAACGGAAGCTTGTTAAACTTGAATTTAAGGGAAATATCACTAACTCTACTACACAAGAACAAAGGAATCTATTTAGACAAAGATGTTTTCTTTCTAGGAAATTTAGAATATTCATTATAAAGTTTGTAAGAGCTTAACTGGTCCACTGTTTTGCACCAGTCTAGCTCAAAAAGTTTCTTCGTGTATAAAGGATTATTAATTATTTCCATCTCGTCTAAACCAATTTTCTCCATCAAAGAGAGCATAGTTTGACTAAAGGTCTTTAAAGAAATAGAGGAATTAATGTTCAGCGTAGTATGGAAGTTCTCAAAGAATGACTTAGTTGGAGGACTTAACATTTTCTGGTCCAAACACAATTTAGACCATACTACTCCTACTGCCAGGGATGTTGCACCAAATTTGTGTCTAATGATGCATCCCGGAATTGAAGGGGACAAATTCAACACTTTCTTTTAAATTGTGGCTTGTAAAAAATAAAGATATGGACCCATGTGAAACAACATGGTCTCAAGCCTGTATGTTAATGATGGAACTAATTTTGCTAAGTAAAACTTTCAAAAAGGAATTAAAACATACACACAGATAACCGTAACCTTTTTAGTTGGGCGATGAGCAGAAGACACTCTAACCAGAAGCACTCTCTAATGGGGAGTTTGGGATCGTTGGAAGCAATAGTGTAGCCCAGATATTGTATAGAGTAAGCAAGCTCCAGACATGCTTGTCCCACCAACCAAATCATTGTTTTCAGTTTACGTTCTTTGATTTGGCTCCATAAACCATAAGAGTATCGGGGACTGCAAAATAATGAAAGACTGATAACCTTCTTTGCAGCCCCAACAAGGTCAAATCATAAAACATAACATCATTGGCAAATTCCAGCCAATGTAATTTTGTCATACCCAATTCTATCGAAAAATAATTCAGAGAGTCCCATAGGGAGTTGATGTCTGAAATCTAAATGTTGAAAAGCAGGGGGGCTAAAACGCACCCTTGCCTGAGTCCGACAAAAGTTTTAATTGCTCTAGAAAGTTAAACATCCCTAGTTAAACAAATCTTGACATGTGTATCAGAGTAAATAAGAGAGATTAGGTTAACCAGAGGAACTGGATTGCCCCAATGTAAGAGCTTGAACCGCAAATGCTCTCTATTGATGGGTTAAAAAAGAGCGTGATGCAAAAATTGCATCACTTAACATTCCAGTGGGCATTGCAAGTCCTTGTACATAGTCTTGTGTTGGAGAAGGGTCTGAATTTTTTTTAATTTTATGGTTGAGAAAACTCAACCTTTAATAAAACTTACAATAGAAACATGAAATGTAAAGTGTTTAAATCAGCATTAGTTTCAGTATAAAATAATAAAACATTGTACTTCGATTTATTTCATTTACATTATTAAAACTTAATTCGACTAAAACTCATCTAAATTCAATGCTCTAATAAAGGATGTATTGCCAATTACAAGTGACGTTGTTCTACCAGCCAGACATCTATTCCAAAATCACATCTATCAAAGTCGGAAGCCAGGGAAGCCCATTTATCCAAGTAAAGTTTATCTACGGTAATTAATTTGGGGCAATTCGTTACCCAGTGTTTAGAGGTTTCAACAATGCCCGCTGTCTGACAAAACCTACATACTGCTAAATTTGCAGAGATCTTGTTATGTTTTAACATGATTAGTTTAGAATTGAGCAGGCTCCAAACGAAAGTGGGTAAAGCTTACTTGGGTCACTTTGTCTGGGTAAATGCTGAGGAAGGCGGGCCAAAACTCCCCGCTTTTTTATAATCTCCCAAGTGGACCGATGATGAATATGAATGTAGTTGTTCCATTATCACCATCCAGTCGTGTTGGTGTAATGACTTTACCCTACTTGGGTAGTCTACCTAGTCCTGTACAGAACAGCTAATCCCGTCAAGAATCGAATTACCCAGAGCTTTCAAGGCTTCTATTTGAATGCAGCACTGTGCCACATAAAATATCTTAAAGTCTACGTATAGAGAGCCGTCTACTGGGATTAGAATTTTTCTCAATAGGGACACGTCTTTCCATTGTGCATATGCTTTAAGGGGCACTAAACCCAAATCATAACGAATGGCTACTACAGGAAGACTCATTGGTGTGTTTAGAATACGTTTCCAGATCCAGCTCTCCAATACAGGAAGGTGTTCCAGAAGATCAATGGATGCATCTCAATGCCATACAGATGTTTTGGGATAAGTTTTGCTTCATAGTATCTAATCAAGGATTTGAGGGTAAAATCTACCAAACTTTGTATCCATCATTTTAATCTGACTAATGAGTTTCCCCGTGATTTTGTTTAGCCAAAGAATACTGCTCTTTAGTGAAGACCTCCTGAATACTGGGAAACACAAATAAACCAATGAGTCTACACATGGAATCAAAGAATCAACCATACTCCATCTCAATGAAAAATGTTTTGTGCGATTAGAACACCTAATTACTTTTGATTTGGAGGGATTCACTTTGAGTGAGTGTTTTCCCATGTATTCTACAAGAGAGGTAATTAAGCATTGCAGACCAACTTTACTTGTATCAAAAAGAAAAAAACTCGTCTGCATAGGCAAGCCATTGAAAATTAAGATGTAGTAATTTCGGGGGAGATCAATGAGGCTTACGCAAGGTCCGACATTATGTTAGCCAGATAAAGGTTGAATACACAGGGAGTGACAACACATCCCTGTCTGAACCTCTCTGGATAGATTCCATTGTTAGTATGACTGTATTGGAATGTAAACAAATACGTAGGTTAAGAATACCAGCTGGAATACCACAGCTGGTGAGTTTCTTCCACAGTAGCCCCCGATCCAGGCTGTCAAAGGCAGCTGTTAGGTCTATGGAAGCTCCATATAGTGCTTCATAAATACCGCTCCATGCCAGCTGCTGAATTGTATTAATTACCAAGCCGTTGAGTGAAATCCCCATTTGTCTTCTAAAACCTACCTGCTACTTGGAGAGTCTGCCAGTCCCTGAGGCCCAGGCTTCTAAATGATGTAACACAAATGAGGCAAAGATCTTGCTCTCTGCATCGAATAGCGCAATTAGTCAGTAGCGAGAAGGATTGCGTCTATTGCCTCTTTTAAATATTGGAATGATGTGAGCACTGGACCAGGTGGGCGGGAAAACTCCAGTAGCTAGTATATTAGCAACCAATATGGAGAGACTGTTTGTCCACGCTTCCCTGTCAGATTTCAGGCCCAGATTAATCGGGCCGTGGGAGCTTGGAGCCCTAGAGGAGCTGATGATATTCGGTATTGTAAAGATTGCATCTTTACCAAAATCCATCTGAAAGGGCAAATCAATATTCCACTCAAGAGTCACCGCCACTCTACTCCACCCTGGAGTGTCTGCGAAAACTTGTCCAAAGTACAGAACCCAGTCCAACTCAAAAACTCCATTTATTTGGAATAACGATTGAGGGGGCTCTCTATTATTATTTGCCAAAAGGTCGTAGAATTCTCATCTCTTAAACATAATAGCATTGCTTCTCCATCCCTCTGTTCTCTGATTGCCTTAGATTGACCCAATTTCGATGCGCCTGTCGGATTTTTCTGATTAGTTCATATGTTTCAATAGCAGAACCAACCTGTCCATGTTTTTTTTAAGTGGACTATCCTCGACGGCGCAACTCATTTCCTTGTAGCCCCCTCTTTATTATAAGCATGCTTATGATTTGCCTTAAGCGGAGTCCACCTCTACCCCCCCCCCCAAGTCTACCCTGCTCACTTTTAAGAGGTAGCTTATAACATTTCAAAATTCATTGGGTAAGAGGGTTTTATACTTCCAGGACTGGTCCGTTAAATTCAAATAGGTGTTAAGAGTGGAGTTCACCCTTGCCACCTTACCAGAGTTCCAGCGTATTAGAGTGCCTAAACCAATGGATATCAGGTCTGAGGCACGTATCGATTTAGGAGCCAACCCTCCAGGTCTCTCGGTGTGCTGCACATGATGTTAAAGTCTGCTTCTACAAGGGCGTGGTCGCCAAATGGAGTAAAATGAGCATTACATTTTGTGCAGAAAGTACCTACCCCGTCATCCACTAATATGTAATCAAGTGAGCTTGCAACATGATTTGTCCATGTGGGGCGAGCAAGGGCTTTATAACAAGCCTCATTCAAAGACCCATATCTTCCATGGTTGAAAGCCATCTTTCACCATCCTTCCTCTTAGGAGTGGTCATGGCATCCAAGCCTCTTATTGCCCAACGGCCTCCGGAACAGATACAATCGGAATTTAGATCCCCCACCCGCGCAATGTCTTTTCCAGGAGCGACTTCGAGCCATTGTTGCATTCGGGACAATATTTCTGCGAGAAATGTTTCCAAGTCATCAATCCCTTTATTTCAGTAGACGTTCACCACCAACAAATCCAGTGAAGTGACTTGACCTAAGGTGATATGGGTTGCTAACGCTCCTCTAGTAATATTAAAAGTATCCTTGACTGTAACCTCTACTGAAGATTGGGTAAGTGTTAAAAGTTCCCCAGAAGGACTACTCAAAGTGCCTTGCACTGCCAATTGGCCTGTTACTACAAAGTCATCTAATATAGGTGGTTGTCAGCCAGGTTTCTTGTTGGTTAATCGTATGGGCTAACTGTAATTTGGCCCCCAAAGCAGGTTCTGAGAACAATTGCCTGTGACCCTGAGTATGTTACGTTATTAAGATCAATTGAGTACCCATTCTACGTTCAGCGGTCTGCACAAACGTATTACTTAGTTGATGCAGTAAATAGCCACGCCCAGTTATTAGGGGTTTCAGAATGTTGGATTTTTTGTTTCAGATATGCAATAATAACGCCTTGGAATTGGATTACCCACTTTCTTGGCTTGGGACTTGTAATGTCAAACCCCAAGATTCGTAAATTATCACTTGCTTTTAGGATAGAGTCTTAGACAAATCTAGAATTAAATTCTATGATTGCTCTTTCCGTCCCATCATGTACAGCAAAATCAACCCCTTTTAAATCGCTTGAAAAAATGCCCATCAGGTTTGGGATTTTTGTGAATAATTGCAAAATCGTTGAGCGCCTCAGTGTAATTTCCTTGTTCTCTGGAAAGATGCACTGAAGCATCATTGTCAGGGGCATATCAGTTCTCTCAAGGGAGGGTATTTTAGTTATTTTGGTGGCTGTGTGTGTTCTTGTTTGATTAAAGGTATTCACCCCACCCTGAAGGAGTGGACCCTTTGGAAACCTATCTTGTTGTTCCTTGGCTAACACTCCCCAATATTCCTTTAACTGGGGAGCGGCCAGGGAAATCTGTGTTGATGCCTTCCACTGGCTTGCACCCGGGCCATTAGTTCCCCTTGTATTCTGCCCCAAAATGGGTTTTGTACCCCAGCTGCATTGGTCACTTGAGTCTACACCCAGTCCTATCTGATCGCTTCCGATCTCACAGGGAGTCATCTTCATCGAGGATAATTTCAATTCAGAAGGGATAGTTTGTCCTGAAATCTCTTTTGGGGATTCCGACCCATTTCTCGGCCCAGTTCGCATCACACAATCTTCTTGGTAGCAATTAAGGCTTCCAAGGGGAACTCCTGTTTTCATCCCAGTAGGTAGTTCCGGAATCTTTACACCATGATTTAAAGTTACTGTTGCCTCGGATCCCAATACCTGGTGTTCTGTGAAGCCTAAATCTTTCTTAGAGGATCCCTGACTCCCTGGTAGAACCTCCCGGTCCACCAATTTATCAACCACACCGGTTTTACTCTTGGGGAGGTTAGCCTGAGGGTTCTGACTTTTGGTTGGATGTTTTTTTCTAATGGTCCTGAAAGAAAGTCTCTAACAAAGGGCTGCTTAAAAAATGTAGATTAAAACTGTTTAGATTGCTTAGTGTGTATTTTTTGTACCCCCAACCTTTTTTTTTGTTACCACCATAGCTTTGTAAGCATCTACCATTTCTTGTTTTGCCTGTTTTGTTACAATGGAGGTAACTATTCTTGTGAGCCCCCTCTTCCCATTTTTGTTTGAGGTTTTCGTTATAGTCCGAGTAGGCAGCTGGAGCACCAAGTGGGCTAGTTCTTTTACAAAAATTACGTCATCCTCACTATCCCCTTCAGCCACCCCCAACATTACCCACGTGTTCTCTTCATGCTCAGATGCTGGGCTTAGAGTAGCAGACTTCCTATCTAGATTAATTGTTGGCACAGGTAATAGGCAAGGTCGAGACTCTGGGGAAACGCCACACAAATCTCCCTTAGTTATACTGCTTGGCAAAGATATTGGGCCTCATTACACGGTAGGCGGTGGACCAAGGTGTTATTAGCACCTTGGTCCATGCCGGTAAATTACCGGCACCACCTTGGAGGAAAGGGGAATTACCGGCCTATTCCAAGGTTGGCGGGGCGGTAATTCCCCCTTCCTCCATTTCCCTTCCCCATTCCCATTTTTGCCCCATAGGGCATAATGGGAATGGGGAAGGTGCTAATTACGGTACCGCAAATTGCGGTACCGTAATTAGCACCCTGGTCCCTTCGCGGCACCCTTCTTTAACAGCTGGTCTACACCAGCCGTTAAGGTCGGGTCCCGCAAAGGGACCTCGTAGTAAGGAGATAAGGGTTAACGGTCATTGGTACCATTACCGGTGACCGTTAACCCTTACTGCCTTCCGTGTAATGAGGCCCATTAAATCGTCTAATTTTTCCAATACCACATTCTAAAGCGGTGTATTGTTGGTGACGTCTGTTTTCAAACCTTCCAATAATTTCACCATAATGCATTAAACTTTATTAATCTCTATCAAAGTTTAATCCAAGGGGACCTTCCATCGTAGGTTGGTCCAAGTAGTGGATAGAGAAGGTCTATGAAGGGAGCCCAGGGTAGGGTGTGAAGCACAAAAAAACGAGCAATCGAAGTCCTGGTTCTTCGAATCATTATAGTCAGAAGTAGCATCATCTGCGGTTAAATGAAACAAATCAGAGGACTTGCATAAGGAGATGTATGCGTCTTGATTCGAAAAGGGAGAGGTATTCAACTGTGCGTAATGTTGTTTCGTGTTTGATAGTTCCACCTCATTTAATGAAGTATTTGATTGTTCTATTGGCTTAGGAAGTGAATCTTTAGGGAAGAAAGTTATTATAGTGCTTCCCGGGTCTTGGCTCTTGTTAGGACCCCTTAGAAGCACTTTGAGGCGTAGTCCCCGCCTTGCTACTTTTTAAGCTCATCATCTGTGACATTTTGGAAGACGGCAGTAAGGGTAGATTAACCACTTTCAACATTTCCTCGTCAGTTATATATAGGAAAGAAAGGCTTGTGTTCACAATGGGTTTCCCACTCTGTAACTGCATCCACAGAGTGATGAAGAAAGCTGAAAGATTGAAAGTCTGGTAAACACCACGTAAAAAAAATAAAAAAGAGGTACGGTGCGGCACATATAAGGTGTACGAGTCCTAAGTTATTGAACAACTGGTGTGCTCCAAAGCAGCTGATTATTAGGGATAATCGGACAGCTCCAAGGCACCAGGCCCACAGTCGCTGTTCAAAAAAGTCCCAATTTACGTCTAAAAGCTGACAATAGAGGCATACATTCCGTTATGAGCTTGCTGAGAGGCTGTGGGTCATCGGGTCATCTGGCCCTCGGTCGGCCTCCAAACCTCTGAGTTAAATAGCACGTAATTGTTTGTGATGTACTTGTTGAGCAGTCCAGTTCGGGGTCTGTTATGTAACTAGGGGCTTCAATGACTATTTAAGGGGGTATGAAATGCACAAGGCCACTCCTCTGCTGAACTACCTCATGGAAAACCAGCAAGTCTGAAGTCGCCAACTTCATGTTCAGAAATGATTCTACAATAATTCTTGCTTATGGGCATTTAGACTTGGATTAGTAAAACATTTAATGCATAGATCAGCTTATTGATTAAATGGGTCGAGAGCCTGAACTGCTAACAGTGTAATTGTTTTCTTGCTATTGCTGGTGGATGGTATTTTCTTCTAAAAAGGTGATCGGAGGTGGATTGCCACGTCAACAACGCTCGCCCAGATGCCCAGTCTGCCTTGTACAAGAACTTTGTTTAGAGTATGTCATTTGTAAGGAAACGCATCTTCATGGTTTTTCCTGAGTGTCTCTGGTTGTTTTAGTAACTATTCTTATTAACGTGTCACTAGGCAGAAGATTTCTTCCACATTTGTTCGATTTCCTGACATGCTTCAATTTTTTCTAACTCTGGTGTCGGGCAGTGACAGAAGGATGACAAGCTGGAATTGATTCAGGTCATGTCTGCGTCTTCTGCTGTAGATCAGGAGGCGAAAGGACTGGTGCACCTGAGCTTCAGCTACGCTTCAGGGAAAACCTCCCTACTAGGGTTACCAGAGTTGTATCTAAACCCGCCAATGCAGAGGAAGAACATTTCAGATTTTGATGGCCAGGAGGAAAAAACCTGAGTTGTAGTAAAAGGCCACTGTAGGGGAATGAAGAACATGTTGCTGGTTGTACATTTAGAGAGAGGTATTCCACATAAAAAATCAAATTAGCATTTTTGTCTGGCATACAGCAGGATACGTTAATTGACAAATTGATAGAGCAACGCTATCGTACCCTTAAACACAGAAAGTCCCAATCCAGTCTGTGCTCCCAAAAATGTTTACCCTGATAATACTATGTATTCTGTGTTACATCAAACTGAATTAAATTGGTTAATTTTAACCCACCAACAAGACTCGCTTTAAATATTGTAATTTTCTTTATGCACAAATGAGTGTTCTTGAATTAAGCACAATCCCAGTGGGGGTTTGCAAGCATCTCTGAAATCTTGCATGCGACAACTTTTGTGGCAGACTAAGTCTCAAATCTGTTTGCAAAGCCAGAACAGATGATTATCTGTGCCTCAACGGTTAATAACTAAAGGTCTGTACAAAGTGCAGCAAAAAAAATTGTACGTTTTTTAAGCAACTGTTTTTCGATGTGTCTCATTGGCAACGTTATTAAAGGATATGGGTTATTTGATTTAAAAAACTTAACCTACTGCCCATTTGACCCCATTTTTTTTACTTCATTTCTTGTGACCTACTGCGGAGGGAGACCCCCTGCAACATCCCTAATGCGCGGGTGGACTCTCCCCGACCACCTCAACCTATTCCCTTACCCCACCCCACAACACAACTATTTTTTTTTATTAAAGTGTACCATTTGACCTACCGAATTGGGTCAAAATGATGCGGTCAAATGGGACTAGGTCAAATTGGCATTAGGTCAAATTAGACAATACCTTATTAAAGGCCTGTAGGCAGTGCCATATTGCACCTTTCACAACAGTAATACAACCACGCTGTTGCTTTCAGATTTCTATTAATATATTTGTCACTTTTCAGCAGCTCCCTTGCTGAATAAAATTCCAGTAGAAAAGACATAAATACTGATTAGTGACTGCACAGAACCTCGGAAATCTTTCATTACAATTGGGAGTTTTCTTTATTTTTAATTCTCGTCTTTGAGGGCCAACATAACTTCCACCACCCCCGATGCATAATAGTGTTGAAAATGTTACAATGTTGCTATATATTGGTTTTGTGACGGCCTGTGAAGCTATTGCTTATAGATCATAATGTCCAAGATGCATTTTATGCCTGCTGCTGCTCTCATAGGTTATACCTAGAGCAATTTCAGAAAGGATTGGACCCTTTTGGATCTCAATTTATATTGTGCATATTTCCCTCTGTCTTTCATTTGTATACAGTGTTTATTTTCTACTAACTCCATAGCACATTTTCTTATAGAAGATATTGGTTTGACTTTTCATTGTTTAAGAATACATCCTCTCTAGTACAATCACTATTTAATATATTGGGTCGACAGCAAGAATGCTTGTTGGATCTTAAACCATTTGGAGGCGACTTTGAAATCAAAGAGCTCATCCTAAGGTTTAGTTCAATGTATAAAACAAAACATAATGGGCCTTGTTAAGAGTTTGTATTCAGTGGTTAATCCGCTGAATTACTGCCCAATTAGTTTACCATTACCGCCAGTTTATTATTACTGTGAGCAATAATTTCGCCGAAACTGGGCCTTTAAGTGGCAGATTTTCCTCTGCCACTTAAAGGCCCAGTGGAATGATGCTGGAAGAAAATCCTCCATCTGAAAATCAGACTTGTAGTAGCAGTAAAATCTGCAGTAATTCCATCGCCATCCAAAAAATGGATGGTAACTGAATTACCATCAGTATTTCCTTGCACTGCTGAGGCCCAATGTGCTCTAAAATGCAGCTAAAAACCTTATGGGGTATGCTTTAACATGGCCATCAATTGTGTTAGCCAGTGGCTGCATTACACATCTAATTCTGCAAAATACAGTGCTTTCTTAGAGCCGTGGTACACAACTTTCCACTTCTATGTGATGCTAGCTCATGTTTCCCCCCTCTCAACCACGGTCACAATATGGTTTGTGTCCACGACTTTCGAGTTAGACTGACATGGAGTCCAGGCATTACGTTTTTCATTGAATGAGCGTTTGACCCCCCCACCCCTTCCTCCCTTCCTCTATACTTATTAGAGGATGTTCCTGTGAAAGGGGCAGGGCTAGAGCTTGCTATGCATCTGCAATAAATCAAAAGTAATTCCAAGCACCTGAAAGTATATGCCACCCGCAGGTGACCTTCTTTTGCATGGTAAATGCCCATTCCTGCACTTCTTTTTTTCTTGTGGCTAGTGCTCCATGCAGTAACGGCACTTAATATGCACAGTAATTATGGAGCTCTATGTTTCGGTGTTGCACCTGCTATAAACCAAGTTTTCATTCCTTAGGCTGGATTACAGTTCCTCTTTTGTCTTCTAGTTCAGACCTCTCCTCCTCTTCTGCCGTAGCACCCTCCCAGGTTTCCCACCTAACCTCTGCATTAACATTCACAGTGCCCTCTTATAAGAACGGAGACTGTGTTTTTTTAATACAGTATGTTGAGCCTTCTAAGCAAGGTCCAAACGTAAAGGCGAAAGAGATGTTTCTTCAGTCTGATTATTTAGACCTTCAAAAGGTTTCCTCCAAACTGTGACTTCCATTGATCACCAGAAACATTCAGAATGCTCTGGTTTAATGGCACCTAACTCCTTGTAGTTTAAGGGTGTCGAATAAGGAAGCTGACATACAAGTGGCATGGTGGTGGTTATATATTTTTCTGTATAAAAAAGGCTGTCGCTATCGCTGTCTTCTAAAAGGGGTTTTCCTTCCGCAAAACTAATACTAAAGTGGCTGTCAAATTAAACTCCAATGTCCTGTGACACATGCTTCTATCCCTCGTGCTACAACTAAAGAATAAACTAACAGAAAGTTCCTTCTTCAGGGGAATGCTTCCCTTCTCCTGCTGCTCGAATAGCGTCCAAAAGACTGTTCTCTTGCACCAAAAATTCCAGGGGAATGACTCCCTTCCCTGGCTTGTCTGTTTCACACAGCCTTTATACAATTCCACGTCTTGGAGAATGGCTCCCTTTCCCTGGTGTCTGCAGCACAACCCGCTGTTCAGGACCAAGAGCATGACTCCTTCTCCTGGTACTGCTTGATGTAGTTCAAAAGAAAGCCATGGGGAGTCTTCAGCACAACTCCTATTTTGGGACCAAGAGAAAGACTCCCTTCTCCTGGTATTGCTTGGTACAGTTCTTTCTCACTATTTTCAGCTTGATATACACTTTGCCACTCTGGTTTCTTATTAGCAAAGCCCCATATCCTTTTTTGTTGATCACTGGACTTAATGTGGTCACTGCAACAGGGAAGTTCTCCTTGTTTGCTCAATTCTCTGTTGTTGGGGTCCCAGATCCTTCTCTGGTGGTCTGTGGTACTCTTTCCCACTGTGATGAGGAATATTTCCTCTAATGCTATCAGGTTCTGCTTTCGGGTCTCATGCCCTTTTCTGGTGGTCAGTAGTTGTCCCTTTCCCACTGTGATGAGGAAGACCTCCTCTAATGCTCTCAGTATCTGCTTTCGGGTCTTGCACCCTTCTTTGTCAGTGGTTCTCTCTTTCCCACTGTGACGAGGAAGATTTCCTCTAACGCTCTCAGTACCTGCTTTCAGTTCCCACACCCTTCACTGCTTATACCCAGTAGCAGGCTTCCACTACTGGGGGCTGGGGGGGAGAGAGCGAGAGCTTTGTGAAACCGCCTCCCTTCTTCCCTTACGGGTCTCCTGTGCCTCCCTTTCCTTGTGTGTGATCATGGTACGTCACTGGTACTGCAGGTCTTCTCTCTGTCTCTAAAGGCTTCTCGATCATTTAGACAAAACTTTTTTTTAAAGCCCAAAAAAATAAAAAATGTCAACAAAAGTTTAAGCTTACTTATGTCCCATTACCTATGGTGTCACAAAAGAAACTGTTGGGCCCAGAGCGACAGCATCAATAGCGCTCGAGCGTACAGTGCAACTTACACCGTCAGAACCATCACTTCAGATAGGGGCTGCTAGGCGCCTTCCTGGCACTAGTCCTGCTCGTTCTTCTGCCTGGGTCTTACTCCTGCAGAACTCATGGAGAACTCCCACGGCACATAACCTGCATCCTCTTCCTTCCGGTCATTTAGAGTTTAGTTTAGGAGGACTTTGTGGGACTTGCAAAGGTGATGCAGTTGCAGGTATCCTTGGGGATCTTCATAAAGCCATTGATCTGACACTAGATAATGTTGAACAAACAGGTTGCTGTGGGACTGAGTTCAGAGTTTGACTCCTATGTAGGCCTTGTGCAAAATAGATTAAGACCTTGGATAATCATGTTTTTGATCTTATTGAGCTAGCTGAGACAGGAGCACAGATTTAATGCAAAATGTCCCCAGGGGGACCCTGCCTTTTGTGCCTTAGGCAATATTTTAAGGATCTGGTGGCATATATTTGAGAAAAAAACTTTGTGTGTTCTGGCCTTAAACAGCAATGTCATAAAGGCCTGTCGGAATAGACCCCACATATCTCTTAACCATCCAGAAGCAGATTTGTTGGTAGTTCACGCTGCCAATTCGAGGGGGTACCTTCATTTATTTTGTACCCTTCCACCTGATGGGCAGTACAATATTGCTGCAATGGCCAAGAAGGTGTTCACCTCTTGCTCTGTCACTGAGGTCACTGAATGCTGCCACCACATTGAACAACGATCGTTTAGCATTATGGCAAGTGGAAATTCAATCAACCATCTTCCTGTGTAGAGTGGCAAGGCCATGAGGGAAGTTGGCAGATTGGTTTTAACTGGCCATGTATATTGTATAGACCAGCCATACTTGGGGGGATTGTAGGATGGCAACATCAGTAGTGTGAGAAACCTGAAGGTGTCTCCCTGACTTGTCCCCAGGGATCTGTCATCCAGGTGGCCAGGATACAGCCATCGCTATTGAATCCAGTTCCTGGGTGTGAGCCTGTGAGGGAGCATCACTGGGGAGTGGAAGCGGGACACTTTTGGGTGAGATGCGGTATCCCCCTTCTTATAACACCTTTTCCCCAGCCTACCACTTAGGATACTCAGCCCCCTGTAGACACCTCTGCCCCCTTTTCCAACACAAACACTTTCTTACACTACGAACGACAACAGACTAACGCTAGAGCCATTTACCTGACATGTCTCAACACAAGGGTCAGGCAGAGTCAAGCAGTTGACCAGAACACACACGCATGACTGCCCTTCCCCACAGGGATAAAAGGTGGCACACGATGAGCAAGGCAGACGGCATGCTGAAACAGCTATCCAAGCACAGCAGTTCAAGAGGAGGAGAAAGGCAGCGAGAACCAAAATAACAGCAAGGAGAGAAGCGACCTTGCCCTTTCCGACCCAGACCCACAAAGCTTCTGTGGAAGGAAGCGTAAGACTGCGAACCATTGCCAAAGTGTGTTGCAGCAGTTGTCAACGGTACACGGAGCACGCCAACACTGATAATCCGAACAGGGAAAGGTGCTTGCTACCGTGGTACCGGCCTTGACTCCACAGACGAGAAAAGCCAAGCGATTCATCGCAGCCAGTGAGTCAAGGGGAGAACCGATAGGAAACTGAACTGTGTTGAACGATTTTCGCAAATGGCAAGTTAAAGAAAGTTCACAGAACTGTTAACATTAAGGGAAAACCAGCTGCAGAGCGGTCCTGCACCACATTGGGTGCTCATTCGAGAGACTGGTTGAACCCACGTTTGTTGAAGGTACCGATACCAGAACGCCCTGGGAAAGCTGGAAGGAAAAGGTTAAAGTAGTCATAGAGGGGTCTAGTGAAACCCCCTGTACAGTTGAAAGTCTTTGGCCTACACATAATTGAAAAGCTAAGGGAGGTGAATCCTGTGTGATTGCCAAGAGTGAACCCGACAGAGGGATGCCATGAAAATGGGCGAAGTCTGAAGTCCCAATTAACAGTGTGTTGACAGCAGCGAACCCGACAGAGGGATGTCCACTGTGAACTGTTTAAAAAGACATTAAGGCTTATGAATGCCACAGGTGAAATTGTTTTCAGAAAAAGCCGTAGTGAACCGACAGAGGGAGGCTAATATTTGAGAGGGGTCTGAGCCTGGAAGAGGGGGGGATCCAGGGGTGAAAAGTCATCACCGGACATACAATTGGAAAGGAACTTTTTGTTTGTTATTGTGAACACATCAGGTCCTCGAAGGCAAGAGACTTTTTTTTTGTAGAAAAGAGACTTAAACACTGATAGCTGAAAACGGAATTGTCGCCTTGTGCTGGGAAAGCTCGAGAGTGTGCTGTGTTCAGGAGTCCCGCCTTGTTCCGTGCTCAAAACGTGGGGAAGGGAGAACCCCGGCTACCACATGCTGACTTATCATTTGTTAACACTTCTTTCTTGTAAACCCTTGCCCACACTCCTTTTGTATTTAATTGTAAGCATGGCAATATGTTTTTTAGTATATGCCTTTTTATTTGACAAGACGCCACTAGGACTGCCTTATTATTATTTGATGCTCGTAGCTTGCTCCCATCTTAGATTTAGGTTTAGATTAGGCATTCTTCCAACGTGCACATACAGTTTAATAAACACCCTTGAACTGTGATCACTTGTCTGTCTTTACTGTTGCCACCATGAGTTCCTTACAGTAGTCATGAGACCCATGCTGTTTGCAACTGTCAGATTTTTCACTTGATGGTCAATGTAAAACTGTGCACATGCACTTTCTGGGAGACAAGCTTTTGACGACAATGTGAACAATACCTTAAAATGTTGAAAAGGTCTATTCAAATGGACAGATCTTGGGTCTTGACTGCAATACAAAAGCCATTTTTCGCAAGTTTAACAGTGGAGAATCATGCTGAAGCAGCGGTACGAACAGATGGTCCTGAATCTGGTTCAGGCACATCTAATCACTGCCTTTCAATCCTATGCAAAACTGTAACTTCTTGAGACAAAACACGGCCTTTTCTGTGGCTCCTGCTTCAGCCCTGAAGAGTGAGTGCGCTGTAGGCCCTATCTGCTGGTAAAGGCGGTGTACCGTCTGTCAATGACTAGGTGACACTACAGAGGAAGCTGGCCTTTGTATTGAAAGTGATTAGTGAATTTCACATCAACCTGCTGATGCAGCTTCCAGCTTTCTTTCCCCATTCACACACATTGAAGGCAGAACGGAGAGGCTGCATAGACTTGATCCCAGCGGAGCCTTCTATCACCAGATCAGATTAATATAACATTGACAGACAGCCATGTATAGTCTTTGGGAATGTATCCAGGGACCAAACAGACCATTTTCAAGTGTAATATCACCTGCATCAAACTTTGCTATGAGGTAGTGTACAGGGCTCCCCAAGTGGATTGTGGTGCATTCTACAAGGAGTTGTACAGCTAGAACAACTTTATTGGGCTACATTCCTATCAACGAGATCTCCATGGCAGCAATATGGTCGGCTCTGCACACATACAGGAGGTACTTCTGTCTATATTAAGATGCTCAGACTGATTATCTGCTGGCAATTCTCCCCTTGTGCATTTATGTATGCTCCATCTTCCTAGGGTGGGAGGTATCCAGGAAACTGTTGTGCTTGAGTTGGACTGTTTCACTTGTACCCTAGGCATGTCACTACACGGATGTACTTGTGGTACCACAGTTAGAGGTGATGCCACCCAGCACCATGTGAGCGTCATGCAAAATCTTCCATGGTCCCAATCTGCTGGCTGGACATTTCAAAGATCACAACCAACATTGCCTGTAAGGTACATAACTTGTTCTTCTCAACCTCTTTGCTACACAGAGTAACGGCCTCATGAAGTACAATTGCTGAGATACATGACGTGTGCCTCTGCATTCTATTTTCGGTCTCTTATTTCCAAAGTACTGCATGAACTGCTACACAGTATGAGCACTCATTGGATTGATCTCTCCCTATTTCCCAATATGATCTGGTTTTCAGATGTTGAATCAGCCTTTTGACCTCCACTGGCTCTTGATCTGAGGCACAATCTTGTATGTCAGCAAAGGGCCTCAACATCCACACCCATTGCCCCCGTCCTTATCAGCCCGATGCCCGTACACTTTTGATGGCCTAGGTCTTTCTCAACAAGATGTGGGCATCTTTACAGCTGTGAAAAAAACACCTACAAGGTCTCAGGATGACAGCAAATAGAACAGCTGTGTTATTGGTGTACAGAGACAGGTGTTCACTCCCTGAAGGCCTCATTGGACCATGTTTTGTTCTTTGTTCCCATCTAGCTCCTTAACATCAAGATGGACCTGTGTAGGGCATATCTGACAGCAATTGTTACCTACCTTAATGTTGGGTCTTGATTGTCACTCTCTTGTACCCAGTTGCCAAGAGAACCATTAATGAGGTGATATATATACCGAGGCGGTGGGCTGACCCTGCAGGTAACATCTCTGCCCAATTTAAGGGCACAAGCGAAACAATGGTCCCTTAATGCGAGAGATGGTGCCGTTACCGACGGGGCCCTCGCCGAGGTGTATATTGCCATCAGCACCCATGGAGTTCCATACGCGGGTGCTAATGGAGTGCATAAAAAAAAGAAAAACTTAACTTGCTGCCATGCTGTGGTTCCAAAGTCTGTTTTCAACATTGAAAACTGACTTGGGGAAAACAAGGCATGGTGTTGGCTCGCACACCAAGGTAAACTTCTTTTTTTTCCTTTTTAAGTTACACACTTTTAGCACCCATGTAGGAAACTACATGTGTGCTAAGAGGTGAAGGGGCGGGGAAGGGGGAGGGGGGAAGCAAAGGGGGCGCTGACCAGTAGCACCCAGGCTGCACGGAGTGCAGCCTTGTACCATTCAATACAGTCCGTGTTCGGAGCATCCCGATTGGCCAGCGTCCCCTTTCAGGATGCTAATGTTCTGGCAAGAATATCTCCACACGCCTGCCCTCCTTATCCTTGGTGGGAGTAGAATGTGATTTGTTAACCCTTACTCAAAATCCTTTTAAAATAATTTCTTCAGTGGACCTCAAATTGGTGACGTGTGACATAGTCGCATGGTGTGAACCACATCTGACCCTCAGAGTGTATTTGGGGATCAGTGTGCTAGCCCACCATGTGAGGTAATCCCTGGGTGAGGACCTCAGTGGATTCCGCAGTCCCTCCATGCACCTTTGAAGCATCACGTATCCGCAGATCAGGCCTCTTTAATGCTCAGCTTTTACAGGGAGCTTGGGGTGAGGGCAAGGGAAGACACCTCTGTTTCCCTGCCCAGACTGCTAATTGACAAGAGCCACTCCCTTACTGCTGTCTGTTTAAGTACTCTTTCTTCTTGGGATTCACAATCAAGCCCTTGCTTGGATTGGATCCTACCTTGCACCTCGCCAATTCTCTGTCTCCTGGAGTAACAACACCTCTCAACTCGCCCCTCTAACTGTTGGTGTTCCGCAAGGCCCTGTCTTGGGTCTGCTCCTCTTTACACTCTACACGTCTGCTCTTGGGACACTAATCTCCCTTGGGCTCTCGCACCAACTCTTTGCGGACGACAACCTAATTGTCTTCTCTTTTCTTGAACTCTCCTCTGATCTCTCTATCAAAATTTGCAAATGTGTCTCTGACATCAGAGGGAGTACAAAGCCATCCAATATTTATTGACAAGCTCTACCAAAACAGAGGTGCTTGTCTTCCCTGTCAAAAGCTCACTCACATCTCTTCCTACCCAGTTCCCACTCGACACTCTCCCCTACTCTTCTTCAGCTTGAAGCCCTGGAATCATCTAGGACCCTTCTCACACCTTCTATATCCAAATCTGGCGCAGCAGTTTGCCTTAACCTCCAAAGTAATAGGAAAATCAGGCACCCCCTTCCTTTCAATACTGCCAAACATATCTTAACCACTCTTGTCTTCTCCAAACTGGACTACTCTGCCAGCAGGCTCTTTGGTCTACCCAACTATGCTTTCTGTCCTCTCAACAAGATCATTAACTTCGATACCAGCACTCTCTTTGAACTTCGTCACTTTACACATGCTTACTCATACTGTTACTAGGCTGGATGGCTGATGATGCAAAACAGGACGAGATTTAAATTTCTTATGCTGGTTCACAAATCTATCCACAGTAAGGCCCCACTGTATCTATCCAACTCTACAAGCCTTCTTGTAATCTCTGTTCTGCCTCCTCGGCTACCCTTGTTGCTCCTCAGCCCCCTCCTGTGCTTCCGCTCTTTCTCTCTTCTTGCTCCACTTGCATGGAATTCTCTTCCCCTGGACATTGGAGAAACAGTCACATGGATTTGTTCAAAACCAAACTAAAAGACTACCTCCTCGCATCACAGTTACCCTCTTAACCTGCCTATCATTTGCCTGCAAGCTAAACATTTTCCCCTCACATCTAACTTGCCTCTCTCCCTCACTTCCTCTGCCTCCACCCATCATGGTCACATCCTGATCACAGCTGGCCGTACCGCCTACCTGCATTTAAAAATGTCCAATGTTCGATGTCCTTAATCGACATATAGGAAAAAGCAGTGGATGGGTATCCCCTACTTCGCTGACTTTGAGGAAGCAAAATCGTAGTAAACAAGAGTCAAGTCAGCGGAAACCAAAATATTAATTCACTTCAAGGACATCGTCCTACCGTTAAAGAGATAGAAACAGCACTGCTGGTCATAAGTCAGATCACCATACGTCAATCAACACATGATAAAAGATAACATGTTTATTAAATTTCTTATAAATGTATTTCAAAAAGTTTAAAAAGGGATTAAATAGTCTACAATACTTGTGCAATACACGAAATTGTATCGTACAATTAAAGAGATAAAGAAATAAAGTGCAAACTGCGGTAAAGTGCTAGTGCCAATTGGGAACCTCGAGGTGATATCAACGGGAAATAAATCGATCGTAATAAATCCCGATGATAAACATAAGGATGACTGGAGGGTATCCCTAGATGAGTGAAGGGGATCACTCGACCGGGGAAACCCACAGTGACCCAGAAATAATTGGAATGTGTAAATAGAAAATGTCTATTAATAACACATTCCACACAATGCAAAGAGTCAAAATCGAATCGATTATAATAATCAGCAAACAAGAGGACCAATAGCTAGAAAAAACTCAATACCAGAGTAAAAACACATCTAAAACATATACACATAGTAATACAAGTTAGGGATGCTATGTGTCAACTACTACAATGTCATGCAAAAGGTGGTTAATAATAAAGAAAGCATGGCATTATTCAAAGTTTGTAGTTTCGATGGAAGAAATACATCTTGCGGAACAAAGCAGATGAAATCGATCTTCATCAGGACAAAGCATTCCCATAAATTGGATCTTTTCTGGGTCATTCATCATCATCTTAATGAACATACTCAGATTAAGGTGAAAACATTCACATATGTAATAGGACACGACGAGAAGTTGGTCCCATAATCTCTACCCAGGAGGGGGCTGGTCCGAAAAGCCTGTCAATAAGTCCAGGAAATAACGGCTCAGCCACACCAAAGGAAGATCTTAAGAAAAATCAGATCTCTGAATATGGCCAATCATACACATGATGGTGATTAACGCTTATAGATATAGCGTTCAATAGCTTACAATGACAGAAGTCTCTGTCAGGAGTAGGGCTGCAATAGAGGTTCTAATTAAGTCAATCCGTGTCGAAGAGATGGACAACATATCTGGAGTTCCCAAACATCTGAAGTACGACCTGGACATGCAGGAACGAGCACCGACTCGACTCGCGCACGAGAAAACCAGAAGTGCCGTACTCCTGATTATTATAATCGATTCGATTTTGACTCTTTGCATTTTGTGGAATGTGTTATTAATAGACATTTCCTATTTACACATTCCAATTATTTCTGGGTCACTGTGGGTTTCCCCAGTCGAGTGATCCCCTTCACTCATATAGGGATACCCTTGAGTCATCCTTATGTTTATCATCGGGATTTATTATGATCGATTTATTTCCCGTTGATATCACCTTGAGGTTCACAATTGGCACTAGCACTTTACTGCAGTATGCACTTTATTTCTTTATCTCTTTAATTGTACGATACAATTTCGTGTATTGCACAAGTATTGTAGACTATTTAATCCCTTTTTAAACTTTTTGAAATAAATTTATAAGAAATTTAATAAACATGTTATCTTTTATCATGTGTTGATTGACGTATGGTGATTTTACTTACGACCAGCAGTCCTGTTTCTATCTCTTTAACGGTAGGACGATGTCCTTGAAGTGAATTAATATTTTGGTTTCCGCTGACTTGACTCTTGCTTAATCGACATACATCCACTTATATATTGTTCCTGATGACTGTTCCATTTACTCCCCTTCAGAACCTGGTCAGAATGTTCCCTCAAACTTACCCATTGTAAGAAGCTCACAACCTACCATCAAATCTGATTTATCATCTATTGTATGTTCTTTTGTGATCAAAAGACCATTGTTCCTTCTGTATACATACATATATATATATCAATAACCCCTAGTGCGCATCACATTCCTCACCCTAACAGCCCAAGTCATGCAGTCACCTTCACCATCTTACATAGGGATTCCAAACCTACCAGTTGATAATCTTTGGGCTCTGTGGCACCTGATCACATGCAGACACCAGTGCCTTCCAGGCAAAGAGCCACATTGTTAATTGAGCTAGACATTCAAAGGGAGATCTGTCCAGCATGCTGTGGAACCAGAAGACAGAGCTCAAGAGACAGAATATCACACACTGTCACGCTTCACCCCAGTTACAGCGAAGCTGGCAGGCAGAGCCCTTAGTTCGCAACATCCCTGCATCCTGTGGGGAGACGTTTAAGCAAGAATGCTTCTGTTTGACTTCAAAATTGTTACACAACCTCTTTATGGCTTTGGTTGCTGCTGAGGGGACGCTCATTAAACAATATGATCAACAGGAGAATGGCAATCAGGAACAGAGGAAAACCCTTAAGAACTCTAAGGTCACACCTGTGCAAATAAGATTGAAAAGTGGGAACAACCAATCAGTCAGATTTGAGAAAGCAGGAAGTGCCGCCAGTGGGATAGAGTGAACAAAGAAGGAACACAACGTCCACATTAAAGTTCTGAATACTTGAGGGCATGCCACAGATTGGTCTATCCATGGGGAAGCAGATGAGAGGCAAGAGTCTGTCTCTGAGAGGACCAAACCAAGGGAGAGCATTAGATCTTATTACAGATAGCCAAACCAGGGGGGAAGTCCAATCCAGGGGGAGAGACGGCACCTGAGAGAGGACCACACCCTGGGAAAGACTAGAAAGAGGCGCTTGAGAAAAAAAAGACATGCATATATTGGGCTATAGGTCATATTCTGAAAAGATGTCAACAAGTTCATCACAGAAACTCATGAAAGAGGAGGAGAGAGAGGAATGTCTGCTGGGGGCTAGATATCAGACACTGCCAGAGGCCAGACCCCATGGAGATGATTCCAGGCACCTATTGTAGCTTGTAGGGGTCAGAGAAGGATTAGCGGGCCTGCTTAGAGTTATGCCTCAGACACTGGCAGTGAAAGAGTGACCGGAGGGCCTGTGGAGAGCAATTTTCCAGACAGTGTTAATAGACTTGGCCCTGGCGGGAGGCTTATGGCTGGTCAGTTAAGACAGCAAAGTGATCTAAACCCTTGCTTATAGGAATGTTTGAAAGGTATCCGCCTAGGAGGGCAACTCGTGGTTAGAGGGTGAGAATATCTAACTCAAATAAGCTATATGAGAAATGCTTGACGCTGACCCAGGAGTATGACCCATGGCTAGAGCGTAATAATATCAGAGCATGATCTGTACCCTAACATAAGAGGGAAGAATTACTTTCTACTAGAAGGAGCATATTCAATTGGGTGAAATAACTGTGAGTGAAGCAAAGAAGCGCATGGGAGCTATGACCGTACCTTAATGTAGGGAATCCTTGAACTACCGGGGTTCTGTAGGAGTAGGGCCTCTGAATTGCAGGGGTTTATCATTGTAGTGTAGTAATGCACATGTAGCTTATGTAGCTGTAGTGTGAGTCTCAGACACAAATGCAGATATGCGCAAGGCACATGGTTGCCAATGCATAAGGCGCATGCATTATGGAAAATGCACAGAGCACAGAAATGCAGAGCACATGTTTAAAAGTGCATATTATTTCAGGATATTTCAATTGACTGATTTGCATTAAGACTAATACTAATATATTAACATATTAATCCAATCCCTGTAACATGTCCCTTAAAGGGACAGTTCACTCTAAAATATTATTGCATACAAAGATGGCCCATAATCAAAAATATATATAAAATATTTTTAAACAAAAATCCCTATGTAAAGCTTTGAGCAAAACAGGCTCAAACTCAAATATTTCAAGCACTAGGAGGCATCCATTTTGTGAAATGGATAAGCCTCCTGTGCTTCTGTTAAGCTATGCCCTTGCGGCACTTAAGAAGCAAAAGCCAGCCAGCTTTAATAAACAAAAGCTACGACTGGGTGGCTTTTGCTCCATTATTGCCGGAGACCAGAGAATGCAGGCATGAAGGCTGCATGTAAGTAAGTGCTTATTTCTTTTCTCTTAACCAAGCACTGCAAATATAAATACAACCTTGTTGGATTTATAAAAGCTGCGGTTTTCTTTCTAAGTTTCCCAGGCTCCCCCGGGCTGGAGGAGCCCGGGAAACTTAGAAAGAAAACTGCAGCATTTATAACGTATTTATGTTTGCGGTGGCTTCAGCTTTGAGTCTCCTGGGCTCTCCCGTGTTGGGGGAGCCCAGGAGACTCAGAGCTGAAGCCACCGCAAACATAAATACAATGTTGTTGTATTTAAAAATGCTGCGGTTTTCTTTCTAAGTTTCTTGGGCTCAAAACTTAGAAAATAAATATTTAAGAAATACAACTGCGTTGTATTTATGTCTGTAGCGGCTTTTACTTTGATTCTCCTGGGGTCCCCCGACACGGGGGAGCCCAGGAGACTCAAAGCTGAAGCCACCGCAAACATAAATACAACGTTGTTGTATATAATAATGCTGCGGTTTTCTTTCCAAGTTTCTGGGCCTGAGGAGCCTGGGAAACTTAGAAAGAAAACCACAGCATTTTTGAATACAAAGTTATTGTATTCATGATTGTGGTGGCTTCAGCTTTGAGTCTCCTGGGCTCAAAGCTGAAGCCATCGCAATCATAAATACAACAACGTTGTATTTGTAATTGCCATGCATTTGCTTGTAGGCAATTCGAAGCAATAATGAATAATTTGCCGGCATCCGGCAGAGTTTTCATAATTGCTGCAAATTTCTTTTCTAGTTTCCCACACGGGAAACTAGAAAAGAAAGTGACAGCAATTATGGAAACTCCGCCGGCAGCTGGCGAAGAATTTATAATTCCTCTGCCTTTCATTTTACATTTTCTGTGCTTACCTGGGCTTGGGAAACACCGAAAACTTCAAATGAAAGTAAAGGCAGCCTCCCCCATGTTCAGCTCTGCTCTGGCTGCAGTAAGCAAAAGATCCCAGTGCAGCACTTTTGCTCCTTTATTAGTGCCGCCAAGGCAGAGCTTAACATGAACAGAGGAGGCTGCTTGAAATTACAAAATGGATGCTCCCATGTAAACACTTTGAGCCCCGTTTGCTCAAAAGTTTAAATAACAACTTTCTTTAAAAAGACGTTTAATATATGTTTTTGATTATTGCCCATCTTTTGGGACAATAACATTTTAGAGTGAACTATTACTTTAATAATATTTGGTGCAAATTAGTCTATGTGGAAATGACCTGAAAACGATTTTGGAAAATGCATGGTGCTTTGTAAAACGGAATTCAAATGTGTTCGTGCAGTGAGTTAAACAAATATGAAGTTCCGAGCTGCTGAGGTGAAGCATTGTGAAATCAGGGTACGGAAAAATAAATGTTACATTTATTTTTCAGAAATGCAGTTAGTATAATGGGAAAATACACATAGCAGATCGGGTGATGTGTATTGTTCTAGATGGGGAGGTATTGTATTGACTGACAGGAGAACCTATTAAAAAGGCTGTGAGTGGGTGTAGGTGGATCAGACATCGTCAGACACTGCACTGAGAGAGATGGTGGAACAGGGGGCAGACTTAAAAATAGAGCTCAGTGCTGGCAAACTGCCTGGTGCCGTAGCAGTCCTTATCTGAGTGGCTGACCCTGAGTGGGACAGGTGAAAAAGACTAATGGGGATTCCCATGTGCAGCTGAGCCAGAAATATCACCAGCAGATCTTGGTAAATATAAGTCTAAAGTGAGGCGTTGTTGGTTTGTCTGTCGCTCAGTTAGTCAGCAAGAAAGGTCATTTCATTTTAGGTGCTGTGGATGTTAAATGTGCATGCAATTTTACAAGTATATGAATGCCATAGCTGTTTTGTTTTCTCTTTCCTCAAAGTGTATTTCTTTCCAAGTCCCTCGCTTTCAAGGTCGGATGGTAAGACTGGGCACAGCTTGTTCTATTTTGAAATGTGCCATTGCTCATTGCAGTACATTTGCACTGTAATACCGGACGCATGCATAACTGTTGCCATGTGTAAACTGCACGTTTATCTGTTACGATAAAATAGAATAACACATTAAAAAGTCACTTGGTGTTCTGGTGAATTTTTGCGGCAGTCAGTCATTTTATTTGATCTACACAAAGAGATGGGTGTGACCAGAAATAAGTAACTGCTGTGAACCATCTAGCTAGAAATTGAATGGATGTGCAGTATTTCAATTTGTTTGTTTTATCATTTTGAAACTCAGCCAGAAGGGCATATTGCAGTATTGTATATAAAATACTGCGCGAAGGAGGTATAAGATATGTACCCAGAGTGTATCAAGTCCAGTAGTCTGTTATGGTGAATGGCCCTGGTAAAAACAATTGTTAGCTTATATTCTGAAAATAGTCTCACCACAATAGAAATATCCCAATGTATTACCACAATATACCACTCTTTATCACCATAATAAAAAATACCACAAAGTTGTGTATAACCCCAAAATATATCTGACATATTTGGTCCGTTGGCCATCGGGAAACTTTAAAACAGTTACTGGGTGTGGCATTGCATTCTAAGCATAGCCATACAGTAAACTTATTAATTGAATTAGTGCTGTGAAGTGGTGCAGTACTGTGTGCTCATTTGACTCACACAATAGTGTCACCATGTTCCAAATTGAGGCTGAGTTTTCTGAACTAGCAAAATATCTTGAGGCAAAACCTTTTGCCCATGCAGTTTGGTCTTCAGAAAATGAAACAATATGTAATGACAGAATTACCAGAGAGGTAGGAAAAGAGGCACTTGAAAACATCTTTGATGAAAGTAGCATTGTGCATGTATGCCTCATGAGGCTATTCAGAGCATCAGATCGCAAGGAGACGAAAACTTAATTATCAGATTGTGCGTAAAGTTGTGTTTTTTATTGCATAGATCCCTAAAGATGCAGGGAAATGACACTGAAGTGATTAGCAAGTTACAATGCTGCTTGGACAATGCATGCAATCAGGTGCAGCAGTTAAAAGTAGAATTGGCTCAGAAAGAGAAACAATTTAATGAGAGTGAGCAATAATTAATGCACTTGAAAGGGGTGTAGATTAAATAAGACAGGACAAAGATGCTGCCATTTTGGAAATACAAACCCTTGGAGAACATAACATGGAAAAAGACTAAGGGGGTAATTCAAAGAATTTAGCGTACAAGTGGTGCACGCGGCTTGCGCACAGTGTGCGCGTGCGCCGAAATCCATTTCCGCGCACAGCGTATTCATGGATTTCAGCTACCAAAACCAGCCGTGGCGCACAGTGGCGCAGCGACCCTGCAGCAGCTCCAGTTACGCCCCCAAGAACGCCCCTCGCACAGGGAAAAGCCATCAAAATCCCCAAACCAGCGCAAAGGGCTGCGCTAACCCTGTACCAGCATGGCAAGTGGGGTACGTGTATTACTGGGGTTTGCGGGAAGTTTCACACGCGATTGGTCCTGTGCGAGCGGGGTACGTGCATTTCAGGGGTGCACGGGAAGTTACACACGCGATTTCAGCAGGCTACTTGTATTTCAGCGGTGCGCGGGAAGTTTCACACGAGATTTCAGCAGGGTACGTGTATTTCAGGGGTGCGCGGGAAGTTTCACACGCGATTTCAGCAGGGTACGTGTATTTCAGGGGTGCGCGGGAAGTTTTACACGCGATTGGCCTGGGTACGTGTATTTCAGGGGTGCGTGTGAAGTGTTACACGCGATTCCAGCAGGGTATGTGTATTTCAGGGGTGCGCGGGAAGTTTAACACGCGATTGGCCTGGGTACGTGTATTTCAGGGATGCGCGTGAAGTGTTACACACGATTTCAGCAGGGTACGTGTATTTCAAGGGTGCGCGGGAAGTTTCACATGCCATAGGCCCTGTGCGAGTGGGGTACGTGTATAACTGGGGTTCACGGGAAGTTTTACCCGCGATCTCAGCAGGGTACGTGTATAACTGGGGTTCACGTGAAGTTTCACACGCGATTGGAGCATGGTACATGTATTACGGTGTTCGCGGGAAGTTTCACACGCGATTTCAGCAGGGTACGTGTATTTCGGGGGTGCCCGGGAGTCCTACACATGATTTGGCAGTGTGGGTCCTCCCAGGTGTTCCCTGTACACCCTCCACGGCCCACACCACAGGGGACTACCCTGCACCCCTGGTCATGTCCCGCAGGCAGCCCACCCAACATGGGCATGCCCCCCAGCAAAGCCACATGTCTCCTTGCACTACTGATCACCAGCTCATGTGCCCTTGCACCCCCCAGCAGTGCAGGGCACCTGCCAGCAGGACCCCACTCATGTCCCCTTGCACCCCCACCCCCCAGCAGTGCGGGCACCTGCCAGCAGGCCCCCACTCATGTCCCCCTGCCCCCAGGTCATGACGATCCTCAGTCATGGCCCTTATGGCCAGCGTCTCCAGCCCAAAGACTCAACCAAGTATTGCATCCACCCACAAAGAAAAGGCAATTACATGATACAACCCCAATGGCAAGTATGTAAATGAACACATGTCCGTCACACACACACAATGATTGCAAGTGAATGTTAAAACCCATATCATGACATGCATGAAACCAATGAGATAATACCACACATCGAAGTCTGAAGAAAAAAATGTATTAAACACAACATGAATGTAATGAAAATCAAACAAACAACAATGGTAATAAAAAAAGAAAATCTGCATGTCCCTGAAAAACTGAAAAACAAGAAATCATAATTCAAAGAAATCCAAAGGAAATGGTGTCCAAAGTCACAGTCCAACAAAGCAAATCCAAGGAAAAAAAGAAAAGTGAAAACCATTGCTCCATGGTGAAATAAAAAAAAAAGAGAATAATCCAATGGTGAACTATATACAGATGAACAATCCAGGGTCCATGAGCCCAACTGAAGAAATGAAACCTATCAAAAGTACTAACTAATAAAAAACTATATACAGAAACGTGGTGCATTGTCCAAGCGCAACCAAAATAAAGAAAAAACAAAAGGAAACCTAACACTATCTAACTATATACAATGGCGGCGGGCAAGTCCAGCAGCTCACTCTGTGGTGTCCCGGGCCAGGGCATCATCGAACACCATGTCGATGTCCCGGAGGCGGGCCTCTGTCCTGGCCCCTAGGTCTCGCAGGGAGGCACTCATGGCCTGTTCCCTGCGAGTTGCCTCGAGACACTCTGCCCACCTCAACGCCCGACGCATGGAGTTCTCCGCCCTGACCATCGTGAGGCGCGCCTCTTCCACCTGCCGCCGCTCCGCACCTATCTGCTGGCCCAACCGCAGCCACACGGAAGACACTCCCATTCCTGGGTCCTCCTGCCCTATGGCCGATGCCTGCCCCTCCGATGTTGATGGCCCCGAGCCATCATTGCTCCCACCTACAGTCTGCTCCTGCTGCGCTGTCCATGTGCCCTGTCCGATGGTGCCTGCACATCCTCCATCTGCTGGTCTCCAGTTGTGGTGTCCACCCCTGCTGGACCACCAACTCCCGACTGTGGCAGGGATGGGATCTCCACCAAGCTGGCTGTGTTGGTCAGGCCAGGTCCACAGGGGGCCCTGGTGGAATCTGGGCTGGAAGACGATGTGGAGGACGACCGGCGCATAGCCTTCACAGAGGAGGAGAGGTCCGCCAGAGTGCGCGTCACATGTAGGAACCCACCGACCAGGGCCCCTCCCAGCAGTGCCACGTCACGACGCTGCTCTTCGTGATGGCGTGCGTTCTCCGCCCAGGAACAACGCACGTCATCACGAATGTCACGCGTGCGCAACGCGACACCCACCAAGACGGATCCCATACGGTCACGGGACCCCTCACCCGCAGGTACTGGAGAGGCAGGTGATATGGCACTCTCCCCTACCTGCGGACAGGCCTGGGACAGGGCCTCCCTGCTGGTGCATGATGGTGCAGTCACAGGGTCAAGGACAGCGACATGCACAGGCCCCTCCGCGGTGACCTGTGCTGCCTCCTGACCCTGGCCCTGGACTGCACCACTTGCACCAGTGGTACTACCCCCACCAGGCCCCATGTGCGGCTCAGTAGCGGGCTCTCCCTCCTCTGTGGAGACCACCAACCTGGATGTCTCCACACCGTCTTCCGCCATTGGAAGCCCCTGTGGGGGCTCACCCGGCCCTTCCGCCACAGCTGTTGTGGCAGACGCGGCACCAGCCCCCTCGCTCCCGGATGATGGTAATTCCTGGGAGGGTGGCTGGGTGGGCCTTGCGTCGCCGCCCGGTGGAGGCATCCCCGCCGCTTGGCTCCACAGCGCCGTCTCCGCCCTCTTCTTAATTTGACGCTGCGTAGAGGGAGACATAGAACACAAGCATCAGGGTACAGCACAAAATACCCTAGACAGGAAGCAATAACACATGAGTGGCACTGTCAAATGTCACTTCCATCCTGTCCTTCCACAACACATGGGTCAATGCATGCAACACACATGCAGAAACACTCCTGGCACCTGCAATCAACATCAACACTCATGTGCAAGGTCCCCTGTAAACCAAGAAGTTGCCTTCAAAGTCACATGCATCCATGGCGTTTCAAAGTCAAACGCACACTCCTCTGGCGCACACACACACACACGTGCACCATGCATGTATATGACATCAGCACCCATTCCTCATCCCCCCTCCATGTCCAGGAACAGAGACTGGCATGCTTTCAGGTGTGCATTCTGCATAGAGGTCCCCATGTTGCATTAAAACACATGCACCTACCATGTGGTTCACACATAACTGGTTCCACATGCATGACCATGATGTCCCTGCACACACACATCCATACATGGCCTATGTCACACATGCAGGCAAGTATCAGACTACCAGCACACTGCAACATGCCCTGTCTCACACAGCAATGCTTGGCCACTTACCGCTCAACTCCAGACGGGTCTGCCTCCGAAGGATCTGGCCGTGGAGCACTGGGCCTACGCATTCCAGGACCCTCATCTGGATGTTGCTCAGGCTGACCCGGCCCCCCTCTGCGAGGCGCCGGGCCTTGTTGAGGGTCCTGGACCTGAAGTCCTCCCAGCGCTTCTTGACATGTTGGTAGTTGCGGGTTGCCACCCCCTCCGCGTTGATGGCAACCACTGCGTCATCCCAGATCCTCTCCCGTCCTTCCTTGTTGGCGCGTCTTGTTCCGAAGAGGGCATCATAATGCCCCAGGACATGCTCCACCAGGACACCAACTTCGGTGGCAGTGAAGCTGGTGGCCCTCTGCCTCTCTGGCTGGGGGTTGCCAGTGGTGCCAGATGGAGATGTGCCCGACATGGCAACCCCAGAGGCAGGAGTGTGTGGGCAACTGGGTCCTGGGGCTGGGCTGTGGAGCAATGGAATCCCAGTCGGGAGTCTTCTGTTCCAGCAGGGGTGGACACAGCAACTGGACCCCTGCAGATGGCTGATGTGCAGGCACCAAATAGCAGGGCACGTAGGCAGCAGGCAGACAGGCAGCAGCAGATGGCTGGTGGGAGCGTGCTCTGGACTCTTGGGGGCAGGAGCGTGGTCTTCCGTGTGTGTACGCATGGCCAGCTTGATACAGAGTAATTTGGCACGTGAAAATCTTGCACGTCAGCGTGTAATTCGAGGAAAGGCCCTTAGCCCGTAAGCATGTCAGCACACGTACGCGATATCATTGGACCAAAGGCCCTTAGCGCGTAAGTGCGTCTGCGATGTATTGTGCACAGGCGTTGCCCTTTCACGTGTAAAACTTTCCGCGCACCCCTGAAATACACGTACTCCCTTGAACAGGGCCCTTTCGCGTGTGAAACTTCACGTGAACACCGTAATACATGTACCCTGCTGAAATCGCGGGTGACACTTCACGCGAACCCCGTAATACACGTACCCTGCTGAAATCACGGGTGAAACTTCACGCGAGCCCCGTAATACACGTACCCTGCTGAAATCGGGGGTGAAACTTCACGCGAACCCCAGGAATACACGTACCCTGCTGAAATCGCGGGTGAAACTTCACGCAAACCCCAGGAATACACGTACCCAGCTGAAATCGCGGTAGAAACTTCACACAAACCCCAGGAATACACGTACTCCGCTCAACAGGGCCCTTTCGCGTGTAAAACTTCACGCTGTACCCCAGAACTACACGTACCCCGCTCGCTCGCACAGGGCCAATATTCCTGTGGTTCGCGGGAAGTTTCACACGCGATAGGCCCTGTGCGAGTGGGGTACGTGTATTACTGGGGTTCGTGGGAAGTTTCACACGTGATAGGCCCTGTGCGAGTGGGGTACGTGTATTTCAGGGGTTTGTGGGAAGTTTCACACGCGATTTAGCTGTCAGAGAGGGTACGTGAATTTCGGGGGTGCGCGGGGAGTCCTACACGTGAATTGGCAGTGTGGGTCCTCCCAGGTGTTCCCTCTACACCCTCCACGGCCCCTGCAGGCAGACTACACCACAGGGGACTACCCCGCACCCCTGGTCATGTCCCGCAGGCAGCCCATCCACCATGGGCATGCACCCCAGCCAAGCCACCTGTCCGCTTGCACCACTGATCACCAACTCATGTCCCCCTGCACCCCCACCCCCCAGCAGTGCGGGGCACCTGCCAGCAGGCCCCCACTCATGTCCCCTTGCACCCCCACCCCCCAGCAGTGCGGGGCACCTGCCAGCAGGTCCCCACTCATGTCCCCTTGCACCCCCACCCCCCAGCAGTGCAGGGCACCTGCCAGCAGGCCCCCACTCATGTCCCACTCATGTCCCTTTGCACCCCCACCCCCCAGCAGTGCAGGGCACCTGCCAGCAGGCCCCCACTCATGTCCCCTTGCACCACCACCCCCCAGCAGTGCGGGGCACCTGCCAGCAGGCCCCCATTCATGTCCCCTTGCACCCCCAGCAGTGCAGGGCACCTGCCAGCAGGCCCCCACTCATGTCCCCTTGCACCCCCACCCCCCAGCAGTGCAGGGCACCTGCCAACAGGGCCCCACTCATGTCCCCCTGCACCCCCACCCCCCAGCAGTGCGGGGCACCTGCCAGCAGGCCCTCACTCATGTCCCCTTGCACCTCCACCCCCCAGCAGTGCGGGGCACCTGCCAGCAGGCCCCCACTCATTTCCCCTTGCACCCCCAAACCCCAGCAGTACAGGGCACCTGCCAGCAGGCCCCCACTCATGTCCCACTCATGTCCCCTTGCACCCCCACTCCCCAGCAGTGCAGGGCACCTGCCAGCAGGCCCCCACTCATGTCCCCTTGCACCACCACCCCCCAGCAGTGCGGGGCACCTGCCAGCAGGCCCCCACTCATGTCCCCTTGCACCCCCACCCCCCAGCAGTGCAGGGCACCTGCCAGCAGGCCCCCACTCATGTCCCACTCATGTCCCCCTGCACCCCACCCCCCAGCAGTGCGGGGCACCTGCCAGCAGGCTCCCACTCATGTCCCACTCATGTCCCCCTGCACCCCCACCCCCCAGCAGTGCGGGGCACCTGCCAGCAGGCCCCCACTCATGTCCCCTTGCACCACCACCCCCCAGCAGTGCGGGGCACCTGCCAGCAGGCCCCCACTCATGTCCCCTTGCACCCCCATGCCCCAGCAGTGCAGGGCACCTGCCAGCAGGCCCCCACTCATGTCCCCTTGCACCCCCACCCCTCAGCAGTGCAGGGCACCTGCCAACAGGCCCCCACTCATGTCCCCCTGCACCCCCACCCCCCAGCAGTGCGGGGCACCTGCCAGCAGGCCCCCACTCATGTCCCCTTGCACCTCCACCCCCCAGCAGTGCGGGGCACCTGCCAGCAGGCCCCCACTCATTTCCCCTTGCACCCCCAAACCCCAGCAGTACAGGGCACCTGCCAGCAGGCCCCCACTCATGTCCCACTCATGTCCCCCTGCACCCCCACCCCCCAGCAGTGCGGGGCACCTGCCAGCAGGCTCCCACTCATGTCCCCCTGCACCCCCACCCCCCAGCAGTGCGGGGCACCTGCCAGCAGGCCCCCACTAATGTCCCCTTGCACCCCCACACCCCAGCAGTGCAGGGCACCTGCCAGCAGGCCCCCACTCATGTCCCCCACAACATGTCATCACGATCCACAATCATGGGCCTAATGGCCACTCAAATCCCAACCCACGCCACCCCAGTCGAAACACACAACCAAGTATTACATACACCCCACATTGAAATCCCCATCACATGAAACATCCCAAATGGCAAGTATGCACATCAATACATGTCCATCACACACACACAATGGGTGCAAGTGAATGAGAAAACATGCATCGTGACATGCAGGAAACCAAGGAAAGCATACCACACAATGAAGTATCAAATAAAAATGTATTAGACACAAAAGCAAGGGAATGAAATGAAATCACACAATAATGTAAATAATAAATAAAAAGCAACTGGGTCCTGGGGCTGGGCTGTGGAGCGATGGAATCCCAGTCGGGAGTCTTCGGTTTCAGCAGGGGTGGTCACAGCAACAGCACCCCTGGCTGACGTGCAGGCAGCAAATGGCAGGGCACGTGGGCAGCAGGCAGGCAGGCAGCAGCAGTTGGCAGGTGGGAGTGTGCTCGGGGCTCTGGGGGGCAGTAATTCGGCCTTCTGGGCAGGAGCGTGGTCTTCCGTGTGTTTTCGCGTGGCCAGCTTGATACGGAGTGATTTGGCACGTGAAAATCTTACACGTCAGCGTGTAATTCGATGAAAGACCCTTAGCGCGTGAGCACGTCAGCGATTTCATTGGACCAAAGGCCCTTCGCGTGTAAGCGCTTCTGTGACGTGAGGCGCGGGGGCGTGCGCGGGCGTTTTCCCCGTGACGTGGGCATAGTGGATTAGCGCGTGCGCGAATAAAATGCACGTCCCGTGTAAATGCGTGTAATCCGAGGAAAGGGCCTACGCGCGTAAGTGACGTGACATGCGCGGGCGTTTCCCTAAGCATGGGTTAAAGGTGAGCGGGGCCAGCAGTTTGCTGTACGTGCCTTTCGTGGAGACCGACGTGTGTTGCTGCTTCCTTTTGTTTCGCGCACCATCACAACTTCACAGCTATCAAGAACATTTCTCTTCTTTTGGTGGGGGGATTGGCTATGCATGTTTTTCTGCATCGCGCTAGTCAGACGGTGAGTCGCGTACGCTATTTTTCCCACTGCGGGTGCCCCTGTGTATCGCACCATTTTTGATGTCATAGTAGCCTGCATGTCCCACGCGTACGCAATTTTCGTGTTACTGGGTGCCACCGCGTACTGCGGGAGGTTGATTCCACGCACGTAGGCTGCAGGGTTGTGTGCACGGTTTTCCAGCAGTTTTGGGGTGCCTGAGCGTTGCGTGACCCGTCACTACATCACGGGGGTCACATACAGCCTTGCAGGTGCAGGGGGGCTGTTAACATCTTACTTCCCACCCTCTTCACCCCAATTGCCCAGGTCAATTGTGGTGTACACCTCCCATTGGCACAACTCCATCTGTGCCGGCACTACTACATCTGTGCCATGGTTGGGAGGCCACCAAAGGTGAGGGGCGCCTCAGCTGGGCGTACTCCTCGTGGCGGGCATGGTCAGGGACGTGGCCGGGGTGACCATAGAGTAGGGGGACTCCAGGGTGTCCAGGGCAGCCACAGAGGGGGAAGAGGCAGGGGTGCGCCACTTGAGCACGATGTCGTGCCATGTGTCGTTGCAGTCATGCCACCACCCCCTGTGGTTCCGGGAGATACAGCTTCTGCATCTGGCACTGGCGCCCGTGTGACCCGGCAGTCCGTTCCATCGACTGCCACGGGCCCAAGGGTAGTGATAGCTGCAGGTGCAGCTGTGGACACCGCCACCCAGGCTCAGGGTCTGCCAGCGCAGCCTGCGTTGGCACTGGAGGAATCCTTGGACGATTTCCAACAGGCCAGGAGGGAAACCATAGGGGCACGCAGGGCTGCCCTGACCAAGACACGTGTCCCTGGGGCAGTTATGTCATCTGCTGCCCCAAACAGCCGGGTGTTGGCAAGTGCAGGGGCAGATGCACCCAATAACACCCCGGTTGTGAGTCTGCCAACCAGGACAGTTGCGGTCAATGAACCTGCCACAGCGGATGTTGCTGCGCAGGGTCCATTAGAGGGCACCCAGCTGCCACTGACAGAAGACTGGCCTTTGGTCGTCCCTCCACCTGCCACTCCCTTGGCTCAATCCACCAAACCCACTGGCCATACTGGTCAGGGCGGCATTAGCCTGCCAGGGTCTGAGCCACATTCCAAGAGGAGGAAGGTTACACCTGCAGCACAGGCTGGGACCTCACACACATCCACGACCTCCTGCACGTCGAGGAAGAAGCCTGTGTGCAACCAGGAACTGGACTTCCTCGTGGGCTATGTGTGGGGCCACAGCCGTGACATGCTAGTTGGTGCCAATAGTCAGATTACGGCTGCCCAACGTGATACTCACTGGAAGCATGTTGCGGAAAATGTCAGTGCATTCGGCCATGAGGTGCACACGGCGCAAGAGTGCAAAAAGCGTTGGAATGACATCAAACGCAGCGCTAAGGCTAAGCGTGCCTCTAATTACAACTTGACTCTGGTGACTGGCGGTGGGCCTGCACCAGAGGAGGAAGTCCTCACTCCGCATGAGTCACTTGTTGCGGAGTTCATACCATCTGAATCAGTCGAAGGAGTGGGAGAGATGCCGGACTTTGATGCCCAGTCCAGTGAGTGTTGATGCGTGTTTGTTGAGGGCGTGTGTGTTTTACTTGTGGGATGTGTTGTGCATGATTGCCACTACATGTGAGGTGTACATAGTTTGGATGTGCAAGTAATGCAATGCTTCCGTGATGCATGTCTGCTCTGCTGGATGGTGGACATGTGGAGCAGACGGGGACTATCGGCATCAACACTATTGCATCCTGCTCACATGCTGGTTACCAGGATGCCCCTACGGTCCATGTCCCAGCTCACTGGCCCTTCTGCATGTAGCGTGGGGTGACCTTCCTCTCAGCCCAGGCACGATGTCATAGCATGACTGATGTGCATGTGTCCTCTGCCTGCATGCGGGTACTCCATGTAGGCATGCTCCCTTGCCCCTCCACCCCCCGCTCTGCACCCCAATTCCACCTTTGCACTGGTCTGCTTCAATATTGCCGTTGGGTACTTCCCTGTCAATGCTTCCTGTGTACATGCTAACTTCCCGCAACCAATCTGACAGACATATGCTGTGTGGTACAGCCTTAGTTCTTGATGCAGGGTATCTCACTTGTACTTTGCAGAGGTCAGATGCCCTGCAGGGACATGAGTGCCCATTCATGCTCCATGTGCATTGCACGCATGCCCCTATGTGTCCTTGACTGGATGATCACTGTAATACAAGTCATGGGTGACATACATTGCATGGCATTTCATCAGCCTTCCCATGTCTACTGTGGCTCAGTACTGCGTTGCACACATGTTTAGGGTCTGACAATCTGGGTGGGTCACAGGCCTCAACCTGTTTAATGGCCAATGACTCTGTCCAACTGGTGTAGTGTCCTCTTCACACGTGGGTGGCCTCCAGACGTTTCATCATGTGTCCTGCTTACTGTCCCATCATCATTTGCAGTGTTGTCACTTGACTCACATGAAGCTGTTGATGCTAGTCAACACTGTCTGTCAATACACAGGTCTATGGTCAGCCTTTTGATACCATGCTAGGCATCCCTGCTTTTACACTTGGGTGGAGGGGTGCTTTGCTTGTAGATATGCTACCCATTGAATGCACATTGCACGTGATGCCTGAAGTTGATCTTGCACTGCCTTCACATTTTCTGACACACACCATGGAGTCCTTGTACATGTAGGTAGTGAGTAACATACATATTTGCTGCATTGCATAGACCCACTTCAATGCAGACTGCCACCTTTCAACAGGTCTGATCACAGAAGCAAGGCCAAGTTGACCCATCATGCATGCCAGGTTCTATTTTGTGTGTCACATGTCTGCCTGATGTTGTCGGTGTGTGTGTGTGTGTTGTGTGCTTCTGACATGTGTAGGGATCTTTTTTCTCTCTATTTTTCAGATGATGACGCAATGGAGCCAGAGGATGGTGTTGTCATGCCAGGCACAGGGTTGGTATCACTACATCAACCCGGCACAAGTGGGGGTTGTGGGGTGGCAGGCCATGAAAACCCCCAAGTGCTACAGGCCATCTTGTCTCTGGCTGCCTATGAGTCCAGCCCTGATGACGACTCTGACGTCCATGTCGAGTTGGATGAGCATCAGGTCCATGTGTCAGGGGTGAGTGATTCTGATGTGGACACTCCTCTGTCCGCGACACCTGCACTGAGGGGTCAGACAGTCTTGGAACCTCCGCCCGTGGTGGATCGGGACGCAGGGTCACCCTCCACACCAGTCACTGATGTGCCTGGGACATCACGTCGACGGGGGCATGTAGTCGTGCAGCCGCGGGCGGTGCCAACACGACGAGGACAACCGGTCCTTGGGTCCCGCAGGGGTCAAGCCCACCAACGCGGTCGCCACGCGCAACCGCTGTATACTGAGTGGGAGCAAGACATGACTGCCAATTCAGAACGGCAGGGGGCAGCAATGGAGAACATCGCTGAGAGCATGGAGCGTGTGGCCCGATCCGTGCTCCCCCCTGCTAGGCAGGTGCTTCTCCAGCAGCAGGCGGCACGGTCCATGGCCCGCTCGCTCAGGCTGGGCATGGCGGCCTCAGACAGGGCACGCCAGGCTGAAATGTCGTCTCTGCGTCAAGCAATTGCTGCTCACGCAGAGGCACACATGGAGGCCCTGAGGGAGGAGTATGCTTCCCTCAGATCCACTCTGGGTGTCCTTCTGATGTCCCAGAGGGAGCGGTCAGAGGAGAGGTTTGCACAGCTTGAGCGTACCATCTCGGATGAGCTACAGGCTTGCTGGGAGGTGCAGCGGTTGTCAAGCCAGGCCTTGCAGGAGGAACTCCGTGTTACACGTGCTACCTTGCAAGAGGAAGCACGTGTATCACGGGAGGTTCTGCATGCAGACCTACGTGTCATCGCCACACAGAACCAGGCTCACCCGTCCGGCAGACTTGCTGCCGACGAGGGGCAAGCTGCGGCTAGGCGTGGCCAGGCTACTGTGCCATGTCCTCCTTTCCAGGATGAGCCAGACTTGGACGACCATCTATCTCCCACAAAGGTCGGGCTGTGCAGGCGTTGAGCCCATGGAGGTTTTTTGGCTCAGCATCATCGCATGTGGGTGTTGAGGAGCACCCTTACCTCCCCCCTCCTGGGTGCCCCCCCCGCCCCCGGGTCCTATGTGGCCATTTTTGATTTTTCTTTTAGTTTAGTTAGTTAAGTTTCTGTTTGATAGTTAGTTTAATTAGGTAAAGTAGGTATTTCGTAGTTAGTGTAATTAGTTAATATAGTTTAAAATTGCTTGTCTATTGTGCTTTCATGTGACAGTGTGGTGCTTTGTGGCTTTTGAAAGCATCCACTGTCTGTTCCAGCTGGGCCCTTCAGGCTTGTCTTGTGTATGTATTTGCTGCTTGGGGTCCTTGACTCACATATGCCACTCCTGCTTCCCTTATCCATGGGCTCGCAAGGATGGTTCGGTGTAAGAGCCTATTACACAAGGGCTTTGGACTGTCATATATGTGGCATGTCTGATGCTGTGGAACTTGTGTTAACACCCCTAGTGGGGATGATTGGGGTGTTATTGACCACTGTTCTGCTTTTGCTAGATGGGGTGTTTCATGATTCATGTGTACATTCATTGCCATGCATTGTGTAGTATGTTTCTTATCTTTACTGTACATGTGCTTGTTGCAATTCTTGCCGTAGATAGTGTGTTCCACACTTTGGCTGTGAAAGATGGACTGTGGTGTGATTTCTGATGTACATCTCTGACATGATCCAGTGATGTGATGCCTGAAGAGATACACACAGATGAATCTAATGCATTAATCATGTGTTTCATGCCCTTTCTGCAGGGGGATGAGCCTCCAGACCACCTTTGCCAGCACACATGGGCCATTGGACGTCTGGAATCTGGACACGTTTGGTGATGCCCACATGCACATGTGTGCGCAAGCAGAGGCACAGGGATTGCAATCATACATCCGAAAACAGCTGACGTGTTTCAAGGGACTCCAGGCAAGGTGAGCAGCACAGGGGGGCCACAACACAGCAAACCTTCCACCAGGCCAGTTGCACATGCATGCTTAGTAGCAGCACTGAGGGTGAGCTTGGACGAATATTGGTGTTGAAAAGCACAATATAGCTCAGATGTGTTGGTGGACTCATGGCTAGTTGATTGTAAGGTTGTCTGGGGCACCTGCAGGGGCGGTGACACATTCCCTCCGGTCCACCATGGTCCATTGAGGCACTTGTATCACCCAAGTAGCGTTCCGAGACATGGAAAGAAGCAGCTGACAGGGACAGATGGCAAGGGACAGACTCGGGTGCAGTGCATTTAATTTCCAAGTAGAATTTGAAACATGCACTGCCTACTTTATTTGGGTCATGGTGGAACACGACTTGTTTGGAAGTCATACCTTGCTATATGCGTCTGTCTGCTTACCCAGGGAACATTGCATGTTGTGTGATTCGTGACACATTGGTGTTCCATTTACCACGCACCCACCAGCGCCTGACTTACTGCATTGACTGTGTATGAACCATACCTGGAGTAATGTTACGTATGGGTACGAAGCATCCACACCAGATTGTCTGTTTGTAGAGTAGTTTGTTACTTTGGGGCATATTTGGTGGTGTGTTTGTGTGTTATGGGCACGCACAGATTTTTAACTGTGGCTCTCTTTGCAGCATTGAGGTGCTCCTGTTACCGGACCTGAAAGTGCGCAGGCAGGAGGCCAGCACTCACCCCAGAGATAAGTTTCTCTTTGACTTCCATTTCTGTGAATTGCTGCTATGTTTATGATGAACAAGTTTGGTATGATTGTGTATGTGTTAATGTGAGTACTACATTCTTGGCCATTCCCTACTTTCCTGTGTCAATCCTACCCCCCTCTCCTACCCTTCATTCCGGTTATCCAGTATGCCAACGCCTGTCCCGACTCCATATACCTGACCCTTCCCCACCAGGGTCTCAGAGACCTGTGTGAGTTTGACCTTGCAGCCACCCAGACCACGGTGGTGGTGGTTGGTTCGTGCCACTCCTGCACCTGTACACGGGAGCAGTGATAGTACACATCCGTTTGTGGTGCCTCATTCTATGTTATGTACAACACATGGTACACATCCTGTTGTGACATTGTTTTACTGTGCTACCTTGGTTGTTACGTCATTGTGGTAGTACTTGGCCTTTGTGAGGTACTGCTACTTCAAGACATCTACTGGAGGCTGTTCTGGTTAGTTTTTCTGCCTGCAAGCTTTTTGCTTGGCTTCTGTGTTGGCCTGCTTTGAGTTCTCTTGGATGTAGTGTTTTTGCAAATCAAGGTGGACTCTGAGGGTGCAGGCAACTTTTTACACACAAGGTGGGAGATGGTGACAAAGGGGAAGGGTGATCCTGTGGCCAGGTGAAATTCAAGGATGTAGGCTCCATAACCCCGGTGCAGTTGTTCAGTGGGTCATCGTGATTTGTGAGGGAGGGGTGGTGCTTGGTTGGTGATAGTTGCCTTGCCCTGCAGTGTGATGGGCACCCTGACATTGTAATTGTGGTATCCTATGTACATGATGTGTTCTGCTGATCAATGCCTGTTCATGTGTTGTGTTTACCTTTCAGGTGTGAGGGAATAGTTGTGGCTTGACATACTGGGGTGTACATATGGTCAATGTTCACATGTGATGTGTAGAGGACACTGATGGTCACTTGATTGCACATGCATATATTGAGTGCATGTCCCTACTGACCCACACACTCGCACTATGATCCACTACATGTACAACCACCCTTCCATGTCCACATGTAGACTCTGTTTGCCTTCTGGTGCCTACTGTGTCCCTGCAGCACATGATCTATGACCAATTGTGGATCCTGTACATGCGTATTTTGCTTTTTGATGTAGTTTGTCGCTTAGATGTGATGCTCAGGGTGTGAGTCACACACAATGGCTGTTCACTATGCTGTGCGCTGAGCAGTGTGTTGCAGGAGGTGGACACGGCACACAGAAGCTGCAGTGTTGATTTTGCAATGCACAATGTGCATGTAGACAGGCATTCATTGTTATGTTACAACTACAACTGTTGGAATGCATTTGGGTATGACTTATTTTGGGTGGGAGGTTGTTCGTCAGTCATTTCATCTGATTCCATGTTAGGCATCATTGTCTGATGCCACTTTACATTTTTCACATGTCAATGTGTACCTTATTGGTACTGTGTTGGTGTATAGCTATTGCTTGCCATGTCATGTTGTGGTTTGGGAGGGTTTGTGTGACATAGCAGTGATAGTCATGGCCTGTTTTGCAGGTCTGTGTGATTCACACCTTACATGTGTGTCTTTTGGTCACACAGGATTGCTTATGTTTAAGTAGCTAGGGATGCACAAAATGTGGCATTTCCATGCCAACATTCTCAGGGTGGTAAGATTGTGACAGTTGACTGTCTCTTTGTCATCATCAATTGTCACCTGGTATGTGCCAGGCCTGTGTGCACGCCGCAGGGGTGGGAGTTTAGGTGAAAAATGTGGCCACAAGCTGGGTCCGGGCTTCCTCACCACGTGCCCTATCCCCTCCCATGGGCAGCGCCTGTGCCTGTGGTTGGGGATGTGGGGGCACCACCATGTCCACCCGTACGCCCTGCCGTGTTGCAACATTTTGCAGGACACATGTTGCCACAATGATCCTGCACACTACTGGGGGTGCATAGAGTAGCTGCCTGCCAGAGCGGTCAAGGGAGTGGAAGCGTTACTTGAGCACTCCGAATGTGCACTCCACTATGGCCCTGGTTGCAATATGGGCCGCGCTGTATCTTATCTGGGCTGGTGTGGTGGGGTTCCGGATTGGCGTCATCATGTGGTTGCTCAGAGGGTAGGCACTGTCCCCTGGAGAGGTGATGATGGTTGTGATTATTGGGGTTTGTGTATTTGTGTGTGTGTGACATGCATGCATGTGCATGGACATTTGTACTCACCTAGGAGCCATGTGTCACCATGCTGCCCAGCTTCCAGCGCCCGGCTCAGGGCAGACATTCTGTATATGAAACTGTCATGGGTGGAGCCAGGGTAGTTTGCATAGACAGAGGTGATGATTCCCTTTGCATCGCATACCACCTGCACGTTGATGTAATGCCAGTGCTCGCGGTTTCGGTAGATGTGCTCAGTGGCCCTAGGTGGACGTAGGGCCACATGGGTGCAATCTATGGCACCAAGCACTTTGGGGAAGTGTGCCACCCTGAAAGTCCTGGACAATGGCCTGCCTTTCCTTGGGTGTTCTGGGCATGTATATGTGCCTGTGGACTGAGGGGCGCGCTGTCATGATTGCCAAGACCTGGTGTAGGCAGCGTGACTGCGTGGCCTGTGAGACCCCCCCCTCACTATGGCAGTAGTCCGCTGGAATGACCCAGTGGCCAAAAAATGCAGGACATTGAGCTCCTTCTCCAAGGGGCTCAATGCTTGGGAGCAGAGGGTGGGGGATATAAGGTCATCTTCCCACTCCCTGACCAGGTCTAGGATGATACGAGGTGGAAACCTATACCTGCCGTAGACCTGGTCATCAGGCATCCCAAAAAGGCTTGTCCGGGGTGAAAAAATGAGGGCCCTCGCTATTCTCCTCCTCCTGTGGTGTCCCACGATCAGTGCTGCGACTAATGGGGCATTCATCGTAGCTGGATATACGTGTTTGTTATTTGCGCGTACTTTTATACTCTGCGCCGGGACGCTTCCGCCTGCCTTCATGTGGCGGATGCGTTGATGCCTATGCGCATCTTTTGCCGTGCGCGGGTTTCCCATATTTGAATCCATGAATACGGGTTGTTCGCGTGCGTGTGGGTGTTCCGTGTAGTTCCCTGCAGTACTTCCCCAGTTAGGCCTTATTTTTCATGCGTTGTTCCCCATTCCGCATGTTACACCCTGTGTCCCGCCCCCTTTTTGGTGTGTGCGTGGACGTTGTGCGCTTTCCCTGTGCGCGTCGTGCACAGTGTTTGGGATGTTGCAATGACGTGTGTGCCACGCACGGGTTTTGCGCACATTTCGTGAAAAACACGCGCAGGAGCTTCCATGAATCGCACGCATGCGCTTCATTTTTCACGCTAGCGCCTGCTTGCGCCAGCTTGCGCCACTTTTTTAGGCGCACGTTTGTTCCATGAATCGGCCCCTCAATCAGTTATATAGAAACATAGAAAAAGAGAGCACCAACGTTATCAATGTTGCACAAGACACCTTCATCTTGGCCACTATGACACTGCTTAGTCCCAGAGCAGGTAGGCAAAGAGATCATGCGCAATAATGGGGTCTGGTGTGGAGCGCCCTCCCTCTCAGCGAGACTGCATCACCGGGGGTCCAGATATTAACTGCTGGCCACAGAGGAAAAACCCCTTCTCTTTATGGGGCCATGTCCCTGTCCTTCTCAGTTATGACTGCCCTCGGCTGAAGAGCAGATTACAAGTGGAAGGGGCAAAGAGTGGAAAAAACTGCTAGAAGTGGAAAAACTCAGATTCCCTCTCCTTGCATTCATTCCCAGGACCCCTTTTCACTGCACCTGCAGAACGCTCTGACTCCCTCTCTGGCTCGACTTCAGCGAACAATACAATAACTATTCTCCACAGTAAGTCCACTCCGCAACAATATTTATGTGACCTTGCTTTTCCTTCGCTGCCGAGATGCATGTTTACTCTGCTGAGCCAACAAGAAATGTAGGCTTTCATTATGGTGATGGAAGATGAGTGTCCAAGATGGCTGCACACTGGCACCATGTTGTTTTAGCTTGCATTTTGCATAGGCATTACACTCCACCCCTTGGACAATCAACTCCCATAGCCCGAGTGGCGAGCAGGAGGTACCCAAAACCGTCGGCTCATACTACATAAATTCGGAATGCATGAAGCACATCAACAAAAACTATTATAGCAGAAACACCAAAAATCCAAATCAAAGCAGAACACAGTGCTTCATGAACCCACGCAAATAATTCCTCCCACCAATCCCTGTTCTGATCTTGGGTTACTTGAGCAACTAGATCTTTTAATCCCTTGATATGCTTTTCAATGGATCGGGAATGGTCTCCCAAATCAAAACAACCTATTCCTTCCACCATTTCACATCCCAAATTATGTTTAAAAAACAAATAATCTATAGCCGCTCTGTTTTGCAAAATAGCTTTTCTAAAATTTCTATTGCCTAATAATAATTCAGTCAAAGCCTGTGAAGTTTCATTAAGCTCTTTAACAACCAGGCAAGCTAATTTAATCATGCTTTTATAGCCCCCAGCTGCCAAACCCCAAATCCCTCTGCCAGTGAATCCCCAGCGACTAAAGGCCACAAGGCAAAAGGCGGCTCCCACAGAGGCGGCTCTAGATTGTGTCTGCAGGTGTCAGCAGGGGAAGCCAGTGTAGCCAGCCGTCAACCAGCAACAACTTCCAAAGTAAGTGTGGCATGGGTGGGGAGTAGAGCAATCACTCTATTCCAGAAAGCCCTGCCACTCTACATTACCTAACCGCAGAACATTGCTTGACCGGCCAGTATTCACCTGCATCACTCTCTTAGTGAACATCCAACACTAGCAATCGCCCATTATAAATCTACTCACTAGTATAGGTATATCAAACCTGCTGTGTCTGCTATAATAGTAAACCTACTGTATTATATTCTGTAACCTGCTGCACTAGGAAACTTAGGCCTCCTCCCACTATGTAGGACTCTCAAATCTAGGTGCAGCCACCACCTCTATACACAGGTAACACACCATTAACCATAAGTTTGCATCGCATCTAGATAGATTTGTGGCTGTTAGAAAGTACCACATTTACATAGATTTGTGGCTTTTAGAAAGTACCACATTTACATAGAATTGTGAATGTTGGCAAGTACCACATTTAGATAGAATTGTGAACAAACATTAGATTGTGTGGCATCTAGATAGATTAGTGAATGTTAGCAAGTTTCACATTTAGATTGAATTTTGAACATTAGTTTGCGTCGCATCTAGATAGATTTGTGATTGTTAGCAAGTACCACATCTAGATAGATCTGTGAATGTTAGCAAATGCCACATTTAGATAGAATTGTGAACATTAGCATGCGTCACATCTAGATAGATTTGTGACTGTTAACAACTACCACATTTAGATAGAATTGTGAATCTTGGCAAGTAGCACATTTAGATAGAATTGTGAACATGAGCTTGCGTCACATCTAGATAGATTTGTGAATGTTAGCAAGTTTCACATTTAGACAGAATTGTGAACATTAGTTTGCGTTGCATCTAGATAGATCTGTGAATGTTAGCAAGTTCCACATTTAGATAGAATTGTGAACATTAGCTTGCGTCGCATCTAGATAGATTTGTGATTGTTAGCAAGTACCACATCTAGATAGATTTGTGAATGTTAGCAAGCGCCACATTTAGATAGATTTTGGAATGTTAGCAAGTACCTCATTTAGATAGAATTGTGAATGTTAGCAAGTACCACATTTAGATAGAATTGTGAACATTAGCTCACGTTGCATCTAGATAGATTTGTGATTGTTAGCAAGTACCACATTTAGATAGATTTGTGAATGTTAGCAAGTGCCAAATTTAGATAGAATTGTGAACATTAGCACGCGTCACATCTAGGTGGATTTGTGATTGTTAGAAAGTACCACAGTTAGATAGAATTGTGAATCTTGGCAAGTACCACATTTAGATAGAATTGTGAACATTAGCTTGCGTCGCATCTAGATAGATTTGTGAATGTTAGCAAGTTTCACATTTAGATAGAATTGTGAACATTAGCTTGCGTCACATCTAGATAGATTTGTGATTGTTAGCAAGTACCACATTTAGATAGATTTGTGAATGTTAACAAGTACCACATTTAGATAGAATTGTGAACATTAGCTCACGTTGCATCTAGATAGATTTGTGATTGTTAGCAAGTACCACATTTAGATAGATTTGTGAATGTTAGCAAGTGCCAAATTTAGATAGAATTGTGAACATTAGCACGCGTCACATCTAGGTGGATTTGTGATTGTTAGAAAGTACCACAGTTAGATAGAATTGTGAATCTTGGCAAGTACCACATTTAGATAGAATTGTGAACATTAGCTTGCGTCGCATCTAGATAGATTTGTGAATGTTAGCAAGTTTCACATTTAGACAGAATTGTGAACATTAGTTTGCGTTGCATCTAGATAGATCTGTGAATGTTAGCAAGTTCCACATTTAGACAGAATTGTAAACATTAGTTTGCGTCGCATCTAGAGAGATTTGTGATTGTTAGCAAGTACTACATCTAGATAGATTTGTGAATGTTAGCAAATGCCACATTTAGATAGAATTGTGAACATTAGCATGCATCACATCTAGATAGATTTGTGACTGTTAACAACTACCACATTTAGATAGAATTGTGAATCTTGGCAAGTACCACATTTAGATAGAATTGTGAACATTAGCTTGCGTCGCATCTAGATAGATTTGTGAATGTTAGCAAGTTTCACATTTAGACAGAATTGTGAACATTAGTTTGCGTTGCATCTAGATAGATCTGTGAATGTTAGCAAGTTCCACATTTAGATAGAATTGTGAACATTAGCTTGCGTCGCATCTAGATAGATTTGTGATTGTTAGCAAGTACTACATCTAGATAGATTTGTGAATGTTAGCAAGCGCCACATTTAGATAGATTTTGGAATGTTAGCAAGTACCTCATTTAGATAGAATTGTGAATGTTAGCAAGTACCACATTTAGATAGAATTGTGAACATTAGCTTGCGTCACATCTAGATAGATTTGTGATTGTTAGCAAGTACCACATTTAGATAGATTTGTGAATGTTAACAAGTACCACATTTAGATAGAATTGTGAACATTAGCTCTCGTTGCATCTAGATAGATTTGTGATTGTTAGCAAGTACAACATTATGTGCCAGGCCTGTGTGCACGCCGCAGGGGTGGGAGTTTAGGTGAAAAATGTGGCCACAAGCTGGGTCCGGGCTTCCTCACCACGTGCCCTATCCCCTCCCATGGGCAGCGCCTGTGCCTGTGGTTGGGGATGTGGGGGCACCACCATGTCCACCCGTACGCCCTGCCGTGTTGCAACATTTTGCAGGACACATGTTGCCACAATGATCCTGCACACTACTGGGGGTGCATAGAGTAGCTGCCTGCCAGAGCGGTCAAGGGAGTGGAAGCGTTACTTGAGCACTCCGAATGTGCACTCCACTATGGCCATGGTTGCAATATGGGCCGCGTTGTATCTTATCTGGGCTGGTGTGGTGGGGTTCCGGATTGGCGTCATCATGTGGTTGCTCAGAGGGTAGGCACTGTCCCCTGGAGAGGTGATGATGGTTGTGATTATTGGGGGTTGTGTATTTGTGTGTGTGTGACATGCATGCATGTGCATGGACATTTGTACTCACCTAGGAGCCATGTGTCACCATGCTGCCCAGCTTCCAGCGCCCGGCTCAGGGCAGACATTCTGTATATGAAACTGTCATGGGTGGAGCCAGGGTAGTTTGCATAGACAGAGGTGATGATTCCCTTTGCATCGCATACCACCTGCACGTTGATGTAATGCCAGTGCTCGCGGTTTCGGTAGATGTGCTCAGTGGCCCTAGGTGGACGTAGGGCCACATGGGTGCAATCTATGGCACCAAGCACTTTGGGGAAGTGTGCCACCCTGAAAGTCCTGGACAATGGCCTGCCTTTCCTTGGGTGTTCTGGGCATGTATATGTGCCTGTGGACTGAGGGGCGCGCTGTCATAATTGCCAAGACCTGGTGTAGGCAGCGTGACTGCGTGGCCTGTGAGACCCCCCCCCTCACTATGGCAGTAGTCCGCTGGAATGACCCAGTGGCCAAAAAATGCAGGACATTGAGCTCCTTCTCCAAGGGGCTCAATGCTTGGGAGCAGAGGGTGGGGGATATAAGGTCATCTTCCCACTCCCTGACCAGGTCTAGGATGATACGAGGTGGAAACCTATACCTGCCGTAGACCTGGTCATCAGGCATCCCAAAAAGGCTTGTCCGGGGTGAAAAAATGAGGGCCCTCGCTATTCTCCTCCTCCTGTGGTGTCCCACGATCAGTGCTGCGACTAATGGGGCATTCATCGTAGCTGGATATACGTGTTTGTTATTTGCGCGTACTTTTATACTCTGCGCCGGGACGCTTCCGCCTGCCTTCATGTGGCGGATGCGTTGATGCCTATGCGCATCTTTTGCCGTGCGCGGGTTTCCCATATTTGAATCCATGAATACGGGTTGTTCGCGTGCGTGTGGGTGTTCCGTGTAGTTCCCTGCAGTACTTCCCCAGTTAGGCCTTATTTTTCATGCGTTGTTCCCCATTCCGCATGTTACACCCTGTGTCCCGCCCCCTTTTTGGTGTGTGCGCGGACGTTGTGCGCTTTCCCTGTGCGCGTCGTGCACAGTGTTTGGGATGTTGCAATGACGTGTGTGCCACGCACGGGTTTGGCGCACATTTCGTGAAAAACACGCGCAGGAGCTTCCATGAATCGCACGCATGCGCTTCATTTTTCACGCTAGCGCCTGCTTGCGCCAGCTTGCGCCACTTTTTTCGGCGCACGTTTGTTCCATGAATCGGCCCCTCAATCAGTTATATAGAAACATAGAAAAAGAGAGCACCAACGTTATCAATGTTGCACAAGACACCTTCATCTTGGCCACTATGACACTGCTTAGTCCCAGAGCAGGTAGGCAAAGAGATCATGCGCAATAATGGGGTCTGGTGTGGAGCGCCCTCCCTCTCAGCGAGACTGCATCACCGGGGGTCCAGATATTAACTGCTGGCCACAGAGGAAAAACCCCTTCTCTTTATGGGGCCATGTCCCTGTCCTTCTCAGTTATGACTGCCCTCGGCTGAAGAGCAGATTACAAGTGGAAGGGGCAAAGAGTGGAAAAAACTGCTAGAAGTGGAAAAACTCAGATTCCCTCTCCTTGCATTCATTCCCAGGACCCCTTTTCACTGCACCTGCAGAACGCTCTGACTCCCTCTCTGGCTCGACTTCAGCGAACAATACAATAACTATTCTCCACAGTAAGTCCACTCCGCAACAATATTTATGTGACCTTGCTTTTCCTTCGCTGCCGAGATGCATGTTTACTCTGCTGAGCCAACAAGAAATGTAGGCTTTCATTATGGTGATGGAAGATGAGTGTCCAAGATGGCTGCACACTGGCACCATGTTGTTTTAGCTTGCATTTTGCATAGGCATTACACTCCACCCCTTGGACAATCAACTCCCATAGCCCGAGTGGCGAGCAGGAGGTACCCAAAACCGTCGGCTCATACTACATAAATTCGGAATGCATGAAGCACATCAACAAAAACTATTATAGCAGAAACACCAAAAATCCAAATCAAAGCAGAACACAGTGCTTCATGAACCCACGCAAATAATTCCTCCCACCAATCCCTGTTCTGATCTTGGGTTACTTGAGCAACTAGATCTTTTAATCCCTTGATATGCTTTTCAATGGATCGGGAATGGTCTCCCAAATCAAAACAACCTATTCCTTCCACCATTTCACATCCCAAATTATGTTTAAAAAACAAATAATCTATAGCCGCTCTGTTTTGCAAAATAGCTTTTCTAAAATTTCTATTGCCTAATAATAATTCAGTCAAAGCCTGTGAAGTTTCATTAAGCTCTTTAACAACCAGGCAAGCTAATTTAATCATGCTTTTATAGCCCCCAGCTGCCAAACCCCAAATCCCTCTGCCAGTGAAGCCCCAGCGACTAAAGGCCACAAGGCAAAAGGCGGCTCCCACAGAGGCGGCTCCAGATTGTGTCTGCAGGTGTCAGCAGGGGAAGCCAGTGTAGCCAGCCGTCAACCAGCAACAACTTCCAAAGTAAGTGTGGCATGGGTGGGGAGTAGAGCAATCACTCTATTCCAGAAAGCCCTGCCACTCTACATTACCTAACCGCAGAACATTGCTTGACCGGCCAGTATTCACCTGCATCACTCTCTTAGTGAACATCCAACACTAGCAATCGCCCATTATAAATCTACTCACTAGTATAGGTATATCAAACCTGCTGTGTCTGCTATAATAGTAAACCTACTGTATTATATTCTGTAACCTGCTGCACTAGGAAACTTAGGCCTCCTCCCACTATGTAGGACTCTCAAATCTAGGTGCAGCCACCACCTCTATACACAGGTAACACACAATTAACCATAAGTTTGCATCGCATCTAGATAGATTTGTGGCTGTTAGAAAGTACCACATTTACATAGATTTGTGGCTTTTAGAAAGTACCACATTTACATAGAATTGTGAATGTTGGCAAGTACCACATTTAGATAGAATTGTGAACAAACATTAGATTGTGTGGCATCTAGATAGATTAGTGAATGTTAGCAAGTTTCACATTTAGATTGAATTTTGAACATTAGTTTGCGTCGCATCTAGATAGATTTGTGATTGTTAGCAAGTACCACATCTAGATAGATTTGTGAATGTTAGCAAATGCCACATTTAGATAGAATTGTGAACATTAGCATGCGTCACATCTAGATAGATTTGTGACTGTTAACAACTACCACATTTAGATAGAATTGTGAATCTTGGCAAGTAGCACATTTAGATAGAATTGTGAACATGAGCTTGCGTCACATCTAGATAGATTTGTGAATGTTAGCAAGTTTCACATTTAGACAGAATTGTGAACATTAGTTTGCGTTGCATCTAGATAGATCTGTGAATGTTAGCAAGTTCCACATTTAGATAGAATTGTGAACATTAGCTTGCGTCGCATCTAGATAGATTTGTGATTGTTAGCAAGTACCACATCTAGATAGATTTGTGAATGTTAGCAAGCGCCACATTTAGATAGATTTTGGAATGTTAGCAAGTACCTCATTTAGATAGAATTGTGAATGTTAGCAAGTACCACATTTAAATAGAATTGTGAACATTAGCTCACGTTGCATCTAGATAGATTTGTGATTGTTAGCAAGTACCACATTTAGATAGATTTGTGAATGTTAGCAAGTGCCAAATTTAGATAGAATTGTGAACATTAGCACGCGTCACATCTAGGTGGATTTGTGATTGTTAGAAAGTACCACAGTTAGATAGAATTGTGAATCTTGGCAAGTACCACATTTAGATAGAATTGTGAACATTAGCTTGCGTCGCATCTAGATAGATTTGTGAATGTTAGCAAGTTTCACATTTAGATAGAATTGTGAACATTAGCTTGCGTCACATCTAGATAGATTTGTGATTGTTAGCAAGTACCACATTTAGATAGATTTGTGAATGTTAACAAGTACCACATTTAGATAGAATTGTGAACATTAGCTCACGTTGCATCTAGATAGATTTGTGATTGTTAGCAAGTACCACATTTAGATAGATTTGTGAATGTTAGCAAGTGCCAAATTTAGATAGAATTGTGAACATTAGCACGCGTCACATCTAGGTGGATTTGTGATTGTTAGAAAGTACCACAGTTAGATAGAATTGTGAATCTTGGCAAGTACCACATTTAGATAGAATTGTGAACATTAGCTTGCGTCGCATCTAGATAGATTTGTGAATGTTAGCAAGTTTCACATTTAGACAGAATTGTGAACATTAGTTTGCGTTGCATCTAGATAGATCTGTGAATGTTAGCAAGTTCCACATTTAGACAGAATTGTAAACATTAGTTTGCGTCGCATCTAGAGAGATTTGTGATTGTTAGCAAGTACTACATCTAGATAGATTTGTGAATGTTAGCAAATGCCACATTTAGATAGAATTGTGAACATTAGCATGCATCACATCTAGATAGATTTGTGACTGTTAACAACTACCACATTTAGATAGAATTGTGAATCTTGGCAAGTACCACATTTAGATAGAATTGTGAACATTAGCTTGCGTCGCATCTAGATAGATTTGTGAATGTTAGCAAGTTTCACATTTAGACAGAATTGTGAACATTAGTTTGCGTTGCATCTAGATATATCTGTGAATGTTAGCAAGTTCCACATTTAGATAGAATTGTGAACATTAGCTTGCGTCACATCTAGATAGATTTGTGATTGTTAGCAAGTACCACATTTAGATAGATTTGTGAATGTTAACAAGTACCACATTTAGATAGAATTGTGAACATTAGCTCTCGTTGCATCTAGATAGATTTGTGATTGTTAGCAAGTACAACATTTAGATAGATTTGTGAATGTTAGCAAGTGCCAAATTTAGATAGAATTGTGAACATTAGCATGCGTCACATCTAGGTGGATTTGTGATTGTTAGAAAGTACCACAGTTAGATAGAATTGTGAATGTTGGCAAGTACAACATTTAGATAGAATTGTGAACATTAGCTTGCGTCGCATCTAAATAGATTTGTGAATGTTAGCAAGTTCCACATTTAGACAGAATTGTAAACATTAGTTCGCGTCGCATCTAGACAGATTTGTGATTGTTAGCAAGTACTACATCTAGATAGATTTGTGAATGTTAGCAAGTGCCACATTTATATAGAATTGCGAACATTAGGACGCATCACATCTAGATAGATTTGTGACTGTTAGCAAGTACCACATTTAGATAGAATTGTGAATGTTGGCAAGTATCACATTTAGATAGAATTGTGAACACTAGCTTGCGTCGCATCTAGATAGATTTGTGAATGTTAGCAAGTTTCACATTTAGACAGAATTGTGAACATTAGTTTGCGTCGCATCTAGATAGATTTGTGAATATTAGCAAGTTCCACATTTAGATAGAATTGTGAATGTTAGCAAGTGCCACATCTAGATAGATTTGTGAATGTTAGCAAGTACCACATCTAGATAGATTTTGGAATGTTAGCAAGTGCCACATTTAGATAGAATTGTGAACATTAGCTTGCGTTGCATCTAGACATGATTGTGAATGTTGGCCTGCGTCGCATCTAGAAAGATTTGTGAATGTTAGTAAGTACCACATTTAGAAAGATTTGTGAATGTTAGCAAATTGAACATTTATAGATTTGTGAAGTACCACATTTAGAAAGATTTGTGAACGTTAGCAAGTTCCACATTTAGATAGATTTGTGAATGTTAGCAAGTTCCACATTTAGATAGAATTGTGAATGTTAGCAAGTTCCTCATTTAGATAGTATGAACACTGCGCCTGCGCCGAACAAGATAGAACAGTGAACAATAGCAATGGCCACACTGAGATAGAATTGTGAACATTGGCCGGCGGCGCAACCAGACAGTATTATAAATGTTAGCAAGTGCTACACTCAGATTAAACTGTGAATGTTAACAATACCACATTTAGACAGAACTGTGAACATTAGCCTGCGCTGGAACCAGATAGAACCATGAATGTAAGCGACAGCCTCACCTGATTGAACTGTAAACACTAGCCTGCATCACATCCAGACAAGACTGTAAATGTCTGCAAGTGCCACATTTAGATTGAAGAGGGAATATTAGCGTGTAGGCATGGTTTTTGTGTTTCTCTTGTTCCCTCTCCTGTCGTAGGGCGCTTTGAAGCACATTGTGTATGGGCGCTCTATAGATGAACTATCATTTCATATCACTATGCTTACTCTCTACTCTACACTATCACACAACTAGGGTGCAGCCATACCCCTCGAATAATTCGGCCTAGCTGCTCACATACGAACACTATCCCATGAACACCTCATAATTCTAATAAATGCAGCTATACCCCACGACAAACCGCCCTAGCTGCACACATTAGCATCTCACATGCCTAACACAGCCAGTGTCAACCCGCCAGACTGCACACATTGAACCAATATCAATACCACCACACCTAATGCTAGGATGCAGCTACCAATTAAATCAACTGTACACTTAACTGGTGCACCCATGCGCCCTTCGACACCCTACTCTCTCAACTGACCTGGACTGCGGTCCCCGAGGGCGTTCAATTTACCAGCGCTTTGAGGTCAAACCAATGAAGTGTAGAGCGCTATATAAATGCCAAATAACATAACATATTCACTTGTCTACGAATAATGTGTGATTCTTTGCTGTGTGTACTCCTACATAGATTGGTCTGGCTTGTCCAGAAGGTTCCCATGTTTCACTAAACCGAGGGTGGCCTCCTAAACTTCTGCCCACCAGGTCAGAGCTTAGAAATCCATCTTAACAACCACCTAATATAACGTGACACTCTGCCAAATTGTATCTGTTCGAGCAGGTGTATGTTATGGAGTATAGATTGGTGTAAAAACCAGTGCATTGTGTTAGTAGCATTCCCATTAGCATACATTCAAAGTGTAGTCTTATGTGTAAAACCATGGCATAAAATCTTTGAGTAAAATACGCATGGTTTCTACACGTTGCACTTACAGGAGTTACGCCTAAAGTTAGAGGGCACAAACAAACATGACTAGTTTGTAGCAGTGTGTAATTGTAAGCCATAAAGTGTTTGAACCTTGGATTTATGCAACCACTTTACTCTCCAGGGACTTTGGAAATTATCTTCAGGGTAGTGCAGGAAGCATGCTTATATATGGGAGACTCAAATGAGCAACGGAGAAGTGATGATAGAGGAGGGTGATTGCAGAGAGTAGGAGAAGCAGCGCAGAGTGCTGAGCAAGCGTCAATGTGAAGAGTGATTGAATAGCAGTGTAGTAGACACGATTTAGTTACAAGCAACCAATGTACAGCCTTTGAGATACAAGCAATCAAGATGCACCTTTTGAATGCAGCTATTCGAGAGCCGGGGACTGTAGGTACATCTCGAAATCCTCCTTGGAGCCAAGGAAAAGCATTCAGGTTTTGGCAGCAGACTTGGACACTTCAAAAAACGTGGCGCGCCACTGAAGTCACATGCACACAGTTCAAAACAAGGGTAACTGTTAGGCAATTCAAGGTGCTGTTAGGCCCCATATCTTCCTGCGTTCCATTAGTCCCTCTGTGTCCCTTTTTGGGTGAGAACATTTCGGCAAGAATTACAGCTGCAATGGATTCAGAAGCCGGAGAACTGAACGATGCAATACATCTCAAAGAGGAAATGAAAAGCAGTCACGTCATTTCACCAAAATGCCAGGGATAGCGGAAGTGACATAACATGAACCGTAACCTCTGAAATGTAAAAAATAGCATTTCGATGCATTTTTTTGTAACGTTAAAAGGTTACATGGATCTGTCCAGTGCCGAAATTTCCGAACTGCCCAGCTCCTTGTAACATTTTAAAGTTTATTGTATATTGGGGAGGTTCCCCCAGACCCTCCAACCCCCCACTTACACCCCCCTAACCCAGCCCCAACCCTGATCTAACCCTTAATCTAACTCTTAATCTAACCCTAGCCCCAACCCTAACCCCTAACCCTAACCCCAACTCTAACCGTAACCCTAAACCTAACCCTAATCTAGCCCTTAATCTAACCCTTTATCTAACCCTAAATCTAACCCTAGCCCCAACCCTAACCCCTAACCCAAACCCTAACCTTTATCTAACCCTTAGTCTAACCCTAAATCTAACCCTTGTCCATCGAAATTAACCATTGAAAATGATTGAATGAATATGCTTTTCGATGAAAAGGCAATTCATTGAATAATTTTCGATGGAAAGGTATTCGATGAATACGTTTTAGATGGAAAGACCAGATACCAGGTCACAGTAATTGCAGGTTTTTTAAATTTTAAAATGTAAACAGCAGCAACAGCTCCATGACATCACCCCTAGAAAAGGCCCATTTTATTATTTTCTTTGGTCCATTATATCTTGCTTAATGCCAGCCATCTCCAGCTTCTAAGCACTTGAACAGGAACTGAACCCATGTTGCACTGCATACTCTGGTTCCAAAGCAAGGGCGTTGCCCTTGAGCAATCCTTCCAAATATATATTTTTTTTATTGAGGAAGCAACAGATGGTTTGCTTCGAAGGCGGCGGGCAACTTCATGTAAATTTATGATCTCACCTTGCTTCTATCTACAGTGTGCCAGTGATGCAGGTCTGGCAGATCTGGGTCAGGTCACACAGTGCCCATGCAGAATTGGGGGCAGAATCCACTGAGGCACACCCCTCTCATCACAGGCCCAGTGGCTCACTGGATGTACAAAACAGACAATGAGAAACACTGATGAGATTTGTGTTCATGTTGTGCTGTCACTGAGTACTGCAGGCTGCTCTTACCCATTCCCAGCTAGCTAGACCGAGTCCCCATAGCTTTCCCGTTGCTACACTACTGGGTATGCGCTACACAGACAGCCCCGCCTCTGAACCCACCCATTCAGGCATGATTCACTAATGGACTGCCAACACCTGGTATCCACGGGGACGTCACTCAGCCTGTTCTGACCTCTTACGACCTCGAACCCTTCCCTGGAGTCTACTCGACTGGAGACTGGGCCTGAAACACAGGATTGGTAGAGTTTAACTCCCTATTGTCTCTGTGTGCTTGAACTCCTTCTTCCCCGGGGTCCAACCCTTCCCTTTGATCCACAGCTCACCTTGTTTTCTTGGAAAGTGTGCTCTCTGTCCTGCTTTCAGCGCAGGGGTGCGTTGATTGATGTGGGCTCGTTGCTGCCTAGTTACTTCACTGGCAAGAGTCCGACAGGTAAGTATAATGAGTCTTTTGAACAGTTCTCTAACTTAGTTCCTTTCCTTCCTTAGATGATGGCCGGCGTCCGGGGATGGCGACGTGCTGCTGAGATGAGTAGCGCTGAAGGTGAGTGAGAGCGCAATGCGTGATGCGACCCTTTTGGATTTGTATTGAAGTCAGTTATTTTTCTGTGTCTTTTAGGTGCTGCAACGTTTTCAGCGTGGATGCCGGTTATGAAGAAGAAATGCGGTGAGTAAGCGCGGTATGCGGCGCCTCTAGATGTTTACACGCTAACCTGGAGTGTCTTTTCCCTCTTGCAGATGGATGAGAACTTCGGGAGACAGAGTTCCCCCAGACCGGCTGGGATTCAGGTAAGCTTTTGAAGCGCGTACAGTCTTTAAAAATAAGCAAAGATTTGCTGAATGCTTACTAATGTTCTTTTCCCTTTTCCTTAGGAAGCGGCATGCCGGGATGGGAATGACACCGCCGAAGATGCCCGCAGAACAGAAGAAGCGATGAATGATGGGCAGAAGCGCCGCAAGGTAAGGCTGTTCCTAACGATGTTCTTGTTCTTGTAGGAGCTGAGCGCAGAAGAAAGATGCAGGCCTACTGGAGACCGATCCGAACATGGTGAGTGTCACGCTGAAGGTGCAGAAAACACAAAGCATGTTTCTCAGCCTGGGCATGGCTTAAATAGTCTCTGGGTATCGCAGGTGTCTCTGGGCTGAACCACACCCAAAAGACTAGACTGCACATGCAGTTCTGGGAACCGAAATATGTGGGGGCATCCATCTTGTCCCCATCAATGCACTACAAGTCCAATCCCCAATTTTATCCTATTGGAGTGAGTGAGTCTGGTGCCACAAGCGCCAAGTCTGACTCCAAGTGAGTCTTTGGAGGGATGGAGAGGCCCTTGAGGGCCATGTAGCTGATCGTGGCCTGGCTCCAGCCTGACATCTTGGAGGGCTGAGGACATGAAAAGCAGGAATCATGACAGCTAGTGATGGCGGCTTCATGGTTTTTCCTGCATCGCTGTTATTTCTCCAGCTAATGAGATCTAGAATCCAAGTGAAAATAGCTAGGGCACATTTACATTTAGCTGCATTTACAATCGCCTTTTTCAGGTGCAACACAGATATCTGCTCTTGTCACTGCCTCTTTGTCCAGTGGCCCAGGGGTAGCAAGGACAGGTCTAGGGATAGCAGAGGGGAAGCCAGCTGTAGCAGCTGCTACCCCCGGAACCCCCAAATGAAGTCCCTGATGAGAAGCCTTAAGATGCTGGACAAAAGTTCCAGAATTGACCAAAGGTGTGCCAATGAGCAGAGGGTCTGCACAGTGATGGATCCCTCCTCGGTCCGTGCAGTAACTGAGCCTTCTTTGGAAAGATGGGGAATGCACAAGGCGAAGCTGGAAACCAGAGGTCCTTGTTCGACAGTGAAAAGATCTTTCCTATCAACATCTTGGAACTGACAAAATTAAGGCTCGCACAGAGCGATTTCTTTCATCAAGTCATGAAAGGGTGGGTGGCGGTACAAATGGACGTCACCACAACAATGTACTATACAAACAAGCACGCAGGCACAAGGTCCCTGCACTTGCCAAGAAAAGCTCAGCAACTGTACAAATGGGCTGTCAAACTTCGGGTGTTGATTCCGGCGGAACACCTCCCAGGTGCACAGAATACCTTGGTGTATCGGTTGAGCATGTCAAGCTTGTAAGCTCATGAGTGAAATTAAAATAATCAGTGGATTTACTGTTCACAAAGTGGGTATTTGCATCAGTACACCGGTTTTCAATGGAATGTAACACAAAGTCACCCATATTTGCTTTTGATTCCCTCAAACGAATTCTGTGGGCGACACCTTGTCAATCACCTGCTTTTGAAAGTTTTTTTGCCCGCCCCCACACTTTCACTGGTGTCACAGCTAGTCCAAAAGCACAAGCTGGAGCACTGCGCTATGATTCTGTTGCCCCAATGGGAGTTTGTCAGCTTTGCTGTTTGGACCTGATTGGTGGTGAGACACGTTTTCCTGAGGGCACAATCAACTCTCAGACCATGCACCAAGGAACGTCGTCACAGCCTGCACTTCCTCAATTTAGCAGCTGGCTCCTGAAGTGCTCGATGTGGCAATTTAAACCTTACATAAACATGAACACAAATCTTGGCAAGTTCAAAATGACATCAACAACTAACATCACTTATTTCAGGAAATGAATGAAATTTTGCTCACGGCATTAATCAATAAGGATGTATCTTCTGGCTATGCCGAGGAACATTCTGTGGACAGATATTTGCAAGGCAGCTACATGGATGCTGTTGAAAGACTTTTGGCAGTATTACTCTCTAGCGAAGAATGCCAGGCCAGGTACTGTGGTGGGACAAGTCGTTCTGAAAAATGTCTTGCAACAATGCCAACTTCTGCTCCCAAATATTTACTGTTTACTTCTCTATATATATATTCAATATTATTATGACTCTATAAACGATTTTGCGCCGGAGAAATCAGAGTTACTTACCTGTAGGTATGGTTCTCCAGCATTGGTAACTTTTATAGATTCACATGTGATCCACCCAGCCTCCTCAGATGTTGTAAATGTTATTGATTTCACATGCTCCGAATCTGAGGTGTTAGGTGACCGGTAGAGATAGTAGGCCAAGAGGGTCTGTGATGGTTGGGTCAGAATAAGCCCTATAGCCCTTTGAAAAAACCTTACTGTGGGCCCTAAAGACAAGGATGTAAACATGTATGCATTGCTATAAGAATAATGTTATTTCTACCCCAGGGATTTCCACCTTGACATCGGGGAATATTCAGTAAGCACGGGAATCTATACTAAATAACAATTCTGGAGACTTCCTTGCTTCACTGTCGGTATAGGTCTCCAGCGTGGATATATTGTATACATCGGCATGCAAGCCACTTAGCCTCCCACACCGTATGTTACTGTTACACATATAATGTAATGTGTGTGGTGATAGAAATTGAGTTAAAATTCCCACTGGTTTGATGGAAATTGGACTAAAACAAGCCCTACAAGTCATAATGTCAGGCCCCTACTTTATGATGTTAACATATCTATTGCTATGAGGAAAAAGGTATTTTTAAAAAAAATCAAATGTTATTACATTTTTCATGACAGAAGCAAAAACCAAATGGCCTCACCAGGCCGAAATGACACAAATCACAACATTTCCCTTCATCCCCTCACCCCTGCATCGTGGTGACCCAAATAACTTAACCCCAACATGGCGTACAGTGGAAATACAAGATGTCCCATCAGCTACAAGAGATAGCGTGTCCAGCAATAAAGATTCACAGGGGGTTGGTGGAGGTGGGACCATCACCACCAAACTAATTTGTAAACACCACGGGTAAAAACATCAAAAGAAAATCTTCACCCCCATGTATTTAGTAAGAAGCCCCAACCACCTCATCTCCACCTGAGCACTCCCCCGATTAAGGCCTCAAGTGATCTTTTCCATCCAGTAAATGTCCTTAACTTTCGACACCCATTCACCATGGCCCGGCAGCCCCCCCCTCTTCCATTGACTAGCCAAGCAAGCTCTGGCAGTCAGCAATAAAAAGTGAACCAGATGAGGTATGCCCCTGTATTCACCATCCCTTTCTTACAGACCAATCAAAACAAGCATGGACTCCAGGGGGTGAGGTGTCCCCTCAACTGCCTTCACCCAACCCAAGGCCTCTGTTCAATACACCTGCACTATCTCACACGCCCATTAGATGTGTCAGTACATGGTGCTTTCTCCACATCCATGCCAGCAGTACGGACTAACCCCCACAAACATTTTAGAAAGGCGAACAGGGTTGTACTGCTACCAGTGAAGTAGCTTAATACTGTGAGGCTTGTATTGGCATGATATCGATGTCTTGAATGCCCAGCGATATATCATCTGCCACAACTCCTCGTCAATTTCCTCACCCAAGTCACTTTCCCATCCCTTTTCTGAGGCCCTCTGTTCCACCACCAGGAGCGATAATGAACGCCCAGTACAGTGCGCACATCAGACCTTTCATATCAAAGCGTGAATCCAGTATTTCTTCAGTCTGTGTAAGCTCCCTCTGCAACAGAGATTTCCATTTTTCAGCTGGAAGAACCCCCTTAATCCATAGAAAGGAAAAGATCGACAGTTTTGCTATGTGCAAAGCTTCCTCTGGCTTTTTAATGGAAATTAATTTTCCACCCCGCTACAAATGCCCCACTCGAGCCAACCCCCTCTCAAACCAAACCTGGTAGCCAGCCAAATCCGGGATCTGCTTTCTTATGCCAGGAGCGAGCCCACAGATGGCTCATAGCACACGGCACGAGGTGACCCCACGCATTCTAGCTCCTGGGTGCCATAGATGCTGAATAACCGTCAGAATAGGATGTTCTAGAATCCTATGTGGTGTCGTCCCCCCAGGGACCCACAACCATTCTCCCACCGTTACTGGCCACACGTGGAAGTTCTCCAAAAACACTCAATGCCTACCCTTCTACTCCCATAGAGGAGGGACCAGCACCCTCAACTGTGCTGCTTTATAATACACGAAGAGGTCCAGTGACCCCAGACACCTCTTTCCTTGGGAAGTACCAGGGTATGATAGGCCACTTGAGGTTTCTTTTCCTGCCACAGAAAACACAGCATACGCCCCTTAGTTTCCCTTAGTAAAGCGTCCAGTTCAAGCTTCGGGAGAATCTGAAAAAGATATATAATTCTAGGGAGGAACTTCATTTTTAAAGCAGTAAGGCATCCCATCCATGATATTGTAAGCTTCTCCCAGTTAAACATATGACTGTTCAATGCCCAGCAAGTGAGGGTAGTTGGTGTCAGATAAATCAATCAACCTACGGGTCAGCACTACCCCAAGATAACGCAGCATCTCTAAGCGCACCTCAATTCTTAGCTGTTGCAATATCCCCACATACCGGGCTACGTCCTCATCAAAAGGCAACAAAATGGACATGCCCCTATTAATTTTAAATCCTGATTTTTAAACCTGGCACTTCTTGCCCACCGCATTGCAGCTCTCTGCCTCAACTTTCAGTGCTATGCGGATGACACTCAAATCATTTTCAGGCTCCCTTCTGCCACCTCTTCTCCTTCTCTCATATCTGACTGTCTGTCTGCTATCCAGGAGTGGTGTGCCGCCAATGATCTCTGCCTTAATGCCAGTAAGACCGAGATTCTCCTCATCGGCACACCTGCTCCCTCCTTTCCTGTCACTCTCTGGCCGGCCTCTCTTGGCCCTCTTCCTGTTCCCACCTGTGAGGCAAAAAACCTCAGGGTCATCTTTGACTCCACACTTTCCTTCTCTTCTCACATCTCTGGCGTCGCTAAGAAGTCACACTGCCAGCTGCACCTCCTCAGAGGTATTATTCATTTCCTCTCCTTCCCCCAGAAGCTCACTGTCTCCAGACCTCTGATTCTCTCTAGGCTGGACTACTGCAAGAGCCTCTTTCTAAATCTGACTGCCTCTACTCTCCGCCCTCTGCAACTCATCCAAAACAGGACTGCGAGACTTGCCCTTGGTCTCAAGCCCAAGGATTGTATCTCTCCAGGACTGAAATCTCTGCACTGGTTCCCAGTGGTGGCGAGGATCAAGTTCAAAACCCTTGGCATGGTCCACAAGGCCATCTGGGGAATGGGGCCTCAATACCTTCAGCTCTCTCTTCGTAATATTTTCCTTCTCAAGCTCTTCACTCATCCGCCTCCAACTCCCTCAGGGTCAGTCGCTTCTCCAAGCAACAAGTTGGTGGTAGATCTCTTTATTCTACTGGGGCCTCCCTCTGGAACAGCCTCCTGCCTTTCTGAAACTCGAGGTTCCGGAAGGACCTCAAGACCTTCCTCTTTGCTTCTGCTTTCTCTTCTCCTCTCCCCTGCTGATCTCCTGGCTGAATCTGAAACTGTACTGGTTACCTGGCTACCCTCTGATCTCCATCCCAGGTCCCCTCCCTGCCAGTTGCACACCTGCACTGCTCCCCTGGCAACCCTTGCACTCAGGGACTGTTTCTGTATCCCTACAGCCCCCTACCACCACTGATACCTAATGTCTGCACTTACCCTTGCACTTGCCACCAGCTGGCCACACTTTTTATTTAGTGTCTTTATTTATTTACTGTTTTATCCTATGTACTGCAGTGCCCCCTGGCACTTCACCCGCACTTTTCCCCTCCCTCCTACCCTGCACGTGCGCAATCTCAATGCCACCTTGTCTAGTAAGATCATTGTCTCTGTCTTTCCTACGTTCCCCCTCCCTTGCCTCGTCGCGCCTTGAAACACTTGTGTATAGGCGCGTTATAAATGCCTTATATCATATCATGCCATAGTTCTCTATACTGACCTATTACCCGCATTACTGCCAGGGTCGAAGTATGCGGATAACGCCCGTGAAGCAGCATATCATCAGCGTGCATCCCAAGCTTAAACTCAGTATCACACACATGGATCCATTCCACCTGAGGGGTATTCCTGAGTCGCTCTGCCATAGGCTCCATTGATAAAGCAAACAATAAGGGTGAGAGCGGGGACCCCTGTCTAGTCCCTCTATGTAATGGAATAGCCCTGTAATACCAACCTTTACTGCCACCCTAGTGGACGGGCCAGAATACAGCACCGGAACACCTTTTCGCATATTCTCCCCAAACCCATATTTCCCCAAAACTGCATATAAGAAGGCCCTGTCGACCTGATCAAAGGCCTTTTCTGCATTGAGGGCCAGGAGCATTGGATTACCCCCATTCCCCCAAGCCATGTCCATTAAATGCAGAGTCTTCCTGCAAAGGGGTCTGCCCACTGCCTCCCTTTAATGAAGTCCACCTATTCTGGGTGGACCAGACGCAGTACCAAATTCTTCAGACTAGAGGCTAACACCCTTGTAAAAATCTTTGCATCCACGTTAAGCAGGGATATCGGTTGATAAGACCTACAGAGCTGGGATTCCTTCCACACTTGGGAATCGCCGATATAAGGGCCCGACGAAAGGAGTCAGGAGCCCAGCCAGTCACTAAAATAGGGTTAAACAATTTAAAAATGGGGAGACACAACCCGCGAAAGACTTATAAAACCTAGGTGTAAATCCATCATCACCGGGAGCCTTCCCAGTTTTCATCCTCCCAATCACCAGGAAGACTTCCTCGGGGCTAAAAAGAGCCCCAGTCGCTAAAATCTCATCCGCGCTCAACCCAGGAAGAGCAGTATCCCACAAATATGACACTATGCGTACTCCAACGAGCTCCACCTCCATGCCATACAGCACTTTGTAAAACTTAGCAAAGCCCTCTGCAATCCACTCCAATGATGTATTCACTTGGCCATCGGCCCAGCGGATCCCATTGCCCCATCTTTCATCTCTCTGCCCCTGCAGACGCACTGCTAAGAGCCCATCCGCCTTATCCCCCTTTTCACCTCTGCCTCAAGAATTGCAATTCTTACTCGATCTTGCCCAACACAAGGGTTTTCAGTTATTCCTTCTTCCTCCTTACCTCCTGTATTAACCCTTCTCTGCCATCCATGCGGAAACTGTATATGTTCTGTTCCAGAGAGTCAATATCCCTGCAGCTTCAACTCGAGAAGAGTCCTTTCCCTTTTTTCCCAGCACCCTCCCTAATCAACGATCCACACCACGTGTCCTTGGCTGCTTCCAAAACAGTGCAGCAATCCACTTCCCCTGTGTCATTTATATAAAATATTCACCAACAGCCCACTTTAATTCCTCACAAAACCTCATGTCCTTCTAAAGTGAATTGTTGCAGTTTCACAAAGAATCCCCGGCACTGCAAACCCAGAAGGGAAAACTCCATGTAGACCATGCCATGAACTGACCAGCTAATGGGCACGAGATTGCAGACTCTAGCTGTACCCTCATATCCCTTCCCACGCAAATATAACCTGTTTGTGTATAAGTACCAACAGGGGGGCTGAAAATGTAAACCCCACGTCCCTTGGATGGGGCTGCCTCCATACATCCTGCAATTGATATGTATCCAGACATTCCCGGAGACCCACTCTCCCCGCTCCTGTTGTCCGGTCCACTGTCACCTGTGAGGAACCTGAGGGCATCCTCACTTCTTTCCCCGATATATCCTCCTCCCAAGTGGCCAGGGAAAGGCCGTCGCTATCGGATCCTGACACTGGGGGTGGATATGAGAGGGAGGACTACCTGGGTGGAAGAGACTTGGGGAGTGGAGAAGAGGCACCCTTGGGTGGGACACAGTATCCCCATTTCCCTTTCACCATGAGTCCACTGTCCCCCAAGCCTTTATAGGCTATTGCCATTCCCTTCACTACTTTTCCCCTAGATCATTCCCTAAAAAAATCCATTTACGTACTGGGACGAGAAAGAGACCCACTAGAGAAATACATCCTTTCTTTATTGACACACAGACATATACACACAAGTTATGTACTGGGATGAGGAGGAAGCGTGGAAGAGCAATGCAGAACTTCCAAGTCAGCAATGAGTACTCTAGTCCTTTTTGAACCAATCAACATTGGGGGAAGTTTAAAAGCAGCAAGTCAGCTATGGACGCAGATTTATGTACTGCTGGAGGAGCGCAGACCTTTCCTGGAAGGCGGTGTGGCAGACGGAGTGCTTTAGGGCCCCAGAACGTTGCAGAGTGTATGCAGTGAGAAGCAAGACTGAAAGAAGCTGAAGGCCTGCGGGAAACATTGTAACTGGAACCAGCGTGTCAAGGCGAAGCTTCAGAGTGAGGCCTCAGCTGTGAGAGAAGCATTGATGATAGCAGCGAAGACACAGGGTGCCCCTGTGGACACAGAGCGAGGCACCACACGAGAGACAGAGAGCTTGTGGCGGCTGGAGACCTCGCTGGAATGTTGCAAGCACCGACTAACGAGTCAGCCTAGGAAGGGGCACACCGGGGCAGCAGGCGCATGGTATCCTTACGCAACTTTAATGAATGCCGAACCAAAGGAAAGAAAACCTTTTTCAATATTGAATTGAATGAAAGCAAGAAATCAAACACTTTTGAATACAGATTTGAATGAATGCAAGAAAGCAAGCACTTTTGAATAACGATCTGAATGAAAAGCAAGTACTGTTGGCTACTGAGCTGAACGAAAACAGTTTTTTGGAATTCTACATGGTAAGGAACTGTGTATGTTGAGAAACCAAGCATTAGCAGGAGCCATAAGAATATATATGAACGTGCAACAAGTGAATAGTGACAAAGCAAGCAAATGGTTAAGCATCATGAGGATGTGAAATGAGAATGAGAATTAACTAATTACCACTGTAGAGTTGAAACAGGGACAACATGCCTACAAGGAAGAAGAGGCAAGACAGGTGTCTCGGTTGCTTGACCTTTAATGGGTGGACTGTGTGGTCCCACACCTGCGCCTAGACCAAGGATGCCTACCTATGAAAAGGCTGCTCAAAATACCCATAAAGAAGGTTGTATTTGATTACAAAGGAAACTTGGTGTGAATTGAAATTAAGGAACTGTACTTTGTGAACTTGGTGAAAGATAACCAAACCGGAAGCGCTGGAAAGTGTTACCAAGAACTGTGTTGTAGAAAAGGTGAAAGACCTGAACGCTTGGGGCAGGGAACCCCTTTTGCATTGGGAAATGCTTGGACATTGGGGAAGGGAAATCCTCTACAAACCTAGAGCTGGAAGAAGCCCTTAACTTTTATTTGAACACTTATCATGTTGACGCTGACATCCTTACACATTGTATACAAATAGACATGAGGGCAAGAATAGGTTTTGGACACAGACATACTTTTACTTCAGACTTCCTGACACAGACCATCCTTCCTTTATCTAGGTGGGCAAACCTCACCATAGCATAGGGCAAAATAGGCCTTTTTGCAACCCTTTTTCTGTTAATAACGCTTTCTAAGTTAAACTTTGAATTAAGTTTTCTGTGTCTACTTCCTGATGTCTTCACAAATGGTGTCAGAGTGGGATGCAGCTCAACTGATACAAGGTAGGGAAGCTTAAAGTTTCGGAAGTCAAGTCCCAAAGCATCAGACCCCTCGTAGCCACAGAAGGCTCTATTGGGTTTGATATCTGCAGCAGTAGGGAAGAAACTACTCTCCCAGGAGAAAGAAGACTAATACCCACTGACCTGGTCTTGATTTCGCCCCCAGATACATGCATCAGATTGGCTCCGAAGTCGGGTTAGCATGGAAATTTGGAATTTATTTGTTAGCAGGGGTTATAGACCCAGACTTCAGGTGAGATATAAAGGCGTTACTACAAAACCATGGGAAAGATCCCTTCCAGATCCATCAGGGAGATAAAATTGGACAGGGTGTGCTCGAAAGACCAATGTATACTAGGGTAAAGGAAGAGGCTGGGAAATAAGTAACAGATCGAGGTACCTGAGGCTTTGAAGAGGCTGATGAAACGTCTGACACCCCATTAAAACCTGAGCCTAGAAGGGTCAGGGAAGAATAACCAGAAACTCTTCCTGACCTAGCCTTTACCCAAAGGAATGACCCACTATTAGCTGAAGCCTTCCTCCAAATTTTACCAGAACGAGGGCCGTGAGAAAGGAGGACCATTTTTCTTTTTAAATCATGGGTTGATGTACAGGGGAGATACCACTTCAGAGGGCATGGTCCGAACCCAGTTAGTTATACCTAAGAGTCACAAACAGGTTGTCCTGGAAACAACCCATTCCAATCTCATGGGAGGTCACTTAGGGCAGACAAAAACTCAGGCACAAATCCTCTACAAATTTTACTGGCCCAGAATCCACACAGACATTAACACCATTGTACAGTCTTGTGCAATCTGCCGAAAGACCAGCACCCATATACCACCACCAGTACCCTTACAACCACTCCCAATCATTGAAGTTCCATTTTCTAGAATTGGCATTGATATTGGAAGACCCTTGGAAACATCGAAGTTAGGGAACAAGTGCATACTTGTAATAATAGATTATGCTACACAATATCTAGAAGCCTTTTCCCTTAGAGCTAACACTACCCAGCAGATCCTGAAATACCTACTCCCCTTCTTTTTGAAAGTAGGGTTTCCCAAAGAAATCTTAACGGATCACTGCTCTACACTCATGAGAAAACTCATGGGGGAAGTTAAACAACTATTACATATTACCACCTTAAGAACTTCATTTTACCACCCAGAGACTGATGGCCTTCTAGAAAGGTTTAATAAGACCCTGAAAATAAGGTTACGGAAGCTAGTGGAAAAAGACAGAAGGAATTGGGATTTGATGGTACCTTGGGCTTTATTTGCTGTTAGAAAGCTCTTCCAAGCTTGTACATGATTCTCCCTGTTTAATTAATCTATGGACCAGAACCCTGAGACATCCTTGATATGTTGAGAGAGACTTGGGAGGAGTGAGAGGAAGCCCCAATTCCACTCTCTCAAACTGCCCACCATCTTAATGAGCACATTACTGTAGTAAGATCTTTAGTCCAAACCCATATGGGTAAGGCACCAGAACAGCAGAAAACCTCATAGAATCAAAAGGTCACCTTAAGATCTTTCTCGGTAGGACAAAAGGGGCCTCATTCCGAGTTCGGAGGTAACCACGCCGCTATTTGTGGCATGGCTGCCTCCGAACTCGTCCAAACTCGGGCCTGGTGAATGGAGTAATTACCGGTCCATTCCGAGGTCGGAGGGACCAGTAATTCCCCATTCACCAAGGCCATTCCCCATTCCCATTTGAGCCCCCATAGGGCTCAATGGGAAGGGGGAAGGAGGCAATAACGGTACTGTAAATTACGGCACCGTTATTGACCCCGGAGTCCCTTTGCGGGTCCTTCCTTAACGCCTGCTAAAAGCAGGCGTTAAGGAAGGACCCGCAAAGGGAACTCTTAGTAGGGCGGTAAGGGTTTAACAGCACTGGTCTCGTTACCGGTGACCGTTAACCCTTACCGCCCTACTTGGAATGAGGCCCAAGGTGTTAGTGTTATTGCCAACCTCTGAGAATAAACTAATATCTAATGGCATGTGCCCTATGAGGTGCTAGAACAGACAGGACCCTGTAACTACAAAATTGCCCAACCTGTTCACTAATTGAAAACCCGGGTATACCATGTAAACAATTTAAAAGAGTGGAGCAAAAACCCTACAGGGTCCACTACCACTATTCTGTCATGTTTATTGCCTGATGGCTCTGATAGAAAGGTGCTTATCCCTCCCAATCTTAGTGACAACCAGAACCAATACCTGTATGACTTACTCCTCCAATGTACTGATGTATTCAAAGAGGAGCTAGGGATAGTGAAAGGAATTTACCACCACATCCGCACCCCTGAGGGTAAAGTAGTACACCTAAAACCTTATAGACTACACGAGGCAAGGAAAACGACCATCATCCAGGAAGTCAAGCAGATGCTTCAGGCTAATATCATTGAATCATCTAATAACCCCTGGTCTTCCCCCATTGTATTAGTGGCCAAACCCAATGGAAGTTGACGGTTCTTTTTGACTCCAGGAAAGTCAATGCCATATCTGCATTTGAGGACTACCCGATGCCCCATATTGATGATCTCATTGACCGGCTTGGCAATACTTTCTATCTCTCTACCATAAACCTTACAAAAGGGTATTGGCAGGTTCCACTATATGGCTGTGATAAAGAAAAAAATACCATCGCCACACTAGGGCTGTTCCACTTCAAAGTCCTCCCATTTGGATTGCATGGGGAACCTGCAACATTCCAACAGTTGATGGATAAGATCTTACAACCGTACTCTGACTTCTGTGGGGCATATATAGACAATATTGTAATCCACAGTAGTACCTGGGAAGATCATGTCTACTACCTCTATACAATCATGCAAGTCTTGAGAGCAGCGGGGTTAACAGCAAATCCTAAGAAATGTAAATTGTCTCAATCCGCAGTAAAGTACTTAGGATACTTTGTGGGGAATGGCACGGTACAGCCACAACATGAGAAGGCTAAAGCAGTCCTAGACACCACTACACCTAGAACAAAAAAAATCGTAATGCTTTCTTTGGACTGATCGACTATTATCATTGAGTCATCCCAAATTTTTCAAGTAAAACCACTAGACTAACTGATGAATTGAAAAATGCAGAACCCCAGAAGATCAGGTGGAATGAAGAAGATCAGAAATGTTACACCACACTGAATGAAACCCTCTACCTAAGCCCCATTCTAAAAGTGGCTGTTTTTTCAAAGGATTTCATCCTTCAAATGGATGCCTTTAGGTGGGACTAGGAACTATCCATTCCCAAAACCATGATGGCCTGGAACACCCAACACTTTACATAATTAGAAAACTATTCACAAGAGAGAAGAACTACTCTGTTATACAATTAAAAGCCCTTGCCATCAAATGGGCCATTGTCCACCTAAAATACTATCTGTTGAGGCATAAATTCACACTCATCATGGACTATTCACCTTTAGTGTGGATTAGCCAACAGAAGAAGACAAATGCAAGTGTTATGCGTGGTTCTTGGATCTTCAACCTTACTGTTTCACCCTTCAACACCAGAAGGGTCGAGATCAAGGAAATGTCGACTACCTTTCTCGGGTCACCTGTGAAACATCCAGATCCACCCACATAGGGGAAGGGGTATGTGAGACACCCGAGGGCATCCTCACTTCTTTCCCCGATATACCCTCCTCCCAGGTGACTAGGGAAAGGCCGTCACTATCAGATCCTGACCCTGGGGATGGATATGCGAGGGAGGACTACCTGAGTGCAGGAGATTTGGGGAGTAGAAATAAGGCACCCTTGGTTGAGACATGGTATCCCCCATTTCCCTTTCACCATGAGTCCACTGTCCTCCAAGCCTTTTTAGGCTATTGTCAATCCCTTCCCTACTATTCCCCTAAATCATTCCCTAAGAAACACCATTTAGGTACTGGGATGAGGAAGAGACCCACTAGAGAAACACATCCTCTCTTTATTGACACACAGACATACACACACCAGTTATGTACTGGGATGAGGAGGAGGCGAGCAATGCAGAACCTCCAAGTCGGCAATGAACGGTCTAGTCCTTTTCAGACCAATCAACATGGCGGGAAGTTTAAAAGCAGCAAGAACTGTGGAAATGGAGTCAGCTGTATGAGCAGATATATGGACTGCTGGAGAAGCGCATACCTCTCCTGGAAGGCGGCATGGTAGACGGAGTGCTCGAGAGCCCCAGACCGATGCAGAGTGTATGCAAGTGTATGCACCGGGAAGCAAGACTGAAAGAAGCTGGAGGCCTGCAGCGAACGGTGGAACGGGAACCGGCATGACCATTTGAAGCTCTAGAGTGAGGCCCGAGCTGCGAGAGAAGCATCAGTGGCAGGAGTGAAGCCACAGAATGCCGCTGAAGAGACAGAGCGAGGTTCCGCATGAGAAAGACAGAGCTTGTGGCGGCCAGAGACCTCACTGGAATACCATAAGCACCGACCAGTGAGTCAGCCTAGGAAGGGGCACACGGGGGCGGCAGGCACATGTTATACTTATGCAACTTTAGTGAATGCCAAACAAAAGGAAAGAAAGCCTTTTTGAATACCTAATTGAAAAAGAGCAAGAAAGAAAAAACTTTTGAATACAGATTTGAATGAAAGCAAGAAAGCAAGCACTTTTGAATAACGATCTGGATGAAAAACAAGTATTGTTATATACTGAGCTGAATTAAAGCAGCTTTGTGGAATACTAAGTTGCAATGGAACTGTGGAATACTAAATTGTAATGGAACTGTGTACGTTGAGAAACCGAGTATTGGCAAGAGCTATACAAATATATATGAAAGTGCAACAAGTGAATTGTGGCAAAGCAAGTAAATGATAAAGCATCACGTGGGTCTGAAATGAGAATGAGAATGAACTCAGTACCACTGTAGAGTTGAAAGAGTGGCAACATGCCTACAAGGAAGAAGAGGCAAGGCAGGTCTCTCGGTTGCGTGACCTGTATGGCTCGACAACTGCGCCTATACCAAGGACGCCTACCTGTGGAAAGGTAACTCAAAATACCCGTAAAGAAGCTTGTGTTTAAATATAAAGGCAACTTGGAGGGAGTGAATTGAAATGAAGGAACTGTACTTTGTGAACTTGGTGAAAGATAACTGAACCAGAAGCGCTGGAAAGTATTACCGAAGGACTGTGTTGTAGAAAAGGTGAAAGACTTGAAAGCCTGGGGAAGGGAGCCCCTTTTGCTTTGTGAACTGCTCGAACCTTGGGGAAGGGAAATCCTCTACAAACCTAAAGCTGGAAAAAGCTATAAACATTTTTTTAAACACTTCTCATTTTGACGCTGACATCCCTGCACATTATATACAAATAATTTAAGTTTCACATTGTATATTTGGTTGTAGCTGTGAGAGTGAGCTTACCAACCTTCATGCATGCTACCATCTGGGACAGTCATCAAAATAGCAGACCATTTACCCTCATTCTCTGCCATGTAACAATGCAAACATGTATTTTCTAAAGCCTGAGAACCAAGACCAAAAATGAACATTTAGACTCTTTTTAGTCATCATTTTGTACATACACAAAAATGTTCTCTAAAATAGTAACAAACCAGCTACATTCAGGAATCAGTAAACATGCTCATTGATATGAATGGGTTCTGTGTTATTGGAACATTTGTGATTTAACAAATTTAATCTAACAGTTTTATTGGAGGCAGTTGATGTAGCAGGTACTTTGAAGCTGCCCTCTGCAATAAATATAGATGAGTAAATGGCCCAGGGGTGTAATGTTCACTTTTATGTGAGATTCTTGACAAGATGGGCACATCGGGTGACATTTATAAGAGCTACTTAAACTTGTTGATGAGAGACTCAAGTGAAGTGGGTTCCCTAGTCCCTGGCTGACGTACCTCTCTATCCGTGTTTCAATGTGCCAATTGGCAATACCGAAGCGTCCCCATTTCGGGTAGGAAGAATTGAATCTTAAATTCTTCATAGAGAAGTCAGCATTCCAACTATAACAGTGCTGAAGGAGGCCAAGGCTTCCGTCAAACCAGCCGCTGAAGGCGGAGGGACTTAACCAGGAGAGAAGTCAGGGTTCCACAGCTCGCGGGAGAAACGGCCCAAGCCCGGCTTCATCCCTCACAATCTATGTGCCATATCCCAGTAGGATAGGGTCACAAGTGTCAACTTCATGAGGGTCTCTCCCCACCCCCCGCTGCATGAATCTTCTTGTGTAGCAACGGCAGAAAGCTCAAATGGAAATTAGTGTGAAATTGTTGCAGGTGACGCCAGCCCGTCTGAGTGTGTGCGCTCCCCATTTCTCTAAGTGTACCAGTTGGGCTGCTAAAAGATAGAACCACAAGTTCGAAACACCCAGGACCCCCAGGGCCACAGGGCAGAATAGGATCTTTCAGGACATCCTGGGGCATTTCATACCCCACATGTAATTAAAAAGGTTGACTTGGACTGAAGTTTTGCTTAGCTGGATAGGGAGGCTTGTAAATAGATACAACAATCTGGGAAGGATATTCATTTTTACCAAATTTACACTGCCCAGTCAGGATACTTTCAATGGGAGCCAACAGTCGAGATCCGCAGCAATAGTGTTCAGAAGCGGGGAATATTGAGCTTATAAAGATCCTTGTCCTTTGAAGTAATAACCACGCCTAGGTACTCTAACGATTTCAGCAACCAATTCAAGGGGAACGCTGCCTTCAGGCAGCAGATTGTGTCCTGCTCTTCAGAGATGTTGAGTCTAGAGGATTTGCTAAAGTTTATGCTGTAGCCCGAAGCCTGGCTCAAGGTTTCAAGTTGTTGAATCGTGGAGGGGAGGGATTTCTCAGTGTCAGCTGAGGAATAGGAGGACATCGTCCGCATACAGTGCTATTTTCTGAGGGGAAGGGCCGCTGAACAAACCATTTTTAATTACAGTGCTAATGATGAGATTTGGTTGAAAGAAAGGTTACAACATAATATCCACCAGCTATCTGTCTGCTTTAAGAAATATTTACACAGTATCAAATTAAAGGACCTGTGTGGCTACTGGGTTACATGCTGTGAGATTAGAAAAGCTCTAAATATTCCTTTTTATGATAAGGCTTTCCCATCACAGGATTCACCAGAGTCCAGAGATATTTAAAAATGAAAAGGTGTACCTAGCATCTAAATCTCAATTTGATTTTATGGGAGGAATTATGTAATATTTCTTTTCTTTTTAAACTTGTTTTTATTGAAAATGTGTATAGAGCAATATAACTAACAACAGCCCCAACCCATACTCTCCGCCCCCCTAGTCCCTGACACCAGCCAACCCTTAAATTATAATGACAGTTTTCTACTTTCACTTCTTATCTCAGAAATCATATCAGGTCCAATAATCAAAGTCTATGTGGGCACCAGTTTATACGATCATCTTTATGAAGAAAGCCCAGGACCACATCCCAATTATCCCTGAATGTCCATCGGCCCACCTGTATCATGTATGTCACCCATTCCAAAGATAGATAATGCCATGTTTTTGCAGTCCATTCATGTTCTGTGGGGACCTCCGGTTTCTTCAATTTCTGGACCAATAACGAAACCGCCGCTATACTGAGAATCACATATTCCTTTTGTTCAGCTTTCGTTGGCAGAATTTCCAGCACATCCCCCAATCCCAACATTGCCTTCTCGTAGTTCCTACGGATTTGCAGCTGGAAGATAGTTTTCATTGACCCACTGACACTTTCCGAAAATGATGTAATGGCGGGCATACTCACCAGATGTGCTCCCAGGTACCCTCCTCCCCGAAGCCCAGCCAGCACACCCCTGATACCGTGGGGTAAAACTTGTGTAGTTTCTCTGGGGTCATGTGCCTTTGCACCATAATTTTTACCCACATCTCCTGGATCTGAAGTGGCCTTGCGAGTGATGGTATTCTTTGCCAAAGCCTCTGCCACTGTTCTCCTGATATAGGTCCACCCGGGCACCTCTCCCAACGTTTCATACATCTCCATTCTGGACTTACCAGGGGGTCGGAGATCAGCTTGTAGAGAGCTGCGATCATATGCTGATCTCCTGAGTTGGTTGTTACATATTTTTCAAAGGGGGTGAGCTCCCTGATCGCTGCTTGTTTATTACCCGGGGCCATTAGCCAGTGTGTAATCTGAACATATTTAAATCTTTTCTCTTCCCCCAGGCCAAAGTGCAACTTACTTGCTGGAAGATCATACCCTCTTGGGAGTCCACCATGTCCCTATGTTTCTGGCATCCTGCCTCCTCCCATCACATATAGGCGCCCTGTTCTACCCCTGGTTTAAATTGGGGATTGCGAAACAGTGGTATCAAAGGGGAGGGGAACGTTGTCAGGCCCACATATTGGACCAATTAATCCCACATGTCTCCCACCAGGGTCGTAATTTTGCAATGATACTTATTACCTGGTCTATCCCCCTTTGGGCACCACAACACTTCCTTTAGGGGCCTACCCACCAATCATACATCTTCTGCCATACCTTATCTCGGTTCCCCGAAAACCACTCCCTTATTGCCCTTATTTGGGTTGCTTGGCAATATTTATAGAAATGTGGTGCCCCCAGCCCTCCACTGCGCATGGGTGTTAGTAATAGTTTCCGGGCCACCCTTGGCTTTTTCCCTTTCCAGATGAAGTTCCACACCATTTTATGAAAGGCCTTAAGAAGTTTTTGTGGAAGCGCCACCGGCAGGGCTTGAAAATAATATAAAACCCTGGGAAGAATTACCATTTTGATAACAGTTATCCTCCTTATCCATGATATCGACAGAAATCCGCTTTCAGTCAACCATTGCTTGACCGACTTCAGCAGCAGGGGATAGTTGGCCTGATATAAGGAGTCTAACGTGTTTGTAATCTGCACTCCCAAGTAGCGCAAGCCCCGATCCATCTTTTTATAAGGACATGTTACAAGTGTCCTAGATGTTGATGTCCTCCCCCTGCCATACCCATCAGTTCAGATTTATGAGTATTGATTTTAGGCCTGCTACTTCCCTGAATTCCCCAGGTCGTTCGGCTAATGCTAGCAACGCGCTATTAAGCTCTGTGATTCTGAGCAACATGTCATCCACAAAGGCCATTACTTTATGTTCTTCACCTCCAAATGGGATCCCCTTAATGTCTCATCTTTCCCGAATGTGGGCCAGTAATGGCTCCAGATATAGGGCCTCATCACGACTTGCGCTATCTGCCCCACCGCCGAACTCCCCGGTGCTAATAGCGCCGGATCACAAATTCGGCGGTAATGTTAATCCCCATTCCCCATTGAGCCCACTCGGGAATGCCCCATTCCCCATTGGGCTCAATGGGGAAATTTCACGCTAATACCGCCGGCGGATTTCCTGTCGGCGGTATGAGCGCGAATTTTCAGTGGATTTCCCCCAGCTCAGAGCTGGGGCAAAATCCGCCGAAGTCCTGATTTGGCGGACCCTTAAATCCGGCGGTAGCGCTACCGCCGGATTTAAGGGTTACCGCCAAAGTCGTGATGAGGCCCATAATGTGTATAAGATCATGGACAGCAGACATCCCTGCTTGGTCCTCTGTGAAACTTTAAATCCCTCTGACAAGTCTCCATTGATGTCTAATCGTAACATGGGCGAGTGGTAGTTGGCATGGAGCAGCCGCAGCAATCTCAGCCCAATCCCCATAGTTTTCATGGTAAGAAATAAAAATAACACTCAACCCTGTCGAAGGCCTTTTCATCTTCCATCGCGGGAGTACCTATTTTGGTCACTTTCTCTATGAGGTGGCATACCTGCCTAATATTGTCAAAGGTTTGCCTCCCTTTGATGAGGCCAGACTGAGCAGGGTTTACAAGGGTGGTAAGTATCTTTTCCAGTTTGGTCGCTAATATTTTTTGTGAATATTTTTGCATCCAAATTAATGAGTGCTATCGGTCGGTATGACCCACATTGCGTTTTATCTTTGTTAGGTTTCAGAAACAATACTACCTTTGCTTCCTCCATGGTTCGGGTGATACGTCTGAGGTCCCAAAGGAGTCAAATAGGGAAGTCAACACCGGAATTAACAGCTCCTAAAATGTCTTGTAGAAGGTAGCTGGGAAGCCATCCGGACCCAGGGCTTTATTTGCTGAGAGGGATAGCTGTGCATGCTTCCTCTGGTGTTATTACCCCTTCCAGTGTCTCCCTTTCCCCTGACGTGACTGTAGGTAGTGGGCAGCGAGAAAGATATGCCTCCTGGTTCTCCCCCGGGGGAGTCAGAGGAGTACAGAGCTGGGTAAAATTCTGTGAAGGTCCGCACAATGTCCTCAGAGGAGGAGCTAATGGCCCCTTGCCCCATTTTGATCTGGAGGATTACTTGTGATTCTTTCTTTTTCCTGACTAGCCTAGCGAGCATGCGGTCTGCTTTATTCGATTTAATGTAATATCGGTGACGCATGTACAGTAGGGATTTTTTGGCTCGTTGGGTCTGCAGTAGCTCCAGCTGTCTCTTAATACCTCTATATTCTTTCATAAGGGCAGTCCCCGCATCATAACCATTCTAGCCATCACCTCTTTTAATTGAGCTTCTAGCTCTATTTGAAATTTCGCTAGCTGCTTTTCCCGCAGGGCTTTTTTCACAACAAGTTCCCCCCTCATGGTTGCCTTAAAGGGATCCCTCACCATATGTTCTGGCATATCCGTGGTCCTGTTTTTGCTTTTCTATGAGTTTCCGTAACTCTTGCTCTTCCTGTGGTGCAGGACTGCCCCAATCATGTCCCGTAATTCCTCACATACCACAAGATTCTTTAACAGTTGATCCAGAAATTTCCATCGCCAGAGCCCTGACCCGATTTTCCCCTGATGGATCCTGATCATAAGGGGTGGGTGATCAGATAAGGTCATACCCATAGGTCCATCACCTGAACCTGACCTAGAGTACTTGAGACCCAGATACAATAAATCCTGGAAAAGGTCTGGTGCACGTGGGAGTAGAAAGTGAACCCTCTGGACCCTCGATGAGTTTCTTTTATTCAGCCCTACTTCAGAAACATATCATGGCCCTTGGATCTTTCTCCTTGACCTACCAATGAGCCAAGAACCAGGCCGGTGTACAGGAAATATATTTGTATTTATTTAAATTAAAAGTAATAGAAATCACACTGAACTACATGCACCACCTTCTTTGTGGCTCACCATTAACTTCTTGTTACTCAAATAAATTACACAAATTAGTTAAAATCACAATTCTTTACTTTCTACGAATTTCACTTCAAGATATAATAATACTGATCCACAACGAAGACACTGGGAATGTATTACTGTGCAATTTTGATTTTCCTGCATGCTTAAAATGCTAGCAGAAGGATTTCAAGATTGGTACAAATACAAAAGGCAATTATGATTCCACCCACACTTTTGGTTTAAAATAAACACAGGGTGATTTTGCAGTTTGTTTTTCAGACCTCCCCTACTTTGGTCTGTGTTGGGGAAGTCGGACAGAAACATTTTGATGTTTTGAGGAGTTTTGGATTTCAGAACCCCTCCACTGAAAGGCCTGTGTTAGGGGAAAGTTGGACAAAATGATTGAACTGATTTCAGAACAAAGACATGCTTCTTGCTTAAAGAAGTCGGGGTCAATGGGACAAAAGTGACTACCCAATTAAATTATAGGAAGTGAGCTTTGATGATTTTGAATTTTAACAAAAATCACCACGTAGTATTCCACCAAATGGGGAATTAATTAAATTAATATTTTTAGTTAAGCAGGCTAAGGTTCTATACAGTTTTCCCCCTGTCCCACTATAAAAGTAAAAGGATTTAAGGCAAGCAGACTCCCCAACTTTGGTTTCCCATGATTCAGTTCTACCTACACAGAAAACCTCTGTTTAAAGTTCTGGACAGCCAGCTGCATGTCAGGAAACTCTGGAAAGATAGGGCAGGGGTCTGGTCATTCCACTCTAAAGGAGGGCCTCCCACTCTCCACCACATGACCCACTCAGCTCTTAGGCCTTCATAGAAATAGACAGCTCCACCCAGATGCACTCTCAGCAATCTCCTCTGGTGTTTCCTTGCAGCTGTCAGATGTTAAGTTTCATCAGTGCTCTTCGATGGTCAATTTCAGAAACTCTGTCCCTTCCTCCTAGTACAGTCCCCCTTATATAGCAGTGATGACACCACCAATTTTACAAACTTGGAGGAGTACCCTGCAAGAGGTCACAGAAATAGGATTGGACACTTACCCTTCTCTCTCCTGCCCACTCCAGCCTCTCTCTATGGATGTTACGCTCACCTGGTCTCTGCGGAGGCATTGGGGCATGGTTGCAGCCCTCCCTGAACTTGAATCACCCCCTTCAGGCCTCTCCCTCAGTTGAAAAACTGTGAGTGGTGGTACGTGGTGATACTGCTCCTGTGTGTAGATGACAGTGTGTGAGTGCGCCAATCTGTGATTGTTGTACCTCTCGAACCCTTCACCCCAAAGTTCGGTTCCTGTGAGCAGACGCCAGCCCATAAAGCTCACCTGTGAATTATGGAAGATAAGCTCTCTGTCCTGCTACTTCTGGCAGGGGCGCGTTGAATGGGATCTAGTTCCTTCACTGATCCCTGATAAGGATTAGTCCAGTCCAATTGTGACTATGCTTCTCCAAATGATTGGTAAGTGTTTCTTGAGCTCTTGTGATGCTGTTTGTTCTGTTTAATGTCTTTATATGTTGCTCCTATTTATGCCCGCAATAATGTCTCTCTTCTGTTTTCTTCCCTTAGATGGAAATGCAGCCTCAATGCAGCTGTGAGACGCGAGACGTGGCTGGATGGAAGATGGATGCTACCACAATGTTCGACAGCACGTAAGTGATGGTTTAAGGAAAGGCACGAAGTATGGGGAAGCACAACCTTAAACTGACTGTTTTTTCAATGTCTAACCTTGTATTCTGTTTTTCCTTGCAGGGGCAGTTGTCCACGATGGAGCGTGTCGTGCTGCATTCTGGAAAGTGTGAAGATGAATACTTTGTTCACCGAAGAGATGTACAGGTAAGAACAGCTTCCCCCAGTTGGTAAGTATGCTGGCAGGAAGCAGGATGTCCAGGAAGCAGGATCTTCAAAGGTAAGTCTGACCTCAGGCGACGGTGATCGTTACGCTGCTTGCAAGTGCAGAGTAACGCGAAGCGTCTGTCTTGAGGATCGGGGCAGCTTATATAGCTGAGATCGTGGGCACGCCCATTAGGGCCGGTTTACGAGCCACACCCTGCCACTCCTAGAGAGTGAGCACATGGGAAGGCAATCCATTAGCAGCCACACCCAAGAATACACTTGGGGCTGCTTAATGGATGGAATGTTCAAGGTGAATGCATCCAGCTTAATGGATGGAATGTTCAAGGAATGTTCAAGGTTAATGCATCTGAAGTGCTATGTCCATAATAAAAGCTTTTTGGTGTTAAATGGATGTTCTTGTTTACTTTTGTTCATGAGCCTGGTGCCAAAGGCACTAGGACAGTGTCCACCCAGGTCTCCTGTGCATGCGACCCCTGCATGCCTGTGTCCCTGACTTCATGACCATAACAGTACTCCCCCTCAAGGGTGGTTCTTCTCCTGGTCCTGGTTTGGTGGGATTATTGCGATGGAACTGTCTGATTAAATGCGGAGCATGGACGTGTTCACTGGGTTCCCAAGTTCGTTCTTGAGGTCCGTAACCTTTCCAGTCAATTAGGTAATACAATTTTAATCGAACCGCCTTGGAGTCCAGGATGGATTTGACTTCATATTCTGGTTCTCCATCTATTACTTCGGGCTCTGGCCGAGAACTAAGCCATGTATTGGATTTCATGGGTTTGAGGAGTGATACATGAAATACGGGGTGAATTTTCATTTGAGATGGTAACTCCAATGTCATGATGACAGGATTGATTATGGACTTTATAGTATAGGGGCCCAGGTATCTTGGGTGGAAAGCTCTTGGTCCCTTCAGGGGAATATATTTGGATGCTAACCACACCTTTTCTCCAATCTGGTAGGCGGGAGCTTTCTTCCGATGTTGATCAGCAAACAGTTATTGTCTTTCCTTAGCCTTGGTCAGATTCTCTGTCGCCTCCTTAAGAACCTGAGTGATGGTTTTATGCACCTTTTTTATGGCTGGCATTTCCAGGGTATCGGGTGGATCAAATACTGATGTCTTCGGATGTCTTCCGTGCACAGTGTAGAATGAAGTTTGCTCTGTGCTTGTGTGAACTGAGTTGTTGTATGCATACTCAGATATCCAGAGTATATTTTTCCAAGAAACCTCGGACTGTTGCAACATACACCTGAGATATAGCTCTAAAGTTTGGTTGGTTCATTCAGTTTGCCCTCAGTTTGAGGTTGATGGCTTGTGGACAACCGGAGATCGATTTTGGCAATCATACAACACTTTCTCCAAAAGGCAGAAACAAATTGAGTTCCGCGATCAGATACTAATATTGATGGAAATCCATGCAATCGAACAATTTGCTCTAGGAACATAGAAGCAAGAGTTGACGCAGTTGGGAGTCCCTTCAGAGGGATGAAATGGGCCATTTTGGAAAATAAATCCACAATGACTAATATGGTGTTGTATCCATTGCATGGTGGAGGATCCGTGATGAAGTCCATCGACAGGGTATGCCAAGGGGCTGGCGGTACTGTTAGGGGATGTAGTAAGCCAGCAGGGTTCTGTTTCTGAGACTTGTGTTGTGCACAGACACCGCAGGTTTCAATAAATTGGGCAGTGTCTTTTCGCCAGGTTGGCCACCAGTAGTTTTGTTTTACCTTAGCCTGAGTTTTGGCTATTCCTGGGTGTCCTTCCAGTAATGAATTGTGGTCATTTGTGATGATTTGCTTTTGCAGTTCTTGGTCTTAGACATATAATCGTCCTTGGAAATACGTTAGATTGTCTTTGATGGTGTACTGGTCACCTTTTAACAGCCATCCCTGTTGTGTTGATTGTTCCATCGGGGATTGCAAACTGGTTCTTTGGTCATCCAGACACGTGGTGGCAGCTATTCTGGTTTGAATCCTTTCCTCAGGAATTATAGCCACGGGGTCGGATGCTGTAAAAGCCTCTTTTTCTTCACTCATGCGTGATAGAGCGCTGCTGTCCCATTGCGTACTCCAGGTCTATAAGTGATAATAAAATCGTATTCCGCGAAAAAGAGAGCCCAACCAAGTTGACGCAAGAATTGTGCTTTGGCGGTTTTCAAGTATTGCAAGTTACAGTGGTCTGTGATGAGAGTGACCATATGTCTCGCCCCAAGAAGGTAATGTCTCCAGGCCTTGAATGCTGCTTTAATCACCAGCAATTCCTTAGCTGTGATTGCGTAGTTCAACTCAGGGGCTGAAAATTTGCTGGACCAGAATGCGACAGGGTGTAGTTGTCGTGTTTCAGGGTCTCGTTATGACAATACTGCTCCCATGGCAATTTTTGAAGCATCTGTCTCAACTATGTAAGGTAGGTCTGGTCATGGGTGTCGAAGGACTGGTGCTGTAGTGAATGCTATTTTCAACTTCTGGAAGGCTTCTTCAGCTTCTGTCGACCAATGGAACTTTTGATTTTTCTTTAACAAGGAGGTAATTGGATGTACAATTTGTGAAAACCCAGGTATAAACCGACGGTAAAAGTTGGCGAATCCGAGCAGGCTTTGCACTCCTTTCATGGATGTTGGTGAGGGCCCTTGGAGGATTGCATCCATCTTTCGTGTATCCATATGTACGCCTTGTGGTGTGAGCATAAAACCGAGAAACTCGACCTCGGTTACATGGAAAAAACATTTTTCTGACTTGGCATACAATTGGTGTTGTCGAAGCTTCTCTAAGACTGCCCGGACATGGCCTACATGTTCTTCCATGGAATGTGAGTAGATAAGAATGTTGTCAATGTAAATAAAAGCGCAAACATCCAGTAGTTCACAGAGTACATCTTTCATAAAGAATTGGAACGCAGTGGGAGCATTGCATAGCCCGAAGGGCATCACCTGGTATTCAAAGAGGCCGTACTTTGGGGGGGGCGCTGTTGCGCCGAAGCAAGATGGCCGCCTGAGTGAGAAGCTCCGGACTACGAGGACGCTTATCCTTAGATTTCACATCGCAAAATACAGCTGAATCTCTCATTACTGCTGTGGCTGCGACGTAAGACTTCACTCCATAGTCGAGCCGACTTTGAGACCCCCTGTGAGCCTCGCTGACAACATTGGCTGTGCGGTCTGACTCACCCGGGACGGAGCTCCGTGGAGATCGGATTAGTGGTGCCACCCGACACCCCGGCGCAGGCGGCCTGCGTGGGGGAGGGGCATCGGGACAAGTGTGCCGAGCCCAACGGCTGCGCAGCCTGCCTACCACCTGGCGGGCCTGTAACTGCACTGTAACATCGAGGGCTGGTGGCCAGAGTCCGAGCACTATGATCCCCTTTGATCGGGGCTGGAGCCGCCAGCGATCGGAACCGCCGCGGCTGCCCCTGCGCTCCTGTGCTGCTCGTCTGCTTTGCTCCTCCGTTCCCCCTCCTGTGGCGCTCCGACCACGTTTTCTCAGTAAGGTAAGGAGGCGGTGTAGCGGGAGGCGGGCGGCCTTCCCCCCGTGACTGGGGAGCCAGCCCCTGCAACCGAGGACTGGCCTCGGGCCCTCTCTTCCCCCGCTAATGAGCTGAGCTGGCGGCGGCAAGCGGCTTGCCGCCTGCGGCAATTTGTGTCACATACTGCCCGAGCACTCCAGGGGGAGCAGCTCTGGTCTGGAGGTCCGCATCTTCTTGGATTCTGCGGGGGGCCTCCTCTCCCCCCCACCTCAACATACTCAATACATTGATATCCAGCGGGGGGGCTACCAAGGGAATCCTTTGCCACGTGCTCCCTGTCCCTCTGGGAGCTTGGGCCAGGAGAAATCGCCCTGACACCTGTGCTGCACTGGAGTCACCCCCACTGGAGCCCATAACCACCAGGCCAGCTGATCCACCTGGTGCACCTGCGCAACACTGATTTTGCTGTTCGCCACACGCTTACTTGGGGTGGGGGGGAGCCACCCCTGGTTTCCAGCGCCCTCCATATATTAAATCAGTCCCGCTGTCCTACACCATCGGTGCCTTCTTCCCCCACATACTCGGCCTTGGGGATCATCACCACTGTTACCACCACAGGTGCTGGCCCTGCACATCTTCGGACACGTATATGGCCTAGTGGGAGAGCTTGGGTCAGACCTTCAATGCAAACCGGACACTGACCCACAGGCCTGGAAAATGCATAGCCATTGACCCGGATATTCCTACTCTGCAGCTGTCACCGGGGGAGCAATAATACCTACTTTCACCCAGGTTCCCAGCCCTCTCATCTGTCTTGTGCTGCCTGCTCTGCGGGGGGACCTAGGATCATTGGATCATCTGAGAAACCTTGACACTGGATCCGCCTGGGGCCTCCCCCTCAGGACTATATACCCACCGGTTCGGCTAGTCCAACCCTGTGAACTTTATACAGCATTGAACTCGGCACTTGCCCTACGTTTACTTGGTGGGAGGGGCGTGCCGCCCTGGGCCTCAGCACCAGTCTCATACTGAACTGTCCTACTGTAATATACCACTGGTGCCCTCATTCCCACCAACTCTGCACTAGGGGTCACCCCCGCTGCGGCCTCCATGAGGGCGGGCCCTGTCCATTGAGGCACACACACACGAAGAAGGTTTGGGAGCATAACACTGCCGTGAATTGGACACTGTCCCACAGGCCCGAGAGCTACATAACTATAGACCCAGGTATCCCTAATTGGCAACTATTACCGTGGGAATCCCGCTACCTCTGAGTACCCTCCTTCGTTCGGGATCCCGGACCCCGAGCCCGGCCTTCACCATGACCAAGGGAGCTGGTGCAGGGAAAAAGCAAAGTTCTTTAAACATGTTCGCTAAAACACTGTCCAAGCCGGGCCCCAATGACCTAGAGGGGCAGCCTACCCCCTCTGCCCCATCGACTTCAGACGACTCGCAGAAGATGCTGGAATATATTCGGGAGGGCTTCACTACACTCCATACCAAACTAGACAATATGAACGGGACCATCTCCTCCATAAAAGCTCATATCGAAAAAACTGATGTAAGAGTCGCTGATTTCGAAACCAGACTGGGATTACCTGGGCTCTCTACGCGCTGCAGTCTCCACGCTCACCAACCGGGTGACAGCGGTGGAGAAAAAGAATGATGATCTCGAATCCCGCTCGAGGAAGAACAATTTGTGCATTATTGGAATACCCGAGGACAATATTACAGAGCCCATGGAGGACTGCGTGGAACGCATCCTTATGACACTCCTTGACTTCCCTAAACTCTCCTCGCAGTTGGCCATTGAGAGGGCACACCGCTCCTTGATCACGAAGCCCAGGCCGGGTGCACCGCTGCAGCCCATTATAGCCAGGATCCTAAACTTCTGGGACCGTGATGCCCTCCTACGAGCGGCCAGGATCAAGGGGGAACTTCTCCTTGGAGCAAATAGGATCCACCTCTATCCGGACTACTCTGTGGCGGTGCAGCGGGAACGCCAATCATTCACAGCTGTGAAAAAGAGACTCCGGGACTTGGGAGTCAAATACTCCATGCTGTTTCCCGCAAAATTACGTATTGAACACTCCAACAAAACGTTCTTTTTCACGATCCCTGAGGAGGCCTCTAAGTTCCTCGACAAGCATTTCCCTGGCTGACATGCCCAGTCTGCTATGATACCTATTATGTTGGTTTAGTTCCGTGATGGGCCACATCTAGCTTTACTCATAATGGTTCTACGCCACACACATCAACTCTGGTTGTTTTCCTGGTTGTTCTTGTTGGGTTGATCCTCTGTGCTCCGGTCCTCTAGAGGGGCAGGATCATGCTGTGTTTAACTATTTTCAATACCCTACAGTTGCGCCAGGTTTTATTTTTGTCACGGGCTGGTCCCGTGCCGGGGAGCCGATGTCGATGAAATACTTACAACTATGATGTGTCATGGCTGGAATCTATTGAAATGCATAAACATGTCGTGGCAGCCCTCCTGTCTTTATCATATAATCCTCCACTCATGTAACCTAAACTGAACACACTTGTTATTCCAACTGTATTTGCACTATCCTCATCCTCTTCCAGTCCGTCGCGCCACAGCTAGGACAGCTAACAGGCCCCCAGGTGCTGATGCCGAGTTGTTTGTTAATGTTTTGTTGGAGTTTGGGTTTCATTCCTCAAGTTGGGGGAGGGACATGGGTGGGGGGGATATGGAGTTATGTTGAAAAAGTCTTGGCTATCACCAGAGAGGTCACATATGACACACTAATACTGCACGGGATCTCAGATGTAATGACACATTGGCTTAGACCGCGATGGCATGGTCCAACTCAAACCCACAGTCCAAAATTCAGATGACCCCTCCACACTAATGGCGGATAACAGCCTCACCTTCATGAACTGGAATGTTAGGGGTCTGGGCAACTACAGAAAGATGCCACAAATACAACTCTATGCGGCGCGTCATGGTGTTCAAGTCCTATGCTTGCAAGAGACCCACGCTCACTCTGAGCAGTGCAAGAAATTCGCTAAACAGTGGGGACCCCAGAGGTACTACACAAATTACTCGACTCAAAGTAGAGGTACCCTCACTTTAATTCATAGGAACTTTAAGTTCAGTTGCTCCCAGTCACATGTGGATCCCCTGGGGAGATATGTACTTATTGTTGGTAAACTGCAAAATCTGGAGGTGGCTGTTCTGAATATATATGGACCTAACATTGACAACCCTGACTTTTACCTGCACCTAGCCTCGATTTTTGAAACTTACCCTCAGATCCCGATCATATTGGGTGGAGACTTCAACACGATCTTAGATGTCACCCTAGACAGGTCGGGCTCTAAACCTCGTCAGCTCTCAAGGGCAGCTTACACGATCCTCACAACTTTACCCCGAATGGCTGTGGTTGACACTTGGCGCCTAATGTACCCTGACTCCCGCACGTACACCTACTACTCTTCAGTCCATGATTCCTACTCTAGAATAGATAGATGGCTCGTGTCCGACATACTAATTAGATGCCTATCCTACCTGGCAATCCTCCCCAGAACGCTGTCCGATCACTCCCCGGTGGTCATCTCTTTAACCTGGGGGCATGACTCTGGACAGACTAGACAATGGAAAATGAGGCCTCATGTACTCCTAGACCAAACCTTTGCCTCTGAACTTGAGTCCTCCATTGAGGAGTTTTTTTTAGGTCAACACAGATTCAGTACCCTCACGGTCCACCCTCTGGAAATCATTCAAAGCATACATCAGGGGTATCGCCATATCTAAAGGTTGTGGCATTCTAAAACATATGAAGATATTGCTGACAGCGAATCATCCCTGGCCACCCTGGAATCCCAATATGCACAAGATCAATCTCCCACGGCACTGGCAACACTGGGTCGGGAGCTGGATAGATTCTGCGGTCTTGCAGAGCGCAAAGTTAAATTCCTTGATGGTCCCCGGGGCAGTTAGACGATATGGGGAGGGCGAGCGGCCAGGCCGCATACTGGCCAGGCTAATTCGCCACGAGTTTGGCGCCCCCAACATCCCAGCAATTGAGAGGGCCGACGGCACGCTGGTTACCTCATCTCAGGACATCAACACAGAGTTCCTTACATTTTACACATCCCTGTACGCGAAAGACGATGAGCCCCATGTTTCAGAAATCGACGCCTACCTGGAGGAACATCGTCTCACGGCCCTATCTATGGATGCCTCCGCTTCCCTAGATGGACCCTTCACCGTTGAAGAGCTGACTGAGGCCATCGAGGCACTTGCTGCTGGCAAGGCCCCCAGCCCAGACGGTCTCCCCATGGACTTTTACAAGCGTTATAAATCTATCTTGGCTCCACAATTGCTAGCACTATGGGAGGAGGCCTGCGAAGTAGGCCCACTCCCCCCTCACTCCGTGAGGCCACGATAATAGTTCTCCTCAAACCTGGTAAACCTCCCACCCTATGTGGCTCATATCGCCCCCTCTCGCTAATAAACTGTGACGTTAAAATATTTGCTAAACTACTGGCTAACCGCCTAGCCCCACTCATGCCCCACATCATGCATCCCGACCAGGCAGGTTTCGTCCCAGGTAGGTCCACATCACTAAACCTTAGGCGGCTCTTCAATGTGATCAGTAGAATTAATTCAAACACACAGGCAGTGGCAGCCACCCTGGACATGCAGAAGGCTTTTGACTCAGTGTCTTGGGAGTATTTGTGGCGAGTCATGGCAAAATGTGGATTTGGCTCCAACTTTCAATCCTGGGTCAGACTCCTCTATACGGACCCAGTGGCTAGGGTCCGCACCGAGGATAGATGTTGCATCCTTTTTCAGATAGCCAGAGGGACACGACAGGGGTGTCCCTTCTCCCCGCTAATTTTTGCAATAGCTATTGAACCCTTTGCAGACATGATGTGCCAATCACATTCTCACAGGGGCTTACGCACAGCGGGGCAAGCAGATATTGTTTCCTTATACGCCGACGACGCCTTGCTTTACATCCGCTCTCCTGAAGCCAACCAAGCTCCAATCCTACACGACGTGACCCGATTTGGTCAGATAACTGGTCTCAAAGTAAACTACTCTAAATCGACCTTATTTCCTCTCACAGACAACACACAACCACCCACCGACCTTCAGGGTTTCACTTGGTCCCATTCCACCTTCACTTACCTAGGAGTGGCGGTCTCCCAGCATGTCGAGAAGTTGCGCGCCGACAACTATCAGAATTACTTAGCCAAACTAACGACCAAAACTGCAAGTTGGACCAGACTTCCCATTTACTTAGCTGGTAGAATCGGAATCCTTAAAATGGTTGTGCTGCCCCAACTCCTATACCGCTTTTCAAACATTCCATTATGGCCGGGCGACAGTTTCTTCAAGAAGCTACGCAGCATTACCAATACCTTCCTTTGGCACCCCGGTGCAGTCCGGCTCAAACTGACAACACTCACCACTCCCAAAGAATTGGGTGGGTTGGGCGCCCCCGACTTTCTCAGATACTGGGTAGTTGCTCAATCCCAATTCGCTTCCTACTGGTTCAGTACAGAGGACCCCCCCCCCCATGTCCGACTTGAAAAACTAAAGGTCAGCGAACTAACAATTGGCTCCCTCATTCTCAAGCCCGTCCCACCCGATCCTGACTCACCGGACCCTGCGGTTAGCACATCACTCACACTCACTAAATTGTGGGTAATGGTGGGTAAACTAATCCGTTTCATGGTGACCTTCCACTCTGGAATTTTTTCCCTGATGTCCCATATATCCCTCAATCCATAGTCTCCCGCTGGTTGGAAGATGGCTTCCTAACTCTACGCGATGTATTTGAAGGGGACAACTTCGTGGAATGGTCAGATCTTCCTTCACCCCTTAAGGGTAAACCATCAGCGTGGCTGCAATATTCCTCGCTTCAGAGGGTCCTCAAAGCCAAATATCCCGAGTTTCCTGCAATCCCTCTGGATGACCCTATAATAACTGAACTGTGTTCTTCTGATGCCTTCAGAGGGAAAGTATCTAGACTTTATAACATGCTGCAGACCAGAGCCGCCCCCTCGTTTGTCAAACTAAAACTCAAATGGGAGGAAGACCTCGGAGTCGAGATTACTGATGAGTGCTGGTCTCGAATGTGTTCACGTACCCAGGAAGTGTCTTAAATTCCAGGTTTAAATTAGTACAGTTCAAGGTACTGCACAGGTATCACCACACACCAGCTAAATTACACTGCATGTTCCAGGAGTTCTCACCTCACTGCCCCAGATGTGGAAGCGACCAAGCTACTTACCTGCATATGATCTGGCACTGCTCACACCTGACCCAATACTGGCAGGACATATGCACCTCTATGTCAGACATACTAGACTGCACCATAGATCCTTCTCCTATACGCTGCCTCTTCCATGAGCTCCCCAGTCTCAAACGCGACTCTAGGAAGCTAGCTGGACTATGTATGTTGCTGGCAGTGCGTTGTATACTACTGCGCTGGCTTTGCCCCAGTGCGCCCACGCACACTCAGTGGCTCCGGGCGGTCACCTGGACGCACGACACCAAGGAGGCCTAGGGGGCCACGCAACACCCACACTCCAGACCTAGGGGCATCGAGCGACGATTTCGCGAACACATGTCTGCCCTGTCCTCCAGCTCAGACTCTGGTACCTCCTCTCGCTCTCATTCTTCTCAGTAGCTGTCTGTGAGATTCGGCTCCCCTCAAACCCGGGGCGTAGCCCTTCCTCCAGCATCCATGCCAAATTTTCCATGCGATAATGATGCATTGTATTGTGAAATCTTCTTTGTATGAGTTGCAGGCTGATGCTGTGATGTACCTTATCTGAGCAGTTTTGTGTATTGTTCTTTTGTCCTCAATGGATTGCCAAGCTAATTAAATAAAGTTTTAAAAAGAGGCCGTACTTCATGCGGAAGGCCGTTTTCCACTCGTCTCCCACTTTTACTCTTACAAGATGGTATGCTCCTCTTAAATCCAGTTTTGTATAGATTTAAGCATGTTTCACTTGGTCCAGGAGCTCTGGTAGAAGTGGTAAAGGATATTGATTTTTTACAGTGAGACCTGATTGATGGCTCTATAGTCGATGCAACTTCTTAAGTCCCCCTCCTTTTTAGGCACGAAGAATAGGCGAGGAGGCAGGTGACTTGGACGGGCAATTGAAACCGTTCGCCGGGTACTGATCCAGGTAAGTTCTAAGATGCTGATTTTCCTGTTCTGTCAGAGCGTAAATTCAGCTGCAAGGGATCTGGGCACCGGGTACAAGATCTATTTGGCAATCGTAGGATCTGTGCGGGGGCAGAATGTTGGTTTGTTCTTTTTGAAGACATCCTGGTAATCTTGGTATTCAAGCGGTAAGGAGCTGATGAGGCCCAACATGATTCCTTTCTTCGGTTTCAGATTGGTGTCATCTTTTTTGTAACATGTGTCGGCACAATCATGAGGAAATGTCAGAACTCGTTTTCGGCAGTCGATCTTAGGATTGTGGGTCTTCAGCCAGGGCATTCCCAATATCATATGGAACTGAGGAGCACCAATGAGATCGAAAGTTATGTCCTCGTGATGCCTGTCCTTACACAGAAGCTTGACTTTCTCGGTGTATTGTGTCACCTGGCCGGATGATAGCGGAGAACCATCCACAGCAGTGACGTTTTCCGATTTCTGCTTCTGTCCGAGAAGAAGGCCTATTCGGAGAGCCAAATCTTGATCAATGTAGTTACCCACAGCTCCACAATCAATATATGCCTCCAAGGCATGTATTTTTGATGGTTGCTTGTGATTCACCAAAAGCACTGGAAGGACTAGATGTGAGGTCTGTACGGATTCCTCTTTCATGCTCGACAAGCGGACCCCTACATTTGCCGGGCATTGGCGTTTCCCGAGTTCTGTTCTTATTCTTCATCAGTTTTGTCTGTTGCCCAACCGTTTTCTTGGGTGGTTTTACCGGCCAGTCATGGAGGAAGTGACCTGCTTGTCCACAATATAAGAAAAGCTGTTGTTGTCTTCTTTTTTCCCTTTCTAATTTGGTAGGGGGACTTCGTAATCCACCAATTTGCATCGGCTCAGACTGTTCATGTGGTTTAGTCTGATTCTCACAAGGTCGTACTTAACTGACCGTCCCTCTGATCTGGCTCGATCCATTTTCTGATTCTGCAGCCTATGATCGAGTTGCACTGTCAGTTCTATGTAGTCCGCACACCTCTCAGGGGGATTGACCACTTGCACCAACACATCCTTACGTTCTCTGCGTAACCCTCAGTAAAAGAGTGTAGTCCTCTTCTCTTCTGGCCAGTTGGTCTGGGCTTTGAGATGATTGAAGTTTGCAATATAGGTTAATAGATCTTGACTCCCTTGTCTGAGTGACAACAACTCGTTGTCCAGAGCTTGTCCTTGAGTATGACGGGCAAACAATTTCTCCATCTCATGTTGGAAATTCCCAAAGTTCCGGAGTAAAGGGTCATCTTGATTTACCAAAGGTATAGACCAGTCCGCCGCCCTACCTTCTAAATACGAGAGTACAAACGCCACTTTGGCTTGGTCATCACAAAAGGCTCCTGGTCTGCACAAGAAATGAAGGCGACATTGGTTCATAAATACAGCAAACTTGTTTGGGTCGCCGATGAAGCGTTCGGGAGGGGTTAGGGGCACTGCTCCTGGAAGAACCACCTGAACCGGTGTTGATTGTTGTGGTGTGGAAGAATGAGAAGAATGGGTCACTCCAGGCAGTGGAACCGGTCCTGCTTCTGCTTGTAGCATTTGTCTTGCCAATTCGTCAGTTCTTTTTCTAATTAGATCCCTCCGAAATACATTGCTTTCCTGTCTTGAAGCATGTACTTCAGCCCGTAATTCCCCTAGTAAGAGGGCTAACTGATCTGTTTCTGAAGTTTATATAGCACCCAGGCAGAGAGTATTAGAGGCTTTGTGTTCTGTTACGCTCACCTGGTCTCTGCGGAGGGGTTGGGGCACGGTTGCAGCCCTCCCTGAACTTGAATCACCCCCTTCAGGCCTCTCCCTCAGTAGAAAATCTGTGAGTAGTGGTACATGGTGATACTGCTCCTGCGTGGACATAACAGTGTGTGAGTGCGCCAATCTGAGATTGTTTTACCTCTCGAACCCTTCACCCCAAAGTACGGTTTCTGTGAGCATACGCCAGCCCATAAAGCTCACCAGTGAATTATGGAAGATAAGCTCTCCGTCCTGCTACATCTGGCAGGGGCGTGTCGAATGGGATCTAGTTCCTTCACTGATCCCTGATAAGGATTAGTCCAGTCCAACTGCGACTATGCTTCTCCTTATGATTGGTAAGTCTTTCTTGAGCTCTTGTGATGCTGTTTGTTCTGTTTAATATCTTTATATGTTGCTCCTATTTATGCCCGTAATAATGTCTCTCTTCTGTTTTCTTCTCTTAGATGGAAATGCGGCCTCAATGCAGCTGTGAGACGCGGCCGGATGGAAGACGGATGCTACCGCAATGTTCAACAGCAGTTAAGTGATGTTTTAAGGAAAAGCGCGAAGTATGGCGAAGCACAACCTTAAACTGACTATTTTTTCGATGTCTAACCTTGTATTTTGTTTTTCCTTGCAGGCACTGCTGTCGACGATGGAGCGTGTCGTGCTGCGGTGCCAAGATTTTCCTGCATGCTTAAAATGCTAGCAGTAGGATTTCAAGCTTGGTACAAATACATATGGCAATTATGATTCCACCCACACTTTTGGTTTAAAATAAACACAGGGTGATTTTGCAGTTTGTTTTTCAGACCCCCTCCCCTACTTTGGTCTGTGTTGGGGAAGTCGGACAGAAACATTTTAATGTTTTGAGGAATTTTGGATTTCAGAACCCCTCCACTGAAAGGTCTGTGTTAGGGGAAAGTTGGATAAAATGATTGGACTGATTTGAGAACAAAGAAATGCCTCTTGATTAAAAAAGTCGGGGTCAGTGGAACAAAAGTGATCACCCAATGAAATTATAGGGTATAGTTTCTTTTAGCGCTCACTGGGAAGTGAGCTTTGATAATTTTGAATTTTAACAAAAATCACCACGTAGTATTACACCAAATGGGGAATTAATTAAATTAATCCTTTTAGTTAAGTAGGCTAAGGTTCTATACAGTTTTGCCCCTCGTCCCACTATAAAGGGAAAAGGATTTAAGACAAGCAGACTCCCCAACTTTGGTTTCCCAGCGTTCAGTTCTACCTACATAGAAAACCTCTGTTTAAAGAATACACTTGGGGCTGCTTAATGGATGGAATGTTCAAGGTTAATGCATCCTGCTTAATGGATGAAACGTTCAAAGCTAATGCATCTGAAGTGCTATGTCCATAATAAAAGCTTTTTGGTGTTAAATGGATGTTCTTGTTTACTTTTGTTCATGTGCCTGGCGCCAAAGGCGCCAGGACAGTGTCCATGCAGGTCTCCTATGCATGCGACCCCTGCATGCCTGTGCCCTTGACTTCATGACCATGACAGCGGATTGGTTTAAGAGTCTGGAGCAGACATATGGCAGCTTAATTTATCTGCAGGTCATCTTATAGCGCTTTTGCAATGGATAACTTGTTTCGAAGATCTTTTGTGGTATTGGCATCATTATCGGTGTTGTGCATGTTGCAATTTCTGGCTTCCAACATATAGGCAGAATAGTGGCGGGTCTTCTGGTAGAGGCATTTGGCTCCTCCACTACACTCCCCCCTCTTGGTGATTCATCGACCACTCTCCATTCAGTCTTCACATCTAGACATCCTCATCTGTAAAAGTGTTCCTTTGGTTTCCATATCTTCAATACTCCTTTCAGAGATCCTGCTGACTTTACCTGGTCATCAACACTCCAGGTGATATGGCTCCATTGCCCATTTGGGCTGCAGTAGATCCATCATCCCATATACTTCTTGTGGTTTCACAGATACAGGAACTTCGTTCCCTCAGGTGCTTGAATACTTCCTTCTGTATATTTTCTGATTTCTTCATCTGCCAGCTCTTTGGGTCCAAACTCAGGCTCAACATCGATCATGATCTTCATTCCTACTGCTTTCTTCGCTGTCTTCTTGCACTTCGTGATTATTATCCTGATCACACAGAATCCAAACATGATCATCACCAGTAGTGCTCCAAGAAAATTGAAAATATTCGCCATCCATTGTGGAACCCATGAGAAAATCGATGCAAAACAGCTGTCATCTGCAATATCTTCTGTCTCATCTTCCATCTTGATGTGCACGTTTGTCAGCAACGTTATGGCATCTGTCAAGGTCCCATTCTCGTCATCCTGAGAAGGTATGAGTGTGCAACATGATTACCCGATTTTGGCACAAGCACCTCCATCCATTGCCATAATCATGTCCAGGACATACCTATTGTGGAGAGTCATCAGTTTTATGGCTCTCAATTCTTCCTTGATTGCGTTGAATCCTTTTATGGTAGTGTTGATCGTCTGCAGGAGCTCCCAGCGAGCGATTTGCAACCATTTCTCATTCGCCATGGTCTGGATCCCCGGCATGAAGACAGTCGTGAATACTGCAGCAGTCTGACTGAACAACCTGTGTTCATATGGAATAGAATCAAAGGCTTCTATTGATTTAGCTGAAAAGTAATTCTTCCTTCTTGTCCGATTGAGAAATCCAAATGATCTCCTCTACATCAAGTGAGCATCTGCTTTTGGAAACTCTCCAATGTTCATGTCACTCTTCGGAATCACCAATTCTGGAACTTGAATGAGTATTATAGAACACAGCCCTCTCCAATCTCTGGCTAACTTCATATAATCTCTGGATCCACAGGCCCAGTAGTGGTCCATTAACATATCTGTCCCATCCTTCATTCCTGGTACACTGGAAATGTGGCTACACTGCTGATTCAATCCAACTTTTCTTGTGCCATTGTTTCTGAAACACAGGGATACATTTGCTAGAGGTACTATCTGCAATGGTCCTCCTTTATCATCGACCCATGTCTGCAATTTCACAATTTTCGACCAATGATGCTTGCATTCATTCTCTGCGGTATCTATGACTGGTTCATAATATCCTGCTAGTGCTAATGCATTACATACAATCAGGCCTTCAGCCCATCCTTCTGGAGTCAGCACCATTCCCTTGATTTGCAGCTGACCTCTCTCCTTGCATCTTCGTATTTCTTCATGGTTCTTTCGTTGACAGTTGAACATTTTGTTTTCTTCTCTTCTGATTCCTGCTCTGTTTATTCCAGGCTGTTCATATCTAATCACTTGATTCCTTGTCTCTGATTTCTCTCTTGTCTTTAAATCTTGCACATAGTCATCTTCTCTTGGAGATGTCTTCCCAGTTTCCCATATCAAGGATGCTGTTCGACCCTGGAACAGACCGCTTGTCTGGCAGAGTGCACGGTGTGTCAGGCAGTGACATTTTCAGACTGCTACTTCTATAGCTATGAATATCTTAGACGTCCCCATAGCATAATGTTTGAGAGCACAAACATAGCAACTCTCTTTGGACTTTCTCTCTCCTACCTTTTCATGTGCTCATACCCAATGTTATTACCCAAGTGTGCTGTGCTGTCTAGATAATTGTTTAATTAATTCCCTACAGGGGAAATCATTGAAATAATCATTTTAGCAATCCTGCACGAGCTGCTGGCGTGGGTAAAATCACAAATGGTTTCAGTCTTTCAATAATAGATAATTCTGCGTGAGTTACTGGAGTGGGAAGAATCAAAGGGACTTTTTTCTTTCCTTGGACCAATGAAGTAAACAGTATGGATCAAAAGAACCGGGAAGACAAAGATGAATGCTGAGCATGCATATATTATATACCAACACATTAATCCCCAGCATTTACAATTCTCTGACTGTCATTGGGCTTGATCACTTCCCAAAACGGTGCCATTTTCAGAACTCCTCATTATGCCTGTGTACTACTTTAAGGAAGGAAATAACCTTTTTAATCAGGCAATTCTGGTAAATCAGGTAGCTGCAGGATCTGTTCAATTATTGCCAAAAGTAGCCTCCTTATCGCAGGGCCATTTTTAGGATCATGCAGAAAAGCAGGTATGTTGATACTGCGCCCAACAAGAGCAGGATACGTTCTAAGAATAAATATGTAAACATCGATAAGTATCCTATGGGCATCGTCGTTTGTCAAAACCATAGAGTCAACCAAACCATTGCGTTGTATGAAAAGAATCGGCATATTTTTCAGGCTTCCAATCTCGTATCAAGTGGCGTCACTCAAACATATCCACAATGTGTCCACATTTTCAAAAGTTCAATTTTCAAAAGATTTCTGCGGCTCAAGAACTGAGTTTGTACTCCTGCTATAATATCTATAATGAGTGTCCGGGGCGAGCCACAGTCCAAATGCACACTTGCATTTATTTAATCAGCAACCTTAGCATCCTTCTTCCTCGTCATCGATCGGGTCTGCAAGTACTGAACTTCTTTTCCTTGTCTTGCTTCCAAATCGATTTTTAGGGGTGCGTCGGCCTCGCCAGTGTATGGCTTTATATTGTTCAAATGGATCCAAGCACGTCTCCCTTTGAATTTCACTGCTGAGGGAGTAACATCCTGCACCAGATAAGGTCCACTAAATCGTGGCTTGTGCCACTTTCTGGTAATGTTCTGAATTAGAATTGTGTCTCCAATAAAAAGTCTAGGTACGGGTAGTAATTCTGAAATTCCGGTTGCTGAATGGTCTTCATCTGTGTTCTGAGATCAACCCCCTCTGGCACTTCAGTTGATCTGAAATGACAGAGATGCTAGCAGTCATACATGTCAAATATGCACATAACTCATTTCCTAACATTTCTGCAGTCTTCTGGGCATCACTTCTGCTCCTCGATGGAGGAGACAAAGGTGTTCTCATTTGCCTCCCTGTCACTAGCTTGTGGGTTGTGAGGTGGTGATCTGACCCAGGCTGATTCCTTAATGCATATAAGGCTAGGGGTAGGCAATATAGCCATCTTTCTTCAGTGTTAATTTAAGTTTTGTGATCCTTCCTTAAGGAGACTGTTGAGTCTCTCACATATCCTGTTCACTTTCGGGTGATAAGCAAAAGAAAACATGTGCTTAATATTCAATAATAGACTAATCTGTTCAAATACTTCATTAACAAAATGGGGCCCGTTATTGGATCTCAGCACCTCACACACTCCCCATCTGGTAAAAACTTTGCATACTAAAATCTTTGCTCTGCAAGTGGCATGAGGGTGTGTACAAGGACCTGCTTCGATCCACCTGGAGAAGGGACACACCACCACTATCATATACCTGTATCAACTACATACTTGCAGCATATTAACATAGTCAATATGTAAATGCTGAAAAAGACCATTCTGTCAATTAATCACTCCTCTAATCGTTCGCAGTGATTGCCCAGTGGTGAACTTTTGACATATCATGCAATTTACTACATAAAATGCTATGTGTTCTAACAGGTTCGGTGCAAACCCGTCCTCTGCAATAGTTGCTGCGCGGCTCTCCCTAGTTACATGTGCAGAGTAGTGCAGCTGTTCAAGCTTTACCTTTAATAATGCTACTGGCATCACTGGCTTCCCAGTGCTGTTTTGTCACCATAATGTTTCGGAGGGGGATAAAGAACACCCCCTTCGTTTCCATAACTCTTGCTCTTCCTGTGGTGCACTGCCCTGAATTTCCATTAACTGTGTTCTCGGTAAATAATTAAACCCTTCATTTACTACCATAATGGTGACTACTTTCTCGTTTACATCAGGAGCATCAAAATTTAAAATATCTGGTGAATATGCAACCATTTTGGCCTCTACATCTGCGGCTTTGCTCCCGCGAGAAATAAAGTCACTTTGCTTAGTATGTGCTGCACATTTAACTATTGCTATGGCTACTGGGATTTGTAGTGCCTTTATAATCCTGTCCAATAACGCTGCGTGCTGCACTGGAGTGCCATCCACTCGGAAGTAGCCCCTCCTTTTTCACTGCACTAATCCTGTGTGCACGGTTGATGTCACATAGGCGGAGTCACTGTACATCGTCTCTTCCTGCTCTGCATGATTTTCGAGCGTGACAATAAGCGCCACCAATTCTGCTGCTTGTCTCACAGCTGCGTCAGAATGCCTTTCCGCACTAGTCTGATCAATTTTTTGAAGAACCATCAATAAAGAGAACCTCCCTCCTGCTAACACATTTTTCTTTACGTGCAGGATGTCGTCATAGAATTCTTCGTAGTTCACGCAATCATGCACATGCTCGCCCTCTGCCACAGGCTCAGCAACAAATGTGGCAGGGTTCACTATTTTACATCTGACTATTTTAATCGCTGGTTTGATATGATCACCTCATATGCTGAAGCTCTCTGAGATGTCAATGTACCCTTAGGTTTCTCCAAAATGGCTAACAAAGCATGTTCCACACAGAGTGTCATAGAACACCCCATCGCAATACTGGTAGACTTCTCAATTGCGAACACGGCTGGTGCCAGCAACTGTTCGCAAGGAAAGTGCCCTTTCATAACTGGATCCAGAATCCCACTGTAATATACCAAAGGTTTATGACCTAATGTAGTCCTCTGTGTTAGTACTGCTGTCATAACTGTCCCATTCGTGTGCAAAAATAAAAATAACTCCTCATCATAATTGGGAATTTCTAAAACTGGAGCTGTACAAATTGCTTTCTTCAATTCTTCAAACCCTCCATCCATTTCCTCAGACCATTTTATTTTCTCATTGTTTACCTGCGCTTCTTTTAGAGCAAAAGAGGTCTTGTTTATGAACTATAATCAAACACCCATGCTCTAATAATTGCATAGACTCAAAACTGCTGTATTTGCTTTACCGTGTGCGGTTTTGCTGTTTTCTCAATTGCCTCATCTCTCTCAGGTGTGACCCTCTTTGCCTCATGTGAGATCAACTGGCCTATGTACAACACCTCTTCTTGACAAAACTGTAACTTTTCTTTGTCTACCTTATATCCTTTGTCTGCTAGGATAGTCATTAAATGAATCGAGTGTTGGCTGCACTCGTCTGCTGTAGTGCTACAAATCAGAATGTCATCTACGTACTGTATCACAACGCTCTTCAAATCAATATTGCCGAGGTGCATCTGGAGGACCCGATTAAAGATTGATGGAGATTCACAGTACCCTTGGGGCAGCCTAGTTTGTTTCAGATGAGTCTGGCGGGGAACGAAAAGGAAGTCAAGTCTTGTGAGTCCTTGTGCAACGGGATTGAGTAAAATGCATTTTTCAAGTGAATATTGCACCTCTACTGGAATACTGCATAGTATCGTCACTGGATTAGGAACTAAAGGAAACTCTGCCTCTACAATTTGGTTAAGCGGTCTCATATCTTGTATGAATCTCCACGACCCCCCCTTTGATTCGTTGATAGGATATACCGCAGTATTGCACAATGATTCTGACGGTATCAGAATACCTTGTTCCATCAGTGCTGAAACAGTCTTAAAAATCCCTTCATCCGCCTCTTGAGACATGGGGTACTGTCTTGCTCGAGGTAAAATTGCTCCTGGCTTCAACTTTATCTTATCCTCCCCTATCCTCTTCAATAGGCCTACGTCATAGGGGCCTGTAGTCCATAAAGCGCTTGGCACCTTTTCCAAGTCCTCATCAAAAAATGCTGGGCACTGCCACACTATTGCCATTCAATGTGGGATCTCTCTTTTTTTCTATTACTTCATCATCTGTTGGGTCATCTCTAAACATATCATCGTCAGTGACGTCAGTCAGTATACACTCTTCCCCAATGGCAATCACTGTTCTCCATGGCCTGTCCTCGTCATCTGTTCCTTCACGCATTGCCATTTCCCCTCATACTATGGCTGCATTTAACTCTAGGGTAATGGTCTGTCCCTCCTCTTCGTCCATAGGTATCTGTGGCCTGAACAGGAATTCATCAGGTATTCTTATAATCCTTCCTACTAAACTGGGTAGCCATGTCAACAGAATGTGTACCCCATAAAGAAAGACTTCTGGCTCTAGAGGCATTCCTCGCAGTGCCAATTGCCCTATAAATGCCAATATAAAATACGCCCACGTTCATATAATGTATCCCTGGAGTAGAGCACACTATGCCTTCATCAGTAAAAGAAATGGTCAAATTAAGCTTTGTCATTAAATCTCGTCCTAGGATATTAACTGGTGTCTGCCTTGAATACAATAATGGAACAGACATGTCACACTCTCCTATGGAAACTGGTAATTTGTCAGTAAAAGGAACTCGACTCGTGGCTCCAGAGAATCCCTGAGCATTCATGGTAATCCCGGACATTGGGTATTTTCCCTCTCGCATAAATGAATGAGTAGCCCCAGTGTCTACTAGAAAAGAAAACGATGTGCCTCCTAACGTCACATCAACCCTTGGTTTCTCTTGGGGGTCTTGGGTCACTGATAGTACTGAACACATCAAGTCACCCTGTGAGCTATCCTATTGTGAATACATGCATACCCCTGTACCCGTGGAAGGACTTCCTCCCACCATAGAGACACCCCCTATTCTAGGTGTTAATAATAGTCCCGTGTTTGCGTTCTACTCTATCGGCATCCTTGCAGTGGGTTCAATGGCGCTTGTTGTATTTGCAGTGCTTATGCCTGATACACTGTCTGATCTTGGGCAAACCCATCCCTAGCTTGTGAGCTATATGCTGTAGGATAAGCTGTGCCACCCCTTGAGAATTGCCTATTCTGTACATACCCTTGACTCCTGCAGGTGCATGCAATGTGCCCTGTCATCCCACAAGTCCAACATATAGGAGGAGCTCTTCTGACTAGTCCCCCTTGGTTAAATCCTCCTTGTGCATTCTGATTATCATTCTGCATATTCTGAGAACTGCCTTGGTTATTCTAAAAACCACCCCTTCCTCTGTAACCCATTCCTCTGCCTTGTGGCACAAACACATTCCCTCCTTGATCCTTTTGGCGCTGATTATTTGCCGGCAATGTGCCCACTGCTTACTGTATTCCCAGTCCTTCTCCGCTTGTCAATACATCCCCTTCTATGGCATATTTTGACAATTGCTTCTGAACTAACTTGGCTTCCTCAAGTTTTCTAGCATCTTCCTTCTTCCTATTTTTCTCCTTTAACAGCGACAGTGATGCACTATAGCGAACTGTATCTCTGCCCATGGCTTTGGTTCCATTCCCACTAGTTTCTTGAGTTGCCCTTGTATCTGATCGGGCAACCACTGACATAAAATGTGGTAAAATACTGCCACTGTTTTCCCCATGGCTCTCGAGTTTCAAGAGTTCACCGTTCCTGAATGTCCTGAATGTAAGCAAGCAGATCCTTGTCTTCTTTCATCTTACGTGTCATAATTGCACCTATATCTGATGTGTCAGGATACTGCACTCTGAGAGCTCTCCAGACATCTGCTCTACAATTATTAAATGGCGCTCCATCGTGCACTGTGTTCTGTGCCGTGTCACTTGAATAGCCTGCTCTCGTTCAAATATCATCAGCTCTTTCCTCAAAAATGGCTGCTACGAGACCCTTGATGTCCCCTATTGCCAATGTATTTCCCCCTGTCATTTTCTCTAATTCATAAATCAATTTTCCCACACCCGCCATCAAACTAGGAAGGTTGCACCTTAAATTGTCCTTATGCATTTGTGGCCAAGGAATATACTTCGGTCTCATCCCTCCTTTCTCCAATAAAGGGAATTGCGTGAATCCTAACCCGCAATCGGCTCCCATCGTTTGCCTATCCATAGTAGGGACAATGGTTCCTGATTGTCTTCAACCTGGCAATGACCTCAGCCTGCTCACATATGGCGGTGACTCCCCTTTCTCGCTATGCGATCACTTTCTAGGACGCTCTGCATATGCGACAGGATCTGGCATCCTATCCTTAGGTTGCTCTAAAATAGACCTTCTTACTTCCTTGTCTGTCTGCAGACATACCTCAGTGCAACATGCACCTCCTTGCTCTTCCCCTCTGAAGGTTTTCCTCTCTTTGTCTGACATATCTAGCCCCCAGCTGGTATGGCTCTCACCCCTTTCTTGTCTAAAGTCAGCCGGTCTATGCTCAAGACTAAACGGGCCTCTTTCTTTGCTTTGTGATTGGAAGACCAGAGATCGATCTCCTTTCCCTCGGCTTCCCGATTTGCTACCTTCTCTCAAGTCTTGATAGGCTTTATCGATCCTATCTCTGATGCTCCCTACATCAAAATTCTCTTCTAGGGCACTCTAGATGCCCTGGTATTGCCTCCTTTAACGGAAGGAACTCGCTATATTACCCCATGATATTACTGGACTTGGTTCCATTAACTCCTTCTGAATGCGATCATTATCGCGCTCCCGCTGTCCCCTTTTTCATTCTAATTCTTCGTTCAATTCTCTTCACTTTCTCGCTTCCCATCTAACCCTTTCCTCTTCTTGTCTTTTCTCCTATCTTCTTTCGTTCGTGCTAGACTCTTCCTCTTCCCTTCATCTTTGTATCCTTTTATCTTTTAATTTGTGCACTTCTTCCTCTTCTCTTTTCCTTTCTTGCCTATCTTGTCCTTCGGTTGCTCTTTGCCTGTTGTCATACTTTCTTTGCTCCTCTGCTCTTTCTTCTTTCTTTTGTTGCTCTTCCTGATACACCTGCTCTCACCTCTGCTTATTCTTTCTCTTATGGTCATCCTCTTTCTATCTTTTTTCTCATTCCTGTCTTTTTTGTCCTGTTCGTCTTGATCTTCCCTTTGCCTGACTTCCTCGATACTTTTCCCATCGAGCTTGAGCAATATCTGTCCTCCCATCCATTTTTTCTGTACGAGCGTTACCTCGTCAGCCTTGTCCTTCTCTCCTTTCCATCTCTTAATCTCTTAATCTCTCGTTCTATGTCTGTTGTCATATTCAATCGCTCACTTTTCTCCTCTTTGTTGTGCACAATCTTAACGATCTCCTTTTTTTTGGTCTCTTTTGGACTATCGTCACTGATATAAGCAGGCGCTTCATATATTAGATTACTATACCCTGTCGCCGCCTTCAGTTCTTTCAATGGATACAATCCTCCACTTTCTGTAATTTCTCCATTCACTTCAGGCGACGTAAGAGGAGCAGAAGGCTCAACACCTTCCTCCCTACACTGAGTAAGCATCCACTCCTTAGGCGGTGGATTGTCTCTCTCCTCTGGGTAGATTTTCCATAGCTCTAAAATAGCTAACTTTTTTTCCAATCTTTTCCCCGTGTAGGCATTGTGCAAGTATGTGGTCATGTGTTGCAATACTGCCTTTGACAGCGATCCCCCTTGTGGCCATGGCATGAACATTTTATCTGTGGTGCCCTTTACCCCCACTCTGCACTATACTGTTTGAGCATAGGCATGTGCTTTGGCAACGTTTTGCACAGATGCATCAGTGGAGTAACATCTCCCATTGTGACAAGTCTCATTTGACTATCAATACTTACCAGCATTTACACAGATACATTTATTAAAAAAACAACAAATATGAGCACGCTCCAACACTCACCGCTCAAAACCTCTGTTTCTCAATAACCTCAACCTAATTTTTGGTTGGTGCCAACAATGACCTTTAAAAAGGCAATAACTTTTTATCTCCACTTCAATTTTATGTAACTTATTCTTGTCGCTCTTCGACACCTTTTTAAAACAAACACATAGACAGACAGACAGACTAGTCAACTCTTTTACATTTACACCATGGTACTCTTTTTCTCCGTCTTGCCCCTAAAAATACTCTGACTAGAGTTTACATCCTATCCTAACATAAACCTGTTTATGCGCCACCTAGTTTTACGCTGACTGGGGTATGAGACGAGTTCTTCTAAAACTCCTTGAGTTAGGAATCCCGGGCCTTTTCTCTTAAAATGCTCTTTGTGTTCTTTATAACGCTCTTCGTTTTCTCTTTAAAAACGCTCTTCGTTTACACTTTTATAATCAACCCCATTACTTTTCTAACTACCACAAATCCCATCCCCACAGTTTGCCATTCCCCTCAGTCTACTCATCATTCGCTTGTTCTGCTTGAGTCCTTCAGTATCGGCTCCCCTCTCCAATCGACCACTTTTGTCTTCTGTACGTGATCACCTGTGGAAACCATAAGGGATTTCGTCAAAGAGGGGCCGATCCCACATGTATCAATTTTCTTGCAAGAATTCTATATCAGCCGCTCTCCACAGGAAACCCTACAATCTTCCAGCTAGATGGCGAAGGGTGCCTAATCGTCCGAAATTCTGGATTTCTACTTAATCGATGGGCCGGCAACCATCTGACATGCTACCACGTCAACCATTAGGTCCTTTTCAAATGAGGAAACGTGTCATTATATGGATGGGGGTGCAGAATAGCTCTCACACCAATCACCAAACCGACTCAGGAAGTTGGCAAACAAAAGCTGTTTTGTTGTCAATTGTCTAAAACAGGGAGACATCAATGGACGTCTCACAGCATAATCATGAAACATCACATGAGAAAACATTGTTATATAGCAAAAACTCAACATAAGTGACTTCATACTACATGGCAAACTAAGAAAACGTATTTCGGATTGTGATAGGTCTACGGGGAACATCTAGACATACTTTCTGTAGGGGATTGGATTGTGATTGGGTCTCTATAATCAGGTGGGCAACTTATGCAATTTATACCCACCCCTTGTGCAAGTCATCCTCAATATTTGTTAGATGCATGACACACCATTGGCTCTCAAACTATAGGGCTCTTTAATACATGGCCTTCTATAATTGGTTGGCATGATTGTACCCTTCTGGAATATTCGACTCACTAGCAGCATGTAAACTGGTGCACCAGGTGCTTGTGGGTGGACTTGAGCATGCCTCCCCACCCAATTAGCCTAACATCCATCATCACTCATGCGGTCAGCCATTCGAGTTGTTTTGAACTCGCCCTTGCAAAGTATCATTGCACCTGAGAATAGAAGGGAGGGCAAGCACGTTCTTATCTTCAAGTCTCGATGCAGCTTGCCCATTTTCTATTTCCATCCATCCCACGTCCAGGAGACCGCGTTTGAGCTCCTTTCTTCGTATTTAATGATATTAGATTAATAAAACTTGGCACTCTTTGCAACTGATTCATGGAATAATTAGCGCGGCGCAAGTGGGCAAAAACGTGCGAATCGCAGTGGAATAGCGAAAATCGCAGTGCAAGTGCGAAAATCGCACGAAAAGCAGCGCACGTCGATTCATGGAAGTCCGTGCGCAAGAAAACCAGCGGATGTGCGATAAAAAAGTGCGCCGCGCACGTTGGCGCACAGGCCATCTAACAGCGTGCGCCAGGTCACAGCGAAAATCGCACAGGCCACAGCGAAATTCGCACATAGCTCGGCGCACGCAACAAAAGTAGGCGGAACACGGGCGTAACACTCGGAATGGGGAACAACTTGCAAAAACGTGGGCGTCACGGGGGAAGTACAGGGCACAAGTGCGCGGAACGCCCACACGCTCGCCTACAACACGTATTCATGGAATAGAATAGGGCAAAAAAGCGCACGCTCAAACCAGCGCACAGGCACAAACACGACCGCCACAAGAAAGCAGGCGGTAGCGTCTCTGCGGCTGTAAGAAATGTGCGCCAAAAGGTGCGCCAACAAATAGCACCTATATACTGCCATGATGAATGTCCTATACTGTGGCCCTCCAGGACAAATGACGTGCAAAGGGGTACCCACAAACACGGACACCCGCTGACAAAAAATACGTGTGCGTGTATACCGGGGTGCGCGGGAAGTCTCACACGCGATCGGGCCTGGGGGAGCGGGCTACGTGTATTACAGGGGTTCGCGTGAAGTTTCTCACGCGATCGGGCCTGGGGGAGCGGGCTACGTGTATTACAGGGGTTCGTGTGAAGTTTTTCACGCGATCGGCCTGGGGGAGCGGGCTACGTGTATTTCAGGGGTTCGCGTGAAGTTTTTCACGCGATCGGGCCTGGCGGAGCGGGCTACGTGTATTACAGGGGTTCGCGTGAAGTTTTTCACGCGATCGGGCCTGGGGTAGCGGGCTACGTGTATTTCAGGGGTTCGCGTGAAGTTTTTCACGCGATCGGGCCTGGGGGAGCGGGCTACGTGTATTACAGGGGTTCGCGTGAAGTTTTTCACGCGATCGGGCCTGGGGGAGCGGGCTACGTGTATTTCAGGGGTTCGCGTGAAGTTTTTCACGCGATCGGGCCTGGGGGAGCGGGCTACGTGTATTACAGGGGTTCGCGTGAAGTTTTTCACGCGATCGGGCCTGGGGGAGCGGGCTACGTGTATTTCAGGGGTTCGCGTGAAGTTTTTCACGCGAATAGCCAGGGTACGTGTATTTCAGGGGTGCGCGGGAAGTTCCACACGCGAATAGCCTGGGCGCGTGTATTTCAGGGGTGCGCGGGAAGTTCCACACGCGATTAGGCTGGGTGGGTCACAGGTGTTCCCTGTACACCCTCGACGGCCCCTGCAGGCAGCCCACAAAACAAGGGACTACCCTGCACACCTGCTCATGTCCCCCTGCACCCCCACCCCCCAGCAGTGCAGGGGCAGCCTCCACCAGGCCCCCACCCATGTCTCCCACCACCCCCACCCCCCAGCAGTGCAGGGGCACCCTCCACCAGGCCCCCACTCATGTCTCCCACCACCCCCACCCCCCAGCATCCAGGGGCACCCTCCACCAGGCCCCCACTCATGTCTCCCACCACCCCCACCCCCCAGCATCCAGGGGCACCCTCCACCAGGCCCCCACTCATGTCTCCCACCACCCCCACCCCCCAGCAGTGCAGGGGCACCCTCCACCAGGCCCCCACCCATGTCTCCCACCACCCCCACCCCCCAGCCACCAGGGGCAGCCTCCACCAGGCCCCCACTCATGTCTCCCACCACCCCCACCCCCCAGCATCCAGGGGCACCCTCCACCAGGCCCCCACTCATGTCTCCCACCACCCCCACCCCCCAGCATCCAGGGGCACCCTCCACCTGGCCCCCACTCATGTCTCCCACCACCCCCACGCCCCAGCAGTGCAGGGGCACCCTCCACCAGGCCCCCACCCATGTCTCCCACCACCCCCACCCCCCAGCCACCAGGGGCAGCCTCCACCAGGCCCCCACTCATGTCTCCCACCACCCCCACCCCCCACCATCCAGGGGCACCCTCCACCAGGCCCCCACTCATGTCTCCCACCACCCCCACCCCCCAGCAGTGCAGGGGCAGCCCCCACCAGGCCCCCACTCATGTCTCCCACCACCCCCACCCCCCCAGCCACCAGGGGCACCCTCCACCAGGCCCCCACCCATGTCTCCCACCACCCCCACCCCCCAGTCATCAGGGGCACCCTCCACCAGGCCCCCACTCATGTCTCCCAGCGTGCTACGTGTATTTCAGGGGTGCGCGGGAAGTTCCACACGCGAATAGCCTGGGCGCGTGTATTTCAGGGGTGCGCGGGAAGTTCCACACGTGAATAGCCTGGGCGCGTGTATTTCAGGGGTTCGCGTGAAGTTATTCACGCGATCGGGCCTGGGGGAGCGGGGTACCACTCACCGTCTGCCTTGCGTGTAGAAGAACGCGTAGCCAACACCCGCTGTGAAGTAATAGCGTGTGAACCCCAACGGATGGAAAACACACGCACCGCACGAAAAGCACGTACAGAACATAAAGGCACGCGGGATCACCAAGCCCTGCCAGGGCAACGTCCGTGCGCAAAACGTCACGGACGCGCTTACGCTGTAAGGGCCTTTGGTCCAATGAAATCGCGTACGGGCAACGCCCGTGCGCAAAACGTCACAGACGCTCTTACGCTGTAAGGGCCTTTGGTCCAATGAAATCGCGTACGCGTGCTGACGCGCTTACGCGCTAAGGGCCTTTCCTCGATTTTCACGCTGACGTGCAGGATTTTCACGTGCCAAATCACTCCGTATCAAGCTGGCCACGCGAAAACACACGGAAGACCACGCTCCTGCCCAGAAGGCCGAATTACTGCCCCCCAGTGCCCCGAGCAGCCTCCCACGTGCCATCTGCTGCTGCCTGCCTGCCTGCTGCCACCGTGCCCTGCCATTTGGTGCCTGCACATCAGCCATCTGCAGGTGTCCAGTTGCTGTGTCCACCCCTGCTGGAACAGAAGACTCCCGACTCGGATAACATCGCTCCACAGCCCAGCCCCAGGACCCAGTTGCCCACCCACTCCTGCCCCTGGGGTTGCCATGTCGGGCACATCAACATCTGGCACCAGTGGCAACCCCCAGCCAGAGGGCCACCAGCTTCACTGCCACCGAAGTTGGTGTCCTGGTGGAGCAAGTCCTGGGGCAGTATGATGCCCTCTTCGGATCGTCCCGCGCCAACAAGGAAGGACGGGACAGGATCTGGGCCGACTGTGTGGTTGCCATCAACGCGGAGGGGGTGGCAACCCGCACCATCCAGAAGGTCAAGAAGCGCTGGGAAGACTTGAGGTCCAGGACCCTCATGAAGGCCCGGCGCCTCGTGGAGGGGGGCCGGGGCCGCATGAGTTCCATCCAGTTGAGGGTCCTGGAACGCGCACACCCAGCGCTCCACGCCCAGGTCCTTGAGAGGGAGACCCGTCTGGAGTTGAGCGGTAAGTGGCCAAGCATTGCTGTGTGAGACAGGGCATGTTGCAGTGTGCTGGTTGTCTGATACTTGCCTGCATGTGTGACATAGGCCATGTACGCATGTATGTGTGCAGGGACATCATGGGAATGCATGTGCGACCTGTAATGTGTGAACCGCACCGTTGTTGCATGTGTTTGAATGCGACATGGGGAGCCCTGTGCAGATTGCACACATGAGAGCATGGCAGTCTCTGTTCCTGGACATGGGTGGGGGCGAGGGATGGGTGCTGATGCCAGATACATATGTGGTATACATGTCTGTGTGCCTGACCTGCGTGTCTGTGACTTGTGAGTGCCATGGATGCATGACACATGTCTGTGACAATGTACAGATTCACTGATGCAGCCTAGTCATCCTTGTATGCACTGTGATTGGGGTGTACGGGGCCAGATGGATGTGACTGAGGTGAAGTGTGTGCATGTGATAGGCATGACCCATGATGCATGTGAGTCCCATTACATTGTATGATTCGAGAGTCCATTGGACATGCATTGAAATGTCCATGGCACGCACCATGACTGTCACTGTGTGTGTTTTGCCTGGACTGACACATGTGTTGTGGTGTGACATGATGGAAGTGTACTTTGACAGTGGCACTCATCTGCTATTGCTTCCTGTCTAGGGGACCATTGTACAGTACCCTGATGCTTGTGTTCTATGTCTCCCTCTACGCAGCGGCTAGTGAAGGAGAGGGCGGAGACGGCGCTGTGGAGCAAGGCGGCTGGGATGCCCCCACGGCTGCAGCGGAAGGGGTGGGTGAGCCCCCACAGGGGCCTGCTACGGCGGTAGACGGCGAGGAGCCATCCAGGTTGGTGGTTTCCACAGAGGAGGAGGAGGCCGCCACTGAGGCGCACATGGGGCCTGGTGGGGGCATCCCTGCTGGTGCAAGTGGTGCAGTCCAGGGGCAGGGGCAGGAGGCAGCACAGGTCACCGTGGAGGGGCCTGTGCATGTCGCTGTCCCTGAACCTGTGGGTGCACCACCTTGCACCAGCAGGAATGCCCCGTCCCAGGCCCGTCCGCAGGTAGAGGGGATGTCCATGTCATCTGACTCCCCTCCACCTGCGGACGAGGGGACCCCTGGCCGTGTGGAGAAGGTCCTGATTGGGGTCGCGATGCGCACGGCTGTGATTCGTGATGCCGTGCGTGCTTCCCAGGAGGAGCACGCACGTCATCACGAAGAGCACCGTGCCGACGTGGCCCAATTGGGATCGTCGGCCATGTTCGGGGGTTTCCTGCATGTGTCGGCCAATCTGGCGGCCCTCTCCTCCTCTGTGGAGACTATATGCCAGTCGTTCTCCTTGCCGTCTTCCGGCCCAGATGCCACCAGGGCCCCCTGTGGACCTGCCCTGACCAATGCAGCCAGCTCGGTGGGGATCCCATCCCTGCCACAGTCGGGAGTCAGAGGTCCAGCAGGGGTGGACAACACAGCAACTGGACCCCAGCAGATGGAGGATGTGACGGCATCATCGGGCAGGGCACGTGCACGACGGCGTTGGTGGTTTCCATCATCCTGGATGCCGTCGTGCTGGCAGAGGCAGTGGCGTCGGAGGCAGCAGCAGGCTCGACGTGGGAGGCATCATGGCTCGGGGCCATCAAGATCAGAGGGGCAGGCATCGGCCGGAGGGCAGGAGAACCCTGGGATGGTAGTGTCTTCCGTGTGGGAGCAGTTGGTCCAGCGGATAGGTGCGGAGCGGCAGCGGGCGGAAGAGGAGCGGCTCACCATGGTCAGGGCGGAGTTCTCCATGCGTCGGGCGTTGAGGCGGGCTGAGTGCCTCGAGGAAGCTCGCAGGGAGTTTGAGGTGAACATGGGGTTATCCCTGCGAGACCTCGGGGCCAGGACAGAGTCCCGCCTCCAGGACATCGACATGGAGTTCGATGATGCCTTGGCCGGCAACATCACAGAGTGAGCCGCAGGACTTGCCCGCTGCCATTGTATATAGTTATATAGTTAGTGGTAGGTTTCCTTTAAAAAAAAATTTTTTTATTTGGTTGCGATTGGACAATGCGCCACTTTTTTGTATATAGTTCAGTTTTTAGTTAGTTGACATAGTTAGGTTTCATTTGGTTGGGCTCATGGACCCGGGATTGTCTTGTAAATAGTTATTCTATGGATTTTTTGATTTCTTGGATTTTTTTCATGGACATTCATCTTCTTTTTGTTGTTTTGCTTTGTGGTTTTTCTAATTTCATTTCCATTCAAGTTGATTTTCAATACATTTTTATTTTCATCCTTCAATGTGTCGTATCATCTCATTGCTTTCATGCATGTCATGTTGGGTGTTTTAACATTCACTTGCAGCCATTGTGTGTGACAGACATGTGTTCATTTGCATTATTTACATTGGGTGTGTAACATGTAATTGCCTTTGATATGTGGGTGGATGTGATAGTTGGTTGGGCCTTTTGGCAGGGGAGGATGGCCATTACGGACATGATTGGGGATTGTTGGGATCCAGGTGCAGGGGGGCATGGATGGGACATGGGCGAGGGCCTGCTGGCAGGTGCCCCACAGTGCTGGGGGGTGGGGGTGGTGGGGGACATGAGTTGGACATGGGCGGGGGCCTGCTGGCAGGTGCCCCACAGTGCTGGGGGGTGGGGGTGGTGGGGGACATGAGTTGGACATGGGCGGGGGCCTGCTGGCAGGTGCCCCACAGTGCTGGGGGTGGTGGGGGACATGAGTTGGACATGGGCGGGGGCCTGCTGGCAGGTGCCCCACAGTGCTGGGGGGTGGGGGTGGTGGGGGACATGAGTTGGACATGGGTGGGGGCCTGCTGGCAGGTGCCCCACAGTGCTGGGGGTGGGGGTGGTGGGGGACATGAGTTGGACATGGGCGGGGGCCTGCTGGCAGGTGCCCCACAGTGCTGGGGGGTGGGGGTGGTGGGGGACATGAGTTGGACATGGGCGGGGGCCTGCTGGCAGGTGCCCCACAGTGCTGGGGGGTGGGGGTGGTGGGGGACATGAGTTGGACATGGGTGGGGGCCTGCTGGCAGGTGCCCCACAGTGCTGGGGGGTGGGGGTGGTGGGGGACATGATTTGGACATGGGTGGGGGCCTGCTGGCAGGTGCCCCACAGTGCTGGGGGGTGGGGGTGGTGGGGGACATGAGTTGGACATGGGTGGGAGCCTGCTGGCAGGTGCCCCACAGTGCTGGGGGGTGGGGGTGGTGGGAGACATGAGTGGGGGCCTGGTGGAGAGTGCCCCTGGATGCTGGGGGGTGGGGGTGGTGGGAGACATGAGTGGGGGCCTGGTGGAGGGTGCCCCTGCACTGCTGGGGGGTGGGGGTGGTGGGAGACATGGGTGGGGGCCTGGTGGAGGCTGCCCCTGCACTGCTGGGGGGTGGGGGCGCAGGGGGACATGAGCAGGTGTGCAGGGTAGTCCCCTGTTTTGTGGGCTGCCTGCAGGGGCCGTCGAGGGTGTACAGGGAACACCTGTGAGGACCCACCCAGCCTAATCGCGTGTGGAACTTCTCGCGCACCCCTGAAATACACGTACCCTGCTGAAATCGCGTGTAAAACTTCCCGCGCACCCCTGAAATACACGCGCCCAGGCTATTCGCGTGTGGAACTTCCCGCGCACCCCTGAAATACACGCGCCCCGGCTATTCGCGTGTGGAACTTCCCGCGCACCCCTGAAATACACGTACCCTGCTGAAATCGTGTGTAAAACTTCCCGCGCACCCCTGAAATACACGCGCTCAGGCTATTCGCGTGTGGAACTTCCCGCGCACCCCTGAAATACACGTACCCTGCTGAAATCGCGTGTAAAACTTCCCGCGCACCCCTGAAATACAGGCGCCCAGGCTATTCGCGTGTGGAACTTCCCGCGCACCCCTGAAATACACGCGCCCAGGCTATTCGCGTGTGGAACTTCCCGCGCACCCCTGAAATACACGCGCCCCGGCTATTCGCGTGTGGAACTTCCCGCGCACCCCTGAAATACACGTACCCTGCTGAAATCGCGTGTAAAACTTCCCGCGCACCCCTGAAATACACGCGCCCAGGCTATTCGCGTGTGGAACTTCCCGCGCACCCCTGAAATACACGTACCCTGCTGAAATCGCGTGTAAAACTTCCCGCACACCCCTGAAATACACGCGCCCAGGCTATTCGCGTGTGGAACTTCCCGCGCACCCCTGAAATACACGCGCCCAGGCTATTCGCGTGTGGAACTTCCCGCGCACCCCTGAAATACACGCGCCCTGGCTATTCGCGTGTGGAACTTCCCGCGCACCCCTGAAATACACGTACCCTGCTGAAATCGCGTGTAAAACTTCCCGCGCACCCCTGAAATACACGCGCCCAGGCTATTCGCGTGTGGAACTTCCCGCGCACCGCTGAAATACACGTACCCTGCTGAAATCGCGTGTAAAACTTCCCGCGCACCCCTGAAATACACGCGCCCAGGCTATTCGCGTGTGGAACTTCCCGCGCACCCCTGAAATACACGCGCCCAGGCTATTCGCGTGTGGAACTTCCCGCGCACCCCTGAAATACACGCGCCCCGGCTATTCGCGTGTGGAACTTCCCGCGCACCCCTGAAATACACGTACCCTGCTGAAATCGCGTGTAAAACTTCCCGCGCACCCCTGAAATACACGCGCCCAGGCTATTCGCGTGTGGAACTTCCCGCGCACCCCTGAAATACACGTACCCTGCTGAAATCGCGTGTAAAACTTCCCGCGCACCCCTGAAATACATGCGCCCAGGCTATTCGCGTGTGGAACTTCCCGCGCACCCCTGAAATACACGCGCCCAGGCTATTCGCGTGTGGAACTTCCCGCGCACCCCTGAAATACACGCGCCCAGGCTATTCGCGTGTGGAACTTCCCGCGCACCCCTGAAATACACGCGCCCAGGCTATTCGCGTGTGGAACTTCCCGCGCACCCCTGAAATACACGCGCCCCGGCTATTCGCATGTGGAACTTCCCGCGCACCCCTGAAATACACGTACCCTGCTGAAATCGCGTGTAAAACTTCCCGCGCACCCCTGAAATACACGCGCCCAGGCTATTCGCGTGTGGAACTTCCCGCACACCCCTGAAATACACGTACCCTGCTGAAATCGCGTGTAAAACTTCCCGCGCACCCCTGAAATACACGCGCCCAGGCTATTCGCGTGTGGAACTTCCCGCGCACCCCTGAAATACACGCGCCCAGGCTATTCGCGTGTGGAACTTCCCGCGCACCCCTGAAATACACGCGCCCTGGCTATTCGCGTGTGGAACTTCCCGCGCACCCCTGAAATACACGTACCCTGCTGAAATCGCGTGTAAAACTTCCCGCGCACCCCTGAAATACACGCGCCCAGGCTATTCGCGTGTGGAACTTCCCGTGCACCGCTGAAATACACGTACCCTGCTGAAATCGCGTGTAAAACTTCCCGCGCACCCCTGAAATACACGCGCCCAGGCTATTCGCGTGTGGAACTTCCCGCGCACCCCTGAAATACACGCGCCCAGGCTATTCGCGTGTGGAACTTCCCGCGCACCCCTGAAATACACGCGCCCCGGCTATTCGCGTGTGGAACTTCCTGCGCACCCCTGAAATACACGTACCCTGCTGAAATCGCGTGTAAAACTTCCCGCGCACCCCTGAAATACACGCGCCCAGGCTATTCGCGTGTGGAACTTCCCGCGCACCCCTGAAATACACGTACCCTGCTGAAATCGCGTGTAAAACTTCCCGCGCACCCCTGAAATACACGCGCCCAGGCTATTCGCGTGTGGAACTTCCCGCGCACCCCTGAAATACACGCGCCCAGGCTATTCGCGTGTGGAACTTCCCGCGCACCCCTGAAATACACGCGCCCAGGCTATTCGCGTGTGGAACTTCCCGCGCACCCCTGAAATACACGCGCCCAGGCTATTCGCGTGTGGAACTTCCCGCGCACCCCTGAAATACACGTAGCACGCTGGGAGACATGAGTGGGGGCCTGGTGGAGGGTGCCCCTGGATGGTGGGGGGTGGGGGTGGTGGGAGACATGAGTGGGGGCCTGGTGGAGGGTGCCCCTGGATGGTGGGGGGTGGGGGTGGTGGGAGACATGAGTGGGGGCCTGGTCGAGGCTGCCCCTGGTGGCTGGGGGGTGGGGGTGGTGGGAGACATGGGTGGGGGCCTGGTGGAGGGTGCCCCTGCACTGCTGGGGGGTGGGGGTGGTGGGAGACATGAGTGGGGGCCTGGTGGAGAGTGCCCCTGGATGCTGGGGGGTGGGGGTGGTGGGAGACATGAGTGGGGGCCTGGTGGAGGGTGCCCCTGCACTGCTGGGGGGTGGGGGTGGTGGGAGACATGGGTGGGGGCCTGATGGAGGCTGCCCCTGCACTGCTGGGGGGTGGGGGTGCAGGGGGACATGAGCAGGTGTGCAGGGTAGTCCCCTGTTTTGTGGGCTGCCTGCAGGGGCCGTCGAGGGTGTACAGGGAACACCTGTGAGGACCCACCCAGCCTAATCGCGTGTGGAACTTCCCGCGCACCCCTGAAATACACGTACCCTGCTGAAATCGCGTGTAAAACTTCCCGCGCAGCCCTGAAATACACGCGCCCAGGCTATTCGCGTGTGGAACTTCCCGCGCACCCCTGAAATACACGTACCCTGGCTAATCGCGTGTATAACTTCACGCGTACCCCTGATATGCACGTTACCCGCTTTGCGTTCCTTGTTGGGCAGCCCTGTAAACTGGTCCAGGGTTAGCGCAGCCCTTTGCGATGATTTAGCGATTTTGATGGCTTTTCCTTGCGCGAGGGCGTTCTTGGGGGCGTTACTGGCGCTGCTGCAGGGTCGCTGCGATACTCTGCGCCACGGCTGGTTTGGGAGCCTAAAATCCATGAATACGCTGTGCGCGGAAATCGGTTTTAGCGCACGTGCCTGGCGCAGACAATCGCACGCGGACACTCTGCGCCAGCCGCTTGCGACACTTTTCTGCGAAATTCTATGAATTACCCTGATAGTGTTTCCGTCGCACCTTAACAGAAGCTCACCTTGTTTCTCATGTTCTTTGTATCTCCTTGAATAGATAACCAGTTCTTGGCTGCCCCAACCCTTGACACTGGGCCAAACAGCCTTCTTCATCCTTCCATGATTTTCTGCTGCTTTTCTCTACTGTGCCACACTTTCAGCCCTTCTCTTTCACGGGTCCTGGCTTACTAAAGTTGCGACATCGAATATCCAGACTCTATACATATAAATATATATTGGCGGCACTGCATGCAGTCTATTCACTACGTAAGGCCAGCCTTCATGATTACTTAGTCTACTTGCATTGCAGTATCTGTAGAGTTATAAAGCGACTTATATTTTCTTCAGTGTTCTCCGTACGTGCAATCTTCATTTCTCATATAAACTGTCACTCGATTCTTTATCTCGTCATCAGTATCCATATGATATATACATTCTCTTCTTTAATCATCCTTCCCAGTGCGTCACTCTCATTTCTTGTGACGTCACCAACCTCTTGCATTCACTGCTTCACACTTCTTCAGGTACCTCCCTGAAGAGGCGATCATCTCTTTGCAGGTACATCTTATAGAGCTTTCTCAATGGATACCTTGTTTCGAAGACCTTTCGCGGTTTTGGTATCATTATCGGCGTTGTGCATGGCACAATTTCTGGCTTCCAACATATAGGAAGAATAGGGGCGGGACTTCTGGTAAAGTCATTTGGCTCCTCTTCTACACATGGAAAAGTAAGTTGCTCTTCAAATGTCACTGGTATTCTGTATGCGAAACATAATATACATTACTTTTTGTCAACACGTACCATGTCTTTTTCCCTGAAATTTTTCCTGTTAGCGGTGGTACCATTTTCACATTTAAACTGTAAAAACAAATGCCTGTTTTTGATGGAAAAGGTCCTTTGATTTTTCTTCTTGCTTTGTGAATTAAAATGCTGCTTTTCCTTGGGTAATGACAGGAAAGCCTTTTTCACAGGGCTCTTCAGTTTTCATTTGCAATCACACATGCAAAGCCGTTTTTTGTCAGTATTGAAAAATCCTTCATGTGAAAGAGAGTTTAGTTTGGGGCGCACTGTCACTGATTTGGGCATGTGGCCCGCTTCCGCAGAGTGAGCACGGGAGGCCACGCGACTCCATTTTCCCTTCGCGCTGAACTGGAGCACAACCTGTGCTTTTTTGTTCCACTGCTCAACCACAGAGCATTTTCATCTTCACCAGATTGGTCCAGGAACCACGTTTGGGGTTGCTGGCTGTTTTTTTTCTTTCCTTTTAAAACTCTGAACTCGGAATATGAAAATCACTACCTTTGGGCATGGGAACACTGTTGGAGGTGCCTGGCCGGCTGTGAAACCCCCTCTCATAATTTTCAATGGTTCCGCTGACAGGAGCACTCACCGCCGGTATGGCCCGGGAACCACGTTGAGTGTGCGAGGGCTGCCACGCAACTTCATCAATGACCCTCTTTTTTTCCGTAGACAGCTCTGACACAGAGCATTTCCATTTTTCTGCCACTCACCTGTCCCGGGATCATCCTAGGGGCTTTGGCGGGCAGCTGCCTACAGGCTTGCACTGCCGCTTGCGACCACCAGGACTTGGCCACGCTCACCATCCTCGTTTCCATTGTTGGAGCCTCGAATGCGGTGCAAGCCTCACTCTTGCTCCAGCGGGAGCACACCACCTCATGCGGCAGCAGATGCTGCAGGTTTGTGGGCCGGTGGCGCAGTATTCTTCCACCACTCCAAGGCAGGGGTCCTCACTAACTTCAATGCCGCCGCTGCGCTGACACTTCAGCCCGTATCATTTACTATTTGCCAAACACCAATCGTGGACTGACAGCGCTCCTCCTTCAGCCATTACAGAGCACATATGGACACAGCGGGCAGCCGGACCAGCATCGCGGGGTGGGCTCCCTCGTCGCCAATATTGTGTCTGGACCTGCGGTCACGCAGGCCAGGGAGACCATTGTTGGGGGCACCCAACACACTTACATTCAGCATCAGTTGCGGGTTGGCACCAGGGGCGCCGCCAAGGAGGGCCATGGCCACCCTTATAACAATGCCCCCCCATTAGCCCCCTTGCGAAATTTGAAAAGCAAAAAAAAAAAACGTTTTTTTCGTACAAAACTTTTTTCTTTTGCTTTTGCTTTTTTGCCGCGATTTGTTGCGGCACGCCGCCCGCGATGGACTAGAGGTTTCAGGACCGGAAGGACCCGGAAATGAATACAGCCTGGAGGCACGCATTTCTGCTTTGCCAATTGGCTTGCGCTTCCCAGACTGTGTTTATTTCCAGAATACGGGTTTCCAAAGTTCAGGCTGCAGCCTGTATGTAGCTTGTGCCGTGTGCAGCACATGTTGTTTACACACGCAGTGCTGCCAATATTTTTAGATTGGTGGCACTAAGGAGTCCTGGGCTGCTGCTTGCGGCGCTGAGAGATTCCACCACCTGAGGTAAGGAGACCTGGTCTACTTGCTCCAAAAGGGTCACTGCTACAAAGGCCAAGGTGTTGTGTCGAGTTGTGGAGAATGACTGTGCTTACAGAATTTACTGCCCTACGCAATGTGGGTGTGGAAGCAAACCTTACACGTTCTGGGATATGTTTGTTGTGCAGTGTGTTGTTGAGTGTGGTAGTGCTTCTAATTGGGGAAAGATTAGAAGAAAGACCTGTTGTGGTGTGGATAAGCGGGCATACCGTTCAACATACTGAAAGGGCCAAGGTGGGTAAATCAGATGTGTTTGCGACTGTGGGAAGTCAGAAGGAACTCCTGCATTTTTGACTGCATGTTAAGGTTTTCCAGAGTGGGTGAGTTCATTGCTGTGTTGGGAGGGTGAAAATATGTCCAGGCTGGGTGACACCCTTCAGAAGAAGGTGAGTTGTAAGATACAGATTGAAGAAACTGGCATTCGTTTTTTGTGTCTTCTTATTTTAAAAAGCGCTCACACAGCCCGGGGGCATTGAGGCACTGTTACAGGATTTTTTTGTCTTAGTTGCATATTTATAACACGCTTAAATACCCTGAGGTTTCTAAGCGCAGACCTGGGGATCAAACCTGTGCTGCTTTGTGTCCTCTTGCTTCCAAGGCGAGCCTGTTGCCACTGAGCTGTCCTCTTGGAACGACTACCTTCCCCCTCTTTTGTGTCTATGTTCTTTCATGTTCTCAAGTACAATGTTCACACTAGCCTCAGGATAGTGTGCACTACAAATATACCCGTTATTTGATCAAAATGACCCTCTTCTTTTATGCTTCTCTTCTTTTTTATTTATTTTCACATTCCCTCTGGACTCTCCCACCCCCCTTTTATACCTATATTCTGTTTAAGCACCTGGAATGCTGCAGCCATTTGCATAGTTGTCTTTATGCTTGTGTATGCGTAGGCCTCTGGCCAAAGGCTTGATACATTGGAATTTGATTTCCACTGTCTCATTCAAACTCTTTTCAGTGACACCATATGAGGCTTGTGATTACAATTCAATATTCAACTTCACTGTTATTTGACACACTCTAATTTTTCCTAACCCAGCATCATTCATTAGAATCATAGTCTCCTTTTTTTATTAAATATGTTAAAAATCTTTCTCCCTGGGAGCCTCTTTTTTGCAAACATCAAATATGTAAAGTTCCAACCAGGTCACTCTACTTCATGAGTCAGCAACCTTTGGCTCTCCCGATGTTTTGCACTGTGAATTCCAGGATCCTCCACCATTGATTGTGCTGATGGGATATGTAGTCCATAACATCCAGAGAGCCAAAAAAGTGCACATCCGTGCTCTTCCTAAATCGAGCTGCTGATCAGTCCTCTGCTGTCAGTACCTACTGCAGGCCTTGCAATTAAACTGATATCAAATAAGAAAAGTCACCTTTCAGTTGTACACAGGGAAGCCAGGGTTGGTGTGTCAGAGATGTAGCTATGCTTTTTTAACACTGTGAGAAGACAGTTGTCTTCAAAACGGAACAAATAGTTTCTGGAATTAACTCTACAGAACCACAGAAAATGGCATCTGTAGCAGATTTATCTCAGTTAATACCATTAGCATAAAGTTTCCAATATTACCGATTTTAATCTGCTTTTCTTATACATTCTAAAGTTTTTTGTTTTGGTTGAACAGTTTGCATCGCTGGGAGTTCTTGTAGCATTTGTTTTACCTGCTGCTTTCAGCATTTATGTCGGGGTTCCAATATCCTGTCTGCTTGGGCTGGAAAAGTGGTTGTTTAAGGTCACGCTTCTGTAATTTTCTAATGAAGCTAGTAAATGACAATCATTTCAGCCTTGGTTCAGAATATTAAGTGAAGAAAGAAAGGGTAGTCTTTGTGCAGCGAGGGCTGTTTTTGGGTGTACTGTAACTTTGAATGTCTCCTGTGGTGGAACCGGTCCTATGTGGTTGTACCACCACTTTTCATTTGACCTGTTATTTGCTGCCAACTAGTTACTGAACTGTCAGCTCATTTTACCTTAAAAATGCAGGGGGCACCGTGCATTCCCTTTTATCAACAAACTCGACCCCACCTCTGCTACGGCATCAAGGGGTGGCAAGGGATGCCACAGCCAACCTTACAAAAAGACTGCCCTCCCCCACCAGCCCGCCTGCCGGTTATGTGTTTGTTTTGGTGTGCCACCCCAAGATTTCCAGTGACACCATGCGGCCACCCCTATAAAAAATATCTGGGGGCGCCACTGGTTGGCACACGGCCAGACCGGGGGTAGCTGCGGTCACCCAGCAAGCATGCACACAGTTTCAGTGGCAGAGATCGCCCTGCAAACAGTCCCAGGCTCCGTGGGCACCCGGGCCAGGGGAAACACTCATGAGGCTGTGGTCACACAGCGACGCCATGGGGGTGACCGAGTTGCCACGCAGGGGCTCTGCTACTTCTGAGGGGCTCTGGAGGGCAGGCCTTCTGCCTGTAAGGCCGCACTGGCACAGCACTGCAAAACTGTATAACAAGGGGGGTGGTTACCGCCGTTCAAAGTTAAACCATTCTGAAAATGTGGAATGTAGTATTTAGAAGGAACTGTAGTGATGTTAGAAAGTGATCACCCTATTCCAAACCTGCAAAACTAAAACATGAACTCGCATTTCTCTATAGAAAACAAAACAAATTAAATCATTCTCTATGTACCCTTATTACTCAGGGAGCATGTATTTATTTACATGTGATAAAAGAGACGAAGAAAATCATATTCGCATCTTTAGGCAAAGCAGACTTTTTATGTTACATTTTGCCATAATGTATAAAGCAACAAAATACTAGACAATGTTAAACACTAGGATTGTCCATTTGAACGAAAAACAGAGGTTCTGTATTTAAGCACTATAACCAACATTTACATTTTTGGTTTGAAGTATAGCTCTTGTGCACAAACCTGTCTGCAGAGGAAAGTTTTGTTCCTGGTACATCAAGCGTAACTTGTTTCTCCAGCAAAAGTCTGTATATTGATATTGCTCCTGTAATTTACTAACAGAGCTCCAATATTATCTAGTGCAATTAAAGTATGTACTCATTGACCCAATTATGAAAGCACTCACAGCAAGTAAGATGTATTGTGTTTATGTGGGCACTATTATGTACAAGACATTAGGGTCTGGCGAAACCACAGGAACAACAAATCAGTAAAATGAACAAAAGGGCAAAGCAACCACACTTAACAAAAAATGTGGTGTTATTTAGAAAGTGCTCAGTCTGGCTATATGCAATTTAATTTGAGCCAGCCAATTTTTGATGTTTTATGTTGAGGTCTTTACACATCAATGTAATGGTGGCCAATCCTTGGTCAACGTCGGGAACAGAAAACAATCCCTGATGTTTAACTGGAGACAGGCAAAGGCCTGCTACAGTGACGTTTCGGCCTTGGAAGTAACGGCCTTCTTCTGGGCCAGGAGGATGGTGGAGGCCTGCAATAATGTGTAGAGAAAGGGGATGGAATTTAGATAAAGTACAAGCATGGGACGGTGTAACCGTAGCTAGTACAATCTAGGTAACAGTTAAAACATGCGACCATAGAATGCACATAAAAAGGTGCATTCTGGTCTAAAAAGAGGGATTAAAACAACTGACCTTGGATAAATCCGGGCTAAGGAGAGAATGGAGTGAAGGAAAACGCTTGAACTGGATCGTGTGGAAAAAAGAACCAGTCTCGCGGTGTATGATGTCCCTTGTTAAGGTGTGGAGGATGGTCGTTATTTGTGTCCTGCAATATCCAAAAACAGGGTTTTGTAAGTAGTATGCCGTGAAGTTGGGCACAGCAGACAAAAGAGAGTATGCACAGTGCTGTTGCAGGGCCACTACCATGCAGGTGCATTGGACATCGATATTTGATAGTGTGGAAAACTGCACATACCTCTGGGGCACCAGCTCAAGTGGAGGCGAAATAGACGTGGGACTTGGGCAAGAAGGGGTCCGTGTATCCAGAAGGACGATCAAAGAGCCCGAAACATTTACATAGTGAAATGTATCTAAAAAAGGATGGCGAAATGCTGTGTTAAGCATACTGCCAGCAGACAGAGAATAGTCAACCGATGTAATAGAGGGGCTGGCCATAGTGGGGCCCCCTCAAGCAAAAGCAAATTACTTACATCAGGCCGTGAGTCTAACTGCCTGTGAAGCTGCTAGCCGCCGCGAAAAAGCGTCCGGCCGGCACGGACGTTTGCCTCGAAATTAGGGAAATGCGCCTGTGCTGGGGAGCAGTAGGAGCGCCAACCAATGGAGTTGGGCTAGCGCTGCGCATGCGTGGGGGGTTAGTGGCTCCGGGACAGAATGAATGTTGTTCCTATTGAGGAGCCACTACTCTCCCCACGCCTGCGCACAACGGAAAGCAACAGAGTTGCACGTCTCTCGTCACGGGAAAAGCCCGGCCTCAAGCAAGCGGCACGGGCAAAAAATACTAACATAAGGTACTGGCATCAGGCACACTGTGCAGGTTAGCTGAGCTATGTATTAGTCCACGCCTGGTGTTTGAGCATTTCGAATGCGCATGATGGATGCTCAGTAAGGTTTTATGAACCACAGGCACGAAAGATGAAAAAAGCTGAAAAGGAAGATAGAAGCATGGGACCTAGGCTATGATGCACTCTAGGATGTAGCTAGTATCAGTATATAGAAAAGACACTGTAGCGAGAACTATCCCAAATATGGATAGAGACAGAGGGAGGGGGGGGAGGAAGGGGGAGAAGAGGAAATGGGGGGGAGGGAGTTTAGTTTTAGTAATAGTTTTCTAATGCTGCGGCTTCATTCAGCCCATGTTCAATTGTATGTAATTTGAACATCCACCACGCTTCTTTGTAATTCAGAGCATTTCTGATGTTTGACGTGTGTTGGATTTTGTCAAGAACCCACCATTTCAACTGTTCCTGGGTGTGTTTAAATTCCACATAGTGGGAGACCAGTGGTGCTGAGATTGAGCGGCATCTTATTTTAGAACGATGTTCCCCGATGCGTTTGTGTACTGGTCTTGTCGTCTGGCCCACATACCGTAAGCCACATGGGCATTCAATCGCATAAATCACGTTAGGAGTTTTACAGTTGGTAAATTGCCTGAGCGTCCAGTCCTTACCTTCAATTTTGAAGGATTTTATTTTACTTGTGTATTTGCAAGCTGTGCAGTTGCCACAAGGGTGGTGGCCTGTCGGTGTTCTGAGGTCCCACAATCCTGTTCTGGTAGGTTTCTTGGGTAGGCGAGCATGTGTAAGCCACTCACTGAGATTTTTGGACCTTTTCAGTGCCATCCTGGGTATAGGTTCATCTGGAAGATTTTGGTGTACCAGGGGCCAGAATTGTTTAATGATTTTTTTGATCTTATTTGTGTCTGGTCCAAAGGTAGTCACACAGGTGATACGATCTTCTGATGTATCTTGATCCTTGGGTTGGAGCAATGTTTCTCGAGGGATGCAGAGTACTCTTTTGCGGGTGTTTTTAACCAATTTTCTGGGGTAACCTCGTTCCACAAGTTTGTTTTCAAGGTAAGATGCATGTTGGCGGTATTCTCGCGTTGCTGAGCAGTTTCTGCGAACCCTGAGAAATTGTCCAAAAGGTAGATTGGTTCTTAAACTTTGTGGGTGAGTGCTATTGAAATGAAGCAGTGTATTGCGGTCGGTCTCTTTCCGATACAGTGTTCATTGGAGCCTATTGTCATCTGAAGAGATTGTTAGATCCAGAAAGTTGATAGTAGTCCGGCTGTAATTGAGAGTGAATTGAATTTCTGTTACTTGAGTATTAAGCCATGCAAAAAATGTGGTGAGATCTGGTATAGTACCTCTCCAGACAAACAAGATGTCATCAATGTATCTGTGCCAGTAAAAGATTTTCTCGAGGAATGGATTCTGTTGATTAAGAACAAAGGAAGCTTCATATTCTGCCATGAAAATGATGGCAAGACTGGGAGCAAATACTGCTCCCATGGCGGTGCCACTAATCTGTAGGTAAAAAATTTCTTCAAAAGTGAAGAAATTTTTGGTTAGAGCAATTTCCAAAAGTTCCAAAATAAAGTTAACCGGAACTCTGCTTTGCTCCATGTGATGAGTAAGATGATGTCTTATGCAATCCAGAGCTGCTGTTTGAGGAATGCTAGTATAAAGAGCTTGGATATCCAGAGTGACAAGAGTGTCATTGCTATTGTCAAACGGCAGGTCTTCAAAGATGTTAATGGTAGACATAGTGTCTTTAAGGTAAGTCGGTGTGAGTTGGCACAAAGGCTTCAAGAAGAAGTCAATGAATTTACCAAGGGGTTCCAAAATGGAACCACAGCCTGAAACGATAGGTCTGCCAGGTGGATTAGAGGCATTTTTGTGGATTTTAGGAAGTGCATAAAAAGCTGGAATTCTTCCTTCAGAGGTGTTGAGAAATGTTTCTTCATCCTGTGTGATCCAATTTTGTTCTCTGGCGTATCTGGTACTTGTGGAGATTTCTCGTTGGATCGCCTGAGTTGGATCTTGACTAAGTTTTCTGTAGTTGTTTTCATCCTCCAGGAGTGTGGCGACCATCCCTTTGTATTGGCTTAGACTTTGTATTACTATCCCGCCGCCTTTGTCTGCTTTCTTGATGACAATATTGTTGTTAGATGATAGTTGTCTAAGGGCTTGCTGTTCTCCATTCGAGAGGTTATGACGGAGTGGTTTCTGTTTCTTCTGGAGTTTTTTAATCTCCTGTATGACACATTTCTCGAAAGTGATGAGAGCTGGTTTAGTCTCATTGTCACTTGGACAAAACGTAGATTTAGGTTTCAAGCCTGTGCTATTTTCCCCATTGGGAGGCTCAGAGTCTTGGAAGAAGGTTTTCAGACGGATTTTACGAAAAAAACTTTGGAGCTCATTTTCCAAAGTAAACCAGTTGGTGGGATTGGTGGGTACATATGAGAGCCCTCTACCAAGGACAGCTGTTTCTTCGTTAGAAAGATTGTAGTCCGAGAGGTTAAAGATTGGCAAAGTGTCTTTATTAGCTAGCGTCGTCTGTTGCGGCGGCGTCCTGAGGGCGGCTGCCACTGGGGATACATTTGTAGGGGTGGGAGGCCCCAGAACATGTCGCCGGGACCCCCTCTGCCTAAAAAAGGCGGCTGATGTTGAAAATATGGGGGTCTCTGTGGAGGGTATGGTCTGTTTGGCTGATTAGAATCTCCTGAGCCTGACCCAGAGCTGGAGGTGTCAGAGAACTTAACCCATCTTCTTCTTTGTCTTGCCGAGCCTGCATTGCTTTGCGCTCTCTCTTTCTCCTTATTTTCTTTAAATTCGGGAGCCAAGTATGGATACACCTTTTCCAGTTTGAACTCATTCATATCTTTGGCTAATTTTTTGTGTTTTTTTTTCCAATGTGTCAGACATGAATTGGTCCAAAATTTTGTTAATTTCTTTCAGTTTTTCTTTGGCATTATCCAGTGCGGTGTTGTTAAGGAATTTCCTCTCTTCTTTTTCTAGGTCTTGCTGGATCTGAAGGTGGATACGTTGCGCCGTCGTGATGGTTAAAACCATCAAGTCTCTGCTGCATTTAGTCGCAATTTGGCTGAAACCTAGCATGTATTCCTGATCTTCAAGAAATAAAGCTGGTTCGTTGCGTACAGTTAGGCCCATTGGTACTAAATTGGCTTTTAGGTACTCCCTTAAAAAATGGCCATGGACCTCAGTCCGAAAGCATTTCTTTTTTAATTTCAAGAGTTCATCTCCTGAGGCTGTGGCAGTAGTGGTTTGTAGTGCCCCTGGCATATTAAATAATGAAGGACCCTCTATGATAGCGTTTATTTGATCCTCTGTGAAGCTCATGGTGCGATCCATTGTGAAATAGATTAGGGTTCGTGGGTGGAAGGGGGGTGAAAAGTCTGGGAAGGGTAGGGTGTGACGGACAACCTTGGTCAGAAGGGAAAAATATATCCCAGTAGGTCAAGTAACTAGTCTTTAGAGAGAGCAATTATATGCTCAGGCAGAGTTTATTTGAACTGGGCCCTATTACAGCAGATGCTGCATCGAAGGGGTGGTTTTACAGAAGGGGGAAGCCATACTGGCGGAACCTGAGGCTACATACAAAACTGTATAACAAGGGGGGTGGTTACCGCCGTTCAAAGTTAAACCATTCTGAAAATGTGGAATGTAGTATTTAGAAGGAACTGTAGTGATGTTAGAAAGTGATCACCCTATTCCAAACCTGCAAGAACTAAAACATGAACTCGCATTTCTCTATAGAAAACAAAACAAATTAAATCATTCTCTATGTACCCTTATTACTCAGGGAGCATGTATTTATTTACATGTGATAAAAGAGACGAAGAAAATCATATTCACATCTTTAGGCAAAGCAGACTTTTTATGTTACATTTTGCCATAATGTATAAAGCAACAAAATACTAGACAACGTTAAACACTAGGATTGTCCATTTGAACGAAAAACAGAGGTTCTGTATTTAAGCACTATAACCAACATTTACATTTTTGGTTTGAAGTATAGCTCTTGTGCACGAACCTGTCTGCAGAGGAAAGTTTTGTTCCTGGTACATCAAGCGTAACTTGTTTCTCCAGCAAAAGTCTGTATATTGATATTGCTCCTGTAATTTACTAACAGAGCTCCAATATTATCTAGTGCAATTAAAGTATGTACTCATTGACCCAATTATGAAAGCACTCACAGCAAGTAAGATGTATTGTGTTTATGTGGGCACTATTATGTACAAGACATTAGGGTCTGGCGAAACCACAGGAACAACAAATCAGTAAAATGAACAAAAGGGCAAAGCAACCACACTTAACAAAAAATGTGGTGTTATTTAGAAAGTGCTCTGTCTGGCTATATGCAATTTAATTTGAGCCAGCCAATTTTTGATGTTTTATGTTGAGGTCTTTACACATCAATGTAATGGTGGCCAATCCTTGGCTCCGTGGGCACACTCATGAGGCTGTGGTCACACAGCGACGCCATGGGGGTGACAGAGTTGCCACGCAGGGGCTCTGCTACTTCTGAGGGGCTCTGGAGGGCAGGCCTTCTGCCTGTAAGGCCGCACTGGCACAGCACTGCAAAGACACACAGCAGGCAGGAGCATGTTGGAATGACCGACGAGCGGGAAACCGGTCATCCCTTTTATTATTTTTTATTAATTTAGTCACTTGGTGCACACCCACACACACACAAGACACTGCACGAGCCCTCAGCAGCGACTCGTCATGGGGGAGCACACCACACTGTCCTATGTCGTTAGGCTAGTTCAATGACCCTTCCCGGCATCTACAGCCACTATTCTCATTACTATTAGGAGCTATTTGCTGCGCAATACTGCCAATCCTGGACACAAACGGCCCATGTCAACACACTGACCTCGCATACTTTAATTTTTAACATAGGGGCGGCGTCGAGAGAGTTGGCTACTGGTCTTCTAGATTCCGTTTAAAGCAGACATCTTTCCAAGGAAGCCTCCGTTTTACGGTCGTTTATTTAAAAATGACAATCCTTTTAAGGAGCATGGTTTTCATGTATTGCACATTTTATCAGCGAAATTGCCTTGTGTAAAACAGGGCTTTAAACCATGGAATGTGTTCACACACAATTTGGCAATAATAACCGCAATGCAGGTCTCCGGGGCCTAAGGGAATGTACACCTTCTCACTAAAATACATCAGAGCCTTTGGTATTTTCATAACAAAGCTATCCTTTGATGAATTCTACTCACATCCCCAAGACATATGCAGTGGAAAGAGTCTTAAAATTCAGGAATGCCGGTGCCCTGGGTGTTATCACATGAATAACCGGCTGAGCAGCGACGGCTGCCGCATCGTTACCAAAGCGGGAGTCATTCCTCAAAGACTGGCCTGCCCTGAAGCACACTGGGGCTAGAACGGTTGTGGAAACAGATAACTTTACGGATGCATATCTAAATATGTGCGCATGTGCACACATGCAGAGTGTTAAACAGCTCTGAGCCAGGGCTTTACACTATTAATTACACCGTGAAAAGGCTGGGTACCACAACCCCCCGCCCCACCCTCCACCCTTCCATCCATTGAACACTCCATAATAAGCCGCCCATAACGAGTTCCCAGAGCACGGCAGTCCTAATCCCCAGTGGTGGCGCTCTCATTTTAAAGTTGTACCCATGCCTGTCTACATTTTTTTAAACACCACCTTTCCTTGTTTTCACCATTCATTTGAAGCACCCCTTATTTTCGAAATCAAGGAGTCCGCAATTACACCACCCTGATGCTTGACAAGCAGACATCCCTGTGCATTACCCTACTTGTCTTCATATCACAGAATTGTTATGCGCAACCAGCATCTGAATAAAGTGTGCAAGTGTGCATGCATTACCCAGTTCCTGGCTTATGTGGTGCAGCCATTCACTGTGGTGGCAGAATGAGGGCCTTTGGAATGCCTATGGCCCCTTCCCAGTGAGCTGTGACTTGTCACGAAAAGGGGCCATTAGCACTCTCCAATCCACACGTGTCTGCGCCAGACCAATAATAAAAGAGAAGACATCAATTAAAAAGACTTGGGTAATGACATGGGGCCTAAGAAGCACAGCTGTGGCTTTTACCATAGCTGGTCTTACTTACTTCAAAGCCCCTTTCTTAGGATTTCAAGGAAGCAGACTTCCATGTTTTACACATTCAAAAAAGCACCCGTTTCCTCGTTTTTGGGGACGAGGATGCGTACCAAAGTGCAGTTTAAGTGCCACCTCCGGGAGCGTAATGCTTTATTTGTGAGCTAGTAACATTAAACAAACTACTTTACAAGCTTGATGTGTATTTATTTTAACACATTTAAATTGTATTTGTATTTGAAATTATTTGAAGAATCAGGACGTCATTTAGATCAGAAGGGGCAAGGAGGTGCCTTTGTAATTCGCAAAGTCAGTGGGTTGAGAATACAACAGGTGATGTGTGGGTAGGGTGAAAGTGACACAGACAGGGGAACAGACTGGGCCTAGTGCCATACTCTAGTTGGGAAAACTACACATAAAAACATAATGACACCTATGAGTGCATCTGTGATATATATGGGGCAGGCCTTATGCCAAGAGACCACTGTTCTGTTCACCTTGCACACCTGTTTTAGGTTGTTCGAGCATTTAAGGGAACACTTAGTAGCACAACAGTGCTTTTGATGATTTTAAGGTGCAGAGGAGATGACAATCAACCCTGGCATCTGGGTTGTGAAATATACGTGAACAAGATAAGTTCCTGGTTAAGGAACTCCCGTCCCCTGCACACTATCACAAGCTCGTCGATGAGCTAAACATTTAGGAACATTTAAGAGGTACATTTTAATTCATACACTCAATTATGATTGCTGGCATACAAGCCTATTGTACTTTCCAATGATTGATCTCAGAGATGAGGATATTTCTTCAGAGGTATTTTTATTGTCCAAAAGTTCATAGAAGGCCCAACGCGTTTTGAGGGAAATATCTCTTCTTCAGGGATATATTCAACATTATGTAACACATCTATAGGAAAATGTCAAAAAAACATAATTACATTTATAGTAGAGTACTTTTTGTTTCTATTTTACATATATAAAGGTAACATTTTTATGTTCAAAAGAAAAAATTGAAAAAAGGGGTTCTTCTGATACCATATACAGTTGTCTTATCATTCTAGTGATTGTAACCTTTTTTTCCATTTATTTACAACATTGACTCTGGTAATCCCAAATTAGAATATACAATACGCTTGTTTAAGCTTAATGCGGTCCAAAGTAGACCGATAGTCTAAAAACCAAAATGCAATCAACAAACAAAAGGCTATGGATTATCTGTAGGTACTATATCGTAGTTGGTCAAGGGAATATTCTCCTGTGGGGTCATGGTACCCTAATGGTCTTTCAAGAGTTAGCTATGGAGTATAGAAGTGTGTGTTCTTATTGGCAATAGTGCCCAAGAAAGTTAAAGAATATAAGATAAAAATTGCTTCTGTATGGGTCAGATTAGGGTCAGATTAGTTGAATTTAGCACTGGTTTTAAGTAAACACTAGGTAAGCACCTGATGCTAGCGAGAGTAAGAATATTCCTACCCTAGGTAAGGTTCCAGAAATCGCCGTAGTGTGCGATGTACAACTCAAGGTGAGAGGTACCAGGTAAGTCTATGCGTTCATATGGCGTTCCTTTTGCTAGAGAAAGGTAAGTTTTGTTCCGTTAGCTTAAGTAAAAGAAGGACAGGTAAGTAAGCGAAAAGGGTAGGGCAGGGTAGTGTCAATAGAGGTTGAATGTCCCTTACCTCAGAGTATGATCCCAAGAGTGTGGAAGTTCCTTACGCGTCCGTAGCGTGATGCTATTTAGGATCAAAATCGCCATATATATTACGGCGCTAAGTGATGACGTCACTACGTCGTGTCGTGACGTGACGTGACGGATATAAACAAACAAAAAATATATATATAATGCCAGCATTCCCACATAAAAACATGCTCATGTTTTCTTTCTGCTTAATGCAAGTAGTAACACCATAAGAAAACATGTCCAAGCTCTGTCTGCAAATAAATGCAATTATTCCCACAGAAGAACATACGCTCCAGTTGGCTTTGCCATTAAAAGTGCATTGTCACAATAAGAACACATGTCCAAACTCAGTACACCAATGTAAGCACCTACTAATACTTGCCATGCTTGCTTTATCATAGACGCCAAGTAAAAAAGTCATGCCACAGTGAGAAATGGCTAGACTGGCTGCACCAAAATTCCAGTCTAGCCATGTGATAACACTTATCAAGTTGACTTTATCATAGATGCCTGGTATAAAATGTCATGCTACAGTAAGAAATGGCTAGGGTGGGTGCACCAAAATGCCAGTCTAGACATGTAATAACACTTAGTATGCTTGCTTTATCATAGATGCCCAGAATAAAATTCTGCGCCTTCCCTCCCTTTCATTCACCAAAATCAGTGCCCCGTCCCAGCAAACATGAGTGCGCGTACACAGATTCACGTGCTCATTCACATACAGCAATCACTCATTCACATGTGCACCCATACACAATACATTTGCTCATTCACACACACATCCATAATCATACACTCACTTATTACACAAGAATACACGCATACGTACACATGCGAAAACCTTAAAGTAAATCTTACTTTCTGCCCCGGTCCGGATGCTCCTCATTACCGGCGCCCCCCTCAAAACCCCCCAGCTCCTGCAGCACAAACAGGAACCAGGAAGCAAAGAGTGCTTCCTGGTTCCTGCACATGTGCACAGGAGCTAGAACTCTCCTGACAAACCTCCTCAGACTGTCTGAATGTCTGGAGAGGGATGCGCGTGTCCCCTACTCACATTCAGAGGTGCAATTCTCTAGCCTGCACATGCAAGTCTGGGGAGAGAAGTGCCCCCAGCCTTTGGTTGATCCATTGGGCATGCATGCCAGCCTCTGTTTCTTGGTGATGATGTATTCATCAAACGTGTCAGTCAACCATGCGGAGAGGCGTTGCTAGGGGGTACCTGAGGGAGCTGTAGCACCGGATCTTTTGGTTGTGGTCTCGGATAGAAGCTCAGGAGCTGCAACCAAAAGGCTAGCTAGCCCCGAGTCCCAACAGTCCCGCCATTAGCGTAGTGCCGGATGTTTTCCAGACCTAGCAACAATGATGCGCAAGAAAGAACACAACTTTCTAAATTCAGCATCTCAAACATGCACTGCTCGGCATGCAACAGTATGCTGTGTGGGTTCTGGCTGAGGCTGGGCTATGGAAACCATAATGTAATTGTTATGAATGAATTTATTGGGATGGTACTAGGTAGTACACAATACAGTCTTTTTTTTTTACAAATAAAAACAACACATATTTACAACGTGAAGGACAGCGAGATAAAGTGATATACCCAATCTCAGAGTTGAAGGGACTGCCTGATCATTGCTTTTTATTAAGGAGAAACAGACTACGTAGAATGGCCCAGACTAAGACTCCTAACTGAAAAGAAAAGCACATGAAATACAAAAATCTTCAGGTGACAGAGGTCCTTTGGTCCGCCATCAATCGGCCGACCCAACAGCTTCATATCACAAGCCTTGGTCAGCAACAATCTTATATGGTAACCTCCAAAGAGCTCAGTAGGCCAGCCGGCAACCGACAGCATGATGTGCAGCGAGCACAAACATGAGAAACTGACACGTGCTGCCAACATGTGCTGTTAGCTCTAGCCAGCAATACAATGTGGCAGTACATCGAAGGTTGCTTTATCCCCCGAAAGGCCAGCTGTAACTCCATCATGACACATTTCCAACTTCTGCTTCTAGGGATCCATCACGGACACAAAAACACAGGTAGAAAAAACAACAATTCATCCTTCCGAATTACACCATCACCTCTCTAACAGCCAGCAGGATGCCTTTGGCCGATACAAGGAAGACTTGGTGAAATCTGAAAGGACAATGGAAGGCAGACCCCTTCCCCCGCATGAGCTAAGCATGAATCTTTCAGGTCAATACATCATCCCTCAAATTGCCAGGCACTAGTAAGTGAGCAATAGAACAATGTGCTCACTGAATTCGACATCTGTTTGGCCACTCGATTTGTCGAAGTACCAGAATGGTCAAGTTGGCAGACCAGTGGATTGAGAGTTTACGCTCTCTGACAAACAATTAACCAGTGATACCGTACTGGTCAAGAGTTTGTTGGAGAGCCGTCGCTCGCAGTCCATTGACTAACTTTTTCATAAACTTGGAATGACCAACACATGCGTTATCATTTTTCTTTTTTTTGTTATGTACCGGCAATTATCTGTGACCTCTACGGATCCGAAAGTGCAAGCTGCCACTAGCAATGCATGCCTCCACTCTGTGCATGCATCCTTCATTCACTACCCGGATAATTCCATTCACAAGGATCTGCCTTACTCTGCAACAATGTAGCCTGTGTAGCCCTACCGGAGGAGTCCATCTCTGCAACAATGAGTTTGGACTGGTGCCTCTAAAAAGACACAATGCAAAAGCCTGCTTCAAATCGGTAAAGCTCTCTTCTACGCGACCATCCCACGTAGGGAATTCATAAAAATAACAAAAGAATGTTATCTCCTGGGCTGGCTTTGGCCATTGCCATGTGGCTCTTTGTTTCTGGAGAGACAAGAAATAGAGAGCAGACTTGAGTCAAGTATACACGGGCCATTGTTCTGAAGGGTGGTTGAGAAAGGTTAACCGCATGTACCATAATAAGTGTGGGGTCAGACCACGGTGATGGTACAAGGGCAGGTGAGGCGGAGGGCGGGTTGTGTTGGCTCGGGTGGTTGGATATGGTGGGATACTATCTGTTGGATTGCAAGTCTAATAAATGGAACCTGATTTGACCATTCCTCTTCAAGCTACTTATTCGTCTCGTTTTCTTTACTTTGATAAAATCAAGTGTGTGTGGAATCTAGCATGCTATCATCAGAGTCATTTGTGAACGTATATGCAATTAATTACCCAGGCCAAATTCTTCCTAAAGCACGTTCACTATCCAAACAAATTTATGTTCCAATGAAATCAAGTGCTTGTGAAATCTAGTATACAAGACTCAGTCATTTTGTGGCAGAATTCTCAATCAAGTGCCTATTTGTATTCCTCCATGAGCAGGCAGTATGTTTAATTGCAAAGTCCAACAACCTGCCACTAATACCACCACCAGTACAAAACAATGTCATGTTCCTGCCAAAATGAAATGTTGAGAAATCTAGTAGTTTAGTAGTGTCAGTCTGCATAAACATTCTTAATGTGGCATGGTATTATTTACTTGGCAGCTAGGGAAATGCAAACATAAGTGTTATTATATGGGTAGACTGGCCTACACTAGTAGTGCCAGTCTGCATTTACTTTCTTAATGTGGCATGCCATTTTTTACTTAGCATCAAAGGTACAGCAAACATGTTAAGTGTTCTTTGTCTAGCTTGGCCTATGGTGTCAGTGTACATTTACTTTCTTACTGTGGCATGGCATTTGTAACTTTTTACTTGACATCAAGGGTAAAGCAAACATGATAAGTGTCATGACCTGGCTAGACCATCCTATATAGAATGTTGGCCAGTCTAGCCAGGTAATTACACTTATGTTTGCTTTTCCCTAGATGCCAAGTAAAACGTGTCATGACACATTAATAAAGTCTGCATATACTTTATTAATGTGTCATGGCACCTTTTACTGGCAAAAAATGCCATGTCACATTAAGAATGTATATGCATACTGGTACTGCTAGCGTTAGTCAGTATATACCTTCTTAATTTGGCATGGCTTTTTTCACTTGACATCAAGGTTAAAGCAAACACGTTAAGTGTTATTATTTGGCTACCATGGCCTTTGGTGTCAGTGTGCATTTACTTTCTTACTGTGGCATCACATGTGTTACTCTTTACATGACATCAAGTGTAAAGCAAACATGATAAATGTTATTACCTGTCTACACCAGCTTACAATGGATATTTATGGCCACAGAAGAAAAAAGGGTTATATACTGACATATGTTGTGGGTAAAGACATAATGAAAATGCATTGGAAAATGGTCATGTGCACTGTTGGTGACGTGCACCTATTGGTTTCCCATGTGCTACCATACACAGTTGATTGCAGACTGTGTGGCTTTTTACCCAGTTTTTCACAGAAAGTGCTATACATTGCACAATTTCAACCCATTATTTTAAAAAGTTTCTCAGGAGTTGGGGGCCCCTCAAACCTCACTTGTTTGGCATGGGCTCTCTCGCTGCGCTTGGTCTCTCCTGCATATTACACACACATTTACCCCTCCACCCACACCCCGCCGGTTCAAAAATTCACTAGCTGCCAGTGCTCGTCTCTCTCTAGAAATAATGAAGTACACTTCTATTCTTCAAAGGCCCTATCTAAGGTACAATTCTCTGTACAGAAGACGGCCTAACCTCTCCACCTCTCCGCATGGTTCCCATAGGCTTCTGGGAATCTGCAGTGTAAAAGGATTTTTATGGCCAGACAACTCCATTGTCTGTAAAATAGATTGAGTCTTTTGTGCAATCCTGAATAGAATAACAATTCAGGTGATTCAAAGTTCGACCGAACTTGTTCATCCATGGTTTCTTTCGCGTGCTGCGCCATAGCGGAAAACAGCTTTTTAAAAATACTAAATACAATTCTTTTGACAACAATCACGAAGGCACATGCAATCAGTTCTTTATATCGTCAATGTATGGCATTTGGCACACACCAATAGCAGCAGGCGTCCATGCCTGAGAGCAGGGCGACCCCTCACGCATTGGCGCAGCAAGGCAGACACCATCCGCGAACCTGCAGGCTGTCATCAAGAGGCGGCCCTCATTACTGCTCTGATTAGGTCTGTCCAATGCCTGTCGATTTCGCAGCCGGCGGGCAGCTCTGCTGCTTTAGACAGCAATTGCAGACACACTAACGGCATTTTTCAGAGTGGCGGGAATGTGCTGGCAACGCCAGCTGCCATTTCAGTGATAATGCGCGGCACTTTAAGAAACATAAAGGCGTCTTCAGATCCCCGGCCGCATCGGCCATTACATCTGCCGCGCTGGGGGAGTGCAGCGGGCGCAGAGCTGTGAGGAGCGGCGAGGCACAGCAGATGCAAACTGCGTGCAGCAAGGAAGACGCTTCTTTGGTAGGCCTAAAGTAGACGCCCTGACGAGGCTGTACTTTGCAGACCGCCCATTGCGGAAGGACTGATTAGAAAAAGGTTACCTATTTTAAAGCACTGTCTGATCATTGGCTCCTTGCCCTGTCTCTCACCTCTTAATAGCTGATGTCAACAAAAAGGCTGGGGACTGCTTAATCGGGCGCTGTGCACCTAAGTGAGAGTGGTAATGCAGGAGAGGAGGCAGCTTTTGGTGCCAGGGAGGGCGGATAATAGGGCACCAGCGGAAGGCAGGGGGCAAACTGGCAAGTGGGGGGGGGGGCTTCCACCCCTTCCACCGCCACGCCCATCACTCCTGGCTCCGCCACTGGGCTAATGTGTACACAACTCAAGTCTCTGGAGGATAGCTCAGGGGCAACGTGCTCACCTTTGAAGCAAGACGACACGGAACAACCCCAGGTCTGTGCTGAGAAACCTCTGGGTATTAAGTGCGTTGTAAATAACCTATCATAACATACATATATATAGGCAGTAATGGTGAGATGTATACATTATCTACTGAGTTTCATAACTCATATGTACTGATGAATACATTGGATAATGGAATACAGATGATGTATACTGAAATATACCATACACTGAGATATGTATGCCGCACATTGAGAAACATACATCATATGTTAAATTATACATATATAGCAGCTATATGCTGTACAGTGAAATACATACATTGCATGCTGCGATGTGTGTATTCTACTGTAATAAACTGCGGTGTAGGGGCTATATAGTTATGGTTAAATATAACTTTACATAGAAACATGCAAAACTGCTTCCCCGTCTAACTTTTGAATCCGTGGAGGGGTCAGCCTTTTTAGTTAGAATCCATGTACTGGTTTAAAAGTTGTTAAAAGATGAAAAACACGTTTTCACTTTCTTACAATTGAGTTCCCATTAGGGAAAATTCATTTTGTGAACATGATTTCTCGGAGTTGTCCACTTAAGTGTTTCACTTTTTTGGCACACATGTACACTTTACCTGGAGGTTGTGAGTGGTCCAAACGTGTAAACTTGTGAAAACGATAGATTTATCGTTGTTTTTTTTAAATGGTATTTGGTTAAGGAAATGTCATCCTTTACAACATAAAGAAATCATTAAAAGAGTCTACACTTGAGAGACTCCCCAATTTCAATAAGACCAGTCAATAAAACATATATGTCAGGCACGAGTTCAATATACTCAACAACACGTGATAATTGGAATGCATCATAAAACATCATAAAAGTCACTCTAAGGCAGGGGTCTCCAAACAGTCGATCGCGAGCTACCAGTAGCTCGCCAGAGCCTCTGAAGTAGCTCGCGTTCGACTTTCAGAAAGAAAAAAAAAAAGATTCAAGGAAGTGCTCTGACCAATCACAGGCCTGCAAATCTGTAAAGCATATGCAATGCGTCCTGTGATTGGCCAGAGTAAGTTCCTTTGTGCTGTGTGAGAAAGTCCGGGCTTTCTCTTTTAAAAGCACCGTGGCGCAGGTATTTTTTTTTTTTTCTATTTTGGAGCTCTCCTGGCGTTTTGAAGTGTGGACTGGGGTAACAAGGCTGCCTGAAGTGGATTTTGAGGTGAGGTGAGGTCGGGTGGGTCGGGGGAGGTGAATTGAGATGTTTTTATTTTATTTACTTTGTGTCTGTGCACGCCGAACTGCGGCCCCTCCTCTCATGTGTGCACATGTTTGTGCTGTCGGAGGAGGGGTGGGCAGCTTGGCAGAAAGGAGCCCCGGGTGAAACAGAGTATTCAGCTATTTTGATTACTGTCTCCGCTCGCCCTGGGCTCCTTTCCAGTCATGTAAGTTATTTTTAGAAGGCAGGGCTCTGGCGAGCAAGCCCCCCTCGGGACTAACTCACCAGAACCCTGCGTTTCTAAACGCAACTCATATGACTGACACAGAGCCCAGGGCGAAATGGAGACTTTCATCATGCTAGCTGCATGTCTCCGCTCGCCCTGTGCTCCTTTCTAGTCATGTAAGTTATTGTTAGATGGCAGGGCTCTGGCGAGCAAGCCCCCTCGGGACTTCCTCACCAGAGCCCTGCCGTTTCTAATAGTACCTCGCACAACTGGCAGTCAGCCCAGGGCGAGCGGGGACATGCAGCATGATAGCTGCATGCCTCCGTTTCGACCCTGGGCTCATTTTGAGTACAGGGGTGGACTGGCCTATAGGAAACTCTGGAGATTTCCCGGTGGGCCTCTGCACCCTGGTCCTCTTTTGTGTGGCATTTCCTAATTTTCGTATAGGAAAAGCGTTGGGCTTGCTAAAAATGTGTCATGTGGCGCCACTTTGAAAATAATTTCCAGGGCCTATTTTGGTCCCAAGTAAGTATTTCCAGGGCCTCTTTTAGTTCCCAGTCCACCCCTGGCACTCTTTTCAGCTATTTTTCGAAGGCAGGGCCATGAGTGGACTGGCCTATAGGGAACTCTGGAGATTTACCGGTGGGCCTCTGCACCCTGGGCCTCTTTTGTGTGGCATTTCCTAATTTTCGCATAAGAAAAGCATTGTGCTTGCTGAAATGTGTCATGTGGCGCCACTTTGAAAATAATTTCCAGGGCCTCTTTTGGTCCCAAGTAAGTATTTCCAGGGCCTCTATTAGTTCCCAGTCCACCCCTGGCACTCTTTTCAGCTATTTTTCGAAGGCAGGGCCATGGGTGGACTGGCCTATAGGGAACTCTGGAGATTAAGGGATCAATAGACAAACTCTACAGTAGAAGGTTACCAGGGTAGCTCAGCAGGTTGAGAGACTGTTGCCGAGATGTTAAATATAAAAAAAAACTGCTTGTTATCGTATGACTTTTGCAATTCCTATAAAATGTTTGACCAAGGCATGGGTTGGGCTGGTCGCTTGCTTATATTCAGGGGAGAGGGAGGGTAGGGTATTCTGCCCCTGTAGTGAAAATCAAAAGTTGGCACCATGAACCCACAGTTTAATTTCCTAATAACTGCTGTCAGCACAACAGAAGCATTTATGTGATTAAGCAGTTTGTCACGCGTATACCATCTTTATAAATGTAACCTGTGATAAAACCCCAAGGAAGGGGCACAAAAATGACGTGGTATTTGTGTGGTAGTCTGACAAAAAAAGAAACCGTGAATGCAAGTTTAAGCAGCATTTTTGAGTTTAGAAATTATTTTTTTTCCTATGAAAGTGTTAGATGCAGATTTGGAAAACAATAGTGTGGCAACAAGCATTTTTCACCCAACCTGCAAAGAAAGCAAATGCTGCAACATAGGCATCCTTCAAAGTTGCACATTATTTGGCAAAACACAAATGCACTTTTACAGATGGTGCAGTTGTGAAAGGTGCGATGGCTCTCGTGGCTCTCGTGGCTGAGTCAGTTTTAAAAGATTTTAAAAACTGCCCTGACATTATGTCTGACATTTCAGATGTGCAGTTAGGTGCAAACACAATGGCAAGGAGGGTATCTGCACTATCTGCCAATGTGATGGGGCAATTAGAAAAAGATTTGAGCATATGCAGTTTTTTCTCCATTCAGTGTGATGAATCGGTTGATGCAAGTGATACTGCCCAGCTAGCACTGTTTGCTCGAATGGTGTTTGAAGACTTCACCAACAAAGAGGAATTCTTGACCTTGTTGCCTCTGAAATCCACAACCAGCGGTGTTGATATCTACAATGAGGTGAAGAATTATTTTGTCAAAACAAAAATTCCATTGAACAAGTTGGTGGCAATAACAACCGATGGTGCACCAGCAATGACCGGGCGTCATTCTGGCTTTGTTGCGTGCTGTAAAGCAGACCCTGATTTTCCTCCATTACTGCACTACCACTGCATCATCCACCACCAGGCAATTTGTGCCAAAGTGATGGGGTTTGATCACGTAATGGCACCTGTTGTGCGAATTATTAATTCAATTTGTGCAAAGGCCAAACAGCACAGAATGTTCAAAATATTCCTGGAAGAACTATCTGCCGCACATAGTAATCTGTTGCTACACACGGAAATCCGATGGCTTAGCAGGGGGAAAATACTACGTCGCTTTCTTTCACTTTTGCCAGAAATCAAAGATTTCATGAGGTCAAGAAATGAAGACATCAGCCAATTATGCAGCATTTCTTGGCTACTTGATTTGGCATTTCTGGCAGATGTTACTGAGAGATTAAATACCCTGAACTGTGAACTACAAGGAAAGGGTAAAACCATTGCTGACATGATAAGCTCAGTAAAGACATTTAAGTCAAACCTTTTCACTGAACAAGTGGTGAAAAGGAAAATGCATCATTTCCCTTCTGTAATGCAAATGCTGACAGAGCATACAGCTAGTCCTGAACTCCTGAACATAGACAAATACAGCAGTCTCCTGAGCAGGCTTAAGGAAGAGTTCAGTGACCGGTTCAGGGATTTCGAAAGGATTGAACCGTGTGTGATGTTCATCGCAAACCCCTTCATAGAAGTCAATGTTTGTGAACTTACAGAACAAATGGGTGAGCTGTTTAACCTGAACAGTTGTGCTATGGAAATGGAGATTGTCAGCCTGCAAGGGGACATTCTGTTGAAAAGCAGACAATCTCACACCAATTTCTGGAGCCTTGTTGATCACAAGGAGCGCAGTAACATTTGCACAGCAGCATTAAAAGTGACTTCTCTGTTTGGTTCCACCTATCTCTGTGAATCTGCATTTTCAGATATGAACTTCATCAAATCGAAATTTCGAACCCGCCTGACCGATGAGCATCTTAGTGACTCCATCCAAGTTGCTGTATCAAGTTATACCCCCGACTACAGAGCACTGGTGGATGGCATGCAGTGTCAACCTTCACAATGAATGTCTCATTTTCCTTCATTGTGAAAGTCTTTTTATGAGAACTTCTAATAAAAAAGAATGCAATAAAGAGATTTTTGAACTTAACATAAACATGAAGGGATATGTTATTCCCTATATTTATGAAGGGAAAATTACAGCTAAAAAAAAAAAGTTCCAATGTTTATGAACAACCCCGACCGCCGATATCGCCCGCAAGTAGCTCTCGCTGTTGGCCCCCAACTGAAAGTAGCTCACGCCAACATAAAGGTTGGAGACCCCTGCTCTAAGGAATGTCAGACGTTAAAACGTATCTTTGTTTTTTAAATACTCAGTGAAGTCATACTTTGAGATGCGCGCTGTTATATCTTACACCCCCCCCCCCACCTCCCCCAAAGGGCAGGATTTCTTTTACTTTACCTTTGTGTCACATCCTGTACGTGCTGTCGTGTGAGCGTGCGCCTCCTCTCTCACAATTTCCTGTTTATTTCCTGTCCTCTCTTTAAGTTCTTACCTGTGTTGACAGTTGAGCCAGTGGAACTTAGCTTGTCTTTGAAATAAACCTCTGTGCAACCTACTGGAGCCAACCGCATTTTTAATACATGTATTAAACCTATTGCACTGTACACCTTACCACAAGCAATGCACTTCCAACATACGCGCCCTGTCCATAGCTAACAGGAATGGGGAAAACGCTACATTTTTCTTTGTTTTTTTTACAAGCACAGTAGGGTTGTAGTTTCATATAGATATAATACAGACCTACACAACATATGCCATAACACGAGGAATGCACGGCAAAGACAACTGCGCTGTGCTCGGCTAAATACTACTTACCGAAAAAAGGCAATACCTACGGTATACACTCACTACAGACAATGGGCCTCATTACACGGTAGGCGGTAGGGGTTTACCGGTACCGGTAAGGGCACCGGTAAACCCTACTGCCTTACTACGAGTTCCCTTTGCGGAACCCAATTTAAACGGTTGGTTTTACCAGCCGTTAAAGTAGGGTGCCGCAAAGGGACCTCAGAGCTAATTACGGTACCGCAATTTGCGGTACCGTAATTAGCACCTTCCCCATTCCCATTATGCCCTATGGGTGCAAAAATGGGAATGGGGAAGAGCCTTGATGAATGGGGAATTACCGCCCCCGCTCACCTTGGAGTAGGGCGGTAATTCCGCCCCACCAAGGCGGACACGGTAAAATACCGGCGGCAAAATAGCGCCATGGTTACCGCCTACCATGTAATGAGGCCCAATGTGTTTGTGAGAACACTTTGGATTCCACCATTTGATATAAAAAAAGCACAATAGGTATGCACATTGCATGTCCAAATGTTATATTGTTCAATGATGGACATGCCCTGGTAACGTACCATATGCCAATGTACCTATTGATATAAAGTTGTGATATGTCGATTCTACATTTAAAAAAAAAACATGTTATCCATCCATCTTCTAGAGACACAGATGTTTGTTAGTACTGCTGCATGAAATCTATATTCATTCTTGGCATATCCACAATGCATTCGAACCCTTATTTATTTATTTATTTAGTTAGTTATTTGTATCGCGCAAAAAAGCCCAGAGGCAGCTAGGCGCTATAAGTTTCTTGAGGATACAGTTGCAAGAAGTTATACGATAACCACTTAGTTATATCTTACATGAGTGATATGACATTGAATTTGTTGCGAATTTACAAGTTATAGCAGTTGTTACACAATTTACACAATTGCACAATTACACAATTTACAGAATGTACAACCCTCATGTGCTGAAGGTTCTCTCGACCAACATACACCAATAGGATACTGGGAACATGCCCAGTGCTCATGATCCTGGTATCTCCATATACACTGGGAGTCTCCCCATGAGCCGGCCGATTACCCTACCTTACAATGGGCCTCATCACGACCTCGGCGGTAGGGCTGGCGCTATTAGCGCGGGGGCTATTAGCGCGACCGCCATAGCCCCCGGCGCTAATAGCGCGGGATCACGAGTTGGGCGGACTTGGAAGTCCCCATTCCCCATTGAGCCCATTCGGGAATGCCCCATTCCCCATTGGGCTCAATGGGGAAATTTCGCGCTCATACCGCCGGCGGATTTCCCGCCGGCGGTATTAGCGTGAATTCTCGGCGGATTTCACACCAGCTCAGAGCTGGGGTGAAATCTGCTGAAGCCCTGATTCGTCGGACCCTTAAATCCGGCGGTAATAGCGCTACCGCCAGATTTAAGGGTTACTGCCGAGGTCGTAATGAGGCCCATTCTGCACTACATACTCTTGCAGGTGGTTGACATCTACACAGATAGTCTTGCAATCAACACTCCGGCTGCCATGCCAAGCAATGCCCATCCACTGCACCCTCAAGTTTGCACGACTTCCAGTCTGTATTACATACTCATGTAGAAAGTGAATCCATGAGTCTTCCATAACCCATACTGAATGACTTTGTGTACCAAGCTGCAAAACATATTGACATTAATCGAAACGCATTAACAATATGCCTCCTATTGCTGCAAATGATCTATCATAACTGCTGAACCCATATGCAGGCAAACTTACATTAGTTGTGTTGGGGTGAGTGCGTCATACCTTACAGCCCTTGCCCTCCCCATAAAATGTTACACCACAACATTTGGTCAAGTGTCGGCAATAAAAGGCTGTAGGTTTTTATTGTTTACAGATATGGTTATGGAACATAAACATTAATTGCATAACCTAATAATATAGTACTTTTGGGCACCGGGTCCTGAGGTTACCCCCTCGGGCCCGTGCCGCCTTTCTTGTCCCACACTTGTTGTGGACACCGTACAGTGTCCTGACTTCCTTTCCGTTGTTCTTCTCATCTTTTTCTAGGGTGAGAGGGTTTGTGGAAAAGAAAAAGAGCCGGAAGACGCTGAGTACACAGCAAACTTCCTTTAGGGTGTTTGGGTCCCCGTGCAGGGTCCACAAACAGTTTGTGATTTTGCTGAGCTGCAAGCAGCTCATTATATAGGCCCAGGGAAGGGTCTTTGAAATACCTCTTTGGGGGCTGTGGACCAGCCCCCAGGCCTGCCTTGCGGCTGACAGCCTAAGCCCCCTGGTGGTGGGGGAAGAATCTCTTTGTATTTTCCCTGCCTGGGTGTTCTGCTTCTCCTCTGTGCAAGGCACCCATTTCTCTTTGTAGAAGGGTGAGGTATTTTTATTATTACCTCACCCCTCCTGCGCTTTGATGCGCCAGAGCTGCTGTCTCCCTTATCAGTTTGAAAGAGGGGGAGCTGGCCCTGTGGGAGGGTTGCTGCCCCTCTCCTGAGTCTGCCGCCATGAGACAACAGTTACCCAGCCTCGCCTGGGGAGGCCCGGTGGCGTTGCCCAGAATGTCTGCTGATCACCATCACACCTCCAAACTAGACGCACTGCTCATCGCAATCTCCCCCCCCCCCCACACCGACTCATATATGCCCTGTACCTCTTCAGCCCAGACAGTATGCCATAATCATGAATGATTGCCAACACCTGTCAACATAATACATTGGAAAATGTTTGATGAACAAATGTATGGCCGCATACATTACATAAAACATAATCGCCCCAGCAAAAAAGTTTCTAAGCTGATACAATATTTCTGATAGAAAATGTGGTCTCCTGAGCCCCATCTGACCTACAACTTGCAGGATTGCGAACTCTGATTTTAAAGTGTCCAATCACAGTCATACTGTGGTCATGCATCATGGGTGGGAAGCATTCATCAATACAAGTGCTTGAGCGACCGGCATAACATATTCTACTGAGTCAACTCAAACTTTTAATACGTCACTCAGGGCATCAAAGTATTGTTTGTGATCACTGGTATCAATTGTTTCGCTTGTTCTGGGTTTTTATATGTTCTATTTTTAATCAAGGATTTTGTATAATCTATTACATACATTTTTTTGGTACATGAATTAATGAATTGTGTTTGCATACCTAGTGATGTTGTGTAGAATAAAGTACTCTTGACTTACTAGAGCACAAGCTACCAATTCCGTAAAAAAGAAGAAAAAAAAATATCTTCCACATCAGGTAACAATGCAAACAAAAAAAAAATGACTGTTCCAAAAGTACTAAACCCTAAATGCCACACTGTACATCAAAGTATCTCAATTTCATTTGACCTAGTTGTACCTGCATATTTGATGTAGCCCCCGTTCCATGAGGTGAGGCTTTCCCAAAGTGTGCCCCCACTCCAATTGTTGTTCTTCATTTCCAGACTTGTGCTGTGTTTGAGCCTGTCCACTTGCACTTAATGTACCCTTCTCCTCCCTTGTCTCTGAGCATGACTCCTTCCTCACCGTCTGCACTTGCACGCTCCGAATCGTCTCACGACCTAGTAGGAACGTTACTGTTTGTCTTTCTTCCCTGTTCATCCCCAACCTTCACTTCGCCTCCTTCCCCTCTCCCCTCATTTCTGTTACTGCACGTGCAGGCTCCAAATTGTCTCACAACCTAGTAGGAACGTTATTGTTTGTCTTTCTTCCCTGTTCATCCCCAACCTTCACTTCGCCTCCTTCCCCTCTCCCCTCATTTCTGTTACTGCACTTGCAGGCTCCGAATCGTCTCACGACCTAGTAGGACCGTTATTGTTTGTCTTTCTTCCCTGTTCATCCCCAACCTGCACTTCACCTACTTTCCCTCGGCCCTCATTTCTGTTACTGCACGTGCACGCTCCAAATTGTCTCACAACCTAGTAGGAACGTTATTGTTTGACCTCTTTCATGTTCCTCCCCTACCTACATTTCCCTTCCTCCCCCTCTCCCCTTCATTCTTGTTGCTGCACTTGCACGATCCGAATGTCTCAAGACCTAGTAGCAACTTTATTGCTTTGTTTTTTTCTTCCCTGTAACTCCCCATCCCTTGTATTGATGCACATTAAAACACCTTTTTGCTGTATAGGCGCATTATAAATACCCAATAAATAAATAAAATAAAATAGTTTAGAAATATACAATAACAAGCATTGGCAGTGAAAACAGTGTGGGCTTTTGTGTATGCATGGGAAAGGGACTTATGAGGCACCGCCGTAGTGATATTAACTACCCATTGTTGGCAGCAGGTGCGCAGTGCCTGGCAAAAGCTTAAAACTTATGCACAACCCAAAAATGTTGGGTTTGCCAAGGTTTGTTTTAAACAGGACTTCAGTGCCTTTGCCAATGCTTGTATTTAACAGGACTTCAGTGAAGGACACACAGAGTACTTATACATCATGTGACTGAAGGCAGGTCTGGTAAGACATTTGTATTACACCTGTAGCATGTTTTACAACTCCAATTAAGTCATTAACTCTCAGCAGACTGTTTTGAAAAAACATTGTCAGGCACTTCAAGTGAAATGTTTGGTGGTAAGTCTTGATTAAAGAGAGCTCAAAGAGTTCCCATGTGGAGGTGTTTTGGGCGGGCAGAGACAGGAATGGAGGGAAAGGCCATAGGGATTAGCGTGTCCATGGGCAGGCAATGGGTGGGCACATAACCAACCAATCAATACCTACAGACTCTGTGAGCCGGATTCACAGTACGTTTTCTGATGGGATTGCGCCATTGTAAAACGCTTCTGTGGATCAGGCCATGTCATATGTCATTCCTCGCTATCTGTACTCCAATGCAATCGTTTCTGCGTGTAGGTGTTGCAATCGACAACTAATAGCCCAAACAAAAAAACAGAACTACAAGTACCAGAACACAAGTGGTAGTGTCTGAAAATGCAGAACTGGCTCAAAGTGTCCACTTGGCAGCCCTGCCATTTCTGACCCAGCTTGGAGCATGGTAATACTTAGTATACAAGCAATGATAAAACGTAGAGCTTGCAAGGTAATTGGACCGAAAAGGCATCTTTTAACAGAACTGTGCAGATTGTCACGTGTGGGCGTGCGAATCGATTCAAAAAGAGATCTCAAGTTGCCTATTGTGACGTGTGAGATGTTTAGCTAGTCTTGGCTTTTTAGCTCATATCACTTCGGTTCTTTTCTTTTACCCGAGTGAAGCACAGGACTACTGGTCCCAGAATGCAAAGTGGTGTATGCTAAAAATCCCAGACTAGAATCGCTTCAACCTGACATTGGGCTATTTAAGAACGCCAGTGAAATCTAGGGGTTGAATGAAAAAAACGGCTACAATACTGCATGCTTCTAATCCTGTCCTTGCATTTAGCAAATCACTGAATTCTGCTCTTTGGACTTTTGGGTCGTTGTTGCACCAGTAGGACTACAACTACCAGAATGCCTTTGTTTTGCACTCCACAACATAACCCTTTATCCCGTGGCTTGAAGCTTGCTGTCCTTATGATTCCCTAGTCTTAGTCGAGTCCCTGAGGTGTGCAGTGCTTTAGGCATTGTGTGGCTATTAAAGTTGTGTCATTTTGTTGGTGATGCACTTAAGAGAGGCTGGGCGTGCAATGTCTCAGTACCAGCAATTTGGATATAAAAGGCCAACACATGTTTTGTTCATGGGTTAGTGTATTTGTCCACAATACCCAGTACACATCTTAACGAAAACAGACCAAACCACTTGAACACATGTTGTTTCCTCAGCTTTTGTATTTGCTTTTGTATACATTGAGAAACCCGTCGACTTCATGTCACAATGTTTACAACTCCAGTGAAGTCATTAACTCTGAGAAGACTGCTTTGAACAAAAACTGGCAGGCACTTTGACTGCAAAGCCTGATGGTAAGGCTTGATTAAAGCAAGCTCAAGGAGTTCCCAAGAGGAGATATTTTGGGCCGGCAGAGACAGGAATGGGTGGGAACGGCCAGAGGGACTAACATGGCCATGGGCAGGCAATGGGTGGACACAACCAATCAACACCTATAGACTGTGTGTCCCTCCTCATATGTCATTCCTCTGTATCCCTCATCATATGCCATTCTTCCCTATCTTGACTCCAATGCAATAGTTTTGGCTGATCGGTGTCGCAAGCAACATCTAATAGCCCAAACTAAAAATATACAAAGGCCTTAGCAGTGAATGCTCAAGGTTAATTCATAGCACTCTACCAATGAAATGACACACACTTCAGAATATACACACGCATTGCTGATGCCACGCCACATCATGCTAGCCACCACACACCTCTCAAACGATGTTACATCAGTCATATATTAAACTTTAAACATACTCCTATGCCCCTATCAATACACACGCTTGTAATGTCGTAAACATAGGCTTGCTTCACAATGCACCATAATGTTCTTTTAACTCCATACCCTTAATGAACATGTAATTGCTTTCCAATTCAACACACCATGCCCATACACTTCATAAATAGCACATCCATTCTCTTATATTGCTTTCCATGCTCTCAGATTTGTTGTAGACGTTTTAGTTAAAGCCTTGTACATTTGTCTTGGTCATAAGTGTATACTAGTTCACAGTTCTTCTGTCATGTGGGCTTTGACTGTATTTGCCATCACATGTATTCGCACATGTGTGTAGCCCTGTTCAAGAGCATCCGTACCCACTACCTTCCACACTGACAACCCAAGCATACCCAATTACAGCATTCAACAATTTGAATGTGAAGTGCTTGTGTTGATTTGTGTGTTTGTATCACTGGCCCTCCTTGCATTAGTGTAGAGTGTTGGTGAGTGCAGATGAATGGCAGCTCAGGGAACGTTGGGTAAACGTGATGCATGGAGGATTGTGAGAGTGTCATTTGGAGCCCAGCTGTGAGTGTCCGAGGAAGCGACACGCGGCGCCCCCTATCCCCATGCAATATCTAAAGATAAGGGTAACTGGAATTCTGCAACATTCTATTTTACCTGCCCACCTCCTGACCTTCCTTGAGACTGAAGAACATTTTCTCCATAACAATCTCTGGAAAACATATAAATTCTCCAAGTTTCAATGTATTCTTTAAATAAAGCACTATAAATACATAGCAGATGGAAATAAATGTATATTTAAAATATAATAAACATTTTCTTTTGTTAAACAGGCAATGCAATGCAAAAAGGATGTGGCGGAGGAGTTCACCAACCCACCCCTGCAACCTGTTAGTCCACCATACTCTCCTCTGATACCCTAGTACCCTACTCACAAACACCTACCACAGGGGAAAGAGGTTGGTGTATGCTCGCCCGCTGGAGCCTTTGAACGCAAGCATGGCTATGTCTGTATATGGCAAAGAGCATTGTACATAATGTTAATTGGCCTTCAGGTGAAAGTCGCAGTGTCCGATTTTTTGAGGGGCACATGATGTCTTCTAATGTCAGGTGCACATAATGTCATAGGTCATAGCATCACAATTGAGTATGCAGTATGGGTAATACACCGAAGAGGATGTACACTGTGATTTACACAAAAGCCCTATTCCATGATCAGTAGTGTTAGCTGTGCATGAATTCTTTATCTGTCAGGGCTTCAAACTTCCTACTGCACACATTCTACATTTTGGATATATCCGCAACACATGTCTTCAGTGTTCCATATGATAAAATCAGTGGGCCGTACGTCAGCCATTTATGTTTGGAAACAGAAAGTTTGTTTGTTTGTTAGTTTATTTTAGGGTGCCAGAAAACCCTTGGGTAGCTGGGCACACAGAATACCAAGAATACTTAGAACTTGGTTACAGGTTACAGATTACAAATTATTGGTATCATATGATATATACATTTTTACATGGAGGATAGAGGGTAACATATTATAAACAGTAAATACATTATGTACATTTTCATGTGAGGGTGGAGGGGTACATGTGGCAACAGATTTTGGAAGTTTTTAGAAAGTATTTAGAAACCATGAAAAATTAAACAACGTATCATTACAGCTGAACCACCACCTGGCAATAAAGAACATGTGGACATCCAAGTACTTCATGGAACGGGCTAACCTGTTTGGCTCGTTGTTCGCTTATACATTGACAATACACACCTAAGCTTGGCACGCAAAATAAACATCACCACAATGATAAAGGTAAGTGAGAAACCTAGACAAAGTGATAACTCTACCACGGAGCAGTGAATCCCGGGTGGCCTGCTGAGTCAGGGAGTCCGGCGGATAGCTCTGGCAATGGTGGTGGAAGCAGAAAAGGGTGCCGGGAGGCCGGAGCGAGAGCAGGGACCGCCATTTGCCACTGTTCATGTTGGACGGCTGGGTAAACTGTGGACCGAGCGTCTTACTCCCACGCTGTGCTCGCAACCTGTTGTGAGATGCACTTGGAGAGAAGTACGCGCAGTTGATTTTTAATTTGGAAACTGCAAAGGTGTGTGTGATTTCTTTTTTTTTCTTCGCACATGGTTGTTGATATACTGTTTTTACCTATCTTTTCTTCTGCTGCTTGGAGGCAACTGCAGGCAAACAGCCTTTGAACCTCACCACCACCCCTATAAGCTCAGAAGTACAAAAAGTTACAAAAGGTTGATTTGTTACTTTATTTATATCGCGCTCGTACACAAGTGTTTCAGAGCGCAACAAGGCAAGGGAGGGGAACAGGGGAGAACAAAACAACGATCTTACTAGGCCCAGTGACATTGAGAACGCGCAAGTGCATGGGAAAGTGAAAAGTGCATGGAAGGGGGGAAAAGTGGAAAGTGCGGCGCAGAGGAGAAACAGATGAATAATAATAAATAAATTAAATAAATAAATAAAAAGGCAGTAAACGGTGGTAGTGCAGCCAGCAATTGGCAAGTGCTGTGTTTAAGGCAGCAGACAGGGCATGTCTGATAAGTGCAGTTTGGGTAAGAGGAAGGTTGGGTAAAAGGGAGGCCAACCAGTTACATGAATCCTTATCAGGAAAAAAAAACTAAGGAAAATGGAGAGCAAAAAAACAGAACCCTCAAAAACCAAAGCAAAAGCATTTGCCAAGAATGTTTTCATTAATCAAGAACGAAAGTCGGAGGTTCGAAGACTATCAGATGCCGTCGTAGTTCTGACCATAAATGATGCCGACTAGCGATCCGGCAGCGTTATTTCCATGACCCGCCGAGCAACTTCCGGGAAACCAAAGTCTTTGGGTTCTGGGGGGAGTATGGTTGCAAAGCTGAAACTTAAAGGAATTGACGGAAGGGCACCACCAGGAGTGGAGCCTCCAGCTTGATTTGACTCAACACGGGAAACCTCACCCGGCCCGGACATGGAAAGGATTGACAGATTGATAGCTCTTTCTCGATTCTGTGGGTGGCGGTGCATGGCCCTTCTTAAATGGTGGAGCAATTTGTCTGGTTAATTCCGATAACGAACGAGACTCCTCCAGGCTAACTAGTTACGCTACCCCCAGTGGTCGGTGCTCAATTTCTTTGATGGACAAGTGGCGTTCAGCCACACGAGATCGAGCAATAACAGGTCTATGATGCCCTTAGATGTATGGGGCTGCACCCACGCTACACTGAACGGATCAGCGTGTGTTTACCCTTCGCCCACAGGTGCGGGTAACCCTTTGACCCCCATTGGTGATAGGGATTGGGGATTGCAATTATTTCCCCATGAATGAGGAATTCCCAGTAAGTGTGGGTCATGAGCTTGCATTGATTAAGTCCCTGCCCTTTGTACACACCGCACGTCGCTACTAACGATTGGATGGTTTCGTGAGGTCCTCGGATCGGCCCCGCCAGGGTCAGCAACGGCCCTGGCGGAGCGCCGAGAAGATGATCAAGCTTGACTATCTAGAGGAAGTAAAAGTCGTAACAAGGTTTCCGTAGGTGAACCTGTGGAAGGATCATTGACGGCGGAGCAGCCGGAGAGAGAGCCGCCGGCCCGACCTCGATTGTGTCCCAGACGTGCACAACCCACAGCCCGGGGAGCGGAATTCCCTCTGCCGAAAGGTGGTCTGCGACCCAGCAGATGGACGGGAATGCCCGGCGGGGTTGGTTTAGCCTGCTGGGGGACGTCCCCCCAACCGTAGAGAGGGAGCCCCGGGCGGCCCCCCATCCTCTCCTCACTGAGCCGGCCCCTGAGCCGCCGTGCTGGGCAGGGGCTTGCTCCTCCACCCCGACCCACCAGTGGACCGGGCGTTGGGCAGGCGCACCCTGGTCGGCAGGGAAGCCCCAGAGTGGGAGCAGCCGGGAGCCGAGGGAAGCCTGGCCGTTCTCGAGGGACGCCTCCCCAGGGCGGTCAGGGACCCGGCACGCCGGGTGAGCCCTGAGCCATGGCACAGCCGGGCTTACTTGACTGGCGGGCGTTGATGTTCCGGCCACTCACGTCCGCGGGCAGGCGATGGCCAGGCCCGCCGGTGCAATCGGGCAATCTTCCCTCTCGACCAGGTACCTGGAGCTTGGCCCCGTGTGGCTGGGCTGCAGTTTGAAGACTCTAGCGGTCCCACCTGAGCCCCTGCCCATGCCGACTCTGGCCTGCCTCTCCGTCCGGCTCCCAGAAAGGGGAACGGCGGAGTGGGTCAGGCTGGGTGGTAGGCCGAGCGGGCATTGGGCCGGGTGGCCCGGCGGCGGAGCAGCCTGCCTCCGTCGCTGTGGGGAGCCCTGCCGCTGTGCTGCTGACGCGCGCGCCGGGCAGGCTTCCCGGGCTGAGTGCCTGGATTTTTTTGTTTATTTTGTCTTAAAACCCCCGATGGTCTCGGCCGACTCCCAAGTGGGGAAGGTAGAAGGGGTGCCGGACTGTCTCGTCCAAGGCGGGCGGGACGGGCGGCGCTGCCACCCCCGGCCTCTCCTGCACCGGCAAGTTCAGGCCAACGTCTGGAACAAACAAAAGTTGCCTGTGACTCTTGGCGGTGGATTACTCGCTCGCGCGTCAATGAAGAACGCAGCTAGCTGCGCGAATTAGTGTGAATTGCAGTACACATTGATGATCGACACTTCGAACGCACCTTGCGGCCCCAGATTTCTCCCGGGGCTATGCCTGTCTGAAGGTCGCTTGAACATCAATCACCCCGGTATTCCCTCCCTGGGGCATGGCTGGGGCTGTTGCAGGGACCCCGTTCCCTACATCCCCCTAAGGTCAGACCCCGATCAGCACCGTCGCAGGTTCTCTCTGGACCTGGCTGCACATGCTCGTGGCCGGCTTGTCCCGGCCTCCCCCATCTCCCTGCCTCGCGCGTGGGTTTCAGGAATACCGGGTGCCCGGCCGTGCCGCGTGTGGCTGTCTGTGGCTTCCCACAGCTGCTGGCGTGGGACGGGCCAAGAGCGAGGGCCTCGCAACCACGTGTGCTTCGGCCACGGATTGGGAAAGCGCATGATCGGCCACGCCAGAGACACGGGGCTAGGGGCTAACCCCCGTACAGCCCCTGGCCCGAGGCCCGCTGCCCTACAGAGCTCTTCTGCTCCCTCGACTAGGACCTCAGATCAGACGCGGTGACCCGCTGAATTTATGCATATTACTAAGCAGAGGAAAAGAAAATAACCAGGATTCCCTCAGTAACAGCGAGTGAAGAGGGAAGAGCCCAGCGTCGAATCCCCGTCTGGCAGCAAGCGGGAAATGTGGCGTACAGAAGACTGACTCTGCGATGTCGCACAGGGGGCCCAAGTCCTTCTGATTGAGGCTCACCCCGCGGACGGTGTTAGGCCGGTAGCAGCCTTCTCGGAGTCGGGTTGCTTGGGAATACAGCCCAAAGCGTGTGGTAAGCTCCATCCAAGGCTAAATACGGGCACGAGACCAATAGCCAATAAGTAACATAGGGGAAAGTTGAAAAGAACTTTGAAAAGAGAGTTCAAGAGGGCGGGAAACTGTCGAGAGGTAAACGGGTGGGGTCCGTGGATTCCACCCAGAGGATTCAAAACAGCGGGCAGGTCGGTCGCTCGGAACGGCGGATCCCCTTGCCGGACCACTGCCCGGCACATCCGGCCCCTGCCCAGTGCATTTCCTCTGCAGTGGTGCACCGTGACCGGCTCTGGGTCCGCTGGGAAGGCCCCGGGGGCAGGTGGCTCTCCGCTCCAGCGGAGAGTGTTACAGCCCCCTGGCAGCAGTTTTGCCATGGCCGCGAGGCCGAGGGAGATTGACCGCCGCCGTGCTCTTCTCCGGCAACCGTCCCGGCCCCTCTCGGGGGTTTCCGGGGCGGCAACGGGGTACGGGGCCCCCTGCTCCCAGTGCAACTGTCGACTGTGGTTGACTGTCCTCAGTGCGCCCCGACACATCGCGCCGCCAGGCGGGGAGGCCCACGAAGGGCACGAGGGGTCTGCGGTGATATCGGTTACCCACCTGACCCATCTTGAAACACGGACCAAGGATTCTAACACGTGCGCGAGTCGGAGGGCCGAATGAAACCCTGTGGCACAATGAAGGTGAGGGCCGGTAGGCGCTGGCTGAGGTGGGATCACGTCGCGCCGGGGGCAACACTGGCCCCTCTCGCCCACTCTGTCGGTGAGGTGGAGCATGAGCTTGTGTGATAGGACCCGAAAGATGGTGAACTATGCCTGGGCAAGGCGAAGCCAGAGGAAACTCTGGTGGAGGTCCGTAGTAGTCCTGATGTGCAAATTGGTTGTCTGACCTAAGTATAGGGCCGAAAAGACTAATCGAACCATCTTGTAGCTGGTTCCCTCCGAAGTTTCCCCCAGGATAGCTTGCGCTCGGAAACCCCTGTTTTATCTGGTAAAGCGAATGATTAGAGGTCTTGGGGTCGAAATGATCTCAACCTATTCTCAAACTTTAAATGGGTAAGAAGCCCGGCTCGCTGGCGTGGAGCCGGGCATTGAATGCGAGTGCACAGTGGGCCACTTCTGGTAAGCAGAACTGGTGCTGCGGGATGAACCGAACGCCGGGTTAAGGCGCCCGATGCCGACGCTCATCAGACCCCAGAAAAGGTGTTGGTTGATAAAGACAGCAGGACGGTGGCCATGCAAGTCGGAATCTGCTAAGGAGTGTGTAACAACTCACCAGCCAATTCAACTAGCCCTGAAAATGGATGGCGCTGGAGCGTCGGGCCCAAACCCGGCCGTCGCTGGCGTTGAGAGCCACGGGGGCTAAGCCGCGACAAGTAGGAGGGCCGCTGCGATGCGCCCGGAAGCCCGGGGCGAGGGCCCGGGTGGAGAAGCCGCAGGTGCAGATCTTGGTGGTAGTAGCAAATGTTCAAACGAGAACTTTGAAGGCCGAAGTGTGGAAGGGTTCCATGTGAACAGCAGTTGAACATGAGTCAATCGGTCCTAAAAGATGGGCGAACGCCGTTCGGAAGGGACGGGCGATGGCCTTCATTGCCCTCAGCTGATCGAAAGGGAGTCGGGTTCAGATCCCTAAACCCGGAGTGGCGGAGATAGGCACCATCACGGCATCCGGTGCGGTAACACAAATGATTCCGGAGAAGCCGGCGTGAGCCCAGGGAGAGTTCTCTTTTCTTTGTGAAGGGCAGCGCACCCTGGAATGGGTTCACCCCGAGAGAGGGGCCTGAGCCTTGGAAAGCATTGCGGTTCCAGCGGCGTCCAGTAAGCTCTCGCTGGTCCTTCAAAATCCAGGGAAGATGGTGTAAATCTTGCGCCGGTCCGTACCTATATCCGCAGCAGGTCTCCAGGGTGACTAGCCTCTGGCATGTAGGTAAGGGAAGTCAGCAAGTCAGATCCGTAACTTCGGGATAAAGATTGGCTCTAAGGGCTGGGTCATCGGGCTGGGGTGCAAAGTAGGGCTGGGCTTGCGCCATGGCTGGACGAGGCGTCTCCCCCCGGGGGCGGCGCCGACTCTGGACGCAAGCCGAGCCCTTCCTGTCGATCGGCCCAGCTGCGGTGGTCACCTCTCTCCGTTCCCATCCCGGGGTTCGGGGCCGGCGTTCTGCCTCGGCGGATGCCTAGCAGCTGACTCAGAACTGGTGCGGACCATGGGAATCCGACTGTTTAATTAAAACAAAGATAGGGGATGCTGCTCCGGAGCGAAGTGCAGCGGAATGTGGACCAGAGTGCTATTTTACAACTATCACAGTGAGCTGCAGGCATTTATTACTAGGCACCCCACCAAAGAGCTACTGAATGCCACAATCAGTCAGGTCAAGGAGGAGGTGACTGTGGGTATTGCAGAATACTTTGGTCTTGTGAAGACTCACATTTTATACCTCTCTCACCCTCTGTCTGCTGAGGGGGTGTAAGAAGATTCAATTCAACACTACAGCTAAGTCAATGCCTAGTCTGGGATACTGAATGGAAACCCTTATTGATATATCTTTATGTCCAGTTCATGAGTTCTGGATGACTACCCCTATATAACACCCCTCTCTTAGAATCCCCCTGACCCCACTGAGCCAAGAAGTAGTTCTGTTTTGCAAGTTTAAAAGGTTTATTTGAGAAATAAGACAAAATATAGATACCACGCTTTTATAATAAATTAATAATCGATATCGCCCTTCTAAATATAATGTTAATCAACAATGGGTAATCCGACACTAGCACACTTCTTTATAATCAATGAGGAGTTAGTATAGGATGGATCAAGTAGCAAAAATACTTTTATGATTTCAAGGGAAAAGCAATGAGGAATAAAATGCAGTACAGAAATACTTGAGATGATTTTAGCAAAAGATAATATAATCACTTTTTCTCTGGCAATTCACCCCCCTCCCCTATGCAATGTAAGACATGGAAGTAGATGGAAAGAGGAGCACACAGTTCTCAGGAATGCAATCAAATACAATACGAAAATTAAGTTCCCCCCAGCAAGCTTAGAGGAAACAGGTAGGAGTTTGAAACACAGGCCCAAAATGCTTTTTAAATGTGATGGCAATGGATGAAAAATATGCTGAAAATGCTTTTAATTCGCTTTAGGAGGTTCAGGGTGAGTGAGAGATACTTGGGATGAGTTCAGGCTCACTTTAGCAATGATTCAGAGATGGTGATTAAGAGGCAAACGAATTTTTAGCAAGGAAAGAAATGACTGCTGATGGTTACACGTGGCTGGATTTTTAACCAAATCGCAAATCGCGGTAAAATTCGCAAGTGCGTGAATCGTGCTTACGGCAAAAGTATAAGGAGTAGCAGATGAAAGTTGAATTTCGTTCCTAGCCCAAACGGTTCCAGAGATACAGACGATTAAATAAAGGTAGTTTTTCGGATTTAAAGTAAACTCAAAATGACAGGTGACAGCTTGCAGCTTCAGAATTGACAGGTGACAGTTGTGCAGCTTTACAAATGACAGATGACACACGATTTCTAGGAGGCTGTTCTACTTAGGTTAAAATAGTTTGGATTAGATTATTTTAACTAAGAGAGAGATTGGTTCTGCACAGTTCTGCTAGGTACTCACATTATAAATTTGAAATAGGCCTCGCCACGGATCTGGTCAGGTTTTGGACTGGACTCCGGTTCTGGTCTCGGCACTTCACAGTGATCTGGGTCAGCTCTCTGGTTCTGCTCACAGCGGTCTGGGTCACTCTGGATCTCTGGTCTGGTCTGTCCGGATACAGCGGTCTCTGCACGGTCTGGTCTGGCACTGGTCTGGTCTGTCCGGATACAGCGGTCTCTGCACGGCTCCTGGATCTCTGCACTGGTCCTGGCAAAAGTTCTTGGCAAGGGATTCAAGCAGCTTGCCCGGCTGTGAGTAGCTTGCAATGATTTGAGGCCTGCTGCAGAGAACTCAGCTTGTAGTTTTAGGCCGCTGATTTAGGTTCTAAAGTATAAGTTCTAGGTTCTGGAGTATGTAGCTGGAGTCAGTCTGGAACTGGTATCTTCTGGATGTTGTGTGGTCCGGCAAAACGCTCTGCAGCAACTGGATTTGAATGTATCTACCTGTCCCAGCAGTCTCTTTTTATGTGTTTTGAAAATGGGTGTGTGCCTGGGCCTAGCTAAGCCTGCCCCTCTCTACTTGTCATTGGCCCAATTCTCCCCTCTCCAATGATTGGGGGAAGGAAATGTGAGTCAGAGTGATGCTGTAGGTTTTATGGGTCAGAGGATCCTCCCCTGGTCAGTTTGCCCACAAATCTATATTTGATTCAAATACATCCTTCCCAGATATACAATTTGTTGAAATTACATATGCACATTATATATTCCTTATGGTCCATGCTTGTCCGCCTCTGATCTTCCTGGGGGCTTGCATTAAAAAATGACAACATTTTGCGCTTTTTAACTGGTTTTGCAATATCGGACATTTACCCAAATTTACACACATGTGCGCAAGGAGTATGGACATTAATTGATGAAGTGCCAGATTTTTAACATGCAGACATTTGGAGTGAGACCCTATTTTCCGCTAGCAACCCCCCAGAATACACCACAGGGTCCTAACGCATCTCAAAATGTTCACAGAAAAATCACAAAAATAATGATATTACTTATATAATTCTGACAAGTCCGCACTTTGAGTTATCTATCTTTTTAAAATTATGCCCTGGTCAAAAAGGGGTGTGGCTTCCCACATCACAGGGTGAAATAACTGGTTTATCCACTTCCCCCAAGCTCAGCTGCTAGCAGAGGCACTGCCCCTCCCAGTTTCCCCTAAGAGTAAGCCACTTTACGGCCCCCCAATATAACATTTGCCTGAGTCCAGGACAGGCCTTTGTTCAACTCCCTGTAGTCCCCAGCTGCTCCACCCCTAATCTAATCAACAGGGCCATGTGACCTCAGGATGCAGCCAGGCCTGGCAGCCAGGCCTGGGAACACAGCTGTTGATCCAGTATCAACTCCTGTCGGGGGTAGTTGTCAGTCAGAATTCAGTTTCATTAAGCCAGGTTTCAGCTAAATGTCACTTTTTGTTCCCAGTTTTCTACATTCAAATCAAACGGACAATTTTTACATATACATTAAATAATTACTTCCTTCAAGTCATTTCAGAATATAGTTTTACATTGTATCGACCTCTTAGCAAGTCTTTCCTTGGTCTGGTTTTGTTTCATTTGTTCAGTTTTACACAAAAGTCTGGTGGTGTTAAAACGCTGGCTTTCTGATAGTGGTGAGTACTGGTAATGCAACCATTTTTGGGATTAAGAAAATGAATTCCCCACAAGAAGGTTGTATCTTTGGAGTGGTCTCGTGCCAACTGCGCAGTTCTCCTATTCTGGCGTGAATGTGGGCGGCGATAGCTCATCCCCACATCCACCCAGTGTATTGATTTAGTTTGTTCTGGGATAGAATAATGGGCGGCGACAGCTCATCCCCACATCTACCCAGTCTATTGATTCAACATGGGTCAAAACCCATGACAGGGGTTTGTGGCGGATAGGTGGGGCTCGGCTGTCCTGTGAAACTAGCCTGGGGATCCGCCGTTGGATAGAGGCAGAGAGAAATAGCATCAGGAAAGGGAAAGAAGAATAACATTGTACTGCATGCTGACCTTTTCACACCCACTAGCGGGCAACGCAACCTGGAAAAGCCTACAACCCAGGATCCTGTCATGGTGGCGCTGGGGTGAATAGAGCAGTCGATGTCTCGGCTGGAAGGTGAACTAGACAAATTGACAGAGAAAGTGGGTGAGTTAGAAACAAGAACATCCACACTGGAACAGAACACCAGTGAGCTGGCTAGGCATTGCTGGCAAACACTCCCTCTGGTGTAGAAAATTAGCCATGAAGCTGAGTCAGTGGTGAAAGGTAGTAGGGTGACGGAACATAGACTTGAACTTCTGGAAAATGCAATGCGTCCCTCACAACTATTCATTATCAGTCTCCCAAGGGTGTAGAGGGGGATGACCCGATAGGCTTTGTTTCCTCATGGCTCCCTGAGCAGCTTGATCTCGATGTGAAAGATGATCTTATATATGTCGATGAATGCTATAGGCTCAGCTGTCATTAGAGGTGGGTTCCACACCGCTGGTGCGCCTGAGTGATTCTGGTGACAGAGACAGGATCCAGAAGGGGGCAGCGGGCAAGAAAAGAGTGGAATTTCAAGACTATATGGTCCATCTTTTTCCTGATCTTTCTCCATCCACCGCCAAGAAAAGAAGGTCCCTGAATGTCACAAAGAAAGCCTTCCTGGAACACGGGGTCAAAGCGTGTCTGGTCTATCCGGCAAAGCTCAGGGTGACTTGGAAGGGGAGGCAGTACCTCTTTTGGGACGTGGACGGGACAGAAAACCTCTTGAAAACCAGAACCACTTATAAGCAAGCTGATGGTGATACCAGATGAAAGGTTCCCTTAATTTGCTTTCATTGTGGCTTGGTCTCTTGTCAACATAATATGTATGGTCTAGGTCTCACCATGCACAGTCCCTTAGAAGGGTCAGTTCCATCTTGTTATACCTTCATGGACATACCTTGGGCACCACCTGTTAATGGTTATGGTTGCTAGCGTTAAGACAACCCTGCCCCCCTAGTGAGTGTGGACTATCAAAGTTGTTCCCTCATAAAACTGAGAGAAACCATAAGGTGTCTCACCCACAAGTCTTCCAGAGATCTGTCATCCAGGTGGGCAGGACACGGCCATCGCTTTTGGATGCAGTTCCTGGGGGTGGATGTCATGATCACAGCCAGGGTTCATAGTCTTGATTCAGACGCTCAGGCCAGATGGGACTCATTGCGTAGATCAGCGGGTCAAAGGTGGGTGTTAGCTTGGCACATAATGCATCTACACCATTCACAGCATTGAAATACCACAGTTTTCTATTGCCTTTCAGTACTCATATGATGGCCACCTAGTGGGTCATGGACAAGCAGCAGCATTGAACTAGTCATTTGTCATAGAGAGCTACTAAAGCTCTGCCCCCGCTTGAACGCGCACATCGCGTTTGCCCCACTGACAGCGGTGTAATGCTACCAGAGCTTCTGTTCACAGAACCTGAAGAATTAAAGAAAAGAAATATTAATTCATTTAATAGTTAACAGAATATTCACAGACCACAGACAAGACTTACCAGACCGAAAAAATTTCCTTTGCTGCAGTTTTCCAGTAGAAGAATATTTTTTGTCACAGCGTCTCTGCAGTCCATAGTCTACGTTCGCAGCCGCAGCACCTTCCAAAGATTTTTCCTCAGCATTCCGAAGACCTGCAGAAAATTGCCAAAATCAAAAGACATTATTAGCGGCCAACTTGGCACAAAGATATCATGGATTTTATCCAAACTTGTGATATTTGCGCCCAAAACAAAGGTTTGAAGCAGAGACCAGCAGGACTACTTCAATCCTTACCTATTCCACCTGCACTATGGCATACCATATCCAGGGACTTCATCAAAGAGTTACCCCCTTGTTTGGGTTATAATACGATTTTAGTAGCGGTGGGTTTATTCTCCAAAATGACTCCTTTTATTGCTTTGAAAGGACTTCCATCGGCATCAGTTTTGGAAAAAGTATTTCTGGAAAATATTTTACGTCTTCATGGATTTCCATCAGCAGTTATCTCTGATAGAGAGAGTCGATTTGTATACCAATTCTGGAAAATTCTGAGATGGCTAAAATTGAGGTGCGTTTTTTCTACTAGTCACCATCCACAAACTGATGGTCAAACTGAGACTACAAATCAAACCTTAGAACAATACCTTCCGGTGTCTTCTCCACCAAACAGATTATTTATTCTTGGGTGGATGTGGTCTGGGTTGCAGAGTACACTTGCAACAATTCCAAGCACACTTCTACAGAGCATACTCCTTTCTAAATTCTTAATGGTTTCCATCCACAGACCTCTACCTTTGATCCACCAGACCCTTTAGAGATGCCAGCAGTGCAGAATCTTCATGAGCACATTTCTCAAGTACAGAAGGAAGTCTTATGGCATTTAGCTGTTGCAAAAGAGAGTCAAAACAAATTTGCTGACAAATTCGAAGAAAACCTGCAGATTATCAAGTGGGAGATAAGGTATGGTTAGCTTCCAAACACATCGCACTTGAGGGGCCAGGTAAATTTCAGCCCAGATTTCTGGGCACATTTTCAGTGGAAGCTGTCATTAACGCTGTAGCATTAAGATTAACCCTACCATCTCATATGCAAATTCATCCTGTATTTCACGTTTCCTTATTGAAACCAATGAATCCAGGTACCAGGCTACAAAAATCTCCCAAGCCCATGATTGTAGATGGAGAACCGAATTCTTAGTGAAAGACATTTTATATTCCAAGATTGCCAGAATAAACTGTTTTATTTAGTAGATTGGAAAGGTTTTGGTCCAAAGGACAGAACTTGGGAACCTAGTTCTAATGTACATGCTCCCCAATTACTGAAAAATGTCATCAGAATCACCCAACCAAGTCAGGACCGGAGGGTCCATCCCTGGGAGGGGCCTTTTGGGGGAAAACTGTCATGATCACAGCCAGGGTTCATAGTCTTGATTCAGACATTCAGGACAGGTGAGATATTTTTTCAACAAAGAACTGCAAAGTCTTGACATTTTAAACTCGTGGAGTGAGCCACCAGATCTTGTCTTTTATTAGCTATCTCTTTTAATACAGAAAATAGAGTTTTTGGTTTATTTATAGCTCGATCAATAACTGCAGTTTAGTAAACTCGTTTTGTATCTTTTATATTACCTAGATATCAATATATCACTCAAAAAAAATAACCAAGGGCAATGTTTTCATGGTAAAGCAATTTTAACAAAGTCTACATGTGTATGTGACCCCTTAATTATAGATCTCTCATTTACTTTCCTACAGACGTTTAACATTAGTACAGGCTTTTGAAATGAAATATGGTGAGTTCATTTTTATAATAGTCCTCACAAGCAATATAAGAACCGTTGTCTTCTAGAACTGAAATATATTATAGATATTTTGATGTCGCATCCAGAGTCTAATTAAGTGGCACTGATCTTGGTTGGTGACTTCAATTCGAGAATCAATGATTGGACCCCCACCCCTCAAATCTCTTTGTTGATACTGAAGATAAAACTGCTGGAATTCTAGAACCCATAATGATGGACCCCAAAATGTGTTCTCAAGGGCCTCAACTATGTACATAGCTACCATTTTAAGGCCTACACTCCATTCATGGGCTTGAAATAAAAGATAGACCACAGAAGTTTTACATTTAGGGCAAAACAGGGTCAGTCTTGTATTGAATATTTTATTTTTCCTGTTAAGCTTTGGAATCTACTAAAGGAGTTTTAAGTTGTTGAGACTTGTTCTAGCGATTATCATACTCTTGTTTTTTATTTGGTGCAGTAACTTGATTAATACCAACTATCCTTTTTTTTGATCAATGGCTAGTCTGTCAACGTCAAAACAAACTTTGAGATGGGGGATGCTGGATCAATTGGTGATGCAGAAAAACATTGTTCTCTCAAACGTCCACTTAATTAATTCCTTATTAGATGGCTCTGAAATACCATACAGAGTCTTATTTTCTATTCAATGCCTTATCATCAGATATATAAAACAAATCCCAGAGATCTGTCCTAACTAATTGTGCAATTAAAGGATGGTTTAATAGAGAATTCACTGATGCCTAAACCAAACTGCTCTATCTTAAAAAACCCTCTTATGTCGAAATATTCGATAATTACAGCTAGAGCTAACTATAAAAAGAAAATAGCCTTGAGGAAAATTCTTGGCAGGACTTGGTTGAGGCAGGCGCTGTGAATTACATGAAGCCATTTTGGGAGCTTGTTACTCTTTGACCCAATAGAACTGGTTTAGAAAGCATGGTCATCATGTTTGCGTTTACCATTTTTCCCGCTTGTACAAGGGTACTGATAATAATGCAGCACTGGGATTTTCTTTGATCCCATTACAATCTGCCTCTGAGAGGACCCTAATGTTTTCTATAATTGGAGTGCAACAGGCCATTAGGGAACAAAAGACTAATATTTGTCCTGGTCCTGATTGCCTTCCTGCTGATTTATCCTGTGCAGAAGTAGATCTCTGGGCCCCGGTACTATCCATTTTTTTAAAGCATTAGTTATTTCTGGTCTTAATCTGAAATCATGGTGTACAGAGATTATTTAACATAATACATAAGTCAGTTGCTACTGAAGTGTGTAAATGGGTTATGCCATAGCCAAAGAGTATAGTTGAAATCATGGCCAGGTTATTTCCTGGCCAAAGAGTACAGCTGTGGCCATGGCCAGTGTTGCTGGCTAAAGAGCCTGCCTCCTTGAAAAAGTCAATCATGATATGGGACCAGCTTCAAGTTCTTTGTTTTAAGGGTCAGTCCGAAACTGGGAACCAAATGCCTGTGATCAAAATTCCAGTGAGTAAGGACAAGTTCAGAAAGGCCTGTGGTCAAATCCTACCTTAAGGTTCATCCTTCACCCAGATTTCTCCGCTTTGTTGAATGGGTAGCAGACTACTTTGAAGCATGATATAATTCTAAGGCATTTGGCAGCTTGGAGATTTGCATAATATGGAGGTAAGCACTTTGGTGAACGGTGTGATTTTAATTCTAAACACAACCCTATTGAAAGGGGCTAAAGGACATGCATTGAAAGGCGTTTGGCACGGCACCAGTTCTCAGAGGTCGGTAGCATGGCCCGGGGGAACTACCACTTTTGAAATATGTTTTTTTGTGGGAAAGGGCATATATTGGCCAGATGTACATACGATTTACGATGGCCCAGGGGAGGAGCCTATTTAGCACCTGCGCTGAGGAAAGAGTGCCACATTTACACCTCCTCAAAGCGTATTTGCAGGATACTTGTAGCAAAAGTATTTTGCTTTGAACTGTACCCCCGGAGCCAAATGAAGAATGTGCGTCCAGCATAAGGCCAACAAGAATGCCCATTGCCAAAGCAATGTTAGGTGTGGGTTGGCATCATGTTCCAAAGAAAAGTGTGTGTTTGTTTCTCCAGTATCCGTAATGTTCATTAGACAACACACACACACACACACACACGTTTGTGAATGTGTCTGCTGTTAAGAGACCACAATAAATGCAGCATTGTACATTTCTTTGGACATTGATGGGACGTCCATGATTTAAATGATCTGTTTCAATCTTTACATTTTTACTTCGTGGCAGTGGAATCGGAAACAAAATGATGCATTAGTTACACATTGGCAGAAATTGAATGTTTCTACTTCCCTACATATAATGTTGCTGCATCTTGTAAATGTAATGCCAGACCCTCCCAAATAAAAGCCTCCTGGATTATAGTTCAGCAGAAATTCTGATGCTTGTTGCTGGTTAGTAAGACTATCCACTCTTTCATGAGGAATCTGTACATTAACTAAGTAATAATGTAGATGCATATTGCAGGGAATCGAGAGGAGGACCTTAGCAAGACAAGGGGGCAATAGAGAGAGGTGGTAGACACGACAGGAAGTTGTGAGGTGCAAATGGGGGAGTCAGTTCTGTAACAGAAAAACACTGACACTACCAAAAAACGATTTGGTCTCATATCTGAATCACTAGCCTCTAATGCATGGGTCTGCAACGTTTGGTCCTCCAGATGATTCTTGAAATCAATTCCCATGAGCCCTAGACAGCATACTCCATAGTGAGGAATCATGGGAGATGTAGTCCCCACTCATCTGGCGAGATGAGGGTTGCAACCCCATGCTCTAATGAGATGCTTCAAGGTAAGATCAGGTCCTCAAGGCAACAGATTACTTGGGCATTTCACAGCTCACTGAAAATGATTTGGATAGATGGGACCCACAGTTGGCTTGTTCTTCTATATCACAGGTGGTAGAGGGCAGAGGTAAATTGGGCAATCTGGAGTTAAGAGTAAAATTCTCTTCACAGCTGCTGGGCCCCTTGATCCCCTGGGCAGATAGGTAGCGTAGCTACTCCTTTCTGGATGTAAGCCACCTTTAGTTGTAGCTCATTGCCAGAGGAATGCCTTTTTGTTGCTGAAGTTAGAGGTTTCTGTGACTTTGTTCAATAAAGTCAGACACCTGCAGCTCAGAGCCTCACACAGTTTGCAGGCCCGGAGTGAACCCAGATCTCTCACCTCTTGCTTCTCTATTTATCATCATTCTTCCCCTCCACAGGTTGCGCTCTCAGACCCCGTCTGCGCCCCTCTCGTCCCTGGTAGCATTAGGCTTAGTGGCGCCCTCATTGTTCCCACGCGACTCTCATTTGATGTCTTAATCATAATTTCCCCCTCACTTTATAAAAAAAGGACTATTAGAAGTGGCATCTTCCTCTCATCTTCAGCCAACCAACATAAAACTATGTTGCTATCAGTCCTCTCCCGCGTCCTCTTTCATCAGGGACCCGTTTGCGAGATAGCTCCCAATCAGAATGACCATGTTCTCAGTTGAGTCCTGTAGTGCTCACATGGCACTACTGAGATCCTACAGCACTTACTGCACTTGTGGAAGAGGGTCACTCTGCTGGAGACTTATAGCCAAGATACCACTGGAGGGTATGACGTTCATTTACCGACAGTCATTTTTTCGATGGGTGTTTTGACGAATTTGTTTTCTTCAAAAAAACACATTGAAAAACATATGGCAGTGGGGAAAGGTATATAAGGAGTGTGGGGGCAGTGAATATTGTGACATTAATAGGGGGTTGGGGAGATGGGGGACCCTGTTAAAAAAAAGAACATTTTGATGAGTTTTTTCACTAACAAAATTCGGCAAACAACCCATCGAAAAAATGACTTTTGATAAATGAACATAGAACCCACTGGAGGAGGCTTTGACACAGGGGAATGTGCACACTACCAGTTTCCTACTACAGTAACCGTGTCCTGCTGGAAGGAAGACCATACATGTCTAGCAAGGCACCACTAGGGTCAGGTGGCATTGGCAAAGTACTTCTGAAGGTATTACCCAAATTGGTTGTTTCCAATTGACCGTATGGTAAATGTGGCCAAATTCGGCCTGTACCATTTGATTGTTTAGAAATTACCAATTTGGGTCATCACTACCAAACATGGGGGGCGGGGGTTGCAGTGGGGGTGTCCCCCGCTCTTCATGTTTGGTAGTGATGGCCTCTGGGGGTAGCAGGGGTGTCCTCCGCTTCCGAAGGTTTGGAGGCTGGGGACAGGGGGATACAAAAAAAACCAGATCCTGCAGCGTCGGATCCGACCTGCGTAGGAAGGACGGATCCTACGTTGCAGGGTCAGAAGATGAGCGGACCGCGAAACGGTAAGTAGGGGGTGGGTGGCGGGTCTATGGGAGTGGGTGGGGGCTGTGAGTTTCAGCAGATTTGGCGTGGCAAAATTGGCTTTGCGGCCAATTTCACAATAGTCAATTCGGCCCTGGACAGTTGTGCCACTGCCAAACCGTACACATCCCTTTTGAAGGCAGCTTACCCTGCTTCGGTTGTATAGCACTAACAGGGTAGTTCTGGAGAATGCCCACACTGCTATAATCTAAAGCACCAACTCGGCCTGAAGAGGGACGCACCCACTGCTGAAGTGCTGTGGTTAGTGTGTCACCTTTTACATGTATTTCCTACATGGATGTTTTATGGCATGCTCCATGTCACCTTAAAGCTGCTTTAAAATGCTTTTTCGCTTTGTGGATGGTGCCAAGGTAGAAAGTTCGCACCACATGTTGATAAGTTGTGCTTATTGCTAAATTCACTTGGGGCAGAGGAAGAGCGATCAGATGCACGTTCTTTGATTGGTGCAGCCCAGGTCCTCAGCAAAGGGCCTGATCCGGTTCTATGCAATCACTGCAGAAAATGAATTTGAATGCGAAAATGCTGTTTGTGTTCTGGAGGGTGCCTGGGGCAGGCGACGCAAAACGCTTTTTTGTGCGTTGGTCTTTAGCGTGGCGGCATCCACGCTGTCTGTCTTCTTACTGATAGATTTTATCCATCAGCTGTGCTCATTACGCCATCGTCTCGGGTTGAGTGTGTAGTCGTGGGTTAGGATTCTTCTTGGTCTGTGTGGACTTGTCACAGTAGGGCTGGTTTCACCGGGTCTTTGCTGTGATGAGGGTGTGGCGGCCTCCAGACCGCAAACCCTCCAAATATCTCTTGTGCAGATATTAGCATATTTAAAACTTGGTAGCCATTTGGCATCTTGCGACACTGAGGGGAAGCATAACTCACTCATCCAAGCCAGGGTGGGATCAAAACATCAATTTTTAATTTAATACGAAATGTTTTCATTTCATTTATCGAATGCGCTAGGGTATCACTTGCATGAAAAAAGATGCTGTGCTATTTACAAAGGAGATCAGAATGTGGGCCTGCATAGACCACAAACATTCATCCCCCTTCTGAACGTCATTTTAGCAATGTTTTACAATGCACCAAATTACTAGTCTGGTGGTTTCAAAGAGGAGAAGCTTGCCCGGAAGTTGACGTATTGTACCCAGAACCGAGCTACAGAGGAAAGAGGAAGCCAAGGAGTGAATGACAATATTGTTAGAACGCATCTGTTTCTCTTCCTTCCAAACTCATGCTCCCTCTTTGAATGATCAGGCTGATACAGGGAAATTCATTTTGGAATAGGTTAACCATGAGTGAAATATTGAATTAGGCTGAAGATGAATTACAGGCAGAAAGAGTATTAGACAAGATGTTGACGCGGAAAGCTATACACACACGTTGTTTACGCATATCATTTGAGTCTATGAAAATTGCGTTCATCTGTTTTGATAGCACTTTGGTTAATTGGCTGAAAATGTAATTTTATTTTGTCAACAACAATGAAATATGTGAATTGGAAAAATAAGCCTCTTTAGGATAGTCTTCTGTTGTTTTTGATACCATCTGTTGGCTCTTTGTGTTCTATTCTTCATCATGTAATCATTGACTGATAGGTGTGAGTTCTCATGTGTCACATTATTGACTCATCCCTCATGGGATAGAGTGGTTAAATCTAGTGCACAGTCCAAGTTTAACAGCGCAAGAGCCTCTCATTCTGGCACAAATCCCAAAGCAGCACTTGCTGTTGTGTTGTGTTGATGCGTGCAGACTGGAAGCACTCTGAACTCTGTGTAGAGATCAGGTTCAGGGTAATCCGTGTCAAGAGCATGGAGGCAAGTGTGTAAAAGGGGCAGCCTCGTGTGGCTGTGGTGCTAGGAAGCATTGGCTCGGGTGTCGTGTGTACATTGGCTGTAGAGGTGTAGTGTTCAGATGTTTGATGTCTGTTGTGATGGTTGTTCAATTGTCATGTTGGGGTGGCATTGTTACTATGCTTATTTTGTGTTGGAATGTAGAATTTGAGCATGTTAGCGTAGGGGGCAGTCAGAGACCTCAATGGTAGACACACTTGAAAAGAATTATAGTAGATCACACCATTGAATAGCAAGGCATAAAAAAGTCTTGAACGTCATCACAAAGCATCAGAAGTCATAAAAACACAGCAAAAAGGCCTTCCAACCTGGTGCTCGTACCACTAAGTTTTTGCAGACAAGCCCCATTTCACTTTCTCACATTTTTCCACTCTGTGGTCATGTCAGTCTGTCTGCCTGTCTCTATTCCTCTGTCTCTCTAATAGATATGATTATATGTCATTTCATCGCGGGATGTTTTTTCGTGGGTATTTTTACGGCAGATTTTTCAACAAAAAACTCATAAAATTGTTTATTTTGTATTTTGGGGGGGGGGGGTTTCCCTCCCAAAACCCAATCCACTTTTATTTTTTATATGATCCCAAACACCCACACCCCAAATATATATTATTCCAACCCCCCTAAAAAATGAGATGAGTTTTTTTCATTAAAAGAATTGCGGTAAAAAACCTGCAAAAAAACATCCTGTGATGAAAGGACGTTATAACATAGATATATGTTACCGTATACGCCACAAGGATCGACGAATTGAATGCTGTGGGAAGAGGGCAGATCGAAGCCTCCACTCATTACCATAAGCTAGGTGCTAAGGGTTATGGGAGGCAAGGACTTTCGGTTCGGGGAAACAGCAGCTTGAGAAATGAAGATCTCAGGCATGCCTTTCAGCTTCCTTAGTCTGTAGATGAGATCTCTGGTTCAGGAGGTCCTGTAAGTATTATTAACATGCTAATGCAATCTTTGTTTTGCTGAAATGTCTCATGGAGTCCCTCCCCCCCTGAATGTGGCCAGATTGGAACTTTTACAAATCAACTTCCTACTCTCTCCTCTGCTTTTTTGACAGAGTGAAAAGAAAAGGCAGGAGATGTCTGCATGTCTACTGACCCAACTACATACTTCCATTATTTTCACGCAAAGGACATGAATGCCTAACATTTTAATGCTATTTTGACTTAAAACTTGAACAATGATTTCCATTATTTAGAAAAAGATACTGTAACATTTCGAGCAATTATTTTTAATTTTATAAAATGCCTTTGACATTCAGATAGTTTGGCGCACAGACACAGAGAAGGTTCACCTTAACCATTTTTTATGGCCTCAATGGAGCCGCCTGGAAAGATTTGAGGTCATTTTGGCCTTTAAATCTACTTTTTGTAACTTTCTGTTTTTCCCCATGCTTTTTGTATTCTTCTGTGGGATTACTGTGTATGCGTATAGTGTTACCACGGTTCCATGTCATTTCATTGCGGGATGTTTTTTCGCAGGGTTTTTTACCGCGATTTTTTTTGACAAAAAAACCCAATATTTTTTAAATTATTTTGGAGGGTTCCCCCCAAACCTCTCTATTCCCTTTAATGTTTTATGCATTCCTAAACACCCACACCCCATATATATAATTTTCTCACCCTCCCCAAAAAATTTGATGCATTTTTTCATTAAAAAATCACGGTAGGAGGCCACCAGGGGGCGCACAGGCAATGGCTGCCTAAGTGCGTAGCTCCCGCCGTGACTGGGCTTCGGCAAGGGATTGAGCCCCCCCCGACCCTCCCTGGCGGGCCCGCCCCAACGAATTCGCCGGGCGCCCCCCCCGAGCACCTCGGGGGCGAGGGAGCGGCTCTCGAGGCCCCCGGGAAAAGGAAGATCGGGACTCGGGACTTGCGCTGGGAGAGGAGCGCGGCCCGGAAGGCCACGAAGACGGAAGAGAGGTGGGCCCCGCCCGCGGCAAGACAGGTCCATAGCCCGGCCCGCCTTCCCCCCCCCGCGACGGGCATTGTTTCCCCGAGGACACCGCCGGGGCCTGGGAGACACGCCCTCCCCCCCACGCTCTTCGCCCCGGCCAGGCGGAACAAGCCTGGGGACTCTCCCTCGAACAGGAGACGGCGGGACCCACCCGGAGTCCGGGGACCCGTGGCGGGCTCTGGGGACCCGTGCCTTCCCCTCCACCCACGAAGACCGAACGAGGCAGACGGAGCGAGGCGAGATGGGAAGCCCCCCCTCCACCCCGGATTCTCAAACGCGGGCTGCCATAAGCCCAACGAAAGAAGAAGGCGGCAGAACCTCAGGAGGCCCGGGGACCGCTCCCCGCGGGCGTGCGGGCCTTCGGATCGCTCTGGAGGTGAGAGCCACCCCCCCACCCCCCCAACGCAGGAGCATCATCAGACAGGGGGGTTACCAGGGTGTGAGGCCCCCGCCTGTCGTAGGTGGGGCGTGTGCCCGCCCGGGGGTGGCCCACCACTCCCCCCCCCCAGTAAAAGCAAGCCACGGACGAACGGCTGGGACTCCGCTGGACGGGCACTGGCTCTGGATCGCCCCCTCCCCCCCAGCGGAACCTAAGAAACCCACGAAACTGACCGCACGGGCTATCGGGCCCCCGGCGCCCCTCCAAAGGGCACCCAGCAGAGGCCCCGATCCACCACGAGGAGTCTGGACAGGGTGTGAGGCCCCCACCAGGTGACGGTGGGGCGTGTGCCCGCCCCCCCGGCAACGTTTTACAGCCCCGGCTGGTGCCGGCCCGGGACGGGTCTGCCCGAGGGGTCGGTCCCGCGGTCTAGGGGGCCCCCCCTGCGGACGTCCCTAGGAGAGCGTTCTCCCCGCTGGGAACATTGAGGCCCAGACAGTGGACGACGGGAAGGCACCTGATGAGCTGGCGGGAGTCACTGCAGGAATATCGCTTCCAGGAGGGCAAAAAAGGCGACAAAGGTACAAGCCTGAAAAGAACCATGGCCCAGTCTGAAGACGCAGCCCCCTCCTCCTCAGCCATGGAAAGGGGCTTCGCCTCAATTTTGCAAGAAATAAGGGACATGCGTTCGGATATCGCACAGAAGTTTGAAAAAATAGACCAGAGGGTGGAAAATATTGAGGACAGATTGCTCCAGGTCGAGATGCAGCAAACAACCTCGGCACCCCAAGAGATTCAACTCAACCTGAGGTTGGAAGCCCTGGAAAAGAGGGACGAGGAGAGAGCCCGCCAGATGGACGATTTCGAAAACAGGGAGAGGAGGAACAACCTCAGGATTTTCGGGGTGCCTGAAATGGAGGGGGAAACGGAGAGGGACGTCACCAGAGCGGTGCGGGACATTATCACTCTACTGTTTGCGGAGGAGATGACCACAGAGCCTACATTTGACAGAGTGCACAGGGCGGGGGGCAGAGCGGGGGGCCCCCGTTCGATCTTGGCACGGTTCCATTACTACTCGGAAAAAACTAAGGTGCTGGAGGAGGCCAGGAAGGCCCGAGAAATCACTTATAATAACGCCCAGGTCTCCATATACCAGGACCTCTCTGCATACACGTTGGCTAAGCGGAGAATGTGCCGCCCCCTCACGCAGCTGCTAAAGGAAAAAGGGATACGCTATAGATGGGGCTATCCCTTCTCCCTGACATTCGAATACATGGGCCAAAGATCTACCCTAATCACAGAAGAAGACATCCGCGGTGCGATCCAGGAATACGTGGTGGACACGAGCCCCCGGAGGGGCCCTTCGGGCCCAGGGGGGGGCGAGCCCGTGGACCCCGGCCCATTGAGAGACAGGAGAAAGAGAACCGGGTCGCGAAAATTTAGGAAAATGAATACTCCATCTCCGGCGAAGGAGGGTGTTCGGAACGGTTCCGAGGACTGAGAACGGACTCGATCCGTTATGACTCAAAATGGCACTTGGAGGAGTCGGAGGTGTATTCGCTATCTGCATCCCCACGAACAGCAAGTATATGGGTCTCACAAAAGGAATGCAGCCGTGGGAGGGTTTGGGGGGCTCAAGAAGATCAGCTTTAAGGGTGATTAGCCTGGCCACAGGGGGCAGGCTGGTGGTTCGGCCAAAAGCCAGTGTTGGCGGAACTATTTGGCTGGACGCCGGGGAGGGGGGGGGGGTACACGAGAGTTAAAGGGGTACAGTTGGGAGTTGGGGTCGGGGGGCAGTTGGGGATTTGTTTCATGCCCATCCGGGGGGGAAGGGTGGGGGGAAGAGGAGAGTTCAGAGCACAATTCAAGGAGCATTCGGGAACGAGAATTACAGAGTCGTTGACAGTGCGGGAAAATTACTTTGACCATGGCTGAGAGTCTGCCGGCCCTGGGTGTGGGCTCCCTCAATGTCCGGGGCTTAAACTCCCCCACAAAACGATCCCTGGTTAGTAGGGAGTTCCGAAGAGCCAAGCTCGACATCCTCTTCTTGCAAGAGACCCATTGGCCCCTGGGGAGGGAGCCCAAATTGCGGGGTGGTGGGATTGGGGAGGTCTTCAGCGCCTCCCACAGGGGAAAGAAACGAGGAGTGGCTATACTACTAGCTAGAGGAGTCAACTTTGAAAAAGATACCACATTGAAAGACCCGGGGGGCCGCTTTCTGCTAGTCCGGGGAACCCTGCAGGGGGCCCCACTCACCCTAGCGGTCATTTACGGTCCAAACGAAGGCCAAGCACAGTTCTGGGAGGAGATGAGGGAAAAAATACAACTCTTTGTTCACGGCACGCTGGTGGTGGGTGGGGATTTTAACATGGTCCTGGACCCAATCCGGGACAGGAAGCGAACAGGCCCCCAGACCCTCAGGGCAGCGGATGAAATCATGGCCCGAACCTTCCAGAGGGTCAACTCAGAACTAGGCTTGGTGGACACGGTCCCAACCCCCAGAGCCGAGACCCCCTCCTTTACGTACTACTCAGCAATCCATACATCGTTTTCCAGGATAGACTACATCCTGGTGGACGAATCCTTGTCCCCATTTATATCTGGCTATGGGGTGGAGCCGGTCCCCTGGTCTGACCACGATCTAGTCAGGATTACTATAGCAAGGGAAGGGCTGAGTGAACGGGGGGGGAGATGGAAGTGTAATGACTTTCTTCTAAAAGACGATGTACTAGCGCAGGAGATACTTGAGGCCATCACCGAATTTTTTGAGTTTAACGACAACGGGGAGGTAGGCTTACACACCCTTTGGGACGCCTTCAAGGCCACCTTACGAGGAGTCCTGATCAAAATAGGATCCCGGGAAAAGAGGGTAAGGGCTACCCAGGAAAGGGACCTGAGGGAGAAAATTGCCCAATTCCAACAAGGGGGTTCCCCGGCGGAGCCCTTAGACTGTGACAGGATGGCCGCCCTGGCCGATTATAGGCTCCAGTTGAAGGAACTCCTACTCCAAAAAACCGAGAGAAGTCTCCAGCTGGTCAGACAGAGGTACTATGAGAAGGGGGACAGGGCGGACAGGATCCTGGCCTGGAAGCTGCGAGAGGTCCAGAAAAGCAAAATGGTGAGAGCGGTTAAAAATGAGGAGGGGAAACTAGGCCAGGATATACCCCACATAGGAGAGGCGTTCCGCAGATACTATGAGAAATTATACTCATCCGAATATAATGGGGATGAGGATGAAATTGAGGGGTTTTTAAACTCTATACAGATCCCGGCCCTTTCCAGGGAGATGGCAGAGGGTTGGAGGGCCCGGTGACCGAGGATGAGGTGGAGCGAGTGATTAGCGGCATGAAGGGGGGTACCTCCCCGGGTGAAGATGGTTACTCAGTCTCCTTCTACAAAAGGTTCCGTTCCACCCTGGCCCCGTACCTGGTAAAGGTGTTCAACGCAGTGCTGGAGGGAGGGTCTCTCCCGGACTCCATGATGGAGGCGATCATAGTGGTGCTCCCCAAGGAAGGTAGGGACCCCTCGGAGTGTGCCTCCTACCGCCCGATATCACTGTTGAATACTGATGTGAAGATTTTGGCTAAGGTGATTGGGAGGCGAATAGAGGGGGTCCTGCCGAAACTGGTCCACGGAGACCAAGTGGGTTTCATAGGAGGTCGTCAGGGTGCAGACAACATCCGAAAAACTATAGACTTGATCCACCATGCCCAGAGGGCTGATCTTAACGCGAGCGTCCTATCCTTGGACTCTGAAAAGGCGTTCGACAGGGTCGAATGGAGATTCATGGCACTCACCCTCCAGAGAATGGGCTTTGGACCACAGATACAGGACTGGGTGGCCGCTCTTTACAGGGCCCCGAAGGCGAGGGTTCAGGTGAATGGCAGGCTATCGGACCCGTTCTCCCTCTCGCGGGGAACCAGGCAGGGATGTCCGCTTTCCCCCCTGATCTACGTTCTAGCTATGGAACCCCTGGCCATCGCAGTCAGAGCTCACAGAGATATCAAGGGGATCGAGAGAGGCGAGGTGGAATTTAAGCTATCCCTCTTCGCAGATGACATCCTGGCCTACCTGGTGGACCCGCGGCGCTCGCTCCCCCCCCTCTTGTCTCTGTTGGCCGCATTTGGGCGCTTCTCGGGGCTCAAAATTAACACATCCAAATCGGTCCTCCTTCCCATGAGAACATTAGACCCGGGTCTGGACCCCCTGGACAGGTTGGAGGGGATAGCAGTGGGGAAGGCCGCTGTCCGTTACCTGGGTGTCCTCATCCCCAGGGACCTATCCAAACTCGCCCCTATTAATTACGATCCTGTGATGGCGGGGATTACGGCAGACCTGAGGAGATGGGGCTCCATGATCTTGTCCTGGTATGGCCGCATGACGGCAGTCAAGATGAACATTCTACCAAGGTTGTTGTATCTCTTTACCTCGCTTCCTGTGGTCGTCCCTGACCAAACCTTCAGGGTCCTCCAGAACGCGGTCCGTGAGTTTATATGGCAGGGTAGGACACCGAGAACCGCAAAAAATGTCCTGACTCTACCTAGGGAGGAGGGAGGGTTCGGGCTGCCAGATTTCCAACTCTACTATCGTGCCGCCCAGTTGAGGGTCCTCCTGGAACATATGAAAGAGGGGCTGGGCACATATTGGTCCTATCTGGAGGACATAGATGCCCATCCACTAAAGGTCCGGGACCTCCTATGGACCCCGCGGAAATTTATCCCGAATAGATTGAAGTCCCACCCAACATTAGGCGTTCTCTGGGCGATCTGGCGGGAGGGCCCCCAGACAGCACACTTAACGTCATGGCCGTCCCCGATGTCCTCTCTATGGAGCCAACCCCTCAAGTTGGGCAGTAGGGGGTTCCGCTGTGCACAGTCCTGGTCCGACTTGGGAATGGAATGGGCAGGGCAGATGTTCAGGGAAGGAGAATTCCTACCATACGAGGAACTGAGGGAAGCCCTTGGTCAGGGGTCACTATCCATTTTTGAATATCTCCGCTTGAAGGGCATCCTATGTGACCAGGCCTGGGGCCAAGACTTGAAAAGACAACTGTCCCCCTTTGAGAAGTTCCTTGATCCAGCATCCTCCAGGAAGGGGGCGGTTTCAGGGATATATAAAATTCTGAACACTGTTAATTTGGGAGAGAGGAGGCGGTTCCGCTCTTATTGGAACGAGCTGGCAGGGGAAGAGATCTCGGAGGATGCATGGTCCAGGATATTTAAAATAGCATTCCACGGGAATTTATTTACCGCTGACATGGAACACAATTTTAAAATCCTCCAAGGATGGCACAGAGACCCAGCAAAGTTGTCAAAAATGTTCCCCGGGGTGTCCCCAGCATGCCCAAGGGGCTGCGATCAGGAGGGTTCGAGGGCACACATGTGGTGGCACTGCCCGAAGGTACAGGCATATTGGGAGGAGGTAAGGGGCTGGATCGCTGAAATCTCTGAGGAAATGCTCCCCCAGAACCCTCTGACCATGCTGCTGGGCCTCCCCCCAGAGGACACGGACACATTGAGGTATCCAAGAATGTGGGAAACAATGCTACGAGCGGGTAGAGTTGCCCTCGCCCAAAAATGGAAGAGCCCAGAAACTCCCTCCAAGGTGGAATGGCTAAAGAAGGTCAAAAATATGTTCTTGATGGACAAACTGACGGCAATGGTGAACAATGTCCCGGCCTCCTTCCAGGCGTACTGGTACGGGGTGCAACAGACCTGGGGATGGGATGTCCATTGATCCGTAACGTGGAACTGGGAAAGGTGTGGGCGCCCATGGCCCGGGAATCGGCAGACGAACAACAACCATACGAGAAGTCAACGCTCACGCTCGCTTCTAAGCTCCAGACTAGAAAAGCTTGCAGCTCAAAGCCCCGATGTGGGGTTTTTGTTCTTTTGGGTTAGGGGGGTGGGACTGCATTGGGGTGGTGGGGGTGGGGGGGCAGAAGCCTTCGGGCCCGTCATTTGATTCCATGAGAATAAGCTTGATGCCCCACTGTTTGTCTAAGAAAATGTTAATAAAACCAAAGTTTAAAAAAAAAAAAATCACGGTAAAAAACCCAGCGAAAAAACATCCCGCGATGAAAGGACGTTGTACCGTTACCACATGTATGCAGTGTGTTTCCATACATGTTCTAGTTCTCATGTTACTAAATGCGTTCTGTATTATTGCGAGCGAGAGGTAACTCTGAATGCGGTAATATAGCAATGTTTCCAATGTGCAGATGCCGTATTTTTCAGGGCAAGTGCTTTTGGCCTGGATTTTATCTGCATCTACCACCCTTTGAATGCGCGTGTTGAAAATATTAAGTATTAACTAATTGTTCCACGTCTAATTACACATTGGTTCATTGCTGATGAGTTTTTACCGTGGTAGCCTTTTTTTCCAAAGAAATTTTATTAAGGAAATGTGCTGATGGATAATAATAATGTCCCAGCAATCAGAAACAAGAAAAAGCAGTGTACAAGGTAGAGGAGCAAATACCCCCCCCCCCAACGCACCTTCCATGTTCTCCCACTCCCGAAGCACCCAACCCACCTTTCCCCATTGCCCCAAAACGCTCAAGTGACCCAGTCCAAATACTCTACCAGGGCAAGTTCCCACAAGCATGTCCCCCCATCAGCGAAGACATCTGTAAATCACTCCTCCCCTAACAACTAAAAATAACTCGGGCTCGCCCAGATCCAAGACCTTCATCTGGGCAGGACACTTTACGCTACTATGTCTCTGGAGGATAGCTCAGGGTCAACACGCTCGCCTTAAACGCGAAATGAGGCGGAGCAACAATCCCTGGGTCCGTGCTTAGAAGCCTCTGGGTATTAAGCGTGTTATAACTGACCAATCCTAATCATACTATAATCTTTTGCCATGACATACAAAAGGGGTGCCAGACTTTGTGAAATCATCTATCAGTACCTTAAAGTGTCTTAGAAATCCTTTCCAGGCGTGGGACCTGCTATATTTTTTATAACAAATTTCAGCATCTGGAGCGTCCCCTCCGTTCCAGTAACTGAAGATGCACCGTTTATCAGCACACAGAAGGCATAAACAAGGGGGACACATATCCGTCAGGGTCACCCTTGATAGTTGCCCAAAGCAGCAGAAGATGGTTGTTTGGAACAAGAAAACCCATTATCCTTGGCATGTAATGCCATTGACATGTGAGTTTATACTGAATCTCGGCCAGCTGGACACTAGATAAAACCTTGGCTGTCCTTCGTCATATCACCTTCCAGACCGCCTCTGCTATCCGGGATCACAGCTCCCTTTCCCAGTTACATCTATACTTCTCCGGCTTAAAAATGGGTGGGCTTGTACAAGTTTATAGATCTTAGTAATTAGACTTTTCCTTCCCTCCACCGAAGTAGATGATTTCACAAAATCAGTCTTTGGTCTGGTAACCTCCTTTCGCAGAGAATTGTGCGGGCCCTCCTTTCGCAGAGAATTGTGCGGGTTCTAGGGTCTTATCTGCAAATGTTGAAGTCTGTCCTTCTTATGCACCCCAACGTCCTCCTTACAGGTATTGAATGATTAATGACCCCATTCTGAAATATATGTCCCATTCTTGTCCATCACCTGCTTTTAATCTATTCAAATACCCTCACAAACAGCCTCAGGGTCAAATCTGGGTTCTGAGGGATCAACCCATGCTGGACCGCCGCCACTATACCACAACTGATGAATTGTGATTTGTAATTGGATTGAATTGCAGGGAAGGATAACCATTTATCCCTTTTAAGCCGTAGGAAGCATGTCTCTTTGTTCCTGCCACAGACTTCTCCATGTGAACACACTGTTGCTCCTCTCCCACCTCATCCACTCAACCAGTATCCTAATTTGAGCTGAAATTTAGTTTTTTATTATATCTGGATATCCCAAACATCACAGGTTCTTTGGGTATGCTGATATCCGCCTATTTATCCTTGGCCTACCTCCTTTCAAAATGAACCCGAAAACCCTGCTCTGCGTGGTTATGACAACTCACTTTGGGAGAGCCTGGAGAAAGTAGAACACACATGGACAGACATTCATCTTAATAGCTGTGATCTAACCTAACCAGGAGACCGCTACTGCATGCCACTTGTTTAGATCCATCCTATCTGACCCCACGACCACAGGTAGCCCTGTAATGTGACGAGTACCTGGGAGTAGGAGAGACACCAAGTTATATTTTTGTATATACCTGCTATGGAGACACTTAGAATTCTCAGGGGGCACCGAGATATTGAGAATCTCTGATGTAGCCTCATTCTCCTTAAAGCCTGAAACTCTTGAAAATGGCAGGATATCCTGAGACTCTTCTGCCAAGGAGCTTGGCAGGTCGGTCACAGTGAGGATTATGTCATCTTCATTCAGACAAATTCTGTGGCAGTTCTTCAACAATGAAGCTCCAGAAAGCAAGATGTTAACCCTTACTTGTGCAGCGAAGGGCTCCATTGTACAAAGAAAAGGGTTGAGAGTGGGCAACCCTTTTTTGGTGCCCCTCCTGAAAGGCCACCATCAAGTACTACTCTCACCCTCTGGTTTTATAAGACGTAGGACCATCTGGAGAAACCACACTTTCACAACACAACTTGAAGGATGTTCCAGTCCACCTGGTCAAAGGCATTCTCCGCATTTAATGTAAGGAAATCTGCTTGTATTTTTGAGTGGTTGGACTTATCAACTAAGTGTAGGTGCCTTTTTATATTGGCAAATGTGTTCACAGTTAACAAACCTGAATTTATCGGAGTCAATCCACTCCGGAAGAATCTGTTTTATCATGTTTGTCAGCACTCTGTGTGTATTTTAGCAGCCATGTTCAAGAGCAAAATTGATCTATAGGACACGCACAGTTTGGGGTCTTTCCCCTGCTTGGGTATAAGCAAAAGCGCAGACTGGTACATGGATATTGGCAAGCCTCTCAACTGCCTAAAAGAATTGACCAGCCTCGTCGGAACTCGGCTATAGTGGCTTCATACATTTCATAAAAAGGCACTGTCCACCCATCTGGACCTGGCTCTTCCTCAGATTTAGCTGCCCTGTTACCCCCAGCACCTCTTCAACCTCCACCCATTCATCCAGCCCTTCCTGCTCAGCTGCATCGAGAGAAGGCTTTTGTACTAACACATGAAGCGTGTCGGCCATATACAACTTGTGGTGAAAGGTCCTGAGCGCCTCTCTGTTCTTTGCCTCCCCCACACCACCTCACCAGACTCCTTCTGGATAGAGTGAACGAACAAATGAGTTGCCTTGGTTTTCAGTGCTCTTACCAGCAAAGCTCTGGTTCTGTTACCGCATTCATGAAATAACCTCTTAGCTCGCAGCAGAGCTCCCTCGACCCTATTTGTTATCTAAGGATTGAATTGACATCTACCCGCTGTGAGCCTCCTATATGCATGCTTGGTCATACTTAATTTGTGCTGGGACTCAGCCTCCTCCACTTCCTTCTTGAGAAGGGTACTTCTCAATGCCCCTTGCATGCTTGGTCTCAGCCACCAACTTAATTAACTCCCACTGAAGGACCATTCTCATTGCGCTGCACTTGAATTGCATTGTTACCTCATCATTCACCTCCCAATATTCCTTTTTGTATTAAAATATGTGCTCCCTATTATCAGGGTGTCTGAGTAGCGATTCTTCCAATCGCCAAATGCCAATCCCTTGTCCACCGAGTTCTACTTCCACCAGTGGGGCATGCACTGACATTGCAATCATTCTCATCGTCACCCATTTGCCATTTTTGCACAACAAGGGGGGGGAGAAACAAAGAATCTATTTGAGAGTATGACCTATGAACTTGAGAGAGGCATATATGTCTCCTGTCCCAGAGTCCCTGACTACCAGGCATCAACGAGATACAACTAACTTCTCTGCTGGTACAATTTGCATCACATCGCCTAAGTCCCACCATACATGTATCATTGGGATCTTTCCTTTTCATTGCCCATGACTAAATTAAAATTCTGACTGCCCTCTGCTATAATATCTTAATAGAAATACCCAGAGAAAATGTTCCTGCCCTTGATTTAGTGGGTAAGAGTAGCTGCACTGAGTGTAGTGATCCAACTCTTCATCATTGCTGGTCATTACCTGTCATTGACCAAATCAGAGACTGGAAAGGGAAACATCTAATCAAACATGATGGCAATCCCTACTTTAACGGCATTTCTACCTGCATGTATGATATGCTAGGTTGTTTATAACGCGCTTAATGCCCTGAGGTTTCTAAGCACGGTCCTGGGGATCGAACCTGTGTTGCTCCATGTCTTCTTGCTTCCAAGGCGAGCACTTTGCCCCTGAGCTATCGTCCCGAGACATGTAGAATGTAGTTGAAACAGTAGGGTCCAATTCATGGAAAAGGGTGCATTTAGCCTGCATCGTCCGCGCGCCCAGGACGCCCCTGACACGCTCCATGCAAATCAAAAACAGCCAGAAACAGCCACCTCTGCATGCACACCGGGTGCACATACATGCAACCTCAAAACAGTGTGTGGGTTCCCACGCAAGGATTCCTGCAGGTCAGGAGGGACCCTTCGCAGGGTCCCCCATAACTGTTATCGGCACCCCGACAACATGCATACGATTTATCGTAACTTGGGTAAAACTCGCAAAGTCAGCGCTCAAAACTCCATAAACCAGCCAAGCACCCCACTAGGCAGCGTACACCCATCCCTGAGTCCGATCAGAACCCCGGATGCATGTACGCACCCCTAAATCCGACATGTAAAGTCACGTCCGTGCTGCGAAACCTATGCGGAAGTTTCCTTGCAAGGTATTTGCATGGGTATTTCGTAAGTGAGAAAGTGGTTGGCCACATCCATGAATACGCTTTGCCGTGCGCATTTGTGGGCATGCTATGGACTGCTTGTGGCCCATCCTTATAACGCCCACTTTTCCCCTTGTTCTTCCTAATTTTCCAAGTTCTCCCCCCTGCTCTGCCATGAATCGACAAACGGGATTATGCATGCTGTTTGGCGTGCAAGTTACCTATTCTCCACGCAAATAATTCCATGAATCGGGCTCATAGTATTTATGTTTTAGCCTGTGCTGGTCTGCCTTAACCAGGTGGGTCTTCTGTAAACAAACTACCTCACCTCCTAACTCTGTGAAAAGAATATGCCGTTAGCAGGGAAATGAGCCCCTTAATATTATGTGATCATATTTTAATCATCGGTGTGCCCTGTAGTTTCACTTTCCATGAATCCCCACAAACGTTTCCCCCAGCTGAGCCTGACCTATTAAACTACTACCATGGTCTTAAGTCTTGATGTGAAGACCTCCCTCCAGCCCATGCCCCCTCTGCCCCTCAGCTCCCCGGCTATTACCACCAGCCACATAACCCAGAGAAAACACCCTCCCCGTCTCCCCCAGAGCCACCCTTCCCATAATAGCCAAACCTTCAATAAAAAGTCAGGAAACAAAGTGGACCAAAACATCACTATTCTCGATGCAAGATCCCAGACAAACAGTGCATCAGTCACGTTATCGTCCAGTGGTGGGAACACTGAGCCATGCATGTCCACCGGGATCTCAGCCCCCCTTTTTCCCCACCTCTCCTTGCCATCTGAATATTATCCTAGCGGGTGGCATACTTAAAGCCCAATCCATCTCACCAAAATCATGCCTTAGTCCCCTGCAGATGTCAGTCCACCTACGCCCGCCCACCAGATTAGTAAAACAAAATGTTTGCAGATTTCAAAATCAGCAAGCAGCCCTAATAGGGACATTCCAAACAAACATTCCCACTAGACTACGACTAAGAAAGATCCTCACCCCTTGGAGTGGAGTGGGTGGAGAAACAACATTATAGCCGAGACTTTTCCTCTAAAGGCATCACAGTCATTTCATGGACTTGAGCCATCATGCCACCCTCATCATTTTCTCAGCACTCTTTTTCAGCCATTGCAACCTCAGTCCCTCCTCCAGAGCCTGTACAATGACCTCCTTGTTGCCAAATTTGAATTACAACTCCTGATTGGAAAAGTCATCAATACTTGACCCATGCCATGACAATTCTTCTACAACTGCCCTCATGCTGCATCTCTTTGCCAACGTTGCTTGGGATAGGTCATTGTACAGCTGCACTGTCTAAGATTACAATTTTCTTTTTTTTCTGAGCACCTGCAATTATCTTCTCTTTAGTCAAGTAGTGATGTTCTGATGTAACTTTACCAGGTCATTTCTCGAGGCTGCACCTGGTTCCTGGCACACCCTCCAAATTCTGCTCTCTGTCAATTCTTAATTCCAGTCCCTGCTCCTGATTGCCTAAAGTGGTGAACAGCTATTGAGCACACTCCTTTGTTCCCTGTAACTTTGAGCCTTCCTTTAGGTGCTTAATTTTGATATCCTCTAGTCTGGAGCTTTCTACAAATCCTCACACTTCTACTGGAGATCTTTCATGGTCATCTTTGGTGTTGCAGATGCAGAGGAAGAAGACGCCTCTGACTCTTGCATTGTTTTCTGAGTGTCTTCAACAGAGGACAGTCAATTGTCCAGGAGTCCTACTTCTTTCGTATTCTCCGAAATGGTTGCTGTTAGGTCATCTCTGAACAACTGTATCTCTACCCCCAGACGCAGAGACGTTTTTTATGGGAGGGCAAAAGGGGCACTTGCCCCACCTTGGAGGGGGCCCCACAAGGCTGCCTGATCTAAAGAAGTAAGATTCCTTTGTTCACCAGACTTAAATAGCACACATCAGGAAATTGTATGGCATGGTGCTGAGGCTTTAAACCTATTGCCTGTCTATTTTGTCAAGTACGATCTGCCTCCATCAATTCATCATGTATTGTTTTCTGTGTTCAGTGTGGTATATATAGTTTGTGTGTTCCTTTCGGAACAACTCCTGTAGCATTCTTTCTTTCCTGTGGGAATTATGTTGATCATGTGCAGTAGTCAAATTTTAAATGCATATTAGTAAATTGAGTGCCACAATAGTTCAGAAGTTAGCTCAGTGTGTTAAGCACTAATTGCAGAGATATGTGTTGCTATGCAAGATTAGAATAGCACATTCATGTAAGGCTGGCCTTTCCTTTCCTATGTCTGAAGTTTATAAATCTGCCTGTGTATGTACATGTACAAATTCAAGATTGTCACCTCTATGTCGTTGCGCAGCCCAACCGTAATTAAGCTAAAACACAAATACACTAGAACAATGTCAAACTAGCAATGCAACACGTTATGTAATTCAAAAGAGTCAACAGCCAGGGGGCTATTTGTGAAAGTTTTATGATTCAATATGAAACAGAACTGCCGATATGTGTTTCGACCCTAAACAACGGGTCCTTTTCAAGGCAAAACTGTTACAAATGCCAAATAGAAAATCACATAGTATCATTAATACATAATACATATGATTGACAGAACACAAAAAGTCAAAATGAAGCAATATTTAGTTCAAAATATACAAAGGAAGGGATGGGGCCAGAACCCATCAGGAGAAAACAATTGTGAAGAAAAGATATTAATACATATGAGAGAAAAACCATACAATACAAATGAAAATAACTTGTTGGCAATATGTAATAAAGAACGGTTTTACCATTGGATATCGAACATTCAAAAGCCAGAGTCCAAAGATGAGATATCCCAAAATTGAAACCATACAGAGGGAACAAAACATACAAAACAAACAATGAGCTAAATATCATAGTGTTACTCATAATACACTCTTTGCACATGTTGTGCCAAATGTAGTGGTGCCATGCATGAAACAAATTATATCTCTTAGAAGAGAAAGCAAAAGGAAAGGAGTGTATTGCCAGAATCCAAATTGTCCATTCCTTAGAAACCTGAAAAACTTGTTCATGCAGTGATCGCGAGTTCCCTGGGTACCAGATTCCCCAAAGGGTTAAAAAAGTGATTCAAAGAGGTTGGAGAAAGCAAATAGATTACCGTGTGATAAGGACAGTGTAAATCGTCAAAACTTGACAATGCGCATCCCGTAGTGGCGATACAAACGAAGGCAAATTCAAAGATTGCCTGTCCAACAGTAGTATAGCAAATATATGCTGCGTGGCAAGGATACGCTAGGTCAGAAAATATTCTGTGAAAAGAACCAAAACATGTATGTTTCTCTACAGAGGGTATCATAGCTAAAATTAAGTACATTAGCTATAATGAGGGATTTACCTTGATCATCAGTCGTTGGGGTTGTGATACACTGGGTCAATCCCAAATAAGAAGTTTTGATAGCGATTGCTGCAATTAATAAATAGGTACGCTATAACATGATCTGAGTGAACAAAATAGTCTGACACGAACGGGCTGACTAACGCGCCGCGTTCACACAAGACAGAGTTCATGTCTCCAAATATACTCGAGTGAGTTTGTACCTGCAAATACTGGGGTTAGATCCCTGGAAAAACTGTGTTGCAAGGTATGCGTGGTATTAGAGGTGCGCGGCTCATTGCTTCCACATATTACAGAAAAGGACCTATAAGCGCATCACGTGACAAGGGCACGTGTGCGCGGTTGGTCCAATTGTAATGCAGAAGTGGGTGGACATAAAATATGTCAACAAAACATATGGCACACTTTCGTGAGTTTGTTCTAGATAGGGTGTTACCATGTTAATTGTATTTTAAACCCAAGAGGTAAAAGCAAAGCTTTCTCTAATGTTGCATTATATTAATAAAGGATGATAGATTGAGAAAAACATTAAACTGCATGCCGTCAGTTAAATAGTGCACGCAGAAAAATTGGGGTATTAGAACACATGTATATATAGGTGGTGTTGAGACTCTAAGCTATAATTGCAGGAACAATAATGGTGCGTGATGGACAGCTGGGATGTGACAACCCCCTCCAAATAAAGTGTAACAGCAAAGTTTGTATATACGAAAAGATATATGCAGAATAGTTCATGCAAAGAGAGCAGAAAAGAATATTTGGTCATAAATGGCCACACACCAGTTAGATACAAAAATGAGTAATGAAGAATACTGCAAATGGGGGAGATATGGACCAACATTTACCAAGTCTCCTAAAGGAATACACTGAGTTCTGTATCAGTGTTAAGTGCCAAGCTGGTGCAACAGAGTTTAGCAATGGTTCGTGCCTCAAGCTGTCGTAGTAGCAGTTGACGATCCCCGCCTCTCAGGTGGGAATGCGCTTGTATTAGTCCAATGAACTTGAGGTCATTTACTGAATCCAATTGGTGATATTGTTGCCAATGCATGGCAAGTGGCAGTTTGGGATCTTGGCTCTTCAGACGGGAAAAATGCTCACGGATGCGGACTCGCAACTCTCTGATATTAGAACCTACATATACCTTCCGGCATACGCATAGTGTAGCATACACTATATATTTGTATTCACAGTTGATAAAGTCGGAAATCTGGATTGTGAGACCTTGGTGACATCTAAAGACATTTTGATTTAAAGAGAATCTGCAAAAATTGCATGAACCACACTTAAAAAAACCCACAGGTTTAGGCGGGAGCCATGTCAAGGACTCTTTGTGAGCAGGCTTCGGTTGTAGGAGCGAGGGGCAGAGTTGGTTGCGCAGAGTTTTATTGCGAGTAAAAATGAGTTTGGGTGTTGGGGAAATGTAAGGCTGTAGATCAGCATCAAGACCCAGCAAATGCCAATGCTTATTCAGTAGTTGGTAGAGCATGTTATTATCTTGTGAATATTTGTTAATAAACTGGACATTGTCAGATTGATAACTGTTAGGTTCCTTATGGGTAACCAAGATCGAGTCTCTGGTCATTCGGTTGATGCTGTCTAGCCCTTTGTTAATGGAGTGTTCCGTATAACTTTGTTCCAAGAGATTGTGTATGTACATGGTCTTGCAGCACAACAGGTGCTATTATTAGCAATGTACCTGCACCAGATAGGGGTTGCTATAAAATCAAACATGTCATCCTCATGGTGAAGGTCTAGAAATTGGTTTGTTCAGATGGGGTGTTGTAAAACCTAGGCAATCACCTCCAACGATGAGCATAAACTATTTGTCTAAGAGATTAATAAGTATCCATATTTGGAACCAAAGCATTCATGCTTGTATCCTGCATTTACCAGCACACAATACAGTGATCCTGGTCAAATCATCTAATATCTCGTACATTAATGTACTGTCTTCTGTTAAGTTTGCCTCCTCGCATGCTGGTGGCATCGTTTTCTCCTTTACTTGATCTTTCTTCTTATGTAGGCTATTTGAGTGGAATGGGTGGTAGACAGGAGGGAGCGGACCAGATAGTGCAGGACTCGGGCAAGCATATTTTAAAGTCTGCTCGCTTGACACACAAAAAACGGTTTGCATTTTTGTAAAGGTGAAAGGTTTTTCTGCACGTTTATAAATGACAATTTCACAAGCCAGTGTTTTGGAACAATGTAAAGCTATAAAATACAAAAGACCAACCCATATTAAATCTTTTAAATCACACTGATTGGTATGCTGGTACATATATACTTCTCTTGATGATGGAGAGAATGAAGCTAGAATCATTATGTGTTACCCCTTCTATAATATTTTGTTTTTCACAATTGTCATGTTTGGTAATGTGATTGGTGTACTTTCCAAGTCAGTTTTATAAAACAAGATTATTTTAGTTTATGGTAAGAATTGGTAATGAAAGTGTTCAAATGCAGAAATGGCCATATCCCAGATTCATCCCTTAACCAGTGTGTGTCATGCTGGGCATCTAATTTAATCTTGTATTGCCCAGCCTCTCGAAATTGCCAGTCCCTAAACCTTTCAAAAGTGTCAGCCCTTTAGAGAGATTTCCTTCTCAGGGTATGATCTTCAAAACCGCCTCACTCATGGTTTCACTGGTTATAATGTTGCTTGCACTATAATAGTGAGCATTGATATATTGCACAACACAGGCACTTTATTCTTTTGATCACCAATGGCAACACTATTTGAAAACCATGTCCTACTTCCAACCTCAGTCTGTCAGGATCCAGACATCTTGTGGTATCTCCTCATCTGCATCCACTATCCATGCTATGGTAGGTGTAGCTTTCTCCTTCCTACCAATTGGTCTCCTCTATCCATGCTTGAGCACGTTTGCATTCTGAGAGGCAGCAAATGTGAGTTCTCTGTCTATTCTGGGTTACATGGACCTTTTACATACAGTCCTGCATTAATACTACAGGTTGCATACCTTCCTGGATTCTATTGATAAAAAGTCTCCTGAATGTATGCTAGAACAGAAGTAACCTCTTCGTAGACTGATAATACTGGCCTTCAAATGGTACATGTTTATCATTCTGATTAGAGCAAGAATGAAGAGGGTAAGGGGACTTAAAGGGAGTAAACATCTTTATTTTTAATGCTGTGAGGCCGCATATCAACCTATGGGTTGTGATTATGGCGGGCGAGGGGCGGGGCAGATATTCTTGATCACTTAATTCCTTTGGTTTGGTGGAGGAGGGGCCCAAAGATGTCGGTGCCCAGGGCCCTAAAAGTGCTTAAAATGGCCCTGCCCAGACGGGACTTAAAGTCATCTTGCAGGGCCCATATGGAGGTTTCAATAGCTGGTCCGATAGCACAGTGAGTAGAACGCTTGCTATGACATCTGTGCAAAGCCTTCTGACGCGAATCCCGGCAGGGCCAAACTCAGCCTTTCATCCTTCCAAAGTTGATAAATGAGCACCTCACACCATGGGTAATAATAAGCAGTGCTCAGATGCCTAAGGGTTTGTAGCGCTATATAAATGCTAAATTATTTTTATTCAAAATCCTGTCTTGTTGAGGGAATCTTTCATCTTGACCATACTGTTTGGCTCCTTCAACGCAGTACTGGAGGGTCCTGGCTTCAACTCCGGAGTGACAATCATCAGGGGATGCCTACTGTTCCAATATTCTTAGCTCTCTTTGGGGGAATGAACTGGTTTTCCCCAGCACAGAGCCAGAGAGGAGGGGGGGCAGATGCGGGGGCAGGGGAGAGGCACAGGCTCACCACAGCTACTGTTGACAGCTATGGCCTCTGACTAAAGCACATTGTATCTCAAGAGACTGCTCACATGGTAAGTCTGAGGGAGAGAATCGGGAGTAACCGGGCCACCGATCTTCCCCATCCCCGGCCTTCAGTAGGCAGTCGTTGAGCCCAGAGCAACGTATTCAGCGCTGTAGTGGCATCCCCTTTCTTCCTGCAGGTTATCTCAACAGAAGGATCCAAAAGAGGTATCTGCATCCACGGGGCTGGGTCATCATGCCTCCAATGCACTGAGGCGCAGCAGATCCTCTCCGCAGGAATGACCCACCATGACGGTGCCTCATTCTGTGTTTCCCTGGCATCCCCTCCAGCTCTGCTCACTTGCCTGGCCTTCATAACATATCCAGTTCCTGGTCCTGTGGGCAATTTATTTGCCTGGAGACCTAGTCGAGCAGCCACCGCATTAACCGCTCGCATGTACAGGCTGGCAGCCACAGCTCTCCTTTCCTCTCATCTTCTCTCCGCTGTGTGCGCCGACGCCATATTTCCTTCAGTGGCTGATCGCATAGCCACAGTGTTTGGTCCACACATTCAACAACCCCTTAGACGACATCTGCCACCCCTTCCTCACCAGGTACCTCTTGAGGCGGCATCTCATCAGGGAGGCCACATCTGCCCGTTCTTCACTGCCTGCCCGACGGGGGGGTGGGGGGATTCCAGGCGGCAAGTGCAGGATCTCACAGAGATCACTCCTGCCGTGCCGCCATCTTGGTTCCTCCCCCACGTCAGTTGTACTACTTTTGCTTACACTCAGAATAAGGGTGCAAGCTGGCCATCCTGCACACTTCACTTTTGAGTACGCCACTGCACCTTCCTCTCTCCTACAAGATTGTAGGTGTCCAATTTATAAGTGGTAGCCTTTTCGTAAATCTCTGATTTGACCCTAATTTTCTCACCATAACCACTTCCTTTTTATTCTTGATGCAGTGGCAGGATAAGGAAAGTGGGTGAATTCTAAATTTGTAAGGTTTTATCCGAACAAGTAGCTCTGGGGTTCTACATTTTTAAGGTTTTATTGGTACTAGCAGCTCCAGGTCAGGTGCATGGCTGTCTAAAAGTTTTAAGTGATCCTGCCAGTAGAGTAACTTTGCTGAAAATGATGGAGGGGACATGACATTCTGAAGAAAAGGTGCCCCAGCCAAATGAATGAGGACAAAATGGTGTGCCATTAAAGTTGGGGGGGGGCGGGTGCAAGTACCACAGTCCCCCCTAACATTACGCCCATGGATCCTGAAGCCTATTACATCGCCTGATCCCAAAACACAAACCTGCATGCCTTAGACAGAGACCACCTCTGACCACGGATGAGAAAACTTGATTGACCTAAAATGTAATTGAACGATATTTACTTCAACATTGGCCTCGCATGCAAACGGTAAATGGCCAATATCCCTCCTAGTTTCTGAAGAGACACACTAGGCTGATGTAATTGTAATTGTTTATATGTAAAGCGCTTATACACAAGTGAAGTGCTTCAAAACGTAAAGGACTTCCAAATAGGCAACAATGTTTGTATTTAAAAAGTAGGGCAACATCTCCCAAAAATCCTAAATTGGGAGAGGGGAAAATAGAGGAAACTGGGAATGCTAATAGTTGTGATAGCTACGAAGCCAGTTTAAATGATCGCTAAACATTCAACAAAACACAATGCGCCCCCCCCTCTCCTCCTCCATGCCCATCCTCCAGGCTCGAATTCTGCACCTCTACACCCATTAGTGTTTTTTTCAATGTTAGTTGATTGTTTCTATTGAATTGCAATGAGTGAACTTTGGGGTGTTGGCAGCATTACTGGTTATTGCAAGGATGCCATTCAGCTTTCTGACCTATTAGCATCTTTTTAAGTTTGCCCTGATGCCGTTTGCTTTCCGGGCGCTTTTTGAACCCAGGGCACAAAACACTTTGGGCTCTTGCACACTCCTCACAAAGGCCTTTCTGATATGCATGGCAAGGTATGTTCACTTTTGGTGCTTACATCGCTATTTTTCTTCTTATCTAGGTCTGGCCAGCAAAGTCACCCATCGCACCGCATCTTTCTGTCTTTGCATGCTGAGTGTGTGCTCCCGCCAATCAGAGTGCAGGGGACGCAGGCGGTAACTGCTGGTCCATGCCCGCCTTCTCTTGATTACTGCACTGCCCTCTTTTTTTCACCAGGACACAAGCATCCACAGACACTAAAGAAATAGCAAGGCATGGCAGATCATCTGCCTTGCTTTCAATGAGCCCCGCCTCTTTTTGTGGAGCAAATAACAGATCTTTATCCAAGCACAGTGAGCACATATCGTTAGAATATGCCCACCCTCTGGGATTCTTTCGTAGATGGGTGGAGACATTCCCTTGCTTTCGGGAGGATGCCAAGCATGGAACATCCTTAATTTGGGGAGTGGATATAGCATATGTTCTGCAATCAAGCATAGAAGCATCTCATTGTTTTGATTTTGCACAGCCTAAGGAATGCGCAGATATTTTCACTCTTTGTTGGCTGTCCAGAAGGTCTTCCTAGAATGAGCGTTTTGATTTTTGGAACAAGATGTAGAAAAGCTGAAAATGCCTTGATTACTCCCTAAGAGAGTAGCATGGCAATGCGAGAAATGAACACAATAATATCTATACTTCATGGATATCGTAAATCTCCTCTTTCTCCCTCTTTCATCCCAAATCCCTGACTGCCTCGGCGCAGTTCGACGCCATATGGCCCTAAACATAGGCCAAACCCAAGAGCCTCTACTTCCCTTCATCCATAGTGCCTAGACCAATATGTATCCTGACTATCTCATTCCCCCAGATGCCAGCATTCCAACTGATACTGGCGACCTACAAGGGAGGCCAATCCCAAGATCCTTTACTTCCATTCTTCCATAGCGCCTAGACAAATATATGTCCTGCCCCATCTCATTCCATTAGAACCCATCAATCCCACTGACACCAGCGCCCTAGAAGCGAGGCGAAACCCAAGAGCCTCTACTTACATTCTTCCATAGCGCCTAGACCAATACATATCCTGCCCATCTCAATCCCCTAGGTGCCATCAATCCCACTAATACCAGCGCCCTAGAAGCGAGGCGAAACCCAAGAGCCTCTACTTACATTCTTCCATAGCGCCTAGACCAATACATATCCTGCCCATCTCAATCCCCTAGATGCCATCAATCCCACTGATGCCAGCGCCCTAGGACTCCCATTGAAGCATAATGGGCTCCTGCATCTTCATTACTCTGGCTGTAACTGCAGCAAAGCCTAATGCTTCTCTGCATATGTGGTAAAGGAGCTCTGCCAACATTACCCACTCACTGCCAAATGCCTAATCAAATTGCCAGCCATCGCTAAACTGCACTGGACGTCTTCTACATCTTCCTCCAAAGTCTCTGCACTACTCCTGCCTACCGCTTGGCAAAGTTCTCATATCCCCCATCCTCTTGCTCTTCAACCTCCTGCACTCCACCCGATATCCAGCAGCTGCTAGTAAACTAACTGGCAAAGTCCTTAATAAACGTCTTATTCTGGTCTCCAAACCTTGCCACTTCCCTTTCTACATCATTCACTGAACATTGTGTTCCCAGGCCCCCCACTAAACACCCACTCACATGCTCCTTTCCTAGCCTTAATTCTTTGGATCAACTTTCAGCACCACCCGGAAATGTGCCCACTTTCACCCGAAAGCCCCACCCCTTCTTTTGCGCTTTCCAAGCCTCCTGAAAAACCAGCCTGAAGGTGACCAACTCCATCACCTTCAACAAAGGAATGCAAAGCCAAGTAAAGGTATGCAGTAGGCATATTCTCCAGGCAAAACAAAACTTGTGTCATTCCCAGGCATCCTAGGTACACTGACCAGTCATCCTTGCCTTGGACATTGGAGACTAGTTAAGTCCTCTTTCCCTATAGAGGCTAAAATATTGAAATTACTATTTTTGTCCTTGCTGCTGTTCTTCAATCAAGTGCCTATTGTGTATGTCACTACTGCAGTACAATTCCCAGTTATTCAGGCCGCTTAGGGTAGCTAATCATCCTCTATTTACTGTTTTCCCTGTGGGAGTCTGTGGTATCCACAGGGTTCGCTGTATTTTTATTCAGGACTGTTAGTTTGGTAGAGCCTTGCTTGGGGAGTCATTTCATTTTAGTACTTACTGTTTTCTGGTTGTTTGGATGCTTCCGCTGTTGACCTACCTGTCTTGGGAATATTGCAGGGCATAGAAAGCATGCCATCTATTTGTCTCTTTTTCACAGTATTATTGGAACAATTCTGAGCCAATTTGTGGTACAAGTTTGGGCACAGCGCATATACGTCTTTGCTTCGTCTTGTAATTCTTTTGGCCAGAAATGTGTCACACCAATCTTTTGCAGTGTGCCAGCTAGACCCCCTAAAAGATTGCCCTGGCTCAAAGACCCCAAAACAAAAGTAAGCCATTTTGTTTGCATGTTTCTGTTTTCCCAGGCTTCAATGGGCTCTTTAAAAATGTCTTGATTTAGACCCATACCCCTAATTTCCTACTATATGATGCATCCTGTTATTCCTGCAGGAGTCCTTTTACTTCTTTTTACTCTCTGCATATTACCATCTTTTCTTGTTAATGCATTCTTATATGTTATGTCAGCATCCTAGTGATGGCTCATGTCCAATCGGATTGCTCAGAACTGTGCTTGATGGCATAAGTCCCCGTTCTGAGTTTCTCTGTTGGATCCCTCCCACTCTCATCCCGCTTTGCATTTCTCTGTGAATAAAACGCAAACTTACCTTGTTAACTTCTTCCACCACACGTGGCCCAATACCACACCTCTTCCTCCTCACCTCCGCCACCGTGAAATAGAAACGGAGCTTATTCTAGAACACCCTTTCCCATAGGAGCCACATTTTATTTCTCTTTTTTTCTTTTTAGTAAACAGATTTACACTACACATGAGAGCTTGATTTTCAAGAAGAAACCAACATGGAATCCTGAGACAGGTGCTCATAGCAATTATACACCCAGGCTGCTCCGCGTGGTGAAAGTGCTGCTACAGGCATGTCATTTACCCCTGTGGTCTCCCTTGCTACCCCTAAGAAAAATGTATTTTTTTAAAAAAAAGGTTTTTTATTTAATTATTTTTATTTGCGGCTCCTGGGCTGTGGCCAGCAGCATGTGGCTCTTTGTTTCTGGAGTGGCTGGTTTTCTGGTAGCTATAGCCGGTAAGATAGCTCAATGGGTAGAGCGCTCGCTACTGCAATGTGTGTGATCTGCAGTTTGCAGATTTGACTCCCGGCAAGGTTAACTCAGTCTTTCTTCCTGCAGAGGTTGATAAATGAGTACCAACACAGGTTGGGTGATAATGTACGTAGATTTGTTCTATATCAAGCGCTTAAGCGTAAACCCTACATAATAACACATCATTATCACTTGGACGTCTGCTTGCATTCACAGTAATTTGGTAATATGGTCCTATACACACTGATATTAATGATACATTTGGTGATCAATTCTTGTATGCATTATCACTTTACAGTGATACTGTAACCATATTTTTCATAGTGTACTTAGAAACAATGCTATGTGATGCCACTTCCTGTTTTGTCAAGGGGTAAAAGGTTGTGTTCCATCACTTCCTGTGATGTCACTTCTGGCAGGGGTCAGATGATATTACTTCCTGTGATGTCATCAGACGTCAACAGTCATATGGTGTTACTTTCGCTACCCCTGGCATTTTGGTGAAATGACGTACCTGATGTGCTAGAGTGGTTTTCTGTGGGCAAGTACCCTCTGCTTCCTCCTGCGACTGCGTCCTCAGGTGGTATTGCTTATTGTAATTGTAATTGGTTACAGAGGTTTCTAAGCGCGGACCCGGGGATCGAACCTGTGTTGCCTTCCAAGGCAAGCACTTTGCCCCTGAGCTATCCTCCCGAGACAATAAAAGGAGCACTTTTTTCTGGAGCTCATGTTCTTTCACATGAACTGTGTGGAACTCTGTGTGTTGTTTCTCACAGCCGCTCTTGCCAGGATAGGTTCTGAGCCCAGGCATAGACCCCAGGGTAGAGTAGCAAGTACTTGGCAGGGTTTGGCTGTTGTGGAAATGCAGATGCACTCCTTTCAAGACTTTGCTATCCCGCCCACGCCTTTTAGGGCACTACTTCCTCACAGGCGATCCGTGCACGTGTCTGTGAGCACGCGCACATTGCTACATGAGCAATATGTGGTCTAAGGCTCAGCGCCAGGATACCCCCGGGTGATAGTGCGCTATACAAATAAACATACCATAACGTCTGTGCACATCTGCGTGTAGCTGAATTGCTTGAGCAGATAGGTCTGAGGATAGATCACTGGGAACCAATCATTTGCGGGGTTGTGGACTTAGCTGTAAGTTTGAGTTGTCTCCCGTGCGCTTATAATGGTATGAGTATGCTAGTGCACAGGTGCATTTTGATTTGCCGCTTTGACAGACACTATGTGCATGCATTTATGTGTATGTTCAGGTGTAGTAGAGAATTTCAGAAGGGGTTGCAGTGAGATGTGTGTGTGTGTGTGTTTATGGCACGTGGCCTGATCTGCCAGTGGTTTGTTTGTTTGTTTATTTATTTATTGTGCGCGCCGGACCCTGAGGTAGCAGGGCGCATGTGACAAGAGGGCTTACAGCTTAGTTACAGACGTTACAAGTTTGCAGAAGTTACAAGTTTACAGAACATGGTAGAACAGTTTTATTGGCTCCACAGGATGAGGGTTAGGCAATAGAGTACAAGTACAAGCGGTATGCTGACAACAAGTCAGCAGACTGACGTAACAAGATAGCAAATCTATATCAGGTACAATACATGCGGTAGGTGCGTGGGGAGAATGAGGGTTACATAGCATTCTCAGTGAGCCATTTTATTGTGTTCCTTCTGAATTTGTTGAACGTTAGGTCAGATCTAAGTGCGTGAGGTAGGGAGTTCCACAATTAAGCTGCCCTAACTGGGAAGCTGGACCCTCCAATAGTGGACAGTTTAAATATGGGCACTAGAAGGCAGTTGGGGCTGGTTATTCTTGTTGGTCTGGTAGACTTTTTTCTAGTAAATCGTTCTGTTAAGTAGCTAGGGGCTTTGTTGTTTAAGCATTTGTGGATGAGGGAGGCAGATTTGAGGTTGATTTTTTTCTTGGGTAGAGAGCCATTTATGTTTCCGTCTTAATTCAGAAATATGTACTCTTCTGGGAATACTTAGGGCCGCTCTAAGTGCATTATTTTGGAGCACTTGTGTTCTGTAGATGGTTTGTTTAGATGCCCCTATGTAGAGGGAATTACAATAATCTAATTTTGAGAGGATAAGGGCTCTGGATAAGATTAGGCAACTGTCATCTGATAGGAATTGTTTCCCGGCTCAAATTAATTTACATGTATAGGCCGTGGATGAGGCCAATGAGTTTACCTGTTTGGTAAAGGATAAGGTCGATAGAAACCTAGTGTTTTTACTTCTCCGGCGACCTTGATGGTGTTCCCATCGATGATGAATGCTGAATAATTAGGGTTGAATTTAGCGATGCGAGCTCACGGTGTTCCACTTGTTGTGTGTGTTCACATTATCCAGGCGTATGAGTAAATGTGTTCATCAGTGGTCTGCGTGTTAGATGCATGCATCGGTGGTCTCCCTGTGTGTGTCTTCACCTGTGTGTGCATGCGCAGGCATTCTTTACTTTGCTCACTTTGGTTGAGTGTATGTGGTGCAGTGTCTGTTTTTGGGAGCAGCTGTGTTTTGTGTTTTCTGTGCAGAGTCCACTCTCTTGGCCTATCTTCTCTGCCTGTCCACACTTGTCCGTCATCCAGGCATCTGAGATGCAAAATGGAAAGGAGCATCTGTGGTTGCACGGGAGCCAACGCGTGATATAACCTAGTGCATTTTCGAGCACTAAAACAGTCAATACAAATTGCACAGAAAATGGAAAACCTTGTACAACTCAGGGCACAGTGACAGAGTGGAGAGTAATCAGAATGCAATGCCTTTGGAAAGCCAAGTAACTGCTATTATGATCAAACGGTTATGCAGCCGTTTGCCTATTTGGATATTGGATGGCAGTGAGGCGGAGTGTCTGGAGCCAGCCAATTGGCCAGTGTGTCACCATGCTTCTCAATCCTAGATTTCTCCACTCCTCATTGATCCTGCTACCTGCCCACGCTGTGACCCCTCTCTAGGTCCACTTATTGCAGTCACCCATCAATAGATTCACAGAGGGTGGCAACCAATCGAGAGGAGCAATATCCTAAGGGGACTTTGGACCATCTTAGGGTATTTTTCCTCATGAATCGTGTATATTTTCTCTCAGAGGGATTCTGGAAAAGATCAGGTCAAAGGGACAACCTTTCTTCATGCTACATCTCTGTTGAGAACAAATGTAGGTGAGTGTGACCTTTTGTTCTGCGCATATTTTTCATTGAGTTTCCTTTTTTGGTGAGTTTATGGTGGAAACCATGTTCTTATGAATGGCTGCCTGAAACAGACAGATCCAATGCAGCTGGGCCACGCGCCACTCTACCTTCCTGAGCATAATCCTCAAACCTATCCAGGCAGGTGCGAGGGAAGTTCCCCCTTCAAGCTTTTGAAATCTGTGACCCTCTGCGGAGAGATTTGCAAACATAGGTGAGATGTGTGGGAAATGAGACAAAGCAAGACACAGACTCTGTTCCGCACCTCGGTTAGCGGCTGCCGTTTGTAAGACAAAGAATCGAGTCCGGGAGGCGCAGTATGTGAAGGGGAAGAGAAACAAAGATCATCTAAGACACAAAAGGTCAGGCAAACAACCTGGAAGTAGAACCCCGGGTTCACTGGAGCATTGCTATATTATGTTATAGAGTGTGAGGCTGAATTAGCTCCAGGTGGGCAGTTCATGGTTTGTGGGTGCTATGAGAGAGTTTGTTGGCATGCGCGTGAATGAATGCGATGTGGGGCTGTGTCTGGGTTTGTCAGCTAATGTGCCAAGTTCTGTTCAGAACTATGGAAGACTCTTCTAGGGACCATGTGACAGTCATTTGGGGACTTTTTGGGAATCTATGCAGGGATGTGATAAGATTCTTTGGGTGGACCTGTTCTGGGCTGGGCGATGATGTGTTAGCACTTAGGCCAAGATTCCTTCAGAACCATATGACGCTCAATTGGGGGGATAAGTGATGGCATATTCTGGCCAGTTTGAGACTCTTTAGAGAGATTCTCCAGGGTAATTTGTTTCTCCTTAATGAGGGTGTGTTGGGCTGGAATGAAGGAGCGTAATTCACTGAGCTAACACATTTGAGCATTTAGCCGTGTACGTTTATGCTTGAGACGGTTGTTCGGGGGTTGCCCGCAGTTGGAGAAGCAGTAGAGTCTTATGATCCTCCAACAGATTACTCTGGTCTTTTCTAAAAAAAAAAAGTGGGATCTCGGGTGCAGCATAGTTACATGGGAAGGCAGTTGCACATGTTCGCTGTACATGTGGAGCATTATTTCAAGGTGTAACCTATCCCTGCTTAATATTTTTCCAGCGGATCGAGAGCTAGTCATAATATCGATAAGATATTTGGATGTGTTTTTGGTAGACAGCCTTGTAGGTTAGATATTCCATCTTGAACACACCGCGCGTCATCTAGGTAGCCGCGCTGCGATATCAGGCTAGGGTGGCGCGGTCCTATCCGTGCGTGTCTGGGATCATTCGCACTGCTGCACGCTGGACTGCTTTTGACACGGCCAGTCTGATTTGGGGTTGCTAGCTACATGCAAGAGCATGTTTGGGGCGGTGCGAGGGCTGGCTGCGGAGTAGTATGTGACATTGTTTTATGGGTTACGCGACACTCTCTTTAGAGCAATTTAGTGGCTAATAGAATTCCTTTGGAATAGACTTTTTTTTTTATGAAAGCCCAGTTTGAACAAGATCACTTTATTTATTATAAAATGATGATATATTTGATCAGGCTGAATCAGACACATTATGTAACCCTAGCTATTGATCACCGAACTGTTGCCGCCATTTCCTACACTGGGAAAACCAAGTTATGATCTGATGTCTTTTAAACCTCATCCATATGAAATGCACTGAATGTTCGTTAATATTTTTGAAGATATTTTTTCAAATGCCCTTATTTTGAACAGGAAAAAGAAAACCTTTGCAGAGGGGCGGTGGGCATCAAACGTCAGAACTGATATGACACGCATATTGCGTTTTATTTTAGGTTGCATTTGTTAACTCGACTTCTGAGGGCTACAAAAAGCCTCTTTCTAATCACTCTCTTTCGCCGCGTGGTAACAGGCCTGAACTGGTTGGGGAGAGGAAATGGTTCAGGAGCACATTATGTATGTATTTAGTCTTAAAACGGAAAAGCCTTTAGGCGAGTGCAGAAGAAAATAAATGGAACTCGCGCACGCAGGCCTTCATGCATGAAAAATGCATGCAGAATCTGGGTTCAGCAAAGGACACTGGGAAGATGAAAGGATGGGTACTCAAATATTAAGCAACACATTTAGTTTAGCCTAAATAGTCCCTCTTTTGCACACCGAGAAATGTGTTCAGAAAAAAAATCATCTTCAAATGGAATAAATCGAAAAAGGCCGGCCTTTGGGTATGAGTCATTGCAATGACTAAATGTTTATCCAAGCCTGGCCCCGCTGACACAACTAATGAGATTTTCCAGCTGTCACTGACTATCATTGTGACAGCTCTAATGAAATGCTGATGCAGTGGTTACTTGCTAATAGCTGGAAGGCAGGATCAACTTCTGGAAAACTTGGGCAGGTGCACCGCCTCCCCACACAGTATGGCAACAATGGAGATTTTTAGCACGCTTCCTTCTCCTTCTGCGGCGTCGAAAGAGCTTCCTTGACACAGGAGTCTCAGGCAGAATCTTCTCTAACCGACCGGCGGAACTGTGCCTGATGGTCTTAATAAGGAGGTTGAGCACCAGTCGGATTGCGCGGCACGCTGCTGCGCCATCTCTGGTGCAGTGCAGTCTAAGCACCGCTCTGCAAAAGAAAGGAGGCCCAATTAGGGAAGTCAAATGATCTGAACTCTGGCCGCTACTCTTGAATCTTGACCTAAACTGGCACACAAAGCCAATTATTCACTGTTCCGAGTCACCCCGCACTGTCACTTTCCGGCTCATTATTTGAATAAAATACAGTCCTGAGTATATTTTTGTCTACCTTGGTCACAGCAAAACTTTACTTTTCGGTTCACCACCGAAGCTATTACCTGGGGTTTTCTGAAATGCCTAGGGTTTAAGAAGCAGATAGGGCCCGGCTTTTGGCTTTATACATTTTTTTTCTTTAATCAAAAGGTCGCTTGCTTTCCTAAAGTGAGTACACTAAGGGAATTCAACCGTGCAACTCAGATCAGCTGCAAAGAGGTATTCTGCCGAAGTTCTGCAAAATTACAGGTTTTTTGCTCCGTTGAGCACTTTTGGGTTTATCCATCAGAAACACAGATCTTAAAGCTTGCGCTCCTCACCTGCTAATTCAGACACACAAGTGGTTAAGTGCAGAAATGTGCACCTGGAAAAATTTAATTCATACTCTCCCTTCATGGTAATTTCCTATATTTAGGTTCTTGTGTTTTAACTTCATAAATTGGTTGAAAAAAATAAAAACATGGGACGGAAAAACATGACAGGGATTTGATCACTTTTGTAAACCTTGTGTGTGTGTGTGTGTGTGTGTAGAATTTAGGTTATGGAAAATACTATTATAATACGCAAAAAAGGTCTAGTTGACTTGTAATTGATAAGGGGGTGATTAGAATGTCATGAAAAACATACACCCACCAAGTAACAGCAAAATCAAAATTGGACTTACCTTGTAACCCAGAGACACAGGACGCAGATAGTTAAGTACCACAAGTAATACAACCTCAAGATGCCTCAAGTTGCTTACATAAAATAAAAAACGACATTTATTTAGAAACTGGTTAATGCACAATATTTCGAGATGCCTTCACAATTTATATCCCACAATTCTGAGAGAGGGGTTCATCACACTTTTGATGACTAATGCCCACTTTGTAATTGTCAGGTGCATACAGCCCGGTCAGTATGGGACGCGAGCCCAGGTCTGAAATTCCTTCCATATCCCCCTCTGTATTTCCCGCTGTGTTCACCTCTGGACTGAGAAGAACCGGCACAGAAAAGGGAAGACTTCTGCACCCACTGCTACCATGGCTTCCCCTCATGTAACTGTTTAAGGTTCTCAAAATAAACTAAACATGTATTAAAAGAAAAATCGATTATCCTTTGTAGTGCACGCCCCTTTTCCTCTGGCCCCTCCCTGGATCAAGAGTGCCACAGCCAAAGGCATCTGGGTCCCTTGGATTGGGTAGGCGTTCCCCATCCTCCTGCCCCTTCTGCCCCCCACAATTTACACTGTATTGATACATCCTGTGCTGGATCACATACATTGAGCCGATGATGGGATTTTGCATCAGCAGCGGGCAATTAGCAATACTATTTGCATTGACCACAAAGGTGCAAAATGTGGTTCTTGCACTCGCCAAGACTGTGCTGATGCCATTTTTGCACTGGGAAGACGGTGCAAATGTCACTTCCGGATTGGCAGTCAGATGGACAATATTGCCTACCGTCCAGGCTAAATCGTTGGCCATTGTTGCCCTTCGTCTGATCCTACTGCCTATGGGCTAAACGGGACCACTTGTGTATTTTATGTTAGGTTAAAGGTTCTTATGCCGCGCACTGTTGCCACCTGCGCGGTCTCTTGGCTCTCTGGAGGATCTGTAATGCAAGGAGGGCTGCGGGTATCTTAGTAGGATTGAGCGGGAAAAAGAGCAAGAGAGCTGTGATGTGCCGGTGGCAGCTTCAGTTTGGATTCACCGGTCACTGAGCGTAGGTGTGTTTTTCGGTAGGTGTCCGCATTGTGGTGTTGGGTCAGGCTATGTGTGGTTTGATTCGTTGTTTTGTCTAGAATGAATACACACGTTCCGCAGGCACTCAAAGGGTTAATGTTCGCTATCAAGCATTCTGCTTCGAATCAGGCCATTTTCCAAGGCAGTTTTGTATAAAAATAAGCACACCTGATGATAGCTTCTGGTGTAAGATTATTATTGCTGCCACTGTTTTTGTGGATTCCTAGCAGTGTAATTACGATTCCTCCATTGAAGGGTACTCAGTGTATTGACCCCAGAAGGATAAGCAAACTTAGATGATGCTTCTAGGGTTTGAACCTGTGACCCGTATTGTAAACACAGATCTCCACAGCACACGTGTAACCCAACGAGCTATCTTCCCTGCAGGTGAACGTGCCCTGTGAAGGCCTGACCAGCTAGTAACTAGCCATTAGTTTGCAACAATGATTGAACAAGGTAGATGCTGCAAAGACTACGCTTTACAGCGGGTTCTTTAGTCATGGAAAGGAAGCGCTATCGGATTGTTTTGTCTTGGTTGAGGCAGCCCCTTGCCTGTTGAGAAATGGTGGATGGATGCTGATCACAGGTAGTTGTGATATAGCCCCAACAGGGGACTCGCTCTGGAAGCTTAGCTACTGCCTGGCATTGGATGTTCCTTCCCTAGCCATTCGGGCCAACAGCAAGTGTTTATACTGGTTTCTACCACCAGCTGTAGTCTGCTTTAATTTGATGGTATCCGTAGAAAAAAACAAATTAAAAAACCGAATGGGATATTTGTTCAAATTTCAGCTGAACCAAAAATTCGAAGAGCCGAACATTTCGAACAAATATCCCATTCGGTGCCATTATAGTGAAGAAGGGGCGATGGGGTTGCAGGGATGTCCCCACACCCTTGTTCACTACAATGACATTGGGGGTAGCAGGGGTGTACCCCGCTCCCTAAACAATAAAGTTTTTCAAAAAACAAAAGAAAAAAAAGCACCCTGCGGCGCCAGTTCCCATACACGTAAGTGAAGGAAGCCGGCATCGCAGAGGGATGGAGGAGTCGGCGGCACACATCGAAGTGTGCCGCCAAAAGGTAATTAGGGGAGTGGAGGGAACAGGTTGCCAGAAATGTCCCCAGGAGAAAAAAAGTAATTCTCGTTCAAATAACTTTAGTTTTTTTCTCCCTCAGACATTTCTCATTCGATTGTTTCATGGACATCCAATTTGATTGCTCCTCAAAATTCTAGAGTCCCGGGATGTTCTTCCGTGCAGAGAAGTGTTTGCCCAAGTGGATCTCATTTGCACAAGTGGACGTCTTGGAAAAGATTGTGACCATAATCCTGTCTTCCTTTGGCAATAGTTGAGTCATAGCTGTGCCGGAGAGCAATGACAAGCATGTAATGAAGGATGTTTGCAAGTGCTTTGTGAGCACCTACCGACCACACGCATGCGTGCCTAGTGCTTGATTCGGTGCGGCGTGTGGTACAAACCCTGCGCAGTGGACGGGGTTCAGTCAATCTTCAGGTCAAATGTTTCATTCAAGCCTTGCTAACTCAACTTTCCTCCTTCTGAAATGGAAAACAATGCCAGAATCTTGTATCTAAGCACCAGCAGACACGTAAGTGTACAGTTTGCACTACAGGCCACCACTGGTTGTGCATATCTGGAGGCTTTTCAGCACTCTTTCGTACATCAACCACTTTAGTTGCCCCCAAACAGACTTTGAGATATAAGCATACATCCTCCCCTTGGTTTTCGCAAATGCTGGAGACATATTCAGACCAAACGCATGACATCACAGTTTTATTTTGACTATCCTAATCACGTTTATTGTTCGGTGCCATTACAGTGCAAACAATGCAGCACTTCACAACATTTAAAAACCCTATTCACACCACAATACAAAATCTTTCTAAAAACCCCATGTCTACACAGAGTGAACACAAATCCACCATCTATGAAGCCGATACCCAACAAATACAGAGCAGTTACAAAAATGAAACAATGCCACGCAACAAAACAAAATGGCAGGACTTGATTTAAAAAAATTCAGACTTGGCCATTTGTCACCTTCCTGCCTAGGTATTCTCAAATCCGAAACATTCTCTTTTTCCATCTTTACCATATATAAGTTGTTACTCCAATTATGATATCTTCATCTTTCCTGCCTAAACATGGTGCCAGAGAACCTCTGACAGTTCTTACCCCTACCAGTAGTACTGATGATTTTGAACCGGGGTGCTCCCCCCAGCCCTTTAAGATGAGGTAGCATTACTTTGAGATGGATGGGGATGAAGAAAATACTGAAATATCAATAATCTAACTCAGGAAGTTGGCAAATTAAAGCTGTTTTATTTGCAATTGTCTAAAACAGGGAGTTACAACTGACATTTTCAGTCCTCCATGTAACTGAAGACCATGGTTTGAGCTTTTGGTGCATTTAAAATACTATTGTTTAATGAACCTCTGACGTCTTCATTGTTTTGGTGCCCGTCTTCTGAACAGGAGTATGTTCCTTCACACGTTTGTAGCTACCGTCTGATCATTTCGGCCCAGAGTGGTCTTGGCTTCTTGGGGCTGGTGCAGCCTCGCCCTTCTTTGATACACTTCTGTAATTCAATTGCTTTTCAACTGCGGCACATTAGAAAAGCCTTTCTTTTCTGCTGAAATGCATAGTAGTATAGTCCATAATTCACTCACTCGTATATATTTATATATATATATATGTTGGCGCATGCCGCAATCTATTCACTACATAGCTAGCCTCAAGACTACTTTGTCTACTTGCGTTTCTTTTCATCTGTACACGTGTAAAATGACTTAATGTCTTCATCTTTTCTGTAGCATAAACATCTTCATCTCCATCCCGAAATGTTGCTTATCTTCAATACTTTCATAACAGCTTATAGAATGTTTAGGTTCTCTTGCCTCTGCATCTCCTCTGGGTGCGTCAGCCCTTTTTCGTGTGACACCACCACTCTTTTGCTCACTTTTCACACTTCTTCTGGGATTTCATTTAAGTAGCCGTCATATTGTCGTTTATGCAGGTATGGCTTTCTCAATGGGAACCTTGCTTCCAGGATTCTCCTTGGTATTGGTATCTTCACTGGCACTGCACGTGTTTCACATTCTGGTTCCCAGCATATAGGCAACATGGGCGCGATGCTTGAGGTGGGGGTACTTGGCTACTCCTCTACAATTTCATCCGCACAGCTCGTAATATTGAACATAAGTGGCAAAAACGTTAAGTGGCTTACTGTATCGATACCAGGAGACCTACATGTACATGGGCACTCCTTGGCGGCTGCCTTTCCCTGCTCTCTGTTTATGCTCTGGGCTTCACATGCAGACTTCTCATCGGAGGGAACACGCCTATATATACTGCTTCTTCTTATACCTAGATGTCCCTTCTGGGTAGATTTAACCACCAGACATGGATAGCAACTTATCACGTCCTTTTCCTTCCAGCCAATCAGAATAGAAATCTTACCACTTCTTCCGGTTAATTCTGAATGCCGCTTTAAGGGGTTTGGGGGGATCCCAATTGATCCATATGAAATGTAGCCAGAAGTACCCTAATATGCCTAAACCATGTAACCATCAAGGATCCATAGATGGATGAAGCCTCTTTCAAAGGCTCATGGTTGACGTTTGCCCTAGGGTTAACCCGCTTGCTTCAGATTTGACTGCATGCCTAGTGCCATTCCAGTGGGATGCCCCAGGATACCCAATGGGAGAACGAGCACATTGTTTAGATCTGCTCTCCTGCCATTGCAGCGATCCACCCTCATGTTTCGGCTCTATAGAGAGCTGTGGAATATTATAGTACAAAGAAGGCACATACTCTGTACATAAAAGGCTATTTTTGCAGCCAAAGAAAATGTGTTTGCATTGGGAAATTGACAATGCGATGAATAAGCCAAGACCAGGTCTTCTTGTTATTCCGGGATACCAATGCCTTTCTGAGGATTTACTGTAAGTCCAACCTGATTTTCCACAGCAAAACTGAAGCAGTTATGAACCTTTTCTTTTTCAGACTTGCCTTTTTAATGGCAGGTAATTTGCTTTAGCCTCACAGGGCTACAACAAGTGGCGGTAAGTTGTTTTATTAATTCCAGGCTGGAACATGGTAATTCCATTAATACTGTTTTCCCAATTTAACTGCTACAATCCCGCCAGAGCAAGGACATTGCTGACATATGTATTATATTTGGACTCGATAGGCGCCAACATATCGTTCTGCGCCTTCGCTCTCTATTGGTTTCCAGTTAATAGCCGGCAAGGGGCCTTTGAGGTCCTCTGCTTCACATTTTAAGTGACGTCATGGAGTGGCTGTGCCCTACTTGACCTCCAAGCTTCGACATTATAAACCCCTGTGAACAATTAGGCCCATGAATCTATATTTCCTAGAGACATCACATCAAAAATATAGTTACAGATGAAGGCAGAGGATCTCTGCCCAGGTGTCAGGTTGTGCAAAGACCTCACATTGGAAGAAGAGCGCCTGACTAACCTGACCTTGTTCAGGAAATTCTCTTCTGTTAGCCCTTTTTATATGCCCCGTGATTTACAGAATATTTTCTGCAGCACCTGAAAGCTAACATTCCACCTATCAGGTTTTATGTATATGGGTGGGCACCCGTAATCAAGGATACACCCTGCCTGAAAAAAGAGAAACACTGGGAGACAGGCAAGGGTAGAGGTGAGACTGATTTAAGGTTGCTTTGAGGAATTGCCAATATAATCAGTAGTGTTCTATTGTGGTAGAAATTGCAGACTTGTTGAATTGCTCTTGACCTTTTGCTAACATGGAAGGAAGTCAATGTTCTGAAATGTGGCAGATGTGCTACTCTGCGAAGGGTGGGCGGTCTCTAACTAATCCGATATGGTTGGAAACAGGGGGGCATCCTGGCCCCCCTTTTTATTTGACATTACTTGTAGGATTTGGCTACGGGCGTGGAAAGGGAAGTTCCTTTCCCTGTGGTTCCATGTAGGTCCCATGCCTCATGCACACTGTTGAAGAACCAACCACATATCAAATTGGTTAACACCACTATTCAATGTGAGTGTCTACTGTGCTGTATCGGTTTCATTATATCTTCAAGCTTCACAAGTAAGCTAACTATCCCATAGTGAAATAGGTTAATATGGATTTTAGGTTGTGCACATATCTTGAGACAACAATTTTATGCTCAAAAAGGCTGCTTTATTTAGCAGGTGCTGCCCTATAACTGGGCAGGATCAATGGGGTGGGTTCAATATTCCCACAGAGTGCTCTGTGGGAATATTGAACCCACCCCATAGCTGGCTACTTTAGCAAGTCCCAGCTTTGTAGCTAGCCCACTATGAATAGACTAGCCACAACCCCTCTCCAGATATAGTTGACTAGCATTTAACCAGTACTAGGAAATATGTGTACAATTACTGTGTGCAGTGTGCGCACTACCATATCGTTATGTGTAAACACTGTCACCCTTTTCTTTGCTTTTCACAAAATGGTTTAATATGATGTTATATTTACCACACAAATAGTACTAACACACCATTGATGCAGACGTTGGCTTTGTGATTGAGTACTGTAACATGTATGAATCTATCTATATTCTGTTCACTTGTTGAATCATGAGTATGATAGATGCTTGCCCAGTTATAGGGCAGGATCTGCTAAATAACAAACTGGAGGGTAAACACCTGACACTCAGAATGTATCGGATTTAAATACACATATGGTGCTCTATTATGGAATAGAGGAATCTATTTAAGAAAAGTTCAAGGTGCAGGGGAGAAAAAATATCAACCCTGGCATATGGGTTGTACAATTACACAAAGACCAAAAAAGAACCCTAATAGGGAACTCCCGTCCCCTGCACTCTATTAATCGCTTAAACAAGCTGAATGAAGGTATATTCCCAAGAGGGGAATAGGAGTACATAGAGTAAATCAATTGAAAGTTAAATGTAACAACATAGTAATTCAAAATAAGATACAATTGAGCAACAAAGTAGTTCACAGTATACGTTTAACGTCAAAGTCTATTAATCAGTTCAAAAGAGAGTTGGTTGTCCAATCAGGATTTATTTTTAAAGAGCAAATGCCCAACGCGTTTCGAGAAAAAATGTTCTCTTCATCAGGGGCTGTTGTTGTTCGTTGTGTCAATCACAGTAAATATATACAAAATAATAATAATTTCAGTTTGCATGATAATAACATAGACTAATTGTACAGAGACAGTAAATTATCCAATCATCATATGCATTTTTAAAGCAGGAAGTGGCTCACCCACTATAAGAGTCCACAATCTAGTTATAAAGCAACAAGGAGCTAGAGTTAGTATCATTTTAGCAGTGTCATCATTCTATCAGACAATTGTAATTTATAAAAAGAACAGTTACAAATACCCCTAGGTGTATCAAGTGTAAAAGGTGTAAAAGACATACCGTATGTTACATTAAAGGATGAACTGGGTCAAGTTGTTGCATAAGTGTGTCATCCCAACAAGGTGTAGCTGTCTGAATCCCCTATAGTGTAACAAAAAGAGGCAAAGATTGCTAATGGAGCATTGTGGTTTGGAGTGGGTAGGGGTAGGAGAAAAATCTGTGGACTTACTTAGTTAAACCGAAATCGCTAGCATCTGAAGCTCAGAAAGGTTCAGGTGTCATATTGATGTCAATGGAAGGCAGTAATATCAATCTGTGCGCGGTTCCTACAAAATGAAGACGCCACTCGTTACAAATAGAACGATTAAGTCAGTCAAAAGTTTCAGGAATATACGTCAGAGTTGAGTGAAAGTAGCGAAGCCCTGTTCTAGAGTAACTTACTGTGGTCATAGTAGGGCAGGTAAGCCAGGTAAGTGCAGCGGAAACCAGTAGTCGCAATAAACCACCGTTAAAAAATGGCGGCTAATATATACGTCATTGTTGTGACGTCATTACGCTGCAGCGCACCGTAGAACGCATGACGTCGCCAATGTCAACACTTTATACACGTCTGTTAAGTCAGTTACAAATAGAGCGACTGATACAATTACATAAGTATATATCAGGGTTAAATTGAAGTAGTGAGGCCCTGTCCTAGAAAAACTTATTGTGATCTTAGTAAGGCAGGAAAAACAGGTAAGAGAAAACGAGCAGTCGCTTCAAACACCGTCAAAGATGGCGGCTAATATATGCGTCATTGTAGTGACGTCATTATGTACAAGTAAACACTGTATGCACGTCTGTTGAGAGTGACTGATTCGGTCAGGGAACACGGGAAAGCACGTTCGAGGGGGGTCTACCCAGAGATGTAATGCAAAAACTATTGTCATGGAACTTTCAAAGGAGAATGGCCCAAATATTTGTTTGAAATGATCAGAGAAGCTGTATGAATGGGAGTGTACTTAAAGAACTAGTGTCAATGAACCTTTCAAGATCCATAGCCCGAATATTTGTATGACATAATCATAGGAAGATGTAAATGCATTAGTAGCCAGGTATGTCATGTTATACATAGAAGACCTATACATTGAAAAATGTAAACACGGGGGAAAAAAAACATCCATAAAAATACAATGAATAAGTAATATCAATCTGATCAACAAGGCACGTTGTACTCTGCCTCATGTCTAATGAGTGCACAATCTGTTGAGAAATGGATATGATTAGCCCAGATGTGAACCCTAAGCTAACTAATAGTAACTATAGGGGGAAGTGATAACCTAAGTTTAAGCTCAAAAGCTAGCAGTACGTAAAGCTTAGAAGGAAGGCGATTCAAAGGAAGGGCCCTAGATAAAAATCTTCATTCAGACCCTTAGGGTTAACCGAGTCCAGTTTGTGGATCCAGTACAGTTCTCTTTGTGCTAACTTCTTAGCAAAGTCTCCTCCTCTTGACAGGGAATGTACAGTTTCTAAAATAACCCATCTGAGTTGTGCGATGTTATGGCCATTCTCCTTGAAGTGTCTAAAGACTGGTGACTTGTCATTCTGTGTTCTGATATTAGACTTATGTTCTGTCCAGCGTTCTTTCGCTTTCCTGATGGTTTTGCCTACATAATATTTCCCACAGGGACATCTTAAGGCATAGATGATATTTTTGCTGTCACAAGTAGCATGATCTGATAGGAATATTTTTTTACCATTGCTGGGGTGTCGGATGTATTCACCTTTAATTATATTAGGGCAATGCTGGCAGTGTAGACATGGGTAAGTTCCAGGTTTTTGTTTTCTCAAAGTCGTTTGTGCTGGTGATGTTTTCTTTTCTGCTTTAACTAAACTGTCCCTCAAGTTCTTTCCTCTCTTGTAACTTGTAACTTTCAATTGATTTACTCTATGTACTCCTATTCCCCTCTTGGGAATATACCTTCATTCAGCTTGTTTAAGCGATTAATAGAGTGCAGGGGACGGGAGTTCCCTATTAGGGTTCTTTTTTGGTCTTGGAGGATCTGCTAAATAAAGCAGCTTTTTGAGCATAAAATTGTTGTCACAAGATATGTGCACAACCTAAAATCCATATTAACCTATTTTACTATGGGATATTTAGCTTACTCCAATAATACCAGTGGAGATTTTTCAGTTGTTCCTTGGAAAAATTATGTTAACAAGAAGACTTTTCTTGGCCTAGGGAGGTATATGTATCCTATCTTTTCAAAGAACGCACCTCAATGTAAATTGTATCAACGGCTCTCAGTACAGCTACCCCTTGTGGGTTGATGGGAGCGGTGTGGAGCTTGGGCAGCTGGCAGCTCTTGGACACTTTGAAGGCTTTCTCTGGAAATGGATGTAGCCATTTCTTGATCTGTCTCAGTGGAGGCTTTGTGGAAGGGACATTGGTCTTGGCTCCATCTTCCTCAATGGTGCAGTAGGGATGGCACTGTCCATGATCAGCTGTTCCAAAGCAATACTCAGTCAATAGCGAAACATAGCAGATCATTCATGTAGTGTGCAAAGTGCAGTAAAACATTTAAGCAAAAGGCCATGAATTAAACTATTGAAGTACCGCAGGTTTTTTAAAACTGCAATGAAGAAAATATGCACATTGAGTGCAAAAAACGAAACGTGCTGAAGCATTCGACTAAGCTGAACGAGACAGGGGTTGTGCAACGTGTTTTAGTTGTGTTGAAATCACTCAGGTACATTTTGTTTCAAGCTAGAATAAGTCAATCACCTACACAGACAAACATGGTGTGCGGTCCAAAGTCCCACACTGCACCTTATATCAGGGGGCCCTGAGGTTTTGCCTTTCTCCGGACCGATTAATCCGCCTTGTCCATGAGAGGTCCTCATGAAAGGCCTCCTCGGGGACATTAATCGTGCATACACCCCACTGGGAAATCCCTGGGTTAGGATGCACAAACAGGCATTCTGCTCGTTGTGGTTGCCTCCTTCTATGGTGGGTTTGGTGGGATCCATAGATTGGCGGCAGATTATCATGTGCAAATCTAGTGGGTGTGTCCCTATGTGTAAAATCCAGTGATGATCTGAGCAGCTTAACAGCCCTGGAAGAGTGGGGGCTGCAGAACCAAGACCAGATCAGGCATCGTAGACCATTGGCTTCTGGGTTCCTTTCCGGACTCCACATTGTGCTGAAAGCCTAGGAAAGATTGCGCCATCGAGTAACTTGTGGTGTCCACAAATCACACAGCAGGCAGACATACAAAGGAGGAAGGGTTTGTTCTCAAGGTGCATGAACAGTTTTTTAAGAGTCCCTCAAGTTGCATAAAGGCAGGCGATACCCACCGGCCACCTCATTCCCTCTTCTCAGCCCCCAACCAAGATTCACACAGAACATTTGTTCAGATCATGCACCCAACATTCCCTAAATTCTCATGGACACTGCCTCCGACCAACACTCTATTTCCCAGTCATGATGGCCAGCAGGACAGGTTGAACATGCCATAGTAGTTTGTGATTGGGCAACCATGTAGTTTGGCCCTGACTTTATGCTCAGCTCCCAAGATTCTATTTAACCTGAGGGTCTGCACCCATACTTTGTCTATTTGTGAAAGTCAAACCTGCAGATGGGGACGCGTCCTCGAACATCAGAATAATCAGTTAACCAAGGATTAATCGGGAGGAACCTATGTAGGACTAGATCCTTCCAAGACTCCTATCTGGGAGCACATTCTCACAGATTTGAGCGCGCCAGCCTGCCAGTGATCCGAGAGAGGTCCTGTATGGTCACCAGGATACACTATCTTTGGCCTGGGTTACCGGCTGAGTTCAAATCTTTCTAGAACCTAGTCCTGAAATGCCTGGCTGAGACCCCCTGTGCAGACCGTGACCTGAGCAGATGTGGATTTTGGAACCCAGAGAGCAATGACGGCTAGCAGCATCTGCAACCATTGGCTGCGACAAGAATAACACGGGGGGCTACCAAGATCATCTGTACTCCAGAGAGTAGCGTCTCCACTCCACTCCCTGAGGCATCCTTGCAGCCCGGTGTAATGTGAAAGTACAACCAAAGGTTCTGGGAACCACTACGTCAGCCACATAGGAGAATACTCCAAGCGTTTAGCAAGGAAATCTGGCTAACACTGTGATAGGAGTACTTCGAACACGTAATCCCCGTCAAGGGATCTCAGTAAAACCCAAAAGTGAAGTTACAAAGTAGAGCTTTGGGCTGATGCATGAAGAAGAATCAATCCACCTGCTTGATTATAGCATGTGGTAATTATCCGAACACCACTGCATAGGCACACTGAGAACTATGATCACAGGTATTCTGCAGGCTGAAACCAGAACGAGCCCGGAGCATTGGGCTATTCTCTCAATAGACCCACCATCTGAGTTGTGCTGTAATTCGGCATGTAAATGCATTTGGAGGTCCGACGGCTGGTAAATGTTCAAGAGTTTAAGCCGTTGGAGCGGTTTGCGTGCTTTCCCGCGCCGAGGTGCACTTTTAAAGCGGGAGCCATTGTGAAGTTACATGCTGGGTCTGGGAGGTACGGCCCAGGAATTGTGCATGCAAAGGGACTGGTGTGGTTTTTTAGGTGTCTGTATCTGGTTTGACAGTTTGGAGAGGTGGAGACCAGGAACCAGGTCCTCGTTCTCAAGTGTTAAGCTGGCTACTCCCCCCACAAAGAGACCGAGCCTGACAGACACAACAGTTTGGGGCTTGACAAGGAGACACCAGCAGCCTGGGGCCATACATTCAGCCCTCATTTGACTGGCCGGGTAGCATGACTGGCTTGCACTGTCTGCAGCATCTGTAGGGTTAATGATTGGGATGCTCTTTGTCTTCAAACAAAGGTTCACGGCAAGACGTTTACAGCGATTGTAGGTGTGAGCGAACAAACCCCGTTTGACTGCTGTTTTACAAACACCATTTTGGTGTCAAATTTCGGAAATAATGTTTGGTATAGCCAGGGCATCTATTGATCGCCTGTTTTCTTGTATGTATGTTTAAATATATTCCCATTTAACTATGGGCCCGATTCATGGAATATTTGCCCTTTTCAAAGTGAATTTGGCACTGCTGAAAAGTGACTTTGCACTGCCGACACAAATCTTGATTCATGGAACCTTGAAAAGTGTCTTTTTTAGTGCAAAGTCTGAGCAACGTCAGTGCATAGTCATTTTTGCAGTACCAAAAGACTTTGCCCGGACTTGGCAAGTCAAAAATACACTTTGTGTTGCATGTCACCCCTCCTGGGGAATATGGTACCTCCCGGAGATCTCTAATAAAAGGAACAAGCCGTTTCCGGCTCGCCAGTCGATGTGATCCTGACTCCGGTGTCGTTCTTGTGTGCACCCTGCTGGTGCAATACCGCGTGAAGTGGGCCCAGGAACGGGGCCCTGCACGGGGTCGGCGCCCCTGCTGGGCAACGCCACCCTCCAACTGGCGCAGCCATGTGATCATGGCTAAATCGTGCAACCCCGGCCTGGGTGACTCCAGAACCGGGGCTGCTGTGAGCTGAGTGCCCCCAGCCACGTGGTCCGCTCCGGTGATCCGAATCAGGGTCTGTGTCGGCAGTGCAAAATCACTTTTCAGCAGTGCATAGTCACTTTGAACCGGGCAAATATTCCATGAATCGGGCCATATGTGTCCACTTATTAATTTTGTCAATGTCCAAGTATAAGGTTGCACAGCGACAGTTTAAACATCTCCCCTCGAAACTTCTCACTACTTTCATTTGTTTAATTAAGCCTGTCACTATATTTTTGAGAGCCTCGACGAGCAAGAGCTCTCTATATTCCCTTCCAGCTACCCTTAATGGTGTTATTAACCGACACCATATTGATACCCCCCACACCCTTTTCCCGGTAATCCTCAGCAGTGCATGCAAACTCTGAGTGAGCTTTCGGTGGCCTGGGTCAGTTGTGCTTGAATTGCTATCTCAGTGGGTTGGGTGCCTGATGCAGGGCGTTGTAGTAACCTTGACTGTTAATTCTAGACACTAATTCCGTGCATGCTTTGCATGTATATAATCCAGGTGGCATCCGGAGGTTAGTGGAGCAAGGGCATTTACATCATTGTGGGCAATAGGGTTCAGTAGTGGTTAGATCCAGCAGGCCACGCTTGCAGCTCTACTTTCTGCAGTTTACATGTTTTCGGGGTGAGGGGGTTTGGTTGGGGGTGAGGGGGCCATGGGGTGGGGGGTTTGGTTGGGGGTGAGGAGGCCATGGGGCATAGTGCTTGGTTGGGGGTGAGGAGGCCATGGGGCATAGTGTTTGGTTGGGGGTGAGGGACATATGGGGCATAGTGTTTGGTTGGGGGTGAAGGGGACATGGGGCATAGTGTTTGGTTGGGGGCGAGGGGGCCATGGGGCATAGTGTTTGGTTGGGGGTGAGGGAGACATGGGGCATAGTTTTTGGTTGGGGGTGAGGGGGCCCTGGGGCATAGTGTTTGGTTGGGGATTAGGGGCCATGGGGCATAGTGTTTGGTTGGGGGTGAGGGACATGGGGCATAGTGTTTGGTTGGGGGTGAGGGGGCCATGGGGCATAGTGTTTGGTTGGGGGAGAGGGGGCCATGGGGCATAGTGTTTGGTTGGGGGAAAGAGGGCCATGGGGCATAGTGTATCTAGGGTCAATAAAATACATATAAGTTAATTAAACAGGCGAGATACAATAACTAAATAGAAATAAATTATAACAATGGAAAATGTGTAGTACAAAATGTAAGTTTGAAATGCAAATAAAAATCGTTACCCCTCAAAAACATTCTTTTTCCGTGTGTTTAGTGCAAATTGGGGGTTTAAAAAGCCTCCTGCCACGCCCCGCCTACCGCCCCGCCCACATTTACTTTTCGGCCCACTATAGCCCTCATGTAAGGTACTTTCGGCCCTCTGTCAAAATCAGTTGTGCACCCCTGCTCTAAACCCATTGCCTTTCTGTTTTGGCAAGTGCATTCTGCCTTGATCACATCATGTATTGCTTTCTGTGTTCACTGTGGTATACATAGTTTGTATGTTCCTCAAGGCACAACTCTGTAGCATTCTTTCCTTCCTGTGGGAATTATGTTGATCATGTGCAATAGGCAATGGTGAAATGCATAATGATAAATTGAGTGCCACAATGGTTCAGAAATTAGCTCAGTGTGTGAAGCACCCATTGTAGAGATATGTATTCATATGCAAAACTAGAATATCACATTCCAGCAAGGCTGGCTGAGCCTTTCCTATGTCTGATAAACCTGACTGCATATGTACTTGATTTTTCAGAACAACATCTGCTATTATCAGCAGTGTGCCGGTATCAGATAGGGGTTGCTATAAAAACGAACATATCATTCGTATGGTGAAGGTCTAGAAATTGTTTTGTTCAGATGGGGTGTTGTAAAACCTAGGTAATCGCCTCCAACGATGGCATAAACTGTTAGTTCAAGAGGTGAATAAGTATCCAAATTCAAGACTATGGAACAACAGCGTTCGTGTTTGTATCCTGGGTTTGTCAGCAGACGATACAGTGATCCTGGTCAAATCATCTAGTATATCTTGCATGAATGTGCTGTCAACTGTGAGGTTTGGCTTCTTGCATGCTGTTGGTATCATTTAGCCCATTACTTGATCTTTCTTCTTATGTAGGCAATTTGGGTGGAAGGGTTGATAGACAGAAGAGAGCGGACCATATGTTGCAGGCCTCAGGCAAGCATATTTTAAGGTCTGCTTAATTGACACAAAAAACGGTTTTCTTTTCGATAAAAGTCAAAGGTTTTTATGCACGTTTATAAATGAAAATGTCACAAGCGATTGTTTTGGAAGTATTTAAAGCTTTAAAATACAAAAGACAAACCCACATTAAATGTGTTAAATCACATCGATTGGTATGCTGGTTCTTATATACTTCCCTTGATGATGAAGAGAAGGAAGCTAGAATCATTCCCCTTTTGCATAACACCCTTCTTTAATATTTTGTTTAAAAAAAGATGGTAATGTTTGGTAATGTGATTTGTGTTCTTTACAAGTCCGTTTAAAAAAAAAAAAGAGATTGTTTTAGTTCATGGTAAGAATTGGAAAAGAAAGTGTTCAAATGCAGAAATTGCAGAGTTGGCACAAATCCCTGCTTCACCCCTTCATCCCTTAACCAATGTGTGATCCAGGGCATCTAATTTAATTTTGTATTGCTGAACCTCTCAATATTGCAGGTCCCTAAACCTTTGAAAATTGTCAGCCCTTTGAAAACCATATCCCACTTTTAATCTCAGTCTGTCTGGATAAAGCCACCTTCCTGGTATCTTCTAATCTGCCTCCACTATCCATGCTACGGTATGTGCAGCATTCTCCTTCCTTCCAATTGGCAGTCTCTATCCATGCATGAGCACTTTTGCATTCTGGGAGGCAGCTAATGCGAGTTCCCTGTCTATTGTTGGTTACATGTACCTTTTACAAACAGTTCTAGATTAATACTACATCTACCTTCCTGGATGTTATTGATAAAAAGTATCCTGTATGTACTAGAACAGTAACCCCTTTGTAGACTCCTAATGTTGGTCTTCAAATGCCACTTGTTTATCATTCTGATTAGCGCAAGAATGAATAGGGCAATGGCACTTAAAGGGAGTAAACATGCTTATTATGCTGCGAGACAGCATATCAACCTATCGGTTGTGAGCGCGACGGGTGGGGGGAGCGACCAGTATTCTTGATCCCTTAATTCCTTTGGTTTGGTGGAGGGGGGCCCCAAAGATGTCCGTGCACAGGACCCCAAAAGTGCTTATGATGGTCCTGTCTAGAATCCCTTCCACTACAGGAGGAATGCTACAGGAGTTGTGCTGCAGTGACTGCACAAACTATGAATGCCACAGTGAACACAGAAAGCAGAGCAGAATGTACCTGTACACAAGAAATACAAAATAGGCTTACAGTCACAGCAGCATGTCATAAAAGGTGCCTTTTGAGTCTGGTGAACAATGTAAGTTACTTTTCTAGATACAGCAGGCTTGTGGGGCCCCCCTCCAAGGTGGGGGCCCGGGGCAAGTGCCCCTTTTGCCCTCCCATAAAGACGTCTCTGTGCACGGTGAGGGCACTGTGTGTATATGGGCGAAGGACCTGGCCCACAGCACTACTAGTTAACTGGGTGCACGGTGAGGGCATTGTGTATATGGGCAAGGGTCCTGGGCCACAGCACTGCCAGTCAACTGGGTGCACAGTCAGGGCACTGTGTGTATATGGGAGAGGGACCTGGGCCACAGCACTGCTAGTTAACTGGGTGCACGGTGAGGGCGCTGTGTGTATATGGGAAAGGGACCTGGGCCACAGCACGGCTAGTTAACTGGGTGCAAAGTGAGGGCGCTGTGTGTATATGGGAGAGGGAGAGGGACCTGGGCCACAGCACTGCCAGTTAACTGGGTGCACGGTGAGGGCACTGGGTGTATATGGGAGAGGGACCTGGGCCACAGCACTGCCAGTTAACTGGGTGCACAGAGAGGGCACTGGGTGTATATGGGAGAAGGACCTGGGCCACAGCACTACCAGTTAACTGGGTGCACGGTGAGGGCATTGTGTATATGGCAGAGGGACCTGGGCCACAGCACTGCCAGTTAACTGGGTGCACGGTGAGGGCACTGAGTGTATATGGGAGAGGGACCTGGGCCACAGCACTGCCAGTTAACTGGTGCACGGTGAGGGCACTGTGTGTATATGGGAGAGGGACCTGGGCCACAGCACTGCCAGTTAACTGGGTGCACGGTGAGGGCGCTGTGTGTATATGGAGAGGGACCTGGGCCACAGCACTGCCAGTTAACTGGGTGCACGGTGAGGGCACTGGGTGTATATGGGAGAGGGACCTGGGCCACAGCACTGCCAGTTAACTGGGTGCACAGAGAGGGCACTGGGTGTATATGGGAGAAGGACCTGGGCCACAGCACTACCAGTTAACTGGGTGCACGGTGAGGGCATTGTGTACATGGGAGAGGGACCTGGGCCACAGCACTGCCAGTTAACTGGGTGCACGGTGAGGGCACTGAGTGTATATGGGAGAGGGACCTGGGCCACAGCACTGCCAGTTAACTGGTGCACGGTGAGGGCGCTGTGTGTATATCGGAGAGGGACCTGGGCCACAGCACTGCCAGTTAACTGGGTGCACGGTGAGGGCGCTGTGTGTATATGGAGAGGGACCTGGGCCACAGCACTACTAGTTAGCTGGGTGCACAGTGAGGGCGCTGTGTGTATATGGCAGAGGGAGAGGGACCTGGGCCACAGCACTGCTAGTTAACTGGGTGCACAGGGAGGGCGCTGTGTGCATATGGGAGAAGGACCTGGGCAACAGCACTTCTAGTTAACTGGGTGCACAGGGAGGGCACTGAGTGTATATGGGAGAGGGACCTGGGCCACAGCACTGCTAGTTAACTGGGTGCACAGGGAGGGCACTGAGTGTATATGGGAGAGGGACCTGGGCCACAGCACTGCCAGTTAACTGGTGCACGGTGAGGGCGCCGTGTGCATATGGGAGAGGGACTTGGGCCACAGCACTGCTAGTTAACTGGGTGCACGGTGAGGGCGCTGTGTGTATATGGGAGAGGGACCTGGGCCACAGCACTGCTAGTTAACTGGGTGCACGGTGAGGGCGCTGTGTGTATATGAGAGAGGGACCTGGGCCACAGCACGGCTAGTTAACTGGGTGCAAAGTGAGGGCGCTGTGTGTATATGGGAGAGGGAGAAGGACCTGGGCCACAGCACTGCCAGTTAACTGGGTGCACGGTGAGGGCACTGGGTGTATATGGGAGAGGGACCAGGGCCACAGCACTGCCAGTTAACTGGTGTACAGTGAGGGTGCTGTGTGTATATGGGAGAGGGACCTGGGCCACAGCACTGCTAGTTAACTGGGTGCACGGTGAGGGCGCTGTGTGTATGTGGAGAGGAACCTGGGCCACAGCACTACTAGTTAACTGGGTGCACAGTGAGGGTGCTGTGTGTATATGGGAGAGGGACCTGGGCCACAGCACTGCTAGTTAACTGGGTGCACGGTGAGGGCGCTGTGTGTATGTGGAGAGGAACCTGGGCCACAGCACTACTAGTTAACTGGGTGCACAGTGAGGGTGCTGTGTGTATATGGCTGAGGGAGAGGGACCTGGGCCACAGCACTGCTAGTTAACTGGGTGCTGTGTGCATATGGGAGAAGGACCTGGGCCACAGCACTGCTAGTTAACTGGGTGCACGGTGAGGTCGCTGTGTGCATATGGGAGAGGGACTTGGGCCACAGCACTGGTAGTTAACTGGGTGCACGGTGAGGGCGCTGTGTGTATATGGGAGAGGGACCTGGGCCACAGCACTGCTAGTTAACTGGGTGCACGGTGAGGGCGCTGTGTGCATATGGGAGAGGGACTTGGGCCACAGCACTGCTAGTTAACTGGGTGCACTGTGAGGGCCCTGTGTGTATATGGGAGAGGGACCTGGGCCACAGCTCTGCTAGTTAACTGGGTGCACGGTGAGGCCGCTGTGTGTATATGGGAGAGGGACCTGGACCACAGCTCTGCTAGTTAACTGGGTGCACGGTGAGGCCGCTGTGTGTATATGGGAGAGGGACCTGGGCCACAGCACTGCTAGTTAACTGGGTGCACGGTGAGGGCGCTGTGTGTATATGGGAGAGTGACCTGGGCCACAGCACTGCTAGTTAACTGGGTGCACGTTGAGGGCGCTCTGTGTTTATGGGAGAGGGACCTGGGCCACAGCACTGCTAGTTAACTGGGTGCACGGTGAGGGTGCTGTGTGTGTATGGGAGAGGGACCTGGGCCACAGCACTGCCAGTTAACTGGGTGCACGGTGAGGGTGCTGTGTGTGTATGGGAGAGGGCGACCTGGGCCACAGCACTGCCAGTTAACTGGGTGCACGGTGAGGGCGCAGTGTGTGTATGGGAGAGGGACCTGGGCCACAGCACTGCCAGTTAACTGGGTGCACAGTGAGGGCGCTGTGTGTATATGGGAGATTGACCTGGGCCACAGCACTGCCAGTTTACTGGGTGCACATTGAGGGCGCTGTGTGTATATGGGAGAGGGACCTGGGCCACAGCACTGCCAGTTAACTGGGTGCACGGTGAGGGCGCTGTGTGTGTATGGGAGAGGGACCTGGGCCACAGCACTGCCAGTTAACTGGGTGAACGGTGAGGGTGCTGTGTGTGTATGGGAGAGGGACCTGGGCCACAGCACTGCCAGTTAACCGGGTGCGCGGTGAGGGCGCTGTGTGTGTATGGGAGAGGGACATGGGCCACAGCACTGCTAGTTAACTGGGTGCACGGTGAGGGCACTGGCTCCACCACTCTACAAGACATCAGTAGCTCTTTGCTGTTTGCATGTGAGAGGAGCAGACTGTCCAGCATTACCTAAAAACATCTCCCCTCCAATATCTCTACCCCAGCCACCCTACCACCCCTCTCTCTAACCCAACCTAGCACCAATCTCTCTACCCCACCCCCACCAATCCTACCCCACCCACACTATCCCGACCCTCTCTACCAACACCAACCCACCCTACCCTCACCCTCTCTACCCCACCTCCTCATTCTACTGCCCTCCACCCACCCTACCCCTCTCTCTACCACCAACCATCTTACCACCCTCTCTACTCTACCCCCACTCATGCACACCTACCCCCTCTAGCTCTCTAACCCCACCCAACCTATACGTTACCTCCTCTCCCTACCCGCTCTCATCCTTCCTCTCACCTGCTTGTATTATTTCTTACCCTCTCACTCTCACGATTTCTAGCTCATATTTCCATTTGCTTATCATCGATGGCACCTTCTATCAATGGCTTCCTCCCTTGCTCTATTCCCCATTTCATTGTTTGGCACACCTGAAAACCCCTTCTCGCATCCCCCTTTAAAACTTTGCACTCTCTTCCTTGCACCCTGGTGCCGATAAATGCATAATGCAAAGATCAACCCGTAAACGCCAAAACTATTGGCATTGCCAATGCTTGTTAATCAGGCCTACGGGCCATGAACTTGATATGCGCTCTATCCGTGTTTCTTTGGGAAGTTTTATAAAGGGGGACGAAATAAAAATGTGTTTGGCCTTTTAAGAACCTCATAGGAAACATATGGTGGGGGCACATTTGAGTCCACACGCTTCTCTCCTGAACTCTCATTCTTCACCCTGCCTGCTCTTATGCTGCACATTTTCAATGGTGATACTGCAGGGGCATAATTTGAGGGTTGCCAGGGGTCGCAACTGCCACCCCTGAGTTCTCCCTTGCTATCACAGTGTTCTCCCTTGCTGCCCCTAAAAAAAGTCTACACTTTTTTTTAAATTGAAGCTCCTGGTGCTGTGGCTAACACCATGTGGCTCTTTGTTTCTGGAGTGGCTTTCTTCCTTGTTCGGGCCTCTTAAAAAAACAGGGGGTTCCACAACTGTAACTCTTTCAGCAGTGACCATAAATAAGAAAGAATAGGAATAACAAACAATTTTTCTTTCTGGAATTCTATACAGTAATTGCTAGACTGAAAGGATTGTTTCAGGTACACTTCAGGGGGTGAGCCACTGATTTAGTCTGTTCTTAAACACCTCAAATTCAGAATGCAGACACAAACGTCCAAAGAGCACTTAGAGTAGAATATGCATCCATTTTGGACTATGCATTTTTCTTTTCGCAAGCTGCAGTGATAGCATGTTTTTTTCTGCTGTTGTCTCTGTTACGATCATCACAAGACATTCCATCTCCTCGGTCACTTGACAAAATTCTTGTGCCTAAAAGCTTGTGTGCAGTGTAGAAATGTTTGACCATAGGACACAAAGTGACCCTTGATTTCATTGTGCTACACTTAATGCTTTGTTGTAATGTGTCTATCTTTCCTATCTTCATGGCATGTTCTTTGGGATGTTTGTATGCATGTATGAGGTAAGGATGCCGAGTGAGAGCGCTGCTTTCCCTGTGCTACTCTACATTCTTTAATACACAGTTATGAACCCTCCCAATGGTATGTATTTTGCCAACCTCTGAAGCCTGAAAAGTAGATCCATGCAGGCTTGACATGTGGCCAACTTTTCACTAGATCTGCAGATTAACTGGGCTGCTGTTAAATCTCAGTTACCAGTTTAATGGTATCTACTACAGAGTGTAATTTGCTTTCTGACTTTGAGAACATCCAGACATGTAATTGCTAATTTTACTATAGCCGGTAAGATAGTTGTAGCCAGTAAGATGGCTCAGTGGGTTGAGCGTTCGGTGTTGCTATATGTGTGTGATCTGCAGGTTGCAGTTTCAAATCCCTGCAAGGAAAACTCAGCCTTTCATCCATCTGAAATGAGTACCAACACGGGTTGGTTGATATTGTATGTCTATTTGTTCTATATAAAGCACCTAAGTGCTATATAATAACACATCATTATCAGTTGTGCCTTGGACATCTGCTTGCCTTCACAGTAATTTGGTAATATGGGCCTATAAACTACACTGACATTAAGGATACATATGGTGATCCATTCGTGTATGAAATGTATATCACATTACAGTGATATCATAACCATATTTTTCGTAGTGTACTTAGGAACAATGGTATGTGATGCCACTTCCTGTTTTGTCAAGGGGTGAACGGTCGTGTTCTATCGCTTCCTGTGATGTCACTTCGGGGTAGGGTCAAATGAGATCACTTCCTGTGATGTCATCAGAGGTCAAGGGTTGTGTGATGTCACTTCCGCTACCACTGGCATTTTGGTGCAATTACGTCCCTGTGATACTGATTGAGTTTTGCATGCTTAATTTAATATGGTGATTTGATGGTCAGTTAGTTATTCGATATGTTATAATAGTAACAACAATAAAGATGTTAATATAGAAAAAGAATCCCTTGGAATCCTGTTAATGCCCCAGTAGAGCCTTCACTGTTTCCCTACAAGAACTATTTTCCAGTGGTGCTGTGCTTTATTGGGTTTCCCTCTTGCCCTACCCAGACTTAATTGCACTGTCGTGGTATTGGACGAGCTCGCCAATTTGCTTACAGACACTATTGCATCTGAAAAACAAAACTTGTTTGTAATTATTGCAGTATATCCAAATCAAGATTTAATATTCAAACAATTTAGACCGGAGGCACCACCAAGATCTAAAATGTTGGGGCACCTTCACCAAATGAGTCGTACCACTTTTTTGGGAGCTTTTTTAAAAGGCAACTTCCTTTCTACTATCCAAAATCTGAAATGTGACATTAAAAATTGCGCAAAGGGCGCTCTTCCGATGCCCATTGAAGGATTGCAGGAAAGAGCGAGACTCCACCACGCCTGTGTGCCCGGATCCCTCTTGCGATCTTGCTCCATTTCCACGCCTGATAGAGAAATGCACGCAGACCAGGGTGTGGAGATCCAGGATCCACCCAAGCTGTCTGCACCCTTCACCTAAAACATGTGCACATGTTTAGGATGAGCTCTGCTGTGCAGAAAACCTGCTCGGGAGAATAGCTCAGTGGCAACGTGCTCGCCTTGGAAACAAGACAACCCAGAGCAACACAGGTTCGATCCCTGGTCCGCGCTTAGAAACCTCTGGGTATTAAGCGCGTTATAAATAACCTATCATAGCATAAGGAGGCAATTATGGCAAACATGGTGCCACCATGTTTGCAATAGTGGTGGCCGCTATTGCAACTCTGAGTTCCATGCCTGTCCATGTTGCATCATAGAAAATGCAAGGATTCCCTGGGATTAAAAGAACGATCCCCATACGGCACCGATATGGGAATCGCACTTGGAAACTCTGGTGCAGTGCAAGGAATACTATTCTTGCCCAAGGTCAGACTGGCTGGATATTGAGCGATTCCACACACGCACTTCTTTTGCACAGATCTTCTCTGCATTCGCTTCCATAATAATGAGGATGGAAATAGGACAGGCAGCTGCAAACCCCAACAGTACTTCTGTCACTACAATGACGCTGCCGCTCTTTATTTTTTGTTTACTCTGTTTCCAAATGGCGAATTTCTGTGTTTATAAAATGTTTCAAAAGGAGGCCAAGATTCATTACTTCTCCATTAACGCACATTATATCTTCTTCCAGCTGTCTTAAAAGGGAAAGGAGACAAGTTTTGAGGTCAACAAGACGGAAATAAAGAGTCCCATCTGTCTGACTCGCATTATCATATGCCATGCACAAATGAACACATGCATAACGTTCTGAGCAGCTGCATTCCTTCCACAGGGCATAAGATGCATTTAAGTGCCAGTATTTCATGCCATCATTTGGAAACTTAGCGACATATTCTCAAAAGTCGAGTTCCCTGGGGTATGGGCCGAAGAAACTTTTGAACACTCAGCAATTTGTGTCAACAATACAAGCGTGGACAATCTGTCCCTTAAGGACATTTCTGGAGCACATATGTTTCCACCAAAGAGACCCGATGAAGACCCATGGGTAACTATTGTTTGGAGTGTTTAAATATGTTCTAATGGCTACGTTTCTAACAGTGCATATAGGGCACCTGGCTTCTAACCCTGACTTCTTAAATTCAAAACAATGGGCCTCATTCCGAGTACGGCGCTAACCAATGGCGCTATTAACGCCTTGGTTGACGCCGTACCCGGACCGGCAGCGCCTTGGTGGTTGGCGGAATTACCGCCCCATTCCAAGGTTGGCGGGGCGGTAATTCCCCAATCCCCATTTACTCTTCCCCATTCCCATTCTTGCCCCATAGGGCATAATGGGAGTGGGGAAGGCGTCAATTACGCCACCGTAAATTACGGTGGCGTAATTAACATCAAGGTCCCTTAGCGCCATGGTATTTAACGCCTGCTAAAAGCAGGTGTTAAAAGCACCATGGCGCTAAGGGAACTCGGAGTATGGCGGTAAGGGATTACCGCCACCGCTCTCGTTAGCGGTGGCCGCTATCCCTTACCGCCATACTCGGAATGAGGCCCAATGTGTGATCCTAGCCGAGCTGCTTATTCTCCCTATCAATAATTCATCAGAGTGTGATCCTAGGCGGGCTGTTCATTATCCCTATTAGTAATTTCTCAGAGCGTGATCATAGGCCAGCTACTTATTCTCTCTAGTACCCAATTTCTCAGGGTGTGATCCCAGTCGAGCTGTTCATTATCCCTATTACTAATTTCTCAGAGTGTGATCATAGGAGAGCTACCTATTCTCCCTATTACTAATTTCTCAAAGTGTGATCCTAGGTGAGCTACTTATTCTCCCTTTTACTTATTTCTCAGGGTGTGATCCTAGGCGAGCCACTTATTCTCCCTATTACTAATTTCTCAAAGTGTGATCCTAGGCTAGCTGCTTATTCTCCCTATTACTAATTTCACACAGTGCGATCCTCGGCGAGCTACTTATTCTTCCTATTACTAATTTCTCAAAGGTGTGATCCTAGGCGAGCTCCTTATTCTCCCTATTAGTGATTTCTCAAAGTGTGAGGCAAGCTATTTATTCTTCGTAGAACTCATTTCTCATAGCTGCCAAAATCTGTAGCCGTTGCATGTTCACAAAGCCTTTTCTAATTCACGCCTGTAAAAATCACAAGGTACAGAGGCGTACGGTCTGCATTATTGATAAAAGCAAATGGACCCATTGCTGCATGTTAATCACAGGACTTGTAGTGAAGCGTGCAAAGTGGCTGTGTGCGTTTATGCTACGATGGGTAGGGCATGGAGGGGAAGACTTCTGTGTCGTGGATTGTGTATTGCACGTTTGGCTCTTCAGTCTTCATTGAATAGACTTATGTCGCTTTCGTACACCACTTTGGGTGTTTCTGCAGAGTAGGGCCCTCGACATAGTGCAACGTTTCTTTCTGTATCCGGGCCCCTGGCAGCCGCAGTATAGGCTTCTGCTATTGGCGTCCCTGAAGGCCCTTCTCCGAACTGAGCATCAGAACGTCAAAAGGGTATATCATATGTTGACTAAACTGCAATCACTGTTACGATGGGGTAGATTGCATTTCCCTGCTGGATATTTTCTCTGGTATGGAAACCAAAGGTTTCCAGTATATGTTCATATCTGAGAACACTATAGACCAAATTGAAACTTTCAGCGTAATCCGTTGGACAAAAAGCGACCATAACATTCTAGAGATCGCCTGGCAATTTAATATGTTTAAACCAAACTCCTATTATAATTTTGTGCGACAGCGTTCTTCCAATGGCAATCAAGTAAAAGTCACGTCCAGTCTCCTGGATAAGCTACTAGCTTCTTATCATGATGAAGCCTCCTGCAAACCACACAAGTATGAATGTGGCGAAGTATTGCAATTTTTTACGGCATCCAAGCCACTCCATGGGCGAATGATGCAGCTCAAAAAGTGTAAATTTGATCATAATATTCAGAAACTAAAAACCCTAATGAGAACTGAAATTAGAAAGGCTCTAAAGATTAAAACCATAAACTCCTGAAGAACATGCAAGGGGATACGGAATAAATATAAAAACATATTTAAGCAATATAAAATGCCAACATCCCAAAAAGATGCTGAGCTTATACTAAAGGAATTAAAAGGGAAAACTACTAGCCAAACATGGAATGTGATAAAGATGCTTACAATGATACACCAGGATCAGGTATAATAAATGTAATTAGTGAAGAGGCCTGGTGAAAGCACTTCACAAAATTATTCTCTGCAGAAGAAACTCCATCTCTTATGTCACTACCAAGAATGGATCAATTGCAACTAAAATGTGATCACTTAGACATCATGATGATAATTACCAAACTCAGCTCGTCTCAAGACCCTGGCCTGGATGGTCTGACCAATATATTATTGAAATCTCACCCTCAAGCCTGGGCAACCATCCTGCTAACAATTTTTTAGAGACCAATAGAAGAAACCAAATCCGTCCACATGGAAAAACTGGATAATCATCCCAATCTTCAAAAAAGGCAATAGAGAAGACCCGGAGAACTATAGGCCCTTAGCTTTGCTTGATGCTCCGGGAAAGATCTTTGCACAGCTCGTTCTCTAGGATTTCCATTGATGGTTAAAAACAACACTCCATACCGATAAGTTTCAATCAGGTTTTGTGGCAACATGTTATGGGTCAAACGGGCTGTACGAGTTACTTGCTCAATTTAATTCAGCAGTTTTACATGAATACAACCATCCAAGTAAGATTAAATAAGGAGGGCCTACTTATGAAAAAGATTATAACAACCAGAGGACTCAAACAAGGATACATCCTTGCCACCACCTTATTTCATTCATTTATACACAAGAGACATCAATAATCACTTAGTTCGGTCAGATCATTCCCATCGAAAATAGGAGACACACTAATATCGTGACTATTATACGCCGATGACTTGGTGTTAATCGATCTCACACCAATCGACCTACAGCGCAAATTAACAGCCTTACAAACCTACGCTGATCAAAATCTCCTTCAAATTAATGTCAAGAAATCCAACACATTAATGATCACCAGAAACGAAAAAAAAAGAACAAGTCCCAATATAGATGGTCGCTGAGAGGAGAGTTCTTCATGAACATAAATGAGTACAGATACTTAGGTCAGAATGTGAACAACGACCTAAGCAAGTGTCCATACAAGAATGAAGTAAAGTAAAAAAATGCAAAACCTAACTTCCCTCGCTAATTTAATACAATCTAAATATGGAAAATTCTCTTGTAAACCTCTAATTATGTTCTATGAACAGAAAAGTAACTCCGACAGTCACCTATGGGGCCCATACAAAACATGCCATGCAACAGCCTAACTGGAACATTCTAGAGGGCAATTTTAGGAAGGCATTGCAGGGACTGCCTAAAGGATTCCCGATTCAAATTATAAGATTTGAACTGGATATCCTTCCCTTACAATGAACTGTTGACTGGCAGTCCCTGGTGCTATTCAGAAAATGCCTGTTAGCACAAGCAGACGATCCATCCTTGCCAAAGCCTTTATATACAAAGAGAAATCAGCGCTGGTTAAATGGAAGCAACACTGTGAGAACCTTTTAAAGAAAGCTAATATTGACATACTGTCATTACTGCAAAGACCTGAATATGCCAAAAGGAAATGTAAAGATAATGAATGGATTGAAGTGTGGGAGTCTGGTTTATCCTATAAAGTCTTTAAAACTGGTATGTTCATTATGAAGCCTAGAGGACAAATTCCCAGCCATCTATAAAAAATGTTCAGATATCAGATTCAGGGCAAATTTGATGAGGATGCGTTTTTAATCTCTGGCCGACTAATGAAGTATTTAGCTCGAGACATATGATACCGATAACAGAAGCCAACTGTAGATTCTGTAATATTTCTACAAGTAAGGAATCACTTGCGCATTTGCTCACCATCTGCCAAGCATTGAACATAAAAAGGGCTGATTGTTTTTTTAAATACCTAGGGCACTTCAAAACACTCATAAGGAAAGAGATGTGGAACATGATATTTAACTCAAGCTCGATTTCTCTCAATCTGGCAACCTCTCAATACTTGCTATCCCTAAAACTCGACACCAAGTAACGAACGACGATCGAATGCTAGACCCCTCACTGCTCCTCTGATGTCTGACAGTTGACATGTGCATCTTCCATCTAGCACAAGCCTTAAGCACTGCCATTACCCCTCCACCCAAAAAGGTAAAAATGAAGGGAGGAAACCTGAAGCACTCATTCATTCAAAAACAATCCAACCTTTCAATTGCAATACCATATATTCTAGATGATCAAAATATCCAATATGATATGACAAAATGTACTAATGTTATGTATTACCAAAACTAAAGTTCTAAATAGTAACGAACAATTGTGTTTTTAAAGAAAAGAAATCTATTACTTAAACTTGTGTAAGATTATATTTTAACCCGACGGTCACGTATAAACATTTTTTTTTAAATTAACACCTTTCTTTTTAGCCTTTTTTCTGCAAAATGTAGAGTTTAGGGTTTACTTTATACTTGTTACTACGCAGTTAGGAATTTGCTTTCACCATTCCAACCCCGGAACTAATTCTGCCTATCATTTCTGCCCTCCTTTGGTTTGGCGGGTAATTATACATATCCTTAAAAAATATTGGATCTTCTTCCGCAGTTTCATTCCCTGCTCCCCGATTGTCACTATAAATCAATTCCTCTGGCATGAAGGAAGCAGCTGCTATGAATAATGGATGATAACCATCCATCAATAGCACAGGCTCAGCAAAGCCCTCGCCAGAAGATGTGGGATGTCTATGGTCAATTCAGGATTTGGGTTACCCTAGACCTCTCTCAAGAGCCAGGGAGGCTCCCACCCTTTGTGATGCACAGCAGAAATATGCTTATTTTCATAAAGCTCTGCAGTTGTAATGCTTGGTGTTTAACCCAAAATCAACTTGAGATTTTTAGTCCTCTTCTAAGAATGATGTTGGTTTTATTCATATGTGCTGCTATAATCAGTACAGTGTTTTTGTATGTAATTGTTAAATTACTGTAATAATAGCTGATTTTTCCAATACTTCCACTATCCCACAATGTTAAAGTCTTACTCCTTCCTAAGGTGCACCGATTACACAAAATGAGAAAGAAAATGAATGAAGATTCAGTAAAGGGAAACACTATTCTCAGTATATCACGTGGGACAAAGTCCCCTCTTGGCTGTGGGGGCTTCTGGTGAGATGGAGGTGGCCAAGTGGTGGTGGGGGGACGTGGTTGACTCCCTGAGCCAGTGGATGATGGACTTGGAGGTCATTCCTTCTTAATATTCTCTTTAGGGTAGGCGAGCACCACATATGATGCCAAAGGATTCTGGTCATTGAAAAGCGAGAGATCATGAACTTGGGATGCTAGGAAACCAGTAGTTCAGGAGTAATATGCTCTCCCTGTATCCAAAAAGAAAGATTGCATGCTGCCCTGACACATAGTCAATCCTAGGCACTGTTACTTTAAGAAACCAATGACCAATTCACACTGAAAAAAGTAACACAAGGCACAAGGACACTTGTGGGACACAAAGATATCACAGTTGTGGAGTGTGATGCTCAAAACGGCAGGCCTGCCTTTTAAGTGCTTGGTCTGCCCATAGAGGCACTCATGAAACCCGGTGATGGGTAGCCAATGACAGCCACTGACCCATTTACATTCACGGATGCAGACCATCACAAGAACAAGATGTCCAATCCAAAGAGAGAGCTAACAGAGCAATATTAGCCCTGGCTATCAGTTAGACAGTGTGGGTTTTAGGAGTAGGAGCTGGAAACAGGTGTTAGGAGGCAGTTTGAAAGCAACAATAGAGTTTAGATGAGCCAGAGAGAAAGGAAGACATCTGGAGAAGGTTGGCTACTAGAGGGAGAGAATGGACAGGGAGTAGAGTAAAAGGTGGTGGAAGAAAGAGTAGCAAGAGGTTTGTTAAAAACATCAGGAAGTTGGTTGGAATCATCAGGAGGAGGTTGGTTTTAGACAGCAGGATGAGACTGGAGGAGAACATCAAGAGACTAGTGAGGTCCTAGCTTAGGGGTCTGCAACCTTTTGGCTCTCCAGATTTTCGGACTACAATTCACATGATATCTGACCAGTGACTATGCTAGTTCGGCATAATGGGAGCGGTAGTTCAAAACCTCAGTAGATCCAAAGGTTGCAGACCCCTGTCCTAGCTAGCCAGACCAGGAAGGAATGTAAGGGCATAAAATAGAGGGTAGGACAGATCAAAACCACAGTGGGAGGACAAATGAGGGTGGCAGCAAGGAAGAGCAAGAGGAGAGAGTGGGAAAAAGGGTACCCGGGGCTCTAGGAGAGTGAGGTGGCAGATCCCTCTTAAATCCACCTGCATAAGCTAGGGAAGGTGAAACCAGTTAGCTCTCTCTCAGCTAGGAAGAAAAAGTAAATTGTTATCTATGTTATTTACCAGAAACCAGGTGGTGTTTATAGTTGTTACTGAAAGAATCAGGAGGTGTTTGCATCTCACTAAGCTCAATGTCAAGCAGGAAGACACCCAAAAAGAACACCTTAATGCTATGAGTGATGGGTAGATTCATTGAAAAGTTTTTAAGTTTGTTGACACTATGGGGTGTTTGCGAAAGACTATCTTTCCCTTTTGTGTACCTTTGAGTTTTTCCCAGAGAGAACTTTGTGTGTTTGTAAGGATAAAAACGTTTTCGCCCTGAAAGTTGTGGTATTCGGCTTTCTGTGCCCCACTCGACTGTTTGACAAATTTGACAAGCATTACTTTACAAGCTTATCTTAGATCTCAGATATTGTAACTCCTGGTCAAATACACCCTCGAATGCCCTCATGGTCGGGTGGACTACAACTTGAAATGGGATATAGTAACTATTTCAGGGCCCTTTTGTTAGACATGAAAAAACACAGTCTTGAGATGATAGCTGACTCATTTCTACAATTTCTCAAAAAACTAAATAACATGGCAATCTAACTAAAACAATATCAATGATTTTTCAGTGATTTTTCATTACATTGCTTTATATGATTATCTTGCATATAGTTAATTTGAACATGACTGCTTCTTGCTCGTATGCTGTTTCATTACAGTTCACAAGCAAAGATGGTTGAGGTGGTTCTCCCAACTAAAAGATTATGTTGCAAACACCATTAAAGCGGGAGCCCAGTGCAGATGGTTTGAACTCTCAGTTCCATTCCACGCATTATCATTCTTTCAGCGTGTGCCAAGAATCACGGTCTGTGTAAATGCATTTGTCATGATTGTGTGTTTGCTTTCATGTGCAACTTCTCAATAGCTGAAATGAGATTCATGCAAACTTAACTCCAAGTTCCTCATGTGTTTTTCCATTACACCTTTTAAGGATGCTGGTCCATGTACTTTTCCAAAATGAATTGTTAAATAACAAACTCTTTGAAAATGGAACATAATACAGTTGATTCGAACTCTCACTTCAATTCAACATGCAAGCATGTGTTCCTCTTTTTCAAAAGATCATGGACCATGTAATTTTGTTCGTTATGACTGCGCATTGACTTTCTTATGCCACTTCCTTTTGTGATATTTAATACTGTAATCACCATTTCAATGTGATCATGCTATTCTTTTTAACTGAGGATTATCCAGAGCCACCAGTATTTCATGTATATGTGTTAAATCATCATGCATGTTCACACGATTGTTTGCAATTATCTGCAGTACATAGCAATTTTCAAATGCTTCATCTATGTTTTATTTTAGAAAACACCCATAATTCTGCATCTCATTTACACCGTTTGGGCTTAGGCGATATAAGCTATGTATCCATAAACATTTGCAGTGAGGCAAGCCAGTTACTGCCTAAGGCACGTACGGAAGACGCGAGCGGAGCAAGTGCTACTGGGAATTGAAGTCCCAAGCTCAGTACAATTAAAATGAGGCATGAAGATGCCCAAGCCAAATTTTTGAATCAAAATAAATGTTTGCAGCACTATATTCAAAGGATAAAAACACTGATGCTTTAAAAAAGTTAAAGCATTCTGCACTTTCAAATTTTAATTCCAATTATCTTGATACTCCAAAAACTTAAGCCGTTTTTAACTAATGCAGTAAATCACACAAAGAGTTCAAATTAGCTGCTTCATGTATCTCAGCCACCTACAAAGTGATGGCAGCTTCCCAAACAGGGTGGCAACAAGGATTGCACTATGAACAAACCCATGCACTATTACCAAATGTAATGTCCAAGCATGTACTAAATTGGTATTGCTATATTGATGACATCTTTTTGATATAGGATGACACAGCTGCAAAATTCAAGAAATACTCAACATATCTTAATAAAAACTCCTTTGGACTACAACTTGTGGGACACATTAACAAAACAGAGATCTCCCTTTTGGATCTCGTTATTGGCATCAAAGAGAAAAAAAGTGAGACACAAACTTACATAGGTGAATTCAACTCTATTGGCTACCAGCTGCCCCTAAGGACCACCATACAAAACATCCCAGTTGGGGAAACCATAAGGCAATGCGTAACTGTAGTGGAAAAGATGTAGCCAAGGCCTAGATCAACATGGCTAAGAATAGATTTAGAAAACGAGGCTATACAAACAGAAATATCAATGAATCAGCTCACAAAGCAAAGAATAAAACAAGAGAAGAGCTCATTCAAACAAATAGAGATGTCAGCAATGCACAAACAGGCACCCTTGATAAAGTTACATTTATCACTAGATACAGTAGTGAAAGCCATCAAATATCCAAAATACTTAACAACCACTGGCAATTACTAACAATGGACGAAACACTCAATACATACATTGGAACCAGACCTTACATCATTTACTGTAGGCCTCCTACCCTAGGCAACAAAGTATGCCCCAGCTAAATTATAACATAATAACCCATTAGTAACTGGCCAGAATCAACACAAGTAAAGGGTTTCTTTAAATGTGGACAGTGCAGTATGTCTACATATGCACATGTCAATACACGTACATTTCCTGTCTTCCTGACCACCAATCTGCACACAATTGACATTAAACACTTTCTGAATTGTCGGAGTAAATATGTGAATTATATCATTATCTGTTTGTGTGGGAAACTGTATATAGGGAGTACGATTCTTAAATACGAGAGCACATGAGCACAATTGGAAGTCAAGACCCAAGACCCAAGATTACCACCATCACTGCATTAGAACGAAGCACACCAGATGGACAATAAACAAAACATCACATTCCTGGTAATAGCTCATGTCAGACAATCAATAAGAGTTTGCAACATGGAACTCCTACTAAGGAAACTAGAAACTAAGTAGATTTGTAAATTATGCACTACGATCCAAGAACTTACTACAGACAATTAACTGGATGTTTGTCTCTGAAACAACAATGGGACATGTAATATCCTAAACATGGAACTTACTGTCTTTCAGATCGACAGATATATTACAAATTGCTTTTAACTATGGTAGAAATATGTATATTATAGAATAATGTATCAATATCAAAAATGATCAGGATGTGAGACCCTAGAACAGTTAAACAGTTTTGGACATATTTATTTAAATCTCAAAAACAGTTTTTAGAAATTTACATTGCTTTCGCTAAGCACGAAAGTGACACGGACAGTTTTTATACAAACAAGGGGAAGTACAAGTATGTACCATCCTCAGAAGTGTGGAAGAAGAGTTCCCTAACAAATTGCACAAGTGAGTACAATGATTGGGTGAAAGATAACTCGAGTAAGTGCTGGCCGAGGCTGCTATTCAGTCCGGGTATACATAAGAACGGTGTACACAACACTATATAGAGACATACAAAAAAGGAGTTTCGACAGTTGTTTCACAGATTATCGACACTGTAGTGTTTTGGCCACAGGGGCTTGATTCGAGCTTGTGCATGTGGTGGCCTTCATCAGGAGATACTTGTCAAGTGAGTCTGTCCGTGGGTGTTCTCTGTGGGTAAGACAACAACTGTGAGGATCTCAATACATAAGTGTTGAATTAGAGGTTACTAAATAACGGCTGATTGATGCCTGAAAAGTACACCAAGTGGTGTATTTGAAAGTACATCTTACCGTCAAACAGAGGTAAGGCGGAGTAGCTGTGCTGTTATTGTTCCTGGTATTGGTCCTGGGAATCGAGGTGTGATAAGTACACCGTGGGAGGTAGACCTGTAGTGCCAGGATCTAGTGTTCCAGAGGGCACTAGGCTTATCATTACCCTTGGATAGAATAGAGGTGGTCCTAGGAGCGGCACCAAGACATGCTATTGAATTGTAGAACTAACCTGTATATCTTCTATATGTATCCTACCCAAACTGCCCAATGTAAATAGGTTTCTGGGATGGTACCTGGATTTGTTGCGTAACACCCGGATACAACTGGGTGACACATGCTTAGAAGATGAGAGCTCCGGAGGATACTTGTTTTTCTGGTATGATCCCTGTCATTTTGTTTGCTAAATAAAAGACACTGGGCCTCATTATGAGTTTGGAGGTAGCCATGCCGGTTTTGGCGGCATGGCTACCTCCAAACTCGGGTCCGGGTCCCACAAAAGGGGACTTACCGGGCCATTCTGACCTTGGAGGGCCCGGTAATTCCCTTTCGCGGGACCTGGACCCGGTACATCCCCATTCGCATTTGAGCCCCCATAGGGCTCAATGGGAATGGGGAGGATGCTAACAACGGCCCCGTTAATAACGGGGCCGTTGTTAGCATCCTGTACTGCTAGCGGGTCCCGCTAAGTACGTCTGGTCTGACCAGGCGTCCAGAGCGGGACCCGCTACAGGACTCGTAATGAGGTGGCCCGGTAAGAACGGTGCCAGTCCCTTACTGGCACCGTTGTTACCGTGGCCGCACTCGTCGTAATGAGGCCCAGTAACTTTACCCCATTGCTGAGTCTTCTGTTTTTGTGGTGGGTGTCATTGATGGGCCCAAGTGTTCTCTGCTGATAATTGGGGTGACTGCAAGAGGACACCGACAACATGTTGGGATAACTGCTAGAGAACCCCGGCCACACCTATACAAATTAATATGTCAGAAACGCATTATATCAACTGGATTAAAAGGTTTTTCTGGGAGACCACAAGGGGCACAGGCAAGATGGCTGCCTGAACGCTGTGCTCGTCCTGTGAGCCCCTCGAAATACAAAGAAAAACTTTATTTATGCATGGTTAATTGCTTTGAAAGGGATCCCATCATCCCTGGGAACCCTGAGAAGTGCAGAGATGGAACCCGGTGCACAGCGACAGATACAGAGGCTGAGACACCGGCATTGGCGATGACCAGCCTGTGCAATGTCTACAGGCTTGGAAGCTGGCTGAAGATGTGCACTGGGGTGATCAGGGCCGGTCGTTACGAGGAACGGAGAAGCAACAACTTCTGCTCTTTGGAATATGTCTCTATTTCATCCCGACCTCCTATCATTGTCACTGTTTGGTTTTCTATCAATCCACTGGTGCTCAAAACCCCTTTTTCCCTGAACTTTTTTATGAACCAGAGGGAGAGGAGGAAAAGGCATAAGGGGAGCCCCAAACATGCAGGGAAGCCAATTTCCTACTTGTGAAGGTCTGAGAACACCCACACAACAATCCTGAGTATTACAACAGCATATATTGTAAAATGTATAGCTGCTTCCGGCACTCACAGCCAAAACAGTGCATTCAAAAAACTCCACCTTTCCATCCTGCAGCTGGGTGTCCACCTGCGGAAAACCTGTTTTAAACTGAATTTACTCCTATCAAAACACTCCCATTACTCATGCCAAAACCAGCCCACTCATTCTAGTGGGAACTCTCTTAACCTTGACTTTTTCAGATGATGTCCCATCCATTTAGACGCAATTTTCTTTGCTGAAGATTTTCCAAATAATAACATCAGACTTGAAAATATATTGTTGAATGGTTTAGGCATTTACTAACATTATCCTAAATATTTGATATCCAATAACAAAACTATCATATGCAGGGCCTCATTACATGTTTGGTGGTAATTTGGCACTAAATCCTCAAAATTATCACCAAACTCAATTACTGTTACCGCCAGTTGGTCCCACGGATTTGCTGTGGGATTGCAGGTGGTGGTAGGCTAGTGTAATTCCTCATTTTTGGAGTCTGTAGGACTCCATCAGGTTTCTGACAGAATTATTGCTAGTGGTAATTACACTGTATTAATACCGCACATTTTTGGTGGTACAGTGGCGGATTCACCTCCAGCTTTTTCCTGACATTAGTGACATCATTTCCTACCAAATGTGTTTTCCTGTATCTTGAATACGAGTTACCATAAAATCTAGAAACACTGTTGCGCTCCATTTTTTTTACAATGTCAAACTTCAAAAAGGTACGAGGAGATTTTTGACAGGGTTATGCAAGCAATATTTTGGCCATTCATATGAAGGATTATGATGTGTAGTTATACACATCAAGATAATGTGTACTGTTTGCAGAATTAATACGGTGAGGTGTACAGGATAGACACCAGCTGGCTAGTCTATTTCTGAAACAACACCAGTGACATGCTCTCTGCGGTTTATAGTCATAATGTCGAAAAAAAAATGTCGACAGACAAAAATGTCGAAAAAAAAATGTCGAAAATAATAATGTCGACATCCTATACTTATAATGTAAAAAGTCATTTTTTCGAAAAAAAAATGTCGACATTTTTTTTTTGACATTATGACTATAAACCCTTAAAACTATCAACACCTCACCCAACACCCCCCTGCCACCCCCCCCCACGCCCCCCAACCACCCTTTCACCCCTCACACTCAACACATACCATTTATTTATTTATTTATTTATTTATTAAATAAATACATAAACTAAAAAAGGATCATTTACTATGGGGGGGTCCCCCCCCAACCCCCCCTCACCCAACACCCCCCTGCCACCCCCCCCACACCCCCCAACCACCCTTTCACCCCTCATACTCAACACATACCAATTATTTATTTATTTATTTATTTATTCAATAATTAAATAAATAAAAATTGTATTTGCTATGGGGGGTCCCCCCCCAACCCCCCTTCACCCAACACCCCCCTGCCACCCCCCCACACCCCCCCAACCACCCCTCATACTCACCACATCATATATATATTTATTTATTTATTTATTTATGCATGCACTAAGTTAAATTTCGAAAAAATATCGAATAATGTCGACATTTTTGTTTGTCGACATTATTGTTTTTCGACATTAATTTGTCGACATTTTGACTGTCGACATTATTGATGTCGACATTATGACTGCACACCGCTCTCTGCACCCCTCTTACTTTAAGTCACATTTGGAAATGTTTATGTCTCTGATTGACATAGCTAGATTTTATTTTTAAATGTTTTCGATTCAGTCTATTATGTAAACGATATACTAGATATTGATACCAACTTGGGTTTGGGCACATTTAATGGAGTTTATTAGGTAAGAACGATTTAATATCTAATGCAGATTAAAATATATTTTTAGCTGAGAGAAGAGTCTGTATTTTGGTTAGAATATATATTAAGTTCACTATTTTATTTCTCTTTCACCTTATTGCAATGATATATAAAAAAGATACTTAAATATATTAAATAGAACATGTTTCATTTTCTTTTTTAGAAGAGGTAAGGCCCTCTGTTGAAACAGGGTTTTGTACACCCGAAACGCGCTGAGCAAGAACAGATCCACATTACATTTACGGAAATTGTTAGGTTCCATCTGCTATATAAACACACATTGCTAGAAAAGCTTTAAATAAATAAATAATACATTACTATATATGAATTTCCTTTACTGAAAGACACCATAAATGACTGTTGAAGATTAGTAAATTGTTCTCGATATGAAAGCAGATTTATTCAACTTTTTTGTATCCCTTCTTTGCAGATTGTTTGCTACATGAATATATTCATGATATATATATAATATAATTCAATACTTTATTTTCAGAGTTTAAGTATCTTGAATTGTATATAATTTGCAAGGAAGAGTGCTTTTTGTTTAGAGTGAAAGAAGTTTACAACTGTGTTCTTTTTTTCATTGCACCTGTGCTAGTACCAGCACAGAGGCATTGGGCCTGATTGTAAGTTTGCCGGTCCAGAAACAAGTATGCCTGTAAGCTCACTGGCACCCTTGTCTCCTGACCGGCAAACTACTTGTTTGCCTGCTGCGGCTGCTGAGGCTGACAGGCCTGACCCTGCCAGGCGAAGCGGCCACGGTAGGCAGACTCTTCACAGAAGTGCTGTCACCAATAACACGGTGCCGGTGCTTCCGAGTCCCCACTCTCATAGTCCTATGGGACTCTATGGTAATGGGAAGTTACATTTTACCGGCACCTGACTTCCCGGACACCAGTAAAATTTGACAAGTCTGGCGACAACCCGCCGGTAGCACCGGCAGGGTTACCGCCGGACTCGTAAAAGGCCAATTGTCTTTCTGTCATGCTTGTCAAAATATTGGATATAGTTTGGAAAATGCTACTCCCGTCCCGCTCCTTTTTTTCATTGCATAGCGTTTAGGGGTAGGGGCTCAATATGAGTTTTGCTGTACTACTCATGGTAATACTGACAGTCTCCTTTACCGTCACTGCATTAGGTAAGCATGCACCTACTGGAACGGTTTGCATGATTTGGTGTCATGTGGACTCATCTGTTATTCCCCATTTTGGAGTCCATAGCACATCTTTGAGGTATTAACCACATGTGGTAATATTGCATGTGAAATACTGCATACGATAACACTTTTGTGCATGGGACATTTCCTCTACACAAAAGCAGGTATACCTGCAAAGTGTCATCGACGAAACTCGCTATATCTGGCAGAGTGGTAAAGCATGCAGTTTTTCCACATGCTGAATTTGTTTTACCTCTACCACCAAACTCATAAAGACCCCAATTCAAAATGTGCACCTAACAACCCTACAGCCATTTTTCTGTAGCCTCTGTGAAGCCAAGTTTAATTTCCTGAGGTAGTAAAAGAAAAATGTAGCTTGTTCATATCAACTTGAAACTTTATTCTTAATTTCTGTAGGTGTTGGGGAAAAAGTGTAGAGTGCAGTGGGGTCTGTATTTTATCATCCATTTCAGTACGAGTCATTTACCTTTTGAAGTATTTTCAATGCTTATTCAGCTACAAAGAGCCTGACTTTTAATAATCTGACCAAAACACGCTACACAAAATACCTCTCCCACTCGGTCTTCGACCTTCCTTAAATGGGTCTTCCACTTCCCTTAAGGCACGTGTTCTCTCTGGCAGAAAGATTTACCCAAACAAAATCTAGATCCTTATGGTATGACATATATTTATTCTTCTGTAATGAGGCAACTCACAGTAATTCACCTTCCTGCACCAGAATCTATCTACTGCTCCCTCTCCTTCTTTGTAATGCTAACTTCCACCCCTGTTCTTCACTAGTGGTGGGCGGAACTGGAAAAATATGCACTGGTTTTCACCAGCACTGTTCCGCAGTCACCCAAATTTCACTCACAAACTGGAATTTTTCACTTTGTGCTGTTATGCGCTGGGTTTTGTGAATTTCACGCACCATTGCCCGTGTTTGCCCATGTGAACCTTTCACCAGCGTACCAGCATGTTTCGCGAGCCAGGCCGTTTCATGCAAAGTTTTGAGAATGCTGCATGCCATTGGTAGATTTCTCCTGTGCAAACTATTTGTGTGTTACACCAGCATGTTACGCAACCCAAATGTTTGGTCGCGGAAGGAACGCCGAAACATTTTGGTTTCATAGTGGTGAAACGCGAAACATTGCATGAGTCTTTTTGAGTCGCAGGTCGCTATTGCAACTTAATGGAAACCATTGGGGAATGGCCAGTAGTGGGTGGGTTTCATTTTACCTGTTACCTTTGTGCCAATCATTTGAGGCACCAAGGTAGCAGCCTCACCCAGGCCACTCTAAATATCAGTGCTTTTTCTGGTGTTTTCATCAATAATTACCAGTTGCTACCAGTTGCCACCAGAGAAGTATTATTAATAACATCCCAAAGGGATGTTAGAGGAAGGAGGAACTGTAGTGAACAGAAGTACTTTCAAGAAGAATGTTATTTAATCATGAATAGGTTTCGGGAGAGAGGATATTCGGAATCATGTGTCCCTAAAGCGTGTGACAAGGTCAAAGCTATGAGCAGGGAATCTACTCTGGTACACAAAAACAGATCAAGTGAGCATAGTGTTAACACCAAACGTATCACTAAATATTGCAAAGACAGAAATAAAATATATCACACACTTAACAAGCTTTGGCATTTATTGCACATGGACAATGATTTTGAAAGCTTTATTGATTCAAGACCTGGGATTATATCCTGAAGAGCGCCTGCACTTAGAAATAAACTCAGTCTCACATTTTTGCAAGTTGTGAAGCATAGTACCAATACAAGACCAAACTAGTTGCGACCATTGGCATCAGGATTTTCTAAATGTGGCACCTGTTCGATGTGCAAATATTAGCACTCAAATACTAAAGAATGTTTCAGTGATTTAAGTCTCAAAACTGTGATTAAGGATGTCATAAACGGTTGCACCAGATTTGTCATATATGCTTTTAACTGTGTATGCAAGAAACATAGGGAGCACAATCAGAGAACTTAGAGTATGTATACGTGAACATTTGGCAACCGTTGAGAGTCAAGATCAGAGATTCCAGCTCGCCATGCAATGGCAGAATTTCCACCAGATGGATGATAAGAAGTGCATTCCGTTCATTGGACTCCAAAAGGGTTTGAACATGCCCTTAATGCAGTACATGAGACAAGTGTTTTCTTATGATCGACGCAGACGCACTACATACTTGATGTAATCCATTCTTGCAATTCAATTGAGTAGCACTGGTAGTTCATGCCAATGTGTTTTGTGTTGCGTAATCTCGACTTTGAAATTGGTTGGCTTCTGCAATTTTGATTTTTAAGATGGACTGCCTATATTTTTGAGGCTTTATCATCTTGATCCAAATTGATCAATATTGGTCGTATTATGCTATATTGTTTGCTTGCCACGTGCGGGTCAATAGTAGAGGTTGGCCGATTGGATGATCATCATTTCATGAAATATCATGTTATCATCAGTGCACTGCTATTATATTCATTGATTTGGCATCTCGCTTATTTACAGTTCCCCCAAAATGAAACGCTCTTGATCATATTCACCATGAATATATTAATGATTTACTTTTTGGTTAGCGCGCATATGTAAATACTGGCTGTCCCTGCAGCGGAACTTGCTTCTATATTATACGTTTATTTAGTATCCTCATATTTTCTGTGTGTTGGGATGCGTGCTTTCTAGTTACACCGCCATTACGAACAGTATATGATAAGAGTGTGAAATACGTGTGACATCACGGTGCATATTTAAATAAGCTTTCAAAATGGCACCTGCTGAGAAAGCAAGCAGGACGACGGAACGTTGAGTCTCCCTTAATCAAGGAGGCCCTTTATTTTTGTGAGCTTGGTAAGCCTAGCATTACATCTGGATGTACCTTTGAGGTCAGATAGATTTGTTCTGTAAAGCATTTGCAAAATTCTGGTTAACCATTGAGATGCACGAACCATAAAGTCATTCTTTTCTAAGAAGTCGCTAACTCAGGTCTAATGAGGTGAGCATGTTAAGCCAGCGAGGGATTTGGTGCACATTATTTCACTCAACAAGATATTAACTGCTATTTACGATTTGCAGCCTTAGGGCCTCATTACACGGATGGCGGAGAACCATGGCGCTATTAGCGCCATGGTTCATGCCGGTAAAATACCGGCACCCCCTTGGCGGAAAGGGGAATTACCACCCCATTCCAAGTTTGGCGGTGCGGTAATTCCCACTTCCACCATTGCCCTTCCCCATTCCCATTTTTGCCCCATAGGGCATAATGGGAATGGGGAAGGCGCTAATTGCGGTACCGCAAATTGTGGCACGGTAATTAGCTCCCTGGGTCCCTTTGCGGGTTTGCTTTTTGCAGGCGTTAAATCCCCCAACCCGCAAAGGGACCTCGTAGTAAGGCGGTAAGGATTTACCGGTACTGGTATTTTACCGGTACCGGTAAATCCTTACCGCCATCCGTGCAATGAGGCCCTAGTGATTTCACCAACCACTCGAAATAGAAACCTCTAGAGAAATGTAATGTCCGCCCAGTGAGGTGAGCAGCTAGCTTTTTCATTCTTTATATGCTTATCTGTACAAGAATTAATTGGTTCATACTTTACACTGAACAATGCATTTCCTGGACATAGGGATGATCATGATGGCACATGGGCTAATGTTGAGGCTTCTTAGCAAACGTTTTAATTACGGGGCACTTGCTATTATATATGTGTTGTACACCATGAGAAGGACTATGTGGTTATCTCTGAGGTGTAGTTACACTCACTGCAAATAGCAATTACTTAATATCAATTGTACATAAATGTAAGTTGTATTCTATGTAGAATTACTTATTCATGTGAAACCACTTGTTCTGATCCTCTTATTTGCCTTTCTCCCTCTTTTTTTCTCTTGTCTGTTATCTGCTGTTCTCATGGACATTGTGGAAATTCTGTTTTTTAATTTTGTGGGTATTTCCTAATATGATTCGGAATATTACTTGCATGTGGAATGTATATCATACAAATGCTGAACTATGTACAGGAAACAATACTGTTAGCTATTTAATCATACAGTAGTAATCTGTGTTTGTTGTTAGCACAGCCTTCATAATGACTGAAACAAGGTCAAAATATGTGTTGGTTTATGGGCATTGAATTTCAAGTATACAATTAGAAATAGTTTCTTAAGAGCATAACAAAAATCCTTAAATCTCAAGCACTGTTTTTTGTTCATTTATTGAGAGAAAAAACATTTTTATAATCTTCTCATACGCAATCAGATAACTCCAATTGATCGTAATCTATGAGTATTGTAATTAACACATTATCCAATTTAGGCACGCACATGGAATAGAGTATAGTACTCTTATCACCAGTAGCAGTTGGCTTCCTCTGTAACTGGCGATCAAAGCAACCACGACAACCACAATGACCATGCTGTGCTTGTACTGCTGTTCAACCTCATTGCATTGCTAGGTAAGCACGGCCAAAGTCAACTTGCATTGGGGGATGTGGGCAAGGTGTATATCACTTATGCATGGGGGACTTGTATTTGAGTTGTGTTGTCTCTTACTACTTCTACATGCCCCTCAAACCCCCAGATTTATTAGGGATATATGTAGGGTAGCAGGGTTCACTTGTGTATTACTCATGCATTGGGGTGGTGGGATCAACTTGTGTATCACTTGTGCATTGTGGGGGGGGCTTGCACTTGAGTTGTGTTGTTTCATCATGCTTCCACATGCCCGTGTTACAGGGAACGTAAGCACTTGGCTTACTCTGTCACTGATGTCTACGTGGCTGGCTTGGGCACACTATGACCAAGGCAATCAGGGTGACCACCATGACCGCGCTGAACTTGTACTGCTATTCCACCTCATTGCATTGGTAAGTAAGCATGGCAGCGTAAACTTGTGTATCGCTAATGCAATGGGGCAACTTGTGTATCACTCATGCATTGTGGGGGGCTTGTACTGGAGTTGTGTTGTCTCATGCTTCCACATACCCTCTTACCCCCACTTTCATTAGGAATGGGTGTAGCGTGGCAGTGTTAACTTGTATATCACTCATGCATTGTGCAGGGCTTGTACTTGAGTTGTGCAGTCTCATCAAGCTTCCACATGCTCCCTTAACCTCACTTTCATTAGGAATGGGTGTAGGGAGACTGGGTCAAATGTCTATTGCGCATGCATTGTGGGGGTCTTGTACTTGAATTGTGTTGTCTCATCATGCTTCAACCTGGCCCCTTTACCTACACTTTCATTAGGGACGTGTGTAAGTTGGCTCAGCTGCTAATAGGCTGTGTACATTGCTTTTTCACAGGACCAGAGCAAATAAAATAACATGGCCATTTCTGCACACTCTGTCTTTCGCGCTTGCTTTGGCTGATATAATCAACACGGATGGTGATGCTCCTCTACATTCCTGTGGGTCAACACAGTCACTGGCAGTGACACTGGCAACTACTGATGTTTGCCATGTGCCAATGGAGAGAGCCTGTACAAAAAACAAAAGAGTTGATCAAGATACGCACTGGCTGATGAGGACCCTGATGACTGAACGGCTGAAGAATCTTCTGTCATTAAAGACCATGAGGAAGTCATTTGCCCCTAGTCTGCAACAGCAATCAGCAGCAGCAAAACATCACTCTCTCATCAATGGCACCAACCACACACCTACAAACTGACTGCAGTTGTACCCCATCCAACAGAAAGTCTACAGTATGGTCTTACTTCACGGCTGACAAAGAAAGGAGCAACGTTGCAGTTTACTCCTTATGCAAAAAGGTTTTATGCAGGAGCAGGGCAGGGTCACATCTCGGCAAATCGGGCCAGATAGCCCATATGAAAGACCACCATAGGTGAATATAGAGCCAAGCGGACAAGAAGAGAAACAGTATCAACCAACACAGAGTGCTACGACAAAAACCCACACTGCAAGCAACATGCTCCAGCCAATGCGTATAGTGTCTTTGGAGAAACAAACGCCTTATGACTACAAACATCAGATTGCACAGCAACATGAGGCTCACACATCAAAGATGCTTCTTGTGGATCTGCTGCCCTTCTTCTTTCCAGAGAACTTGGGATTCAAAGAACTGATAGCATCTGCCTTACCAAGGTAGAAGATACCAAGTCGGCATTATTTCTCCAGGGTTGGTGTTCCAGTTCTGTATTAAAAGGTGGTGGAATAGCTGCACAAGGCTCTGCAAGGGACGGAGGCAGAGATGGTTCACCTCACCATTGACATGTGAACTAGTGCGCAGAGCACTGCCTACTTGACTGTAATGGTACATTGGCTCACCTTTAGTAAACCACAATCAAGTAGCACAGATGGGTCCCCAGGCATACCACACACTCCTTCAAACAACCTGCACCAACACACAATGCTATGCCTGCAGAGCTTTGATCAAATGTCACACAAGGCATACAGACATTCGCACAAAACTTGAATCAGTTCTTGCAGAATGGCTTGGTTCACACTCTCTCAAAATTGGATGTTTTACTGTAGACAATGGAAGCAATATTGCGTTTGCCCTGAACCAGGCTGAGATAACTCACATTCCATGTGGTGAGCATGTGATTAACCTTGCCAAAATTCTGCTGTGTGCGCGCAAGGTATGTGCACAGTTCAGCCGCTCCTATACCGCGTGCAAGGCTTTAGCCCACTTCATGCACCATCTGCCACACCACCAGATCAAGGTGGAGGTCATCACTTGCTGGTATTTCACTCTCTATATGTTGAAACACCTCCTAGAACTATCTACACACAAGAAGACCCATAGGGCTTCTGGACCATATGCTTTGCCCCAATTTCTTAACACAAAAGGAGTAAAGCCCCACAACACTTATTTATATCTTACCTGGGCTACCAAATAGATTACATGTCCCTCCAACCAAGCTCACTGGCCCTATTTAGGTGCCTTTCCCTAGGGAACGCTGATGTGCCACCTGTCTAGGGTGAGGGGATAGTCAAGATGCTCACCCTAGATCTGAAATATGACCGAGCTAGCAGGCATTAATATGTACCATGGAAGCCTCAAGAAATATAAACAAATGTCAGGTCAATTTATCAGAAAATTAAGCACGAAAGGGAGTTAAAGACTTTAATGCTCCCTACTCATCTGCGTTTCAAAACACAAAAAAACACTTGGTTAGAGAATGGTTGTCCAACCCATTCCTGGATATTTCCTTCACAAAGAGTCAACTGGTTTCAGTTGGTTAGCAGATTGCTTCTCTCCCACTTTCTTCAGGACCCGTCAAGTCTTAAACATTCTTCATAGAGGATGGTCAGTCACTGAGTAATTTCTAGGGCATCAGAGTTTCTTGCCACACTCCCCATAGTTGTCAGATGTAACTGCTTTTAAAAGAGGAACAGAAAAGCATGCAATAATGATTGGTATTGCATTCTCTTCCTCATTCGAATATCTATAATTAAATATACAATTCTGCTATATTTCTAGGTTTTACTCACCAAAGCGTAATGAGGTAAAAGTAAGGTTCCCGAGGTATATTCCTCTCCAAAGAAGGAGGCAAGAAATTCTGATGCCCTGGACATTACTCCGTGATTGACCATCTTTTTATTTTTTTATTTATTGCACATTTGTAAGGCGCTGATACACAAGTATTTCCAGGTGCCACAAGACAGAAAAGAGGGAGTGGGGGACAGGAGAAACAAAACAATAAATGGTTCTACTAGGCCTTGTGATATTATGACTATGCAAGTGCAGTGAAATAAGTGCAGGGGGAGGGGGCAGGTCAGGGCGGAAGGGCTGGGATAAGGGAATGAGGAGGGAGATGTGCAGGAAGGCTGGGGCCCCGGGGGCTGGGCAAGTGCTGAGGGGATCCCCAGAGGGGCAAGTACCAGGGGACACAGGGGTAAGGGTCAGCTAGTGCGGGCGCAGGGTGCACCAGATTTAGGCTAGTTACCAGGGGTCCCCGAGGGCAAGTGCTGGTTAAGAGGTGCTGGGGTAGACTGGACGAGGAGGGCCTGGCCCCTGTAAGGCACATAAGGGATCAGACAACAGTCATAGCAGCAGGGGGACATTAGCAGGGGAGGGGGAGAGGGAAGGAGGAGGAGAAAAGGAAGGTCTTGAGAAGTTTCTGGAACTTAAGGGAATCCGGCTCAAGTCTGAGAGGGACAGGAAGGCTGATCCAGAGGGAGGCTCCAGCCGAAGAAAGAGACCTACCCCCACTCTCTGCTTGGAGAAATGACTGATCTGCAGAGAGTTGGAGCTAGAGGATTGAATGACTAGCAGGGAGTAATTTAGGCAGAGAAAGTTGTATGCAGCAGGGTCTCAGGCCCCAGAATGCCTTGTGGATGATGCCGAGGGTCCTGAATTTTATCCTTGCAATCAGATTTTAGGCTGGAGAGATGCTGTTCCTGGGCTTGAGGCCAAGGATAAGTCTTGCAGCCCTATTCTGGATTAGTTGAAAAGGGTGAAGGGAGGAAAGAGGCAGATTGAGGAAGAGGCTGTTGCAGTAGTTCAGCCTAGAGAGTACCAGGGCTCTGGAGACATTGAGCTTCTGGGGAAAGGTGAGGAAAGGGAGAATTCCTCTGAGGAGGTGGAGCTGAACGTTGGGCTTCGGGGCAAGGTCTGTGAAGTAAGGGGAGATGAAGAAAGCGGAGATGAAGATGACCCCAATGTTCCTCACAAGAGGGTGAGGGAAAGGGGTCCAATGAGGGCAGCCAGAAGGTAGGAAGGAATCAGCGAGCTGGCGTTCCAATGAGAAGGATCTCAGTCTTGCTGGCATTAAGGCAGAGATCATTTGCAGAGCACCCTGTCTGAATAGCAGACAAACAGTCAGTTATGAGAGAGGAAGAAGAGGAGGTAAAGGAGGGAGGGAAGCTTAAAGGAGAGCTGTGTGTCATCAGCATAACACTGGCAGTGACAAGAGAAGGTATAGATCATGTGGGCCAGAGGGGCAAGGTAGATATTGAAAAGCCACAGTGATAGGATAGAGCCCTGAGGAACGCCGCAGGTAGAGAGTGAGGTGGCGGAGAGGAAAGGGCCCAGTTGCACTTGGGTAGGTTGGTTAGGAAGGAAGGAAGTCAGCCATGCCAGTACCCATTCCATTATGCCTAGGGTGTCAAAGAGATAATTTATGAGGATGGCATAATTGACTGTGTCAAAGGCAGAGGAAAGATCGAGGAGTATCAGAACAGAGGGAGAGTTGGAATCAAGATTTGGGAGCAGGTCTTCAAAGGTGTTCAGGAGTTCAGGAGAGCAGTTTCCGTGCCTCTGGATGCTCTGAAGCCAGACTAGTGGTCGTGGAGACAGCCAGCAGATTCAGTGTGGTTGGTTATTTGGGGGATGACCAACTTCTCCCGGAGTTTGCCCAGGAAAGGGGTGATGGAGATAGGGCAATGGTTAACCGAAGAGTCTTGATGAATATTAAAATCACTAAGGAAGAAAGGTTTGGGGGAGGAGGTGAGGAGAGAGGAGGAGAGGTCAGCCCATTCAGAGAGGAAAAGGGGCCATATAGTGGCGAGAGTGAGGGAGAGAGTAGGAGAGATACCCAGTTTTCAGACGAGGCAAAGGTAGAATAAGATTGAGTGGGAATGATAGTAGCAGGGACCTATTCAAGGAAGACAAGGGCCACTCCACCTGCAGGCCGGTTAGTCCTAGGCTTGGAGATTATCTTGTATCCCTCAGGATGTACAGTGTCAAAAGCAGTCACAGAGCTGGCATTGAACCACGTCTCAGTAAGAGCGAGGACGTCAAGGTCAAAGTCTTCAAGGAGGTGACATATGTCAGATGAGTGTTGAACAGCAGAGTGAGAATTGAGGGTAGCTAAGTGGAGCTGGTTGCCATCTTTAATGGTCTTCCGAGGTGGGCTACAGGGATGAGGCCAGAGGGGTGGCAGTGGGAGGAGTGGCAGGAAAAGAGAGGAAGTTAATGAGAGACAGATGATATTTTGAAAAACAAAGGTTTCAGCCTATGTCAGCTTTTGTTCCTTTTCTAGAGCAAATCCTTTGTGCTGTTTTTAGATTTAGATTCAAGGGTCTGCACTTAGAATGCCTATATTGTGGCTGAGACAATATGAAATCAAATTTGTAATTATTATAGTTGGCACTCTTTTGGATTGCGATCCCGGAAAAAATACCATAAAGTTTCTGATATAGTTCAATTTGTTTATTTTGTGTTTTGCCAATTTCTTCATGTATTAAATTCATACATTTATAAATTGCAGTGTTCTTGTTCCATACTTTCAATATGTGTTATATTCATCCACATGTATATAACTTTGTGTTGTCAATAGTAGAATCACACATGTATATACAATTCCAAGATAGTTTACATAATATCCCAACACGTGTTTCCCCACAGCTTTAACTGTTGTTCTTCAGGAGAGATTCCTTGTGGTTATTTATTTGATCTCGGGTTGATATCAGTAGTTTAGCTTATTTTCTAATCAGCATTTTCTTTGAAGTTAGATTTTCAACAAATCTCTTTTCTTACATATGTAGGTATTGCCCGCAGCAAGGTTCGATTGTCTTGGTGCTGGCTCGATCCGAGATGGCTCTCCATCTCGGATCGAAATAAACAAATAAACAAAATAAACAAATTGAACTATATCAGAAACTTTATGGTATTTTTTCCGGGATCGCAATCCAAAAGAGTGCCAACTATAAAAATAGAAACAGATGATGCCTATACAGAAGGAGCAGGCTGGGCTGAGAGCCCTGGGCCATGATAGTGCCATTCTGGTAGACATTAATGATGCACCTAGAAGATGAGAAGTATGGCAACAGAATTTCCCATCTGGTACCACTGTTAATGGGCGAGGAGGAAAAAGGAGATAGGACACTGACCATATGGGGAGTCCATAGGTCAGGAGAAGGGACAGTGAAGTGGATGTCAGTGATTATCTGTCAGGAGGAAGCATTGACTTAGGTATCAGTAATGGGAGGCCTGGCTTGGAGGTCAAAAGCGCTTTCTTAAACATTTTACTTCCAGACTTCGAGAGAGAGGTAGGATAGATGATAGAGTAACAGAGTAGATTGGGGAGACAGAGAGCACCATGTGTACAGGCAGTGGGTGGGAGGGGTCAGTGAGTGGGACTGCACTGTGCAAGAGGAATTCACCACGCGGACCAGCAGTCAATACAAGGGGGATAAAACAAAAATAAAGTAAGTTAGGAGTCCAGGGAGAAAGGGCTTAGGTTACAGCAAGCAGTAGTATCACAAAATAGTATGATGGGGGGAATCAGGTGAAGGGCCTAATTTATAACACTGACGCAGAATGATACAGAATGGCCAAATTTGAGAATTTAAAAATGCAGCTGAGGGGCTAGGTTTGAATACAGTCACAGGTATAACAAAATGCCTAAATACAAGATTTTAAAAATGCACCTACAGGGCTAGGTTTGAATACAGTCACAGGTCGATTTTCCAACAGATGTGTAAAATGCTGTAATTTAGGGCACAAAAGCTAGATGCGATTTTCGAACATGTGGGCAAAAAGCAAGATTTAGTGAGGCATATCCAGAAATGGAGAAACAGGGATAACAAATAGACTGCAAGCAGCATAAGTAAGGTCTGCAGTTTCCTTAAAAAGCATTCCCAAACATTCAGAGATTCCAAAACACCTTCAGGTGGCAGTCAAGAAGGGGAAAGGCTGAAATGGAGTCACGGCACAGGAGCCCTGAGGAATTGTTTGAGTGGGGAGAGGGACAGCGTTGCAGATGGGAATGGCATACGAGTTCAGGAGAGCACTTACTTAGTGAAGAAAACACAGCATAGAGGTAGAGTTAGAAAAGCACTGGGAATCACCACACGGCCGGTAGGAATGAAAAGTCTTAGCCGTGGAGTACCAGGCAGGGGCAAGGAGGTAATGCGAGGGAGGGAGACAACTCTTACAGCGTGTGCCAGCAGGGGGAAGAGGGATTGGAGGCTTTGGGCAAGCGCTGCTGGGGAGAGGCAAGGTGCAGTGTAGGGAGACCATCAGAAACCCGGCACCCAGCAATCCTCTATGAAGAATGTTTAAGACTTGAAGGGGACTGAAAAAAGTAGGAGAGAAGCAATCCTTTAACTCACTGAAACCGCTTGACCGTTTTTGAAGGGATGTCCATGAATGAGTTGGACACCCATTCTCTAAGAAGTGTTTCTTAGTGTTTTTTAACGCAATGAGTAGGGAACCTTAAAGTCTTTAACTTCCGTCCGTGCTTAATTTTCTGATAATTGACCTGAAGATGTTTTATATTTCTTAAGGCTTGCTTGGTACATATTAATGTCTGCCTACTTGATCAGATTTCAGATCTAGGGTAAGCATCTTGACTATCCCCCGCACCCTAAAGAGGCGGCGCATCAACACTACCTAGGGAAAGGCAGGGCCAGTAACTGTGGTTGGAGGGTCATGTGAGCTATTTGGTAGTCTGGATAAGACATAAGAAAGTGTTCTGGACCTTTACATCTCCTGGAACAACACCTTGCCACATTTGACTATTGCATGGCACCCGGGCAAGCAAAGGCACTGGGTGGCACTCATCTGTAAGCAAGCCCGTGGCACTTGATTGGAATTGTCTGCAAGGTACTTTGACCATTTGAGGAGGCAACTGTGAGGGTGAGCCGCAATGAAGAAGGCCTGCATGAAATCCTGCCACTCAATGTTCTTCTTGGGAGTATTCTGGAGAACATACAGCGTGGGTACACAGTACAAGAGCATGCAGAGGCCGAGGAACTGGGGAGGCTGTGCAGGAAAATGTTGATGTGCTTGTAGTCAGACCCACGGATCAGTGTAAATAGAAATAATTACTTATACCTAATTGCAACTTTTCTGGACCTCCGGTGCCGGAGCATGTTTCTGTTCTTTTCCCTGAAGGGCAGCCTGCCTCCAAAGCTTCCAGGCGAACAAAACCACTTGAGGACAAACTAAAGGAAGCCTTCTCCAACACAGGCACTGGTCCCGCCTTTGTTATGCTTTTGCCATCTGTCGAGTATGGGGCTCTTTGGGTATTTGTCACATGTTGAGGAGGGCAGTCCTTGTGCCAGGGCATCAGAGACTCTAGTGGCATAACTGAAAGATATGTCTATGCCCCACAGGTGAGCCCCTGCAGTACTGGGAAGGGGAAAAGGATGTGTGGGCCAAACTTGCACGAGTTGCTGCTGAAGACCTTAGCGTCCCCCCAGCAAGTGCCAAATCGGAGCGTGTTTTCAGTGCTGTTCGGGGATGGTGACAGACAAGAGGACATGCTTGTCTAGAGCCAGTATTCAGAGATTGAAATTTCTAAAAATGAACAAAGCATGCATACCCAAAACCTCTTTTCTGCCACCAAACCCCCTTCAAGATCGATATGCAAGCAGCAATGATGACGATGGGTTGCAGTGGTGAATATGGCTGTGTATTGCATTTAGAATTCCCTTCTTCACATCACTACATTCTTCTATTGAAAAGGAAAGTGTTTGAAGTAAATGAATATATGTAATAGTGTGGATTTGTACTTACTTGCGTTCTTGCATAGAAAGAAATATCGTTCTTTTTGTCTACATTTTGTGTTTTTGTATTATTGTATAAACCACAAAGTGATGGTTAGTTGTGAATGTGTGGATGCGCCTTGATCGCACCCTCTCTCTAAGTCTGGGAAATGGCAACACTTGCTTGCCAATGCCACTGCTCCCGCACAACTGGCTCTCCATCCTGCGGAGGAAATAGCAGACAAAGTAGTGGTTAGTTGGTAAATTGTGTGCATGTGTGTGTGTAAAAGACAAAGAGAAAGATAGTCAAAAACAGTCAAAACTAGATGCTGATCCTTCTCTGGAGTTCTAGTCTGCAAGGGCTTCCTTGTCTTCTGGCGGTGCCGCGCCAACGCCACAGCTCCCTCACAACAGGCTCTCAGTCCTGGGGAGAAAACTAAAGACATAACAAGTATGCTGATCAGGGAAAAATGCTGGTGAAATGGGCGGCTCTGGCATTTTTCCTGAACCAGCATCCTCTGAGTCTGCCAGTAGAGGCAGTGATCTACTGGCAGGCCCGACCTGCCGGGAGTTCAGGCCCCTACCGGCAGAGAAATCACTCAAGCACCGGCACTGTTAACAAAAGTGCTGGTGCTTCAGTGGTTCCCATTCCATGGAGTCCTATAGGGCTCCATGGAATGGTAAATTACCACCGTTGCTGGCACCCAGAATATCCCAGTTACACTGGGATATATCGGGCACTGGTAACGGTAAGGCGAGTCTGCTGGAAACCCACCAGTAGCACCGGCGAGTTACCGGCAGGCTCGTAATGAGACCCAAAGTGCTGGTTAGTTGGGAAATTGAGTGGAAAGTGCATGTGTGTGTGTATATGTGCCTAGGCATCACCCGCCTCCTACTGGTCCTGTATTTCTCCTCTGCTCTGCTGAGTTTCGGCGGTGGCTGAGGCACTTGTATGTGTGATGCATCACTCCTCATTCCTCATAGCCAGTTAGTCTTCATGGTGGTGCTTCTTAATGTGTTTGTGGCAATAGCAGCACCTCGCTACACCCCAGAAGCAACCCACAGAACAGGCAGAATTGAATCAAGCCACTGAGGAACGGCTCTTAGCCCTGTATCGGCACTAACTGTGATCCCACTACCCAACAGAGCAGGAACATCAGGGACCTGAAGAGTATGTTTCAGTGAAGTACCTCACCCGAGGTTGTAGGCTCCTTGCTGAGGCACTTTGAGAAGTGCCATCCCTCGTTGCTTCTCTGCCAGTCATTATGGTGGAGGTCACCACTCTTGTGGTTAAAGTCATTGTTCTTGCGGTGGTGGTGGGTGCACTACCTGTGGTTGTCGTCATTGATGGTGCGCCCTTGTAACCTCTGAGGATCTTGTGATGTTTTTCCAGGTGAAGGCACTTGACCCATGTGCCAAGCAAAAATGTCTGGGAAATGCTCCCCTTCCAACTGCAGTGGAGGCAGATGACAGTTGCAGCAGCCTTGATCATGTTGGCTCTGGGTGAAAGGGCAAAATGGTTCCAGGTCCATGACTTGCCAGCAGCAATGGTGCCAGTGACTGGTTCTGTTAAATGCTGGTCTGCTGGTGCTGATGGTGGCTGATGGTTCGGCAGTGGTGTTGGTGGGAGACAATGATCTGGCAGTCGTGGTGGTGGCAGATTATAGCCCTGCAGTGCTGGTGGCAGCGGATGGTCTGGCACTGGTGCTGTGAGGTGATGGTCCAGCGGCTGTTGGTTCTCTGGTGTGGTTGGCAGTTGCTGGTCCTCTTGTGAGTTCAGCGACTGATGGTCCAGTGGTGCAGATGGTGGCTGCTGGTCCTGTGGTGTGGTCGGTGACTGCTGGACTTGTGATACAGGGGCGGCTGCAGGCCTTGTGGGTCAGGGGGTGGCTGCTGGTCCTGTGGTGCGGGAGTCAGCTACTGGTCTTATGTTGCTGGTTCGGAAAATGTTGGTACTGTGGTGCTGGCTTCTGGACTAGTAGTGGTGGTTGCTATCCTTCTCTGCTTCTGTGCTGGCACTGGGCCTGATCCTCCTCCTGCTCACTGTTGGTGATGCAGACTTTACTTACAGGTCCCTTGACTGGCAAAGGAAGGTCAAGCCTTGTAAACGATGTCTCCTCATCATCCTCCAGGACAATGATGGAGGCCTTCTCAGAGTCTGATTCGTTGATGGGGTCATTTGCTGATGCGGTGGTGACAGCTTTTAGTCCAGTGGTGGTGGTGCCATCTGCTGATGCTGTGGCAGTGATGGCTGCTGGTGCGCTGGCGGTGGCTTCCCTCTTTGTCTTCTGTACTGGTGTTGGCTGCTGTGAATCCACCTCAGGCTCCTTAACTGGTGACAGATGTTCGAGGTGTGTGAAGTAGGAGGTTAGAGGAGTGACACCCTGTTATGCCTCTCCCTCCTCCTTCTCCGCTTCATCTTGTCCAATGATGGTGACCTCCTCAAAGTCTGACTCCAGGGCGGCGGTATGGCAGAATGCAGGCAGCAGTGCTAGGCTGCCAAACATGCTCTAGTTGGAGCCCTCATCAGACAGTAGGAGGCCAAGGCTTTCAACTTCTGACTTGCTTTGCTTCCAGGAAACAGGTCCTGCTCCTCCTGTGGCGGTGTGCTGCTGCCGGTGCTGGCAGCTTTCGGTGGGGAATCGCCTCCTGTCACCATCATGAGATGGTGCCTGCTAACGGTGCTTCTTCTGATCGCTGATGGTACTGCTGCTGGTGGCCCTGCTGCTGGTGGTCCTTGCTGGCAGGCTGCTGCTGCTGCTGCTACTCCTCTCCCAAACAGAAGAGGTGTGGCAGAGATTTGAAGGTAAAGCTGAATTTAAATAAGCAGGGCCACAAACCAGGTAGCCAATCCTGACACATCATGTCAAGCGCTTAAGGGTTTTGAGCGTGCGAGAAACACACGTTTCTCAGCTCTGCTGCGAAACTGTGCACAAAGTGGATGTGCAAAGTGTTTAGCGGCAGGGGTCGCGTCAAACATGACGTATTACGCATGCTCATGGGACAGAGTCAGGGATGCATGACATAGTGCACATGTGTGCGGTACAGATTTCAGATTTCTAGTCGTTCAGGGGAAATGCATGATGAGTATCGTGCGGGTCACGTGAAACACGCAAGGGACACGATCGAGAAACAACATGTCTGAGAACAAAAGCCAAATGCGATGAAGTGCAGGTGAAACCGCCAGAGCTTGAGCTTCACTTCTACCGGTTGAGCTATAAGGGGATAAGAGAAGATGACGCGCAACACCGAAAATGTTCGCATTTCCCAACCCGACCAACGAGTGGAAACATTTCAGTCAAACCCACAGGTGTGGCAAAATGGCGAAGACAAGCGAAGCGAATCGAAATCTTACAGATCCTGTTTTCGCCCCTGGCAGAGCAGAACCTAACCATTTCGCCTACCACTGCTCCTTAGCTGCCTATCTCTTTGACCCACCAGTAGACTACTTTCTATCATCCTTCTGCCATTTCTCTATTCCACAATCATCTTTAACAGTTATGTGACCCTCTAACCTTTGTGTTTCTGTTTAAGACATTCCGGAGAAGATTTCACCTATTTTCTGATCGGATCATGGGAGGAGTCACTGGTAAACTATAGAACTGGTTGCATTAAACCTAGTGCTCACTTTCCTGCCACCACCTGCTTCAATCTGCTTTTCTTTTTGATAAATGTTGCTTTTGTTTTTTAATGAATATGCATTGGTATAGTGAAAACAACAGAACGCCTTATCCAGTGGCAGACTCATTCATTGTTTCCAAGTGAATTCAGGCGTCTAACCCACAGCCAGCAATCAAAAGCATACTTTGGATTTCAAGTAAAATAAACACTCCGATGTATTAACGTGACATATGTCTTTGCTCAGCTCCAGGTTGGATCGAACGCCAATACACACACGCATGAAAACACACACACACACGCACGCACGGACGCGCGGGCGAGCAGGTGATGAATGATGTCATACGCAATGAATAAAGAGGCCCGCCCCCACCCTTGAGCATGGAACTCTCCAGTGGCGCAACCAATCAGCAATGTTTCCGTTTTGCTCATTAATATGCAGGCTGGCCTCACGTGTGAATACGGCAATATAACAACTGGGGACAAGCGGTCCTGCCTATGCCATAAATCCAGTGCAAAGGCCGCTGATCACATCAATATTTGGGGCTTGATTTATGAGGGTTTATGAGGCTGCCATGCCTATGCTTTACGTCTTGGTGAAATCAGCTCCTTTCCTCCACGCACAGGGCTGCTGGGATCCCTTTCAGTCGAGGTTTCAGGCTGTCATGACATATTTTAACTCCACAATGAAAGCTTTCCATGATGTCTGTCCCAGGTGAGAACGCAGCACAAGCCGCGGTGCTTGTCCCCCACTCACTGGGACCTTAGATGAGACTCTGCTTCTACATTTTGGCCAGATCCATGATGCCTTATCTCAAGGCCCCCGATGGACAATATGGCTACCTAGATAAATGCTTCAAGGCCACAAAAGAAACGGACCCCGCCGTAAAATGCTCCACTCTAGCCCATCTCATTGGAGATGATGTGCAGGAACTATTCAACTCACTTCCAAACTCGGGAGGTGAGGATTACTGTGAACTGTGACAGCTGCACTGCCTGCACACTTTCAGCCTCCAGTGAATTCAGATTATGAGAGAGTCGATCTCTGTCAAGCGAAGCTAAACCCTGGTGATTAGCTTGATGTGTCTCATGCCAAAGTGCCTCACCTCACAAAATCATGCAACTCGGTTGATGCCATCGATGAAATTTATGTGCAGCCAATCTGAGGTTGCCCTCAAGTGTAAGTGCGAAGGGACATTCTATGTGTACTTGGCCTTTCTTAGCGTGGAATACTGCCACCGCCATGGACAAAGCATTTGATAAGCCATCGGATGACCGAGCGCATTCAGTTGACAGCACACACACTACCCATCAATGCAGATCACACATGCCCAGCCAAAATCCACTCTCTGGAAGAAACTAGCGGGTGCCACAAATGGAAAGAAGAACAGCCGGCTCATGGAGATCTGTTCCTGCCAGTTCATTCTGAAGAACGAGGCAACTGACCCTGGAGCAAGGTTAGCACCAGCCTCCTGACCTTATCAAATGGCAGCTAGCTATTAATCCTCGTGGATGACTATTCATGCTACCCTGAGGGAGAGCAAGTTCACTCAAAGTGATGTAGGAGCTGTCGTTCTGGAAATTGAAGATACTAGCAGCCCATGGGGTCCCTGATGACTTCAAAACTAACAATAGACCCCCTTTCCAAGGGAGTGAGTCCACAGAATACCTTGGTCGGATGGGAACAAACCACCACAAGATCACTCCTTGCTGGCCTCAAGCCAATGGAGAGGCGGAGCGCTTCATGCGCACCCATTGCCACAAAACGTCAACTGGACAGAGAGTAAGAACTATGTCAGTTCCTACGCAACTACTGCACCACTTCACACTCTTCAAAGGGGTGCAGCCCAGTGGCGCTGGTCATCAACTGCAATTTCAGCACGACAAGCCCTATGCATTTCTCATGGGTTCCAACCACCTTGGATCTACAACATGTCAATGTACTTCGCTGCAAGGCCAAGGATCTCATGAACATTGGCGACCTGCCTGTGAGACAAATATCGAGTGGGAGAACGATCTTAGTGAGAAATCGTCACAAGATTCATAACAGTGGACAATGTGCAAGGAACTGTCTCCCAAAATGCTCATTATTTCAAGAAACTGGAAAGTCTTCCTTGAGAAGAAATCCCATGGGGCAACTCGAATTCTGGCCAATGCGGCCCTGGCAGAACGGAAGAACCAGACACAGGTGACCACCAAGACTTCAGGGCAGAACTCGTTATTGACAGCACCACTAAATTCGCTGATGCAAATATACGATTGGAAATGTCCTGTTCCCTTCAGAGCACCAATCCTGAGTGTGACAACACTGTTGATCCCCTTGCCAAATTGAAGGGCTATGACCACAGCCTCTAGACGCGAGTTCCACCGCCTGAAGCTAGAGCATGCCGAACCCTATTCGCAATGTATTTGAACTTTTAGAGGGATGTTATGCATTGACATGGCATGTAGCTCCTCTGACACCCATCTGAGTGAATGGCAATTTATGCACAAATGAGCAGGTGACAAATCACGCAACTGCTTGATAAAGAAAGAGGCCTTCTCCGTGCTCGATTTGCGAACTCTCCAGCATTGCAACCACTCAGTCATGACTCTATGTCGCTCATTGAAAAGTATGCTTGCCGCACCATGCAATTAAGAGTACATAATACCTCCCCTACCCACCCTTCCACTTTCAGCTATCCTCAGACACACACTCTCGGCCTCTCCAAAGCATGAAACATCCACTGGCTTGACTTCATCGCTTTAAGAAAGTGCCAGAGGTGTGCCATGGAACAGGCAGATCTATAACCAAAATGTTGAGACATGCATTGGTCCGAGGGCTTCGGGGTTAAGAGACATCTTTCCAGCAGGTGATGCTGCTCATCTCCAAGTCTCCATAATGTCTGCCTGGACTGTTCCTCCGTCATGCCCACGCACATAAACTGACTGCAGCTCCCGTACAGGCCTGCGCAGTCAACGTTGCATCAAGTTGCAGGCAGCCCTACTTCACCTGTTCGTTGTCAGACCTCCCTGTTACTGGGCTAATCTCATCTTCTCAATTTCAGGGGGCACCTTTAAAGTCCAGTTCTATGGTGCTGTTGGTACCCCTCATGAAAGGGCACCACCAGTGACTGCCTGGGTTGCCCGAAGCAAAGATAGACGGGCACTGACTCCTACCAAGATACACCAGCAGTGGAATGTGGAAGTCCTATGCCGCTGCCCTAATGTGAGGCAGTGAAGTAGGGTATTTTTTGTATTGTTAAAATTGTACTTTTCTGGATATTTATTTTCCGAATAAAGTTAATGATGATGGGTATTTAACTGGTTCTTCTTAGAACTGGGAAAGCACAGACAGTTCCAGGGTCTTTCCTTGCGTGATGCATTGTGGCTCCCTGACAGTGTGGTGGGATTAAGTCATCCTACACTGTGAAACTGACAAGCTTGTGGCTCTGGCACTGTGTGAGAACAGCGACGATGGGGCATGCTGGGAAAGGTGAGGCAGATGAGGTAGAAGCAGCAAGGCAGGACACACACAAAGCAATGTAGATTACCCCTGCTAGCTGCGCAGGAAGTATTAATTCTATTAAACACTAGGAGGCGAGCATTATGCTTCATATTCATTTTATTCTACTCTTCATCAGTTCAACAAACACAATAAAAACTCTTGAAAAGTGTCCAACAAAACTTTTCTCTTAACACACTACAAAGTCCATGAGTCTCTGTAGTCCAAGCCCCTTCAGCCAGTCACAGCCCACTTCCTGTGCATGGGCACCTCCTCTGCTTTTACTTGCTCTGAACATCTGTATAACTTCCATAACTGTTCCTCGCTAACGATGCGAAGCTTTCATTAACGTGATAACTCAACTGCCGAAGAATCTCGGCCTTCTAGACTCCTTTGTCTTCAGTTATTTTTCTGGTCTTCCCCTAAGAGGCAAAACAAATAGAAAATCTTTAGGGTGGTGTCTATGTGGTGTACTTACTATTATAAGAACAATACAAATGTAAATAGACAGTACAATACTCGGGTGGGAATTTAATGCTCGCCTCCTAGTCTTTAATAGAATTAATACTCCCTGCGCAGCTAGCAGGGGTAATCTACATTCTATGACAAGACTTGAGGCGAGCATTATGCTTGTTCAAAGCTCCCCAACACCGTAACTGCTACATTCTCTGTTGGTTTAAAATAAAACTCTTTAAACGTGCGTTCACACGACCAGTCTGCTGCTAACATTATCTCCCTTAAAGATACACCGGCCCTTACGGCTCTCGAGGCCATTGCTCCTCTCACAGAATGAGCTCCATACATGCTCACATTCACTCCTGCGGCCTGCATGATCTCTTTGACCCATCTCGCGATAGTTGCAGTAGTTACTGCGTGAAAAGGCTTCCTACGAGCTATCAGAAGCTGCGTGGTACCTACTGCTCTGTATTCCGCAGTCCTGCTCTCGTATTCCTTAATGCAACGAGCAACGCACCATTTCGCATTACTCGGAAAATAGGGATAATGGACCGAGGTGGTCCCTGTCCTAGTCCTCTTGACTATCGAGGAAGTCACTCCCTCAGGCCCCAACGACCTCCTAGATACCTCCAGAGCTCTCATGTCCGACACTCGTTTTCAGGATACCAGGCACAACAGCATAGCTAGTTTGCCTGATAGCTGCTTGAGTGAGAGATACCTATCTGATGGCCAATCAGCTAGCAATCGTAGAACTACCACTACGTCCCACGTTGAGCTATATCTGGGCTCCGGTGGAACTTTAAATTTCGCTCCTCTAATGAGCCTTACCACTGCAGGGTGTTCTCCTGCCGGTGCTCCTTCAATTGGCAAATGGCCTGCTGTAATGGCAGATCTGTATACCCCTATAGTACGGAAAGCTCTTCCGTCTTGCAGCAAGTCCGCTAAGAAGTTCAAAATTTCCACTACAGGCGCTGAAATGGGATGAACACTTCTGTTCTTACACCAGCTGGACCACTTAGCCCAAGCTGGGTCATAGCTCCTCCTAGTGGATGGAGCCCAGGATTCAGCGATAAGCTCTGCAGCTTGCTTTGAAATTCCTGGCAGCGCCCAGCGTCTCCTGATATTCTGCACGCGACTAACGGGAGTGTCCCTCTCACTCTCAGAGGATGATATGACCCAACTGGGTCCGTGAGTAGTCGCTCTCCTTCTGGTAGGATCCTGGGTATGTCCGTCACTAACTCCATGAGAGTCGGAAACCATACCTGAGACTTCCAACCGGGCACAACTACCACGAGCTCCGCCTTCTCCCTCCGACATTTCGCTAGAACTCTGTTCAGCATTACAAAGGGAGGAAAAGCGTAGTGTGGGCCTCCGGACCACTCCTGCAGGAAGGCATCTGTTCCTTGTGCCCCTGGGTCTAACCTCCAGCTGAAGTAATTCCTTGTCTGAGTGTTGAGCCGGGAGGCAAAAAGGTCTATGTGCATCGGGCCCCATCTCGCGTTCAACCTTTGAAAAACTACTGGATCTAGTCTCCAGTCGCTGGAGTCTGTCAAATACCGCAAGTTCCAGTCCGCCACCGAATTCAGGGCGCCTGGTAGATATTCTGCTGTCACTGACGTCTCCGATTCTAGGCAGAAGTGCCACAAATCCTTTGCTAGCTCCGCTAGCATCTTGGATCGTGTCCCCCCTACGTGGTTGATATATCCTACTGCCGATATGTTGCCCATCTTCAACAGGACACAAGATTTTACTCTGTCTCTCGTGAATGCCTTGATCGCAAACGATCCCGCTAGGAGCTCCAGGCAATTTATATGAAGGCGAAGCTCCTCTTCGCTCCACTTGCCTCCGGTCTGTAAAGACCCACATCTGGCTCCACAGCCCTTCCGGCTGGCATCTGATTCTATGATCAGATCCGGTCTGTCTCCGAATATGGCTCGCCCATTCCAGGCGTCCATATTCCTCAACCACCATTCTAGTTCCGTAATGGATTCCGGATCCAAGGGTACCGACTGATGATACCTCAGCCCCTGTTGGAGGTGTCTGATCTTCAACCTCTGCAGCGCTCTGTAATGCAACGGGCCCGGAAATATGGCTTGGATAGATGCTGCCAGCAGCCCCACTATCCGCGCCAAAGTCCTGAGTGATACCTGCTGCTTCTCTAAGCATGCCCTGATCTCTCTCTTGATATCCTTTATCTTTCGAGGCGGGAGTTCCAGCGTCGCTTTCCTGGTATCTAGCACAAACCCCAGGAAATCTAACCTTTGTGCTGGCGTGGTATCGGACTTCTTTGCATTCACTAGAAACCCTAGTGATCCCAGAAGGTCCTGCACCCACTGCGTCTGATAAACTAGCACCTCCCGATCCTCTGCTAAGAGTAAGAGATCGTCCAGGTAAATGATCAGCCTTACCCCCTTCTCTCTGATTGCTGCCGCTACTGGCTTCATCAGCTTCGTAAAAGCCTAAGGAGCTGATGCAAGACCGAATGGCATCGTCTTGAATTGCCAGAACTGCCGTTGCCAGTGAAAAGCTAGGAATGTTCTGTACTCCTTGAGAACTGGGATTGTCAGGTATGCGTCTTTCAAGTCGAGGCGCGTCAACCAGTCTCCCTCTCTCAGGGAGTCCCTTATCTGATGGATATCCTCCATCTTGAAATGTCGGCATACAATCCATGCGTTGAGCTCTTTGAGATTTATAACTGGTCGCACCTTCTCCTTTCTGTGGACCAGGAACATGTTGCTCACAAACCTTGGGGCTGACTCGCACTTCTCCATCAATCGCTTACGCACTAATTGCGCTAATTCGCTGTCTAAGCATGCTTGCTCTGCTTGCGTCAGCTTCTGCCTCTGGGGTCTGCTTGACTGTACTGGATCTTCTACAAAATCTAGAAACAAACCTCTGACGGTCTGCAATACCCAGGAATCGCTTGAAAGCGTGCGCCAATTTTCCAAAAACATGCGCGTCCTCCCCCTACGGGAGGATATTCCTTCGCTCTCACCTGGTGTAAAACCTTGGCCTCGCCCTGATCCTCTGGATCTGCATCCTCTCGGGAACCTCCCTCTGGACGGGAAAAAGGTGTCTTGGCCTTTGTTCTCCCACTACTGGGCTCTGGAAGTTTGGGATCTTCTTCCTCCCTGGCCGCGACCGGCTGCTCGACCCCTGAAGCGGCCGGTCTCGCCAAAAACTCTACTCGGGAAGATCTTGCGGATCGATGCCTGAGCCTTCTCTAATGACGCATACGTTCCGACAAAGCGTCCCATCTCCTTCCCAAATGTCTCTCCAAACAGGAGGCCTTGAGCTCCTTCTTCCGCTTCATACGAAGCCAAATCACTAAGCTTAGAGTCTATCTTCAGAAGGAGACCTTTTCTCCGCTCTGACGCGATGGCGCAGTTAGCGTTCCCAAGAAAACAGACTGCCCTCTGGGCCCAGCCGGCGAGAACCTTGGGGTCCACCTCTTCCCCGGTATCCTTTGCCCTCTCTGCGAGGTCCATAATTTTTGCCAGCGGTCCGGCCAGGTCCAAAACCTTCTCCTGGCAGCTTCTCCAGGACCTATCGATGCCCTTGCGAGGGTCCGTGACTGATTTCGAAACAAAGGTTAACATCTTTGGGTCGAGCTCGGGGGTCTCAGCTACCTTTCCTGGAAGGTCCGGCCGTGGACACTCAGCTGGAAGGCGCTGTCTCACTACTTTATCGAGCGCCTTGCGCAATCTTGCCACCATATATTGCGTCACACAGGGGCATGGCTGCCATTCGGAGGACCTTGGATTGCGGATACTGTCTGGGTCGAACATATCGTCCTGGGGCTCCAGGAGATGTTTCTCCTTTCGTACCTTTTTTCCCCCACTTGGGACGTCCCAGTCGTCCTCTGCGACTTCCTCGTCTCCCTGCGAGGTCCGATCCTCTACCAGCTCCTCTTCCGAGCCTGGGTCTTCTCCAGCGTTTTCTTCCCCTGGAGATGGGGTAAAGAGGTGTGGCACAGTTTGACGCTGCATATAAGGCTCCTTCAACTTCGCAAACGCGTCAACCACCTCTGGGGCCTTGTCTTCTGCCCCTTCCAAAGAGCCCCGGGGGTCGTCAGAGAATTTTCTCTTAAGGGCTGTATTACTCCCCTTAATCCCCTCTTCTGAGGGTTCTGTGGGCATGCTCTTCCCGGTCTTGGTGCTTGTACTGGGTTAGGATAGCAACGCTTCCAACGTCTCCAGTCTCTTCTGCAGGGGCCTGACCCCTTCCGCCACTGCATCTACAAGGGAGGTACCCAGCACTTGCTTAAAGCTGGCAGCGAGGTCCTCATTCTGCTCCTCCTCGCTCCATTCGAACTCCGACATTATGCTGTCATGCTGTGTGCCCAAAATACCTGCCACAGGTGTCTTAGCACGCCCCTGCTCCCTTAGATGCACTGCTATAGATGTTCTGATTGATTTTATTTATTATTTTTTTTTTCTTCTTTTTTATGTGGCTGCACCGACCTCCTTTGCCTTCTGGCCTGCTGCGAGGTACCTCGCTTTAATGCGCTGTCTTTCCTGCTGACTCAGCAGCATCCGGTGTACAGGGCTCCTTACTGCCCCTCTCCTTCAGCCGATCTCGCTCGGCTGTTATTCCGAAGCGCTGCGACCGAGGGATCGCTTATTGTTCCACAGCTAAAGCTGTGATCTCTCCTGAAAGCTCTCTCGAGGCAGCTCTCCCAATACTGTCGCTTAGAAGCGATGATCGCATCCCACGTGAGGCAGAACTCGCGATTGGCTCCTCCCACCCACGGGTGGGGGCTCGCTCGCGGGAGCGCTATTGGCTTGGTCTCCCGGGCGTAGCTCCGCCCACCCGCGGGTGGGGGCTCTCGCTGTGCGTTCGGCGCGATTCGCGCTCGCGTGTCCTGGCTCCTCCCCCCCGAGGGAGTGGGCCGTTGTGCGAGCCGCAATACGCTCGGTGCGAAGGGTGGCTGCACCCCCGATGTGCCGGTAATGCGACACGGGGTCGCCGCCTCGTGAGCCTATCCTATCTGCGTCCTCTCGGGAACGCTACTCACCTGTCGGACCTCGAAACGAGGTTGCCGCGTCTGCTCGTACACTTCTCCACTTAATTCTAAACTCCTACAGTACTACTCTGCCTGACGTACAGCCCGCGCGTACTCCCCAAACACTGCCTATAGAGGCAGATACTCTGGTGGCAACCTCCGTTCGCCTATTAGCGCGCAACCCTGTACTGGCAAAGCTATTAGCTACTAAAATAACCACTCTCACCAGTCAATTCTCACAGACACAAGGAGAGGAAAATTATGGTACTTATCTGCTTGAAGAGCAGTAAAAGAAGAGGAGGAGCCCATGCACAGGAAGTGGGTTGTGACTGGCTGAAGGGGCTTGGACTACAGAGACTCATGGACTTTGTAGTGTGTTAAGAGAAAAGTTTTGTTGGGCACTTTTCGAGAGTTTTTATTGTATTTGTTGAACTACTGAAGAGTAGTATAAAATGAAGATGAAGCATAATGCTCGCTTCCAGTCTTGTCATAGAATGGTGCGCCATGTATCTTAGGTAGCAGGTACTGCACACGCTTAGAAGGTAACGGAAACCCTAAAAAATTCGGAATATACTCGATTTAATGCTATACACGTGCATGCTCGTATTTAAATTAAACGAACATTGTTTGTATTATTTTGAAATATTGTTCAATGAAAATGTTAAAGGTTGACTTGATTAACCAATAAAAATAAAAATATATTAAAATATTCAGAATCTAATGGAAATGCTCACATAAAGAAGTGTACACATATACCTATTAGAAATAATCACTAACCACGAAAATGTGGGCGTTGGAAGGGCAGCGATTCTTTTCACTTGCAGGGAAGGGGGAGGGCAAACGTGAGGGAGGTGTGCTCGGGTGGCAGGATGCAAGGCATTGTTTTGGTTTGGGGGAAAGAGGGAAGGGAATCACGGGAGAGGCAGGAGATAGCAGCTGGAAGCCAGGTTATTGCTGGTGCGGGTTGTTGGGGAATTGGGTGAGATGCCAATCTATGGTATGTATGCCTCCATCTCCAACACCTGTAATGCTAGTTCATAGAGACAGAAAGGGGTCTGGAAAGGGGATCAAGGGGTGCACAACCTATCATTGTAGATGGGTAGCTATCAAAAATGGAATGCGCTTCACCCAGGAGATTCTGAGTGACATCAAAGAAACCTGTGCTTCCCTCTTGTTGTTTATCAGATGTCACTCCGATGCACACAGTGGGAAATATCATTGTTTTGAGAGTTACTCATCTCCGATTCTTTGCATCAGACCTACATTTTAGAAATACTGCTGATTTCCGCTGCAGTCCTTAGGGATCACATTCCTGAAATGACAGAGGAAATTGGCGCGCCTCCCTCTGTGAAGGTTTCAGCCCCGCCAAGTAGACAGGAAACAGCACTCACTTACCAAACCGAACTGAGAGAATCACGACACTACTGGAATAGCAAATATGATATAACGGCTGGGAATATATTTTTGTATGCAAAGTGCTTCTCTATTTTGCATGCAAAAATACATGTCCTTATTGCCAAATTGCAAGTCCTTATGCATTGCCTGCTTGTAATGGCCTTTACAGAATGGCACATGGTGAATTCATTATCATTAGCAAGGCACTCAGAAGTCCACCATCAGCTTCTATTCGTCTACCTTGCTAAAACATCTATTCAACTTCTATTTCCTTTATCTAATAAACGTCTTCATGTTTTTAATATTTTTTTTATCAAGCATCTCCGGATCAATTGTAACGGGCTGAGAGAAGTAAGAGGAAAGTATCTAACCCCACTGATGGAGGATTACAGGACGATGGACGAGGAGGATCGCTGGAAAGCCTTGATAAGTCGAGAAAAGACATCGCGGATCATAGCCGCCGTGTCAACGATACGAATGATCCTCCCACTATTGGAACCATTAGCGCCTATCTAGGAGTAATAACCATTACGTAACATCAAAGGCACGAAGACTCTAAGGAGTAAGGCACTTGAAACGCAAGGGTTAACAAACAGGACAGATGACGCTAATTTTGTAAACTTTTGAAACATTGTTAAGTCAATTGAATCAAATCAATTAAATAAATAAATAAATATTTTTTATTGTCTGGTAAAAGTATGTTTGCTTAGCGGCTCTCAGTTGCATTGAACTGTGAGATGTAAATTAGCAGTGCTCCCAAATGTCTAATAATCTGATTCAAATTAAGTTGCAAGGATACACGTACTACCTTGCCCAGATTAGACAAAGAGATTATTGAAAACTCACTGGGAACGAGCAACAACACCCCATTTGATCTATGATCAGTGGCAGCTGGAGAATGTTTAAAGGGCGTATAGGTTTTCCCCCGAATTGGCCTGTGTGATCCTAGACCCACTCAGGTGGACTAGAAGGGACTCTCCAATGAGAAATGTTGAAATGAGACATTTTGCAGGACACATTTCCGGAAATACGGATACAAAAGCGTATTATTTATATACAGTTCCATAGGAGAAGCCGTGGCATATTCATTAGATACCCATAAACAGTACAGATCAGCATTCTACAAGATATATTTATGCTGGCTGTTCCTAAAGAAAACCAAGAGACTTGTCTCAACAGTGTCTTGCGGCGCCTCCCAGGGAACACGTTGAAAGTCCTCTGGCTCACGCGTCAAACGAGCAGGAACCAAGAAGCGAAAAGCACCTCCTGGTCCCTGGACATGTGCGCAGGAGCCTGGGCGTTTCAGGAGCGCCACCCCATACTGTCTGAATGCGCTGGGAGGCATGGGAGCTCGCAGTACTCTCGTTCAGAGGTGCAGTTTCCCAGCCTACATCCCCAATGGGCCATGCAAGGCTGGGCAGGCAAAAGGCTTCCAGCCTTGCTTGGCCTATTCGGGCATGCGCAATGGGCAACAGAAACTATGAAAGATAAACCATGCTTTCCTTTGACAGTTTAGGCAGCTTAGCAGTGCTCCCTCAGGCTGCACAAAGCAGCTGAGTGGGCGCTCAATGTTTACAGTGGGCTGACTCAGATCCCCCATAATGAGCAAGGGTCCTGGCAAGTCGGCACCCACACACAATGTGCCGCCATGGCTGAATTCTACTCCAAATTGCACCTTAGTGCTGGTTTCTGCCCCAGTGTCATTCTCAGTGCACCATCAAGGTGCCATTGCTCCTCCTGGCAGAACACCAACACCAGAAAACAACATGCGCATCCTGACCCGCCAACCATGCACGCACTCAACCACACACACAAACAAACACCTGTCCACCTGGTACTTGACCTTTGCTCTTTCTGGCTACGCTCCAGGTCCACACTGGAAATATTAAATTAACATCATCTCTCCATGATTCCCACCTCCATCTGTCCACCACAAGGCTATGATGGCTGCCATTAGAAGCCTCAGAATGTGCTTTTCTGCACATGTTGTGGCTCAAAACCAGACTCCACCAAGTCCTCCTATTGGAGGGCATTCCTATGTGTCATGTGGTACCTGCAGGCAAGGTATGGCATGTCAAGCAGAGCATCCCCCTGTCAGGTTTACTGATGGGGAAACTGTTTAAATTATTTTGTAGTTGAAAAGACCAGGATTGAGCCAGTTGCAGGTGGCATCAAGGTGGTGGTTTATTGTTTACATATTCTAGAGTTACAGTTCAGGTTATCAGATAGCAGCATTGAGATAAGAGGATCATACTTATCTGATACGCATTCAGCGGCTCGCCAGGCTCAACGGACACACACACACCCTCACCCCCACGCCCTCCCCACACTCACGGACAGAACTCCCACACTGCTGTCATGCCAAGGGTTACATGTCTCATCCAGTTCATGGCATCTTTCTCACTCCCTCACTAATGTCTGTATTTAGTGAAGACACAAGAGAAATGCTCAACATGAACAGTGGTATCCTGTTCACAATGAGAGGACACCACCCCACCGCCTCAGCGCCCATTATTACTGGGATGCAACTGTATCCGGGATAACTGAAACAAAAAAAACAGAATCTCTCTGTTAATCGTGGATTGCAGTGAGTACACAGACTGCATTTTGAAGGTGGTAAATTTTCTCAACTCACTTTGTTCGAATGGACCAAATACGTATTCATGTTTGGGAGTAGCGGAGTGGAGCAATAAGGGTGTGGGAGAGGAGTCGGCGTGGGGTAGGTAGGTAAGATAACAGAAAAAAATGGTCGACTACAGGTTGACCAAAGTAAGTCGACCAAAGTTACCAACATCAATATGTAGTCTGTGTGATCATGTAGAATTTCTAACAATAGCATGGACCTGGCTCGGCAAGTGATGTGAAACCAGGATGTAACCTTGAATTGGGAGTTGCTCGTATATTTAATGAAACACTGTCTGTGAGAATGACTTACAGTACGGTGCATGACTGGTGAATAGAAATGATGGTCAATTGCTATGTGCAGTTTAGCCGTGCTGTGCATCATGTGTTCCAAGAGGCTTCCTGCTTAACATCTCCCAATGGATACATGTTACCTGGTTACAGCCAGTCAGGTTAGAACATGCCATGCAGGGTGTGGTGGAGAAGCAGAGTGTGGTGACTTTATCCCTGTGACTGTATCCCTAGAGCCTGAGGACATAAGAACAAGTGAAGCGGTGACAGAGATTTCTTGGGATGTAAAAGGTGATGGCCAGAAGGGCACATTTTTATGGAAGTTGGAGGACCATGCAATAGCCGGTGATGGTGGGAAGTCCTCATCATGGAGCGCCCAGATCTTTTATTGTGGAGAGGGGCTCCCAGTGTGCATCCTTAATTTGGAGCATGCTGTAACCTACTGGAAAATACATGTGAAATGAAGAGTATGTCACCAACATAGACACAGTGGTTCGTGGGCCCACAGACACTGATATTCTGGACATACAGTGATGGCCCAGGACAGACAGTCTGAAACTGCATTCAGGCAAGACCTGCTTTAAGAGTAGCTGACAAAGGAACCATTGACGTGGTCAGTAATAGCTGTGTTTTCACATTAAAATAATGAGAAATAGTGCAAATTAAATGCACATTGCACTATTAGGTAGCCATGTATTTGAGTGGACAACAAATGTGTTTTAATGGACAATAACTTAGCAGAGTTGGAACCATCCTTACTCAGAACTCTGAAACTCTTCAGAGCCACTAAACCTCCTTGGCACCTTCCTCTGACCTCACACTAACCTGTGTTTTGCAAGTTTGTCAGCTCAAATTGAACCCTAATGTTTCAATCCGTTCTTTCTGCCACCTGTTGTTCTCCTGCACTTTACATTGGGGTGTTTCTAAGACCTCCTGGCGCCTGGGGGTAGAGCAAAAGGCCCTCTCCACTGACCTGACATTGCCCTGTGTGTGCTTGTTTGTCAGCTGAAATGGGACCTCAAATTGGAAACCATTATTCGTGCCACCTGTTGTTCTCCTATGGTTAACATTGAGTTGTTATGAAGACTTACTGGCACCAGAGGAGAAGGAGGATGCCCCATGCTTGCTCTGACCTGATGCTGCTTTGGAGGTGCAGCTTGCATGTGTCGATGTTTTACTACATTTATTCACTTTATTTGATCATAAAATATTGTCGAACTCTTTTACCCATTTTAGGAATTGCATCCTTTTAATTCCAGTCCCAATGTTTTTACTAGCTTTGCATTCATACACTTTGTGTCAGAAATGTATAGTTATCGCAAAGTCAATGCGGATTTGGTACTGCAACTGTTCTTAGTATGTCTCCAAACCCTAAAGAAGCGAGACATGCCCGGGTTTGGCACGCCTATCTTGCCCCTTTTATTGAAGCCTGTTCCTGCATCCAATTGTTCTCTAAGCTGGACCTTTCCCGAGGGTGTATTGTTGGGTGCTTTGCACTGTGATCTGTACTATCCTGCACCCAGACTTGATTGCTGTTCCCTGGACTCATCTGTGGAAGCTGTGTCTCCTGATGAGCCGCGGCAAACCTCCGACTGTAAGAGAGCTGTTTCAGCTCCAAAGCCCAAGAACCAGGCATGGGCAGGAAAGAAAATTCACAACACTGCCACTTCTTTGCTGCACCTTGCTGGCTGCAGTGTCCAAAGACCAGAGGAAAAAGAGAGTCTTCCAATTGCTGGGAGCCCAGTACGATCCTTCCTGACCAAGCGGGAAGGACCTGCAGCAGAGCACTGCTCACGCCAGCGCTACACCCCGTATGTAGACCTCTGGTCAAACCTGCCCCAATTACATTAGCCCTTGATCCAGTCAGTATTCCCCCCTTTCAGTACTGTTTAGATCACCCCACATGTCTCTAAAAGACAGCTCAAACAAGTGAAGTTAAAGTGTGCAGTGTTTCATTTGAACAAGTAAAGTCACCTCTGTGTACAGATTATCCCCTGGCAATTTGCACTGTCTGCATTTATTCCGCCTGTGTGGCATGCAACCCGATTTAAATGCTCCCCATTGAACTGTGTAACTACTACTTTCATATCATCTTGTCCATATCAGAGTAAGCCCGCAATTATTCTGCCTTGTTGTTGTATATCATTTGCAATTACCATGCATATTATTCTGCCAAATACATTTGAACTAAAACTAAGTTCTGACCGGCATCCCAGATGCCAGTGGCCAGTCCCTTGTGCCTGTAATCATTCTTGTGTGCACATTGTCTCCCACTGCCTCGGTTCATTTTCCACAGGTATTTTACATTGGTTCTTCATTGCCCGTAGTATTGCCGGTTGTGGACCCAAGGTCCTCAGTCCACAAGTCCACTTCTGCTCCTCCTCCGGGCGTCCCCATTGGCATGGTTTGTCTAATTTTGTGAGGGCACTTGCAAGAAAGAACCGTGGTTGGCCAAGCCCTCACCCAGTGGGTAACTTGCACCCTTTACATAAACTTCTGTTGAAGTGGTCTGCACCATTTTGAAGCGAGCAATGGATCGACAGGACAGATGACATATGTCAATAAGCATTGGCAAAGCCTATAGCATTGGCAAAGCCTATAGTTTTGGCATTTACTGCTGTTTACTGCATTTTGCATTCATAGGCACCAGGATACAACGTTTCAAAGGTGGAGAAGGGATGCAGGTGTGCAAGAGAATGAGAAGGGAAGTAGAACAAGGGAGAAAGCCGTTGAGAGAGGGTTCCATCGAAATAAAGTGAGCGTGTGAGAGGAAGAATGAGAGGGGGAGAGGTTAGGGGGGTGGGTGGGACTAGAGAGAGCAGTGGAGTTTGTGCATGGGTGGCGGTAATGAGAGAGGGGTATGATGGATGGGGTAGAGAAGGGGTTGGGTGAGTGCAAATGGCGTGGGTGGGTGGTGATGGAAAGAGTGGTTGGTGGGTGGGGGTAGGGAGAATGGGGGTCGGGTAGGTTGGGGCAGAGAGAGAGTGGGTGGGGTAGAGGGAGTGGTGGCAGGGTGGGTGGGGGTAGAGAGGGTGGGTATGCAGAGAGAGTGCAGGTAGCATGGCTGGGGGAAGGTGGTGGGTAGAGTGGGTGGGTAAAAGAGAGAGAGCCGGATAGGGTGGGTGGATGGGGATAGAGAGAGTGATGGTAGGGTAGGTGTCAGTAGAGGGAGGGGCTAGGGTGTGTGCATAGAGAGAGAATTGGGTAGGGTAGGTGGGGTTACAGAGAATGTGGGTAGGGTGGGTGGTGGTAAAGAGAGGGGGTAGGATGGGTTGGTGTCAGTAGAGAGTTGGGGTAGGGTAGGTTGTTGTGGCTACAGAGAGTGGTGGTAGAGTGGGTGGGGTAGAGAGAAGTGTTAGGGTGGGTGGTTTCCAGTAGAGAGTGGTGGTAAGGTGGGTGTAGAGAAAGAGCAGGAGTATGGTGGGTGGAGGTAAAGACAATGGGGATAGGGTGGGTTGGGGTAGAACGAGTTGGGTTAGGGTGAGTGGGTGGGGGTAGACAGAGTGATGGTAAGGTGGGTGAGTGTGGACAGAGAGAGGGGGTAGGGTGAGTGGGATAGAGAGAGTGGGGTTAGAGTGCATGGGTGGAGGTACAGATAGTGGAGGTAGGGTGGGTGGTTGGGGGTTCAAAAAGTAGGTCTAGGATGATTGGGTGGGGTATAGCGAGTGGTTTGCTGTGGAGGGAGTCAGGGTTGGGTGGGGGCAGAGAGAGTGGGGGTAGGGTGGGTCGCTGGTGGTAGAAAGAGTGAGGGTTGTTAGAGAGAATGGGGTAGGGTGGGTGGGTGTAGAGAGATGGGGTGGGGTGGGTGGTGATAGAGCGAATAGGGGTAGGCTGGGTGGATGGGTGAGGGGGCAGGGGTAGGATGGGTGGGAATAGAAAGTGAGGGCGAGTGGCAGTAGAAAGGGTCCTCTGGGTGGAGTTAGAGAGATTGGGGTGGTAAAGAGAGTGGAGATTGGGTTGATAGGTGGGGTAGAAACAGTGGGGGTAGGGTAGGTGGGTGGGATAGAGCGAGTGGGGGTATTGCTGGTGGGGGAGAGAAAGCACAGTTAGAGTTAGTGGGTGAGGGTAGAGAGTGGGGTTAGGGTGGCTGGGTGAGGTTAGAGAGAGTGGCAGTAAAGTGGGTGGATTGGGTAGAGAGAGTGGCGGTAGGATGGGCAGGTGGGAGGAGGGTGGGTAGATGGGGGTAAAGAGAGTGGGTAGGGAGGGCGGGCACATAGCGACAGTGAGGGTTGGGTGGGTGTAGGGTGGGGGAGTGGGGGTAGAGAGAGTGAGGGTAGGGTGGGTCAGTGGGGGTAGATAGAGTGAGAGGTGTATGGGTGGTGCTAGAGACAGTGGGGGTATGGTAGATAGACTGGGGGCAAAGTGGGTGGGGGTAGAGAAAGTAGGGACTGGGGGTATGGGTGGATGTAGAGAGAGTAGGAGTAGGGCAATTGGGGTAGAGAGGGTGGGTTGTGTGGGGGTAGAAGATTATGGGTGGGTAGCTACTCTTCGGGATGGTAGATAAGAAAACGTGGTAGGTAGTAGGTAATCTTTCCACATGGGCAATGCAATCTGCATAGTAATTCTGGCCTGGTCCTTCTGGGCTTGATACCAGTATCACTCCCCTGCAGATCCTGCTGTCATGGCCACCCAGGGGACAATGGGTCGAATCCCATCCATACAAAAGGGAAGGCAGTGCAATGGACCATTACTGGTTCTGGGACCACTTAGAGGGGAGTGGAGCTGCAGAATCCACGCTTATCATCTAGTGAGGGGCACTAAGAACTCCAACCCCCACAAATCTAATTCTTGACAACCCCTGCATAAACTCACGAGATTTGGGGAAATCCCACAAGATCTGAGGAAATCCCATGAGTCATCATCACCAATCAGGTGAGGACCTATAAAAGGCCCGCCCACATTGAACCTCATGTCAGTTGCTGGAAAGGTCTCTGGTTTGTTTGCACCATCCAAACCTTTAATAGGAAGAAGGGACGAAGGTTAGATTTGCAGTCAAGAGAGCCTCTGCACACAGAGAACTCACTTGAACACAACAGCACCGATCTGAACCCCCCACCCTTTGAATCTAGGGCAGCATAGAACGGGCAACAGTCAAAAAGGGACAGAGCTCAGATTGCAAAGCAATGCTTGTGTAGGTGAAGAAAGAACTGTCACGAACACAGACAAAGGATTAAGATTCGATCATAAAGTAAGGCTTGCGCATGAGCACAAAGAACTTACCTGAATACAGTGGCACTGATCCTAACCTCTCGGAGTTTGGAAGGACTTAGAACCTGCAACTGAGAAGATGACAAGGTTACATATAGCACACCTCAAGGATTTCTGAGACATTGGAACACTCATACAGACACACACGTCGAGGAAGCTAGTAAGGTGCAAACTGCAAGAGACTCACAAAAGACAAGTACGTAGAGTGATGCAACTATGACATGTTTCAGGAGGGCATACAGGAGCCCTCGCTGGTGCAGGCCACAGTGAGGAGAAGAAAGTGTGCTCCATGGGACTCCAGCGAACATTCCTGTAACTTATGTAGAATCCCAGAAGGCAGCGGGGTAGAAGTTCAAGGAGAAGACATCAAGGAACGTAGGAAATCACGCCCTTAATCTCACTTGCACTGTCATCCTCGAGGAATCTTAGTCTGGGAGAAAAAAGAAACCAGGAAGCCATGCCCAAGAATATCGTCCAGAGCCCACAACACCACAAAACCACACTCGCCCCTTGTAGGGCTCTGCCCAGCTGTCCTTTAGATCCGCAGCAAGGATTGGACAGGCACCAGGGCAGAAGTATTGTGATGTTTCTGTAAGTGGCTGGACCAGGTAGGTTGTTACTCACAGAAAGGGGCAGCTGACCACTTGGTACCCTCCTATACGTTCTGGTCCCTCCCTACCTCCAACTTGGCCGCCTGGTATGTGCATGCTCAGTGCTGGTGGTAGCGGTAGCGGTGAGCTGAGTGGCACCACTAAGGTGCCACTTGCTCCAGCACCGAGGTTGCTTGGCAACCAACTTCTGGGCCCAACAGTGCTCCCCCGCAGTCGCTGCCTGCCAGACCAGTGCCTTCGTGAAGGCACTTGCCTCCCGACTGAGAGAAGAGTGGAGTCAGGATAACCACATGGAAAGGTGTATATATTTTTTAAAGTCTTGCATGCATACCTCAGTACGTGTTGTGCGTGTGTGTTTGTGTGCATGAGGGTTTCAGTGATGGCATGTCAGTGAGTGAGTGTTTGTGTACATGTATGTATGTTGGTGCAAGTGACTAAGTGTTTGTCTAGGTCAGTGTGACATGTGCATGTGTGTTAGGCTGGTAGGGGTGGAGAACCACTTGCCTCTGGCATGATGCTTTTTTCAGTGGTATGCTGGCATTAGCTGTGAGAAGTGAAAGTCTGAATAAATGAAACTGGCGCGTGCCATTTTACAATTCCTTGTTAATTCAAATACTGCCAATGCATGTTTTAAGCCTGCTGGCTCCTTCTAGAGGCGATTTCCATCTCAAAAGATGTGATCATTTGCCCATACCAACATAAGCACAGAAATACCCACATGGAGATAACCATACACAAACACAATTTATTTTTCATTTTGTTTAGTTCAAGTTTCACCATTACTTGTATCTTGCCACTGGAATGAAATCTGGACATAAGAAATTTAGCAAAAACTAGCAGACAATTAAACTTCTCTCAAAATCCAAGTCTCCAGTGCTTTACGGAAAGGCATGATGACAGAGATCTCACCAATAGACCCTTGCAGAGAATTTCTGAAGAGAGATCTGCCCACCCAGGTGGGATGCATGACATCTCGGAACTTCGATGATCAGGACCTAGGGGCATAGAGAGCATGGCAATGCCAGAACCTCGTGGCTAAGAAATCAGGGTGTTGTGAAGGAATGGATTAAATAAAAGGCATACAGCCTTGAATTTAAGGTGGCATGCCACGAGGATCCAAGCGAAGGCCCCGAATAACACGGGTACATCACCAAAAAGTTTAAATTTGCATTATATGCAAACAGCAGCATTTTGACTGTGCTAGAGACCATCAACAGAAACTTTAGTGAGATCAACAAAGCATTTCAATAGTCAAGGCATCTAGTAATCAGATTTCAACATAAAGACATAGTGAAGAATTCTATGAAGAAACTGAAAATGAAAAAATGAAGTCTGGCCCGTCAGATATAAATGAAGGCCTTGAGTAAGTGTGGCATCAAATTTAAAGTCATATGTGCTTAAGAACTGAAGCAGGAGAGCAGCAAGGCCCCAGGCAAGAAGGTCACTGTGCTGGAAGCCAGAGGTTGCCTTGATGCAAAGGAACCAAAATCTCTGTCTTGGAACCGTTCAGCTACAAACCATTATAGCGTATCAGAGCATTCACTGATATTAAACAAGATTTAAAGTTGTTGGTGATTGAGAAAGGATCAACATCTAGTGTCAGAAGGATTTGTCATATATAAAGGTGATCATCAAAAGACTCATTGTGTGAGAGGAGAAACATAGAGACTGAATAGAAGGGAGGACAACACAGACCCCTGTGGGACACCACACTCAATGGGGTCCTACTCAGAGACAATAGGAGAAAGCGTTGCTGCCTGGATGCGGCCAGCATGGAGTTAGCAGAGCCGGTCTAAGACACTGACCCTAATTCCAAAGGAGGACAAGTGAGACAAAAGTATCTGATGGCAGACAATGTCAAAATCAGTAGTAGGGACATCGAATAGAATCAGTACGTCAACACCACCGTCATTCTTGGGCCATCCAGAACAGTGACCAGGATCGATCCTGTTCCCTTCCCATTCTGAAAAACCTGCCTGGTTATCGTACAGTAACCCAAAAGCTTCGGACACTGTCTGAATAATATGGCAACAGTGATCTCGACCCAAAAGCTACTCAGATCTGCAGGGTCTGATGAAGGTTTCTTGAACATTGCCCTTTTAAGCTCAGCCGGAACTATTCCCGAAGCTAAAGAAGCATTAATCACCATTGATTAATGTGATTATAGAGAAGCTGGGGTCTTTTTAATGTGTTGTTTAGGGCAAGACTCCAAATGGGTTCCAGGGGGTCTATCTTGCTGATCAGGTCTCCAATTGCCTCTGAGAGACTGGAGACAAATCTGTGGAAATACTTGGGTAAATGAGAGGGGTCCTCAGCTCTGAAAGTAAAGAGGCCTCATACCCAGTGTGAGGGCTGTATTTTTACTCGTAAAGAATTGCAAAAAGAAACTACAAAAGTTAAGTGAAGCCGTAATAAAGTTAGTCAAGAATTTCAGGGATGACCAAGGGCCTCATTGCATGTTTGGTGGTATCACAGCAGTAAATCCAAGAAACCACCAAACAGAATTATTGTTACCGCCACTTGGTCTGGTGGTATTACCGCCGGATTTCAAATGATGATAGGCGGTGTTGGCACCCATTAATTGAAGTTCATAGGACTCCATGGGGATTTCAACAGCATATAATTCTGCTGAAATTGCTGGTTTTTGTCTGAAAGGTGGCAGATTTACCTCCAGCCCAACCCGTGGTTCGGCAGTGCAGTAACGTAGCGGTAACGGTATTACAGCTGCATTTTTATCACACCGCCAAACTTTTAATGAAGCCCCAAGTACTGTTCATGCTTAAACCCTTCCTTGGGTGAATTTCCGACCTGGCCTTTTATTATGTTAGGAATTGATCATTTAAAGTGCCAAAGACTTATCATGTAGGCTGCTTTCGCAGCGACTAACTTCACAAAGAAGATTAATATCTGAAGTAAATCATCTGTTAGATTGAATCGATTTGCTGAGTTAGCTTAGAGTTTGGCCTCAGGTTGGGGTGGAGGTGCAGTGCACATGCTTTCTAAGCTCCACTGCTTTCATATGCACATTTCATATACATCACGCTAGACTTGCTCAAGAAAAAGCACGATGCTGTGTCTCATTGCGATGCCCCTTTTTAATCTACCTTCTTTCTTGCTTTTTGTCTTTTTGTTAGGGTCACCAAATTCTGTCTCTTATGGAGAGCGCTGCCATTCACACAAAAAAACTCTCACTGATGTGTTAGAAATTGCAGAGGTGAATTATCAGAGGGAGACATGTTGTGTGGGCCAGCCCACGTATCTGCTCTTCTGAATGAAAACCACAAGATTCCCAGGGAGCCCTACCACCTTTGATGAGGGCCTGTTAAAGACGGTGGCCCAAGTGGGCGGGAGCGCTTGGGAGCGGTGATTCTCTACTTTTTAAAATTCAATTTTACTGTCCTTATACTTTTATGTTTAAAAAGAAACCGTTCCAGAATGGCTTAGTTCCCTTTTGTTTGGGGGTTTGGATTGCTTGTGGGAGGGGTGTGTTGCATAGGGTTTGTAGGAAACTGGGGCAGACCAGGAGGGAACATAGTTCCATTACTTCTTTTCGTACACTTCGACCAATGGTCAAGGGTCCCCATTACTCGTTCCTGTTCAAATCACCATTAGTTTGTAACACATGATAAGGGTCGGCCCATACTCTGTCAGGGACCTGGGCAGCTATTGCTAAATACAACAGAAGTGTCCCGACAGGGAAAATGGATGGAGTAGTTGCAATTAACTAAATCCCTGTATATGCAAAAGGGTGTAAGCTTATGGAAACATGTTTTACACTTCTAGTACCTTTATGGCATTGGGGGGTCCTTATACGTTGTTCTGTATCAATCAGAACAAAGCATGCTGTGCTGTGTCTCCAAGTTGTGGCACATTAACATTTATTTGACAAAATTGAGCTAACCTGGCAAAGAACAAAACATTCGCATTTTATAATACACATTAAATAAACTAAAGTAAACTAAAATACATGTGACAGGTAAAGCAAGAAAAAAGTACAAAGCTAGAAAAGGCCACGCACCAGCAGATCTGTACAAAATAACAACCCATCCAGTGGTAACAGTTGTGACTGATACAGATCTAAAATGGGGTGAAAGTAAGTAAAAAACTCAGTGTAAACAAAGAATAATAATGTACACAGTTCATCATGTATGCCCAGAGCCTAGTAGTTGTTGTTGTTCCACTCTGAGGCTGCAGAGAATTAATCCGCTTCGTTTTATACATAAAACAAGCATTAATAGTTCAAGGGTTCAGGGGTCATCACCATTAGTTACACATAATGGAGGAGAGCCTGCTTCGCATTGCAAGCAACCCTCATATTAGAGGATGCACATTTAATTCAGTGGCGAGTTTCCAATCTAACGGCGAGGCTCGCTTTGAGGCCATCTGGTAACAATGCGTTTGCAAAGGATATCAGGGCATTGCATGCAGAGGCACATGCACGCTTTAATGCCGTGAATGTAATGATGCTCAGCTGCCGAGTAACACAGTCAGAGCATGACACTGCGCAGACCATGACATGACACTGAGCAGCATTCCCAGCCGGCTCTGCAATTAAAGGCCTGCTATTTGCATGCGAGTAGCAATTTCTTCATCTTCCTTAGTGTAACATCCATTCGAATTACATGTATTTGCAGCTCGCAGCGTGAATTGGTTTTCCTTTCCTTGCTTTTTCATTTGTATTGCCTTTTTGCAATGAATGACTATTGCATAGCATCATCCCTAAAATGTTTTCACTCTGTTTTACTTTCTCAGCATTCCATACACTAAGAAAACAATGTAAATGTTCATATACAATGGCTGGCTTTATTTCTGCTTTCACCTTGTATTGTGTGTTTTTTTAAATTGTATGGTTTAGTTACATTAAAAATCATATATTGTTTTTTTTAAACACTCTTTACTGGCATTTTCAATAAACCAACAGATAAACAATATCAACATCCCCTTCCCTGCTCAATCTCCCCTCAGCCCCCCTTTTCTCATATTCCCCCTTGTGTTTGACCAAGTATCTGTTGACACTTGTACTTTCATCTCCCTTCCCCATTCGCTTATACACCAACCAATCTCCCTCAAGGAGTAGCGAGGAGGTCGGTTATCCACGTCCCGCTGGAGCTCTCTCAATTAGCATTTCATACCTTATCTCTTCCCTCACGTCTCCCCTCCACGCCTTGCACCCCTTCGTCCTACGCCCCGTTGACTCACGGTGGTCTCAGATCTTTCGAAATGTACAGGTCATTCAGCAATTGACCCCAGTCTGCTGTTACCCCGTCCCTATCCACCAAGTTCCCATTGGCCTGCAGTATCTCCAGTTCTGCAATACCCTATCTCTGGACAGCTCCCTGCCATAGCGTCACTGACAGGCCTTGTGCGTGTTTCCAGGCTATGGCCATTCAACGTTTAGCTAAGATCAAAAGGAATCTAACCAAGAGTAACCCCTACAAACACACTCTTGGGTCACACTCCAGCCTCGTACCTAACAGCTCGTTTATCCCTTTAATAACTGCTTCCCAGTAACTCGTTATAATTCTGCAATACCAGACTATATGCCAGTGTCCTGCCTGACCCACCCCACACCTGGAAAACTCATCACTGAGAGTCCCATTCATCGCTCGGAGCCTGGATGCGGTCACATATACACTCTTTCGGACCTGTTCCCAGATCTTAATCCATTCTTTTTCAGATATCTGAAACACGCCATCTGCTTCCCACTTCAATTCCTTACGGGGTACCTCCTCCTGTAGTGCTCTATAAATGCGGGAGATTTTCACCTTCCCGCCTGCCTGATCCAGTAGCAATTGCATTAACAAGTTGACCGTCGGTTTGTCAGGTATTACCTCCCATAACTCTGCTAAACTCTTAACTACCGCTCAATATGACAGGAATAGACCTTGGGAAGCCTGTACGTTGCACAGCACTCCAAGAATGTCATCAGGGTCCATCCCTCAAAAAGGTCCCCCACAGCATTCCTTTTCACAAAGCCTCTTTGCCCCAATCGTACTGATAGCCTGCCTTCATATTGGGTCCGAGCTCCAAGACAAGTCCCCACTATACAGTCCCTTAAGTCGCCTCTTCTGAATATATTTCCTCCACACCTCCCTGACCGCATGGAACACATTTGTCATCCCCTTATTTCCCACTGAGTCCCATAACAGTTCCACCCCCATTCGATGTGTCGAAAGATTCCCCACCAATCCCTTCAGAAGCTCTCCACCTACGTGCCCCCATTCTAACACTGTTACAGTTGAGCTGCTATAAAATAGCCCTCATAGTCCGGTAAGCCGAAACCTCCCTCCGACCTTGGCCGTCGTAGCCTCACCAAAATTACAGTGACGATATGTACAAACTGGTTCTCAAAGCATCCCAACGAAACCATGCTAGAGCAAAATATTGCTTTGTGCGTGCTCTCCAAAGCAGTGTAATGTGCCTGTTTCAGCAGAAGCTGGCCTTTTACTATTATGTTGCCCCTCACACTATTTAAGCCTTCAAATGTCTGAAAATCTGAACACAAAAGTGTATTCATAACAGTGGTTATTATCGCAATCACCCCTGAGTCCGAGGATATGCAGTGCCGGTAACAGTCCACCAGTCGGAACCAAGGTAGGTCTGAGTGAAGAGATGTCCTCAGCCCAGGCTGGTGCCTGGTGGGCCATTTCTGGACCTGTACGCCACTGGACCATGGGGTGATATCTATAGCTATTTGCACATGGTGGCTCCCACCGGTGTGCGGATAGTGTCATTTTTATTCTGTTCGAGTAGGGCTTTGTGTCCATTGGGGGAGCCTGATCTCCTGTCAAAAAAAGGAAAGAAAATGGCTGCTGCCATAGTAAATAGAAAAGGGAGCAAGTACCTATTTTATTTCTGTGGTGGCATGGCGTGGATAGGAGAAGAAGTGTGGTCGCCAAAGCCAGAAGCCCTGCAGCAATGGGTAAGTCGGTGAAGCTGGGAGGGGGAGGTTCGAGATGATGTAGGGGCCGGGGTGAGAGAAAAGGGTTGAAGAGGGGGATTGAAGATCAAGCACAGCAAAAGAACATTTCGGCACCTGCGGAATGAGTGCGGGTGGCTAGTGGAATGTGTGGGACATTGACAGTTTCTGACAGTGTTTCCAGCCACCTGATTGGCTGAGTGCCCTTCTCCAGGTGTGAATAATAAATGGCATGGTGTGCACATAGATGAACATTCGGCCCAGTTAACAAAACCTTGCACTGCAGCAAATGAGGGGGTGCCATGGGCATACAGAACTTGCTCCTGCTACCTTGTATATAATTCACAAATCTTAAAAGTGGAGGCAATCTTGAGATGCCTAGACGATGTCCCAGTAGCAAATCCTTGGGAATCACATTGTTTTTAATAACTTATTTTATTGCTCTTTTGTCAATTTCATAACACACGAAAGTAGAACAAGCTTGGAATGATAACAGACGGTGGGTACCTGTAAAAAAACACACAGTTTCAAGTTCAGCAATTGTGGTCAAAGGAGTACTGGGCATCACCACACACACCTTAGCAGATCTAATAAGCAAAGCACAGTTCTTGCCTCTTAAGTGCCGTCCACCCACTTGCCCCACATTTTCACAAACATCCGCAGAGACTCCCTCCCGTTATACACTCTTTTCTCGATAACCAAGCGTCTGTTCATTTCTGTGAGCCATCGTGATATTTGAAGACGGGCAGGTGCCCCCCCCCCCGTAGCATCACAATCATTTTTTTTACTTGTCCCATTGCAACCGACAAAAACTGTTTTTCAAATGTAGTGAAACCCTCCTCGCCCCACACTCCCAATAATGCACATTTCGGGTCAATGGGCACTTTAACTCGCAGAGTTGCCGACATTTTATCTATACCTTTCTTCCAGAAGATTTGTGTCTCTGGGCACGCCCATATGGTGTGGTAGAAAGTGCCTCTATTAACTCTATGGGCCTCATTATGGCCGTACGACTCTGCGGGGCGGAATGGCTCCCGCCCGCAGAGTTTCACGGAAGCACAGGAACCATTATTAACAGTGCCAGTGCTTCCGTGATCCCCATTCCCATTGCGTCCTATGGGACGCAATGGGAATGGGGATTAACAATTTACTGGCGCCTGACTTCCCGGAATGCCATGGTCGTAATCCCCTGGTGTTTCTGGCAAGCCAGGAGCCGGTAAATATTGCAAGTCCGGCAGCAACCCGCCAGTAGTACCGGCAGGGTTACCGCCAGTCTTTTAATGAGGCCCTATGGCTCAAACATTTGTCCTCCACCACCCTACCCAATCAAACAGCATTGTTTGCAAGTAATAAATGCAGTGTAGGATCTTGTATTGTATTTAGCGAAGTCTCATTGGCATGCCCACTTATCTAGGAAACATCAACACTTCCATCGACTCCTGCGGGTGAAGATGGCCTATGTCTTCTTCCCACCTTTCCTTCAATCGAGACAATTCTTGCATCCCAAATGCGGATATAACTTGGTAGAGGGTCGATGTGACCCTGGTTGCAATACATGCCGGGAACCCGTTGGCTTCTAGTGAGGAACTTAGTGGGATATCTAGCCGATCTGAAAATTGGGCTCGAATCGCCGGTTAAGGTTGTTGATATCTGAAGTATTCACAATCACAAAGGCCAAACAGTTCCTGTAATTTCGTAAATGGATGGAGACTCCCCTCTTGTATTATGTCGGCCACCACTTTCCCAACTCCCAAACTGACCCATCTTATCTAGCTCAACAAGGCAAGAATTTCCCCACAGGGGCTGAACCAAGGTAAGTTTCGCATTCCACCCAACATGCTTGTGGGCAATGGCCCATATCTGCTGCACATGTCGACTCATTTCCGGGAGTACCAACTTCCTATCGACCTTCTCATAAAGGATCTGCATTGGGGCTTCCCATTCATCCACCCTAGTTCGATTGCAATATGTGGCAGTTTAGGGACTCTGTGTATCCAGTCATTAAGTACTTCAATCTGTGCCAGCCAATAATGGCATCTCAAGCAGGGTAGACCTATCCCGCCTTCCCAGACCGACCTCTGCAGTGTTAGTAGGGATATTCTAGTCTATTTACCCCCCCACAACAGTTCCCTGAGTATTTTATGAATGACGCCAAATATCTTCCCTAGAATCCTGTGAGGGGCATTCTGCAATATATACAAGAATTTGGACAAGTAGATCATTTTAAATAGAGCGGCCCATTAAGTTCAGTGGCAGGGTCAGCCAGTAGGTAACGTTGAGTTTGACGTTTAATTATTGGGGTTATTGGGGAAAGATTTAGTTCAGTGAATTTGATATTATGGGTTCCCACCTGAATCCCCGAATATATAAAGCCAGATAGTTTGGGGGGATCGCATCTTGTCCACCCTCTATCGGAAAAAGGACCGATTTCTGCCAGTTAACTTTTGGTCCGCTGAAGCATTGAAATTCGGGCAGGATTTTAGTAACCACCCATAGGTATTAGAAGGATTCCCCATGTAAATTAAAGGATAGTTCCGGGACTTTTTTTTTATTGTCCCTACGGGTCGGCCATGTGTTTGTAAGCATAAATCGGTAGATCGTAGGAAACTTTCCTATGGACCTTACCCGACTTTTCGCCCATTATCGCACTCGAAATCAGCCTCCATTTTGTGATAATCCTATCATTCCGCCGCATCGACCTGGCTCACCTGCCTTTGCGGCACTAAATCAAATCCCCCGCCCCTGAGCCTGACATCAGCAGACGCGTACTGCCCATTTCAAGCACGTCTCGTGTCAACAATCGCTGCGCCTCAGCTATTGACGTGTTGCCATGGAAATGGCAGGACGCCTCTTTCCCCAATAAGTATAAACACACCGTTTCACAACACACAGCAGCATATTTTCGATTCCATTCCTCTCTCTGTGTTACTTTGAGTATTCTGTGACTCGTTTCAGTGCTCTGGTCAGCTACCTTCGCCGCTTCTAGGCATTGTGAACACCTGTACCATCTCTGTAAATTATTTTACTATCTTTACCGCACAATGGCCACAATAATGCCGTATATGTACGAGCCCGAGTACACCGAGGAGGAACTACTGGAAAGGCAAGCACGCGAAAACGATGGGGATTCGGACGGCAGTTGGGAGGACCAGTCAACGGATGAAGAGCCTGGACCATGTCGCATGGACGGCGTCTCCACCTGGTGCACATGCAATCGGTGCAAGCTAATGCCAACTGAGGAGGAGAACTGCTGCTGCCGTGAAAATTCCGGGTGCTTGGCCTACATTTCGGAAAGCGAGCAAAGTCTGCAGGAAGGCGAGCAAAGTCCGCAATGCATCACCGAGCTGCCAGAGTTCAGGGAAGCCTGCCTCTCACGGACAGTGTTGAGGATGATGATGGTGCTTATGCACGAACTTCGTGGCACTGTTCGTCCGCGTAATCCGAGTAACGAGTAAGTATACTCTGTTTGTGATGTCAGTGATGCCACCACTATTTCATGGTCGTCTCCCACATATAAAATTACATTTACATGTCATTCGAACGCATGTAAATTGGTTCCATATAGTGCATTTTCTAGATATAATTTTTTTCTAAGAAAAATGACATGTGTTACCTGAATCGACATTGATAAGAAAGTTTGGTCAGTTTAATACAGTTTGCATCTTTTTTTTCACAGGTGGTACAGGCTGGTGGCCTATCGTTGCTTCACTTGGTGGCTTCACGGGAGGCTCGGACACCGCGTTCGGAGAGTAATACCTGCCTGTGCGGTACTTGCCATTAGACAACATTTCCCCAGTGACAGTGGACAATACCGCGGATTTTCCCTCGATGTGCTGCAACCTCAACTTTACAATGTGTAATGTTTATTATTTATGTTTAATTAAAATCTAAAATAAAGCACAACATATATTTTAACAATGGTTGTTTTGATTTTTTAAATGAATCTAGTGTGTCTCCGTTGAATAGCCTTCCAGTGCCTTGTCTTGTCACACCACATGTCTCCGGCCAGCATCCTCCCTCACGCTGGCCGCACACCTTCAATCCACATAACCGTTGAACCCATATATGCAGCAGTCATACATATATTCTTTTGTGGGTTGGCATCAAGCGTTGGCAATAAAAAGCTGTTGGATTTTATTGATACAAAACATGGTTATGGGTAAATAATAAATATGGTTGATCATAATAAATCCTCTTTTTGGGCACCGGGTACAGAGATGACCCCCATATATTCTCCTGGGAGGGTGAGGTATTTATAAACTCACCCCCCTGCCTTCCATGTAGTAGATCCTGCAGCCATCCTCTTACATTCAGTTAGATGGCCTCTCCTTGGTGAGGCCCTGCGGCAAACGGGTCTTGTCTGCACGACCACCGCCCCGATCCACCCCCCGCCCTATCAAAGGCAGTTCGCACCGGGGTACTTGCGCTGCTGGCAAGTGGAGCTGTCAGGGAGCGATAAAGGCCAAGAGGTGCCAAAGACCATGTACACTTCAAAGTGGTCTATAGAGCATGGGTTGTTGTTCCCATGTCTACCTCCAGACCCCGTGTCTCCTGCCAAGCATCCCCCTCACGATGGACGCCCCCCTGCAATCCACATAAGTGTGTCTCCATTCACAAGTCTTCCTGTGTCTTGTCTGCACGACCACCGCCCCGATCCACCCCCCGCCCTATCAAAGGCAGTTCGCACCGGGGTACTTGCGCTGCTGGCAAGTGGAGCTGTCAGGGAGCGATAAAGGCCAAGAGGTGCCAAAGACCATGTACACTTCAAAGTGGTCTATAGAGCATGGGTTGTTGTTCCCATGTCTACCTCCAGACCCCGTGTCTCCTGCCAAGCATCCCCCTCACGATGGACGCCCCCCTGCAATCCACATAAGTGTGTCTCCATTCACAAGTCTTCCTGTGTCTTGTCTGCACGACCACCGCCCCGATCCACCCCCCGCCCTATCAAAGGCAGTTCGCACCGGGGTACTTGCGCTGCTGGCAAGTGGAGCTGTCAGGGAGCGATAAAGGCCAAGAGGTGCCAAAGACCATGTACACTTCAAAGTGGTCTATAGAGCATGGGTTGTTGTTCCCATGTCTACCTCCAGACCCCGTGTCTCCTGCCAAGCATCCCCCTCACGATGGACGCCCCCCTGCAATCCACATAAGTGTGTCTCCATTCACAAGTCTTCCTGTGTCTTGTCTGCACGACCACCGCCCCGATCCACCCCCCGCCCTATCAAAGGCAGTTCGCACCGGGGTACTTGCGCTGCTGGCAAGTGGAGCTGTCAGGGAGCGATAAAGGCCAAGAGGTGCCAAAGACCATGTACACTTCAAAGTGGTCTATAGAGCATGGGTTGTTGTTCCCATGTCTACCTCCAGACCCCGTGTCTCCTGCCAAGCATCCCCCCTCACGCTGGACGCCCCCCTGCAATCCGCATAATGCCACGACATATACACGTCATTCATTCACAAACACACCCCTGTTTCGAATTCTTTATAACCCACTTCATATTTCTAATGAGAACTTCTTTGCGCTTTGCTAGTCAACCCGTGAAGGTGCTGGTTATCTGCTCTTCGTCTCTGTGAACTTCCGTGACCACTTTGAGCAAACTCGTCAGTTTGCAACCTGTGAACTGCTCCCTGTTCTACGACAAGAAACTACTCTGATCCCTGCATCTAACTGTTTGTTCGTCAAGGTAAGTCCATGTACCATAATCATTTTGCGTCCAATTTTTTAATTTATATCTATTTGCTAGTAGTCATCAAATTGCATCCATGTTTTCTTTTCGTTCACGACAGTACATGCAAGGAACTAGTCACATGTTCTGAGTTTAGTCAAATTACTTTTTCTATTTTTTGAAAGTTATTGAAATACTTATCCGCATGTGAATAACGTGTATAGTTCCAAGAACCAAAACGGACCTTGCATTGAACCTTTTATGTGTCATTTAATGTTTTAACACATTGGTATTCATAGAGAATTGTTGATCTTTACTTTTCAGAACTTTCCATAATGCCTGCCTGTTCCATTGGCGGTTGCCCTTCGAAGACCCATAACAAATCTGAAGATACTATAATGCATGTTTTCCCTAAGACAATAGATCAGATAAGAGAATGGGTCCGATATTGCGGATATCCAGCCTCTGAGCTAGAAAGTAGAGTCCTAGAAGTCTTTGCGGACAAGAGGGGTGATCGATACCGCATCTGCAGCAGGCACTTTAGCCCAGACATGTACTCCACATCATTGCTAATAAAGAAGAAAACACCGCGAGCGAGGCGAAAATTGCTCTCAACCGCTATTCCCACTCTATTCGTCCACATCCCTCCACTGGTGAGTCAAGTTTACGTATTTGTCTCTCGGCCTTGCGGTAGTGTGTAGCATTAGCTAACAATAATTTCCCCATTTATGTATCCACTCAATATGAAGGCGGAAGATTCTCCATCCGTGTCGTTATTGCAGTCATCAGCCACTTCAAGCGCCTATCGGGTAATCTTACTTAGCTACTCTGACACTGACTTGTTTTAGGCATGTAAATCAATAGTTTTAATTGATCGTGTAATTATTTTACCTAATGGTACACCACAGTACTCGTCCTCTAGTCTTTGTTTTCAGTTATAATTATTGTTATCCAAAATAATGCAAGTACTGTCTTTCAGGGAGATGCTGAGGAGTCCAACGCATTGACGACAACCGTAGATGTCACTCAGATGCTCGAGGTACGTTTCCGGACAGTTCCATCGATGGAGATCATCAGATCTTGCATTCTTGTAGCGTGATTGTTACACACAATGTTTCTTTCGTTTTTAGCCATTGGTATGTCCTTCTGTCGTCGCCCTCCTATGTGTCTTCTTTTTTCAATATTGTGTTCATTACTAATGAAAGTCCTATGTTTCAGGGAGTCGATGGAGCATTAGTCCAAGAAGAAGGGGGAGCATGCAGTTACGGGTCGGCGCAACAGCTTGCAGAAGTGTGCACCGCAGTTACAGCGTCCCTTGATGTTCTTATGCATTTCGAGGTATGGATACTGACAGATCAATCATGCGAGATCAAATGACGTGATTACACCCGCTATACTTCCTTCTTTATTAACGCAAGTACTATGTTTCAGGGAGCTGACGGAGCTTCTTCAACAAGAACATCACCCCTAGTAGTTGATGCAGATCTCTGGGTGGTGACACTTCCAACGATGGAGCAAATCGAATCATATTTAGATATCCATTATTTATTTTAGACAACTGATCATTTGTGCAGGTCTATTTAGATGAGCCGTTGACGCCTGCAGAAAGTTTATGTTCTTTTAAACAAAATAGAAAACCATACTAATGCAATTACTGTGTTTCAGGGAGTTGCTGAAGCGTCATCTTCAATAATATCATCAATGGAAGTCTATGCGGAGCCCGAGGTATGGATCTTGACAGTTCAATCTAACTAGATCAACAATGCGTGAACTATTGTCGTTTGAATGTTCTACACAATGCGTTCATTCGTGTTTTGCTATTGAGATGTCCGTATGGGTATTGGTCCCCAAGTACATTTTGTGTTTTCAATATTATTATACATACTAATGAAAGTTCTATGTTTCAGGGAGTCGATGGAGCCTCAGTGAGTGATGGATGTGCTTATCATGAAAATATAGTCGTTGCAGCGCGAGAGGAAGTGGAGACATGCACACACGAGTCGGAGCAACAGCGTCCAGATGTTGAAGTTCGAGGCAAGAAAGTTTCAAAGAAAAGAAAGCAAAAGAAGGTTAGTGTCCTGTTCACTATTTTATGTTGTCTTTCACTGTCAATAGTTCAATACTGTAAGTTGTGTTTAAACTGAACATCCCTTTTCTAATCTGTCCTCTAGTTGCGAGTGGGTGTAAGAACTAGATCTACACAGACAGTGAAGCGAACGAGAGATGTTGCTTGTCAAACCTTTTGGCAGGGACTTGAGACTGGAGATGCATCGTGCCAATGGGAAGAATATGAAGTGATTGACAACGGAGCTATACCACCACCAGCCATTGATAGTGAATGTCCTCCTGGTAGTTTGGATGCAGTCGGAGATCAATTCACAGAATCCACACCCGCAAAAAATAAGAGCGCGCGAAAGTTGAAGACATTGTTTTTTTCTCCCATCTCCGGACAAGGAACAGATGTTGCAATGGAAGAGAATGAAGTGGACGACAATGAAACACCATCAATATCACTCAGCATAGCGGAAGACGATATCAGAGATTGTACCTTCCATGCGAGTGACATGTCCTCAACGTTACAGGCCGAACCAGCTGGGATGCAGAGTGACAGTATAAGGAAAGAGGCCAAATTCATTGTATTCGATAGCTGTTTGATGGATATTATTATGATGATGAAATGTGGGCATTGGGTTGGTGGGGAAGTATGTGGGGAGCCATTGATTAATGTGACTCGTGCAATTCGAGGCACTAACCTTAAAATACATGCCACCTGTACACAATATCATCCGTTCGCATGGTCTGCACAACCCATGCTGGGGCAACTGCCAGCAGGCAATCTACTTTGTGCAGCGGCCGCACTTTTTAGTGGTTCAAGTTTTAAAAAGTTACAGTATTTCTTTCAGTTTGTGGGAATCCATTTCATTGCGAAAAGTCAGTTCTACAAATACCAAACCGATTATCTATTTCCAGCCATCAGCGAAGCTTGGAGAATGGAAAAAATGTCAATGGAAAGTACATTCGCGGGCAAACGCTTCAGGCTAGCCGGTGATGGACAGTGCGACAGCCCAGGATTTTCAGCCAAGTACTGCACCTACCACTTTCAGGACATGGAAAGTAAGAAAATTGTGAGTTCGGTGGTCGTGCAGGTGTCACAAAGTACATCCTCAGTGGCCATGGAGAAAATTGGCTTTGTAGCATCATTGCAAGAACTACAATCGCGGGGAATGGTGATCGACCTGATAGCCACGGACAGACACGTTTCAATTGCCAAGACAATGAGAGAACAGTACAAAAATATAAATCACCAATTTGACGTTTGGCATCTTGCAAAATCAATCAATAAAAAATTGTCGGCTGCAGGTAAAAAAAAGGAATTGCAAGGTATTTCACAGTGGTCCAAGTCAATCAGCAACCATCTTTGGTGGAGCTCAAAAACATGTGAAGGGTCGTTGGAAATTCTACTGGAAAAATGGCGGTCAGTAATTTTGCACTGTAGCAACGTACATCGATGGTCGACAAATGAACATTTCCACAAATGTGAACATGGCCATTTGTCCACAGAGGAGGCACGGAAGAAGAAGTGGTTGATTCCTTCATCACCCACTCACAAAGCCATTGAAAAGATTGTATTTGATAAAACTATAACAAAAGCTTTGAGGGGACTCACGGAATTCTGCCACACAGGAGATTTGGAGGTGTTCCACAATATGTGCCTCAAGTACAGGCCAAAACGATTGCATTTTGGCATGGAGGGCATGATAAATCGGACTCTTTTAGCGGTCTTGGCACATAACCATAATGTTGGCCGTCAACAAAGTAGGACGACCGGAACTTTAGGGACGCTTCGCTACAATAAGGCCTTCACTAAAAGAAGTAAACAATGGGTGATCAAACCAGTGTTTGAGGATATGCAATATGAGTTTATTGAGAAACTTATCGTTGACGTCCTAGATAGGCACATACATGGAGTGGTGAACGAACCTATGCAGGGGACAACTGCATTGCCACCCAACATTGCCTCTGTTCCATGTCCACCTAAAGCAGAGCTCATTGAGAAATACACATCACGGTTTAAATGATTGTAATTTGATTCTGTTCTCTCGAGTCTCCTCATGTTGCAGGCCCATTGCAATTAAACCAAACAGTAATATAAATCATTTTTACAAAAATTATAGAATGTTTCCGTATTACAAACACATGGCCGACCCATAGGGACAATAAAAAAAAAGGCACGCAGACAAGATGTCCCTAAAACTAACCGCAGCTAACTAGAAATGTGTGCTCGCTCAAAGTGAAGGTCAGCTGCTTTGATGTTTTGCTCGGGTGGCGGAACGGCCCACGACCCAATATAAGGTTCTATTGTGATTTGACCTTGACAGGCCGGGACCATCCTGAAAGACTAAGAAAAGATAATGAATAAAATTTCAGAAACGAAACGATGAGCCACGTTCATTAGAAGAAGTAACGTTGGCAAAGAAGGAGTGGTGTTTCGGGTCTGCCCTACACAGAGACACAATGGAAAATGCAAATATAATGTAAGTAACTTTTGATGAGTTTATACCGCAATTTCATTACTATACAGTGGCTTTAAAGACGGGTTCAGTTGTACTTGTTCGTTCTATGTGGCATATTGTTTTCTACCGCGCACTATCTTGAGGAGAAACATCTGCTTTTACTGAAGCACCTCAAAACCTTCCTCTTTGCTTCTGCTTTCTCTCTCCCTCTCCCCTGCTACAACTGGTCCACTGTCTGCGACCTCGGTCCTGGGCCCTTCCACTCTCCACCTGCACTGCCTCCCTGTCAACCCCTGCACTGGGGGACTGTCTCAGTATCCTACAGCCCCCCCTTCCCAGCACTTGTTCTGCACTTACCTTGCACTTGCCACCAGCTGGCCCTATTTATTTATTATTTTATGCTACTTACCTTGTACTCCACTCCCCCCCTCCCTGCCTCGCCACGCCTTTAAACACTTGTGTACACCCAGTAGCGCTGTCCTCGCTATGATTTTAATAAGGATCTGATGGTGAGACTAATTTCATTTTTTATGTTTTTAGGTACATCATTCACTACTGTCTGTGTCACGAGTACCAGACACCGGCGGACGGCTTCTACAGCCGCCAGTTGCTTCTCCGCGTGAACAACGTTACCACCCTGACCATTTTATGGGACGATCGCCAAGTACAAGTATGCCCTTACGCGGTACTAACGGTTAGATGCAACATACCTACCGTTGTGGTGGCCTAGTGCCTCGTTGTTGGAACAGCCATGCGATTATCAGTGCGACCGAAGAGCTTATTTTTATCGTAAACCAACACCCTGTGTACTGCACACGAACATCGCTTCCCTCAAGACGAACTAATTTGGATCGAGAGCAAATAAAAATGCAAATCGCTGAATATTCTCTAAACATTTGATGTCCAATAAACGTACTTTGCCAAATGTACAATCTTGCCGTTTGCTTTTAAACCACGGTTTCACATTCCGAATTGTGGTGCTGTATTGTGAGATGCTCTAAGACCCTGTGTACAGGAAAGGACCATCGCGTTCCTCAATACGAACTTTTTGGAACATGAGCAAATAAAAATGCAAATCGCTGAATATTCTCAAAACATTTGATGTCCAATAAATGTACTTTACCACATTTACAATCTTGCGGTTTGATTTCAAAGTACAGTTTCATATTCCGAATTGTGGCGCGCTGTGTTGTGAGCTGATCTGTGTTGGTTTCCGGGTTCTGTGTGGAGTCGCGTAGAAGACGCCTGGGCGCGTTTGCCTACGCAGCACAGTCACGTCACGGATAGAGGCGGGGAATATGAATGTTTTGATAAAGTCTGTTTCAGGGGCGGGGGATTTGATTTAGTGCCGCAAAGGCAGGTGAGCCAGGTCGATGCGGCGGAATGATAGGATTATCACAAAATGGAGGCTGATTTCGAGTGCGATAATGGGCGAAAAGTCGGGTAAGGTCCATAGGAAAGTTTCCTACGATCTACCGATTTATGCTTACAAACACATGGCCGACCCGTAGGGACAATAAAAAAAAAGTCCCGGAACTATCCTTTAACAAGTTGTCTGCGTAGTGAGATATTTATTCCTCACCCCCCAAAGCCACCTAAATCCAGTCCAGTCTGGGCTGTTTCTTAGAGCAATCGCCAACGGTTCCATTGTTATCGTGGACAGTAGGGGGAGAGGCGTCAATCCTGTCTTGTCCCTCGCTTGATGGGAAATGGTCTAGATGTGATTCCATTAACCCTGACCTCCACCGCTGGTGAGGCATATATTAATTGAACCCAGATCAGATACCCCTGACCGAATCCCATGCGTGCCATAATATTCCACAGCGACTCCCAGTGTACTTAGTCAAATGCTTTATCAAAATCCACTGTGAGTAGGGCCAGTGGGCCCGAGATTGTGGGGGCTTGTTTAATAGCCATTTGAACCCTGCGAAAGTGAATGCGTGTTGATTTTGCTTGTCTATAACCACATTGATCTGGGTGGACCAAATTATTAATCACTTGCAGTAGACGGGTTGCCAGAATTTTTGCCAGCATCTTCACTTCACCATTAATTAGCGAGATTGGTCTGTAAGAGGCACATGCCTCCTGTGGCTTACCCGTTTTTGGTATGACAATAATATAGGCTTTTCTATGGTCTTCCAGGACTTCACACTCCCATCTATTTCACACAAACAGCCACTGTAGGGGCCCTACCACTGTGTCCTTATATGTTTTCCACACTTCATGCGGAAAGCCATTTGGGCCTGGGGTCTTCCGCGACTGGAGTTCGAAAATGGCTGCTGCAATTTCATCTTCTGAAATCTCTCCATCTAGGGAGAACCTATGCTGCATCGTCAGCTGTGGGAGGACCACTAAGCTATTGCCTCTGAACCATTCTTCTAGCGGGTGTTCACGAGGGTTGTCATACAAGGACTGCGAAAGCTTGTGCCATTTGTGTACTTGTGTATAGTGAGTCCCCCTTGTATCTTGAATACAACGCACTTGACTATTGCCTCTAGCTTTGCTCCCCAACCATGCAAGCATCCTCCCTGCTTTATCCCCGGTCTCATAAATCTGGCTCTGCCGCACGTTATGCGCAAGTTTAGCCGTGTCCGTTGCTACATTACGGAGAGTCTCTTGGGCAGTCTGCACTGTCAATTGTGTGGCATAAATCCCTGCCGTAACAAATCTTTCTTCTGTGGCTGTTACTTCCTCTTCAGCTTTTTGCACCTCAGCCCTTTGTGCCTCTCAGGACACTGCTACCAATGATATTGCTGCCCCTGTAATAATGGTTTTAAACCCCCCCCCCAAATCGTGACATGACTCTCTACTGATTCTTTATTGATGGTGAAATACTCAGTCGCTGCCTGTTGCAGCGCGTCTAGAAAATCCAGGAATCACAAAGAGTACAAATTGAATCTCCATGCCGGCGTTAACACCTCTCGACCGCCCTTGAGCTCCACAAGCAAAGGGGTGTGATCAGAGATCCCTGTCATAATCCCAGTAAAGGAGCACCGTTCCCATTCAGAAATACCAGGGATGCAAGGAACTTCATATGAGTCAGTGGGTCAACAGTGGCTTCAAGCCTGGCACAAAAGGCATTTGTCTCATTCTTAGCATTACACCCATAGGCTCACATAGCGAGTACATTGGTTTTTCCTACACTCAACATGGCTGCCGCCAAGTCCATTGTAAACTCACAGCACATACTACACCTATTGCAGACTGAGCTACTTAGGCTCCACCTCCGCCGGAGCGCTCACTTCACGTCTTCTCTGCTGACAGCGGGTAACACTACCAGCGATCCTCTGACAGAACCTGTCAAAGGAAAAAAGAAGTTAAGATATATTAGTTTCCACAGAAAATCAACAGAATTCCATAGTTTAAAGACTTACCGAACCAAAGTTTTTCCGAAGTGTTTCTTTAGTCAGCTGTTATTTTCATAGTCTCTGCATCTTCTGTCAGAAGTTCTGTCGCAGCTGCAGCATCTTCCTCACAGCAGTTTTCGTTTGCGGTCACAGTGCCTTCATTCAGAAGTTTTCCTCAGCAGTCTCTGCATCGCCTGAAGGTAATTCATCTACAGTTTTCCGAAAACCTCCAAAACAACAGGTATTTTCGTTAATGAATGAACTTTGTGAATAAGAAAGAAGAAGTTTTACATATGTTGCTTACCTGAAGTCCCAGCAAGATATTCTTTGTTAAGTTGTCTCTGCGCTCATCTCTGAAGGCTGCAATTACTCAGTTAAGATGAACTCACGTTTATTAAACGTTTCCTCAAACCGAGTACAGTCGCAGCCATACCACAGCATTTAACCTTTTCTGAGAACCAGGAACCTGCAAAATAAAAGGGGAACATTTGGAAAGGGAGATCTCTCCAACGTAGGGACTGCCCAGAACCTAAAGAACAATATATATATTTTCACCAAAGAAACCACCCATGATAATTCTAAAAAGAGGCAAGGAGACTATCCTGACAAGAATCTCTTGAACACTGCAGTATCTCAAGTTAAATGTTTCAAACCAACGCGCCCCTGTAGAATACCGGAAGGAGAACTCCACAACATAAACACAGGTGAGGAGGGAGGCCTTATCAAAGGCACACTGCAATGCAGTTTGTTTTTTCCCGCCAATAGAAATCACAGTACTTCTATCGTTTTTATTGTTGTCTCCACAGAATAAGAGTCCAGATAACAAATCCTCTAGCGGAGAAGGCATTAGGCTCCCGCGGAGTCCAAGGTAAGCGTTACAATCCCTCTGGCTAGGAACCTAACATTGATCAGCCTATGTCCATCTCTCTGTGGAATAAAGAAATAATCCAATTTAGACATGGAAGAATGCACCCCAGAAAAAAAGGAAACACCCCTTTGCCTATTTGTAATTCCCTCCAGGCATCTAGCCAACCCATAGCTGAAGCGAATGCACACAGTTTAGTGGGTGTAACAGGGTTTCTTCCACCGAATCAGGATCTGTCTATTGTAGTCTCCATCACGTCATTAAAATCCCACAAAGACCCATCTATCGGCCTGTGTCATCACAATACATTTTTGAAGATCATTACGTGACTCCTGTGTGAGAGGGTGAGGTGCATATATTGCCACAATACCCCAGATGGTTCCCCACAATTCACCACGTCTCATCACATACCTCCCACAGGGGTCCGTCTGAACTAAGCGAGAAAGGCACCCTTTTTTGGATTACAATCAGGGCACCTCTAGTGCCTCTGGTAAATCCTCTGTTGAAGGCAGTCTTATAATTGGACCTCTCAAAGAATCGGCAATTCGTCCCTGCCAGATGAGTTTTAGTTAAAAGAGCAAAATCAGGAGAGTATCTATTTGGAAACTGCAGTATGAGTCTGATTTTTATACTTGCACAGAGGCCATTAACATTCCATTTCAATAAACTGACCTGCTCCTTGTGTGATATTCTCTATTACTGAATAGGACACGGGGCTACCCTCATAGTATCCTCCAATCCCATTGACCCAATTCAACCTTCACCCATGTGTGCCCTCTTTCCTCTCCATCCCACCAAGCAACCTGAACCAACAACACAATATAAACATTACCAACTCCCACCACCACGGTCTTCTCCCCAACATGAAGCACCTACTGCCCCAGGGTTGTGCCAACCTGCCACAAGCCACCTAACTCACCGTTTGTGAGGGTGCTCTACTGGCAATTACAGCCAATTATATCTATGTGCCTGGTTACCCATCAGTCAAGGGTCAATTTTCATCATCATGCCCATTCTTTTAAGGTTAATGATTGGTACCCACGATCCCAGTAATCGCGGGTTGCATTTGTCAGCCTTCAACACTGTTGCCCTTCTGGTTTCCTAGATCTTCTGGTGTTGCCGTGTCCTGGGAGTATGACGGGTTTGACGATAGTATAGCCTCAGGCTGACGTCGCTGCATCTATTTTTGTGTTCCAGGTCTTGGTGTACGCTGTATGTAGATTTTGCACCATTCCCAGGACACTTGTGGAATATTAAAGAGAAGAGCCTTTGTTCCATGGTATACCTTTAATTGCAAGGGGAAGAAGAGGGTGTATTTCATGCCTTTTGTCGCTAATTTTGTCTGCATTGCAACAAATGATTGGTGGGCCCTTTGTACCTTACTCGTGTAGTGCGGAAAAAAACCTATCCGTGAGTCATTAAACGTGATGGGGCCAGTCACTCTCGCTATTTGTAGAAGGGCATCTTTGTCTCGATAATTCAAAAGTCTAGCTATCATTGTGCGAGGATGTGCCCCCGGGATGGGACTTTCCCTGGGGACCCGATGAGCTCTTTCTACCAAGAAGAAATTACACTGTTTTTGTGGTGCCATACGATTAGTAAGCCACTGTTCCAAGAAGAGTTCCATACTTGGGTGCTCTGCTTTTTCTGGAATTCAAAGTATATGCAGGTTGTTTTGTCTGGATCTCCCTTCACTGTCCTCCACACAGTTTTCAAGGACATTTAACTTTTGTGACACTAACGCCAATTGCCTTTCCATTTTCCGCATCTTGTCTTCTGTGGTTGATATTCTCTGTTCCGCTTCCTCCATTTGTGAGGAGAGTTTGTGAAGATCTTGGTGCATGCAGGAGATTTCAGAGGATAGACCATCAATTCTTCTGTGCGACATTCCTGGATAGCACCATTACATCACTCAGCGAGATATGCAGGTCTTGTGATGCATCCTCCGAGACCGGGGCTATTTTTAAGTAGGGTTGAGCAGTCCCACTGGGCCCTGTTGCAAAGTGTTCCATTTTGCTCTGATGTAATGCTTTCTTCCCCCTTTCCTTCGCCATAGTTTCAGTAGTCCTCAAGAGGGAGGAGGAGGTACAAGAAAGGAAAAGAGAAACTGTACACTGGTAATCTACTGTGTCCCCCATATAACGTGAAAGAGAATTAGGGTAATTCAGGATTGGAGGGATCGCACCCAAAGCAAATAATGAAAAACCAAAACAAGATCCCAACAACACTACACGGTTACAAGTAATATAAACTGAATAAACACGAGTTGGAGTGAATCTAATAGCACACCCACTGTAACTTAATTACAATTCTCACCAGCGTATTCAATCTAAAAGACAGATTATATTGAGATTTACAGCATAAAAACAGTAGAAATACATTAGTTAAATCATTTAAAGTGGCAAGTGCTTCATAACATCAATTTGATACATATATTTTAAACAAATGATTTAAAATTATTTTTTAGAGAACTTCGGTGGGAACGAATTCCCTCACCAAAATGTTAGTAACCAATGGTTAGCAATTGTACTTTACAATAAACAGCAAATAGTTTAAGAGCAACCTATTTTGTAGCTCGTAGCGAGGTGAATGCAGAATTAATCAAACTTTGAGACATTGCAGTAACCAGAACCCAACATGTTTCGTTCTTTAATGTGTTTTCATACAGATGAAAGAACTTCTTCAGGGTATTTAATTCTTATAACGCCAGGGATAGTTCTCAGTACTGAACTTTTTTTAACCAGACGCCCACATCAAAAGATACGGGAGCTAAATTGCTCAATCCTATGGCGTTAAATCACCTAAAAAACAGTGTATTGCTGTTATCCATTATTTTAGTACTCATCAAGAGAGTGAATAACTCGAGGAGCACTTAGATCAAAATGTTGAATTTTTCAAAAGCGGGCAGTCAGGGAGCCTTAATATTAGGCGTGGACCTGTGTACACAGATAAAAGATAACAATGGTTTAATGAGTGAGTGAACCACTCACCCTCTAATCCAGAAGCACTCTCATTAGGTTCTTCAGCATGTCACACAGTCATCTGGTGAAACAAGGAATGTTCTCTTCAAACAACCACAGTCATCACTTCATTTAAAAAACCACATTTCGCTATTTACAACAACTAGATTCTGATCCTGAAGGCTATGTAGAGTGTCTACTTCCGAGCAAGACATTGCCCCATTACTCTAACAAGGTTTGTGACACATATACACTATTAGTTTAACACTACAACACGGTCTGCAATTATTCTAACCTGATTCCTTAACTAACGTACTCCTGACGGACAGCAGTTAAAAAAAACAGTGAGTACACTTACTTGTTGTTCTAATGCAGAAATCAATCAGTCATTTCTTCGTTTTGCATGAACATGCCAGATACATGATTCGAAATCTTCCAGATCAGTGTTAGAATAAACTCCCGGAAAAACAAGGAATGTTTTTAAGTGAAGGAAAGGTGTAAACCTGTTGGTAATGGCTCTACTTGAATATTATTATGAGTATGCCCAACACTTACTTCTATTTTAGCATTTGGTGTCTCGTATTGTATTCCTTCATAGTATGTGGAGATTCAGACAGCTTACCCCAAATTGGCAAAGTTATTTCGTATAAGAGAACAGACTAATGATTTAGGGAGACCAGCTCCCACTATGGGTTACATTCTAGTAACTCTATGGTTGTTATATACTACAGAATCGCCCATGTTGGAATGGACTCTCTGACACTGTTGGGTGTCCTGACCCACGTTTGGACTATTATGCTGCAATATTTGGTGCTGTGGACTTAGGAAATCCAAGATGGCGGAAAATCCCACATTTTCGCCAGAATCCAGGAGAACCGTGCAGTTTTGCGTACACCAAAATGGTCCCCTGACCTGCCACCCACCATTGCAAAGAAAGATGGTTCTGTTCAAAACGCGTTTTTATTAATGTCAAAAATTGCTAAGATCATGGGCCCGAAACCACCAAACAAAAATCCAACTATGGTTGAGTGTTTAACTTTACTCTACTACAGATCCACATCAATGCCATGTCAAGCAAGGATCATATACTATCAAGTAAAATCCTTTCCTTTTGAAATGTATTAATTCAAGACAGCTGTCAAAAATAGGTGCAGTACCGGCATTGGACACTGACTGGCGCTGGCGCTCTATAAATCCTGACAGGAGAGCTGTCTTGCAGAACTGTGCAGTGAACAGAAGGGGGTCTTATGTAATTAAACGTTCAAAAGACATGCCTTTCCTGAGAACTCTTAACACCCCAGAGACCCACACCAGGAGGCAGGATATCACATGGCCCTGTTGATTGAGAGGGAGGGGACTTCCCTGCAGCCTGCTGGACCCAACACAATAGACCGTTTCAATTGAATGGAGTATGCTGATTTTGGGTGTGGACTGTAAACAGAGCTCTGCCTGAAAGGAGAGACATGTGATCCCTGACTCCCCCAGTTCCTAGGGGTGGGCCAGACAGGACTGTGGATTCATATTGCATCAAATTTATGTTTAAGTTAAATGCTTCTAAAATCTTGTATTAAGCTCACAGAAATGTACAATTTGGGGATCATGAAAATGAAAATGCCCTCACGATTTGAGCCCAAATTCCACTTTGTACGGTGTTCTGGGACCGAACCCCGCTATTTATTAATATTGCAGACACTGTGTTTAGGATAGAGACATAGTAATTTCCAGTAATATGCTCAGGGAAGGGGTGCAGGTCTGTGTAAATTTTGAGGAAAAACCAATATGGCGAAAGTCACTAATAAGCACAAAATGTTGCCATTTGTGAACCCAGGCTCTGAGGGGGATCAAAGTTGGGCGAGAGTGTACTTTAAATTAATCTGTGAAATGTGTATGTAATTTCAACAACGTGTGTATCTGGGAAACCTGTTAGTTATGAAAAAGTTCATTTTCTAAGTAAAAGCAAAGGGGCGTTTCTTCAATAGACTGTAAGACTCTGACTCACTCTGACACACTATCCCTTCTCAAATCAGGTCACAGCGAATCCTTGACCTATGAAATCATGAGAGGGTTGGGCATGCAGAATGAGCCGACCCACCCACTTTCAAAACACATAAAAAGAGACTGCTTGGACAGGCAAAAGATTCACTTTCCACTTTCTTGCGGAGCATTTTGACGGACGACTTCACATCCAGATTCCAGACTTTACATCCAGAGATCCAGAACTTGACTACTGAACTGAAAGCAAAGGCCTAACCCACAAGCTGAGAACTCTTCTCAGCAGGCCTTCCGAATCCAGCAATCCAACCAATTATTCTACAGCCGGGCGAGCTGTTGGATTCTTTGGCAAGAACTTTTGCCAGAACCGGTAGCAGACCCAGAAAGCAGTGCGGTATCCAGAATCCACTTGATCCAGACCAGCAGAACCACAGACCTGACCTCTGTGAAGTGCCGACAGCAGAACCACAGACCAGACCAGAACCAGAGATCCAAACCAGAGAACCAGTACCAGAAACCGCCCGGAGCCCAGTCCAAACCTGCTGACCGGACCCTGACAGCCTGTTTTAAATTCATAGTGTGAGTACTCAGCCAGAACTGTGCAAAACCAATCTCTTAGATTAAGATAATCTAATGCAAACTATTTTAACCTATTAGAACTGCTTCATAAGGAATCGGATGTCCACCCTGTTGATTCAAACCTTCCAAGCGCATCTGTCATTCTGTCATTCTGAAACTGTAATTTCATTTCTGAAAATCTACCTCCACTAAATCGTCCGTATCTCTTGAACCGTTTGTGCTAGAAGCGAGTACTTTCATCTTAAAGCTAAGGTTCTAAGCTTTCCAATAAGCCTAAAAGCGACTTGCTACTCTTTATAGTTCCTCCGTAATCGCGATCGACGCACTCGGAAAAAAGTGCAGCGAATTGACAGTTTGCTTTATTTCAACCACGTGTAAAACTATCTGTCTTTTGCTTCCATTAAAAGCATTTTCAGCATATTTTTCACTTCATTGCCACCACATTTAAAAGGATCTTGCCTGCTTTAAAATCATACCTGTTTTCCTCTAAGCTCGCTGGGGGGAGCTGGAAATTTGTATTGCATTTTGTATTCCTGAGAATTGTGTGCTTTCCTTCCATCTCCTTATCTTGCATAGGGGGTGAGGGAATTGTCAAAGAAAAAGTGATCATATTATCTTTTGTTGAAATCATATCAAGTTTATTTCTGTGCTGCATTTTTCCCTCATTGCTTTTCCTTGAAACCATAAAAGTATTTTCTGCTACCTTATCCTTCCTATATACTAACTCCTCATTGATTGTAAAGAAGTGTGCTAGTATCAGATTATCTATTGTTGATCAACATTATATTCATAAGGGTGCTATCAAATATTAATTTATTATAAAAGTGTGATATATCTATATTGTTTAATTTTTCCAATAAACCTTTTAAATTGCAAAACAAACCTACTTCTTGGCTCAGTGAGGTCAGGGGGATTCAAAGAGAGGGGCGTTATATAAGGGTTTATCGTCCAGAGTATAACTTGTCATAAAAACATATAAATAAGGTCTTCCCTTGAGCAATCCCAGACAAGGCACTGACTTAGTGGGATTGCTTGATTGGAGTCACTTGACAGATTGGGGGCTCGTGCCGGGGATTCTGGATTAGATCTATCACTTGTACAAATCAATACAGTGTGCTAACTGACAGGATATATAAATTCTGTTGGATCACCACGCCGTGTTACACTGTAAAAACACCCCTCAAAGGAACGCTCTAAGGAAACGGGCTCTTTTGCAAAATAAAATACAAACTTCTGTAATTCTGTAAGTCAGGAAGGAAATCAATTTCAAGAATGACGACCTTGGTAGATATTTAAATAGCCAGAGAGGTAGATATTTAAATAGCCAGAGAACACCTCTTACATAAGCTATTTGTGAGAGGTGAGTGGGCTCATCAGGACCAGGCGGTCTGGTTGCAGGCAATCGCACCCCAGATCACTGAAACAGGGCCAGACATATGGAGAGATCAGGGTCCATTACATGTGCTCCTGAGTGAACTATATATGGCCCTTCAGGCCAAGGATGAGCACAACAAGATTGCCAGGGTAGCGGCACATTTATATTTATATATGGGAGCCATACAGGACAAATGTGCTGAAGGCCAAGATCTGACAAATAGGCAACCGATGGCATTAGGGAAGGCCCAATCTGACCTGGTCTCTTCTGAGCAGAGGCTGCAGAGGAGCCAGGAGTCAGAAAATGATAGTAGGCAGTATATTATTAAAATAAAGGAGGATATGGATATACTGCAACAGGAAAAGGCTGACCGGGATACCAGATTTCTGGCCTTGCAGAAGGAGTACCAAGAAGGTTTGGACTCCCTACTACAGAGCCAGAAAAAGCTGGAGCTACAACTGGACTTTAACAGGGCATGCACAGAGCAGGTCGCCACCCTGCAAATCCGACTAGACAGAGAGAAAGAGGAAAGCAATAAATTGATTTTGAAAGACCTGGATACCCAGGCAGAGTTTGATCAAGAACGCCAGAAAGCTGGTGCCTTTCAAAAGCAGAGGGACGACCTGGTGGCACAGATGCAGGCTCTTAGTCAGGAAAGGGACACCTTAGGCCAGGAAGTCTGCCAATTAAAAGAAAACATTGAAGAAAATCACTTGGCCCTCCAGGGACTGGGTGCCCTCCAAAAAGAGCATCAGAACTTGTTAAAGCACACCAGGAGGGTGGAAGATGCTCTGGCAAGAAAGGAACAGGCCAGTAGGGATGGGACTCAGGAGGTAATCCTCCTGCAGCAAAGACTGGCCCAGTATTCCATGACCAATCAGGAGACGCAGAGAGAAAATGAGGCTCTCTGTCAGCACAATGATAGGCTCCAGCAACAGGTAGCCATGTAGGAGAGACTGATAGAGTCTAGTAAGGCCTTAAAGGCATGGTCTAGTAAAAAATGTTATTGTCCCTACGGGTCGGCCATGTTTTTTTAAGCCTAAGTGGCTCGATTTTAGAAAACTTTCCTATGGACCTTACCCGAGTTTTCGTCCATTAAACGCACGCAAAAACAAGCACCAGGGAGCCGGCATTTTCTGATAATCCTATCTTTTCCCCCATCGCCCTGGCTGACCTGCTTTTGTGGCACTAAATCAATTCCCCCGCCCCTGAGCCTGTCATCAGCAGACTCGTACCGCCCATTTCCCAACGCCAAAGCACGTCTCGTGTCAACATTCGCTGCGCTTCAGCTAATGACGTGTCGCCATGGAAATGGCAGGACGCCTCTTTCCTCAATAAGTATAAACAGACCGTTTCACAACACAGAGCAGCAGATTTTCGATTCCATTCCTCTCTCTGTGTTACTTTGAGTATTCTGTGACTCGTTTCAGTGCTCTGGTCAGCTACCTTTGCCGCTGGTAGCCCGTTTGAACAGATACCAGTACCACCGCTATAAATTATTTTAGTTTGTTTAACACACAATGGCTACAATAATGCCCTACATGTACGAGCCCGAGTATACCGAGGAGGAACTACTGGAAAGGGAAGCACGCGAAAACGATGGGGATTCGGACGGCAGTTGGCAGGACGAATCAACAGATGAAGAGCCTGGGCCTAGTCGAATGGACGGCGTATCCACCTGGTGCACATGCAATCGGTGCGAGCTAATGCCAACTGAGGACGAGAACTGCTGCTGCCGAGAAAACTCTGGATGCCTGGCCTACATTTCGGAAGGCGAGCCACGACCGCAATGCATCACCGAGCTGCCAGACTTCAGGACAGCCTACCTCACACGGGCCGTGTTGAGAATAAGGATGCTGCTTATGCACGAACTTCGCGCAACTGTTCGTCCTCGTAATCCGAGTAACGAGTAAGTATACTCTGCTTGTCATGCCACTCGTATTTCATGTTCTTCTACTATATCCAAAATGACATCTACATATCATTGTAACGCATGTAAGTCGTTCAATAGTGTGCATTGTCTAGATAGCATTTGTCCGTGCAGAATGCCATTAGTTACAAGAATTGTCATTGACAACAAACGTTTATTAAACTTATCTTGGTCATTTAAAAACAGTTTGTTTCATTCCTTTTCACAGGTGGTACAGACTGGTGGCCTATCGTTCCTTTACATGGTGGCTCCACGGGAGGCTTGGGCACCGCGTTCGAAGAGTGATACCCGCCTGTGCCGTTCGTGCCATTAGAGAAACGTTCCCGAGTGACAGCGGTCAGTACAGGGGATTTTCTCTCGCTGTGCTGCAACCTGAACTGTACAATGTTTAAAGTCTTGTATTTTTGTGTTATCAAAATAAGATACAAAATAAAACACCACATATATTTTAACAACGGTTGTTTCGATTTTTTAAATGAATCAAGTGTGTCTCCATTCAAGGGTGGACGTCAGACATCTGTGCACCGAATGGGTGAAGGTCTGGTCGCTGTGAAGCAGGGTGGTCACTATCTATCTAAGCTAACATAACATATTCTCGATAATGCATGCACTAAATAACACTTGTTCAAAGTCTTTCAGTCGGTTATGTCTCTATAAAAGTCACACATATGTCTATACTAACAATTACCATTGGATTATACAGGCCTTGGGTCTTGACCACTATAATACACCGGTTGAAGTGTGGGTCTGTGCTCACAAGAATCTCCGATATGTGGCATTTGTTATTGATAAGCAACGATATACTATCATTGATTTAAAGACGATATACTAAATATTGATATATAGGCGGTTTGCGCCTGTGGATGCGCGCTGGCATAGGGGGCTGTCAGGGGCGCGAAAGGCCAAGGTGCCAAACTACATGTACACTTCAAAAGGTATCCCACACCAAGGGGCCATCGGTCACATGGCCTCCTCAGACCCCGTGTCTCCAGCCAGGCCTCCCCTTGAAGCAGGCCGCCCCCCTGCAATCCACATAAGTGTGTCTCCATTCAGCAGTCTTCCTGTGCCTTATCTGCACGCCCCAGGCCCATCCATCCCACCCCTCTGTATCAAAGGCGGTTCGCGCCAGTGGATGCGCGCTGGCATGGGGGGCTGTCAGGGGCGCGAAAGGCCAAGGTGCCAAACTACATGTACACTTCAAAAGGTATCCCACGCCAAGGGGCCATCGGTCACATGGCCTACTCAGAGCCCGTGTCTCCAGCCAGGCCTCCCCTTGAAGCAGGCCGCCCCCCTGCAATCCACATAAGTTGTCTCCATTCAGCAGTCTTCCTGTGCCTTATCTGCACGCCCCAGACCCATCCATCCCACCCCCCTGTATCAAAGGCGGTTCGCGCCAGTGGATGCGCGCTGGCATGGGGGGCTGTCAGGGGCGCGAAAGGCCAAGGTGCCAAACTACATGTACACTTCAAAAGGTATCCCACGCCAAGGGGCCATCGGTCACATGGCCTCCTCAGACCCTGTGTCTACAGCCAGGCCTCCCCTTGAAGCAGGCCGCCCCCCTGCAATCCAAATAAGTGTGTCTCCATTCAGCAGTCTTCCTGTGCCTTATCTGCACGCCCCAGGCCCATCCATCCCACCCCCCTGTATCAAAGGCGGTTCGCGCCAGTGGATGCGCGCTGGCATGGGGGGCTGTCAGGGGCGCGAAAGGCCAAGGTGCCAAACTACATGTACACTTCAAAAGGTATCCCACGCCAAGGGGCCATCGGTCACATGGCCTCCTCAGACCCCGTGTCTCCAGCGAGGCCTCCACTTGAAGCAGGCTGCCCCCCTGCAATCCACATAAGTGTGTCTCCATTCAGCAGTCTTCCTGTGCCTTATCTGCACGCCCCAGGCCCATCCATCCCACCCCCCTGTATCAAAGGCGGTTCGCGCCGGTGGATGCGCGCTGGCATGCGAGGCTGTCAGGGGCACGAAAGGCCAAGGTGCCAAACTACATGTACACTTCAAAAGCTATCCCACGCCAAGGGGCCATCGGTCACATGGCCTCCTCAGACCCCGTGTCTCCAGCCAGGCCTCCCCTTGAAGCAGGCCGCCCCCCTAAGACCACGACATACATACTCATTCATTCACAAACACACCCCTGTTTCTAATACTTTATAAACCACTTGATATGTCTCATGAGAACATCTTTGTGCTTTGCAAGTCAACTCCTGAACGTGTTACCTGGCAACCACTGAGATCTACGCTAATCTGCTCGTCGTCGTGCTATCCGTGAACTTCTGTGACCGCTTAGAGCAAACCCATCAGTGTGCTACCTGTGGCCACCCACCTAATCTCCTGCAACATACTGCTCTGCTTGCTGAATCCAACTGTTTGTTGGTCAAGGTAAGGCCATGTATCCTAGTCATATTTCTCAGATTTTTAAATTTCTATCTATTTGCGAGTTGAGTACACAATAGTGCTAGGTTCATTGGTCTCATTGCTATTGACTTGAGTTTCCATTGCTATGCTATGAATAGATCTATTCATTTTCATCTGTGTCTATTGTCATCGAATTGCACCCTTCGGGGGTCCAGTCTATAATGTAAGCATGTTTCCTTCTCGTGCAATACAGAACATCCAAGGGATGAGTCACATGTTCAGTTTTTAGTCACATCATTTATACATTTCTGCAACTTATGCAAATACTAAGCCGCACATAATGAACTGGTATAGTTCCTACGACCAAAACAAACCTTGCATTGATCATTGTATGATTAATTTACTTTTGTATCAAATCTTTATTCTTGAAGATTGTATAATAATGTTGATATTTACTTTTCAGATTTATCAACAATGCCTGCCTGTTAGATTAGCGGTTGCCCTTCGAAGACCCATGCTAAATCTGAAGGCAGTACAATGTATGTATTCCCGAAAACTGTTGATCGAATAAGAGAATGGGTCAGACATTGCGGATATCCACTGGATGAGCTGGAAAGTAGAGTCCAACAAGTCTTACAGGACAAGAGGGGTGATCGATACCGCATCTGCAGCTGGCACTTTTCCTTGGACATGTACACAACATCTTGGGTAACAAAGAAGAAAAACGGTGAACGACACGGAAATCGCTCGAAAACGCTATTCCCACCCTATTCGTCCACATTCCGTCACCGGTGAGTCAAGTGTCCGGATTTAGCTTTAGGCCTTGCGGTAGTGTGTAGGTATCCGAACGGATTAATTGATATTGTAGGTGTTCTATCCCTTGTAATAATTTCGATATTGATATGAGTGTATAGTTTTTTGAATAATGACATTTACCAATATATTCTTTTTCGATTTCATAACCCACAAACGCAATGTATGTATATGGGAACAGGGAACTGTGCTGTATTGAGCATTTTACACGTATTCTGTCGCCTTACATGGCTATTTCTAATATTGGCATTTCATTATCAATCATTAATTTACCTTTACAACTTCTTGACTATCCCTTGAATCTGAAGCAAGAACATTCTACATCCTTGACGTGGTCGCAGTTATCAACCACTTCTAGCGCATCAGGTAATCTTACTAGGCTAATCCGCTACAGACTTGTTTTATGCATGTCAAGTAATATTTTTATTTTATCGTGTAATCATTTTACCGAATGTTTGGTTAGTGCTTTCCAATTGATATACACCTTAGTTATCGTCCACTGGTGTTTATTTTCAGTTATAATTAGTGTTATCCATACTAATGCAAGTACTGTCTTTCAGGGAGATGCTGAAGCGTCCGCCACATCTACAACATTTCTAGATGTTCTTCAACAGCAGGAGGTATGGATACTGACAGCTCCATTGAGCGTCATCATCAGAGCTGGAATTCTTGTCGTTTGATTGTTCCACACAATGTTTCATTCGTGGTTAGCCGTTGATATGTACCTGTGCTGTCGACCCCAGGTGTGTGTTATGTTTTCACTATTGTAATCCTCACTAATGCAAGTACTATGTTTCAGGCAGTTGATGGAGCGTCAACCCCTGCACTTGATGCAGAGCCTGACATTCAGGTAAATCCAGGGGAAGTGGAAGCGGGACCATGCGTATACGAATCGGCGCAACAGCTTTCGGAAGTGCGCACTACATTTGCAACATCCATAGATATTCTTCAGCAGCACGAGGTATGGATAATGACAGCTCCATCATGCGTGATCATATAACGTCATTCCATTTGCTATACTTTCTTCCCTATTAACGCAAGTGCTGTGTTTCAGGGAGACGACAAAGCTTCCACTACAATCACAACATCCAATTTAGATGATGCAGATGTAAATAAATCGGAGAAATAAGTCGATGAAATGTGATCATATTTAGATTTTCCTTGATTCTTTTGGACAATGCATCATTTGCGGTTATCTCTTTATATGTACCTGTGCGTTCGACCCCAAGTGTGTGTTATGTTTCCAATATTGAAAACCATACTAATCCAAGTACTGTGTTTCAGGGAGACGACGGAGCTTCCACCACAATCACAACATCTCATTTAGAGGATGCAGATGTAAAGGAATCGTTGAAATAAGTCGATGAAATGTTATCATATTTGGATTTTCCTTGATTCTTTTGGACAATGCATAATTTGTGGTTATCTCCTTATATGTACCTGTGCCGTCGACCCCAAGTGTGTGTTGTGTTTCCAATATTGAAAAGCATACTAATGCAAGTACTGTGTTTCAGGGAGATGCGGATGCCTCCTCTCCAATACAACCATTCATGGCAGTCCATGCAGAGCCAGAGGTATGGATACTGACAGTTCCATCGAAATAGATCATCACTGGTCGAATACTTGTCGTTTCATTGTTGCACACAATGTTTAAATCGTGTTTGGCTATTGAGATGTACCTGTGTGTTTTATGCTAACAATATTTTGATACATAGTAATGAAAGTACTATGTTTCAGGGAGACGATGGAGCCTCATTCCGTGCTGTCTATGCGGATACAGAAAATATAGTTGTTGCAGCGCAAGAGGAAGGGAGGACATGCGGAAACGAATCGGAGCTACAGCGTGCAGATGTTGAAGGTTGAGTCAAAAAAGTTGCAAAGAAAAAAAACAAAAAAAGGTTAGTTACAAACAGTTCATAACTTTAAAAAAATGTTTGTGCTGGGGACTATTTTATGTTTTTTTCCAGTCAATTCTACTACACTCCATCTTGTGTTTAAACTGAACATCCCTTTTCCAAACTCTCCTCCAGTTACCCGTGGGTGTCAGAACTATACACACACAGACAGTGAAGCGAATGAGAGATGTGGCTTGCCAGACCGTGTACACTATGGAGGAATTATTCATTGAGGCGAGGCGTGTTCAGGCTCGAGATGCTCATGTCCAATGGCCAGAACATTAATTAACTGTGTTTGGAGACTACAGCAAAGTTGCATTGGACCATAGCTACAGTGCGACCGCACCACCACAAGAAGATGTTATTGAATGTATTGAAGATAGCTCTGAAGTAGTTGCAGATCAATTTACACAATCTACACCCGCCACGAATTTGCCACCAAAAAACCTGTCGACATTGTTGTGTTCTCCCATCAATGTTGAAGTAATAGATGTCGAAATGACAGAGAATGAACCAGCCGCAGCATCCATAGACGCATCAGAACTTGATATCAGCGATATTACTTTCCAATGTGTTAAAATCTCCACAACGTCACAGGCCGAAACAACGTTGACGCAGGATGACAGTCTAATGAAAGAGAGCAAATACATTGTATTCGACAGTTGTTTGATGGAAATTATAAGTATGCTGAAATGTGTGCATTCCATTAGAGGGAAAGTATGTGGGAAGCCATTGATTAATGTGACTCGTCAAATAAAAGGCAGTAACGTCAAAATAAATGCCGCCTGTAGATTAAATCATAGGTTCTCATGGTCTGCACAACCAATGCTGGGGAAACTGCCAGCAGGCAATCTACTGTGTGCAGCTGCATCACTTTTTAGTGGCTCCAGTTTTAGAAAGTTAGAGGCTTTCTTTCAGTTTGTGGGACTCCATTTCATTTCTAAAGCGCTGTACTACATATACCAACGTGATTATCTGTTTCCGGCCATTAGTGATGCTTGGAAAATTGAACAATTGTCTCTAGCAAGTACATTCGAAGGCAAACGATTCAGGCTAGCCGGCGATGGACAGTGCAACAGCCGTGGATTTTCTGCCAAGTACTGCACCTACCACTTTCAGGACATGGATAGTAAGAAAATTGTGAGTTTGGTGGTCGTGCAGGTAACACAATGTACCTCGTCAGTGGCCATGGAGAAACTTGGATTTATAAAATCAGTGGAATATCTACAATCAAGGGGAATGCACATCGACCTCATAGCCACGGATAAACACGTTTCAATTGCCAAGACAATGAGAGAGCAGTTCCCACATATTAAACATCAATTTGACGTATGGCATCTTGCTAAATCAATCAATAAGAAAATCTCGGCTGCAGGGAAAAAAAAGGTTTTGAAAGTATTTTGCAGTGGTCACATTCTATCACCAACCATCTTTGGTGGAGCTCAAAAACTTGTGAGGGGTCAGTGGAAATACTACTTGAAAAATGGCGGTCACTGATTCACCACTGTACCAACGTTCACCGCTGGACAGCAAATGAACATTTCCACCAATGTGAACATGGCCCTTTGTCCCCAGTGGAGGCACGGAAGAAGAAGTGGTTGATTCCATCTTCACCGACACACAAACCCATTGAGAAGATTGTTTTCGACAAAACTCTATCAAGAGATTTGATAGGACTGACAGAATTCTGTCACACAGGAGATTTGGAGGTGTTCCACAATATGTGCCTAAAGTACAGGCCAAAGCGCTTGCATTTTAGCTTTCGGGGCATGAAACATCGCACTCTACTAGCGGTCTTGGCCCATAACAGCAATGTCGGACGTGAACAATCTAGGACTAGGGGTAAAGTAAGGATGCCTCGCTACACTAAGGTGTTTTCAAAACGAAGTAAGCAATGGGTGATCAAACCAGTCTATGATAAAATGCAGTTCGACTTTGTGAAAGGCCTTATTGTTGCTGTGTTAGAGAAGCACAGATATGGAATTTTGGACGTTTCTGTGCATAGCAGTGATCCATTGCCACCGAACATTGCGACTGTGCCATGCCCACCCGAAGCACAGCTGATTGTGAAGTACAAATCCCGGTTTAAATAATTGCAATACGATTGTCTTTTTGTAAATAAATGTTATTGTACAGTGTACCTGTAAACCTAACCCCTACCTTCACCATCATGGGTGGCGAACAAGCTGGGTGTCATCTTTGAATTCTCTCTATTCACCTCACATATGTGTATGTATATATTTTTCTCATGTCTCATCTCATGTAAATGTAAATGCTGCGCACTGTTAACGGAGGGGAGGCTTGCGTATTGCAAATAATAAAACAAACAAACAAACAATGAATCTCACTTTTAACTCAACTCCTGTGGTACTTTATACTTTCCCTGACCTTCCGCCAAAAATTAAATGTCTCAATTTGGGCTGCAAAGCTCGCAGACAACGGGGACAAAATTGGGGCACTTAGAACGCGCCAGCCAAGCTGGCCGTGGCATTTGGGAGAGAAGCCAGTTCGCATTTGCACATTGAGGCGCACTACATAGACGGATTCTAAACTTCAAGTTCTCACAGATACCTATACTACGTGATGTTGCAAATAAAGAATGCGAACGACAGCGCCCAGATGAGGCCCACAAGTCGCACTGGAAGTATAAGGGTCTATTGTTTTTTGACCTTGAGACAGGGACCATGCCGAAAGAACTACATTTGAAGGGAGTGCGCAATAACGTAAGAGACGATAAGGCAGAAACTTCAGAAACTAGACCGAGTTTCATTTTAGTTCAGTATACGAAAAATCGTTGTCAAGAGCACGGTCCGTTTTACAGACTGCATTACGAAGAGACACAATGGAAATTTCAAATATAATGTAAGTAAATCTTTACACGCTTTTATACCGGAATGAAGATTTAATGAATGGATGCATGAATAAATGAATGAATGAAGAGCTAGGAAAAGCAAGTAAAACGTGTTCGTAGTGGGCACATGGGCATGCAGGTCCACTGGTCTCACCGATCTCGGTCCTTGGCCCAGCCACTTTTCCCTGCACTGCCTACCTGCACTACGGGACTGTCTCTGTATCCTTCAGCCCCTTCTCCCGGCATTTACCTTGCACTTGCCACCAGCTGGCCCTATTATTTAATTTGTATTCAACTAACCATGTACAGCCCTTCCCCATGCGCGATCAGAAAGACACCTGGCCTAGTAGGATCGTTGTCTGTCTGCCCTTGTTCCCCACCTGCCTTGTCACGCCTAGAAACACTTGAGTATAGGCGACTACAAATGCCATATAATATATCATATCATTCCTCACGCATGTAGACTAACTGTCGTTTATCATTGTGTGTTGGCCTCGATTTATTTCGTTACTTTTCGCATTGATTTTAGAGCCGAACATACTCCATTGAACTATCCTTGCAAGCAAATAGTTTCTGATCGGCTGTAATAAATAAAATAAGTAATATTAATGAAGATCGGCTGGCTAGACTAATTATAATTGTTTTGTTTTCATAACAGGTATTTGCTCCCCTTCTGCTACTGCCATCGGTTTGAGACACCAGCAGATGGCTTTTACAGTAGACACCTGCAGCTTCGTGTGAACAACTGGAGCACACTGACAATTTTATGGGACGATCGCCAAGGGCCCACATGCCCTTACGCTGTACTAGTGGCTAGAAGCAACATATCAACCTTTACGATGGACTAGTGCCTAGTTGATGGAACAGCCTTGCGGTTCACCGCGCTTCCAAAGTGCTTCTTTTAACGAAAAGCAACACCCTGTGTACCATGGCGGATACAGATAAAATAAAATAAATGGCATTTGCTGAATATTCTCTAAACATTTAATGTAAAATAAATGTACTTTACCAAATGTACTGTGTTGCTGTTTGATTTTAAAGTAAAGTTTCATATTCCGAATTGTGGTGCGCTGTGTTGTGAGATGGTCTGTGTTGGTTTCCGGCTTCTGTGTGGAGTCGCGTAGAAGACGACTGGGTGCGTTTGCCTACGCAGCACAGTAACATCACAGAGAGAGGCGGGCAATATGAATGTTTTGATAATGTCAGGCTCAGGGGCGGGGGAATTGATTTAGTGCCGCAAAAGCAGGTCAGCCAGGGCGATGGGGGAAAAGATAGGATTATCAGAAAATGGCGGCTCCCTGGTGCTTGTTTTCGCGTGCGTTTAATGGACGAAAACTCGGGTAAGGTCCATAGGAAAGTTTTCTAAAATCGAGCCACTTAGGCTTAAAAAAACATGGCCGACCCGTAGGGACAATAAACATTTTTACTAGACCATGCCTTTAACTGAGGAACTGAAAGCGCAGGCTCTTGCATTGCAACAGGGAGCAGGGGCTGACAGAGATGAAGTTCGCTGGGAAAGGGAAACACCTGAGCATAACCTCAGGAGCCCTAGTACCAGAGGCCTTCATCTCTCGCAGTCCTTGGAATCTGCCACCCCCATGTCCCCGGGCGCACATGAGCACAGGGCCACAGGGAGGGCAGATTACTATCCAGCCAAAAGTATGGGGTTCATAGGCCAGTACCTCCCAGGAATGGATGGGCGGGCATCCAGGTATGGGCACCCGAGCACAGTGCAATTTAGTGGGGAACCCCAGGAAAGTAGGCCCTCTAAGGGCATCTTAAAAACCTCTGCCGAGTTAGGTCAGTGTGGGGGGTACCCATCAAATCCTGGCAGCAAGGAGGGATCTGAAGACTCCTCTGAGCGGCCCAGGACACAGGAGACTAGGTCCCCAAATTCGGCCAGCCATTCCCAGGCTCGCAGAATCCAGGAAAACCTGGAAGATCAGACGGGCACCTCTGGGAGTAGTGCCTCTGAGTCAGAGGATGAGTGGACCAGGGCTACCCGAACCAAAAGGGCCAATAAGGCAAACAGGGCCTTGCTTAAGGACCCCTTAAAGCAGATCAAGGCAATAAGGAGTGTCATCACCCCTTACCACAAGAACGCCAAGTATTCTGTTTGGGAACACTTGGAGCTTTATAAGAAAATGATGGAGACTTTCCATTTGAAGGACAGTAGTAGCTGCATTCAGTATGTCAAATGGACATTCTCCCCTGAATACTCCAGTTTCTTTGCGGGGCTGGAGGACCAAAATCATTCAAGATGGTCCACCTACAGGGCGGCCATCTTGAAACATTTTTCTGTTCACAGAAATCCCAAGAGGCTCGCAAGGCAGCCTACAATTTGCAATGTGGGGAGGATCAGGCCCCACAAGAATTTGTGCAGGAGTTAAAGCGTGCTTTTGCGCAGACTACAAAAAGAGTACGCACGGACAGTAAAGAATTTGTTAATACGTTTTTCCATGCCTTACCCAAATACATAATGACCCAGCTCGTGAGAGATTTTCACGAGAAAAGTTCTTTAGACTGGGTCATTGAGCAAGCCACCCGCATCTATGAGGTGCAGAAACCGGTGAAAAATAAGAATCAGCCCAAAAACCCCAAAACCAACAGCACCCCTGCTGCTGCCAAGGTGGCAGAGGTAAAGGTGGCCCCCATTTTAGATTTGGAGATGGGGGGGCTTAAAAACCTGCCTGCACCGAATAATTCTCAGCCCAGAAGGCCCTTGGGCCAGTCACAGACAGGGAGTCAAGGAGGTAGTCCCACAAATGGGGTCCCTCGCTCCCCTGACTATGTAAGTCCCCTCTACAAGGGAAACAGACCCATCCTGGGGTATGTGTGGACTCCTCCAGCCCAAGGGGGGCGATCCAACCAGGCACCCAACCCAGGGAACCTCCCTCCTAACTTCCCACAGCAGGGCAGAATTTCACCAAACCCTGGGCAGAACTTTTTCCCAGGTATCCACCCAATTTCCAGCCCCAAAATCATCCATCCTTCTTTCCCCAATTCCCTGAGCCCAGACAACCAAATCCAGGAGAGGGGAGGCCAAGGGTGGAGGGGTACCCAAATCTTCCCATCCCAGGGTACTCCCAGAGCAGGGATAGCTACCCTTCCCGGGACCAGCCCAGGGGAGAAAATAGAACCCCGTATCAGCCTAAGCGGGTTTCACAGTTAGAGCGCCAGGTCCAAAATATGGCACGGGATCTGGGTCACATACTGAGGGCTCAACAGAAACCTCAGATGAGCATGCCACCGCAGAATGCCCCAAACTCTGGGCCTGGTGCTCCAGAACAATGACAGGGGCAGCACCCCAACAACCCACCGGTTCCCAGGGAGGAGGCAAAAGGGGAAGGGGGGTGTAAAGCCTTGGAGGAAGCTTCCTTCCCCACTTGTAAACAGCCCCTGGAAACCCAGGAACCGGAAACAAATTCTCCTGCCCCTGAAAGTCTGCCCAAACAGACCCACTTTGTGGAGGAGGTACAGATCTTCCAATTTGAGGGAGAGGGATCCCAAGAGGATCCTGGGGAAAGGATCTTCTCCTTCAGAGATGGGGGAACTCCTCCCAAGGAAAAATGGGTTCCAAGGGATTCCAATCCAGACTAGGTAGATGTGGGGATTGAGCTGTCGCCGCCCATCATCCTATCCCAGAACCAACAATACTGAAAACCCCTGGTTCAAACCCATCCTGGTGACTGCCTCCAAAAAGGGGGGGCCGCCTAGAACCGGAACCAGGGGAACCTAAAACCGAATCAATAGACTGGGTAGATGTGGGGATTGAGCTGTGACCGCCCATCATTCTATCCCAGAACCAACAAGACCGAAAACCCCTGGTTCAAACCCACCCTGGTGACTGCCTCCAAAAAGGGGGGGGAGGCCCAGAACCGGAACCAGGGGAACGCAAAACCGCATCCATAGACTGGGTAGATGTGGGGATTGAGCTGTCGCTGCCCATCATTATATCCCAGAACCAACAATACCGAAAACCCCTAGTTCAAACCCATCCTGGTGACTGCCTCCAAAAAGGGGGGGGGGCGGCCCAGAACCAGAACCAGGGGAACCCAAAACCGCATCAATAGACTGGGTAGATGTGGGGATTGAGCTGTCGCCGCCCATCATTCTATCCCAGAACCAACAGCATCAAAATCCCTGGGTTCAAACCCATTCTGGTGACTGCCTCCAAAAAAGGGGGGGCAGTCCAGGACCGGAACCAGTGGAACTTGAATATCCTCTTTCAAGTTGCCAACTTTTTCTTGCAGATTCCCATGACTCTCCACAGAATTCTGCCCAAATCTCTTCTCTCCCAATGTCCAAAACCAGAAAATTAGCCCACCAGTTGTCCAAAAATGTGCATTATCTGTGCCCCATTGAGGAGAAGGAGGGAAGATACTATGCCCCGGTACAAGTACAGGGGCAGGGTACAATTTTGGCACTGGTGGACACTGGATCCCAAGCTACCCTTCTGTCCAGAAGGGCCTTTGATGAACTAAATGCAGGAAGGGGGGAGAATTACCGAATTCCTCTCACCTCTCCTCCTGGACAACTCCAGAACTTTGACGGGAAGGAAATTCCTGTCGAGGGGACTGCAGATTTGGACATCAAAATTGGGTGACACAGGGTGAGGTCTATCAGGTGCAGGTCTGTATACATTTTGAGGAAAAACCAATATGGCGAAAGTCACTAAAAAGTAGTGACTCCAGAGGGCACCCCTTGTTTACTAGGGAATGACCTCCTGATAAGGTTGTCACCCCTAATAGATGGCGTAAACAAGGTCCTCTGCACCCAGACTAGCCGACCAATAAAATTAAAACTGAGTGTCAACCATATTAGTTTAAACGGCACATGACACATGGTTGAACAAAAATCTGACCAAGTAGAATTTCACTTCCAGAACAACCAAATTCCAGACGTGACAGTAATAGCAGTAGGACAACAGACTGGTGATGGGGGTCCTCTCTATTTCTGAAAATAAACCTTCCTTCCAGTTTAAGGTGGTATTCCACACTGGAAGGAAACACTCTGAAATTCTTTACTAATCCACAATCAGACATTCCCACTCCGATAGTCCAGAAAGATGTGAAATCAGCTCAGAGCCTGGCTGATATTCAGCACATTGGAGAGCAGTTGTTCATCCCTGTTCGTTTAAATGATGGGAAGGACTCTGTTCTTGCCCGAGTGTGTGTGAACAACGGTAAGAGCTTCATCAGCGAAGCCATGTTCCGCCAACTCTCAAAAGATCCAACCATTCCCACATTCAAACTGATAGACAAATGGGAAATGGATCTGGAAACACCCAATTCCAAACATCTCCTGCCAAGCAGGTGTATGCTCAAAATCTCCATTGGCAACAAGAGCATAGTCCATAATTGTTGGGTCGTGCGAGACGTCACTGCCGCCTTTTACTTAGGCAGTGACATTCTCAATCGCTTTGCCATTAGTTTGGACCTAATAAACTTCAAAGCTTGGTCCCGATTAGCGGATAATCCCATGGGCTTTGATGATCCAGAAAAAGCATTTAGGTCAGCTCAATTGCTACCTTATGCAGTTGAAATTCAGATTAAAGAGGAAGTCACCATCCCAGAAAGGACCCGACAATTCTCCCTGGAAGTGAAAGTTAAAAGAGGACAAAAATTGAAAAACCCTGATGCTTATATTCATCTAAATGCTTCTCTCCAACAGCAAGGGTTGGGGGTAAACCCAACACCATTAGTCAACATAGAACATGACACCATTCCAATAGAGGTGGATAACAGTGACTTAAAAAGTATTACTCTAGCCACAGGCACCATTATTGGAATGGCGTTTGATGACCGACATTTTTCCATTGATATAGGAAATTAACTGTTAGGACCAATCCCCAAGGACTGTTTTGACAGTGATGACAATACAACACCAGACAGGACCTTTAGCCGGCAGGGGGGAACTTCCTGGTGTACACTTCCTTCCCTTATGGTAAGGAAGATGTGACTTGTGACTTCAGAAGGGATGAGGTGATTTTCCAGGTCCATGAGGGCTGCCTTTCCCACCTGAGGCCTCCACTCTGTCCAGGGACTTCTCCACCCAGCTGGAGGAGGCCGCTGAGATAGCAAAACCAGAAGTCTTTCCAGGCTTCAGGCAGATGGTGGAAGAGAGAGTCAACCTAGCTGATGCCTGCGTGACTCTGGAACAGAAGCAAAAGTTGAAACAAGTTTTCTTGGATTTCCAAGATCTCTTTGTGGTAGACTCATATGACTGTGGTCGCACCGACATACACACAACAACAATTCCCACGGACCCTGGCATGACTCCAGTGTTTGTGAAGCAATATCGTTTGCCTCTCGCATCCATGGAGTCCCTTACTGAAATGATTAAGAACCTTGAGTCCCGGGGGATAATCCGTCCAGTACACAGCACCTTCAATAATCCATTGCTGGGAATATTGAAGCCAAACGGCCAGTGGAGACTCTGCGCCGACCTTAGGGAGCTCAACAAACGGGTCCATACTTCCCGATGGCCTCTGCCCTACATTGACCAAGGGCTGGCCCAGATTCAGTGGTCACAGGTATTCACCGCAATAGACCTGACCAATGGGTACTGGACTGTGCCTGTCAGTAGGGAGGACCAATAAAAGCTGGCTTTTACCTTTAGGGGCCAGCAGTACACATGGACCCGGACTCCCTTCGGATACCTCAACTCCGGCAATGAATTCAACATTTTCCTACATAAGGCCATGCCCGACCTGGGTGCGAGGGGTAACCTGGCTTATATAGATGATGTCCTCATCAAAAGTTCAACTGTGGAGGAACATATAGCGGAGATCCGTTATGTTCTGACCCAGTTGAGGGCCGCCGGAGCAAAACTTTCCTTTCAGAAAGCACAGTGGTGTAGGACCCGTGTTAATTTCTTGGTACATGAGATTACTCCTAAGGGTCTCTGTCCCCAAGAAAAGAAAGTGGAAACACTTCAGAAACTGAAAGACCCCACAATTCTGTGGGAACTAAGGAGCCTCCTTGGACTGACTAATTACAGCAGAAAGTTCATTGAGGGCTACGCAGAGATCACTAGACCCCTGATTCATCTTTTGAAGGGGGGGATCAAGTGGGAATGGGGTCCAGAACAATCCGAGGCAGTAAGACAACATAAAAGAAGCCTCTCACAAGCGCCCTGCCTAGCTTACCCTGTCAGAAACAAGGAGTTCTTCCTGGAGACGGGGTTCTCTAATAAGTGCTTGACGGCAGTATTATACCAAAGCATGACAAGGTCAATAAAGTAGTCTCCTATGCGAGCAAAACTTTATCCTCTGTGGAGGAAAAATTCAACGATTGTGAGAAGGCACTCCTGGCAACGGTGTGGGCATTGAAGAATTACCGCCCGTTCATCCAGGGGGAACACATCATAGTGGAAACTCCACACCAGCCTCTGCAATATCTCCAAAGTGACAGAATCCGAGCCGGAAATGTGAGTAATTCCCAAATTACTTCCTGGATTCTGTCAATGCAAGGCTTTCCTGTGAAGGTCAGATATGGCCAAAACAAGAAGGGTCCCCTCGAGCAAGGGCTGGCTAACTTGCATGATTGTGCCAGAGAAAACTGTCTCGAGGATGAAAGTCTAAAAATCAAGGACAACATGGAGGCATACCTTAATTCCCCACACAAAGTCTTTGAAGAAGACAAGTGTGAGGGAATGCCCACTGTCTATGTGGATGGATGCTCTCACCATGTTGACAACAATGGGGAGAAAGAACTGGTGGCCGGCGTAGGGAATGCATGGGTGAATGAGTCCCCAGAACCCTCCGCTGGGTACAAACTTGGTCCCCGAAGTAGTCAGGTGGCAGAATTGATGGCTGTGCATCAAGCCATCCTCACTGCTGTCCAACATCAACTCCACAAACTGGTCATAATCACAGATTCAGATTATGTACGGAACGGGTTTGTGGAGCACCTGGTTAATTGGAAAACCAAAAGCATGTTATGTGCTAATAACAAACCCCTGAAACATGGGAAGTTAATTCAAAACATTGATGATCTGGTCACCTCGAATGGGATGACCTTCTACTGGAAGAAGATCAAGGGTCATTCCAAATTAGAGGGACTAGACAAAACTGGAAATGACTTATCTGACCAGCTGGCCAAAACCGGGGCCATCCAAGGGGATCTAATAGAGATTGAGTCCTTGTTGGGGGAACTCCAGGTCACTGCTATCACTAGGTCCCAGACAAATGCTCACAATGATCTTTCAACTGCACAATGGAGTAAGGGGACCCCAGATGCTGATTTGATTACGGCTCAAAAGGGGGATCCAATAATTGGTAAGTTTTACCAACACATTGAGGACCCTGAGAACTTTCCCCTGATGGATACTGATTACATTGGGAAAGAGGACCTTAGAGTGTTGATGAAATGTCCAAAGATGTTCCGAATCCAAGACGGTTTGTTGGTAAGGAAATCCCAAGCTGGTCATGATCAGTGGGTGGTTCCTACCTCATTCCGAAGCCTGATGATAAGTCACGCCCATGATGCGGCCACCGCCGGTCATAGGGGGTTTCATACAACACTTGAAATCTTAAGAGAGGTTGCATACTGGCCACACATGGGGCAGGACCTCGACCAATACTTGAAAGGGTGTCTTGTGTGTGCACAATTTCAGCCGACATCCCTCACACACCGGGCGCCTCTCCAAAAGAGGGGGATGACACTGCCATGGTCAGATTTGCAAATCGACTTCATTGGCCCCGTGATTCGCTCCTCGAGGGGGAATAAGTACATGTTGACTGTGACATGCTTATTTACCAAATGGTGGAATGTCTCCCAGCCCCAAACTGCAAGGCAGAAACTGCAGCTGCCCTGATGATAAACCACATCTTCTCTCGGTTTGGTCTACCTCAAAGGATTGAGTCAGACAGAGGTAACCATTTTACCAGCGAGGTAATGACAAAGATGTGGGAGATACTGGGGGTCAAAAGGAAGCTACATATTGCTTACCGGCCAGCTTCTTCTGGGGCAGTAGAACGCTACAACCGGACCATTGTGAGCATATTAAAAAAGTTTGTGGCAGATTCTGGCCCAAGTTGGGATATCCGATTACCTCTGGTCCTAATGGCCGTCAGATCTACCCCTTCATCTGCAACCAAAATGTCACCATTTGAGCTGATGACTGGATGCAAGATGGTGCTTCCACAGCATTTGCTCTACAGGACCCAAGAGCAGACATTGATAAATGCCTCCACAACTCATGAGTATGTGGAGAATTTAAGGAAACACCTTCAACATGCTTTTCCCTATGCTCAGCAGAATCTAGAAAGATCAGCTGATAGCATGAAGACCCATTACGATTTTGAAGACCACCCGGAAAGAAAATACAATGTGGGAGACCGGGTCTATCTATACAATTTCCAAAGAAACCAGGCCAAACAGCGAAAATGTTTGCCTACATGGAAGGGACCGTTTGAAATTATAGACAAGACCTCCCCAGTCGATTACAAGATCCGCATCCCCAAAGGTAGTTTGGCGGAAGGGGAAGAGAAGTGGGTCCATATTAATCAGCTAAAGTGTTACCATCCCAGGCACACTCTGCAGCAACTGGAGGAGTCCTCTGCAATACCAGAGGGGGCCGCTCCAGAGTAATTCAGTTCCAACCCTAAAATATTCCACATATAGCCTATAAAATTCTATGATTCTTGAATGCAAATTGTCTCCTGATTAAAAAAATGTATATGTTCTTGTCTCCTGATTTAAAAAAAATGTATATGTTCATGTTTTTTGATTTATAAAATATATATGCCGCCCCACTATATCAATAGTGGGGGAGAAATGTCTACGAATAGGTATTGCCGCTTTGCTTTGTCATCCTAGGCGAAAGAAAACCTGGAGACTGACCACAGAAGACGACCTGGGAACCGGGAGCAAAGATCCGAGGGGCCCGAGGTACCGCCCAAAACTCCCATCAGGACCGGTGAGGAAAACTGATCGATCCACCCTGATGGAGGAAAAGATGCTGAACTTTGTCATCTGCGGAATCGGAAGAAGATGATGCGCACATCCCAGCGCGTGGATCAAAACATCCTTTGCACCCGATTCCCTCTCGACTCGAAATCAAAGCGCAGTCGGGCAGGGGGGCTTGTTGGGTGTCCTGACCCACGTTTGGACTATTATGCTGCAGCATTTGATGCTGTGGGATTAGGAAATCCAAGATGGCGGAAAAGCCCACATTTGCACCAGAATCCAGGAGAACCGTGCAGTTTTGCGCACACCAAAATGGCCCCTGACCGGCCACCCACCAGTGCAAAGAAAGATGGTTCTGTTCAAAACCCGTTTTTATTAATGTCAAAAATTGCTAAGATCATGGGCCCGAAACCACCAAACAAAAATCCAACTATGGTTGAGTGTTTTACTTTACTCTACTACAGATCCGCATCAATGCCATGTCAAGCAAGGATCATATACTATCAAGTAAAATCCTTTCCTTTTGAAATGTATTAATTCAAGACAGCTGTAAAAATAGGTGCATTACCGGCATTGGACACTGACCGGCGCTGACGCTCTATAAATCCTGACAGGAGAGCTGTCTTGCAGAACTGTGCAGTGAACAGAAGGGGGTCTTATGTAATTAAAAGTTCAAAAGACATGCCTTTCCTGAGAACTCTTAACACCCCATAGACCCGCACCATAAGGCAGGATATCACATGGCCCTGTTGATTGAGAGGGAGGGGACTTCCCTGCAGCCTGCTGGACCCAACACAATAGACCGTTTCAATTGAATGGAGTATGCTGATTTTGGGTGTGGACTGTAAACAGAGCTCTGCCTGAAAGGAGAGACATGTGATCCCTGACTCCCCCAGTTCCTAGGGGCGGGCCAGACAGGACTGTGGATTCCTATTGCAGCAAATATATGTTTAAGTTAAATGCTTCTAAAGTCTTGTGTTAAGCTCACAGAAATGTACAATTTGGGGATCATGAAAATGCCCTCACGATCTGAGCCCAAATTCCACTTTGTACGGTGTTCTGGGACCGAACACCGCTATTTATTAATATTGCAGACACAGTGTTTAGGATAGAGACATAGTAATTTCCAGTAATATGCTCAGGGAAGGGGTGCAGGTCTGTGTACATTTTGAGGAAAAACCAATATGGCGAAAGTCACTAAAAAGCACAAAATGTTGCCATTTGTGAACCCAGGCTCTGAGGGGGATCAGAGTTGGGTGACAGTGTACTTTAAATTAATCTGTGAAATGTGTATGTAATTTCAACGACGTGTGCATCTGGGAAACCTGTTAGTTATGAAAAATTCATTTTCTAAGTAAAAGCAAAGGGCGTTTCTTCAATAGACTGTAAGACTCTGACTCACTCTGACACACTCCCTTCTCAAATCAGGTCACAGCGAATCCTTGACCTATGAAATCATGAGAGGGTTGGGCATGCAGAATGAGCCGACCCACCCACTTTCAAAACACATAAAAAGAGACTGCTTGGACAGGCAAAAGATTCACTTTCCACTTTCTTGCGGAGCATTTTGACGGACGACTTCACATCCAGATTCCAGATTCCAGACTTTACATCCAGAGATCTTGAGAATTGTGTGCTTTCCTTCCATCTCCTTATCTTGCATAGGGGAGGGAGGGAATTTTCAAAGAAAAAGTGATCCTATTATCTTTTGTTGAAATCATATCAAGTTTATTTCTGTGCTGCATTTTTCCCTCATTGCTTTTCCTTGAAACCATAAAAGTATTTTCTGCTACCTTATCCTTCCTATACTAACTCCTCATTGATTGTAAAGAAGTGTGCTAGTGTCAGATTATCTATTGTTGATCAACATTATATTCATAAGGGTGCTATCCAATATTAATTTATTATAAAAGTGTGATATATCTATATTGTTTAATTTTTCCAATAAACCTTTTAAATTGCAAAACAAACCTACTTCTTGGCTCAGTGAGGTCAGGGGGATTCAAAGTGAGGGGCGTTATATAAGGGTTTATCGTCCAGAGTATAACTTGTCATAAAAATATATAAATAAGGGCTTCCCTTGAGCAATCCCAGACAAGGCACTGAAGTAGTGGGATTGCTTGATTGGAGTCACTTGACAACACTATATGTAAACAGTTTTTGGGTCTACCAGAAGTGGTGTTGAATTCTAATTTTTTTAGGATAGCATATAGACCTCTGATTTAAGAACATATTATGTAAATGAGTTCAACTCAATGTATATTGTGCTAATCCACCTTCTCATTAAGGCCACATTCTACACTGTTACATAAGAAAATGAGATGCTGTTCAACATTGCCCACAGGCCCTTGCAGCACAATGAGCAGAAGGAATCATTTTTTGTTTCTTTATTTGGCATTTATCACTGCACGTTTACACGCAGCCATTTATTCAATGAAGCACGTGTTTTCCCATCATGCTTTCACTGTTTGCCTCAAATGTTTGCTGTGTTCATTGGTGTTTCAGCCCTCTCCTCCCTTCCAAGATGGTTGCACTGTTTGTCGATCCTTTGTGTAGCTGTATCATGTTTCCCTACCATTGGCTACACTGACTTCTTCGGCCAATCAGCATGACCGTGAGATGTGAGCCGGCACATCCCTCAAAGGCTCACTTTTAAGGCCCCTGTCTGCTTCCTGTCCGCTACCAGATCGCTACCCGAGATATTTTTCTTGTCACTCCTGCACTCTAACTACCTTGATGCTGCGCCCTCACTCTACTATGAAAATTGGACTTCCCTATCACTCCTCCATAACTATGGGTACATTCCCTGCTCTGGACACGCTCTACCCTACTTTTGCCTCAGCTTCCATCTCTGCGTGTCCCTCATGTTTGCTCTACTGATTACACTGCATGTTCACACCCACTGCTAGCTTCTGATGTCTGGTTGCTATTCAAGTTTGGCTATGTTTTCATGCATTTAGCTTAGTTCGAAATTTGGCTGTGTTGTCATGCATTTAGCGTATTTGCAACCATCTTATTGCCTTCCCTCACCTCTCTTTCTCTCCTTTTTCTGTACCCTCCCGGGGGCCTGTATGCTTGCCTGTTGTATCTCGCCTCCCCTGTTGTTTGAATGAAATGTCTTATTTTTAATTGTTCTTCTGCTCTCCCCTCCTCTCCACTTTCCCCCTCCTCTCATATATCCTTAGCACTTACTCTATCAGAAATGTCACCTGACCTGTATGATAGCAGCCTGTCTCCTCACCCCCTCCCTCATTTGTTCTCTCCTCCCTCTCCCCCTCCAGCACTATCCGAAATGTCATCAGGCGTAATATGATAATTGCTTGTTTTGTTGTTCTTCTACTTCCTTTCCCCCCTCACCTCTTGTAATATTCCAGCACTACCAGAAATGTCGTCAGGCCTAGTACGGTAGCCGCTTTTCTGTCTCATTCTCCTTCCGACCCCCTCCCCTCCATATCATTGTTAAAGCTCTTACACTATCAGTAATGTCGCCGACCTGTATGATAGCAGCTTGTTTGTCTCCCCCCTCCCTCACTTGTTTTCTTTTTCCTCCCTCTCCCCCTCCAGCACTATCCGTAATGTCATCAGGCCCAGTATGACAGTTGCTTGTTTTGTTCTTTTCCTACTTCCTGTCCCCCCCGCCCCCTCACCTCTTGTAATATTCCGGCACTACCAGAAATGTTGTCAGGCCTATTATGGTAGCCGCTTGTCTGTTCTCTTTCCCATCCCCATCCCCTCCCTATCATTGTCAAAGCTCTTGTACTATCTGAAATGTCGCCAGGCTGAGTATGATAGTTAATTTTACATTCTTAATGTATCAAGGACTTGTAAGAATGTCACTGTATTCTCCCTTGTTCCCTCCCTGCTTTGAAGCACTTTGAAACACATTGTGTATAGGCGCTATATAAATAAACTATCAGTCAATCATTTGTCAAATTGCCACTCGGTGGAATCTGCAATAAGACAGTCCCACTTAGTGTATGATTGGTATGCCGCATCGTAACAAAATGTCCCACTATGGAGCAGTAAGCACTAATTCCTGTGCCCCCCACCTCTTTGTGGTATTATTGTTAGTAATTGGTACTGTGAATGTTCTAAGCTAGTCCAGGAAGCTTGCCTTGTCGCAACGGGTTGTATGGCTGTGCACGTTGAATCAGAGCCTTCCTGGCCATTGTTATTTCCCTCGTCCCTCACCATTTGATTGCTGCCCCAGAGACTCCTCTCCCAGAGCAAACACACTGTCACACTTGACCACCGTGCATATAATGGTTATCTGGTCTTCCTCCACCACTTCTCTGGACTGCGGTAATAATTTCCCTGCAAGACCTGTGTGGGGGAGGGAGGGAAAGTGGGTCAAACAGGGCGAAAGTTGAAAAGATTCCAGCTACACCACACTCCCCGGGGGTTTCGACCATCACAGAGAGCGATCTAATCTTTCCTAGAATGGTCACCGCTGCAGTATGTAACCGGGTAGCTAACGCTGTAATTCCCCTGTCAACCTTTGCCAGCAATGTCAATGCGCGGATCACTGTCACTGCTGTGACGTCCCGTGTGTGCACTGGGCATGCGCGAGCCTCGTTTGGGCCCGCGCATGCGTAATTGAATTAAGGAAGTCCGTGCGGCAGTTGCCGCCGGGTGATGCAACCAGCAACATCGTGTCTGGCTCGTCTGTGCATGCGTGTGTGTATGCCCGTGTGTATGGCCACCCACGCCACGCTAGGCCACACAACAACTGGCGACGAGGCGGGATGCCACACGGGCGCTCGTGGAACACATAGCACGTCGTAGCAACGACGTCAAGGCGGACGAGTCACGGACCCGGCGGGTGCATTCCAGCGACGTTGGAAGCAGGAGCACAGTGGTAGCGGCCTGAGAAGGTGCTCGTGCGCCACTAGCTCCACTTCGAGCCATTTTCAAATTTCAGGGTTATCCTCCATACCCAGAGGATGATCCATTGACAGCAGACACAGCACGGAGGGGACCTGAAAGCAGTAGAACGCAACAAGGGGGCCACCACACGCAGTAAGAGAGGTCAAAATACGTGCAAGACCCTCCAGAGTCAGGTTTGCAGCCTCCAGCCCAGCAGAAGGTGCCTGTGCGACCTGTAATCATGTCGGACAGTGAGGGAGAGACAGAAACTCCAGCGGTGGCGACGAGAGCACAACAGGGAGCCTTGCTACCCATGCAAGAATTTGATGTGTCAGGACCCCCTTCGAAGTTGGGCCCAAGATGGCGGCTCTGGATCAAAAAACTGGACATGTACTTTACAGCAACGGGGATTAATGATGACAAGGCAAAGAGGACCACTTTGTTGTACTCAGCAGGCTTAGAAGTTTTACGTATTTACGAGTCCCTCAACTTGCAGGTACAGACATACACCGAGGTGAAGAAGGCGCTGGAGAACTACTTCATACCGCTCTCGAATGTCGATTACGAGAGATTTCTCTTCTGCGGGGAAAAGCAGAGAGAGGAGGAGTTGCTCGACCAGTTCTGTGCCCGGCTTCGGATGAGGGCCACCTCGTGTCGATGGGACAATGATGAGTGCATGATACGTAATCAGGTTCTACAGGGTTGCAGTTCCAGCAAACTGCGGAGACAAGTGTTTAGAGAGCCTGGCTGGTCCCTGCAGCAGATATTGGACAATGGCAGAACATTTGAGCTGGCCGAGTCCAGAGGGGCGAAAATGGATGCAGCGGTGCGTCCAAGAGCATCGGAGGAAGCTTTCGCCATGGGGAAGCGGTCGATGTCGAGAGACATGTGGGGGCAGAGAAAGCAAGAAAGTCGCGCAAGTGCGGGGTCCGACAGCATTTGCCAGCAATGCGGCTATGACCTGCCCCACTCTGAAGAATGTCCTGCCAAGGACAGGTCATGTGGCAGATGTGATAGACCTGGACATTATGCCCGAATGTGTCTCGCTCCCACACCGGTGTCTGTGCAGAGAGGCCCAGCCAGAGCACGTGGCGGTGGCGCAAGAAAATTGCGGAGCATCGCGGCGCTGGAGCAGGAGATACAGAGGCTGAACATGGACGAAGATGAAGAAGTATTCTTCATCTCGAACATTGCTTCAGGCACCAAGAGCAAGAGACAGCCGAAATGCGTAGTCGACATCCAAGGGGTGCCGACGCAAGTGCTCATCGATACCTGTGCATCGGTCTGCGTCCTGGCCGCAGACCACTATAGGCGGATTCCGGGACCACCGGCACTATGTGCATCAACTGCCAAGATCTTCACGTTTGGAGGGGACACCCCCCTTCCTATTGATGGCGTGTTTATAGCGCCCGTGTCCAAGGACGGCGTCACCATCAAGGCTCGCTTCTTCGTTACAGACGTGAGCCACCACTCGTTGCTCAGCTGCGCAGCGTCCGAGGCCCTGAATCTGGTCCATTTCACGAGGGCAGTCTATCAAATGGACATTGAGGTACTGTTGAACAAATTCACAGGCATTTTTGAAGGGGTTGGAAAGTTGAAGGCACCACCGGTGCGGCTGCACATTGACAATTCGATCAGGCCGACTGCCCTGAAGCACAGGCGGATTCCATTCCACCTGAGAGGGAAGGTGGAAGAGGAGCTTCGCTCGCTGGTCGACAATGACATTATTGAGAGGGTGGAAGGGCCGACACCCCCATAGTAGTGGCGCCAAAGCCGAAGCAGCCAGGGGCAGTGAGGATTTGTGTGGACATGCGTCTCCCCAATGCAGCCATTAAGAGGGAGAGGCACCTCACGCCAACGCTGGACGATATCATTGGCCAACTACAGGGGGCGAAAGTATTTTCGAAGTTGGATTTACGAGCGGGCTACCACCAGCTTGAGCTTCACCAAGACTCGAGATTCATCACCGTCTTCACGACGCACGATGGGCTTTATCAATTTAAACTCCTGAGCTTTGGTATCTCCTCAGCGGCAGAGGTTTTTCAGAACACGATAAGAGGGGCACTCGCCGGCCTAAAAGGGGTGTTGAACATAAGTGACGATATCTTGGTGTTTGCGGACACAGAAGTCGAGCACATGAAAAGGCTTGAGAGCACACTCAAGAGGTTGCACGACCTAGGCCTCACCTTGCACCGCCAGAAATGTGAGTTCCTCAAAGATCGGATTGGGTTTTTTGGGTTCACATTTCATGCAGCGGGAGTGTCCCCGGACCCAGAGAAGATCAAGGACATCCGGGAGGCAGCGGCGCCAACATCCCCCACGGAGGTAAGGAGCTTCCTGGAGATGGTGAACTATTGCGGACGCTTTATCAAGGGCCTGGCCTCCTTATCAGAACCCCTCAGAGCACTGACCAGAAGTGATGCGGTGTGGAAATGGGAAGGTAAGGAGCAAGAGGCGTTTCAGGCGCTCAGGAATGCCCTGTCGGATGGGGACACTATGGCCTACTTTAATCCCGCCGTAGAGACGGAGATTGTCGTCGATGCCAGTCCGGTGGGAGTGGGGGCAGTGCTCTTACAGCCAGACGAGAGGGGCGATATGAGACCTGTCGCTTACTCCAGCAAGGCCCTCCCCGACACTGAAATGCGATACTCGCAAATTGAGAGGGAGGCACTCGCCATTTTTTGTTTGACTGCCACCATTTTTGCCTGTATATTCTGGGTAAACACGTGACAGTGGTGACAGATCACAAGCCCCTATTACCAATTCTGGCGGGTCTATCCTCGAAGCCGCTGCCAAGGATAGAGAGGTGGATGCTGGCCCTGCTGGAGTATGGGGTGCGTTTAGCGTACAGGCCAGGCACCAACAACCCGGCCGACTACTTGTCACGTCACCCCAACGCTGGGGGTTCCAACAAAGGCGGAGAGGTGGCAGACTGCCAGGGTCTACTCTGCAAAGTGGTGGACGGGGCACTCCCCGTAGCGTTGTCGAGAGCAACCATTGCTTCGGAGTCGTCCAAGGATGAAGTCTTTGATATCACTAAAGAAGCCATTAGAAGTGGAGATTGGAAGGAAATGCTGCGTAACAACTCCCGGCGGCAGCAGGAGGCCCAGAGAGATCTTCAGGCACTATGGCGGGTAAAGGAGGAGCTCTTGATCTCTGACGATGGCCTGCTACTGAGAGGTAGGCAAATTGTAATCCCGCAGACACTAAGGAAGAGGGTGCTTGAGCTGGCCCACAACGGACATCAAGGTGTGGTCAAAACGAAAGCGAGACTCCGACCAAAGGTGTGGTTTCCGGATCTAGAGGAAAAGGTCGAGGGCTTCATGAAAAGGTGTTTGGCCTGCCAGGCGGCGACCCCGGGCGACATGGCTCCCCCTATAAGCTCGATGGAGCGGAGCGAGAAGCCGTGGGGGACAATCCATGTAGACTTTGGTTCGACGGGTCAGGGCATGTACTTCCTGGTGGCCGTTGACCAATGGTCGAGATACCCGGAGGTGGAGGTGGTAGAATCAACGGCAACAGAATTCACCACGAGGGCATTCGACAGAATGTTTGCGGCACATGGGTTTCCCGAGATGCTCTGCTCCGACAACGGCCCGCCGTTTACCGGCAACCAATTTGCGCAATACCTCCGTGATAGGGGAATCCAGCACCGCAGAGTATCGCCTCTGTGGCCTCGCACCAACGGGGAAGCGGACAGAATGATGCGCACGCTGAATAAAGTACTGAGGATCTCGGCATACAGAGGTGACGATCTGCAGAAGAAGCTAGTGGAGTTCTTGAGGGAATATCGGACCACACCCCATCAGTCCACGGGTGTCGCCCCGGCGGAGGCCATGTTTGGGCGTTGCCCCAGAGGAATGATACCTGAAATGGAGCGGAGGAGTCTGGGTGTCATAGACAATGAAAAGGTACGACAAGAGCGGGTCACACACAATCAGAAGGAAAGTGACAGGCGCGGTCTGCAGGGTAAGGAGATCCGTGTCGGAGATTCAGTGCTAGTCAAGAACCGACACCCCAAAGGAAAGCTAGCCCTACCGTTTGAACCACACCCATGGAAGGTCACCCATGTAAAGGGGACCATGGTGACAGCAGCCTGCGAGCGATGTACGGTCACGCGTAATGTATCCTTCTTTAAGAAGGTGGACACGTTAACAGGAATGTCCAGTGCCCCAGCTGTGCCAGCCCCGGAAGGAGGCTCTGAAGAGCTGGGCGAGGAACCCATGAGCCTCGGAGTCCCCGCGGCGGAAGCAAGAACGGAGACCCCAACAGTCTCGTCCAGGTATCCCTCACGAGTGTCCAGGAGACCACCTGCCCGTCTCCAGGACTATGTTTTGGACTCAGGGGACTGAAGTCAGGAGGTCTGTGACTGTCGGTAAAGGACGGGAATTAACATGCTCCCAGTTCGCTCCAGTTAATGTTTTATAAGTTCAGTTCATGTTGTTGTTTGTTATTAAAGATAAAAAGGGATGTGACGTCCCGTGTGTGCACTGGGCATGCGCGAGCCTCGTTTGGGCCCGCGCATGCGTAATTGAATAAAAGAAGTCCGTGCGGCAGTTGCCGCCGGGTGATGCAACCGGCAACATCGTGTCTGGCTCGTCTGTGCATGCGTGTGTGTATGCCCGTGTGTATGGCCACCCACGCCACGCTAGGCCACACAACAACTGCAATGGGGTAGGGCGGTAGGGGATCTCCTCCTTTTCCTTATCACTTTGATGAATGCTTGGTGCTGGCTTTTGGGAACCCCCACGTTGCACCGTTACAGCTATCAGGCCGTTGCCATATGTGCCTGCATGGTGGGTTCTGTTGCAGATCTGGGGATCCCCTCTGTCAAGTATGGTTGTTCCAGTGCCTCGCGCCAACAGTTCAGTGGCGGTCCTCTGCCGAGCCACTCTGGCGGTGTCCTACGTTCTGCACGGGTTGCCTCGGAATACGCCGTGCAGTGACTCCCACTTCTCACATACTTGTCAAGATGGGGCCTCGCAGCGACAGGGGCCGCCGGATGTGTCTGTCCCGATCTTTGGTACTTGGGCAAGGATTCACTCTGGAAAGACAGCGAAAACAATGCTGCACTATTCGGGTCGTTGTTAGTCAAGTCTGCTGCACTGTATATTACGTTGGGATTTAGGATAATGACACGATAATTTCTGGCTTGACAAATCTACGTGTTCCTGCTTGTACATGCCTCAGCTGCTCAGCAGCACCCAGTGAATCACAATTTTTAATGAACATCTTTAAGATGGTACCAGCAGCTCCAGATTCCCTCCAGTTTTGGGCTTTCTGAAAAAGGAATAAGGTAGCAGGTGCAAATCTGAGGTCATCAGAGCAATGCCTGATTTGCTCTGATGAAAATATTTATGGGTCTGGGCCAAGGAGTCCAGTTACCTCTTATCCAAGGTTTTTAACCTTTTTCCAGGTGCGTTGTCGGGGCTCACTTTAATTACAACATAACCAAGAAAATCCATATGAAAGGGCACAATTACATCATTATAGGGCAAAAAAGAACAACAAAGCAATTGAGATAGTGAGTGGGCAAATTACACAGGGAATGTTGCTCAACAAAATAAATCTGTGTTATATAGTAAGTAAATGGGATGTACATTTTAGTCAGTCACTTTTAAACATTGCAAATGACAAATTTGATCAACTGGATGCAAACAGGAAATGGATGGTCAAATCAATGTTTAAAAACAGTGATATTATGATGATTATGATTATTAATAATAATAATAATAATAATAATAATAATAATAATGTAAACACTTATTAAGAGACTGAGCTCCACCCTGGGTACCTGGCTCAGAAACGGATCTCGTAATTCCTTACTGATCTCACCACCTGTGCTCAAGTAGGTCATTTGAGATCTAGCCCATCTATACGTCCCCTGGGGATCAACACTCTCTCCCTGTTGCTAAAGGAATACATCAGACCCTTGGCTTCCACCCTCAATTATTTCTCTATGCTACATCTATGCTGAAGATGATCAAGTAGCCTCCAACCTTCATAGTAGCACCACCAATCAGGATAAGATTCCAAAGTGCCTCTGGGAAGTGCACGCATCTCTGTCCCTAAAGAACACCCATTTTAAACAATGGAAAGCATAGAATCCTCATGTTTGGGAGCCCTAAGCTTCACAACCTCGCCTTCCAATGGCCAGATACGCTAGCCCCCTCATTCCCCTTCCAGTTCACTGAAACGTCGAGGCTCCATTCTCAACACTAAGATGTCTAGGAACTAATAAATTGTCAAAATCTCCCCCAAGACCATGTCAAACTTCCCATTCTGGGGAAAATTATCCATTAAACTTGAGAGTACCCTGAAGATAGAGTTGACAAAGGCACTCGTCATCCCCAAAGTGTACGCTGGCCTTACCAAACACCAGATTCACCAACTGTGCCTCGTCCAAATCTGCACTGGGAGATAGAAACAACAACTCCCCATATGGGAACCCATCATGCCGGCACTCAAGGTACTAAAATGGCTTCCACTTAAATCCAAAATCCACCTGAAGATTCTCTGCATACCCCACAGATGCACATATAACAAAGGGTCCAAGTGCCGCACCACTGTCTGTTGCCATTACCACGTGCATTAAGCATGCAGTAACTTGAAGAGTCTTAATGATTCAGAGTCATGTGGACCTTTCGGTTATCCTCCATTTTGGAGTCCCATAGAATTGCATTTGGAAAACATGTTGTTACTGCATGCCGTATTTCTGCATGTAGTGATATTGCATGCGCTAATGGTTTTCTGTGGAGGAAATTACCTCCACCAAAACCAGGCCGATCCAAGTTTCAGAAGTGAAACACTAAATTTGGCTGTGCAGCAAAAGTGCTGCTAGTCTTGTTACCACCACATGTTTACCACACCACCGACCTCTTAATGAGGCCCTCAGAGACATGCAGGAAAAAACATTGCAGTGTCTGCCACAAAAGTGTGCAATGATTTGCCCACCTGCCAGAGTACCTCCCTGTAAGTCTAACCAGGCTACAATTATCAAACACCATTTTAAACCCCCCGGGATCCTCCTACGATTTGCTATTTTTGTGTAATTATATGGCATGATGTCAAATAGGAATATACGCTACTCTGTACTATTCCATGACTGATATGATATGATATGATAGTTTATTTATATAGCTAGTGAAAATGTTCTTTCTTAAACACAATTCCCCATTTGAGGGAATGATTCCTAAGATAATGAATGATATATCCCTATGCTTCACAGGGAGAATATTTAGAGTGTGTCAGTAGAATACTTCTTGTGGTTTCAGGCACAATAGGGGGTGAAATTAAATGGTGAATATGTTGGTAGGCCTGGCCAAATTATTTGTCCAAACTTGTATATGGCAATAATCTCTGAAATATATGCTTGCCTTATAGACCGAGGGAGGGGCCATTATTCCAATCTATAATGTCCCCCTCCTACTTCTCCTGAGGTCTATAAGTCTACTATCACATAATGGCAATAGCAATATAGGTATTGGGGTTGTGGGTGTAATGCACAAAACTTAATAGTGAGTAAAATAAATACTCAAACTGTGTTAGCAAATTAAATGTTCTTTAATTTTATAATATTAAAAAAAACAAAGTTGTCCTCCCACATTCAGCATTTTATTTGCAAACTTAGTTGAACTGGAAAAGATTTCACATAAGCGTGAATCAGTTGTCATGGAAAAGTATATTCTAAGAAAGCGAAAGCCTTTCACATATTTTAGCTTTCTCTTTGATGCATTAAATTGGATCTTGCAGTGAAAAAAGACCCCCCTATAGAGGGGGTGTGTCATTAAACAAAACCTTGCCTTGAAATTGCATTTTTGTTTCCCTGCCTGCTTTTGAAGTCAGAATATTCAGAATGTAGTCAATACCAGTGATTAGCTGACAGAAGGTAAATAATGACTTCCATGGGCTAATAAATCTTACCTTTGGGTATGAATTCTGACATGGCTTTAGAAGCAATTCGGTTAAAAAATGTGCGCAAGGAGGACTTGGCTAATGATCACATTGAGAAGTCCATTAGGCAAATTCAAACAAAGAGGACAGCATTTAAATACAAGTAACAAGTTTACAAGGATATCTGGTGATTTATTCGCTGAAAAAAACATTGCAGGGCATTCCATACTTTTATTTAACCCACTATCCAACACTTTCCCCAAATATTCTAGGACTGGAGTTTATGTAAGTAATTGCACCATTCCTAAAATATGTTGGGAAGGGTGTATAGTGGGTTAAAAAAATCTCCCCTCAATGTTTTTTCCCAGCGATGAAATCACATATAACCGTGTACAAGATTATATATTTTTTAATATGCACTAGAAAACCTTTGCATTTGCGGGTTAGATCAAACTCTGAATGCAGCAAATGGGAACAATCTGTGCTAGATAAGCGACTGAGGCATGTCAATTAATAGGTGAGTATTTATCCTCTTTTTCAGCATTCACGATATTCATTTTGCTGGGGTTGATGGTAGCTGCAGAGGAACTGATGAAGAGATCGGTTTTTGATCAATCGTAATTTCTCTCTTTATGCTTGTCACGGTTTATTACACACACGCCAGCCAATGAACTCCTTCCCCGACAAGGAATGTGGCACACAATAAAACGCTTTTTATTTTAGTATAATACAGATTCTTTTTGAGTAGGCCTCCAACCCGTCTCGCATTCAACCTCCACCAGCACCCAGTGTTACAATGGACTAGGAACCAGGCCAGTGTGTATTAATAAGATATTTTATTAATGTATTATTCAATGTAAATGAGAATAATCAAAATACACCAGCCACCAAAATTGTGGCAACACAAATTCAATATCCTATCTAGAGCGACCATGTTGAAATAGATTGTTACACTCGCTTTTGTTTTAATGACAAAACTGGAAAATAACAATTCCACACAAAGTGATAGCACCTACAGTTATGTACTCCCCCCTGCAACACTTACCCAAAAATCAATTGGTCTTGATTCCTTTGAATAGGACGCAGTGGCAAGGAGTAGGAATATAGGGTTGAAGCTCACCACCACAATATGGGGAGCCAGAAAAGAAAGGGAAAATCAGTTGTTGGAGCAAAATGGAAAAATTGGGTTTTTGATTATTTCTCACAACTACTAGGGGACAGAATAGAAGAAAATGTGTACTGCTTACACTTAGGAGACAGGCATAATTTTAGAGAATACTAATCAGCACACCAGGGAAAATAGAACTAGAGTAGGAAAATTGTTTTTTTAGGAGAAAGCAAAAGCAAAGGAAAAATACAGTGGCAAATGGAAATGTGTTTACACTGAGGCTTACAATGACAGGTAGGCTCTGGGAAAGGGGTTTAGCTCACAAAACTAAAATCGGCTTTGGTTCAGGCTGACAAATACAAAGAGGAAATTCTCTTAGCAGGACACAATTTAAACACAGGGACAAATTTGTTTTTCAGCTCACAAAGGGATTGATTCTTCTGTGCAACACTTTAATGATTATAACAATTAACAACAACACTGGAAAAAAGATTGTTGGTTTCGAACTCCACCAATCCCGATTCTGTGAAATTCAATGGCGGAATTAAAATGAAGAGTTTATGAAATTTAGGGCTGTGGTTATTGCTACTTGCATAGCAAGCCTTTGTTTAAGGATCAGGAAAGCCAGCTGCATCTCATGACACTCTGGAAAGATAGGGCAGGGGTTCTGGTCACTCCACTCTCAAAGATGGTAAATCCAGCAGCATTCTCTCCGTCCTCTTTTTCCCGTTTTTTCCTTGTGTAGCAGAAATGACATCACTAAGTTTACAATCTAGAGGAAGTACCCTGAACAATCCCTGCTGCTAGTATTGGACAGTTACCCTCTCTATCTCTCTGCCCCCAGTCAGGAATGGTTTAGGGGTTGGGAGCACCATCTGTCTTTTTCCATTTGTTACTCTGCTTTGTTCTCTTTTCAACTTTTTGGCAAAAACTAGTTATGTATGGCAACTTCATAACTGTACTAGCAATGGCCATATGAAACATATATTCTGTTTTAGCTGATCATAGGGATTTAGATAAACTGACAGCCAAATCTGTATGATGTAGCATGGCCAAATGTCACATTCTTGTCGTTTTCATAAAATGTACAACAGTTATGAATATGTAAGTTATCAAGCATATTCCTAATTTCATTTTCCCCCTTTTCACCCACTCTCACATGTGTAACATGTTCAGATCAGCCAGAAACCTAGTCTAACTGGCCATTACAGTTCCCAGAGTCACATGTAGATGCATTTTATAACCTCAAAACCGCCTGGAACTTACATGAAAAATGGCATAAAATTTAAATTAATCCTCAGTCTGTTTGCTGTGCAAAATACCTAAAATGAAATAGTCTTTTACATTAATGATGAGTGTTTCTGTCAGCAAATGGGATGGCTGCTTCATCACCCACAGCCATCTGTTCCCCTGGGGCAGCCTGTGACCAGCGATTTGTATGGGTCTCTTTGAACTTAGTGTGTGCTCTTTGACGTGGGTGCAACAAGGAATCAAACCTTTTAGTCAGTCTTCACCCAAGGATGGCCTTCTCTTGAAGGCCCTACTTTCCTGTCAGCAGGTCTACAGAATAGTGAATTTTGACACCTTCAGCAGCACCACATTTTATTGTGGGGTTATTAGATAGGAGCTGAGACATCCAGCTGGAGTGGGACTTTTCATTGTAAAGTTTTTGCACCCAGCCAGAACAGGTTTTTCCTGAATTAAGTGTCTCTTCAACTGTCACTGGAGTTTAGTGTGTGAACCATAATATACATTGCTCTGGGCCACCCACACATCCTGTTCTGCTTTCCTAATATTTTTCTGTGAGCAGTGATATCTTTTCCATTGTGGCTTTTTAAAGCCGTTTTTATTTGCAAAACACATATGCAGGCCATTTTTGCTTCCAATGTTTTAAAATCCTGTTTTGCATGTCACAGGAATATTTGATTTCTCCTTCTTTTGTGAATTGGACTGCTGCTTGTCCATGGATAATGACAGGTAGGCCCCTTTCCCCGTGGTTCTTTAATTTTCATGAACAACAAAAGAAAAAGCCAGGCTGTCTTTGTTGCAGTGTTTATATGGTTGCTATTCATGTGAAAGGGACTTCTGTTTGGGGTATTTAAATGCACCCCACATGCTGGTGAGGCAATGGGCAGACTATGAACCGGCAACATTTCCTTGTAGAAGAAATAACTTATAGAATCATATTATTTCAAGGAGGAAATAGCAGTTTTATAAAAACCGAAAGGGTTCCTTTCTGGTAACATGATGTTTTTCTGTAATAGACTGATATTTGCTGATATTTTCTGTTGGCAGTGTGATACTTTTTATTCAGGTTAATTGAGGTGTATGTGCATAACTGTGAACAAATTAGAACACTTTATGTAACAATTTCGCTATGCTGAACTGATGTCACAATAAAACATTAACAAAATAAAATGACAAAGAGTGTTCAGATCAAAGCTAACCTTGCGATGGCTTTCTGGTTCTCAAAACAATCTCTGACTTCTTGCCATTTTCAGAAAGTAACACCAACCCGTTTCGAGAGATTTGCCAGCTGTTACTAAATGTGTGACAGGACTCTTGACCTCTTTGTTTGGCAACACACACTTTAGCCAAAACTATAGAAATGCAAAACAGTCATTTGTTGGGTTCCTTCGCACCACACTTAAGCAGGTGGACCCGACTATCCCAGTGTTGCTTTCAAACAGCCTCTCTACTTGGCTTACAAAAACCTTGTCTTTTTGTCTGTTTCCTGGCAAAATCATTATTTTGATTCAGACACAAAGGCTCCATATTATGTACATTCAAAGATGGACCAAAACCACTGCTGTGCGACCAGTTTACAATAGAAAGGACTGAAAACCTTTTTGTTACACTGAAATATGGACCTGCAGATTTTCTGCAGGCGAGCAACTGACCAAAAGTGGTTGGAAGGCCCGGCATCCACACCTGCCTGGGACATTGCGCGTTCAATTCATCTAGCCAAATTTGTAGACAAAACTGGCTGAACAAGAACTGTGAGGAAGACCCCAAAAATTCTGGAAAAGACAAATGTTCTATGTAAATGCAGTTGGCATTTGTCCTTTGGGTGAAAGTAAAATAAATGTTGGGAAAACAAAGTCACCCTTTAAAATGCTGTTTTTTTCACCTTTAGAAAGGATAGGATGCACAAAAGGGTAACAAGTGAAGCAGAAATGGCTACATTGATAATGACAGTTCTTCGTTAAATGGCCAACCCAGACGGGGTGAGAACCTAGGGCCAGGAGGAAAGCACAGAGACAGCATGTTTGTCTTGGAAGCAAGACAACGCAGTGCAGCATGGGTTTGAGTCCGGGGAACGCACTTACAGACTGGTGTCTGGTATTACGCGTTATATAAAAGCCCAACTTAAAAAGACATGCTATTCATGTTCCATAAAACGTAGGCTTCGAGGACATGTAAAACACATGCACCATAATGAGCTGTAAATCAAACGTGTTACACGACTTCCTGTCCTTCCACTATGTCGAGCTGTGCTGTCCTATCTGTAAATATTCTCCCCTTGAGAGGGGCGTGATGCAGCCAGTTTGCTCTGGAAAGGAATCACTTCCATCACATCAGATTCACATGCATCAACGTTCCTTGCAAACGCCATCATCATTATTCACGTTTTACTTCCCTAGCACCCCGTTCCTGTAAGAATTCCACAGCTCTTCATTAAATGCCTTAGGGGTCCTGCCTAGTCCCAAAACCCTCCAAGCCACGGGACAAAGAACCCTGTGAGCATCCTTGGATGGTGTATTCCTTCCAGAAACATCCTTGTTACGGCAGACTTCCATTTTGGGGGTTTGCTTGGCCTACGTTGTTGCTGTCCTAAATGTGTGGTGTTCTTTTTGTTGTCTCTGATGCTTTCTTTTTTTTCTAAACTTTATTTATACCTTTAGGACCATACAGAAGCTGGATGGTTTCTTGACTGGAATTCTATTCACAGAGGGACTTCTACTCAAGTCGTCCTGTCACTGCAGCCCTTTCTTGAGCCCAGATGGCGAGTAAGGCAGGGGTGCTTTTCATGTAACTGCTTCTGGTCTCAAGGTGACTACACGCTGAAAGTGTTCTGTAGTGCAGGCTGGTGGTGGCTGTCATTTGCTCCACACTATGCTGGTAGCCCTTTCTGCCATATTGGTATTCCAAAGCCCATATATGGTGGCCATTGGGTACAAAAGCCATTACACCCCTTGTCTGTGGGGACAGGAGGCAAGCATACAATGGCCATAGTGCTGACCTGAGCTCACCCCAAGTCTAACTCAGCACTCTGTAGGGTGTTTTAAAATGGATGGGTCTGACAGCCACAGTATGCACCCAGGATAGGAGTGTGGTGGGTCTTGGTTATTATCCTGCTAGTCACTGTGAATGTGAGATGGCATGTTAATGTGTACTTAAAGAACGATGAATGAGTGGGTTGGAATTAATGTTCTATGTGTCTGTTAGGGTTGAGATAGATGGATTGAGAGAAGGGGGCGTGGTGTCTCCAAGTTTATGTGTAACCGTGGCTTAAGACGTTAAATTAAGAAGCTAAATTTACATTAAAGCCCAAGTAATTTATATAAGTGCAAGCCTCCTCTGTCATCTCGCGGCGATTCCTTAACCCAGAATCACAGCATTTTGCTGATGAGTTTACTGAAGGACTCTGAGGAGTGATGTAAGGGGCGTAGACTGCTGTGACCCTGAGAGGAGGCACCCACTAGCCCACCAGTGGCCCCCAGGTGAGCTGTGCAGAGGGAAAGGATGCCTGTGCTGTGAGAGATGTTAGCTCATTTTTCAGGGAACAAGCACAACTCTGTGTCCCTAACATGACCTCTGCAGTCTTTGCTTATGGTTCAATGTTCAGCCATTTTGAAAGCAGCGTGTATGAGAATAGGATGATTTATAGAATACTGTTGATCCAGGCTTAAAGCTGCCAAATTAAGAAATGCTTTCAACAGCAAATTGCCTTAAGAAGTAAGTTATTTCCTTGAACAGTAATGTTCAAGGTGTTAGAATTTTGTGCATCAAGCGGCTCCTGTTTGTCCTGTTGTCATAAGCGCCAGGTGGTTCGCAAGAGTTAGATTGGGCTTGTGTACCATCTTTCTATTGCTGAAGGCTGCTCCAGTGTGATGATTAAAGACCCTGAGTGTAAAATGTAGAGGAGGACATTTCTAATTAGCGCGGCTGGATGCAGTAGCTTAAAATGCATGCAAGTATTGCCTGCAGCGTGTTGCACTGCCCACCCTTCAGTGAGTGGGGTAAGGAACTTAGGGCTCATCACGAGTTGGGCGGTATCCCGGTGGTCCGGGATACTGCCCAATGCTATTAGCGTTACTGAAACTCAGTCCGGCGCAATTTGCACCGGATCCTGAACTCTATGATGCATTTCGGCGCCGAAATATGGGTGGAAAGGGGATATTTTTACCTCCAGCAAAAAGATGGAGGTAAACCACCCACTTTCTGCCCAAACTCTACATTGGGTGGAGCAGTAATGCGGCAGTAATAGTGTTACCGCCACATTTTTACCATTCTGCCCAACCGCTGATGAGGCCCTTAGGCTGATCTGCAAGAGGCGAGTTGATGCATGCAAGCCGGCGGGGAGATCAACAGCATCAGAGATCCAACCTTCACGTTGGCCAAAGGACTTATAATGACGTATGAACCCGTGTATAAGAGTTGCACCATCTTCCATGTTCATATTGGTCTGGGGCGTGCTGAAGAAATGGAATGTCCGATAAGAAGGAAAATAATTGAGTGCAACACGTTACCAAGTGTACCCTTTCGTCTGGTCTTTTTTTATGTACATCGTGATGACTCCTATCTGGCCACCAGTTGGTCATAGGTCTTCCAGAGCTAGGGCAGATCCTTCAAACAGTTTATGGGTAGACATCATTATGTGTTCGACGCACGCCTGTGTGGCAGGTGCAATGACTGAGGTTTTTCTGGCGAGCTGGGGTTACTCGAGGGCTGGATCCATGTTGGATTTTTAGGATACCCCTCATTAATATTCATGAGACAATTTGCATACACTGATTCTAAATGCATGCACATTTGTGCTCATGAATATGAATGAGGGATATCCTGAAAATCTGTCAGGTTTACGGTCCTTGGGGCCTGGAGTTGAGCTTTCAATAAGTTCTGCCCTTTGGCATGATGATAGAGCCTGTTTCCTCATAAGGGACCTCCAGTATTTTGAGCCATTAGTTTGCAGACATTTTAAATTCAACAGGATCCTATCATATTTAGTTAGTTAGCTTCAGCCTATAGTACATTGTGAATAGCAGCTTTGGTTCGTGGCACGTCATGAGAAGCCTTTTGTATTGTGCGTATGGAATAGACCAGGGTTGTCCAACTCTGGGCCTTGAGGGCCGGAATCATGATGGGGGTTTCAGGATATCCCTCATTAATATTCATCAGCAAAATTGTGCATACATTTAGAATCATTCTACGCAACTCTATTTCATGAATATTAATGAGGGGTATCCTGAAAACCAAGCATGGATCCGGCCCTCAAGTCCTGGAGTTGGACAACCCTGGAATAGACTGTCCTGGTCTCCTGCCTTTTAGATAATTGACTCTAGGTTAGTCAGTGCTTTAAAATGTGAATTGCTGCAACACTGAGCTGTATTTGAAACAATAAGTGTAATGATGTTAAGTGGCTGCAATCACATGGTGCGCCTGTTGTTGTTGTCGCTCCTCTTTATTTAGAGTGTGCACATACTGCTTTGTATAATGTAGTTATGTTCTGTGTTTCTCATTGCACACCTCCTGCTGCAGTGTCATGTAGGGGTAGTGATTTAGCTATGAGAGAAGTACTATGCCTACATTTAAATGGACAGATTTTAAGTGCAGTACTATGCCCATACTTAAATGCACAGGGTTGTCAGTGTATTTAGTGACCTATAGGAGAAGTACTTAAATGTGCACATATTTTATTACAGTGTCTATACAAAATAAATCCTGTGTTTCCTGAGTGTGTACGTGAAAGTGAACATTTGTGTGTGGTCGTCGAGCCGCTGTTTTCTAGGCATGTAGTACTTTCTCAATGCTGCGTGTCACACTATAGACCTGCCTCTGATATTTTTAAGGATAGGTTAATAGACTGTGTTTCGTGCTAAGGGGGTGGCACATAGCCTAGTATGGTGCTTTTGTTGATGGACGTGGGTGTACATGAGTTAGTGCGCAGGTCTTGTTTACATTCATTTGATTCTGAGGAGATAGGTTGGGCTTGCTTTTGAGGCCGGTTGTGAGGGTTTGGTTGATGAGCATGTATGTTTGTAGGGTCTTCATTTCATCACTTTGAAGGTTAACCTCTCTGCTGCTGTTTCTTTACTTGGTTACAAGGTTCTCTGTCGCAGCATTGCAGGAGTATGGAACACAGGCATGCCGGTCTGGTCCAGGTGTGGCAGTCTTGGAGGTTGAGCATGTGTAATGGCCTGTCCTTTTGTTGTGGATGTTAATGGGAGTGCTGCTGTGCAAGAGTCTTGCTTGAGGTTTTAAGTCTGTCTTTTGGTTTAAGTTGCCATGCCTCCTCTCAGCAAGATGTTTGCTCTTGTGTTGCTTGTTCCGGTATTGTGGAGCTACTGGCCTGTAGGCGTAGCAGGCCTGGTCTGAGTGTGGCAGGCTCAGACATGAACAATGAGGGTGGTAGTGCGTCCTGGCATTGTGGGACTACATATGGTTCTTGTAAGAAAGCTTGCATTGAGAGGTTCATTTATTATATATTTTGTAACTAAATGTTTCAGGAACGTGGCTTTCTACGGGCATGTGGCCAGTAGACCTCCAGTGGTAGGTTGGTGGTGCCTATTGTAGTTTTTATCAGTATTGTATGATTTATAAATGGGTAAGTGTTTGACTGGCCACCAAACATAGATGGGGATGTGCTTGTTTTTGCACTTACCACTAGGGTGTTGTTTGTGTGTTTTGGTGTATATGTGCTTGTCTGTGTTAATGTATGGATGCTTTGTATGTTTGTTGTTGTAAGAGAGGGGAGATTTATTTTTTCTTGGTGGTTGTCCTACTGACCACTATGAATGTGAGATGGAATGTTGGTGTGTGCAGAGTTTACTTTAACCTTTAACCTGTCGTATATTATTCTTCTGAACAGTCTTTGGTATAGCGGTCCTTCATATATGTCTTTACATTTGTTCGTCCTGTCTGCTCCCTAACGCCCAATGGTCCATGGATGCCTGATATACATGATTTCAAGTAAAGTAAAGTAAAGAGTGAATACTAGCTCAAAGGAGAGGGTTTGAATGCAGGTGTCAGATGGGGGCTGAGTTAGGTTGAGAGAGGGGGTCGAAGGTTGTCACCTGTCCTTATTCCTACTTATGGCTTAAGAAGATACCTTGAGAGGTTTACTAGACATTAACTGCCACGTAATGAATAAGCATAAGCTTCCTTTGCCATCTGAGCATGATTCCTGAAACAAGGCACAGCAGTGTGTGCGGTGGTAGAGCTTTGTAAGGCATAGGGAATCCAATACCTTTACATGCCCGACGACTGCTGTGCGATTGGTGGGCTGGCTTCATCCAGTCCATCACTAAATACATAATCCCTGGGAGTGTCTGTTCTTTTCTCACCCTCTTACTCGAACTCCTTAAAGACTGCTAAAGACGGGCTATTCCTGAGGATCTTTTGTATGGCCAGTGCCCTTTTTGCTCTGCATCCCTGTCCATTCCAGATGGTTCAGTCCTGGTCCTGGTTGATCCCATTGCATCTCTGCCATCTTCCTAGCTGTTTGGACTGGCTGCGCTTGAGTGAGAATTTATGCTGGCCCCTGCAGTGTTGCCTCCTTCTGAAGTGCTCCTGGACCAAGCGCTTGAGGTGGACCGGTTCCCTGGCTGAGACGAGTGGTGCTTCACTGCTACGCCCCCTCAGCTCTGTCCTGGGTTAAACTTCTCCCATTGTTGGATTATTCCTTGCTAGCAGGTTGCCTCTTTATACCCCCTTGAGCTTGTTCTGGATGGTCCAACCACCCCACCCTCTAGGCCTTGGCATTTCTTTAGATCAGGAAGAGACACTGGAGCAAGCAGGACACTCAGACTGGTTTCCAGAAGTCATCAGGTTTTTATTTCTTCTAACAGGCACATCATACGACAAAGGCATCTCTGGAACTGTGCTAAAATGTCTAGGCTCACCCATCCTTAAATACACATCTAGAGAGGTGAGTTAATGGTCTGGTCACAGGTGCAACCCCTTTCTAGTATGTGATTCGCTGATTTATACGGCATGATATGGCATGCTCAATGTGCCGTTCCTCTTCCTACTTGTGATTCGCCGGCCTATCTGCCACTCTGACCAAGTCTAAACCGGTTCTAACTACTCATGCCCCCCACCTTTTGTCGCCTATATTAACTCTTTATAAAAAAGATCTCCACTGGTGTCATCATGACTCGCAGCAATCCACCATTTTAGGAAACACCTGATCATGCCTGACTTATCACAAAATGGTGGATCACCCTATTTCCGGTCATATTTTGATACCTGGTTCAATTCAAGTCTAGTTTTTTAGTAAAATACTTAGCATGTACTAATTATCAAGCCTTCTACCATTTAAGACATTCTAACCTCATAAACATGGATCGTCTTTTAAAGCGGTTTCCTGTGAAGCACTATAATTCTAATTTCTACAACATTTCGAATAATTGATCATCCCTACAAGTTATCTATGTTCGGTATGAGGGGGAGTGGGTCTATCTCCACTACATTCAGTTTGAGGGGGAGGGGATACTCATTCCTTTAGAAGCTCACTTGAATGATTGGTTGGGACCTTGTGTCCTCCTCGTGTCTTCATTGCTGGTGCTTTTGCCTGGTGGATCACTGTTCTCGTTGCTCAGGTTATTCCTTCTTTTCATCGTACGAGTCATTTCTGGTTGAAAGTTCAAGTCCGTTGGTAATGGAGCTCTTCTCCAGATCAGTAAAGCAACAGTAGCAACCCCTACGTTTACAAGGTTCTCCTGCTGTTCCTGGGCCGAATTCGCAGTGAATGGCACCATGGTTCCTTGTGCCTAGGTCCTGGGGTTCTGATATAGTCCTTGAAGTCTTCATCAAGGGCTCCTCTGTCAGGGAGTTTTCGGGTTGCAACCCCCACACAGCATATTAACATTGACTTGCTTTGGTTGAAATCCTGTCCCGCATCCTTTCTTCTCTGGCTGGCAGAGTCTCGACCGCGAGCTGGAGCTCTTCAAGGGGGCCCTTTCTGGGTTTTCTGTGGGTTGATTGCACCTGTGGGGAAGATCAGGTTCTTAACTTACTTTTCTGCTAATCACACTTTGCTTGTGGACTTTTTACAGTTGCTTCCTAGGGGAAAACGTTTTACATACATTGTTAATATCTGAGAGAGTCTGAACAATGTTACTTAGCTGGACCTAGACATGTTTTGTGCATGTTTGAAACCAAAGACCCGAATTTTAGCATGTACAGTGATTTATTAGGGACTTTAAAGCAATAGATCTCTGCAGTTCACTCATGTTCATTGAAAGCAATGGTGCTTCACTAACCTACTGCAGTTAGTTTGTTTCTATGGGCCTCATTCCGAGTACGGCGCTAACCAATGGCGCTATTAACGCCTTGGTTGACGCCGTACTCGGACCGGCAGCGCCTTGGTGGATGGCGGAATTACCGCCCCATTCCAAGGTTGGCGGGGCGGTAATTCCCCATTCACCAAGGCTCTTCCCCATTCCCAAATGAGCCCCCATAGGGCTCAATGGGAATGGGGAAGATGCAAATAACGGTGACCGTTCATTACGGTCACCGTTATTGGCTTGGAGGCCCCTTTGCGCCCTCGACTTTAACACCTGCTCAAAGCAGGCGTTAAGGGCGAGGGCGCAAAGGGAACTCGGAGTATGGCGGTAAGGGATTACCGCCACCGGTCTCGTTACCGGTGGCCGCTATCCCTTACCGCCATACTCGGAATGAGGCCCTATGTGTTTCTAGGGGTGTACAGGGACCATCCAGATCCAGTACTGTGTGTCTAACATTAATCTGTCTATTGGAGGTCCTCTGGGCATTGTTTTATCTTTTTAACCCCTTGACACCCTCTGCATACTGCACTCGATATATCAGATTCACCTATGATATCAGATTGGCCTATGGGGTTTCTTTATTTTACAGTGTATTGGAGGTTGTGGGGAATAGTGTAGAAACCCATAGAGTGGTATTGAGTTTCTTCAGCTGCGTGTGCATGTGCCTGCCTCAGAATCCCCTCACTCCCTTCCTTCAAGATTAGGATGTATTTGGTTTGCCATCAGGCATGGGCTAGGCCTTACATTAGCTTTAGGTATGGGATGCGTCTTCTCTAAGGCGTTTGCTGTTTTTATAATACACGGGCTGTTAAAAAATCTTGGCATTAAAATCTCTTCCTGGCTTTCTATGGAGTCTCGAGTAGGTGCTATCCGCCAATCAAGCCACTTTCACTTGAAGGTTCTTCAGAAGGCCTTACTCTTCCTCCCTTTGCAACTTCATGCTCCGGTAGTGGCCTCACTGGTGCTCAGTTTATGGATTATTGCAATTCTCTCAATCTAGCTCAGCCTTAATATCATATACGCCCCCTTCGGCTTCCGCGGAATTTCAAGGCCGGAGTTCCCACAGGCACCCTTTGTGCATTTAGCATTTCACCTGTTTTGTGTGAGTTGCACTGGCTTACTGTGGTGAAGCGGATCGAATTCAAATCATTGTGTAACGTGCATCAGGCTTTTTACGGTCAAGGTGCAGAGTACTTGCAAGCGAGGTTTTGGCCTTATATTCCAGCACGTTCTTTCCGATCCTAGGATGGCTGTCTAGTCTTAATACCACGCTACAGGTTGTCTAGGATGGGCGGCCGAGCCTTTTCTGTGATGGCCGCCAAACTGTGGAATGCATTGCCACTCACAGTGAGGTCCACTAACAACAATTTGGTTTTTAGGTGCGCCTTGAAAACCTTTTTATTTTAGCTGCTAGGTTTCTTCATCAGTCCCTGTTTGGTCACTCAGTGCCATTATGCCTTTTGTGAATGTGTGCTTTACAAATGTAATAACATAACATGTCTCGCTGAGTGTTGGACTCACAGTACCTACTTGAACTTCTGTTGCTTTATGAGTAATTGTATAGTAAAAAAATATATTTTTTTCATTATAAGAGGGTAATGTATTGCATATTGGGCGTGACAATGCCTATCTACCAGCCATCTCCCACCCTCTAAGTCAAGCCTAACTGCTCTAACTTGCTGCCCAATAAAGTGAGCTTGGATTACGGTCTCTTTGGTGGACACCATGAATTCACTTAGGGTAAGTGTTCCCACATCCCCCACCAGAACGCTGTGGAAAAGAGTCGTTAACCATCGCTTTGAGCGGGGGAAATGGACATAATGCCAGAATATGCAAGCTCTTCTCCAATACATTGGACACCAGGCTTAGGACATCCAAATGTGGGGTACTAGAATAAGCGTTGCCTTTTGCCTGAACATCTGCAGACGCACCATTGGGATGAGAAAAAGGGGCGAGAAAGCATAAAAAAACAACCACCTACCCAGATATGAAAAAAATTATCTGTCCCCAAGGCGTAAAGGTCTGGACTCCGACTGAAAAATCTCAAAAGTTTGCATTAAGTCTGGGAGCAAAAAGCTCTAGGTCTGTGGCAACACCACGAGACCAAAAGGCTACAAAAATCATTGTGTGCCTGTTGCGTCTATTAGTTTCATGCTAGAATCGTAACATAATCTGCCACAAAGTCAATTCCTATGCTTTCGTCGAAGATACAGTAAAATAAGGACATGTAAGGAGCAACCCGGTGACTGCAGCGCATAAGAGACAAGGCTCCTCCAAAAGACTCCTCAAACAACCACCAAAAAAGCACTGCATACATTGAGGGAATATCTCTTCCTTGATAGGATTAAAACACAACAGCAGGATAAGATCGTCCGTGTGACAACCTTCAGTAAGCAAGTCAGTGGCAGAAAATAATCCATCAAAAAACTCTGGCACCTCATAAAATCTCTTTTGAAAGCGGTGGTCGCCTCTTGGCTTTGAGGAGAGGATTACATTTGAAGGAAGAACTGGTACACACGCGAAGATGACGTAGACATGACAGTTGTGAAGATGCTTTGAGATCTACCACCTCTGATGGGACATTTCCCTTCCGGAACATGTGGTGTATAAATTGCAAGTACACAAAGCAAGCTGTGAGCCACCATTTTGACACATTTACATTGACAGCATTAAGAATTTAATAATTTCAAATCCATGCCCAGGCAGCCAGCAAGCCAAATTACATTTTAGTTAGCACCGCTGCGCGGCACTTTGTTCCTTTCCGACTTGAACAGACCAGGCTAATGGAATCTGGGAGACTCTCTGACTCTGTTTCCCACAGAAGTAGATCATGATGGGAGTGCAGTGGAAAGAATAGTAACATATAATACTCGTATTTATATGTACCAACAGATTACTTTATTGCATGCTAAGTGAGAAGATTGGATGACCACAATTGTCCCATACCGCCTTGTAATAAAGGGTACCAGATCTGACACTCTACAGGGATCGATGCATGAGACAGGAAGTATGCATGTCTGGCAAGAATGATAACTTAACCCCTTAAGTGCAAAGGATGAGTATGGTCGTTCTTTTTGCATAGACTTGCATAATAGCCTGGCAGTTAACATGAACATCCTTTTAATGCAATTTTACATATGAATCTTTAGGCTGGCAAAGTTAAGCATTAGGTCCTGATGAAGGTGTGGGCCATTGATGCCTACACCACTGAAACATGCTTGATGATCACGTTGCACAGTAAATCCCTGTGCTGGGACTTTAGTCAGCTTGAAGGATTCATGATCTACCCTGAAACAGCTATGCAAATAAAAATGACATTCCCTATGGTTAATTGATGAATGAATACAACCTTTGAAAAAATTGTAGAAGCATCAACTTAGAGAAACAATAGTGTATCGATAGATGTCGACAGAACTTCAAACACCGGAAGGGAGTCCGCTATACCACCCATACATTGAAACATCTTTTTTACAAACGTGATACTTTTTTCTTCAGGACAAGGTCTCTAGCATCACCGACGTAAACTCATCTCAACCCAGTTCTGAGCACCCACCCAAACTGAGAAGATGTTCAAATGCCCCCTCAATGTATTCAGGCAGATCTCATCTGCAGACCTTCTCAAGAGTGTGTTGAAAATGAAGACTGATCAACTTCCCCCCCTCATGCCACAATGATCAGGGGAAAACATCATCACCCTGGCACTGCCACTCACACCATTTGTGAACGGCTCCCAGGCTCAAGGAGCAGTGCCAAATGAGCTCAAGACCTTCACCATCTCTTCAGCTGCTTAAAAAACCTGCTGCTGATCCTAACACGTTGTCCAACTTCTGCTGAATTTCCAACATCCCGTTATGGGCTGTTTCACAAAAAAGTGGTCTCAATGTTGTGTTGTGCTTTCTTCCTGCGTGGTCTTCTCTGCCTGAATATTGATGCCATGAGAGCTCTGAAAGCAGAATGTGGTGTGAGTGCTGACTGCCGAGTGTTCTATGTTTGACAGTTGGCGAGAAGCTGATTGAATGAGAATGTGTGCCAGTAGGTGTCCTCCCTTTACCTGAGTTCAGTAGCCAGTGTAGCTTTGGGGATGGGTTATCCTGTGCTGTACCCGATACATACGATATCTATTTGAACATCTGTCTCCTCTCTTCTTGGGAAATGACACTTTATAAAGCACAGCAACTCTTGGATTACATGGAATCTAACACCTTCCCACATTGTCATCAGTCCAGTGTCAGGCTCAATCCAGAGGCGTAGCCAGGATTGTCTAACGCGTGGGGCCTGAAGCTAATGTAGTTGGGCCCGCCGCAGTGACATGAACATCTGTAAATGCCCACACACCCCTGCTGAGTGGGCATTTACAGATATTGGGTGGGCCTTGCCCCTCAGGCAGTACCCTGTCTACGCCTCTGGCATCACAATCATGTATCCATCTAACGTGTTTCTGTCCCCCCTGGATACCAGCTCTCCTTCTGTTCTCTTTTTGCTCGATGTTTCAGCTCCGTTTGACACTTAAAATGATCAATTCCTACTACACAAACAGCAACACTCATTTGTCATCACAGGCACAGTTTTAAAATGGATCGCCTTCTTCCTGCAAGACATAAAATGCCGGGGTTATGCTTTGCCTTTCAGTTGTGGCATCCCTCAAGGATCTCTCGTCTTTCCCCATGTGTTCAACTGCTGCCTCAAACCTCTGACCGTTACCGTCGAAACGTTCTGCACCCACAAGCCGACTCTTCCCAATCCATAGCAACCGTTTGGAGGCATTTGCCATTCATAAAACCCTGCCAGATAACATTTTCTACAAGAATCATTTTCATTTTGTTAGATGAGATAAGGTGTCTCTTGTCTCGGGAGGATAGCTCAGTGGCAACGTGCTCGCCTTGGAAGTAAGATGACACAGAGCAACACAGGTTCGATCCCTGGGTCAGTTCTTAGAAACCTTTGGGTAGGAAGCGCGTTATCATATAGTGACTAGCGACAGACTTTTTCCCATTCCTCCTTGGCCTTTCACAGAAACTGGCCTCTTATTAAATCTTCTCTTTTCATGTTATCTTTACTGTTACACTTCTTTAGCATATCATACAGCAATATTATAGACAGCTTGATGCCTTACAAAATAGTGAAGTTTAATTTTCCTAATGGAAATGCAGAGCTACAAGTAGCAGGCTTGAAGGTTGGTGTGGGTTTGGTGGCCATGAATGGTGTAACTCTGACTTGAAATTGGTTTGCGTTCTGGGCAATGTAGTTTGGCTTTTCCTAAAAGTGTGTACCGCAAATCAAATACAAATTAGCAGTCACTTAAAAGCAAGCCCTGACCACGAGTCAGCGTCTTTCCCACCACTGCCTCCTGACTCTATATGGTAGTTGCGAGGCAGAGATGTGCATTCCCTCATGCTATGAGGGTCAGGTGTGAGTGGTGCATCCTGTGCTGTGTGATTCTCTGCATTCTGGTATTCGAGTATTGCTTTTCATTCATCACTGCAGAAGTGTGACAGAATGCAAAAAAAGCTAGCGGGTCTGGATGCCCCATTCACACGTGACACAGCAAAAAGGATGTGTTTATGTCTGCTGTAGGTTGTTTGGATTAATAATAAATGTTGCTTTTTTCATTTTTGAAAACAGCCATCCAGCATACAGTATTGCATTGGTGTACATAAAATGTGCAGTTTTGAAAAAAGGAAATGTATGTTGCGCTTACAAACAAGCAAGCAGACTTCAATTGTTTATATGCAGACATTCACTTGTGTCCAGGGCGATGTCCCGGTTGGATATGATGTTTAGGGTCGCTCGTCATACAGCTGCTGCTCTTTTGTCTGCCCAAGTGTTGAATGTGTATGTTTTTTGGTTATTGAAGTTGTGGTTGACTTTGCGCCACCTCTAGTTAATTTTGTTATCCCAATGTTGATTTCACATATAGAAACACATAGGGCCTCATTACGACCCTTGCGGTCCCGTAATGAAGGGTGCCGGTACGGGAAGGGCACCCTTCATTACGGGAGCGCTGATTACGAGTTCCCGAAGCGGGACCCGGAACAGACGTCTGGTAAAACCAGACATCTTTTCCGGGTCCCGCGAGGGGAAGACGGAGGTAATAACGGGCCATTTGTAATGTGCCCATTATTACCTCCCTCCCCATTCCCATTGAGCCCTATGGAGGATCAAATGGGAATGGGGAATGGTTCCTTCATGGAGGAATTACCGGGTCCTCCAATGGTGGAATGACCCGGTTAATCCTCATTGAAGTAACCCGGTAATGGAGCCCGGTTTGGAGGCAGCAATGGTGCTAATAGCTTGTCAAACTTAGCATTGTAACCTTAGTGGTTGTGCTGATTTGTTGTGCCTCGTGGCATTTACGTGAATAGTTTCAGTTGGATTTAGTTTTTAAATTCCAACTAGTCTCAGACCTCTAGGCCCTCATCCTCTCTTTCCCTTAAAATTAATCTCAGATCTCTAGGCCCATTATCCTTTTCTTCCTTTTCAAATTAATCTCAGACCTCTAGGCCCATTATCCTTTTCTTCCTCTTCAAATTAATCTCAGACCTCTAGGCCCATTATCCTTTTCTTCCTTTTCAAATTAATCTCAGACCTCTAGGCCCATTATCCCTTTCTTCCTCTTCAAATTAATCTCAGACCTCTAGGCCCATTCTCCTTTTCTTCCTCTTCAAATTAATCTCAGACCTCTAGGCCCATTATCATTTTCTTCCTCTTCAAATTAATCTCAGACCTCTAGTCCCATTATCCTTTTCTTCCTCTTCAAATTAATCTCAGACCTCTAGGTCCTATCTCCACATCCTCTTCAAATTAATCTCAGACCTCTAGGCCCTCATCCTCTCTTCCTCTTCAAATTAATCTCAGACCTCTAGGTCCTATCCCCGCATCCTCTTCAAATTAATCTCAGACCTCTAGTCCCATTATCCTTTTCTTCCTCTTCAAATTAATCTCAGACCTCTAGGTCCTATCCCCACATCCTCTTCAAATTAATCTCAGACCTCTAGGCCCTCATCCTCTATTCCTCTTCAAATTAATCTCAGACCTCTAGGTCCTATCCCCACATCCTCTTCAAATTAATCTCAGACCTCTAGGCCCTCATCCTCTATTCCTCTTCAAATTAATCTCAGACCTCTAGGTCCTATCCTCGCATCCTCTTCAAATTGATCTCAGAACTCTAGGTCCTATCACGCATCCTCTTCAAATTAATCTCAGACCTCTAGGTCCTATCCTCTCTTCCTCTACACGTGTTTCACCACATGCAGTAAGTGGATCTTCAGGGGGAATAATGGTTTACTTTTATGTAAATCCTTATTGCTTAAGGTCGAAAAGATAAAAAGAAAAAAAGGCAAAACCATTGTATTCATTTCAAAAATGTTTGCACAAGCCAAAGAGCATTGGGATAATTTTATGTTTGGGGTAGTTTCCTCCAGCAAAAATAGAAGCGTTACCCTGCGCTTAGCCTTCTTTTCCTTGTCCGAAAACAACTGAGTGCAATTGATATGAACTTTAGAATTCTTCATGAATTGCTATGTTTAATTTCATTTGTTGAGTAGTCAGCTAGAAAAGCCACAGAAAAATAAACTACGGCGGTAACTTTATATTTCACAAATAAACCACATAGCTTGGGCGACCTATTGTCTGCACTTTCCTGGAAAATGCAATGGGCCATCGAAGTGAACAACCACAGCGCTAGCACTTTGCCTGAAGAGTTGGAATTGTGCCCGTGAAATGGTCATTGAAGGTGAACTTGCACCATTGAACCAGGCTTCCATTAATCGCCGTGTACCACAGCCCTTATGTGATAATAGAGCTGCCAATCACAGCCCCAAGGAACTCTGCAAGAAGCCCGTTCAGTGCCGGCTACAGTGCTTAATTTGTGGGGGTGTTTGGCAGGGCTCAGCCCTGGCACTTATTTTTGAGCTCCAGCACTTATTCTTTCAGGCTCACTTTAATTATGAAGTGCTGATAGTCAGTGCATCCATCAACCGCAATGAGCAGGTGCCACCTCTAGTGTAACCCCAAATAAGTCGACACTTTGGGGAGCAGCTATGGGTGGTGGCAGCAGTGGTGGGGAACTGCCCACGCGCAGTGTCACAAGAGTGCTAGAAAACATTTGGGCCCTGGCACTTTTTTGGGGGGCAAATTAAGCACTGCTCACACACACCTTAAACCGGCACAGGACTCTACAGCTACCATGCCCCTGCCTGCGGTGTAGGGTGCAGATAAAATACGGATTTATTGTCTGTCAACCGGACAGAGCTCGAAATATCCGGTCAGCTCTAGAGGGATGACTGCTCTGAAATGGCGGGCGAATGCGCGCGGGACGCAGCATGGCAGGCGCCGCCCCTTAGTGGGGGTTGCCGGGCCAGAGACACTCCGCCCCCCTCCCCCCCGAGTCACCGCCCTCTGGCGGCGCGCGGGGGGGGGGGAACTCACACTCACAGGGGGGGGCGGGACGAGGGGGAAGGGGCCGCCCGGAAGTGGCTGGGGGTACCCGGGGAGCAATTGGGGGGGAGGGGGGCAGCCGGGGGCGGGGGAACAGGAAGCCGGGGGGGGGAAGACCCTAAAAAAGGGCAAGGATCGTCCCTAGAACGATCTCTTCTTCCGGTTTCCTGTTCCCCCTCCACGTCCGTGGACAAGAAGAAGCTTTTTCAGGACGAGAAGAAGTTTGGAAGAAGCTTTTGCCTGAGGTCGTGCTGTCGCCTGCGGTCGTCTGTTCTAGCGGCGGTTGCAGTGGTTGCTTCCCGCGGTTCCTGGGAGGAGTGAGGAGTTTGGGCATCGTTGGCGAAGGTTTTCCAGCCTCGGTGATCGTTTCGGAGACGTGGTGGATTCTCAGGTGAGCGGGTGGGCACTTGGTCGGGTACGGGTTGGGGGGTTGCGGTGGCCAGCGGCGGCCGTGGCTTCCTCGCGAAGGGACTGCGGACACGTGCATCGCTCAGCGAGGTCAGGGGGGGTGGGGGTGTACTTTTATTGAAGCGCGTGCTGTGCAACCGGCGCCGCGTGGCTGCGCTCGTCCGCTCATGCGCGCTTGAGTGATTCTGCACAGGGTAGTGTTTTTATTGAATCTGTGACGCATGTGACTACCGTTCGCTCTTGAAGTAGTGCCGGCTTTCTAGTGGGCTCTGGAGGTACAGCCAACTACACTTTAAAGCAAGAGCCTGGTGTGTTGAGAATAATCGGTTGTGGGTAAATGCAGTTGCTTTCCTCATGGGCGGGAACTGACTCGCTCACTGTGAACAGGTCCTTTGTTGGGTGTGCTAATCGTAACCCTGCCGTTTGTCCCGGGCAACCTCTAGAGTGGCGCGCCCAGCACAGGCAGCGGCAGCGGGAGACACCGGAGTATGGGAGGCCGATGGGATTTGCGGAGCGTTATGAAAACGGGGGGGTATTCCGAGGTTGGAGGGGAGTTGATGGGCAGCCAGCGGGAGCGTCCATTTTGCCGGGATGCCGTCGGGCCTACGGTTTATCCGGAGTGAAGCGGGAGCTGGGGGCCTGTGTTTTTCATGCTGTTTTCCTGGGGCTAACGTTTCATTGCACAGGTGCGCGGTCATCGCGCCGCTTGCTGCGAGTTTCACCGAAGGGTGGGGTGGCCTCGGGGGCCGGGTTCGGGAGCGTGTTGGGGCCTGCTTTCTCTGCGGTTTTCTTTCTTTGTTGCACCATATGGTGCACGTACGAGCGGGTTCTGTGCCGCTTCTTTTCGCGTGCAGGAGATTTTGTTTGTAGTGTGGAGTGGGTTCACCATGCCAACATGAGTCGGTGGATGCCCCCACTTTTATTGGTAATATTTGACCCCCTGGTGGCTAGTTTTGATCACGTCGTGTCCTGTAAATGTAGGCTGTGAGGGGGATCACTTGCATCTGTTGCCATCCCTTCCTCGCCATTAGGATGAAGGCCCTGCGCGCACTGGCCTCGATTGTTCTGTGTGAAATGGGAGCTCACACTTCCTACAGGCTGTGTCTGCCAGCAAGAGGCCCTGTAGTTAATGCTGGCTGTAGAAGGGAACTCACGCAGCTTTTACGGGTCCTGCATCTGTGCTACTTGCTTTGGGGGGTGAAGCCGCACAGCAGAAAGGAGCTTGGATGGCAAGAAGAACGAAAGAAGGGATGGGACAGAAGTGGTTGGGAGGGGGGAGTGGGGGGAGCGAAGGGACGCCTAAAAAAAAAAAAAAGTTGGAGCAGTGAAATGGGGGAAACGGAGAGAAGAATTGGAAGAGAGTTGGAAACTATAACTTGGAGAAAGTGGGAAAGCACAAAGCAAGAGAGAAGGGGTACGCGAGTAGGGCTGGGAGAGGAGTGAGGGGAGCTGGGAGAAAAGTCGGTGGTTTCGCATGGGTTTGGGGTAGTGGGTAGTGGCGTGACTTGACGGTTTTTCAAGCATAGGGTACAGTTGCTGGATGACATATGGCTGATGTCTTTCTCTACATCGATTTTGTGGTTGCGGGAGACAGCGCTCACGAGGGGCGGCCTGGCCGTGCCTCTACAGCGGTTTCTCGGTTTCGGGAGACGATGCTCTCGAGGGGTACCTTGCCGGGGGGATTTGTGCTGGGGCTAAGTGGGGGGCGATGGTCGGCTACAGAGCCAGGCTAGAGATGTACAGGGGCCGCAGTAGTGCCGGGCAGCATCCGGCAGCGCATGACGGATTCAGTGATTTGCAGGGGAAGGTTTTGTTTTGTTTGGGTGCGTCGTGGGAGAGGTATGATGTCCATCCAGGAGCTCGAGCACATCCCGTTTTGCTGCTGTGTCAATTTTCACTCATATTCTCCCCCGTGGTGGTTCCGTCTCTCCGTCCCCTCTCCGCCCCCCTTATCCCCCCCTCCCCCTCCTTCCCCCTAGTTCCCGCCCCGCCCTGCCACGCCCTAAATTGCGCTTTCTGCTTATGCTGCAGACAATACTCACACATGCATTAAATTTCTCCAACATCGGTGCAGGAGGATAAGCTGACAGGGGGGCCTTGTTTTAAGTGGGTCGGGCAAGCCTGAGGATAACAGGGTGAACTCAGACCAAGCGCACTGGTTGGCGGAGGGTAGTCATTGGGGGGGTGGGAGTGAATTAAAGTTGCATGACCTCATTAATACAAGTGGGCTTCTGTACAAGATGGTGTCTTGTGGGGAGGCGCCAGCGGGTCAGCGTGAGTTGGGTGGATACGAGGGAGGAGGGAGTTAGGGAGGTGGGACAGTTTGAGGTCACTGTGTACTATGAGTAGTATCCCACATGTTTCATCATCAATATGTGACACATATCAATTTGTCTCGTAGATCGGCATGTCGTTCCAGGCTAGCACGGCCAATTCGGCGCACAACGTCATCGAATTAGTGCTAGTAGAGGAGGGACTCCAAGGGCAGGAGGTCCCGGTCCCATCAGCCACTGGGAGGGGCATGGATGCACAATCATGGGCCGAATTCATGGCCCTTACAGAGGTTATGGGGTGGTAGGCAGCCATGGCCAGGATGGGCGGGCCGGTTATGCCCCGGCGCGATGAAAATGCCGGGCACGCATTGGATGGGATTAATGTGGACAATGTACACGCCAGCACGAGTGGAGAGAACCCGAATGGGGGGGAACAAACACTGCCAAATAACGGTCACGAGCCGGGAGCACCGCGGAAAAGAACGGCCAAAACAAGCGGGGGACCACACCACAAAAAGACAAAAAGGGACTTGGAGGAAGAATTGGCGGCATTAAAAGCGCTACTGGGGGCCACCCCTCCGGCCCCCACCGCCCCCCCAAGACCGTGCCACATACACCACATCCACCCACGCCGGCAATCCCGCAACCCATTAAGGCAGCAGTTCCGAAGGACATAGGGGTGCGCACAACGGAAATGCCGGCCCCCCCTTAACACGGAAGTAAATGGTGAGTCAGAACTAGTGCGCACCATTACTCGGGTGGTATCAGGCTTACTTGAAAAAGCAGGCAGGAACCCCCCTACCGCAAACAACATTGGCACAACCGCCACAGTGGCGAGCAACGTTTGGAGAGGCGGGTATCCAGTACAAGCCAGCACGGGGGCAACAGGCGGTGCGGCGAGAGACATGGCAACAGGCATACCGGCAACGCCGGGACATGGGGAGGCAGGCGCAGGGCTCCCCGCTAAGTTACCAGCCGCAACAGGGGATGACTATTCATCTTGGTTATTGCCGGGAAGGGTGAAGAAACAGATTTGGGATGGAAAGTTTATAGATTTATTGTCTCTGTTGGAACACGAAATGGAGGGGGAGGACACACTACAAGACATCGGGGGGAGGGAGACGGTCAAAGCCAGGAAGAGAGTGAGGCCGGCAAAAACGTTAGCCAACTGGCTGGCAGCTTTTAAAATTTTGGCCCAAACCATACACTTAAAAGATCCTTCGTTAAGCCCAGCACTGATGGGTTACAGGGCTTGCGTGATTCAGGAACATAATATTCTGGGCGGCAACGAATGGTTCCTAAGAGACCAACGTTTTCGCCTCAGGAGGGCACATGACCCCGATTTGAAGTGGGTGCACAAATCAGTAGAGGATTGGCTGGGATCTACCAGGGGGACCATTGAACAGGCTGATGGGTCTATAGTATTCACAGGGGGCCGGGGGAACCAGATAGGGATCACAAATGAAGGTTTGATGCTGCCAGGGACGGGATCACCCGTGGGGCCCTCACTTAACAAAGCAGGGCCTGGGGGAGCCGGTAGGGTCGAGTTCACCGGTTGGGCTAACAACGGTGGGATAACACAAGCTGGGGGAGGTGAGCGGGGAGGAGAAGGTATATTGATTCACACTCAGGGCAAAGGAGGAGGGAAAATCTAGGTCATGGATGGCGGCGCACCTCAGCGCAGTGGCCTTTCATCATCAGCTGGAGGGTACGTCCGACCCAACCAAAGGTTTCTTGGTCAGGTCGGCCCTGAAAGGCTGGGACAGGGATAGGGGTACCTCGCAAACAATACATGAGAGGAGACCCATAGAGTTCAATTTACTAAACAGGCTAATGAGTGCCTTAGCAGACGTATACTACTCAGGACACGAGCATACCATGTTCAAGGCCTGTTTTTCCACGGCCTTTTTCGGCGCGTTACGGGTGAGCGAGTTAGTGGCCGCGGCTAGGGGCGATAGGGATTACAAGGCGCTGCTAATCGGGGGACATCTCCATCAAGAGCGAGGTACTGCATATAAAGATAAGGCTATCTAAAACCGACCAAGGGGCCAAGGGCTGTTCCCTGGCATTGGCAAGATTGGGGCAAGACCCATTTTGTCCGGTAAAAAACATGGAAGGGTACCTAGGGATAAGGAGGGAGGGACCAGGGTACTTATTTACCCACGCCAACGGCACACCACTCACGCAGTTTCAGTTCCGGAGGGTACTGGCCAGCACGCTAGAAAGAACAGGGGAGAACCCGGCCCAATATTCTACGCATTCGTTCCGCATAGGCGCAGCAACCACGGCACGGCCAGTAGAGAAGGGATGGGGGAGGAGGAGGTCAAGAAGCTGGGCCGGTGGGATTCCGACAAATACAAAGTATATGTACGCCTGTAAAACGGGCGGCACGGGAAGGGGGGGGGTAGCTGCGGAACAGGAGGAGGGACACATATGGTAATCAGCTGTAATGTTTCCTCCCAGATGCGGCACGGGTGTGGATCGTGGGCCATTCCTTCGTCACTCGAGCGGCAGGAAGAGCACGGACGGCACACAGGGACGGGAACCTGGGATTCCGGCAGACAAAGATACTGTGGCTGGGAAAGGCCGGCCTCCATTGCGACCAGTTGTGGGACACCCTGGAAGCGACTTCGCACATGCACGGTTACCCCGATGTTGTGCTGATTCATGCGGGGGGTTTCTGGTCGCAAAGGGACGCAAAGACTTATCCGCGCGGTTAAGGGCCAGTTCACTAGAATTGGCAGGGAATTCAAGGCGGTTGAAGTCATGTGGTCGGAAATTATCCCCAGAATGGTATGGAGGGGGGCGGCACGACACGGGGCGATCGAGGAATCGAGGAGAAAGACCAACGGGAGGATGGGGGGATTTTTGAAAAGCAGAGGAATGGTTTGGGTAAGGCATCCCCTGCTAACATTAAAAGTACCCGGGTATTTTGATTCCGACGGAACACACCTCTCGGATGTAGGAACAGCACTGATGTGCCTGGAATGGATAGAAGGGCTAAGGAAGGTGGGTTGTACATGAATGCAGCCAAAATAGGGGCACGGGGAAGGAGGGGTGGGGGGAGGCAGGGGGGGGGAGGGGGTGGATCAGGAGATCAGCAGGGGAGGGTAGGCGATGCGGAAAGGGAGAATGGGGGAACTCTCTGCCGCCGGCTGCCGAGAGTCTTGGAGGAGTTACAATGCGATCCCTGTAGCAAAGCGCTGTCCGGCCCATAGGGGAAGGCACAGCCAACAGATTAGATCATACGGTGCCCCAGGAGTACTAGACTCAGGGGAGGCCCTGGGAAAAAGGGGAGGGAGATAGGGGTCTTGGAAACCATTCCAAACCCAAAAGAGAGGGCCGGGGGGGGGTCAAAAGAATGAAGCTCAAAACACAACTAAGGTATACAAGGGGAAGCCCTCCGGGGGGGGAAGGAATTGGGGAAAGAGGGCCTCAAGTAGAGGCGGTGCTAGAGAAGAAGGTGGGACGGTGAGTCTCAATAGCAGGGGACACTAGGCAGAAGGACATCGCAGGATGATGACCGTTTAGGCAGGGAGAAAGTGGTGGTGGGTCGGCACCGGAGGTCGGGGCCGGCCCGGTGTATGTATGAGATGTATTGGGACACTGTCGGTGGTGTCTGTATAGGAACTTGCCAGGCGCCAAGGGGCGGCCTGCGGTAGATAGAAGGGGACCTGGGGGACGCAAAGAGGGGAGGGGGCGGGCAGAGATGCAATTGGGGTCTATGGAACAAAGTTAAGAGGTGAACTACACGATGGATGGGGGCAAGGGGCAATCAGCGACAGATGAACACGGGGTAGAGAGAAGATAGACAGGGACGGGGTACCCCGGAGGCGTCCGCTGGACGACGACGGGGAGGAGGGGGGGGCGACCCTAGGTAACCTCACACGGAGTAGAAGAACCTGTGGTGTGGCGAATTACGGATCGTATGTAAGATAACTCCAAGACTTTATGCAAAATAAAGCTGCTGTGGCGTTAACATTTCCAATCGTACAATTGTCTCCGCCTATTATTGCTTGCACGGGGAAGGAAGGTGGAAGGGGGAAGGCCGGCACGGGAGAAAGGGAGGCGGTGGGGGGGGGGAGAGGGACTGGGGGGGGAGGTGCCGGCCTACACGACACCGGGGCGACGGAAGGGAGGGTGGTGTGGTGAGTGAGCTGTGGGGGGGGAGGCGAAGGGTGTTAGGCTGCCCCCGCTGAGGCGAGTGTAGGTCTCTCTACGGTTCCTGATACTGTATATGCCATTTTGGCAACGGCTCTACAGAACGCTTGTTTCCAATGGTAATCGGCTCACACGAGCAGCGCCCTGGTGTCTGCCAAGTCCCTCCATTGCATTTTTTAAATGAATAAATGAAACAGCTTGTTCGTTTTCCACGCGCGCACTCCTCTGTGACTAAATGAATGCATGCCCTGGCATGTTTCCTCGGAGGCCGGTTCTTAGTGGTGGCCTGACCTCTGGTGGAATAAGTGCTAATTGCTTGTCGCCTTGTTTTAGTCTTTGTGGAAAGGGAACTGCAAATGCATTTTCTGTTCAGGTGCGGCGGGGAGACGCTGCTCTTTGTTCGGCCCCTCCCTGAATAAAAAAATCGCATTATTTAAGCAGGGCCCCATTCACTGGGGATTTTCTAAAGTATACTATTTACAATAAAAAGCTTTCAAGTATTTTTACATTCGACTTTTCTTAACATGGGCACATATATCAGAATGGAACTGTTAGGCAAACAGAAATCAAGGACAATGCATTTGATTGAACCACTGTAATTGGGTAACATGCGGCCGTAAATTGCCAGCTCGCAAAGGTCGAGGCACTGGGAATCAAAGTGCACGTTTACCTCCTTTTGTGAATCGATGGAATTTTACTCATGTGCAAAGTGCACCAATAAAGCAAGCATTCGAGTTTTTGCACGAAAGATTCCCTGTACTCAATCGGCCGCCAAATATTTTGCTCAGGACCACACAATTTGGTGAAATGTCAAGAAGGACACAGGCCGTCTGGTACTAAGGCCCGCAACTAAATCATAATGGCGCTCCTTACATTAACAAGCATATCACCAATGCCCAGTGCTTTAAGTGGGGTAAGAAATTGAGGGGGGCCTCATTTGGGTGCGCCTGATGGGCGTGGTCTAAGAATTGAAGGGCGTGGCCTAAAGAAGGGCATGCCAAAATGTACAGGGGTGGTCTGGCCTACATAACTAAGTGCATGTAACAACACTGTGCGCTTGGTACAACCAAAACGTGTGATCATGGACAGACCATTTAATTGCTCTGTGTCTTATCTGCAGCACGTCAACAGTGACAGAGTGCGATATAATGCTACAGTACACAGCAGTGTAGCCCCACAGCGTACAGTAGCGCCTCCTGCCTGTGTGATCGTTTTGTGAGTCCCCTCTTGTGACTGCAGAAATTACAAGTACCAGAATGCAAGGAATCATACAATCCAGTAGTGGCTCATCATTGCATACCTGAAATGGGACAGGTTGCGTTTTTGATATGCGTTAAGACCCTCTGCAAAAGAGTATATTATAAATGATATGGTAGGTTATTTATAACGCGCTTAATACTCAGAGGGTTCTAAGGGCGGACCCGGGGATCAAACCTGTGGTGCTCGTGTCATCTTGCTTCCAAGGTAAGCACGTTTCCCCTGAGCTATCCTCCCGAGAATCCCTTAACATGTTCTAATCATCATTTGATGTAGCATTGTTGTTACGCAGTTGAAGAAAATGAACAGTCTAAGAAGGAAATTGATTTTTTAACTTGTGAAGCAAGCATATATCTTGCTAATGGGCTAATGAGTCAATGTAGAATGTTTATGAACCAGGCTTTCTGTGAAGTGGTGAATATTTTGGCTTTCAGAAGGGTGTTAATGTTGGGGACGTTGTGTGTTTCCTGTGCTGTGACGAACACAAGTGCCAGCCAGCCACAGCTTCATGCAAACTAGTTTGAGCGATGCGTTGGCTGGCACTTCTGTCAGACACAGGTGCCTGACATCATGACGGCGGGCTCATCTCCCGCCGCGGCTATGGCGGGACAATGACCCACTGTGAAGTGGTGGGACCAGGGGGTTCTGTCAGTGCCCTGGCTCAGCCCCACTTTTTTGAGACTGCCGGGGCTCTGCACCATCTGGCCCCCAGCACACTTAAAGCATTGCCAGTGCCTTGCTCAGTTAGTTGACTAAGGGCTTCCTCACTGTGCTGGAAATTGGGAAAAATGAGCTCTGGAAGCGCGCATCTTGTTTGGGGTGAGGTTTGGGGTGTAAGTGATGGGCGTTGCTGAGCTGTGTGGCTGGGGTTGAAGTCATGAGCGGCAAGTGATTGGCTTGTAAAAAGAGATGAAAATGGCTGGCTTTGCTTAGTTGCCTTTCTGCCCTCCTTAGCTCTCAGGGATACTGCGCTGTCAGATTATGTGGTGGACAGGGCAGTTTGTGGACAACATTTATTTATTAGCAGTTTTAAAGCGCTCACAAAGCTCAGGGCATCCAGGAACTGTTACAGAATTGTTTTGTTGTTGTCTTAGTTGCATATTTATAACGTGCTTAAATACCCAGAGGTTTCTAAGTGGGGGATTGAACCTGTGCTGCTTTGTGTCGTCTTGCTTCCAAGGTGAACACGTTGCCACTGAGTTATCCTCCCAGGACGATAGCACGTGGCACCACAGAGCAAAACCAACCCTGCAACCCTACCCCAGCATTATAAAATCCTTGCAATATGTACACATGCCGTTTTCATTAACTTGTAATTGAATTGACTACTGCATCAGGTTTTTCCTTGGTAGCCCTTTGAACATCCAGACTTAATTTTCCAGAAGTCCCTGCCATTATTTAGCAAAACGTCAGGCGCTTCAGCACCTCCACTTCAGGGACCAGACGGTCTTCGCTGGTCCTCGCTGACCATCGGCGCCTCCCACTTGAAAACTCTTCTTTTGAGTTGCTGCTTTGTAAATCACACTAATTTTAGCAAAAGTGAATCCCTGGGTTAACTCCCCCAGCCTCGGTACCCTATTGAGACCAGGCCTCGGGATACGACTGCAAACACCAAGCTATGGAAAACTACACCTCCCAAGCCCACCACACACAGCCAACCTCAGGGCCCTTAACAGAAGACCGCCTTACAAAATAAAGAGGTCAGCTGGTCCTCCAACCAATGTCCCCCTAAGGAGACGCCCCATGCACAGACTACCCCACAAAAGAGCCTTACAATAGCCATCCTGAATACTAGGCCATTAAATAGCCATGACCAGAACATTCATGACCCGATCTCCATGAATTAATTGGACATGATGTGCATCACGGAAACCTGGGCCACTGGCGCCAGTGGCCCATTTTTCAGTACAGCCACCCCCAAAGGCTATTCCCCTCTTTAACAAGAATAGGGAGACAGGCAGGAGTGGGGGAGTTGCAATTATTGCCAAGACTTAAGCTGCTCTCCTCTCCTTGCAACTGTGCAGGCTGAAAAATACTCCATCTTAAAATGACACCCTCTGTGTCAATGTTCTCTTGATTTACCGCCCTCCACAAACTATGCCAGATTTCAATGCGGAAATCTCTCAAATTTTGAGTGAATTCAATGGGCCCAGTGCCACCACACTTTTCTTAGGTGGCATGGAGGGTGAGGATGCCCAGGCCCCTGAATTTTGCTACATGCACCACGCTGTTTGGGGTGCCTGATGACCAGGTGTATGCCAGGTACCGGGTTCCCACCCTATATCATCTTAGACCTTTGTCACGGAGTGGGAGCAAGACCTGGCATCACCCACCATCTGCTCCCAGGCCCTTGGCCCCCTTGAAAAGGTGCTGACAGCACTACATTTCATTGCCACTGGCTCCTTCCAGAGTACCACTGCCATAGTTGGTGGGATATCACAGGCCACACAATCCCGCTGTCTCCACCAGGTCTTTTCCTGCATTACATCACATGCATGTCGGCGTAGGCAGACATATATACTGAGAACACTGGAGGAAAGGCTGAGAGTGTGCCAGGATTTCTATGCGGTTGCACAATTTCCACGTGTACTTGGAGCCATAGACTGTGCACATGTTCTGCTGCGGCCCCCTGGAGGATGGAGCACATATAGCGTAATCGCAAGCACTGGCATTCCATCAACGTGCAGGTTGTCTGTGACCCAAATGGAGCGATCATGCAAGTAAATGCCAATTTCTCTGGCAGCACAGATGACAGCTACATTTACCACCAGTCAACACTATACTGTGGGCTGACATCGGAAAAATAAGGCATCACCTGGCTCATCAGTGAGTATGAAATGGCACGCATTTTCAGGGGACAGTGCCTAACCGTTATCACCATTCATGATGATGCCATACAGGAATCCTGCCACAGTAGCTGAGTTAAGATATAATGTTGCACATGTGGCCACAAGGGGTATAGTGGAGTGTACATTCGGGGTGCTTAAGCCACATTTCTGCTCCCTAGACCACTCTGGTGGGGTATTGCTATATGCCCTACCATTAGTCTGTTAAATCATTGTTGCAGCATGTGTACTGCACAATTTAACCACACAGCATGGCGTACCCATCGATATGCAAGTGGTACATCAGCCTCAGCCACAGGCACCACCCTTGCCCTTGGTTGGCCAAAGAGCACATGGAGAGGCTGCATGCAAGCAGCTAGTGCAAACTTACTTTCCATGAACACCTGTCCCAGTGGAGCTCACACAGTGAGGCCACAGTCATGGTGCCATTCTATGATGAATTGGGGCATATTTACTGTGTCCATAACAATACCCTGAGAATGTGTGTCTGCGAGAGGTAAACTGTGTGTGTCCAGTAGACATAGTATAACATGCACCAAACAATAAGACAGTCATAGCAAATGGAAACAACTGAATCAATTTTGTTGTTGGGAAGCACGTTCACATCCCAGCCCCTTCCAAATGATTCACATTGAGGAATGCAAACTAGCATACATGGAATGCCCAGGGGTGGGCATAGGGTGGAGGTGGAATCATGTGGGTAGAGGAGACTGACGGGAGACATGTGTATTGTAGAAGCCCATACATATTTAGGTGAAAAGAACTTCTTGCTTTGCAGAAGTGTCACTTACAATACATTGCATGTGCATGATATAGCGTACATGAACTAACACTGTATCTGACAGTAGGCCTCAATCCTCACAGGCTGTGCTGGAAACACAGAACAGCTAGGCCTCTTCTCTTGCTGGACTATCACATCACAACCTCCAGGCAAGACCTGAAATATGCACGTACACACACATGCAAATACATCGAGTTACAACTTTGTACAATTAGACAAGAATGCTAGCAGTCAAATGTGAGTAGGGCGGTGGCCGAATGTGAAGGTCATACCCATGGGAGCCAGGGCAGAGGTCCTGAGCAGCCAATACACAAGCTCAGATGAAGGACACCAGCCCCCCCCCCCAGGATAATGGCCATCCCATTTGAATCACCAGACACCCAGGGAGAAAGATCATAAATCCACAATGAAACAGATGGATCATTGGGACATGCAGGAACCGCATGCCTACTCCTTGAGAGGAGTACCAGACAAAGTGGGCAAGAGAGAACAACAAGGTCTGTCATTTATACCAGGGAGAGCAAAGGGCAATGCCAACATCAATAAGATTGTTGTGGAGAGACCCCATGGAGGTGCCTGTGTGCCTTGAATGAGAAAACAGTCTCCTTGTTTGCAAGGACAAGGCTAAACTCGAAGTAGTCTACTGATGTCACTTTTATGGCCATGTGCACATCACGTGGTTAGAACCCAAAATAGGGTGGAGTAATTGATAGCCTGACCAATAATTTCACAGTGACCCAAGGTGAAGAGACCGTCAGTCACCCATCCATGAATAAGCTGGACGATAAAATGAGACGGCTAATGGAGACTGGACAACATGAGAATATAAGCATGTAAATAGGTGGTAGACAATGAGGGTGGTGGATGAACACTGTACATGAAATACGTCACACATGATGACTTACGTAGTTAGAACATGCTCTTTGATTAGATGAAGACAGAGAGCTCTGTGGCAGTGGACAAATAATACCCTGTCGGCATTTCCATCTTTTGTATAGAAAACAAAGCTCATGTACTTCCCAAAAAGGGGCCACCAAGCATTTTTCCCTAGTGAGCTGTTAATTCAATGTCTGTGTGCTGTGAAGTAACCCTACATTGTCCACAGCAAAGCCCACAGCACAAGCAATAAAGTCCCCAACCACTGTACCATGTGCCCCATTGAGTGCCATGAAACAAATACAAACAAGAACTACCTAGCCACACATCACCATGTGTGCCCGCATCCAGACAGTCAGATCCACACACCTCTGGCAAATGCAATTCAATCACCCCACACAGTGACACCTTCCCCACCCCAATACCTAGACTGCCTGCCCTCCAGAGTGCAATGCAGTCAAGGACCACGTACCACTTACCCCTTGTCCTGGTGAGGGGACATTGTGAACACACCGATCTGGCCTGAGTCAGAATGAGAGATCATTGAGAGTTTGCAAACCCAGGATCCCCTTGGAAGCACTCTCAAAGCCACGCAATTGCACCCCTTGATTAACGGGGCATCAGGACATGTAGTAAACGCTGTCAGGGAAGCCGATGATGGAACTACCAAGACAATGGAAAGCAATTGCAGTGAAGACAGGATCCAGCACAAGGCAGCAGGTCAAAGAGGCAGCAGTCAAATAGGATGGCAGGGCACAGAGGCCACCAGCGTAAAATGAGATAAGCAGACAAGAGAAAGGAATGAGAAAAGGGTGCCAAGGAGACTGCCACATAAAAAGGAAGAAGGTAACAGGCCAGAGGAAGGGAAGGCAGAGTTCATAGGAACTGGACTGAGCAGGGACCACATGTGCTCGGAACTGAAAGGAGCATTGAGATGCACTGAGTAGCAGTTAACAGGCATGTGCCTGGTGTCTGTGGTGAACATGGCATCCCCCAAATGTCCTGCAATGCTGTGCTGAGCATGGATTTATCTTGGGACACCACCCAGAGAAGGGGCAGAAGTATGAAGAGTGGACTGCCAGCATGGGTAGACCTGACATGAACAGCTGATGAATGGGAGGCCACGCGGCAGCAAAACACATGCAAAAACTACAAGCAATCACTCACTAGACTCCCTTTACCATGTGTCCTAACGCCCATGCAGCCGGATGGGCCACTCTCATCACCAATAAATGCCCTACAGTGACAGTCTCCCTCACAACAATCCCCCCGCAACCAGTGCCCCCCTGATTGACATGCAAAAACAGCAAGCATACAACCACCAGCCAACCATCACCATGTGTTCCTGCACCCATGAAGCCAGACCTGCTCACTTCATTCCAAGGAAACAAAAAAAAACACCACATACAGTGCCAGACTTCCTTCCACCAACAACACCAGAACAAGTGCCACTGCGAGATCCTTCAAATTACCTCCACAAGGTACCCAACTGTCTGCCATCCACAGCATCGCAACATACTGAACGTGCAAAGACATGCATTGGATCAATGTAAAGACACTGGACAGCCATGTAACTCCCGTATGGAACAAGGAAATAGCCAGGAACCATCCAGTGTCACCATCCGGAAGTAGAAGAAACCAAGCATACTCAAAGTTCAACATACCAACTGCAATACTCACCGGGAGAGAAATCACTGGCAGTGAAGCAAACATATTACGAGCACAGCACGACATGTACCCTGGTAACAGGTGTCAGTGCCCCCCTCCACCCCCCAGGTTGCGGCCACAAGTTTGGACATTGTTTGCAGGCATACAAGTTCTGCACACCCACTGTCAGGTGTCACGTGTGCTTTAGGATCACCTAGGGATGCAGGGGAGGAGTAGGACTCCAAGTGAGGAGGTGATGGTCTCGGGAGTGGAAATGCAAGTGTGGTAGCTGATGAGAAGGATGGCAGAGGGCAAGAGTGAGACAGGACACTGAACAATGAATGTATAGCAGTAGAGTGTAGAGAGAGAGAGGGATAGGGGAATTGCAGTGAAATGAGGAGACTGGCTGGTGGAGAGATGAGGAGAGACATGAAGGGCCTTACAGTGGGTGAGGGCCGAGAGAAGGTGGGCACGAGAGGAAGACAGACACAGAAACACATGATTAGAAAGCAGCATGGTCAGAGAGCCTGGAAGCCACATAGATGTAAAGTAGCACATGTTTGGGGAGAGGAAGGACAAAAGTAGGTGATGGGGAAGGGCAGACTGGAAAACAAAGGCCACCTGTGAAAGGTTAATCAGCAGCTTTACTTTACAGGAACAACATGCAGAAACCACCAGGCCATGTAAACTAAAAAGGAAGCCATGTCCACAACATCCCTGCAGATAAGTGCCTCTAACCACATCCCCATACCCCTGCAACACCACCCCCATTGGACACTTCTGTACATGGACATGAGGACAATATGCAGCTGCTCAATCACCCTCCAACAGACCATACACCCTGGATGTGACTGTCCCAGTACGTGTGCGTGGATCACAGAATTCACTTGCAACACCTACAGGGACAACAGATGAACCGAAGGTAGGGGAGTGGACAATGTACCATATGCATGTGGACAAACATACATCTGCACTGACATTTACCGTGACTCAAGCATAACACCCCCAGAAAGAGATTTTGTGAGAATGCATACAAATAATGTGATGACGACCAATACATATATAACATGAGAGTCTATGCTCATATTTGTGAAAGGAGGGACAGTGCCTGCTAGAAGCATGGGGACTAGAGAGGTGAAAAGATGCAGGTCGGACCCCCCATGGAGCGCAGTCACTGGATGAATCAGGATCACGGTAACAATATGCAACATGTTATGTCACCAGTCACAATAGAAAATCATGCATTCAGCACATATGTGGAAAAAGTCCATCACTCCATTGCTACCTGCGCATGTTATCCTGTTGTTCTAAAGGCAACCGTGGCAGCTGACACCACTGTGCATGACTGCATCTTCAGTACTGCACTCACCAATCTTTTGAGAGGGCAACAGCACATCTCTCAAGGAAAACAAGAAAAAACCCCAGAAAAGTCAACCTTATAGGGGATAAAAAAACAACACATTCCTCCATCCTGGACAGGAGTATAATAAAGTAAAAACTGTTGCTCCATCCCCATCAGGGGGTCATAAAAAATAAAAAAACAGACCACACCGGTCAGGTGAAAAAAAAGAAAAAGGCCATCACGGACTGTGGAAAAAAAATGTCCACACAGCAGGGGGGAAAAGGAGGTTGCATGTCCAAATACACATGAATGGACAGGGAACACAAATAATAATAACAAAAATCCCTCCATGGGTCTATGAACATCAGGGCAATGGTGGCTGAGGAGGCGTGGGTGTGCTGGTCCCCCATCCTGTGATTGATCTGCGGGTGGTTATGGTGGTGGATCCAATCCACGCAGTGCCAAGGCCTGGTCTTCATTGGCCAGGGCCAGCCGTGACACTGAAGCATGCACCAGCATCCCAATGGCGTCGAGGTCATGATGCACATCCTCAGGAATGACTACAGAGTCTGTATGCGTGCTCACTCGTGATGCACTGAGTTGCTGGGACAGTGTCTTCCTCAAGGCATCCATCTCCTCGTGGAGCTGTGTCCTTGTAGCTGAGAGTTCATCATGCAGTGCAGTCCTCAAGCTCTCTATCTCACAGCAATTCGATCTGCGAGATGCCAACATCTCATGCCTCAGGGTCTTTCTATGTGCCCTAGCATTTGTATGCAGGAACTCCTGCAGACACCTCAGATCAGCCCGTCGCCCCTTGATTTTGGCCTCCATGCCCAGTCTGTGGGAGCGGCTTGAGGAGTGCATGATCTGCAGCTGTTGCACATCCTGGGCCGCGCTGGTGGGGTCACGTTCTTGCCAGTTGATCCATGCCCTCTCCAATTCTGTCAAAAACATTGCTTTGCCAGGTGGCATTACGCAACATTTGTTGCTCACATACTGTCTCTCCAGCCTGCACACGTCCACCATGTATGCAGGGCCCATGGCTGTGTAATGCAAAGGACCTGGCCGGTTGCTCGCTTGCTGTGGTACCCTAGGGTTGGCTGCAGGTTTGCAACCCTCCATTAGGCATCCACCCGAGAACCTGACACCAACTCATGGGAGGGTGGCCTTGCAGCCGTAGCCATTGTGGATGTTGGACCTGCCACTGACTGGTCTTGTGAAGCCAGCTGCACCAACACAGAACCAAAAGCCCCATCGGACCTGCCCTATGGGGCACTCACCTTCTCCCTCAGCGAGTCCTCCATGTCTGATTCTGCATCCAAATCAGTAGAGTCAGAAGAATTGAAAGAGGCCTTGGCATAGCTGATAATGGCCTGTCGCATGTGTGGGGTTTCAAATTGCACTGCACCACGGGCTTGACTGGTGGAAAGACTTACCACATTCTCTTCTTCCTCCTCCTCCGTCCTCCTCCCCCTCTGAATTTGATTTGATTTGATTTGATTTATTGATTTATAGAACACTTTACACCAAGGCGCTGTACAGTGGAACAACATAATACAAACAACATCAACAAAATAACAGTGGAAGCAAAATTACATCATGAATCATTCGAATCCACTGAATCCACTGCATCACACCTGCACATGGACAGAGATTGACATTTGTAGTCATGTGTGTCCTGACAAACATGCACCTGTGCTTCAAAGGGCAGGCAGACTCAAAATGGCAGGATACCCATGCATCTGACATCGTGACTTGGAACACTGGGTGCTGTAAGTTGCGGATGTATTCCATTTGCTGACATGCAGCACCACCCCACCCCTGGTCCAGTCCATGCCGCTAGTGTTAATGTTAATGTTAAAGGACATTTGCACCGTGCACTATCACCACCGGAGTGGTCCCCTGGCACTCTGGCGGCTCTGAAAGAGGAAGGAGGGGCTGAGTTAGTGGGAGGAAGCTGGAAAAGTGCAAGAGCGCAGTGATGTGCTGTGGGCAGCCTCAGCCCGGTGGGTCCGTTGTCTGGGCCTGGGGTGTTTGTGGCCGGTAGTCGTCGTGTGCTGTTGTGCAAGTCTATGTGTGTTTTTTGTTTTGTTGTTGCAATGTAGTGAAGTTTGTGCGGTTTTTTGTGCTGTAGGTCTCTGGTTGTGTTTGGTTTGGAGTTTGAGGGGTGTATGCAGAAGGGGAAATTGTTAGTGGAATTGGTTAGTTGGCCTCTCTATCCTCAATTGAGGCGCTAGGCTTTTTTTCTCCCCAGGTGATGTGTGGGGGGCAACCCTGCGCCTCTCTCCTGATCTGTGCCCATTCGGCATTCAAGGTCCCTTTCACAACTGACCCCAACCTCCACCAGCCTCCCTCACAACCCTATCTGTCCTCCCTTCTCACTCATAAGGCCAGTGGACCAGCCCATGTCCACAACTCAGCTAGTGCCCCCAGGTGCTAGAATGCTTGTTTCTATGTATTTTCGGATCTCTTCATCTGTCAGCTCTTTCAGTCCAAACCCAGACTCAACATCGATCATGATCTTCATTCCTACTGCTTTCTTTGCGGTCTTCTTACACTGTGTGATTATTATCCTGATCACACAGAATCCAAACATGATCATAACCAGTAGTGCTCCAAGAAACTTGAAAATATTCGCCATCCATTGTTGAACCCACGAGAAGATCGATGCAAACCAGCTGTCATCTGCAACGTCTTGTGTCTCATCTTCCATCTTGATATGCAAGTTTGTTAGCAATGTTATGGCCTCTGTAAAGGTCTCATTCTCCTCATCGTGAGAATGTATGAATGTGTAACATGATTTCCCAATTTTGGCAAAAACACCTCCATCCATTGATGTAATCATGTCCAGGACATACCTATTCTGGAGAGTCATCAGTCTTCTGGCTCTCAATTATTCCTTGGTTGCGTTGAATCCCTTTATGGTAGTTTTGATTGTCTACAGGAGCTCCCATTGAGTGATTTGCAACCACTTTGCATTCGCCATCATCTGGATCCCTGGCATAATGATAGTCCTGAATCAGAGGGGTAGCAAGGATTGGATAGCAAATGGGGCCTGAAGCTAATGTAGTTGGGCCCACTGCACGGACAAAAATATCTGTAACTGCCCACGTAGCATTGCTGAGTGGGCATTTACAGATTGTGGGTGGGCCTTGTCCCTCAGGCCCTACCCTGCCTACGCCTCTGCTCTCACCCCCAGGGCAAAGAGTGGGAAAGGCTTGCTACAGCAAGAGTCTTTCAAATATTGCACCTTTTCGAGCAGCGTGTTTACATTTAAAAATCATGAACAAGCAGCAATAAGAAAGCATACAGTAGCAGAGGACAGAAGACGGCCCTGCGCATATCAATACACCCCAATGACAAAGTCAAAGATTTGACTGACCTGCTTAGCTATTAGTGGCTCACACCTCACAATGATTATCATCTCTCCGTGAACCAAAACATCCTCTGAATTGGGGTGAAAGATAGATCTAATGTGCCAAAGGAAGGCAACATAGAAATTCAGGTTCCTGCTCTCAGAGGAAGGAGGGTCGACAGCCCAATGGGTTAATGCACCTACTGCAGCCTCCTATGTGTCGCCTGCAGGCGACACATTCAGTTGCCGGTGAGATGCTGATACAGGTTTGCTTGCTATGCAGGGGCCGGTGGTCACCTCACAGCACCTCGAGAAGGTGTCCTGTTTGAATCCAAGTGTAATTATCTTCTAAAACATGACCCGTAGATTACACTTTTTCGCTTGTTTTTTCCAGTCATTTGGGGCCAGAGAGACAAACTTTTGTTTGGGTGTGTTACCAAGGCCAGAGTGCAGAAATCAAAGGCACAAGTGTTAGTGGGAATGCAGGTAATTAAGGGGTATTAGCTGTTGGCTGATCGTGCAGGGCAAATCATACCATTTTCCAATAAAAGACCTTTTTTTTTAAAACATGCCCAGGAGATTCTGGATATTGGATTAGATCTCAGGTCTTCAGCATTCAAAGACCAAGCACTTACCACTTGAGCCACTTGTGGCTGTGCTTCTGAGAGCAGCTTTTGGACGTATATAGCTTTCTTCTGCATGACCTTGTGAGCATACCCATTTGCATTGTGAAACATGCTCACTGAAGCCAAAGAGCATCTGGCTCCCCGCGCCACCCACGGCACCAAATACCAGCTAACGCCAGTGGCCTGGAGGTAAAGTGCTTGCGTTACAGTGCTGGGGGTCTGGGTTCGATTCCTCCTTTTGGCACATAACAGAATAGTTGGGGAACCTCCTTGTACATTTGCGGGTACCCACACTCGTTCTAAAAGGTTCAGTGGTTATGAAAAGAGTTCCCTGGTAAAGAGAGGGTGGAAGAAAGCGGTGAGGAAGTGCAAGAGGAGGCAGGGCAGGCTAAAGGGGGAGTAAGGGCAGGATGAATGGGTCCCTGTGGAGGAGATGCTGGATCTATTGGTGTTTATGCATTGTGTGGCTATTGTTTTAGATACGTGGGTTTATGTATTATTAACATTTGTCTACACCAGGGAACTATGCACTTTCCATTTACTGCAGCAGCACTGGCAGGACACCATCTAAACTGGCAGTATGTGCATGCACAATATGTGATTAACTGGGGGACGTTTCAAACTGGCATCTGACACATTGCAATGTTTTAAATGTTCCCTTAAAAACAAGCTTCTGAGTCTTAGCACAATTTTATCTAATTTCTTTAGAAAAAATGGTGTGTAAAATCCAGCATTTTATCTCTTTATTAAAAAATCTTTTCAGGAGGGGGATACTCAAGACCCCAGGCTTGTTTGTCCGTATGGCCCAATTCGTGCAAAATATTTACATCCTACCATTTTAAAAATTCGCCAGCCACAACTGTGTCATGTCTCTGCAGGATGTGCAGTCATTGCGCATGCTATTGATCATGACTACACTCTCATCCAAAATCAACACCGTAAGCAGGTGCCAATGGCAAATACGTGGCCAGCATACACTTATACCCTATGCATGCACTTACACCCTATGCATGCATACATACCCTATGCATGCACTTATACCCTATGCATGCACTTTTATGTTATGTTATTTGGCATTTATATAGCGCCCTATATATCATTGGTAGGACCTCAAAGCGCTGGTAGGTTGAACGTCCTCGGGGACCGTAGTCCAGGTCAGTTGAAAGAGTATGGTGTCGAAGAGTGCTTGGGTGCACCAGTTAAGTGTGCAGCTGATGCAATTGCCTGATGGTAGCTGCATCATAGCATTAGGTGTGGTGGTATCGGTATTGGTACAATGTGTGCAATCTCACGGGTGGACACCAAGACTGGCTGCGTTAGGCCTGAGGGACGCTTATGTGTGCAGCTAGGCCGGTTCTTCCTGGGGTATAGCTGTGTTTTATTAGAATGATGAGGTGTTCATGGGATAGTGTTCGTATGTGAGCAGCTAGGCCGAATTGATCGAGGGGTGTAGCTGCACTCTAATTGTGTAATGGTGTAGAGTAGAGAGTAAGCATATGATATGATGGTTCATCCGCACAGTGCCCACACACAATGTGCTTAAAAAGCGCTCGACTACAAGGGAGGGAACAAGGGAAAATGTAATGACTCTCAACAGTCCATGAACAACAAGAATGCAAAGACTAGCTACTGGACTCGGCTTAGCGATATCCAGACAGTACAAGTGCCAAGACACAGACAGGAGGGAATGGTACAAGAGGCCCAGAAGGGCTGGGGGGCACACAGTGACATTGCGGGGGACAATGGGGGTTGGGAGCACAGAGAGACATCACAGGGGACCAGCAGGCGGGGGTACGCAGCAGCAGCATGGGGGCCAGAGGGGCTGGGGGCATGGCGAGACATCACAGGGAGGCAGAGGGGCTGGGGGTACACAGCAACAGCAAGGGGCCAGAGGGACTGTTGTCACAGAGAGACATCACGGGAAACCAGAGGCTGGGGACATCAAGGCAGATCGGGGAGCTGGGGGCAACAGCAACAACACAGGAAACGAGAGGGGCACGAGCACACAGTGATGTTTTAGGGACTGGCGGCAGCGGCACACAGTGACATCATGGGGTACCAAGGGGTGGGGCATACAGCTACATCACGGGGATAGGGGGTTGGGGCGCAGCGACGACAGGGGGAACCAGAGGGTCTGGGCACACAGTGAAACATGGGAAGCCAGAGGTTGGGGGCGCATTTAGCGACATCACGGAGACATGGGGGGATGGGGCTGGAGGGTACAAAGATAAAACAAGGGAGCAGGTTAGGGGCGGGGCACAGCGACATCACGGGGTCGAGCTGGCACGTGGGTATGTGGCAATATCACGGTTGAGGAGAGAGGGGTAGGGGCACTCAGTGACATTATTGTGCACCACAGGGGGGATATAGCATCTTCACAGGCACCAGAGGGGCAGGGTTGTATTACGAAAGGTTGTGGTTGGCATTACAGAAAGAGCCACGTTTTTAGAGCTTTACTGAATGTCATATAGTCTTGGGTGTGTCGATTATGAGGCGGAAGTGACTTCCACAGAGTCGGGTCCAAGGTTGAGAAAGCGGATCCTCCGACCCTGACAGAGTTAGAGATTGGAATCATTAAAAGGAGGGCAGTGTTTGATCTTAGGGTGTGGGATGGGAGGTATGGTTTTATCTTTTCTTGCAGTTATATTGGGCCGGTCTTGTGCACTGCACGGTGAGTGATGCACAGGGTCTTTAAGGTGGCTCTTCGTCCAACAGGGAGCCAGGGGAGGATTCGGAGAGCTGGGAAGATGTGGTCTCTTGGACATAGGGCAAGGAACAGTTTAGCAGCAGCGTTTTGCACTCTTTGGAGTTTTTTAAGATGGTATACCAGGGCTCCTAGGTAAAGGGAGTTGGCAAAGTCCAGTCTCAACATCACAATAGACTTAACTGCAGCAAGTCTGTTTGGGAAGGAGGTGTAGGGAAATATGCGTCTTAGAGGTTTGAGATGGTAGTGACAACATTTTGACACATTATTGATCTGACGGGAGAGGGTTAGGTCAGAGTCCATTGTGCAGCCAAGGTGTTTTACTGTGTCGGGGGGGGTGAGCCCAGGGTCAGGGGCCATGGGAGCGAAGGAGGTAGAACGGCAGTGTTGCCGCACATCATGATTTCAGTTTTACTGGGGTTTAGGAGGAGGTGGTTTATTGCCTTCCATCGTTCAATATCTTGAAGACAGGCTTCGAAGTCAGGCTGGGGGCTGGTGCCTGAATTGTGAATTCTTAGGATGATTTGGGTATCGTCAGCGTAGTTGTAGCACAAGCTGTTGTGCATGTGGATGATTCTGGGAAGGGTGGACATATAGAGGTTGAACAGGAGAGCACATAGGCATGCGCGTTGCAGGACTCAAGTGTTAACCGAGCGAGCAGCTGAGACGCATGGGGAGAGGAGGGTTATTTGCTTCCTGTTGCTGAGGAAGGAGGCTATCCACTTGAGAGCAGTGCCACGGATCCCAAGGGAGTAGAGGCGGTCAAGGAGGATTGAGTGGTTAACCGTGTCAAAGGCTTGCGGGAGATCGAGGAGAATTAGTGCAGGGCATTCTTGTGAGTCTGAAGTGACCTTAAGATCATCCCAGATCGAGGTTAGAGTGGTTTCAGTTCCATGTCATGGTCTGAAGCCTGATTGTGAGGGGTGGAGGAGGTTGTTGGATTCTACAAAAGCGTTGAGCTGGGAATATGCTGTTCAGTCAATGAGTTTCGCAAGGAATATAGTGTTAGAGATGGGTCTGTAGTTTTTGGAGTCAAGGGAGTTGAGGGATGGCCTTTTACGAAGAGGCATGACATGCACAGTTTTGAAGGCATCGGGAAGACACCAGAGATGAGGGAGCCATTTAGTATGGCTCTTGCATATTCTCCTGCGCAGACAAAAAATATTTCTTTTAGGACAGGAGCGGGGCAGGGGTCGAGGGGTGGCCTGGACGGTTTGCTGGCAGACAGTAGGTCACAAAACTTGTCTCTGGAGATGGGTTTGAAGGAGTCGAAAGTGGGGGAATTGGGCGTCGGGGTGATGGAGTGGGCAGGGGACGGATGTGGAAGCGGGGGAGGAGGGACAGTTTGTTGTTAAGGGAGGTCATCCTGTCAGGAGCAGTGGTGTAGAAGTGTAGAGAGAGGGAGTTGCTGAGATCGGTTTTAGATGATCGCCATTTGCGTTCCAGAGAGTGTTTTTTGGCGTTCCTCGGGTGAGATGTGAAACATTTGGGGGATGATCCATGGTGTGAGGAAATGGGGCACGAGGGCGTGAGCGGAATTAGTGAGTCATTGAGCCAAGAGTCAAAAGAGTTGATGGTTAAGGCACTGTCTGGGGGTGGGGGGCATTGTAGGGGAACTAAGAAGTAGGGCTTCAGAAAGGTCAGGAAGGATCTCACTTTGTTCCAGAATTTTAGGTCGTGGCGGAGTGTTAGTTGGGCTGTAGGAGGAGGGGGAGGGGTGTGGACAGAGAACAGGATGGCAAAGTGGTCGGTCCAGATGAGTGGTTTGGGGTGGGATATATAAATCAGGTAATGGAGCTGGAAATTGCATCAAGGGTGTGCCCCCTTCAGTGGGTTGGACCAGTTGTATGATAGGTGAGGTTGAGTGCATCAAGACTGTCGACTTGTGGATGTGTCATGGGGTTGGTGGGAATGTCCAACCAGATATTGAAATATCCAAGGAGTGTGAGAGAAAGGTGATTTATTTGAATGGTGGCTACAGAGTCACAGAGGTTGTTGGTGAAATGTCTGTCATAACCCGGGGGTTTGCAGATGAGTAGGAATCTGTGGGAGAAGGTTGGAGGTAGTGAGAGTTTAACTAGAAGGGATTCACATGAGAGAATGCATGTCTGAATTTCAACGAGTGAGACCGAGAAACGAGAATTGAAGGAGACTACCACTCTGCCTCCTCTGGTGGATCTATTATGGGGGATGAGCGAGTAGTCGGGCGGAAGGCTTCATGTGCAACAGGGGCAAAGTTGTCAGAGAACCAGGTTTCAGTGATGAAGATGAGGTCGGGCTTGACAGGAGGTCAAAGATGCTGTGTCTGTTTCTTGCCACAGAGCGGCATTAAAAAGGATGCACTTGACTTTGTGAGGGGGTGAGGTTTTAGAGGAGGTTATCGGAGTGGGGGATGAGGATCTTGGAACATTGGAAGGGGGGTGTGTGAGGGTGGAACATTCAAGGTCGGCGAGATAGGGAGAGGAGTGTTAGGGGGCGGGCAGGGTGCCAGTGGGTTTTGAGAGATGGGAGATGGGATTACGTTGATGGGGGTTGGGAAGAGTAGGCGGGTGGAGGAGGATATGTGGCGGGTGTGGGCGGTGTCGAGTGGGGAGTAGAGGGTCAAGGAAGAGGACCGGTTTCATTTTCTGGATTTCGTGTGTTTTGGTGCTATAGGGCTGTTAGAGAGGGTAGGGGGTTCAGAGGGGGAGGAAGATGACACTACTGTTCTTGAGAGGGCAAGACACGCTGCTTTCAGAGAGGGGAAGGGATATGAAGGCAGTGGTTGTTGGCGGCGGTCGAGAAGCGGTTAAGGGGGGCAGGTGGTGGGGGTAGGTGAGTTCTCTGAAGGCTTAAGGGGGAGGGACTGGGGGGCTAGGGGAGCGGAAGAGTGGATGCGATGTTCCTTGGAAGGAGCGACAAAGGAGTGGAGGAAGGGGTGGATTTGCACTCTTGGGAGCGCCAGAGGGCTCCCCTAGCTTGGGGGTTTGATAGGGGTCATGGTGTCTTGGCGTGGGGTATCGAGGAGTTCTCGATAGGTGTCAAAGGGAGGGACTGATTCACACTGTTTGGAGAGCCAGAGGGCTCCCCTGGCTTGGGAGTTTGATATGGGGCGTGGTGTCTTGGCATAGGGAAACAGGGAGTTCTCAATAGGTGTCAAAGGGAGGAGCAAGACGATGATTTTTGGGGTATCGCTTCTGAGGATAGAGGTGATTAGTGCACCAGAGTGCACCTCTGATTTTAGAGTGGTATGCAGGGTGGTGGTAGGAGAGTGTTCAAGCTGTGTCAGGGTGTAATGAAGTGCGAGGGTAGGTGACAAGGGTTGAGTTCAGGGAGGGTTGGGGGTATGAAGGAGGGTGCTAGAATACAGGTCGGGTGTCACGAGGGGTGAGCGATGAGGGGGGGTGGTAATGGGGGAGGCAATGGATCGGAACGCATGGAAGAAGGGGATTCTTGTGAGCAGGGGTCTGCATCCAGTGATCGGGAAAACTGGGAAATGAAGAACTAGTAGTAGAAGATGTGGGCCCCGGAAGTACAACCTGTGACTTGGATCTGGAGACCGTGGCAGTGGGAGAAGGCTAGAGAGTTTGGGTAGGGAGGAGGTCTAGATGAAGAAGTGGCGCCTAGAACTTAAGCAAGTAAATTTCAGTACTATCTCAGGTGGCACTAGTAGTTGTAGGGGAAGCGGGAAAGCGATTGAATTCTGTAGCGTAGGTAAGTAAATCACAGTGCCACCTCAGGGGTGTTTTCAGGGTCAGAAACAGTGCAAATGAAGCAGGCTAAACCTGTGTAATTATCCTGTTTGGGACTGGGAGAATACAACACAGTAATATCTACAAATCCAAGGGCCACTATCTAGATGTGAAACAGGTTAGCAGAATAATTTCTCATTGTTAGCAACCAATCGAATACAACATAGCAATATTTTGATGCATTATTAAGATGCAAAAGCAGGCTAACAGGGAACATTTTTAAGTATATGCGACAGGCAGAAGACAACACAGCAATGGTTTGGGCGTACTATCTAGATGTGAGACACAATATCATGAACAATTCTAAATGTGTTGGACTGGAAGAATATAACACAGCAGTATTTTAGGGGCACAATCTAGATGCAAAACAGGATAACAGGAGCCATTTCTAAGTGTTTGAGACTGGCAGAATACAACACAGCAGTATCGAAGAAATGTGAGTGTTTGAGACTGGCAGAATACAACACAGCAGTATCTAAGGCGCAGTATCTAGATGCGAAAAAGGCTAACAATTCTAAGTGTGTGGGACACGCAGAATACAGCACAGCAATATCTTAGGTGCAATATCTAGATGCGAAACAGGCTAACAGCAGCAGTTTCTAAGTGTTTGAGCCTGGCAGAATAAAAAAACACCAGTATGTAAGGCACACTATCTAGGTGTGAAACGGGCTAACAGGAGCAATTTCTAAGTGTTTGAGACTGGCAGATTACAATACAGCAGTATCTAGGATGTGAGGTGCACTATCTAGATGGGGAAGAGGCTAACAGCAGCAGTTTCTAAGTGTTTGAGACTGGCAGAATACAACACAGCAGCATCTAAGGATGTGAGGTGCACTATCTAGATGCGGAAGAGGCTAACAGCAGCAGTTTCTAAGTGTTTGAGACTGGCAGAATACAACACAGCAGTATCTAAGGATGTGAGGTGCACTATCTAGATGCGGAACAGGCTAACAGCAGCAGTTTCTAAGTGTTTGAGACTGGCAGAATACAACACAGCAGCATCTAAGGATGTGAGGTGCACTATCTAGATGCGGAACAGGCTAACAGAAGCAGTTTCTAAGTGTTTGAGACTGGCAGAATACAACACAGCAGTATCAAAGAAATGTGAGTGTTTGAGACTGGCAGAATACAACACAGCAGTATCTAAGGCGCACTATCTAGATGCGAAACAGGCTAACAATTCTAATTGTGTGGGACACGCAGAATACAGCACAGCAATATCTTAGATGCACTATCTAGATGCGAAACAGGCTAACAGCAGCAGTTTCTAAGTGTTTGAGCCTGGCAGAATACAACACACCAGTATCTAAGGCACACTATCTAGATGTGAAACAGGCTAACAGGAGCAATTTCTAAGTGCTTGAGACTGGCAGAATACAACACAGCAGTATCTAAGGCGCACTATCTAGATGCGAAACAGGCTAACAATTCTAAGTGTGTGGGACACGCAGAATACAGCACAGCAATATCTTAGGTGCACTATCTAGATGCGAAACAGGCTAATAGCAGCAGTTTCTAATTGTTTGAGCCTGGCAGAATACAACACACCAGTATGTAAGGCACACTATCTAGATGTGAAACAGGCTAACAGGAGCAATTTCTAAGTGTTTGAGACTGGCAGAATACAACACAGCAGTATCTAGGATGTGAGGTGCACTATCTAGATGCGGAAGAGGCTAACAGCAGCAGTTTCTAAGTGTTTGAGACTGGCAGAATACAACACAGCGTATCTAAGGATGTGAGGTGCACTATCTAGATGCGGAACAGGCTAACAGCAGCAGTTTCTAAGTGTTTGAGACGGGCAGAATACAAAACAGCAGTAGCTAGGATGTGAGGTGCATTATCTAGATGCGGAAGAGGCTAACAGCAGCAGTTTCTAAGTGTTTGAGACTGGCAGAATACAACACAGCAGTATCTAAGGATGTGAGGTGCACTATCTAGATGCAGAACAGGCTAACAGCAGCAGTTTCTAAGTGTTTGAGCCTGACAGAATACAACACAGCAGTATCTAAGGATGTGAGGTGCACTATCTAGATGCAGAACAGGCTAACAGCAGCAGTTTCTAAGTGTTTGAGCCTGGCAGAATACAACACAGCAGTATGTAAGGCACACTATCTAGATGTGAAACAGGCTAACAGTTCTAGGTGTGTGGGACACGCAGAATACAACACAGCAGTATCCAAGGTGCACGATCTAGATGCGGAACAGGCTAAGAGGAGCAATTCCCAAGTGTTTGAGACTGGCATAATACAACACAGCAGTATCTAGGATGAGAGGTGCACTATCTAGATGTCTAACAGGCTAACGGGAGCAATTTCTAAGAATATTCTAAGAATAATTTAATTCTCACAGAATATAAACAGCAGCATCTTAGACGCACTATCTAGATGAGAAAAAGGCTAACAATTCTAAGTGTGTGGAACACGCAGAATACAACACATCAGTATCTAAGGCGCACTATCTAGATGTGGGACAGGCTAACAGAGGCAATTTCTAAGTTTTTGAGACTGGCAGAATACAACACAGCAGTATCTAGGATGAGAGGTGCACTATATAGATGTCAAACAGGCTGACAGGAGCAATTTCTAAGAATATTCTAAGAATAATTTAATTCTTGCAGATTATAAACAGCAATATTTTAAACTAGAAGCGAAACAGGCTAACAATTTTAAGTGATTGAGACTTGCAGAATACAACACAGCGGTATCTAATACGCACTATCTAGATTTGAAACACGCTAACTGGAGCATTTCTCAGTGTTTGGGACTGGTAGAATACGCAATATTATCAGTCTGAGACGCTCAATAAGGGGTGACATAGGCTAACATTTACAGTGGATGGATAATGTGTAATGTGGTAGGGCTTCCCAGATAGAGTAGTTGCTCTATCCCCACCGTACCCTATGCATGCATGTTTGCACTTATACCCTATGCATTCACTTATACCCTATGCATGCATGTATGCCCTCATACCCCATGCATGCACGTATGCCCTATGCATGCATGTATGCACATATACCCTATGCATGAATTTATACCCTATGCATGCACATATAGCCTATTCATGCACTTACAACATATGCATGCCCGTATACCCTATGCATGCACTTATGCCCTATGCATGGATGTATGCACTTATACCCTATGCATGGATGTATACCCTATGCATGTACACCCTATGCATGCATGTATGCACTTGTACCCTTTGCATGCACTTATACCCTATGCATGCACTTATGCCCCATGCATGCACTGATCCCCTTTTTAGTGAGTTATTTGTGCATGAAAAAGGAGATATATGAACGTCAGTGGAAACAGCAGAGAGAACAATAGTAGGTAATGTTTTGCAATACCAACTCAGGAGAGTGAATAGGGAACATTGAAGAAGGTGAAGGCACCAAGAAGTCAGTGGAAGTACCAGTTCTGCAACATGATTTCAACAAAGGGGAGTTACACAAAGAAGTGCTACCTGATCCCTCAAGGGCTTGGACCGGCTGCACGGCACCACCCTGCCGACCTGACAGTGCCACTGATAGGCATTTCAGGACCTACGCGTTTCGAGCCGCATGCCACTGAAAAAAGTGACTGATAGTGCCATTCTGCCCAGACGCCTCAGCAAAGGGAGGCTTGACAAAGGAAATCCGCTCTTTGCCTCTTTGTCAAGCTTATCCTAGGCCACTCTCTCTTGCTCCTCTGATACTCCTTCCGTTGACTGAGGTCTGCCACATCTTCATTCGTACCCCTTCACACCGTTCTCCTGGTCTTCCTCCCTTCTCCAGGTCTGGCTCCACCACTGACTAATCTCACCTGATCCGCCTCCTAGGTCTACCATACTGCCTCTCTGGGGCGTGCACACCGTTCCTTATTGGCACGATTGCTGCCGATGACTCTTTGACCCCGCCCTTCCATTCCTGCCTTCTTTCCCATTATCCTTGCACTTCATCTTCACTTGAAGTCCACCCATTAACCTCCCTAGCAGTCTCATCCTCCGTCTGCCGTTTCCTTCCTCCTGTTTTATTGGGCTCCCTTTCAGGGGAATTCTAATGTCTTTTCTCACCTCTCCTTCTTCCTCCCCATACACCTTCCATTCAATGCTGTGTCCATCTGCTAAACTCTCTCCCTCTGTAACTTCCCCTGTACTTATTGTTCCACAAAAGCCACTTCTCTCCATCTCATTCCCCACTGCCTCTATCTTACTCTTGCCCGTCTGTTTCTGTTCCCTTCCCCTTTCTCTTCTTAACATTTACGTCCTCACGGCAACTTCCTGGCTCCCCATTTATTTTCTTTTTCTCCTGTTCACCTCTCCCTCCGCCCTCTGCTACATTACTTCTCACGGCAGAAACCATGCAGTCTTGCCCCTGCCTGCCTCCTGCTTTACTCCCTGTTGCCCTCTATTGACACGTGTCTCCTCCTCCTTTGTTCATGTTACATCTGCTTCCTACCTTCACCTTTTCTGCTCCGGTGACGTCCATCTTTTCTCCTTACTAACGCCCTCTTGTCAAATCTTCCCGGTCCTTGCCCGCATTGCAAGCTCTCAGCCCTAAACTTAACTTGCCCCATTTCCACCAGCCCCCTCATGAGTTCTCCATTCCTGTGACTCATCCAGCTCCTTCCATTCATCTTTTTTCAGCCAGTATTTCCTTTCTTTTACTGACCCTCTTTTTCCTGAATCCAACTGCTCCCTCCTCCACCCTTCTTGTATGTAGCTTTCTCTACTCCTCTCAACCTTCAGCACCGCGCAACTCTTTCTCTGGTATGCCCTGTTTTTTCCCGCTGACCACTGCTCCTTCATATTCCAGGTACTACTGGCTACTGCCTCCCAATTCTTCTCACCTGTCTCCGTGTTACTTCCCCTTCCCGCTGGCCTCATCCTTCTGGTATTTGTATTTGTTTATTATTTATATCGCGCACTGAACCCTCAGGTAACTGGGCGCTGTTTCGTTATTGCTACCCACTATCTTTCCAGACCTGCCTATACGGTCGTTTCCTTCCTACTGCTCCCCCCTTCTTTCCCTTCTGCCAGTCACCTCTTCCTTGTCATGTTCTGCAGGCTTCTTGATATTTACACTGCACCTCATCTTAACTGCCCCCGTCCACTTATCGGCATGCTTGACCACCACAGCTTTCCTTTTGACTTACTCTCTTTCGCCGGCACACTCGAAGACTCTCGCCTGCGGCACACCTCACCTCACCATTCACTCCTGTTCTCTCCTCTGGCTCACCTCCTTTTGACTGCTTGCTCTCCCAACACTGAATTGGATTTCTTTTGTATTGCAATTATTGGGAAAACATGATGCATGTTTTTCAAGCAGAAACATATTCAAAAGCAGTAAAAGTCAGCGGGGCAATCCTGATGCAGGAGTGAGAGATGGAAGCAGGCTTGTGGGTATGTTATGTTAGCTGCATTCGTAAAACGCGCATTCGCCCAAGCATCTTGGCGCTAGAAGGAAGTAGCCCATGATTAGGAGACTGATTGACATAACAGAACAAGTAATTTTTGAGTCAGCGCTGGAAGACAAAAAAGATTGTGAAACGGAGCGGCAGAGGTACAGAATTCCACAGTTTGGTGGCTGTTAATGAGAAGGAATGGCCCCCTACCCTCTAAAAGTGGTAGCGAGGAATCAGGAGAAGACATGCATCCTTAGAGCGAAGCACACGAGACGGTAAGTAAGGCTGGAATTTTTCCTGCAGGTACTCCGCTCCCGTGCCACAGAAGGCACGATGAACTATGACAAGTGATTTGAACTGCACACGTTGAAGAAAAGGGAGCCAATGGAGTGAGCAAATAATTGGTGATATGTGAGAGCCGTAGAGATTGCCTGTACAGACCCGCGCCACATAGTTCTGAAGGAGCTGTAAACGATGGAGTAGATACAGGGGCTGGGCAAGGAAGAGAGTGTTGCAGTAGTCTAAACGACTAAGAACCAAAGAGGCCATTACCAAAGGCCTAAGCTGGGCTGGGAGGAACGGCGGAACTTTACATAGGACTCTGAGTTGGAAGAACCCAGCCCTGCAGATGGTGCTTTCCTGGGCACGGATAGACAGCGAGGAAAAGAACATGAAACTCAGATTCTTTACCTCAGACACAGTAATGGGGCAGGGACCCAGCTCTGCAGGCCAGAAAGCAGAGGACCAGGCTAGAGTGGGAGAGGAAGAGACAGAGACAGAGTTGGGACCATGAGGAGGGTACACCGTCAGAACCCCTGTTTTGTCCCCATTAAGTTTGATTGATGGGGAGAATGTTAAAGAAAGCAGTGACTGAACAACACATAGATCAAGATGATTATCAAAAAGGTTCGCAAATAAAGTATGGCAGAGAGCTGGGAGATCTAGGCTCAGGGAGGAGGACTAATGTGGGGGTGGGTAGAGAGAGTACCTTCAGTGTCCAGAATCTGCTTCATGTCACTCCCACTGTCCAGATCTGACCTTCTATTGCTCTCACTGCCCAGTTCTTTACCAGAGCCTGGTTCTCTCCCAGTGCCACTCGTACTGCCCAGGTTCTGCCCCACTGTCCCTCTCTCAGTTCCCAATGTCTGCCCCACGTGGCTCTCAGTGCCCAGCTCTAACCCATCACTGCTCTCACTGGCCAATTCTGCCACATTGTTGCTCTCAGTGTCCAGTCTGCCTCTAAGGTTAATACCACTGCCCCAGTTCTGCTCCCATTGGTGGGGCTCCACTTGCAACATCTGCATCCAACATTCTTCTGCAGCCGCTAGAGCCAGCCTGGCCCGAGTTTACACTCTTAGCCGTGGCACTTATTTCCGAGCCCTGGAACTTATTGTCTCAGACTCAGTGTCTTTACACTCTTAAGTGACTCGGGAGACTGCTGGCTGCAACGGTCACCTGCCCCAACCACTCAAGAAGCCAAAGCTTACAGGAAAGGTCACAGAATGTGCTTTCGGCGATCAGGATGTGCGGAGAGTTACCCTTTCGAGTTCAGCAGCACACTGAAAGAACCTTGCTTTTACCAAACTCCCTTTATTCCTGTCCCTCTTGAATGGATGTCTAATGGCTGTTTTTGCTAATCACATTTTTTATTTTGTATCACATTTATTTGCTGTATTTTATTTTTTAGAAAGCAGGACAGTGCTTAATTAGTGGGGGTGTTTGCCAGGGTTCAGCCCTGGCACTTATTTCCGGGCCCTGAAACTTATTGTCCCAGACTAAGTTCAATTAATATTTGGTGTTTTGGCAACTTTATTATTTTACTCTCAGTCCCCTAAGAAGCATCTATAAAAACAGAAAGAAAATGTTTGCAAGGATTGTGTTTAAAAACTCACTTAAACATTTGCCTGATATCAAGACACAACACGTATGTTATTTTATGTTATGTTGACTGGAATTTGTAAATCACACCGCTGCCCTAGTCAGTGCAATCCTCAACCCCAATGAGCCAGTGTGAGATGCAGCTTTAACCCCATACATGTTGACACTTAGGGGAGTAGCCATGGGTGGTGGCAACAGTGAGTGGAAAGCTACCCTCCCTGATGTGTCACGGCTTTGCTAGAAATTATTTGACCCCTGGCACTTATTCTTTTACAAATTAAGCACTTAGGAGTGACCCCCACATCCTCCCACATTGGCCCTATAGGCCTTCCACCCACCAATATTTCCTAACCCCAACTTAGCAGCTACATTTTTGGAGGAATATAATAAAGCAGACAAATTACAGACAAAATGATTCCATAGTTAAAAAAAAAGATCAGTAGACCCACTTACGCTCGAACTATAAAGATGGAACTGACCAGAGCATTTTCAGGGTTCAAACAATAAAATTGTTGGGCCTCTTACATCCTCGAATTTGATTTAATTCCTGCAGTCCCCGGTAAAAGGGTCAAAAATAACCTGCGGAGGGATTAGCGTCCACATCCACTGGCTAGCAGCTCAGAGGGAGTAAAACAGCCCAATGTGGAGAAAACAGAAAAAGAAAAATCATCATCTAGATAAAGGAAAAGAAAGAAAGGAGGAGAAGTCTGGGGATAGAATAAAAAGGCGAGAGGAAGAGAGAAGGAAAGTGAGATGAACAAAGAAAAAATGAAAGAAAGAAAAAAGTGCAAAGGAAAACATAAGATAGAAAGAAAAATATAGAAGAATCAAAGTAAGAAAATGATAATGTGAGAGAAAGAAAAATAACGGGCTGCACAAAAGAGCAAGACAGGTGTGATAATAGAAAGAAACATAATTACAACAACAAAAATAGGACAGATAACTAAAAACAGAAAAATTAAAGGATGGAAAGAAAGGAAAAGAAAAAGGGAAGACAGGGGTCAAAGAGAGATGAAAGAGGGCAAGGGGGACAAGAAAGAGAAACAAAGGTAAAGAGGTAAGAAGGACGGCAACAAAGGATGGGAAACAGGTGAAGAAGGGGACTTCGATATGAAGACTTGCAGGAAGGAGGGGACAAGAGAAAAAGAAGAGGAAGAAGAATCAAAGAAGATGATGGAATAGAAAGGACCAGGGCAGAAGAAGGAAGGGCAGAAAGTGGCTAAGAAGAGAAAAAGGTATGGAGGAGGAGAAGGAAGCATAACAAGATGAGGTGATCAACCGTAAGAATTAGAGGAAGAGGAAATCGAGTACAGAAAGAAACAGGAAAGTACTAAGGAGGAGCAGGTAAAAAGGTAATAAAGGAAGGAGATGGAATAAGGGATAGAACCAACAAAAGGGAGAGGTTCAAAGAGCGAAATAAAAAAGAATGACAGCAGGAGGGAGGTCGAGTTACAACAAACCATGGGATAGATGTATGTTAAATGAGGGCAGAAATGGAGGTGAGATGGGGTAGGGATCAGGAAAAAAGGCCAGATCTAGATGATGGTGGAAGAAACAGAGCTCTAGGGGACACTGGAAGATGGGGATGCTTTGATAACAGAGGATAGAACGGGAGGCACCCAGAGAAATGAGATGGAGAAGGCTGATTGGTCATAGATGATATCAGTGCATCGCAAATGAGCAGTAGGAAGAAGAGAAGGGTGAGTAGAAACAAGGGCTGGGAGAATGGCAGGACAATGAGAGTGAGAGAAAGACTGCACTCGTTCTGCGGCTCCTGCTCTCAGTATGGGAAGGAATCTTGTACTACTCAAGTTCATATGTTACACTTGTGTGTGTGAGAGAGAGAGAGAGAGAGAGAGAGAGGAAGAACGTTGACCATGTTCTACTCGTTGTGTGTATGGGGGTGGCTCATCTTTCTGCTAAAAGTGTTGTCTCTGAGAGTAGTGTCTACTGTTGCTACCCTTCCAGTGCTTAATTTGTAAAGAAAATAAGTGCCGGGGTTCAAATATTTTCTGACACGTCAGGCTGGGCAGTCCCCCGCCCACTGTTGCCACCACCCATGGCTGATCCCCATGTTGTCAAAATATATGGGGTTAAAGCTGCAACTCCTGCCGGCTTATTGTGGTTGATGGGTGTACTCTCTATGGCAGAAGTGTGATTTACAAATGCCATTCAACATACACATAAAATAACATACTTGTTGCGTCTTCACATGAAACCGATGTTTAAATGTGTCTTTAAACACAATTATTTACATGTTGCTCTGATTCTATAGGTGTTTGTTATGTGACTGTCAGTTGCAATAATAAAATTGCCAGAACACCACATGATATTGAAACTCAGCCTGAGACAATAAGTGCTGGGGCTCAGAAATAAGTGCCAGGGCTGAGCCCCCGACCAACACCCCCACAAATTACGCACTGTATCCTTCTCCTGCTATTTTGTAGACACATGCGCACTGTTGCTGCCAGTTCTGTTTGACAAGCTTCTGTTGCTTCTATCGGTATTGTACCTGTTATATTTTGAGGGACGCTTGCACTGTTGTGTACATTTATCAAAGAAGTGTTGTGTGTTGTAATGTTAACTTGTATTCTCTGGCAGAATGTAACGGGGGACTAAGCGTCTTTCCTTGTGCGTATCCCTTTTAACCATACTTTGTTATTCTCTCAGTTACTCAATATAAGCATTATATGCCATTTGCTTTTTCATTTATTTCCCACAATTTGATTTGCTATTACTGATAAAAAAAACCTTTTTGCGGAGGAGTTGCTTTGATTAAGGGTCTCGGAGCTGGTTTTCTGCTGCTAAGAGGTGTGTGGTTATACATCTGTCTTGTGATTAAAGAACGCGGTAATTGACGTGCTTAGAATTAACGCGGTAATTGACGTGCTTAGAATGAACGCAGTAATTGACTTGTTTCGAATTAATAGATCACCTCTTAAGAATATTGATGACGGTTTAAAAATGTAATGTTAGTGTAAGATTCACAATCGTTAATAGATTTTACAAGGGCTATTACTGTGTGATTGATCAATTAGTGGGTCTAATGTGTTGCCAACAGGAGTATTCTTTGTGTATATAGTGTTGCCCACAGCTGCTTGTTGAAAGACGGGTCCCCATTTTTTTGAAAAGTACACATTGTTTGACACCACGTAATTAACCTGCTGAAGTTGCAGGTGAGATCCTCTAATGCTGGCAGCTGACTCTGTGCATATTTATTATGTATTTGCATGTATGTATTATTATTATTATTATTATTATTATTATTATTATTATTATTATTATTATTAGTACATGTATAGCAGCGTGGAAAGCCCTCGAGCATCTAGGCACTAGTTCTAGACAGGATAAGATGGTGAATAGCTGGTAGGAGGTTTCAGAACGTAGGAAAAGTTGCAAATTGTTCCAGAGTTTGGCCACCACCACTGGGAAGCTTGAGCGCCAAGCTTGTTTCCGCCTGATGGTAAGGACCTCCTAGGGTCTTTCACCGGCGCAACTGCTTCATTCTTGAAGTTATACCTGGTTTTCACTGTGCCTATCCCCTGACGATCAGGGGCTAAACAGACTCTTCATAAGTTTAACTGCTTTTAAATGAAAAGTGGCAGGAATGTTTCTTGAGGTGGTCTGTCCCGCAGGGGAATCTGGAACTTTGAAGGCAGGCCTGTGGCACTGGAAAACAGCTTGGATATAGTCAGGCATGTGTTCAAGTGTGCATGATATGCGAACCAATCTACTCCGCACTAGAGGCACCGGTCTGTCATAAGAGAACCTCATTTTCAGAAAGGTTACTCTGTCTCTTGATGCTCCCCCAGAATATTGGTGGGGTCGGCACATGCATTAATCTGACTGAACCTTTAGAAGGCTAGGCCAGGCAACTCCCTGCACAAATGTTAAATGGAGGCTCCATGTACTTGCAAGCTGGAACCTTTTCATAATCAGGGACATTTTTAAGGGTAGTCGAGATATAGTTCTGCTGAAGACTCTGCAGGTGATTTTTCCTGTTAGGAATACATTGTTTGCCTGTGCATTTCAGTCATTTCCCAGTGAAGAATCGCCAGATGTTTGTTTCAATCCTTAGTATATTTTTCAAAGTAAATTAATTAATTTCCACATTTATTTCACGGGATTGGGATAGTTGGAAATCGAAACCAACTATGTCTTCCCAGTGCATTGTGAGTTGTTATAGTTATAAAGTGTTCCCCAAAGAATTAATTTTGTTGTGAGCTGAAAAACAAATTTGTCCCTGTGTTTAAGTCCTGTCCTACAAAACGAATTTCTATCTGCATCTGTATTTTCTCCTGGCTCTGCCGTCCTAACCTAAAAAACAATTTTCCTATTGTAGGCTATTTCTTTTCCCAGAGCCTACCTGTTATTTGCATCTGTCGTTTAACCCCAAACCAATTTTCCGAATGTGAGCTATCCCTTTGCCCAGTGCCTACTTGTTATTTGCCTCTGTAATTTTCACTAAAAACCTATTTTCCTATTGTGAGTTCCATATTGCCTAGAGCTCGCTGGTCATTTGCAGCCTTAGTAAAAACAAATTTCATTTAAATTTTCTTTTCCATTGAAATTGAGTTTAACCTTTTAAACCCCGTTTTTCCTAGTCTTCCCCTACTGTGTTGTGAAAACAAACTTCCAATTGCATTCCCTTTCCATTTGCCCATGTGTTGCATATTCTAAAATCAATTTTCCTCTTGTCTGCTGGCTAGTATGTTCTAAAGCCCTATTTGTCTTCTAAGTATAAGCAACACAAAGTACCTTCGGTGCTGTCCCATAGCAGTTGCCCTAACCAGTTAAAACCCATTTTTCCTGGTGCAGAAAAACGACTTGTCCCATTCATTGCTAGCTTCCCATATTGTTTCTTCTGTAAGTGTCACGGCTCGCTCCCTTCGCTCCCGTTCCCGCCACTTGGGGGCATGTTTTGGGGTTTATTCCCTACTGGACATTTCCTCCGAACCTTATGCTACAGTGTTGTGATGAATTGGGAGCGCAAAAACCTTATTTTCCAAGTTACTTCCCTTCCAGATCCATTCCAGGTTTTTGGCAGCCAGCATGCTACTTTAATCAAATGACTATGCTTCCCAGAATGCCTGGCTCACTGCTTCACCTCCTCCCTTGCAGGACAAGGTTGGGTGGAGGATAGGCAACACCTGTGGCTGCAGGTGCAGCAGGCGGCACACCTGAGGGGTGTGCTTGTTAAGCAGCTTTAAAAGCCTCAGTTTACTTCAGTCCAGCGCTGGTCATTGTTGCAGTGTTCCTGTTGTGACTGGTCCCTTGTTCCTTGTTCCTAGCTTTTGTGCCTAGTTCCTAGTTCCTGTTTCTTGTTCCTCTGCCCTGGATTTCGGATTTATGTGCTTAATTGATTTCTGCTTTCTGGATTTCCCTTTCTGTCTTCCTCTGTCTGCAGGCAGCCTTTCTCTGTGCTTTACCCTTTGATCCAGCCCAATTTGCCTGTGTTCTCTGTTTCTTTGATGCTGTCCTTTGCTACTGAAAAACTTGATGCATTAGTCTTTCCCTTTTTAGATTTAGCTTCCTGCCTTTTCTCCTTGGATGGGTGGGTAAGGTTTCCTTTTGTGATATCATTTTCCCTGCTCCTGATCCTTATTTCCTATTGGGATCCATTCCATGTTTTCCATTGCACTTCTGCATTTATTTCCCATTGATTATTAGGTGTGGGGTGCTGTTGTAACTAGTCCCTGTGTGAATGCCTTTTGTTTTCCTCACCATTCTATAATCACAATTCCTTCCTATTGCCCCTTGACTTGGGTCTTATGAATTTAGTTATCCTCCACCCATTGCTGTTATAGCCTTCTGGGTCCCTGTTTGATCTACTGGGTTCGTGAATTTACTGACATTCAAGTGGTCTTTCCGGTCCTCGTGAGTACTGTTTCTAAGTTCCTTATTCAGTATCATCCAGAGTGTCAGCTCACAGATCCTGTCCTTGCTTGCCCTCTACGTGGGCGTAGCGCTGTCAGTATCTGTAATAGCATAGTGGGTAAGGAATTTGCCGACTTTCCTTTCAGTCATAAGTGCTTACCCCACATCCCTTTTCATATATTGGTATTATTGTTTCACTCTATTTGCACTCCTGGGTTTTAGTATACACGAGTCTTGGGTATTGTATGCACGTTGTTAGATTCAAAGTTGTTCACTGTGCGATTCCGTGCACATTTCCCTTGCCATATTCATTGCCTTCTTCCTTTCTTAACAGAATGACCAGCCGTTATTCCCGTTTGAATATGGCCAGTTTAAGAAAGAAAGGGAGCAAGGCCACTAAAAGGTTTGTACAGAAAGCTTCCCTTCTGTTTACCTGTGACAATCAAATCACTGATCCTGACTTAAATGAACTCCTTGTCACGAATGGGTATTTACGTGCAAAGTATTTTTCCCACAGCATGGCCCATCGTACATTGCCTGATCCTAGTTCTGTCTTTAATTTTGATCCAGATTCTATATCCGCACAAGCCTTAGCAGCGGAAAACAACACACTGCTAGATTTATTACTCACGAGTACCTCTGTTGTTGAACCCCATGATTCCGGTTGTGCTTTATCTCAGATTGAACAGTTTCATGATTCAAACATAAAGAATGGAGGGGTTCATTGCATATCTTCTGTTTTCAGCCTACTGCTTACTCCTCTGCACAAGTACTTACTGTAGTCCCTAATGCCAAGAGGTCTGATGTCAATAGTTTGCTTAAGGGAAACACAGACCAAGTCGGTAAGAGAGAGTATAGATCACAAAGCCTGCAAGCAGTAAATGACAATGTACAATCAGTGCACATCCGGATGGCTAGGGCAGGATCCAGCCCTGATGCCACCATGCCTTCCCCTGTGCCTACTGATAGGGATGTACAGTTAAGGCGGGGCATGCTAAAAGCTGAATTTGAGGAGTTAAAACAAGAATACATTACTTTACTAGAGGAGAATAAAACCTTACAGTCTTTTCTGAATACACCTCAAACTTTATCCGTTGATGAAGTGAATACTGTTCAGTCCATGAGTGCGGAGATTTCTGTAGGTCATGATACTTGCCAATATGTAAAATCTATTGGGAGTGAAAGTCCTTTTTCTAGCACAGCACTTATTCAGGGCACAGGTTCTGACAATTGTTCTACTGTTTGTCAGGAATTGCCGTTAGCTGAAGATTTACAAGCCACTCCTTTACCTAAGATTTCCTGTGTAGCAGCCTGTCATAATTCTGAGCTTGAACGCATACATGCTTCTGATTTCCAAACACAATCCACAATGGTTGCATACACAGAATCAGTCACTACTGTAGGCTTAGGTTCTGCCCTTGATCTAGCTGCTGAGACTGAAGTAGACATTCAAGCTGATGTGGAAAACGATGCTACCTCTGTGTTCACTCCTCCTTCTGCCAATTTTTGTCACAACGAACAGTCAAAGACAGTACAGAATTCTTGTTTTGATGGACTCATTCCACAGTATACTGAACCAAAGACCCGGCAGGCGATTCCTGAACTGTTGACTGTTAATATGCTACTTTCAGAAGCTAAGACAGAGGAATGGACATTTGACGAAATCCTGATTAACAGAGACTTTACTATGGTAATTCCTCTGGTTGATTTTGACTTCTACAAAGGAAGAGACTCTGTGTCATCCACTAAGGAGAGGGACGGCATGGGTACAGCTCAGTCTTTGGTTACTGGTACCAAGGAGTCAACCGCCCTAAAGGTGCTTTCCATTCCTGAGCCACAAATGTGTCTGTCGACTTCTGGGACTTCAGTCTGTCCTCCTACAACCATTGACTCTTCGATTATCCAGTCCATGGCTCTACAGTCATCGTTGACACACGTGTCTTCAATCAATGAACAATTGCTATGTCTGCCAGTCACTCAAGAGCCTTCACCATGTACGTGGTCAGAGCCAAAGACCTTGACAAGTTTGTCTTCAGCTAACGAGACGGCTCCAGCTTGCATGCCCTCAGCCTCAGAATTTCCTCTGGCATGCCTGTTTTCGGCTACAGTGACTCATCCAGCGGGTTATCCTTCAGCCATGGAGCCTCCGGTAGCACATCCTGAGTGCATGTCTTAAGTCCCAGAGCCTACTGCTAGTTTGGCTTCAGTTCATGAGAGACCTGTATCCTGCTCAGCCTCGCTGCCAATATCGGAGGTGCACCTGTCTACTCTGTCTGATCATGTTGCATATTCTTCTACTTCAGAGTTACCGCCTGAATCCCAACCATTTCTTACGGATGAACGTCCAGCCTGCCCTTCTTATGCTTCAGGGGGATCACCAGAATGCCTGCCTTTTAAACAAGTTGACTCTCCCAACTGCTTGACTGTAGCATCAGCGCCTCCCGAATATGCAACATCTGAGTCTGAGACTTCTGCCAGCTCTCTCTTCAGAAACATCAAGCTGGATCACGACTCGGGAGGGCCTTACATGCGAGGCCATTGGACTTGCCTGGAGTGTTACGAGAGGGAGACGGATACCATCCGCCATGCCCCAGTCACCGAACAAGTAGCCGACCAGGATAGCGGGCTGGGCGGTTCGCATTTGGGGGCCGGTTTGGATCAGCCGCTTGACCGCTTTCTTGTTGCCGGATCCCACATGAGCCTGAGGGAGGGGACGGGCACGGCCCCCCAGCTGCAGCACCAGTCGGGTGCAAGTAGCCAAAGGAAGGGTATGACTGCTGCAGTTCAAGATGTGCCTGCTATTGCTCCTGCTGCGAGTGTGCCTGATGTACCAAGTACTGCGTCTATCACTCCTATCGGTATGCCAAACGTCCCTGCGGTTTTATCCCACGTGCAACAAGGTGGCTACATGACTGACACCAGGAGTGCCAGCCTCGTACAACCCATTGGACTTCCAGGCCCCCAAGGCGTGGAACAGATGCAGTCGAACCTTGGTCACCCTCAACCACAGGCCTTTACCCAGATGGATGACGGGAGAAGATCCGAACCTCTACCTCGGCCGCCACCTTCTTTTTCTGAACATGAACATTTCCTGAAACCTGCTATTTTCTCACCTCCTGTGTGTCCGCTCTCGGCAGGGAGGCTACCAGAGCATCTACCATTGTCTAAAGCATGTTGCACCAGCCTGCCTCCCTCCTCAATGATGTATGAGTGTTCGCTCCCAGTGTCTGAGCTTCCTGGACCTTCCAACTCTGCTTCGGGTCCTGCAAGTCCTTCATGCCTTTCTTCGACCCATGAGTCTCTTCCTCACCGAAAACCTGCCTATGGCTCTTCTAGACTGCGGCCTGATTCTATTCATTCCAGTCCTTCTGCTTTTGCCCGCGGGTCATCGTTTCCGTCAGTGCCACCTCTGAAGACAAAGCGCTCCTGTCATGGAAGGAAGATGTTTTGTGCGGGTGACGATCGCCTGGAGTCGGCCGTGGGAGGGGGTATACTGTCACGGCTCGCTCCCTTCGCTCCCGTTCCCGCCACTTGGGGGCATGTTTTGGGGTTTATTCCCTACTGGACATTTCCTCCGAACCTTATGCTACAGTGTTGTGATGAATTGGGAGCGCTAAAACCTTATTTTCCAAGTTACTTCCCTTCCGGATCCATTCCAGGTTTTTGGCAGCCAGCATGCTACTTTAATCAAATGACTATGCTTCCCAGAATGCCTGGTTCACTGCTTCACCTCCTCCCTTGCAGGACAAGGTTGGGTGGAGGATAGGCAACACCTGTGGCTGCAGGTGCAGCAGACGGCACACCTGAGGGGTGTGCTCGTTAAGCAGCTTTAAAAGCCTCAGTTTACTTCAGTCCAGCGCTGGTCATTGTTGCAGTGTTCCTGTTGTGACTGGTCCCTTGTTCCTAGCTTTTGTGCCTAGTTCCTAGTTCCTGTTTCTTTTTCCTCTGCCCTGGATTTCGGATTTATGTGCTTAATTGATTTCTGCTTTCTGGATTTCCCTTTCTGTCTTCCTCTGTCTGCAGGCAGCCTTTCTCTGTGCTTTACCCTTTGATCCAGCCCAATTTGCCTGTGTTCTCTGTTTCTTTGATGCTGTCCTTTGCTACTGAAAAACTTGATGCATTAGTCTTTCCCTTTTTAGATTTAGCTTCCTGCCTTTTCTCCTTGGATGGGTGGGTAAGGTTTCCTTTTGTGATATCATTTTCCCTGCTCCTGATCCTTACTTTCTATTGGGATCCATTCCATGTTTTCCATTGCACTTCTGCATTTATTTCCCATTGATTATTAGGTGTGGGGTGCTGTTGTAACTAGTCCCTGTGTGAATGCCTTTTGTTTTCCTCACCATTCTATAATCACAATTCCTACTTGCCCCTTGACTAGGGTCTTATGTATTTAGTTATCCTCCACCCATTGCTGTTATAGCCTTCTGGGTCCCTGTTTGATCTACTGGGTTCGTGAATTTACTGACATTCAAGTGGTCTTTCCGGTCCTCGTGAGTACTGTTTCTAAGTTCCTTATTCAGTATCATCCAGAGTGTCAGCTCACAGATCCTGCCCTTGCTTGTCCTCTACGTGGGCTTAGCGCTGTCAGTATCTGTAATAGCATAGTGGGTAAGGAGTTTGCCGACTTTCCTTTCAGTCATAAGGAGGTTCTAAGTGCTTACCCCACATCCCTTTTCATATATTGGTATTATTGTTTCACTCTATTTGCACTCCTGGGTTTTAGTATACACGAGTCTTGGGTATTGTATGCACGTTGTTAGATTCAAAGTTGTTCACTGTGCGATTCCGTGCACATTTCCCTTGCCATATTCATTGCCTTCTTCCTTTCTTAACAGTAAGCCCTACTCAAAATCCGATTTTAACCTTGTGTTCCCATTCCTTGCCACTGCCTTCCTTTCAAAGCTGACAAGCCTAGTGGAGGTCTTCTGGGACTCAAGAATCCTTTGTGTGCGCATGCACTTTCCTGTGGGTTGCATTCATTTTTATGGTGTTTTAACTGTTTTGATGGCAGTGGTGAAAGCAGTAAAAAGTAAATCCTTGTGCTGTACATGTTTGAGTTGTCTCAGTGTGCCGCTTGACCAAAAAGAACTCTGAAATGTGTGTTGCCACACCTTGGTGGCCTTTGCAATAGTTTTTTCGAATTTCTCATGAAATCATAAATTAATAAAATATTCATTGATAATACACCGGCCTGGTTCCAAGTCTACTGTGACATGGGGTGCTTGTGGAGGTTGTGTGTGAGACGGTTTGGAAGCCTCCTTAAAAAAAGAATCTAGGTTGTAAAAATAAAAAGCGGTTTTATTATGCGACACATTCGTTGTAGGGAAAAGAGATCCCTGACTTGCTTGTGCTGTATAATATATTGTGACAACACATACACACAAACACGCGTGACACACATTCACACACACACACACACACAGACACTCACACAGGGAAATACATTTGTTCTGCCTTGTCCCACAGCTCTGCTCCTCTCCACTCCTCTTTGGTTCTTGGATCCCCACGTGGAGACAGGAGCAGTCAGCGGAGGGATTGAAAACCTGCTTCTCTGAGTCCCAACTCCAAAGGCAATGAGAGTTTCAAAACAGACTGCCTTATAGCCTCCCTTGCTCTGGAGTTCATGAGTGCCACGAGGGAAAGGTGCCCTGCATGGCCTCATGTTGCGTTGCCCTTCTTGTGAATAAGGTGTCCTGAATGCTATGTCGCTCTCGAATCCTCTGCATACATTTTTGAGAACAGACATTACGTTTTCTTCAGGGAAACTGCATTTTTTAAAGATAATAGCACAACCATTGAAGCAGCCATTTTACCATGTTGTCCTTCTAAAAATCTGCAAATGGTTTGACTTACTACCACCTGGAACACTTTTGACTAATGTGGACTTGCCTTTTGAGTACACATGTCTCACCAGTGCTCCCATCCCAATGTATCATTCATTGCGTGTGAACAATGGTGCTTGATATGTGTGTTGATATGACCAGATGTGTTGCTTCATACAGTGGGACTCTAAATAATGCCTTTCTCTCTGATGCTGTTCATGGGTAGGGGTCAGCATCTTTCTCGCCTGCCTATCAAGTGCATTCGTTGTCTCCCACAACCCTTTTTTGCTGCAGCAATTTAAAATGGACAAGAGCCAACATGTGCACGTCAGTTTGGATGGATCAAACAGCTGTCCCTGATCTGGTGCGTCTTCTGTCATGACTCTCTCTGACAGGTTTTCCCCTCACGAACGCAGCCTCCAAATAAACGAGCATTTGACTTGATGCGCGTGTACTCTGTCCCTCTAGTAGCTTGCAGCCATGGCAAGTGGTGATTGGCACAAATATACTCCGGCTATGGATGCCAAGAGTGACAATGCCATCATTAACAACCCCTCTGCTAAATAACACTGATTAGAGCCAGAAATAAACATACTTTATCAAACTGCAAGGCTTGTTCAGAACAATGGCGTCATTTAAAATGGTTAATAAATAGCACAGAGAACACTCTGTGCTATGTTTATAGTGTTTGCAAAAGGGTGTAATTTATTCACGAAAATCTTGTAAATCTACGTTTCTGTGATGTTTTACATCGATTCACATTATTAATTGTAAATACCGCCCACCGTGTCGGTATGAATCAAATGGTATTGCAATAAATCCCTGTGGTTTGCACCTAATCTTTGTACCGTGGACTCTAGCATATCTTCCTGTATGAACATTCAGTGCAGGCGGAGATGCTTGCCGAATCCGTGCACAGAACGTACGGGAAGCCGACGCGGTATTTCCGCTTGGAAACACATCTCCGGGTACCAACGCCACCAAAATCGCACGGATCGTAAATTACTGAAGGAAACCAATTCTTCACCAGCACACGCCAAGCAACGGCATGATTACCAGAACAGGTTTAGGACATTAGCCACAGGGTCAGTTGCAAATGGTATTTATTATAAATCATAAAAGTCATTCACGTGGGTTTTGATGTGAAGAAATTGAAAACACCTTCTGCCTCATTATGAATCGGGCCTGCATGTTCAATGAAGGAGGAAAAGTGAGGCGTGCTGCCTGCTCCTCCATTTAATGAGCGACCCCATTTTGGTGCAGTGATGAGGCAAGGTGGGTTGACAGAGCAGTGATAAGATGTCCGCCATACGGATCTCCTCCGTCCCATCAGTTCATATTGTATGCCTTCGTGAGATTTTCAAGCAGGTGTACAATGAACAGATTTATATGGAATTCGCCTCCACTTTGCGCCAGGTCAAAACAAGCAGGACTCCACAGGAAGCCATTAGCAAGGCCACTGCACAGTGTATTTGCAGCCAGTGCTTACTTTTTCATGAGACCGAGGTGACAATGAAACAGTTTATTTGTTCCTTCTACCCTCCAACTTGTGAATGTATACAATTGCTTGCAGGGATTCCACAGCATGTAAGTGCTGACGTTGGTGGTCGCCTGCATGCAATTATGTTTCATGCAAAATGAGGGTTTTTGATAAATAACAGTATCGTTTTCTGGTTCTTCAGGCAAGCAAATTTGAAGAGGGAGGGGGAGGTCTGAAGTTTTTTTTTTCATGCAGTCCATTGCATCACATCACAGTGTTAGTCAAATCCTAGGATGTGTGCCACATTGTCAAAGCATTAAAAAACCTTTATTTTACAATAGTTGACAACTGCATGCAGGGGACTACCAACGCGAGTGCTTTTGTGCTGTTTGGTGCCTTGCACGTTACTTTAGAAGTTTGGGAGGTGAAGGGGAAAAGCACAGAGTAAAAGCGAGGCAAACCCGCGTTTAGTCTTTCATTTTCCTTTCTTTTTTGTGAACAAGTAAACACTGCCTGCAAATCACACCTTACAGACGGCATGTACTAACGGATTCCTAGGGAATCTGTCTGGTCTTTAGTAGGTGCTAAACCAAGGGGGATTCCATAGGAATCCATTTCTTTCACAACTGCATGAAAATGTCCTGCAGGCTTGTAATGAAATGCACTGATGTAGGAGGAATGCACAGCACAGATCGATACACCAAGCGTCTATGTCCTGATTTACCACTCTGCCACATTGAAAAAGAAAGTTCTTCAGGAGGAGGAGTTTTGCAAAACACATATGAATAAAGCATAATACAAAAAACACCCAGAATGCCTTGGGCAGTGTTATGGAAAGGCATCAGGCCGAATCCATGTTTGTACAATAGTTGTTTCTTGAATAGTACACGATGGAGCCAAGTGGTTGTTCTCTAAATGTGGTGTCACAAAGGTGTAAAAGAAGAGCAGACTGATTTTCAACTCTTTTTGCTGTTATATATTAAGTAACTTTGCAAGCAAGTGTTGCTCCTATTTTCAAATGTGATTGATGGGGTGGGGGTTTAGCCAAAAATGAGATTGCTATATTTGGAATGAAGGGTCCCTCTCAGACTCTCTTTGCTGGGAGTGTGGTTGTGCCATATGTATTCTGTAACAGCGCCACGATGCCCCCGGGCCGCTGGGCGCTTTATAAATCCAAATAAATAAATAAAGAAATGCCATTGCGCACCCGAAGAGAGTGCAACAGCATACCCCAGACTTTGCAGGAGGATTGTAGTGCTCCCCCGATGGTGAGAGCCACTAATGTCTGCACACCTTTATAATCTTGGGGATCTCCCCAGAACACCTGGAAAAAATGGCAGGACTTTCCTCCATTCTTTGACTCTGAAGGGCAGTCACAGGCATGGTTGTGGTGCAAACTGCATTGGCATTTTTATGATGTTGCCCACCAAACAGATTTCTTGAGCATGACACTCTTTTATCAACGCAGTCCATGGTAAAAATGGGAGAACATTAGGGCTGTAATGAATAGTTTAGTTACTATTTGGCCGAATGCTGAATAGTTGTTCCAAGTATTTGGCCGAATAGAGAGTTGAATAGTTTTAAAAGACAAAACAAATACGGGGTAGGCAAGGGCAAAGACAAGCGACTGCCCCTCAATTGTTGCAGTTCGGGGTCAGTGGTCCTTGCCCTGGAAGCCCCCCATATTGTTTTGTATTTTAAAATGTGTCATAATTGCGGGGGTCACTGGGTCTTGCCCTGGCAGCTGCTGCAGCTGCTTTAAATTTTTAAAGTGGAGCGGGACCACTGCGACAAGGCCCCACAACCTCCCCAGCACAATTGCAGGTTTTGCCGGGTCTTGGCCCAACAGCCCCTGTTGCTGCATTTTTTTAAATGGTTGGGAGGCACCACGGCAAGGCCTGGTGACAACCCCAGCACAATTGCGAGGATTCTCCGGGTCTTGCTCAGGCGGCCCTCACAGTTTCATGTTTATTTTTTAATTGGGAGCAACCGGGGCAAGGCCTGGTGAACCCCCGAGCACAACTACGGTCGTCGCTGGGTCGTTCCCCAGTGGCTCCCGCTGTTGCATTTTTTTCTTTTTATATGGGTGGGGGGACCATCAAGGCCAGCCCGGCGTCCCCCCAGCACAATTGTGGGGGTCATCTGGTCTTGCCTCAGCATCCAATGCTGCTGCATTTTGTCCACACGGGCAAGGCCCAGTGATACCCCCAGCAGGTTTGTGGGGATTCGCCAGGTCTTGCTCCGGCAGCCCCTTGAGCTGAATGTTTAGTTTTTTAAATGAGAGGAGGCAACTGGGGCAAGGTCTGGTGACCCCCCCAGGACAATGGCAGGGGTTGTTGGGTCTTTCTTCGCCAGCCCCCGCTCCTGCATTTATTTTTAAATGGGTGGGAGGGGCCATCAGGGCACGGTCTGGTGGCCGCCCAGCACAATTGCAGGAGTCGCTGGGTCTTGCCCAGCAGCCACGGCAGCTGCACTTTTATTACATTGGTGGGAAGGACCTCCAGGGCAATGCCAGGCGAACCCCCGAGTAGTATTGTGGGTATCACCAAGTCTTACCATGGTGGCCTCTGCAGTTACATTTTTACCACCCCCAACTCAATTGTGTGGGTTGCCGGGTATTGGGCTAGCAGCCCCCGAAGCTGCATATTTTTTTTAATGGGTGGGAGGGCAAGGCCTGGTGATCCCAGCAGCAATTGAGAAGAGGGGGTCATGGGGCGTTGCCCAGTGTCCCCACATGCTGCTTGTTTTTGACAAAAGAAATGCAGCAACGGGGCCAGCAAGCCAAACCCAGGGGACCCCTACGACCAGGTGTGGGAAGTGGACTTACCTTGACTTGTGAGCTGGGGCAGGCTGAACCAGCCAATAAGGAAATACCTTATTTGGCTTCTGCAGCCTTTCCCTGCTTTCTAGGATTGGCTATCCCTCTCAAACATAGAGAGAGATAGCTAATCACAGAAAGCGGACCAGACTTTTGGCTGCAAGTAAGTATTCTCCCAGTTATTCGACCAAAGCCGAATAGCTGGATTCTGGGCAAATATCAGACGAATACTTACTTGAAGCCAAAATTGGGTACACCCCTAGTAAAATATTTTTGCGAAATATTCAACACTCTCCTCTGCCCATTTTGCCTGTTTTGATATTTGTATATTAAGATCATTTCTGCAATACTTGTACTAAACACTATGGTGCTGAGTCACAAGCACTCGTTTTGGTATATGTTACCACAGTTGCAGATCACTCCTAAGTGTGGTCACATCTTACACCTCAAAAATAGTATTCACAAATATATCCGGCGTGATTTGCTGCTGTCAGAAAATGTTAAACCTGCATTACTGGTTCTGCTGAATTCTGATGAAAACATCTGCATGCAGTAATTGCCGTTATCCGCTGCAAAGTTACAAGCGTATCCACACAAAGGTTCACCACCGGTCATGCAGTAACAGTAACTTCTGCCCGGACAAGATCAGAAATCTGCATGAGGCAATAATAAAAGACTGTTACCACCTGTATGTCAGATCGAAAGCAGTAGAGCGGCCATTTTGGAAAATAGAATCCATTTTTAATCTGACTATTGCAGCAGCTGTTAACTAAAAAGGACCAGCCAGGGTCATACCAAAGGCTGTAGGGGGCTGTGAGGGTGATTGCTGCCAGAAACATTTTACATTTGGTCGAGGTCTTTGTGCAGGGGAGAGTATAGGAGGCACTTTGCTGATTTGCCACTTCCTGAACCAACCCACTGCCTTGAAGTGCATAGAACTCTGCAAATACATCAAGCGTTGTGCCTCAAATCTTTTGGCCTAACATTGCCAGGAGTTCATGCCCACTGGAGAGGGTACAGTTCCACTGCTCATCGTATGTCCTGGGGCGGAGAGGGCTGCATCCATTCTGGGCGTAAAGGGCATCGAGGGGAATTGCCGCCAGGAAGCGGGAGCAGGAACAATTGCTGCTGGTGGTGAGTGCAAATCAAACTGTAACATGTTGTGCTCACACTATCTGTGCGAATACACCTGTGAGCATCCGATAACATGCCACCTGGCGATCTATAAAGCAGTTGTTCCAAGTTGAATATGCTTGTCTTACCCAACCGTGTGACATATGTAGAGCCGGTTGTATACTAATTGACCTTTCAAAATTGACCTCTGGAGAATTGATCTCGGGAGAATTGACCTAATTTAGAAGGTCAATTAGGACATATATGCGGGGGAAACACCCCGTAACCTCCCACCCAATCCAAAAACCCCCACAATCCCCCACCCAAACCCCTTATATTATTTATAATCCAAAACCAACCCAATACATATATAAAATAACTAAAATAATATAAAGGTCAATTGGGCAGAAGGTCAATTAGGACCACTATAATTAGGTCAATTGTGCAAAAGGTCAATTGTAAAAGGTCAATTTGGGAAATACCGTAGAGCCATTACATTTATTGACATGAGGTGTTCTAGAAATCTTTGGAAGGAACACTACAAATCACAGAATATGCAGTGACTTCATGCTCATGTGCATGCGTGCACAGCAAGTTAGTCTTTGCATGCCTTAACATGTCACCAAGAATTGTAATGCGGGACAGGCTACGCATCACCTTACTAGGGAAGCAAACAGTAGAATAAAGGTGGGGATAATCATTTCTCAAGTCCTGCTTCTTGCCATTGACCTATGCCCTAACAAACTCTACGTTGTGCATATCGCAAATTATCATAATTGTCTGACCCCCTCTTGTTGTGTCATAGCAAGCGTGTACCTCATCAAATGACATGTTCCGAAATAACCCAGGCATCACTTGCACCATTGAGGTGTCCTATTGAGCAAACTGTGCTGGCCCCATAACATATATGCCACATAGCATGATCACCAGACACCAGTCATGCAAACCCTACATGCAAGGTCAAATCCTCCTTTGGCACAACAAATTGAGAGGCATCCAAATTCCATGAATATCGGGAACACTCACAAACATGTATGCATAGACCCTAACTGCATTCCAAACACATTAAGTGACAGTGATACTGGAAACACCAGCTCAATAAGAGGGGGCAGGACGATGCCACAATACCTACCTCATATTGGCATTCCCAGGACCACCAACCAGAGCCGGTACTAGGGGGGGATGAGGGCGCTATAGCCCCGGGTCTTTTGGTTGAAGCCCCCGATAGAAGCTCAGGAGCTACAACCAAAAGGCTAGCTAACCCGAGTTGACGCTCCCGACATTAGTGTAGCCCCAGATCTTTTCCAGATTTAGCAACACCCCTGCCACCTGCACCGTTGCCATATCCACCACCCAGACACCCATGACCGCAACTGTCCCAACTATGTGTTTGACCCTCAACAATGCTCTTTCCCCACCGTAGCAGCTACAATCATGATAGGTGGCCAGAGGGTAAGAGACAGCCCCTGCAGGAACCCATCAGCCAGAGGAAATGTGCCCACTTCCACCCACCGCTTGCCTCTACCTTCTCCTTTGCCAGCTTCACCGGCAAGCCACAATGAGTTGCTGGGATACCTGATGCCTCGGGAGGCTGTGCCAGTGATGGGGTGTAGGGTACAGGTACAGGCCCTGCATGACAGATGCATCAGCTGCAGAGTGTTTACATTTAATAATCATGAACAAGCAGCAATAACAAAGCATACAGTAGCAGGGGACAGAAGACTGCCCTGCGCATATCAATACACCCCAATGATAAAGTCCAAGATTTAACTGACCTGTTTAGCTATTAGTGGCTCACACCTGACAATGATTATCATCTCCCCGTGAAACAAAACATCCTCTGAATTGGGGTGAAAGATAGATCTCATGTGCCAAAGGAAGGCAACATGGAAATTCAGTTTCCTGCTATTAGAGGAAGGAGGGTCGACAGCGCAATGGGTTAATGCACCTACTGCAGCCTCCTATGTGTAGCCTGTTGGCGACACAGTCAGTTGCTCGTGAGATGCTGATACAGGTTTGCTTGCTATGCAGGGGGCGCTGGTCACTTCACAGCACCTCGAGAAGGTGTCCTGTTTGAGTCCCAGTGCAATTAGTGTATCAATCATGACCCGTAGATTACACCTTTTCCACCCCCGGTTTTTTGCCAGTCAGTTGGGACCAGAAAGATAAGCTTTTGTATGGGTGTTACCAAAGCCAGAGTGCACAAAACAAAGGCATAACTGTTAGTGGGAATGCAGACTTTGAAGGGGCATTAGCTGTTGGCTGATCGCGCAGGGCAATGCATACCCATTTTCAATAAAAAACATTTTAAAAAAATACCCTGGAGATACTGGACATTGGATTAGAACTCAGGTCGCCAGCATTCCAATACCAAGCACTTACCAGTTGAGCCATTGGAGGCTGTGCTTCTAAGAGTTGCTTTTGGGCGTATATATCTTTCTCCAGCATGCCCCTGTGAGCATACCCGTTTGCATTGTGAAACATGTTCACTGAAGCCAAGGAGGATAGAACATCTGCCCCCCCCCCGCTCCATGAAATACCAGCTAACTGCAGTGGCCTAGAGGTTAAGTGCTTGCGTTACAGTGCTGGGGGACTGGGTTTGAGTCCTGCTTTCGACACATAAATGGTGCAATCTCCTTGTACAGTTGTGGTATCCGTGCTCCTTCTAATAGGTTCAGTGGTTATGTAATGAGTTCCCTGGTAAAGGGAGGGTGGAAAAAAGCAGAGAGGAGGGACTGTGGAGGGGAGGAGGCGGGGCAGGCTAAAGAGGGAGGTAGGGCTGGATGAATGGGTCCTCTGAAGAGAGGAGGAGGTGCTGGTTGAGTGGGGATAGGTTGAGAGGGGCAGGGGGATGTAGGATAAAGTGGGGCAGGGAATAAGTCGGCTCTGGGGATGGTGTCATGGGGGAATGAGGCCCTGAGCTCTTGTGGAGAGTTGTGTAAAAGAGGGTCCTAATGTGTGGAGGGTGGAATGGACCTTTTTGTTACATCCAGCCCTACCTCCCCCCTTTAGCCTGCCCCACCTCCTCTCCTCCCTCTCTGCTTTCTTTCTTCCACCTTCACTTTACCAGGGCACATATGCCATGCCCCTCCAGACCTACCCCCACTCACCTCACCCTCCTCCTCTACACAGACACCCATTCATCCTGTCCTACCTCCCCCTTTAGCCTGCCCCACCTCTGCCTCCTTTACCCTGCACTTCCTCAGTCCTGCCTCTCTGTGACCCTCCCTTTACCAGCAAACTCTTTTGTTAACCACTGAACCTTTTAGAAGGAGTGGAGGTAAGGCAACTATACAAGGCGATTACCCAACTATTCCATTTATGTGCTGAAAGCAGAACTCGAACCCAGGCCCCCAGTGCTGTAACACAAGCACTTAACCTCTAGGCCACTGCAGTTAGCTGGTATTTGCTGGAGCGGGGGGCCAGATGTTCTATCTGTGGTGTCACGTGCCCAGTTATTTCCGGGTCGCGTGACACACCGGAAATAAAGGAATCACCGGAACTGGCGTTAGAACACCAGTCCGGGTTTATGCAGCAAAACGTGTGGTCGCGTCTTCTTTTGCGCACCGCGACGCGAGGCACACCAAGCCAGGCCCAAGCCGAGCCTACCCCCAAGGTCGGGCCCCACACGCTACCAGGGACTCGACATCACACTGGCGACGAGGGGAAAGAAGAAGAGCCCGTGAGCGGAGCCGCGTATCAACACGCGCAGCATCCGAGCCTCGTTTTCACACCCCCAACATTCTAAACCTACACACAGGACTGACGGAAACTTTGGAAGCCTCGTTCTCAGCCCCCCAACGTTCTAGGAGTGTCGCGCTTGGAACAAAGTGGCTGCAGCAAGTCCTGCCTCACCCAAGAACAATTTAGGTTTTTTTATTCAAAAAAATAAAAAAATAAAAAAAAATTCCTATTGAACAATTAAAACATCAGGAGGCACAACCAAGCAAACAAAGTCGATGGAAGACACCACTCAAGCACCCAGGCACCTGCATCACGACACTGGTGAGTGAAGCCCTACAAGCCTGCATTTTTGGCTGCGCCATCACCCCAGTAACGCAACATGTCCAGCAGAGAGTCAAGCCCCTCGAGGGTCAACACTAGCTCGTCATCCAGAAGGAGCTTCACCACAGATCACCCCGACCCAGCGCTCACCACTCTCATGCCTCCGTTTGACCCATTCACAACTGGAGCAGCCATTCGCTGGGAAATCTGGCTACAACAGTTTGAAATGCACCTCGACGCAAGAGATATCACAGTACTAAAGAGGAAACGCACCTTCCTCTTACTCAACATCGGGGCTGCCGCCTTACACCTGTTTAACGCCATCCCAAACCGCGGAGACGGAAACGACTACGACGCTGAAAAGACTGTGCTCACGAACATGTTCAAACCAGACCTCAACCCGGACTATGAACGCTTTCATTTCTGCATGGCCAGGCAGCGAGAAACCGAGACGGTTGATAAATTTCATGCACGCCTGCGCGAGATGGCGGTCGGCTGCGAGTTCCCTGACGAGGAGCTCGCCATCCGCCTCCAAATAATCAACGGCATATCCTCAGAAAAACCGAGGAGAGCTATCCTCTCAGAGAGGAATATACGCCTATCCCGCATCCTGGAAATGGCGCGCCTTCGTGAGCAGACGGAAGACCAGGTAGTGGTGATCGAAACGGCAATCCAGAGACTTCCACTCGACAGCCCGAAACCAACAGAAAACGTTGCAGCCATATCCAGACACCGGAACACTCGTGTGAAGCCTGAGCAAAAGGCCCACATGCCGCAAGGGAGGGAAAAAGCCTGCAAATGGTGCGGCGGCCCGTGGCACAAAGGTGAATCCTGTCCCGCATGGGGGTCAACATGCCGAAAATGCAACCGCCTTAATCATTACGCTGCAGTCTGTCTAAACCCGCCGAACCGAAACGACAGAGAGCCAACTCCGCGACCAGGGCAAGAGCGCCGGAAAAAGTTTGCACCCAGAGAAAATCCATTCCAGCCTAACAAGAAAGGAAAGGCCAGAGCCGTTGATCACTCCCAAAGATCCCCGGACACAAGCGAGAGTGACGACAGCAATGACAGCAAATCCCCCGATAGGAGAGACAAAGACAGACGGAAAAGAGGGAACAAGCGGATACAGCGGGTGCACCTCATCTCGGCCGTTGAACCACATCGATCCCGACAACGGAAGAGACCATCATGTACAATCATCGCCAGCGGAGAACCACTAAAAGTAGTCATCGACACTGGCGCAACAGTGAATGTAATGCCAACGACAGCATTCGGCAAGCTCCGCCCGAAGCCCAAACTCCATGAGAAGAAGGTCTGACTATACGCCTACGGATGCAAGAAGCCCCTACCAGTGCAAGGATCCTTTAAATCAGACTCTTCTCATAACAACACCAATTGCCGGGCACGCATATATGTCGTGGATGCGGGCTGTGAAACGCTGCTAAGCTGTAAGACAGCGCAAAAACTGAAATTAATACATTTCACTTTCAGCCTTCAACACAAAGAACTCGACGGCCAACTAGAACAATACCAGAAGATATTCCAAGGCATCGGATGCCTGAAAGGCCGAACCATCAAGCTACACATAGACCCTACCATCGAGCCGAAAGACGTCCGACACCGACGGATACCGTTCCACTTGAGAGAGGCAGTGGAGAAGGAACTGGCCAAGCTCGAAGAAGCAGGAATAATAGAAAAGAGGTCAGGCCCAACCCCGTGGGTGTCCCCCATGGTGGTTGCCCAAAAACCCAAACAACCCAATGCAGTACGAATCTGTATAGACATGAGGCTACCCAATGCAGCCATCGGAAGACAACGCCACATAACTCCAACGATAGATGAGCTCATTGTGGACCTCACAGGAGCAACGATATTCAGCAAACTTGACCTTAGATCCGGCTATCACCAGCTCCGACTAGCCAGAGAGTCGAGATATATTACCACATTCTCCTCTCACCTCGGTCTAAGAAGGTATAAACGGCTTAACTTCAGGATATCGTCAGCTGCAGAGGTATTCCAACACGAAATCCGCGAAGTCCTCGCTGGCCTAGAGGGCACTACAAACATCAGCGACGACATCCTTGTGTACGCGTCAAACGAGAGAGAGCACCACAAACGCCTGGCAGCAGTCCTGGGCAGATTGGAAGAAGCGGGCCTGACGCTAAACGCAGAAAAATGCGAATTCGCAAAGGAAGAGCTATGTTTCTTTGGGTACATCTTCAACGCAAAAGGCGTATCACCTAACCCCTCCAAGGTGGATGACATAAAGAACACCAAGGCACCTCAATCTGCCACTGAGGTAAGGAGCTTCATGGGAATGGCGACATACTGCGCGCGGTTCATTCCAGACCTCGCCAGTATCGCAAGCCCACTCCGAGAACTAACGAAGAAGGACCAGAAGTGGGAATGGACATCGATCCACCAACAAGCATTTCAACAAATTAAGGACACATTATCAGCCTCCACAACCATGGCATTCTTCAACATAGAAAGGCATACCGAACTCCTTGTGGATGCCAGCCCGGTTGGCCTTGGGGCGGTACTAACCCAAACAGACAATGAAGGCAACGTGCTCCCCATCGCATTTGCCAGTTGGGCACTCACCAAACCTCAGCAGAACTATGCACACATAGAGAAAGAAGCACTCTCTATCCTGTGGGGATGCCGTCACTTCAAAGTGTACCTGCTAGGCAAGCAAGCAAAGGTATTTTCGGATCACAAACCCCTGATCCCGATATTCCGAGGGTCGGCTCCTCACCCACCAGCACGCATTGAGAAATGGATGCTGCAACTGCAGCCCTACAATATAGAAGTTGAATATCGCCCAGGGGCAGACAACCCAGCCGATTACCTGTCCCGTCACCCGAGGCCTGCCACTGAAGGAGAACAACGACATGCGAAGGAAACTGATGAACATGTGTGCCACGTAGTCGCCTACGCCCGACCACGGGCCCTGACCTTACAAGAAGTAGCACGTGAAACGGAAGCGGATCCCATCCTGCAACATACCACCACCGCCATCTAGTCAGGTAATTGGAAGAACTACCTCACGTCCATGGCCCAACGCACCACGTCAGCTCAAGCCAAACTCTGAGAAATATTCGGGATACGACATGAGCTCTCTGTTGCCCCCGAAGGGGTACTCCTCAAAGGCCACCGAATCATACTGCCGGCATCACTAGAGGAGAGAGCCCTCCGGCTAGCTCACAGCGGACACCAGGGCATTGTCAAAACCACGGCATACCTAAAGTCCAGAATGTGGATGTCCAACATACAACAACGGGTAGTGGAGCTGGTAGAATCCTGCGCAGCCTGCCAAGCCTCCAGAAGACCCGAGAACCCAGAACCCATCAGTAGTGCCCCAAGAAGCAGCAAGCGGTGGGATGCAGTCAGCATGGACCACTGTACAATTGCCGGCGAAGGATATCTACTTGTGGTGATTGACGAGTTCAGCAGGTATCCGGAGGTAGAAGACGTGGCGTCCACCAACACGGAGACCACAATCCTCACGCTAGAAAAGATCTTCGCAACACACGGAATTCCAAGAAAAGTAAAGAGCGACAACGGACCATCATTTACCAGCCAAGAGGTGCGCGACTTCTTTAAGGACATTAATGTAAAACACAAGCGAATCACCCCAAGACGGCCCCAAGCAAACGGCGATGCCGATAGATTCATGGGGTCACTCAATAAGGTCATTCGCATCACCAAAGAACGAGGACATCCATGGCTGAGAGCGGTATATCGGTTCCTGAGTACCCACAGGCAAACCCCACACTTTTCCACAGGCATCAGCCCTGCTGCTCTCATGCTCGGGGTACCCATACAGGCAGATCTTCCCATACACCCTCAGTGGGTAGCCCCCGAACCTGACATCCCGGCCATAGACGCCATGCGACTGAAGCGAAATGAACAAGAAAGCATTACCAGGCGAGCCAGTCACAGAGAGCTCACGCCAGGTGACACTGTCATCGTCAAAAACCGGGCAATGCCCAAGAAGATGTCCCTCAACTTTGAACTCCAACCGTGGACAGTCAGCGCGGCAAACCACAGCATGGTTACCGCCACCCGAGGGAGCGAAACAGTGACACGAAATGTGTCACACTTCAGGAAAGTACCACCCGAACTGTGGGAAGAGGGCCCAGCGTCCCCAAGAAGAGAGAGGATGGCACCTTACACGCCCCGAGACCAAGTATCACCCAGAATCTATGCCACGCCAAGAGCCCCGAGACACCACACCAGCAAGAAGATAGGACTGAACTTGAGCTCCCAAGGGCGGACATGCCAGAGAGAGGAAACACCCGATACCTCCTGAGAGAGAAGCCCAGACCGTCCTCCCGTCTCCAAGGATACGTGGTGGATGGAGTTTACCTACAGAAAACCCGGCCAAGATGAACTCAGAGTCAGTTTGAATGCACAGTACCGTTCTAATGTTTGTTGTTAATAGTGGTGTAAACACCTCCAAGTTGGGGAGGAATGTGGTGTCACATGCCCAGTTATTTCCGGGTCACGTGACACACCGGAAATAAAGGAATAACCGGAACTGTCGTTAGAACACCAGTCCGGGTTTATGCAGCAAAACGTGTGGTCGCGTCTTCTTTTGCGCACTGCGACGCGCGGCGCACCAAGCCAGGCCCAAGCCGGGCCTACCCCCAAGGTCGGGCCCCACACGCTACCAGGGACCCCACATCACACTATCCTCGTTGGCTTCAGTGAGCATGTTTCACAATGCGAATGGGTATGCTCACAGGGGCATGCAGAAAAAAGATGTATAAGCCCAAAAGCTATTCTCAGAAGCACAGCTGCCAGTGGCTCAAGTGGTAAGTGTTTGGTCTTGGAATGCTGGAGACCTGAATTCTAATCCAATGTCCGGAATCTCCTGTTCATATTTTTTTTTTTAAATGTTTTTTTTATTGAAAATGGGTATGCATTGCCCTGTGCGATCAGCCAAAAGCTAATTCCCCTTCATTACAGGCATTCCTACTAACACTTGTGCCTTTGTTTTCTGCACTCTGGCCTTGGTAACACACCCATACAAAAGTTTGTCTCTCTGGCCTCAACAGTCTGGAAAAAACGAGGGGAAAAAGTGTAATCTACTGGTCATGTTTCTGAAGATAATTGCACTGGGACTCAAACAGGAAACCTCCTCGAGGTGCTGTGAGGTGACCACAAGCCCCTGCATAGCAAGCAAACCGGAATCAGCATCTCCCCAGAAACTGAATGTGTCTCCTGCAGGCTACACATAGAAGGCTGCAGTAGGTGCATTAACCCATTGGGCTGTCGATGCTCCTTTCTCTGAGAGCAGGAAACTGAATTTCTATGTTGACTTCCTTTGGCACATTAGATCTATCTTTCACCCCAATTCAGAGGATGTTTTGTTTCACGCAGAGATGATAATCATTGTCAGGTGTGAGCCACTAATAGCTAAACAGGTCAGTTAAATCTTTGACTTTATCATTGGGGTGTATTGATATGCGCAGGGCAGTCTTCTGTCCCCTGCTACTGTATGCTTTGTTATTGCTGCTTGGTCATGATTTTTAAATGTAAACACTCTGCTCTAAAAAGTGAAAGATTTGAAAGACTCTTGATGTAGCGAGCCTGTCCCATTCTTTGCCCTGGGGGTGAGAGGGCTGCTTTCTGCCTTCAACTTCCACAATTTTGGAGTGGCTGGCTCCACAGCTGAACACCAGGGCCTAAACCTGGAGGGAAACGGGCAGAGGTCTGCGCCCTGCGTCCTCCACGCGTCCCTAACGCTCCCAAACGCGACCACAGCCCTTACGGGCACAGCCCTATGTCCTATGCAGCCCCTCTGGTGCAGCCACCCACACAGCTTAGGGTTAGGATCTGTGCTCTTCCACATCGACCTGGCCACCTAGGCCCCAGAAAGTGCCACAGCCTGCTTTGTAAACCTTAGTGACGGTGGCCTAGGTGAAGATGATCTTGCTGGAATAATGATGCCTTTTTCCTCCCAGAAGCCACCGGGGAGCATAGTAAAATGAAGGGGTGTGCCTGCTCAGCTGCCCTCTGTTTACCCTCTCTCTAAGTGACATTAGTTCTGGGCTCTCCAGGCAAATGTATCCATTCAGGAGAGAGCTAGGAATAAGACATCTCTTTCTGCAGGCACAGTGGGGAAGACTCAGAGAGCTGCATGCCTGCGACATCTTTCCTTGTCCCACGCTCATTGTTGGGTTCCCTAACTTCTAACTCTCTGCCAGGCCCTGTGCCCTGTGTCTTTTACTGCCAACCTCCCTGACCCCTCGCCTTCCACCTACTTGCCACTCTATGATCCCTTTTTTGCTCTCTTATATGGCCCTTTGAAAAGGAATGCAGGCCAAGCCAAGCCTCATGAAGGAAATCTACCAACAAAAGATGCATTCCTCACTTTTGGGAGGTGCTGTGAGACGAGTAAGAAGGGCTGCAGGGGCGATTGGGTTGTTGAGTTGCGAAGCACCCCCAGGGCAAAGAGTGGGAAAGGCTCGCTACAGCAAGTGTCTTTCAAATATTTCACTTTTTAGAGCAGAGTGTTTACATTTAATAATCATGAACAAGCAGCAATAACAAAGTATACAGTAGCAGACGACAGATGACTGCCCTGCGAATATCAATATATCCCAATGACAAAGTCAAAGCTTTAACTGATCTGCTGAGCTACTAGTGGCTCACACCTCCCAATGATTATCATCTCTGGGTGAAACAAAACAGCTTCTGAATTGGGGTGAAAGATAGATCTAATGTGCCAAAGGAATTCAACATAGAAATTCAGTTTCCTGATCTCAGAGAAAGGAGCATCGACAGCCCAATGGGTTAATGCACCTACTGCAGCCTCCTCTGTGTAGCCTGCAGGAGACACATTCAGTTGCTGGGGAGATGCTGATATCGGTTTGCTTGCTATGCAGGGGCTTGTGGTCACCTCACAGCACCTCGAGAAGGTTTCCTGTTTGAGTCCCAGTGCAATTATCTTCAAAAACATGACCAGTAGATTACACGTTTTCCCCTCGTTTTTTCCAGTCTGTTGAGGCCAGAGAGACGAGCTTTTGTATGGGTGTGTTACCAAGGCCAGAGTGCAGAAAACAAAGGCACAAGTGTTAGTAGGAATGCCTGTAATGAAGGGGAATTAGCTGTTGACTGATCGCACAGGGCAATGCATACCCATTTTCAATAACAACACATTTTTTAAAAAATAAAAATGAACTGGAGATTCCAGACATTGGATTAGAACTCAGGTCTCCAGCATTCCAAGACCAAACACTTACCACTTGAGCCACTGGTGGCTGTGCTTCTAAGAGTAGCTTTTGGGCTTATACATCTTTCTTCTCCATGCCCCTGTGAGCATACCCATTCGCATTGTGAAACATGCTCACTGAAGCCAACGAGGATAGAACATCTGCCCCCCCTCCCCCACCCCTCTCCCCCCTCCTCGCTCCAGCAAATACCAGCTGACTGCAGTGGCCTAGAGGTTAAGTGCTTGTGTTACAGCACTGGGGGCCTGGGTTCGAGTCTTGCTTTCAGCACATAAATGGAATAGTTGGGTAATCGCCTTGTATAGTTGCCTTACCCCCACTCCTTCTAAAAGGTTCAGTGGTTATCAAAAGAGTTCCCTGGTAAAGGGAGGGTCACAGAGAGGCAGGACTGTGGAAGTGAGGAAGTGCAGGGTAAAGGAGGCAGAGGGGGGGCAGCCTAAGCGGGGAGGTAGGACCGGATGAATGGGTGTCTGTGGAGAGGAGGAGGGGCGAGGTGAGTGGGGGTAGGTCTAGAGGGGCATGGCATAGGTGCCCTGGTAAAGTGAAGGTGGAAGGAAGAAAGCAGAGAGGCAGGACTGTGGAGGAGAGGAGGTGGGGCAGGCTAAAGGGGGAGGTAGGGCTGGATGAAACAAAAATGTCCATTCCACCCTCCACTGAGAACCCTTTTTCCCTCCTCCCCACATTAGGACCTTCTTTTACACAACCCACCATCCACAACAACTCAGGGCCTTCTTCCCCCATGGCACCATCCCCATAGCCAACTTCTTCCCTGCCCCACTTTATCCTACATCCCCCTGCCCCTCTCAACCTATCCCCACTCAACCAGCACCTCCTCCTCTCCACAGAGACCCATTCATTCAGCCCTACCTCCCTCTTTAGCCTGCCCCTCCTCCTCCTGTACTTCCTCCCCTCCACAGTCCCACCTCTCTGCTTTTTTCCACCCTCCCTTTACCAGGGAACTCATTACATAACCACTGAACCTATTAGAAGGAACACAGATACCACAACTGTACAAGGAGATTACACCATTCATGTGCCGAAAGCAGGACTCAAACCCCGCAGGCCTCAAACCCAGGCCCCCAGCACTGTAACGCAACCACTTAACCTCTAGGCCACTGCAGTTAGCTGGTATTTGATGGAGCGGGTGGGGGGGGGGGGCAGATGTTCTATCCTCCTTGGCTTCAGTGAACATGTTTCACAATGCAAACGGGTATGCTCACAGGGGCATTCTGGAGAAAGATATATATGCCCAAAAGCAACTCTTAGAAGCACAGCCTCCGGTGGCTCAACTGGTAAGTGCTTGCTCTTGGAATGCTGGTGATCTGAGTTCTAATCCAATGTCCAGTATCTCCAGGGGATTTGTTTTTTAATGTTTTTTATTGAAAATGGGTATGCATTGCCCTGCACGATCAGCCAACAGCTAACGCCCCTTCAATGTATGCATTCCCACTAACAGTTGTGCCTTTGTTTTGTGCACTCTGGCTTTGGTAACACCCATACAAATGCTTATCTTTCTGGCCCCAACTGACTGGAAAAAAACCGGGGGGAAAAGGTGTAATCTACAGGTCATGATTGATACACTAATTGCACTGGGACTCAAACAGGACATCTTCTCGAGGTGCTGTGAAGTGACCAGCGCCCCCTGCATAGCAAGCAAACCTGTATCAGCATCTCACTAGCAACTGACTGTGTCGCCAGAAGGCTACACATAGGAGGCTGCAGTAGGTGCATTAACCCATTGCGCTGTCGACCCTCCTTCCTCTAAGAGCAGGAAACTGAATTTCCATGTTGCCTTCCTTTGGCACATTAGATCTATCTTTCACCCCAATTCAGAGGATGTTTTGTTTCACGGGGAGATGATAATCATTGTCAGGTGTGAGCCACTAATAGCTAAAGAGGTCACTTAAAACTTTGATTTTATCATTGGGGTGTATTGATATGCGCAGGGCAGTCTTCTGTCCCCTGCTACTGTATGCTTTGTTATTGCTGCTTGTTCATGATGTTTAAATGTAAACACTCTGCTCTAAAAAGTGAAAGATTTGAAAGACTCTTGATGTAGCGAGCCTGTCCCATTCTTTGCCCTGGGGGTGAGAGGGCTGCTTTCCGCCTTCAACTTCCTCAATTTTGGAGTGGCTGGCTCGACAGCTGAACACCAGGGCCTAAACCTGGAGAGAAACGGGCAGAGGTCTACGCCCTGCGTCCTCCACGCGTCCCTAACGCTCCCAAACGCGACCACAGCCCTTACGGGCACAGCCCTATGTCCTATGCAGCCCCTCTGGTGCAGCCACCCACACAGCTTAGGGTTAGGATCTGTGCTCTTCCACATCGACCTGGCCACCTAGGCCCCAGAAAGTGTCACAGCCTGCTCTGTAAACCTTAGTGACGGTGGCCTAGGTGAAGATGATCTTGCTGGAATAATGATTCCTTTTTCCTGCCAGAAGCCACCGTGGAGCATAGTAAAATGAATGGGTGTGCCTGCTCAGCTGCCCTCTGTTTACCCTCTCTCTAAGTGACATTAGTTCTGGGCTCTCCAGGCAAATGTATCCATTCAGGAGAGAGCTACGAATAGGACGTCTCTTTCTGCAGGCACAGTGGGGAAGACTCAGAGAGCTGCATGCCTGACACATCTTTCCTTGTCCCACGCTCATTGTTGGGTTCCCTAACTTCTAACTCTCTGGCAGGCCCTGTGCCCTGTGTCTTTTACTGCCAACCTCCCTGACTCCTCGCCTTCCACCTACTTGCCACTCTATGATCCCTTTTTTGCTCTCTTATATGGCCCTTTGAAAAGGAATGCAGGCCAAGCCAAGCCTCATGAAGGAAATCTACCAACAAAAGATGCATTCCTCACTTTTGGGAGGTGCTGTGAGACGAGTAAGGAGGCCTGAAGGGGTGATTGGGTTGTTGAGTTGCGAAGCACCCCCAGGGCAAAGAGTGGGAAAGGCTTGCTACAGCAAGCGTCTTTCAAATATTTCACTTTTTAGGGCAGAGTGTTTACATTTAATAATCATGAACAAGCAGTAATAACAAAGTATAAAGTAACAGACGACAGATGACTGCCCTGCGAATATCAATATATCCCAATGACAAAGTCAAAGCTTTAACTGATCTGCTTAGCTATTAGTGGCTCACACCTCCCAATGATTATCATCTCTGCGTGAAACAAAACAGCTTCTGAATTGGGGTGAAAGATAGATCTAATGTGCCAAAGGAAGTCAACATAGAAATTCAGTTTCCTGATCTCAGAGAAAGGAGCATCGACAGCCCAATGGGTTAATGCACCTACTGCAGCCTCCTATGTGTAGCCTGCAGGAGACACATTCAGTTGCTGGGGAGATGCTGATATCGGTTTGCTTGCTATGCAGGGACTTGTGGTCACCTCACAGCACCTCGAGAAGGTTTCCTGTTTGAGTCCTAGTGCAATTATCTTCAAAAACATGACCAGTAGATTACAAGTTTTCCCCTCGTTTTTTCCAGTCTGTTGAAGCCAGAGAGATGAGCTTTGTATGGGTGTGTTACCAAGGCCAGAGTGCAGAAAACAAAGGAACAAGTGTTAGTAGGAATGCCTGTAATGAAGGGGAATTAGCTGTTGGCTGATCGCACAGGGCAATGCATACCCATTTCCAATAACACAACATTAAAAAAAAAAATATGAACAGGAGATTGGATTAGAACTCAGGTCTCCAGCATTCCAAGACCAAACACTTACCACTTGAGCAACTGGTGGCTGTGCTTCTGAGAGTAGCTTTTGGGTTTATACATCTTTCTTCTGCATGCCCCTGTGAGCATACCCATTCGCATTGTGAAACATGCTCACTGAAGCCAATGAGGATAGAACATCTGCCCCCCCCCCCCTTCCTCCCCTCCTCCCGCCGCTCCAGCAAATACCAGCTGACTGCAGTGGCCTAGAGGTTAAGTGCTTGTGTTACAGCACTGGGGGCCTGGGTTCGAGTCTTGCTTTCAGCACATAAATGGAATAGTTGGGTAATCGCCTTGTATAGTTGCCTTACCCCCACTCCTTCTAAAAGGTTCAGTGGTTATCAAAAGAGTTCCCTGGTAAAGGGAGGGTTACAGAGAGGCAGGACTGTGGAAGTGAGGAAGTGCAGGGTAAAGGAGGCAGAGGTGGGGCAGGCTAAAGGGGGAGGTAGGACTGGATGAATGGGTATCTGTGGAGAGGAGGAGGGGCTAGGTGAGTGGGGGTAGGTCTAGAGGGGCATGGCATAGGTGCCCTGGTAAAGTGAAGGTGGAAGGAAGGAAGCAGAGAGGCAGGACTGTGGAGGAGAGGAGGTGGGGCAGGCTAAAGGGGGAGGTAGGGCTGGATGAAACAAAGATGTCCATTCCACCCTCCACTGGGAACCCTTTTTCCCTCCTCCCCACATTAGGACCCTCTTTTACACAACCCACCGTCCACAACTCAGGGCCTTCTTCCCCATGGCACCATCCCCAGAGCCGACTTATTCCCTGCCCCACTTTATCCTACATCCTCCTGCCCCTCTCGACCTATCCCCACTCAACCAGCACCTCCTCCTCTCCACAGAGACCTATTCATCCAGCCCTCCCTCCCTCTTTAGCCAGTCCCACCTGCTCCTGTACTTCCTCCCCTCCACAGTCCCACCTCTCTGCTTTTTTCCACCCTCCCTTTACCAGGGAACTCATTACATAACCACTGAACCTATTAGAAGGAGCATGGATACCACAACTGTACAAGGAGATTACACCATTCATGTGCCGAAAGCAGGACTCAAACCCAGGCCCCCAGCACTTTAACGCAACCACTTAACCTCTAGGCCACTGCAGTTAGCTGGTATTTGATGGAGCGGGGGGCCAGATGTTCTATCCTCCTTGGCTTCAGTGAACATGTTTCACAATGCAAACGGGTATGCTCACAGTGGCATGCTGGAGAAAGATATATAAGCAACAAAAAAAACTCTTAGAAGCACAGCCTCGAGTGGCTCAACTGGTAAGTGCTTGGTCTTGGAATGCTGGTGACCTGAGTTCTAATCCAATGTCCAATGTACAGTGTCTCCAGAGGATTTTTTTTAATGGTTTTTATTGAAAATGGGTATGCATTGCCCTGCGCGATCAGCCAACAGCTAATGCCCCTTCAATGTATGCATTCCCACTAACAGTTGTGCCTGTGTTTTGTGCACTCTGGCTTTGGTAACACCCATACAAAAGCTTATCTTTCTGGCCCCAACTGACTGGAAAAAAACCGGGGGGGAAAAGGTGTAATCTACGGGTCATGATTGATACACTAATTGCACTGGGACTCAAACAGGACACCTTCTCGAGGTGCTGTGAAGTGACCACCGCCCCCTGCATAGCAAGCAAACCTGTATCAGCATCTCACTAGCAACTGACTGTGTCGCCAGCAGGCTACACATAGGAGGCTGCAGTAGGTGCCTTAACCCATTGCGCTGTCGACCCTCCTTCTGTCATGATCTCTGCTTCCAAAAGGTCAGGGTTTTCCCAACTCCCTTGGAAGCAGATCCATAACCCAGGTTCCGAGTGCCAACCAGTCCCAATTGGGACCTTTTGGACCCAGTACGGGTGCCAGTGGCACCAGGCTCATAAATATGCCCAGTCCCAGCGCTGGAAGCGCCGGGCTCATAATGCTTGGGTGGACTTACCTGCAGCAGACCATGCTGCTTACTTGCCTGCCAGTTGAGCCTCTGATCCTCTTCTGTTTGGAACTACTTTTCCTGTTGGGTGGGGCAGGAGCCACTCCCTAGATTCAGAACACTGGAACTCTTCTGGAAAGCAGGAACTCTTTTCTTACCTAGGCGTGGCTGTGGAAGGAGACACCTAAGCACTACAGGAGGCTATTTAAACCACACCCGATGGATGAATCTTGCTTTGCGTTATTCTGCATCCTCTGCAGCAGAAAGCTCATCGTGTCTTCTGCATCTGATCCTGGGCCTAAGGAAAAAGGCTTACCATCCTGAATCCAGTCTTCAGCAACACCTATAAAGACAAGAAAGAACAGGTTAGCATTACGGTCTTCAGTGACAGCTCTTCACTTACCTGGTCCATCGGCTGTCACCAACGCCTCGCGCTGCATTCCGGCATCTGAAAGACAAAGGCGTACCTACTCTTCGTGCGCTCCGGAGGTCTTCACACTGCATTCCGGCATCTGAAAGACAAAAGCTTACCAACTCTTCGCACGCTCCGGAGGCCTTCGGCGCTGCATCCCGCATCTGAAAGACAAAACAAGGTGCGTTTAAAGACATTGGGGAACTTTAATACTCACGTGCCATTACTCCTTTCCACATCTAACCCAGTGGGTAATCCGGCACCCTGCAGCCGCTCCGAACTTGTACCTGCAAAATAAAAAGACAGTTAGAGCGCATCGTGAAGCAGGCAACAAGCGCTTACTTACGTGCTTCCAGGCGCTTCTATTCATCACATGGGCTCCATCTTCAACTCACTTCAGCCCGTCATCCGCCATCGCCGGAACCCTGCAAAACAAGAAACATCATTACTAAAGACTTTAAAGACATTAGAATTACTCGAAACTTACCGTTCGTGCAGTAAACGACGGACAGCAGTCCTCTGAAGTCAAGAGGCCTGCTCCCCTTATCCAGTGAAGAAACTGGTTACAGCACCCTGCCCCGAGGCAGATGGAGAGCACGGCGTTCACTTACCTAAGGTGAGAGCGTTAACCTTTGGGGTTCTACAGGAGAAGAGAAAGGGAAGAAGAGAGAGACATTCAATAACCCAGTTCCTTAATCCCATATTTTCTATCTGCAGACATCTTACCCTTCGAGTCAGACATACAGTGCACAGAGGTCCAGCCCAAAGAGCCAACCGTGTGTTACACATCACCTTTGAAGATACGGTATACGCCCAGTCAAGACCGGCGCCTCTACGGGAATCAGGTGAGCGTTACAGAACGCAAAGCCTACCACAAAACTCCCGTCCAGGCGCTATGGAAACCTCGGATACCGACCAGCTAGCCCAGTTACTTGGGGAACTAAGGGCAGAAGTGCATGCAGCCCGTCAGGAAACGAACGCTCTAAGAAGGGAACTGATTATTTCCAAGGAGCGAACAGATGATCTCGCTAGACAATTGCTACAGTCACAAGCCGGACAGACCCCGTTACCCGCATCTGGGGGAAATCTTCCTTCTACATCCTCTATGAATCCAGTGCAGATCAACCTACCTGGGAATGTACCTCTGGCTCCGCCCGAATGATTTTCTGGTGACCCAAAGAGGTTTGCAGTATTTATCAATCAGTGCCGGTTGCATTTCTTATGCCTGCCAGCAGCCTTTCCAACTGATCAAGCTAAAGTAGCTTTCGTGCTTTCGTACCTTAGAGGCAATGCGGCAGACTGGTCGATCCCTCTAGTAAATCAAGATGATCCGGTCCACCATGATTTTCAAGCTTTTCAGCTCAGTATGGAAAAACTGTTCGCAAGACATTCACAGGGGCAGGCCTTGGACAATGAGCTTCTTTCGTTGCGACAAGGTAATCAAGACCTTTTGGCTTATATTGCGTCTTTCAACAGACTGATAGTGGAAACTCAATGGCCTGAGGACAAAAGGATTACGCTGTTTTATAGAGGTCTACGTGGAGAGCTCAAAGATGTGTTAGCCCAAGTAGTGAATCCCCCACAAGATTGTTCGGACTATATAGACTTAGTCGTTCAAATAGATCACTGACTGCAGAACAGGAAGGCCGATCGTTCCAAGTTTGATGCTCGAGTATTTTCCAAACCGCCAACTCCTTCCAAAGGAGTAGACTCCGGGGAACCCATGCAAATAGGGGGTCTGAAAGGTCCTCTAACACAAAAGGAGCGGGAAAGGAGAAAACAGTTGCAATTATGCCACTATTGCGGAAACTCAGGGCACTTTCTTCGAGACTGTCCGGTGAAACCTGCCAAGAAGGCAGTAGGAGCTGCAGTTACCAAAGTTACAAACTCTGAGCAGGGAAACGACCTCGCGCGACAAGAATAGAGGTCCTCTTGCCGAGCGTGAAAACCAGTTCCGTGACCTCACATTTCGTGATACCTATGGTCCTCATTAGCCCTGATAATCCGGATTGATTACATGCAATTGAAGCTTACGTCGACAGCGGTGCCATCGGCAATTATGTGGATCATGAAATGGTTTTGAGGATGAATCTAACTCTTTGTCCCAAGGCTGTAAAGGACGTCATTACTACGGTGGATGGTACGGAGATAGCCTCCGGGCCAGTAACGCATACCACTCAAGAGGTGACGCTAGTAAGTCAAGATGGACACCATGAGAAGATCGTGTTCGATGTGATCAAGGCCCCTCAGTTTCAGATTATTCTAGGAATACCTTGGTTAGAGAAACACAATCCTCTGATCGATTGGCGAGCAAGAACGGTCCAGTTTCCAGAATGTGTCTCTACTTGTCACCCTCCACCTGGTGTTGCACTGGCAGCAATTTCTTCAGAGACTCCCCAGTTACCTCCCGAATACCTAGAATACCAAGATGTTTTCCGGAAGGATCAGGCTAACTCTCTACCTCCTCATAGGTCTTATGACTGCCAGATAGACCTGATACCTGGATCTACTCCTCCTTGTAGTAGAATTTATGCCCTCACCGAGCCTGAGAACCTTCACCTTCGACAATACCTGGATCAATACCTGGCAAATGGGTTTATTCGTCCTTCCAAGTCCCCTGCTTCTTCAGCTTTGTTCTTCGTTCCAAAAAAGGAGGGAGACCTTAGAACTTGTATAGATTATCGCTCCCTGAACCAGATCACCGTTAAGAATAGATATCCGTTACCTTTGATCCCTGAACTCCTTGACCAAGTCAGAAAAGCATGCATATATACAAAGCTGGATCTTAGAGGAGCTTACCACTTGGTACGAGTAAAAGAGGGCGATGAATGGAAGACGGCCTTCCGCTCCAAGTATGGGCTATTTGAATATCAGGTCATGCCCTTCGGACTTTGCAATGCCCCGGCCGCCTTTCAATATTTTATGAACGATGTCCTCAGAGAGCTCATAGATGTGTGTGTTGTTGTTTACATTGACGACATCCTCGTTTATTCTTCATCGGAATCTGAACATCGGAAACACATGAAAATGGTCCTCGAAAGATTGCGTCAACACAAACTTTTCGCTAAGTTGGAAAAATGTGTTTTCAACGTGACTGAAGTTGAATTCTTGGGATTCATATTATCACCTGGCGGAGTGCGTATGGATTCAAAGAAGGTCGATGCAGTTCTCAAATGGCCATCACCATCCTCCGTAAAAGGTGTGCAAAGCATGTTAGGCTTCGCTAACTTTTACCGCAGGTTTATCCCCGAATTCTCTCGAATAGTCCAGCCCATCACTGCCTTGTTAAAGAAAAACAAACGTTTTGAATGGTCTACCAAGGCGGAACAAGCTTTCCAGGATTTGAAGACTAAATTTATCTCTGCACCAATCTTAAAACACCCTCGCCCCGAACTCCCCTACATCGTGGAAACTGATGCTTCAAGCCTTGCCATGGGGGCAGTTCTATCACAAAAGGACCCCGTAACCAATCAGTTGCATCCCGTGGCATTTTGGTCCCGCAAATTCTCGCCTCCTGAAATCAATTAAACGATTACTGACAAGGAACTTCTGGCTATCAAATCTGCCTTTAAGGCTTGGCGGCATTATCTGCTGGGGGCCCGACACACCGTTACTGTGATTACGGATCACCGAAACCTGCAATATTTGAAAACCGCAAAAGCCCAATCCTCTAGACAACTCCGTTGGACATTATTCTTTGCCGAGTTTGACTTCATAATTACCTATCGACCTGGTACAAAGAACGGTAAAGCTGATGCCCTTTCTCGGATGGGAGTGGAAGAACACTTGATCAACCCTAAACCTGTACCAATCATTCCCGAACAAAGAATTCTGGGTGTAATCGCCACAGAATCCATAGAGGAAGTTAAGGATAAAGCCAGGCAACTTGTAACTCCAGCAGACATACAGAATTGGCATCTGCAGGGAAAGGACTTTGCAGTAAAGGACAACTTATTGTATTTCCAAGAACGATTATACCTACCCAGCACAGATTTACAGAAAAAGGTAATCTCTTGTTATCACGATTCTTTAATGGAAGGACATCCCGGTATGGCCAAGACCTCAGAAAAGATCAAGCGCTACTTCTGGTGGCCGTCTTGGAAAAAAGATATCAGAGACTTTATAATGTCCTGTGGAGTATGTGCCCAAAACAAGAGTCAAAAGGAAAGACCAGCAGGCCTGTTACGCCCTATTGACATCCCACCTCGCCCTTGGCATACGCTTTCTATGGACTTCATCACCGATCTACCTCCATCCTCCGGATACAATACGATTCTAGTAATCGTGGACTTATTCTCCAAGATGGCGCATTTCATTCCGCTCAAAGGCTTGCCAACAGCAGCAACTCTGGCCCGAGAATTTCTCGAAAACATCGTCCGACTGCACGGTTTTCCTTCGGTTCTAATTTCGGATCGAGATAGTCAATTTATTTCTCATTTTTGGCGAAGTTGCTGTCGGTCGGCTCAAATTGATGTGAGTCTATCGACCAGTCACCACCCTCAGACCGCCGGACAAACCGAGAGGACCAATCAAACTCTGGAACAGTATTTGCGCTGCATGCTGCAACAAACTGAAAAAACTTGGAAAGACATCCTTTGGATAGCCGAATATGCCTACAATAACTCTGTCCATTCGGGAACTGGGAAAACCCCGTTTTTTCTTTTGAACGGCAGTCAACCTCGGAGTTGGATCCCCTCCAAGATCTTGAAACACCAGCAGTAGACTACCTGCATTCTACAATCACCCAAGCCTTTAAGGAAGCTGTTTCTCACCTTCAAAGGGCTAAAGAACAATACAAGAAAGGAGCAGATCAACATCGGAAGGAAGCCCCTCAATATCAAGTAGGGGATCAAGTCTGGTTGTCCACCAAATATCTACCTCTAAAAGGCCCACGCACATTCAACCCAAGATACCTTGGTCCCTATTCCATCACTACCATAGTAAACCCAGTAGCGGTCAAGTTGGACTTGCCCCCGCACATGAAGATACATCCGGTCTTCCACGTCTCTCTATTAAAACCCGTGCAACCTCAAAAACCGACTAACTAAATCTCCAAAACCTATCCTAGTTGATGGAGAACTCGAGTTTGAAGTCAAAAGCATTCTGGACTCCAAGATCTCCAAATCTAAACTATTTTACCTAATTGACTGGAAACGCTACGGCCCCCAAGAGAGATCCTGGGAACCTGCTGAATATGTCCACGCTCCTCGCCTAATCAAAAGATTTCACCGAACATTTCCTGACAAGCCAAAACCCCCGGAGAAGCCCGGTTTGGGAGGGGCCTTGAGGATGGGTACTGTCATGATCTCTGCTTCTAAAAGGTCAGGGTTTTCCCAACTCCCTTGGAAGCAGATCCATAACCCAGGTTCCGAGTGCCAACCAGTCCCAATTGGGACCTTTTGGACCCAGTCCTGGCGCCAGTGGCACCAGGCTCATAAATATGCCCAGTCCCAGCGCTGGACGCGCCGGGCTCATAATGCTTAGGTGGACTTACCTGCAGCAGACCATGCTGCTTACATGCCTGCCAGTTGAGCCTCTGATCCTCTTCTGTTTGGAACTACTTTTCCTGTTGGGTGGGGCAGGAGCCACTCCCTAGATTCAGAACACTGGAACTCTTCTGGAAAGCAGGAACTCTTTTCTTACCTAGGCGTGGCTGTGGAAGGAGACACCTAAGCACTACAGGAGGCTATTTAAACCACACCAGATGGATGAATCTTGCTTTGCGTTATTCTGCATCCTCTGCAGCAGAACGCTCATCGTGTCTTCTGCATCTGATCCTGGGCCTAAGGAAAAAGGCTTACCATCCTGAATCCAGTCTTCAGCAACACCTATAAAGACAAGAAAGAACAGGTTAGCATTACGGTCTTCAGTGACAGCTCTTCACTTACCTGGTCCATCGGCTGTCACCAACGCCTCGCGCTGCATTCCGGCATCTGAAAGACAAAGGCTTACCTACTCTTCGTGCGCTCCGGAGGTCTTCACACTGCATTCCGGCATCTGAAAGACAAAAGCTTACCAGCTCTTTGCACGCTCCGGAGGCCTTCGGCGCTGCATCCCGCATCTGAAAGACAAAACAAGGTGCGTTTAAAGACACTGGGGAACTTTAATACTCACGTGCCATTACTCCTTTCCACATCTAACCCAGTGGGTATTCCGGCACCCTGCAGCCGCTCCGAACTTGTACCTGCAAAATAAAAAGACAGTTAGAGCGCATCGTGAAGCAGGCAACAAGCGCTTACTTACGTGCTTCCAGGCGCTTCTATTCCTCATACGGGCTCCATCTTCAACTCACTTCAGCCCGTCATCCGCCATCGCCGGAACCCTGCAAAACAAGAAACATCATTACTAAAGACTTTAAAGACATTAGAATTACTCGAAACTTACTGTTCGTGCAGTAAACGACGGACAGCAGTCCTCTGAAGTCAAGAGGCCTGCTCCCCTTATCCAGTGAAGAAACTGGTTACAGCACCCTGCCCCGAGGCAGATGGAGAGCACGGCGTTCACTTACCTAAGGTGAGAGCGTTAACCTTTGGGGTTCTACAGGAGAAGAGAAAGGGAAGAAGAGAGAGACACTCAATAACCCAGTTCCTTAATCCCATATTTTCTATCTGCAGACATCTTACCCTTCGAGTCAGACATACAGTGCACAGAGGTCCAGCCCAAAGAGCCAACCGTGTGTTACACATCACCTTTGAAGATACGGTATACGCCCAGTCAAGACCGGCGCCTCTACGGGAATCAGGTGAGCGTTACAGAACGCAAAGCCTACCACAAAACTCCCGTCCAGGCGCTATGGAAACCTCGGATACCGACCAGCTAGCCCAGTTACTTGGGGAACTAAGGGCAGAAGTGCATGCAGCCCGTCAGGAAACGAACGCTCTAAGAAGGGAACTGATTATTTCCAAGGAGCGAACAGATGATCTCGCTAGACAATTGCTACAGTCACAAGCCGGACAGACCCCGTTACCCGCATCTGGGGGAAATCTTCCTTCTACATCCTCTATGAATCCAGTGCAGATCAACCTACCTGGGAATGTACCTCTGGCTCCGCCCGAATGATTTTCTGGTGACCCAAAGAGGTTTGCAGTATTTATCAATCAGTGCCGGTTGCATTTCTTATGCCTGCCAGCAGCCTTTCCAACTGATCAAGCTAAAGTAGCTTTCGTGCTTTCGTACCTTAGAGGCAATGCGGCAGACAGGTCGATCCCTCTAGTAAATCAAGATGATCCGGTCCACCATGATTTTCAAGCTTTTCAGCTCAGTATGGAAAAACTGTTCGCAAGACATTCACAGGGGCAGGCCTTGGACAATGAGCTTCTTTCGTTGCGACAAGGTAATCAAGACCTTTTGGCTTATATTGCGTCTTTCAACAGACTGATAGTGGAAACTCAATGGCCTGAGGACAAAAGGATTACGCTGTTTTATAGAGGTCTACGTGGAGAGCTCAAAGATGTGTTAGCCCAAGTAGTGAATCCCCCACAAGATTGTTCGGACTATATAGACTTAGTCGTTCAAATAGATCACTGACTGCAGAACAGGAAGGCCGATCGTTCCAAGTTTGATGCTCGAGTATTTTCCAAACCGCCAACTCCTTCCAAAGGAGTAGACTCCGGGGAACCCATGCAAATAGGGGGTCTGAAAGGTCCTCTAACACAAAAGGAGCGGGAAAGGAGAAAACAGTTGCAATTATGCCTCTATTGCGGAAACTCAGGGCACTTTCTTCGAGACTGTCCGGTGAAACCTGCCAAGAAGGCAGTAGGAGCTGCAGTTACCAAAGTTACAAACTCTGAGCAGGGAAACGACCTCGCGCGACAAGAATAGAGGTCCTCTTGCCGAGCGTGAAAACCAGTTCCGTGACCTCACATTTCGTGATACCTATGGTCCTCATTAGCCCTGATAATCCGGATTGATTACATGCAATTGAAGCTTACGTCGACAGCGGTGCCATCGGCAATTATGTGGATCATGAAATGGTTTTGAGGATGAATCTAACTCTTTGTCCCAAGGCTGTAAAGGACGTCATTACTACGGTGGATGGTACGGAGATAGCCTCCGGGCCAGTAACGCATACCACTCAAGAGGTGACGCTAGTAAGTCAAGATGGACACCATGAGAAGATCGTGTTCGATGTGATCAAGGCCCCTCAGTTTCAGATTATTCTAGGAATACCTTGGTTAGAGAAACACAATCCTCTGATCGATTGGCGAGCAAGAACGGTCCAGTTTCCAGAATGTGTCTCTACTTGTCACCCTCCACCTGGTGTTGCACTGGCAGCAATTTCTTCAGAGACTCCCCAGTTACCTCCCGAATACCTAGAATACCAAGATGTTTTCCGGAAGGATCAGGCTAACTCTCTACCTCCTCATAGGTCTTATGACTGCCAGATAGACCTGATACCTGGATCTACTCCTCCTTGTAGTAGAATTTCTGCCCTCACCGAGCCTGAGAACCTTCACCTTCGACAATACCTGGATCAATACCTGGCAAATGGGTTTATTCGTCCTTCCAAGTCCCCTGCTTCTTCAGCTTTGTTCTTCGTTCCAAAAAAGGAGGGAGACCTTAGAACTTGTATAGATTATCGCTCCCTGAACCAGATCACCGTTAAGAATAGATATCCGTTACCTTTGATCCCTGAACTCCTGGACCAAGTCAGAAAAGCATGCATATATACAAAGCTGGATCTTAGAGGAGCTTACCACTTGGTACGAGTAAAAGAGGGCGATGAATGGAAGACGGCCTTCCGCTCCAAGTATGGGCTATTTGAATATCAGGTCATGCCCTTCGGACTTTGCAATGCCCCGGCCGCCTTTCAATATTTTATGAACGATGTCCTCAGAGAGCTCATAGATGTGTGTGTTGTTGTTTACATTGACGACATCCTCGTTTATTCTTCATCGGAATCTGAACATCGGAAACACATGAAAATGGTCCTCGAAAGATTGCGTCAACACAAACTTTTCGCTAAGTTGGAAAAATGTGTTTTCAACGTGACTGAAGTTGAATTCTTGGGATTCATATTATCACCTGGCGGAGTGCGTATGGATTCAAAGAAGGTCGATGCAGTTCTCAAATGGCCATCACCATCCTCCGTAAAAGGTGTGCAAAGCATGTTAGGCTTCGCTAACTTTTACCGCAGGTTTATCCCCGAATTCTCTCGAATAGTCCAGCCCATCACTGCCTTGTTAAAGAAAAACAAACGTTTTGAATGGTCTACCAAGGCGGAACAAGCTTTCCAGGATTTGAAGACTAAATTTATCTCTGCACCAATCTTAAAACACCCTCGCCCCGAACTCCCCTAAATCGTGGAAACTGATGCTTCAAGCCTTGCCATGGGGGCAGTTCTATCACAAAAGGACCCCGTAACCAATCAGTTGCATCCCGTGGCATTTTGGTCCCGCAAATTCTCGCCTCCTGAAATCAATTAAACGATTACTGACAAGGAACTTCTGGCTATCAAGTCTGCCTTTAAGGCTTGGCGGCATTATCTGCTGGGGGCCCGACACACCGTTACTGTGATTACGGATCACCGAAACCTGCAATATTTGAAAACCGCAAAAGCCCAATCCTCTAGACAACTCCGTTGGACATTATTCTTTGCCGAGTTTGACTTCATAATTACCTATCGACCTGGTACAAAGAACGGTAAAGCTGATGCCCTTTCTCGGATGGGAGTGGAAGAACACTTGATCAACCCTAAACCTGTACCAATCATTCCCGAACAAAGAATTCTGGGTGTAATCGCCACAGAATCCATAGAGGAAGTTAAGGATAAAGCCAGGCAACTTGTAACTCCAGCAGACATACAGAATTGGCATCTGCAGGGAAAGGACTTTGCAGTAAAGGACAACTTATTGTATTTCCAAGAACGATTATACCTACCCAGCACAGATTTACAGAAAAAAGTAATCTCTTGTTATCACGATTCTTTAATGGAAGGACATCCCGGTATGGCCAAGACCTCAGAAAAGATCAAGCGCTACTTCTGGTGGCCGTCTTGGAAAAAAGATATCAGAGACTTTATAATGTCCTGTGGAGTATGTGCCCAAAACAAGAGTCAAAAGGAAAGACCAGCAGGCCTGTTACGCCCTATTGACATCCCACCTCGCCCTTGGCATACGCTTTCTATGGACTTCATCACCGATCTACCTCCATCCTCCGGATACAATACGATTCTAGTAATCGTGGACTTATTCTCCAAGATGGCGCATTTCATTCCGCTCAAAGGCTTGCCAACAGCAGCAACTCTGGCCCGAGAATTTCTCGAAAACATCGTCCGACTGCACGGTTTTCCTTCGGTTCTAATTTCGGATCGAGATAGTCAATTTATTTCTCATTTTTGGCGAAGTTGCTGTCGGTCGGCTCAAATTGATGTGAGTCTATCGACCAGTCACCACCCTCAGACCGCCGGACAAACCGAGAGGACCAATCAAACTCTGGAACAGTATTTACGCTGCATGCTGCAACAAACTGAAAAAACTTGGAAAGACATCCTTTGGATAGCCGAATATGCCTACAATAACTCTGTCCATTCGGGAACTGGGAAAACCCCGTTTTTTCTTTTGAACGGCAGTCAACCTCGGAGTTGGATCCCCTCCAAGATCTTGAAACACCAGCAGTAGACTACCTGCATTCTACAATCACCCAAGCCTTTAAGGAAGCTGTTTCTCACCTTCAAAGGGCTAAAGAACAATACAAGAAAGGAGCAGATCAACATCGGAAGGAAGCCCCTCAATATCAAGTAGGGGATCAAGTCTGGTTGTCCACCAAATATCTACCTCTAAAAGGCCCACGCACATTCAACCCAAGATACCTTGGTCCCTATTCCATCACTACCATAGTAAACCCAGTAGCGGTCAAGTTGGACTTGCCCCCGCACATGAAGATACATCCGGTCTTCCACATCTCTCTATTAAAACCCGTGCAACCTCAAAAACCGACTAACTAAATCTCCAAAACCTATCCTAGTTGATGGAGAACTCGAGTTTGAAGTCAAAAGCATTCTGGACTCCAAGATCTCCAAATCTAAACTATTTTACCTAATTGACTGGAAACGCTACGGCCCCCAAGAGAGATCCTGGGAACCTGCTGAATATGTCCACGCTCCTCGCCTAATCAAAAGATTTCACCGAACATTTCCTGACAAGCCAAAACCCCCGGAGAAGCCCGGTTTGGGAGGGGCCTTGAGGAGGGGTACTGTCATGATCTCTGCTTCTAAAAGGTCAGGGTTTTCCCAACTCCCTTGGAAGCAGATCCATAACCCAGGTTCCGAGTGCCAACCAGTCCCAATTGGGACCTTTTGGACCCAGTCCTGGCGCCAGTGGCACCAGGCTCATAAATATGCCCAGTCCCAGCGCTGGACGCGCCGGGCTCATAATGCTTAGGTGGACTTACCTGCAGCAGACCATGCTGCTTACATGCCTGCCAGTTGAGCCTCTGATCCTCTTCTGTTTGGAACTACTTTTCCTGTTGGGTGGGGCAGGAGCCACTCCCTAGATTCAGAACACTGGAACTCTTCTGGAAAGCAGGAACTCTTTTCTTACCTAGGCGTGGCTGTGGAAGGAGACACCTAAGCACTACAGGAGGCTATTTAAACCACACCCGATGGATGAATCTTGCTTTGCGTTATTCTGCATCCTCTGCAGCAGAACGCTCATCGTGTCTTCTGCATCTGATCCTGGGCCTAAGGAAAAAGGCTTACCATCCTGAATCCAGTCTTCAGCAACACCTATAAAGACAAGAAAGAACAGGTTAGCATTACGGTCTTCAGTGACAGCTCTTCACTTACCTGGTCCATCGGCTGTCACCAACGCCTCGCGCTGCATTCCGGCATCTGAAAGACAAAGGCTTACCTACTCTTCGTGCGCTCCGGAGGTCTTCACACTGCATTCCGGCATCTGAAAGACAAAAGCTTACCAGCTCTTCGCACGCTCCGGAGGCCTTCGGCGCTGCATCCCGCATCTGAAAGACAAAACAAGGTGCGTTTAAAGACATTGGGGAACTTTAATACTCACGTGCCATTACTCCTTTCCACATCTAACCCAGTGGGTATTCCGGCACCCTGCAGCCGCTCCGAACTTGTACCTGCAAAATAAAAAGACAGTTAGAGCGCATCGTGAAGCAGGCAACAAGCGCTTACTTACGTGCTTCCAGGCGCTTCTATTCCTCATACGGGCTCCATCTTCAACTCACTTCAGCCCGTCATCCGCCATCGCCGGAACCCTGCAAAACAAGAAACATCATTACTAAAGACTTTAAAGACATTAGAATTACTCGAAACTTACCGTTCGTGCAGTAAACGACGGACAGCAGTCCTCTGAAGTCAAGAGGCCTGCTCCCCTTATCCAGTGAAGAAACTGGTTACAGCACCCTGCCCCGAGGCAGATGGAGAGCACGGCGTTCACTTACCTAAGGTGAGAGCGTTAACCTTTGGGGTTCTACAGGAGAAGAGAAAGGGAAGAAGAGAGAGACATTCAATAACCCAGTTCCTTAATCCCATATTTTCTATCTGCAGACATCTTACCCTTCGAGTCAGACATACAGTGCACAGAGGTCCAGCCCAAAGAGCCAACCGTGTGTTACACATCACCTTTGAAGATACGGTATACGCCCAGTCAAGACCGGCGCCTCTACGGGAATCAGGTGAGCGTTACAGAACGCAAAGCCTACCACAAAACTCCCGTCCAGGCGCTATGGAAACCTCGGATACCGACCAGCTAGCCCAGTTACTTGGGGAACTAAGGGCAGAAGTGCATGCAGCCCGTCAGGAAACGAACGCTCTAAGAAGGGAACTGATTATTTCCAAGGAGCGAACAGATGATCTCGCGAGACAATTGCTACAGTCACAAGCCGGACAGACCCCGTTACCCGCATCTGGGGGAAATCTTCCTTCTACATCCTCTATGAATCCAGTGCAGATCAACCTACCTGGGAATGTACCTCTGGCTCCGCCCGAATGATTTTCTGGTGACCCAAAGAGGTTTGCAGTATTTATCAATCAGTGCCGGTTGCATTTCTTATGCCTGCCAGCAGCCTTTCCAACTGATCAAGCTAAAGTAGCTTTCGTGCTTTCGTACCTTAGAGGCAATGCGGCAGACTGGTCGATCCCTCTAGTAAATCAAGATGATCCGGTCCACCATGATTTTCAAGCTTTTCAGCTCAGTATGGAAAAACTGTTCGCAAGACATTCACAGGGGCAGGCCTTGGACAATGAGCTTCTTTCGTTGCGACAAGGTAATCAAGACCTTTTGGCTTATATTGCGTCTTTCAACAGACTGATAGTGGAAACTCAATGGCCTGAGGACAAAAGGATTACGCTGTTTTATAGAGGTCTACGTGGAGAGCTCAAAGATGTGTTAGCCCAAGTAGTGAATCCCCCACAAGATTGTTCGGACTATATAGACTTAGTCGTTCAAATAGATCACTGACTGCAGAACAGGAAGGCCGATCGTTCCAAGTTTGATGCTCGAGTATTTTCCAAACCGCCAACTCCTTCCAAAGGAGTAGACTCCGGGGAACCCATGCAAATAGGGGGTCTGAAAGGTCCTCTAACACAAAAGGAGCGGGAAAGGAGAAAACAGTTGCAATTATGCCTCTATTGCGGAAACTCAGGGCACTTTCTTCGAGACTGTCCGGTGAAACCTGCCAAGAAGGCAGTAGGAGCTGCAGTTACCAAAGTTACAAACTCTGAGCAGGGAAACGACCTCGCGCGACAAGAATAGAGGTCCTCTTGCCGAGCGTGAAAACCAGTTCCGTGACCTCACATTTCGTGATACCTATGGTCCTCATTAGCCCTGATAATCCGGATTGATTACATGCAATTGAAGCTTACATCGACAGCGGTGCCATCGGCAATTATGTGGATCATGAAATGGTTTTGAGGATGAATCTAACTCTTTGTCCCAAGGCTGTAAAGGACGTCATTACTACGGTGGATGGTACGGAGATAGCCTCCGGGCCAGTAACGCATACCACTCAAGAGGTGACGCTAGTAAGTCAAGATGGACACCATGAGAAGATCGTGTTCGATGTGATCAAGGCCCCTCAGTTTCAGATTATTCTAGGAATACCTTGGTTAGAGAAACACAATCCTCTGATCGATTGGCGAGCAAGAACGGTCCAGTTTCCAGAATGTGTCTCTACTTGTCACCCTCCACCTGGTGTTGCACTGGCAGCAATTTCTTCAGAGACTCCCCAGTTACCTCCCGAATACCTAGAATACCAAGATGTTTTCCGGAAGGATCAGGCTAACTCTCTACCTCCTCATAGGTCTTATGACTGCCAGATAGACCTGATACCTGGATCTACTCCTCCTTGTAGTAGAATTTCTGCCCTCACCGAGCCTGAGAACCTTCACCTTCGACAATACCTGGATCAATACCTGGCAAATGGGTTTATTCGTCCTTCCAAGTCCCCTGCTTCTTCAGCTTTGTTCTTCGTTCCAAAAAAGGAGGGAGACCTTAGAACTTGTATAGATTATCGCTCCCTGAACCAGATCACCGTTAAGAATAGATATCCGTTACCTTTGATCCCTGAACTCCTGGACCAAGTCAGAAAAGCATGCATATATACAAAGCTGGATCTTAGAGGAGCTTACCACTTGGTACGAGTAAAAGAGGGCGATGAATGGAAGACGGCCTTCCGCTCCAAGTATGGGCTATTTGAATATCAGGTCATGCCCTTCGGACTTTGCAATGCCCCGGCCGCCTTTCAATATTTTATGAACGATGTCCTCAGAGAGCTCATAGATGTGTGTGTTGTTGTTTACATTGACGACATCCTTGTTTATTCTTCATCGGAATCTGAACATCGGAAACACATGAAAATGGTCCTCGAAAGATTGCGTCAACACAAACTTTTCGCTAAGTTGGAAAAATGTGTTTTCAACGTGACTGAAGTTGAATTCTTGGGATTCATATTATCACCTGGCGGAGTGCGTATGGATTCAAAGAAGGTCGATGCAGTTCTCAAATGGCCATCACCATCCTCCGTAAAAGGTGTGCAAAGCATGTTAGGCTTCGCTAACTTTTACCGCAGGTTTATCCCCGAATTCTCTCGAATAGTCCAGCCCATCACTGCCTTGTTAAAGAAAAACAAACGTTTTGAATGGTCTACCAAGGCGGAACAAGCTTTCCAGGATTTGAAGACTAAATTTATCTCTGCACCAATCTTAAAACACCCTCGCCCCGAACTCCCCTAAATCGTGGAAACTGATGCTTCAAGCCTTGCCATGGGGGCAGTTCTATCACAAAAGGACCCCGTAACCAATCAGTTGCATCCCGTGGCATTTTGGTCCCGCAAATTCTCACCTCCTGAAATCAATTAAACGATTACTGACAAGGAACTTCTGGCTATCAAGTCTGCCTTTAAGGCTTGGCGGCATTATCTGCTGGGGGCCCGACACACCGTTACTGTGATTACGGATCACCGAAACCTGCAATATTTGAAAACCGCAAAAGCCCAATCCTCTAGACAACTCCGTTGGACATTATTCTTTGCCGAGTTTGACTTCATAATTACCTATCGACCTGGTACAAAGAACGGTAAAGCTGATGCCCTTTCTCGGATGGGAGTGGAAGAACACTTGATCAACCCTAAACCTGTACCAATCATTCCCGAACAAAGAATTCTGGGTGTAATCGCCACAGAATCCATAGAGGAAGTTAAGGATAAAGCCAGGCAACTTGTAACTCCAGCAGACATACAGAATTGGCATCTGCAGGGAAAGGACTTTGCAGTAAAGGACAACTTATTGTATTTCCAAGAACGATTATACCTACCCAGCACAGATTTACAGAAAAAAGTAATCTCTTGTTATCACGATTCTTTAATGGAAGGACATCCCGGTATGGCCAAGACCTCAGAAAAGATCAAGCGCTACTTCTGGTGGCCGTCTTGGAAAAAAGATATCAGAGACTTTATAATGTCCTGTGGAGTATGTGCCCAAAACAAGAGTCAAAAGGAAAGACCAGCAGGCCTGTTACGCCCTATTGACATCCCACCTCGCCCTTGGCATACGCTTTCTATGGACTTCATCACCGATCTACCTCCATCCTCCGGATACAATACGATTCTAGTAATCGTGGACTTATTCTCCAAGATGGCGCATTTCATTCCGCTCAAAGGCTTGCCAACAGCAGCAACTCTGGCCCGAGAATTTCTCGAAAACATCGTCCGACTGCACGGTTTTCCTTCGGTTCTAATTTCGGATCGAGATAGTCAATTTATTTCTCATTTTTGGCGAAGTTGCTGTCGGTCGGCTCAAATTGATGTGAGTCTATCGAGCAGTCACCACCCTCAGACCGCCGGACAAACCGAGAGGACCAATCAAACTCTGGAACAGTATTTACGCTGCATGCTGCAACAAACTGAAAAAACTTGGAAAGACATCCTTTGGATAGCCGAATATGCCTACAATAACTCTGTCCATTCGGGAACTGGGAAAACCCCGTTTTTTCTTTTGAACGGCAGTCAACCTCGGAGTTGGATCCCCTCCAAGATCTTGAAACACCAGCAGTAGACTACCTGCATTCTACAATCACCCAAGCCTTTAAGGAAGCTGTTTCTCACCTTCAAAGGGCTAAAGAACAATACAAGAAAGGAGCAGATCAACATCGGAAGGAAGCCCCTCAATATCAAGTAGGGGATCAAGTCTGGTTGTCCACCAAATATCTACCTCTAAAAGGCCCACGCACATTCAACCCAAGATACCTTGGTCCCTATTCCATCACTACCATAGTAAACCCAGTAGCGGTCAAGTTGGACTTGCCCCCGCACATGAAGATACATCCGGTCTTCCACATCTCTCTATTAAAACCCGTGCAACCTCAAAAACCGACTAACTAAATCTCCAAAACCTATCCTAGTTGATGGAGAACTCGAGTTTGAAGTCAAAAGCATTCTGGACTCCAAGATCTCCAAATCTAAACTATTTTACCTAATTGACTGGAAACGCTACGGCCCCCAAGAGAGATCCTGGGAACCTGCTGAATATGTCCACGCTCCTCGCCTAATCAAAAGATTTCACCGAACATTTCCTGACAAGCCAAAACCCCCGGAGAAGCCCGGTTTGGGAGGGGCCTTGAGGAGGGGTACTGTCATGATCTCTGCTTCTAAAAGGTCAGGGTTTTCCCAACTCCCTTGGAAGCAGATCCATAACCCAGGTTCCGAGTGCCAACCAGTCCCAATTGGGAACTTTTGGACCCAGTCCTGGCGCCAGTGGCACCAGGCTCATAAATATGCCCAGTCCCAGCGCTGGACGCGCCGGGCTCATAATGCTTAGGTGGACTTACCTGCAGCAGACCATGCTGCTTACATGCCTGCCAGTTGAGCCTCTGATCCTCTTCTGTTTGGAACTACTTTTCCTGTTGGGTGGGGCAGGAGCCACTCCCTAGATTCAGAACACTGGAACTCTTCTGGAAAGCAGGAACTCTTTTCTTACCTAGGCGTGGCTGTGGAAGGAGACACCTAAGCACTACAGGAGGCTATTTAAACCACACCCGATGGATGAATCTTGCTTTGCGTTATTCTGCATCCTCTGCAGCAGAACGCTCATCGTGTCTTCTGCATCTGATCCTGGGCCTAAGGAAAAAGGCTTACCATCCTGAATCCAGTCTTCAGCAACACCTATAAAGACAAGAAAGAACAGGTTAGCATTACGGTCTTCAGTGACAGCTCTTCACTTACCTGGTCCATCGGCTGTCACCAACGCCTCGCGCTGCATTCCGGCATCTGAAAGACAAAGGCTTACCTACTCTTCGTGCGCTCCGGAGGTCTTCACACTGCATTCCGGCATCTGAAAGACAAAAGCTTACCAGCTCTTCGCACGCTCCGGAGGCCTTCGGCGCTGCATCCCGCATCTGAAAGACAAAACAAGGTGCGTTTAAAGACATTGGGGAACTTTAATACTCACGTGCCATTACTCCTTTCCACATCTAACCCAGTGGGTATTCCGGCACCCTGCAGCCGCTCCGAACTTGTACCTGCAAAATAAAAAGACAGTTAGAGCGCATCGTGAAGCAGGCAACAAGCGCTTACTTACGTGCTTCCAGGCGCTTCTATTCCTCATACGGGCTCCATCTTCAACTCACTTCAGCCCGTCATCCGCCATCGCCGGAACCCTGCAAAACAAGAAACATCATTACTAAAGACTTTAAAGACATTAGAATTACTCGAAACTTACCGTTCGTGCAGTAAACGACGGACAGCAGTCCTCTGAAGTCAAGAGGCCTGCTCCCCTTATCCAGTGAAGAAACTGGTTACAGCACCCTGCCACGAGGCAGATGGAGAGCACGGCGTTCACTTACCTAAGGTGAGAGCGTTAACCTTTGGGGTTCTACAGGAGAAGAGAAAGGGAAGAAGAGAGAGACATTCAATAACCCAGTTCCTTAATCCCATATTTTCTATCTGCAGACATCTTACCCTTCGAGTCAGACATACAGTGCACAGAGGTCCAGCCCAAAGAGCCAACCGTGTGTTACACATCACCTTTGAAGATACGGTATACGCCCAGTCAAGACCGGCGCCTCTACGGGAATCAGGTGAGCGTTACAGAACGCAAAGCCTACCACAAAACTCCCGTCCAGGCGCTATGGAAACCTCGGATACCGACCAGCTAGCCCAGTTACTTGGGGAACTAAGGGCAGAAGTGCATGCAGCCCGTCAGGAAACGAACGCTCTAAGAAGGGAACTGATTATTTCCAAGGAGCGAACAGATGATCTCGCTAGACAATTGCTACAGTCACAAGCCGGACAGACCCCGTTACCCGCATCTGGGGGAAATCTTCCTTCTACATCCTCTATGAATCCAGTGCAGATCAACCTACCTGGGAATGTACCTCTGGCTCCGCCCGAATGATTTTCTGGTGACCCAAAGAGGTTTGCAGTATTTATCAATCAGTGCCGGTTGCATTTCTTATGCCTGCCAGCAGCCTTTCCAACTGATCAAGCTAAAGTAGCTTTCGTGCTTTCGTACCTTAGAGGCAATGCGGCAGACTGGTCGATCCCTCTAGTAAATCAAGATGATCCGGTCCACCATGATTTTCAAGCTTTTCAGCTCAGTATGGAAAAACTGTTTCGCAAGACATTCACAGGGGCAGACCTTGGACAATGAGCTTCTTTCGTTGCGACAAGGTAATCAAGACCTTTTGGCTTATATTGCGTCTTTCAACAGACTGATAGTGGAAACTCAATGGCCTGAGGACAAAAGGATTACGCTGTTTTATAGAGGTCTACGTGGAGAGCTCAAAGATGTGTTAGCCCAAGTAGTGAATCCCCCACAAGATTGTTCGGACTATATAGACTTAGTCGTTCAAATAGATCACTGACTGCAGAACAGGAAGGCCGATCGTTCCAAGTTTGATGCTCGAGTATTTTCCAAACCGCCAACTCCTTCCAAAGGAGTAGACTCCGGGGAACCCATGCAAATAGGGGGTCTGAAAGGTCCTCTAACACAAAAGGAGCGGGAAAGGAGAAAACAGTTGCAATTATGCCTCTATTGCGGAAACTCAGGGCACTTTCTTCGAGACTGTCCGGTGAAACCTGCCAAGAAGGCAGTAGGAGCTGCAGTTACCAAAGTTACAAACTCTGAGCAGGGAAACGACCTCGCGCGACAAGAATAGAGGTCCTCTTGCCGAGCGTGAAAACCAGTTCCGTGACCTCACATTTCGTGATACCTATGGTCCTCATTAGCCCTGATAATCCGGATTGATTACATGCAATTGAAGCTTACGTCGACAGCGGTGCCATCGGCAATTATGTGGATCATGAAATGGTTTTGAGGATGAATCTAACTCTTTGTCCCAAGGCTGTAAAGGACGTCATTACTACGGTGGATGGTACGGAGATAGCCTCCGGGCCAGTAACGCATACCACTCAAGAGGTGACGCTAGTAAGTCAAGATGGACACCATGAGAAGATCGTGTTCGATGTGATCAAGGCCCCTCAGTTTCAGATTATTCTAGGAATACCTTGGTTAGAGAAACACAATCCTCTGATCGATTGGCGAGCAAGAACGGTCCAGTTTCCAGAATGTGTCTCTACTTGTCACCCTCCACCTGGTGTTGCACTGGCAGCAATTTCTTCAGAGACTCCCCAGTTACCTCCCGAATACCTAGAATACCAAGATGTTTTCCGGAAGGATCAGGCTAACTCTCTACCTCCTCATAGGTCTTATGACTGCCAGATAGACCTGATACCTGGATCTACTCCTCCTTGTAGTAGAATTTCTGCCCTCACCGAGCCTGAGAACCTTCACCTTCGACAATACCTGGATCAATACCTGGCAAATGGGTTTATTCGTCCTTCCAAGTCCCCTGCTTCTTCAGCTTTGTTCTTCGTTCCAAAAAAGGAGGGAGACCTTAGAACTTGTATAGATTATCGCTCCCTGAACCAGATCACCGTTAAGAATAGATATCCGTTACCTTTGATCCCTGAACTCCTGGACCAAGTCAGAAAAGCATGCATATATACAAAGCTGGATCTTAGAGGAGCTTACCACTTGGTACGAGTAAAAGAGGGCGATGAATGGAAGACGGCCTTCCGCTCCAAGTATGGGCTATTTGAATATCAGGTCATGCCCTTCGGACTTTGCAATGCCCCGGCCGCCTTTCAATATTTTATGAACGATGTCCTCAGAGAGCTCATAGATGTGTGTGTTGTTGTTTACATTGACGACATCCTCGTTTATTCTTCATCGGAATCTGAACATCGGAAACACATGAAAATGGTCCTCGAAAGATTGCGTCAACACAAACTTTTCGCTAAGTTGGAAAAATGTGTTTTCAACGTGACTGAAGTTGAATTCTTGGGATTCATATTATCACCTGGCGGAGTGCGTATGGATTCAAAGAAGGTCGATGCAGTTCTCAAATGGCCATCACCATCCTCCGTAAAAGGTGTGCAAAGCATGTTAGGCTTCGCTAACTTTTACCGCAGGTTTATCCCCGAATTCTCTCGAATAGTCCAGCCCATCACTGCCTTGTTAAAGAAAAACAAACGTTTTGAATGGTCTACCAAGGCGGAACAAGCTTTCCAGGATTTGAAGACTAAATTTATCTCTGCACCAATCTTAAAACACCCTCGCCCCGAACTCCCCTACATCGTGGAAACTGATGCTTCAAGCCTTGCCATGGGGGCAGTTCTATCACAAAAGGACCCCGTAACCAATCAGTTGCATCCCGTGGCATTTTGGTCCCGCAAATTCTCGCCTCCTGAAATCAATTAAACGATTACTGACAAGGAACTTCTGGCTATCAAGTCTGCCTTTAAGGCTTGGCGGCATTATCTGCTGGGGGCCCGACACACCGTTACTGTGATTACGGATCACCGAAACCTGCAATATTTGAAAACCGCAAAAGCCCAATCCTCTAGACAACTCCGTTGGACATTATTCTTTGCCGAGTTTGACTTCATAATTACCTATCGACCTGGTACAAAGAACGGTAAAGCTGATGCCCTTTCTCGGATGGGAGTGGAAGAACACTTGATCAACCCTAAACCTGTACCAATCATTCCCGAACAAAGAATTCTGGGTGTAATCGCCACAGAATCCATAGAGGAAGTTAAGGATAAAGCCAGGCAACTTGTAACTCCAGCAGACATACAGAATTGGCATCTGCAGGGAAAGGACTTTGCAGTAAAGGACAACTTATTGTATTTCCAAGAACGATTATACCTACCCAGCACAGATTTACAGAAAAAAGTAATCTCTTGTTATCACGATTCTTTAATGGAAGGACATCCCGGTATGGCCAAGACCTCAGAAAAGATCAAGCGCTACTTCTGGTGGCCGTCTTGGAAAAAAGATATCAGAGACTTTATAATGTCCTGTGGAGTATGTGCCCAAAACAAGAGTCAAAAGGAAAGACCAGCAGGCCTGTTACGCCCTATTGACATCCCACCTCGCCCTTGGCATACGCTTTCTATGGACTTCATCACCGATCTACCTCCATCCTCCGGATACAATACGATTCTAGTAATCGTGGACTTATTCTCCAAGATGGCGCATTTCATTCCGCTCAAAGGCTTGCCAACAGCAGCAACTCTGGCCCGAGAATTTCTCGAAAACATCGTCCGACTGCACGGTTTTCCTTCGGTTCTAATTTCGGATCGAGATAGTCAATTTATTTCTCATTTTTGGCGAAGTTGCTGTCGGTCGGCTCAAATTGATGTGAGTCTATCGAGCAGTCACCACCCTCAGACCGCCGGACAAACCGAGAGGACCAATCAAACTCTGGAACAGTATTTACGCTGCATGCTGCAACAAACTGAAAAAACTTGGAAAGACATCCTTTGGATAGCCGAATATGCCTACAATAACTCTGTCCATTCGGGAACTGGGAAAACCCCGTTTTTTCTTTTGAACGGCAGTCAACCTCGGAGTTGGATCCCCTCCAAGATCTTGAAACACCAGCAGTAGACTACCTGCATTCTACAATCACCCAAGCCTTTAAGGAAGCTGTTTCTCACCTTCAAAGGGCTAAAGAACAATACAAGAAAGGAGCAGATCAACATCGGAAGGAAGCCCCTCAATATCAAGTAGGGGATCAAGTCTGGTTGTCCACCAAATATCTACCTCTAAAAGGCCCACGCACATTCAACCCAAGATACCTTGGTCCCTATTCCATCACTACCATAGTAAACCCAGTAGCGGTCAAGTTGGACTTGCCCCCGCACATGAAGATACATCCGGTCTTCCACGTCTCTCTATTAAAACCCGTGCAACCTCAAAAACCGACTAACTAAATCTCCAAAACCTATCCTAGTTGATGGAGAACTCGAGTTTGAAGTCAAAAGCATTCTGGACTCCAAGATCTCCAAATCTAAACTATTTTACCTAATTGACTGGAAACGCTACGGCCCCCAAGAGAGATCCTGGGAACCTGCTGAATATGTCCACGCTCCTCGCCTAATCAAAAGATTTCACCGAACATTTCCTGACAAGCCAAAACCCCCGGAGAAGCCCGGTTTGGGAGGGGCCTTGAGGAGGGGTACTGTCATGATCTCTGCTTCTAAAAGGTCAGGGTTTTCCCAACTCCCTTGGAAGCAGATCCATAACCCAGGTTCCGAGTGCCAACCAGTCCCAATTGGGACCTTTTGGACCCAGTCCTGGCGCCAGTGGCACCAGGCTCATAAATATGCCCAGTCCCAGCGCTGGACGCGCCGGGCTCATAATGCTTAGGTGGACTTACCTGCAGCAGACCATGCTGCTTACATGCCTGCCAGTTGAGCCTCTGATCCTCTTCTGTTTGGAACTACTTTTCCTGTTGGGTGGGGCAGGAGCCACTCCCTAGATTCAGAACACTGGAACTCTTCTGGAAAGCAGGAACTCTTTTCTTACCTAGGCGTGGCTGTGGAAGGAGACACCTAAGCACTACAGGAGGCTATTTAAACCACACCCGATGGATGAATCTTGCTTTGCGTTATTCTGCATCCTCTGCAGCAGAACGCTCATCGTGTCTTCTGCATCTGATCCTGGGCCTAAGGAAAAAGGCTTACCATCCTGAATCCAGTCTTCAGCAACACCTATAAAGACAAGAAAGAACAGGTTAGCATTACGGTCTTCAGTGACAGCTCTTCACTTACCTGGTCCATCGGCTGTCACCAACGCCTCGCGCTGCATTCCGGCATCTGAAAGACAAAGGCTTACCTACTCTTCGTGCGCTCCGGAGGTCTTCACACTGCATTCCGGCATCTGAAAGACAAAAGCTTACCAGCTCTTTGCACGCTCCGGAGGCCTTCGGCGCTGCATCCCGCATCTGAAAGACAAAACAAGGTGCGTTTAAAGACATTGGGGAAGTTTAATACTCACGTGCCATTACTCCTTTCCACATCTAACCCAGTGGGTATTCCGGCACCCTGCAGCCGCTCCGAACTTGTACCTGCAAAATAAAAAGACAGTTAGAGCGCATCGTGAAGCAGGCAACAAGCGCTTACTTACGTGCTTCCAGGCGCTTCTATTCCTCATACGGGCTCCATCTTCAACTCACTTCAGCCCGTCATCCGCCATCGCCGGAACCCTGCAAAACAAGAAACATCATTACTAAAGACTTTAAAGACATTAGAATTACTCGAAACTTACCGTTCGTGCAGTAAACGACGGACAGCAGTCCTCTGAAGTCAAGAGGCCTGCTCCCCTTATCCAGTGAAGAAACTGGTTACAGCACCCTGCCCCGAGGCAGATGGAGAGCACGGCGTTCACTTACCTAAGGTGAGAGCGTTAACCTTTGGGGTTCTACAGGAGAAGAGAAAGGGAAGAAGAGAGAGACATTCAATAACCCAGTTCCTTAATCCCATATTTTCTATCTGCAGACATCTTACCCTTCGAGTCAGACATACAGTGCACAGAGGTCCAGCCCAAAGAGCCAACCGTGTGTTACACATCACCTTTGAAGATACGGTATACGCCCAGTCAAGACCGGCGCCTCTACGGGAATCAGGTGAGCGTTACAGAACGCAAAGCCTACCACAAAACTCCCGTCCAGGCGCTATGGAAACCTCGGATACCGACCAGCTAGCCCAGTTACTTGGGGAACTAAGGGCAGAAGTGCATGCAGCCCGTCAGGAAACGAACGCTCTAAGAAGGGAACTGATTATTTCCAAGGAGCGAACAGATGATCTCGCTAGACAATTGCTACAGTCACAAGCCGGACAGACCCCGTTACCCGCATCTGGGGGAAATCTTCCTTCTACATCCTCTATGAATCCAGTGCAGATCAACCTACCTGGGAATGTACCTCTGGCTCCGCCCGAATGATTTTCTGGTGACCCAAAGAGGTTTGCAGTATTTATCAATCAGTGCCGGTTGCATTTCTTATGCCTGCCAGCAGCCTTTCCAACTGATCAAGCTAAAGTAGCTTTCGTGCTTTCGTACCTTAGAGGCAATGCGGCAGACTGGTCGATCCCTCTAGTAAATGAAGATGATCCGGTCCACCATGATTTTCAAGCTTTTCAGCTCAGTATGGAAAAACTGTTCGCAAGACATTCACAGGGGCAGGCCTTGGACAATGAGCTTCTTTCGTTGCGACAAGGTAATCAAGACCTTTTGGCTTATATTGCGTCTTTCAACAGACTGATAGTGGAAACTCAATGGCCTGAGGACAAAAGGATTACGCTGTTTTATAGAGGTCTACGTGGAGAGCTCAAAGATGTGTTAGCCCAAGTAGTGAATCCCCCACAAGATTGTTCGGACTATATAGACTTAGTCGTTCAAATAGATCACTGACTGCAGAACAGGAAGGCCGATCGTTCCAAGTTTGATGCTCGAGTATTTTCCAAACCGCCAACTCCTTCCAAAGGAGTAGACTCCGGGGAACCCATGCAAATAGGGGGTCTGAAAGGTCCTCTAACACAAAAGGAGCGGGAAAGGAGAAAACAGTTGCAATTATGCCTCTATTGCGGAAACTCAGGGCACTTTCTTCGAGACTGTCCGGTGAAACCTGCCAAGAAGGCAGTAGGAGCTGCAGTTACCAAAGTTACAAACTCTGAGCAGGGAAACGACCTCGCGCGACAAGAATAGAGGTCCTCTTGCCGAGCGTGAAAACCAGTTCCGTGACCTCACATTTCGTGATACCTATGGTCCTCATTAGCCCTGATAATCCGGATTGATTACATGCAATTGAAGCTTACGTCGACAGCGGTGCCATCGGCAATTATGTGGATCATGAAATGGTTTTGAGGATGAATCTAACTCTTTGTCCCAAGGCTGTAAAGGACGTCATTACTACGGTGGATGGTACGGAGATAGCCTCCGGGCCAGTAACGCATACCACTCAAGAGGTGACGCTAGTAAGTCAAGATGGACACCATGAGAAGATCGTGTTCGATGTGATCAAGGCCCCTCAGTTTCAGATTATTCTAGGAATACCTTGGTTAGAGAAACACAATCCTCTGATCGATTGGCGAGCAAGAACGGTCCAGTTTCCAGAATGTGTCTCTACTTGTCACCCTCCACCTGGTGTTGCACTGGCAGCAATTTCTTCAGAGACTCCCCAGTTACCTCCCGAATACCTAGAATACCAAGATGTTTTCCGGAAGGATCAGGCTAACTCTCTACCTCCTCATAGGTCTTATGACTGCCAGATAGACCTGATACCTGGATCTACTCCTCCTTGTAGTAGAATTTCTGCCCTCACCGAGCCTGAGAACCTTCACCTTCGACAATACCTGGATCAATACCTGGCAAATGGGTTTATTCGTCCTTCCAAGTCCCCTGCTTCTTCAGCTTTGTTCTTCGTTCCAAAAAAGGAGGGAGACCTTAGAACTTGTATAGATTATCGCTCCCTGAACCAGATCACCGTTAAGAATAGATATCCGTTACCTTTGATCCCTGAACTCCTGGACCAAGTCAGAAAAGCATGCATATATACAAAGCTGGATCTTAGAGGAGCTTACCACTTGGTACGAGTAAAAGAGGGCGATGAATGGAAGACGGCCTTCCGCTCCAAGTATGGGCTATTTGAATATCAGGTCATGCCCTTCGGACTTTGCAATGCCCCGGCCGCCTTTCAATATTTTATGAACGATGTCCTCAGAGAGCTCATAGATGTGTGTGTTGTTGTTTACATTGACGACATCCTCGTTTATTCTTCATCGGAATCTGAACATCGGAAACACATGAAAATGGTCCTCGAAAGATTGCGTCAACACAAACTTTTCGCTAAGTTGGAAAAATGTGTTTTCAACGTGACTGAAGTTGAATTCTTGGGATTCATATTATCACCTGGCGGAGTGCGTATGGATTCAAAGAAGGTCGATGCAGTTCTCAAATGGCCATCACCATCCTCCGTAAAAGGTGTGCAAAGCATGTTAGGCTTCGCTAACTTTTACCGCAGGTTTATCCCCGAATTCTCTCGAATAGTCCAGCCCATCACTGCCTTGTTAAAGAAAAACAAACGTTTTGAATGGTCTACCAAGGCGGAACAAGCTTTCCAGGATTTGAAGACTAAATTTATCTCTGCACCAATCTTAAAACACCCTCGCCCCGAACTCCCCTACATCGTGGAAACTGATGCTTCAAGCCTTGCCATGGGGGCAGTTCTATCACAAAAGGACCCCGTAACCAATCAGTTGCATCCCGTGGCATTTTGGTCCCGCAAATTCTCGCCTCCTGAAATCAATTAAACGATTACTGACAAGGAACTTCTGGCTATCAAGTCTGCCTTTAAGGCTTGGCGGCATTATCTGCTGGGGGCCCGACACACCGTTACTGTGATTACGGATCACCGAAACCTGCAATATTTGAAAACCGCAAAAGCCCAATCCTCTAGACAACTCCGTTGGACATTATTCTTTGCCGAGTTTGACTTCATAATTACCTATCGACCTGGTACAAAGAACGGTAAAGCTGATGCCCTTTCTCGGATGGGAGTGGAAGAACACTTGATCAACCCTAAACCTGTACCAATCATTCCCGAACAAAGAATTCTGGGTGTAATCGCCACAGAATCCATAGAGGAAGTTAAGGATAAAGCCAGGCAACTTGTAACTCCAGCAGACATACAGAATTGGCATCTGTAGGGAAAGGACTTTGCAGTAAAGGACAACTTATTGTATTTCCAAGAACGATTATACCTACCCAGCACAGATTTACAGAAAAAAGTAATCTCTTGTTATCACGATTCTTTAATGGAAGGACATCCCGGTATGGCCAAGACCTCAGAAAAGATCAAGCGCTACTTCTGGTGGCCGTCTTGGAAAAAAGATATCAGAGACTTTATAATGTCCTGTGGAGTATGTGCCCAAAACAAGAGTCAAAAGGAAAGACCAGCAGGCCTGTTACGCCCTATTGACATCCCACCTCGCCCTTGGCATACGCTTTCTATGGACTTCATCACCGATCTACCTCCATCCTCCGGATACAATACGATTCTAGTAATCGTGGACTTATTCTCCAAGATGGCGCATTTCATTCCGCTCAAAGGCTTGCCAACAGCAGCAACTCTGGCCTGAGAATTTCTCGAAAACATCGTCCGACTGCACGGTTTTCCTTCGGTTCTAATTTCGGATCGAGATAGTCAATTTATTTCTCATTTTTGGCGAAGTTGCTGTCGGTCGGCTCAAATTGATGTGAGTCTATCGACCAGTCACCACCATCAGACCGCCGGACAAACCGAGAGGACCAATCAAACTCTGGAACAGTATTTACGCTGCATGCTGCAACAAACTGAAAAAACTTGGAAAGACATCCTTTGGATAGCCGAATATGCCTACAATAACTCTGTCCATTCGGGAACTGGGAAAACCCCGTTTTTTCTTTTGAACGGCAGTCAACCTCGAACCTCGGAGTTGGATCCCCTCCAAGATCTTGAAACACCAGCAGTAGACTACCTGCATTCTACAATCACCCAAGCCTTTAAGGAAGCTGTTTCTCACCTTCAAAGGGCTAAAGAACAATACAAGAAAGGAGCAGATCAACATCGGAAGGAAGCCCCTCAATATCAAGTAGGGGATCAAGTCTGGTTGTCCACCAAATATCTACCTCTAAAAGGCCCACGCACATTCAACCCAAGATACCTTGGTCCCTATTCCATCACTACCATAGTAAACCCAGTAGCGGTCAAGTTGGACTTGCCCCCGCACATGAAGATACATCCGGTCTTCCACGTCTCTCTATTAAAACCCGTGCAACCTCAAAAACCGACTAACTAAATCTCCAAAACCTATCCTAGTTGATGGAGAACTCGAGTTTGAAGTCAAAAGCATTCTGGACTCCAAGATCTCCAAATCTAAACTATTTTACCTAATTGACTGGAAACGCTACGGCCCCCAAGAGAGATCCTGGGAACCTGCTGAATATGTCCACGCTCCTCGCCTAATCAAAAGATTTCACCGAACATTTCCTGACAAGCCAAAACCCCCGGAGAAGCCCGGTTTGGGAGGGGCCTTGAGGAGGGATACTGTCATGATCTCTGCTTCTAAAAGGTCAGGGTTTTCCCAACTCCCTTGGAAGCAGATCCATAACCCAGGTTCCGAGTGCCAACCAGTCCCAATTGGGACCTTTTGGACCCAGTCCTGGCGCCAGTGGCACCAGGCTCATAAATATGCCCAGTCCCAGCGCTGGACGCGCCGGGCTCATAATGCTTAGGTGGACTTACCTGCAGCAGACCATGCTGCTTACATGCCTGCCAGTTGAGCCTCTGATCCTCTTCTGTTTGGAACTACTTTTCCTGTTGGGTGGGGCAGGAGCCACTCCCTAGATTCAGAACACTGGAACTCTTCTGGAAAGCAGGAACTCTTTTCTTACCTAGGCGTGGCTGTGGAAGGAGACACCTAAGCACTACAGGAGGCTATTTAAACCACACCCGATGGATGAATCTTGCTTTGCGTTATTCTGCATCCTCTGCAGCAGAACGCTCATCGTGTCTTCTGCATCTGATCCTGGGCCTAAGGAAAAAGGCTTACCATCCTGAATCCAGTCTTCAGCAACACCTATAAAGACAAGAAAGAACAGGTTAGCATTACGGTCTTCAGTGACAGCTCTTCACTTACCTGGTCCATCGGCTGTCACCAACGCCTCGCGCTGCATTCCGGCATCTGAAAGACAAAGGCTTACCTACTCTTCGTGCGCTCCGGAGGTCTTCACACTGCATTCCGGCATCTGAAAGACAAAAGCTTACCAGCTCTTTGCACGCTCCGGAGGCCTTCGGCGCTGCATCCCGCATCTGAAAGACAAAACAAGGTGCGTTTAAAGACATTGGGGAACTTTAATACTCACGTGCCATTACTCCTTTCCACATCTAACCCAGTGGGTATTCCGGCACCCTGCAGCCGCTCCGAACTTGTACCTGCAAAATAAAAAGACAGTTAGAGCGCATCGTGAAGCAGGCAACAAGCGCTTACTTACGTGCTTCCAGGCGCTTCTATTCATCATACGGGCTCCATCTTCAACTCACTTCAGCCCGTCATCCGCCATCGCCGGAACCCTGCAAAACAAGAAACATCATTACTAAAGACTTTAAAGACATTAGAATTACTCGAAACTTACCGTTTGTGCAGTAAACGACGGACAGCAGTCCTCTGAAGTCAAGAGGCCTGCTCCCCTTATCCAGTGAAGAAACTGGTTACAGCACCCTGCCCCGAGGCAGATGGAGAGCACGGCGTTCACTTACCTAAGGTGAGAGCGTTAACCTTTGGGGTTCTACAGGAGAAGAGAAAGGGAAGAAGAGAGAGACATTCAATAACCCAGTTCCTTAATCCCATATTTTCTATCTGCAGACATCTTACCCTTCGAGTCAGACATACAGTGCACAGAGGTCAGCCCAAAGAGCCAGCCGTGTGTTACACATCACCTTTGAAGATACGGTATACGCCCAGTCAAGACCGGCGCCTCTACGGGAATCAGGTGAGCGTTGCACCTTCCTCTAAGAGCAGGAAACTGAATTTCCATGTTGCCTTCCTTTGGCACATTAGATCTATCTTTCACCCCAATTCAGAGGATGTTTTGTTTCACGGGGAGATGATAATCATTGTCAGGTGTGAGCCACTAATAGCTAAACAGGTCAGTTAAATCTTTGACTTTATCATTGGGGTGTATTGATATGCGCAGGGCAGTCTTCTGTCCCCTGCTACTGTATGCTTTGTTATTGCTGCTTATTCAAGATTTGTTTTTTTTTTAAACTTCTTTTTATTCATTTAACGTGGCAGCAAAAAAAGACAGGCGAACATCGCCAGGCAGGTACAATACAAGTACAATAAATATACAGTGCAGGTAAACAGGAGTTACATCGGAGATGAACACAGCCATTGGGCACTTTTATAACATAAACAACAAAAAGTCCGGAAGCTATGGTGGGGGCGAGAGCCCGGGTCGGTGGGGAGAGGTGGCTAGCGGAGATGTGGCCGGTGTCATATTCAGATCTGACATATAAGATCGGAATCTGAGCCAGATATTCCTGGGCCTAGAGTGGGTAGGTTGTAGGTGAGACCAGGCTTCCTCCGAGTCCGAGGCCCACGTGACCGCTCTTAGCCATTGGGCGTGCCTGGGAGGCAAGGGGCGAAGCCAACACAGTAGGATGGATCGAACAGCAAGAAGCATGCAGAGGCCCGCTAGTTTTTTGGAGTTCCGGGAGAGGCCGGGAGGTCGTGAAAGAGGCATACCACTGGGGAGGGACTGATGGGATGGTCGAGCATAGCCGACACCGTCGAGCAGACTGCCTCCCAAAACTGTGAAAGGCGGGGGCAGGACCAAATCATATGAATGTAATCAGCCGCATCAAGGCCGCACCTAGGGCAGCTAGAGGGGTGGTCACTGGACATGTGGTGCAATCTGATCGGGGTGTAGTGGAACCTATGTAGGATTTTAAACTGTATCAGTTTAAAGCGGGAGTTGAAAGACACCCGGTGTATGCGATCACACGAGTGCGCCCAGCGCTCGCTTATTCATGATTTTTAAATATAAACACTCTGCTCTAAAAAGTGAAAGATTTGAAAGACTCTTGATGTAGCGAGCCTGTCCCATTCTTGCCCTGGGGGTGAGAGGGCTGCTTTCTGCCTTCAACTTTCTCAATTTTGGAGTGGCTGGCTCCACAGCTGAACACCAGGGCCAAAACCTGAGGGAAACGGGCAGAGGTCTGCACCCTGCGTCCTCCACGCGTCCCTTACGCTCCCAAACGTGACCACAGCCCTTACGGGCACAGCCCTATGTCCTATGCAGCCCCTCTGGTGCAGCCACCCACACAGCTTAGGGTTAGGATCTGTGCTCTTCCACATCGACCTGGCCACCTAGGCCCCAGAAAGTGTCACAGCCTGCTTTGTAAACCTTAGTGACGGTGGCCTAGGTGAAGATGATCTTGCTGGAATAATGATGCCTTTTTCCTCCCAGAAGCCACCGGGGAGCATGGTAAAATGAAGGGGTGTGCCTGCTCAGCTGCCCTCTGTTTACCCTCTCTCTAAGTGACATTAGTTCTGGGCTCTCCAGGCAAATGTATCCATTCAGGAGAGAGCTAGGAATAGGACGTCTCTTTCTGCAGGCACAGTGGGGAAGACTCAGAGAGCTGCATGCCTGAGACATCTTTCCTTGTCCCATGCTCATTGTTGGGTTCCCTAACTTCTAACTCTCTGCCAGGCCCTGTGCCCTGTGTCTTTTACTGCCAACCTCCCTGACCCCTCGCCTTCCACCTACTTGCCACTCTATGATGCCTTTTTTGCTCTCTTATATGGCCCTTTGAAAAGGAATGCAGGCCAAGCCAAGCCTCATGAAGGAAATCTACCAACAAAAGATGCATTCCTCACTTTTGGGAGGTGCTGTGAGACGAGTAAGAAGGGCTGAAGGGGTGATTGGGTTGTTGAGTTTGCACCCCCAGGGCAAAGAGTGGGAAAGGCTCGCTACAGCAAGCGTGTTTCAAATATTTCACTTTTTAGGGCAGAGTGTTTACATTTAATAATGTCAAGCTGATTGGCCCGAGAGGACCGCGTACCTGTAGTCTTGGTGGTTGGTCTCGCAGGGGTCGCCAGTCTGGAGTCCGGGAACTGATGAAATAGCGGCACGAGGAATCAGCCTCTCCACCACCCAAAAGAGGAACTGGGTGTAGGACGGACCAACCCCCAATGTCACGAAGGCACTCTCCCAGGTAAGCGTGACAAGAGGATTGTAGGCTCAGATGGATGGAACCATAGTTCAGGTGGAGCTTGTTGTCAAGACCATGAATCTTCCAAGAACCTCAGTGCAGCGACAGTTGGTAGATAGACCAGTGTAGCAGAAAAGGTATTCGCAGTAGGCAAAAGGAGCTTGGCTGGTGCAGATGGTTCCAATGGTACACAGGATGAGATTCTGAGTCAGGCAAGACAGGAAAGAGTGAGGTCAGTTGGAGCTAGCTGTCTGGCCAAATAGAGAACTGTAGGAACGTGCCCAAGATGGAACAGGGGAATGCAGGCTAGTGTAGGATAAGTCCCATCTACACAATGATGACTCAGGACAGAACTCCGGAATGGGCTGAGGGAAGGCTGACCCAGGGCAGAACCCAGGTAGTAGCTGGAGGCTGGCTGGCCCAGGGCCGGACCCCGGTGAGGATTGGAGGCAGGCAGGCCCAGGACAGGACCCGGGTAAGGACTGGAGTCAGGCTGGCCCAGGGCAGGCCACAGGTAAGGACTGGAGGCAGGCAGGCCCAGGACAGGCCACAGGTAGGACTGGAGGCAGGCAGGCCCAGGACAGGCCACAGGTAAGGACTGGAGGCAGGCAGGCCCAGGACAGGCCACAGGTAAGGACTGGAGGCAGGCAGGCCCAGGACAGGCCACAGGTAAGGACTGGAGGCAGGCAGGCCCAGGACAGGCCACAGGTAAGGACTGGATGCAGGCAGGCCCAGGACAGGCCACAGGTAAGGGCAGGGCAGGAACAACGAGGTGAGCAAAGCGAACCGCGTTGAGACGCGACCCACTTTGACTCGCGGCCTCTTTTATGGGCCGCCGGCGCCCGAGAGGCCTGGAACGCAAACCGTTCCGTTTCCGGGCGCCGGCGAACCCATAACGAGGCTTGGGAGGCAAGCCCCCACGGCGCATGCGCGGAACAGAGAGAGAGGGCCTCCGCGCATGCACCGAAGGCCGCCGGCCCCGTAACCCGTCGCTCCCCTCCCGGCGAGTCCCCAGACGCGAACGCGCGGGTAGACTCGCCAGGAGGAAATGGGAGCGGCAGACCCCAGTCTCCCGCGTGACATGACACTATGCCCCCTCCCAGGAAGACCCGGGGCCCCAGGTTTCCAGGGAAACCGTACGTAGAACTCACGTATCAGCCGGGGAGCATGCACGTGCTGGCGCGGTTCCCATGTACGATCACAGGCTGGGTACCCCTTCCAGTCAACCAAATAGTGGAGCACCCTCTACGGTAACGGGCATCACAGATCTCGTGTACCTCAAACTCAGGGACGCCCTGTACCAAAACAGAGGCCGGACGAGGAGAGGTGCGGCCGTAATCATCGCCCACATAGGGCTTTAACAGGGACACGTAAAAAACGGGATGTACACGCCAGGAAGAGGGTAGGCGAAGACGGAAGGCTACAGAGGACAACCGTTTGGTGATAACAAAGGGTCCCAAATATCGAGGGGCCAGTTTGACGGGCAGATTGCGGAGAGGCAGGTTCTTTGAGGACAACCACACCTTGTCGCCCTCCTGGAAATTAGGTTCTGCACTCCTCTTCCTGTCTGCCTGTCTCTTCATCCGATCCTTGGCTTCACTTAAGATCTTACGTGCAAGTTCTTGCTGTTCCCGGATGTGTAAGACCAGACCATCAGCAGAGGGAACAGTACTAGATGGAACTGGTTGAAAAGGCATTAACCGAGGATGTAGACCAGTGAAACAGAAGAATGGGCTGACTCCAATGGAAGCATGAACGGTGTTGTTGTAGGATACTTCGGCCAGATCTAACCCATCTTTCCAATTAGACTGTGTGGCATTGGCAAAACTGCGGAGGTACCCCTCCAAAGTCTGATTGGTCCTTTCGGTTAGCCCATTTGTCTGTGGGTGGTAGCCTGAGCTTAGAGCTCTATGTATTCCCAGATGACCACACACCTGTCTCCAAAATGATGAAAGGAACTGGGTACCTCTATCCGATATGATTTTCTCCGGTAGGCCGTGCAACCGGTAGATGTCGTGCAGAAACGCTGAAGCCATTTGAGTAGCTGTAGGGATTTTCTGGAATGGGATGAAATGGGCCAGTTTGGTGAAGCTGTCCACAACCACCATTATACAGGTGTACCCTTCAGATGGAGGCAAATCCACAATGAAATCGGTGGCGATGGTATGCCATGGATAGGGAGCCACTTCGGTGGGCATTAACAAACCCAATGGTCGTCTTCTGGGAACCTTGCACTGGGCACAAATTGGACAGCTGTCGATGTACTTCTGGACCTCGGTCGCCCAACCAGGCCACCAGAACTGTCGGGATATCAAGTCTCGAGTGGCTCTGACCCCGCGATGTCCTCCTATGGGTGAATCATGGAATCCATGTAGAATGCCCCTTCTAACGGCTCCTCTAGGTATGTAGAGTCTTCTCTGAAAAAACAACAGTCCATCTCGTTCTGAAACCAATTGCCGACTAAGAAGGGTCGTTCTTTCTGGATCCGACCGAGTGGCTTCCGCGATGGACTTAAGGTGAGAGGACAAGGCCAGCAGAAAATGGCGAGGAGAAATCAGTGGCAGTTCTGGACAAGGCGTCCATCTACGTTTTCCAGGGACCTGGAAAGCGCATCCGCCTTTGTATTGGAGGTTCCCGGGATATAAGTAACATGGAACTCAAACGGAGAGAAGAAGAAGAAGGCCCACCGGGCTTGACGAGGAGTCCGACATTGCAGAGAGCGAAGATATTGCAGATTGCGATGGTCTGTCCGCACCTCCACAGAAAAGCGTGCTCCGAGGAGAAAATGTCTCCATTCCTCGAATGCGGTCTTGATGGCCAACAGTTCCCTTTCAATCACCGCGTAGTTTCGTTCGCTGGGACTCAACTTGCGAGAATAATAGGCCACTGGATGTTCTACTAACGTGGTTGGATCTTTCTGAAGAAGGACTGCTCCTACAGCGAAGCTGGAAGCATCGGCCTCCACTATGTAAGGCAACTCTTCCTGGGGATGGCGCAGGATCGGGGCAGCCATAAAGGCCGACTTCAATACGTCGAAAGCCTGAGAAGCCACGAGATCCCATTCGAACGTGATCTTGCTGCTGGTTAGCCTGGTGAGGGGCGCCGAGATCTGTGAGAACTGTGGGATAAAGCGCCTGTAAAAGTTTGCGAATCCCAGAAAGCGTTGGAGAGCCTTGATATCGTGTGGATGTTTCCATTCTTGTATGGCTCGCACCTTCTTGGGATCCATCCCAATACCTTCTTGATTGATAACAAATCCCAAGAACTCAATGCTGGGTTGGTGAAAGCTACATTTCTACGCTTTGGCGAACAGGTTATTGACGGACAGCCGATGAAGGACCTCACAAACGTGTTCCACATGCTCGTCTAAGGATTTAGAGAATATCAATATGTCGTCCAGATAAACCCAGACGGATAATCCTAACAGGTCACCAAAGATGTAGTCCATGAATCGTTGAAAAACAGCAGGGGCATTACATAAGCCGAAAGGCATAACCCTGTATTCAAAATGCCCAAAAGATGTCTTGAAAGCTGTCTTCCACTCGTCCCCACTCCTGAGGCGCACCGAATGATAAGCTCCGCGGAGGTCCAATTTGGAGAAGATTCGCGCAGTATGCAGGGTTTCAAGGATACTGCGAATTAAGGGTAAAGGATACCGGTCCTTGGCTGTTATGTCATTCAACTGCCGGTAGTCGACACAGGGTCTCAATGTACCTTCTTTTTTCTTTACAAAAAACAGGGGAAATCCTGCAGGTGATTTTGACGGCACAATGTACCCCTTTTCTAGACTCTCTGACAAATACTCCTGAAGAACTAGCTTCTCGTCACGTGTCAAAGCATATAATTTCCCATGGGGAATAACGTGGTCCGGTAGCAGGTCAATGGAGCAATCAAAGGAACGGTGTGGAGGAAGGGGTATGTTGCCGGGTTCAGAAAACACCTGTTTGAATTCGGAATATTCCTGTGGGACCAGAGACGTGGAACATAGATGAACCCCATTGCTGTCCGTTACTAGAGAAGTCGAAACGGTCCTGGTGGGGACCGGTAGCTTGCATTCTTGAGCACACCTTTCGGATGAAAAGGTCAAGGTCTGGGTTCTCCAGTCTATCAAAGGATTGTGGTGTTGCAACCAAGGTAATCCCAAGACCATCTTGTAGTTCGGTGACTTAATAACATCAAAGGCTAGTTCCTCGTAATGATCAGCAATCAGAAGAGCCAGTCAACTGTGAACTGACTAACGGGTCCAGAAGACAAGGGAGTACCATCAATAAGCTCCACCGACAGAGGCGTGTGTCTGGAAACGAGTGGTATCTTATGTCTGGTGACGAACGTTTCGTCGATGTAATTGCCGGAAGCCCCACAGTCCAGTAGACCGGATACTTCCAAGTTCTTGTCTGGTAATTTAATTCGGACCTTCAGGGTCTGTAGCACCGCTGGTTGCATGGGCAGACGAATAGAACAAATAACAGAAGGGTCTGAGGAAGGAATGGGACCTGTCGTTGCCCTTCCTGTATACGACAGGTCTCCTAGTTTCCCGACTTCTTCTTCTGCGGACGCAAAGGACACGTACCCAAATAATGTCCAGCTGCTCCACAGTAAAGACACAAACGCAAAGACCTCCTTCGTTTCTTCTCTTCTTCCGTCAAAGGTCCCCTCATGGCTCCTACTTGCATGGGCTCAGGTCCGGACTCGGTCGACCCAAACGAACCAGCGGGTGAGTTGGTCGTCCGGGGACCGCTTCTGTCAAGCCGACGTCTCTCAGCCTTTCGTTCGGCTAGCCTTTGGTCAATACGGAGTACTTGATCAATCAAGAGTTGAAGGCTCTCTGGTTCAGGGATGTGAAGTAACTCATCCTTGTACTCCTCTCTCAGGCCTCGACGAAACAGTGTCTTCTGTATAATTTCGGGCCACTGGGAGTCGGTAGCCAAAAGTCGGAAACGGCTGATGTAGGTGATGACGTCATTGCTTCCCTGTTTGTAGTCCATCAATTGATTCTGTGCAACGGAGGCCAGGTTCGGCGTCTGGAATACCTCAAGAAAGGCCTTTTCAAAGGCAGCAAAGTCATTCAAAATAGGACTGTTCGTAACCACAAACGGAGTTGCCCAAGCTAATGCGTTCCCAGTTAGGTTCCCCAAGATGTAACCAATCTTGGCCCTATCGTTGTTGAAGTAGGTAGACCTGAAGAGAAAGTGTATCCTGCAGTGGTTACAAAACTCTGCCACCCGTCTAGGGTCTCCGTCGAATTTGATGGGTGTTGTATGAGCCAATGATCCCTCTACTTGAGAGGTACTGGGTGCTCCTTGCGTTATCATTTGTCGTAATGTTTGATTCTCCTGACGCAGGGCGGTCATCTCGGCCCTGAGCGCTAGCAACTCGTTCCTCATGTCCTGCGATTCATCCATCTCTGAATCAGAAGGAAGGCATCTCAATCTGTCAAGCTGATTGGCCTGAGAGGACCGCGTACCTGTAGTCTTGGTGGTTGGTCTCGCAGAGGTCGCCAGTCTGGAGTCCGGGAACTGATGAAATAGCGGCACGAGGAATCAGCCTCTCCACCACCCAAAAGAGGAACTGGGTGTAGGACGGACCAACCCCCAATGTCACGAAGGCACTCTCCCAGGTAAGCGTGACAAGAGGATTGTAGGCTCAGATGGATGGAACCATAGTTCAGGTGGAGCTTGTTGTCAAGACCATGAATCTTCCAAGAACCTCAGTGCAGCGACAGTTGGTAGATAGACCAGTGTAGCAGAAAAGGTATTCGCAGTAGGCAAAAGGAGCTTGGTTGGTGCAGATGGTTCCAATGGTACACAGGATGAGATTCGGAGTCAGGCAAGACAGGAAAGAGTGAGGTCAGTTGGAGCTAGCTGTCTGGCCAAATAGAGAGCTGTAGGAACGTGCCCAAGATGGAACAGGGGAATGCAGGCTAGTGTAGGATAAGTCCCATCTACACAATGATGACTCAGGACAGAACTCCGGAATGGGCTGAGGGAAGGCTGACCCAGGGCAGAACCCAGGTAGTAGCTGGAGGCTGGCTGGCCCAGGGCCGGACCCCGGTGAGGATTGGAGGCAGGCAGGCCCAGGACAGGACCCGGGTAAGGACTGGAGTCAGGCTGGCCCAGGGCAGGCCACAGGTAAGGACTGGAGGCAGGCAGGCCCAGGACAGGCCACAGGTAGGACTGGAGGCAGGCAGGCCCAGGACAGGCCACAGGTAAGGACTGGAGGCAGGCAGGCCCAGGACAGGCCACAGGTAAGGACTGGAGGCAGGCAGGCCCAGGACAGGCCACAGGTAAGGACTGGAGGCAGGCCCAGGACAGGCCACAGGTAAGGACTGGATGCAGGCAGGCCCAGGACAGGTCACAGGTAAGGGCAGGGCAGGAACAACGAGGTGAGCAAAGCGAACCGCGTTGAGACACGACCCGCTTTGACTCGCGGCCTCTTTTATGGGCCGCCGGCGCCCGAGAGGCCTGGAACGCAAACCGTTCCGTTTCCGGGCGCCGGCGAACCCATAACGAGGCTTGGGAGGCAAGCCCCCACGGCGCATGCGCGGAACCGAGAGAGAGGGCCTCCGCTCATGCACCGAAGGCCGCCGGCCCCGTAACCCGTCGCTCCCCTCCCGGCGAGTCCCCAGACGCGAACGCGCGGGTAGACTCGCCAGGAGGAAATGGGAGCGGCAGACCCCAGTCTCCCGCGTGACATGACAAATAATCATGAACAAGCAGCAATAACAAAGTATACAGTAGCAGATGACAGATGACTGCCCTGCGCATATCAATATATCCCAATGACAAAGTCAAAGCTTTAACTGATCTGCTTAGCTATTAGTGGCTCACACCTCCCAATGATTATCATCTCTGCGTGAAACAAAACAGCTTCTGAATTGGGGTGAAAGATAGATCTAATGTGCCAAAGGAAGTCAACATAGAAATTCAGTTTCCTGATCTCAGAGAAAGGAGCATCGACAGCCCAATGGGTTAATGCACCTACTGCAGCCTCCTATGTGTAGCCTGCAGGAGACACATTCAGTTGCTGGGGAGATGCTATCGGTTTGCTTGCTATGCAGGGGCTTGTGGTTACCTCACAGCACCTCGAGAAGGTTTCCTGTTTGAGTCCCAGTGCAATTATCTTCAAAAACATGACCAGTAGATTACACGTTTTCCCCTCGTTGTTTCCAGTCTGTTGAGGCCAGAGAGATGAGCTTTGTATGGGTGTGTTACCAAGGCCAGAGTGCAGAAAACAAAGGCACAAGTGTTAGTAGGAATGCCTGTAATGAAGGGGAATTAGCTGTTGGCTGATCGCACAGGGCAATGCATACCCATTTTCAATAACAAAACATTTTTTTAAAAAAAAAATATGAACAGGAGATTCCAGACATTGGATTAGAACTCAGGTCTCCAGCATTCCAAGACCAAACACTTACCACTTGAGCCACTGGTGGCTACGCTTCTGAGAGCAGCTTTTGGGTTTATACATCTTTCTTCTGCATGCCCCTGTGAGCATACCCATTCGCATTGTGAAACATGCTCACTGAAGCCAACGAGGATAGAACATCTGAGCTCCCCTTCCCCCCTCCCCCGCCCCCCCCACCGCTCCAGCAAATACCAGCTGACTGCAGTGGCCTAGAGGTTAAGTGCTTGTGTTACAGCACTGGGGGCCTGGGTTCGAGTCTTGCTTTCAGCACATAAATGGAATAGTTGGGTAATCACCTTGTATAGTTGCCTTACCCCCACTCCTTCTAAAAGGTTCAGTGGTTATCAAAAGAGTTCCCTGGTAAAGGGAGGGTTACAGAGAGGCAGGACTGTGGAAGTGAGGAAGTGCAGGGTAAAGGAGGCAGAGGTGGGGCAGGCTAAAGGGGGAGGTAGGACCAGATGAATGGGTGTCTGTGGAGAGGAGGAGTGGCGAGGTGAGTGGGGGTAGGTCTAGAGGGGCATGGCATAGGTGCCTTGGTAAAGTGAAGGTGGAAGGAAGAAAGCAGAGAGGCAGGACTGTGGAGGAGAGGAGGTGGGGCAGGCTAAAGGGGGAGGTAGGGCTGGATGAAACAAAAATGTCCATTCCACCCTCCACTGGGAACCCTTTTTCCCTCCTCACCACATTAGGACCCTCTTTTACACAACCCACCGTCCACAACAACTCAGGGCCTTCTTCCCCCATGGAACCATCCGCAGAGCCGACTTATTCCCTGCCCCACTTTATCCTACATCCCCCTGCCCCTCTCAACCTATCCCCACTCAACCAGCACCTCCTCCTCTCCACAGAGACCCATTCATCCAGCCCTACCTCCCTCTTTAGCCTGCCCCGCCTCCTCCTGTACTTCCTCCCCTCCACAGTCCCACCTCTCTGCTTTTTTCCACCCTCCCTTTACCAGGGAACTCATTACATAACCACTGAACCTATTGGAAGGAGCACGGATACCACTACTGTACAAGGAGATTACACCATTCATGTGCCGAAAGCAGGACTCAAACCCAGGCCCCCAGCACTGTAACGCAACCACTTAACCTCTAGGCCACTGCAATTAGCTGGTATTTGATGGAGCGGGGGCCAGATGTTCTATACTCCTTGGCTTCAGTGAACATGTTTCACAATGCAAACGGGTATGCTCACAGGGGCATGCTGGAGAAAGATATGTATGCCCAAAAGCAACTCTTAGAAGCACAGCCTCCAGTGGCTCAACTGGTAAGTGCTTGCTCTTGGAATGCTGGTGACCTGAGTTCTAATCCTATCTCCAGGGGATTTTTTTTTAATTGTTTTTACTGAAAATGGGTATGCATTGCCCTGCGCGATCAGCCAACAGCTAATGCCCCTTCAATGTATGCATTCCCACTAACAGTTGTGCCTTTGTTTTGCGCACTCTGGCTTTGGTAACACCCATACAAAAGCTTATCTTTCTGGCCCCAACTGACTGGAAAAAAAACGGGGGGAAAAGGTGTAATCTACGGGTCATGATTGATACACTAATTGCACTGGGACTCAAACAGGACACCTTCTCGAGGTGCTGTGAAGTGACCACCGCCCCCTGCATAGCAAGCAAACCTGTATCAGCATCTCACTAGCAACTGACTGTGTCGCCAGCAGGCTACACACAGGAGGCTGCAGTAGGTGCATTAACCCATTGCGCTGTCGACCCTCCTTCCTCTAAGAGCAGGAAACTGAATTTCCATGTTGCCTTCTTTTGGCACATTAGATCTATCTTTCACCCCAATTCAGAGGATGTTTTGTTTCACGGGGAGATGATAATCATTGTCAGGTGTGAGCCACTAATAGCTAAACAGGTCAGTTAAATCTTTGACTTTATCATTGGGGTGTATTGATATGCGCAGGGCAGTCTTCTGTCCCCTGCTACTGTATGCTTTGTTATTGCTGCTTATTCGTGATTTTTTTTTTTAAACTTCTTTTTATTCATTTAACGTGGCAGCAAAAAAAGACATGCGAACATCGCCAGGCAGGTACAATGCAAGTACAATAAATATACAGTGCAGGTAAACAGGAGTTACATCGGAGATGAACACAGCCATTGGGCACTTTTATAACATAAACAACAAAAAGTCCGGAAGCTATGGTGGGGGCGAGAGCCCGGGTCGGTGGGTAGAGGTGGCTAGCGGAGATGTGGCCGGTGTCATATTCAGATCTGACATATAAGATCGGAATCTGAGCCAGATATTCCTGGGCCTAGAGTGGGTAGGTTGTAGGTGAGACCAGGCTTCCTCCGAGTCCGAGGCCCACGTGACCGCTCTTAGCCATTGGGCGTGCGTGGGAGGCAAGGGGCGAAGCCAACACAGTAGGATGGATCGAACAGCAAGAAGCATGCAGAGGCCCGCTAGTTTTTTGGAGTTCCGGGAGAGGCCCGGGAGGTCGTGAAAGAGGCATACCACTGGGGAGGGACTGATGGGGTGGTCGAGCATAGCCGACACCGTCGAGCAGACTGCCTCCCAAAACTGTGAAAGGTGGGGGCAGGACCAAATCATATGAATGTAATCAGCCGCATCAAGGCCGCACCTAGGGCAGCTAGAGGGGTGGTCACTGGACATGCGGTGCAATCTGATCGGGGTGTAGTGGAACCTATGTAGGATTTTAAACTGTATCAGTTTAAAGCGGGAGTTGAAAGACACCCGGTGTATGCGATCACACAAGTGCGCCCAGCGCTCGCTTATTCATGATTTTTAAATGTAAACACTCTGCTCTAAAAAGTGAAAGATTTGAAAGACTCTTGATGTAGCAAGCCTGTCCCATTCTTGCCCTGGGGGTGAGAGGGCTGCTTTCTGCCTTCAACTTCCTCAATTTTGGAGTGGCTGGATCCACAGCTGAACACTAGGGCCTAAACCTGGAGGGAAACGGGCAGAGGTCTGCGCCCTGCGTCCTCCACGCGTCCCTAACGCTCCCAAACGCGACCACAGCCCTTACGGACACAGCCCTATGTCCTATGCAGCCCCTCTGGTGCAGCCACCCACACAGCTTAGGGTTAGGATCTGTGCTCTTCCACATCGACCTGGCCACCTAGGCCCCAGAAAGTGTCACAGCCTGCTTTGTAAACCTTAGTGACGGTGGCCTAGGTGAAGATGATCTTGCTGGAATAATGATGCCTTTTTCCTCCCAGAAGCCACCGGGGAGCATAGTAAAATGAAGGGGTGTGCCTGCTCAGCTGCCCTCTGTTTACCCTCTCTCTAAGTGACATTAGTTCTGGGCTCTCCAGGCAAATGTATCCATTCAGGAGAGAGCTAGGAATAGGACGTTTGTTTCTGCAGGCACAGTGGGGAAGACTCAGAGAGCTGCATGCCTGAGACATCTTTCCTTGTCCCACGCTCATTGTTGGGTTCCCTAACTTCTAACTCTGTGCCAGGCTCTGTGCCCTGTGTCTTTTACTGCCAACCTCCCTGACCCCTCGCCTTCCACCTACTTGCCACTCTATGATGCCTTTTTTGCTCTCTTATATGGCCCTTTGAAAAGGAATGCAGGCCAAGCCTCATGAAGGAAATCTACCAACAAAAGATGCATTCCTCACTTTTGGGAGGTGCTGTGAGACGAGTAAGAAGGGCTGAAGGGGTGATTGGGTTGTTGAGTTTGCACCCCCAGGGCAAAGAGTGGGAAAGGCTCGCTACAGCAAGCGTCTTTCAAATATTTCACTTTTTAGGGCAGAGTGTTTACATTTAATAATCATGAACAAGCAGCAATAACAAAGTATACAGTAACAGACGACAGATGACTGCCCTGCGCATATCAATATATCCCAATGACAAAGTCAAAGCTTTAACTAATCTGCTTAGCTATTAGTGGCTCACACCTCCCAATGATTATCATCTCTGCGTGAAACAAAACAGCTTCTGAATTGGGGTGAAAGATAGATCTAATGTGCCAAAGGAAGTCAACATAGAAATTCAGTTTCCTGATCTCAGAGAAAGGAGCATCGACAGCCCAATGGGTTAATGCACCTACTGCAGCCTCCGATGTGTAGCCTGCAGGAGACACATTCAGTTGCTGGGGAGATGTTGATATCGGTTTGCTTGCTATGCAGGGGTTTGTGGTCACCTCACAGCACCTCGAGAAGGTTTCCTGTTTGAGTCCCAGTGGAATTATCTTCAAAAACATGACCAGTAGATTACACGTTTTCCCCTCGTTTTTTCCAGTCTGTTGAGGCCAGAGAGACGAGCTTTTGTATGGGTGTGTTACCAAGGCCAGAGTGCAGAAAACAAAGGCACAAGTGTTAGTAGGAATGCCTGTAATGAAGGGGAATTAGCTGTTGGCTGATTGCACAGGGCAATGCATACCCATTTTCAATAACAAAACATTTTTTTAAAAAATAATATGAACAGGAGATTCAGGACATTGGATTAGAACTCAGGTCTCCAGCATTCCAAGACCAAACACTTACCACTTGAGCCGCTGGTGGCTGTGCCTCTGAGAGTAGCTTTTGGGCTTATACATCTTTCTTCTGCATGCCCCTGTGAGCATACCCAATCGCATTGTGAAGCATGCTCACTGACGCCAACTAGGATAGAACATCTGAGCCCCCCTTCCCCCTCCCCTCCTCTCCCCTGCCCCACCCACCGCTCCAGCAAATACCAGCTGACTGCAGTGGCCTAGACGTTAAGTGCTTGTGTTACAGCACTGGGGGCCTGGGTTCGAGTCTTGCTTTCAGCACATAAAAGGAATAGTTGGGTAATCGCCTTGTATAGTTGCCTTACCCCCACTCCTTCTAAAAGGTTCAGTGGTTATCAAAAGAGTTCCCTGGTAAAGGGAGGGTTACAGAGAGGCAGGACTGTGGAAGTGAAGAAGTGCAGGGTAAAGGAGGCAGAGGTGGGGCAGCCTAAAGGGGGAGGTAGGACCGGATGAATGGGTGTCTGTGGAGAGGAGGAGTGGCGAGGTGAGTGGGGGTAGGTCTAGAGGGGCAAGGCATAGGTGCTCTGGTAAAGTGAAGGTGGAAGGAAGAAAGCAGAGAGGCAGGACTGTGGAGGAGAGGAGGTGGGGCAGGCTAAAGGGGGAGGTAGGGCTGGATGAAACAAAAATGTCCATTCCACCCTCCACTGGGAACCCTTTTTCCCTCCTCACCACATTAGGACCCTCTTTTACACAACCCACCCTCCACAACAACTCAGGGCCTTCTTCCCCCATGGAACCATCCCCAGAGCTGACTTATTCCCTGCCCCACTTTATCCTTCATCCCCCTCTCGACCTATCCCCACTCAACCAGCACCTCCTCCTCTCCACAGAGACCCATTCATCCAGCCATACCTCCCTCTTTAGCCTGCCCCGCCTCCTCCTGTACTTCCTCCCCTCCACAGTCCCACCTCTCTGCTTTTTTCCACCCTACCTTTACCAGTGAACTCATTACATAACCACTGAACCTATTAGAAGGAGCACGGATACCGCTACTGTACAAGGAGATTACATCTTTCATGTGCCGAAAGCAGGACTCAAACCCAGGCCCCCAGCACTGTAACGCAACCACTTAACCTCTAGGCCACTGCAGTTAGCTGGTATTTGATGGAGCGGGGGGCCAGATGTTCTATCCTCCTTGGCTTCAGTGAACATGTTTCACAATGCAAACGGGTATGCTCCCAGGGGCATGCTGGAGAAAGATATATACGCCCAAAAGCAATTCTTAGAAGCACAGCTTCCAGTGGCTCAACTGGTAAGTGCTTGGTCTTGAAATGCTGGTGACCTGAGTTCTAATCCTATCTCCAGGGGATTTTTTTTAATTGTTTTTACTGAAAATGGGTATGCATTGCCTTGCGCGATCATCCAACAGCTAATGCCCCTTCAATGTATGCATTCCCACTAACAGTTGTGCCTTTGTTTTGTGCACTCTGGCTTTGGTAACACCCATACAAAAGCTTATCTTTCTGGCCCCAACTGACTGGAAAAAAAACGGGGGGAAAAGGTGTAATCTACGGGTCATGATTGATACACTAATGGCACTGGGACTCAAACAGGACACCTTCTCGAGGTGCTGTGAAGTGACCACCGCCCCCTGCATAGCAAGCAAACCTGTATCAGCATCTCACTAGCAACTGACTGTGTCGCCAGCAGGCTACACATAGGAGGCTGCAGTAGGTGCATTAACCCATTGCGCTGTCGACCCTCCTTCCTCTAAGAGCAGGAAACTGAATTTCCATGTTGCCTTTCTTTGGCACATTAGATCTATCTTTCACCCCAATTCAGAGGATGTTTTGTTTCACGGGGAGATGATAATCATTGTCAGGTGTGAGCCACTAATAGCTAAACAGGTCAGTTAAATCTTTGACTTTATCATTGGGGTGTATTGATATGCGCAGGGCAGTCTTCTGTCCCCTGCTACTGTATGCTTTGTTATTGCTGCTTATTCATGATTTTTTTTTTAAACTTCTTTTTATTCATTTAACGTGGCAGAAAAAAAAGACAGGCGAACGTCGCCAGGCAGGTACAATGCAAGTACAATAAATATACAGTGCAGGTAAACAGAAGTTACATCGGAGATGAACACAGCCATTGGGCACTTTTATAACATAAACAACAAAAAGTCCGGAAGCTATGGTGGGGGCGAGAGCCCGGGTCGGTGGGGAGAGGTGGCTAGCGGAGATGTGGCCGGTGTCATATTCAGATCTGACATATAAGATCGGAATCTGAGCCAGATATTCCTGGGCCTAGAGTGGGTAGGTTGTAGGTGAGACCAGGCTTCCTCCGAGTCCGAGGCCCACGTGACCGCTCTTAGCCATTGGGCGTGCGTGGGAGGCAAGGGGCGAAGCCAACACAGTAGGATGGATCGAACAGCAAGAAGCATGCAGAGGCCCGCTAGTTTTTTGGAGTTCCGGGAGAGGCCCGGGAGGTCGTGAAAGAGGCATACCACTGGGGAGGGACTGATGGGGTGGTCGAGCATAGCCGACACCGTCGAGCAGACTGCCTCCCAAAACTGTGAAAGGCGGGGGCAGGACCAAATCATATGAATGTAATCAGCCGCATCAAGGCCGCACCTAGGGCAGCTAGAGGGGTGGTCACTGGACATGCGGTGCAATCTGATCGGGGTGTAGTGGAACCTATGTAGGATTTTAAACTGTATCAGTTTAAAGCGGGAGTTGAAAGACACCCAATGAATGCGATCAAACAAGTGCGCCCAGCGCTCGCTTATTCATGATTTTTAAATGTAAACACTCTGCTCTAAAAAGTGAAAGATTTGAAAGACTCTTGATGTAGCAAGCCTGTCCCATTCTTGCCCTGGGGGTGAGAGGGCTGCTTTCCGCCTTCAACTTCCTCAATTTTGGAGTGGCTGGCTCCACAGCTGAACACCAGGGCCTAAACCTGGAGGGAAACGGGCAGAGGTCTGCGCCCTGCGTCCTCCACGCGTCCCTAACACTCCCAAACGCGACCGGGCACAGCCCTATGTCCTATGCAGCCCCTCTGGTGCAGCCACCCACACAGCTTAGGGTTAGGATCTGTGCTCTTCCACATCGACCTGGCCACCTAGGCCCCAGAAAGTGTCACAGTCTACTTTGTAAACCTTAGTGACGGTGGCCTAGGTGAAGATGATCTTGCTGGAATAATGATGCCTTTTTCCTCCCAGAAGCCACCGGGGAGCATAGTAAAATGAAGGGGTTTGCCTGCTCAGCTGCCCTCTGTTTACCCTCTCTCTAAGTGACATTAGTTCTGGGCTCTCCAGGCAAATGTATCCATTCAGGAGAGAGCTAGGAATAGGACGTCTGTTTCTGCAGGCACAGTGGGGAAGACTCAGAGAGCTGCATGCCTGAGACATCTTTCCTTGTCCCACGTTCATTGTTGGGTTCCCTAACTTCTAACTCTCTGCCAAGCTCTGTGCCCTGTGTCTTTTACTGCCAACCTCCCTGACCCCTTGCCTTCCACCTACTTGCCACTCTATGATGCCTTTTTTGCTCTCTTATATGGCCCTTTGAAAAGGAATGCAGGCCAAGCCAAGCCTCATGAAGGAAATCTACCAACAAAAGATGCATTCCTCACTTTTGGGAGGTGCTGTGAGACGAGTAAGAAGGGCTGAAGGGGTGATTGGGTTGTTGAGTTTGCACCCCCAGGGCAAAGAGTGGGAAAGGCTCGCTACAGCAAGCGTCTTTCAAATATTTCACTTTTTAGGGCAGAGTGTTTACATTTAATAATCATGAACAAGCAGCAATAACAAAGTATACAGTAACAGACGACAGATGACTGCCCTGCGCATATCAATATATCCCAATGACAAAGTCAAAGCTTTAACTGATCTGCTTAGCTATTAGTGGCTCACACCTCCCAATGATTATCATCTCTGCGTGAAACAAAACAGCTTCTGAATTGGGGTGAAAGATAGATCTAATGTGCCAAAGGAAGTCAACATAGAAATTCAGTTTCCTGATCTCAGAGAAAGGAGCATCGACAGCCCAATGGGTTAATGCACCTACTGCAGCCTCCGATGTGTAGCCTGCAGGAGACACATTCAGTTGCTGGGGAGATGCTGATATCGGTTTGCTTGCTATGCAGGGGTTTGTGGTCACCTCACAGCACCTCGAGAAGGTTTCCTGTTTGAGTCCCAGTGGAATTATCTTCAAAAACATGACCAGTAGATTACACGTTTTCCCCTCGTTTTTTCCAGTCTGTTGAGGCCAGAGAGACGAGCTTTTGTATGGGTGTGTTACCAGGGCCAGAGTGCAGAAAACAAAGGCACAAGTGTTAGTAGGAATGCCTGTAATGAAGGGGAATTAGCTGTTGGCTGATTGCACAGGGCAATGCATACCCATTTTCAATAACAAAACATTTTTTAAAAAAAATAATACGAACAGGAGATTTGGGACATTGGATTAGAACTCAGGTCTCCAGCATTCCAAGACCAAACACTTACCACTTGAGCCGCTGGTGGCTGTGCCTCTGAGAGTAGCTTTTGGGCTTATACATCTTTCTTCTGCATGCCCCTGTGAGCATACCCAATCGCATTGTGAAGCATGCTCACTGAAGCCAACTAGGATAGAACATCTGAGCCCCCCTTCCCCCTCCCCTCCTCTCCCCTGCCCCCCCCCCCCACCGCTCCAGCAAATACCAGCTGACTGCAGTGGCCTAGACGTTAAGTGCTTGTGTTACAGCACTGGGGGCCTGGGTTCGAGTCTTGCTTTCAGCACATAAATGGAATAGTTGGGTAATCGCCTTGTATAGTTGCCTTACCCCCACTCCTTCTAAAAGGTTCAGTGGTTATCAAAAGAGTTCCCTGGTAAAGGCAGGGTTACAGAGAGGCAGGACTGTGGAAGTGAGGAAGTGCAGGGTAAAGGAGGCAGAGGTGGGGCAGGCTAAAGGGGAGGTAGGACCAGATGAATGGGTGTCTGTGGAGAGGAGGAGTGGCGAGGTGAGTGGGGGTAGGTCTAGAGGGGCATGGCATAGGTGCCCTGGTAAAGTGAAGGTGGAAGGAAGAAAGCAGAGACACAGGACTGTGGAGGAGAGGAGGTGGGGCAGGCTAAAGGGGGAGGTAGGGCTGGATGAAACAAAAATGTCCATTCCACCCTCCACCGGGAACCCTTTTTCCCTCCTCACCACATTAGGACCCTCTTTTACACAACCCACCGTCCACAACAACTCAGGGCCTTCTTCCCCCATGGAACCATCCCCAGAGCCGACTTATTCCCTGCCCCACTTTATCCTACATCCCCCTGCCCCTCTCGACCTATCCCCACTCAACCAGCACCTCCTCCTCTCCACAGAGACCCATTCATCCAGCCCTACCTCCCTCTTTAGCCTGCCCCGCCTCCTCCTGTACTTCCTCCCCTCCACAGTCCCACCTCTCTGCTTTTTTCCACCCTCCCTTTACCAGGGAACTCATTACATAACCACTGAACCTATTAGAAGGAGCACGGATACCGCTACTGTACAAGGAGATTACACCATTCATGTGCCGAAAGCAGGACTCAAACCCAGGCCCCCAGCACTGTAACGCAACCACTTAACCTCTAGGCCACTGCAGTTAGCTGATATTTGATGGAGCGGGGGGCCAGATGTTCTATCCTCCTTGGCTTCAGTGAACATATTTCACAATGCAAACGGGTATGCTCACAGGGGCATGCTGGAGAAAGATATATACGCCCAAAAGCAACTCTTAGAAGCACAACCTCCAGTGGCTCAACTGGTAAGTGCTTGGTCTTGGAATGCTAGTGACCTGAGTTCTATTCCTATCTCCAGGGGATTTTTTTAAAATTGTTTTTACTGAAAATGGGTATGCATTGCCCTGCGCGATCAGCCAACAGCTAATGCCCCTTCAATGTATGCATTCCCACTAACAGTTGTGCCTTTGTTTTGTGCACTCTGGCTTTGGTAACACCCATACAAAAGCTTATCTTTCTGGCCCCAACTGACTGGAAAAAAAACGGGGGGAAAAGGTGTAATCTACGGGTCATGATTGATACACTAATTGCACTGGGACTCAAACAGGACACCTTCTCGAGGTGCTGTGCAGTGACCACCGCCCCCTGCATAGCAAGCAAACCTGTATCAGCATCTCACTAGCAACTGACTGTGTCGCCAGCAGGCTACACATAGGAGGCTGCAGTAGGTGCATTAACCCATTGCGCTGTCGACCCTCCTTCCTCTAAGAGCAGGAAACTGAATTTCCATGTTGCCTTCCTTTGGCACATTAGATCTATCTTTCACCCCAATTCAGAGGATGTTTTGTTTCACGGGGAGATGATAATCATTGTCAGGTGTGAGCCACTAATAGCTAAACAGGTCAGTTAAATTTTTGACTTTATCATTGGGGTGTATTGATATGCGCAGGGCAGTCTTCTGTCCCCTGCTACTGTATGCTTTGTTATTGCTGCTTATTCATGATTTTTTTTTTTTAAACTTCTTTTTATTCATTTAACGTGGCAGCAAAAAAAGACAGGCGAACATCGCCAGGCAGGTACAATGCAAGTACAATAAATATACAGTGCAGGTAAACAGCAGTTACATCGGAGATGAACACAGCCATTGGGCACTTTTATAACATAAACAACAAAAAGTCCGGAAGCTATGGTGGGGGCGAGAGCCCGGGTCGGTGGGGAGAGGTGGCTAGCGGAGATGTGGCCGGTGTCATATTCAGATCTGACATATAAGATCGGAATCTGAGCCAGATATTCCTGGGCCTAGAGTGGGTAGGTTGTAGGTGAGACCAGGCTTCCTCCGAGTCCGAGGCCCACGTGACCGCTCTTAGCCATTGGGCGTGCGTGGGAGGCAAGGGGCGAAGCCAACACAGTAGGATGGATCGAACAGCAAGAAGCATGCAGAGGCCCGCTAGTTTTTTGGAGTTCCGGGAGAGGCCCGGGAGGTCGTGAAAGAGGCATACCACTGGGGAGGGACTGATGGGGTGGTCGAGCATAGCCGACACCGTCGAGCAGACTGCCTCCCAAAACTGTGAAAGGCGGGGGCAGGACCAAATCATATGAATGTAATCAGCCGCATCAAGGCCGCACCTAGGGCAGCTAGAGGGGTGGTCACTGGACATGCGGTGCAATCTGATCGGGGTGTAGTGGAACCTATGTAGGATTTTAAACTGTATCAGTTTAAAGCGGGAGTTGAAAGACACCCAATGAATGCGATCACACAAGTGCGCCCAGCGCTCGCTTATTCATGATTTTTAAATGTAAACACTCTGCTCTAAAAAGTGAAAGATTTGAAAGACTCTTGATGTAGCAAGCCTGTCCCATTCTTGCCCTGGGGGTGAGAGGGCTGCTTTCCGCCTTCAACTTCCTCAATTTTGGAGTGGCTGGCTCCACAGCTGAACACCAGGGCCTAAACCTGGAGGGAAACGGGCAGAGGTCTGCGCCCTGCGTCCTCCACGCGTCCCTAACGCTCCCAAACGCGACCGGGCACAGCCCTATGTCCTATGCAGCCCCTCTGGTGCAGCCACCCACACAGCTTAGGGTTAGGATCTGTGCTCTTCCACATCGACCTGGCCACCTAGGCCCCAGAAAGTGTCACAGTCTGCTTTGTAAACCTTAGTGACGGTGGCCTAGGTGAAGATGATATTGCTGGAATAATGATGCCTTTTTCCTCCCAGAAGCCACCGGGGAGCATAGTAAAATGAAGGGGTTTGCCTGCTCAGCTGCCCTCTGTTTACCCTCTCTCTAAGTGACATTAGTTCTGGGCTCTCCAGGCAAATGTATCCATTCAGGAGAGAGCTAGGAATAGGACGTCTGTTTCTGCAGGCACAGTGGGGAAGACTCAGAGAGCTGCATGCCTGAGACATCTTTCCTTGTCCCACGCTCATTGTTGGGTTCCCTAACTTCTAACTCTCTGCCAGGCTCTGTGCCCTGTGTCTGTTACTGCCAACCTCCCTGACCCCTCGCCTTCCACCTACTTGCCACTCTATGATGCCTTTTTTGCTCTCTTATATGGCCCTTTGAAAAGGAATGCAGGCCAAGCCAAGCCTCATGAAGGAAATCTACCAACAAAAGATGCATTCCTCACTTTTGGGAGGTGCTGTGAGACGAGTAAGAAGGGCTGAAGGGGTGATTGGGTTGTTGAGTTTGCACCCCCAGGGCAAAGAGTGGGAAAGGCTCGCTACAGCAAGCGTCTTTCAAATATTTCACTTTTTAGGGCAGAGTGTTTACATTTAATAATCATGAACAAGCAGCAATAACAAAGTATACAGTAACAGACGACAGATGACTGCCCTGCGCATATCAATATATCCCAATGACAAAGTCAAAGCTTTAACTGATCTGCTTAGCTATTAGTGGCTCACACCTCCCAATGATTATCATCTCTGCGTGAAACAAAACAGCTTCTGAATTGGGGTGAAAGATAGATCTAATGTGCCAAAGGAAGTCAACATAGAAATTCAGTTTCCTGATCTCAGAGAAAGGAGCATCGACAGCCCAATGGGTTAATGCACCTACTGCAGCCTCCGATGTGTAGCCTGCAGGAGACACATTCAGTTGCTGGGGAGATGCTGATATCGGTTTGCTTGCTATGCAGGGGTTTGTGGTCACCTCACAGCACCTCGAGAAGGTTTCCTGTTTGAGTCCCAGTGGAATTATCTTCAAAAACATGACCAGTAGATTACACGTTTTCCCCTCGTTTTTTCCAGTCTGTTGAGGCCAGAGAGACGAGCTTTTGTATGGGTGTGTTACCAGGGCCAGAGTGCAGAAAACAAAGGCACAAGTGTTAGTAGGAATGCCTGTAATGAAGGGGAATTAGCTGTTGGCTGATTGCACAGGGCAATGCATACCCATTTTCAATAACAAAACATTTTTTTAAAAAAATAATACGAACAGGAGATTTGGGACATTGGATTAGAACTCAGGTCTCCAGCATTCCAAGACCCAAACACTTACCACTTGAGCCGCTGGTGGCTGTGCCTCTGAGAGTAGCTTTTGGGCTTATACATCTTTCTTCTGCATGCCCCTGTGAGCATACCCAATCGCATTGTGAAGCATGCTCACTGAAGCCAACTAGGATAGAACATCTGAGCCCCCCTTCCCCCTCCCCTCCTCTCCCCTGCCCCCCCCCCCACCGCTCCAGCAAATACCAGCTGACTGCAGTGGCCTAGACGTTAAGTGCTTGTGTTACAGCACTGGGGGCCTGGGTTCGAGTCTTGCTTTCAGCACATAAATGGAATAGTTGGGTAATCGCCTTGTATAGTTGCCTTACCCCCACTCCTTCTAAAAGGTTCAGTGGTTATCAAAAGAGTTCCCTGGTAAAGGCAGGGTTACAGAGAGGCAGGACTGTGGAAGTGAGGAAGTGCAGGGTAAAGGAGGCAGAGGTGGGGCAGGCTAAAGGGGAGGTAGGACCAGATGAATGGGTGTCTGTGGAGAGGAGGAGTGGCGAGGTGAGTGGGGGTAGGTCTAGAGGGGCATGGCATAGGTGCCCTGGTAAAGTGAAGGTGGAAGGAAGAAAGCAGAGAGGCAGGACTGTGGAGGAGAGGAGGTGGGGCAGGCTAAAGGGGGAGGTAGGGCTGGATGAAACAAAAATGTCCATTCCACCCTCCACCGGGAACCCTTTTTCCCTCCTCACCACATTAGGACCCTCTTTTACACAACCCACCGTCCACAACAACTCAGGGCCTTCTTCCCCCATGGAACCATCCCCAGAGCCAACTTATTCCCTGCCCCACTTTATCCTACATCCCCCTGCCCCTCTCGACCTATCCCCACTCAACCAGCACCTCCTCCTCTCCACAGAGACCCATTCATCCAGCCCTACCTCCCTCTTTAGCCTGCCCCGCCTCCTCCTGTACTTCCTCCCCTCCACAGTCCCACCTCTCTGCTTTTTTCCACCCTCCCTTTACCAGGGAACTCATTACATAACCACTGAACCTATTAGAAGGAGCATGGATACCGCTACTGTACAAGGAGATTACACCATTCATGTGCCGAAAGCAGGACTCAAACCCAGGCCCCCAGCACTGTAACGCAACCACTTAACCTCTAGGCCACTGCAGTTAGCTGATATTTGATGGAGCGGGGGGCCAGATGTTCTATCCTCCTTGGCTTCAGTGAACATATTTCACAATGCAAACGGGTATGCTCACAGGGGCATGCTGGAGAAAGATATATACGCCCAAAAGCAACTCTTAGAAGCACAGCCTCCAGTGGCTCAACTGGTAAGTGCTTGGTCTTGGAATGCTAGTGACCTGAGTTCTAATCCTATCTCCAGGGGATTTTTTTAAAATTGTTTTTACTGAAAATGGGTATGCATTGCCCTGCGCGATCAGCCAACAGCTAATGCCCCTTCAATGTATGCATTCCCACTAACAGTTGTGCCTTTGTTTTGTGCACTCTGGCTTTGGTAACACCCATACAAAAGCTTATCTTTCTGGCCCCAACTGACTGGAAAAAAAACCGGGGGAAAAGGTGTAATCTACGGGTCATGATTGATACACTAATTGCACTGGGACTCAAACAGGACACCTTCTCGAGGTGCTGTGCAGTGACCACCGCCCCCTGCATAGCAAGCAAACCTGTATCAGCATCTCACTAGCAACTGACTGTGTCGCCAGCAGGCTACACATAGGAGGCTGCAGTAGGTGCATTAACCCATTGCGCTGTCGACCCTCCTTCCTCTAAGAGCAGGAAACTGAATTTCCATGTTGCCTTCCTTTGGCACATTAGATCTATCTTTCACCCCAATTCAGAGGATGTTTTGTTTCACGGGGAGATGATAATCATTGTCAGGTGTGAGCCACTAATAGCTAAACAGGTCAGTTAAATTTTTGACTTTATCATTGGGGTGTATTGATATGCGCAGGGCAGTCTTCTGTCCCCTGCTACTGTATGCTTTGTTATTGCTGCTTATTCATGATTTTTTTTTTTAAACTTCTTTTTATTCATTTAACGTGGCAGCAAAAAAAGACAGGCGAACATCGCCAGGCAGGTACAATGCAAGTACAATAAATATACAGTGCAGGTAAACAGCAGTTACATCGGAGATGAACACAGCCATTGGGCACTTTTATAACATAAACAACAAAAAGTCCGGAAGCTATGGTGGGGGCGAGAGCCCGGGTCGGTGGGGAGAGGTGGCTAGCGGAGATGTGGCCGGTGTCATATTCAGATCTGACATATAAGATCGGAATCTGAGCCAGATATTCCTGGGCCTAGAGTGGGTAGGTTGTAGGTGAGACCAGGCTTCCTCCGAGTCCGAGGCCCACGTGACCGCTCTTAGCCATTGGGCGTGCGTGGGAGGCAAGGGGCGAAGCCAACACAGTAGGATGGATCGAACAGCAAGAAGCATGCAGAGGCCCGCTAGTTTTTTGGAGTTCCGGGAGAGGCCCGGGAGGTCGTGAAAGAGGCATACCACTGGGGAGGGACTGATGGGGTGGTCGAGCATAGCCGACACCGTCGAGCAGACTGCCTCCCAAAACTGTGAAAGGCGGGGGCAGGACCAAATCATATGAATGTAATCAGCCGCATCAAGACCGCACCTAGGGCAGCTAGAGGGGTGGTCACTGGACATGCGGTGCAATCTGATCGGGGTGTAGTGGAACCTATGTAGGATTTTAAACTGTATCAGTTTAAAGCGGGAGTTGAAAGACACCCAATGAATGCGATCACACAAGTGCGCCCAGCGCTCGCTTATTCATGATTTTTAAATGTAAACACTCTGCTCTAAAAAGTGAAAGATTTGAAAGACTCTTGATGTAGCAAGCCTGTCCCATTCTTGCCCTGGGGGTGAGAGGCTGCTTTCCGCCTTCAACTTCCTCAATTTTGGAGTGGCTGGCTCCACAGCTGAACACCAGGGCCTAAACCTGGAGGGAAACGGGCAGAGGTCTGCGCCCTGCGTCCTCCACGCATCCCTAACGCTCCCAAACGCGACCGGGCACAGCCCTATGTCCTATGCAGCCCCTCTGGTGCAGCCACCCACACAGCTTAGGGTTAGGATCTGTGCTCTTCCACATCGACCTGGCCACCTAGGCCCCAGAAAGTGTCACAGTCTGCTTTGTAAACCTTAGTGACGGTGGCCTAGGTGAAGATGATATTGCTGGAATAATGATGCCTTTTTCCTCCCAGAAGCCACCGGGGAGCATAGTAAAATGAAGGGGTTTGCCTGCTCAGCTGCCCTCTGTTTACCCTCTCTCTAAGTGACATTAGTTCTGGGCTCTCCAGGCAAATGTATCCATTCAGGAGAGAGCTAGGAATAGGACGTCTGTTTCTGCAGGCACAGTGGGGAAGACTCAGAGAGCTGCATGCCTGAGACATCTTTCCTTGTCCCACGCTCATTGTTGGGTTCCCTAACTTCTAACTCTCTGCCAGGCTCTGTGCCCTGTGTCTGTTACTGCCAACCTCCCTGACCCCTCGCCTTCCACCTACTTGCCACTCTATGATGCCTTTTTTGCTCTCTTATATGGCCCTTTGAAAAGGAATGCAGGCCAAGCCAAGCCTCATGAAGGAAATCTACCAACAAAAGATGCATTCCTCACTTTTGGGAGGTGCTGTGAGACGAGTAAGAAGGGCTGAAAGGGTGATTGGGTTGTTGAGTTTGCACCCCCAGGGCAAAGAGTGGGAAAGGCTCGCTACAGCAAGCGTCTTTCAAATATTTCACTTTTTAGGGCAGAGTGTTTACATTTAATAATCATGAACAAGCAGCAATAACAAAGTATACAGTAACAGACGACAGATGACTGCCCTGCGCATATCAATATATCCCAATGACAAAGTCAAAGCTTTAACTGATCTGCTTAGCTATTAGTGGCTCACACCTCCCAATGATTATCATCTCTGCGTGAAACAAAACAGCTTCTGAATTGGGGTGAAAGATAGATCTAATGTGCCAAAGGAAGTCAACATAGAAATTCAGTTTCCTGATCTCAGAGAAAGGAGCATCGACAGCCCAATGGGGTAATGCACCTACTGCAGCCTCCGATGTGTAGCCTGCAGGAGACACATTCAGTTGCTGGGGAGATGCTGATATCGGTTTGCTTGCTATGCAGGGGTTTGTGGTCACCTCACAGCACCTCGAGAAGGTTTCCTGTTTGAGTCCCAGTGGAATTATCTTCAAAAACATGACCAGTAGATTACACGTTTTCCCCTCGTTTTTTCCAGTCTGTTGAGGCCAGAGAGACGAGCTTTTGTATGGGTGTGTTACCAGGGCCAGAGTGCAGAAAACAAAGGCACAAGTGTTAGTAGGAATTCCTGTAATGAAGGGGAATTAGCTGTTGGCTGATTGCACAGGGCAATGCATACCCATTTTCAATAACAAAACATTTTTTTAAAAAAATAATACGAACAGGAGATTTGGGACATTGGATTAGAACTCAGGTCTCCAGCATTCCAAGACCAAACACTTACCACTTGAGCCGCTGGTGGCTGTGCCTCTGAGAGTAGCTTTTGGGCTTATACATCTTTCTTCTGCATGCCCCTGTGAGCATACCCAATCGCATTGTGAAGCATGCTCACTGAAGCCAACTAGGATAGAACATCTGAGCCCCCCTTCCCCCTCCCCTCCTCTCCCCTGCCCCCCCCCCACCGCTCCAGCAAATACCAGCTGACTGCAGTGGCCTAGACGTTAAGTGCTTGTGTTACAGCACTGGGGGCCTGGGTTCGAGTCTTGCTTTCAGCACATAAATGGAATAGTTGGGTAATCGCCTTGTATAGTTGCCTTACCCCCACTCCTTCTAAAAGGTTCAGTGGTTATCAAAAGAGTTCCCTGGTAAAGGGAGGGTTACAGAGAGGCAGGACTGTGGAAGTGAGGAAGTGCAGGGTAAAGGAGGCAGAGGTGGGGCAGGCTAAAGGGGAGGTAGGACAAGATGAATGGGTGTCTGTGGAGAGGAGGAGTGGCGAGGTGAGTGGGGGTAGGTCTAGAGGGGCATGGCATAGGTGCCCTGGTAAAGTGAAGGTGGAAGGAAGAAAGCAGAGAGGCAGGACTGTGGAGGAGAGGAGGTGGGGCAGGCTAAAGGGGGAGGTAGGGCTGTATGAAACAAAAATGTCCATTCCACCCTCCACCGGTAACCCTTTTTCCCTCCTCACCACATTAGGACCCTCTTTTACACAACCCACCGTCCACAACAACTCAGGGCCTTCATCCCCCATGGAACCATCCCCAGAGCCGACTTATTCCCTGCCCCACTTTATCCTACATCCCCCTGCCCCTCTCGACCTATCCCCACTCAACCAGCACCTCCTCCTCTCCACAGAGACCCATTCATCCAGCCCTACCTCCCTCTTTAGCCTGCCCCACCTCCTCCTGTACTTCCTCCCCTCCACAGTCCCACCTCTCTGCTTTTTTCCACTCTCCCTTTACCAGGGAACTCATTACATAACCACTGAACCTATTAGAAGGAGCACGGATACCGCTACTGTACAAGGAGATTACACCATTCATGTGCCAAAAGCAGGACTCAAACCCAGGCCCCCAGCACTGTAACGCAACCACTTAACCTCTAGGCCACTGCAGTTAGCTGGTATTTGATGGAGCGGGGGGCCAGATGTTCTATCCTCCTTGGCTTCAGTGAACATGTTTCACAATGCAAACGGGTATGCTCACAGGGGCATGCTGGAGAAAGATATATACGCCCAAAAGCAACTCTTAGAAGCACAGCCTCCAGTGGCTCAACTGGTAAGTGCTTGGTCTTGGAATGCTAGTGACCTGAGTTCTAATCCTATCTCCAGGGGATTTTTTTAAAATTGTTTTTACTGAAAATGGGTATGCATTGCCCTGCGCGATCAGCCAACAGCTAATGCCCCTTCAATGTATGCATTCCCACTAACAGTTGTGCCTTTGTTTTGTGCTCTCTGGCTTTGGTAACACCCATACAAAAGCTTATCTTTCTGGCCCCAACTGACTGGAAAAAAAACGGGGGGAAAAGGTGTAATCTACGGGTCATGATTGATACACTAATTGCACTGGGACTCAAACAGGACACCTTCTCGAGGTGCTGTGCAGTGACCACCGCCCCCTGCATAGCAAGCAAACCTGTATCAGCATCTCACTAGCAACTGACTGTGTCGCCAGCAGGCTACACATAGGAGGCTGCAGTAGGTGCATTAACCCATTGCGCTGTCGACCCTCCTTCCTCTAAGAGCAGGAAACTGAATTTCCATGTTGCCTTCCTTTGGCACATTAGATCTATCTTTCACCCCAATTCAGAGGATGTTTTGTTTCACGGGGAGATGATAATCATTGTCAGGTGTGAGCCACTAATAGCTAAACAGGTCAGTTAAATCTTTGACTTTATCATTGGGGTGTATTGATATGCGCAGGGCAGTCTTCTGTCCCCTGCTACTGTATGCTTTGTTATTGCTGCTTATTCATGATTTTTTTATTTTAAACTTCTTTTTATTCATTTAACGTGGCAGCAAAAAAAGACAGGCGAACATCGCCAGGCAGGTACAATGCAAGTACAATAAATATTCAGTGCAGGTAAACAGGAGTTACATCGGAGATGAACACAGCCATTGGGCACTTTTATAACATAAACAACAAAAAGTCCGGAAGCTATGGTGGGGGCGAGAGCCCGGGTCGGTGGGGAGAGGTGGCTAGCGGAGATGTGGCCGGTGTCATATTCAGATCTGACATATAAGATCGGAATCTGAGCCAGATATTCCTGGGCCTAGAGTGGGTAGGTTGTAGGTGAGACCAGGCTTCCTCCGAGTCCGAGGCCCACGTGACCGCTCTTAGCCATTGGGCGTGTGTGGGAGGCAAGGGGGGAAGCCAACACAGTAGGATGGATCGAACAGCAAGAAGCATGCAGAGGCCCGCTCGTTTTTTGGAGTTCCGGGAGAGGCCCGGGAGGTCGTGAAAGAGGCATACCACTGGGGAGGGACTGATGGGGTGGTCGAGCATAGCCGACACCGTCGAGCAGACTGCCTCCCAAAACTGTGAAAGGCGGGGGCAGGATCAAATCATATGAATGTAATCAGCCGCATCAAGGCCGCACCTAGGGCAGCTAGAGGGGTGGTCACTGGACATGCGGTGCAATCTGATCGGGGTGTAGTGGAATCTATGTAGGATTTTAAACTGTATCAGTTTAAAGCGGGAGTTGAAAGACACCCGGTGTATGCGATCACTCAAGTGCGCCCAGCGCTCGCTTATTCATGATTTTTAAATGTAAACACTCTGCTCTAAAAAGTGAAAGATTTGAAAGACTCTTGATGTAGCAAGCCTGTCCCATTCTTGCCCTGGGGGTGAGAGGGCTGCTTTCTGCCTTCAACTTCCTCAATTTTGGAGTGGCTGGCTCCACAGCTGAACACCAGGGCCTAAACCTGGAGGGAAACGGGCAGAGGTCTGCGCCCTGCGTCCTCCACGCGTCCCTAACGCTCCCAAACGCGACCACAGCCCTTACGGGCACAGCCCTATGTCCTATGCAGCCCCTCTGGTGCAGCCACCCACACAGCTTAGGGTTAGGATCTGTGCTCTTCCACATCGACCTGGCCACCTAGGCCCCAGAAAGTGTCACAGTCTACTTTGTAAACCTTAGTGACGGTGGCCTAGGTGAAGATGATCTTGCTGGAATAATGATGCCTTTTTCCTCCCAGAAGCCACCGGGGAGCATAGTAAAATGAAGGGGTTTGCCTGCTCAGCTGCCCTCTGTTTACCCTCTCTCTAAGTGACATTAGTTCTGGGCTCTCCAGGCAAATGTATCCATTCAGGAGAGAGCTAGGAATAGGACGTCTGTTTCTGCAGGCACAGTGTGGAAGACCTAGAGAGCTGCATGCCTGAGACATCTTTCCTTGTCCCACGCTCATTGTTGGGTTCCCTAACTTCTAACTCTCTGCCAGGCTCTGTGCCCTGTGTCTTTTACTGCCAACCTCCCTGACCCCTCGCCTTCCACCTACTTGCCACTCTATGATGCCTTTTTTGCTCTCTTATATGGCCCTTTGAAAAGGAATGCAGGCCAAGCCAAGCCTCATGAAGGAAATCTACCAACAAAAGATGCATTCCTCACTTTTGGGAGGTGCTGTGAGACGAGTAAGAAGGGCTGAAGGGGTGATTGGGTTGTTGAGTTTGCACCCCCAGGGCAAAGAGTGGGAAAGGCTCGCTACAGCAAGCGTCTTTCAAATATTTCACTTTTTAGGGCAGAGTGTTTACATTTAATAATCATGAACAAGCAGCAATAACAAAGTATACAGTAACAGACGACAGATGACTGCCCTGCGCATATCAATATATCCCAATGACAAAGTCAAAGCTTTAACTGATCTGCTTAGCTATTAGTGGCTCACACCTCACAATGATTATCATCTCTGCGTGAAACAAAACAGCTTCTGAATTGGGGTGAAAGATAGATCTAATGTGCCAAAGGAAGTCAACATAGAAATTCAGTTTCCTGATCTCAGAGAAAGGAGCATCGACAGCCCAATGGGTTAATGCACCTACTGCAGCCTCTGATGTGTAGCCTGCAGGAGACACATTCAGTTGCTGGGGAGATGCTGATATCGGTTTGCTTGCTATGCAGGGGTTTGTGGTCACCTCACAGCACCTCGAGAAGGTTTCCTGTTTGAGTGCCAGTGGAATTATCTTCAAAAACATGACCAGTAGATTACACGTTTTCCCCTCGTTTTTTCCAGTCTGTTGAGGCCAGAGAGACGAGCTTTTGTATGGGTGTGTTACCAAGGCCAGAGTGCAGAAAACAAAGGCACAAGTGTTAGTCGGAATGCCTGTAATAAAGGGGAATTAGCTGTTGGCTGATTGCACAGGGCAATGCATACCCATTTTCAATAACAAAACATTTTTTAAAAAAATAATATGAACAGGAGATTCAGGACATTGGATTGGAACTCAGGTCTCCAGCATTCCAAGACCAAACACTTACCACTTGAGCCGCTGGTGGCTGTGCCTCTGAGAGTAGCTTTTGGGCTTATACATCTTTCTTCTGCATGCCCCTGTGAGCATACCCAATCGCATTGTGAAACATGCTCACTGAAGCCAACTAGGATAGAACATCTGAGCCCCCCTTCCCCCTCCCCTCCTCTCCCCTGCCCCCCCCCCCACCGCTCCAGCAAATACCAGCTGACTGCAGTGGCCTAGACGTTAAGTGCTTGTGTTACAGCACTGGGGGCCTGGGTTCGAGTCTTGCTTTCAGCACATAAATGGAATAGTTGGGTAATCGCCTTGTATAGTTGCCTTACCCCCACTCCTTCTAAAAGGTTCAGTGGTTATCAAAAGAGTTCCCTGGTAAAGGGAGGGTTACAGAGAGGCAGGACTGTGGAAGTGAGGAAGTGCAGGATAAAGGAGGCAGATGTGGGGCAGTCTAAAGGGGGAGGTAGGACCAGATGAATGGGTGTCTGTGGAGAGGAGGAGTGGCGAGGTGAGTGGGGGTAGGTCTAGAGGGGCATGGCATAGGTGCCCTGGTAAAGTGAAGGTGGAAGGAAGAAAGCAGAGAGGCAGGACTGTGGAGGAGAGGAGGTGGGGCAGGCTAAAGGGGGAGGTAGGGCTGGATGAAACAAAAATGTCCATTCCACCCTCCACTGGGAACCCTTTTTCCCTCCTCACCACATTAGGATCCTCTTTTACACAACCCACCGTCCACAACAACTCAGGGCCTTCTTCCCCAACCCACCGTCCACAACAACTCAGGGCCTTCTTCCCCCATGGAACCATCCCCAGAGCTGACTTATTCCCTGCCCCACTTTATCCTTCATCCCCCTGCCCCTCTCGACCTATCCCCACTCAACCAGCACCTCCTCCTCTCCACAGAGACCCATTCATCCAGCCCTACCTCCCTCTTTAGCCTGCCCCGCCTCCTCCTGTACTTCCTCCCCTCCACAGTCCCACCTCTCTGCTTTTTTCCACCCTCCCTTTACCAGGGAACTCATTACATAACCACTGAACCTATTAGAAGGAGCACGGATACCGCTACTGTACAAGGAGATTACATATTTCATGTGCCGAAAGCAGGACTCAAACCCAGGCCCCCAGCACTGTAACGCAACCACTTAACCTCTAGGCCACTGCAGTTAGCTGGTATTTGATGGAGCGGGGGGCCAGATGTTCTATCCTCCTTGGCTTCAGTGAACATGTTTCACAATGCAAACGGGTATGATCCCAGGGGCATGCTGGAGAAAGATATATACGCCCAAAAGCAACTCTTAGAAGCACAGCCTCCAGTGGCTCAACTGGTAAGTGCTTGGTCTTGGAATGCTAGTGACCTGAGTTCTAATCCTATCTCCAGGGGATTTTTTTTTAATTGTTTTTACTGAAAATGGGTATGCATTGCCTTGCGCGATCATCCAACAGCTAATGCCCCTTCAATGTATGCATTCCCACTAACAGTTGTGCCTTTGTTTTGTGCACTCTGGCTTTGGTAACACCCATACAAAAGCTTATCTTTCTGGCCCCAACTGACTGGAAAAAAAACGGGGGGAAAAGGTGTAATCTACGGGTCATGATTGATACACTAATGGCACTGGGACTCAAACAGGACACCTTCTCGAGGTGCTGTGAAGTGACCACCGCCCCCTGCATAGCAAGCAAACCTGTATCAGCATCTCACTAGCAACTGACTGTGTCGCCAGCAGGCTACACATAGGAGGCTGCAGTAGGTGCATTAACCCATTGCGCTGTCGACCCTCCTTCCTCTAAGAGCAGGAAACTGAATTTCCATGTTGCCTTTCTTTGGCACATTAGATCTATCTTTCACCCCAATTCAGAGGATGTTTTGTTTCACGGGGAGATGATAATCATTGTCAGGTGTGAGCCACTAATAGCTAAACAGGTCAGTTAAATCTTTGACTTTATCATTGGGGTGTATTGATATGCGCAGGGCAGTCTTTTGTCCCCTGCTACTGTATGCTTTGTTATTGCTGCTTATTCATGATTTTTTTTTTTAAACTTCTTTTTATTCATTTAACGTGGCAGAAAAAAAAGACAGGCGAACGTCGCCAGGCAGGTACAATGCAAGTACAATAAATATACAGTGCAGGAAGTTACATCGGAGATGAACACAGCCATTGGGCACTTTTATAACATAAACAACAAAAAGTCCGGAAGCTATGGTGGGGGCGAGAGCCCGGGTCGGTGGGGAGAGGTGGCTAGCGGAGATGTGGCCGGTGTCATATTCAGATCTGACATATAAGATCGGAATCTGAGCCAGATATTCCTGGGCCTAGAGTGGGTAGGTTGTAGGTGAGACCAGGCTTCCTCCGAGTCCGAGGCCCACGTGACCGCTCTTAGCCATTGGGCGTGCGTGGGAGGCAAGGGGCGAAGCCAACACAGTAGGATGGATCGAACAGCAAGAAGCATGCAGAGGCCCGCTAGTTTTTTGGAGTTCCGGGAGAGGCCCGGGAGGTCGTGAAAGAGGCATACCACTGGGGAGGGACTGATGGGGTGGTCGAGCATAGCCGACACCGTCGAGCAGACTGCCTCCCAAAACTGTCAAAGGCGGGGGCAGGACCAAATCATATGAATGTAATCAGCCGCATCAAGGCCGCACCTAGGGCAGCTAGAGGGGTGGTCACTGGACATGCGGTGCAATCTGATCGGGGTGTAGTGGAACCTATGTAGGATTTTAAACTGTATCAGTTTAAAGCGGGAGTTGAAAGACACCCAATGTATGCGATCACACAAGTGCGCCCAGCGCTCGCTTATTCATGATTTTTAAATGTAAACACTCTGCTCTAAAAAGTGAAAGATTTGAAAGACTCTTGATGTAGCAAGCCTGTCCCATTCTTGCCCTGGGGGTGAGAGGGCTGCTTTCCGCCTTCAACTTCCTCAATTTTGGAGTGGCTGGCTCCACAGCTGAACACCAGGGCCTAAAACTGGAGGGAAAAGGGCAGAGGTCTGCGCCCTGTGTCCTCCACGCGTCCCTAACGCTCCCAAACGCGACCACAGCCCTTACGGGCACAGCCCTATGTCCTATGCAGCCCCTCTGGTGCAGCCACCCACACAGCTTAGGGTTAGGATCTGTGCTCTTCCCCATCGACCTGGCCACCTAGGCCCCAGAAAGTGTCACAGCCTGCTTTGTAAACCTTAGTGACGGTGGCCTAGGTGAAGATGATCTTGCTGGAATAATGATGCCTTTTTCCTCCCAGAAGCCACCGGGGAGCATAGTAAAATGAAGGGGTGTGCCTGCTCAGCTGCCCTCTGTTTACCCTCTCTCTAAGTGACATTAGTTCTGGGCTCTCCAGGCAAATGTATCCATTCTGGAGAGAGCTAGGAATAGGACGTCTGTTTCTGCAGGCACAGTGGGGAAGACTCAGAGAGCTGCATGCCTGAGACATCTTTCCTTGTCCCACGTTCATTGTTGGGTTCCCTAACTTCTAACTCTCTGCCAAGCTCTGTGCCCTGTGTCTTTTACTGCCAACCTCCCTGACCCCTCGCCTTCCACCTACTTGCCACTCTATGATGCCTTTTTTGCTCTCTTATATGGCCCTTTGAAAAGGAATGCAGGCCAAGCCAAGCCTCATGAAGGAAATCTACCAACAAAAGATGCATTCCTCACTTTTGGGAGGTGCTGTGAGACGAGTAAGAAGGGCTGAAGGGGTGATTGGGTTGTTGAGTTTGCACCCCCAGGGCAAAGAGTGGGAAAGGCTCGCTACAGCAAGCGTCTTTCAAATATTTCACTTTTTAGGGCAGAGTGTTTACATTTAATAATCATGAACAAGCAGCAATAACAAAGTATACAGTAACAGACGACAGATGACTGCCCTGCGCATATCAATATATCCCAATGACAAAGTCAAAGCTTTAACTGATCTGCTTAGCTATTAGTGGCTCACACCTCCCAATGATTATCATCTCTGCGTGAAACAAAACAGCTTCTGAATTGGGGTGAAAGATAGATCTAATGTGCCAAAGGAAGTCAACATAGAAATTCAGTTTCCTGATCTCAGAGAAAGGAGCATCGACAGCCCAATGGGTTAATGCACCTACTGCAGCCTCCGATGTGTAGCCTGCAGGAGACACATTCAGTTGCTGGGGAGATGCTGATATCGGTTTGCTTGCTATGCAGGGGTTTGTGGTCACCTCACAGCACCTCGAGAAGGTTTCCTGTTTGAGTCCCAGTGGAATTATCTTCAAAAACATGACCAGTAGATTACACGTTTTCCCCTCGTTTTTTCCAGTCTGTTGAGGCCAGAGAGACGAGCTTTTGTATGGGTGTGTTACCAGGGCCAGAGTGCAGAAAACAAAGGCACAAGTGTTAGTAGGAATGCCTGTAATGAAGGGGAATTAGCTGTTGGCTGATTGCACAGGGCAATGCATACCCATTTTCAATAACAAAACATTTTTTTAAAAAATAATACGAACAGGAGATTTGGGACATTGGATTAGAACTCAGGTCTCCAGCATTCCAAGACCAAACACTTACCACTTGAGCCGCTGGTGGCTGTGCCTCTGAGAGTAGCTTTTGGGCTTATACATCTTTCTTCTGCATGCCCCTGTGAGCATACCCAATCGCATTGTGAAGCATGCTCACTGAAGCCAACTAGGATAGAACATCTGAGCCCCCCTTCCCCCTCCCCTCCTCTCCCCTGCCCCCCCCCCCCACCGCTCCAGCAAATACCAGCTGACTGCAGTGGCCTAGACGTTAAGTGGTTGTGTTACAGCACTGGGGGCCTGGGTTCGAGTCTTGCTTTCAGCACATAAATGGAATAGTTGGGTAATCGCCTTGTATAGTTGCCTTACCCCCACTCCTTCTAAAAGGTTCAGTGGTTATCAAAAGAGTTCCCTGGTAAAGGCAGGGTTACAGAGAGGCAGGACTGTGGAAGTGAGGAAGTGCAGGGTAAAGGAGGCAGAGGTGGGGCAGGCTAAAGGGGAGGTAGGACCAGATGAATGGGTGTCTGTGGAGAGGAGGAGTGGTGAGGTGAGTGGGGGTAGGTCTAGAGGGGCATGGCATAGGTGCCCTGGTAAAGTGAAGGTGGAAGGAAGAAAGCAGAGAGGCAGGACTGTGGAGGAGAGGAGGTGGGGCAGGCTAAAGGGGGAGGTAGGGCTGGATGAAACAAAAATGTCCATTCCACCCTCCACCGGGAACCCTTTTTCCCTCCTCACCACATTAGGACCCTCTTTTACACAACCCACCGTCCACAACAACTCAGGGCCTTCTTCCCCCATGGAACCATCCCCAGAGCCGACTTATTCCCTGCCCCACTTTAACCTACATCCCCCTGCCCCTCTCGACCTATCCCCACTCAACCAGCACCTCCTTCTCTCCACAGAGACCCATTCATCCAGCCCTACCTCCCTCTTTAGCCTGCCCCTGTACTTCCTCCCCTCCACAGTCCCACCTCTCTGCTTTTTTCCACCCTCCCTTTACCAGGGAACTCATTACATAACCACTGAACCTATTAGAAGGAGCACGGATACCGCTACTGTACAAGGAGATTACATCTTTCATGTGCCGAAAGCAGGACTCAAACCCAGGCCCCCAGCACTGTAACGCAACCACTTAACCTCTAGGCCACTGCAGTTAGCTGGTATTTGATGGAGCGGGGGGCCAGATGTTCTATCCTCCTTGGCTTCAGTGAACATGTTTCACAATGCAAACGGGTATGATCCCAGGGGCATGCTGGAGAAAGATATATACGCCCAAAAGCAACTCTTAGAAGCACAGCCTCCAGTGGCTCAACTGGTAAGTGCTTGGTTTTGGAATGCTAGTGACCTGAGTTCTAATCCTATCTCCAGGGGATTTTTTTTAATTGTTTTTACTGAAAATGGGTATGCATTGCCTTGCGCGATCATCCAACAGCTAATGCCCCTTCAATGTATGCATTCCCACTAACAGTTGTGCCTTTGTTTTGTGCACTCTGGCTTTGGTAACACCCATACAAAAGCTTATCTTTCTGGCCCCAACTGACTGGAAAAAAAACGGGGGGGAAAGGTGTAATCTACGGGTCATGATTGATACACTAATGGCACTGGGACTCAAACAGGACACCTTCTCGAGGTGCTGTGAAGTGACCACCGCCCCCTGCATAGCAAGCAAACCTGTATCAGCATCTCACTAGCAACTGACTGTGTCGCCAGCAGGCTACACATAGGAGGCTGCAGTAGGTGCATTAACCCATTGCGCTGTCGACCCTCCTTCCTCTAAGAGCAGGAAACTGAATTTCCATGTTGCCTTTCTTTGGCACATTAGATCTATCTTTCACCCCAATTCAGAGGATGTTTTGTTTCACGGGGAGATGATAATCATTGTCAGGTGTGAGCCACTAATAGCTAAACAGGTCAGTTAAATCTTTGACTTTATCATTGGGGTGTATTGATATGCGCAGGGCAGTCTTCTGTCCCCTGCTACTGTATGCTTTGTTATTGCTGCTTATTCATGATTTTTTTTTTTAAACTTCTTTTTATTCATTTAACGTGGCAGCAAAAAAAGACAGGCGAACATCGCCAGGCAGGTACAATGCAAGTACAATAAATATACAGTGCAGGTAAACAGGAGTTACATCGGAGATGAACACAGCCATTGGGCACTTTTATAACATAAACAACAAAAAGTCCGGAAGCTATGGTGGGGGCGAGAGCCCGGGTCGGTGGGGAGAGGTGGCTAGCGGAGATGTGGCCGGTGTCATATTCAGATCTGACATATAAGATCGGAATCTGAGCCAGATATTCCTGGGCCTAGAGTGGGTAGGTTGTAGGTGAGACCAGGCTTCCTCCGAGTCCGAGGCCCACGTGACCGCTCTTAGCCATTGGGCGTGCGTGGGAGGCAAGGGGCGAAGCCAACACAGTAGGATGGATCGAACAGCAAGAAGCATGCAGAGGCCCGCTAGTTTTTTGTAGTTCCGGGAGAGGCCCGGGAGGTCTTGAAAGAGGCATACCACTGGGGAGGGACTGATGGGGTGGTCGAGCATAGCCGACACCGTCGAGCAGACTGCCTCCCAAAACTGTGAAAGGCGGGGGCAGGACCAAATCATATGAATGTAATCAGCCGCATCAAGGCCGCACGTAGGGCAGCTAGAGGGGTGGTCACTGGACAAGCGGTGCAATCTGATCGGGGTGTAGTGGAACCTATGTAGGATTTTAAACTGTATCAGTTTAAAGCGGGAGTTGAAAGACACCCAATGAATGCGATCACACAAGTGCGCCCAGCGCTCGCTTATTCATGATTTTTAAATGTAAACACTCTGCTCTAAAAAGTGAAAGATTTGAAAGACTCTTGATGTAGCAAGCCTGTCCCATTCTTGCCCTGGGGGTGAGAGGGCTGCTTTCCGCCTTCAACTTCCTCAATTTTGGAGTGGCTGGCTCCACAGCTGAACACCAGGGCCTAAACCTGGAGGGAAACGGGCAGAGGTCTGCGCCCTGCGTCCTCCACGCGTCCCTAACGCTCCCAAACGCGACCGGGCCCTATGTCCTATGCAGCCCCTCTGGTGCAGCCACCCACACAGCTTAGGGTTAGGATCTGTGCTCTTCCACATCGACCTGGCCACCTAGGCCCCAGAAAGTGTCACAGTCTACTTTGTAAACCTTAGTGACGGTGGCCTAGGTGAAGATGATCTTGCTGGAATAATGATGCCTTTTTCCTCCCAGAAGCCACCGGGGAGCATAGTAAAATGAAGGGGTTTGCCTGCTCAGCTGCCCTCTGTTTACCCTCTCTCTAAGTGACATTAGTTCTGGGCTCTCCAGGCAAATGTATCCATTCAGGAGAGAGCTAGGAATAGGACGTCTGTTTCTGCAGGCACAGTGGGGAAGACTCAGAGAGCTGCATGCCTGAGACATCTTTCCTTGTCCCACGCTCATTGTTGGGTTCCCTAACTTCTAACTCTCTGCCAGGCTCTGTGCCCTGTGTCTTTTACTGCCAACCTCCCTGACCCCTCGCCTTCCACCTACTTGCCACTCTATGATGCCTTTTTTGCTCTCTTATATGGCCCTTTGAAAAGGAATGCAGGCCAAGCCAAGCCTCATGAAGGAAATCTACCAACAAAAGATGCATTCCTCACTTTTGGGAGGTGCTGTGAGACGAGTAAGAAGGGCTGAAGGGGTGATTGGGTTGTTGAGTTTGCACCCCCAGGGCAAAGAGTGGGAAAGGCTCGCTACAGCAAGCGTCTTTCAAATATTTCACTTTTTAGGGCAGAGTGTTTACATTTAATAATCATGAACAAGCAGCAATAACAAAGTATACAGTAACAGACGACAGATGACTGCCCTGCGCATATCAATATATCCCAATGACAAAGTCAAAGCTTTAACTGATCTGCTTAGCTATTAGTGGCTCACACCTCCCAATGATTATCATCTCTGCGTGAAACAAAACAGCTTCTGAATTGGGGTGAAAGATAGATCTAATGTGCCAAAGGAAGTCAACATAGAAATTCAGTTTCCTGATCTCAGAGAAAGGAGCATCGACAGCCCAATGGGTTAATGCACCTACTGCAGCCTCCGATGTGTAGCCTGCAGGAGACACATTCAGTTGCTGGGGAGATGCTGATATCGGTTTGCTTGCTATGCAGGGGTTTGTGGTCACCTCACAGCACCTCGAGAAGGTTTCCTGTTTGAGTCCCAGTGGAATTATCTTCAAAAACATGACCAGTAGATTACACGTTTTCCCCTCGTTTTTTCCAGTCTGTTGAGGCCAGAGAGACGAGCTTTTGTATGGGTGTGTTACCAGGGCCAGAGTGCAGAAAACAAAGGCACAAGTGTTAGTAGGAATGCCTGTAATGAAGGGGAATTAGCTGTTGGCTGATTGCACAGGGCAATGCATACCCATTTTCAATAACAAAACATTTTTTAAAAAAATAATACGAACAGGAGATTTGGGACATTGGATTAGAACTCAGGTCTCCAGCATTCCAAGACCAAACACTTACCACTTGAGCCGCTGGTGGCTGTGCCTCTGAGAGTAGCTTTTGGGCTTATACATCTTTCTTCTGCATGCCCCTGTGAGCATACCCAATCGCATTGTGAAGCATGCTCACTGAAGCCAACTAGGATAGAACATCTGAGCCCCCCTTCCCCCTCCCCTCCTCTCCCCTGCCCCCCCCCCCCACCGCTCCAGCAAATACCAGCTGACTGCAGTGGCCTAGACGTTAAGTGCTTGTGTTACAGCACTGGGGGCCTGGGTTCGAGTCTTGCTTTCAGCACATAAATGGAATAGTTGGGTAATCGCCTTGTATAGTTGCCTTACCCCCACTCCTTCTAAAAGGTTCAGTGGTTATCAAAAGAGTTCCCTGGTAAAGGCAGGGTTACAGAGAGGCAGGACTGTGGAAGTGAGGAAGTGCAGGGTAAAGGAGGCAGAGGTGGGGCAGGCTAAAGGGGAGGTAGGACCAGATGAATGGGTGTCTGTGGAGAGGAGGAGTGGTGAGGTGAGTGGGGGTAGGTCTAGAGGGGCATGGCATAGGTGCCCTGGTAAAGTGAAGGTGGAAGGAAGAAAGCAGAGAGGCAGGACTGTGGAGGAGAGGAGGTGGGGCAGGCTAAAGGGGGAGGTAGGGCTGGATGAAACAAAAATGTCCATTCCACCCTCCACCGGGAACCCTTTTTCCCTCCTCACCACATTAGGACCCTCTTTTACACAACCCACCGTCCACAACAACTCAGGGCCTTCTTCCCCCATGGAACCATCCCCAGAGCCGACTTATTCCCTGCCCCACTTTAACCTACATCCCCCTGCCCCTCTCGACCTATCCCCACTCAACCAGCACCTCCTTCTCTCCACAGAGACCCATTCATCCAGCCCTACCTCCCTCTTTAGCCTGCCCCTGTACTTCCTCCCCTCCACAGTCCCACCTCTCTGCTTTTTTCCACCCTCCCTTTACCAGGGAACTCATTACATAACCACTGAACCTATTAGAAGGAGCACGGATACCGCTACTGTACAAGGAGATTACATCTTTCATGTGCCGAAAGCAGGACTCAAACCCAGGCCCCCAGCACTGTAACGCAACCACTTAACCTCTAGGCCACTGCAGTTAGCTGGTATTTGATGGAGCGGGGGGCCAGATGTTCTATCCTCCTTGGCTTCAGTGAACATGTTTCACAATGCAAACGGGTATGATCCCAGGGGCATGCTGGAGAAAGATATATACGCCCAAAAGCAACTCTTAGAAGCACAGCCTCCAGTGGCTCAACTGGTAAGTGCTTGGTTTTGGAATGCTAGTGACCTGAGTTCTAATCCTATCTCCAGGGGATTTTTTTTTAATTGTTTTTACTGAAAATGGGTATGCATTGCCTTGCGCGATCATCCAACAGCTAATGCCCCTTCAATGTATGCATTCCCACTAACAGTTGTGCCTTTGTTTTGTGCACTCTGGCTTTGGTAACACCCATACAAAAGCTTATCTTTCTGGCCCCAACTGACTGGAAAAAAAACGGGGGGGAAAGGTGTAATCTACGGGTCATGATTGATACACTAATGGCACTGGGACTCAAACAGGACACCTTCTCGAGGTGCTGTGAAGTGACCACCGCCCCCTGCATAGCAAGCAAACCTGTATCAGCATCTCACTAGCAACTGACTGTGTCGCCAGCAGGCTACACATAGGAGGCTGCAGTAGGTGCATTAACCCATTGCGCTGTCGACCCTCCTTCCTCTAAGAGCAGGAAACTGAATTTCCATGTTGCCTTTCTTTGGCACATTAGATCTATCTTTCACCCCAATTCAGAGGATGTTTTGTTTCACGGGGAGATGATAATCATTGTCAGGTGTGAGCCACTAATAGCTAAACAGGTCAGTTAAATCTTTGACTTTATCATTGGGGTGTATTGATATGCGCAGGGCAGTCTTCTGTCCCCTGCTACTGTATGCTTTGTTATTGCTGCTTATTCATGATTTTTTTTTTTAAACTTCTTTTTATTCATTTAACGTGGCAGCAAAAAAAGACAGGCGAACATCGCCAGGCAGGTACAATGCAAGTACAATAAATATACAGTGCAGGTAAACAGGAGTTACATCGGAGATGAACACAGCCATTGGGCACTTTTATAACATAAACAACAAAAAGTCCGGAAGCTATGGTGGGGGCGAGAGCCCGGGTCGGTGGGGAGAGGTGGCTAGCGGAGATGTGGCCGGTGTCATATTCAGATCTGACATATAAGATCGGAATCTGAGCCAGATATTCCTGGGCCTAGAGTGGGTAGGTTGTAGGTGAGACCAGGCTTCCTCCGAGTCCGAGGCCCACGTGACCGCTCTTAGCCATTGGGCGTGCGTGGGAGGCAAGGGGCGAAGCCAACACAGTAGGATGGATCGAACAGCAAGAAGCATGCAGAGGCCCGCTAGTTTTTTGTAGTTCCGGGAGAGGCCCGGGAGGTCTTGAAAGAGGCATACCACTGGGGAGGGACTGATGGGGTGGTCGAGCATAGCCGACACCGTCGAGCAGACTGCCTCCCAAAACTGTGAAAGGCGGGGGCAGGACCAAATCATATGAATGTAATCAGCCGCATCAAGGCCGCACGTAGGGCAGCTAGAGGGGTGGTCACTGGACATGCGGTGCAATCTGATCGGGGTGTAGTGGAACCTATGTAGGATTTTAAACTGTATCAGTTTAAAGCGGGAGTTGAAAGACACCCAATGAATGCGATCACACAAGTGCGCCCAGCGCTCGCTTATTCATGATTTTTAAATGTAAACACTCTGCTCTAAAAAGTGAAAGATTTGAAAGACTCTTGATGTAGCAAGCCTGTCCCATTCTTGCCCTGGGGGTGAGAGGGCTGCTTTCCGCCTTCAACTTCCTCAATTTTGGAGTGGCTGGCTCCACAGCTGAACACCAGGGCCTAAACCTGGAGGGAAACGGGCAGAGGTCTGCGCCCTGCGTCCTCCACGCGTCCCTAACGCTCCCAAACGCGACCGGGCCCTATGTCCTATGCAGCCCCTCTGGTGCAGCCACCCACACAGCTTAGGGTTAGGATCTGTGCTCTTCCACATCGACCTGGCCACCTAGGCCCCAGAAAGTGTCACAGTCTACTTTGTAAACCTTAGTGACGGTGGCCTAGGTGAAGATGATCTTGCTGGAATAATGATGCCTTTTTCCTCCCAGAAGCCACCGGGGAGCATAGTAAAATGAAGGGGTTTGCCTGCTCAGCTGCCCTCTGTTTACCCTCTCTCTAAGTGACATTAGTTCTGGGCTCTCCAGGCAAATGTATCCATTCAGGAGAGAGCTAGGAATAGGACGTCTGTTTCTGCAGGCACAGTGGGGAAGACTCAGAGAGCTGCATGCCTGAGACATCTTTCCTTGTCCCACGCTCATTGTTGGGTTCCCTAACTTCTAACTCTCTGCCAGGCTCTGTGCCCTGTGTCTTTTACTGCCAACCTCCCTGACCCCTCGCCTTCCACCTACTTGCCACTCTATGATGCCTTTTTTGCTCTCTTATATGGCCCTTTGAAAAGGAATGCAGGCCAAGCCAAGCCTCATGAAGGAAATCTACCAACAAAAGATGCATTCCTCACTTTTGGGAGGTGCTGTGAGACGAGTAAGAAGGGCTGAAGGGGTGATTGGGTTGTTGAGTTTGCACCCCCAGGGCAAAGAGTGGGAAAGGCTCGCTACAGCAAGCGTCTTTCAAATATTTCACTTTTTAGGGCAGAGTGTTTACATTTAATAATCATGAACAAGCAGCAATAACAAAGTATACAGTAACAGACGACAGATGACTGCCCTGCGCATATCAATATATCCCAATGACAAAGTCAAAGCTTTAACTGATCTGCTTAGCTATTAGTGGCTCACACCTCCCAATGATTATCATCTCTGCGTGAAACAAAACAGCTTCTGAATTGGGGTGAAAGATAGATCTAATGTGCCAAAGGAAGTCAACATAGAAATTCAGTTTCCTGATCTCAGAGAAAGGAGCATCGACAGCCCAATGGGTTAATGCACCTACTGCAGCCTCCGATGTGTAGCCTGCAGGAGACACATTCAGTTGCTGGGGAGATGCTGATATCGGTTTGCTTGCTATGCAGGGGTTTGTGGTCACCTCACAGCACCTCGAGAAGGTTTCCTGTTTGAGTCCCAGTGGAATTATCTTCAAAAACATGACCAGTAGATTACACGTTTTCCCCTCGTTTTTTCCAGTCTGTTGAGGCCAGAGAGACGAGCTTTTGTATGGGTGTGTTACCAGGGCCAGAGTGCAGAAAACAAAGGCACAAGTGTTAGTAGGAATGCCTGTAATGAAGGGGAATTAGCTGTTGGCTGATTGCACAGGGCAATGCATACCCATTTTCAATAACAAAACATTTTTTAAAAAAATAATACGAACAGGAGATTTGGGACATTGGATTAGAACTCAGGTCTCCAGCATTCCAAGACCAAACACTTACCACTTGAGCCGCTGGTGGCTGTGCCTCTGAGAGTAGCTTTTGGGCTTATACATCTTTCTTCTGCATGCCCCTGTGAGCATACCCAATCGCATTGTGAAGCATGCTCACTGAAGCCAACTAGGATAGAACATCTGAGCCCCCCTTCCCCCTCCCCTCCTCTCCCCTGCCCCCCCCCCCCACCGCTCCAGCAAATACCAGCTGACTGCAGTGGCCTAGACGTTAAGTGCTTGTGTTACAGCACTGGGGGCCTGGGTTCGAGTCTTGCTTTCAGCACATAAATGGAATAGTTGGGTAATCGCCTTGTATAGTTGCCTTACCCCCACTCCTTCTAAAAGGTTCAGTGGTTATCAAAAGAGTTCCCTGGTAAAGGCAGGGTTACAGAGAGGCAGGACTGTGGAAGTGAGGAAGTGCAGGGTAAAGGAGGCAGAGGTGGGGCAGGCTAAAGGGGAGGTAGGACCAGATGAATGGGTGTCTGTGGAGAGGAGGAGTGGTGAGGTGAGTGGGGGTAGGTCTAGAGGGGCATGGCATAGGTGCCCTGGTAAAGTGAAGGTGGAAGGAAGAAAGCAGAGAGGCAGGACTGTGGAGGAGAGGAGGTGGGGCAGGCTAAAGGGGGAGGTAGGGCTGGATGAAACAAAAATGTCCATTCCACCCTCCACCAGGAACCCTTTTTCCCTCCTCACCACATTAGGACCCTCTTTTACACAACCCACCGTCCACAACAACTCAGGGCCTTCTTCCCCCATGGAACCATCCCCAGAGCCGACTTATTCCCTGCCCCACTTTATCCTACATCCCCCTGCCCCTCTCGACCTATCCCCACTCAACCAGCACCTCCTCCTCTCCACAGAGACCCATTCATCCAGCCCTACCTCCCTCTTTAGCCTGCCCCGCCTCCTCCTGTACTTCCTCCCCTCCACAGTCCCACCTCTCTGCTTTTTTCCACCCTCCCTTTACCAGGGAACTCATTACATAACCACTGAACCTATTAGAAGGAGCACGGATACCGCTACTGTACAAGGAGATTACACCATTCATGTGCCGAAAGCAGGACTCAAACCCAGGCCCCCAGCACTGTAACGCAACCACTTAACCTCTAGGCCACTGCAGTTAGCTGGTATTTGATGGAGCGGGGGGCCAGATGTTCTATCCTCCTTGGCTTCAGTGAACATATTTCACAATGCAAACGGGTATGCTCACAGGGGCATGCTGGAGAAAGATATATACGCCCAAAAGCAACTCTTAGAAACACAGCCTCCAGTGGCTCAACTGGTAAGTGCTTGGTCTTGGAATGCTAGTGACCTGAGTTCTAATCCTATCTCCAGGGGATTTTTTTAAAATTGTTTTTACTGAAAATGGGTATGCATTGCCCTGCGCGATCAGCCAACAGCTAATGCCCCTTCAATGTATGCATTCCCACTAACAGTTGTGCCTTTGTTTTGTGCACTCTGGCTTTGGTAACACCCATACAAAAGCTTATCTTTCTGGCCCCAACTGACTGGAAAAAAAACGGGGGGAAAAGGTGTAATCTACGGGTCATGATTGATACACTAATTGCACTGGGACTCAAACAGGACACCTTCTCGAGGTGCTGTGCAGTGACCACCGCCCCCTGCATAGCAAGCAAACCTGTATCAGCATCTCACTAGCAACTGACTGTGTCGCCAGCAGGCTACACATAGGAGGCTGCAGTAGGTGCATTAACCCATTGCGCTGTCGACCCTCCTTCCTCTAAGAGCAGGAAACTGAATTTCCATGTTGCCTTCCTTTGGCACATTAGATCTATCTTTCACCCCAATTCAGAGGATGTTTTGTTTCACGGGGAGATGATAATCATTGTCAGGTGTGAGCCACTAATAGCTAAACAGGTCAGTTAAATTTTTGACTTTATCATTGGGGTGTATTGATATGCGCAGGGCAGTCTTCTGTCCCCTGCTACTGTATGCTTTGTTATTGCTGCTTATTCATGATTTTTTTTTTTAAACTTCTTTTTATTCATTTAACGTGGCAGCAAAAAAAGACAGGCGAACATCGCCAGGCAGGTACAATGCAAGTACAATAAATATACAGTGCAGGTAAACAGCAGTTACATCGGAGATGAACACAGCCATTGGGCACTTTTATAACATAAACAACAAAAAGTCCGGAAGCTATGGTGGGGGCGAGAGCCCGGGTCGGTGGGGAGAGGTGGCTAGCGGAGATGTGGCCGGTGTCATATTCAGATCTGACATATAAGATCGGAATCTGAGCCAGATATTCCTGGGCCTAGAGTGGGTAGGTTGTAGGTGAGACCAGGCTTCCTCCGAGTCCGAGGCCCACGTGACCGCTCTTAGCCATTGGGCGTGCGTGGGAGGCAAGGGGCGAAGCCAACACAGTAGGATGGATCGAACAGCAAGAAGCATGCAGAGGCCCGCTAGTTTTTTGGAGTTCCGGGAGAGGCCCGGGAGGTCGTGAAAGAGGCATACCACTGGAGAGGGACTGATGGGGTGGTCGAGCATAGCCGACACCGTCGAGCAGACTGCCTCCCAAAACTGTGAAAGGCGGGGGCAGGACCAAATCATATGAATGTAATCAGCCACATCAAGGCCGCACCTAGGGCAGCTAGAGGGGTGGTCACTGGACATGCGGTGCAATCTGATCGGGGTGTAGTGGAACCTATGTAGGATTTTACACTGTATCAGTTTAAAGCGGGAGTTGAAAGACACCCAATGAATGCGATCACACAAGTGCGCCCAGCGCTCGCTTATTCATGATTTTTAAATGTAAACACTCTGCTCTAAAAAGTGAAAGATTTGAAAGACTCTTGATGTAGCAAGCCTGTCCCATTCTTGCCCTGGGGGTGAGAGGGCTGCTTTCCGCCTTCAACTTCCTCAATTTTGGAGTGGCTGGCTCCACAGCTGAACACCAGGGCCTAAACCTGGAGGGAAACGGGCAGAGGTCTGCGCCCTGCGTCCTCCACGCGTCCCTAACGCTCCCAAACGCGACCGGGCACAGCCCTATGTCCTATGCAGCCCCTCTGGTGCAGCCACCCACACAGCTTAGGGTTAGGATCTGTGCTCTTCCACATCGACCTGGCCACCTACGCCCCAGAAAGTGTCACAGTCTACTTTGTAAACCTTAGTGACGGTGGCCTAGGTGAAGATGATCTTGCTGGAATAATGATGCCTTTTTCCTCCCAGAAGCCACCGGGGAGCATAGTAAAATGAAGGGGTTTGCCTGCTCAGCTGCCCTCTGTTTACCCTCTCTCTAAGTGACATTAGTTCTGGGCTCTCCAGGCAAATGTATCCATTCAGGAGAGAGCTAGGAATAGGACGTCTGTTTCTGCAGGCACAGTGGGGAAGACTCAGAGAGCTGCATGCCTGAGACATCTTTCCTTGTCCCACGCTCATTGTTGGGTTCCCTAACTTCTAACTCTCTGCCAGGCTCTGTGCCCTGTGTCTTTTACTGCCAACCTCCCTGACCCCTCGCCTTCCACCTACTTGCCACTCTATGATGCCTTTTTTGCTCTCTTATATGGCCCTTTGAAAAGGAATGCAGGCCAAGCCAAGCCTCATGAAGGAAATCTACCAACAAAAGATGCATTCCTCACTTTTGGGAGGTGCTGTGAGACGAGTAAGAAGGGCTGAAGGGGTGATTGGGTTGTTGAGTTTGCACCCCCAGGGCAAAGAGTGGGAAAGGCTCGCTACAGCAAGCGTCTTTCAAATATTTCACTTTTTAGGGCAGAGTGTTTACATTTAATAATCATGAACAAGCAGCAATAACAAAGTATACAGTAACAGACGACAGATGACTGCCCTGCGCATATCAATATATCCCAATGACAAAGTCAAAGCTTTAACTGATCTGCTTAGCTATTAGTGGCTCACACATCACAATGATTATCATCTCTGCGTGAAACAAAACAGCTTCTGAATTGGGGTGAAAGATAGATCTAATGTGCCAAAGGAAGTCAACATAGAAATTCAGTTTCCTGATCTCAGAGAAAGGAGCATCGACAGCCCAATGGGTTAATGCACCTACTGCAGCCTCTGATGTGTAGCCTGCAGGAGACACATTCAGTTGCTGGGGAGATGCTGATATCGGTTTGCTTGCTATGCAGGGGTTTGTGGTCACCTCACAGCACCTCGAGAAGGTTTCCTGTTTGAGTGCCAGTGGAATTATCTTCAAAAACATGACCAGTAGATTACACGTTTTCCCCTCGTTTTTTCCAGTCTGTTGAGGCCAGAGAGACGAGCTTTTGTATGGGTGTGTTACCAGGGCCAGAGTGCAGAAAACAAAGGCACAAGTGTTAGTAGGAATGCCTGTAATGAAGGGGAATTAGCTGTTGGCTGATTGCACAGGGCAATGCATACCCATTTTCAATAACAAAACATTTTTTTAAAAAAATAATACGAACAGGAGATTTGGGACATTGGATTAGAACTCAGGTCTCCAGCATTCCAAGACCAAACACTTACCACTTGAGCCGCTGGTGGCTGTGCCTCTGAGAGTAGCTTTTGGGCTTATACATCTTTCTTCTGCATGCCCCTGTGAGCATACCCAATCGCATTGTGAAGCATGCTCACTGAAGCCAACTAGGATAGAACATCTGAGCCCCCCTTCCCCCTCCCCTCCTCTCCCCTGCCCCCCCCCCACCGCTCCAGCAAATACCAGCTGACTGCAGTGGCCTAGACGTTAAGTGCTTGTGTTACAGCACTGGGGGCCTGGGTTCGAGTCTTGCTTTCAGCACATAAATGGAATAGTTGGGTAATCGCCTTGTATAGTTGCCTTACCCCCACTCCTTCTAAAAGGTTCAGTGGTTATCAAAAGAGTTCCCTGGTAAAGGCAGGGTTACAGAGAGGCAGGACTGTGGAAGTGAGGAAGTGCAGGGTAAAGGAGGCAGAGGTGGGGCAGGCTAAAGGGGAGGTAGGACCAGATGAATGGGTGTCTGTGGAGAGGAGGAGTGGTGAGGTGAGTGGGGGTAGGTCTAGAGGGGCATGGCATAGGTGCCCTGGTAAAGTGAAGGTGGAAGGAAGAAAGCAGAGAGGCAGGACTGTGGAGGAGAGGAGGTGGGGCAGGCTAAAGGGGGAGGTAGGGCTGGATGAAACAAAAATGTCCATTCCACCCTCCACCAGGAACCCTTTTTCCCTCCTCACCACATTAGGACCCTCTTTTACACAACCCACCGTCCACAACAACTCAGGGCCTTCTTCCCCCATGGAACCATCCCCAGAGCCGACTTATTCCCTGCCCCACTTTATCCTACATCCCCCTGCCCCTCTCGACCTATCCCCACTCAACCAGCACCTCCTCCTCTCCACAGAGACCCATTCATCCAGCCCTACCTCCCTCTTTAGCCTGCCCCGCCTCCTCCTGTACTTCCTCCCCTCCACAGTCCCACCTCTCTGCTTTTTTCCACCCTCCCTTTACCAGGGAACTCATTACATAACCACTGAACCTATTAGAAGGAGCACGGATACCGCTACTGTACAAGGAGATTACACCATTCATGTGCCGAAAGCAGGACTCAAACCCAGGCCCCCAGCACTGTAACGCAACCACTTAACCTCTAGGCCACTGCAGTTAGCTGGTATTTGATGGAGCGGGGGGCCAGATGTTCTATCCTCCTTGGCTTCAGTGAACATATTTCACAATGCAAACGGGTATGCTCACAGGGGCATGCTGGAGAAAGATATATACGCCCAAAAGCAACTCTTAGAAACACAGCCTCCAGTGGCTCAACTGGTAAGTGCTTGGTCTTGGAATGCTAGTGACCTGAGTTCTAATCCTATCTCCAGGGGATTTTTTTAAAATTGTTTTTACTGAAAATGGGTATGCATTGCCCTGCGCGATCAGCCAACAGCTAATGCCCCTTCAATGTATGCATTCCCACTAACAGTTGTGCCTTTGTTTTGTGCACTCTGGCTTTGGTAACACCCATACAAAAGCTTATCTTTCTGGCCCCAACTGACTGGAAAAAAAACGGGGGGAAAAGGTGTAATCTACGGGTCATGATTGATACACTAATTGCACTGGGACTCAAACAGGACACCTTCTCGAGGTGCTGTGCAGTGACCACCGCCCCCTGCATAGCAAGCAAACCTGTATCAGCATCTCACTAGCAACTGACTGTGTCGCCAGCAGGCTACACATAGGAGGCTGCAGTAGGTGCATTAACCCATTGCGCTGTCGACCCTCCTTCCTCTAAGAGCAGGAAACTGAATTTCCATGTTGCCTTCCTTTGGCACATTAGATCTATCTTTCACCCCAATTCAGAGGATGTTTTGTTTCACGGGGAGATGATAATCATTGTCAGGTGTGAGCCACTAATAGCTAAACAGGTCAGTTAAATTTTTGACTTTATCATTGGGGTGTATTGATATGCGCAGGGCAGTCTTCTGTCCCCTGCTACTGTATGCTTTGTTATTGCTGCTTATTCATGATTTTTTTTTTTAAACTTCTTTTTATTCATTTAACGTGGCAGCAAAAAAAGACAGGCGAACATCGCCAGGCAGGTACAATGCAAGTACAATAAATATACAGTGCAGGTAAACAGCAGTTACATCGGAGATGAACACAGCCATTGGGCACTTTTATAACATAAACAACAAAAAGTCCGGAAGCTATGGTGGGGGCGAGAGCCCGGGTCGGTGGGGAGAGGTGGCTAGCGGAGATGTGGCCGGTGTCATATTCAGATCTGACATATAAGATCGGAATCTGAGCCAGATATTCCTGGGCCTAGAGTGGGTAGGTTGTAGGTGAGACCAGGCTTCCTCCGAGTCCGAGGCCCACGTGACCGCTCTTAGCCATTGGGCGTGCGTGGGAGGCAAGGGGCGAAGCCAACACAGTAGGATGGATCGAACAGCAAGAAGCATGCAGAGGCCCGCTAGTTTTTTGGAGTTCCGGGAGAGGCCCGGGAGGTCGTGAAAGAGGCATACCACTGGAGAGGGACTGATGGGGTGGTCGAGCATAGCCGACACCGTCGAGCAGACTGCCTCCCAAAACTGTGAAAGGCGGGGGCAGGACCAAATCATATGAATGTAATCAGCCACATCAAGGCCGCACCTAGGGCAGCTAGAGGGGTGGTCACTGGACATGCGGTGCAATCTGATCGGGGTGTAGTGGAACCTATGTAGGATTTTACACTGTATCAGTTTAAAGCGGGAGTTGAAAGACACCCAATGAATGCGATCACACAAGTGCGCCCAGCGCTCGCTTATTCATGATTTTTAAATGTAAACACTCTGCTCTAAAAAGTGAAAGATTTGAAAGACTCTTGATGTAGCAAGCCTGTCCCATTCTTGCCCTGGGGGTGAGAGGGCTGCTTTCCGCCTTCAACTTCCTCAATTTTGGAGTGGCTGGCTCCACAGCTGAACACCAGGGCCTAAACCTGGAGGGAAACGGGCAGAGGTCTGCGCCCTGCGTCCTCCACGCGTCCCTAACGCTCCCAAACGCGACCGGGCACAGCCCTATGTCCTATGCAGCCCCTCTGGTGCAGCCACCCACACAGCTTAGGGTTAGGATCTGTGCTCTTCCACATCGACCTGGCCACCTACGCCCCAGAAAGTGTCACAGTCTACTTTGTAAACCTTAGTGACGGTGGCCTAGGTGAAGATGATCTTGCTGGAATAATGATGCCTTTTTCCTCCCAGAAGCCACCGGGGAGCATAGTAAAATGAAGGGGTTTGCCTGCTCAGCTGCCCTCTGTTTACCCTCTCTCTAAGTGACATTAGTTCTGGGCTCTCCAGGCAAATGTATCCATTCAGGAGAGAGCTAGGAATAGGACGTCTGTTTCTGCAGGCACAGTGGGGAAGACTCAGAGAGCTGCATGCCTGAGACATCTTTCCTTGTCCCACGCTCATTGTTGGGTTCCCTAACTTCTAACTCTCTGCCAGGCTCTGTGCCCTGTGTCTTTTACTGCCAACCTCCCTGACCCCTCGCCTTCCACCTACTTGCCACTCTATGATGCCTTTTTTGCTCTCTTATATGGCCCTTTGAAAAGGAATGCAGGCCAAGCCAAGCCTCATGAAGGAAATCTACCAACAAAAGATGCATTCCTCACTTTTGGGAGGTGCTGTGAGACGAGTAAGAAGGGCTGAAGGGGTGATTGGGTTGTTGAGTTTGCACCCCCAGGGCAAAGAGTGGGAAAGGCTCGCTACAGCAAGCGTCTTTCAAATATTTCACTTTTTAGGGCAGAGTGTTTACATTTAATAATCATGAACAAGCAGCAATAACAAAGTATACAGTAACAGACGACAGATGACTGCCCTGCGCATATCAATATATCCCAATGACAAAGTCAAAGCTTTAACTGATCTGCTTAGCTATTAGTGGCTCACACATCACAATGATTATCATCTCTGCGTGAAACAAAACAGCTTCTGAATTGGGGTGAAAGATAGATCTAATGTGCCAAAGGAAGTCAACATAGAAATTCAGTTTCCTGATCTCAGAGAAAGGAGCATCGACAGCCCAATGGGTTAATGCACCTACTGCAGCCTCTGATGTGTAGCCTGCAGGAGACACATTCAGTTGCTGGGGAGATGCTGATATCGGTTTGCTTGCTATGCAGGGGTTTGTGGTCACCTCACAGCACCTCGAGAAGGTTTCCTGTTTGAGTGCCAGTGGAATTATCTTCAAAAACATGACCAGTAGATTACACGTTTTCCCCTCGTTTTTTCCAGTCGGTTGAGGCCAGAGAGACGAGCTTTTGTATGGGTGTGTTACCAGGGCCAGAGTGCAGAAAACAAAGGCACAAGTGTTAGTAGGAATGCCTGTAATGAAGGGGAATTAGCTGTTGGCTGATTGCACAGGGCAATGCATACCCATTTTCAATAACAAAACATTTTTTTAAAAAAATAATACGAACAGGAGATTTGGGACATTGGATTAGAACTCAGGTCTCCAGCATTCCAAGACCAAACACTTACCACTTGAGCCGCTGGTGGCTGTGCCTCTGAGAGTAGCTTTTGGGCTTATACATCTTTCTTCTGCATGCCCCTGTGAGCATACCCAATCGCATTGTGAAGCATGCTCACTGAAGCCAACTAGGATAGAACATCTGAGCCCCCCTTCCCCCTCCCCTCCTCTCCCCTGCCCCCCCCCCACCGCTCCAGCAAATACCAGCTGACTGCAGTGGCCTAGACGTTAAGTGCTTGTGTTACAGCACTGGGGGCCTGGGTTCGAGTCTTGCTTTCAGCACATAAATGGAATAGTTGGGTAATCTCCTTGTATAGTTGCCTTACCCCCACTCCTTCTAAAAGGTTCAGTGGTTATCAAAAGAGTTCCCTGGTAAAGGGAGGGTTACAGAGAGGCAGGACTGTGGAAGTGAGGAAGTGCAGGGTAAAGGAGGCAGAGGTGGGGCAGGCTAAAGGGGAGGTAGGACCAGATGAATGGGTGTCTGTGGAGAGGAGGAGTGGCGAGGTGAGTGGGGGTAGGTCTAGAGGGGCATGGCATAGGTGCCCTGGTAAAGTGAAGGTGGAAGGAAGAAAGCAGAGAGGCAGGACTGTGGAGGAGAGGAGGTGGGGCAGGCTAAAGGGGGAGGTAGGGCTGGATGAAACAAAAATGTCCATTCCACCCTCCACCGGGAACCCTTTTTCCCTCCTCACCACATTAGGACCCTCTTTTACACAACCCACCGTCCACAACAACTCAGGGCCTTCTTCCCCCATGGAACCATCCCCAGAGCCGACTTATTCCCTGCCCCACTTTATCCTACATCCCCCTGCCCCTCTCAACCTATCCCCACTCAACCAGCACCTCCTCCTCTCCACAGAGACCCATTCATCCAGCCCTACCTCCCTCTTTAGCCTGCCCCGCCTCCTCCTGTACTTCCTCCCCTCCACAGTCCCACCTCTCTGCTTTTTTCCACCCTCCCTTTACCAGGGAACTCATTACATAACCACTGAACCTATTAGAAGGAGCACGGATACCGCTACTGTACAAGGAGATTACACCATTCATGTGCCGAAAGCAGGACTCAAACCCAGGCCCCCAGCACTGTAACGCAACCACTTAACCTCTAGGCCACTGCAGTTAGCTGGTATTTGATAGAGCGGGGGGGCCAGATGTTCTATCCTCCTTGGCTTCAGTGAACATGTTTCACAATGCAAACGGGTATGCTCACAGGGGCATGCTGGAGAAAGATATATACGCCCAAAAGCAACTCTTAGAAGCACAGCCTCCAGTGGCTCAACTGGTAAGTGCTTGGTCTTGGAATGCTAGTGACCTGAGTTCTAATCCTATCTCCAGGGGATTTTTTTAAAATTGTTTTTACTGAAAATGGGTATGCATTGCCCTGCGCGATCAGCCAACAGCTAATGCCCCTTCAATGTATGCATTCCCACTAACAGTTGTGGCTTTGTTTTGTGCACTTTGGCTTTGGTAACACCCATACAAAAGCTTATCTTTCTGGCCCCAACTGACTGGAAAAAAAACGGGGGGAAAAGGTGTAATCTACGGGTCATGATTGATACACTAATTGCACTGGGACTCAAACAGGACACCTTCTCGAGGTGCTGTGCAGTGACCACCGCCCCCTGCATAGCAAGCAAACCTGTATCAGCATCTCACTAGCAACTGACTGTGTCGCCAGCAGGCTACACATAGGAGGCTGCAGTAGGTGCATTAACCCATTGCGCTGTCGACCCTCCTTCCTCTAAGAGCAGGAAACTGAATTTCCATGTTGCCTTCCTTTGGCACATTAGATCTATCTTTCACCCCAATTCAGAGGATGTTTTGTTTCACGGGGAGATGATAATCATTGTCAGGTGTGAGCCACTAATAGCTAAACAGGTCAGTTAAATCTTTGACTTTATCATTGGGGTGTATTGATATGCGCAGGGCAGTCTTCTGTCCCCTGCTACTGTATGCTTTGTTATTGCTGCTTATTCATGATTTTTTTATTTTAAACTTCTTTTTATTCATTTAACGTGGCAGCAAAAAAAGACAGGCGAACATCGCCAGGCAGGTACAATGCAAGTACAATAAATATACAGTGCAGGTAAACAGGAGTTACATCGGAGATGAACACAGCCATTGGGCACTTTTATAACATAAACAACAAAAAGTCCGGAAGCTATGGTGGGGGCGAGAGCCCGGGTCGGTGGGGAGAGGTGGCTAGCTGAGATGTGGCCGGTGTCATATTCAGATCTGACATATAAGATCGGAATCTGAGCCAGATATTCCTGGGCCTAGAGTGGGTAGGTTGTAGGTGAGACCAGGCTTCCTCCGAGTCCGAGGCCCACGTGACCGCTCTTAGCCATTGGGCGTGCGTGGGAGGCAAGGGGCGAAGCCAACACAGTAGGATGGATCGAACAGCAAGAAGCATGCAGAGGCCCGCTAGTTTTTTGTAGTTCCGGGAGAGGCCCGGGAGGTCTTGAAAGAGGCATACCACTGGGGAGGGACTGATGGGGTGGTCGAGCATAGCCGACACCGTCGAGCAGACTGCCTCCCAAAACTGTGAAAGGCGGGGGCAGGACCAAATCATATGAATGTAATCAGCCGCATCAAGGCCGCACGTAGGGCAGCTAGAGGGGTGGTCACTGGACATGCGGTGCAATCTGATCGGGGTGTAGTGGAACCTATGTAGGATTTTAAACTGTATCAGTTTAAAGCGGGAGTTGAAAGACACCCAATGAATGCGATCACACAAGTGCGCCCAGCGCTCGCTTATTCATGATTTTTAAATGTAAACACTCTGCTCTAAAAAGTGAAAGATTTGAAAGACTCTTGATGTAGCAAGCCTGTCCCATTCTTGCCCTGGGGGTGAGAGGGCTGCTTTCCGCCTTCAACTTCCTCAATTTTGGAGTGGCTGGCTCCACAGCTGAACACCAGGGCCTAAACCTGGAGGGAAACGGGCAGAGGTCTGCGCCCTGCGTCCTCCACGCGTCCCTAACGCTCCCAAACGCGACCGGGCACAGCCCTATGTCCTATGCAGCCCCTCTGGTGCAGCCACCCACACAGCTTAGGGTTAGGATCTGTGCTCTTCCACATCGACCTGGCCACCTAGGCCCCAGAAAGTGTCACAGTCTGCTTTGTAAACCTTAGTGACGGTGGCCTAGGTGAAGATGATATTGCTGGAATAATGATGCCTTTTTCCTCCCAGAAGCCACCGGGGAGCATAGTAAAATGAAGGGGTTTGCCTGCTCAGCTGCCCTCTGTTTACCCTCTCTCTAAGTGACATTAGTTCTGGGCTCTCCAGGCAAATGTATCCATTCAGGAGAGAGCTAGGAATAGGACGTCTGTTTCTGCAGGCACAGTGGGGAAGACTCAGAGAGCTGCATGCCTGAGACATCTTTCCTTGTCCCACGCTCATTGTTGGGTTCCCTAACTTCTAACTCTCTGCCAGGCTCTGTGCCCTGTGTCTTTTACTGCCAACCTCCCTGACCCCTCGCCTTCCACCTACTTGCCACTCTATGATGCCTTTTTTGCTCTCTTATATGGCCCTTTGAAAATGAATGCAGGCCAAGCCAAGCCTCATGAAGGAAATCTACCAACAAAAGATGCATTCCTCACTTTTGGGAGGTGCTGTGAGACGAGTAAGAAGGGCTGAAGGGGTGATTGGGTTGTTGAGTTTGCACCCCCAGGGCAAAGAGTGGGAAAGGCTCGCTACAGCAAGCGTCTTTCAAATATTTCACTTTTTAGGGCAGATTGTTTACATTTAATAATCATGAACAAGCAGCAATAACAAAGTATACAGTAACAGACGACAGATGACTGCCCTGCGCATATCAATATATCCCAATGACAAAGTCAAAGCTTTAACTGATCTGCTTAGCTATTAGTGGCTCACACCTCCCAATGATTATCATCTCTGCGTGAAACAAAACAGCTTCTGAATTGGGGTGAAAGATAGATCTAATGTGCCAAAGGAAGTCAACATAGAAATCCAGTTTCCTGATCTCAGAGAAAGGAGCATCGACAGCCCAATGGGTTAATGCACCTACTGCAGCCTCCGATGTGTAGCCTGCAGGAGACACATTCAGTTGCTGGGGAGATGCTGATATCGGTTTGCTTGCTATGCAGGGGTTTGTGGTCACCTCACAGCACCTCGAGAAGGTTTCCTGTTTGAGTCCCAGTGGAATTATCTTCAAAAACATGACCAGTAGATTACACGTTTTCCCCTCGTTTTTTCCAGTCTGTTGAGGCCAGAGAGACGAGCTTTTGTATGGGTGTGTTACCAAGGCCAGAGTGCAGAAAACAAAGGCACAAGTGTTAGTAGGAATGCCTGTAATGAAGGGGAATTAGCTGTTGGCTGATTGCACAGGGCAATGCATACCCATTTTCAATAACAAAACATGTTTTTAAAAAATAATATGAACAGGAGATTCGGGACATTGGATTAGAACTCAGGTCTTCAGCATTCCAAGACCAAACACTTACCACTTGAGCCGCTGGTGGCTGTGCCTCTGAGAGTAGCTTTTGGGCTTATACATCTTTCTTCTGCATGCCCCTGTGAGCATACCCAATCGCATTGTGAAGCATGCTCACTGAAGCCAACTAGGATAGAACATCTGAGCCCCCCTTCCCCCTCCCCTCCTCTCCCCTGCCCCCCCCCCCCACCGCTCCAGCAAATACCAGCTGACTGCAGTGGCCTAGACGTTAAGTGCTTGTGTTACAGCACTGGGGGCCTGGGTTCGAGTCTTGCTTTCAGCACATAAATGGAATAGTTGGGTAATCGCCTTGTATAGTTGCCTTACCCCCACTCCTTCTAAAAGGTTCAGTGGTTATCAAAAGAGTTCCCTGGTAAAGGGAGGGTTACAGAGAGGCAGGACTGTGGAAGTGAGGAAGTGCAGGGTAAAGGAGGCAGAGGTGGGGCAGGCTAAAGGGGGAGGTAGGACCAGATGAATGGGTGTCTGTGGAGAGGAGTGGCGAGGTGAGTGGGGGTAGGTCTAGAGGGGCATGGCATAGGTGCCCTGGTAAAGTGAAGGTGGAAGGAAGAAAGCAGAGAGGCAGGACTGTAGAGGAGAGGAGGTGGGGCAGGCTAAAGGGGGAGGTAGGGCTGGATGAAACAAAAATGTCCATTCCACCCTCCACCGGGAACCCTTTTTCCCTCCTCACCACATTAGGACCCTCTTTTACACAACCCACCGTCCACAACAACTCAGGGCCTTCTTCCCCCATGGAACCATCCCCAGAGCCGACTTATTCCCTGCCCCACTTTATCCTACATCCCCCTGCCCCTCTCGACCTATCCCCACTCAACCAGCACCTCCTCCTCTCCACAGAGACCCATTCATCCAGCCCTACCTCCCTCTTTAGTCTGCCCCGCCTCCTCCTGTACTTCCTCCCCTCTTTTTTCCACCCTCCCTTTACCAGGGAACTCATTACATAACCACTGAACCTATTAGAAGGAGCACAGAAACCACTACTGTACAAGGAGATTACACCATTCATGTGCCGAAAGCAGGACTCAAACCCAGGCCCCCAGCACTGTAACGCAACCACTTAACCTCTAGTCCACTGCAGTTAGCTGGTATTTGATGGAGCGGGGGCCAGATGTTCTATCCTCCTTGGCTTCAGTGAACATGTTTCACAATGCAAACGGGTATGCTCACAGGGGCATGCTGGAGAACGATATATACGCCCAAAAGCAACTCTTAGAAGCACAGCTTCCAGTGGCCCAACTGGTAAGTGCTTGGTCTTGGAATGCTGGTGATCTGAGTTCTAATCCTATCTCCAGGGGATTTTTTTTTAATTGTTTTTACTGAAAATGGGTATGCATTGCCCTGCGCGATCAGCCAACAGCTAATGCCCCTTCAATGTATGCATTCCCACTAACAGTTGTGCCTTTGTTTTGTGCACTCTGGCTTTGGTAACACCAATACAAAAGCTTATCTTTCTGGCCCCAACTGACTGGAAAAAAAACGGGGGGAAAAGGTGTAATCTACGGGTCATGATTGATACACTAATTGCACTGGGACTCAAACAGGACACCTTCTCGAGGTGCTGTGAAGTGACCACCGCCCCCTGCATAGCAAGCAAACCTGTATCAGCATCTCACTAGCAACTGACTGTGTCGCCAGCAGGCTACACATAGGAGGCTGCAGTAGGTGCATTAACCCATTGCGCTGTCGACCCTCCTTCCTCTAAGAGCAGGAAACTGAATTTCCATGTTGCCTTCCTTTGGCACATTAGATCTATCTTTCACCCCAATTCAGAGGATGTTTTGTTTCACGGGGAGATGATAATCATTGTCAGGTGTGAGCCACTAATAGCTAAACAGGTCAGTTAAATCTTTGACTTTATTATTGGGGTGTATTGATATGCGCAGGGCAGTCTTCTGTCCCCTGCTACTGTATGCTTTGTTATTGCTGCTTATTCATGATTTTTTTTTTTAAACTTCTTTTTATTCATTTAACATGGCAGCAAAAAAAGACAGGCGAACATCGCCAGGCAGGTACAATGCAAGTACAATAAATATACAGTGCAGGTAAACAGGAGTTACATCGGAGATGAACACAGCCATTGGGCACTTTTATAACATAAACAACAAAAAGTCCGGAAGCTATGGTGGGGGCGAGAGCCCGGGTCGGTGGGGAGAGGTGGCTAGCGGAGATGTGGCCGGTGTCATATTCAGATCTGACATATAAGATCGGAATCTGAGCCAGATATTCCTGGGCCTAGAGTGGGTAGGTTGTAGGTGAGACCAGGCTTCCTCCGAGTCCGAGGCCCACGTGACCGCTCTTAGCCATTGGGCGTGCGTGGGAGGCAAGGGGCGAAGCCAACACAGTAGGATGGATCGAACAGCAAGAAGCATGCAGAGGCCCGCTAGTTTTTTGGAGTTCCGGGAGAGGCCCGGGAGGTCGTGAAAGAGGCATACCACTGGGGAGGGACTGATGGGGTGGTCGAACATAGCCGACACCGTCGAGCAGACTGCCTCCCAAAACTGTGAAAGGCGGGGGCAGGAACAAATCATATGAATGTAATCAGCCGCATCAAGGCCGCACCTAGGGCAGCTAGAGGGGTGGTCACTGGACATGCGGTGCAATCTGATCGGGGTGTAGTGGAACCTATGTAGGATTTTAAACTGTATCAGTTTAAAGCGGGAGTTGAAAGACACCCGGTGTATGCGATCACACAAGTGCGCCCAGCGCTCGCTTATTCATGATTTTTAAATGTAAACACTCTGCTCTAAAAAGTGAAAGATTTGAAAGACTCTTGATGTAGCAAGCCTGTCCCATTCTTGCCCTGGGGGTGAGAGGGCTGCTTTCTGCCTTCAACTTCCTCAATTTTGGAGTGGCTGGCTCCACAGCTGAACACCAGGGCCTAAACCTGGAGGGAAACGGGCAGAGGTCTGCGCCCTGCGTCCTCCACGCGTCCCTAACGCTCCCAAACGCGACCACAGCCCTTACGGGCACAGCCCTATGTCCTATGCAGCCCCTCTGGTGCAGCCACCCACACAGCTTAGGGTTAGGATCTGTGCTCTTCCACATCGACCTGGCCACCTAGGCCCCAGAAAGTGTCACAGCCTGCTTTGTAAACCTTAGTGACGGTGGCCTAGGTGAAGATGATCTTGCTGGAATAATGATGCCTTTTTCCTCCCAGAAGCCACCGGGGAGCATAGTAAAATGAAGGGGTGTGCCTGCTCAGCTGCCCTCTGTTTACCCTCTCACTAAGTGACATTAGTTCTGGGCTCTCCAGGCAAATGTATCCATTCAGGAGAGAGCTAGGAATAGGACGTCTGTTTCTGCAGGCACAGTGGGGAAGACTCAGAGAGCTGCATGCCTGAGACATCTTTCCTTGTCCCACGCTCATTGTTGGGTTCCCTAACTTCTAACTCTCTGCCAGGCTCTGTGCCCTGTGTCTTTTACTGCCAACCTCCCTGACCCCTCGCCTTCCACCTACTTGCCACTCTATGATGCCTTTTTTGCTCTCTTATATGGCCCTTTGAAAAGGAATGCAGGCCAAGCCAAGCCTCATGAAGGAAATATACCAACAAAAGATGCATTCCTCACTTTTGGGAGGTGCTGTGAGACGAGTAAGAAGGGCTGAAGGGGTGATTGGGTTGTTGAGTTTGCACCCCCAGGGCAAAGAGTGGGAAAGGCTCGCTACAGCAAGCGTCTTTCAAATATTTCACTTTTTAGGGCAGAGTGTTTACATTTAATAATCATGAACAAGCAGCAATAACAAAGTATACAGTAACAGACGACAGATGACTGCCCTGCGCATATCAATATATCCCAATGACAAAGTCAAAGCTTTAACTGATCTGCTTAGCTATTAGTGGCTCACACCTCCCAATGATTATCATCTCTGCGTGAAACAAAACAGCTTCTGAATTGGGGTGAAAGATAGATCTAATGTGCCAAAGGAAGTCAACATAGAAATTCAGTTTCCTGATCTCAGAGAAAGGAGCATCGACAGCCCAATGGGTTAATGCACCTACTGCAGCCTCTGATGTGTAGCCTGCAGGAGACACATTCAGTTGCTGGGGAGATGCTGATATTGGTTTGCTTGCTATGCAGGGGTTTGTGGTCACCTCACAGCACCTCGAGAAGGTTTCCTGTTTGAGTCCCAGTGGAATTATCTTCAAAAACATGACCAGTAGATTACACGTTTTCCCCTCGTTTTTTCCAGTCTGTTGAGGCCAGAGAGACGAGCTTTTGTATGGGTGTGTTACCAAGGCCAGAGTGCAGAAAACAAAGGCACAAGTGTTAGTAGGAATGCCTGTAATGAAGGGGAATTAGCTGTTGGCTGATTGCACAGGGCAATGCATACCCATTTTCAATAACAAAACATTTTTTAAAAAAATAATATGAACAGGAGACTCGGGACATTGGATTAGAACTCAGGTCTCCAGCATTCCAAGACCAAACACTTACCACTTGAGCCGCTGGTGGCTGTGCCTCTGAGAGTAGCTTTTGGGCTTATACATCTTTCTTCTGCATGCCCCTGTGAGCATACCCAATCGCATTGTGAAACATGCTCACTGAAGCCAACTAGGATAGAACATCTGACCCCCCTTCCCCCTCCCCTCCTCTCCCCTCCCCCCCCCCCACCGCTCCAGCAAATACCAGCTGACTGCAGTGGCCTAGACGTTAAGTGCTTGTGTTACAGCACTGGGGGCCTGGGTTTGAGTCTTGCTTTCAGCACATAAATGGAATAGTTGGGTAATCGCCTTGTATAGTTGCCTTACCCCCACTCCTTCTAAAAGGTTCAGTGGTTATCAAAAGAGTTCCCTGGTAAAGGGAGGGTTACAGAGAGGCAGGACTGTGGAAGTGAGGAAGTGCAGGGTAAAGGAGGCAGGGGTGGGGCAGGCTAAAGGGGGAGGTAGGACCAGATGAATGGGTGTCTGTGGAGAGGAGGAGTGGCGAGGTGAGTGGGGGTAGGTCTAGAGGGGCATGGCATAGGTGCCCTGGTAAAGTGAAGGTGGAAGGAAGAAAGCAGAGAGGCAGGACTGTGGAGGAGAGGAGGTGGGGCAGGCTAAAGGGGGAGGTAGGGCTGGATGAAACAAAAATGTCCATTCCACCCTCCACCGGGAACCCTTTTTCCCTCCTCACCACATTAGGACCCTCTTTTACACAACCCACCGTCCACAACAACTCAGGGCCTTCTTCCCCCATGGAACCATCCCCAGAGCCGACTTATTCCCTGCCCCACTTTATCCTACATCCCCCTGCCCCTCTCGACCTATCCCCACTCAACCAGCACCTCCTCCTCTCCACAGAGACCCATTCATCCAGCCCTACCTCCCTCTTTAGCCTGCCCCGCCTCCTCCTGTACTTCCTCCCCTCCACAGTCCCACCTCTCTGCTTTTTTCCACCCTCCTTTTACCAGGGAACTCATTACATAACCACTGAACCTATTAGAAGGAGCACAGAAACCACTACTGTACAAGGAGATTACACCATTCATGTGCCGAAAGCAGGACTCAAACCCAGGCCCCCAGCACTGTAACGCAACCACTTAACCTCTAGGCCACTGCAGTTAGCTGGTATTTGATGGAGCGGGGGCCAGATGTTCTATCCTCCTTGGCTTCAGTGAACATGTTTCACAATGCAAACGGGTATGCTCACAGGGGCATGCTGGAGAAAGATATATAAGCCCAAAAGCAACTCTTAGAAGCACAGCCTCCAGTGGCCCAACTGGTAAGTGCTTGGTCTTGGAATGCTGGTGATCTGAGTTCTAATCCTATCTCCAGGGGATTTTTTTTTAATTGTTTTTACTGAAAATGGGTATGCATTGCCCTGCGCGATCAGCCAACAGCTAATGCCCCTTCAATGTATGCATTCCCACTAACAGTTGTGCCTTTGTTTTGTGCACTCTGGCTTTGGTAACACCAATACAAAAGCTTATCTTTCTGGCCCCAACTGACTGGAAAAAAAACGGGGGGAATAGGTGTAATCTACGGGTCATGATTGATACACTAATTGCACTGGGACTCAAACAGGACACCTTCTCGAGGTGCTGTGAAGTGACCACCGCCCCCTGCATAGCAAGCAAACCTGTATCAGCATCTCACTAGCAACTGACTGTGTCGCCAGCAGGCTACACATAGGAGGCTGCAGTAGGTGCATTAACCCATTGCGCTGTCGACCCTCCTTCCTCTAAGAGCAGGAAACTGAATTTCCATGTTGCCTTCCTTTGGCACATTAGATCTATCTTTCACCCCAATTCAGAGGATGTTTTGTTTCACGGGGAGATGATAATCATTGTCAGGTGTGAGCCACTAATAGCTAAACAGGTCAGTTAAATCTTTGACTTTATTATTGGGATGTATTGATATGCGCAGGGCAGTCTTCTGTCCCCTGCTACTGTATGCTTTGTTATTGCTGCTTATTCATGATTTTTTTTTTTAAACTTCTTTTTATTCATTTAACATGGCAGCAAAAAAAGACAGGTGAACATCGCCAGGCAGGTACAATGCAAGTACAATAAATATACAGTGCAGGTAAACAGGAGTTACATCGGAGATGAACACAGCCATTGGGCACTTTTATAACATAAACAACAAAAAGTCCGGAAGCTATGGTGGGGGCGAGAGCCCGGGTCGGTGGGGAGAGGTGGCTAGCGGAGATGTGGCCGGTGTCATATTCAGATCTGACATATAAGATCGGAATCTGAGCCAGATATTCCTGGGCCTAGAGTGGGTAGGTTGTAGGTGAGACCAGGCTTCCTCCGAGTCCGAGGCCCAAGTGACCGCTCTTAGCCATTGGGCGTGCGTGGGAGGCAAGGGGCGAAGCCAACACAGTAGGATGGATCGAACAGCAAGAAGCATGCAGAGGCCCGCTAGTTTTTTGGAGTTCCGGGAGAGGCCCGGGAGGTCGTGAAAGAGGCATACCACTGGGGAGGGACTGATGGGGTGGTCGAGCATAGCCGACACCGTCGAGCAGACTGCCTCCCAAAACTGTGAAAGGCGGGGGCAGGACCAAATCATATGAATGTAATCAGCCGCATCAAGGCCGCACCTAGGGCAGCTAGAGGGGTGGTCACTGGACATGCAGTGCAATCTGATCGGGGTGTAGTGGAACCTATGTAGGATTTTAAACTGTATCAGTTTAAAGCGGGAGTTGAAAGACACCCGGTGTATGCGATCACACAAGTGCGCCCAGCGCTCGCTTATTCATGATTTTTAAATGTAAACACTCTGCTCTAAAAAGTGAAAGATTTGAAAGACTCTTGATGTAGCAAGCCTGTCCCATTCTTGCCCTGGGGGTGAGAGGGCTGCTTTCTGCCTTCAACTTCCTCAATTTTGGAGTGGCTGGCTCCACAGCTGAACACCAGGGCCTAAACCTGGAGGGAAACGGGCAGAGGTCTGCGCCCTGCGTCCTCCACGCGTCCCTAACGCTCCCAAACGCGACCACAGCCCTTACGGGCACAGCCCTATGTCCTATGCAGCCCCTCTGGTGCAGCCACCCACACAGCTTAGGGTTAGGATCTGTGCTCTTCGACATCGACCTGGCCACCTAGGCCCCAGAAAGTGTCACAGCTTGCTTTGTAAACCTTAGTGACGGTGGCCTAGGTGAAGATGATCTTGCTGGAATAATGATGCCTTTTTCCTCCCAGAAGCCACCGGGGAGCATAGTAAAATGAAGGGGTGTGCCTGCTCAGCTGCCCTCTGTTTACCCTCTCACTAAGTGACATTAGTTCTGGGCTCTCCAGGCAAATGTATCCATTCAGGAGAGAGCTAGGAATAGGACGTCTGTTTCTGCAGGCACAGTGGGGAAGACTCAGAGAGCTGCATGCCTGAGACATCTTTCCTTGTCCCACGCTCATTGTTGGGTTCCCTAACTTCTAACTCTCTGCCAGGCTCTGTGCCCTGTGTCTTTTACTGCCAACCTCCCTGACCCCTCGCCTTCCACCTACTTGCCACTCTATGATGCCTTTTTTGCTCTCTTATATGGCCCTTTGAAAAGGAATGCAGGCCAAGCCAAGCCTCATGAAGGAAATCTACCAACAAAAGATGCATTCCTCACTTTTGGGAGGTGCTGTGAGACGAGTAAGAAGGGCTGAAGGGGTGATTGGGTTGTTGAGTTTGCACCCCCAGGGCAAAGAGTGGGAAAGGCTCGCTACAGCAAGCGTCTTTCAAATATTTCACTTTTTAGGGCAGAGTGTTTACATTTAATAATCATGAACAAGCAGCAATAACAAAGTATACAGTAACAGACGACAGATGACTGCCCTGCGCATATCAATATATCCCAATGACAAAGTCAAAGCTTTAACTGATCTGCTTAGCTATTAGTGGCTCACACCTCCCAATGATTATCATCTCTGCGTGAAACAAAACAGCTTCTGAATTGGGGTGAAAGATAGATCTAATGTGCCAAAGGAAGTCAACATAGAAATTCAGTTTCCTGATCTCAGAGAAAGGAGCATCGACAGCCCAATGGGTTAATGCACCTACTGCAGCCTCCGATGTGTAGCCTGCAGGAGACACATTCAGTTGCTGGGGAGATGCTGATATCGGTTTGCTTGCTATGCAGGGGTTTGTGGTCACCTCACAGCACCTCGAGAAGGTTTCCTGTTTGAGTCCCAGTGGAATTATCTTCAAAAACATGACCAGTAGATTACACGTTTTCCCCTCGTTTTTTCCAGTCTGTTGAGGCCAGAGAGACGAGCTTTTGTATGGGTGTGTTACCAAGGGCAGAGTGCAGAAAACAAAGGCACAAGTGTTAGTAGGAATGCCTGTAATGAAGGGGAATTAGCTGTTGGCTGATTGCACAGGGCAATGCATACCCATTTTCAATAACAACACATTTTTTAAAAAAATAATATGAACAGGAGATTCGGGACATTGGATTAGAACTCAGGTCTCCAGCAATTCCAAGACCAAACACTTACCACTTGAGCCGCTGGTGGCTGTGCCTCTGAGAGTAGCTTTTGGGCTTATACATCTTTCTTCTGCATGCCCCTGTGAGCATACCCAATCGCATTGTGAAACATGCTCACTGAAGCCAACTAGGATAGAACATCTGACCCCCCTCCCCCCTCCCCTCCCCTCCCCTGCCCCCTCCCCCCCCACCGCTCCAGCAAATACCAGCTGACTGCAGTGGCCTAGACGTTAAGTGCTTGTGTTACAGCACTGGGGGCCTGGGTTCGAGTCTTGCTTTCAGCACATAAATGGAATAGTTGGGTAATCGCCTTGTATAGTTGCCTTACCCCCACTCCTTCTAAAAGGTTCAGTGGTTATCAAAAGAGTTCCCTGGTAAAGGGAGGGTTACAGAGAGGCAGGACTGTGGAAGTGAGGAAGTGCAGGGTAAAGGAGGCAGGGGTGGGGCAGGCTAAAGGGGGAGGTAGGACCAGATGAATGGGTGTCTGTGGAGAGGAGGAGTGGCGAGGTGAGTGGGGGTAGGTCTAGAGGGGCATGGCATAGGTGCCCTGGTAAAGTGAAGGTGGAAGGAAGAAAGCAGAGAGGCAGGACTGTGGAGGAGAGGAGGTGGGGCAGGCTAAAGGGGGAGGTAGGGCTGGATGAAACAAAAATGTCCATTCCACCCTCCACTGGGAACCCTTTTTCCCTCCTCACCACATTAGGACCCTCTTTTACACAACCCACCGTCCACAACAACTCAGGGCCTTCTTCCCCCATGGAACCATCCCCAGAGCCGACTTATTCCCTGCCCCACTTTATCCTACATCCCCCTGCCCCTCTCGACCTATCCCCACTCAACCAGCACCTCCTCCTCTCCACAGAGACCCATTCATCCAGCCCTACCTCCCTCTTTAGCCTGCCCCGCCTCCTCCTGTACTTCCTCCCCTCCACAGTCCCACCTCTCTGCTTTTTTCCACCCTCCTTTTACCAGGGAACTCATTACATAACCACTGAACCTATTAGAAGGAGCACAGAAACCACTACTGTACAAGGAGATTACACCATTCATGTGCCGAAAGCAGGACTCAAACCAGGCCCCCAGCACTGTAACGCAACCACTTAACCTCTAGGCCACTGCAGTTAGCTGGTATTTGATGGAGCGGGGGCCAGATGTTCTATCCTCCTTGGCTTCAGTGAACATGTTTCACAATGCAAACGGGTATGCTCACAGGGGCATGCTGGAGAAAGATATATAAGCCCAAAAGCAACTCTTAGAAGCACAGCCTCCAGTGGCCCAACTGGTAAGTGCTTGGTCTTGGAATGCTGGTGATCTGAGTTCTAATCCTATCTCCAGGGGATTTTTTTTTAATTGTTTTTACTGAAAATGGGTATGCATTGCCCTGCGCGATCAGCCAACAGCTAATGCCCCTTCAATGTATGCATTCCCACTAACAGTTGTGCCTTTGTTTTGTGCACTCTGGCTTTGGTAACACCAATACAAAAGCTTATCTTTCTGGCCCCAACTGACTGGAAAAAAAACGGGGGGAATAGGTGTAATCTACGGGTCATGATTGATACACTAATTGCACTGGGACTCAAACAGGACACCTTCTCGAGGTGCTGTGAAGTGACCACCGCCCCCTGCATAGCAAGCAAACCTGTATCAGCATCTCACTAGCAACTGACTGTGTCGCCAGCAGGCTACACATAGGAGGCTGCAGTAGGTGCATTAACCCATTGCGCTGTCGACCCTCCTTCCTCTAAGAGCAGGAAACTGAATTTCCATGTTGCCTTCCTTTGGCACATTAGATCTATCTTTCACCCCAATTCAGAGGATGTTTTGTTTCACGGGGAGATGATAATCATTGTCAGGTGTGAGCCACTAATAGCTAAACAGGTCAGTTAAATCTTTGACTTTATTATTGGGATGTATTGATATGCGCAGGGCAGTCTTCTGTCCCCTGCTACTGTATGCTTTGTTATTGCTGCTTATTCATGATTTTTTTTTTTAAACTTCTTTTTATTCATTTAACATGGCAGTAAAAAAAGACAGGCGAACATCGCCAGGCAGGTACAATGCAAGTACAATAAATATACAGTGCAGGTAAACAGGAGTTACATCGGAGATGAACACAGCCATTGGGCACTTTTATAACATAAACAACAAAAAGTCCGGAAGCTATGGTGGGGGCGAGAGCCCGGGTCGGTGGGGAGAGGTGGCTAGCGGAGATGTGGCCGGTGTCATATTCAGATCTGACATATAAGATCGGAATCTGAGCCAGATATTCCTGGGCCTAGAGTGGGTAGGTTGTAGGTGAGACCAGGCTTCCTCCGAGTCCGAGGCCCACGTGACCGCTCTTAGCCATTGGGCGTGCGTGGGAGGCAAGGGGCGAAGCCAACACAGTAGGATGGATCGAACAGCAAGAAGCATGCAGAGGCCCGCTAGTTTTTTGGAGTTCCGGGAGAGGCCCGGGAGGTCGTGAAAGAGGCATACCACTGGGGAGGGACTGATGGGGTGGTCGAGCATAGCCGACACCGTCGAGCAGACTGCCTCCCAAAACTGTGAAAGGCGGGGGCAGGACCAAATCATATGAATGTAATCAGCCGCATCAAGGCCGCACCTAGGGCAGCTAGAGGGGTGGTCACTGGACATGCGGTGCAATCTGATCGGGGTGTAGTGGAACCTATGTAGGATTTTAAACTGTATCAGTTTAAAGCGGGAGTTGAAAGACACCCGGTGTATGCGATCACACAAGTGCGCCCAGCGCTCGCTTATTCATGATTTTTAAATGTAAACACTCTGCTCTAAAAAGTGAAAGATTTGAAAGACTCTTGATGTAGCAAGCCTGTCCCATTCTTGCCCTGGGGGTGAGAGGGCTGCTTTCTGCCTTCAACTTCCTCAATTTTGGAGTGGCTGGCTCCACAGCTGAACACCAGGGCCTAAACCTGGAGGGAAACGGGCAGAGGTCTGCGCCCTGCGTCCTCCACGCGTCCCTAACGCTCCCAAACGCGACCACAGCCCTTACGGGCACAGCCCTATGTCCTATGCAGCCCCTCTGGTGCAGCCACCCACACAGCTTAGGGTTAGGATCTGTGCTCTTCGACATCGACCTGGCCACCTAGGCCCCAGAAAGTGTCACAGCCTGCTTTGTAAACCTTAGTGACGGTGGCCTAGGTGAAGATGATCTTGCTGGAATAATGATGCCTTTTTCCTCCCAGAAGCCACCGGGGAGCATAGTAAAATGAAGGGGTGTGCCTGCTCAGCTGCCCTCTGTTTACCCTCTCACTAAGTGACATTAGTTCTGGGCTCTCCAGGCAAATGTATCCATTCAGGAGAGAGCTAGGAATAGGACGTCTGTTTCTGCAGGCACAGTGGGGAAGACTCAGAGAGCTGCATGCCTGAGACATCTTTCCTTGTCCCACGCTCATTGTTGGGTTCCCTAACTTCTAACTCTCTGCTAGGCTCTGTGCCCTGTGTCTTTTACTGCCAACCTCCCTGACCCCTCGCCTTCCACCTACTTGCCACTCTATGATGCCTTTTTTGCTCTCTTATATGGCCCTTTGAAAAGGAATGCAGGCCAAGCCAAGCCTCATGAAGGAAATCTACCAACAAAAGATGCATTCCTCACTTTTGGGAGGTGCTGTGAGACGAGTAAGAAGGGCTGAAGGGGTGATTGGGTTGTTGAGTTTGCACCCCCAGGGCAAAGAGTGGGAAAGGCTCGCTACAGCAAGCGTCTTTCAAATATTTCACTTTTTAGGGCAGAGTGTTTACATTTAATAATCATGAACAAGCAGCAATAACAAAGTATACAGTAACAGACGACAGATGACTGCCCTGCGCCTATCAATATATCCCAATGACAAAGTCAAAGCTTTAACTGATCTGCTTAGCTATTAGTGGCTCACACCTCCCAATGATTATCATCTCTGCGTGAAACAAAACAGCTTCTGAATTGGGGTGAAAGATAGATCTAATGTGCCAAAGGAAGTCAACATAGAAATTCAGTTTCCTGATCTCAGAGAAAGGAGCATCGACAGCCCAATGGGTTAATGCACCTACTGCAGCCTCCAATGTGTAGCCTGCAGGAGACACATTCAGTTGCTGGGGAGATGCTGATATCGGTTTGCTTGCTATGCAGGGGTTTGTGGTCACCTCACAGCACCTCGAGAAGGTTTCCTGTTTGAGTCCCAGTGGAATTATCTTCAAAAACATGACCAGTAGATTACACGTTTTCCCCTCGTTTTTTCCAGTCTGTTGAGGCCAGAGAGACGAGCTTTTGTATGGGTGTGTTACCAAGGCCAGAGTGCAGAAAACAAAGGCACAAGTGTTAGTAGGAATGCCTGTAATGAAGGGGAATTAGCTGTTGGCTGATTGCACAGGGCAATGCATACCCATTTTCAATAACAAAACATTTTTTAAAAAAATAATATGAACAGGAGATTCGGGACATTGGATTAGAACTCAGGTCTCCAGCATTCCAAGACCAAACACTTACCACTTGAGCCGCTGGTGGCTGTGCCTCTGAGAGTAGCTTTTGGGCTTATACATCTTTCTTCTGCATGCCCCTGTGAGCATACCCAATCGCATTGTGAAACATGCTCACTGAAGCCAACTAGGATAGAACATCTGAGCCCCCCTCCCCCCTCCCCTCCTCTCCCCTGCCCCCCCCCCCACCGATCCAGCAAATACCAGCTGACTGCAGTGGCCTAGACGTTAAGTGCTTGTGTTACAGCACTGGGGGCCTGGGTTCGAGTCTTGCTTTCAGCACATAAATGGAATAGTTGGGTAATCGCCTTGTATAGTTGCCTTACCCCCACTCCTTCTAAAAGGTTCAGTGGTTATCAAAAGAGTTCCCTGGTAAAGGGAGGGTTACAGAGAGGCAGGACTGTGGAAGTGAGGAAGTGCAGGGTAAAGGAGGCAGGGGTGGGGCAGGCTAAAGGGGGAGGTAGGACCAGATGAATGGGTGTCTGTGGAGAGGAGGAGTGGCGAGTTGAGTGGGGGTAGGTCTAGAGGGGCATGGCATAGGTGCCCTGGTAAAGTGAAGGTGGAAGGAAGAAAGCAGAGAGGCAGGACTGTGGAGGAGAGGAGGTGGGGCAGGCTAAAGGGGGAGGTAGGGCTGGATGAAACAAAAATGTCCATTCCACCCTCCACTGGGAACCCTTTTTCCCTCCTCACCACATTAGGACCCTCTTTTACACAACCCACCCTCCACAACAACTCAGGGCCTTCTTCCCCCATGGAACCATCCCCAGAGCCGACTTATTCCCTGCCCCACTTTATCCTACATCCCCCTGCCCCTCTCGACCTATCCCCACTCAACCAGCACCTCCTCCTCTCCACAGAGACCCATTCATCCAGCCCTACCTCCCTCTTTAGCCTGCCCCGCCTCCTCCTGTACTTCCTCCCCTCCACAGTCCCACCTCTCTGCTTTTTTCCACCCTCCTTTTACCAGGGAACTCATTACATAACCACTGAACCTATTAGAAGGAGCACAGAAACCACTACTGTACAAGGAGATTACACCATTCATGTGCCGAAAGCATGACTCAAACCCAGGCCCCCAGCACTGTAACGCAACCACTTAACCTCTAGGCCACTGCAGTTAGCTGGTATTTGATGGAGCGGGGGCCAGATGTTCTATCCTCCTTGGCTTCAGTGAACATGTTTCACAATGCAAACGGGTATGCTCACAGGGGCATGCTGGAGAAAGATATATAAGCCCAAAAGCAACTCTTAGAAGCACAGCCTCCAGTGGCCCAACTGGTAAGTGCTTGGTCTTGGAATGCTGGTGATCTGAGTTCTAATCCTATCTCCAGGGGATTTTTTTTAAATTGTTTTTACTGAAAATGGGTATGCATTGCCCTGCGCGATCAGCCAACAGCTAATGCCCCTTCAATGTATGCATTCCCACTAACAGTTGTGCCTTTGTTTTGTGCACTCTGGCTTTGGTAACACCAATACAAAAGCTTATCTTTCTGGCCCCAACTGACTGGAAAAAAAACGGGGGGAATAGGTGTAATCTACGGGTCATGATTGATACACTAATTGCACTGGGACTCAAACAGGACACCTTCTCGAGGTGCTGTGAAGTGACCACCGCCCCCTGCATAGCAAGCAAACCTGTATCAGCATCTCACTAGCAACTGACTGTGTCGCCAGCAGGCTACACATAGGAGGCTGCAGTAGGTGCATTAACCCATTGCGCTGTCGACCCTCCTTCCTCTAAGAGCAGGAAACTGAATTTCCATGTTGCCTTCCTTTGGCACATTAGATCTATCTTTCACCCCAATTCAGAGGATGTTTTGTTTCACGGGGAGATGATAATCATTGTCAGGTGTGAGCCACTAATAGCTAAACAGGTCAGTTAAATCTTTGACTTTATTATTGGGATGTATTGATATGCGCAGGGCAGTCTTCTGTCCCCTGCTACTGTATGCTTTGTTATTGCTGCTTATTCATGATTTTTTTTTTAAACTTCTTTTTATTCATTTAACATGGCAGTAAAAAAAGACAGGCGAACATCGCCAGGCAGGTACAATGCAAGTACAATAAATATACAGTGCAGGTAAACAGGAGTTACATCGGAGATGAACACAGCCATTGGGCACTTTTATAACATAAACAACAAAAAGTCCGGAAGCTATGGTGGGGGCGAGAGCCCGGGTCGGTGGGGAGAGGTGGCTAGCGGAGATGTGGCCGGTGTCATATTCAGATCTGACATATAAGATCGGAATCTGAGCCAGATATTCCTGGGCCTAGAGTGGGTAGGTTGTAGGTGAGACCAGGCTTCCTCCGAGTCCGAGGCCCACGTGACCGCTCTTAGCCATTGGGCGTGCGTGGGAGGCAAGGGGCGAAGCCAACACAGTAGGATGGATCGAACAGCAAGAAGCATGCAGAGGCCCGCTAGTTTTTTGGAGTTCCGGGAGAGGCCCGGGAGGTCGTGAAAGAGGCATACCACTGGGGAGGGACTGATGGGGTGGTCGAGCATAGCCGACACCGTCGAGCAGACTGCCTCCCAAAACTGTGAAAGGCGGGGGCAGGACCAAATCATATGAATGTAATCAGCCGCATCAAGGCCGCACCTAGGGCAGCTAGAGGGGTGGTCACTGGACATGCGGTGCAATCTGATCGGGGTTTAGTGGAACCTATGTAGGATTTTAAACTGTATCAGTTTAAAGCGGGAGTTGAAAGACACCCGGTGTATGCGATCACACAAGTGCGCCCAGCGCTCGCTTATTCATGATTTTTAAATGTAAACACTCTGCTCTAAAAAGTGAAAGATTTGAAAGACTCTTGATGTAGCAAGCCTGTCCCATTCATGCCCTGGGGGTGAGAGGGCTGCTTTCTGCCTTCAACTTCCTCAATTTTGGAGTGGCTGGCTCCACAGCTGAACACCAGGGCCTAAACCTGGAGGGAAACGGGCAGAGGTCTGCGCCCTGCGTCCTCCACGCGTCCCTAACGCTCCCAAACGCGACCACAGCCCTTACGGGCACAGCTCTATGTCCTATGCAGCCCCTCTGGTGCAGCCACCCACACAGCTTAGGGTTAGGATCTGTGCTCTTCGACATCGACCTGGCCACCTAGGCCCCAGAAAGTGTCACAGCCTGCTTTGTAAACCTTAGTGACGGTGGCCTAGGTGAAGATGATCTTGCTGGAATAATGATGCCTTTTTCCTCCCAGAAGCCACCGGGGAGCATAGTAAAATGAAGGGGTGTGCCTGCTCAGCTGCCCTCTGTTTACCCTCTCACTAAGTGACATTAGTTCTGGGCTCTCCAGGCAAATGTATCCATTCAGGAGAGAGCTAGGACTAGGACGTCTGTTTCTGCAGGCACAGTGGGGAAGACTCAGAGAGCTGCATGCCTGAGACATCTTTCCTTGTCCCACGCTCATTGTTGGGTTCCCTAACTTCTAACTCTCTGCTAGGCTCTGTGCCCTGTGTCTTTTACTGCCAACCTCCCTGACCCCTCGCCTTCCACCTACTTGCCACTCTATGATGCCTTTTTTGCTCTCTTATATGGCCCTTTGAAAAGGAATGCAGGCCAAGCCAAGCCTCATGAAGGAAATCTACCAACAAAAGATGCATTCCTCACTTTTGGGAGGTGCTGTGAGACGAGTAAGAAGGGCTGAAGGGGTGATTGGGTTGTTGAGTTTGCACCCCCAGGGCAAAGAGTGGGAAAGGCTCGCTACAGCAAGCGTCTTTCAAATATTTCACTTTTTAGGGCAGAGTGTTTACATTTAATAATCATGAACAAGCAGCAATAACAAAGTATACAGTAACAGACGACAGATGACTGCCCTGCGCCTATCAATATATCCCAATGACAAAGTCAAAGCTTTAACTGATCTGCTTAGCTATTAGTGGCTCACACCTCCCAATGATTATCATCTCTGCGTGAAACAAAACAGCTTCTGAATTGGGGTGAAAGATAGATCTAATGTGCCAAAGGAAGTCAACATAGAAATTCAGTTTCCTGATCTCAGAGAAAGGAGCATCGACAGCCCAATGGGTTAATGCACCTACTGCAGCCTCCGATGTGTAGCCTGCAGGAGACACATTCAGTTGCTGGGGAGATGCTGATATCGGTTTGCTTGCTATGCAGGGGTTTGTGGTCACCTCACAGCACCTCGAGAAGGTTTCCTGTTTGAGTCCCAGTGGAATTATCTTCAAAAACATGACCAGTAGATTACACGTTTTCCCCTCGTTTTTTCCAGTCTGTTGAGGCCAGAGAGACGAGCTTTTGTATGGGTGTGTTACCAAGGGCAGAGTGCAGAAAACAAAGGCACAAGTGTTAGTAGGAATGCCTGTAATGAAGGGGAATTAGCTGTTGGCTGATTGCACAGGGCAATGCATACCCATTTTCAATAACAAAACATTTTTTTAAAAAATAATATGAACAGGAGATTCGGGACATTGGATTAGAACTCAGGTCTCCAGCATTCCAAGACCAAACACTTACCACTTGAGCCGCTGGTGGCTGTGCCTCTGAGAGTAGCTTTTGGGCTTATACATCTTTCTTCTGCATGCCCCTGTGAGCATACCCAATCGCATTGTGAAACATGCTCACTGAAGCCAACTAGGATAGAACATCTGAGCCCCCCTCCCCCCCTCTCCCCTGCCCCCCCCCCACCGCTCCAGCAAATACCAGCTGACTGCAGTGGCCTAGACGTTAAGTGCTTGTGTTACAGCACTGGGGGCCTGGGTTCGAGTCTTGCTTTCAGCACATAAATGGAATAGTTGGGTAATCGCCTTGTATAGTTGCCTTACCCCCACTCCTTCTAAAAGGTTCAGTGGTTATCAAAAGAGTTCCCTGGTAAAGGGAGGGTTACAGAGAGGCAGGACTGTGGAAGTGAGGAAGTGCAGGGTAAAGGAGGCAGGGGTGGGGCAGGCTAAAGGGGGAGGTAGGACCAGATGAATGGGTGTCTGTGGAGAGGAGGAGTGGCGAGGTGAGTGGGGGTAGGTCTAGAGGGGCATGGCATAGGTGCCCTGGTAAAGTGAAGGTGGAAGGAAGAAAGCAGAGAGGCAGGACTGTGGAGGAGAGGAGGTGGGGCAGGCTAAAGGGGGAGGTAGGGCTGGATGAAACAAAAATGTCCATTCCACCCTCCACTGGGAACCCTTTTTCCCTCCTCACCACATTAGGACCCTCTTTTACACAACCCACCCTCCACAACAACTCAGGGCCTTCTTCCCCCATGGAACCATCCCCAGAGCCGACTTATTCCCTGCCCCACTTTATCCTACATCCCCCTGCCCCTCTCGACCTATCCCCACTCAACCAGCACCTCCTCCTCTCCACAGAGACCCATTCATCCAGCTCTACCTCCCTCTTTAGCCTGCCCCGCCTCCTCCTGTACTTCCTCCCCTCCACAGTCCCACCTCTCTGCTTTTTTCCACCCTCCTTTTACCAGGGAACTCATTACATAACCACTGAACCTATTAGAAGGAGCACAGAAACCACTACTGTACAAGGAGATTACACCATTCATGTGCCGAAAGCATGACTCAAACCCAGGCCCCCAGCACTGTAACGCAACCACTTAACCTCTAGGCCACTGCAGTTAGGTGGTATTTGATGGAGCGGGGGCCAGATGTTCTATCCTCCTTGGCTTCAGTGAACATGTTTCACAATGCAAACGGGTATGCTCACAGGGGCATGCTGGAGAAAGATATATAAGCCCAAAAGCAACTCTTAGAAGCACAGCCTCCAGTGGCCCAACTGGTAAGTGCTTGGTCTTGGAATGCTGGTGATCTGAGTTCTAATCCTATCTCCAGGGGATTTTTTTTTAATTGTTTTTACTGAAAATGGGTATGCATTGCCCTGCGCGATCAGCCAACAGCTAATGCCCCTTCAATGTATGCATTCCCACTAACAGTTGTGCCTTTGTTTTGTGCACTCTGGCTTTGGTAACACCAATACAAAAGCTTATCTTTCTGGCCCCAACTGACTGGAAAAAAAACGGGGGGAATAGGTGTAATCTACGGGTCATGATTGATACACTAATTGCACTGGGACTCAAACAGGACACCTTCTCGAGGTGCTGTGAAGTGACCACCGCCCCCTGCATAGCAAGCAAACCTGTATCAGCATCTCACTAGCAACTGACTGTGTCGCCAGCAGGCTACACATAGGAGGCTGCAGTAGGTGCATTAACCCATTGCGCTGTCGACCCTCCTTCCTCTAAGAGCAGGAAACTGAATTTCCATGTTGCCTTCCTTTGGCACATTAGATCTATCTTTCACCCCAATTCAGAGGATGTTTTGTTTCACGGGGAGATGATAATCATTGTCAGGTGTGAGCCACTAATAGCTAAACAGGTCAGTTAAATCTTTGACTTTATTATTGGGGTGTATTGATATGCGCAGGGCAGTCTTCTGTCCCCTGCTACTGTATGCTTTGTTATTGCTGCTTATTCATGATTTTTTTTTTTAAACTTCTTTTTATTCATTTAACATGGCAGCAAAAAAAGACAGGCGAACATCGCCAGGCAGGTACAATGCAAGTACAATAAATATACAGTGCAGGTAAACAGGAGTTACATCGGAGATGAACACAGCCATTGGGCACTTTTATAACATAAACAACAAAAAGTCCGGAAGCTATGGTGGGGGCGAGAGCCCGGGTCGGTGGGGAGAGGTGGCTAGCGGAGATGTGGCCGGTGTCATATTCAGATCTGACATATAAGATCGGAATCTGAGCCAGATATTCCTGGGCCTAGAGTGGGTAGGTTGTAGGTGAGACCAGGCTTCCTCCGAGTCCGAGGCCCACGTGACCGCTCTTAGCCATTGGGCGTGCGTGGGAGGCAAGGGGCGAAGCCAACACAGTAGGATGGATCGAACAGCAAGAAGCATGCAGAGGCCCGCTAGTTTTTTGGAGTTCCGGGAGAGGCCCGGGAGGTCGTGAAAGAGGCATACCACTGGGGAGGGACTGATGGGGTGGTCGAACATAGCCGACACCGTCGAGCAGACTGCCTCCCAAAACTGTGAAAGGCGGGGGCAGGAACAAATCATATGAATGTAATCAGCCGCATCAAGGCCGCACCTAGGGCAGCTAGAGGGGTGGTCACTGGACATGCGGTGCAATCTGATCGGGGTGTAGTGGAACCTATGTAGGATTTTAAACTGTATCAGTTTAAAGCGGGAGTTGAAAGACACCCGGTGTATGCGATCACACAAGTGCGCCCAGCGCTCGCTTATTCATGATTTTTAAATGTAAACACTCTGCTCTAAAAAGTGAAAGATTTGAAAGACTCTTGATGTAGCAAGCCTGTCCCATTCTTGCCCTGGGGGTGAGAGGGCTGCTTTCTGCCTTCAACTTCCTCAATTTTGGAGTGGCTGGCTCCACAGCTGAACACCAGGGCCTAAACCTGGAGGGAAACGGGCAGAGGTCTGCGCCCTGCGTCCTCCACGCGTCCCTAACGCTCCCAAACGCGACCACAGCCCTTACGGGCACAGCCCTATGTCCTATGCAGCCCCTCTGGTGCAGCCACCCACACAGCTTAGGGTTAGGATCTGTGCTCTTCCACATCGACCTGGCCACCTAGGCCCCAGAAAGTGTCACAGCCTGCTTTGTAAACCTTAGTGACGGTGGCCTAGGTGAAGATGATCTTGCTGGAATAATGATGCCTTTTTCCTCCCAGAAGCCACCGGGGAGCATAGTAAAATGAAGGGGTGTGCCTGCTCAGCTGCCCTCTGTTTACCCTCTCACTAAGTGACATTAGTTCTGGGCTCTCCAGGCAAATGTATCCATTCAGGAGAGAGCTAGGAATAGGACGTCTGTTTCTGCAGGCACAGTGGGGAAGACTCAGAGAGCTGCATGCCTGAGACATCTTTCCTTGTCCCACGCTCATTGTTGGGTTCCCTAACTTCTAACTCTCTGCCAGGCTCTGTGCCCTGTGTCTTTTACTGCCAACCTCCCTGACCCCTCGCCTTCCACCTACTTGCCACTCTATGATGCCTTTTTTGCTCTCTTATATGGCCCTTTGAAAAGGAATGCAGGCCAAGCCAAGCCTCATGAAGGAAATCTACCAACAAAAGATGCATTCCTCACTTTTGGGAGGTGCTGTGAGACGAGTAAGAAGGGCTGAAGGGGTGATTGGGTTGTTGAGTTTGCACCCCCAGGGCAAAGAGTGGGAAAGGCTCGCTACAGCAAGCGTCTTTCAAATATTTCACTTTTTAGGGCAGAGTGTTTACATTTAATAATCATGAACAAGCAGCAATAACAAAGTATACAGTAACAGACGACAGATGACTGCCCTGCGCATATCAATATATCCCAATGACAAAGTCAAAGCTTTAACTGATCTGCTTAGCTATTAGTGGCTCACACCTCCCAATGATTATCATCTCTGCGTGAAACAAAACAGCTTCTGAATTGGGGTGAAAGATAGATCTAATGTGCCAAAGGAAGTCAACATAGAAATTCAGTTTCCTGATCTCAGAGAAAGGAGCATCGACAGCCCAATGGGTTAATGCACCTACTGCAGCCTCTGATGTGTAGCCTGCAGGAGACACATTCAGTTGCTGGGGAGATGCTGATATCGGTTTGCTTGCTATGCAGGGGTTTGTGGTCACCTCACAGCACCTCGAGAAGGTTTCCTGTTTGAGTCCCAGTGGAATTATCTTCAAAAACATGACCAGTAGATTACACGTTTTCCCCTCGTTTTTTCCAGTCTGTTGAGGCCAGAGAGACGAGCTTTTGTATGGGTGTGTTACCAAGGCCAGAGTGCAGAAAACAAAGGCACAAGTGTTAGTAGGAATGCCTGTAATGAAGGGGAATTAGCTGTTGGCTGATTGCACAGGGCAATGCATACCCATTTTCAATAACAAAACATTTTTTAAAAAAATAATATGAACAGGAGACTCGGGACATTGGATTAGAACTCAGGTCTCCAGCATTCCAAGACCAAACACTTACCACTTGAGCCGCTGGTGGCTGTGCCTCTGAGAGTAGCTTTTGGGCTTATACATCTTTCTTCTGCATGCCCCTGTGAGCATACCCAATCGCATTGTGAAACATGCTCACTGAAGCCAACTAGGATAGAACATCTGACCCCCCTTCCCCCTCCCCTCCTCTCCCCTCCCCCCCCCCCACCGCTCCAGCAAATACCAGCTGACTGCAGTGGCCTAGACGTTAAGTGCTTGTGTTACAGCACTGGGGGCCTGGGTTTGAGTCTTGCTTTCAGCACATAAATGGAATAGTTGGGTAATCGCCTTGTATAGTTGCCTTACCCCCACTCCTTCTAAAAGGTTCAGTGGTTATCAAAAGAGTTCCCTGGTAAAGGGAGGGTTACAGAGAGGCAGGACTGTGGAAGTGAGGAAGTGCAGGGTAAAGGAGGCAGGGGTGGGGCAGGCTAAAGGGGGAGGTAGGACCAGATGAATGGGTGTCTGTGGAGAGGAGGAGTGGCGAGGTGAGTGGGGGTAGGTCTAGAGGGGCATGGCATAGGTGCCCTGGTAAAGTGAAGGTGGAAGGAAGAAAGCAGAGAGGCAGGACTGTGGAGGAGAGGAGGTGGGGCAGGCTAAAGGGGGAGGTAGGGCTGGATGAAACAAAAATGTCCATTCCACCCTCCACCGGGAACCCTTTTTCCCTCCTCACCACATTAGGACCCTCTTTTACACAACCCACCGTCCACAACAACTCAGGGCCTTCTTCCCCCATGGAACCATCCCCAGAGCCGACTTATTCCCTGCCCCACTTTATCCTACATCCCCCTGCCCCTCTCGACCTATCCCCACTCAACCAGCACCTCCTCCTCTCCACAGAGACCCAATCATCCAGCCCTACCTCCCTCTTTAGCCTGCCCCGCCTCCTCCTGTACTTCCTCCCCTCCACAGTCCCACCTCTCTGCTTTTTTCCACCCTCCTTTTACCAGGGAACTCATTACATAACCACTGAACCTATTAGAAGGAGCACAGAAACCACTACTGTACAAGGAGATTACACCATTCATGTGCCGAAAGCAGGACTCAAACCCAGGCCCCCAGCACTGTAACGCAACCACTTAACCTCTAGGCCACTGCAGTTAGCTGGTATTTGATGGAGCGGGGGCCAGATGTTCTATCCTCCTTGGCTTCAGTGAACATGTTTCACAATGCAAACGGGTATGCTCACAGGGGCATGCTGGAGAAAGATATATAAGCCCAAAAGCAACTCTTAGAAGCACAGCCTCCAGTGGCCCAACTGGTAAGTGCTTGGTCTTGGAATGCTGGTGATCTGAGTTCTAATCCTATCTCCAGGGGATTTTTTTTTAATTGTTTTTACTGAAAATGGGTATGCATTGCCCTGCGCGATCAGCCAACAGCTAATGCCCCTTCAATGTATGCATTCCCACTAACAGTTGTGCCTTTGTTTTGTGCACTCTGGCTTTGGTAACACCAATACAAAAGCTTATCTTTCTGGCCCCAACTGACTGGAAAAAAAACGGGGGGAATAGGTGTAATCTACGGGTCATGATTGATACACTAATTGCACTGGGACTCAAACAGGACACCTTCTCGAGGTGCTGTGAAGTGACCACCGCCCCCTGCATAGCAAGCAAACCTGTATCAGCATCTCACTAGCAACTGACTGTGTCGCCAGCAGGCTACACATAGGAGGCTGCAGTAGGTGCATTAACCCATTGCGCTGTCGACCCTCCTTCCTCTAAGAGCAGGAAACTGAATTTCCATGTTGCCTTCCTTTGGCACATTAGATCTATCTTTCACCCCAATTCAGAGGATGTTTTGTTTCACGGGGAGATGATAATCATTGTCAGGTGTGAGCCACTAATAGCTAAACAGGTCAGTTAAATCTTTGACTTTATTATTGGGATGTATTGATATGCGCAGGGCAGTCTTCTGTCCCCTGCTACTGTATGCTTTGTTATTGCTGCTTATTCATGATTTTTTTTTTTAAACTTCTTTTTATTCATTTAACATGGCAGCAAAAAAAGACAGGTGAACATCGCCAGGCAGGTACAATGCAAGTACAATAAATATACAGTGCAGGTAAACAGGAGTTACATCGGAGATGAACACAGCCATTGGGCACTTTTATAACATAAACAACAAAAAGTCCGGAAGCTATGGTGGGGGCGAGAGCCCGGGTCGGTGGGGAGAGGTGGCTAGCGGAGATGTGGCCGGTGTCATATTCAGATCTGACATATAAGATCGGAATCTGAGCCAGATATTCCTGGGCCTAGAGTGGGTAGGTTGTAGGTGAGACCAGGCTTCCTCCGAGTCCGAGGCCCAAGTGACCGCTCTTAGCCATTGGGCGTGCGTGGGAGGCAAGGGGCGAAGCCAACACAGTAGGATGGATCGAACAGCAAGAAGCATGCAGAGGCCCGCTAGTTTTTTGGAGTTCCGGGAGAGGCCCGGGAGGTCGTGAAAGAGGCATACCACTGGGGAGGGACTGATGGGGTGGTCGAGCATAGCCGACACCGTCGAGCAGACTGCCTCCCAAAACTGTGAAAGGCGGGGGCAGGACCAAATCATATGAATGTAATCAGCCGCATCAAGGCCGCACCTAGGGCAGCTAGAGGGGTGGTCACTGGACATGCAGTGCAATCTGATCGGGGTGTAGTGGAACCTATGTAGGATTTTAAACTGTATCAGTTTAAAGCGGGAGTTGAAAGACACCCGGTGTATGCGATCACACAAGTGCGCCCAGCGCTCGCTTATTCATGATTTTTAAATGTAAACACTCTGCTCTAAAAAGTGAAAGATTTGAAAGACTCTTGATGTAGCAAGCCTGTCCCATTCTTGCCCTGGGGGTGAGAGGGCTGCTTTCTGCCTTCAACTTCCTCAATTTTGGAGTGGCTGGCTCCACAGCTGAACACCAGGGCCTAAACCTGGAGGGAAACGGGCAGAGGTCTGCGCCCTGCGTCCTCCACGCGTCCCTAACGCTCCCAAACGCGACCACAGCCCTTACGGGCACAGCCCTATGTCCTATGCAGCCCCTCTGGTGCAGCCACCCACACAGCTTAGGGTTAGGATCTGTGCTCTTCGACATCGACCTGGCCACCTAGGCCCCAGAAAGTGTCACAGCTTGCTTTGTAAACCTTAGTGACGGTGGCCTAGGTGAAGATGATCTTGCTGGAATAATGATGCCTTTTTCCTCCCAGAAGCCACCGGGGAGCATAGTAAAATGAAGGGGTGTGCCTGCTCAGCTGCCCTCTGTTTACCCTCTCACTAAGTGACATTAGTTCTGGGCTCTCCAGGCAAATGTATCCATTCAGGAGAGAGCTAGGAATAGGACGTCTGTTTCTGCAGGCACAGTGGGGAAGACTCAGAGAGCTGCATGCCTGAGACATCTTTCCTTGTCCCACGCTCATTGTTGGGTTCCCTAACTTCTAACTCTCTGCCAGGCTCTGTGCCCTGTGTCTTTTACTGCCAACCTCCCTGACCCCTCGCCTTCCACCTACTTGCCACTCTATGATGCCTTTTTTGCTCTCTTATATGGCCCTTTGAAAAGGAATGCAGGCCAAGCCAAGCCTCATGAAGGAAATCTACCAACAAAAGATGCATTCCTCACTTTTGGGAGGTGCTGTGAGACGAGTAAGAAGGGCTGAAGGGGTGATTGGGTTGTTGAGTTTGCACCCCCAGGGCAAAGAGTGGGAAAGGCTCGCTACAGCAAGCGTCTTTCAAATATTTCACTTTTTAGGGCAGAGTGTTTACATTTAATAATCATGAACAAGCAGCAATAACAAAGTATACAGTAACAGACGACAGATGACTGCCCTGCGCATATCAATATATCCCAATGACAAAGTCAAAGCTTTAACTGATCTGCTTAGCTATTAGTGGCTCACACCTCCCAATGATTATCATCTCTGCGTGAAACAAAACAGCTTCTGAATTGGGGTGAAAGATAGATCTAATGTGCCAAAGGAAGTCAACATAGAAATTCAGTTTCCTGATCTCAGAGAAAGGAGCATCGACAGCCCAATGGGTTAATGCACCTACTGCAGCCTCCGATGTGTAGCCTGCAGGAGACACATTCAGTTGCTGGGGAGATGCTGATATCGGTTTGCTTGCTATGCAGGGGTTTGTGGTCACCTCACAGCACCTCGAGAAGGTTTCCTGTTTGAGTCCCAGTGGAATTATCTTCAAAAACATGACCAGTAGATTACACGTTTTCCCCTCGTTTTTTCCAGTCTGTTGAGGCCAGAGAGACGAGCTTTTGTATGGGTGTGTTACCAAGGGCAGAGTGCAGAAAACAAAGGCACAAGTGTTAGTAGGAATGCCTGTAATGAAGGGGAATTAGCTGTTGGCTGATTGCACAGGGCAATGCATACCCATTTTCAATAACAACACATTTTTTAAAAAAATAATATGAACAGGAGATTCGGGACATTGGATTAGAACTCAGGTCTCCAGCAATTCCAAGACCAAACACTTACCACTTGAGCCGCTGGTGGCTGTGCCTCTGAGAGTAGCTTTTGGGCTTATACATCTTTCTTCTGCATGCCCCTGTGAGCATACCCAATCGCATTGTGAAACATGCTCACTGAAGCCAACTAGGATAGAACATCTGACCCCCCTCCCCCCTCCCCTCCCCTCCCCTGCCCCCTCCCCCCCCCACCGCTCCAGCAAATACCAGCTGACTGCAGTGGCCTAGACGTTAAGTGCTTGTGTTACAGCACTGGGGGCCTGGGTTCGAGTCTTGCTTTCAGCACATAAATGGAATAGTTGGGTAATCGCCTTGTATAGTTGCCTTACCCCCACTCCTTCTAAAAGGTTCAGTGGTTATCAAAAGAGTTCCCTGGTAAAGGGAGGGTTACAGAGAGGCAGGACTGTGGAAGTGAGGAAGTGCAGGGTAAAGGAGGCAGGGGTGGGGCAGGCTAAAGGGGGAGGTAGGACCAGATGAATGGGTGTCTGTGGAGAGGAGGAGTGGCGAGGTGAGTGGGGGTAGGTCTAGAGGGGCATGGCATAGGTGCCCTGGTAAAGTGAAGGTGGAAGGAAGAAAGCAGAGAGGCAGGACTGTGGAGGAGAGGAGGTGGGGCAGGCTAAAGGGGGAGGTAGGGCTGGATGAAACAAAAATGTCCATTCCACCCTCCACTGGGAACCCTTTTTCCCTCCTCACCACATTAGGACCCTCTTTTACACAACCCACCGTCCACAACAACTCAGGGCCTTCTTCCCCCATGGAACCATCCCCAGAGCCGACTTATTCCCTGCCCCACTTTATCCTACATCCCCCTGCCCCTCTCGACCTATCCCCACTCAACCAGCACCTCCTCCTCTCCACAGAGACCCATTCATCCAGCCCTACCTCCCTCTTTAGCCTGCCCCGCCTCCTCCTGTACTTCCTCCCCTCCACAGTCCCACCTCTCTGCTTTTTTCCACCCTCCTTTTACCAGGGAACTCATTACATAACCACTGAACCTATTAGAAGGAGCACAGAAACCACTACTGTACAAGGAGATTACACCATTCATGTGCCGAAAGCATGACTCAAACCCAGGCCCCCAGCACTGTAACGCAACCACTTAACCTCTAGGCCACTGCAGTTAGCTGGTATTTGATGGAGCGGGGGCCAGATGTTCTATCCTCCTTGGCTTCAGTGAACATGTTTCACAATGCAAACGGGTATGCTCACAGGGGCATGCTGGAGAAAGATATATAAGCCCAAAAGCAACTCTTAGAAGCACAGCCTCCAGTGGCCCAACTGGTAAGTGCTTGGTCTTGGAATGCTGGTGATCTGAGTTCTAATCCTATCTCCAGGGGATTTTTTTTTAATTGTTTTTACTGAAAATGGGTATGCATTGCCCTGCGCGATCAGCCAACAGCTAATGCCCCTTCAATGTATGCATTCCCACTAACAGTTGTGCCTTTGTTTTGTGCACTCTGGCTTTGGTAACACCAATACAAAAGCTTATCTTTCTGGCCCCAACTGACTGGAAAAAAAACGGGGGGAATAGGTGTAATCTACGGGTCATGATTGATACACTAATTGCACTGGGACTCAAACAGGACACCTTCTCGAGGTGCTGTGAAGTGACCACCGCCCCCTGCATAGCAAGCAAACCTGTATCAGCATCTCACTAGCAACTGACTGTGTCGCCAGCAGGCTACACATAGGAGGCTGCAGTAGGTGCATTAACCCATTGCGCTGTCGACCCTCCTTCCTCTAAGAGCAGGAAACTGAATTTCCATGTTGCCTTCCTTTGGCACATTAGATCTATCTTTCACCCCAATTCAGAGGATGTTTTGTTTCACGGGGAGATGATAATCATTGTCAGGTGTGAGCCACTAATAGCTAAACAGGTCAGTTAAATCTTTGACTTTATTATTGGGATGTATTGATATGCGCAGGGCAGTCTTCTGTCCCCTGCTACTGTATGCTTTGTTATTGCTGCTTATTCATGATTTTTTTTTTTAAACTTCTTTTTATTCATTTAACATGGCAGTAAAAAAAGACAGGCGAACATCGCCAGGCAGGTACAATGCAAGTACAATAAATATACAGTGCAGGTAAACAGGAGTTACATCGGAGATGAACACAGCCATTGGGCACTTTTATAACATAAACAACAAAAAGTCCGGAAGCTATGGTGGGGGCGAGAGCCCGGGTCGGTGGGGAGAGGTGGCTAGCGGAGATGTGGCCGGTGTCATATTCAGATCTGACATATAAGATCGGAATCTGAGCCAGATATTCCTGGGCCTAGAGTGGGTAGGTTGTAGGTGAGACCAGGCTTCCTCCGAGTCCGAGGCCCACGTGACCGCTCTTAGCCATTGGGCGTGCGTGGGAGGCAAGGGGCGAAGCCAACACAGTAGGATGGATCGAACAGCAAGAAGCATGCAGAGGCCCGCTAGTTTTTTGGAGTTCCGGGAGAGGCCCGGGAGGTCGTGAAAGAGGCATACCACTGGGGAGGGACTGATGGGGTGGTCGAGCATAGCCGACACCGTCGAGCAGACTGCCTCCCAAAACTGTGAAAGGCGGGGGCAGGACCAAATCATATGAATGTAATCAGCCGCATCAAGGCCGCACCTAGGGCAGCTAGAGGGGTGGTCACTGGACATGCGGTGCAATCTGATCGGGGTGTAGTGGAACCTATGTAGGATTTTAAACTGTATCAGTTTAAAGCGGGAGTTGAAAGACACCCGGTGTATGCGATCACACAAGTGCGCCCAGCGCTCGCTTATTCATGATTTTTAAATGTAAACACTCTGCTCTAAAAAGTGAAAGATTTGAAAGACTCTTGATGTAGCAAGCCTGTCCCATTCTTGCCCTGGGGGTGAGAGGGCTGCTTTCTGCCTTCAACTTCCTCAATTTTGGAGTGGCTGGCTCCACAGCTGAACACCAGGGCCTAAACCTGGAGGGAAACGGGCAGAGGTCTGCGCCCTGCGTCCTCCACGCGTCCCTAACGCTCCCAAACGCGACCACAGCCCTTACGGGCACAGCCCTATGTCCTATGCAGCCCCTCTGGTGCAGCCACCCACACAGCTTAGGGTTAGGATCTGTGCTCTTCGACATCGACCTGGCCACCTAGGCCCCAGAAAGTGCCACAGCCTGCTTTGTAAACCTTAGTGACGGTGGCCTAGGTGAAGATGATCTTGCTGGAATAATGATGCCTTTTTCCTCCCAGAAGCCACCGGGGAGCATAGTAAAATGAAGGGGTGTGCCTGCTCAGCTGCCCTCTGTTTACCCTCTCACTAAGTGACATTAGTTCTGGGCTCTCCAGGCAAATGTATCCATTCAGGAGAGAGCTAGGAATAGGACGTCTGTTTCTGCAGGCACAGTGGGGAAGACTCAGAGAGCTGCATGCCTGAGACATCTTTCCTTGTCCCACGCTCATTGTTGGGTTCCCTAACTTCTAACTCTCTGCTAGGCTCTGTGCCCTGTGTCTTTTACTGCCAACCTCCCTGACCCCTCGCCTTCCACCTACTTGCCACTCTATGATGCCTTTTTTGCTCTCTTATATGGCCCTTTGAAAAGGAATGCAGGCCAAGCCAAGCCTCATGAAGGAAATCTACCAACAAAAGATGCATTCCTCACTTTTGGGAGGTGCTGTGAGACGAGTAAGAAGGGCTGAAGGGGTGATTGGGTTGTTGAGTTTGCACCCCCAGGGCAAAGAGTGGGAAAGGCTCGCTACAGCAAGCGTCTTTCAAATATTTCACTTTTTAGGGCAGAGTGTTTACATTTAATAATCATGAACAAGCAGCAATAACAAAGTATACAGTAACAGACGACAGATGACTGCCCTGCGCCTATCAATATATCCCAATGACAAAGTCAAAGCTTTAACTGATCTGCTTAGCTATTAGTGGCTCACACCTCCCAATGATTATCATCTCTGCGTGAAACAAAACAGCTTCTGAATTGGGGTGAAAGATAGATCTAATGTGCCAAAGGAAGTCAACATAGAAATTCAGTTTCCTGATCTCAGAGAAAGGAGCATCGACAGCCCAATGGGTTAATGCACCTACTGCAGCCTCCAATGTGTAGCCTGCAGGAGACACATTCAGTTGCTGGGGAGATGCTGATATCGGTTTGCTTGCTATGCAGGGGTTTGTGGTCACCTCACAGCACCTCGAGAAGGTTTCCTGTTTGAGTCCCAGTGGAATTATCTTCAAAAACATGACCAGTAGATTACACGTTTTCCCCTCGTTTTTTCCAGTCTGTTGAGGCCAGAGAGACGAGCTTTTGTATGGGTGTGTTACCAAGGCCAGAGTGCAGAAAACAAAGGCACAAGTGTTAGTAGGAATGCCTGTAATGAAGGGGAATTAGCTGTTGGCTGATTGCACAGGGCAATGCATACCCATTTTCAATAACAAAACATTTTTTAAAAAAATAATATGAACAGGAGATTCGGGACATTGGATTAGAACTCAGGTCTCCAGCATTCCAAGACCAAACACTTACCACTTGAGCCGCTGGTGGCTGTGCCTCTGAGAGTAGCTTTTGGGCTTATACATCTTTCTTCTGCATGCCCCTGTGAGCATACCCAATCGCATTGTGAAACATGCTCACTGAAGCCAACTAGGATAGAACATCTGAGCCCCCCTCCCCCCTCCCCTCCTCTCCCCTGCCCCCCCCCCACCGCTCCAGCAAATACCAGCTGACTGCAGTGGCCTAGACGTTAAGTGCTTGTGTTACAGCACTGGGGGCCTGGGTTCGAGTCTTGCTTTCAGCACATAAATGGAATAGTTGGGTAATCGCCTTGTATAGTTGCCTTACCCCCACTCCTTCTAAAAGGTTCAGTGGTTATCAAAAGAGTTCCCTGGTAAAGGGAGGGTTACAGAGAGGCAGGACTGTGGAAGTGAGGAAGTGCAGGGTAAAGGAGGCAGGGGTGGGGCAGGCTAAAGGGGGAGGTAGGACCAGATGAATGGGTGTCTGTGGAGAGGAGGAGTGGCGAGTTGAGTGGGGGTAGGTCTAGAGGGGCATGGCATAGGTGCCCTGGTAAAGTGAAGGTGGAAGGAAGAAAGCAGAGAGGCAGGACTGTGGAGGAGAGGAGGTGGGGCAGGCTAAAGGGGGAGGTAGGGCTGGATGAAACAAAAATGTCCATTCCACCCTCCACTGGGAACCCTTTTTCCCTCCTCACCACATTAGGACCCTCTTTTACACAACCCACCCTCCACAACAACTCAGGGCCTTCTTCCCCCATGGAACCATCCCCAGAGCCGACTTATTCCCTGCCCCACTTTATCCTACATCCCCCTGCCCCTCTCGACCTATCCCCACTCAACCAGCACCTCCTCCTCTCCACAGAGACCCATTCATCCAGCCCTACCTCCCTCTTTAGCCTGCCCCGCCTCCTCCTGTACTTCCTCCCCTCCACAGTCCCACCTCTCTGCTTTTTTCCACCCTCCTTTTACCAGGGAACTCATTACATAACCACTGAACCTATTAGAAGGAGCACAGAAACCACTACTGTACAAGGAGATTACACCATTCATGTGCCGAAAGCATGACTCAAACCCAGGCCCCCAGCACTGTAACGCAACCACTTAACCTCTAGGCCACTGCAGTTAGCTGGTATTTGATGGAGCGGGGGCCAGATGTTCTATCCTCCTTGGCTTCAGTGAACATGTTTCACAATGCAAACGGGTATGCTCACAGGGGCATGCTGGAGAAAGATATATAAGCCCAAAAGCAACTCTTAGAAGCACAGCCTCCAGTGGCCCAACTGGTAAGTGCTTGGTCTTGGAATGCTGGTGATCTGAGTTCTAATCCTATCTCCAGGGGATTTTTTTTAAATTGTTTTTACTGAAAATGGGTATGCATTGCCCTGCGCGATCAGCCAACAGCTAATGCCCCTTCAATGTATGCATTCCCACTAACAGTTGTGCCTTTGTTTTGTGCACTCTGGCTTTGGTAACACCAATACAAAAGCTTATCTTTCTGGCCCCAACTGACTGGAAAAAAAACGGGGGGAATAGGTGTAATCTACGGGTCATGATTGATACACTAATTGCACTGGGACTCAAACAGGACACCTTCTCGAGGTGCTGTGAAGTGACCACCGCCCCCTGCATAGCAAGCAAACCTGTATCAGCATCTCACTAGCAACTGACTGTGTCGCCAGCAGGCTACACATAGGAGGCTGCAGTAGGTGCATTAACCCATTGCGCTGTCGACCCTCCTTCCTCTAAGAGCAGGAAACTGAATTTCCATGTTGCCTTCCTTTGGCACATTAGATCTATCTTTCACCCCAATTCAGAGGATGTTTTGTTTCACGGGGAGATGATAATCATTGTCAGGTGTGAGCCACTAATAGCTAAACAGGTCAGTTAAATCTTTGACTTTATTATTGGGATGTATTGATATGCGCAGGGCAGTCTTCTGTCCCCTGCTACTGTATGCTTTGTTATTGCTGCTTATTCATGATTTTTTTTTAAACTTCTTTTTATTCATTTAACATGGCAGTAAAAAAAGACAGGCGAACATCGCCAGGCAGGTACAATGCAAGTACAATAAATATACAGTGCAGGTAAACAGGAGTTACATCGGAGATGAACACAGCCATTGGGCACTTTTATAACATAAACAACAAAAAGTCCGGAAGCTATGGTGGGGGCGAGAGCCCGGGTCGGTGGGGAGAGGTGGCTAGCGGAGATGTGGCCGGTGTCATATTCAGATCTGACATATAAGATCGGAATCTGAGCCAGATATTCCTGGGCCTAGAGTGGGTAGGTTGTAGGTGAGACCAGGCTTCCTCCGAGTCCGAGGCCCACGTGACCGCTCTTAGCCATTGGGCGTGCGTGGGAGGCAAGGGGCGAAGCCAACACAGTAGGATGGATCGAACAGCAAGAAGCATGCAGAGGCCCGCTAGTTTTTTGGAGTTCCGGGAGAGGCCCGGGAGGTCGTGAAAGAGGCATACCACTGGGGAGGGACTGATGGGGTGGTCGAGCATAGCCGACACCGTCGAGCAGACTGCCTCCCAAAACTGTGAAAGGCGGGGGCAGGACCAAATCATATGAATGTAATCAGCCGCATCAAGGCCGCACCTAGGGCAGCTAGAGGGGTGGTCACTGGACATGCGGTGCAATCTGATCGGGGTTTAGTGGAACCTATGTAGGATTTTAAACTGTATCAGTTTAAAGCGGGAGTTGAAAGACACCCGGTGTATGCGATCACACAAGTGCGCCCAGCGCTCGCTTATTCATGATTTTTAAATGTAAACACTCTGCTCTAAAAAGTGAAAGATTTGAAAGACTCTTGATGTAGCAAGCCTGTCCCATTCATGCCCTGGGGGTGAGAGGGCTGCTTTCTGCCTTCAACTTCCTCAATTTTGGAGTGGCTGGCTCCACAGCTGAACACCAGGGCCTAAACCTGGAGGGAAACGGGCAGAGGTCTGCGCCCTGCGTCCTCCACGCGTCCCTAACGCTCCCAAACGCGACCACAGCCCTTACGGGCACAGCCCTATGTCCTATGCAGCCCCTCTGGTGCAGCCACCCACACAGCTTAGGGTTAGGATCTGTGCTCTTCGACATCGACCTGGCCACCTAGGCCCCAGAAAGTGTCACAGCCTGCTTTGTAAACCTTAGTGACGGTGGCCTAGGTGAAGATGATCTTGCTGGAATAATTATGCCTTTTTCCTCCCAGAAGCCACCGGGGAGCATAGTAAAATGAAGGGGTGTGCCTGCTCAGCTGCCCTCTGTTTACCCTCTCACTAAGTGACATTAGTTCTGGGCTCTCCAGGCAAATGTATCCATTCAGGAGAGAGCTAGGACTAGGACGTCTGTTTCTGCAGGCACAGTGGGGAAGACTCAGAGAGCTGCATGCCTGAGACATCTTTCCTTGTCCCACGCTCATTGTTGGGTTCCCTAACTTCTAACTCTCTGCTAGGCTCTGTGCCCTGTGTCTTTTACTGCCAACCTCCCTGACCCCTCGCCTTCCACCTACTTGCCACTCTATGATGCCTTTTTTGCTCTCTTATATGGCCCTTTGAAAAGGAATGCAGGCCAAGCCAAGCCTCATGAAGGAAATCTACCAACAAAAGATGCATTCCTCACTTTTGGGAGGTGCTGTGAGACGAGTAAGAAGGGCTGAAGGGGTGATTGGGTTGTTGAGTTTGCACCCCCAGGGCAAAGAGTGGGAAAGGCTCGCTACAGCAAGCGTCTTTCAAATATTTCACTTTTTAGGGCAGAGTGTTTACATTTAATAATCATGAACAAGCAGCAATAACAAAGTATACAGTAACAGACGACAGATGACTGCCCTGCGCCTATCAATATATCCCAATGACAAAGTCAAAGCTTTAACTGATCTGCTTAGCTATTAGTGGCTCACACCTCCCAATGATTATCATCTCTGCGTGAAACAAAACAGCTTCTGAATTGGGGTGAAAGATAGATCTAATGTGCCAAAGGAAGTCAACATAGAAATTCAGTTTCCTGATCTCAGAGAAAGGAGCATCGACAGCCCAATGGGTTAATGCACCTACTGCAGCCTCCGATGTGTAGCCTGCAGGAGACACATTCAGTTGCTGGGGAGATGCTGATATCGGTTTGCTTGCTATGCAGGGGTTTGTGGTCACCTCACAGCACCTCGAGAAGGTTTCCTGTTTGAGTCCCAGTGGAATTATCTTCAAAAACATGACCAGTAGATTACACGTTTTCCCCTCGTTTTTTCCAGTCTGTTGAGGCCAGAGAGACGAGCTTTTGTATGGGTGTGTTACCAAGGGCAGAGTGCAGAAAACAAAGGCACAAGTGTTAGTAGGAATGCCTGTAATGAAGGGGAATTAGCTGTTGGCTGATTGCACAGGGCAATGCATACCCATTTTCAATAACAAAACATTTTTTTAAAAAATAATATGAACAGGAGATTCGGGACATTGGATTAGAACTCAGGTCTCCAGCATTCCAAGACCAAACACTTACCACTTGAGCCGCTGGTGGCTGTGCCTCTGAGAGTAGCTTTTGGGCTTATACATCTTTCTTCTGCATGCCCCTGTGAGCATACCCAATCGCATTGTGAAACATGCTCACTGAAGCCAACTAGGATAGAACATCTGAGCCCCCCTCCCCCCCTCTCCCCTGCCCCCCCCCCCACCGCTCCAGCAAATACCAGCTGACTGCAGTGGCCTAGACGTTAAGTGCTTGTGTTACAGCACTGGGGGCCTGGGTTCGAGTCTTGCTTTCAGCACATAAATGGAATAGTTGGGTAATCGCCTTGTATAGTTGCCTTACCCCCACTCCTTCTAAAAGGTTCAGTGGTTATCAAAAGAGTTCCCTGGTAAAGGGAGGGTTACAGAGAGGCAGGACTGTGGAAGTGAGGAAGTGCAGGGTAAAGGAGGCAGGGGTGGGGCAGGCTAAAGGGGGAGGTAGGACCAGATGAATGGGTGTCTGTGGAGAGGAGGAGTGGCGAGGTGAGTGGGGGTAGGTCTAGAGGGGCATGGCATAGGTGCCCTGGTAAAGTGAAGGTGGAAGGAAGAAAGCAGAGAGGCAGGACTGTGGAGGAGAGGAGGTGGGGCAGGCTAAAGGGGGAGGTAGGGCTGGATGAAACAAAAATGTCCATTCCACCCTCCACTGGGAACCCTTTTTCCCTCCTCACCACATTAGGACCCTCTTTTACACAACCCACCCTCCACAACAACTCAGGGCCTTCTTCCCCCATGGAACCATCCCCAGAGCCGACTTATTCCCTGCCCCACTTTATCCTACATCCCCCTGCCCCTCTCGACCTATCCCCACTCAACCAGCACCTCCTCCTCTCCACAGAGACCCATTCATCCAGCCCTACCTCCCTCTTTAGCCTGCCCCGCCTCCTCCTGTACTTCCTCCCCTCCACAGTCCCACCTCTCTGCTTTTTTCCACCCTCCTTTTACCAGGGAACTCATTACATAACCACTGAACCTATTAGAAGGAGCACAGAAACCACTACTGTACAAGGAGATTACACCATTCATGTGCCGAAAGCATGACTCAAACCCAGGCCCCCAGCACTGTAACGCAACCACTTAACCTCTAGGCCACTGCAGTTAGGTGGTATTTGATGGAGCGGGGGCCAGATGTTCTATCCTCCTTGGCTTCAGTGAACATGTTTCACAATGCAAACGGGTATGCTCACAGGGGCATGCTGGAGAAAGATATATAAGCCCAAAAGCAACTCTTAGAAGCACAGCCTCCAGTGGCCCAACTGGTAAGTGCGTAGTCTTGGAATGCTGGTGATCTGAGTTCTAATCCTATCTCCAGGGGATTTTTTTTTAATTGTTTTTACTGAAAATGGGTATGCATTGCCCTGCGCGATCAGCCAACAGCTAATGCCCCTTCAATGTATGCATTCCCACTAACAGTTGTGCCTTTGTTTTGTGCACTCTGGCTTTGGTAACACCAATACAAAAGCTTATCTTTCTGGCCCCAACTGACTGGAAAAAAAACGGGGGGAATAGGTGTAATCTACGGGTCATGATTGATACACTAATTGCACTGGGACTCAAACAGGACACCTTCTCGAGGTGCTGTGAAGTGACCACCGCCCCCTGCATAGCAAGCAAACCTGTATCAGCATCTCACTAGCAACTGACTGTGTCGCCAGCAGGCTACACATAGGAGGCTGCAGTAGGTGCATTAACCCATTGCGCTGTCGACCCTCCTTCCTCTAAGAGCAGGAAACTGAATTTCCATGTTGCCTTCCTTTGGCACATTAGATCTATCTTTCACCCCAATTCAGAGGATGTTTTGTTTCACGGGGAGATGATAATCATTGTCAGGTGTGAGCCACTAATAGCTAAACAGGTCAGTTAAATCTTTGACTTTATTATTGGGATGTATTGATATGCGCAGGGCAGTCTTCTGTCCCCTGCTACTGTATGCTTTGTTATTGCTGCTTATTCATGATTTTTTTTTTTAAACTTCTTTTTATTCATTTAACATGGCAGTAAAAAAAGACAGGCGAACATCGCCAGGCAGGTACAATGCAAGTACAATAAATATACAGTGCAGGTAAACAGGAGTTACATCGGAGATGAACACAGCCATTGGGCACTTTTATAACATAAACAACAAAAAGTCCGGAAGCTATGGTGGGGGCGAGAGCCCGGGTCGGTGGGGAGAGGTGGCTAGCGGAGATGTGGCCGGTGTCATATTCAGATCTGACATATAAGATCGGAATCTGAGCCAGATATTCCTGGGCCTAGAGTGGGTAGGTTGTAGGTGAGACCAGGCTTCCTCCGAGTCCGAGGCCCACGTGACCGCTCTTAGCCATTGGGCGTGCGTGGGAGGCAAGGGGCGAAGCCAACACAGTAGGATGGATCGAACAGCAAGAAGCATGCAGAGGCCCGCTAGTTTTTTGGAGTTCCGGGAGAGGCCCGGGAGGTCGTGAAAGAGGCATACCACTGGGGAGGGACTGATGGGGTGGTCGAGCATAGCCGACACCGTCGAGCAGACTGCCTCCCAAAACTGTGAAAGGCGGGGGCAGGACCAAATCATATGAATGTAATCAGCCGCATCAAGGCCGCACCTAGGGCAGCTAGAGGGGTGGTCACTGGACATGCGGTGCAATCTGATCGGGGTTTAGTGGAACCTATGTAGGATTTTAAACTGTATCAGTTTAAAGCGGGAGTTGAAAGACACCCGGTGTATGCGATCACACAAGTGCGCCCAGCGCTCGCTTATTCATGATTTTTAAATGTAAACACTCTGCTCTAAAAAGTGAAAGATTTGAAAGACTCTTGATGTAGCAAGCCTGTCCCATTCTTGCCCTGGGGGTGAGAGGGCTGCTTTCTGCCTTCAACTTCCTCAATTTTGGAGTGGCTGGCTCCACAGCTGAACACCAGGGCCTAAACCTGGAGGGAAACGGGCAGAGGTCTGCGCCCTGCGTCCTCCACGCGTCCCTAACGCTCCCAAACGCGACCACAGCCCTTACGGGCACAGCCCTATGTCCTATGCAGCCCCTTTGGTGCAGCCACCCACACAGCTTAGGGTTAGGATCTGTGCTCTTCGACATCGACCTGGCCACCTAGGCCCCAGAAAGTGTCACAGCCTGCTTTGTAAACCTTAGTGACGGTGGCCTAGGTGAAGATGATCTTGCTGGAATAATGATGCCTTTTTCCTCCCAGAAGCCACCGGGGAGCATAGTAAAATGAAGGGGTGTGCCTGCTCAGCTGCCCTCTGTTTACCCTCTCACTAAGTGACATTAGTTCTGGGCTCTCCAGGCAAATGTATCCATTCAGGAGAGAGCTAGGACTAGGACGTCTGTTTCTGCAGGCACAGTGGGGAAGACTCAGAGAGCTGCATGCCTGAGACATCTTTCCTTGTCCCACGCTCATTGTTGGGTTCCCTAACTTCTAACTCTCTGCTAGGCTCTGTGCCCTGTGTCTTTTACTGCCAACCTCCCTGACCCCTCGCCTTCCACCTACTTGCCACTCTATGATGCCTTTTTTGCTCTCTTATATGGCCCTTTGAAAAGGAATGCAGGCCAAGCCAAGCCTCATGAAGGAAATCTACCAACAAAAGATGCATTCCTCACTTTTGGGAGGTGCTGTGAGACGAGTAAGAAGGGCTGAAGGGGTGATTGGGTTGTTGAGTTTGCACCCCCAGGGCAAAGAGTGGGAAAGGCTCGCTACAGCAAGCGTCTTTCAAATATTTCACTTTTTAGGGCAGAGTGTTTACATTTAATAATCATGAACAAGCAGCAATAACAAAGTATACAGTAACAGACGACAGATGACTGCCCTGCGCCTATCAATATATCCCAATGACAAAGTCAAAGCTTTAACTGATCTGCTTAGCTATTAGTGGCTCACACCTCCCAATGATTATCATCTCTGCGTGAAACAAAACAGCTTCTGAATTGGGGTGAAAGATAGATCTAATGTGCCAAAGGAAGTCAACATAGAAATTCAGTTTCCTGATCTCAGAGAAAGGAGCATCGACAGCCCAATGGGTTAATGCACCTACTGCAGCCTCCGATGTGTAGCCTGCAGGAGACACATTCAGTTGCTGGGGAGATGCTGATATCGGTTTGCTTGCTATGCAGGGGTTTGTGGTCACCTCACAGCACCTCGAGAAGGTTTCCTGTTTGAGTCCCAGTGGAATTATCTTCAAAAACATGACCAGTAGATTACACGTTTTCCCCTCGTTTTTTCCAGTCTGTTGAGGCCAGAGAGACGAGCTTTTGTATGGGTGTGTTACCAAGGGCAGAGTGCAGAAAACAAAGGCACAAGTGTTAGTAGGAATGCCTGTAATGAAGGGGAATTAGCTGTTGGCTGATTGCACAGGGCAATGCATACCCATTTTCAATAACAAAACATTTTTTTAAAAAATAATATGAACAGGAGATTCGGGACATTGGATTAGAACTCAGGTCTCCAGCATTCCAAGACCAAACACTTACCACTTGAGCCGCTGGTGGCTGTGCCTCTGAGAGTAGCTTTTGGGCTTATACATCTTTCTTCTGCATGCCCCTGTGAGCATACCCAATCGCATTGTGAAACATGCTCACTGAAGCCAACTAGGATAGAACATCTGAGCCCCCCTCCCCCCCTCTCCCCTGCCCCCCCCCCACCGCTCCAGCAAATACCAGCTGACTGCAGTGGCCTAGACGTTAAGTGCTTGTGTTACAGCACTGGGGGCCTGGGTTCGAGTCTTGCTTTCAGCACATAAATGGAATAGTTGGGTAATCGCCTTGTATAGTTGCCTTACCCCCACTCCTTCTAAAAGGTTCAGTGGTTATCAAAAGAGTTCCCTGGTAAAGGGAGGGTTACAGAGAGGCAGGACTGTGGAAGTGAGGAAGTGCAGGGTAAAGGAGGCAGGGGTGGGGCAGGCTAAAGGGGGAGGTAGGACCAGATGAATGGGTGTCTGTGGAGAGGAGGAGTGGCGAGGTGAGTGGGGGTAGGTCTAGAGGGGCATGGCATAGGTGCCCTGGTAAAGTGAAGGTGGAAGGAAGAAAGCAGAGAGGCAGGACTGTGGAGGAGAGGAGGTGGGGCAGGCTAAAGGGGGAGGTAGGGCTGGATGAAACAAAAATGTCCATTCCACCCTCCACTGGGAACCCTTTTTCCCTCCTCACCACATTAGGACCCTCTTTTACACAACCCACCGTCCACAACAACTCAGGGCCTTCTTCCCCCATGGAACCATCCCCAGAGCCGACTTATTCCCTGCCCCACTTTATCCTACACCCCCCTGCCCCTCTCGACCTATCCCCACTCAACCAGCACCTCCTCCTCTCCACAGAGACCCATTCATCCAGCCCTACCTCCCTCTTTAGCCTGCCCCGCCTCCTCCTGTACTTCCTCCCCTCCACAGTCCCACCTCTCTGCTTTTTTCCACCCTCCTTTTACCAGGGAACTCATTACATAACCACTGAACCTATTAGAAGGAGCACAGAAACCACTACTGTACAAGGAGATTACACCATTCATGTGCCGAAAGCATGACTCAAACCCAGGCCCCCAGCACTGTAACGCAACCACTTAACCTCTAGGCCACTGCAGTTAGCTGGTATTTGATGGAGCGGGGGCCAGATGTTCTATCCTCCTTGGCTTCAGTGAACATGTTTCACAATGCAAACGGGTATGCTCACAGGGGCATGCTGGAGAAAGATATATAAGCCCAAAAGCAACTCTTAGAAGCACAGCCTCCAGTGGCCCAACTGGTAAGTGCTTGGTCTTGGAATGCTGGTGATCTGAGTTCTAATCCTATCTCCAGGGGATTTTTTTTTAATTGTTTTTACTGAAAATGGGTATGCATTGCCCTGCGCGATCAGCCAACAGCTAATGCCCCTTCAATGTATGCATTCCCACTAACAGTTGTGCCTTTGTTTTGTGCACTCTGGCTTTGGTAACACCAATACAAAAGCTTATCTTTCTGGCCCCAACTGACTGGAAAAAAAACGGGGGGAATAGGTGTAATCTACGGGTCATGATTGATACACTAATTGCACTGGGACTCAAACAGGACACCTTCTCGAGGTGCTGTGAAGTGACCACCGCCCCCTGCATAGCAAGCAAACCTGTATCAGCATCTCACTAGCAACTGACTGTGTCGCCAGCAGGCTACACATAGGAGGCTGCAGTAGGTGCATTAACCCATTGCGCTGTCGACCCTCCTTCCTCTAAGAGCAGGAAACTGAATTTCCATGTTGCCTTCCTTTGGCACATTAGATCTATCTTTCACCCCAATTCAGAGGATGTTTTGTTTCACGGGGAGATGATAATCATTGTCAGGTGTGAGCCACTAATAGCTAAACAGGTCAGTTAAATCTTTGACTTTATTATTGGGATGTATTGATATGCGCAGGGCAGTCTTCTGTCCCCTGCTACTGTATGCTTTGTTATTGCTGCTTATTCATGATTTTTTTTTTTAAACTTCTTTTTATTCATTTAACATGGCAGCAAAAAAAAACAGGCGAACATCGCCAGGCAGGTACAATGCAAGTACAATAAATATACAGTGCAGGTAAACAGGAGTTACATCGGAGATGAACACAGCCATTGGGCACTTTTATAACATAAACAACAAAAAGTCCGGAAGCTATGGTGGGGGCGAGAGCCCGGGTCGGTGGGGAGAGGTGGCTAGCGGAGATGTGGCCGGTGTCATATTCAGATCTGACATATAAGATCGGAATCTGAGCCAGATATTCCTGGGCCTAGAGTGGGTAGGTTGTAGGTGAGACCAGGCTTCCTCCGAGTCCGAGGCCCACGTGACCGCTCTTAGCCATTGGGCGTGTGTGGGAGGCAAGGGGCGAAGCCAACACAGTAGGATGGATCGAACAGCAAGAAGCATGCAGAGGCCCGCTAGTTTTTTGGAGTTCCGGGAGAGGCCCGGGAGGTCGTGAAAGAGGCATACCACTGGGGAGGGACTGATGGGGTGGTCGAGCATAGCCGACACCGTCGAGCAGACTGCCTCCCAAAACTGTGAAAGGCGGGGGCAGGACCAAATCATATGAATGTAATCAGCCGCATCAAGGCCGCACCTAGGGCAGCTAGAGGGGTGGTCACTGGACATGCGGTGCAATCTGATCGGGGTGTAGTGGAACCTATGTAGGATTTTAAACTGTATCAGTTTAAAGCGGGAGTTGAAAGACACCCGGTGTATGCGATCACACAAGTGCGCCCAGCGCTCGCTTATTCATGATTTTTAAATGTAAACACTCTGCTCTAAAAAGTGAAAGATTTGAAAGACTCTTGATGTAGCAAGCCTGTCCCATTCTTGCCCTGGGGGTGAGAGGGCTGCTTTCTGCCTTCAACTTCCTCAATTTTGGAGTGGCTGGCTCCACAGCTGAACACCAGGGCCTAAACCTGGAGGGAAACGGGCAGAGGTCTGCGCCCTGCGTCCTCCACGCGTCCCTAACGCTCCCAAACGCGACCACAGCCCTTACGGGCACAGCCCTATGTCCTATGCAGCCCCTCTGGTGCAGCCACCCACACAGCTTAGGGTTAGGATCTGTGCTCTTCGACATCGACCTGGCCACCTAGGCCCCAGAAAGTGCCACAGCCTGCTTTGTAAACCTTAGTGACGGTGGCCTAGGTGAAGATGATCTTGCTGGAATAATGATGCCTTTTTCCTCCCAGAAGCCACCGGGGAGCATAGTAAAATGAAGGGGTGTGCCTGCTCAGCTGCCCTCTGTTTACCCTCTCACTAAGTGACATTAGTTCTGGGCTCTCCAGGCAAATGTATCCATTCAGGAGAGAGCTAGGAATAGGACGTCTGTTTCTGCAGGCACAGTGGGGAAGACTCAGAGAGCTGCATGCCTGAGACATCTTTCCTTGTCCCACGCTCATTGTTGGGTTCCCTAACTTCTAACTCTCTGCCAGGCTCTGTGCCCTGTGTCTTTTACTGCCAACCTCCCTGACCCCTCGCCTTCCACCTACTTGCCACTCTATGATGCCTTTTTTGCTCTCTTATATGGCCCTTTGAAAAGGAATGCAGGCCAAGCCAAGCCTCATGAAGGAAATCTACCAACAAAAGATGCATTCCTCACTTTTGGGAGGTGCTGTGAGACGAGTAAGAAGGGCTGAAGGGGTGATTGGGTTGTTGAGTTTGCACCCCCAGGGCAAAGAGTGGGAAAGGCTCGCTACAGCAAGCGTCTTTCAAATATTTCACTTTTTAGGGCAGAGTGTTTACATTTAATAATCATGAACAAGCAGCAATAACAAAGTATACAGTAACAGACGACAGATGACTGCCCTGCGCCTATCAATATATCCCAATGACAAAGTCAAAGCTTTAACTGATCTGCTTAGCTATTAGTGGCTCACACCTCCCAATGATTATCATCTCTGCGTGAAACAAAACAGCTTCTGAATTGGGGTGAAAGATAGATCTAATGTGCCAAAGGAAGTCAACATAGAAATTCAGTTTCCTGATCTCAGAGAAAGGAGCATCGACAGCCCAATGGGTTAATGCACCTACTGCATCCTCCGATGTGTAGCCTGCAGGAGACACATTCAGTTGCTGGGGAGATGCTGATATCGGTTTCCTTGCTATGCAGGGGGTTGTGGTCACCTCACAGCACCTCGAGAAGGTTTCCTGTTTGAGTCCCAGTGGAATTATCTTCAAAAACATGACCAGTAGATTACACGTTTTCCCCTCTTTTTTTCCAGTCTGTTGAGGCCAGAGAGACGAGCTTTTGTATGGGTGTGTTACCAAGGCCAGAGTGCAGAAAACAAAGGCACAAGTGTTAGTAGGAATGCCTGTAATGAAGGGGAATTAGCTGTTGGCTGATTGCACAGGGCAATGCATACCCATTTTCAATAACAAAACATGTTTTTAAAAAATAATATGAACAGGAGATTCGGGACATTGGATTAGAACTCAGGTCTCCAGCATTCCAAGACCAAACACTTACCACTTGAGCCGCTGGTGGATGCGCCTCTGAGAGTAGCTTTTGGGCTTATACATCTTTCTTCTGCATGCCCCTGTGAGCATACCCAATCGCATTGTGAAACATGCTCACTGAAGCCAACTAGGATAGAACATCTAAGCCCCCCTTCCCCCTCCCCTCCTCTCCCCTGCCCCCCCCCCACCGCTCCAGCAAATACCAGCTGACTGCAGTGGCCTAGACGTTAAGTGCTTGTGTTACAGCACTGGGGGCCTGGGTTCGAGTCTTGCTTTCAGCACATAAATGGAATAGTTGGGTAATCGCCTTGTATAGTTGCCTTACCCCCACTCCTTCTAAAAGGTTCAGTGGTTATCAAAAGAGTTCCCTGGTAAAGGGAGGGTTACAGAGAGGCAGGACTGTGGAAGTGAAGAAGTGCAGGGGAAAGGAGGCAGGGGTGGGGCAGGCTAAAGGGGGAGGTAGGACCAGATGAATGGGTGTCTGTGGAGAGGAGGAGTGGCGAGGTGAGTGGGGGTAGGTCTAGAGGGGCATGGCATAGGTGCCCTGGTAAAGTGAAGGTGGAAGGAAGAAAGCAGAGAGGCAGGACTGTGGAGGAGAGGAGGTGGGGCAGGCTAAAGGGGGAGGTAGGGCTGGATGAAACAAAAATGTCCATTCCACCCTCCACTGGGAACCCTTTTTCCCTCCTCACCACATTAGGACCCTCTTTTACACAACCCCCCATCCACAACAACTCAGGGCCTTCTTCCCCCATGGAACCATCCCCAGAGCCGACTTATTCCCTGCCCCACTTTATCCTACACCCCCCTGCCCCTCTCGACCTATACCCACTCAACCAGCACCTCCTCCTCTCCACAGAGACCCATTCATCCAGCCCTACCTCCCTCTTTAGCCTGCCCCGCCTCCTCCTGTACTTCCTCCCCTCCACAGTCCTACCTCTCTGCTTTTTTCCACCCTCCCTTTACCAGGGAACTCATTACATAACCACTGAACCTATTATAAGGAGCACAGATACCACTACTGTACAAGGAGATTACACCATTCATGTGCCGAAAGCAGGACTCAAACCCAGGCCCACAGCACTGTAACGCAACCACTTAACCTCTAGGCCACTGCAGTTAGCTGGTATTTGATGGAGCGGGGGCCAGATGTTCTATCCTCCTTGGCTTCAGTGAACATGTTTCACAATGCAAACGGGTATGCTCACAGGGGCATGCTGGAGAAAGATATATACGCCCAAAAGCAACTCTTAGACGCATAGCCTCCAGTGGCCCAACTGGTAAGTGCTTGGTCTTGGAATGCTGGTGACCTGAGTTCTAATCCTATCTCCAGGGGATTTTTTTTTTAATTGTTTTTACTGAAAATGGGTATGCATTGCCCTGCGCGATCAGCCAACAGCTAATGCCCCTTCAATGTATGCATTCCCACTAACAGTTGTGCCTTTGTTTTGTGCACTCTGGCTTTGGTAACACCAATACAAAAGCTTATCTTTCTGGCCCCAACTGACTGGAAAAAAAACGGGGGGAATAGGTGTAATCTACGGGTCATGATTGATACACTAATTGCACTGGGACTCAAACAGGACACCTTCTCGAGGTGCTGTGAAGTGACCACCGCCCCCTGCATAGCAAGCAAACCTGTATCAGCATCTCACTAGCAACTGACTGTGTCGCCAGCAGGCTACACATAGGAGGCTGCAGTAGGTGCATTAACCCATTGCGCTGTCGACCCTCCTTCCTCTAAGAGCAGGAAACTGAATTTCCATGTTGCCTTCCTTTGGCACATTAGATCTATCTTTCACCCCAATTCAGAGGATGTTTTGTTTCACGGGGAGATGATAATCATTGTCAGGTGTGAGCCACTAATAGCTAAACAGGTCAGTTAAATCTTTGACTTTATCATTGGGGTGTATTGATATGCGCAGGGCAGTCTTCTGTCCCCTGCTACTGTATGCTTTGTTATTGCTGCTTATTCATGATTTTTTTTTTTAAACTTCTTTTTATTCATTTAACATGGCAGCAAAAAAAGACAGGCGAACATCGCCAGGCAGGTACAATGCAAGTACAATAAATATACAGTGTAGGTAAACAGGAGTTACATCGGAGATGAACACAGCCACTGGGCACTTTTATAACATAAACAACAAAAAGTCCGGAAGCTATGGTGGGGCGAGAGCCCGGGTCGGTGGGGAGAGGTGGCTAGCGGAGATGTGGCCGGTGTCATATTCAGATCTGACATATAAGATCGGAATCTGAGCCAGATATTCCTGGGCCTAGAGTGGGTAGGTTGTAGGTGAGACCAGGCTTCCTCCGAGTCCGAGGCCCACGTGACCGCTCTTAGCCATTGGGCGTGCGTGGGAGGCAAGGGGCGAAGCCAACACAGTAGGATGGATCGAACAGCAAGAAGCATGCAGAGGCCCGCTAGTTTTTTGGAGTTCCGGGAGAGGCCCGGGAGGTCGTGAAAGAGGCATACCACTGGGGAGGGACTGATGGGGTGGTCGAGCATAGCCGACACCGTCGAGCAGACTGCCTCCCAAAACTGTGAAAGGCGGGGGCAGGACCAAATCATATGAATGTAATCAGCCGCATCAAGGCCGCACCTAGGGCAGCTAGAGGGGTGGTCACTGGACATGCGGTGCAATCTGATCGGGGTGTAGTGGAACCTATGTAGGATTTTAAACTGTATCAGTTTAAAGCGGGAGTTGAAAGACACCCGGTGTATGCGATCACACAAGTGCGCCCAGCGCTCGCTTATTCATGATTTTTAAATGTAAACACTCTGCTCTAAAAAGTGAAAGATTTGAAAGACTCTTGATGTAGCAAGCCTGTCCCATTCTTGCCCTGGGGGTGAGAGGGCTGCTTTCTGCCTTCAACTTCCTCAATTTTGGAGTGGCTGGCTCCACAGCTGAACACCAGGGCCTAAACCTGGAGGGAAACGGGCAGAGGTCTGCGCCCTGCGTCCTCCACGCATCCCTAACGCTCCCAAACGCGACCACAGCCCTTACGGGCACAGCCCTATGTCCTATGCAGCCCCTCTGGTGCAGCCACCCACACAGCTTAGGGTTAGGATCTGTGCTCTTCCACATCGACCTGGCCACCTAGGCCCCAGAAAGTGTCACAGCCTGCTTTGTAAACCTTAGTGACGGTGGCCTAGGTGAAGATGATCTTGCTGGAATAATGATGCCTTTTTCCTCCCAGAAGCCACCGGGGAGCATAGTAAAATGAAGGGGTGTGCCTGCTCAGCTGCCCTCTGTTTACCCTCTCACTAAGTGACATTAGTTCTGGGCTCTCCAGGCAAATGTATCCATTCAGGAGAGAGCTAGGAATAGGACGTCTGTTTCTGCAGGCACAGTGGGGAAGACTCAGAGAGCTGCATGCCTGAGACATCTTTCCTTGTCCCACGCTCATTGTTGGGTTCCCTAACTTCTAACTCTCTGCCAGGCTCTGTGCCCTGTGTCTTTTACTGCCAACCTCCCTGACCCCTCGCCTTCCACCTACTTGCCACTCTATGATGCCTTTTTTGCTCTCTTATATGGCCCTTTGAAAAGGAATGCAGGCCAAGCCAAGCCTCATGAAGGAAATCTACCAACAAAAGATGCATTCCTCACTTTTGGGAGGTGCTGTGAGACGAGTAAGAAGGGCTGAAGGGGTGATTGGGTTGTTGAGTTTGCACCCCCAGGGCAAAGAGTGGGAAAGGCTCGCTACAGCAAGCGTCTTTCAAATATTTCACTTTTTAGGGCAGAGTGTTTACATTTAATAATCATGAACAAGCAGCAATAACAAAGTATACAGTAACAGACGACAGATGACTGCCCTGCGCATATCAATATATCCCAATGACAAAGTCAAAGCTTTAACTGATCTGCTTAGCTATTAGTGGCTCACACCTCCCAATGATTATCATCTCTGCGTGAAACAAAACAGCTTCTGAATTGGGGTGAAAGATAGATCTAATGTGCCAAAGGAAGTCAACATAGAAATTCAGTTTCCTGATCTCAGAGAAAGGAGCATCGACAGCCCAATGGGTTAATGCACCTACTGCAGCCTCCGATGTGTAGCCTGCAGGAGACACATTCAGTTGCTGGGGAGATGCTGATATCGGTTTGCTTGCTATGCAGGGGTTTGTGGTCACCTCACAGCACCTCGAGAAGGTTTCCTGTTTGAGTCCCAGTGGAATTATCTTCAAAAACATGACCAGTAGATTACACGTTTTCCCCTCGTTTTTTCCAGTCTGTTGAGGCCAGAGAGAGGAGCTTTTGTATGGGTGTGTTACCAAGGGCAGAGTGCAGAAAACAAAGGCACAAGTGTTAGTAGGAATGCCTGTAATGAAGGGGAATTAGCTGTTGGCTGATTGCACAGGGCAATGCATACCCATTTTCAATAACAAAACATTTTTTAAAAGAATAATATGAACAGGAGATTCGGGACATTGGATTAGAACTCAGGTCTCCAGCATTCCAAGACCAAACACTTACCACTTGAGCCGCTGGTGGCTGTGCCTCTGAGAGTAGCTTTTGGGCTTATACATCTTTCTTCTGCATGCCCCTGTGAGCATACCCAATCGCATTGTGAAACATGCTTACTGAAGCCAACTAGGATGGAACATCTGAGCCCCCCTTCCCCCTCCCCTCCTCTCCCCTGCCCCCCCCCCCCCACCGCTCCAGCAAATACCAGCTGACTGCAGTGGCCTAGACGTTAAGTGCTTGTGTTACAGCACTGGGGGCCTGGGTTTGAGTCTTGCTTTCAGCACATAAATGGAATAGTTGGGAAATCGCCTTGTATAGTTGCCTTACCCCCACTCCTTCTAAAAGGTTCAGTGGTTATCAAAAGAGTTCCCTGGTAAAGGGAGGGTTACAGAGAGGCAGGACTGTGGAAGTGAGGAAGTGCAGGGTAAAGGAGGCAGAGGTGGGGCAGGCTAAAGGGGGAGGTAGGACCAGATGAATGGGTGTCTGTGGAGAGGAGGAGTGGCGAGGTGAGTGGGGGTAGGTCTAGAGGGGCATGGCATAGGTGCCCTGGTAAAGTGAAGGTGGAAGGAAGAAAGCAGAGAGGCAGGACTGTGGAGGAGAGGAGGTGGGGCAGGCTAAAGGGGGAGGTAGGGCTGGATGAAACAAAAATGTCCATTCCACCCTCCACTGGGAACCCTTTTTCCCTCCTCACCACATTAGGACCCTCTTTTACACAACCCACCGTCCACAACAACTCAGGGCCTTCTTCCCCCATGGAACCATCCCCAGAGCCGACTTATTCCCTGCCCCACTTTATCCTACATCCCCCTGCCCCTCTCGACTTATCCCCACTCAACCAGCACCTCCTCCTCTCCACAGAGACCCATTCATCAAGCCCTACCTCCCTCTTTAGCCTGCCCCACCTCCTCCTGTACTTCCTCCCCTCCACAGTCCCACCTCTCTGCTTTTTTCCACCCTCCTTTTACCAGGGAACTCATTACATAACCACTGAACCTATTAGAAGGAGCACAGAAACCACTACTGTACAAGGAGATTACACCATTCGTGTGCCGAAAGCAGGACTCATACCCAGGCCCCCAGCACTGTAACGCAACCACTTAACCTCTAGGCCACTGCAGTTAGCTGGTATTTGATGGAGCGGGGGCCAGATGTTCTATCCTCCTTGGCTTCAGTGAACATGTTTCACAATGCAAACGGGTATGCTCACAGGGGCATGCTGGAGAAAGATATATAAGCCCAAAAGCAACTCTTAGAAGCACAGCCTCCAGTGGCCCAACTGGTAAGTGCTTGGTCTTGGAATGCTGGTGATCTGAGTTCTAATCCTATCTCCAGGGGATTTTTTTTTAATTGTTTTTACTGAAAATGGGTATGCATTGCCCTGCGCGATCAGCCAACAGCTAATGCCCCTTCAATGTATGCATTCCCACTAACAGTTGTGCCTTTGTTTTGTGCACTCTGGCTTTGGTAACACCAATACAAAAGCTTATCTTTCTGGCCCCAACTGACTGGAAAAAAAACGGGGGGAATAGGTGTAATCTACGGGTCATGATTGATACACTAATTGCACTGGGACTCAAACAGGACACCTTCTCGAGGTGCTGTGAAGTGACCACCGCCCCCTGCATAGCAAGCAAACCTGTATCAGCATCTCACTAGCAACTGACTGTGTCGCAAGCAGGCTACACATAGGAGGCTGCAGTAGGTGCATTAACCCATAGCGCTGTCGACCCTCCTTCCTCTAAGAGCAGGAAACTGAATTTCCATGTTGCCTTCCTTTGGCACATTAGATCTATCTTTCACCCCAATTCAGAGGATGTTTTGTTTCACGGGGAGATGATAATCATTGTCAGGTGTGAGCCACTAATAGCTAAACAGGTCAGTTAAATCTTTGACTTTATTATTGGGATGTATTGATATGCGCAGGGCAGTCTTCTGTCCCCTGCTACTATATGCTTTGTTATTGCTGCTTATTCATGATTTTTTTTTTTAAACTTCTTTTTATTCATTTAACATGGCAGCAAAAAAAGACAGGCGAACATCGCCAGGCAGGTACAATGCAAGTACAATAAATATACAGTGCAGGTAAACAGGAGTTACATCGGAGATGAACACAGCCATTGGGCACTTTTATAACATAAACAACAAAAAGTCCGGAAGCTATGGTGGGGGCGAGAGCCCGGGTCGGTGGGGAGAGGTGGCTAGCGGAGATGTGGCCGGTGTCATATTCAGATCTGACATATAAGATCGGAATCTGAGCCAGATATTCCTGGGCCTAGAGTGGGTAGGTTGTAGGTGAGACCAGGCTTCCTCCGAGTCCGAGGCCCACGTGAACGCTCTTAGCCATTGGGCGTGCGTGGGAGGCAAGGGGCGAAGCCAACACAGTAGGATGGATCGAACAGCAAGAAGCATGCAGAGGCCCGCTAGTTTTTTGGAGTTCCGGGAGAGGCCCGGGAGGTCGTGAAAGAGGCATACCACTGGGGAGGGACTGATGGGGTGGTCGAGCATAGCCGACACCGTCGAGCAGACTGCCTCCCAAAACTGTGAAAGGCGGGGGCAGGACCAAATCATATGAATGTAATCAGCCGCATCAAGGCCGCACCTAGGGCAGCTAGAGGGGTGGTCACTGGACATGCGGTGCAATCTGATCGGGGTGTAGTGGAACCTATGTAGGATTTTAAACTGTATCAGTTTAAAGCGGGAGTTGAAAGACACCCGGTGTATGCGATCACACAAGTGCGCCCAGCGCTCGCTTATTCATGATTTTTAAATGTAAACACTCTGCTCTAAAAAGTGAAAGATTTGAAAGACTCTTGATGTAGCAAGCCTGTCCCATTCTTGCCCTGGGGGTGAGAGGGCTGCTTTCTGCCTTCAACTTCCTCAATTTTGGAGTGGCTGGCTCCACAGCTGAACACCAGGGCCTAAACCTGGAGGGAAACGGGCAGAGGTCTGCGCCCTGCGTCCTCCACGCGTCCCTAACGCTCCCAAACGCGACCACAGCCCTTACGGGCACAGCCCTATGTCCTATGCAGCCCCTCTGGTGCAGCCACCCACACAGCTTAGGGTTAGGATCTGTGCTCTTCGACATCGACCTGGCCACCTAGGCCCCAGAAAGTGTCACAGCCTGCTTTGTAAACCTTAGTGACGGTGGCCTAGGTGAAGATGATCTTGCTGGAATAATGATGCCTTTTTCCTCCCAGAAGCCACCGGGGAGCATAGTAAAATGAAGGGGTGTGCCTGCTCAGCTGCCCTCTGTTTACCCTCTCACTAAGTGACATTAGTTCTGGGCTCTCCAGGCAAATGTATCCATTCAGGAGAGAGCTAGGAATAGGACGTCTGTTTCTGCAGGCACAGTGGGGAAGATTCAGAGAGCTGCATGCCTGAGACATCTTTCCTTGTCCCACGCTCATTGTTGGGTTCCCTAACTTCTAACTCTCTGCCAGGCTCTGTGCCCTGTGTCTTTTACTGCCAACCTCCCTGACCCCTCGCCTTCCACCTACTTGCCACTCTATGATGCCTTTTTTGCTCTCTTATATGGCCCTTTGAAAAGGAATGCAGGCCAAGCCAAGCCTCATGAAGGAAATCTACCAACAAAAGATGCATTCCTCACTTTTGGGAGGTGCTGTGAGACGAGTAAGAAGGGCTGAAGGGGTGATTGGGTTGTTGAGTTTGCACCCCCAGGGCAAAGAGTGGGAAAGGCTCGCTACAGCAAGCGTCTTTCAAATATTTCACTTTTTAGGGCAGAGTGTTTACATTTAATAATCATGAACAAGCAGCAATAACAAAGTATACAGTAACAGACGACAGATGACTGCCCTGCGCCTATCAATATATCCCAATGACAAAGTCAAAGCTTTAACTGATCTGCTTAGCTATTAGTGGCTCACACCTCCCAATGATTATCATCTCTGCGTGAAACAAAACAGCTTCTGAATTGGGGTGAAAGATAGATCTAATGTGCCAAAGGAAGTCAACATAGAAATTCAGTTTCCTGATCTCAGAGAAAGGAGCATCGACAGCCCAATGGGTTAATGCACCTACTGCAGCCTCCGATGTGTAGCCTGCAGGAGACACATTCAGTTGCTGGGGAGATGCTGATATCGGTTTGCTTGCTATGCAGGGGTTTGTGGTCACCTCACAGCACCTCGAGAAGGTTTCCTGTTTGAGTCCCAGTGGAATTATCTTCAAAACATGACCAGTAGATTACACGTTTTCCCCTCGTTTTTTCCAGTCTGTTGAGGCCAGAGAGACGAGCTTTTGTATGGGTGTGTTACCAAGGCCAGAGTGCAGAAAACAAAGGCACAAGTGTTAGTAGGAATGCCTGTAATGAAGGGGAATTAGCTGTTGGCTGATTGCACAGGGCAATGCATACCCATTTTCAATAACAAAACATGTTTTTAAAAAATAATATGAACAGGAGATTCGGGACATTGGATTAGAACTCAGGTCTCCAGCATTCCAAGACCAAACACTTACCACTTGAGCCGCTGGTGGCTGTGCCTCTGAGAGTAGCTTTTGGGCTTATACATCTTTCTTCTGCATGCCCCTGTGAGCATACCCAATCGCATTGTGAAACATGCTCACTGAAGCCAACTAGGATAGAACATCTGAGCCCCCCTTCCCCCTCCCCTCCTCTCCCCTGCCCCCCCCCCCCACCGCTCCAGCAAATACCAGCTGACTGCAGTGGCCTAGACGTTAAGTGCTTGTGTTACAGCACTGGGGGCCTGGGTTCGAGTCTTGCTTTCAGCACATAAATGGAATAGTTGGGTAATCGCCTTGTATAGTTGCCTTACCCCCACTCCTTCTAAAAGGTTCAGTGGTTATCAAAAGAGTTCCCTGGTAAAGGGAGGGTTACAGAGAGGCAGGACTGTGGAAGTGAGGAAGTGCAGGGGAAAGGAGGCAGGGGTGGGGCAGGCTAAAGGGGGAGGTAGGACCAGATGAATGGGTGTCTGTGGAGAGGAGGAGTGGCGAGGTGAGTGGGGGTAGGTCTAGAGGGGCATGGCATAGGTGCCCTGGTAAAGTGAAGGTGGAAGGAAGAAAGCAGAGAGGCAGGACTGTGGAGGAGAGGAGGTGGGGCAGGCTAAAGGGGGAGGTAGGGCTGGATGAAACAAAAATGTCCATTCCACCCTCCACTGGGAACCCTTTTTCCCTCCTCACCACATTAGGACCCTCTTTTACACAACCCACCATCCACAACAACTCAGGGCCTTCTTCCCCCATGGAACCATCCCCAGAGCCGACTTATTCCCTGCCCCACTTTATCCTACACCCCCCTGCCCCTCTCGACCTATCCCCACTCAACCAGCACCTCCTCCTCTCCACAGAGACCCATTCATCCAGCCCTACCTCCCTCTTTAGCCTGCCCCGCCTCCTCCTGTACTTCCTCCCCTCCACAGTCCTACCTCTCTGCTTTTTTCCACCCTCCCTTTACCAGGGAACTCATTACATAACCACTGAACCTATTAGAAGGAGCACAGATACCACTACTGTACAAGGAGATTACACCATTCATGTGCCGAAAGCAGGACTCAAACCCAGGCCCACAGCACTGTAACGCAACCACTTAACCTCTAGGCCACTGCAGTTAGCTGGTATTTGATGGAGCGGGGGCCAGATGTTCTATCCTCCTTGGCTTCAGTGAACATGTTTCACAATGCAAACGGGTATGCTCACAGGGGCATGCTGGAGAAAGATATATACGCCCAAAAGCAACTCTTAGACGCATAGCCTCCAGTGGCCCAACTGGTAAGTGCTTGGTCTTGGAATGCTGGTGACCTGAGTTCTAATCCTATCTCCTGGGGATTTTTTTTAAATTGTTTTTACTGAAAATGGGTATGCATTGCCCTGCGCGATCAGCCAACAGCTAATGCCCCTTCAATGTATGCATTCCCACTAACAGTTGTGCCTTTGTTTTGTGCACTCTGGCTTTGGTAACACCCATACAAAAGCTTATCTTTCTGGCCCCAACTGACTGGAAAAAAAACGGGGGGAAAAGGTGTAATCTACGGGTCATGATTGATACACTAATTGCACTGGGACTCAAACAGGACACCTTCTCGAGGTGCTGTGAAGTGACCACCGCCCCCTGCATAGCAAGCAAACCTGTATCAGCATCTCACTAGCAACTGACTGTGTCGCCAGCAGGCTACACATAGGAGGCTGTAGTAGGTGCATTAACCCATTGCGCTGTCGACCCTCCTTCCTCTAAGAGCAGGAAACTGAATTTCCATGTTGCCTTCCTTTTGGCACATTAGATCTATCTTTCACCCCAATTCAGAGGATGTTTTGTTTCACGGGGAGATGATAATCATTGTCAGGTGTGAGCCACTAATAGCTAAACAGGTCAGTTAAATCTTTGACTTTATCATTGGGGTGTATTGATATGCGCAGGGCAGTCTTCTGTCCCCTGCTACTGTATGCTTTGTTATTGCTGCTTATTCATGATTTTTTTTTTTAAAACTTCTTTTTATTCATTTAACATGGCAGCAAAAAAAGACAGGCGAACATCGCCAGGCAGGTACAATGCAAGTACAATAAATATACAGTGCAGGTAAACAGGAGTTACATCGGAGATGAACACAGCCACTGGGCACTTTTATAACATAAACAACAAAAAGTCCGGAAGCTATGGTGGGGGCGAGAGCCCGGGTCGGTGGGGAGAGGTGGCTAGCGGAGATGTGGCCGGTGTCATATTCAGATCTGACATATAAGATCGGAATCTGAGCCAGATATTCCTGGGCCTAGAGTGGGTAGGTTGTAGGTGAGACCAGGCTTCCTCCGAGTCCGAGGCCCACGTGACCGCTCTTAGCCATTGGGCGTGCGTGGGAGGCAAGGGGCGAAGCCAACACAGTAGGATGGATCGAACAGCAAGAAGCATGCAGAGGCCCGCTAGTTTTTTGGAGTTCCGGGAGAGGCCCGGGAGGTCGTGAAAGAGGCATACCACTGGGGAGGGACTGATGGGGTGGTCGAACATAGCCGACACCGTCGAGCAGACTGCCTCCCAAAACTGTGAAAGGCGGGGGCAGGACCAAATCATATGAATGTAATCAGCCGCATCAAGGCCGCACCTAGGGCAGCTAGAGGGGTGGTCACTGGACATGCGGTGCAATCTGATCGGGGTGTAGTGGAACCTATGTAGGATTTTAAACTGTATCAGTTTAAAGCGGGAGTTGAAAGACACCCGGTGTATGCGATCACACAAGTGCGCCCAGCGCTCGCTTATTCATGATTTTTAAATGTAAACACTCTGCTCTAAAAAGTGAAAGATTTGAAAGACTCTTGATGTAGCAAGCCTGTCCCATTCTTGCCCTGGGGGTGAGAGGGCTGCTTTCTGCCTTCAACTTCCTCAATTTTGGAGTGGCTGGCTCCACAGCTGAACACCAGGGCCTAAACCTGGAGGGAAACGGGCAGAGGTCTGCGCCCTGCGTCCTCCACGCGTCCCTAACGCTCCCAAACGCGACCACAGCCCTTACGGGCACAGCCCTATGTCCTATGCAGCCCCTCTGGTGCAGCCACCCACACAGCTTAGGGTTAGGATCTGTGCTCTTCCACATCGACCTGGCCACCTAGGCCCCAGAAAGTGTCACAGCCTGCTTTGTAAACCTTAGTGACGGTGGCCTAGGTGAAGATGATCTTGCTGGAATAATGATGCCTTTTTCCTCCCAGAAGCCACCGGGGAGCATAGTAAAATGAAGGGGTGTGCCTGCTCAGCTGCCCTCTGTTTACCCTCTCACTAAGTGACATTAGTTCTGGGCTCTCCAGGCAAATGTATCCATTCAGGAGAGAGCTAGGAATAGGACGTCTGTTTCTGCAGGCACAGTGGGGAAGACTCAGAGAGCTGCATGCCTGAGACATCTTTCCTTGTCCCACGCTCATTGTTGGGTTCCCTAACTTCTAACTCTCTGCCAGGCTCTGTGCCCTGTGTCTTTTACTGCCAACCTCCCTGACCCCTCGCCTTCCACCTACTTGCCACTCTATGATGCCTTTTTTGCTCTCTTATATGGCCCTTTGAAAAGGAATGCAGGCCAAGCCAAGCCTCATGAAGGAAATCTACCAACAAAAGATGCATTCCTCACTTTTGGGAGGTGCTGTGAGACGAGTAAGAAGGGCTGAAGGGGTGATTGGGTTGTTGAGTTTGCACCCCCAGGGCAAAGAGTGGGAAAGGCTCGCTACAGCAAGCGTCTTTCAAATATTTCACTTTTTAGGGCAGAGTGTTTACATTTAATAATCATGAACAAGCAGCAATAACAAAGTATACAGTAACAGACGACAGATGACTGCCCTGCGCATATCAATATATCCCAATGACAAAGTCAAAGCTTTAACTGATCTGCTTAGCTATTAGTGGCTCACACCTCCCAATGATTATCATCTCTGCGTGAAACAAAACAGCTTCTGAATTGGGGTGAAAGATAGATCTAATGTGCCAAAGGAAGTCAACATAGAAATTCAGTTTCCTGATCTCAGAGAAAGGAGCATCGACAGCCCAATGGGTTAATGCACCTACTGCAGCCTCCGATGTGTAGCCTGCAGGAGACACATTCAGTTGCTGGGGAGATGCTGATATCGGTTTGCTTGCTATGCAGGGGTTTGTGGTCACCTCACAGCACCTCGAGAAGGTTTCCTGTTTGAGTCCCACTGGAATTATCTTCAAAAACATGACCAGTAGATTACACGTTTTCCCCTCGTTTTTTCCAGTCTGTTGAGGCCAGAGAGACGAGCTTTTGTATGGGTGTGTTACCAAGGCCAGAGTGCAGAAAACAAAGGCACAAGTGTTAGTAGGAATGCCTGTAATGAAGGGGAATTAGCTGTTGGCTGATTGCACAGGGCAATGCATACCCATTTTCAATAACAAAACATGTTTTTAAAAAATAATATGAACAGGAGATTCGGGACATTGGATTAGAACTCAGGTCTCCAGCATTCCAAGACCAAACACTTACCACTTGAGCCGCTGGTGGCTGCGCCTCTGAGAGTAGCTTTTGGGCTTATACATCTTTCTTCTGCATGCCCCTGTGAGCATACCCAATCGCATTGTGAAACATGCTCACTGAAGCCAACTAGGATAGAACATCTGAGCCCCCCTTCCCCCTCCCCTCCTCTCCCCTGCCCCCCCCCCCCCACCGCTCCAGCAAATACCAGCTGACTGCAGTGGCCTAGACGTTAAGTGCTTGTGTTACAGCACTGGGGGCCTGGGTTCGAGTCTTGCTTTCAGCACATAAATGGAATAGTTGGGTAATCGCCTTGTATAGTTGCCTTACCCCCACTCCTTCTAAAAGGTTCAGTGGTTATCAAAAGAGTTCCCTGGTAAAGGGAGGGTTACAGAGAGGCAGGACTGTGGAAGTGAGGAAGTGCAGGGGAAAGGAGGCAGGGGTGGGGCAGGCTAAAGGGGGAGGTAGGACCAGATGAATGGGTGTCTGTGGAGAGGAGGAGTGGCGAGGTGAGTGGGGGTAGGTCTAGAGGGGCATGGCATAGGTGCCCTGGTAAAGTGAAGGTGGAAGGAAGAAAGCAGAGAGGCAGGACTGTGGAGGAGAGGAGGTGGGACAGGCTAAAGGGGGAGGTAGGGCTGGATGAAACAAAAATGTCCATTCCACCCTCCACTGGGAACCCTTTTTCCCTCCTCACCACATTAGGACCCTCTTTTACACAACCCACCATCCACAACAACTCAGGGCCTTCTTCCCCCATGGAACCATCCCCAGAGCCGACTTATTCCCTGCCCCACTTTATCCTACACCCCCCTGCCCCTCTCGACCTATCCCCACTCAACCAGCACCTCCTCCTCTCCACAGAGACCCATTCATCCAGCCCTACCTCCCTCTTTAGCCTGCCCCGCCTCCTCCTGTACTTCCTCCCCTCCACAGTCCTACCTCTCTGCTTTTTTCCACCCTCCCTTTACCAGGGAACTCATTACATAACCACTGAACCTATTAGAAGGAGCACAGATACCACTACTGTACAAGGAGATTACACCATTCATGTGCCGAAAGCAGGACTCAAACCCAGGCCCACAGCACTGTAACGCAACCACTTAACCTCTAGGCCACTGCAGTTAGCTGGTATTTGATGGAGCGGGGGCCAGATGTTCTATCCTCCTTGGCTTCAGTGAACATGTTTCACAATGCAAACGGGTATGCTCACAGGGGCATGCTGGAGAAAGATATATACGCCCAAAAGCAACTCTTAGACGCATAGCCTCCAGTGGCCCAACTGGTAAGTGCTTGGTCTTGGAATGCTGGTGACCTGAGTTCTAATCCTATCTCCTGGGGATTTTTTTTAAATTGTTTTTACTGAAAATGGGTATGCATTGCCCTGCGCGATCAGCCAACAGCTAATGCCCCTTCAATGTATGCATTCCCACTAACAGTTGTGCCTTTGTTTTGTGCACTCTGGCTTTGGTAACACCCATACAAAAGCTTATCTTTCTGGCCCCAACTGACTGGAAAAAAAACGGGGGGAAAAGGTGTAATCTACGGGTCATGATTGATACACTAATTGCACTGGGACTCAAACAGGACACCTTCTCGAGGTGCTGTGAAGTGACCACCGCCCCCTGCATAGCAAGCAAACCTGTATCAGCATCTCACTAGCAACTGACTGTGTCGCCAGCAGGCTACACATAGGAGGCTGCAGTAGGTGCATTAACCCATTGCGCTGTCGACCCTCCTTCCTCTAAGAGCAGGAAACTGAATTTCCATGTTGCCTTCCTTTGGCACATTAGATCTATCTTTCACCCCAATTCAGAGGATGTTTTGTTTCACGGGGAGATGATAATCATTGTCAGGTGTGAGCCACTAATAGCTAAACAGGTCAGTTAAATCTTTGACTTTATCATTGGGGTGTATTGATATGCGCAGGGCAGTCTTCTGTCCCCTGCTACTGTATGCTTTGTTATTGCTGCTTATTCATGATTATTTTTTTTAAAACTTCTTTTTATTCATTTAACATGGCAGCAAAAAAAGACAGGCGAACATCGCCAGGCAGGTACAATGCAAGTACAATAAATATACAGTGCAGGTAAACAGGAGTTACATCGGAGATGAACACAGCCACTGGGCACTTTTATAACATAAACAACAAAAAGTCCGGAAGCTATGGTGGGGGCGAGAGCCCGGGTCGGTGGGGAGAGGTGGCTAGCGGAGATGTGGCCGGTGTCATATTCAGATCTGACATATAAGATCGGAATCTGAGCCAGATATTCCTGGGCCTAGAGTGGGTAGGTTGTAGGTGAGACCAGGCTTCCTCCGAGTCCGAGGCCCACGTGACCGCTCTTAGCCATTGGGCGTGCGTGGGAGGCAAGGGGCGAAGCCAACACAGTAGGATGGATCGAACAGCAAGAAGCATGCAGAGGCCCGCTAGTTTTTTGGAGTTCCGGGAGAGGCCCGGGAGGTCGTGAAAGAGGCATACCACTGGGGAGGGACTGATGGGGTGGTCGAGCATAGCCGACACCGTCGAGCAGACTGCCTCCCAAAACTGTGAAAGGCGGGGGCAGGACCAAATCATATGAATGTAATCAGCCGCATCAAGGCCGCACCTAGGGCAGCTAGAGGGGTGGTCACTGGACATGCGGTGCAATCTGATCGGGGTGTAGTGGAACCTATGTAGGATTTTAAACTGTATCAGTTTAAAGCGGGAGTTGAAAGACACCCGGTGTATGCGATCACACAAGTGCGCCCAGCGCTCGCTTATTCATGATTTTTAAATGTAAACACTCTGCTCTAAAAAGTGAAAGATTTGAAAGACTCTTGATGTAGCAAGCCTGTCCCATTCTTGCCCTGGGGGTGAGAGGGCTGCTTTCTGCCTTCAACTTCCTCAATTTTGGAGTGGCTGGCTCCACAGCTGAACACCAGGGCCTAAACCTGGAGGGAAACGGGCAGAGGTCTGCGCCCTGCGTCCTCCACGCATCCCTAACGCTCCCAAACGCGACCACAGCCCTTACGGGCACAGCCCTATGTCCTATGCAGCCCCTCTGGTGCAGCCACCCACACAGCTTAGGGTTAGGATCTGTGCTCTTCCACATCGACCTGGCCACCTAGGCCCCAGAAAGTGTCACAGCCTGCTTTGTAAACCTTAGTGACGGTGGCCTAGGTGAAGATGATCTTGCTGGAATAATGATGCCTTTTTCCTCCCAGAAGCCACCGGGGAGCATAGTAAAATGAAGGGGTGTGCCTGCTCAGCTGCCCTCTGTTTACCCTCTCACTAAGTGACATTAGTTCTGGGCTCTCCAGGCAAATGTATCCATTCAGGAGAGAGCTAGGAATAGGACGTCTGTTTCTGCAGGCACAGTGGGGAAGACTCAGAGAGCTGCATGCCTGAGACATCTTTCCTTGTCCCACGCTCATTGTTGGGTTCCCTAACTTCTAACTCTCTGCCAGGCTCTGTGCCCTGTGTCTTTTACTGCCAACCTCCCTGACCCCTCGCCTTCCACCTACTTGCCACTCTATGATGCCTTTTTTGCTCTCTTATATGGCCCTTTGAAAAGGAATGCAGGCCAAGCCAAGCCTCATGAAGGAAATCTACCAACAAAAGATGCATTCCTCACTTTTGGGAGGTGCTGTGAGACGAGTAAGAAGGGCTGAAGGGGTGATTGGGTTGTTGAGTTTGCACCCCCAGGGCAAAGAGTGGGAAAGGCTCGCTACAGCAAGCGTCTTTCAAATATTTCACTTTTTAGGTCAGAGTGTTTACATTTAATAATCATGAACAAGCAGCAATAACAAAGTATACAGTAACAGACGACAGATGACTGCCCTGCGCCTATCAATATATCCCAATGACAAAGTCAAAGCTTTAACTGATCTGCTTAGCTATTAGTGGCTCACACCTCCCAATGATTATCATCTCTGCGTGAAACAAAACAGCTTCTGAATTGGGGTGAAAGATAGATCTAATGTGCCAAAGGAAGTCAACATAGAAATTCAGTTTCCTGATCTCAGAGAAAGGAGCATCGACAGCCCAATGGGTTAATGCACCTACTGCAGCCTCCGATGTGTAGCCTGCAGGAGACACATTCAGTTGCTGGGGAGATGCTGATATCGGTTTGCTTGCTATGCAGGGGTTTGTGGTCACCTCACAGCACCTCGAGAAGGTTTCCTGTTTGAGTCCCAGTGGAATTATCTTCAAAAACATGACCAGTAGATTACACGTTTTCCCCTCGTTTTTTCCAGTCTGTTGAGGCCAGAGAGACGAGCTTTTGTATGGGTGTGTTACCAAGGCCAGAGTGCAGAAAACAAAGGCACAAGTGTTAGTAGGAATGCCTGTAATGAAGGGGAATTAGCTGTTGGCTGATTGCACAGGGCAATGCATACCCATTTTCAATAACAAAACATGTTTTTAAAAAATAATATGAACAGGAGATTCGGGACATTGGATTAGAACTCAGGTCTCCAGCATTCCAAGACCAAACACTTACCACTTGAGCCGCTGGTGGCTGCGCCTCTGAGAGTAGCTTTTGGGCTTATACATCTTTCTTCTGCATGCCCCTGTGAGCATACCCAATCGCATTGTGAAACATGCTCACTGAAGCCAACTAGGATAGAACATCTGAGCCCCTCTTCCCCCTCCCCTCCTCTCCCCTGCCCCCCCCCCCCCACCGCTCCAGCAAATACCAGCTGACTGCAGTGGCCTAGACGTTAAGTGCTTGTGTTACAGCACTGGGGGCCTGGGTTCGAGTCTTGCTTTCAGCACATAAATGGAATAGTTGGGTAATCGCCTTGTATAGTTGCCTTACCCCCACTCCTTCTAAAAGGTTCAGTGGTTATCAAAAGAGTTCCCTGGTAAAGGGAGGGTTACAGAGAGGCAGGACTGTGGAAGTGAGGAAGTGCAGGGGAAAGGAGGCAGGGGTGGGGCAGGCTAAAGGGGGAGGTAGGACCAGATGAATGGGTGTCTGTGGAGAGGAGGAGTGGCGAGGTGAGTGGGGGTAGGTCTAGAGGGGCATGGCATAGGTGCCCTGGTAAAGTGAAGGTGGAAGGAAGAAAGCAGAGAGGCAGGACTGTGGAGGAGAGGAGGTGGGGCAGGCTAAAGGGGGAGGTAGGGCTGGATGAAACAAAAATGTCCATTCCACCCTCCACTGGGAACCCTTTTTCCCTCCTCACCACATTAGGACCCTCTTTTACACAACCCACCATCCACAACAACTCAGGGCCTTCTTCCCCCATGGAACCATCCCCAGAGCCGACTTATTCCCTGCCCCACTTTATCATACACCCCGCTGCCCCTCTCGACCTATCCCCACTAAACCAGCACCTCCTCCTCTCCACAGAGACCCATTCATCCAGCCCTACCTCCCTCTTTAGCCTGCCCCGCCTCCTCCTGTACTTCCTCCCCTCCACAGTCCTACCTCTCTGCTTTTTTCCACCCTCCCTTTACCAGGGAACTCATTACATAACCACTGAACCTATTAGAAGGAGCACAGATACCACTACTGTACAAGGAGATTACACCATTCATGTGCCGAAAGCAGGACTCAAACCCAGGCCCACAGCACTGTAACGCAACCACTTAACCTCTAGGCCACTGCAGTTAGCTGGTATTTGATGGAGCGGGGGCCAGATGTTCTATCCTCCTTGGCTTCAGTGAACATGTTTCACAATGCAAACGGGTATGCTCACAGGGGCATGCTGGAGAAAGATATATACGCCCAAAAGCAACTCTTAGACGCATAGCCTCCAGTGGCCCAACTGGTAAGTGCTTGGTCTTGGAATGCTGGTGACCTGAGTTCTAATCCTATCTCCTGGGGATTTTTTTTAAATTGTTTTTACTGAAAATGGGTATGCATTGCCCTGCGCGATCAGCCAACAGCTAATGCCCCTTCAATGTATGCATTCCCACTAACAGTTGTGCCTTTGTTTTGTGCACTCTGGCTTTGGTAACACCCATACAAAAGCTTATCTTTCTGGCCCCAACTGACTGGAAAAAAAACGGGGGGAAAAGGTGTAATCTACGGGTCATGATTGATACACTAATTGCACTGGGACTCAAACAGGACACCTTCTCGAGGTGCTGTGAAGTGACCACCGCCCCCTGCATAGCAAGCAAACCTGTATCAGCATCTCACTAGCAACTGACTGTGTCGCCAGCAGGCTACACATAGGAGGCTGCAGTAGGTGCATTAACCCATTGCGCTGTCGACCCTCCTTCCTCTAAGAGCAGGAAACTGAATTTCCATGTTGCCTTCCTTTGGCACATTAGATCTATCTTTCACCCCAATTCAGAGGATGTTTTGTTTCACGGGGAGATGATAATCATTGTCAGGTGTGAGCCACTAATAGCTAAACAGGTCAGTTAAATCTTTGACTTTATCATTGGGGTGTATTGATATGCGCAGGGCAGTCTTCTGTCCCCTGCTACTGTATGCTTTGTTATTGCTGCTTATTCATGATTATTTTTTTTAAAACTTCTTTTTATTCATTTAACATGGCAGCAAAAAAAGACAGGCGAACATCGCCAGGCAGGTACAATGCAAGTACAATAAATATACAGTGCAGGTAAACAGGAGTTACATCGGAGATGAACACAGCCACTGGGCACTTTTATAACATAAACAACAAAAAGTCCGGAAGCTATGGTGGGGGCGAGAGCCCGGGTCGGTGGGGAGAGGTGGCTAGCGGAGATGTGGCCGGTGTCATATTCAGATCTGACATATAAGATCGGAATCTGAGCCAGATATTCCTGGGCCTAGAGTGGGTAGGTTGTAGGTGAGACCAGGCTTCCTCCGAGTCCGAGGCCCACGTGACCGCTCTTAGCCATTGGGCGTGCGTGGGAGGCAAGGGGCGAAGCCAACACAGTAGGATGGATCGAACAGCAAGAAGCATGCAGAGGCCCGCTAGTTTTTTGGAGTTCCGGGAGAGGCCCGGGAGGTCGTGAAAGAGGCATACCACTGGGGAGGGACTGATGGGGTGGTCGAGCATAGCCGACACCGTCGAGCAGACTGCCTCCCAAAACTGTGAAAGGCGGGGGCAGGACCAAATCATATGAATGTAATCAGCCGCATCAAGGCCGCACCTAGGGCAGCTAGAGGGGTGGTCACTGGACATGCGGTGCAATCTGATCGGGGTGTAGTGGAACCTATGTAGGATTTTAAACTGTATCAGTTTAAAGCGGGAGTTGAAAGACACCCGGTGTATGCGATCACACAAGTGCGCCCAGCGCTCGCTTATTCATGATTTTTAAATGTAAACACTCTGCTCTAAAAAGTGAAAGATTTGAAAGACTCTTGATGTAGCAAGCCTGTCCCATTCTTGCCCTGGGGGTGAGAGGGCTGCTTTCTGCCTTCAACTTCCTCAATTTTGGAGTGGCTGGCTCCACAGCTGAACACCAGGGCCTAAACCTGGAGGGAAACGGGCAGAGGTCTGCGCCCTGCGTCCTCCACGCATCCCTAACGCTCCCAAACGCGACCACAGCCCTTACGGGCACAGCCCTATGTCCTATGCAGCCCCTCTGGTGCAGCCACCCACACAGCTTAGGGTTAGGATCTGTGCTCTTCCACATCGACCTGGCCACCTAGGCCCCAGAAAGTGTCACAGCCTGCTTTGTAAACCTTAGTGACGGTGGCCTAGGTGAAGATGATCTTGCTGGAATAATGATGCCTTTTTCCTCCCAGAAGCCACCGGGGAGCATAGTAAAATGAAGGGGTGTGCCTGCTCAGCTGCCCTCTGTTTACCCTCTCACTAAGTGACATTAGTTCTGGGCTCTCCAGGCAAATGTATCCATTCAGGAGAGAGCTAGGAATAGGACGTCTGTTTCTGCAGGCACAGTGGGGAAGACTCAGAGAGCTGCATGCCTGAGACATCTTTCCTTGTCCCACGCTCATTGTTGGGTTCCCTAACTTCTAACTCTCTGCCAGGCTCTGTGCCCTGTGTCTTTTACTGCCAACCTCCCTGACCCCTCGCCTTCCACCTACTTGCCACTCTATGATGCCTTTTTTGCTCTCTTATATGGCCCTTTGAAAAGGAATGCAGGCCAAGCCAAGCCTCATGAAGGAAATCTACCAACAAAAGATGCATTCCTCACTTTTGGGAGGTGCTGTGAGACGAGTAAGAAGGGCTGAAGGGGTGATTGGGTTGTTGAGTTTGCACCCCCAGGGCAAAGAGTGGGAAAGGCTCGCTACAGCAAGCGTCTTTCAAATATTTCACTTTTTAGGGCAGAGTGTTTACATTTAATAATCATGAACAAGCAGCAATAACAAAGTATACAGTAACAGACGACAGATGACTGCCCTGCGCCTATCAATATATCCCAATGACAAAGTCAAAGCTTTAACTGATCTGCTTAGCTATTAGTGGCTCACACCTCCCAATGATTATCATCTCTGCGTGAAACAAAACAGCTTCTGAATTGGGGTGAAAGATAGATCTAATGTGCCAAAGGAAGTCAACATAGAAATTCAGTTTCCTGATCTCAGAGAAAGGAGCATCGACAGCCCAATGGGTTAATGCACCTACTGCAGCCTCCGATGTGTAGCCTGCAGGAGACACATTCAGTTGCTGGGGAGATGCTGATATCGGTTTGCTTGCTATGCAGGGGTTTGTGGTCACCTCACAGCACCTCGAGAAGGTTTCCTGTTTGAGTCCCAGTGGAATTATCTTCAAAAACATGACCAGTAGATTACACGTTTTCCCCTCGTTTTTTCCAGTCTGTTGAGGCCAGAGAGACGAGCTTTTGTATGGGTGTGTTACCAAGGCCAGAGTGCAGAAAACAAAGGCACAAGTGTTAGTAGGAATGCCTGTAATGAAGGGGAATTAGCTGTTGGCTGATTGCACAGGGCAATGCATACCCATTTTCAATAACAAAACATGTTTTTAAAAAATAATATGAACAGGAGATTCGGGACATTGGATTAGAACTCAGGTCTCCAGCATTCCAAGACCAAACACTTACCACTTGAGCCGCTGGTGGCTGCGCCTCTGAGAGTAGCTTTTGGGCTTATACATCTTTCTTCTGCATGCCCCTGTGAGCATACCCAATCGCATTGTGAAACATGCTCACTGAAGCCAACTAGGATAGAACATCTGAGCCCCTCTTCCCCCTCCCCTCCTCTCCCCTGCCCCCCCCCCCCCACCGCTCCAGCAAATACCAGCTGACTGCAGTGGCCTAGACGTTAAGTGCTTGTGTTACAGCACTGGGGGCCTGGGTTCGAGTCTTGCTTTCAGCACATAAATGGAATAGTTGGGTAATCGCCTTGTATAGTTGCCTTACCCCCACTCCTTCTAAAAGGTTCAGTGGTTATCAAAAGAGTTCCCTGGTAAAGGGAGGGTTACAGAGAGGCAGGACTGTGGAAGTGAGGAAGTGCAGGGGAAAGGAGGCAGGGGTGGGGCAGGCTAAAGGGGGAGGTAGGACCAGATGAATGGGTGTCTGTGGAGAGGAGGAGTGGCGAGGTGAGTGGGGGTAGGTCTAGAGGGGCATGGCATAGGTGCCCTGGTAAAGTGAAGGTGGAAGGAAGAAAGCAGAGAGGCAGGACTGTGGAGGAGAGGAGGTGGGGCAGGCTAAAGGGGGAGGTAGGGCTGGATGAAACAAAAATGTCCATTCCACCCTCCACTGGGAACCCTTTTTCCCTCCTCACCACATTAGGACCCTCTTTTACACAACCCACCATCCACAACAACTCAGGGCCTTCTTCCCCCATGGAACCATCCCCAGAGCCGACTTATTCCCTGCCCCACTTTATCATACACCCCGCTGCCCCTCTCGACCTATCCCCACTAAACCAGCACCTCCTCCTCTCCACAGAGACCCATTCATCCAGCCCTACCTCCCTCTTTAGCCTGCCCCGCCTCCTCCTGTACTTCCTCCCCTCCACAGTCCTACCTCTCTGCTTTTTTCCACCCTCCCTTTACCAGGGAACTCATTACATAACCACTGAACCTATTAGAAGGAGCACAGATACCACTACTGTACAAGGAGATTACACCATTCATGTGCCGAAAGCAGGACTCAAACCCAGGCCCACAGCACTGTAACGCAACCACTTAACCTCTAGGCCACTGCAGTTAGCTGGTATTTGATGGAGCGGGGGCCAGATGTTCTATCCTCCTTGGCTTCAGTGAACATGTTTCACAATGCAAACGGGTATGCTCACAGGGGCATGCTGGAGAAAGATATATACGCCCAAAAGCAACTCTTAGACGCATAGCCTCCAGTGGCCCAACTGGTAAGTGCTTGGTCTTGGAATGCTGGTGACCTGAGTTCTAATCCTATCTCCTGGGGATTTTTTTTAAATTGTTTTTACTGAAAATGGGTATGCATTGCCCTGCGCGATCAGCCAACAGCTAATGCCCCTTCAATGTATGCATTCCCACTAACAGTTGTGCCTTTGTTTTGTGCACTCTGGCTTTGGTAACACCCATACAAAAGCTTATCTTTCTGGCCCCAACTGACTGGAAAAAAAACGGGGGGAAAAGGTGTAATCTACGGGTCATGATTGATACACTAATTGCACTGGGACTCAAACAGGACACCTTCTCGAGGTGCTGTGAAGTGACCACCGCCCCCTGCATAGCAAGCAAACCTGTATCAGCATCTCACTAGCAACTGACTGTGTCGCCAGCAGGCTACACATAGGAGGCTGCAGTAGGTGCATTAACCCATTGCGCTGTCGACCCTCCTTCCTCTAAGAGCAGGAAACTGAATTTCCATGTTGCCTTCCTTTGGCACATTAGATCTATCTTTCACCCCAATTCAGAGGATGTTTTGTTTCACGGGGAGATGATAATCATTGTCAGGTGTGAGCCACTAATAGCTAAACAGGTCAGTTAAATCTTTGACTTTATCATTGGGGTGTATTGATATGCGCAGGGCAGTCTTATGTCCCCTGCTACTGTATGCTTTGTTATTGCTGCTTATTCATGATTTTTTTTTTTAAAACTTCTTTTTATTCATTTAACATGGCAGCAAAAAAAGACAGGCGAACATCGCCAGGCAGGTACAATGCAAGTACAATAAATATACAGTGCAGGTAAACAGGAGTTACATCGGAGATGAACACAGCCACTGGGCACTTTTATAACATAAACAACAAAAAGTCCGGAAGCTATGGTGGGGGCGAGAGCCCGGGTCGGTGGGGAGAGGTGGCTAGCGGAGATGTGGCCGGTGTCATGTTCAGATCTGACATATAAGATCGGAATCTGAGCCAGATATTCCTGGGCCTAGAGTGGGTAGGTTGTAGGTGAGACCAGGCTTCCTCCGAGTCCGAGGCCCACGTGACCGCTCTTAGCCATTGGGCGTGCGTGGGAGGCAAGGGGCGAAGCCAACACAGTAGGATGGATCGAACAGCAAGAAGCATGCAGAGGCCCGCTAGTTTTTTGGAGTTCCGGGAGAGGCCCGGGAGGTCGTGAAAGAGGCATACCACTGGGGAGGGACTGATGGGGTGGTCGAGCATAGCCGACACCGTCGAGCAGACTGCCTCCCAAAACTGTGAAAGGCGGGGGCAGGACCAAATCATATGAATGTAATCAGCCGCATCAAGGCCGCACCTAGGGCAGCTAGAGGGGTGGTCACTGGACATGCGGTGCAATCTGATCGGGGTGTAGTGGAACCTATGTAGGATTTTAAACTGTATCAGTTTAAAGCGGGAGTTGAAAGACACCCGGTGTATGCGATCACACAAGTGCGCCCAGCGCTCGCTTATTCATGATTTTTAAATGTAAACACTCTGCTCTAAAAAGTGAAAGATTTGAAAGACTCTTGATGTAGCAAGCCTGTCCCATTCTTGCCCTGGGGGTGAGAGGGCTGCTTTCTGCCTTCAACTTCCTCAATTTTGGAGTGGCTGGCTCCACAGCTGAACACCAGGGCCTAAACCTGGAGGGAAACGGGCAGAGGTCTGCGCCCTGCGTCCTCCACGCGTCCCTAACGCTCCCAAACGCGACCACAGCCCTTACGGGCACAGCCCTATGTCCTATGCAGCCCCTCTGGTGCAGCCACCCACACAGCTTAGGGTTAGGATCTGTGCTCTTCCACATCGACCTGGCCACCTAGGCCCCAGAAAGTGTCACAGCCTGCTTTGTAAACCTTAGTGACGGTGGCCTAGGTGAAGATGATCTTGCTGGAATAATGATGCCTTTTTCCTCCCAGAAGCCACCGGGGAGCATAGTAAAATGAAGGGGTGTGCCTGCTCAGCTGCCCTCTGTTTACCCTCTCACTAAGTGACATTAGTTCTGGGCTCTCCAGGCAAATGTATCCATTCAGGAGAGAGCTAGGAATAGGACGTCTGTTTCTGCAGGCACAGTGGGGAAGACTCAGAGAGCTGCATGCCTGAGACATCTTTCCTTGTCCCACGCTCATTGTTGGGTTCCCTAACTTCTAACTCTCTGCCAGGCTCTGTGCCCTGTGTCTTTTACTGCCAACCTCCCTGACCCCTCGCCTTCCACCTACTTGCCACTCTATGATGCCTTTTTTGCTCTCTTATATGGCCCTTTGAAAAGGAATGCAGGCCAAGCCAAGCCTCATGAAGGAAATCTACCAACAAAAGATGCATTCCTCACTTTTGGGAGGTGCTGTGAGACGAGTAAGAAGGGCTGAAGGGGTGATTGGGTTGTTGAGTTTGCACCCCCAGGGCAAAGAGTGGGAAAGGCTCGCTACAGCAAGCGTCTTTCAAATATTTCACTTTTTAGGGCAGAGTGTTTACATTTAATAATCATGAACAAGCAGCAATAACAAAGTATACAGTAACAGACGACAGATGACTGCCCTGCGCATATCAATATATCCCAATGACAAAGTCAAAGCTTTAACTGATCTGCTTAGCTATTAGTGGCTCACACCTCCCAATGATTATCATCTCTGCGTGAAACAAAACAGCTTCTGAATTGGGGTGAAAGATAGATCTAATGTGCCAAAGGAAGTCAACATAGAAATTCAGTTTCCTGATCTCAGAGAAAGGAGCATCGACAGCCCAATGGGTTAATGCACCTACTGCAGCCTCCGATGTGTAGCCTGCAGGAGACACATTCAGTTGCTGGGGAGATGCTGATATCGGTTTGCTTGCTATGCAGGGGTTTGTGGTCACCTCACAGCACCTCGAGAAGGTTTCCTGTTTGAGTCCCAGTGGAATTATCTTCAAAAACATGACCAGTAGATTACACGTTTTCCCCTCGTTTTTTCCAGTCTGTTGAGGCCAGAGAGACGAGCTTTTGTATGGGTGTGTTACCAAGGCCAGAGTGCAGAAAACAAAGGCACAAGTGTTAGTAGGAATGCCTGTAATGAAGGGGAATTAGCTGTTGGATGATTGCACAGGGCAATGCATACCCATTTTCAATAACAAAACATGTTTTTAAAAAATAATATGAACAGGAGATTCGGGACATTGGATTAGAACTCAGGTCTCCAGCATTCCAAGACCAAACACTTACCACTTGAGCCGCTGGTGGCTGCGCCTCTGAGAGTAGCTTTTGGGCTTATACATCTTTCTTCTGCATGCCCCTGTGAGCATACCCAATCGCATTGTGAAACATGCTCACTGAAGCCAACTAGGATAGAACATCTGAGCCCCCCTTCCCCCTCCCCTCCTCTCCCCTGCCCCCCCCCCACCGCTCCAGCAAATACCAGCTGACTGCAGTGGCCTAGACGTTAAGTGCTTGTGTTACAGCACTGGGGGCCTCGGTTCGAGTCTTGCTTTCAGCACATAAATGGAATAGTTGGGTAATCGCCTTGTATAGTTGCCTTACCCCCACTCCTTCTAAAAGGTTCAGTGGTTATCAAAAGAGTTCCCTGGTAAAGGGAGGGTTACAGAGAGGCAGGACTGTGGAAGTGAGGAAGTGCAGGGGAAAGGAGGCAGGGGTGGGGCAGGCTAAAGGGGGAGGTAGGACCAGATGAATGGGTGTCTGTGGAGAGGAGGAGTGGCGAGGTGAGTGGGGGTAGGTCTAGAGGGGCATGGCATAGGTGCCCTGGTAAAGTGAAGGTGGAAGGAAGAAAGCAGAGAGGCAGGACTGTGGAGGAGAGGAGGTGGGGCAGGCTAAAGGGGGAGGTAGGGCTGGATGAAACAAAAATGTCCATTCCACCCTCCACTGGGAACCCTTTTTCCCTCCTCACCACATTAGGACCCTCTTTTACACAACCCACCATCCACAACAACTCAGGGCCTTCTTCCCCCATGGAACCATCCCCAGAGCCGACTTATTCCCTGCCCCACTTTATCCTACACCCCCCTCGACCTATCCCCACTCAACCAGCACCTCCTCCTCTCCACAGAGACCCATTCATCCAGCCCTACCTCCCTCTTTAGCCTGCCCCGCCTCCTCCTGTACTTCCTCCCCTCCACAGTCCTACCTCTCTGCTTTTTTCCACCCTCCTTTTACCAGGGAACTCATTACATAACCACTGAACCTATTAGAAGGAGCACAGATACCACTACTGTACAAGGAGATTACACCATTCATGTGCCGAAAGCAGGACTCAAACCCAGGCCCACAGCACTGTAACGCAACCACTTAACCTCTAGGCCACTGCAGTTAGCTGGTATTTGATGGAGCGGGGGCCAGATGTTCTATCCTCCTTGGCTTCAGTGAACATGTTTCACAATGCAAACGGGTATGCTCACAGGGGCATGCTGGAGAAAGATATATACGCCCAAAAGCAACTCTTAGACGCATAGCCTCCAGTGGCCCAACTGGTAAGTGCTTGGTCTTGGAATGCTGGTGACCTGAGTTCTAATCCTATCTCCTGGGGATTTTTTTTAAATTGTTTTTACTGAAAATGGGTATGCATTGCCCTGCGCGATCAGCCAACAGCTAATGCCCCTTCAATGTATGCATTCCCACTAACAGTTGTGCCTTTGTTTTGTGCACTCTGGCTTTGGTAACACCCATACAAAAGCTTATCTTTCTGGCCCCAACTGACTGGAAAAAAAACGGGGGGAAAAGGTGTAATCTACGGGTCATGATTGATACACTAATTGCACTGGGACTCAAACAGGACACCTTCTTGAGGTGCTGTGAAGTGACCACCGCCCCCTGCATAGCAAGCAAACCTGTATCAGCATCTCACTAGCAACTGACTGTGTCGCCAGCAGGCTACACATAGGAGGCTGCAGTAGGTGCATTAACCCATTGCGCTGTCGACCCTCCTTCCTCTAAGAGCAGGAAACTGAATTTCCATGTTGCCTTCCTTTGGCACATTAGATCTATCTTTCACCCCAATTCAGAGGATGTTTTGTTTCACGGGGAGATGATAATCATTGTCAGGTGTGAGCCACTAATAGCTAAACAGGTCAGTTAAATCTTTGACTTTATCATTGGGGTGTATTGATATGCGCAGGGCAGTCTTCTGTCCCCTGCTACTGTATGCTTTGTTATTGCTGCTTATTCATGATTATTTTTTTTAAAACTTCTTTTTATTCATTTAACATGGCAGCAAAAAAAGACAGGCGAACATCGCCAGGCAGGTACAATGCAAGTACAATAAATATACAGTGCAGGTAAACAGGAGTTACATCGGAGATGAACACAGCCACTGGGCACTTTTATAACATAAACAACAAAAAGTCCGGAAGCTATGGTGGGGGCGAGAGCTCGGGTCGGTGGGGAGAGGTGGCTAGCGGAGATGTGGCCGGTGTCATATTCAGATCTGACATATAAGATCGGAATCTGAGCCAGATATTCCTGGGCCTAGAGTGGGTAGGTTGTAGGTGAGACCAGGCTTCCTCCGAGTCCGAGGCCCACGTGACCGCTCTTAGCCATTGGGCGTGCGTGGGAGGCAAGGGGCGAAGCCAACACAGTAGGATGGATCGAACAGCAAGAAGCATGCAGAGGCCCGCTAGTTTTTTGGAGTTCCGGGAGAGGCCCGGGAGGTCGTGAAAGAGGCATACCACTGGGGAGGGACTGATGGGGTGGTCGAGCATAGCCGACACCGTCGAGCAGACTGCCTCCCAAAACTGTGAAAGGCGGGGGCAGGACCAAATCATATGAATGTAATCAGCCGCATCAAGGCCGCACCTAGGGCAGCTAGAGGGGTGGTCACTGGACATGCGGTGCAATCTGATCGGGGTGTAGTGGAACCTATGTAGGATTTTAAACTGTATCAGTTTAAAGCGGGAGTTGAAAGACACCCGGTGTATGCGATCACACAAGTGCGCCCAGCGCTCGCTTATTCATGATTTTTAAATGTAAACACTCTGCTCTAAAAAGTGAAAGATTTGAAAGACTCTTGATGTAGCAAGCCTGTCCCATTCTTGCCCTGGGGGTGAGAGGGCTGCTTTCTGCCTTCAACTTCCTCAATTTTGGAGTGGCTGGCTCCACAGCTGAACACCAGGGCCTAAACCTGGAGGGAAACGGGCAGAGGTCTGCGCCCTGCGTCCTCCACGCGTCCCTAACGCTCCCAAACGCGACCACAGCCCTTACGGGCACAGCCCTATGTCCTATGCAGCCCCTCTGGTGCAGCCACCCACACAGCTTAGGGTTAGGATCTGTGCTCTTCCACATCGACCTGGCCACCTAGGCCCCAGAAAGTGTCACAGCCTGCTTTGTAAACCTTAGTGACGGTGGCCTAGGTGAAGATGATCTCGCTGGAATAATGATGCCTTTTTCCTCCCAGAAGCCACCGGGGAGCATAGTAAAATGAAGGGGTGTGCCTGCTCAGCTGCCCTCTGTTTACCCTCTCACTAAGTGACATTAGTTCTGGGCTCTCCAGGCAAATGTATCCATTCAGGAGAGAGCTAGGAATAGGACGTCTGTTTCTGCAGGCACAGTGGGGAAGACTCAGAGAGCTGCATGCCTGAGACATCTTTCCTTGTCCCACGCTCATTGTTGGGTTCCCTAACTTCTAACTCTCTGCCAGGCTCTGTGCCCTGTGTCTTTTACTGCCAACCTCCCTGACCCCTCGCCTTCCACCTACTTGCCACTCTATGATGTTTTTTTGCTCTCTTATATGGCCCTTTGAAAAGGAATGCAGGCCAAGCCAAGCCTCATGAAGGAAATCTACCAACAAAAGATGCATTCCTCACTTTTGGGAGGTGCTGTGAGACGAGTAAGAAGGGCTGAAGGGGTGATTGGGTTGTTGAGTTTGCACCCCCAGGGCAAAGAGTGGGAAAGGCTCGCTACAGCAAGCGTCTTTCAAATATTTCACTTTTTAGGGCAGAGTGTTTACATTTAATAATCATGAACAAGCAGCAATAACAAAGTATACAGTAACAGACGACAGATGACTGCCCTGCGCATATCAATATATCCCAATGACAAAGTCAAAGCTTTAACTGATCTGCTTAGCTATTAGTGGCTCACACCTCCCAATGATTATCATCTCTGCGTGAAACAAAACAGCTTCTGAATTGGGGTGAAAGATAGATCTAATGTGCCAAAGGAAGTCAACATAGAAATTCAGTTTCCTGATCTCAGAGAAAGGAGCATCGACAGCCCAATGGGTTAATGCACCTACTGCAGCCTCCGATGTGTAGCCTGCAGGAGACACATTCAGTTGCTGGGGAGATGCTGATATCGGTTTGCTTGCTATGCAGGGGTTTGTGGTCACCTCACAGCACCTCGAGAAGGTTTCCTGTTTGAGTCCCAGTGGAATTATCTTCAAAAACATGACCAGTAGATTACACGTTTTCCCCTCGTTTTTTCCAGTCTGTTGAGGCCAGAGAGAGGAGCTTTTGTATGGGTGTGTTACCAAGGGCAGAGTGCAGAAAACAAAGGCACAAGTGTTAGTAGGAATGCCTGTAATGAAGGGGAATTAGCTGTTGGCTGATTGCACAGGGCAATGCATACCCATTTTCAATAACAAAACATTTTTTAAAAAAATAATATGAACAGGAGATTCGGGACATTGGATTAGAACTCAGGTCTCCAGCATTCCAAGACCAAACACTTACCACTTGAGCCGCTGGTGGCTGTGCCTCTGAGAGTAGCTTTTGGGCTTATACATCTTTCTTCTGCATGCCCCTGTGAGCATACCCAATCGCATTGTGAAACATGCTTACTGAAGCCAACTAGGATGGAAAATCTGAGCCCCCCTTCCCCCTCCCCTCCTCTCCCCTGCCCCCCCCCCACCGCTCCAGCAAATACCAGCTGACTGCAGTGGCCTAGACGTTAAGTGCTTGTGTTACAGCACTGGGGGCCTGGGTTTGAGTCTTGCTTTCAGCACATAAATGGAATAGTTGGGTAATCGCCTTGTATAGTTGCCTTACCCCCACTCCTTCTAAAAGGTTCAGTGGTTATCAAAAGAGTTCCCTGGTAAAGGGAGGGTTACAGAGAGGCAGGACTGTGGAAGTGAGGAAGTGCAGGGTAAAGGAGGCAGAGGTGGGGCAGGCTAAAGGGGGAGGTAGGACCAGATGAATGGGTGTCTGTGGAGAGGAGGAGTGGCAAGGTGAGTGGGGGTAGGTCTAGAGGGGCATGGCATAGGTGCCCTGGTAAAGTGAAGGTGGAAGGAAGAAAGCAGAGAGGCAGGACTGTGGAGGAGAGGAGGTGGGGCAGGCTAAAGGGGGAGGTAGGGCTGGATGAAACAAAAATGTCCATTCCACCCTCCACTGGGAACCCTTTTTCCCTCCTCACCACATTAGGACCCTCTTTTACACAACCCACCGTCCACAACAACTCAGGGCCTTCTTCCCCCATGGAACCATCCCCAGAGCCGACTTATTCCCTGCCCCACTTTATCCTACATCCCCCTGCCCCTCTCGACCTATCCCCACTCAACCAGCACCTCCTCCTCTCCACAGAGACCCATTCATCCAGCCCTACCTCCCTCTTTAGCCTGCCCCGACTCCTCCTGTACTTCCTCCCCTCCACAGTCCCACCTCTCTGCTTTTTTCCACCCTCCCTTTACCAGGGAACTCATTACATAACCACTGAACCTATTAGAAGGAGCACAGAAACCACTGCTGTACAAGGAGATTACACCATTCATGTGCCGAAAGCAGGACTCAAACCCAGGCCCCCAGCACTGTAACGCAACCACTTAACCTCTAGGCCACTGCAGTTAGCTGGTATTTGATGGAGCGGGGGCCAGATGTTCTATCCTCCTTGGCTTCAGTGAACATGTTTCACAATGCAAACGGGTATGCTCACAGGGGCATGCTGGAGAAAGATATATAAGCCCAAAAGCAACTCTTAGAAGCACAGCCTCCAGTGGCCCAACTGGTAAGTGCTTGCTCTTGGAATGCTGGTGATCTGAGTTCTAATCCTATCTCCTGGGGATTTTTTTTTAATTGTTTTTACTGAAAATGGGTATGCATTGCCCTGCGCGATCAGCCAACAGCTAATGCCCCTTCAATGTATGCATTCCCACTAACAGTTGTGCCTTTGTTTTGTGCACTCTGGCTTTGGTAACACCAATACAAAAGCTTATCTTTCTGGCCCCAACTGACTGGAAAAAAAACGGGGGGAATAGGTGTAATCTACGGGTCATGGTTGATACACTAATTGCACTGGGACTCAAACAGGACACCTTCTCGAGGTGCTGTGAAGTGACCACCGCCCCCTGCATAGCAAGCAAACCTGTATCAGCATCTCACTAGCAACTGACTGTGTCGCCAGCAGGCTACACATAGGAGGCTGCAGTAGGTGCATTAACCCATTGCGCTGTCGACCCTCCTTCCTCTAAGAGCAGGAAACTGAATTTCCATGTTGCCTTCCTTTGGCACATTAGATCTATCTTTCACCCCAATTCAGAGGATGTTTTGTTTCACGGGGAGATGATAATCATTGTCAGGTGTGAGCCACTAATAGCTAAACAGGTCAGTTAAATCTTTGACTTTATTATTGGGATGTATTGATATGCGCAGGGCAGTCTTCTGTCCCCTGCTACTGTATGCTTTGTTATTGCTGCTTATTCATGATTTTTTTTTTAAACTTCTTTTTATTCATTTAACATGGCAGCAAAAAAAGACAGGCGAACATCGCCAGGCAGGTACAATGCAAGTACAATAAATATACAGTGCAGGTAAACAGGAGTTACATCGGAGATGAACACAGCCATTGGGCACTTTTATAACATAAACAACAAAAAGTCCGGAAGCTATAGTGGGGGCGAGAGCCCGGGTCGGTGGGGAGAGGTGGCTAGCGGAGATGTGGCCGGTGTCATATTCAGATCTGACATATAAGATCGGAATCTGAGCCAGATATTCCTGGGCCTAGAGTGGGTAGGTTGTAGGTGAGACCAGGCTTCCTCCGAGTCCGAGGCCCACGTGACCGCTCTTAGCCATTGGGCGTGCGTGGGAGGCAAGGGGCGAAGCCAACACAGTAGGATGGATCGAACAGCAAGAAGCATGCAGAGGCCCGCTAGTTTTTTGGAGTTCCGGGAGAGGCCCGGGAGGTCGTGAAAGAGGCATACCACTGGGGAGGGACTGATGGGGTGGTCGAGCATAGCCGACACCGTCGAGCAGACTGCCTCCCAAAACTGTGAAAGGCGGGGGCAGGACCAAATCATATGAATGTAATCAGCCGCATCAAGGCCGCACCTAGGGCAGCTAGAGGGGTGGTCACTGGACATGCGGTGCAATCTGATCGGGGTGTAGTGGAACCTATGTAGGATTTTAAACTGTATCAGTTTAAAGCGGGAGTTGAAAGACACCCGGTGTATGCGATCACACAAGTGCGCCCAGCGCTCGCTTATTCATGATTTTTAAATGTAAACACTCTGCTCTAAAAAGTGAAAGATTTGAAAGACTCTTGATGTAGCAAGCCTGTCCCATTCTTGCCCTGGGGGTGAGAGGGCTGCTTTCTGCCTTCAACTTCCTCAATTTTGGAGTGGCTGGCTCCACAGCTGAACACCAGGGCCTAAACCTGGAGGGAAACGGGCAGAGGTCTGCGCCCTGCGTCCTCCACGCGTCCCTAACGCTCCCAAACGCGACCACAGCCCTTACGGGCACAGCCCTATGTCCTATGCAGCCCCTCTGGTGCAGCCACCCACACAGCTTAGGGTTAGGATCTGTGCTCTTCCACATCGACCTGGCCACCTAGGCCCCAGAAAGTGTCACAGCCTGCTTTGTAAACCTTAGTGACGGTGGCCTAGGTGAAGATGATCTTGCTGGAATAATGATGCCTTTTTCCTCCCAGAAGCCACCGGGGAGCATAGTAAAATGAAGGGGTGTGCCTGCTCAGCTGCCCTCTGTTTACCCTCTCACTAAGTGACATTAGTTCTGGGCTCTCCAGGCAAATGTATCCATTCAGGAGAGAGCTAGGAATAGGACGTCTGTTTCTGCAGGCACAGTGGGGAAGACTCAGAGAGCTGCATGCCTGAGACATCTTTCCTTGTCCCACGCTCATTGTTGGGTTCCCTAACTTCTATCTCTCTGCCAGGCTCTGTGCCCTGTGTCTTTTACTGCCAACCTCCCTGACCCCTCGCCTTCCACCTACTTGCCACTCTATGATGCCTTTTTTGCTCTCTTATATGGCCCTTTGAAAAGGAATGCAGGCCAAGCCAAGCCTCATGAAGGAAATCTACCAACAAAAGATGCATTCCTCACTTTTGGGAGGTGCTGTGAGACGAGTAAGAAGGGCTGAAGGGGTGATTGGGTTGTTGAGTTTGCACCCCCAGGGCAAAGAGTGGGAAAGGCTCGCTACAGCAAGCGTCTTTCAAATATTTCACTTTTTAGGGCAGAGTGTTTACATTTAATAATCATGAACAAGCAGCAATAACAAAGTATACAGTAACAGACGACAGATGACTGCCCTGCGCCTATCAATATATCCCAATGACAAAGTCAAAGCTTTAACTGATCTGCTTAGCTATTAGTGGCTCACACCTCCCAATGATTATCATCTCTGCGTGAAACAAAACAGCTTCTGAATTGGGGTGAAAGATAGATCTAATGTGCCAAAGGAAGTCAACATAGAAATTCAGTTTCCTGATCTCAGAGAAAGGAGCATCGACAGCCCAATGGGTTAATGCACCTACTGCAGCCTCCGATGTGTAGCCTGCAGGAGACACATTCAGTTGCTGGGGAGATGCTGATATCGGTTTGCTTGCTATGCAGGGGTTTGTGGTCACCTCACAGCACCTCGAGAAGGTTTCCTGTTTGAGTCCCAGTGGAATTATCTTCAAAAACATGACCAGTAGATTACACGTTTTCCCCTCGTTTTTTCCAGTCTGTTGAGGCCAGAGAGACGAGCTTTTGTATGGGTGTGTTACCAAGGCCAGAGTGCAGAAAACAAAGGCACAAGTGTTAGTAGGAATGCCTGTAATGAAGGGGAATTAGCTGTTGGCTGATTGCACAGGGCAATGCATACCCATTTTCAATAACAAAACATGTTTTTAAAAAATAATATGAACAGGAGATTCGGGACATTGGATTAGAACTCAGGTCTCCAGCATTCCAAGACCAAACACTTACCACTTGAGCCGCTGGTGGCTGCGCCTTTGAGAGTAGCTTTTGGGCTTATACATCTTTCTTCTGCATGCCCCTGTGAGCATACCCAATCGCATTGTGAAACATGCTCACTGAAGCCAACTAGGATAGAACATCTGAGCCCCCCTTCCCCCTCCCCTCCTCTCCCCTGCCCCCCCCCCCCACCGCTCCAGCAAATACCAGCTGACTGCAGTGGCCTAGACGTTAAGTGCTTGTGTTACAGCACTGGGGGCCTGGGTTCGAGTCTTGCTTTCAGCACATAAATGGAATAGTTGGGTAATCGCCTTGTATAGTTGCCTTACCCCCACTCCTTCTAAAAGGTTCAGTGGTTATCAAAAGAGTTCCCTGGTAAAGGGAGGGTTACAGAGAGGCAGGACTGTGGAAGTGAGGAAGTGCAGGGGAAAGGAGGCAGGGGTGGGGCAGGCTAAAGGGGGAGGTAGGACCAGATGAATGGGTGTCTGTGGAGAGGAGGAGTGGCGAGGTGAGTGGGGGTAGGTCTAGAGGGGCATGGCATAGGTGCCCTGGTAAAGTGAAGGTGGAAGGAAGAAAGCAGAGAGGCAGGACTGTGGAGGAGAGGAGGTGGGGCAGGCTAAAGGGGGAGGTAGGGCTGGATGAAACAAAAATGTCCATTCCACCCTCCACTGGGAACCCTTTTTCCCTCCTCACCACATTAGGACCCTCTTTTACACAACCCACCATCCACAACAACTCAGGGCCTTCTTCCCCCATGGAACCATCCCCAGAGCCGACTTATTCCCTGCCCCACTTTATCATACACCCCGCTGCCCCTCTCGACCTATCCCCACTCAACCAGCACCTCCTCCTCTCCACAGAGACCCATTCATCCAGCCCTACCTCCCTCTTTAGCCTGCCCCGCCTCCTCCTGTACTTCCTCCCCTCCACAGTCCTACCTCTCTGCTTTTTTCCACCCTCCCTTTACCAGGGAACTCATTACATAACCACTGAACCTATTAGAAGGAGCACAGATACCACTACTGTACAAGGAGATTACACCATTCATGTGCCGAAAGCAGGACTCAAACCCAGGCCCACAGCACTGTAACACAACCACTTAACCTCTAGGCCACTGCAGTTAGCTGGTATTTGATGGAGCGGGGGCCAGATGTTCTATCCTCCTTGGCTTCAGTGAACATGTTTCACAATGCAAACGGGTATGCTCACAGGGGCATGCTGGAGAAAGATATATACGCCCAAAAGCAACTCTTAGACGCATAGCCTCCAGTGGCCCAACTGGTAAGTGCTTGGTCTTGGAATGTTGGTGACCTGAGTTCTAATCCTATCTCCTGGGGATTTTTTTTAAATTGTTTTTACTGAAAATGGGTATGCATTGCCCTGCGCGATCAGCCAACAGCTAATGCCCCTTCAATGTATGCATTCCCACTAACAGTTGTGCCTTTGTTTTGTGCACTCTGGCTTTGGTAACACCCATACAAAAGCTTATCTTTCTGGCCCCAACTGACTGGAAAAAAAACGGGGGGAAAAGGTGTAATCTACGGGTCATGATTGATACACTAATTGCACTGGGACTCAAACAGGACACCTTCTCGAGGTGCTGTGAAGTGACCACCGCCCCCTGCATAGCAAGCAAACCTGTATCAGCATCTCACTAGCAACTGACTGTGTCGCCAGCAGGCTACACATAGGAGGCTGCAGTAGGTGCATTAACCCATTGCGCTGTCGACCCTCCTTCCTCTAAGAGCAGGAAACTGAATTTCCATGTTGCCTTCCTTTGGCACATTAGATCTATCTTTCACCCCAATTCAGAGGATGTTTTGTTTCACGGGGAGATGATAATCATTGTCAGGTGTGAGCCACTAATAGCTAAACAGGTCAGTTAAATCTTTGACTTTATCATTGGGGTGTATTGATATGCGCAGGGCAGTCTTATGTCCCCTGCTACTGTATGCTTTGTTATTGCTGCTTATTCATGATTTTTTTTTTTAAAACTTCTTTTTATTCATTTAACATGGCAGCAAAAAAAGACAGGCGAACATCGCCAGGCAGGTACAATGCAAGTACAATAAATATACAGTGCAGGTAAACAGGAGTTACATCGGAGATGAACACAGCCACTGGGCACTTTTATAACATAAACAACAAAAAGTCCGGAAGCTATGGTGGGGGCGAGAGCCCGGGTCGGTGGGGAGAGGTGGCTAGCGGAGATGTGGCCGGTGTCATATTCAGATCTGACATATAAGATCGGAATCTGAGCCAGATATTCCTGGGCCTAGAGTGGGTAGGTTGTAGGTGAGACCAGGCTTCCTCCGAGTCCGAGGCCCACGTGACCGCTCTTAGCCATTGGGCGTGCGTGGGAGGCAAGGGGCGAAGCCAACACAGTAGGATGGATCGAACAGCAAGAAGCATGCAGAGGCCCGCTAGTTTTTTGGAGTTCCGGGAGAGGCCCGGGAGGTCGTGAAAGAGGCATACCACTGGGGAGGGACTGATGGGGTGGTCGAGCATAGCCGACACCGTCGAGCAGACTGCCTCCCAAAACTGTGAAAGGCGGGGGCAGGACCAAATCATATGAATGTAATCAGCCGCATCAAGGCCGCACCTAGGGCAGCTAGAGGGGTGGTCACTGGACATGCGGTGCAATCTGATCGGGGTGTAGTGGAACCTATGTAGGATTTTAAACTGTATCAGTTTAAAGCGGGAGTTGAAAGACACCCGGTGTATGCGATCACACAAGTGCGCCCAGCGCTCGCTTATTCATGATTTTTAAATGTAAACACTCTGCTCTAAAAAGTGAAAGATTTGAAAGACTCTTGATGTAGCAAGCCTGTCCCATTCTTGCCCTGGGGGTGAGAGGGCTGCTTTCTGCCTTCAACTTCCTCAATTTTGGAGTGGCTGGCTCCACAGCTGAACACCAGGGCCTAAACCTGGAGGGAAACGGGCAGAGGTCTGCGCCCTGCGTCCTCCACGCGTCCCTAACGCTCCCAAACGCGACCACAGCCCTTACGGGCACAGCCCTATGTCCTATGCAGCCCCTCTGGTGCAGCCACCCACACAGCTTAGGGTTAGGATCTGTGCTCTTCCACATCGACCTGGCCACCTAGGCCCCAGAAAGTGTCACAGCCTGCTTTGTAAACCTTAGTGACGGTGGCCTAGGTGAAGATGATCTTGCTGGAATAATGATGCCTTTTTCCTCCCAGAAGCCACCGGGGAGCATAGTAAAATGAAGGGGTGTGCCTGCTCAGCTGCCCTCTGTTTACCCTCTCACTAAGTGACATTAGTTCTGGGCTCTCCAGGCAAATGTATCCATTCAGGAGAGAGCTAGGAATAGGACGTCTGTTTCTGCAGGCACAGTGGGGAAGACTCAGAGAGCTGCATGCCTGAGACATCTTTCCTTGTCCCACGCTCATTGTTGGGTTCCCTAACTTCTAACTCTCTGCCAGGCTCTGTGCCCTGTGTCTTTTACTGCCAACCTCCCTGACCCCTCGCCTTCCACCTACTTGCCACTCTATGATGCCTTTTTTGCTCTCTTATATGGCCCTTTGAAAAGGAATGCAGGCCAAGCCAAGCCTCATGAAGGAAATCTACCAACAAAAGATGCATTCCTCACTTTTGGGAGGTGCTGTGAGACGAGTAAGAAGGGCTGAAGGGGTGATTGGGTTGTTGAGTTTGCACCCCCAGGGCAAAGAGTGGGAAAGGCTCGCTACAGCAAGCGTCTTTCAAATATTTCACTTTTTAGGGCAGAGTGTTTACATTTAATAATCATGAACAAGCAGCAATAACAAAGTATACAGTAACAGACGACAGATGACTGCCCTGCGCATATCAATATATCCCAATGACAAAGTCAAAGCTTTAACTGATCTGCTTAGCTATTAGTGGCTCACACCTCCCAATGATTATCATCTCTGCGTGAAACAAAACAGCTTCTGAATTGGGGTGAAAGATAGATCTAATGTGCCAAAGGAAGTCAACATAGAAATTCAGTTTCCTGATCTCAGAGAAAGGAGCATCGACAGCCCAATGGGTTAATGCACCTACTGCAGCCTCCGATGTGTAGCCTGCAGGAGACACATTCAGTTGCTGGGGAGATGCTGATATCGGTTTGCTTGCTATGCAGGGGTTTGTGGTCACCTCACAGCACCTCGAGAAGGTTTCCTGTTTGAGTCCCAGTGGAATTATCTTCAAAAACATGACCAGTAGATTACACGTTTTCCCCTCGTTTTTTCCAGTCTGTTGAGGCCAGAGAGACGAGCTTTTGTATGGGTGTGTTACCAAGGCCAGAGTGCAGAAAACAAAGGCACAAGTGTTAGTAGGAATGCCTGTAATGAAGGGGAATTAGCTGTTGGATGATTGCACAGGGCAATGCATACCCATTTTCAATAACAAAACATGTTTTTAAAAAATAATATGAACAGGAGATTCGGGACATTGGATTAGAACTCAGGTCTCCAGCATTCCAAGACCAAACACTTACCACTTGAGCCGCTGGTGGCTGCGCCTCTGAGAGTAGCTTTTGGGCTTATACATCTTTCTTCTGCATGCCCCTGTGAGCATACCCAATCGCATTGTGAAACATGCTCACTGAAGCCAACTAGGATAGAACATCTGAGCCCCCCTTCCCCCTCCCCTCCTCTCCCCTGCCCCCCCCCACCGCTCCAGCAAATACCAGCTGACTGCAGTGGCCTAGACGTTAAGTGCTTGTGTTACAGCACTGGGGGCCTGGGTTCGAGTCTTGCTTTCAGCACATAAATGGAATAGTTGGGTAATCGCCTTGTATAGTTGCCTTACCCCCACTCCTTCTAAAAGGTTCAGTGGTTATCAAAAGAGTTCCCTGGTAAAGGGAGGGTTACAGAGAGGCAGGACTGTGGAAGTGAGGAAGTGCAGGGGAAAGGAGGCAGGGGTGGGGCAGGCTAAAGGGGGAGGTAGGACCAGATGAATGGGTGTCTGTGGAGAGGAGGAGTGGCGAGGTGAGTGGGGGTAGGTCTAGAGGGGCATGGCATAGGTGCCCTGGTAAAGTGAAGGTGGAAGGAAGAAAGCAGAGAGGCAGGACTGTGGAGGAGAGGAGGTGGGGCAGGCTAAAGGGGGAGGTAGGGCTGGATGAAACAAAAATGTCCATTCCACCCTCCACTGGGAACCCTTTTTCCCTCCTCACCACATTAGGACCCTCTTTTACACAACCCACCATCCACAACAACTCAGGGCCTTCTTCCCCCATGGAACCATCCCCAGAGCCGACTTATTCCCTGCCCCACTTTATCCTACACACCCCTGCCCCTCTCGACCTATCCCCACTCAACCAGCACCTCCTCCTCTCCACAGAGACCCATTCATCCAGCCCTACCTCCCTCTTTAGCCTGCCCCGCCTCCTCCTGTACTTCCTCCCCTCCACAGTCCTACCTCTCTGCTTTTTTCCACCCTCCTTTTACCAGGGAACTCATTACATAACCACTGAACCTATTAGAAGGAGCACAGATACCACTACTGTACAAGGAGATTACACCATTCATGTGCCGAAAGCAGGACTCAAACCCAGGCCCACAGCACTGTAACGCAACCACTTAACCTCTAGGCCACTGCAGTTAGCTGGTATTTGATGGAGCGGGGGCCAGATGTTCTATCCTCCTTGGCTTCAGTGAACATGTTTCACAATGCAAACGGGTATGCTCACAGGGGCATGCTGGAGAAAGATATATACGCCCAAAAGCAACTCTTAGACGCATAGCCTCCAGTGGCCCAACTGGTAAGTGCTTGGTCTTGGAATGCTGGTGACCTGAGTTCTAATCCTATCTCCTGGGGATTTTTTTTAAATTGTTTTTACTGAAAATGGGTATGCATTGCCCTGCGCGATCAGCCAACAGCTAATGCCCCTTCAATGTATGCATTCCCACTAACAGTTGTGCCTTTGTTTTGTGCACTCTGGCTTTGGTAACACCCATACAAAAGCGTATCTTTCTGGCCCCAACTGACTGGAAAAAAAACGGGGGGAAAAGGTGTAATCTACGGGTCATGATTGATACACTAATTGCACTGGGACTCAAACAGGACACCTTCTCGAGGTGCTGTGAAGTGACCACCGCCCCCTGCATAGCAAGCAAACCTGTATCAGCATCTCACTAGCAACTGACTGTGTCGCCAGCAGGCTACACATAGGAGGCTGCAGTAGGTGCATTAACCCATTGCGCTGTCGACCCTCCTTCCTCTAAGAGCAGGAAACTGAATTTCCATGTTGCCTTCCTTTGGCACATTAGATCTATCTTTCACCCCAATTCAGAGGATGTTTTGTTTCACGGGGAGATGATAATCATTGTCAGGTGTGAGCCACTAATAGCTAAACAGGTCAGTTAAATCTTTGACTTTATCATTGGGGTGTATTGATATGCGCAGGGCAGTCTTCTGTCCCCTGCTACTGTATGCTTTGTTATTGCTGCTTATTCATGATTATTTTTTTTAAAACTTCTTTTTATTCATTTAACATGGCAGCAAAAAAAGACAGGCGAACATCGCCAGGCAGGTACAATGCAAGTACAATAAATATACAGTGCAGGTAAACAGGAGTTACATCGGAGATGAACACAGCCACTGGGCACTTTTATAACATAAACAACAAAAAGTCCGGAAGCTATGGTGGGGGCGAGAGCCCGGGTCGGTGGGGAGAGGTGGCTAGCGGAGATGTGGCCGGTGTCATATTCAGATCTGACATATAAGATCGGAATCTGAGCCAGATATTCCTGGGCCTAGAGTGGGTAGGTTGTAGGTGAGACCAGGCTTCCTCCGAGTCCGAGGCCCACGTGACCGCTCTTAGCCATTGGGCGTGCGTGGGAGGCAAGGGGCGAAGCCAACACAGTAGGATGGATCGAACAGCAAGAAGCATGCAGAGGCCCGCTAGTTTTTTGGAGTTCCGGGAGAGGCCCGGGAGGTCGTGAAAGAGGCATACCACTGGGGAGGGACTGATGGGGTGGTCGAGCATAGCCGACACCGTCGAGCAGACTGCCTCCCAAAACTGTGAAAGGCGGGGGCAGGACCAAATCATATGAATGTAATCAGCCGCATCAAGGCCGCACCTAGGGCAGCTAGAGGGGTGGTCACTGGACATGCGGTGCAATCTGATCGGGGTGTAGTGGAACCTATGTAGGATTTTAAACTGTATCAGTTTAAAGCGGGAGTTGAAAGACACCCGGTGTATGCGATCACACAAGTGCGCCCAGCGCTCGCTTATTCATGATTTTTAAATGTAAACACTCTGCTCTAAAAAGTGAAAGATTTGAAAGACTCTTGATGTAGCAAGCCTGTCCCATTCTTGCCGTGGGGGTGAGAGGGCTGCTTTCTGCCTTCAACTTCCTCAATTTTGGAGTGGCTGGCTCCACAGCTGAACACCAGGGCCTAAACCTGGAGGGAAACGGGCAGAGGTCTGCGCCCTGCGTCCTCCACGCGTCCCTAACACTCCCAAACGCGACCACAGCCCTTACGGGCACAGCCCTATGTCCTATGCAGCCCCTCTGGTGCAGCCACCCACACAGCTTAGGGTTAGGATCTGTGCTCTTCCACATCGACCTGGCCACCTAGGCCCCAGAAAGTGTCACAGCCTGCTTTGTAAACCTTAGTGACGGTGGCCTAGGTGAAGATGATCTCGCTGGAATAATGATGCCTTTTTCCTCCCAGAAGCCACCGGGGAGCATAGTAAAATGAAGGGGTGTGCCTGCTCAGCTGCCCTCTGTTTACCCTCTCACTAAGTGACATTAGTTCTGGGCTCTCCAGGCAAATGTATCCATTCAGGAGAGAGCTAGGAATAGGACGTCTGTTTCTGCAGGCACAGTGGGGAAGACTCAGAGAGCTGCATGCCTGAGACATCTTTCCTTGTCCCACGCTCATTGTTGGGTTCCCTAACTTCTAACTCTCTGCCAGGCTCTGTGCCCTGTGTCTTTTACTGCCAACCTCCCTGACCCCTCGCCTTCCACCTACTTGCCACTCTATGATGTTTTTTTGCTCTCTTATATGGCCCTTTGAAAAGGAATGCAGGCCAAGCCAAGCCTCATGAAGGAAATCTACCAACAAAAGATGCATTCCTCACTTTTGGGAGGTGCTGTGAGACGAGTAAGAAGGGCTGAAGGGGTGATTGGGTTGTTGAGTTTGCACCCCCAGGGCAAAGAGTGGGAAAGGCTCGCTACAGCAAGCGTCTTTCAAATATTTCACTTTTTAGGGCAGAGTGTTTACATTTAATAATCATGAACAAGCAGCAATAACAAAGTATACAGTAACAGACGACAGATGACTGCCCTGCGCATATCAATATATCCCAATGACAAAGTCAAAGCTTTAACTGATCTGCTTAGCTATTAGTGGCTCACACCTCCCAATGATTATCATCTCTGCGTGAAACAAAACAGCTTCTGAATTGGGGTGAAAGATAGATCTAATGTGCCAAAGGAAGTCAACATAGAAATTCAGTTTCCTGATCTCAGAGAAAGGAGCATCGACAGCCCAATGGGTTAATGCACCTACTGCAGCCTCCGATGTGTAGCCTGCAGGAGACACATTCAGTTGCTGGGGAGATGCTGATATCGGTTTGCTTGCTATGCAGGGGTTTGTGGTCACCTCACAGCACCTCGAGAAGGTTTCCTGTTTGAGTCCCAGTGGAATTATCTTCAAAAACATGACCAGTAGATTACACGTTTTCCCCTCGTTTTTTCCAGTCTGTTGAGGCCAGAGAGAGGAGCTTTTGTATGGGTGTGTTACCAAGGGCAGAGTGCAGAAAACAAAGGCACAAGTGTTAGTAGGAATGCCTGTAATGAAGGGGAATTAGCTGTTGGCTGATTGCACAGGGCAATGCATACCCATTTTCAATAACAAAACATTTTTTAAAAAAATAATATGAACAGGAGATTCGGGACATTGGATTAGAACTCAGGTCTCCAGCATTCCAAGACCAAACACTTACCACTTGAGCCGCTGGTGGCTGTGCCTCTGAGAGTAGCTTTTGGGCTTATACATCTTTCTTCTGCATGCCCCTGTGAGCATACCCAATCGCATTGTGAAACATGCTTACTGAAGCCAACTAGGATGGAACATCTGAGCCCCCCTTCCCCCTCCCCTCCTCTCCCCTGCCCCCCCCCCACCGCTCCAGCAAATACCAGCTGACTGCAGTGGCCTAGACGTTAAGTGCTTGTGTTACAGCACTGGGGGCCTGGGTTTGAGTCTTGCTTTCAGCACATAAATGGAATAGTTGGGTAATCGCCTTGTATAGTTGCCTTACCCCCACTCCTTCTAAAAGGTTCAGTGGTTATCAAAAGAGTTCCCTGGTAAAGGGAGGGTTACAGAGAGGCAGGACTGTGGAAGTGAGGAAGTGCAGGGTAAAGGAGGCAGAGGTGGGGCAGGCTAAAGGGGGAGGTAGGACCAGATGAATGGGTGTCTGTGGAGAGGAGGAGTGGCGAGGTGAGTGGGGGTAGGTCTAGAGGGGCATGGCATAGGTGCCCTGGTAAAGTGAAGGTGGAAGGAAGAAAGCAGAGAGGCAGGACTGTGGAGGAGAGGAGGTGGGGCAGGCTAAAGGGGGAGGTAGGGCTGGATGAAACAAAAATGTCCATTCCACCCTCCACTGGGAACCCTTTTTCCCTCCTCACCACATTAGGACCCTCTTTTACACAACCCACCGTCCACAACAACTCAGGGCCTTCTTCCCCCATGGAACCATCCCCAGAGCCGACTTATTCCCTGCCCCACTTTATCCTACATCCCCCTGCCCCTCTCGACCTATCCCCACTCAACCAGCACCTCCTCCTCTCCACAGAGACCCATTCATCCAGCCCTACCTCCCTCTTTAGCCTGCCCCGCCTCCTCCTGTACTTCCTCCCCTCCACAGTCCCACCTCTCTGCTTTTTTCCACCCTCCCTTTACCAGGGAACTCATTACATAACCACTGAACCTATTAGAAGGAGCACAGAAACCACTGCTGTACAAGGAGATTACACCATTCATGTGCCGAAAGCAGGACTCAAACCCAGGCCCCCAGCACTGTAACGCAACCACTTAACCTCTAGGCCACTGCAGTTAGCTGGTATTTGATGGAGCGGGGGCCAGATGTTCTATCCTCCTTGGCTTCAGTGAACATGTTTCACAATGCAAACGGGTATGCTCACAGGGGCATGCTGGAGAAAGATATATAAGCCCAAAAGCAACTCTTAGAAGCACAGCCTCCAGTGGCCCAACTGGTAAGTGCTTGCTCTTGGAATGCTGGTGATCTGAGTTCTAATCCTATCTCCTGGGGATTTTTTTTTAATTGTTTTTACTGAAAATGGGTATGCATTGCCCTGCGCGATCAGCCAACAGCTAATGCCCCTTCAATGTATGCATTCCCACTAACAGTTGTGCCTTTGTTTTGTGCACTCTGGCTTTGGTAACACCAATACAAAAGCTTATCTTTCTGGCCCCAACTGACTGGAAAAAAAACGGGGGGAATAGGTGTAATCTACGGGTCATGGTTGATACACTAATTGCACTGGGACTCAAACAGGACACCTTCTCGAGGTGCTGTGAAGTGACCACCGCCCCCTGCATAGCAAGCAAACCTGTATCAGCATCTCACTAGCAACTGACTGTGTCGCCAGCAGGCTACACATAGGAGGCTGCAGTAGGTGCATTAACCCATTGCGCTGTCGACCCTCCTTCCTCTAAGAGCAGGAAACTGAATTTCCATGTTGCCTTCCTTTGGCACATTAGATCTATCTTTCACCCCAATTCAGAGGATGTTTTGTTTCACGGGGAGATGATAATCATTGTCAGGTGTGAGCCACTAATAGCTAAACAGGTCAGTTAAATCTTTGACTTTATTATTGGGATGTATTGATATGCGCAGGGCAGTCTTCTGTCCCCTGCTACTGTATGCTTTGTTATTGCTGCTTATTCATGATTTTTTTTTTAAACTTATTTTTATTCATTTAACATGGCAGCAAAAAAAGACAGGCGAACATCGCCAGGCAGGTACAATGCAAGTACAATAAATATACAGTGCAGGTAAACAGGAGTTACATCGGAGATGAACACAGCCATTGGGCACTTTTATAACATAAACAACAAAAAGTCCGGAAGCTATAGTGGGGGCGAGAGCCCGGGTCGGTGGGGAGAGGTGGCTAGCGGAGATGTGGCCGGTGTCATATTCAGATCTGACATATAAGATCGGAATCTGAGCCAGATATTCCTGGGCCTAGAGTGGGTAGGTTGTAGGTGAGACCAGGCTTCCTCCGAGTCCGAGGCCCACGTGACCGCTCTTAGCCATTGGGCGTGCGTGGGAGGCAAGGGGCGAAGCCAACACAGTAGGATGGATCGAACAGCAAGAAGCATGCAGAGGCCCGCTAGTTTTTTGGAGTTCCGGGAGAGGCCCGGGAGGTCGTGAAAGAGGCATACCACTGGGGAGGGACTGATGGGGTGGTCGAGCATAGCCGACACCGTCGAGCAGACTGCCTCCCAAAACTGTGAAAGGCGGGGGCAGGACCAAATCATATGAATGTAATCAGCCGCATCAAGGCCGCACCTAGGGCAGCTAGAGGGGTGGTCACTGGACATGCGGTGCAATCTGATCGGGGTGTAGTGGAACCTATGTAGGATTTTAAACTGTATCAGTTTAAAGCGGGAGTTGAAAGACACCCGGTGTATGCGATCACACAGGTGCGCCCAGCGCTCGCTTATTCATGATTTTTAAATGTAAACACTCTGCTCTAAAAAGTGAAAGATTTGAAAGACTCTTGATGTAGCAAGCCTGTCCCATTCTTGCCCTGGGGGTGAGAGGGCTGCTTTCTGCCTTCAACTTCCTCAATTTTGGAGTGGCTGGCTCCACAGCTGAACACCAGGGCCTAAACCTGGAGGGAAACGGGCAGAGGTCTGCGCCCTGCGTCCTCCACGCGTCCCTAACGCTCCCAAACGCGACCACAGCCCTTACGGGCACAGCCCTATGTCCTATGCAGCCCCTCTGGTGCAGCCACCCACACAGCTTAGGGTTAGGATCTGTGCTCTTCCACATCGACCTGGCCACCTAGGCCCCAGAAAGTGTCACAGCCTGCTTTGTAAACCTTAGTGACGGTGGCCTAGGTGAAGATGATCTTGCTGGAATAATGATGCCTTTTTCCTCCCAGAAGCCACCGGGGAGCATAGTAAAATGAAGGGGTGTGCCTGCTCAGCTGCCCTCTGTTTACCCTCTCACTAAGTGACATTAGTTCTGGGCTCTCCAGGCAAATGTATCCATTCAGGAGAGAGCTAGGAATAGGACGTCTGTTTCTGCAGGCACAGTGGGGAAGACTCAGAGAGCTGCATGCCTGAGACATCTTTCCTTGTCCCACGCTCATTGTTGGGTTCCCTAACTTCTAACTCTCTGCCAGGCTCTGTGCCCTGTGTCTTTTACTGCCAACCTCCCTCTCCCCTCGCCTTCCACCTACTTGCCACTCTATGATGCCTTTTTTGCTCTCTTATATGGCCCTTTGAAAAGGAATGCAGGCCAAGCCAAGCCTCATGAAGGAAATCTACCAACAAAAGATGCATTCCTCACTTTTGGGAGGTGCTGTGAGACGAGTAAGAAGGGCTGAAGGGGTGATTGGGTTGTTGAGTTTGCACCCCCAGGGCAAAGAGTGGGAAAGGCTCGCTACAGCAAGCGTCTTTCAAATATTTCACTTTTTAGGGCAGAGTGTTTACATTTAATAATCATGAACAAGCAGCAATAACAAAGTATACAGTAACAGACGACAGATGACTGCCCTGCGCATATCAATATATCCCAATGACAAAGTCAAAGCTTTAACTGATCTGCTTAGCTATTAGTGGCTCACACCTCCCAATGATTATCATCTCTGCGTGAAACAAAACAGCTTCTGAATTGGGGTGAAAGATAGATCTAATGTGCCAAAGGAAGTCAACATAGAAATTCAGTTTCCTGATCTCAGAGAAAGGAGCATCGACAGCCCAATGGGTTAATGCACCTACTGCAGCCTCCGATGTGTAGCCTGCAGGAGACACATTCAGTTGCTGGGGAGATGCTGATATCGGTTTGCTTGCTATGCAGGGGTTTGTGGTCACCTCACAGCACCTCGAGAAGGTTTCCTGTTTGAGTCCCAGTGGAATTATCTTCAAAAACATGACCAGTAGATTACACGTTTTCCCCTCGTTTTTTCCAGTCTGTTGAGGCCAGAGAGAGGAGCTTTTGTATGGGTGTGTTACCAAGGGCAGAGTGCAGAAAACAAAGGCACAAGTGTTAGTAGGAATGCCTGTAATGAAGGGGAATTAGCTGTTGGCTGATTGCACAGGGCAATGCATACCCATTTTCAATAACAAAACATTTTTTAAAAAAATAATATGAACAGGAGATTCGGGACATTGGATTAGAACTCAGGTCTCCAGCATTCCAAGACCAAAAACTTACCACTTGAGCCGCTGGTGGCTGTGCCTCTGAGAGTAGCTTTTGGGCTTATACATCTTTCTTCTGCATGCCCCTGTGAGCATACCCAATCGCATTGTGAAACATGCTTACTGAAGCCAACTAGGATGGAACATCTGAGCCCCCCTTCCCCCTCCCCTCCTCTCCCCTGCCCCCCCCCCCACCGCTCCAGCAAATACCAGCTGACTGCAGTGGCCTAGACGTTAAGTGCTTGTGTTACAGCACTGGGGGCCTGGGTTTGAGTCTTGCTTTCAGCACATAAATGGAATAGTTGGGTAATCGCCTTGTATAGTTGCCTTACCCCCACTCCTTCTAAAAGGTTCACTGGTTATCAAAAGAGTTCCCTGGTAAAGGGAGGGTTACAGAGAGGCAGGACTGTGGAAGTGAGGAAGTGCAGGGTAAAGGAGGCAGAGGTGGGGCAGGCTAAAGGGGGAGGTAGGACCAGATGAATGGGTGTCTGTGGAGAGGAGGAGTGGCGAGGTGAGTGGGGGTAGGTCTAGAGGGGCATGGCATAGGTGCCCTGGTAAAGTGAAGGTGGAAGGAAGAAAGCAGAGAGGCAGGACTGTGGAGGAGAGGAGGTGGGGCAGGCTAAAGGGGGAGGTAGGGCTGGATGAAACAAAAATGTCCATTCCACCCTCCACTGGGAACCCTTTTTCCCTCCTCACCACATTAGGACCCTCTTTTACACAACCCACCGTCCACAACAACTCAGGGCCTTCTTCCCCCATGGAACCATCCCCAGAGCCGACTTATTCCCTGCCCCACTTTATCCTACATCCCCCTGCCCCTCTCGACCTATCCCCACTCAACCAGCACCTCCTCCTCTCCACAGAGACCCATTCATCCAGCCCTACCTCCCTCTTTAGCCTGCCCCGCCTCCTCCTGTACTTCCTCCCCTCCACAGTCCCACCTCTCTGCTTTTTTCCACCCTCCCTTTACCAGGGAACTCATTACATAACCACTGAACCTATTAGAAGGAGCACAGAAACCACTGCTGTACAAGGAGATTACACCATTCATGTGCCAAAAGCAGGACTCAAACCCAGGCCCCCAGCACTGTAACGCAACCACTTAACCTCTAGGCCACTGCAGTTAGCTGGTATTTGATGGAGCGGGGGCCAGATGTTCTATCCTCCTTGGCTTCAGTGAACATGTTTCACAATGCAAACGGGTATGCTCACAGGGGCATGCTGGAGAAAGATATATAAGCCCAAAAGCAACTCTTAGAAGCACAGCCTCCAGTGGCCCAACTGGTAAGTGCTTGGTCTTGGAATGCTGGTGATCTGAGTTCTAATCCTATCTCCTGGGGATTTTTTTTTAATTGTTTTTACTGAAAATGGGTATGCATTGCCCTGCGCGATCAGCCAACAGCTAATGCCCCTTCAATGTATGCATTCCCACTAACAGTTGTGCCTTTGTTTTGTGCACTCTGGCTTTGGTAACACCAATACAAAAGCTTATCTTTCTGGCCCCAACTGACTGGAAAAAAAACGGGGGGAATAGGTGTAATCTACGGGTCATGATTGATACACTAATTGCACTGGGACTCAAACAGGACACCTTCTCGAGGTGCTGTGAAGTGACCACCGCCCCCTGCATAGCAAGCAAACCTGTATCAGCATCTCACTAGCAACTGACTGTGTCGCCAGCAGGCTACACATAGGAGGCTGCAGTAGGTGCATTAACCCATTGCGCTGTCGACCCTCCTTCCTCTAAGAGCAGGAAACTGAATTTCCATGTTGCCTTCCTTTGGCACATTAGATCTATCTTTCACCCCAATTCAGAGGATGTTTTGTTTCACGGGGAGATGATAATCATTGTCAGGTGTGAGCCACTAATAGCTAAACAGGTCAGTTAAATCTTTGACTTTATTATTGGGATGTATTGATATGCGCAGGGCAGTCTTCTGTCCCCTGCTACTGTATGCTTTGTTATTGCTGCTTATTCATGATTTTTTTTTTTAAACTTCTTTTTATTCATTTAACATGGCAGCAAAAAAGACAGGCGAACATCGCCAGGCAGGTACAATGCAAGTACAATAAATATACAGTGCAGGTAAACAGGAGTTACATCGGAGATGAACACAGCCATTGGGCACTTTTATAACATAAACAACAAAAAGTCCGGAAGCTATGGTGGGGGCGAGAGCCCGGGTCGGTGGGGAGAGGTGGCTAGCGGAGATGTGGCCGGTGTCATATTCAGATCTGACATTTAAGATCGGAATCTGAGCCAGATATTCCTGGGCCTAGAGTGGGTAGGTTGTAGGTGAGACCAGGCTTCCTCCGAGTCCGAGGCCCACGTGACCGCTCTTAGCCATTGGGCGTGCGTGGGAGGCAAGGGGCGAAGCCAACACAGTAGGATGGATCGAACAGCAAGAAGCATGCAGAGGCCCGCTAGTTTTTTGGAGTTCCGGGAGAGGCCCGGGAGGTCGTGAAAGAGGCATACCACTGGGGAGGGACTGATGGGGTGGTCGAGCATAGCCGACACCGTCGAGCAGACTGCCTCCCAAAACTGTGAAAGGCGGGGGCAGGACCAAATCATATGAATGTAATCAGCCGCATCAAGGCCGCACCTAGGGCAGCTAGAGGGGTGGTCACTGGACATGCGGTGCAATCTGATCGGGGTGTAGTGGAACCTATGTAGGATTTTAAACTGTATCAGTTTAAAGCGGGAGTTGAAAGACACCCGGTGTATGCGATCACACAAGTGCGCCCAGCGCTCGCTTATTCATGATTTTTAAATGTAAACACTCTGCTCTAAAAAGTGAAAGATTTGAAAGACTCTTGATGTAGCAAGCCTGTCCCATTCTTGCCCTGGGGGTGAGAGGGCTGCTTTCTGCCTTCAACTTCCTCAATTTTGGAGTGGCTGGCTCCACAGCTGAACACCAGGGCCTAAACCTGGAGGGAAACGGGCAGAGGTCTGCGCCCTGCGTCCTCCACGCGTCCCTAACGCTCCCAAACGCGACCACAGCCCTTACGGGCACAGCCCTATGTCCTATGCAGCCCCTCTGGTGCAGCCACCCACACAGCTTAGGGTTAGGATCTGTGCTCTTCCACATCGACCTGGCCACCTAGGCCCCAGAAAGTGTCACAGCCTGCTTTGTAAACCTTAGTGACGGTGGCCTAGGTGAAGATGATCTTGCTGGAATAATGATGCCTTTTTCCTCCCAGAAGCCACCGGGGAGCATAGTAAAATGAAGGGGTGTGCCTGCTCAGCTGCCCTCTGTTTACCCTCTCTCTAAGTGACATTAGTTCTGGGCTCTCCAGGCAAATGTATCCATTCAGGAGAGAGCTAGGAATAGGACGTCTGTTTCTGCAGGCACAGTGGGGAAGACTCAGAGAGCTGCATGCCTGAGACATCTTTCCTTGTCCCACGCTCATTGTTGGGTTCCCTAACTTCTAACTCTCTGCCAGGCTCTGTGCCCTGTGTCTTTTACTGCCAACCTCCCTGACCCCTCGCCTTCCACCTACTTGCCACTCTATGATGCCTTTTTTGCTCTCTTATATGGCCCTTTGAAAAGGAATGCAGGCCAAGCCAAGCCTCATGAAGGAAATCTACCAACAAAAGATGCATTCCTCACTTTTGGGAGGTGCTGTGAGACGAGTAAGAAGGGCTGAAGGGGTGATTGGGTTGTTGAGTTTGCACCCCCAGGGCAAAGAGTGGGAAAGGCTCGCTACAGCAAGCGTCTTTCAAAATATTTCACTTTTTAGGGCAGAGTGTTTACATTTAATAATCATGAACAAGCAGCAATAACAAAGTATACAGTAACAGACGACAGATGACTGCCCTGCGCATATCAATATATCCCAATGACAAAGTCAAAGCTTTAACTGATCTGCTTAGCTATTAGTGGCTCACACCTCCCAATGATTATCATCTCTGCGTGAAACAAAACAGCTTCTGAATTGGGGTGAAAGATAGATCTAATGTGCCAAAGGAAGTCAACATAGAAATTCAGTTTCCTGATCTCAGAGAAAGGAGCATCGACAGCCCAATGGGTTAATGCACCTACTGCAGCCTCTGATGTGTAGCCTGCAGGAGACACATTCAGTTGCTGGGGAGATGCTGATATCGGTTTGCTTGCTATGCAGGGGTTTGTGGTCACCTCACAGCACCTCGAGAAGGTTTCCTGTTTGAGTCCCAGTGGAATTATCTTCAAAAACATGACCAGTAGATTACACGTTTTCCCCTCGTTCTTTCCAGTCTGTTGAGGCCAGAGAGACGAGCTTTTGTATGGGTGTGTTACCAAGGCCAGAGTGCAGAAAACAAAGGCACAAGTGTTAGTAGGAATGCCTGTAATGAAGGGGAATTAGCTGTTGGCTGATTGCACAGGGCAATGCATACCCATTTTCAATAACAAAACATGTTTTTAAAAAATAATATGAACAGGAGATTCGGGACATTGGATTAGAACTCAGGTCTCCAGCATTCCAAGACCAAACACTTACCACTTGAGCAGCTGGTGGCTGTGCCTCTGAGAGTAGCTTTTGGGCTTATACATCTTTCTTCTGCATGCCCCTGTGAGCATACCCAATCGCATTGTGAAGCATGCTCACTGAAGCCAACTAGGATAGAACATCTGAGCCCCCTTCCCCCTCCCCTCCTCTCCCCTGCCCCCCCCCCCCACCGCTCCAGCAAATACCAGCTGACTGCAGTGGCCTAGACGTTAAGTGCTTGTGTTACAGCACTGGGGGCCTGGGTTCGAGTCTTGCTTTCAGCACATAAATGGAATAGTTGGGTAATCGCCTTGTATAGTTGCCTTACCCCCACTCCTTCTAAAAGGTTCAGTGGTTATCAAAAGAGTTCCCTGGTAAAGGGAGGGTTACAGAGAGGCAGGACTGTGGAAGTGAGGAAGTGCAGGGTAAAGGAGGCAGGGGTGGGGCAGGCTAAAGGGGGAGGTAGGACCAGATGAATGGGTGTCTGTGGAGAGGAGGAGTGGCGAGGTGAGTGGGGGTAGGTCTAGAGGGGCATGGCATAGGTGCCCTGGTAAAGTGAAGGTGGAAGGAAGAAAGCAGAGAGGCAGGACTGTGGAGGAGAGGAGGTGGGGCAGGCTAAAGGGGGAGGTAGGGCTGGATGAAACAAAAATGTCCATTCCACCCTCCACTGGGAACCCTTTTTCCCTCCTCACCCCATTAGGACCCCCTTTTACACAACCCACCGTCCACAACAACTCAGGGCCTTCTTCCCCCATGGAACCATCCCCAGAGCCGACTTATTCCCTGCCCCACTTTATCCTACATCCCCCTGCCCCTCTCGACCTATCCCCACTCAACCAGCACCTCCTCCTCTCCACAGAGACCCATTCATCCAGCCCTACCTCCCTCTTTAGCCTGCCCCGCCTCCTCCTGTACTTCCTCCCCTCCACAGTCCCACCTCTCTGCTTTTTTCCACCCTCCTTTTACCAGGGAACTCATTACATAACCACTGAACCTATTAGAAGGAGCACAGAAACCACTACTGTACAAGGAGATTACATCATTCATGTGCCGAAAGCAGGACTCAAACCCAGGCCCCCAGCACTGTAACGCAACCACTTAACCTCTAGGCCACTGCAGTTAGCTGGTATTTGATGGAGCGGGGGCCAGATGTTCTATCCTCCTTGGCTTCAGTGAACATGTTTCACAATGCAAACGGGTATGCTCACAGGGGCATGCTGGAGAAAGATATATAAGCCCAAAAGCAACTCTTAGAAGCACAGCCTCCAGTGGCCCAACTGGTAAGTGCTTGGTCTTGGAATGCTGGTGATCTGAGTTCTAATCCTATCTCCAGGGGATTTTTTTTTAATTGTTTTTACTGAAAATGGGTATGCATTGCCCTGCGCGATCAGCCAACAGCTAATGCCCCTTCAATGTATGCATTCCCACTAACAGTTGTGCCTTTGTTTTGTGCACTCTGGCTTTGGTAATACCAATACAAAAGCTTATCTTTCTGGCCCCAACTGACTGGAAAAAAAACGGGGGGAATAGGTGTAATCTACGGGTCATGATTGATACACTAATTGCACTGGGACTCAAACAGGACACCTTCTCGAGGTGCTGTGAAGTGACCACCGCCCCCTGCATAGCAAGCAAACCTGTATCAGCATCTCACTAGCAACTGACTGTGTCGCCAGCAGGCTACACATAGGAGGCTGCAGTAGGTGCATTAACCCATTGCGCTGTCGACCCTCCTTCCTCTAAGAGCAGGAAACTGAATTTCCATGTTGCCTTCCTTTGGCACATTAGATCTATCTTTCACCCCAATTCAGAGGATGTTTTGTTTCACGGGGAGATTATAATCATTGTCAGGTGTGAGCCACTAATAGCTAAACAGGTCAGTTAAATCTTTGACTTTATTATTGGGATGTATTGATATGCGCAGGGCAGTCTTCTGTCCCCTGCTACTGTATGCTTTGTTATTGCTGCTTATTCATGATTTTTTTTTTTAAACTTCTTTTTATTCAATTAACATGGTAGCAAAAAAAAACAGGCGAACATCGCCAGGCAGGTACAATGCAAGTACAATAAATATACAGTGCAGGTAAACAGGAGTTACATCGGAGATGAACACAGCCATTGGGCACTTTTATAACATAAACAACAAAAAGTCCGGAAGCTATGGTGGGGGCGAGAGCCCGGGTCGGTGGGGAGAGGTGGCTAGCGGAGATGTGGCCGGTGTCATATTCAGATCTGACATATAAGATCGGAATCTGAGCCAGATATTCCTGGGCCTAGAGTGGGTAGGTTGTAGGTGAGACCAGGCTTCCTCCGAGTCCGAGGCCCACGTGACCGCTCTTAGCCATTGGGCGTGCGTGGGAGGCAAGGGGCGAAGCCAACACAGTAGGATGGATCGAACAGCAAGAAGCATGCAGAGGCCCGCTAGTTTTTTGGAGTTCCGGGAGAGGCCCGGGAGGTCGTGAAAGAGGCATACCACTGGGGAGGGACTGATGGGGTGGTCGAGCATAGCCGACACCGTCGAGCAGACTGCCTCCCAAAACTGTGAAAGGCGGGGGCAGGACCAAATCATATGAATGTAATCAGCCGCATCAAGGCCGCACCTAGGGCAGCTAGAGGGGTGGTCACTGGACATGCGGTGCAATCTGATCGGGGTGTAGTGGAACCTATGTAGGATTTTAAACTGTATCAGTTTAAAGCGGGAGTTGAAAGACACCCGGTGTATGCGATCACACAAGTGCGCCCAGCGCTCGCTTATTCATAATTTTTAAATGTAAACACTCTGCTCTAAAAAGTGAAAGATTTGAAAGACTCTTGATGTAGCAAGCCTGTCCCATTCTTGCCCTGGGGGTGAGAGGGCTGCTTTCTGCCTTCAACTTCCTCAATTTTGGAGTGGCTGGCTCCACAGCTGAACACCAGGGCCTAAACCTGGAGGGAAACGGGCAGAGGTCTGCGCCCTGCGTCCTCCACGCGTCCCTAACGCTCCCAAACGCGACCACAGCCCTTACGGGCACAGCCCTATGTCCTATGCAGCCCCTCTGGTGCAGCCACCCACACAGCTTAGGGTTAGGATCTGTGCTCTTCGACATCGACCTGGCCACCTAGGCCCCAGAAAGTGTCACAGCCTGCTTTGTAAACCTTAGTGACGGTGGCCTAGGTGAAGATGATCTTGCTGGAATAATGATGCCTTTTTCCTCCCAGAAGCCACCGGGGAGCATAGTAAAATGAAGGGGTGTGCCTGCTCAGCTGCCCTCTGTTTACCCTCTCACTAAGTGACATTAGTTCTGGGCTCTCCAGGCAAATGTATCCATTCAGGAGAGAGCTAGGAATAGGACGTCTGTTTCTGCAGGCACAGTGGGGAAGACTCAGAGAGCTGCATGCCTGAGACATCTTTCCTTGTCCCACGCTCATTGTTGGGTTCCCTAACTTCTAACTCTCTGCCAGGCTCTGTGCGCTGTGTCTTTTACTGCCAACCTCCCTGACCCCTCGCCTTCCACCTACTTGCCACTCTATGATGCCTTTTTTGCTCTCTTATATGGCCCTTTGAAAAGGAATGCAGGCCAAGCCAAGCCTCATGAAGGAAATCTACCAACAAAAGATGCATTCCTCACTTTTGGGAGGTGCTGTGAGACGAGTAAGAAGGGCTGAAGGGGTGATTGGGTTGTTGAGTTTGCACCCCCAGGGCAAAGAGTGGGAAAGGCTCGCTACAGCAAGCGTCTTTCAAATATTTCACTTTTTAGGGCAGAGTGTTTACATTTAATAATCATGAACAAGCAGCAATAACAAAGTATACAGTAACAGACGACAGATGACTGCCCTGCGCATATCAATATATCCCAATGACAAAGTCAAAGCTTTAACTGATCTGCTTAGCTATTAGTGGCTCACACCTCCCAATGATTATCATCTCTGCGTGAAACAAAACAGCTTCTGAATTGGGGTGAAAGATAGATCTAATGTGCCAAAGGAAGTCAACATAGAAATTCAGTTTCCTGATCTCAGAGAAAGGAGCATCGACAGCCCAATGGGTTAATGCACCTACTGCAGCCTCTGATGTGTAGCCTGCAGGAGACACATTCAGTTGCTGGGGAGATGCTGATATCGGTTTGCTTGCTATGCAGGGATTTGTGGTCACCTCACAGCACCTCGAGAAGGTTTCCTGTTTGAGTCCCAGTGGAATTATCTTCAAAAACATGACCAGTAGATTACACGTTTTCACCTCGTTTTTTCCAGTCTGTTGAGGCCAGAGAGACGAGCTTTTGTATGGGTGTGTTACCAAGGCCAGAGTGCAGAAAACAAGGCACAAGTGTTAGTAGGAATGCCTGTAATGAAGGGGAATTAGCTGTTGGCTGATTGCACAGGGCAATGCATACCCATTTTCAATAACAAAACATTTTTTTTAAAAATAATATGAACAGGAGATTCGGGACATTGGATTAGAACTCAGGTCGCCAGCATTCCAAGACCAAACACTTACCACTTGATCCGCTGGTGGCTGTGTCTCTGAAAGTAGCTTTTGGGCTTATACATCTTTCTTCTGCATGCCCCTGTGAGCATACCCAATCGCATTGTAAAACATGCTCACTGGAGCCAACTAGGATAGAACATCTGAGCCCCCCTTTCCCCCCCCTCCTCTCCCCTCCCCCCCCCCCCACCGCTCCAGCAAATACCAGCTGACTGCAGTGGCCTAGACGTTAAGTGCTTGTGTTACAGCACTGGGGGCCTGGGTTCGAGTCTTGCTTTCAGCACATAAATGGAATAGTTGGGTAATCGCCTTGTATAGTTGCCTTAGCCCCACTCCTTCTAAAAGGTTCAGTGGTTATCAAAAGAGTTCCCTGGTAAAGGGAGGGTTACAGAGAGGCAGGACTGTGGAAGTGAGGAAGTGCAGGGTAAAGGAGGCAGGGGTGGGGCAGGCTAAAGGGGGAGGTAGGACCAGATGAATGGGTGTCTGTGGAGAGGAGGAGTGGCGAGGTGAGTGGGGGTAGGTCTAGAGGGGCATGGCATAGGTGCCCTGGTAAAGTGAAGGTGGAAGGAAGAAAGCAGAGAGGCAGGACTGTGGAGGAGAGGAGGTGGGGCAGGCTAAAGGGGGAGGTAGGGCTGGATGAAACAAAAATGTCCATTCCACCCTCCACTGGGAACCCTTTTTCCCTCCTCACCACATTAGGACCCTCTTTTACACAACCCACCGTCCACAACAACTCAGGGCCTTCTTCCCCCATGGAACCATCCCCAGAGCCGACTTATTTCCTGCCCCACTTTATCCTACATCCCCCTGCCCCTCTCGACCTATCCCCACTCAACCAGCACCTCCTCCTCTCCACAGAGACCCATTCATCCAGCCCTACCTCCCTCTTTAGCCTGCCCCGCCTCCTCCTGTACTTCCTCCCCTCCACAGTCCCACCTCTCTGCTTTTTTCCACCCTTCTTTTACCAGTGAACTCATTACATAACCACTGAACCTATTAGAAGGAGCACAGATACCACTACTGTACAAGGAGATTACACCATTCATGTGCCGAAAGCAGGACTCAAACCCATGCCCGCAGCACTGTAACGCAATCACTTAACCTCTAGGCCACTGCAGTTAGCTGGTATTTGATGGAGCGGGGGCCAGATGTTCTATCCTCCTTGGCTTCAGTGAACATGTTTCACAATGCAAACGGGTATGCTCACAGGGGCATGCTGGAGAAAGATATATACACCCAAAAGCAACTCTTAGAAGCACAGCCTCCAGTGGCTCAACTGGTAAGTGCTTGGTCTTGGAATGCTAGTGACCTGAGTTCTAATCCTATCTCCAGGGGATTTTTTTTTTAATTGTTTTTACTGAAAATGGGTATGCATTGCCCTGCGCGATCAGCCAACAGCTAATGCCCCTTCAATGTATGCATTCCCACTAACAATTGTGCCTTTGTTTTGTGCACTCTGGCTTTGGTAACACCCATACAAAAGCTTATCTTTCTGGCCCCAACTGACTGGAAAAAAAACGGGGGGAAAAGGTGTAATCTACGGGTCATGATTGATACACTAATTGCACTGGGACTCAAACAGGACACCTTCTCGAGGTGCTGCGAAGTGACCACCGCCCCCTGCATAGCAAGCAAACCTGTATCAGCATCTCACTAGCAACTTACTGTGTCGCCAGCAGGCTACACATAGGAGGCTGCAGTAGGTGCATTAACCCATTGCGCTGTCGACCCTCCTTCCTCTAAGAGCAGGAAACTGAATTTCCATGTTGCCTTCCTTTGGCACATTAGATCTATCTTTCACCCCAATTCAGAGGATGTTTTGTTTCACGGGGGTGATGATAATCATTGTCAGGTGTGAGCCACTAATAGCTAAACAGGTCAGTTAAATCTTTGACTTTATCATTGGGGTGTATTGATATGCGCAGGGCAGTCTTCTGTCCCCTGCTACTGTATGCTTTGTTATTGCTGCTTATTCATGATTTTTTTTTTAAAACTTCTTTTTATTCATTTAACGTGGCAGCAAAAAAACACAGGCGAACATCGCCAGGCAGGTACAATGCAAGTACAATAAATATACAGTGCAGGTAAACAGGAGTTACATCGGAGATGAACACAGCCATTGGGCACTTTTATAACATAAACAACAAAAAGTCCGGAAGCTATGGTGGGGGCGAGAGCCCGGGTCGGTGGGGAGAGGTGGCTAGCGGAGATGTGGCCGGTGTCATATTCAGATCTGACATATAAGATCGGAATCTGAGCCAGATATTCCTGGGCCTAGAGTGGGTAGGTTGTAGGTGAGACCAGGCTTCCTCCGAGTCCGAGGCCCACGTGACCGCTCTTAGCCATTGGGCGTGCGTGGGAGGCAAGGGGCGAAGCCAACACAGTAGGATGGATCGAACAGCAAGAAGCATGCAGAGGCCCTCTAGTTTTTTGGAGTTCCGGGAGAGGCCCGGGAGGTCGTGAAAGAGGCATACCACTGGGGAGGGACTGATGGGGTGGTCGAGCATAGCCGACACCGTCGAGCAGACTGCCTCCCAAAACTGTGAAAGGCGGGGGCAGGACCAAATCATATGAATGTAATCAGCCGCATCAAGGCCGCACCTAGGGCAGCTAGAGGGGTGGTCACTGGACATGCGGTGCAATCTGATCGGGGTGTAGTGGAACCTATGTAGGATTTTAAACTGTATCAGTTTAAAGCGGGAGTTGAAAGACACCCGGTGTATGCGATCACACAAGTGCGCCCAGCGCTCGTTTATTCATGATTTTTAAATGTAAACACTCTGCTCTAAAAAGTGAAAATTTTGAAAGACTCTTGATGTAGCAAGCCTGTCCCATTCGTGCCCTGGGGGTGAGAGGGCTGCTTTCTGCCTTCAACGTCCTCAATTTTGGAGTGGCTGGCTCCACAGCTGAACACCAGGGCCTAAACCTGGAGGGAAACGGGCAGAGGTCTGCGCCCTGCATCCTCCACGAGTCCCTAACGCTCCCAAACGTGACCACAGCCCTTACGGGCACAGCCCTATGTCCTATGCAGCCCCTCTGGTGCAGCCACCCACACAGCTTAGGGTTAGGATCTGTGCTCTTCCACATCGACCTGGCCACCTAGGCCCCAGAAAGTGTCACAGCCTGCTTTGTAAACCTTAGTGACGGTGGCCTAGGTGAAGATGATCTTGCTGGAATAATGATGCCTTTTTCCTCCCAGAAGGCACCGGGGAGCATAGTAAAATGAAGGGGTGTGCCTGCTCAGCTGCCCTCTGTTTACCCTCTCTCTAAGTGACATTAGTTCTGGGCTCTCCAGGCAAATGTATCCATTCAGGAGAGAGCTAGGAATAGGACGTCTGTTTCTGCAGGCACAGTGGGGAAGACTCAGAGAGCTGCATGCCTGAGACATCTTTCCTTGTCCCACGCTCATTGTTGGGTTCCCTAACTTCTAACTCTCTGCCAGGCTCTGTGCCCTGTATCTTTTACTCCCAACCTCCCTGACCCCTCGCCTTCCACCTTGCCACTCTATGATGCCTTTTTTGCTCTCTTATATGGCCCTTTGAAAAGGAATGCAGGCCAAGCCAAGCCTCATGAAGGAAATCTACCAACAAAAGATGCATTCCCCACTTTTGGGAGGTGCTGTGAGACGAGTAAGAAGGGCTGAAGGGGTGATTGGGTTGTTGAGTTTGCACCCCCAGGGCAAAGAGTGGGAAAGGCTCGCTACAGCAAGCGTCTTTCAAATATTTCACTTTTTAGGGCAGAGTGTTTACATTTAATAATCATGAACAAGCAGCAATAACAAAGTATACAGTAACAGACAACAGATGACTGCCCTGCGCATATCAATATATCCCAATGACAAAGTCAAAGCTTTAACTGATCTGCTTAGCTATTAGTGGCTCACACCTCCCAATGATTATCATCTCTGCGTGAAACAAAACAGCTTCTGAATTGGGGTGAAAGATAGATCTAATGTGCCAAAGGAAGTCAAAATAGAAATTCAGTTTCCTGATCTCAGAGAAAGGAGCATCGACAGCCCAATGGGTTAATGCACCTACTGCAGCCTCTGATGTGTAGCCTGCAGGAGACACATTCAGTTGCTGGGGAGATGCTGATATCGGTTTGCTTGCTATGCAGGGGTTTGTGGTCACCTCACAGCACCTCGAGAAGGTTTCCTGTTTGAGTCCCAGTGGAATTATCTTCAAAAACATGACCAGTAGATTACACGTTTTCCCCTCGTTTTTCCAGTCTGTTGAGGCCAGAGAGACGAGCTTTTGTATGGGTGTGTTACCAAGGCCAGAGTGCAGAAAACAAAGGCACAAGTGTTAGTAGGAATGCCTGTAATGAAGGGGAATTAGCTGTTGGCTGATTGCACAGGGCAATGCATACCCATTTTCAATAACAAAACATTTTTTTTTAAAATAATATGAACAGGAGATTCGGGACATTGGATTAGAACTCAGGTCGCCAGCATTCCAAGACCAAACACTTACCACTTGAGCCGCTGGTGGCTGTGCCTCTGAGAGTAGCTTTTGGGCTTATACATCTTTCTTCTGCATGCCCCTGTGAGCATACCCAATCGCATTGTGAAACATGCTCACTGAAGCCAACTAGGATAGAACATCTGAGCCCCCCCCCACCACCCCCCCACCGCTCCATCAAATACCAGCTGACTGCAGTGGCCTAGACGTTAAGTGCTTGTGTTACAGCACTGGGGGCCTGGGTTCGAGTCTTGCTTTCAGCACATAAATGGAATAGTTGGGTAATCGCCTTGTATAGTTGCCTTACCCCCACTCCTTCTAAAAGGTTCAGTGGTTATCAAAAGAGTTCCCTGGTAAAGGGAGGGTTACAGAGAGGCAGGACTGTGGAAGTGAGGAAGTGCAGGGTAAAGGAGGCAGAGGTGGGGCAGGCTAAAGGGGGAGGTAGGACCAGATGAATGGGTGTCTGTGGAGAGGAGGAGTGGCGAGGTGAGTGGGGGTAGGTCTAGAGGGGCATGGCATAGGTGCCCTGGTAAAGTGAAGGTGGAAGGAAGAAAGCAGAGAGGCAGGACTGTGGAGGAGAGGAGGAGGGGCAGGCTAAAGGGGGAGGTAGGGCTGGATGAAACAAAAATGTCCATTCCACCCTCCACCGGGAACCCTTTTTCCCTCCTCACCACATTAGGACCCTCTTTTACACAACCCACCGTCCACAACAACTCAGGGCCTTCTTCCCCCATGGAACCATCCCAAGAGCCGACTTATTCCCTGCCCCACTTTATCCTACATCCCCCTGCCCCTCTCGACCTATCCCCACTCAACCAGCACCTCCTCCTCTCCACAGAGACCCATTCATCCAGCCCTACCTCCCTCTTTAGCCTGCCCCGCCTCCTCCTGTACTTCCTCCCCTCCACAGTCCCACCTCTCTGCTTTTTTCCACCCTCCCTTTACCAGGGAACTCATTACATAACCACTGAACTTATTAGAAGGAGCACAGAAACCACTGCTGTACAAGGAGATTACACCATTCATGTGCCGAAAGCAGGACTCAAACCCAGGCCCCCAGCACTGTAACGCAACCACTTAACCTCTAGGCCACTGCAGTTAGCTGGTATTTGATGGAGCGGGGGCCAGATGTTCTATCCTCCTTGGCTTCAGTGAACATGTTTCACAATGCAAACGGGTATGCTCACAGGGGCATGCTGGAGAAAGATATATAAGCCCAAAAGCAACTCTTAGAAGCACAGCCTCCAGTGGCCCAACTGGTAAGTGCTTGGTCTTGGAATGCTGGTGATCTGAGTTCTAATCCTATCTCCTGGGGATTTTTTTTTAATTGTTTTTACTGAAAATGGGTATGCATTGCCCTGCGCGATCAGCCAACAGCTAATGCCCCTTCAATGTATGCATTCCCACTAACAGTTGTGCCTTTGTTTTGTGCACTCTGGCTTTGGTAACACCAATACAAAAGCTTATCTTTCTGGCCCCAACTGACTGGAAAAAAAACGGGGGGAATAGGTGTAATCTACGGGTCATGATTGATACACTAATTGCACTGGGACTCAAACAGGACACCTTCTCGAGGTGCTGTGAAGTGACCACCGCCCCCTGCATAGCAAGCAAACCTGTATCAGCATCTCACTAGCAACTGACTGTGTCGCCAGCAGGCTACACATAGGAGGCTGCAGTAGGTGCATTAACCCATTGCGCTGTCGACCCTCCTTCCTCTAAGAGCAGGAAACTGAATTTCCATGTTGCCTTCCTTTGGCACATTAGATCTATCTTTCACCCCAATTCAGAGGATGTTTTGTTTCACGGGGAGATGATAATCATTGTCAGGTGTGAGCCACTAATAGCTAAACAGGTCAGTTAAATCTTTGACTTTATTATTGGGATGTATTGATATGCGCAGGGCAGTCTTCTGTCCCCTGCTACTGTATGCTTTGTTATTGCTGCTTATTCATGATTTTTTTTTTTAAACTTCTTTTTATTCATTTAACGTGGCAGCAAAAAAAGACAGGCGAACATCGCCAGGCAGGTACAATGCAAGTACAATAAATATACAGTGCAGGTAAACAGGAGTTACATCGGAGATGAACACAGCCATTGGGCACTTTTATAACATAAACAACAAAAAGTCCGGAAGCTATGGTGGGGGCGAGAGCCCGGGTCGGTGGGGAGAGGTGGCTAGCGGAGATGTGGCCGGTGTCATATTCAGATCTGACATATAAGATCGGAATCTGAGCCAGATATTCCTGGGCCTAGAGTGGGTAGGTTGTAGGTGTGACCAGGCTTCCTCCGAGTCCGAGGCCCACGTGACCGCTCTTAGCCATTGGGCGTGCGTGGGAGGCAAGGGGCGAAGCCAACACAGTAGGATGGATCGAACAGCAAGAAGCATGCAGAGGCCCGCTAGTTTTTTGGAGTTCCGGGAGAGGCCCGGGAGGTCGTGAAAGAGGCATACCACTGGGGAGGGACTGATGGGGTGGTCGAGCATAGCCGACACCGTCGAGCAGACTGCCTCCCAAAACTGTGAAAGGCGGGGGCAGGACCAAATCATATGAATGTAATCAGCCGCATCAAGGCCGCACCTAGGGCAGCTAGAGGGGTGGTCACTGGACATGCGGTGCAATCTGATCGGGGTGTAGTGGAACCTATGTAGGATTTTAAACTGTATCAGTTTAAAGCGGGAGTTGAAAGACACCCGGTGTATGCGATCACACAAGTGCGCCCAGCGCTCGCTTATTCATGATTTTTAAATGTAAACACTCTGCTCTAAAAAGTGAAAGATTTGAAAGACTCTTGATGTAGCAAGCCTGTCCCATTCTTGCTCTGGGGGTGAGAGGGCTGCTTTCTGCCTTCAACTTCCTCAATTTTGGAGTGGCTGGCTCCACAGCTGAACACCAGGGCCTAAACCTGGAGGGAAACGGGCAGAGGTCTGCGCCCTGCGTCCTCCACGCGTCCCTAACGCTCCCAAACGCGACCACAGCCCTTACGGGCACAGCCCTATGTCCTATGCAGCCCCTCTGGTGCAGCCACCCACACAGCTTAGGGTTAGGATCTGTGCTCTTCCACATCGACCTGGCCACCTAGGCCCCAGAAAGTGTCACAGCCTGCTTTGTAAACCTTAGTGACGGTGGCCTAGGTGAAGATGATCTTGCTGGAATAATGATGCCTTTTTCCTCCCAGAAGCCACCGGGGAGCATAGTAAAATGAAGGGGTGTGCCTGCTCAGCTGCCCTCTGTTTACCCTCTCACTAAGTGACATTAGTTCTGGGCTCTCCAGGCAAATGTATCCATTCAGGAGAGAGCTAGGAATAGGACGTCTGTTTCTGCAGGCACAGTGGGGAAGACTCAGAGAGCTGCATGCCTGAGACATCTTTCCTTGTCCCACGCTCATTGTTGGGTTCCCTAACTTCTAACTCTCTGCCAGGCTCTGTGCCCTGTGTCTTTTACTGCCAACCTCCCTGACCCCTCGCCTTCCACCTACTTGCCACTCTATGATGCCTTTTTTGCTCTCTTATATGGCCCTTTGAAAAGGAATGCAGGCCAAGCCAAGCCTCATGAAGGAAATCTACCAACAAAAGATGCATTCCTCACTTTTGGGAGGTGCTGTGAGACGAGTAAGAAGGGCTGAAGGGGTGATTGGGTTGTTGAGTTTGCACCCCCAGGGCAAAGAGTGGGAAAGGCTCGCTACAGCAAGCGTCTTTCAAATATTTCACTTTTTAGGGCAGAGTGTTTACATTTAATAATCATGAACAAGCAGCAATAACAAAGTATACAGTAACAGACGACAGATGACTGCCCTGCGCATATCAATATATCCCAATGACAAAGTCAAAGCTTTAACTGATCTGCTTAGCTATTAGTGGCTCACACCTCCCAATGATTATCATCTCTGCGTGAAACAAAACAGCTTCTGAATTGGGGTGAAAGATAGATCTAATGTGCCAAAGGAAGTCAACATAGAAATTCAGTTTCCTGATCTCAGAGAAAGGAGCATCGACAGCCCAATGGGTTAATGCACCTACTGCAGCCTCCGATGTGTAGCCTGCAGGAGACACATTCAGTTGCTGGGGAGATGCTGATATCGGTTTGCTTGCTATGCAGGGGTTTGTGGTCACCTCACAGCACCTCGAGAAGGTTTCCTGTTTGAGTCCCAGTGGAATTATCTTCAAAAACATGACCAGTAGATTACACGTTTTCCCCTCGTTTTTTCCAGTCTGTTGAGGCCAGAGAGAGGAGCTTTTGTATGGGTGTGTTACCAAGGGCAGAGTGCAGAAAACAAAGGCACAAGTGTTAGTAGGAATGCCTGTAATGAAGGGGAATTAGCTGTTGGCTGATTGCACAGGGCAATGCATACCCATTTTCAATAACAAAACATTTTGTAAAAAAATAATATGAACAGGAGATTCGGGACATTGGATTAGAACTCAGGTCTCCAGCATTCCAAGACCAAACACTTACCACTTGAGCCGCTGGTGGCTGTGTCTCTGAGAGTAGCTTTTGGGCTTATACATCTTTCTTCTGCATGCCCCTGTGAGCATACCCAATCGCATTGTGAAACATGCTTACTGAAGCCAACTAGGATGGAACATCTGAGCCCCCCTTCCCCCTCCCCTCCCCTCCCCCCCCCCCCCACCGCTCCAGCAAATACCAGCTGACTGCAGTGGCCTAGACGTTAAGTGCTTGTGTTACAGCACTGGGGGCCTGGGTTTGAGTCTTGCTTTCAGCACATAAATGGAATAGTTGGGTAATCGCCTTGTATAGTTGCCTTACCCCCACTCCTTCTAAAAGGTTCAGTGGTTATCAAAAGAGTTCCCTGGTAAAGGGAGGGTTACAGAGAGGCAGGACTGTGGAAGTGAGGAAGTGCAGGGTAAAGGAGGCAGAGGTGGGGCAGGCTAAAGGGGGAGGTAGGACCAGATGAATGGGTGTCTGTGGAGAGGAGGAGTGGCGAGGTGAGTGGGGGTAGGTCTAGAGGGGCATGGCATAGGTGCCCTGGTAAAGTGAAGGTGGAAGGAAGAAAGCAGAGAGGCAGGACTGTGGAGGAGAGGAGGTGGGGCAGGCTAAAGGGGGAGGTAGGGCTGGATGAAACAAAAATGTCCATTCCACCCTCCACTGGGAACCCTTTTTCCCTCCTCACCACATTAGGACCCTCTTTTACACAACTCACCGTCCACAACAACTCAGGGCCTTCTTCCCCCATGGAACCATCCCCAGAGCCGACTTATTCCCTGCCCCACTTTATCCTACATCCCCCTGCCCCTCTCGACCTATCCCCACTCAACCAGCACCTCCTCCTCTCCACAGAGACCCATTCATCCAGCCCTACCTCCCTCTTTAGCCTGCCCCGCCTCCTCCTGTACTTCCTCCCCTCCACAGTCCCACCTCTCTGCTTTTTTCCACCCTCCCTTTACCAGGGAACTCATTACATAACCACTGAACCTATTAGAAGGAGCACAGAAACCACTGCTGTACAAGGAGATTACACCATTCATGTGCCGAAAGCAGGACTCAAACCCAGGCCCCCAGCACTGTAACGCAACCACTTAACCTCTAGGCCACTGCAGTTAGCTGGCATTTGATGGAGCGGGGGCCAGATGTTCTATCCTCCTTGGCTTCAGTGAACATGTTTCACAATGCAAACGGGTATGCTCACAGGGGCATGCTGGAGAAAGATATATAAGCCCAAAAGCAACTCTTAGAAGCACAGCCTCCAGTGGCCCAACTGGTAAGTGCTTGGTCTTGGAATGCTGGTGATCTGAGTTCTAATCCTATCTCCTGGGGATTTTTTTTTAATTGTTTTTACTGAAAATGGGTATGCATTGCCCTGCGCGATCAGCCAACAGCTAATGCCCCTTCAATGTATGCATTCCCACTAACAGTTGTGCCTTTGTTTTGTGCACTCTGGCTTTGGTAACACCAATACAAAAGCTTATCTTTCTGGCCCCAACTGACTGGAAAAAAAACGGGGGGAATAGGTGTAATCTACGGGTCATGATTGATACACTAATTGCACTGGGACTCAAACAGGACACCTTCTCGAGGTGCTGTGAAGTGACCACCGCCCCCTGCATAGCAAGCAAACCTGTATCAGCATCTCACTAGCAACTGACTGTGTCGCCAGCAGGCTACACATAGGAGGCTGCAGTAGGTGCATTAACCCATTGCGCTGTCGACCCTCCTTCCTCTAAGAGCAGGAAACTGAATTTCCATGTTGCCTTCCTTTGGCACATTAGATCTATCTTTCACCCCAATTCAGAGGATGTTTTGTTTCACGGGGAGATGATAATCATTGTCAGGTGTGAGCCACTAATAGCTAAACAGGTCAGTTAAATCTTTGACTTTATTATTGGGATGTATTGATATGCGCAGGGCAGTCTTCTGTCCCCTGCTACTGTATGCTTTGTTATTGCTGCTCATTCATGATTTTTTTTTTTAAACTTCTTTTTATTCATTTAACATGGCAGCAAAAAAAGACAGGCGAACATCGCCAGGCAGGTACAATGCAAGTACAATAAATATACAGTGCAGGTAAACAGGAGTTACATCGGAGATGAACACAGCCATTGGGCACTTTTATAACATAAACAACAAAAAGTCCGGAAGCTATGGTGGGGGCGAGAGCCCGGGTCGGTGGGGAGAGGTGGCTAGCGGAGATGTGGCCGGTGTCATATTCAGATCTGACATATAAGATCGGAATCTGAGCCAGATATTCCTGGGCCTAGAGTGGGTAGGTTGTAGGTGAGACCAGGCTTCCTCCGAGTCCGAGGCCCATGTGACCGCTCTTAGCCATTGGGCGTGCGTGGGAGGCAAGGGGCGAAGCCAACACAGTAGGATGGATCGAACAGCAAGAAGCATGCAGAGGCCCGCTAGTTTTTTGGAGTTCCGGGAGAGGCCCGGGAGGTCGTGAAAGAGGCATACCACTGGGGAGGGACTGATGGGGTGGTCGAGCATAGCCGACACCGTCGAGCAGACTGCCTCCCAAAACTGTGAAAGGCGGGGGCAGGACCAAATCATATGAATGTAATCAGCCGCATCAAGGCCGCACCTAGGGCAGCTAGAGGGGTGGTCACTGGACATGCGGTGCAATCTGATCGGGGTGTAGTGGAACCTATGTAGGATTTTAAACTGTATCAGTTTAAAGCGGGAGTTGAAAGACACCCGGTGTATGCGATCACACAAGTGCGCCCAGCGCTCGCTTATTCATGATTTTTAAATGTAAACACTCTGCTCTAAAAAGTGAAAGATTTGAAAGACTCTTGATGTAGCAAGCCTGTCCCATTCTTGCCCTGGGGGTGAGAGGGCTGCTTTCTGCCTTCAACTTCCTCAATTTTGGAGTGGCTGGCTCCACAGCTGAACACCAGGGCCTAAACCTGGAGGGAAACGGGCAGAGGTCTGCGCCCTGCGTCCTCCACGCGTCCCTAACGCTCCCAAACGCGACCACAGCCCTTACGGGCACAGCCCTATGTCCTATGCAGCCCCTCTGGTGCAGCCACCCACACAGCTTAGGGTTAGGATCTGTGCTCTTCGACATCGACCTGGCCACCTAGGCCCCAGAAAGTGTCACAGCCTGCTTTGTAAACCTTAGTGATGGTGGCCTAGGTGAAGATGATCTTGCTGGAATAATGATGCCTTTTTCCTCCCAGAAGCCACCGGGGAGCATAGTAAAATGAAGGGGTGTGCCTGCTCAGCTGCCCTCTGTTTACCCTCTCACTAAGTGACATTAGTTCTGGGCTCTCCAGGCAAATGTATCCATTCAGGAGAGAGCTAGGAATAGGACGTATGTTTCTGCAGGCACAGTGGGGAAGACTCAGAGAGCTGCATGCCTGAGACATCTTTCCTTGTCCCACGCTCATTGTTGGGTTCCCTAACTTCTAACTCTCTGCCAGGCTCTGTGCCCTGTGTCTTTTACTGCCAACCTCCCTGACCCCTCGCCTTCCACCTACTTGCCACTCTATGATGCCTTTTTTGCTCTCTTATATGGCCCTTTGAAAAGGAATGCAGGCCAAGCCAAGCCTCATGAAGGAAATCTACCAACAAAAGATGCATTCCTCACTTTTGGGAGGTGCTGTGAGACGAGTAAGAAGGGCTGAAGGGGTGATTGGGTTGTTGAGTTTGCACCCCCAGGGCAAAGAGTGGGAAAGGCTCGCTACAGCAAGCGTCTTTCAAATATTTCACTTTTTAGGGCAGAGTGTTTACATTTAATAATCATGAACAAGCAGCAATAACAAAGTATACAGTAACAGACGACAGATGACTGCCCTGCGCATATCAATATATCCCAATGACAAAGTCAAAGCTTTAACTGATCTGCTTAGCTATTAGTGGCTCACACCTCCCAATGATTATCATCTCTGCGTGAAACAAAACAGCTTCTGAATTGGGGTGAAAGATAGATCTAATGTGCCAAAGGAAGTCAACATAGAAATTCAGTTTCCTGATCTCAGAGAAAGGAGCATCGACAGCCCAATGGGTTAATGCACCTACTGCAGCCTCTGATGTGTAGCCTGCAGGAGACACATTCAGTTGCTGGGGAGATGCTGATATCGGTTTGCTTGCTATGCAGGGGTTTGTGGTCACCTCACAGCACCTCGAGAAGGTTTCCTGTTTGAGTCCCAGTGGAATTATCTTCAAAAACATGACCAGTAGATTACACGTTTTCCCCTCGTTTTTTCCAGTCTGTTGAGGCCAGAGAGACGAGCTTTTGTATGGGTGTGTTACCAAGGCCAGAGTGCAGAAAACAAAGGCACAAGTGTTAGTAGGAATGCCTGTAATGAAGGGGAATTAGCTGTTGGCTGATTGCACAGGGCAATGCATACCCATTTTCAATAACAAAACATGTTTTTAAAAAATAATATGAACAGGAGATTCGGGACATTGGATTAGAACTCAGGTCTCCAGCATTCCAAGACCAAACACTTACCACTTGAGCAGCTGGTGGCTGTGCCTCTGAGAGTAGCTTTTGGGCTTATACATCTTTCTTCTGCATGCCCCTGTGAGCATACCCAATCGCATTGTGAAGCATGCTCACTGAAGCCAACTAGGATAGAACATCTGAGCCCCCTTCCCCCTCCCCTCCTCTCCCCTGCCCCCCCCCACCGCTCCAGCAAATACCAGCTGACTGCAGTGGCCTAGACGTTAAGTGCTTGTGTTACAGCACTGGGGGCCTGGGTTCGAGTCTTGCTTTCAGCACATAAATGGAATAGTTGGGTAATCGCCTTGTATAGTTGCCTTACCCCCACTCCTTCTAAAAGGTTCAGTGGTTATCAAAAGAGTTCCCTGGTAAAGGGAGGGTTACAGAGAGGCAGGACTGTGGAAGTGAGGAAGTGCAGGGTAAAGGAGGCAGGGGTGGGGCAGGCTAAAGGGGGAGGTAGGACCAGATGAATGGGTGTCTGTGGAGAGGAGGAGTGGCGAGGTGAGTGGGGGTAGGTCTAGAGGGGCATGGCATAGGTGCCCTGGTAAAGTGAAGGTGGAAGGAAGAAAGCAGAGAGGCAGGACTGTGGAGGAGAGGAGGTGGGGCAGGCTAAAGGGGGAGGTAGGGCTGGATGAAACACAAATGTCCATTCCACCCTCCACTGGGAACCCTTTTTCCCTCCTCACCACATTAGGACCCTCTTTTACACAACCCACCGTCCACAACAACTCAGGGCCTTCTTCCCCCATGGAACCATCCCCAGAGCCGACTTATTCCCTGCCCCACTTTATCCTACATCCCCCTGCCCCTCTCGACCTATCCCCACTCAACCAGCACCTCCTCCTCTCCACAGAGACCCATTCATCCAGCCCTACCTCCCTCTTTAGCCTGCCCCGCCTCCTCCTGTACTTCCTCCCCTCCACAGTCCCACCTCTCTGCTTTTTTCCACCCTCCTTTTACCAGGGAACTCATTACATAACCACTGAACCTATTAGAAGGAGCACAGAAACCACTACTGTACAAGGAGATTACACCATTCATGTGCCGAAAGCAGGACTCAAACCCAGGCCCCCAGCCCTGTAACGCAACCACTTAACCTCTAGGCCACTGCAGTTAGCTGGTATTTGATGGAGCGGGGGCCAGATGTTCTATCCTCCTTGGCTTCAGTGAACATGTTTCACAATGCAAACGGGTATGCTCACAGGGGCATGCTGGAGAAAGATATATAAGCCCAAAAGCAACTCTTAGAAGCACAGCCTCCAGTGGCCCAACTGGTAAGTGCTTGGTCTTGGAATGCTGGTGATCTGAGTTCTAATCCTATCTCCAGGGGATTTTCTTTTAATTGTTTTTACTGAAAATGGGTATGCATTGCCCTGCGCGATCAGCCAACAGCTAATGCCCCTTCAATGTATGCATTCCCACTAACAGTTGTGCCTTTGTTTTGTGCACTCTGGCTTTGGTAATACCAATACAAAAGCTTATCTTTCTGGCCCCAACTGACTGGAAAAAAAACGGGGGGAATAGGTGTAATCTACGGGTCATGATTGATACACTAATTGCACTGGGACTCAAACAGGACACCTTCTCGAGGTGCTGTGAAGTGACCACCGCCCCCTGCATAGCAAGCAAACCTGTATCAGCATCTCACTAGCAACTGACTGTGTCGCCAGCAGGCTACACATAGGAGGCTGCAGTAGGTGCATTAACCCATTGCGCTGTCGACCCTCCTTCCTCTAAGAGCAGGAAACTGAATTTCCATGTTGCCTTCCTTTGGCACATTAGATCTATCTTTCACCCCAATTCAGAGGATGTTTTGTTTCACGGGGAGATGATAATCATTGTCAGGTGTGAGCCACTAATAGCTAAACAGGTCAGTTAAATCTTTGACTTTATTATTGGGATGTATTGATATGCGCAGGGCAGTCTTCTGTCCCCTGCTACTGTATGCTTTGTTATTGCTGCTTATTCATGATTTTTTTTTTAAACTTCTTTTTATTCATTTAACATGGCAGCAAAAAAAAACAGGCGAACATCGCCAGGCAGGTACAATGCAAGTACAATAAATATACAGTGCAGGTAAACAGGAGTTACATCGGAGATGAACACAGCCATTGGGCACTTTTATAACATAAACAACAAAAAGTCCGGAAGCTATGGTGGGGGCGAGAGCCCGGGTCGGTGGGGAGAGGTGGCTAGCGGAGATGTGGCCGGTGTCATATTCAGATCTGACATATAAGATCGGAATCTGAGCCAGATATTCCTGGGCCTAGAGTGGGTAGGTTGTAGGTGAGACCAGGCTTCCTCCGAGTCCGAGGCCCACGTGACCGCTCTTAGCCATTGGGCGTGCGTGGGAGGCAAGGGGCGAAGCCAACACAGTAGGATGGATCGAACAGCAAGAAGCATGCAGAGGCCCGCTAGTTTTTTGGAGTTCCGGGAGAGGCCCGGGAGGTCGTGAAAGAGGCATACCACTGGGGAGGGACTGATGGGGTGGTCGAGCATAGCCGACACCGTCGAGCAGACTGCCTCCCAAAACTGTGAAAGGCGGGGGCAGGACCAAATCATATGAATGTAATCAGCCGCATCAAGGCCGCACCTAGGGCAGCTAGAGGGGTGGTCACTGGACATGCGGTGCAATCTGATCGGGGTGTAGTGGAACCTATGTAGGATTTTAAACTGTATCAGTTTAAAGCGGGAGTTGAAAGACACCCGGTGTATGCGATCACACAAGTGCGCCCAGCGCTCGCTTATTCATGATTTTTAAATGTAAACACTCTGCTCTAAAAAGTGAAAGATTTGAAAGACTCTTGATGTAGCAAGCCTGTCCCATTCTTGCCCTGGGGGTGAGAGGGCTGCTTTCTGCCTTCAACTTCCTCAATTTTGGAGTGGCTGGCTCCACAGCTGAACACCAGGGCCTAAACCTGGAGGGAAACGGGCAGAGGTCTGCGCCCTGCGTCCTCCACGCGCCCCTAACGCTCCCAAACGCGACCACAGCCCTTACGGGCACAGCCCTATGTCCTATGCAGCCCCTCTGGTGCAGCCACCCACACAGCTTAGGGTTAGGATCTGTGCTCTTCCACATCGACCTGGCCACCTAGGCCCCAGAAAGTGTCACAGCCTGCTTTGTAAACCTTAGTGACGGTGGCCTAGGTGAAGATGATCTTGCAGGAATAATGATGCCTTTTTCCTCCCAGAAGCCACCGGGGAGCATAGTAAAATGAAGGGGTGTGCCTGCTCAGCTGCCCTCTGTTTACCCTCTCACTAAGTGACATTAGTTCTGGGCTCTCCAGGCAAATGTATCCATTCAGGAGAGAGCTAGGAATAGGACGTCTGTTTCTGCAGGCACAGTGGGGAAGACTCAGAGAGCTGCATGCCTGAGACATCTTTCCTTGTCCCACGCTCATTGTTGGGTTCCCTAACTTCTAACTCTCTGCCAGGCTCTGTGCCCTGTGTCTTTTACTGCCAACCTCCCTGACCCCTCGCCTTCCACCTACTTGCCACTCTATGATGCCTTTTTTGCTCTCTTATATGGCCCTTTGAAAAGGAATGCAGGCCAAGCCAAGCCTCATGAAGGAAATCTACCAACAAAAGATGCATTCCTCACTTTTGGGAGGTGCTGTGAGACGAGTAAGAAGGGCTGAAGGGGTGATTGGGTTGTTGAGTTTGCACCCCCAGGGCAAAGAGTGGGAAAGGCTCGCTACAGCAAGCGTCTTTCAAATATTTCACTTTTTAGGGCAGAGTGTTTACATTTAATAATCATGAACAAGCAGCAATAACAAAGTATACAGTAACAGACGACAGATGACTGCCCTGCGCATATCAATATATCCCAATGACAAAGTCAAAGCTTTAACTGATCTGCTTAGCTATTAGTGGCTCACACCTCCCAATGATTATCATCTCTGCGTGAAACAAAACAGCTTCTGAATTGGGGTGAAAGATAGATCTAATGTGCCAAAGGAAGTCAACATAGAAATTCAGTTTCCTGATCTCAGAGAAAGGAGCATCGACAGCCCAATGGGTTAATGCACCTACTGCAGCCTCCGATGTGTAGCCTGCAGGAGACACATTCAGTTGCTGGGGAGATGCTGATATCGGTTTGCTTGCTATGCAGGGGTTTGTGGTCACCTCACAGCACCTCGAGAAGGTTTCCTGTTTGAGTCCCAGTGGAATTATCTTCAAAAACATGACCAGTAGATTACACGTTTTCCCCTCGTTTTTTCCAGTCTGTTGAGGCCAGAGAGAGGAGCTTTTGTATGGGTGTGTTACCAAGGGCAGAGTGCAGAAAACAAAGGCACAAGTGTTAGTAGGAATGCCTGTAATGAAGGGGAATTAGCTGTTGGCTGATTGCACAGGGCAATGCATACCCATTTTCAATAACAAAACATTTTGTAAAAAAATAATATGAACAGGAGATTCGGGACATTGGATTAGAACTCAGGTCTCCAGCATTCCAAGACCAAACACTTACCACTTGAGCCGCTGGTGGCTGTGCCTCTGAGAGTAGCTTTTGGGCTTATACATCTTTCTTCTGCATGCCCCTGTGAGCATACCCAATCGCATTGTGAAACATGCTTACTGAAGCCAACTAGGATGGAACATCTGAGCCCCCCTTCCCCCTCCCCTCCCCTCCCCCCCCCCCCCCCCACCGCTCCAGCAAATACCAGCTGACTGCAGTGGCCTAGACGTTAAGTGCTTGTGTTACAGCACTGGGGGCCTGGGTTTGAGTCTTGCTTTCAGCACATAAATGGAATAGTTGGGTAATCGCCTTGTATAGTTGCCTTACCCCCACTCCTTCTAAAAGGTTCAGTGGTTATCAAAAGAGTTCCCTGGTAAAGGGAGGGTTACAGAGAGGCAGGACTGTGGAAGTGAGGAAGTGCAGGGTAAAGGAGGCAGAGGTGGGGCAGGCTAAAGGGGGAGGTAGGACCAGATGAATGGGTGTCTGTGGAGAGGAGGAGTGGCGAGGTGAGTGGGGGTAGGTCTAGAGGGGCATGGCATAGGTGCCCTGGTAAAGTGAAGGTGGAAGGAAGAAAGCAGAGAGGCAGGACTGTGGAGGAGAGGAGGTGGGGCAGGCTAAAGGGGGAGGTAGGGCTGGATGAAACAAAAATGTCCATTCCACCCTCCACTGGGAACCCTTTTTCCCTCCTCACCACATTAGGACCCTCTTTTACACAACCCACCGTCCACAACAACTCAGGGCCTTCTTCCCCCATGGAACCATCCCCAGAGCCGACTTATTCCCTGCCCCACTTTATCCTACATCCCCCTGCCCCTCTCGACCTATCCCCACTCAACCAGCACCTCCTCCTCTCCACAGAGACCCATTCATCCAGCCCTACCTCCCTCTTTAGCCTGCCCCGCCTCCTCCTGTACTTCCTCCCCTCCACAGTCCCACCTCTCTGCTTTTTTCCACCCTTCTTTTACCAGGGAACTCATTACATAACCACTGAACCTATTAGAAGGAGCACAGATACCACTACTGTACAAGGAGATTACACCATTCATGTGCCGAAAGCAGGACTCAAACCCATGCCCGCAGCACTGTAACGCAATCACTTAACCTCTAGGCCACTGCAGTTAGCTGGTATTTGATGGACCGGGGGCCAGATGTTCTATCCTCCTTGGCTTCAGTGAACATGTTTCACAATGCAAACGGGTATGCTCACAGGGGCATGCTGGAGAAAGATATATACACCCAAAAGCAACTCTTAGAAGCACAGCCTCCAGTGGCTCAACTGGTAAGTGCTTGGTCTTGGAATGCTAGTGACCTGAGTTCTAATCCTATCTCCAGGGGATTTTTTTTTTAATTGTTTTTACTGAAAATGGGTATGCATTGCCCTGCGCGATCAGCCAACAGCTAATGCCCCTTCAATGTATGCATTCCCACTAACAATTGTGCCTTTGTTTTGTGCACTCTGGCTTTGGTAACACCCATACAAAAGCTTATCTTTCTGGCCCCAACTGACTGGAAAAAAAACGGGGGGAAAAGGTGTAATCTACGGGTCATGATTGATACACTAATTGCACTGGGACTCAAACAGGACACCTTCTCGAGGTGCTGCGAAGTGACCACCGCCCCCTGCATAGCAAGCAAACCTGTATCAGCATCTCACTAGCAACTGACTGTGTCGCCAGCAGGCTACACATAGGAGGCTGCAGTAGGTGCATTAACCCATTGCGCTGTCGACCCTCCTTCCTCTAAGAGCAGGAAACTGAATTTCCATGTTGCCTTCCTTTGGCACATTAGATCTATCTTTCACCCCAATTCAGAGGATGTTTTGTTTCACGGGGGTGATGATAATCATTGTCAGGTGTGAGCCACTAATAGCTAAACAGGTCAGTTAAATCTTTGACTTTATCATTGGGGTGTTTTGATATGCGCAGGGCAGTCTTCTGTCCCCTGCTACTGTATGCTTTGTTATTGCTGCTTATTCATGATTTTTTTTTTAAAACTTCTTTTTATTCATTTAACGTGGCAGCAAAAAAACACAGGCGAACATCGCCAGGCAGGTACAATGCAAGTACAATAAATATACAGTGCAGGTAAACAGGAGTTACATCGGAGATGAACACAGCCATTGGGCACTTTTATAACATAAACAACAAAAAGTCCGGAAGCTATGGTGGGGGCGAGAGCCCGGGTCGGTGGGGAGAGGTGGCTAGCGGAGATGTGGCCGGTGTCATATTCAGATCTGACATATAAGATCGGAATCTGAGCCAGATATTCCTGGGCCTAGAGTGGGTAGGTTGTAGGTGAGACCAGGCTTCCTCCGAGTCCGAGGCCCACGTGACCGCTCTTAGCCATTGGGCGTGCGTGGGAGGCAAGGGGCGAAGCCAACACAGTAGGATGGATCGAACAGCAAGAAGCATGCAGAGGCCCTCTAGTTTTTTGGAGTTCCGGGAGAGGCCCGGGAGGTCGTGAAAGAGGCATACCACTGGGGAGGGACTGATGGGGTGGTCGAGCATAGCCGACACCGTCGAGCAGACTGCCTCCCAAAACTGTGAAAGGCGGGGGCAGGACCAAATCATATGAATGTAATCAGCCGCATCAAGGCCGCACCTAGGGCAGCTAGAGGGGTGGTCACTGGACATGCGGTGCAATCTGATCGGGGTGTAGTGGAACCTATGTAGGATTTTAAACTGTATCAGTTTAAAGCGGGAGTTGAAAGACACCCGGTGTATGCGATCACACAAGTGCGCCCAGCGCTCGCTTATTCATGATTTTTAAATGTAAACACTCTGCTCTAAAAAGTGAAAATTTTGAAAGACTCTTGATGTAGCAAGCCTGTCCCATTCGTGCCCTGGGGGTGAGAGGGCTGCTTTCTGCCTTCAACGTCCTCAATTTTGGAGTGGCTGGCTCCACAGCTGAACACCAGGGCCTAAACCTGGAGGGAAACGGGCAGAGGTCTGCGCCCTGCATCCTCCACGAGTCCTTAACGCTCCCAAACGTGACCACAGCCCTTACGGGCACAGCCCTATGTCCTATGCAGCCCCTCTGGTGCAGCCACCCACACAGCTTAGGGTTAGGATCTGTGCTCTTCCACATCGACCTGGCCACCTAGGCCCCAGAAAGTGTCACAGCCTGCTTTGTAAACCTTAGTGACGGTGGCCTAGGTGAAGATGATCTTGCTGGAATAATGATGCCTTTTTCCTCCCAGAAGGCACCGGGGAGCATAGTAAAATGAAGGGGTGTGCCTGCTCAGCTGCCCTCTGTTTACCCTCTCTCTAAGTGACATTAGTTCTGGGCTCTCCAGGCAAATGTATCCATTCAGGAGAGAGCTAGGAATAGGACGTCTGTTTCTGCAGGCACAGTGGGGAAGACTCAGAGAGCTGCATGCCTGAGACATCTTTCCTTGTCCCACGCTCATTGTTGGGTTCCCTAACTTCTAACTCTCTGCCAGGCTCTGTGCCCTGTGTCTTTTACTCCCAACCTCCCTGACCCCTCGCCTTCCACCTACTTGCCACTCTATGATGCCTTTTTTGCTCTCTTATATGGCCCTTTGAAAAGGAATGCAGGCCAAGCCAAGCCTCATGAAGGAAATCTACCAACAAAAGATGCATTCCTCACTTTTGGGAGGTGCTGTGAGACGAGTAAGAAGGGCTGAAGGGGTGATTGGGTTGTTGAGTTTGCACCCCCAGGGCAAAGAGTGGGAAAGGCTCGCTACAGCAAGCGTCTTTCAAATATTTCACTTTTTAGGGCAGAGTGTTTACATTTAATAATCATGAACAAGCAGCAATAACAAAGTATACAGTAACAGACAACAGATGACTGCCCTGCGCATATCAATATATCCCAATGACAAAGTCAAAGCTTTAACTGATCTGCTTAGCTATTAGTGGCTCACACCTCCCAATGATTATCATCTCTGCGTGAAACAAAACAGCTTCTGAATTGGGGTGAAAGATAGATCTAATGTGCCAAAGGAAGTCAAAATAGAAATTCAGTTTCCTGATCTCAGAGAAAGGAGCATCGACAGCCCAATGGGTTAATGCACCTACTGCAGCCTCTGATGTGTAGCCTGCAGGAGACACATTCAGTTGCTGGGGAGATGCTGATATCGGTTTGCTTGCTATGCAGGGGTTTGTGGTCACCTCACAGCACCTCGAGAAGGTTTCCTGTTTGAGTCCCAGTGGAATTATCTTCAAAAACATGACCAGTAGATTACACGTTTTCCCCTCGTTTTTTCCAGTCTGTTGAGGCCAGAGAGACGAGCTTTTGTATGGGTGTGTTACCAAGGCCAGAGTGCAGAAAACAAAGGCACAAGTGTTAGTAGGAATGCCTGTAATGAAGGGGAATTAGCTGTTGGCTGATTGCACAGGGCAATGCATACCCATTTTCAATAACAAAACATTTTTTTTAAAAATAATATGAACAGGAGATTCGGGACATTGGATTAGAACTCAGGTCGCCAGCATTCCAAGACCAAACACTTACCACTTGAGCCGCTGGTGGCTGTGCCTCTGAGAGTAGCTTTTGGGCTTATACATCTTTCTTCTGCATGCCCCTGTGAGCATACCCAATCGCATTGTGAAACATGCTCACTGAAGCCAACTAGGATAGAACATCTGAGCCCCCCCCCCCCCCAACCGCTCCAGCAAATACCAGCTGACTGCAGTGGCCTAGACGTTAAGTGCTTGTGTTACAGCACTGGGGGCCTGGGTTCGAGTCTTGCTTTCAGCACATAAATGGAATAGTTGGGTAATCGCCTTGTATAGTTGCCTTACCCCCACTCCTTCTAAAAGGTTCAGTGGTTATCAAAAGAGTTCCCTGGTAAAGGGAGGGTTACAGAGAGGCAGGACTGTGGAAGTGAGGAAGTGCAGGGTAAAGGAGGCAGAGGTGGGGCAGGCTAAAGGGGGAGGTAGGACCAGATGAATGGGTGTCTGTGGAGAGGAGGAGTGGCGAGGTGAGTGGGGGTAGGTCTAGAGGGGCATGGCATAGGTGCCCTGGTAAAGTGAAGGTGGAAGGAAGAAAGCAGAGAGGCAGGACTGTGGAGGAGAGGAGGTGGGGCAGGCTAAAGGGGGAGGTAGGGCTGGATGAAACAAAAATGTCCATTCCACCCTCCACCGGGAACCCTTTTTCCCTCCTCACCACATTAGGACCCTCTTTTACACAACCCACCGTCCACAACAACTCAGGGCCTTCTTCCCCCATGAGCCGACTTATTCCCTGCCCCACTTTATCCTACATCCCCCTGCCCTTCTCGACCTATCCCCACTCAACCAGCACCTCCTCCTCTCCACAGAGACCCATTCATCCAGCCCTACCTCCCTCTTTAGCCTGCCCCGCCTCCTCCTGTACTTCCTCCCCTCCACAGTCCCACCTCTCTGCTTTTTTCCACCCTCCCTTTACCAGGGAACTCATTACATAACCACTGAACCTATTAGAAGGAGCATGGATACCGCTACTGTACAAGGAGATTACACCATTCATGTGCCGAAAGCAGGACCCAAACCCAGGCCCCCAGTACTGTAACGCAACCACTTAACCTCTAGGCCACTGCAGTTAGCTGGTATTTGATGGAGCGGGGGGCCAGATGTTCTATCCTCCTTGGCTTCAGTGAACATGTTTCACAATGCAAACGGGTATGCTCACAGGGGCATGCTGGAGAAAGATATATACGCCCAAAAGCAACTCTTAGAAGCACAGCCTCCAGTGGCTCAACTGGTAAGTGCTTGGTCTTGGAATGCTGGTGACCTGAGTTCTAATCCTATCTCCAGGGGATTTTTTTTTAATTGTTTTTACTGAAAATCGGTATGCATTGCCCTGCGCGATCAGCCAACAGCTAATGCCCCTTCAATGTATGCATTCCCACTAACAGTTGTGCCTCTGTTTTGTGCACTCTGGCTTTGGTAACACCCATACAAAAGCTTATCTTTCTGGCCCCAACTGACTGGAAAAAAAAACGGGGGGAAAAGGTGTAATCTACGGGTCATGATTGATACACTAATTGCACTGGGACTCAAACAGGACACCTTCTCGAGGTGCTGGGAAGTGACCACCGGCCCCTGCATAGGAAGCAAACCTGTATCAGCATCTCACTAGCAACTGACTGTGTCGCCAGCAGGCTACACATAGGAGGCTGCAGTAGGTGCATTAACCCATTGCGCTGTCGACCCTCCTTCCTCTAAGAGCAGGAAACTGAATTTCCATGTTGCCTTCCTTTGGCACATTAGATCTATCTTTCACCCCAATTCAGAGGATGTTTTGTTTCACGGGGAGATGATAATCATTGTCAGGTGTGATCCACTAATAGCTAAACAGTTCAGTTAAATCTTTGACTTTATCATTGGGGTGTATTGATATGCGCAGGGCAGTCTTCTGTCCCCTGCTACTGTATGCTTTGTTATTGCTGCTTATTCATGATTTTTTTTTTTTAAGCTTCTTTTTATTCATTTAACGTGGCAGCAAAAAAAGACAGGCAAACATCGCCAGGCAGGTACAATGCAAGTACAATAAATATACAGTGCAGGTAAACAGGAGTTACATCGGAGATGAACACAGCCATTGGGCACTTTTATAACATAAACAACAAAAAGTCCGGAAGCTATGGTGGGGGCGAGAGCCCGGGTCGGTGGGGAGAGGTGGCTAGCGGAGATGTGGCCGGTGCCATATTCAGATCTGACATATAAGATCGGAATCTGAGCCAGATATTCCTGGGCCTAGAGTGGGTAGGTTGTAGGTGAGACCAGGCTTCCTCCGAATCCGAGGCCCACGTGACCGCTCTTAGCCATTGGGCGTGCGTGGGAGGCAAGGGGCGACCAACAGAGTAGGATGGATCGAACAGCAAGAAGCATGCAGAGGCCCGCTAGTTTTTTGGAGTTCCGGGAGAGGCCCGGGAGGTCGTGAAAGAGGCATACCACTGGGGAGGGACTGATGGGGTGGTCGAGCATAGCCGACACCGTCGAGCAGACTGCCTCCCAAAACTGTGAAAGGCGGGGGCAGGACCAAATCATATGAATGTAATCAGCCGCATCAAGGCCGCACCTAGGGCAGCTAGATGGGTGGTCACTGGACATGCGGTGCAATCTGATCGGGGTGTAGTGGAACCTATGTAGGATTTTAAACTGTATCAGTTTAAAGCGGGAGTTGAAAGACACCCGGTGTATGCGATCACACAAGTGCGCCCAGCGCTCGCTTATTCATGATTTTTAAATGTAAACACTCTGCTCTAAAAAGTGAAAGATTTGAAAGACTCTTGATGTAGCAAGCCTGTCCCATTCTTGCCCTGGGGGTGAGAGGGCTGCTTTCTGCCTTCAACTTCCTCAATTTTGGAGTGGCTGGCTCCACAGCTGAACACCAGGGCCTAAACCTGGAGGGAAACGGGCAGAGGTCTGCGCCCTGCGTCCTCCACGCGTCCCTAACGCTCCCAAACGCGACCACAGCCCTTACGGGCACAGCCCTATGTCCTATGCAGCCCCTCTGGTGCAGCCACCCACACAGCTTAGGGTTAGGATCTGTGCTCTTCCACATCGACCTGGCCACCTAGGCCCCAGAAAGTGTCACAGCCTGCTTTGTAAACCTTAGTGACGGTGGCCTAGGTGAAGATGATCTTGCTGGAATAATGATGCCTTTTTCCTCCCAGAAGCCACCGGGGAGCATAGTAAAATGAAGGGGTGTGCCTGCTCAGCTGCCCTCTGTTTACCCTCTCACTAAGTGACATTAGTTCTGGGCTCTCCAGGCAAATGTATCCATTCAGGAGAGAGCTAGGAATAGGACGTCTGTTTCTGCAGGCACAGTGGGGAAGACTCAGAGAGCTGCATGCCTGAGACATCTTTCCTTGTCCCACGCTCATTGTTGGGTTCCCTAACTTCTAACTCTCTGCCAGGCTCTGTGCCCTGTGTCTTTTACTGCCAACCTCCCTGACCCCTCGCCTTCCACCTACTTGCCACTCTATGATGCCTTTTTTGCTCTCTTATATGGCCCTTTGAAAAGGAATGCAGGCCAAGCCAAGCCTCATGAAGGAAATCTACCAACAAAAGATGCATTCCTCACTTTTGGGAGGTGCTGTGAGACGAGTAAGAAGGGCTGAAGGGGTGATTGGGTTGTTGAGTTTGCACCCCCAGGGCAAAGAGTGGGAAAGGCTCGCTACAGCAAGCGTCTTTCAAATATTTCACTTTTTAGGGCAGAGTGTTTACATTTAATAATCATGAACAAGCAGCAATAACAAAGTATACAGTAACAGACGACAGATGACTGCCCTGCGCATATCAATATATCCCAATGACAAAGTCAAAGCTTTAACTGATCTGCTTAGCTATTAGTGGCTCACACCTCCCAATGATTATCATCTCTGCGTGAAACAAAACAGCTTCTGAATTGGGGTGAAAGATAGATCTAATGTGCCAAAGGAAGTCAACATAGAAATTCAGTTTCCTGATCTCAGAGAAAGGAGCATCGACAGCCCAATGGGTTAATGCACCTACTGCAGCCTCCGATGTGTAGCCTGCAGGAGACACATTCAGTTGCTGGGGAGATGCTGATATCGGTTTGCTTGCTATGCAGGGGTTTGTGGTCACCTCACAGCACCTCGAGAAGGTTTCCTGTTTGAGTCCCAGTGGAATTATCTTCAAAAACATGACCAGTAGATTACACGTTTTCCCCTCGTTTTTTCCAGTCTGTTGAGGCCAGAGAGAGGAGCTTTTGTATGGGTGTGTTACCAAGGGCAGAGTGCAGAAAACAAAGGCACAAGTGTTAGTAGGAATGCCTGTAATGAAGGGGAATTAGCTGTTGGCTGATTGCACAGGGCAATGCATACCCATTTTCAATAACAAAACATTTTTTAAAAAAATAATATGAACAGGAGATTCGGGACATTGGATTAGAACTCAGGTCTCCAGCATTCCAAGACCAAACACTTACCACTTGAGCCGCTGGTGGCTGTGCCTCTGAGAGTAGCTTTTGGGCTTATACATCTTTCTTCTGCATGCCCCTGTGAGCATACCCAATCGCATTGTGAAACATGCTTACTGAAGCCAACTAGGATGGAACATCTGAGCCCCCCTTCCCCCTCCCCTCCTCTCCCCTGCCCCCCCCCCCCCACCGCTCCAGCAAATACCAGCTGACTGCAGTGGCCTAGACGTTAAGTGCTTGTGTTACAGCACTGGGGGCCTGGGTTTGAGTCTTGCTTTCAGCACATAAATGGAATAGTTGGGTAATCGCCTTGTATAGTTGCCTTACCCCCACTCCTTCTAAAAGGTTCAGTGGTTATCAAAAGAGTTCCCTGGTAAAGGGAGGGTTACAGAGAGGCAGGACTGTGGAAGTGAGGAAGTGCAGGGTAAAGGAGGCAGAGGTGGGGCAGGCTAAAGGGGGAGGTAGGACCAGATGAATGGGTGTCTGTGGAGAGGAGGAGTGGCGAGGTGAGTGGGGGTAGGTCTAGAGGGGCATGGCATAGGTGCCCTGGTAAAGTGAAGGTGGAAGGAAGAAAGCAGAGAGGCAGGACTGTGGAGGAGAGGAGGTGGGGCAGGCTAAAGGGGGAGGTAGGGCTGGATGAAACAAAAATGTCCATTCCAGCCTCCACTGGGAACCCTTTTTCCCTCCTCACCACATTAGGACCCTCTTTTACACAACCCACCGTCCACAACAACTCAGGGCCTTCTTCCCCCATGGAACCATCCCCAGAGCCGACTTATTCCCTGCCCCACTTTATCCTACATCCCCCTGCCCCTCTCGACCTATCCCCACTCAACCAGCACCTCCTCCTCTCCACAGAGACCCATTCATCCAGCCCTACCTCCCTCTTTAGCCTGCCCCACCTCCTCCTGTACTTCCTCCCCTCCACAGTCCCACCTCTCTGCTTTTTTCCACCCTCCCTTTACCAGGGAACTCATTACATAACCACTGAACCTATTAGAAGGAGCACAGAAACCACTACTGTACAAGGAGATTACACCATTCATGTGCCGAAAGCAGGACTCAAACCCAGGACCCCAGCACTGTAACGCAACCACTTAACCTCTAGGCCACTGCAGTTAGCTGGTATTTGATGGAGCGGGGGCCAGATGTTCTATCCTCCTTGGCTTCAGTGAACATGTTTCACAATGCAAACGGGTATGCTCACAGGGGCATGCTGGAGAAAGATATATAAGCCCAAAAGCAACTCTTAGAAGCACAGCCTCCAGTGGCCCAACTGGTAAGTGCTTGGTCTTGGAATGCTGGTGATCTGAGTTCTAATCCTATCTCCTGGGGATTTTTTTTAAATTGTTTTTACTGAAAATGGGTATGCATTGCCCTGCGCGATCAGCCAACAGCTAATGCCCCTTCAATGTATGCATTCCCACTAACAGTTGTGCCTTTGTTTTGTGCACTCTGGCTTTGGTAACACCAATACAAAAGCTTATCTTTCTGGCCCCAACTGACTGGAAAAAAACGGGGGGAATAGGTGTAATCTACGGGTCATGATTGATACACTAATTGCACTGGGACTCAAACAGGACACCTTCTCGAGGTGCTGTGAAGTGACCACCGCCCCCTGCATAGCAAGCAAACCTGTATCAGCATCTCACTAGCAACTGACTGTGTCGCCAGCAGGCTACACATAGGAGGCTGCAGTAGGTGCATTAACCCATTGCGCTGTCGACCCTCCTTCCTCTAAGAGCAGGAAACTGAATTTCCATGTTGCCTTCCTTTGGCACATTAGATCTATCTTTCACCCCAATTCAGAGGATGTTTTGTTTCACGGGGAGATGATAATCATTGTCAGGTGTGAGCCACTAATAGCTAAACAGGTCAGTTAAATCTTTGACTTTATTATTGGGATGTATTGATATGCGCAGGGCAGTCTTCTGTCCCCTGCTACTGTATGCTTTGTTATTGCTGCTTATTCATGATTTTTTTTTTTAAACTTCTTTTTATTCATTTAACATGGCAGCAAAAAAAGACAGGCGAACATCGCCAGGCAGGTACAATGCAAGTACAATAAATATACAGTGCAGGTAAACAGGAGTTACATCGGAGATGAACACAGCCATTGGGCACTTTTATAACATAAACAACAAAAAGTCCGGAAGCTATGGTGGGGGCGAGAGCCCGGGTCGGTGGGGAGAGGTGGCTAGCGGAGATGTGGCCGGTGTCATATTCAGATCTGACATATAAGATCGGATTCTGAGCCAGATATTCCTGGGCCTAGAGTGGGTAGGTTGTAGGTGAGACCAGGCTTCCTCCGAGTCCGAGGCCCACGTGACCGCTCTTAGCCATTGGGCGTGCGTGGGAGGCAAGGGGCGAAGCCAACACAGTAGGATGGATCGAACAGCAAGAAGCATGCAGAGGCCCGCTAGTTTTTTGGAGTTCCGGGAGAGGCCCGGGAGGTCGTGAAAGAGGCATACCACTGGGGAGGGACTGATGGGGTGGTCGAGCATAGCCGACACCGTCGAGCAGACTGCCTCCCAAAACTGTGAAAGGCGGGGGCAGGACCAAATCATATGAATGTAATCAGCCGCATCAAGGCCGCACCTAGGGCAGCTAGAGGGGTGGTCACTGGACATGCGGTGCAATCTGATCGGGGTGTAGTGGAACCTATGTAGGATTTTAAACTGTATCAGTTTAAAGCGGGAGTTGAAAGACACCCGGTGTATGCGATCACACAAGTGCGCCCAGCGCTCGCTTATTCATGATTTTTAAATGTAAACACTCTGCTCTAAAAAGTGAAAGATTTGAAAGACTCTTGATGTAGCAAGCCTGTCCCATTCTTGCCCTGGGGGTGAGAGGGCTGCTTTCTGCCTTCAACTTCCTCAATTTTGGAGTGGCTGGCTCCACAGCTGAACACCAGGGCCTAAACCTGGAGGGAAACGGGCAGAGGTCTGCGCCCTGCGTCCTCCACGCGTCCCTAACGCTCCCAAACGCGACCACAGCCCTTACGGGCACAGCCCTATGTCCTATGCAGCCCCTCTGGTGCAGCCACCCACACAGCTTAGGGTTAGGATCTGTGCTCTTCGACATCGACCTGGCCACCTAGGCCCCAGAAAGTGTCACAGCCTGCTTTGTAAACCTTAGTGATGGTGGCCTAGGTGAAGATGATCTTGCTGGAATAATGATGCCTTTTTCCTCCCAGAAGCCACCGGGGAGCATAGTAAAATGAAGGGGTGTGCCTGCTCAGCTGCCCTCTGTTTACCCTCTCACTAAGTGACATTAGTTCTGGGCTCTCCAGGCAAATGTATCCATTCAGGAGAGAGCTAGGAATAGGACGTCTGTTTCTGCAGGCACAGTGGGGAAGACTCAGAGAGCTGCATGCCTGAGACATCTTTCCTTGTCCCACGCTCATTGTTGGGTTCCCTAACTTCTAACTCTCTGCCAGGCTCTGTGCCCTGTGTCTTTTACTGCCAACCTCCCTGACCCCTCGCCTTCCACCTACTTGCCACTCTATGATGCCTTTTTTGCTCTCTTATATGGCCCTTTGAAAAGGAATGCAGGCCAAGCCAAGCCTCATGAAGGAAATCTACCAACAAAAGATGCATTCCTCACTTTTGGGAGGTGCTGTGAGACGAGTAAGAAGGGCTGAAGGGGTGATTGGGTTGTTGAGTTTGCACCCCCAGGGCAAAGAGTGGGAAAGGCTCGCTACAGCAAGCGTCTTTCAAATATTTCACTTTTTAGGGCAGAGTGTTTACATTTAATAATCATGAACAAGCAGCAATAACAAAGTATACAGTAACAGACGACAGATGACTGCCCTGCGCATATCAATATATCCCAATGACAAAGTCAAAGCTTTAACTGATCTGCTTAGCTATTAGTGGCTCACACCTCCCAATGATTATCATCTCTGCGTGAAACAAAACAGCTTCTGAATTGGGGTGAAAGATAGATCTAATGTGCCAAAGGAAGTCAACATAGAAATTCAGTTTCCTGATCTCAGAGAAAGGAGCATCGACAGCCCAATGGGTTAATGCACCTACTGCAGCCTCTGATGTGTAGCCTGCAGGAGACACATTCAGTTGCTGGGGAGATGCTGATATCGGTTTGCTTGCTATGCAGGGGTTTGTGGTCACCTCACAGCACCTCGAGAAGGTTTCCTGTTTGAGTCCCAGTGGAATTATCTTCAAAAACATGACCAGTAGATTACACGTTTTCCCCTCGTTTTTTCCAGTCTGTTGAGGCCAGAGAGACGAGCTTTTGTATGGGTGTGTTACCAAGGCCAGAGTGCAGAAAACAAAGGCACAAGTGTTAGTAGGAATGCCTGTAATGAAGGGGAATTAGCTGTTGGCTGATTGCACAGGGCAATGCATACCCATTTTCAATAACAAAACATGTTTTTAAAAAATAATATGAACAGGAGATTCGGGACATTGGATTAGAACTCAGGTCTCCAGCATTCCAAGGCCAAACACTTACCACTTGAGCAGCTGGTGGCTGTGCCTCTGAGAGTAGCTTTTGGGCTTATACATCTTTCTTCTGCATGCCCCTGTGAGCATACCCAATCGCATTGTGAAGCATGCTCACTGAAGCCAACTAGGATAGAACATCTGAGCCCCCTTCCCCCTCCCCTCCTCTCCCCTGCCCCCCCCACCGCTCCAGCAAATACCAGCTGACTGCAGTGGCCTAGACGTTAAGTGCTTGTGTTACAGCACTGGGGGCCTGGGTTCGAGTCTTGCTTTCAGCACATAAATGGAATAGTTGGGTAATCGCCTTGTATAGTTGCCTTACCCCCACTCCTTCTAAAAGGTTCAGTGGTTATCAAAAGAGTTCCCTGGTAAAGGGAGGGTTACAGAGAGGCAGGACTGTGGAAGTGAGGAAGTGCAGGGTAAAGGAGGCAGGGGTGGGGCAGGCTAAAGGGGGAGGTAGGACCAGATGAATGGGTGTCTGTGGAGAGGAGGAGTGGCGAGGTGAGTGGGGGTAGGTCTAGAGGGGCATGGCATAGGTGCCCTGGTAAAGTGAAGGTGGAAGGAAGAAAGCAGAGAGGCAGGACTGTGGAGGAGAGGAGGTGGGGCAGGCTAAAGGGGGAGGTAGGGCTGGATGAAACAAAAATGTCCATTCCACCCTCCACTGGGAACCCTTTTTCCCTCCTCACCACATTAGGACCCTCTTTTACACAACCCACCGTCCACAACAACTCAGGGCCTTCTTCCCCCATGGAACCATCCCCAGAGCCGACTTATTCCCTGCCCCACTTTATCCTACATCCCCCTGCCCCTCTCGACCTATCCCCACTCAACCAGCACCTCCTCCTCTCCACAGAGACCCATTCATCCAGCCCTACCTCCCTCTTTAGCCTGCCCCGCCTCCTCCTGTACTTCCTCCCCTCCACAGTCCCACCTCTCTGCTTTTTTCCACCCTCCTTTTACCAGGGAACTCATTACATAACCACTGAACCTATTAGAAGGAGCACAGAAACCACTACTGTACAAGGAGATTACACCATTCATGTGCCGAAAGCAGGACTCAAACCCAGGCCCCCAGCACTGTAACGCAACCACTTAACCTCTAGGCCACTGCAGTTAGCTGGTATTTGATGGAGCGGGGGCCAGATGTTCTATCCTCCTTGGCTTCAGTGAACATGTTTCACAATGCAAACGGGTATGCTCACAGGGGCATGCTGGAGAAAGATATATAAGCCCAAAAGCAACTCTTAGAAGCACAGCCTCCAGTGGCCCAACTGGTAAGTGCTTGGTCTTGGAATGCTGGTGATCTGAGTTCTAATCCTATCTCCAGGGGATTTTTTTTTTATTGTTTTTACTGAAAATGGGTATGCATTGCCCTGCGCGATCAGCCAACAGCTAATGCCCCTTCAATGTATGCATTCCCACTAACAGTTGTGCCTTTGTTTTGTGCACTCTGGCTTTGGTAATACCAATACAAAAGCTTATCTTTCTGGCCCCAACTGACTGGAAAAAAAACGGGGGGAATAGGTGTAATCTACGGGTCATGATTGATACACTAATTGCACTGGGACTCAAACAGGACACCTTCTCGAGGTGCTGTGAAGTGACCACCGCCCCCTGCATAGCAAGCAAACCTGTATCAGCATCTCACTAGCAACTGACTGTGTCGCCAGCAGGCTACACATAGGAGGCTGCAGTAGGTGCATTAACCCATTGCGCTGTCGACCCTCCTTCCTCTAAGAGCAGGAAACTGAATTTCCATGTTGCCTTCCTTTGGCACATTAGATCTATCTTTCACCCCAATTCAGAGGATGTTTTGTTTCACGGGGAGATGTTTGTTTGTTTGTTTTGTTTGTTTGTTTGCTTTATTTAGTATAGCGCTCCAGACCCTGGGGTAAATGGGCGCTTAAGGATAGGTTACATAATTACAGTAAATAATCAGTTATACAATTGTGGCGTTAAGATGCCAAATATAGAGTATACAGGCAGGCAGTAGGAGCATTTCAAGGTATGTACAATATATATAGTTGGTGCAGATCTAAGACAATCATCTATTCAAGGTATGTACAGTAAACGCAAGTGGGACTGAGCTTAATTTATCTGGGGATTTCCTTCTCTAGAAGCCAGCTAATGACTGATCTTCTGAACAGTTGGAAGGATTTGGTCAATTTAATACTCAGTGGCAAGGTGTTCCAGAGTTGAGGGGCAAGGACACTAAAGCTTGAGCCCCCCGCTCTTTTGGCGGAGAATCTGGGCACGGTGAGGCAGAGAGTATTGGATGATCTGGTGAGTCTTGTGTTAGGATGAGATGATAATCATTGTCAGGTGTGAGCCACTAATAGCTAAACAGGTCAGTTAAATCTTTGACTTTATTATTGGGATGTATTGATATGCGCAGGGCAGTCTTCTGTCCCCTGCTACTGTATGCTTTGTTATTGCTGCTTATTCATGATTTTTTTTTTTAAACTTCTTTTTATTCATTTAACATGGCAGCAAAAAAAAACAGGCTAACATCGCCAGGCAGGTACAATGCAAGTACAATAAATATACAGTGCAGGTAAACAGGAGTTACATCGGAGATGAACACAGCCATTGGGCACTTTTATAACATAAACAACAAAAAGTCCGGAAGCTATGGTGGGGGCGAGAGCCCGGGTCGGTGGGGAGAGGTGGCTAGCGGAGATGTGGCCGGTGTCATATTCAGATCTGACATATAAGATCGGAATCTGAGCCAGATATTCCTGGGCCTAGAGTGGGTAGGTTGTAGGTGAGACCAGGCTTCCTCCGAGTCCGAGGCCCACGTGACCGCTCTTAGCCATTGGGCGTGCGTGGGAGGCAAGGGGCGAAGCCAACACAGTAGGATGGATCGAACAGCAAGAAGCATGCAGAGGCCCGCTAGTTTTTTGGAGTTCCGGGAGAGGCCCGGGAGGTCGTGAAAGAGGCATACCACTGGGGAGGGACTGATGGGGTGGTCGAGCATAGCCGACACCGTCGAGCAGACTGCCTCCCAAAACTGTGAAAGGCGGGGGCAGGACCAAATCATATGAATGTAATCAGCCGCATCAAGGCCGCACCTAGGGCAGCTAGAGGGGTGGTCACTGGACATGCGGTGCAATCTGATCGGGGTGTAGTGGAACCTATGTAGGATTTTAAACTGTATCAGTTTAAAGCGGGAGTTGAAAGACACCCGGTGTATGCGATCACACAAGTGCGCCCAGCGCTCGCTTATTCATAATTTTTAAATGTAAACACTCTGCTCTAAAAAGTGAAAGATTTGAAAGACTCTTGATGTAGCAAGCCTGTCCCATTCTTGCCCTGGGGGTGAGAGGGCTGCTTTCTGCCTTCAACTTCCTCAATTTTGGAGTGGCTGGCTCCACAGCTGAACACCAGGGCCTAAACCTGGAGGGAAACGGGCAGAGGTCTGCGCCCTGCGTCCTCCACGCGTCCCTAACGCTCCCAAACGCGACCACAGCCCTTACGGGCACAGCCCTATGTCCTATGCAGCCCCTCTGGTGCAGCCACCCACACAGCTTAGGGTTAGGATCTGTGCTCTTCGACATCGACCTGGCCACCTAGGCCCCAGAAAGTGTCACAGCCTGCTTTGTAAACCTTAGTGACGGTGGCCTAGGTGAAGATGATCTTGCTGGAATAATGATGCCTTTTTCCTCCCAGAAGCCACCGGGGAGCATAGTAAAATGAAGGGGTGTGCCTGCTCAGCTGCCCTCTGTTTACCCTCTCACTAAGTGACATTAGTTCTGGGCTCTCCAGGCAAATGTATCCATTCAGGAGAGAGCTAGGAATAGGACGTCTGTTTCTGCAGGCACAGTGGGGAAGACTCAGAGAGCTGCATGCCTGAGACATCTTTCCTTGTCCCACGCTCATTGTTGGGTTCCCTAACTTCTAACTCTCTGCCAGGCTCTGTGCCCTGTGTCTTTTACTGCCAACCTCCCTGACCCCTCGCCTTCCACCTACTTGCCACTCTATGATGCCTTTTTTGCTCTCTTATATGGCCCTTTGAAAAGGAATGCAGGCCAAGCCAAGCCTCATGAAGGAAATCTACCAACAAAAGATGCATTCCTCACTTTTGGGAGGTGCTGTGAGACGAGTAAGAAGGGCTGAAGGGGTGATTGGGTTGTTGAGTTTGCACCCCCAGGGCAAAGAGTGGGAAAGGCTCGCTACAGCAAGCGTCTTTCAAATATTTCACTTTTTAGGGCAGAGTGTTTACATTTAATAATCATGAACAAGCAGCAATAACAAAGTATACAGTAACAGACGACAGATGACTGCCCTGCGCATATCAATATATCCCAATGACAAAGTCAAAGCTTTAACTGATCTGCTTAGCTATTAGTGGCTCACACCTCCCAATGATTATCATCTCTGCGTGAAACAAAACAGCTTCTGAATTGGGGTGAAAGATAGATCTAATGTGCCAAAGGAAGTCAACATAGAAATTCAGTTTCCTGATCTCAGAGAAAGGAGCATCGACAGCCCAATGGGTTAATGCACCTACTGCAGCCTCTGATGTGTAGCCTGCAGGAGACACATTCAGTTGCTGGGGAGATGCTGATATCGGTTTGCTTGCTATGCAGGGGTTTGTGGTCACCTCACAGCACCTCGAGAAGGTTTCCTGTTTGAGTCCCAGTGGAATTATCTGCAAAAACATGACCAGTAGATTACACGTTTTCCCCTCGTTTTTTCCAGTCTGTTGAGGCCAGAGAGACGAGCTTTTGTATGGGTGTGTTACCAAGGCCAGAGTGCAGAAAACAAAGGCACAAGTGTTAGTAGGAATGCCTGTAATGAAGGGGAATTAGCTGTTGGCTGATTGCACAGGGCAATGCATACCCATTTTCAATAACAAAACATGTTTTTAAAAAATAATATGAACAGGAGATTCGGGACATTGGATTAGAACTCAGGTCTCCAGCATTCCAAGACCAAACACTTACCACTTGAGCAGCTGGTGGCTGTGCCTCTGAGAGTAGCTTTTGGGCTTATACATCTTTCTTCTGCATGCCCCTGTGAGCATACCCAATCGCATTGTGAAGCATGCTCACTGAAGCCAACTAGGATAGAACATCTGAGCCCCCCTTCCCCCTCCCCTCCTCTCCCCTGCCCCCCCCACCGCTCCAGCAAATACCAGCTGACTGCAGTGGCCTAGACGTTAAGTGCTTGTGTTACAGCACTGGGGGCCTGGGTTCGAGTCTTGCTTTCAGCACATAAATGGAATAGTTGGGTAATCGCCTTGTATAGTTGCCTTACCCCCACTCCTTCTAAAAGGTTCAGTGGTTATCAAAAGAGTTCCCTGGTAAAGGGAGGGTTACAGAGAGGCAGGACTGTGGAAGTGAGGAAGTGCAGGGTAAAGGAGGCAGGGGTGGGGCAGGCTAAAGGGGGAGGTAGGACCAGATGAATGGGTGTCTGTGGAGAGGAGGAGTGGCGAGGTGAGTGGGGGTAGGTCTAGAGGGGCATGGCATAGGTGCCCTGGTAAAGTGAAGGTGGAAGGAAGAAAGCAGAGAGGCAGGACTGTGGAGGAGAGGAGGTGGGGCAGGCTAAAGGGGGAGGTAGGGCTGGATGAAACAAAAATGTCCATTCCACCCTCCACTGGGAACCCTTTTTTCCCTCCTCACCACATTAGGACCCTCTTTTACACAACCCACCGTCCACATCAACTCAGGGCCTTCTTCCCCCATGGAACCATCCCCAGAGCCGACTTATTCCCTGCCCCACTTTATCCTACATCCCCCTGCCCCTCTCGACCTACCCCACTCAACCAGCACCTCCTCCTCTCCACAGAGACCCATTCATCCAGCCCTACCTCCCTCTTTAGCCTGCCCCGCCTCCTCCTGTACTTCCTCCCCTCCACAGTCCCACCTCTCTGCTTTTTTCCACCCTCCCTTTACCAGGGAACTCATTACATAACCACTGAACCTATTAGAAGGAGCACAGAAACCACTACTGTACAAGGAGATTACACCATTCATGTGCCGAAAGCAGGTCTCAAACCCAGGCCCCCAGCACTGTAACGCAACCACTTAACCTCTAGTCCACTGCAGTTAGCTGGTATTTGATGGAGCGGGGGCCAGATGTTCTATCCTCCTTGGCTTCAGTGAACATGTTTCACAATGCAAACGGGTATGCTCACAGGGGCATGCTGGAGAAAGATATATACGCCCAAAAGCAACTCTTAGAAGCACAGCCTCCAGTGGCCCAACTGGTAAGTGCTTGGTCTTGGAATGCTGGTGATCTGAGTTCTAATCCTATCTCCAGGGGATTTTTTTTTAATTGTTTTTACTGAAAATGGGTATGCATTGCCCTGCGCGATCAGCCAACAGCTAATGCCCCTTCAATGTATGCATTCCCACTAACAGTTGTGCCTTTGTTTTGTGCACTCTGGCTTTGGTAATACCAATACAAAAGCTTATCTTTCTGGCCCCAACTGACTGGAAAAAAAACGGGGGGAAAAGGTGTAATCTACGGGTCATGATTGATACACTAATTGCACTGGGACTCAAACAGGACACCTTCTCGAGGTGCTGTGAAGTGACCACCGCCCCCTGCATAGCAAGCAAACCTGTATCAGCATCTCACTAGCAACTGACTGTGTCGCCAGCAGGCTACACATAGGAGGCTGCAGTAGGTGCATTAACCCATTGCGCTGTCGACCCTCCTTCCTCTAAGAGCAGGAAACTGAATTTCCATGTTGCCTTCCTTTGGCACATTAGATCTATCTTTCACCTCAATTCAGAGGATGTTTTGTTTCACGGGGTGATGATAATCATTGTCAGGTGTGAGCCACTAATAGCTAAACAGGTCAGTTAAATCTTTGACTTCATTATTGGGGTGTATTGATATGCGCAGGGCAGTCTTCTGTCCCCTGCTACTGTATGCTTTGTTATTGCTGCTTATTCATGATTTTTTTTTTTAAACTTCTTTTTATTCATTTAACATGGCAGCAAAAAAAGACAGGCGAACATCGCCAGGCAGGTACAATGCAAGTACAATAAATATACAGTGCAGGTAAACAGGAGTTACATCGGAGATGAACACAGCCATTGGGCACTTTTATAACATAAACAACAAAAAGTCCGGAAGCTATGGTGGGGGCGAGAGCCCGGGTCGGTGGGGAGAGGTGGCTAGCGGAGATGTGGCCGGTGTCATATTCAGATCTGACATATAAGATCGGAATCTGAGCCAGATATTCCTGGGCCTAGAGTGGGTAGGTTGTAGGTGAGACCAGGCTTCCTCCGAGTCCGAGGCCCACGTGACCGCTCTTAGCCATTGGGCGTGCGTGGGAGGCAAGGGGCGAAGCCAACACAGTAGGATGGATCGAACAGCAAGAAGCATGCAGAGGCCCGCTAGTTTTTTGGAGTTCCGGGAGAGGCCCGGGAGGTCGTGAAAGAGGCATACCACTGGGGAGGGACTGATGGGGTGGTCGAGCATAGCCGACACCGTCGAGCAGACTGCCTCCCAAAACTGTGAAAGGCGGGGGCAGGACCAAATCATATGAATGTAATCAGCCGCATCAAGGCCGCACCTAGGGCAGCTAGAGGGGTGGTCACTGGACATGCGGTGCAATCTGATCGGGGTGTAGTGGAACCTATGTAGGATTTTAAACTGTATCAGTTTAAAGCGGGAGTTGAAAGACACCCGGTGTATGCGATCACACAAGTGCGCCCAGCGCTCGCTTATTCATGATTTTTAAATGTAAACACTCTGCTCTAAAAAGTGAAAGATTTGAAAGACTCTTGATGTAGCAAGCCTGTCCCATTCTTGCCCTGGGGGTGAGAGGGCTGCTTTCTGCCTTCAACTTCCTCAATTTTGGAGTGGCTGGCTCCACAGCTGAACACCAGGGCCTAAACCTGGAGGGAAACGGGCAGAGGTCTGCGCCCTGCGTCCTCCACGCGCCCCTAACGCTCCCAAACGCGACCACAGCCCTTACGGGCACAGCCCTATGTCCTATGCAGCCCCTCTGGTGCAGCCACCCACACAGCTTAGGGTTAGGATCTGTGCTCTTCCACATCGACCTGGCCACCTAGGCCCCAGAAAGTGTCACAGCCTGCTTTGTAAACCTTAGTGACGGTGGCCTAGGTGAAGATGATCTTGCAGGAATAATGATGCCTTTTTCCTCCCAGAAGCCACCGGGGAGCATAGTAAAATGAAGGGGTGTGCCTGCTCAGCTGCCCTCTGTTTACCCTCTCACTAAGTGACATTAGTTCTGGGCTCTCCAGGCAAATGTATCCATTCAGGAGAGAGCTAGGAATAGGACGTCTGTTTCTGCAGGCACAGTGGGGAAGACTCAGAGAGCTGCATGCCTGAGACATCTTTCCTTGTCCCACGCTCATTGTTGGGTTCCCTAACTTCTAACTCTCTGCCAGGCTCTGTGCCCTGTGTCTTTTACTGCCAACCTCCCTGACCCCTCGCCTTCCACCTACTTGCCACTCTATGATGCCTTTTTTGCTCTCTTATATGGCCCTTTGAAAAGGAATGCAGGCCAAGCCAAGCCTCATGAAGGAAATCTACCAACAAAAGATGCATTCCTCACTTTTGGGAGGTGCTGTGAGACGAGTAAGAAGGGCTGAAGGGGTGATTGGGTTGTTGAGTTTGCACCCCCAGGGCAAAGAGTGGGAAAGGCTCGCTACAGCAAGCGTCTTTCAAATATTTCACTTTTTAGGGCAGAGTGTTTACATTTAATAATCATGAACAAGCAGCAATAACAAAGTATACAGTAACAGACGACAGATGACTGCCCTGCGCATATCAATATATCCCAATGACAAAGTCAAAGCTTTAACTGATCTGCTTAGCTATTAGTGGCTCACACCTCCCAATGATTATCATCTCTGCGTGAAACAAAACAGCTTCTGAATTGGGGTGAAAGATAGATCTAATGTGCCAAAGGAAGTCAACATAGAAATTCAGTTTCCTGATCTCAGAGAAAGGAGCATCGACAGCCCAATGGGTTAATGCACCTACTGCAGCCTCTGATGTGTAGCCTGCAGGAGACACATTCAGTTGCTGGGGAGATGCTGATATCGGTTTGCTTGCTATGCAGGGGTTTGTGGTCACCTCACAGCACCTCGAGAAGGTTTCCTGTTTGAGTCCCAGTGGAATTATCTTCAAAAACATGACCAGTAGATTACACGTTTTCACCTCGTTTTTTCCAGTCTGTTGAGGCCAGAGAGACGAGCTTTTGTATGGGTGTGTTACCAAGGCCAGAGTGCAGAAAACAAGGCACAAGTGTTAGTAGGAATGCCTGTAATGAAGGGGAATTAGCTGTTGGCTGATTGCACAGGGCAATGCATACCCATTTTCAATAACAAAACATTTTTTTTAAAAATAATATGAACAGGAGATTCGGGACATTGGATTAGAACTCAGGTCGCCAGCATTCCAAGACCAAACACTTACCACTTGATCCGCTGGTGGCTGTGCCTCTGAGAGTAGCTTTTGGGCTTATACATCTTTCTTCTGCATGCCCCTGTGAGCATACCCAATCGCATTGTAAAACATGCTCACTGGAGCCAACTAGGATAGAACATCTGAGCCCCCCTTTCCCCCCCTCCTCTCCCCCCCCCCCCCACCGCTCCAGCAAATACCAGCTGACTGCAGTGGCCTAGACATTAAGTGCTTGTGTTACAGCACTGGGGGCCTGGGTTCGAGTCTTGCTTTCAGCACATAAATGGAATAGTTGGGTAATCGCCTTGTATAGTTGCCTTAGCCCCACTCCTTCTAAAAGGTTCAGTGGTTATCAAAAGAGTTCCCTGGTAAAGGGAGGGTTACAGAGAGGCGGGACTGTGGAAGTGAGGAAGTGCAGGGTAAAGGAGGCAGGGGTGGGGCAGGCTAAAGGGGGAGGTAGGACCAGATGAATGGGTGTCTGTGGAGAGGAGGAGTGGCGAGGTGAGTGGGGGTAGGTCTAGAGGGGCATGGCATAGGTGCCCTGGTAAAGTGAAGGTGGAAGGAAGAAAGCAGAGAGGCAGGACTGTGGAGGAGAGGAGGTGGGGCAGGCTAAAGGGGGAGGTAGGGCTGGATGAAACAAAAATGTCCATTCCACCCTCCACTGGGAACCCTTTTTCCCCCCTCACCACATTAGGACCCTCTTTTACACAACCCACCGTCCACAACAACTCAGGGCCTTCTTCCCCCATGGAACCATCCCCAGAGCCGACTTATTCCCTGCCCCACTTTATCCTACATCCCCCTGCCCCTCTCGACCTATCCCCACTCAACCAGCACCTCCTCCTCTCCACAGAGACCCATTCATCCAGCCCTACCTCCCTCTTTAGCCTGCCCCGCCTCCTCCTGTACTTCCTCCCCTCCACTTTTTTCCACCCTCCCTTTACCAGGGAACTCATTACATAACCACTGAACCTATTAGAAGGAGCACGGATACCGCTACTGTACAAGGAGATTACACCATTCATGTGCCGAAAGCAGGACTCAAACCCAGGCCCCCAGCACTGTAACGCAACCACTTAACCTCTAGGCCACTGCAGTTAGCTGGTATTTGATGGAGCGGGGGGCCAGATGTTCTATCCTCCTTGGCTTCAGTGAACATGTTTCACAATGCAAACGGGTATGCTCACAGGGGCATGCTGGAGAAAGATATATACGCCCAAAAGCAACTCTTAGAAGCACAGCCTCCAGTGGCTCAACTGGTAAGTGCTTGGTCTTGGAATGCTAGTGACCTGAGTTCTAATCCTATCTCCAGGGGATTTTTTTTTAATTGTTTTTACTGAAAATGGGTATGCATTGCCCTGCGCGATCAGCCAACAGCTAATGCCCCTTCAATGTATGCATTCCCACTAACAGTTGTGCCTTTGTTTTGTGCACTCTGGCTTTGGTAACACCCATACAAAAGCTTATCTTTCTGGCCCCAACTGACTGGAAAAAAAACGGGGGGAAAAGGTGTAATCTACGGGTCATGATTGATACACTAATTGCACTGGGACTCAAACAGGACACCTTCTCGAGGTGCTGTGAAGTGACCACCACCCCCTGCATAGCAAGCAAACCTGCATCAGCATCTCACTAGCAACTGACTGTGTCGCCAGCAGGCTACACATAGGAGGCTGCAGTAGGTGCATTAACCCATTGCGCTGTCGACCCTCCTTCCTCTAAGAGCAGGAAACTGAATTTCCATGTTGCCTTCCTTTGGCACATTAGATCTATCTTTCACCCCAATTCAGAGGATGTTTTGTTTCACGGGGAGATGATAATCATTGTCAGGTGTGAGCCACTAATAGCTAAACAGGTCAGTTAAATCTTTGACTTTATCATTGGGGTGTATTGATATGCGCAGGGCAGTCTTCTGTCCCCTGCTACTGTATGCTTTGTTATTGCTGCTTATTCATGATTTTTTTTTTTTAAACTTCTTTTTATTCATTTAACGTGGCAGCAAAAAAAGACAGGCGAACATCGCCAGGCAGGTACAATGCAAGTACAATAAATATACAGTGCAGGTAAACAGGAGTTACATCGGAGATGAACACAGCCACTGGGCACTTTTATAACATAAACAACAAAAAGTCCGGAAGCTATGGTGGGGGCGAGAGCCCGGGTCGGTGGGGAGAGGTGGCTAGCGGAGATGTGGCCGGTGTCATATTCATGTCTGACATATAAGATCGGAATCTGAGCCAGATATTCCTGGGCCTAGAGTGGGTAGGTTGTAGGTGAGACCAGGCTTCCTCCGAGTCCGAGGCCCACGTGACCGCTCTTAGCCATTGGGCGTGCGTGGGAGGCAAGGGGCGAAGCCAACACAGTAGGATGGATCGAACAGCAAGAAGCATGCAGAGGCCTGCTAGTTTTTTGGAGTTCCGGGAGAGGCCCGGGAGGTCGTGAAAGAGGCATACCACTGGGGAGGGACTGATGGGGTGGTCGAGCATAGCCGACACCGTCGAGCAGACTGCCTCCCAAAACTGTGAAAGGCGGGGGCAGGACCAAATCATATGAATGTAATCAGCCGCATCAAGGCCGCACCTAGGGCAGCTAGAGGGGTGGTCACTGGACATGCGGTGCAATCTGATCGGGGTGTAGTGGAACCTATGTAGGATTTTAAACTGTATCAGTTTAAAGCGGGAGTTGAAAGACACCCGGTGTATGCGATCACACAAGTGCGCCCAGCGCTCGCTTATTCATGATTTTTAAATGTAAACACTCTGCTCTAAAAAGTGAAAGATTTGAAAGACTCTTGATGTAGCAAGCCTGTCCCATTCTTGCCCTGGGGGTGAGAGGGCTGCTTTCTGCCTTCAACTTCCTCAATTTTGGAGTGGCTGGCTCCACAGCTGAACACCAGGGCCTAAACTTGGAGGGAAACGGGCAGAGGTCTGCGCCCTGCGTCCTCCACGCGTCCCTAACTCTCCCAAACGCGACCACAGCCCTTACGGGCACAGCCCTATGTCCTATGCAGCCCCTCTGGTGCAGCCACCCACACAGCTTAGGGTTAGGATCTGTGCTCTTCCACATCGACCTGGCCACCTAGGCCCCAGAAAGTGTCACAGCCTGCTTTGTAAACCTTAGTGACGGTGGCCTAGGTGAAGATGATCTTGCTGGAATAATGATGCCTTTTTCCTCCCAGAAGCCACCGGGGAGCATAGTAAAATGAAGGGGTGTGCCTGCTCAGCTGCCCTCTGTTTACCCTCTCTCTAAGTGACATTAGTTCTGGGCTCTCCAGGCAAATGTATCCATTCAGGAGAGAGCTAGGAATAGGACGTCTGTTTCTGCAGGCACAGTGGGGAAGACTCAGAGAGCTGCATGCCTGAGACATCTTTCCTTGTCCCACGCTCATTGTTGGGTTCCCTAACTTCTAACTCTCTGCCAGGCTCTGTGCCCTGTGTCTTTTACTGCCAACCTCCCTGACCCCTCGTCTTCCACCTACTTGCCACTCTATGATGCCTTTTTTGCTCTCTTATATGGCCCTTTGAAAAGGAATGCAGGCCAAGCCAAGCCTCATGAAGGAAATCTACCAACAAAAGATGCATTCCTCACTTTTGGGAGGTGCTGTGAGACGAGTAAGAAGGGCTGAAGGGGTGATTGGGTTGTTGAGTTTGCACCCCCAGGGCAAAGAGTGGGAAAGGCTCGCTACAGCAAGCGTCTTTCAAATATTTCACTTTTTAGGGCAGAGTGTTTACATTTAATAATCATGAACAAGCAGCAATAACAAAGTATACAGTAACAGACGACAGATGACTGCCCTGCGCATATCAATATATCCCAATGACAAAGTCAAAGCTTTAACTGATCTGCTTAGCTATTAGTGGCTCACACCTCCCAATGATTATCATCTCTGCGTGAAACAAAACAGCTTCTGAATTGGGGTGAAAGATAGATCTAATGTGCCAAAGGAAGTCAACATAGAAATTCAGTTTCCTGATCTCAGAGAAAGGAGCATCGACAGCCCAATGGGTTAATGCACCTACTGCAGCCTCTGATGTGTAGCCTGCAGGAGACACATTCAGTTGCTGGGGAGATGCTGATATCGGTTTGCTTGCTATGCAGGGGTTTGTGGTCACCTCACAGCACCTCGAGAAGGTTTCCTGTTTGAGTCCCAGTGGAATTATCTTCAAAAACATGACCAGTAGATTACACGTTTTCACCTCGTTTTTTCCAGTCTGTTGAGGCCAGAGAGACGAGCTTTTGTATGGGTGTGTTACCAAGGCCAGAGTGCAGAAAACAAGGCACAAGTGTTAGTAGGAATGCCTGTAATGAAGGGGAATTAGCTGTTGGCTGATTGCACAGGGCAATGCATACCCATTTTCAATAACAAAACATTTTTTTTAAAAATAATATGAACAGGAGATTCGGGACATTGGATTAGAACTCAGGTCGCCAGCATTCCAAGACCAAACACTTACCACTTGATCCGCTGGTGGCTGTGCCGCTGAGAGTAGCTTTTGGGCTTATACATCTTTCTTCTGCATGCCCCTGTGAGCATACCCAATCGCATTGTAAAACATGCTCACTGGAGCCAACTAGGATAGAACATCTGAGCCCCCCTTTCCCCCCCTCCTCTCCCCCCCCCCCCCACCGCTCCAGCAAATACCAGCTGACTGCAGTGGCCTAGACATTAAGTGCTTGTGTTACAGCACTGGGGGCCTGGGTTCGAGTCTTGCTTTCAGCACATAAATGGAATAGTTGGGTAATCGCCTTGCATAGTTGCCTTAGCCCCACTCCTTCTAAAAGGTTCAGTGGTTATCAAAAGAGTTCCCTGGTAAAGGGAGGGTTACAGAGAGGCGGGACTGTGGAAGTGAGGAAGTGCAGGGTAAAGGAGGCAGGGGTGGGGCAGGCTAAAGGGGGAGGTAGGACCAGATGAATGGGTGTCTGTGGAGAGGAGGAGTGGCGAGGTGAGTGGGGGTAGGTCTAGAGGGGCATGGCATAGGTGCCCTGGTAAAGTGAAGGTGGAAGGAAGAAAGCAGAGAGGCAGGACTGTGGAGGAGAGGAGGTGGGGCAGGCTAAAGGGGGAGGTAGGGCTGGATGAAACAAAAATGTCCATTCCACCCTCCACTGGGAACCCTTTTTCCCTCCTCACCACATTAGGACCCTCTTTTACACAACCCACCGTCCACAACAACTCAGGGCCTTCTTCCCCCATGGAACCATCCCCAGAGCCGACCTATTCCCTGCCCCACTTTATCCTACATCCCCCTGCCCCTCTCGACCTATCCCCACTCAACCAGCACCTCCTCCTCTCCACAGAGACCCATTCATCCAGCCCTACCTCCCTCTTTAGCCTGCCCCGCCTCCTCCTGTACTTCCTCCCCTCCACTTTTTTCCACCCTCCCTTTACCAGGGAACTCATTACATAACCACTGAACCTATTAGAAGGAGCACGGATACCGCTACTGTACAAGGAGATTACACCATTCATGTGCCGAAAGCAGGACTCAAACCCAGGCCCCCAGCACTGTAACGCAACCACTTAACCTCTAGGCCACTGCAGTTAGCTGGTATTTGATGGAGCGGGGGGCCAGATGTTCTATCCTCCTTGGCTTCAGTGAACATGTTTCACAATGCAAACGGGTATGCTCACAGGGGCATGCTGGAGAAAGATATATACGCCCAAAAGCAACTCTTAGAAGCACAGCCTCCAGTGGCTCAACTGGTAAGTGCTTGGTCTTGGAATGCTAGTGACCTGAGTTCTAATCCTATCTCCAGGGGATTTTTTTTTAATTGTTTTTACTGAAAATGGGTATGCATTGCCCTGCGCGATCAGCCAACAGCTAATGCCCCTTCAATGTATGCATTCCCACTAACAGTTGTGCCTTTGTTTTGTGCACTCTGGCTTTGGTAACACCCATACAAAAGCTTATCTTTCTGGCCCCAACTGACTGGAAAAAAAACGGGGGGAAAAGGTGTAATCTACGGGACATGATTGATACACTAATTGCACTGGGACTCAAACAGGACACCTTCTCGAGGTGCTGTGAAGTGACCACCACCCCCTGCATAGCCAGCAAACCTGTATCAGCATCTCACTAGCAACTGACTGTGTCGCCAGCAGGCTACACATAGGAGGCTGCAGTAGGTGCATTAACCCATTGCGCTGTCGACCCTCCTTCCTCTAAGAGCAGGAAACTGAATTTCCATGTTGCCTTCCTTTGGCACATTAGATCTATCTTTCACCCCAATTCAGAGGATGTTTTGTTTCACGGGGAGATGATAATCATTGTCAGGTGTGAGCCACTAATAGCTAAACAGGTCAGTTAAATCTTTGACTTTATCATTGGGGTGTATTGATATGCGCAGGGCAGTCTTCTGTCCCCTGCTACTGTATGCTTTGTTATTGCTGCTTATTCATGATTTTTTTTTTTTAAACTTCTTTTTATTCATTTAACGTGGCAGCAAAAAAAGACAGGCGAACATCGCCAGGCAGGTACAATGCAAGTACAATAAATATACAGTGCAGGTAAACAGGAGTTACATCGGAGATGAACACAGCCACTGGGCACTTTTATAACATAAACAACAAAAAGTCCGGAAGCTATGGTGGGGGCGAGAGCCCGGGTCGGTGGGGAGAGGTGGCTAGCGGAGATGTGGCCGGTGTCATATTCATGTCTGACATATAAGATCGGAATCTGAGCCAGATATTCCTGGGCCTAGAGTGGGTAGGTTGTAGGTGAGACCAGGCTTCCTCCGAGTCCGAGGCCCACGTGACCGCTCTTAGCCATTGGGCGTGCGTGGGAGGCAAGGGGCGAAGCCAACACAGTAGGATGGATCGAACAGCAAGAAGCATGCAGAGGCCTGCTAGTTTTTTGGAGTTCCGGGAGAGGCCCGGGAGGTCGTGAAAGAGGCATACCACTGGGGAGGGACTGATGGGGTGGTCGAGCATAGCCGACACCGTCGAGCAGACTGCCTCCCAAAACTGTGAAAGGCGGGGGCAGGACCAAATCATATGAATGTAATCAGCCGCATCAAGGCCGCACCTAGGGCAGCTAGAGGGGTGGTCACTGGACATGCGGTGCAATCTGATCGGGGTGTAGTGGAACCTATGTAGGATTTTAAACTGTATCAGTTTAAAGCGGGAGTTGAAAGACACCCGGTGTATGCGATCACACAAGTGCGCCCAGCGCTCGCTTATTCATGATTTTTAAATGTAAACACTCTGCTCTAAAAAGTGAAAGATTTGAAAGACTCTTGATGTAGCAAGCCTGTCCCATTCTTGCCCTGGGGGTGAGAGGGCTGCTTTCTGCCTTCAACTTCCTCAATTTTGGAGTGGCTGGCTCCACAGCTGAACACCAGGGCCTAAACTTGGAGGGAAACGGGCAGAGGTCTGCGCCCTGCGTCCTCCACGCGTCCCTAACTCTCCCAAACGCGACCACAGCCCTTACGGGCACAGCCCTATGTCCTATGCAGCCCCTCTGGTGCAGCCACCCACACAGCTTAGGGTTAGGATCTGTGCTCTTCCACATCGACCTGGCCACCTAGGCCCCAGAAAGTGTCACAGCCTGCTTTGTAAACCTTAGTGACGGTGGCCTAGGTGAAGATGATCTTGCTGGAATAATGATGCCTTTTTCCTCCCAGAAGCCACCGGGGAGCATAGTAAAATGAAGGGGTGTGCCTGCTCAGCTGCCCTCTGTTTACCCTCTCTCTAAGTGACATTAGTTCTGGGCTCTCCAGGCAAATGTATCCATTCAGGAGAGAGCTAGGAATAGGACGTCTGTTTCTGCAGGCACAGTGGGGAAGACTCAGAGAGCTGCATGCCTGAGACATCTTTCCTTGTCCCACGCTCATTGTTGGGTTCCCTAACTTCTAACTCTCTGCCAGGCTCTGTGCCCTGTGTCTTTTACTGCCAACCTCCCTGACCCCTCGTCTTCCACCTACTTGCCACTCTATGATGCCTTTTTTGCTCTCTTATATGGCCCTTTGAAAAGGAATGCAGGCCAAGCCAAGCCTCATGAAGGAAATCTACCAACAAAAGATGCATTCCTCACTTTTGGGAGGTGCTGTGAGACGAGTAAGAAGGGCTGAAGGGGTGATTGGGTTGTTGAGTTTGCACCCCCAGGGCAAAGAGTGGGAAAGGCTCGCTACAGCAAGCGTCTTTCAAATATTTCACTTTTTAGGACAGAGTGTTTACATTTAATAATCATGAACAAGCAGCAATAACAAAGTATACAGTAACAGACGACAGATGACTGCCCTGCGCATATCAATATATCCCAATGACAAAGTCAAAGCTTTAACTGATCTGCTTAGCTATTAGTGGATCACACCTCCCAATGATTATCATCTCTGCGCGAAACAAAACAGCTTCTGAATTGGGGTGAAAGATAGATCTAATGTGCCAAAGGAAGTCAACATAGAAATTCAGTTTCCTGATCTCAGAGAAAGGAGCATCGACAGCCCAATGGGTTAATGCACCTACTGCAGCCTCCGATGTGTAGCCTGCAGGAGACACATTCAGTTGCTGGGGAGATGCTGATATCGGTTTGCTTGCTATGCAGGGGTTTGTGGTCACCTCACAGCACCTCGAGAAGGTTTCCTGTTTGAGTCCCAGTGGAATTATCTTCAAAAACATGACCAGTAGATTACACGTTTTCCCCTCGTTTTTTCCAGTCTGTTGAGGCCAGAGAGACGAGCTTTTGTATGGGTGTGTTACCAAGGCCAGAGTGCAGAAAACAAAGGCACAAGTGTTAGTAGGAATGCCTGTAATGAAGGGGAATTAGCTGTTGGCTGATTGCACAGGGCAATGCATACCCATTTTCAATAACAAAACATTTTTTAAAAAATAATATGAACAGGAGATTCGGGACATTGGATTAGAACTCAGGTCTCCAGCATTCCAAGACCAAACACTTACCACTTGAGCCGCTGGTGGCTGTGCCTCTGAGAGTAGCTTTTGGGCTTATACATCTTTCTTCTGCATGCCCCTGTGAGCATACCCAATCGCATTGTGAAGCATGCTCACTGAAGCCAACTAGGATAGAACATCTGAGCCCCCCTTCCCCCGCCCCTCCTCTCCCCTGCCCCCCCCCCCCCCCACCGCTCCAGAAAATACCAGCTGACTGCAGTGGCCTAGACGTTAAGTGCTTGTGTTACAGCACTGGGGGCCTGGGTTCGAGTCTTGCTTTCAGCACATAAATGGAATAGTTGGGTAATCGCCTTGTATAGTTGCCTTACCCCCACTCCTTCTAAAAGGTTCAGTGGTTATCAAAAGAGTTCCCTGGTAAAGGGAGGGTTACAGAGAGGCAGGACTGTGGAAGTGAGGAAGTGCAGGGTAAAGGAGGCAGAGGTGGGGCAGGCTAAAGGGGGAGGTAGGACCAGATGAATGGGTGTCTGTGGAGAGGAGGAGTGGCGAGGTGAGTGGGGGTAGGTCTAGAGGGGCATGGCATAGGTGCCCTGGTAAAGTGAAGGTGGAAGGAAGAAAGCAGAGAGGCAGGACTGTGGAGGAGAGGAGGTGGGGCAGGCTAAAGGGGGAGGTAGGGCTGGATGAAACAAAAATGTCCATTCCACCCTCCACCGGGAACCCTTTTTCCCTCCTCACCACATTAGGACCCTCTTTTACACAACCCACCGTCCACAACAACTCAGGGCCTTCTTCCCCCATGGAACCATCCCCAGAGCCAGAACCTATTAGAAGGAGCACGGATACCGCTACTGTACAAAGAGATTACACCATTCATGTGCCGAAAGCAGGACTGAAACCCAGGCCCCCAGCACTGTAACGCAACCACTTAACCTCTAGGCCACTGCAGTTAGCTGGTATTTGATGGAGCGGGGGGCCAGATGTTCTATCCTCCTTGGCTTCAGTGAACATGTTTCACAATGCAAACGGGTATGCTCACAGGGTCATGCTGGAGAAAGATATATACGCCCAAAAGCAACTCTTAGAAGCATAGCCTCCAGTGGCTCAACTGGTAAGTGCTTGGTCTTGGAATGCTAGTGACCTGAGTTCTAATCCTATCTCCAGGGGATTTTTTTTTAATTGTTTTTACTGAAAATGGGTATGCATTGCCCTGCGCGATCAGCCAACAGCTAATGCCCCTTCAATGTATGCATTCCCACTAACAGTTGTGCCTTTGTTTTGTGCACTCTGGCTTTGGTAACACCCATACAAAAGCTTATCTTTCTGGCCCCAACTGACTGGAAAAAAAACGGGGGGAAAAGGTGTAATCTACGGGTCATGATTGATACACTAATTGCACTGGGACTCAAACAGGACACCTTCTCGAGGTGCTGTGAAGTGACCACCGCCCCCTGCATAGCAAGCAAACCTGTATCAGCATCTCACTAGCAACTGACTGTGTCGCCAGCAGGCTACACATAGGAGGCTGCAGTAGGTGCATTAACCCATTGCGCTGTCGACCCTCCTTCCTCTAAGAGCAGGAAACTGAATTTCCATGTTGCCTTCCATTGGCACATTAGATCTATCTTTCACCCCAATTCAGAGGATGTTTTGTTTCACGGGGAGATGATAATCATTGTCAGGTGTGAGCCACTAATAGCTAAACAGGTCAGTTAAATCTTTGACTTTATCATTGGGGTGTATTGATATGCGCAGGGCAGTCTTCTGTCCCCTGCTACTGTATGCTTTGTTATTGCTGCTTATTCATGATTTTTTTTTTTAAACTTCTTTTTATTCATTTAACGTGGCAGCAAAAAAAGACAGGCGAACATCGCCAGGCAGGTACAATGCAAGTACAATAAATATACAGTGCAGGTAAACAGGAGTTACATCGGAGATGAACACAGCCATTGGGCACTTTTATAACATAAACAACAAAAAGTCCGGAAGCTATGGTGGGGGCGAGAGCCCGGGTCGGTGGGGAGAGGTGGCTAGCGGAGATGTGGCCGGTGTCATATTCATGTCTGACATATAAGATCGGAATCTGAGCCAGATATTCCTGGGCCTAGAGTGGGTAGGTTGTAGGTGAGACCAGGCTTCCTCCGAGTCCGAGGCCCACGTGACCGCTCTTAGCCATTGGGCGCGCGTGGGAGGCAAGGGGCGAAGCCAACACAGTAGGATGGATCGAACAGCAAGAAGCATGCAGAGGCCTGCTAGTTTTTTGGAGTTCCGGGAGAGGCCCGGGAGGTCGTGAAAGAGGCATACCACTGGGGAGGGACTGATGGGGTGGTCGAGCATAGCCGACACCGTCGAGCAGACTGCCTCCCAAAACTGTGAAAGGCGGGGGCAGGACCAAATCATATGAATGTAATCAGCCGCATCAAGGCCGCACCTAGGGCAGCTAGAGGGGTGGTCACTGGACATGCAGTGCAATCTGATCGGGGTGTAGTGGAACCTATGTAGGATTTTAAACTGTATCAGTTTAAAGCGGGAGTTGAAAGACACCCGGTGTATGCGATCACACAAGTGCGCCCAGCGCTCGCTTATTCATGATTTTTAAATGTAAACACTCTGCTCTAAAAAGTGAAAGATTTGAAAGACTCTTGATGTAGCAAGCCTGTCCCATTCTTGCCCTGGGGGTGAGAGGGCTGCTTTCTGCCTTCAACTTCCTCAATTTTGGAGTGGCTGGCCCCACAGCTGAACACCAGGGCCTAAACCTGGAGGGAAACGGGCAGAGGTCTGCGCCCTGCGTCCTCCACGCGTCCCTAACTCTCCCAAACGCGACCACAGCCCTTACGGGCACAGCCCTATGTCCTATGCAGCCCCTCTGGTGCAGCCACCCACACAGCTTAGGGTTAGGATCTGTGCTCTTCCACATCGACCTGGCCACCTAGGCCCCAGAAAGTGTCACAGCCTGCTTTGTAAACCTTAGTGACGGTGGCCTAGGTGAAGATGATCTTGCTGGAATAATGATGCCTTTTTCCTCCCAGAAGCCACCGGCGAGCATAGTAAAATGAAGGGGTGTGCCTGCTCAGCTGCCCTCTGTTTACCCTCTCTCTAAGTGACATTAGTTCTGGGCTCTCCAGGCAAATGTATCCATTCAGGAGAGAGCTAGGAATAGGACGTCTGTTTCTGCAGGCACAGTGGGGAAGACTCAGAGAGCTGCATGCCTGAGACATCTTTCCTTGTCCCACGCTCATTGTTGGGTTCCCTAACTTCTAACTCTCTGCCAGGCTCTGTGCCCTGTGTCTTTTACTGCCAACCTCCCTGACCCCTCGCCTTCCACCTACTTGCCACTCTATGATGCCTTTTTTGCTCTCTTATATGGCCCTTTGAAAAGGAATGCAGGCCAAGCCAAGCCTCATGAAGGGTTTCTACCAACAAAAGATGCATTCCTCACTTTTGGGAGGTGCTGTGAGACGAGTAAGAAGGGCTGAAGGGGTGATTGGGTTGTTGAGTTTGCACCCCCAGGGCAAAGAGTGGGAAAGGCTCGCTACAGCAAGCGTCTTTCAAATATTTCACTTTTTAGGGCAGAGTGTTTACATTTAATAATCATGAACAAGCAGCAATAACAAAGTATACAGTAACAGACGACAGATGACTGCCCTGCGCATATCAATATATCCCAATGACAAAGTCAAAGCTTTAACTGATCTGCTTAGCTATTAGTGGATCACACCTCCCAATGATTATCATCTCTGCGCGAAACAAAACAGCTTCTGAATTGGGGTGAAAGATAGATCTAATGTGCCAAAGGAAGTCAACATAGAAATTCAGTTTCCTGATCTCAGAGAAAGGAGCATCGACAGCCCAATGGGTTAATGCACCTACTGCAGCCTCCGATGTGTAGCCTGCAGGAGACACATTCAGTTGCTGGGGAGATGCTGATATCGGTTTGCTTGCTATGCAGGGGTTTGTGGTCACCTCACAGCACCTCGAGAAGGTTTCCTGTTTGAGTCCCAGTGGAATTATCTTCAAAAACATGACCAGTAGATTACACGTTTTCCCCTCGTTTTTTCCAGTCTGTTGAGGCCAGAGAGACGAGCTTTTGTATGGGTGTGTTACCAAGGCCAGAGTGCAGAAAACAAAGGCACAAGTGTTAGTAGGAATGCCTGTAATGAAGGGGAATTAGCTGTTGGCTGATTGCACAGGGCAATGCATACCCATTTTCAATAACAAAACATTTTTTAAAAAATAATATGAACAGGAGATTCGGGACATTGGATTAGAACTCAGGTCTCCAGCATTCCAAGACCAAACACTTACCACTTGAGCCGCTGGTGGCTGTGCCTCTGAGAGTAGCTTTTGGGCTTATACATCTTTCTTCTGCATGCCCCTGTGAGCATACCCAATCGCATTGTGAAGCATGCTCACTGAAGCCAACTAGGATAGAACATCTGAGCCCTCCTTCCCCCGCCCCTCCTCTCCCCTGCCCCCCCCCCCCCACCGCTCCAGAAAATACCAGCTGACTGCAGTGGCCTAGACGTTAAGTGCTTGTGTTACAGCACTGGGGGCCTGGGTTCGAGTCTTGCTTTCAGCACATAAATGGAATAGTTGGGTAATCGCCTTGTATAGTTGCCTTACCCCCACTCCTTCTAAAAGGTTCAGTGGTTATCAAAAGAGTTCCCTGGTAAAGGGAGGGTTACAGAGAGGCAGGACTGTGGAAGTGAGGAAGTGCAGGGTAAAGGAGGCAGAGGTGGGGCAGGCTAAAGGGGGAGGTAGGACCAGATGAATGGGTGTCTGTGGAGAGGAGGAGTGGCGAGGTGAGTGGGGGTAGGTCTAGAGGGGCATGGCATAGGTGCCCTGGTAAAGTGAAGGTGGAAGGAAGAAAGCAGAGAGGCAGGACTGTGGAGGAGAGGAAGTGCAGGGTAAAGGAGGCAGAGGTGGGGCAGGCTAAAGGGGGAGGTAGGGCTGGATGAAACAAAAATGTCCATTCCACCCTCCACCGGGAACCCTTTTTCCCTCCTCACCACATTAGGACCCTCTTTTACACAACCCACCGTCCACAACAACTCAGGGCCTTCTTCCCCCATGGAACCATCCCCAGAGCCAACTTATTCCCTGCCCCACTTTATCCTACATCCCCCTGCCCCTCTCGACCTATCCCCACTCAACCAGCACCTTCTCCTCTCCACAGAGACCCATTCATCCAGCCCTACCTCCCTCTTTAGCCTGCCCCGTCTCCTCCTGTACTTCCTCCCCTCCACAGTCCCACCTTTCTGCTTTTTTCCACCCTCCCTTTACCAGGGAACTCATTGCATAACCACTGAACCTATTAGAAGGAGCATGGATACCGCTACTGTACAAAGAGATTACACCATTCATGTGCCGAAAGCAGGACTGAAACCCAGGCCCCCAGCACTGTAACGCAACCACTTAACCTCTAGGCCACTGCAGTTAGCTGGTATTTGATGGAGCGGGGGGCCAGATGTTCTATCCTCCTTGGCTTCAGTGAACATGTTTCACAATGCAAATGGGTATGCTCACAGGGTCATGCTGGAGAAAGATATATACGCCCAAAAGCAACTCTTAGAAGCATAGCCTCCAGTGGCTCAACTGGTAAGTGCTTGGTCTTGGAATGCTAGTGACCTGAGTTCTAATCCTATCTCCAGGGGATTTTTTTTTAATTGTTTTTACTGAAAATGGGTATGCATTGCCCTGCGCGATCAGCCAACAGCTAATGCCCCTTCAATGTATGCATTCCCACTAACAGTTGTGCCTTTGTTTTGTGCACTCTGGCTTTGGTAACACCCATACAAAAGCTTATCTTTCTGGCCCCAACTGACTGGAAAAAAAACGGGGGGAAAAGGTGTAATCTACGGGTCATGATTGATACACTAATTGCACTGGGACTCAAACATGACACCTTCTCGAGGTGCTGTGAAGTGACCACCGCCCCCTGCATAGCAAGCAAACCTGTATCAGCATCTCACTAGCAACTGACTGTGTCGCCAGCAGGCTACACATAGGAGGCTGCAGTAGGTGCATTAACCCATTGCGCTGTCGACCCTCCTTCCTCTAAGAGCAGGAAACTGAATTTCCATGTTGCCTTCCATTGGCACATTAGATCTATCTTTCACCCCAATTCAGAGGATGTTTTGTTTCACGGGGAGATGATAATCATTGTCAGGTGTGAGCCACTAATAGCTAAACAGGTCAGTTAAATCTTTGACTTTATCATTGGGGTGTATTGATATGCGCAGGGCAGTCTTCTGTCCCCTGCTACTGTATGCTTTGTTATTGCTGCTTATTCATGATTTTTTTTTTAAACTTCTTTTTATTCATTTAACGTGGCAGCAAAAAAAGACAGGCGAACATCGCCAGGCAGGTACAATGCAAGTACAATAAATATACAGTGCAGGTAAACAGGAGTTACATCGGAGATGAACACAGCCATTGGGCACTTTTATAACATAAACAACAAAAAGTCCGGAAGCTATGGTGGGGGCGAGAGCCCGGGTCGGTGGGGAGAGGTGGCTAGCGGAGATGTGGCCGGTGTCATATTCATGTCTGACATATAAGATCGGAATCTGAGCCAGATATTCCTGGGCCTAGAGTGGGTAGGTTGTAGGTGAGACCAGGCTTCCTCCGAGTCCGAGGCCCACGTGACCGCTCTTAGCCATTGGGCGTGCGTGGGAGGCAAGGGGCGAAGCCAACACAGTAGGATGGATCGAACAGCAAGAAGCATGCAGAGGCCTGCTAGTTTTTTGGAGTTCCGGGAGAGGCCCGGGAGGTCGTGAAAGAGGCATACCACTGGGGAGGGACTGATGGGGTGGTCGAGCATAGCCGACACCGTCGAGCAGACTGCCTCCCAAAACTGTGAAAGGCGGGGGCAGGACCAAATCATATGAATGTAATCAGCCGCATCAAGGCCGCACCTAGGGCAGCTAGAGGGGTGGTCACTGGACATGCGGTGCAATCTGATCGGGGTGTAGTGGAACCTATGTAGGATTTTAAACTGTATCAGTTTAAAGCGGGAGTTGAAAGACACCCGGTGTATGCGATCACACAAGTGCGCCCAGCGCTCGCTTATTCATGATTTTTAAATGTAAACACTCTGCTCTAAAAAGTGAAAGATTTGAAAGACTCTTGATGTAGCAAGCCTGTCCCATTCTTGCCCTGGGGGTGAGAGGGCTGCTTTCTGCCTTCAACTTCCTCAATTTTGGAGTGGCTGGCCCCACAGCTGAACACCAGGGCCTAAACCTGGAGGGAAACGGGCAGAGGTCTGCGCCCTGCGTCCTCCACGCGTCCCTAACTCTCCCAAATGCGACCACAGCCCTTACGGGCACAGCCCTATGTCCTATGCAGCCCCTCTGGTGCAGCCACCCACACAGCTTAGGGTTAGGATCTGTGCTCTTCCACATCGACCTGGCCACCTAGGCCCCAGAAAGTGTCACAGCCTGCTTTGTAAACCTTAGTGACGGTGGCCTAGGTGAAGATGATCTTGCTGGAATAATGATGCCTTTTTCCTCCCAGAAGCCACCGGCGAGCATAGTAAAATGAAGGGGTGTGCCTGCTCAGCTGCCCTCTGTTTACCCTCTCTCTAAGTGACATTAGTTCTGGGCTCTCCAGGCAAATGTATCCATTCAGGAGAGAGCTAGGAATAGGACGTCTGTTTCTGCAGGCACAGTGGGGAAGACTCAGAGAGCTGCATGCCTGAGACATCTTTCCTTGTCCCACGCTCATTGTTGGGTTCCCTAACTTCTAACTCTCTGCCAGGCTCTGTGCCCTGTGTCTTTTACTGCCAACCTCCCTGACCCCTCGCCTTCCACCTACTTGCCACTCTATGATGCCTTTTTTGCTCTCTTATATGGCCCTTTGAAAAGGAATGCAGGCCAAGCCAAGCCTCATGAAGGAAATCTACCAACAAAAGATGCATTCCTCACTTTTGGGAGGTGCTGTGAGACGAGTAAGAAGGGCTGAAGGGGTGATTGGGTTGTTGAGTTTGCACCCCCAGGGCAAAGAGTGGGAAAGGCTCGCTACAGCAAGCGACTTTCAAATATTTCACTTTTTAGGGCAGAGTGTTTACATTTAATAATCATGAACAAGCAGCAATAACAAAGTATACAGTAACAGACGACAGATGACTGCCCTGCGCATATCAATATATCCCAATGACAAAGTCAAAGCTTTAACTGATCTGCTTAGCTATTAGTGGCTCACACCTCCCAATGATTATCATCTCTGCGTGAAACAAAACAGCTTCTGAATTGGGGTGAAAGATAGATCTAATGTGCCAAAGGAAGTCAACATAGAATTTCAGTTTCCTGATCTCAGAGAAAGGAGCATCGACAGCCCAATGGGTTAATGCACCTACTGCAGCCTCTGATGTGTAGCCTGCAGGAGACACATTCAGTTGCTGGGGAGATGCTGATATCGGTTTGCTTGCTATGCAGGGGTTTGTGGTCACCTCACAGCACCTCGAGAAGGTTTCCTGTTTGAGTCCCAGTGGAATTATCTTCAAAAACATGACCAGTAGATTACACGTTTTCCCCTCGTTTTTTCCAGTCTGTTGAGGCCAGAGTGACGAGCTTTTGTATGGGTGTGTTACCAAGGCCAGAGCGCAGAAAACAAAGGCACAAGTGTTAGTAGGAATGCCTGTAATGAAGGGGAATTAGCTGTTGGCTGATTGCACAGGGCAATGCATACCCATTTTCAATAACAAAACATTTTTTTAAAAAATAATATGAACAGGAGATTCGGGACATTGGATTAGAACTCAGGTCTCCAGCATTCCAAGACCAAACACTTACCACTTGAGCCGCTGGTGGCTGTGCCTCTGAGCGTAGCTTTTGGGCTTATACATCTTTCTTCTGCATGCCCCTGTGAGCATACCCAATCGCATTGTGAAACATGCTCACTGAAGCCAACTAGGATAGAACATATGAGCCCCCCTTCCCCCTCCCCTCCTCTCCCCTGCCCCCCCCCCCCACCACTCCAGCAAATACCAGCTGACTGCAGTGGCCTAGACGTTAAGTGCTTGTGTTACAGCACTGGGGGCCTGGGTTCGAGTCTTGCTTTCAGCACATAAATGGAATAGTTGGGTAATCGCCTTGTATAGTTGCCTTACCCCCACTCCTTCTAAAAGGTTCAGTGGTTATCAAAAGAGTTCCCTGGTAAAGGGAGGGTTACAGAGAGGCAGGACTGTGGAAGTGAGGAAGTGCAGGGTAAAGGAGGCAGAGGTGGGGCAGGCTAAAGGGGGAGGTAGGACCAGATGAATGGGTGTCTGTGGAGAGGAGGAGTGGTGAGGTGAGTGGGGGTAGGTCTAGAGGGGCATGGCATAGGTGCCCTCGTAAAGTGAAGGTGGAAGGAAGAAAGCAGAGAGGCAGGACTGTGGAGGAGAGGAGGTGGGGCAGGCTAAAGGGGGAGGTAGGGCTGGATGAAACAAAAATGTCCATTCCACCCTCCACTGGGAACCCTTTTTCCCTCCTCACCTCATTAGGACCCTCTTTTACACAACCCACAGTCCACAACAACTCAGGGCCTTCTTCCCCCATGGAACCATCCCCAGAGCCAACTTATTCCCTGCCCCACTTTATCTTACATCCCCCTGCCCCTCTCGACCTATCCCAACTCAACCAGCACCTCCTCCTCTCCACAGAGACCCATTCATCCAGCCCTACCTCCCTCTTTAGCCTGCCCCGCCTCCTCCTGTACTTCCTCCCCTCCACAGTCCCACCTCTCTGCTTTTTTCCACCCTCCCTTTACCAGGGAAGTCATTACCTAACCACTGAACCTATTAGAAGGAGCACGGTTACCGCTACTGTACAAGGAGATTACACCATTCATGTGCCGAAAGCAGGACTCAAACCCAGGCCCCCAGCACTGTAATGCAACCACTTAACCTCTAGGCCACTGCAGTTAGCTGGTATTTGATGGAGCGGGGGCCAGATGTTCTATCCTCCTTGGCTTCAGTGAACATGTTTCACAATGCAAACGGGTATGCTCACAGGGGCATGCTGGAGAAAGATATATACGCCCAAAAGCAACTCTTAGAAGCACAGCATCCAGTGGCTCAACTGGTAAGTGCTTGGTCTTGGAATGCTGGTGACCTGAGTTCTAATCCTATCTCCAGGGGATTTTTTTTTAATTGTTTTTACTGAAAATGGGTATGCATTGCCCTGCGCGATCAGCCAACAGCTAATGCCCCTTCAATGTATGCATTCCCACTAACAGTTGTGCCTTTGTTTTGTGCACTCTGGCTTTGGTAACACCCATACAAAAGCTTATCTTTCTGGCCCCAACTGACTGGAAAAAAAACGGGGGGAAAAGGTGTAATCTACGGGTCATGATTGATACACTAATTGCACTGGGACTCAAACAGGACACCTTCTCGAGGTGCTGTGAAGTGACCACCGCCCCCTGCATAGCAAGCAAACCTGTATCAGCATTTCACTAGAAAATGACTGTGTCGCCAGCAGGCTACACATAGGAGGCTGCAGTAGGTGCATTAACCCATTGCGCTGTCGACCCTCCTTCCTCTAAGAGCAGGAAACTGAATTTCCATGTTGCCTTCCTTTGGCACATTAGATCTATCTTTCACCCCAATTCAGAGGATGTTTTGTTTCACGGGGAGATGATAATCATTGTCAGGTGTGAGCCACTAATAGCTAAACAGGTCAGTTAAATCTTTGACTTTATCATTGGGGTGTATTGATATGCGCAGGGCAGTCTTCTGTCCCCTGCTACTGTATGCTTTGTTATTGCTGCTTATTCATGATTTTTTTTTTTTTTAAACTTCTTTTTATTCATTTAACGTGGCAGCAAAAAAAGACAGGCGAACATCGCCAGGCAGGTACAATGCAAGTACAATAAATATACAGTGCAGGTAAACAGGAGTTACATCGGAGATGAACACAGCCATTGGGCACTTTTATAACATAAACAACAAAAGGTCCGGAAGCTATGGTGGGGGCGAGAGCCCGGGTCGGTGGGGAGAGGTGGCTAGCCGAGATGTGGCCGGTGTCATATTCAGATCTGACATATAAGATCGGAATCTGAGCCAGATATTCCTGGGCCTAGAGTGGGTAGGTTGTAGGTGAGACCAGGCTTCCTCCGAGTCCGAGGCCCACGTGACCGCTCTTAGCCATTGGGCGTGCGTGGGAGGCAAGGGGCGAAGCCAACACAGTAGGATGGATCGAACAGCAAGAAGCATGCAGAGGCCCGCTAGTTTTTTGGAGTTCCGGGAGAGGCCCGGGAGGTCGTGAAAGAGGCATACCACTGGGGAGGGACTGATGGGGTGGTCGAGCATAGCCGACACCGTCGAGCAGACTGCCTCCCAAAACTGTGAAAGGCGGGGGCAGGACCAAATCATATGAATGTAATCAGCTGCATCAAGGCCGCACCTAGGGCAGCTAGAGGGGTGGTCACTGGACATGCGGTGCAATCTGATCGGGGTGTAGTGGAACCTATGTAGGATTTTAAACTGTATCAGTTTAAAGCGGGAGTTGAAAGACACCCGGTGTATGCGATCACACAAGTGCGCCCAGCGCTCGCTTATTCATGATTTTTAAACGTAAACACTCTGCTCTAAAAAGTGAAAGATTTGAAAGACTCTTGATGTAGCAAGCCTGTCCCATTCTTGCCCTGGGGGTGAGAGGGCTGCTTTCTGCCTTCAACTTCCTCAATTTTGGAGTGGCTGGCTCCACAGCTGAACACCAGGGCCTAAACCTGGAGGGAAACGGGCAGAGGTCTGCGCCCTGCGTCCTCCACGCGTCCCTAACGCTCCCAAACGCGACCACAGCCCTTATGGGCACAGCCCTATGTCCTATGCAGCCCCTCTGGTGCAGCCACCCACACAGCTTAGGGTTAGGATCTGTGCTCTTCCACATCGACCTGGCCACCTAGGCCCCAGAAAGTGTCACAGCCTGCTTTGTAAACCTTAGTGACGGTGGCCTAGGTGAAGATGATCTTGCTGGAATAATGATGCCTTTTTCCTCCCAGAAGCCACCGGGGAGCATAGTAAAATGAAGGGGTGTGCCTGCGCAGCTGCCCTCTGTTTACCCTCTCTCTAAGTGACATTAGTTCTGGGCTCTCCAGGCAAATGTACCAATTCAGGAGAGAGCTAGGAATAGGACGTCTGTTTCTGCAGGCACAGTGGGGAAGACTCAGAGAGCTGCATGCCTGAGACATCTTTCCTTGTCCCACGCTCATTGTTGGGTTCCCTAACTTCTAACTCTCTGCCAGGCTCTGTGCCCTGTGTCTTTTACTGCCAACCTCCCTGACCCCTCGCCTTCCACCTACTTGCCACTCTATGATGCCTTTTTTGCTCTCTTATATGGCCCTTTGAAAAGGAATGCAGGCCAAGCCAAGCCTCATGAAGGAAATCTACCAACAAAAGATACATTCCTCACTTTTGGGAGGTGCTGTGAGACGAGTAAGAAGGGCTGAAGGGGTGATTGGGTTGTTGAGTTTGCACCCCCAGGGCAAAGAGTGGGAAAGGCTCGCTACAGCAAGCGTCTTTCAAATATTTCACTTTTTAGGGCAGAGTGTTTACATTTAATAATCATGAACAAGCAGCAATAACAAAGTATACAGTAACAGACGACAGATGACTGCCCTGCGCATATCAATATATCCCAATGACAAAGTCAAAGCTTTAACTGATCTGCTTAGCTATTAGTGGCTCACACCTCCCAATGATTATCATCTCTGCGTGAAACAAAACAGCTTCTGAATTGGGGTGAAAGATAGATCTAATGTGCCAAAGGAAGTCAAAATAGAAATTCAGTTTCCTGATCTCAGAGAAAGGAGCATCGACAGCCCAATGGGTTAATGCACCTACTGCAGCCTCTGATGTGTAGCCTGCAGGAGACACATTCAGTTGCTGGGGAGATGCTGATATCGGTTTGCTTGCTATGCAGGGGTTTGTGGTCACCTCACAGCACCTCGAGAAGGTTTCCTGTTTGAGTCCCAGTGCAATTATCTTCAAAAACATGACCAGTAGATTACACGTTTTCCCCTCGTTTTTTCCAGTCTGTTGAGGCCAGAGAGACGAGCTTTTGTATGGGTGTTTTACCAAGGCCAGAGTGCAGAAAACAAAGGCACACGTGTTAGTAGGAATGCCTGTAATGAAGGGGAATTAGCTGTTGGCTGATTGCACAGGGCAATGCATACCCATTTTCAATAACAAAACATTTTTTTTAAAAATAATATGAACAGGAGATTCGGGACATTGGATTAGAACTCAGGTCTCCAGCATTCCAAGACCAAACACTTACCACTTGAGCCGCTGGTGGTTGTGCCTCTGAGAGTAGCTTTTGGGCTTATACATCTTTCTTCTGCATGCCCCTGTGAGCATACCCAATCGCATTGTGAAACATGCTCACTGAAGCCAACTAGGATAGTACATCTGAGCCCCCCTTCTCCCTCACCTCCTCTCCCCTGCCCCCCCCCACCGCTCCAGCAAATACCAGCTGACTGCAGTGGCCTAGACGTTAAGTGCTTGTGTTACAGCACTGGGGGCCTGGGTTCGAGTCTTGCTTTCAGCACATAAATGGAATAGTTGGGTAATCGCCTTGTATAGTTGCCTTACCCCCACTCCTTCTAAAAGGTTCAGTGGTTATCAAAAGAGTTCCCTGGTAAAGGGAGGGTTACAGAGAGGCAGGACTGTGGAAGTGAGGAAGTGCAGGGTAAAGGAGGCAGAGGTGGGGCAGGCTAAAGGGGGAGGTAGGACCAGATGAATGGGTGTCTGTGGAGAGGAGGAGTGGCGAGGTGAGTGGGGGTAGGTCTAGAGGGGCATGGCATAGGTGCCCTGGTAAAGTGAAGGTGGAAGGAAGAAAGCAGAGAGGCAGGACTGTGGAGGAGAGGAGGTGGGGCAGGCTAAAGGGGGAGGTAGGGCTGGATGAAACAAAAATGTCCATTCCACCCTCCACTGGGAACCCTTTTTCCCTCCTCACCTCATTAGGACCCTCTTTTACACAACCCACCGTCCACAACAACTCAGGGCCTTCTTCCCCCATGGAACCATCCCCAGAGCCGACTTATTCCCTGCCCCACTTTATCCCACATCCCCCTGCCCCTCTCGACCTACCCCACTCAACCAGCACCTCCTCCTCTCCACAGAGACCCATTCATCCAGCCCTACCTCCCTCTTTAGCCTGCCCCGCCTCCTCCTGTACTTCCTCCCCTCCACAGTCCCACCTCTCTGCTTTTTTCCACCCTCCCTTTACCAGGGAACTCATTACATAACCACTGAACCTATTAGAAGGAGCACGGATACCGCTACTGTACAAGGAGATTACACCATTCATGTGCCGAAAGCAGGACTCAAACCCAGGCCCCCAGCACTGTAACGCAACCACTTAACCTCTAGGCCACTGCAGTTAGCTGGTATTTGATGGAGCGGGGGGCCAGATGTTCTATCCTCCTTGGCTTCAGTGAACATGTTTCACAATGTAAACGGGTATGCTCACAGGGGCATGCTGGAGAAAGATATATACGCCCAAAAGCAACTCTTAGAAGCACAGCCTCCACTGGCTCAACTGGTAAGTCCTTGGTCTTGGAATGCTGGTGACCTGAGTTCTAATCCTATCTCCAGGGGATTTTTTTTAATTGTTTTTACTGAAAATGGGTATGCATTGCCCTGCGCGATCAGCCAACAGCTAATGCCCCTTCAATGTATGCATTCCCACTAACAGTTGTGCCTTTGTTTTGTGCACTCTGGCTTTGGTAACACCCATACAAAAGCTTATCTTTCTGGCCCCAACTGACTAGAAAAAAAACGGGGGGAAAAGGTGTAATCTACGGGTCATGATTGATACACTAATTGCACTGGGACTCAAACAGGACACCTTCTCGAGGTGCTGGGAAGTGACCACCGCCCCCTGCATAGCAAGCAAACCTGTATCAGCATCTCACTAGCAACTGACTGTGTCGCCAGCAGGCTACACATAGGAGGCTGCAGTAGGTGCATTAACCCATTGCGCTGTCGACCCTCCTTCCTCTAAGAGCAGGAAACTGAATTTCCATGTTGCCTTCCTTTGGCACATTAGATCTATCTTTCACCCCAATTCAGAGGATGTTTTGTTTCACGGGGAGATGATAATCATTGTCAGGTGTGAGCCACTAATAGCTAAACAGGTCAGTTAAATCTTTGACTTTATCATTGGGGTGTATTGATAAGCGTAGGGCAGTCTTCTGTCCCCTGCTACTGTATGCTTTGTTATTGCTGCTTATTCATGATTTTTTTTTTTTTAAACTTCTTTTTATTCATTTAACGTGGCAGCAAAAAAAGACAGGCGAACATCGCCAGGCAGGTACAATGCAAGTACAATAAATATACAGTGCAGGTAAACAGGAGTTACATCGGAGATGAACACAGCCATTGGGCACTTTTATAACATAAACAACAAAAAGTCCGGAAGCTATGGTGGGGGCGAGAGCTCGGGTCGGTGGGGAGAGGTGGCTAGCGGAGATGTGGCCGGTGTCATATTCAGATCTGACATATAAGATCGGAATCTGAGCCAGATATTCCTGGGCCTAGAGTGGGTAGGTTGTAGGTGAGACCAGGCTTCCTCCGAGTCCGAGGCCCACGTGACCGCTCTTAGCCATTGGGCGTGCGTGGGAGGCAAGGGGCGAAGCCAACACAGTAGGATGGATCGAACAGCAAGAAGCATGCAGAGGCCCGCTAGTTTTTTGGAGTTCCGGGAGAGGCCCGGGAGGTCGTGAAAGAGGCATACCACTGGGGAGGGACTGATGGGGTGGTCGAGCATAGCCGACACCGTCGAGCAGACTGCCTCCCAAAACTGTGAAAGGCGGGGGCAGGACCAAATCATATGAATGTAATCAGCCGCATCAAGGCCGCACCTAGGGCAGCTAGAGGGGTGGTCACTGGACATGCGGTGCAATCTGATCGGGGTGTAGTGGAACCTATGTAGGATTTTAAACTGTATCAGTTTAAAGCGGGAGTTGAAAGACACCCGGTGTATGCGATCACACAAGTGCGCCCAGCGCTCGCTTATTCATGATTTTTAAATGTAAACACTCTGCTCTAAAAAGTGAAAGATTTGAAAGACTCTTGATGTAGCAAGCCTGTCCCATTCTTGATCTGGGGGTGAGAGGGCTGCTTTCTGCCTTCAACTTCCTCAATTTTGGAGTGGCTGGCTCCACAGCTGAACACCAGGGCCTAAACCTGGAGGGAAACGGGCAGAGGTCTGCGCCCTGCGTCCTCCACGCATCCCTAACGCTCCCAAACGCGACCACAGCCCTTATGGGCACAGCCCTATGTCCTATGCAGCCCCTCTGGTGCAGCCACCCACACAGCTTAGGGTTAGGATCTGTGCTCTTCCACATCGACCTGGCCACCTAGGCCCCAGAAAGTGTCACAGCCTGCTTTGTAAACCTTAGTGACGGTGGCCTAGGTGAAGATGATCTTGCTGGAATAATGATGCCTTTTTCCTCCCAGAAGCCACCGGGGAGCATAGTAAAATGAAGGGGTGTGCCTGCTCAGCTGCCCTCTGTTTACCCTCTCTCTAAGTGACATTAGTTCTGGGCTCTCCAGGCAAATGTATCCATTCAGGAGAGAGCTAGGAATAGGACGTCTGTTTCTGCAGGCACAGTGGGGAAGACTCAGAGAGCTGCATGCCTGAGACATCTTTCCTTGTCCCACGCTCATTGTTGGGTTCCCTAACTTCTAACTCTCTGCCAGGCTCTGTGCCCTGTGTCTTTTACTGCCAACCTCCCTGACCCCTCGCCTTCCACCTACTTGCCACTCTATGATGCCTTTTTTGCTCTCTTATATGGCCCTTTGAAAAGGAATGCAGGCCAAGCCAAGCCTCATGAAGGAAATCTACCAACAAAAGATGCATTCCTCACTTTTGGGAGGTGCTGTGAGACGAGTAAGAAGGGCTGAAGGGGTGATTGGGTTGTTGAGTTTGCACCCCCAGGGCAAAGAGTGGGAAAGGCTCGCTACAGCAAGCGTCTTTCAAATATTTCACTTTTTAGGGCAGAGTGTTTACATTTAATAATCATGAACAAGCAGCAATAACAAAGTATACAGTAACAGACGACAGATGACTGCCCTGCGCATATCAATATATCCCAATGACAAAGTCAAAGCTTTAACTGATCTGCTTAGCTATTAGTGGCTCACACCTCCCAATGATTATCATCTCTGCGTGAAACAAAGCAGCTTCTGAATTGGGGTGAAAGATAGATCTAATGTGCCAAAGGAAGTCAAAATAGAAATTCAGTTTCCTGATCTCAGAGAAAGGAGCATCGACAGCCCAATGGGTTAATGCACCTACTGCAGCCTCTGATGTGTAGCCTGCAGGAGACACATTCAGTTGCTGGGGAGATGCTGATATCGGTTTGCTTGCTATGCAGGGGTTTGTGGTCACCTCACAGCACCTCGAGAAGGTTTCCTGTTTGAGTCCCAGTGGAATTATCTTCAAAAACATGACCAGTAGATTACACGTTTTCCCCTCGTTTTTTCCAGTCTGTTGAGGCCAGAGAGACGAGCTTTTGTATGGGTGTGTTACCAAGGCCAGAGTGCAGAAAACAAAGGCACAAGTGTTAGTAGGAATGCCTGTAATGAAGGGGAATTAGCTGTTGGCTGATTGCACAGGGCAATGCATACCCATTTTCAATAACAAAACATTTTTTTAAAAAATAATATGAACAGGAGATTCGGGACATTGGATTAGAACTCAGGTCTCCAGCATTCCAAGACCAAACACTTACCACTTGAGCCGCTGGTGGTTGTGCCTCTGAGAGTAGCTTTTGGGCTTATACATCTTTCTTCTGCATGCCCCTGTGAGCATACCCAATCGCATTGTGAAACATGCTCACTGAAGCCAACTAGGATAGTACATCTGAGCCCCCCTTCTCCCTCACCTCCTCTCCCCTGCCCCCCCCCCCACCGCTCCAGCAAATACCAGCTGACTGCAGTGGCCTAGACGTTAAGTGCTTGTGTTACAGCACTGGGGGCCTGGGTTCGAGTCTTGCTTTCAGCACATAAATGGAATAGTTGGGTAATCGCCTTGTATAGTTGCCTTACCCCCACTCCTTCTAAAAGGTTCAGTGGTTATCAAAAGAGTTCCCTGGTAAAGGGAGGGTTACAGAGAGGCAGGACTGTGGAAGTGAGGAAGTGCAGGGTAAAGGAGGCAGAGGTGGGGCAGGCTAAAGGGGGAGGTAGGACCAGATGAATGGGTGTCTGTGGAGAGGAGGAGTGGCGAGGTGAGTGGGGGTAGGTCTAGAGGGGCATGGCATAGGTGCCCTGGTAAAGTGAAGGGCAGAAAGCAGAGAGGCAGGACTGTGGAGGAGAGGAGGTGGGGCAGGCTAAAGGGGGAGGTAGGGCTGGATGAAACAAAAATGTCCATTCCACCCTCCACTGGGAACCCTTTTTCCCTCCTCACCTCATTAGGACCATCTTTTACACAACCCCCGGTCCACAACAACTCAGGGCCTTCTTCCCCCATGGAACCATCCCCAGAGCTGACTTATTCCCTGCCCCACTTTATCCCACATCCCCTCTCGACCTACCCCACTCAACCAGCACCTCCTCCTCTCCACAGAGACCCATTCATCCAGCCCTACCTCCCTCTTTAGCCTGCCCCGCCTCCTCCTGTACTTCCTCCCCTCCACAGTCCCACCTCTCTGCTTTTTTCCACCCTCCCTTTACCAGGGAACTCATTACATAACCACTGAACCTATTAGAAGGAGCACGGATACCGCTACTGTACAAGGAGATTACACCATTCATGTGCCGAAAGCAGGACTCAAACCCAGGCCCCCAGCACTGTAACGCAACCACTTAACCTCTAGGCCACTGCAGTTAGCTGGTATTTGATGGAGCGGGGGGCCAGATGTTCTATCCTCCTTGGCTTCAGTGAACATGTTTCACAATGTAAACGGGTATGCTCACAGGGGCATGCTGGAGAAAGATATATACGCCCAAAAGCAACTCTTAGAAGCACAGCCTACAGTGGCTCAACTGGTAAGTGCTTGGTCTTGGAATGCTGGTGACCTGAGTTCTAATCCTATCTCCAGGGGATTTTTTTTAATTGTTTTTACTGAAAATGGGTATGCATTGCCCTGCGCGATCAGCCAACAGCTAATGCCCCTTCAATGTATGCATTCCCACTAACAGTTGTGCCTTTGTTTTGTGCACTCTGGCTTTGGTAACACCCATACAAAAGCTTATCTTTCTGGCCCCAACTGACTAGAAAAAAAACGGGGGGAAAAGGTGTAATCTACGGGTCATGATTGATACACTAATTGCACTGGGACTCAAACAGGACACCTTCTCGAGGTGCTGGGAAGTGACCACCGCCCCCTGCATAGCAAGCAAACCTGTATCAGCATCTCACTAGCAACTGACTGTGTCGCCAGCAGGCTACACATAGGAGGCTGCAGTAGGTGCATTAACCCATTGCGCTGTCGACCCTCCTTCCTCTAAGAGCAGGAAACTGAATTTCCATGTTGCCTTCCTTTGGCACATTAGATCTATCTTTCACCCCAATTCAGAGGATGTTTTGTTTCACGGGGAGATGATAATCATTGTCAGGTGTGAGCCACTAATAGCTAAACAGGTCAGTTAAATCTTTGACTTTATCATTGGGGTGTATTGATATGCGCAGGGCAGTCTTCTGTCCCCTGCTACTGTATGCTTTGTTATTGCTGCTTATTCATGATTTTTTTTTTTTAAACTTCTTTTTATTCATTTAACGTGGCAGCAAAAAAAGACAGGCGAACATCGCCAGGCAGGTACAATGCAAGTACAATAAATATACAGTGCAGGTAAACAGGAGTTACATCGGAGATGAACACAGCCATTGGGCACTTTTATAACATAAACAACAAAAAGTCCGGAAGCTATGGTGGGGGCGAGAGCTCGGGTCGGTGGGGAGAGGTGGCTAGCGGAGATGTGGCCGGTGTCATATTCAGATCTGACATATAAGATCGGAATCTGAGCCAGATATTCCTGGGCCTAGAGTGGGTAGGTTGTAGGTGAGACCAGGCTTCCTCCGAGTCCGAGGCCCACGTGACCGCTCTTAGCCATTGGGCGTGCGTGGGAGGCAAGGGGCGAAGCCAACACAGTAGGATGGATCGAACAGCAAGAAGCATGCAGAGGCCCGCTAGTTTTTTGGAGTTCCGGGAGAGGCCCGGGAGGTCGTGAAAGAGGCATACCACTGGGGAGGGACTGATGGGGTGGTCGAGCATAGCCGACACCGTCGAGCAGACTGCCTCCCAAAACTGTGAAAGGCGGGGGCAGGACCAAATCATATGAATGTAATCAGCCGCATCAAGGCCGCACCTAGGGCAGCTAGAGGGGTGGTCACTGGACATGCGGTGCAATCTGATCGGGGTGTAGTGGAACCTATGTAGGATTTTAAACTGTATCAGTTTAAAGCGGGAGTTGAAAGACACCCAGTGTATGCGATCAAACAAGTGCGCCCAGCGCTCGCTTATTCATGATTTTTAAATGTAAACACTCTGCTCTAAAAAGTGAAAGATTTGAAAGACTCTTGATGTAGCAAGCCTGTCCCATTCTTGCCCTGGGGGTGAGAGGGCTGCTTTCTGCCTTCAACTTCCTCAATTTTGGAGTGGCTGGCTCCACAGCTGAACACCAGGGCCTAAACCTGGAGGGAAACGGGCAGAGGTCTGCGCCCTGCGTCCTCCACGCGTCCCTAACGCTCCCAAACGCGACCACAGCCCTTACGGGCACAGCCCTATGTCCTATGCAGCCCCTCTGGTGCAGCCACCCACACAGCTTAGGGTTAGGATCTGTGCTCTTCCACATCGACCTGGCCACCTAGGCCCCAGAAAGTGTCACAGCCTGCTTTGTAAACCTTAGTGACGGTGGCCTAGGTGAAGATGATCTTGCTGGAATAATGATGCCTTTTTCCTCCCAGAAGCCACCGGGGAGCATAGTAAAATGAAGGGGTGTGCCTGCTCAGCTGCCCTCTGTTTACCCTCTCTCTAAGTGACATTAGTTCTGGGCTCTCCAGGCAAATGTATCCATTCAGGAGAGAGCTAGGAATAGGACGTCTGTTTCTGCAGGCACAGTGGGGAAGACTCAGAGAGCTGCATGCCTGAGACATCTTTCCTTGTCCCACGCTCATTGTTGGGTTCCCTAACTTCTAACTCTCTGCCAGGCTCTGTGCCCTGTGTCTTTTACTGCCAACCTCCCTGACCCCTCGCCTTCCACCTACTTGCCACTCTATGATGCCTTTTTTGCTCTCTTATATGGCCCTTTGAAAAGGAATGCAGGCCAAGCCAAGCCTCATGAAGGAAATCTACCAACAAAAGATGCATTCCTCACTTTTCGGAGGTGCTGTGAGACGAGTAAGAAGGGCTGAAGGGGTGATTGGGTTGTTGAGTTTGCACCCCCAGGGCAAAGAGTGGGAAAGGCTCGCTACAGCAAGCGTCTTTCAAATATTTCACTTTTTAGGGCAGAGTGTTTACATTTAATAATCATGAACAAGCAGCAATAACAAAGTATACAGTAACAGACGACAGATGACTGCCCTGCGCATATCAATATATCCCAATGACAAAGTCAAAGCTTTAACTGATCTGCTTAGCTATTAGTGGCTCACACCTCCCAATGATTATCATCTCTGCGTGAAACAAAACAGCTTCTGAATTGGGGTGAAAGATAGATCTAATGTGCCAAAGGAAGTCAAAATAGAAATTCAGTTTCCTGATCTCAGAGAAAGGAGCATCGACAGCCCAATGGGTTAATGCACCTACTGCAGCCTCTGATGTGTAGCCTGCAGGAGACACATTCAGTTGCTGGGGAGATGCTGATATCGGTTTGCTTGCTATGCAGGGGTTTGTGGTCACCTCACAGCACCTCGAGAAGGTTTCCTGTTTGAGTCCCAGTGGAATTATCTTCAAAAACATGACCAGTAGATTACACGTTTTCCCCTCGTTTTTTCCAGTCTGTTGAGGCCAGAGAGACGAGCTTTTGTATGGGTGTGTTACCAAGGCCAGAGTGCAGAAAACAAAGGCACAAGTGTTAGTAGGAATGCCTGTAATGAAGGGGAATTAGCTGTTGGCTGATTGCACAGGGCAATGCATACCCATTTTCAATAACAAAACATTTTTTTAAAAAATAATATGAACAGGAGATTCGGGACATTGGATTAGAACTCAGGTCTCCAGCATTCCAAGACCAAACACTTACCACTTGAGCCGCTGGTGGTTGTGCCTCTGAGAGTAGCTTTTGGGCTTATACATCTTTCTTCTGCATGCCCCTGTGAGCATACCCAATCGCATTGTGAAACATGCTCACTGAAGCCAACTAGGATAGTACATCTGAGCCCCCCTTCTCCCTCACCTCCTCTCCTCTGCCCCCCCCCACCGCTCCAGCAAATACCAGCTGACTGCAGTGGCCTAGACGTTAAGTGCTTGTGTTACAGCACTGGGGGCCTGGGTTCGAGTCTTGCTTTCAGCACATAAATGGAATAGTTGGGTAATCGCCTTGTATAGTTGCCTTACCCCCACTCCTTCTAAAAGGTTCAGTGGTTATCAAAAGAGTTCCCTGGTAAAGGGAGGGTTACAGAGAGGCAGGACTGTGGAAGTGAGGAAGTGCAGGGTAAAGGAGGCAGAGGTGGGGCAGGCTAAAGGGGGAGGTAGGACCAGATGAATGGGTGTCTGTGGAGAGGAGGAGTGGCGAGGCTAGTGGGGGTAGGTCTAGAGGGGCATGGCATAGGTGCCCTGGTAAAGTTAAGGTGGAAGGAAGAAAGCAGAGAGGCAGGACTGTGGAGGAGAGGAGGTGGGGCAGGCTAAAGGGGGAGGTAGGGCTGGATGAAACAAAAATGTCCATTCCACCCTCCACTGGGAACCCTTTTTCCCTCCTCACCTCATTAGGACCCTCTTTTACACAACCCACCGTCCACAACAACTCAGGGCCTTCTTCCCCCATGGAACCATCCCCAGAGCCGACTTATTCCCTGCCCCACTTTATCCCATATCCCCCTGCCCCTCTCGACCTACCCCACTCAACCAGCACCTCCTCCTCTCCACAGAGACCCATTCATCCAGCCCTACCTCCCTCTTTAGCCTGCCCCGCCTCCTCCTGTACTTCCTCCCCTCCACAGTCCCACCTCTCTGCTTTTTTCCACCCTCCCTTTACCAGGGAACTCATTACATAACCACTGAACCTATTAGAAGGAGCACGGATACCGCTACTGTACAAGGAGATTACACCATTCATGTGCCGAAAGCAGGACTCAAACCCAGGCCCCCAGCACTGTAACGCAACCACTTAACCTCTAGGCCACTGCAGTTAGCTGGTATTTGATGGAGCGGGGGGCCAGATGTTCTATCCTCCTTGGCTTCAGTGAACATGTTTCACAATGTAAACGGGTATGCTCACAGGGGCATGCTGGAGAAAGATATATATGCCCAAAAGCAACTCTTAGAAGCACAGCCTCCAGTGGCTCAACTGGTAAGTCCTTGGTCTTGGAATGCTGGTGACCTGAGTTCTAATCCTATCTCCAGGGGATTTTTTTTAATTGTTTTTACTGAAAATGGGTATGCATTGCCCTGCGCGATCAGCCAACAGCTAATGCCCCTTCAATGTATGCATTCCCACTAACAGTTGTGCCTTTGTTTTGTGCACTCTGGCTTTGGTAACACCCATACAAAAGCTTATCTTTCTGGCCCCAACTGACTAGAAAAAAAACGAGGGGAAAAGGTGTAATCTACGGGTCATGATTGATACACTAATTGCACTGGGACTCAAACAGGACACCTTCTCGAGGTGCTGGGAAGTGACCACCGCCCCCTGCATAGCAAGCAAACCTGTATCAGCATCTCACTAGCAACTGACTGTGTCGCCAGCAGGCTACACATAGGAGGCTGCAGTAGGTGCATTAACCCATTGCGCTGTCGACCCTCCTTCCTCTAAGAGCAGGAAACTGAATTTCCATGTTGCCTTCCTTTGGCACATTAGATCTATCTTTCACCCCAATTCAGAGGATGTTTTGTTTCACGGGGAGATGATAATCATTGTCAGGTGTGAGCCACTAATAGCTAAACAGGTCAGTTAAATCTTTGACTTTATCATTGGGGTGTATTGATATGCGCAGGGCAGTCTTCTGTCCCCTGCTACTGTATGCTTTGTTATTGCTGCTTATTCATGATTTTTTTTTTTTAAACTTCTTTTTATTCATTTAACGTGGCAGCAAAAAAAGACAGGCGAACATCGCCAGGCAGGTACAATGCAAGTACAATAAATATACAGTGCAGGTAAACAGGAGTTACATCGGAGATGAACACAGCCATTGGGCACTTTTATAACATAAACAACAAAAAGTCCGGAAGCTATGGTGGGGGCGAGAGCTCGGGTCGGTGGGGAGAGGTGGCTAGCGGAGATGTGGCCGGTGTCATATTCAGATCTGACATATAAGATCGGAATCTGAGCCAGATATTCCTGGGCCTAGAGTGGGTAGGTTGTAGGTGAGACCAGGCTTCCTCCGAGTCCGAGGCCCACGTGACCGCTCTTAGCCATTGGGCGTGCGTGGGAGGCAAGGGGCGAAGCCAACACAGTAGGATGGATCGAACAGCAAGAAGCATGCAGAGGCCCGCTAGCTTTTTGGAGTTCCGGGAGAGGCCCGGGAGGTCGTGAAAGAGGCATACCACTGGGGAGGGACTGATGGGGTGGTCGAGCATAGCCGACACCGTCGAGCAGACTGCCTCCCAAAACTGTGAAAGGGGGGGGCAGGACCAAATCATATGAATGTAATCAGCCGCATCAAGGCCGCACCTAGGGCAGCTAGAGGGGTGGTCACTGGACATGCGGTGCAATCTGATCGGGGTGTAGTGGAACCTATGTAGGATTTTAAACTGTATCAGTTTAAAGCGGGAGTTGAAAGACACCCGGTGTATGCGATCACACAAGTGCGCCCAGCGCTCGCTTATTCATGATTTTTAAATGTAAACACTCTGCTCTAAAAAGTGAAAGATTTGAAAGACTCTTGATGTAGCAAGCCTGTCCCATTCTTGCCCTGGGGGTGAGAGGGCTGCTTTCTGCCTTCAACTTCCTCAATTTTGGAGTGGCTGGCTCCACAGCTGAACACCAGGGCCTAAACCTGGAGGGAAACGGGCAGAGGTCTGCGCCCTGCGTCCTCCACGCGTCCCTAACGCTCCCAAATGCGACCACAGCCCTTATGGGCACAGCCCTATGTCCTATGCAGCCCCTCTGGTGCAGCCACCCACACAGCTTAGGGTTAGGATCTGTGCTCTTCCACATCGACCTGGCCACCTAGGCCCCAGAAAGTGTCACAGCCTGCTTTGTAAACCTTAGTGACGGTGGCCTAGGTGAAGATGATCTTGCTGGAATAATGATGCCTTTTTCCTCCCAGAAGCCACCGGGGAGCATAGTAAAATGAAGGGGTGTGCCTGCTCAGCTGCCATCTGTTTACCCTCTCTCTAAGTGACATTAGTTCTGGGCTCTCCAGGCAAATGTATCCATTCAGGAGAGAGCTAGGAATAGGACGTCTGTTTCTGCAGGCACAGTGGGGAAGACTCAGAGAGCTGCATGCCTGAGACATCTTTCCTTGTCCCACGCTCATTGTTGGGTTCCCTAACTTCTAACTCTCTGCCAGGCTCTGTGCCCTGTGTCTTTTACTGCCAACCTCCCTGACCCCTCGCCTTCCACCTACTTGCCACTCTATGATGCCTTTTTTGCTCTCTTATATGGCCCTTTGAAAAGGAATGCAGGCCAAGCCAAGCCTCATGAAGGAAATCTACCAACAAAAGATGCATTCCTCACTTTTGGGAGGTGCTGTGAGACGAGTAAGAAGGGCTGAAGGGGTGATTGGGTTGTTGAGTTTGCACCCCCAGGGCAAAGAGTGGGAAAGGCTCGCTACAGCAAGCGTCTTTCAAATATTTCACTTTTTAGGGCAGAGTGTTTACATTTAATAATCATGAACAAGCAGCAATAACAAAGTATACAGTAACAGACGACAGATGACTGCCCTGCGCATATCAATATATCCCAATGACAAAGTCAAAGCTTTAACTGATCTGCTTAGCTATTAGTGGCTCACACCTCCCAATGATTATCATCTCTGCGTGAAACAAAACAGCTTCTGAATTGGGGTGAAAGATAGATCTAATGTGCCAAAGGAAGTCAAAATAGAAATTCAGTTTCCTGATCTCAGAGAAAGGAGCATCGACAGCCCAATGGGTTAATGCACCTACTGCAGCCTCTGATGTGTAGCCTGCAGGAGACACATTCAGTTGCTGGGGAGATGCTGATATTGGTTTGCTTGCTATGCAGGGGTTTGTGGTCACCTCACAGCACCTCGAGAAGGTTTCCTGTTTGAGTCCCAGTGGAATTATCTTCAAAAACATGACCAGTAGATTACACGTTTTCCCCTCGTGTTTTCCAGTCTGTTGAGGCCAGAGAGACGAGCTTTTGTATGGGTGTGTTACCAAGGCCAGAGTGCAGAAAACAAAGGCACAAGTGTTAGTAGGAATGCCTGTAATGAAGGGGAATTAGCTGTTGGCTGATTGCACAGGGCAATGCATACCCATTTTCAATAACAAAACATTTTTTTAAAAAATAATATGAACAGGAGATTCGGGACATCGGATTAGAACTCAGGTCTCCAGCATTCCAAGACCAAACACTTACCACTTGAGCCGCTGGTGGTTGTGCCTCTGAGAGTAGCTTTTGGGCTTATACATCTTTCTTCTGCATGCCCCTGTGAGCATACCCAATCGCATTGTGAAACATGCTCACTGAAGCCAACTAGGATAGTACATCTGAGCCCCCCTTCTCCCTCACCTCCTCTCCCCTGCCCCCCCCACCGCTCCAGCAAATACCAGCTGACTGCAGTGGCCTAGACGTTAAGTGCTTGTGTTACAGCACTGGGGGCCTGGGTTCGAGTCTTGCTTTCAGCACATAAATGGAATAGTTGGGTAATCGCCTTGTATAGTTGCCTTACCCCCACTCCTTCTAAAAGGTTCAGTGGTTATCAAAAGAGTTCCCTGGTAAAGGGAGGGTTACAGAGAGGCAGGACTGTGGAAGTGAGGAAGTGCAGGGTAAAGGAGGCAGAGGTGGGGCAGGCTAAAGGGGGAGGTAGGACCAGATGAATGGGTGTCTGTGGAGAGGAGGAGTGGCGAGGTGAGTGGGGGTAGGTCTAGAGGGGCATGGCATAGGTGCCCTGGTAAAGTGAAGGTGGAAGGAAGAAAGCAGAGAGGCAGGACTGTGGAGGAGAGGAGGTGGGGCAGGCTAAAGGGGGCGGTAGGGCTGGATGAAACAAAAATGCCCATTCCACCCTCCACTGGGAACCCTTTTTCCCTCCTCACCTCATTAGGACCCTCTTTTACACAACCCACCGTCCACAACAACTCAGGGCCTTCTTCCCCCATGGAACCATCCCCAGAGCCGACTTATTCCCTGCCCCACTTTATCCCACATCCCCCTGCCCCTCTCGACCTACCCCACTCAACCAGCACCTCCTCCTCTCCACAGAGACCCATTCATCCAGCCCTACCTCCCTCTTTAGCCTGCCCCGCCTCCTCCTGTACTTCCTCCCCTCCACAGTCCCACCTCTCTGCTTTTTTCTACCCTCCCTTTACCAGGGAACTCATTACATAACCACTGAACCTATTAGAAGGAGCACGGATACCGCTACTGTACAAGGAGATTACACCATTCATGTGCCGAAAGCAGGACTCAAACCCAGGCCCCCAGCACTGTAACGCAACCACTTAACCTCTAGGCCACTGCAGTTAGCTGGTATTTGATGGAGCGGGGGGCCAGATGTTCTATCCTCCTTGGCTTCAGTGAACATGTTTCACAATGTAAACGGGTATGCTCACAGGGGCATGCTGGAGAAAGATATATACGCCCAAAAGCAACTCTTAGAAGCACAGCCTCCAGTGGCTCAACTGGTAAGTCCTTGGTCTTGGAATGCTGGTGACCTGAGTTCTAATCCTATCTCCAGGGGATTTTTTTTTTATTGTTTTTACTGAAAATGGGTATGCATTGCCCTGCGCGATCAGCCAACAGCTAATGCCCCTTCAATGTATGCATTCCCACTAACAGTTGTGCCTTTGTTTTGTGCACTCTGGCTTTGGTAACACCCATACAAAAGCTTATCTTTCTGGCCCCAACTGACTAGAAAAAAAACGGGGGGAAAAGGTGTAATCTACGGGTCATGATTGATACACTAATTGCACTGGGACTCAAACAGGACACCTTCTCGAGGTGCTGGGAAGTGACCACCGCCCCCTGCATAGCAAGCAAACCTGTATCAGCATCTCACTAGCAACTGACTGTGTCGCCAGCAGGCTACACATAGGAGGCTGCAGTAGGTGCATTAACCCATTGCGCTGTCGACCCTCCTTCCTCTAAGAGCAGGAAACTGAATTTCCATGTTGCCTTCCTTTGGCACATTAGATCTATCTTTCACCCCAATTCAGAGGATGTTTTGTTTCACGGGGAGATGATAATCATTGTCAGGTGTGAGCCACTAATAGCTAAACAGGTCAGTTAAATCTTTGACTTTATCATTGGGGTGTATTGATATGCGCAGGGCAGTCTTCTGTCCCCTGCTACTGTATGCTTTGTTATTGCTGCTTATTCATGATTTTTTTTTTTTAAACTTCTTTTTATTCATTTAACGTGGCAGCAAAAAAAGACAGGCGAACATCGCCAGGCAGGTACAATGCAAGTACAATAAATATACAGTGCAGGTAAACAGGAGTTACATCGGAGATGAACACAGCCATTGGGCACTTTTATAACATAAACAACAAAAAGTCCGGAAGCTATGGTGGGGGCGAGAGCTCGGGTCGGTGGGGAGAGGTGGCTAGCGGAGATGTGGCCGGTGTCATATTCAGATCTGACATATAAGATCGGAATCTGAGCCAGATATTCCTGGGCCTAGAGTGGGTAGGTTGTAGGTGAGACCAGGCTTCCTCCGAGTCCGAGGCCCACGTGACCGCTCTTAGCCATTGGGCGTGCGTGGGAGGCAAGGGGCGAAGCCAACACAGTAGGATGGATCGAACAGCAAGAAGCATGCAGAGGCCCGCTAGTTTTTTGGAGTTCCGGGAGAGGCCCGGGAGGTCGTGAAAGAGGCATACCACTGGGGAGGGACTGATGGGGTGGTCGAGCATAGCCGACACCGTCGAGCAGACTGCCTCCCAAAACTGTGAAAGGCGGGGGCAGGACCAAATCATATGAATGTAATCAGCCGCATCAAGGCCGCACCTAGGGCAGCTAGAGGGGTGGTCACTGGACATGCGGTGCAATCTGATCGGGGTGTAGTGGAACTTATGTAGGATTTTAAACTGTATCAGTTTAAAGCGGGAGTTGAAAGACACCCGGTGTATGCGATCACACAAGTGCGCCCAGCGCTCGCTTATTCATGATTTTTAAATGTAAACACTCTGCTCTAAAAAGTGAAAGATTTGAAAGACTCTTGATGTAGCAAGCCTGTCCCATTCTTGCCCTGGGGGTGAGAGGGCTGCTTTCTGCCTTCAACTTCCTCAATTTTGGAGTGGCTGGCTCCACAGCTGAACACCAGGGCCTAAACCTGGAGGGAAACGGGCAGAGGTCTGCGCCCTGCGTCCTCCACGCATCCCTAACGCTCCCAAACGCGACCACAGCCCTTACGGGCACAGCCCTATGTCCTATGCAGCCCCTCTGGTGCAGCCACCCACACAGCTTAGGGTTAGGATCTGTGCTCTTCCACATCGACCTGGCCACCTAGGCCCCAGAAAGTGTCACAGCCTGCTTTGTAAACCTTAGTGACGGTGGCCTAGGTGAAGATGATCTTGCTGGAATAATGATGCCTTTTTCCTCCCAGAAGCCACCGGGGAGCATAGTAAAATGAAGGGGTGTGCCTGCTCAGCTGCCCTCTGTTTACCCTCTCTCTAAGTGACATTAGTTCTGGGCTCTCCAGGCAAATGTATCCATTCAGGAGAGAGCTAGGAATAGGACGTCTGTTTCTGCAGGCACAGTGGGGAAGACTCAGAGAGCTGCATGCCTGAGACATCTTTCCTTGTCCCACGCTCATTGTTGGGTTCCCTAACTTCTAACTCTCTGCCAGGCTCTGTGCCCTGTGTCTTTTACTGCCAACCTCCCTGACCCCTCGCCTTCCACCTACTTGCCACTCTATGATGCCTTTTTTGCTCTCTTATATGGCCCTTTGAAAAGGAATGCAGGCCAAGCCTCATGAAGGAAATCTACCAACAAAAGATGCATTCCTCACTTTTGGGAGGTGCTGTGAGACGAGTAAGAAGGGCTGAAGGGGTGATTGGGTTGTTGAGTTTGCACCCCCAGGGCAAAGAGTGGGAAAGGCTCGCTACAGCAAGCGTCTTTCAAATATTTCACTTTTTAGGGCAGAGTGTTTACATTTAATAATCATGAACAAGCAGCAATAACAAAGTATACAGTAACAGACGACAGATGACTGCCCTGCGCATATCAATATATCCCAATGACAAAGTCAAAGCTTTAACTGATCTGCTTAGCTATTAGTGGCTCACACCTCCCAATGATTATCATCTCTGCGTGAAACAAAACAGCTTCTGAATTGGGGTGAAAGATAGATCTAATGTGCCAAAGGAAGTCAAAATAGAAATTCAGTTTCCTGATCTCAGAGAAAGGAGCATCGACAGCCCAATGGGTTAATGCACCTACTGCAGCCTCTGATGTGTAGCCTGCAGGAGACACATTCAGTTGCTGGGGAGATGCTGATATCGGTTTGCTTGCTATGCAGGGGTTTGTGGTCACCTCACAGCACCTCGAGAAGGTTTCCTGTTTGAGTCCCAGTGGAATTATCTTCAAAAACATGACCAGTAGATTACACGTTTTCCCCTCGTTTTTTCCAGTCTGTTGAGGCCAGAGAGACGAGCTTTTGTATGGGTGTGTTACCAAGGCCAGAGTGCAGAAAACAAAGGCACAAGTGTTAGTAGGAATGCCTGTAATGAAGGGGAATTAGCTGTTGGCTGATTGCACAGGGCAATGCATACCCATTTTCAATAACAAAACATTTTTTTTAAAAATAATATGAACAGGAGATTCGGGACATTGGATTAGAACTCAGGTCTCCAGCATCACAAGACCAAACACTTACCACTTGAGCAGCTGGTGGTTGTGCCTCTGAGAGTAGCTTTTGGGCTTATACATCTTTCTTCTGCATGCCCCTGTGAGCATACCCAATCGCATTGTGAAACATGCTCACTGAAGCCAACTAGGATAGTACATCTGAGCCCCCCTTCTCCCTCACCTCCTCTCCCCTGCCCCCCCCCACCGCTCCAGCAAATACCAGCTGACTGCAGTGGCCTAGACGTTAAGTGCTTGTGTTACAGCACTGGGGGCCTGGGTTCGAGTCTTGCTTTCAGCACATAAATGGAATAGTTGGGTAATCGCCTTGTATAGTTGCCTTACCCCCACTCCTTCTAAAAGGTTCAGTGGTTATCAAAAGAGTTCCCTGGTAAAGGGAGGGTTACAGAGAGGCAGGACTGTGGAAGTGAGGAAGTGCAGGGTAAAGGAGGCAGAGGTGGGGCAGGCTAAAGGGGGAGGTAGGACCAGATGAATGGGTGTCTGTGGAGAGGAGGAGTGGCGAGGTGAGTGGGGGTAGGTCTAGAGGGGCATGGCATAGGTGCCCTGGTAAAGTGAAGGTGGAAGGAAGAAAGCAGAGAGGCAGGACTGTGGAGGAGAGGAGGTGGGGCAGGCTAAAGGGGGAGGTAGGGCTGGATGAAACAAAAATGTCCATTCCACCCTCCACTGGGAACCCTTTTTCCCTCCTCACCTCATTAGGACCCTCTTTTACACAACCCACCGTCCACAACAACTCAGGGCCTTCTTCCCCCATGGAACCATCCCCAGAGCCGACTTATTCCCTGCCCCACTTTATCCCACATCCCCCTGCCCCTCTCGACCTACCCCACTCAACCAGCACCTCCTCCTCTCCACAGAGACCCATTCATCCAGCCCTACCTCCCTCTTTAGCCTGCCCCGCCTCCTCCTGTACTTCCTCCCCTCCACAGTCCCACCTCTCTGCTTTTTTCCACCCTCCCTTTACCAGGGAACTCATTACATAACCACTGAACCTATTAGAAGGAGCACGGATACCGCTACTGTACAAGGAGATTACACCATTCATGTGCCGAAAGCAGGACTCAAACCCAGGCCCCCAGCACTGTAACGCAACCACTTAACCTCTAGGCCACTGCAGTTAGCTGGTATTTGATGGAGCGGGGGGCCAGATGTTCTATCCTCCTTGGCTTCAGTGAACATGTTTCACAATGTAAACGGGTATGCTCACAGGGGCATGCTGGAGAAAGATATATACGCCCAAAAGCAACTCTTAGAAGCACAGCCTCCAGTGGCTCAACTGGTAAGTCCTTGGTCTTGGAATGCTGGTGACCTGAGTTCTAATCCTATCTCCAGGGGATTTTTTTTAATTGTTTTTACTGAAAATGGGTATGCATTGCCCTGCGCGATCAGCCAACAGCTAATGCCCCTTCAATGTATGCATTCCCACTAACAGTTGTGCCTTTGTTTTGTGCACTCTGGCTTTGGTAACACCCATACAAAAGCTTATCTTTCTGGCCCCAACTGACTAGAAAAAAAACGGGGGGAAAAGGTGTAATCTACGGGTCATGATTGATACACTAATTGCACTGGGACTCAAACAGGACACCTTCTCGAGGTGCTGGGAAGTGACCACCGCCCCCTGCATAGCAAGCAAACCTGTATCAGCATCTCACTAGCAACTGACTGTGTCGCCAGCAGGCTACACATAGGAGGCTGCAGTAGGTGCATTAACCCATTGCGCTGTCGACCCTCCTTCCTCTAAGAGCAGGAAACTGAATTTCCATGTTGCCTTCCTTTGGCACATTAGATCTATCTTTCACCCCAATTCAGAGGATGTTTTGTTTCACGGGGAGATGATAATCATTGTCAGGTGTGAGCCACTAATAGCTAAACAGGTCAGTTAAATCTTTGACTTTATCATTGGGGTGTATTGATATGCGCAGGGCAGTCTTCTGTCCCCTGCTACTGTATGCTTTGTTATTGCTGCTTATTCATGATTTTTTTTTTTTAAACTTCTTTTTATTCATTTAACGTGGCAGCAAAAAAAGACAGGCGAACATCGCCAGGCAGGTACAATGCAAGTACAATAAATATACAGTGCAGGTAAACAGGAGTTACATCGGAGATGAACACAGCCATTGGGCACTTTTATAACATAAACAACAAAAAGTCCGGAAGCTATGGTGGGGGCGAGAGCTCGGGTCGGTGGGGAGAGGTGGCTAGCGGAGATGTGGCCGGTGTCATATTCAGATCTGACATATAAGATCGGAATCTGAGCCAGATATTCCTGGGCCTAGAGTGGGTAGGTTGTAGGTGAGACCAGGCTTCCTCCGAGTCCGAGGTCCACGTGACCGCTCTTAGCCATTGGGCGTGCGTGGGAGGCAAGGGGCGAAGCCAACACAGTAGGATGGATCGAACAGCAAGAAGCATGCAGAGGCCCGCTAGTTTTTTGGAGTTCCGGGAGAGGCCCGGGAGGTCGTGAAAGAGGCATACCACTGGGGAGGGACTGATGGGGTGGTCGAGCATAGCCGACACCGTCGAGCAGACTGCCTCCCAAAACTGTGAAAGGCGGGGGCAGGACCAAATCATATGAATGTAATCAGCCGCATCAAGGCCGCACCTAGGGCAGCTAGAGGGGTGGTCACTGGACATGCGGTGCAATCTGATCGGGGTGTAGTGGAACCTATGTAGGATTTTAAACTGTATCAGTTTAAAGAGGGAGTTGAAAGACACCCGGTGTATGCGATCACACAAGTGCGCCCAGCGCTCGCTTATTCATGATTTTTAAATGTAAACACTCTGCTCTAAAAAGTGAAAGATTTGAAAGACTCTTGATGTAGCAAGCCTGTCCCATTCTTGCCCTGGGGGTGAGAGGGCTGCTTTCTGCCTTCAACTTCCTCAATTTTGGAGTGGCTGGCTCCACAGCTGAACACCAGGGCCTAAACCTGGAGGGAAACGGGCAGAGGTCTGCGCCCTGCGTCCTCCACGCGTCCCTAACGCTCCCAAACGCGACCACAGCCCTTACGGGCACAGCCCTATGTCCTATGCAGCCCCTCTGGTGCAGCCACCCACACAGCTTAGGGTTAGGATCTGTGCTCTTCCACATCGACCTGGCCACCTAGGCCCCAGAAAGTGTCACAGCCTGCTTTGTAAACCTTAGTGACGGTGTCCTAGGTGAAGATGATCTTGCTGGAATAATGATGCCTTTTTCCTCCCAGAAGCCACCGGGGAGCATAGTAAAATGAAGGGGTGTGCCTGCTCAGCTGCCCTCTGTTTACCCCCTCTCTAAGTGACATTAGTTCTGGGCTCTCCAGGCAAATGTATCCATTCAGGAGAGAGCTAGGAATAGGACGTCTGTTTCTGCAGGCACAGTGGGGAAGACTCAGAGAGCTGCATGCCTGAGACATCTTTCCTTGTCCCACGCTCATTGTTGGGTTCCCTAACTTCTAACTCTCTGCCAGGCTCTGTGCCCTGTGTCTTTTACTGCCAACCTCCCTGACCCCTCGCCTTCCACCTACTTGCCACTCTATGATGCCTTTTTTGCTCTCTTATATGGCCCTTTGAAAAGGAATGCAGGCCAAGCCAAGCCTCATGAAGGAAATCTACCAACAAAAGATGCATTCCTCACTTTTGGGAGGTGCTGTGAGACGAGTAAGAAGGGCTGAAGGGGTGATTGGGTTGTTGAGTTAGCACCCCCAGGGCAAAGAGTGGGAAAGGCTCGCTACAGCAAGCGTCTTTCAAATATTTCACTTTTTAGGGCAGAGTGTTTACATTTAATAATCATGAACAAGCAGCAATAACAAAGTATACAGTAACAGACGACAGATGACTGCCCTGCGCATATCAATATATCCCAATGACAAAGTCAAAGCTTTAACTGATCTGCTTAGCTATTAGTGGCTCACACCTCCCAATGATTATCATCTCTGCGTGAAACAAAACAGCTTCTGAATTGGGGTGAAAGATAGATCTAATGTGCCAAAGGAAGTCAAAATAGAAATTCAGTTTCCTGATCTCAGAGAAAGGAGCATCGACAGCCCAATGGGTTAATGCACCTACTGCAGCCTCTGATGTGTAGCCTGCAGGAGACACATTCAGTTGCTGGGGAGATGTTGATATCGGTTTGCTTGCTATGCAGGGGTTTGTGGTCACCTCACAGCACCTCGAGAAGGTTTCCTGTTTGAGTCCCAGTGGAATTATCTTCAAAAACATGACCAGTAGATTACACGTTTTCCCCTCGTTTTTTCCAGTCTGTTGAGGCCAGAGAGACGAGCTTTTGTATGGGTGTGTTACCAAGGCCAGAGTGCAGAAAACAAAGGCACAAGTGTTAGTAGGAATGCCTGTAATGAAGGGGAATTAGCTGTTGGCTGATTGCACAGGGCAATGCATACCCATTTTCAATAACAAAACATTTTTTTAAAAAATAATATGAACAGGAGATTCGGGACATTGGATTAGAACTCAGGTCTCCAGCATTCCAAGACCAAACACTTACCACTTGAGCCGCTGGTGGTTGTGCCTCTGAGAGTAGCTTTTGGGCTTATACATCTTTCTTCTGCATGCCCCTGTGAGCATACCCAATCGCATTGTGAAACATGCTCACTGAAGCCAACTAGGATAGTACATCTGAGCCCCCCTTCTCCCTCACCTCCTCTCCCCTGCCCCCCCCACCGCTCCAGCAAATACCAGCTGACTGCAGTGGCCTAGACGTTAAGTGCTTGTGTTACAGCACTGGGGGCCTGGGTTCGAGTCTTGCTTTCAGCACATAAATGGAATAGTTGGGTAATCGCCTTGTATAGTTGCCTTACCCCCACTCCTTCTAAAAGGTTCAGTGGTTATCAAAAGAGTTCCCTGGTAAAGGGAGGGTTACAGAGAGGCAGGACTGTGGAAGTGAGGAAGTGCAGGGTAAAGGAGGCAGAGGTGGGGCAGGCTAAAGGGGGAGGTAGGACCAGATGAATGGGTGTCTGTGGAGAGGAGGAGTGGCGAGGTGAGTGGGGGTAGGTCTAGAGGGGCATGGCATAGGTGCCCTGGTAAAGTGAAGGTGGAAGGAAGAAAGCAGAGAGGCAGGACTGTGGAGGAGAGGAGGTGGGGCAGGCTAAAGGGGGAGGTAGGGCTGGATGAAACAAAAATGTCCATTCCACCCTCCACTGGGAACCCTTTTTCCCTCCTCACCTCATTAGGACCCTCTTTTACACAACCCACCGTCCACAACAACTCAGGGCCTTCTTCCCCCATGGAACCATCCCCAGAGCCGACTTATTCCCTGCCCCACTTTATCCCACATCCCCCTGCCCCTCTCGACCTACCCCACTCAACCAGCACCTCCTCCTCTCCACAGAGACCCATTCATCCAGCCCTACCTCCCTCTTTAGCCTGCCCCGCCTCCTCCTGTACTTCCTCCCCTCCACAGTCCCACCTCTCTGCTTTTTTCCACCCTCCCTTTACCAGGGAACTCATTACATAACCACTGAACCTATTAGAAGGAGCACGGATACCGCTACTGTACAAGGAGATTACACCATTCATGTGCCGAAAGCAGGACTCAAACCCAGGCCCCCAGCACTGTAACGCAACCACTTAACCTCTAGGCCACTGCAGTTAGCTGGTATTTGATGGAGCGGGGGGCCAGATGTTCTATCCTCCTTGGCTTCAGTGAACATGTTTCACAATGTAAACGGGTATGCTCACAGGGGCATGCTGGAGAAAGATATATACGCCCAAAAGCAACTCTTAGAAGCACAGCCTCCAGTGGCTCAACTGGTAAGTCCTTGGTCTTGGAATGCTGGTGACCTGAGTTCTAATCCTATCTCCAGGGGATTTTTTTTAATTGTTTTTACTGAAAATGGGTATGCATTGCCCTGCGCGATCAGCCAACAGCTAATGCCCCTTCAATGTATGCATTCCCACTAACAGTTGTGCCTTTGTTTTGTGCACTCTGGCTTTGGTAACACCCATACAAAAGCTTATCTTTCTGGCCCCAACTGACTAGAAAAAAAACGGGGGGAAAAGGTGTAATCTACGGGTCATGATTGATACACTAATTGCACTGGGACTCAAACAGGACACCTTCTCGAGGTGCTGGGAAGTGACCACCGCCCCCTGCATAGCAAGCAAACCTGTATCAGCATCTCACTAGCAACTGACTGTGTCGCCAGCAGGCTACACATAGGAGGCTGCAGTAGGTGCATTAACCCATTGCGCTGTCGACCCTCCTTCCTCTAAGAGCAGGAAACTGAATTTCCATGTTGCCTTCCTTTGGCACATTAGATCTATCTTTCACCCCAATTCAGAGGATGTTTTGTTTCACGGGGAGATGATAATCATTGTCAGGTGTGAGCCACTAATAGCTAAACAGGTCAGTTAAATCTTTGACTTTATCATTGGGGTGTATTGATATGCGCAGGGCAGTCTTCTGTCCCCTGCTACTGTATGCTTTGCTATTGCTGCTTATTCATGATTTTTTTTTTTAAACTTCTTTTTATTCATTTAACGTGGCAGCAAAAAAAGACAGGCGAACATCGCCAGGCAGGTACAATGCAAGTACAATAAATATACAGTGCAGGTAAACAGGAGTTACATCGGAGATGAACACAGCCATTGGGCACTTTTATAACATAAACAACAAAAAGTCCGGAAGCTATGGTGGGGGCGAGAGCTCGGGTCGGTGGGGAGAGGTGGCTAGCGGAGATGTGGCCGGTGTCATATTCAGATCTGACATATAAGATCGGAATCTGAGCCAGATATTCCTGGGCCTAGAGTGGGTAGGTTGTAGGTGAGACCAGGCTTCCTCCGAGTCCGAGGCCCACGTGACCGCTCTTAGCCATTGGGCGTGCGTGGGAGGCAAGGGGCGAAGCCAACACAGTAGGATGGATCGAACAGCAAGAAGCATGCAGAGGCCCGCTAGTTTTTTGGAGTTCCGGGAGAGGCCCGGGAGGTCGTGAAAGAGGCATACCACTGGGGAGGGACTGATGGGGTGGTCGAGCATAGCCGACACCGTCGAGCAGACTGCCTCCCAAAACTGTGAAAGGCGGGGGCAGGACCAAATCATATGAATGTAATCAGCCGCATCAAGGCCGCACCTAGGGCAGCTAGAGGGGTGGTCACTGGACATGCGGTGCAATCTGATCGGGGTGTAGTGGAACCTATGTAGGATTTTAAACTGTATCAGTTTAAAGCGGGAGTTGAAAGACACCCGGTGTATGCGATCACACAAGTGCGCCCAGCGCTCGCTTATTCATGATTTTTAAATGTAAACACTCTGCTCTAAAAAGTGAAAGATTTGAAAGACTCTTGATGTAGCAAGCCTGTCCCATTCTTGCCCTGGGGGTGAGAGGGCTGCTTTCTGCCTTCAACTTCCTCAATTTTGGAGTGGCTGGCTCCACAGCTGAACACCAGGGCCTAAACCTGGAGGGAAACGGGCAGAGGTCTGCGCCCTGCGTCCTCCACGCGTCCCTAACGCTCCCAAACGCGACCACAGCCCTTACGGGCACAGCCCTATGTCCTATGCAGCCCCTCTGGTGCAGCCACCCACACAGCTTAGGGTTAGGATCTGTGCTCTTCCACATCGACCTGGCCACCTAGGCCCCTGAAAGTGTCACAGCCTGCTTTGTAAACCTTAGTGACGGTGGCCTAGGTGAAGATGATCTTGCTGGAATAATGATGCCTTTTTCCTCCCAGAAGCCACCGGGGAGCATAGTAAAATGAAGGGGTGTGCCTGCTCAGCTGCCCTCTGTTTACCCTCTCTCTAAGTGACATTAGTTCTGGGCTCTCCAGGCAAATGTATCCATTCAGGAGAGAGCTAGGAATAGGACTTCTGTTTCTGCAGGCACAGTGGGGAAGACTCAGAGAGCTGCATGCCTGAGACATCTTTCCTTGTCCCACGCTCATTGTTGGGTTCCCTAACTTCTAACTCTCTGCCAGGCTCTGTGCCCTGTGTCTTTTACTGCCAACCTCCCTGACCCCTCGCCTTCCACCTACTTGCCACTCTATGATGCCTTTTTTGCTCTCTTATATGGCCCTTTGAAAAGGAATGCAGGCCAAGCCAAGCCTCATGAAGGGTTTCTACCAACAAAAGATGCATTCCTCACTTTTGGGAGGTGCTGTGAGACGAGTAAGAAGGGCTGAAGGGGTGATTGGGTTGTTGAGTTTGCACCCCCAGGGCAAAGAGTGGGAAAGGCTCGCTACAGCAAGCGTCTTTCAAATATTTCACTTTTTAGGGCAGAGTGTTTACATTTAATAATCATGAACAAGCAGCAATAACAAAGTATACAGTAACAGACGACAGATGACTGCCCTGCGCATATCAATATATCCCAATGACAAAGTCAAAGCTTTAACTGATCTGCTTAGCTATTAGTGGCTCACACCTCCCAATGATTATCATCTCTGCGTGAAACAAAACAGCTTCTGAATTGGGGTGAAAGATAGATCTAATGTGCCAAAGGAAGTCAAAATAGAAATTCAGTTTCCTGATCTCAGAGAAAGGAGCATCGACAGCCCAATGGGTTAATGCACCTACTGCAGCCTCTGATGTGTAGCCTGCAGGAGACACATTCAGTTGCTGGGGAGATGCTGATATCGGTTTGCTTGCTATGCAGGGGTTTGTGGTCACCTCACAGCACCTCGAGAAGGTTTCCTGTTTGAGTCCCAGTGGAATTATCTTCAAAAACATGACCAGTAGATTACACGTTTTCCCCTCGTTTTTTCCAGTCTGTTGAGGCCAGAGAGACGAGCTTTTGTATGGGTGTGTTACCAAGGCCAGAGTGCAGAAAACAAAGGCACAAGTGTTAGTAGGAATGCCTGTAATGAAGGGGAATTAGCTGTTGGCTGATTGCACAGGGCAATGCATACCCATTTTCAATAACAAAACATTTTTTTAAAAAATAATATGAACAGGAGATTCGGGACATTGGATTAGAACTCAGGTCTCCAGCATTCCAAGACCAAACACTTACCACTTGAGCCGCTGGTGGTTGTGCCTCTGACAGTAGCTTTTGGGCTTATACATCTTTCTTCTGCATGCCCCTGTGAGCATACCCAATCGCATTGTGAAACATGCTCACTGAAGCCACCTAGGATAGTACATCTGAGCCCCCCTTCTCCCTCACCTCCTCTCCCCTGCCCCCCCCACCGCTCCAGCAAATACCAGCCGACTGCAGTGGCCTAGACGTTAAGTGCTTGTGTTACAGCACTGGGGGCCTGGGTTCGAGTCTTGCTTTCAGCACATAAATGGAATAGTTGGGTAATCGCCTTGTATAGTTGCCTTACCCCCACTCCTTCTAAAAGGTTCAGTGGTTATCAAAAGAGTTCCCTGGTAAAGGGAGGGTTACAGAGAGGCAGGACTGTGGAAGTGAGGAAGTGCAGGGTAAAGGAGGCAGAGGTGGGGCAGGCTAAAGGGGGAGGTAGGACCAGATGAATGGGTGTCTGTGGAGAGGAGGAGTGGCGAGGTGAGTGGGGGTAGGTCTAGAGGGGCATGGCATAGGTGCCCTGGTAAAGTGAAGGTGGAAGGAAGAAAGCAGAGAGGCAGGACTGTGGAGGAGAGGAGGTGGGGCAGGCTAAAGGGGGAGGTAGGGCTGGATGAAACAAAAATGTCCATTCCACCCTCCACTGGGAACCCTTTTTCCCTCCTCACCTCATTAGGACCCTCTTTTACACAACCCACCGTCCACAACAACTCAGGGCCTTCTTCCCCCATGGAACCATCCCCAGAGCCGACTTATTCCCTGCCCCACTTTATCCCACATCCCCCTGCCCCTCTCGACCTACCCCACTCAACCAGCACCTCCTCCTCTCCACAGAGACCCATTCATCCAGCCCTACCTCCCTCTTTAGCCTGCCCCGCCTCCTCCTGTACTTCCTCCCCTCCACAGTCCCACCTCTCTGCTTTTTTCCACCCTCCCTTTACCAGGGAACTCATTACATAACCACTGAACCTATTAGAAGGAGCACGGATACCGCTACTGTACAAGGAGATTACACCATTCATGTGCCGAAAGCAGGACTCAAACCCAGGCCCCCAGCACTGTAACGCAACCACTTAACCTCTAGGCCACTGCAGTTAGCTGGTATTTGATGGAGCGGGGGGCCAGATGTTCTATCCTCCTTGGCTTCAGTGAACATGTTTCACAATGTAAACGGGTATGCTCACAGGGGCATGCTGGAGAAAGATATATACGCCCAAAAGCAACTCTTAGAAGCACAGCCTCCAGTGGCTCAACTGGTAAGTCCTTGGTCTTGGAATGCTGGTGACCTGAGTTCTAATCCTATCTCCAGGGGATTTTTTTTAATTGTTTTTACTGAAAATGGGTATGCATTGCCCTGCGCGATCAGCCAACAGCTAATGCCCCTTCAATGTATGCATTCCCACTAACAGTTGTGCCTTTGTTTTGTGCACTCTGGCTTTGGTAACACCCATACAAAAGCTTATCTTTCTGGCCCCAACTGACTAGAAAAAAAACGGGGGGAAAAGGTGTAATCTACGGGTCATGATTGATACACTAATTGCACTGGTACTCAAACAGGACACCTTCTCGAGGTGCTGGGAAGTGACCACCGCCCCCTGCATAGCAAGCAAACCTGTATCAGCATCTCACTAGCAACTGACTGTGTCGCCAGCAGGCTACACATAGGAGGCTGCAGTAGGTGCATTAACCCATTGCGCTGTCGACCCTCCTTCCTCTAAGAGCAGGAAAATGAATTTCCATGTTGCCTTCCTTTGGCACATTAGTTCTATCTTTCACCCCAATTCAGAGGATGTTTTGTTTCACGGGGAGATGATAATCATTGTCAGGTGTGAGCCACTAATAGCTAAACAGGTCAGTTAAATCTTTGACTTTATCATTGGGGTGTATTGATATGCGCAGGGCAGTCTTCTGTCCCCTGCTACTGTATGCTTTGTTATTGCTGCTTATTCATGATTTTTTTTTTTTAAACTTCTTTTTATTCATTTAACGTGGCAGCAAAAAAAGACAGGCGAACATCGCCAGGCAGGTACAATGCAAGTACAATAAATATACAGTGCAGGTAAACAGGAGTTACATCGGAGATGAACACAGCCATTGGGCACTTTTATAACATAAACAACAAAAAGTCCGGAAGCTATGGTGGGGGCGAGAGCTCGGGTCGGTGGGGAGAGGTGGCTAGCGGAGATGTGGCCGGTGTCATATTCAGATCTGACATATAAGATCGGAATCTGAGCCAGATATTCCTGGGCCTAGAGTGGGTAGGTTGTAGGTGAGACCAGGCTTCCTCCGAGTCCGAGGCCCACGTGACCGCTCTTAGCCATTGGGCGTGCGTGGGAGGCAAGGGGCGAAGCCAACACAGTAGGATGGATCGAACAGCAAGAAGCATGCAGAGGCCCGCTAGTTTTTTGGAGTTCCGGGAGAGGCCCGGGAGGTCGTGAAAGAGGCATACCACTGGGGAGGGACTGATGGGGTGGTCGAGCATAGCCGACACCGTCGAGCAGACTGCCTCCCAAAACTGTGAAAGGCGGGGGCAGGACCAAATCATATGAATGTAATCAGCCGCATCAAGGCCGCACCTAGGGCAGCTAGAGGGGTGGTCACTGGACATGCGGTGCAATCTGATCGGGGTGTAGTGGAACCTATGTAGGATTTTAAACTGTATCAGTTTAAAGCGGGAGTTGAAAGACACCCGGTGTATGCGATCACACAAGTGCGCCCAGCGCTCGCTTATTCATGATTTTTAAATGTAAACACTCTGCTCTAAAAAGTGAAAGATTTGAAAGACTCTTGATGTAGCAAGCCTGTCCCATTCTTGCCCTGGGGGTGAGAGGGCTGCTTTCTGCCTTCAACTTCCTCAATTTTGGAGTGGCTGGCTCCACAGCTGAACACCAGGGCCTAAACCTGGAGGGAAACGGGCAGAGGTCTGCGCCCTGCGTCCTCCACGCGTCCCTAACGCTCCCAAACGCGACCACAGCCCTTACGGGCACAGCCCTATGTCCTATGCAGCCCCTCTGGTGCAGCCACCCACACAGCTTAGGGTTAGGATCTGTGCTCTTCCACATCGACCTGGCCACCTAGGCCCCAGAAAGTGTCACAGCCTGCTTTGTAAACCTTAGTGACGGTGGCCTAGGTGAAGATGATCTTGCTGGAATAATGATGCCTTTTTCCTCCCAGAAGCCACCGGGGAGCATAGTAAAATGAAGGGGTGTGCCTGCTCAGCTGCCCTCTGTTTACCCTCTCTCTAAGTGACATTAGTTCTGGGCTCTCCAGGCAAATGTATCCATTCAGGAGAGAGCTAGGAATAGGACGTCTGTTTCTGCAGGCACAGTGGGGAAGACTCAGAGAGCTGCATGCCTGAGACATCTTTCCTTGTCCCACGCTCATTGTTGGGTTCCCTAACTTCTAACTCTCTGCCAGGCTCTGTGCCCTGTGTCTTTTACTGCCAACCTCCCTGACCCCTCGCCTTCCACCTACTTGCCACTCTATGATGCCTTTTTTGCTCTCTTATATGGCCCTTTGAAAAGGAATGCAGGCCAAGCCAAGCCTCATGAAGGAAATCTACCAACAAAAGATGCATTCCTCACTTTTGGGAGGTGCTGTGAGACGAGTAAGAAGGGCTGAAGGGGTGATTGGGTTGTTGAGTTTGCACCCCCAGGGCAAAGAGTGGGAAAGGCTCGCTACAGCAAGCGTCTTTCAAATATTTCACTTTTTAGGGCAGAGTGTTTACATTTAATAATCATGAACAAGCAGCAATAACAAAGTATACAGTAACAGACGACAGATGACTGCCCTGCGCATATCAATATATCCCAATGACAAAGTCAAAGCTTTAACTGATCTGCTTAGCTATTAGTGGCTCACACCTCCCAATGATTATCATCTCTGCGTGAAACAAAACAGCTTCTGAATTGGGGTGAAAGATAGATCTAATGTGCCAAAGGAAGTCAAAATAGAAATTCAGTTTCCTGATCTCAGAGAAAGGAGCATCGACAGCCCAATGGGTTAATGCACCTACTGCAGCCTCTGATGTGTAGCCTGCAGGAGACACATTCAGTTGCTGGGGAGATGCTGATATCGGTTTGCTTGCTATGCAGGGGTTTGTGGTCACCTCACAGCACCTCGAGAAGGTTTCCTGTTTGAGTCCCAGTGGAATTATCTTCAAAAACATGACCAGTAGATTACACGTTTTCCCCTCGTTTTTTCCAGTCTGTTGAGGCCAGAGAGACGAGCTTTTGTATGGGTGTGTTACCAAGGCCAGAGTGCAGAAAACAAAGGCACAAGTGTTAGTAGGAATGCCTGTAATGAAGGGGAATTAGCTGTTGGCTGATTGCACAGGGCAATGCATACCCATTTTCAATAACAAAACATTTTTTTAAAAAATAATATGAACAGGAGATTCGGGACATTGGATTAGAACTCAGGTCTCCAGCATTCCAAGACCAAACACTTACCACTTGAGCCGCTGGTGGTTGTGCCTCTGAGAGTAGCTTTTGGGCTTATACATCTTTCTTCTGCATGCCCCTGTGAGCATACCCAATCGCATTGTGAAACATGCTCACTGAAGCCAACTAGGATAGTACATCTGAGCCCCCTTCTCCCTCACCTCCTCTCCCCTGCCCCCCCCACCGCTCCAGCAAATACCAGCTGACTGCAGTGGCCTAGACGTTAAGTGCTTGTGTTACAGCACTGGGGGCCTGGGTTCGAGTCTTGCTTTCAGCACATAAATGGAATAGTGGGGTAATCGCCTTGTATAGTTGCCTTACCCCCACTCCTTCTAAAAGGTTCAGTGGTTATCAAAAGAGTTCCCTGGTAAAGGGAGGGTTACAGAGTGGCAGGACTGTGGAAGTGAGGAAGTGCAGGGTAAAGGAGGCAGAGGTGGGGCAGGCTAAAGGGGGAGGTAGGACCAGATGAATGGGTGTCTGTGGAGAGGAGGAGTGGCGAGGTGAGTGGGGGTAGGTCTAGAGGGGCATGGCATAGGTGCCCTGGTAAAGTGAAGGTGGAAGGAAGAAAGCAGAGAGGCAGGACTGTGGAGGAGAGGAGGTGGGGCAGGCTAAAGGGGGAGGTAGGGCTGGATGAAACAAAAATGTCCATTCCACCCTCCACTGGGAACCCTTTTTCCCTCCTCACCTCATTAGGACCCTCTTTTACACAACCCACCGTCCACAACAACTCAGGGCCTTCTTCCCCCATGGAACCATCCCCAGAGCCAACTTATTCCCTGCCCCACTTTATCCCACATCCCCCTGCCCCTCTCGACCTATCCCACTCAACCAGCACCTCCTCCTCTCCACAGAGACCCATTCATCCAGCCCTACCTCCCTCTTTAGCCTGCCCCGCCTCCTCCTGTACTTCCTCCCCTCCACAGTCCCACCTCTCTGCTTTTTTCCACCCTCCCTTTACCAGGGAACTCATTACATAACCACTGAACCTATTAGAAGGAGCACAGATACCGCTACTGTACAAGGAGATTACACCATTCATGTGCCGAAAGCAGGACTCAAACCCAGGCCCCCAGCACTGTAACGCAACCACTTAACCACTAGGCCACTGCAGTTAGCTGGTATTTGATGGAGCGGGGGGCCAGATGTTCTATCCTCCTTGGCTTCAGTGAACATGTTTCACAATGTAAACGGGTATGCTCACAGGGGCATGCTGGAGAAAGATATATACGCCCAAAAGCAACTCTTAGAAGCACAGCCTCCAGTGGCTCAACTGGTAAGTGCTTGGTCTTGGAATGCTGGTGACCTGAGTTCTAATCCTATCGCCAGGGGATTTTTTTTAATTGTTTTTACTGAAAATGGGTATGCATTGCCCTGCGCGATCAGCCAACAGCTAATGCCCCTTCAATGTATGCATTCCCACTAACAGTTGTGCCTTTGTTTTGTGCACTCTGGCTTTGGTAACACCCATACAAAAGCTTATCTTTCTGGCCCCAACTGACTAGAAAAAAAACGGGGGGAAAAGGTGTAATCTATGGGTCATGATTGATACACTAATTGCACTGGGACTCAAACAGGACACCTTCTCGAGGTGCTGGGAAGTGACCACCGCCCCCTGCATAGCAAGCAAACCTGTATCAGCATCTCACTAGCAACTGACTGTGTCGCCAGCAGGCTACAAATAGGAGGCTGCAGTAGGTGCATTAACCCATTGCGCTGTCGACCCTCCTTCCTCTAAGAGCAGGAAACTGAATTTCCATGTTGCCTTCCTTTGGCACATTAGATCTATCTTTCACCCCAATTCAGAGGATGTTTTGTTTCACGGGGAGATGATAATCATTGTCAGGTGTGAGCCACTAATAGCTAAACAGGTCAGTTAAATCTTTGAATTTATCATTGGGGTGTATTGATATGCGCAGGGCAGTCTTCTGTCCCCTGCTACTGTATGCTTTGTTATTGCTGCTTATTCATGATTTTTTTTTTTAAACTTCTTTTTATTCATTTAACGTGGCAGCAAAAAAAGACAGGCGAACATCGCCAGGCAGGTACAATGCAAGTACAATAAATATACAGTGCAGGTAAACAGGAGTTACATCGGAGATGAACACAGCCATTGGGCACTTTTATAACATAAACAACAAAAAGTCCGGAAGCTATGGTGGGGGCGAGAGCTCGGGTCGGTGGGGAGAGGTGGCTAGCGGAGATGTGGCCGGTGTCATATTCAGATCTGACATATAAAATCGGAATCTGAGCCAGATATTCCTGGGCCTAGAGTGGGTAGGTTGTAGGTGAGACCAGGCTTCCTCCGAGTCCGAGGCCCACGTGACCGCTCTTAGCCATTGGGCGTGCGTGGGAGGCAAGGGGCGAAGCCAACACAGTAGGATGGATCGAACAGCAAGAAGCATGCAGAGGCCCGCTAGTTTTTTGGAGTTCCGGGAGAGGCCCGGGAGGTCGTGAAAGAGGCATACCACTGGGGAGGGACTGATGGGGTGGTCGAGCATAGCCGACACCGTCGAGCAGACTGCCTCCCAAAACTGTGAAAGGGGGGGGCAGGACCAAATCATATGAATGTAATCAGCCGCATCAAGGCCGCACCTAGGGCAGCTAGAGGGGTGGTCACTGGACATGCGGTGCAATCTGATCGGGGTGTAGTGGAACCTATGTAGGATTTTAAACTGTATCAGTTTAAAGCGGGAGTTGAAAGTCACCCGGTGTATGCGATCACACAAGTGCGCCCAGCGCTCGCTTATTCATGATTTTTAAATGTAAACACTCAGCTCTAAAAAGTGAAAGATTTGAAAGACTCTTGATGTAGCAAGCCTGTCCCATTCTTGCCCTGGGGGTGAGAGGGCTGCTTTCTGCCTTCAACTTCCTCAATTTTGGAGTGGCTGGCTCCACAGCTGAACACCAGGGCCTAAACCTGGAGGGAAACGGGTAGAGGTCTGCGCCCTGCGTCCTCCACGCGTCCCTAACGCTCCCAAACGCGACCACAGCCCTTACGGGCACAGCCCTATGTCCTATGCAGCCCCTCTGGTGCAGCCACCCACACAGCTTAGGGTTAGGATCTGTGCTCTTCCACATCGACTTGGCCACCTAGGCCCCAGAAAGTGTCACAGCCTGCTTTGTAAACCTTAGTGACGGTGGCCTAGGTGAAGATGATCTTGCTGGAATAATGATGCCTTTTTCCTCCCAGAAGCCACCGGGGAGCATAGTAAAATGAAGGGGTGTGCCTGCTCAGCTGCCCTCTGTTTACCCTCTCTCTAAGTGACATTAGTTCTGGCTCTCCAGGCAAATGTATCCATTCAGGAGAGAGCTAGGAATAGGACGTCTGTTTCTGCAGGCACAGTGGGGAAGACTCAGAGAGCTGCATGCCTGAGACATCTTTCCTTGTCCCACGCTCATTGTTGGGTTCCCTAACTTCTAACTCTCTGCCAGGCTCTGTGCCCTGTGTCTTTTACTGCCAACCTCCCTGACCCCTCGCCTTCCACCTACTTGCCACTCTATGATGCCTTTTTTGCTCTCTTATATGGCCCTTTGAAAAGGAATGCAGGCCAAGCCAAGCCTCATGAAGGAAATCTACCAACAAAAGATGCATTCCTCACTTTTGGGAGGTGCTGTGAGACGAGTAAGAAGGGCTGAAGGGGTGATTGGGTTGTTGAGTTTGCACCCCCAGGGCAAAGAGTGGGAAAGGCTCGCTACAGCAAGCGTCTTTCAAATATTTCACTTTTTAGGGCAGAGTGTTTACATTTAATAATCATGAACAAGCAGCAATAACAAAGTATACAGTAACAGACGACAGATGACTGCCCTGCGCATATCAATATATCCCAATGACAAAGTCAAAGCTTTAACTGATCTGCTTAGCTATTAGTGGCTCACACCTCCCAATGATTATCATCTCTGCGTGAAACAAAACAGCTTCTGAATTGGGGTGAAAGATAGATCTAATGTGCCAAAGGAAGTCAAAATAGAAATTCAGTTTCCTGATCTCAGAGAAAGGAGCATCGACAGCCCAATGGGTTAATGCACCTACTGCAGCCTCTGATGTGTAGCCTGCAGGAGACACATTCAGTTGCTGGGGAGATGCTGATATCGGTTTGCTTGCTATGCAGGGGTTTGTGGTCACCTCACAGCACCTCGAGAAGGTTTCCTGTTTGAGTCCCAGTGGAATTATCTTCAAAAACATGACCAGTAGATTACACGTTTTCCCCTCGTTTTTTCCAGTCTGTTGAGGCCAGAGAGACGAGCTTTTGTATGGGTGTGTTACCAAGGCCAGAGTGCAGAAAACAAAGGCACAAGTGTTAGTAGGAATGCCTGTAATGAAGGGGAATTAGCTGTTGGCTGATTGCACAGGGCAATGCATACCCATTTTCAATAACAAAACATTTTTTTAAAAAATAACATGAACAGGAGATTCGGGACATTGGATTAGAACTCAGGTCTCCAGCATTCCAAGACCAAACACTTACCACTTGAGCCGCTGGTGGTTGTGCCTCTGAGAGTAGCTTTTGGGCTTATACATCTTTCTTCTGCATGCCCCTGTGAGCATACCCAATCGCATTGTGAAACATGCTCACTGAAGCCAACTAGGATAGTACATCTGAGCCCCCCTTCTCCCTCACCTCCTCTCCCCTGCCCCCCCCCCCCACCGCTCCAGCAAATACCAGCTGACTGCAGTGGCCTAGTGTATAGTTGCCTTACCCCCACTCCTTCTAAAAGGTTCAGTGGTTATCAAAAGAGTTCCCTGGTAAAGGGAGGGTTACAGAGAGGCAGGACTGTGGAAGTGAGGAAGTGCAGGGTAAAGGAGGCAGAGGTGGGGCATGCTAAAGGGGGAGGTAGGACCAGATGAATGGGTGTCTGTGGAGAGGAGGAGTGGCGAGGTGAGTGGGGGTAGGTCTAGAGGGGCATGGCATAGGTGCCCTGGTAAAGTGAAGGTGGAAGGAAGAAAGCAGAGAGGCAGGACTGTGGAGGAGAGGAGGTGGGGCAGGCTAAAGGGGGAGGTAGGGCTGGATGAAACAAAAATGTCCATTCCACCCTCCACTGGGAACCCTTTTTCCCTCCTCACCACATTAGGACCCTCTTTTACACAACCCACCGTCCACAACAACTCAGGGCCTTCTTCCCCCATGGAACCATCCCCAGAGCCAACTTATTCCCTGCCCCACTTTATCCCACATCCCCCTGCCCCTCTCGACCTACCCCACTCAACCAGCACCTCCTCCTCTCCACAGAGACCCATTCATCCAGCCCTACCTCCCTCTTTAGCCTGCCCCGCCTCCTCCTGTACTTCCTCCCCTCCACAGTCCCACCTCTCTGCTTTTTTCCACCCTCCCTTTACCAGGGAACTCATTACATAACCACTGAACCTATTAGAAGGAGCACGGATACCGCTACTGTACAAGGAGATTACACCATTCATGTGCCGAAAGCAGGACTCAAACCCAGGCCCCCAGCACTGTAACGCAACCACTTAACCACTAGGCCACTGCAGTTAGCTGGTATTTGATGGAGCGGGGGGCCAGATGTTCTATCCTCCTTTGCTTCAGTGAACATGTTTCACAATGTAAACGGGTATGCTCACAGGGGCATGCTGGAGAAAGATATATACGCCCAAAAGCAACTCTTAGAAGCACAGCCTCCAGTGGCTCAACTGGTAAGTCCTTGGTCTTGGAATGCTGGTGACCTGAGTTCTAATCCTATCTCCAGGGGATTTTTTTTTATTGTTTTTACTGAAAATGGGTATGCATTGCCCTGCGCGATCAGCCAACAGCTAATGCCCCTTCAATGTATGCATTCCCACTAACAGTTGTGCCTTTGTTTTGTGCACTCTGGCTTTGGTAACACCCATACAAAAGCTTATCTTTCTGGCCCCAACTGACTAGAAAAAAAACGGGGGGAAAAGGTGTAATCTACGGGTCATGATTGATACACTAATTGCACTGGGACTCAAACAGGACACCTTCTCGAGGTGCTGGGAAGTGACCACCGCCCCCTGCATAGCAAGCAAACCTGTATCAGCATCTCACTAGCAACTGACTGTGTCGCCAGCAGGCTACACATAGGAGGCTGCAGTAGGTGCATTAACCCATTGCGCTGTCGACCCTCCTTCCTCTAAGAGCAGGAAACTGAATTTCCATGTTGCCTTCCTTTGGCACATTAGATCTATCTTTCACCCCAATTCAGAGGATGTTTTGTTTCACGGGGAGATGATAATCATTGTCAGGTGTGAGCCACTAATAGCTAAACAGGTCAGTTAAATCTTTGACTTTATCATTGGGGTGTATTGATATGCGCAGGGCAGTCTTCTGTCCCCTGCTACTGTATGCTTTGTTATTGCTGCTTATTCATGATTTTTTTTTTTTTAAACTTCTTTTTATTCATTTAACGTGGCAGCAAAAAAAGACAGGCGAACATCGCCAGGCAGGTACAATGCAAGTACAATAAATATACAGTGCAGGTAAACAGGAGTTACATCGGAGATGAACACAGCCATTGGGCACTTTTATAACATAAACAACAAAAAGTCCGGAAGCTATGGTGGGGGCGAGAGCTCGGGTCGGTGGGGAGAGGTGGCTAGCGGAGATGTGGCCGGTGTCATATTCAGATCTGACATATAAGATCGGAATCTGAGCCAGATATTCCTGGGCCTAGAGTGGGTAGGTTGTAGGTGAGACCAGGCTTCCTCCGAGTCCGAGGCCCACGTGACCGCTCTTAGCCATTGGGCGTGCGTGGGAGGCAAGGGGCGAAGCCAACACAGTAGGATGGATCGAACAGCAAGAAGCATGCAGAGGCCCGCTAGTTTTTTGGAGTTCCGGGAGAGGCCCGGGAGGTCGTGAAAGAGGCATACCACTGGGGAGGGACTGATGGGGTGGTCGAGCATAGCCGACACCGTCGAGCAGACTGCCTCCCAAAACTGTGAAAGGCGGGGGCAGGACCAAATCATATGAATGTAATCAGCCGCATCAAGGCCGCACCTAGGGCAGCTAGAGGGGTGGTCACTGGACATGCGGTGCAATCTGATCGGGGTGTAGTGGAACCTATGTAGGATTTTAAACTGTATCAGTTTAAAGCGGGAGTTGAAAGACACCCGGTGTATGCGATCACACAAGTGCGCCCAGCGCTCGCTTATTCATGATTTTTAAATGTAAACACTCTGCTCTAAAAAGTGAAAGATTTGAAAGACTCTTGATGTAGCAAGCCTGTCCCATCCTTGCCCTGGGGGTGAGAGGGCTGCTTTCTGCCTTCAACTTCCTCAATTTTGGAGTGGCTGGCTCCACAGCTGAACACCAGGGCCTAAACCTGGAGGGAAACGGGCAGAGGTCTGCGCCCTGCGTCCTCCACGCCTCCCTAACGCTCCCAAACGCGACCACAGCCCTTACGGGCACAGCCCTATGTCCTATGCAGCCCCTCTGGTGCAGCCACCCACACAGCTTAGGGTTAGGATCTGTGCTCTTCCACATCGACCTGGCCACCTAGGCCCCAGAAAGTGTCACAGCCTGCTTTGTAAACCTTAGTGACGGTGGCCTAGGTGAAGATGATCTTGCTGGAATAATGATGCCTTTTTCCTCCCAGAAGCCACCGGGGAGCATAGTAAAATGAAGGGGTGTGCCTGCTCAGCTGCCCTCTGTTTACCCTCTCTCTAAGTGACATTAGTTCTGGGCTCTCCAGGCAAATGTATCCATTCAGGAGAGAGCTAGGAATAGGACGTCTGTTTCTGCAGGCACAGTGGGGAAGACTCAGAGAGCTGCATGCCTGAGACATCTTTCCTTGTCCCACGCTCATTGTTGGGTTCCCTAACTTCTAACTCTCTGTCAGGCTCTGTGCCCTGTGTCTTTTACTGCCAACCTCCCTGACCCCTCGCCTTCCACCTACTTGCCACTCTATGATGCCTTTTTTGCTCTCTTATATGGCCCTTTGAAAAGGAATGCAGGCCAAGCCAAGCCTCATGAAGGAAATCTACCAACAAAAGATGCATTCCTCACTTTTGGGAGGTGCTGTGAGACGAGTAAGAAGGGCTGAAGGGGTGATTGGGTTGTTGAGTTTGCACCCCCAGGGCAAAGAGTGGGAAAGGCTCGCTACAGCAAGCGTCTTTCAAATATTTCACTTTTTAGGGCAGAGTGTTTACATTTAATAATCATGAACAAGCAGCAATAACAAAGTATACAGTAACAGACGACAGATGACTGCCCTGCGCATATCAATATATCCCAATGACAAAGTCAAAGCTTTAACTGATCTGCTTAGCTATTAGTGGCTCACACCTCCCAATGATTATCATCTCTGCGTGAAACAAAACAGCTTCTGAATTGGGGTGAAAGATAGATCTAATGTGCCAAAGGAAGTCAAAATAGAAATTCAGTTTCCTGATCTCAGAGAAAGGAGCATCGACAGCCCAATGGGTTAATGCACCTACTGCAGCCTCTGATGTGTAGCCTGCAGGAGACACATTCAGTTGCTGGGGAGATGCTGATATCGGTTTGCTTGCTATGCAGGGGTTTGTGGTCACCTCACAGCACCTCGAGAAGGTTTCCTGTTTGAGTCCCAGTGGAATTATCTTCAAAAACATGACCAGTAGATTACACGTTTTCCCCTCGTTTTTTCCAGTCTGTTGAGGCCAGAGAGACGAGCTTTTGTATGGGTGTGTTACCAAGGCCAGAGTGCAGAAAACAAAGGCACAAGTGTTAGTAGGAATGCCTGTAATGAAGGGGAATTAGCTGTTGGCTGATTGCACAGGGCAATGCATACCCATTTTCAATAACAAAACATTTTTTTAAAAAATAACATGAACAGGAGATTCGGGACATTGGATTAGAACTCAGGTCTCCAGCATTCCAAGACCAAACACTTACCACTTGAGCCGCTGGTGGTTGTGCCTCTGAGAGTAGCTTTTGGGCTTATACATCTTTCTTCTGCATGCCCCTGTGAGCATACCCAATCGCATTGTGAAACATGCTCACTGAAGCCAACTAGGATAGTACATCTGAGCCCCCCTTCTCCCTCACCTCCTCTCCCCTGCCCCCCCCCCCACCGCTCCAGCAAATACCAGCTGACTGCAGTGGCCTAGACGTTAAGTGCTTGTGTTACAGCACTGGGGGCCTGGGTTCGAGTCTTGCTTTCAGCACATAAATGGAATAGTTGGGTAATCGCCTTGTATAGTTGCCTTACCCCCACTCCTTCTAAAAGGTTCAGTGGTTATCAAAAGAGTTCCCTGGTAAAGGGAGGGTTACAGAGAGGCAGGACTGTGGAAGTGAGGAAGTGCAGGGTAAAGGAGGCAGAGGTGGGGCATGCTAAAGGGGGAGGTAGGACCAGATGAATGGGTGTCTGTGGAGAGGAGGAGTGGCGAGGTGAGTGGGGGTAGGTCTAGAGGGGCATGGCATAGGTGCCCTGGTAAAGTGAAGGTGGAAGGAAGAAAGCAGAGAGGCAGGACTGTGGAGGAGAGGAGGTGGGGCAGGCTAAAGGGGGAGGTAGGGCTGGATGAAACAAAAATGTCCATTCCACCCTCCACTGGGAACCCTTTTTCCCTCCTCACCACATTAGGACCCTCTTTTACACAACCCACCGTCCACAACAACTCAGGGCCTTCTTCCCCCATGGAACCATCCCCAGAGCCAACTTATTCCCTGCCCCACTTTATCCCACATCCCCCTGCCCCTCTCGACCTACCCCACTCAACCAGCACCTCCTCCTCTCCACAGAGACCCATTCATCCAGCCCTACCTCCCTCTTTAGCCTGCCCCGCCTCCTCCTGTACTTCCTCCCCTCCACAGTCCCACCTCTCTGCTTTTTTCCACCCTCCCTTTACCAGGGAACTCATTACATAACCACTGAACCTATTAGAAGGAGCACGGATACCGCTACTGTACAAGGAGATTACACCATTCAAGTGCCGAAAGCAGGACTCAAACCCAGGCCCCCAGCACTGTAACGCAACCACTTAACCACTAGGCCACTGCAGTTAGCTGGTATTTGATGGAGCGGGGGGCCAGATGTTCTATCCTCCTTGGCTTCAGTGAACATGTTTCACAATGTAAACGGGTATGCTCACAGGGGCATGCTGGAGAAAGATATATACGCCCAAAAGCAACTCTTAGAAGCACAGCCTCCAGTGGCTCAACTGGTAAGTCCTTGGTCTTGGAATGCTGGTGACCTGAGTTCTAATCCTATCTCCAGGGGATTTTTTTTTATTGTTTTTACTGAAAATGGGTATGCATTGCCCTGCGCGATCAGCCAACAGCTAATGCCCCTTCAATGTATGCATTCCCACTAACAGTTGTGCCTTTGTTTTGTGCACTCTGGCTTTGGTAACACCCATACAAAAGCTTATCTTTCTGGCCCCAACTGACTAGAAAAAAAACGGGGGGAAAAGGTGTAATCTACGGGTCATGATTGATACACTAATTGCACTGGGACTCAAACAGGACACCTTCTCGAGGTGCTGGGAAGTGACCACCGCCCCCTGCATAGCAAGCAAACCTGTATCAGCATCTCACTAGCAACTGACTGTGTCGCCAGCAGGCTACACATAGGAGGCTGCAGTAGGTGCATTAACCCATTGCGCTGTCGACCCTCCTTCCTCTAAGAGCAGGAAACTGAATTTCCATGTTGCCTTCCTTTGGCACATTAGATCTATCTTTCACCCCAATTCAGAGGATGTTTTGTTTCACGGGGAGATGATAATCATTGTCAGGTGTGAGCCACTAATAGCTAAACAGGCCAGTTAAATCTTTGACTTTATCATTGGGGTGTATTGATATGCGCAGGGCAGTCTTCTGTCCCCTGCTACTGTATGCTTTGTTATTGCTGCTTATTCATGATTTTTTTTTTTAAACTTCTTTTTATTCGTTTAACGTGGCAGCAAAAAAAGACAGGCGAACATCGCCAGGCAGGTACAATGCAAGTACAATAAATATACAGTGCAGGTAAACAGGAGTTACATCGGAGATGAACACAGCCATTGGGCACTTTTATAACATAAACAACAAAAAGTCCGGAAGCTATGGTGGGGGCGAGAGCTCGGGTCGGTGGGGAGAGGTGGCTAGCGGAGATGTGGCCGGTGTCATATTCAGATCTGACATATAAGATCGGAATCTGAGCCAGATATTCCTGGGCCTAGAGTGGGTAGGTTGTAGGTGAGACCAGGCTTCCTCCGAGTCCGAGGCCCACGTGACCGCTCTTAGCCATTGGGCGTGCGTGGGAGGCAAGGGGCGAAGCCAACACAGTAGGATGGATCGAACAGCAAGAAGCATGCAGAGGCCCGCTAGTTTTTTGGAGTTCCGGGAGAGGCCCGGGAGGTCGTGAAAGAGGCATACCACTGGGGAGGGACTGATGGGGTGGTCGAGCATAGCCGACACCGTCGAGCAGACTGCCTCCCAAAACTGTGAAAGGGGGGGGCAGGACCAAATCATATGAATGTAATGAGCCGCATCAAGGCCGCACCTAGGGCAGCTAGAGGGGTGGTCACTGGACATGCGGTGCAATCTGATCGGGGTGTAGTGGAACCTATGTAGGATTTTAAACTGTATCAGTTTAAAGCGGGAGTTGAAAGACACCCGGTGTATGCGATCACACAAGTGCGCCCAGCGCTCGCTTATTCATGATTTTTAAATGTAAACACTCTGCTCTAAAAAGTGAAAGATTTGAAAGACTCTTGATGTAGCAAGCCTGTCCCATTCTTGCCCTGGGGGTGAGAGGGCTGCTTTCTGCCTTCAACTTCCTCAATTTTGGAGTGGCTGGCTCCACAGCTGAACACCAGGGCCTAAACCTGGAGGGAAACGGGCAGAGGTCTGCGCCCTGCATCCTCCACGCATCCCTAACGCTCCCAAACGCGACCACAGCCCTTACGGGCACAGCCCTATGTCCTATGCAGCCCCTCTGGTGCAGCCACCCACACAGCTTAGGGTTAGGATCTGTGCTCTTCCACATCGACCTGGCCACCTAGGCCCCAGAAAGTGTCACAGCCTGCTTTGTAAACCTTAGTGACGGTGGCCTAGGTGAAGATGATCTTGCTGGAATAATGATGCCTTTTTCCTCCCAGAAGCCACCGGGGAGCATAGTAAAATGAAGGGGTGTGCCTGCTCAGCTGCCCTCTGTTTACCCTCTCTCTAAGTGACATTAGTTCTGGGCTCTCCAGGCAAATGTATCCATTCAGGAGAGAGCTAGGAATAGGACGTCTGTTTCTGCAGGCACAGTGGGGAAGACTCAGAGAGCTGCATGCCTGAGACATCTTTCCTTGTCCCACGCTCATTGTTGGGTTCCCTAACTTCTAACTCTCTGCCAGGCTCTGTGCCCTGTGTCTTTTACTGCCAACCTCCCTGACCCCTCGCCTTCCACCTACTTGCCACTCTATGATGCCTTTTTTGCTCTCTTATATGGCCCTTTGAAAAGGAATGCAGGCCAAGCCAAGCCTCATGAAGGAAATCTACCAACAAAAGATGCATTCCTCACTTTTGGGAGGTGCTGTGAGACGAGTAAGAAGGGCTGAAGGGGTGATTGGGTTGTTGAGTTTGCACCCCCAGGGCAAAGAGTGGGAAAGGCTCGCTACAGCAAGCGTCTTTCAAATATTTCACTTTTTAGGGCAGAGTGTTTACATTTAATAATCATGAACAAGCAGCAATAACAAAGTATACAGTAACAGACGACAGATGACTGCCCTGCGCATATCAATATATCCCAATGACAAAGTCAAAGCTTTAACTGATCTGCTTAGCTATTAGTGGCTCACACCTCCCAATGATTATCATCTCTGCGTGAAACAAAACAGCTTCTGAATTGGGGTGAAAGATAGATCTAATGTGCCAAAGGAAGTCAAAATAGAAATTCAGTTTCCTGATCTCAGAGAAAGGAGCATCGACAGCCCAATGGGTTAATGCACCTACTGCAGCCTCTGATGTGTAGCCTGCAGGAGACACATTCAGTTGCTGGGGAGATGCTGATATCGGTTTGCTTGCTATGCAGGGGTTTGTGGTCACCTCACAGCACCTCGAGAAGGTTTCCTGTTTGAGTCCCAGTGGAATTATCTTCAAAAACATGACCAGTAGATTACACGTTTTCCCCTCGTTTTTTCCAGTCTGTTGAGGCCAGAGAGACGAGCTTTTGTATGGGTGTGTTACCAAGACCAGAGTGCAGAAAACAAAGGCACAAGTGTTAGTAGGAATGCCTGTAATGAAGGGGAATTAGCTGTTGGCTGATTGCACAGGGCAATGCATACCCATTTTCAATAACAAAACATTTTTTTAAAAAATAATATGAACAGGAGATTCGGGACATTGGATTAGAACTCAGGTCTCCAGCATTCCAAGACCAAACACTTACCACTTGAGCCGCTGGTGGTTGTGCCTCTGAGAGTAGCTTTTGGGCTTATACATCTTTCTTCTGCATGCCCCTGTGAGCATACCCAATCGCATTGTGAAACATGCTCACTGAAGCCAACTAGGATAGTACATCTGAGCCCCCCTTCTCCCTCACCTCCTCTCCCCTGCCCCCCCCCACCGCTCCAGCAAATACCAGCTGACTGCAGTGGCCTAGACGTTAAGTGCTTGTGTTACAGCACTGGGGGCCTGGGTTCGAGTCTTGCTTTCAGCACATAAATGGAATAGTTGGGTAATCGCCTTGTATAGTTGCCTTACCCCCACTCCTTCTAAAAGGTTCAGTGGTTATCAAAAGAGTTCCCTGGTAAAGGGAGGGTTACAGAGAGGCAGGACTGTGGAAGTGAGGAAGTGCAGGGTAAAGGAGGCAGAGGTGGGGCATGCTAAAGGGGGAGGTAGGACCAGATGAATGGGTGTCTGTGGAGAGGAGGAGTGGCGAGGTGAGTGGGGGTAGGTCTAGAGGGGCATGGCATAGGTGCCCTGGTAAAGTGAAGGTGGAAGGAAGAAAGCAGAGAGGCAGGACTGTGGAGGAGAGGAGGTGGGGCAGGCTAAAGGGGGAGGTAGGGCTGGATGAAACAAAAATGTCCATTCCACCCTCCACTGGGAACTCTTTTTCCCTCCTCACCTCATTAGGACCCTCTTTTACACAACCCACCGTCCACAACAACTCAGGGCCTTCTTCCCCCATGGAACCATCCCCAGAGCCAACTTATTCCCTGCCCCACTTTATCCCACATCCCCCTGCCCCTCTCGACCTACCCCACTCAACCAGCACCTCCTCCTCTCCACAGAGACCCATTCATCCAGCCCTACCTCCCTCTTTAGCCTGCCCCGCCTCCTCCTGTACTTCCTCCCCTCCACAGTCCCACCTCTCTGCTTTTTTCCACCCTCCCTTTACCAGGGAACTCATTACATAACCACTGAACCTATTAGAAGGAGCACGGATACCGCTACTGTACAAGGAGATTACACCATTCATGTGCCGAAAGCAGGACTCAAACCCAGGCCCCCAGCACTGTAACGCAACCACTTAACCACTAGGCCACTGCAGTTAGCTGGTACTTGATGGAGCGGGGGGCCAGATGTTCTATCCTCCTTGGCTTCAGTGAACATGTTTCACAATGTAAACGGGTATGCTCACAGGGGCATGCTGGAGAAAGATATATACGCCCAAAAGCAACTCTTAGAAGCACAGCCTCCAGTGGCTCAACTGGTAAGTGCTTGGTCTTGGAATGCTGGTGACCTGAGTTCTAATCCTATCGCCAGGGGATTTTTTTTAATTGTTTTTACTGAAAATGGGTATGCATTGCCCTGCGCGATCAGCCAACAGCTAATGCCCCTTCAATGTATGCATTCCCACTAACAGTTGTGCCTTTGTTTTGTGCACTCTGGCTTTGGTAACACCCATACAAAAGCTTATCTTTCTGGCCCCAACTGACTAGAAAAAAAACGGGGGGAAAAGGTGTAATCTACGGGTCATGATTGATACACTAATTGCACTGGGACTCAAACAGGACACCTTCTCGAGGTGCTGGGAAGTGACCACCGCCCCCTGCATAGCAAGCAAACCTGTATCAGCATCTCACTAGCAACTGACTGTGTCGCCAGCAGGCTACAAATAGGAGGCTGCAGTAGGTGCATTAACCCATTGCGCTGTCGACCCTCCTTCCTCTAAGAGCAGGAAACTGAATTTCCATGTTGCCTTCCTTTGGCACATTAGATCTATCTTTCACCCCAATTCAGAGGATGTTTTGTTTCACAGGGAGATGATAATCATTGTCAGGTGTGAGCCACTAATAGCTAAACAGGTCAGTTAAATCTTTGACTTTATCATTGGGGTGTATTGATATGCGCAGGGCAGTCTTCTGTCCCCTGCTACTGTATGCTTTGTTATTGCTGCTTATTCATGATTTTTTTTTTTTAAACTTCTTTTTATTCATTTAACGTGGCAGCAAAAAAAGACAGGCGAACATCTCCAGGCAGGTACAATGCAAGTACAATAAATATACAGTGCAGGTAAACAGGAGTTACATCGGAGATGAACACAGCCATTGGGCACTTTTATAACATAAACAACAAAAAGTCCGGAAGCTATGGTGGGGGCGAGAGCTCGGGTCGGTGGGGAGAGGTGGCTAGCGGAGATGTGGCCGGTGTCATATTCAGATCTGACATATAAAATCGGAATCTGAGCCAGATATTCCTGGGCCTAGAGTGGGTAGGTTGTAGGTGAGACCAGGCTTCCTCCGAGTCCGAGGCCCACGTGACCGCTCTTAGTCATTGGGCGTGCGTGGGAGGCAAGGGGCGAAGCCAACACAGTAGGATGGATCGAACAGCAAGAAGCATGCAGAGGCCCGCTAGTTTTTTGGAGTTCCGGGAGAGGCCCGGGAGGTCGTGAAAGAGGCATACCACTGGGGAGGGACTGATGGGGTGGTCGAGCATAGCCGACACCGTCGAGCAGACTGCCTCCCAAAACTGTGAAAGGGGGGGGCAGGACCAAATCATATGAATGTAATCAGCCGCATCAAGGCCGCACCTAGGGCAGCTAGAGGGGTGGTCACTGGACATGCGGTGCAATCTGATCGGGGTGTAGTGGAACCTATGTAGGATTTTAAACTGTATCAGTTTAAAGCGGGAGTTGAAAGTCACCCGGTGTATGCGATCACACAAGTGCGCCCAGCGCTCGCTTATTCATGATTTTTAAATGTAAACACTCAGCTCTAAAAAGTGAAAGATTTGAAAGACTCTTGATGTAGCAAGCCTGTCCCATTCTTGCCCTGGGGGTGAGAGGGCTGCTTTCTGCCTTCAACTTCCTCAATTTTGGAGTGGCTGGCTCCACAGCTGAACACCAGGGCCTAAACCTGGAGGGAAACGGGCAGAGGTCTGCGCCCTGCGTCCTCCACGCGTCCCTAACGCTCCCAAACGCGACCACAGCCCTTACGGGCACAGCCCTATGTCCTATGCAGCCCCTCTGGTGCAGCCACCCACACAGCTTAGGGTTAGGATCTGTGCTCTTCCACATCGACCTGGCCACCTAGGCCCCAGAAAGTGTCACAGCCTGCTTTGTAAACCTTAGTGACGGTGGCCTAGGTGAAGATGATCTTGCTGGAATAATGATGCCTTTTTCCTCCCAGAAGCCACTGGGGAGCATAGTAAAATGAAGGGGTGTGCCTGCTCAGCTGCCCTCTGTTTACCCTCTCTCTAAGTGACATTAGTTCTGGGCTCTCCAGGCAAATGTATCCATTCAGGAGAGAGCTAGGAATAGGACGTCTGTTTCTGCAGGCACAGTGGGGAAGACTCAGAGAGCTGCATGCCTGAGACATCTTTCCTTGTCCCACGCTCATTGTTGGGTTCCCTAACTTCTAACTCTCTGCCAGGCTCTGTGCCCTGTGTCTTTTACTGCCAACCTCCCTGACCCCTCGCCTTCCACCTACTTGCCACTCTATGATGCCTTTTTTGCTCTCTTATATGGCCCTTTGAAAAGGAATGCAGGCCAAGCCAAGCCTCATGAAGGAAATCTACCAACAAAAGATGCATTCCTCACTTTTGGGAGGTGCTGTGAGACGAGTAAGAAGGGCTGAAGGGGTGATTGGGTTGTTGAGTTTGCACCCCCAGGGCAAAGAGTGGGAAAGGCTCGCTACAGCAAGCGTCTTTCAAATATTTCACTTTTTAGGGCAGAGTGTTTACATTTAATAATCATGAACAAGCAGCAATAACAAAGTATACAGTAACAGACGACAGATGACTGCCCTGCGCATATCAATATATCCCAATGACAAAGTCAAAGCTTTAACTGATCTGCTTAGCTATTAGTGGCTCACACCTCCCAATGATTATCATCTCTGCGTGAAACAAAACAGCTTCTGAATTGGGGTGAAAGATAGATCTAATGTGCCAAAGGAAGTCAAAATAGAAATTCAGTTTCCTGATCTCAGAGAAAGGAGCATCGACAGCCCAATGGGTTAATGCACCTACTGCAGCCTCTGATGTGTAGCCTGCAGGAGACACATTCAGTTGCTGGGGAGATGCTGATATCGGTTTGCTTGCTATGCAGGGGTTTGTGGTCACCTCACAGCACCTCGAGAAGGTTTCCTGTTTGAGTCCCAGTGGAATTATCTTCAAAAACATGACCAGTAGATTACACGTTTTCCCCTCGTTTTTTCCAGTCTGTTGAGGCCAGAGAGACGAGCTTTTGTATGGGTGTGTTACCAAGGCCAGAGTGCAGAAAACAAAGGCACAAGTGTTAGTAGGAATGCCTGTAATGAAGGGGAATTAGCTGTTGGCTGATTGCACAGGGCAATGCATACCCATTTTCAATAACAAAACATTTTTTTAAAAAATAACATGAACAGGAGATTCGGGACATTGGATTAGAACTCAGGTCTCCAGCATTCCAAGACCAAACACTTACCACTTGAGCCGCTGGTGGTTGTGCCTCTGAGAGTAGCTTTTGGGCTATTACATCTTTCTTCTGCATGCCCCTGTGAGCATACCCAATCGCATTGTGAAACATGCTCACTGAAGCCAACTAGGATAGTACATCTGAGCCCCCCTTCTCCCTCACCTCCTCTCCCCTGCCCCCCCCCCACCGCTCCAGCAAATACCAGCTGACTGCAGTGGCCTAGTGTATAGTTGCCTTACCCCCACTCCTTCTAAAAGGTTCAGTGGTTATCAAAAGAGTTCCCTGGTAAAGGGAGGGTTACAGAGAGGCAGGACTGTGGAAGTGAGGAAGTGCAGGGTAAAGGAGGCAGAGGTGGGGCATGCTAAAGGGGGAGGTAGGACCAGATGAATGGGTGTCTGTGGAGAGGAGGAGTGGCGAGGTGAGTGGGGGTAGGTCTAGAGGGGCATGGCATAGGTGCCCTGGTAAAGTGAAGGTGGAAGGAAGAAAGCAGAGAGGCAGGACTGTGGAGGAGAGGAGGTGGGGCAGGCTAAAGGGGGAGGTAGGGCTGGATGAAACAAAAATGTCCATTCCACCCTCCACTGGGAACCCTTTTTCCCTCCTCACCACATTAGGACCCTCTTTTACACAACCCACCGTCCACAACAACTCAGGGCCTTCTTCCCCCATGGAACCATCCCCAGAGCCAACTTATTCCCTGCCCCACTTTATCCCACATCCCCCTGCCCCTCTCGACCTACCCCACTCAACCAGCACCTCCTCCTCTCCACAGAGACCCATTCATCCAGCCCTACCTCCCTCTTTAGCCTGCCCCGCCTCCTCCTGTACTTCCTCCCCTCCACAGTCCCACCTCTCTGCTTTTTTCCACCCTCCCTTTACCAGGGAACTCATTACATAACCACTGAACCTATTAGAAGGAGCACGGATACCGCTACTGTACAAGGAGATTACACCATTCATGTGCCGAAAGCAGGACTCAAACCCAGGCCCCCAGCACTGTAACGCAACCACTTAACCACTAGGCCACTGCAGTTAGCTGGTATTTGATGGAGCGGGGGGCCAGATGTTCTATCCTCCTTGGCTTCAGTGAACATGTTTCACAATGTAAACGGGTATGCTCACAGGGGCATGCTGGAGAAAGATATATACGCCCAAAAGCAACTCTTAGAAGCACAGCCTCCAGTGGCTCAACTGGTAAGTGCTTGGTCTTGGAATGCTGGTGACCTGAGTTCTAATCCTATCTCCAGGGGATTTTTTTTAATTGTTTTTACTGAAAATGGGTATGCATTGCCCTGCGCGATCAGCCAACAGCTAATGCCCCTTCAATGTATGCATTCCCACTAACAGTTGTGCCTTTGTTTTGTGCACTCTGGCTTTGGTAACACCCATACAAAAGCTTATCTTTCTGGCCCCAACTGACTAGAAAAAAAACGGGGGGGAAAAGGTGTAATCTACGGGTCATGATTGATACACTAATTGCACTGGGACTCAAACAGGACACCTTCTCGAGGTGCTGGGAAGTGACCACCGCCCCCTGCATAGCAAGCAAACCTGTATCAGCATCTCACTAGCAACTGACTGTGTCGCCAGCAGGCTACAAATAGGAGGCTGCAGTAGGTGCATTAACCCATTGCGCTGTCGACCCTCCTTCCTCTAAGAGCAGGAAACTGAATTTCCATGTTGCCTTCCTTTGGCACATTAGATCTATCTTTCACCCCAATTCAGAGGATGTTTTGTTTCACGGGGAGATGATAATCATTGTCAGGTGTGAGCCACTAATAGCTAAACAGGTCAGTTAAATCTTTGACTTTATCATTGGGGTGTATTGATATGCGCAGGGCAGTCTTCTGTCCCCTGCTACTGTATGCTTTGTTATTGCTGCTTATTCATGATTTTTTTTTTTAAACTTCTTTTTATTCATTTAACGTGGCAGCAAAAAAAGACAGGCGAACATCGCCAGGCAGGTACAATGCAAGTACAATAAATATACAGTGCAGGTAAACAGGAGTTACATCGGAGATGAACACAGCCATTGGGCACTTTTATAACATAAACAACAAAAAGTCCGGAAGCTATGGTGGGGGCGAGAGCTCGGGTCGGTGGGGAGAGGTGGCTAGCGGAGATGTGGCCGGTGTCATATTCAGATCTGACATATAAGATCGGAATCTGAGCCAGATATTCCTGGGCCTAGAGTGGGTAGGTTGTAGGTGAGACCAGGCTTCCTCCGAGTCCGAGGCCCACGTGACCGCTCTTAGCCATTGGGCGTGCGTGGGAGGCAAGGGGCGAAGCCAACACAGTAGGATGGATCGAACAGCAAGAAGCATGCAGAGGCCCGCTAGTTTTTTGGAGTTCCGGGAGAGGCCCGGGAGGTCGTGAAAGAGGCATACCACTGGGGAGGGACTGATGGGGTGGTCGAGCATAGCCGACACCGTCGAGCAGACTGCCTCCCAAAACTGTGAAAGGGGGGGCAGGACCAAATCATATGAATGTAATCAGCCGCATCAAGGCCGCACCTAGGGCAGCTAGAGGGGTGGTCACTGGACATGCGGTGCAATCTGATCGGGGTGTAGTGGAACCTATGTAGGATTTTAAACTGTATCAGTTTAAAGCGGGAGTTGAAAGTCACCCGGTGTATGCGATCACACAAGTGCGCCCAGCGCTCGCTTATTCATGATTTTTAAATGTTAACACTCAGCTCTAAAAAGTGAAAGATTTGAAAGACTCTTGATGTAGCAAGCCTGTCCCATTCTTGCCCTGGGGGTGAGAGGGCTGCTTTCTGCCTTCAACTTCCTCAATTTTGGAGTGGCTGGCTCCACAGCTGAACACCAGGGCCTAAACCTGGAGGGAAACGGGCAGAGGTCTGCGCCCTGCGTCCTCCACGCGTCCCTAACGCTCCCAAACGCGACCACAGCCCTTACGGGCACAGCCCTATGTCCTATGCAGCCCCTCTGGTGCAGCCACCCACACAGCTTAGGGTTAGGATCTGTGCTCTTCCACATCGACCTGGCCACCTAGGCCCCAGAAAGTGTCACAGCCTGCTTTGTAAACCTTAGTGACGGTGGCCTAGGTGAAGATGATCTTGCTGGAATAATGATGCCTTTTTCCTCCCAGAAGCCACCGGGGAGCATAGTAAAATGAAGGGGTGTGCCTGCTCAGCTGCCCTCTGTTTACCCTCTCTCTAAGTGACATTAGTTCTGGGCTCTCCAGGCAAATGTATCCATTCAGGAGAGAGCTAGGAATAGGACGTCTGTTTCTGCAGGCACATTGGGGCAGACTCAGAGAGCTGCATGCCTGAGACATCTTTCCTTGTCCCACGCTCATTGTTGGGTTCCCTAACTTCTAACTCTCTGCCAGGCTCTGTGCCCTGTGTCTTTTACTGCCAACCTCCCTGACCCCTCGCCTTCCACCTACTTGCCACTCTATGATGCCTTTTTTGCTCTCTTATATGGCCCTTTGAAAAGGAATGCAGGCCAAGCCAAGCCTCATGAAGGAAATCTACCAACAAAAGATGCATTCCTCACTTTTGGGAGGTGCTGTGAGACGAGTAAGAAGGGCTGAAGGGGTGATTGGGTTGTTGAGTTTGCACCCCCAGGGCAAAGAGTGGGAAAGGCTCGCTACAGCAAGCGTCTTTCAAATATTTCACTTTTTAGGGCAGAGTGTTTACATTTAATAATCATGAACAAGCAGCAATAACAAAGTATACAGTAACAGACGACAGATGACTGCCCTGCGCATATCAATATATCCCAATGACAAAGTCAAAGCTTTAACTGATCTGCTTAGCTATTAGTGGCTCACACCTCCCAATGATTATCATCTCTGCGTGAAACAAAACAGCTTCTGAATTGGGGTGAAAGATAGATCTAATGTGCCAAAGGAAGTCAAAATAGAAATTCAGGTTCCTGATCTCAGAGAAAGGAGCATCGACAGCCCAATGGGTTAATGCACCTACTGCAGCCTCTGATGTGTAGCCTGCAGGAGACACATTCAGTTGCTGGGGAGATGCTGATATCGGTTTGCTTGCTATGCAGGGGTTTGTGGTCACCTCACAGCACCTCGAGAAGGTTTCCTGTTTGAGTCCCAGTGGAATTATCTTCAAAAACATGACCAGTAGATTACACGTTTTCCCCTCGTTTTTTCCAGTCTGTTGAGGCCAGAGAGACGAGCTTTTGTATGGGTGTGTTACCAAGGCCAGAGTGCAGAAAACAAAGGCACAAGTGTTAGTAGGAATGCCTGTAATGAAGGGGAATTAGCTGTTGGCTGATTGCACAGGGCAATGCATACCCATTTTCAATAACAAAACATTTTTTTAAAAAATAACATGAACAGGAGATTCGGGACATTGGATTAGAACTCAGGTCTCCAGCATTCCAAGACCAAACACTTACCACTTGAGCCGCTGGTGGTTGTGCCTCTGAGAGTAGCTTTTGGGCTTATACATCTTTCTTCTGCATGCCCCTGTGAGCATACCCAATCGCATTGTGAAACATGCTCACTGAAGCCAACTAGGATAGTACATCTGAGCCCCCCTTCTCCCTCACCTCCTCTCCCCTGCCCCCCCCCACCGCTCCAGCAAATACCAGCTGACTGCAGTGGCCTAGACGTTAAGTGCTTGTGTTACAGCACTGGGGGCCTGGGTTCGAGTCTTGCTTTCAGCACATAAATGGAATAGTTGGGTAATCGCCTTGTATAGTTGCCTTACCCCCACTCCTTCTAAAAGGTTCAGTGGTTATCAAAAGAGTTCCCTGGTAAAGGGAGGGTTACAGAGAGGCAGGACTGTGGAAGTGAGGAAGTGCAGGGTAAAGGAGGCAGAGGTGGGGCATGTTAAAGGGGGAGGTAGGACCAGATGAATGGGTGTCTGTGGAGAGGAGGAGTGGCGAGGTGAGTGGGGGTAGGTCTAGAGGGGCATGGCATAGGTGCCCTGGTAAAGTGAAGGTGGAAGGAAGAAAGCAGAGAGGCAGGACTGTGGAGGAGAGGAGGTGGGGCAGGCTAAAGGGGGAGGTAGGGCTGGATGAAACAAAAATGTCCATTCCACCCTCCACTGGGAACCCTTTTTCCCTCCTCACCTCATTAGGACCCTCTTTTACACAACCCACCGTCCACAACAACTCAGGGCCTTCTTCCCCCATGGAACCATCCCCAGAGCCAACTTATTCCCTGCCCCACTTTATCCCACATCCCCCTGCCCCTCTCGACCTACCCCACTCAACCAGCACCTCCTCCTCTCCACAGAGACCCATTCATCCAGCCCTACCTCCCTCTTTAGCCTGCCCCGCCTCCTCCTGTACTTCCTCCCCTCCACAGTCCCACCTCTCTGCTTTTTTCCACCCTCCCTTTACCAGGGAACTCATTACATAACCACTGAACCTATTAGAAGGAGCACGGATACCGCTACTCTACAAGGAGATTACACCATTCATGTGCCGAAAGCAGGACTCAAACCCAGGCCCCCAGCACTGTAACGCAACCACTTAACCACTAGGCCACTGCAGTTAGCTGGTATTTGATGGAGCGGGGGGCCAGATGTTCTATCCTCCTTGGCTTCAGTGAACATGTTTCACAATGTAAACGGGTATGCTCACAGGGGCATGCTGGAGAAAGATATATACGCCCAAAAGCAACTCTTAGAAGCACAGCCTCCAGTGGCTCAACTGGTAAGTGCTTGGTCTTGGAATGCTGGTGACCTGAGTTCTAATCCTTTCGCCAGGGGATTTTTTTTAATTGTTTTTACTGAAAATGGGTATGCATTGCCCTGCGCGATCAGCCAACAGCTAATGCCCCTTCAATGTATGCATTCCCACTAACAGTTGTGCCTTTGTTTTGTGCACTCTGGCTTTGGTAACACCCATACAAAAGCTTATCTTTCTGGCCCCAACTGACTAGAAAAAAAACGGGGGGAAAAGGTGTAATCTACGGGTCATGATTGATACACTAATTGCACTAGGACTCAAACAGGACACCTTCTCGAGGTGCTGGGAAGTGACCACCGCCCCCTGCATAGCAAGCAAACCTGTATCAGCATCTCACTAGCAACTGAGTGTGTCGCCAGCAGGCTACACATAGGAGGCTGCAGTAGGTGCATTAACCCATTGCGCTGTCGACCCTCCTTCCTCTAAGAGCAGGAAACTGAATTTCCATGTTGCCTTCCTTTGGCACATTAGATCTATCTTTCACCCCAATTCAGAGGATGTTTTGTTTCACGGGGAGATGATAATCATTGTCAGGTGTGAGCCACTAATAGCTAAACAGGTCAGTTAAATCTTTGACTTTATCATTGGGGTGTATTGATATGCGCAGGGCAGTCTTCTGTCCCCTGCTACTGTATGCTTTGTTATTGCTGCTTATACATGATTTTTTTTTTTAAACTTCTTTTTATTCATTTAACGTGGCAGCAAAAAAAGACAGGCGAACATCGCCAGGCAGGTACAATGCAAGTACAATAAATATACAGTGCAGGTAAACAGGAGTTACATCGGAGATGAACACAGCCATTGGGCACTTTTATAACATAAACAACAAAAAGTCCGGAAGCTATGGTGGGGGCGAGAGCTCGGGTCGGTGGGGAGAGGTGGCTAGCGGAGATGTGGCCGGTGTCATATTCAGATCTGACATATAAGATCGGAATCTGAGCCAGATATTCCTGGGCCTAGAGTGGGTAGGTTGTAGGTGAGACCAGGCTTCCTCCGAGTCCGAGGCCCACGTGACCGCTCTTAGCCATTGGGCGTGCGTGGGAGGCAAGGGGCGAAGCCAACACAGTAGGATGGATCGAACAGCAAGAAGCATGCAGAGGCCCGCTAGTTTTTTGGAGTTCCGGGAGAGGCCCGGGAGGTCGTGAAAGAGGCATACCACTGGGGAGGGACTGATGGGGTGGTCGAGCATAGCCGACACCGTCGAGCAGACTGCCTCCCAAAACTGTGAAAGGGGGGGGCAGGACCAAATCATATGAATGTAATCAGCCGCATCAAGGCCGCACCTAGGGCAGCTAGAGGGGTGGTCACTGGACATGCGGTGCAATCTGATCGGGGTGTAGTGGAACCTATGTAGGATTTTAAACTGTATCAGTTTAAAGCGGGAGTTGAAAGTCACCCGGTGTATGCGATCACACAAGTGCGCCCAGCGCTCGCTTATTCATGATTTTTAAATGTAAACACTCAGCTCTAAAAAGTGAAAGATTTGAAAGACTCTTGATGTAGCAAGCCTGTCCCATTCTTGCCCTGGGGGTGAGAGGGCTGCTTTCTGCCTTCAACTTCCTCAATTTTGGAGTGGCTGGCTCCACAGCTGAACACCAGGGCCTAAACCTGGAGGGAAACGGGCAGAGGTCTGCGCCCTGCGTCCTCCACGCGTCCCTAACGCTCCCAAACGCGACCACAGCCCTTACGGGCACAGCCCTATGTCCTATGCAGCCCCTCTGGTGCAGCCACCCACACAGCTTAGGGTTAGGATCTGTGCTCTTCCACATCGACCTGGCCACCTAGGCCCCAGAAAGTGTCACAGCCTGCTTTGTAAACCTTAGTGACGGTGGCCTAGGTGAAGATGATCTTGCCGGAATAATGATGCCTTTTTCCTCCCAGAAGCCACCGGGGAGCATAGTAAAATGAAGGGGTGTGCCTGCTCAGCTGCCCTCTGTTTACCCTCTCTCTAAGTGACATTAGTTCTGGGCTCTCCAGGCAAATGTATCCATTCAGGAGAGAGCTAGGAATAGGACGTCTGTTTCTGCAGGCACAGTGGGGAAGACTCAGAGAGCTGCATGCCTGAGACATCTTTCCTTGTCCCACGCTCATTGTTGGGTTCCCTAACTTCTAACTCTCTGCCAGGCTCTGTGCCCTGTGTCTTTTACTGCCAACCTCCCTGACCCCTCGCCTTCCACCTACTTGCCACTCTATGATGCCTTTTTTGCTCTCTTATATGGCCCTTTGAAAAGGAATGCAGGCCAAGCCAAGCCTCATGAAGGAAATCTACCAACAAAAGATGCATTCCTCACTTTTGGGAGGTGCTGTGAGACGAGTAAGAAGGCCTGAAGGGGTGATTGGGTTGTTGAGTTTGCACCCCCAGGGCAAAGAGTGGGAAAGGCTCGCTACAGCAAGCGTCTTTCAAATATTTCACTTTTTAGGGCAGAGTGTTTACATTTAATAATCATGAACAAGCAGCAATAACAAAGTATACAGTAACAGACGACAGATGACTGCCCTGCGCATATCAATATATCCCAATGACAAAGTCAAAGCTTTAACTGATCTGCTTAGCTATTAGTGGCTCACACCTCCCAATGATTATCATCTCTGCGTGAAACAAAACAGCTTCTGAATTGGGGTGAAAGATAGATCTAATGTGCCAAAGGAAGTCAACATAGAAATTCAGTTTCCTGATCTCAGAGAAAGGAGCATCGACAGCCCAATGGGTTAATGCACCTACTGCAGCCTCCGATGTGTAGCCTGCAGGAGACACATTCAGTTGCTGGGGAGATGCTGATATCGGTTTGCTTGCTATGCAGGGGTTTGTGGTCACCTCACAGCACCTCGAGAAGGTTTCCTGTTTGAGTCCCAGTGGAATTATCTTCAAAAACATGACCAGTAGATTACACGTTTTCCCCTCGTTTTTTCCAGTCTGTTGAGGCCAGAGAGACGAGCTTTTGTATGGGTGTGTTACCAAGGGCAGAGTGCAGAAAACAAAGGCACAAGTGTTAGTAGGAATGCCTGTAATGAAGGGGAATTAGCTGTTGGCTGATTGCACAGGGTAATGCATACCCATTTTCAATAACAAAACATTTTTTTTTAAAATAATATGAACAGGAGATTCGGGACATTGGATTAGAACTCAGGTCTCCAGTATTCCAAGACCAAACACTTACCACTTGAGCCGCTGGTGGCTGTGCCTCTGAGAGTAGCTTTTGGGCTTATACATCTTTCTTCTGCATGCCCCTGTGAGCATACCCAATCGCATTGTGAAACATGCTTACTGAAGCCAACTAGGATGGAACATCTGAGCCCCCCTTCCCCCTCCGCTCCTCTCCCCTGCCCCCCCCACCGCTCCAGCAAATACCAGCTGACTGCAGTGGCCTAGACGTTAAGTGCTTGTGTTACAGCACTGGGGGCCTAGGTTTGAGTCTTGCTTTCAGCACATAAATGGAATAGTTGGGTAATCGCCTTGTATAGTTGCCTTACCCCCACTCCTTCTAAAAGGTTCAGTGGTTATCAAAAGAGTTCCCTGGTAAAGGGAGGGTTACAGAGAGGCAGGACTGTGGAAGTGAGGAAGTGCAGGGTAAAGGAGGCAGAGGTGGGGCAGGCTAAAGGGGGAGGTAGGACCAGATGAATGGGTGTCTGTGGAGAGGAGGAGTGGCGAGGTGAGTGGGGGTAGGTCTAGAGGGGCATGGCATAGGTGCCCTGGTAAAGTGAAGGTGGAAGGAAGAAAGCAGAGAGGCAGGACTGTGGAGGAGAGGAGGTGGGGCAGGCTAAAGGGGGAGGTAGGGCTGGATGAAACAAAAATGTCCATTCCACCCTCCACTGGGAACCCTTTTTCCCTCCTCACCACATTAGGACCCTCTTTTACACAACCCACCGTCCACAACAACTCAGGGCCTTCTTCCCCCATGGAACCATCCCCAGAGCCGACTTATTCCCTGCCCCACTTTATCCCACATCCCCCTGCCCCTCTCGACCTACCCCACTCAACCAGCACCTCCTCCTCTCCACAGAGACCCATTCATCCAGCCCTACCTCCCTCTTTAGCCTGCCCCGCCTCCTCCTGTACTTCCTCCCCTCCACAGTCCCACCTCTCTGCTTTTTTCCACCCTCCCTTTACCAGGGAACTCATTACATAACCACTGAACCTATTAGAAGGAGCACGGATACCGCTACTGTACAAGGAGATTACACCATTCATGTGCCGAAAGCAGGACTCAAACCCAGGCCCCCAGCACTGTAACGCAACCACTTAACCTCTAGGCCACTGCAGTTAGCTGGTATTTGATGGAGCGGGGGGCCAGATGTTCTATCCTCCTTGGCTTCAGTGAACATGTTTCACAATGTAAACGGGTATGCTCACAGGGGCATGCTGGAGAAAGATATATACGCCCAAAAGCAACTCTTAGAAGCACAGCCTCCAGTGGCTCAACTGGTAAGTGCTTGGTCTTGGAATGCTGGTGACCTGAGTTCTAATCCTATCTCCAGGGGATTTTTTTTAATTGTTTTTACTGAAAATGGGTATGCATTGCCCTGCGCGATCAGCCAACAGCTAATGCCCCTTCAATGTATGCATTCCCACTAACAGTTGTGCCTTTGTTTTGTGCACTCTGGCTTTGGTAACACCCATACAAAAGCTTATCTTTCTGGCCCCAACTGACTAGAAAAAAAAACGGGGGGAAAAGGTGTAATCTACGGGTCATGATTGATACACTAATTGCACTAGGACTCAAACAGGACACCTTCTCGAGGTGCTGGGAAGTGACCACCGCCCCCTGCATAGCAAGCAAACCTGTATCAGCATCTCACTAGCAACTGACTGTGTCGCCAGCAGGCTACTCATAGGAGGCTGCATTAGGTGCATTAACCCATTGCGCTGTCGACCCTCCTTCCTCTAAGAGCAGGAAACTGAATTTCCATGTTGCCTTCCTTTGGCACATTAGATCTATCTTTCACCCCAATTCAGAGGATGTTTTGTTTCACAGGGAGATGATAATCATTGTCAGGTGTGAGCCACTAATAGCTAAACAGGTCAGTTAAATCTTTGACTTTATCATTGGGGTGTATTGATATGCGCAGGGCAGTCTTCTGTCCCCTGCTACTGTATGCTTTGTTATTGCTGCTTATTCATGATTTTTTTTTTTTAAACTTCTTTTTATTCATTTAACGTGGCAGCAAAAAAAGACAGGCGAACATCGCCAGGCAGGTACAATGCAAGTACAATAAATATACAGTGCAGGTAAACAGGAGTTACATCGGAGATGAACACAGCCATTGGGCACTTTTATAACATAAACAACAAAAAGTCCGGAAGCTATGGTGGGGGCGAGAGCTCCGGTCGGTGGGGAGAGGTGGCTAGCGGAGATGTGGCCGGTGTCATATTCAGATCTGACATATAAAATCGGAATCTGAGCCAGATATTCCTCGGCCTAGAGTGGGTAGGTTGTAGGTGAGACCAGGCTTCCTCCGAGTCCGAGGCCCACGTGACCGCTCTTAGCCATTGGGCGTGCGTGGGAGGCAAGGGGCGAAGCCAACACAGTAGGATGGATCGAACAGCAAGAAGCATGCAGAGGCCCGCTAGTTTTTTGGAGTTCCGGGAGAGGCCCGGGAGGTCGTGAAAGAGGCATACCACTGGGGAGGGACTGATGGGGTGGTCGAGCATAGCCGACACCGTCGAGCAGACTGCCTCCCAAAACTGTGAAAGGGGGGGGCAGGACCAAATCATATGAATGTAATCAGCCGCATCAAGGCCGCACCTAGGGCAGCTAGAGGGGTGGTCACTGGACATGCGGTGCAATCTGATCGGGGTGTAGTGGAACCTATGTAGGATTTTAAACTGTATCAGTTTAAAGCGGGAGTTGAAAGTCACCCGGTGTATGCGATCACACAAGTGCGCCCAGCGCTCGCTTATTCATGATTTTTAAATGTAAACACTCAGCTCTAAAAAGTGAAAGATTTGAAAGACTCTTGATGTAGCAAGCCTGTCCCATTCTTGCCCTGGGGGTGAGAGGGCTGCTTTCTGCCTTCAACTTTCTCAATTTTGGAGTGGCTGGCTCCACAGCTGAACACCAGGGCCTAAACCTGGAGGGAAACGGGCAGAGGTCTGCGCCCTGCGTCCTCCACGCGTCCCTAACGCTCCCAAACGCGACCACAGCCCTTACGGGCACAGCCCTATGTCCTATGCAGCCCCTCTGGTGCAGCCACCCACACAGCTTAGGGTTAGGATCTGTGCTCTTCCACATCGACCTGGCCACCTAGGCCCCAGAAAGTGTCACAGCCTGCTTTGTAAACCTTAGTGACGGTGGCCTAGGTGAAGATGATCTTGCTGGAATAATGATGCCTTTTTCCTCCCAGAAGCCACCGGGGAGCATAGTAAAATGAAGGGGTGTGCCTGCTCAGCTGCCCTCTGTTTACCCTCTCTCTAAGTGACATTAGTTCTGGGCTCTCCAGGCAAATGTATCCATTCAGGAGAGAGCTAGGAATAGGACGTCTGTTTCTGCAGGCACAGTGGGGAAGACTCAGAGAGCTGCATGCCTGAGACATCTTTCCTTGTCCCACGCTCATTGTTGGGTTCCCTAACTTCTAACTCTCTGCCAGGCTCTGTGCCCTGTGTCTTTTACTGCCAACCTCCCTGACCCCTCGCCTTCCACCTACTTGCCACTCTATGATGCCTTTTTTGCTCTCTTATATGGCCCTTTGAAAAGGAATGCAGGCCAAGCCTCATGAAGGAAATCTACCAACAAAAGATGCATTCCTCACTTTTGGGAGGTGCTGTGAGACGAGTAAGAAGGGCTGAAGGGGTGATTGGGTTGTTGAGTTTGCACCCCCAGGGAAAAGAGTGGGAAAGGCTCGCTACAGCAAGCGTCTTTCAAATATTTCACTTTTTAGGGCAGAGTGTTTACATTTAATAATCATGAACAAGCAGCAATAACAAAGTATACAGTAACAGACGACAGATGACTGCCCTGCGCATATCAATATATCCCAATGACAAAGTCAAAGCTTTAACTGATCTGCTTAGCTATTAGTGGCTCACACCTCCCAATGATTATCATCTCTGCGTGAAACAAAACAGCTTCTGAATTGGGGTGAAAGATAGATCTAATGTGCCAAAGGAAGTCAAAATAGAAATTCAGTTTCCTGATCTCAGAGAAAGGAGCATCGACAGCCCAATGGGTTAATGCACCTACTGCAGCCTCTGATGTGTAGCCTGCAGGAGACACATTCAGTTGCTGGGGAGATGCTGATATCGGTTTGCTTGCTATGCAGGGGTTTGTGGTCACCTCACAGCACCTCGAGAAGGTTTCCTGTTTGAGTCCCAGTGGAATTATCTTCAAAAACATGACCAGTAGATTACACGTTTTCCCCTCGTTTTTTCCAGTCTGTTGAGGCCAGAGAGACGAGCTTTTGTATGGGTGTGTTACCAAGGCCAGAGTGCAGAAAACAAAGGCACAAGTGTTAGTAGGAATGCCTGTAATGAAGGGGAATTAGCTGTTGGCTGATTGCACAGGGCAATGCATACCCATTTTCAATAACAAAACATTTTTTTAAAAAATAATATGAACAGGAGATTCGGGACATTGGATTAGAACTCAGGTCTCCAGCATTCCAAGACCAAACACTTACCACTTGAGCCGCTGGTGGTTGTGCCTCTGAGAGTAGCTTTTGGGCTTATACATCTTTCTTCTGCATGCCCCTGTGAGCATACCCAATCGCATTGTGAAACATGCTCACTGAAGCCAACTAGGATAGTACATCTGAGCCCCCCTTCTCCCTCACCTCCTCTCCCCTGCCCCCCCCACCGCTCCAGCAAATACCAGCTGACTGCAGTGGCCTAGACGTTAAGTGCTTGTGTTACAGCACTGGGGGCCTGGGTTCGAGTCTTGCTTTCAGCACATAAATGGAATAGTTGGGTAATCGCCTTGTATAGTTGCCTTACCCACACTCCTTCTAAAAGGTTCAGTGGTTATCAAAAGAGTTCCCTGGTAAAGGGAGGGTTACAGAGAGGCAGGACTGTGGAAGTGAGGAAGTGCAGGGTAAAGGAGGCAGAGGTGGGGCAGGCTAAAGGGGGAGGTAGGACCAGATGAATGGGTGTCTGTGGAGAGGAGGAGTGGCGAGGTGAGTGGGGGTAGGTCTAGAGGGGCATGGCATAGGTGCCCTGGTAAAGTGAAGGTGGAAGGAAGAAAGCAGAGAGGCAGGACTGTGGAGGAGAGGAGGTGGGGCAGGCTAAAGGGGGAGGTAGGGCTGGATGAAACAAAAATGTCCATTCCACCCTCCACTGGGAACCCTTTTTCCCTCCTCACCTCATTAGGACCCTCTTTTACACAACCCACCGTCCACAACAACTCAGGGCCTTCTTCCCCCATGGAACCATCCCCAGAGCCGACTTATTCCCTGCCCCACTTTATCCCACATCCCCCTGCCCCTCTCGACCAGCACCACCTCCTCTCCACAGAGACCCATTCATCCAGCCCTACCTCCCTCTTTAGCCTGCCCCGCCTCCTCCTGTACTTCCTCCCCTCCACAGTCCCACCTCTATGCTTTTTTCCACCCTCCCTTTACCAGAGAAACCACTGAACCTATTAGAAGGAGCACGGATACCACTACTGTACAAGGAGATTACACCATTCATGTGCCGAAAGCAGGACTCAAACCCAGGCCCCCAGCACTGTAACGCAACCACTTAACCTCTAGGCCACTGCAGTTAGCTGGTATTTGATGGAGCGGGGGGCCAGATGTTCTATCCTCCTTGGCTTCAGTGAACATGTTTCACAATGTAAACGGGTATGCTCACAGGGGCATGCTGGAGAAAGATATATACGCCCAAAAGCAACTCTTAGAAGCACAGCCTCCAGTGGCTCAACTGGTAAGTGCTTGGTCTTGGAATGCTGGTGACCTGAGTTCTAATCCTATCTCCAGGGGATTTTTTTTAATTGTTTTTACTGAAAATGGGTATGCATTGCCCTGCGCGATCAGCCAACAGCTAATGCCCCTTCAATGTATGCATTCCCACTAACAGTTGTGCCTTTGTTTTGTGCACTCTGGCTTTGGTAACACCCATACAAAAGCTTATCTTTCTGGCCCCAACTGACTAGAAAAAAAACGGGGGGAAAAGGTGTAATCTACGGGTCATGATTGATACACTAATTGCACTAGGACTCAAACAGGACACCTTCTCGAGGTGCTGGGAAGTGACCACCGCCCCCTGCATAGCAAGCAAACCTGTATCAGCATCTCACTAGCAACTGACTGTGTCGCCAGCAGGCTACACATAGGAGGCTGCAGTAGGTGCATTAACCCATTGCGCTGTCGACCCTCCTTCCTCTAAGAGCAGGAAACTGAATTTCCATGTTGCCTTCCTTTGGCACATTAGATCTATCTTTCACCCCAATTCAGAGGATGTTTTGTTTCACGGGGAGATGATAATCATTGTCAGGTGTGAGCCACTAATAGCTAAACAGGTCAGTTAAATCTTTGACTTTATCATTGGGGTGTATTGATATGCGCAGGGCAGTCTTCTGTCCCCTGCTACTGTATGCTTTGTTATTGCTGCTTATTCATGATTTTTTTTTTTTAAACTTCTTTTTATTCATTTAACGTGGCAGCAAAAAAAGACAGGCGAACATCGCCAGGCAGGTACAATGCAAGTACAATAAATATACAGTGCAGGTAAACAGGAGTTACATCGGAGATGAACACAGCCATTGGGCACTTTTATAACATAAACAACAAAAAGTCCGGAAGCTATGGTGGGGGCGAGAGCTCGGGTCGGTGGGGAGAGGTGGCTAGCGGAGATGTGGCCGGTGTCATATTCAGATCTGACATATAAGATCGGAATCTGAGCCAGATATTCCTGGGCCTAGAGTGGGTAGGTTGTAGGTGAGACCAGGCTTCCTCCGAGTCCGAGGCCCACGTGACCGCTCTTAGCCATTGGGCGTGCGTGGGAGGCAAGGGGCGAAGCCAACACAGTAGGATGGATCGAACAGCAAGAAGCATGCAGAGGCCCGCTAGTTTTTTGGAGTTCCGGGAGAGGCCCGGGAGGTCGTGAAAGAGGCATACCACTGGGGAGGGACTGATGGGGTGGTCGAGCATAGCCGACACCGTCGAGCAGACTGCCTCCCAAAACTGTGAAAGGGGGGGGCAGGACCAAATCATATGAATGTAATCAGCCGCATCAAGGCCGCACCTAGGGCAGCTAGAGGGGTGGTCACTGGACATGCGGTGCAATCTGATCGGGGTGTAGTGGAACCTATGTAGGATTTTAAACTGTATCAGTTTAAAGCGGGAGTTGAAAGTCACCCGGTGTATGCGATCACACAAGTGCGCCCAGCGCTCGCTTATTCATGATTTTTAAATGTAAACACTCAGCTCTAAAAAGTGAAAGATTTGAAAGACTCTTGATGTAGCAAGCCTGTCCCATTCTTGCCCTGGGGGTGAGAGGGCTGCTTTCTGCCTTCAACTTTCTCAATTTTGGAGTGGCTGGCTCCACAGCTGAACACCAGGGCCTAAACCTGGAGGGAAACGGGCAGAGGTCTGCGCCCTGCGTCCTCCACGCGTCCCTAACGCTCCCAAACGCGACCACAGCCCTTACGGGCACAGCCCTATGTCCTATGCAGCCCCTCTGGTGCAGCCACCCACACAGCTTAGGGTTAGGATCTGTGCTCTTCCACATCGACCTGGCCACCTAGGCCCCAGAAAGTGTCACAGCCTGCTTTGTAAACCTTAGTGACGGTGGCCTAGGTGAAGATGATCTTGCTGGAATAATGATGCCTTTTTCCTCCCAGAAGCCACCGGGGAGCATAGTAAAATGAAGGGGTGTGCCTGCTCAGCTGCCCTCTGTTTACCCTCTCTCTAAGTGACATTAGTTCTGGGCTCTCCAGGCAAATGTATCCATTCAGGAGAGAGCTAGGAATAGGACGTCTGTTTCTGCAGGCACAGTGGGGAAGACTCAGAGAGCTGCATGCCTGAGACATCTTTCCTTGTCCCACGCTCATTGTTGGGTTCCCTAACTTCTAACTCTCTGCCAGGCTCTGTGCCCTGTGTCTTTTACTGCCAACCTCCCTGACCCCTCGCCTTCCACCTACTTGCCACTCTATGATGCCTTTTTTGCTCTCTTATATGGCCCTTTGAAAAGGAATGCAGGCCAAGCCTCATGAAGGAAATCTACCAACAAAAGATGCATTCCTCACTTTTGGGAGGTGCTGTGAGACGAGTAAGAAGGGCTGAAGGGGTGATTGGGTTGTTGAGTTTGCACCCCCAGGGAAAAGAGTGGGAAAGGCTCGCTACAGCAAGCGTCTTTCAAATATTTCACTTTTTAGGGCAGAGTGTTTACATTTAATAATCATGAACAAGCAGCAATAACAAAGTATACAGTAACAGACGACAGATGACTGCCCTGCGCATATCAATATATCCCAATGACAAAGTCAAAGCTTTAACTGATCTGCTTAGCTATTAGTGGCTCACACCTCCCAATGATTATCATCTCTGCGTGAAACAAAACAGCTTCTGAATTGGGGTGAAAGATAGATCTAATGTGCCAAAGGAAGTCAAAATAGAAATTCAGTTTCCTGATCTCAGAGAAAGGAGCATCGACAGCCCAATGGGTTAATGCACCTACTGCAGCCTCTGATGTGTAGCCTGCAGGAGACACATTCAGTTGCTGGGGAGATGCTGATATCGGTTTGCTTGCTATGCAGGGGTTTGTGGTCACCTCACAGCACCTCGAGAAGGTTTCCTGTTTGAGTCCCAGTGGAATTATCTTCAAAAACATGACCAGTAGATTACACGTTTTCCCCTCGTTTTTTCCAGTCTGTTGAGGCCAGAGAGACGAGCTTTTGTATGGGTGTGTTACCAAGGCCAGAGTGCAGAAAACAAAGGCACAAGTGTTAGTAGGAATGCCTGTAATGAAGGGGAATTAGCTGTTGGCTGATTGCACAGGGCAATGCATACCCATTTTCAATAACAAAACATTTTTTTAAAAAATAATATGAACAGGAGATTCGGGACATTGGATTAGAACTCAGGTCTCCAGCATTCCAAGACCAAACACTTACCACTTGAGCCGCTGGTGGTTGTGCCTCTGAGAGTAGCTTTTGGGCTTATACATCTTTCTTCTGCATGCCCCTGTGAGCATACCCAATCGCATTGTGAAACATGCTCACTGAAGCCAACTAGGATAGTACATCTGAGCCCCCCTTCTCCCTCACCTCCTCTCCCCTGCCCCCCCCACCGCTCCAGCAAATACCAGCTGACTGCAGTGGCCTAGACGTTAAGTGCTTGTGTTACAGCACTGGGGGCCTGGGTTCGAGTCTTGCTTTCAGCACATAAATGGAATAGTTGGGTAATCGCCTTGTATAGTTGCCTTACCCACACTCCTTCTAAAAGGTTCAGTGGTTATCAAAAGAGTTCCCTGGTAAAGGGAGGGTTACAGAGAGGCAGGACTGTGGAAGTGAGGAAGTGCAGGGTAAAGGAGGCAGAGGTGGGGCAGGCTAAAGGGGGAGGTAGGACCAGATGAATGGGTGTCTGTGGAGAGGAGGAGTGGCGAGGTGAGTGGGGGTAGGTCTAGAGGGGCATGGCATAGGTGCCCTGGTAAAGTGAAGGTGGAAGGAAGAAAGCAGAGAGGCAGGACTGTGGAGGAGAGGAGGTGGGGCAGGCTAAAGGGGGAGGTAGGGCTGGATGAAACAAAAATGTCCATTCCACCCTCCACTGGGAACCCTTTTTCCCTCCTCACCTCATTAGGACCCTCTTTTACACAACCCACCGTCCACAACAACTCAGGGCCTTCTTCCCCCATGGAACCATCCCCAGAGCCGACTTATTCCCTGCCCCACTTTATCCCACATCCCCCTGCCCCTCTCGACCAGCACCACCTCCTCTCCACAGAGACCCATTCATCCAGCCCTACCTCCCTCTTTAGCCTGCCCCGCCTCCTCCTGTACTTCCTCCCCTCCACAGTCCCACCTCTATGCTTTTTTCCACCCTCCCTTTACCAGAGAAACCACTGAACCTATTAGAAGGAGCACGGATACCACTACTGTACAAGGAGATTACACCATTCATGTGCCGAAAGCAGGACTCAAACCCAGGCCCCCAGCACTGTAACGCAACCACTTAACCTCTAGGCCACTGCAGTTAGCTGGTATTTGATGGAGCGGGGGGCCAGATGTTCTATCCTCCTTGGCTTCAGTGAACATGTTTCACAATGTAAACGGGTATGCTCACAGGGGCATGCTGGAGAAAGATATATACGCCCAAAAGCAACTCTTAGAAGCACAGCCTCCAGTGGCTCAACTGGTAAGTGCTTGGTCTTGGAATGCTGGTGACCTGAGTTCTAATCCTATCTCCAGGGGATTTTTTTTAATTGTTTTTACTGAAAATGGGTATGCATTGCCCTGCGCGATCAGCCAACAGCTAATGCCCCTTCAATGTATGCATTCCCACTAACAGTTGTGCCTTTGTTTTGTGCACTCTGGCTTTGGTAACACCCATACAAAAGCTTATCTTTCTGGCCCCAACTGACTAGAAAAAAAACGGGGGGAAAAGGTGTAATCTACGGGTCATGATTGATACACTAATTGCACTAGGACTCAAACAGGACACCTTCTCGAGGTGCTGGGAAGTGACCACCGCCCCCTGCATAGCAAGCAAACCTGTATCAGCATCTCACTAGCAACTGACTGTGTCGCCAGCAGGCTACACATAGGAGGCTGCAGTAGGTGCATTAACCCATTGCGCTGTCGACCCTCCTTCCTCTAAGAGCAGGAAACTGAATTTCCATGTTGCCTTCCTTTGGCACATTAGATCTATCTTTCACCCCAATTCAGAGGATGTTTTGTTTCACGGGGAGATGATAATCATTGTCAGGTGTGAGCCACTAATAGCTAAACAGGTCAGTTAAATCTTTGACTTTATCATTGGGGTGTATTGATATGCGCAGGGCAGTCTTCTGTCCCCTGCTACTGTATGCTTTGTTATTGCTGCTTATACATGATTTTTTTTTTTTAAACTTCTTTTTATTCATTTAACGTGGCAGCAAAAAAAGACAGGCGAACATCGCCAGGCAGGTACAATGCAAGTACAATAAATATACAGTGCAGGTAAACAGGAGTTACATCGGAGATGAACACAGCCATTGGGCACTTTTATAACATAAACAACAAAAAGTCCGGAAGCTATGGTGGGGGCGAGAGCTCGGGTCGGTGGGGAGAGGTGGCTAGCGGAGATGTGGCCGGTGTCATATTCAGATCTGACATATAAGATCGGAATCTGAGCCAGATATTCCTGGGCCTAGAGTGGGTAGGTTGTAGGTGAGACCAGGCTTCCTCCGAGTCCGAGGCCCACGTGACCGCTCTTAGCCATTGGGCGTGCGTGGGAGGCAAGGGGCGAAGCCAACACAGTAGGATGGATCGAACAGCAAGAAGCATGCAGAGGCCCGCTAGTTTTTTGGAGTTCCGGGAGAGGCCCGGGAGGTCGTGAAAGAGGCATACCACTGGGGAGGGACTGATGGGGTGGTCGAGCATAGCCGACACCGTCGAGCAGACTGCCTCCCAAAACTGTGCAAGGGGGGGGCAGGACCAAATCATATGAATGTAATCAGCCGCATCAAGGCCGCACCTAGGGCAGCTAGAGGGGTGGTCACTGGACATGCGGTGCAATCTGATCGGGGTGTAGTGGAACCTATGTAGGATTTTAAACTGTATCAGTTTAAAGCGGGAGTTGAAAGTCACCCGGTGTATGCGATCACACAAGTGCGCCCAGCGCTCGCTTATTCATGATTTTTAAATGTAAACACTCAGCTCTAAAAAGTGAAAGATTTGAAAGACTCTTGATGTAGCAAGCCTGTCCCATTCTTGCCCTGGGGGTGAGAGGGCTGCTTTCTGCCTTCAACTTCCTCAATTTTGGAGTGGCTGGCTCCACAGCTGAACACCAGGGCCTAAACCTGGAGGGAAACGGGCAGAGGTCTGCGCCCTGCGTCCTCCACGCGTCCCTAACGCTCCCAAACGCGACCACAGCCCTTACGGGCACAACCCTATGTCCTATGCAGCCCCTCTGGTGCAGCCACCCACACAGCTTAGGGTTAGGATCTGTGCTCTTCCACATCGACCTGGCCACCTAGGCCCCAGAAAGTGTCACAGCCTGCTTTGTAAACCTTAGTGACGGTGGCCTAGGTGAAGATGATCTTGCCGGAATAATGATGCCTTTTTCCTCCCAGAAGCCACCGGGGAGCATAGTAAAATGAAGGGGTGTGCCTGCTCAGCTGCCCTCTGTTTACCCTCTCTCTAAGTGACATTAGTTCTGGGCTCTCCAGGCAAATGTATCCATTCAGGAGAGAGCTAGGAATAGGACGTCTGTTTCTGCAGGCACAGTGGGGAAGACTCAGAGAGCTGCATGCCTGAGACATCTTTCCTTGTCCCACGCTCATTGTTGGGTTCCCTAACTTCTAACTCTCTGCCAGGCTCTGTGCCCTGTGTCTTTTACTGCCAACCTCCCTGACCCCTCGCCTTCCACCTACTTGCCACTCTATGATGCCTTTTTTGCTCTCTTATATGGCCCTTTGAAAAGGAATGCAGGCCAAGCCAAGCCTCATGAAGGAAATCTACCAACAAAAGATGCATTCCTCACTTTTGGGAGGTGCTGTGAGACGAGTAAGAAGGGCTGAAGGGGTGATTGGGTTGTTGAGTTTGCACCCCCAGGGCAAAGAGTGGGAAAGGCTCGCTACAGCAAGCGTCTTTCAAATATTTCACTTTTTAGGGCAGAGTGTTTACATTTAATAATCATGAACAAGCAGCAATAACAAAGTATACAGTAACAGACGACAGATGACTGCCCTGCGCATATCAATATATCCCAATGACAAAGTCAAAGCTTTAACTGATCTGCTTAGCTATTAGTGGCTCACACCTCCCAATGATTATCATCTCTGCGTGAAACAAAACAGCTTCTGAATTGGGGTGAAAGATAGATCTAATGTGCCAAAGGAAGTCAACATAGAAATTCAGTTTCCTGATCTCAGAGAAAGGAGCATCGACAGCCCAATGGGTTAATGCACCTACTGCAGCCTCCGATGTGTAGCCTGCAGGAGACACATTCAGTTGCTGGGGAGATGCTGATATCGGTTTGCTTGCTATGCAGGGGTTTGTGGTCACCTCACAGCACCTCGAGAAGGTTTCCTGTTTGAGTCCCAGTGGAATTATCTTCAAAAACATGACCAGTAGATTACACGTTTTCCCCTCGTTTTTTCCAGTCTGTTGAGGCCAGAGAGACGAGCTTTTGTATGGGTGTGTTACCAAGGGCAGAGTGCAGAAAACAAAGGCACAAGTGTTAGTAGGAATGCCTGTAATGAAGGGGAATTAGCTGTTGGCTGATTGCACAGGGTAATGCATACCCATTTTCAATAACAAAACATTTTTTTAAAAAATAATATGAACAGGAGATTCGGGACATTGGATTAGAACTCAGGTCTCCAGCATTCCAAGACCAAACACTTACCACTTGAGCCGCTGGTGGCTGTGCCTCTGAGAGTAGCTTTTGGGCTTATACATCTTTCTTCTGCATGCCCCTGTGAGCATACCCAATCGCATTGTGAAACATGCTTACTGAAGCCAACTAGGATGGAACATCTGAGCCCCCCTTCCCCCTCCGCTCCTCTCCCCTGCCCCCCCCACCGCTCCAGCAAATACCAGCTGACTGCAGTGGCCTAGACGTTAAGTGCTTGTGTTACAGCACTGGGGGCCTGGGTTTGAGTCTTGCTTTCAGCACATAAATGGAATAGTTGGGTAATCGCCTTGTATAGTTGCCTTACCCCCACTCCTTCTAAAAGGTTCAGTGGTTATCAAAAGAGTTCCCTGGTAAAGGGAGGGTTACAGAGAGGCAGGACTGTGGAAGTGAGGAAGTGCAGGGTAAAGGAGGCAGAGGTGGGGCAGGCTAAAGGGGGAGGTAGGACCAGATGAATGGGTGTCTGTGGAGAGGAGGAGTGGCGAGGTGAGTGGGGGTAGGTCTAGAGGGGCATGGCATAGGTGCCCTGGTAAAGTGAAGGTGGAAGGAAGAAAGCAGAGAGGCAGGACTGTGGAGGAGAGGAGGTGGGGCAGGCTAAAGGGGGAGGTAGGGCTGGATGAAACAAAAATGTCCATTCCACCCTCCACTGGGAACCCTTTTTCCCTCCTCACCACATTAGGACCCTCTTTTACACAACCCACTGTCCACAACAACTCAGGGCCTTCTTCCCCCATGGAACCATCCCCAGAGCCGACTTATTCCCTGCCCCACTTTATCCCACATCCCCCTGCCCCTCTCGACCTACCACACTCAACCAGCACCTCCTCCTCTCCACAGAGACCCATTCATCCAGCCCTACCTCCCTCTTTAGCCTGCCCCGCCTCCTCCTGTACTTCCTCCCCTCCACAGTCCCACCTCTCTGCTTTTTTCCACCCTCCCTTTACCAGGGAACTCATTACATAACCACTGAACCTATTAGAAGGAGCACGGATACCGCTACTGTACAAGGAGATTACACCATTCATGTGCCGAAAGCAGGACTCAAACCCAGGCCCCCAGCACTGTAACGCAACCACTTAACCTCTAGGCCACTGCAGTTAGCTGGTATTTGATGGAGCGGGGGGCCAGATGTTCTATCCTCCTTGGCTTCAGTGAACATGTTTCACAATGTAAACGGGTATGCTCACAGGGGCATGCTGGAGAAAGATATATACGCCCAAAAGCAACTCTTAGAAGCACAGCCTCCAGTGGCTCAACTGGTAAGTGCTTGGTCTTGGAATGCTGGTGACCTGAGTTCTAATCCTATCTCCAGGGGATTTTTTTTAATTGTTTTTACTGAAAATGGGTATGCATTGCCCTGCGCGATCAGCCAACAGCTAATGCCCCTTCAATGTATGCATTCCCACTAACAGTTGTGCCTTTGTTTTGTGCACTCTGGCTTTGGTAACACCCATACAAAAGCTTATCTTTCTGGCCCCAACTGACTAGAAAAAAAACGGGGGGAAAAGGTGTAATCTACGGGTCATGATTGATACACTAATTGCACTGGGACTCAAACAGGACACCTTCTCGAGGTGCTGGGAAGTGACCACCGCCCCCTGCATAGCAAGCAAACCTGTATCAGCATCTCACTAGCAACTGACTGTGTCGCCAGCAGGCTACAAATAGGAGGCTGCAGTAGGTGCATTAACCCATTGCGCTGTCGACCCTCCTTCCTCTAAGAGCAGGAAACTGAATTTCCATGTTGCCTTCCTTTGGCACATTAGATCTATCTTTCACCCCAATTCAGAGGATGTTTTGTTTCACGGGGAGATGATAATCATTGTCAGGTGTGAGCCACTAATAGCTAAACAGGTCAGTTAAATCTTTGACTTTATCATTGGGGTGTATTGATATGCGCAGGGCAGTCTTCTGTCCCCTGCTACTGTATGCTTTGTTATTGCTGCTTATTCATGATTTTTTTTTTTTAAACTTCTTTTTATTCATTTAACGTGGCAGCAAAAAAAGACAGGCGAACATCGCCAGGCAGGTACAATGCAAGTACAATAAATATACAGTGCAGGTAAACAGGAGTTACATCGGAGATGAACACAGCCATTGGGCACTTTTATAACATAAACAACAAAAAGTCCGGAAGCTATGGTGGGGGCGAGAGCTCGGGTCGGTGGGGAGAGGTGGCTAGCGGAGATGTGGCCGGTGTCATATTCAGATCTGACATATAAAATCGGAATCTGAGCCAGATATTCCTGGGCCTAGAGTGGGTAGGTTGTAGGTGAGACCAGGCTTCCTCCGAGTCCGAGGCCCACGTGACCGCTCTTAGCCATTGGGCGTGCGTGGGAGGCAAGGGGCGAAGCCAACACAGTAGGATGGATCGAACAGCAAGAAGCATGCAGAGGCCCGCTAGTTTTTTGGAGTTCCGGGAGAGGCCCGGGAGGTCGTGAAAGAGGCATACCACTGGGGAGGGACTGATGGGGTGGTCGAGCATAGCCGACACCGTCGAGCAGACTGCCTCCCAAAACTGTGAAAGGGGGGGGCAGGACCAAATCATATGAATGTAATCAGCCGCATCAAGGCCGCACCTAGGGCAGCTAGAGGGGTGGTCACTGGACATGCGGTGCAATCTGATCGGGGTGTAGTGGAACCTATGTAGGATTTTAAACTGTATCAGTTTAAAGCGGGAGTTGAAAGTCACCCGGTGTATGCGATCACACAAGTGCGCCCAGCGCTCGCTTATTCATGATTTTTAAATGTAAACACTCAGCTCTAAAAAGTGAAAGATTTGAAAGACTCTTGATGTAGCAAGCCTGTCCCATTCTTGCCCTGGGGGTGAGAGGGCTGCTTTCTGCCTTCAACTTCCTCAATTTTGGAGTGGCTGGCTCCACAGCTGAACACCAGGGCCTAAACCTGGAGGGAAACGGGCAGAGCTCTGCGCCCTGCGTCCTCCACGCGTCCCTAACGCTCCCAAACGCGACCACAGCCCTTACGGGCACAGCCCTATGTCCTATGCAGCCCCTCTGGTGCAGCCACCCACACAGCTTAGGGTTAGGATCTGTGCTCTTCCACATCGACCTGGCCACCTAGGCCCCAGAAAGTGTCACAGCCTGCTTTGTAAACCTTAGTGACGGTGGCCTAGGTGAAGATGATCTTGCTGGAATAATGATGCCTTTTTCCTCCCAGAAGCCACCGGGGAGCATAGTAAAATGAAGGGGTGTGCCTGCTCAGCTGCCCTCTGTTTACCCTCTCTCTAAGTGACATTAGTTCTGGGCTCTCCAGGCAAATGTATCCATTCAGGAGAGAGCTAGGAATAGGACGTCTGTTTCTGCAGGCACAGTGGGGAAGACTCAGAGAGCTGCATGCCTGAGACATCTTTCCTTGTCCCACGCTCATTGTTGGGTTCCCTAACTTCTAACTCTCTGCCAGGCTCTGTGCCCTGTGTCTTTTACTGCCAACCTCCCTGACCCCTCGCCTTCCACCTACTTGCCACTCTATGATGCCTTTTTTGCTCTCTTATATGGCCCTTTGAAAAGGAATGCAGGCCAAGCCAAGCCTCATGAAGGAAATCTACCAACAAAAGATGCATTCCTCACTTTTGGGAGGTGCTGTGAGACGAGTAAGAAGGGCTGAAGGGGTGATTGGGTTGTTGAGTTTGCACCCCCAGGGCAAAGAGTGGGAAAGGCTCGCTACAGCAAGCGTCTTTCAAATATTTCACTTTTTAGGGCAGAGTGTTTACATTTAATAATCATGAACAAGCAGCAATAACAAAGTATACAGTAACAGACGACAGATGACTGCCCTGCGCATATCAATATATCCCAATGACAAAGTCAAAGCTTTAACTGATCTGCTTAGCTATTAGTGGCTCACACCTCCCAATGATTATCATCTCTGCGTGAAACAAAACAGCTTCTGAATTGGGGTGAAAGATAGATCTAATGTGCCAAAGGAAGTCAAAATAGAAATTCAGTTTCCTGATCTCAGAGAAAGGAGCATCGACAGCCCAATGGGTTAATGCACCTACTGCAGCCTCTGATGTGTAGCCTGCAGGAGACACATTCAGTTGCTGGGGAGATGCTGATATTGGTTTGCTTGCTATGCAGGGGTTTGTGGTCACCTCACAGCACCTCGAGAAGGTTTCCTGTTTGAGTCCCAGTGGAATTATCTTCAAAAACATGACCAGTAGATTACACGTTTTCCCCTCGTTTTTTCCAGTCTGTTGAGGCCAGAGAGACGAGCTTTTGTATGGGTGTGTTACCAAGGCCAGAGTGCAGAAAACAAAGGCACAAGTGTTAGTAGGAATGCCTGTAATGAAGGGGAATTAGCTGTTGGCTGATTGCACAGGGCAATGCATACCCATTTTCAATAACAAAACATTTTTTTTAAAAATAACATGAACAGGAGATTCGGGACATTGGATTAGAACTCAGGTCTCCAGCATTCCAAGACCAAACACTTACCACTTGAGCCGCTGGTGGTTGTGCCTCTGAGAGTAGCTTTTGGGCTTATACATCTTTCTTCTGCATGCCCCTGTGAGCATACCCAATCGCATTGTGAAACATGCTCACTGAAGCCAACTAGGATAGTACATCTGAGCCCCCCTTCTCCCTCACCTCCTCTCCCCTGCCCCCCCCCCCCACCGCTCCAGCAAATACCAGCTGACTGCAGTGGCCTAGTGTATAGTTGCCTTACCCCCACTCCTTCTAAAAGGTTCAGTGGTTATCAAAAGAGTTCCCTGGTAAAGGGAGGGTTACAGAGAGGCAGGACTGTGGAAGTGAGGAAGTGCAGGGTAAAGGAGGCAGAGGTGGGGCAGGCTAAAGGGGGAGGTAGGACCAGATGAATGGGTGTCTGTGGAGAGGAGGAGTGGCGAGGTGAGTGGGGGTAGGTCTAGAGGGGCATGGCATAGGTGCCCTGGTAAAGTGAAGGTGGAAGGAAGAAAGCAGAGAGGCAGGACTGTGGAGGAGAGGAGGTGGGGCAGGCTAAAGGGGGAGGTAGGGCTGGATGAAACAAAAATGTCCATTCCACCCTCCACTGGGAACCCTTTTTCCCTCCTCACCACATTAGGACCCTCTTTTACACAACCCACCGTCCACAACAACTCAGGGCCTTCTTCCCCCATGGAACCATCCCCAGAGCCGACTTATTCCCTGCCCCACTTTATCCCACATCCCCCTGCCCCTCTCGACCTACCCCACTCAACCAGCACCTCCTCCTCTCCACAGAGACCCATTCATCCAGCCCTACCTCCCTCTTTAGCCTGCCCCGCCTCCTCCTGTACTTCCTCCCCTCCACAGTCCCACCTCTCTGCTTTTTTCCACCCTCCCTTTACCAGGGAACTCATTACATAACCACTGAACCTATTAGAAGGAGCACGGATACCGCTACTGTACAAGGAGATTACACCATTCATGTGCCGAAAGCAGGACTCAAACCCAGGCCCCCAGCACTGTAACGCAACCACTTAACCTCTAGGCCACTGCAGTTAGCTGGTATTTGATGGAGCGGGGGGCCAGATGTTCTATCCTCCTTGGCTTCAGTGAACATGTTTCACAATGTAAACGGGTATGCTCACAGGGGCATGCTGGAGAAAGATATATACGCCCAAAAGCAACTCTTAGAAGCACAGCCTCCAGTGGCTCAACTGGTAAGTGCTTTGTCTTGGAATGCTGGTGACCTGAGTTCTAATCCTATCTCCAGGGGATTTTTTTTAATTGTTTTTACTGAAAATGGGTATGCATTGCCCTGCGCGATCAGCCAACAGCTAATGCCCCTTCAATGTATGCATTCCCACTAACAGTTGTGCCTTTGTTTTGTGCACTCTGGCTTTGGTAACACCCATACAAAAGCTTATCTTTCTGGCCCCAACTGACTAGAAAAAAAACGGGGGGAAAAGGTGTAATCTACGGGTCATGATTGATACACTAATTGCACTGGGACTCAAACAGGACACCTTCTCGAGGTGCTGGGAAGTGACCACCGCCCCCTGCATAGCAAGCAAACCTGTATCAGCATCTCACTAGCAACTGACTGTGTCGCCAGCAGGCTACAAATAGGAGGCTGCAGTAGGTGCATTAACCCATTGCGCTGTCGACCCTCCTTCCTCTAAGAGCAGGAAACTGAATTTCCATGTTGCCTTCCTTTGGCACATTAGATCTATCTTTCACCCCAATTCAGAGGATGTTTTGTTTCACGGGGAGATGATAATCATTGTCAGGTGTGAGCCACTAATAGCTAAACAGGTCAGTTAAATCTTTGACTTTATCATTGGGGTGTATTGATATGCGCAGGGCAGTCTTCTGTCCCCTGCTACTGTATGCTTTGTTATTGCTGCTTATTCATGATTTTTTTTTTTTAAACTTCTTTTTATTCATTTAACGTGGCAGCAAAAAAAGACAGGCGAACATCGCCAGGCAGGTACAATGCAAGTACAATAAATATACAGTGCAGGTAAACAGGAGTTACATCGGAGATGAACACAGCCATTGGGCACTTTTATAACATAAACAACAAAAAGTCCGGAAGCTATGGTGGGGGCGAGAGCTCGGGTCGGTGGGAAGAGGTGGCTAGCGGAGATGTGGCCGGTGTCATATTCAGATCTGACATATAAGATCGGAATCTGAGCCAGATATTCCTGGGCCTAGAGTGGGTAGGTTGTAGGTGAGACCAGGCTTCCTCCGAGTCCGAGGCCCACGTGACCGCTCTTAGCCATTGGGCGTGCGTGGGAGGCAAGGGGCGAAGCCAACACAGTAGGATGGATCGAACAGCAAGAAGCATGCAGAGGCCCGCTAGTTTTTTGGAGTTCCGGGAGAGGCCCGGGAGGTCGTGAAAGAGGCATACCACTGGGGAGGGACTGATGGGGTGGTCGAGCATAGCCGACACCGTCGAGCAGACTGCCTCCCAAAACTGTGAAAGGGGGGGGCAGGACCAAATCATATGAATGTAATCAGCCGCATCAAGGCCGCACCTAGGGCAGCTAGAGGGGTGGTCACTGGACATGCGGTGCAATCTGATCGGGGTGTAGTGGAACCTATGTAGGATTTTAAACTGTATCAGTTTAAAGCGGGAGTTGAAAGTCACCCGGTGTATGCGATCACACAAGTGCGCCCAGCGCTCGCTTATTCATGATTTTTAAATGTAAACACTCAGCTCTAAAAAGTGAAAGATTTGAAAGACTCTTGATGTAGCAAGCCTGTCCCATTCTTGCCCTGGAGGTGAGAGGGCTGCTTTCTGCCTTCAACTTCCTCAATTTTGGAGTGGCTGGCTCCACAGCTGAACACCAGGGCCTAAACCTGGAGGGAAATGGGCAGAGGTCTGCGCCCTGCGTCCTCCACGCGTCCCTAACGCTCCCAAACGCGACCACAGCCCTTACGGGCACAGCCCTATGTCCTATGCAGCCCCTCTGGTGCAGCCACCCACACAGCTTAGGGTTAGGATCTGTGCTCTTCCACATCGACCTGGCCACCTAGGCCCCAGAAAGTGTCACAGCCTGCTTTGTAAACCTTAGTGACGGTGGCCTAGGTGAAGATGATCTTGCTGGAATAATGATGCCTTTTTCCTCCCAGAAGCCACCGGGGAGCATAGTAAAATGAAGGGGTGTGCCTGCTCAGCTGCCCTCTGTTTACCCTCTCTCTAAGTGACATTAGTTCTGGGCTCTCCAGGCAAATGTATCCATTCAGGAGAGAGCTAGGAATAGGACGTCTGTTTCTGCAGGCACAGTGGGGAAGACTCAGAGAGCTGCATGCCTGAGACATCTTTCCTTGTCCCACGCTCATTGTTGGGTTCCCTAACTTCTAACTCTCTGCCAGGCTCTGTGCCCTGTGTCTTTTACTGCCAACCTCCCTGACCCCTCGCCTTCCACCTACTTGCCACTCTATGATGCCTTTTTTGCTCTCTTATATGGCCCTTTGAAAAGGAATGCAGGCCAAGCCAAGCCTCATGAAGGAAATCTACCAACAAAAGATGCATTCCTCACTTTTGGGAGGTGCTGTGAGACGAGTAAGAAGGGCTGAAGGGGTGATTGGGTTGTTGAGTTTGCACCCCCAGGGCAAAGAGTGGGAAAGGCTCGCTACAGCAAGCGTCTTTCAAATATTTCACTTTTTAGGGCAGAGTGTTTACATTTAATAATCATGAACAAGCAGCAATAACAAAGTATACAGTAACAGACGACAGATGACTGCCCTGCGCATATCAATATATCCCAATGACAAAGTCAAAGCTTTAACTGATCTGCTTAGCTATTAGTGGCTCACACCTCCCAATGATTATCATCTCTGCGTGAAACAAAACAGCTTCTGAATTGGGGTGAAAGATAGATCTAATGTGCCAAAGGAAGTCAACATAGAAATTCAGTTTCCTGATCTCAGAGAAAGGAGCATCTACAGCCCAATGGGTTAATGCACCTACTGCAGCGTCCGATGTGTAGCCTGCAGGAGACACATTCAGTTGCTGGGGAGATGCTGATATCAGTTTGCTTGCTATGCAGGGGTTTGTGGTCACCTCACAGCACCTCGAGAAGGTTTCCTGTTTGAGTCCCAGTGGAATTATCTTCAAAAACATGACCAGTAGATTACACGTTTTCCCCTCGTTTTTTCCAGTCTGTTGAGGCCAGAGAGACGAGCTTTTGTATGGGTGTGTTACCAAGGGCAGAGTGCAGAAAACAAAGGCACAAGTGTTAGTAGGAATGCCTGTAATGAAGGGGAATTAGCTGTTGGCTGATTGCACAGGGTAATGCATACCCATTTTCAATAACAAAACATTTTTTTAAAAAATAATATAAACAGGAGATTCGGGACATTGGATTAGAACTCAGGTCTCCAGCATTCCAAGACCAAACACTTACCACTTGAGCCGCTGGTGGCTGTGCCTCTGAGAGTAGCTTTTGGGCTTATACATCTTTCTTCTGCATGCCCCTGTGAGCATACCCAATCGCATTGTGAAACATGCTTACTGAAGCCAACTAGGATGGAACATCTGAGCCCCCCTTCCCCCTCCCCTCCTCTCCCCTGCCCCCCCCCACCGCTCCAGCAAATACCAGCTGACTGCAGTGGCCTAGACGTTAAGTGCTTGTGTTACAGCACTGGGGGCCTGGGTTTGAGTCTTGCTTTCAGCACATAAATGGAATAGTTGGGTAATCGCCTTGTATAGTTGCCTTACCCCCACTCCTTCTAAAAGGTTCAGTGGTTATCAAAAGAGTTCCCTGGTAAAGGGAGGGTTACAGAGAGGCAGGACTGTGGAAGTGAGGAAGTCCAGGGTAAAGGAGGCAGAGGTGGGGCAGGCTAAAGGGGGAGGTAGGACCAGATGAATGGGTGTCTGTGGAGAGGAGGAGTGGCGAGGTGAGTGGGGGTAGGTCTAGAGGGGCATGGCATAGGTGCCCTGGTAAAGTGAAGGTGGAAGGAAGAAAGCAGAGAGGCAGGACTGTGGAGGAGAGGAGGTGGGGCAGGCTAAAGGGGGAGGTAGGGCTGGATGAAACAAAAATGTCCATTCCACCCTCCACTGGGAACCCTTTTTCCCTCCTCACCACATTAGGACCCTCTTTTACACAACCCACCGTCCACAACAACTCAGGGCCTTCTTCCCCCATGGAACCATCCCCAGAGCCGACTTATTCCCTGCCCCACTTTATCCCACATCCCCCTGCCCCTCTCGACCTACCCCACTCAACCAGCACCTCCTCCTCTCCACAGAGACCCATTCATCCAGCCCTACCTCCCTCTTTAGCCTGCCCCGCCTCCTCCTGTACTTCCTCCCCTCCACAGTCCCACCTCTCTGCTTTTTTCCACCCTCCCTTTACCAGGGAACTCATTACATAACCACTGAACCTATTAGAAGGAGCACGGATACCGCTACTGTACAAGGAGATTACACCATTCATGTGCCGAAAGCAGGACTCAAACCCAGGCCCCCAGCACTGTAACGCAACCACTTAACCTCTAGGCCACTGCAGTTAGCTGGTATTTGATGGAGCGGGGGGCCAGATGTTCTATCCTCCTTGGCTTCAGTGAACATGTTTCACAATGTAAACGGGTATGCTCACAGGGGCATGCTGGAGAAAGATATATACGCCCAAAAGCAACTCTTAGAAGCACAGCCTCCAGTGGTTCAACTGGTAAGTGCTTGGTCTTGGAATGCTGGTGACCTGAGTTCTAATCCTATCTCCAGGGGATTTTTTTTAATTGTTTTTACTGAAAATGGGTATGCATTGCCCTGCGCGATCAGCCAACAGCTAATGCCCCTTCAATGTATGCATTCCCACTAACAGTTGTGCCTTTGTTTTGTGCACTCTGGCTTTGGTAACACCCATACAAAAGCTTATCTTTCTGGCCCCAACTGACTAGAAAAAAAACGGGGGGAAAAGGTGTAATCTACGGGTCATGATTGATACACTAATTGCACTAGGACTCAAACAGGACACCTTCTCGAGGTGCTGGGAAGTGACCACCGCCCCCTGCATAGCAAGCAAACCTGTATCAGCATCTCACTAGCAACTGACTGTGTCGCCAGCAGGCTACACATAGGAGGCTGCAGTAGGTGCATTAACCCATTGCGCTGTCGACCCTCCTTCCTCTAAGAGCAGGAAACTGAATTTCCATGTTGCCTTCCTTTGGCACATTAGATCTATCTTTCACCCCAATTCAGAGGATGTTTTGTTTCACGGGGAGATGATAATCATTGTCAGGTGTGAGCCACTAATAGCTAAACAGGTCAGTTAAATCTTTGACTTTATCATTGGGGTGTATTGATATGCGCAGGGCAGTCTTCTGTCCCCTGCTACTGTATGCTTTGTTATTGCTGCTTATACATGATTTTTTTTTTTTAAACTTCTTTTTATTCATTTAACGTGGCAGCAAAAAAAGACAGGCGAACATCGCCAGGCAGGTACAATGCAAGTACAATAAATATACAGTGCAGGTAAACAGGAGTTACATCGGAGATGAACACAGCCATTGGGCACTTTTATAACATAAACAACAAAAAGTCCGGAAGCTATGGTGGGGGCGAGAGCTCGGGTCGGTGGGGAGAGGTGGCTAGCGGAGATGTGGCCGGTGTCATATTCAGATCTGACATATAAGATCGGAATCTGAGCCAGATATTCCTGGGCCTAGAGTGGGTAGGTTGTAGGTGAGACCAGGCTTCCTCCGAGTCCGAGGCCCACGTGACCGCTCTTAGCCATTGGGCGTGCGTGGGAGGCAAGGGGCGAAGCCAACACAGTAGGATGGATCGAACAGCAAGAAGCATGCAGAGGCGCGCTAGTTTTTTGGAGTTCCGGGAGAGGCCCGGGAGGTCGTGAAAGAGGCATACCACTGGGGAGGGACTGATGGGGTGGTCGAGCATAGCCGACACCGTCGAGCAGACTGCCTCCCAAAACTGTGAAAGGGGTGGGCAGGACCAAATCATATGAATGTAATCAGCCGCATCAAGGCCGCACCTAGGGCAGCTAGAGGGGTGGTCACTGGACATGCGGTGCAATCTGATCGGGGTGTAGTGGAACCTATGTAGGATTTTAAACTGTATCAGTTTAAAGCGGGAGTTGAAAGTCACCCGGTGTATGCGATCACACAAGTGCGCCCAGCGCTCGCTTATTCATGATTTTTAAATGTAAACACTCAGCTCTAAAAAGTGAAAGATTTGAAAGACTCTTGATGTAGCAAGCCTGTCCCATTCTTGCCCTGGGGGTGAGAGGGCTACTTTCTGCCTTCAACTTCCTCAATTTTGGAGTGGCTGGCTCCACAGCTGAACACCAGGGCCTAAACCTGGAGGGAAACGGGCAGAGGTCTGCGCCCTGCGTCCTCCACGCGTCCCTAACGCTCCCAAACGCGACCACAGCCCTTACGGGCACAGCCCTATGTCCTATGCAGCCCCTCTGGTGCAGCCACCCACACAGCTTAGGGTTAGGATCTGTGCTCTTCCACATCGACCTGGCCACCTAGGCCCCAGAAAGTGTCACAGCCTGCTTTGTAAACCTTAGTGACGGTGGCCTAGGTGAAGATGATCTTGCCGGAATAATGATGCCTTTTTCCTCCCAGAAGCCACCGGGGAGCATAGTAAAATGAAGGGGTGTGCCTGCTCAGCTGCCCTCTGTTTACCCTCTCTCTAAGTGACATTAGTTCTGGGCTCTCCAGGCAAATGTATCCATTCAGGAGAGAGCTAGGAATAGGACGTCTGTTTCTGCAGGCACAGTGGGGAAGACTCAGAGAGCTGCATGCCTGAGACATCTTTCCTTGTCCCACGCTCATTGTTGGGTTCCCTAACTTCTAACTCTCTGCCAGGCTCTGTGCCCTGTGTCTTTTACTGCCAACCTCCCTGACCCCTCGCCTTCCACCTACTTGCCACTCTATGATGCCTTTTTTGCTCTCTTATATGGCCCTTTGAAAAGGAATGCAGGCCAAGCCAAGCCTCATGAAGGAAATCTACCAACAAAAGATGCATTCCTCACTTTTGGGAGGTGCTGTGAGACGAGTAAGAAGGGCTGAAGGGGTGATTGGGTTGTTGAGTTTGCACCCCCAGGGCAAAGAGTGGGAAAGGCTCGCTACAGCAAGCGTCTTTCAAATATTTCACTTTTTAGGGCAGAGTGTTTACATTTAATAATCATGAACAAGCAGCAATAACAAAGTATACAGTAACAGACAACAGATGACTGCCCTGCGCATATCAATATATCCCAATGACAAAGTCAAAGCTTTAACTGATCTGCTTAGCTATTAGTGGCTCACACCTCCCAATGATTATCATCTCTGCGTGAAACAAAACAGCTTCTGAATTGGGGTGAAAGATAGATCTAATGTGCCAAAGGAAGTCAACATAGAAATTCAGTTTCCTGATCTCAGAGAAAGGAGCATCGACAGCCCAATGGGTTAATGCACCTACTGCAGCCTCCGATGTGTAGCCTGCAGGAGACACATTCAGTTGCTGGGGAGATGCTGATATCGGTTTGCTTGCTATGCAGGGGTTTGTGGTCACCTCACAGCACCTCGAGAAGGTTTCCTGTTTGAGTCCCAGTGGAATTATCTTCAAAAACATGACCAGTAGATTACACGTTTTCCCCTCGTTTTTTCCAGTCTGTTGAGGCCAGAGAGACGAGCTTTTGTATGGGTGTGTTACCAAGGGCAGAGTGCAGAAAACAAAGGCACAAGTGTTAGTAGGAATGCCTGTAATGAAGGGGAATTAGCTGTTGGCTGATTGCACAGGGTAATGCATACCCATTTTCAATAACAAAACATTTTTTTTAAAAATAATATGAACAGGAGATTCGGGACATTGGATTAGAACTCAGGTCTCCAGCATTCCAAGACCAAACACTTACCACTTGAGCCGCTGGTGGCTGTGCCTCTGAGAGTAGCTTTTGGGCTTATACATCTTTCTTCTGCATGCCCCTGTGAGCATACCCAATCGCATTGTGAAACATGCTTACTGAAGCCAACTAGGATGGAACATCTGAGCCCCCCTTCCCCCTCCCCTCCTCTCCCCTGCCCCCCCCCACCGCTCCAGCAAATACCAGCTGACTGCAGTGGCCTAGACGTTAAGTGCTTGTGTTACAGCACTGGGGGCCTGGGTTTGAGTCTTGCTTTCAGCACATAAATGGAATAGTTGGGTAATCGCCTTGTATAGTTGCCTTACCCCCACTCCTTCTAAAAGGTTCAGTGGTTATCAAAAGAGTTCCCTGGTAAAGGGAGGGTTACAGAGAGGCAGGACTGTGGAAGTGAGGAAGTGCAGGGTAAAGGAGGCAGAGGTGGGGCAGGCTAAAGGGGGAGGTAGGACCAGATGAATGGGTGTCTGTGGAGAGGAGGAGTGGCGAGGTGAGTGGGGGTAGGTCTAGAGGGGCATGGCATAGGTGCCCTGGTAAAGTGAAGGTGGAAGGAAGAAAGCAGAGAGGCAGGACTGTGGAGGAGAGGAGGTGGGGCAGGCTAAAGGGGGAGGTAGGGCTGGATGAAACAAAAATGTCCATTCCACCCTGCACTGGGAACCCTTTTTCCCTCCTCACCACATTAGGACCCTCTTTTACACAACCCACCATCTACAACAACTCAGGGCCTTCTTCCCCCATGGAACCATCCCCAGAGCCGACTTATTCCCTGCCCCACTTTATCCCACATCCCCCTGCCCCTCTCGACCTACCCCACTCAACCAGCACCTCCTCCTCTCCACAGAGACCCATTCATCCAGCCCTACCTCCCTCTTTAGCCTGCCCCGCCTCCTCCTGTACTTCCTCCCCTCCACAGTCCCACCTCTCTGCTTTTTTCCACCCTCCCTTTACCAGGGAACTCATTACATAACCACTGAACCTATTAGAAGGAGCACGGATACCGCTACTGTACAAGGAGATTACACCATTCATGTGCCGAAAGCAGGACTCAAACCCAGGCCCCCAGCACTGTAACGCAACCACTTAACCTCTAGGCCACTGCAGTTAGCTGGTATTTGATGGAGCGGGGGGCCAGATGTTCTATCCTCCTTGGCTTCAGTGAACATGTTTCACAATGTAAACGGGTATGCTCACAGGGGCATGCTGGAGAAAGATATATACGCCCAAAAGCAACTCTTAGAAGCACAGCCTCCAGTGGCTCAACTGGTAAGTGCTTGGTCTTGGAATGCTGGTGACCTGAGTTCTAATCCTATCTCCAGGGGATTTTTTTTAATTGTTTTTACTGAAAATGGGTATGCATTGCCCTGCGCGATCAGCCAACAGCTAATGCCCCTTCAATGTATGCATTCCCACTAACAGTTGTGCCTTTGTTTTGTGCACTCTGGCTTTGGTAACACCCATACAAAAGCTTATCTTTCTGGCCCCAACTGACTAGAAAAAAAACGGGGGGAAAAGGTGTAATCTACGGGTCATGATTGATACACTAATTGCACTAGGACTCAAACAGGACACCTTCTCGAGGTGCTGGGAAGTGACCACCGCCCCCTGCATAGCAAGCAAACCTGTATCAGCATCTCACTAGCAACTGACTGTGTCGCCAGCAGGCTACACATAGGAGGCTGCAGTAGGTGCATTAACCCATTGCGCTGTCGACCCTCCTTCCTCTAAGAGCAGGAAACTGAATTTCCATGTTGCCTTCCTTTGGCACATTAGATCTATCTTTCACCCCAATTCAGAGGATGTTTTGTTTCACGGGGAGATGATAATCATTGTCAGGTGTGAGCCACTAATAGCTAAACAGGTCAGTTAAATCTTTGACTTTATCATTGGGGTGTATTGATATGCGCAGGGCAGTCTTCTGTCCCCTGCTACTGTATGCTTTGTTATTGCTGCTTATACATGATTTTTTTTTTTTAAACTTCTTTTTATTCATTTAACGTGGCAGCAAAAAAAGACAGGCGAACATCGCCAGGCAGGTACAATGCAAGTACAATAAATATACAGTGCAGGTAAACAGGAGTTACATCGGAGATGAACACAGCCATTGGGCACTTTTATAACATAAACAACAAAAAGTCCGGAAGCTATGGTGGGGGCGAGAGCTCGGGTCGGTGGGGAGAGGTGGCTAGCGGAGATGTGGCCGGTGTCATATTCAGATCTGACATATAAGATCGGAATCTGAGCCAGATATTCCTGGGCCTAGAGTGGGTAGGTTGTAGGTGAGACCAGGCTTCCTCCGAGTCCGAGGCCCACGTGACCGCTCTTAGCCATTGGGCGTGCGTGGGAGGCAAGGGGCGAAGCCAACACAGTAGGATGGATCGAACAGCAAGAAGCATGCAGAGGCGCGCTAGTTTTTTGGAGTTCCGGGAGAGGCCCGGGAGGTCGTGAAAGAGGCATACCACTGGGGAGGGACTGATGGGGTGGTCGAGCATAGCCGACACCGTCGAGCAGACTGCCTCCCAAAACTGTGAAAGGGGTGGGCAGGACCAAATCATATGAATGTAATCAGCCGCATCAAGGCCGCACCTAGGGCAGCTAGAGGGGTGGTCACTGGACATGCGGTGCAATCTGATCGGGGTGTAGTGGAACCTATGTAGGATTTTAAACTGTATCAGTTTAAAGCGGGAGTTGAAAGTCACCCGGTGTATGCGATCACACAAGTGCGCCCAGCGCTCGCTTATTCATGATTTTTAAATGTAAACACTCAGCTCTAAAAAGTGAAAGATTTGAAAGACTCTTGATGTAGCAAGCCTGTCCCATTCTTGCCCTGGGGGTGAGAGGGCTACTTTCTGCCTTCAACTTCCTCAATTTTGGAGTGGCTGGCTCCACAGCTGAACACCAGGGCCTAAACCTGGAGGGAAACGGGCAGAGGTCTGCGCCCTGCGTCCTCCACGCGTCCCTAACGCTCCCAAACGCGACCACAGCCCTTACGGGCACAGCCCTATGTCCTATGCAGCCCCTCTGGTGCAGCCACCCACACAGCTTAGGGTTAGGATCTGTGCTCTTCCACATCGACCTGGCCACCTAGGCCCCAGAAAGTGTCACAGCCTGCTTTGTAAACCTTAGTGACGGTGGCCTAGGTGAAGATGATCTTGCCGGAATAATGATGCCTTTTTCCTCCCAGAAGCCACCGGGGAGCATAGTAAAATGAAGGGGTGTGCCTGCTCAGCTGCCCTCTGTTTACCCTCTCTCTAAGTGACATTAGTTCTGGGCTCTCCAGGCAAATGTATCCATTCAGGAGAGAGCTAGGAATAGGACGTCTGTTTCTGCAGGCACAGTGGGGAAGACTCAGAGAGCTGCATGCCTGAGACATCTTTCCTTGTCCCACGCTCATTGTTGGGTTCCCTAACTTCTAACTCTCTGCCAGGCTCTGTGCCCTGTGTCTTTTACTGCCAACCTCCCTGACCCCTCGCCTTCCACCTACTTGCCACTCTATGATGCCTTTTTTGCTCTCTTATATGGCCCTTTGAAAAGGAATGCAGGCCAAGCCAAGCCTCATGAAGGAAATCTACCAACAAAAGATGCATTCCTCACTTTTGGGAGGTGCTGTGAGACGAGTAAGAAGGGCTGAAGGGGTGATTGGGTTGTTGAGTTTGCACCCCCAGGGCAAAGAGTGGGAAAGGCTCGCTACAGCAAGCGTCTTTCAAATATTTCACTTTTTAGGGCAGAGTGTTTACATTTAATAATCATGAACAAGCAGCAATAACAAAGTATACAGTAACAGACGACAGATGACTGCCCTGCGCATATCAATATATCCCAATGACAAAGTCAAAGCTTTAACTGATCTGCTTAGCTATTAGTGGCTCACACCTCCCAATGATTATCATCTCTGCGTGAAACAAAACAGCTTCTGAATTGGGGTGAAAGATAGATCTAATGTGCCAAAGGAAGTCAACATAGAAATTCAGTTTCCTGATCTCAGAGAAAGGAGCATCGACAGCCCAATGGGTTAATGCACCTACTGCAGCCTCCGATGTGTAGCCTGCAGGAGACACATTCAGTTGCTGGGGAGATGCTGATATCGGTTTGCTTGCTATGCAGGGGTTTGTGGTCACCTCACAGCACCTCGAGAAGGTTTCCTGTTTGAGTCCCAGTGGAATTATCTTCAAAAACATGACCAGTAGATTACACGTTTTCCCCTCGTTTTTTCCAGTCTGTTGAGGCCAGAGAGACGAGCTTTTGTATGGGTGTGTTACCAAGGGCAGAGTGCAGAAAACAAAGGCACAAGTGTTAGTAGGAATGCCTGTAATGAAGGGGAATTAGCTGTTGGCTGATTGCACAGGGTAATGCATACCCATTTTCAATAACAAAACATTTTTTTTAAAAATAATATGAACAGGAGATTCGGGACATTGGATTAGAACTCAGGTCTCCAGCATTCCAAGACCAAACACTTACCACTTGAGCCGCTGGTGGCTGTGCCTCTGAGAGTAGCTTTTGGGCTTATACATCTTTCTTCTGCATGCCCCTGTGAGCATACCCAATCGCATTGTGAAACATGCTTACTGAAGCCAACTAGGATGGAACATCTGAGCCCCCCTTCCCCCTCCCCTCCTCTCCCCTGCCCCCCCCCCCACCGCTCCAGCAAATACCAGCTGACTGCAGTGGCCTAGACGTTAAGTGCTTGTGTTACAGCACTGGGGGCCTGGGTTTGAGTCTTGCTTTCAGCACATAAATGGAATAGTTGGGTAATCGCCTTGTATAGTTGCCTTACCCCCACTCCTTCTAAAAGGTTCAGTGGTTATCAAAAGAGTTCCCTGGTAAAGGGAGGGTTACAGAGAGGCAGGACTGTGGAAGTGAGGAAGTGCAGGGTAAAGGAGGCAGAGGTGGGGCAGGCTAAAGGGGGAGGTAGGACCAGATGAATGGGTGTCTGTGGAGAGGAGGAGTGGCGAGGTGAGTGGGGGTAGGTCTAGAGGGGCATGGCATAGGTGCCCTGGTAAAGTGAAGGTGGAAGGAAGAAAGCATAGAGGCAGGACTGTGGAGGAGAGGAGGTGGGGCAGGCTAAAGGGGGAGGTAGGGCTGGATGAAACAAAAATGTCCATTCCACCCTCCACTGGGAACCCTTTTTCCCTCCTCACCACATTAGGACCCTCTTTTACACAACCCACCATCCACAACAACTCAGGGCCTTCTTCCCCCATGGAACCATCCCCAGAGCCGACTTATTCCCTGCCCCACTTTATCCCACATCCCCCTGCCCCTCTCGACCTACCCCACTCAACCAGCACCTCCTCCTCTCCACAGAGACCCATTCATCCAGCCCTACCTCCCTCTTTAGCCTGCCCCGCCTCCTCCTGTACTTCCTCCCCTCCACAGTCCCACTTCTCTGCTTTTTTCCACCCTCCCTTTACCAGGGAACTCATTACATAACCACTGAACCTATTAGAAGGAGCACGGATACCGCTACTGTACAAGGAGATTACACCATTCATGTGCCGAAAGCAGGACTCAAACCCAGGCCCCCAGCACTGTAACGCAACCACTTAACCTCTAGGCCACTGCAGTTAGCTGGTATTTGATGGAGCGGGGGGCCAGATGTTCTATCCTCCTTGGCTTCAGTGAACATGTTTCACAATGTAAACGGGTATGCTCACAGGGGCATGCTGGAGAAAGATATATACGCCCAAAAGCAACTCTTAGAAGCACAGCCTCCAGTGGCTCAACTGGTAAGTGCTTGGTCTTGGAATGCTGGTGACCTGAGTTCTAATCCTATCTCCAGGGGATTTTTTTTAATTGTTTTTACTGAAAATGGGTATGCATTGCCCTGCGCGATCAGCCAACAGCTAATGCCCCTTCAATGTATGCATTCCCACTAACAGTTGTGCCTTTGTTTTGTGCACTCTGGCTTTGGTAACACCCATACAAAAGCTTATCTTTCTGGCCCCAACTGACTAGAAAAAAAACGGGGGGAAAAGGTGTAATCTACGGGTCATGATTGATACACTAATTGCACTAGGACTCAAACAGGACACCTTCTCGAGGTGCTGGGAAGTGACCACCGCCCCCTGCATAGCAAGCAAACCTGTATCAGCATCTCACTAGCAACTGACTGTGTCGCCAGCAGGCTACACATAGGAGGCTGCAGTAGGTGCATTAACCCATTGCGCTGTCGACCCTCCTTCCTCTAAGAGCAGGAAACTGAATTTCCATGTTGCCTTCCTTTGGCACATTAGATCTATCTTTCACCCCAATTCAGAGGATGTTTTGTTTCACGGGGAGATGATAATCATTGTCAGGTGTGAGCCACTAATAGCTAAACAGGTCAGTTAAATCTTTGACTTTATCATTGGGGTGTATTGATATGCGCAGGGCAGTCTTCTGTCCCCTGCTACTGTATGCTTTGTTATTGCTGCTTATACATGATTTTTTTTTTTTAAACTTCTTTTTATTCATTTAACGTGGCAGCAAAAAAAGACAGGCGAACATCGCCAGGCAGGTACAATGCAAGTACAATAAATATACAGTGCAGGTAAACAGGAGTTACATCGGAGATGAACACAGCCATTGGGCACTTTTATAACATAAACAACAAAAAGTCCGGAAGCTATGGTGGGGGCGAGAGCTCGGGTCGGTGGGGAGAGGTGGCTAGCGGAGATGTGGCCGGTGTCATATTCAGATCTGACATATAAGATCGGAATCTGAGCCAGATATTCCTGGGCCTAGAGTGGGTAGGTTGTAGGTGAGACCAGGCTTCCTCCGAGTCCGAGGCCCACGTGACCGCTCTTAGCCATTGGGCGTGCGTGGGAGGCAAGGGGCGAAGCCAACACAGTAGGATGGATCGAACAGCAAGAAGCATGCAGAGGCCCGCTAGTTTTTTGGAGTTCCGGGAGAGGCCCGGGAGGTCGTGAAAGAGGCATACCACTGGGGAGGGACTGATGGGGTGGTCGAGCATAGCCGACACCGTCGAGCAGACTGCCTCCCAAAACTGTGAAAGGGGGGGGCAGGACCAAATCATATGAATGTAATCAGCCGCATCAAGGCCGCACCTAGGGCAGCTAGAGGGGTGGTCACTGGACATGCGGTGCAATCTGATCGGGGTGTAGTGGAACCTATGTAGGATTTTAAACTGTATCAGTTTAAAGCGGGAGTTGAAAGTCACCCGGTGTATGCGATCACACAAGTGCGCCCAGCGCTCGCTTATTCATGATTTTTAAATGTAAACACTCAGCTCTAAAAAGTGAAAGATTTGAAAGACTCTTGATGTAGCAAGCCTGTCCCATTCTTGCCCTGGGGGTGAGAGGGCTGCTTTCTGCCTTCAACTTCCTCAATTTTGGAGAGGCTGGCTCCACAGCTGAACACCAGGGCCTAAACCTGGAGGGAAACGGGCAGAGGTCTGCGCCCTGCGTCCTCCACGCGTCCCTAACGCTCCCAAACGCGACCACAGCCCTTACGGGCACAGCCCTATGTCCTATGCAGCCCCTCTGGTGCAGCCACCCACACAGCTTAGGGTTAGGATCTGTGCTCTTCCACATCGACCTGGCCACCTAGGCCCCAGAAAGTGTCACAGCCTGCTTTGTAAACCTTAGTGACGGTGGCCTAGGTGAAGATGATCTTGCCGGAATAATGATGCCTTTTTCCTCCCAGAAGCCACCGGGGAGCATAGTAAAATGAAGGGGTGTGCCTGCTCAGCTGCCCTCTGTTTACCCTCTCTCTAAGTGACATTAGTTCTGGGCTCTCCAGGCAAATGTATCCATTCAGGAGAGAGCTAGGAATAGGACGTCTGTTTCTGCAGGCACAGTGGGGAAGACTCAGAGAGCTGCATGCCTGAGACATCTTTCCTTGTCCCACGCTCATTGTTGGGTTCCCTAACTTCTAACTCTCTGCCAGGCTCTGTGCCCTGTGTCTTTTACTGCCAACCTCCCTGACCCCTCGCCTTCCACCTACTTGCCACTCTATGATGCCTTTTTTGCTCTCTTATATGGCCCTTTGAAAAGGAATGCAGGCCAAGCCAAGCCTCATGAAGGAAATCTACCAACAAAAGATGCATTCCTCACTTTTGGGAGGTGCTGTGAGACGAGTAAGAAGGGCTGAAGGGGTGATTGGGTTGTTGAGTTTGCACCCCCAGGGCAAAGAGTGGGAAAGGCTCGCTACAGCAAGCGTCTTTCAAATATTTCACTTTTTAGGGCAGAGTGTTTACATTTAATAATCATGAACAAGCAGCAATAACAAAGTATACAGTAACAGACGACAGATGACTGCCCTGCGCATATCAATATATCCCAATGACAAAGTCAAAGCTTTAACTGATCTGCTTAGCTATTAGTGGCTCACACCTCCCAATGATTATCATCTCTGCGTGAAACAAAACAGCTTCTGAATTGGGGTGAAAGATAGATCTAATGTGCCAAAGGAAGTCAACATAGAAATTCAGTTTCCTGATCTCAGAGAAAGGAGCATCGACAGCCCAATGGGTTAATGCACCTGCTGCAGCCTCCGATGTGTAGCCTGCAGGAGACACATTCAGTTGCTGGGGAGATGCTGATATCGGTTTGCTTGCTATGCAGGGGTTTGTGGTCACCTCACAGCACCTCGAGAAGGTTTCCTGTTTGAGTCCCAGTGGAATTATCTTCAAAAACATGACCAGTAGATTACACGTTTTCCCCTAGTTTTTTCCAGTCTGTTGAGGCCAGAGAGACGAGCTTTTGTATGGGTGTGTTACCAAGGGCAGGGTGCAGAAAACAAAGGCACAAGTGTTAGTAGGAATGCCTGTAATGAAGGGGAATTAGCTGTTGGCTGATTGCACAGGGTAATGCATACCCATTTTCAATAACAAAACATTTTTTAAAAAAATAATATGAACAGGAGATTCGGGACATTGGATTAGAACTCAGGTCTCCAGCATTCCAAGACCAAACACTTACCACTTGAGCCACTGGTGGTTGTGCCTCTGAAAGTAGCTTTTGGGCTTATACATCTTTCTTCTGCATGCCCCTGTGAGCATACCCAATCGCATTGTGAAACATGCTCACTGAAGCCAACTAGGATAGTACATCTGAGCCCCCCTTCTCCCTCACCTCCTCTCCCCTGTCCCCCCCCCCCCCACCGCTCCAGCAAATACCAGCTGACTGCAGTGGCCTAGACGTTAAGTGCTTGTGTTACAGCACTGGGGGCCTGGGTTCGAGTCTTGCTTTCAGCACATAAATGGAATAGTTGGGTAATCGCCTTGTATAGTTGCCTTACCCCCACTCCTTCTAAAAGGTTCAGTGGTTATCAAAAGAGTTCCCTGGTAAAGGGAGGGTTACAGAGAGGCAGGACTGTGGAAGTGAGGAAGTGCAGGGTAAAGGAGGCAGAGGTGGGGCAGGCTAAAGGGGGAGGTAGGACCAGATGAATGGGTGTCTGTGGAGAGGAGGAGTGGCGCGGTGAGTGGGGGTAGGTCTAGAGGGGCATGGCATAGGTGCCCTGGTAAAGTGAAGGTGGAAGGAAGAAAGCAGAGAGGCAGGACTGTGGAGGAGAGGAGGTGGGGCAGGCTAAAGGGGGAGGTAGGGCTGGATGAAACAAAAATGTCCATTCCACCCTCCACTGGGAACCCTTTTTCCCTCCTCACCTCATTAGGACCCTCTTTTACACAAGCCACCGTCCACAACAACTCAGGGCCTTCTTCCCCCATGGAACCATCCCCAGAGCCGACTTATTCCCTGCCCCACTTTATCCCACATCCCCCTGCCCCTCTCGACCTACCCCACTCAACCAGCACCTCCTCCTCTCCAGAGAGACCCATTCATCCAGCCCTACCTCCCTCTTTAGCCTGCCCCGCCTCCTCCTGTACTTCCTCCCCTCCACAGTCCCACCTCTCTGCTTTTTTCCACCCTCCCTTTACCAGGGAACTCATTACATAACCACTGAACCTATTAGAAGGAGCACGGATACCGCTACTGTACAAGGAGATTACACCATTCATGTGCCGAAAGCAGGACTCAAACCCAGGCCCCCAGCACTGTAACGCAACCACTTAACCTCTAGGCCACTGCAGTTAGCTGGTATTTGATGGAGCGGGGGGCCAGATGTTCTATCCTCCTTGGCTTCAGTGAACATGTTTCACAATGTAAACGGGTATGCTCACAGGGGCATGCTGGAGAAAGATATATACGCCCAAAAGCAACTCTTAGAAGCACAGCCTCCAGTGGCTCAACTGGTAAGTGCTTGGTCTTGGAATGCTGGTGACCTGAGTTCTAATCCTATCTCCAGGGGATTGTTTTTACTGAAAATGGGTATGCATTGCCCTGCGCGATCAGCCAACAGCTAATGCCCCTTCAATGTATGCATTCCCACTAACAGTTGTGCCTTTGTTTTGTGCACTCTGACTTTGGTAACACCCATACAAAAGCTTATCTTTCTGGCCCCAACTGACTAGAAAAAAAACGGGGGGAAAAGGTGTAATCTACGGGTCATGATTGATACACTAATTGCACTAGGACTCAAACAGGACACCTTCTCGAGGTGCTGGGAAGTGACCACCGCCCCCTGCATAGCAAGCAAACCTGTATCAGCATCTCACTAGCAACTGACTGTGTCGCCAGCAGGCTACACATAGGAGGCTGCAGTAGGTGCATTAACCCATTGCGCTGTCGACCCTCCTTCCTCTAAGAGCAGGAAACTGAATTTCCATGTTGCCTTCCTTTGGCACATTAGATCTATCTTTCACCCCAATTCAGAGGATGTTTTGTTTCACAGGGAGATGATAATCATTGTCAGGTGTGAGCCACTAATAGCTAAACAGGTCAGTTAAATCTTTGACTTTATCATTGGGGTGTATTGATATGCGCAGGGCAGTCTTCTGTCCCCTGCTACTGTATGCTTTGTTATTGCTGCTTATACATGATTTTTTTTTTTTAAACTTCTTTTTATTCATTTAACGTGGCAGCAAAAAAAGACAGGCGAACATCGCCAGGCAGGTACAATGCAAGTACAATAAATATACAGTGCAGGTAAACAGGAGTTACATCGGAGATGAACACAGCCATTGGGCACTTTTATAACATAAACAACAAAAAGTCCGGAAGCTATGGTGGGGGCGAGAGCTCGGGTCGGTGGGGAGAGGTGGCTAGCGGAGATGTGGCCGGTGTCATATTCAGATCTGACATATAAGATCGGAATCTGAGCCAGATATTCCTGGGCCTAGAGTGGGTAGGTTGTAGGTGAGACCAGGCTTCCTCCGAGTCCGAAGCCCACGTGACCGCTCTTAGCCATTGGGCGTGCGTGGGAGGCAAGGGGCGAAGCCAACACAGTAGGATGGATCGAACAGCAAGAAGCATGCAGAGGCCCGCTAGTTTTTTGGAGTTCCGGGAGAGGCCCGGGAGGTCGTGAAAGAGGCATACCACTGGGGAGGGACTGATGGGGTGGTCGAGCATAGCCGACACCGTCGAGCAGACTGCCTCCCAAAACTGTGAAAGGGGGGGCAGGACCAAATCATATGAATGTAATCAGCCGCATCAAGGCCGCACCTAGGGCTGCTAGAGGGGTGGTCACTGGACATGCGGTGCAATCTGATCGGGGTGTAGTGGAACCTATGTAGGATTTTAAACTGTATCAGTTTAAAGCGGGAGTTGAAAGTCACCCGGTGTATGCGATCACACAAGTGCGCCCAGCGCTCGCTTATTCATGATTTTTAAATGTAAACACTCAGCTCTAAAAAGTGAAAGATTTGAAAGACTCTTGATGTAGCAAGCCTGTCCCATTCTTGCCCTGGGGGTGAGAGGGCTGCTTTCTGCCTTCAACTTCCTCAATTTTGGAGTGGCTGGCTCCACAGCTGAACACCAGGGCCTAAACCTGGAGGGAAACGGGCAGAGGTCTGCGCCCTGCGTCCTCCACGCGTCCCTAACGCTCCCAAACGCGACCACAGCCCTTACGGGCACAGCCCTATGTCCTATGCAGCCCCTCTGGTGCAGCCACCCACACAGCTTAGGGTTAGGATCTGTGCTCTTCCACATCGACCTGGCCACCTAAGCCCCAGAAAGTGTCACAGCCTGCTTTGTAAACCTTAGTGACGGTGGCCTAGGTGAAGATGATCTTGCCGGAATAATGATGCCTTTTTCCTCCCAGAAGCCACCGGGGAGCATAGTAAAATGAAGGGGTGTGCCTGCTCAGCTGCCCTCTGTTTACCCTCTCTCTAAGTGACATTAGTTCTGGGCTCTCCAGGCAAATGTATCCATTCAGGAGAGAGCTAGGAATAGGACGTCTGTTTCTGCAGGCACAGTGGGGAAGACTCAGAGAGCTGCATGCCTGAGACATCTTTCCTTGTCCCACGCTCATTGTTGGGTTCCCTAACTTCTAACTCTCTGCCAGGCTCTGTGCCCTGTGTCTTTTACTGCCAACCTCCCTGACCCCTCGCCTTCCACCTACTTGCCACTCTATGATGCCTTTTTTGCTCTCTTATATGGCCCTTTGAAAATGAATGCAGGCCAAGCCAAGCCTCATGAAGGAAATCTACCAACAAAAGATGCATTCCTCACTTTTGGGAGGTGCTGTGAGACGAGTAAGAAGGGCTGAAGGGGTGATTGGGTTGTTGAGTTTGCACCCCCAGGGCAAAGAGTGGGAAAGGCTCGCTACAGCAAGCGTCTTTCAAATATTTCACTTTTTAGGGCAGAGTGTTTACATTTAATAATCATGAACAAGCAGCAATAACAAAGTATACAGTAACAGACGACAGATGACTGCCCTGCGCATATCAATATATCCCAATGACAAAGTCAAAGCTTTAACTGATCTGCTTAGCTATTAGTGGCTCACACCTCCCAATGATTATCCTCTCTGCGTGAAACAAAACAGCTTCTGAATTGGGGTGAAAGATAGATCTAATGTGCCAAAGGAAGTCAACATAGAAATTCAGTTTCCTGATCTCAGAGAAAGGAGCATCGACAGCCCAATGGGTTAATGCACCTACTGCAGCCTCCGATGTGTAGCCTGCAGGAGACACATTCAGTTGCTGGGGAGATGCTGATATCGGTTTGCTTGCTATGCAGGGGTTTGTGGTCACCTCACAGCACCTCGAGAAGGTTTCCTGTTTGAGTCCCAGTGGAATTATCTTCAAAAACATGACCAGTAGATTACACGTTTTCCCCTCGTTTTTTCCAGTCTGTTGAGGCCAGACAGACGAGCTTTTGTATGGGTGTGTTACCAAGGGCAGAGTGCAGAAAACAAAGGCACAAGTGTTAGTAGGAATGCCTGTAATGAAGGGGAATTAGCTGTTGGCTGATTGCACAGGGTAATGCATACCCATTTTCAATAACAAAACATTTTTTTAAAAAATAATATGAACAGGAGATTCGGGACATTGGATTAGAACTCAGGTCTCCAGCATTCCAAGACCAAACACTTACCACTTGAGCCGCTGGTGGCTGTGCCTCTGAGAGTAGCTTTTGGGCTTATACATCTTTCGTCTGCATGCCCCTGTGAGCATACCCAATCGCATTGTGAAACATGCTTACTGAAGCCAACTAGGATGGAACATCTGAGCCCCCCTTCCCCCTCCCCTCCTCTCCCCTGCCCCCCCCCCACCGCTCCAGCAAATACCAGCTGACTGCAGTGGCCTAGACGTTAAGTGCTTGTGTTACAGCACTGGGGGCCTGGGTTTGAGTCTTGCTTTCAGCACATAAATGGAATGGTTGGGTAATTGCCTTGTATAGTTGCCTTACCCCCACTCCTTCTAAAAGGTTCAGTGGTTATCAAAAGAGTTCCCTGGTAAAGGGAGGGTTACAGAGAGGCAGGACTGTGGAAGTGAGGAAGTGCAGGGTAAAGGAGGCAGAGGTGGGGCAGGCTAAAGGGGGAGGTAGGACCAGATGAATGGGTGTCTGTGGAGAGGAGGAGTGGCGAGGTGAGTGGGGGTAGGTCTAGAGGGGCATGGCATAGGTGCCCTGGTAAAGTGAAGGTGGAAGGAAGAAAGCAGAGAGGCAGGACTGTGGAGGAGAGGAGGTGGGGCAGGCTAAAGGGGGAGGTAGGGCTGGATGAAACAAAAATGTCCATTCCACCCTCCACTGGGAACCCTTTTTCCCTCCTCACCACATTAGGACCCTCTTTTACACAACCCACCATCCACAACAACTCAGGGCCTTCTTCCCCCATGGAACCATCCCCAGAGCCGACTTATTCCCTGCCCCACTTTATCTCACATCCCCCTGCCCCTCTCGACCTACCCCACTCAACCAGCACCTCCTCCTCTCCACAGAGACCCATTCATCCAGCCCTACCTCCCTCTTTAGCCTGCCCCGCCTCCTCCTGTACTTCCTCCCCTCCACAATCCCACCTCTCTGCTTTTTTCCACCCTCCCTTTACCAGGGAACTCATTACATAACCACTGAACCTATTAGAAGGAGCACGGATACCGCTACTGTACAAGGAGATTACACCATTCATGTGCCGAAAGCAGGACTCAAACCCAGGCCCCCAGCACTGTAACGCAACCACTTAACCTCTAGGCCACTGCAGTTAGCTGGTATTTGATGGAGCGGGGGGCCAGATGTTCTATCCTCCTTGGCTTCAGTGAACATGTTTCACAATGTAAACGGGTATGCTCACAGGGGCATGCTGGAGAAAGATATATACGCCCAAAAGCAACTCTTAGAAGCACAGCCTCCAGTGGCTCAACTGGTAAGTGCTTGGTCTTGGAATGCTGGTGACCTGAGTTCTAATCCTATCTCCAGGGGATTTTTTTTAATTGTTTTTACTGAAAATGGGTATGCATTGCCCTGCGCGATCAGCCAACAGCTAATGCCCCTTCAATGTATGCATTCCCACTAACAGTTGTTCCTTTGTTTTGTGCACTCTGGCTTTGGTAACACCCATACAAAAGCTTATCTTTCTGGCCCCAACTGACTAGAAAAAAAACGGGGGGAAAAGGTGTAATCTACGGGTCATGATTGATACACTAATTGCACTAGGACTCAAACAGGACACCTTCTCGAGGTGCTGGGAAGTGACCACCGCCCCCTGCATAGCAAGCAAACCTGTATCAGCATCTCACTAGCAACTGACTGTGTCGCCAGCAGGCTACACATAGGAGGCTGCAGTAGGTGCATTAACCCATTGCGCTGTCGACCCTCCTTCCTCTAAGAGCAGGAAACTGAATTTCCATGTTGCCTTCCTTTGGCACATTAGATCTATCTTTCACCCCAATTCAGAGGATGTTTTGTTTCACGGGGAGATGATAATCATTGTCAGGTGTGAGCCACTAATAGCTAAACAGGTCAGTTAAATCTTTGACTTTATCATTGGGGTGTATTGATATGCGCAGGGCAGTCTTCTGTCCCCTGCTACTGTATGCTTTGTTATTGCTGCTTATACATGATTTTTTTTTTTTAAACTTCTTTTTATTCATTTAACGTGGCAGCAAAAAAAGACAGGCGAACATCGCCAGGCAGGTACAATGCAAGTACAATAAATATACAGTGCAGGTAAACAGGAGTTACATCGGAGATGAACACAGCCATTGGGCACTTTTATAACATAAACAACAAAAAGTCCGGAAGCTATGGTGGGGGCGAGAGCTCGGGTCGGTGGGGAGAGGTGGCTAGCGGAGATGTGGCCGGTGTCATATTCAGATCTGACATATAAGATCGGAATCTGAGCCAGATATTCCTGGGCCTAGAGTGGGTAGGTTGTAGGTGAGACCAGGCTTCCTCCGAGTCCGAGGCCCACGTGACCGCTCTTAGCCATTGGGCGTGCGTGGGAGGCAAGGGGCGAAGCCAACACAGTAGGATGGATCGAACAGCAAGAAGCATGCAGAGGCCCGCTAGTTTTTTGGAGTTCCGGGAGAGGCCCGGGAGGTCGTGAAAGAGGCATACTACTGGGGAGGGACTGATGGGGTGGTCGAGCATAGCCGACACCGTCGAGCAGACTGCCTCCCAAAACTGTGAAAGGGGGGGGCAGGACCAAATCATATGAATGTAATCAGCCGCATCAAGGCCGCACCTAGGGCAGCTAGAGGGGTGGTCACTGGACATGCGGTGCAATCTGATCGGGGTGTAGTGGAACCTATGTAGGATTTTAAACTGTATCAGTTTAAAGCAGGAGTTGAAAGTCACCCGGTGTATGCGATCACACAAGTGCGCCCAGCGCTCGCTTATTCATGATTTTTAAATGTAAACACTCAGCTCTAAAAAGTGAAAGATTTGAAAGACTCTTGATGTAGCAAGCCTGTCCCATTCTTGCCCTGGGGGTGAGAGGGCTGCTTTCTGCCTTCAACTTCCTCAATTCTGGAGTGGCTGGCTCCACAGCTGAACACCAGGGCCTAAACCTGGAGGGAAACGGGCAGAGGTCTGCGCCCTGCGTCCTCCACGCGTCCCTAACGCTCCCAAACGCGACCACAGCCCTTACGGGCACAGCCCTATGTCCTATGCAGCCCCTCTGGTGCAGCCACCCACACAGCTTAGGGTTAGGATCTGTGCTCTTCCACATCGACCTGGCCACCTAGGCCCCAGAAAGTGTCACAGCCTGCTTTGTAAACCTTAGTGACGGTGGCCTAGGTGAAGATGATCTTGCCGGAATAATGATGCCTTTTTCCTCCCAGAAGCCACCGGGGAGCATAGTAAAATGAAGGGGTGTGCCTGCTCAGCTGCCCTCTGTTTACGCTCTCTCTAAGTGACATTAGTTCTGGGCTCTCCAGGCAAATGTATCCATTCAGGAGAGAGCTAGGAATAGGACGTCTGTTTCTGCAGGCACAGTGGGGACGACTCAGAGAGCTGCATGCCTGAGACATCTTTCCTTGTCCCACGCTCATTGTTGGGTTCCCTAACTTCTAACTCTCTGCCAGGCTCTGTGCCCTGTGTCTTTTACTGCCAACCTCCCTGACCCCTCGCCTTCCACCTACTTGCCACTCTATGATGCCTTTTTTGCTCTCTTATATGGCCCTTTGAAAAGAAATGCAGGCCAAGCCAAGCCTCATGAAGGAAATCTACCAACAAAAGATGCATTCCTCACTTTTGGGAGGTGCTGTGAGACGAGTAAGAAGGGCTGAAGGGGTGATTGGGTTGTTGAGTTTGCACCCCCAGGGCAAAGAGTGGGAAAGGCTCGCTACAGCAAGCGTCTTTCAAATATTTCACTTTTTAGGGCAGAGTGTTTACATTTAATAATCATGAACAAGCAGCAATAACAAAGTATACAGTAACAGACGACAGATGACTGCCCTGCGCATATCAATATATCCCAATGACAAAGTCAAAGCTTTAACTGATCTGCTTAGCTATTAGTGGCTCACACCTCCCAATGATTATCATCTCTGCGTGAAACAAAACAGCTTCTGAATTGGGGTGAAAGATAGATCTAATGTGCCAAAGGAAGTCAACATAGAAATTCAGTTTCCTGATCTCAGAGAAAGGAGCATCGACAGCCCAATGGGTTAATGCACCTACTGCAGCCTCCGATGTGTAGCCTGCAGGAGACACATTCAGTTGCTGGGGAGATGCTGATATCGGTTTGCTTGCTATGCAGGGGTTTGTGGTCACCTCACAGCACCTCGAGAAGGTTTCCTGTTTGAGTCCCAGTGGAATTATCTTCAAAAACATGACCAGTAGATTACACGTTTTCCCCTCGTTTTTTCCAGTCTGTTGAGGCCAGAGAGACGAGCTTTTGTATGGGTGTGTTACCAAGGGCAGAGTGCAGAAAACAAAGGCACAAGTGTTAGTAGGAATGCCTGTAATGAAGGGGAATTAGCTGTTGGCTGATTGCACAGGGTAATGCATACCCATTTTCAATAACAAAACATTTTTTAAAAAAATAATATGAACAGGAGATTCGGGACATTGGATTAGAACTCAGGTCTCCAGCATTCCAAGACCAAACACTTACCACTTGAGCCGCTGGTGGCTGTGCCTCTGAGAGTAGCTTTTGGGCTTATACATCTTTCTTCTGCATGCCCCTGTGAGCATACCCAATCGCATTGTGAAACATGCTTACTGAAGCCAACTAGGATGGAACATCTGAGCCCCCCTTCCCCCTCCCCTTCTCTCCCCTGCCCCCCCCCACCGCTCCAGCAAATACCAGCTGACTGCAGTGGCCTAGACGTTAAGTGCTTGTGTTACAGCACTGGGGGCCTGGGTTTGAGTCTTGCTTTCAGCACATAAATGGAATAGTTGGGTAATCGCCTTGTATAGTTGCCTTACCCCCACTCCTTCTAAAAGGTTCAGTGGTTATCAAAAGAGTTCCCTGGTAAAGGGAGGGTTACAGAGAGGCAGGACTGTGGAAGTGAGGAAGTGCAGGGTAGAGGAGGCAGAGGTGGGGCAGGCTAAAGGGGGAGGTAGGACCAGATGAATGGGTGTCTGTGGAGAGGAGGAGTGGCGAGGTGAGTGGGGGTAGGTCTAGAGGGGCATGGCATAGGTGCCCTGGTAAAGTGAAGGTGGAAGGAAGAAAGCAGAGAGGCAGGACTGTGGAGGAGAGGAGGTGGGGCAGGCTAAAGGGGGAGGTAGGGCTGGATGAAACAAAAATGTCCATTCCACCCTCCACTGGGAACCCTTTTTCCCTCCTCACCACATTAGGACCCTCTTTTACACAACCCACCGTCCACAACAACTCAGGGCCTTCTTCCCCCATGGAACCATCCCCAGAGCCGACTTATTCCCTGCCCCACTTTATCCCACATCCCCCTGCCCCTCTCGACCTACCCCACTCAACCAGCACCTCCTCCTCCTCTCCAGAGAGACCCATTCATCCAGCCCTACCTCCCTCTTTAGCCTGCCCCGCCTCCTCCTGTACTTCCTCCCCTCCACAGTCCCACCTCTCTGCTTTTTTCCACCCTCCCTTTACCAGGGAACTCATTACATAACCACTGAACCTATTAGAAGGAGCACGGATACCGCTACTGTACAAGGAGATTACACCATTCATGTGCCAAAAGCAGGACTCAAACCCAGGCCCCCAGCACTGTAACGCAACCACTTAACCTCTAGGCCACTGCAGTTAGCTGGTATTTGATGGAGCGGGGGGCCAGATGTTCTATCCTCCTTGGCTTCAGTGAACATGTTTCACAATGTAAACGGGTATGCTCACAGGGGAATGCTGGAGAAAGATATATACGCCCAAAAGCAACTCTTAGAAGCACAGCCTCCAGTGGCTCAACTGGTAAGTGCTTGGTCTTGGAATGCTGGTGACCTGAGTTCTAATCCTATCTCCAGGGGATTTTTTTTAATTGTTTTTACTGAAAATGGGTATGCATTGCCCTGCGCGATCAGCCAACAGCTAATGCCCCTTCAATGTATGCATTCCCACTAACAGTTGTGCCTTTGTTTTGTGCACTCTGACTTTGGTAACACCCATACAAAAGCTTATCTTTCTGGCCCCAACTGACTAGAAAAAAAACGGGGGGAAAAGGTGTAATCTACGGGTCATGATTGATACACTAATTGCACTAGGACTCAAACAGGACACCTTCTCGAGGTGCTGGGAAGTGACCACCGCCCCCTGCATAGCAAGCAAACCTGTATCAGCATCTCACTAGCAACTGACTGTGTCGCCAGCAGGCTACACATAGGAGGCTGCAGTAGGTGCATTAACCCATTGCGCTGTCGACCCTCCTTCCTCTAAGAGCAGGAAACTGAATTTCCATGTTGCCTTCCTTTGGCACATTAGATCTATCTTTCACCCCAATTCAGAGGATGTTTTGTTTCACGGGGAGATGATAATCATTGTCAGGTGTGAGCCACTAATAGCTAAACAGGTCAGTTAAATCTTTGACTTTATCATTGGGGTGTATTGATATGCGCAGGGCAGTCTTCTGTCCCCTGCTACTGTATGCTTTGTTATTGCTGCTTATACATGATTTTTTTTTTTTAAACTTCTTTTTATTCATTTAACGTGGCAGCAAAAAAAGACAGGCGAACATCGCCAGGCAGGTACAATGCAAGTACAATAAATATACAGTGCAGGTAAACAGGAGTTACATCGGAGATGAACACAGCCATTGGGCACTTTTATAACATAAACAACAAAAAGTCCGGAAGCTATGGTGGGGGCGAGAGCTCGGGTCGGTGGGGAGAGGTGGCTAGCGGAGATGTGGCCGGTGTCATATTCAGATCTGACATATAAGATCGGAATCTGAGCCAGATATTCCTGGGCCTAGAGTGGGTAGGTTGTAGGTGAGACCAGGCTTCCTCCGAGTCCGAGGCCCACGTGACCGCTCTTAGCCATTGGGCGTGCGTGGGAGGCAAGGGGCGAAGCCAACACAGTAGGATGGATCGAACAGCAAGAAGCATGCAGAGGCCCGCTAGTTTTTTGGAGTTCCGGGAGAGGCCCGGGAGGTCATGAAAGAGGCATACTACTGGGGAGGGACTGATGGGGTGGTCGAGCATAGCCGACACCGTCGAGCAGACTGCCTCCCAAAACTGTGAAAGGGGGGGGCAGGACCAAATCATATGAATGTAATCAGCCGCATCAAGGCCGCACCTAGGGCAGCTAGAGGGGTGGTCACTGGACATGCGGTGCAATCTGATCGGGGTGTAGTGGAACCTATGTAGGATTTTAAACTGTATCAGTTTAAAGCAGGAGTTGAAAGTCACCCGGTGTATGCGATCACACAAGTGCGCCCAGCGCTCGCTTATTCATGATTTTTAAATGTAAACACTCAGCTCTAAAAAGTGAAAGATTTGAAAGACTCTTGATGTAGCAAGCCTGTCCCATTCTTGCCCTGGGGGTGAGAGGGCTGCTTTCTGCCTTCAACTTCCTCAATTCTGGAGTGGCTGGCTCCACAGCTGAACACCAGGGCCTAAACCTGGAGGGAAACGGGCAGAGGTCTGCGCCCTGCGTCCTCCACGCGTCCCTAACGCTCCCAAACGCGACCACAGCCCTTACGGGCACAGCCCTATGTCCTATGCAGCCCCTCTGGTGCAGCCACCCACACAGCTTAGGGTTAGGATCTGTGCTCTTCCACATCGACCTGGCCACCTAGGCCCCAGAAAGTGTCACAGCCTGCTTTGTAAACCTTAGTGACGGTTGCCTAGGTGAAGATGATCTTGCCGGAATAATGATGCCTTTTTCCTCCCAGAAGCCACCGGGGAGCATAGTAAAATGAAGGGGTGTGCCTGCTCAGCTGCCCTCTGTTTACCCTCTCTCTAAGTGACATTAGTTCTGGGCTCTCCAGGCAAATGTATCCATTCAGGAGAGAGCTAGGAATAGGACGTCTGTTTCTGCAGGCACAGTGGGGACGACTCAGAGAGCTGCATGCCTGAGACATCTTTCCTTGTCCCACGCTCATTGTTGGGTTCCCTAACTTCTAACTCTCTGCCAGGCTCTGTGCCCTGTGTCTTTTACTGCCAACCTCCCTGACCCCTCGCCTTCCACCTACTTGCCACTCTATGATGCCTTTTTTGCTCTCTTATATGGCCCTTTGAAAAGGAATGCAGGCCAAGCCAAGCCTCATGAAGGAAATCTACCAACAAAAGATGCATTCCTCACTTTTGGGAGGTGCTGTGAGACGAGTAAGAAGGGCTGAAGGGGTGATTGGGTTGTTGAGTTTGCACCCCCAGGGCAAAGAGTGGGAAAGGCTCGCTACAGCAAGCGTCTTTCAAATATTTCACTTTTTAGGGCAGAGTGTTTACATTTAATAATCATGAACAAGCAGCAATAACAAAGTATACAGTAACAGACGACAGATGACTGCCCTGCGTATATCAATATATCCCAATGACAAAGTCAAAGCTTTAACTGATCTGCTTAGCTATTAGTGGCTCACACCTCCCAATGATTATCATCTCTGCGTGAAACAAAACAGCTTCTGAATTGGGGTGAAAGATAGATCTAATGTGCCAAAGGAAGTCAACATAGAAATTCAGTTTCCTGATCTCAGAGAAAGGAGCATCGACAGCCCAATGGGTTAATGCACCTACTGCAGCCTCCGATGTGTAGCCTGCAGGAGACACATTCAGTTGCTGGGGAGATGCTGATATCGGTTTGCTTGCTATGCAGGGGTTTGTGGTCACCTCACAGCACCTCGAGAAGGTTTCCTGTTTGAGTCCCAGTGGAATTATCTTCAAAAACATGACCAGTAGATTACACGTTTTCCCCTCGTTTTTTCCAGTCTGTTGAGGCCAGAGAGACGAGCTTTTGTATGGGTGTGTTACCAAGGGCAGAGTGCAGAAAACAAAGGCACAAGTGTTAGTAGGAATGCCTGTAATGAAGGGGAATTAGCTGTTGGCTGATTGCACAGGGTAATGCATACCCATTTTCAATAACAAAACATTTTTTTAAAAAATAATATGAACAGGAGATTCGGGACATTGGATTAGAACTCAGGTCTCCAGCATTCCAAGACCAAACACTTACCACTTGAGCCGCTGGTGGCTGTGCCTCTGAGAGTAGCTTTTGGGCTTATACATCTTTCTTCTGCATGTCCCTGTGAGCATACCCAATCGCATTGTGAAACATGCTTACTGAAGCCAACTAGGATGGAACATCTGAGCCCCCCTTCCCCCTCCCCTCCTCTCCCCTGCCCCCCCCCACCGCTCCAGCAAATACCAGCTGACTGCAGTGGCCTAGACGTTAAGTGCTTGTGTTACAGCACTGGGGGCCTGGGTTTGAGTCTTGCTTTCAGCACATAAATGGAATAGTTGGGTAATCGCCTTGTATAGTTGCCTTACCCCCACTCCTTCTAAAAGGTTCAGTGGTTATCAAAAGAGTTCCCTGGTAAAGGGAGGGTTACAGAGAGGCAGGACTGTGGAAGTGAGGAAGTGCAGGGTAGAGGAGGCAGAGGTGGGGCAGGCTAAAGGGGGAGGTAGGACCAGATGAATGGGTGTCTGTGGAGAGGAGGAGTGGCGAGGTGAGTGGGGGTAGGTCTAGAGGGGCATGGCATAGGTGCCCTGGTAAAGTGAAGGTGGAAGGAAGAAAGCAGAGAGGCAGGACTGTGGAGGAGAGGAGGTGGGGCAGGCTAAAGGGGGAGGTAGGGCTGGATGAAACAAAAATGTCCATTCCACCCTCCACTGGGAACCCTTTTTCCCTCCTCACCACATTAGGACCCTCTTTTACACAACCCACCGTCCACAACAACTCAGGGCCTTCTTCCCCCATGGAACCATCCCCAGAGCCGACTTATTCCCTGCCCCACTTTATCCCACATCCCCTTGCCCCTCTCGACCTACCCCACTCAACCAGCACCTCCTCCTCTCCACAGAGACCCATTCATCCAGCCCTACCTCCCTCTTTAGCCTGCCCCGCCTCCTCCTGTACTTCCTCCCCTCCACAGTCCCACCTCTCTGCTTTTTTCCACCCTCCCTTTACCAGGGAACTCATTACATAACCACTGAACCTATTAGAAGGAGCACGGATACCGCTACTGTACAAGGAGATTACACCATTCATGTGCCGAAAGCAGGACTCAAACCCAGGCCCCCAGCACTGTAACGCAACCACTTAACCTCTAGGCCACTGCAGTTAGCTGGTATTTGATGGAGCGGGGGGCCAGATGTTCTATCCTCCTTGGCTTCAGTGAACATGTTTCACAATGTAAACGGGTATGCTCACAGGGGCATGCTGGAGAAAGATATATACGCCCAAAAGCAACTCTTAGAAGCACAGCCTCCAGTGGCTCAACTGGTAAGTGCTTGGTCTTGGAATGCTGGTGACCTGAGTTCTAATCCTATCTCCAGGGGATTTTTTTAAATTGTTTTTACTGAAAATGGGTATGCATTGCCCTGCGCGATCAGCCAACAGCTAATGCCCCTTCAATGTATGCATTCCCACTAACAGTTGTGCCTTTGTTTTGTGCACTCTGACTTTGGTAACACCCATACAAAAGCTTATCTTTCTGGCCCCAACTGACTAGAAAAAAAACAGGGGGAAAAGGTGTAATCTACGGGTCATGATTGATACACTAATTGCACTAGGACTCAAACAGGACACCTTCTCGAGGTGCTGGGAAGTGACCACCGCCCCCTGCATAGCAAGCAAACCTGTATCAGCATCTCACTAGCAACTGACTGTGTCGCCAGCAGGCTACACATAGGAGGCTGCAGTAGGTGCATTAACCCATTGCGCTGTCGACCCTCCTTCCTCTAAGAGCAGGAAACTGAATTTCCATGTTGCCTTCCTTTGGCACATTAGATCTATCTTTCACCCCAATTCAGAGGATGTTTTGTTTCACGGGGAGATGATAATCATTGTCAGGTGTGAGCCACTAATAGCTAAACAGGTCAGTTAAATCTTTGACTTTATCATTGGGGTGTATTGATATGCGCAGGGCAGTCTTCTGTCCCCTGCTACTGTATGCTTTGTTATTGCTGCTTATACATGATTTTTTTTTTTTAAACTTCTTTTTATTCATTTAACGTGGCAGCAAAAAAAGACAGGCGAACATCGCCAGGCAGGTACAATGCAAGTACAATAAATATACAGTGCAGGTAAACAGGAGTTACATCGGAGATGAACACAGCCATTGGGCACTTTTATAACATAAACAACAAAAAGTCCGGAAGCTATGGTGGGGGCGAGAGCTCGGGTCGGTGGGGAGAGGTGGCTAGCGGAGATGTGGCCGGTGTCATATTCAGATCTGACATATAAGATCGGAATCTGAGCCAGATATTCCTGGGCCTAGAGTGGGTAGGTTGTAGGTGAGACCAGGCTTCCTCCGAGTCCGAGGCCCACGTGACCGCTCTTAGCCATTGGGCGTGCGTGGGAGGCAAGGGGCGAAGCCAACACAGTAGGATGGATCGAACAGCAAGAAGCATGCAGAGGCCCGCTAGTTTTTTGGAGTTCCGGGAGAGGCCCGGGAGGTCGTGAAAGAGGCATACCACTGGGGAGGGACTGATGGGGTGGTCGAGCATAGCCGACACCGTCGAGCAGACTGCCTCCCAAAACTGTGAAAGGGGGGGGCAGGACCAAATCATATGAATGTAATCAGCCGCATCAAGGCCGCACCTAGGGCAGCTAGAGGGGTGGTCACTGGACATGCGGTGCAATCTGATCGGGGTGTAGTGGAACCTATGTAGGATTTTAAACTGTATCAGTTTAAAGCGGGAGTTGAAAGTCACCCGGTGTATGCGATCACACAAGTGCGCCCAGCGCTCGCTTATTCATGATTTTTAAATGTAAACACTCAGCTCTAAAAAGTGAAAGATTTGAAAGACTCTTGATGTAGCAAGCCTGTCCCATTCTTGCCCTGGGGGTGAGAGGGCTGCTTTCTGCCTTCAACTTCCTCAATTTTGGAGTGGCTGGCTCCACAGCTGAACACCAGGGCCTAAACCTGGAGGGAAACGGGCAGAGGTCTGCGCCCTGCGTCCTCCACGCGTCCCTAACGCTCCCAAACGCGACCACAGCCCTTACGGGCACAGCCCTATGTCCTATGCAGCCCCTCTGGTGCAGCCACCCACACAGATTAGGGTTAGGATCTGTGCTCTTCCACATCGACCTGGCCACCTAGGCCCCAGAAAGTGTCACAGCCTGCTTTGTAAACCTTAGTGACGGTGGCCTAGGTGAAGATGATCTTGCCGGAATAATGATGCCTTTTTCCTCCCAGAAGCCACCGGGGAGCATAGTAAAATGAAGGGGTGTGCCTGCTCAGCTGCCCTCTGTTTACCCTCTCTCTAAGTGACATTAGTTCTGGGCTCTCCAGGCAAATGTATCCATTCAGGAGAGAGCTAGGAATAGGACGTCTGTTTCTGCAGGCACAGTGGGGAAGACTCAGAGAGCTGCATGCCTGAGACATCTTTCCTTGTCCCACGCTCATTGTTGGGTTCCCTAACTTCTAACTCTCTGCCAGGCTCTGTGCCCTGTGTCTTTTACTGCCAACCTCCCTGACCCCTCGCCTTCCACCTACTTGCCACTCTATGATGCCTTTTTTGCTCTCTTATATGGCCCTTTGAAAAGGAATGCAGGCCAAGCCAAGCCTCATGAAGGAAATCTACCAACAAAAGATGCATTCCTCACTTTTGGGAGGTGCTGTGAGACGAGTAAGAAGGGCTGAAGGGGTGATTGGGTTGTTGAGTTTGCACCCCCAGGGCAAAGAGTGGGAAAGGCTCGCTACAGCAAGCGTCTTTCAAATATTTCACTTTTTAGGGCAGAGTGTTTACATTTAATAATCATGAACAAGCAGCAATAACAAAGTATACAGTAACAGACGACAGATGACTGCCCTGCGCATATCAATATATCCCAATGACAAAGTCAAAGCTTTAACTGATCTGCTTAGCTATTAGTGGCTCACACCTCCCAATGATTATCATCTCTGCGTGAAACAAAACAGCTTCTGAATTGGGGTGAAAGATAGATCTAATGTGCCAAAGGAAGTCAACATAGAAATTCAGTTTCCTGATCTCAGAGAAAGGAGCATCGACAGCCCAATGGGTTAATGCACCTACTGCAGCCTCCGATGTGTAGCCTGCAGGAGACACATTCAGTTGCTGGGGAGATGCTGATATCGGTTTGCTTGCTATGCAGGGGTTTGTGGTCACCTCACAGCACCTCGAGAAGGTTTCCTGTTTGAGTCCCAGTGGAATTATCTTCAAAAACATGACCAGTAGATTACACGTTTTCCCCTCGTTTTTTCCAGTCTGTTGAGGCCAGAGAGACGAGCTTTTGTATGGGTGTGTTACCAAGGGCAGAGTGCAGAAAACAAAGGCACAAGTGTTAGTAGGAATGCCTGTAATGAAGGGGAATTAGCTGTTGGCTGATTGCACAGGGTAATGCATACCCATTTTCAATAACAAAACATTTTTTAAAAAAATAATATGAACAGGAGATTCGGGACATTGGATTAGAACTCAGGTCTCCAGCATTCCAAGACCAAACACTTACCACTTGAGCCGCTGGTGGCTGTGCCTCTGAGAGTAGCTTTTGGGCTTATACATCTTTCTTCTGCATGCCCCTGTGAGCATACCCAATCGCATTGTGAAACATGCTTACTGAAGCCAACTAGGATGGAACATCTGAGCCCCCCTTCCCCCTCCCCTCCTCTCCCCTGCCCCCCCCCACCGCTCCAGCAAATACCAGCTGACTGCAGTGGCCTAGACGTTAAGTGCTTGTGTTACAGCACTGGGGGCCTGGGTTTGAGTCTTGCTTTCAGCACATAAATGGAATGGTTGGGTAATCGCCTTGTATAGTTGCCTTACCCCCACTCCTTCTAAAAGTTTCAGTGGTTATCAAAAGAGTTCCCTGGTAAAGGGAGGGTTACAGAGAGGCAGGACTGTGGAAGTGAGGAAGTGCAGGGTAAAGGAGGCAGAGGTGGGGCAGGCTAAAGGGGGAGGTAGGACCAGATGAATGGGTGTCTGTGGAGAGGAGGAGTGGCGAGGTGAGTGGGGGTAGGTCTAGAGGGGCATGGCATAGGTGCCCTGGTAAAGTGAAGGTGAAAGGAAGAAAGCAGAGAGGCAGGACTGTGGAGGAGAGGAGGTGGGGCAGGCTAAAGGGGGAGGTAGGGCTGGATGAAACAAAAATGTCTTTTCCACCCTCCACTGGGAACCCTTTTTCCCTCCTCACCACATTAGGACCCTCTTTTACACAACCCACCGTCCACAACAACTCAGGGCCTTCTTCCCCCATGGAACCATCCCCAGAGCCGACTTATTCCCTGCCCCACTTTATCCCACATCCCCCTGCCCCTCTCGACCTACCCCACTCAACCAGCACCTCCTCCTCTCCACAGAGACCCATTCATCCAGCCCTACCTCCCTCTTTAGCCTGCCCCGCCTCCTCCTGTACTTCCTCCCCTCCACAGTCCCACCTCTCTGCTTTTTTCCACCCTCCCTTTACCAGGGAACTCATTACATAACCACTGAACCTATTAGATGGAGCACGGATACCGCTACTGTACAAGGAGATTACACCATTCATGTGCCGAAAGCAGGACTCAAACCCAGGCCCCCAGCACTGTAACGCAACCACTTAACCTCTAGGCCACTGCAGTTAGCTGGTATTTGATGGAGCGGGGGGCCAGATGTTCTATCCTCCTTGGCTTCAGTGAACATGTTTCACAATGTAAACGGGTATGCTCACAGGGGCATGCTGGAGAAAGATATATACGCCCAAAAGCAACTCTTAGAAGCACAGCCTCCAGTGGCTCAACTGGTAAGTGCTTGGTCTTGGAATGCTGGTGACCTGAGTTCTAATCCTATCTCCAGGGGATTTTTTTTAATTGTTTTTACTGAAAATGGGTATGCATTGCCCTGCGCGATCAGCCAACAGCTAATGCCCCTTCAATGTATGCATTCCCACTAACAGTTGTGCCTTTGTTTTGTGCACTCTGGCTTTGGTAACACCTATACAAAAGCTTATCTTTCTGGCCCCAACTGACTAGAAAAAAAACGGGGGGAAAAGGTGTAATCTACGGGTCATGATTGATACACTAATTGCACTAGGACTCAAACAGGACACCTTCTCGAGGTGCTGGGAAGTGACCACCGCCCCCTGCATAGCAAGCAAACCTGTATCAGCATCTCACTAGCAACTGACTGTGTCGCCAGCAGGCTACACATAGGAGGCTGCAGTAGGTGCATTAACCCATTGCGCTGTCGACCCTCCTTCCTCTAAGAGCAGGAAACTGAATTTCCATGTTGCCTTCCTTTGGCACATTAGATCTATCTTTCACCCCAATTCAGAGGATGTTTTGTTTCACGGGGAGATGATAATCATTGTCAGGTGTGAGCCACTAATAGCTAAACAGGTCAGTTAAATCTTTGACTTTATCATTGGGGTGTATTGATATGCGCAGGTCAGTCTTCTGTCCCCTGCTACTGTATGCTTTGTTATTGCTGCTTATACATGATTTTTTTTTTTTAAACTTCTTTTTATTCATTTAACGTGGCAGCAAAAAAAGACAGGCGAACATCGCCAGGCAGGTACAATGCAAGTACAATAAATATACAGTGCAGGTAAACAGGAGTTACATCGGAGATGAACACAGCCATTGGGCACTTTTATAACATAAACAACAAAAAGTCCGGAAGCTATGGTGGGGGCGAGAGCTCGGGTCGGTGGGGAGAGGTGGCTAGCGGAGATGTGGCCGGTGTCATATTCAGATCTGACATATAAGATCGGAATCTGAGCCAGATATTCCTGGGCCTAGAGTGGGTAGGTTGTAGGTGAGACCAGGCTTCCTCCGAGTCCGAGGCCCACGTGACCGCTCTTAGCCATTGGGCGTGCGTGGGAGGCAAGGGGCGAAGCCAACACAGTAGGATGGATCGAACAGCAAGAAGCATGCAGAGGCCCGCTAGTTTTTTGGAGTTCCGGGAGAGGCCCGGGAGGTCGTGAAAGAGGCATACCACTGGGTAGGGACTGATGGGGTGGTCGAGCATAGCCGACACCGTCGAGCAGACTGCCTCCCAAAACTGTGAAAGGGGGGGGCAGGACCAAATCATATGAATGTAATCAGCCGCATCAAGGCCGCACCTAGGGCAGCTAGAGGGGTGGTCACTGGACATGCGGTGCAATCTGATCGGGGTGTAGTGGAACCTATGTAGGATTTTAAACTGTATCAGTTTAAAGCGGGAGTTGAAAGTCACCCGGTGTATGCGATCACACAAGTGCGCCCAGCGCTCGCTTATTCATGATTTTTAAATGTAAACACTCAGCTCTAAAAAGTGAAAGATTTGAAAGACTCTTGATGTAGCAAGCCTGTCCCATTCTTGCCCTGGGGGTGAGAGGGCTGCTTTCTGCCTTCAACTTCCTCAATTTTGGAGTGGCTGGCTCCACAGCTGAACACCAGGGCCTAAACCTGGAGGGAAACGGGCAGAGGTCTGCGCCCTGCGTCCTCCACGCGTCCCTAACGCTCCCAAACGCGACCACAGCCCTTACGGGCACAGCCCTATGTCCTATGCAGCCCCTCTGGTGCAGCCACCCACACAGCTTAGGGTAGGATCTGTGCTCTTCTACATCGACCTGGCCACCTAGGCCCCAGAAAGTGTCACAGCCTGCTTTGTAAACCTTAGTGACGGTGGCCTAGGTGAAGATGATCTTGCCGGAATAATGATGCCTTTTTCCTCCCAGAAGCCACCGGGGAGCATAGTAAAATGAAGGGGTGTGCCTGCTCAGCTGCCCTCTGTTTACCCTCTCTCTAAGTGACATTAGTTCTGGGCTCTCCAGGCAAATGTATCCATTCAGGAGAGAGCTAGGAATAGGACGTCTGTTTCTGCAGGCACAGTGGGGAAGACTCAGAGAGCTGCATGCCTGAGACATCTTTCCTTGTCCCACGCTCATTGTTGGGTTCCCTAACTTCTAACTCTCTGCCAGGCTCTGTGCCCTGTGTCTTTTACTGCCAACCTCCCTGACCCCTCGCCTTCCACCTACTTGCCACTCTATGATGCCTTTTTTGCTCTCTTATATGGCCCTTTGAAAAGGAATGCAGGCCAAGCCAAGCCTCATGAAGGAAATCTACCAACAAAAGATGCATTCCTCACTTTTGGGAGGTGCTGTGAGACGAGTAAGAAGGGCTGAAGGGGTGATTGGGTTGTTGAGTTTGCACCCCCAGGGCAAAGAGTGGGAAAGGCTCGCTACAGCAAGCGTCTTTCAAATATTTCACTTTTTAGGGCAGAGTGTTTACATTTAATAATCATGAACAAGCAGCAATAACAAAGTATACAGTAACAGACGACAGATGACTGCCCTGCGCATATCAATATATCCCAATGACAAAGTCAAAGCTTTAACTGATCTGCTTAGCTATTAGTGGCTCACACCTCCCAATGATTATCATCTCTGCGTGAAACAAAACAGCTTCTGAATTGGGGTGAAAGATAGATCTAATGTGCCAAAGGAAGTCAACATAGAAATTCAGTTTCCTGATCTCAGAGAAAGGAGCATCGACAGCCCAATGGGTTAATGCACCTACTGCAGCCTCCGATGTGTAGCCTGCAGGAGACACATTCAGTTGCTGGGGAGATGCTGATATCGGTTTGCTTGCTATGCAGGGGTTTGTGGTCACCTCACAGCACCTCGAGAAGGTTTCCTGTTTGAGTCCCAGTGGAATTATCTTCAAAAACATGACCAGTAGATTACACGTTTTCCCCTCGTTTTTTCCAGTCTGTTGAGGCCAGAGAGACGAGCTTTTGTATGGGTGTTTTACCAAGGGCAGAGTGCAGAAAACAAAGGCACAAGTGTTAGTAGGAATGCCTGTAATGAAGGGGAATTAGCTGTTGGCTGATTGCACAGGGTAATGCATACCCATTTTCAATAACAAAACATTTTTTAAAAAAATAATATGAACAGGAGATTCGGGACATTGGATTAGAACTCAGGTCTCCAGCATTCCAAGACCAAACACTTACCACTTGAGCCGCTGGTGGCTGTGCCTCTGAGAGTAGCTTTTGGGCTTATACATCTTTCTTCTGCATGCCCCTGTGAGCATACCCAATCGCATTGTGAAACATGCTTACTGAAGCCAACTAGGATGGAACATCTGAGCCCCCCTTCCCCCTCCCCTCCTCTCCCCTGCCCCCCCCACCGCTCCAGCAAATACCAGCTGACTGCAGTGGCCTAGACGTTAAGTGCTTGTGTTACAGCACTGGGGGCCTGGGTTTGAGTCTTGCTTTCAGCACATAAATGGAATAGTTGGGTAATCGCCTTGTATAGTTGCCTTACCCCCACTCCTTCTAAAAGGTTCAGTGGTTATCAAAAGAGTTCCCTGGTAAAGGGAGGGTTACAGAGAGGCAGGACTGTGGAAGTGAGGAAGTGCAGGGTAAAGGAGGCAGAGGTGGGGCAGGCTAAAGGGGGAGGTAGGACCAGATGAATGGGTGTCTGTGGAGAGGAGGAGTGGCTAGGTGAGTGGGGGTAGGTCTAGAGGGGCATGGCATAGGTGCCCTGGTAAAGTGAAGGTGGAAGGAAGAAAGCAGAGAGGCAGGACTGTGGAGGAGAGGAGGTGGGGCAGGCTAAAGGGGGAGGTAGGGCTGGATGAAACAAAAATGTCCATTCCACCCTCCACTGGGAACCCTTTTTCCCTCCTCACCACATTAGGACCCTCTTTTACACAACCCACCGTCCACAACAACTCAGGGCCTTCTTCCCCCATGGAACCATCCCCAGAGCCGACTTATTCCCTGCCCCACTTTATCCCACATCCCCCTGCCCCTCTCGACCTACCCCACTCAACCAGCACCTCCTCCTCTCCACAGAGACCCATTCATCCAGCCCTACCTCCCTCTTTTGCCTGCCCCGCCTCCTCCTGTACTTCCTCCCCTCCACAGTCCCACCTCTCTGCTTTTTTCCACCCTCCCTTTACCAGGGAACTCATTACATAACCACTGAACCTATTAGAAGGAGCACGGATACCGCTACTGTACAAGGAGATTACACCATTCATGTGCCGAAAGCAGGACTCAAACCCAGGCCCCCAGCACTGTAACGCAACCACTTAACCTCTAGGCCACTGCAGTTAGCTGGTATTTGATGGAGCGGGGGGCCAGATGTTCTATCCTCCTTGGCTTCAGTGAACATGTTTCACAATGTAAACGGGTATGCTCACAGGGCCATGCTGGAGAAAGATATATACGCCCAAAAGCAACTCTTAGAAGCACAGCCTCCAGTGGCTCAACTGGTAAGTGCTTGGTCTTGGAATGCAGGTGACCTGAGTTCTAATCCTATCTCCAGGGGATTTTTTTTAATTGTTTTTACTGAAAATGGGTATGCATTGCCCTGCGCGATCAGCCAACAGCTAATGCCCCTTCAATGTATGCATTCCCACTAACAGTTGTGCCTTTGTTTTGTGCACTCTGGCTTTGGTAACACCTATACAAAAGCTTATCTTTCTGGCCCCAACTGACTAGAAAAAAAACGGGGGGAAAAGGTGTAATCTACGGGTCATGATTGATACACTAATTGCACTAGGACTCAAACAGGACACCTTCTCGAGGTGCTGGGAAGTGACCACCGCCCCCTGCATAGCAAGCAAACCTGTATCAGCATCTCACTAGCAACTGACTGTGTCGCCAGCAGGCTACACATAGGAGGCTGCAGTAGGTGCATTAACCCATTGCGCTGTCGACCCTCCTTCCTCTAAGAGCAGGAAACTGAATTTCCATGTTGCCTTCCTTTGGCACATTAGATCTATCTTTCACCCCAATTCAGAGGATGTTTTGTTTCACGGGGAGATGATAATCATTGTCAGGTGTGAGCCACTAATAGCTAAACAGGTCAGTTAAATCTTTGACTTTATCATTGGGGTGTATTGATATGCGCAGGTCAGTCTTCTGTCCCCTGCTACTGTATGCTTTGTTATTGCTGCTTATACATGATTTTTTTTTTTTAAACTTCTTTTTATTCATTTAACGTGGCAGCAAAAAAAGACAGGCGAACATCGCCAGGCAGGTACAATGCAAGTACAATAAATATACAGTGCAGGTAAACAGGAGTTACATCGGAGATGAACACAGCCATTGGGCACTTTTATAACATAAACAACAAAAAGTCCGGAAGCTATGGTGGGGGCGAGAGCTCGGGTCGGTGGGGAGAGGTGGCTAGCGGAGATGTGGCCGGTGTCATATTCAGATCTGACATATAAGATCGGAATCTGAGCCAGATATTCCTGGGCCTAGAGTGGGTAGGTTGTAGGTGAGACCAGGCTTCCTCCGAGTCCGAGGCCCACGTGACCGCTCTTAGCCATTGGGCGTGCGTGGGAGGCAAGGGGCGAAGCCAACACAGTAGGATGGATCGAACAGCAAGAAGCATGCAGAGGCCCGCTAGTTTTTTGGAGTTCCGGGAGAGGCCCGGGAGGTCGTGAAAGAGGCATACCACTGGGTAGGGACTGATGGGGTGGTCGAGCATAGCCGACACCGTCGAGCAGACTGCCTCCCAAAACTGTGAAAGGGGGGGGCAGGACCAAATCATATGAATGTAATCAGCCGCATCAAGGCCGCACCTAGGGCAGCTAGAGGGGTGGTCACTGGACATGCGGTGCAATCTGATCGGGGTGTAGTGGAACCTATGTAGGATTTTAAACTGTATCAGTTTAAAGCGGGAGTTGAAAGTCACCCGGTGTATGCGATCACACAAGTGCGCCCAGCGCTCGCTTATTCATGATTTTTAAATGTAAACACTCAGCTCTAAAAAGTGAAAGATTTGAAAGACTCTTGATGTAGCAAGCCTGTCCCATTCTTGCCCTGGGGGTGAGAGGGCTGCTTTCTGCCTTCAACTTCCTCAATTTTGGAGTGGCTGGCTCCACAGCTGAACACCAGGGCCTAAACCTGGAGGGAAACGGGCAGAGGTCTGCGCCCTGCGTCCTCCACGCGTCCCTAACGCTCCCAAACGCGACCACAGCCCTTACGGGCACAGCCCTATGTCCTATGCAGCCCCTCTGGTGCAGCCACCCACACAGCTTAGGGTAGGATCTGTGCTCTTCTACATCGACCTGGCCACCTAGGCCCCAGAAAGTGTCACAGCCTGCTTTGTAAACCTTAGTGACGGTGGCCTAGGTGAAGATGATCTTGCCGGAATAATGATGCCTTTTTCCTCCCAGAAGCCACCGGGGAGCATAGTAAAATGAAGGGGTGTGCCTGCTCAGCTGCCCTCTGTTTACCCTCTCTCTAAGTGACATTAGTTCTGGGCTCTCCAGGCAAATGTATCCATTCAGGAGAGAGCTAGGAATAGGACGTCTGTTTCTGCAGGCACAGTGGGGAAGACTCAGAGAGCTGCATGCCTGAGACATCTTTCCTTGTCCCACGCTCATTGTTGGGTTCCCTAACTTCTAACTCTCTGCCAGGCTCTGTGCCCTGTGTCTTTTACTGCCAACCTCCCTGACCCCTCGCCTTCCACCTACTTGCCACTCTATGATGCCTTTTTTGCTCTCTTATATGGCCCTTTGAAAAGGAATGCAGGCCAAGCCAAGCCTCATGAAGGAAATCTACCAACAAAAGATGCATTCCTCACTTTTGGGAGGTGCTGTGAGACGAGTAAGAAGGGCTGAAGGGGTGATTGGGTTGTTGAGTTTGCACCCCCAGGGCAAAGAGTGGGAAAGGCTTGCTACAGCAAGCGTCTTTCAAATATTTCACTTTTTAGGGCAGAGTGTTTACATTTAATAATCATGAACAAGCAGCAATAACAAAGTATACAGTAACAGACGACAGATGACTGCCCTGCGCATATCAATATATCCCAATGACAAAGTCAAAGCTTTAACTGATCTGCTTAGCTATTAGTGGCTCACACCTCCCAATGATTATCATCTCTGCGTGAAACAAAACAGCTTCTGAATTGGGGTGAAAGATAGATCTAATGTGCCAAAGGAAGTCAACATAGAAATTCAGTTTCCTGATCTCAGAGAAAGGAGCATCGACAGCCCAATGGGTTAATGCACCTACTGCAGCCTCCGATGTGTAGCCTGCAGGAGACACATTCAGTTGCTGGGGAGATGCTGATATCGGTTTGCTTGCTATGCAGGGGTTTGTGGTCACCTCACAGCACCTCGAGAAGGTTTCCTGTTTGAGTCCCAGTGGAATTATCTTCAAAAACATGACCAGTAGATTACACGTTTTCCCCTCGTTTTTTCCAGTCTGTTGAGGCCAGAGAGACGAGCTTTTGTATGGGTGTTTTACCAAGGGCAGAGTGCAGAAAACAAAGGCACAAGTGTTAGTAGGAATGCCTGTAATGAAGGGGAATTAGCTGTTGGCTGATTGCACAGGGTAATGCATACCCATTTTCAATAACAAAACATTTTTTAAAAAAATAATATGAACAGGAGATTCGGGACATTGGATTAGAACTCAGGTCTCCAGCATTCCAAGACCAAACACTTACCACTTGAGCCGCTGGTGGCTGTGCCTCTGAGAGTAGCTTTTGGGCTTATACATCTTTCTTCTGCATGCCCCTGTGAGCATACCCAATCGCATTGTGAAACATGCTTACTGAAGCCAACTAGGATGGAACATCTGAGCCCCCCTTTCCCCTCCCCTCCTCTCCCCTGCCCCCCCCACCGCTCCAGCAAATACCAGCTGACTGCAGTGGCCTAGACGTTAAGTGCTTGTGTTACAGCACTGGGGGCCTGGGTTTGAGTCTTGCTTTCAGCACATAAATGGAATAGTTGGGTAATCGCCTTGTATAGTTGCCTTACCCCCACTCCTTCTAAAAGGTTCAGTGGTTATCAAAAGAGTTCCCTGGTAAAGGGAGGGTTACAGAGAGGCAGGACTGTGGAAGTGAGGAAGTGCAGGGTAAAGGAGGCAGAGGTGGGGCAGGCTAAAGGGGGAGGTAGGACCAGATGAATGGGTGTCTGTGGAGAGGAGGAGTGGCGAGGTGAGTGGGGGTAGGTCTAGAGGGGCATGGCATAGGTGCCCTGGTAAAGTGAAGGTGGAAGGAAGAAAGCAGAGAGGCAGGACTGTGGAGGAGAGGAGGTGGGGCAGGCTAAAGGGGGAGGTAGGGCTGGATGAAACAAAAATGTCCATTCCACCCTCCACTGGGAACCCTTTTTCCCTCCTCACCACATTAGGACCCTCTTTTACACAACCCACCGTCCACAACAACTCAGGGCCTTCTTCCCCCATGGAACCATCCCCAGAGCCGACTTATTCCCTGCCCCACTTTATCCCACATCCCCCTGCCCCTCTCTACCTACCCCACTCAACCAGCACCTCCTCCTCTCCACAGAGACCCATTCATCCAGCCCTACCTCCCTCTTTAGCCTGCCCCGCCTCCTCCTGTACTTCCTCCTCTCCACAGTCCCACCTCTCTGCTTTTTTCCACCCTCCCTTTACCAGGGAACTCATTACATAACCACTGAACCTATTAGAAGGAGCACGGATACCGCTACTGTACAAGGAGATTACACCATTCATGTGCCGAAAGCAGGACTCAAACCCAGGCCCCCAGCACTGTAACACAACCACTTAACCTCTAGGCCACTGCAGTTAGCTGGTATTTGATGGAGCGGGGGGCCAGATGTTCTATCCTCCTTGGCTTCAGTGAACATGTTTCACAATGTAAACGGGTATGCTCACAGGGGCATGCTGGAGAAAGATATATACGCCCAAAAGCAACTCTTAGAAGCACAGCCTCCAGTGGCTCAACTGGTAAGTGCTTGGTCTTGGAATGCTGGTGACCTGAGTTCTAATCCTATCTCCAGGGGATTTTTTTTAATTGTTTTTACTGAAAATGGGTATGCATTGCCCTGCGCGATCAGCCAACAGCTAATGCCCCTTCAATGTATGCATTCCCACTAACAGTTGTGCCTTTGTTTTGTGCACTCTGGCTTTGGTAACACCCATACAAAAGCTTATCTTTCTGGCCCCAACTGACTAGAAAAAAAACGGGGGGAAAAGGTGTAATCTACGGGTCATGATTGATACACTAATTGCACTAGGACTCAAACAGGACACCTTCTCGAGGTGCTGGGAAGTGACCACCGCCCCCTGCATAGCAAGCAAACCTGTATCAGCATCTCACTAGCAACTGACTGTGTCGCCAGCAGGCTACACATAGGAGGCTGCATTAGGTGCATTAACCCATTGCGCTGTCGACCCTCCTTCCTCTAAGAGCAGGAAACTGAATTTCCATGTTGCCTTCCTTTGGCACATTAGATCTATCTTTCACCCCAATTCAGAGGATGTTTTGTTTCACGGGGAGATGATAATCATTGTCAGGTGTGAGCCACTAATAGCTAAACAGGTCAGTTAAATCTTTGACTTTATCATTGGGGTGTATTGATATGCGCAGGGCAGTCTTCTGTCCCCTGCTACTGTATGCTTTGTTATTGCTGCTTATACATGATTTTTTTTTTTTAAACTTCTTTTTATTCATTTAACGTGGCAGCAAAAAAAGACAGGCGAACATCGCCAGGCAGGTACAATGCAAGTACTATAAATATACAGTGCAGGTAAACAGGAGTTACATCGGAGATGAACACAGCCATTGGGCACTTTTATAACATAAACAACAAAAAGTCCGGAAGCTATGGTGGGGGCGAGAGCTCGGGTCGGTGGGGAGAGGTGGCTAGCGGAGATGTGGCCGGTGTCATATTCAGATCTGACATATAAGATCGGAATCTGAGCCAGATATTCCTGGGCCTAGAGTGGGTAGGTTGTAGGTGAGACCAGGCTTCCTCCGAGTCCGAGGCCCACGTGACCGCTCTTAGCCATTGGGCGTGCGTGGGAGGCAAGGGGCGAAGCCAACACAGTAGGATGGATCGAACAGCAAGAAGCATGCAGAGGCCCGCTAGTTTTTTGGAGTTCCGGGAGAGGCCCGGGAGGTCGTGAAAGAGGCATACCAATGGGGAGGGACTGATGGGGTGGTCGAGCATAGCCGACACCGTCGAGCAGACTGCCTCCCAAAACTGTGAAAGGGGGGGGCAGGACCAAATCATATGAATGTAATCAGCCGCATCAAGGCCGCACCTAGGGCAGCTAGAGGGGTGGTCACTGGACATGCGGTGCAATCTGATCGGGGTGTAGTGGAACCTATGTAGGATTTTAAACTGTATCAGTTTAAAGCGGGAGTTGAAAGTCACCCGGTGTATGCGATCACACAAGTGCGCCCAGCGCTCGCTTATTCATGATTTTTAAATGTAAACACTCAGCTCTAAAAAGTGAAAGATTTGAAAGACTCTTGATGTAGAAGCCTGTCCCATTCTTGCCCTGGGGGTGAGAGGGCTGCTTTCTGCCTTCAACTTCCTCAATTTTGGAGTGGCTGGCTCCACAGCTGAACACCAGGGCCTAAACCTGGAGGGAAACGGGCAGAGGTCTGCGCCCTGCGTCCTCCACGCGTCCCTAACGCTCCCAAACGCGACCACAGCCCTTACGGGCACAGCCCTATGTCCTATGCAGCCCCTCTGGTGCAGCCACCCACACAGCTTAGGGTTAGGATCAGTGCTCTTCCACATCGACCTGGCCACCTAGGCCCCAGAAAGTGTCACAGCCTGCTTTGTAAACCTTAGTGACGGTGGCCTAGGTGAAGATGATCTTGCCGGAATAATGATGCCTTTTTCCTCCCAGAAGCCACCGGGGAGCATAGTAAAATGAAGGGGTGTGCCTGCTCAGCTGCCCTCTGTTTACCCTCTCTCTAAGTGACATTAGTTCTGGGCTCTCCAGGCAAATGTATCCATTCAGGAGAGAGCTAGGAATAGGACGTCTGTTTCTGCAGGCACAGTGGGGAAGACTCAGAGAGCTGCATGCCTGAGACATCTTTCCTTGTCCCACGCTCATTGTTGGGTTCCCTAACTTCTAACTCTCTGCCAGGCTCTGTGCCCTGTGTCTTTTACTGCCAACCTCCCTGACCCCTCGCCTTCCACCTACTTGCCACTCTATGATGCCTTTTTTGCTCTCTTATATGGCCCTTTGAAAAGGAATGCAGGCCAAGCCAAGCCTCATGAAGGAAATCTACCAACAAAAGATGCATTCCTCACTTTTGGGAGGTGCTGTGAGACGAGTAAGAAGGGCTGAAGGGGTGATTGGGTTGTTGAGTTTGCACCCCCAGGGCAAAGAGTGGGAAAGGCTCGCTACAGCAAGCGTCTTTCAAATATTTCACTTTTTAGGGCAGAGTGTTTACATTTAATAATCATGAACAAGCAGCAATAACAAAGTATACAGTAACAGACGACAGATGACTGCCCTGCGCATATCAATATATCCCAATGACAAAGTCAAAGCTTTAACTGATCTGCTTAGCTATTAGTGGCTCACACCTCCCAATGATTATCATCTCTGCGTGAAACAAAACAGCTTCTGAATTGGGGTGAAAGATAGATCTAATGTGCCAAAGGAAGTCAACATAGAAATTCAGTTTCCTGATCTCAGAGAAAGGAGCATCGACAGCCCAATGGGTTAATGCACCTACTGCAGCCTCCGATGTGTAGCCTGCAGGAGACACATTCAGTTGCTGGGGAGATGCTGATATCGGTTTGCTTGCTATGCAGGGGTTTGTGGTCACCTCACAGCACCTCGAGAAGGTTTCCTGTTTGAGTCCCAGTGGAATTATCTTCAAAAACATGACCAGTAGATTACACGTTTTCCCCTCGTTTTTTCCAGTCTGTTGAGGCCAGAGAGACGAGCTTTTGTATGGGTGTGTTACCAAGGGCAGAGTGCAGAAAACAAAGGCACAAGTGTTAGTAGGAATGCCTGTAATGAAGGGGAATTAGCTGTTGGCTGATTGCACAGGGTAATGCATACCCATTTTCAATAACAAAACATTTTTTAAAAAAATAATATGAACAGGAGATTCGGGACATTGGATTAGAACTCAGGTCTCCAGCATTCCAAGACCAAACACTTACCACTTGAGCCGCTGGTGGCTGTGCCTCTGAGAGTAGCTTTTGGGCTTATACATCTTTCTTCTGCATGCCCCTGTGAGCATACCCAATCGCATTGTGAAACATGCTTACTGAAGCCAACTAGGATGGAACATCTGAGCCCCCCTTCCCCCTCCGCTCCTCTCCCCTGCCCCCCCCCACCGCTCCAGCAAATACCAGCTGACTGCAGTGGCCTAGACGTTAAGTGCTTGTGTTACAGCACTGGGGGCCTGGGTTTGAGTCTTGCTTTCAGCACATAAATGGAATAGTTGGGTAATCGCCTTGTATAGTTGCCTTACCCCCACTCCTTCTAAAAGGTTCAGTGGTTATCAAAAGAGTTCCCTGGTAAAGGGAGGGTTACAGAGAGGCAGGACTGTGGAAGTGAGGAAGTGCAGGGTAAAGGAGGCAGAGGTGGGGCAGGCTAAAGGGGGAGGTAGGACCAGATGAATGGGTGTCTGTGGAGAGGAGGAGTGGCGAGGTGAGTGGGGGTAGGTCTAGAGGGGCATGGCATAGGTGCCCTGGTAAAGTGAAGGTGGAAGGAAGAAAGCAGAGAGGCAGGACTGTGGAGGAGAGGAGGTGGGGCAGGCTAAAGGGGGAGGTAGGGCTGGATGAAACAAAAATGTCCATTCCACGCTCCACTGGGAACCCTTTTTCCCTCCTCACCACATTAGGACCCTCTTTTACACAACCCACCATCCACAACAACTCAGGGCCTTCTTCCCCCATGGAACCATCCCCAGAGCCGACTTATTCCCTGCCCCACTTTATCCCACATCCCCCTGCCCCTCTCGACCTACCCCACTCAACCAGCACCTCCTCCTCTCCACAGAGACCCATTCATCCAGCCCTACCTCCCTCTTTAGCCTGCCCCACCTCCTCCAGTACTTCCTCCCCTCCACAGTCCCACCTCTCTGCTTTTTTCCACCCTCCCTTTACCAGGGAACTCATTACATAACCACTGAACCTATTAGATGGAGCACGGATACCGCTACTGTACAAGGAGATTACACCATTCATGTGCCGAAAGCAGGACTCAAACCCAGGCCCCCAGCACTGTAACGCAACCACTTAACCTCTAGGCCACTGCAGTTAGCTGGTATTTGATGGAGCGGGGGGCCAGATGTTCTATCCTCCTTGGCTTCAGTGAACATGTTTCACAATGTAAACGGGTATGCTCACAGGGGCATGCTGGAGAAAGATATATACGCCCAAAAGCAACTCTTAGAAGCACAGCCTCCAGTGGCTCAACTGGTAAGTGCTTGGTCTTGGAATGCTGGTGACCTGAGTTCTAATCCTATCTCCAGGGGATTTTTTTTAATTGTTTTTACTGAAAATGGGTATGCATTGCCCTGCGCGATCAGCCAACAGCTAATGCCCCTTCAATGTATGCATTCCCACTAACAGTTGTGCCTTTGTTTTGTGCACTCTGGCTTTGGTAACACCCATACAAAAGCTTATCTTTCTGGCCCCAACTGACTAGAAAAAAAACGGGGGGAAAAGGTGTAATCTACGGGTCATGATTGATACACTAATTGCACTAGGACTCAAACAGGACACCTTCTCGAGGTGCTGGGAAGTGACCACCGCCCCCTGCATAGCAAGCAAACCTGTATCAGCATCTCACTAGCAACTGACTGTGTCGCCAGCAGGCTACACATAGGAGGCTGCAGTAGGTGCATTAACCCATTGCGCTGTCGACCCTCCTTCCTCTAAGAGCAGGAAACTGAATTTCCATGTTGCCTTCCTTTGGCACATTAGATCTATCTTTCACCCCAATTCAGAGGATGTTTTGTTTCACGGGGAGATGATAATCATTGTCAGGTGTGAGCCACTAATAGCTAAACAGGTCAGTTAAATCTTTGACTTTATCATTGGGGTGTATTGATATGCGCAGGGCAGTCTTCTGTCCCCTGCTACTGTATGCTTTGTTATTGCTGCTTATACATGATTTTTTTTTTTTAAACTTCTTTTTATTCATTTAACGTGGCAGCAAAAAAAGACAGGCGAACATCGCCAGGCAGGTACAATGCAAGTACAATAAATATACAGTGCAGGTAAACAGGAGTTACATCGGAGATGAACACAGCCATTGGGCACTTTTATAACATAAACAACAAAAAGTCCGGAAGCTATGGTGGGGGCGAGAGCTCGGGTCGGTGGGGAGAGGTGGCTAGCGGAGATGTGGCCGGTGTCATATTCAGATCTGACATATAAGATCGGAATCTGAGCCAGATATTCCTGGGCCTAGAGTGGGTAGGTTGTAGGTGAGACCAGGCTTCCTCCGAGTCCGAGGCCCACGTGACCGCTCTTAGCCATTGGGCGTGCGTGGGAGGCAAGGGGCGAAGCCAACACAGTAGGATGGATCGAACAGCAAGAAGCATGCAGAGGCCCGCTAGTTTTTTGGAGTTCCGGGAGAGGCCCGGGAGGTCGTGAAAGAGGCATACCACTGGGGAGGGACTGATGGGGTGGTCGAGCATAGCCGACACCGTCGAGCAGACTGCCTCCCAAAACTGTGAAAGGGGGGGGCAGGACCAAATCATATGAATGTAATCAGCCGCATCAAGGCCGCACCTAGGGCAGCTAGAGGGGTGGTCACTGGACATGCGGTGCAATCTGATCGGGGTGTAGTGGAACCTATGTAGGATTTTAAACTGTATCAGTTTAAAGCGGGAGTTGAAAGTCACCCGGTGTATGCGATCACACAAGTGCGCCCAGCGCTCGCTTATTCATGATTTTTAAATGTAAACACTCAGCTCTAAAAAGTGAAAGATTTGAAAGACTCTTGATGTAGCAAGCCTGTCCCATTCTTGCCCTGGGGGTGAGAGGGCTGCTTTCTGCCTTCAACTTCCTCAATTTTGGAGTGGCTGGCTCCACAGCTGAACACCAGGGCCTAAACCTGGAGGGAAACGGGCAGAGGTCTGCGCCCTGCGTCCTCCACGCGTCCCTAACGCTCCCAAATGCGACCACAGCCCTTACGGGCACAGCCCTATGTCCTATGCAGCCCCTCTGGTGCAGCCACCCACACAGCTTAGGGTTAGGATCTGTGCTCTTCCACATCGACCTGGCCACCTAGGCCCCAGAAAGTGTCACAGCCTGCTTTGTAAACCTTAGTGACGGTGGCCTAGGTGAAGATGATCTTGCCGGAATAATGATGCCTTTTTCCTCCCAGAAGCCACCGGGGAGCATAGTAAAATGAAGGGGTGTGCCTGCTCAGCTGCCCTCTGTTTACCCTCTCTCTAAGTGACATTAGTTCTGGGCTCTCCAGGCAAATGTATCCATTCAGGAGAGAGCTAGGAATAGGACGTCTGTTTCTGCAGGCACAGTGGGGAAGACTCAGAGAGCTGCATGCCTGAGACATCTTTCCTTGTCCCACGCTCATTGTTGGGTTCCCTAACTTCTAACTCTCTGCCAGGCTCTGTGCCCTGTGTCTTTTACTGCCAACCTCCCTGACCCCTCGCCTTCCACCTACTTGCCACTCTATGATGCCTTTTTTGCTCTCTTATATGGCCCTTTGAAAAGGAATGCAGGCCAAGCCAAGCCTCATGAAGGAAATCTACCAACAAAAGATGCATTCCTCACTTTTGGGAGGTGCTGTGAGACGAGTAAGAAGGGCTGAAGGGGTGATTGGGTTGTTGAGTTTGCACCCCCAGGGCAAAGAGTGGAAAGGCTCGCTACAGCAAGCGTCTTTCAAATATTTCACTTTTTAGGGCAGAGTGTTTACATTTAATAATCATGAACAAGCAGCAATAACAAAGTATACAGTAACAGACGACAGATGACTGCCCTGCGCATATCAATATATCCCAATGACAAAGTCAAAGCTTTAACTGATCTGCTTAGCTATTAGTGGCTCACACCTCCCAATGATTATCATCTCTGCGTGAAACAAAACAGCTTCTGAATTGGGGTGAAAGATAGATCTAATGTGCCAAAGGAAGTCAACATAGAAATTCAGTTTCCTGATCTCAGAGAAAGGAGCATCGACAGCCCAATGGGTTAATGCACCTACTGCAGCCTCCGATGTGTAGCCTGCAGGAGACACATTCAGTTGCTGGGGAGATGCTGATATCGGTTTGCTTGCTATGCAGGGGTTTGTGGTCACCTCACAGCACCTCGAGAAGGTTTCCTGTTTGAGTCCCAGTGGAATTATCTTCAAAAACATGACCAGTAGATTACACGTTTTCCCCTCGTTTTTTCCAGTCTGTTGAGGCCAGAGAGACGAGCTTTTGTATGGGTGTTTTACCAAGGGCAGAGTGCAGAAAACAAAGGCACAAGTGTTAGTAGGAATGCCTGTAATGAAGGGGAATTAGCTGTTGGCTGATTGCACAGGGTAATGCATACCCATTTTCAATAACAAAACATTTTTTAAAAAAATAATATGAACAGGAGATTCGGGACATTGGATTAGAACTCAGGTCTCCAGCATTCCAAGACCAAACACTTACCACTTGAGCCGCTGGTGGCTGTGCCTCTGAGAGTAGCTTTTGGGCTTATACATCTTTCTTCTGCATGCCCCTGTGAGCATACCCAATCGCATTGTGAAACATGCTTACTGAAGCCAACTAGGATGGAACATCTGAGCCCCCCTTTCCCCTCCCCTCCTCTCCCCTGCCCCCCCCACCGCTCCAGCAAATACCAGCTGACTGCAGTGGCCTAGACGTTAAGTGCTTGTGTTACAGCACTGGGGGCCTGGGTTTGAGTCTTGCTTTCAGCACATAAATGGAATAGTTGGGTAATCGCCTTGTATAGTTGCCTTACCCCCACTCCTTCTAAAAGGTTCAGTGGTTATCAAAAGAGTTCCCTGGTAAAGGGAGGGTTACAGAGAGGCAGGACTGTGGAAGTGAGGAAGTGCAGGGTAAAGGAGGCAGAGGTGGGGCAGGCTAAAGGGGGAGGTAGGACCAGATGAATGGGTGTCTGTGGAGAGGAGGAGTGGCGAGGTGAGTGGGGGTAGGTCTAGAGGGGCATGGCATAGGTGCCCTGGTAAAGTGAAGGTGGAAGGAAGAAAGCAGAGAGGCAGGACTGTGGAGGAGAGGAGGTGGGGCAGGCTAAAGGGGGAGGTAGGGCTGGATGAAACAAAAATGTCCATTCCACCCTCCACTGGGAACCCTTTTTCCCTCCTCACCACATTAGGACCCTCTTTTACACAACCCACCGTCCACAACAACTCAGGGCCTTCTTCCCCCATGGAACCATCCCCAGAGCCGACTTATTCCCTGCCCCACTTTATCCCACATCCCCCTGCCCCTCTCTACCTACCCCACTCAACCAGCACCTCCTCCTCTCCACAGAGACCCATTCATCCAGCCCTACCTCCCTCTTTAGCCTGCCCCGCCTCCTCCTGTACTTCCTCCTCTCCACAGTCCCACCTCTCTGCTTTTTTCCACCCTCCCTTTACCAGGGAACTCATTACATAACCACTGAACCTATTAGAAGGAGCACGGATACCGCTACTGTACAAGGAGATTACACCATTCATGTGCCGAAAGCAGGACTCAAACCCAGGCCCCCAGCACTGTAACACAACCACTTAACCTCTAGGCCACTGCAGTTAGCTGGTATTTGATGGAGCGGGGGGCCAGATGTTCTATCCTCCTTGGCTTCAGTGAACATGTTTCACAATGTAAACGGGTATGCTCACAGGGGCATGCTGGAGAAAGATATATACGCCCAAAAGCAACTCTTAGAAGCACAGCCTCCAGTGGCTCAACTGGTAAGTGCTTGGTCTTGGAATGCTGGTGACCTGAGTTCTAATCCTATCTCCAGGGGATTTTTTTTAATTGTTTTTACTGAAAATGGGTATGCATTGCCCTGCGCGATCAGCCAACAGCTAATGCCCCTTCAATGTATGCATTCCCACTAACAGTTGTGCCTTTGTTTTGTGCACTCTGGCTTTGGTAACACCCATACAAAAGCTTATCTTTCTGGCCCCAACTGACTAGAAAAAAAACGGGGGGAAAAGGTGTAATCTACGGGTCATGATTGATACACTAATTGCACTAGGACTCAAACAGGACACCTTCTCGAGGTGCTGGGAAGTGACCACCGCCCCCTGCATAGCAAGCAAACCTGTATCAGCATCTCACTAGCAACTGACTGTGTCGCCAGCAGGCTACACATAGGAGGCTGCATTAGGTGCATTAACCCATTGCGCTGTCGACCCTCCTTCCTCTAAGAGCAGGAAACTGAATTTCCATGTTGCCTTCCTTTGGCACATTAGATCTATCTTTCACCCCAATTCAGAGGATGTTTTGTTTCACGGGGAGATGATAATCATTGTCAGGTGTGAGCCACTAATAGCTAAACAGGTCAGTTAAATCTTTGACTTTATCATTGGGGTGTATTGATATGCGCAGGGCAGTCTTCTGTCCCCTGCTACTGTATGCTTTGTTATTGCTGCTTATACATGATTTTTTTTTTTTAAACTTCTTTTTATTCATTTAACGTGGCAGCAAAAAAAGACAGGCGAACATCGCCAGGCAGGTACAATGCAAGTACTATAAATATACAGTGCAGGTAAACAGGAGTTACATCGGAGATGAACACAGCCATTGGGCACTTTTATAACATAAACAACAAAAAGTCCGGAAGCTATGGTGGGGGCGAGAGCTCGGGTCGGTGGGGAGAGGTGGCTAGCGGAGATGTGGCCGGTGTCATATTCAGATCTGACATATAAGATCGGAATCTGAGCCAGATATTCCTGGGCCTAGAGTGGGTAGGTTGTAGGTGAGACCAGGCTTCCTCCGAGTCCGAGGCCCACGTGACCGCTCTTAGCCATTGGGCGTGCGTGGGAGGCAAGGGGCGAAGCCAACACAGTAGGATGGATCGAACAGCAAGAAGCATGCAGAGGCCCGCTAGTTTTTTGGAGTTCCGGGAGAGGCCCGGGAGGTCGTGAAAGAGGCATACCAATGGGGAGGGACTGATGGGGTGGTCGAGCATAGCCGACACCGTCGAGCAGACTGCCTCCCAAAACTGTGAAAGGGGGGGGCAGGACCAAATCATATGAATGTAATCAGCCGCATCAAGGCCGCACCTAGGGCAGCTAGAGGGGTGGTCACTGGACATGCGGTGCAATCTGATCGGGGTGTAGTGGAACCTATGTAGGATTTTAAACTGTATCAGTTTAAAGCGGGAGTTGAAAGTCACCCGGTGTATGCGATCACACAAGTGCGCCCAGCGCTCGCTTATTCATGATTTTTAAATGTAAACACTCAGCTCTAAAAAGTGAAAGATTTGAAAGACTCTTGATGTAGAAGCCTGTCCCATTCTTGCCCTGGGGGTGAGAGGGCTGCTTTCTGCCTTCAACTTCCTCAATTTTGGAGTGGCTGGCTCCACAGCTGAACACCAGGGCCTAAACCTGGAGGGAAACGGGCAGAGGTCTGCGCCCTGCGTCCTCCACGCGTCCCTAACGCTCCCAAACGCGACCACAGCCCTTACGGGCACAGCCCTATGTCCTATGCAGCCCCTCTGGTGCAGCCACCCACACAGCTTAGGGTTAGGATCAGTGCTCTTCCACATCGACCTGGCCACCTAGGCCCCAGAAAGTGTCACAGCCTGCTTTGTAAACCTTAGTGACGGTGGCCTAGGTGAAGATGATCTTGCCGGAATAATGATGCCTTTTTCCTCCCAGAAGCCACCGGGGAGCATAGTAAAATGAAGGGGTGTGCCTGCTCAGCTGCCCTCTGTTTACCCTCTCTCTAAGTGACATTAGTTCTGGGCTCTCCAGGCAAATGTATCCATTCAGGAGAGAGCTAGGAATAGGACGTCTGTTTCTGCAGGCACAGTGGGGAAGACTCAGAGAGCTGCATGCCTGAGACATCTTTCCTTGTCCCACGCTCATTGTTGGGTTCCCTAACTTCTAACTCTCTGCCAGGCTCTGTGCCCTGTGTCTTTTACTGCCAACCTCCCTGACCCCTCGCCTTCCACCTACTTGCCACTCTATGATGCCTTTTTTGCTCTCTTATATGGCCCTTTGAAAAGGAATGCAGGCCAAGCCAAGCCTCATGAAGGAAATCTACCAACAAAAGATGCATTCCTCACTTTTGGGAGGTGCTGTGAGACGAGTAAGAAGGGCTGAAGGGGTGATTGGGTTGTTGAGTTTGCACCCCCAGGGCAAAGAGTGGGAAAGGCTCGCTACAGCAAGCGTCTTTCAAATATTTCACTTTTTAGGGCAGAGTGTTTACATTTAATAATCATGAACAAGCAGCAATAACAAAGTATACAGTAACAGACGACAGATGACTGCCCTGCGCATATCAATATATCCCAATGACAAAGTCAAAGCTTTAACTGATCTGCTTAGCTATTAGTGGCTCACACCTCCCAATGATTATCATCTCTGCGTGAAACAAAACAGCTTCTGAATTGGGGTGAAAGATAGATCTAATGTGCCAAAGGAAGTCAACATAGAAATTCAGTTTCCTGATCTCAGAGAAAGGAGCATCGACAGCCCAATGGGTTAATGCACCTACTGCAGCCTCCGATGTGTAGCCTGCAGGAGACACATTCAGTTGCTGGGGAGATGCTGATATCGGTTTGCTTGCTATGCAGGGGTTTGTGGTCACCTCACAGCACCTCGAGAAGGTTTCCTGTTTGAGTCCCAGTGGAATTATCTTCAAAAACATGACCAGTAGATTACACGTTTTCCCCTCGTTTTTTCCAGTCTGTTGAGGCCAGAGAGACGAGCTTTTGTATGGGTGTGTTACCAAGGGCAGAGTGCAGAAAACAAAGGCACAAGTGTTAGTAGGAATGCCTGTAATGAAGGGGAATTAGCTGTTGGCTGATTGCACAGGGTAATGCATACCCATTTTCAATAACAAAACATTTTTTAAAAAAATAATATGAACAGGAGATTCGGGACATTGGATTAGAACTCAGGTCTCCAGCATTCCAAGACCAAACACTTACCACTTGAGCCGCTGGTGGCTGTGCCTCTGAGAGTAGCTTTTGGGCTTATACATCTTTCTTCTGCATGCCCCTGTGAGCATACCCAATCGCATTGTGAAACATGCTTACTGAAGCCAACTAGGATGGAACATCTGAGCCCCCCTTCCCCCTCCGCTCCTCTCCCCTGCCCCCCCCCACCGCTCCAGCAAATACCAGCTGACTGCAGTGGCCTAGACGTTAAGTGCTTGTGTTACAGCACTGGGGGCCTGGGTTTGAGTCTTGCTTTCAGCACATAAATGGAATAGTTGGGTAATCGCCTTGTATAGTTGCCTTACCCCCACTCCTTCTAAAAGGTTCAGTGGTTATCAAAAGAGTTCCCTGGTAAAGGGAGGGTTACAGAGAGGCAGGACTGTGGAAGTGAGGAAGTGCAGGGTAAAGGAGGCAGAGGTGGGGCAGGCTAAAGGGGGAGGTAGGACCAGATGAATGGGTGTCTGTGGAGAGGAGGAGTGGCGAGGTGAGTGGGGGTAGGTCTAGAGGGGCATGGCATAGGTGCCCTGGTAAAGTGAAGGTGGAAGGAAGAAAGCAGAGAGGCAGGACTGTGGAGGAGAGGAGGTGGGGCAGGCTAAAGGGGGAGGTAGGGCTGGATGAAACAAAAATGTCCATTCCACGCTCCACTGGGAACCCTTTTTCCCTCCTCACCACATTAGGACCCTCTTTTACACAACCCACCATCCACAACAACTCAGGGCCTTCTTCCCCCATGGAACCATCCCCAGAGCCGACTTATTCCCTGCCCCACTTTATCCCACATCCCCCTGCCCCTCTCGACCTACCCCACTCAACCAGCACCTCCTCCTCTCCACAGAGACCCATTCATCCAGCCCTACCTCCCTCTTTAGCCTGCCCCACCTCCTCCAGTACTTCCTCCCCTCCACAGTCCCACCTCTCTGCTTTTTTCCACCCTCCCTTTACCAGGGAACTCATTACATAACCACTGAACCTATTAGATGGAGCACGGATACCGCTACTGTACAAGGAGATTACACCATTCATGTGCCGAAAGCAGGACTCAAACCCAGGCCCCCAGCACTGTAACGCAACCACTTAACCTCTAGGCCACTGCAGTTAGCTGGTATTTGATGGAGCGGGGGGCCAGATGTTCTATCCTCCTTGGCTTCAGTGAACATGTTTCACAATGTAAACGGGTATGCTCACAGGGGCATGCTGGAGAAAGATATATACGCCCAAAAGCAACTCTTAGAAGCACAGCCTCCAGTGGCTCAACTGGTAAGTGCTTGGTCTTGGAATGCTGGTGACCTGAGTTCTAATCCTATCTCCAGGGGATTTTTTTTAATTGTTTTTACTGAAAATGGGTATGCATTGCCCTGCGCGATCAGCCAACAGCTAATGCCCCTTCAATGTATGCATTCCCACTAACAGTTGTGCCTTTGTTTTGTGCACTCTGGCTTTGGTAACACCCATACAAAAGCTTATCTTTCTGGCCCCAACTGACTAGAAAAAAAACGGGGGGAAAAGGTGTAATCTACGGGTCATGATTGATACACTAATTGCACTAGGACTCAAACAGGACACCTTCTCGAGGTGCTGGGAAGTGACCACCGCCCCCTGCATAGCAAGCAAACCTGTATCAGCATCTCACTAGCAACTGACTGTGTCGCCAGCAGGCTACACATAGGAGGCTGCAGTAGGTGCATTAACCCATTGCGCTGTCGACCCTCCTTCCTCTAAGAGCAGGAAACTGAATTTCCATGTTGCCTTCCTTTGGCACATTAGATCTATCTTTCACCCCAATTCAGAGGATGTTTTGTTTCACGGGGAGATGATAATCATTGTCAGGTGTGAGCCACTAATAGCTAAACAGGTCAGTTAAATCTTTGACTTTATCATTGGGGTGTATTGATATGCGCAGGGCAGTCTTCTGTCCCCTGCTACTGTATGCTTTGTTATTGCTGCTTATACATGATTTTTTTTTTTTAAACTTCTTTTTATTCATTTAACGTGGCAGCAAAAAAAGACAGGCGAACATCGCCAGGCAGGTACAATGCAAGTACAATAAATATACAGTGCAGGTAAACAGGAGTTACATCGGAGATGAACACAGCCATTGGGCACTTTTATAACATAAACAACAAAAAGTCCGGAAGCTATGGTGGGGGCGAGAGCTCGGGTCGGTGGGGAGAGGTGGCTAGCGGAGATGTGGCCGGTGTCATATTCAGATCTGACATATAAGATCGGAATCTGAGCCAGATATTCCTGGGCCTAGAGTGGGTAGGTTGTAGGTGAGACCAGGCTTCCTCCGAGTCCGAGGCCCACGTGACCGCTCTTAGCCATTGGGCGTGCGTGGGAGGCAAGGGGCGAAGCCAACACAGTAGGATGGATCGAACAGCAAGAAGCATGCAGAGGCCCGCTAGTTTTTTGGAGTTCCGGGAGAGGCCCGGGAGGTCGTGAAAGAGGCATACCACTGGGGAGGGACTGATGGGGTGGTCGAGCATAGCCGACACCGTCGAGCAGACTGCCTCCCAAAACTGTGAAAGGGGGGGGCAGGACCAAATCATATGAATGTAATCAGCCGCATCAAGGCCGCACCTAGGGCAGCTAGAGGGGTGGTCACTGGACATGCGGTGCAATCTGATCGGGGTGTAGTGGAACCTATGTAGGATTTTAAACTGTATCAGTTTAAAGCGGGAGTTGAAAGTCACCCGGTGTATGCGATCACACAAGTGCGCCCAGCGCTCGCTTATTCATGATTTTTAAATGTAAACACTCAGCTCTAAAAAGTGAAAGATTTGAAAGACTCTTGATGTAGCAAGCCTGTCCCATTCTTGCCCTGGGGGTGAGAGGGCTGCTTTCTGCCTTCAACTTCCTCAATTTTGGAGTGGCTGGCTCCACAGCTGAACACCAGGGCCTAAACCTGGAGGGAAACGGGCAGAGGTCTGCGCCCTGCGTCCTCCACGCGTCCCTAACGCTCCCAAATGCGACCACAGCCCTTACGGGCACAGCCCTATGTCCTATGCAGCCCCTCTGGTGCAGCCACCCACACAGCTTAGGGTTAGGATCTGTGCTCTTCCACATCGACCTGGCCACCTAGGCCCCAGAAAGTGTCACAGCCTGCTTTGTAAACCTTAGTGACGGTGGCCTAGGTGAAGATGATCTTGCCGGAATAATGATGCCTTTTTCCTCCCAGAAGCCACCGGGGAGCATAGTAAAATGAAGGGGTGTGCCTGCTCAGCTGCCCTCTGTTTACCCTCTCTCTAAGTGACATTAGTTCTGGGCTCTCCAGGCAAATGTATCCATTCAGGAGAGAGCTAGGAATAGGACGTCTGTTTCTGCAGGCACAGTGGGGAAGACTCAGAGAGCTGCATGCCTGAGACATCTTTCCTTGTCCCACGCTCATTGTTGGGTTCCCTAACTTCTAACTCTCTGCCAGGCTCTGTGCCCTGTGTCTTTTACTGCCAACCTCCCTGACCCCTCGCCTTCCACCTACTTGCCACTCTATGATGCCTTTTTTGCTCTCTTATATGGCCCTTTGAAAAGGAATGCAGGCCAAGCCAAGCCTCATGAAGGAAATCTACCAACAAAAGATGCATTCCTCACTTTTGGGAGGTGCTGTGAGACGAGTAAGAAGGGCTGAAGGGGTGATTGGGTTGTTGAGTTTGCACCCCCAGGGCAAAGAGTGGAAAGGCTCGCTACAGCAAGCGTCTTTCAAATATTTCACTTTTTAGGGCAGAGTGTTTACATTTAATAATCATGAACAAGCAGCAATAACAAAGTATACAGTAACAGACGACAGATGACTGCCCTGCGCATATCAATATATCCCAATGACAAAGTCAAAGCTTTAACTGATCTGCTTAGCTATTAGTGGCTCACACCTCCCAATGATTATCATCTCTGCGTGAAACAAAACAGCTTCTGAATTGGGGTGAAAGATAGATCTAATGTGCCAAAGGAAGTCAACATAGAAATTCAGTTTCCTGATCTCAGAGAAAGGAGCATCGACAGCCCAATGGGTTAATGCACCTACTGCAGCCTCCGATGTGTAGCCTGCAGGAGACACATTCAGTTGCTGGGGAGATGCTGATATCGGTTTGCTTGCTATGCAGGGGTTTGTGGTCACCTCACAGCACCTCGAGAAGGTTTCCTGTTTGAGTCCCAGTGGAATTATCTTCAAAAACATGACCAGTAGATTACACGTTTTCCCCTCGTTTTTTCCAGTCTGTTGAGGCCAGAGAGACGAGCTTTTGTATGGGTGTGTTACCAAGGGCAGAGTGCAGAAAACAAAGGCACAAGTGTTAGTAGGAATGCCTGTAATGAAGGGGAATTAGCTGTTGGCTGATTGCACAGGGTAATGCATACCCATTTTCAATAACAAAACATTTTTTTAAAAAATAATATGAACAGGAGATTCGGGACATTGGATTAGAACTCAGGTCTCCAGCATTCCAAGAGCAAACACTTACCACTTGAGCCGCTGGTGGCTGTGCCTCTGAGAGTAGCTTTTGGGCTTATACATCTTTCTTCTGCATGCCCCTGTGAGCATACCCAATCGCATTGTGAAACATGCTTACTGAAGCCAACTAGAATGGAACATCTGAGCCCCCCTTCCCCCTCCCCTCCTCTCCCCTGCCCCCCCCCCACCGCTCCAGCAAATACCAGCTGACTGCAGTGGCCTAGACGTTAAGTGCTTGTGTTACAGCACTGGGGGCCTGGGTTTGAGTCTTGCTTTCAGCACATAAATGGAATGGTTGGGTAATCGCCTTGTATAGTTGCCTTACCCCCACTCCTTCTAAAAGGTTCAGTGGTTATCAAAAGAGTTCCCTGGTAAAGGGAGGGTTACAGAGAGGCAGGACTGTGGAAGTGAGGAAGTGCAGGGTAAAGGAGGCAGAGGTGGGGCAGGCTAAAGGGGGAGGTAGGACCAGATGAATGGGTGTCTGTGGAGAGGAGGAGTGGCGAGGTGAGTGGGGGTAGGTCTAGAGGGGCATGGCATAGGTGCCCTGGTAAAGTGAAGGTGGAAGGAAGAAAGCAGAGAGGCAGGACTGTGGAGGAGAGGAGGTGGGGCAGGCTAAAGGGGGAGGTAGGGCTGGATGAAACAAAAATGTCCATTCCACCCTCCACTGGGAACCCTTTTTCCCTCCTCACCACATTAGGACCCTCTTTTACACAACCCACCGTCCACAACAACTCAGGGCCTTCTTCCCCCATGGAACCATCCCCAGAGCCGACTTATTCCCTGCCCCACTTTATCCCACATCCCCCTGCCCCTCTCTACCTACCCCACTCAACCAGCACCTCCTCCTCTCCACAGAGACCCATTCATCCAGCCCTACCTCCCTCTTTAGCCTGCCCCGCCTCCTCCTGTACTTCCTCCTCTCCACAGTCCCACCTCTCTGCTTTTTTCCACCCTCCCTTTACCAGGGAACTCATTACATAACCACTGAACCTATTAGAAGGAGCACGGATACCGCTACTGTACAAGGAGATTACACCATTCATGTGCCGAAAGCAGGACTCAAACCCAGGCCCCCAGCACTGTAACACAACCACTTAACCTCTAGGCCACTGCAGTTAGCTGGTATTTGATGGAGCGGGGGGCCAGATGTTCTATCCTCCTTGGCTTCAGTGAACATGTTTCACAATGTAAACGGGTATGCTCACAGGGGCATGCTGGAGAAAGATATATACGCCCAAAAGCAACTCTTAGAAGCACAGCCTCCAGTGGCTCAACTGGTAAGTGCTTGGTCTTGGAATGCTGGTGACCTGAGTTCTAATCCTATCTCCAGGGGATTTTTTTTAATTGTTTTTACTGAAAATGGGTATGCATTGCCCTGCGCGATCAGCCAACAGCTAATGCCCCTTCAATGTATGCATTCCCACTAACAGTTGTGCCTTTGTTTTGTGCACTCTGGCTTTGGTAACACCCATACAAAAGCTTATCTTTCTGGCCCCAACTGACTAGAAAAAAAACGGGGGGAAAAGGTGTAATCTACGGGTCATGATTGATACACTAATTGCACTAGGACTCAAACAGGACACCTTCTCGAGGTGCTGGGAAGTGACCACCGCCCCCTGCATAGCAAGCAAACCTGTATCAGCATCTCACTAGCAACTGACTGTGTCGCCAGCAGGCTACACATAGGAGGCTGCATTAGGTGCATTAACCCATTGCGCTGTCGACCCTCCTTCCTCTAAGAGCAGGAAACTGAATTTCCATGTTGCCTTCCTTTGGCACATTAGATCTATCTTTCACCCCAATTCAGAGGATGTTTTGTTTCACGGGGAGATGATAATCATTGTCAGGTGTGAGCCACTAATAGCTAAACAGGTCAGTTAAATCTTTGACTTTATCATTGGGGTGTATTGATATGCGCAGGGCAGTCTTCTGTCCCCTGCTACTGTATGCTTTGTTATTGCTGCTTATACATGATTTTTTTTTTTTAAACTTCTTTTTATTCATTTAACGTGGCAGCAAAAAAAGACAGGCGAACATCGCCAGGCAGGTACAATGCAAGTACTATAAATATACAGTGCAGGTAAACAGGAGTTACATCGGAGATGAACACAGCCATTGGGCACTTTTATAACATAAACAACAAAAAGTCCGGAAGCTATGGTGGGGGCGAGAGCTCGGGTCGGTGGGGAGAGGTGGCTAGCGGAGATGTGGCCGGTGTCATATTCAGATCTGACATATAAGATCGGAATCTGAGCCAGATATTCCTGGGCCTAGAGTGGGTAGGTTGTAGGTGAGACCAGGCTTCCTCCGAGTCCGAGGCCCACGTGACCGCTCTTAGCCATTGGGCGTGCGTGGGAGGCAAGGGGCGAAGCCAACACAGTAGGATGGATCGAACAGCAAGAAGCATGCAGAGGCCCGCTAGTTTTTTGGAGTTCCGGGAGAGGCCCGGGAGGTCGTGAAAGAGGCATACCAATGGGGAGGGACTGATGGGGTGGTCGAGCATAGCCGACACCGTCGAGCAGACTGCCTCCCAAAACTGTGAAAGGGGGGGGCAGGACCAAATCATATGAATGTAATCAGCCGCATCAAGGCCGCACCTAGGGCAGCTAGAGGGGTGGTCACTGGACATGCGGTGCAATCTGATCGGGGTGTAGTGGAACCTATGTAGGATTTTAAACTGTATCAGTTTAAAGCGGGAGTTGAAAGTCACCCGGTGTATGCGATCACACAAGTGCGCCCAGCGCTCGCTTATTCATGATTTTTAAATGTAAACACTCAGCTCTAAAAAGTGAAAGATTTGAAAGACTCTTGATGTAGAAGCCTGTCCCATTCTTGCCCTGGGGGTGAGAGGGCTGCTTTCTGCCTTCAACTTCCTCAATTTTGGAGTGGCTGGCTCCACAGCTGAACACCAGGGCCTAAACCTGGAGGGAAACGGGCAGAGGTCTGCGCCCTGCGTCCTCCACGCGTCCCTAACGCTCCCAAACGCGACCACAGCCCTTACGGGCACAGCCCTATGTCCTATGCAGCCCCTCTGGTGCAGCCACCCACACAGCTTAGGGTTAGGATCAGTGCTCTTCCACATCGACCTGGCCACCTAGGCCCCAGAAAGTGTCACAGCCTGCTTTGTAAACCTTAGTGACGGTGGCCTAGGTGAAGATGATCTTGCCGGAATAATGATGCCTTTTTCCTCCCAGAAGCCACCGGGGAGCATAGTAAAATGAAGGGGTGTGCCTGCTCAGCTGCCCTCTGTTTACCCTCTCTCTAAGTGACATTAGTTCTGGGCTCTCCAGGCAAATGTATCCATTCAGGAGAGAGCTAGGAATAGGACGTCTGTTTCTGCAGGCACAGTGGGGAAGACTCAGAGAGCTGCATGCCTGAGACATCTTTCCTTGTCCCACGCTCATTGTTGGGTTCCCTAACTTCTAACTCTCTGCCAGGCTCTGTGCCCTGTGTCTTTTACTGCCAACCTCCCTGACCCCTCGCCTTCCACCTACTTGCCACTCTATGATGCCTTTTTTGCTCTCTTATATGGCCCTTTGAAAAGGAATGCAGGCCAAGCCAAGCCTCATGAAGGAAATCTACCAACAAAAGATGCATTCCTCACTTTTGGGAGGTGCTGTGAGACGAGTAAGAAGGGCTGAAGGGGTGATTGGGTTGTTGAGTTTGCACCCCCAGGGCAAAGAGTGGGAAAGGCTCGCTACAGCAAGCGTCTTTCAAATATTTCACTTTTTAGGGCAGAGTGTTTACATTTAATAATCATGAACAAGCAGCAATAACAAAGTATACAGTAACAGACGACAGATGACTGCCCTGCGCATATCAATATATCCCAATGACAAAGTCAAAGCTTTAACTGATCTGCTTAGCTATTAGTGGCTCACACCTCCCAATGATTATCATCTCTGCGTGAAACAAAACAGCTTCTGAATTGGGGTGAAAGATAGATCTAATGTGCCAAAGGAAGTCAACATAGAAATTCAGTTTCCTGATCTCAGAGAAAGGAGCATCGACAGCCCAATGGGTTAATGCACCTACTGCAGCCTCCGATGTGTAGCCTGCAGGAGACACATTCAGTTGCTGGGGAGATGCTGATATCGGTTTGCTTGCTATGCAGGGGTTTGTGGTCACCTCACAGCACCTCGAGAAGGTTTCCTGTTTGAGTCCCAGTGGAATTATCTTCAAAAACATGACCAGTAGATTACACGTTTTCCCCTCGTTTTTTCCAGTCTGTTGAGGCCAGAGAGACGAGCTTTTGTATGGGTGTGTTACCAAGGGCAGAGTGCAGAAAACAAAGGCACAAGTGTTAGTAGGAATGCCTGTAATGAAGGGGAATTAGCTGTTGGCTGATTGCACAGGGTAATGCATACCCATTTTCAATAACAAAACATTTTTTAAAAAAATAATATGAACAGGAGATTCGGGACATTGGATTAGAACTCAGGTCTCCAGCATTCCAAGACCAAACACTTACCACTTGAGCCGCTGGTGGCTGTGCCTCTGAGAGTAGCTTTTGGGCTTATACATCTTTCTTCTGCATGCCCCTGTGAGCATACCCAATCGCATTGTGAAACATGCTTACTGAAGCCAACTAGGATGGAACATCTGAGCCCCCCCTTCCCCCTCCGCTCCTCTCCCCTGCCCCCCCCCACCGCTCCAGCAAATACCAGCTGACTGCAGTGGCCTAGACGTTAAGTGCTTGTGTTACAGCACTGGGGGCCTGGGTTTGAGTCTTGCTTTCAGCACATAAATGGAATAGTTGGGTAATCGCCTTGTATAGTTGCCTTACCCCCACTCCTTCTAAAAGGTTCAGTGGTTATCAAAAGAGTTCCCTGGTAAAGGGAGGGTTACAGAGAGGCAGGACTGTGGAAGTGAGGAAGTGCAGGGTAAAGGAGGCAGAGGTGGGGCAGGCTAAAGGGGGAGGTAGGACCAGATGAATGGGTGTCTGTGGAGAGGAGGAGTGGCGAGGTGAGTGGGGGTAGGTCTAGAGGGGCATGGCATAGGTGCCCTGGTAAAGTGAAGGTGGAAGGAAGAAAGCAGAGAGGCAGGACTGTGGAGGAGAGGAGGTGGGGCAGGCTAAAGGGGGAGGTAGGGCTGGATGAAACAAAAATGTCCATTCCACGCTCCACTGGGAACCCTTTTTCCCTCCTCACCACATTAGGACCCTCTTTTACACAACCCACCGTCCACAACAACTCAGGGCCTTCTTCCCCCATGGAACCATCCCCAGAGCCGACTTATTCCCTGCCCCACTTTATCCCACATCCCCCTGCCCCTCTCGACCTACCCCACTCAACCAGCACCTCCTCCTCTCCACAGAGACCCATTCATCCAGCCCTACCTCCCTCTTTAGCCTGCCCCGCCTCCTCCAGTACTTCCTCCCCTCCACAGTCCCACCTCTCTGCTTTTTTCCACCCTCCCTTTACCAGGGAACTCATTACATAACCACTGAACCTATTAGATGGAGCACGGATACCGCTACTGTACAAGGAGATTACACCATTCATGTGCCGAAAGCAGGACTCAAACCCAGGCCCCCAGCACTGTAACGCAACCACTTAACCTCTAGGCCACTGCAGTTAGCTGGTATTTGATGGAGCGGGGGGCCAGATGTTCTATCCTCCTTGGCTTCAGTGAACATGTTTCACAATGTAAACGGGTATGCTCACAGGGGCATGCTGGAGAAAGATATATACGCCCAAAAGCAACTCTTAGAAGCACAGCCTCCAGTGGCTCAACTGGTAAGTGCTTGGTCTTGGAATGCTGGTGACCTGAGTTCTAATCCTATCTCCAGGGGATTTTTTTTAATTGTTTTTACTGAAAATGGGTATGCATTGCCCTGCGCGATCAGCCAACAGCTAATGCCCCTTCAATGTATGCATTCCCACTAACAGTTGTGCCTTTGTTTTGTGCACTCTGGCTTTGGTAACACCCATACAAAAGCTTATCTTTCTGGCCCCAACTGACTAGAAAAAAAACGGGGGGAAAAGGTGTAATCTACGGGTCATGATTGATACACTAATTGCACTAGGACTCAAACAGGACACCTTCTCGAGGTGCTGGGAAGTGACCACCGCCCCCTGCATAGCAAGCAAACCTGTATCAGCATCTCACTAGCAACTGACTGTGTCGCCAGCAGGCTACACATAGGAGGCTGCAGTAGGTGCATTAACCCATTGCGCTGTCGACCCTCCTTCCTCTAAGAGCAGGAAACTGAATTTCCATGTTGCCTTCCTTTGGCACATTAGATCTATCTTTCACCCCAATTCAGAGGATGTTTTGTTTCACGGGGAGATGATAATCATTGTCAGGTGTGAGCCACTAATAGCTAAACAGGTCAGTTAAATCTTTGACTTTATCATTGGGGTGTATTGATATGCGCAGGGCAGTCTTCTGTCCCCTGCTACTGTATGCTTTGTTATTGCTGCTTATACATGATTTTTTTTTTTTAAACTTCTTTTTATTCATTTAACGTGGCAGCAAAAAAAGACAGGCGAACATCGCCAGGCAGGTACAATGCAAGTACAATAAATATACAGTGCAGGTAAACAGGAGTTACATCGGAGATGAACACAGCCATTGGGCACTTTTATAACATAAACAACAAAAAGTCCGGAAGCTATGGTGGGGGCGAGAGCTCGGGTCGGTGGGGAGAGGTGGCTAGCGGAGATGTGGCCGGTGTCATATTCAGATCTGACATATAAGATCGGAATCTGAGCCAGATATTCCTGGGCCTAGAGTGGGTAGGTTGTAGGTGAGACCAGGCTTCCTCCGAGTCCGAGGCCCACGTGACCGCTCTTAGCCATTGGGCGTGCGTGGGAGGCAAGGGGCGAAGCCAACACAGTAGGATGGATCGAACAGCAAGAAGCATGCAGAGGCCCGCTAGTTTTTTGGAGTTCCGGGAGAGGCCCGGGAGGTCGTGAAAGAGGCATACCAATGGGGAGGGACTGATGGGGTGGTCGAGCATAGCCGACACCGTCGAGCAGACTGCCTCCCAAAACTGTGAAAGGGGGGGGCAGGACCAAATCATATGAATGTAATCAGCCGCATCAAGGCCGCACCTAGGGCAGCTAGAGGGGTGGTCACTGGACATGCGGTGCAATCTGATCGGGGTGTAGTGGAACCTATGTAGGATTTTAAACTGTATCAGTTTAAAGCGGGAGTTGAAAGTCACCCGGTGTATGCGATCACACAAGTGCGCCCAGCGCTCGCTTATTCATGATTTTTAAATGTAAACACTCAGCTCTAAAAAGTGAAAGATTTGAAAGACTCTTGATGTAGCAAGCCTGTCCCATTCTTGCCCTGGGGGTGAGAGGGCTGCTTTCTGCCTTCAACTTCCTCAATTTTGGAGTGGCTGGCTCCACAGCTGAACACCAGGGCCTAAACCTGGAGGGAAACGGGCAGAGGTCTGCGCCCTGCGTCCTCCACGCATCCCTAACGCTCCCAAACGCGACCACAGCCCTTACGGGCACAGCCCTATGTCCTATGCAGCCCCTCTGGTGCAGCCACCCACACAGCTTAGGGTTAGGATCTGTGCTCTTCCACATCGACCTGGCCACCTAGGCCCCAGAAAGTGTCACAGCCTGCTTTGTAAACCTCAGTGACGGTGGCCTAGGTGAAGATGATCTTGCCGGAATAATGATGCCTTTTTCCTCCCAGAAGCCACCGGGGAGCATAGTAAAATGAAGGGGTGTGCCTGCTCAGCTGCCCTCTGTTTACCCTCTCTCTAAGTGACATTAGTTCTGGGCTCTCCAGGCAAATGTATCCATTCAGGAGAGAGCTAGGAATAGGACGTCTGTTTCTGCAGGGACAGTGGGGAAGACTCAGAGAGCTGCATGCCTGAGACATCTTTCCTTGTCCCACGCTCATTGTTGGGTTCCCTAACTTCTAACTCTCTGCCAGGCTCTGTGCCCTGTGTCTTTTACTGCCAACCTCCCTGACCCCTCGCCTTCCACCTACTTGCCACTCTATGATGCCTTTTTTGCTCTCTTATATGGCCCTTTGAAAAGGAATGCAGGCCAAGCCAAGCCTCATGAAGGAAATCTACCAACAAAAGATGCATTCCTCACTTTTGGGAGGTGCTGTGAGACGAGTAAGAAGGGCTGAAGGGGTGATTGGGTTGTTGAGTTTGCACCCCCAGGGCAAAGAGTGGGAAAGGCTCGCTACAGCAAGCGTCTTTCAAATATTTCACTTTTTAGGGCAGAGTGTTTACATTTAATAATCATGAACAAGCAGCAATAACAAAGTATACAGTAACAGACGACAGATGACTGCCCTGCGCATATCAATATATCCCAATGACAAAGTCAAAGCTTTAACTGATCTGCTTAGCTATTAGTGGCTCACACCTCCCAATGATTATCATCTCTGCGTGAAACAAAACAGCTTCTGAATTGGGGTGAAAGATAGATCTAATGTGCCAAAGGAAGTCAACATAGAAATTCAGTTTCCTGATCTCAGAGAAAGGAGCATCGACAGCCCAATGGGTTAATGCACCTACTGCAGCCTCCGATGTGTAGCCTGCAGGAGACACATTCAGTTGCTGGGGAGATGCTGATATCGGTTTGCTTGCTATGCAGGGGTTTGTGGTCACCTCACAGCACCTCGAGAAGGTTTCCTGTTTGAGTCCCAGTGGAATTATCTTCAAAAACATGACCAGTAGATTACACGTTTTCCCCTCGTTTTTTCCAGTCTGTTGAGGCCAGAGAGACGAGCTTTTGTATGGGTGTGTTACCAAGGGCAGAGTGCAGAAAACAAAGGCACAAGTGTTAGTAGGAATGCCTGTAATGAAGGGGAATTAGCTGTTGGCTGATTGCACAGGGTAATGCATACCCATTTTCAATAACAAAACATTTTTTAAAAAAATAATATGAACAGGAGATTCGGGACATTGGATTAGAACTCAGGTCTCCAGCATTCCAAGACCAAACACTTACCACTTGAGCCGCTGGTGGCTGTGCCTCTGAGAGTAGCTTTTGGGCTTATACATCTTTCTTCTGCATGCCCCTGTGAGCATACCCAATCGCATTGTGAAACATGCTTACTGAAGCCAACTAGGATGGAACATCTGAGCCCCCCTTCCCCCTCCCCTCCTCTCCCCTGCCCCCCCCACCGCTCCAGCAAATACCAGCTGACTGCAGTGGCCTAGACGTTAAGTGCTTGTGTTACAGCACTGGGGGCCTGGGTTTGAGTCTTGCTTTCAGCACATAAATGGAATAGTTGGGTAATCGCCTTGTATAGTTGCCTTACCCCCACTCCTTCTAAAAGGTTCAGTGGTTATCAAAAGAGTTCCCTGGTAAAGGGAGGGTTACAGAGAGGCAGGACTGTGGAAGTGAGGAAGTGCAGGGTAAAGGAGGCAGAGGTGGGGCAGGCTAAAGGGGGAGGTAGGACCAGATGAATGGGTGTCTGTGGAGAGGAGGAGTGGCGAGGTGAGTGGGGGTAGGTCTAGAGGGGCATGGCATAGGTGCCCTGGTAAAGTGAAGGTGGAAGGAAGAAAGCAGAGAGGCAGGACTGTGGAGGAGAGGAGGTGGGGCAGGCTAAAGGGGGAGGTAGGGCTGGATGAAACAAAAATGTCCATTCCACCCTCCACTGGGAACCCTTTTTCCCTCCTCACCACATTAGGACCCTCTTTTACACAACCCACCGTCCACAACAACTCAGGGCCTTCTTCCCCCATGGAACCATCCCCAGAGCCGACTTATTCCCTGCCCCACTTTATCCCACATCCCCCTGCCCCTCTCGACCTACCCCACTCAACCAGCACCTCCTCCTCTCCACAGAGACCCATTCATCCAGCCCTACCTCCCTCTTTAGCCTGCCCCGCCTCCTCCTGTACTTCCTCCCCTCCACAGTCCCACCTCTCTGCTTTTTTCCACCCTCCCTTTACCAGGGAACTCATTACATAACCACTGAACCTATTAGAAGGAGCACGGATACCGCTACTGTACAAGGAGATTACACCATTCATGTGCCGAAAGCAGGACTCAAACCCAGGCCCCCAGCACTGTAACGCAACCACTTAACCTCTAGGCCACTGCAGTTAGCTGGTATTTGATGGAGCGGGGGGCCAGATGTTCTATCCTCCTTGGCTTCAGTGAACATGTTTCACAATGTAAACGGGTATGCTCACAGGGCCATGCTGGAGAAAGATATATACGCCCAAAAGCAACTCTTAGAAGCACAGCCTCCAGTGGCTCAACTGGTAAGTGCTTGGTCTTGGAATGCTGGTGACCTGAGTTCTAATCCTATCTCCAGGGGATTTTTTTTAATTGTTTTTACTGAAAATGGGTATGCATTGCCCTGCGCGATCAGCCAACAGCTAATGCCCCTTCAATGTATGCATTCCCACTAACAGTTGTGCCTTTGTTTTGTGCACTCTGGCTTTGGTAACACCCATACAAAAGCTTATCTTTCTGGCCCCAACTGACTAGAAAAAAAACGGGGGGAAAAGGTGTAATCTACGGGTCATGATTGATACACTAATTGCACTAGGACTCAAACAGGACACCTTCTCGAGGTGCTGGGAAGTGACCACCGCCCCCTGCATAGCAAGCAAACCTGTATCAGCATCTCACTAGCAACTGACTGTGTCGCCAGCAGGCTACACATAGGAGGCTGCATTAGGTGCATTAACCCATTGCGCTGTCGACCCTCCTTCCTCTAAGAGCAGGAAACTGAATTTCCATGTTGCCTTCCTTTGGCACATTAGATCTATCTTTCACCCCAATTCAGAGGATGTTTTGTTTCACGGGGAGATGATAATCATTGTCAGGTGTGAGCCACTAATAGCTAAACAGGTCAGTTAAATCTTTGACTTTATCATTGGGGTGTATTGATATGCGCAGGGCAGTCTTCTGTCCCCTGCTACTGTATGCTTTGTTATTGCTGCTTATACATGATTTTTTTTTTTTAAACTTCTTTTTATTCATTTAACGTGGCAGCAAAAAAAGACAGGCGAACATCGCCAGGCAGGTACAATGCAAGTACAATAAATATACAGTGCAGGTAAACAGGAGTTACATCGGAGATGAACACAGCCATTGGGCACTTTTATAACATAAACAACAAAAAGTCCGGAAGCTATGGTGGGGGCGAGAGCTCGGGTCGGTGGGGAGAGGTGGCTAGCGGAGATGTGGCCGGTGTCATATTCAGATCTGACATATAAGATCGGAATCTGAGCCAGATATTCCTGGGCCTAGAGTGGGTAGGTTGTAGGTGAGACCAGGCTTCCTCCGAGTCCGAGGCCCACGTGACCGCTCTTAGCCATTGGGCGTGCGTGGGAGGCAAGGGGCGAAGCCAACACAGTAGGATGGATCGAACAGCAAGAAGCATGCAGAGGCCCGCTAGTTTTTTGGAGTTCCGGGAGAGGCCCGGGAGGTCGTGAAAGAGGCATACCAATGGGGAGGGACTGATGGGGTGGTCGAGCATAGCCGACACCGTCGAGCAGACTGCCTCCCAAAACTGTGAAAGGGGGGGGCAGGACCAAATCATATGAATGTAATCAGCCGCATCAAGGCCGCACCTAGGGCAGCTAGAGGGGTGGTCACTGGACATGCGGTGCAATCTGATCGGGGTGTAGTGGAACCTATGTAGGATTTTAAACTGTATCAGTTTAAAGCGGGAGTTGAAAGTCACCCGGTGTATGCGATCACACAAGTGCGCCCAGCGCTCGCTTATTCATGATTTTTAAATGTAAACACTCAGCTCTAAAAAGTGAAAGATTTGAAAGACTCTTGATGTAGCAAGCCTGTCCCATTCTTGCCCTGGGGGTGAGAGGGCTGCTTTCTGCCTTCAACTTCCTCAATTTTGGAGTGGCTGGCTCCACAGCTGAACACCAGGGCCTAAACCTGGAGGGAAACGGGCAGAGGTCTGCGCCCTGCGTCCTCCACGCGTCCCTAACGCTCCCAAACGCGACCACAGCCCTTACGGGCACAGCCCTATGTCCTATGCAGCCCCTCTGGTGCAGCCACCCACACAGCTTAGGGTTAGGATCTGTGCTCTTCCACATCGACCTGGCCACCTAGGCCCCAGAAAGTGTCACAGCCTGCTTTGTAAACCTTAGTGACGGTGGCCTAGGTGAAGATGATCTTGCCGGAATAATGATGCCTTTTTCCTCCCAGAAGCCACCGGGGAGCATAGTAAAATGAAGGGGTGTGCCTGCTCAGCTGCCCTCTGTTTACCCTCTCTCTAAGTGACATTAGTTCTGGGCTCTCCAGGCAAATGTATCCATTCAGGAGAGAGCTAGGAATAGGACGTCTGTTTCTGCAGGCACAGTGGGGAAGACTCAGAGAGCTGCATGCCTGAGACATCTTTCCTTGTCCCACGCTCATTGTTGGGTTCCCTAACTTCTAACTCTCTGCCAGGCTCTGTGCCCTGTGTCTTTTACTGCCAACCTCCCTGACCCCTCGCCTTCCACCTACTTGCCACTCTATGATGCCTTTTTTGCTCTCTTATATGGCCCTTTGAAAAGGAATGCAGGCCAAGCCAAGCCTCATGAAGGAAATCTACCAACAAAAGATGCATTCCTCACTTTTGGGAGGTGCTGTGAGACGAGTAAGAAGGGCTGAAGGGGTGATTGGGTTGTTGAGTTTGCACCCCCAGGGCAAAGAGTGGGAAAGGCTCGCTACAGCAAGCGTCTTTCAAATATTTCACTTTTTAGGGCAGAGTGTTTACATTTAATAATCATGAACAAGCAGCAATAACAAAGTATACAGTAACAGACGACAGATGACTGCCCTGCGCATATCAATATATCCCAATGACAAAGTCAAAGCTTTAACTGATCTGCTTAGCTATTAGTGGCTCACACCTCCCAATGATTATCATCTCTGCGTGAAACAAAACAGCTTCTGAATTGGGGTGAAAGATAGATCTAATGTGCCAAAGGAAGTCAACATAGAAATTCAGTTTCCTGATCTCAGAGAAAGGAGCATCGACAGCCCAATGGGTTAATGCACCTACTGCAGCCTCCGATGTGTAGCCTGCAGGAGACACATTCAGTTGCTGGGGAGATGCTGATATCGGTTTGCTTGCTATGCAGGGGTTTGTGGTCACCTCACAGCACCTCGAGAAGGTTTCCTGTTTGAGTCCCAGTGGAATTATCTTCAAAAACATGACCAGTAGATTACACGTTTTCCCCTCGTTTTTTCCAGTCTGTTGAGGCCAGAGAGACGAGCTTTTGTATGGGTGTGTTACCAAGGGCAGAGTGCAGAAAACAAAGGCACAAGTGTTAGTAGGAATGCCTGTAATGAAGGGGAATTAGCTGTTGGCTGATTGCACAGGGTAATGCATACCCATTTTCAATAACAAAACATTTTTTAAAAAAATAATATGAACAGGAGATTCGGGACATTGGATTAGAACTCAGGTCTCCAGCATTCCAAGACCAAACACTTACCACTTGAGCCGCTGGTGGCTGTGCCTCTGAGAGTAGCTTTTGGGCTTATACATCTTTCTTCTGCATGCCCCTGTGAGCATACCCAATCGCATTGTGAAACATGCTTACTGAAGCCAACTAGGATGGAACATCTGAGCCCCCCTTCCCCCTCCGCTCCTCTCCCCTGCCCCCCCCACCGCTCCAGCAAATACCAGCTGACTGCAGTGGCCTAGACGTTAAGTGCTTGTGTTACAGCACTGGGGGCCTGGGTTTGAGTCTTGCTTTCAGCACATAAATGGAATAGTTGGGTAATCGCCTTGTATAGTTGCCTTACCCCCACTCCTTCTAAAAGGTTCAGTGGTTATCAAAAGAGTTCCCTGGTAAAGGGAGGGTTACAGAGAGGCAGGACTGTGGAAGTGAGGAAGTGCAGGGTAAAGGAGGCAGAGGTGGGGCAGGCTAAAGGGGGAGGTAGGACCAGATGAATGGGTGTCTGTGGAGAGGAGGAGTGGCGAGGTGAGTGGGGGTAGGTCTAGAGGGGCATGGCATAGGTGCCCTGGTAAAGTGAAGGTGGAAGGAAGAAAGCAGAGAGGCAGGACTGTGGAGGAGAGGAGGTGGGGCAGGCTAAAGGGGGAGGTAGGGCTGGATGAAACAAAAATGTCCATTCCACCCTCCACTGGGAACCCTTTTTCCCTCCTCACCACATTAGGACCCTCTTTTACACAACCCACCGTCCACAACAACTCAGGGCCTTCTTCCCCCATGGAACCATCCCCAGAGCCGACTTATTCCCTGCCCCACTTTATCCCACATCCCCCTGCCCCTCTCGACCTACCCCACTCAACCAGCACCTCCTCCTCTCCACAGAGACCCATTCATCCAGCCCTACCTCCCTCTTTAGCCTGCCCCGCCTCCTCCAGTACTTCCTCCCCTCCACAGTCCCACCTCTCTGCTTTTTTCCACCCTCCCTTTACCAGGGAACTCATTACATAACCACTGAACCTATTAGATGGAGCACGGATACCGCTACTGTACAAGGAGATTACACCATTCATGTGCCGAAAGCAGGACTCAAACCCAGGCCCCCAGCACTGTAACGCAACCACTTAACCTCTAGGCCACTGCAGTTAGCTGGTATTTGATGGAGCTGGGGGCCAGATGTTCTATCCTCCTTGGCTTCAGTGAACATGTTTCACAATGTAAACGGGTATGCTCACAGGGGCATGCTGGAGAAAGATATATACGCCCAAAAGCAACTCTTAGAAGCACAGCCTCCAGTGGCTCAACTGGTAAGTGCTTGGTCTTGGAATGCTGGTGACCTGAGTTCTAATCCTATCTCCAGGGGATTTTTTTTAATCCATTTTACTGAAAATGGGTATGCATTGCCCTGCGCGATCAGCCAACAGCTAATGCCCCTTCAATGTATGCATTCCCACTAACAGTTGTGCCTTTGTTTTGTGCACTCTGGCTTTGGTAACACCCATACAAAAGCTTATCTTTCTGGCCCCAACTGACTAGAAAAAAAACGGGGGGAAAAGGTGTAATCTACGGGTCATGATTGATACACTAATTGCACTAGGACTCAAACAGGACACCTTCTCGAGGTGCTGGGAAGTGACCACCGCCCCCTGCATAGCAAGCAAACCTGTATCAGCATCTCACTAGCAACTGACTGTGTCGCCAGCAGGCTACACATAGGAGGCTGCAGTAGGTGCATTAACCCATTGCGCTGTCGACCCTCCTTCCTCTAAGAGCAGGAAACTGAATTTCCATGTTGCCTTCCTTTGGCACATTAGATCTATCTTTCACCCCAATTCAGAGGATGTTTTGTTTCACGGGGAGATGATAATCATTGTCAGGTGTGAGCCACTAATAGCTAAACAGGTCAGTTAAATCTTTGACTTTATCATTGGGGTGTATTGATATGCGCAGGGCAGTCTTCTGTCCCCTGCTACTGTATGCTTTGTTATTGCTGCTTATACATGATTTTTTTTTTTTAAACTTCTTTTTATTCATTTAACGTGGCAGCAAAAAAAGACAGGCGAACATCGCCAGGCAGGTACAATGCAAGTACAATAAATATACAGTGCAGGTAAACAGGAGTTACATCGGAGATGAACACAGCCATTGGGCACTTTTATAACATAAACAACAAAAAGTCCGGAAGCTATGGTGGGGGCGAGAGCTCGGGTCGGTGGGGAGAGGTGGCTAGCGGAGATGTGGCCGGTGTCATATTCAGATCTGACATATAAGATCGGAATCTGAGCCAGATATTCCTGGGCCTAGAGTGGGTAGGTTGTAGGTGAGACCAGGCTTCCTCCGAGTCCGAGGCCCACGTGACCGCTCTTAGCCATTGGGCGTGCGTGGGAGGCAAGGGGCGAAGCCAACACAGTAGGATGGATCGAACAGCAAGAAGCATGCAGAGGCCCGCTAGTTTTTTGGAGTTCCGGGAGAGGCCCGGGAGGTCGTGAAAGAGGCATACCACTGGGGAGGGACTGATGGGGTGGTCGAGCATAGCCGACACCGTCGAGCAGACTGCCTCCCAAAACTGTGAAAGGGGGGGGGGCAGGACCAAATCATATGAATGTAATCAGCCGCATCAAGGCCGCACCTAGGGCAGCTAGAGGGGTGGTCACTGGACATGCGGTGCAATCTGATCGGGGTGTAGTGGAACCTATGTAGGATTTTAAACTGTATCAGTTTAAAGCGGGAGTTGAAAGTCACCCGGTGTATGCGATCACACAAGTGCGCCCAGCGCTCGCTTATTCATGATTTTTAAATGTAAACACTCAGCTCTAAAAAGTGAAAGATTTGAAAGACTCTTGATGTAGCAAGCCTGTCCCATTCTTGCCCTGGGGGTGAGAGGGCTGCTTTCTGCCTTCAACTTCCTCAATTTTGGAGTGGCTGGCTCCACAGCTGAACACCAGGGCCTAAACCTGGAGGGAAACGGGCAGAGGTCTGCGCCCTGCGTCCTCCACGCGTCCCTAACGCTCCCAAACGCGACCACAGCCCTTACGGGCACAGCCCTATGTCCTATGCAGCCCCTCTGGTGCAGCCACCCACACAGCTTAGGGTTAGGATCTGTGCTCTTCCACATCGACCTGGCCACCTAGGCCCCAGAAAGTGTCACAGCCTGCTTTGTAAACCTTAGTGACGGTTGCCTAGGTGAAGATGATCTTGCCGGAATAATGATGCCTTTTTCCTCCCAGAAGCCACCGGGGAGCATAGTAAAATGAAGGGGTGTGCCTGCTCAGCTGCCCTCTGTTTACCCTCTCTCTAAGTGACATTAGTTCTGGGCTCTCCAGGCAAATGTATCCATTCAGGAGAGAGCTAGGAATAGGACGTCTGTTTCTGCAGGCACAGTGGGGAAGACTCAGAGAGCTGCATGCCTGAGACATCTTTCCTTGTCCCACGCTCATTGTTGGGTTCCCTAACTTCTAACTCTCTGCCAGGCTCTGTGCCCTGTGTCTTTTACTGCCAACCTCCCTGACCCCTCGCCTTCCACCTACTTGCCACTCTATGATGCCTTTTTTGCTCTCTTATATGGCCCTTTGAAAAGGAATGCAGGCCAAGCCAAGCCTCATGAAGGAAATCTACCAACAAAAGATGCATTCCTCACTTTTGGGAGGTGCTGTGAGACGAGTAAGAAGGGCTGAAGGGGTGATTGGGTTGTTGAGTTTGCACCCCCAGGGCAAAGAGTGGAAAGGCTCGCTACAGCAAGCGTCTTTCAAATATTTCACTTTTTAGGGCAGAGTGTTTACATTTAATAATCATGAACAAGCAGCAATAACAAAGTATACAGTAACAGACGACAGATGACTGCCCTGCGCATATCAATATATCCCAATGACAAAGTCAAAGCTTTAACTGATCTGCTTAGCTATTAGTGGCTCACACCTCCCAATGATTATCATCTCTGCGTGAAACAAAACAGCTTCTGAATTGGGGTGAAAGATAGATCTAATGTGCCAAAGGAAGTCAACATAGAAATTCAGTTTCCTGATCTCAGAGAAAGGAGCATCGACAGCCCAATGGGTTAATGCACCTACTGCAGCCTCCGATGTGTAGCCTGCAGGAGACACATTCAGTTGCTGGGGAGATGCTGATATCGGTTTGCTTGCTATGCAGGGGTTTGTGGTCACCTCACAGCACCTCGAGAAGGTTTCCTGTTTGAGTCCCAGTGGAATTATCTTCAAAAACATGACCAGTAGATTACACGTTTTCCCCTCGTTTTTTCCAGTCTGTTGAGGCCAGAGAGACGAGCTTTTGTATGGGTGTGTTACCAAGGGCAGAGTGCAGAAAACAAAGGCACAAGTGTTAGTAGGAATGCCTGTAATGAAGGGGAATTAGCTGTTGGCTGATTGCACAGGGTAATGCATACCCATTTTCAATAACAAAACATTTTTTTTAAAAATAATATGAACAGGAGATTCGGGACATTGGATTAGAACTCAGGTCTCCAGCATTCCAAGAGCAAACACTTACCACTTGAGCCGCTGGTGGCTGTGCCTCTGAGAGTAGCTTTTGGGCTTATACATCTTTCTTCTGCATGCCCCTGTGAGCATACCCAATCGCATTGTGAAACATGCTTACTGAAGCCAACTAGGATGGAACATCTGAGCCCCCCTTCCCCCTCCCCTCCTCTCCCCTGCCCCCCCCACCGCTCCAGCAAATACCAGCTGACTGCAGTGGCCTAGACGTTAAGTGCTTGTGTTACAGCACTGGGGGCCTGGGTTTGAGTCTTGCTTTCAGCACATAAATGGAATGGTTGGGTAATCGCCTTGTATAGTTGCCTTACCCCCACTCCTTCTAAAAGGTTCAGTGGTTATCAAAAGAGTTCCCTGGTAAAGGGAGGGTTACAGAGAGGCAGGACTGTGGAAGTGAGGAAGTGCAGGGTAAAGGAGGCAGAGGTGGGGCAGGCTAAAGGGGGAGGTAGGACCAGATGAATGGGTGTCTGTGGAGAGGAGGAGTGGCGAGGTGAGTGGGGGTAGGTCTAGAGGGGCATGGCATAGGTCCCCTGGTAAAGTGAAGGTGGAAGGAAGAAAGCAGAGAGGCAGGACTGTGGAGGAGAGGAGGTGGGGCAGGCTAAAGGGGGAGGTAGGGCTGGATGAAACAAAAATGTCCATTCCACCCTCCACTGGGAACCCTTTTTCCCTCCTCACCACATTAGGACCCTCTTTTACACAACCCACCGTCCACAACAACTCAGGGCCTTCTTCCCCCATGGAACCATCCCCAGAGCCGACTTATTCCCTGCCCCACTTTATCTCACATCCCCCTGCCCCTCTCTACCTACCCCACTCAACCAGCACCTCCTCCTCTCCACAGAGACCCATTCATCCAGCCCTACCTCCCTCTTTAGCCTGCCCCGCCTCCTCCTGTACTTCCTCCTCTCCACAGTCCCACCTCTCTGCTTTTTTCCACCCTCCCTTTACCAGGGAACTCATTACATAACCACTGAACCTATTAGAAGGAGCACGGATACCGCTACTGTACAAGGAGATTACACCATTCATGTGCCGAAAGCAGGACTCAAACCCAGGCCCCCAGCACTGTAACGCAACCACTTAACCTCTAGGCCACTGCAGTTAGCTGGTATTTGATGGAGCGGGGGGCCAGATGTTCTATCCTCCTTGGCTTCAGTTAACATGTTTCACAATGTAAACGGGTATGCTCACAGGGGCATGCTGGAGAAAGATATATACGCCCAAAAGCAACTCTTAGAAGCACAGCCTCCAGTGGCTCAACTGGTAAGTGCTTGGTCTTGGAATGCTGGTGACCTGAGTTCTAATCCTATCTCCAGGGGATTTTTTTTAATTGTTTTTACTGAAAATGGGTATGCATTGCCCTGCGCGATCAGCCAACAGCTAATGCCCCTTCAATGTATGCATTCCCACTAACAGTTGTGCCTTTGTTTTGTGCACTCTGGCTTTGGTAACACCCATACAAAAGCTTATCTTTCTGGCCCCAACTGACTAGAAAAAAAACGGGGGGAAAAGGTGTAATCTATGGGTCATGATTGATACACTAATTGCACTAGGACTCAAACAGGACACCTTCTCGAGGTGCTGGGAAGTGACCACCGCCCCCTGCATAGCAAGCAAACCTGTATCAGCATCTCACTAGCAACTGACTGTGTCGCCAGCAGGCTACACATAGGAGGCTGCAGTAGGTGCATTAACCCATTGCGCTGTCGACCCTCCTTCCTCTAAGAGCAGGAAACTGAATTTCCATGTTGCCTTCCTTTGGCACATTAGATCTATCTTTCACCCCAATTCAGAGGATGTTTTGTTTCACGGGGAGATGATAATCATTGTCAGGTGTGAGCCACTAATAGCTAAACAGGTCAGTTAAATCTTTGACTTTATCATTGGGGTGTATTGATATGCGCAGGGCAGTCTTCTGTCCCCTGCTACTGTATGCTTTGTTATTGCTGCTTATACATGATTTTTTTTTTTTAAACTTCTTTTTATTCATTTAACGTGGCAGCAAAAAAAGACAGGCGAACATCGCCAGGCAGGTACAATGCAAGTACAATAAATATACAGTGCAGGTAAACAGGAGTTACATCGGAGATGAACACAGCCATTGGGCACTTTTATAACATAAACAACAAAAAGTCCGGAAGCTATGGTGGGGGCGAGAGCTCGGGTCGGTGGGGAGAGGTGGCTAGCGGAGATGTGGCCGGTGTCATATTCAGATCTGACATATAAGATCGGAATCTGAGCCAGATATTCCTGGGCCTAGAGTGGGTAGGTTGTAGGTGAGACCAGGCTTCCTCCGAGTCCGAGGCCCACGTGACCGCTCTTAGCCATTGGGCGTGCGTGGGAGGCAAGGGGCGAAGCCAACACAGTAGGATGGATCGAACAGCAAGAAGCATGCAGAGGCCCGCTAGTTTTTTGGAGTTCCGGGAGAGGCCCGGGAGGTCGTGAAAGAGGCATACCACTGGGGAGGGACTGATGGGGTGGTCGAGCATAGCCGACACCGTCGAGCAGACTGCCTCCCAAAACTGTGAAAGGGGGGGGCAGGACCAAATCATATGAATGTAATCAGCCGCATCAAGGCCGCACCTAGGGCAGCTAGAGGGGTGGTCACTGGACATGCGGTGCAATCTGATCGGGGTGTAGTGGAACCTATGTAGGATTTTAAACTGTATCAGTTTAAAGCGGGAGTTGAAAGTCACCCGGTGTATGCGATCACACAAGTGCGCCCAGCGCTCGCTTATTCATGATTTTTAAATGTAAACACTCAGCTCTAAAAAGTGAAAGATTTGAAAGACTCTTGATGTAGCAAGCCTGTCCCATTCTTGCCCTGGGGGTGAGAGGGCTGCTTTCTGCCTTCAACTTCCGCAATTTTGGAGTGGCTGGCTCCACAGCTGAACACCAGGGCCTAAACCTGGAGGGAAACGGGCAGAGGTCTGCGCCCTGCGTCCTCCACGCGTCCCTAACGCTCCCAAACGCGACCACAGCCCTTACGGGCACAGCCCTATGTCCTATGCAGCCCCTCTGGTGCAGCCACCCACACAGCTTAGGGTTAGGATCTGTGCTCTTCCACATCGACCTGGCCACCTAGGCCCCAGAAAGTGTCACAGCCTGCTTTGTAAACCTTAGTGACGGTGGCCTAGGTGAAGATGATCTTGCCGGAATAATGATGCCTTTTTCCTCCCAGAAGCCACCGGGGAGCATAGTAAAATGAAGGGGTGTGCCTGCTCAGCTGCCCTCTGTTTACCCTCTCTCTAAGTGACATTAGTTCTGGGCTCTCCAGGCAAATGTATCCATTCAGGAGAGAGCTAGGAATAGGACGTCTGTTTCTGCAGGCACAGTGGGGAAGACTCAGAGAGCTGCATGCCTGAGACATCTTTCCTTGTCCCACGCTCATTGTTGGGTTCCCTAACTTCTAACTCTCTGCCAGGCTCTGTGCCCTGTGTCTTTTACTGCCAACCTCCCTGACCCCTCGCCTTCCACCTACTTGCCACTCTATGATGCCTTTTTTGCTCTCTTATATGGCCCTTTGAAAAGGAATGCAGGCCAAGCCAAGCCTCATGAAGGAAATCTACCAACAAAAGATGCATTCCTCACTTTTGGGAGGTGCTGTGAGACGAGTAAGAAGGGCTGAAGGGGTGATTGGGTTGTTGAGTTTGCACCCCCAGGGCAAAGAGTGGGAAAGGCTCGCTACAGCAAGCGTCTTTCAAATATTTCACTTTTTAGGGCAGAGTGTTTACATTTAATAATCATGAACAAGCAGCAATAACAAAGTATACAGTAACAGACGACAGATGACTGCCCTGCGCATATCAATATATCCCAATGACAAAGTCAAAGCTTTAACTGATCTGCTTAGCTATTAGTGGCTCACACCTCCCAATGATTATCATCTCTGCGTGAAACAAAACAGCTTCTGAATTGGGGTGAAAGATAGATCTAATGTGCCAAAGGAAGTCAACATAGAAATTCAGTTTCCTGATCTCAGAGAAAGGAGCATCGACAGCCCAATGGGTTAATGCACCTACTGCAGCCTCCGATGTGTAGCCTGCAGGAGACACATTCAGTTGCTGGGGAGATGCTGATATCGGTTTGCTTGCTATGCAGGGGTTTGTGGTCACCTCACAGCACCTCGAGAAGGTTTCCTGTTTGAGTCCCAGTGGAATTATCTTCAAAAACATGACCAGTAGATTACACGTTTTCCCCTCGTTTTTTCCAGTCTGTTGAGGCCAGAGAGACGAGCTTTTGTATGGGTGTGTTACCAAGGGCAGAGTGCAGAAAACAAAGGCACAAGTGTTAGTAGGAATGCCTGTAATGAAGGGGAATTAGCTGTTGGCTGATTGCACAGGGTAATGCATACCCATTTTCAATAACAAAACATTTTTTAAAAAAATAATATGAACAGGAGATTCGGGACATTGGATTAGAACTCAGGTCTCCAGCATTCCAAGACCAAACACTTACCACTTGAGCCGCTGGTGGCTGTGCCTCTGAGAGTAGCTTTTGGGCTTATACATCTTTCTTCTGCATGCCCCTGTGAGCATACCCAATCGCATTGTGAAACATGCTTACTGAAGCCAACTAGGATGGAACATCTGAGCCCCCCTTCCCCCTCCGCTCCTCTCCCCTGCCCCCCCCACCGCTCCAGCAAATACCAGCTGACTGCAGTGGCCTAGACGTTAAGTGCTTGTGTTACAGCACTGGGGGCCTGGGTTTGAGTCTTGCTTTCAGCACATAAATGGAATAGTTGGGTAATCGCCTTGTATAGTTGCCTTACCCCCACTCCTTCTAAAAGGTTCAGTGGTTATCAAAAGAGTTCCCTGGTAAAGGGAGGGTTACAGAGAGGCAGGACTGTGGAAGTGAGGAAGTGCAGGGTAAAGGAGGCAGAGGTGGGGCAGGCTAAAGGGGGAGGTAGGACCAGATGAATGGGTGTCTGTGGAGAGGAGGAGTGGCGAGGTGAGTGGGGGTAGGTCTAGAGGGGCATGGCATAGGTGCCCTGGTAAAGTGAAGGTGGAAGGAAGAAAGCAGAGAGGCAGGACTGTGGAGGAGAGGAGGTGGGGCAGGCTAAAGGGGGAGGTAGGGCTGGATGAAACAAAAATGTCCATTCCACCCTCCACTGGAACCCTTTTTCCCTCCTCACCACATTAGGACCCTCTTTTACACAACCCACCGTCCACAACAACTCAGGGCCTTCTTCCCCCATGGAACCATCCCCAGAGCCGACTTATTCCCTGCCCCACTTTATCCCACATCCCCCTGCCCCTCTCGACCTACCCCACTCAACCAGCACCTCCTCCTCTCCACAGAGACCCATTCATCCAGCCCTACCTCCCTCTTTAGCCTGCCCCGCCTCCTCCAGTACTTCCTCCCCTCCACAGTCCCATCTCTCTGCTTTTTTCCACCCTCCCTTTACCAGGGAACTCATTACATAACCACTGAACCTATTAGATGGAGCACGGATACCGCTACTGTACAAGGAGATTACACCATTCATGTGCCGAAAGCAGGACTCAAACCCAGGCCCCCAGCACTGTAACGCAACCACTTAACCTCTAGGCCACTGCAGTTAGCTGGTATTTGATGGAGCGGGGGGCCAGATGTTCTATCCTCCTTGGCTTCAGTGAACATGTTTCACAATGTAAACGGGTATGCTCACAGGGGCATGCTGGAGAAAGATATATACGCCCAAAAGCAACTCTTAGACGCACAGCCTCCAGTGGCTCAACTGGTAAGTGCTTGGTCTTGGAATGCTGGTGACCTGAGTTCTAATCCTATCTCCAGGGGATTTTTTTTAATCCATTTTACTGAAAATGGGTATGCATTGCCCTGCGCGATCAGCCAACAGCTAATGCCCCTTCAATGTATGCATTCCCACTAACAGTTGTGCCTTTGTTTTGTGCACTCTGGCTTTGGTAACACCCATACAAAAGCTTATCTTTCTGGCCCCATCTGACTAGAAAAAAAACGGGGGGAAAAGGTGTAATCTACGGGTCATGATTGATACACTAATTGCACTAGGACTCAAACAGGACACCTTCTCGAGGTGCTGGGAAGTGACCACCGCCCCCTGCATAGCAAGCAAACCTGTATCAGCATCTCACTAGCAACTGACTGTGTCGCCAGCAGGCTACACATAGGAGGCTGCAGTAGGTGCATTAACCCATTGCGCTGTCGACCCTCCTTCCTCTAAGAGCAGGAAACTGAATTTCCATGTTGCCTTCCTTTGGCACATTAGATCTATCTTTCACCCCAATTCAGAGGATGTTTTGTTTCACGGGGAGATGATAATCATTGTCAGGTGTGAGCCACTAATAGCTAAACAGGTCAGTTAAATCTTTGACTTTATCATTGGGGTGTATTGATATGCGCAGGGCAGTCTTCTGTCCCCTGCTACTGTATGCTTTGTTATTGCTGCTTATACATGATTTTTTTTTTTTAAACTTCTTTTTATTCATTTAACGTGGCAGCAAAAAAAGACAGGCGAACATCGCCAGGCAGGTACAATGCAAGTACAATAAATATACAGTGCAGGTAAACAGGAGTTACATCGGAGATGAACACAGCCATTGGGCACTTTTATAACATAAACAACAAAAAGTCCGGAAGCTATGGTGGGGGCGAGAGCTCGGGTCGGTGGGGAGAGGTGGCTAGCGGAGATGTGGCCGGTGTCATATTCAGATCTGACATATAAGATCGGAATCTGAGCCAGATATTCCTGGGCCTAGAGTGGGTAGGTTGTAGGTGAGACCAGGCTTCCTCCGAGTCCGAGGCCCACGTGACCGCTCTTAGCCATTGGGCGTGCGTGGGAGGCAAGGGGCGAAGCCAACACAGTAGGATGGATCGAACAGCAAGAAGCATGCAGAGGCCCGCTAGTTTTTTGGAGTTCCGGGAGAGGCCCGGGAGGTCGTGAAAGAGGCATACCACTGGGGAGGGACTGATGGGGTGGTCGAGCATAGCCGACACCGTCGAGCAGACTGCCTCCCAAAACTGTGAAAGGGGGGGGGCAGGACCAAATCATATGAATGTAATCAGCCGCATCAAGGCCGCACCTAGGGCAGCTAGAGGGGTGGTCACTGGACATGCGGTGCAATCTGATCGGGGTGTAGTGGAACCTATGTAGGATTTTAAACTGTATCAGTTTAAAGCGGGAGTTGAAAGTCACCCGGTGTATGCGATCACACAAGTGCGCCCAGCGCTCGCTTATTCATGATTTTTAAATGTAAACACTCAGCTCTAAAAAGTGAAAGATTTGAAAGACTCTTGATGTAGCAAGCCTGTCCCATTCTTGCCCTGGGGGTGAGAGGGCTGCTTTCTGCCTTCAACTTCCTCAATTTTGGAGTGGCTGGCTCCACAGCTGAACACCAGGGCCTAAACCTGGAGGGAAACGGGCAGAGGTCTGCGCCCTGCGTCCTCCACGCGTCCCTAACGCTCCCAAACGCGACCACAGCCCTTACGGGCACAGCCCTATGTCCTATGCAGCCCCTCTGGTGCAGCCACCCACACAGCTTAGGGTTAGGATCTGTGCTCTTCCACATCGACCTGGCCACCTAGGCCCCAGAAAGTGTCACAGCCTGCTTTGTAAACCTTAGTGACGGTTGCCTAGGTGAAGATGATCTTGCCGGAATAATGATGCCTTTTTCCTCCCAGAAGCCACCGGGGAGCATAGTAAAATGAAGGGGTGTGCCTGCTCAGCTGCCCTCTGTTTACCCTCTCTCTAAGTGACATTAGTTCTGGGCTCTCCAGGCAAATGTATCCATTCAGGAGAGAGCTAGGAATAGGACGTCTGTTTCTGCAGGCACAGTGGGGAAGACTCAGAGAGCTGCATGCCTGAGACATCTTTCCTTGTCCCACGCTCATTGTTGGGTTCCCTAACTTCTAACTCTCTGCCAGGCTCTGTGCCCTGTGTCTTTTACTGCCAACCTCCCTGACCCCTCGCCTTCCACCTACTTGCCACTCTATGATGCCTTTTTTGCTCTCTTATATGGCCCTTTGAAAAGGAATGCAGGCCAAGCCAAGCCTCATGAAGGAAATCTACCAACAAAAGATGCATTCCTCACTTTTGGGAGGTGCTGTGAGACGAGTAAGAAGGGCTGAAGGGGTGATTGGGTTGTTGAGTTTGCACCCCCAGGGCAAAGAGTGGAAAGGCTCGCTACAGCAAGCGTCTTTCAAATATTTCACTTTTTAGGGCAGAGTGTTTACATTTAATAATCATGAACAAGCAGCAATAACAAAGTATACAGTAACAGACGACAGATGACTGCCCTGCGCATATCAATATATCCCAATGACAAAGTCAAAGCTTTAACTGATCTGCTTAGCTATTAGTGGCTCACACCTCCCAATGATTATCATCTCTGCGTGAAACAAAACAGCTTCTGAATTGGGGTGAAAGATAGATCTAATGTGCCAAAGGAAGTCAACATAGAAATTCAGTTTCCTGATCTCAGAGAAAGGAGCATCGACAGCCCAATGGGTTAATGCACCTACTGCAGCCTCCGATGTGTAGCCTGCAGGAGACACATTCAGTTGCTGGGGAGATGCTGATATCGGTTTGCTTGCTATGCAGGGGTTTGTGGTCACCTCACAGCACCTCGAGAAGGTTTCCTGTTTGAGTCCCAGTGGAATTATCTTCAAAAACATGACCAGTAGATTACACGTTTTCCCCTCGTTTTTTCCAGTCTGTTGAGGCCAGAGAGACGAGCTTTTGTATGGGTGTGTTACCAAGGGCAGAGTGCAGAAAACAAAGGCACAAGTGTTAGTAGGAATGCCTGTAATGAAGGGGAATTAGCTGTTGGCTGATTGCACAGGGTAATGCATACCCATTTTCAATAACAAAACATTTTTTTTAAAAATAATATGAACAGGAGATTCGGGACATTGGATTAGAACTCAGGTCTCCAGCATTCCAAGAGCAAACACTTACCACTTGAGCCGCTGGTGGCTGTGCCTCTGAGAGTAGCTTTTGGGCTTATACATCTTTCTTCTGCATGCCCCTGTGAGCATACCCAATCGCATTGTGAAACATGCTTACTGAAGCCAACTAGGATGGAACATCTGAGCCCCCCTTCCCCCTCCCCTCCTCTCCCCTGCCCCCCCCACCGCTCCAGCAAATACCAGCTGACTGCAGTGGCCTAGACGTTAAGTGCTTGTGTTACAGCACTGGGGGCCTGGGTTTGAGTCTTGCTTTCAGCACATAAATGGAATGGTTGGGTAATCGCCTTGTATAGTTGCCTTACCCCCACTCCTTCTAAAAGGTTCAGTGGTTATCAAAAGAGTTCCCTGGTAAAGGGAGGGTTACAGAGAGGCAGGACTGTGGAAGTGAGGAAGTGCAGGGTAAAGGAGGCAGAGGTGGGGCAGGCTAAAGGGGGAGGTAGGACCAGATGAATGGGTGTCTGTGGAGAGGAGGAGTGGCGAGGTGAGTGGGGGTAGGTCTAGAGGGGCATGGCATAGGTCCCCTGGTAAAGTGAAGGTGGAAGGAAGAAAGCAGAGAGGCAGGACTGTGGAGGAGAGGAGGTGGGGCAGGCTAAAGGGGGAGGTAGGGCTGGATGAAACAAAAATGTCCATTCCACCCTCCACTGGGAACCCTTTTTCCCTCCTCACCACATTAGGACCCTCTTTTACACAACCCACCGTCCACAACAACTCAGGGCCTTCTTCCCCCATGGAACCATCCCCAGAGCCGACTTATTCCCTGCCCCACTTTATCTCACATCCCCCTGCCCCTCTCTACCTACCCCACTCAACCAGCACCTCCTCCTCTCCACAGAGACCCATTCATCCAGCCCTACCTCCCTCTTTAGCCTGCCCCGCCTCCTCCTGTACTTCCTCCTCTCCACAGTCCCACCTCTCTGCTTTTTTCCACCCTCCCTTTACCAGGGAACTCATTACATAACCACTGAACCTATTAGAAGGAGCACGGATACCGCTACTGTACAAGGAGATTACACCATTCATGTGCCGAAAGCAGGACTCAAACCCAGGCCCCCAGCACTGTAACGCAACCACTTAACCTCTAGGCCACTGCAGTTAGCTGGTATTTGATGGAGCGGGGGGCCAGATGTTCTATCCTCCTTGGCTTCAGTGAACATGTTTCACAATGTAAACGGGTATGCTCACAGGGGCATGCTGGAGAAAGATATATACGCCCAAAAGCAACTCTTAGAAGCACAGCCTCCAGTGGCTCAACTGGTAAGTGCTTGGTCTTGGAATGCTGGTGACCTGAGTTCTAATCCTATCTCCAGGGGATTTTTTTTAATTGTTTTTACTGAAAATGGGTATGCATTGCCCTGCGCGATCAGCCAACAGCTAATGCCCCTTCAATGTATGCATTCCCACTAACAGTTGTGCCTTTGTTTTGTGCACTCTGGCTTTGGTAACACCCATACAAAAGCTTATCTTTCTGGCCCCAACTGACTAGAAAAAAAACGGGGGGAAAAGGTGTAATCTATGGGTCATGATTGATACACTAATTGCACTAGGACTCAAACAGGACACCTTCTCGAGGTGCTGGGAAGTGACCACCGCCCCCTGCATAGCAAGCAAACCTGTATCAGCATCTCACTAGCAACTGACTGTGTCGCCAGCAGGCTACACATAGGAGGCTGCAGTAGGTGCATTAACCCATTGCGCTGTCGACCCTCCTTCCTCTAAGAGCAGGAAACTGAATTTCCATGTTGCCTTCCTTTGGCACATTAGATCTATCTTTCACCCCAATTCAGAGGATGTTTTGTTTCACGGGGAGATGATAATCATTGTCAGGTGTGAGCCACTAATAGCTAAACAGGTCAGTTAAATCTTTGACTTTATCATTGGGGTGTATTGATATGCGCAGGGCAGTCTTCTGTCCCCTGCTACTGTATGCTTTGTTATTGCTGCTTATACATGATTTTTTTTTTTTAAACTTCTTTTTATTCATTTAACGTGGCAGCAAAAAAAGACAGGCGAACATCGCCAGGCAGGTACAATGCAAGTACAATAAATATACAGTGCAGGTAAACAGGAGTTACATCGGAGATGAACACAGCCATTGGGCACTTTTATAACATAAACAACAAAAAGTCCGGAAGCTATGGTGGGGGCGAGAGCTCGGGTCGGTGGGGAGAGGTGGCTAGCGGAGATGTGGCCGGTGTCATATTCAGATCTGACATATAAGATCGGAATCTGAGCCAGATATTCCTGGGCCTAGAGTGGGTAGGTTGTAGGTGAGACCAGGCTTCCTCCGAGTCCGAGGCCCACGTGACCGCTCTTAGCCATTGGGCGTGCGTGGGAGGCAAGGGGCGAAGCCAACACAGTAGGATGGATCGAACAGCAAGAAGCATGCAGAGGCCCGCTAGTTTTTTGGAGTTCCGGGAGAGGCCCGGGAGGTCGTGAAAGAGGCATACCACTGGGGAGGGACTGATGGGGTGGTCGAGCATAGCCGACACCGTCGAGCAGACTGCCTCCCAAAACTGTGAAAGGGGGGGGCAGGACCAAATCATATGAATGTAATCAGCCGCATCAAGGCCGCACCTAGGGCAGCTAGAGGGGTGGTCACTGGACATGCGGTGCAATCTGATCGGGGTGTAGTGGAACCTATGTAGGATTTTAAACTGTATCAGTTTAAAGCGGGAGTTGAAAGTCACCCGGTGTATGCGATCACACAAGTGCGCCCAGCGCTCGCTTATTCATGATTTTTAAATGTAAACACTCAGCTCTAAAAAGTGAAAGATTTGAAAGACTCTTGATGTAGCAAGCCTGTCCCATTCTTGCCCTGGGGGTGAGAGGGCTGCTTTCTGCCTTCAACTTCCTCAATTTTGGAGTGGCTGGCTCCACAGCTGAACACCAGGGCCTAAACCTGGAGGGAAACGGGCAGAGGTCTGCGCCCTGCGTCCTCCACGCGTCCCTAACGCTCCCAAACGCGACCACAGCCCTTACGGGCACAGCCCTATGTCCTATGCAGCCCCTCTGGTGCAGCCACCCACACAGCTTAGGGTTAGGATCTGTGCTCTTCCACATCGACCTGGCCACCTAGGCCCCAGAAAGTGTCACAGCCTGCTTTGTAAACCTTAGTGACGGTGGCCTAGGTGAAGATGATCTTGCCGGAATAATGATGCCTTTTTCCTCCCAGAAGCCACCGGGGAGCATAGTAAAATGAAGGGGTGTGCCTGCTCAGCTGCCCTCTGTTTACCCTCTCTCTAAGTGACATTAGTTCTGGGCTCTCCAGGCAAATGTATCCATTCAGGAGAGAGCTAGGAATAGGACGTCTGTTTCTGCAGGCACAGTGGGGAAGACTCAGAGAGCTGCATGCCTGAGACATCTTTCCTTGTCCCACGCTCATTGTTGGGTTCCCTAACTTCTAACTCTCTGCCAGGCTCTGTGCCCTGTGTCTTTTACTGCCAACCTCCCTGACCCCTCGCCTTCCACCTACTTGCCACTCTATGATGCCTTTTTTGCTCTCTTATATGGCCCTTTGAAAAGGAATGCAGGCCAAGCCAAGCCTCATGAAGGAAATCTACCAACAAAAGATGCATTCCTCACTTTTGGGAGGTGCTGTGAGACGAGTAAGAAGGGCTGAAGGGGTGATTGGGTTGTTGAGTTTGCACCCCCAGGGCAAAGAGTGGGAAAGGCTCGCTACAGCAAGCGTCTTTCAAATATTTCACTTTTTAGGGCAGAGTGTTTACATTTAATAATCATGAACAAGCAGCAATAACAAAGTATACAGTAACAGACGACAGATGACTGCCCTGCGCATATCAATATATCCCAATGACAAAGTCAAAGCTTTAACTGATCTGCTTAGCTATTAGTGGCTCACACCTCCCAATGATTATCATCTCTGCGTGAAACAAAACAGCTTCTGAATTGGGGTGAAAGATAGATCTAATGTGCCAAAGGAAGTCAACATAGAAATTCAGTTTCCTGATCTCAGAGAAAGGAGCATCGACAGCCCAATGGGTTAATGCACCTACTGCAGCCTCCGATGTGTAGCCTGCAGGAGACACATTCAGTTGCTGGGGAGATGCTGATATCGGTTTGCTTGCTATGCAGGGGTTTGTGGTCACCTCACAGCACCTCGAGAAGGTTTCCTGTTTGAGTCCCAGTGGAATTATCTTCAAAAACATGACCAGTAGATTACACGTTTTCCCCTCGTTTTTTCCAGTCTGTTGAGGCCAGAGAGACGAGCTTTTGTATGGGTGTGTTACCAAGGGCAGAGTGCAGAAAACAAAGGCACAAGTGTTAGTAGGAATGCCTGTAATGAAGGGGAATTAGCTGTTGGCTGATTGCACAGGGTAATGCATACCCATTTTCAATAACAAAACATTTTTTAAAAAAATAATATGAACAGGAGATTCGGGACATTGGATTAGAACTCAGGTCTCCAGCATTCCAAGACCAAACACTTACCACTTGAGCCGCTGGTGGCTGTGCCTCTGAGAGTAGCTTTTGGGCTTATACATCTTTCTTCTGCATGCCCCTGTGAGCATACCCAATCGCATTGTGAAACATGCTTACTGAAGCCAACTAGGATGGAACATCTGAGCCCCCCTTCCCCCTCCGCTCCTCTCCCCTGCCCCCCCCACCGCTCCAGCAAATACCAGCTGACTGCAGTGGCCTAGACGTTAAGTGCTTGTGTTACAGCACTGGGGGCCTGGGTTTGAGTCTTGCTTTCAGCACATAAATGGAATAGTTGGGTAATCGCCTTGTATAGTTGCCTTACCCCCACTCCTTCTAAAAGGTTCAGTGGTTATCAAAAGAGTTCCCTGGTAAAGGGAGGGTTACAGAGAGGCAGGACTGTGGAAGTGAGGAAGTGCAGGGTAAAGGAGGCAGAGGTGGGGCAGGCTAAAGGGGGAGGTAGGACCAGATGAATGGGTGTCTGTGGAGAGGAGGAGTGGCGAGGTGAGTGGGGGTAGGTCTAGAGGGGCATGGCATAGGTGCCCTGGTAAAGTGAAGGTGGAAGGAAGAAAGCAGAGAGGCAGGACTGTGGAGGAGAGGAGGTGGGGCAGGCTAAAGGGGGAGGTAGGGCTGGATGAAACAAAAATGTCCATTCCACCCTCCACTGGAACCCTTTTTCCCTCCTCACCACATTAGGACCCTCTTTTACACAACCCACCGTCCACAACAACTCAGGGCCTTCTTCCCCCATGGAACCATCCCCAGAGCCGACTTATTCCCTGCCCCACTTTATCCCACATCCCCCTGCCCCTCTCGACCTACCCCACTCAACCAGCACCTCCTCCTCTCCACAGAGACCCATTCATCCAGCCCTACCTCCCTCTTTAGCCTGCCCCGCCTCCTCCAGTACTTCCTCCCCTCCACAGTCCCACCTCTCTGCTTTTTTCCACCCTCCCTTTACCAGGGAACTCATTACATAACCACTGAACCTATTAGATGGAGCACGGATACCGCTACTGTACAAGGAGATTACACCATTCATGTGCCGAAAGCAGGACTCAAACCCAGGCCCCCAGCACTGTAACGCAACCACTTAACCTCTAGGCCACTGCAGTTAGCTGGTATTTGATGGAGCGGGGGGCCAGATGTTCTATCCTCCTTGGCTTCAGTGAACATGTTTCACAATGTAAACGGGTATGCTCACAGGGGCATGCTGGAGAAAGATATATACGCCCAAAAGCAACTCTTAGACGCACAGCCTCCAGTGGCTCAACTGGTAAGTGCTTGGTCTTGGAATGCTGGTGACCTGAGTTCTAATCCTATCTCCAGGGGATTTTTTTTAATCCATTTTACTGAAAATGGGTATGCATTGCCCTGCGCGATCAGCCAACAGCTAATGCCCCTTCAATGTATGCATTCCCACTAACAGTTGTGCCTTTGTTTTGTGCACTCTGGCTTTGGTAACACCCATACAAAAGCTTATCTTTCTGGCCCCAACTGACTAGAAAAAAAACGGGGGGAAAAGGTGTAATCTACGGGTCATGATTGATACACTAATTGCACTAGGACTCAAACAGGACACCTTCTCGAGGTGCTGGGAAGTGACCACCGCCCCCTGCATAGCAAGCAAACCTGTATCAGCATCTCACTAGCAACTGACTGTGTCGCCAGCAGGCTACACATAGGAGGCTGCAGTAGGTGCATTAACCCATTGCGCTGTCGACCCTCCTTCCTCTAAGAGCAGGAAACTGAATTTCCATGTTGCCTTCCTTTGGCACATTAGATCTATCTTTCACCCCAATTCAGAGGATGTTTTGTTTCACGGGGAGATGATAATCATTGTCAGGTGTGAGCCACTAATAGCTAAACAGGTCAGTTAAATCTTTGACTTTATCATTGGGGTGTATTGATATGCGCAGGGCAGTCTTCTGTCCCCTGCTACTGTATGCTTTGTTATTGCTGCTTATACATGATTTTTTTTTTTTAAACTTCTTTTTATTCATTTAACGTGGCAGCAAAAAAAGACAGGCGAACATCGCCAGGCAGGTACAATGCAAGTACAATAAATATACAGTGCAGGTAAACAGGAGTTACATCGGAGATGAACACAGCCATTGGGCACTTTTATAACATAAACAACAAAAAGTCCGGAAGCTATGGTGGGGGCGAGAGCTCGGGTCGGTGGGGAGAGGTGGCTAGCGGAGATGTGGCCGGTGTCATATTCAGATCTGACATATAAGATCGGAATCTGAGCCAGATATTCCTGGGCCTAGAGTGGGTAGGTTGTAGGTGAGACCAGGCTTCCTCCGAGTCCGAGGCCCACGTGACCGCTCTTAGCCATTGGGCGTGCGTGGGAGGCAAGGGGCGAAGCCAACACAGTAGGATGGATCGAACAGCAAGAAGCATGCAGAGGCCCGCTAGTTTTTTGGAGTTCCGGGAGAGGCCCGGGAGGTCGTGAAAGAGGCATACCACTGGGGAGGGACTGATGGGGTGGTCGAGCATAGCCGACACCGTCGAGCAGACTGCCTCCCAAAACTGTGAAAGGGGGGGGGCAGGACCAAATCATATGAATGTAATCAGCCGCATCAAGGCCGCACCTAGGGCAGCTAGAGGGGTGGTCACTGGACATGCGGTGCAATCTGATCGGGGTGTAGTGGAACCTATGTAGGATTTTAAACTGTATCAGTTTAAAGCGGGAGTTGAAAGTCACCCGGTGTATGCGATCACACAAGTGCGCCCAGCGCTCGCTTATTCATGATTTTTAAATGTAAACACTCAGCTCTAAAAAGTGAAAGATTTGAAAGACTCTTGATGTAGCAAGCCTGTCCCATTCTTGCCCTGGGGGTGAGAGGGCTGCTTTCTGCCTTCAACTTCCTCAATTTTGGAGTGGCTGGCTCCACAGCTGAACACCAGGGCCTAAACCTGGAGGGAAACGGGCAGAGGTCTGCGCCCTGCGTCCTCCACGCGTCCCTAACGCTCCCAAACGCGACCACAGCCCTTACGGGCACAGCCCTATGTCCTATGCAGCCCCTCTGGTGCAGCCACCCACACAGCTTAGGGTTAGGATCTGTGCTCTTCCACATCGACCTGGCCACCTAGGCCCCAGAAAGTGTCACAGCCTGCTTTGTAAACCTTAGTGACGGTTGCCTAGGTGAAGATGATCTTGCCGGAATAATGATGCCTTTTTCCTCCCAGAAGCCACCGGGGAGCATAGTAAAATGAAGGGGTGTGCCTGCTCAGCTGCCCTCTGTTTACCCTCTCTCTAAGTGACATTAGTTCTGGGCTCTCCAGGCAAATGTATCCATTCAGGAGAGAGCTAGGAATAGGACGTCTGTTTCTGCAGGCACAGTGGGGAAGACTCAGAGAGCTGCATGCCTGAGACATCTTTCCTTGTCCCACGCTCATTGTTGGGTTCCCTAACTTCTAACTCTCTGCCAGGCTCTGTGCCCTGTGTCTTTTACTGCCAACCTCCCTGACCCCTCGCCTTCCACCTACTTGCCACTCTATGATGCCTTTTTTGCTCTCTTATATGGCCCTTTGAAAAGGAATGCAGGCCAAGCCAAGCCTCATGAAGGAAATCTACCAACAAAAGATGCATTCCTCACTTTTGGGAGGTGCTGTGAGACGAGTAAGAAGGGCTGAAGGGGTGATTGGGTTGTTGAGTTTGCACCCCCAGGGCAAAGAGTGGAAAGGCTCGCTACAGCAAGCGTCTTTCAAATATTTCACTTTTTAGGGCAGAGTGTTTACATTTAATAATCATGAACAAGCAGCAATAACAAAGTATACAGTAACAGACGACAGATGACTGCCCTGCGCATATCAATATATCCCAATGACAAAGTCAAAGCTTTAACTGATCTGCTTAGCTATTAGTGGCTCACACCTCCCAATGATTATCATCTCTGCGTGAAACAAAACAGCTTCTGAATTGGGGTGAAAGATAGATCTAATGTGCCAAAGGAAGTCAACATAGAAATTCAGTTTCCTGATCTCAGAGAAAGGAGCATCGACAGCCCAATGGGTTAATGCACCTACTGCAGCCTCCGATGTGTAGCCTGCAGGAGACACATTCAGTTGCTGGGGAGATGCTGATATCGGTTTGCTTGCTATGCAGGGGTTTGTGGTCACCTCACAGCACCTCGAGAAGGTTTCCTGTTTGAGTCCCAGTGGAATTATCTTCAAAAACATGACCAGTAGATTACACGTTTTCCCCTCGTTTTTTCCAGTCTGTTGAGGCCAGAGAGACGAGCTTTTGTATGGGTGTGTTACCAAGGGCAGAGTGCAGAAAACAAAGGCACAAGTGTTAGTAGGAATGCCTGTAATGAAGGGGAATTAGCTGTTGGCTGATTGCACAGGGTAATGCATACCCATTTTCAATAACAAAACATTTTTTTAAAAAATAATATGAACAGGAGATTCGGGACATTGGATTAGAACTCAGGTCTCCAGCATTCCAAGAGCAAACACTTACCACTTGAGCCGCTGGTGGCTGTGCCTCTGAGAGTAGCTTTTGGGCTTATACATCTTTCTTCTGCATGCCCCTGTGAGCATACCCAATCGCATTGTGAAACATGCTTACTGAAGCCAACTAGGATGGAACATCTGAGCCCCCCTTCCCCCTCCCCTCCTCTCCCCTGCCCCCCCCCACCGCTCCAGCAAATACCAGCTGACTGCAGTGGCCTAGACGTTAAGTGCTTGTGTTACAGCACTGGGGGCCTGGGTTTGAGTCTTGCTTTCAGCACATAAATGGAATGGTTGGGTAATCGCCTTGTATAGTTGCCTTACCCCCACTCCTTCTAAAAGGTTCAGTGGTTATCAAAAGAGTTCCCTGGTAAAGGGAGGGTTACAGAGAGGCAGGACTGTGGAAGTGAGGAAGTGCAGGGTAAAGGAGGCAGAGGTGGGGCAGGCTAAAGGGGGAGGTAGGACCAGATGAATGGGTGTCTGTGGAGAGGAGGAGTGGCGAGGTGAGTGGGGGTAGGTCTAGAGGGGCATGGCATAGGTCCCCTGGTAAAGTGAAGGTGGAAGGAAGAAAGCAGAGAGGCAGGACTGTGGAGGAGAGGAGGTGGGGCAGGCTAAAGGGGGAGGTAGGGCTGGATGAAACAAAAATGTCCATTCCACCCTCCACTGGGAACCCTTTTTCCCTCCTCACCACATTAGGACCCTCTTTTACACAACCCACCGTCCACAACAACTCAGGGCCTTCTTCCCCCATGGAACCATCCCCAGAGCCGACTTATTCCCTGCCCCACTTTATCTCACATCCCCCTGCCCCTCTCTACCTACCCCACTCAACCAGCACCTCCTCCTCTCCACAGAGACCCATTCATCCAGCCCTACCTCCCTCTTTAGCCTGCCCCGCCTCCTCCTGTACTTCCTCCTCTCCACAGTCCCACCTCTCTGCTTTTTTCCACCCTCCCTTTACCAGGGAACTCATTACATAACCACTGAACCTATTAGAAGGAGCACGGATACCGCTACTGTACAAGGAGATTACACCATTCATGTGCCGAAAGCAGGACTCAAACCCAGGCCCCCAGCACTGTAACGCAACCACTTAACCTCTAGGCCACTGCAGTTAGCTGGTATTTGATGGAGCGGGGGGCCAGATGTTCTATCCTCCTTGGCTTCAGTGAACATGTTTCACAATGTAAACGGGTATGCTCACAGGGGCATGCTGGAGAAAGATATATACGCCCAAAAGCAACTCTTAGAAGCACAGCCTCCAGTGGCTCAACTGGTAAGTGCTTGGTCTTGGAATGCTGGTGACCTGAGTTCTAATCCTATCTCCAGGGGATTTTTTTTAATTGTTTTTACTGAAAATGGGTATGCATTGCCCTGCGCGATCAGCCAACAGCTAATGCCCCTTCAATGTATGCATTCCCACTAACAGTTGTGCCTTTGTTTTGTGCACTCTGGCTTTGGTAACACCCATACAAAAGCTTATCTTTCTGGCCCCAACTGACTAGAAAAAAAACGGGGGGAAAAGGTGTAATCTATGGGTCATGATTGATACACTAATTGCACTAGGACTCAAACAGGACACCTTCTCGAGGTGCTGGGAAGTGACCACCGCCCCCTGCATAGCAAGCAAACCTGTATCAGCATCTCACTAGCAACTGACTGTGTCGCCAGCAGGCTACACATAGGAGGCTGCAGTAGGTGCATTAACCCATTGCGCTGTCGACCCTCCTTCCTCTAAGAGCAGGAAACTGAATTTCCATGTTGCCTTCCTTTGGCACATTAGATCTATCTTTCACCCCAATTCAGAGGATGTTTTGTTTCACGGGGAGATGATAATCATTGTCAGGTGTGAGCCACTAATAGCTAAACAGGTCAGTTAAATCTTTGACTTTATCATTGGGGTGTATTGATATGCGCAGGGCAGTCTTCTGTCCCCTGCTACTGTATGCTTTGTTATTGCTGCTTATACATGATTTTTTTTTTTTAAACTTCTTTTTATTCATTTAACGTGGCAGCAAAAAAAGACAGGCGAACATCGCCAGGCAGGTACAATGCAAGTACAATAAATATACAGTGCAGGTAAACAGGAGTTACATCGGAGATGAACACAGCCATTGGGCACTTTTATAACATAAACAACAAAAAGTCCGGAAGCTATGGTGGGGGCGAGAGCTCGGGTCGGTGGGGAGAGGTGGCTAGCGGAGATGTGGCCGGTGTCATATTCAGATCTGACATATAAGATCGGAATCTGAGCCAGATATTCCTGGGCCTAGAGTGGGTAGGTTGTAGGTGAGACCAGGCTTCCTCCGAGTCCGAGGCCCACGTGACCGCTCTTAGCCATTGGGCGTGCGTGGGAGGCAAGGGGCGAAGCCAACACAGTAGGATGGATCGAACAGCAAGAAGCATGCAGAGGCCCGCTAGTTTTTTGGAGTTCCGGGAGAGGCCCGGGAGGTCGTGAAAGAGGCATACCACTGGGGAGGGACTGATGGGGTGGTCGAGCATAGCCGACACCGTCGAGCAGACTGCCTCCCAAAACTGTGAAAGGGGGGGGCAGGACCAAATCATATGAATGTAATCAGCCGCATCAAGGCCGCACCTAGGGCAGCTAGAGGGGTGGTCACTGGACATGCGGTGCAATCTGATCGGGGTGTAGTGGAACCTATGTAGGATTTTAAACTGTATCAGTTTAAAGCGGGAGTTGAAAGTCACCCGGTGTATGCGATCACACAAGTGCGCCCAGCGCTCGCTTATTCATGATTTTTAAATGTAAACACTCAGCTCTAAAAAGTGAAAGATTTGAAAGACTCTTGATGTAGCAAGCCTGTCCCATTCTTGCCCTGGGGGTGAGAGGGCTGCTTTCTGCCTTCAACTTCCTCAATTTTGGAGTGGCTGGCTCCACAGCTGAACACCAGGGCCTAAACCTGGAGGGAAACGGGCAGAGGTCTGCGCCCTGCGTCCTCCACGCGTCCCTAACGCTCCCAAACGCGACCACAGCCCTTACGGGCACAGCCCTATGTCCTATGCAGCCCCTCTGGTGCAGCCACCCACACAGCTTAGGGTAGGATCTGTGCTCTTCTACATCGACCTGGCCACCTAGGCCCCAGAAAGTGTCACAGCCTGCTTTGTAAACCTTAGTGACGGTGGCCTAGGTGAAGATGATCTTGCCGGAATAATGATGCCTTTTTCCTCCCAGAAGCCACCGGGGAGCATAGTAAAATGAAGGGGTGTGCCTGCTCAGCTGCCCTCTGTTTACCCTCTCTCTAAGTGACATTAGTTCTGGGCTCTCCAGGCAAATGTATCCATTCAGGAGAGAGCTAGGAATAGGACGTCTGTTTCTGCAGGCACAGTGGGGAAGACTCAGAGAGCTGCATGCCTGAGACATCTTTCCTTGTCCCACGCTCATTGTTGGGTTCCCTAACTTCTAACTCTCTGCCAGGCTCTGTGCCCTGTGTCTTTTACTGCCAACCTCCCTGACCCCTCGCCTTCCACCTACTTGCCACTCTATGATGCCTTTTTTGCTCTCTTATATGGCCCTTTGAAAAGGAATGCAGGCCAAGCCAAGCCTCATGAAGGAAATCTACCAACAAAAGATGCATTCCTCACTTTTGGGAGGTGCTGTGAGACGAGTAAGAAGGGCTGAAGGGGTGATTGGGTTGTTGAGTTTGCACCCCCAGGGCAAAGAGTGGGAAAGGCTCGCTACAGCAAGCGTCTTTCAAATATTTCACTTTTTAGGGCAGAGTGTTTACATTTAATAATCATGAACAAGCAGCAATAACAAAGTATACAGTAACAGACGACAGATGACTGCCCTGCGCATATCAATATATCCCAATGACAAAGTCAAAGCTTTAACTGATCTGCTTAGCTATTAGTGGCTCACACCTCCCAATGATTATCATCTCTGCGTGAAACAAAACAGCTTCTGAATTGGGGTGAAAGATAGATCTAATGTGCCAAAGGAAGTCAACATAGAAATTCAGTTTCCTGATCTCAGAGAAAGGAGCATCGACAGCCCAATGGGTTAATGCACCTACTGCAGCCTCCGATGTGTAGCCTGCAGGAGACACATTCAGTTGCTGGGGAGATGCTGATATCGGTTTGCTTGCTATGCAGGGGTTTGTGGTCACCTCACAGCACCTCGAGAAGGTTTCCTGTTTGAGTCCCAGTGGAATTATCTTCAAAAACATGACCAGTAGATTACACGTTTTCCCCTCGTTTTTTCCAGTCTGTTGAGGCCAGAGAGACGAGCTTTTGTATGGGTGTGTTACCAAGGGCAGAGTGCAGAAAACAAAGGCACAAGTGTTAGTAGGAATGCCTGTAATGAAGGGGAATTAGCTGTTGGCTGATTGCACAGGGTAATGCATACCCATTTTCAATAACAAAACATTTTTTAAAAAAATAATATGAACAGGAGATTCGGGACATTGGATTAGAACTCAGGTCTCCAGCATTCCAAGACCAAACACTTACCACTTGAGCCGCTGGTGGCTGTGCCTCTGAGAGTAGCTTTTGGGCTTATACATCTTTCTTCTGCATGCCCCTGTGAGCATACCCAATCGCATTATGAAACATGCTTACTGAAGCCAACTAGGATGGAACATCTGAGCCCCCCTTCCCCCTCCCCTCCTCTCCCCTGCCCCCCCCCCCACCGCTCCAGCAAATACCAGCTGACTGCAGTGGCCTAGACGTTAAGTGCTTGTGTTACAGCACTGGGGGCCTGGGTTTGAGTCTTGCTTTCAGCACATAAATGGAATAGTTGGGTAATCGCCTTGTATAGTTGCCTTACCCCCACTCCTTCTAAAAGGTTCAGTGGTTATCAAAAGAGTTCCCTGGTAAAGGGAGGGTTACAGAGAGGCAGGACTGTGGAAGTGAGGAAGTGCAGGGTAAAGGAGGCAGAGGTGGGGCAGGCTAAAGGGGGAGGTAGGACCAGATGAATGGGTGTCTGTGGAGAGGAGGAGTGGCGAGGTGAGTGGGGGTAGGTCTAGAGGGGCATGGCATAGGTGCCCTGGTAAAGTGAAGGTGGAAGGAAGAAAGCAGAGAGGCAGGACTGTGGAGGAGAGGAGGTGGGGCAGGCTAAAGGGGGAGGTAGGGCTGGATGAAACAAAAATGTCCATTCCACCCTCCACTGGGAACCCTTTTTCCCTCCTCACCACATTAGGACCCTCTTTTACACAACCCACCGTCCACAACAACTCAGGGCCTTCTTCCCCCATGGAACCATCCCCAGAGCCGACTTATTCCCTGCCCCACTTTATCCCACATCCCCCTGCCCCTCTCGACCTACCCCACTCAACCTCCTCCTCTCCACAGAGACCCATTCATCCAGCCCTACCTCCCTCTTTAGCCTGCCCCGCCTCCTCCTGTACTTCCTCCCCTCCACAGTCCCACCTCTCTGCTTTTTTCCACCCTCCCTTTACCAGGGAACTCATTACATAACCACTGAACCTATTAGAAGGAGCACGGATACCGCTACTGTACAAGGAGATTACACCATTCATGTGCCGAAAGCAGGACTCAAACCCAGGCCCCCAGCACTGTAACGCAACCACTTAACCTCTAGGCCACTGCAGTTAGCTGGTATTTGATGGAGCGGGGGGCCAGATGTTCTATCCTCCTTGGCTTCAGTGAACATGTTTCACAATGTAAACGGGTATGCTCACAGGGCCATGCTGGAGAAAGATATATACGCCCAAAAGCAACTCTTAGAAGCACAGCCTCCAGTGGCTCAACTGGTAAGTGCTTGGTCTTGGAATGCTGGTGACCTGAGTTCTAATCCTATCTCCAGGGGATTTTTTTTAATTGTTTTTACTGAAAATGGGTATGCATTGCCCTGCGCGATCAGCCAACAGCTAATGCCCCTTCAATGTATGCATTCCCACTAACAGTTGTGCCTTTGTTTTGTGCACTCTGGCTTTGGTAACACCCATACAAAAGCTTATCTTTCTGGCCCCAACTGACTAGAAAAAAAACGGGGGGAAAAGGTGTAATCTACGGGTCATGATTGATACACTAATTGCACTAGGACTCAAACAGGACACCTTCTCGAGGTGCTGGGAAGTGACCACCGCCCCCTGCATAGCAAGCAAACCTGTATCAGCATCTCACTAGCAACTGACTGTGTCGCCAGCAGGCTACACATAGGAGGCTGCATTAGGTGCATTAACCCATTGCGCTGTCGACCCTCCTTCCTCTAAGAGCAGGAAACTGAATTTCCATGTTGCCTTCCTTTGGCACATTAGATCTATCTTTCACCCCAATTCAGAGGATGTTTTGTTTCACGGGGAGATGATAATCATTGTCAGGTGTGAGCCACTAATAGCTAAACAGGTCAGTTAAATCTTTGACTTTATCATTGGGGTGTATTGATATGCGCAGGGCAGTCTTCTGTCCCCTGCTACTGTATGCTTTGTTATTGCTGCTTATACATGATTTTTTTTTTTAAACTTCTTTTTATTCATTTAACGTGGCAGCAAAAAAAGACAGGCGAACATCGCCAGGCAGGTACAATGCAAGTACAATAAATATACAGTGCAGGTAAACAGGAGTTACATCGGAGATGAACACAGCCATTGGGCACTTTTATAACATAAACAACAAAAAGTCCGGAAGCTATGGTGGGGGCGAGAGCTCGGGTCGGTGGGGAGAGGTGGCTAGCGGAGATGTGGCCGGTGTCATATTCAGATCTGACATATAAGATCGGAATCTGAGCCAGATATTCCTGGGCCTAGAGTGGGTAGGTTGTAGGTGAGACCAGGCTTCCTCCGAGTCCGAGGCCCACGTGACCGCTCTTAGCCATTGGGCGTGCGTGGGAGGCAAGGGGCGAAGCCAACACAGTAGGATGGATCGAACAGCAAGAAGCATGCAGAGGCCCGCTAGTTTTTTGGAGTTCCGAGAGAGGCCAGGGAGGTCGTGAAAGAGGCATACCACTGGGGAGGGACTGATGGGGTGGTCGAGCATAGCCGACACCGTCGAGCAGACTGCCTCCCAAAACTGTGAAAGGGGGGGGCAGGACCAAATCATATGAATGTAATCAGCCGCATCAAGGCCGCACCTAGGGCAGCTAGAGGGGTGGTCACTGGACATGCGGTGCAATCTGATCGGGGTGTAGTGGAACCTATGTAGGATTTTAAACTGTATCAGTTTAAAGCGGGAGTTGAAAGTCACCCGGTGTATGCGATCACACAAGTGCGCCCAGCGCTCGCTTATTCATGATTTTTAAATGTAAACACTCAGCTCTAAAAAGTGAAAGATTTGAAAGACTCTTGATGTAGCAAGCCTGTCCCATTCTTGCCCTGGGGGTGAGAGGGCTGCTTTCTGCCTTCAACTTCCTCAATTTTGGAGTGGCTGGCTCCACAGCTGAACACCAGGGCCTAAACCTGGAGGGAAACGGGCAGAGGTCTGCGCCCTGCGTCCTCCACGCGTCCCTAACGCTCCCAAACGCGACCACAGCCCTTACGGGCACAGCCCTATGTCCTATGCAGCCCCTCTGGTGCAGCCACCCACACAGCTTAGGGTTAGGATCTGTGCTCTTCCACATCGACCTGGCCATCTAGGCCCCAGAAAGTGTCACAGCCTGCTTTGTAAACCTTAGTGACGGTGGCCTAGGTGAAGATGATCTTGCCGGAATAATGATGCCTTTTTCCTCCCAGAAGCCACCGGGGAGCATAGTAAAATGAAGGGGTGTGCCTGCTCAGCTGCCCTCTGTTTACCCTCTCTCTAAGTGACATTAGTTCTGGGCTCTCCAGGCAAATGTATCCATTCAGGAGAGAGCTAGGAATAGGACGTCTGTTTCTGCAGGCACAGTGGGGAAGACACAGAGAGCTGCATGCCTGAGACATCTTTCCTTGTCCCACGCTCATTGTTGGGTTCCCTAACTTCTAACTCTCTGCCAGGCTCTGTGCCCTGTGTCTTTTACTGCCAACCTCCCTGACCCCTCGCCTTCCACCTACTTCCCACTCTATGATGCCTTTTTTGCTCTCTTATATGGCCCTTTGAAAAGGAATGCAGGCCAAGCCAAGCCTCATGAAGGAAATCTACCAACAAAAGATGCATTCCTCACTTTTGGGAGGTGCTGTGAGACGAGTAAGAAGGGCTGAAGGGGTGATTGGGTTGTTGAGTTTGCACCCCCAGGGCAAAGAGTGGGAAAGGCTCGCTACAGCAAGCGTCTTTCAAATATTTCACTTTTTAGGGCAGAGTGTTTACATTTAATAATCATGAACAAGCAGCAATAACAAAGTATACAGTAACAGACGACAGATGACTGCCCTGCGCATATCAATATATCCCAATGACAAAGTCAAAGCTTTAACTGATCTGCTTAGCTATTAGTGGCTCACACCTCCCAATGATTATCATCTCTGCGTGAAACAAAACAGCTTCTGAATTGGGGTGAAAGATAGATCTAATGTGCCAAAGGAAGTCAACATAGAAATTCAGTTTCCTGATCTCAGAGAAAGGAGCATCGACAGCCCAATGGGTTAATGCACCTACTGCAGCCTCCGATGTGTAGCCTGCAGGAGACACATTCAGTTGCTGGGGAGATGCTGATATCGGTTTGCTTGCTATGCAGGGGTTTGTGGTCACCTCACAGCACCTCGAGAAGGTTTCCTGTTTGAGTCCCAGTGGAATTATCTTCAAAAACATGACCAGTAGATTACACGTTTTCCCCTCGTTTTTTCCAGTCTGTTGAGGCCAGAGAGACGAGCTTTTGTATGGGTGTGTTACCAAGGGCAGAGTGCAGAAAACAAAGGCACAAGTGTTAGTAGGAATGCCTGTAATGAAGGGGAATTAGCTGTTGGCTGATTGCACAGGGTAATGCATACCCATTTTCAATAACAAAACATTTTTTAAAAAAATAATATGAACAGGAGATTCGGGACATTGGATTAGAACTCAGGTCTCCAGCATTCCAAGACCAAACACTTACCACTTGAGCCGCTGGTGGCTGTGCCTCTGAGAGTAGCTTTTGGGCTTATACATCTTTCTTCTGCATGCCCCTGTGAGCATACCCAATCGCATTGTGAAACATGCTTACTGAAGCCAACTAGGATGGAACATCTGAGCCCCCCTTCCCCCTCCCCTCCTCTCCCCTGCCCCCCCCACCGCTCCAGCAAATACCAGCTGACTGCAGTGGCCTAGACGTTAAGTGCTTGTGTTACAGCACTGGGGGCCTGGGTTTGAGTCTTGCTTTCAGCACATAAATGGAATAGTTGGGTAATCGCCTTGTATAGTTGCCTTACCCCCACTCCTTCTAAAAGGTTCAGTGGTTATCAAAAGAGTTCCCTGGTAAAGGGAGGGTTACAGAGAGGCAGGACTGTGGAAGTGAGGAAGTGCAGGGTAAAGGAGGCAGAGGTGGGGCAGGCTAAAGGGGGAGGTAGGACCAGATGAATGGGTGTCTGTGGAGAGGAGGAGTGGCGAGGTGAGTGGGGGTAGGTCTAGAGGGGCATGGCATAGGTGCCCTGGTAAAGTGAAGGTGGAAGGAAGAAAGCAGAGAGGCAGGACTGTGGAGGAGAGGAGGTGGGGCAGGCTAAAGGGGGAGGTAGGGCTGGATGAAACAAAAATGTCCATTCCACCCTCCACTGGGAACCCTTTTTCCCTCCTCACCACATTAGGACCCTCTTTTACACAACCCACCGTCCACAACAACTCAGGGCCTTCTTCCCCCATGGAACCATCCCCAGAGCCGACTTATTCCCTGCCCCACTTTATCCCACATCCCCCTGCCCCTCTCGACCTACCCCACTCAACCAGCACCTCCTCCTCTCCACAGAGACCCATTCATTCAGCCCTACCTCCCTCTTTAGCCTGCCCCGCCTCCTCCTGTACTTCCTCCCCTCCACAGTCCCACCTCTCTGCTTTTTTCCACCCTCCCTTTACCAGGGAACTCATTACATAACCACTGAACCTATTAGAAGGAGCACGGATACCGCTACTGTACAAGGAGATTACACCATTCATGTGCCGAAAGCAGGACTCAAACCCAGGCCCCCAGCACTGTAACGCAACCACTTAACCTCTAGGCCACTGCAGTTAGCTGGTATTTGATGGAGCGGGGGGGCCAGATGTTCTATCCTCCTTGGCTTCAGTGAACATGTTTCACAATGTAAACGGGTATGCTCACAGGGCCATGCTGGAGAAAGATATATACGCCCAAAAGCAACTCTTAGAAGCACAGCCTCCAGTGGCTCAACTGGTAAGTGCTTGGTCTTGGAATGCTGGTGACCTGAGTTCTAATCCTATCTCCAGGGGATTTTTTTTAATTGTTTTTACTGAAAATGGGTATGCATTGCCCTGTGCGATCAGCCAACAGCTAATGCCCCTTCAATGTATGCATTCCCACTAACAGTTGTGCCTTTGTTTTGTGCACTCTGGCTTTGGTAACACCCATACAAAAGCTTATCTTTCTGGCCCCAACTGACTAGAAAAAAAAACGGGGGGAAAAGGTGTAATCTACGGGTCATGATTGATACACTAATTGCACTAGGACTCAAACAGGACACCTTCTCGAGGTGCTGGGAAGTGACCACCGCCCCCTGCATAGCAAGCAAACCTGTATCAGCATCTCACTAGCAACTGACTGTGTCGCCAGCAGGCTACTCATAGGAGGCTGCATTAGGTGCATTAACCCATTGCGCTGTCGACCCTCCTTCCTCTAAGAGCAGGAAACTGAATTTCCATGTTGCCTTCCTTTGGCACATTAGATCTATCTTTCACCCCAATTCAGAGGATGTTTTGTTTCACAGGGAGATGATAATCATTGTCAGGTGTGAGCCACTAATAGCTAAACAGGTCAGTTAAATCTTTGACTTTATCATTGGGGTGTATTGATATGCGCAGGGCAGTCTTCTGTCCCCTGCTACTGTATGCTTTGTTATTGCTGCTTATACATGATTTTTTTTTTTTAAACTTCTTTTTATTCATTTAACGTGGCAGCAAAAAAAGACAGGCGAACATCGCCAGGCAGGTACAATGCAAGTACAATAAATATACAGTGCAGGTAAACAGGAGTTACATCGGAGATGAACACAGCCATTGGGCACTTTTATAACATAAACAACAAAAAGTCCGGAAGCTATGGTGGGGGCGAGAGCTCGGGTCGGTGGGGAGAGGTGGCTAGCGGAGATGTGGCCGGTGTCATATTCAGATCTGACATATAAGATCGGAATCTGAGCCAGATATTCCTGGGCCTAGAGTGGGTAGGTTGTAGGTGAGACCAGGCTTCCTCCGAGTCCGAGGCCCACGTGACCGCTCTTAGCCATTGGGCGTGCGTGGGAGGCAAGGGGCGAAGCCAACACAGTAGGATGGATCGAACAGCAAGAAGCATGCAGAGGCCCGCTAGTTTTTTGGAGTTCCGGGAGAGGCCCGGGAGGTCGTGAAAGAGGCATACCAATGGGGAGGGACTGATGGGGTGGTCGAGCATAGCCGACACCGTCGAGCAGACTGCCTCCCAAAACTGTGAAAGGGGGGGGCAGGACCAAATCATATGAATGTAATCAGCCGCATCAAGGCCGCACCTAGGGCAGCTAGAGGGGTGGTCACTGGACATGCGGTGCAATCTGATCGGGGTGTAGTGGAACCTATGTAGGATTTTAAACTGTATCAGTTTAAAGCGGGAGTTGAAAGTCACCCGGTGTATGCGATCACACAAGTGCGCCCAGCGCTCGCTTATTCATGATTTTTAAATGTAAACACTCAGCTCTAAAAAGTGAAAGATTTGAAAGACTCTTGATGTAGCAAGCCTGTCCCATTCTTGCCCTGGGGGTGAGAGGGCTGCTTTCTGCCTTCAACTTCCTCAATTTTGGAGTGGCTGGCTCCACAGCTGAACACCAGGGCCTAAACCTGGAGGGAAACGGGCAGAGGTCTGCGCCCTGCGTCCTCCACGCGTCCCTAACGCTCCCAAACGCGACCACAGCCCTTACGGGCACAGCCCTATGTCCTATGCAGCCCCTCTGGTGCAGCCACCCACACAGCTTAGGGTTAGGATCTGTGCTCTTCCACATCGACCTGGCCACCTAGGCCCCAGAAAGTGTCACAGCCTGCTTTGTAAACCTTAGTGACGGTGGCCTAGGTGAAGATGATCTTGCCGGAATAATGATGCCTTTTTCCTCCCAGAAGCCACCGGGGAGCATAGTAAAATGAAGGGGTGTGCCTGCTCAGCTGCCCTCTGTTTACCCTCTCTCTAAGTGACATTAGTTCTGGGCTCTCCAGGCAAATGTATCCATTCAGGAGAGAGCTAGGAATAGGACGTCTGTTTCTGCAGGCACAGTGGGGAAGACTCAGAGAGCTGCATGCCTGAGACATCTTTCCTTGTCCCACGCTCATTGTTGGGTTCCCTAACTTCTAACTCTCTGCCAGGCTCTGTGCCCTGTGTCTTTTACTGCCAACCTCCCTGACCCCTCGCCTTCCACCTACTTGCCACTCTATGATGCCTTTTTTGCTCTCTTATATGGCCCTTTGAAAAGGAATGCAGGCCAAGCCAAGCCTCATGAAGGAAATCTACCAACAAAAGATGCATTCCTCACTTTTGGGAGGTGCTGTGAGACGAGTAAGAAGGGCTGAAGGGGTGATTGGGTTGTTGAGTTTGCACCCCCAGGGCAAAGAGTGGGAAAGGCTCGCTACAGCAAGCGTCTTTCAAATATTTCACTTTTTAGGGCAGAGTGTTTACATTTAATAATCATGAACAAGCAGCAATAACAAAGTATACAGTAACAGACGACAGATGACTGCCCTGCGCATATCAATATATCCCAATGACAAAGTCAAAGCTTTAACTGATCTGCTTAGCTATTAGTGGCTCACACCTCCCAATGATTATCATCTCTGCGTGAAACAAAACAGCTTCTGAATTGGGGTGAAAGATAGATCTAATGTGCCAAAGGAAGTCAACATAGAAATTCAGTTTCCTGATCTCAGAGAAAGGAGCATCGACAGCCCAATGGGTTAATGCACCTACTGCAGCCTCCGATGTGTAGCCTGCAGGAGACACATTCAGTTGCTGGGGAGATGCTGATATCGGTTTGCTTGCTATGCAGGGGTTTGTGGTCACCTCACAGCACCTCGAGAAGGTTTCCTGTTTGAGTCCCAGTGGAATTATCTTCAAAAACATGACCAGTAGATTACACGTTTTCCCCTCGTTTTTTCCAGTCTGTTGAGGCCAGAGAGACGAGCTTTTGTATGGGTGTGTTACCAAGGGCAGAGTGCAGAAAACAAAGGTACAAGTGTTAGTAGGAATGCCTGTAATGAAGGGGAATTAGCTGTTGGCTGATTGCACAGGGTAATGCATACCCATTTTCAATAACAAAACATTTTTTAAAAAAATAATATGAACAGGAGATTCGGGACATTGGATTAGAACTCAGGTCTCCAGCATTCCAAGACCAAACACTTACCACTTGAGCCGCTGGTGGCTGTGCCTCTGAGAGTAGCTTTTGGGCTTATACATCTTTCTTCTGCATGCCCCTGTGAGCATACCCAATCGCATTGTGAAACATGCTTACTGAAGCCAACTAGGATGGAACATCTGAGCCCCCCTTCCCCCTCCCCTCCTCTCCCCTGCCCCCCCCACCGCTCCAGCAAATACCAGCTGACTGCAGTGGCCTAGACGTTAAGTGCTTGTGTTACAGCACTGGGGGCCTGGGTTTGAGTCTTGCTTTCAGCACATAAATGGAATAGTTGGGTAATCGCCTTGTATAGTTGCCTTACCCCCACTCCTTCTAAAAGGTTCAGTGGTTATCAAAAGAGTTCCCTGGTAAAGGGAGGGTTACAGAGAGGCAGGACTGTGGAAGTGAGGAAGTGCAGGGTAAAGGAGGCAGAGGTGGGGCAGGCTAAAGGGGGAGGTAGGACCAGATGAATGGGTGTCTGTGGAGAGGAGGAGTGGCGAGGTGAGTGGGGGTAGGTCTAGAGGGGCATGGCATAGGTGCCCTGGTAAAGTGAAGGTGGAAGGAAGAAAGCAGAGAGGCAGGACTGTGGAGGAGAGGAGGTGGGGCAGGCTAAAGGGGGAGGTAGGGCTGGATGAAACAAAAATGTCCATTCCACCCTCCACTGGGAACCCTTTTTCCCTCCTCACCACATTAGGACCCTCTTTTACACAACCCACCGTCCACAACAACTCAGGGCCTTCTTCCCCCATGGAACCATCCCCAGAGCCGACTTATTCCCTGCCCCACTTTATCCCACATCCCCCTGCCCCTCTCGACCTACCCCACTCAACCAGCACCTCCTCCTCTCCACAGAGACCCATTCATTCAGCCCTACCTCCCTCTTTAGCCTGCCCCGCCTCCTCCTGTACTTCCTCCCCTCCACAGTCCCACCTCTCTGCTTTTTTCCACCCTCCCTTTACCAGGGAACTCATTACATAACCACTGAACCTATTAGAAGGAGCACGGATACCGCTACTGTACAAGGAGATTACACCATTCATGTGCCGAAAGCAGGACTCAAACCCAGGCCCCCAGCACTGTAACGCAACCACTTAACCTCTAGGCCACTGCAGTTAGCTGGTATTTGATGGAGCGGGGGGGCCAGATGTTCTATCCTCCTTGGCTTCAGTGAACATGTTTCACAATGTAAACGGGTATGCTCACAGGGCCATGCTGGAGAAAGATATATACGCCCAAAAGCAACTCTTAGAAGCACAGCCTCCAGTGGCTCAACTGGTAAGTGCTTGGTCTTGGAATGCTGGTGACCTGAGTTCTAATCCTATCTCCAGGGGATTTTTTTTAATTGTTTTTACTGAAAATGGGTATGCATTGCCCTGCGCGATCAGCCAACAGCTAATGCCCCTTCAATGTATGCATTCCCACTAACAGTTGTGCCTTTGTTTTGTGCACTCTGGCTTTGGTAACACCCATACAAAAGCTTATCTTTCTGGCCCCAACTGACTAGAAAAAAAAACGGGGGGAAAAGGTGTAATCTACGGGTCATGATTGATACACTAATTGCACTAGGACTCAAACAGGACACCTTCTCGAGGTGCTGGGAAGTGACCACCGCCCCCTGCATAGCAAGCAAACCTGTATCAGCATCTCACTAGCAACTGACTGTGTCGCCAGCAGGCTACTCATAGGAGGCTGCATTAGGTGCATTAACCCATTGCGCTGTCGACCCTCCTTCCTCTAAGAGCAGGAAACTGAATTTCCATGTTGCCTTCCTTTGGCACATTAGATCTATCTTTCACCCCAATTCAGAGGATGTTTTGTTTCACAGGGAGATGATAATCATTGTCAGGTGTGAGCCACTAATAGCTAAACAGGTCAGTTAAATCTTTGACTTTATCATTGGGGTGTATTGATATGCGCAGGGCAGTCTTCTGTCCCCTGCTACTGTATGCTTTGTTATTGCTGCTTATACATGATTTTTTTTTTTTAAACTTCTTTTTATTCATTTAACGTGGCAGCAAAAAAAGACAGGCGAACATCGCCAGGCAGGTACAATGCAAGTACAATAAATATACAGTGCAGGTAAACAGGAGTTACATCGGAGATGAACACAGCCATTGGGCACTTTTATAACATAAACAACAAAAAGTCCGGAAGCTATGGTGGGGGCGAGAGCTCGGGTCGGTGGGGAGAGGTGGCTAGCGGAGATGTGGCCGGTGTCATATTCAGATCTGACATATAAGATCGGAATCTGAGCCAGATATTCCTGGGCCTAGAGTGGGTAGGTTGTAGGTGAGACCAGGCTTCCTCCGAGTCCGAGGCCCACGTGACCGCTCTTAGCCATTGGGCGTGCGTGGGAGGCAAGGGGCGAAGCCAACACAGTAGGATGGATCGAACAGCAAGAAGCATGCAGAGGCCCGCTAGTTTTTTGGAGTTCCGGGAGAGGCCCGGGAGGTCGTGAAAGAGGCATACCAATGGGGAGGGACTGATGGGGTGGTCGAGCATAGCCGACACCGTCGAGCAGACTGCCTCCCAAAACTGTGAAAGGGGGGGGCAGGACCAAATCATATGAATGTAATCAGCCGCATCAAGGCCGCACCTAGGGCAGCTAGAGGGGTGGTCACTGGACATGCGGTGCAATCTGATCGGGGTGTAGTGGAACCTATGTAGGATTTTAAACTGTATCAGTTTAAAGCGGGAGTTGAAAGTCACCCGGTGTATGCGATCACACAAGTGCGCCCAGCGCTCGCTTATTCATGATTTTTAAATGTAAACACTCAGCTCTAAAAAGTGAAAGATTTGAAAGACTCTTGATGTAGCAAGCCTGTCCCATTCTTGCCCTGGGGGTGAGAGGGCTGCTTTCTGCCTTCAACTTCCTCAATTTTGGAGTGGCTGGCTCCACAGCTGAACACCAGGGCCTAAACCTGGAGGGAAACGGGCAGAGGTCTGCGCCCTGCGTCCTCCACGCGTCCCTAACGCTCCCAAATGCGACCACAGCCCTTACGGGCACAGCCCTATGTCCTATGCAGCCCCTCTGGTGCAGCCACCCACACAGCTTAGGGTTAGGATCTGTGCTCTTCCACATCGACCTGGCCACCTAGGCCCCAGAAAGTGTCACAGCCTGCTTTGTAAACCTTAGTGACGGTGGCCTAGGTGAAGATGATCTTGCCGGAATAATGATGCCTTTTTCCTCCCAGAAGCCACCGGGGAGCATAGTAAAATGAAGGGGTGTGCCTGCTCAGCTGCCCTCTGTTTACCCTCTCTCTATTAGTTCTGGGCTCTCCAGGCAAATGTATCCATTCAGGAGAGAGCTAGGAATAGGACGTCTGTTTCTGCAGGCACAGTGGGGAAGACTCAGAGAGCTGCATGCCTGAGACATCTTTCCTTGTCCCACGCTCATTGTTGGGTTCCCTAACTTCTAACTCTCTGCCAGGCTCTGTGCCCTGTGTCTTTTACTGCCAACCTCCCTGACCCCTCGCCTTCCACCTACTTGCCACTCTATGATGCCTTTTTTGCTCTCTTATATGGCCCTTTGAAAAGGAATGCAGGCCAAGCCAAGCCTCATGAAGGAAATCTACCAACAAAAGATGCATTCCTCACTTTTGGGAGGTGCTGTGAGACGAGTAAGAAGGGCTGAAGGGGTGATTGGGTTGTTGAGTTTGCACCCCCAGGGCAAAGAGTGGGAAAGGCTCGCTACAGCAAGCGTCTTTCAAATATTTCACTTTTTAGGGCAGAGTGTTTACATTTAATAATCATGAACAAGCAGCAATAACAAAGTATACAGTAACAGACGACAGATGACTGCCCTGCGCATATCAATATATCCCAATGACAAAGTCAAAGCTTTAACTGATCTGCTTAGCTATTAGTGGCTCACACCTCCCAATGATTATCATCTCTGCGTGAAACAAAACAGCTTCTGAATTGGGGTGAAAGATAGATCTAATGTGCCAAAGGAAGTCAACATAGAAATTCAGTTTCCTGATCTCAGAGAAAGGAGCATCGACAGCCCAATGGGTTAATGCACCTACTGCAGCCTCCGATGTGTAGCCTGCAGGAGACACATTCAGTTGCTGGGGAGATGCTGATATCGGTTTGCTTGCTATGCAGGGGTTTGTGGTCACCTCACAGCACCTCGAGAAGGTTTCCTGTTTGAGTCCCAGTGGAATTATCTTCAAAAACATGACCAGTAGATTACACGTTTTCCCCTCGTTTTTTCCAGTCTGTTGAGGCCAGAGAGACGAGCTTTTGTATGGGTGTGTTACCAAGGGCAGAGTGCAGAAAACAAAGGCACAAGTGTTAGTAGGAATGCCTGTAATGAAGGGGAATTAGCTGTTGGCTGATTGCACAGGGTAATGCATACCCATTTTCAATAACAAAACATTTTTTTTAAAAATAATATGAACAGGAGATTCGGGACATTGGATTAGAACTCAGGTCTCCAGCATTCCAAGACCAAACACTTACCACTTGAGCCGCTGGTGGCTGTGCCTCTGAGAGTAGCTTTTGGGTTTATACATCTTTCTTCTGCATGCCCCTGTGAGCATACCCAATCGCATTGTGAAACATGCTTACTGAAGCCAACTAGGATGGAACATCTGAGCCCCCCTTCCCCCTCCGCTCCTCTCCCCTGCCCCCCCCACCGCTCCAGCAAATACCAGCTGACTGCAGTGGCCTAGACGTTAAGTGCTTGTGTTACAGCACTGGGGGCCTGGGTTTGAGTCTTGCTTTCAGCACATAAATGGAATAGTTGGGTAATCGCCTTGTATAGTTGCCTTACCCCCACTCCTTCTAAAAGGTTCAGTGGTTATCAAAAGAGTTCCCTGGTAAAGGGAGGGTTACAGAGAGGCAGGACTGTGGAAGTGAGGAAGTGCAGGGTAAAGGAGGCAGAGGTGGGGCAGGCTAAAGGGGGAGGTAGGACCAGATGAATGGGTGTCTGTGGAGAGGAGGAGTGGCGAGGTGAGTGGGGGTAGGTCTAGAGGGGCATGGCATAGGTGCCCTGGTAAAGTGAAGGTGGAAGGAAGAAAGCAGAGAGGCAGGACTGTGGAGGAGAGGAGGTGGGGCAGGCTAAAGGGGGAGGTAGGGCTGGATGAAACAAAAATGTCCATTCCACCCTCCACTGGGAACCCTTTTTCCCTCCTCACCACATTAGGACCCTCTTTTACACAACCCACCGTCCACAACAACTCAGGGCCTTCTTCCCCCATGGAACCATCCCCAGAGCCGACTTATTCCCTGCCCCACTTTATCCCACATCCCCCTGCCCCTCTCGACCTACCCCACTCAACCAGCACCTCCTCCTCTCCACAGAGACCCATTCATTCAGCCCTACCTCCCTCTTTAGCCTGCCCCGCCTCCTCCTGTACTTCCTCCCCTCCACAGTCCCACCTCTCTGCTTTTTTCCACCCTCCCTTTACCAGGGAACTCATTACATAACCACTGAACCTATTAGAAGGAGCACGGATACCGCTACTGTACAAGGAGATTACACCATTCATGTGCCGAAAGCAGGACTCAAACCGAGGCCCCCAGCACTGTAACGCAACCACTTAACCTCTAGGCCACTGCAGTTAGCTGGTATTTGATGGAGCGGGGGGGCCAGATGTTCTATCCTCCTTGGCTTCAGTGAACATGTTTCACAATGTAAACGGGTATGCTCACAGGGCCATGCTGGAGAAAGATATATACGCCCAAAAGCAACTCTTAGAAGCACAGCCTCCAGTGGCTCAACTGGTAAGTGCTTGGTCTTGGAATGCTGGTGACCTGAGTTCTAATCCTATCTCCAGGGGATTTTTTTTAATTGTTTTTACTGAAAATGGGTATGCATTGCCCTGCGCGATCAGCCAACAGCTAATGCCCCTTCAATGTATGCATTCCCACTAACAGTTGTGCCTTTGTTTTGTGCACTCTGGCTTTGGTAACACCCATACAAAAGCTTATCTTTCTGGCCCCAACTGACTAGAAAAAAAAACGGGGGGAAAAGGTGTAATCTACGGGTCATGATTGATACACTAATTGCACTAGGACTCAAACAGGACACCTTCTCGAGGTGCTGGGAAGTGACCACCGCCCCCTGCATAGCAAGCAAACCTGTATCAGCATCTCACTAGCAACTGACTGTGTCGCCAGCAGGCTACTCATAGGAGGCTGCATTAGGTGCATTAACCCATTGCGCTGTCGACCCTCCTTCCTCTAAGAGCAGGAAACTGAATTTCCATGTTGCCTTCCTTTGGCACATTAGATCTATCTTTCACCCCAATTCAGAGGATGTTTTGTTTCACAGGGAGATGATAATCATTGTCAGGTGTGAGCCACTAATAGCTAAACAGGTCAGTTAAATCTTTGACTTTATCATTGGGGTGTATTGATATGCGCAGGGCAGTCTTCTGTCCCCTGCTACTGTATGCTTTGTTATTGCTGCTTATACATGATTTTTTTTTTTTAAACTTCTTTTTATTCATTTAACGTGGCAGCAAAAAAAGACAGGCGAACATCGCCAGGCAGGTACAATGCAAGTACAATAAATATACAGTGCAGGTAAACAGGAGTTACATCGGAGATGAACACAGCCATTGGGCACTTTTATAACATAAACAACAAAAAGTCCGGAAGCTATGGTGGGGGCGAGAGCTCGGGTCGGTGGGGAGAGGTGGCTAGCGGAGATGTGGCCGGTGTCATATTCAGATCTGACATATAAGATCGGAATCTGAGCCAGATATTCCTGGGCCTAGAGTGGGTAGGTTGTAGGTGAGACCAGGCTTCCTCCGAGTCCGAGGCCCACGTGACCGCTCTTAGCCATTGGGCGTGCGTGGGAGGCAAGGGGCGAAGCCAACACAGTAGGATGGATCGAACAGCAAGAAGCATGCAGAGGCCCGCTAGTTTTTTGGAGTTCCGGGAGAGGCCCGGGAGGTCGTGAAAGAGGCATACCAATGGGGAGGGACTGATGGGGTGGTCGAGCATAGCCGACACCGTCGAGCAGACTGCCTCCCAAAACTGTGAAAGGGGGGGGCAGGACCAAATCATATGAATGTAATCAGCCGCATCAAGGCCGCACCTAGGGCAGCTAGAGGGGTGGTCACTGGACATGCGGTGCAATCTGATCGGGGTGTAGTGGAACCTATGTAGGATTTTAAACTGTATCAGTTTAAAGCGGGAGTTGAAAGTCACCCGGTGTATGCGATCACACAAGTGCGCCCAGCGCTCGCTTATTCATGATTTTTAAATGTAAACACTCAGCTCTAAAAAGTGAAAGATTTGAAAGACTCTTGATGTAGCAAGCCTGTCCCATTCTTGCCCTGGGGGTGAGAGGGCTGCTTTCTGCCTTCAACTTCCTCAATTTTGGAGTGGCTGGCTCCACAGCTGAACACCAGGGCCTAAACCTGGAGGGAAACGGGCAGAGGTCTGCGCCCTGCGTCCTCCACGCGTCCCTAACGCTCCCAAACGCGACCACAGCCCTTACGGGCACAGCCCTATGTCCTATGCAGCCCCTCTGGTGCAGCCACCCACACAGCTTAGGGTTAGGATCTGTGCTCTTCCACATCGACCTGGCCACCTAGGCCCCAGAAAGTGTCACAGCCTGCTTTGTAAACCTTAGTGACGGTGGCCTAGGTGAAGATGATCTTGCCGGAATAATGATGCCTTTTTCCTCCCAGAAGCCACCGGGGAGCATAGTAAAATGAAGGGGTGTGCCTGCTCAGCTGCCCTCTGTTTACCCTCTCTCTAAGTGACATTAGTTCTGGGCTCTCCAGGCAAATGTATCCATTCAGGAGAGAGCTAGGAATAGGACGTCTGTTTCTGCAGGCACAGTGGGGAAGACTCAGAGAGCTGCATGCCTGAGACATCTTTCCTTGTCCCACGCTCATTGTTGGGTTCCCTAACTTCTAACTCTCTGCCAGGCTCTGTGCCCTGTGTCTTTTACTGCCAACCTCCCTGACCCCTCGCCTTCCACCTACTTGCCACTCTATGATGCCTTTTTTGCTCTCTTATATGGCCCTTTGAAAAGGAATGCAGGCCAAGCCAAGCCTCATGAAGGAAATCTACCAACAAAAGATGCATTCCTCACTTTTGGGAGGTGCTGTGAGACGAGTAAGAAGGGCTGAAGGGGTGATTGGGTTGTTGAGTTTGCACCCCCAGGGCAAAGAGTGGGAAAGGCTCGCTACAGCAAGCGTCTTTCAAATATTTCACTTTTTAGGGCAGAGTGTTTACATTTAATAATCATGAACAAGCAGCAATAACAAAGTATACAGTAACAGACGACAGATGACTGCCCTGCGCATATCAATATATCCCAATGACAAAGTCAAAGCTTTAACTGATCTGCTTAGCTATTAGTGGCTCACACCTCCCAATGATTATCATCTCTGCGTGAAACAAAACAGCTTCTGAATTGGGGTGAAAGATAGATCTAATGTGCCAAAGGAAGTCAACATAGAAATTCAGTTTCCTGATCTCAGAGAAAGGAGCATCGACAGCCCAATGGGTTAATGCACCTACTGCAGCCTCCGATGTGTAGCCTGCAGGAGACACATTCAGTTGCTGGGGAGATGCTGATATCGGTTTGCTTGCTATGCAGGGGTTTGTGGTCACCTCACAGCACCTCGAGAAGGTTTCCTGTTTGAGTCCCAGTGGAATTATCTTCAAAAACATGACCAGTAGATTACACGTTTTCCCCTCGTTTTTTCCAGTCTGTTGAGGCCAGAGAGATGAGCTTTTGTATGGGTGTGTTACCAAGGGCAGAGTGCAGAAAACAAAGGCACAAGTGTTAGTAGGAATGCCTGTAATGAAGGGGAATTAGCTGTTGGCTGATTGCACAGGGTAATGCATACCCATTTTCAATAACAAAACATTTTTTTTAAAAATAATATGAACAGGAGATTCGGGACATTGGATTAGAACTCAGGTCTCCAGCATTCCAAGACCAAACACTTACCACTTGAGCCGCTGGTGGCTGTGCCTCTGAGAGTAGCTTTTGGGTTTATACATCTTTCTTCTGCATGCCCCTGTGAGCATACCCAATCGCATTGTGAAACATGCTTACTGAAGCCAACTAGGATGGAACATCTGAGCCCCCCTTCCCCCTCCGCTCCTCTCCCCTGCCCCCCCCACCGCTCCAGCAAATACCAGCTGACTGCAGTGGCCTAGACGTTAAGTGCTTGTGTTACAGCACTGGGGGCCTGGGTTTGAGTCTTGCTTTCAGCACATAAATGGAATAGTTGGGTAATCGCCTTGTATAGTTGCCTTACCCCCACTCCTTCTAAAAGGTTCAGTGGTTATCAAAAGAGTTCCCTGGTAAAGGGAGGGTTACAGAGAGGCAGGACTGTGGAAGTGAGGAAGTGCAGGGTAAAGGAGGCAGAGGTGGGGCAGGCTAAAGGGGGAGGTAGGACCAGATGAATGGGTGTCTGTGGAGAGGAGGAGTGGCGAGGTGAGTGGGGGTAGGTCTAGAGGGGCATGGCATAGGTGCCCTGGTAAAGTGAAGGTGGAAGGAAGAAAGCAGAGAGGCAGGACTGTGGAGGAGAGGAGGTGGGGCAGGCTAAAGGGGGAGGTAGGGCTGGATGAAACAAAAATGTCCATTCCACCCTCCAGTGGGAACCCTTTTTCCCTCCTCACCACATTAGGACCCTCTTTTACACAACCCACCGTCCACAACAACTCAGGGCCTTCTTCCCCCATGGAACCATCCCCAGGGCCAACTTATTCCCTGCCCCACTTTATCCCACATCCCCCTGCCCCTCTCGACCTACCCCACTCAACCAGCACCTCCTCCTCTCCACAGAGACCCATTCATCCAGCCCTACCTCCCTCTTTAGCCTGCCCCGCCTCCTCCTGTAATTCCTCCCCTCCACAGTCCCACCTCTCTGTTTTTTCCACCCTCCCTTTACCAGGGAACTCATTACATAACCACTGAACCTATTAGAAGGAGCACGGATACCGCTACTGTACAAGGAGATTACACCATTCATGTGCCGAAAGCAGGACTCAAACCCAGGCCCCCAGCACTGTAACGCAACCACTTAACCACTAGGCCACTGCAGTTAGCTGGTATTTGATGGAGCGGGGGGCCAGATGTTCTATCCTCCTTGGCTTCAGTGAACATGTTTCACAATGTAAACGGGTATGCTCACAGGGGCATGCTGGAGAAAGATATATACGCCCAAAAGCAACTCTTAGAAGCACAGCCTCCAGTGGCTCAACTGGTAAGTGCTTGGTCTTGGAATGCTGGTGACCTGAGTTCTAATCCTATCTCCAGGGGATTTTTTTTAATTGTTTTTACTGAAAATGGGTATGCATTGCCCTGCGCGATCAGCCAACAGCTAATGCCCCTTCAATGTATGCATTCCCACTAACAGTTGTGCCTTTGTTTTGTGCACTCTGGCTTTGGTAACACCCATACAAAAGCTTATCTTTCTGGCCCCAACTGACTAGAAAAAAAAACGGGGGGAAAAGGTGTAATCTACGGGTCATGATTGATACACTAATTGCACTAGGACTCAAACAGGACACCTTCTCGAGGTGCTGGGAAGTGACCACCGCCCCCTGCATAGCAAGCAAACCTGTATCAGCATCTCACTAGCAACTGACTGTGTCGCCAGCAGGCTACTCATAGGAGGCTGCATTAGGTGCATTAACCCATTGCGCTGTCGACCCTCCTTCCTCTAAGAGCAGGAAACTGAATTTCCATGTTGCCTTCCTTTGGCACATTAGATCTATCTTTCACCCCAATTCAGAGGATGTTTTGTTTCACAGGGAGATGATAATCATTGTCAGGTGTGAGCCACTAATAGCTAAACAGGTCAGTTAAATCTTTGACTTTATCATTGGGGTGTATTGATATGCGCAGGGCAGTCTTCTGTCCCCTGCTACTGTATGCTTTGTTATTGCTGCTTATACATGATTTTTTTTTTTTAAACTTCTTTTTATTCATTTAACGTGGCAGCAAAAAAAGACAGGCGAACATCGCCAGGCAGGTACAATGCAAGTACAATAAATATACAGTGCAGGTAAACAGGAGTTACATCGGAGATGAACACAGCCATTGGGCACTTTTATAACATAAACAACAAAAAGTCCGGAAGCTATGGTGGGGGCGAGAGCTCGGGTCGGTGGGGAGAGGTGGCTAGCGGAGATGTGGCCGGTGTCATATTCAGATCTGACATATAAGATCGGAATCTGAGCCAGATATTCCTGGGCCTAGAGTGGGTAGGTTGTAGGTGAGACCAGGCTTCCTCCGAGTCCGAGGCCCACGTGACCGCTCTTAGCCATTGGGCGTGCGTGGGAGGCAAGGGGCGAAGCCAACACAGTAGGATGGATCGAACAGCAAGAAGCATGCAGAGGCCCGCTAGTTTTTTGGAGTTCCGGGAGAGGCCCGGGAGGTCGTGAAAGAGGCATACCAATGGGGAGGGACTGATGGGGTGGTCGAGCATAGCCGACACCGTCGAGCAGACTGCCTCCCAAAACTGTGAAAGGGGGGGGCAGGACCAAATCATATGAATGTAATCAGCCGCATCAAGGCCGCACCTAGGGCAGCTAGAGGGGTGGTCACTGGACATGCGGTGCAATCTGATCGGGGTGTAGTGGAACCTATGTAGGATTTTAAACTGTATCAGTTTAAAGCGGGAGTTGAAAGTCACCCGGTGTATGCGATCACACAAGTGCGCCCAGCGCTCGCTTATTCATGATTTTTAAATGTAAACACTCAGCTCTAAAAAGTGAAAGATTTGAAAGACTCTTGATGTAGCAAGCCTGTCCCATTCTTGCCCTGGGGGTGAGAGGGCTGCTTTCTGCCTTCAACTTCCTCAATTTTGGAGTGGCTGGCTCCACAGCTGAACACCAGGGCCTAAACCTGGAGGGAAACGGGCAGAGGTCTGCGCCCTGCGTCCTCCACGCGTCCCTAACGCTCCCAAACGCGACCACAGCCCTTACGGGCACAGCCCTATGTCCTATGCAGCCCCTCTGGTGCAGCCACCCACACAGCTTAGGGTTAGGATCTGTGCTCTTCCACATCGACCTGGCCACCTAGGCCCCAGAAAGTGTCACAGCCTGCTTTGTAAACCTTAGTGACGGTGGCCTAGGTGAAGATGATCTTGCCGGAATAATGATGCCTTTTTCCTCCCAGAAGCCACCGGGGAGCATAGTAAAATGAAGGGGTGTGCCTGCTCAGCTGCCCTCTGTTTACCCTCTCTCTAAGTGACATTAGTTCTGGGCTCTCCAGGCAAATGTATCCATTCAGGAGAGAGCTAGGAAGACGACGTCTGTTTCTGCAGGCACAGTGGGGAAGACTCAGAGAGCTGCATGCCTGAGACATCTTTCCTTGTCCCACGCTCATTGTTGGGTTCCCTAACTTCTAACTCTCTGCCAGGCTCTGTGCCCTGTGTCTTTTACTGCCAACCTCCCTGACCCCTCGCCTTCCACCTACTTGCCACTCTATGATGCCTTTTTTGCTCTCTTATATGGCCCTTTGAAAAGGAATGCAGGCCAAGCCAAGCCTCATGAAGGAAATCTACCAACAAAAGATGCATTCCTCACTTTTGGGAGGTGCTGTGAGACGAGTAAGAAGGGCTGAAGGGGTGATTGGGTTGTTGAGTTTGCACCCCCAGGGCAAAGAGTGGGAAAGGCTCGCTACAGCAAGCGTCTTTCAAATATTTCACTTTTTAGGGCAGAGTGTTTACATTTAATAATCATGAACAAGCAGCAATAACAAAGTATACAGTAACAGACGACAGATGACTGCCCTGCGCATATCAATATATCCCAATGACAAAGTCAAAGCTTTAACTGATCTGCTTAGCTATTAGTGGCTCACACCTCCCAATGATTATCATCTCTGCGTGAAACAAAACAGCTTCTGAATTGGGGTGAAAGATAGATCTAATGTGCCAAAGGAAGTCAACATAGAAATTCAGTTTCCTGATCTCAGAGAAAGGAGCATCGACAGCCCAATGGGTTAATGCACCTACTGCAGCCTCCGATGTGTAGCCTGCAGGAGACACATTCAGTTGCTGGGGAGATGCTGATATCGGTTTGCTTGCTATGCAGGGGTTTGTGGTCACCTCACAGCACCTCGAGAAGGTTTCCTGTTTGAGTCCCAGTGGAATTATCTTCAAAAACATGACCAGTAGATTACACGTTTTCCCCTCGTTTTTTCCAGTCTGTTGAGGCCAGAGAGATGAGCTTTTGTATGGGTGTGTTACCAAGGGCAGAGTGCAGAAAACAAAGGCACAAGTGTTAGTAGGAATGCCTGTAATGAAGGGGAATTAGCTGTTGGCTGATTGCACAGGGTAATGCATACCCATTTTCAATAACAAAACATTTTTTTTAAAAATAATATGAACAGGAGATTCGGGACATTGGATTAGAACTCAGGTCTCCAGCATTCCAAGACCAAACACTTACCACTTGAGCCGCTGGTGGCTGTGCCTCTGAGAGTAGCTTTTGGGTTTATACATCTTTCTTCTGCATGCCCCTGTGAGCATACCCAATCGCATTGTGAAACATGCTTACTGAAGCCAACTAGGATGGAACATCTGAGCCCCCCTTCCCCCTCCGCTCCTCTCCCCTGCCCCCCCCACCGCTCCAGCAAATACCAGCTGACTGCAGTGGCCTAGACGTTAAGTGCTTGTGTTACAGCACTGGGGGCCTGGGTTTGAGTCTTGCTTTCAGCACATAAATGGAATAGTTGGGTAATCGCCTTGTATAGTTGCCTTACCCCCACTCCTTCTAAAAGGTTCAGTGGTTATCAAAAGAGTTCCCTGGTAAAGGGAGGGTTACAGAGAGGCAGGACTGTGGAAGTGAGGAAGTGCAGGGTAAAGGAGGCAGAGGTGGGGCAGGCTAAAGGGGGAGGTAGGACCAGATGAATGGGTGTCTGTGGAGAGGAGGAGTGGCGAGGTGAGTGGGGGTAGGTCTAGAGGGGCATGGCATAGGTGCCCTGGTAAAGTGAAGGTGGAAGGAAGAAAGCAGAGAGGCAGGACTGTGGAGGAGAGGAGGTGGGGCAGGCTAAAGGGGGAGGTAGGGCTGGATGAAACAAAAATGTCCATTCCACCCTCCACTGGGAACCCTTTTTCCCTCACCACATTAGGACCCTCTTTTACACAACCCACCGTCCACAACAACTCAGGGCCTTCTTCCCCCATGGAACCATCCCCAGAGCCGACTTATTCCCTGCCCCACTTTATCTCACATCCCCCTGCCCCTCTCGACCTACCCCACTCAACCAGCACCTCCTCCTCTCCACAGAGACCCATTCATCCAGCCCTACCTCCCTCTTTAGCCTGCCCCGCCTCCTCCTGTACTTCCTCCCCTCCACTGTCCCACCTCTCTGCTTTTTTCCACCCTCCCTTTACCAGGGAACTCATTACATAACCACTGAACCTATTAGAAGGAGCACGGATACCGCTACTGTACAAGGAGATTACACCATTCATGTGCCGAAAGCAGGACTCAAACCCAGGCCCCCAGCACTGTAACGCAACCACTTAACCACTAGGCCACTGCAGTTAGCTGGTATTTGATGGAGCGGGGGGCCAGATGTTCTATCCTCCTTGGCTTCAGTGAACATGTTTCACAATGTAAACGGGTATGCTCACAGGGGCATGCTGGAGAAAGATATATACGCCCAAAAGCAACTCTTAGAAGCACAGCCTCCAGTGGCTCAACTGGTAAGTGCTTGGTCTTGGAATGCTGGTGACCTGAGTTCTAATCCTATCTCCAGGGGATTTTTTTTAATTGTTTTTACTGAAAATGGGTATGCATTGCCCTGCGCGATCAGCCAACAGCTAATGCCCCTTCAATGTATGCATTCCCACTAACAGTTGTGCCTTTGTTTTGTGCACTCTGGCTTTGGTAACACCCATACAAAAGCTTATCTTTCTGGCCCCAACTGACTAGAAAAAAAACGGGGGGAAAAGGTGTAATCTACGGGTCATGATTGATACACTAATTGCACTAGGACTCAAACAGGACACCTTCTCGAGGTGCTGGGAAGTGACCACCGCCCCCTGCATAGCAAGCAAACCTGTATCAGCATCTCACTAGCAACTGACTGTGTCGCCAGCAGGCTACACATAGGAGGCTGCAGTAGGTGCATTAACCCATTGCGCTGTCGACCCTCCTTCCTCTAAGAGCAGGAAACTGAATTTCCATGTTGCCTTCCTTTGGCACATTAGATCTATCTTTCACCCCAATTCAGAGGATGTTTTGTTTCACGGGGAGATGATAATCATTGTCAGGTGTGAGCCACTAATAGCTAAACAGGTCAGTTAAATCTTTGACTTTATCATTGGGGTGTATTGATATGCGCAGGGCAGTCTTCTGTCCCCTGCTACTGTATGCTTTGTTATTGCTGCTTATTCATGATTTTTTTTTTTAAACTTCTTTTTATTCATTTAACGTGGCAGCAAAAAAAGACAGGCGAACATCGCCAGGCAGGTACAATGCAAGTACAATAAATATACAGTGCAGGTAAACAGGAGTTACATCGGAGATGAACACAGCCATTGGGCACTTTTATAACATAAACAACAAAAAGTCCGGAAGCTATGGTGGGGGCGAGAGCTCGGGTCGGTGGGGAGAGGTGGCTAGCGGAGATGTGGCCGGTGTCATATTCAGATCTGACATATAAAATCGGAATCTGAGCCAGATATTCCTGGGCCTAGAGTGGGTAGGTTGTAGGTGAGACCAGGCTTCCTCCGAGTCCGAGGCCCACGTGACCGCTCTTAGCCATTGGGCGTGCGTGGGAGGCAAGGGGCGAAGCCAACACAGTAGGATGGATCGAACAGCAAGAAGCATGCAGAGGCCCGCTAGTTTTTTGGAGTTCCGGGAGAGGCCCGGGAGGTCGTGAAAGAGGCATACCACTGGGGAGGGACTGATGGGGTGGTCGAGCATAGCCGACACCGTCGAGCAGACTGCCTCCCAAAACTGTGAAAGGGGGGGGCAGGACCAAATCATATGAATGTAATCAGCCGCATCAAGGCCGCACCTAGGGCAGCTAGAGGGGTGGTCACTGGACATGCGGTGCAATCTGATCGGGGTGTAGTGGAACCTATGTAGGATTTTAAACTGTATCAGTTTAAAGCGGGAGTTGAAAGTCACCCGGTGTATGCGATCACACAAGTGCGCCCAGCGCTCGCTTATTCATGATTTTTAAATGTAAACACTCAGCTCTAAAAAGTGAAAGATTTGAAAGACTCTTGATGTAGCAAGCCTGTCCCATTCTTGCCCTGGGGGTGAGAGGGCTGCTTTCTGCCTTCAACTTCCTCAATTTTGGAGTGGCTGGCTCCACAGCTGAACACCAGGGCCTAAACCTGGAGGGAAACGGGCAGAGGTCTGCGCCCTGCGTCCTCCACGCGTCCCTAACGCTCCCAAACGCGACCACAGCCCTTACGGGCACAGCCCTATGTCCTATGCAGCCCCTCTGGTGCAGCCACCCACACAGCTTAGGGTTAGGATCTGTGCTCTTCCACATCGACCTGGCCACCTAGGCCCCAGAAAGTGTCACAGCCTGCTTTGTAAACCTTAGTGACGGTGGCCTAGGTGAAGATGATCTTGCCGGAATAATGATGCCTTTTTCCTCCCAGAAGCCACCGGGGAGCATAGTAAAATGAAGGGGTGTGCCTGCTCAGCTGCCCTCTGTTTACCCTCTCTCTAAGTGACATTAGTTCTGGGCTCTCCAGGCAAATGTATCCATTCAGGAGAGAGCTAGGAATAGGACGTCTGTTTCTGCAGGCACAGTGGGGAAGACTCAGAGAGCTGCATGCCTGAGACATCTTTCCTTGTCCCACGCTCATTGTTGGGTTCCCTAACTTCTAACTCTCTGCCAGGCTCTGTGCCCTGTGTCTTTTACTGCCAACCTCCCTGACCCCTCGCCTTCCACCTACTTGCCACTCTATGATGCCTTTTTTGCTCTCTTATATGGCCCTTTGAAAAGGAATGCAGGCCAAGCCAAGCCTCATGAAGGAAATCTACCAACAAAAGATGCATTCCTCACTTTTGGGAGGTGCTGTGAGACGAGTAAGAAGGGCTGAAGGGGTGATTGGGTTGTTGAGTTTGCACCCCCAGGGCAAAGAGTGGGAAAGGCTCGCTACAGCAAGCGTCTTTCAAATATTTCACTTTTTAGGGCAGAGTGTTTACATTTAATAATCATGAACAAGCAGCAATAACAAAGTATACAGTAACAGACGACAGATGACTGCCCTGCGCATATCAATATATCCCAATGACAAAGTCAAAGCTTTAACTGATCTGCTTAGCTATTAGTGGCTCACACCTCCCAATGATTATCATCTCTGCGTGAAACAAAACAGCTTCTGAATTGGGGTGAAAGATAGATCTAATGTGCCAAAGGAAGTCAAAATAGAAATTCAGTTTCCTGATCTCAGAGAAAGGAGCATCGACAGCCCAATGGGTTAATGCACCTACTGCAGCCTCTGATGTGTAGCCTGCAGGAGACACATTCAGTTGCTGGGGAGATGCTGATATCGGTTTGCTTGCTATGCAGGGGTTTGTGGTCACCTCACAGCACCTCGAGAAGGTTTCCTGTTTGAGTCCCAGTGGAATTATCTTCAAAAACATGACCAGTAGATTACACGTTTTCCCCTCGTTTTTTCCAGTCTGTTGAGGCCAGAGAGACGAGCTTTTGTATGGGTGTGTTACCAAGGCCAGAGTGCAGAAAACAAAGGCACAAGTGTTAGTAGGAATGCCTGTAATGAAGGGGAATTAGCTGTTGGCTGATTGCACAGGGCAATGCATACCCATTTTCAATAACAAAACATTTTTTTAAAAAATAACATGAACAGGAGATTCGGGACATTGGATTAGAACTCAGGTCTCCAGCATTCCAAGACCAAACACTTACCACTTGAGCCGCTGGTGGTTGTGCCTCTGAGAGTAGCTTTTGGGCTTATACATCTTTCTTCTGCATGCCCCTGTGAGCATACCCAATCGCATTGTGAAACATGCTTACTGAAGCCAACTAGGATGGAACATCTGAGCCCCCCTTCCCCCTCCCCTCCTCTCCCCTGCCCCCCCCACCGCTCCAGCAAATACCAGCTGACTGCAGTGGCCTAGACGTTAAGTGCTTGTGTTACAGCACTGGGGGCCTGGGTTTGAGTCTTGCTTTCAGCACATAAATGGAATAGTTGGGTAATCGCCTTGTATAGTTGCCTTACCCCCACTCCTTCTAAAAGGTTCAGTGGTTATCAAAAGAGTTCCCTGGTAAAGGGAGGGTTACAGAGAGGCAGGACTGTGGAAGTGAGGAAGTGCAGGGTAAAGGAGGCAGAGGTGGGGCAGGCTAAAGGGGGAGGTAGGACCAGATGAATGGGTGTCTGTGGAGAGGAGGAGTGGCGAGGTGAGTGGGGGTAGGTCTAGAGGGGCATGGCATAGGTGCCCTGGTAAAGTGAAGGTGGAAGGAAGAAAGCAGAGAGGCAGGACTGTGGAGGAGAGGAGGTGGGGCAGGCTAAAGGGGGAGGTAGGGCTGGATGAAACAAAAATGTCCATTCCACCCTCCACTGGGAACCCTTTTTCCCTCCTCACCACATTAGGACCCTCTTTTACACAACCCACCGTCCACAACAACCAGGGCCTTCTTCCCCCATGGAACCATCCCCAGAGCCGACTTATTCCCTGCCCCACTTTATCCCACATCCCCCTGCCCCTCTCGACCTACCCCACTCAACCAGCACCTCCTCCTCTCCACAGAGACCCATTCATCCAGCCCTACCTCCCTCTTTAGCCTGCCCCGCCTCCTCCTGTACTTCCTCCCCTCCACAGTCCCACCTCTCTGCTTTTTTCCACCCTCCCTTTACCAGGGAACTCATTACATAACCACTGAACCTATTAGAAGGAGCACGGATACCGCTACTGTACAAGGAGATTACACCATTCATGTGCCGAAAGCAGGACTCAAACCCAGGCCCCCAGCACTGTAACGCAACCACTTAACCTCTAGGCCACTGCAGTTAGCTGGTATTTGATGGAGCGGGGGGCCAGATGTTCTATCCTCCTTGGCTTCAGTGAACATGTTTCACAATGTAAACGGGTATGCTCACAGGGGCATGCTGGAGAAAGATATATACGCCCAAAAGCAACTCTTAGAAGCACAGCCTCCAGTGGCTCAACTGGTAAGTGCTTGGTCTTGGAATGCTGGTGACCTGAGTTCTAATCCTATCTCCAGGGGATTTTTTTTAATTGTTTTTACTGAAAATGGGTATGCATTGCCCTGCGCGATCAGCCAACAGCTAATGCCCCTTCAATATATGCATTCCCACTAACAGTTGTGCCTTTGTTTTGTGCACTCTGGCTTTGGTAACACCCATACAAAAGCTTATCTTTCTGGCCCCAACTGACTAGAAAAAAAACGGGGGGAAAAGGTGTAATCTACGGGTCATGATTGATACACTAATTGCACTGGGACTCAAACAGGACACCTTCTCGAGGTGCTGGGAAGTGACCACCGCCCCCTGCATAGCAACCAAACCTGTATCAGCATCTCACTAGCAACTGACTGTGTCGCCAGCAGGCTACAAATAGGAGGCTGCAGTAGGTGCATTAACCCATTGCGCTGTCGACCCTCCTTCCTCTAAGAGCAGGAAACTGAATTTCCATGTTGCCTTCCTTTGGCACATTAGATCTATCTTTCACCCCAATTCAGAGGATGTTTTGTTTCACGGGGAGATGATAATCATTGTCAGGTGTGAGCCACTAATAGCTAAACAGGTCAGTTAAATCTTTGACTTTATCATTGGGGTGTATTGATATGCGCAGGGCAGTCTTCTGTCCCCTGCTACTGTATGCTTTGTTATTGCTGCTTATTCATGATTTTTTTTTTTTAAACTTCTTTTTATTCATTTAACGTGGCAGCAAAAAAAGACAGGCGAACATCGCCAGGCAGGTACAATGCAAGTACAATAAATATACAGTGCAGGTAAACAGGAGTTACATCGGAGATGAACACAGCCATTGGGCACTTTTATAACATAAACAACAAAAAGTCCGGAAGCTATGGTGGGGGCGAGAGCTCGGGTCGGTGGGGAGAGGTGGCTAGCGGAGATGTGGCCGGTGTCATATTCGGATCTGACATATAAGATCGGAATCTGAGCCAGATATTCCTAGGCCTAGAGTGGGTAGGTTGTAGGTGAGACCAGGCTTCCTCCGAGTCCGAGGCCCACGTGACCGCTCTTAGCCATTGGGCGTGCGTGGGAGGCAAGGGGCGAAGCCAACACAGTAGGATGGATCGAACAGCAAGAAGCATGCAGAGGCCCGCTAGTTTTTTGGAGTTCCGGGAGAGGCCCGGGAGGTCGTGAAAGAGGCATACCACTGGGGAGGGACTGATGGGGTGGTCGAGCATAGCCGACACCGTCGAGCAGACTGCCTCCCAAAACTGTGAAAGGGGGGGGCAGGACCAAATCATATGAATGTAATCAGCCGCATCAAGGCCGCACCTAGGGCAGCTAGAGGGGTGGTCACTGGACATGCGGTGCAATCTGATCGGGGTGTAGTGGAACCTATGTAGGATTTTAAACTGTATCAGTTTAAAGCGGGAGTTGAAAGTCACCCGGTGTATGCGATCACACAAGTGCGCCCAGCACTCGCTTATTCATGATTTTTAAATGTAAACACTCAGCTCTAAAAAGTGAAAGATTTGAAAGACTCTTGATGTAGCAAGCCTGTCCCATTCTTGCCCTGGGGGTGAGAGGGCTGCTTTCTGCCTTCAACTTCCTCAATTTTGGAGTGGCTGGCTCCACAGCTGAACACCAGGGCCTAAACCTGGAGGGAAACGGGCAGAGGTCTGCGCCCTGCGTCCTCCACGCGTCCCTAACGCTCCCAAACGCGACCACAGCCCTTACGGGCACAGCCCTATGTCCTATGCAGCCCCTCTGGTGCAGCCACCCACACAGCTTAGGGTTAGGATCTGTGCTCTTCCACATCGACCTGGCCACCTAGGCCCCAGAAAGTGTCACAGCCTGCTTTGTAAACCTTAGTGACGGTGGCCTAGGTGAAGATGATCTTGCTGGAATAATGATGCCTTTTTCCTCCCAGAAGCCACCGGGGAGCATAGTAAAATGAAGGGGTGTGCCTGCTCAGCTGCCCTCTGTTTACCCTCTCTCTAAGTGACATTAGTTCTGGGCTCTCCAGGCAAATGTATCCATTCAGGAGAGAGCTAGGAATAGGACGTCTGTTTCTGCAGGCACAGTGGGGAAGACTCAGAGAGCTGCATGCCTGAGACATCTTTCCTTGTCCCACGCTCATTGTTGGGTTCCCTAACTTCTAACTCTCTGCCAGGCTCTGTGCCCTGTGTCTTTTACTGCCAACCTCCCTGACCCCTCGCCTTCCACCTACTTGCCACTCTATGATGCCTTTTTTGCTCTCTTATATGGCCCTTTGAAAAGGAATGCAGGCCAAGCCAAGCCTCATGAAGGAAATCTACCAACAAAAGATGCATTCCTCACTTTTGGGAGGTGCTGTGAGACGAGTAAGAAGGGCTGAAGGGGTGATTGGGTTGTTGAGTTTGCACCCCCAGGGCAAAGAGTGGGAAAGGCTCGCTACAGCAAGCGTCTTTCAAATATTTCACTTTTTAGGGCAGAGTGTTTACATTTAATAATCATGAACAAGCAGCAATAACAAAGTATACAGTAACAGACGACAGATGACTGCCCTGCGCATATCAATATATCCCAATGACAAAGTCAAAGCTTTAACTGATCTGCTTAGCTATTAGTGGCTCACACCTCCCAATGATTATCATCTCTGCGTGAAACAAAACAGCTTCTGAATTGGGGTGAAAGATAGATCTAATGTGCCAAAGGAAGTCAAAATAGAAATTCAGTTTCCTGATCTCAGAGAAAGGAGCATCGACAGCCCAATGGGTTAATGCACCTACTGCAGCCTCTGATGTGTAGCCTGCAGGAGACACATTCAGTTGCTGGGGAGATGCTGATATCGGTTTGCTTGCTATGCAGGGGTTTGTGGTCACCTCACAGCACCTCGAGAAGGTTTCCTGTTTGAGTCCCAGTGGAATTATCTTCAAAAACATGACCAGTAGATTACACGTTTTCCCCTCGTTTTTTCCAGTCTGTTGAGGCCAGAGAGACGAGCTTTTGTATGGGTGTGTTACCAAGGCCAGAGTGCAGAAAACAAAGGCACAAGTGTTAGTAGGAATGCCTGTAATGAAGGGGAATTAGCTGTTGGCTGATTGCACAGGGCAATGCATACCCATTTTCAATAACAAAACATTTTTTAAAAAAATAATATGAAAAGGAGATTCGGGACATTGGATTAGAACTCAGGTCTCCAGCATTCCAAGACCAAACACTTACCACTTGAGCCGCTGGTGGCTGTGCCTCTGAGAGTAGCTTTTGGGCTTATACATCTTTCTTCTGCATGCCCCTGTGAGCATACCCAATCGCATTGTGAAACATGCTTACTGAAGCCAACTAGGATGGAACATCTGAGCCCCCCTTCCCCCTCCCCTCCTCTCCCCTGCCCCCCCCACCGCTCCAGCAAATACCAGCTGACTGCAGTGGCCTAGACGTTAAGTGCTTGTGTTACAGCACTGGGGGCCTGGGTTTGAGTCTTGCTTTCAGCACATAAATGGAATAGTTGGGTAATCGCCTTGTATAGTTGCCTTACCCCCACTCCTTCTAAAAGGTTCAGTGGTTATCAAAAGAGTTCCCTGGTAAAGGGAGGGTTACAGAGAGGCAGGACTGTGGAAGTGAGGAAGTGCAGGGTAAAGGAGGCAGAGGTGGGGCAGGCTAAAGGGGGAGGTAGGACCAGATGAATGGGTGTCTGTGGAGAGGAGGAGTGGCGAGGTGAGTGGGGGTAGGTCTAGAGGGGCATGGCATAGGTGCCCTGGTAAAGTGAAGGTGGAAGGAAGAAAGCAGAGAGGCAGGACTGTGGAGGAGAGGAGGTGGGGCAGGCTAAAGGGGGAGGTAGGGCTGGATGAAACAAAAATGTCCATTCCACCCTCCACTGGGAACCCTTTTTCCCTCCTCACCACATTAGGACCCTCTTTTACACAACCCACCGTCCACAACAACTCAGGGCCTTCTTCCCCCATGGAACTATCCCCAGAGCCGACTTATTCCCTGCCCCACTTTATCCCACATCCCCCTGCCCCTCTCGACCTACCCCACTCAACCAGCACCTCCTCCTCTCCACAGAGACCCATTCATCCAGCCCTACCTCCCTCTTTAGCCTGCCCCGCCTCCTCCTGTACTTCCTCCCCTCCACAGTCCCACCTCTCTGCTTTTTTCCACCCTCCCTTTACCAGGGAACTCATTACATAACCACTGAACCTATTAGAAGGAGCACGGATACCGCTACTGTACAAGGAGATTACACCATTCATGTGCCGAAAGCAGGACTCAAACCCAGGCCCCCAGCACTGTAACGCAACCACTTAACCTCTAGGCCACTGCAGTTAGCTGGTATTTGATGGAGCGGGGGGCCAGATGTTCTATCCTCCTTGGCTTCAGTGAACATGTTTCACAATGTAAACGGGTATGCTCACAGGGGCATGCTGGAGAAAGATATATACGCCCAAAAGCAACGCTTAGAAGCACAGCCTCCAGTGGCTCAACTGGTAAGTGCTTGGTCTTGGAATGCTGGTGACCTGAGTTCTAATCCTATCTCCAGGGGATTTTTTTTAATTGTTTTTACTGAAAATGGGTATGCATTGCCCTGCGCGATCAGCCAACAGCTAATGCCCCTTCAATGTATGCATTCCCACTAACAGTTGTGCCTTTGTTTTGTGCACTCTGGCTTTGGTAACACCCATACAAAAGCTTATCTTTCTGGCCCCAACTGACTAGAAAAAAAACGGGGGGAAAAGGTGTAATCTACGGGTCATGATTGATACACTAATTGCACTAGGACTCAAACAGGACACCTTCTCGAGGTGCTGGGAAGTGACCACCGCCCCCTGCATAGCAAGCAAACCTGTATCAGCATCTCACTAGCAACTGACTGTGTCGCAAGCAGGCTACACATAGGAGGCTGCAGTAGGTGCATTAACCCATTGCGCTGTCGACCCTCCTTCCTCTAAGAGCAGGAAACTGAATTTCCATGTTGCCTTCCTTTGGCACATTAGATCTATCTTTCACCCCAATTCAGAGGATGTTTTGTTTCACGGGGAGATGATAATCATTGTCAGGTGTGAGCCACTAATAGCTAAACAGGTCAGTTAAATCTTTGACTTTATCATTGGGGTGTATTGATATGCGCAGGGCAGTCTTCTGTCCCCTGCTACTGTATGCTTTGTTATTGCTGCTTATACATGATTTTTTTTTTTTTAAACTTCTTTTTATTCATTTAACGTGGCAGCAAAAAAAGACAGGCAAACATCGCCAGGCAGGTACAATGCAAGTACAATAAATATACAGTGCAGGTAAACAGGAGTTACATCGGAGATGAACACAGCCATTGGGCACTTTTATAACATAAACAACAAAAAGTCCGGAAGCTATGGTGGGGGCGAGAGCTCGGGTCGGTGGGGAGAGGTGGCTAGCGGAGATGCGGCCGGTGTCATATTCAGATCTGACATATAAGATCGGAATCTGAGCCAGATATTCCTGGGCCTAGAGTGGGTAGGTTGTAGGTGAGACCAGGCTTCCTCCGAGTCCGAGGCCCACGTGACCGCTCTTAGCCATTGGGCGTGCGTGGGAGGCAAGGGGCGAAGCCAACACAGTAGGATGGATCGAACAGCAAGAAGCATGCAGAGGCCCGCTAGTTTTTGGAGTTCCGGGAGAGGCCCGGGAGGTCGTGAAAGAGGCATACCACTGGGGAGGGACTGATGGGGTGGTCGAGCATAGCCGACACCGTCGAGCAGACTGCCTCCCAAAACTGTGAAAGGGGGGGGCAGGACCAAATCATATGAATGTAATCAGCCGCATCAAGGCCGCACCTAGGGCAGCTAGAGGGGTGGTCACTGGACATGCGGTGCAATCTGATCGGGGTGTAGTGGAACCTATGTAGGATTTTAAACTGTATCAGTTTAAAGCGGGAGTTGAAAGTCACCCGGTGTATGCGATCACACAAGTGCGCCCAGCGCTCGCTTATTCATGATTTTTAAATGTAAACACTCAGCTCTAAAAAGTGAAAGATTTGAAAGACTCTTGATGTAGCAAGCCTGTCCCATTCTTGCCCTGGGGGTGAGAGGGCTGCTTTCTGCCTTCAACTTCCTCAATTTTGGAGTGGCTGGCTCCACAGCTGAACACCAGGGCCTAAACCTGGAGGGAAACGGGCAGAGGTCTGCGCCCTGCGTCCTCCACGCGTCCCTAACGCTCCCAAACGCGACCACAGCCCTTACGGGCACAGCCCTATGTCCTATGCAGCCCCTCTGGTGCAGCCACCCACACAGCTTAGGGTTAGGATCTGTGCTCTTCCACATTGACCTGGCCACCTAGGCCCCAGAAAGTGTCACAGCCTGCTTTGTAAACCTTAGTGACGGTGGCCTAGGTGAAGATGATCTTGCCGGAATAATGATGCCTTTTTCCTCCCAGAAGCCACCGGGGAGCATAGTAAAATGAAGGGGTGTGCCTGCTCAGCTGCCCTCTGTTTACCCTCTCTCTAAGTGACATTAGTTCTGGGCTCTCCAGGCAAATGTATCCATTCAGGAGAGAGCTAGGAATAGGACGTCTGTTTCTGCAGGCACAGTGGGGAAGACTCAGAGAGCTGCATGCCTGAGACATCTTTCCTTGTCCCACGCTCATTGTTGGGTTCCCTAACTTCTAACTCTCTGCCAGGCTCTGTGCCCTGTGTCTTTTACTGCCAACCTCCCTGACCCCTCGCCTTCCACCTACTTGCCACTCTATGATGCCTTTTTTGCTCTCTTATAGGGCCCTTTGAAAAGGAATGCAGGCCAAGCCAAGCCTCATGAAGGAAATCTACCAACAAAAGATGCATTCCTCACTTTTGGGAGGTGCTGTGAGACGAGTAAGAAGGGCTGAAGGGGTGATTGGGTTGTTGAGTTTGCACCCCCAGGGCAAAGAGTGGGAAAGGCTCGCTACAGCAAGCGTCTTTCAAATATTTCACTTTTTAGGGCAGAGTGTTTACATTTAATAATCATGAACAAGCAGCAATAACAAAGTATACAGTAACAGACGACAGATGACTGCCCTGCGCATATCAATATATCCCAATGACAAAGTCAAAGCTTTAACTGATCTGCTTAGCTATTAGTGGCTCACACCTCCCAATGATTATCATCTCTGCGTGAAACAAAACAGCTTCTGAATTGGGGTGAAAGATAGATCTAATGTGCCAAAGGAAGTCAAAATAGAAATTCAGTTTCCTGATCTCAGAGAAAGGAGCATCGACAGCCCAATGGGTTAATGCACCTACTGCAGCCTCTGATGTGTAGCCTGCAGGAGACACATTCAGTTGCTGGGGAGATGCTGATATCGGTTTGCTTGCTATGCAGGGGTTTGTGGTCACCTCACAGCACCTCGAGAAGGTTTCCTGTTTGAGTCCCAGTGGAATTATCTTCAAAAACATGACCAGTAGATTACACGTTTTCCCCTCGTTTTTTCCAGTCTGTTGAGGCCAGAGAGACGAGCTTTTGTATGGGTGTGTTACCAAGGCCAGAGTGCAGAAAACAAAGGCACAAGTGTTAGTAGGAATGCCTGTAATGAAGGGGAATTAGCTGTTGGCTGATTGCACAGGGCAATGCATACCCATTTTCAATAACAAAACATTTTTTTAAAAAATAACATGAACAGGAGATTCGGGACATTGGATTAGAACTCAGGTCTCCAGCATTCCAAGACCAAACACTTACCACTTGAGCCGCTGGTGGTTGTGCCTCTGAGAGTAGCTTTTGGGCTTATACATCTTTCTTCTGCATGCCCCTGTGAGCATACCCAATCGCATTGTGAAACATGCTTACTGAAGCCAACTAGGATGGAACATCTGAGCCCCCCTTCCCCCTCCCCTCCTCTCCCCTGCCCCCCCCCACCGCTCCAGCAAATACCAGCTGACTGCAGTGGCCTAGACGTTAAGTGCTTGTGTTACAGCACTGGGGGCCTGGGTTTGAGTCTTGCTTTCAGCACATAAATGGAATAGTTGGGTAATCGCCTTGTATAGTTGCCTTACCCCCACTCCTTCTAAAAGGTTCAGTGGTTATCAAAAGAGTTCCCTGGTAAAGGGAGGGTTACAGAGAGGCAGGACTGTGGAAGTGAGGAAGTGCAGGGTAAAGGAGGCAGAGGTGGGGCAGGCTAAAGGGGGAGGTAGGACCAGATGAATGGGTGTCTGTGGAGAGGAGGAGTGGCGAGGTGAGTGGGGGTAGGTCTAGAGGGGCATGGCATAGGTGCCCTGGTAAAGTGAAGGTGGAAGGAAGAAAGCAGAGAGGCAGGACTGTGGAGGAGAGGAGGTGGGGCAGGCTAAAGGGGGAGGTAGGGCTGGATGAAACAAAAATGTCCATTCCACCCTCCACTGGGAACCCTTTTTCCCTCCTCACCACATTAGGACCCTCTTTTACACAACCCACCGTCCACAACAACTCAGGGCCTTCTTCCCCCATGGAACCATCCCCAGAGCCGACTTATTCCCTGCCCCACTTTATCCCACATCCCCCTGCCCCTCTCGACCTACCCCACTCAACCAGCACCTCCTCCTCTCCACAGAGGCCCATTCATCCAGCCCTACCTCCCTCTTTAGCCTGCCCCGCCTCCTCCTGTACTTCCTCCCCTCCACAGTCCCACCTCTCTGCTTTTTTCCACCCTCCCTTTACCAGGGAACTCATTACATAACCACTGAACCTATTAGAAGGAGCACGGATACCGCAACTGTACAAGGAGATTACACCATTCATGTGCCGAAAGCAGGACTCAAACCCAGGCCCCCAGCACTGTAACGCAACCACTTAACCTCTAGGCCACTGCAGTTAGCTGGTATTTGATGGAGCGGGGGGCCAGATGTTCTATCCTCCTTGGCTTCAGTGAACATGTTTCACAATGTAAACGGGTATGCTCACAGGGGCATGCTGGAGAAAGATATATACGCCCAAAAGCAACTCTTAGAAGCACAGCCTCCAGTGGCTCAACTGGTAAGTGCTTAGTCTTGGAATGCTGGTGACCTGAGTTCTAATCCTATCTCCAGGGGATTTTTTTTAATTGTTTTTACTGAAAATGGGTATGCATTGCCCTGCGCGATCAGCCAACAGCTAATGCCCCTTCAATGTATGCATTCCCACTAACAGTTGTGCCTTTGTTTTGTGCACTCTGGCTTTGTTAACACCCATACAAAAGCTTATCTTTCTGGCCCCAACTGACTAGAAAAAAAACGGGGGGAAAAGGTGTAATCTACGGGTCATGATTGATACACTAATTGCACTGGGACTCAAACAGGACACCTTCTTGAGGTGCTGGGAAGTGACCACCGCCCCCTGCATAGCAAGCAAACCTGTATCAGCATCTCACTAGCAACTTACTGTGTCGCCAGCAGGCTACAAATAGGAGGCTGCAGTAGGTGCATTAACCCATTGCGCTGTCGACCCTCCTTCCTCTAAGAGCAGGAAACTGAATTTCCATGTTGCCTTCCTTTGGCACATTAGATCTATCTTTCACCCCAATTCAGAGGATGTTTTGTTTCACGGGGAGATGATAATCATTGTCAGGTGTGAGCCACTAATAGCTAAACAGGTCAGTTAAATCTTTGACTTTATCATTGGGGTGTATTGATATGCACAGGGCAGTCTTCTGTCCCCTGCTACTGTATGCTTTGTTATTGCTGCTTATTCATGATTTTTTTTTTTTAAACTTCTTTTTATTCATTTAACGTGGCAGCAAAAAAAGACAGGCGAACATCGCCAGGCAGGTACAATGCAAGTACAATAAATATACAGTGCAGGTAAACAGGAGTTACATCGGAGATGAACACAGCCATTGGGCACTTTTATAACATAAACAACAAAAAGTCCGGAAGCTATGGTGGGGGCGAGAGCTCGGGTCGGTGGGGAGAGGTGGCTAGCGGAGATGTGGCCGGTGTCATATTCAGATCTGACATATAAGATCGGAATCTGAGCCAGATATTCCTGGGCCTAGAGTGGGTAGGTTGTAGGTGAGACCAGGCTTCCTCCGAGTCCGAGGCCCACGTGACCGCTCTTAGCCATTGGGCGTGCGTGGGAGGCAAGGGGCGAAGCCAACACAGTAGGATGGATCGAACAGCAAGAAGCATGCAGAGGCCCGCTAGTTTTTTGGAGTTCCGGGAGAGGCCCGGGAGGTCGTGAAAGAGGCATACCACTGGGGAGGGACTGATGGGGTGGTCGAGCATAGCCGACACCGTCGAGCAGACTGCCTCCCAAAACTGTGAAAGGGGGGGGCAGGACCAAATCATATGAATGTAATCAGCCGCATCAAGGCCGCACCTAGGGCAGCTAGAGGGGTGGTCACTGGACATGCGGTGCAATCTGATCGGGGTGTAGTGGAACCTATGTAGGATTTTAAACTGTATCAGTTTAAAGCGGGAGTTGAAAGTCACCCGGTGTATGCGATCACACAAGTGCGCCCAGCGCTCGCTTATTCATGATTTTTAAATGTAAACACTCAGCTCTAAAAAGTGAAAGATTTGAAAGACTCTTGATGTAGCAAGCCTGTCCCATTCTTGCCCTGGGGGTGAGAGGGCTGCTTTCTGCCTTCAACTTCCTCAATTTTGGAGTGGCTGGCTCCACAGCTGAACACCAGGGCCTAAACCTGGAGGGAAACGGGCAGAGGTCTGCGCCCTGCGTCCTCCACGCGTCCCTAACGCTCCCAAACGCGACCACAGCCCTTACGGGCACAGCCCTATGTCCTATGCAGCCCCTCTGGTGCAGCCACCCACACAGCTTAGGGTTAGGATCTGTGCTCTTCCACATCGACCTGGCCACCTAGGCCCCAGAAAGTGTCACAGCCTGCTTTGTAAACCTTAGTGACGGTGGCCTAGGTGAAGATGATCTTGCTGGAATAATGATGCCTTTTTCCTCCCAGAAGCCACCGGGGAGCATAGTAAAATGAAGGGGTGTGCCTGCTCAGCTGCCCTCTGTTTACCCTCTCTCTAAGTGACATTAGTTCTGGGCTCTCCAGGCAAATGTATCCATTCAGGAGAGAGCTAGGAATAGGACGTCTGTTTCTGCAGGCACAGTGGGGAAGACTCAGAGAGCTGCATGCCTGAGACATCTTTCCTTGTCCCACGCTCATTGTTGGGTTCCCTAACTTCTAACTCTCTGCCAGGCTCTGTGCCCTGTGTCTTTTACTGCCAACCTCCCTGACCCCTCGCCTTACACCTACTTGCCACTCTATGATGCCTTTTTTGCTCTCTTATATGGCCCTTTGAAAAGGAATGCAGGCCAAGCCAAGCCTCATGAAGGAAATCTACCAACAAAAGATGCATTCCTCACTTTTGGGAGGTGCTGTGAGACGAGTAAGAAGGGCTGAAGGGGTGATTGGGTTGTTGAGTTTGCACCCCCAGGGCAAAGAGTGGGAAAGGCTCGCTACAGCAAGCGTCTTTCAAATATTTCACTTTTTAGGGCAGAGTGTTTACATTTAATAATCATGAACAAGCAGCAATAACAAAGTATACAGTAACAGACGACAGATGACTGCCCTGCGCATATCAATATATCCCAATGACAAAGTCAAAGCTTTAACTGATCTGCTTAGCTATTAGTGGCTCACACCTCCCAATGATTATCATCTCTGCGTGAAACAAAACAGCTTCTGAATTGGGGTGAAAGATAGATCTAATGTGCCAAAGGAAGTCAAAATAGAAATTCAGTTTCCTGATCTCAGAGAAAGGAGCATCGACAGCCCAATGGGTTAATGCACCTACTGCAGCCTCTGATGTGTAGCCTGCAGGAGACACATTCAGTTGCTGGGGAGATGCTGATATTGGTTTGCTTGCTATGCAGGGGTTTGTGGTCACCTCACAGCACCTCGAGAAGGTTTCCTGTTTGAGTCCCAGTGGAATTATCTTCAAAAACATGACCAGTAGATTACACGTTTTCCCCTCGTTTTTTCCAGTCTGTTGAGGCCAGAGAGACGAGCTTTTGTATGGGTGTGTTACCAAGGCCAGAGTGCAGAAAACAAAGGCACAAGTGTTAGTAGGAATGCCTGTAATGAAGGGGAATTAGCTGTTGGCTGATTGCACAGGGCAATGCATACCCATTTTCAATAACAAAACATTTTTTAAAAAAATAACATGAACAGGAGATTCGGGACATTGGATTAGAACTCAGGTCTCCAGCATTCCAAGACCAAACACTTACCACTTGAGCCGCTGGTGGTTGTGCCTCCGAGAGTAGCTTTTGGGCTTATACATCTTTCTTCTGCATGCCCCTGTGAGCATACCCAATCGCATTGTGAAACATGCTCACTGAAGCCAACTAGGATAGTACATCTGAGCCCCCCTTCTCCCTCACCTCCTCTCCCCTGCCCCCCCCCCCCCCCACCGCTCCAGCAAATACCAGCTGACTGCAGTGGCCTAGACGTTAAGTGCTTGTGTTACAGCACTGGGGGCCTGGGTTCGAGTCTTGCTTTCAGCACATAAATGGAATAGTTGGGTAATCGCCTTGTATAGTTGCCTTACCCCCACTCCTTCTAAAAGGTTCAGTGGTTATCAAAAGAGTTCCCTGGTAAAGGGAGGGTTACAGAGAGGCAGGACTGTGGAAGTGAGGAAGTGCAGGGTAAAGGAGGCAGAGGTGGGGCAGGCTAAAGGGGGAGGTAGGACCAGATGAATGGGTGTCTGTGGAGAGGAGGAGTGGCGAGGTGAGTGGGGGTAGGTCTAGAGGGGCATGGCATAGGTGCCCTGGTAAAGTGAAGGTGGAAGGAAGAAAGCAGAGAGGCAGGACTGTGGAGGAGAGGAGGTGGGGCAGGCTAAAGGGGGAGGTAGGGCTGGATGAAACAAAAATGTCCATTCCACCCTCCACTGGGAACCCTTTTTCCCTCCTCACCACATTAGGACCCTCTTTTACACAACCCACCATCCACAACAACTCAGGGCCTTCTTCCCCCATGGAACCATCCCCAGGGCCAACTTATTCCCTGCCCCACTTTATCCCACATCCCCCTGCCCCTCTCGACCTACCCCACTCAACCAGCACCTCCTCCTCTCCACAGAGACCCATTCATCCAGCCCAACCTCCCTCTTTAGCCTGCCCCGCCTCCTCCTGTACTTCCTCCCCTCCACAGTCCCACCTCTCTGCTTTTTTCCACCCTCCCTTTACCAGGGAACTCATTACATAACCACTGAACCTATTAGAAGGAGCACGGATACCGCTACTGTACAAGGAGATTACACCATTCATGTGCCGAAAGCAGGACTCAAACCCAGGCCCCCAGCACTGTAACGCAACCACTTAACCACTAGGCCACTGCAGTTAGCTGGTATTTGATGGAGCGGGGGGCCAGATGTTCTATCCTCCTTGGCTTCAGTGAACATGTTTCACAATGTAAACGGGTATGCTCACAGGGGCATGCTGGAGAAAGATATATACGCCCAAAAGCAACTCTTAGAAGCACAGCCTCCAGTGGCTCAACTGGTAAGTGCTTGGTCTTGGAATACTGGTGACCTGAGTTCTAATCCTATCTCCAGGGGATTTTTTTTAATTGTTTTTACTGAAAATGGGTATGCATTGCCCTGCGCGATCAGCCAACAGCTAATGCCCCTTCAATGTATGCATTCCCACTAACAGTTGTGCCTTTGTTTTGTGCACTCTGGCTTTGGTAACACCCATACAAAAGCTTATCTTTCTGGCCCCAACTGACTAGAAAAAAAACGGGGGGAAAAGGTGTAATCTACGGGTCATGATTGATACACTAATTGCACTAGGACTCAAACAGGACACCTTCTCGAGGTGCTGGGAAGTGACCACCGCCCCCTGCATAGCAAGCAAACCTGTATCAGCATCTCACTAGCAACTGACTGTGTCGCCAGCAGGCTACACATAGGAGGCTGCAGTAGGTGCATTAACCCATTGCGCTGTCGACCCTCCTTCCTCTAAGAGCAGGAAACTGAATTTCCATGTTGCCTTCCTTTGGCACATTAGATCTATCTTTCACCCCAATTCAGAGGATGTTTTGTTTCACGGGGAGATGATAATCATTGTCAGGTGTGAGCCACTAATAGCTAAACAGGTCAGTTAAATCTTTGACTTTATCATTGGGGTGTATTGATATGCGCAGGGCAGTCTTCTGTCCCCTGCTACTGTATGCTTTGTTATTGCTGCTTATACATGATTTTTTTTTTTTAAACTTCTTTTTATTCATTTAACGTGGCAGCAAAAAAAGACAGGCGAACATCGCCAGGCAGGTACAATGCAAGTACAATAAATATACAGTGCAGGTAAACAGGAGTTACATCGGAGATGAACACAGACATTGGGCACTTTTATAACATAAACAACAAAAAGTCCGGAAGCTATGGTGGGGGCGAGAGCTCGGGTCGGTGGGGAGAGGTGGCTAGCGGAGATGTGGCCGGTGTTATATTCAGATCTGACATATAAGATCGGAATCTGAGCCAGATATTCCTGGGCCTAGAGTGGGTAGGTTGTAGGTGAGACCAGGCTTCCTCCGAGTCCGAGGCCCACGTGACCGCTCTTAGCCATTGGGCGTGCGTGGGAGGCAAGGGGCGAAGCCAACACAGTAGGATGGATCGAACAGCAAGAAGCATGCAGAGGCCCGCTAGTTTTTTGGAGTTCCGGGAGAGGCCCGGGAGGTCGTGAAAGAGGCATACCACTGGGGAGGGACTGATGGGGTGGTCGAGCATAGCCGACACCGTCGAGCAGACTGCCTCCCAAAACTGTGAAAGGGGGGGGGCAGGACCAAATCATATGAATGTAATCAGCCGCATCAAGGCCGCACCTAGGGCAGCTAGAGGGGTGGTCACTGGACATGCGGTGCAATCTGATCGGGGTGTAGTGGAACCTATGTAGGATTTTAAACTGTATCAGTTTAAAGCGGGAGTTGAAAGTCACCCGGTGTATGCGATCACACAAGTGCGCCCAGCGCTCGCTTATTCATGATTTTTAAATGTAAACACTCAGCTCTAAAAAGTGAAAGATTTGAAAGACTCTTGATGTAGCAAGCCTGTCCCATTCTTGCCCTGGGGGTGAGAGGGCTGCTTTCTGCCTTCAACTTCCTCAATTTTGGAGTGGCTGGCTCCACAGCTGAACACCAGGGCCTAAACCTGGAGGGAAACGGGCAGAGGTCTGCGCCCTGCGTCCTCCACGCGTCCCTAACGCTCCCAAACGCGACCACAGCCCTTACGGGCACAGCCCTATGTCCTATGCAGCCCCTCTGGTGCAGCCACCCACACAGCTTAGGGTTAGGATCTGTGCTCTTCCACATCGACCTGGCCACCTAGGCCCCAGAAAGTGTCACAGCCTGCTTTGTAAACCTTAGTGACGGTGGCCTAGGTGAAGATGATCTTGCCGGAATAATGATGCCTTTTTCCTCCCAGAAGCCACCGGGGAGCATAGTAAAATGAAGGGGTGTGCCTGCTCAGCTGCCCTCTGTTTACCCTCTCTCTAAGTGACATTAGTTCTGGGCTCTCCAGGCAAATGTATCCATTCAGGAGAGAGCTAGGAATAGGACGTCTGTTTCTGCAGGCACAGTGGGGAAGACTCAGAGAGCTGCATGCCTGAGACATCTTTCCTTGTCCCACGCTCATTGTTGGGTTCCCTAACTTCTAACTCTCTGCCAGGCTCTGTGCCCTGTGTCTTTTACTGCCAACCTCCCTGACCCCTCGCCTTCCACCTACTTGCCACTCTATGATGCCTTTTTTGCTCTCTTATATGGCCCTTTGAAAAGGAATGCAGGCCAAGCCAAGCCTCATGAAGGAAATCTACCAACAAAAGATGCATTCCTCAGTTTTGGGAGGTGCTGTGAGACGAGTAAGAAGGGCTGAAGGGGTGATTGGGTTGTTGAGTTTGCACCCCCAGGGCAAAGAGTGGGAAAGGCTCGCTACAGCAAGCGTCTTTCAAATATTTCACTTTTTAGGGCAGAGTGTTTACATTTAATAATCATGAACAAGCAGCAATAACAAAGTATACAGTAACAGACGACAGATGACTGCCCTGCGCATATCAATATATCCCAATGACAAAGTCAAAGCTTTAACTGATCTGCTTAGCTATTAGTGGCTCACACCTCCCAATGATTATCATCTCTGCGTGAAACAAAACAGCTTCTGAATTGGGGTGAAAGATAGATCTAATGTGCCAAAGGAAGTCAACATAGAAATTCAGTTTCCTGATCTCAGAGAAAGGAGCATCGACAGCCCAATGGGTTAATGCACCTACTGCAGCCTCCGATGTGTAGCCTGCAGGAGACACATTCAGTTGCTGGGGAGATGCTGATATCGGTTTGCTTGCTATGCAGGGGTTTGTGGTCACCTCACAGCACCTCGAGAAGGTTTCCTGTTTGAGTCCCAGTGGAATTATCTTCAAAAACATGACCAGTAGATTACACGTTTTCCCCTCGTTTTTTCCAGTCTGTTGAGGCCAGAGAGACGAGCTTTTGTATGGGTGTGTTACCAAGGGCAGAGTGCAGAAAACAAAGGCACAAGTGTTAGTAGGAATGCCTGTAATGAAGGGGAATTAGCTGTTGGCTGATTGCACAGGGTAATGCATACCCATTTTCAATAACAAAACATTTTTTAAAAAAATAATATGAACAGGAGATTCGGGACATTGGATTAGAACTCAGGTCTCCAGCATTCCAAGACCAAACACTTACCACTTGAGCCGCTGGTGGCTGTGCCTCTGAGAGTAGCTTTTGGGCTTATACATCTTTCTTCTGCATGCCCCTGTGAGCATACCCAATCGCATTGTGAAACATGCTTACTGAAGCCAATTAGGATGGAACATCTGAGCCCCCCTTCCCCCTCCCCTCCTCTCCCCTGCCCCCCCCCCACCGCTCCAGCAAATACCAGCTGACTGCAGTGGCCTAGACGTTAAGTGCTTGTGTTACAGCACTGGGGGCCTGGGTTTGAGTCTTGCTTTCAGCACATAAATGGAATAGTTGGGTAATCGCCTTGTATAGTTGCCTTACCCCCACTCCTTCTAAAAGGTTCAGTGGTTATCAAAAGAGTTCCCTGGTAAAGGGAGGGTTACAGAGAGGCAGGACTGTGGAAGTGAGGAAGTGCAGGGTAAAGGAGGCAGAGGTGGGGCAGGCTAAAGGGGGAGGTAGGACCAGATGAATGGGTGTCTGTGGAGAGGAGGAGTGGCGAGGTGAGTGGGGGTAGGTCTAGAGGGGCATGGCATAGGTGCCCTGGTAAAGTGAAGGTGGAAGGAAGAAAGCAGAGAGGCAGGACTGTGGAGGAGAGGAGGTGGGGCAGGCTAAAGGGGGAGGTAGGGCTGGATGAAACAAAAATGTCCATTCCACCCTCCACTGGGAACCCTTTTTCCCTCCTCACCACATTAGGACCCTCTTTTACACAACCCACCGTCCACAACAACTCAGGGCCTTCTTCCCCCATGGAACTATCCCCAGAGCCGACTTATTCCCTGCCCCACTTTATCCCACATCCCCCTGCCCCTCTCGACCTACCCCACTCAACCAGCACCTCCTCCTCTCCACAGAGACCCATTCATCCAGCCCTACCTCCCTCTTTAGCCTGCCCCGCCTCCTCCTGTACTTCCTCCCCTCCACAGTCCCACCTCTCTGCTTTTTTCCACCCTCCCTTTACCAGGGAACTCATTACATAACCACTGAACCTATTAGAAGGAGCACGGATACCGCTACTGTACAAGGAGATTACACCATTCATGTGCCGAAAGCAGGACTCAAACCCAGGCCCCCAGCACTGTAATGCAACCACTTAACCTCTAGGCCACTGCAGTTAGCTGGTATTTGATGGAGCGGGGGGCCAGATGTTCTATCCTCCTTGGCTTCAGTGAACATGTTTCACAATGTAAACGGGTATGCTCACAGGGGCATGCTGGAGAAAGATATATACGCCCAAAAGCAACGCTTAGAAGCACAGCCTCCAGTGGCTCAACTGGTAAGTGCTTGGTCTTGGAATGCTGGTGACCTGAGTTCTAATCCTATCTCCAAGGGATTTTTTTTAATTGTTTTTACTGAAAATGGGTATGCATTGCCCTGCGCGATCAGCCAACAGCTAATGCCCCTTCAATGTATGCATTCCCACTAACAGTTGTGCCTTTGTTTTGTGCACTCTGGCTTTGGTAACACCCATACAAAAGCTTATCTTTCTGGCCCCAACTGACTAGAAAAAAAACGGGGGGAAAAGGTGTAATCTACGGGTCATGATTGATACACTAATTGCACTAGGACTCAAACAGGACACCTTCTCGAGGTGCTGGGAAGTGACCACCGCCCCCTGCATAGCAAGCAAACCTGTATCAGCATCTCACTAGCAACTGACTGTGTCGCCAGCAGGCTACACATAGGAGGCTGCAGTAGGTGCATTAACCCATTGCGCTGTCGACCCTCCTTCCTCTAAGAGCAGGAAACTGAATTTCCATGTTACCTTCCTTTGGCACATTAGATCAATCTTTCACCCCAATTCAGAGGATGTTTTGTTTCACGGGGAGATGATAATCATTGTCAGGTGTGAGCCACTAATAGCTAAACAGGTCAGTTAAATCTTTGACTTTATCATTGGGGTGTATTGATATGCGCAGGGCAGTCTTCTGTCCCCTGCTACTGTATGCTTTGTTATTGCTGCTTATACATGATTTTTTTTTTTTAAACTTCTTTTTATTCATTTAACGTGGCAGCAAAAAAAGACAGGCGAACATCGCCAGGCAGGTACAATGCAAGTACAATAAATATACAGTGCAGGTAAACAGGAGTTACATCGGAGATGAACACAGCCATTGGGCACTTTTATAACATAAACAACAAAAAGTCCGGAAGCTATGGTGGGGGCGAGAGCTCGGGTCGGTGGGGAGAGGTGGCTAGCGGAGATGCGGCCGGTGTCATATTCAGATCTGACATATAAGATCGGAATCTGAGCCAGATATTCCTGGGCCTAGAGTGGGTAGGTTGTAGGTGAGACCAGGCTTCCTCCGAGTCCGAGGCCCACGTGACCGCTCTTAGCCATTGGGCGTGCGTGGGAGGCAAGGGGCGAAGCCAACACAGTAGGATGGATCGAACAGCAAGAAACATGCAGAGGCCCGCTAGTTTTTTGGAGTTCCGGGAGAGGCCCGGGAGGTCGTGAAAGAGGCATACCACTGGGGAGGGACTGATGGGGTGGTCGAGCATAGCCGACACCGTCGAGCAGACTGCCTCCCAAAACTGTGAAAGGGGGGGGCAGGACCAAATCATATGAATGTAATCAGCCGCATCAAGACCGCACCTAGGGCAGCTAGAGGGGTGGTCACTGGACATGCGGTGCAATCTGATCGGGGTGTAGTGGAACCTATGTAGGATTTTAAACTGTATCAGTTTAAAGCGGGAGTTGAAAGTCACCCGGTGTATGCGATCACACAAGTGCGCCCAGCGCTCGCTTATTCATGATTTTTAAATGTAAACACTCAGCTCTAAAAAGTGAAAGATTTGAAAGACTCTTGATGTAGCAAGCCTGTCCCATTCTTGCCCTGGGGGTGAGAGGGCTGCTTTCTGCCTTCAACTTCCTCAATTTTGGAGTGGCTGGCTCCACAGCTGAACACCAGGGCCTAAACCTGGAGGGAAACGGGCAGAGGTCTGCGCCCTGCGTCCTCCACGCGTCCCTAACGCTCCCAAACGCGACCACAGCCCTTACGGGCACAGCCCTATGTCCTATGCAGCCCCTCTGGTGCAGCCACCCACACAGCTTAGGGTTAGGATCTGTGCTCTTCCACATCGACCTGGCCACCTAGGCCCCAGAAAGTGTCACAGCCTGCTTTGTAAACCTTAGTGACGGTGGCCTAGGTGAAGATGATCTTGCCGGAATAATGATGCCTTTTTCCTCCCAGAAGCCACCGGGGAGCATAGTAAAATGAAGGGGTGTGCCTGCTCAGCTGCCCTCTGTTTACCCTCTCTCTAAGTGACATTAGTTCTGGGCTCTCCAGGCAAATGTATCCATTCAGGAGAGAGCTAGGAATAGGACGTCTGTTTCTGCAGGCACAGTGGGGAAGACTCAGAGAGCTGCATGCCTGAGACATCTTTCCTTGTCCCACGCTCATTGTTGGGTTCCCTAACTTCTAACTCTCTGCCAGGCTCTGTGCCCTGTGTCTTTTACTGCCAACCTCCCTGACCCCTCGCCTTCCACCTACTTGCCACTCTATGATGCCTTTTTTGCTCTCTTATATGGCCCTTTGAAAAGGAATGCAGGCCAAGCCAAGCCTCATGAAGGAAATCTACCAACAAAAGATGCATTCCTCACTTTTGGGAGGTGCTGTGAGACGAGTAAGAAGGGCTGAAGGGGTGATTGGGTTGTTGAGTTTGCACCCCCAGGGCAAAGAGTGGGAAAGGCTCGCTACAGCAAGCGTCTTTCAAATATTTCACTTTTTAGGGCAGAGTGTTTACATTTAATAATCATGAACAAGCAGCAATAACAAAGTATACAGTAACAGACGACAGATGACTGCCCTGCGCATATCAATATATCCCAATGACAAAGTCAAAGCTTTAACTGATCTGCTTAGCTATTAGTGGCTCACACCTCCCAATGATTATCATCTCTGCGTGAAACAAAACAGCTTCTGAATTGGGGTGAAAGATAGATCTAATGTGCCAAAGGAAGTCAACATAGAAATTCAGTTTCCTGATCTCAGAGAAAGGAGCATCGACAGCCCAATGGGTTAATGCACCTACTGCAGCCTCCGATGTGTAGCCTGCAGGAGACACATTCAGTTGCTGGGGAGATGCTGATATCGGTTTGCTTGCTATGCAGGGGTTTGTGGTCACCTCACAGCACCTCGAGAAGGTTTCCTGTTTGAGTCCCAGTGGAATTATCTTCAAAAACATGACCAGTAGATTACACGTTTTCCCCTCGTTTTTTCCAGTCTGTTGAGGCCAGAGAGACGAGCTTTTGTATGGGTGTGTTACCAAGGGCAGGGTGCAGAAAACAAAGGCACAAGTGTTAGTAGGAATGCCTGTAATGAAGGGGAATTAGCTGTTGGCTGATTGCACAGGGTAATGCATACCCATTTTCAATAACAAAACATTTTTTTAAAAAATAATATGAACAGGAGATTCGGGACATTGGATTAGAACTCAGGTCTCCAGCATTCCAAGACCAAACACTTACCACTTGAGCCACTGGTGGTTGTGCCTCTGAAAGTAGCTTTTGGGCTTATACATCTTTCTTCTGCATGCCCCTGTGAGCATACCCAATCGCATTGTGAAACATGCTCACTGAAGCCAACTAGGATAGTACATCTGAGCCCCCCTTCTCCCTCACCTCCTCTCCCCTGCCCCCCCCCCACCGCTCCAGCAAATACCAGCTGACTGCAGTGGCCTAGACGTTAAGTGCTTGTGTTACAGCACTGGGGGCCTGGGTTCGAGTCTTGCTTTCAGCACATAAATGGAATAGTTGGGTAATCGCCTTGTATAGTTGCCTTACCCCCACTCCTTCTAAAAGGTTCAGTCGTTATCAAAAGAGTTCCCTGGTAAAGGGAGGGTTACAGAGAGGCAGGACTGTGGAAGTGAGGAAGTGCAGGGTAAAGGAGGCAGAGGTGGGGCAGGCTAAAGGGGGAGGTAGGACCAGATGAATGGGTGTCTGTGGAGAGGAGGAGTGGCGCGGTGAGTGGGGGTAGGTCTAGAGGGGCATGGCATAGGTGCCCTGGTAAAGTGAAGGTGGAAGGAAGAAAGCAGAGAGGCAGGACTGTGGAGGAGAGGAGGTGGGGCAGGCTAAAGGGGGAGGTAGGGCTGGATGAAACAAAAATGTCCATTCCACCCTCCACTGGGAACCCTTTTTCCCTCCTCACCTCATTAGGACCCTCTTTTACACAAGCCACCGTCCACAACAACTCAGGGCCTTCTTCCCCCATGGAACCATCCCCAGAGCCGACTTATTCCCTGCCCCACTTTATCCCACATCCCCCTGCCCCTCTCGACCTACCCCACTCAACCAGCACCTCCTCCTCTCCACAGAGACCCATTCATCCAGCCCTACCTCCCTCTTTAGCCTGCCCCGCCTCCTCCTGTACTTCCTCCCCTCCACAGTCCCACCTCTCTGCTTTTTTCCACCCTCCCTTTACCAGGGAACTCATTACATAACCACTGAACCTATTAGAAGGAGCACGGATACTACTGTACAAGGAGATTACACCATTCATGTGCCGAAAGCAGGACTCAAACCCAGGCCCCCAGCACTGTAACGCAACCACTTAACCTCTGGGCCACTGCAGTTAGCTGGTATTTGATGGAGCGGGGGGCCAGATGTTCTATCCTCCTTGGCTTCAGTGAACATGTTTCACAATGTAAACGGGTATGCTCACAGGGGCATGCTGGAGAAAGATATATACGCCCAAAAGCAACTCTTAGAAGCACAGCCTCCAGTGGCTCAACTGGTAAGTGCTTGGTCTTGGAATGCTGGTGACCTGAGTTCTAATCCTATCTCCAGGGGATTTTTTTTAATTGTTTTTACTGAAAATGGGTATGCATTGCCCTGCGCGATCAGCCAACAGCTAATGCCCCTTCAATGTATGCATTCCCACTAACAGTTGTGCCTTTGTTTTGTGCACTCTGGCTTTGGTAACACCCATACAAAAGCTTATCTTTCTGGCCCCAACTGACTAGAAAAAAAACGGGGGGAAAAGGTGTAATCTACGGGTCATGATTGATACACTAATTGCACTAGGACTCAAACAGGACACCTTCTCGAGGTGCTGGGAAGTGACCACCGCCCCCTGCATAGCAAGCAAACCTGTATCAGCATCTCACTAGCAACTGACTGTGTCGCCAGCAGGCTACACATAGGAGGCTGCAGTAGGTGCATTAACCCATTGCGCTGTCGACCCTCCTTCCTCTAAGAGCAGGAAACTGAATTTCCATGTTGCCTTCCTTTGGCACATTAGATCTATCTTTCACCCCAATTCAGAGGATGTTTTGTTTCACGGGGAGATGATAATCATTGTCAGGTGTGAGCCACTAATAGCTAAACAGGTCAGTTAAATCTTTGACTTTATCATTGGGGTGTATTGATATGCGCAGGGCAGTCTTCTGTCCCCTGCTACTGTATGCTTTGTTATTGCTGCTTATACATGATTTTTTTTTTTTAAACTTCTTTTTATTCATTTAACGTGGCAGCAAAAAAAGACAGGCGAACATCGCCAGGCAGGTACAATGCAAGTACAATAAATATACAGTGCAGGTAAACAGGAGTTACATCGGAGATGAACACAGCCATTGGGCACTTTTATAACATAAACAACAAAAAGTCCGGAAGCTATGGTGGGGGCGAGAGCTCGGGTCGGTGGGGAGAGGTGGCTAGCGGAGATGTGGCCGGTGTCATATTCAGATCTGACATATAAGATCGGAATCTGAGCCAGATATTCCTGGGCCTAGAGTGGGTAGGTTGTAAGTGAGACCAGGCTTCCTCCGAGTCCGAGGCCCACGTGACCGCTCTTAGCCATTGGGCGTGCGTGGGAGGCAAGGGGCGAAGCCAACACAGTAGGATGGATCGAACAGCAAGAAGCATGCAGAGGCCCGCTAGTTTTTTGGAGTTCCGGGAGATGCCCGGGAGGTCGTGAAAGAGGCATACTACTGGGGAGGGACTGATGGGGTGGTCGAGCATAGCCGACACCGTCGAGCAGACTGCCTCCCAAAACTGTGAAAGGGGGGGGCAGGACCAAATCATATGAATGTAATCAGCCGCATCAAGGCCGCACCTAGGGCAGCTAGAGGGGTGGTCACTGGACATGCGGTGCAATCTGATCGGGGTGTAGTGGAACCTATGTAGGATTTTAAACTGTATCAGTTTAAAGCGGGAGTTGAAAGTCACCCGGTGTATGCGATCACACAAGTGCGCCCAGCGCTCGCTTATTCATGATTTTTAAATGTAAACACTCAGCTCTAAAAAGTGAAAGATTTGAAAGACTCTTGATGTAGCAAGCCTGTCCCATTCTTGCCCTGGGGGTGAGAGGGCTGCTTTCTGCCTTCAACTTCCTCAATTTTGGAGTGGCTGGCTCCACAGCTGAACACCAGGGCCTAAACCTGGAGGGAAACGGGCAGAGGTCTGCGCCCTGCGTCCTCCACGCGTCCCTAACGCTCCCAAACGCGACCACAGCCCTTACGGGCACAGCCCTATGTCCTATGCAGCCCCTCTGGTGCAGCCACCCACACAGCTTAGGGTTAGGATCTGTGCTCTTCCACATCGACCTGGCCACCTAGGCCCCAGAAAGTGTCACAGCCTGCTTTGTAAACCTTAGTGACGGTGGCCTAGGTGAAGATGATCTTGCCGGAATAATGATGCCTTTTTCCTCCCAGAAGCCACCGGGGAGCATAGTAAAATGAAGGGGTGTGCCTGCTCAGCTGCCCTCTGTTTACCCTCTCTCTAAGTGACATTAGTTCTGGGCTCTCCAGGCAAATGTATCCATTCAGGAGAGAGCTAGGAATAGGACGTCTGTTTCTGCAGGCACAGTGGGGAAGACTCAGAGAGCTGCATGCCTGAGACATCTTTCCTTGTCCCACGCTCATTGTTGGGTTCCCTAACTTCTAACTCTCTGCCAGGCTCTGTGCCCTGTGTCTTTTACTGCCAACCTCCCTGACCCCTCGCCTTCCACCTACTTGCCACTCTATGATGCCTTTTTTGCTCTCTTATATGGCCCTTTGAAAAGGAATGCAGGCCAAGCCAAGCCTCATGAAGGAAATCTACCAACAAAAGATGCATTCCTCACTTTTGGGAGGTGCTGTGAGACGAGTAAGAAGGGCTGAAGGGGTGATTGGGTTGTTGAGTTTGCACCCCCAGGGCAAAGAGTGGGAAAGGCTCGCTACAGCAAGCGTCTTTCAAATATTTCACTTTTTAGGGCAGAGTGTTTACATTTAATAATCATGAACAAGCAGCAATAACAAAGTATACAGTAACAGACGACAGATGACTGCCCTGCGCATATCAATATATCCCAATGACAAAGTCAAAGCTTTAACTGATCTGCTTAGCTATTAGTGGCTCACACCTCCCAATGATTATCATCTCTGCGTGAAACAAAACAGCTTCTGAATTGGGGTGAAAGATAGATCTAATGTGCCAAAGGAAGTCAACATAGAAATTCAGTTTCCTGATCTCAGAGAAAGGAGCATCGACAGCCCAATGGGTTAATGCACCTACTGCAGCCTCCGATGTGTAGCCTGCAGGAGACACATTCAGTTGCTGGGGAGATGCTGATATCGGTTTGCTTGCTATGCAGGGGTTTGTGGTCACCTCACAGCACCTCGAGAAGGTTTCCTGTTTGAGTCCCAGTGGAATTATCTTCAAAAACATGACCAGTAGATTACACGTTTTCCCCTCGTTTTTTCCAGTCTGTTGAGGCCAGAGAGACGAGCTTTTGTATGGGTGTGTTACCAAGGGCAGGGTGCAGAAAACAAAGGCACAAGTGTTAGTAGGAATGCCTGTAATGAAGGGGAATTAGCTGTTGGCTGATTGCACAGGGTAATGCATACCCATTTTCAATAACAAAACATTTTTTTAAAAAATAATATGAACAGGAGATTCGGGACATTGGATTAGAACTCAGGTCTCCAGCATTCCAAGACCAAACACTTACCACTTGAGCCACTGGTGGTTGTGCCTCTGAAAGTAGCTTTTGGGCTTATACATCTTTCTTCTGCATGCCCCTGTGAGCATACCCAATCGCATTGTGAAACATGCTCACTGAAGCCAACTAGGATAGTACATCTGAGCCCCCCTTCTCCCTCACCTCCTCTCCCCTGCCCCCCCCCCCACCGCTCCAGCAAATACCAGCTGACTGCAGTGGCCTAGACGTTAAGTGCTTGTGTTACAGCACTGGGGGCCTGGGTTCGAGTCTTGCTTTCAGCACATAAATGGAATAGTTGGGTAATCGCCTTGTATAGTTGCCTTACCCCCACTCCTTCTAAAAGGTTCAGTCGTTATCAAAAGAGTTCCCTGGTAAAGGGAGGGTTACAGAGAGGCAGGACTGTGGAAGTGAGGAAGTGCAGGGTAAAGGAGGCAGAGGTGGGGCAGGCTAAAGGGGGAGGTAGGACCAGATGAATGGGTGTCTGTGGAGAGGAGGAGTGGCGCGGTGAGTGGGGGTAGGTCTAGAGGGGCATGGCATAGGTGCCCTGGTAAAGTGAAGGTGGAAGGAAGAAAGCAGAGAGGCAGGACTGTGGAGGAGAGGAGGTGGGGCAGGCTAAAGGGGGAGGTAGGGCTGGATGAAACAAAAATGTCCATTCCACCCTCCACTGGGAACCCTTTTTCCCTCCTCACCTCATTAGGACCCTCTTTTACACAAGCCACCGTCCACAACAACTCAGGGCCTTCTTCCCCCATGGAACCATCCCCAGAGCCGACTTATTCCCTGCCCCACTTTATCCCACATCCCCCTGCCCCTCTCGACCTACCCCACTCAACCAGCACCTCCTCCTCTCCACAGAGACCCATTCATCCAGCCCTACCTCCCTCTTTAGCCTGCCCCGCCTCCTCCTGTACTTCCTCCCCTCCACAGTCCCACCTCTCTGCTTTTTTCCACCCTCCCTTTACCAGGGAACTCATTACATAACCACTGAACCTATTAGAAGGAGCACGGATACTACTGTACAAGGAGATTACACCATTCATGTGCCGAAAGCAGGACTCAAACCCAGGCCCCCAGCACTGTAACGCAACCACTTAACCTCTGGGCCACTGCAGTTAGCTGGTATTTGATGGAGCGGGGGGCCAGATGTTCTATCCTCCTTGGCTTCAGTGAACATGTTTCACAATGTAAACGGGTATGCTCACAGGGGCATGCTGGAGAAAGATATATACGCCCAAAAGCAACTCTTGGAAGCACAGCCTCCAGTGGCTCAACTGGTAAGTGCTTGGTCTTGGAATGCTGGTGACCTGAGTTCTAATCCTATCTCCAGGGGATTTTTTTTAATTGTTTTTACTGAAAATGGGTATGCATTGCCCTGCGCGATCAGCCAACAGCTAATGCCCCTTCAATGTATGCATTCCCACTAACAGTTGTGCCTTTGTTTTGTGCACTCTGGCTTTGGTAACACCCATACAAAAGCTTATCTTTCTGGCCCCAACTGACTAGAAAAAAAACGGGGGGAAAAGGTGTAATCTACGGGTCATGATTGATACACTAATTGAACTAGGACTCAAACAGGACACCTTCTCGAGGTGCTGGGAAGTGACCACCGCCCCCTGCATAGCAAGCAAACCTGTATCAGCATCTCACTAGCAACTGACTGTGTCGCCAGCAGGCTACACATAGGAGGCTGCAGTAGGTGCATTAACCCATTGCGCTGTCGACCCTCCTTCCTCTAAGAGCAGGAAACTGAATTTCCATGTTGCCTTCCTTTGGCACATTAGATCTATCTTTCACCCCAATTCAGAGGATGTTTTGTTTCACGGGGAGATGATAATCATTGTCAGGTGTGAGCCACTAATAGCTAAACAGGTCAGTTAAATCTTTGACTTTATCATTGGGGTGTATTGATATGCGCAGGGCAGTCTTCTGTCCCCTGCTACTGTATGCTTTGTTATTGCTGCTTATACATGATTTTTTTTTTTTAAACTTCTTTTTATTCATTTAACGTGGCAGCAAAAAAAGACAGGCGAACATCGCCAGGCAGGTACAATGCAAGTACAATAAATATACAGTGCAGGTAAACAGGAGTTACATCGGAGATGAACACAGCCATTGGGCACTTTTATAACATAAACAACAAAAAGTCCGGAAGCTATGGTGGGGGCGAGAGCTCGGGTCGGTGGGGAGAGGTGGCTAGCGGAGATGTGGCCGGTGTCATATTCAGATCTGACATATAAGATCGGAATCTGAGCCAGATATTCCTGGGCCTAGAGTGGGTAGGTTGTAAGTGAGACCAGGCTTCCTCCGAGTCCGAGGCCCACGTGACCGCTCTTAGCCATTGGGCGTGCGTGGGAGGCAAGGGGCGAAGCCAACACAGTAGGATGGATCGAACAGCAAGAAGCATGCAGAGGCCCGCTAGTTTTTTGGAGTTCCGGGAGATGCCCGGGAGGTCGTGAAAGAGGCATACTACTGGGGAGGGACTGATGGGGTGGTCGAGCATAGCCGACACCGTCGAGCAGACTGCATCCCAAAACTGTGAAAGGGGGGGGCAGGACCAAATCATATGAATGTAATCAGCCGCATCAAGGCCGCACCTAGGGCAGCTAGAGGGGTGGTCACTGGACATGCGGTGCAATCTGATCGGGGTGTAGTGGAACCTATGTAGGATTTTAAACTGTATCAGTTTAAAGCGGGAGTTGAAAGTCACCCGGTGTATGCGATCACACAAGTGCGCCCAGCGCTCGCTTATTCATGATTTTTAAATGTAAACACTCAGCTCTAAAAAGTGAAAGATTTGAAAGACTCTTGATGTAGCAAGCCTGTCCCATTCTTGCCCTGGGGGTGAGAGGGCTGCTTTCTGCCTTCAACTTCCTCAATTTTGGAGTGGCTGGCTCCACAGCTGAACACCAGGGCCTAAACCTGGAGGGAAACGGGCAGAGGTCTGCGCCCTGCGTCCTCCACGCGTCCCTAACGCTCCCAAACGCGACCACAGCCCTTACGGGCACAGCCCTATGTCCTATGCAGCCCCTCTGGTGCAGCCACCCACACAGCTTAGGGTTAGGATCTGTGCTCTTCCACATCGACCTGGCCACCTAGGCCCCAGAAAGTGTCACAGCCTGCTTTGTAAACCTTAGTGACGGTGGCCTAGGTGAAGATGATCTTGCCGGAATAATGATGCCTTTTTCCTCCCAGAAGCCACCGGGGAGCATAGTAAAATGAAGGGGTGTGCCTGCTCAGCTGCCCTCTGTTTACCCTCTCTCTAAGTGACATTAGTTCTGGGCTCTCCAGGCAAATGTATCCATTCAGGAGAGAGCTAGGAATAGGACGTCTGTTTCTGCAGGCACAGTGGGGAAGACTCAGAGAGCTGCATGCCTGAGACATCTTTCCTTGTCCCACGCTCATTGTTGGGTTCCCTAACTTCTAACTCTCTGCCAGGCTCTGTGCCCTGTGTCTTTTACTGCCAACCTCCCTGACCCCTCGCCTTCCACCTAACTGCCACTCTATGATGCCTTTTTTGCTCTCTTATATGGCCCTTTGAAAAGGAATGCAGGCCAAGCCAAGCCTCATGAAGGAAATCTACCAACAAAAGATGCATTCCTCACTTTTGGGAGGTGCTGTGAGACGAGTAAGAAGGGCTGAAGGGGTGATTGGGTTGTTGAGTTTGCACCCCCAGGGCAAAGAGTGGGAAAGGCTCGCTACAGCAAGCGTCTTTCAAATATTTCACTTTTTAGGGCAGAGTGTTTACATTTAATAATCATGAACAAGCAGCAATAACAAAGTATACAGTAACAGACGACAGATGACTGCCCTGCGCATATCAATATATCCCAATGACAAAGTCAAAGCTTTAACTGATCTGCTTAGCTATTAGTGGCTCACACCTCCCAATGATTATCATCTCTGCGTGAAACAAAACAGCTTCTGAATTGGGGTGAAAGATAGATCTAATGTGCCAAAGGAAGTCAACATAGAAATTCAGTTTCCTGATCTCAGAGAAAGGAGCATCGACAGCCCAATGGGTTAATGCACCTACTGCAGCCTCCGATGTGTAGCCTGCAGGAGACACATTCAGTTGCTGGGGAGATGCTGATATCGGTTTGCTTGCTATGCAGGGGTTTGTGGTCACCTCACAGCACCTCGAGAAGGTTTCCTGTTTGAGTCCCAGTGGAATTATCTTCAAAAACATGACCAGTAGATTACACGTTTTCCCCTCGTTTTTTCCAGTCTGTTGAGGCCAGAGAGACGAGCTTTTGTATGGGTGTGTTACCAAGGGCAGAGTGCAGAAAACAAAGGCACAAGTGTTAGTAGGAATGCCTGTAATGAAGGGGAATTAGCTGTTGGCTGATTGCACAGGGTAATGCATACCCATTTTCAATAACAAAACATTTTTTTAATAAATAATATGAACAGGAGATTCGGGACATTGGATTAGAACTCAGGTCTCCAGCATTCCAAGACCAAACACTTACCACTTGAGCCGCTGGTGGCTGTGCCTCTGAGAGTAGCTTTTGGGCTTATACATCTTTCTTCTGCATGCCCCTGTGAGCATACCCAATCGCATTGTGAAACATGCTTACTGAAGCCAACTAGGATGGAACATCTGAGCCCCCCTTCCCCCTCCCCTCCTCTCCCCTGCCCCCCCCACCGCTCCAGCAAATACCAGCTGACTGCAGTGGCCTAGACGTTAAGTGCTTGTGTTACAGCACTGGGGGCCTGGGTTTGAGTCTTGCTTTCAGCACATAAATGGAATAGTTGGGTAATCGCCTTGTATAGTTGCCTTACCCCCACTCCTTCTAAAAGGTTCAGTGGTTATCAAAAGAGTTCCCTGGTAAAGGGAGGGTTACAGAGAGGCAGGACTGTGGAAGTGAGGAAGTGCAGGGTAGAGGAGGCAGAGGTGGGGCAGGCTAAAGGGGGAGGTAGGACCAGATGAATGGGTGTCTGTGGAGAGGAGGAGTGGCGAGGTGAGTGGGGGTAGGTCTAGAGGGGCATGGCATAGGTGCCCTGGTAAAGTGAAGGTGGAAGGAAGAAAGCAGAGAGGCAGGACTGTGGAGGAGAGGAGGCGGGGCAGGCTAAAGGGGGAGGTAGGGCTGGATGAAACAAAAATGTCCATTCCACCCTCCACTGGGAACCCTTTTTCCCTCCTCACCACATTAGGACCCTCTTTTACACAACCCACCGTCCACAACAACTCAGGGCCTTCTTCCCCCATGGAACCATCCCCAGAGCCGACTTATTCCCTGCCCCACTTTATCCCACATCCCCCTGCCCCTCTCGACCTACCCCACTCAACCAGCACCTCCTCCTCTCCACAGAGACCCATTCATCCAGCCCTACCTCCCTCTTTAGCCTGCCCCACCTCCTCCTGTACTTCCTCCCCTCCACAGTCCCACCTCTCTGCTTTTTTCCACCCTCCCTTTACCAGGGAACTCATTACATAACCACTGAACCTATTAGAAGGAGCACGGATACCGCTACTGTACAAGGAGATTACACCATTCATGTGCCGAAAGCAGGACTCAAACCCAGGCCCCCAGCACTGTAACGCAACCACTTAACCTCTAGGCCACTGCAGTTAGCTGGTATTTGATGGAGCGGGGGGCCAGATGTTCTATCCTCCTTGGCTTCAGTGAACATGTTTCACAATGTAAACGGGTATGCTCACAGGGGCATGCTGGAGAAAGATATATACGCCCAAAAGCAACTCTTAGAAGCACAGCCTCCAGTGGCTCAACTGGTAAGTGCTTGGTCTTGGAATGCTGGTGACCTGAGTTCTAATCCTATCTCCAGGGGATTTTTTTTAATTGTTTTTACTGAAAATGGGTATGCATTGCCCTGCGCGATCAGCCAACAGCTAATGCCCCTTCAATGTATGCATTCCCACTAACAGTTGTGCCTTTGTTTTGTGCACTCTGACTTTGGTAACACCCATACAAAAGCTTATCTTTCTGGCCCCAACTGACTAGAAAAAAAACGGGGGGAAAAGGTGTAATCTACGGGTCATGATTGATACACTAATTGCACTAGGACTCAAACAGGACACCTTCTCGAGGTGCTGGGAAGTGACCACCGCCCCCTGCATAGCAAGCAAACCTGTATCAGCATCTCACTAGCAACTGACTGTGTCGCCAGCAGGCTACACATAGGAGGCTGCAGTAGGTGCATTAACCCATTGCGCTGTCGACCCTCCTTCCTCTAAGAGCAGGAAACTGAATTTCCATGTTGCCTTCCTTTGGCACATTAGATCTATCTTTCACCCCAATTCAGAGGATGTTTTGTTTCACGGGGAGATGATAATCATTGTCAGGTGTGAGCCACTAATAGCTAAACAGGTCAGTTAAATCTTTGACTTTATCATTGGGGTGTATTGATATGCGCAGGGCAGTCTTCTGTCCCCTGCTACTGTATGCTTTGTTATTGCTGCTTATACATGATTTTTTTTTTTTAAACTTCTTTTTATTCATTTAACGTGGCAGCAAAAAAAGACAGGCGAACATCGCCAGGCAGGTACAATGCAAGTAAAATAAATATACAGTGCAGGTAAACAGGAGTTACATCGGAGATGAACACAGCCATTGGGCACTTTTATAACATAAACAACAAAAAGTCCGGAAGCTATGGTGGGGGCGAGAGCTCGGGTCGGTGGGGAGAGGTGGCTAGCGAAGATGTGGCCGGTGTCATATTCAGATCTGACATATAAGATCGGAATCTGAGCCAGATATTCCTGGGCCTAGAGTGGGTAGGTTGTAGGTGAGACCAGGCTTCCTCCGAGTCCGAGGCCCACGTGACCGCTCTTAGCCATTGGGCGTGCGTGGGAGGCAAGGGGCGAAGCCAACACAGTAGGATGGATCGAACAGCAAGAAGCATGCAGAGGCCCGCTAGTTTTTTGGAGTTCCGGGAGAGGCCCGGGAGGTCGTGAAAGAGGCATACCACTGGGGAGGGACTGATGGGGTGGTCGAGCATAGCCGACACTGTCGAGCAGACTGCCTCCCAAAACTGTGAAAGGGGGGGGCAGGACCAAATCATATGAATGTAATCAGCCGCATCAAGGCCGCACCTAGGGCAGCTAGAGGGGTGGTCACTGGACATGCGGTGCAATCTGATCGGGGTGTAGTGGAACCTATGTAGGATTTTAAACTGTATCAGTTTAAAGCGGGAGTTGAAAGTCACCCGGTGTATGCGATCACACAAGTGCGCCCAGCGCTCGCTTATTCATGATTTTTAAATGTAAACACTCAGCTCTAAAAAGTGAAAGATTTGAAAGACTCTTGATGTAGCAAGCCTGTCCCATTCTTGCCCTGGGGGTGAGAGGGCTGCTTTCTGCCTTCAACTTCCTCAATTTTGGAGTGGCTGGCTCCACAGCTGAACACCATGGCCTAAACCTGGAGGGAAACGGGCAGAGGTCTGCGCCCTGCGTCCTCCACGCGTCCCTAACGCTCCCAAACGCGACCACAGCCCTTACGGGCACAGCCCTATGTCCTATGCAGCCCCTCTGGTGCAGCCACCCACACAGCTTAGGGTTAGGATCTGTGCTCTTCCACATCGACCTGGCCACCTAGGCCCCAGAAAGTGTCACAGCCTGCTTTGTAAACCTTAGTGACGGTGGCCTAGGTGAAGATGATCTTGCCGGAATAATGATGCCTTTTTCCTCCCAGAAGCCACCGGGGAGCATAGTAAAATGAAGGGGTGTGCCTGCTCAGCTGCCCTCTGTTTACCCTCTCTCTAAGTGACATTAGTTCTGGGCTCTCCAGGCAAATGTATCCATTCAGGAGAGAGCTAGGAATAGGACGTCTGTTTCTGCAGGCACAGTGGGGAAGACTCAGAGAGCTGCATGCCTGAGACATCTTTCCTTGTCCCACGCTCATTGTTGGGTTCCCTAACTTCTAACTCTCTGCCAGGCTCTGTGCCCTGTGTCTTTTACTGCCAACCTCCCTGACCCCTCGCCTTCCACCTACTTGCCACTCTATGATGCCTTTTTTGCTCTCTTATATGGCCCTTTGAAAAGGAATGCAGGCCAAGCCAAGCCTCATGAAGGAAATCTACCAACAAAAGATGCATTCCTCACTTTTGGGAGGTGCTGTGAGACGAGTAAGAAGGGCTGAAGGGGTGATTGGGTTGTTGAGTTTGCACCCCCAGGGCAAAGAGTGGGAAAGGCTCGCTACAGCAAGCGTCTTTCAAATATTTCACTTTTTAGGGCAGAGTGTTTACATTTAATAATCATGAACAAGCAGCAATAACAAAGTATACAGTAACAGACGACAGATGACTGCCCTGCGCATATCAATATATCCCAATGACAAAGTCAAAGCTTTAACTGATCTGCTTAGCTATTAGTGGCTCACACCTCCCAATGATTATCATCTCTGCGTGAAACAAAACAGCTTCTGAATTGGGGTGAAAGATAGATCTAATGTGCCAAAGGAAGTCAACATAGAAATTCAGTTTCCTGATCTCAGAGAAAGGAGCATCGACAGCCCAATGGGTTAATGCACCTACTGCAGCCTCCGATGTGTAGCCTGCAGGAGACACATTCAGTTGCTGGGGAGATGCTGATATCGGTTTGCTTGCTATGCAGGGGTTTGTGGTCACCTCACAGCACCTCGAGAAGGTTTCCTGTTTGAGTCCCAGTGGAATTATCTTCAAAAACATGACCAGTAGATTACACGTTTTCCCCTCGTTTTTTCCAGTCTGTTGAGGCCAGAGAGACGAGCTTTTGTATGGGTGTGTTACCAAGGGCAGAGTGCAGAAAACAAAGGCACAAGTGTTAGTAGGAATGCCTGTAATGAAGGGGAATTAGCTGTTGGCTGATTGCACAGGGTAATGCATACCCATTTTCAATAACAAAACATTTTTTTAAAAAATAATATGAACAGGAGATTCGGGACATTGGATTAGAACTCAGGTCTCCAGCATTCCAAGAGCAAACACTTACCACTTGAGCCGCTGGTGGCTGTGCCTCTGAGAGTAGCTTTTGGGCTTATACATCTTTCTTCTGCATGCCCCTGTGAGCATACCCAATCGCATTGTGAAACATGCTTACTGAAGCCAACTAGGATGGAACATCTGAGCCCCCCTTCCCCCTCCCCTCCTCTCCCCTGCACCCCCCCCCCCCACCGCTCCAGCAAATACCAGCTGACTGCAGTTGCCTAGACGTTAAGTGCTTGTGTTACAGCACTGGGGGCCTGGGTTTGAGTCTTGCTTTCAGCACATAAATGGAATGGTTGGGTAATCGCCTTGTATAGTTGCCTTACCCCCACTCCTTCTAAAAGGTTCAGTGGTTATCAAAAGAGTTCCCTGGTAAAGGGAGGGTTACAGAGAGGCAGGACTGTGGAAGTGAGGAAGTGCAGGGTAAAGGAGGCAGAGGTGGGGCAGGCTAAAGGGGGAGGTAGGACCAGATGAATGGGTGTCTGTGGAGAGGAGGAGTGGCGAGGTGAGTGGGGGTAGGTCTAGAGGGGCATGGCATAGGTGCCCTGGTAAAGTGAAGGTGGAAGGAAGAAAGCAGAGAGGCAGGACTGTGGAGGAGAGGAGGTGGGGCAGGCTAAAGGGGGAGGTAGGGCTGGATGAAACAAAAATGTCCATTCCACCCTCCACTGGGAACCCTTTTTCCCTCCTGACCACATTAGGACCCTCTTTTACACAACCCACCGTCCACAACAACTCAGGGCCTTCTTCCCCCATGGAACCATCCCCAGAGCCGACTTATTCCCTGCCCCACTTTATCTCACATCCCCCTGCCCCTCTCGACCTACCCCACTCAACCAGCACCTCCTCCTCTCCACAGAGACCCATTCATCCAGCCCTACCTCCCTCTTTAGCCTGCCCCGCCTCCTCCTGTACTTCCTCCCCTCCACAGTCCCACCTCTCTGCTTTTTTCCACCCTCCCTTTACCAGGGAACTCATTACATAACCACTGAACCTATTAGAAGGAGCACGGATACCGCTACTGTACAAGGAGATTACACCATTCATGTGCCGAAAGCAGGACTCAAACCCAGGCCCCCAGCACTGTAACACAACCACTTAACCTCTAGGCCACTGCAGTTAGCTGGTATTTGATGGAGCGGGGGGCCAGATGTTCTATCCTCCTTGGCTTCAGTGAACATGTTTCACAATGTAAACGGGTATGCTCACAGGGGCATGCTGGAGAAAGATATATACGCCCAAAAGCAACTCTTAGAAGCACAGCCTCCAGTGGCTCAACTGGTAAGTGCTTGGTCTTGGAATGCTGGTGACCTGAGTTCTAATCCTATCTCCAGGGGATTTTTTTTAATTGTTTTTACTGAAAATGGGTATGCATTGCCCTGCGCGATCAGCCAACAGCTAATGCCCCTTCAATGTATGCATTCCCACTAACAGTTGTGCCTTTGTTTTGTGCACTCTGGCTTTGGTAACACCCATACAAAAGCTTATCTTTCTGGCCCCAACTGACTAGAAAAAAAACGGGGGGAAAAGGTGTAATCTACGGGTCATGATTGATACACTAATTGCACTAGGACTCAAACAGGACACCTTCTCGAGGTGCTGGGAAGTGACCACCGCCCCCTGCATAGCAAGCAAACCTGTATCAGCATCTCACTAGCAACTGACTGTGTCGCCAGCAGGCTACACATAGGAGGCTGCAGTAGGTGCATTAACCCATTGCGCTGTCGACCCTCCTTCCTCTAAGAGCAGGAAACTGAATTTCCATGTTGCCTTCCTTTGGCACATTAGATCTATCTTTCACCCCAATTCAGAGGATGTTTTGTTTCACGGGGAGATGATAATCATTGTCAGGTGTGAGCCACTAATAGCTAAACAGGTCAGTTAAATCTTTGACTTTATCATTGGGGTGTATTGATATGCGCAGGGCAGTCTTCTGTCCCCTGCTACTGTATGCTTTGTTATTGCTGCTTATACATGATTTCTTTTTTTTAAACTTCTTTTTATTCATTTAACGTGGCAGCAAAAAAAGACAGGCGAACATCGCCAGGCAGGTACAATGCAAGTACAATAAATATACAGTGCAGGTAAACAGGAGTTACATCGGAGATGAACACAGCCATTGGGCACTTTTATAACATAAACAACAAAAAGTCCGGAAGCTATGGTGGGGGCGAGAGCTCGGGTCGGTGGGGAGAGGTGGCTAGCGGAGATGTGGCCGGTGTCATATTCAGATCTGACATATAAGATCGGAATCTGAGCCAGATATTCCTGGGCCTAGAGTGGGTAGGTTGTAGGTGAGACCAGGCTTCCTCCGAGTCCGAGGCCCATGTGACCGCTCTTAGCCATTGGGCGTGCGTGGGAGGCAAGGGGCGAAGCCAACACAGTAGGATGGATCGAACAGCAAGAAGCATGCAGAGGCCCGCTAGTTTTTTGGAGTTCCGGGAGAGGCCCGGGAGGTCGTGAAAGAGGCATACCACTGGGGAGGGACTGATGGGGTGGTCGAGCATAGCCGACACCGTCGAGCAGACTGCCTCCCAAAACTGTGAAAGGGGGGGCAGGACCAAATCATATGAATGTAATCAGCCGCATCAAGGCCGCACCTAGGGCAGCTAGAGGGGTGGTCACTGGACATGCGGTGCAATCTGATCGGGGTGTAGTGGAACCTATGTAGGATTTTAAACTGTATCAGTTTAAAGCGGGAGTTGAAAGTCACCCGGTGTATGCGATCACACAAGTGCGCCCAGCGCTCGCTTATTCATGATTTTTAAATGTAAACACTCAGCTCTAAAAAGTGAAAGATTTGAAAGACTCTTGATGTAGCAAGCCTGTCCCATTCTTGCCCTGGGGGTGAGAGGGCTGCTTTCTGCCTTCAACTTCCTCAATTTTGGAGTGGCTGGCTCCACAGCTGAACACCAGGGCCTAAACCTGGAGGGAAACGGGCAGAGGTCTGCGCCCTGCGTCCTCCACGCGTCCCTAACGCTCCCAAACGCGACCACAGCCCTTACGGGCACAGCCCTATGTCCTATGCAGCCCCTCTGGTGCAGCCACCCACACAGCTTAGGGTAGGATCTGTGCTCTTCTACATCGACCTGGCCACCTAGGCCCCAGAAAGTGTCACAGCCTGCTTTGTAAACCTTAGTGACGGTGGCCTAGGTGAAGATGATCTTGCCGGAATAATGATGCCTTTTTCCTCCCAGAAGCCACCGGGGAGCATAGTAAAATGAAGGGGTGTGCCTGCTCAGCTGCCCTCTGTTTACCCTCTCTCTAAGTGACATTAGTTCTGGGCTCTCCAGGCAAATGTATCCATTCAGGAGAGAGCTAGGAATAGGACGTCTGTTTCTGCAGGCACAGTGGGGAAGACTCAGAGAGCTGCATGCCTGAGACATCTTTCCTTGTCCCACTCTCATTGTTGGGTTCCCTAACTTCTAACTCTCTGCCAGGCTCTGTGCCCTGTGTCTTTTACTGCCAACCTCCCTGACCCCTCGCCTTCCACCTACTTGCCACTCTATGATGCCTTTTTTGCTCTCTTATATGGCCCTTTGAAAAGGAATGCAGGCCAAGCCAAGCCTCATGAAGGAAATCTACCAACAAAAGATGCATTCCTCACTTTTGGGAGGTGCTGTGAGACGAGTAAGAAGGGCTGAAGGAGTGATTGGGTTGTTGAGTTTGCACCCCCAGGGCAAAGAGTGGGAAAGGCTCGCTACAGCAAGCGTCTTTCAAATATTTCACTTTTTAGGGCAGAGTGTTTACATTTAATAATCATGAACAAGCAGCAATAACAAAGTATACAGTAACAGACGACAGATGACTGCCCTGCGCATATCAATATATCCCAATGACAAAGTCAAAGCTTTAACTGATCTGCTTAGCTATTAGTGGCTCACACCTCCCAATGATTATCATCTCTGCGTGAAACAAAACAGCTTCTGAATTGGGGTGAAAGATAGATCTAATGTGCCAAAGGAAGTCAACATAGAAATTCAGTTTCCTGATCTCAGAGAAAGGAGCATCGACAGCCCAATGGGTTAATGCACCTACTGCAGCCTCCGATGTGTAGCCTGCAGGAGACACATTCAGTTGCTGGGGAGATGCTGATATCGGTTTGCTTGCTATGCAGGGGTTTGTGGTCACCTCACAGCACCTCGAGAAGGTTTCCTGTTTGAGTCCCAGTGGAATTATCTTCAAAAACATGACCAGTAGATTACACGTTTTCCCCTCGTTTTTTCCAGTCTGTTGAGGCCAGAGAGACGAGCTTTTGTATGGGTGTGTTACCAAGGGCAGAGTGCAGAAAACAAAGGCACAAGTGTTAGTAGGAATGCCTGTAATGAAGGGAAATTAGCTGTTGGCTGATTGCACAGGGTAATGCATACCCATTTTCAATAACAAAACATTTTTTTAAAAAATAATATGAACAGGAGATTCTGGACATTGGATTAGAACTCAGGTCTCCAGCATTCCAAGACCAAACACTTACCACTTGAGCCGCTGGTGGCTGTGCCTCTGAGAGTAGCTTTTGGGCTTATACATCTTTCTTCTGCATGCCCCTGTGAGCATACCCAATCGCATTGTGAAACATGCTTACTGAAGCCAACTAGGATGGAACATCTGAGCCCCCCTTCCCCCTCCCCTCCTCTCCCCTGCCCCCCCCCACCGCTCCAGCAAATACCAGCTGACTGCAGTGGCCTAGACGTTAAGTGCTTGTGTTACAGCACTGGGGGCCTGGGTTTGAGTCTTGCTTTCAGCACATAAATGGAATAGTTGGGTAATCGCCTTGTATAGTTGCCTTACCCCCACTCCTTCTAAAAGGTTCAGTGGTTATCAAAAGAGTTCCCTGGTAAAGGGAGGGTTACAGAGAGGCAGGACTGTGGAAGTGAGGAAGTGCAGGGTAAAGGAGGCAGAGGTGGGGCAGGCTAAAGGGGGAGGTAGGACCAGATGAATGGGTGTCTGTGGAGAGGAGGAGTGGCGAGGTGAGTGGGGGTAGGTCTAGAGGGGCATGGCATAGGTGCCCTGGTAAAGTGAAGGTGGAAGGAAGAAAGCAGAGAGGCAGGACTGTGGAGGAGAGGAGGTGGGGCAGGCTAAAGGGGGAGGTAGGGCTGGATGAAACAAAAATGTCCATTCCACCCTCCACTGGGAACCCTTTTTCCCTCCTCACCCCATTAGGACCCTCTTTTACACAACCCACCGTCCACAACAACTCAGGGCCTTCTTCCCCCATGGAACCATCCCCAGAGCCGACTTATTCCCTGCCCCACTTTATCCCACATCCCCCTGCCCCTCTCGACCTACCCCACTCAACCAGCACCTCCTCCTCTCCACAGAGACCCATTCATCCAGCCCTACCTCCCTCTTTAGCCTGCCCCGCCTCCTCCTGTACTTCCTCCCCTCCACAGTCCCACCTCTCTGCTTTTTTCCACCCTCCCTTTACCAGGGAACTCATTACATAACCACTGAACCTATTAGAAGGAGCACGGATACCGCTACTGTACAAGGAGATTACACCATTCATGTGCCGAAAGCAGGACTCAAACCCAGGCCCCCAGCACTGTAACGCAACCACTTAACCTCTAGGCCACTGCAGTTAGCTGGTATTTGATGGAGCGGGGGGCCAGATGTTCTATCCACCTTGGCTTCAGTGAACATGTTTCACAATGTAAACGGGTATGCTCACAGGGCCATGCTGGAGAAAGATATATACGCCCAAAAGCAACTCTTAGAAGCACAGCCTCCAGTGGCTCAACTGGTAAGTGCTTGGTCTTGGAATGCTGGTGACCTGAGTTCTAATCCTATCTCCAGGGGATTTTTTTAAATTGTTTTTACTGAAAATTGGTATGCATTGCCCTGCGCGATCAGCCAACAGCTAATGCCCCTTCAATGTATGCATTCCCACTAACAGTTGTGCCTTTGTTTTGTGCACTCTGGCTTTGGTAACACCCATACAAAAGCTTATCTTTCTGGCCCCAACTGACTAGAAAAAAAACGGGGGGAAAAGGTGTAATCTACGGGTCATGATTGATACACTAATTGCACTAGGACTCAAACAGGACACCTTCTCGAGGTGCTGGGAAGTGACCACCGCCCCCTGCATAGCAAGCAAACCTGTATCAGCATCTCACTAGCAACTGACTGTGTCGCCAGCAGGCTACACATAGGAGGCTGCATTAGGTGCATTAACCCATTGCACTGTCGACCCTCCTTCCTCTAAGAGCAGGAAACTGAATTTCCATGTTGCCTTCCTTTGGCACATTAGATCTATCTTTCACCCCAATTCAGAGGATGTTTTGTTTCACGGGGAGATGATAATCATTGTCAGGTGTGAGCCACTAATAGCTAAACAGGTCAGTTAAATCTTTGACTTTATCATTGGGGTGTATTGATATGCGCAGGGCAGTCTTCTGTCCCCTGCTACTGTATGCTTTGTTATTGCTGCTTATACATGATTTTTTTTTTTTAAACTTCTTTTTATTCATTTAACGTGGCAGCAAAAAAAGACAGGCGAACATCGCCAGGCAGGTACAATGCAAGTACAATAAATATACAGTGCAGGTAAACAGGAGTTACATCGGAGATGAACACAGCCATTGGGCACTTTTATAACATAAACAACAAAAAGTCCGGAAGCTATGGTGGGGGCGAGAGCTCGGGTCGGTGGGGAGAGGTGGCTAGCGGAGATGTGGCCGGTGTCATATTCAGATCTGACATATAAGATCGGAATCTGAGCCAGATATTCCTGGGCCTAGAGTGGGTAGGTTGTAGGTGAGACCAGGCTTCCTCCGAGTCCGAGGCCCACGTGACCGCTCTTAGCCATTGGGCGTGCGTGGGAGGCAAGGGGCGAAGCCAACACAGTAGGATGGATCGAACAGCAAGAAGCATGCAGAGGCCCGCTAGTTTTTTGGAGTTCCGGGAGAGGCCCGGGAGGTCGTGAAAGAGGCATACCACTGGGGAGGGACTGATGGGGTGGTCGAGCATAGCCGACACCGTCGAGCAGACTGCCTCCCAAAACTGTGAAAGGGGGGGCAGGACCAAATCATATGAATGTAATCAGCCGCATCAAGGCCGCACCTAGGGCAGCTAGAGGGGTGGTCACTGGACATGCGGTGCAATCTGATCGGGGTGTAGTGGAACCTATGTAGGATTTTAAACTGTATCAGTTTAAAGCGGGAGTTGAAAGTCACCCGGTGTATGCAATCACACAAGTGCGCCCAGCGCTCGCTTATTCATGATTTTTAAATGTAAACACTCAGCTCTAAAAAGTGAAAGATTTGAAAGACTCTTGATGTAGCAAGCCTGTCCCATTCTTGCCCTGGGGGTGAGAGGGCTGCTTTCTGCCTTCAACTTCCTCAATTTTGGAGTGGCTGGCTCCACAGCTGAACACCAGGGCCTAAACCTGGAGGGAAACGGGCAGAGGTCTGCGCCCTGCGTCCTCCACGCGTCCCTAACGCTCCCAAACGCGACCACAGCCCTTACGGGCACAGCCCTATGTCCTATGCAGCCCCTCTGGTGCAGCCACCCACACAGCTTAGGGTTAGGATCTGTGCTCTTCCACATCGACCTGGCCACCTAGGCCCCAGAAAGTGTCACAGCCTGCTTTGTAAACCTTAGTGACGGTGGCCTAGGTGAAGATGATCTTGCCGGAATAATGATGCCTTTTTCCTCCCAGAAGCCACCGGGGAGCATAGTAAAATGAAGGGGTGTGCCTGCTCAGCTGCCCTCTGTTTACCCTCTCTCTAAGTGACATTAGTTCTGGGCTCTCCAGGCAAATGTATCCATTCAGGAGAGAGCTAGGAATAGGACGTCTGTTTCTGCAGGCACAGTGGGGAAGACTCAGAGAGCTGCATGCCTGAGACATCTTTCCTTGTCCCACGCTCATTGTTGGGTTCCCTAACTTCTAACTCTCTGCCAGGCTCTGTGCCCTGTGTCTTTTACTGCCAACCTCCCTGACCCCTCGCCTTCCACCTACTTGCCACTCTATGATGCCTTTTTTGCTCTCTTATATGGCCCTTTGAAAAGGAATGCAGGCCAAGCCAAGCCTCATGAAGGAAATCTACCAACAAAAGATGCATTCCTCACTTTTGGGAGGTGCTGTGAGACGAGTAAGAAGGGCTGAAGGGGTGATTGGGTTGTTGAGTTTGCACCCCCAGGGCAAAGAGTGGGAAAGGCTCGCTACAGCAAGCGTCTTTCAAATATTTCACTTTTTAGGGCAGAGTGTTTACATTTAATAATCATGAACAAGCAGCAATAACAAAGTATACAGTAACAGACGACAGATGACTGCCCTGCGCATATCAATATATCCCAATGACAAAGTCAAAGCTTTAACTGATCTGCTTAGCTATTAGTGGCTAACACCTCCCAATGATTATCATCTCTGCGTGAAACAAAACAGCTTCTGAATTGGGGTGAAAGATAGATCTAATGTGCCAAAGGAAGTCAAAATAGAAATTCAGTTTCCTGATCTCAGAGAAAGGAGCATCGACAGCCCAATGGGTTAATGCACCTACTGCAGCCTCTGATGTGTAGCCTGCAGGAGACACATTCAGTTGCTGGGGAGATGCTGATATCGGTTTGCTTGCTATGCAGGGGTTTGTGGTCACCTCACAGCACCTCGAGAAGGTTTCCTGTTTGAGTCCCAGTGGAATTATCTTCAAAAACATGACCAGTAGATTACACGTTTTCCCCTCGTTTTTTCCAGTCTGTTGAGGCCAGAGAGACGAGCTTTTGTATGGGTGTGTTACCAAGGGCAGAGTGCAGAAAACAAAGGCACAAGTGTTAGTAGGAATGCCTGTAATGAAGGGGAATTAGCTGTTGGCTGATTGCACAGGGTAATGCATACCCATTTTCAATAACAAAACATTTTTTTAAAAAATAATATGAACAGGAGATTCGGGACATTGGATTAGAACTCAGGTCTCCAGCATTCCAAGAGCAAACACTTACCACTTGAGCCGCTGGTGGCTGTGCCTCTGAGAGTAGCTTTTGGGCTTATACATCTTTCTTCTGCATGCCCCTGTGAGCATACCCAATCGCATTGTGAAACATGCTTACTGAAGCCAACTAGGATGGAACATCTGAGCCCCCCTTCCCCCTCCCCTCCTCTCCCCTGCACCCCCCCCCCACCGCTCCAGCAAATACCAGCTGACTGCAGTTGCCTAGACGTTAAGTGCTTGTGTTACAGCACTGGGGGCCTGGGTTTGAGTCTTGCTTTCAGCACATAAATGGAATGGTTGGGTAATCGCCTTGTATAGTTGCCTTACCCCCACTCCTTCTAAAAGGTTCAGTGGTTATCAAAAGAGTTCCCTGGTAAAGGGAGGGTTACAGAGAGGCAGGACTGTGGAAGTGAGGAAGTGCAGGGTAAAGGAGGCAGAGGTGGGGCAGGCTAAAGGGGGAGGTAGGACCAGATGAATGGGTGTCTGTGGAGAGGAGGAGTGGCGAGGTGAGTGGGGGTAGGTCTAGAGGGGCATGGCATAGGTGCCCTGGTAAAGTGAAGGTGGAAGGAAGAAAGCAGAGAGGCAGGACTGTGGAGGAGAGGAGGTGGGGCAGGCTAAAGGGGGAGGTAGGGCTGGATGAAACAAAAATGTCCATTCCACCCTCCACTGGGAACCCTTTTTCCCTCCTCACCACATTAGGACCCTCTTTTACACAACCCACCGTCCACAACAACTCAGGGCCTTCTTCCCCCATGGAACCATCCCCAGAGCCGACTTATTCCCTGCCCCACTTTATCTCACATCCCCCTGCCCCTCTCGACCTACCCCACTCAACCAGCACCTCCTCCTCTCCACAGAGACCCATTCATCCAGCCCTACCTCCCTCTTTAGCCTGCCCCGCCTCCTCCTGTACTTCCTCCCCTCCACAGTCCCACCTCTCTGCTTTTTTCCACCCTCCCTTTACCAGGGAACTCATTACATAACCACTGAACCTATTAGAAGGAGCACGGATACCGCTACTGTACAAGGAGATTACACCATTCATGTGCCGAAAGCAGGACTCAAACCCAGGCCCCCAGCACTGTAACACAACCACTTAACCTCTAGGCCACTGCAGTTAGCTGGTATTTGATGGAGCGGGGGGCCAGATGTTCTATCCTCCTTGGCTTCAGTGAACATGTTTCACAATGTAAACGGGTATGCTCACAGGGGCATGCTGGAGAAAGATATATACGCCCAAAAGCAACTCTTAGAAGCACAGCCTCCAGTGGCTCAACTGGTAAGTGCTTGGTCTTGGAATGCTGGTGACCTGAGTTCTAATCCTATCTCCAGGGGATTTTTTTTAATTGTTTTTACTGAAAATGGGTATGCATTGCCCTGCGCGATCAGCCAACAGCTAATGCCCCTTCAATGTATGCATTCCCACTAACAGTTGTGCCTTTGTTTTGTGCACTCTGGCTTTGGTAACACCCATACAAAAGCTTATCTTTCTGGCCCCAACTGACTAGAAAAAAAACGGGGGGAAAAGGTGTAATCTACGGGTCATGATTGATACACTAATTGCACTAGGACTCAAACAGGACACCTTCTCGAGGTGCTGGGAAGTGACCACCGCCCCCTGCATAGCAAGCAAACCTGTATCAGCATCTCACTAGCAACTGACTGTGTCGCCAGCAGGCTACACATAGGAGGCTGCAGTAGGTGCATTAACCCATTGCGCTGTCGACCCTCCTTCCTCTAAGAGCAGGAAACTGAATTTCCATGTTGCCTTCCTTTGGCACATTAGATCTATCTTTCACCCCAATTCAGAGGATGTTTTGTTTCACGGGGAGATGATAATCATTGTCAGGTGTGAGCCACTAATAGCTAAACAGGTCAGTTAAATCTTTGACTTTATCATTGGGGTGTATTGATATGCGCAGGGCAGTCTTCTGTCCCCTGCTACTGTATGCTTTGTTATTGCTGCTTATACATGATTTCTTTTTTTTAAACTTCTTTTTATTCATTTAACGTGGCAGCAAAAAAAGACAGGCGAACATCGCCAGGCAGGTACAATGCAAGTACAATAAATATACAGTGCAGGTAAACAGGAGTTACATCGGAGATGAACACAGCCATTGGGCACTTTTATAACATAAACAACAAAAAGTCCGGAAGCTATGGTGGGGGCGAGAGCTCGGGTCGGTGGGGAGAGGTGGCTAGCGGAGATGTGGCCGGTGTCATATTCAGATCTGACATATAAGATCGGAATCTGAGCCAGATATTCCTGGGCCTAGAGTGGGTAGGTTGTAGGTGAGACCAGGCTTCCTCCGAGTCCGAGGCCCATGTGACCGCTCTTAGCCATTGGGCGTGCGTGGGAGGCAAGGGGCGAAGCCAACACAGTAGGATGGATCGAACAGCAAGAAGCATGCAGAGGCCCGCTAGTTTTTTGGAGTTCCGGGAGAGGCCCGGGAGGTCGTGAAAGAGGCATACCACTGGGGAGGGACTGATGGGGTGGTCGAGCATAGCCGACACCGTCGAGCAGACTGCCTCCCAAAACTGTGAAAGGGGGGGGCAGGACCAAATCATATGAATGTAATCAGCCGCATCAAGGCCGCACCTAGGGCAGCTAGAGGGGTGGTCACTGGACATGCGGTGCAATCTGATCGGGGTGTAGTGGAACCTATGTAGGATTTTAAACTGTATCAGTTTAAAGCGGGAGTTGAAAGTCACCCGGTGTATGCGATCACACAAGTGCGCCCAGCGCTCGCTTATTCATGATTTTTAAATGTAAACACTCAGCTCTAAAAAGTGAAAGATTTGAAAGACTCTTGATGTAGCAAGCCTGTCCCATTCTTGCCCTGGGGGTGAGAGGGCTGCTTTCTGCCTTCAACTTCCTCAATTTTGGAGTGGCTGGCTCCACAGCTGAACACCAGGGCCTAAACCTGGAGGGAAACGGGCAGAGGTCTGCGCCCTGCGTCCTCCACGCGTCCCTAACGCTCCCAAACGCGACCACAGCCCTTACGGGCACAGCCCTATGTCCTATGCAGCCCCTCTGGTGCAGCCACCCACACAGCTTAGGGTAGGATCTGTGCTCTTCTACATCGACCTGGCCACCTAGGCCCCAGAAAGTGTCACAGCCTGCTTTGTAAACCTTAGTGACGGTGGCCTAGGTGAAGATGATCTTGCCGGAATAATGATGCCTTTTTCCTCCCAGAAGCCACCGGGGAGCATAGTAAAATGAAGGGGTGTGCCTGCTCAGCTGCCCTCTGTTTACCCTCTCTCTAAGTGACATTAGTTCTGGGCTCTCCAGGCAAATGTATCCATTCAGGAGAGAGCTAGGAATAGGACGTCTGTTTCTGCAGGCACAGTGGGGAAGACTCAGAGAGCTGCATGCCTGAGACATCTTTCCTTGTCCCACTCTCATTGTTGGGTTCCCTAACTTCTAACTCTCTGCCAGGCTCTGTGCCCTGTGTCTTTTACTGCCAACCTCCCTGACCCCTCGCCTTCCACCTACTTGCCACTCTATGATGCCTTTTTTGCTCTCTTATATGGCCCTTTGAAAAGGAATGCAGGCCAAGCCAAGCCTCATGAAGGAAATCTACCAACAAAAGATGCATTCCTCACTTTTGGGAGGTGCTGTGAGACGAGTAAGAAGGGCTGAAGGAGTGATTGGGTTGTTGAGTTTGCACCCCCAGGGCAAAGAGTGGGAAAGGCTCGCTACAGCAAGCGTCTTTCAAATATTTCACTTTTTAGGGCAGAGTGTTTACATTTAATAATCATGAACAAGCAGCAATAACAAAGTATACAGTAACAGACGACAGATGACTGCCCTGCGCATATCAATATATCCCAATGACAAAGTCAAAGCTTTAACTGATCTGCTTAGCTATTAGTGGCTCACACCTCCCAATGATTATCATCTCTGCGTGAAACAAAACAGCTTCTGAATTGGGGTGAAAGATAGATCTAATGTGCCAAAGGAAGTCAACATAGAAATTCAGTTTCCTGATCTCAGAGAAAGGAGCATCGACAGCCCAATGGGTTAATGCACCTACTGCAGCCTCCGATGTGTAGCCTGCAGGAGACACATTCAGTTGCTGGGGAGATGCTGATATCGGTTTGCTTGCTATGCAGGGGTTTGTGGTCACCTCACAGCACCTCGAGAAGGTTTCCTGTTTGAGTCCCAGTGGAATTATCTTCAAAAACATGACCAGTAGATTACACGTTTTCCCCTCGTTTTTTCCAGTCTGTTGAGGCCAGAGAGACGAGCTTTTGTATGGGTGTGTTACCAAGGGCAGAGTGCAGAAAACAAAGGCACAAGTGTTAGTAGGAATGCCTGTAATGAAGGGAAATTAGCTGTTGGCTGATTGCACAGGGTAATGCATACCCATTTTCAATAACAAAACATTTTTTTAAAAAATAATATGAACAGGAGATTCTGGACATTGGATTAGAACTCAGGTCTCCAGCATTCCAAGACCAAACACTTACCACTTGAGCCGCTGGTGGCTGTGCCTCTGAGAGTAGCTTTTGGGCTTATACATCTTTCTTCTGCATGCCCCTGTGAGCATACCCAATCGCATTGTGAAACATGCTTACTGAAGCCAACTAGGATGGAACATCTGAGCCCCCCTTCCCCCTCCCCTCCTCTCCCCTGCCCCCCCCCACCGCTCCAGCAAATACCAGCTGACTGCAGTGGCCTAGACGTTAAGTGCTTGTGTTACAGCACTGGGGGCCTGGGTTTGAGTCTTGCTTTCAGCACATAAATGGAATAGTTGGGTAATCGCCTTGTATAGTTGCCTTACCCCCACTCCTTCTAAAAGGTTCAGTGGTTATCAAAAGAGTTCCCTGGTAAAGGGAGGGTTACAGAGAGGCAGGACTGTGGAAGTGAGGAAGTGCAGGGTAAAGGAGGCAGAGGTGGGGCAGGCTAAAGGGGGAGGTAGGACCAGATGAATGGGTGTCTGTGGAGAGGAGGAGTGGCGAGGTGAGTGGGGGTAGGTCTAGAGGGGCATGGCATAGGTGCCCTGGTAAAGTGAAGGTGGAAGGAAGAAAGCAGAGAGGCAGGACTGTGGAGGAGAGGAGGTGGGGCAGGCTAAAGGGGGAGGTAGGGCTGGATGAAACAAAAATGTCCATTCCACCCTCCACTGGGAACCCTTTTTCCCTCCTCACCACATTAGGACCCTCTTTTACACAACCCACCGTCCACAACAACTCAGGGCCTTCTTCCCCCATGGAACCATCCCCAGAGCCGACTTATTCCCTGCCCCACTTTATCCCACATCCCCCTGCCCCTCTCGACCTACCCCACTCAACCAGCACCTCCTCCTCTCCACAGAGACCCATTCATCCAGCCCTACCTCCCTCTTTAGCCTGCCCCGCCTCCTCCTGTACTTCCTCCCCTCCACAGTCCCACCTCTCTGCTTTTTTCCACCCTCCCTTTACCAGGGAACTCATTACATAACCACTGAACCTATTAGAAGGAGCACGGATACCGCTACTGTACAAGGAGATTACACCATTCATGTGCCGAAAGCAGGACTCAAACCCAGGCCCCCAGCACTGTAACGCAACCACTTAACCTCTAGGCCACTGCAGTTAGCTGGTATTTGATGGAGCGGGGGGCCAGATGTTCTATCCACCTTGGCTTCAGTGAACATGTTTCACAATGTAAACGGGTATGCTCACAGGGCCATGCTGGAGAAAGATATATACGCCCAAAAGCAACTCTTAGAAGCACAGCCTCCAGTGGCTCAACTGGTAAGTGCTTGGTCTTGGAATGCTGGTGACCTGAGTTCTAATCCTATCTCCAGGGGATTTTTTTAAATTGTTTTTACTGAAAATTGGTATGCATTGCCCTGCGCGATCAGCCAACAGCTAATGCCCCTTCAATGTATGCATTCCCACTAACAGTTGTGCCTTTGTTTTGTGCACTCTGGCTTTGGTAACACCCATACAAAAGCTTATCTTTCTGGCCCCAACTGACTAGAAAAAAAACGGGGGGAAAAGGTGTAATCTACGGGTCATGATTGATACACTAATTGCACTAGGACTCAAACAGGACACCTTCTCGAGGTGCTGGGAAGTGACCACCGCCCCCTGCATAGCAAGCAAACCTGTATCAGCATCTCACTAGCAACTGACTGTGTCGCCAGCAGGCTACACATAGGAGGCTGCATTAGGTGCATTAACCCATTGCACTGTCGACCCTCCTTCCTCTAAGAGCAGGAAACTGAATTTCCATGTTGCCTTCCTTTGGCACATTAGATCTATCTTTCACCCCAATTCAGAGGATGTTTTGTTTCACGGGGAGATGATAATCATTGTCAGGTGTGAGCCACTAATAGCTAAACAGGTCAGTTAAATCTTTGACTTTATCATTGGGGTGTATTGATATGCGCAGGGCAGTCTTCTGTCCCCTGCTACTGTATGCTTTGTTATTGCTGCTTATACATGATTTTTTTTTTTTAAACTTCTTTTTATTCATTTAACGTGGCAGCAAAAAAAGACAGGCGAACATCGCCAGGCAGGTACAATGCAAGTACAATAAATATACAGTGCAGGTAAACAGGAGTTACATCGGAGATGAACACAGCCATTGGGCACTTTTATAACATAAACAACAAAAAGTCCGGAAGCTATGGTGGGGGCGAGAGCTCGGGTCGGTGGGGAGAGGTGGCTAGCGGAGATGTGGCCGGTGTCATATTCAGATCTGACATATAAGATCGGAATCTGAGCCAGATATTCCTGGGCCTAGAGTGGGTAGGTTGTAGGTGAGACCAGGCTTCCTCCGAGTCCGAGGCCCACGTGACCGCTCTTAGCCATTGGGCGTGCGTGGGAGGCAAGGGGCGAAGCCAACACAGTAGGATGGATCGAACAGCAAGAAGCATGCAGAGGCCCGCTAGTTTTTTGGAGTTCCGGGAGAGGCCCGGGAGGTCGTGAAAGAGGCATACCACTGGGGAGGGACTGATGGGGTGGTCGAGCATAGCCGACACCGTCGAGCAGACTGCCTCCCAAAACTGTGAAAGGGGGGGGCAGGACCAAATCATATGAATGTAATCAGCCGCATCAAGGCCGCACCTAGGGCAGCTAGAGGGGTGGTCACTGGACATGCGGTGCAATCTGATCGGGGTGTAGTGGAACCTATGTAGGATTTTAAACTGTATCAGTTTAAAGCGGGAGTTGAAAGTCACCCGGTGTATGCGATCACACAAGTGCGCCCAGCGCTCGCTTATTCATGATTTTTAAATGTAAACACTCAGCTCTAAAAAGTGAAAGATTTGAAAGACTCTTGATGTAGCAAGCCTGTCCCATTCTTGCCCTGGGGGTGAGAGGGCTGCTTTCTGCCTTCAACTTCCTCAATTTTGGAGTGGCTGGCTCCACAGCTGAACACCAGGGCCTAAACCTGGAGGGAAACGGGCAGAGGTCTGCGCCCTGCGTCCTCCACGCGTCCCTAACGCCCCCAAACGCGACCACAGCCCTTACGGGCACAGCCCTATGTCCTATGCAGCCCCTCTGGTGCAGCCACCCACACAGCTTAGGGTTAGGATCTGTGCTCTTCCACATCGACCTGGCCACCTAGGCCCCAGAAAGTGTCACAGCCTGCTTTGTAAACCTTAGTGACGGTGGCCTAGGTGAAGATGATCTTGCCGGAATAATGATGCCTTTTTCCTCCCAGAAGCCACCGGGGAGCATAGTAAAATGAAGGGGTGTGCCTGCTCAGCTGCCCTCTGTTTACCCTCTCTCTAAGTGACATTAGTTCTGGGCTCTCCAGGCAAATGTATCCATTCAGGAGAGAGCTAGGAATAGGACGTCTGTTTCTGCAGGCACAGTGGGGAAGACTCAGAGAGCTGCATGCCTGAGACATCTTTCCTTGTCCCACGCTCATTGTTGGGTTCCCTAACTTCTAACTCTCTGCCAGGCTCTGTGCCCTGTGTCTTTTACTGCCAACCTCCCTGACCCCTCGCCTTCCACCTACTTGCCACTCTATGATGCCTTTTTTGCTCTCTTATATGGCCCTTTGAAAAGGAATGCAGGCCAAGCCAAGCCTCATGAAGGAAATCTACCAACAAAAGATGCATTCCTCACTTTTGGGAGGTGCTGTGAGACGAGTAAGAAGGGCTGAAGGGGTGATTGGGTTGTTGAGTTTGCACCCCCAGGGCAAAGAGTGGGAAAGGCTCGCTACAGCAAGCGTCTTTCAAATATTTCACTTTTTAGGGCAGAGTGTTTACATTTAATAATCATGAACAAGCAGCAATAACAAAGTATACAGTAACAGACGACAGATGACTGCCCTGCGCATATCAATATATCCCAATGACAAAGTCAAAGCTTTAACTGATCTGCTTAGCTATTAGTGGCTAACACCTCCCAATGATTATCATCTCTGCGTGAAACAAAACAGCTTCTGAATTGGGGTGAAAGATAGATCTAATGTGCCAAAGGAAGTCAAAATAGAAATTCAGTTTCCTGATCTCAGAGAAAGGAGCATCGACAGCCCAATGGGTTAATGCACCTACTGCAGCCTCTGATGTGTAGCCTGCAGGAGACACATTCAGTTGCTGGGGAGATGCTGATATCGGTTTGCTTGCTATGCAGGGGTTTGTGGTCACCTCACAGCACCTCGAGAAGGTTTCCTGTTTGAGTCCCAGTGGAATTATCTTCAAAAACATGACCAGTAGATTACACGTTTTCCCCTCGTTTTTTCCAGTCTGTTGAGGCCAGAGAGACGAGCTTTTGTATGGGTGTGTTACCAAGGCCAGAGTGCAGAAAACAAAGGCACAAGTGTTAGTAGGAATGCCTGTAATGAAGGGGAATTAGCTGTTGGCTGATTGCACAGGGCAATGCATACCCATTTTCAATAACAAAACATTTTTTAAAAAAATAATATGAACAGGAGATTCGGGACATTGGATTAGAACTCAGGTCTCCAGCATTCCAAGACCAAACACTTACCACTTGAGCCGCTGGTGGTTGTGCCTCTGAGAGTAGCTTTTGGGCTTATACATCTTTCTTCTGCATGCCCCTGTGAGCATACCCAATCGCATTGTGAAACATGCTCACTGAAGCCAACTAGGATAGTACATCTGAGCCCCCCTTCTCCCTCACCTCCTCTCCCCTGCCCCCCCCCCCACCGCTCCAGCAAATACCAGCTGACTGCAGTGGCCTAGACGTTAAGTGCTTGTGTTACAGCACTGGGGGCCTGGGTTCGAGTCTTGCTTTCAGCACATAAATGGAATAGTTGGGTAATCGCCTTGTATAGTTGCCTTACCCCCACTCCTTCTAAAAGGTTCAGTGGTTATCAAAAGAGTTCCCTGGTAAAGGGAGGGTTACAGAGAGGCAGGACTGTGGAAGTGAGGAAGTGCAGGGTAAAGGAGGCAGAGGTGGGGCAGGCTAAAGGGGGAGGTAGGACCAGATGAATGGGTGTCTGTGGAGAGGAGGAGTGGCGCGGTGAGTGGGGGTAGGTCTAGAGGGGCATGGCATAGGTGCCCTGGTAAAGTGAAGGTGGAAGGAAGAAAGCAGAGAGGCAGGACTGTGGAGGAGAGGAGGTGGGGCAGGCTAAAGGGGGAGGTAGGGCTGGATGAAACAAAAATGTCCATTCCACCCTCCACTGGGAACCCTTTTTCCCTCCTCACCACATTAGGACCCTCTTTTACACAACCCACCGTCCACAACAACTCAGGGCCTTCTTCCCCCATGGAACCATCCCCAGAGCCGACTTATTCCCTGCCCCACATCCCCCTGCCCCTCTCGACCTACCCCACTCAACCAGCACCTCCTCCTCTCCACAGAGACCCATTCATCCAGCCCTACCTCCCTCTTTAGCCTGCCTGCCTCCTCCTGTACTTCCTCCCCTCCACAGTCCCACCTCTCTGCTTTTTTCCACCCTCCCTTTACCAGGGAACTCATTACATAACCACTGAACCTATTAGAAGGAGCACGGATACCGCTACTGTACAAGGAGATTACACCATTCATGTGCCGAAAGCAGGACTCAAACCCAGGCCCCCAGCACTGTAACGCAACCACTTAACCTCTAGGCCACTGCAGTTAGCTGGTATTTGATGGAGCGGGGGGCCAGATGTTCTATCCTCCTTGGCTTCAGTGAATATGTTTCACAATGTAAATGGGTATGCTCACAGGGGCATGCTGGAGAAAGATATATACGCCCAAAAGCAACGCTTAGAAGCACAGCCTCCAGTGGCTCAACTGGTAAGTGCTTGGTCTTGGAATGCTGGTGACCTGAGTTCTAATCCTATCTCCAGGGGATTTTTTTTAATTGTTTTTACTGAAAATGGGTATGCATTGCCCTGCGCGATCAGCCAACAGCTAATGCCCCTTCAATGTATGCATTCCCACTAACAGTTGTGCCTTTGTTTTGTGCACTCTGGCTTTGGTAACACCCATACAAAAGCTTATCTTTCTGGCCCCAACTGACTAGAAAAAGAACGGGGGGAAAAGGTGTAATCTACGGGTCATGATTGATACACTAATTGCACTAGGACTCAAACAGGACACCTTCTCTAGGTGCTGGGAAGTGACCACCGCCCCCTGCATAGCAAGCAAACCTGTATCAGCATCTCACTAGCAACTGACTGTGTCGCCAGCAGGCTACACATAGGAGGCTGCAGTAGGTGCATTAACCCATTGCGCTGTCGACCCTCCTTCCTCTAAGAGCAGGAAACTGAATTTCCATGTTGCCTTCCTTTGGCACATTAGATCTATCTTTCACCCCAATTCAGAGGATGTTTTGTTTCACGGGGAGATGATAATCATTGTCAGGTGTGAGCCACTAATAGCTAAACAGGTCAGTTAAATCTTTGACTTTATCATTGGGGTGTATTGATATGCGCAGGGCAGTCTTCTGTCCCCTGCTACTGTATGCTTTGTTATTGCTGCTTATACATGATTTTTTTTTTTTAAACTTCTTTTTATTCATTTAACGTGGCAGCAAAAAAAGACAGGCGAACATCGCCAGGCAGGTACAATGCAAGTACAATAAATATACAGTGCAGGTAAACAGGAGTTACATCGGAGATGAACACAGCCATTGGGCACTTTTATAACATAAACAACAAAAAGTCCGGAAGCTATGGTGGGGGCGAGAGCTCGGGTCGGTGGGGAGAGGTGGCTAGCGGAGATGTGGCCGGTGTCATATTCAGATCTGACATATAAGATCGGAATCTGAGCCAGATATTCCTGGGCCTAGAGTGGGTAGGTTGTAGGTGAGACCAGGCTTCCTCCGAGTCCGAGGCCCACGTGACCGCTCTTAGCCATTGGGCGTGCGTGGGAGGCAAGGGGCGAAGCCAACACAGTAGGATGGATCGAACAGCAAGAAGCATGCAGAGGCCCGCTAGTTTTTTGGAGTTCCGGGAGAGGCCCGGGAGGTCGTGAAAGAGGCATACCACTGGGGAGGGACTGATGGGGTGGTCGAGCATAGCCGACACCGTCGAGCAGACTGCCTCCCAAAACTGTGAAAGGGGGGGGGCAGGACCAAATCATATGAATGTAATCAGCCGCATCAAGGCCGCACCTAGGGCAGCTAGAGGGGTGGTCACTGGACATGCGGTGCAATCTGATCGGGGTGTAGTGGAACCTATGTAGGATTTTAAACTGTATCAGTTTAAAGCGGGAGTTGAAAGTCACCCGGTGTATGCGATCACACAAGTGCGCCCAGCGCTCGCTTATTCATGATTTTTAAATGTAAACACTCAGCTCTAAAAAGTGAAAGATTTGAAAGACTCTTGATGTAGCAAGCCTGTCCCATTCTTGCCCTGGGGGTGAGAGGGCTGCTTTCTGCCTTCAACTTCCTCAATTTTGGAGTGGCTGGCTCCACAGCTGAACACCAGGGCCTAAACCAGGAGGGAAACGGACAGAGGTCTGCGCCCTGCGTCCTCCACGCGTCCCTAACGCTCCCAAACGCGACCACAGCCCTTACGGGCACAGCCCTATGTCCTATGCAGCCCCTCTGGTGCAGCCACCCACACAGCTTAGGGTTAGGATCTGTGCTCTTCCACATCGACCTGGCCACCTAGGCCCCAGAAAGTGTCACAGCCTGCTTTGTAAACCTTAGTGACGGTGGCCTAGGTGAAGATGATCTTGCCGGAATAATGATGCCTTTTTCCTCCCAGAAGCTACCGGGGAGCATAGTAAAATGAAGGGGTCTGCCTGCTCAGCTGCCCTCTGTTTACCCTCTCTCTAAGTGACATTAGTTCTGGGCTCTCCAGGCAAATGTATCCATTCAGGAGAGAGCTAGGAATAGGACGTCTGTTTCTGCAGGCACAGTGGGGAAGACTCAGAGAGCTGCATGCCTGAGACATCTTTCCTTGTCCCACGCTCATTGTTGGGTTCCCTAACTTCTAACTCTCTGCCAGGCTCTGTGCCCTGTGTCTTTTACTGCCAACCTCCCTGACCCCTCGCCTTCCACCTACTTGCCACTCTATGATGCCTTTTTTGCTCTCTTATATGGCCCTTTGAAAAGGAATGCAGGCCAAGCCAAGCCTCATGAAGGAAATCTACCAACAAAAGATGCATTCCTCACTTTTGGGAGGTGCTGTGAGACGAGTAAGAAGGGCTGAAGGGGTGATTGGGTTGTTGAGTTTGCACCCCCAGGGCAAAGAGTGGGAAAGGCTCGCTACAGCAAGCGTCTTTCAAATATTTCACTTTTTAGGGCAGAGTGTTTACATTTAATAATCATGAACAAGCAGCAATAACAAAGTATACAGTAACAGACGACAGATGACTGCCCTGCGCATATCAATATATCCCAATGACAAAGTCAAAGCTTTAACTGATCTGCTTAGCTATTAGTGGCTCACACCTCCCAATGATTATCATCTCTGCGTGAAACAAAACAGCTTCTGAATTGGGGTGAAAGATAGATCTAATGTGCCAAAGGAAGTCAAAATAGAAATTCAGTTTCCTGATCTCAGAGAAAGGAGCATCGACAGCCCAATGGGTTAATGCACCTACTGCAGCCTCTGATGTGTAGCCTGCAGGAGACACATTCAGTTGCTGGGGAGATGCTGATATCGGTTTGCTTGCTATGCAGGGGTTTGTGGTCACCTCACAGCACCTCGAGAAGGTTTCCTGTTTGAGTCCCAGTGGAATTATCTTCAAAAACATGACCAGTAGATTACACGTTTTCCCCTCGTTTTGTCCAGTCTGTTGAGGCCAGAGAGACGAGCTTTTGTATGGGTGTGTTACCAAGGCCAGAGTGCAGAAAACAAAGGCACAAGTGTTAGTAGGAATGCCTGTAATGAAGGGGAATTAGCTGTTGGCTGATTGCACAGGGCAATGCATACCCATTTTCAATAACAAAACATTTTTTTAAAAAATAATATGAACAGGAGATTCGGGACATTGGATTAGAACTCAGGTCTCCAGCATTCCAAGACCAAACACTTACCACTTGAGCCGCTGGTGGTTGTGCCTCTGAGAGTAGCTTTTGGGCTTATACATCTTTCTTCTGCATGCCCCTGTGAGCATACCCAATCGCATTGTGAAACATGCTCACTGAAGCCAACTAGGATAGTACATCTGAGCCCCCCTTCTCCCTCACCTCCTCTCCCCTGCCCCCCCCCCCCACCGCTCCAGCAAATACCAGCTGACTGCAGTGGCCTAGACGTTAAGTGCTTGTGTTACAGCACTGGGGGCCTGGGTTCGAGTCTTGCTTTCAGCACATAAATGGAATAGTTGGGTAATCGCCTTGTATAGTTGCCTTACCCCCACTCCTTCTAAAAGGTTCAGTGGTTATCAAAAGAGTTCCCTGGTAAAGGGAGGGTTACAGAGAGGCAGGACTGTGGAAGTGAGGAAGTGCAGGGTAAAGGAGGCAGAGGTGGGGCAGGCTAAAGGGGGAGGTAGGACCAGATGAATGGGTGTCTGTGGAGAGGAGGAGTGGCGCAGTGAGTGGGGGTAGGTCTAGAGGGGCATGGCATAGGTGCCCTGGTAAAGTGAAGGTGGAAGGAAGAAAGCAGAGAGGCAGGACTGTGGAGGAGAGGAGGTGGGGCAGGCTAAAGGGGGAGGTAGGGCTGGATGAAACAAAAATGTCCATTCCACCCTCCACTGGGAACCCTTTTTCCCTCCTCACCTCATTAGGACCCTCTTTTACACAAGCCACCGTCCACAACAACTCAGGGCCTTCTTCCCCCATGGAACCATCCCCAGAGCCGACTTATTCCCTGCCCCACTTTATCCCACATCCCCCTGCCCCTCTCGACCTACCCCACTCAACCAGCACCTCCTCCTCTCCACAGAGACCCATTCATCCAGCCCTACCTCCCTCTTTAGCCTGCCCCGCCTCCTCCTGTACTTCCTCCCCTCCACAGTCCCACCTCTCTGCTTTTTCCACCCTCCCTTTACCAGGGAACTCATTACATAACCACTGAACCTATTAGAAGGAGCACGGATACCGCTACTGTACAAGGAGATTACACCATTCATTTGCCGAAAGCAGGACTCAAACCCAGGCCCCCAGCACTGTAACGCAACCACTTAACCTCTAGGCCACTGCAGTTAGCTGGTATTTGATGGAGCAGGGGGCCAGATGTTCTATCCTCCTTGGCTTCAGTGAACATGTTTCACAATGTAAACGGGTATGCTCACAGGGGCATGCTGGAGAAAGATATATACGCCCAAAAGCAACTCTTAGAAGCACAGCCTCCAGTGGCTCAACTGGTAAGTGCTTGGTCTTGGAATGCTGGTGACCTGAGTTCTAATCCTATCTCCAGGGGATTGTTTTTACTGAAAATGGGTATGCATTGCCCTGCGCGATCAGCCAACAGCTAATGCCCCTTCAATGTATGCATTCCCACTAACAGTTGTGCCTTTGTTTTGTGCACTCTGGCTTTGGTAACACCCATACAAAAGCTTATCTTTCTGGCCCCAACTGACTAGAAAAAAAACGGGGGGAAAAGGTGTAATCTACGGGTCATGATTGATGCACTAATTGCACTGGGACTCAAACAGGACACCTTCTCGAGGTGCTGGGAAGTGACCACCGCCCCCTGCATAGCAAGCAAACCTGTATCAGCATCTCACTAGCAACTGACTGTGTCGCCAGCAGGCTACACATAGGAGGCTGCAGTAGGTGCATTAACCCATTGCGCTGTCGACCCTCCTTCCTCTAAGAGCAGGAAACTGAATTTCCATGTTGCCTTCCTTTGGCACATTAGATCTATCTTTCACCCCAATTCAGAGGATGTTTTGTTTCACGGGGAGATGATAATCATTGTCAGGTGTGAGCCACTAATAGCTAAACAGGTCAGTTAAATCTTTGACTTTATCATTGGGGTGTATTGATATGCGCAGGGCAGTCTTCTGTCCCCTGCTACTGTATGCTTTGTTATTGCTGCTTATTCATGATTTTTTTTTTTTAAACTTCTTTTTATTCATTTAACGTGGCAGCAAAAAAAGACAGGCGAACATCGCCAGGCAGGTACAATGCAAGTGTAATAAATATACAGTGCAGGTAAACAGGAGTTACATCGGAGATGAACACAGCCATTGGGCACTTTTATAACATAAACAACAAAAAGTCCGGAAGCTATGGTGGGGGCGAGAGCTCGGGTCGGTGGGGAGAGGTGGCTAGCGGAGATGTGGCCGGTGTCATATTCAGATCTGACATATAAGATCGGAATCTGAGCCAGATATTCCTGGGCCTAGAGTGGGTAGGTTGTAGGTGAGACCAGGCTTCCTCCGAGTCCGAGGCCCACGTGACCGCTCTTAGCTATTGGGCGTGCGTGGGAGGCAAGGGGCGAAGCCAACACAGTAGGATGGATCGAACAGCAAGAAGCATGCAGAGGCCCGCTAGTTTTTTGGAGTTCCGGGAGAGGCCCGGGAGGTCGTGAAAGAGGCATACCACTGGGGAGGGACTGATGGGGTGGTCGAGCATAGCCGACACCGTCGAGCAGACTGCCTCCCAAAACTGTGAAAGGGGGGGGCAGGACCAAATCATATGAATGTAATCAGCTGCATCAAGGCCGCACCTAGGGCAGCTAGAGGGGTGGTCACTGGACATGCGGTGCAATCTGATCGGGGTGTAGTGGAACCTATGTAGGATTTTAAACTGTATCAGTTTAAAGCGGGAGTTGAAAGTCACCCGGTGTATGCGATCACACAAGTGCGCCCAGCGCTCGCTTATTCATGATTTTTAAATGTAAACACTCAGCTCTAAAAAGTGAAAGATTTGAAAGACTCTTGATGTAGCAAGCCTGTCCCATTCTTGCCCTGGGGGTGAGAGGGCTGCTTTCTGCCTTCAACTTCCTCAATTTTGGAGTGGCTGGCTCCACAGCTGAACACCAGGGCCTAAACCTGGAGGGAAACGGGCAGAGGTCTGCGCCCTGCGTCCTCCACGCGTCCCTAACGCTCCCAAACGCGACCACAGCCCTTACGGGCACAGCCCTATGTCCTATGCAGCCCCTCTGGTGCAGCCACCCACACAGCTTAGGGTTAGGATCTGTGCTCTTCCACATCGACCTGGCCACCTAGGCCCCAGAAAGTGTCACAGCCTGCTTTGTAAACCTTAGTGACGGTGGCCTAGGTGAAGATGATCTTGCCGGAATAATGATGCCTTTTTCCTCCCAGAAGCCACCGGGGAGCATAGTAAAATGAAGGGGTGTGCCTGCTCAGCTGCCCTCTGTTTACCCTCTCTCTAAGTGACATTAGTTCTGGGCTCTCCAGGCAAATGTATCCATTCAGGAGAGAGCTAGGAATAGGACGTCTGTTTCTGCAGGCACAGTGGGGAAGACTCAGAGAGCTGCATGCCTGAGACATCTTTCCTTGTCCCACGCTCATTGTTGGGTTCCCTAACTTCTAACTCTCTGCCAGGCTCTGTGCCCTGTGTCTTTTACTGCCAACCTCCCTGACCCCTCGCCTTCCACCTACTTGCCACTCTATGATGCCTTTTTTGCTCTCTTATATGGCCCTTTGAAAAGGAATGCAGGCCAAGCCAAGCCTCATGAAGGAAATCTACCAACAAAAGATGCATTCCTCACTTTTGGGAGGTGCTGTGAGACGAGTAAGAAGGGCTGAAGGGGTGATTGGGTTGTTGAGTTTGCACCCCCAGGGCAAAGAGTGGGAAAGGCTCGCTACAGCAAGCGTCTTTCAAATATTTCACTTTTTAGGGCAGAGTGTTTACATTTAATAATCATGAACAAGCAGCAATAACAAAGTATACAGTAACAGATGACAGATGACTGCCCTGCGCATATCAATATATCCCAATGACAAAGTCAAAGCTTTAACTGATCTGCTTAGCTATTAGTGGCTCACACCTCCCAATGATTATCATCTCTGCGTGAAACAAAACAGCTTCTGAATTGGGGTGAAAGATAGATCTAATGTGCCAAAGGAAGTCAACATAGAAATTCAGTTTCCTGATCTCAGAGAAAGGAGCATCGACAGCCCAATGGGTTAATGCACCTACTGCAGCCTCCGATGTGTAGCCTACAGGAGACACATTCAGTTGCTGGGGAGATGCTGATATCGGTTTGCTTGCTATGCAGGGGTTTGTGGTCACCTCACAGCACCTCGAGAAGGTTTCCTGTTTGAGTCCCAGTGGAATTATCTTCAAAAACATGACCAGTAGATTACACGTTTTCCCCTTGTTTTTTCCAGTCTGTTGAGGCCAGAGAGACGAGCTTTTGTATGGGTGTGTTACCAAGGGCAGAGTGCAGAAAACAAAGGCACAAGTGTTAGTAGGAATGCCTGTAATGAAGGGGAATTAGCTGTTGGCTGATTGCACAGGGTAATGCATACCCATTTTCAATAACAAAACATTTTTTTAAAAAATAATATGAACAGGAGATTCGGGACATTGGATTAGAACTCAGGTCTCCAGCATTCCAAGACCAAACACTTACCACTTGAGCCGCTGGTGGCTGTGCCTCTGAGAGTAGCTTTTGGGCTTATACATCTTTCTTCTGCATGCCCCTGTGAGCATACCCAATCGCATTGTGAAACATGCTTACTGAAGCCAACTAGGATGGAACATCTGAGCCCCCCTTCCCCCTCCCCTCCTCTCCCCTGCCCACCCCCACCGCTCCAGCAAATACCAGCTGACTGCAGTGGCCTAGACGTTAAGTGCTTGTGTTACAGCACTGGGGGCCTGGGTTTGAGTCTTGCTTTCAGCACATAAATGGAATAGTTGGGTAATCGCCTTGTATAGTTGCCTTACCCCCACTCCTTCTAAAAGGTTCAGTGGTTATCAAAAGAGTTCCCTGGTAAAGGGAGGGTTACAGAGAGGCAGGACTGTGGAAGTGAGGAAGTGCAGGGTAAAGGAGGCAGAGGTGGGGCAGGCTAAAGGGGGAGGTAGGACCAGATGAATGGGTGTCTGTGGAGAGGAGGAGTGGCGAGGTGAGTGGGGGTAGGTCTAGAGGGGCATGGCATAGGTGCCCTGGTAAAGTGAAGGTGGAAGGAAGAAAGCAGAGAGGCAGGACTGTGGAGGAGAGGAGGTGGGGCAGGCTAAAGGGGGAGGTAGGGCTGGATGAAACAAAAATGTCCATTCCACCCTCCACTAGGAACCCTTTTTCCCTCCTCACCACATTAGGACCCTCTTTTACACAACCCACCGTCCACAACAACTCAGGGCCTTCTTCCCCCATGGAACCATCCCCAGAGCCAACTTATTCCCTGCCCCACATCCCCCTGCCCCTCTCGACCTACCCCACTCAACCAGCACCTCCTCCTCTCCACAGAGACCCATTCATCCAGCCCTACCTCCCTCTTTAGCCTGCCCCGCCTCCTCCTGTACTTCCTCCCCTCCACAGTCCCACCTCTCTGCTTTTTTCCACCCTCCCTTTACCAGGGAACTCATTACATAACCACTGAACCTATTAGAAGGAGCACGGATACCGCTACTGTACAAGGAGATTACACCATTCATGTGCCGAAAGCAGGACTCAAACCCAGGCCCCCAGCACTGTAACGCAACCACTTAACCTCTAGGCCACTGCAGTTAGCTGGTATTTGATGGAGCGGGGGGCCAGATGTTCTATCCTCCTTGGCTTCAGTGAATATGTTTCACAATGTAAACGGGTATGCTCACAGGGGCATACTGGAGAAAGATATATATGCCCAAAAGCAACTCTTAGAAGCACAGCCTCCAGTGGCTCAACTGGTAAGTGCTTGGTCTTGGAATGCTGGTGACCTGAGTTCTAATCCTATCTCCAGGGGATTTTTTTTAATTGTTTTTACTGAAAATGGGTATGCATTGCACTGCGCGATCAGCCAACAGCTAATGCCCCTTCAATGTATGCATTCCCACTAACAGTTGTGCCTTTGTTTTGTGCACTCTGGCTTTGGTAACACCCATACAAAAGCTTATCTTTCTGGCCCCAACTGACTAGAAAAAGAACGGGGGGAAAAGGTGTAATCTACGGGTCATGATTGATACACTAATTGCACTAGGACTCAAACAGGACACCTTCTCGAGGTGCTGGGAAGTGACCACCGCCCCCTGCATAGCAAGCAAACCTGTATCAGCATCTCACTAGCAACTGACTGTGTCGCCAGCAGGCTACACATAGGAGGCTGCAGTAGGTGCATTAACCCATTGCGCTGTCGACCCTCCTTCCTCTAAGAGCAGGAAACTGAATTTCCATGTTGCCTTCCTTTGGCACATTAGATCTATCTTTCACCCCAATTCAGAGGATGTTTTGTTTCACGGGGAGATGATAATCATTGTCAGGTGTGAGCCACTAATAGCTAAACAGGTCAGTTAAATCTTTGACTTTATCATTGGGGTGTATTGATATGCGCAGGGCAGTCTTCTGTCCCCTGCTACTGTATGCTTTGTTATTGCTGCTTATACATGATTTTTTTTTTTTAAACTTCTTTTTATTCATTTAACGTGGCAGCAAAAAAAAGACAGGCGAACATCGCCAGGCAGGTACAATGCAAGTACAATAAATATACAGTGCAGGTAAACAGGAGTTACATCGGAGATGAACACAGCCATTGGGCACTTTTATAACATAAACAACAAAAAGTCCGGAAGCTATGGTGGGGGCGAGAGCTCGGGTCGGTGGGGAGAGGTGGCTAGCGGAGATGTGGCCGGTGTCATATTCAGATCTGACATATAAGATCGGAATCTGAGCCAGATATTCCTGGGCCTAGAGTGGGTAGGTTGTAGGTGAGACCAGGCTTCCTCCGAGTCCGAGGCCCACGTGACCGCTCTTAGCCATTGGGCATGCGTGGGAGGCAAGGGGCGAAGCCAACACAGTAGGATGGATCGAACAGCAAGAAGCATGCAGAGGCCCGCTAGTTTTTTGGAGTTCCGGGAGAGGCCCGGGAGGTCGTGAAAGAGGCATACCACTGGGGAGGGACTGATGGGGTGGTCGAGCATAGCCGACACCGTCGAGCAGACTGCCTCCCAAAACTGTGAAAGGGGGGGGCAGGACCAAATCATATGAATGTAATCAGCCGCATCAAGGCCGCACCTAGGGCAGCTAGAGGGGTGGTCACTGGACATGCGGTGCAATCTGATCGGGGTGTAGTGGAACCTATGTAGGATTTTAAACTGTATCAGTTTAAAGCGGAAGTTGAAAGTCACCCGGTGTATGCGATCACACAAGTGCGCCCAGCGCTCGCTTATTCATGATTTTTAAATGTAAACACTCAGCTCTAAAAATTGAAAGATTTGAAAGACTCTTGATGTAGCAAGCCTGTCCCATTCTTGCCCTGGGGGTGAGAGGGCTGCTTTCTGCCTTCAACTTCCTCAATTTTGGAGTTGCTGGCTCCACAGCTGAACACCAGGGCCTAAACCTGGAGGGAAACGGACAGAGGTCTGCGCCCTGCGTCCTCCACGCGTCCCTAACGCTCCCAAACGCGACCACAGCCCTTACGGGCACAGCCCTATGTCCTATGCAGCCCCTCTGGTGCAGCCACCCACACAGCTTAGGGTTAGGATCTGTGCTCTTCCACATCGACCTGGCCACCTAGGCCCCAGAAAGTGTCACAGCCTGCTTTGTAAACCTTAGTGACGGTGGCCTAGGTGAAGATGATCTTGCCGGAATAATGATGCCTTTTTCCTCCCAGAAGCTACCGGGGAGCATAGTAAAATGAAGGGGTGTGCCTGCTCAGCTGCCCTCTGTTTACCCTCTCTCTAAGTGACATTAGTTCTGGGCTCTCCAGGCAAATGTATCCATTCAGGAGAGAGCTAGGAATAGGACGTCTGTTTCTGCAGGCACAGTGGGGAAGACTCAGAGAGCTGCATGCCTGAGACATCTTTCCTTGTCCCACGCTCATTGTTGGGTTCCCTAACTTCTAACTCTCTGCCAGGCTCTGTGCCCTGTGTCTTTTACTGCCAACCTCCCTGACCCCTCGCCTTCCACCTACTTGCCACTCTATGATGCCTTTTTTGCTCTCTTATATGGCCCTTTGAAAAGGAATGCAGGCCAAGCCAAGCCTCATGAAGGAAATCTACCAACAAAAGATGCATTCCTCACTTTTGGGAGGTGCTGTGAGACGAGTAAGAAGGGCTGAAGGGGTGATTGGGTTGTTGAGTTTGCACCCCCAGGGCAAAGAGTGGGAAAGGCTCGCTACAGCAAGCGTCTTTCAAATATTTCACTTTTTAGGGCAGAGTGTTTACATTTAATAATCATGAACAAGCAGCAATAACAAAGTATACAGTAACAGACGACAGATGACTGCCCTGCGCATATCAATATATCCCAATGACAAAGTCAAAGCTTTAACTGATCTGCTTAGCTATTAGTGGCTCACAGCTCCCAATGATTATCATCTCTGCGTGAAACAAAACAGCTTCTGAATTGGGGTGAAAGATAGATCTAATGTGCCAAAGGAAGTCAAAATAGAAATTCAGTTTCCTGATCTCAGAGAAAGGAGCATCGACAGCCCAATGGGTTAATGCACCTACTGCAGCCTCTGATGTGTAGCCTGCAGGAGACACATTCAGTTGCTGGGGAGATGCTGATATCGGTTTGCTTGCTATGCAGGGGTTTGTGGTCACCTCACAGCACCTCGAGAAGGTTTCCTGTTTGAGTCCCAGTGGAATTATCTTCAAAAACATGACCAGTAGATTACACGTTTTCCCCTCGTTTTGTCCAGTCTGTTGAGGCCAGAGAGACGAGCTTTTGTATGGGTGTGTTACCAAGGCCAGAGTGCAGAAAACAAAGGCACAAGTGTTAGTAGGAATGCCTGTAATGAAGGGGAATTAGCTGTTGGCTGATTGCACAGGGCAATGCATACCCATTTTCAATAACAAAACATTTTTTTTAAAAATAATATGAACAGGAGATTCGGGACATTGGATTAGAACTCAGGTCTCCAGCATTCCAAGACCAAACACTTACCACTTGAGCCGCTGGTGGTTGTGCCTCTGAGAGTAGCTTTTGGGCTTATACATCTTTCTTCTGCATGCCCCTGTGAGCATACCCAATCGCATTGTGAAACATGCTCACTGAAGCCAACTAGGATAGTACATCTGAGCCCCCCTTCTCCCTCACCTCCTCTCCCCTGCCCCCCCCCCCCACCGCTCCAGCAAATACCAGCTGACTGCAGTGGCCTAGACGTTAAGTGCTTGTGTTACAGCACTGGGGGCCTGGGTTCGAGTCTTGCTTTCAGCACATAAATGGAATAGTTGGGTAATCGCCTTGTATAGTTGCCTTACCCCCACTCCTTCTAAAAGGTTCAGTGGTTATCAAAAGAGTTCCCTGGTAAAGGGAGGGTTACAGAGAGGCAGGACTGTGGAAGTGAGGAAGTGCAGGGTAAAGGAGGCAGAGGTGGGGCAGGCTAAAGGGGGAGGTAGGACCAGATGAATGGGTGTCTGTGGAGAGGAGGAGTGGCGCGGTGAGTGGGGGTAGGTCTAGAGGGGCATGGCATAGGTGCCCTGGTAAAGTGAAGGTGGAAGGAAGAAAGCAGAGAGGCAGGACTGTGGAGGAGAGGAGGTGGGGCAGGCTAAAGGGGGAGGTAGGGCTGGATGAAACAAAAATGTCCATTCCACCCTCCACTGGGAACCCTTTTTCCCTCCTCACCTCATTAGGACCCTCTTTTACACAAGCCACCGTCCACAACAACTCAGGGCCTTCTTCCCCCATGGAACCATCCCCAGAGCCGACTTATTCCCCGCCCCACTTTATCCCACAGCCCCTCTCGACCTACCCCACTCAACCAGCACCTCCTCCTCTCCACAGAGACCCATTCATCCAGCCCTACCTCCCTCTTTAGCCTGCCCCGCCTCCTCCTGTACTTCCTCCCCTCCACAGTCCCACCTCTCTGCTTTTTCCACCCTCCCTTTACCAGGGAACTCATTACATAACCACTGAACCTATTAGAAGGAGCACGGATACCGCTACTGTACAAGGAGATTACACCATTCATTTGCCGAAAGCAGGACTCAAACCCAGGCCCCCAGCACTGTAACACAACCACTTAACCTCTAGGCCACTGCAGTTAGCTGGTATTTGATGGAGCAGGGGGCCAGATGTTCTATCCTCCTTGGCTTCAGTGAACATGTTTCACAATGTAAACGGGTATGCTCACAGGGGCATGCTGGAGAAAGATATATACGCCCAAAAGCAACTCTTAGAAGCACAGCCTCCAGTGGCTCAACTGGTAAGTGCTTGGTCTTGGAATGCTGGTGACCTGAGTTCTAATCCTATCTCCAGGGGATTTTTTTTAATTGTTTTTACTGAAAATGGGTATGCATTGCCCTGCGCGATCAGCCAACAGCTAATGCCCCTTCAATGTATGCATTCCCACTAACAGTTGTGCCTTTGTTTTGTGCACTCTGGCTTTGGTAACACCCATACAAAAGCTTATCTTTCTGGCCCCAACTGACTAGAAAAAAAACGGGGGGAAAAGGTGTAATCTACGGGTCATGATTGATGCACTAATTGCACTGGGACTCAAACAGGACACCTTCTCGAGGTGCTGGGAAGTGACCACCGCCCCCTGCATAGCAAGCAAACCTGTATCAGCATTTCACTAGCAACTGACTGTGTCGCCAGCAGGCTACACATAAGAGGCTGCAGTAGGTGCATTAACCCATTGCGCTGTTGACCCTCCTTCCTCTAAGAGCAGGAAACTGAATTTCCATGTTGCCTTCCTTTGGCACATTAGATCTATCTTTCACCCCAATTCAGAGGATGTTTTGTTTCACGGGGAGATGATAATCATTGTCAGGTGTGAGCTACTAATAGCTAAACAGGTCAGTTAAATCTTTGACTTTATCATTGGGGTGTATTGATATGCGCAGGGCAGTCTTCTGTCCCCTGCTACTGTATGCTTTGTTATTGCTGCTTATTCATGATTTTTTTTTTTTAAACTTCTTTTTATTCATTTAACGTGGCAGCAAAAAAAGACAGGCGAACATCGCCAGGCAGGTACAATGCAAGTGTAATAAATATACAGTGCAGGTAAACAGGAGTTACATCGGAGATGAACACAGCCATTGGGCACTTTTATAACATAAACAACAAAAAGTCCGGAAGCTATGGTGGGGGCGAGAGCTCGGGTCGGTGGGGAGAGGTGGCTAGCGGAGATGTGGCCGGTGTCATATTCAGATCTGACATATAAGATCGGAATCTGAGCCAGATATTCCTGGGCCTAGAGTGGGTAGGTTGTAGGTGAGACCAGGCTTCCTCCGAGTCCGAGGCCCACGTGACCGCTCTTAGCTATTGGGCGTGCGTGGGAGGCAAGGGTCGAAGCCAACACAGTAGGATGGATCGAACAGCAAGAAGCATGCAGAGGCCCGCTAGTTTTTTGGAGTTCCGGGAGAGGCCCGGGAGGTCGTGAAAGAGGCATACCACTGGGGAGGGACTGATGGGGTGGTCGAGCATAGCCGACACCGTCGAGCAGACTTCCTCCCAAAACTGTGAAAGGGGGGGGCAGGACCAAATCATATGAATGTAATCAGCTGCATCAAGGCCGCACCTAGGGCAGCTAGAGGGGTGGTCACTGGACATGCGGTGCAATCTGATCGGGGTGTAGTGGAACCTATGTAGGATTTTAAACTGTATCAGTTTAAAGCGGGAGTTGAAAGTCACCCGGTGTATGCGATCACACAAGTGCGCCCAGCGCTCGCTTATTCATGATTTTTAAATGTAAACACTCAGCTCTAAAAAGTGAAAGATTTGAAAGACTCTTGATGTAGCAAGCCTGTCCCATTCTTGCCCTGGGGGTGAGAGGGCTGCTTTCTGCCTTCAACTTCCTCAATTTTGGAGTGGCTGGCTCCACAGCTGAACACCAGGGCCTAAACCTGGAGGGAAACGGGCAGAGGTCTGCGCCCTGCGTCCTCCACGCGTCCCTAACGCTCCCAAACGCGACCACAGCCCTTACGGGCACAGCCCTATGTCCTATGCAGCCCCTCTGGTGCAGCCACCCACACAGCTTAGGGTTAGGATCTGTGCTCTTCCACATCGACCTGGCCACCTAGGCCCCAGAAAGTGTCACAGCCTGCTTTGTAAACCTTAGTGACGGTGGCCTAGGTGAAGATGATCTTGCCGGAATAATGATGCCTTTTTCCTCCCAGAAGCCACCGGGGAGCATAGTAAAATGAAGGGGTGTGCCTGCTCAGCTGCCCTGTGTTTACCCTCTCTCTAAGTGACATTAGTTCTGGGCTCTCCAGGCAAATGTATCCATTCAGGAGAGAGCTAGGAATAGGACGTCTGTTTCTGCAGGCACAGTGGGGAAGACTCAGAGAGCTGCATGCCTGAGACATCTTTCCTTGTCCCACGCTCATTGTTGGGTTCCCTAACTTCTAACTCTCTGCCAGGCTCTGTGCCCTGTGTCTTTTACTGCCAACCTCCCTGACCCCTCGCCTTCCACCTACTTGCCACTCTATGATGCCTTTTTTGCTCTCTTATATGGCCCTTTGAAAAGGAATGCAGGCCAAGCCAAGCCTCATGAAGGAAATCTACCAACAAAAGATGCATTCCTCACTTTTGGGAGGTGCTGTGAGACGAGTAAGAAGGGCTGAAGGGGTGATTGGGTTGTTGAGTTTGCACCCCCAGGGCAAAGAGTGGGAAAGGCTCGCTACAGCAAGCGTCTTTCAAATATTTCACTTTTTAGGGCAGAGTGTTTACATTTAATAATCATGAACAAGCAGCAATAACAAAGTATACAGTAACAGATGACAGATGACTGCCCTGCGCATATCAATATATCCCAATGACAAAGTCAAAGCTTTAACTGATCTGCTTAGCTATTAGTGGCTCACACCTCCCAATGATTATCATCTCTGCGTGAAACAAAACAGCTTCTGAATTGGGGTGAAAGATAGATCTAATGTGCCAAAGGAAGTCAACATAGAAATTCAGTTTCCTGATCTCAGAGAAAGGAGCATCGACAGCCCAATGGGTTAATGCACCTACTGCAGCCTCCGATGTGTAGCCTGCAGGAGACACATTCAGTTGCTGGGGAGATGCTGATATCGGTTTGCTTGCTATGCAGGGGTTTGTGGTCACCTCACAGCACCTCGAGAAGGTTTCCTGTTTGAGTCCCAGTGGAATTATCTTCAAAAACATGACCAGTAGATTACACGTTTTCCCCTCGTTTTTTCCAGTCTGTTGAGGCCAGAGAGACGAGCTTTTGTATGGGTGTGTTACCAAGGGCAGAGTGCAGAAAACAAAGGCACAAGTGTTAGTAGGAATGCCTGTAATGAAGGGGAATTAGCTGTTGGCTGATTGCACAGGGTAATGCATACCCATTTTCAATAACAAAACATTTTTTTAAAAAATAATATGAACAGGAGATTCGGGACATTGGATTAGAACTCAGGTCTCCAGCATTCCAAGACCAAACACTTACCACTTGAGCCGCTGGTGGCTGTGCCTCTGAGAGTAGCTTTTGGGCTTATACATCTTTCTTCTGCATGCCCCTGTGAGCATACCCAATCGCATTGTGAAACATGCTTACTGAAGCCAACTAGGATGGAACATCTGAGCCCCCCTTCCCCCTCCCCTCCTCTCCCCTGCCCCCCCCCACCGCTCCAGCAAATACCAGCTGACTGCAGTGGCCTAGACGTTAAGTGCTTGTGTTACAGCACTGGGGGCCTGGGTTTGAGTCTTGCTTTCAGCACATAAATGGAATAGTTGGGTAATCGCCTTGTATAGTTGCCTTACCCCCACTCCTTCTAAAAGGTTCAGTGGTTATCAAAAGAGTTCCCTGGTAAAGGGAGGGTTACAGAGAGGCAGGACTGTGGAAGTGAGGAAGTGCAGGGTAAAGGAGGCAGAGGTGGGGCAGGCTAAAGGGGGAGGTAGGACCAGATGAATGGGTGTCTGTGGAGAGGAGGAGTGGCGAGGTGAGTGGGGGTAGGTCTAGAGGGGCATGGCATAGGTGCCCTGGTAAAGTGAAGGTGGAAGGAAGAAAGCAGAGAGGCAGGACTGTGGAGGAGAGGAGGTGGGGCAGGCTAAAGGGGGAGGTAGGGCTGGATGAAACAAAAATGTCCATTCCACCCTCCACTGGGAACCCTTTTTCCCTCCTCACCACATTAGGACCCTCTTTTACACAACCCACCGTCCACAACAACTCAGGGCCTTCTTCCCCCATGGAACCATCCCCAGAGCCGACTTATTCCCTGCCCCACATCCCCCTGCCCCTCTCGACCTACCCCACTCAACCAGCACCTCCTCCTCTCCACAGAGACCCATTCATCCAGCCCTACCTCCCTCTTTAGCCTGCCCCGCCTCCTCCTGTACTTCCTCCCCTCCACAGTCCCACCTCTCTGCTTTTTTCCACCCTCCCTTTACCAGGGAACTCATTACATAACCACTGAACCTATTAGAAGGAGCACGGATACCGCTACTGTACAAGGAGATTACACCATTCATGTGCCGAAAGCAGGACTCAAACCCAGGCCCCCAGCACTGTAACGCAACCACTTAACCTCTAGGCCACTGCAGTTAGCTGGTATTTGATGGAGCGGGGGGCCAGATGTTCTATCCTCCTTGGCTTCAGTGAATATGTTTCACAATGTAAACGGGTATGCTCACAGGGGCATGCTGGAGAAAGATATATACGCCCAAAAGCAACTCTTAGAAGCACAGCCCCCAGTGGCTCAACTGGTAAGTGCTTGGTCTTGGAATGCTGGTGACCTGAGTTCTAATCCTATCTCCAGGGGATTTTTTTTAATTGTTTTTACTGAAAATGGGTATGCATTGCCCTGCGCGATCAGCCAACAGCTAATGCCCCTTCAATGTATGCATTCCCACTAACAGTTGTGCCTTTGTTTTGTGCACTCTGGCTTTGGTAACACCCATACAAAAGCTTATCTTTCTGGCCCCAACTGACTAGAAAAAGAACGGGGGGAAAAGGTGTAATCTACGGGTCATGATTGATACACTAATTGCACTAGGACTCAAACAGGACACCTTCTCGAGGTGCTGGGAAGTGACCACCGCCCCCTGCATAGCAAGCAAACCTGTATCAGCATCTCACTAGCAACTGACTGTGTCGCCAGCAGGCTACACATAGGAGGCTGCAGTAGGTGCATTAACCCATTGCGCTGTCGACCCTCCTTCCTCTAAGAGCAGGAAACTGAATTTCCATGTTGCCTTCCTTTGGCACATTAGATCTATCTTTCACCCCAATTCAGAGGATGTTTTGTTTCACGGGGAGATGATAATCATTGTCAGGTGTGAGCCACTAATAGCTAAACAGGTCAGTTAAATCTTTGACTTTATCATTGGGGTGTATTGATATGCGCAGGGCAGTCTTCTGTCCCCTGCTACTGTATGCTTTGTTATTGCTGCTTATACATGATTTTTTTTTTTTAAACTTCTTTTTATTCATTTAACGTGGCAGCAAAAAAAGACAGGCGAACATCGCCAGGCAGGTACAATGCAAGTACAATAAATATACAGTGCAGGTAAACAGGAGTTACATCGGAGATGAACACAGCCATTGGGCACTTTTATAACATAAACAACAAAAAGTCCGGAAGCTATGGTGGGGGCGATAGCTCGGGTCGGTGGGGAGAGGTGGCTAGCGGAGATGTGGCCGGTGTCATATTCAGATCTGACATATAAGATCGGAATCTGAGCCAGATATTCCTGGGCCTAGAGTGGGTAGGTTGTAGGTGAGACCAGGCTTCCTCCGAGTCCGAGGCCCACGTGACCGCTCTTAGCCATTGGGCGTGCGTGGGAGGCAAGGGGCGAAGCCAACACAGTAGGATGGATCGAACAGCAAGAAGCATGCAGAGGCCCGCTAGTTTTTTGGAGTTCCGGGAGAGGCCCGGGAGGTCGTGAAAGAGGCATACCACTGGGGAGGGACTGATGGGGTGGTCGAGCATAGCCGACACCGTCGAGCAGACTGCCTCCCAAAACTGTGAAAGGGGGGGGCAGGACCAAATCATATGAATGTAATCAGCCGCATCAAGGCCGCACCTAGGGCAGCTAGAGGGGTGGTCACTGGACATGCGGTGCAATCTGATCGGGGTGTAGTGGAACCTATGTAGGATTTTAAACTGTATCAGTTTAAAGCGGGAGTTGAAAGTCACCCGGTGTATGCGATCACACAAGTGCGCCCAGCGCTCGCTTATTCATGATTTTTAAATGTAAACACTCAGCTCTAAAAAGTGAAAGATTTGAAAGACTCTTGATGTAGCAAGCCTGTCCCATTCTTGCCCTGGGGGTGAGAGGGCTGCTTTCTGCCTTCAACTTCCTCAATTTTGGAGTGGCTGGCTCCACAGCTGAACACCAGGGCCTAAACCTGGAGGGAAACGGACAGAGGTCTGCGCCCTGCGTCCTCCACGCGTCCCTAACGCTCCCAAACGCGACCACAGCCCTTACGGGCACAGCCCTATGTCCTATGCAGCCCATCTGGTGCAGCCACCCACACAGCTTAGGGTTAGGATCTGTGCTCTTCCACATCGACCTGGCCACCTAGGCCCCAGAAAGTGTCACAGCCTGCTTTGTAAACCTTAGTGACGGTGGCCTAGGTGAAGATGATCTTGCCGGAATAATGATGCCTTTTTCCTCCCAGAAGCCACCGGGGAGCATAGTAAAATGAAGGGGTGTGCCTGCTCAGCTGCCCTCTGTTTACCCTCTCTCTAAGTGACATTAGTTCTGGGCTCTCCAGGCAAATGTATCCATTCAGGAGAGAGCTAGGAATAGGACGTCTGTTTCTGCAGGCACAGTGGGGAAGACTCAGAGAGCTGCATGCCTGAGACATCTTTCCTTGTCCCACGCTCATTGTTGGGTTCCCTAACTTCTAACTCTCTGCCAGGCTCTGTGCCCTGTGTCTTTTACTGCCAACCTCCCTGACCCCTCGCCTTCCACCTACTTGCCACTCTATGATGCCTTTTTTGCTCTCTTATATGGCCCTTTGAAAAGGAATGCAGGCCAAGCCAAGCCTCATGAAGGAAATCTACCAACAAAAGATGCATTCCTCACTTTTGGGAGGTGCTGTGAGACGAGTAAGAAGGGCTGAAGGGGTGATTGGGTTGTTGAGTTTGCACCCCCAGGGCAAAGAGTGGGAAAGGCTCGCTACAGCAAGCGTCTTTCAAATATTTCACTTTTTAGGGCAGAGTGTTTACATTTAATAATCATGAACAAGCAGCAATAACAAAGTATACAGTAACAGACGACAGATGACTGCCCTGCGCATATCAATATATCCCAATGACAAAGTCAAAGCTTTAACTGATCTGCTTAGCTATTAGTGGCTCACACCTCCCAATGATTATCATCTCTGCGTGAAACAAAACAGCTTCTGAATTGGGGTGAAAGATAGATCTAATGTGCCAAAGGAAGTCAAAATAGAAATTCAGTTTCCTGATCTCAGAGAAAGGAGCATCGACAGCCCAATGGGTTAATGCACCTACTGCAGCCTCTGATGTGTAGCCTGCAGGAGACACATTCAGTTGCTGGGGAGATGCTGATATCGGTTTGCTTGCTATGCAGGGGTTTGTGGTCACCTCACAGCACCTCGAGAAGGTTTCCTGTTTGAGTCCCAGTGGAATTATCTTCAAAAACATGACCAGTAGATTACACGTTTTCCCCTCGTTTTGTCCAGTCTGTTGAGGCCAGAGAGACGAGCTTTTGTATGGGTGTGTTACCAAGGCCAGAGTGCAGAAAACAAAGGCACAAGTGTTAGTAGGAATGCCTGTAATGAAGGGGAATTAGCTGTTGGCTGATTGCACAGGGCAATGCATACCCATTTTCAATAACAAAACATTTTTTTAAAAAATAATATGAACAGGAGATTCGGGACATTGGATTAGAACTCAGGTCTCCAGCATTCCAAGACCAAACACTTACCACTTGAGCCGCTGGTGGTTGTGCCTCTGAGAGTAGCTTTTGGGCTTATACATCTTTCTTCTGCATGCCCCTGTGAGCATACCCAATCGCATTGTGAAACATGCTCACTGAAGCCAACTAGGATAGTACATCTGAGCCCCCCTTCTCCGTCACCTCCTCTCCCCTGCCCCCCCCCCCACCGCTCCAGCAAATACCAGCTGACTGCAGTGGCCTAGACGTTAAGTGCTTGTGTTACAGCACTGGGGGCCTGGGTTCGAGTCTTGCTTTCAGCACATAAATGGAATAGTTGGGTAATCGCCTTGTATAGTTGCCTTACCCCCACTCCTTCTAAAAGGTTCAGTGGTTATCAAAAGAGTTCCCTGGTAAAGGGAGGGTTACAGAGAGGCAGGACTGTGGAAGTGAGGAAGTGCAGGGTAAAGGAGGCAGAGGTGGGGCAGGCTAAAGGGGGAGGTAGGACCAGATGAATGGGTGTCTGTGGAGAGGAGGAGTGGCGCGGTGAGTGGGGGTAGGTCTAGAGGGGCATGGCATAGGTGCCCTGGTAAAGTGAAGGTGGAAGGAAGAAAGCAGAGAGGCAGGACTGTGGAGGAGAGGAGGTGGGGCAGGCTAAAGGGGGAGGTAGGGCTGGATGAAACAAAAATGTCCATTCCACCCTCCACTGGGAACCCTTTTTCCCTCCTCACCTCATTAGGACCCTCTTTTACACAAGCCACCGTCCACAACAACTCAGGGCCTTCTTCCCCCATGGAACCATCCCCAGAGCTGACTTATTCCCTGCCCCACTTTATCCCACATCCCCCTGCCCCTCTCGACCTACCCCACTCAACCAGCACCTCCTCCTCTCCACAGAGACCCATTCATCCAGCCCTACCTCCCTCTTTAGCCTGCCCCGCCTCCTCCTGTACTTCCTCCCCTCCACAGTCCCACCTCTCTGCTTTTTCCACCCTCCCTTTACCAGGGAACTCATTACATAACCACTGAACCTATTAGAAGGAGCACGGATACCGCTACTGTACAAGGAGATTACACCATTCATTTGCCGAAAGCAGGACTCAAACCCAGGCCCCCAGCACTGTAACGCAACCACTTAACTCTAGGCCACTGCAGTTAGCTGGTATTTGATGGAGCAGGGGGCCAGATGTTCTATCCTCCTTGGCTTCAGTGAACATGTTTCACAATGTAAACGGGTATGCTCACAGGGGCATGCTGGAGAAAGATATATACGCCCAAAAGCAACTCTTAGAAGCACAGCCTCCAGTGGCTCAACTGGTAAGTGCTTGGTCTTGGAATGCTGGTGACCTGAGTTCTAATCCTATCTCCAGGGGATTTTTTTTAATTGTTTTTACTGAAAATGGGTATGCATTGCCCTGCGCGATCAGCCAACAGCTAATGCCCCTTCAATGTATGCATTCCCACTAACAGTTGTGCCTTTGTTTTGTGCACTCTGGCTTTGGTAACACCCATACAAAAGCTTATCTTTCTGGCCCCAACTGACTAGAAAAAAAACGGGGGGAAAAGGTGTAATCTACTAGTCATGATTGATACACTAATTGCACTGGGACTCAAACAGGACACCTTCTCGAGGTGCTGGGAATTGACCACCGCCCCCTGCATAGCAAGCAAACCTGTATCAGCATCTCACTAGCAACTGACTGTGTCGCCAGCAGGCTACACATAGGAGGCTGCAGTAGGTGCATTAACCCATTGCGCTGTCGACCCTCCTTCCTCTAAGAGCAGGAAACTGAATTTCCATGTTGCCTTCCTTTGGCACATTAGATCTATCTTTCACCCCAATTCAGAGGATGTTTTGTTTCACGGGGAGATGATAATCATTGTCAGGTGTGAGCCACTAATAGCTAAACAGGTCAGTTAAATCTTTGACTTTATCATTGGGGTGTATTGATATGCGCAGGGCAGTCTTCTGTCCCCTGCTACTGTATGCTTTGTTATTGCTGCTTATTCATGATTTTTTTTTTTTAAACTTCTTTTTATTCATTTAACGTGGCAGCAAAAAAAGACAGGCGAACATCGCCAGGCAGGTACAATGCAAGTGTAATAAATATACAGTGCAGGTAAACAGGAGTTACATCGGAGATGAACACAGCCATTGGGCACTTTTATAACATAAACAACAAAAAGTCCGGAAGCTATGGTGGGGGCGAGAGCTCGGGTCGGTGGGGAGAGGTGGCTAGCGGAGATGTGGCCGGTGTCATATTCAGATCTGACATATAAGATCGGAATCTGAGCCAGATATTCCTGGGCCTAGAGTGGGTAGGTTGTAGGTGAGACCAGGCTTCCTCCGAGTCCGAGGCCCACGTGACCGCTCTTAGCTATTGGGCGTGCGTGGGAGGCAAGGGGCGAAGCCAACACAGTAGGATGGATCGAACAGCAAGAAGCATGCAGAGGCCCGCTAGTTTTTTGGAGTTCCAGGAGAGGCCCGGGAGGTCGTGAAAGAGGCATACCACTGGGGAGGGACTGATGGGGTGGTCGAGCATAGCCGACACCGTCGAGCAGACTGCCTCCCAAAACTGTGAAAGGGGGGGGCAGGACCAAATCATATGAATGTAATCAGCTGCATCAAGGCCGCACCTAGGGCAGCTAGAGGGGTGGTCACTGGACATGCGGTGCAATCTGATCGGGGTGTAGTGGAACCTATGTAGGATTTTAAACTGTATCAGTTTAAAGCGGGAGTTGAAAGTCACCCGGTGTATGCGATCACACAAGTGCGCCCAGCGCTCGCTTATTCATGATTTTTAAATGTAAACACTCAGCTCTAAAAAGTGAAAGATTTGAAAGACTCTTGATGTAGCAAGCCTGTCCCATTCTTGCCCTGGGGGTGAGAGGGCTGCTTTCTGCCTTCAACTTCCTCAATTTTGGAGTGGCTGGCTCCACAGCTGAACACCAGGGCCTAAACCTGGAGGGAAACGGGCAGAGGTCTGCGCCCTGCGTCCTCCACGCGTCCCTAACGCTCCCAAACGCGACCACAGCCCTTACGGGCACAGACCTATGTCCTATGCAGCCCCTCTGGTGCAGCCACCCACACAGCTTAGGGTTAGGATCTGTGCTCTTCCACATCGACCTGGCCACCTGGGCCCCAGAAAGTGTCACAGCCTGCTTTGTAAACCTTAGTGACGGTGGCCTAGGTGAAGATGATCTTGCCGGAATAATGATGCCTTTTTCCTCCCAGAAGCCACCGGGGAGCATAGTAAAATGAAGGGGTGTGCCTGCTCAGCTGCCCTCTGTTTACCCTCTCTCTAAGTGACATTAGTTCTGGGCTCTCCAGGCAAATGTATCCATTCAGGAGAGAGCTAGGAATAGGACGTCTGTTTCTGCAGGCACAGTGGGGAAGACTCAGAGAGCTGCATGCCTGAGACATCTTTCCTTGTCCCACGCTCATTGTTGGGTTCCCTAACTTCTAACTCTCTGCCAGGCTCTGTGCCCTGTGTCTTTTACTGCCAACCTCCCTGACCCCTCGCCTTCCACCTACTTGCCACTCTATGATGCCTTTTTTGCTCTCTTATATGGCCCTTTGAAAAGGAATGCAGGCCAAGCCAAGCCTCATGAAGGAAATCTACCAACAAAAGATGCATTCCTCACTTTTGGGAGGTGCTGTGAGACGAGTAAGAAGGGCTGAAGGGGTGATTGGGTTGTTGAGTTTGCACCCCCAGGGCAAAGAGTGGGAAAGGCTCGCTACAGCAAGCGTCTTTCAAATATTTCACTTTTTAGGGCAGAGTGTTTACATTTAATAATCATGAACAAGCAGCAATAACAAAGTATACAGTAACAGACGACAGATGACTGCCCTGCGCATATCAATATATCCCAATGACAAAGTCAAAGCTTTAACTGATCTGCTTAGCTATTAGTGGCTCACACCTCCCAATGATTATCATCTCTGCGTGAAACAAAACAGCTTCTGAATTGGGGTGAAAGATAGATCTAATGTGCCAAAGGAAGTCAACATAGAAATTCAGTTTCCTGATCTCAGAGAAAGGAGCATCGACAGCCCAATGGGTTAATGTACCTACTGCAGCCTCCGATGTGTAGCCTGCAGGAGACACATTCAGTTGCTGGGGAGATGCTGATATCGGTTTGCTTGCTTTGCAGGGGTTTGTGGTCACCTCACAGCACCTCGAGAAGGTTTCCTGTTTGAGTCCCAGTGGAATTATCTTCAAAAACATGACCAGTAGATAACACGTTTTCCCCTCGTTTTTTCCAGTCTGTTGAGGCCAGAGAGACAAGCTTTTGTATGGGTGTGTTACCAAGGGCAGAGTGCAGAAAACAAAGGCACAAGTGTTAGTAGGAATGCCTGTAATGAAGGGGAATTAGCTGTTGGCTGATTGCACAGGGTAATGCATACCCATTTTCAATAACAAAACATTTTTTTAAAAAAATAATATGAACAGGAGATTCGGGACATTGGATTAGAACTCAGGTCTCCAGCATTCCAAGACCAAACACTTACCACTTGAGCCGCTGGTGGCTGTGCCTCTGAGAGTAGCTTTTGGGCTTATACATCTTTCTTCTGCATGCCCCTGTGAGCATACCCAATCGCATTGTGAAACATGCTTACTGAAGCCAACTAGGATGGAACATCTGAGCCCCCCTTCCCCCTCCCCTCCTCTCCCCTGCCCCCCCCCACCGCTCCAGCAAATACCAGCTGACTGCAGTGGCCTAGACGTTAAGTGCTTGTGTTACAGCACTGGGGGCCTGGGTTTGAGTCTTGCTTTCAGCACATAAATGGAATAGTTGGGTAATCGCCTTGTATAGTTGCCTTACCCCCACTCCTTCTAAAAGGTTCAGTGGTTATCAAAAGAGTTCCCTGGTAAAGGGAGGGTTACAGAGAGGCAGGACTGTGGAAGTGAGGAAGTGCAGGGTAAAGGAGGCAGAGGTGGGGCAGGCTAAAGGGGGAGGTAGGACCAGATGAATGGGTGTCTGTGGAGAGGAGGAGTGGCGAGGTGAGTGGGGGTAGGTCTAGAGGGGCATGGCATAGGTGCCTTGGTAAAGTGAAGGTGGAAGGAAGAAAGCAGAGAGGCAGGACTGTGGAGGAGAGGAGGTGGGGCAGGCTAAAGGGGGAGGTAGGGCTGGATGAAACAAAAATGTCCATTCCACCCTCCACTGGGAACCCTTTTTCCCTCCTCACCACATTAGGACCCTCTTTTACACAACCCACCGTCCACAACAACTCAGGGCCTTCTTCCCCCATGGAACCATCCCCAGAGCCGACTTATTCCCTGCCCCACATCCCCCTGCCCCTCTCGACCTACCCCACTCAACCAGCACCTCCTCCTCTCCACAGAGACCCATTCATCCAGCCCTACCTCCCTCTTTAGCCTGCCCCGCCTCCTCCTGTACTTCCTCCTCTCCACAGTCCCACCTCTCTGCTTTTTTCCACCCTCCCTTTACCAGGGAACTCATTACATAACCACTGAACCTATTAGAAGGAGCACCGATACCGCTACTCTACAAGGAGATTACACCATTCATGTGCCGAAAGCAGGACTCAAACCCAGGCCCCCAGCACTGTAACGCAACCACTTAACCTCTAGGCCACTGCAGTTAGCTGGTATTTGATGGAGCGGGGGGCCAGATGTTCTATCCTCCTTGGGTTCAGTGAATATGTTTCACAATGTAAACGGGTATGCTCACAGGGGCATGCTGGAGAAAGATATATACGCCCAAAAGCAACTCTTAGAAGCACAGCCTCCAGTGGCTCAACTGGTAAGTGCTTGGTCTTGGAATGCTGGTGACCTGAGTTCTAATCCTATCTCCAGGGGATTTTTTTTAATTGTTTTTACTGAAAATGGGTATGCATTGCCCTGCGCGATCAGCCAACAGCTAATGCCCCTTCAATGTATGCATTCCCACTAACAGTTGTGCCTTTGTTTTGTGCACTCTGGCTTTGGTAACACCCATACAAAAGCTTATCTTTCTGGCCCCAACTGACTAGAAAAAGAACGGGGGGAAAAGGTGTAATCTACGGGTCATGATTGATACACTAATTGCACTAGGACTCAAACAGGACACCTTCTCGAGGTGCTGGGAAGTGACCACCGCCCCCTGCATAGCAAGCAAACCTGTATCAGCATCTCACTAGCAACTGACTGTGTCGCCAGCAGGCTACACATAGGAGGCTGCAGTAGGTGCATTAACCCATTGCGCTGTCGACCCTCCTTCCTCTAAGAGCAGGAAACTGAATTTCCATGTTGCCTTCCTTTGGCACATTAGATCTATCTTTCACCCCAATTCAGAGGATGTTTTGTTTCACGGGGAGATGATAATCATTGTCAGGTGTGAGCCACTAATAGCTAAACAGGTCAGTTAAATCTTTGACTTTATCATTGGGGTGTATTGATATGCGCAGGGCAGTCTTCTGTCCCCTGCTACTGTATGCTTTGTTATTGCTGCTTATACATGATTTTTTTTTTTTAAACTTCTTTTTATTCATTTAACGTGGCAGCAAAAAAAGACAGGCGAACATCGCCAGGCAGGTACAATGCAAGTACAATAAATATACAGTGCAGGTAAACAGGAGTTACATCGGAGATGAACACAGCCATTGGGCACTTTTATAACATAAACAACAAAAAGTCCGGAAGCTATGGTGGGGGCGAGAGCTCGGGTCGGTGGGGAGAGGTGGCTAGCGGAGATGTGGCCGGTGTCATATTCAGATCTGACATATAAGATCGGAATCTGAGCCAGATATTCCTGGGCCTAGAGTGGGTAGGTTGTAGGTGAGACCAGGCTTCCTCCGAGTCCGAGGCCCACGTGACCGCTCTTAGCCATTGGGCGTGCGTGGGAGGCAAGGGGCGAAGCCAACACAGTAGGATGGATCGAACAGCAAGAAGCATGCAGAGGCCCGCTAGTTTTTTGGAGTTCCGGGAGAGGCCCGGGAGGTCGTGAAAGAGGCATACCACTGGGGAGGGACTGATGGGGTGGTCGAGCATAGCCGACACCGTCGAGCAGACTGCCTCCCAAAACTGTGAAAGGGGGGGGCAGGACCAAATCATATGAATGTAATCAGCCGCATCAAGGCCGCACCTAGGGCAGCTAGAGGGGTGGTCACTGGACATGCGGTGCAATCTGATCGGGGTGTAGTGGAACCTATGTAGGATTTTAAACTGTATCAGTTTAAAGCGGGAGTTGAAAGTCACCCGGTGTATGCGATCACACAAGTGCGCCCAGCGCTCGCTTATTCATGATTTTTAAATGTAAACACTCTGCTCTAAAAAGTGAAAGATTTGAAAGACTCTTGATGTAGCAAGCCTGTCCCATTGTTTGCCCTGGGGGTGAGAGGGCTGCTTTCTGCCTTCAACTTCCTCAATTTTGGAGTGGCTGGCTCCACAGCTGAACACCAGGGCCTAAACCTGGAGGGAAACGGGCAGAGGTCTGCGCCCTGCGTCCTCCACGCGTCCCTAACGCTCCCAAACGCGACCACAGCCCTTACGGGCACAGCCCTATGTCCTATGCAGCCCCTCTGGTGCAGCCACCCACACAGCTTAGGGTTAGGATCTGTGCTCTTCCACATCGACCTGGCCACCTAGGCCCCAGAAAGTGTCACAGCCTGCTTTGTAAACCTTAGTGACGGTGGCCTAGGTGAAGATGATCTTGCCGGAATAATGATGCCTTTTTCCTCCCAGAAGCCACCGGGGAGCATAGTAAAATGAAGGGGTGTGCCTGCTCAGCTGCCCTCTGTTTACCCTCTCTCTAAGTGACATTAGTTCTGGGCTCTCCAGGCAAATGTATCCATTCAGGAGAGAGCTAGGAATAGGACGTCTGTTTCTGCAGGCACAGTGGGGAAGACTCAGAGAGCTGCATGCCTGAGACATCTTTCCTTGTCCCACGCTCATTGTTGGGTTCCCTAACTTCTAACTCTCTGCCAGGCTCTGTGCCCTGTGTCTTTTACTGCCAACCTCCCTGACCCCTCGCCTTCCACCTACTTGCCACTCTATGATGCCTTTTTTGCTCTCTTATATGGCCCTTTGAAAAGGAATGCAGGCCAAGCCAAGCCTCATGAAGGAAATCTACCAACAAAAGATGCATTCCTCACTTTTGGGAGGTGCTGTGAGACGAGTAAGAAGGGCTGAAGGGGTGATTGGGTTGTTGAGTTTGCACCCCCAGGGCAAAGAGTGGGAAAGGCTCGCTACAGCAAGCGTCTTTCAAATATTTCACTTTTTAGGGCAGAGTGTTTACATTTAATAATCATGAACAAGCAGCAATAACAAAGTATACAGTAACAGACGACAGATGACTGCCCTGCGCATATCAATATATCCCAATGACAAAGTCAAAGCTTTAACTGATCTGCTTAGCTATTAGTGGCTCACACCTCCCAATGATTATCATCTCTGCGTGAAACAAAACAGCTTCTGAATTGGGGTGAAAGATAGATCTAATGTGCCAAAGGAAGTCAAAATAGAAATTCAGTTTCCTGATCTCAGAGAAAGGAGCATCGACAGCCCAATGGGTTAATGCACCTACTGCAGCCTCTGATGTGTAGCCTGCAGGAGACACATTCAGTTGCTGGGGAGATGCTGATATCGGTTTGCTTGCTATGCAGGGGTTTGTGGTCACCTCACAGCACCTCGAGAAGGTTTCCTGTTTGAGTCCCAGTGGAATTATCTTCAAAAACATGACCAGTAGATTACACATTTTCCCCTCGTTTTGTCCAGTCTGTTGAGGCCAGAGAGACGAGCTTTTGTATGGGTGTGTTACCAAGGCCAGAGTGCAGAAAACAAAGGCACAAGTGTTAGTAGGAATGCCTGTAATGAAGGGGAATTAGCTGTTGGCTGATTGCACAGGGCAATGCATACCCATTTTCAATAACAAAACATTTTTTTAAAAAATAATATGAACAGGAGATTCGGGACATTGGATTAGAACTCAGGTCTCCAGCATTCCAAGACCAAACACTTACCACTTGAGCCGCTGGTGGTTGTGCCTCTGAGAGTAGCTTTTGGGCTTATACATCTTTCTTCTGCATGCCCCTGTGAGCATACCCAATCGCATTGTGAAACATGCTCACTGAAGCCAACTAGGATAGTACATCTGAGCCCCCTTCTCCCTCACCTCCTCTCCCCTGCCCCCCCCCACCGCTCCAGCAAATACCAGCTGACTGCAGTGGCCTAGACGTTAAGTGCTTGTGTTACAGCACTGGGGGCCTGGGTTCGAGTCTTGCTTTCAGCACATAAATGGAATAGTTGGGTAATCGCCTTGTATAGTTGCCTTACCCCCACTCCTTCTAAAAGGTTCAGTGGTTATCAAAAGAGTTCCCTGGTAAAGGGAGGGTTACAGAGAGGCAGGACTGTGGAAGTGAGGAAGTGCAGGGTAAAGGAGGCAGAGGTGGGGCAGGCTAAAGGGGGAGGTAGGACCAGATGAATGGGTGTCTGTGGAGAGGAGGAGTGGCGCGGTGAGTGGGGGTAGGTCTAGAGGGGCATGGCATAGGTGCCCTGGTAAAGTGAAGGTGGAAGGAAGAAAGCAGAGAGGCAGGACTGTGGAGGAGAGGAGGTGGGGCAGGCTAAAGGGGGAGGTAGGGCTGGATGAAACAAAAATGTCCATTCCACCCTCCACTGGGAACCCTTTTTCCCCTCCTCACCTCATTAGGACCCTCTTTTACACAAGCCACCGTCCACAACAACTCAGGGCCTTCTTCCCCCATGGAACCATCCCCAGAGCCGACTTATTCCCTGCCCCACATCATCCCACATCCCCCTGCCCCTCTCGACCTACCCCACTCAACCAGCACCTCCTCCTCTCCACAGAGACCCATTCATCCAGCCCTACCTCCCTCTTTAGCCTGCCCCGCCTCCTCCTGTACTTCCTCCCCTCCACAGTCCCACCTCTCTGCTTTTTTCCACCCTCCCTTTACCAGGGAACTCATTACATAACCACTGAACCTATTAGAAGGAGCACGGATACCGCTACTGTTCAAGGAGATTACACCATTCATGTGCCGAAAGCAGGACTCAAACCCAGGCCCCCAGCACTGTAACGCAACCACTTAACCTCTAGGCCACTGCAGTTAGCTGGTATTTGATGGGGCGGGGGGCCAGATGTTCTATCCTCCTTGGCTTCAGTGAATATGTTTCACAATGTAAACGGGTATGCTCACAGGGGCATGCTGGAGAAAGATATATACGCCCAAAAGCAACTCTTAGAAGCACAGCCTCCAGTGGCTCAACTGGTAAGTGCTTGGTCTTGGAATGCTGGTGACCTGAGTTCTAATCCTATCTCCAGGGGATTTTTTTTAATTGTTTTTACTGAAAATGGGTATGCATTGCCCTGCGCGATCAGCCAACAGCTAATGCCCCTTCAATGTATGCATTCCCACTAACAGTTGTGCCTTTGTTTTGTGCACTCTGGCTTTGGTAACACCCATACAAAAGCTTATCTTTCTGGCCCCAACTGACTAGAAAAAGAACGGGGGGAAAAGGTGTAATCTACGGGTCATGATTGATACACTAATTGCACTAGGACTCAAACAGGACACCTTCTCGAGGTGCTGGGAAGTGACCACCGCCCCCTGCATAGCAAGCAAACCTGTATCAGCATCTCACTAGCAACTGACTGTGTCGCCAGCAGGCTACACATAGGAGGCTGCAGTAGGTGCATTAACCCATTGCGCTGTCGACCCTCCTTCCTCTAAGAGCAGGAAACTGAATTTCCATGTTGCCTTCCTTTGGCACATTAGATCTATCTTTCACCCCAATTCAGAGGATGTTTTGTTTCACGGGGAGATGATAATCATTGTCAGGTGTGAGCCACTAATAGCTAAACAGGTCAGTTAAATCTTTGACTTTATCATTGGGGTGTATTGATATGCGCAGGGCAGTCTTCTGTCCCCTGCTACTGTATGCTTTGTTATTGCTGCTTATACATGATTTTTTTTTTTTAAACTTCTTTTTATTCATTTAACGTGGCAGCAAAAAAAGACAGGCGAACATCGCCAGGCAGGTACAATGCAAGTACAATAAATATACAGTGCAGGTAAACAGGAGTTACATCGGAGATGAACACAGCCATTGGGCACTTTTATAACATAAACAACAAAAAGTCCGGAAGCTATGGTGGGGGCGAGAGCTCGGGTCGGTGGGGAGAGGTGGCTAGCGGAGATGTGGCCGGTGTCATATTCAGATCTGACATATAAGATCGGAATCTGAGCCAGATATTCCTGGGCCTAGAGTGGGTAGGTTGTAGGTGAGACCAGGCTTCCTCCGAGTCCGAGGCCCACGTGACCGCTCTTAGCCATTGGGCGTGCGTGGGAGGCAAGGGGCGAAGCCAACACAGTAGGATGGATCGAACAGCAAGAAGCATGCAGAGGCCCGCTAGTTTTTTGGAGTTCCGGGAGAGGCCCGGGAGGTCGTGAAAGAGGCATACCACTGGGGAGGGACTGATGGGGTGGTCGAGCATAGCCGACACCGTCGAGCAGACTGCCTCCCAAAACTGTGAAAGGGGGGGGGCAGGACCAAATCATATGAATGTAATCAGCCGCATCAAGGCCGCACCTAGGGCAGCTAGAGGGGTGGTCACTGGACATGCGGTGCAATCTGATCGGGGTGTAGTGGAACCTATGTAGGATTTTAAACTGTATCAGTTTAAAGCGGGAGTTGAAAGTCACCCGGTGTATGCGATCATACAAGTGCGCCCAGCGCTCGCTTATTCATGATTTTTAAATGTAAACACTCAGCTCTAAAAAGTGAAAGATTTGAAAGACTCTTGATGTAGCAAGCCTGTCCCATTCTTGCCCTGGGGGTGAGAGGGCTGCTTTCTGCCTTCAACTTCCTCAATTTTGGAGTGGCTGGCTCCACAGCTGAACACCAGGGCCTAAATCTGGAGGGAAACGGGCAGAGGTCTACGCCCTGCGTCCTCCACGCGTCCCTAACGCTCCCAAACGCGACCACAGCCCTTACGGGCACAGCCCTATGTCCTATGCAGCCCCTCTGGTGCAGCCACCCACACAGCTTAGGGTTAGGATCTGTGCTCTTCCACATCGACCTGGCCACCTAGGCCCCAGAAAGTGTCACAGCCTGCTTTGTAAACCTTAGTGACGGTGGCCTAGGTGAAGATGATCTTGCCGGAATAATGATGCCTTTTTCCTCCCAGAAGCCACCGGGGAGCATAGTAAAATGAAGGGGTGTGCCTGCTCAGCTGCCCTCTGTTTACCCTCTCTCTAAGTGACATTAGTTCTGGGCTCTCCAGGCAAATGTATCCATTCAGGAGAGAGCTAGGAATAGGACGTCTGTTTCTGCAGGCACAGTGGGGAAGACTCAGAGAGCTGCATGCCTGAGACATCTTTCCTTGTCCCACGCTCATTGTTGGGTTCCCTAACTTCTAACTCTCTGCCAGGCTCTGTGCCCTGTGTCTTTTACTGCCAACCTCCCTGACCCCTCGCCTTCCACCTACTTGCCACTCTATGATGCCTTTTTTGCTCTCTTATATGGCCCTTTGAAAAGGAATGCAGGCCAAGCCAAGCCTCATGAAGGAAATCTACCAACAAAAGATGCATTCCTCACTTTTGGGAGGTGCTGTGAGACGAGTAAGAAGGGCTGAAGGGGTGATTGGGTTGTTGAGTTTGCACCCCCAGGGCAAAGAGTGGGAAAGGCTCGCTACAGCAAGCGTCTTTCAAATATTTCACTTTTTAGGGCAGAGTGTTTACATTTAATAATCATGAACAAGCAGCAATAACAAAGTATACAGTAACAGACGACAGATGACTGCCCTGCGCATATCAATATATCCCAATGACAAAGTCAAAGCTTTAACTGATCTGCTTAGCTATTAGTGGCTCACACCTCCCAATGATTATCATCTCTGCGTGAAACAAAACAGCTTCTGAATTGGGGTGAAAGATAGATCTAATGTGCCAAAGGAAGTCAACATAGAAATTCAGTTTCCTGATCTCAGAGAAAGGAGCATCGACAGCCCAATGGGTTAATGCACCTACTGCAGCCTCTGATGTGTAGCCTGCAGGAGACACATTCAGTTGCTGGGGAGATGCTGATATCGGTTTGCTTGCTATGCAGGGGTTTGTGGTCACCTCACAGCACCTCGAGAAGGTTTCCTGTTTGAGTCCCAGTGGAATTATCTTCAAAAACATGACCAGTAGATTACACGTTTTCCCCTCGTTTTGTCCAGTCTGTTGAGGCCAGAGAGACGAGCTTTTGTATGGGTGTGTTACCAAGGACAGAGTGCAGAAAACAAAGGCACAAGTGTTAGTAGGAATGCCTGTAATGAAGGGGAATTAGCTGTTGGCTGATTGCACAGGGCAATGCATACCCATTTTCAATAACAAAACATTTTTTTAAAAAATAATATGAACAGGAGATTCGGGACATTGGATTAGAACTCAGGTCTCCAGCATTCCAAGACCAAACACTTACCACTTGAGCCGCTGGTGGTTGTGCCTCTGAGAGTAGCTTTTGGGCTTATACATCTTTCTTCTGCATGCCCCTGTGAGCATACCCAATCGCATTGTGAAACATGCTCACTGAAGCCAACTAGGATAGTACATCTGAGCCCCCCTTCTCCCTCACCTCCTCTCCCCTGCCCCCCCCCCACCGCTCCAGCAAATACCAGCTGACTGCAGTGGCCTAGACGTTAAGTGCTTGTGTTACAGCACTGGGGGCCTGGGTTCGAGTCTTGCTTTCAGCACATAAATGGAATAGTTGGGTAATCGCCTTGTATAGTTGCCTTACCCCCACTCCTTCTAAAAGGTTCAGTGGTTATCAAAAGAGTTCCCTGGTAAAGGGAGGGTTACAGAGAGGCAGGACTGTGGAAGTGAGGAAGTGCAGGGTAAAGGAGGCAGAGGTGGGGCAGGCTAAAGGGGGAGGTAGGACCAGATGAATGGGTGTCTGTGGAGAGGAGGAGTGGCGCGGTGAGTGGGGGTAGGTCTAGAGGGGCATGGCATAGGTGCCCTGGTAAAGTGAAGGTGGAAGGAAGAAAGCAGAGAGGCAGGACTGTGGAGGAGAGGAGGTGGGGCAGGCTAAAGGGGGAGGTAGGGCTGGATATGGGTGTCTGTGGAGAGGAGGAGTGGCGAGGTGAGTGGGGGTAGGTCTAGAGGGGCATGGCATAGGTGCCCTGGTAAAGTGAAGGTGGAAGGAAGAAAGCAGAGAGGCAGGACTGTGGAGGAGAGGAGGTGGGGCAGGCTAAAGGGGGAGGTAGGCCTGGATGAAACAAAAATGTCCATTCCACACTCCACTGGGAACCCTTTTTCCCTCCTCACCACATTAGGACCCTCTTTTACACAACCCACCTTGAAGCCAAGGAGGATAGAACATCTGGCCCCCCGCTCCATCAAATACCAGCTGACTGCAGTGGCCTAGAGGTTAAGTGCGTGCGTTACAGTGCTGGGGGCTTGGGTTTGGGTCCTGCTTTCGACACATAAATGGTGCAATCTCCTTGTACAGTTGCGGTATCCGTGCTCCTTCTAATAGGTTCAGTCGTTATGTAATGAATTCCCTGGTAAAGGGAGGGTGGAAAAAAGCAGAGAGGTGGGACTGTGGAGGGGAGGAAGTACAGGAGGAGGCGGGGCAGGCTAAAGAGGGAGTTAGGGCTGGATGAATGGGTCTCTGTGGAGAGGAGGAGGTGCTGGTTGAGTGGGGATAGGTCGAGAGGGGCAGGGGGATGTAGGATAAAGTGGGGCAGGGAATAAGTCGGCTCTGGGGATGGTTCCATGGGGGAAGAAGGCCCTGAGTTGTTGTGTAAAAGAGGGTCCTAATGTGGGAGGAGGGAAAAAGGGTGCCCAGTGGAGGGTGAAATGGACATTTTTGTTTCATCCAGCCCTACCTCCCCCTTTAGCCTGCCCCACCTCCTCTCCTCCACAGTCCTGCCTCTCTGCTTTCTTCCTTCCACCTTCACTTTACCAGAGCACCTATGCCATGCCCCTCTAGACCTACCCCCACTCACCTAGCCCCTCCTCCTCTCCACAGGCACCCATTCATCCGGTCCTACCTCCCCCTTTAGGCTGCCCCACCTCTGCCTCCTTTACCCTGCACTTCCTCACTTCCACATTCCTGCCTCTCTGTGACCCTCCCTTTACCAGGGAACTATTTTGATAACCACTGAACCTTTTAGGAGTGGGGGTAAGGCAACTATACAAGGCGATTACCCAACTATTCCAATTATGTGCTGAAAGCAGGACACGGACCCAGGCCCCCAGTGCTGTAACACAAGCACTTAACCTCTAGGCCACTGCAGTTAGCTGGTATTTGCTGGAGCGGGGGGCCAGATGTTCTATCCTCCTTGGCTTCAGTGAGCATGTTTCACAATGGGAATGGTATGCCCACAGGGGCATACAGAAGAAAGATGTATAAGCCCAAAAGCTACTCTTAGAAGCACAGCCACCAGTGGCTCAAGTGGTAAGTGTTTGGTCTTGGAACGCTGGAGACCTGATTTCTAATCCAATGTCCTTAATCTCCTGTTCATATATATATTTTTTTTTAAATGTTTTTTTTATTGAAAATGGGTATGCATTGCCCTGTGCGATCAGCCAACAGCTAATTCCCCTTCATTACAGGCATTCCTACTAACACTTGTGCCTTTGTTTTCTGCACTCTGGCCTTGGTAACACACCCATACAAAAGCTCGTCTCTCTGGCCTCAACTGACTGAAAAAAACGAGGGGAAAAAGTGTAATCTACTGGTCGTGTTTTGGAAGATAATTGCACTGGGACTCAAACAGGACACCTTCTCGAGGTGCTGTGAGGTGACCACAAGCCCCTGCATAGCAAGCAAACCGGTATCAGCATCTCCCCAGCAACTGAATGTGTCTCCTGCAGGCTACACATAGGAGGCTGCAGTAGGTGCATTAACCCATTGGGCTGTCAATGCTCTTTTCTCTGAGATCAGGAAACTGAATTTCTATGTTGCCTTCATTTGGCACATTAGATCTATCTTTCACCCCAATTCAGAGGCTGTTTGTTTCACGCAGAGATGATAATCATTGGGAGGTGTGAGACACTAATAGCTAAGCAGATCAGTTAAAGCTTTGACTTTTGTCATTGGGATATATTGATATGCGCAGGGCAGTCATCTGTCGTCTGCTACTGTATACTTTCTTATTGCTGCTTGTTCATGATTATTAAATGTAAACACTCTGCTCTAAAAAGTGAAATATTTGAAAGACGCTTGCTGTAGCGAGCCTTTCCCACTCTTTGCCCTGGGGGTGCTTTGCAACTCAACAACCCAATCACCCCTTCAGCCCTTCTTACTCGTCTCACAGCACCTCCCAAAAGTGAGGAATGCATCTTTTGTTGGTAGATTTCCTTCATGAGGCTTGGCTTGGCCTGCATTCCTTTTCAAAGGGCCATATAAGAGAGCAAAAAAGGCATCATAGAGTGGCAAGTAGGTGGAAGGCGAGGGGTCAGGGAGGTTGGCAGTAAAAGACACAGGGCACAGGGCCTGGCAGAGAGTTAGAAGTTAGGGAACCCAACAATGAGCGTGGGACAAGGAAAGATGTCTCAGGCATGCAGCTCTCTGAGTCTTCCCCACTGTGCCTGCAGAAAGAGACGTCCTATTCCTAGCTCTCTCCTGAAAGGATACATTTGCCTGGAGAGCCCAGAACTAATGTCACTTAGAGAGAGGGTAAACAGAGGGCAGCTGAGCAGGCACACCCCTTCATTTTACTGTGCTCCACGGTGGCTTCTGGGAGGAAAAAGGCATCATTATTCCAGCAAGATCATCTTCACCTAGGCCACTGTCACTAAGGTTTACAAAGCAGGCTGTGACACTTTCTGGGGCCAGGTGGCCAGGTCGATGTGGAAGAGCACAGATCCTAACCCTAAGCTGTGTGGGTGGCTGCACCAGAGGGGCTGCATAGGAATAGGGCTGTGCCCGTAAGGGCTGTGGTCGCGTTTGGGAGCGTTAGGGACGCGTGGAGGACGCAGGGCGCAGACCTCTGCCCATTTCCCTCCAGGTTTAGGCCCTGGTGTTCAGCTGTGGAGCCAGCCACTCCAAAATTGTTGAAGTTGAAGGCAGAAAGCAGCCCTCTCACCCCCAGGGCGAAGAATGGGACAGGCTCGCTACATCAAGAGTCTTGCAAATCTTTCACTTTTTAGAGCAGAGTGTTTACATTTAAAAATCATGAACAAGCAGCAATAACAAAGCATACAGTAGCAGGGGACAGAAGACCGTCCTGCGCATATCAATACACCCGAATGATAAAGTCAAAGATTTAACTGACCTGTTTAGCTATTAGTGGCTCACACTTGACAATGATTATCATCTCCCTGTGAAACAAAACATCCTCTGAATTGGGGTGAAAGATAGATCTAATGTGCCAAAGGAAGGCAACATGGAAATTCAGTTTCCTGCTCTTAGAGGAAGGAGGGTCGACAGCGCAATGGGTTAATGCACCTACTGCAGCCTCCTATGTGTAGCCTGCTGGCGACACAGTCAGTTGCTAGTGAGATGCTGATAAAGGTTTGCTTGCTATGCAGGGGGCGGTGGTCACTTCACAGCACCTCGAGAAGGTGTCCTGTTTGAGTCCCAGTGCAATTAGTGTATCAATCATGACCCGTAGATTACACCTTTTCCCCCCGTTTTGTTTCCAGTCAGTTGGGGCCAGAAAGATAAGCTTTTGTATGGGTGTTACTGAAGCCAGAGTGCACAAAACAAAGGCACAACTGTTAGTGGGAATGCATACATTGAAGGGGCATTTGCTGTTGGCTGATCGCGCAGGGCAATGCATACCCATTTTCAATAAAAAAACATTTTAAAAAAATCCCGTGGAGATACTGGACGTTCGCCAGCATCCCAAGACCAAGCACTTACCAGTTGAGCCACTGGAGGCTGTGCTTCTAAAAGTCGCTTTTGGGCGTATATATCTTTCTCCAGCATGCCCCTGTGAGCATTCCAGTTTGCATTGTGAAACATTTTCACTGAAGCCAAGGAGGATAGAACATCTGGCCCCCCGCTCCATGAAATACCAGCTAACTGCAGTGGCCTAGAGGTTAAGTGCTTGCGTTACAGTGCTGGGGGCCTGAGTTTGAGTCCTGCTTTCGACACATAAATGGTGCAATCTCCTTGTACAGTTGCGGTATCCGTGCTCCTTCTAATAGGTTCAGTGGTTATGTAATGAGTTCCCTGGTAAAGGGAGGGTGGAAAAAAGCAGAGAGGTGGGACTGTGGAGGGGAGTAAATACAGGAGGAGGCGGGGCAGGCTAAAGAGGGAGTTAGGGCTGGATGAATGGGTCTCTGTGGAGAGAAGGAGGTGCTGGTTGAGTGGGGATAGGTCGAGAGGGGCAGGGGGATGTAGGATAAAGTGGGGCAGGGAATAAGTCGGCTCTGGGGATGGTTCCATGGGGGAAGAAGGCCCTGAGTTGTTGTGGACGGTGGGTTGTGTAAAAGAGGGTCCTAATGTGGGGAGGAGGGAAAAAGGGTGCCCAGTGGAGGGTGAAATGGACATTTTTGTTTCATCCAGCCCTACCTCCCCCTTTAGCCTGCCCCACCTCCTCTCCTCCACAGTCCTGCCTCTCTGCTTTCTTCCTTCCACCTTCACTTTACCAGGGCACCTATGCCATGCCCTTCTAGACCTACCCCCACTCACCTAGCCCCTCCTCCTCTCCACAGACACCCATTCATCCGGTCCTACCTCCCCATTTAGGCTGCCCCACCTCTGCCTCCTTTACCCTGCACTTCCTCACTTCCACATTCCTGCCTCTCTGTGACCCTCCCTTTACCAGGGAACTCTTTTGATAACCACTGAACCTTTTAGAAGGAGTGGGGGTAAGGCAACTATACAAGGCGATTTCCCAACTATTCCAATTATGTGCTGAAAGCAGGACACGGTCCCAGGCCCCCAGTGCTGTAACAGAAGCACTTAACCTCTAGGCCACTGCAGTTAGCTGGTATTTGCTGGAGCGGGGGGCCAGATGTTCTATCCTCGTTGGCTTCAGTGAGCATGTTTCACAATGGGAATGGGTATGCCCACAGGGGCATGCAGAAGAAAGATGTATAAGCCCAAAAGCTACTTTTAGAAGCACAGCCACCAGTGGCTCGAGTGGTAAGTGTTTGGTCTTGGAATGCTGGAGACCTGAGTTCTAATCCAATGTCCGGATCTCCTGTTGATATATATATATTTTTTAATGTTTTTTTATTGAAAATGGGTATGCATTGCCCTGTGCGATCAGCCAACAGCTAATTCCCCTTCATTACAGGCATTCCTACTAACACTTGTGCCTTTGTTTTCTGCACTCTGGCCTTGGTAACACACCCATACAAAAGCTTGTCTCTCTGGCCTCAACTGACTGGAAAAAACGAGGGGAAAAAGTGTAATCTACTGGTCGTGTTTTGGAAGATAATTGCACTGGGACTCAAACAGGACACCTTCTCGAGGTGCTGTGAGGTGACCACAAGCCCCTGCATAGCAAGCAAACCGGTATCAGCATCTCCCCAGCAACTGAATGTGTCTCCTGCAGGCTACACATAGGAGGCTGCAGTAGGTGCATTAACCCATTGGGCTGTCAATGCTCTTTTCTCTGAGATCAGGAAACTGAATTTCTATGTTGCCTTCATTTGGCACATTAGATCTATCTTTCACCCCAATTCAGAGGCTGTTTTGTTTCACGCAGAGATGATAATCATTGGGAGGTGTGAGCCACTAATAGCTAAGCAGATCAGTTAAAGCTTTGACTTTGTCATTGGGATATATTGATATGCGCAGGGCAGTCATCTGTCGTCTGCTACTGTATACTTTCTTATTGCTGCTTGTTCATGATTATTAAATGTAAACACTCTGCTCTAAAAAGTGAAATATTTGAAAGACGCTTGCTGTAGCGAGCCTTTCCCACTCTTTGCCCTGGGGGTGCTTTGCAACTCAACAACCCAATCACCCCATTCAGCCCTTCTTACTCGTCTCACAGCACCTCCCAAAAGTGAGGAATGCATCTTTTGTTGGTAGATTTCCTTCATGAGGCTTGGCTTGGCCTGCATTCCTTTTCAAAGGGCCATATAAGAGAGCAAAAAAGGCATCATAGAGTGGCAAGTAGGTGGAAGGCGAGGGGTCAGGGAGGTTGGCAGTAAAAGACACAGGGCACAGGGCCTGGCAGAGAGTTAGAAGTTAGGGAACCCAACAATGAGCGTGGGACAAGGAAAGATGTCTCAGGCATGCAGCTCCCTGAGTCTTCCCCACTGTGCCTGCAGAAAGAGACGTCCTATTCCTAGCTCTCTCCTGAAAGGATACATTTGCCTGGAGAGCCCAGAACTAATGTCACTTAGAGAGAGGGTAAACAGAGAGCAGCTGAGCAGGCACACCCCTCCATTTTAATATGCTCCACGGTGGCTTCTGGGAGGAAAAAGGCATCATTATTCCAGCAAGATCATCTTCACCTAGGCCACCGTCACTAAGGTTTACAAAGCAGGCTGTGACACTTTCTGGGGCTAGGTGGCCAGGTCGATGTGGAAGAGCACAGATCCTAACCCTAAGCTGTGTGGGTGGCTGCACCAGAGGGGCTGCATAGGAATAGGGCTGTGCCCGTAAGGGCTGTGGTCGCGTTTGGGAGCGTTAGGGACGCGTGGAGGACGCAGGGCGCAGACCTCTGCCCGTTTCCCTCCAGGTTTAGGCCCTGGTGTTCAGCTGTGGAGCCAGCCACTCCAAAATTGAGGAAGCTGAAGGCAGAAAGCAGCCCTCTCACCCCCAGGGCGAAGAATGGGACAGGCTCGCTACATCAAGAGTCTTTCAAATCTTTCACTTTTTAGAGCAGAGTGTTTACATTTAAAAATCATGAACAAGCAGCAATAACAAAGCATACAGTAGCAGGGGACAGAAGACTGCCCTGCGCATATCAATACACCCCAATGATAAAGTCAAAGATTTAACTGACCTGTTTAGCTATTAGTGGCTCACACTTGGCAATGATTATCATCTCCCTGTGAAACAAAACATCCTTTGAATTGGGGTGAAAGATAGATCTAATGTGCCAAAGGAAGGCAACATGGAAATTCAGTTTCCTGCTCTTAGAGGAAGGAGGGTCGACAGCGCAATGGGTTAATGCACCTACTGCAGCCTCCTATGTGTAGCCTGCTGGCGACACAGTCAGTTGCTAGTGAGATGCTGATACAGGTTTGCTTGCTATGCAGGGGGCGGTGGTCACTTCACAGCACCTCGAGAAGGTGTCCTGTTTGAGTCCCAGTGCAATTAGTGTATCAATCATGACCCGTAGATTACACCTTTTCCCCTTGTTTTTTTCCAGTCAGTTGGGGCCAGAAAGATAAGCTTTTGTATGGGTGTTACTAAAGCCAGAGTGCACAAAACAAAGGCACAACTGTTAGTGGGAATGCATACATTGAAGGGGCATTTGCTGTTGGCTGATCGCGCAGGGCAATGCATACCCATTTTCAATAAAAAAACATTTTAAAAAAATCCCGTGGAGATATTGGACATTGGATTAGAACTCAGGTCACCAGCATCCCAAGACCAAGCACTTACCAGTTGAGCCACTGGAGGCTGTGCTTCTAAAAGTCGCTTTTGGGCGTATATATCTTTCTCCAGCATGCCCCTGTGAGCATTCCAGTGTGCATTGTGAAACATGTTCACTGAAGCCAAGGAGGATAGAACATCTGGCCCCCCGCTCCATGAAATACCAGCTAACTGCAGTGGCCTAGAGGTTAAGTGCTTGTGTTACAGTGCTGGCGGTCTGGGTTTGAGTCCTGCTTTCGACACATAAATGGTGCAATCTCCTTGTACAGTTGCGGTATCCGTGCTCCTTCTAATAGGTTCAGTGGTTATGTAATGAGTTCCCTGGTAAAGGGAGGGTGGAAAAAAGCAGAGAGGTGGGACTGTGGAGGGGACTAAATAAAGGGAGGAGGCGGGCAGGCTAAAGAGGGAGTTAGGGCTGGATGAATGGGTCTCTGTGAAGAGGAGGAGGTGCTGGTTGAGTGGGGATAGGTCGAGAGGGGCAGGGGGATGTAGGATAAAGTGGGGCAGGGAATAAGTCGGCTCTGGGGATGGTGCCATGGGGGAAGAAGGCCCTGAGTTGTTGTGTAAAAGAGAGTCCTAATGTGGGGAGGAGGGAAAAAGGGTGCCCAGTGGAGGGTGAAATGGACATTTTTGTTTCATCCAGCCCTACCTCCCCCTTTAGCCTGCCCCACCTCCTCTCCTCCACAGTCCTGCCTCTCTGCTTTCTTCCTTCCACCTTCACTTTACCAGGGCACCTATGCCATGCCCTTCTAGACCTACCCCCACTCACCTAGCCCCTCCTCCTCTCCACAGACACCCATTCATCCGGTCCTACCTCCCCCTTTAGGCTGCCCCACCTCTGCCTCCTTTACCCTGCACTTCCTCACTTCCACATTCCTGCCTCTCTGTGACCCTCCCTTTACCAGGGAACTCTTTTGATAACCACTGAACCTTTTAGAAGGAGTGGGGGTAAGGCAACTATACAAGGCGATTACCCAACTATTCCAATTATGTGCTGAAAGCAGGACACGGACCCAGGCCCTCAGTGCTGTAACACAAGCACTTAACCTCTAGGCCACTGCAGTTAGCTGGTATTTGCTGGAGCGGGGGGCCAGATGTTCTATCCTCGTTGGCTTCAGTGAGCATGTTTCACAATGGGAATGGGTATGCCCACAGGGGCATGCAGAAGAAAGATGTATAAGCCCAAAAGCTACTTTTAGAAGCACAGCCACCAGTGGCTCGAGTGGTAAGTGTTTGGTCTTGGAATGCTGGAGACCTGAGTTCTAATCCAATGTCCGGATCTCCTGTTCATATATATATTTTTTTAAATGTTTTTTTATTGAAAATGGGTATGCATTGCCCTGTGCGATCAGCCAACAGCTAATTCCCCTTCATTACAGGCATTCCTACTAACACTTGTGCCTTTGTTTTCTGCACTCTGGCCTTGGTAACACACCCATACAAAAGCTTGTCTCTCTGGCCTCAACTGACTGGAAAAAACGAGGGGAAAAAGTGTAATCTACTGGTCGTGTTTTGGAATATAATTGCACTGGGACTCAAACAGGACACCTTCTCGAGGTGCTGTGAGGTGACCACAAGCCCCTGCATAGCAAGCAAACCGGTATCAGCATCTCCCCAGCAACTGAATGTGTCTCCTGCAGGCTACACATAGGAGGCTGCAGTAGGTACATTAACCCATTGGGCTGTCAATGTTCTTTTCTCTGAGATCAGGAAACTGAATTTCTATGTTGCCTTCATTTGGCACATTAGATCTATCTTTCACCCCAATTCAGAGGCTGTTTTGTTTCAGGCAGAGATGATAATCATTGGGAGGTGTGAGCCACTAATAGCTAAGCAGATCAGTTAAAGCTTTGACTTTGTCATTGGGATATATTGATATGCGCAGGGCAGTCATCTGTCGACTGCTACTGTATACTTTCTTATTGCTGCTTGTTCATGATTATTAAATGTAAACACTCTGCTCTAAAAAGTGAAATATTTGAAAGACGCTTGCTGTAGCGAGCCTTTCCCACTCTTTGCCCTGGGGGCGCTTTGCAACTCAACAACCCAATCACCCCTTCAGCCCTTCTTACTCGTCTCACAGCACCTCCCAAAAGTGAGGAATGCATCTTTTGTTGGTAGATTTCCTTCATGAGGCTTGGCTTGGCCTGCATTCCTTTTCAAAGGGCCATATAAGAGAGCAAAAAAGGCATCATAGAGTGGCAAGTACGTGGAAGGCGAGGGGTCAGGGAGGTTGGCATTAAAAGACACAGGGCACAGGGCCTGGCAGAGAGTTAGAAGTTAGGGAACCCAACAATGAGCGTGGGACAAGGAAAGATGTCTCAGGCATGCAGCTCTCTGAGTCTTCCCCACTGTGCCTGCAGAAAGAGACGTCCTATTCCTAGCTCTCTCCTGAAAGGATACATTTGCCTGGAGAGCCCAGAACTAATGTCACTTAGAGAGAGGGTAAACAGAGGGCAGCTGAGCAGGCACACCCCTTCATTTTAATATGCTCCACGGTGGCTTCTGGGAGGAAAAAGGCATCATTATTCCAGCAAGATCATCTTTACCTAGGCCACCGTCACTAAGGTTTACAAAGCAGGCTGTGACACTTTCTGGGGCCAGGTGGCCAGGTCGATGTGGAAGAGCACAGATGCTAACCCTAAGCTGTGTGGGTGGCTGCACCAGAGGGGCTGCATAGGACATAGGGCTGTGCCCGTAAGGGCTGTGGTCGCGTTTGGGAGCGTTAGGGACGCGTGGAGGACGCAGGGCGCAGACCTCTGCCCGTTTCCCTCCAGGTTTAGGCCCTGGTGTTCAGCTGTGGAGCCAGCCACTCCAAAATTGAGGAAGTTGAAGGCAGAAAGCAGCCCTCTCACCCCCAGGGCAAGAATGGGACAGGCTTGCTACATCAAGAGTCTTTCAAATCTTTCACTTTTTAGAGCAGAGTGTTTACATTTAAAAATCATGAACAAGCAGCAATAACAAAGCATACAGTAGGAGGGGACAGAAGACTGCCCTGCGCATATCAATACACCCCAATGATAAAGTCAAAGATTTAACTGACCTGTTTAGCTATTAGTGGCTCACACTTGACAATGATTATCATCTCCCTGTGAAACAAAACATCCTCTGAATTGGGGTGAAAGATAGATCTAATGTGCCAAAGGAAGGCAACATGGAAATTCAGTTTCCTGCTCTTAGAGGAAGGAGGGTCGACAGCCCAATGGGTTAATGCACCTACTGCAGCCTCCTATGTGTAGCCTGCTGGCGACACAGTCAGTTGCTAGTGAGATGCTGATACAGGTTTGCTTGCTATGCAGGGGGCGGTGGTCACTTCACAGCACCTCGAGAAGGTGTCCTGTTTGAGTCCCAGTGCAATTAGTGTATCAATCATGACCCGTAGATTACACCTTTTCCCCCCGTTTTTTTCCAGTCAGTTGGGGCCAGAAAGATAAGCTTTTGTATGGGTGTTACTGAAGCCAGAGTGCACAAAACAAAGGCACAACTGTTAGTGGGAATGCATACATTGAAGGGGAATTTGCTGTTGGCTGATCGCGCAGGGCAATGCATACCCATTTTCAATAAAAAAACATTTAAAAAAAATCCCGTGGAGATACTGGACGTTCGCCAGCATCCCAAGACCAAGCACTTACCAGTTGAGCCACTGGAGGCTGTGCTTCTAAAAGTCGCTTTTGGGCGTATATATCTTTCTCCAGCATGCCCCTGTGAGCATTCCAGTTTGCATTGTGAAACATGTTCACTGAAGCCAAGGAGGATAGAACATCTGGCCCCCCGCTCCATGAAATACCAGCTAACTGCAGTGGCCTAGAGGTTAAGTGCTTGCGTTACAGTGCTGGGGGCCTGGGTTTGAGTCCTGCTTTCGACACATAAATGGTGCAATCTCCTTGTACAGTTGCGGTATCCGTGCTCCTTCTAATAGGTTCAGTGGTTATGTAATGAGTTCCCTGGTAAAGGGAGGGTGGAAAAAAGCAGAGAGGTGGGACTGTGGAGGGGAGGAAATACAGGAGGAGGCGGGGCAGGCTAAAGAGGGAGTTAGGGCTGGATGAATGGGTCTCTGTGGAGAGGAGGAGGTGCTGGTTGAGTGGGGATAGGTCGAGAGGGGCAGGGGGATGTAGAATAAAGTGGGGCAGGGAATAAGTCGGCTCTGGGGATGGTGCCATGGGGGAAGAAGGCCCTGAGTTGTTGTGGACGGTGGGTTGTGTAAAAGAGGGTCCTATTGTGGGGAGGAGGGAAAAAGGGTGCCCAGTGGAGGGTGAAATGGACATTTTTGTTTCATCCAGCCCTACCTCCCCCTTTAGCCTGCCCCACCTCCTCTCCTCCACAGTCCTGCCTCTCTGCTTTCTTCCTTCCACCTTCATTTTACCAGGGCACCTATGCCATGCCCCTCTAGACCTACCCCCACTCACCTAGCCCCTCCTCCTCTCCACAGATACCCATTCATCCGGTCCTGCCTCCCCCTTTAGGCTGCCCCACCTCTGCCTCCTTTACCCTGCACTTCCTCACTTCCACATTCCTGCCTCTCTGTGACCCTCCCTTTACCAGGGAACTCTTTTGATAACCACTGAACCTTTTAGAAGGAGTGGGGGTAAGGCAACTATACAAGGCGATTACCCAACTATTCCAATTATGTGCTGAAAGCACGACACGGACCCAGGCCCTCAGTGCTGTAACACAAGCACTTAACCTCTAGGCCACTGCAGTTAGCTGGTATTTGCTGGAGCGGGGGGCCAGATGTTCTATCCTCGTTGGCTTCAGTGAGCATGTTTCACAATGGGAATGGGTATGCCCACAGGGGCATGCAGAAGAAAGATGTATAAGCCCAAAAGCTACTTTTAGAAGCACAGCCACCAGTGGCTCGAGTGGTAAGTGTTTGGTCTTGGAATGCTGGAGACCTGAGTTCTAATCCAATGTCCGGATCTCCTGTTCATATATATATTTTTTTAAATGTTTTTTTATTGAAAATGGGTATGCATTGCCCTGTGCGATCAGCCAACAGCTAATTCCCCTTCATTACATCATTCCTACTAACACTTGTGCCTTTGTTTTCTGCACTCTGGCCTTGGTAACACACCCATACAAAAGCTTGTCTCTCTGGCCTCAACTGACTGGAAAAAACGAGGGGAATAAGTGTAATCTACTGGTCGTGTTTTGGAAGATAATTGCACTGGGACTCAAACAGGACACCTTCTCGAGGTGCTGTGAGGTGACCACAAGCCCCTGCATAGCAAGCAAACCGGTATCAGCATCTCCCCAGCAACTGAATGTGTCTCCTGCAGGCTACACATAGGAGGCTGCAGTAGGTACATTAACCCATTGGGCTGTCAATGCTCTTTTCTCTGAGATCAGGAAACTGAATTTCTATGTTGCCTTCATTTGGCACATTAGATCTATCTTTCACCCCAATTCAGAGGCTGTTTTGTTTCACGCAGAGATGATAATCATTGGGAGGTGTGAGCCACTAATAGCTAAGCAGATCAGTTAAAGCTTTGACTTTGTCATTGGGATATATTGATATGCGCAGGGCAGTCATCTGTCGACTGCTACTGTATACTTTCTTATTGCTGCTTGTTCATGATTATTAAATGTAAACACTCTGCTCTAAAAAGTGAAATATTTGAAAGACGCTTGCTGTAGCGAGCCTTTCCCACTCTTTGCCCTGGGGGCGCTTTGCAACTCAACAACCCAATCACCCCTTCAGCCCTTCTTACTCGTCTCACAGCACCTCCCAAAAGTGAGGAATGCATCTTTTGTTGGTAGATTTCCTTCATGAGGCTTGGCTTGGCCTGCATTCCTTTTCAAAGGGCCATATAAGAGAGCAAAAAAGGCATCATAGAGTGGCAAGTAGGTGGAAGGCGAGGGGTCAGGGAGGTTGGCAGTAAAAGACACAGGGCACAGGGCCTGGCAGAGAGTTAGAAGTTAGGGAACCCAACAATGAGCGTGGGACAAGGAAAGATGTCTCAGGCATGCAGCTCTCTGAGTCTTCCCCACTGTGCCTGCAGAAAGAGACGTCCTATTCCTAGCTCTCTCCTGAAAGGATACATTTGCCTGGAGAGCCCAGAACTAATGTCACTTAGAGAGAGGGTAAACAGAGGGCAGCTGAGCAGGCACACCCCTTCATTTTAATATGCTCCACGGTGGCTTCTGGGAGGAAAAAGGCATCATTATTCCAGCAAGATCATCTTCACCTAGGCCACCGTCACTAAGGTTTACAAAGCAGGCTGTGACACTTTCTGGGGCCAGGTGGCCAGGTCGATGTGGAAGGGCACAGATGCTAACCCTAAGCTGTGTGGGTGGCTGCACCAGAGGGGCTGCATAGGACATAGGGCTGTGCCCGTAAGGGCTGTGGTCGCGTTTGGGAGCGTTAGGGACGCGTGGAGGACGCAGGGCGCAGACCTCTGCCCGTTTCCCTCCAGGTTTAGGCCCTGGTGTTCAGCTGTGGAGCCAGCCACTCCAAAATTGAGGAAGTTGAAGGCAGAAAGCAGCCCTCTCACCCCCAGGGCAAAGAATGGGACAGGCTCGCTACATCAAGAGTCTTTCAAATCTTTCACTTTTTAGAGCAGAGTGTTTACATTTAAAAATCATGAACAAGCAGCAATAACAAAGCATACAGTAGCAGGGGACAGAAGACTGCCCTGCGCATATGAATACACCCCAATGATAAAGTCAAAGATTTAACTGACCTGTTTAGCTATTAGTGGCTCACACTTGGCAATGATTATCATCTCCCTGTGAAACAAAACATCCTCTGAATTGGGGTGAAAGATAGATCTAATGTGCCAAAGGAAGGCAACATGGAAATTCAGTTTCCTGCTCTTAGAGGAAGGAGGGTCGACAGCGCAATGGGTTAATGCACCTACTGCAGCCTCCTATGTGTAGCCTGCTGGCGACACAGTCAGTTGCTAGTGTGATGCTGATACAGGTTTGCTTGCTATGCAGGGGGCGGTGGTCACTTGACAGCACCTCGAGAAGGTGTCCTGTTTGAGTCCCAGTGCAATTAGTGTATCAATCATGACCCGTAGATTACACCTTTTCCCCTTGTTTTTTTTCCAGTCAGTTGGGGCCAGAAAGATAAGCTTTTGTATGGGTGTTACCAAAGCCAGAGTGCACAAAACAAAGGCACAACTGTTAGTGGGAATGCATACATTGAAGGGGCATTTGCTGTTGGCTGATCGCGCAGGGCAATGCATACCCATTTTCAATAAAAAAACATTTTAAAAAAATCCCATGGAGATACTGGACATTGGATTAGAACTCAGGTCGCCAGCATCCCAAGACCAAGCACTTACCAGTTGAGCCACTGGAGGCTGTGCTTCTAAAAGTGGCTTTTGGGCGTATATATCTTTCTCCAGCATGCCCCTGTGAGCATTCCAGTTTGCATTGTGAAACATGTTCACTGAAACCAAGGAGGATAGAACATCTGGCCCCCCGCTCCATGAAATACCAGCTAACTGCAGTGGCCTAGAGGTTAAGTGCTTGCGTTACAGTGCTGGGGGCCTGGGTTTGAGTCCTGCTTTCAACACATAAATGGTGCAATCTCCTTGTACAGTTGCGGTATCCGTGCTCCTTCTAATAGGTTCAGTGGTTATGTAATGAGTTCCCTGGTAAAGGGAGGGTGGAAAAAAGCAGAGAGGTGGGACTGTGGAGGGGAGGAAATACAGGAGGAGGCGGGGCAGGCTAAAGAGGGAGTTAGGGCTGGATGAATGGGTCTCTGTGGAGAGGAGGAGGTGCTGGTTGAGTGGGGATAGGTCGAGAGGGGCAGGGGGATGTAGGATAAAGTGGGGCAGGGAATAAGTCGGCTCTGGGGATGGTGCCATGGGGGAAGAAGGCCCTGAGTTGTTGTGGACGGTGGGTTGTGTAAAAGAGGGTCCTATTGTGGGGAGGAGGGAAAAAGGGTGCCCAGTGGAGGGTGAAATGGACATTTTTGTTTCATCCAGCCCTACCTCCCCCTTTAGCCTGCCCCACCTCCTCTCCTCCACAGTCCTGCCTCTCTGCTTTCTTCCTTCCACCTTCACTTTACCAGGGCACCTATGCCATGCCCCTCTAGACCTACCCCCACTCACCTAGCCCCTCCTCCTCTCCACAGATACCCATTCATCCGGTCCTACCTCCCCCTTTAGGCTGCCCCACCTCTGCCTCCTTTACCCTGCACTTCCTCACTTCCACATTCCTGCCTCTCTGTGACCCTCCCTTTACCAGGGAACTCTTTTGATAACCACTGAACCTTTTAGAAGGAGTGGGGGTAAGGCAACTATACAAGGCGATTACCCAACTATTCCAATTATGTGCTGAAAGCAGGACACGGACCCAGGCCCTCAGTGCTGTAACACAAGCACTTAACCTCTAGGCCACTGCAGTTAGCTGGTATTTGCTGGAGCGGGGGGCCAGATGTTCTATCCTCGTTGGCTTCAGTGAGCATGTTTCACAATGGGAATGGGTATGCCCACAGGGGCATGCAGAAGAAAGATGTATAAGCTCAAAAGCTACTTTTAGAAGCACAGCCACCAGTGGCTCGAGTGGTAAGTGTTTGGTCTTGGAATGCTGGAGACCTGAGTTCTAATCCAATGTCCGGATCTCCTGTTCATATATATATTTTTTTAAATGTTTTTTTATTGAAAATGGGTATGCATTGCCCTGTGCGATCAACCAACAGCTAATTCCCCTTCATTACATCATTCCTACTAACACTTGTGCCTTTGTTTTCTGCACTCTGGCCTTGGTAACACACCCATACAAAAGCTTGTCTCTCTGGCCTCAACTGACTGGAAAAAACGAGGGGAAAAAGTGTAATCTACTGGTCGTGTTTTGGAAGATAATTGCACTGGGACTCAAACAGGACACCTTCTCGAGGTGCTGTGAGGTGACCACAAGCCCCTGCATAGCAAGCAAACCGGTATCAGCATCTCCCCAGCAACTGAATGTGTCTCCTGCAGGCTACACATAGGAGGCTGCAGTAGGTACATTAACCCATTGGGCTGTCAATGCTCTTTTCTCTGAGATCAGGAAACTGAATTTCTATGTTGCCTTCATTTGGCACATTAGATCTATCTTTCACCCCAATTCAGAGGCTGTTTTGTTTCACGCAGAGATGATAATCATTGGGAGGTGTGAGCCACTAATAGCTAAGCAGATCAGTTAAAGCTTTGACTTTGTCATTGGGATATATTGATATGCGCAGGGCAGTCATCTGTCGACTGCTACTGTATACTTTCTTATTGCTGCTTGTTCATGATTATTAAATGTAAACACTCTGCTCTAAAAAGTGAAATATTTGAAAGACGCTTGCTGTAGCGAGCCTTTCCCACTCTTTGCCCTGGGGGCGCTTTGCAACTCAACAACCCAATCACCCCTTCAGCCCTTCTTACTCGTCTCACAGCACCTCCCAAAAGTGAGGAATGCATCTTTTGTTGGTAGATTTCCTTCATGAGGCTTGGCTTGGCCTGCATTCCTTTTCAAAGGGCCATATATGAGAGCAAAAAAGGCATCATAGAGTGGCAAGTAGGTGGAAGGCGAGGGGTCAGGGAGGTTGGCAGTAAAAGACACAGGGCACAGGGCCTGGCAGAGAGTTAGAAGTTAGGGAACCCAACAATGAGCGTGGGACAAGGAAAGATGTCTCAGGCATGCAGCTCTCTGAGTCTTCCCCACTGTGCCTGCAGAAAGAGACGTCCTATTCCTAGCTCTCTCCTGAAAGGATACATTTGCCTGGAGAGCCCAGAACTAATGTCACTTAGAGAGAGGGTAAACAGAGGGCAGCTGAGCAGGCACACCCCTTCATTTTAATATGCTCCACGGTGGCTTCTGGGAGGAAAAAGGCATCATTATTCCAGCAAGATCATCTTCACCTAGGCCGCCGTCACTAAGGTTTACAAAGCAGGCTGTGACACTTTCTGGGGCCAGGTGGCCAGGTCGATGTGGAAGAGCACAGATGCTAACCCTAAGCTGTGTGGGTGGCTGCACCAGAGGGGCTGCATAGGACATAGGGCTGTGCCCGTAAGGGCTGTGGTCGCGTTTGGGAGCGTTAGGGACGCGTGGAGGACGCAGGGCGCAGACCTCTGCCCGTTTCCCTCCAGGTTTAGGCCCTGGTGTTCAGCTGTGGAGCCAGCCACTCCAAAATTGAGGAAGTTGAAGGCAGAAAGCAGCCCTCTCACCCCCAGGGCGAAGAATGGGACAGGCTCGCTACATCAAGAGTCTTTCAAATCTTTCACTTTTTAGAGCAGAGTGTTTACATTTAAAAATCATGAACAAGCAGCAATAACAAAGCATACAGTAGCAGGGGACAGAAGACTGCCCTGCGCATATGAATACACCCCAATGATAAAGTCAAAGATTTAACTGACCTGTTTAGCTATTAGTGGCTCACACTTGGCAATGATTATCATCTCCCTGTGAAACAAAACATCCTCTGAATTGGGGTGAAAGATAGATCTAATGTGCCAAAGGAAGGCAACATGGAAATTCAGTTTCCTGCTCTTAGAGGAAGGAGGGTCGACAGCGCAATGGGTTAATGCACCTACTGCAGCCTCCTATGTGTAGCCTGCTGGCGACACAGTCAGTTGCTAGTGTGATGCTGATACAGGTTTGCTTGCTATGCAGGGGGCGGTGGTCACTTCACAGCACCTCGAGAAGGTGTCCTGTTTGAGTCCCAGTGCAATTAGTGTATCAATCATGACCCGTAGATTACACCTTTTCCCCTTGTTTTTTTTCCAGTCAGTTGGGGCCAGAAAGATAAGCTTTTGTATGGGTGTTACCAAAGCCAGAGTGCACAAAACAAAGGCACAACTGTTAGTGGGAATGCATACATTGAAGGGGCATTTGCTGTTGGCTGATCGCGCAGGGCAATGCATACCCATTTTCAATAAAAAAACATTTAAAAAAAATCCTGTGGAGATACTGGACATTGGATTAGAACTCAGGTCACCAGCATCCCAAGACCAAGCACTTACCAGTTGAGCCACTGGAGGCTGTGCTTCTAAAAGTGGCTTTTGGGCGTATATATCTTTCTCCAGCATGCCCCTGTGAGCATTCCAGTTTGCATTGTGAAACATGTTCACTGAAGCCAAGGAGGATAGAACATCTGGCCCCCCGCTCCATGAAATACCAGCTAACTGCAGTGGCCTAGAGGTTAAGTGCTTGCGTTACAGTGCTGGGGGCCTGGGTTTGAGTCCTGCTTTCGACACATAAATGGTGCAATCTCCTTGTACAGTTGCGTTATCCGTGCTCCTTCTAATAGGTTCAGTGGTTATGTAATGAGTTCCCTGGTAAAGGGAGGGTGGAAAAAAGCAGAGAGGTGGGACTGTGGAGGGGAGGAAATACAGGAGGAGGCGGGGCAGGCTAAAGAGGGAGTTAGGGCTGGATGAATGGGTCTCTGTGGAGAGGACGAGGTGCTGGTTGAGTGGGGATAGGTCGAGAGGGGCAGGGGGATGTAGGATAAAGTGGGGCAGGGAATAAGTCGGCTCTGGGGATGGTGCCATGGGGGAAGAAGGCCCTGAGTTGTTGTGGACGGTGGGTTGTGTAAAAGAGGGTCCTATTGTGGGGAGGAGGGAAAAAGGGTGCCCAGTGGAGGGTGAAATGGACATTTTTGTTTCATCCAGCCCTACCTCCCCCTTTAGCCTGCCCCACCTCCTCTCCTCCACAGTCCTGCCTCTCTGCTTTCTTCCTTCCACCTTCACTTTACCAGGGCACCTATGCCATGCCCCTCTAGACCTACCCCCACTCACCTAGCCCCTCCTCCTCTCCACAGATACCCATTCATCCGGTCCTACCTCCCCCTTTAGGCTGCCCCACCTCTGCCTCCTTTACCCTGCACTTCCTCACTTCCACATTCCTGCCTCTCTGTGACCCTCCCTTTACCAGGGAACTCTTTTGATAACCACTGAACCTTTTAGAAGGAGTGGGGGTAAGGCAACTATACAAGGCGATTACCCAACTATTCCAATTATGTGCTGAAAGCAGGACACGGACCCAGGCCCTCAGTGCTGTAACACAAGCACTTAACCTCTAGGCCACTGCAGTTAGCTGGTATTTGCTGGAGCGGGGGCCAGATGTTCTATCCTCGTTGGCTTCAGTGAGCATGTTTCACAATGGGAATAAGTATGCCCACAGGGGCATGTAGAAGAAAGATGTATAAGCCCAAAAGCTACTTTTAGAAGCACAGCCACCAGTGGCTCGAGTGGTAAGTGTTTGGTCTTGGAATGCTGGAGACCTGAGTTCTAATCCAATGTCCGGATCTCCTGTTCATATATATATTTTTTTAAATGTTTTTTTATTGAAAATGGGTATGCATTGCCCTGTGCGATCAGCCAACAGCTAATTCCCCTTCATTACATCATTCCTACTAACACTTGTGCCTTTGTTTTCTGCACTCTGGCCTTGGTAACACACCCATACAAAAGCTTGTCTCTCTGGCCTCAACTGACTGGAAAAAACGAGGGGAAAAAGTGTAATCTACTGGTCGTGTTTTGGAAGATAATTGCACTGGGACTCAAACAGGACACCTTCTCGAGGTGCTGTGAGGTGACCACAAGCCCCTGCATAGCAAGCAAACCGGTATCAGCATCTCCCCAGCAACTGAATGTGTCTCCTGCAGGCTACACATAGGAGGCTGCAGTAGGTACATTAACCCATTGGGCTGTCAATGCTCTTTTCTCTGAGATCAGGAAACTGAATTTCTATGTTGCCTTCATTTGGCACATTAGATCTATCTTTCACCCCAATTCAGAGGCTGTTTTGTTTCACGCAGAGATGATAATCATTGGGAGGTGTGAGCCACTAATAGCTAAGCAGATCAGTTAAAGCTTTGACTTTGTCATTGGGATATATTGATATGCGCAGGGCAGTCATCTGTCGACTGCTACTGTATACTTTCTTATTGCTGCTTGTTCATGATTATTAAATGTAAACACTCTGCTCTAAAAAGTGAAATATTTGAAAGACGCTTGCTGTAGCGAGCCTTTCCCACTCTTTGCCCTGGGGGCGCTTTGCAACTCAACAACCCAATCACCCCTTCAGCCCTTCTTACTCGTCTCACAGCACCTCCCAAAAGTGAGGAATGCATCTTTTGTTGGTAGATTTCCTTCATGAGGCTTGGCTTGGCCTGCATTCCTTTTCAAAGGGCCATATAAGAGAGCAAAAAAGGCATCATAGAGTGGCAAGTAGGTGGAAGGCGAGGGGTCAGGGAGGTTGGCAGTAAAAGACACAGGGCACAGGGCCTGGCAGAGAGTTAGAAGTTAGGGAACCCAACAATGAGCGTGGGACAAGGAAAGATGTCTCAGGCATGCAGCTCTCTGAGTCTTCCCCACTGTGCCTGCAGAAAGAGACGTCCTATTCCTAGCTCTCTCCTGAAAGGATACATTTGCCTGGAGAGCCCAGAACTAATGTCACTTAGAGAGAGGGTAAACAGAGGGCAACTGAGCAGGCACACCCCTTCATTTTAATATGCTCCACGGTGGCTTCTGGGAGGAAAAAGGCATCATTATTCCAGCAAGATCATCTTCACCTAGGCCACCGTCACTAAGGTTTACAAAGCAGGCTGTGACACTTTCTGGGGCCAGGTGGCCAGGTCGATGTGGAAGAGCACAGATGCTAACCCTAAGCTGTGTGGGTGGCTGCACCAGAGGGGCTGCATAGGACATAGGGCTGTGCCCGTAAGGGCTGTGGTCGCGTTTGGGAGCGTTAGGGACGCGTGGAGGACGCAGGGCGCAGACCTCTGCCCGTTTCCCTCCAGGTTTAGGCCCTGGTGTTCAGCTGTGGAGCCAGCCACTCCAAAATTGAGGAAGTTGAAGGCAGAAAGCAGCCCTCTCACCCCCAGGGCGAAGAATGGGACAGGCTCGCTACGTCAAGAGTCTTTCAAATCTTTCACTTTTTAGAGCAGAGTGTTTACATTTAAAAATCATGAACAAGCAGCAATAACAAAGCATACAGTAGCAGGGGACAGAAGACTGCCCTGCGCATATGAATACACCCCAATGATAAAGTCAAAGATTTAACTGACCTGTTTAGCTATTAGTGGCTCACACTTGGCAATGATTATCATCTCCCTGTGAAACAAAACATCCTCTGAATTGGGGTGAAAGATAGATCTAATGTGCCAAAGGAAGGCAACATGGAAATTAAGTTTCCTGCTCTTAGAGGAAGGAGGGTCGACAGCGCAATGGGTTAATGCACCTACTGCAGCCTCCTATGTGTAGCCTGCTGGCGACACAGTCAGTTGCTAGTGTGATGCTGATACAGGTTTGCTTGCTATGCAGGGGGCGGTGGTCACTTCACAGCACCTCGAGAAGGTGTCCTGTTTGAGTCCCAGTGCAATTAGTGTATCAATCATGACCCGTAGATTACACCTTTTCCCCTTGTTTTTTTTCCAGTCAGTTGGGGCCAGAAAGATAAGCTTTTGTATGGGTGTTACCAAAGCCAGAGTGCACAAAACAAAGGCACAACTGTTAGTGGGAATGCATACATTGAAGGGGCATTTGCTGTTGGCTGATTGCGCAGGGCAATGCATACCCATTTTCAATAAAAAAACATTTAAAAAAAATCCCGTGGAGATACTGGACATTGGATTAGAACTCAGGTGCCCAGCATCCCAAGACCAAGCACTTACCAGTTGAGCCACTGGAGGCTGTGCTTCTAAAAGTGGCTTTTGGGCGTATATATCTTTCTCCAGCATGCCCCTGTGAGCATTCCAGTTTGCATTGTGAAACATGTTCACTGAAGCCAAGGAGGATAGAACATCTGGCCCCCCGCTCCATGAAATACCAGCTAACTGCAGTGGCCTAGAGGTTAAGTGCTTGCGTTACAGTGCTGGGGGCCTGGGTTTGAGTCCTGCTTTCAACACATAAATGGTGCAATCTCCTTGTACAGTTGCGGTATCCGTGCTCCTTCTAATAGGTTCAGTGGTTATGTAATGAGTTCCCTGGTAAAGGGAGGGTGGAAAAAAGCAGAGAGGTGGGACTGTGGAGGGGAGGAAATACAGGAGGAGGCGGGGCAGGCTAAAGAGGGAGTTAGGGCTGGATGAATGGGTCTCTGTGGAGAGGAGGAGGTGCTGGTTGAGTGGGGATAGGTCGAGAGGGGCAGGGGGATGTAGAATAAAGTGGGGCAGGGAATAAGTCGGCTCTGGGGATGGTGCCATGGGGGAAGAAGGCCCTGAGTTGTTGTGGACGGTGGGTTGTGTAAAAGAGGGTCCTATCGTGGGGAGGAGGGAAAAAGGGTGCCCAGTGGAGGGTGAAATGGACATTTTTGTTTCATCCAGCCCTACCTCCCCCTTTAGCCTGCCCCACCTCCTCTCCTCCACAGTCCTGCCTCTCTGCTTTCTTCCTTCCACCTTCATTTTACCAGGGCACCTATGCCATGCCCCTCTAGACCTACCCCCACTCACCTAGCCCCTCCTCCTCTCCACAGATACCCATTCATCCGGTCCTACCTCCCCCTTTAGGCTGCCCCACCTCTGCCTCCTTTACCCTGCACTTCCTCACTTCCATATTCCTGCCTCTCTGTGACCCTCCCTTTACCAGGGAACTCTTTTGATAACCACTGAACCTTTTAGAAGGAGTGGGGGTAAGGCAACTATACAAGGCGATTACCCAACTATTCCAATTATGTGCTGAAAGCAGGACACGGACCCAGGCCCTCAGTGCTGTAACACAAGCACTTAACCTCTAGGCCACTGCAGTTAGCTGGTATTTGCTGGAGCGGGGGGCCAGATGTTCTATCCTCGTTGGCTTCAGTGAGCATGTTTCACAATGGGAATGGGTATGCCCACAGGGGCATGCAGAAGAAAGATGTATAAGCTCAAAAGTTACTTTTAGAAGCACAGCCACCAGTGGCTCGAGTGGTAAGTGTTTGGTCTTGGAATGCTGGAGACCTGAGTTCTAATCCAATGTCCGGATCTCCTGTTCATATATATATTTTTTTAAATGTTTTTTTATTGAAAATGGGTATGCATTGCCCTGTGCGATCAACCAACAGCTAATTCCCCTTCATTACATCATTCCTACTAACACTTGTGCCTTTGTTTTCTGCACTCTGGCCTTGGTAACACACCCATACAAAAGCTTGTCTCTCTGGCCTCAACTGACTGGAAAAAACGAGGGGAAAAAGTGTAATCTACTGGTCGTGTTTTGGAAGATAATTGCACTGGGACTCAAACAGGACACCTTCTCGAGGTGCTGTGAGGTGACCACAAGCCCCTGCATAGCAAGCAAACCGGTATCAGCATCTCCCCAGCAACTGAATGTGTCTCCTGCAGGCTACACATAGGAGGCTGCAGTAGGTACATTAACCCATTGGGCTGTCAATGCTCTTTTCTCTGAGATCAGGAAACTGAATTTCTATGTTGCCTTCATTTGGCACATTAGATCTATCTTTCACCCCAATTCAGAGGCTGTTTTGTTTCACGCAGAGATGATAATCATTGGGAGGTGTGAGCCACTAATAGCTAAGCAGATCAGTTAAAGCTTTGACTTTGTCATTGGGATATATTGATATGCGCAGGGCAGTCATCTGTCGACTGCTACTGTATACTTTCTTATTGCTGCTTGTTCATGATTATTAAATGTAAACACTCTGCTCTAAAAAGTGAAATATTTGAAAGACGCTTGCTGTAGCGAGCCTTTCCCACTCTTTGCCCTGGGGGCGCTTTGCAACTCAACAACCCAATCACCCCTTCAGCCCTTCTTACTCGTCTCACAGCACCTCCCAAAAGTGAGGAATGCATCTTTTGTTGGTAGATTTCCTTCATGAGGCTTGGCTTGGCCTGCATTCCTTTTCAAAGGGCCATATAAGAGAGCAAAAAAGGCATCATAGAGTGGCAAGTAGGTGGAAGGCGAGGGGTCAGGGAGGTTGGCAGTAAAAGACACAGGGCACAGGGCCTGGCAGAGAGTTAGAAGTTAGGGAACCCAACAATGAGCGTGGGACAAGGAAAGATGTCTCAGGCATGCAGCTCTCTGAGTCTTCCCCACTGTGCCTGCAGAAAGAGACGTCCTATTCCTAGCTCTCTCCTGAAAGGATACATTTGCCTGGAGAGCCCAGAACTAATGTCACTTAGAGAGAGGGTAAACAGAGGGCAGCTGAGCAGGCACACCCCTTCATTTTAATATGCTCCACGGTGGCTTCTGGGAGGAAAAAGGCATCATTATTCCAGCAAGATCATCTTCACCTAGGCCACCGTCACTAAGGTTTACAAAGCAGGCTGTGACACTTTCTGGGGCCAGGTGGCCAGGTCGATGTGGAAGAGCACAGATGCTAACCCTAAGCTGTGTGGGTGGCTGCACCAGAGGGGCTGCATAGGACATAGGGCTGTGCCCGTAAGGGCTGTGGTCGCGTTTGGGAGCGTTAGGGACGCGTGGAGGACGCAGGGCGCAGACCTCTGCCCGTTTCCCTCCAGGTTTAGGCCCTGGTGTTCAGCTGTGGAGCCAGCCACTCCAAAATTGAGGAAGTTGAAGGCAGAAAGCAGCCCTCTCACCCCCAGGGCGAAGAATGGGACAGGCTCGCTACATCAAGAGTCTTTCAAATCTTTCACTTTTTAGAGCAGAGTGTTTACATTTAAAAATCATGAACAAGCAGCAATAACAAAGCATACAGTAGCAGGGGACAGAAGACTGCCCTGCGCATATGAATACACCCCAATGATAAAGTCAAAGATTTAACTGACCTGTTTAGCTATTAGTGGCTCACACTTGGCAATGATTATCATCTCCCTGTGAAACAAAACATCCTCTGAATTGGGGTGAAAGATAGATCTAATGTGCCAAAGGAAGGCAACATGGAAATTCAGTTTCCTGCTCTTAGAGGAAGGAGGGTCGACAGCGCAATGGGTTAATGCACCTACTGCAGCCTCCTATGTGTAGCCTGCTGGCGACACAGTCAGTTGCTAGTGTGATGCTGATACAGGTTTGCTTGCTATGCAGGGGGCGGTGGTCACTTCACAGCACCTCGAGAAGGTGTCCTGTTTGAGTCCCAGTGCAATTAGTGTATCAATCATGACCCGTAGATTACACCTTTTCCCCTTGTTTTTTTTCCAGTCAGTTGGGGCCAGAAAGATAAGCTTTTGTATGGGTGTTACCAAAGCCAGAGTGCACAAAACAAAGGCACAACTGTTAGTGGGAATGCATACATTGAAGGGGCATTTGCTGTTGGCTGATCGCGCAGGGCAATGCATACCCATTTTCAATAAAAAAACATTTTAAAAAAATCCTGTGGAGATACTGGACATTGGATTAGAACTCAGGTCACCAGCATCCCAAGACCAAGCACTTACCAGTTGAGCCACTGGAGGCTGTGCTTCTAAAAGTGGCTTTTGGGCGTATATATCTTTCTCCAGCATGCCCCTGTGAGCATTCCAGTTTGCATTGTGAAACATGTTCACTGAAGCCAAGGAGGATAGAACATCTGGCCCCCCGCTCCATGAAATACCAGCTAACTGCAGTGGCCTAGAGGTTAAGTGCTTGCGTTACAGTGCTGGGGGCCTGGGTTTGAGTCCTGCTTTCGACACATAAATGGTGCAATCTCCTTGTACAGTTGCGTTATCCGTGCTCCTTCTAATAGGTTCAGTGGTTATGTAATGAGTTCCCTGGTAAAGGGAGGGTGGAAAAAAGCAGAGAGGTGGGACTGTGGAGGGGAGGAAATACAGGAGGAGGCGGGGCAGGCTAAAGAGGGAGTTAGGGCTGGATGAATGGGTCTCTGTGGAGAGGACGAGGTGCTGGTTGAGTGGGGATAGGTCGAGAGGGGCAGGGGGATGTAGGATAAAGTGGGGCAGGGAATAAGTCGGCTCTGGGGATGGTGCCATGGGGGAAGAAGGCCCTGAGTTGTTGTGGACGGTGGGTTGTGTAAAAGAGGGTCCTATTGTGGGGAGGAGGGAAAAAGGGTGCCCAGTGGAGGGTGAAATGGACATTTTTGTTTCATCCAGCCCTACCTCCCCCTTTAGCCTGCCCCACCTCCTCTCCTCCACAGTCCTGCCTCTCTGCTTTCTTCCTTCCACCTTCACTTTACCAGGGCACCTATGCCATGCCCCTCTAGACCTACCCCCACTCACCTAGCCCCTCCTCCTCTCCACAGATACCCATTCATCCGGTCCTACCTCCCCCTTTAGGCTGCCCCACCTCTGCCTCCTTTACCCTGCACTTCCTCACTTCCACATTCCTGCCTCTCTGTGACCCTCCCTTTACCAGGGAACTCTTTTGATAACCACTGAACCTTTTAGAAGGAGTGGGGGTAAGGCAACTATACAAGGCGATTACCCAACTATTCCAATTATGTGCTGAAAGCAGGACACGGACCCAGGCCCTCAGTGCTGTAACACAAGCACTTAACCTCTAGGCCACTGCAGTTAGCTGGTATTTGCTGGAGCGGGGGCCAGATGTTCTATCCTCGTTGGCTTCAGTGAGCATGTTTCACAATGGGAATGGGTATGCCCACAGGGGCATGTAGAAGAAAGATGTATAAGCCCAAAAGCTACTTTTAGAAGCACAGCCACCAGTGGCTCGAGTGGTAAGTGTTTGGTCTTGGAATGCTGGAGACCTGAGTTCTAATCCAATGTCCGGATCTCCTGTTCATATATATATTTTTTTAAATGTTTTTTTATTGAAAATGGGTATGCATTGCCCTGTGCGATCAGCCAACAGCTAATTCCCCTTCATTACATCATTCCTACTAACACTTGTGCCTTTGTTTTCTGCACTCTGGCCTTGGTAACACACCCATACAAAAGCTTGTCTCTCTGGCCTCAACTGACTGGAAAAAACGAGGGGAAAAAGTGTAATCTACTGGTCGTGTTTTGGAAGATAATTGCACTGGGACTCAAACAGGACACCTTCTCGAGGTGCTGTGAGGTGACCACAAGCCCCTGCATAGCAAGCAAACCGGTATCAGCATCTCCCCAGCAACTGAATGTGTCTCCTGCAGGCTACACATAGGAGGCTGCAGTAGGTACATTAACCCATTGGGCTGTCAATGCTCTTTTCTCTGAGATCAGGAAACTGAATTTCTATGTTGCCTTCATTTGGCACATTAGATCTATCTTTCACCCCAATTCAGAGGCTGTTTTGTTTCACGCAGAGATGATAATCATTGGGAGGTGTGAGCCACTAATAGCTAAGCAGATCAGTTAAAGCTTTGACTTTGTCATTGGGATATATTGATATGCGCAGGGCAGTCATCTGTCGACTGCTACTGTATACTTTCTTATTGCTGCTTGTTCATGATTATTAAATGTAAACACTCTGCTCTAAAAAGTGAAATATTTGAAAGACGCTTGCTGTAGCGAGCCTTTCCCACTCTTTGCCCTGGGGGCGCTTTGCAACTCAACAACCCAATCACCCCTTCAGCCCTTCTTACTCGTCTCACAGCACCTCCCAAAAGTGAGGAATGCATCTTTTGTTGGTAGATTTCCTTCATGAGGCTTGGCTTGGCCTGCATTCCTTTTCAAAGGGCCATATAAGAGAGCAAAAAAGGCATCATAGAGTGGCAAGTAGGTGGAAGGCGAGGGGTCAGGGAGGTTGGCAGTAAAAGACACAGGGCACAGGGCCTGGCAGAGAGTTAGAAGTTAGGGAACCCAACAATGAGCGTGGGACAAGGAAAGATGTCTCAGGCATGCAGCTCTCTGAGTCTTCCCCACTGTGCCTGCAGAAAGAGACGTCCTATTCCTAGCTCTCTCCTGAAAGGATACATTTGCCTGGAGAGCCCAGAACTAATGTCACTTAGAGAGAGGGTAAACAGAGGGCAACTGAGCAGGCACACCCCTTCATTTTAATATGCTCCACGGTGGCTTCTGGGAGGAAAAAGGCATCATTATTCCAGCAAGATCATCTTCACCTAGGCCACCGTCACTAAGGTTTACAAAGCAGGCTGTGACACTTTCTGGGGCCAGGTGGCCAGGTCGATGTGGAAGAGCACAGATGCTAACCCTAAGCTGTGTGGGTGGCTGCACCAGAGGGGCTGCATAGGACATAGGGCTGTGCCCGTAAGGGCTGTGGTCGCGTTTGGGAGCGTTAGGGACGCGTGGAGGACGCAGGGCGCAGACCTCTGCCCGTTTCCCTCCAGGTTTAGGCCCTGGTGTTCAGCTGTGGAGCCAGCCACTCCAAAATTGAGGAAGTTGAAGGCAGAAAGCAGCCCTCTCACCCCCAGGGCGAAGAATGGGACAGGCTCGCTACGTCAAGAGTCTTTCAAATCTTTCACTTTTTAGAGCAGAGTGTTTACATTTAAAAATCATGAACAAGCAGCAATAACAAAGCATACAGTAGCAGGGGACAGAAGACTGCCCTGCGCATATGAATACACCCCAATGATAAAGTCAAAGATTTAACTGACCTGTTTAGCTATTAGTGGCTCACACTTGGCAATGATTATCATCTCCCTGTGAAACAAAACATCCTCTGAATTGGGGTGAAAGATAGATCTAATGTGCCAAAGGAAGGCAACATGGAAATTAAGTTTCCTGCTCTTAGAGGAAGGAGGGTCGACAGCGCAATGGGTTAATGCACCTACTGCAGCCTCCTATGTGTAGCCTGCTGGCGACACAGTCAGTTGCTAGTGTGATGCTGATACAGGTTTGCTTGCTATGCAGGGGGCGGTGGTCACTTCACAGCACCTCGAGAAGGTGTCCTGTTTGAGTCCCAGTGCAATTAGTGTATCAATCATGACCCGTAGATTACACCTTTTCCCCTTGTTTTTTTTCCAGTCAGTTGGGGCCAGAAAGATAAGCTTTTGTATGGGTGTTACCAAAGCCAGAGTGCACAAAACAAAGGCACAACTGTTAGTGGGAATGCATACATTGAAGGGGCATTTGCTGTTGGCTGATTGCGCAGGGCAATGCATACCCATTTTCAATAAAAAAACATTTAAAAAAAATCCCGTGGAGATACTGGACATTGGATTAGAACTCAGGTGCCCAGCATCCCAAGACCAAGCACTTACCAGTTGAGCCACTGGAGGCTGTGCTTCTAAAAGTGGCTTTTGGGCGTATATATCTTTCTCCAGCATGCCCCTGTGAGCATTCCAGTTTGCATTGTGAAACATGTTCACTGAAGCCAAGGAGGATAGAACATCTGGCCCCCCGCTCCATGAAATACCAGCTAACTGCAGTGGCCTAGAGGTTAAGTGCTTGCGTTACAGTGCTGGGGGCCTGGGTTTGAGTCCTGCTTTCAACACATAAATGGTGCAATCTCCTTGTACAGTTGCGGTATCCGTGCTCCTTCTAATAGGTTCAGTGGTTATGTAATGAGTTCCCTGGTAAAGGGAGGGTGGAAAAAAGCAGAGAGGTGGGACTGTGGAGGGGAGGAAATACAGGAGGAGGCAGGGCAGGCTAAAGAGGGAGTTAGGGCTGGATGAATGGGTCTCTGTGGAGAGGAGGAGGTGCTGGTTGAGTGGGGATAGGTCGAGAGGGGCAGGGGGATGTAGAATAAAGTGGGGCAGGGAATAAGTCGGCTCTGGGGATGGTGCCATGGGGGAAGAAGGCCCTGAGTTGTTGTGGACGGTGGGTTGTGTAAAAGAGGGTCCTATCGTGGGGAGGAGGGAAAAAGGGTGCCCAGTGGAGGGTGAAATGGACATTTTTGTTTCATCCAGCCCTACCTCCCCCTTTAGCCTGCCCCACCTCCTCTCCTCCACAGTCCTGCCTCTCTGCTTTCTTCCTTCCACCTTCATTTTACCAGGGCACCTATGCCATGCCCCTCTAGACCTACCCCCACTCACCTAGCCCCTCCTCCTCTCCACAGATACCCATTCATCCGGTCCTACCTCCCCCTTTAGGCTGCCCCACCTCTGCCTCCTTTACCCTGCACTTCCTCACTTCCATATTCCTGCCTCTCTGTGACCCTCCCTTTACCAGGGAACTCTTTTGATAACCACTGAACCTTTTAGAAGGAGTGGGGGTAAGGCAACTATACAAGGCGATTACCCAACTATTCCAATTATGTGCTGAAAGCAGGACACGGACCCAGGCCCTCAGTGCTGTAACACAAGCACTTAACCTCTAGGCCACTGCAGTTAGCTGGTATTTGCTGGAGCGGGGGGCCAGATGTTCTATCCTCGTTGGCTTCAGTGAGCATGTTTCACAATGGGAATGGGTATGCCCACAGGGGCATGCAGAAGAAAGATGTATAAGCTCAAAAGTTACTTTTAGAAGCACAGCCACCAGTGGCTCGAGTGGTAAGTGTTTGGTCTTGGAATGCTGGAGACCTGAGTTCTAATCCAATGTCCGGATCTCCTGTTCATATATATATTTTTTTAAATGTTTTTTTATTGAAAATGGGTATGCATTGCCCTGTGCGATCAACCAACAGCTAATTCCCCTTCATTACATCATTCCTACTAACACTTGTGCCTTTGTTTTCTGCACTCTGGCCTTGGTAACACACCCATACAAAAGCTTGTCTCTCTGGCCTCAACTGACTGGAAAAAACGAGGGGAAAAAGTGTAATCTACTGGTCGTGTTTTGGAAGATAATTGCACTGGGACTCAAACAGGACACCTTCTCGAGGTGCTGTGAGGTGACCACAAGCCCCTGCATAGCAAGCAAACCGGTATCAGCATCTCCCCAGCAACTGAATGTGTCTCCTGCAGGCTACACATAGGAGGCTGCAGTAGGTACATTAACCCATTGGGCTGTCAATGCTCTTTTCTCTGAGATCAGGAAACTGAATTTCTATGTTGCCTTCATTTGGCACATTAGATCTATCTTTCACCCCAATTCAGAGGCTGTTTTGTTTCACGCAGAGATGATAATCATTGGGAGGTGTGAGCCACTAATAGCTAAGCAGATCAGTTAAAGCTTTGACTTTGTCATTGGGATATATTGATATGCGCAGGGCAGTCATCTGTCGACTGCTACTGTATACTTTCTTATTGCTGCTTGTTCATGATTATTAAATGTAAACACTCTGCTCTAAAAAGTGAAATATTTGAAAGACGCTTGCTGTAGCGAGCCTTTCCCACTCTTTGCCCTGGGGGCGCTTTGCAACTCAACAACCCAATCACCCCTTCAGCCCTTCTTACTCGTCTCACAGCACCTCCCAAAAGTGAGGAATGCATCTTTTGTTGGTAGATTTCCTTCATGAGGCTTGGCTTGGCCTGCATTCCTTTTCAAAGGGCCATATAAGAGAGCAAAAAAGGCATCATAGAGTGGCAAGTAGGTGGAAGGCGAGGGGTCAGGGAGGTTGGCAGTAAAAGACACAGGGCACAGGGCCTGGCAGAGAGTTAGAAGTTAGGGAACCCAACAATGAGCGTGGGACAAGGAAAGATGTCTCAGGCATGCAGCTCTCTGAGTCTTCCCCACTGTGCCTGCAGAAAGAGACGTCCTATTCCTAGCTCTCTCCTGAAAGGATACATTTCCCTGGAGAGCCCAGAACTAATGTCACTTAGAGAGAGGGTAAACAGAGGGCAGCTGAGCAGGCACACCCCTTCATTTTAATATGCTCCACGGTGGCTTCTGGGAGGAAAAAGGCATCATTATTCCAGCAAGATCATCTTCACCTAGGCCACCGTCACTAAGGTTTACAAAGCAGGCTGTGACACTTTCTGGGGCCAGGTGGCCAGGTCGATGTGGAAGAGCACAGATGCTAACCCTAAGCTGTGTGGGTGGCTGCACCAGAGGGGCTGCATAGGACATAGGGCTGTGCCCGTAAGGGCTGTGGTCGCGTTTGGGAGCGTTAGGGACGCGTGGAGGACGCAGGGCGCAGACCTCTGCCCGTTTCCCTCCAGGTTTAGGCCCTGGTGTTCAGCTGTGGAGCCAGCCACTCCAAAATTGAGGAAGTTGAAGGCAGAAAGAAGCCCTCTCACCCCCAGGGCGAAGAATGGGACAGGCTCGCTACGTCAAGAGTCTTTCAAATCTTTCACTTTTTAGAGCAGAGTGTTTACATTTAAAAATCATGAACAAGCAGCAATAACAAAGCATACAGTAGCAGGGGACAGAAGACTGCCCTGCGCATATGAATACACCCCAATGATAAAGTCAAAGATTTAACTGACCTGTTTAGCTATTAGTGGCTCACATTTGGCAATGATTATCATCTCCCTGTGAAACAAAACATCCTCTGAATTGGGGTGAAAGATAGATCTAATGTGCCAAAGGAAGGCAACATGGAAATTAAGTTTCCTGCTCTTAGAGGAAGGAGGGTCGACAGCGCAATGGGTTAATGCACCTACTGCAGCCTCCTATGTGTAGCCTGCTGGCGACACAGTCAGTTGCTAGTGTGATGCTGATACAGGTTTGCTTGCTATGCAGGGGGCGGTGGTCACTTCACAGCACCTCGAGAAGGTGTCCTGTTTGAGTCCCAGTGCAATTAGTGTATCAATCATGACCCGTAGATTACACCTTTTCCCCTTGTTTTTTTTCCAGTCAGTTGGGGCCAGAAAGATAAGCTTTTGTATGGGTGTTACCAAAGCCAGAGTGCACAAAACAAAGGCACAACTGTTAGTGGGAATGCATACATTGAAGGGGCATTTGCTGTTGGCTGATTGCGCAGGGCAATGCATACCCATTTTCAATAAAAAAACATTTAAAAAAAATCCCGTGGAGATACTGGACATTGGATTAGAACTCAGGTGCCCAGCATCCCAAGACCAAGCACTTACCAGTTGAGCCACTGGAGGCTGTGCTTCTAAAAGTGGCTTTTGGGCGTATATATCTTTCTCCAGCATGCCCCTGTGAGCATTCCAGTTTGCATTGTGAAACATGTTCACTGAAGCCAAGGAGGATAGAACATCTGGCCCCCCGCTCCATGAAATACCAGCTAACTGCAGTGGCCTAGAGGTTAAGTGCTTGCGTTACAGTGCTGGGGGCCTGGGTTTGAGTCCTGCTTTCAACACATAAATGGTGCAATCTCCTTGTACAGTTGCGGTATCCGTGCTCCTTCTAATAGGTTCAGTGGTTATGTAATGAGTTCCCTGGTAAAGGGAGGGTGGAAAAAAGCAGAGAGGTGGGACTGTGGAGGGGAGGAAATACAGGAGGAGGCGGGGCAGGCTAAAGAGGGAGTTAGGGCTGGATGAATGGGTCTCTGTGGAGAGGAGGAGGTGCTGGTTGAGTGGGGATAGGTCGAGAGGGGCAGGGGGATGTAGAATAAAGTGGGGCAGGGAATAAGTCGGCTCTGGGGATGGTGCCATGGGGGAAGAAGGCCCTGAGTTGTTGTGGACGGTGGGTTGTGTAAAAGAGGGTCCTATCGTGGGGAGGAGGGAAAAAGGGTGCCCAGTGGAGGGTGAAATGGACATTTTTGTTTCATCCAGCCCTACCTCCCCCTTTAGCCTGCCCCACCTCCTCTCCTCCACAGTCCTGCCTCTCTGCTTTCTTCCTTCCACCTTCATTTTACCAGGGCACCTATGCCATGCCCCTCTAGACCTACCCCCACTCACCTAGCCCCTCCTCCTCTCCACAGATACCCATTCATCCGGTCCTACCTCCCCCTTTAGGCTGCCCCACCTCTGCCTCCTTTACCCTGCACTTCCTCACTTCCATATTCCTGCCTCTCTGTGACCCTCCCTTTACCAGGGAACTCTTTTGATAACCACTGAACCTTTTAGAAGGAGTGGGGGTAAGGCAACTATACAAGGCGATTACCCAACTATTCCAATTATGTGCTGAAAGCAGGACACGGACCCAGGCCCTCAGTGCTGTAACACAAGCACTTAACCTCTAGGCCACTGCAGTTAGCTGGTATTTGCTGGAGCGGGGGGCCAGATGTTCTATCCTCGTTGGCTTCAGTGAGCATGTTTCACAATGGGAATGGGTATGCCCACAGGGGCATGCAGAAGAAAGATGTATAAGCTCAAAAGTTACTTTTAGAAGCACAGCCACCAGTGGCTCGAGTGGTAAGTGTTTGGTCTTGGAATGCTGGAGACCTGAGTTCTAATCCAATGTCCGGATCTCCTGTTCATATATATATTTTTTTAAATGTTTTTTTATTGAAAATGGGTATGCATTGCCCTGTGCGATCAACCAACAGCTAATTCCCCTTCATTACATCATTCCTACTAACACTTGTGCCTTTGTTTTCTGCACTCTGGCCTTGGTAACACACCCATACAAAAGCTTGTCTCTCTGGCCTCAACTGACTGGAAAAAACGAGGGGAAAAAGTGTAATCTACTGGTCGTGTTTTGGAAGATAATTGCACTGGGACTCAAACAGGACACCTTCTCGAGGTGCTGTGAGGTGACCACAAGCCCCTGCATAGCAAGCAAACCGGTATCAGCATCTCCCCAGCAACTGAATGTGTCTCCTGCAGGCTACACATAGGAGGCTGCAGTAGGTACATTAACCCATTGGGCTGTCAATGCTCTTTTCTCTGAGATCAGGAAACTGAATTTCTATGTTGCCTTCATTTGGCACATTAGATCTATCTTTCACCCCAATTCAGAGGCTGTTTTGTTTCACGCAGAGATGATAATCATTGGGAGGTGTGAGCCACTAATAGCTAAGCAGATCAGTTAAAGCTTTGACTTTGTCATTGGGATATATTGATATGCGCAGGGCAGTCATCTGTCGACTGCTACTGTATACTTTCTTATTGCTGCTTGTTCATGATTATTAAATGTAAACACTCTGCTCTAAAAAGTGAAATATTTGAAAGACGCTTGCTGTAGCGAGCCTTTCCCACTCTTTGCCCTGGGGGCGCTTTGCAACTCAACAACCCAATCACCCCTTCAGCCCTTCTTACTCGTCTCACAGCACCTCCCAAAAGTGAGGAATGCATCTTTTGTTGGTAGATTTCCTTCATGAGGCTTGGCTTGGCCTGCATTCCTTTTCAAAGGGCCATATAAGAGAGCAAAAAAGGCATCATAGAGTGGCAAGTAGGTGGAAGGCGAGGGGTCAGGGAGGTTGGCAGTAAAAGACACAGGGCACAGGGCCTGGCAGAGAGTTAGAAGTTAGGGAACCCAACAATGAGCGTGGGACAAGGAAAGATGTCTCAGGCATGCAGCTCTCTGAGTCTTCCCCACTGTGCCTGCAGAAAGAGACGTCCTATTCCTAGCTCTCTCCTGAAAGGATACATTTCCCTGGAGAGCCCAGAACTAATGTCACTTAGAGAGAGGGTAAACAGAGGGCAGCTGAGCAGGCACACCCCTTCATTTTAATATGCTCCACGGTGGCTTCTGGGAGGAAAAAGGCATCATTATTCCAGCAAGATCATCTTCACCTAGGCCACCGTCACTAAGGTTTACAAAGCAGGCTGTGACACTTTCTGGGGCCAGGTGGCCAGGTCGATGTGGAAGAGCACAGATGCTAACCCTAAGCTGTGTGGGTGGCTGCACCAGAGGGGCTGCATAGGACATAGGGCTGTGCCCGTAAGGGCTGTGGTCGCGTTTGGGAGCGTTAGGGACGCGTGGAGGACGCAGGGCGCAGACCTCTGCCCGTTTCCCTCCAGGTTTAGGCCCTGGTGTTCAGCTGTGGAGCCAGCCACTCCAAAATTGAGGAAGTTGAAGGCAGAAAGCAGCCCTCTCACCCCCAGGGCGAAGAATGGGACAGGCTCGCTACATCAAGAGTCTTTCAAATCTTTCACTTTTTAGAGCAGAGTGTTTACATTTAAAAATCATGAACAAGCAGCAATAACAAAGCATACAGTAGCAGGGGACAGAAGACTGCCCTGCGCATATGAATACACCCCAATGATAAAGTCAAAGATTTAACTGACCTGTTTAGCTATTAGTGGCTCACACTTGGCAATGATTATCATCTCCCTGTGAAACAAAACATCCTCTGAATTGGGGTGAAAGATAGATCTAATGTGCCAAAGGAAGGCAACATGGAAATTCAGTTTCCTGCTCTTAGAGGAAGGAGGGTCGACAGCGCAATGGGTTAATGCACCTACTGCAGCCTCCTATGTGTAGCCTGCTGGCGACACAGTCAGTTGCTAGTGTGATGCTGATACAGGTTTGCTTGCTATGCAGGGGGCGGTGGTCACTTCACAGCACCTCGAGAAGGTGTCCTGTTTGAGTCCCAGTGCAATTAGTGTATCAATCATGACCCGTAGATTACACCTTTTCCCCTTGTTTTTTTTCCAGTCAGTTGGGGCCAGAAAGATAAGCTTTTGTAAGGTTGTTACCAAAGCCAGAGTGCACAAAACAAAGGCACAACTGTTAGTGGGAATGCATACATTGAAGGGGCATTTGCTGTTGGCTGATTGCGCAGGGCAATGCATTCCCATTTTCAATAAAAAACATTTAAAAAAAATCCCGTGGAGATACTGGACATTGGATTAGAACTCAGGTCGCCAGCATCCCAAGACCAAGCACTTACCAGTTGAGCCACTGGAGGCTGTGCTTCTAAAAGTGGCTTTTGGGCTTATATATCTTTCTCCAGCATGCCCCTGTGAGCATTCCAGTTTGCATTGTGAAACATGTTCACTGAAGCCAAGGAGGATAGAACATCTGGCCCCCGCTCCATGAAATACCAGCTAACTGCAGTGGCCTAGAGGTTAAGTGCTTGCGTTACAGTGCTGGGGGCCTGGGTTTGAGTCCTGCTTTCGACACATAAATGGTGCAATCTCCTTGTACAGTTGCGGTATCCGTGCTCCTTCTAATAGGTTCAGTGGTTATGTAATGAGTTCCCTGGTAAAGGGAGGGTGGAAAAAAGCAGAGAGGTGGGACTGTGGAGGGGAGGAAATACAGGAGGAGGCGGGGCAGGCTAAAGAGGGAGTTAGGGCTGGATGAATGGGTCTCTGTGGAGAGGAGGAGGTGCTGGTTGAGTGGGGATAGGTCGAGAGGGGCAGGGGGATGTAGGATAAAGTGGGGCAGGGAATAAGTCGGCTCTGGGGATGGTGCCATGGGGGAAGAAGGCCCTGAGTTGTTGTGGAAGGTGGGTTGTGTAAAAGAGGGTCCTATTGTGGGGAGGAGGGAAAAAGGGTGCCCAGTGGAGGGTGAAATGGACATTTTTGTTTCATCCAGCCCTACCTCCCCCTTTAGCCTGCCCCACCTCCTCTCCTCCACAGTCCTGCCTCTCTGCTTTCTTCCTTCCACCTTCACTTTACCAGGGCACCTATGCCATGCCCCTCTAGACCTACCCCCACTCACCTAGCCCCTCCTCCTCTCCACAGATACCCATTCATCCGGTCCTACCTCCCCCTTTAGGCTGCCCCACCTCTGCCTCCTTTACCCTGCACTTCCTCACTTCCACATTCCTGCCTCTCTGTGACCCTCCCTTTACCAGGGAACTCTTTTGATAACCACTGAACCTTTTAGAAGGAGTGGGGGTAAGGCAACTATACAAGGCGATTACCCAACTATTCCAATTATGTGCTGAAAGCAGGACACGGACCCAGGCCCTCAGTGCTGTAACACAAGCACTTAACCTCTAGGCCACTGCAGTTAGCTGGTATTTGCTGGAGCGGGGGGCCAGATGTTCTATCCTCGTTGGCTTCAGTGAGCATGTTTCACAATGGGAATGGGTATGCCCACAGGGGCATGCAGAAGAAAGATGTATAAGCCCAAAAGCTACTTTTAGAAGCACAGCCACCAGTGGCTCGAGTGGTAAGTGTTTGGTCTTGGAATGCTGGAGACCTGAGTTCTAATCCAATGTCCGGATCTCCTGTTCATATATATATTTTTTTTAATGTTCTTTTATTGAAAATGGGTATGCATTGCCCTGTGCGATCAGCCAACAGCTAATTCCCCTTCATTACATCATTCCTACTAACACTTGTGCCTTTGTTTTCTGCACTCTGGCCTTGGTAACACACCCATACAAAAGCTTGTCTCTCTGGCCTCAACTGACTGGAAAAAACGAGGGGAAAAAGTGTAATCTACTGGTCGTGTTTTGGAAGATAATTGCACTGGGACTCAAACAGGACACCTTCTCGAGGTGCTGTGAGGTGACCACAAGCCCCTGCATAGCAAGCAAACCGGTATCAGCATCTCCCCAGCAACTGAATGTGTCTCCTGCAGGCTACACATAGGAGGCTGCAGTAGGTACATTAACCCATTGGGCTGTCAATGCTCTTTTCTCTGAGATCAGGAAACTGAATTTCTATGTTGCCTTCATTTGGCACATTAGATCTATCTTTCACCCCAATTCAGAGGCTGTTTTGTTTCACGCAGAGATGATAATCATTGGGAGGTGTGAGCCACTAATAGCTAAGCAGATCAGTTAAAGCTTTGACTTTGTCATTGGGATATATTGATATGCGCAGGGCAGTCATCTGTCGACTGCTACTGTATACTTTCTTATTGCTGCTTGTTCATGATTATTAAATGTAAACACTCTGCTCTAAAAAGTGAAATATTTGAAAGACGCTTGCTGTAGCGAGCCTTTCCCACTCTTTGCCCTGGGGGCGCTTTGCAACTCAACAACCCAATCACCCCTTCAGCCCTTCTTACTCGTCTCACAGCACCTCCCAAAAGTGAGGAATGCATCTTTTGTTGGTAGATTTCCTTCATGAGGCTTGGCTTGGCCTGCATTCTTTTTCAAAGGGCCATATATGAGAGCAAAAAAGGCATCATAGAGTGGCAAGTAGGTGGAAGGCGAGGGGTCAGGGAGGTTGGCAGTAAAAGACACAGGGCACAGGGCCTGGCAGAGAGTTAGAAGTTAGGGAACCCAACAATGAGCGTGGGACAAGGAAAGATGTCTCAGGCATGCAGCTCTCTGAGTCTTCCCCACTGTGCCTGCAGAAAGAGACGTCCTATTCCTAGCTCTCTCCTGAAAGGATACATTTGCCTGGAGAGCCCAGAACTAATGTCACTTAGAGAGAGGGTAAACAGAGGGCAGCTGAGCAGGCACACCCCTTCATTTTAATATGCTCCACGGTGGCTTCTGGGAGGAAAAAGGCATCATTATTCCAGCAAGATCATCTTCACCTAGGCCACCGTCACTAAGGTTTACAAAGCAGGCTGTGACACTTTCTGGGGCCAGGTGGCCAGGTCGATGTGGAAGAGCACAGATGCTAACCCTAAGCTGTGTGGGTGGCTGCACCAGAGGGGCTGCATAGGACATAGGGCTGTGCCCGTAAGGGCTGTGGTCGCATTTGGGAGCGTTAGGGACGCGTGGAGGACGCAGGGCGCAGACCTCTGCCCGTTTCCCTCCAGGTTTAGGCCCTGGTGTTCAGCTGTGGAGCCAGCCACTCCAAAATTGAGGAAGTTGAAGGCAGAAAGCAGCCCTCTCACCCCCAGGGCGAAGAATGGGACAGGCTCGCTACATCAAGAGTCTTTCAAATCTTTCACTTTTTAGAGCAGAGTGTTTACATTTAAAAATCATGAACAAGCAGCAATAACAAAGCATACAGTAGCAGGGGACAGAAGACTGCCCTGCGCATATGAATACACCCCAATGATAAAGTCAAAGATTTAACTGACCTGTTTAGCTATTAGTGGCTCACACTTGGCAATGATTATCATCTCCCTGTGAAACAAAACATCCTCTGAATTGGGGTGAAAGATAGATCTAATGTGCCAAAGGAAGGCAACATGGAAATTCAGTTTCCTGCTCTTAGAGGAAGGAGGGTCGACAGCGCAATGGGTTAATGCACCTACTGCAGCCTCCTATGTGTAGCCTGCTGGCGACACAGTCAGTTGCTAGTGTGATGCTGATACAGGTTTGCTTGCTATGCAGGGGGCGGTGGTCACTTCACAGCACCTCGAGAAGGTGTCCTGTTTGAGTCCCAGTGCAATTAGTGTATCAATCATGACCCGTAGATTACACCTTTTCCCCTTGTTTTTTTTCCAGTCAGTTGGGGCCAGAAAGATAAGCTTTTTTATGGGTGTTACCAAAGCCAGAGTGCACAAAACAAAGGCACAACTGTTAGTGGGAATGCATACATTGAAGGGGCATTTGCTGTTGGCTGATCGCGCAGGGCAATGCATACCCATTTTCAATAAAAAAACATTTAAAAAAAATCCTGTGGAGATACTGGACATTGGATTAGAACTCAGGCCACCAGCATCCCAAGACCAAGCACTTACCAGTTGAGCCACTGGAGGCTGTGCTTCTAAAAGTGGCTTTTGGGCGTATATATCTTTCTCCAGCATGCCCCTGTGAGCATTCCAGTTTGCATTGTGAAACATGTTCACTGAAGCCAAGGAGGATAGAACATCTGGCCCCCCGCTCCATGAAATACCAGCTAACTGCAGTGGCCTAGAGGTTAAGTGCTTGCGTTACAGTGCTGGGGGCCTGGGTTTGAGTCCTGCTTTCAACACATAAATGGTGCAATCTCCTTGTACAGTTGCGGTATCCGTGCTCCTTCTAATAGGTTCAGTGGTTATGTAATGAGTTCCCTGGTAAAGGGAGGGTGGAAAAAAGCAGAGAGGTGGGACTGTGGAGGGGAGGAAATACAGGAGGAGGCGGGGCAGGCTAAAGAGGGAGTTAGGGCTGGATGAATGGGTCTCTGTGGAGAGGAGGAGGTGCTGGTTGAGTGGGGATAGGTCGAGAGGGGCAGGGGGATGTAGAATAAAGTGGGGCAGGGAATAAGTCGGCTCTGGGGATGGTGCCATGGGGGAAGAAGGCCCTGAGTTGTTGTGGACGGTGGGTTGTGTAAAAGAGGGTCCTATTGTGGGGAGGAGGGAAAAAGGGTGCCCAGTGGAGGGTGAAATGGACATTTTTGTTTCATCCAGCCCTACCTCCCCCTTTAGCCTGCCCCACCTCCTCTCCTCCACAGTCCTGCCTCTCTGCTTTCTTCCTTCCACCTTCATTTTACCAGGGCACCTATGCCATGCCCCTCTAGACCTACCCCCACTCACCTAGCCCCTCCTCCTCTCCACAGATACCCATTCATCCGGTCCTGCCTCCCCCTTTAGGCTGCCCCACCTCTGCCTCCTTTACCCTGCACTTCCTCACTTCCACATTCCTGCCTCTCTGTGACCCTCCCTTTACCAGGGAACTCTTTTGATAACCACTGAACCTTTTAGAAGGAGTGGGGGTAAGGCAACTATACAAGGCGATTACCCAACTATTCCAATTATGTGCTGAAAGCACGACACGGACCCAGGCCCTCAGTGCTGTAACACAAGCACTTAACCTCTAGGCCACTGCAGTTAGCTGGTATTTGCTGGAGCGGGGGGCCAGATGTTCTATCCTCGTTGGCTTCAGTGAGCATGTTTCACAATGGGAATGGGTATGCCCACAGGGGCATGCAGAAGAAAGATGTATAAGCCCAAAAGCTACTTTTAGAAGCACAGCCACCAGTGGCTCGAGTGGTAAGTGTTTGGTCTTGGAATGCTGGAGACCTGAGTTCTAATCCAATGTCTGGATCTCCTGTTCATATATATATTTTTTTAAATGTTTTTTTATTGAAAATGGGTATGCATTGCCCTGTGCGATCAGCCAACAGCTAATTCCCCTTCATTACATCATTCCTACTAACACTTGTGCCTTTGTTTTCTGCACTCTGGCCTTGGTAACACACCCATACAAAAGCTTGTCTCTCTGGCCTCAACTGACTGGAAAAAACGAGGGGAATAAGTGTAATCTACTGGTCGTGTTTTGGAAGATAATTGCACTGGGACTCAAACAGGACACCTTCTCGAGGTGCTGTGAGGTGACCACAAGCCCCTGCATAGCAAGCAAACCGGTATCAGCATCTCCCCAGCAACTGAATGTGTCTCCTGCAGGCTACACATAGGAGGCTGCAGTAGGTACATTAACCCATTGGGCTGTCAATGCTCTTTTCTCTGAGATCAGGAAACTGAATTTCTATGTTGCCTTCATTTGGCACATTAGATCTATCTTTCACCCCAATTCAGAGGCTGTTTTGTTTCACGCAGAGATGATAATCATTGGGAGGTGTGAGCCACTAATAGCTAAGCAGATCAGTTAAAGCTTTGACTTTGTCATTGGGATATATTGATATGCGCAGGGCAGTCATCTGTCGACTGCTACTGTATACTTTCTTATTGCTGCTTGTTCATGATTATTAAATGTAAACACTCTGCTCTAAAAAGTGAAATATTTGAAAGACGCTTGCTGTAGCGAGCCTTTCCCACTCTTTGCCCTGGGGGCGCTTTGCAACTCAACAACCCAATCACCCCTTCAGCCCTTCTTACTCGTCTCACAGCACCTCCCAAAAGTGAGGAATGCATCTTTTGTTGGTAGATTTCCTTCATGAGGCTTGGCTTGGCCTGCATTCCTTTTCAAAGGGCCATATAAGAGAGCAAAAAAGGCATCATAGAGTGGCAAGTAGGTGGAAGGCGAGGGGTCAGGGAGGTTGGCAGTAAAAGACACAGGGCACAGGGCCTGGCAGAGAGTTAGAAGTTAGGGAACCCAACAATGAGCGTGGGACAAGGAAAGATGTCTCAGGCATGCAGCTCTCTGAGTCTTCCCCACTGTGCCTGCAGAAAGAGACGTCCTATTCCTAGCTCTCTCCTGAAAGGATACATTTGCCTGGAGAGCCCAGAACTAATGTCACTTAGAGAGAGGGTAAACAGAGGGCAGCTGAGCAGGCACACCCCTTCATTTTAATATGCTCCACGGTGGCTTCTGGGAGGAAAAAGGCATCATTATTCCAGCAAGATCATCTTCACCTAGGCCACCGTCACTAAGGTTTACAAAGCAGGCTGTGACACTTTCTGGGGCCAGGTGGCCAGGTCGATGTGGAAGGGCACAGATGCTAACCCTAAGCTGTGTGGGTGGCTGCACCAGAGGGGCTGCATAGGACATAGGGCTGTGCCCGTAAGGGCTGTGGTCGCGTTTGGGAGCGTTAGGGACGCGTGGAGGACGCAGGGCGCAGACCTCTGCCCGTTTCCCTCCAGGTTTAGGCCCTGGTGTTCAGCTGTGGAGCCAGCCACTCCAAAATTGAGGAAGTTGAAGGCAGAAAGCAGCCCTCTCACCCCCAGGGCAAAGAATGGGACAGGCTCGCTACATCAAGAGTCTTTCAAATCTTTCACTTTTTAGAGCAGAGTGTTTACATTTAAAAATCATGAACAAGCAGCAATAACAAAGCATACAGTAGCAGGGGACAGAAGACTGCCCTGCGCATATGAATACACCCCAATGATAAAGTCAAAGATTTAACTGACCTGTTTAGCTATTAGTGGCTCACACTTGGCAATGATTATCATCTCCCTGTGAAACAAAACATCCTCTGAATTGGGGTGAAAGATAGATCTAATGTGCCAAAGGAAGGCAACATGGAAATTCAGTTTCCTGCTCTTAGAGGAAGGAGGGTCGACAGCGCAATGGGTTAATGCACCTACTGCAGCCTCCTATGTGTAGCCTGCTGGCGACACAGTCAGTTGCTAGTGTGATGCTGATACAGGTTTGCTTGCTATGCAGGGGGCGGTGGTCACTTGACAGCACCTCGAGAAGGTGTCCTGTTTGAGTCCCAGTGCAATTAGTGTATCAATCATGACCCGTAGATTACACCTTTTCCCCTTGTTTTTTTTCCAGTCAGTTGGGGCCAGAAAGATAAGCTTTTGTATGGGTGTTACCAAAGCCAGAGTGCACAAAACAAAGGCACAACTGTTAGTGGGAATGCATACATTGAAGGGGCATTTGCTGTTGGCTGATCGCGCAGGGCAATGCATAACCATTTTCAATAAAAAAACATTTTAAAAAAATCCCATGGAGATACTGGACATTGGATTAGAACTCAGGTCGCCAGCATCCCAAGACCAAGCACTTACCAGTTGAGCCACTGGAGGCTGTGCTTCTAAAAGTGGCTTTTGGGCGTATATATCTTTCTCCAGCATGCCCCTGTGAGCATTCCAGTTTGCATTGTGAAACATGTTCACTGAAACCAAGGAGGATAGAACATCTGGCCCCCCGCTCCATGAAATACCAGCTAACTGCAGTGGCCTAGAGGTTAAGTGCTTGCGTTACAGTGCTGGGGGCCTGGGTTTGAGTCCTGCTTTCGACACATAAATGGTGCAATCTCCTTGTACAGTTGCGGTATCCGTGCTCCTTCTAATAGGTTCAGTGGTTATGTAATGAGTTCCCTGGTAAAGGGAGGGTGGAAAAAAGCAGAGAGGTGGGACTGTGGAGGGGAGGAAATACAGGAGGAGGCGGGGCAGGCTAAAGAGGGAGTTAGGGCTGGATGAATGGGTCTCTGTGGAGAGGAGGAGGTGCTGGTTGAGTGGGGATAGGTCGAGAGGGGCAGGGGGATGTAGGATAAAGTGGGGCAGGGAATAAGTCGGCTCTGGGGATGGTGCCATGGGGGAAGAAGGCCCTGAGTTGTTGTGGACGGTGGGTTGTGTAAAAGAGGGTCCTATTGTGGGGAGGAGGGAAAAAGGGTGCCCAGTGGAGGGTGAAATGGACATTTTTGTTTCATCCAGCCCTACCTCCCCCTTTAGCCTGCCCCACCTCCTCTCCTCCACAGTCCTGCCTCTCTGCTTTCTTCCTTCCACCTTCACTTTACCAGGGCACCTATGCCATGCCCCTCTAGACCTACCCCCACTCACCTAGCCCCTCCTCCTCTCCACAGATACCCATTCATCCGGTCCTACCTCCCCCTTTAGGCTGCCCCACCTCTGCCTCCTTTACCCTGCACTTCCTCACTTCCACATTCCTGCCTCTCTGTGACCCTCCCTTTACCAGGGAACTCTTTTGATAACCACTGAACCTTTTAGAAGGAGTGGGGGTAAGGCAACTATACAAGGCGATTACCCAACTATTCCAATTATGTGCTGAAAGCAGGACACGGACCCAGGCCCTCAGTGCTGTAACACAAGCACTTAACCTCTAGGCCACTGCAGTTAGCTGGTATTTGCTGGAGCGGGGGGCCAGATGTTCTATCCTCGTTGGCTTCAGTGAGCATGTTTCACAATGGGAATGGGTATGCCCACAGGGGCATGCAGAAGAAAGATGTATAAGCTCAAAAGCTACTTTTAGAAGCACAGCCACCAGTGGCTCGAGTGGTAAGTGTTTGGTCTTGGAATGCTGGAGACCTGAGTTCTAATCCAATGTCCGGATCTCCTGTTCATATATATATTTTTTTAAATGTTTTTTTATTGAAAATGGGTATGCATTGCCCTGTGCGATCAACCAACAGCTAATTCCCCTTCATTACATCATTCCTACTAACACTTGTGCCTTTGTTTTCTGCACTCTGGCCTTGGTAACACACCCATACAAAAGCTTGTCTCTCTGGCCTCAACTGACTGGAAAAAACGAGGGGAAAAAGTGTAATCTACTGGTCGTGTTTTGGAAGATAATTGCACTGGGACTCAAACAGGACACCTTCTCGAGGTGCTGTGAGGTGACCACAAGCCCCTGCATAGCAAGCAAACCGGTATCAGCATCTCCCCAGCAACTGAATGTGTCTCCTGCAGGCTACACATAGGAGGCTGCAGTAGGTACATTAACCCATTGGGCTGTCAATGCTCTTTTCTCTGAGATCAGGAAACTGAATTTCTATGTTGCCTTCATTTGGCACATTAGATCTATCTTTCACCCCAATTCAGAGGCTGTTTTGTTTCACGCAGAGATGATAATCATTGGGAGGTGTGAGCCACTAATAGCTAAGCAGATCAGTTAAAGCTTTGACTTTGTCATTGGGATATATTGATATGCGCAGGGCAGTCATCTGTCGACTGCTACTGTATACTTTCTTATTGCTGCTTGTTCATGATTATTAAATGTAAACACTCTGCTCTAAAAAGTGAAATATTTGAAAGACGCTTGCTGTAGCGAGCCTTTCCCACTCTTTGCCCTGGGGGCGCTTTGCAACTCAACAACCCAATCACCCCTTCAGCCCTTCTTACTCGTCTCACAGCACCTCCCAAAAGTGAGGAATGCATCTTTTGTTGGTAGATTTCCTTCATGAGGCTTGGCTTGGCCTGCATTCCTTTTCAAAGGGCCATATATGAGAGCAAAAAAGGCATCATAGAGTGGCAAGTAGGTGGAAGGCGAGGGGTCAGGGAGGTTGGCAGTAAAAGACACAGGGCACAGGGCCTGGCAGAGAGTTAGAAGTTAGGGAACCCAACAATGAGCGTGGGACAAGGAAAGATGTCTCAGGCATGCAGCTCTCTGAGTCTTCCCCACTGTGCCTGCAGAAAGAGACGTCCTATTCCTAGCTCTCTCCTGAAAGGATACATTTGCCTGGAGAGCCCAGAACTAATGTCACTTAGAGAGAGGGTAAACAGAGGGCAGCTGAGCAGGCACACCCCTTCATTTTAATATGCTCCACGGTGGCTTCTGGGAGGAAAAAGGCATCATTATTCCAGCAAGATCATCTTCACCTAGGCCGCCGTCACTAAGGTTTACAAAGCAGGCTGTGACACTTTCTGGGGCCAGGTGGCCAGGTCGATGTGGAAGAGCACAGATGCTAACCCTAAGCTGTGTGGGTGGCTGCACCAGAGGGGCTGCATAGGACATAGGGCTGTGCCCGTAAGGGCTGTGGTCGCGTTTGGGAGCGTTAGGGACGCGTGGAGGACGCAGGGCGCAGACCTCTGCCCGTTTCCCTCCAGGTTTAGGCCCTGGTGTTCAGCTGTGGAGCCAGCCACTCCAAAATTGAGGAAGTTGAAGGCAGAAAGCAGCCCTCTCACCCCCAGGGCGAAGAATGGGACAGGCTCGCTACATCAAGAGTCTTTCAAATCTTTCACTTTTTAGAGCAGAGTGTTTACATTTAAAAATCATGAACAAGCAGCAATAACAAAGCATACAGTAGCAGGGGACAGAAGACTGCCCTGCGCATATGAATACACCCCAATGATAAAGTCAAAGATTTAACTGACCTGTTTAGCTATTAGTGGCTCACACTTGGCAATGATTATCATCTCCCTGTGAAACAAAACATCCTCTGAATTGGGGTGAAAGATAGATCTAATGTGCCAAAGGAAGGCAACATGGAAATTCAGTTTCCTGCTCTTAGAGGAAGGAGGGTCGACAGCGCAATGGGTTAATGCACCTACTGCAGCCTCCTATGTGTAGCCTGCTGGCGACACAGTCAGTTGCTAGTGTGATGCTGATACAGGTTTGCTTGCTATGCAGGGGGCGGTGGTCACTTCACAGCACCTCGAGAAGGTGTCCTGTTTGAGTCCCAGTGCAATTAGTGTATCAATCATGACCCGTAGATTACACCTTTTCCCCTTGTTTTTTTTCCAGTCAGTTGGGGCCAGAAAGATAAGCTTTTGTATGGGTGTTACCAAAGCCAGAGTGCACAAAACAAAGGCACAACTGTTAGTGGGAATGCATACATTGAAGGGGCATTTGCTGTTGGCTGATCGCGCAGGGCAATGCATACCCATTTTCAATAAAAAAACATTTAAAAAAAATCCTGTGGAGATACTGGACATTGGATTAGAACTCAGGTCACCAGCATCCCAAGACCAAGCACTTACCAGTTGAGCCACTGGAGGCTGTGCTTCTAAAAGTGGCTTTTGGGCGTATATATCTTTCTCCAGCATGCCCCTGTGAGCATTCCAGTTTGCATTGTGAAACATGTTCACTGAAGCCAAGGAGGATAGAACATCTGGCCCCCCGCTCCATGAAATACCAGCTAACTGCAGTGGCCTAGAGGTTAAGTGCTTGCGTTACAGTGCTGGGGGCCTGGGTTTGAGTCCTGCTTTCGACACATAAATGGTGCAATCTCCTTGTACAGTTGCGTTATCCGTGCTCCTTCTAATAGGTTCAGTGGTTATGTAATGAGTTCCCTGGTAAAGGGAGGGTGGAAAAAAGCAGAGAGGTGGGACTGTGGAGGGGAGGAAATACAGGAGGAGGCGGGGCAGGCTAAAGAGGGAGTTAGGGCTGGATGAATGGGTCTCTGTGGAGAGGACGAGGTGCTGGTTGAGTGGGGATAGGTCGAGAGGGGCAGGGGGATGTAGGATAAAGTGGGGCAGGGAATAAGTCGGCTCTGGGGATGGTGCCATGGGGGAAGAAGGCCCTGAGTTGTTGTGGACGGTGGGTTGTGTAAAAGAGGGTCCTATTGTGGGGAGGAGGGAAAAAGGGTGCCCAGTGGAGGGTGAAATGGACATTTTTGTTTCATCCAGCCCTACCTCCCCCTTTAGCCTGCCCCACCTCCTCTCCTCCACAGTCCTGCCTCTCTGCTTTCTTCCTTCCACCTTCACTTTACCAGGGCACCTATGCCATGCCCCTCTAGACCTACCCCCACTCACCTAGCCCCTCCTCCTCTCCACAGATACCCATTCATCCGGTCCTACCTCCCCCTTTAGGCTGCCCCACCTCTGCCTCCTTTACCCTGCACTTCCTCACTTCCACATTCCTGCCTCTCTGTGACCCTCCCTTTACCAGGGAACTCTTTTGATAACCACTGAACCTTTTAGAAGGAGTGGGGGTAAGGCAACTATACAAGGCGATTACCCAACTATTCCAATTATGTGCTGAAAGCAGGACACGGACCCAGGCCCTCAGTGCTGTAACACAAGCACTTAACCTCTAGGCCACTGCAGTTAGCTGGTATTTGCTGGAGCGGGGGCCAGATGTTCTATCCTCGTTGGCTTCAGTGAGCATGTTTCACAATGGGAATGGGTATGCCCACAGGGGCATGTAGAAGAAAGATGTATAAGCCCAAAAGCTACTTTTAGAAGCACAGCCACCAGTGGCTCGAGTGGTAAGTGTTTGGTCTTGGAATGCTGGAGACCTGAGTTCTAATCCAATGTCCGGATCTCCTGTTCATATATATATTTTTTTAAATGTTTTTTTATTGAAAATGGGTATGCATTGCCCTGTGCGATCAGCCAACAGCTAATTCCCCTTCATTACATCATTCCTACTAACACTTGTGCCTTTGTTTTCTGCACTCTGGCCTTGGTAACACACCCATACAAAAGCTTGTCTCTCTGGCCTCAACTGACTGGAAAAAACGAGGGGAAAAAGTGTAATCTACTGGTCGTGTTTTGGAAGATAATTGCACTGGGACTCAAACAGGACACCTTCTCGAGGTGCTGTGAGGTGACCACAAGCCCCTGCATAGCAAGCAAACCGGTATCAGCATCTCCCCAGCAACTGAATGTGTCTCCTGCAGGCTACACATAGGAGGCTGCAGTAGGTACATTAACCCATTGGGCTGTCAATGCTCTTTTCTCTGAGATCAGGAAACTGAATTTCTATGTTGCCTTCATTTGGCACATTAGATCTATCTTTCACCCCAATTCAGAGGCTGTTTTGTTTCACGCAGAGATGATAATCATTGGGAGGTGTGAGCCACTAATAGCTAAGCAGATCAGTTAAAGCTTTGACTTTGTCATTGGGATATATTGATATGCGCAGGGCAGTCATCTGTCGACTGCTACTGTATACTTTCTTATTGCTGCTTGTTCATGATTATTAAATGTAAACACTCTGCTCTAAAAAGTGAAATATTTGAAAGACGCTTGCTGTAGCGAGCCTTTCCCACTCTTTGCCCTGGGGGCGCTTTGCAACTCAACAACCCAATCACCCCTTCAGCCCTTCTTACTCGTCTCACAGCACCTCCCAAAAGTGAGGAATGCATCTTTTGTTGGTAGATTTCCTTCATGAGGCTTGGCTTGGCCTGCATTCCTTTTCAAAGGGCCATATAAGAGAGCAAAAAAGGCATCATAGAGTGGCAAGTAGGTGGAAGGCGAGGGGTCAGGGAGGTTGGCAGTAAAAGACACAGGGCACAGGGCCTGGCAGAGAGTTAGAAGTTAGGGAACCCAACAATGAGCGTGGGACAAGGAAAGATGTCTCAGGCATGCAGCTCTCTGAGTCTTCCCCACTGTGCCTGCAGAAAGAGACGTCCTATTCCTAGCTCTCTCCTGAAAGGATACATTTGCCTGGAGAGCCCAGAACTAATGTCACTTAGAGAGAGGGTAAACAGAGGGCAACTGAGCAGGCACACCCCTTCATTTTAATATGCTCCACGGTGGCTTCTGGGAGGAAAAAGGCATCATTATTCCAGCAAGATCATCTTCACCTAGGCCACCGTCACTAAGGTTTACAAAGCAGGCTGTGACACTTTCTGGGGCCAGGTGGCCAGGTCGATGTGGAAGAGCACAGATGCTAACCCTAAGCTGTGTGGGTGGCTGCACCAGAGGGGCTGCATAGGACATAGGGCTGTGCCCGTAAGGGCTGTGGTCGCGTTTGGGAGCGTTAGGGACGCGTGGAGGACGCAGGGCGCAGACCTCTGCCCGTTTCCCTCCAGGTTTAGGCCCTGGTGTTCAGCTGTGGAGCCAGCCACTCCAAAATTGAGGAAGTTGAAGGCAGAAAGCAGCCCTCTCACCCCCAGGGCGAAGAATGGGACAGGCTCGCTACATCAAGAGTCTTTCAAATCTTTCACTTTTTAGAGCAGAGTGTTTACATTTAAAAATCATGAACAAGCAGCAATAACAAAGCATACAGTAGCAGGGGACAGAAGACTGCCCTGCGCATATGAATACACCCCAATGATAAAGTCAAAGATTTAACTGACCTGTTTAGCTATTAGTGGCTCACACTTGGCAATGATTATCATCTCCCTGTGAAACAAAACATCCTCTGAATTGGGGTGAAAGATAGATCTAATGTGCCAAAGGAAGGCAACATGGAAATTCAGTTTCCTGCTCTTAGAGGAAGGAGGGTCGACAGCGCAATGGGTTAATGCACCTACTGCAGCCTCCTATGTGTAGCCTGCTGGCGACACAGTCAGTTGCTAGTGTGATGCTGATACAGGTTTGCTTGCTATGCAGGGGGCGGTGGTCACTTCACAGCACCTCGAGAAGGTGTCCTGTTTGAGTCCCAGTGCAATTAGTGTATCAATCATGACCCGTAGATTACACCTTTTCCCCTTGTTTTTTTTCCAGTCAGTTGGGGCCAGAAAGATAAGCTTTTGTATGGGTGTTACCAAAGCCAGAGTGCACAAAACAAAGGCACAACTGTTAGTGGGAATGCATACATTGAAGGGGCATTTGCTGTTGGCTGATCGCGCAGGGCAATGCATACCCATTTTCAATAAAAAAACATTTAAAAAAAATCCTGTGGAGATACTGGACATTGGATTAGAACTCAGGTCACCAGCATCCCAAGACCAAGCACTTACCAGTTGAGCCACTGGAGGCTGTGCTTCTAAAAGTGGCTTTTGGGCGTATATATCTTTCTCCAGCATGCCCCTGTGAGCATTCCAGTTTGCATTGTGAAACATGTTCACTGAAGCCAAGGAGGATAGAACATCTGGCCCCCCGCTCCATGAAATACCAGCTAACTGCAGTGGCCTAGAGGTTAAGTGCTTGCGTTACAGTGCTGGGGGCCTGGGTTTGAGTCCTGCTTTCGACACATAAATGGTGCAATCTCCTTGTACAGTTGCGTTATCCGTGCTCCTTCTAATAGGTTCAGTGGTTATGTAATGAGTTCCCTGGTAAAGGGAGGGTGGAAAAAAGCAGAGAGGTGGGACTGTGGAGGGGAGGAAATACAGGAGGAGGCGGGGCAGGCTAAAGAGGGAGTTAGGGCTGGATGAATGGGTCTCTGTGGAGAGGACGAGGTGCTGGTTGAGTGGGGATAGGTCGAGAGGGGCAGGGGGATGTAGGATAAAGTGGGGCAGGGAATAAGTCGGCTCTGGGGATGGTGCCATGGGGGAAGAAGGCCCTGAGTTGTTGTGGACGGTGGGTTGTGTAAAAGAGGGTCCTATTGTGGGGAGGAGGGAAAAAGGGTGCCCAGTGGAGGGTGAAATGGACATTTTTGTTTCATCCAGCCCTACCTCCCCCTTTAGCCTGCCCCACCTCCTCTCCTCCACAGTCCTGCCTCTCTGCTTTCTTCCTTCCACCTTCACTTTACCAGGGCACCTATGCCATGCCCCTCTAGACCTACCCCCACTCACCTAGCCCCTCCTCCTCTCCACAGATACCCATTCATCCGGTCCTACCTCCCCCTTTAGGCTGCCCCACCTCTGCCTCCTTTACCCTGCACTTCCTCACTTCCACATTCCTGCCTCTCTGTGACCCTCCCTTTACCAGGGAACTCTTTTGATAACCACTGAACCTTTTAGAAGGAGTGGGGGTAAGGCAACTATACAAGGCGATTACCCAACTATTCCAATTATGTGCTGAAAGCAGGACACGGACCCAGGCCCTCAGTGCTGTAACACAAGCACTTAACCTCTAGGCCACTGCAGTTAGCTGGTATTTGCTGGAGCGGGGGCCAGATGTTCTATCCTCGTTGGCTTCAGTGAGCATGTTTCACAATGGGAATGGGTATGCCCACAGGGGCATGTAGAAGAAAGATGTATAAGCCCAAAAGCTACTTTTAGAAGCACAGCCACCAGTGGCTCGAGTGGTAAGTGTTTGGTCTTGGAATGCTGGAGACCTGAGTTCTAATCCAATGTCCGGATCTCCTGTTCATATATATATTTTTTTAAATGTTTTTTTATTGAAAATGGGTATGCATTGCCCTGTGCGATCAGCCAACAGCTAATTCCCCTTCATTACATCATTCCTACTAACACTTGTGCCTTTGTTTTCTGCACTCTGGCCTTGGTAACACACCCATACAAAAGCTTGTCTCTCTGGCCTCAACTGACTGGAAAAAACGAGGGGAAAAAGTGTAATCTACTGGTCGTGTTTTGGAAGATAATTGCACTGGGACTCAAACAGGACACCTTCTCGAGGTGCTGTGAGGTGACCACAAGCCCCTGCATAGCAAGCAAACCGGTATCAGCATCTCCCCAGCAACTGAATGTGTCTCCTGCAGGCTACACATAGGAGGCTGCAGTAGGTACATTAACCCATTGGGCTGTCAATGCTCTTTTCTCTGAGATCAGGAAACTGAATTTCTATGTTGCCTTCATTTGGCACATTAGATCTATCTTTCACCCCAATTCAGAGGCTGTTTTGTTTCACGCAGAGATGATAATCATTGGGAGGTGTGAGCCACTAATAGCTAAGCAGATCAGTTAAAGCTTTGACTTTGTCATTGGGATATATTGATATGCGCAGGGCAGTCATCTGTCGACTGCTACTGTATACTTTCTTATTGCTGCTTGTTCATGATTATTAAATGTAAACACTCTGCTCTAAAAAGTGAAATATTTGAAAGACGCTTGCTGTAGCGAGCCTTTCCCACTCTTTGCCCTGGGGGCGCTTTGCAACTCAACAACCCAATCACCCCTTCAGCCCTTCTTACTCGTCTCACAGCACCTCCCAAAAGTGAGGAATGCATCTTTTGTTGGTAGATTTCCTTCATGAGGCTTGGCTTGGCCTGCATTCCTTTTCAAAGGGCCATATAAGAGAGCAAAAAAGGCATCATAGAGTGGCAAGTAGGTGGAAGGCGAGGGGTCAGGGAGGTTGGCAGTAAAAGACACAGGGCACAGGGCCTGGCAGAGAGTTAGAAGTTAGGGAACCCAACAATGAGCGTGGGACAAGGAAAGATGTCTCAGGCATGCAGCTCTCTGAGTCTTCCCCACTGTGCCTGCAGAAAGAGACGTCCTATTCCTAGCTCTCTCCTGAAAGGATACATTTGCCTGGAGAGCCCAGAACTAATGTCACTTAGAGAGAGGGTAAACAGAGGGCAACTGAGCAGGCACACCCCTTCATTTTAATATGCTCCACGGTGGCTTCTGGGAGGAAAAAGGCATCATTATTCCAGCAAGATCATCTTCACCTAGGCCACCGTCACTAAGGTTTACAAAGCAGGCTGTGACACTTTCTGGGGCCAGGTGGCCAGGTCGATGTGGAAGAGCACAGATGCTAACCCTAAGCTGTGTGGGTGGCTGCACCAGAGGGGCTGCATAGGACATAGGGCTGTGCCCGTAAGGGCTGTGGTCGCGTTTGGGAGCGTTAGGGACGCGTGGAGGACGCAGGGCGCAGACCTCTGCCCGTTTCCCTCCAGGTTTAGGCCCTGGTGTTCAGCTGTGGAGCCAGCCACTCCAAAATTGAGGAAGTTGAAGGCAGAAAGCAGCCCTCTCACCCCCAGGGCGAAGAATGGGACAGGCTCGCTACGTCAAGAGTCTTTCAAATCTTTCACTTTTTAGAGCAGAGTGTTTACATTTAAAAATCATGAACAAGCAGCAATAGCAAAGCATACAGTAGCAGGGGACAGAAGACTGCCCTGCGCATATGAATACACCCCAATGATAAAGTCAAAGATTTAACTGACCTGTTTAGCTATTAGTGGCTCACACTTGGCAATGATTATCATCTCCCTGTGAAACAAAACATCCTCTGAATTGGGGTGAAAGATAGATCTAATGTGCCAAAGGAAGGCAACATGGAAATTAAGTTTCCTGCTCTTAGAGGAAGGAGGGTCGACAGCGCAATGGGTTAATGCACCTACTGCAGCCTCCTATGTGTAGCCTGCTGGCGACACAGTCAGTTGCTAGTGTGATGCTGATACAGGTTTGCTTGCTATGCAGGGGGCGGTGGTCACTTCACAGCACCTCGAGAAGGTGTCCTGTTTGAGTCCCAGTGCAATTAGTGTATCAATCATGACCCGTAGATTACACCTTTTCCCCTTGTTTTTTTTCCAGTCAGTTGGGGCCAGAAAGATAAGCTTTTGTATGGGTGTTACCAAAGCCAGAGTGCACAAAACAAAGGCACAACTGTTAGTGGGAATGCATACATTGAAGGGGCATTTGCTGTTGGCTGATTGCGCAGGGCAATGCATACCCATTTTCAATAAAAAAACATTTAAAAAAAATCCCGTGGAGATACTGGACATTGGATTAGAACTCAGGTGCCCAGCATCCCAAGACCAAGCACTTACCAGTTGAGCCACTGGAGGCTGTGCTTCTAAAAGTGGCTTTTGGGCGTATATATCTTTCTCCAGCATGCCCCTGTGAGCATTCCAGTTTGCATTGTGAAACATGTTCACTGAAGCCAAGGAGGATAGAACATCTGGCCCCCCGCTCCATGAAATACCAGCTAACTGCAGTGGCCTAGAGGTTAAGTGCTTGCGTTACAGTGCTGGGGGCCTGGGTTTGAGTCCTGCTTTCAACACATAAATGGTGCAATCTCCTTGTACAGTTGCGGTATCCGTGCTCCTTCTAATAGGTTCAGTGGTTATGTAATGAGTTCCCTGGTAAAGGGAGGGTGGAAAAAAGCAGAGAGGTGGGACTGTGGAGGGGAGGAAATACAGGAGGAGGCGGGGCAGGCTAAAGAGGGAGTTAGGGCTGGATGAATGGGTCTCTGTGGAGAGGAGGAGGTGCTGGTTGAGTGGGGATAGGTCGAGAGGGGCAGGGGGATGTAGAATAAAGTGGGGCAGGGAATAAGTCGGCTCTGGGGATGGTGCCATGGGGGAAGAAGGCCCTGAGTTGTTGTGGACGGTGGGTTGTGTAAAAGAGGGTCCTATCGTGGGGAGGAGGGAAAAAGGGTGCCCAGTGGAGGGTGAAATGGACATTTTTGTTTCATCCAGCCCTACCTCCCCCTTTAGCCTGCCCCACCTCCTCTCCTCCACAGTCCTGCCTCTCTGCTTTCTTCCTTCCACCTTCATTTTACCAGGGCACCTATGCCATGCCCCTCTAGACCTACCCCCACTCACCTAGCCCCTCCTCCTCTCCACAGATACCCATTCATCCGGTCCTACCTCCCCCTTTAGGCTGCCCCACCTCTGCCTCCTTTACCCTGCACTTCCTCACTTCCATATTCCTGCCTCTCTGTGACCCTCCCTTTACCAGGGAACTCTTTTGATAACCACTGAACCTTTTAGAAGGAGTGGGGGTAAGGCAACTATACAAGGCGATTACCCAACTATTCCAATTATGTGCTGAAAGCAGGACACGGACCCAGGCCCTCAGTGCTGTAACACAAGCACTTAACCTCTAGGCCACTGCAGTTAGCTGGTATTTGCTGGAGTGGGGGGCCAGATGTTCTATCCTCGTTGGCTTCAGTGAGCATGTTTCACAATGGGAATGGGTATGCCCACAGGGGCATGCAGAAGAAAGATGTATAAGCTCAAAAGTTACTTTTAGAAGCACAGCCACCAGTGGCTCGAGTGGTAAGTGTTTGGTCTTGGAATGCTGGAGACCTGAGTTCTAATCCAATGTCCGGATCTCCTGTTCATATATATATTTTTTTAAATGTTTTTTTATTGAAAATGGGTATGCATTGCCCTGTGCGATCAACCAACAGCTAATTCCCCTTCATTACATCATTCCTACTAACACTTGTGCCTTTGTTTTCTGCACTCTGGCCTTGGTAACACACCCATACAAAAGCTTGTCTCTCTGGCCTCAACTGACTGGAAAAAACGAGGGGAAAAAGTGTAATCTACTGGTCGTGTTTTGGAAGATAATTGCACTGGGACTCAAACAGGACACCTTCTCGAGGTGCTGTGAGGTGACCACAAGCCCCTGCATAGCAAGCAAACCGGTATCAGCATCTCCCCAGCAACTGAATGTGTCTCCTGCAGGCTACACATAGGAGGCTGCAGTAGGTACATTAACCCATTGGGCTGTCAATGCTCTTTTCTCTGAGATCAGGAAACTGAATTTCTATGTTGCCTTCATTTGGCACATTAGATCTATCTTTCACCCCAATTCAGAGGCTGTTTTGTTTCACGCAGAGATGATAATCATTGGGAGGTGTGAGCCACTAATAGCTAAGCAGATCAGTTAAAGCTTTGACTTTGTCATTGGGATATATTGATATGCGCAGGGCAGTCATCTGTCGACTGCTACTGTATACTTTCTTATTGCTGCTTGTTCATGATTATTAAATGTAAACACTCTGCTCTAAAAAGTGAAATATTTGAAAGACGCTTGCTGTAGCGAGCCTTTCCCACTCTTTGCCCTGGGGGCGCTTTGCAACTCAACAACCCAATCACCCCTTCAGCCCTTCTTACTCGTCTCACAGCACCTCCCAAAAGTGAGGAATGCATCTTTTGTTGGTAGATTTCCTTCATGAGGCTTGGCTTGGCCTGCATTCCTTTTCAAAGGGCCATATAAGAGAGCAAAAAAGGCATCATAGAGTGGCAAGTAGGTGGAAGGCGAGGGGTCAGGGAGGTTGGCAGTAAAAGACACAGGGCACAGGGCCTGGCAGAGAGTTAGAAGTTAGGGAACCCAACAATGAGCGTGGGACAAGGAAAGATGTCTCAGGCATGCAGCTCTCTGAGTCTTCCCCACTGTGCCTGCAGAAAGAGACGTCCTATTCCTAGCTCTCTCCTGAAAGGATACATTTGCCTGGAGAGCCCAGAACTAATGTCACTTAGAGAGAGGGTAAACAGAGGGCAGCTGAGCAGGCACACCCCTTCATTTTAATATGCTCCACGGTGGCTTCTGGGAGGAAAAAGGCATCATTATTCCAGCAAGATCATCTTCACCTAGGCCACCGTCACTAAGGTTTACAAAGCAGGCTGTGACACTTTCTGGGGCCAGGTGGCCAGGTCGATGTGGAAGAGCACAGATGCTAACCCTAAGCTGTGTGGGTGGCTGCACCAGAGGGGCTGCATAGGACATAGGGCTGTGCCCGTAAGGGCTGTGGTCGCGTTTGGGAGCGTTAGGGACGCGTGGAGGACGCAGGGCGCAGACCTCTGCCCGTTTCCCTCCAGGTTTAGGCCCTGGTGTTCAGCTGTGGAGCCAGCCACTCCAAAATTGAGGAAGTTGAAGGCAGAAAGCAGCCCTCTCACCCCCAGGGCGAAGAATGGGACAGGCTCGCTACATCAAGAGTCTTTCAAATCTTTCACTTTTTAGAGCAGAGTGTTTACATTTAAAAATCATGAACAAGCAGCAATAACAAAGCATACAGTAGCAGGGGACAGAAGACTGCCCTGCGCATATGAATACACCCCAATGATAAAGTCAAAGATTTAACTGACCTGTTTAGCTATTAGTGGCTCACACTTGGCAATGATTATCATCTCCCTGTGAAACAAAACATCCTCTGAATTGGGGTGAAAGATAGATCTAATGTGCCAAAGGAAGGCAACATGGAAATTCAGTTTCCTGCTCTTAGAGGAAGGAGGGTCGACAGCGCAATGGGTTAATGCACCTACTGCAGCCTCCTATGTGTAGCCTGCTGGCGACACAGTCAGTTGCTAGTGTGATGCTGATACAGGTTTGCTTGCTATGCAGGGGGCGGTGGTCACTTCACAGCACCTCGAGAAGGTGTCCTGTTTGAGTCCCAGTGCAATTAGTGTATCAATCATGACCCGTAGATTACACCTTTTCCCCTTGTTTTTTTTCCAGTCAGTTGGGGCCAGAAAGATAAGCTTTTGTAAGGGTGTTACCAAAGCCAGAGTGCACAAAACAAAGGCACAACTGTTAGTGGGAATGCATACATTGAAGGGGCATTTGCTGTTGGCTGATCGCGCAGGGCAATGCATTCCCATTTTCAATAAAAAACATTTAAAAAAAATCCCGTGGAGATACTGGACATTGGATTAGAACTCAGGTCGCCAGCATCCCAAGACCAAGCACTTACCAGTTGAGCCACTGGAGGCTGTGCTTCTAAAAGTGGCTTTTGGGCTTATATATCTTTCTCCAGCATGCCCCTGTGAGCATTCCAGTTTGCATTGTGAAACATGTTCACTGAAGCCAAGGAGGATAGAACATCTGGCCCCCGCTCCATGAAATACCAGCTAACTGCAGTGGCCTAGAGGTTAAGTGCTTGCGTTACAGTGCTGGGGGCCTGGGTGTGAGTCCTGCTTTCGACACATAAATGGTGCAATCTCCTTGTACAGTTGCGGTATCCGTGCTCCTTCTAATAGGTTCAGTGGTTATGTAATGAGTTCCCTGGTAAAGGGAGGGTGGAAAAAAGCAGAGAGGTGGGACTGTGGAGGGGAGGAAATACAGGAGGAGGCGGGGCAGGCTAAAGAGGGAGTTAGGGCTGGATGAATGGGTCTCTGTGGAGAGGAGGAGGTGCTGGTTGAGTGGGGATAGGTCGAGAGGGGCAGGGGGATGTAGGATAAAGTGGGGCAGGGAATAAGTCGGCTCTGGGGATGGTGCCATGGGGGAAGAAGGCCCTGAGTTGTTGTGGAAGGTGGGTTGTGTAAAAGAGGGTCCTATTGTGGGGAGGAGGGAAAAAGGGTGCCCAGTGGAGGGTGAAATGGACATTTTTGTTTCATCCAGCCCTACCTCCCCCTTTAGCCTGCCCCACCTCCTCTCCTCCACAGTCCTGCCTCTCTGCTTTCTTCCTTCCACCTTCACTTTACCAGGGCACCTATGCCATGCCCCTCTAGACCTACCCCCACTCACCTAGCCCCTCCTCCTCTCCACAGATACCCATTCATCCGGTCCTACCTCCCCCTTTAGGCTGCCCCACCTCTGCCTCCTTTACCCTGCACTTCCTCACTTCCACATTCCTGCCTCTCTGTGACCCTCCCTTTACCAGGGAACTCTTTTGATAACCACTGAACCTTTTAGAAGGAGTGGGGGTAAGGCAACTATACAAGGCGATTACCCAACTATTCCAATTATGTGCTGAAAGCAGGACACGGACCCAGGCCCTCAGTGCTGTAACACAAGCACTTAACCTCTAGGCCACTGCAGTTAGCTGGTATTTGCTGGAGCGGGGGGCCAGATGTTCTATCCTCGTTGGCTTCAGTGAGCATGTTTCACAATGGGAATGGGTATGCCCACAGGGGCATGCAGAAGAAAGATGTATAAGCCCAAAAGCTACTTTTAGAAGCACAGCCACCAGTGGCTCGAGTGGTAAGTGTTTGGTCTTGGAATGCTGGAGACCTGAGTTCTAATCCAATGTCCGGATCTCCTGTTCATATATATATTTTTTTTAATGTTTTTTTATTGAAAATGGGTATGCATTGCCCTGTGCGATCAGCCAACAGCTAATTCCCCTTCATTACATCATTCCTACTAACACTTGTGCCTTTGTTTTCTGCACTCTGGCCTTGGTAACACACCCATACAAAAGCTTGTCTCTCTGGCCTCAACTGACTGGAAAAAACGAGGGGAAAAAGTGTAATCTACTGGTCGTGTTTTGGAAGATAATTGCACTGGGACTCAAACAGGACACCTTCTCGAGGTGCTGTGAGGTGACCACAAGCCCCTGCATAGCAAGCAAACCGGTATCAGCATCTCCCCAGCAACTGAATGTGTCTCCTGCAGGCTACACATAGGAGGCTGCAGTAGGTACATTAACCCATTGGGCTGTCAATGCTCTTTTCTCTGAGATCAGGAAACTGAATTTCTATGTTGCCTTCATTTGGCACATTAGATCTATCTTTCACCCCAATTCAGAGGCTGTTTTGTTTCACGCAGAGATGATAATCATTGGGAGGTGTGAGCCACTAATAGCTAAGCAGATCAGTTAAAGCTTTGACTTTGTCATTGGGATATATTGATATGCGCAGGGCAGTCATCTGTCGACTGCTACTGTATACTTTCTTATTGCTGCTTGTTCATGATTATTAAATGTAAACACTCTGCTCTAAAAAGTGAAATATTTGAAAGACGCTTGCTGTAGCGAGCCTTTCCCACTCTTTGCCCTGGGGGCGCTTTGCAACTCAACAACCCAATCACCCCTTCAGCCCTTCTTACTCGTCTCACAGCACCTCCCAAAAGTGAGGAATGCATCTTTTGTTGGTAGATTTCCTTCATGAGGCTTGGCTTGGCCTGCATTCTTTTTCAAAGGGCCATATATGAGAGCAAAAAAGGCATCATAGAGTGGCAAGTAGGTGGAAGGCGAGGGGTCAGGGAGGTTGGCAGTAAAAGACACAGGGCACAGGGCCTGGCAGAGAGTTAGAAGTTAGGGAACCCAACAATGAGCGTGGGACAAGGAAAGATGTCTCAGGCATGCAGCTCTCTGAGTCTTCCCCACTGTGCCTGCAGAAAGAGACGTCCTATTCCTAGCTCTCTCCTGAAAGGATACATTTGCCTGGAGAGCCCAGAACTAATGTCACTTAGAGAGAGGGTAAACAGAGGGCAGCTGAGCAGGCACACCCCTTCATTTTAATATGCTCCACGGTGGCTTCTGGGAGGAAAAAGGCATCATTATTCCAGCAAGATCATCTTCACCTAGGCCACCGTCACTAAGGTTTACAAAGCAGGCTGTGACACTTTCTGGGGCCAGGTGGCCAGGTCGATGTGGAAGAGCACAGATGCTAACCCTAAGCTGTGTGGGTGGCTGCACCAGAGGGGCTGCATAGGACCTAGGGCTGTGCCCGTAAGGGCTGTGGTCGCATTTGGGAGCGTTAGGGACGCGTGGAGGACGCAGGGCGCAGACCTCTGCCCGTTTCCCTCCAGGTTTAGGCCCTGGTGTTCAGCTGTGGAGCCAGCCACTCCAAAATTGAGGAAGTTGAAGGCAGAAAGCAGCCCTCTCACCCCCAGGGCGAAGAATGGGACAGGCTCGCTACATCAAGAGTCTTTCAAATCTTTCACTTTTTAGAGCAGAGTGTTTACATTTAAAAATCATGAACAAGCAGCAATAACAAAGCATACAGTAGCAGGGGACAGAAGACTGCCCTGCGCATATGAATACACCCCAATGATAAAGTCAAAGATTTAACTGACCTGTTTAGCTATTAGTGGCTCACACTTGGCAATGATTATCATCTCCCTGTGAAACAAAACATCCTCTGAATTGGGGTGAAAGATAGATCTAATGTGCCAAAGGAAGGCAACATGGAAATTCAGTTTCCTGCTCTTAGAGGAAGGAGGGTCGACAGCGCAATGGGTTAATGCACCTACTGCAGCCTCCTATGTGTAGCCTGCTGGCGACACAGTCAGTTGCTAGTGTGATGCTGATACAGGTTTGCTTGCTATGCAGGGGGCGGTGGTCACTTCACAGCACCTCGAGAAGGTGTCCTGTTTGAGTCCCAGTGCAATTAGTGTATCAATCATGACCCGTAGATTACACCTTTTCCCCTTGTTTTTTTTCCAGTCAGTTGGGGCCAGAAAGATAAGCTTTTTTATGGGTGTTACCAAAGCCAGAGTGCACAAAACAAAGGCACAACTGTTAGTGGGAATGCATACATTGAAGGGGCATTTGCTGTTGGCTGATCGCGCAGGGCAATGCATACCCATTTTCAATAAAAAAACATTTAAAAAAAATCCTGTGGAGATACTGGACATTGGATTAGAACTCAGGCCACCAGCATCCCAAGACCAAGCACTTACCAGTTGAGCCACTGGAGGCTGTGCTTCTAAAAGTGGCTTTTGGGCGTATATATCTTTCTCCAGCATGCCCCTGTGAGCATTCCAGTTTGCATTGTGAAACATGTTCACTGAAGCCAAGGAGGATAGAACATCTGGCCCCCCCGCTCCATGAAATACCAGCTAACTGCAGTGGCCTAGAGGTTAAGTGCTTGCGTTACAGTGCTGGGGGCCTGGGTTTGAGTCCTGCTTTCGACACATAAATGGTGCAATCTCCTTGTACAGTTGCGGTATCCGTGCTCCTTCTAATAGGTTCAGTGGTTATGTAATGAGTTCCCTGGTAAAGGGAGGGTGGAAAAAAGCAGAGAGGTGGGACTGTGGAGGGGAGGAAATACAGGAGGAGGCGGGGCAGGCTAAAGAGGGAGTTAGGGCTGGATGAATGGGTCTCTGTGGAGAGGAGGAGGTGCTGGTTGAGTGGGGATAGGTCGAGAGGGGCAGGGGGATGTAGGATAAAGTGGGGCAGGGAATAAGTCGGCTCTGGGGATGGTGCCATGGGGGAAGAAGGCCCTGAGTTGTTGTGGACGGTGGGTTGTGTAAAAGAGGGTCCTATTGTGGGGAGGAGGGAAAAAGGGTGCCCAGTGGAGGGTGAAATGGACATTTTTGTTTCATCCAGCCCTACCTCCCCCTTTAGCCTGCCCCACCTCCTCTCCTCCACAGTCCTGCCTCTCTGCTTTCTTCCTTCCACCTTCACTTTACCAGGGCACCTATGCCATGCCCCTCTAGACCTACCCCCACTCACCTAGCCCCTCCTCCTCTCCACAGATACCCATTCATCCGGTCCTACCTCCCCCTTTAGGCTGCCCCACCTCTGCCTCCTTTACCCTGCACTTCCTCACTTCCACATTCCTGCCTCTCTGTGACCCTCCCTTTACCAGGGAACTCTTTTGATAACCACTGAACCTTTTAGAAGGAGTGGGGGTAAGGCAACTATACAAGGCGATTACCCAACTATTCCAATTATGTGCTGAAAGCAGGACACGGACCCAGGCCCTCAGTGCTGTAACACAAGCACTTAACCTCTAGGCCACTGCAGTTAGCTGGTATTTGCTGGAGCGGGGGGCCAGATGTTCTATCCTCGTTGGCTTCAGTGAGCATGTTTCACAATGGGAATGGGTATGCCCACAGTGGCATGTAGAAGAAAGATGTATAAGCCCAAAAGCTACTTTTAGAAGCACAGCCACCAGTGGCTCGAGTGGTAAGTGTTTGGTCTTGGAATGCTGGAGACCTGAGTTCTAATCCAATGTCCGGATCTCCTGTTCATATATATATTTTTTTTAATGTTTTTTTATTGAAAATGGGTATGCATTGCCCTGTGCGATCAGCCAACAGCTAATTCCCCTTCATTACATCATTCCTACTAACACTTGTGCCTTTGTTTTCTGCACTCTGGCCTTGGTAACACACCCATACAAAAGCTTGTCTCTCTGGCCTCAACTGACTGGAAAAAACGAGGGGAAAAAGTGTAATCTACTGGTCGTGTTTTGGAAGATAATTGCACTGGGACTCAAACAGGACACCTTCTCGAGGTGCTGTGAGGTGACCACAAGCCCCTGCATAGCAAGCAAACCGGTATCAGCATCTCCCCAGCAACTGAATGTGTCTCCTGCAGGCTACACATAGGAGGCTGCAGTAGGTACATTAACCCATTGGGCTGTCAATGCTCTTTTCTCTGAGATCAGGAAACTGAATTTCTATGTTGCCTTCATTTGGCACATTAGATCTATCTTTCACCCCAATTCAGAGGCTGTTTTGTTTCACGCAGAGATGATAATCATTGGGAGGTGTGAGCCACTAATAGCTAAGCAGATCAGTTAAAGCTTTGACTTTGTCATTGGGATATATTGATATGCGCAGGGCAGTCATCTGTCGACTGCTACTGTATACTTTCTTATTGCTGCTTGTTCATGATTATTAAATGTAAACACTCTGCTCTAAAAAGTGAAATATTTGAAAGACGCTTGCTGTAGCGAGCCTTTCCCACTCTTTGCCCTGGGGGCGCTTTGCAACTCAACAACCCAATCACCCCTTCAGCCCTTCTTACTCGTCTCACAGCACCTCCCAAAAGTGAGGAATGCATCTTTTGTTGGTAGATTTCCTTCATGAGGCTTGGCTTGGCCTGCATTCCTTTTCAAAGGGCCATATAAGAGAGCAAAAAAGGCATCATAGAGTGGCAAGTAGGTGGAAGGCGAGGGGTCAGGGAGGTTGGCAGTAAAAGACACAGGGCACAGGGCCTGGCAGAGAGTTAGAAGTTAGGGAACCCAACAATGAGCGTGGGACAAGGAAAAATGTCTCAGGCATGCAGCTCTCTGAGTCTTCCCCACTGTGCCTGCAGAAAGAGACGTCCTATTCCTAGCTCTCTCCTGAAAGGATACATTTGCCTGGAGAGCCCAGAACTAATGTCACTTAGAGAGAGGGTAAACAGAGGGCAACTGACCAGGCACACCCCTTCATTTTAATATGCTCCACGGTGGCTTCTGGGAGGAAAAAGGCATCATTATTCCAGCAAGATCATCTTCACCTAGGCCACCGTCACTAAGGTTTACAAAGCAGGCTGTGACACTTTCTGGGGCCAGGTGGCCAGGTCGATGTGGAAGAGCACAGATGCTAACCCTAAGCTGTGTGGGTGGCTGCACCAGAGGGGCTGCATAGGACATAGGGCTGTGCCCGTAAGGGCTGTGGTCGCGTTTGGGAGCGTTAGGGACGCGTGGAGGACGCAGGGCGCAGACCTCTGCCCGTTTCCCTCCAGGTTTAGGCCCTGGTGTTCAGCTGTGGAGCCAGCCACTCCAAAATTGAGGAAGTTGAAGGCAGAAAGCAGCCCTCTCACCCCCAGGGCGAAGAATGGGACAGGCTCGCTACATCAAGAGTCTTTCAAATCTTTCACTTTTTAGAGCAGAGTGTTTACATTTAAAAATCATGAACAAGCAGCAATAACAAAGCATACAGTAGCAGGGGACAGAAGACTGCCCTGCGCATATGAATACACCCCAATGATAAAGTCAAAGATTTAACTGACCTGTTTAGCTATTAGTGGCTCACACTTGGCAATGATTATCATCTCCCTGTGAAACAAAACATCCTCTGAATTGGGGTGAAAGATAGATCTAATGTGCCAAAGGAAGGCAACATGGAAATTCAGTTTCCTGCTCTTAGAGGAAGGAGGGTCGACAGCGCAATGGGTTAATGCACCTACTGCAGCCTCCTATGTGTAGCCTGCTGGCGACACAGTCAGTTGCTAGTGTGATGCTGATACAGGTTTGCTTGCTATGCAGGGGGCGGTGGTCACTTCACAGCACCTCGAGAAGGTGTCCTGTTTGAGTCCCAGTGCAATTAGTGTATCAATCATGACCCGTAGATTACACCTTTTCCCCTTGTTTTTTTTCCAGTCAGTTGGGGCCAGAAAGATAAGCTTTTGTATGGGTGTTACCAAAGCCAGAGTGCACAAAACAAAGGCACAACTGTTAGTGGGAATGCATACATTGAAGGGGCATTTGCTGTTGGCTGATCGCGCAGGGCAATGCATACCCATTTTCAATAAAAAAACATTTAAAAAAAAATCCCGTGGAGATACTGGACATTGGATTAGAACTCAGGCCACCAGCATCCCAAGACCAAGCACTTACCAGTTGAGCCACTGGAGGCTGTGCTTCTAAAAGTGGCTTTTGGGCGTATATATCTTTCTCCAGCATGCCCCTGTGAGCATTCCAGTTTGCATTGTGAAACATGTTCACTGAAGCCAAGGAGGATAGAACATCTGGCCCCCCGCTCCATGAAATACCAGCTAACTGCAGTGGCCTAGAGGTTAAGTGCTTGCGTTACAGTGCTGGGGGCCTGGGTTTGAGTCCTGCTTTCGACACATAAATGGTGCAATCTCCTTGTACAGTTGCGGTATCCGTGCTCCTTCTAATAGGTTCAGTGGTTATGTAATGAGTTCCCTGGTAAAGGGAGGGTGGAAAAAAGCAGAGAGGTGGGACTGTGGAGGGGAGGAAATACAGGAGGAGGCGGGGCAGGCTAAAGAGGGAGTTAGGGCTGGATGAATGGGTCTCTGTGGAGAGGAGGAGGTGCTGGTTGAGTGGGGATAGGTCGAGAGGGGCAGGGGGATGTAGGATAAAGTGGGGCAGGGAATAAGTCGGCTCTGGGGATGGTGCCATGGGGGAAGAAGGCCCTGAGTTGTTGTGGACGGTGGGTTGTGTAAAAGAGGGTCCTATTGTGGGGAGGAGGGAAAAAGGGTGCCCAGTGGAGGGTGAAATGGACATTTTTGTTTCATCCAGCCCTACCTCCCCCTTTAGCCTGCCCCACCTCCTCTCCTCCACAGTCCTGCCTCTCTGCTTTCTTCCTTCCACCTTCACTTTACCAGGGCACCTATGCCATGCCCCTCTAGACCTACCCCCACTCACCTAGCCCCTCCTCCTCTCCACAGATACCCATTCATCCGGTCCTACCTCCCCCTTTAGGCTGCCCCACCTCTGCCTCCTTTACCCTGCACTTCCTCACTTCCACATTCCTGCCTCTCTGTGACCCTCCCTTTACCAGGGAACTCTTTTGATAACCACTGAACCTTTTAGAAGGAGTGGGGGTAAGGCAACTATACAAGGCGATTACCCAACTATTCCAATTATGTGCTGAAAGCAGGACACGGACCCAGGCCCTCAGTGCTGTAACACAAGCACTTAACCTCTAGGCCACTGCAGTTAGCTGGTATTTGCTGGAGCGGGGGGCCAGATGTTCTATCCTCGTTGGCTTCAGTGAGCATGTTTCACAATGGGAATGGGTATGCCCACAGGGGCATGTAGAAGAAAGATGTATAAGCCCAAAAGCTACTTTTAGAAGCACAGCCACCAGTGGCTCGAGTGGTAAGTGTTTGGTCTTGGAATGCTGGAGACCTGAGTTCTAATCCAATGTCCGGATCTCCTGTTCATATATATATTTTTTTTAATGTTTTTTTATTGAAAATGGGTATGCATTGCCCTGTGCGATCAGCCAACAGCTAATTCCCCTTCATTACATCATTCCTACTAACACTTGTGCCTTTGTTTTCTGCACTCTGGCCTTGGTAACACACCCATACAAAAGCTTGTCTCTCTGGCCTCAACTGACTGGAAAAAACGAGGGGAAAAAGTGTAATCTACTGGTCGTGTTTTGGAAGATAATTGCACTGGGACTCAAACAGGACACCTTCTCGAGGTGCTGTGAGGTGACCACAAGCCCCTGCATAGCAAGCAAACCGGTATCAGCATCTCCCCAGCAACTGAATGTGTCTCCTGCAGGCTACACATAGGAGGCTGCAGTAGGTACATTAACCCATTGGGCTGTCAATGCTCTTTTCTCTGAGATCAGGAAACTGAATTTCTATGTTGCCTTCATTTGGCACATTAGATCTATCTTTCACCCCAATTCAGAGGCTGTTTTGTTTCACGCAGAGATGATAATCATTGGGAGGTGTGAGCCACTAATAGCTAAGCAGATCAGTTAAAGCTTTGACTTTGTCATTGGGATATATTGATATGCGCAGGGCAGTCATCTGTCGACTGCTACTGTATACTTTCTTATTGCTGCTTGTTCATGATTATTAAATGTAAACACTCTGCTCTAAAAAGTGAAATATTTGAAAGACGCTTGCTGTAGCGAGCCTTTCCCACTCTTTGCCCTGGGGGCGCTTTGCAACTCAACAACCCAATCACCCCTTCAGCCCTTCTTACTCGTCTCACAGCACCTCCCAAAAGTGAGGAATGCATCTTTTGTTGGTAGATTTCCTTCATGAGGCTTGGCTTGGCCTGCATTCCTTTTCAAAGGGCCATATAAGAGAGCAAAAAAGGCATCATAGAGTGGCAAGTAGGTGGAAGGCGAGGGGTCAGGGAGGTTGGCAGTAAAAGACACAGGGCACAGGGCCTGGCAGAGAGTTAGAAGTTAGGGAACCCAACAATGAGCGTGGGACAAGGAAAGATGTCTCAGGCATGCAGCTCTCTGAGTCTTCCCCACTGTGCCTGCAGAAAGAGACGTCCTATTCCTAGCTCTCTCCTGAAAGGATACATTTGCCTGGAGAGCCCAGAACTAATGTCACTTAGAGAGAGGGTAAACAGAGGGCAACTGACCAGGCACACCCCTTCATTTTAATATGCTCCACGGTGGCTTCTGGGAGGAAAAAGGCATCATTATTCCAGCAAGATCATCTTCACCTAGGCCACCGTCACTAAGGTTTACAAAGCAGGCTGTGACACTTTCTGGGGCCAGGTGGCCAGGTCGATGTGGAAGAGCACAGATGCTAACCCTAAGCTGTGTGGGTGGCTGCACCAGAGGGGCTGCATAGGACATAGGGCTGTGCCCGTAAGGGCTGTGGTCGCGTTTGGGAGCGTTAGGGACGCGTGGAGGACGCAGGGCGCAGACCTCTGCCCGTTTCCCTCCAGGTTTAGGCCCTGGTGTTCAGCTGTGGAGCCAGCCACTCCAAAATTGAGGAAGTTGAAGGCAGAAAGCAGCCCTCTCACCCCCAGGGCGAAGAATGGGACAGGCTCGCTACATCAAGAGTCTTTCAAATCTTTCACTTTTTAGAGCAGAGTGTTTACATTTAAAAATCATGAACAAGCAGCAATAACAAAGCATACAGTAGCAGGGGACAGAAGACTGCCCTGCGCATATGAATACACCCCAATGATAAAGTCAAAGATTTAACTGACCTGTTTAGCTATTAGTGGCTCACACTTGGCAATGATTATCATCTCCCTGTGAAACAAAACATCCTCTGAATTGGGGTGAAAGATAGATCTAATGTGCCAAAGGAAGGCAACATGGAAATTCAGTTTCCTGCTCTTAGAGGAAGGAGGGTCGACAGCGCAATGGGTTAATGCACCTACTGCAGCCTCCTATGTGTAGCCTGCTGGCGACACAGTCAGTTGCTAGTGTGATGCTGATACAGGTTTGCTTGCTATGCAGGGGGCGGTGGTCACTTCACAGCACCTCGAGAAGGTGTCCTGTTTGAGTCCCAGTGCAATTAGTGTATCAATCATGACCCGTAGATTACACCTTTTCCCCTTGTTTTTTTTCCAGTCAGTTGGGGCCAGAAAGATAAGCTTTTATATGGGTGTTACCAAAGCCAGAGTGCACAAAACAAAGGCACAACTGTTAGTGGGAATGCATACATTGAAGTGGCATTTGCTGTTGGCTGATCGCGCAGGGCAATGCACACCCATTTTCAATAAAAAAACATTTTAAAAAAATCCCGTGGAGACACTGGACATTGGATTAGAACTCAGGTCGCCAGCATCCCAAGACCAAGCACTTACCAGTTGAGCCACTGGAGGCTGTGCTTCTAAAAGTGGCTTTTGGGCGTATATATCTTTCTCCAGCATGCCCCTGTGAGCATTCCAGTTTGCATTGTGAAACATGTTCACTGAAGCCAAGGAGGATAGAACATCTGGCCCCCCGCTCCATGAAATACCAGCTAACTGCAGTGGCCTAGAGGTTAAGTGCTTGCGTTACAGTGCTGGGGGCCTGGGTTTGAGTCCTGCTTTCGACACATAAATGGTGCAATCTCCTTGTACAGTTGCGGTATCCGTGCTCCTTCTAATAGGTTCAGTGGTTATGTAATGAGTTCCCTGGTAAAGGGAGGGTGGAAAAAAGCAGAGAGGTGGGACTGTGGAGGGGAGGAAATACAGGAGGAGGCGGGGCAGGCTAAAGAGGGAGTTAGGGCTGGATGAATGGGTCTCTGTGGAGAGGAGGAGGTGCTGGTTGAGTGGGGATAGGTCGAGAGGGGCAGGGGGATGTAAGATAAAGTGGGGCAGGGAATAAGTCGGCTCTGGGGATGGTGCCATGGGGGAAGAAGGCCCTGAGTTGTTGTGGACGGTGGGTTGTGTAAAAGAGGGTCCTATTGTGGGGAGGAGGGAAAAAGGGTGCCCAGTGGGGTGAAATGGACATTTTTGTTTCATCCAGCCCTACCTCCCCCTTTAGCCTGCCCCACCTCCTCTCCTCCACAGTCCTGCCTCTCTGCTTTCTTCCTTCCACCTTCACTTTACCAGGGCACCTATGCCATGCCCCTCTAGACCTACCCCCACTCACCTAGCCCCTCCTCCTCTCCACAGATACCCATTCATCCGGTCCTACCTCCCCCTTTAGGCTGCCCCACCTCTGCCTCCTTTACCCTGCACTTCCTCACTTCCACATTCCTGCCTCTCTGTGACCCTCCCTTTACCAGGGAACTCTTTTGATAACCACTGAACCTTTTAGAAGGAGTGGGGGTAAGGCAACTATACAAGGCGATTACCCAACTATTCCAATTATGTGCTGAAAGCAGGACACGGACCCAGGCCCTCAGTGCTGTAACACAAGCACTTAACCTCTAGGCCACTGCAGTTAGCTGGTATTTGCTGGAGCGGGGGGCCAGATGTTCTATCCTCGTTGGCTTCAGTGAGCATGTTTCACAATGGGAATGGGTATGCCCACAGGGGCATGCAGAAGAAAGATGTATAAGCCCAAAAGCTACTTTTAGAAGCACAGCCGCCAGTGGCTCGAGTGGTAAGTGTTTGGTCTTGGAATGCTGGAGACCTGAGTTCTAATCCAATATCCGGATCTCCTGTTCATATATATATTTTTTTTAATGTTTTTTTATTGAAAATGGGTATGCATTGCCCTGTGCGATCAGCCAACAGCTAATTCCCCTTCATTACATCATTCCTACTAACACTTGTGCCTTTGTTTTCTGCACTCTGGCCTTGGTAACACACCCATACAAAAGCTTGTCTCTCTGGCCTCAACTGACTGGAAAAAACGAGGGGAAAAAGTGTAATCTACTGGTCGTGTTTTGGAAGATAATTGCACTGGGACTCAAACAGGACACCTTCTCGAGGTGCTGTGAGGTGACCACAAGCCCCTGCATAGCAAGCAAACCGGTATCAGCATCTCCCCAGCAACTGAATGTGTCTCCTGCAGGCTACACATAGGAGGCTGCAGTAGGTACATTAACCCATTGGGCTGTCAATGCTCTTTTCTCTGAGATCAGGAAACTGAATTTCTATGTTGCCTTCATTTGGCACATTAGATCTATCTTTCACCCCAATTCAGAGGCTGTTTTGTTTCACGCAGAGATGATAATCATTGGGAGGTGTGAGCCACTAATAGCTAAGCAGATTAGTTAAAGCTTTGACTTTGTCATTGGGATATATTGATATGCGCAGGGCAGTCATCTGTCGACTGCTACTGTATACTTTCTTATTGCTGCTTGTTCATGATTATTAAATGTAAACACTCTGCTCTAAAAAGTGAAATATTTGAAAGACGCTTGCTGTAGCGAGCCTTTCCCACTCTTTGCCCTGGGGGCGCTTTGCAACTCAACAACCCAATCACCCCTTCAGCCCTTCTTACTCATCTCACAGCACCTCCCAAAAGTGAGGAATGCATCTTTTGTTGGTAGATTTAATTCATGAGGCTTGGCTTGGCCTGCATTCCTTTTCAAAGGGCCATATATGAGAGCAAAAAAGGCATCATAGAGTGGCAAGTAGGTGGAAGGCGAGGGGTCAGGGAGGTTGGCAGTAAAAGACACAGGGCACAGGGCCTGGCAGAGAGTTAGAAGTTAGGGAACCCAACAATGAGCGTGGGACAAGGAAAGATGTCTCAGGCATGCAGCTCTCTGAGTCTTCCCCACTGTGCCTGCAGAAAGAGACGTCCTATTCCTAGATCTCTCCTGAAAGGATACATTTGCCTGGAGAGCCCAGAACTAATGTCACTTAGAGAGAGGGTAAACAGAGGGCAGCTGAGCAGGCACACCCCTTCATTTTAATATGCTCCACGGTGGCTTCTGGGAGGAAAAAGGCATCATTATTCCAGCAAGATCATCTTCACCTAGGCCACCGTCACTAAGGTTTACAAAGCAGGCTGTGACACTTTCTGGGGCCAGGTGGCCAGGTCGATGTGGAAGAGCACAGATGCTAACCCTAAGCTGTGTGGGTGGCTGCACCAGAGGGGCTGCATAGGACATAGGGCTGTGCCCGTAAGGGCTGTGGTCGCGTTTGGGAGCGTTAGGGACGCGTGGAGGACGCAGGGCGCAGACCTCTGCCCGTTTCCCTCCAGGTTTAGGCCCTGGTGTTCAGCTGTGGAGCCAGCCACTCCAAAATTGAGGAAGTTGAAGGCAGAAAGCAGCCCTCTCACCCCCAGGGCGAAGAATGGGACAGGCTCGCTACATCAAGAGTCTTTCAAATCTTTCACTTTTTAGAGCAGAGTGTTTACATTTAAAAATCATGAACAAGCAGCAATAACAAAGCATACAGTAGCAGGGGACAGAAGACTGCCCTGCGCATATGAATACACCCCAATGATAAAGTCAAAGATTTAACTGACCTGTTTAGCTATTAGTGGCTCACACTTGGCAATGATTATCATCTCCCTGTGAAACAAAACATCCTCTGAATTGGGGTGAAAGATAGATCTAATGTGCCAAAGGAAGGCAACATGGAAATTCAGTTTCCTGCTCTTAGAGGAAGGAGGGTCGACAGCGCAATGGGTTAATGCACCTACTGCAGCCTCCTATGTGTAGCCTGCTGGCGACACAGTCAGTTGCTAGTGTGATGCTGATACAGGTTTGCTTGCTATGCAGGGGGCGGTGGTCACTTCACAGCACCTCGAGAAGGTGTCCTGTTTGAGTCCCAGTGCAATTAGTGTATCAATCATGACCCGTAGATTACACCTTTTCCCCTTGTTTTTTTTCCAGTCAGTTGGGGCCAGAAAGATAAGCTTTTGTAAGGGTGTTACCAAAGCCAGAGTGCACAAAACAAAGGCACAACTGTTAGTGGGAATGCATACATTGAAGGGGCATTTGCTGTTGGCTGATCGCGCAGGGCAATGCATTCCCATTTTCAATAAAAAACATTTAAAAAAAATCCCGTGGAGATACTGGACATTGGATTAGAACTCAGGTCGCCAGCATCCCAAGACCAAGCACTTACCAGTTGAGCCACTGGAGGCTGTGCTTCTAAAAGTGGCTTTTGGGCGTATATATCTTTCTCCAGCATGCCCCTGTGAGCATTCCAGTTTGCATTGTGAAACATGTTCACTGAAGCCAAGGAGGATAGAACATCTGGCCCCCGCTCCATGAAATACCAGCTAACTGCAGTGGCCTAGAGGTTAAGTGCTTGCGTTACAGTGCTGGGGGCCTGGGTTTGAGTCCTGCTTTCGACACATAAATGGTGCAATCTCCTTGTACAGTTGCGGTATCCGTGCTCCTTCTAATAGGTTCAGTGGTTATGTAATGAGTTCCCTGGTAAAGGGAGGGTGGAAAAAAGCAGAGAGGTGGGACTGTGGAGGGGAGGAAATACAGGAGGAGGCGGGGCAGGCTAAAGAGGGAGTTAGGGCTGGATGAATGGGTCTCTGTGGAGAGGAGGAGGTGCTGGTTGAGTGGGGATAGGTCGAGAGGGGCAGGGGGATGTAGGATAAAGTGGGGCAGGGAATAAGTCGGCTCTGGGGATGGTGCCATGGGGGAAGAAGGCCCTGAGTTGTTGTGGACGGTGGGTTGTGTAAAAGAGGGTCCTATTGTGGGGAGGAGGGAAAAAGGGTGCCCAGTGGAGGGTGAAATGGACATTTTTGTTTCATCCAGCCCTACCTCCCCCTTTAGCCTGCCCCACCTCCTCTCCTCCACAGTCCTGCCTCTCTGCTTTCTTCCTTCCACCTTCACTTTACCAGGGCACCTATGCCATGCCCCTCTAGACCTACCCCCACTCACCTAGCCCCTCCTCCTCTCCACAGATACCCATTCATCCGGTCCTACCTCCCCCTTTAGGCTGCCCCACCTCTGCCTCCTTTACCCTGCACTTCCTCACTTCCACATTCCTGCCTCTCTGTGACCCTCCCTTTACCAGGGAACTCTTTTGATAACCACTGAACCTTTTAGAAGGAGTGGGGGTAAGGCAACTATACAAGGCGATTACCCAACTATTCCAATTATGTGCTGAAAGCAGGACACGGACCCAGGCCCTCAGTGCTGTAACACAAGCACTTAACCTCTAGGCCACTGCAGTTAGCTGGTATTTGCTGGAGCGGGGGGCCAGATGTTCTATCCTCGTTGGCTTCAGTGAGCATGTTTCACAATGGGAATGGGTATGCCCACAGTGGCATGTAGAAGAAAGATGTATAAGCCCAAAAGCTACTTTTAGAAGCACAGCCACCAGTGGCTTGAGTGGTAAGTGTTTGGTCTTGGAATGCTGGAGACCTGAGTTCTAATCCAATGTCCGGATCTCCTGTTCATATATATATTTTTTTTAATGTTTTTTTATTGAAAATGGGTATGCATTGCCCTGTGCGATCAGCCAACAGCTAATTCCCCTTCATTACATCATTCCTACTAACACTTGTGCCTTTGTTTTCTGCACTCTGGCCTTGGTAACACACCCATACAAAAGCTTGTCTCTCTGGCCTCAACTGACTGGAAAAAACGAGGGGAAAAAGTGTAATCTACTGGTCGTGTTTTGGAAGATAATTGCACTGGGACTCAAACAGGACACCTTCTCGAGGTGCTGTGAGGTGACCACAAGCCCCTGCATAGCAAGCAAACCGGTATCAGCATCTCCCCAGCAACTGAATGTGTCTCCTGCAGGCTACACATAGGAGGCTGCAGTAGGTACATTAACCCATTGGGCTGTCAATGCTCTTTTCTCTGAGATCAGGAAACTGAATTTCTATGTTGCCTTCATTTGGCACATTAGATCTATCTTTCACCCCAATTCAGAGGCTGTTTTGTTTCACGCAGAGATGATAATCATTGGGAGGTGTGAGCCACTAATAGCTAAGCAGATCAGTTAAAGCTTTGACTTTGTCATTGGGATATATTGATATGCGCAGGGCAGTCATCTGTCGACTGCTACTGTATACTTTCTTATTGCTGCTTGTTCATGATTATTAAATGTAAACACTCTGCTCTAAAAAGTGAAATATTTGAAAGACGCTTGCTGTAGCGAGCCTTTCCCACTCTTTGCCCTGGGGGCGCTTTGCAACTCAACAACCCAATCACCCCTTCAGCCCTTCTTACTCGTCTCACAGCACCTCCCAAAAGTGAGGAATGCATCTTTTGTTGGTAGATTTCCTTCATGAGGCTTGGCTTGGCCTGCATTCCTTTTCAAAGGGCCATATAAGAGAGCAAAAAAGGCATCATAGAGTGGCAAGTAGGTGGAAGGCGAGGGGTCAGGGAGGTTGGCAGTAAAAGACACAGGGCACAGGGCCTGGCAGAGAGTTAGAAGTTAGGGAACCCAACAATGAGCGTGGGACAAGGAAAGATGTCTCAGGCATGCAGCTCTCTGAGTCTTCCCCACTGTGCCTGCAGAAAGAGACGTCCTATTCCTAGCTCTCTCCTGAAAGGATACATTTGCCTGGAGAGCCCAGAACTAATGTCACTTAGAGAGAGGGTAAACAGAGGGCAACTGACCAGGCACACCCCTTCATTTTAATATGCTCCACGGTGGCTTCTGGGAGGAAAAAGGCATCATTATTCCAGCAAGATCATCTTCACCTAGGCCACCGTCACTAAGGTTTACAAAGCAGGCTGTGACACTTTCTGGGGCCAGGTGGCCAGGTTGATGTGGAAGAGCACAGATGCTAACCCTAAGCTGTGTGGGTGGCTGCACCAGAGGGGCTGCATAGGACATAGGGCTGTGCCCGTAAGGGCTGTGGTCGCGTTTGGGAGCGTTAGGGACGCGTGGAGGACGCAGGGCGCAGACCTCTGCCCGTTTCCCTCCAGGTTTAGGCCCTGGTGTTCAGCTGTGGAGCCAGCCACTCCAAAATTGAGGAAGTTGAAGGCAGAAAGCAGCCCTCTCACCCCCAGGGCGAAGAATGGGACAGGCTCGCTACATCAAGAGTCTTTCAAATCTTTCACTTTTTAGAGCAGAGTGTTTACATTTAAAAATCATGAACAAGCAGCAATAACAAAGCATACAGTAGCAGGGGACAGAAGACTGCCCTGCGCATATGAATACACCCCAATGATAAAGTCAAAGATTTAACTGACCTGTTTAGCTATTAGTGGCTCACACTTGGCAATGATTATCATCTCCCTGTGAAACAAAACATCCTCTGAATTGGGGTGAAAGATAGATCTAATGTGCCAAAGGAAGGCAACATGGAAATTCAGTTTCCTGCTCTTAGAGGAAGGAGGGTCGACAGCGCAATGGGTTAATGCACCTACTGCAGCCTCCTATGTGTAGCCTGCTGGCGACACAGTCAGTTGCTAGTGTGATGCTGATACAGGTTTGCTTGCTATGCAGCGGGCGGTGGTCACTTCACAGCACCTCGAGAAGGTGTCCTGTTTGAGTCCCAGTGCAATTAGTGTATCAATCATGACCCGTAGATTACACCTTTTCCCCTTGTTTTTTTTCCAGTCAGTTGGGGCCAGAAAGATAAGCTTTTGTATGGGTGTTACCAAAGCCAGAGTGCACAAAACAAAGGCACAACTGTTAGTGGGAATGCATACATTGAAGGGGCATTTGCTGTTGGCTGATCGCGCAGGGCAATGCATACCCATTTTCAATAAAAAAACATTTAAAAAAAATCCCGTGGAGATACTGGACATTGGATTAGAACTCAGGCCACCAGCATCCCAAGACCAAGCACTTACCAGTTGAGCCACTGGAGGCTGTGCTTCTAAAAGTGGCTTTTGGGCGTATATATCTTTCTCCAGCATGCCCCTGTGAGCATTCCAGTTTGCATTGTGAAACATGTTCACTGAAGCCAAGGAGGATAGAACATCTGGCCCCCCGCTCCATGAAATACCAGCTAACTGCAGTGGCCTAGAGGTTAAGTGCTTGCGTTACAGTGCTGGGGGCCTGGGTTTGAGTCCTGCTTTCGACACATAAATGGTGCAATCTCCTTGTACAGTTGCGGTATCCGTGCTCCTTCTAATAGGTTCAGTGGTTATGTAATGAGTTCCCTGGTAAAGGGAGGGTGGAAAAAAGCAGAGAGGTGGGACTGTGGAGGGGAGGAAATACAGGAGGAGGTGGGGCAGGCTAAAGAGGGAGTTAGGGCTGGATGAATGGGTCTCTGTGGAGAGGAGGAGGTGCTGGTTGAGTGGGGATAGGTCGAGAGGGGCAGGGGGATGTAGGATAAAGTGGGGCAGGGAATAAGTCGGCTCTGGGGATGGTGCCATGGGGGAAGAAGGCCCTGAGTTGTTGTGGACGGTGGGTTGTGTAAAAGAGGGTCCTATTGTGGGGAGGAGGGAAAAGGGTGCCCAGTGGAGGGTGAAATGGACATTTTTGTTTCATCCAGCCCTACCTCCCCCTTTAGCCTGCCCCACCTCCTCTCCTCCACAGTCCTGCCTCTCTGCTTTCTTCCTTCCACCTTCACTTTACCAGGGCACCTATGCCATGCCCCTCTAGACCTACCCCCACTCACCTAGCCCCTCCTCCTCTCCACAGATACCCATTCATCCGGTCCTACCTCCCCCTTTAGGCTGCCCCACCTCTGCCTCCTTTACCCTGCACTTCCTCACTTCCACATTCCTGCCTCTCTGTGACCCTCCCTTTACCAGGGAACTCTTTTGATAACCACTGAACCTTTTAGAAGGAGTGGGGGTAAGGCAACTATACAAGGCGATTACCCAACTATTCCAATTATGTGCTGAAAGCAGGACACGGACCCAGGCCCTCAGTGCTGTAACACAAGCACTTAACCTCTAGGCCACTGCAGTTAGCTGGTATTTGCTGGAGCGGGGGGCCAGATGTTCTATCCTCGTTGGCTTCAGTGAGCATGTTTCACAATGGGAATGGGTATGCCCACAGGGGCATGTAGAAGAAAGATGTATAAGCCCAAAAGCTACTTTTAGAAGCACAGCCACCAGTGGCTCGAGTGGTAAGTGTTTGGTCTTGGAATGCTGGAGACCTGAGTTCTAATCCAATGTCCGGATCTCCTGTTCATATATATATTTTTTTTAATGTTTTTTTATTGAAAATGGGTATGCATTGCCCTGTGCGATCAGCCAACAGCTAATTCCCCTTCATTACATCATTCCTACTAACACTTGTGCCTTTGTTTTCTGCACTCTGGCCTTGGTAACACACCCATACAAAAGCTTGTCTCTCTGGCCTCAACTGACTGGAAAAAACGAGGGGAAAAAGTGTAATCTACTGGTCGTGTTTTGGAAGATAATTGCACTGGGACTCAAACAGGACACCTTCTCGAGGTGCTGTGAGGTGACCACAAGCCCCTGCATAGCAAGCAAACCGGTATCAGCATCTCCCCAGCAACTGAATGTGTCTCCTGCAGGCTACACATAGGAGGCTGCAGTAGGTACATTAACCCATTGGGCTGTCAATGCTCTTTTCTCTGAGATCAGGAAACTGAATTTCTATGTTGCCTTCATTTGGCACATTAGATCTATCTTTCACCCCAATTCAGAGGCTGTTTTGTTTCACGCAGAGATGATAATCATTGGGAGGTGTGAGCCACTAATAGCTAAGCAGATCAGTTAAAGCTTTGACTTTGTCATTGGGATATATTGATATGCGCAGGGCAGTCATCTGTCGACTGCTACTGTATACTTTCTTATTGCTGCTTGTTCATGATTATTAAATGTAAACACTCTGCTCTAAAAAGTGAAATATTTGAAAGACGCTTGCTGTAGCGAGCCTTTCCCACTCTTTGCCCTGGGGGCGCTTTGCAACTCAACAACCCAATCACCCCTTCAGCCCTTCTTACTCGTCTCACAGCACCTCCCAAAAGTGAGGAATGCATCTTTTGTTGGTAGATTTCCTTCATGAGGCTTGGCTTGGCCTGCATTCCTTTTCAAAGGGCCATATAAGAGAGCAAAAAAGGCATCATAGAGTGGCAAGTAGGTGGAAGGCGAGGGGTCAGGGAGGTTGGCAGTAAAAGACACAGGGCACAGGGCCTGGCAGAGAGTTAGAAGTTAGGGAACCCAACAATGAGCGTGGGACAAGGAAAGATGTCTCAGGCATGCAGCTCTCTGAGTCTTCCCCACTGTGCCTGCAGAAAGAGACGTCCTATTCCTAGCTCTCTCCTGAAAGGATACATTTGCCTGGAGAGCCCAGAACTAATGTCACTTAGAGAGAGGGTAAACAGAGGGCAACTGACCAGGCACACCCCTTCATTTTAATATGCTCCACGGTGGCTTCTGGGAGGAAAAAGGCATCATTATTCCAGCAAGATCATCTTCACCTAGGCCACCGTCACTAAGGTTTACAAAGCAGGCTGTGACACTTTCTGGGGCCAGGTGGCCAGGTCGATGTGGAAGAGCACAGATGCTAACCCTAAGCTGTGTGGGTGGCTGCACCAGAGGGGCTGCATAGGACATAGGGCTGTGCCCGTAAGGGCTGTGGTCGCGTTTGGGAGCGTTAGGGACGCGTGGAGGACGCAGGGCGCAGACCTCTGCCCGTTTCCCTCCAGGTTTAGGCCCTGGTGTTCAGCTGTGGAGCCAGCCACTCCAAAATTGAGGAAGTTGAAGGCAGAAAGCAGCCCTCTCACCCCCAGGGCGAAGAATGGGACAGGCTCGCTACATCAAGAGTCTTTCAAATCTTTCACTTTTTAGAGCAGAGTGTTTACATTTAAAAATCATGAACAAGCAGCAATAACAAAGCATACAGTAGCAGGGGACAGAAGACTGCCCTGCGCATATGAATACACCCCAATGATAAAGTCAAAGATTTAACTGACCTGTTTAGCTATTAGTGGCTCACACTTGGCAATGATTATCATCTCCCTGTGAAACAAAACATCCTCTGAATTGGGGTGAAAGATAGATCTAATGTGCCAAAGGAAGGCAACATGGAAATTCAGTTTCCTGCTCTTAGAGGAAGGAGGGTCGACAGCGCAATGGGTTAATGCACCTACTGCAGCCTCCTATGTGTAGCCTGCTGGCGACACAGTCAGTTGCTAGTGTGATGCTGATACAGGTTTGCTTGCTATGCAGGGGGCGGTGGTCACTTCACAGCACCTCGAGAAGGTGTCCTGTTTGAGTCCCAGTGCAATTAGTGTATCAATCATGACCCGTAGATTACACCTTTTCCCCTTGTTTTTTTTCCAGTCAGTTGGGGCCAGAAAGATAAGCTTTTATATGGGTGTTACCAAAGCCAGAGTGCACAAAACAAAGGCACAACTGTTAGTGGGAATGCATACATTGAAGTGGCATTTGCTGTTGGCTGATCGCGCAGGGCAATGCACACCCATTTTCAATAAAAAAACATTTTAAAAAAATCCCGTGGAGACACTGGACATTGGATTAGAACTCAGGTCGCCAGCATCCCAAGACCAAGCACTTACCAGTTGAGCCACTGGAGGCTGTGCTTCTAAAAGTGGCTTTTGGGCGTATATATCTTTCTCCAGCATGCCCCTGTGAGCATTCCAGTTTGCATTGTGAAACATGTTCACTGAAGCCAAGGAGGATAGAACATCTGGCCCCCCGCTCCATGAAATACCAGCTAACTGCAGTGGCCTAGAGGTTAAGTGCTTGCGTTACAGTGCTGGGGGCCTGGGTTTGAGTCCTGCTTTCGACACATAAATGGTGCAATCTCCTTGTACAGTTGCGGTATCCGTGCTCCTTCTAATAGGTTCAGTGGTTATGTAATGAGTTCCCTGGTAAAGGGAGGGTGGAAAAAAGCAGAGAGGTGGGACTGTGGAGGGGAGGAAATACAGGAGGAGGCGGGGCAGGCTAAAGAGGGAGTTAGGGCTGGATGAATGGGTCTCTGTGGAGAGGAGGAGGTGCTGGTTGAGTGGGGATAGGTCGAGAGGGGCAGGGGGATGTAAGATAAAGTGGGGCAGGGAATAAGTCGGCTCTGGGGATGGTGCCATGGGGGAAGAAGGCCCTGAGTTGTTGTGGACGGTGGGTTGTGTAAAAGAGGGTCCTATTGTGGGGAGGAGGGAAAAAGGGTGCCCAGTGGGGTGAAATGGACATTTTTGTTTCATCCAGCCCTACCTCCCCCTTTAGCCTGCCCCACCTCCTCTCCTCCACAGTCCTGCCTCTCTGCTTTCTTCCTTCCACCTTCACTTTACCAGGGCACCTATGCCATGCCCCTCTAGACCTACCCCCACTCACCTAGCCCCTCCTCCTCTCCACAGATACCCATTCATCCGGTCCTACCTCCCCCTTTAGGCTGCCCCACCTCTGCCTCCTTTACCCTGCACTTCCTCACTTCCACATTCCTGCCTCTCTGTGACCCTCCCTTTACCAGGGAACTCTTTTGATAACCACTGAACCTTTTAGAAGGAGTGGGGGTAAGGCAACTATACAAGGCGATTACCCAACTATTCCAATTATGTGCTGAAAGCAGGACACGGACCCAGGCCCTCAGTGCTGTAACACAAGCACTTAACCTCTAGGCCACTGCAGTTAGCTGGTATTTGCTGGAGCGGGGGGCCAGATGTTCTATCCTCGTTGGCTTCAGTGAGCATGTTTCACAATGGGAATGGGTATGCCCACAGGGGCATGCAGAAGAAAGATGTATAAGCCCAAAAGCTACTTTTAGAAGCACAGCCGCCAGTGGCTCGAGTGGTAAGTGTTTGGTCTTGGAATGCTGGAGACCTGGGTTCTAATCCAATATCCGGATCTCCTGTTCATATATATATTTTTTTTAATGTTTTTTTATTGAAAATGGGTATGCATTGCCCTGTGCGATCAGCCAACAGCTAATTCCCCTTCATTACATCATTCCTACTAACACTTGTGCCTTTGTTTTCTGCACTCTGGCCTTGGTAACACACCCATACAAAAGCTTGTCTCTCTGGCCTCAACTGACTGGAAAAAACGAGGGGACAAAGTGTAATCTACTGGTCGTGTTTTGGAAGATAATTGCACTGGGACTCAAACAGGACACCTTCTCGAGGTGCTGTGAGGTGACCACAAGCCCCTGCATAGCAAGCAAACCGGTATCAGCATCTCCCCAGCAACTGAATGTGTCTCCTGCAGGCTACACATAGGAGGCTGCAGTAGGTACATTAACCCATTGGGCTGTCAATGCTCTTTTCTCTGAGATCAGGAAACTGAATTTCTATGTTGCCTTCATTTGGCACATTAGATCTATCTTTCACCCCAATTCAGAGGCTGTTTTGTTTCACGCAGAGATGATAATCATTGGGAGGTATGAGCCACTAATAGCTAAGCAGATCAGTTAAAGCTTTGACTTTGTCATTGGGATATATTGATATGCGCAGGGCAGTCATCTGTCGACTGCTACTGTATACTTTCTTATTGCTGCTTGTTCATGATTATTAAATGTAAACACTCTGCTCTAAAAAGTGAAATATTTGAAAGACGCTTGCTGTAGCGAGCCTTTCCCACTCTTTGCCCTGGGGGCGCTTTGCAACTCAACAACCCAATCACCCCTTCAGCCCTTCTTACTCGTCTCACAGCACCTCCCAAAAGTGAGGAATGCATCTTTTGTTGGTAGATTTCCTTCATGAGGCTTGGCTTGGCCTGCATTCCTTTTCAAAGGGCCATATATGAGAGCAAAAAAGGCATCATAGAGTGGCAAGTAGGTGGAAGGCGAGGGGTCAGGGAGGTTGGCAGTAAAAGACACAGGGCACAGGGCCTGGCAGAGAGTTAGAAGTTAGGGAACCCAACAATGAGCGTGGGACAAGGAAAGATGTCTCAGGCATGCAGCTCTCTGAGTCTTCCCCACTGTGCCTGCAGAAAGAGACGTCCTATTCCTAGCTCTCTCCTGAAAGGATACATTTGCCTGGAGAGCCCAGAACTAATGTCACTTAGAGAGAGGGTAAACAGAGGGCAGCTGAGCAGGCACACCCCTTCATTTTAATATGCTCCACGGTGGCTTCTGGGAGGAAAAAGGCATCATTATTCCAGCAAGATCATCTTCACCTAGGCCACCGTCACTAAGGTTTACAAAGCAGGCTGTGACACTTTCTGGGGCCAGGTGGCCAGGTCGATGTGGAAGAGCACAGATGCTAACCCTAAGCTGTGTGGGTGGCTGCACCAGAGGGGCTGCATAGGACATAGGGCTGTGCCCGTAAGGGCTGTGGTCGCGTTTGGGAGCGTTAGGGACGCGTGGAGGACGCAGGGCGCAGACCTCTGCCCGTTTCCCTCCAGGTTTAGGCCCTGGTGTTCAGCTGTGGAGCCAGCCACTCCAAAATTGAGGAAGTTGAAGGCAGAAAGCAGCCCTCTCACCCCCAGGGCGAAGAATGGGACAGGCTCGCTACATCAAGAGTCTTTCAAATCTTTCACTTTTTAGAGCAGAGTGTTTACATTTAAAAATCATGAACAAGCAGCAATAACAAAGCATACAGTAGCAGGGGACAGAAGACTGCCCTGCGCATATGAATACACCCCAATGATAAAGTCAAAGATTTAACTGACCTGTTTAGCTATTAGTGGCTCACACTTGGCAATGATTATCATCTCCCTGTGAAACAAAACATCCTCTGAATTGGGGTGAAAGATAGATCTAATGTGCCAAAGGAAGGCAACATGGAAATTCAGTTTCCTGCTCTTAGAGGAAGGAGGGTCGACAGCGCAATGGGTTAATGCACCTACTGCAGCCTCCTATGTGTAGCCTGCTGGCGACACAGTCAGTTGCTAGTGTGATGCTGATACAGGTTTGCTTGCTATGCAGGGGGCGGTGGTCACTTCACAGCACCTCGAGAAGGTGTCCTGTTTGAGTCCCAGTGCAATTAGTGTATCAATCATGACCCGTAGATTACACCTTTTCCCCTTGTTTTTTTTCCAGTCAGTTGGGGCCAGAAAGATAAGCTTTTGTATGGGTGTTACCAAAGCCTGGGGGTGAGAGGGCTGCAATCTCCTTGTACAGTTGCGGTATCCGTGCTCCTTCTAATAGGTTCAGTGGTTATGTAATGAGTTCCCTGGTAAAGGGAGGGTGGAAAAAAGCAGAGAGGTGGGACTGTGGAGGGGAGGAAATACAGGAGGAGGCGGGGCAGGCTAAAGAGGGAGTTAGGGCTGGATGAATGGGTCTCTGTGGAGAGGAGGAGGTGCTGGTTGAGTGGGGATAGGTCGAGAGGGGCAGGGGGATGTAGGATATAGTGGGGCAGGGAATAAGTCGGCTCTGGGGATGGTGCCATGGGGGAAGAAGGCCCTGAGTTGTTGTGGACGGTGGGTTGTGTAAAAGAGGGTCCTATTGTGGGGAGGAGGGAAAAAGGGTGCCCAGTGGAGGGTGAATTGGACATTTTTGTTTCATCCAGCCCTACCTCCCCCTTTAGCCTGCCCCACCTCCTCTCCTCCACAGTCCTGCCTCTCTGCTTTCTTCCTTCCACCTTCACTTTACCAGGGCACCTATGCCATGCCCCTCTAGACCTACCCCCACTCACCTAGCCCCTCCTCCTCTCCACAGATACCCATTCATCCGGTCCTACCTCCCCCTTTAGGCTGCCCCACCTCTGCCTCCTTTACCCTGCACTTCCTCACTTCCACATTCCTGCCTCTCTGTGACCCTCCCTTTACCAGGGAACTCTTTTGATAACCACTGAACCTTTTAGAAGGAGTGGGGGTAAGGCAACTATACAAGGCGATTACCCAACTATTCCAATTATGTGCTGAAAGCAGGACACGGACCCAGGCCCTCAGTGCTGTAACACAAGCACTTTACCTCTAGGCCACTGCAGTTAGCTGGTATTTGCTGGAGCGGGGGGCCAGATGTTCTATCCTCGTTGGCTTCAGTGAGCATGTTTCACAATGGGAATGGGTATGCCCACAGGGGCATGCAGAAGAAAGATGTATAAGCCCAAAAGCTACTTTTAGAAGCACAGCCGCCAGTGGCTCGAGTGGTAAGTGTTTGGTCTTGGAATGCTGGAGACCTGAGTTCTAATCCAATGTCCGGATCTCCTGTTCATATATATATTTTTTTTAATGTTTTTTTATTGAAAATGGGTATGCATTGCCCTGTGCGATCAGCCAACAGCTAATTCCCCTTCATTACATCATTCCTACTAACACTTGTGCCTTTGTTTTCTGCACTCTGGCCTTGGTAACACACCCATACAAAAGCTTGTCTCTCTGGCCTCAACTGACTGGAAAAAACGAGGGGAAAAAGTGTAATCTACTGGTCGTGTTTTGGAAGATAATTGCACTGGGACTCAAACAGGACACCTTCTCGAGGTGCTGTGAGGTGACCACAAGCCCCTGCATAGCAAGCAAACCGGTATCAGCATCTCCCCAGCAACTGAATGTGTCTCCTGCAGGCTACACATAGGAGGCTGCAGTAGGTACATTAACCCATTGGGCTGTCAATGCTCTTTTCTCTGAGATCAGGAAACTGAATTTCTATGTTGCCTTCATTTGGCACATTAGATCTATCTTTCACCCCAATTCAGAGGCTGTTTTGTTTCACGCAGAGATGATAATCATTGGGAGGTGTGAGCCACTAATAGCTAAGCAGATCAGTTAAAGCTTTGACTTTGTCATTGGGATATATTGATATGCGCAGGGCAGTCATCTGTCGACTGCTACTGTATACTTTCTTATTGCTGCTTGTTCATGATTATTAAATGTAAACACTCTGCTCTAAAAAGTGAAATATTTGAAAGACGCTTGCTGTAGCAAGCCTTTCCCACTCTTTGCCCTGGGGGCGCTTTGCAACTCAACAACCCAATCACCCCTTCAGCCCTTCTTACTCGTCTCACAGCACCTCCCAAAAGTGAGGAATGCATCTTTTGTTGGTAGATTTAATTCATGAGGCTTGGCTTGGCCTGCATTCCTTTTCAAAGGGCCATATATGAGAGCAAAAAAGGCATCATAGAGTGGCAAGTAGGTGGAAGGCGAGGGGTCAGGGAGGTTGGCAGTAAAAGACACAGGGCACAGGGCCTGGCAGAGAGTTAGAAGTTAGGGAACCCAACAATGAGCGTGGGACAAGGAAAGATGTCTCAGGCATGCAGCTCTCTGAGTCTTCCCCACTGTGCCTGCAGAAAGAGACGTCCTATTCCTAGCTCTCTCCTGAAAGGATACATTTGCCTGGAGAGCCCAGAACTAATGTCACTTAGAGAGAGGGTAAACAGAGGGCAGCTGAGCAGGCACACCCCTTCATTTTAATATGCTCCACGGTGGCTTCTGGGAGGAAAAAGGCATCATTATTCCAGCAAGATCATCTTCACCTAGGCCACCGTCACTAAGGTTTACAAAGCAGGCTGTGACACTTTCTGGGGCCAGGTGGCCAGGTCGATGTGGAAGAGCACAGATGCTAACCCTAAGCTGTGTGGGTGGCTGCACCAGAGGGGCTGCATAGGACATAGGGCTGTGCCCGTAAGGGCTGTGGTCGCGTTTGGGAGCGTTAGGGACGCGTGGAGGACGCAGGGCGCAGACCTCTGCCCGTTTCCCTCCAGGTTTAGGCCCTGGTGTTCAGCTGTGGAGCCAGCCACTCCAAAATTGAGGAAGTTGAAGGCAGAAAGCAGCCCTCTCACCCCCAGGGCGAAGAATGGGACAGGCTCGCTACATCAAGAGTCTTTCAAATCTTTCACTTTTTAGAGCAGTGTGTTTACATTTAAAAATCATGAACAAGCAGCAATAACAAAGCATACAGTAGCAGGGGACAGAATACTGCCCTGCGCATATGAATACACCCCAATGATAAAGTCAAAGATTTAACTGACCTGTTTAGCTATTAGTGGCTCACACTTGGCAATGATTATCATCTCCCTGTGAAACAAAACATCCTCTGAATTGGGGTGAAAGATAGATCTAATGTGCCAAAGGAAGGCAACATGGAAATTCAGTTTCCTGCTCTTAGAGGAAGGAGGGTCGACAGCGCAATGGGTTAATGCACCTACTGCAGCCTCCTATCTGTAGCCTGCTGGCGACACAGTCAGTTGCTAGTGTGATGCTGATACAGGTTTGCTTGCTATGCAGGGGGCGGTGGTCACTTCACAGCACCTCGAGAAGGTGTCCTGTTTGAGTCCCAGTGAAATTAGTGTATCAATCATGACCCGTAGATTACACCTTTTCCCCTTGTTTTTTTTCCAGTCAGTTGGGGCCAGAAAGATAAGCTTTTGTAAGGGTGTTACCAAAGCCAGAGTGCACAAAACAAAGGCACAACTGTTAGTGGGAATGCATACATTGAAGGGGCATTTGCTGTTGGCTGATCGCGCAGGGCAATGTATTCCCATTTTCAATAAAAAACATTTAAAAAAAATCCCGTGGAGATACTGGACATTGGATTAGAACTCAGGTCGCCAGCATCCCAAGACCAAGCACTTACCAGTTGAGCCACTGGAGGCTGTGCTTCTAAAAGTGGCTTTTGGGCGTATATATCTTTCTCCAGCATGCCCCTGTGAGCATTCCAGTTTGCATTGTGAAACATGTTCACTGAAGCCAAGGAGGATAGAACATCTGGCCCCCGCTCCATGAAATACCAGCTAACTGCAGTGGCCTAGAGGTTAAGTGCTTGCGTTACAGTGCTGGGGGCCTGGGTTTGAGTCCTGCTTTCGACACATAAATGGTGCAATCTCCTTGTACAGTTGCGGTATCCGTGCTCCTTCTAATAGGTTCAGTGGTTATGTAATGAGTTCCCTGGTAAAGGGAGGGTGGAAAAAAGCAGAGAGGTGGGACTGTGGAGGGGAGGAAATACAGGAGGAGGCGGGGCAGGCTAAAGAGGGAGTTAGGGCTGGATGAATGGGTCTCTGTGGAGAGGAGGAGGTGCTGGTTGAGTGGGGATAGGTCGAGAGGGGCAGGGGGATGTAGGATAAAGTGGGGCAGGGAATAAGTCGGCTCTGGGGATGGTGCCATGGGGGAAGAAGGCCCTGAGTTGTTGTGGACGGTGGGTTGTGTAAAAGAGGGTCCTATTGTGGGGAGGAGGGAAAAAGGGTGCCCAGTGGAGGGTGAAATGGACATTTTTGTTTCATCCAGCCCTACCTCCCCCTTTAGCCTGCCCCACCTCCTCTCCTCCACAGTCCTGCCTCTCTGCTTTCTTCCTTCCACCTTCACTTTACCAGGGCACCTATGCCATGCCCCTCTAGACCTACCCCCACTCACCTAGCCCCTCCTCCTCTCCACAGATACCCATTCATCCGGTCCTACCTCCCCCTTTAGGCTGCCCCACCTCTGCCTCCTTTACCCTGCACTTCCTCACTTCCACATTCCTGCCTCTCTGTGACCCTCCCTTTACCAGGGAACTCTTTTGATAACCACTGAACCTTTTAGAAGGAGTGGGGGTAAGGCAACTATACAAGGCGATTACCCAACTATTCCAATTATGTGCTGAAAGCAGGACACGGACCCAGGCCCTCAGTGCTGTAACACAAGCACTTAACCTCTAGGCCACTGCAGTTAGCTGGTATTTGCTGGAGCGGGGGGCCAGATGTTCTATCCTCGTTGGCTTCAGTGAGCATGTTTCACAATGGGAATGGGTATGCCCACAGGGGCATGCAGAAGAAAGATGTATAAGCCCAAAAGCTACTTTTAGAAGCACAGCCACCAGTGGCTTGAGTGGTAAGTGTTTGGTCTTGGAATGCTGGAGACCTGAGTTCTAATCCAATGTCCGGATCTCCTGTTCATATATATATTTTTTTAAATGTTTTTTTATTGAAAATGGGTATGCATTGCCCTGTGCGATCAGCCAACAGCTAATTCCCCTTCATTACATCATTCCTACTAACACTTGTGCCTTTGTTTTCTGCACTCTGGCCTTGGTAACACACCCATACAAAAGCTTGTCTCTCTGGCCTCAACTGACTGGAAAAAACGAGGGGAAAAAGTGTAATCTACTGGTCGTGTTTTGGAAGATAATTGCACTGGGACTCAAACAGGACACCTTCTCGAGGTGCTGTGAGGTGACCACAAGCCCCTGCATAGCAAGCAAACCGGTATCAGCATCTCCCCAGCAACTGAATGTGTCTCCTGCAGGCTACACATAGGAGGCTGCAGTAGGTACATTAACCCATTGGGCTGTCAATGCTCTTTTCTCTGAGATCAGGAAACTGAATTTCTATGTTGCCTTCATTTGGCACATTAGATCTATCTTTCACCCCAATTCAGAGGCTGTTTTGTTTCACGCAGAGATGATAATCATTGGGAGGTGTGAGCCACTAATAGCTAAGCAGATCAGTTAAAGCTTTGACTTTGTCATTGGGATATATTGATATGCGCAGGGCAGTCATCTGTCGACTGCTACTGTATACTTTCTTATTGCTGCTTGTTCATGATTATTAAATGTAAACACTCTGCTCTAAAAAGTGAAATATTTGAAAGACGCTTGCTGTAGCGAGCCTTTCCCACTCTTTGCCCTGGGGGCGCTTTGCAACTCAACAACCCAATCACCCCTTCAGCCCTTCTTACTCGTCTCACAGCACCTCCCAAAAGTGAGGAATGCATCTTTTGTTGGTAGATTTCCTTCATGAGGCTTGGCTTGGCCTGCATTCCTTTTCAAAGGGCCATATAAGAGAGCAAAAAAGGCATCATAGAGTGGCAAGTAGGTGGAAGGCGAGGGGTCAGGGAGGTTGGCAGTAAAAGACACAGGGCACAGGGCCTGGCAGAGAGTTAGAAGTTAGGGAACCCAACAATGAGCGTGGGACAAGGAAAGATGTCTCAGGCATGCAGCTCTCTGAGTCTTCCCCACTGTGCCTGCAGAAAGAGACGTCCTATTCCTAGCTCTCTCCTGAAAGGATACATTTGCCTGGAGAGCCCAGAACTAATGTCACTTAGAGAGAGGGTAAACAGAGGGCAACTGAGCAGGCACACCCCTTCATTTTAATATGCTCCACGGTGGCTTCTGGGAGGAAAAAGGCATCATTATTCCAGCAAGATCATCTTCACCTAGGCCACCGTCACTAAGGTTTACAAAGCAGGCTGTGACACTTTCTGGGGCCAGGTGGCCAGGTCGATGTGGAAGAGCACAGATGCTAACCCTAAGCTGTGTGGGTGGCTGCACCAGAGGGGCTGCATAGGACATAGGGCTGTGCCCGTAAGGGCTGTGGTCGCGTTTGGGAGCGTTAGGGACGCGTGGAGGACGCAGGGCGCAGACCTCTGCCCGTTTCCCTCCAGGTTTAGGCCCTGGTGTTCAGCTGTGGAGCCAGCCACTCCAAAATTGAGGAAGTTGAAGGCAGAAAGCAGCCCTCTCACCCCCAGGGCGAAGAATGGGACAGGCTCGCTACATCAAGAGTCTTTCAAATCTTTCACTTTTTAGAGCAGAGTGTTTACATTTAAAAATCATGAACAAGCAGCAATAACAAAGCATACAGTAGCAGGGGACAGAAGACTGCCCTGCGCATATGAATACACCCCAATGATAAAGTCAAAGATTTAACTGACCTGTTTAGCTATTAGTGGCTCACACTTGGCAATGATTATCATCTCCCTGTGAAACAAAACATCCTCTGAATTGGGGTGAAAGATAGATCTAATGTGCCAAAGGAAGGCAACATGGAAATTCAGTTTCCTGCTCTTAGAGGAAGGAGGGTCGACAGCGCAATGGGTTAATGCACCTACTGCAGCCTCCTATGTGTAGCCTGCTGGCGACACAGTCAGTTGCTAGTGTGATGCTGATACAGGTTTGCTTGCTATGCAGGGGGCGGTGGTCACTTCACAGCACCTCGAGAAGGTGTCCTGTTTGAGTCCCAGTGCAATTAGTGTATCAATCATGACCCGTAGATTACACCTTTTCCCCTTGTTTTTTTTCCAGTCAGTTGGGGCCAGAAAGATAAGCTTTTATATGGGTGTTACCAAAGCCAGAGTGCACAAAACAAAGGCACAACTGTTAGTGGGAATGCATACATTGAAGGGGCATTTGCTGTTGGCTGATCGCGCAGGGCAATGCACACCCATTTTCAATAAAAAAACATTTTAAAAAAATCCAGTGGAGACACTGGACATTGGATTAGAACTCAGGTCGCCAGCATCCCAAGACCAAGCACTTACCAGTTGAGCCACTGGAGGCTGTGCTTCTAAAAGTGGCTTTTGGGCGTATATATCTTTCTCCAGCATGCCCCTGTGAGCATTCCAGTTTGCATTGTGAAACATGTTCACTGAAGCCAAGGAGGATAGAACATCTGGCCCCCCGCTCCATGAAATACCAGCTAACTGCAGTGGCCTAGAGGTTAAGTGCTTGCGTTACAGTGCTGGGGGCCTGGGTTTGAGTCCTGCTTTCGACACATAAATGGTGCAATCTGTGCTCCTTCTAATAGCTTCAGTGGTTATGTAATGAGTTCCCTGGTAAAGGGAGGGTGGAAAAAAGCAGAGAGGTGGGACTGTGGAGGGGAGGAAATACAGGAGGAGGCGGGGCAGGCTAAAGAGGGAGTTAGGGCTGGATGAATGGGTCTCTGTGGAGAGGAGGAGGTGCTGGTTGAGTGGGGATAGGTCGAGAGGGGCAGGGGGATGTAGGATAAAGTGGGGCAGGGAATAAGTCGGCTCTGGGGATGGTGCCATGGGGGAAGAAGGCCCTGAGTTGTTGTGGACGGTGGGTTGTGTAAAAGAGGGTCCTATTGTGGGGAGGAGGGAAAAAGGGTGCCCAGTGGAGGGTGAAATGGACATTTTTGTTTCATCCAGCCCTACCTCCCCCTTTAGCCTGCCCCACCTCCTCTCCTCCACAGTCCTGCCTCTCTGCTTTCTTCCTTCCACCTTCACTTTACCAGGGCACCTATGCCATGCCCCTCTAGACCTACCCCCACTCACCTAGCCCCTCCTCCTCTCCACAGATACCCATTCATCCGGTCCTACCTCCCCCTTTAGGCTGCCCCACCTCTGCCTCCTTTACCCTGCACTTCCTCACTTCCACATTCCTGCCTCTCTGTGACCCTCCCTTTACCAGGGAACTCTTTTGATAACCACTGAACCTTTTAGAAGGAGTGGGGGTAAGGCAACTATACAAGGCGATTACCCAACTATTCCAATTATGTGCTGAAAGCAGGACACGGACCCAGGCCCTCAGTGCTGTAACACAAGCACTTAACCTCTAGGCCTCTGCAGTTAGCTGGTATTTGCTGGAGCGGGGGGCCAGATGTTCTATCCTCGTTGGCTTCAGTGAGCATGTTTCACAATGGGAATGGGTATGCCCACAGGGGCATGCAGAAGAAAGATGTATAAGCCCAAAAGCTACTTTTAGAAGCACAGCCACAAGTGGCTCGAGTGGTAAGTGTTTGGTCTTGGAATGCTGGAGACCTGAGTTCTAATCCAATGTCCGGATCTCCTGTTCATATATATATTTTTTTAAATGTTTTTTTATTGAAAATGGGTATGCATTGCCCTGTGCGATCAGCCAACAGCTAATTCCCCTTCATTACATCATTCCTACTAACACTTGTGCCTTTGTTTTCTGCACTCTGGCCTTGGTAACACACCCATACAAAAGCTTGTCTCTCTGGCCTCAACTGACTGGAAAAAACGAGGGGAAAAAGTGTAATCTACTGGTCGTGTTTTGGAAGATAATTGCACTGGGACTCAAACAGGACACCTTCTCGAGGTGCTGTGAGGTGACCACAAGCCCCTGCATAGCAAGCAAACCGGTATCAGCATCTCCCCAGCAACTGAATGTGTCTCCTGCAGGCTACACATAGGAGGCTGCAGTAGGTACATTAACCCATTGGGCTGTCAATGCTCTTTTCTCTGAGATCAGGAAACTGAATTTCTATGTTGCCTTCATTTGGCACATTAGATCTATCTTTCACCCCAATTCAGAGGCTGTTTTGTTTCACGCAGAGATGATAATCATTGGGAGGTGTGAGCCACTAATAGCTAAGCAGATCAGTTAAAGCTTTGACTTTGTCATTGGGATATATTGATATGCGCAGGGCAGTCATCTGTCGACTGCTACTGTATACTTTCTTATTGCTGCTTGTTCATGATTATTAAATGTAAACACTCTGCTCTAAAAAGTGAAATATTTGAAAGACGCTTGCTGTAGCGAGCCTTTCCCACTCTTTGCCCTGGGGGCGCTTTGCAACTCAACAACCCAATCACCCCTTCAGCCCTTCTTACTCGTCTCACAGCACCTCCCAAAAGTGAGGAATGCATCTTTTGTTGGTAGATTTCCTTCATGAGGCTTGGCTTGGCCTGCATTCCTTTTCAAAGGGCCATATAAGAGAGCAAAAAAGGCATCATAGAGTGGCAAGTAGGTGGAAGGCGAGGGGTCAGGGAGGTTGGCAGTAAAAGACACAGGGCACAGGGCCTGGCAGAGAGTTAGAAGTTAGGGAACCCAACAATGAGCGTGGGACAAGGAAAGATGTCTCAGGCATGCAGCTCTCTGAGTCTTCCCCACTGTGCCTGCAGAAAGAGACGTCCTATTCCTAGCTCTCTCCTGAAAGGATACATTTGCCTGGAGAGCCCAGAACTAATGTCACTTAGAGAGAGGGTAAACAGAGGGCAGCTGAGCAGGCACACCCCTTCATTTTAATATGCTCCACGGTGGCTTCTGGGAGGAAAAAGGCATCATTATTCCAGCAAGATCATCTTCACCTAGGCCACCGTCACTAAGGTTTACAAAGCAGGCTGTGACACTTTCTGGGGCCAGGTCGATGTGGAAGAGCACAGATGCTAACCCTAAGCTGTGTGGGTGGCTGCACCAGAGGGGCTGCATAGGACATAGGGCTGTGCCCGTAAGGGCTGTGGTCGCGTTTGGGAGCGTTAGGGACGCGTGGAGGACGCAGGGCGCAGACCTCTGCCCGTTTCCCTCCAGGTTTAGGCCCTGGTGTTCAGCTGTGGAGCCAGCCACTTCAAAATTGAAGAAGTTGAAGGGAGAAAGCAGCCCTCTCACCCCCAGGGCGAAGAATGGGACAGGCTCGCTACATCAAGAGTCTTTCAAATCTTTCACTTTTTAGAGCAGAGTGTTTACATTTAAAAATCATGAACAAGCAGCAATAACAAAGCATACAGTAGCAGGGGACAGAAGACTGCCCTGCGCATATGAATACACCCCAATGATAAAGTCAAAGATTTAACTGACCTGTTTAGCTATTAGTGGCTCACACTTGGCAATGATTATCATCTCCCTGTGAAACAAAACATCCTCTGAATTGGGGTGAAAGATAGATCTAATGTGCCAAAGGAAGGCAACATGGAAATTCAGTTTCCTGCTCTTAGAGGAAGGAGGGTCGACAGCGCAATGGGTTAATGCACCTACTGCAGCCTCCTATGTGTAGCCTGCTGGCGACACAGTCAGTTGCTAGTGTGATGCTGATACAGGTTTGCTTGCTATGCAGGGGGCGGTGGTCACTTCACAGCACCTTGAGAAGGTGTTCTGTTTGAGTCCCAGTGCAATTAGTGTATCAATCATGACCCGTAGATTACACCTTTTCCCCTTGTTTTTTTTCCAGTCAGTTGGGGCCAGAAAGATAAGCTTTTGTATGGGTGTTACCAAAGCCAGAGTGCACAAAACAAAGGCACAACTGTTAGTGGGAATGCATACATTGAAGGGGCATTTGCTGTTGGCTGATCGCGCAGGGCAATGCATACCCATTTTCAATAAAAAACATTTTAAAAAAATCCCGTGGAGATACTGGACATTGGATTAGAACTCAGGTGGCCAGCATCCCAAGACCAAGCACTTACCAGTTGAGCCACTGGAGGCTGTGCTTCTAAAAGTGGCTTTTGGGCATATATATCTTTCTCCAGCATGCCCCTGTGAGCATTCCAGTTTGCATTGTGAAACATGTTCACTGAAGCCAAGGAGGATAGAACATCTGGCCCCCCGCTCCATGAAATACCAGCTAACTGCAGTGGCCTAGAGGTTAAGTGCTTGCGTTACAGTGCTGGGGGCCTGGGTTTGAGTCCTGCTTTCGACACATAAATGGTGCAATCTCCTTGTACAGTTGCGGTATCCGTGCTCCTTCTAATAGGTTCAGTGGTTATGTAATGAGTTCCCTGGTAAAGGGAGGGTGGAAAAAAGCAGAGAGGTGGGACTGTGGAGGGGAGGAAATACAGGAGGAGGCGGGGCAGGCTAAAGAGGGAGTTAGGGCTGGATGAATGGGTCTCTGTGGAGAGGAGGAGGTGCCGGTTGAGTGGGGATAGGTCGAGAGGGGCAGGGGGATGTAAGATAAAGTGGGGCAGGGAATAAGTCGGCTCTGTGGATGGTGCCATGGGGGAAGAAGGCCCTGAGTTGTTGTGGACGGTGGGTTGTGTAAAAGAGGGTCCTATTGTGGGGAGGAGGGAAAAAGGGTGCCCAGTGGAGGGTGAAATGGACATTTTTGTTTCATCCAGCCCTACCTCCCCCTTTAGCCTGCCCCACCTCCTCTCCTCCACAGTCCTGCCTCTCTGCTTTCTTCCTTCCACCTTCACTTTACCAGGGCACCTATGCCATGCCCCTCTAGACCTACCCCCACTCACCTAGCCCCTCCTCCTCTCCACAGATACCCATTCATCCGGTCCTACCTCCCCCTTTAGGCTGCCCCACCTCTGCCTCCTTTACCCTGCACTTCCTCACTTCCACATTCCTGCCTCTCTGTGACCCTCCCTTTACCAGGGAACTCTTTTGATAACCACTGAACCTTTTAGAAGGAGTGGGGGTAAGGCAACTATACAAGGCGATTACCCAACTATTCCAATTATGTGCTGAAAGCAGGACACGGACCCAGGCCCTCAGTGCTGTAACACAAGCACTTAACCTCTAGGCCACTGCAGTTAGCTGGTATTTGCTGGAGCGGGGGGCCAGATGTTCTATCCTCGTTGGCTTCAGTGAGCATGTTTCACAATGGGAATGGGTATGCCCACAGGGGCATGCAGAAGAAAGATGTATAAGCCCAAAAGCTACTTTTAGAAGCACAGCCGCCAGTGGCTCGAGTGGTAAGTGTTTGGTCTTGGAATGCTGGAGACCTGAGTTCTAATCCAATGTCCGGATCTCCTAATCATATATATATTTTTTTAAATGTTTTTTTATTGAAAATGGGTATGCATTGCCCTGTGCGATCAGCCAACAGCTAATTCCCCTTCATTACATCATTCCTACTAACACTTGTGCCTTTGTTTTCTGCACTCTGGCCTTGGTAACACACCCATACAAAAGCTTGTCTCTCTGGCCTCAACTGACTGGAAAAAACGAGGGGAAAAAGTGTAATCTACTGGTCGTGTTTTGGAAGATAATTGCACTGGGACTCAAACAGGACACCTTCTCGAGGTGCTGTGAGGTGACCACAAGCCCCTGCATAGCAAGCAAACCGGTATCAGCATCTCCCCAGCAACTGAATGTGTCTCCTGCAGGCTACACATAGGAGGCTGCAGTAGGTACATTAACCCATTGGGCTGTCAATGCTCTTTTCTCTGAGATCAGGAAACTGAATTTCTATGTTGCCTTCATTAGGCACATTAGATCTATCTTTCACCCCAATTCAGAGGCTGTTTTGTTTCACGCAGAGATGATAATCATTGGGAGGTGTGAGCCACTAATAGCTAAGCAGATCAGTTAAAGCTTTGACTTTGTCATTGGGATATATTGATATGCGCAGGGCAGTCATCTGTCGACTGCTACTGTATACTTTCTTATTGCTGCTTGTTCATGATTATTAAATGTAAACACTCTGCTCTAAAAAGTGAAATATTTGAAAGACGCTTGCTGTAGCGAGCCTTTCCCACTCTTTGCCCTGGGGGCGCTTTGCAACTCAACAACCCAATCACCCCTTCAGCCCTTCTTACTCGTCTCACAGCACCTCCCAAAAGTGAGGAATGCATCTTTTGTTGGTAGATTTAATTCATGAGGCTTGGCTTGGCCTGCATTCCTTTTCAAAGGGCCATATATGAGAGCAAAAAAGGCATCATAGAGTGGCAAGTAGGTGGAAGGCGAGGGGTCAGGGAGGTTGGCAGTAAAAGACACAGGGCACAGGGCCTGGCAGAGAGTTAGAAGTTAGGGAACCCAACAATGAGCGTGGGACAAGGAAAGATGTCTCAGGCATGCAGCTCTCTGAGTCTTCCCCACTGTGCCTGCAGAAAGAGACGTCCTATTCCTAGCTCTCTCCTGAAAGGATACATTTGCCTGGAGAGCCCAGAACTAATGTCACTTAGAGAGAGGGTAAACAGAGGGCAGCTGAGCAGGCACACCCCTTCATTTTAATATGCTCCACGGTGGCTTCTGGGAGGAAAAAGGCATCATTATTCCAGCAAGATCATCTTCACCTAGGCCACCGTCACTAAGGTTTACAAAGCAGGCTGTGACACTTTCTGGGGCCAGGTGGCCAGGTCGATGTGGAAGAGCACAGATGCTAACCCTAAGCTGTGTGGGTGGCTGCACCAGAGGGGCTGCATAGGACATAGGGCTGTGCCCGTAAGGGCTGTGGTCGCGTTTGGGAGCGTTAGGGACGCGTGGAGGACGCAGGGCGCAGACCTCTGCCCGTTTCCCTCCAGGTTTAGGCCCTGGTGTTCAGCTGTGGAGCCAGCCACTCCAAAATTGAGGAAGTTGAAGGCAGAAAGCAGCCCTCTCACCCCCAGGGCGAAGAATGGGACAGGCTCGCTACATCAAGAGTCTTTCAAATCTTTCACTTTTTAGAGCAGAGTGTTTACATTTAAAAATCATGAACAAGCAGCAATAACAAAGCATACAATAGCAGGGGACAGAAGACTGCCCTGCGCATATGAATACACCCCAATGATAAAGTCAAAGATTTAACTGACCTGTTTAGCTATTAGTGGCTCACACTTGGCAATGATTATCATCTCCCTGTGAAACAAAACATCCTCTGAATTGGGGTGAAAGATAGATCTAATGTGCCAAAGGAAGGCAACATGGAAATTCAGTTTCCTGCTCTTAGAGGAAGGAGGGTCGACAGCGCAATGGGTTAATGCACCTACTGCAGCCTCCTATGTGTAGCCTGCTGGCGACACAGTCAGTTGCTAGTGTGATGCTGATACAGGTTTGCTTGCTATGCAGGGGGCGGTGGTCACTTCACAGCACCTCGAGAAGGTGTCCTGTTTGAGTCCCAGTGCAATTAGTGTATCAATCATGACCCGTAGATTACACCTTTTCCCCTTGTTTTTTTTCCAGTCAGTTGGGGCCAGAAAGATAAGCTTTTGTAAGGGTGTTACCAAAGCCAGAGTGCACAAAACAAAGGCACAACTGTTAGTGGGAATGCATACATTGAAGGGGCATTTGCTGTTGGCTGATCGCGCAGGGCAATGCATACCCATTTTCAATAAAAAAACATTTAAAAAAAATCCCGTGGAGATCCTGGACATTGGATTAGAACTCAGGTCTCCAGCATCCCAAGACCAAGCACTTACCAGTTGAGCCACTGGAGGCTGTGCTTCTAAAAGTGGCTTTTGGGCGTATATATCTTTCTCCAGCATGCCCCTGTGAGCATTCCAGTTTGCATTGTGAAACATGTTCACTGAAGCCAAGGAGGATAGAACATCTGGCCCCCCGCTCCATGAAATACCAGCTAACTGCAGTGGCCTAGAGGTTAAGTGCTTGCGTTACAGTGCTGGGGGCCTGGGTTTGAGTCCTGCTTTCGACACATAAATGGTGCAATCTCCTTGTACAGTTGCGGTATCCGTGCTCCTTCTAATAGGTTCAGTGGTTATGTAATGAGTTCCCTGGTAAAGGGAGGGTGGAAAAAAGCAGAGAGGTGGGACTGTGGAGGGGAGGAAATACAGGAGGAGGCGGGGCAGGCTAAAGAGGGAGTTAGGGCTGGATGAATGGGTCTCTGTGGAGAGGAGGAGGTGCTGGTTGAGTGGGGATAGGTCGAGAGGGGCAGGGGGATGTAAGATAAAGTGGGGCAGGGAATAAGTCGGCTCTGGGGATGGTGCCATGGGGGAAGAAGGCCCTGAGTTGTTGTGGACGGTGGGTTGTGTAAAAGAGGGTCCTATTGTGGGGAGGAGGGAAAAAGGGTGCCCAGTGGGGTGAAATGGACATTTTTGTTTCATCCAGCCCTACCTCCCCCTTTAGCCTGCCCCACCTCCTCTCCTCCACAGTCCTGCCTCTCTGCTTTCTTCCTTCCACCTTCACTTTACCAGGGCACCTATGCCATGCCCCTCTAGACCTACCCCCACTCACCTAGCCCCTCCTCCTCTCCACAGATACCCATTCATCCGGTCCTACCTCCCCCTTTAGGCTGCCCCACCTCTGCCTCCTTTACCCTGCACTTCCTCACTTCCACATTCCTGCCTCTCTGTGACCCTCCCTTTACCAGGGAACTCTTTTGATAACCACTGAACCTTTTAGAAGGAGTGGGGGTAAGGCAACTATACAAGGCGATTACCCAACTATTCCAATTATGTGCTGAAAGCAGGACGCGGACCCAGGCCCTCAGTGCTGTAACACAAGCACTTAACCTGTAGGCCACTGCAGTTAGCTGGTATTTGCTGGAGCGGGGGGCCAGATGTTCTATCCTCGTTGGCTTCAGTGAGCATGTTTCACAATGGGAATGGGTATGCCCACAGGGGCATGCAGAAGAAAGATGTATAAGCCCAAAAGCTACTTTTAGAAGCACAGCCGCCAGTGGCTCGAGTGGTAAGTGTTTGGTCTTGGAATGCTGGAGACCTGAGTTCTAATCCAATGTCCGGATCTCCTGTTCATATATATATTTTTTTTAATGTTTTTTTATTGAAAATGGGTATGCATTGCCCTGTGCGATCAGCCAACAGCTAATTCCCCTTCATTACATCATTCCTACTAACACTTGTGCCTTTGTTTTCTGCACTCTGGCCTTGGTAACACACCCATACAAAAGCTTGTCTCTCTGGCCTCAACTGACTGGAAAAAACGAGGGGAAAAAGTGTAATCTACTGGTCGTGTTTTGGAAGATAATTGCACTGGGACTCAAACAGGACACCTTCTCGAGGTGCTGTGAGGTGACCACAAGCCCCTGCATAGCAAGCAAACCGGTATCAGCATCTCCCCAGCAACTGAATGTGTCTCCTGCAGGCTACACATAGGAGGCTGCAGTAGGTACATTAACCCATTGGGCTGTCAATGCTCTTTTCTCTGAGATCAGGAAACTGAATTTCTATGTTGCCTTCATTTGGCACATTAGATCTATCTTTCACCCCAATTCAGAGGCTGTTTTGTTTCACGCAGAGATGATAATCATTGGGAGGTGTGAGCCACTAATAGCTAAGCAGATCAGTTAAAGCTTTGACTTTGTCATTGGGATATATTGATATGCGCAGGGCAGTCATCTGTCGACTGCTACTGTATACTTTCTTATTGCTGCTTGTTCATGATTATTAAATGTAAACACTCTGCTCTAAAAAGTGAAATATTTGAAAGACGCTTGCTGTAGCGAGCCTTTCCCACTCTTTGCCCTGGGGGCGCTTTGCAACTCAACAACCCAATCACCCCTTCAGCCCTTCTTACTCGTCTCACAGCACCTCCCAAAAGTGAGGAATGCATCTTTTGTTGGTAGATTTAATTCATGAGGCTTGGCTTGGCCTGCATTCCTTTTCAAAGGGCCATATATGAGAGCAAAAAAGGCATCATAGAGTGGCAAGTAGGTGGAAGGCGAGGGGTCAGGGAGGTTGGCAGTAAAAGACACAGGGCACAGGGCCTGGCAGAGAGTTAGAAGTTAGGGAACCCAACAATGAGCGTGGGACAAGGAAAGATGTCTCAGGCATGCAGCTCTCTGAGTCTTCCCCACTGTGCCTGCAGAAAGAGACGTCCTATTCCTAGCTCTCTCCTGAAAGGATACATTTGCCTGGAGAGCCCAGAACTAATGTCACTTAGAGAGAGGGTAAACAGAGGGCAGCTGAGCAGGCACACCCCTTCATTTTAATATGCTCCACGGTGGCTTCTGGGAGGAAAAAGGCATCATTATTCCAGCAAGATCATCTTCACCTAGGCCACCGTCACTAAGGTTTACAAAGCAGGCTGTGACACTTTCTGGGGCCAGGTCGATGTGGAAGAGCACAGATGCTAACCCTAAGCTGTGTGGGTGGCTGCACCAGAGGGGCTGCATAGGACATAGGGCTGTGCCCGTAAGGGCTGTGGTCGCGTTTGGGAGCGTTAGGGACGCGTGGAGGACGCAGGGCGCAGACCTCTGCCCGTTTCCCTCCAGGTTTAGGCCCTGGTGTTCAGCTGTGGAGCCAGCCACTTCAAAATTGAAGAAGTTGAAGGCAGAAAGCAGCCCTCTCACCCCCAGGGCGAAGAATGGGACAGGCTCGCTACATCAAGAGTCTTTCAAATCTTTCACTTTTTAGAGCAGAGTGTTTACATTTAAAAATCATGAACAAGCAGCAATAACAAAGCATACAGTAGCAGGGGACAGAAGACTGCCCTGCGCATATGAATACACCCCAATGATAAAGTCAAAGATTTAACTGACCTGTTTAGCTATTAGTGGCTCACACTTGGCAATGATTATCATCTCCCTGTGAAACAAAACATCCTCTGAATTGGGGTGAAAGATAGATCTAATGTGCCAAAGGAAGGCAACATGGAAATTCAGTTTCCTGCTCTTAGAGGAAGGAGGGTCGACAGCGCAATGGGTTAATGCACCTACTGCAGCCTCCTATGTGTAGCCTGCTGGCGACACAGTCAGTTGCTAGTGTGATGCTGATACAGGTTTGCTTGCTATGCAGGGGGCGGTGGTCACTTCACAGCACCTTGAGAAGGTGTTCTGTTTGAGTCCCAGTGCAATTAGTGTATCAATCATGACCCGTAGATTACACCTTTTCCCCTTGTTTTTTTTCCAGTCAGTTGGGGCCAGAAAGATAAGCTTTTGTATGGGTGTTACCAAAGCCAGAGTGCACAAAACAAAGGCACAACTGTTAGTGGGAATGCATACATTGAAGGGGCATTTGCTGTTGGCTGATCGCGCAGGGCAATGCATACCCATTTTCAATAAAAAACATTTTAAAAAAATCCCGTGGAGATACTGGACATTGGATTAGAACTCAGGTGGCCAGCATCCCAAGACCAAGCACTTACCAGTTGAGCCACTGGAGGCTGTGCTTCTAAAAGTGGCTTTTGGGCATATATATCTTTCTCCAGCATGCCCCTGTGAGCATTCCAGTTTGCATTGTGAAACATGTTCACTGAAGCCAAGGAGGATAGAACATCTGGCCCCCCGCTCCATGAAATACCAGCTAACTGCAGTGGCCTAGAGGTTAAGTGCTTGCGTTACAGTGCTGGGGGCCTGGGTTTGAGTCCTGCTTTCGACACATAAATGGTGCAATCTCCTTGTACAGTTGCGGTATCCGTGCTCCTTCTAATAGGTTCAGTGGTTATGTAATGAGTTCCCTGGTAAAGGGAGGGTGGAAAAAAGCAGAGAGGTGGGACTGTGGAGGGGAGGAAATACAGGAGGAGGCGGGGCAGGCTAAAGAGGGAGTTAGGGCTGGATGAATGGGTCTCTGTGGAGAGGAGGAGGTGCCGGTTGAGTGGGGATAGGTCGAGAGGGGCAGGGGGATGTAAGATAAAGTGGGGCAGGGAATAAGTCGGCTCTGTGGATGGTGCCATGGGGGAAGAAGGCCCTGAGTTGTTGTGGACGGTGGGTTGTGTAAAAGAGGGTCCTATTGTGGGGAGGAGGGAAAAAGGGTGCCCAGTGGAGGGTGAAATGGACATTTTTGTTTCATCCAGCCCTACCTCCCCCTTTAGCCTGCCCCACCTCCTCTCCTCCACAGTCCTGCCTCTCTGCTTTCTTCCTTCCACCTTCACTTTACCAGGGCACCTATGCCATGCCCCTCTAGACCTACCCCCACTCACCTAGCCCCTCCTCCTCTCCACAGATACCCATTCATCCGGTCCTACCTCCCCCTTTAGGCTGCCCCACCTCTGCCTCCTTTACCCTGCACTTCCTCACTTCCACATTCCTGCCTCTCTGTGACCCTCCCTTTACCAGGGAACTCTTTTGATAACCACTGAACCTTTTAGAAGGAGTGGGGGTAAGGCAACTATACAAGGCGATTACCCAACTATTCCAATTATGTGCTGAAAGCAGGACACGGACCCAGGCCCTCAGTGCTGTAACACAAGCACTTAACCTCTAGGCCACTGCAGTTAGCTGGTATTTGCTGGAGCGGGGGGCCAGATGTTCTATCCTCGTTGGCTTCAGTGAGCATGTTTCACAATGGGAATGGGTATGCCCACAGGGGCATGCAGAAGAAAGATGTATAAGCCCAAAAGCTACTTTTAGAAGCACAGCCGCCAGTGGCTCGAGTGGTAAGTGTTTGGTCTTGGAATGCTGGAGACCTGAGTTCTAATCCAATGTCCGGATCTCCTAATCATATATATATTTTTTTAAATGTTTTTTTATTGAAAATGGGTATGCATTGCCCTGTGCGATCAGCCAACAGCTAATTCCCCTTCATTACATCATTCCTACTAACACTTGTGCCTTTGTTTTCTGCACTCTGGCCTTGGTAACACACCCATACAAAAGCTTGTCTCTCTGGCCTCAACTGACTGGAAAAAACGAGGGGAAAAAGTGTAATCTACTGGTCGTGTTTTGGAAGATAATTGCACTGGGACTCAAACAGGACACCTTCTCGAGGTGCTGTGAGGTGACCACAAGCCCCTGCATAGCAAGCAAACCGGTATCAGCATCTCCCCAGCAACTGAATGTGTCTCCTGCAGGCTACACATAGGAGGCTGCAGTAGGTACATTAACCCATTGGGCTGTCAATGCTCTTTTCTCTGAGATCAGGAAACTGAATTTCTATGTTGCCTTCATTAGGCACATTAGATCTATCTTTCACCCCAATTCAGAGGCTGTTTTGTTTCACGCAGAGATGATAATCATTGGGAGGTGTGAGCCACTAATAGCTAAGCAGATCAGTTAAAGCTTTGACTTTGTCATTGGGATATATTGATATGCGCAGGGCAGTCATCTGTCGACTGCTACTGTATACTTTCTTATTGCTGCTTGTTCATGATTATTAAATGTAAACACTCTGCTCTAAAAAGTGAAATATTTGAAAGACGCTTGCTGTAGCGAGCCTTTCCCACTCTTTGCCCTGGGGGCGCTTTGCAACTCAACAACCCAATCACCCCTTCAGCCCTTCTTACTCGTCTCACAGCACCTCCCAAAAGTGAGGAATGCATCTTTTGTTGGTAGATTTAATTCATGAGGCTTGGCTTGGCCTGCATTCCTTTTCAAAGGGCCATATATGAGAGCAAAAAAGGCATCATAGAGTGGCAAGTAGGTGGAAGGCGAGGGGTCAGGGAGGTTGGCAGTAAAAGACACAGGGCACAGGGCCTGGCAGAGAGTTAGAAGTTAGGGAACCCAACAATGAGCGTGGGACAAGGAAAGATGTCTCAGGCATGCAGCTCTCTGAGTCTTCCCCACTGTGCCTGCAGAAAGAGACGTCCTATTCCTAGCTCTCTCCTGAAAGGATACATTTGCCTGGAGAGCCCAGAACTAATGTCACTTAGAGAGAGGGTAAACAGAGGGCAGCTGAGCAGGCACACCCCTTCATTTTAATATGCTCCACGGTGGCTTCTGGGAGGAAAAAGGCATCATTATTCCAGCAAGATCATCTTCACCTAGGCCACCGTCACTAAGGTTTACAAAGCAGGCTGTGACACTTTCTGGGGCCAGGTGGCCAGGTCGATGTGGAAGAGCACAGATGCTAACCCTAAGCTGTGTGGGTGGCTGCACCAGAGGGGCTGCATAGGACATAGGGCTGTGCCCGTAAGGGCTGTGGTCGCGTTTGGGAGCGTTAGGGACGCGTGGAGGACGCAGGGCGCAGACCTCTGCCCGTTTCCCTCCAGGTTTAGGCCCTGGTGTTCAGCTGTGGAGCCAGCCACTCCAAAATTGAGGAAGTTGAAGGCAGAAAGCAGCCCTCTCACCCCCAGGGCGAAGAATGGGACAGGCTCGCTACATCAAGAGTCTTTCAAATCTTTCACTTTTTAGAGCAGAGTGTTTACATTTAAAAATCATGAACAAGCAGCAATAACAAAGCATACAATAGCAGGGGACAGAAGACTGCCCTGCGCATATGAATACACCCCAATGATAAAGTCAAAGATTTAACTGACCTGTTTAGCTATTAGTGGCTCACACTTGGCAATGGTTATCATCTCCCTGTGAAACAAAACATCCTCTGAATTGGGGTGAAAGATAGATCTAATGTGCCAAAGGAAGGCAACATGGAAATTCAGTTTCCTGCTCTTAGAGGAAGGAGGGTCGACAGCGCAATGGGTTAATGCACCTACTGCAGCCTCCTATGTGTAGCCTGCTGGCGACACAGTCAGTTGCTAGTGTGATGCTGATACAGGTTTGCTTGCTATGCAGGGGGCGGTGGTCACTTCACAGCACCTCGAGAAGGTGTCCTGTTTGAGTCCCAGTGCAATTAGTGTATCAATCATGACCCGTAGATTACACCTTTTCCCCTTGTTTTTTTTCCAGTCAGTTGGGGCCAGAAAGATAAGCTTTTGTAAGGGTGTTACCAAAGCCAGAGTGCACAAAACAAAGGCACAACTGTTAGTGGGAATGCATACATTGAAGGGGCATTTGCTGTTGGCTGATCGCGCAGGGCAATGCATACCCATTTTCAATAAAAAAACATTTAAAAAAAATCCCGTGGAGATCCTGGACATTGGATTAGAACTCAGGTCTCCAGCATCCCAAGACCAAGCACTTACCAGTTGAGCCACTGGAGGCTGTGCTTCTAAAAGTGGCTTTTGGGCGTATATATCTTTCTCCAGCATGCCCCTGTGAGCATTCCAGTTTGCATTGTGAAACATGTTCACTGAAGCCAAGGAGGATAGAACATCTGGCCCCCCGCTCCATGAAATACCAGCTAACTGCAGTGGCCTAGAGGTTAAGTGCTTGCGTTACAGTGCTGGGGGCCTGGGTTTGAGTCCTGCTTTCGACACATAAATGGTGCAATCTCCTTGTACAGTTGCGGTATCCGTGCTCCTTCTAATAGGTTCAGTGGTTATGTAATGAGTTCCCTGGTAAAGGGAGGGTGGAAAAAAGCAGAGAGGTGGGACTGTGGAGGGGAGGAAATACAGGAGGAGGCGGGGCAGGCTAAAGAGGGAGTTAGGGCTGGATGAATGGGTCTCTGTGGAGAGGAGGAGGTGCTGGTTGAGTGGGGATAGGTCGAGAGGGGCAGGGGGATGTAAGATAAAGTGGGGCAGGGAATAAGTCGGCTCTGGGGATGGTGCCATGGGGGAAGAAGGCCCTGAGTTGTTGTGGACGGTGGGTTGTGTAAAAGAGGGTCCTATTGTGGGGAGGAGGGAAAAAGGGTGCCCAGTGGGGTGAAATGGACATTTTTGTTTCATCCAGCCCTACCTCCCCCTTTAGCCTGCCCCACCTCCTCTCCTCCACAGTCCTGCCTCTCTGCTTTCTTCCTTCCACCTTCACTTTACCAGGGCACCTATGCCATGCCCCTCTAGACCTACCCCCACTCACCTAGCCCCTCCTCCTCTCCACAGATACCCATTCATCCGGTCCTACCTCCCCCTTTAGGCTGCCCCACCTCTGCCTCCTTTACCCTGCACTTCCTCACTTCCACATTCCTGCCTCTCTGTGACCCTCCCTTTACCAGGGAACTCTTTTGATAACCACTGAACCTTTTAGAAGGAGTGGGGGTAAGGCAACTATACAAGGCGATTACCCAACTATTCCAATTATGTGCTGAAAGCAGGACGCGGACCCAGGCCCTCAGTGCTGTAACACAAGCACTTAACCTGTAGGCCACTGCAGTTAGCTGGTATTTGCTGGAGCGGGGGGCCAGATGTTCTATCCTCGTTGGCTTCAGTGAGCATGTTTCACAATGGGAATGGGTATGCCCACAGGGGCATGCAGAAGAAAGATGTATAAGCCCAAAAGCTACTTTTAGAAGCACAGCCGCCAGTGGCTCGAGTGGTAAGTGTTTGGTCTTGGAATGCTGGAGACCTGAGTTCTAATCCAATGTCCGGATCTCCTGTTCATATATATATTTTTTTTAATGTTTTTTTATTGAAAATGGGTATGCATTGCCCTGTGCGATCAGCCAACAGCTAATTCCCCTTCATTACATCATTCCTACTAACACTTGTGCCTTTGTTTTCTGCACTCTGGCCTTGGTAACACACCCATACAAAAGCTTGTCTCTCTGGCCTCAACTGACTGGAAAAAACGAGGGGAAAAAGTGTAATCTACTGGTCGTGTTTTGGAAGATAATTGCACTGGGACTCAAACAGGACACCTTCTCGAGGTGCTGTGAGGTGACCACAAGCCCCTGCATAGCAAGCAAACCGGTATCAGCATCTCCCCAGCAACTGAATGTGTCTCCTGCAGGCTACACATAGGAGGCTGCAGTAGGTACATTAACCCATTGGGCTGTCAATGCTCTTTTCTCTGAGATCAGGAAACTGAATTTCTATGTTGCCTTCATTTGGCACATTAGATCTATCTTTCACCCCAATTCAGAGGCTGTTTTGTTTCACGCAGAGATGATAATCATTGGGAGGTGTGAGCCACTAATAGCTAAGCAGATCAGTTAAAGCTTTGACTTTGTCATTGGGATATATTGATATGCGCAGGGCAGTCATCTGTCGACTGCTACTGTATACTTTCTTATTGCTGCTTGTTCATGATTATTAAATGTAAACACTCTGCTCTAAAAAGTGAAATATTTGAAAGACGCTTGCTGTAGCGAGCCTTTCCCACTCTTTGCCCTGGGGGCGCTTTGCAACTCAACAACCCAATCACCCCTTCAGCCCTTCTTACTCGTCTCACAGCACCTCCCAAAAGTGAGGAATGCATCTTTTGTTGGTAGATTTAATTCATGAGGCTTGGCTTGGCCTGCATTCCTTTTCAAAGGGCCATATATGAGAGCAAAAAAGGCATCATAGAGTGGCAAGTAGGTGGAAGGCGAGGGGTCAGGGAGGTTGGCAGTAAAAGACACAGGGCACAGGGCCTGGCAGAGAGTTAGAAGTTAGGGAACCCAACAATGAGCGTGGGACAAGGAAAGATGTCTCAGGCATGCAGCTCTCTGAGTCTTCCCCACTGTGCCTGCAGAAAGAGACGTCCTATTCCTAGCTCTCTCCTGAAAGGATACATTTGCCTGGAGAGCCCAGAACTAATGTCACTTAGAGAGAGGGTAAACAGAGGGCAGCTGAGCAGGCACACCCCTTCATTTTAATATGCTCCACGGTGGCTTCTGGGAGGAAAAAGGCATCATTATTCCAGCAAGATCATCTTCACCTAGGCCACCGTCACTAAGGTTTACAAAGCAGGCTGTGACACTTTCTGGGGCCAGGTGGCCAGGTCGATGTGGAAGAGCACAGATGCTAACCCTAAGCTGTGTGGGTGGCTGCACCAGAGGGGCTGCATAGGACATAGGGCTGTGCCCGTAAGGGCTGTGGTCGCGTTTGGGAGCGTTAGGGACGCGTGGAGGACGCAGGGCGCAGACCTCTGCCCGTTTCCCTCCAGGTTTAGGCCCTGGTGTTCAGCTGTGGAGCCAGCCACTCCAAAATTGAGGAAGTTGAAGGCAGAAAGCAGCCCTCTCACCCCCAGGGCGAAGAATGGGACAGGCTCGCTACATCAAGAGTCTTTCAAATCTTTCACTTTTTAGAGCAGAGTGTTTACATTTAAAAATCATGAACAAGCAGCAATAACAAAGCATACAGTAGCAGGGGACAGAAGACTGCCCTGCGCATATGAATACACCCCAATGATAAAGTCAAAGATTTAACTGACCTGTTTAGCTATTAGTGGCTCACACTTGGCAATGATTATCATCTCCCTGTGAAACAAAACATCCTCTGAATTGGGGTGAAAGATAGATCTAATGTGCCAAAGGAAGGCAACATGGAAATTCAGTTTCCTGCTCTTAGAGGAAGGAGGGTCGACAGCGCAATGGGTTAATGCACCTACTGCAGCCTCCTATGTGTAGCCTGCTGGCGACACAGTCAGTTGCTAGTGTGATGCTGATACAGGTTTGCTTGCTATGCAGGGGGCGGTGGTCACTTCACAGCACCTCGAGAAGGTGTCCTGTTTGAGTCCCAGTGCAATTAGTGTATCAATCATGACCCGTAGATTACACCTTTTCCCCTTGTTTTTTTTCCAGTCAGTTGGGGCCAGAAAGATAAGCTTTTGTATGGGTGTTACCAAAGCCAGAGTGCACAAAACAAAGGCACAACTGTTAGTGGGAATGCATACATTGAAGGGGCATTTGCTGTTGGCTGATCGCGCAGGGCAATGCATACCCATTTTCAATAAAAAAACATTTAAAAAAAATTCCGTGGAGATACTGGACATTGGATTAGAACTCAGGTCGCCAGCATCCCAAGACCAAGCACTTACCAGTTGAGCCACTGGAGGCTGTGCTTCTAAAAGTGGCTTTTGGGCGTATATATCTTTCTCCAGCATGCCCCTGTGAGCATTCCAGTTTGCATTGTGAAACATGTTCACTGAAGCCAAGGAGGATAGAACATCTGGCCCCCCGCTCCATGAAATATCAGCTAACTGCAGTGGCCTAGAGGTTAAGTGCTTGCGTTACAGTGCTGGGGGCCTGGGTTTGAGTCCTGCTTTCGACACATAAATGGTGCAATCTCCTTGTACAGTTGCGGTATCCGTGCTCCTTCTAATAGGTTCAGTGGTTATGTAATGAGTTCCCTGGTAAAGGGAGGGTGGAAAAAAGCAGAGAGGTGGGACTGTGGAGGGGAGGAAATACAGGAGGAGGCGGGGCAGGCTAAAGAGGGAGTTATGGCTGGATGAATGGGTCTCTGTGGAGAGGAGGAGGTGCTGGTTGAGTGGGGATAGGTCGAGAGGGGCAGGGGGATGTAGGATAAAGTGGGGCAGGGAATAAGTCGGCTCTGGGGATGGTGCCATGGGGGAAGAAGGCCCTGAGTTGTTGTGGACGGTGGGTTGTGTAAAAGAGGGTCCTATTGTGGGGAGGAGGGAAAAAGGGTGCCCAGTGGAGGGTGAAATGGACATTTTTGTTTCATCCAGCCCTACCTCCCCCTTTAGCCTGCCCCACCTCCTCTCCTCCACAGTCCTGCCTCTCTGCTTTCTTCCTTCCACCTTCACTTTACCAGGGCACCTATGCCATGCCCCTCTAGACCTACCCCCACTCACCTAGCCCCTCCTCCTCTCCACAGATACCCATTCATCCGGTCCTACCTCCCCCTTTAGGCTGCCCCACCTCTGCCTCCTTTACCCTGCACTTCCTCACTTCCACATTCCTGCCTCTCTGTGACCCTCCCTTTACCAGGGAACTCTTTTGATAACCACTGAACCTTTTAGAAGGAGTGGGGGTAAGGCAACTATACAAGGCGATTACCCAACTATTCCAATTATGTGCTGAAAGCAGGACACGGACCCAGGCCCTCAGTGCTGTAACACAAGCACTTAACCTCTAGGCCACTGCAGTTAGCTGGTATTTGCTGGAGCGGGGGGCCAGATGATGTCTCACAGCACCTCCCAAAAGTGAGGAATGCATCTTTTGTTGGTAGATTTCCTTCATGAGGCTTGGCTTGGCCTGCATTCCTTTTCAAAGGGCCATATAAGAGAGCAAAAAAGGCATCATAGAGTGGCAAGTAGGTGGAAGGCGAGGGGTCAGGGAGGTTGGCAGTAAAAGACACAGGGCACAGGGCCTGGCAGAGAGTTAGAAGTTAGGGAACCCAACAATGAGCGTGGGACAAGGAAAGATGTCTCAGGCATGCAGCTCTCTGAGTCTTCCCCACTGTGCCTGCAGAAAGAGACGTCCTATTCCTAGCTCTCTCCTGAAAGGATACATTTGCCTGGAGAGCCCAGAACTAATGTCACTTAGAGAGAGGGTAAACAGAGGGCAGCTGAGCAGGCACACCCCTTCATTTTAATATGCTCCACGGTGGCTTCTGGGAGGAAAAAGGCATCATTATTCCAGCAAGATCATCTTCACCTAGGCCACCGTCACTAAGGTTTACAAAGCAGGCTGTGACACTTTCTGGGGCCAGGTGGCCAGGTCGATGTGGAAGAGCACAGATGCTAACCCTAAGCTGTGTGGGTGGCTGCACCAGAGGGGCTGCATAGGACATAGGGCTGTGCCCGTAAGGGCTGTGGTTGCGTTTGGGAGCGTTAGGGACGCGTGGAGGACGCAGGGCGCAGACCTCTGCCCGTTTCCCTCCAGGTTTAGGCCCTGGTGTTCAGCTGTGGAGCCAGCCACTCCAAAATTGAGGAAGTTGAAGGCAAAAAACAGCCCTCTCACCCCCAGGGCGAAGAATGGGACAGGCTCGCTACATCAAGAGTCTTTCAAATCTTTCACTTTTTAGAGCAGAGTGTTTACATTTAAAAATCATGAACAAGCAGCAATAACAAAGCATACAGTAGCAGGGGACAGAAGACTGCCCTGCGCATATGAATACACCCCAATGATAAAGTCAAAGATTTAACTGACCTGTTTAGCTATTAGTGGCTCACACTTGGCAATGATTATCATCTCCCTGTGAAACAAAACATCCTCTGAATTGGGGTGAAAGATAGATCTAATGTGCCAAAGGAAGGCAACATGGAAATTCAGTTTCCTGCTCTTAGAGGAAGGAGGGTCGACAGCGCAATGGGTTAATGCACCTACTGCAGCCTCCTATGTGTAGCCTGCTGGCGACACAGTCAGTTGCTAGTGTGATGCTGATACAGGTTTGCTTGCTATGCAGGGGGCGGTGGTCACTTCACAGCACCTCGAGAAGGTGTCCTGTTTGAGTCCCAGTGCAATTAGTGTATCAATCATGACCCGTAGATTACACCTTTTCCCCTTGTTTTTTTTCCAGTCAGTTGGGGCCAGAAAGATAAGCTTTTGTATGGGTGTTACCAAAGCCAGAGTGCACAAAACAAAGGCACAACTGTTAGTGGGAAGCCCAAGCACTTACCAGTTGAGCCACTGGAGGCTGTGCTTCTAAAAGTGGCTTTTGGGCGTATATATCTTTCTCCAGCATGCCCCTGTGAGCATTCCAGTTTGCATTGTGAAACATGTTCACTGAAGCCAAGGAGGATAGAACATCTGGCCCCCCGCTCCTTGAAATACCAGCTAACTGCAGTGGCCTAGAGGTTAAGTGCTTGCGTTACAGTGCTGGGGGCCTGGGTTTGAGTCCTGCTTTCGACACATAAATGGTGCAATCTCCTTGTACAGTTGCGGTATCCGTGCTCCTTCTAATAGGTTCAGTGGTTATGTAATGAGTTCCCTGGTAAAGGGAGGGTGGAAAAAAGCATAGAGGTGGGACTGTGGAGGGGAGGAAATACAGGAGGAGGCGGGGCAGGCTAAAGAGGGAGTTAGGGCTGGATGAATGGGTCTCTGTGGAGAGGAGGAGGTGCTGGTTGAGTGGGGATAGGTCGAGAGGGGCAGGGGGATGTAGGATAAAGTGGGGCAGGGAATAAGTCGGCTCTGGGGATGGTGCCATGGGGGAAGAAGGCCCTGAGTTGTTGTGGACGGTGGGTTGTGTAAAAGAGGGTCCTATTGTGGGGAGGAGGGAAAAAGGGTGCCCAGTGGAGGGTGAAATGGACATTTTTGTTTCATCCAGCCCTACCTCCCCCTTTAGCCTGCCCCACCTCCTCTCCTCCACAGTCCTGCCTCTCTGCTTTCTTCCTTCCACCTTCACTTTACCAGGGCACCTATGCCATGCCCCTCTAGACCTACCCCCACTCACCTAGCCCCTCCTCCTCTCCACAGATACCCATTCATCCGGTCCTACCTCCCCCTTTAGGCTGCCCCACCTCTGCCTCCTTTACCCTGCACTTCCTCACTTCCACATTCCTGCCTCTCTGTGACCCTCCCTTTACCAGGGAACTCTTTTGATAACCACTGAACATTTTAGAAGGAGTGGGGGTAAGGCAACTATACAAGGCGATTACCCAACTATTCCAATTATGTGCTGAAAGCAGGACACGGACCCAGGCCCTCAGTGCTGTAACACAAGCACTTAACCTCTAGGCCACTGCAGTTAGCTGGTATTTGCTGGAGCGGGGGCCAGATGTTCTATCCTCGTTGGCTTCAGTGAGCATGTTTCACAATGGGAATGGGTATGCCCACAGGGGCATGCAGAAGAAAGATGTATAAGCCCAAAAGCTACTTTTAGAAGCACAGCCACCAGTGGCTCGAGTGGTAAGTGTTTGGTCTTGGAATGCTGGAGACCTGAGTTCTAATCCAATGTTGGGATCTCCTGTTCATATATATATTTTTTTAAATGTTTTTTTATTGAAAATGGGTATGCATTGCCCTGTGCGATCAGCCAACAGCTAATTCCCCTTCATTACATCATTCCTACTAACACTTGTGCCTTTGTTTTCTGCACTCTGGCCTTGGTAACACACCCATACAAAAGCTTGTCTCTCTGGCCTCAACTGATGGGAATGGGTATGCCCACAGGGGCATGCAGAAGAAAGATGTATAAGCCCAAAAGCTACTTTTGGAAGCACAGCCACCAGTGGCTCGAGTGGTAAGTGTTTGGTCTTGGAATGCTGGAGACCTGAGTTCTAATCCAATGTTCGGATCTCCTGTTCATATATATATTTTTTTTAATGTTTTTTTATTGAAAATGGGTATGCATTGCCCTGTGCGATCAGCCAACAGCTAATTCCCCTTCATTACATCATTCCTACTAACACTTGTGCCTTTGTTTTCTGCACTCTGGCCTTGGTAACACACCCATACAAAAGCTTGTCTCTCTGGCCTCAACTGACTGGAAAAAACGAGGGGAAAAAGTGTAATCTACTGGTCGTGTTTTGGAAGATAATTGCACTGGGACTCAAACAGGACACCTTCTCGAGGTGCTGTGAGGTGACCACAAGCCCCTGCATAGCAAGCAAACCGGTATCAGCATCTCCCCAGCAACTGAATGTGTCTCCTGCAGGCTACACATAGGAGGCTGCAGTAGGTACATTAACCCATTGGGCTGTCAATGCTCTTTTCTCTGAGATCAGGAAACTGAATTTCTATGTTGCCTTCATTTGGCACATTAGATCTATCTTTCACCCCAATTCAGAGGCTGTTTTGTTTCACGCAGAGATGATAATCATTGGGAGGTGTGAGCCACTAATAGCTAAGCAGATCAGTTAAAGCTTTGACTTTGTCATTGGGATATATTGATATGCGCAGGGCAGTCATCTGTCGACTGCTACTGTATACTTTCTTATTGCTGCTTGTTCATGATTATTAAATGTAAACACTCTGCTCTAAAAAGTGAAATATTTGAAAGACGCTTGCTGTAGCGAGCCTTTCCCACTCTTTGCCCTGGGGGCGCTTTGCAACTCAACAACCCAATCACCCCTTCAGCCCTTCTTACTCGTCTCACAGCACCTCCCAAAAGTGAGGAATGCATCTTTTGTTGGTAGATTTCCTTCATGAGGCTTGGCTTGGCCTGCATTCCTTTTCAAAGGGCCATATAAGAGAGCAAAAAAGGCATCATAGAGTGGCAAGTAGGTGGAAGGCGAGGGGTCAGGGAGGTTGGCAGTAAAAGACACAGGGCACAGGGCCTGGCAGAGAGTTAGAAGTTAGGGAACCCAACAATGAGCGTGGGACAAGGAAAGATGTCTCAGGCATGCAGCTCTCTGAGTCTTCCCCACTGTGCCTGCAGAAAGAGACGTCCTATTCCTAGCTCTCTCCTGAAAGGATACATTTGCCTGGAGAGCCCAGAACTAATGTCACTTAGAGAGAGGGTAAACAGAGGGCAGCTGAGCAGGCACACCCCTTCATTTTAATATGCTCCACAGTGGCTCCTGGGAGGAAAAAGGCATCATTATTCCAGCAAGATCATCTTCACCTAGGCCACCGTCACTAAGGTTTACAAAGCAGGCTGTGACACTTTCTGGGGCCAGGTGGCCAGGTCGATGTGGAAGAGCACAGATGCTAACCCTAAGCTGTGTGGGTGGCTGCACCAGAGGGGCTGCATAGGACATAGGGCTGTGCCCGTAAGGGCTGTGGTCGCATTTGGGAGCGTTAGGGACGCGTGGAGGACGCAGGGCGCAGACCTCTGCCCGTTTCCCTCCAGGTTTAGGCCCTGGTGTTCAGCTGTGGAGCCAGCCACTCCAAAATTGAGGAAGTTGAAGGCAGAAAGCAGCCCTCTCACCCCCAGGGCGAAGAATGGGACAGGCTCGCTACATCAAGAGTCTTTCAAATCTTTCACTTTTTAGAGCAGAGTGTTTACATTTAAAAATCATGAACAAGCAGCAATAACAAAGCATACAGTAGCAGGGGACAGAAGACTGCCCTGCGCATATGAATACACCCCAATGATAAAGTCAAAGATTTAACTGACCTGTTTAGCTATTAGTGGCTCACACTTGGCAATGATTATCATCTCCCTGTGAAACAAAACATCCTCTGAATTGGGGTGAAAGATAGATCTAATGTGCCAAAGGAAGGCAACATGGAAATTCAGTTTCCTGCTCTTAGAGGAAGGAGGGTCGACAGCGCAATGGGTTAATGCACCTACTGCAGCCTCCTATGTGTAGCCTGCTGGCGACACAGTCAGTTGCTAGTGTGATGCTGATACAGGTTTGCTTGCTATGCAGGGGGCGGTGGTCACTTCACAGCACCTCGAGAAGGTGTCCTGTTTGAGTCCCAGTGCAATTAGTGTATCAATCATGACCCGTAGATTACACCTTTTCCCCTTGTTTTTTTTCCAGTCAGTTGGGGCCAGAAAGATAAGCTTTTGTAAGGGTGTTACCAAAGCCAGAGTGCACAAAACAAAGGCACAACTGTTAGTGGGAATGCATACATTGAAGGGGCATTTGCTGTTGGCTGATCGCGCAGGGCAATGCATACCCATTTTCAATAAAAAACATTTAAAAAAAATGCCGTGGAGATACTGGACATTGGATTAGAACTCAGGTTGCCAGCATCCCAAGACCAAGCACTTACCAGTTGAGCCACTGGAGGCTGTGCTTCTAAAAGTGGCTTTTGGGCGTATATATCTTTCTCCAGCATGCCCCTGTGAGCATTCCAGTTTGCATTGTGAAACATGTTCACTGAAGCCAAGGAGGATAGAACATCTGGCCCCCCGCTCCATGAAATACCAGCTAACTGCAGTGGCCTAGAGGTTAAGTGCTTGCGTTACAGTGCTGGGGGCCTGGGTTTGAGTCCTGCTTTCGACACATAAATGGTGCAATCTCCTTGTACAGTTGCGGTATCCGTGCTCCTTCTAATAGGTTCAGTGGTTATGTAATGAGTTCCCTGGTAAAGGGAGGGTGGAAAAAAGCATAGAGGTGGGACTGTGGAGGGGAGGAAATACAGGAGGAGGCGGGGCAGGCTAAAGAGGGAGTTAGGGCTGGATGAATGGGTCTCTGTGGAGAGGAGGAGGTGCTGGTTGAGTGGGGATAGGTCGAGAGGGGCAGGGGGATGTAGGATAAAGTGGGGCAGGGAATAAGTCGGCTCTGGGGATGGTGCCATGGGGGAAGAAGGCCCTGAGTTGTTGTGGACGGTGGGTTGTGTAAAAGAGGGTCCTATTGTGGGGAGGAGAAAAAAAGGGTGCCCAGTGGAGGGTGAAATGGACATTTTTGTTTCATCCAGCCCTACCTCCCCCTTTAGCCTGCCCCACCTCCTCTCCTCCACAGTCCTGCCTCTCTGCTTTCTTCCTTCCACCTTCACTTTACCAGGGCACCTATGCCATGCCCCTCTAGACCTACCCCCACTCACCTAGCCCCTCCTCCTCTCCACAGATACCCATTCATCCGGTCCTACCTCCCCCTTTAGGCTGCCCCACCTCTGCCTCCTTTACCCTGCACTTCCTCACTTCCACATTCCTGCCTCTCTGTGACCCTCCCTTTACCAGGGAACTCTTTTGATAACCACTGAACATTTTAGAAGGAGTGGGGGTAAGGCAACTATACAAGGCGATTACCCAACTATTCCAATTATGTGCTGAAAGCAGGACACGGACCCAGGCCCTCAGTGCTGTAACACAAGCACTTAACCTCTAGGCCACTGCAGTTAGCTGGTATTTGCTGGAGCGGGGGCCAGATGTTCTATCCTCGTTGGCTTCAGTGAGCATGTTTCACAATGGGAATGGGTATGCCCACAGGGGCATGCAGAAGAAAGATGTATAAGCCCAAAAGCTACTTTTAGAAGCACAGCCACCAGTGGCTCGAGTGGTAAGTGTTTGGTCTTGGAATGCTGGAGACCTGAGTTCTAATCCAATGTTCGGATCTCCTGTTCATATATATATTTTTTTAAATGTTTTTTTATTGAAAATGGGTATGCATTGCCCTGTGCGATCAGCCAACAGCTAATTCCCCTTCATTACATCATTCCTACTAACACTTGTGCCTTTGTTTTCTGCACTCTGGCCTTGGTAACACACCCATACAAAAGCTTGTCTCTCTGGCCTCAACTGATGGGAATGGGTATGCCCACAGGGGCATGCAGAAGAAAGATGTATAAGCCCAAAAGCTACTTTTAGAAGCACAGCCACCAGTGGCTCGAGTGGTAAGTGTTTGGTCTTGGAATGCTGGAGACCTGAGTTCTAATCCAATGTTCGGATCTCCTGTTCATATATATATTTTTTTTAATGTTTTTTTATTGAAAATGGGTATGCATTGCCCTGTGCGATCAGCCAACAGCTAATTCCCCTTCATTACATCATTCCTACTAACACTTGTGCCTTTGTTTTCTGCACTCTGGCCTTGGTAACACACCCATACAAAAGCTTGTCTCTCTGGCCTCAACTGACTGGAAAAAACGAGGGGAAAAAGTGTAATCTACTGGTCGTGTTTTGGAAGATAATTGCACTGGGACTCAAACAGGACACCTTCTCGAGGTGCTGTGAGGTGACCACAAGCCCCTGCATAGCAAGCAAACCGGTATCAGCATCTCCCCAGCAACTGAATGTGTCTCCTGCAGGCTACACATAGGAGGCTGCAGTAGGTACATTAACCCATTGGGCTGTCAATGCTCTTTTCTCTGAGATCAGGAAACTGAATTTCTATGTTGCCTTCATTTGGCACATTAGATCTATCTTTCACCCCAATTCAGAGGCTGTTTTGTTTCACGCAGAGATGATAATCATTGGGAGGTGTGAGCCACTAATAGCTAAGCAGATCAGTTAAAGCTTTGACTTTGTCATTGGGATATATTGATATGCGCAGGGCAGTCATCTGTCGACTGCTACTGTATACTTTCTTATTGCTGCTTGTTCATGATTATTAAATGAAAACACTCTGCTCTAAAAAGTGAAATATTTGAAAGACGCTTGCTGTAGCGAGCCTTTCCCACTCTTTGCCCTGGGGGCGCTTTGCAACTCAACAACCCAATCACCCCTTCAGCCCTTCTTACTCGTCTCGCAGCACCTCCCAAAAGTGAGGAATGCATCTTTTGTTGGTAGATTTCCTTCATGAGGCTTGGCTTGGCCTGCATTCCTTTTCAAAGGGTCATATAAGAGAGCAAAAAAGGCATCATAGAGTGGCAAGTAGGTGGAAGGCGAGGGGTCAGGGAGGTTGGCAGTAAAAGACACAGGGCACAGGGCCTGGCAGAGAGTTAGAAGTTAGGGAACCCAACAATGAGCGTGGGACAAGGAAAGATGTCTCAGGCATGCAGCTCTCTGAGTCTTCCCCACTGTGCCTGCAGAAAGAGACGTCCTATTCCTAGCTCTCTCCTGAAAGGATACATTTGCCTGGAGAGCCCAGAACTAATGTCACTTAGAGAGAGGGTAAACAGAGGGCAGCTGAGCAGGCACACCCCTTCATTTTAATATGCTCCACAGTGGCTCCTGGGAGGAAAAAGGCATCATTATTCCAGCAAGATCATCTTCACCTAGGCCACCGTCACTAAGGTTTACAAAGCAGGCTGTGACACTTTCTGGGGCCAGGTGGCCAGGTCGATGTGGAAGAGCACAGATGCTAACCCTAAGCTGTGTGGGTGGCTGCACCAGAGGGGCTGCATAGGACATAGGGCTGTGCCCGTAAGGGCTGTGGTCGCATTTGGGAGCGTTAGGGACGCGTGGAGGACGCAGGGCGCAGACCTCTGCCCGTTTCCCTCCAGGTTTAGGCCCTGGTGTTCAGCTGTGGAGCCAGCCACTCCAAAATTGAGGAAGTTGAAGGCAGAAAGCAGCCCTCTCACCCCCAGGGCGAAGAATGGGACAGGCTCGCTACATCAAGAGTCTTTCAAATCTTTCACTTTTTAGAGCAGAGTGTTTACATTTAAAAATCATGAACAAGCAGCAATAACAAAGCATACAGTAGCAGGGGACAGAAGACTGCCCTGCGCATATGAATACACCCCAATGATAAAGTCAAAGATTTAACTGACCTGTTTAGCTATTAGTGGCTCACACTTGGCAATGATTATCATCTCCCTGTGAAACAAAACATCCTCTGAATTGGGGTGAAAGATAGATCTAATGTGCCAAAGGAAGGCAACATGGAAATTCAGTTTCCTGCTCTTAGAGGAAGGAGGGTCGACAGCGCAATGGGTTAATGCACCTACTGCAGCCTCCTATGTGTAGCCTGCTGGCGACACAGTCAGTTGCTAGTGTGATGCTGATACAGGTTTGCTTGCTATGCAGGGGGCGGTGGTCACTTCACAGCACCTCGAGAAGGTGTCCTGTTTGAGTCCCAGTGCAATTAGTGTATCAATCATGACCCGTAGATTACACCTTTTCCCCTTGTTTTTTTTCCAGTCAGTTGGGGCCAGAAAGATAAGCTTTTGTAAGGGTGTTACCAAAGCCAGAGTGCACAAAACAAAGGCACAACTGTTAGTGGGAATGCATACATTGAAGGGGCATTTGCTGTTGGCTGATCGCGCAGGGCAATGCATACCCATTTTCAATAAAAAACATTTAAAAAAAATGCCGTGGAGATACTGGACATTGGATTAGAACTCAGGTTGCCAGCATCCCAAGACCAAGCACTTACCAGTTGAGCCACTGGAGGCTGTGCTTCTAAAAGTGGCTTTTGGGCGTATATATCTTTCTCCAGCATGCCCCTGTGAGCATTCCAGTTTGCATTGTGAAACATGTTCACTGAAGCCAAGGAGGATAGAACATCTGGCCCCCCGCTCCATGAAATACCAGCTAACTGCAGTGGCCTAGAGGTTAAGTGCTTGCGTTACAGTGCTGGGGGCCTGGGTTTGAGTCCTGCTTTCGACACATAAATGGTGCAATCTCCTTGTACAGTTGCGGTATCCGTGCTCCTTCTAATAGGCTCAGTGGTTATGTAATGAGTTCCCTGGTAAAGGGAGGGTGGAAAAAAGCAGAGAGGTGGGACTGTGGAGGGGAGGAAATACAGGAGGAGGCGGGGCAGGCTAAAGAGGGAGTTAGGGCTGGATGAATGGGTCTCTGTGGAGAGGAGGAGGTGCTGGTTGAGTGGGGATAGGTCGAGAGGGGCAGGGGGATGTAGGATAAAGTGGGGCAGGGAATAAGTCGGCTCTGGGGATGGTGCCATGGGGGAAGAAGGCCCTGAGTTGTTGTGGACGGTGGGTTGTGTAAAAGAGGGTCCTATTGTGGGGAGGAGGGAAAAAGGGTGCCCAGTGGAGGGTGAAATGGACATTTTTGTTTCATCCAGCCCTACCTCCCCCTTTAGCCTGCCCCACCTCCTCTCCTCCACAGTCCTGCCTCTCTGCTTTCTTCCTTCCACCTTCACTTTACCAGGGCACCTATGCCATGCCCCTCTAGACCTACCCCCACTCACCTAGCCCCTCCTCCTCTCCACAGATACCCATTCATCCGGTCCTACCTCCCCCTTTAGGCTGCCCCACCTCTGCCTCCTTTACCCTGCACTTCCTCACTTCCACATTCCTGCCTCTCTGTGACCCTCCCTTTACCAGGGAACTCTTTTGATAACCACTGAACCTTTTAGAAGGAGTGGGGGTAAGGCAACTATACAAGGCGATTACCCAACTATTCCAATTATGTGCTGAAAGCAGGACACGGACCCAGGCCCTCAGTGCTGTAACACAAGCACTTAACCTCTAGGCCACTGCAGTTAGCTGGTATTTGCTGGAGCGGGGGGCCAGATGTTCTATCCTCGTTGGCTTCAGTGAGCATGTTTCACAATGGGAATGGGTATGCCCACAGGGGCATGCAGAAGAAAGATGTATAAACCCAAAAGCTACTTTTAGAAGTACAGCCGCCAGTGGCTCGAGTGGTAAGTGTTTGGTCTTGGAATGCTGGAGACCTGAGTTCTAATCCAATGTCCAGATCTCCTGTTCATATATATATTTTTTTTAATGTTTTTTTATTGAAAATGGGTATGCATTGCCCTGTGCGATCAGCCAACAGCTAATTCCCCTTCATTACATCATTCCTACTAACAATTGTGCCTTTGTTTTCTGCACTCTGGCCTTGGTAACACACCCATACAAAAGCTTGTCTCTCTGGCCTCAACTGACTGGAAAAAACGAGGGGAAAAAGTGTAATCTACTGGTCGTGTTTTGGAAGATAATTGCACTGGGACTCAAACAGGACACCTTCTCGAGGTGCTGTGAGGTGACCACAAGCCCCTGCATAGCAAGCAAACCGGTATCAGCATCTCCCCAGCAACTGAATGTGTCTCCTGCAGGCTACACATAGGAGGCTGCAGTAGGTACATTAACCCATTGGGCTGTCAATGCTCTTTTCTCTGAGATCAGGAAACTGAATTTCTATGTTGCCTTCATTTGGCACATTAGATCTATCTTTCACCCCAATTCAGAGGCTGTTTTGTTTCACGCAGAGATGATAATCATTGGGAGGTGTGAGCCACTAATAGCTAAGCAGATCAGTTAAAGCTTTGACTTTGTCATTGGGATATATTGATATGCGCAGGGCAGTCATCTGTCGACTGCTACTGTATACTTTCTTATTGCTGCTTGTTCATGATTATTAAATGTAAACACTCTGCTCTAAAAAGTGAAATATTTGAAAGACGCTTGCTGTAGCGAGCCTTTCCCACTCTTTGCCCTGGGGGCGCTTTGCAACTCAACAACCCAATCACCCCTTCAGCCCTTCTTACTCGTCTCACAGCACCTCCCAAAAGTGAGGAATGCATCTTTTGTTGGTAGATTTAATTCATGAGGCTTGGCTTGGCCTGCATTCCTTTTCAAAGGGCCATATATGAGAGCAAAAAAGGCATCATAGAGTGGCAAGTAGGTGGAAGGCGAGGGGTCAGGGAGGTTGGCAGTAAAAGACACAGGGCACAGGGCCTGGCAGAGAGTTAGAAGTTAGGGAACCCAACAATGAGCGTGGGACAAGGAAAGATGTCTCAGGCATGCAGCTCTCTGAGTCTTCCCCACTGTGCCTGCAGAAAGAGACGTCCTATTCCTAGCTCTCTCCTGAAAGGATACATTTGCCTGGAGAGCCCAGAACTAATGTCACTTAGAGAGAGGGTAAACAGAGGGCAGCTGAGCAGGCACACCCCTTCATTTTAATATGCTCCACGGTGGCTTCTGGGAGGAAAAAGGCATCATTATTCCAGCAAGATCATCTTCACCTAGGCCACCGTCACTAAGGTTTACAAAGCAGGCTGTGACACTTTCTGGGGCCAGGTGGCCAGGTCGATGTGGAAGAGCACAGATGCTAACCCTAAGCTGTGTGGGTGGCTGCACCAGAGGGGCTGCATAGGACATAGGGCTGTGCCCGTAAGGGCTGTGGTCGCGTTTGGGAGCGTTAGGGACGCGTGGAGGACGCAGGGCGCAGACCTCTGCCCGTTTCCCTCCAGGTTTAGGCCCTGGTGTTCAGCTGTGGAGCCAGCCACTCCAAAATTGAGGAAGTTGAAGGCAGAAAGCAGCCCTCTCACCCCCAGGGCGAAGAATGGGACAGGCTCGCTACATCAAGAGTCTTTCAAATCTTTCACTTTTTAGAGCAGAGTGTTTACATTTAAAAATCATGAACAAGCAGCAATAACAAAGCATACAGTAGCAGGGGACAGAAGACTGCCCTGCGCATATGAATACACCCCAATGATAAAGTCAAAGATTTAACTGACCTGTTTAGCTATTAGTGGCTCACACTTGGCAATGATTATCATCTCCCTGTGAAACAAAACATCCTCTGAATTGGGGTGAAAGATAGATCTAATGTGCCAAAGGAAGGCAACATGGAAATTCAGTTTCCTGCTCTTAGAGGAAGGAGGGTCGACAGCGCAATGGGTTAATGCACCTACTGCAGCCTCCTATGTGTAGCCTGCTGGCGACACAGTCAGTTGCTAGTGTGATGCTGATACAGGTTTGCTTGCTATGCAGGGGGCGGTGGTCACTTCACAGCACCTCGAGAAGGTGTCCTGTTTGAGTCCCAGTGCAATTAGTGTATCAATCATGACCCGTAGATTACACCTTTTCCCCTTGTTTTTTTTCCAGTCAGTTGGGGCCAGAAAGATAAGCTTTTGTATGGGTGTTACCAAAGCCAGAGTGCACAAAACAAAGGCACAACTGTTAGTGGGAATGCATACATTGAAGGGGCATTTGCTGTTGGCTGATCGCGCAGGGCAATGCATACCCATTTTCAATAAAAAAACATTTAAAAAAAATCCCGTGGAGATACTGGACATTGGATTAGAACTCAGGTCGCCAGCATCCCAAGACCAAGCACTTACCAGTTGAGCCACTGGAGGCTGTGCTTCTAAAAGTGGCTTTTGGGCGTATATATCTTTCTCCAGCATGCCCCTGTGAGCATTCCAGTTTGCATTGTGAAACATGTTCACTGAAGCCAAGGAGGATAGAACATCTGGCCCCCCGCTCCATGAAATACCAGCTAACTGCAGTGGCCTAGAGGTTAAGTGCTTGCGTTACAGTGCTGGGGGCCTGGGTTTGAGTCCTGCTTTCGACACATAAATGGTGCAATCTCCTTGTACAGTTGCGGTATCCGTGCTCCTTCTAATAGGTTCAGTGGTTATGTAATGAGTTCCCTGGTAAAGGGAGGGTGGAAAAAAGCAGAGAGGTGGGACTGTGGAGGGGAGGAAATACAGGAGGAGGCGGGGCAGGCTAAAGAGGGAGTTAGGGCTGGATGAATGGGTCTCTGTGGAGAGGAGGAGGTGCTGGTTGAGTGGGGATAGGTCGAGAGGGGCAGGGGGATGTAGGATAAAGTGGGGCGGGGAATAAGTCGGCTCTGGGGATGGTGCCATGGGGGAAGAAGGCCCTGAGTTGTTGTGGACGGTGGGTTGTGTAAAAGAGGGTCCTATTGTGGGGAGGAGGGAAAAAGGGTGCCCAGTGGAGGGTGAAATGGACATTTTTGTTTCATCCAGCCCTACCTCCCCCTTTAGCCTGCCCCACCTCCTCTCCTCCACAGTCCTGCCTCTCTGCTTTCTTCCTTCCACCTTCACTTTACCAGGGCACCTATGCCATGCCCCTCTAGACCTACCCCCACTCACCTAGCCCCTCCTCCTCTCCACAGATACCCATTCATCCGGTCCTACCTCCCCCTTTAGGCTGCCCCACCTCTGCCTCCTTTACCCTGCACTTCCTCACTTCCACATTCCTGCCTCTCTGTGACCCTCCCTTTACCAGGGAACTCTTTTGATAACCACTGAACCTTTTAGAAGGAGTGGGGGTAAGGCAACTATACAAGGCGATTACCCAACTATTCCAATTATGTGCTGAAAGCAGGACACGGACCCAGGCCCTCAGTGCTGTAACACAAGCACTTAACCTCTAGGCCACTGCAGTTAGCTGGTATTTGCTGGAGCGGGGGGCCAGATGATGTCTCACAGCACCTCCCAAAAGTGAGGAATGCATCTTTTGTTGGTAGATTTCCTTCATGAGGCTTGGCTTGGCCTGCATTCCTTTTCAAAGGGCCATATAAGAGAGCAAAAAAGGCATCATAGAGTGGCAAGTAGGTGGAAGGCGAGGGGTCAGGGAGGTTGGCAGTAAAAGACACAGGGCACAGGGCCTGGCAGAGAGTTAGAAGTTAGGGAACCCAACAATGAGCGTGGGACAAGGAAAGATGTCTCAGGCATGCAGCTCTCTGAGTCTTCCCCACTGTGCCTGCAGAAAGAGACGTCCTATTCCTAGCTCTCTCCTGAAAGGATACATTTGCCTGGAGAGCCCAGAACTAATGTCACTTAGAGAGAGGGTAAACAGAGGGCAGCTGAGCAGGCACACCCCTTCATTTTAATATGCTCCACGGTGGCTTCTGGGAGGAAAAAGGCATCATTATTCCAGCAAGATCATCTTCACCTAGGCCACCGTCACTAAGGTTTACAAAGCAGGCTGTGACACTTTCTGGGGCCAGGTGGCCAGGTCGATGTGGAAGAGCACAGATGCTAACCCTAAGATGTGTGGGTGGCTGCACCAGAGGGGCTGCATAGGACATAGGGCTGTGCCCGTAAGGGCTGTGGTCGCGTTTGGGAGCGTTAGGGACGCGTGGAGGACGCAGGGCGCAGACCTCTGCCCGTTTCCCTCCAGGTTTAGGCCCTGGTGTTCAGCTGTGGAGCCAGCCACTCCAAAATTGAGGAAGTTGCAGGCAGAAAACAGCCCTCTCACCCCCAGGGCGAAGAATGGGACAGGCTCGCTACATCAAGAGTCTTTCAAATCTTTCACTTTTTAGAGCAGAGTGTTTACATTTAAAAATCATGAACAAGCAGCAATAACAAAGCATACAGTAGCAGGGGACAGAAGACTGCCCTGCGCATATGAATACACCCCAATGATAAAGTCAAAGATTTAACTGACCTGTTTAGCTATTAGTGGCTCACACTTGGCAATGATTATCATCTCCCTGTGAAACAAAACATCCTCTGAATTGGGGTGAAAGATAGATCTAATGTGCCAAAGGAAGGCAACATGGAAATTCAGTTTCCTGCTCTTAGAGGAAGGAGGGTCGACAGCGCAATGGGTTAATGCACCTACTGCAGCCTCCTATGTGTAGCCTGCTGGCGACACAGTCAGTTGCTAGTGTGATGCTGATACAGGTTTGCTTGCTATGCAGGGGGCGGTGGTCACTTCACAGCACCTCGAGAAGGTGTCCTGTTTGAGTCCCAGTGCAATTAGTGTATCAATCATGACCCGTAGATTACACCTTTTCCCCTTGTTTTTTTTCCAGTCAGTTGGGGCCAGAAAGATAAGCTTTTGTATGGGTGTTACCAAAGCCAGAGTGCACAAAACAAAGGCACAACTGTTAGTGGGAATGCATACATTGAAGGGGCATTTGCTGTTGGCTGATCGCGCAGGGCAATGCATACCCATTTTCAATAAAAAAACATTTAAAAAAAATCCCGTGGAGATACTGGACATTGGATTAGAACTCAGGTCGCCAGCATCCCAAGACCAAGCACTTACCAGTTGAGCCACTGGAGGCTGTGCTTCTAAAAGTGGCTTTTGGGCGTATATATCTTTCTCCAGCATGCCCCTGTGAGCATTCCAGTTTGCATTGTGAAACATGTTCACTGAAGCCAAGGAGGATAGAACATCTGGCCCCCCGCTCCATGAAATACCAGCTAACTGCAGTGGCCTAGAGGTTAAGTGCTTGCGTTACAGTGCTGGGGGCCTGGGTTTGAGTCCTGCTTTCGACACATAAATGGTGCAATCTCCTTGTACAGTTGCGGTATCCGTGCTCCTTCTAATAGGTTCAGTGGTTATGTAATGAGTTCCCTGGTAAAGGGAGGGTGGAAAAAAGCAGAGAGGTGGCACTGTGGAGGGGAGGAAATACAGGAGGAGGCGGGGCAGGCTAAAGAGGGAGTTAGGGCTGGATGAATGGGTCTCTGTGGAGAGGAGGAGGTGCTGGTTGAGTGGGGATAGGTCGAGAGGGGCAGGGGGATGTAGGATAAAGTGGGGCAGGGAATAAGTCGGCTCTGGGGATGGTGCCATGGGGGAAGAAGGCCCTGAGTTGTTGTGGACGGTGGGTTGTGTAAAAGAGGGTCCTATTGTGGGGAGGAGGGAAAAAGGGTGCCCAGTGGAGGGTGAAATGGACATTTTTGTTTCATCCAGCCCTACCTCCCCCTTTAGCCTGCCCCACCTCCTCTCCTCCACAGTCCTGCCTCTCTGCTTTCTTCCTTCCACCTTCACTTTACCAGGGCACCTATGCCATGCCCCTCTAGACCTACCCCCACTCACCTAGCCCCTCCTCCTCTCCACAGATACCCATTCATCCGGTCCTACCTCCCCCTTTAGGCTGCCCCACCTCTGCCTCCTTTACCCTGCACTTCCTCACTTCCACATTCCTGCCTCTCTGTGACCCTCCCTTTACCAGGGAACTCTTTTGATAACCACTGAACCTTTTAGAAGGAGTGGGGGTAAGGCAACTATACAAGGCGATTACCCAACTATTCCAATTATGTGCTGAAAGCAGGACACGGACCCAGGCCCTCAGTGCTGTAACACAAGCACTTAACCTCTAGGCCACTGCAGTTAGCTGGTATTTGCTGGAGCGGGGGCCAGATGTTCTATCCTCGTTGGCTTCAGTGAGCATGTTTCACAATGGGAATGGGTATGCCCACAGGGGCATGCAGAAGAAAGATGTATAAGCCCAAAAGCTACTTTTAGAAGCACAGCCACCAGTGGCTCGAGTGGTAAGGGTTTGGTCTTGGAATGCTGGAGACCTGAGTTCTAATCCAATGTCCGGATCTCCTGTTCATATATATATTTTTTTAAATGTTTTTTTATTGAAAATGGGTATGCATTGCCCTGTGCGATCAGCCAACAGCTAATTCCCCTTCATTACATCATTCCTACTAACACTTGTGCCTTTGTTTTCTGCACTCTGGCCTTGGTAACACACCCATACAAAAGCTTGTCTCTCTGGCCTCAACTGACTGGAAAAAACGAGGGGAAAAAGTGTAATCTACTGGTCGTGTTTTGGAAGATAATTGCACTGGGACTCAAACAGGACACCTTCTCGAGGTGCTGTGAGGTGACCACAAGCCCCTGCATAGCAAGCAAACCGGTATCAGCATCTCCCCAGCAACTGAATGTGTCTCCTGCAGGCTACACATAGGAGGCTGCAGTAGGTACATTAACCCATTGGGCTGTCAATGCTCTTTTCTCTGAGATCAGGAAACTGAATTTCTATGTTGCCTTCATTTGGCACATTAGATCTATCTTTCACCCCAATTCAGAGGCTGTTTTGTTTCACGCAGAGATGATAATCATTGGGAGGTGTGAGCCACTAATAGCTAAGCAGATCAGTTAAAGCTTTGACTTTGTCATTGGGATATATTGATATGCGCAGGGCAGTCATCTGTCGACTGCTACTGTATACTTTCTTATTGCTGCTTGTTCATGATTATTAAATGTAAACACTCTGCTCTAAAAAGTGAAATATTTGAAAGACGCTTGCTGTAGCGAGCCTTTCCCACTCTTTGCCCTGGGGGCGCTTTGCAACTCAACAACCCAATCACCCCTTCAGCCCTTCTTACTCGTCTCACAGCACCTCCCAAAAGTGAGGAATGCATCTTTTGTTGGTAGATTTCATTCATGAGGCTTGGCTTGGCCTGCATTCCTTTTCAAAGGGCCATATAAGAGAGCAAAAAAGGCATCATAGAGTGGCAAGTAGGTGGAAGGCGAGGGGTCAGGGAGGTTGGCAGTAAAAGACACAGGGCACAGGGCCTGGCAGAGAGTTAGAAGTTAGGGAACCCAACAATGAGCGTGGGACAAGGAAAGATGTCTCAGGCATGCAGCTCTCTGAGTCTTCCCCACTGTGCCTGCAGAAAGAGGCGTCCTATTCCTAGCTCTCTCCTGAAAGGATACATTTGCCTGGAGAGCCCAGAACTAATGTCACTTAGAGAGAGGGTAAACAGAGGGCAGCTGAGCAGGCACACCCCTTCATTTTAATATGCTCCACGGTGGCTTCTGGGAGGAAAAAGGCATCATTATTCCAGCAAGATCATCTTCACCTAGGCCACCGTCACTAAGGTTTACAAAGCAGGCTGTGACACTTTCTGGGGCCAGGTGGCCAGGTCGATGTGGAAGAGCACAGATGCTAACCCTAAGCTGTGTGGGTGGCTGCACCAGAGGGGCTGCATAGGACATATGGCTGTGCCCGTAAGGGCTGTGGTCGCGTTTGGGAGCGTTAGGGACGCGTGGAGGACGCAGGGCGCAGACCTCTTCCCGTTTCCCTCCAGGTTTAGGCCCTGGTGTTCAGCTGTGGAGCCAGCCACTCCAAAATTGAGGAAGTTGAAGGCAGAAAGCAGCCCTCTCACCCCCAGGGCGAAGAATGGGACAGGCTCGCTACATCAAGAGTCTTTCAAATCTTTCACTTTTTAGAGCAGAGTGTTTACATTTAAAAATCATGAACAAGCAGCAATAACAAAGCATACAGTAGCAGGGGACAGAAGACTGCCCTGCGCATATGAATACACCCCAATGATAAAGTCAAAGATTTAACTGACCTGTTTAGCTATTAGTGGCTCACACTTGGCAATGATTATCATCTCCCTGTGAAACAAAACATCCTCTGAATTGGGGTGAAAGATAGATCTAATGTGCCAAAGGAAGGCAACATGGAAATTCAGTTTCCTGCTCTTAGAGGAAGGAGGGTCGACAGCGCAATGGGTTAATGCACCTACTGCAGCCTCCTATGTGTAGCCTGCTGGCGACACAGTCAGTTGCTAGTGTGATGCTGATACAGGTTTGCTTGCTATGCAGGGGGCGGTGGTCACTTCACAGCACCTCGAGAAGGTGTCCTGTTTGAGTCCCAGTGCAATTAGTGTATCAATCATGACCCGTAGATTACACCTTTTCCCCTTGTTTTTTTTCCAGTCAGTTGGGGCCAGAAAGATAAGCTTTTGTAAGGGTGTTACCAAAGCCAGAGTGCACAAAACAAAGGCACAACTGTTAGTGGGAATGCATACATTGAAGGGGCATTTGCTGTTGGCTGATCGCGCAGGGCAATGCATACCCATTTTCAATAAAAAACATTTAAAAAAAATCCCGTGGAGATACTGGACATTGGATTAGAACTCAGGTCGCCAGCATCCCAAGACCAAGCACTTACCAGTTGAGCCACTGGAGGCTGTGCTTCTAAAAGTGGCTTTTGGGCGTATATATCTTTCTCCAGCATGCCCCTGTGAGCATTCCAGTTTGCATTGTGAAACATGTTCACTGAAGCCAAGGAGGATAGAACATCTGGCCCCCCGCTCCTTGAAATACCAGCTAACTGCAGTGGCCTAGAGGTTAAGTGCTTGCGTTACAGTGCTGGGGGCCTGGGTTTGAGTCCTGCTTTCGACACATAAATGGTGCAATCTCCTTGTACAGTTGCGGTATCCGTGCTCCTTCTAATAGGTTCAGTGGTTATGTAATGAGTTCCCTGGTAAAGGGAGGGTGGAAAAAAGCAGAGAGGTGGGACTGTGGAGGGGAGGAAATACAGGAGGAGGCGGGGCAGGCTAAAGAGGGAGTTAGGGCTGGATGAATGGGTCTCTGTGGAGAGGAGGAGGTGCTGGTTGAGTGGGGATAGGTCGAGAGGGGCAGGGGGATGTAGGATAAAGTGGGGCAGGGAATAAGTCGGCTCTGGGGATGGTGCCATGGGGGAAGAAGGCCCTGAGTTGTTGTGGAAGGTGGGTTGTGTAAAAGAGGGTCCTATTGTGGGGAGGAGGGAAAAAGGGTGCCCAGTGGAGGGTGAAATGGACATTTTTGTTTCATCCAGCCCTACCTCCCCCTTTAGCCTGCCCCACCTCCTCTCCTCCACAGTCCTGCCTCTCTGCTTTCTTCCTTCCACCTTCACTTTACCAGGGCACCTATGCCATGCCCCTCTAGACCTACCCCCACTCACCTAGCCCCTCCTCCTCTCCACAGATACCCATTCATCCGGTCCTACCTCCCCCTTTAGGCTGCCCCACCTCTGCCTCCTTTACCCTGCACTTCCTCACTTCCACATTCCTGCCTCTCTGTGACCCTCCCTTTACCAGGGAACTCTTTTGATAACCACTGAACCTTTTAGAAGGAGTGGGGGTAAGGCAACTATACAAGGCGATTACCCAACTATTCCAATTATGTGCTGAAAGCAGGACACGGACCCAGGCCCTCAGTGCTGTAACACAAGCACTTAACCTCTAGGCCACTGCAGTTAGCTGGTATTTGCTGGAGCGGGGGCCAGATGTTCTATCCTCGTTGGCTTCAGTGAGCATGTTTCACAATGGGAATGGGTATGCCCACAGGGGCATGCAGAAGAAAGATGTATAAGCCCAAAAGCTACTTTTAGAAGCACAGCCACCAGTGGCTCGAGTGGTAAGTGTTTGGTCTTGGAATGCTGGAGACCTGAGTTCTAATCCAATGTCCGGATCTCCTGTTCATATATATATTTTTTTAAATGTTTTTTTATTGAAAATGGGTATGCATTGCCCTGTGCGATCAGCCAACAGCTAATTCCCCTTCATTACATCATTCCTACTAACACTTGTGCCTTTGTTTTCTGCACTCTGGCCTTGGTAACACACCCATACAAAAGCTTGTCTCTCTGGCCTCAACTGACTGGAAAAAACGAGGGGAAAAAGTGTAATCTACTGGTCGTGTTTTGGAAGATAATTGCACTGGGACTCAAACAGGACACCTTCTCGAGGTGCTGTGAGGTGACCACAAGCCCCTGCATAGCAAGCAAACCGGTATGAGCATCTCCCCAGCAACTGAATGTGTCTCCTGCAGGCTACACATAGGAGGCTGCAGTAGGTACATTAACCCATTGGGCTGTCAATGCTCTTTTCTCTGAGATCAGGAAACTGAATTTCTATGTTGCCTTCATTTGGCACATTAGATCTATCTTTCACCCCAATTCAGAGGCTGTTTTGTTTCACGCAGAGATGATAATCATTGGGAGGTGTGAGCCACTAATAGCTAAGCAGATCAGTTAAAGCTTTGACTTTGTCATTGGGATATATTGATATGCGCAGGGCAGTCATCTGTCGACTGCTACTGTATACTTTCTTATTGCTGCTTGTTCATGATTATTAAATGTAAACACTCTGCTCTAAAAAGTGAAATATTTGAAAGACGCTTGCTGTAGCGAGCCTTTCCCACTCTTTGCCCTGGGGGCGCTTTGCAACTCAACAACCCAATCACCCCTTCAGCCCTTCTTACTCGTCTCACAGCACCTCCCAAAAGTGAGGAATGCATCTTTTGTTGGTAGATTTCCTTCATGAGGCTTGGCTTGGCCTGCATTCCTTTTCAAAGGGCCATATAAGAGAGCAAAAAAGGCATCATAGAGTGGCAAGTAGGTGGAAGGCGAGGGGTCAGGGAGGTTGGCAGTAAAAGACACAGGGCACAGGGCCTGGCAGAGAGTTAGAAGTTAGGGAACCCAACAATGAGCGTGGGACAAGGAAAGATGTCTCAGGCATGCAGCTCTCTGAGTCTTCCCCACTGTGCCTGCAGAAAGAGGCGTCCTATTCCTAGCTCTCTCCTGAAAGGATACATTTGCCTGGAGAGCCCAGAACTAATGTCACTTAGAGAGAGGGTAAACAGAGGGCAGCTGAGCAGGGACACCCCTTCATTTTAATATGCTCCACGGTGGCTTCTGGGAGGAAAAAGGCATCATTATTCCAGCAAGATCATCTTCACCTAGGCCACCGTCACTAAGGTTTACAAAGCAGGCTGTGACACTTTCTGGGGCCAGGTGGCCAGGTCGATGTGGAAGAGCACAGATGCTAACCCTAAGCTGTGTGGGTGGCTGCACCAGAGGGGCTGCATAGGACATAGGGCTGTGCCCGTAAGGGCTGTGGTCGCGTTTGGGAGCGTTAGGGACGCGTGGAGGACGCAGGGCGCAGACCTCTTCCCGTTTCCCTCCAGGTTTAGGCCCTGGTGTTCAGCTGTGGAGCCAGCCACTCCAAAATTGAGGAAGTTGAAGGCAGAAAGCAGCCCTCTCACCCCCAGGGCGAAGAATGGGACAGGCTCGCTACATCAAGAGTCTTTCAAATCTTTCACTTTTTAGAGCAGAGTGTTTACATTTAAAAATCATGAACAAGCAGCAATAACAAAGCATACAGTAGCAGGGGACAGAAGACTGCCCTGCGCATATGAATACACCCCAATGATAAAGTCAAAGATTTAACTGACCTGTTTAGCTATTAGTGGCTCACACTTGGCAATGATTATCATCTCCCTGTGAAACAAAACATCCTCTGAATTGGGGTGAAAGATAGATCTAATGTGCCAAAGGAAGGCAACATGGAAATTCAGTTTCCTGCTCTTAGAGGAAGGAGGGTCGACAGCGCAATGGGTTAATGCACCTACTGCAGCCTCCTATGTGTAGCCTGCTGGTGACACAGTCAGTTGCTAGTGTGATGCTGATACAGGTTTGCTTGCTATGCAGGGGGCGGTGGTCACTTCACAGCACCTCGAGAAGGTGTCCTGTTTGAGTCCCAGTGCAATTAGTGTATCAATCATGACCCGTAGATTACACCTTTTCCCCTTGTTTTTTTTCCAGTCAGTTGGGGCCAGAAAGATAAGCTTTTGTGTGGGTGTTACCAAAGCCAGAGTGCACAAAACAAAGGCACAACTGTTAGTGGGAATGCATACATTGAAGGGGCATTTGCTGTTGGCTGATCGCGCAGGGCAATGCATACCCATTTTCAATAAAAAAACATTTAAAAAAAATCCCGTGGAGATACTGGACATTGGATTAGAACTCAGGTCGCCAGCATCCCAAGACCAAGCACTTACCAGTTGAGCCACTGGAGGCTGTGCTTCTAAAAGTGGCTTTTGGGCGTATATATCTTTCTCCAGCATGCCCCTGTGAGCATTCCAGTTTGCATTGTGAAACATGTTCACTGAAGCCAAGGAGGATAGAACATCTGGCCCCCCGCTCCATGAAATACCAGCTAACTGCAGTGGCCTAGAGGTTAAGTGCTTGCGTTACAGTGCTGGGGGCCTGGGTTTGAGTCCTGCTTTCGACACATAAATGGTGCAATCTCCTTGTACAGTTGCGGTATCCGTGCTCCTTCTAATAGGTTCAGTGGTTATGTAATGAGTTCCCTGGTAAAGGGAGGGTGGAAAAAAGCAGAGAGGTGGCACTGTGGAGGGGAGGAAATACAGGAGGAGGCGGGGCAGGCTAAAGAGGGAGTTAGGGCTGGATGAATGGGTCTCTGTGGAGAGGAGGAGGTGCTGGTTGAGTGGGGATAGGTCGAGAGGGGCAGGGGGATGTAGGATAAAGTGGGGCAGGGAATAAGTCGGCTCTGGGGATGGTGCCATGGGGGAAGAAGGCCCTGAGTTGTTGTGGAAGGTGGGTTGTGTAAAAGAGGGTCCTATTGTGGGGAGGAGGGAAAAAGGGTGCCCAGTGGAGGGTGAAATGGACATTTTTGTTTCATCCAGCCCTACCTCCCCCTTTAGCCTGCCCCACCTCCTCTCCTCCACAGTCCTGCCTCTCTGCTTTCTTCCTTCCACCTTCACTTTACCAGGGCACCTATGCCATGCCCCTCTAGACCTACCCCCACTCACCTAGCCCCTCCTCCTCTCCACAGATACCCATTCATCCGGTCCTACCTCCCCCTTTAGGCTGCCCCACCTCTGCCTCCTTTACCCTGCACTTCCTCACTTCCACATTCCTGCCTCTCTGTGACCCTCCCTTTACCAGGGAACTCTTTTGATAACCACTGAACCTTTTAGAAGGAGTGGGGGTAAGGCAACTATACAAGGCGATTACCCAACTATTCCAATTATGTGCTGAAAGCAGGACACGGACCCAGGCCCTCAGTGCTGTAACACAAGCACTTAACCTCTAGGCCACTGCAGTTAGCTGGTATTTGCTGGAGCGGGGGCCAGATGTTCTATCCTCGTTGGCTTCAGTGAGCATGTTTCACAATGGGAATGGGTATGCCCACAGGGGCATGCAGAAGAAAGATGTATAAGCCCAAAAGCTACTTTTAGAAGCACAGCCACCAGTGGCTCGAGTGGTAAGTGTTTGGTCTTGGAATGCTGGAGACCTGAGTTCTAATCCAATGTCCGGATCTCCTGTTCATATATATATTTTTTTAAATGTTTTTTTATTGAAAATGGGTATGCATTGCCCTGTGCGATCAGCCAACAGCTAATTCCCCTTCATTACATCATTCCTACTAACACTTGTGCCTTTGTTTTCTGCACTCTGGCCTTGGTAACACACCCATACAAAAGCTTGTCTCTCTGGCCTCAACTGACTGGAAAAAACGAGGGGAAAAAGTGTAATCTACTGGTCGTGTTTTGGAAGATAATTGCACTGGGACTCAAACAGGACACCTTCTCGAGGTGCTGTGAGGTGACCACAAGCCCCTGCATAGCAAGCAAACCGGTATCAGCATCTCCCCAGCAACTGAATGTGTCTCCTGCAGGCTACACATAGGAGGCTGCAGTAGGTACATTAACCCATTGGGCTGTCAATGCTCTTTTCTCTGAGATCAGGAAACTGAATTTCTATGTTGCCTTCATTTGGCACATTAGATCTATCTTTCACCCCAATTCAGAGGCTGTTTTGTTTCACGCAGAGATGATAATCATTGGGAGGTGTGAGCCACTAATAGCTAAGCAGATCAGTTAAAGCTTTGGCTTTGTCATTGGGATATATTGATATGCGCAGGGCAGTCATCTGTCGACTGCTACTGTATACTTTCTTATTGCTGCTTGTTCATGATTATTAAATGTAAACACTCTGCTCTAAAAAGTGAAATATTTGAAAGACGCTTGCTGTAGCGAGCCTTTCCCACTCTTTGCCCTGGGGGCGCTTTGCAACTCAACAACCCAATCACCCCTTCAGCCCTTCTTACTCGTCTCACAGCACCTCCCAAAAGTGAGGAATGCATCTTTTGTTGGTAGATTTCCTTCATGAGGCTTGGCTTGGCCTGCATTCCTTTTCAAAGGGCCATATAAGAGAGCAAAAAAGGCATCATAGAGTGGCAAGTAGGTGGAAGGCGAGGGGTCAGGGAGGTTGGCAGTAAAAGACACAGGGCACAGGGCCTGGCAGAGAGTTAGAAGTTAGGGAACCCAACAATGAGCGTGGGACAAGGAAAGATGTCTCAGGCATGCAGCTCTCTGAGTCTTCCCCACTGTGCCTGCAGAAAGAGACGTCCTATTCCTAGCTCTCTCCTGAAAGGATACATTTGCCTGGAGAGCCCAGAACTAATGTCACTTAGAGAGAGGGTAAACAGAGGGCAGCTGAGCAGGCACACCCCTTCATTTTAATATGCTCCACGGTGGCTTCTGGGAGGAAAAAGGCATCATTATTCCAGCAAGATCATCTTCACCTAGGCCACTGTCACTAAGGTTTACAAAGCAGGCTGTGACACTTTCTGGGGCCAGGTGGCCAGGTCGATGTGGAAGAGCACAGATGCTAACCCTAAGCTGTGTGGGTGGCTGCACCAGATGGGCTGCATAGGACATAGGGCTGTGCCCGTAACGGCTGTGGTCGCGTTTGGGAGCGTTAGGGACGCGTGGAGGACGCAGGGCGCAGACCTCTGCCCGTTTCCCTCCAGGTTTAGGCCCTGGTGTTCAGCTGTGGAGCCAGCCACTCCAAAATTGAGGAAGTTGAAGGCAGAAAGCAGCCCTCTCACCCCCAGGGCGAAGAATGGGACAGGCTCGCTACATCAAGAGTCTTTCAAATCTTTCACTTTTTAGAGCAGAGTGTTTACATTTAAAAATCATGAACAAGCAGCAATAACAAAGCATACAGTAGCAGGGGACAGAAGACTGCCCTGCGCATATGAATACACCCCAATGATAAAGTCAAAGATTTAACTGACCTGTTTAGCTATTAGTGGCTCACACTTGGCAATGATTATCATCTCCCTGTGAAACAAAACATCCTCTGAATTGGGGTGAAAGATAGATCTAATGTGCCAAAGGAAGGCAACATGGAAATTCAGTTTCCTGCTCTTAGAGGAAGGAGGGTCGACAGCGCAATGGGTTAATGCACCTACTGCAGCCTCCTATGTGTAGCCTGCTGGCGACACAGTCAGTTGCTAGTGTGATGCTGATACAGGTTTGCTTGCTATGCAGGGGGCGGGGGTCACTTCACAGCACCTCGAGAAGGTGTCCTGTTTGAGTCCCAGTGCAATTAGTGTATCAATCATGACCCGTAGATTACACCTTTTCCCCTTGTTTTTTTTCCAGTCAGTTGGGGCCAGAAAGATAAGCTTTTGTAAGGGTGTTACCAAAGCCAGAGTGCACAAAACAAAGGCACAACTGTTAGTGGGAATGCATACATTGAAGGGGCATTTGCTGTTGGCTGATCGCGCAGGGCAATGCATACCCATTTTCAATAAAAAACATTTAAAAAAAATCCCGTGGAGATACTGGACATTGGATTAGAACTCAGGTCGCCAGCATCCCAAGACCAAGCACTTACCAGTTGAGCCACTAGAGGCTGTGCTTCTAAAAGTGGCTTTTGGGCGTATATATCTTTCTCCAGCATGCCCCTGTGAGCATTCCAGTTTGCATTGTGAAACATGTTCACTGAAGCCAAGGAGGATAGAACATCTGGCCCCCCGCTCCATGAAATACCAGCTAACTGCAGTGGCCTAGAGGTTAAGTGCTTGCGTTACAGTGCTGGGGGCCTGGGTTTGAGTCCTGCTTTCGACACATAAATGGTGCAATCTCCTTGTACAGTTGCGGTATCCGTGCTCCTTCTAATAGGTTCAGTGGTTATGTAATGAGTTCCCTGGTAAAGGGAGGGTGGAAAAAAGCAGAGAGGTGGCACTGTGGAGGGGAGGAAATACAGGAGGAGGCGGGGCAGGCTAAAGAGGGAGTTAGGGCTGGATGAATGGGTCTCTGTGGAGAGGAGGAGGTGCTGGTTGAGTGGGGATAGGTCGAGAGGGGCAGGGGGATGTAGGATAAAGTGGGGCAGGGAATAAGTCGGCTCTGGGGATGGTGCCATGGGGGAAGAAGGCCCTGAGTTGTTGTGGACGGTGGGTTGTGTAAAAGAGGGTCCTATTGTGGGGAGGAGGGAAAAAGGGTGCCCAGTGGAGGGTGAAATGGACATTTTTGTTTCATCCAGCCCTACCTCCCCCTTTAGCCTGCCCCACCTCCTCTCCTCCACAGTCCTGCCTCTCTGCTTTCTTCCTTCCACCTTCACTTTACCAGGGCACCTATGCCATGCCCCTCTAGACCTACCCCCACTCACCTAGCCCCTCCTCCTCTCCACAGATACCCATTCATCCGGTCCTACCTCCCCCTTTAGGCTGCCCCACCTCTGCCTCCTTTACCCTGCACTTCCTCACTTCCACATTCCTGCCTCTCTGTGACCCTCCCTTTACCAGGGAACTCTTTTGATAACCACTGAACCTTTTAGAAGGAGTGGGGGTAAGGCAACTATACAAGGCGATTACCCAACTATTCCAATTATGTGCTGAAAGCAGGACACGGACCCAGGCCCTCAGTGCTGTAACACAAGCACTTAACCTCTAGGCCACTGCAGTTAGCTGGTATTTGCTGGAGCGGGGGGCCAGATGTTCTATCCTCGTTGGCTTCAGTGAGCATGTTTCACAATGGGAATGGGTATGCCCACAGGGGCATGCAGAAGAAAGATGTATAAGCCCAAAAGCTACTTTTAGAAGCACAGCCACCAGTGGCTCGAGTGGTAAGGGTTTGGTCTTGGAATGCTGGAGACCTGAGTTCTAATCCAATGTCCGGATCTCCTGTTCATATATATATTTTTTTTAATGTTTTTTTATTGAAAATGGGTATGCATTGCCCTGTGCGATCAGCCAACAGCTAATTCCCCTTCATTACATCATTCCTACTAACACTTGTGCCTTTGTTTTCTGCACTCTGGCCTTGGTAACACACCCATACAAAAGCTTGTCTCTCTGGCCTCAACTGACTGGAAAAAACGAGGGGAAAAAGTGTAATCTACTGGTCGTGTTTTGGAAGATAATTGCACTGGGACTCAAACAGGACACCTTCTCGAGGTGCTGTGAGGTGACCACAAGCCCCTGCATAGCAAGCAAACCGGTATGAGCATCTCCCCAGCAACTGAATGTGTCTCCTGCAGGCTACACATAGGAGGCTGCAGTAGGTACATTAACCCATTGGGCTGTCAATGCTCTTTTCTCTGAGATCAGGAAACTGAATTTCTATGTTGCTTTCATTTGGCACATTAGATCTATCTTTCACCCCAATTCAGAGGCTGTTTTGTTTCACGCAGAGATGATAATCATTGGGAGGTGTGAGCCACTAATAGCTAAGCAGATCAGTTAAAGCTTTGACTTTGTCATTGGGATATATTGATATGCGCAGGGCAGTCATCTGTCGACTGCTACTGTATACTTTCTTATTGCTGCTTGTTCATGATTATTAAATGTAAACACTCTGCTCTAAAAAGTGAAATATTTGAAAGACGCTTGCTGTAGCGAGCCTTCCCCACTCTTTGCCCTGGGGGCGCTTTGCAACTCAACAACCCAATCACCCCTTCAGCCCTTCTTACTCGTCTCACAGCACCTCCCAAAAGTGAGGAATGCATCTTTTGTTGGTAGATTTCCTTCATGAGGCTTGGCTTGGCCTGCATTCCTTTTCAAAGGGCCATATAAGAGAGCAAAAAAGGCATCATAGAGTGGCAAGTAGGTGGAAGGCGAGGGGTCAGGGAGGTTGGCAGTAAAAGACACAGGGCACAGGGCCTGGCAGAGAGTTAGAAGTTAGGGAACCCAACAATGAGCGTGGGACAAGGAAAGATGTCTCAGGCATGCAGCTCTCTGAGTCTTCCCCACTGTGCCTGCAGAAAGAGGCGTCCTATTCCTAGCTCTCTCCTGAAAGGATACATTTGCCTGGAGAGCCCAGAACTAATGTCACTTAGAGAGAGGGTAAACAGAGGGCAGCTGAGCAGGCACACCCCTTCATTTTAATATGCTCCACGGTGGCTTCTGGGAGGAAAAAGGCATCATTATTCCAGCAAGATCATCTTCACCTAGGCCACCGTCACTAAGGTTTACAAAGCAGGCTGTGACACTTTCTGGGGCCAGGTGGCCAGGTCGATGTGGAAGAGCACAGATGCTAACCCTAAGCTGTGTGGGTGGCTGCACCAGAGGGGCTGCATAGGACATAGGGCTGTGCCCGTAAGGGCTGTGGTCGCGTTTGGGAGCGTTAGGGACGCGTGGAGGACGCAGGGCGCAGACCTCTTCCCGTTTCCCTCCAGGTTTAGGCCCTGGTGTTCAGCTGTGGAGCCAGCCACTCCAAAATTGAGGAAGTTGAAGGCAGAAAGCAGCCCTCTCACCCCCAGGGCGAAGAATGGGACAGGCTCGCTACATCAAGAGTCTTTCAAATCTTTCACTTTTTAGAGCAGAGTGTTTACATTTAAAAATCATGAACAAGCAGCAATAACAAAGCATACAGTAGCAGGGGACAGAAGACTGCCCTGCGCATATGAATACACCCCAATGATAAAGTCAAAGATTTAACTGACCTGTTTAGCTATTAGTGGCTCACACTTGGCAATGATTATCATCTCCCTGTGAAACAAAACATCCTCTGAATTGGGGTGAAAGATAGATCTAATGTGCCAAAGGAAGGCAACATGGAAATTCAGTTTCCTGCTCTTAGAGGAAGGAGGGTCGACAGCGCAATGGGTTAATGCACCTACTGCAGCCTCCTATGTGTAGCCTGCTGGCGACACAGTCAGTTGCTAGTGTGATGCTGATACAGGTTTGCTTGCTATGCAGGGGGCGGTGGTCACTTCACAGCACCTCGAGAAGGTGTCCTGTTTGAGTCCCAGTGCAATTAGTGTATCAATCATGACCCGTAGATTACACCTTTTCCCCTTGTTTTTTTTCCAGTCAGTTGGGGCCAGAAAGATAAGCTTTTGTAAGGGTGTTACCAAAGCCAGAGTGCACAAAACAAAGGCACAACTGTTAGTGGGAATGCATACATTGAAGGGGCATTTGCTGTTGGCTGATCGCGCAGGGCAATGCATACCCATTTTCAATAAAAAACATTTAAAAAAAATCCCGTGGAGATACTGGACATTGGATTAGAACTCAGGTCGCCAGCATCCCAAGACCAAGCACTTACCAGTTGAGCCACTGGAGGCTGTGCTTCTAAAAGTGGCTTTTGGGCGTATATATCTTTCTCCAGCATGCCCCTGTGAGCATTCCAGTTTGCATTGTGAAACATGTTCACTGAAGCCAAGGAGGATAGAACATCTGGCCCCCCGCTCCTTGAAATACCAGCTAACTGCAGTGGCCTAGAGGTTAAGTGCTTGCGTTACAGTGCTGGGGGCCTGGGTTTGAGTCCTGCTTTCGACACATAAATGGTGCAATCTCCTTGTACAGTTGCGGTATCCGTGCTCCTTCTAATAGGTTCAGTGGTTATGTAATGAGTTCCCTGGTAAAGGGAGGGTGGAAAAAAGCAGAGAGGTGGGACTGTGGAGGGGAGGAAATACAGGAGGAGGCGGGGCAGGCTAAAGAGGGAGTTAGGGCTGGATGAATGGGTCTCTGTGGAGAGGAGGAGGTGCTGGTTGAGTGGGGATAGGTCGAGAGGGGCAGGGGGATGTAGGATAAAGTGGGGCAGGGAATAAGTCGGCTCTGGGGATGGTGCTATGGGGGAAGAAGGCCCTGAGTTGTTGTGGACGGTGGGTTGTGTAAAAGAGGGTCCTATTGTGGGGAGGAGGGAAAAAGGGTGCCCAGTGGAGGGTGAAATGGACATTTTTGTTTCATCCAGCCCTACCTCCCCCTTTAGCCTGCCCCACCTCCTCTCCTCCACAGTCCTGCCTCTCTGCTTTCTTCCTTCCACCTTCACTTTACCAGGGCACCTATGCCATGCCCCTCTAGACCTACCCCCACTCACCTAGCCCCTCCTCCTCTCCACAGATACCCATTCATCCGGTCCTACCTCCCCCTTTAGGCTGCCCCACCTCTGCCTCCTTTACCCTGCACTTCCTCACTTCCACATTCCTGCCTCTCTGTGACCCTCCCTTTACCAGGGAACTCTTTTGATAACCACTGAACCTTTTAGAAGGAGTGGGGGTAAGGCAACTATACAAGGCGATTACCCAACTATTCCAATTATGTGCTGAAAGCAGGACACGGACCCAGGCCCTCAGTGCTGTAACACAAGCACTTAACCTCTAGGCCACTGCAGTTAGCTGGTATTTGCTGGAGCGGGGGCCAGATGTTCTATCCTCGTTGGCTTCAGTGAGCATGTTTCACAATGGGAATGGGTATGCCCACAGGGGCATGCAGAAGAAAGATGTATAAGCCCAAAAGCTACTTTTAGAAGCACAGCCACCAGTGGCTCGAGTGGTAAGTGTTTGGTCTTGGAATGCTGGAGACCTGAGTTCTAATCCAATGTCCGGATCTCCTGTTCATATATATATATTTTTTAATGTTTTTTTATTGAAAATGGGTATGCATTGCCCTGTGCGATCAGCCAACAGCTAATTCCCCTTCATTACATCATTCCTACTAACACTTGTGCCTTTGTTTTCTGCACTCTGGCCTTGGTAACACACCCATACAAAAGCTTGTCTCTCTGGCCTCAACTGACTGGAAAAAACGAGGGGAAAAAGTGTAATCTACTGGTCGTGTTTTGGAAGATAATTGCACTGGGACTCAAACAGGACACCTTCTCGAGGTGCTGTGAGGTGACCACAAGCCCCTGCATAGCAAGCAAACCGGTATGAGCATCTCCCCAGCAACTGAATGTGTCTCCTGCAGGCTACACATAGGAGGCTGCAGTAGGTACATTAACCCATTGGGCTGTCAATGCTCTTTTCTCTGAGATCAGGAAACTGAATTTCTATGTTGCCTTCATTTGGCACATTAGATCTATCTTTCACCCCAATTCAGAGGCTGTTTTGTTTCACGCAGAGATGATAATCATTGGGAGGTGTGAGCCACTAATAGCTAAGCAGATCAGTTAAAGCTTTGACTTTGTCATTGGGATATATTGATATGCGCAGGGCAGTCATCTGTCGACTGCTACTGTATACTTTCTTATTGCTGCTTGTTCATGATTATTAAATGTAAACACTCTGCTCTAAAAAGTGAAATATTTGAAAGACGCTTGCTGTAGCGAGCCTTTCCCACTCTTTGCCCTGGGGGCGCTTTGCAACTCAACAACCCAATCACCCCTTCAGCCCTTCTTACTCGTCTCACAGCACCTCCCAAAAGTGAGGAATGCATCTTTTGTTGGTAGATTTCCTTCATGAGGCTTGGCTTGGCCTGCATTCCTTTTCAAAGGGCCATATAAGAGAGCAAAAAAGGCATCATAGAGTGGCAAGTAGGTGGAAGGCGAGGGGTCAGGGAGGTTGGCAGTAAAAGACACAGGGCACAGGGCCTGGCAGAGAGTTAGAAGTTAGGGAACCCAACAATGAGCGTGGGACAAGGAAAGATGTCTCAGGCATGCAGCTCTCTGAGTCTTCCCCACTGTGCCTGCAGAAAGAGGCGTCCTATTCCTAGCTCTCTCCTGAAAGGATACATTTGCCTGGAGAGCCCAGAACTAATGTCACTTAGAGAGAGGGTAAACAGAGGGCAGCTGAGCAGGCACACCCCTTCATTTTAATATGCTCCACGGTGGCTTCTGGGAGGAAAAAGGCATCATTATTCCAGCAAGATCATCTTCACCTAGGCCACCGTCACTAAGGTTTACAAAGCAGGCTGTGACACTTTCTGGGGCCAGGTGGCCAGGTCGATGTGGAAGAGCACAGATGCTAACCCTAAGCTGTGTGGGTGGCTGCACCAGAGGGGCTGCATAGGACATAGGGCTGTGCCCGTAAGGGCTGTGGTCGCGTTTGGGAGCGTTAGGGACGCGTGGAGGACGCAGGGCGCAGACCTCTTCCCGTTTCCCTCCAGGTTTAGGCCCTGGTGTTCAGCTGTGGAGCCAGCCACTCCAAAATTGAGGAAGTTGAAGGCAGAAAGCAGCCCTCTCACCCCCAGGGCAAAGAATGGGACAGGCTCGCTACATCAAGAGTCTTTCAAATCTTTCACTTTTTAGAGCAGAGTGTTTACATTTAAAAATCATGAACAAGCAGCAATAACAAAGCATACAGTAGCAGGGGACAGAAGACTGCCCTGCGCATATGAATACACCCCAATGATAAAGTCAAAGATTTAACTGACCTGTTTAGCTATTAGTGGCTCACACTTGGCAATGATTATCATCTCCCTGTGAAACAAAACATCCTCTGAATTGGGGTGAAAGATAGATCTAATGTGCCAAAGGAAGGCAACATGGAAATTCAGTTTCCTGCTCTTAGAGGAAGGAGGGTCGACAGCGCAATGGGTTAATGCACCTACTGCAGCCTCCTATGTGTAGCCTGCTGGCGACACAGTCAGTTGCTAGTGTGATGCTGATACAGGTTTGCTTGCTATGCAGGGGCGGTGGTCACTTCACAGCACCTCGAGAAGGTGTCCTGTTTGAGTCCCAGTGCAATTAGTGTATCAATCATGACCCGTAGATTACACCTTTTCCCCTTGTTTTTTTTCCAGTCAGTTGGGGCCAGAAAGATAAGCTTTTGTATGGGTGTTACCAAAGCCAGAGTGCACAAAACAAAGGCACAACCGTTAGTGGGAATGCATACATTGAAGGGGCATTTGCTGTTGGCTGATCGCGCAGGGCAATGCATACCCATTTTCAATAAAAAAACATTTTAAAAAAATCCCGTGGAGATACTGGACATTGGATTAGAACTCAGGTCGCCAGCATCCCAAGACCAAGCACTTACCAGTTGAGCCACTGGAGGCTGTGCTTCTAAAAGTGGCTTTTGGGCGTATATATCTTTCTCCAGCATGCCCCTGTGAGCATTCCAGTTTGCATTGTGAAACATGTTCACTGAAGCCAAGGAGGATAGAACATCTGGCCCCCCGCTCCATGAAATACCAGCTAACTGCAGTGGCCTAGAGGTTAAGTGCTTGCGTTACAGTGCTGGGGGCCTGGGTTTGAGTCCTGCTTTCGACACATAAATGGTGCAATCTCCTTGTACAGTTGCGGTATCCGTGCTCCTTCTCATAGGTTCAGTGGTTATGTAATGAGTTCCCTGGTAAAGGGAGGGTGGAAAAAAGCAGAGAGGTGGGACTGTGGAGGGGAGGAAATACAGGAGGAGGCGGGGCAGGCTAAAGAGGGAGTTAGGGCTGGATGAATGGGTCTCTGTGGAGAGGAGGAGGTGCTGGTTGAGTGGGGATAGGTCGAGAGGGGCAGGGGGATGTAGGATAAAGTGGGGCAGGGAATAAGTCGGCTCTGGGGATGGTGCCATGGGGGAAGAAGGCCCTGAGTTGTTGTGGAAGGTGGGTTGTGTAAAAGAGGGTCCTATTGTGGGGAGGAGGGAAAAAGGGTGCCCAGTGGAGGGTGAAATGGACATTTTTGTTTCATCCAGCCCTACCTCCCCCTTTAGCCTGCCCCACCTCCTCTCCTCCACAGTCCTGCCTCTCTGCTTTCTTCCTTCCACCTTCACTTTACCAGGGCACCTATGCCATGCCCCTCTAGACCTACCCCCACTCACCTAGCCCCTCCTCCTCTCCACAGATACCCATTCATCCGGTCCTACCTCCCCCTTTAGGCTGCCCCACCTCTGCCTCCTTTACCCTGCACTTCCTCACTTCCACATTCCTGCCTCTCTGTGACCCTCCCTTTACCAGGGAACTCTTTTGATAACCACTGAACCTTTTAGAAGGAGTGGGGGTAAGGCAACTATACAAGGCGATTACCCAACTATTCCAATTATGTGCTGAAAGCAGGACACGGACCCAGGCCCTCAGTGCTGTAACACAAGCACTTAACCTCTAGGCCACTGCAGTTAGCTGGTATTTGCTGGAGCGGGGGCCAGATGTTCTATCCTCGTTGGCTTCAGTGAGCATGTTTCACAATGGGAATGGGTATGCCCACAGGGGCATGCAGAAGAAAGATGTATAAGCCCAAAAGCTACTTTTAGAAGCACAGCCACCAGTGGCTCGAGTGGTAAGTGTTTGGTCTTGGAATGCTGGAGACCTGAGTTCTAATCCAATGTCCGGATCTCCTGTTCATATATATATTTTTTTAAATGTTTTTTTATTGAAAATGGGTATGCATTGCCCTGTGCGATCAGCCAACAGCTAATTCCCCTTCATTACATCATTCCTACTAACACTTGTGCCTTTGTTTTCTGCACTCTGGCCTTGGTAACACACCCATACAAAAGCTTGTCTCTCTGGCCTCAACTGACTGGAAAAAACGAGGGGAAAAAGTGTAATCTACTGGTCGTGTTTTGGAAGATAATTGCACTGGGACTCAAACAGGACACCTTCTCGAGGTGCTGTGAGGTGACCACAAGCCCCTGCATAGCAAGCAAACCGGTATGAGCATCTCCCCAGCAACTGAATGTGTCTCCTGCAGGCTACACATAGGAGGCTGCAGTAGGTACATTAACCCATTGGGCTGTCAATGCTCTTTTCTCTGAGATCAGGAAACTGAATTTCTATGTTGCCTTCATTTGGCACATTAGATCTATCTTTCACCCCAATTCAGAGGCTGTTTTGTTTCACGCAGAGATGATAATCATTGGGAGGTGTGAGCCACTAATAGCTAAGCAGATCAGTTAAAGCTTTGACTTTGTCATTGGGATATATTGATATGCGCAGGGCAGTCATCTGTCGACTGCTACTGTATACTTTCTTATTGCTGCTTGTTCATGATTATTAAATGTAAACACTCTGCTCTAAAAAGTGAAATATTTGAAAGACGCTTGCTGTAGCGAGCCTTTCCCACTCTTTGCCCTGGGGGCGCTTTGCAACTCAACAACCCAATCACCCCTTCAGCCCTTCTTACTCGTCTCACAGCACCTCCCAAAAGTGAGGAATGCATCTTTTGTTGGTAGATTTCCTTCATGAGGCTTGGCTTGGCCTGCATTCCTTTTCAAAGGGCCATATAAGAGAGCAAAAAAGGCATTATAGAGTGGCAAGTAGGTGGAAGGCGAGGGGTCAGGGAGGTTGGCAGTAAAAGACACAGGGCACAGGGCCTGGCAGAGAGTTAGAAGTTAGGGAACCCAACAATGAGCGTGGGACAAGGAAAGATGTCTCAGGCATGCAGCTCTCTGAGTCTTCCCCACTGTGCCTGCAGAAAGAGGCGTCCTATTCCTAGCTCTCTCCTGAAAGGATACATTTGCCTGGAGAGCCCAGAACTAATGTCACTTAGAGAGAGGGTAAACAGAGGGCAGCTGAGCAGGGACACCCCTTCATTTTAATATGCTCCACGGTGGCTTCTGGGAGGAAAAAGGCATCATTATTCCAGCAAGATCATCTTCACCTAGGCCACCGTCACTAAGGTTTACAAAGCAGGCTGTGACACTTTCTGGGGCCAGGTGGCCAGGTCGATGTGGAAGAGCACAGATGCTAACCCTAAGCTGTGTGGGTGGCTGCACCAGAGGGGCTGCATAGGACATAGGGCTGTGCCCGTAAGGGCTGTGGTCACGTTTGGGAGCGTTAGGGACGCGTGGAGGACGCAGGGCGCAGACCTCTTCCCGTTTCCCTCCAGGTTTAGGCCCTGGTGTTCAGCTGTGGAGCCAGCCACTCCAAAATTGAGGAAGTTGAAGGCAGAAAGCAGCCCTCTCACCCCCAGGGCGAAGAATGGGACAGGCTCACTACATCAAGAGTCTTTCAAATCTTTCACTTTTTAGAGCAGAGTGTTTACATTTAAAAATCATGAACAAGCAGCAATAACAAAGCATACAGTAGCAGGGGACAGAAGACTGCCCTGCGCATATCAATACACCCCAATGATAAAGTCAAAGATTTAACTGACCTGTTTAGCTATTAGTGGCTCACACTTGGCAATGATTATCATCTCCCTGTGAAACAAAACATCCTCTGAATTGGGGTGAAAGATAGATCTAATGTGCCAAAGGAAGGCAACATGGAAATTCAGTTTCCTGCTCTTAGAGGAAGGAGGGTCGACAGCGCAATGGGTTAATGCACCTACTGCAGCCTCCTATGTGTAGCCTGCTGGTGACACAGTCAGTTGCTAGTGTGATGCTGATACAGGTTTGCTTGCTATGCAGGGGGCGGTGGTCACTTCACAGCACCTCGAGAAGGTGTCCTGTTTGAGTCCCAGTGCAATTAGTGTATCAATCATGACCCGTAGATTACACCTTTTCCCCTTGTTTTTTTTCCAGTCAGTTGGGGCCAGAAAGATAAGCTTTTGTATGGGTGTTACCAAAGCCAGAGTGCACAAAACAAAGGCACAACTGTTAGTGGGAATGCATACATTGAAGGGGCATTTGCTGTTGGCTGATCGCGCAGGGCAATGCATACCCATTTTCAATAAAAAAACATTTAAAAAAAATCCCGTGGAGATACTGGACATTGGATTAGAACTCAGGTCGCCAGCATCCCAAGACCAAGCACTTACCAGTTGAGCCACTGGAGGCTGTGCTTCTAAAAGTGGCTTTTGGGCGTATATATCTTTCTCCAGCATGCCCCTGTGAGCATTCCAGTTTGCATTGTGAAACATGTTCACTGAAGCCAAGGAGGATAGAACATCTGGCCCCCCGCTCCATGAAATACCAGCTAACTGCAGTGGCCTAGAGGTTAAGTGCTTGCGTTACAGTGCTGGGGGCCTGGGTTTGAGTCCTGCTTTCGACACATAAATGGTGCAATCTCCTTGTACAGTTGCGGTATCCGTGCTCCTTCTAATAGGTTCAGTGGTTATGTAATGAGTTCCCTGGTAAAGGGAGGGTGGAAAAAAGCAGAGAGGTGGCACTGTGGAGGGGAGGAAATACAGGAGGAGGCGGGGCAGGCTAAAGAGGGAGTTAGGGCTGGATGAATGGGTCTCTGTGGAGAGGAGGAGGTGCTGGTTGAGTGGGGATAGGTCGAGAGGGGCAGGGGGATGTAGGATAAAGTGGGGCAGGGAATAAGTCGGCTCTGGGGATGGTGCCATGGGGGAAGAAGGCCCTGAGTTGTTGTGGAAGGTGGGTTGTGTAAAAGAGGGTCCTATTGTGGGGAGGAGGGAAAAAGGGTGCCCAGTGGAGGGTGAAATGGACATTTTTGTTTCATCCAGCCCTACCTCCCCCTTTAGCCTGCCCCACCTCCTCTCCTCCACAGTCCTGCCTCTCTGCTTTCTTCCTTCCACCTTCACTTTACCAGGGCACCTATGCCATGCCCCTCTAGACCTACCCCCACTCACCTAGCCCCTCCTCCTCTCCACAGATACCCATTCATCCGGTCCTACCTCCCCCTTTAGGCTGCCCCACCTCTGCCTCCTTTACCCTGCACTTCCTCACTTCCACATTCCTGCCTCTCTGTGACCCTCCCTTTACCAGGGAACTCTTTTGATAACCACTGAACCTTTTAGAAGGAGTGGGGGTAAGGCAACTATACAAGGCGATTACCCAACTATTCCAATTATGTGCTGAAAGCAGGACACGGACCCAGGCCCTCAGTGCTGTAACACAAGCACTTAACCTCTAGGCCACTGCAGTTAGCTGGTATTTGCTGGAGCGGGGGCCAGATGTTCTATCCTCGTTGGCTTCAGTGAGCATGTTTCACAATGGGAATGGGTATGCCCACAGGGGCATGCAGAAGAAAGATGTATAAGCCCAAAAGCTACTTTTAGAAGCACAGCCACCAGTGGCTCGAGTGGTAAGTGTTTGGTCTTGGAATGCTGGAGACCTGAGTTCTAATCCAATGTCCGGATCTCCTGTTCATATATATATTTTTTTAAATGTTTTTTTATTGAAAATGGGTATGCATTGCCCTGTGCGATCAGCCAACAGCTAATTCCCCTTCATTACATCATTCCTACTAACACTTGTGCCTTTGTTTTCTGCACTCTGGCCTTGGTAACACACCCATACAAAAGCTTGTCTCTCTGGCCTCAACTGACTGGAAAAAACGAGGGGAAAAAGTGTAATCTACTGGTCGTGTTTTGGAAGATAATTGCACTGGGACTCAAACAGGACACCTTCTCGAGGTGCTGTGAGGTGACCACAAGCCCCTGCATAGCAAGCAAACCGGTATCAGCATCTCCCCAGCAACTGAATGTGTCTCCTGCAGGCTACACATAGGAGGCTGCAGTAGGTACATTAACCCATTGGGCTGTCAATGCTCTTTTCTCTGAGATCAGGAAACTGAATTTCTATGTTGCCTTCATTTGGCACATTAGATCTATCTTTCACCCCAATTCAGAGGCTGTTTTGTTTCACGCAGAGATGATAATCATTGGGAGGTGTGAGCCACTAATAGCTAAGCAGATCAGTTAAAGCTTTGGCTTTGTCATTGGGATATATTGATATGCGCAGGGCAGTCATCTGTCGACTGCTACTGTATACTTTCTTATTGCTGCTTGTTCATGATTATTAAATGTAAACACTCTGCTCTAAAAAGTGAAATATTTGAAAGACGCTTGCTGTAGCGAGCCTTTCCCACTCTTTGCCCTGGGGGCGCTTTGCAACTCAACAACCCAATCACCCCTTCAGCCCTTCTTACTCGTCTCACAGCACCTCCCAAAAGTGAGGAATGCATCTTTTGTTGGTAGATTTCCTTCATGAGGCTTGGCTTGGCCTGCATTCCTTTTCAAAGGGCCATATAAGAGAGCAAAAAAGGCATCATAGAGTGGCAAGTAGGTGGAAGGCGAGGGGTCAGGGAGGTTGGCAGTAAAAGACACAGGGCACAGGGCCTGGCAGAGAGTTAGAAGTTAGGGAACCCAACAATGAGCGTGGGACAAGGAAAGATGTCTCAGGCATGCAGCTCTCTGAGTCTTCCCCACTGTGCCTGCAGAAAGAGACGTCCTATTCCTAGCTCTCTCCTGAAAGGATACATTTGCCTGGAGAGCCCAGAACTAATGTCACTTAGAGAGAGGGTAAACAGAGGGCAGCTGAGCAGGCACACCCCTTCATTTTAATATGCTCCACGGTGGCTTCTGGGAGGAAAAAGGCATCATTATTCCAGCAAGATCATCTTCACCTAGGCCACTGTCACTAAGGTTTACAAAGCAGGCTGTGACACTTTCTGGGGCCAGGTGGCCAGGTCGATGTGGAAGAGCACAGATGCTAACCCTAAGCTGTGTGGGTGGCTGCACCAGATGGGCTGCATAGGACATAGGGCTGTGCCCGTAACGGCTGTGGTCGCGTTTGGGAGCGTTAGGGACGCGTGGAGGACGCAGGGCGCAGACCTCTGCCCGTTTCCCTCCAGGTTTAGGCCCTGGTGTTCAGCTGTGGAGCCAGCCACTCCAAAATTGAGGAAGTTGAAGGCAGAAAGCAGCCCTCTCACCCCCAGGGCGAAGAATGGGACAGGCTCGCTACATCAAGAGTCTTTCAAATCTTTCACTTTTTAGAGCAGAGTGTTTACATTTAAAAATCATGAACAAGCAGCAATAACAAAGCATACAGTAGCAGGGGACAGAAGACTGCCCTGCGCATATGAATACACCCCAATGATAAAGTCAAAGATTTAACTGACCTGTTTAGCTATTAGTGGCTCACACTTGGCAATGATTATCATCTCCCTGTGAAACAAAACATCCTCTGAATTGGGGTGAAAGATAGATCTAATGTGCCAAAGGAAGGCAACATGGAAATTCAGTTTCCTGCTCTTAGAGGAAGGAGGGTCGACAGCGCAATGGGTTAATGCACCTACTGCAGCCTCCTATGTGTAGCCTGCTGGCGACACAGTCAGTTGCTAGTGTGATGCTGATACAGGTTTGCTTGCTATGCAGGGGGCGGGGGTCACTTCACAGCACCTCGAGAAGGTGTCCTGTTTGAGTCCCAGTGCAATTAGTGTATCAATCATGACCCGTAGATTACACCTTTTCCCCTTGTTTTTTTTCCAGTCAGTTGGGGCCAGAAAGATAAGCTTTTGTAAGGGTGTTACCAAAGCCAGAGTGCACAAAACAAAGGCACAACTGTTAGTGGGAATGCATACATTGAAGGGGCATTTGCTGTTGGCTGATCGCGCAGCGCAATGCATACCCATTTTCAATAAAAAACATTTAAAAAAAATCCCGTGGAGATACTGGACATTGGATTAGAACTCAGGTCGCCAGCATCCCAAGACCAAGCACTTACCAGTTGAGCCACTAGAGGCTGTGCTTCTAAAAGTGGCTTTTGGGCGTATATATCTTTCTCCAGCATGCCCCTGTGAGCATTCCAGTTTGCATTGTGAAACATGTTCACTGAAGCCAAGGAGGATAGAACATCTGGCCCCCCGCTCCATGAAATACCAGCTAACTGCAGTGGCCTAGAGGTTAAGTGCTTGCGTTACAGTGCTGGGGGCCTGGGTTTGAGTCCTGCTTTCGACACATAAATGGTGCAATCTCCTTGTACAGTTGCGGTATCCGTGCTCCTTCTAATAGGTTCAGTGGTTATGTAATGAGTTCCCTGGTAAAGGGAGGGTGGAAAAAAGCAGAGAGGTGGCACTGTGGAGGGGAGGAAATACAGGAGGAGGCGGGGCAGGCTAAAGAGGGAGTTAGGGCTGGATGAATGGGTCTCTGTGGAGAGGAGGAGGTGCTGGTTGAGTGGGGATAGGTCGAGAGGGGCAGGGGGATGTAGGATAAAGTGGGGCAGGGAATAAGTCGGCTCTGGGGATGGTGCCATGGGGGAAGAAGGCCCTGAGTTGTTGTGGACGGTGGGTTGTGTAAAAGAGGGTCCTATTGTGGGGAGGAGGGAAAAAGGGTGCCCAGTGGAGGGTGAAATGGACATTTTTGTTTCATCCAGCCCTACCTCCCCCTTTAGCCTGCCCCACCTCCTCTCCTCCACAGTCCTGCCTCTCTGCTTTCTTCCTTCCACCTTCACTTTACCAGGGCACCTATGCCATGCCCCTCTAGACCTACCCCCACTCACCTAGCCCCTCCTCCTCTCCACAGATACCCATTCATCCGGTCCTACCTCCCCCTTTAGGCTGCCCCACCTCTGCCTCCTTTACCCTGCACTTCCTCACTTCCACATTCCTGCCTCTCTGTGACCCTCCCTTTACCAGGGAACTCTTTTGATAACCACTGAACCTTTTAGAAGGAGTGGGGGTAAGGCAACTATACAAGGCGATTACCCAACTATTCCAATTATGTGCTGAAAGCAGGACACGGACCCAGGCCCTCAGTGCTGTAACACAAGCACTTAACCTCTAGGCCACTGCAGTTAGCTGGTATTTGCTGGAGCGGGGGGCCAGATGTTCTATCCTCGTTGGCTTCAGTGAGCATGTTTCACAATGGGAATGGGTATGCCCACAGGGGCATGCAGAAGAAAGATGTATAAGCCCAAAAGCTACTTTTAGAAGCACAGCCACCAGTGGCTCGAGTGGTAAGTGTTTGGTCTTGGAATGCTGGAGACCTGAGTTCTAATCCAATGTCCGGATCTCCTGTTCATATATATATTTTTTTAAATGTTTTTTTATTGAAAATGGGTATGCATTGCCCTGTGCGATCAGCCAACAGCTAATTCCCCTTCATTACATCATTCCTACTAACACTTGTGCCTTTGTTTTCTGCACTCTGGCCTTGGTAACACACCCATACAAAAGCTTGTCTCTCTGGCCTCAACTGACTGGAAAAAACGAGGGGAAAAAGTGTAATCTACTGGTCGTGTTTTGGAAGATAATTGCACTGGGACTCAAACAGGACACCTTCTCGAGGTGCTGTGAGGTGACCACAAGCCCCTGCATAGCAAGCAAACCGGTATCAGCATCTCCCCAGCAACTGAATGTGTCTCCTGCAGGCTACACATAGGAGGCTGCAGTAGGTACATTAACCCATTGGGCTGTCAATGCTCTTTTCTCTGAGATCAGGAAACTGAATTTCTATGTTGCCTTCATTTGGCACATTAGATCTATCTTTCACCCCAATTCAGAGGCTGTTTTGTTTCACGCAGAGATGATAATCATTGGGAGGTGTGAGCCACTAATAGCTAAGCAGATCAGTTAAAGCTTTGACTTTGTCATTGGGATATATTGATATGCGCAGGGCAGTTATCTGTCGACTGCTACTGTATACTTTCTTATTGCTGCTTGTTCATGATTATTAAATGTAAACACTCTGCTCTAAAAAGTGAAATATTTGAAAGACGCTTGCTGTAGCGAGCCTTTCCCACTCTTTGCCCTGGGGGCGCTTTGCAACTCAACAACCCAATCACCCCTTCAGCCCTTCTTACTCGTCTCACAGCACCTCCCAAAAGTGAGGAATGCATCTTTTGTTGGTAGATTTCCTTCATGAGGCTTGGCTTGGCCTGCATTCCTTTTCAAAGGGCCATATAAGAGAGCAAAAAAGGCATCATAGAGTGGCAAGTAGGTGGAAGGCGAGGGGTCAGGGAGGTTGGCAGTAAAAGACACAGGGCACAGGGCCTGGCAGAGAGTTAGAAGTTAGGGAACCCAACAATGAGCGTGGGACAAGGAAAGATGTCTCAGGCATGCAGCTCTCTGAGTCTTCCCCACTGTGCCTGCAGAAAGAGGCGTCCTATTCCTAGCTCTCTCCTGAAAGGATACATTTGCCTGGAGAGCCCAGAACTAATGTCACTTAGAGAGAGGGTAAACAGAGGGCAGCTGAGCAGGCACACCCCTTCATTTTAATATGCTCCACGGTGGCTTCTGGGAGGAAAAAGGCATCATTATTCCAGCAAGATCATCTTCACCTAGGCCACCGTCACTAAGGTTTACAAAGCAGGCTGTGACACTTTCTGGGGCCAGGTGGCCAGGTCGATGTGGAAGAGCACAGATGCTAACCCTAAGCTGTGTGGGTGGCTGCACCAGAGGGGCTGCATAGGACATAGGGCTGTGCCCGTAAGGGCTGTGGTCGCGTTTGGGAGCGTTAGGGACGCGTGGAGGACGCAGGGCGCAGACCTCTTCCCGTTTCCCTCCAGGTTTAGGCCCTGGTGTTCAGCTGTGGAGCCAGCCACTCCAAAATTGAGGAAGTTGAAGGCAGAAAGCAGCCCTCTCACCCCCAGGGCGAAGAATGGGACAGGCTCGCTACATCAAGAGTCTTTCAAATCTTTCACTTTTTAGAGCAGAGTGTTTACATTTAAAAATCATGAACAAGCAGCAATAACAAAGCATACAGTAGCAGGGGACAGAAGACTGCCCTGCGCATATGAATACACCCCAATGATAAAGTCAAAGATTTAACTGACCTGTTTAGCTATTAGTGGCTCACACTTGGCAATGATTATCATCTCCCTGTGAAACAAAACATCCTCTGAATTGGGGTGAAAGATAGATCTAATGTGCCAAAGGAAGGCAACATGGAAATTCAGTTTCCTGCTCTTAGAGGAAGGAGGGTCGACAGCGCAATGGGTTAATGCACCTACTGCAGCCTCCTATGTGTAGCCTGCTGGCGACACAGTCAGTTGCTAGTGTGATGCTGATACAGGTTTGCTTGCTATGCAGGGGGCGGTGGTCACTTCACAGCACCTCGAGAAGGTGTCCTGTTTGAGTCCCAGTGCAATTAGTGTATCAATCATGACCCGTAGATTACACCTTTTCCCCTTGTTTTTTTTCCAGTCAGTTGGGGCCAGAAAGATAAGCTTTTGTAAGGGTGTTACCAAAGCCAGAGTGCACAAAACAAAGGCACAACTGTTAGTGGGAATGCATACATTGAAGGGGCATTTGCTGTTGGCTGATCGCGCAGGGCAATGCATACCCATTTTCAATAAAAAACATTTAAAAAAAATCCCGTGGAGATACTGGACATTGGATTAGAACTCAGGTCGCCAGCATCCCAAGACCAAGCACTTACCAGTTGAGCCACTGGAGGCTGTGCTTCTAAAAGTGGCTTTTGGGCGTATATATCTTTCTCCAGCATGCCCCTGTGAGCATTCCAGTTTGCATTGTGAAACATGTTCACTGAAGCCAAGGAGGATAGAACATCTGGCCCCCCGCTCCTTGAAATACCAGCTAACTGCAGTGGCCTAGAGGTTAAGTGCTTGCGTTACAGTGCTGGGGGCCTGGGTTTGAGTCCTGCTTTCGACACATAAATGGTGCAATCTCCTTGTACAGTTGCGGTATCCGTGCTTCTTCTAATAGGTTCAGTGGTTATGTAATGAGTTCCCTGGTAAAGGGAGGGTGGAAAAAAGCAGAGAGGTGGGACTGTGGAGGGGAGGAAATACAGGAGGAGGCGGGGCAGGCTAAAGAGGGAGTTAGGGCTGGATGAATGGGTCTCTGTGGAGAGGAGGAGGTGCTGGTTGAGTGGGGATAGGTCGAGAGGGGCAGGGGGATGTAGGATAAAGTGGGGCAGGGAATAAGTCGGCTCTGGGGATGGTGCCATGGGGGAAGAAGGCCCTGAGTTGTTGTGGACGGTGGGTTGTGTAAAAGAGGGTCCTATTGTGGGGAGGAGGGAAAAAGGGTGCCCAGTGGAGGGTGAAATGGACATTTTTGTTTCATCCAGCCCTACCTCCCCCTTTAGCCTGCCCCACCTCCTCTCCTCCACAGTCCTGCCTCTCTGCTTTCTTCCTTCCACCTTCACTTTACCAGGGCACCTATGCCATGCCCCTCTAGACCTACCCCCACTCACCTAGCCCCTCCTCCTCTCCACAGATACCCATTCATCCGGTCCTACCTCCCCCTTTAGGCTGCCCCACCTCTGCCTCCTTTACCCTGCACTTCCTCACTTCCACATTCCTGCCTCTCTGTGACCCTCCCTTTACCAGGGAACTCTTTTGATAACCACTGAACCTTTTAGAAGGAGTGGGGGTAAGGCAACTATACAAGGCGATTACCCAACTATTCCAATTATGTGCTGAAAGCAGGACACGGACCCAGGCCCTCAGTGCTGTAACACAAGCACTTAACCTCTAGGCCACTGCAGTTAGCTGGTATTTGCTGGAGCGTGGGCCAGATGTTCTATCCTCGTTGGCTTCAGTGAGCATGTTTCACAATGGGAATGGGTATGCCCACAGGGGCATGCAGAAGAAAGATGTATAAGCCCAAAAGCTACTTTTAGAAGCACAGCCACCAGTGGCTCGAGTGGTAAGTGTTTGGTCTTGGAATGCTGGAGACCTGAGTTCTAATCCAATGTCCGGATCTCCTGTTCATATATATATTTTTTTAAATGTTTTTTTATTGAAAATGGGTATGCATTGCCCTGTGCGATCAGCCAACAGCTAATTCCCCTTCATTACATCATTCCTACTAACACTTGTGCCTTTGTTTTCTGCACTCTGGCCTTGGTAACACACCCATACAAAAGCTTGTCTCTCTGGCCTCAACTGACTGGAAAAAACGAGGGGAAAAAGTGTAATCTACTGGTCGTGTTTTGGAAGATAATTGCACTGGGACTCAAACAGGACACCTTCTCGAGGTGCTGTGAGGTGACCACAAGCCCCTGCATAGCAAGCAAACCGGTATCAGCATCTCCCCAGCAACTGAATGTGTCTCCTGCAGGCTACACATAGGAGGCTGCAGTAGGTACATTAACCCATTGGGCTGTCAATGCTCTTTTCTCTGAGATCAGGAAACTGAATTTCTATGTTGCCTTCATTTGGCACATTAGATCTATCTTTCACCCCAATTCAGAGGCTGTTTTGTTTCACGCAGAGATGATAATCATTGGGAGGTGTGAGCCACTAATAGCTAAGCAGATCAGTTAAAGCTTTGACTTTGTCATTGGGATATATTGATATGCGCAGGGCAGTCATCTGTCGACTGCTACTGTATACTTTCTTATTGCTGCTTGTTCATGATTATTAAATGTAAACACTCTGCTCTAAAAAGTGAAATATTTGAAAGACGCTTGCTGTAGCGAGCCTTTCCCACTCTTTGCCCTGGGGGCGCTTTGCAACTCAACAACCCAATCACCCCTTCAGCCCTTCTTACTCGTCTCACAGCACCTCCCAAAAGTGAGGAATGCATCTTTTGTTGGTAGATTTCCTTCATGAGGCTTGGCTTGGCCTGCATTCTTTTTCAAAGGGCCATATAAGAGAGCAAAAAAGGCATCATAGAGTGGCAAGTAGGTGGAAGGCGAGGGGTCAGGGAGGTTGGCAGTAAAAGACACAGGGCACAGGGCCTGGCAGAGAGTTAGAAGTTAGGGAACCCAACAATGAGCGTGGGACAAGGAAAGATGTCTCAGGCATGCAGCTCTCTGAGTCTTCCCCACTGTGCCTGCAGAAAGAGGCGTCCTATTCCTAGCTCTCTCCTGAAAGGATACATTTGCCTGGAGAGCCCAGAACTAATGTCACTTAAAGAGAGGGTAAACAGAGGGCAGCTGAGCAGGCACACCCCTTCATTTTAATATGCTCCACGGTGGCTTCTGGGAGGAAAAAGGCATCATTATTCCAGCAAGATCATCTTCACCTAGGCCACCGTCACTAAGGTTTACAAAGCAGGCTGTGACACTTTCTGGGGCCAGGTGGCCAGGTCGATGTGGAAGAGCACAGATGCTAACCCTAAGCTGTGTGGGTGGCTGCACCAGAGGGGCTGCATAGGACATAGGGCTGTGCCCGTAAGGGCTGTGGTCGCGATTGGGAGCGTTAGGGACGCGTGGAGGACGCAGGGCGCAGACCTCTTCCCGTTTCCCTCCAGGTTTAGGCCCTGGTGTTCAGCTGTGGAGCCAGCCACTCCAAAATTGAGGAAGTTGAAGGCAGAAAGCAGCCCTCTCACCCCCAGGGCGAAGAATGGGACAGGCTCGCTACATCAAGAGTCTTTCAAATCTTTCACTTTTTAGAGCAGAGTGTTTACATTTAAAAATCATGAACAAGCAGCAATAACAAAGCATACAGTAGCAGGGGACAGAAGACTGCCCTGCGCATATGAATACACCCCAATGATAAAGTCAAAGATTTAACTGACCTGTTTAGCTATTAGTGGCTCACACTTGGCAATGATTATCATCTCCCTGTGAAACAAAACATCCTCTGAATTGGGGTGAAAGATAGATCTAATGTGCCAAAGGAAGGCAACATGGAAATTCAGTTTCCTGCTCTTAGAGGAAGGAGGGTCGACAGCGCAATGGGTTAATGCACCTACTGCAGCCTCCTATGTGTAGCCTGCTGGCGACACAGTCAGTTGCTAGTGTGATGCTGATACAGGTTTGCTTGCTATGCAGGGGGCGGTGGTCACTTCACAGCACCTCGAGAAGGTGTCCTGTTTGAGTCCCAGTGCAATTAGTGTATCAATCATGACCCGTAGATTACACCTTTTCCCCTTGTTTTTTTTCCAGTCAGTTGGGGCCAGAAAGATAAGCTTTTGTAAGGGTGTTACCAAAGCCAGAGTGCACAAAACAAAGGCACAACTGTTAGTGGGAATGCATACATTGAAGGGGCATTTGCTGTTGGCTGATCGCGCAGGGCAATGCATACCCATTTTCAATAAAAAACATTTAAAAAAAATCCCGTGGAGATACTGGACATTGGATTAGAACTCAGGTCGCCAGCATCCCAAGACCAAGCACTTACCAGTTGAGCCACTGGAGGCTGTGCTTCTAAAAGTGGCTTTTGGGCGTATATATCTTTCTCCAGCATGCCCCTGTGAGCATTCCAGTTTGCATTGTGAAACATGTTCACTGAAGCCAAGGAGGATAGAACATCTGGCCCCCCGCTCCTTGAAATACCAGCTAACTGCAGTGGCCTAGAGGTTAAGTGCTTGCGTTACAGTGCTGGGGGCCTGGGTTTGAGTCCTGCTTTCGACACATAAATGGTGCAATCTCCTTGTACAGTTGCGGTATCCGTGCTCCTTCTAATAGGTTCAGTGGTTATGTAATGAGTTCCCTGGTAAAGGGAGGGTGGAAAAAAGCAGAGAGGTGGGACTGTGGAGGGGAGGAAATACAGGAGGAGGCGGGGCAGGCTAAAGAGGGAGTTAGGGCTGGATGAATGGGTCTCTGTGGAGAGGAGGAGGTGCTGGTTGAGTGGGGATAGGTCGAGAGGGGCAGGGGGATGTAGGATAAAGTGGGGCAGGGAATAAGTCGGCTCTGGGGATGGTGCCATGGGGGAAGAAGGCCCTGAGTTGTTGTGGACGGTGGGTTGTGTAAAAGAGGGTCCTATTGTGGGGAGGAGGGAAAAAGGGTGCCCAGTGGAGGGTGAAATGGACATTTTTGTTTCATCCAGCCCTACCTCCCCCTTTAGCCTGCCCCACCTCCTCTCCTCCACAGTCCTGCCTCTCTGCTCTCTGCTTTCTTCCTTCCACCTTCACTTTACCAGGGCACCTATGCCATGCCCCTCTAGACCTACCCCCACTCACCTAGCCCCTCCTCCTCTCCACAGATACCCATTCATCCGGTCCTACCTCCCCCTTTAGGCTGCCCCACCTCTGCCTCCTTTACCCTGCACTTCCTCACTTCCACATTCCTGCCTCTCTGTGACCCTCCCTTTACCAGGGAACTCTTTTGATAACCACTGAACCTTTTAGAAGGAGTGGGGGTAAGGCAACTATACAAGGCGATTACCCAACTATTCCAATTATGTGCTGAAAGCAGGACACGGACCCAGGCCCTCAGTGCTGTAACACAAGCACTTAACCTCTAGGCCACTGAAGTTAGCTGGTATTTGCTGGAGCGGGGGGCCAGATGTTCTATCCTCGTTGGCTTCAGTGAGCATGTTTCACAATGGGAATGGGTATGCCCACAGGGGCATGCAGAAGAAAGATGTATAAGCCCAAAAGCTACTTTTAGAAGCACAGCCACCAGTGGCTCGAGTGGTAAGTGTTTGGTCTTGGAATGCTGGAGACCTGAGTTCTAATCCAATGTCCGGATCTCCTGTTCATATATATATTTTTTTTAATGTTTTTTTATTGAAAATGGGTATGCATTGCCCTGTGCGATCAGCCAACAGCTAATTCCCCTTCATTACATCATTCCTACTAACACTTGTGCCTTTGTTTTCTGCACTCTGGCCTTGGTAACACACCCATACAAAAGCTTGTCTCTCTGGCCTCAACTGACTGGAAAAAACGAGGGGAAAAAGTGTAATCTACTGGTCGTGTTTTGGAAGATAATTGCACTGGGACTCAAACAGGACACCTTCTCGAGGTGCTGTGAGGTGACCACAAGCCCCTGCATAGCAAGCAAACCGGTATGAGCATCTCCCCAGCAACTGAATGTGTCTCCTGCAGGCTACACATAGGAGGCTGCAGTAGGTACATTAACCCATTGGGCTGTCAATGCTCTTTTCTCTGAGATCAGGAAACTGAATTTCTATGTTGCCTTCATTTGGCACATTAGATCTATCTTTCACCCCAATTCAGAGGCTGTTTTGTTTCACGCAGAGATGATAATCATTGGGAGGTGTGAGCCACTAATAGCTAAGCAGATCAGTTAAAGCTTTGACTTTGTCATTGGGATATATTGATATGCGCAGGGCAGTTATCTGTCGACTGCTACTGTATACTTTCTTATTGCTGCTTGTTCATGATTATTAAATGTAAACACTCTGCTCTAAAAAGTGAAATATTTGAAAGACGCTTGCTGTAGCGAGCCTTTCCCACTCTTTGCCCTGGGGGCGCTTTGCAACTCAACAACCCAATCACCCCTTCAGCCCTTCTTACTCGTCTCACAGCACCTCCCAAAAGTGAGGAATGCATCTTTTGTTGGTAGATTTCCTTCATGAGGCTTGGCTTGGCCTGCATTCCTTTTCAAAGGGCCATATAAGAGAGCAAAAAAGGCATCATAGAGTGGCAAGTAGGTGGAAGGCGAGGGGTCAGGGAGGTTGGCAGTAAAAGACACAGGGCACAGGGCCTGGCAGAGAGTTAGAAGTTAGGGAACCCAACAATGAGCGTGGGACAAGGAAAGATGTCTCAGGCATGCAGCTCTCTGAGTCTTCCCCACTGTGCCTGCAGAAAGAGACGTCCTATCCCTAGCTCTCTCCTGAAAGGATACATTTGCCTGGAGAGCCCAGAACTAATGTCACTTAGAGAGAGGGTAAACAGAGGGCAGCTGAGCAGGCACACCCCTTCATTTTAATATGCTCCACGGTGGCTTCTGGGAGGAAAAAGGCATCATTATTCCAGCAAGATCATCTTCACCTAGGCCACCGTCACTAAGGTTTACAAAGCAGGCTGTGACACTTTCTGGGGCCAGGTGGCCAGGTCGATGTGGAAGAGCACAGATGCTAACCCTAAGCTGTGTGGGTGGCTGCACCAGAGGGGCTGCATAGGACATAGGGCTGTGCCCGTAAGGGCTGTGGTCGCGTTTGGGAGCGTTAGGGACGCGTGGAGGACGCAGGGCGCAGACCTCTTCCCGTTTCCCTCCAGGTTTAGGCCCTGGTGTTCAGCTGTGGAGCCAGCCACTCCAAAATTGAGGAAGTTGAAGGCAGAAAGCAGCCCTCTCACCCCCAGGGCGAAGAATGGGACAGGCTCGCTACATCAAGAGTCTTTCAAATCTTTCACTTTTTAGAGCAGAGTGTTTACATTTAAAAATCATGAACAAGCAGCAATAACAAAGAATACAGTAGCAGGGGACAGAAGACTGCCCTGCGCATATGAATACACCCCAATGATAAAGTCAAAGATTTAACTGACCTGTTTAGCTATTAGTGGCTCACACTTGGCAATGATTATCATCTCCCTGTGAAACAAAACATCCTCTGAATTGGGGTGAAAGATAGATCTAATGTGCCAAAGGAAGGCAACATGGAAATTCAGTTTCCTGCTCTTAGAGGAAGGAGGGTCGACAGCGCAATGGGTTAATGCACCTACTGCAGCCTCCTATGTGTAGCCTGCTGGCGACACAGTCAGTTGCTAGTGTGATGCTGATACAGGTTTGCTTGCTATGCAGGGGGCGGTGGTCACTTCACAGCACCTCGAGAAGGTGTCCTGTTTGAGTCCCAGTGCAATTAGTGTATCAATCATGACCCGTAGATTACACCTTTTCCCCTTGTTTTTTTTCCAGTCAGTTGGGGCCAGAAAGATAAGCTTTTGTAAGGGTGTTACCAAAGCCAGAGTGCACAAAACAAAGGCACAACTGTTAGTGGGAATGCATACATTGAAGGGGCATTTGCTGTTGGCTGATCGCGCAGGGCAATGCATACCCATTTTCAATAAAAAACATTTTAAAAAAATCCCGTGGAGATACTGGACATTGGATTAGAACTCAGGTCGCCAGCATCCCAAGACCAAGCACTTACCAGTTGAGCCACTGGAGGCTGTGCTTCTAAAAGTGGCTTTTGGGCGTATATATCTTTCTCCAGCATGCCCCTGTGAGCATTCCAGTTTGCATTGTGAAACATGTTCACTGAAGCCAAGGAGGATAGAACATCTGGCCCCCCGCTCCTTGAAATACCAGCTAACTGCAGTGGCCTAGAGGTTAAGTGCTTGCGTTACAGTGCTGGGGGCCTGGGTTTGAGTCCTGCTTTCGACACATAAATGGTGCAATCTCCTTGTACAGTTGCGGTATCCGTGCTCCTTCTAATAGGTTCAGTGGTTATGTAATGAGTTCCCTGGTAAAGGGAGGGTGGAAAAAAGCAGAGAGGTGGGACTGTGGAGGGGAGGAAATACAGGAGGAGGCGGGGCAGGCTAAAGAGGGAGTTAGGGCTGGATGAATGGGTCTCTGTGGAGAGGAGGAGGTGCTGGTTGAGTGGGGATAGGTCGAGAGGGGCAGGGGGATGTAGGATAAAGTGGGGCAGGGAATAAGTCGGCTCTGGGGATGGTGCCATGGGGGAAGAAGGCCCTGAGTTGTTGTGGACGGTGGGTTGTGTAAAAGAGGGTCCTATTGTGGGGAGGAGGGAAAAAGGGTGCCCAGTGGAGGGTGAAATGGACATTTTTGTTTCATCCAGCCCTACCTCCCCCTTTAGCCTGCCCCACCTCCTCTCCTCCACAGTCCTGCCTCTCTGCTTTCTTCCTTCCACCTTCACTTTACCAGGGCACCTATGCCATGCCCCTCTAGACCTACCCCCACTCACCTAGCCCCTCCTCCTCTCCACAGATACCCATTCATCCGGTCCTACCTCCCCCTTTAGGCTGCCCCACCTCTGCCTCCTTTACCCTGCACTTCCTCACTTCCACATTCCTGCCTCTCTGTGACCCTCCCTTTACCAGGGAACTCTTTTGATAACCACTGAACCTTTTAGAAGGAGTGGGGGTAAGGCAACTATACAAGGCGATTACCCAACTATTCCAATTATGTGCTGAAAGCAGGACACGGACCCAGGCCCTCAGTGCTGTAACACAAGCACTTAACCTCTAGGCCACTGCAGTTAGCTGGTATTTGCTGGAGCGGGGGCCAGATGTTCTATCCTCGTTGGCTTCAGTGAGCATGTTTCACAATGGGAATGGGTATGCCCACAGGGGCATGCAGAAGAAAGATGTATAAGCCCAAAAGCTACTTTTAGAAGCACAGCCACCAGTGGCTCGAGTGGTAAGTGTTTGGTCTTGGAATGCTGGAGACCTGAGTTCTAATCCAATGTCCGGATCTCCTGTTCATATATATATTTTTTTAAATGTTTTTTTATTGAAAATGGGTATGCATTGCCCTGTGCGATCAGCCAACAGCTAATTCCCCTTCATTACATCATTCCTACTAACACTTGTGCCTTTGTTTTCTGCACTCTGGCCTTGGTAACACACCCATACAAAAGCTTGTCTCTCTGGCCTCAACTGACTGGAAAAAACGAGGGGAAAAAGTGTAATCTACTGGTCGTGTTTTGGAAGATAATTGCACTGGGACTCAAACAGGACACCTTCTCGAGGTGCTGTGAGGTGACCACAAGCCCCTGCATAGCAAGCAAACCGGTATCAGCATCTCCCCAGCAACTGAATGTGTCTCCTGCAGGCTACACATAGGAGGCTGCAGTAGGTACATTAACCCATTGGGCTGTCAATGCTCTTTTCTCTGAGATCAGGAAACTGAATTTCTATGTTGCCTTCATTTGGCACATTAGATCTATCTTTCACCCCAATTCAGAGGCTGTTTTGTTTCACGCAGAGATGATAATCATTGGGAGGTGTGAGCCACTAATAGCTAAGCAGATCAGTTAAAGCTTTGACTTTGTCATTGGGATATATTGATATGCGCAGGGCAGTCATCTGTCGACTGCTACTGTATACTTTCTTATTGCTGCTTGTTCATGATTATTAAATGTAAACACTGCTCTAAAAAGTGAAATATTTGAAAGACGCTTGCTGTTGCGAGCCTTTCCCACTCTTTGCCCTGGGGGCGCTTTGCAACTCAACAACCCAATCACCCCTTCAGCCCTTCTTACTCGTCTCACAGCACCTCCCAAAAGTGAGGAATGCATCTTTTGTTGGTAGATTTCCTTCATGAGGCTTGGCTTGGCCTGCATTCCTTTTCAAAGGGCCATATAAGAGAGCAAAAAAGGCATCATAGAGTGGCAAGTAGGTGGAAGGCGAGGGGTCAGGGAGGTTGGCAGTAAAAGACACAGGGCACAGGGCCTGGCAGAGAGTTAGAAGTTAGGGAACCCAACAATGAGCGTGGGACAAGGAAAGATGTCTCAGGCATGCAGCTCTCTGAGTCTTCCCCACTGTGCCTGCAGAAAGAGGCGTCCTATTCCTAGCTCTCTCCTGAAAGGATACATTTGCCTGGAGAGCCCAGAACTAATGTCACTTAGAGAGAGGGTAAACAGAGGGCAGCTGAGCAGGCACACCCCTTCATTTTAATATGCTCCACGCTGGCTTCTGGGAGGAAAAAGGCATCATTATTCCAGCAAGATCATCTTCACCTAGGCCACCGTCACTAAGGTTTACAAAGCAGGCTGTGACACTTTCTGGGGCCAGGTGGCCAGGTCGATGTGGAAGAGCACAGATGCTAACCCTAAGCTGTGTGGGTGGCTGCACCAGAGGGGCTGCATAGGACATAGGGCTGTGCCCGTAAGGGCTGTGGTCGCGTTTGGGAGCGTTAGGGACGCGTGGAGGACGCAGGGCGCAGACCTCTTCCCGTTTCCCTCCAGGTTTAGGCCCTGGTGTTCAGCTGTGGAGCCAGCCACTCCAAAATTGAGGAAGTTGAAGGCAGAAAGCAGCCCTCTCACCCCCAGGGCGAAGAATGGGACAGGCTCGCTACATCAAGAGTCTTTCAAATCTTTCACTTTTTAGAGCAGAGTGTTTACATTTAAAAATCATGAACAAGCAGCAATAACAAAGCATACAGTAGCAGGGGACAGAAGACTGCCCTGCGCATATGAATACACCCCAATGATAAAGTCAAAGATTTAACTGACCTGTTTAGCTATTAGTGGCTCACACTTGGCAATGATTATCATCTCCCTGTGAAACAAAACATCCTCTGAATTGGGGTGAAAGATAGATCTAATGTGCCAAAGGAAGGCAACATGGAAATTCAGTTTCCTGCTCTTAGAGGAAGGAGGGTCGACAGCGCAATGGGTTAATGCACCTACTGCAGCCTCCTATGTGTAGCCTGCTGGCGACACAGTCAGTTGCTAGTGTGATGCTGATACAGGTTTGCTTGCTATGCAGGGGGCGGTGGTCACTTCACAGCACCTCGAGAAGGTGTCCTGTTTGAGTCCCAGTGCAATTAGTGTATCAATCATGACCCGTAGATTACACCTTTTCCCCTTGTTTTTTTTCCAGTCAGTTGGGGCCAGAAAGATAAGCTTTTGTAAGGGTGTTACCAAAGCCAGAGTGCACAAAACAAAGGCACAACTGTTAGTGGGAATGCATACATTGAAGGGGCATTTGCTGTTGGCTGATCGCGCAGGGCAATGCATACCCATTTTCAATAAAAAACATTTAAAAAAAATCCCGTGGAGATACTGGACATTGGATTAGAACTCAGGTCGCCAGCATCCCAAGACCAAGCACTTACCAGTTGAGCCACTGGAGGCTGTGCTTCTAAAAGTGGCTTTTGGGCGTATATATCTTTCTCCAGCATGCCCCTGTGAGCATTCCAGTTTGCATTGTGAAACATGTTCACTGAAGCCAAGGAGGATAGAACATCTGGCCCCCCGCTCCATGAAATACCAGCTAACTGCAGTGGCCTAGAGGTTAAGTGCTTGCGTTACAGTGCTGGGGGCCTGGGTTTGAGTCCTGCTTTCGACACATAAATGGTGCAATCTCCTTGTACAGTTGCGGTATCCGTGCTCCTTCTAATAGGTTCAGTGGTTATGTAATGAGTTCCCTGGTAAAGGGAGGGTGGAAAAAAGCAGAGAGGTGGGACTGTGGAGGGGAGGAAATACAGAAGGAGGCGGGGCAGGCTAAAGAGGGAGTTAGGGCTGGATGAATGGGTCTCTGTGGAGAGGAGGAGGTGCTGGTTGAGTGGGGATAGGTCGAGAGGGGCAGGGGGATGTAGGATAAAGTGGGGCAGGGAATAAGTCGGCTCTGGGGATGGTGCCATGGGGGAAGAAGGCCCTGAGTTGTTGTGGACGGTGGGTTGTGTAAAAGAGGGTCCTATTGTGGGGAGGAGGGAAAAAGGGTGCCCAGTGGAGGGTGAAATGGACATTTTTGTTTCATCCAGCCCTACCTCCCCCTTTAGCCTGCCCCACCTCCTCTCCTCCACAGTCCTGCCTCTCTGCTTTCTTCCTTCCACCTTCACTTTACCAGGGCACCTATGCCATGCCCCTCTAGACCTACCCCCACTCACCTAGCCCCTCCTCCTCTCCACAGATACCCATTCATCCGGTCCTACCTCCCCCTTTAGGCTGCCCCACCTCTGCCTCCTTTACCCTGCACTTCCTCACTTCCACATTCCTGCCTCTCTGTGACCCTCCCTTTACCAGGGAACTCTTTTGATAACCACTGAACCTTTTAGAAGGAGTGGGGGTAAGGCAACTATACAAGGCGATTACCCAACTATTCCAATTATGTGCTGAAAGCAGGACACGGACCCAGGCCCTCAGTGCTGTAACACAAGCACTTAACCTCTAGGCCACTGCAGTTAGCTGGTATTTGCTGGAGCGGGGGGCCAGATGTTCTATCCTCGTTGGCTTCAGTGAGCATGTTTCACAATGGGAATGGGTATGCCCACAGGGGCATGCAGAAGAAAGATGTATAAGCCCAAAAGCTACTTTTAGAAGCACAGCCACCAGTGGCTTGAGTGGTAAGTGTTTGGTCTTGGAATGCTGGAGACCTGAGTTCTAATCCAATGTCCGGATCTCCTGTTCATATATATATTTTTTTAAATGTTTTTTTATTGAAAATGGGTATGCATTGCCCTGTGCGATCAGCCAACAGCTAATTCCCCTTCATTACATCATTCCTACTAACACTTGTGCCTTTGTTTTCTGCACTCTGGCCTTGGTAACACACCCATACAAAAGCTTGTCTCTCTGGCCTCAACTGACTGGAAAAAACGAGGGGAAAAAGTGTAATCTACTGGTCGTGTTTTGGAAGATAATTGCACTGGGACTCAAACAGGACACCTTCTCGAGGTGCTGTGAGGTGACCACAAGCCCCTGCATAGCAAGCAAACCGGTATCAGCATCTCCCCAGCAACTGAATGTGTCTCCTGCAGGCTACACATAGGAGGCTGCAGTAGGTACATTAACCCATTGGGCTGTCAATGCTCTTTTCTCTGAGATCAGGAAACTGAATTTCTATGTTGCCTTCATTTGGCACATTAGATCTATCTTTCACCCCAATTCAGAGGCTGTTTTGTTTCACGCAGAGATGATAATCATTGGGAGGTGTGAGCCACTAGTAGCTAAGCAGATCAGTTAAAGCTTTGACTTTGTCATTGGGATATATTGATATGCGCAGGGCAGTTATCTGTCGACTGCTACTGTATACTTTCTTATTGCTGCTTGTTCATGATTATTAAATGTAAACACTCTGCTCTAAAAAGTGAAATATTTGAAAGACGCTTGCTGTAGCGAGCCTTTCCCACTCTTTGCCCTGGGGGCGCTTTGCAACTCAACAACCCAATCACCCCTTCAGCCCTTCTTACTCGTCTCACAGCACCTCCCAAAAGTGAGGAATGCATCTTTTGTTGGTAGATTTCCTTCATGAGGCTTGGCTTGGCCTGCATTCCTTTTCAAAGGGCCATATAAGAGAGCAAAAAAGGCATCATAGAGTGGCAAGTAGGTGGAAGGCGAGGGGTCAGGGAGGTTGGCAGTAAAAGACACAGGGCACAGGGCCTGGCAGAGAGTTAGAAGTTAGGGAACCCAACAATGAGCGTGGGACAAGGAAAGATGTCTCAGGCATGCAGCTCTCTGAGTCTTCCCCACTGTGCCTGCAGAAAGAGGCGTCCTATTCCTAGCTCTCTCCTGAAAGGATACATTTGCCTGGAGAGCCCAGAACTAATGTCACTTAGAGAGAGGGTAAACAGAGGGCAGCTGAGCAGGCACACCCCTTCATTTTAATATGCTCCACGGTGGCTTCTGGGAGGAAAAAGGCATCATTATTCCAGCAAGATCATCTTCACCTAGGCCACCGTCACTAAGGTTTACAAAGCAGGCTGTGACACTTTCTGGGGCCAGGTGGCCAGGTCGATGTGGAAGAGCACAGATGCTAACCCTAAGCTGTGTGGGTGGCTGCACCAGAGGGGCTGCATAGGACATAGGGCTGTGCCCGTAAGGGCTGTGGTCGCGTTTGGGAGCGTTAGGGACGCGTGGAGGACGCAGGGCGCAGACCTCTGCCCGTTTCCCTCCAGGTTTAGGCCCTGGTGTTCAGCTGTGGAGCCAGCCACTCCAAAATTGAGGAAGTTGAAGGCAGAAAGCAGCCCTCTCACCCCCAGGGCGAAGAATGGGACAGGCTCGCTACATCAAGAGTCTTTCAAATCTTTCACTTTTTAGAGCAGAGTGTTTACATTTAAAAATCATGAACAAGCAGCAATAACAAAGCATACAGTAGCAGGGGACAGAAGACTGCCCTGCGCATATGAATACACCCCAATTATAAAGTCAAAGATTTAACTGACCTGTTTAGCTATTAGTGGCTCATACTTGGCAATGATTATCATCTCCCTGTGAAACAAAACATCCTCTGAATTGGGGTGAAAGATAGATCTAATGTGCCAAAGGAAGGCAACATGGAAATTCAGTTTCCTGCTCTTAGAGGAAGGAGGGTCGACAGCGCAATGGGTTAATGCACCTACTGCAGCCTCCTATGTGTAGCCTGCTGGCGACACAGTCAGTTGCTAGTGTGATGCTGATACAGGTTTGCTTGCTATGCAGGGGGCGGTGGTCACTTCACAGCACCTCGAGAAGGTGTCCTGTTTGAGTCCCAGTGCAATTAGTGTATCAATCATGACCCGTAGATTACACCTTTTCCCCTTGTTTTTTTTCCAGTCAGTTGGGGCCAGAAAGATAAGCTTTTGTATGGGTGTTACCAAAGCCAGAGTGCACAAAACAAAGGCACAACTGTTAGTGGGAATGCATACATTGAAGGGGCATTTGCTGTTGGCTGATCGCGCAGGGCAATGCATACCCATTTTCAATAAAAAAACATTTAAAAAAAATCCTGTGGAGATACTGGACATTGGATTAGAACTCAGGTCGCCAGCATCCCAAGACCAAGCACTTACCAGTTGAGCCACTGGAGGCTGTGCTTCTAAAAGTGGCTTTTGGGCGTATATATCTTTCTCCAGCATGCCCCTGTGAGCATTCCAGTTTGCATTGTGAAACATGTTCACTGAAGCCAAGGAGGATAGAACATCTGGCCCCCCGCTCCATGAAATACCAGCTAACTGCAGTGGCCTAGAGGTTAAGTGCTTGCGTTACAGTGCTGGGGGCCTGGGTTTGAGTCCTGCTTTCGACACATAAATGGTGCAATCTCCTTGTACAGTTGCGGTATCCGTGCTCCTTCTAATAGGTTCAGTGGTTATGTAATGAGTTCCCTGGTAAAGGGAGGGTGGAAAAAAGCAGAGAGGTGGGACTGTGGAGGGGAGGAAATACAGGAGGAGGCGGGGCAGGCTAAAGAGGGAGTTAGGGCTGGATGAATGGGTCTCTGTGGAGAGGAGGAGGTGCTGGTTGAGTGGGGATAGGTCGAGAGGGGCAGGGGGATGTAGGATAAAGTGGGGCAGGGAATAAGTCGGCTCTGGGGATGGTGCCATGGGGGAAGAAGGCCCTGAGTTGTTGTGGAAGGTGGGTTGTGTAAAAGAGGGTCCTATTGTGGGGAGGAGGGAAAAAGGGTGCCCAGTGGAGGGTGAAATGGACATTTTTGTTTCATCCAGCCCTACCTCCCCCTTTAGCCTGCCCCACCTCCTCTCCTCCACAGTCCTGCCTCTCTGCTTTCTTCCTTCCACCTTCACTTTACCAGGGCACCTATGCCATGCCCCTCTAGACCTACCCCCACTCACCTAGCCCCTCCTCCTCTCCACAGATACCCATTCATCCGGTCCTACCTCCCCCTTTAGGCTGCCCCACCTCTGCCTCCTTTACCCTGCACTTCCTCACTTCCACATTCCTGCCTCTCTGTGACCCTCCCTTTACCAGGGAACTCTTTTGATAACCACTGAACCTTTTAGAAGGAGTGGGGGTAAGGCAACTATACAAGGCGATTACCCAACTATTCCAATTATGTGCTGAAAGCAGGACACGGACCCAGGCCCTCAGTGCTGTAACACAAGCACTTAACCTCTAGGCCACTGCAGTTAGCTGGGATTTGCTGGAGCGGGGGGCCAGATGTTCTATCCTCGTTGGCTTCAGTGAGCATGTTTCACAATGGGAATGGGTATGCCCACAGGGGCATGCAGAAGAAAGATGTATAAGCCCAAAAGCTACTTTTAGAAGCACAGCCACCAGTGGCTCGAGTGGTAAGTGTTTGGTCTTGGAATGCTGGAGACCTGAGTTCTAATCCAATGTCCGGATCGCCTGTTCATATATATATTTTTTAAATGTTTTTTTATTGAAAATGGGTATGCATTGCCCTGTGCGATCAGCCAACAGCTAATTCCCCTTCATTACATCATTCCTACTAACACTTGTGCCTTTGTTTTCTGCACTCTGGCCTTGGTAACACACCCATACAAAAGCTTGTCTCTCTGGCCTCAACTGACTGGAAAAAACGAGGGGAAAAAGTGTAATCTACTGGTCGTGTTTTGGAAGATAATTGCACTGGGACTCAAACAGGACACCTTCTCGAGGTGCTGTGAGGTGACCACAAGCCCCTGCATAGCAAGCAAACCGGTATCAGCATCTCCCCAGCAACTGAATGTGTCTCCTGCAGGCTACACATAGGAGGCTGCAGTAGGTACATTAACCCATTGGGCTGTCAATGCTCTTTTCTCTGAGATCAGGAAACTGAATTTCTATGTTGCCTTCATTTGGCACATTAGATCTATCTTTCACCCCAATTCAGAGGCTGTTTTGTTTCACGCAGAGATGATAATCATTGGGAGGTGTGAGCCACTAATAGCTAAGCAGATCAGTTAAAGCTTTGACTTTGTCATTGGGATATATTGATATGCGCAGGGCAGTTATCTGTCGACTGCTACTGTATACTTTCTTATTGCTGCTTGTTCATGATTATTAAATGTAAACACTCTGCTCTAAAAAGTGAAATATTTGAAAGACGCTTGCTGTAGCGAGCCTTTCCCACTCTTTGCCCTGGGGGCGCTTTGCAACTCAACAACCCAATCACCCCTTCAGCCCTTCTTACTCGTCTCACAGCACCTCCCAAAAGTGAGGAATGCATCTTTTGTTGGTAGATTTCCTTCATGAGGCTTGGCTTGGCCTGCATTCCTTTTCAAAGGGCCATATAAGAGAGCAAAAAAGGCATCATAGAGTGGCAAGTAGGTGGAAGGCGAGGGGTCAGGGAGGTTGGCAGTAAAAGACACAGGGCACAGGGCCTGGCAGAGAGTTAGAAGTTAGGGAACCCAACAATGAGCGTGGGACAAGGAAAGATGTCTCAGGCATGCAGCTCTCTGAGTCTTCCCCACTGTGCCTGCAGAAAGAGACGTCCTATTCCTAGCTCTCTCCTGAAAGGATACATTTGCCTGGAGAGCCCAGAACTAATGTCACTTAGAGAGAGGGTAAACAGAGGGCAGCTGAGCAGGCACACCCCTTCATTTTAATATGCTCCACGGTGGCTTCTGGGAGGAAAAAGGCATCATTATTCCAGCAAGATCATCTTCACCTAGGCCACCGTCACTAAGGTTTACAAAGCAGGCTGTGACACTTTCTGGGGCCAGGTGGCCAGGTCGATGTGGAAGAGCACAGATGCTAACCCTAAGCTGTGTGGGTGGCTGCACCAGAGGGGCTGCATAGGACATAGGGCTGTGCCCGTAAGGGCTGTGGTCGCGTTTGGGAGCGTTAGGGACGCGTGGAGGACGCAGGGCGCAGACCTCTGCCCGTTTCCCTCCAGGTTTAGGCCCTGGTGTTCAGCTGTGGAGCCAGCCACTCCAAAATTGAGGAAGTTGAAGGCAGAAAGCAGCCCTCTCACCCCCAGGGCGAAGAATGGGACAGGCTCGCTACATCAAGAGTCTTTCAAATCTTTCACTTTTTAGAGCAGAGTGTTTACATTTAAAAATCATGAACAAGCAGCAATAACAAAGCATACAGTAGCAGGGGACAGAAGACTGCCCTGCGCATATGAATACACCCCAATGATAAAGTCAAAGATTTAACTGACCTGTTTAGCTATTAGTGGCTCATACTTGGCAATGATTATCATCTCCCTGTGAAACAAAACATCCTCTGAATTGGGGTGAAAGATAGATCTAATGTGCCAAAGGAAGGCAACATGGAAATTCAGTTTCCTGCTCTTAGAGGAAGGAGGGTCGACAGCGCAATGGGTTAATGCACCTACTGCAGCCTCCTATGTGTAGCCTGCTGGCGACACAGTCAGTTGCTAGTGTGATGCTGATACAGGTTTGCTTGCTATGCAGGGGGCGGTGGTCACTTCACAGCACCTCGAGAAGGTGTCCTGTTTGAGTCCCAGTGCAATTAGTGTATCAATCATGACCCGTAGATTACACCTTTTCCCCTTGTTTTTTTTCCAGTCAGTTGGGGCCAGAAAGATAAGCTTTTGTATGGGTGTTACCAAAGCCAGAGTGCACAAAACAAAGGCACAACTGTTAGTGGGAATGCATACATTGAAGGGGCATTTGCTGTTGGCTGATCGCGCAGGGCAATGCATACCCATTTTCAATAAAAAAACATTTAAAAAAAATCCCGTGGAGATACTGGACATTGGATTAGAACTCAGGTCGCCAGCATCCCAAGACCAAGCACTTACCAGTTGAGCCACTGGAGGCTGTGCTTCTAAAAGTGGCTTTTGGGCGTATATATCTTTCTCCAGCATGCCCCTGTGAGCATTCCAGTTTGCATTGTGAAACATGTTCACTGAAGCCAAGGAGGATAGAACATCTGGCCCCCCGCTCCATGAAATACCAGCTAACTGCAGTGGCCTAGAGGTTAAGTGCTTGCGTTACAGTGCTGGGGGCCTGGGTTTGAGTCCTGCTTTCGACACATAAATGGTGCAATCTCCTTGTACAGTTGCGGTATCCGTGCTCCTTCTAATAGGTTCAGTGGTTATGTAATGAGTTCCCTGGTAAAGGGAGGGTGGAAAAAAGCAGAGAGGTGGGACTGTGGAGGGGAGGAAATACAGGAGGAGGCGGGGCAGGCTAAAGAGGGAGTTAGGGCTGGATGAATGGGTCTCTGTGGAGAGGAGGAGGTGCTGGTTGAGTGGGGATAGGTCGAGAGGGGCAGGGGGATGTAGGATAAAGTGGGGCAGGGAATATGTCGGCTCTGGGGATGGTGCCATGGGGGAAGAAGGCCCTGAGTTGTTGTGGACGGTGGGTTGTGTAAAAGAGGGTCCTATTGTGGGGAGGAGGGAAAAAGGGTGCCCAGTGGAGGGTGAAATGGACATTTTTGTTTCATCCAGCCCTACCTCCCCCTTTAGCCTGCCCCACCTCCTCTCCTCCACAGTCCTGCCTCTCTGCTTTCTTCCTTCCACCTTCACTTTACCAGGGCACCTATGCCATGCCCCTCTAGACCTACCCCCACTCACCTAGCCCCTCCTCCTCTCCACAGATACCCATTCATCCGGTCCTACCTCCCCCTTTAGGCTGCCCCACCTCTGCCTCCTTTACCCTGCACTTCCTCACTTCCACATTCCTGCCTCTCTGTGACCCTCCCTTTACCAGGGAACTCTTTTGATAACCACTGAACCTTTTAGAAGGAGTGGGGGTAAGGCAACTATACAAGGCGATTACCCAACTATTCCAATTATGTGCTGAAAGCAGGACACAGACCCAGGCCCTCAGTGCTGTAACACAAGCACTTAACCTCTAGGCCACTGCAGTTTGCTGGTATTTGCTGGAGCGGGGGCCAGATGTTCTATCCTCGTTGGCTTCAGTGAGCATGTTTCACAATGGGAATGGGTATGCCCACAGGAGCATGCAGAAGAAAGATGTATAAGCCCAAAAGCTACTTTTAGAAGCACAGCCACCAGTGGCTCGAGTGGTAAGTGTTTGGTCTTGGAATGCTGGAGACCTGAGTTCTAATCCAATGTCCGGATCTCCTGTTCATTTATATATTTTTTTAAATGTTTTTTTATTGAAAATGGGTATGCATTGCCCTGTGCGATCAGCCAACAGCTAATTCCCCTTCATTACATCATTCCTACTAACACTTGTGCCTTTGTTTTCTGCACTCTGGCCTTGGTAACACACCCATACAAAAGCTTGTCTCTCTGGCCTCAACTGACTGGAAAAAACGAGGGGAAAAAGTGTAATCTACTGGTCGTGTTTTGGAAGATAATTGCACTGGGACTCAAACAGGACACCTTCTCGAGGTGCTGTGAGGTGACCACAAGCCCCTGCATAGCAAGCAAACCGGTATCAGCATCTCCCCAGCAACTGAATGTGTCTCCTGCAGGCTACACATAGGAGGCTGCAGTAGGTACATTAACCCATTGGGCTGTCAATGCTCTTTTCTCTGAGATCAGGAAACTGAATTTCTATGTTGCCTTCATTTGGCACATTAGATCTATCTTTCACCCCAATTCAGAGGCTGTTTTGTTTCACGCAGAGATGATAATCATTGGGAGGTGTGAGCCACTAATAGCTAAGCAGATCAGTTAAAGCTTTGACTTTGTCATTGGGATATATTGATATGCGCAGGGCAGTTATCTGTCGACTGCTACTGTATACTTTCTTATTGCTGCTTGTTCATGATTATTAAATGTAAACACTCTGCTCTAAAAAGTGAAATATTTGAAAGACGCTTGCTGTAGCGAGCCTTTCCCACTCTTTGCCCTGGGGGCGCTTTGCAACTCAACAACCCAATCACCCCTTCAGCCCTTCTTACTCGTCTCACAGCACCTCCCAAAAGTGAGGAATGCATCTTTTGTTGGTAGATTTCCTTCATGAGGCTTGGCTTGGCCTGCATTCCTTTTCAAAGGGCCATATAAGAGAGCAAAAAAGGCATCATAGAGTGGCAAGTAGGTGGAAGGCGAGGGGTCAGGGAGGTTGGCAGTAAAAGACACAGGGCACAGGGCCTGGCAGAGAGTTAGAAGTTAGGGAACCCAACAATGAGCGTGGGACAAGGAAAGATGTCTCAGGCATGCAGCTCTCTGAGTCTTCCCCACTGTGCCTGCAGAAAGAGACGTCCTATTCCTAGCTCTCTCCTGAAAGGATACATTTGCCTGGAGAGCCCAGAACTAATGTCACTTAGAGAGAGGGTAAACAGAGGGCAGCTGAGCAGGCACACCCCTTCATTTTAATATGCTCCACGGTGGCTTCTGGGAGGAAAAAGGCATCATTATTCCAGCAAGATCATCTTCACCTAGGCCACCGTCACTAAGGTTTACAAAGCAGGCTGTGACACTTTCTGGGGCCAGGTGGCCAGGTCGATGTGGAAGAGCACAGATGCTAACCCTAAGCTGTGTGGGTGGCTGCACCAGAGGGGCTGCATAGGACATAGGGCTGTGCCCGTAAGGGCTGTGGTCGCGTTTGGGAGCGTTAGGGACGCGTGGAGGACGCAGGGCGCAGACCTCTTCCCGTTTCCCTCCAGGTTTAGGCCCTGGTGTTCAGCTGTGGAGCCAGCCACTCCAAAATTGAGGAAGTTGAAGGCAGAAAGCAGCCCTCTCACCCCCAGGGCGAAGAATGGGACAGGCTCGCTACATCAAGAGTCTTTCAAATCTTTCACTTTTTAGAGCAGAGTGTTTACATTTAAAAATCATGAACAAGCAGCAATAACAAAGCATACAGTAGCAGGGGACAGAAGACTGCCCTGCGCATATGAATACACCCCAATGATAAAGTCAAAGATTTAACTGACCTGTTTAGCTATTAGTGGCTCACACTTGGCAATGATTATCATCTCCCTGTGAAACAAAACATCCTCTGAATTGGGGTGAAAGATAGATCTAATGTGCCAAAGGAAGGCAACATGGAAATTCAGTTTCCTGCTCTTAGAGGAAGGAGGGTCGACAGCGCAATGGGTTAATGCACCTACTGCAGCCTCCTATGTGTAGCCTGCTGGCGACACAGTCAGTTGCTAGTGTGATGCTGATACAGGTTTGCTTGCTATGCAGGGGGCGGTGGTCACTTCACAGCACCTCGAGAAGGTGTCCTGTTTGAGTCCCAGTGCAATTAGTGTATCAATCATGACCCGTAGATTACACCTTTTCCCCTTGTTTTTTTTCCAGTCAGTTGGGGCCAGAAAGATAAGCTTTTGTAAGGGTGTTACCAAAGCCAGAGTGCACAAAACAAAGGCACAACTGTTAGTGGGAATGCATACATTGAAGGGGCATTTGCTGTTGGCTGATCGTGCAGGGCAATGCATACCCATTTTCAATAAAAAACATTTAAAAAAAATCCCGTGGAGATACTGGACATTGGATTAGAACTCAGGTCGCCAGCATCCCAAGACCAAGCACTTACCAGTTGAGCCACTGGAGGCTGTGCTTCTAAAAGTGGCTTTTGGGCGTATATATCTTTCTCCAGCATGCCCCTGTGAGCATTCCAGTTTGCATTGTGAAACATGTTCACTGAAGCCAAGGAGGATAGAACATCTGGCCCCCCCGCTCCTTGAAATACCAGCTAACTGCAGTGGCCTAGAGGTTAAGTGCTTGCGTTACAGTGCTGGGGGCCTGGGTTTGAGTCCTGCTTTCGACACATAAATGGTGCAATCTCCTTGTACAGTTGCGGTATCCGTGCTCCTTCTAATAGGTTCAGTGGTTATGTAATGAGTTCCCTGGTAAAGGGAGGGTGGAAAAAAGCAGAGAGGTGGGACTGTGGAGGGGAGGAAATACAGGAGGAGGCGGGGCAGGCTAAAGAGGGAGTTAGGGCTGGATGAATGGGTCTCTGTGGAGAGGAGGAGGTGCTGGTTGAGTGGGGATAGGTCGAGAGGGGCAGGGGGATGTAGGATAAAGTGGGGCAGGGAATAAGTCGGCTCTGGGGATGGTGCCATGGGGGAAGAAGGCCCTGAGTTGTTGTGGACGGTGGGTTGTGTAAAAGAGGGTCCTATTGTGGGGAGGAGGGAAAAAGGGTGCCCAGTGGAGGGTGAAATGGACATTTTTGTTTCATCCAGCCCTACCTCCCCCTTTAGCCTGCCCCACCTCCTCTCCTCCACAGTCCTGCCTCTCTGCTTTCTTCCTTCCACCTTCACTTTACCAGGGCACCTATGCCATGCCCCTCTAGACCTACCCCCACTCACCTAGCCCCTCCTCCTCTCCACAGATACCCATTCATCCGGTCCTACCTCCCCCTTTAGGCTGCCCCACCTCTGCCTCCTTTACCCTGCACTTCCTCACTTCCACATTCCTGCCTCTCTGTGACCCTCCCTTTACCAGGGAACTCTTTTGATAACCACTGAACCTTTTAGAAGGAGTGGGGGTAAGGCAACTATACAAGGCGATTACCCAACTATTCCAATTATGTGCTGAAAGCAGGACACGGACCCAGGCCCTCAGTGCTGTAACACAAGCACTTAACCTCTAGGCCACTGCAGTTAGCTGGTATTTGCTGGAGCGGGGGGCCAGATGTTCTATCCTCGTTGGCTTCAGTGAGCATGTTTCACAATGGGAATGGGTATGCCCACAGGGGCATGCAGAAGAAAGATGTATAAGCCCAAAAGCTACTTTTAGAAGCACAGCCACCAGTGGCTCGAGTGGTAAGTGTTTGGTCTTGGAATGCTGGAGACCTGAGTTCTAATCCAATGTCCGGATCGCCTGTTCATATATATATTTTTCAAATGTTTTTTTATTGAAAATGGGTATGCATTGCCCTGTGCGATCAGCCAACAGCTAATTCCCCTTCATTACATCATTCCTACTAACACTTGTGCCTTTGTTTTCTGCACTCTGGCCTTGGTAACACACCCATACAAAAGCTTGTCTCTCTGGCCTCAACTGACTGGAAAAAACGAGGGGAAAAAGTGTAATCTACTGGTCGTGTTTTGGAAGATAATTGCACTGGGACTCAAACAGGACACCTTCTCGAGGTGCTGTGAGGTGACCACAAGCCCCTGCATAGCAAGCAAACCGGTATCAGCATCTCCCCAGCAACTGAATGTGTCTCCTGCAGGCTACACATAGGAGGCTGCAGTAGGTACATTAACCCATTGGGCTGTCAATGCTCTTTTCTCTGAGATCAGGAAACTGAATTTCTATGTTGCCTTCATTTGGCACATTAGATCTATCTTTCACCCCAATTCAGAGGCTGTTTTGTTTCACGCAGAGATGATAATCATTGGGAGGTGTGAGCCACTAATAGCTAAGCAGATCAGTTAAAGCTTTGACTTTGTCATTGGGATATATTGATATGCGCAGGGCAGTTATCTGTCGACTGCTACTGTATACTTTCTTATTGCTGCTTGTTCATGATTATTAAATGTAAACACTCTGCTCTAAAAAGTGAAATATTTGAAAGACGCTTGCTGTAGAGAGCCTTTCCCACTCTTTGCCCTGGGGGCGCTTTGCAACTCAACAACCCAATCACCCCTTCAGCCCTTCTTACTCGTCTCACAGCACCTCCCAAAAGTGAGGAATGCATCTTTTGTTGGTAGATTTCCTTCATGAGGCTTGGCTTGGCCTGCATTCCTTTTCAAAGGGCCATATAAGAGAGCAAAAAAGGCATCATAGAGTGGCAAGTAGGTGGAAGGCGAGGGGTCAGGGAGGTTGGCAGTAAAAGACACAGGGCACAGGGCCTGGCAGAGAGTTAGAAGTTAGGGAACCCAACAATGAGCGTGGGACAAGGAAAGATGTCTCAGGCATGCAGCTCTCTGAGTCTTCCCCACTGTGCCTGCAGAAAGAGACGACCTATTCCTAGCTCTCTCCTGAAAGGATACATTTGCCTGGAGAGCCCAGAACTAATGTCACTTAGAGAGAGGGTAAACAGAGGGCAGCTGAGCAGGCACACCCCTTCATTTTAATATGCTCCACGGTGGCTTCTGGGAGGAAAAAGGCATCATTATTCCAGCAAGATCATCTTCACCTAGGCCACCGTCACTAAGGTTTACAAAGCAGGCTGTGACACTTTCTGGGGCCAGGTGGCCAGGTCGATGTGGAAGAGCACAGATGCTAACCCTAAGCTGTGTGGGTGGCTGCACCAGAGGGGCTGCATAGGACATAGGGCTGTGCCCGTAAGGGCTGTGGTCGCGTTTGGGAGCGTTAGGGACGCGTGGAGGACGCAGGGCGCAGACCTCTGCCCGTTTCCCTCCAGGTTTAGGCCCTGGTGTTCAGCTGTGGAGCCAGCCACTCCAAAATTGAGGAAGTTGAAGGCAGAAAGCAGCCCTCTCACCCCCAGGGCGAAGAATGGGACAGGCTCGCTACATCAAGAGTCTTTCAAATCTTTCACTTTTTAGAGCAGAGTGTTTACATTTAAAAATCATGAACAAGCAGCAATAACAAAGCATACAGTAGCAGGGGACAGAAGACTGCCCTGCGCATATGAATACACCCCAATGATAAAGTCAAAGATTTAACTGACCTGTTTAGCTATTAGTGGCTCATACTTGGCAATGATTATCATCTCCCTGTGAAACAAAACATCCTCTGAATTGGGGTGAAAGATAGATCTAATGTGCCAAAGGAAGGCAACATGGAAATTCAGTTTCCTGCTCTTAGAGGAAGGAAGGTCGACAGCGCAATGGGTTAATGCACCTACTGCAGCCTCCTATGTGTAGCCTGCTGGCGACACAGTCAGTTGCTAGTGTGATGCTGATACAGGTTTGCTTGCTATGCAGGGGGCGGTGGTCACTTCACAGCACCTCGAGAAGGTGTCCTGTTTGAGTCCCAGTGCAATTAGTGTATCAATCATGACCCGTAGATTACACCTTTTCCCCTTGTTTTTTTTCCAGTCAGTTGGGGCCAGAAAGATAAGCTTTTGTATGGGTGTTACCAAAGCCAGAGTGCACAAAACAAAGGCACAACTGTTAGTGGGAATGCATACATTGAAGGGGCATTTGCTGTTGGCTGATCGCGCAGGGCAATGCATACCCATTTTCAATAAAAAAACATTTAAAAAAAATCCCGTGGAGATACTGGACATTGGATTAGAACTCAGGTCGCCAACATCCCAAGACCAAGCACTTACCAGTTGAGCCACTGGAGGCTGTGCTTCTAAAAGTGGCTTTTGGGCGTATATATCTTTCTCCAGCATGCCCCTGTGAGCATTCCAGTTTGCATTGTGAAACATGTTCACTGAAGCCAAGGAGGATAGAACATCTGGCCCCCCGCTCCATGAAATACCAGCTAACTGCAGTGGCCTAGAGGTTAAGTGCTTGCGTTATAGTGCTGGGGGCCTGGGTTTGAGTCCTGCTTTCGACACATAAATGGTGCAATCTCCTTGTACAGTTGCGGTATCCGTGCTCCTTCTAATAGGTTCAGTGGTTATGTAATGAGTTCCCTGGTAAAGGGAGGGTGGAAAAAAGCAGAGAGGTGGGACTGTGGAGGGGAGGAAATACAGGAGGAGGCGGGGCAGGCTAAAGAGGGAGTTAGGGCTGGATGAATGGGTCTCTGTGGAGAGGAGGAGGTGCTGGTTGAGTGGGGATAGGTCGAGAGGGGCAGGGGGATGTAGGATAAAGTGGGGCAGGGAATAAGTCGGCTCTGGGGATGGTGCCATGGGGGAAGAAGGCCCTGAGTTGTTGTGGAAGGTGGGTTGTGTAAAAGAGGGTCCTATTGTGGGGAGGAGGGAAAAAGGTTGCCCAGTGGAGGGTGAAATGGACATTTTTGTTTCATCCAGCCCTACCTCCCCCTTTAGCCTGCCCCACCTCCTCTCCTCCACAGTCCTGCCTCTCTGCTTTCTTCCTTCCACCTTCACTTTACCAGGGCACCTATGCCATGCCCCTCTAGACCTACCCCCACTCACCTAGCCCCTCCTCCTCTCCACAGATACCCATTCATCCGGTCCTACCTCCCCCTTTAGGCTGCCCCACCTCTGCCTCCTTTACCCTGCACTTCCTCACTTCCACATTCCTGCCTCTCTGTGACCCTCCCTTTACCAGGGAACTCTTTTGATAACCACTGAACCTTTTAGAAGGAGTGGGGGTAAGGCAACTATACAAGGCGATTACCCAACTATTCCAATTATGTGCTGAAAGCAGGACACGGACCCAGGCCCTCAGTGCTGTAACACAAGCACTTAACCTCTAGGCCACTGCAGTTAGCTGGTATTTGCTGGAGCGGGGGCCAGATGTTCTATCCTCGTTGGCTTCAGTGAGCATGTTTCACAATGGGAATGGGTATGCCCACAGGGGCATGCAGAAGAAAGATGTATAAGCCCAAAAGCTACTTTTAGAAGCACAGCCACCAGTGGCTCGAGTGGTAAGTGTTTGGTCTTGGAATGCTGGAGACCTGAGTTCTAATCCAATGTCCGGATCTCCTGTTCATATATATATTTTTTTAAATGTTTTTTTATTGAAAATGGGTATGCATTGCCCTGTGCGATCAGCCAACAGCTAATTCCCCTTCATTACATCATTCCTACTAACACTTGTGCCTTTGTTTTCTGCACTCTGGCCTTGGTAACACACCCATACAAAAGCTTGTCTCTCTGGCCTCAACTGACTGGAAAAAACGAGGGGAAAAAGTGTAATCTACTGGTCGTGTTTTGGAAGATAATTGCACTGGGACTCAAACAGGACACCTTCTCGAGGTGCTGTGAGGTGACCACAAGCCCCTGCATAGCAAGCAAACCGGTATCAGCATCTCCCCAGCAACTGAATGTGTCTCCTGCAGGCTACACATAGGAGGCTGCAGTAGGTACATTAACCCATTGGGCTGTCAATGCTCTTTTCTCTGAGATCAGGAAACTGAATTTCTATGTTGCCTTCATTTGGCACATTAGATCTATCTTTCACCCCAATTCAGAGGCTGTTTTGTTTCACGCAGAGATGATAATCATTGGGAGGTGTGAGCCACTAATAGCTAAGCAGATCAGTTAAAGCTTTGACTTTGTCATTGGGATATATTGATATGCGCAGGGCAGTCATCTGTCGACTGCTACTGTATACTTTCTTATTGCTGCTTGTTCATGATTATTAAATGTAAACACTCTGCTCTAAAAAGTGAAATATTTGAAAGACGCTTGCTGTAGCGAGCCTTTCCCACTCTTTGCCCTGGGGGCGCTTTGCAACTCAACAACCCAATCACCCCTTCAGCCCTTCTTACTCGTCTCACAGCACCTCCCAAAAGTGAGGAATGCATCTTTTGTTGGTAGATTTCCTTCATGAGGCTTGGCTTGGCCTGCATTCCTTTTCAAAGGGCCATATAAGAGAGCAAAAAAGGCATCATAGAGTGGCAAGTAGGTGGAAGGCGAGGGGTCAGGGAGGTTGGCAGTAAAAGACACAGGGCATAGGGCCTGGCAGAGAGTTAGAAGTTAGGGAACCCAACAATGAGCGTGGGACAAGGAAAGATGTCTCAGGCATGCAGCTCTCTGAGTCTTCCCCACTGTGCCTGCAGAAAGAGGCGTCCTATTCCTAGCTCTCTCCTGAAAGGATACATTTGCCTGGAGAGCCCAGAACTAATGTCACTTAGAGAGAGGGTAAACAGAGGGCAGCTGAGCAGGCACACCCCTTCATTTTAATATGCTCCACGGTGGCTTCTGGGAGGAAAAAGGCATCATTATTCCAGCAAGATCATCTTCACCTAGGCCACCGTCACTAAGGTTTACAAAGCAGGCTGTGACACTTTCTGGGGCCAGGTGGCCAGGTCGATGTGGAAGAGCACAGATGCTAACCCTAAGCTGTGTGGGTGGCTGCACCAGAGGGGCTGCATAGGACATAGGGCTGTGCCCGTAAGGGCTGTGGTCGCGTTTGGGAGCGTTAGAGACGCGTGGAGGACGCAGGGCGCAGACCTCTTCCCGTTTCCCTCCAGGTTTAGGCCCTGGTGTTCAGCTGTGGAGCCAGCCACTCCAAAATTGAGGAAGTTGAAGGCAGAAAGCAGCCCTCTCACCCCCAGGGCGAAGAATGGGACAGGCTCGCTACATCAAGAGTCTTTCAAATCTTTCACTTTTTAGAGCAGAGTGTTTACATTTAAAAATCATGAACAAGCAGCAATAACAAAGCATACAGTAGCAGGGGACAGAAGACTGCCCTGCGCATATGAATACACCCCAATGATAAAGTCAAAGATTTAACTGACCTGTTTAGCTATTAGTGGCTCACACTTGGCAATGATTATCATCTCCCTGTGAAACAAAACATCCTCTGAATTGGGGTGAAAGATAGATCTAATGTGCCAAAGGAAGGCAACATGGAAATTCAGTTTCCTGCTCTTAGAGGAAGGAGGGTCGACAGCGCAATGGGTTAATGCACCTACTGCAGCCTCCTATGTGTAGCCTGCTGGCGACACAGTCAGTTGCTAGTGTGATGCTGATACAGGTTTGCTTGCTATGCAGGGGGCGGTGGTCACTTCACAGCACCTCGAGAAGGTGTCCTGTTTGAGTCCCAGTGCAATTAGTGTATCAATCATGACCCGTAGATTACACCTTTTCCCCTTGTTTTTTTTCCAGTCAGTTGGGGCCAGAAAGATAAGCTTTTGTAAGGGTGTTACCAAAGCCAGAGTGCACAAAACAAAGGCACAACTGTTAGTGGGAATGCATACATTGAAGGGGCATTTGCTGTTGGCTGATCGCGCAGGGCAATGCATACCCATTTTCAATAAAAAAACATTTAAAAAAAATCCCGTGGAGATACTGGACATTGGATTAGAACTCAGGTCGCCAGCATCCCAAGAACAAGCACTTAACAGTTGAGCCACTGGAGGCTGTGCTTCTAAAAGTGGCTTTTGGGCGTATATATCTTTCTCCAGCATGCCCCTGTGAGCATTCCAGTTTGCATTGTGAAACATGTTCACTGAAGCCAAGGAGGATAGAACATCTGGCCCCCCGCTCCTTGAAATACCAGCTAACTGCAGTGGCCTAGAGGTTAAGTGCTTGCGTTACAGTGCTGGGGGCCTGGGTTTGAGTCCTGCTTTCGACACATAAATGGTGCAATCTCCTTGTACAGTTGCGGTATCCGTGCTCCTTCTAATAGGTTCAGTGGTTATGTAATGAGTTCCCTGGTAAAGGGAGGGTGGAAAAAAGCAGAGAGGTGGGACTGTGGAGGGGAGGAAATACAGGAGGAGGCGGGGCAGGCTAAAGAGGGAGTTAGGGCTGGATGAATGGGTCTCTGTGGAGAGGAGGAGGTGCTGGTTGAGTGGGGATAGGTCGAGAGGGGCAGGGGGATGTAGGATAAAGTGGGGCAGGGAATAAGTCGGCTCTGGGGATGGTGCCATGGGGGAAGAAGGCCCTGAGTTGTTGTGGACGGTGGGTTGTGTAAAAGAGGGTCCTATTGTGGGGAGGAGGGAAAAAGGGTGCCCAGTGGAGGGTGAAATGGACATTTTTGTTTCATCCAGCCCTACCTCCCCCTTTAGCCTGCCCCACCTCCTCTCCTCCACAGTCCTGCCTCTCTGCTTTCTTCCTTCCACCTTCACTTTACCAGGGCACCTATGCCATGCCCCTCTAGACCTACCCCCACTCACCTAGCCCCTCCTCCTCTCCACAGATACCCATTCATCCGGTCCTACCTCCCCCTTTAGGCTGCCCCACCTCTGCCTCCTTTACCCTGCACTTCCTCACTTCCACATTCCTGCCTCTCTGTGACCCTCCCTTTACCAGGGAACTCTTTTGATAACCACTGAACCTTTTAGAAGGAGTGGGGGTAAGGCAACTATACAAGGCGATTACCCAACTATTCCAATTATGTGCTGAAAGCAGGACACGGACCCAGGCCCTCAGTGCTGTAACACAAGCACTTAACCTCTAGGCCACTGCAGTTAGCTGGTATTTGCTGGAGCGGGGGCCAGATGTTCTATCCTCGTTGGCTTCAGTGAGCATGTTTCACAATGGGAATGGGTATGCCCACAGGGGCATGCAGAAGAAAGATGTATAAGCCCAAAAGCTACTTTTAGAAGCACAGCCACCAGTGGCTCGAGTGGTAAGTGTTTGGTCTTGGAATGCTGGAGACCTGAGTTCTAATCCAATGTCCGGATCTCCTGTTCATATATATATTTTTTTAAATGTTTTTTTATTGAAAATGGGTATGCATTGCCCTGTGCGATCAGCCAACAGCTAATTCCCCTTCATTACATCATTCCTACTAACACTTGTGCCTTTGTTTTCTGCACTCTGGCCTTGGTAACACACCCATACAAAAGCTTGTCTCTCTGGCCTCAACTGACTGGAAAAAACGAGGGGAAAAAGTGTAATCTACTGGTCGTGTTTTGGAAGATAATTGCACTGGGACTCAAACAGGACACCTTCTCGAGGTGCTGTGAGGTGACCACAAGCCCCTGCATAGCAAGCAAACCGGTATGAGCATCTCCCCAGCAACTGAATGTGTCTCCTGCAGGCTACACATAGGAGGCTGCAGTAGGTACATTAACCCATTGGGCTGTCAATGCTCTTTTCTCTGAGATCAGGAAACTGAATTTCTATGTTGCCTTCATTTGGCACATTAGATCTATCTTTCACCCCAATTCAGAGGCTGTTTTGTTTCACGCAGAGATGATAATCATTGGGAGGTGTGAGCCACTAATAGCTAAGCAGATCAGTTAAAGCTTTGACTTTGTCATTGGGATATATTGATATGCGCAGGGCAGTCATCTGTCGACTGCTACTGTATACTTTCTTATTGCTGCTTGTTCATGATTATTAAATGTAAACACTGCTCTAAAAAGTGAAATATTTGAAAGACGCTTGCTGTTGCGAGCCTTTCCCACTCTTTGCCCTGGGGGCGCTTTGCAACTCAACAACCCAATCACCCCTTCAGCCCTTCTTACTCGTCTCACAGCACCTCCCAAAAGTGAGGAATGCATCTTTTGTTGGTAGATTTCCTTCATGAGGCTTGGCTTGGCCTGCATTCCTTTTCAAAGGGCCATATAAGAGAGCAAAAAAGGCATCATAGAGTGGCAAGTAGGTGGAAGGCGAGGGGTCAGGGAGGTTGGCAGTAAAAGACACAGGGCACAGGGCCTGGCAGAGAGTTAGAAGTTAGGGAACCCAACAATGAGCGTGGGACAAGGAAAGATGTCTCAGGCATGCAGCTCTCTGAGTCTTCCCCACTGTGCCTGCAGAAAGAGGCGTCCTATTCCTAGCTCTCTCCTGAAAGGATACATTTGCCTGGAGAGCCCAGAACTAATGTCACTTAGAGAGAGGGTAAACAGAGGGCAGCTGAGCAGGCACACCCCTTCATTTTAATATGCTCCACGGTGGCTTCTGGGAGGAAAAAGGCATCATTATTCCAGCAAGATCATCTTCACCTAGGCCACCGTCACTAAGGTTTACAAAGCAGGCTGTGACACTTTCTGGGGCCAGGTGGCCAGGTCGATGTGGAAGAGCACAGATGCTAACCCTAAGCTGTGTGGGTGGCTGCACCAGAGGGGCTGCATAGGACATAGGGCTGTGCCCGTAAGGGCTGTGGTCGCGTTTGGGAGCGTTAGGGACGCGTGGAGGACGCAGGGCGCAGACCTCTTCCCGTTTCCCTCCAGGTTTAGGCCCTGGTGTTCAGCTGTGGAGCCAGCCACTCCAAAATTGAGGAAGTTGAAGGCAGAAAGCAGCCCTCTCACCCCCAGGGCGAAGAATGGGACAGGCTCGCTACATCAAGAGTCTTTCAAATCTTTCACTTTTTAGAGCAGAGTGTTTACATTTAAAAATCATGAACAAGCAGGAATAACAAAGCATACAGTAGCAGGGGACAGAAGACTGCCCTGCGCATATGAATACACCCCAATGATAAAGTCAAAGATTTAACTGACCTGTTTAGCTATTAGTGGCTCACACTTGGCAATGATTATCATCTCCCTGTGAAACAAAACATCCTCTGAATTGGGGTGAAAGATAGATCTAATGTGCCAAAGGAAGGCAACATGGAAATTCAGTTTCCTGCTCTTAGAGGAAGGAGGGTCGACAGCGCAATGGGTTAATGCACCTACTGCAGCCTCCTATGTGTAGCCTGCTGGCGACACAGTCAGTTGCTAGTGTGATGCTGATACAGGTTTGCTTGCTATGCAGGGGGCGGTGGTCACTTCACAGCACCTCGAGAAGGTGTCCTGTTTGAGTCCCAGTGCAATTAGTGTATCAATCATGACCCGTAGATTACACCTTTTCCCCTTGTTTTTTTTCCAGTCAGTTGGGGCCAGAAAGATAAGCTTTTGTATGGGTGTTACCAAAGCCAGAGTGCACAAAACAAAGGCACAACTGTTAGTGGGAATGCATACATTGAAGGGGCATTTGCTGTTGGCTGATCGCGCAGGGCAATGCATACCCATTTTCAATAAAAAAACATTTAAAAAAAATCCCGTGGAGATACTGGACATTGGATTAGAACTCAGGTCGCCAGCATCCCAAGACCAAGCACTTACCAGTTGAGCCACTGGAGGCTGTGCTTCTAAAAGTGGCTTTTGGGCGTATATATCTTTCTCCAGCATGCCCCTGTGAGCATTCCAGTTTGCATTGTGAAACATGTTCACTGAAGCCAAGGAGGATAGAACATCTGGCCCCCCGCTCCATGAAATACCAGCTAACTGCAGTGGCCTAGAGGTTAAGTGCTTGCGTTACAGTGCTGGGGGCCTGGGTTTGAGTCCTGCTTTCGACACATAAATGGTGCAATCTCCTTGTACAGTTGCGGTATCCGTGCTCCTTCTAATAGGTTCAGTGGTTATGTAATGAGTTCCCTGGTAAAGGGAGGGTGGAAAAAAGCAGAGAGGTGGGACTGTGGAGGGGAGGAAATACAGGAGGAGGCGGGGCAGGCTAAAGAGGGAGTTAGGGCTGGATGAATGGGTCTCTGTGGAGAGGAGGAGGTGCTGGTTGAGTGGGGATAGGTCGAGAGGGGCAGGGGGATGTAGGATAAAGTGGGGCAGGGAATAAGTCGGCTCTGGGGATGGTGCCATGGGGGAAGAAGGCCCTGAGTTGTTGTGGAAGGTGGGTTGTGTAAAAGAGGGTCCTATTGTGGGGAGGAGGGAAAAAGGGTGCCCAGTGGAGGGTGAAATGGACATTTTTGTTTCATCCAGCCCTACCTCCCCCTTTAGCCTGCCCCACCTCCTCTCCTCCACAGTCCTGCCTCTCTGCTTTCTTCCTTCCACCTTCACTTTACCAGGGCACCTATGCCATGCCCCTCTAGACCTACCCCCACTCACCTAGCCCCTCCTCCTCTCCACAGATACCCATTCATCCGGTCCTACCTCCCCCTTTAGGCTGCCCCACCTCTGCCTCCTTTACCCTGCACTTCCTCACTTCCACATTCCTGCCTCTCTGTGACCCTCCCTTTACCAGGGAACTCTTTTGATAACCACTGAACCTTTTAGAAGGAGTGGGGGTAAGGCAACTATACAAGGCGATTACCCAACTATTCCAATTATGTGCTGAAAGCAGGACACGGACCCAGGCCCTCAGTGCTGTAACACAAGCACTTAACCTCTAGGCCACTGCAGTTAGCTGGTATTTGCTGGAGCGGGGGGCCAGATGTTCTATCCTCGTTGGCTTCAGTGAGCATGTTTCACAATGGGAATGGGTATGCCCACAGGGGCATGCAGAAGAAAGATGTATAAGCCCAAAAGCTACTTTTAGAAGCACAGCCACCAGTGGCTCGAGTGGTAAGTGTTTGGTCTTGGAATGCTGGAGACCTGAGTTCTAATCCAATGTCCGGATCTCCTGTTCATATATATATTTTTTTAAATGTTTTTTTATTGAAAATGGGTATGCATTGCCCTGTGCGATCAGCCAACAGCTAATTCCCCTTCATTACATCATTCCTACTAACACTTGTGCCTTTGTTTTCTGCACTCTGGCCTTGGTAACACACCCATACAAAAGCTTGTCTCTCTGGCCTCAACTGACTGGAAAAAACGAGGGGAAAAAGTGTAATCTACTGGTCGTGTTTTGGAAGATAATTGCACTGGGACTCAAACAGGACACCTTCTCGAGGTGCTGTGAGGTGACCACAAGCCCCTGCATAGCAAGCAAACCGGTATCAGCATCTCCCCAGCAACTGAATGTGTCTCCTGCAGGCTACACATAGGAGGCTGCAGTAGGTACATTAACCCATTGGGCTGTCAATGCTCTTTTCTCTGAGATCAGGAAACTGAATTTCTATGTTGCCTTCATTTGGCACATTAGATCTATCTTTCACCCCAATTCAGAGGCTGTTTTGTTTCACGCAGAGATGATAATCATTGGGAGGTGTGAGCCACTAGTAGCTAAGCAGATCAGTTAAAGCTTTGACTTTGTCATTGGGATATATTGATATGCGCAGGGCAGTTATCTGTCGACTGCTACTGTATACTTTCTTATTGCTGCTTGTTCATGATTATTAAATGTAAACACTCTGCTCTAAAAAGTGAAATATTTGAAAGACGCTTGCTGTAGCGAGCCTTTCCCACTCTTTGCCCTGGGGGCGCTTTGCAACTCAACAACCCAATCACCCCTTCAGCCCTTCTTACTCGTCTCACAGCACCTCCCAAAAGTGAGGAATGCATCTTTTGTTGGTAGATTTCCTTCATGAGGCTTGGCTTGGCCTGCATTCCTTTTCAAAGGGCCATATAAGAGAGCAAAAAAGGCATCATAGAGTGGCAAGTAGGTGGAAGGCGAGGGGTCAGGGAGGTTGGCAGTAAAAGACACAGGGCACAGGGCCTGGCAGAGAGTTAGAAGTTAGGGAACCCAACAATGAGCGTGGGACAAGGAAAGATGTCTCAGGCATGCAGCTCTCTGAGTCTTCCCCACTGTGCCTGCAGAAAGAGACGTCCTATTCCTAGCTCTCTCCTGAAAGGATACATTTGCCTGGAGAGCCCAGAACTAATGTCACTTAGAGAGAGGGTAAACAGAGGGCAGCTGAGCAGGCACACCCCTTCATTTTAATATGCTCCACGGTGGCTTCTGGGAGGAAAAAGGCATCATTATTCCAGCAAGATCATCTTCACCTAGGCGACCGTCACTAAGGTTTACAAAGCAGGCTGTGACACTTTCTGGGGCCAGGTGGCCAGGTCGATGTGGAAGAGCACAGATGCTAACCCTAAGCTGTGTGGGTGGCTGCACCAGAGGGGCTGCATAGGACATAGGGCTGTGCCCGTAAGGGCTGTGGTCGCGTTTGGGAGCGTTAGGGACGCGTGGAGGACGCAGGGCGCAGACCTCTGCCCGTTTCCCTCCAGGTTTAGGCCCTGGTGTTCAGCTGTGGAGCCAGCCACTCCAAAATTGAGGAAGTTGAAGGCAGAAAGCAGCCCTCTCACCCCCAGGGCGAAGAATGGGACAGGCTCGCTACATCAAGAGTCTTTCAAATCTTTCACTTTTTAGAGCAGAGTGTTTACATTTAAAAATCATGAACAAGCAGCAATAACAAAGCATACAGTAGCAGGGGACAGAAGACTGCCCTGCGCATATGAATACACCCCAATTATAAAGTCAAAGATTTAACTGACCTGTTTAGCTATTAGTGGCTCATACTTGGCAATGATTATCATCTCCCTGTGAAACAAAACATCCTCTGAATTGGGGTGAAAGATAGATCTAATGTGCCAAAGGAAGGCAACATGGAAATTCAGTTTCCTGCTCTTAGAGGAAGGAGGGTCGACAGCGCAATGGGTTAATGCACCTACTGCAGCCTCCTATGTGTAGCCTGCTGGCGACACAGTCAGTTGCTAGTGTGATGCTGATACAGGTTTGCTTGCTATGCAGGGGGCGGTGGTCACTTCACAGCACCTCGAGAAGGTGTCCTGTTTGAGTCCCAGTGCAATTAGTGTATCAATCATGACCCGTAGATTACACCTTTTCCCCTTGTTTTTTTTCCAGTCAGTTGGGGCCAGAAAGATAAGCTTTTGTATGGGTGTTACCAAAGCCAGAGTGCACAAAACAAAGGCACAACTGTTAGTGGGAATGCATACATTGAAGGGGCATTTGCTGTTGGCTGATCGCGCAGGGCAATGCATACCCATTTTCAATAAAAAAACATTTAAAAAAAATCCCGTGGAGATACTGGACATTGGATTAGAACTCAGGTCGCCAGCATCCCAAGACCAAGCACTTACCAGTTGAGCCACTGGAGGCTGTGCACAAGTGGTTTTTGGGCGTATATATCTTTCTCCAGCATGCCCCTGTGAGCATTCCAGTTTGCATTGTGAAACATGTTCACTGAAGCCAAGGAGGATAGAACATCTGGCCCCCCGCTCCATGAAATACCAGCTAACTGCAGTGGCCTAGAGGTTAAGTGCTTGCGTTACAGTGCTGGGGGCCTGGGTTTGAGTCCTGCTTTCGACACATAAATGGTGCAATCTCCTTGTACAGTTGCGGTATCCGTGCTCCTTCTAATAGGTTCAGTGGTTATGTAATGAGTTCCCTGGTAAAGGGAGGGTGGAAAAAAGCAGAGAGGTGGGACTGTGGAGGGGAGGAAATACAGGAGGAGGCGGGGCAGGCTAAAGAGGGAGTTAGGGCTGGATGAATGGGTCTCTGTGGAGAGGAGGAGGTGCTGGTTGAGTGGGGATAGGTCGAGAGGGGCAGGGGGATGTAGGATAAAGTGGGGCAGGGAATAAGTCGGCTCTGGGGATGGTGCCATGGGGGAAGAAGGCCCTGAGTTGTAGTGGAAGGTGGGTTGTGTAAAAGAGGGTCCTATTGTGGGGAGGAGGGAAAAAGGGTGCCCAGTGGAGGGTGAAATGGACATTTTTGTTTCATCCAGCCCTACCTCCCCCTTTAGCCTGCCCCACCTCCTCTCCTCCACAGTCCTGCCTCTCTGCTTTCTTCCTTCCACCTTCACTTTACCAGGGCACCTATGCCATGCCCCTCTAGACCTACCCCCACTCACCTAGCCCCTCCTCCTCTCCACAGATACCCATTCATCCGGTCCTACCTCCCCCTTTAGGCTGCCCCACCTCTGCCTCCTTTACCCTGCACTTCCTCACTTCCACATTCCTGCCTCTCTGTGACCCTCCCTTTACCAGGGAACTCTTTTGATAACCACTGAACCTTTTAGAAGGAGTGGGGGTAAGGCAACTATACAAGGCGATTACCCAACTATTCCAATTATGTTCTGAAAGCAGGACACGGACCCAGGCCCTCAGTGCTGTAACACAAGCACTTAACCTCTAGGCCACTGCAGTTAGCTGGTATTTGCTGGAGCGGGGGGCCAGATGTTCTATCCTCGTTGGCTTCAGTGAGCATGTTTCACAATGGGAATGGGTATGCCCACAGGGGCATGCAGAAGAAAGATGTATAAGCCCAAAAGCTACTTTTAGAAGCACAGCCACCAGTGGCTCGAGTGGTAAGTGTTTGGTCTTGGAATGCTGGAGACCTGAGTTCTAATCCAATGTCCGGATCGCCTGTTCATATATATATTTTTTAAATGTTTTTTTATTGAAAATGGGTATGCATTGCCCTGTGCGATCAGCCAACAGCTAATTCCCCTTCATTACATCATTCCTACTAACACTTGTGCCTTTGTTTTCTGCACTCAGGCCTTGGTAACACACCCATACAAAAGCTTGTCTCTCTGGCCTCAACTGACTGGAAAAAACGAGGGAAAAAAGTGTAATCTACTGGTCGTGTTTTGGAAGATAATTGCACTGGGACTCAAACAGGACACCTTCTCGAGGTGCTGTGAGGTGACCACAAGCCCCTGCATAGCAAGCAAACCGGTATCAGCATCTCCCCAGCAACTGAATGTGTCTCCTGCAGGCTACACATAGGAGGCTGCAGTAGGTACATTAACCCATTGGGCTGTCAATGCTCTTTTCTCTGAGATCAGGAAACTGAATTTCTATGTTGCCTTCATTTGGCACATTAGATCTATCTTTCACCCCAATTCAGAGGCTGTTTTGTTTCACGCAGAGATGATAATCATTGGGAGGTGTGAGCCACTAATAGCTAAGCAGATCAGTTAAAGCTTTGACTTTGTCATTGGGATATATTGATATGCGCAGGGCAGTTATCTGTCGACTGCTACTGTATACTTTCTTATTGCTGCTTGTTCATGATTATTAAATGTAAACACTCTGCTCTAAAAAGTGAAATATTTGAAAGACGCTTGCTGTAGCGAGCCTTTCCCACTCTTTGCCCTGGGGGCGCTTTGCAACTCAACAACCCAATCACCCCTTCAGCCCTTCTTACTCGTCTCACAGCACCTCCCAAAAGTGAGGAATGCATCTTTTGTTGGTAGATTTCCTTCATGAGGCTTGGCTTGGCCTGCATTCCTTTTCAAAGGGCCATATAAGAGAGCAAAAAAGGCATCATAGAGTGGCAAGTAGGTGGAAGGCGAGGGGTCAGGGAGGTTGGCAGTAAAAGACACAGGGCACAGGGCCTGGCAGAGAGTTAGAAGTTAGGGAACCCAACAATGAGCGTGGGACAAGGAAAGATGTCTCAGGCATGCAGCTCTCTGAGTCTTCCCCACTGTGCCTGCAGAAAGAGACGTCCTATTCCTAGCTCTCTCCTGAAAGGATACATTTGCCTGGAGAGCCCAGAACTAATGTCACTTAGAGAGAGGGTAAACAGAGGGCAGCTGAGCAGGCACACCCCTTCATTTTAATATGCTCCACGGTGGCTTCTGGGAGGAAAAAGGCATCATTATTCCAGCAAGATCATCTTCACCTAGGCCACCGTCACTAAGGTTTACAAAGCAGGCTGTGACACTTTCTGGGGCCAGGTGGCCAGGTCGATGTGGAAGAGCACAGATGCTAACCCTAAGCTGTGTGGGTGGCTGCACCAGAGGGGCTGCATAGGACATAGGGCTGTGCCCGTAAGGGCTGTGGTCGCGTTTGGGAGCGTTAGGGACGCGTGGAGGACGCAGGGCGCAGACCTCTGCCCGTTTCCCTCCAGGTTTAGGCCCTGGTGTTCAGCTGTGGAGCCAGCCACTCCAAAATTGAGGAAGTTGAAGGCAGAAAGCAGCCCTCTCACCCCCAGGGCGAAGAATGGGACAGGCTCGCTACATCAAGAGTCTTTCAAATCTTTCACTTTTTAGAGCAGAGTGTTTACATTTAAAAATCATGAACAAGCAGCAATAACAAAGCATACAGTAGCAGGGGACAGAAGACTGCCCTGCGCATATGAATACACCCCAATGATAAAGTCAAAGATTTAACTGACCTGTTTAGCTATTAGTGGCTCATACTTGGCAATGATTATCATCTCCCTGTGAAACAAAACATCCTCTGAATTGGGGTGAAAGATAGATCTAATGTGCCAAAGGAAGGCAACATGGAAATTCAGTTTCCTGCTCTTAGAGGAAGGAGGGTCGACAGCGCAATGGGTTAATGCACCTACTGCAGCCTCCTATGTGTAGCCTGCTGGCGACACAGTCAGTTGCTAGTGTGATGCTGATACAGGTTTGCTTGCTATGCAGGGGGCGGTGGTCACTTCACAGCACCTCGAGAAGGTGTCCTGTTTGAGTCCCAGTGCAATTAGTGTATCAATCATGACCCGTAGATTACACCTTTTCCCCTTGTTTTTTTTCCAGTCAGTTGGGGCCAGAAAGATAAGCTTTTGTATGGGTGTTACCAAAGCCAGAGTGCACAAAACAAAGGCACAACTGTTAGTGGGAATGCATACATTGAAGGGGCATTTGCTGTTGGCTGATCGCGCAGGGCAATGCATACCCATTTTCAATAAAAAAACATTTAAAAAAAATCCCGTGGAGATACTGGACATTGGATTAGAACTCAGGTCGCCAGCATCCCAAGACCAAGCACTTACCAGTTGAGCCACTGGAGGCTGTGCTTCTAAAAGTGGCTTTTGGGCGTATATATCTTTCTCCAGCATGCCCCTGTGAGCATTCCAGTTTGCATTGTGAAACATGTTCACTGAAGCCAAGGAGGATAGAACATCTGGCCCCCCGCTCCATGAAATACCAGCTAACTGCAGTGGCCTAGAGGTTAAGTGCTTGCGTTACAGTGCTGGGGGCCTGGGTTTGAGTCCTGCTTTCGACACATAAATGGTGCAATCTCCTTGTACAGTTGCGGTATCCATGCTCCTTCTAATAGGTTCAGTGGTTATGTAATGAGTTCCCTGGTAAAGGGAGGGTGGAAAAAAGCAGAGAGGTGGCACTGTGGAGGGGAGGAAATACAGGAGGAGGCGGGGCAGGCTAAAGAGGGAGTTAGGGCTGGATGAATGGGTCTCTGTGGAGAGGAGGAGGTGCTGGTTGAGTGGGGATAGGTCGAGAGGGGCAGGGGGATGTAGGATAAAGTGGGGCAGGGAATAAGTCGGCTCTGGGGATGGTGCCATGGGGGAAGAAGGCCCTGAGTTGTTGTGGACGGTGGGTTGTGTAAAAGAGGGTCCTATTGTGGGGAGGAGGGAAAAAGGGTGCCCAGTGGAGGGTGAAATGGACATTTTTGTTTCATCCAGCCCTACCTCCCCCTTTAGCCTGCCCCACCTCCTCTCCTCCACAGTCCTGCCTCTCTGCTTTCTTCCTTCCACCTTCACTTTACCAGGGCACCTATGCCATGCCCCTCTAGACCTACCCCCACTCACCTAGCCCCTCCTCCTCTCCACAGATACCCATTCATCCGGTCCTACCTCCCCCTTTAGGCTGCCCCACCTCTGCCTCCTTTACCCTGCACTTCCTCACTTCCACATTCCTGCCTCTCTGTGACCCTCCCTTTACCAGGGAACTCTTTTGATAACCACTGAACCTTTTAGAAGGAGTGGGGGTAAGGCAACTATACAAGGCGATTACCCAACTATTCCAATTATGTGCTGAAAGCAGGACACGGACCCAGGCCCTCAGTGCTGTAACACAAGCACTTAACCTCTAGGCCACTGCAGTTAGCTGGTATTTGCTGGAGCGGGGGGCCAGATGTTCTATCCTCGTTGGCTTCAGTGAGCATGTTTCACAATGGGAATGGGTATGCCCACAGGGGCATGCAGAAGAAAGATGTATAAGCCCAAAAGCTACTTTTAGAAGCACAGCCACCAGTGGCTCGAGTGGTAAGTGTTTGGTCTTGGAATGCTGGAGACCTGAGTTCTAATCCAATGTCCGGATCTCCTGTTCATATATATATTTTTTTAAATGTTTTTTTATTGAAAATGGGTATGCATTGCCCTGTGCGATCAGCCAACAGCTAATTCCCCTTCATTACATCATTCCTACTAACACTTGTGCCTTTGTTTTCTGCACTCTGGCCTTGGTAACACACCCATACAAAAGCTTGTCTCTCTGGCCTCAACTGACTGGAAAAAACGAGGGGAAAAAGTGTAATCTACTGGTCGTGTTTTGGAAGATAATTGCACTGGGACTCAAACAGGACACCTTCTCGAGGTGCTGTGAGGTGACCACAAGCCCCTGCATAGCAAGCAAACCGGTATCAGCATCTCCCCAGCAACTGAATGTGTCTCCTGCAGGCTACACATAGGAGGCTGCAGTAGGTACATTAACCCATTGGGCTGTCAATGCTCTTTTCTCTGAGATCAGGAAACTGAATTTCTATGTTGCCTTCATTTGGCACATTAGATCTATCTTTCACCCCAATTCAGAGGCTGTTTTGTTTCACGCAGAGATGATAATCATTGGGAGGTGTGAGCCACTAGTAGCTAAGCAGATCAGTTAAAGCTTTGACTTTGTCATTGGGATATATTGATATGCGCAGGGCAGTTATCTGTCGACTGCTACTGTATACTTTCTTATTGCTGCTTGTTCATGATTATTAAATGTAAACACTCTGCTCTAAAAAGTGAAATATTTGAAAGACGCTTGCTGTAGCGAGCCTTTCCCACTCTTTGCCCTGGGGGCGCTTTGCAACTCAACAACCCAATCACCCCTTCAGCCCTTCTTACTCGTCTCACAGCACCTCCCAAAAGTGAGGAATGCATCTTTTGTTGGTAGATTTCCTTCATGAGGCTTGGCTTGGCCTGCATTCCTTTTCAAAGGGCCATATAAGAGAGCAAAAAAGGCATCATAGAGTGGCAAGTAGATGGAAGGCGAGGGGTCAGGGAGGTTGGCAGTAAAAGACACAGGGCACAGGGCCTGGCAGAGAGTTAGAAGTTAGGGAACCCAACAATGAGCGTGGGACAAGGAAAGATGTCTCAGGCATGCAGCTCTCTGAGTCTTCCCCACTGTGCCTGCAGAAAGAGACGTCCTATTCCTAGCTCTCTCCTGAAAGGATACATTTGCCTGGAGAGCCCAGAACTAATGTCACTTAGAGAGAGGGTAAACAGAGGGCAGCTGAGCAGGCACACCCCTTCATTTTAATATGCTCCACGGTGGCTTCTGGGAGGAAAAAGGCATCATTATTCCAGCAAGATCATCTTCACCTAGGCCACCGTCACTAAGGTTTACAAAGCAGGCTGTGACACTTTCTGGGGCCAGGTGGCCAGGTCGATGTGGAAGAGCACAGATGCTAACCCTAAGCTGTGTGGGTGGCTGCACCAGAGGGGCTGCATAGGACATAGGGCTGTGCCCGTAAGGGCTGTGGTCGCGTTTGGGAGCGTTAGGGACGCGTGGAGGACGCAGGGCGCAGACCTCTGCCCGTTTCCCTCCAGGTTTAGGCCCTGGTGTTCAGCTGTGGAGCCAGCCACTCCAAAATTGAGGAAGTTGAAGGCAGAAAGCAGCCCTCTCACCCCCAGGGCGAAGAATGGGACAGGCTCGCTACATCAAGAGTCTTTCAAATCTTTCACTTTTTAGAGCAGAGTGTTTACATTTAAAAATCATGAACAAGCAGCAATAACAAAGCATACAGTAGCAGGGGACAGAAGACTGCCCTGCGCATATGAATACACCCCAATTATAAAGTCAAAGATTTAACTGACCTGTTTAGCTATTAGTGGCTCATACTTGGCAATGATTATCATCTCCCTGTGAAACAAAACATCCTCTGAATTGGGGTGAAAGATAGATCTAATGTGCCAAAGGAAGGCAACATGGAAATTCAGTTTCCTGCTCTTAGAGGAAGGAGGGTCGACAGCGCAATGGGTTAATGCACCTACTGCAGCCTCCTATGTGTAGCCTGCTGGCGAAACAGTCAGTTGCTAGTGTGATGCTGATACAGGTTTGCTTGCTATGCAGGGGGCGGTGGTCACTTCACAGCACCTCGAGAAGGTGTCCTGTTTGAGTCCCAGTGCAATTAGTGTATCAATCATGACCCGTAGATTACACCTTTTCCCCTTGTTTTTTTTCCAGTCAGTTGGGGCCAGAAAGATAAGCTTTTGTATGGGTGTTACCAAAGCCAGAGTGCACAAAACAAAGGCACAACTGTTAGTGGGAATGCATACATTGAAGGGGCATTTGCTGTTGGCTGATCGCGCAGGGCAATGCATACCCATTTTCAATAAAAAAACATTTAAAAAAAATCCCGTGGAGATACTGGACATTGGATTAGAACTCAGGTCGCCAGCATCCCAAGACCAAGCACTTACCAGTTGAGCCACTGGAGGCTGTGCTTCTAAAAGTGGCTTTTGGGCGTATATATCTTTCTCCAGCATGCCCCTGTGAGCATTCCAGTTTGCATTGTGAAACATGTTCACTGAAGCCAAGGAGGATAGAACATCTGGCCCCCCGCTCCATGAAATACCAGCTAACTGCAGTGGCCTAGAGGTTAAGTGCTTGCGTTACAGTGCTGGGGGCCTGGGTTTGAGTCCTGCTTTCGACACATAAATGGTGCAATCTCCTTGTACAGTTGCGGTATCCGTGCTCCTTCTAATAGGTTCAGTGGTTATGTAATGAGTTCCCTGGTAAAGGGAGGGTGGAAAAAAGCAGAGAGGTGGGACTGTGGAGGGGAGGAAATACAGGAGGAGGCGGGGCAGGCTAAAGAGGGAGTTAGGGCTGGATGAATGGGTCTCTGTGGAGAGGAGGAGGTGCTGGTTGAGTGGGGATAGGTCGAGAGGGGCAGGGGGATGTAGGATAAAGTGGGGCAGGGAATAAGTCGGCTCTGGGGATGGTGCCATGGGGGAAGAAGGCCCTGAGTTGTTGTGGAAGGTGGGTTGTGTAAAAGAGGGTCCTATTGTGGGGAGGAGGGAAAAAGGGTGCCCAGTGGAGGGTGAAATGGACATTTTTGTTTCATCCAGCCCTACCTCCCCCTTTAGCCTGCCCCACCTCCTCTCCTCCACAGTCCTGCCTCTCTGCTTTCTTCCTTCCACCTTCACTTTACCAGGGCACCTATGCCATGCCCCTCTAGACCTACCCCCACTCACCTAGCCCCTCCTCCTCTCCACAGATACCCATTCATCCGGTCCTACCTCCCCCTTTAGGCTGCCCCACCTCTGCCTCCTTTACCCGGCACTTCCTCACTTCCACATTCCTGCCTCTCTGTGACCCTCCCTTTACCAGGGAACTCTTTTGATAACCACTGAACCTTTTAGAAGGAGTGGGGGTAAGGCAACTATACAAGGCGATTACCCAACTATTCCAATTATGTGCTGAAAGCAGGACACGGACCCAGGCCCTCAGTGCTGTAACACAAGCACTTAACCTCTAGGCCACTGCAGTTAGCTGGTATTTGCTGGAGCGGGGGCCAGATGTTCTATCCTCGTTGGCTTCAGTGAGCATGTTTCACAATGGGAATGGGTATGCCCACAGGGGCATGCAGAAGAAAGATGTATAAGCCCAAAAGCTACTTTTAGAAGCACAGCCACCAGTGGCTCGAGTGGTAAGTGTTTGGTCTTGGAATGCTGGAGACCTGAGTTCTAATCCAATGTCCGGATCTCCTGTTCATATATATATTTTTTTAAATGTTTTTTTATTGAAAATGGGTATGCATTGCCCTGTGCGATCAGCCAACAGCTAATTCCCCTTCATTACATCATTCCTACTAACACTTGTGCCTTTGTTTTCTGCACTCTGGCCTTGGTAACACACCCATACAAAAGCTTGTCTCTCTGGCCTCAACTGACTGGAAAAAACGAGGGGAAAAAGTGTAATCTACTGGTCGTGTTTTGGAAGATAATTGCACTGGGACTCAAACAGGACACCTTCTCGAGGTGCTGTGAGGTGACCACAAGCCCCTGCATAGCAAGCAAACCGGTATCAGCATCTCCCCAGCAACTGAATGTGTCTCCTGCAGGCTACACATAGGAGGCTGCAGTAGGTACATTAACCCATTGGGCTGTCAATGCTCTTTTCTCTGAGATCAGGAAACTGAATTTCTATGTTGCCTTCATTTGGCACATTAGATCTATCTTTCACCCCAATTCAGAGGCTGTTTTGTTTCACGCAGAGATGATAATCATTGGGAGGTGTGAGCCACTAATAGCTAAGCAGATCAGTTAAAGCTTTGACTTTGTCATTGGGATATATTGATATGCGCAGGGCAGTCATCTGTCGACTGCTACTGTATACTTTCTTATTGCTGCTTGTTCATGATTATTAAATGTAAACACTCTGCTCTAAAAAGTGAAATATTTGAAAGACGCTTGCTGTAGCGAGCCTTTCCCACTCTTTGCCCTGGGGGCGCTTTGCAACTCAACAACCCAATCACCCCTTCAGCCCTTCTTACTCGTCTCACAGCACCTCCCAAAAGTGAGGAATGCATCTTTTGTTGGTAGATTTCCTTCATGAGGCTTGGCTTGGCCTGCATTCCTTTTCAAAGGGCCATATAAGAGAGCAAAAAAGGCATCATAGAGTGGCAAGTAGGTGGAAGGCGAGGGGTCAGGGAGGTTGGCAGTAAAAGACACAGGGCACAGGGCCTGGCAGAGAGTTAGAAGTTAGGGAACCCAACAATGAGCGTGGGACAAGGAAAGATGTCTCAGGCATGCAGCTCTCTGAGTCTTCCCCACTGTGCCTGCAGAAAGAGGCGTCCTATTCCTAGCTCTCTCCTGAAAGGATACATTTGCCTGGAGAGCCCAGAACTAATGTCACTTAGAGAGAGGGTAAACAGAGGGCAGCTGAGCAGGCACACCCCTTCATTTTAATATGCTCCACGGTGGCTTCTGGGAGGAAAAAGGCATCATTATTCCAGCAAGATCATCTTCACCTAGGCCACCGTCACTAAGGTTTACAAAGCAGGCTGTGACACTTTCTGGGGCCAGGTGGCCAGGTCGATGTGGAAGAGCACAGATGCTAACCCTAAGCTGTGTGGGTGGCTGCACCAGAGGGGCTGCATAGGACATAGGGCTGTGCCCGTAAGGGCTGTGGTCGCGTTTGGGAGCGTTAGGGACGCGTGGAGGACGCAGGGCGCAGACCTCTTCCCGTTTCCCTCCAGGTTTAGGCCCTGGTGTTCAGCTGTGGAGCCAGCCACTCCAAAATTGAGGAAGTTGAAGGCAGAAAGCAGCCCTCTCACCCCCAGGGCGAAGAATGGGACAGGCTCGCTACATCAAGAGTCTTTCAAATCTTTCACTTTTTAGAGCAGAGTGTTTACATTTAAAAATCATGAACAAGCAGCAATAACAAAGCATACAGTAGCAGGGGACAGAAGACTGCCCTGCGCATATGAATACACCCCAATGATAAAGTCAAAGATTTAACTGACCTGTTTAGCTATTAGTGGCTCATACTTGGCAATGATTATCATCTCCCTGTGAAACAAAACATCCTCTGAATTGGGGTGAAAGATAGATCTAATGTGCCAAAGGAAGGCAACATGGAAATTCAGTTTCCTGCTCTTAGAGGAAGGAAGGTCGATAGCGCAATGGGTTAATGCACCTACTGCAGCCTCCTATGTGTAGCCTGCTGGCGACACAGTCAGTTGCTAGTGTGATGCTGATACAGGTTTGCTTGCTATGCAGGGGGCGGTGGTCACTTCACAGCACCTCGAGAAGGTGTCCTGTTTGAGTCCCAGTGCAATTAGTGTATCAATCATGACCCGTAGATTACACCTTTTCCCCTTGTTTTTTTTCCAGTCAGTTGGGGCCAGAAAGATAAGCTTTTGTATGGGTGTTACCAAAGCCAGAGTGCACAAAACAAAGGCACAACTGTTAGTGGGAATGCATACATTGAAGGGGCATTTGCTGTTGGCTGATCGCGCAGGGCAATGCATACCCATTTTCAATAAAAAAACATTTTAAAAAAATCCCGTGGAGATACTGGACATTGGATTAGAACTCAGGTCGCCAGCATCCCAAGACCAAGCACTTACCAGTTGAGCCACTGGAGGCTGTGCTTCTAAAAGTGGCTTTTGGGCGTATATATCTTTCTCCAGCATGCCCCTGTGAGCATTCCAGTTTGCATTGTGAAACATGTTCACTGAAGCCAAGGAGGATAGAACATCTGGCCCCCCGCTCCATGAAATACCAGCTAACTGCAGTGGCCTAGAGGTTAAGTGCTTGCGTTACAGTGCTGGGGGCCTGGGTTTGAGTCCTGCTTTCGACACATAAATGGTGCAATCTCCTTGTACAGTTGCGGTATCCGTGCTCCTTCTAATAGGTTCAGTGGTTATGTAATGAGTTCCCTGGTAAAGGGAGGGTGGAAAAAAGCAGAGAGGTGGGACTGTGGAGGGGAGGAAATACAGGAGGAGGCGGGGCAGGCTAAAGAGGGAGTTAGGGCTGGATGAATGGGTCTCTGTGGAGAGGAGGAGGTGCTGGTTGAGTGGGGATAGGTCGAGAGGGGCAGGGGGATGTAGGATAAAGTGGGGCAGGGAATAAGTCGGCTCTGGGGATGGTGCCATGGGGGAAGAAGGCCCTGAGTTGTTGTGGAAGGTGGGTTGTGTAAAAGAGGGTCCTATTGTGGGGAGGAGGGAAAAAGGGTGCCCAGTGGAGGGTGAAATGGACATTTTTGTTTCATCCAGCCCTACCTCCCCCTTTAGCCTGCCCCACCTCCTCTCCTCCACAGTCCTGCCTCTCTGCTTTCTTCCTTCCACCTTCACTTTACCAGGGCACCTATGCCATGCCCCTCTAGACCTACCCCCACTCACCTAGCCCCTCCTCCTCTCCACAGATACCCATTCATCCGGTCCTACCTCCCCCTTTAGGCTGCCCCACCTCTGCCTCCTTTACCCTGCACTTCCTCACTTCCACATTCCTGCCTCTCTGTGACCCTCCCTTTACCAGGGAACTCTTTTGATAACCACTGAACCTTTTAGAAGGAGTGGGGGTAAGGCAACTATACAAGGCGATTACCCAACTATTCCAATTATGTGCTGAAAGCAGGACACGGACCCAGGCCCTCAGTGCTGTAACACAAGCACTTAACCTCTAGGCCACTGCAGTTAGCTGGTATTTGCTGGAGCGGGGGCCAGATGTTCTATCCTCGTTGGCTTCAGTGAGCATGTTTCACAATGGGAATGGGTATGCCCACAGGGGCATGCAGAAGAAAGATGTATAAGCCCAAAAGCTACTTTTAGAAGCACAGCCACCAGTGGCTCGAGTGGTAAGTGTTTGGTCTTGGAATGCTGGAGACCTGAGTTCTAATCCAATGTCCGGATCTCCTGTTCATATATATATTTTTTTAAATGTTTTTTTATTGAAAATGGGTATGCATTGCCCTGTGCGATCAGCCAACAGCTAATTCCCCTTCATTACATCATTCCTACTAACACTTGTGCCTTTGTTTTCTGCACTCTGGCCTTGGTAACACACCCATACAAAAGCTTGTCTCTCTGGCCTCAACTGACTGGAAAAAACGAGGGGAAAAAGTGTAATCTACTGGTCGTGTTTTGGAAGATAATTGCACTGGGACTCAAACAGGACACCTTCTCGAGGTGCTGTGAGGTGACCACAAGCCCCTGCATAGCAAGCAAACCGGTATCAGCATCTCCCCAGCAACTGAATGTGTCTCCTGCAGGCTACACATAGGAGGCTGCAGTAGGTACATTAACCCATTGGGCTGTCAATGCTCTTTTCTCTGAGATCAGGAAACTGAATTTCTATGTTGCCTTCATTTGGCACATTAGATCTATCTTTCACCCCAATTCAGAGGCTGTTTTGTTTCACGCAGAGATGATAATCATTGGGAGGTGTGAGCCACTAATAGCTAAGCAGATCAGTTAAAGCTTTGACTTTGTCATTGGGATATATTGATATGCGCAGGGCAGTCATCTGTCGACTGCTACTGTATACTTTCTTATTGCTGCTTGTTCATGATTATTAAATGTAAACACTCTGCTCTAAAAAGTGAAATATTTGAAAGACGCTTGCTGTAGCGAGCCTTTCCCACTCTTTGCCCTGGGGGCGCTTTGCAACTCAACAACCCAATCACCCCTTCAGCCCTTCTTACTCGTCTCACAGCACCTCCCAAAAGTGAGGAATGCATCTTTTGTTGGTAGATTTCCTTCATGAGGCTTGGCTTGGCCTGCATTCCTTTTCAAAGGGCCATATAAGAGAGCAAAAAAGGCATCATAGAGTGGCAAGTAGGTGGAAGGCGAGGGGTCAGGGAGGTTGGCAGTAAAAGACACAGGGCACAGGGCCTGGCAGAGAGTTAGAAGTTAGGGAACCCAACAATGAGCGTGGGACAAGGAAAGATGTCTCAGGCATGCAGCTCTCTGAGTCTTCCCCACTGTGCCTGCAGAAAGAGACGTCCTATTCCTAGCTCTCTCCTGAAAGGATACATTTGCCTGGAGAGCCCAGAACTAATGTCACTTAGAGAGAGGGTAAACAGAGGGCAGCTGAGCAGGCACACCCCTTCATTTTAATATGCTCCACGGTGGCTTCTGGGAGGAAAAAGGCATCATTATTCCAGCAAGATCATCTTCACCTAGGCCACCGTCACTAAGGTTTACAAAGCAGGCTGTGACACTTTCTGGGGCCAGGTGGCCAGGTCGATGTGGAAGAGCACAGATGCTAACCCTAAGCTGTGTGGGTGGCTGCACCAGATGGGCTGCATAGGACATAGGGCTGTGCCCGTAAGGGCTGTGGTCGCGTTTGGGAGCGTTAGGGACGCGTGGAGGACGCAGGGCGCAGACCTCTGCCCGTTTCCCTCCAGGTTTAGGCCCTGGTGTTCAGCTGTGGAGCCAGCCACTCCAAAATTGAGGAAGTTGAAGGCAGAAAGCAGCCCTCTCACCCCCAGGGCGAAGAATGGGACAGGCTCGCTACATCAAGAGTCTTTCAAATCTTTCACTTTTTAGAGCAGAGTGTTTACATTTAAAAATCATGAACAAGCAGCAATAACAAAGCATACAGTAGCAGGGGACAGAAGACTGCCCTGCGCATATGAATACACCCCAATGATAAAGTCAAAGATTTAACTGACCTGTTTAGCTATTAGTGGCTCACACTTGGCAATGATTATCATCTCCCTGTGAAACAAAACATCCTCTGAATTGGGGTGAAAGATAGATCTAATGTGCCAAAGGAAGGCAACATGGAAATTCAGTTTCCTGCTCTTAGAGGAAGGAGGGTCGACAGCGCAATGGGTTAATGCACCTACTGCAGCCTCCTATGTGTAGCCTGCTGGCGACACAGTCAGTTGCTAGTGTGATGCTGATACAGGTTTGCTTGCTATGCAGGGGGCGGTGGTCACTTCACAGCACCTCGAGAAGGTGTCCTGTTTGAGTCCCAGTGCAATTAGTGTATCAATCATGACCCGTAGATTACACCTTTTCCCCTTGTTTTTTTTCCAGTCAGTTGGGGCCAGAAAGATAAGCTTTTGTAAGGGTGTTACCAAAGCCAGAGTGCACAAAACAAAGGAACAACTGTTAGTGGGAATGCATACATTGAAGGGGCATTTGCTGTTGGCTGATCGCGCAGGGCAATGCATACCCATTTTCAATAAAAAACATTTAAAAAAAATCCCGTGGAGATACTGGACATTGGATTAGAACTCAGGTCGCCAGCATCCCAAGACCAAGCACTTACCAGGTGAGCCACTGGAGGCCGTGCTTCTAAAAGTGGCTTTTGGGCGTATATATCTTTCTCCAGCATGCCCCTGTGAGCATTCCAGTTTGCATTGTGAAACATGTTCACTGAAGCCAAGGAGGATAGAACATCTGGCCCCCCGCTCCTTGAAATACCAGCTAACTGCAGTGGCCTAGAGGTTAAGTGCTTGCGTTACAGTGCTGGGGGCCTGGGTTTGAGTCCTGCTTTCGACACATAAATGGTGCAATCTCCTTGTACAGTTGCGGTATCCGTGCTCCTTCTAATAGGTTCAGTGGTTATGTAATGAGTTCCCTGGTAAAGGGAGAGTGGAAAAAAGCAGAGAGGTGGGACTGTGGATGGGAGGAAATACAGGAGGAGGCGGGGCAGGCTAAAGAGGGAGTTAGGGCTGGATGAATGGGTCTCTGTGGAGAGGAGGAGGTGCTGGTTGAGTGGGGATAGGTCGAGAGGGGCAGGGGGATGTAGGATAAAGTGGGGCAGGGAATAAGTCGGCTCTGGGGATGGTGCCATGGGGGAAGAAGGCCCTGAGTTGTTGTGGACGGTGGGTTGTGTAAAAGAGGGTCCTATTGTGGGGAGGAGGGAAAAAGGGTGCCCAGTGGAGGGTGAAATGGACATTTTTGTTTCATCCAGCCCTACCTCCCCCTTTAGCCTGCCCCACCTCCTCTCCTCCACAGTCCTGCCTCTCTGCTTTCTTCCTTCCACCTTCACTTTACCAGGGCACCTATGCCATGCCCCTCTAGACCTACCCCCACTCACCTAGCCCCTCCTCCTCTCCACAGATACCCATTCATCCGGTCCTACCTCCCCCTTTAGGCTGCCCCACCTCTGCCTCCTTTACCCTGCACTTCCTCACTTCAACATTCCTGCCTCTCTGTGACCCTCCCTTTACCAGGGAACTCTTTTGATAACCACTGAACCTTTTAGAAGGAGTGGGGGTAAGGCAACTATACAAGGCGATTACCCAACTATTCCAATTATGTGCTGAAAGCAGGACACGGACCCAGGCCCTCAGTGCTGTAACACAAGCACTTAACCTCTAGGCCTCTGCAGTTAGCTGGTATTTGCTGGAGCGGGGGGCCAGATGTTCTATCCTCGTTGGCTTCAGTGAGCATGTTTCACAATGGGAATGGGTATGCCCACAGGGGCATGCAGAAGAAAGATGTATAAGCCCAAAAGCTACTTTTAGAAGCACAGCCACCAGTGGCTCGAGTGGTAAGTGTTTGGTCTTGGAATGCTGGAGACCTGAGTTCTAATCCAATGTCCGGATCTCCTGTTCATATATATATTTTTTTAAATGTTTTTTTATTGAAAATGGGTATGCATTGCCCTGTGCGATCAGCCAACAGCTAATTCCCCTTCATTACATCATTCCTACTAACACTTGTGCCTTTGTTTTCTGCACTCTGGCCTTGGTAACACACCCATACAAAAGCTTGTCTCTCTGGCCTCAACTGACTGGAAAAAACGAGGGGAAAAAGTGTAATCTACTGGTCGTGTTTTGGAAGATAATTGCACTGGGACTCAAACAGGACACCTTCTCGAGGTGCTGTGAGGTGACCACAAGCCCCTGCATAGCAAGCAAACCGGTATCAGCATCTCCCCAGCAACTGAATGTGTCTCCTGCAGGCTACACATAGGAGGCTGCAGTAGGTACATTAACCCATTGGGCTGTCAATGCTCTTTTCTCTGAGATCAGGAAACTGAATTTCTATGTTGCCTTCATTTGGCACATTAGATCTATCTTTCACCCCAATTCAGAGGCTGTTTTGTTTCACGCAGAGATGATAATCATTGGGAGGTGTGAGCCACTAATAGCTAAGCAGATCAGTTAAAGCTTTGACTTTGTCATTGGGATATATTGATATGCGCAGGGCAGTCATCTGTCGACTGCTACTGTATACTTTCTTATTGCTGCTTGTTCATGATTATTAAATGTAAACACTCTGCTCTAAAAAGTGAAATATTTGAAAGACGCTTGCTGTAGCGAGCCTTTCCCACTCTTTGCCCTGGGGGCGCTTTGCAACTCAACAACCCAATCACCCCTTCAGCCCTTCTTACTCGTCTCACAGCACCTCCCAAAAGTGAGGAATGCATCTTTTGTTGGTAGATTTCCTTCATGAGGCTTGGCTTGGCCTGCATTCCTTTTCAAAGGGCCATATAAGAGAGCAAAAAAGGCATCATAGAGTGGCAAGTAGGTGGAAGGCGAGGGGTCAGGGAGGTTGGCAGTAAAAGACACAGGGCACAGGGCCTGGCAGAGAGTTAGAAGTTAGGGAACCCAACAATGAGCGTGGGACAAGGAAAGATGTCTCAGGCATGCAGCTCTCTGAGTCTTCCCCACTGTGCCTGCAGAAAGAGGCGTCCTATTCCTAGCTCTCTCCTGAAAGGATACATTTGCCTGGAGAGCCCAGAACTAATGTCACTTTGAGAGAGGGTAAACAGAGGGCAGCTGAGCAGGCACACCCCTTCATTTTAATATGCTCCACGGTGGCTTCTGGGAGGAAAAAGGCATCATTATTCCAGCAAGATCATCTTCACCTAGGCCACCGTCACTAAGGTTTACAAAGCAGGCTGTGACACTTTCTGGGGCCAGGTGGCCAGGTCGATGTGGAAGAGCACAGATGCTAACCCTAAGCTGTGTGGGTGGCTGCACCAGAGGGGCTGCATAGGACATAGGGCTGTGCCCGTAAGGGCTGTGGTCGCGTTTGGGAGCGTTAGGGACGCGTGGAGGACGCAGGGCGCAGACCTCTTCCCGTTTCCCTCCAGGTTTAGGCCCTGGTGTTCAGCTGTGGAGCCAGCCACTCCAAAATTGAGGAAGTTGAAGGCAGAAAGCAGCCCTCTCACCCCCAGGGCGAAGAATGGGACAGGCTCGCTACATCAAGAGTCTTTCAAATCTTTCACTTTTTAGAGCAGAGTGTTTACATTTAAAAATCATGAACAAGCAGCAATAACAAAGCATACAGTAGCAGGGGACAGAAGACTGCCCTGCGCATATGAATACACCCCAATGATAAAGTCAAAGATTTAACTGACCTGTTTAGCTATTAGTGGCTCACACTTGGCAATGATTATCATCTCCCTGTGAAACAAAACATCCTCTGAATTGGGGTGAAAGATAGATCTAATGTGCCAAAGGAAGGCAACATGGAAATTCAGTTTCCTGCTCTTAGAGGAAGGAGGGTCGACAGCGCAATGGGTTAATGCACCTACTGCAGCCTCCTATGTGTAGCCTGCTGGCGACACAGTCAGTTGCTAGTGTGATGCTGATACAGGTTTGCTTGCTATGCAGGGGGCGGTGGTCACTTCACAGCACCTCGAGAAGGTGTCCTGTTTGAGTCCCAGTGCAATTAGTGTATCAATCATGACCCGTAGATTACACCTTTTCCCCTTGTTTTTTTTCCAGTCAGTTGGGGCCAGAAAGATAAGCTTTTGTAAGGGTGTTACCAAAGCCAGAGTGCACAAAACAAAGGCACAACTGTTAGTGGGAATGCATACATTGAAGGGGCATTTGCTGTTGGCTGATCGCGCAGGGCAATGCATACCCATTTTCAATAAAAAACATTTAAAAAAAATCCCGTGGAGATACTGGACATTGGATTAGAACTCAGGTCGCCAGCATCCCAAGACCAAGCACTTAACAGTTGAGCCACTGGAGGCTGTGCTTCTAAAAGTGGCTTTTGGGCGTATATATCTTTCTCCAGCATGCCCCTGTGAGCATTCCAGTTTGCATTGTGAAACATGTTCACTGAAGCCAAGGAGGATAGAACATCTGGCCCCCCGCTCCATGAAATACCAGCTAACTGCAGTGGCCTAGAGGTTAAGTGCTTGCGTTACAGTGCTGGGAGCCTGGGTTTGAGTCCTGCTTTCGACACATAAATGGTGCAATCTCCTTGTACAGTTGCGGTATCCGTGCTCCTTCTAATAGGTTCAGTGGTTATGTAATGAGTTCCCTGGTAAAGGGAGGGTGGAAAAAAGCAGAGAGGTGGGACTGTGGAGGGGAGGAAATACAGGAGGAGGCGGGGCAGGCTAAAGAGGGAGTTAGGGCTGGATGAATGGGTCTCTGTGGAGAGGAGGAGGTGCTGGTTGAGTGGGGATAGGTCGAGAGGGGCAGGGGGATGTAGGATAAAGTGGGGCAGGGAATAAGTCTGCTCTGGGGATGGTGCCATGGGGGAAGAAGGCCCTGAGTTGTTGTGGACGGTGGGTTGTGTAAAAGAGGGTCCTATTGTGGGGAGGAGGGAAAAAGGGTGCCCAGTGGAGGGTGAAATGGACATTTTTGTTTCATCCAGCCCTACCTCCCCCTTTAGCCTGCCCCACCTCCTCTCCTCCACAGTCCTGCCTCTCTGCTTTCTTCCTTCCACCTTCACTTTACCAGGGCACCTATGCCATGCCCCTCTAGACCTACCCCCACTCACCTAGCCCCTCCTCCTCTCCACAGATACCCATTCATCCGGTCCTACCTCCCCCTTTAGGCTGCCCCACCTCTGCCTCCTTTACCCTGCACTTCCTCACTTCCACATTCCTGCCTCTCTGTGACCCTCCCTTTACCAGGGAACTCTTTTGATAACCACTGAACCTTTTAGAAGGAGTGGGGGTAAGGCAACTATACAAGGCGATTACCCAACTATTCCAATTATGTGCTGAAAGCAGGACACGGACCCAGGCCCTCAGTGCTGTAACACAAGCACTTAACCTCTAGGCCACTGCAGTTAGCTGGTATTTGCTGGAGCGGGGGGCCAGATGTTCTATCCTCGTTGGCTTCAGTGAGCATGTTTCACAATGGGAATGGGTATGCCCACAGGGGCATGCAGAAGAAAGATGTATAAGCCCAAAAGCTACTTTTAGACGCACAGCCACCAGTGGCTCGAGTGGTAAGTGTTTGGTCTTGGAATGCTGGAGACCTGAGTTCTAATCCAATGTCCGGATCTCCTGTTCATATATATATTTTTTTTAATGTTTTTTTATTGAAAATTGGTATGCATTGCCCTGTGCGATCAGCCAACAGCTAATTCCCCTTCATTACATCATTCCTACTAACACTTGTGCCTTTGTTTTCTGCACTCTGGCCTTGGTAACACACCCATACAAAAGCTTGTCTCTCTGGCCTCAACTGACTGGAAAAAACGAGGGGAAAAAGTGTAATCTACTGGTCGTGTTTTGGAAGATAATTGCACTGGGACTCAAACAGGACACCTTCTCGAGGTGCTGTGAGGTGACCACAAGCCCCTGCATAGCAAGCAAACCGGTATGAGCATCTCCCCAGCAACTGAATGTGTCTCCTGCAGGCTACACATAGGAGGCTGCAGTAGGTACATTAACCCATTGGGCTGTCAATGCTCTTTTCTCTGAGATCAGGAAACTGAATTTCTATGTTGCCTTCATTTGGCACATTAGATCTATCTTTCACCCCAATTCAGAGGCTGTTTTGTTTCACGCAGAGATGATAATCATTGGGAGGTGTGAGCCACTAATAGCTAAGCAGATCAGTTAAAGCTTTGACTTTGTCATTGGGATATATTGATATGCGCAGGGCAGTTATCTGTCGACTGCTACTGTATACTTTCTTATTGCTGCTTGTTCATGATTATTAAATGTAAACACTCTGCTCTAAAAAGTGAAATATTTGAAAGACGCTTGCTGTAGCGAGCCTTTCCCACTCTTTGCCCTGGGGGCGCTTTGCAACTCAACAACCCAATCACCCCTTCAGCCCTTCTTACTCGTCTCACAGCACCTCCCAAAAGTGAGGAATGCATCTTTTGTTGGTAGATTTCCTTCATGAGGCTTGGCTTGGCCTGCATTCCTTTTCAAAGGGCCATATAAGAGAGCAAAAAAGGCATCATAGAGTGGCAAGTAGGTGGAAGGCGAGGGGTCAGGGAGGTTGGCAGTAAAAGACACAGGGCACAGGGCCTGGCAGAGAGTTAGAAGTTAGGGAACCCAACAATGAGCGTGGGACAAGGAAAGATGTCTCAGGCATGCAGCTCTCTGAGTCTTCCCCACTGTGCCTGCAGAAAGAGACGTCCTATTCCTAGCTCTCTCCTGAAAGGATACATTTGCCTGGAGAGCCCAGAACTAATGTCACTTAGAGAGAGGGTAAACAGAGGGCAGCTGAGCAGGCACACCCCTTCATTTTAATATGCTCCACGGTGGCTTCTGGGAGGAAAAAGGCATCATTATTCCAGCAAGATCATCTTCACCTAGGCCACCGTCACTAAGGTTTACAAAGCAGGCTGTGACACTTTCTGGGGCCAGGTGGCCAGGTCGATGTGGAAGAGCACAGATGCTAACCCTAAGCTGTGTGGGTGGCTGCACCAGAGGGGCTGCATAGGACATAGGGCTGTGCCCGTAAGGGCTGTGGTCGCGTTTGGGAGCGTTAGGGACGCGTGGAGGACGCAGGGCGCAGACCTCTTCCCGTTTCCCTCCAGGTTTAGGCCCTGGTGTTCAGCTGTGGAGCCAGCCACTCCAAAATTGAGGAAGTTGAAGGCAGAAAGCAGCCCTCTCACCCCCAGGGCGAAGAATGGGACAGGCTCGCTACATCAAGAGTCTTTCAAATCTTTCACTTTTTAGAGCAGAGTGTTTACATTTAAAAATCATGAACAAGCAGCAATAACAAAGCATACAGTAGCAGGGGACAGAAGACTGCCCTGCGCATATGAATACACCCCAATGATAAAGTCAAAGATTTAACTGACCTGTTTAGCTATTAGTGGCTCACACTTGGCAATGATTATCATCTCCCTGTGAAACAAAACATCCTCTGAATTGGGGTGAAAGATAGATCTAATGTGCCAAAGGAAGGCAACATGGAAATTCAGTTTCCTGCTCTTAGAGGAAGGAGGGTCGACAGCGCAATGGGTTAATGCACCTACTGCAGCCTCCTATGTGTAGCCTGCTGGCGACACAGTCAGTTGCTAGTGTGATGCTGATACAGGTTTCCTTGCTATGCAGGGGGCGGTGGTCACTTCACAGCACCTCGAGAAGGTGTCCTGTTTGAGTCCCAGTGCAATTAGTGTATCAATCATGACCCGTAGATTACACCTTTTCCCCTTGTTTTTTTTCCAGTCAGTTGGGGCCAGAAAGATAAGCTTTTGTAAGGGTGTTACCAAAGCCAGAGTGCACAAAACAAAGGCACAACTGTTAGTGGGAATGCATACATTGAAGGGGCATTTGCTGTTGGCTGATCGCGCAGGGCAATGCATACCCATTTTCAATAAAAAACATTTAAAAAAAATCCCGTGGAGATACTGGACATTGGATTAGAACTCAGGTCGCCAGCATCCCAAGACCAAGCACTTAACAGTTGAGCCACTGGAGGCTGTGCTTCTAAAAGTGGCTTTTGGGCGTATATATCTTTCTCCAGCATGCCCCTGTGAGCATTCCAGTTTGCATTGTGAAACATGTTCACTGAAGCCAAGGAGGATAGAACATCTGGCCCCCCGCTCCTTGAAATACCAGCTAACTGCAGTGGCCTAGAGGTTAAGTGCTTGCGTTACAGTGCTGGGGGCCTGGGTTTGAGTCCTGCTTTCGACACATAAATGGTGCAATCTCCTTGTACAGTTGCGGTATCCGTGCTCCTTCTAATAGGTTCAGTGGTTATGTAATGAGTTCCCTGGTAAAGGGAGGGTGGAAAAAAGCAGAGAGGTGGGACTGTGGAGGGGAGGAAATACAGGAGGAGGCGGGGCAGGCTAAAGAGGGAGTTAGGGCTGGATGAATGGGTCTCTGTGGAGAGGAGGAGGTGCTGGTTGAGTGGGGATAGGTCGAGAGGGGCAGGGGGATGTAGGATAAAGTGGGGCAGGGAATAAGTCGGCTCTGGGGATGGTGCCATGGGGGAAGAAGGCCCTGAGTTGTTGTGGACGGTGGGTTGTGTAAAAGAGGGTCCTATTGTGGGGAGGAGGGAAAAAGGGTGCCCAGTGGAGGGTGAAATGGACATTTTTGTTTCATCCAGCCCTACCTCCCCCTTTAGCCTGCCCCACCTCCTCTCCTCCACAGTCCTGCCTTTCTGCTTTCTTCCTTCCACCTTCACTTTACCAGGGCACCTATGCCATGCCCCTCTAGACCTACCCCCACTCACCTAGCCCCTCCTCCTCTCCACAGATACCCATTCATCCGGTCATACCTCCCCCTTTAGGCTGCCCCACCTCTGCCTCCTTTACCCTGCACTTCCTCACTTCCACATTCCTGCCTCTCTGTGACCCTCCCTTTACCAGGGAACTCTTTTGATAACCACTGAACCTTTTAGAAGGAGTGGGGGTAAGGCAACTATACAAGGCGATTACCCAACTATTCCAATTATGTGCTGAAAGCAGGACACGGACCCAGGCCCTCAGTGCTGTAACACAAGCACTTAACCTCTAGGCCACTGCAGTTAGCTGGTATTTGCTGGAGCGGGGGGCCAGATGTTCTATCCTCGTTGGCTTCAGTGAGCATGTTTCACAATGGGAATGGGTATGCCCACAGGGGCATGCAGAAGAAAGATGTATAAGCCCAAAAGCTACTTTTAGAAGCACAGCCACCAGTGGCTCGAGTGGTAAGTGTTTGGTCTTGGAATGCTGGAGACCTGAGTTCTAATCCAATGTCCGGATCTCCTGTTCATATATATATTTTTTTAAATGTTTTTTTATTGAAAATGGGTATGCATTGCCCTGTGCGATCAGCCAACAGCTAATTCCCCTTCATTACATCATTCCTACTAACACTTGTGCCTTTGTTTTCTGCACTCTGGCCTTGGTAACACACCCATACAAAAGCTTGTCTCTCTGGCCTCAACTGACTGGAAAAAACGAGGGGAAAAAGTGTAATCTACTGGTCGTGTTTTGGAAGATAATTGCACTGGGACTCAAACAGGACACCTTCTCGAGGTGCTGTGAGGTGACCACAAGCCCCTGCATAGCAAGCAAACCGGTATCAGCATCTCCCCAGCAACTGAATGTGTCTCCTGCAGGCTACACATAGGAGGCTGCAGTAGGTACATTAACCCATTGGGCTGTCAATGCTCTTTTCTCTGAGATCAGGAAACTGAATTTCTATGTTGCCTTCATTTGGCACATTAGATCTATCTTTCACCCCAATTCAGAGGCTGTTTTGTTTCACGCAGAGATGATAATCATTGGGAGGTGTGAGCCACTAATAGCTAAGCAGATCAGTTAAAGCTTTGACTTTGTCATTGGGATATATTGATATGCGCAGGGCAGTCATCTGTCGACTGCTACTGTATACTTTCTTATTGCTGCTTGTTCATGATTATTAAATGTAAACACTGCTCTAAAAAGTGAAATATTTGAAAGACGCTTGCTGTTGCGAGCCTTTCCCACTCTTTGCCCTGGGGGCGCTTTGCAACTCAACAACCCAATCACCCCTTCAGCCCTTCTTACTCGTCTCACAGCACCTCCCAAAAGTGAGGAATGCATCTTTTGTTGGTAGATTTCCTTCATGAGGCTTGGCTTGGCCTGCATTCCTTTTCAAAGGGCCATATAAGAGAGCAAAAAAGGCATCATAGAGTGGCAAGTAGGTGGAAGGCGAGGGGTCAGGGAGGTTGGCAGTAAAAGACACAGGGCACAGGGCCTGGCAGAGAGTTAGAAGTTAGGGAACCCAACAATGAGCGTGGGACAAGGAAAGATGTCTCAGGCATGCAGCTCTCTGAGTCTTCCCCACTGTGCCTGCAGAAAGAGGCGTCCTATTCCTAGCTCTCTCCTGAAAGGATACATTTGCCTGGAGAGCCCAGAACTAATGTCACTTAGAGAGAGGGTAAACAGAGGGCAGCTGAGCAGGCACACCCCTTCATTTTAATATGCTCCACGGTGGCTTCTGGGAGGAAAAAGGCATCATTATTCCAGCAAGATCATCTTCACCTAGGCCACCGTCACTAAGGTTTACAAAGCAGGCTGTGACACTTTCTGGGGCCAGGTGGCCAGGTCGATGTGGAAGAGCACAGATGCTAACCCTAAGCTGTGTGGGTGGCTGCACCAGAGGGGCTGCATAGGACATAGGGCTGTGCCCGTAAGGGCTGTGGTCGCGTTTGGGAGCGTTAGGGACGCGTGGAGGACGCAGGGCGCAGACCTCTTCCCGTTTCCCTCCAGGTTTAGGCCCTGGTGTTCAGCTGTGGAGCCAGCCACTCCAAAATTGAGGAAGTTGAAGGCAGAAAGCAGCCCTCTCACCCCCAGGGCGAAGAATGGGACAGGCTCGCTACATCAAGAGTCTTTCAAATCTTTCACTTTTTAGAGCAGAGTGTTTACATTTAAAAATCATGAACAAGCAGCAATAACAAAGCATACAGTAGCAGGGGACAGAAGACTGCCCTGCGCATATGAATACACCCCAATGATAAAGTCAAAGATTTAACTGACCTGTTTAGCTATTAGTGGCTCACACTTGGCAATGATTATCATCTCCCTGTGAAACAAAACATCCTCTGAATTGGGGTGAAAGATAGATCTAATGTGCCAAAGGAAGGCAACATGGAAATTCAGTTTCCTGCTCTTAGAGGAAGGAGGGTCGACAGCGCAATGGGTTAATGCACCTACTGCAGCCTCCTATGTGTAGCCTGCTGGCGACACAGTCAGTTGCTAGTGTGATGCTGATACAGGTTTGCTTGCTATGCAGGGGGCGGTGGTCACTTCACAGCACCTCGAGAAGGTGTCCTGTTTGAGTCCCAGTGCAATTAGTGTATCAATCATGACCCGTAGATTACACCTTTTCCCCTTGTTTTTTTTCCAGTCAGTTGGGGCCAGAAAGATAAGCTTTTGTAAGGGTGTTACCAAAGCCAGAGTGCACAAAACAAAGGCACAACTGTTAGTGGGAATGCATACATTGAAGGGGCATTTGCTGTTGGCTGATCGCGCAGGGCAATGCATACCCATTTTCAATAAAAAACATTTAAAAAAAATCCCGTGGAGATACTGGACATTGGATTAGAACTCAGGTCGCCAGCATCCCAAGACCAAGCACTTACCAGTTGAGCCACTGGAGGCTGTGCTTCTAAAAGTGGCTTTTGGGCGTATATATCTTTCTCCAGCATGCCCCTGTGAGCATTCCAGTTTGCATTGTGAAACATGTTCACTGAAGCCAAGGAGGATAGAACATCTGGCCCCCCGCTCCATGAAATACCAGCTAACTGCAGTGGCCTAGAGGTTAAGTGCTTGCGTTACAGTGCTGGGGGCCTGGGTTTGAGTCCTGCTTTCGACACATAAATGGTGCAATCTCCTTGTACAGTTGCGGTATCCGTGCTCCTTCTAATAGGTTCATTGGTTATGTAATGAGTTCCCTGGTAAAGGGAGGGTGGAAAAAAGCAGAGAGGTGGCACTGTGGAGGGGAGGAAATACAGGAGGAGGCGGGGCAGGCTAAAGAGGGAGTTAGGGCTGGATGAATGGGTCTCTGTGGAGAGGAGGAGGTGCTGGTTGAGTGGGGATAGGTCGAGAGGGGCAGGGGGATGTAGGATAAAGTGGGGCAGGGAATGGAATAAGTCGGCTCTGGGGATGGTGCCATGGGGGAAGAAGGCCCTGAGTTGTTGTGGACGGTGGGTTGTGTAAAAGAGGGTCCTATTGTGGGGAGGAGGGAAAAAGGGTGCCCAGTGGAGGGTGAAATGGACATTTTTGTTTCATCCAGCCCTACCTCCCCCTTTAGCCTGCCCCACCTCCTCTCCTCCACAGTCCTGCCTCTCTGCTTTCTTCCTTCCACCTTCACTTTACCAGGGCACCTATGCCATGCCCCTCTAGACCTACCCCCACTCACCTAGCCCCTCCTCCTCTCCACAGATACCCATTCATCCGGTCCTACCTCCCCCTTTAGGCTGCCCCACCTCTGCCTCCTTTACCCTGCACTTCCTCACTTCCACATTCCTGCCTCTCTGTGACCCTCCCTTTACCAGGGAACTCTTTTGATAACCACTGAACCTTTTAGAAGGAGTGGGGGTAAGGCAACTATACAAGGCGATTACCCAACTATTCCAATTATGTGCTGAAAGCAGGACACGGACCCAGGCCCTCAGTGCTGTAACACAAGCACTTAACCTCTAGGCCACTGCAGTTAGCTGGTATTTGCTGGAGCGGGGGGCCAGATGTTCTATCCTCGTTGGCTTCAGTGAGCATGTTTCACAATGGGAATGGGTATGCCCACAGGGGCATGCAGAAGAAAGATGTATAAGCCCAAAAGCTACTTTTAGAAGCACAGCCACCAGTGGCTCGAGTGGTAAGTGTTTGGTCTTGGAATGCTGGAGACCTGAGTTCTAATCCAATGTCCGGATCTCCTGTTCATATATATATTTTTTTAAATGTTTTTTTATTGAAAATGGGTATGCATTGCCCTGTGCGATCAGCCAACAGCTAATTCCCCTTCATTACATCATTCCTACTAACACTTGTGCCTTTGTTTTCTGCACTCTGGCCTTGGTAACACACCCATACAAAAGCTTGTCTCTCTGGCCTCAACTGACTGGAAAAAACGAGGGGAAAAAGTGTAATCTACTGGTCGTGTTTTGGAAGATAATTGCACTGGGACTCAAACAGGACACCTTCTCGAGGTGCTGTGAGGTGACCACAAGCCCCTGCATAGCAAGCAAACCGGTATCAGCATCTCCCCAGCAACTGAATGTGTCTCCTGCAGGCTACACATAGGAGGCTGCAGTAGGTACATTAACCCATTGGGCTGTCAATGCTCTTTTCTCTGAGATCAGGAAACTGAATTTCTATGTTGCCTTCATTTGGCACATTAGATCTATCTTTCACCCCAATTCAGAGGCTGTTTTGTTTCACGCAGAGATGATAATCATTGGGAGGTGTGAGCCACTAATAGCTAAGCAGATCAGTTAAAGCTTTGACTTTGTCATTGGGATATATTGATATGCGCAGGGCAGTCATCTGTCGACTGCTACTGTATACTTTCTTATTGCTGCTTGTTCATGATTATTAAATGTAAACACTGCTCTAAAAAGTGAAATATTTGAAAGACGCTTGCTGTTGCGAGCCTTTCCCACTCTTTGCCCTGGGGGCGCTTTGCAACTCAACAACCCAATCACCCCTTCAGCCCTTCTTACTCGTCTCACAGCACCTCCCAAAAGTGAGGAATGCATCTTTTGTTGGTAGATTTCCTTCATGAGGCTTGGCTTGGCCTGCATTCCTTTTCAAAGGGCCATATAAGAGAGCAAAAAAGGCATCATAGAGTGGCAAGTAGGTGGAAGGCGAGGGGTCAGGGAGGTTGGCAGTAAAAGACACAGGGCACAGGGCCTGGCAGAGAGTTAGAAGTTAGGGAACCCAACAATGAGCGTGGGACAAGGAAAGATGTCTCAGGCATGCAGCTCTCTGAGTCTTCCCCACTGTGCCTGCAGAAAGAGGCGTCCTATTCCTAGCTCTCTCCTGAAAGGATACATTTGCCTGGAGAGCCCAGAACTAATGTCACTTAGAGAGAGGGTAAACAGAGGGCAGCTGAGCAGGCACACCCCTTCATTTTAATATGCTCCACGGTGGCTTCTGGGAGGAAAAAGGCATCATTATTCCAGCAAGATCATCTTCACCTAGGCCACCGTCACTAAGGTTTACAAAGCAGGCTGTGACACTTTCTGGGGCCAGGTGGCCAGGTCGATGTGGAAGAGCACAGATGCTAACCCTAAGCTGTGTGGGTGGCTGCACCAGAGGGGCTGCATAGGACATAGGGCTGTGCCCGTAAGGGCTGTGGTCGCGTTTGGGAGCGTTAGGGACGCGTGGAGGACGCAGGGCGCAGACCTCTTCCCGTTTCCCTCCAGGTTTAGGCCCTGGTGTTCAGCTGTGGAGCCAGCCACTCCAAAATTGAGGAAGTTGAAGGCAGAAAGCAGCCCTCTCACCCCCAGGGCGAAGAATGGGACAGGCTCGCTACATCAAGAGTCTTTCAAATCTTTCACTTTTTAGAGCAGAGTGTTTACATTTAAAAATCATGAACAAGCAGCAATAACAAAGCATACAGTAGCAGGGGACAGAAGACTGCCCTGCGCATATGAATACACCCCAATGATAAAGTCAAAGATTTAACTGACCTGTTTAGCTATTAGTGGCTCACACTTGGCAATGATTATCATCTCCCTGTGAAACAAAACATCCTCTGAATTGGGGTGAAAGATAGATCTAATGTGCCAAAGGAAGGCAACATGGAAATTCAGTTTCCTGCTCTTAGAGGAAGGAGGGTCGACAGCGCAATGGGTTAATGCACCTACTGCAGCCTCCTATGTGTAGCCTGCTGGCGACACAGTCAGTTGCTAGTGTGATGCTGATACAGGTTTGCTTGCTATGCAGGGGGCGGTGGTCACTTCACAGCACCTCGAGAAGGTGTCCTGTTTGAGTCCCAGTGCAATTAGTGTATCAATCATGACCCGTAGATTACACCTTTTCCCCTTGTTTTTTTTCCAGTCAGTTGGGGCCAGAAAGATAAGCTTTTGTAAGGGTGTTACCAAAGCCAGAGTGCACAAAACAAAGGCACAACTGTTAGTGGGAATGCATACATTGAAGGGGCATTTGCTGTTGGCTGATCGCGCAGGGCAATGCATACCCATTTTCAATAAAAAACATTTAAAAAAAATCCCGTGGAGATACTGGACATTGGATTAGAACTCAGGTCGCCAGCATCCCAAGACCAAGCACTTACCAGTTGAGCCACTGGAGGCTGTGCTTCTAAAAGTGGCTTTTGGGCGTATATATCTTTCTCCAGCATGCCCCTGTGAGCATTCCAGTTTGCATTGTGAAACATGTTCACTGAAGCCAAGGAGGATAGAACATCTGGCCCCCCGCTCCTTGAAATACCAGCTAACTGCAGTGGCCTAGAGGTTAAGTGCTTGCGTTACAGTGCTGGGGGCCTGGGTTTGAGTCCTGCTTTCGACACATAAATGGTGCAATCTCCTTGTACAGTTGCGGTATCCGTGCTCCTTCTAATAGGTTCAGTGGTTATGTAATGAGTTCCCTGGTAAAGGGAGGGTGGAAAAAAGCAGAGAGGTGGGACTGTGGAGGGGAGGAAATACAGGAGGAGGCGGGGCAGGCTAAAGAGGGAGTTAGGGCTGGATGAATGGGTCTCTGTGGAGAGGAAGAGGTGCTGGTTGAGTGGGGATAGGTCGAGAGGGGCAGGGGGATGTAGGATAAAGTGGGGCAGGGAATAAGTCGGCTCTGGGGATGGTGCCATGGGGGAAGAAGGCCCTGAGTTGTTGTGGACGGTGGGTTGTGTAAAAGAGGGTCCTATTGTGGGGAGGAGGGAAAAAGGGTGCCCAGTGGAGGGTGAAATGGACATTTTTGTTTCATCCAGCCCAACCTCCCCCTTTAGCCTGCCCCACCTCCTCTCCTCCACAGTCCTGCCTCTCTGCTTTCTTCCTTCCACCTTCACTTTACCAGGGCACCTATGCCATGCCCCTCTAGACCTACCCCCACTCACCTAGCCCCTCCTCCTCTCCACAGATACCCATTCATCCGGTCCTACCTCCCCCTTTAGGCTGCCCCACCTCTGCCTCCTTTACCCTGCACTTCCTCACTTCCACATTCCTGCCTCTCTGTGACCCTCCCTTTACCAGGGAACTCTTTTGATAACCACTGAACCTTTTAGAAGGAGTGGGGGTAAGGCAACTATACAAGGCGATTACCCAACTATTCCAATTATGTGCTGAAAGCAGGACACGGACCCAGGCCCTCAGTGCTGTAACACAAGCACTTAACCTCTAGGCCACTGCAGTTAGCTGGTATTTGCTGGAGCGGGGGGCCAGATGTTCTATCCTCGTTGGCTTCAGTGAGCATGTTTCACAATGGGAATGGGTATGCCCACAGGGGCATGCAGAAGAAAGATGTATAAGCCCAAAAGCTACTTTTAGAAGCACAGCCACTAGTGGCTCGAGTGGTAAGTGTTTGGTCTTGGAATGCTGGAGACCTGAGTTCTAATCCAATGTCCGGATCTCCTGTTCATATATATATTTTTTTTAATGTTTTTTTATTGAAAATTGGTATGCATTGCCCTGTGCGATCAGCCAACAGCTAATTCCCCTTCATTACATCATTCCTACTAACACTTGTGCCTTTGTTTTCTGCACTCTGGCCTTGGTAACACACCCATACAAAAGCTTGTCTCTCTGGCCTCAACTGACTGGAAAAAACGAGGGGAAAAAGTGTAATCTACTGGTCGTGTTTTGGAAGATAATTGCACTGGGACTCAAACAGGACACCTTCTCGAGGTGCTGTGAGGTGACCACAAGCCCCTGCATAGCAAGCAAACCGGTATGAGCATCTCCCCAGCAACTGAATGTGTCTCCTGCAGGCTACACATAGGAGGCTGCAGTAGGTACATTAACCCATTGGGCTGTCAATGCTCTTTTCTCTGAGATCAGGAAACTGAATTTCTATGTTGCCTTCATTTGGCACATTAGATCTATCTTTCACCCCAATTCAGAGGCTGTTTTGTTTCACGCAGAGATGATAATCATTGGGAGGTGTGAGCCACTAATAGCTAAGCAGATCAGTTAAAGCTTTGACTTTGTCATTGGGATATATTGATATGCGCAGGGCAGTTATCTGTCGACTGCTACTGTATACTTTCTTATTGCTGCTTGTTCATGATTATTAAATGTAAACACTCTGCTCTAAAAAGTGAAATATTTGAAAGACGCTTGCTGTAGCGAGCCTTTCCCACTCTTTGCCCTGGGGGCGCTTTGCAACTCAACAACCCAATCACCCCTTCAGCCCTTCTTACTCGTCTCACAGCACCTCCCAAAAGTGAGGAATGCATCTTTTGTTGGTAGATTTCCTTCATGAGGCTTGGCTTGGCCTGCATTCCTTTTCAAAGGGCCATATAAGAGAGCAAAAAAGGCATCATAGAGTGGCAAGTAGGTGGAAGGCGAGGGGTCAGGGAGGTTGGCAGTAAAAGACACAGGGCACAGGGCCTGGCAGAGAGTTAGAAGTTAGGGAACCCAACAATGAGCGTGGGACAAGGAAAGATGTCTCAGGCATGCAGCTCTCTGAGTCTTCCCCACTGTGCCTGCAGAAAGAGACGTCCTTTTCCTAGCTCTCTCCTGAAAGGATACATTTGCCTGGAGAGCCCAGAACTAATGTCACTTAGAGAGAGGGTAAACAGAGGGCAGCTGAGCAGGCACACCCCTTCATTTTAATATGCTCCACGGTGGCTTCTGGGAGGAAAAAGGCATCATTATTCCAGCAAGATCATCTTCACCTAGGCCACCGTCACTAAGGTTTACAAAGCAGGCTGTGACACTTTCTGGGGCCAGGTGGCCAGGTCGATGTGGAAGAGCACAGATGCTAACCCTAAGCTGTGTGGGTGGCTGCACCAGAGGGGCTGCATAGGACATAGGGCTGTGCCCGTAAGGGCTGTGGTCGCGTTTGGGAGCGTTAGGGACGCGTGGAGGACGCAGGGCGCAGACCTCTTCCCGTTTCCCTCCAGGTTTAGGCCCTGGTGTTCAGCTGTGGAGCCAGCCACTCCAAAATTGAGGAAGTTGAAGGCAGAAAGCAGCCCTCTCACCCCCAGGGCGAAGAATGGGACAGGCTCGCTACATCAAGAGTCTTTCAAATCTTTCACTTTTTAGAGCAGAGTGTTTACATTTAAAAATCATGAACAAGCAGCAATAACAAAGCATACAGTAGCAGGGGACAGAAGACTGCCCTGCGCATATGAATACACCCCAATGATAAAGTCAAAGATTTAACTGACCTGTTTAGCTATTAGTGGCTCACACTTGGCAATGATTATCATCTCCCTGTGAAACAAAACATCCTCTGAATTGGGTGAAAGATAGATCTAATGTGCCAAAGGAAGGCAACATGGAAATTCAGTTTCCTGCTCTTAGAGGAAGGAGGGTCGACAGCGCAATGGGTTAATGCACCTACTGCAGCCTCCTATGTGTAGCCTGCTGGCGACACAGTCAGTTGCTAGTGTGATGCTGATACAGGTTTGCTTGCTATGCAGGGGGCGGTGGTCACTTCACAGCACCTCGAGAAGGTGTCCTGTTTGAGTCCCAGTGCAATTAGTGTATCAATCATGACCCGTAGATTACACCTTTTCCCCTTGTTTTTTTTCCAGTCAGTTGGGGCCAGAAAGATAAGCTTTTGTAAGGGTGTTACCAAAGCCAGAGTGCACAAAACAAAGGCACAACTGTTAGTGGGAATGCATACATTGAAGGGGCATTTGCTGTTGGCTGATCGCGCAGGGCAATGCATACCCATTTTCAATAAAAAACATTTAAAAAAAATCCCGTGGAGATACTGGACATTGGATTAGAACTCAGGTCGCCAGCATCCCAAGACCAAGCACTTACCAGTTGAGCCACTGGAGGCTGTGCTTCTAAAAGTGGCTTTTGGGCGTATATATCTTTCTCCAGCATGCCCCTGTGAGCATTCCAGTTTGCATTGTGAAACATGTTCACTGAAGCCAAGGAGGATAGAACATCTGGCCCCCCGCTCCATGAAATACCAGCTAACTGCAGTGGCCTAGAGGTTACGTGCTTGCGTTACAGTGCTGGGGGCCTGGGTTTGAGTCCTGCTTTCGACACATAAATGGTGCAATCTCCTTGTACAGTTGCGGTATCCGTGCTCCTTCTAATAGGTTCATTGGTTATGTAATGAGTTCCCTGGTAAAGGGAGGGTGGAAAAAAGCAGAGAGGTGGCACTGTGGAGGGGAGGAAATACAGGAGGAGGCGGGGCAGGCTAAAGAGGGAGTTAGGGCTGGATGAATGGGTCTCTGTGGAGAGGAGGAGGTGCTGGTTGAGTGGGGATAGGTCGAGAGGGGCAGGGGGATGTAGGATAAAGTGGGGCAGGGAATGGAATAAGTCGGCTCTGGGGATGGTGCCATGGGGGAAGAAGGCCCTGAGTTGTTGTGGACGGTGGGTTGTGTAAAAGAGGGTCCTATTGTGGGGAGGAGGGAAAAAGGGTGCCCAGTGGAGGGTGAAATGGACATTTTTGTTTCATCCAGCCCTACCTCCCCCTTTAGCCTGCCCCACCTCCTCTCCTCCACAGTCCTGCCTCTCTGCTTTCTTCCTTCCACCTTCACTTTACCAGGGCACCTATGCCATGCCCCTCTAGACCTACCCCCACTCACCTAGCCCCTCCTCCTCTCCACAGATACCCATTCATCCGGTCCTACCTCCCCCTTTAGGCTGCCCCACCTCTGCCTCCTTTACCCTGCACTTCCTCACTTCCACATTCCTGCCTCTCTGTGACCCTCCCTTTACCAGGGAACTCTTTTGATAACCACTGAACCTTTTAGAAGGAGTGGGGGTAAGGCAACTATACAAGGCGATTACCCAACTATTCCAATTATGTGCTGAAAGCAGGACACGGACCCAGGCCCTCAGTGCTGTAACACAAGCACTTAACCTCTAGGCCACTGCAGTTAGCTGGTATTTGCTGGAGCGGGGGGCCAGATGTTCTATCCTCGTTGGCTTCAGTGAGCATGTTTCACAATGGGAATGGGTATGCCCACAGGGGCATGCAGAAGAAAGATGTATAAGCCCAAAAGCTACTTTTAGAAGCACAGCCACCAGTGGCTCGAGTGGTAAGTGTTTGGTCTTGGAATGCTGGAGACCTGAGTTCTAATCCAATGTCCGGATCTCCTGTTCATATATATATTTTTTTAAATGTTTTTTTATTGAAAATGGGTATGCATTGCCCTGTGCGATCAGCCAACAGCTAATTCCCCTTCATTACATCATTCCTACTAACACTTGTGCCTTTGTTTTCTGCACTCTGGCCTTGGTAACACACCCATACAAAAGCTTGTCTCTCTGGCCTCAACTGACTGGAAAAAACGAGGGGAAAAAGTGTAATCTACTGGTCGTGTTTTGGAAGATAATTGCACTGGGACTCAAACAGGACACCTTCTCGAGGTGCTGTGAGGTGACCACAAGCCCCTGCATAGCAAGCAAACCGGTATCAGCATCTCCCCAGCAACTGAATGTGTCTCCTGCAGGCTACACATAGGAGGCTGCAGTAGGTACATTAACCCATTGGGCTGTCAATGCTCTTTTCTCTGAGATCAGGAAACTGAATTTCTATGTTGCCTTCATTTGGCACATTAGATCTATCTTTCACCCCAATTCAGAGGCTGTTTTGTTTCACGCAGAGATGATAATCATTGGGAGGTGTGAGCCACTAGTAGCTAAGCAGATCAGTTAAAGCTTTGACTTTGTCATTGGGATATATTGATATGCGCAGGGCAGTTATCTGTCGACTGCTACTGTATACTTTCTTATTGCTGCTTGTTCATGATTATTAAATGTAAACACTCTGCTCTAAAAAGTGAAATATTTGAAAGACGCTTGCTGTAGCGAGCCTTTCCCACTCTTTGCCCTGGGGGCGCTTTGCAACTCAACAACCCAATCACCCCTTCAGCCCTTCTTACTCGTCTCACAGCACCTCCCAAAAGTGAGGAATGCATCTTTTGTTGGTAGATTTCCTTCATGAGGCTTGGCTTGGCCTGCATTCCTTTTCAAAGGGCCATATAAGAGAGCAAAAAAGGCATCATAGAGTGGCAAGTAGGTGGAAGGCGAGGGGTCAGGGAGGTTGGCAGTAAAAGACACAGGGCACAGGGCCTGGCAGAGAGTTAGAAGTTAGGGAACCCAACAATGAGCGTGGGACAAGGAAAGATGTCTCAGGCATGCAGCTCTCTGAGTCTTCCCCACTGTGCCTGCAGAAAGAGACGTCCTATTCCTAGCTCTCTCCTGAAAGGATACATTTGCCTGGAGAGCCCAGAACTAATGTCACTTAGAGAGAGGGTAAACAGAGGGCAGCTGAGCAGGCACACCCCTTCATTTTAATATGCTCCACGGTGGCTTCTGGGAGGAAAAAGGCATCATTATTCCAGCAAGATCATCTTCACCTAGGCCACCGTCACTAAGGTTTACAAAGCAGGCTGTGACACTTTCTGGGGCCAGGTGGCCAGGTCGATGTGGAAGAGCACAGATGCTAACCCTAAGCTGTGTGGGTGGCTGCACCAGAGGGGCTGCATAGGACATAGGGCTGTGCCCGTAAGGGCTGTGGTCGCGTTTGGGAGCGTTAGGGACGCGTGGAGGACGCAGGGCGCAGACCTCTGCCCGTTTCCCTCCAGGTTTAGGCCCTGGTGTTCAGCTGTGGAGCCAGCCACTCCAAAATTGAGGAAGTTGAAGGCAGAAAGCAGCCCTCTCACCCCCAGGGCGAAGAATGGGACAGGCTCGCTACATCAAGAGTCTTTCAAATCTTTCACTTTTTAGAGCAGAGTGTTTACATTTAAAAATCATGAACAAGCAGCAATAACAAAGCATACAGTAGCAGGGGACAGAAGACTGCCCTGCGCATATGAATACACCCCAATTATAAAGTCAAAGATTTAACTGACCTGTTTAGCTATTAGTGGCTCATACTTGGCAATGATTATCATCTCCCTGTGAAACAAAACATCCTCTGAATTGGGGTGAAAGATAGATCTAATGTGCCAAAGGAAGGCAACATGGAAATTCAGTTTCCTGCTCTTAGAGGAAGGAGGGTCGACAGCGCAATGGGTTAATGCACCTACTGCAGCCTCCTATGTGTAGCCTGCTGGCGACACAGTCAGTTGCTAGTGTGATGCTGATACAGGTTTGCTTGCTATGCAGGGGGCGGTGGTCACTTCACAGCACCTCGAGAAGGTGTCCTGTTTGAGTCCCAGTGCAATTAGTGTATCAATCATGACCCGTAGATTACACCTTTTACCCTTGTTTTTTTTCCAGTCAGTTGGGGCCAGAAAGATAAGCTTTTGTATGGGTGTTACCAAAGCCAGAGTGCACAAAACAAAGGCACAACTGTTAGTGGGAATGCATACATTGAAGGGGCATTTGCTGTTGGCTGATCGCGCAGGGCAATGCATACCCATTTTCAATAAAAAAACATATAAAAAAAATCCCGTGGAGATACTGGACATTGGATTAGAACTCAGGTCGCCAGCATCCCAAGACCAAGCACTTACCAGTTGAGCCACTGGAGGCTGTGCTTCTAAAAGTGGCTTTTGGGCGTATATATCTTTCTCCAGCATGCCCCTGTGAGCATTCCAGTTTGCATTGTGAAACATGTTCACTGAAGCCAAGGAGGATAGAACATCTGGCCCCCCGCTCCATGAAATACCAGCTAACTGCAGTGGCCTAGAGGTTAAGTGCTTGCGTTACAGTGCTGGGGGCCTGGGTTTGAGTCCTGCTTTCGACACATAAATGGTGCAATCTCCTTGTACAGTTGCGGTATCCGTGCTCCTTCTAATAGGTTCAGTGGTTATGTAATGAGTTCCCTGGTAAAGGGAGGGTGGAAAAAAGCAGAGAGGTGGGACTGTGGAGGGGAGGAAATACAGGAGGAGGCGGGGCAGGCTAAAGAGGGAGTTAGGGCTGGATGAATGGGTCTCTGTGGAGAGGAGGAGGTGCTGGTTGAGTGGGGATAGGTCGAGAGGGGCAGGGGGATGTAGGATAAAGTGGGGCAGGGAATAAGTCGGCTCTGGGGATGGTGCCATGGGGGAAGAAGGCCCTGAGTTGTTGTGGAAGGTGGGTTGTGTAAAAGAGGGTCCTATTGTGGGGAGGAGGGAAAAAGGGTGCCCAGTGGAGGGTGAAATGGACATTTTTGTTTCATCCAGCCCTACCTCCCCCTTTAGCCTGCCCCACCTCCTCTCCTCCACAGTCCTGCCTCTCTGCTTTCTTCCTTCCACCTTCACTTTACCAGGGCACCTATGCCATGCCCCTCTAGACCTACCCCCACTCACCTAGCCCCTCCTCCTCTCCACAGATACCCATTCATCCGGTCCTACCTCCCCCTTTAGGCTGCCCCACCTCTGCCTCCTTTACCCTGCACTTCCTCACTTCCACATTCCTGCCTCTCTGTGACCCTCCCTTTACCAGGGAACTCTTTTGATAACCACTGAACCTTTTAGAAGGAGTGGGGGTAAGGCAACTATACAAGGCGATTACCCAACTATTCCAATTATGTGCTGAAAGCAGGACACGGACCCAGGCCCTCAGTGCTGTAACACAAGCACTTAACCTCTAGGCCACTGCAGTTAGCTGGTATTTGCTGGAGCGGGGGCCAGATGTTCTATCCTCGTTGGCTTCAGTGAGCATGTTTCACAATGGGAATGGGTATGCCCACAGGGGCATGCAGAAGAAAGATGTATAAGCCCAAAAGCTACTTTTAGAAGCACAGCCACCAGTGGCTCGAGTGGTAAGTGTTTGGTCTTGGAATGCTGGAGACCTGAGTTCTAATCCAATGTCCGGATCTCCTGTTCATATATATATTTTTTTAAATGTTTTTTTATTGAAAATGGGTATGCATTGCCCTGTGCGATCAGCCAACAGCTAATTCCCCTTCATTACATCATTCCTACTAACACTTGTGCCTTTGTTTTCTGCACTCTGGCCTTGGTAACACACCCATACAAAAGCTTGTCTCTCTGGCCTCAACTGACTGGAAAAAACGAGGGGAAAAAGTGTAATCTACTGGTCGTGTTTTGGAAGATAATTGCACTGGGACTCAAACAGGACACCTTCTCGAGGTGCTGTGAGGTGACCACAAGCCCCTGCATAGCAAGCAAACCGGTATCAGCATCTCCCCAGCAACTGAATGTGTCTCCTGCAGGCTACACATAGGAGGCTGCAGTAGGTACATTAACCCATTGGGCTGTCAATGCTCTTTTCTCTGAGATCAGGAAACTGAATTTCTATGTTGCCTTCATTTGGCACATTAGATCTATCTTTCACCCCAATTCAGAGGCTGTTTTGTTTCACGCAGAGATGATAATCATTGGGAGGTGTGAGCCACTAATAGCTAAGCAGATCAGTTAAAGCTTTGACTTTGTCATTGGGATATATTGATATGCGCAGGGCAGTCATCTGTCGACTGCTACTGTATACTTTCTTATTGCTGCTTGTTCATGATTATTAAATGTAAACACTCTGCTCTAAAAAGTGAAATATTTGAAAGACGCTTGCTGTAGCGAGCCTTTCCCACTCTTTGCCCTGGGGGCGCTTTGCAACTCAACAACCCAATCACCCCTTCAGCCCTTCTTACTCGTCTCACAGCACCTCCCAAAAGTGAGGAATGCATCTTTTGTTGGTAGATTTCCTTCATGAGGCTTGGCTTGGCCTGCATTCCTTTTCAAAGGGCCATATAAGAGAGCAAAAAAGGCATCATAGAGTGGCAAGTAGGTGGAAGGCGAGGGGTCAGGGAGGTTGGCAGTAAAAGACACAGGGCACAGGGCCTGGCAGAGAGTTAGAAGTTAGGGAACCCAACAATGAGCGTGGGACAAGGAAAGATGTCTCAGGCATGCAGCTCTCTGAGTCTTCCCCACTGTGCCTGCAGAAAGAGGCGTCCTATTCCTAGCTCTCTCCTGAAAGGATACATTTGCCTGGAGAGCCCAGAACTAATGTCACTTAGAGAGAGGGTAAACAGAGGGCAGCTGAGCAGGCACACCCCTTCATTTTAATATGCTCCACGGTGGCTTCTGGGAGGAAAAAGGCATCATTATTCCAGCAAGATCATCTTCACCTAGGCCACCGTCACTAAGGTTTACAAAGCAGGATGTGACACTTTCTGGGGCCAGGTGGCCAGGTCGATGTGGAAGAGCACAGATGCTAACCCTAAGCTGTGTGGGTGGCTGCACCAGAGGGGCTGCATAGGACATAGGGCTGTGCCCGTAAGGGCTGTGGTCGCGTTTGGGAGCGTTAGGGACGCGTGGAGGACGCAGGGCGCAGACCTCTTCCCGTTTCCCTCCAGGTTTAGGCCCTGGTGTTCAGCTGTGGAGCCAGCCACTCCAAAATTGAGGAAGTTGAAGGCAGAAAGCAGCCCTCTCACCCCCAGGGCGAAGAATGGGACAGGCTCGCTACATCAAGAGTCTTTCAAATCTTTCACTTTTTAGAGCAGAGTGTTTACATTTAAAAATCATGAACAAGCAGCAATAACAAAGCATACAGTAGCAGGGGACAGAAGACTGCCCTGCGCATATGAATACACCCCAATGATAAAGTCAAAGATTTAACTGACCTGTTTAGCTATTAGTGGCTCACACTTGGCAATGATTATCATCTCCCTGTGAAACAAAACATCCTCTGAATTGGGGTGAAAGATAGATCTAATGTGCCAAAGGAAGGCAACATGGAAATTCAGTTTCCTGCTCTTAGAGGAAGGAGGGTCGACAGCGCAATGGGTTAATGCACCTACTGCAGCCTCCTATGTGTAGCCTGCTGGCGACACAGTCAGTTGCTAGTGTGATGCTGATACAGGTTTGCTTGCTATGCAGGGGGCGGTGGTCACTTCACAGCACCTCGAGAAGGTGTCCTGTTTGAGTCCCAGTGCAATTAGTGTATCAATCATGACCCGTAGATTACACCTTTTCCCCTTGTTTTTTTTCCAGTCAGTTGGGGCCAGAAAGATAAGCTTTTGTAAGGGTGTTACCAAAGCCAGAGTGCACAAAACAAAGGCACAACTGTTAGTGGGAATGCATACATTGAAGGGGCATTTGCTGTTGGCTGATCGCGCAGGGCAATGCATACCCATTTTCAATAAAAAACATTTAAAAAAAATCCCGTGGAGATACTGGACATTGGATTAGAACTCAGGTCGCCAGCATCCCAAGACCAAGCACTTACCAGTTGAGCCACTGGAGGCTGTGCTTCTAAAAGTGGCTTTTGGGCGTATATATCTTTCTCCAGCATGCCCCTGTGAGCATTCCAGTTTGCATTGTGAAACATGTTCACTGAAGCCAAGGAGGATAGAACATCTGGCCCCCCGCTCCATGAAATACCAGCTAACTGCAGTGGCCTAGAGGTTAAGTGCTTGCGTTACAGTGCTGGGGGCCTGGGTTTGAGTCCTGCTTTCGACACATAAATGGTGCAATCTCCTTGTACAGTTGCGGTATCCGTGCTCCTTCTAATAGGTTCATTGGTTATGTAATGAGTTCCCTGGTAAAGGGAGGGTGGAAAAAAGCAGAGAGGTGGCACTGTGGAGGGGAGGAAATACAGGAGGAGGCGGGGCAGGCTAAAGAGGGAGTTAGGGCTGGATGAATGGGTCTCTGTGGAGAGGAGGAGGTGCTGGTTGAGTGGGGATAGGTCGAGAGGGGCAGGGGGATGTAGGATAAAGTGGGGCAGGGAATAAGTCGGCTCTGGGGATGGTGCCATGGGGGAAGAAGGCCCTGAGTTGTTGTGGACGGTGGGTTGTGTAAAAGAGGGTCCTATTGTGGGGAGGAGGGAAAAAGGGTGCCCAGTGGAGGGTGAAATGGACATTTTTGTTTCATCCAGCCCTACCTCCCCCTTTAGCCTGCCCCACCTCCTCTCCTCCACAGTCCTGCCTCTCTGCTTTCTTCCTTCCACCTTCACTTTACCAGGGCACCTATGCCATGCCCCTCTAGACCTACCCCCACTCACCTAGCCCCTCCTCCTCTCCACAGATACCCATTCATCCGGTCCTACCTCCCCCTTTAGGCTGCCCCACCTCTGCCTCCTTTACCCTGCACTTCCTCACTTCCACATTCCTGCCTCTCTGTGACCCTCCCTTTACCAGGGAACTCTTTTGATAACCACTGAACCTTTTAGAAGGAGTGGGGGTAAGGCAACTATACAAGGCGATTACCCAACTATTCCAATTATGTGCTGAAAGCAGGACACGGACCCAGGCCCTCAGTGCTGTAACACAAGCACTTAACCTCTAGGCCACTGCAGTTAGCTGGTATTTGCTGGAGCGGGGGGCCAGATGTTCTATCCTCGTTGGCTTCAGTGAGCATGTTTCACAATGGGAATGGGTATGCCCACAGGGGCATGCAGAAGAAAGATGTATAAGCCCAAAAGCTACTTTTAGAAGCACAGCCACCAGTGGCTCGAGTGGTAAGTGTTTGGTCTTGGAATGCTGGAGACCTGAGTTCTAATCCAATGTCCGGATCTCCTGTTCATATATATATTTTTTTAAATGTTTTTTTATTGAAAATGGGTATGCATTGCCCTGTGCGATCAGCCAACAGCTAATTCCCCTTCATTACATCATTCCTACTAACACTTGTGCCTTTGTTTTCTGCACTCTGGCCTTGGTAACACACCCATACAAAAGCTTGTCTCTCTGGCCTCAACTGACTGGAAAAAACGAGGGGAAAAAGTGTAATCTACTGGTCGTGTTTTGGAAGATAATTGCACTGGGACTCAAACAGGACACCTTCTCGAGGTGCTGTGAGGTGACCACAAGCCCCTGCATAGCAAGCAAACCGGTATCAGCATCTCCCCAGCAACTGAATGTGTCTCCTGCAGGCTACACATAGGAGGCTGCAGTAGGTACATTAACCCATTGGGCTGTCAATGCTCTTTTCTCTGAGATCAGGAAACTGAATTTCTATGTTGCCTTCATTTGGCACATTAGATCTATCTTTCACCCCAATTCAGAGGCTGTTTTGTTTCACGCAGAGATGATAATCATTGGGAGGTGTGAGCCACTAGTAGCTAAGCAGATCAGTTAAAGCTTTGACTTTGTCATTGGGATATATTGATATGCACAGGGCAGTTATCTGTCGACTGCTACTGTATACTTTCTTATTGCTGCTTGTTCATGATTATTAAATGTAAACACTCTGCTCTAAAAAGTGAAATATTTGAAAGACGCTTGCTGTAGCGAGCCTTTCCCACTCTTTGCCCTGGGGGCGCTTTGCAACTCAACAACCCAATCACCCCTTCAGCCCTTCTTACTCGTCTCACAGCACCTCCCAAAAGTGAGGAATGCATCTTTTGTTGGTAGATTTCCTTCATGAGGCTTGGCTTGGCCTGCATTCCTTTTCAAAGGGCCATATAAGAGAGCAAAAAAGGCATCATAGAGTGGCAAGTAGGTGGAAGGCGAGGGGTCAGGGAGGTTGGCAGTAAAAGACACAGGGCACAGGGCCTGGCAGAGAGTTAGAAGTTAGGGAACCCAACAATGAGCGTGGGACAAGGAAAGATGTCTCAGGCATGCAGCTCTCTGAGTCTTCCCCACTGTGCCTGCAGAAAGAGACGTCCTATTCCTAGCTCTCTCCTGAAAGGATACATTTGCCTGGAGAGCCCAGAACTAATGTCACTTAGAGAGAGGGTAAACAGAGGGCAGCTGAGCAGGCACACCCCTTCATTTTAATATGCTCCACGGTGGCTTCTGGGAGGAAAAAGGCATCATTATTCCAGCAAGATCATCTTCACCTAGGCCACCGTCACTAAGGTTTACAAAGCAGGCTGTGACACTTTCTGGGGCCAGGTGGCCAGGTCGATGTGGAAGAGCACAGATGCTAACCCTAAGCTGTGTGGGTGGCTGCACCAGAGGGGCTGCATAGGACATAGGGCTGTGCCCGTAAGGGCTGTGGTCGCGTTTGGGAGCGTTAGGGACGCGTGGAGGACGCAGGGCGCAGACCTCTGCCCGTTTCCCTCCAGGTTTAGGCCCTGGTGTTCAGCTGTGGAGCCAGCCACTCCAAAATTGAGGAAGTTGAAGGCAGAAAGCAGCCCTCTCACCCCCAGGGCGAAGAATGGGACAGGCTCGCTACATCAAGAGTCTTTCAAATCTTTCACTTTTTAGAGCAGAGTGTTTACATTTAAAAATCATGAACAAGCAGCAATAACAAAGCATACAGTAGCAGGGGACAGAAGACTGCCCTGCGCATATGAATACACCCCAATGATAAAGTCAAAGATTTAACTGACCTGTTTAGCTATTAGTGGCTCACACTTGGCAATGATTATCATCTCCCTGTGAAACAAAACATCCTCTGAATTGGGGTGAAAGATAGATCTAATGTGCCAAAGGAAGGCAACATGGAAATTCAGTTTCCTGCTCTTAGAGGAAGGAGGGTCGACAGCGCAATGGGTTAATGCACCTACTGCAGCCTCCTATGTGTAGCCTGCTGGCGACACAGTCAGTTGCTAGTGTGATGCTGATACAGGTTTGCTTGCTATGCAGGGGGCGGTGGTCACTTCACAGCACCTCGAGAAGGTGTCCTGTTTGAGTCCCAGTGCAATTAGTGTATCAATCATGACCCGTAGATTACACCTTTTCCCCTTGTTTTTTTTCCAGTCAGTTGGGGCCAGAAAGATAAGCTTTTGTAAGGGTGTTACCAAAGCCAGAGTGCACAAAACAAAGGCACAACTGTTAGTGGGAATGCATACATTGAAGGGGCATTTGCTGTTGGCTGATCGTGCAGGGCAATGCATACCCATTTTCAATAAAAAACATTTAAAAAAAATCCCGTGGAGATACTGGACATTGGATTAGAACTCAGGTCGCCAGCATCCCAAGACCAAGCACTTACCAGTTGAGCCACTGGAGGCTGTGCTTCTAAAAGTGGCTTTTGGGCGTATATATCTTTCTCCAGCATGCCCCTGTGAGCATTCCAGTTTGCATTGTGAAACATGTTCACTGAAGCCAAGGAGGATAGAACATCTGGCCCCCCGCTCCTTGAAATACCAGCTAACTGCAGTGGCCTAGAGGTTAAGTGCTTGCGTTACAGTGCTGGGGGCCTGGGTTTGAGTCCTGCTTTCGACACATAAATGGTGCAATCTCCTTGTACAGTTGCTGTATCCGTGCTCCTTCTAATAGGTTCAGTGGTTATGTAATGAGTTCCCTGGTAAAGGGAGGGTGGAAAAAAGCAGAGAGGTGGGACTGTGGAGGGGAGGAAATACAGGAGGAGGCGGGGCAGGCTAAAGAGGGAGTTAGGGCTGGATGAATGGGTCTCTGTGGAGAGGAGGAGGTGCTGGTTGAGTGGGGATAGGTCGAGAGGGGCAGGGGGATGTAGGATAAAGTGGGGCAGGGAATAAGTCGGCTCTGGGGATGGTGCCAGGGGGGAAGAAGGCCCTGAGTTGTTGTGGACGGTGGGTTGTGTAAAAGAGGGTCCTATTGTGGGGAGGAGGGAAAAAGGGTGCCCAGTGGAGGGTGAAATGGACATTTTTGTTTCATCCAGCCCTACCTCCCCCTTTAGCCTGCCCCACCTCCTCTCCTCCACAGTCCTGCCTCTCTGCTTTCTTCCTTCCACCTTCACTTTACCAGGGCACCTATGCCATGCCCCTCTAGACCTACCCCCACTCACCTAGCCCCTCCTCCTCTCCACAGATACCCATTCATCCGGTCCTACCTCCCCCTTTAGGCTGCCCCACCTCTGCCTCCTTTACCCTGCACTTCCTCACTTCCACATTCCTGCCTCTCTGTGACCCTCCCTTTACCAGGGAACTCTTTTGATAACCACTGAACCTTTTAGAAGGAGTGGGGGTAAGGCAACTATACAAGGCGATTACCCAACTATTCCAATTATGTGCTGAAAGCAGGACACGGACCCAGGCCCTCAGTGCTGTAACACAAGCACTTAACCTCTAGGCCACTGCAGTTAGCTGGTATTTGCTGGAGCGGGGGGCCAGATGTTCTATCCTCGTTGGCTTCAGTGAGCATGTTTCACAATGGGAATGGGTATGCCCACAGGGGCATGCAGAAGAAAGATGTATAAGCCCAAAAGCTACTTTTAGAAGCACAGCCACCAGTGGCTCGAGTGGTAAGTGTTTGGTCTTGGAATGCTGGAGACCTGAGTTCTAATCCAATGTCCGGATCGCCTGTTCATATATATATTTTTTAAATGTTTTTTTATTGAAAATGGGTATGCATTGCCCTGTGCGATCAGCCAACAGCTAATTCCCCTTCATTACATCATTCCTACTAACACTTGTGCCTTTGTTTTCTGCACTCTGGCCTTGGTAACACACCCATACAAAAGCTTGTCTCTCTGGCCTCAACTGACTGGAAAAAACGAGGGGAAAAAGTGTAATCTACTGGTCGTGTTTTGGAAGATAATTGCACTGGGACTCAAACAGGACACCTTCTCGAGGTGCTGTGAGGTGACCACAAGCCCCTGCATAGCAAGCAAACCGGTATCAGCATCTCCCCAGCAACTGAATGTGTCTCCTGCAGGCTACACATAGGAGGCTGCAGTAGGTACATTAACCCATTGGGCTGTCAATGCTCTTTTCTCTGAGATCAGGAAACTGAATTTCTATGTTGCCTTCATTTGGCACATTAGATCTATCTTTCACCCCAATTCAGAGGCTGTTTTGTTTCACGCAGAGATGATAATCATTGGGAGGTGTGAGCCACTAATAGCTAAGCAGATCAGTTAAAGCTTTGACTTTGTCATTGGGATATATTGATATGCGCAGGGCAGTCATCTGTCGACTGCTACTGTATACTTTCTTATTGCTGCTTGTTCATGATTATTAAATGTAAACACTCTGCTCTAAAAAGTGAAATATTTGAAAGACGCTTGCTGTAGCGAGCCTTTCCCACTCTTTGCCCTGGGGGCGCTTTGCAACTCAACAACCCAATCACCCCTTCAGCCCTTCTTACTCGTCTCACAGCACCTCCCAAAAGTGAGGAATGCATCTTTTGTTGGTAGATTTCCTTCATGAGGCTTGGCTTGGCCTGCATTCCTTTTCAAAGGGCCATATAAGAGAGCAAAAAAGGCATCATAGAGTGGCAAGTAGGTGGAAGGCGAGGGGTCAGGGAGGTTGGCAGTAAAAGACACAGGGCACAGGGCCTGGCAGAGAGTTAGAAGTTAGGGAACCCAACAATGAGCGTGGGACAAGGAAAGATGTCTCAGGCATGCAGCTCTCTGAGTCTTCCCCACTGTGCCTGCAGAAAGAGACGTCCTATTCCTAGCTCTCTCCTGAAAGGATACATTTGCCTGGAGAGCCCAGAACTAATGTCACTTAGAGAGAGGGTAAACAGAGGGCAGCTGAGCAGGCACACCCCTTCATTTTAATATGCTCCACGGTGGCTTCTGGGAGGAAAAAGGCATCATTATTCCAGCAAGATCATCTTCACCTAGGCCACCGTCACTAAGGTTTACAAAGCAGGCTGTGACACTTTCTGGGGCCAGGTGGCCAGGTCGATGTGGAAGAGCACAGATGCTAACCCTAAGCTGTGTGGGTGGCTGCACCAGAGGGGCTGCATAGGACATAGGGCTGTGCCCGTAAGGGCTGTGGTCGCGTTTGGGAGCGTTAGGGACGCGTGGAGGACGCAGGGCGCAGACCACTGCCCGTTTCCCTCCAGGTTTAGGCCCTGGTGTTCAGATGTGGAGCCAGCCACTCCAAAATTGAGGAAGTTGAAGGCAGAAAGCAGCCCTCTCACCCCCAGGGCGAAGAATGGGACAGGCTCGCTACATCAAGAGTCTTTCAAATCTTTCACTTTTTAGAGCAGAGTGTTTACATTTAAAAATCATGAACAAGCAGCAATAACAAAGCATACAGTAGCAGGGGACAGAAGACTGCCCTGCGCATATGAATACACCCCAATGATAAAGTCAAAGATTTAACTGACCTGTTTAGCTATTAGTGGCTCACACTTGGCAATGATTATCATCTCCCTGTGAAACAAAACATCCTCTGAATTGGGGTGAAAGATAGATCTAATGTGCCAAAGGAAGGCAACATGGAAATTCAGTTTCCTGCTCTTAGAGGAAGGAGGGTCGACAGCGCAATGGGTTAATGCACCTACTGCAGCCTCCTATGTGTAGCCTGCTGGCGACACAGTCAGTTGCTAGTGTGATGCTGATACAGGTTTGCTTGCTATGCAGGGGGCGGTGGTCACTTCACAGCACCTCGAGAAGGTGTCCTGTTTGAGTCCCAGTGCAATTAGTGTATCAATCATGACCCGTAGATTACACCTTTTCCCCTTGTTTTTTTTCCAGTCAGTTGGGGCCAGAAAGATAAGCTTTTGTAAGGGTGTTACCAAAGCCAGAGTGCACAAAACAAAGGCACAACTGTTAGTGGGAATGCATACATTGAAGGGGCATTTGCTGTTGGCTGATCGTGCAGGGCAATGCATATCCATTTTCAATAAAAAACATTTAAAAAAAATCCTGTGGAGATACTGGACATTGGATTAGAACTCAGGTCGCCAGCATCCCAAGACCAAGCACTTACCAGTTGAGCCACTGGAGGCTGTGCTTCTAAAAGTGGCTTTTGGGCGTATATATCTTTCTCCAGCATGCCCCTGTGAGCATTCCAGTTTGCATTGTGAAACATGTTCACTGAAGCCAAGGAGGATAGAACATCTGGCCCCCCGCTCCTTGAAATACCAGCTAACTGCAGTGGCCTAGAGGTTAAGTGCTTGCGTTACAGTGCTGGGGGCCTGGGTTTGAGTCCTGCTTTCGACACATAAATGGTGCAATCTCCTTGTACAGTTGCGGTATCCGTGCTCCTTCTAATAGGTTCAGTGGTTATGTAATGAGTTCCCTGGTAAAGGGAGGGTGGAAAAAAGCAGAGAGGTGGGACTGTGGAGGGGAGGAAATACAGGAGGAGGCGGGGCAGGCTGAAGAGGGAGTTAGGGCTGGATGAATGGGTCTCTGTGGAGAGGAGGAGGTGCTGGTTGAGTGGGGATAGGTCGAGAGGGGCAGGGGGATGTAGGATAAAGTGGGGCAGGGAATAAGTCGGCTCTGGGGATGGTGCCATGGGGGAAGAAGGCCCTGAGTTGTTGTGGACGGTGGGTTGTGTAAAAGAGGGTCCTATTGTGGGGAGGAGGGAAAAAGGGTGCCCAGTGGAGGGTGAAATGGACATTTTTGTTTCATCCAGCCCTACCTCCCCCTTTAGCCTGCCCCACCTCCTCTCCTCCACAGTCCTGCCTCTCTGCTTTCTTCCTTCCACCTTCACTTTACCAGGGCACCTATGCCATGCCCCTCTAGACCTACCCCCACTCACCTAGCCCCTCCTCCTCTCCACAGATACCCATTCATCCGGTCCTACCTCCCCCTTTAGGCTGCCCCACCTCTGCCTCCTTTACCCTGCACTTCCTCACTTCCACATTCCTGCCTCTCTGTGACCCTCCCTTTACCAGGGAACTCTTTTGATAACCACTGAACCTTTTAGAAGGAGTGGGGGTAAGGCAACTATACAAGGCGATTACCCAACTATTCCAATTATGTGCTGAAAGCAGGACACGGACCCAGGCCCTCAGTGCTGTAACACAAGCACTTAACCTCTAGGCCACTGCAGTTAGCTGGTATTTGCTGGAGCGGGGGGCCAGATGTTCTATCCTCGTTGGCTTCAGTGAGCATGTTTCACAATGGGAATGGGTATGCCCACAGGGGCATGCAGAAGAAAGATGTATAAGCCCAAAAGCTACTTTTAGATGCACAGCCACCAGTGGCTCGAGTGGTAAGTGTTTGGTCTTGGAATGCTGGAGACCTGAGTTCTAATCCAATGTCCGGATTTCCTGTTCATATATATATTTTTTTAAATGTTTTTTTATTGAAAATGGGTATGCATTGCCCTGTGCGATCAGCCAACAGCTAATTCCCCTTCATTACATCCTTCCTACTAACACTTGTGCCTTTGTTTTCTGCACTCAGGCCTTGGTAACACACCCATACAAAAGCTTGTCTCTCTGGCCTCAACTGACTGGAAAAAACGAGGGGAAAAAGTGTAATCTACTGGTCGTGTTTTGGAAGATAATTGCACTGGGACTCAAACAGGACACCTTCTCGAGGTGCTGTGAGGTGACCACAAGCCCCTGCATAGCAAGCAAACCGGTATCAGCATCTCCCCAGCAACTGAATGTGTCTCCTGCAGGCTACACATAGGAGGCTGCAGTAGGTACATTAACCCATTGGGCTGTCAATGCTCTTTTCTCTGAGATCAGGAAACTGAATTTCTATGTTGCCTTCATTTGGCACATTAGATCTATCTTTCACCCCAATTCAGAGGCTGTTTTGTTTCACGCAGAGATGATAATCATTGGGAGGTGTGAGGCACTAATAGCTAAGCAGATCAGTTAAAGCTTTGACTTTGTCATTGGGATATATTGATATGCGCAGGGCAGTCATCTGTCGACTGCTACTGTATACTTTCTTATTGCTGCTTGTTCATGATTATTAAATGTAAACACTCTGCTCTAAAAAGTGAAATATTTGAAAGACGCTTGCTGTAGCGAGCCTTTCCCACTCTTTGCCCTGGGGGCGCTTTGCAACTCAACAACCCAATCACCCCTTCAGCCCTTCTTACTCGTCTCACAGCACCTCCCAAAAGTGAGGAATGCATCTTTTGTTGGTAGATTTCCTTCATGAGGCTTGGCTTGGCCTGCATTCCTTTTCAAAGGGCCATATAAGAGAGCAAAAAAGGCATCATAGAGTGGCAAGTAGGTGGAAGGCGAGGGGTCAGGGAGGTTGGCAGTAAAAGACACAGGGCACAGGGCCTGGCAGAGAGTTAGAAGTTAGGGAACCCAACAATGAGCGTGGGACAAGGAAAGATGTCTCAGGCATGCAGCTCTCTGAGTCTTCCCCACTGTGCCTGCAGAAAGAGGCGTCCTATTCCTAGCTCTCTCCTGAAAGGATACATTTGCCTGGAGAGCCCAGAACTAATGTCACTTAGAGAGAGGGTAAACAGAGGGCAGCTGAGCAGGCACACCCCTTCATTTTAATATGCTCCACGGTGGCTTCTGGGAGGAAAAAGGCATCATTATTCCAGCAAGATCATCTTCACCTAGGCCACCGTCACTAAGGTTTACAAAGCAGGCAGTGACACTTTCTGGGGCCAGGTGGCCAGGTCGATGTGGAAGAGCACAGATGCTAACCCTAAGCTGTGTGGGTGGCTGCACCAGAGGGGCTGCATAGGACATAGGGCTGTGCCCGTAAGGGCTGTGGTCGCGTTTGGGAGCGTTAGGGACGCGTGGAGGACGCAGGGCGCAGACCTCTTCCCGTTTCCCTCCAGGTTTAGGCCCTGGTGTTCAGCTGTGGAGCCAGCCACTCCAAAATTGAGGAAGTTGAAGGCAGAAAGCAGCCCTCTCACCCCCAGGGCGAAGAATGGGACAGGCTCGCTACATCAAGAGTCTTTCAAATCTTTCACTTTTTAGAGCAGAGTGTTTACATTTAAAAATCATGAACAAGCAGCAATAACAAAGCATACAGTAGCAGGGGACAGAAGACTGCCCTGCGCATATGAATACACCCCAATGATAAAGTCAAAGATTTAACTGACCTGTTTAGCTATTAGTGGCTCACACTTGGCAATGATTATCATCTCCCTGTGAAACAAAACATCCTCTGAATTGGGGTGAAAGATAGATCTAATGTGCCAAAGGAAGGCAACATGGAAATTCAGTTTCCTGCTCTTAGAGGAAGGAGGGTCGACAGCGCAATGGGTTAATGCACCTACTGCAGCCTCCTATGTGTAGCCTGCTGGCGACACAGTCAGTTGCTAGTGTGATGCTGATACAGGTTTGCTTGCTATGCAGGGGGCGGTGGTCACTTCACAGCACCTCGAGAAGGTGTCCTGTTTGAGTCCCAGTGCAATTAGTGTATCAATCATGACCCGTAGATTACACCTTTTCCCCTTGTTTTTTTTCCAGTCAGTTGGGGCCAGAAAGATAAGCTTTTGTAAGGGTGTTACCAAAGCCAGAGTGCACAAAACAAAGGCACAACTGTTAGTGGGAATGCATACATTGAAGGGGCATTTGCTGTTGGCTGATCGCGCAGGGCAATGCATACCCATTTTCAATAAAAAACATCCCGTGGAGATACTGGACATTGGATTAGAACTCAGGTCGCCAGCATCCCAAGACCAAGCACTTACCAGTTGAGCCACTGGAGGCTGTGCTTCTAAAAGTGGCTTTTGGGCGTATATATCTTTCTCCAGCATGCCCCTGTGAGCATTCCAGTTTGCATTGTGAAACATGTTCACTGAAGCCAAGGAGGATAGAACATCTGGCCCCCCGCTCCTTGAAATACCAGCTAACTGCAGTGGCCTAGAGGTTAAGTGCTTGCGTTACAGTGCTGGGGGCCTGGGTTTGAGTCCTGCTTTCGACACATAAATAGTGCAATCTCCTTGTACAGTTGCGGTATCCGTGCTCCTTCTAATAGGTTCAGTGGTTATGTAATGAGTTCCCTGGTAAAGGGAGGGTGGAAAAAAGCAGAGAGGTGGGACTGTGGAGGGGAGGAAATACAGGAGGAGGCGGGGCAGGCTAAAGAGGGAGTTAGGGCTGGATGAATGGGTCTCTGTGGAGAGGAGGAGGTGCTGGTTGAGTGGGGATAGGTCGAGAGGGGCAGGGGGATGTAGGATAAAGTGGGGCAGGGAATAAGTCGGCTCTGGGGATGGTGCCATGGGGGAAGAAGGCCCTGAGTTGTTGTGGAAGGTGGGTTGTGTAAAAGAGGGTCCTATTGTGGGGAGGAGGGAAAAAGGGTGCCCAGTGGAGGGTGAAATGGACATTTTTGTTTCATCCAGCCCTACCTCCCCCTTTAGCCTGCCCCACCTCCTCTCCTCCACAGTCCTGCCTCTCTGCTTTCTTCCTTCCACCTTCACTTTACCAGGGCACCTATGCCATGCCCCTCTAGACCTACCCCCACTCACCTAGCCCCTCCTCCTCTCCACAGATACCCATTCATCCGGTCCTACCTCCCCCTTTAGGCTGCCCCACCTCTGCCTCCTTTACCCTGCACTTCCTCACTTCCACATTCCTGCCTCTCTGTGACCCTCCCTTTACCAGGGAACTCTTTTGATAACCACTGAACCTTTTAGAAGGAGTGGGGGTAAGGCAAATATACAAGGCGATTACCCAACTATTCCAATTATGTGCTGAAAGCAGGACACGGACCCAGGCACTCAGTGCTGTAACACAAGCACTTAACCTCTAGGCCACTGCAGTTAGCTGGTATTTGCTGGAGCGGGGGCCAGATGTTCTATCCTCGTTGGCTTCAGTGAGCATGTTTCACAATGGGAATGGGTATGCCCACAGGGGCATGCAGAAGAAAGATGTATAAGCCCAAAAGCTACTTTTAGAAGCACAGCCACCAGTGGCTCGAGTGGTAAGTGTTTGGTCTTGGAATGCTGGAGACCTGAGTTCTAATCCAATGTCCAGATCTCCTGTTCATATATATATTTTTTTAAATGTTTTTTTATTGAAAATGGGTATGCATTGCCCTGTGCGATCAGCCAACAGCTAATTCCCCTTCATTACATCATTCCTACTAACACTTGTGCCTTTGTTTTCTGCACTCTGGCCTTGGTAACACACCCATACAAAAGCTTGTCTCTCTGGCCTCAACTGACTGGAAAAAACGAGGGGAAAAAGTGTAATCTACTGGTCGTGTTTTGGAAGATTATTGCACTGGGACTCAAACAGGACACCTTCACGAGGTGCTGTGAGGTGACCACAAGCCCCTGCATAGCAAGCAAACCGGTATCAGCATCTCCCCAGCAACTGAATGTGTCTCCTGCAGGCTACACATAGGAGGCTGCAGTAGGTACATTAACCCATTGGGCTGTCAATGCTCTTTTCTCTGAGATCAGGAAACTGAATTTCTATGTTGCCTTCATTTGGCACATTAGATCTATCTTTCACCCCAATTCAGAGGCTGTTTTGTTTCACGCAGAGATGATAATCATTGGGAGGTGTGAGCCACTAATAGCTAAGCAGATCAGTTAAAGCTTTGACTTTGTCATTGGGATATATTGATATGCGCAGGGCAGTCATCTGTCGACTGCTACTGTATACTTTCTTATTGCTGCTTGTTCATGATTATTAAATGTAAACACTCTGCTCTAAAAAGTGAAATATTTGAAAGACGCTTGCTGTAGCGAGCCTTTCCCACTCTTTGCCCTGGGGGCGCTTTGCAACTCAACAACCCAATCACCCCTTCAGCCCTTCTTACTCGTCTCACAGCACCTCCCAAAAGTGAGGAATGCATCTTTTGTTGGTAGATTTCCTTCATGAGGCTTGGCTTGGCCTGCATTCCTTTTCAAAGGGCCATATAAGAGAGCAAAAAAGGCATCATAGAGTGGCAAGTAGGTGGAAGGCGAGGGGTCAGGGAGGTTGGCAGTAAAAGACACAGGGCACAGGGCCTGGCAGAGAGTTAGAAGTTAGGGAACCCAACAATGAGCGTGGGACAAGGAAAGATGTCTCAGGCATGCAGCTCTCTGAGTCTTCCCCACTGTGCCTGCAGAAAGAGGCGTCCTATTCCTAGCTCTCTCCTGAAAGGATACATTTGCCTGGAGAGCCCAGAACTAATGTCACTTAGAGAGAGGGTAAACAGAGGGCAGCTGAGCAGGCACACCCCTTCATTTTAATATGCTCCACGGTGGCTTCTGGGAGGAAAAAGGCATCATTATTCCAGCAAGATCATCTTCACCTAGGCCACCGTCACTAAGGTTTACAAAGCAGGCTGTGACACTTTCTGGGGCCAGGTGGCCAGGTCGATGTGGAAGAGCACAGATGCTAACCCTAAGCTGTGTGGGTGGCTGCACCAGAGGGGCTGCATAGGACATAGGGCTGTGCCCGTAAGGGCTGTGGTCGCGTTTGGGAGCGTTAGGGACGCGTGGAGGACGCAGGGCGCAGACCTCTTCCCGTTTCCCTCCAGGTTTAGGCCCTGGTGTTCAGCTGTGGAGCCAGCCACTCCAAAATTGAGGAAGTTGAAGGCAGAAAGCAGCCCTCTCACCCCCAGGGCGAAGAATGGGACAGGCTCGCTACATCAAGAGTCTTTCAAATCTTTCACTTTTTAGAGCAGAGTGTTTACATTTAAAAATCATGAACAAGCAGCAATAACAAAGCATACAGTAGCAGGGGACAGAAGACTGCCCTGCGCATATGAATACACCCCAATGATAAAGTCAAAGATTTAACTGACCTGTTTAGCTATTAGTGGCTCACACTTGGCAATGATTATCATCTCCCTGTGAAACAAAACATCCTCTGAATTGGGGTGAAAGATAGATCTAATGTGCCAAAGGAAGGCAACATGGAAATTCAGTTTCCTGCTCTTAGAGGAAGGAGGGTCGACAGCGCAATGGGTTAATGCACCTACTGCAGCCTCCTATGTGTAGCCTGCTGGCGACACAGTCAGTTGCTAGTGTGATGCTGATACAGGTTTGCTTGCTATGCAGGGGGCGGTGGTCACTTCACAGCACCTCGAGAAGGTGTCCTGTTTGAGTCCCAGTGCAATTAGTGTATCAATCATGACCCGTAGATTACACCTTTTCCCCTTGTTTTTTTTCCAGTCAGTTGGGGCCAGAAAGATAAGCTTTTGTAAGGGTGTTACCAAAGCCAGAGTGCACAAAACAAAGGCACAACTGTTAGTGGGAATGCATACATTGAAGGGGCATTTGCTGTTGGCTGATCGCGCAGGGCAATGCATACCCATTTTCAATAAAAAACATCCCATGGAGATACTGGACATTGGATTAGAACTCAGGTCGCCAGCATCCCAAGACCAAGCACTTACCAGTTGAGCCACTGGAGGCTGTGCTTCTAAAAGTGGCTTTTGGGCGTATATATCTTTCTCCAGCATGCCCCTGTGAGCATTCCAGTTTGCATTGTGAAACATGTTCACTGAAGCCAAGGAGGATAGAACATCTGGCCCCCCGCTCCTTGAAATACCAGCTAACTGCAGTGGCCTAGAGGTTAAGTGCTTGCGTTACAGTGCTGGGGGCCTGGGTTTGAGTCCTGCTTTCGACACATAAATGGTGCAATCTCCTTGTACAGTTGCGGTATCCGTGCTCCTTCTAATAGGTTCAGTGGTTATGTAATGAGTTCCCTGGTAAAGGGAGGGTGGAAAAAAGCAGAGAGGTGGGACTGTGGAGGGGAGGAAATACAGGAGGAGGCGGGGCAGGCTAAAGAGGGAGTTAGGGCTGGATGAATGGGTCTCTGTGGAGAGGAGGAGGTGCTGGTTGAGTGGGGATAGGTCGAGAGGGGCAGGGGGATGTAGGATAAAGTGGGGCAGGGAATAAGTCGGCTCTGGGGATGGTGCCATGGGGGAAGAAGGCCCTGAGTTGTTGTGGAAGGTGGGTTGTGTAAAAGAGGGTCCTATTGTGGGGAGGAGGGAAAAAGGGTGCCCAGTGGAGGGTGAAATGGACATTTTTGTTTCATCCAGCCCTACCTCCCCCTTTAGCCTGCCCCACCTCCTCTCCTCCACAGTCCTGCCTCTCTGCTTTCTTCCTTCCACCTTCACTTTACCAGGGCACCTATGCCATGCCCCTCTAGACCTACCCCCACTCACCTAGCCCCTCCTCCTCTCCACAGATACCCATTCATCCGGTCCTACCTCCCCCTTTAGGCTGCCCCACCTCTGCCTCCTTTACCCTGCACTTCCTCACTTCCACATTCCTGCCTCTCTGTGACCCTCCCTTTACCAGGGAACTCTTTTGATAACCACTGAACCTTTTAGAAGGAGTGGGGGTAAGGCAACTATACAAGGCGATTACCCAACTATTCCAATTATGTGCTGAAAGCAGGACACGGACCCAGGCCCTCAGTGCTGTAACACAAGCACTTAACCTCTAGGCCACTGCAGTTAGCTGGTATTTGCTGGAGCGGGGGGCCAGATGTTCTATCCTCGTTGGCTTCAGTGAGCATGTTTCACAATGGGAATGGGTATGCCCACAGGGGCATGCAGAAGAAAGATGTATAAGCCCAAAAGCTACTTTTAGAAGCACAGCCACCAGTGGCTCGAGTGGTAAGTGTTTGGTCTTGGAATGCTGGAGACCTGAGTTCTAATCCAATGTCCGGATCTCCTGTTCATATATATTTTTTTTTTAATGTTTTTTTATTGAAAATGGGTATGCATTGCCCTGTGCGATCAGCCAACAGCTAATTCCCCTTCATTACATCATTCCTACTAACACTTGTGCCTTTGTTTTCTGCACTCTGGCCTTGGTAACACACCCATACAAAAGCTTGTCTCTCTGGCCTCAACTGACTGGAAAAAACGAGGGGAAAAAGTGTAATCTACTGGTCGTGTTTTGGAAGATAATTGCACTGGGACTCAAACAGGACACCTTCTCGAGGTGCTGTGAGGTGACCACAAGCCCCTGCATAGCAAGCAAACCGGTATCAGCATCTCCCCAGCAACTGAATGTGTCTCCTGCAGGCTACACATAGGAGGCTGCAGTAGGTACATTAACCCATTGGGCTGTCAATGCTCTTTTCTCTGAGATCAGGAAACTGAATTTCTATGTTGCCTTCATTTGGCACATTAGATCTATCTTTCACCCCAATTCAGAGGCTGTTTTGTTTCACGCAGAGATGATAATCATTGGGAGGTGTGAGCCACTAATAGCTAAGCAGATCAGTTAAAGCTTTGACTTTGTCATTGGGATATATTGATATGCGCAGGGCAGTCATCTGTCGACTGCTACTGTATACTTTCTTATTGCTGCTTGTTCATGATTATTAAATGTAAACACTCTGCTCTAAAAAGTGAAATATTTGAAAGACGCTTGCTGTAGCGAGCCTTTCCCACTCTTTGCCCTGGGGGCGCTTTGCAACTCAACAACCCAATCACCCCTTCAGCCCTTCTTACTCGTCTCACAGCACCTCCCAAAAGTGAGGAATGCATCTTTTGTTGGTAGATTTCCTTCATGAGGCTTGGCTTGGCCTGCATTCCTTTTCAAAGGGCCATATATGAGAGCAAAAAAGGCATCATAGAGTGGCAAGTAGGTGGAAGGCGAGGGGTCAGGGAGGTTGGCAGTAAAAGACACAGGGCACAGGGCCTGGCAGAGAGTTAGAAGTTAGGGAACCCAACAATGAGCGTGGGACAAGGAAAGATGTCTCAGGCATGCAGCTCTCTGAGTCTTCCCCACTGTGCCTGCAGAAAGAGACGTCCTATTCCTAGCTCTCTCCTGAAAGGATACATTTGCCTGGAGAGCCCAGAACTAATGTCACTTAGAGAGAGGGTAAACAGAGGGCAGCTGAGCAGGCACACCCCTTCATTTTAATATGCTCCACGGTGGCTTCTGGGAGGAAAAAGGCATCATTATTCCAGCAAGATCATCTTCACCTAGGCCACCGTCACTAAGGTTTACAAAGCAGGCTGTGACACTTTCTGGGGCCAGGTGGCCAGGTCGATGTGGAAGAGCACAGATGCTAACCCTAAGCAGTGTGGGTGGCTGCACCAGAGGGGCTGCATAGGACATAGGGCTGTGCCCGTAAGGGCTGTGGTCGCGTTTGGGAGCGTTAGGGACGCGTGGAGGACGCAGGGCGCAGACCTCTGCCCGTTTCCCTCCAGGTTTAGGCCCTGGTGTTCAGCTGTGGAGCCAGCCACTCCAAAATTGAGGAAGTTGAAGGCAGAAAGCAGCCCTCTCACCCCCAGGGCGAAGAATGGGACAGGCTCGCTACATCAAGAGTCTTTCAAATCTTTCACTTTTTAGAGCAGAGTGTTTACATTTAAAAATCATGAACAAGCAGCAATAACAAAGCATACAGTAGCAGGGGACAGAAGACTGCCCTGCGCATATGAATACACCCCAATGATAAAGTCAAAGATTTAACTGACCTGTTTAGCTATTAGTGGCTCACACTTGGCAATGATTATCATCTCCCTGTGAAACAAAACATCCTCTGAATTGGGGTGAAAGATAGATCTAATGTGCCAAAGGAAGGCAACATGGAAATTCAGTTTCCTGCTCTTAGAGGAAGGAGGGTCGACAGCGCAATGGGTTAATGCACCTACTGCAGCCTCCTATGTGTAGCCTGCTGGCGACACAGTCAGTTGCTAGTGTGATGCTGATACAGGTTTGCTTGCTATGCAGGGGGCGGTGGTCACTTCACAGCACCTCGAGAAGGTGTCCTGTTTGAGTCCCAGTGCAATTAGTGTATCAATCATGACCCGTAGATTACACCTTTTCCCCTTGTTTTTTTTCCAGTCAGTTGGGGCCAGAAAGATAAGCTTTTGTATGGGTGTTACCAAAGCCAGAGTGCACAAAACAAAGGCACAACTGTTAGTGGGAATGCATACATTGAAGGGGCATTTGCTGTTGGCTGATCGCGCAGGGCAATGCATACCCATTTTCAATAAAAAAACATTTTAAAAAAATCCCGTGGAGATACTGGCCATTGGATTAGAACTCAGGTCGCCAGCATCCCAAGAGCAAGCACTTACCAGTTGAGCCACTGGAGGCTGTGCTTCTAAAAGTGACTTTTGGGCGTATATATCTTTCTCCAGCATGCCCCTGTGAGCATTCCAGTTTGCATTGTGAAACATGTTCACTGAAGCCAAGGAGGATAGAACATCTGGCCCCCCGCTCCATGAAATACCAGCTAACTGCAGTGGCCTAGAGGTTAAGTGCTTCCGTTACAGTGCTGGGGGCCTGGGTTTGAGTCCTGCTTTCGACACATAAATGGTGCAATCTCCTTGTACAGTTGCGGTATCCGTGCTCCTTCTAATAGGTTCAGTGGTTATGTAATGAGTTCCCTGGTAAAGGGAGGGTGGAAAAAAGCAGAGAGGTGGGACTGTGGAGGGGAGGAAATACAGGAGGAGGCGGGGCAGGCTAAAGAGGGAGTTAGGGCTGGATGAATGGGTCTCTGTGGAGAGGAGGAGGTGCTGGTTGAGTGGGGATAGGTCGAGAGGGGCAGGGGGATGTAGGATAAAGTGGGGCAGGGAATAAGTCGGCTCTGGGGATGGTGCCATGGGGGAAGAAGGCCCTGAGTTGTTGTGGACGGTGGGTTGTGTAAAAGAGGGTCCTATTGTGGGGAGGAGGGAAAAAGGGTGCCAAGTGGAGGGTGAAATGGACATTTTTGTTTCATCCAGCCCTACCTCCCTCTTTAGCCTGCCCCACCTCCTCTCCTCCACAGTCCTGCCTCTCTGCTTTCTTCCTTCCACCTTCACTTTACCAGGGCACCTATGCCATGCCCCTCTAGACCTACCCCCACTCACCTAGCCCCTCCTCCTCTCCACAGATACCCATTCATCCGGTCCTACCTCCCCCTTTAGGCTGCCCCACCTCTGCCTCCTTTACCCTGCACTTCCTCACTTCCACATTCCTGCCTCTCTGTGACCCTCCCTTTACCAGGGAACTCTTTTGATAACCACTGAACCTTTTAGAAGGAGTGGGGGTAAGGCAACTATACAAGGCGATTACCCAACTATTCCAATTATGTGCTGAAAGCAGGACACGGACCCAGGCCCTCAGTGCTGTAACACAAGCACTTAACCTCTAGGCCACTGCAGTTAGCTGGTATTTGCTGGAGCGGGGGGCCAGATGTTCTATCCTCGTTGGCTTCAGTGAGCATGTTTCACAATGGGAATGGGTATGCCCACAGGGGCATGCAGAAGAAAGATGTATAAGCCCAAAAGCTACTTTTAGAAGCACAGCCACCAGTGGCTCGAGTGGTAAGTGTTTGGTCTTGGAATGCTGGAGACCTGAGTTCTAATCCAATGTCCGGATCTCCTGTTCATATATATATTTTTTTAAATGTTTTTTTATTGAAAATGGGTATGCATTGCCCTGTGCGATCAGCCAACAGCTAATTCCCCTTCATTACATCATTCCTACTAACACTTGTGCCTTTGTTTTCTGCACTCTGGCCTTGGTAACACACCCATACAAAAGCTTGTCTCTCTGGCCTCAACTGACTGGAAAAAACGAGGGGAAAAAGTGTAATCTACTGGTCGTGTTTTGGAAGATAATTGCACTGGGACTCAAACAGGACACCTTCTCGAGGTGCTGTGAGGTGACCACAAGCCCCTGCATAGCAAGCAAACCGGTATCAGCATCTCCCCAGCAACTGAATGTGTCTCCTGCAGGCTACACATAGGAGGCTGCAGTAGGTACATTAACCCATTGGGCTGTCAATGCTCTTTTCTCTGAGATCAGGAAACTGAATTTCTATGTTGCCTTCATTTGGCACATTAGATCTATCTTTCACCCCAATTCAGAGGCTGTTTTGTTTCACGCAGAGATGATAATCATTGGGAGGTGTGAGCCACTAATAGCTAAGCAGATCAGTTAAAGCTTTGACTTTGTCATTGGGATATATTGATATGCGCAGGGCAGTCATCTGTCGACTGCTACTGTATACTTTCTTATTGCTGCTTGTTCATGATTATTAAATGTAAACACTCTGCTCTAAAAAGTGAAATATTTGAAAGACGCTTGCTGTAGCGAGCCTTTCCCACTCTTTGCCCTGGGGGCGCTTTGCAACTCAACAACCCAATCACCCCTTCAGCCCTTCTTACTCGTCTCACAGCACCTCCCAAAAGTGAGGAATGCATCTTTTGTTGGTAGATTTCCTTCATGAGGCTTGGCTTGGCCTGCATTCCTTTTCAAAGGGCCATATAAGAGAGCAAAAAAGGCATCATAGAGTGGCAAGTAGGTGGAAGGCGAGGGGTCAGGGAGGTTGGCAGTAAAAGACACAGGGCACAGGGCCTGGCAGAGAGTTAGAAGTTAGGGAACCCAACAATGAGCGTGGGACAAGGAAAGATGTCTCAGGCATGCAGCTCTCTGAGTCTTCCCCACTGTGCCTGCAGAAAGAGACGTCCTATTCCTAGCTCTCTCCTGAAAGGATACATTTGCCTGGAGAGCCCAGAACTAATGTCACTTAGAGAGAGGGTAAACAGAGGGCAGCTGAGCAGGCACACCCCTTCATTTTAATATGCTCCACGGTGGCTTCTGGGAGGAAAAAGGCATCATTATTCCAGCAAGATCATCTTCACCTAGGCCACCGTCACTAAGGTTTACAAAGCAGGCTGTGACACTTTCTGGGGCCAGGTGGCCAGGTCGATGTGGAAGAGCACAGATGCTAACCCTAAGCTGTGTTGGTGGCTGCACCAGAGGGGCTGCATAGGACATAGGGCTGTGCCCGTAAGGGCTGTGGTCGCGTTTGGGAGCGTTAGGGACGCGTGGAGGACGCAGGGCGCAGACCTCTGCCCGTTTCCCTCCAGGTTTAGGCCCTGGTGTTCAGCTGTGGAGCCAGCCACTCCAAAATTGAGGAAGTTGAAGGCAGAAAGCAGCCCTCTCACCCCCAGGGCGAAGAATGGGACAGGCTCGCTACATCAAGAGTCTTTCAAATCTTTCACTTTTTAGAGCAGAGTGTTTACATTTAAAAATCATGAACAAGCAGCAATAACAAAGCATACAGTAGCAGGGGACAGAAGACTGCCCTGCGCATATGAATACACCCCAATGATAAAGTCAAAGATTTAACTGACCTGTTTAGCTATTAGTGGCTCACACTTGGCAATGATTATCATCCCCCTGTGAAACAAAACATCCTCTGAATTGGGGTGAAAGATAGATCTAATGTGCCAAAGGAAGGCAACATGGAAATTCAGTTTCCTGCTCTTAGAGGAAGGAGGGTCGACAGCGCAATGGGTTAATGCACCTACTGCAGCCTCCTATGTGTAGCCTGCTGGCGACACAGTCAGTTGCTAGTGTGATGCTGATACAGGTTTGCTTGCTATGCAGGGGGCGGTGGTCACTTCACAGCACCTCGAGAAGGTGTCCTGTTTGAGTCCCAGTGCAATTAGTGTATCAATCATGACCCGTAGATTACACCTTTTCCCCTTGTTTTTTTTCCAGTCAGTTGGGGCCAGAAAGATAAGCTTTTGTAAGGGTGTTACCAAAGCCAGAGTGCACAAAACAAAGGCACAACTGTTAGTGGGAATGCATACATTGAAGGGGCATTTGCTGTTGGCTGATCGCGCAGGGCAATGCATACCCATTTTCAATAAAAAACATTTAAAAAAAATCCCGTGGAGATACTGGACATTGGATTAGAACTCAGGTCGCCAGCATCCCAAGACCAAGCACTTACCAGTTGAGCCACTGGAGGCTGTGCTTCTAAAAGTGGCTTTAGGGCGTATATATCTTTCTCCAGCATGCCCCTGTGAGCATTCCAGTTTGCATTGTGAAACATGTTCACTGAAGCCAAGGAGGATAGAACATCTGGCCCCCCGCTCCATGAAATACCAGCTAACTGCAGTGGCCTAGAGGTTAAGTGCTTGCGTTACAGTGCTGGGGGCCTGGGTTTGAGTCCTGCTTTCGACACATAAATGGTGCAATCTCCTTGTACAGTTGCGGTATCCGTGCTCCTTCTAATAGGTTCAGTGGTTATGTAATGAGTTCCCTGGTAAAGGGAGGGTGGAAAAAAGCAGAGAGGTGGGACTGTGGAGGGGAGGAAATACAGGAGGAGGCGGGGCAGGCTAAAGAGGGAGTTAGGGCTGGATGAATGGGTCTCTGTGGAGAGGAGGAGGTGCTGGTTGAGTGGGGATAGGTCGAGAGGGGCAGGGGGATGTAGGATAAAGTGGGGCAGGGAATAAGTCGGCTCTGGGGATGGTGCCATGGGGGAAGAAGGCCCTGAGTTGTTGTGGACGGTGGGTTGTGTAAAAGAGGGTCCTATTGTGGGGAGGAGGGAAAAAGGGTGCCCAGTGGAGGGTGAAATGGACATTTTTGTTTCATCCAGCCCTACCTCCCCCTTTAGCCTGCCCCACCTCCTCTCCTCCACAGTCCTGCCTCTCTGCTTTCTTCCTTCCACCTTCACTTTACCAGGGCACCTATGCCATGCCCCTCTAGACCTACCCCCACTCACCTAGCCCCTCCTCCTCTCCACAGATACCCATTCATCCGGTCCTACCTCCCCCTTTAGGCTGCCCCACCTCTGCCTCCTTTACCCTGCACTTCCTCACTTCCACATTCCTGCCTCTCTGTGACCCTCCCTTTACCAGGGAACTCTTTTGATAACCACTGAACCTTTTAGAAGGAGTGGGGGTAAGGCAACTATACAAGGCGATTACCCAACTATTCCAATTATGTGCTGAAAGCAGGACACGGACCCAGGCCCTCAGTGCTGTAACACAAGCACTTAACCTCTAGGCCACTGCAGTTAGCTGGTATTTGCTGGAGCGGGGGGCCAGATGTTCTATCCTCGTTGGCTTCAGTGAGCATGTTTCACAATGGGAATGGGTATGCCCACAGGGGCATGCAGAAGAAAGATGTATAAGCCCAAAAGCTACTTTTAGAAGCACAGCCACCAGTGGCTCGAGTGGTAAGTGTTTGGTCTTGGAATGCTGGAGACCTGAGTTCTAATCCAATGTCCGGATCTCCTGTTCATATATATATTTTTTTTAATGTTTTTTTATTGAAAATGGGTATGCATTGCCCTGTGCGATCAGCCAACAGCTAATTCCCCTTCATTACATCATTCCTACTAACACTTGTGCCTTTGTTTTCTGCACTCTGGCCTTGGTAACACACCCATACAAAAGCTTGTCTCTCTGGCCTCAACTGACTGGAAAAAACGAGGGGAAAAAGTGTAATCTACTGGTCGTGTTTTGGAAGATTATTGCACTGGGACTCAAACAGGACACCTTCACGAGGTGCTGTGAGGTGACCACAAGCCCCTGCATAGCAAGCAAACCGGTATCAGCATCTCCCCAGCAACTGAATGTGTCTCCTGCAGGCTACACATAGGAGGCTGCAGTAGGTACATTAACCCATTGGGCTGTCAATGCTCTTTTCTCTGAGATCAGGAAACTGAATTTCTATGTTGCCTTCATTTGGCACATTAGATCTATCTTTCACCCCAATTCAGAGGCTGTTTTGTTTCACGCAGAGATGATAATCATTGGGAGGTGTGAGCCACTAATAGCTAAGCAGATCAGTTAAAGCTTTGACTTTGTCATTGGGATATATTGATATGCGCAGGGCAGTCATCTGTCGACTGCTACTGTATACTTTCTTATTGCTGCTTGTTCATGATTATTAAATGTAAACACTCTGCTCTAAAAAGTGAAATATTTGAAAGACGCTTGCTGTAGCGAGCCTTTCCCACTCTTTGCCCTGGGGGCGCTTTGCAACTCAACAACCCAATCACCCCTTCAGCCCTTCTTACTCGTCTCACAGCACCTCCCAAAAGTGAGGAATGCATCTTTTGTTGGTAGATTTCCTTCATGAGGCTTGGCTTGGCCTGCATTCCTTTTCAAAGGGCCATATAAGAGAGCAAAAAAGGCATCATAGAGTGGCAAGTAGGTGGAAGGCGAGGGGTCAGGGAGGTTGGCAGTAAAAGACACAGGGCACAGGGCCTGGCAGAGAGTTAGAAGTTAGGGAACCCAACAATGAGCGTGGGACAAGGAAAGATGTCTCAGGCATGCAGCTCTCTGAGTCTTCCCCACTGTGCCTGCAGAAAGAGGCGTCCTATTCCTAGCTCTCTCCTGAAAGGATACATTTGCCTGGAGAGCCCAGAACTAATGTCACTTAGAGAGAGGGTAAACAGAGGGCAGCTGAGCAGGCACACCCCTTCATTTTAATATGCTCCACGGTGGCTTCTGGGAGGAAAAAGGCATCATTATTCCAGCAAGATCATCTTCACCTAGGCCACCGTCACTAAGGTTTACAAAGCAGGCTGTGACACTTTCTGGGGCCAGGTGGCCAGGTCGATGTGGAAGAGCACAGATGCTAACCCTAAGCTGTGTGGGTGGCTGCACCAGAGGGGCTGCATAGGACATAGGGCTGTGCCCGTAAGGGCTGTGGTCGCGTTTGGGAGCGTTAGGGACGCGTGGAGGACGCAGGGCGCAGACCTCTTCCCGTTTCCCTCCAGGTTTAGGCCCTGGTGTTCAGCTGTGGAGCCAGCCACTCCAAAATTGAGGAAGTTGAAGGCAGAAAGCAGCCCTCTCACCCCCAGGGCGAAGAATGGGACAGGCTCGCTACATCAAGAGTCTTTCAAATCTTTCACTTTTTAGAGCAGAGTGTTTACATTTAAAAATCATGAACAAGCAGCAATAACAAAGCATACAGTAGCAGGGGACAGAAGACTGCCCTGCGCATATGAATACACCCCAATGATAAAGTCAAAGATTTAACTGACCTGTTTAGCTATTAGTGGCTCACACTTGGCAATGATTATCATCTCCCTGTGAAACAAAACATCCTCTGAATTGGGGTGAAAGATAGATCTAATGTGCCAAAGGAAGGCAACATGGAAATTCAGTTTCCTGCTCTTAGAGGAAGGAGGGTCGACAGCGCAATGGGTTAATGCACCTACTGCAGCCTCCTATGTGTAGCCTGCTGGCGACACAGTCAGTTGCTAGTGTGATGCTGATACAGGTTTGCTTGCTATGCAGGGGGCGGTGGTCACTTCACAGCACCTCGAGAAGGTGTCCTGTTTGAGTCCCAGTGCAATTAGTGTATCAATCATGACCCGTAGATTACACCTTTTCCCCTTGTTTTTTTTCCAGTCAGTTGGGGCCAGAAAGATAAGCTTTTGTAAGGGTGTTACCAAAGCCAGAGTGCACAAAACAAAGGCACAACTGTTAGTGGGAATGCATACATTGAAGGGGCATTTGCTGTTGGCTGATCGCGCAGGGCAATGCATACCCATTTTCAATAAAAAACATCCCATGGAGATACTGGACATTGGATTAGAACTCAGGTCGCCAGCATCCCAAGACCAAGCACTTACCAGTTGAGCCACTGGAGGCTGTGCTTTTAAAAGTGGCTTTTGGGCGTATATATCTTTCTCCAGCATGCCCCTGTGAGCATTCCAGTTTGCATTGTGAAACATGTTCACTGAAGCCAAGGAGGATAGAACATCTGGCCCCCCGCTCCTTGAAATACCAGCTAACTGCAGTGGCCTAGAGGTTAAGTGCTTGCGTTACAGTGCTGGGGGCCTGGGTTTGAGTCCTGCTTTCGACACATAAATGGTGCAATCTCCTTGTACAGTTGCGGTATCCGTGCTCCTTCTAATAGGTTCAGTGGTTATGTAATGAGTTCCCTGGTAAAGGGAGGGTGGAAAAAAGCAGAGAGGTGGGACTGTGGAGGGGAGGAAATACAGGAGGAGGCGGGGCAGGCTAAAGAGGGAGTTAGGGCTGGATGAATGGGTCTCTGTGGAGAGGAGGAGGTGCTGGTTGAGTGGGGATAGGTCGAGAGGGGCAGGGGGATGTAGGATAAAGTGGGGCAGGGAATAAGTCGGCTCTGGGGATGGTGCCATGGGGGAAGAAGGCCCTGAGTTGTTGTGGAAGGTGGGTTGTGTAAAAGAGGGTCCTATTGTGGGGAGGAGGGAAAAAGGGTGCCCAGTGGAGGGTGAAATGGACATTTTTGTTTCATCCAGCCCTACCTCCCCCTTTAGCCTGCCCCACCTCCTCTCCTCCACAGTCCTGCCTCTCTGCTTTCTTCCTTCCACCTTCACTTTACCAGGGCACCTATGCCATGCCCCTCTAGACCTACCCCCACTCACCTAGCCCCTCCTCCTCTCCACAGATACCCATTCATCCGGTCCTACCTCCCCCTTTAGGCTGCCCCACCTCTGCCTCCTTTACCCTGCACTTCCTCACTTCCACATTCCTGCCTCTCTGTGACCCTCCCTTTACCAGGGAACTCTTTTGATAACCACTGAACCTTTTAGAAGGAGTGGGGGTAAGGCAACTATACAAGGCGATTACCCAACTATTCCAATTATGTGCTGAAAGCAGGACACGGACCCAGGCCCTCAGTGCTGTAACACAAGCACTTAACCTCTAGGCCACTGCAGTTAGCTGGTATTTGCTGGAGCGGGGGGCCAGATGTTCTATCCTCGTTGGCTTCAGTGAGCATGTTTCACAATGGGAATGGGTATGCCCACAGGGGCATGCAGAAGAAAGATGTATAAGCCCAAAAGCTACTTTTAGAAGCACAGCCACCAGTGGCTCGAGTGGTAAGTGTTTGGTCTTGGAATGCTGGAGACCTGAGTTCTAATCCAATGTCCGGATCTCCTGTTCATATATATTTTTTTTTTAATGTTTTTTTATTGAAAATGGGTATGCATTGCCCTGTGCGATCAGCCAACAGCTAATTCCCCTTCATTACATCATTCCTACTAACACTTGTGCCTTTGTTTTCTGCACTCTGGCCTTGGTAACACACCCATACAAAAGCTTGTCTCTCTGGCCTCAACTGACTGGAAAAAACGAGGGGAAAAAGTGTAATCTACTGGTCGTGTTTTGGAAGATAATTGCACTGGGACTCAAACAGGACACCTTCTCGAGGTGCTGTGAGGTGACCACAAGCCCCTGCATAGCAAGCAAACCGGTATCAGCATCTCCCCAGCAACTGAATGTGTCTCCTGCAGGCTACACATAGGAGGCTGCAGTAGGTACATTAACCCATTGGGCTGTCAATGCTCTTTTCTCTGAGATCAGGAAACTGAATTTCTATGTTGCCTTCATTTGGCACATTAGATCTATCTTTCACCCCAATTCAGAGGCTGTTTTGTTTCACGCAGAGATGATAATCATTGGGAGGTGTGAGCCACTAATAGCTAAGCAGATCAGTTAAAGCTTTGACTTTGTCATTGGGATATATTGATATGCGCAGGGCAGTCATCTGTCGACTGCTACTGTATACTTTCTTATTGCTGCTTGTTCATGATTATTAAATGTAAACACTCTGCTCTAAAAAGTGAAATATTTGAAAGACGCTTGCTGTAGCGAGCCTTTCCCACTCTTTGCCCTGGGGGCGCTTTGCAACTCAACAACCCAATCACCCCTTCAGCCCTTCTTACTCGTCTCACAGCACCTCCCAAAAGTGAGGAATGCATCTTTTGTTGGTAGATTTCCTTCATGAGGCTTGGCTTGGCCTGCATTCCTTTTCAAAGGGCCATATATGAGAGCAAAAAAGGCATCATAGAGTGGCAAGTAGGTGGAAGGCGAGGGGTCAGGGAGGTTGGCAGTAAAAGACACAGGGCACAGGGCCTGGCAGAGAGTTAGAAGTTAGGGAACCCAACAATGAGCGTGGGACAAGGAAAGATGTCTCAGGCATGCAGCTCTCTGAGTCTTCCCCACTGTGCCTGCAGAAAGAGACGTCCTATTCCTAGCTCTCTCCTGAAAGGATACATTTGCCTGGAGAGCCCAGAACTAATGTCACTTAGAGAGAGGGTAAACAGAGGGCAGCTGAGCAGGCACACCCCTTCATTTTAATATGCTCCACGGTGGCTTCTGGGAGGAAAAAGGCATCATTATTCCAGCAAGATCATCTTCACCTAGGCCACCGTCACTAAGGTTTACAAAGCAGGCTGTGACACTTTCTGGGGCCAGGTGGCCAGGTCGATGTGGAAGAGCACAGATGCTAACCCTAAGCAGTGTGGGTGGCTGCACCAGAGGGGCTGCATAGGACATAGGGCTGTGCCCGTAAGGGCTGTGGTCGCGTTTGGGAGCGTTAGGGACGCGTGGAGGACGCAGGGCGCAGACCTCTGCCCGTTTCCCTCCAGGTTTAGGCCCTGGTGTTCAGCTGTGGAGCCAGCCACTCCAAAATTGAGGAAGTTGAAGGCAGAAAGCAGCCCTCTCACCCCCAGGGCGAAGAATGGGACAGGCTCGCTACATCAAGAGTCTTTCAAATCTTTCACTTTTTAGAGCAGAGTGTTTACATTTAAAAATCATGAACAAGCAGCAATAACAAAGCATACAGTAGCAGGGGACAGAAGACTGCCCTGCGCATATGAATACACCCCAATGATAAAGTCAAAGATTTAACTGACCTGTTTAGCTATTAGTGGCTCACACTTGGCAATGATTATCATCTCCCTGTGAAACAAAACATCCTCTGAATTGGGGTGAAAGATAGATCTAATGTGCCAAAGGAAGGCAACATGGAAATTCAGTTTCCTGCTCTTAGAGGAAGGAGGGTCGACAGCGCAATGGGTTAATGCACCTACTGCAGCCTCCTATGTGTAGCCTGCTGGCGACACAGTCAGTTGCTAGTGTGATGCTGATACAGGTTTGCTTGCTATGCAGGGGGCGGTGGTCACTTCACAGCACCTCGAGAAGGTGTCCTGTTTGAGTCCCAGTGCAATTAGTGTATCAATCATGACCCGTAGATTACACCTTTTCCCCTTGTTTTTTTTCCAGTCAGTTGGGGCCAGAAAGATAAGCTTTTGTATGGGTGTTACCAAAGCCAGAGTGCACAAAACAAAGGCACAACTGTTAGTGGGAATGCATACATTGAAGGGGCATTTGCTGTTGGCTGATCGCGCAGGGCAATGCATACCCATTTTCAATAAAAAAACATTTTAAAAAAATCCCGTGGAGATACTGGCCATTGGATTAGAACTCAGGTCGCCAGCATCCCAAGAGCAAGCACTTACCAGTTGAGCCACTGGAGGCTGTGCTTCTAAAAGTGGCTTTTGGGCGTATATATCTTTCTCCAGCATGCCCCTGTGAGCATTCCAGTTTGCATTGTGAAACATGTTCACTGAAGCCAAGGAGGATAGAACATCTGGCCCCCCGCTCCATGAAATACCAGCTAACTGCAGTGGCCTAGAGGTTAAGTGCTTCCGTTACAGTGCTGGGGGCCTGGGTTTGAGTCCTGCTTTCGACACATAAATGGTGCAATCTCCTTGTACAGTTGCGGTATCCGTGCTCCTTCTAATAGGTTCAGTGGTTATGTAATGAGTTCCCTGGTAAAGGGAGGGTGGAAAAAAGCAGAGAGGTGGGACTGTGGAGGGGAGGAAATACAGGAGGAGGCGGGGCAGGCTAAAGAGGGAGTTAGGGCTGGATGAATGGGTCTCTGTGGAGAGGAGGAGGTGCTGGTTGAGTGGGGATAGGTCGAGAGGGGCAGGGGGATGTAGGATAAAGTGGGGCAGGGAATAAGTCGGCTCTGGGGATGGTGCCATGGGGGAAGAAGGCCCTGAGTTGTTGTGGACGGTGGGTTGTGTAAAAGAGGGTCCTATTGTGGGGAGGAGGGAAAAAGGGTGCCAAGTGGAGGGTGAAATGGACATTTTTGTTTCATCCAGCCCTACCTCCCTCTTTAGCCTGCCCCACCTCCTCTCCTCCACAGTCCTGCCTCTCTGCTTTCTTCCTTCCACCTTCACTTTACCAGGGCACCTATGCCATGCCCCTCTAGACCTACCCCCACTCACCTAGCCCCTCCTCCTCTCCACAGATACCCATTCATCCGGTCCTACCTCCCCCTTTAGGCTGCCCCACCTCTGCCTCCTTTACCCTGCACTTCCTCACTTCCACATTCCTGCCTCTCTGTGACCCTCCCTTTACCAGGGAACTCTTTTGATAACCACTGAACCTTTTAGAAGGAGTGGGGGTAAGGCAACTATACAAGGCGATTACCCAACTATTCCAATTATGTGCTGAAAGCAGGACACGGACCCAGGCCCTCAGTGCTGTAACACAAGCACTTAACCTCTAGGCCACTGCAGTTAGCTGGTATTTGCTGGAGCGGGGGGCCAGATGTTCTATCCTCGTTGGCTTCAGTGAGCATGTTTCACAATGGGAATGGGTATGCCCACAGGGGCATGCAGAAGAAAGATGTATAAGCCCAAAAGCTACTTTTAGAAGCACAGCCACCAGTGGCTCGAGTGGTAAGTGTTTGGTCTTGGAATGCTGGAGACCTGAGTTCTAATCCAATGTCCGGATCTCCTGTTCATATATATATTTTTTTAAATGTTTTTTTATTGAAAATGGGTATGCATTGCCCTGTGCGATCAGCCAACAGCTAATTCCCCTTCATTACATCATTCCTACTAACACTTGTGCCTTTGTTTTCTGCACTCTGGCCTTGGTAACACACCCATACAAAAGCTTGTCTCTCTGGCCTCAACTGACTGGAAAAAACGAGGGGAAAAAGTGTAATCTACTGGTCGTGTTTTGGAAGATAATTGCACTGGGACTCAAACAGGACACCTTCTCGAGGTGCTGTGAGGTGACCACAAGCCCCTGCATAGCAAGCAAACCGGTATCAGCATCTCCCCAGCAACTGAATGTGTCTCCTGCAGGCTACACATAGGAGGCTGCAGTAGGTACATTAACCCATTGGGCTGTCAATGCTCTTTTCTCTGAGATCAGGAAACTGAATTTCTATGTTGCCTTCATTTGGCACATTAGATCTATCTTTCACCCCAATTCAGAGGCTGTTTTGTTTCACGCAGAGATGATAATCATTGGGAGGTGTGAGCCACTAATAGCTAAGCAGATCAGTTAAAGCTTTGACTTTGTCATTGGGATATATTGATATGCGCAGGGCAGTCATCTGTCGACTGCTACTGTATACTTTCTTATTGCTGCTTGTTCATGATTATTAAATGTAAACACTCTGCTCTAAAAAGTGAAATATTTGAAAGACGCTTGCTGTAGCGAGCCTTTCCCACTCTTTGCCCTGGGGGCGCTTTGCAACTCAACAACCCAATCACCCCTTCAGCCCTTCTTACTCGTCTCACAGCACCTCCCAAAAGTGAGGAATGCATCTTTTGTTGGTAGATTTCCTTCATGAGGCTTGGCTTGGCCTGCATTCCTTTTCAAAGGGCCATATAAGAGAGCAAAAAAGGCATCATAGAGTGGCAAGTAGGTGGAAGGCGAGGGGTCAGGGAGGTTGGCAGTAAAAGACACAGGGCACAGGGCCTGGCAGAGAGTTAGAAGTTAGGGAACCCAACAATGAGCGTGGGACAAGGAAAGATGTCTCAGGCATGCAGCTCTCTGAGTCTTCCCCACTGTGCCTGCAGAAAGAGACGTCCTATTCCTAGCTCTCTCCTGAAAGGATACATTTGCCTGGAGAGCCCAGAACTAATGTCACTTAGAGAGAGGGTAAACAGAGGGCAGCTGAGCAGGCACACCCCTTCATTTTAATATGCTCCACGGTGGCTTCTGGGAGGAAAAAGGCATCATTATTCCAGCAAGATCATCTTCACCTAGGCCACCGTCACTAAGGTTTACAAAGCAGGCTGTGACACTTTCTGGGGCCAGGTGGCCAGGTCGATGTGGAAGAGCACAGATGCTAACCCTAAGCTGTGTTGGTGGCTGCACCAGAGGGGCTGCATAGGACATAGGGCTGTGCCCGTAAGGGCTGTGGTCGCGTTTGGGAGCGTTAGGGACGCGTGGAGGACGCAGGGCGCAGACCTCTGCCCGTTTCCCTCCAGGTTTAGGCCCTGGTGTTCAGCTGTGGAGCCAGCCACTCCAAAATTGAGGAAGTTGAAGGCAGAAAGCAGCCCTCTCACCCCCAGGGCGAAGAATGGGACAGGCTCGCTACATCAAGAGTCTTTCAAATCTTTCACTTTTTAGAGCAGAGTGTTTACATTTAAAAATCATGAACAAGCAGCAATAACAAAGCATACAGTAGCAGGGGACAGAAGACTGCCCTGCGCATATGAATACACCCCAATGATAAAGTCAAAGATTTAACTGACCTGTTTAGCTATTAGTGGCTCACACTTGGCAATGATTATCATCCCCCTGTGAAACAAAACATCCTCTGAATTGGGGTGAAAGATAGATCTAATGTGCCAAAGGAAGGCAACATGGAAATTCAGTTTCCTGCTCTTAGAGGAAGGAGGGTCGACAGCGCAATGGGTTAATGCACCTACTGCAGCCTCCTATGTGTAGCCTGCTGGCGACACAGTCAGTTGCTAGTGTGATGCTGATACAGGTTTGCTTGCTATGCAGGGGGCGGTGGTCACTTCACAGCACCTCGAGAAGGTGTCCTGTTTGAGTCCCAGTGCAATTAGTGTATCAATCATGACCCGTAGATTACACCTTTTCCCCTTGTTTTTTTTCCAGTCAGTTGGGGCCAGAAAGATAAGCTTTTGTAAGGGTGTTACCAAAGCCAGAGTGCACAAAACAAAGGCACAACTGTTAGTGGGAATGCATACATTGAAGGGGCATTTGCTGTTGGCTGATCGCGCAGGGCAATGCATACCCATTTTCAATAAAAAACATTTAAAAAAAATCCCGTGGAGATACTGGACATTGGATTAGAACTCAGGTCGCCAGCATCCCAAGACCAAGCACTTACCAGTTGAGCCACTGGAGGCTGTGCTTCTAAAAGTGGCTTTAGGGCGTATATATCTTTCTCCAGCATGCCCCTGTGAGCATTCCAGTTTGCATTGTGAAACATGTTCACTGAAGCCAAGGAGGATAGAACATCTGGCCCCCCGCTCCATGAAATACCAGCTAACTGCAGTGGCCTAGAGGTTAAGTGCTTGCGTTACAGTGCTGGGGGCCTGGGTTTGAGTCCTGCTTTCGACACATAAATGGTGCAATCTCCTTGTACAGTTGCGGTATCCGTGCTCCTTCTAATAGGTTCAGTGGTTATGTAATGAGTTCCCTGGTAAAGGGAGGGTGGAAAAAAGCAGAGAGGTGGGACTGTGGAGGGGAGGAAATACAGGAGGAGGCGGGGCAGGCTAAAGAGGGAGTTAGGGCTGGATGAATGGGTCTCTGTGGAGAGGAGGAGGTGCTGGTTGAGTGGGGATAGGTCGAGAGGGGCAGGGGGATGTAGGATAAAGTGGGGCAGGGAATAAGTCGGCTCTGGGGATGGTGCCATGGGGGAAGAAGGCCCTGAGTTGTTGTGGACGGTGGGTTGTGTAAAAGAGGGTCCTATTGTGGGGAGGAGGGAAAAAGGGTGCCCAGTGGAGGGTGAAATGGACATTTTTGTTTCATCCAGCCCTACCTCCCCCTTTAGCCTGCCCCACCTCCTCTCCTCCACAGTCCTGCCTCTCTGCTTTCTTCCTTCCACCTTCACTTTACCAGGGCACCTATGCCATGCCCCTCTAGACCTACCCCCACTCACCTAGCCCCTCCTCCTCTCCACAGATACCCATTCATCCGGTCCTACCTCCCCCTTTAGGCTGCCCCACCTCTGCCTCCTTTACCCTGCACTTCCTCACTTCCACATTCCTGCCTCTCTGTGACCCTCCCTTTACCAGGGAACTCTTTTGATAACCACTGAACCTTTTAGAAGGAGTGGGGGTAAGGCAACTATACAAGGCGATTACCCAACTATTCCAATTATGTGCTGAAAGCAGGACACGGACCCAGGCCCTCAGTGCTGTAACACAAGCACTTAACCTCTAGGCCACTGCAGTTAGCTGGTATTTGCTGGAGCGGGGGGCCAGATGTTCTATCCTCGTTGGCTTCAGTGAGCATGTTTCACAATGGGAATGGGTATGCCCACAGGGGCATGCAGAAGAAAGATGTATAAGCCCAAAAGCTACTTTTAGAAGCACAGCCACCAGTGGCTCGAGTGGTAAGTGTTTGGTCTTGGAATGCTGGAGACCTGAGTTCTAATCCAATGTCCGGATCTCCTGTTCATATATATATTTTTTTTAATGTTTTTTTATTGAAAATGGGTATGCATTGCCCTGTGCGATCAGCCAACAGCTAATTCCCCTTCATTACATCATTCCTACTAACACTTGTGCCTTTGTTTTCTGCACTCTGGCCTTGGTAACACACCCATACAAAAGCTTGTCTCTCTGGCCTCAACTGACTGGAAAAAACAAGGGGAAAAAGTGTAATCTACTGGTCGTGTTTTGGAAGATAATTGCACTGGGACTCAAACAGGACACCTTCTCGAGGTGCTGTGAGGTGACCACAAGCCCCTGCATAGCAAGCAAACCGGTATCAGCATCTCCCCAGCAACTGAATGTGTCTCCTGCAGGCTACACATAGGAGGCTGCAGTAGGTACATTAACCCATTGGGCTGTCAATGCTCTTTTCTCTGAGATCAGGAAACTGAATTTCTATGTTGCCTTCATTTGGCACATTAGATCTATCTTTCACCCCAATTCAGGGGCTGTTTTGTTTCACGCAGAGATGATAATCATTGGGAGGTGTGAGCCACTAATAGCTAAGCAGATCAGTTAAAGCTTTGACTTTGTCATTGGGATATATTGATATGCGCAGGGCAGTCATCTGTCGACTGCTACTGTATACTTTCTTATTGCTGCTTGTTCATGATTATTAAATGTAAACACTCTGCTCTAAAAAGTGAAATATTTGAAAGACGCTTGCTGTAGCGAGCCTTTCCCACTCTTTGCCCTGGGGGCGCTTTGCAACTCAACAACCCAATCACCCCTTCAGCCCTTCTTACTCGTCTCACAGCACCTCCCAAAAGTGAGGAATGCATCTTTTGTTGGTAGATTTCCTTCATGAGGCTTGGCTTGGCCTGCATTCCTTTTCAAAGGGCCATATATGAGAGCAAAAAAGGCATCATAGAGTGGCAAGTAGGTGGAAGGCGAGGGGTCAGGGAGGTTGGCAGTAAAAGACACAGGGCACAGGGCCTGGCAGAGAGTTAGAAGTTAGGGAACCCAACAATGAGCGTGGGACAAGGAAAGATGTCTCAGGCATGCAGCTCTCTGAGTCTTCCCCACTGTGCCTGCAGAAAGAGACGTCCTATTCCTAGCTCTCTCCTGAAAGGATACATTTGCCTGGAGAGCCCAGAACTAATGTCACTTAGAGAGAGGGTAAACAGAGGGCAGCTGAGCAGGCACACCCCTTCATTTTAATATGCTCCACGGTGGCTTCTGGGAGGAAAAAGGCATCATTATTCCAGCAAGATCATCTTCACCTAGGCCACCGTCACTAAGGTTTACAAAGCAGGCTGTGACACTTTCTGGGGCCAGGTGGCCAGGTCGATGTGGAAGAGCACAGATGCTAACCCTAAGCTGTGTGGGTGGCTGCACCAGAGGGGCTGCATAGGACATAGGGCTGTGCCCGTAAGGGCTGTGGTCGCGTTTGGGAGCGTTAGGGACGCGTGGAGGACGCAGGGCGCAGACCTCTGCCCGTTTCCCTCCAGGTTTAGGCCCTGGTGTTCAGCTGTGGAGCCAGCCACTCCAAAATTGAGGAAGTTGAAGGCAGAAAGCAGCCCTCTCACCCCCAGGGCGAAGAATGGGACAGGCTCGCTACATCAAGAGTCTTTCAAATCTTTCACTTTTTAGAGCAGAGTGTTTACATTTAAAAATCATGAACAAGCAGCAATAACAAAGCATACAGTAGCAGGGGACAGAAGACTGCCCTGCGCATATGAATACACCCCAATGATAAAGTCAAAGATTTAACTGACCTGTTTAGCTATTAGTGGCTCACACTTGGCAATGATTATCATCTCCCTGTGAAACAAAACATCCTCTGAATTGGGGTGAAAGATAGATCTAATGTGCCAAAGGAAGGCAACATGGAAATTCAGTTTCCTGCTCTTAGAGGAAGGAGGGTCGACAGCGCAATGGGTTAATGCACCTACTGCAGCCTCCTATGTGTAGCCTGCTGGCGACACAGTCAGTTGCTAGTGTGATGCTGATACAGGTTTGCTTGCTATGCAGGGGGCGGTGGTCACTTCACAGCACCTCGAGAAGGTGTCCTGTTTGAGTCCCAGTGCAATTAGTGTATCAATCATGACCCGTAGATTACACCTTTTCCCCTTGTTTTTTTTCCAGTCAGTTGGGGCCAGAAAGATAAGCTTTTGTATGGGTGTTACCAAAGCCAGAGTGCACAAAACAAAGGCACAACTGTTAGTGGGAATGCATACATTGAAGGGGCATTTGCTGTTGGCTGATCGCGCAGGGCAATGCATACCCATTTTCAATAAAAAAACATTTTAAAAAAATCCCGTGGAGATACTGGCCATTGGATTAGAACTCAGGTCGCCAGCATCCCAAGAGCAAGCACTTACCAGTTGAGCCACTGGAGGGTGTGCTTCTAAAAGTGGCTTTTGGGCGTATATATCTTTCTCCAGCATGCCCCTGTGAGCATTCCAGTTTGCATTGTGAAACATGTTCACTGAAGCCAAGGAGGATAGAACATCTGGCCCCCCGCTCCATGAAATACCAGCTAATTGCAGTGGCCTAGAGGTTAAGTGCTTGCGTTACAGTGCTGGGGGCCTGGGTTTGAGTCCTGCTTTCGACACATAAATGGTGCAATCTCCTTGTACAGTTGCGGTATCCGTGCTCCTTCTAATAGGTTCAGTGGTTATGTAATGAGTTCCCTGGTAAAGGGAGGGTGGAAAAAAGCAGAGAGGTGGGACTGTGGAGGGGAGGAAATACAGGAGGAGGCGGGGCAGGCTAAAGAGGGAGTTAGGGCTGGATGAATGGGTCTCTGTGGAGAGGAGGAGGTGCTGGTTGAGTGGGGATAGGTCGAGAGGGGCAGGGGGATGTAGGATAAAGTGGGGCAGGGAATAAGTCGGCTCTGGGGATGGTGCCATGGGGGAAGAAGGCCCTGAGTTGTTGTGGACGGTGGGTTGTGTAAAAGAGGGTCCTATTGTGGGGAGGAGGGAAAAAGGGTGCCCAGTGGAGGGTGAAATGGACATTTTTGTTTCATCCAGCCCTACCTCCCCCTTTAGCCTGCCCCACCTCCTCTCCTCCACAGTCCTGCCTCTCTGCTTTCTTCCTTCCACCTTCACTTTACCAGGGCACCTATGCCATGCCCCTCTAGACCTACCCCCACTCACCTAGCCCCTCCTCCTCTCCACAGATACCCATTCATCCGGTCCTACCTCCCCCTTTAGGCTGCCCCACCTCTGCCTCCTTTACCCTGCACTTCCTCACTTCCACATTCCTGCCTCTCTGTGACCCTCCCTTTACCAGGGAACTCTTTTGATAACCACTGAACCTTTTAGAAGGAGTGGGGGTAAGGCAACTATACAAGGCGATTACCCAACTATTCCAATTATGTGCTGAAAGCAGGACACGGACCCAGGCCCTCAGTGCTGTAACACAAGCACTTAACCTCTAGGCCACTGCAGTTAGCTGGTATTTGCTGGAGCGGGGGGCCAGATGTTCTATCCTCGTTGGCTTCAGTGAGCATGTTTCACAATGGGAATGGGTATGCCCACAGGGGCATGCAGAAGAAAGATGTATAAGCCCAAAAGCTACTTTTAGAAGCACAGCCACCAGTGGCTCGAGTGGTAAGTGTTTGGTCTTGGAATGCTGGAGACCTGAGTTCTAATCCAATGTCTGGATCTCCTGTTCATATATATATTTTTTTAAATGTTTTTTTATTGAAAATGGGTATGCATTGCCCTGTGCGATCAGCCAACAGCTAATTCCCCTTCATTACATCATTCCTACTAACACTTGTGCCTTTGTTTTCTGCACTCTGGCCTTGGTAACACACCCATACAAAAGCTTGTCTCTCTGGCCTCAACTGACTGGAAAAAACGAGGGGAAAAAGTGTAATCTACTGGTCGTGTTTTGGAAGATAATTGCACTGGGACTCAAACAGGACACCTTCTCGAGGTGCTGTGAGGTGACCACAAGCCCCTGCATAGCAAGCAAACCGGTATCAGCATCTCCCCAGCAACTGAATGTGTCTCCTGCAGGCTACACATAGGAGGCTGCAGTAGGTACATTAACCCATTGGGCTGTCAATGCTCTTTTCTCTGAGATCAGGAAACTGAATTTCTATGTTGCCTTCATTTGGCACATTAGATCTATCTTTCACCCCAATTCAGAGGCTGTTTTGTTTCACGCAGAGATGATAATCATTGGGAGGTGTGAGCCACTAATAGCTAAGCAGATCAGTTAAAGCTTTGACTTTGTCATTGGGATATATTGATATGCGCAGGGCAGTCATCTGTCGACTGCTACTGTATACTTTCTTATTGCTGCTTGTTCATGATTATTAAATGTAAACACTCTGCTCTAAAAAGTGAAATATTTGAAAGACGCTTGCTGTAGCGAGCCTTTCCCACTCTTTGCCCTGGGGGCGCTTTGCAACTCAACAACCCAATCACCCCTTCAGCCCTTCTTACTCGTCTCACAGCACCTCCCAAAAGTGAGGAATGCATCTTTTGTTGGTAGATTTCCTTCATGAGGCTTGGCTTGGCCTGCATTCCTTTTCAAAGGGCCATATAAGAGAGCAAAAAAGGCATCATAGAGTGGCAAGTAGGTGGAAGGCGAGGGGTCAGGGAGGTTGGCAGTAAAAGACACAGGGCACAGGGCCTGGCAGAGAGTTAGAAGTTAGGGAACCCAACAATGAGCGTGGGACAAGGAAAGATGTCTCAGGCATGCAGCTCTCTGAGTCTTCCCCACTGTGCCTGCAGAAAGAGACGTCCTATTCCTAGCTCTCTCCTGAAAGGATACATTTGCCTGGAGAGCCCAGAACTAATGTCACTTAGAGAGAGGGTAAACAGAGGGCAGCTGAGCAGGCACACCCCTTCATTTTAATATGCTCCACGGTGGCTTCTGGGAGGAAAAAGGCATCATTATTCCAGCAAGATCATCTTCACCTAGGCCACCGTCACTAAGGTTTACAAAGCAGGCTGTGACACTTTCTGGGGCCAGGTGGCCAGGTCGATGTGGAAGAGCACAGATGCTAACCCTAAGCTGTGTGGGTGGCTGCACCAGAGGGGCTGCATAGGACATAGGGCTGTGCCCGTAAGGGCTGTGGTCGCGTTTGGGAGCGTTAGGGACGCGTGGAGGACGCAGGGCGCAGACCTCTGCCCGTTTCCCTCCAGGTTTAGGCCCTGGTGTTCAGCTGTGGAGCCAGCCACTCCAAAATTGAGGAAGTTGAAGGCAGAAAGCAGCCCTCTCACCCCCAGGGCGAAGAATGGGACAGGCTCGCTACATCAAGAGTCTTTCAAATCTTTCACTTTTTAGAGCAGAGTGTTTACATTTAAAAATCATGAACAAGCAGCAATAACAAAGCATACAGTAGCAGGGGACAGAAGACTGCCCTGCGCATATGAATACACCCCAATGATAAAGTCAAAGATTTAACTGACCTGTTTAGCTATTAGTGGCTCACACTTGGCAATGATTATCATCTCCCTGTGAAACAAAACATCCTCTGAATTGGGGTGAAAGATAGATCTAATGTGCCAAAGGAAGGCAACATGGAAATTCAGTTTCCTGCTCTTAGAGGAAGGAGGGTCGACAGCGCAATGGGTTAATGCACCTACTGCAGCCTCCTATGTGTAGCCTGCTGGCGACACAGTCAGTTGCTAGTGTGATGCTGATACAGGTTTGCTTGCTATGCAGGGGGCGGTGGTCACTTCACAGCACCTCGAGAAGGTGTCCTGTTTGAGTCCCAGTGCAATTAGTGTATCAATCATGACCCGTAGATTACACCTTTTCCCCTTGTTTTTTTTCCAGTCAGTTGGGGCCAGAAAGATAAGCTTTTGTAAGGGTGTTACCAAAGCCAGAGTGCACAAAACAAAGGCACAACTGTTAGTGGGAATGCATACATTGAAGGGGCATTTGCTGTTGGCTGATCGCGCAGGGCAATGCATACCCATTTTCAATAAAAAACATTTTAAAAAAATCCCGTGGAGATACTGGACATTGGATTAGAACTCAGGTCGCCAGCATCCCAAGACCAAGCACTTACCAGTTGAGCCACTGGAGGCTGTGCTTCTAAAAGTGGCTTTTGGGCGTATATATCTTTCTCCAGCATGCCCCTGTGAGCATTCCAGTTTGCATTGTGAAACATGTTCACTGAAGCCAAGGAGGATAGAACATCTGGCCCCCCGCTCCATGAAATACCAGCTAACTGCAGTGGCCTAGAGGTTAAGTGCTTGCGTTAAAGTGCTGGGGGCCTGGGTTTGAGTCCTGCTTTCGACACATAAATGGTGCAATCTCCTTGTACAGTTGCGGTATCCGTGCTCCTTCTAATAGGTTCAGTGGTTATGTAATGAGTTCCCTGGTAAAGGGAGGGTGGAAAAAAGCAGAGAGGTGGGACTGTGGAGGGGAGGAAATACAGGAGGAGGCGGGGCAGGCTAAAGAGGGAGTTAGGGCTGGATGAATGGGTCTCTGTGGAGAGGAGGAGGTGCTGGTTGAGTGGGGATAGGTCGAGAGGGGCAGGGGGATGTAGGATAAAGTGGGGCAGGGAATAAGTCGGCTCTGGGGATGGTGCCATGGGGGAAGAAGGCCCTGAGTTGTTGTGGACGGTGGGTTGTGTAAAAGAGGGTCCTATTGTGGGGAGGAGGGAAAAAGGGTGCCCAGTGGAGGGTGAAATGGACATTTTTGTTTCATCCAGCCCTACCTCCCCCTTTAGCCTGCCCCACCTCCTCTCCTCCACAGTCCTGCCTCTCTGCTTTCTTCCTTCCACCTTCACTTTACCAGGGCACCTATGCCATGCCCCTCTAGACCTACCCCCACTCACCTAGCCCCTCCTCCTCTCCACAGATACCCATTCATCCGGTCCTACCTCCCCCTTTAGGCTGCCCCACCTCTGCCTCCTTTACCCTGCACTTCCTCACTTCCACATTCCTGCCTCTCTGTGACCCTCCCTTTACCAGGGAACTCTTTTGATAACCACTGAACCTTTTAGAAGGAGTGGGGGTAAGGCAACTATACAAGGCGATTACCCAACTATTCCAATTATGTGCTGAAAGCAGGACACGGACCCAGGCCCTCAGTGCTGTAACACAAGCACTTAACCTCTAGGCCACTGCAGTTAGCTGGTATTTGCTGGAGCGGGGGGCCAGATGTTCTATCCTCGTTGGCTTCAGTGAGCATGTTTCACAATGGGAATGGGTATGCCCACAGGGGCATGCAGAAGAAAGATGTATAAGCCCAAAAGCTACTTTTAGAAGCACAGCCACCAGTGGCTCGAGTGGTAAGTGTTTGGTCTTGGAATGCTGGAGACCTGAGTTCTAATCCAATGTCCGGATCTCCTGTTCATATATATATTTTTTTAAATGTTTTTTTATTGAAAATGGGTATGCATTGCCCTGTGCGATCAGCCAACAGCTAATTCCCCTTCATTACATCATTCCTACTAACACTTGTGCCTTTGTTTTCTGCACTCTTGCCTTGGTAACACACCCATACAAAAGCTTGTCTCTCTGGCCTCAACTGACTGGAAAAAACGAGGGGAAAAAGTGTAATCTACTGGTCGTGTTTTGGAAGATAATTGCACTGGGACTCAAACAGGACACCTTCTCGAGGTGCTGTGAGGTGACCACAAGCCCCTGCATAGCAAGCAAACCGGTATCAGCATCTCCCCAGCAACTGAATGTGTCTCCTGCAGGCTACACATAGGAGGCTGCAGTAGGTACATTAACCCATTGGGCTGTCAATGCTCTTTTCTCTGAGATCAGGAAACTGAATTTCTATGTTGCCTTCATTTGGCACATTAGATCTATCTTTCACCCCAATTCAGAGGCTGTTTTGTTTCACGCAGAGATGATAATCATTGGGAGGTGTGAGCCACTAATAGCTAAGCAGATCAGTTAAAGCTTTGACTTTGTCATTGGGATATATTGATATGCGCAGGGCAGTCATCTGTCGACTGCTACTGTATACTTTCTTATTGCTGCTTGTTCATGATTATTAAATGTAAACACTCTGCTCTAAAAAGTGAAATATTTGAAAGACGCTTGCTGTAGCGAGCCTTTCCCACTCTTTGCCCTGGGGGCGCTTTGCAACTCAACAACCCAATCACCCCTTCAGCCCTTCTTACTCGTCTCACAGCACCTCCCAAAAGTGAGGAATGCATCTTTTGTTGGTAGATTTCCTTCATGAGGCTTGGCTTGGCCTGCATTCCTTTTCAAAGGGCCATATAAGAGAGCAAAAAAGGCATCATAGAGTGGCAAGTAGGTGGAAGGCGAGGGGTCAGGGAGGTTGGCAGTAAAAGACACAGGGCACAGGGCCTGGCAGAGAGTTAGAAGTTAGGGAACCCAACAATGAGCGTGGGACAAGGAAAGATGTCTCAGGCATGCAGCTCTCTGAGTCTTCCCCACTGTGCCTGCAGAAAGAGACGTCCTATTCCTAGCTCTCTCCTGAAAGGATACATTTGCCTGGAGAGCCCAGAACTAATGTCACTTAGAGAGAGGGTAAACAGAGGGCAGCTGAGCAGGCACACCCCTTCATTTTAATATGCTCCACGGTGGCTTCTGGGAGGAAAAAGGCATCATTATTCCAGCAAGATCATCTTCACCTAGGCCACCGTCACTAAGGTTTACAAAGCAGGCTGTGACACTTTCTGGGGCCAGGTGGCCAGGTCGATGTGGAAGAGCACAGATGCTAACCCTAAGCTGTGTGGGTGGCTGCACCAGAGGGGCTGCATAGGACATAGGGCTGTGCCCGTAAGGGCTGTGGTCGCGTTTGGGAGCGTTAGGGACGCGTGGAGGACGCAGGGCGCAGACCTCTGCCCGTTTCCCTCCAGGTTTAGGCCCTGGTGTTCAGCTGTGGAGCCAGCCACTCCAAAATTGAGGAAGTTGAAGGCAGAAAGCAGCCCTCTCACCCCCAGGGCGAAGAATGGGACAGGCTCGCTACATCAAGAGTCTTTCAAATCTTTCACTTTTTAGAGCAGAGTGTTTACATTTAAAAATCATGAACAAGCAGCAATAACAAAGCATACAGTAGCAGGGGACATAAGACTGCCCTGCGCATATGAATACACCCCAATGATAAAGTCAAAGATTTAACTGACCTGTTTAGCTATTAGTGGCTCACACTTGGCAATGATTATCATCTCCCTGTGAAACAAAACATCCTCTGAATTGGGGTGAAAGATAGATCTAATGTGCCAAAGGAAGGCAACATGGAAATTCAGTTTCCTGCTCTTAGAGGAAGGAGGGTCGACAGCGCAATGGGTTAATGCACCTACTGCAGCCTCCTATGTGTAGCCTGCTGGCGACACAGTCAGTTGCTAGTGTGATGCTGATACAGGTTTGCTTGCTATTCAGGGGGCGGTGGTCACTTCACAGCACCTCGAGAAGGTGTCCTGTTTGAGTCCCAGTGCAATTAGTGTATCAATCATGACCCGTAGATTACACCTTTTCCCCTTGTTTTTTTTTCCAGTCAGTTGGGGCCAGAAAGATAAGCTTTTGTAAGGGTGTTACCAAAGCCAGAGTGCACAAAACAAAGGCACAACTGTTAGTGGGAATGCATACATTGAAGGGGCATTTGCTGTTGGCTGATCGCGCAGGGCAATGCATACCCATTTTCAATAAAAAACATTTTAAAAAAATCCCGTGGAGATACTGGACATTGGATTAGAACTCAGGTCGCCAGCATCCCAAGACCAAGCACTTACCAGTTGAGCCACTGGAGGCTGTGCTTCTAAAAGTGGCTTTTGGGCGTATATATCTTTCTCCAGCATGCCCCTGTGAGCATTCCAGTTTGCATTGTGAAACATGTTCACTGAAGCCAAGGAGGATAGAACATCTGGCCCCCCGCTCCATGAAATACCAGCTAACTGCAGTGGCCTAGAGGTTAAGTGCTTGCGTTACAGTGCTGGGGGTCTGGGTTTGAGTCCTGCTTTCGACACATAAATGGTGCAATCTCCTTGTACAGTTGCGGTATCCGTGCTCCTTCTAATAGGTTCAGTGGTTATGTAATGAGTTCCCTGGTAAAGGGAGAGTGGAAAAAAGCAGAGAGGTGGGACTGTGGATGGGAGGAAATACAGGAGGAGGAGGAGGCGGGGCAGGCTAAAGAGGGAGTTAGGGCTGGATGAATGGGTCTCTGTGGAGAGGAGGAGGTGCTGGTTGAGTGGGGATAGGTCGAGAGGGGCAGGGGGATGTAGGATAAAGTGGGGCAGGGAATAAGTCGGCTCTGGGGATGGTGCCATGGGGGAAGAAGGCCCTGAGTTGTTGTGGACGGTGGGTTGTGTAAAAGAGGGTCCTATTGTGGGGAGGAGGGAAAAAGGGTGCCCAGTGGAGGGTGAAATGGACATTTTTGTTTCATCCAGCCCTACCTCCCCCTTTAGCCTGCCCCACCTCCTCTCCTCCACAGTCCTGCCTCTCTGCTTTCTTCCTTCCACCTTCACTTTACCAGGGCACCTATGCCATGCCCCTCTAGACCTACCCCCACTCACCTAGCCCCTCCTCCTCTCCAAAGATACCCATTCATCCGGTCCTACCTCCCCCTTTAGGCTGCCCCACCTCTGCCTCCTTTACCCTGCACTTCCTCACTTCCACATTCCTGCCTCTCTGTGACCCTCCCTTTACCAGGGAACTCTTTTGATAACCACTGAACCTTTTAGAAGGAGTGGGGGTAAGGCAACTATACAAGGCGATTACCCAACTATTCCAATTATGTGCTGAAAGCAGGACACGGACCCAGGCCCTCAGTGCTGTAACACAAGCACTTAACCTCTAGGCCACTGCAGTTAGCTGGTATTTGCTGGAGCGGGGGGCCAGATGTTCTATCCTCGTTGGCTTCAGTGAGCATGTTTCACAATGGGAATGGGTATGCCCACAGGGGCATGCAGAAGAAAGATGTATAAGCCCAAAAGCTACTTTTAGATGCACAGCCACCAGTGGCTCGAGTGGTAAGTGTTTGGTCTTGGAATGCTGGAGACCTGAGTTCTAATCCAATGTCCGGATTTCCTGTTCATATATATATTTTTTTAAATGTTTTTTTATTGAAAATGGGTATGCATTGCCCTGTGCGATCAGCCAACAGCTAATTCCCCTTCATTACATCCTTCCTACTAACACTTGTGCCTTTGTTTTCTGCACTCAGGCCTTGGTAACACACCCATACAAAAGCTTGTCTCTCTGGCCTCAACTGACTGGAAAAAACGAGGGGAAAAAGTGTAATCTACTGGTCGTGTTTTGGAAGATAATTGCACTGGGACTCAAACAGGACACCTTCTCGAGGTGCTGTGAGGTGACCACAAGCCCCTGCATAGCAAGCAAACCGGTATCAGCATCTCCCCAGCAACTGAATGTGTCTCCTGCAGGCTACACATAGGAGGCTGCAGTAGGTACATTAACCCATTGGGCTGTCAATGCTCTTTTCTCTGAGATCAGGAAACTGAATTTCTATGTTGCCTTCATTTGGCACATTAGATCTATCTTTCACCCCAATTCAGAGGCTGTTTTGTTTCACGCAGAGATGATAATCATTGGGAGGTGTGAGCCACTAATAGCTAAGCAGATCAGTTAAAGCTTTGACTTTGTCATTGGGATATATTGATATGCGCAGGGCAGTCATCTGTCGACTGCTACTGTATACTTTCTTATTGCTGCTTGTTCATGATTATTAAATGTAAACACTCTGCTCTAAAAAGTGAAATATTTGAAAGACGCTTGCTGTAGCGAGCCTTTCCCACTCTTTGCCCTGGGGGCGCTTTGCAACTCAACAACCCAATCACCCCTTCAGCCCTTCTTACTCGTCTCACAGCACCTCCCAAAAGTGAGGAATGCATCTTTTGTTGGTAGATTTCCTTCATGAGGCTTGGCTTGGCCTGCATTCCTTTTCAAAGGGCCATATAAGAGAGCAAAAAAGGCATCATAGAGTGGCAAGTAGGTGGAAGGCGAGGGGTCAGGGAGGTTGGCAGTAAAAGACACAGGGCACAGGGCCTGGCAGAGAGTTAGAAGTTAGGGAACCCAACAATGAGCGTGGGACAAGGAAAGATGTCTCAGGCATGCAGCTCTCTGAGTCTTCCCCACTGTGCCTGCAGAAAGAGACGTCCTATTCCTAGCTCTCTCCTGAAAGGATACATTTGCCTGGAGAGCCCAGAACTAATGTCACTTAGAGAGAGGGTAAACAGAGGGCAGCTGAGCAGGCACACCCCTTCATTTTAATATGCTCCACGGTGGCTTCTGGGAGGAAAAAGGCATCATTATTCCAGCAAGATCATCTTCACCTAGGCCACCGTCACTAAGGTTTACAAAGCAGGCTGTGACACTTTCTGGGGCCAGGTGGCCAGGTCGATGTGGAAGAGCACAGATGCTAACCCTAAGCTGTGTTGGTGGCTGCACCAGAGGGGCTGCATAGGACATAGGGCTGTGCCCGTAAGGGCTGTGGTCGCGTTTGGGAGCGTTAGGGACGCGTGGAGGACGCAGGGCGCAGACCTCTGCCCGTTTCCCTCCAGGTTTAGGCCCTGGTGTTCAGCTGTGGAGCCAGCCACTCCAAAATTGAGGAAGTTGAAGGCAGAAAGCAGCCCTCTCACCCCCAGGGCGAAGAATGGGACAGGCTCGCTACATCAAGAGTCTTTCAAATCTTTCACTTTTTAGAGCAGAGTGTTTACATTTAAAAATCATGAACAAGCAGCAATAACAAAGCATACAGTAGCAGGGGACAGAAGACTGCCCTGCGCATATGAATACACCCCAATGATAAAGTCAAAGATTTAACTGACCTGTTTAGCTATTAGTGGCTCACACTTGGCAATGATTATCATCTCCCTGTGAAACAAAACATCCTCTGAATTGGGGTGAAAGATAGATCTAATGTGCCAAAGGAAGGCAACATGGAAATTCAGTTTCCTGCTCTTAGAGGAAGGAGGGTCGACAGCGCAATGGGTTAATGCACCTACTGCAGCCTCCTATGTGTAGCCTGCTGGCGACACAGTCAGTTGCTAGTGTGATGCTGATACAGGTTTGCTTGCTATGCAGGGGGCGGTGGTCACTTCACAGCACCTCGAGAAGGTGTCCTGTTTGAGTCCCAGTGCAATTAGTGTATCAATCATGACCCGTAGATTACACCTTTTCCCCTTGTTTTTTTTCCAGTCAGTTGGGGCCAGAAAGATAAGCTTTTGTAAGGGTGTTACCAAAGCCAGAGTGCACAAAACAAAGGCACAACTGTTAGTGGGAATGCATACATTGAAGGGGCATTTGCTGTTGGCTGATCGCGCAGGGCAATGCATACCCATTTTCAATAAAAAACATCCCGTGGAGATACTGGACATTGGATTAGAACTCAGGTCGCCAGCATCCCAAGACCAAGCACTTACCAGTTGAGCCACTGGAGGCTGTGCTTCTAAAAGTGGCTTTTGGGCGTATATATCTTTCTCCAGCATGCCCCTGTGAGCATTCCAGTTTGCATTGTGAAACATGTTCACTGAAGCCAAGGAGGATAGAACATCTGGCCCCCCGCTCCTTGAAATACCAGCTAACTGCAGTGGCCTAGAGGTTAAGTGCTTGCGTTACAGTGCTGGGGGCCTGGGTTTGAGTCCTGCTTTCGACACATAAATGGTGCAATCTCCTTGTACAGTTGCGGTATCCGTGCTCCTTCTAATAGGTTCAGTGGTTATGTAATGAGTTCCCTGGTAAAGGGAGGGTGGAAAAAAGCAGAGAGGTGGGACTGTGGAGGGGAGGAAATACAGGAGGAGGCGGGGCAGGCTAAAGAGGGAGTTAGGGCTGGATGAATGGGTCTCTGTGGAGAGGAGGAGGTGCTGGTTGAGTGGGGATAGGTCGAGAGGGGCAGGGGGATGTAGGATAAAGTGGGGCAGGGAATAAGTCGGCTCTGGGGATGGTGCCATGGGGGAAGAAGGCCCTGAGTTGTTGTGGAAGGTGGGTTGTGTAAAAGAGAGTCCTATTGTGGGGAGGAGGGAAAAAGGGTGCCCAGTGGAGGGTGAAATGGACATTTTTGTTTCATCCAGCCCTACCTCCCCCTTTAGCCTGCCCCACCTCCTCTCCTCCACAGTCCTGCCTCTCTGCTTTCTTCCTTCCACCTTCACTTTACCAGGGCACCTATGCCATGCCCCTCTAGACCTACCCCCACTCACCTAGCCCCTCCTCCTCTCCACAGATACCCATTCATCCGGTCCTACCTCCCCCTTTAGGCTGCCCCACCTCTGCCTCCTTTACCCTGCACTTCCTCACTTCCACATTCCTGCCTCTCTGTGACCCTCCCTTTACCAGGGAACTCTTTTGATAACCACTGAACCTTTTAGAAGGAGTGGGGGTAAGGCAAATATACAAGGCGATTACCCAACTATTCCAATTATGTGCTGAAAGCAGGACACGGACCCAGGCACTCAGTGCTGTAACACAAGCACTTAACCTCTAGGCCACTGCAGTTAGCTGGTATTTGCTGGAGCGGGGGCCAGATGTTCTATCCTCGTTGGCTTCAGTGAGCATGTTTCACAATGGGAATGGGTATGCCCACAGGGGCATGCAGAAGAAAGATGTATAAGCCCAAAAGCTACTTTTAGAAGCACAGCCACCAGTGGCTCGAGTGGTAAGTGTTTGGTCTTGGAATGCTGGAGACCTGAGTTCTAATCCAATGTCCGGATCTCCTGTTCATATATATATTTTTTTAAATGTTTTTTTATTGAAAATGGGTATGCATTGCCCTGTGCGATCAGCCAACAGCTAATTCCCCTTCATTACATCATTCCTACTAACACTTGTGCCTTTGTTTTCTGCACTCTGGCCTTGGTAACACACCCATACAAAAGCTTGTCTCTCTGGCCTCAACTGACTGGAAAAAACGAGGGGAAAAAGTGTAATCTACTGGTCGTGTTTTGGAAGATTATTGCACTGGGACTCAAACAGGACACCTTCACGAGGTGCTGTGAGGTGACCACAAGCCCCTGCATAGCAAGCAAACCGGTATCAGCATCTCCCCAGCAACTGAATGTGTCTCCTGCAGGCTACACATAGGAGGCTGCAGTAGGTACATTAACCCATTGGGCTGTCAATGCTCTTTTCTCTGAGATCAGGAAACTGAATTTCTATGTTGCCTTCATTTGGCACATTAGATCTATCTTTCACCCCAATTCAGAGGCTGTTTTGTTTCACGCAGAGATGATAATCATTGGGAGGTGTGAGCCACTAATAGCTAAGCAGATCAGTTAAAGCTTTGACTTTGTCATTGGGATATATTGATATGCGCAGGGCAGTCATCTGTCGACTGCTACTGTATACTTTCTTATTGCTGCTTGTTCATGATTATTAAATGTAAACACTCTGCTCTAAAAAGTGAAATATTTGAAAGACGCTTGCTGTAGCGAGCCTTTCCCACTCTTTGCCCTGGGGGCGCTTTGCAACTCAACAACCCAATCACCCCTTCAGCCCTTCTTACTCGTCTCACAGCACCTCCCAAAAGTGAGGAATGCATCTTTTGTTGGTAGATTTCCTTCATGAGGCTTGGCTTGGCCTGCATTCCTTTTCAAAGGGCCATATAAGAGAGCAAAAAAGGCATCATAGAGTGGCAAGTAGGTGGAAGGCGAGGGGTCAGGGAGGTTGGCAGTAAAAGACACAGGGCACAGGGCCTGGCAGAGAGTTAGAAGTTAGGGAACCCAACAATGAGCGTGGGACAAGGAAAGATGTCTCAGGCATGCAGCTCTCTGAGTCTTCCCCACTGTGCCTGCAGAAAGAGGCGTCCTATTCCTAGCTCTCTCCTGAAAGGATACATTTGCCTGGAGAGCCCAGAACTAATGTCACTTAGAGAGAGGGTAAACAGAGGGCAGCTGAGCAGGCACACCCCTTCATTTTAATATGCTCCACGGTGGCTTCTGGGAGGAAAAAGGCATCATTATTCCAGCAAGATCATCTTCACCTAGGCCATCGTCACTAAGGTTTACAAAGCAGGCTGTGACACTTTCTGGGGCCAGGTGGCCAGGTCGATGTGGAAGAGCACAGATGCTAACCCTAAGCTGTGTGGGTGGCTGCACCAGAGGGGCTGCATAGGACATAGGGCTGTGCCCGTAAGGGCTGTGGTCGCGTTTGGGAGCGTTAGGGACGCGTGGAGGACGCAGGGCGCAGACCTCTTCCCGTTTCCCTCCAGGTTTAGGCCCTGGTGTTCAGCTGTGGAGCCAGCCACTCCAAAATTGAGGAAGTTGAAGGCAGAAAGCAGCCCTCTCACCCCCAGGGCGAAGAATGGGACAGGCTCGCTACATCAAGAGTCTTTCAAATCTTTCACTTTTTAGAGCAGAGTGTTTACATTTAAAAATCATGAACAAGCAGCAATAACAAAGCATACAGTAGCAGGGGACAGAAGACTGCCCTGCGCATATGAATACACCCCAATGATAAAGTCAAAGATTTAACTGACCTGTTTAGCTATTAGTGGCTCACACTTGGCAATGATTATCATCTCCCTGTGAAACAAAACATCCTCTGAATTGGGGTGAAAGATAGATCTAATGTGCCAAAGGAAGGCAACATGGAAATTCAGTTTCCTGCTCTTAGAGGAAGGAGGGTCGACAGCGCAATGGGTTAATGCACCTACTGCAGCCTCCTATGTGTAGCCTGCTGGCGACACAGTCAGTTGCTAGTGTGATGCTGATACAGGTTTGCTTGCTATGCAGGGGGCGGTGGTCACTTCACAGCACCTCGAGAAGGTGTCCTGTTTGAGTCCCAGTGCAATTAGTGTATCAATCATGACCCGTAGATTACACCTTTTCCCCTTGTTTTTTTTCCAGTCAGTTGGGGCCAGAAAGATAAGCTTTTGTAAGGGTGTTACCAAAGCCAGAGTGCACAAAACAAAGGCACAACTGTTAGTGGGAATGCATACATTGAAGGGGCATTTGCTGTTGGCTGATCGCGCAGGGCAATGCATACCCATTTTCAATAAAAAACATCCCGTGGAGATACTGGACATTGGATTAGAACTCAGGTCGCCAGCATCCCAAGACCAAGCACTTACCAGTTGAGCCACTGGAGGCTGTGCTTCTAAAAGTGGCTTTTGGGCGTATATATCTTTCTCCAGCATGCCCCTGTGAGCATTCCAGTTTGCATTGTGAAACATGTTCACTGAAGCCAAGGAGGATAGAACATCTGGCCCCCCGCTCCTTGAAATACCAGCTAACTGCAGTGGCCTAGAGGTTAAGTGCTTGCGTTACAGTGCTGGGGGCCTGGGTTTGAGTCCTGCTTTCGACACATAAATGGTGCAATCTCCTTGTACAGTTGCGGTATCCGTGCTCCTTCTAATAGGTTCAGTGGTTATGTAATGAGTTCCCTGGTAAAGGGAGGGTGGAAAAAAGCAGAGAGGTGGGACTGTGGAGGGGAGGAAATACAGGAGGAGGCAGGGCAGGCTAAAGAGGGAGTTAGGGCTGGATGAATGGGTCTCTGTGGAGAGGAGGAGGTGCTGGTTGAGTGGGGATAGGTCGAGAGGGGCAGGGGGATGTAGGATAAAGTGGGGCAGGGAATAAGTCGGCTCTGGGGATGGTGCCATGGGGGAAGAAGGCCCTGAGTTGTTGTGGACGGTGGGTTGTGTAAAAGAGGGTCCTATTGTGGGGAGGAGTGAAAAAGGGTGCCCAGTGGAGGGTGAAATGGACATTTTTGTTTCATCCAGCCCTACCTCCCTCTTTAGCCTGCCCCACCTCCTCTCCTCCACAGTCCTGCCTCTCTGCTTTCTTCCTTCCACCTTCACTTTACCAGGGCACCTATGCCATGCCCCTCTAGACCTACCCCCACTCACCTAGCCCCTCCTCCTCTCCACAGATACCCATTCATCCGGTCCTACCTCCCCCTTTAGGCTGCCCCACCTCTGCCTCCTTTACCCTGCACTTCCTCACTTCCACATTCCTGCCTCTCTGTGACCCTCCCTTTACCAGGGAACTCTTTTGATAACCACTGAACCTTTTAGAAGGAGTGGGGGTAAGGCAACTATACAAGGCGATTACCCAACTATTCCAATTATGTGCTGAAAGCAGGACACGGACCCAGGCCCTCAGTGCTGTAACACAAGCACTTAACCTCTAGGCCACTGCAGTTAGCTGGTATTTGCTGGAGCGGGGGGCCAGATGTTCTATCCTCGTTGGCTTCAGTGAGCATGTTTCACAATGGGAATGGGTATGCCCACAGGGGCATGCAGAAGAAAGATGTATAAGCCCAAAAGCTACTTTTAGAAGCACAGCCACCAGTGGCTCGAGTGGTAAGTGTTTGGTCTTGGAATGCTGGAGACCTGAGTTCTAATCCAATGTCTGGATCTCCTGTTCATATATATATTTTTTTAAATGTTTTTTTATTGAAAATGGGTATGCATTGCCCTGTGCGATCAGCCAACAGCTAATTCCCCTTCATTACATCATTCCTACTAACACTTGTGCCTTTGTTTTCTGCACTCTGGCCTTGGTAACACACCCATACAAAAGCTTGTCTCTCTGGCCTCAACTGACTGGAAAAAACGAGGGGAAAAAGTGTAATCTACTGGTCGTGTTTTGGAAGATAATTGCACTGGGACTCAAACAGGACACCTTCTCGAGGTGCTGTGAGGTGACCACAAGCCCCTGCATAGCAAGCAAACCGGTATCAGCATCTCCCCAGCAACTGAATGTGTCTCCTGCAGGCTACACATAGGAGGCTGCAGTAGGTACATTAACCCATTGGGCTGTCAATGCTCTTTTCTCTGAGATCAGGAAACTGAATTTCTATGTTGCCTTCATTTGGCACATTAGATCTATCTTTCACCCCAATTCAGAGGCTGTTTTGTTTCACGCAGAGATGATAATCATTGGGAGGTGTGAGCCACTAATAGCTAAGCAGATCAGTTAAAGCTTTGACTTTGTCATTGGGATATATTGATATGCGCAGGGCAGTCATCTGTCGACTGCTACTGTATACTTTCTTATTGCTGCTTGTTCATGATTATTAAATGTAAACACTCTGCTCTAAAAAGTGAAATATTTGAAAGACGCTTGCTGTAGCGAGCCTTTCCCACTCTTTGCCCTGGGGGCGCTTTGCAACTCAACAACCCAATCACCCCTTCAGCCCTTCTTACTCGTCTCACAGCACCTCCCAAAAGTGAGGAATGCATCTTTTGTTGGTAGATTTCCTTCATGAGGCTTGGCTTGGCCTGCATTCCTTTTCAAAGGGCCATATAAGAGAGCAAAAAAGGCATCATAGAGTGGCAAGTAGGTGGAAGGCGAGGGGTCAGGGAGGTTGGCAGTAAAAGACACAGGGCACAGGGCCTGGCAGAGAGTTAGAAGTTAGGGAACCCAACAATGAGCGTGGGACAAGGAAAGATGTCTCAGGCATGCAGCTCTCTGAGTCTTCCCCACTGTGCCTGCAGAAAGAGACGTCCTATTCCTAGCTCTCTCCTGAAAGGATACATTTGCCTGGAGAGCCCAGAACTAATGTCACTTAGAGAGAGGGTAAACAGAGGGCAGCTGAGCAGGCACACCCCTTCATTTTAATATGCTCCACGGTGGCTTCTGGGAGGAAAAAGGCATCATTATTCCAGCAAGATCATCTTCACCTAGGCCACCGTCACTAAGGTTTACAAAGCAGGCTGTGACACTTTCTGGGGCCAGGTGGCCAGGTCGATGTGGAAGAGCACAGATGCTAACCCTAAGCTGTGTTGGTGGCTGCACCAGAGGGGCTGCATAGGACATAGGGCTGTGCCCGTAAGGGCTGTGGTCGCGTTTGGGAGCGTTAGGGACGCGTGGAGGACGCAGGGCGCAGACCTCTGCCCGTTTCCCTCCAGGTTTAGGCCCTGGTGTTCAGCTGTGGAGCCAGCCACTCCAAAATTGAGGAAGTTGAAGGCAGAAAGCAGCCCTCTCACCCCCAGGGCGAAGAATGGGACAGGCTCGCTACATCAAGAGTCTTTCAAATATTTCACTTTTTAGAGCAGAGTGTTTACATTTAAAAATCATGAACAAGCAGCAATAACAAAGCATACAGTAGCAGGGGACAGAAGACTGCCCTGCGCATATGAATACACCCCAATGATAAAGTCAAAGATTTAACTGACCTGTTTAGCTATTAGTGGCTCACACTTGGCAATGATTATCATCTCCCTGTGAAACAAAACATCCTCTGAATTGGGGTGAAAGATAGATCTAATGTGCCAAAGGAAGGCAACATGGAAATTCAGTTTCCTGCTCTTAGAGGAAGGAGGGTCGACAGCGCAATGGGTTAATGCACCTACTGCAGCCTCCTATGTGTAGCCTGCTGGCGACACAGTCAGTTGCTAGTGTGATGCTGATACAGGTTTGCTTGCTATGCAGGGGGCGGTGGTCACTTCACAGCACCTCGAGAAGGTGTCCTGTTTGAGTCCCAGTGCAATTAGTGTATCAATCATGACCCGTAGATTACACCTTTTCCCCTTGTTTTTTTTCCAGTCAGTTGGGGCCAGAAAGATAAGCTTTTGTAAGGGTGTTACCAAAGCCAGAGTGCACAAAACAAAGGCACAACTGTTAGTGGGAATGCATACATTGAAGGGGCATTTGCTGTTGGCTGATCGCGCAGGGCAATGCATACCCATTTTCAATAAAAAACATTTAAAAAAAATCCCGTGGAGATACTGGACATTGGATTAGAACTCAGGTCGCCAGCATCCCAAGACCAAGCACTTACCAGTTGAGCCACTGGAGGCTGTGCTTCTAAAAGTGGCTTTAGGGCGTATATATCTTTCTCCAGCATGCCCCTGTGAGCATTCCAGTTTGCATTGTGAAACATGTTCACTGAAGCCAAGGAGGATAGAACATCTGGCCCCCCGCTCCATGAAATACCAGCTAACTGCAGTGGCCTAGAGGTTAAGTGCTTGCGTTACAGTGCTGGGGGCCTGGGTTTGAGTCCTGCTTTCGACACATAAATGGTGCAATCTCCTTGTACAGTTGCGGTATCCGTGCTCCTTCTAATAGGTTCAGTGGTTATGTAATGAGTTCCCTGGTAAAGGGAGGGTGGAAAAAAGCAGAGAGGTGGGACTGTGGAGGGGAGGAAATACAGGAGGAGGCGGGGCAGGCTAAAGAGGGAGTTAGGGCTGGATGAATGGGTCTCTGTGGAGAGGAGGAGGTGCTGGTTGAGTGGGGATAGGTCGAGAGGGGCAGGGGGATGTAGGATAAAGTGGGGCAGGGAATAAGTCGGCTCTGGGGATGGTGCCATGGGGGAAGAAGGCCCTGAGTTGTTGTGGACGGTGGGTTGTGTAAAAGAGGGTCCTATTGTGGGGAGGAGGGAAAAAGGGTGCCCAGTGGAGGGTGAAATGGACATTTTTGTTTCATCCAGCCCTACCTCCCCCTTTAGCCTGCCCCACCTCCTCTCCTCCACAGTCCTGCCTCTCTGCTTTCTTCCTTCCACCTTCACTTTACCAGGGCACCTATGCCATGCCCCTCTAGACCTACCCCCACTCACCTAGCCCCTCCTCCTCTCCACAGATACCCATTCATCCGGTCCTACCTCCCCCTTTAGGCTGCCCCACCTCTGCCTCCTTTACCCTGCACTTCCTCACTTCCACATTCCTGCCTCTCTGTGACCCTCCCTTTACCAGGGAACTCTTTTGATAACCACTGAACCTTTTAGAAGGAGTGGGGGTAAGGCAACTATACAAGGCGATTACCCAACTATTCCAATTATGTGCTGAAAGCAGGACACGGACCCAGGCCCTCAGTGCTGTAACACAAGCACTTAACCTCTAGGCCACTGCAGTTAGCTGGTATTTGCTGGAGCGGGGGGCCAGATGTTCTATCCTCGTTGGCTTCAGTGAGCATGTTTCACAATGGGAATGGGTATGCCCACAGGGGCATGCAGAAGAAAGATGTATAAGCCCAAAAGCTACTTTTAGAAGCACAGCCACCAGTGGCTTGAGTGGTAAGTGTTTGGTCTTGGAATGCTGGAGACCTGAGTTCTAATCCAATGTCTGGATCTCCTGTTCATATATATATTTTTTTAAATGTTTTTTTATTGAAAATGGGTATGCATTGCCCTGTGCGATCAGCCAACAGCTAATTCCCCTTCATTACATCATTCCTACTAACACTTGTGCCTTTGTTTTCTGCACTCTGGCCTTGGTAACACACCCATACAAAAGCTTGTCTCTCTGGCCTCAACTGACTGGAAAAAACGAGGGGAAAAAGTGTAATCTACTGGTCGTGTTTTGGAAGATAATTGCACTGGGACTCAAACAGGACACCTTCTCGAGGTGCTGTGAGGTGACCACAAGCCCCTGCATAGCAAGCAAACCGGTATCAGCATCTCCCCAGCAACTGAATGTGTCTCCTGCAGGCTACACATAGGAGGCTGCAGTAGGTACATTAACCCATTGGGCTGTCAATGCTCTTTTCTCTGAGATCAGGAAACTGAATTTCTATGTTGCCTTCATTTGGCACATTAGATCTATCTTTCACCCCAATTCAGAGGCTGTTTTGTTTCACGCAGAGATGATAATCATTGGGAGGTGTGAGCCACTAATAGCTAAGCAGATCAGTTAAAGCTTTGACTTTGTCATTGGGATATATTGATATGCGCAGGGCAGTCATCTGTCGACTGCTACTGTATACTTTCTTATTGCTGCTTGTTCATGATTATTAAATGTAAACACTCTGCTCTAAAAAGTGAAATATTTGAAAGACGCTTGCTGTAGCGAGCCTTTCCCACTCTTTGCCCTGGGGGCGCTTTGCAACTCAACAACCCAATCACCCCTTCAGCCCTTCTTACTCGTCTCACAGCACCTCCCAAAAGTGAGGAATGCATCTTTTGTTGGTAGATTTCCTTCATGAGGCTTGGCTTGGCCTGCATTCCTTTTCAAAGGGCCATATAAGAGAGCAAAAAAGGCATCATAGAGTGGCAAGTAGGTGGAAGGCGAGGGGTCAGGGAGGTTGGCAGTAAAAGACACAGGGCACAGGGCCTGGCAGAGAGTTAGAAGTTAGGGAACCCAACAATGAGCGTGGGACAAGGAAAGATGTCTCAGGCATGCAGCTCTCTGAGTCTTCCCCACTGTGCCTGCAGAAAGAGACGTCCTATTCCTAGCTCTCTCCTGAAAGGATACATTTGCCTGGAGAGCCCAGAACTAATGTCACTTAGAGAGAGGGTAAACAGAGGGCAGCTGAGCAGGCACACCCCTTCATTTTAATATGCTCCACGGTGGCTTCTGGGAGGAAAAAGGCATCATTATTCCAGCAAGATCATCTTCACCTAGGCCACCGTCACTAAGGTTTACAAAGCAGGCTGTGACACTTTCTGGGGCCAGGTGGCCAGGTCGATGTGGAAGAGCACAGATGCTAACCCTAAGCTGTGTGGGTGGCTGCACCAGAGGGGCTGCATAGGACATAGGGCTGTGCCCGTAAGGGCTGTGGTCGCGTTTGGGAGCGTTAGGGACGCGTGGAGGACGCAGGGCGCAGACCTCTGCCCGTTTCCCTCCAGGTTTAGGCCCTGGTGTTCAGCTGTGGAGCCAGCCACTCCAAAATTGAGGAAGTTGAAGGCAGAAAGCAGCCCTCTCACCCCCAGGGCGAAGAATGGGACAGGCTCGCTACATCAAGAGTCTTTCAAATCTTTCACTTTTTAGAGCAGAGTGTTTACATTTAAAAATCATGAACAAGCAGCAATAACAAAGCATACAGTAGCAGGGGACAGAAGACTGCCCTGCGCATATGAATACACCCCAATGATAAAGTCAAAGATTTAACTGACCTGTTTAGCTATTAGTGGCTCACACTTGGCAATGATTATCATCTCCCTGTGAAACAAAACATCCTCTGAATTGGGGTGAAAGATAGATCTAATGTGCCAAAGGAAGGCAACATGGAAATTCAGTTTCCTGCTCTTAGAGGAAGGAGGGTCGACAGCGCAATGGGTTAATGCACCTACTGCAGCCTCCTATGTGTAGCCTGCTGGCGACACAGTCAGTTGCTAGTGTGATGCTGATACAGGTTTGCTTGCTATGCAGGGGGCGGTGGTCACTTCACAGCACCTCGAGAAGGTGTCCTGTTTGAGTCCCAGTGCAATTAGTGTATCAATCATGACCCGTAGATTACACCTTTTCCCCTTGTTTTTTTTCCAGTCAGTTGGGGCCAGAAAGATAAGCTTTTGTAAGGGTGTTACCAAAGCCAGAGTGCACAAAACAAAGGCACAACTGTTAGTGGGAATGCATACATTGAAGGGGCATTTGCTGTTGGCTGATCGCGCAGGGCAATGCATACCCATTTTCAATAAAAAACATTTTAAAAAAATCCCGTGGAGATACTGGACATTGGATTAGAACTCAGGTCGCCAGCATCCCAAGACCAAGCACTTACCAGTTGAGCCACTGGAGGCTGTGCTTCTAAAAGTGGCTTTTGGGCGTATATATCTTTCTCCAGCATGCCCCTGTGAGCATTCCAGTTTGCATTGTGAAACATGTTCACTGAAGCCAAGGAGGATAGAACATCTGGCCCCCCGCTCCATGAAATACCAGCTAACTGCAGTGGCCTAGAGGTTAAGTGCTTGCGTTACAGTGCTGGGGGCCTGGGTTTGAGTCCTGCTTTCGACACATAAATGGTGCAATCTCCTTGTACAGTTGCGGTATCCGTGCTCCTTCTAATAGGTTCAGTGGTTATGTAATGAGTTCCCTGGTAAAGGGAGGGTGGAAAAAAGCAGAGAGGTGGGACTGTGGAGGGGAGGAAATACAGGAGGAGGCGGGGCAGGCTAAAGAGGGAGTTAGGGCTGGATGAATGGGTCTCTGTGGAGAGGAGGAGGTGCTGGTTGAGTGGGGATAGGTCGAGAGGGGCAGGGGGATGTAGGATAAAGTGGGGCAGGGAATAAGTCGGCTCTGGGGATGGTGCCATGGGGGAAGAAGGCCCTGAGTTGTTGTGGACGGTGGGTTGTGTAAAAGAGGGTCCTATTGTGGGGAGGAGGGAAAAAGGGTGCCCAGTGGAGGGTGAAATGGACATTTTTGTTTCATCCAGCCCTACCTCCCCCTTTAGCCTGCCCCACCTCCTCTCCTCCACAGTCCTGCCTCTCTGCTTTCTTCCTTCCACCTTCACTTTACCAGGGCACCTATGCCATGCCCCTCTAGACCTACCCCCACTCACCTAGCCCCTCCTCCTCTCCACAGATACCCATTCATCCGGTCCTACCTCCCCCTTTAGGCTGCCCCACCTCTGCCTCCTTTACCCTGCACTTCCTCACTTCCACATTCCTGCCTCTCTGTGACCCTCCCTTTACCAGGGAACTCTTTTGATAACCACTGAACCTTTTAGAAGGAGTGGGGGTAAGGCAACTATACAAGGCGATTACCCAACTATTCCAATTATGTGCTGAAAGCAGGACACGGACCCAGGCCCTCAGTGCTGTAACACAAGCACTTAACCTCTAGGCCACTGCAGTTAGCTGGTATTTGCTGGAGCGGGGGGCCAGATGTTCTATCCTCGTTGGCTTCAGTGAGCATGTTTCACAATGGGAATGGGTATGCCCACAGGGGCATGCAGAAGAAAGATGTATAAGCCCAAAAGCTACTTTTAGAAGCACAGCCACCAGTGGCTCGAGTGGTAAGTGTTTGGTCTTGGAATGCTGGAGACCTGAGTTCTAATCCAATGTCTGGATCTCCTGTTCATATATATATTTTTTTAAATGTTTTTTTATTGAAAATGGGTATGCATTGCCCTGTGCGATCAGCCAACAGCTAATTCCCCTTCATTACATCATTCCTACTAACACTTGTGCCTTTGTTTTCTGCACTCTTGCCTTGGTAACACACCCATACAAAAGCTTGTCTCTCTGGCCTCAACTGACTGGAAAAAACGAGGGGAAAAAGTGTAATCTACTGGTCGTGTTTTGGAAGATAATTGCACTGGGACTCAAACAGGACACCTTCTCGAGGTGCTGTGAGGTGACCACAAGCCCCTGCATAGCAAGCAAACCGGTATCAGCATCTCCCCAGCAACTGAATGTGTCTCCTGCAGGCTACACATAGGAGGCTGCAGTAGGTACATTAACCCATTGGGCTGTCAATGCTCTTTTCTCTGAGATCAGGAAACTGAATTTCTATGTTGCCTTCATTTGGCACATTAGATCTATCTTTCACCCCAATTCAGAGGCTGTTTTGTTTCACGCAGAGATGATAATCATTGGGAGGTGTGAGCCACTAATAGCTAAGCAGATCAGTTAAAGCTTTGACTTTGTCATTGGGATATATTGATATGCGCAGGGCAGTTATCTGTCGACTGCTACTGTATACTTTCTTATTGCTGCTTGTTCATGATTATTAAATGTAAACACTCTGCTCTAAAAAGTGAAATATTTGAAAGACGCTTGCTGTAGCGAGCCTTTCCCACTCTTTGCCCTGGGGGCGCTTTGCAACTCAACAACCCAATCACCCCTTCAGCCCTTCTTACTCGTCTCACAGCACCTCCCAAAAGTGAGGAATGCATCTTTTGTTGGTAGATTTCCTTCATGAGGCTTGGCTTGGCCTGCATTCCTTTTCAAAGGGCCATATAAGAGAGCAAAAAAGGCATCATAGAGTGGCAAGTAGGTGGAAGGCGAGGGGTCAGGGAGGTTGGCAGTAAAAGACACAGGGCACAGGGCCTGGCAGAGAGTTAGAAGTTAGGGAACCCAACAATGAGCGTGGGACAAGGAAAGATGTCTCAGGCATGCAGCTCTCTGAGTCTTCCCCACTGTGCCTGCAGAAAGAGACGTCCTATTCCTAGCTCTCTCCTGAAAGGATACATTTGCCTGGAGAGCCCAGAACTAATGTCACTTAGAGAGAGGGTAAACAGAGGGCAGCTGAGCAGGCACACCCCTTCATTTTAATATGCTCCACGGTGGCTTCTGGGAGGAAAAAGGCATCATTATTCCAGCAAGATCATCTTCACCTAGGCCACCGTCACTAAGGTTTACAAAGCAGGCTGTGACACTTTCTGGGGCCAGGTGGCCAGGTCGATGTGGAAGAGCACAGATGCTAACCCTAAGCTGTGTGGGTGGCTGCACCAGAGGGGCTGCATAGGACATAGGGCTGTGCCCGTAAGGGCTGTGGTCGCGTTTGGGAGCGTTAGGGACGCGTGGAGGACGCAGGGCGCAGACCTCTGCCCGTTTCCCTCCAGGTTTAGGCCCTGGTGTTCAGCTGTGGAGCCAGCCACTCCAAAATTGAGGAAGTTGAAGGCAGAAAGCAGCCCTCTCACCCCCAGGGCGAAGAATGGGACAGGCTCGCTACATCAAGAGTCTTTCAAATCTTTCACTTTTTAGAGCAGAGTGTTTACATTTAAAAATCATGAACAAGCAGCAATAACAAAGCATACAGTAGCAGGGGACAGAAGACTGCCCTGCGCATATGAATACACCCCAATGATAAAGTCAAAGATTTAACTGACCTGTTTAGCTATTAGTGGCTCATACTTGGCAATGATTATCATCTCCCTGTGAAACAAAACATCCTCTGAATTGGGGTGAAAGATAGATCTAATGTGCCAAAGGAAGGCAACATGGAAATTCAGTTTCCTGCTCTTAGAGGAAGGAGGGTCGACAGCGCAATGGGTTAATGCACCTACTGCAGCCTCCTATGTGTAGCCTGCTGGCGACACAGTCAGTTGCTAGTGTGATGCTGATACAGGTTTGCTTGCTATGCAGGGGGCGGTGGTCACTTCACAGCACCTCGAGAAGGTGTCCTGTTTGAGTCCCAGTGCAATTAGTGTATCAATCATGACCCGTAGATTACACCTTTTCCCCTTGTTTTTTTTCCAGTCAGTTGGGGCCAGAAAGATAAGCTTTTGTAAGGGTGTTACCAAAGCCAGAGTGCACAAAACAAAGGCACAACTGTTAGTGGGAATGCATACATTGAAGGGGCATTTGCTGTTGGCTGATCGCGCAGGGCAATGCATACCCATTTTCAATAAAAAAATATTTAAAAAAAATCCCGTGGAGATACTGGACATTGGATTAGAACTCAGGTCGCCAGCATCCCAAGACCAAGCACTTACCAGTTGAGCCACTGGAGGCTGTGCTTCTAAAAGTGGCTTTTGGGCGTATATATCTTTCTCCAGCATGCCCCTGTGAGCATTCCAGTTTGCATTGTGAAACATGTTCACTGAAGCCAAGGAGGATAGAACATCTGGCCCCCCGCTCCTTGAAATACCAGCTAACTGCAGTGGCCTAGAGGTTAAGTGCTTGCGTTACAGTGCTGGGGGCCTGGGTTTGAGTCCTGCTTTCGACACATAAATGGTGCAATCTCCTTGTACAGTTGCGGTATCCGTGCTCCTTCTAATAGGTTCAGTGGTTATGTAATGAGTTCCCTGGTAAAGGGAGGGTGGAAAAAAGCAGAGAGGTGGGACTGTGGAGGGGAGGAAATACAGGAGGAGGCGGAGCAGGCTAAAGAGGGAGTTAGGGCTGGATGAATGGGTCTCTGTGGAGAGGAGGAGGTGCTGGTTGAGTGGGGATAGGTCGAGAGGGGCAGGGGGATGTAGGATAAAGTGGGGCAGGGAATAAGTCGGCTCTGGGGATGGTGCCATGGGGGAAGAAGGCCCTGAGTTGTTGTGGAAGGTGGGTTGTGTAAAAGAGGGTCCTATTGTGGGGAGGAGGGAAAAAGGGTGCCCAGTGGAGGGTGAAATGGACATTTTTGTTTCATCCAGCCCTACCTCCCCCTTTAGCCTGCCCCACCTCCTCTCCTCCACAGTCCTGCCTCTCTGCTTTCTTCCTTCCACCTTCACTTTACCAGGGCACCTATGCCATGCCCCTCTAGACCTACCCCCACTCACCTAGCCCCTCCTCCTCTCCACAGATACCCATTCATCCGGTCCTACCTCCCCCTTTAGGCTGCCCCACCTCTGCCTCCTTTACCCTGCACTTCCTCACTTCCACATTCCTGCCTCTCTGTGACCCTCCCTTTACCAGGGAACTCTTTTGATAACCACTGAACCTTTTAGAAGGAGTGGGGGTAAGGCAACTATACAAGGCGATTACCCAACTATTCCAATTATGTGCTGAAAGCAGGACACGGACCCAGGCCCTCAGTGCTGTAACACAAGCACTTAACCTCTAGGCCACTGCAGTTAGCTGGTATTTGCTGGAGCGGGGGCCAGATGTTCTATCCTCGTTGGCTTCAGTGAGCATGTTTCACAATGGGAATGGGTATGCCCACAGGGGCATGCAGAAGAAAGATGTATAAGCCCAAAAGCTACTTTTAGAAGCACAGCCACCAGTGGCTCGAGTGGTAAGTGTTTGGTCTTGGAATGCTGGAGACCTGAGTTCTAATCCAATGTCCGGATCTCCTGTTCATATATATATTTTTTTAAATGTTTTTTTATTGAAAATGGGTATGCATTGCCCTGTGCGATCAGCCAACAGCTAATTCCCCTTCATTACATCATTCCTACTAACACTTGTGCCTTTGTTTTCTGCACTCTGGCCTTGGTAACACACCCATACAAAAGCTTGTCTCTCTGGCCTCAACTGACTGGAAAAAACGAGGGGAAAAAGTGTAATCTACTGGTCGTGTTTTGGAAGATAATTGCACTGGGACTCAAACAGGACACCTTCTCGAGGTGCTTTGAGGTGACCACAAGCCCCTGCATAGCAAGCAAACCGGTATCAGCATCTACCCAGCAACTGAATGTGTCTCCTGCAGGCTACACATAGGAGGCTGCAGTAGGTACATTAACCCATTGGGCTGTCAATGCTCTTTTCTCTGAGATCAGGAAACTGAATTTCTATGTTGCCTTCATTTGGCACATTAGATCTATCTTTCACCCCAATTCAGAGGCTGTTTTGTTTCACGCAGAGATGATAATCATTGGGAGGTGTGAGCCACTAATAGCTAAGCAGATCAGTTAAAGCTTTGACTTTGTCATTGGGATATATTGATATGCGCAGGGCAGTCATCTGTCGACTGCTACTGTATACTTTCTTATTGCTGCTTGTTCATGATTATTAAATGTAAACACTCTGCTCTAAAAAGTGAAATATTTGAAAGACGCTTGCTGTAGCGAGCCTTTCCCACTCTTTGCCCTGGGGGCGCTTTGCAACTCAACAACCCAATCACCCCTTCAGCCCTTCTTACTCGTCTCACAGCACCTCCCAAAAGTGAGGAATGCATCTTTTGTTGGTAGATTTCCTTCATGAGGCTTGGCTTGGCCTGCATTCCTTTTCAAAGGGCCGTATAAGAGAGCAAAAAAGGCATCATAGAGTGGCAAGTAGGTGGAAGGCGAGGGGTCAGGGAGGTTGGCAGTAAAAGACACAGGGCACAGGGCCTGGCAGAGAGTTAGAAGTTAGGGAACCCAACAATGAGCGTGGGACAAGGAAAGATGTCTCAGGCATGCAGCTCTCTGAGTCTTCCCCACTGTGCCTGCATAAAGAGGCGTCCTATTCCTAGCTCTCTCCTGAAAGGATACATTTGCCTGGAGAGCCCAGAACTAATGTCACTTAGAGAGAGGGTAAACAGAGGGCAGCTGAGCAGGCACACCCCTTCATTTTAATATGCTCCACGGTGGCTTCTGGGAGGAAAAAGGCATCATTATTCCAGCAAGATCATCTTCACCTAGGCCACCGTCACTAAGGTTTACAAAGCAGGCTGTGACACTTTCTGGGGCCAGGTGGCCAGGTCGATGTGGAAGAGCACAGATGCTAACCCTAAGCTGTGTGGGTGGCTGCACCAGAGGGGCTGCATAGGACATAGGGCTGTGCCCGTAAGGGCTGTGGTCGCGTTTGGGAGCGTTAGGGACGCGTGGAGGACGCAGGGCGCAGACCTCTTCCCGTTTCCCTCCAGGTTTAGGCCCTGGTGTTCAGCTGTGGAGCCAGCCACTCCAAAATTGAGGAAGTTGAAGGCAGAAAGCAGCCCTCTCACCCCCAGGGCGAAGAATGGGACAGGCTCGCTACATCAAGAGTCTTTCAAATCTTTCACTTTTTAGAGCAGAGTGTTTACATTTAAAAATCATGAACAAGCAGCAATAACAAAGCATACAGTAGCAGGGGACAGAAGACTGCCCTGCGCATATGAATACACCCCAATGATAAAGTCAAAGATTTAACTGACCTGTTTAGCTATTAGTGGCTCACACTTGGCAATGATTATCATCTCCCTGTGAAACAAAACATCCTCTGAATTGGGGTGAAAGATAGATCTAATGTGCCAAAGGAAGGCAACATGGAAATTCAGTTTCCTGCTCTTAGAGGAAGGAGGGTCGACAGCGCAATGGGTTAATGCACCTACTGCAGCCTCCTATGTGTAGCCTGCTGGCGACACAGTCAGTTGCTAGTGTGATGCTGATACAGGTTTGCTTGCTATGCAGGGGGCGGTGGTCACTTCACAGCACCTCGAGAAGGTGTCCTGTTTGAGTCCCAGTGCAATTAGTGTATCAATCATGACCCGTAGATTACACCTTTTCCCCTTGTTTTTTTTTCCAGTCAGTTGGGGCCAGAAAGATAAGCTTTTGTAAGGGTGTTACCAAAGCCAGAGTGCACAAAACAAAGGCACAACTGTTAGTGGGAATGCATACATTGAAGGGGCATTTGCTGTTGGCTGATCGCGCAGGGCAATGCATACCCATTTTCAATAAAAAACATTTTAAAAAAATCCCGTGGAGATACTGGACATTGGATTAGAACTCAGGTCGCCAGCATCCCAAGACCAAGCACTTACCAGTTGAGCCACTGGAGGCTGTGCTTCTAAAACTGGCTTTTGGGCGTATATATCTTTCTCCAGCATGCCCCTGTGAGCATTCCAGTTTGCATTGTGAAACATGTTCACTGAAGCCAAGGAGGATAGAACATCTGGCCCCCCGCTCCATGAAATACCAGCTAACTGCAGTGGCCTAGAGGTTAAGTGCTTGCGTTACAGTGCTGGGGGCCTGGGTTTGAGTCCTGCTTTCGACACATAAATGGTGCAATCTCCTTGTACAGTTGCGGTATCCGTGCTCCTTCTAATAGGTTCAGTGGTTATGTAATGAGTTCCCTGGTAAAGGGAGGGTGGAAAAAAGCAGAGAGGTGGGACTGTGGAGGGGAGGAAATACAGGAGGAGGCGGGGCAGGCTAAAGAGGGAGTTAGGGCTGGATGAATGGGTCTCTGTGGAGAGGAGGAGGTGCTGGTTGAGTGGGGATAGGTCGAGAGGGGCAGGGGGATGTAGGATAAAGTGGGGCAGGGAATAAGTCGGCTCTGGGGATGGTGCCATGGGGGAAGAAGGCCCTGAGTTGTTGTGGACGGTGGGTTGTGTAAAAGAGGGTCCTATTGTGGGGAGGAGGGAAAAAGGGTGCCCAGTGGAGGGTGAAATGGACATTTTTGTTTCATCCAGCCCTACCTCCCCCTTTAGCCTGCCCCACCTCCTCTCCTCCACAGTCCTGCCTCTCTGCTTTCTTCCTTCCACCTTCACTTTACCAGGGCACCTATGCCATGCCCCTCTAGACCTACCCCCACTCACCTAGCCCCTCCTCCTCTCCACAGATACCCATTCATCCGGTCCTACCTCCCCCTTTAGGCTGCCCCACCTCTGCCTCCTTTACCCTGCACTTCCTCACTTCCACATTCCTGCCTCTCTGTGACCCTCCCTTTACCAGGGAACTCTTTTGATAACCACTGAACCTTTTAGAAGGAGTGGGGGTAAGGCAACTATACAAGGCGATTACCTAACTATTCCAATTATGTGCTGAAAGCAGGACACGGACCCAGGCCCTCAGTGCTGTAACACAAGCACTTAACCTCTAGGCCACTGCAGTTAGCTGGTATTTGCTGGAGCGGGGGGCCAGATGTTCTATCCTCGTTGGCTTCAGTGAGCATGTTTCACAATGGGAATGGGTATGCCCACAGGGGCATGCAGAAGAAAGATGTATAAGCCCAAAAGCTACTTTTAGAAGCACAGCCACCAGTGGCTCGAGTGGTAAGTGTTTGGTCTTGGAATGCTGGAGACCTGAGTTCTAATCCAATGTCTGGATCTCCTGTTCATATATATATTTTTTTAAATGTTTTTTTATTGAAAATGGGTATGCATTGCCCTGTGCGATCAGCCAACAGCTAATTCCCCTTCATTACATCATTCCTACTAACACTTGTGCCTTTGTTTTCTGCACTCTGGCCTTGGTAACACACCCATACAAAAGCTTGTCTCTCTGGCCTCAACTGACTGGAAAAAACGAGGGGAAAAAGTGTAATCTACTGGTCGTGTTTTGGAAGATAATTGCACTGGGACTCAAACAGGACACCTTCTCGAGGTGCTGTGAGGTGACCACAAGCCCCTGCATAGCAAGCAAACCGGTATCAGCATCTCCCCAGCAACTGAATGTGTCTCCTGCAGGCTACACATAGGAGGCTGCAGTAGGTACATTAACCCATTGGGCTGTCAATGCTCTTTTCTCTGAGATCAGGAAACTGAATTTCTATGTTGCCTTCATTTGGCACATTAGATCTATCTTTCACCCCAATTCAGAGGCTGTTTTGTTTCACGCAGAGATGATAATCATTGGGAGGTGTGAGCCACTAATAGCTAAGCAGATCAGTTAAAGCTTTGACTTTGTCATTGGGATATATTGATATGCGCAGGGCAGTCATCTGTCGACTGCTACTGTATACTTTCTTATTGCTGCTTGTTCATGATTATTAAATGTAAACACTCTGCTCTAAAACGTGAAATATTTGAAAGACGCTTGCTGTAGCGAGCCTTTCCCACTCTTTGCCCTGGGGGCGCTTTGCAACTCAACAACCCAATCACCCCTTCAGCCCTTCTTACTCGTCTCACAGCACCTCCCAAAAGTGAGGAATGCATCTTTTGTTGGTAGATTTCCTTCATGAGGCTTGGCTTGGCCTGCATTCCTTTTCAAAGGGCCATATAAGAGAGCAAAAAAGGCATCATAGAGTGGCAAGTAGGTGGAAGGCGAGGGGTCAGGGAGGTTGGCAGTAAAAGACACAGGGCACAGGGCCTGGCAGAGAGTTAGAAGTTAGGGAACCCAACAATGAGCGTGGGACAAGGAAAGATGTCTCAGGCATGCAGCTCTCTGAGTCTTCCCCACTGTGCCTGCAGAAAGAGACGTCCTATTCCTAGCTCTCTCCTGAAAGGATACATTTGCCTGGAGAGCCCAGAACTAATGTGTCACGACTGTCAATTTCACAATGAGTGTAAATGGTAAATTTGGCACACAGAGGTACTAAGCCATCCGCTTACCTTGGCGATTGTAGACTCCAACCGGAAGACTCAAAGCAGATAGGAAGATTACCCTGAACAAATCCTGACACCTCCGCCCGAGGTAGTGTAACCCGGGTGAGGAAGCAGAATTCCCAGGGAAACCCTCTAATGGGAAGAAAACCCTGGACGACTTCCAAGCACGGTGGTCCAGTTGACGGCAGTGGATAGGACAGCTCCGGCAGGAACCCTCAATGGTAACCTCAGAAATCTGATCTGTCGATTTGAACAAGGGAAGAAGCAGAGGGAAGTTTAGATGAGAGCGCCAGGTAAGAAAAGAAATAAAGAGGTAATGGAAAGCTTCTCACCATCCGAAGATGGATTAGGAGTGATATCCGGAGCTTAATGAAGTAGGTGGGCTTCGGGAGAATCTAGATCGGGATAAATGGGAATAAGACACTGCGGTAGAGGTACGAGACCCCCTAAAGAGCGGGAGACTTACTCAGCTGGAAGGGAGGCAGAGACGGGAATCAAAGGAGAGTAGTCCGTGGAACCGAAGGCGAGCGGGATGAACGGGGATGGAGAAACCGGGGAGAACACTCTACAGAGGATCGAAAAAGACAGGTAAATCAGAATTGTTAGTTTGAAGAGAAAACAAGTGAGTAGGGAGAGAGATTCAGTAGCGAACTCACGGAGCGCCAAAGGCAGAAGCGACGCAAATTGCCGGTCGCTTGGTTTCCGTATAAAGGGTCACATGATCTCCATGCCACACGTGATCGTCTGTTCGCACGGTATGGGAGCGTGCAACAACTAGACCGCTGCTAGTCGGATGAGGAGAAAGGGAAACCACCCGCCTAGCGGGATGAGTAATCAAGGCACCACACAGACGGGTTCGAGCCCATATAGACCACTTGCGATGAGGTGTAACAGTATGCCCCCTCCTCCGGGAGGGCGCCCCGGGTTTACCCGGATGAAGTAGGAAGAACCGTCGTACCAGACGAGAAGCGTGAACCCCAGAGGCAGGTTCCCAAGTTCTCTCAGCAGGAGAATAACCCTTCCAATCAATAAGAAATTGTAAGCGACCTCGATGGATTCGTGAGTCACAAATAGCCGCAACCTCATATTCAGGACCATCATCAGTGAGAACTGGAGGAGGTAAGGATTCCCAATCACGATGAAAACGATCCTGTACTACAGGCTTGATCTGGGACAGGTGAAAGACTGGATGAATCCGAGACCAGGAAACCGGTAAGGCCAGACGAACAGCAGCAGTGCCTATCTTGGAGAGGATTTGAAAAGGACCAAAGTATTTGGGAGACAATTTAGATGGAACAAAACGACGGGGAAGAAACCTGGACGATAACCAAACAGAATCCCCAACGGTTAAGTTCTGAATGTCTCGTCGATGACGATCAGCATACTTCTTGGCTCGATCCTGAGCTTTTTGTAACGACTGTCTGGCCATCTTCTGCCCTTCATGGATATCAGCAACCAGAGAATCTATACCTGGGCAGCCGGATCCAGAGGGAGACACCGATGGAGCAAATGAAGGATGATACCCATAGGTACAATAGAAGGGAGTGGTTTGTAGAGCAGAATGTAGAGAATTGTTGTATGCGAATTCTGCAAACGGAAGCATTTCCACCCAGTTGTCTTGAGCTGCAGAGATGAAACACCGTAAGTATCCCTCGAGAGTCTGATTTAATCGTTCTGTTTGACCATTTGTCTGGGGGTGAAATCCCGACGAAAGGGCCCGTTTTACCCCTAAAATGTGACAGATCTGTTGCCAATAAAGAGAGGTATACTGAGGACCTCGATCAGATACAATTGTCTCTGGTAGGCCATGGCGAGAAAAGATTTCAGAGAGGAATATCTTGGCCATGGATGGGGCACTGGGTAGTTTTCGTAAAGGAGTAAAATGTGCCAATTTCGTGAAGTAGTCGATGGTGACCATGATGGTAGTCATTTTCGCCGATGGTGGCAGATCAGAAATGAAATCAGTAGAAATTATCTGCCACGGTCGTTCCGGAATAGGCATTCTTGCTAACAGCCCTAATGGGGAGGAACGGGGAGTCTTAGCATGAGCACAAACCCTGCAGGCAGCAACATAGTCCTGGACATCAGATCTCATACTTGGCCACCAGAAATGTCGCTGGATGAGCTCCAAAGTGGGAAGGACTCCTCTATGTCCGGCTGCACGTGAATCATGACAGAATTTTAAAACCTCCAGTTGTAGTGAAGGAATAGGAATCAAAACCTGAGTACCATGAAAGTAATATTCTGCTTCCTTGGATAGTTGGTGAAGAGAAGCCAAGTCTTCACAGAGTGATTTATTACATCTGGAGGCTGATTGTATCTCTTGAAGGAAATCAGTCAGAACTGCGACAAAACTAGCGTTGGGAAACATCTTTTCTGGACGAAAGGAAGAAGCTGGGGAATCCTTGCGGGATAGAGCGTCTGCTCTGAGATTTTGTCTGCCAGGCCAGTAAACAAACTCTATTCGATAGGGTAAAAAGAAATATGCCCAACGTGCTTGCCTGCTGTTAGTGGTGTAAGCGTTTTGGAGAACCTTGAGGTTTTGGTGGTCAGTACGCACCAAGACTGGAAAGGGGGAACCCAATAACAAATGTCTCCATTCTTCAAAGGCGCGTTTGATGGCCAATAGTTCTTTCTCGAGAACAGAATAGTTTGTTTCAGCAGAACTGAAGGTTTTTGATAGGTATGCTACTGGTCTCTCTTCGCCATGAGCAGAGGACTGTAGAAGCACAGCCCCTAATGCATTTTGGGAAGCATCTGTTTCCACTATGAATTGTTTAGATTGATCCGGATTGATCAAAACGGTCTCTGATGTAAACAGTTTCTTCAGAATATCAAATGCTTTCTGGGCTGCTTCATCCCAAACAAATGAGACACCCTTCTTGAGAAGACGGGTCAAAGGAAGGATGATTTCAGAGAAGGATGGGATGAATTTCCGATAGAAATTGGTGAATCCCAGAAACCTCTGAATTTCTTTTACTCCTGTTGGACTGGGCCACTCTATCACTGCGGAGATCTTTCTTGGGTCCATGGCGATTCCCTGGGACGATAGAACAAAGCCCAAGTAAGTGACCTGTCCTTGGTGGAACTCACACTTAGATGCCTTGCAGTAGAGATGATTGGATTGAAGGCGTTCGAGTACAGTATTGACATGATTGATGTGTTCGTCCTTGTTGTTGGAGAAAACGAGAATGTCATCGAGATATATGATCACATACCGGAATAGAATGTCAGCGAATAAGTGGTCCATAAATCTCTGGAATACTGCTGGAGCATTAACTAACCCGAATGGCATTACGTGGTATTCATAATGTCCGAAAGGAGTGCGGAAAGCAGTCTTCCACTCGTCTCCGGGTGCGATACGGATGAGATGATATGCTCCACGAAGATCTAATTTGGTATACCATGAGGCCCCTCTAACAGCTTCGATAATATCAGTGATGAGTGGCATCGGATACTTGTCTGCGGTTGTTATCTTGTTGAGACCCCGATAATCTATACAGGGACGGAGCTCTTCTGAATCTTTTTTGGGAATGAAGAAGAGAGATGCCCCTGCTGGAGACACTGACTCAGAAATGAGGCCATTCCTCAAATGGGTTTGCAGATAGTCCTTCAATACGGCTTTTTCTCTTTGAGAAAGTACATACATTCGGCCAAAAGGTATAGGTTGATCGGGAAGCAGATCAATATGACAGTCATCTCTGCGATGAGGAGGTAAGGTAGGAAAATCCGGATTATCAAAAACGGATCGGTAGAGTAGATGACAGTCAGGAATCTCAAGATGATTGATGGAGGATACAGTGGGTTTGAGGGTCTGATCCGAAGGTATTCGGATTCCTACTGATTCGAGGGAAAGGCAGTGATGAACACAATAATCCGATCCTAAAAACAAAGTACCAGCAGTCCAGTTTATGAATGGATTATGTAGTCGTAGCCAAGGAAGTCCAAGGATGATTGGGTAATGGGCCGTTCTTATGACATCAAAAACCAATCTTTCCATATGACCCGAGATAGAACAAATAAGTGGAATGGTTTGTTCTTTAACAGGTCCAGAACTCAAAGGTGTGCCATCAACCCCCTGTATCGGAGTTATCAACGTCTTTGGTACCTGAGAGATATTGTGTATCTTAGCCCACTCTACATCGATATAATTACCGGCTGCTCCACAGTCAATAAGCGCCGGAATACCTGGGATAGTCCTTTCAGACAGCTGGATAGAAAGAGAGACGACCACCATGGACTGTTTAGTGAGTGAATCGTCAAGAGACATATTGGTCGCATACGGGGAAGAAAGTTGTTTGGCACTTACCGGTCTTCCCCTCACGGTAAGGCTTTGGAGTTTTCCGACTTAGGGAAAGAAGGACGGCGAGGGGGAACCAGATGACAATCCTTCAACACATGAGTCGAAGATCCACAATACATACATAGCTTTAAAGACTTTCTCCTCTCCCTTTCGGCAGCCGTAATAGGTCCACGGATGGTCCCAATTTGCATGGGTTCTTCCGATGAAGACAAACTTTTTTGAAGCGAATGGGACTGCTCCAACTGAAATCGTGTAGTTCCTTTCCCTTTCTTCCTTTCATATGCCCTCTCATGCATGCGATAGTCAATTTGCATGGCTAGGGTGATCATGTCGGCTAGATTAGCAGGACGAGGAACTTTAGAGACTTCATCTTTAAGTTCGTCTGTAAGACCTCTCCGAAATAATGTAAGTAGGCCTTCATCTGGCCATTCTAGTTCAGAGGAGAGTTGTTTGAACTGTGTGATGTACCAGAGTAATTCTTTGTTTCCTTGTTTGAGATCTAAAAGGCGTTCTTGTGTGGCAACTGTTATCTCCTTTCTTCCAAACATGGTTTTGAGGCTATTAGTAAAGGCAGCGTAAGAATCGAGAATTGCATTGTTGGACGTAACTAGAGGGGTTGCCCAAGCCAAGGCTGGTCCCGAAAGACGTGATATCAAATATCCAACCTTATCTTTGTCGGTCGGAAAAAAGCGAGACTTAAATGTAAACAAGACGGTACAACTGTCAAGGAATTCCTTTAATTTGTAGGGATCCCCGTCGTACATAAGGGAATGCACAGAGGACGGAGGGGTATCGGAAAACACTCTGTCTACACGATTACGTGGTTGAGCATTGTCTTGTTTCAGGGATTGGACTTCTAGCGACATGGCCTGCATGGCAGCCATTAACTGCTGCATTTGTTGTTCCATCTGGAATAACAATCGCCAAGAGCGATACCGATAGTATCTATTAGGGCGTCGCTTACTGTCACGACTGTCAATTTCACAATGAGTGTAAATGGTAAATTTGGCACACAGAGGTACTAAGCCATCCGCTTACCTTGGCGATTGTAGACTCCAACCGGAAGACTCAAAGCAGATAGGAAGATTACCCTGAACAAATCCTGACACCTCCGCCCGAGGTAGTGTAACCCGGGTGAGGAAGCAGAATTCCCAGGGAAACCCTCTAATGGGAAGAAAACCCTGGACGACTTCCAAGCACGGTGGTCCAGTTGACGGCAGTGGATAGGACAGCTCCGGCAGGAACCCTCAATGGTAACCTCAGAAATCTGATCTGTCGATTTGAACAAGGGAAGAAGCAGAGGGAAGTTTAGATGAGAGCGCCAGGTAAGAAAAGAAATAAAGAGGTAATGGAAAGCTTCTCACCATCCGAAGATGGATTAGGAGTGATATCCGGAGCTTAATGAAGTAGGTGGGCTTCGGGAGAATCTAGATCGGGATAAATGGGAATAAGACACTGCGGTAGAGGTACGAGACCCCCTAAAGAGCGGGAGACTTACTCAGCTGGAAGGGAGGCAGAGACGGGAATCAAAGGAGAGTAGTCCGTGGAACCGAAGGCGAGCGGGATGAACGGGGATGGAGAAACCGGGGAGAACACTCTACAGAGGATCGAAAAAGACAGGTAAATCAGAATTGTTAGTTTGAAGAGAAAACAAGTGAGTAGGGAGAGAGATTCAGTAGCGAACTCACGGAGCGCCAAAGGCAGAAGCGACGCAAATTGCCGGTCGCTTGGTTTCCGTATAAAGGGTCACATGATCTCCATGCCACACGTGATCGTCTGTTCGCACGGTATGGGAGCGTGCAACAACTAGACCGCTGCTAGTCGGATGAGGAGAAAGGGAAACCACCCGCCTAGCGGGATGAGTAATCAAGGCACCACACAGACGGGTTCGAGCCCATATAGACCACTTGCGATGAGGTGTAACATAATGTCACTTAGAGAGAGGGTAAACAGAGGGCAGCTGAGCAGGCACACCCCTTCATTTTAATATGCTCCACGGTGGCTTCTGGGAGGAAAAAGGCATCATTATTCCAGCAAGATCATCTTCACCTAGGCCACCGTCACTAAGGTTTACAAAGCAGGCTGTGACACTTTCTGGGGCCAGGTGGCCAGGTCGATGTGGAAGAGCACAGATGCTAACCCTAAGCTGTGTGGGTGGCTGCACCAGAGGGGCTGCATAGGACATAGGGCTGTGCCCGTAAGGGCTGTGGTCGCGTTTGGGAGCGTTAGGGACGCGTGGAGGACGCAGGGCGCAGACCTCTGCCCGTTTCCCTCCAGGTTTAGGCCCTGGTGTTCAGCTGTGGAGCCAGCCACTCCAAAATTGAGGAAGTTGAAGGCAGAAAGCAGCCCTCTCACCCCCAGGGCGAAGAATGGGACAGGCTCGCTACATCAAGAGTCTTTCAAATCTTTCACTTTTTAGAGCAGAGTGTTTACATTTAAAAATCATGAACAAGCAGCAATAACAAAGCATACAGTAGCAGGGGACAGAAGACTGCCCTGCGCATATGAATACACCCCAATGATAAAGTCAAAGATTTAACTGACCTGTTTAGCTATTAGTGGCTCACACTTGGCAATGATTATCATCTCCCTGTGAAACAAAACATCCTCTGAATTGGGGTGAAAGATAGATCTAATGTGCCAAAGGAAGGCAACATGGAAATTCAGTTTCCTGCTCTTAGAGGAAGGAGGGTCGACAGCGCAATGGGTTAATGCACCTACTGCAGCCTCCTATGTGTAGCCTGCTGGCGACACAGTCAGTTGCTAGTGTGATGCTGATACAGGTTTGCTTGCTATGCAGGGGGCGGTGGTCACTTCACAGCACCTCAAGAAGGTGTCCTGTTTGAGTCCCAGTGCAATTAGTGTATCAATCATGACCCGTAGATTACACCTTTTCCCCTTGTTTTTTTTCCAGTCAGTTGGGGCCAGAAAGATAAGCTTTTGTAAGGGTGTTACCAAAGCCAGAGTGCACAAAACAAAGGCACAACTGTTAGTGGGAATGCATACATTGAAGGGGCATTTGCTGTTGGCTGATCGCGCAGGGCAATGCATACCCATTTTCAATAAAAAACATTTAAAAAAAATCCGGTGGAGATACTGGACATTGGATTAGAACTCAGGTCGCCAGCATCCCAAGACCAAGCACTTACCAGTTGAGCCACTGGAGGCTGTGCTTCTAAAACTGGCTTTTGGGCGTATATATCTTTCTCCAGCATGCCCCTGTGAGCATTCCAGTTTGCATTGTGAAACATGTTCACTGAAGCCAAGGAGGATAGAACATCTGGCCCCCCGCTCCATGAAATACCAGCTAACTGCAGTGGCCTAGAGGTTAAGTGCTTGCGTTACAGTGCTGGGGGCCTGGGTTTGAGTCCTGCTTTCGACACATAAATGGTGCAATCTCCTTGTACAGTTGCGGTATCCGTGCTCCTTCTAATAGGTTCAGTGGTTATGTAATGAGTTCCCTGGTAAAGGGAGGGTGGAAAAAAGCAGAGAGGTGGGACTGTGGAGGGGAGGAAATACAGGAGGAGGGGGGCAGGCTAAAGAGGGAGTTAGGGCTGGATGAATGGGTCTCTGTGGAGAGGAGGAGGTGCTGGTTGAGTGGGGATAGGTCGAGAGGGGCAGGGGGATGTAGGATAAAGTGGGGCAGGGAATAAGTCGGCTCTGGGGATGGTGCCATGGGGGAAGAAGGCCCTGAGTTGTTGTGGACGGTGGGTTGTGTAAAAGAGGGTCCTATTGTGGGGAGGAGGGAAAAAGGGTGCCCAGTGGAGGGTGAAATGGACATTTTTGTTTCATCCAGCCCTACCTCCCCCTTTAGCCTGCCCCACCTCCTCTCCTCCACAGTCCTGCCTCTCTGCTTTCTTCCTTCCACCTTCACTTTACCAGGGCACCTATGCCATGCCCCTCTAGACCTACCCCCACTCACCTAGCCCCTCCTCCTCTCCACAGATACCCATTCATCCGGTCCTACCTCCCCCTTTAGGCTGCCCCACCTCTGCCTCCTTTACCCTGCACTTCCTCACTTCCACATTCCTGCCTCTCTGTGACCCTCCCTTTACCAGGGAACTCTTTTGATAACCACTGAACCTTTTAGAAGGAGTGGGGGTAAGGCAACTATACAAGGCGATTACCCAACTATTCCAATTATGTGCTGAAAGCAGGACACGGACCCAGGCCCTCAGTGCTGTAACACAAGCACTTAACCTCTAGGCCACTGCAGTTAGCTGGTATTTGCTGGAGCGGGGGGCCAGATGTTCTATCCTCGTTGGCTTCAGTGAGCATGTTTCACAATGGGAATGGGTATGCCCACAGGGGCATGCAGAAGAAAGATGTATAAGCCCAAAAGCTACTTTTAGAAGCACAGCCACCAGTGGCTCGAGTGGTAAGTGTTTGGTCTTGGAGTGCTGGAGACCTGAGTTCTAATCCAATGTCCGGATCTCCTGTTCATATATATATTTTTTTTAATGTTTTTTTATTGAAAATGGGTATGCATTGCCCTGTGCGATCAGCCAACAGCTAATTCCCCTTCATTACATCATTCCTACTAACACTTGTGCCTTTGTTTTCTGCACTCTGGCCTTGGTAACACACCCATACAAAAGCTTGTCTCTCTGGCCTCAACTGACTGGAAAAAACGAGGGGAAAAAGTGTAATCTACTGGTCGTGTTTTGGAAGATAATTGCACTGGGACTCAAACAGGACACCTTCTCGAGGTGCTGTGAGGTGACCACAAGCCCCTGCATAGCAAGCAAACCGGTATCAGCATCTCCCCAGCAACTGAATGTGTCTCCTGCAGGCTACACATAGGAGGCTGCAGTAGGTACATTAACCCATTGGGCTGTCAATGCTCTTTTCTCTGAGATCAGGAAACTGAATTTCTATGTTGCCTTCATTTGGCACATTAGATCTATCTTTCACCCCAATTCAGAGGCTGTTTTGTTTCACGCAGAGATGATAATCATTGGGAGGTGTGAGCCACTAATAGCTAAGCAGATCAGTTAAAGCTTTGACTTTGTCATTGGGATATATTGATATGCGCAGGGCAGTCATCTGTCGACTGCTACTGTATACTTTCTTATTGCTGCTTGTTCATGATTATTAAATGTAAACACTCTGCTCTAAAAAGTGAAATATTTGAAAGACGCTTGCTGTAGCGAGCCTTTCCCACTCTTTGCCCTGGGGGCGCTTTGCAACTCAACAACCCAATCACCCCTTCAGCCCTTCTTACTCGTCTCACAGCACCTCCCAAAAGTGAGGAATGCATCTTTTGTTGGTAGATTTCCTTCATGAGGCTTGGCTTGGCCTGCATTCCTTTTCAAAGGGCCATATAAGAGAGCAAAAAAGGCATCATAGAGTGGCAAGTAGGTGGAAGGCGAGGGGTCAGGGAGGTTGGCAGTAAAAGACACAGGGCACAGGGCCTGGCAGAGAGTTAGAAGTTAGGGAACCCAACAATGAGCGTGGGACAAGGAAAGATGTCTCAGGCATGCAGCTCTCTGAGTCTTCCCCACTGTGCCTGCAGAAAGAGGCGTCCTATTCCTAGCTCTCTCCTGAAAGGATACATTTGCCTGGAGAGCCCAGAACTAATGTCACTTAGAGAGAGGGTAAACAGAGGGCAGCTGAGCAGGCACACCCCTTCATTTTAATATGCTCCACGGTGGCTTCTGGGAGGAAAAAGGCATCATTATTCCAGCAAGATCATCTTCACCTAGGCCACCGTCACTAAGGTTTACAAAGCAGGCTGTGACACTTTCTGGGGCCAGGTGGCCAGGTCGATGTGGAAGAGCACAGATGCTAACCCTAAGCTGTGTGGGTGGCTGCACCAGAGGGGCTGCATAGGACATAGGGCTGTGCCCGTAAGGGCTGTGGTCGCGTTTGGGAGCGTTAGGGACGCGTGGAGGACGCAGGGCGCAGACCTCTTCCCGTTTCCCTCCAGGTTTAGGCCCTGGTGTTCAGCTGTGGAGCCAGCCACTCCAAAATTGAGGAAGTTGAAGGCAGAAAGCAGCCCTCTCACCCCCAGGGCGAAGAATGGGACAGGCTCGCTACATCAAGAGTCTTTCAAATCTTTCACTTTTTAGAGCAGAGTGTTTACATTTAAAAATCATGAACAAGCAGCAATAACAAAGCATACAGTAGCAGGGGACAGAAGACTGCCCTGCGCATATGAATACACCCCAATGATAAAGTCAAAGATTTAACTGACCTGTTTAGCTATTAGTGGCTCACACTTGGCAATGATTATCATCTCCCTGTGAAACAAAACATCCTCTGAATTGGGGTGAAAGATAGATCTAATGTGCCAAAGGAAGGCAACATGGAAATTCAGTTTCCTGCTCTTAGAGGAAGGAGGGTCGACAGCGCAATGGGTTAATGCACCTACTGCAGCCTCCTATGTGTAGCCTGCTGGCGACACAGTCAGTTGCTAGTGTGATGCTGATACAGGTTTGCTTGCTATGCAGGGGGCGGTGGTCACTTCACAGCACCTCGAGAAGGTGTCCTGTTTGAGTCCCAGTGCAATTAGTGTATCAATCATGACCCGTAGATTACACCTTTTCCCCTTGTTTTTTTTTCCAGTCAGTTGGGGCCAGAAAGATAAGCTTTTGTAAGGGTGTTACCAAAGCCAGAGTGCACAAAACAAAGGCACAACTGTTAGTGGGAATGCATACATTGAAGGGGCATTTGCTGTTGGCTGATCGCGCAGGGCAATGCATACCCATTTTCAATAAAAAACATTTTAAAAAAATCCCGTGGAGATACTGGACATTGGATTAGAACTCAGGTCGCCAGCATCCCAAGACCAAGCACTTACCAGTTGAGCCACTGGAGGCTGTGCTTCTAAAACTGGCTTTTGGGCGTATATATCTTTCTCCAGCATGCCCCTGTGAGCATTCCAGTTTGCATTGTGAAACATGTTCACTGAAGCCAAGGAGGATAGAACATCTGGCCCCCCGCTCCATGAAATACCAGCTAACTGCAGTGGCCTAGAGGTTAAGTGCTTGCGTTACAGTGCTGGGGGCCTGGGTTTGAGTCCTGCTTTCGACACATAAATGGTGCAATCTCCTTGTACAGTTGCGGTATCCGTGCTCCTTCTAATAGGTTCAGTGGTTATGTAATGAGTTCCCTGGTAAAGGGAGGGTGGAAAAAAGCAGAGAGGTGGGACTGTGGAGGGGAGGAAATACAGGAGGAGGGGGGGCAGGCTAAAGAGGGAGTTAGGGCTGGATGAATGGGTCTCTGTGGAGAGGAGGAGGTGCTGGTTGAGTGGGGATAGGTCGAGAGGGGCAGGGGGATGTAGGATAAAGTGGGGCAGGGAATAAGTCGGCTCTGGGGATGGTGCCATGGGGGAAGAAGGCCCTGAGTTGTTGTGGACGGTGGGTTGTGTAAAAGAGGGTCCTATTGTGGGGAGGAGGGAAAAAGGGTGCCCAGTGGAGGGTGAAATGGACATTTTTGTTTCATCCAGCCCTACCTCCCCCTTTAGCCTGCCCCACCTCCTCTCCTCCACAGTCCTGCCTCTCTGCTTTCTTCCTTCCACCTTCACTTTACCAGGGCACCTATGCCATGCCCCTCTAGACCTACCCCCACTCACCTAGCCCCTCCTCCTCTCCACAGATACCCATTCATCCGGTCCTACCTCCCCCTTTAGGCTGCCCCACCTCTGCCTCCTTTACCCTGCACTTCCTCACTTCCACATTCCTGCCTCTCTGTGACCCTCCCTTTACCAGGGAACTCTTTTGATAACCACTGAACCTTTTAGAAGGAGTGGGGGTAAGGCAACTATACAAGGCGATTACCCAACTATTCCAATTATGTGCTGAAAGCAGGACACGGACCCAGGCCCTCAGTGCTGTAACACAAGCACTTAACCTCTAGGCCACTGCAGTTAGCTGGTATTTGCTGGAGCGGGGGGCCAGATGTTCTATCCTCGTTGGCTTCAGTGAGCATGTTTCACAATGGGAATGGGTATGCCCACAGGGGCATGCAGAAGAAAGATGTATAAGCCCAAAAGCTACTTTTAGAAGCACAGCCACCAGTGGCTCGAGTGGTAAGTGTTTGGTCTTGGAGTGCTGGAGACCTGAGTTCTAATCCAATGTCCGGATCTCCTGTTCATATATATATTTTTTTTAATGTTTTTTTATTGAAAATGGGTATGCATTGCCCTGTGCGATCAGCCAACAGCTAATTCCCCTTCATTACATCATTCCTACTAACACTTGTGCCTTTGTTTTCTGCACTCTGGCCTTGGTAACACACCCATACAAAAGCTTGTCTCTCTGGCCTCAACTGACTGGAAAAAACGAGGGGAAAAAGTGTAATCTACTGGTCGTGTTTTGGAAGATAATTGCACTGGGACTCAAACAGGACACCTTCTCGAGGTGCTGTGAGGTGACCACAAGCCCCTGCATAGCAAGCAAACCGGTATCAGCATCTCCCCAGCAACTGAATGTGTCTCCTGCAGGCTACACATAGGAGGCTGCAGTAGGTACATTAACCCATTGGGCTGTCAATGCTCTTTTCTCTGAGATCAGGAAACTGAATTTCTATGTTGCCTTCATTTGGCACATTAGATCTATCTTTCACCCCAATTCAGAGGCTGTTTTGTTTCACGCAGAGATGATAATCATTGGGAGGTGTGAGCCACTAATAGCTAAGCAGATCAGTTAAAGCTTTGACTTTGTCATTGGGATATATTGATATGCGCAGGGCAGTCATCTGTCGACTGCTACTGTATACTTTCTTATTGCTGCTTGTTCATGATTATTAAATGTAAACACTCTGCTCTAAAAAGTGAAATATTTGAAAGACGCTTGCTGTAGCGAGCCTTTCCCACTCTTTGCCCTGGGGGCGCTTTGCAACTCAACAACCCAATCACCCCTTCAGCCCTTCTTACTCGTCTCACAGCACCTCTCAAAAGTGAGGAATGCATCTTTTGTTGGTAGATTTCCTTCATGAGGCTTGGCTTGGCCTGCATTCCTTTTCAAAGGGCCATATATGAGAGCAAAAAAGGCATCATAGAGTGGCAAGTAGGTGGAAGGCGAGGGGTCAGGGAGGTTGGCAGTAAAAGACACAGGGCACAGGGCCTGGCAGAGAGTTAGAAGTTAGGGAACCCAACAATGAGCGTGGGACAAGGAAAGATGTCTCAGGCATGCAGCTCTCTGAGTCTTCCCCACTGTGCCTGCAGAAAGAGACGTCCTATTCCTAGCTCTCTCCTGAAAGGATACATTTGCCTGGAGAGCCCAGAACTAATGTCACTTAGAGAGAGGGTAAACAGAGGGCAGCTGAGCAGGCACACCCCTTCATTTTAATATGCTCCACGGTGGCTTCTGGGAGGAAAAAGGCATCATTATTCCAGCAAGATCATCTTCACCTAGGCCACCGTCACTAAGGTTTACAAAGCAGGCTGTGACACTTTCTGGGGCCAGGTGGCCAGGTCGATGTGGAAGAGCACAGATGCTAACCCTAAGCTGTGTGGGTGGCTGCACCAGAGGGGCTGCATAGGACATAGGGCTGTGCCCGTAAGGGCTGTGGTCGCGTTTGGGAGCGTTAGGGACGCGTGGAGGACGCAGGGCGCAGACCTCTGCCCGTTTCCCTCCAGGTTTAGGCCCTGGTGTTCAGCTGTGGAGCCAGCCACTCCAAAATTGAGGAAGTTGAAGGCAGAAAGCAGCCCTCTCACCCCCAGGGCGAAGAATGGGACAGGCTCGCTACATCAAGAGTCTTTCAAATCTTTCACTTTTTAGAGCAGAGTGTTTACATTTAAAAATCATGAACAAGCAGCAATAACAAAGCATACAGTAGCAGGGGACAGAAGACTGCCCTGCGCATATGAATACACCCCAATGATAAAGTCAAAGATTTAACTGACCTGTTTAGCTATTAGTGGCTCACACTTGGCAATGATTATCATCTCCCTGTGAAACAAAACATCCTCTGAATTGGGGTGAAAGATAGATCTAATGTGCCAAAGGAAGGCAACATGGAAATTCAGTTTCCTGCTCTTAGAGGAAGGAGGGTTGACAGCGCAATGGGTTAATGCACCTACTGCAGCCTCCTATGTGTAGCCTGCTGGCGACACAGTCAGTTGCTAGTGTGATGCTGATACAGGTTTGCTTGCTATGCAGGGGGCGGTGGTCACTTCACAGCACCTCGAGAAGGTGTCCTGTTTGAGTCCCAGTGCAATTAGTGTATCAATCATGACCCGTAGATTACACCTTTTCCCCTTGTTTTTTTTCCAGTCAGTTGGGGCCAGAAAGATAAGCTTTTGTATGGGTGTTACCAAAGCCAGAGTGCACAAAACAAAGGCACAACTGTTAGTGGGAATGCATACATTGAAGGGGCATTTGTTGTTGGCTGATCGCGCAGGGCAATGCATACCCATTTTCAATAAAAAAACATTTTTAAAAAATCCCGTGGAGATACTGGCCATTGGATTAGAACTCAGGTCGCCAGCATCCCAAGAGCAAGCACTTACCAGTTGAGCCACTGGAGGCTGTGCTTCTAAGAGTGGCTTTTGGGCGTATATATCTTTCTCCAGCATGCCCCTGTGAGCATTCCAGTTTGCATTGTGAAACATGTTCACTGAAGCCAAGGAGGATAGAACATCTGGCCCCCCGCTCCATGAAATACCAGCTAACTGCAGTGGCCTAGAGGTTAAGTGCTTGCGTTACAGTGCTGGGGGCCTGGGTTTGAGTCCTGCTTTCGACACATAAATGGTGCAATCTCCTTGTACAGTTGCGGTATCCGTGCTCCTTCTAATAGGTTCAGTGGTTATGTAATGAGTTCCCTGGTAAAGGGAGGGTGGAAAAAAGCAGAGAGGTGGGACTGTGGAGGGGAGGAAATACAGGAGGAGGCGGGGCAGGCTAAAGAGGGAGTTAGGGCTGGATGAATGGGTCTCTGTGCAGAGGAGGAGGTGCTGGTTGAGTGGGGATAGGTCGAGAGGGGCAGGGGGATGTAGGATAAAGTGGGGCAGGGAATAAGTCGGCTCTGGGGATGGTGCCATGGGGGAAGAAGGCCCTGAGTTGTTGTGGACGGTGGGTTGTGTAAAAGAGGGTCCTATTGTGGGGAGGAGGGAAAAAGGGTGCCCAGTGGAGGGTGAAATGGACATTTTTGTTTCATCCAGCCCTACCTCCCCCTTTAGCCTGCCCCACCTCCTCTCCTCCACAGTCCTGCCTCTCTGCTTTCTGCCTTCCACCTTCACTTTACCAGGGCACCTATGCCATGCCCCTCTAGACCTACCCCCACTCACCTAGCCCCTCCTCCTCTCCACAGATACCCATTCATCCGGTCCTACCTCCCCCTTTAGGCTGCCCCACCTCTGCCTCCTTTACCCTGCACTTCCTCACTTCCACATTCCTGCCTCTCTGTGACCCTCCCTTTACCAGGGAACTCTTTTGATAACCACTGAACCTTTTAGAAGGAGTGGGGGTAAGGCAACTATACAAGGCGATTACCTAACTATTCCAATTATGTGCTGAAAGCAGGACACGGACCCAGGCCCTCAGTGCTGTAACACAAGCACTTAACCTCTAGGCCACTGCAGTTAGCTGGTATTTGCTGGAGCGGGGGGCCAGATGTTCTATCCTCGTTGGCTTCAGTGAGCATGTTTCACAATGGGAATGGGTATGCCCACAGGGGCATGCAGAAGAAAGATGTATAAGCCCAAAAGCTACTTTTAGAAGCACAGCCACCAGTGGCTCGAGTGGTAAGTGTTTGGTCTTGGAATGCTGGAGACCTGAGTTCTAATCCAATGTCTGGATCTCCTGTTCATATATATATTTTTTTAAATGTTTTTTTATTGAAAATGGGTATGCATTGCCCTGTGCGATCAGCCAACAGCTAATTCCCCTTCATTACATCATTCCTACTAACACTTGTGCCTTTGTTTTCTGCACTCTGGCCTTGGTAACACACCCATACAAAAGCTTGTCTCTCTGGCCTCAACTGACTGGAAAAAACGAGGGGAAAAAGTGTAATCTACTGGTCGTGTTTTGGAAGATAATTGCACTGGGACTCAAACAGGACACCTTCTCGAGGTGCTGTGAGGTGACCACAAGCCCCTGCATAGCAAGCAAACCGGTATCAGCATCTCCCCAGCAACTGAATGTGTCTCCTGCAGGCTACACATAGGAGGCTGCAGTAGGTACATTAACCCATTGGGCTGTCAATGCTCTTTTCTCTGAGATCAGGAAACTGAATTTCTATGTTGCCTTCATTTGGCACATTAGATCTATCTTTCACCCCAATTCAGAGGCTGTTTTGTTTCACGCAGAGATGATAATCATTGGGAGGTGTGAGCCACTAATAGCTAAGCAGATCAGTTAAAGCTTTGACTTTGTCATTGGGATATATTGATATGCGCAGGGCAGTCATCTGTCGACTGCTACTGTATACTTTCTTATTGCTGCTTGTTCATGATTATTAAATGTAAACACTCTGCTCTAAAACGTGAAATATTTGAAAGACGCTTGCTGTAGCGAGCCTTTCCCACTCTTTGCCCTGGGGGCGCTTTGCAACTCAACAACCCAATCACCCCTTCAGCCCTTCTTACTCGTCTCACAGCACCTCCCAAAAGTGAGGAATGCATCTTTTGTTGGTAGATTTCCTTCATGAGGCTTGGCTTGGCCTGCATTCCTTTTCAAAGGGCCATATAAGAGAGCAAAAAAGGCATCATAGAGTGGCAAGTAGGTGGAAGGCGAGGGGTCAGGGAGGTTGGCAGTAAAAGACACAGGGCACAGGGCCTGGCAGAGAGTTAGAAGTTAGGGAACCCAACAATGAGCGTGGGACAAGGAAAGATGTCTCAGGCATGCAGCTCTCTGAGTCTTCCCCACTGTGCCTGCAGAAAGAGACGTCCTATTCCTAGCTCTCTCCTGAAAGGATACATTTGCCTGGAGAGCCCAGAACTAATGTGTCACGACTGTCAATTTCACAATGAGTGTAAATGGTAAATTTGGCACACAGAGGTACTAAGCCATCCGCTTACCTTGGCGATTGTAGACTCCAACCGGAAGACTCAAAGCAGATAGGAAGATTACCCTGAACAAATCCTGACACCTCCGCCCGAGGTAGTGTAACCCGGGTGAGGAAGCAGAATTCCCAGGGAAACCCTCTAATGGGAAGAAAACCCTGGACGACTTCCAAGCACGGTGGTCCAGTTGACGGCAGTGGATAGGACAGCTCCGGCAGGAACCCTCAATGGTAACCTCAGAAATCTGATCTGTCGATTTGAACAAGGGAAGAAGCAGAGGGAAGTTTAGATGAGAGCGCCAGGTAAGAAAAGAAATAAAGAGGTAATGGAAAGCTTCTCACCATCCGAAGATGGATTAGGAGTGATATCCGGAGCTTAATGAAGTAGGTGGGCTTCGGGAGAATCTAGATCGGGATAAATGGGAATAAGACACTGCGGTAGAGGTACGAGACCCCCTAAAGAGCGGGAGACTTACTCAGCTGGAAGGGAGGCAGAGACGGGAATCAAAGGAGAGTAGTCCGTGGAACCGAAGGCGAGCGGGATGAACGGGGATGGAGAAACCGGGGAGAACACTCTACAGAGGATCGAAAAAGACAGGTAAATCAGAATTGTTAGTTTGAAGAGAAAACAAGTGAGTAGGGAGAGAGATTCAGTAGCGAACTCACGGAGCGCCAAAGGCAGAAGCGACGCAAATTGCCGGTCGCTTGGTTTCCGTATAAAGGGTCACATGATCTCCATGCCACACGTGATCGTCTGTTCGCACGGTATGGGAGCGTGCAACAACTAGACCGCTGCTAGTCGGATGAGGAGAAAGGGAAACCACCCGCCTAGCGGGATGAGTAATCAAGGCACCACACAGACGGGTTCGAGCCCATATAGACCACTTGCGATGAGGTGTAACAGTATGCCCCCTCCTCCGGGAGGGCGCCCCGGGTTTACCCGGATGAAGTAGGAAGAACCGTCGTACCAGACGAGAAGCGTGAACCCCAGAGGCAGGTTCCCAAGTTCTCTCAGCAGGAGAATAACCCTTCCAATCAATAAGAAATTGTAAGCGACCTCGATGGATTCGTGAGTCACAAATAGCCGCAACCTCATATTCAGGACCATCATCAGTGAGAACTGGAGGAGGTAAGGATTCCCCATCACGATGAAAACGATCCTGTACTACAGGCTTGATCTGGGACAGGTGAAAGACTGGATGAATCCGAGACCAGGAAACCGGTAAGGCCAGACGAACAGCAGCAGTGCCTATCTTGGAGAGGATTTGAAAAGGACCAAAGTATTTGGGAGACAATTTAGATGGAACAAAACGACGGGGAAGAAACCTGGACGATAACCAAACAGAATCCCCAACGGTTAAGTTCTGAATGTCTCGTCGATGACGATCAGCATACTTCTTGGCTCGATCCTGAGCTTTTTGTAACGACTGTCTGGCCATCTTCTGCCCTTCATGGATATCAGCAACCAGAGAATCTATACCTGGGCAGCCGGATCCAGAGGGAGACACCGATGGAGCAAATGAAGGATGATACCCATAGGTACAATAGAAGGGAGTGGTTTGTAGAGCAGAATGTAGAGAATTGTTGTATGCGAATTCTGCAAACGGAAGCATTTCCACCCAGTTGTCTTGAGCTGCAGAGATGAAACACCGTAAGTATCCCTCGAGAGTCTGATTTAATCGTTCTGTTTGACCATTTGTCTGGGGGTGAAATCCCGACGAAAGGGCCCGTTTTACCCCTAAAATGTGACAGATCTGTTGCCAATAAAGAGAGGTATACTGAGGACCTCGATCAGATACAATTGTCTCTGGTAGGCCATGGCGAGAAAAGATTTCAGAGAGGAATATCTTGGCCATGGATGGGGCACTGGGTAGTTTTCGTAAAGGAGTAAAATGTGCCAATTTCGTGAAGTAGTCGATGGTGACCATGATGGTAGTCATTTTCGCCGATGGTGGCAGATCAGAAATGAAATCAGTAGAAATTATCTGCCACGGTCGTTCCGGAATAGGCATTCTTGCTAACAGCCCTAATGGGGAGGAACGGGGAATCTTAGCATGAGCACAAACCCTGCAGGCAGCAACATAGTCCTGGACATCAGATCTCATACTTGGCCACCAGAAATGTCGCTGGATGAGCTCCAAAGTGGGAAGGACTCCTCTATGTCCGGCTGCACGTGAATCATGACAGAATTTTAAAACCTCCAGTTGTAGTGAAGGAATAGGAATCAAAACCTGAGTACCATGAAAGTAATATTCTGCTTCCTTGGATAGTTGGTGAAGAGAAGCCAAGTCTTCACAGAGTGATTTATTACATCTGGAGGCTGATTGTATCTCTTGAAGGAAATCAGTCAGAACTGCGACAAAACTAGCGTTGGGAAACATCTTTTCTGGACGAAAGGAAGAAGCTGGGGAATCCTTGCGGGATAGAGCGTCTGCTCTGAGATTTTGTCTGCCAGGCCAGTAAACAAACTCTATTCGATAGGGTAAAAAGAAATATGCCCAACGTGCTTGCCTGCTGTTAGTGGTGTAAGCGTTTTGGAGAACCTTGAGGTTTTGGTGGTCAGTACGCACCAAGACTGGAAAGGGGGAACCCAATAACAAATGTCTCCATTCTTCAAAGGCGCGTTTGATGGCCAATAGTTCTTTCTCGAGAACAGAATAGTTTGTTTCAGCAGAACTGAAGGTTTTTGATAGGTATGCTACTGGTCTCTCTTCGCCATGAGCAGAGGACTGTAGAAGCACAGCCCCTAATGCATTTTGGGAAGCATCTGTTTCCACTATGAATTGTTTAGATTGATCCGGATTGATCAAAACGGTCTCTGATGTAAACAGTTTCTTCAGAATATCAAATGCTTTCTGGGCTGCTTCATCCCAAACAAATGAGACACCCTTCTTGAGAAGACGGGTCAAAGGAAGGATGATTTCAGAGAAGGATGGGATGAATTTCCGATAGAAATTGGTGAATCCCAGAAACCTCTGAATTTCTTTTACTCCTGTTGGACTGGGCCACTCTATCACTGCGGAGATCTTTCTTGGGTCCATGGCGATTCCCTGGGACGATAGAACAAAGCCCAAGTAAGTGACCTGTCCTTGGTGGAACTCACACTTAGATGCCTTGCAGTAGAGATGATTGGATTGAAGGCGTTCGAGTACAGTATTGACATGATTGATGTGTTCGTCCTTGTTGTTGGAGAAAACGAGAATGTCATCGAGATATATGATCACATACCGGAATAGAATGTCAGCGAATAAGTGGTCCATAAATCTCTGGAATACTGCTGGAGCATTAACTAACCCGAATGGCATTACGTGGTATTCATAATGTCCGAAAGGAGTGCGGAAAGCAGTCTTCCACTCGTCTCCGGGTGCGATACGGATGAGATGATATGCTCCACGAAGATCTAATTTGGTATACCATGAGGCCCCTCTAACAGCTTCGATAATATCAGTGATGAGTGGCATCGGATACTTGTCTGCGGTTGTTATCTTGTTGAGACCCCGATAATCTATACAGGGACGGAGCTCTTCTGAATCTTTTTTGGGAATGAAGAAGAGAGATGCCCCTGCTGGAGACACTGACTCAGAAATGAGGCCATTCCTCAAATGGGTTTGCAGATAGTCCTTCAATACGGCTTTTTCTCTTTGAGAAAGTACATACATTCGGCCAAAAGGTATAGGTTGATCGGGAAGCAGATCAATATGACAGTCATCTCTGCGATGAGGAGGTAAGGTAGGAAAATCCGGATTATCAAAAACGGATCGGTAGAGTAGATGACAGTCAGGAATCTCAAGATGATTGATGGAGGATACAGTGGGTTTGAGGGTCTGATCCGAAGGTATTCGGATTCCTACTGATTCGAGGGAAAGGCAGTGATGAACACAATAATCCGATCCTAAAAACAAAGTACCAGCAGTCCAGTTTATGAATGGATTATGTAGTCGTAGCCAAGGAAGTCCAAGGATGATTGGGTAATGGGCCGTTCTTATGACATCAAAAACCAATCTTTCCATATGACCCGAGATAGAACAAATAAGTGGAATGGTTTGTTCTTTAACAGGTCCAGAACTCAAAGGTGTGCCATCAACCCCCTGTATCGGAGTTATCAACGTCTTTGGTACCTGAGAGATATTGTGTATCTTAGCCCACTCTACATCGATATAATTACCGGCTGCTCCACAGTCAATAAGCGCCGGAATACCTGGGATAGTCCTTTCAGACAGCTGGATAGAAAGAGAGACGACCACCATGGACTGTTTAGTGAGTGAATCGTCAAGAGACATATTGGTCGCATACGGGGAAGAAAGTTGTTTGGCACTTACCGGTCTTCCCCTCACGGTAAGGCTTTGGAGTTTTCCGACTTAGGGAAAGAAGGACGGCGAGGGGGAACCAGATGACAATCCTTCAACACATGAGTCGAAGATCCACAATACATACATAGCTTTAAAGACTTTCTCCTCTCCCTTTCGGCAGCCGTAATAGGTCCACGGATGGTCCCAATTTGCATGGGTTCTTCCGATGAAGACAAACTTTTTTGAAGCGAATGGGACTGCTCCAACTGAAATCGTGTAGTTCCTTTCCCTTTCTTCCTTTCATATGCCCTCTCATGCATGCGATAGTCAATTTGCATGGCTAGGGTGATCATGTCGGCTAGATTAGCAGGACGAGGAACTTTAGAGACTTCATCTTTAAGTTCGTCTGTAAGACCTCTCCGAAATAATGTAAGTAGGCCTTCATCTGGCCATTCTAGTTCAGAGGAGAGTTGTTTGAACTGTGTGATGTACCAGAGTAATTCTTTGTTTCCTTGTTTGAGATCTAAAAGGCGTTCTTGTGTGGCAACTGTTATCTCCTTTCTTCCAAACATGGTTTTGAGGCTATTAGTAAAGGCAGCGTAAGAATCGAGAATTGCATTGTTGGACGTAACTAGAGGGGTTGCCCAAGCCAAGGCTGGTCCCGAAAGACGTGATATCAAATATCCAACCTTATCTTTGTCGGTCGGAAAAAAGCGAGACTTAAATGTAAACAAGACGGTACAACTGTCAAGGAATTCCTTTAATTTGTAGGGATCCCCGTCGTACATAAGGGAATGCACAGAGGACGGAGGGGTATCGGAAAACACTCTGTCTACACGATTACGTGGTTGAGCATTGTCTTGTTTCAGGGATTGGACTTCTAGCGACATGGCCTGCATGGCAGCCATTAACTGCTGCATTTGTTGTTCCATCTGGAATAACAATCGCCAAGAGCGATACCGATAGTATCTATTAGGGCGTCGCTTACTGTCACGACTGTCAATTTCACAATGAGTGTAAATGGTAAATTTGGCACACAGAGGTACTAAGCCATCCGCTTACCTTGGCGATTGTAGACTCCAACCGGAAGACTCAAAGCAGATAGGAAGATTACCCTGAACAAATCCTGACACCTCCGCCCGAGGTAGTGTAACCCGGGTGAGGAAGCAGAATTCCCAGGGAAACCCTCTAATGGGAAGAAAACCCTGGACGACTTCCAAGCACGGTGGTCCAGTTGACGGCAGTGGATAGGACAGCTCCGGCAGGAACCCTCAATGGTAACCTCAGAAATCTGATCTGTCGATTTGAACAAGGGAAGAAGCAGAGGGAAGTTTAGATGAGAGCGCCAGGTAAGAAAAGAAATAAAGAGGTAATGGAAAGCTTCTCACCATCCGAAGATGGATTAGGAGTGATATCCGGAGCTTAATGAAGTAGGTGGGCTTCGGGAGAATCTAGATCGGGATAAATGGGAATAAGACACTGCGGTAGAGGTACGAGACCCCCTAAAGAGCGGGAGACTTACTCAGCTGGAAGGGAGGCAGAGACGGGAATCAAAGGAGAGTAGTCCGTGGAACCGAAGGCGAGCGGGATGAACGGGGATGGAGAAACCGGGGAGAACACTCTACAGAGGATCGAAAAAGACAGGTAAATCAGAATTGTTAGTTTGAAGAGAAAACAAGTGAGTAGGGAGAGAGATTCAGTAGCGAACTCACGGAGCGCCAAAGGCAGAAGCGACGCAAATTGCCGGTCGCTTGGTTTCCGTATAAAGGGTCACATGATCTCCATGCCACACGTGATCGTCTGTTCGCACGGTATGGGAGCGTGCAACAACTAGACCGCTGCTAGTCGGATGAGGAGAAAGGGAAACCACCCGCCTAGCGGGATGAGTAATCAAGGCACCACACAGACGGGTTCGAGCCCATATAGACCACTTGCGATGAGGTGTAACAGTATGCCCCCTCCTCCGGGAGGGCGCCCCGGGTTTACCCGGATGAAGTAGGAAGAACCGTCGTACCAGACGAGAAGCGTGAACCCCAGAGGCAGGTTCCCAAGTTCTCTCAGCAGGAGAATAACCCTTCCAATCAATAAGAAATTGTAAGCGACCTCGATGGATTCGTGAGTCACAAATAGCCGCAACCTCATATTCAGGACCATCATCAGTGAGAACTGGAGGAGGTAAGGATTCCCCATCACGATGAAAACGATCCTGTACTACAGGCTTGATCTGGGACAGGTGAAAGACTGTATGAATCCGAGACCAGGAAACCGGTAAGGCCAGACGAACAGCAGCAGTGCCTATCTTGGAGAGGATTTGAAAAGGACCAAAGTATTTGGGAGACAATTTAGATGGAACAAAACGACGGGGAAGAAACCTGGACGATAACCAAACAGAATCCCCAACGGTTAAGTTCTGAATGTCTCGTCGATGACGATCAGCATACTTCTTGGCTCGATCCTGAGCTTTTTGTAACGACTGTCTGGCCATCTTCTGCCCTTCATGGATATCAGCAACCAGAGAATCTATACCTGGGCAGCCGGATCCAGAGGGAGACACCGATGGAGCAAATGAAGGATGATACCCATAGGTACAATAGAAGGGAGTGGTTTGTAGAGCAGAATGTAGAGAATTGTTGTATGCGAATTCTGCAAACGGAAGCATTTCCACCCAGTTGTCTTGAGCTGCAGAGATGAAACACCGTAAGTATCCCTCGAGAGTCTGATTTAATCGTTCTGTTTGACCATTTGTCTGGGGGTGAAATCCCGACGAAAGGGCCCGTTTTACCCCTAAAATGTGACAGATCTGTTGCCAATAAAGAGAGGTATACTGAGGACCTCGATCAGATACAATTGTCTCTGGTAGGCCATGGCGAGAAAAGATTTCAGAGAGGAATATCTTGGCCATGGATGGGGCACTGGGTAGTTTTCGTAAAGGAGTAAAATGTGCCAATTCCGTGAAGTAGTCGATGGTGACCATGATGGTAGTCATTTTCGCCGATGGTGGCAGATCAGAAATGAAATCAGTAGAAATTATCTGCCACGGTCGTTCCGGAATAGGCATTCTTGCTAACAGCCCTAATGGGGAGGAACGGGGAGTCTTAGCATGAGCACAAACCCTGCAGGCAGCAACATAGTCCTGGACATCAGATCTCATACTTGGCCACCAGAAATGTCGCTGGATGAGCTCCAAAGTGGGAAGGACTCCTCTATGTCCGGCTGCACGTGAATCATGACAGAATTTTAAAACCTCCAGTTGTAGTGAAGGAATAGGAATCAAAACCTGAGTACCATGAAAGTAATATTCTGCTTCCTTGGATAGTTGGTGAAGAGAAGCCAAGTCTTCACAGAGTGATTTATTACATCTGGAGGCTGATTGTATCTCTTGAAGGAAATCAGTCAGAACTGCGACAAAACTAGCGTTGGGAAACATCTTTTCTGGACGAAAGGAAGAAGCTGGGGAATCCTTGCGGGATAGAGCGTCTGCTCTGAGATTTTGTCTGCCAGGCCAGTAAACAAACTCTATTCGATAGGGTAAAAAGAAATATGCCCAACGTGCTTGCCTGCTGTTAGTGGTGTAAGCGTTTTGGAGAACCTTGAGGTTTTGGTGGTCAGTACGCACCAAGACTGGAAAGGGGGAACCCAATAACAAATGTCTCCATTCTTCAAAGGCGCGTTTGATGGCCAATAGTTCTTTCTCGAGAACAGAATAGTTTGTTTCAGCAGAACTGAAGGTTTTTGATAGGTATGCTACTGGTCTCTCTTCGCCATGAGCAGAGGACTGTAGAAGCACAGCCCCTAATGCATTTTGGGAAGCATCTGTTTCCACTATGAATTGTTTAGATTGATCCGGATTGATCAAAACGGTCTCTGATGTAAACAGTTTCTTCAGAATATCAAATGCTTTCTGGGCTGCTTCATCCCAAACAAATGAGACACCCTTCTTGAGAAGACGGGTCAAAGGAAGGATGATTTCAGAGAAGGATGGGATGAATTTCCGATAGAAATTGGTGAATCCCAGAAACCTCTGAATTTCTTTTACTCCTGTTGGACTGGGCCACTCTATCACTGCGGAGATCTTTCTTGGGTCCATGGCGATTCCCTGGGACGATAGAACAAAGCCCAAGTAAGTGACCTGTCCTTGGTGGAACTCACACTTAGATGCCTTGCAGTAGAGATGATTGGATTGAAGGCGTTCGAGTACAGTATTGACATGATTGATGTGTTCGTCCTTGTTGTTGGAGAAAACGAGAATGTCATCGAGATATATGATCACATACCGGAATAGAATGTCAGCGAATAAGTGGTCCATAAATCTCTGGAATACTGCTGGAGCATTAACTAACCCGAATGGCATTACGTGGTATTCATAATGTCCGAAAGGAGTGCGGAAAGCAGTCTTCCACTCGTCTCCGGGTGCGATACGGATGAGATGATATGCTCCACGAAGATCTAATTTGGTATACCATGAGGCCCCTCTAACAGCTTCGATAATATCAGTGATGAGTGGCATCGGATACTTGTCTGCGGTTGTTATCTTGTTGAGACCCCGATAATCTATACAGGGACGGAGCTCTTCTGAATCTTTTTTGGGAATGAAGAAGAGAGATGCCCCTGCTGGAGACACTGACTCAGAAATGAGGCCATTCCTCAAATGGGTTTGCAGATAGTCCTTCAATACGGCTTTTTCTCTTTGAGAAAGTACATACATTCGGCCAAAAGGTATAGGTTGATCGGGAAGCAGATCAATATGGCAGTCATCTCTGCGATGAGGAGGTAAGGTAGGAAAATCCGGATTATCAAAAACGGATCGGTAGAGTAGATGACAGTCAGGAATCTCAAGATGATTGATGGAGGATACAGTGGGTTTGAGGGTCTGATCCGAAGGTATTCGGATTCCTACTGATTCGAGGGAAAGGCAGTGATGAACACAATAATCCGATCCTAAAAACAAAGTACCAGCAGTCCAGTTTATGAATGGATTATGTAGTCGTAGCCAAGGAAGTCCAAGGATGATTGGGTAATGGGCCGTTCTTATGACATCAAAAACCAATCTTTCCATATGACCCGAGATAGAACAAATAAGTGGAATGGTTTGTTCTTTAACAGGTCCAGAACTCAAAGGTGTGCCATCAACCCCCTGTATCGGAGTTATCAACGTCTTTGGTACCTGAGAGATATTGTGTATCTTAGCCCACTCTACATCGATATAATTACCGGCTGCTCCACAGTCAATAAGCGCCGGAATACCTGGGATAGTCCTTTCAGACAGCTGGATAGAAAGAGAGACGACCACCATGGACTGTTTAGTGAGTGAATCGTCAAGAGACATATTGGTCGCATACGGGGAAGAAAGTTGTTTGGCACTTACCGGTCTTCCCCTCACGGTAAGGCTTTGGAGTTTTCCGACTTAGGGAAAGAAGGACGGCGAGGGGGAACCAGATGACAATCCTTCAACACATGAGTCGAAGATCCACAATACATACATAGCTTTAAAGACTTTCTCCTCTCCCTTTCGGCAGCCGTAATAGGTCCACGGATGGTCCCAATTTGCATGGGTTCTTCCGATGAAGACAAACTTTTTTGAAGCGAATGGGACTGCTCCAACTGAAATCGTGTAGTTCCTTTCCCTTTCTTCCTTTCATATGCCCTCTCATGCATGCGATAGTCAATTTGCATGGCTAGGGTGATCATGTCGGCTAGATTAGCAGGACGAGGAACTTTAGAGACTTCATCTTTAAGTTCGTCTGTAAGACCTCTCCGAAATAATGTAAGTAGGCCTTCATCTGGCCATTCTAGTTCAGAGGAGAGTTGTTTGAACTGTGTGATGTACCAGAGTAATTCTTTGTTTCCTTGTTTGAGATCTAAAAGGCGTTCTTGTGTGGCAACTGTTATCTCCTTTCTTCCAAACATGGTTTTGAGGCTATTAGTAAAGGCAGCGTAAGAATCGAGAATTGCATTGTTGGACGTAACTAGAGGGGTTGCCCAAGCCAAGGCTGGTCCCGAAAGACGTGATATCAAATATCCAACCTTATCTTTGTCGGTCGGAAAAAAGCGAGACTTAAATGTAAACAAGACGGTACAACTGTCAAGGAATTCCTTTAATTTGTAGGGATCCCCGTCGTACATAAGGGAATGCACAGAGGACGGAGGGGTATCGGAAAACACTCTGTCTACACGATTACGTGGTTGAGCATTGTCTTGTTTCAGGGATTGGACTTCTAGCGACATGGCCTGCATGGCAGCCATTAACTGCTGCATTTGTTGTTCCATCTGGAATAACAATCGCCAAGAGCGATACCGATAGTATCTATTAGGGCGTCGCTTACTGTCACGACTGTCAATTTCACAATGAGTGTAAATGGTAAATTTGGCACACAGAGGTACTAAGCCATCCGCTTACCTTGGCGATTGTAGACTCCAACCGGAAGACTCAAAGCAGATAGGAAGATTACCCTGAACAAATCCTGACACCTCCGCCCGAGGTAGTGTAACCCGGGTGAGGAAGCAGAATTCCCAGGGAAACCCTCTAATGGGAAGAAAACCCTGGACGACTTCCAAGCACGGTGGTCCAGTTGACGGCAGTGGATAGGACAGCTCCGGCAGGAACCCTCAATGGTAACCTCAGAAATCTGATCTGTCGATTTGAACAAGGGAAGAAGCAGAGGGAAGTTTAGATGAGAGCGCCAGGTAAGAAAAGAAATAAAGAGGTAATGGAAAGCTTCTCACCATCCGAAGATGGATTAGGAGTGATATCCGGAGCTTAATGAAGTAGGTGGGCTTCGGGAGAATCTAGATCGGGATAAATGGGAATAAGACACTGCGGTAGAGGTACGAGACCCCCTAAAGAGCGGGAGACTTACTCAGCTGGAAGGGAGGCAGAGACGGGAATCAAAGGAGAGTAGTCCGTGGAACCGAAGGCGAGCGGGATGAACGGGGATGGAGAAACCGGGGAGAACACTCTACAGAGGATCGAAAAAGACAGGTAAATCAGAATTGTTAGTTTGAAGAGAAAACAAGTGAGTAGGGAGAGAGATTCAGTAGCGAACTCACGGAGCGCCAAAGGCAGAAGCGACGCAAATTGCCGGTCGCTTGGTTTCCGTATAAAGGGTCACATGATCTCCATGCCACACGTGATCGTCTGTTCGCACGGTATGGGAGCGTGCAACAACTAGACCGCTGCTAGTCGGATGAGGAGAAAGGGAAACCACCCGCCTAGCGGGATGAGTAATCAAGGCACCACACAGACGGGTTCGAGCCCATATAGACCACTTGCGATGAGGTGTAACATAATGTCACTTAGAGAGAGGGTAAACAGAGGGCAGCTGAGCAGGCACACCCCTTCATTTTAATATGCTCCACGGTGGCTTCTGGGAGGAAAAAGGCATCATTATTCCAGCAAGATCATCTTCACCTAGGCCACCGTCACTAAGGTTTACAAAGCAGGCTGTGACACTTTCTGGGGCCAGGTGGCCAGGTCGATGTGGAAGAGCACAGATGCTAACCCTAAGCTGTGTGGGTGGCTGCACCAGAGGGGCTGCATAGGACATAGGGCTGTGCCCGTAAGGGCTGTGGTCGCGTTTGGGAGCGTTAGGGACGCGTGGAGGACGCAGGGCGCAGACCTCTGCCCGTTTCCCTCCAGGTTTAGGCCCTGGTGTTCAGCTGTGGAGCCAGCCACTCCAAAATTGAGGAAGTTGAAGGCAGAAAGCAGCCCTCTCACCCCCAGGGCGAAGAATGGGACAGGCTCGCTACATCAAGAGTCTTTCAAATCTTTCACTTTTTAGAGCAGAGTGTTTACATTTAAAAATCATGAACAAGCAGCAATAACAAAGCATACAGTAGCAGGGGACAGAAGACTGCCCTGCGCATATGAATACACCCCAATGATAAAGTCAAAGATTTAACTGACCTGTTTAGCTATTAGTGGCTCACACTTGGCAATGATTATCATCTCCCTGTGAAACAAAACATCCTCTGAATTGGGGTGAAAGATAGATCTAATGTGCCAAAGGAAGGCAACATGGAAATTCAGTTTCCTGCTCTTAGAGGAAGGAGGGTCGACAGCGCAATGGGTTAATGCACCTACTGCAGCCTCCTATGTGTAGCCTGCTGGCGACACAGTCAGTTGCTAGTGTGATGCTGATACAGGTTTGCTTGCTATGCAGGGGGCGGTGGTCACTTCACAGCACCTCGAGAAGGTGTCCTGTTTGAGTCCCAGTGCAATTAGTGTATCAATCATGACCCGTAGATTACACCTTTTCCCCTTGTTTTTTTTCCAGTCAGTTGGGGCCAGAAAGATAAGCTTTTGTAAGGGTGTTACCAAAGCCAGAGTGCACAAAACAAAGGCACAACTGTTAGTGGGAATGCATACATTGAAGGGGCATTTGCTGTTGGCTGATCGCGCAGGGCAATGCATACCCATTTTCAATAAAAAACATTTAAAAAAAATCCGGTGGAGATACTGGACATTGGATTAGAACTCAGGTCGCCAGCATCCCAAGACCAAGCACTTACCAGTTGAGCCACTGGAGGCTGTGCTTCTAAAAGTGGCTTTTGGGCGTATATATCTTTCTCCAGCATGCCCCTGTGAGCATTCCAGTTTGCATTGTGAAACATGTTCACTGAAGCCAAGGAGGATAGAACATCTGGCCCCCCGCTCCATGAAATACCAGCTAACTGCAGTGGCCTAGAGGTTAAGTGCTTGCGTTACAGTGCTGGGGGCCTGGGTTTGAGTCCTGCTTTCGACACATAAATGGTGCAATCTCCTTGTACAGTTGCGGTATCCGTGCTCCTTCTAATAGGTTCAGTGGTTATGTAATGAGTTCCCTGGTAAAGGGAGGGTGGAAAAAAGCAGAGAGGTGGGACTGTGGAGGGGAGGAAATACAGGAGGAGGGGGGGCAGGCTAAAGAGGGAGTTAGGGCTGGATGAATGGGTCTCTGTGGAGAGGAGGAGGTGCTGGTTGAGTGGGGATAGGTCGAGAGGGGCAGGGGGATGTAGGATAAAGTGGGGCAGGGAATAAGTCGGCTCTGGGGATGGTGCTATGGGGGAAGAAGGCCCTGAGTTGTTGTGGACGGTGGGTTGTGTAAAAGAGGGTCCTATTGTGGGGAGGAGGGAAAAAGGGTGCCCAGTGGAGGGTGAAATGGACATTTTTGTTTCATCCAGCCCTACCTCCCCCTTTAGCCTGCCCCACCTCCTCTCCTCCACAGTCCTGCCTCTCTGCTTTCTTCCTTCCACCTTCACTTTACCAGGGCACCTATGCCATGCCCCTCTAGACCTACCCCCACTCACCTAGCCCCTCCTCCTCTCCACAGATACCCATTCATCCGGTCCTACCTCCCCCTTTAGGCTGCCCCACCTCTGCCTCCTTTACCCTGCACTTCCTCACTTCCACATTCCTGCCTCTCTGTGACCCTCCCTTTACCAGGGAACTCTTTTGATAACCACTGAACCTTTTAGAAGGAGTGGGGGTAAGGCAACTATACAAGGCGATTACCCAACTATTCCAATTATGTGCTGAAAGCAGGACACGGACCCAGGCCCTCAGTGCTGTAACACAAGCACTTAACCTCTAGGCCACTGCAGTTAGCTGGTATTTGCTGGAGCGGGGGGCCAGATGTTCTATCCTCGTTGGCTTCAGTGAGCATGTTTCACAATGGGAATGGGTATGCCCACAGGGGCATGCAGAAGAAAGATGTATAAGCCCAAAAGCTACTTTTAGAAGCACAGCCACCAGTGGCTCGAGTGGTAAGTGTTTGGTCTTGGAGTGCTGGAGACCTGAGTTCTAATCCAATGTCCGGATCTCCTGTTCATATATATATTTTTTTTAATGTTTTTTTTATTGAAAATGGGTATGCATTGCCCTGTGCGATCAGCCAACAGCTAATTCCCCTTCATTACATCATTCCTACTAACACTTGTGCCTTTGTTTTCTGCACTCTGGCCTTGGTAACACACCCATACAAAAGCTTGTCTCTCTGGCCTCAACTGACTGGAAAAAACGAGGGGAAAAAGTGTAATCTACTGGTCGTGTTTTGGAAGATAATTGCACTGGGACTCAAACAGGACACCTTCTCGAGGTGCTGTGAGGTGACCACAAGCCCCTGCATAGCAAGCAAACCGGTATCAGCATCTCCCCAGCAACTGAATGTGTCTCCTGCAGGCTACACATAGGAGGCTGCAGTAGGTACATTAACCCATTGGGCTGTCAATGCTCTTTTCTCTGAGATCAGGAAACTGAATTTCTATGTTGCCTTCATTTGGCACATTAGATCTATCTTTCACCCCAATTCAGAGGCTGTTTTGTTTCACGCAGAGATGATAATCATTGGGAGGTGTGAGCCACTAATAGCTAAGCAGATCAGTTAAAGCTTTGACTTTGTCATTGGGATATATTGATATGCGCAGGGCAGTCATCTGTCGACTGCTACTGTATACTTTCTTATTGCTGCTTGTTCATGATTATTAAATGTAAACACTCTGCTCTAAAAAGTGAAATATTTGAAAGACGCTTGCTGTAGCGAGCCTTTCCCACTCTTTGCCCTGGGGGCGCTTTGCAACTCAACAACCCAATCACCCCTTCAGCCCTTCTTACTCGTCTCACAGCACCTCCCAAAAGTGAGGAATGCATCTTTTGTTGGTAGATTTCCTTCATGAGGCTTGGCTTGGCCTGCATTCCTTTTCAAAGGGCCATATATGAGAGCAAAAAAGGCATCATAGAGTGGCAAGTAGGTGGAAGGCGAGGGGTCAGGGAGGTTGGCAGTAAAAGACACAGGGCACAGGGCCTGGCAGAGAGTTAGAAGTTAGGGAACCCAACAATGAGCGTGGGACAAGGAAAGATGTCTCAGGCATGCAGCTCTCTGAGTCTTCCCCACTGTGCCTGCAGAAAGAGACGTCCTATTCCTAGCTCTCTCCTGAAAGGATACATTTGCCTGGAGAGCCCAGAACTAATGTCACTTAGAGAGAGGGTAAACAGAGGGCAGCTGAGCAGGCACACCCCTTCATTTTAATATGCTCCACGGTGGCTTCTGGGAGGAAAAAGGCATCATTATTCCAGCAAGATCATCTTCACCTAGGCCACCGTCACTAAGGTTTACAAAGCAGGATGTGACACTTTCTGGGGCCAGGTGGCCAGGTCGATGTGGAAGAGCACAGATGCTAACCCTAAGCTGTGTGGGTGGCTGCACCAGAGGGGCTGCATAGGACATAGGGCTGTGCCCGTAAGGGCTGTGGTCGCGTTTGGGAGCGTTAGGGACGCGTGGAGGACGCAGGGCGCAGACCTCTGCCCGTTTCCCTCCAGGTTTAGGCCCTGGTTTTCAGCTGTGGAGCCAGCCACTCCAAAATTGAGGAAGTTGAAGGCAGAAAGCAGCCCTCTCACCCCCAGGGCGAAGAATGGGACAGGCTCGCTACATCAAGAGTCTTTCAAATCTTTCACTTTTTAGAGCAGAGTGTTTACATTTAAAAATCATGAACAAGCAGCAATAACAAAGCATACAGTAGCAGGGGACAGAAGACTGCCCTGCGCATATGAATACACCCCAATGATAAAGTCAAAGATTTAACTGACCTGTTTAGCTATTAGTGGCTCACACTTGGCAATGATTATCATCTCCCTGTGAAACAAAACATCCTCTGAATTGGGGTGAAAGATAGATCTAATGTGCCAACGGAAGGCAACATGGAAATTCAGTTTCCTGCTCTTAGAGGAAGGAGGGTTGACAGCGCAATGGGTTAATGCACCTACTGCAGCCTCCTATGTGTAGCCTGCTGGCGACACAGTCAGTTGCTAGTGTGATGCTGATACAGGTTTGCTTGCTATGCAGGGGGCGGTGGTCACTTCACAGCACCTCAAGAAGGTGTCCTGTTTGAGTCCCAGTGCAATTAGTGTATCAATCATGACCCGTAGATTACACCTTTTCCCCTTGTTTTTTTTCCAGTCAGTTGGGGCCAGAAAGATAAGCTTTTGTATGGGTGTTACCAAAGCCAGAGTGCACAAAACAAAGGCACAACTGTTAGTGGGAATGCATACATTGAAGGGGCATTTGCTGTTGGCTGATCGCGCAGGGCAATGCATACCCATTTTCAATAAAAAAACATTTTTAAAAAATCCCGTGGAGATACTGGCCATTGGATTAGAACTCAGGTCGCCAGCATCCCAAGAGCAAGCACTTACCAGTTGAGCCACTGGAGGCTGTGCTTCTAAGAGTGGCTTTTGGGCGTATATATCTTTCTCCAGCATGCCCCTGTGAGCATTCCAGTTTGCATTGTGAAACATGTTCACTGAAGCCAAGGAGGATAGAACATCTGGCCCCCCGCTCCATGAAATACCAGCTAACTGCAGTGGCCTAGAGGTTAAGTGCTTGCGTTACAGTGCTGGGGGCCTGGGTTTGAGTCCTGCTTTCGACACATAAATGGTGCAATCTCCTTGTACAGTTGCGGTATCCGTGCTCCTTCTAATAGGTTCAGTGGTTATGTAATGAGTTCCCTGGTAAAGGGAGGGTGGAAAAAAGCAGAGAGGTGGGACTGTGGAGGGGAGGAAATACAGGAGGAGGCGGGGCAGGCTAAAGAGGGAGTTAGGGCTGGATGAATGGGTCTCTGTGCAGAGGAGGAGGTGCTGGTTGAGTGGGGATAGGTCGAGAGGGGCAGGGGGATGTAGGATAAAGTGGGGCAGGGAATAAGTCGGCTCTGGGGATGGTGCCATGGGGGAAGAAGGCCCTGAGTTGTTGTGGACGGTGGGTTGTGTAAAAGAGGGTCCTATTGTGGGGAGGAGGGAAAAATGGTGCCCAGTGGAGGGTGAAATGGACATTTTTGTTTCATCCAGCCCTACCTCCCCCTTTAGCCTGCCCCACCTCCTCTCCTCCACAGTCCTGCCTCTCTGCTTTCTGCCTTCCACCTTCACTTTACCAGGGCACCTATGCCATGCCCCTCTAGACCTACCCCCACTCACCTAGCCCCTCCTCCTCTCCACAGATACCCATTCATCCGGTCCTACCTCCCCCTTTAGGCTGCCCCACCTCTGCCTCCTTTACCCTGCACTTCCTCACTTCCACATTCCTGCCTCTCTGTGACCCTCCCTTTACCAGGGAACTCTTTTGATAACCACTGAACCTTTTAGAAGGAGTGGGGGTAAGGCAACTATACAAGGCGATTACCTAACTATTCCAATTATGTGCTGAAAGCAGGACACGGACCCAGGCCCTCAGTGCTGTAACACAAGCACTTAACCTCTAGGCCACTGCAGTTAGCTGGTATTTGCTGGAGCGGGGGGCCAGATGTTCTATCCTCGTTGGCTTCAGTGAGCATGTTTCACAATGGGAATGGGTATGCCCACAGGGGCATGCAGAAGAAAGATGTATAAGCCCAAAAGCTACTTTTAGAAGCACAGCCACCAGTGGCTCGAGTGGTAAGTGTTTGGTCTTGGAATGCTGGAGACCTGAGTTCTAATCCAATGTCTGGATCTCCTGTTCATATATATATTTTTTTTAATGTTTTTTTATTGAAAATGGGTATGCATTGCCCTGTGCGATCAGCCAACAGCTAATTCCCCTTCATTACATCATTCCTACTAACACTTGTGCCTTTGTTTTCTGCACTCTGGCCTTGGTAACACACCCATACAAAAGCTTGTCTCTCTGGCCTCAACTGACTGGAAAAAACGAGGGGAAAAAGTGTAATCTACTGGTCGTGTTTTGGAAGATAATTGCACTGGGACTCAAACAGGACACCTTCTCGAGGTGCTGTGAGGTGACCACAAGCCCCTGCATAGCAAGCAAACCGGTATCAGCATCTCCCCAGCAACTGAATGTGTCTCCTGCAGGCTACACATAGGAGGCTGCAGTAGGTACATTAACCCATTGGGCTGTCAATGCTCTTTTCTCTGAGATCAGGAAACTGAATTTCTATGTTGCCTTCATTTGGCACATTAGATCTATCTTTCACCCCAATTCAGAGGCTGTTTTGTTTCACGCAGAGATGATAATCATTGGGAGGTGTGAGCCACTAATAGCTAAGCAGATCAGTTAAAGCTTTGACTTTGTCATTGGGATATATTGATATGCGCAGGGCAGTCATCTGTCGACTGCTACTGTATACTTTCTTATTGCTGCTTGTTCATGATTATTAAATGTAAACACTCTGCTCTAAAACGTGAAATATTTGAAAGACGCTTGCTGCAGCGAGCCTTTCCCACTCTTTGCCCTGGGGGCGCTTTGCAACTCAACAACCCAATCACCCCTTCAGCCCTTCTTACTCGTCTCACAGCACCTCCCAAAAGTGAGGAATGCATCTTTTGTTGGTAGATTTCCTTCATGAGGCTTGGCTTGGCCTGCATTCCTTTTCAAAGGGCCATATAAGAGAGCAAAAAAGGCATCATAGAGTGGCAAGTAGGTGGAAGGCGAGGGGTCAGGGAGGTTGGCAGTAAAAGACACAGGGCACAGGGCCTGGCAGAGAGTTAGAAGTTAGGGAACCCAACAATGAGCGTGGGACAAGGAAAGATGTCTCAGGCATGCAGCTCTCTGAGTCTTCCCCACTGTGCCTGCAGAAAGAGACGTCCTATTCCTAGCTCTCTCCTGAAAGGATACATTTGCCTGGAGAGCCCAGAACTAATGTGTCACGACTGTCAATTTCACAATGAGTGTAAATGGTAAATTTGGCACACAGAGGTACTAAGCCATCCGCTTACCTTGGCGATTGTAGACTCCAACCGGAAGACTCAAAGCAGATAGGAAGATTACCCTGAACAAATCCTGACACCTCCGCCCGAGGTAGTGTAACCCGGGTGAGGAAGCAGAATTCCCAGGGAAACCCTCTAATGGGAAGAAAACCCTGGACGACTTCCAAGCACGGTGGTCCAGTTGACGGCAGTGGATAGGACAGCTCCGGCAGGAACCCTCAATGGTAACCTCAGAAATCTGATCTGTCGATTTGAACAAGGGAAGAAGCAGAGGGAAGTTTAGATGAGAGCGCCAGGTAAGAAAAGAAATAAAGAGGTAATGGAAAGCTTCTCACCATCCGAAGATGGATTAGGAGTGATATCCGGAGCTTAATGAAGTAGGTGGGCTTCGGGAGAATCTAGATCGGGATAAATGGGAATAAGACACTGCGGTAGAGGTACGAGACCCCCTAAAGAGCGGGAGACTTACTCAGCTGGAAGGGAGGCAGAGACGGGAATCAAAGGAGAGTAGTCCGTGGAACCGAAGGCGAGCGGGATGAACGGGGATGGAGAAACCGGGGAGAACACTCTACAGAGGATCGAAAAAGACAGGTAAATCAGAATTGTTAGTTTGAAGAGAAAACAAGTGAGTAGGGAGAGAGATTCAGTAGCGAACTCACGGAGCGCCAAAGGCAGAAGCGACGCAAATTGCCGGTCGCTTGGTTTCCGTATAAAGGGTCACATGATCTCCATGCCACACGTGATCGTCTGTTCGCACGGTATGGGAGCGTGCAACAACTAGACCGCTGCTAGTCGGATGAGGAGAAAGGGAAACCACCCGCCTAGCGGGATGAGTAATCAAGGCACCACACAGACGGGTTCGAGCCCATATAGACCACTTGCGATGAGGTGTAACAGTATGCCCCCTCCTCCGGGAGGGCGCCCCGGGTTTACCCGGATGAAGTAGGAAGAACCGTCGTACCAGACGAGAAGCGTGAACCCCAGAGGCAGGTTCCCAAGTTCTCTCAGCAGGAGAATAACCCTTCCAATCAATAAGAAATTGTAAGCGACCTCGATGGATTCGTGAGTCACAAATAGCCGCAACCTCATATTCAGGACCATCATCATTGAGAACTGGAGGAGGTAAGGATTCCCCATCACGATGAAAACGATCCTGTACTACAGGCTTGATCTGGGACAGGTGAAAGACTGGATGAATCCGAGACCAGGAAACCGGTAAGGCCAGACGAACAGCAGCAGTGCCTATCTTGGAGAGGATTTGAAAAGGACCAAAGTATTTGGGAGACAATTTAGATGGAACAAAACGACGGGGAAGAAACCTGGACGATAACCAAACAGAATCCCCAACGGTTAAGTTCTGAATGTCTCGTCGATGACGATCAGCATACTTCTTGGCTCGATCCTGAGCTTTTTGTAACGACTGTCTGGCCATCTTCTGCCCTTCATGGATATCAGCAACCAGAGAATCTATACCTGGGCAGCCGGATCCAGAGGGAGACACCGATGGAGCAAATGAAGGATGATACCCATAGGTACAATAGAAGGGAGTGGTTTGTAGAGCAGAATGTAGAGAATTGTTGTATGCGAATTCTGCAAACGGAAGCATTTCCACCCAGTTGTCTTGAGCTGCAGAGATGAAACACCGTAAGTATCCCTCGAGAGTCTGATTTAATCGTTCTGTTTGACCATTTGTCTGGGGGTGAAATCCCGACGAAAGGGCCCGTTTTACCCCTAAAATGTGACAGATCTGTTGCCAATAAAGAGAGGTATACTGAGGACCTCGATCAGATACAATTGTCTCTGGTAGGCCATGGCGAGAAAAGATTTCAGAGAGGAATATCTTGGCCATGGATGGGGCACTGGGTAGTTTTCGTAAAGGAGTAAAATGTGCCAATTTCGTGAAGTAGTCGATGGTGACCATGATGGTAGTCATTTTCGCCGATGGTGGCAGATCAGAAATGAAATCAGTAGAAATTATCTGCCACGGTCGTTCCGGAATAGGCATTCTTGCTAACAGCCCTAATGGGGAGGAACGGGGAGTCTTAGCATGAGCACAAACCCTGCAGGCAGCAACATAGTCCTGGACATCAGATCTCATACTTGGCCACCAGAAATGTCGCTGGATGAGCTCCAAAGTGGGAAGGACTCCTCTATGTCCGGCTGCACGTGAATCATGACAGAATTTTAAAACCTCCAGTTGTAGTGAAGGAATAGGAATCAAAACCTGAGTACCATGAAAGTAATATTCTGCTTCCTTGGATAGTTGGTGAAGAGAAGCCAAGTCTTCACAGAGTGATTTATTACATCTGGAGGCTGATTGTATCTCTTGAAGGAAATCAGTCAGAACTGCGACAAAACTAGCGTTGGGAAACATCTTTTCTGGACGAAAGGAAGAAGCTGGGGAATCCTTGCGGGATAGAGCGTCTGCTCTGAGATTTTGTCTGCCAGGCCAGTAAACAAACTCTATTCGATAGGGTAAAAAGAAATATGCCCAACGTGCTTGCCTGCTGTTAGTGGTGTAAGCGTTTTGGAGAACCTTGAGGTTTTGGTGGTCAGTACGCACCAAGACTGGAAAGGGGGAACCCAATAACAAATGTCTCCATTCTTCAAAGGCGCGTTTGATGGCCAATAGTTCTTTCTCGAGAACAGAATAGTTTGTTTCAGCAGAACTGAAGGTTTTTGATAGGTATGCTACTGGTCTCTCTTCGCCATGAGCAGAGGACTGTAGAAGCACAGCCCCTAATGCATTTTGGGAAGCATCTGTTTCCACTATGAATTGTTTAGATTGATCCGGATTGATCAAAACGGTCTCTGATGTAAACAGTTTCTTCAGAATATCAAATGCTTTCTGGGCTGCTTCATCCCAAACAAATGAGACACCCTTCTTGAGAAGACGGGTCAAAGGAAGGATGATTTCAGAGAAGGATGGGATGAATTTCCGATAGAAATTGGTGAATCCCAGAAACCTCTGAATTTCTTTTACTCCTGTTGGACTGGGCCACTCTATCACTGCGGAGATCTTTCTTGGGTCCATGGCGATTCCCTGGGACGATAGAACAAAGCCCAAGTAAGTGACCTGTCCTTGGTGGAACTCACACTTAGATGCCTTGCAGTAGAGATGATTGGATTGAAGGCGTTCGAGTACAGTATTGACATGATTGATGTGTTCGTCCTTGTTGTTGGAGAAAACGAGAATGTCATCGAGATATATGATCACATACCGGAATAGAATGTCAGCGAATAAGTGGTCCATAAATCTCTGGAATACTGCTGGAGCATTAACTAACCCGAATGGCATTACGTGGTATTCATAATGTCCGAAAGGAGTGCGGAAAGCAGTCTTCCACTCGTCTCCGGGTGCGATACGGATGAGATGATATGCTCCACGAAGATCTAATTTGGTATACCATGAGGCCCCTCTAACAGCTTCGATAATATCAGTGATGAGTGGCATCGGATACTTGTCTGCGGTTGTTATCTTGTTGAGACCCCGATAATCTATACAGGGACGGAGCTCTTCTGAATCTTTTTTGGGAATGAAGAAGAGAGATGCCCCTGCTGGAGACACTGACTCAGAAATGAGGCCATTCCTCAAATGGGTTTGCAGATAGTCCTTCAATACGGCTTTTTCTCTTTGAGAAAGTACATACATTCGGCCAAAAGGTATAGGTTGATCGGGAAGCAGATCAATATGACAGTCATCTCTGCGATGAGGAGGTAAGGTAGGAAAATCCGGATTATCAAAAACGGATCGGTAGAGTAGATGACAGTCAGGAATCTCAAGATGATTGATGGAGGATACAGTGGGTTTGAGGGTCTGATCCGAAGGTATTCGGATTCCTACTGATTCGAGGGAAAGGCAGTGATGAACACAATAATCCGATCCTAAAAACAAAGTACCAGCAGTCCAGTTTATGAATGGATTATGTAGTCGTAGCCAAGGAAGTCCAAGGATGATTGGGTAATGGGCCGTTCTTATGACATCAAAAACCAATCTTTCCATATGACCCGAGATAGAACAAATAAGTGGAATGGTTTGTTCTTTAACAGGTCCAGAACTCAAAGGTGTGCCATCAACCCCCTGTATCGGAGTTATCAACGTCTTTGGTACCTGAGAGATATTGTGTATCTTAGCCCACTCTACATCGATATAATTACCGGCTGCTCCACAGTCAATAAGCGCCGGAATACCTGGGATAGTCCTTTCAGACAGCTGGATAGAAAGAGAGACGACCACCATGGACTGTTTAGTGAGTGAATCGTCAAGAGACATATTGGTCGCATACGGGGAAGAAAGTTGTTTGGCACTTACCGGTCTTCCCCTCACGGTAAGGCTTTGGAGTTTTCCGACTTAGGGAAAGAAGGACGGCGAGGGGGAACCAGATGACAATCCTTCAACACATGAGTCGAAGATCCACAATACATACATAGCTTTAAAGACTTTCTCCTCTCCCTTTCGGCAGCCGTAATAGGTCCACGGATGGTCCCAATTTGCATGGGTTCTTCCGATGAAGACAAACTTTTTTGAAGCGAATGGGACTGCTCCAACTGAAATCGTGTAGTTCCTTTCCCTTTCTTCCTTTCATATGCCCTCTCATGCATGCGATAGTCAATTTGCATGGCTAGGGTGATCATGTCGGCTAGATTAGCAGGACGAGGAACTTTAGAGACTTCATCTTTAAGTTCGTCTGTAAGACCTCTCCGAAATAATGTAAGTAGGCCTTCATCTGGCCATTCTAGTTCAGAGGAGAGTTGTTTGAACTGTGTGATGTACCAGAGTAATTCTTTGTTTCCTTGTTTGAGATCTAAAAGGCGTTCTTGTGTGGCAACTGTTATCTCCTTTCTTCCAAACATGGTTTTGAGGCTATTAGTAAAGGCAGCGTAAGAATCGAGAATTGCATTGTTGGACGTAACTAGAGGGGTTGCCCAAGCCAAGGCTGGTCCCGAAAGACGTGATATCAAATATCCAACCTTATCTTTGTCGGTCGGAAAAAAGCGAGACTTAAATGTAAACAAGACGGTACAACTGTCAAGGAATTCCTTTAATTTGTAGGGATCCCCGTCGTACATAAGGGAATGCACAGAGGACGGAGGGGTATCGGAAAACACTCTGTCTACACGATTACGTGGTTGAGCATTGTCTTGTTTCAGGGATTGGACTTCTAGCGACATGGCCTGCATGGCAGCCATTAACTGCTGCATTTGTTGTTCCATCTGGAATAACAATCGCCAAGAGCGATACCGATAGTATCTATTAGGGCGTCGCTTACTGTCACGACTGTCAATTTCACAATGAGTGTAAATGGTAAATTTGGCACACAGAGGTACTAAGCCATCCGCTTACCTTGGCGATTGTAGACTCCAACCGGAAGACTCAAAGCAGATAGGAAGATTACCCTGAACAAATCCTGACACCTCCGCCCGAGGTAGTGTAACCCGGGTGAGGAAGCAGAATTCCCAGGGAAACCCTCTAATGGGAAGAAAACCCTGGACGACTTCCAAGCACGGTGGTCCAGTTGACGGCAGTGGATAGGACAGCTCCGGCAGGAACCCTCAATGGTAACCTCAGAAATCTGATCTGTCGATTTGAACAAGGGAAGAAGCAGAGGGAAGTTTAGATGAGAGCGCCAGGTAAGAAAAGAAATAAAGAGGTAATGGAAAGCTTCTCACCATCCGAAGATGGATTAGGAGTGATATCCGGAGCTTAATGAAGTAGGTGGGCTTCGGGAGAATCTAGATCGGGATAAATGGGAATAAGACACTGCGGTAGAGGTACGAGACCCCCTAAAGAGCGGGAGACTTACTCAGCTGGAAGGGAGGCAGAGACGGGAATCAAAGGAGAGTAGTCCGTGGAACCGAAGGCGAGCGGGATGAACGGGGATGGAGAAACCGGGGAGAACACTCTACAGAGGATCGAAAAAGACAGGTAAATCAGAATTGTTAGTTTGAAGAGAAAACAAGTGAGTAGGGAGAGAGATTCAGTAGCGAACTCACGGAGCGCCAAAGGCAGAAGCGACGCAAATTGCCGGTCGCTTGGTTTCCGTATAAAGGGTCACATGATCTCCATGCCACACGTGATCGTCTGTTCGCACGGTATGGGAGCGTGCAACAACTAGACCGCTGCTAGTCGGATGAGGAGAAAGGGAAACCACCCGCCTAGCGGGATGAGTAATCAAGGCACCACACAGACGGGTTCGAGCCCATATAGACCACTTGCGATGAGGTGTAACATAATGTCACTTAGAGAGAGGGTAAACAGAGGGCAGCTGAGCAGGCACACCCCTTCATTTTAATATGCTCCACGGTGGCTTCTGGGAGGAAAAAGGCATCATTATTCCAGCAAGATCATCTTCACCTAGGCCACCGTCACTAAGGTTTACAAAGCAGGCTGTGACACTTTCTGGGGCCAGGTGGCCAGGTCGATGTGGAAGAGCACAGATGCTAACCCTAAGCTGTGTGGGTGGCTGCACCAGAGGGGCTGCATAGGACATAGGGCTGTGCCCGTAAGGGCTGTGGTCGCGTTTGGGAGCGTTAGGGACGCGTGGAGGACGCAGGGCGCAGACCTCTGCCCGTTTCCCTCCAGGTTTAGGCCCTGGTGTTCAGCTGTGGAGCCAGCCACTCCAAAATTGAGGAAGTTGAAGGCAGAAAGCAGCCCTCTCACCCCCAGGGCGAAGAATGGGACAGGCTCGCTACATCAAGAGTCTTTCAAATCTTTCACTTTTTAGAGCAGAGTGTTTACATTTAAAAATCATGAACAAGCAGCAATAACAAAGCATACAGTAGCAGGGGACAGAAGACTGCCCTGCGCATATGAATACACCCCAATGATAAAGTCAAAGATTTAACTGACCTGTTTAGCTATTAGTGGCTCACACTTGGCAATGATTATCATCTCCCTGTGAAACAAAACATCCTCTGAATTGGGGTGAAAGATAGATCTAATGTGCCAAAGGAAGGCAACATGGAAATTCAGTTTCCTGCTCTTAGAGGAAGGAGGGTCGACAGCGCAATGGGTTAATGCACCTACTGCAGCCTCCTATGTGTAGCCTGCTGGCGACACAGTCAGTTGCTAGTGTGATGCTGATACAGGTTTGCTTGCTATGCAGGGGGCGGTGGTCACTTCACAGCACCTCGAGAAGGTGTCCTGTTTGAGTCCCAGTGCAATTAGTGTATCAATCATGACCCGTAGATTACACCTTTTCCCCTTGTTTTTTTTCCAGTCAGTTGGGGCCAGAAAGATAAGCTTTTGTAAGGGTGTTACCAAAGCCAGAGTGCACAAAACAAAGGCACAACTGTTAGTGGGAATGCATACATTGAAGGGGCATTTGCTGTTGGCTGATCGCGCAGGGCAATGTATACCCATTTTCAATAAAAAACATCCCGTGGAGATACTGGACATTGGATTAGAACTCAGGTCGCCAGCATCCCAAGACCAAGCACTTACCAGTTGAGCCACTGGAGGCTGTGCTTCTAAAAGTGGCTTTTGGGCGTATATATCTTTCTCCAGCATGCCCCTGTGAGCATTCCAGTTTGCATTGTGAAACATGTTCACTGAAGCCAAGGAGGATAGAACATCTGGCCCCCCGCTCCATGAAATACCAGCTAACTGCAGTGGCCTAGAGGTTAAGTGCTTGCGTTACAGTGCTGGGGGCCTGGGTTTGAGTCCTGCTTTCGACACATAAATGGTGCAATCTCCTTGTACAGTTGCGGTATCCGTGCTCCTTCTAATAGGTTCAGTGGTTATGTAATGAGTTCCCTGGTAAAGGGAGGGTGGAAAAAAGCAGAGAGGTGGGACTGTGGAGGGGAGGAAATACAGGAGGAGGGGGGGCAGGCTAAAGAGGGAGTTAGGGCTGGATGAATGGGTCTCTGTGGAGAGGAGGAGGTGCTGGTTGAGTGGGGATAGGTCGAGAGGGGCAGGGGGATGTAGGATAAAGTGGGGCAGGGAATAAGTCGGCTCTGGGGATGGTGCCATGGGGGAAGAAGGCCCTGAGTTGTTGTGGACGGTGGGTTGTGTAAAAGAGGGTCCTATTGTGGGGAGGAGGGAAAAAGGGTGCCCAGTGGAGGGTGAAATGGACATTTTTGTTTCATCCAGCCCTACCTCCCCCTTTAGCCTGCCCCACCTCCTCTCCTCCACAGTCCTGCCTCTCTGCTTTCTTCCTTCCACCTTCACTTTACCAGGGCACCTATGCCATGCCCCTCTAGACCTACCCCCACTCACCTAGCCCCTCCTCCTCTCCACAGATACCCATTCATCCGGTCCTACCTCCCCCTTTAGGCTGCCCCACCTCTGCCTCCTTTACCCTGCACTTCCTCACTTCCACATTCCTGCCTCTCTGTGACCCTCCCTTTACCAGGGAACTCTTTTGATAACCACTGAACCTTTTAGAAGGAGTGGGGGTAAGGCAACTATACAAGGCGATTACCCAACTATTCCAATTATGTGCTGAAAGCAGGACACGGACCCAGGCCCTCAGTGCTGTAACACAAGCACTTAACCTCTAGGCCACTGCAGTTAGCTGGTATTTGCTGGAGCGGGGGGCCAGATGTTCTATCCTCGTTGGCTTCAGTGAGCATGTTTCACAATGGGAATGGGTATGCCCACAGGGGCATGCAGAAGAAAGATGTATAAGCCCAAAAGCTACTTTTAGAAGCACAGCCACCAGTGGCTCGAGTGGTAAGTGTTTGGTCTTGGAGTGCTGGAGACCTGAGTTCTAATCCAATGTCCGGATCTCCTGTTCATATATATATTTTTTTTAATGTTTTTTTTATTGAAAATGGGTATGCATTGCCCTGTGCGATCAGCCAACAGCTAATTCCCCTTCATTACATCATTCCTACTAACACTTGTGCCTTTGTTTTCTGCACTCTGGCCTTGGTAACACACCCATACAAAAGCTTGTCTCTCTGGCCTCAACTGACTGGAAAAAACGAGGGGAAAAAGTGTAATCTACTGGTCGTGTTTTGGAAGATAATTGCACTGGGACTCAAACAGGACACCTTCTCGAGGTGCTGTGAGGTGACCACAAGCCCCTGCATAGCAAGCAAACCGGTATCAGCATCTCCCCAGCAACTGAATGTGTCTCCTGCAGGCTACACATAGGAGGCTGCAGTAGGTACATTAACCCATTGGGCTGTCAATGCTCTTTTCTCTGAGATCAGGAAACTGAATTTCTATGTTGCCTTCATTTGGCACATTAGATCTATCTTTCACCCCAATTCAGAGGCTGTTTTGTTTCACGCAGAGATGATAATCATTGAGAGGTGTGAGCCACTAATAGCTAAGCAGATCAGTTAAAGCTTTGACTTTGTCATTGGGATATATTGATATGCGCAGGGCAGTCATCTGTCGACTGCTACTGTATACTTTCTTATTGCTGCTTGTTCATGATTATTAAATGTAAACACTCTGCTCTAAAAAGTGAAATATTTGAAAGACGCTTGCTGTAGCGAGCCTTTCCCACTCTTTGCCCTGGGGGCGCTTTGCAACTCAACAACCCAATCACCCCTTCAGCCCTTCTTACTCGTCTCACAGCACCTCCCAAAAGTGAGGAATGCATCTTTTGTTGGTAGATTTCCTTCATGAGGCTTGGCTTGGCCTGCATTCCTTTTCAAAGGGCCATATATGAGAGCAAAAAAGGCATCATAGAGTGGCAAGTAGGTGGAAGGCGAGGGGTCAGGGAGGTTGGCAGTAAAAGACACAGGGCACAGGGCCTGGCAGAGAGTTAGAAGTTAGGGAACCCAACAATGAGCGTGGGACAAGGAAAGATGTCTCAGGCATGCAGCTCTCTGAGTCTTCCCCACTGTGCCTGCAGAAAGAGACGTCCTATTCCTAGCTCTCTCCTGAAAGGATACATTTGCCTGGAGAGCCCAGAACTAATGTCACTTAGAGAGAGGGTAAACAGAGGGCAGCTGAGCAGGCACACCCCTTCATTTTAATATGCTCCACGGTGGCTTCTGGGAGGAAAAAGGCATCATTATTCCAGCAAGATCATCTTCACCTAGGCCACCGTCACTAAGGTTTACAAAGCAGGCTGTGACACTTTCTGGGGCCAGGTGGCCAGGTCGATGTGGAAGAGCACAGATGCTAACCCTAAGCTGTGTGGGTGGCTGCACCAGAGGGGCTGCATAGGACATAGGGCTGTGCCCGTAAGGGCTGTGGTCGCGTTTGGGAGCGTTAGGGACGCGTGGAGGACGCAGGGCGCAGACCTCTGCCCGTTTCCCTCCAGGTTTAGGCCCTGGTGTTCAGCTGTGGAGCCAGCCACTCCAAAATTGAGGAAGTTGAAGGCAGAAAGCAGCCCTCTCACCCCCAGGGCGAAGAATGGGACAGGCTCGCTACATCAAGAGTCTTTCAAATCTTTCACTTTTTAGAGCAGAGTGTTTACATTTAAAAATCATGAACAAGCAGCAATAACAAAGCATACAGTAGCAGGGGACAGAAGACTGCCCTGCGCATATGAATACACCCCAATGATAAAGTCAAAGATTTAACTGACCTGTTTAGCTATTAGTGGCTCACACTTGGCAATGATTATCATCTCCCTGTGAAACAAAACATCCTCTGAATTGGGGTGAAAGATAGATCTAATGTGCCAAAGGAAGGCAACATGGAAATTCAGTTTCCTGCTCTTAGAGGAAGGAGGGTCGACAGCGCAATGGGTTAATGCACCTACTGCAGCCTCCTATGTGTAGCCTGCTGGCGACACAGTCAGTTGCTAGTGTGATGCTGATACAGGTTTGCTTGCTATGCAGGGGGCGGTGGTCACTTCACAGCACCTCGAGAAGGTGTCCTGTTTGAGTCCCAGTGCAATTAGTGTATCAATCATGACCCGTAGATTACACCTTTTCCCCTTGTTTTTTTTCCAGTCAGTTGGGGCCAGAAAGATAAGCTTTTGTAAGGGTGTTACCAAAGCCAGAGTGCACAAAACAAAGGCACAACTGTTATTGGGAATGCATACATTGAAGGGGCATTTGCTGTTGGCTGATCGCGCAGGGCAATGCATACCCATTTTCAATAAAAAACATTTAAAAAAAATCCCATGGAGATACTGGACATTGGATTAGAACTCAGGTCGCCAGCATCCCAAGACCAAGCTCTTACCAGTTGAGCCACTGGAGGCTGTGCTTCTAAAAGTGGCTTTTGGGCGTATATATCTTTCTCCAGCATGCCCCTGTGAGCATTCCAGTTTGCATTGTGAAACATGTTCACTGAAGCCAAGGAGGATAGAACATCTGGCCCCCCGCTCCATGAAATACCAGCTAACTGCAGTGGCCTAGAGGTTAAGTGCTTGCGTTACAGTGCTGGGGGCCTGGGTTTGAGTCCTGCTTTCGACACATAAATGGTGCAATCTCCTTGTACAGTTGCGGTATCCGTGCTCCTTCTAATAGGTTCAGTGGTTATGTAATGAGTTCCCTGGTAAAGGGAGGGTGGAAAAAAGCAGAGAGGTGGGACTGTGGAGGGGAGGAAATACAGGAGGAGGGGGGGCAGGCTAAAGAGGGAGTTAGGGCTGGATGAATGGGTCTCTGTGGAGAGGAGGAGGTGCTGGTTGAGTGGGGATAGGTCGAGAGGGGCAGGGGGATGTAGGATAAAGTGGGGCAGGGAATAAGTCGGCTCTGGGGATGGTGCCATGGGGGAAGAAGGCCCTGAGTTGTTGTGGACGGTGGGTTGTGTAAAAGAGGGTCCTATTGTGGGGAGGAGGGAAAAAGGGTGCCCAGTGGAGGGTGAAATGGACATTTTTGTTTCATCCAGCCCTACCTCCCCCTTTAGCCTGCCCCACCTCCTCTCCTCCACAGTCCTGCCTCTCTGCTTTCTGCCTTCCACCTTCACTTTACCAGGGCACCTATGCCATGCCCCTCTAGACCTACCCCCACTCACCTAGCCCCTCCTCCTCTCCACAGATACCCATTCATCCGGTCCTACCTCCCCCTTTAGGCTGCCCCACCTCTGCCTCCTTTACCCTGCACTTCCTCACTTCCACATTCCTGCCTCTCTGTGACCCTCCCTTTACCAGGGAACTCTTTTGATAACCACTGAACCTTTTAGAAGGAGTGGGGGTAAGGCAACTATACAAGGCGATTACCTAACTATTCCAATTATGTGCTGAAAGCAGGACACGGACCCAGGCCCTCAGTGCTGTAACACAAGCACTTAACCTCTAGGCCACTGCAGTTAGCTGGTATTTGCTGGAGCGGGGGGCCAGATGTTCTATCCTCGTTGGCTTCAGTGAGCATGTTTCACAATGGGAATGGGTATGCCCACAGGGGCATGCAGAAGAAAGATGTATAAGCCCAAAAGCTACTTTTAGAAGCACAGCCACCAGTGGCTCGAGTGGTAAGTGTTTGGTCTTGGAATGCTGGAGACCTGAGTTCTAATCCAATGTCTGGATCTCCTGTTCATATATATATTTTTTTTAATGTTTTTTTATTGAAAATGGGTATGCATTGCCCTGTGCGATCAGCCAACAGCTAGTTCCCCTTCATTACATCATTCCTACTAACACTTGTGCCTTTGTTTTCTGCACTCTGGCCTTGGTAACACACCCATACAAAAGCTTGTCTCTCTGGCCTCAACTGACTGGAAAAAACGAGGGGAAAAAGTGTAATCTACTGGTCGTGTTTTGGAAGATAATTGCACTGGGACTCAAACAGGACACCTTCTCGAGGTGCTGTGAGGTGACCACAAGCCCCTGCATAGCAAGCAAACCGGTATCAGCATCTCCCCAGCAACTGAATGTGTCTCCTGCAGGCTACACATAGGAGGCTGCAGTAGGTACATTAACCCATTGGGCTGTCAATGCTCTTTTCTCTGAGATCAGGAAACTGAATTTCTATGTTGCCTTCATTTGGCACATTAGATCTATCTTTCACCCCAATTCAGAGGCTGTTTTGTTTCACGCAGAGATGATAATCATTGGGAGGTGTGAGCCACTAATAGCTAAGCAGATCAGTTAAAGCTTTGACTTTGTCATTGGGATATATTGATATGCGCAGGGCAGTCATCTGTCGACTGCTACTGTATACTTTCTTATTGCTGCTTGTTCATGATTATTAAATGTAAACACTCTGCTCTAAAACGTGAAATATTTGAAAGACGCTTGCTGTAGCGAGCCTTTCCCACTCTTTGCCCTGGGGGCGCTTTGCAACTCAACAACCCAATCACCCCTTCAGCCCTTCTTACTCGTCTCACAGCACCTCCCAAAAGTGAGGAATGCATCTTTTGTTGGTAGATTTCCTTCATGAGGCTTGGCTTGGCCTGCATTCCTTTTCAAAGGGCCATATAAGAGAGCAAAAAAGGCATCATAGAGTGGCAAGTAGGTGGAAGGCGAGGGGTCAGGGAGGTTGGCAGTAAAAGACACAGGGCACAGGGCCTGGCAGAGAGTTAGAAGTTAGGGAACCCAACAATGAGCGTGGGACAAGGAAAGATGTCTCAGGCATGCAGCTCTCTGAGTCTTCCCCACTGTGCCTGCAGAAAGAGACGTCCTATTCCTAGCTCTCTCCTGAAAGGATACATTTGCCTGGAGAGCCCAGAACTAATGTGTCACGACTGTCAATTTCACAATGAGTGTAAATGGTAAATTTGGCACACAGAGGTACTAAGCCATCCGCTTACCTTGGCGATTGTAGACTCCAACCGGAAGACTCAAAGCAGATAGGAAGATTACCCTGAACAAATCCTGACACCTCCGCCCGAGGTAGTGTAACCCGGGTGAGGAAGCAGAATTCCCAGGGAAACCCTCTAATGGGAAGAAAACCCTGGACGACTTCCAAGCACGGTGGTCCAGTTGACGGCAGTGGATAGGACAGCTCCGGCAGGAACCCTCAATGGTAACCTCAGAAATCTGATCTGTCGATTTGAACAAGGGAAGAAGCAGAGGGAAGTTTAGATGAGAGCGCCAGGTAAGAAAAGAAATAAAGAGGTAATGGAAAGCTTCTCACCATCCGAAGATGGATTAGGAGTGATATCCGGAGCTTAATGAAGTAGGTGGGCTTCGGGAGAATCTAGATCGGGATAAATGGGAATAAGACACTGCGGTAGAGGTACGAGACCCCCTAAAGAGCGGGAGACTTACTCAGCTGGAAGGGAGGCAGAGACGGGAATCAAAGGAGAGTAGTCCGTGGAACCGAAGGCGAGCGGGATGAACGGGGATGGAGAAACCGGGGAGAACACTCTACAGAGGATCGAAAAAGACAGGTAAATCAGAATTGTTAGTTTGAAGAGAAAACAAGTGAGTAGGGAGAGAGATTCAGTAGCGAACTCACGGAGCGCCAAAGGCAGAAGCGACGCAAATTGCCGGTCGCTTGGTTTCCGTATAAAGGGTCACATGATCTCCATGCCACACGTGATCGTCTGTTCGCACGGTATGGGAGCGTGCAACAACTAGACCGCTGCTAGTCGGATGAGGAGAAAGGGAAACCACCCGCCTAGCGGGATGAGTAATCAAGGCACCACACAGACGGGTTCGAGCCCATATAGACCACTTGCGATGAGGTGTAACAGTATGCCCCCTCCTCCGGGAGGGCGCCCCGGGTTTACCCGGATGAAGTAGGAAGAACCGTCGTACCAGACGAGAAGCGTGAACCCCAGAGGCAGGTTCCCAAGTTCTCTCAGCAGGAGAATAACCCTTCCAATCAATAAGAAATTGTAAGCGACCTCGATGGATTCGTGAGTCACAAATAGCCGCAACCTCATATTCAGGACCATCATCAGTGAGAACTGGAGGAGGTAAGGATTCCCCATCACGATGAAAACGATCCTGTACTACAGGCTTGATCTGGGACAGGTGAAAGACTGGATGAATCCGAGACCAGGAAACCGGTAAGGCCAGACGAACAGCAGCAGTGCCTATCTTGGAGAGGATTTGAAAAGGACCAAAGTATTTGGGAGACAATTTAGATGGAACAAAACGACGGGGAAGAAACCTGGACGATAACCAAACAGAATCCCCAACGGTTAAGTTCTGAATGTCTCGTCGATGACGATCAGCATACTTCTTGGCTCGATCCTGAGCTTTTTGTAACGACTGTCTGGCCATCTTCTGCCCTTCATGGATATCAGCAACCAGAGAATCTATACCTGGGCAGCCGGATCCAGAGGGAGACACCGATGGAGCAAATGAAGGATGATACCCATAGGTACAATAGAAGGGAGTGGTTTGTAGAGCAGAATGTAGAGAATTGTTGTATGCGAATTCTGCAAACGGAAGCATTTCCACCCAGTTGTCTTGAGCTGCAGAGATGAAACACCGTAAGTATCCCTCGAGAGTCTGATTTAATCGTTCTGTTTGACCATTTGTCTGGGGGTGAAATCCCGACGAAAGGGCCCGTTTTACCCCTAAAATGTGACAGATCTGTTGCCAATAAAGAGAGGTATACTGAGGACCTCGATCAGATACAATTGTCTCTGGTAGGCCATGGCGAGAAAAGATTTCAGAGAGGAATATCTTGGCCATGGATGGGGCACTGGGTAGTTTTCGTAAAGGAGTAAAATGTGCCAATTTCGTGAAGTAGTCGATGGTGACCATGATGGTAGTCATTTTCGCCGATGGTGGCAGATCAGAAATGAAATCAGTAGAAATTATCTGCCACGGTCGTTCCGGAATAGGCATTCTTGCTAACAGCCCTAATGGGGAGGAACGGGGAGTCTTAGCATGAGCACAAACCCTGCAGGCAGCAACATAGTCCTGGACATCAGATCTCATACTTGGCCACCAGAAATGTCGCTGGATGAGCTCCAAAGTGGGAAGGACTCCTCTATGTCCGGCTGCACGTGAATCATGACAGAATTTTAAAACCTCCAGTTGTAGTGAAGGAATAGGAATCAAAACCTGAGTACCATGAAAGTAATATTCTGCTTCCTTGGATAGTTGGTGAAGAGAAGCCAAGTCTTCACAGAGTGATTTATTACATCTGGAGGCTGATTGTATCTCTTGAAGGAAATCAGTCAGAACTGCGACAAAACTAGCGTTGGGAAACATCTTTTCTGGACGAAAGGAAGAAGCTGGGGAATCCTTGCGGGATAGAGCGTCTGCTCTGAGATTTTGTCTGCCAGGCCAGTAAACAAACTCTATTCGATAGGGTAAAAAGAAATATGCCCAACGTGCTTGCCTGCTGTTAGTGGTGTAAGCGTTTTGGAGAACCTTGAGGTTTTGGTGGTCAGTACGCACCAAGACTGGAAAGGGGGAACCCAATAACAAATGTCTCCATTCTTCAAAGGCGCGTTTGATGGCCAATAGTTCTTTCTCGAGAACAGAATAGTTTGTTTCAGCAGAACTGAAGGTTTTTGATAGGTATGCTACTGGTCTCTCTTCCCCATGAGCAGAGGACTGTAGAAGCACAGCCCCTAATGCATTTTGGGAAGCATCTGTTTCCACTATGAATTGTTTAGATTGATCCGGATTGATCAAAACGGTCTCTGATGTAAACAGTTTCTTCAGAATATCAAATGCTTTCTGGGCTGCTTCATCCCAAACAAATGAGACACCCTTCTTGAGAAGACGGGTCAAAGGAAGGATGATTTCAGAGAAGGATGGGATGAATTTCCGATAGAAATTGGTGAATCCCAGAAACCTCTGAATTTCTTTTACTCCTGTTGGACTGGGCCACTCTATCACTGCGGAGATCTTTCTTGGGTCCATGGCGATTCCCTGGGACGATAGAACAAAGCCCAAGTAAGTGACCTGTCCTTGGTGGAACTCACACTTAGATGCCTTGCAGTAGAGATGATTGGATTGAAGGCGTTCGAGTACAGTATTGACATGATTGATGTGTTCGTCCTTGTTGTTGGAGAAAACGAGAATGTCATCGAGATATATGATCACATACCGGAATAGAATGTCAGCGAATAAGTGGTCCATAAATCTCTGGAATACTGCTGGAGCATTAACTAACCCGAATGGCATTACGTGGTATTCATAATGTCCGAAAGGAGTGCGGAAAGCAGTCTTCCACTCGTCTCCGGGTGCGATACGGATGAGATGATATGCTCCACGAAGATCTAATTTGGTATACCATGAGGCCCCTCTAACAGCTTCGATAATATCAGTGATGAGTGGCATCGGATACTTGTCTGCGGTTGTTATCTTGTTGAGACCCCGATAATCTATACAGGGACGGAGCTCTTCTGAATCTTTTTTGGGAATGAAGAAGAGAGATGCCCCTGCTGGAGACACTGACTCAGAAATGAGGCCATTCCTCAAATGGGTTTGCAGATAGTCCTTCAATACGGCTTTTTCTCTTTGAGAAAGTACATACATTCGGCCAAAAGGTATAGGTTGATCGGGAAGCAGATCAATATGACAGTCATCTCTGCGATGAGGAGGTAAGGTAGGAAAATCCGGATTATCAAAAACGGATCGGTAGAGTAGATGACAGTCAGGAATCTCAAGATGATTGATGGAGGATACAGTGGGTTTGAGGGTCTGATCCGAAGGTATTCGGATTCCTACTGATTCGAGGGAAAGGCAGTGATGAACACAATAATCCGATCCTAAAAACAAAGTACCAGCAGTCCAGTTTATGAATGGATTATGTAGTCGTAGCCAAGGAAGTCCAAGGATGATTGGGTAATGGGCCGTTCTTATGACATCAAAAACCAATCTTTCCATATGACCCGAGATAGAACAAATAAGTGGAATGGTTTGTTCTTTAACAGGTCCAGAACTCAAAGGTGTGCCATCAACCCCCTGTATCGGAGTTATCAACGTCTTTGGTACCTGAGAGATATTGTGTATCTTAGCCCACTCTACATCGATATAATTACCGGCTGCTCCACAGTCAATAAGCGCCGGAATACCTGGGATAGTCCTTTCAGACAGCTGGATAGAAAGAGAGACGACCACCATGGACTGTTTAGTGAGTGAATCGTCAAGAGACATATTGGTCGCATACGGGGAAGAAAGTTGTTTGGCACTTACCGGTCTTCCCCTCACGGTAAGGCTTTGGAGTTTTCCGACTTAGGGAAAGAAGGACGGCGAGGGGGAACCAGATGACAATCCTTCAACACATGAGTCGAAGATCCACAATACATACATAGCTTTAAAGACTTTCTCCTCTCCCTTTCGGCAGCCGTAATAGGTCCACGGATGGTCCCAATTTGCATGGGTTCTTCCGATGAAGACAAACTTTTTTGAAGCGAATGGGACTGCTCCAACTGAAATCGTGTAGTTCCTTTCCCTTTCTTCCTTTCATATGCCCTCTCATGCATGCCATAGTCAATTTGCATGGCTAGGGTGATCATGTCGGCTAGATTAGCAGGACGAGGAACTTTAGAGACTTCATCTTTAAGTTCGTCTGTAAGACCTCTCCGAAATAATGTAAGTAGGCCTTCATCTGGCCATTCTAGTTCAGAGGAGAGTTGTTTGAACTGTGTGATGTACCAGAGTAATTCTTTGTTTCCTTGTTTGAGATCTAAAAGGCGTTCTTGTGTGGCAACTGTTATCTCCTTTCTTCCAAACATGGTTTTGAGGCTATTAGTAAAGGCAGCGTAAGAATCGAGAATTGCATTGTTGGACGTAACTAGAGGGGTTGCCCAAGCCAAGGCTGGTCCCGAAAGACGTGATATCAAATATCCAACCTTATCTTTGTCGGTCGGAAAAAAGCGAGACTTAAATGTAAACAAGACGGTACAACTGTCAAGGAATTCCTTTAATTTGTAGGGATCCCCGTCGTACATAAGGGAATGCACAGAGGACGGAGGGGTATCGGAAAACACTCTGTCTACACGATTACGTGGTTGAGCATTGTCTTGTTTCAGGGATTGGACTTCTAGCGACATGGCCTGCATGGCAGCCATTAACTGCTGCATTTGTTGTTCCATCTGGAATAACAATCGCCAAGAGCGATACCGATAGTATCTATTAGGGCGTCGCTTACTGTCACGACTGTCAATTTCACAATGAGTGTAAATGGTAAATTTGGCACACAGAGGTACTAAGCCATCCGCTTACCTTGGCGATTGTAGACTCCAACCGGAAGACTCAAAGCAGATAGGAAGATTACCCTGAACAAATCCTGACACCTCCGCCCGAGGTAGTGTAACCCGGGTGAGGAAGCAGAATTCCCAGGGAAACCCTCTAATGGGAAGAAAACCCTGGACGACTTCCAAGCACGGTGGTCCAGTTGACGGCAGTGGATAGGACAGCTCCGGCAGGAACCCTCAATGGTAACCTCAGAAATCTGATCTGTCGATTTGAACAAGGGAAGAAGCAGAGGGAAGTTTAGATGAGAGCGCCAGGTAAGAAAAGAAATAAAGAGGTAATGGAAAGCTTCTCACCATCCGAAGATGGATTAGGAGTGATATCCGGAGCTTAATGAAGTAGGTGGGCTTCGGGAGAATCTAGATCGGGATAAATGGGAATAAGACACTGCGGTAGAGGTACGAGACCCCCTAAAGAGCGGGAGACTTACTCAGCTGGAAGGGAGGCAGAGACGGGAATCAAAGGAGAGTAGTCCGTGGAACCGAAGGCGAGCGGGATGAACGGGGATGGAGAAACCGGGGAGAACACTCTACAGAGGATCGAAAAAGACAGGTAAATCAGAATTGTTAGTTTGAAGAGAAAACAAGTGAGTAGGGAGAGAGATTCAGTAGCGAACTCACGGAGCGCCAAAGGCAGAAGCGACGCAAATTGCCGGTTGCTTGGTTTCCGTATAAAGGGTCACATGATCTCCATGCCACACGTGATCGTCTGTTCGCACGGTATGGGAGCGTGCAACAACTAGACCGCTGCTAGTCGGATGAGGAGAAAGGGAAACCACCCGCCTAGCGGGATGAGTAATCAAGGCACCACACAGACGGGTTCGAGCCCATATAGACCACTTGCGATGAGGTGTAACATAATGTCACTTAGAGAGAGGGTAAACAGAGGGCAGCTGAGCAGGCACACCCCTTCATTTTAATATGCTCCACGGTGGCTTCTGGGAGGAAAAAGGCATCATTATTCCAGCAAGATCATCTTCACCTAGGCCACCGTCACTAAGGTTTACAAAGCAGGCTGTGACACTTTCTGGGGCCAGGTGGCCAGGTCGATGTGGAAGAGCACAGATGCTAACCCTAAGCTGTGTGGGTGGCTGCACCAGAGGGGCTGCATAGGACATAGGGCTGTGCCCGTAAGGGCTGTGGTCGCGTTTGGGAGCGTTAGGGACGCGTGGAGGACACAGGGCGCAGACCTCTGCCCGTTTCCCTCCAGGTTTAGGCCCTGGTGTTCAGCTGTGGAGCCAGCCACTCCAAAATTGAGGAAGTTGAAGGCAGAAAGCAGCCCTCTCACCCCCAGGGCGAAGAATGGGACAGGCTCGCTACATCAAGAGTCTTTCAAATCTTTCACTTTTTAGAGCAGAGTGTTTACATTTAAAAATCATGAACAAGCAGCAATAACAAAGCATACAGTAGCAGGGGACAGAAGACTGCCCTGCGCATATGAATACACCCCAATGATAAAGTCAAAGATTTAACTGACCTGTTTAGCTATTAGTGGCTCACACTTGGCAATGATTATCATCTCCCTGTGAAACAAAACATCCTCTGAATTGGGGTGAAAGATAGATCTAATGTGCCAAAGGAAGGCAACATGGAAATTCAGTTTCCTGCTCTTAGAGGAAGGAGGGTCGACAGCGCAATGGGTTAATGCACCTACTGCAGCCTCCTATGTGTAGCCTGCTGGCGACACAGTCAGTTGCTAGTGTGATGCTGATACAGGTTTGCTTGCTATGCAGGGGGCGGTGGTCACTTCACAGCACCTCGAGAAGGTGTCCTGTTTGAGTCCCAGTGCAATTAGTGTATCAATCATGACCCGTAGATTACACCTTTTCCCCTTGTTTTTTTTCCAGTCAGTTGGGGCCAGAAAGATAAGCTTTTGTAAGGGTGTTACCAAAGCCAGAGTGCACAAAACAAAGGCACAACTGTTAGTGGGAATGCATACATTGAAGGGGCATTTGCTGTTGGCTGATCGCGCAGGGCAATGTATACCCATTTTCAATAAAAAACATCCCGTGGAGATACTGGACATTGGATTAGAACTCAGGTCGCCAGCATCCCAAGACCAAGCACTTACCAGTTGAGCCACTGGAGGCTGTGCTTCTAAAAGTGGCTTTTGGGCGTATATATCTTTCTCCAGCATGCCCCTGTGAGCATTCCAGTTTGCATTGTGAAACATGTTCACTGAAGCCAAGGAGGATAGAACATCTGGCCCCCCGCTCCATGAAATACCAGCTAACTGCAGTGGCCTAGAGGTTAAGTGCTTGCGTTACAGTGCTGGGGGCCTGGGTTTGAGTCCTGCTTTCGACACATAAATGGTGCAATCTCCTTGTACAGTTGCGGTATCCGTGCTCCTTCTAATAGGTTCAGTGGTTATGTAATGAGTTCCCTGGTAAAGGGAGGGTGGAAAAAAGCAGAGAGGTGGGACTGTGGAGGGGAGGAAATACAGGAGGAGGGGGGGCAGGCTAAAGAGGGAGTTAGGGCTGGATGAATGGGTCTCTGTGGAGAGGAGGAGGTGCTGGTTGAGTGGGGATAGGTCGAGAGGGGCAGGGGGATGTAGGATAAAGTGGGGCAGGGAATAAGTCGGCTCTGGGGATGGTGCCATGGGGGAAGAAGGCCCTGAGTTGTTGTGGACGGTGGGTTGTGTAAAAGAGGGTCCTATTGTGGGGAGGAGGGAAAAAGGGTGCCCAGTGGAGGGTGAAATGGACATTTTTGTTTCATCCAGCCCTACCTCCCCCTTTAGCCTGCCCCACCTCCTCTCCTCCACAGTCCTGCCTCTCTGCTTTCTTCCTTCCACCTTCACTTTACCAGGGCACCTATGCCATGCCCCTCTAGACCTACCCCCACTCACCTAGCCCCTCCTCCTCTCCACAGATACCCATTCATCCGGTCCTACCTCCCCCTTTAGGCTGCCCCACCTCTGCCTCCTTTACCCTGCACTTCCTCACTTCCACATTCCTGCCTCTCTGTGACCCTCCCTTTACCAGGGAACTCTTTTGATAACCACTGAACCTTTTAGAAGGAGTGGGGGTAAGGCAACTATACAAGGCGATTACCCAACTATTCCAATTATGTGCTGAAAGCAGGACACGGACCCAGGCCCTCAGTGCTGTAACACAAGCACTTAACCTCTAGGCCACTGCAGTTAGCTGGTATTTGCTGGAGCGGGGGGCCAGATGTTCTATCCTCGTTGGCTTCAGTGAGCATGTTTCACAATGGGAATGGGTATGCCCACAGGGGCATGCAGAAGAAAGATGTATAAGCCCAAAAGCTACTTTTAGAAGCACAGCCACCAGTGGCTCGAGTGGTAAGTGTTTGGTCTTGGAGTGCTGGAGACCTGAGTTCTAATCCAATGTCCGGATCTCCTGTTCATATATATATTTTTTTTAATGTTTTTTTATTGAAAATGGGTATGCATTGCCCTGTGCGATCAGCCAACAGCTAATTCCCCTTCATTACATCATTCCTACTAACACTTGTGCCTTTGTTTTCTGCACTCTGGCCTTGGTAACACACCCATACAAAAGCTTGTCTCTCTGGCCTCAACTGACTGGAAAAAACGAGGGGAAAAAGTGTAATCTACTGGTCGTGTTTTGGAAGATAATTGCACTGGGACTCAAACAGGACACCTTCTCGAGGTGCTGTGAGGTGACCACAAGCCCCTGCATAGCAAGCAAACCGGTATCAGCATCTCCCCAGCAACTGAATGTGTCTCCTGCAGGCTACACATAGGAGGCTGCAGTAGGTACATTAACCCATTGGGCTGTCAATGCTCTTTTCTCTGAGATCAGGAAACTGAATTTCTATGTTGCCTTCATTTGGCACATTAGATCTATCTTTCACCCCAATTCAGAGGCTGTTTTGTTTCACGCAGAGATGATAATCATTGGGAGGTGTGAGCCACTAATAGCTAAGCAGATCAGTTAAAGCTTTGACTTTGTCATTGGGATATATTGATATGCGCAGGGCAGTCATCTGTCGACTGCTACTGTATACTTTCTTATTGCTGCTTGTTCATGATTATTAAATGTAAACACTCTGCTCTAAAAAGTGAAATATTTGAAAGACGCTTGCTGTAGCGAGCCTTTCCCACTCTTTGCCCTGGGGGCGCTTTGCAACTCAACAACCCAATCACCCCTTCAGCCCTTCTTACTCGTCTCACAGCACCTCCCAAAAGTGAGGAATGCATCTTTTGTTGGTAGATTTCCTTCATGAGGCTTGGCTTGGCCTGCATTCCTTTTCAAAGGGCCATATATGAGAGCAAAAAAGGCATCATAGAGTGGCAAGTAGGTGGAAGGCGAGGGGTCAGGGAGGTTGGCAGTAAAAGACACAGGGCACAGGGCCTGGCAGAGAGTTAGAAGTTAGGGAACCCAACAATGAGCGTGGGACAAGGAAAGATGTCTCAGGCATGCAGCTCTCTGAGTCTTCCCCACTGTGCCTGCAGAAAGAGACGTCCTATTCCTAGCTCTCTCCTGAAAGGATACATTTGCCTGGAGAGCCCAGAACTAATGTCACTTAGAGAGAGGGTAAACAGAGGGCAGCTGAGCAGGCACACCCCTTCATTTTAATATGCTCCACGGTGGCTTCTGGGAGGAAAAAGGCATCATTATTCCAGCAAGATCATCTTCACCTAGGCCACCGTCACTAAGGTTTACAAAGCAGGCTGTGACACTTTCTGGGGCCAGGTGGCCAGGTCGATGTGGAAGAGCACAGATGCTAACCCTAAGCTGTGTGGGTGGCTGCACCAGAGGGGCTGCATAGGACATAGGGCTGTGCCCGTAAGGGCTGTGGTCGCGTTTGGGAGCGTTAGGGACGCGTGGAGGACGCAGGGCGCAGACCTCTGCCCGTTTCCCTCCAGGTTTAGGCCCTGGTGTTCAGCTGTGGAGCCAGCCACTCCAAAATTGAGGAAGTTGAAGGCAGAAAGCAGCCCTCTCACCCCCAGGGCGAAGAATGGGACAGGCTCGCTACATCAAGAGTCTTTCAAATCTTTCACTTTTTAGAGCAGAGTGTTTACATTTAAAAATCATGAACAAGCAGCAATAACAAAGCATACAGTAGCAGGGGACAGAAGACTGCCCTGCGCATATGAATACACCCCAATGATAAAGTCAAAGATTTAACTGACCTGTTTAGCTATTAGTGGCTCACACTTGGCAATGATTATCATCTCCCTGTGAAACAAAACATCCTCTGAATTGGGGTGAAAGATAGATCTAATGTGCCAAAGGAAGGCAACATGGAAATTCAGTTTCCTGCTCTTAGAGGAAGGAGGGTCGACAGCGCAATGGGTTAATGCACCTACTGCAGCCTCCTATGTGTAGCCTGCTGGCGACACAGTCAGTTGCTAGTGTGATGCTGATACAGGTTTGCTTGCTATGCAGGGGGCGGTGGTCACTTCACAGCACCTCGAGAAGGTGTCCTGTTTGAGTCCCAGTGCAATTAGTGTATCAATCATGACCCGTAGATTACACCTTTTCCCCTTGTTTTTTTTCCAGTCAGTTGGGGCCAGAAAGATAAGCTTTTGTAAGGGTGTTACCAAAGCCAGAGTGCACAAAACAAAGGCACAACTGTTAGTGGGAATGCATACATTGAAGGGGCATTTGCTGTTGGCTGATCGCGCAGGGCAATGTATACCCATTTTCAATAAAAAACATCCCGTGGAGATACTGGACATTGGATTAGAACTCAGGTCGCCAGCATCCCAAGACCAAGCACTTACCAGTTGAGCCACTGGAGGCTGTGCTTCTAAAAGTGGCTTTTGGGCGTATATATCTTTCTCCAGCATGCCCCTGTGAGCATTCCAGTTTGCATTGTGAAACATGTTCACTGAAGCCAAGGAGGATAGAACATCTGGCCCCCCGCTCCATGAAATACCAGCTAACTGCAGTGGCCTAGAGGTTAAGTGCTTGCGTTACAGTGCTGGGGGCCTGGGTTTGAGTCCTGCTTTCGACACATAAATGGTGCAATCTCCTTGTACAGTTGCGGTATCCGTGCTCCTTCTAATAGGTTCAGTGGTTATGTAATGAGTTCCCTGGTAAAGGGAGGGTGGAAAAAAGCAGAGAGGTGGGACTGTGGAGGGGAGGAAATACAGGAGGAGGGGGGGCAGGCTAAAGAGGGAGTTAGGGCTGGATGAATGGGTCTCTGTGGAGAGGAGGAGGTGCTGGTTGAGTGGGGATAGGTCGAGAGGGGCAGGGGGATGTAGGATAAAGTGGGGCAGGGAATAAGTCGGCTCTGGGGATGGTGCCATGGGGGAAGAAGGCCCTGAGTTGTTGTGGACGGTGGGTTGTGTAAAAGAGGGTCCTATTGTGGGGAGGAGGGAAAAAGGGTGCCCAGTGGAGGGTGAAATGGACATTTTTGTTTCATCCAGCCCTACCTCCCCCTTTAGCCTGCCCCACCTCCTCTCCTCCACAGTCCTGCCTCTCTGCTTTCTTCCTTCCACCTTCACTTTACCAGGGCACCTATGCCATGCCCCTCTAGACCTACCCCCACTCACCTAGCCCCTCCTCCTCTCCACAGATACCCATTCATCCGGTCCTACCTCCCCCTTTAGGCTGCCCCACCTCTGCCTCCTTTACCCTGCACTTCCTCACTTCCACATTCCTGCCTCTCTGTGACCCTCCCTTTACCAGGGAACTCTTTTGATAACCACTGAACCTTTTAGAAGGAGTGGGGGTAAGGCAACTATACAAGGCGATTACCCAACTATTCCAATTATGTGCTGAAAGCAGGACACGGACCCAGGCCCTCAGTGCTGTAACACAAGCACTTAACCTCTAGGCCACTGCAGTTAGCTGGTATTTGCTGGAGCGGGGGGCCAGATGTTCTATCCTCGTTGGCTTCAGTGAGCATGTTTCACAATGGGAATGGGTATGCCCACAGGGGCATGCAGAAGAAAGATGTATAAGCCCAAAAGCTACTTTTAGAAGCACAGCCACCAGTGGCTCGAGTGGTAAGTGTTTGGTCTTGGAGTGCTGGAGACCTGAGTTCTAATCCAATGTCCGGATCTCCTGTTCATATATATATTTTTTTTAATGTTTTTTTATTGAAAATGGGTATGCATTGCCCTGTGCGATCAGCCAACAGCTAATTCCCCTTCATTACATCATTCCTACTAACACTTGTGCCTTTGTTTTCTGCACTCTGGCCTTGGTAACACACCCATACAAAAGCTTGTCTCTCTGGCCTCAACTGACTGGAAAAAACGAGGGGAAAAAGTGTAATCTACTGGTCGTGTTTTGGAAGATAATTGCACTGGGACTCAAACAGGACACCTTCTCGAGGTGCTGTGAGGTGACCACAAGCCCCTGCATAGCAAGCAAACCGGTATCAGCATCTCCCCAGCAACTGAATGTGTCTCCTGCAGGCTACACATAGGAGGCTGCAGTAGGTACATTAACCCATTGGGCTGTCAATGCTCTTTTCTCTGAGATCAGGAAACTGAATTTCTATGTTGCCTTCATTTGGCACATTAGATCTATCTTTCACCCCAATTCAGAGGCTGTTTTGTTTCACGCAGAGATGATAATCATTGGGAGGTGTGAGCCACTAATAGCTAAGCAGATCAGTTAAAGCTTTGACTTTGTCATTGGGATATATTGATATGCGCAGGGCAGTCATCTGTCGACTGCTACTGTATACTTTCTTATTGCTGCTTGTTCATGATTATTAAATGTAAACACTCTGCTCTAAAAAGTGAAATATTTGAAAGACGCTTGCTGTAGCGAGCCTTTCCCACTCTTTGCCCTGGGGGCGCTTTGCAACTCAACAACCCAATCACCCCTTCAGCCCTTCTTACTCGTCTCACAGCACCTCCCAAAAGTGAGGAATGCATCTTTTGTTGGTAGATTTCCTTCATGAGGCTTGGCTTGGCCTGCATTCCTTTTCAAAGGGCCATATATGAGAGCAAAAAAGGCATCATAGAGTGGCAAGTAGGTGGAAGGCGAGGGGTCAGGGAGGTTGGCAGTAAAAGACACAGGGCACAGGGCCTGGCAGAGAGTTAGAAGTTAGGGAACCCAACAATGAGCGTGGGACAAGGAAAGATGTCTCAGGCATGCAGCTCTCTGAGTCTTCCCCACTGTGCCTGCAGAAAGAGACGTCCTATTCCTAGCTCTCTCCTGAAAGGATACATTTGCCTGGAGAGCCCAGAACTAATGTCACTTAGAGAGAGGGTAAACAGAGGGCAGCTGAGCAGGCACACCCCTTCATTTTAATATGCTCCACGGTGGCTTCTGGGAGGAAAAAGGCATCATTATTCCAGCAAGATCATCTTCACCTAGGCCACCGTCACTAAGGTTTACAAAGCAGGCTGTGACACTTTCTGGGGCCAGGTGGCCAGGTCGATGTGGAAGAGCACAGATGCTAACCCTAAGCTGTGTGGGTGGCTGCACCAGAGGGGCTGCATAGGACATAGGGCTGTGCCCGTAAGGGCTGTGGTCGCGTTTGGGAGCGTTAGGGACGCGTGGAGGACGCAGGGCGCAGACCTCTGCCCGTTTCCCTCCAGGTTTAGGCCCTGGTGTTCAGCTGTGGAGCCAGCCACTCCAAAATTGAGGAAGTTGAAGGCAGAAAGCAGCCCTCTCACCCCCAGGGCGAAGAATGGGACAGGCTCGCTACATCAAGAGTCTTTCAAATCTTTCACTTTTTAGAGCAGAGTGTTTACATTTAAAAATCATGAACAAGCAGCAATAACAAAGCATACAGTAGCAGGGGACAGAAGACTGCCCTGCGCATATGAATACACCCCAATGATAAAGTCAAAGATTTAACTGACCTGTTTAGCTATTAGTGGCTCACACTTGGCAATGATTATCATCTCCCTGTGAAACAAAACATCCTCTGAATTGGGGTGAAAGATAGATCTAATGTGCCAAAGGAAGGCAACATGGAAATTCAGTTTCCTGCTCTTAGAGGAAGGAGGGTCGACAGCGCAATGGGTTAATGCACCTACTGCAGCCTCCTATGTGTAGCCTGCTGGCGACACAGTCAGTTGCTAGTGTGATGCTGATACAGGTTTGCTTGCTATGCAGGGGGCGGTGGTCACTTCACAGCACCTCGAGAAGGTGTCCTGTTTGAGTCCCAGTGCAATTAGTGTATCAATCATGACCCGTAGATTACACCTTTTCCCCTTGTTTTTTTTCCAGTCAGTTGGGGCCAGAAAGATAAGCTTTTGTAAGGGTGTTACCAAAGCCAGAGTGCACAAAACAAAGGCACAACTGTTAGTGGGAATGCATACATTGAAGGGGCATTTGCTGTTGGCTGATCGCGCAGGGCAATGCATACCCATTTTCAATAAAAAACATTTAAAAAAAATCCCGTGGAGATACTGGACATTGGATTAGAACTCAGGTCGCCAGCATCCCAAGACCAAGCACTTACCAGTTGAGCCACTGGAGGCTGTGCTTCTAAAAGTGGCTTTTGGGCGTATATATCTTTCTCCAGCATGCCCCTGTGAGCATTCCAGTTTGCATTGTGAAACATGTTCACTGAAGCCAAGGAGGATAGAACATCTGGCCCCCCGCTCCATGAAATACCAGCTAACTGCAGTGGCCTAGAGGTTAAGTGCTTGCGTTACAGTGCTGGGGGCCTGGGTTTGAGTCCTGCTTTCGACACATAAATGGTGCAATCTCCTTGTACAGTTGCGGTATCCGTGCTCCTTCTAATAGGTTCAGTGGTTATGTAATGAGTTCCCTGGTAAAGGGAGGGTGGAAAAAAGCAGAGAGGTGGGACTGTGGAGGGGAGGAAATACAGGAGGAGGCGGGGCAGGCTAAAGAGGGAGTTAGGGCTGGATGAATGGGTCTCTGTGGAGAGGAGGAGGTGCTGGTTGAGTGGGGATAGGTCGAGAGGGGCAGGGCGATGTAGGATAAAGTGGGGCAGGGAATAAGTCAGCTCTGGGGATGGTGCCATGGGGGAAGAAGGCCCTGAGTTGTTGTGGACGGTGGGTTGTGTAAAAGAGGGTCCTATTGTGGGGAGGAGGGAAAAAGGGTGCCCAGTGGAGGGTGAAATGGACATTTTTGTTTCATCCAGCCCTACCTCCCCCTTTAGCCTGCCCCACCTCCTCTCCTCCACAGTCCTGCCTCTCTGCTTTCTTCCTTCCACCTTCACTTTACCAGGGCACCTATGCCATGCCCCTCTAGACCTACCCCCACTCACCTAGCCCCTCCTCCTCTCCACAGATACCCATTCATCCGGTCCTACCTCCCCCTTTAGGCTGCCCCACCTCTGCCTCCTTTACCCTGCACTTCCTCACTTCCACATTCCTGCCTCTCTGTGACCCTCCCTTTACCAGGGAACTCTTTTGATAACCACTAAACCTTTTAGAAGGAGTGGGGGTAAGGCAACTATACAAGGCGATTACCCAACTATTCCAATTATGTGCTGAAAGCAGGACACGGACCCAGGCCCTCAGTGCTGTAACACAAGCACTTAACCTCTAGGCCACTGCAGTTAGCTGGTATTTGCTGGAGCGGGGGGCCAGATGTTCTATCCTCGTTGGCTTCAGTGAGCATGTTTCACAATGGGAATGGGTATGCCCACAGGGGCATGCAGAAGAAAGATGTATAAGCCCAAAAGCTACTTTTAGAAGCACAGCCACCAGTGGCTCGAGTGGTAAGTGTTTGGTCTTGGAATGCTGGAGACCTGAGTTCTAATCCAATGTCTGGATCTCCTGTTCATATATATATTTTTTTAAATGTTTTTTTATTGAAAATGGGTATGCATTGCCCTGTGCGATCAGCCAACAGCTAATTCCCCTTCATTACATCATTCCTACTAACACTTGTGCCTTTGTTTTCTGCACTCTGGCCTTGGTAACACACCCATACAAAAGCTTGTCTCTCTGGCCTCAACTGACTGGAAAAAACGAGGGGAAAAAGTGTAATCTACTGGTCGTGTTTTGGAAGATAATTGCACTGGGACTCAAACAGGACACCTTCTCGAGGTGCTGTGAGGTGACCACAAGCCCCTGCATAGCAAGCAAACCGGTATCAGCATCTCCCCAGCAACTGAATGTGTCTCCTGCAGGCTACACATAGGAGGCTGCAGTAGGTACATTAACCCATTGGGCTGTCAATGCTCTTTTCTCTGAGATCAGGAAACTGAATTTCTATGTTGCCTTCATTTGGCACATTAGATCTATCTTTCACCCCAATTCAGAGGCTGTTTTGTTTCACGCAGAGATGATAATCATTGGGAGGTGTGAGCCACTAATAGCTAAGCAGATCAGTTAAAGCTTTGACTTTGTCATTGGGATATATTGATATGCGCAGGGCAGTCATCTGTCGACTGCTACTGTATACTTTCTTATTGCTGCTTGTTCATGATTATTAAATGTAAACACTCTGCTCTAAAAAGTGAAATATTTGAAAGACGCTTGCTGTAGCGAGCCTTTCCCACTCTTTGCCCTGGGGGCGCTTTGCAACTCAACAACCCAATCACCCCTTCAGCCCTTCTTACTCGTCTCACAGCACCTCCCAAAAGTGAGGAATGCATCTTTTGTTGGTAGATTTCCTTCATGAGGCTTGGCTTGGCCTGCATTCCTTTTCAAAGGGCCATATATGAGAGCAAAAAAGGCATCATAGAGTGGCAAGTAGGTGGAAGGCGAGGGGTCAGGGAGGTTGGCAGTAAAAGACACAGGGCACAGGGCCTGGCAGAGAGTTAGAAGTTAGGGAACCCAACAATGAGCGTGGGACAAGGAAAGATGTCTCAGGCATGCAGCTCTCTGAGTCTTCCCCACTGTGCCTGCAGAAAGAGACGTCCTATTCCTAGCTCTCTCCTGAAAGGATACATTTGCCTGGAGAGCCCAGAACTAATGTCACTTAGAGAGAGGGTAAACAGAGGGCAGCTGAGCAGGCACACCCCTTCATTTTAATATGCTCCACGGTGGCTTCTGGGAGGAAAAAGGCATCATTATTCCAGCAAGATCATCTTCACCTAGGCCACCGTCACTAAGGTTTACAAAGCAGGCTGTGACACTTTCTGGGGCCAGGTGGCCAGGTCGATGTGGAAGAGCACAGATGCTAACCCTAAGCTGTGTGGGTGGCTGCACCAGAGGGGCTGCATAGGACATAGGGCTGTGCCCGTAAGGGCTGTGGTCGCGTTTGGGAGCGTTAGGGACGCGTGGAGGACGCAGGGCGCAGACCTCTGCCCGTTTCCCTCCAGGTTTAGGCCCTGGTGTTCAGCTGTGGAGCCAGCCACTCCAAAATTGAGGAAGTTGAAGGCAGAAAGCAGCCCTCTCACCCCCAGGGCGAAGAATGGGACAGGCTCGCTACATCAAGAGTCTTTCAAATCTTTCACTTTTTAGAGCAGAGTGTTTACATTTAAAAATCATGAACAAGCAGCAATAACAAAGCATACAGTAGCAGGGGACAGAAGACTGCCCTGCGCATATGAATACACCCCAATGATAAAGTCAAAGATTTAACTGACCTGTTTAGCTATTAGTGGCTCACACTTGGCAATGATTATCATCTCCCTGTGAAACAAAACATCCTCTGAATTGGGGTGAAAGATAGATCTAATGTGCCAAAGGAAGGCAACATGGAAATTCAGTTTCCTGCTCTTAGAGGAAGGAGGGTCGACAGCGCAATGGGTTAATGCACCTACTGCAGCCTCCTATGTGTAGCCTGCTGGCGACACAGTCAGTTGCTAGTGTGATGCTGATACAGGTTTGCTTGCTATGCAGGGGGCGGTGGTCACTTCACAGCACCTCGAGAAGGTGTCCTGTTTGAGTCCCAGTGCAATTAGTGTATCAATCATGACCCGTAGATTACACCTTTTCCCCTTGTTTTTTTTCCAGTCAGTTGGGGCCAGAAAGATAAGCTTTTGTAAGGGTGTTACCAAAGCCAGAGTGCACAAAACAAAGGCACAACTGTTAGTGGGAATGCATACATTGAAGGGGCATTTGCTGTTGGCTGATCGCGCAGGGCAATGCATACCCATTTTCAATAAAAAACATTTAAAAAAAATCCCGTGGAGATACTGGACATTGGATTAGAACTCAGGTCGCCAGCATCCCAAGACCAAGCACTTACCAGTTGAGCCACTGGAGGCTGTGCTTCTAAAAGTGGCTTTTGGGCGTATATATCTTTCTCCAGCATGCCCCTGTGAGCATTCCAGTTTGCATTGTGAAACATGTTCACTGAAGCCAAGGAGGATAGAACATCTGGCCCCCCGCTCCATGAAATACCAGCTAACTGCAGTGGCCTAGAGGTTAAGTGCTTGCGTTACAGTGCTGGGGGCCTGGGTTTGAGTCCTGCTTTCGACACATAAATGGTGCAATCTCCTTGTACAGTTGCGGTATCCGTGCTCCTTCTAATAGGTTCAGTGGTTATGTAATGAGTTCCCTGGTAAAGGGAGGGTGGAAAAAAGCAGAGAGGTGGGACTGTGGAGGGGAGGAAATACAGGAGGAGGGGGGCAGGCTAAAGAGGGAGTTAGGGCTGGATGAATGGGTCTCTGTGGAGAGGAGGAGGTGCTGGTTGAGTGGGGATAGGTCGAGAGGGGCAGGGGGATGTAGGATAAAGTGGGGCAGGGAATAAGTCGGCTCTGGGGATGGTGCCATGGGGGAAGAAGGCCCTGAGTTGTTGTGGACGGTGGGTTGTGTAAAAGAGGGTCCTATTGTGGGGAGGAGGGAAAAAGGGTGCCCAGTGGAGGGTGAAATGGACATTTTTGTTTCATCCAGCCCTACCTCCCCCTTTAGCCTGCCCCACCTCCTCTCCTCCACAGTCCTGCCTCTCTGCTTTCTTCCTTCCACCTTCACTTTACCAGGGCACCTATGCCATGCCCCTCTAGACCTACCCCCACTCACCTAGCCCCTCCTCCTCTCCACAGATACCCATTCATCCGGTCCTACCTCCCCCTTTAGGCTGCCCCACCTCTGCCTCCTTTACCCTGCACTTCCTCACTTCCACATTCCTGCCTCTCTGTGACCCTCCCTTTACCAGGGAACTCTTTTGATAACCACTGAACCTTTTAGAAGGAGTGGGGGTAAGGCAACTATACAAGGCGATTACCCAACTATTCCAATTATGTGCTGAAAGCAGGACACGGACCCAGGCCCTCAGTGCTGTAACACAAGCACTTAACCTCTAGGCCACTGCAGTTAGCTGGTATTTGCTGGAGCGGGGGGCCAGATGTTCTATCCTCGTTGGCTTCAGTGAGCATGTTTCACAATGGGAATGGGTATGCCCACAGGGGCATGCAGAAGAAAGATGTATAAGCCCAAAAGCTACTTTTAGAAGCACAGCCACCAGTGGCTTGAGTGGTAAGTGTTTGGTCTTGGAGTGCTGGAGACCTGAGTTCTAATCCAATGTCCGGATCTCCTGTTCATATATATATTTTTTTTAATGTTTTTTTATTGAAAATGGGTATGCATTGCCCTGTGCGATCAGCCAACAGCTAATTCCCCTTCATTACATCATTCCTACTAACACTTGTGCCTTTGTTTTCTGCACTCTGGCCTTGGTAACACACCCATACAAAAGCTTGTCTCTCTGGCCTCAACTGACTGGAAAAAACGAGGGGAAAAAGTGTAATCTACTGGTCGTGTTTTGGAAGATAATTGCACTGGGACTCAAACAGGACACCTTCTCGAGGTGCTGTGAGGTGACCACAAGCCCCTGCATAGCAAGCAAACCGGTATCAGCATCTCCCCAGCAACTGAATGTGTCTCCTGCAGGCTACACATAGGAGGCTGCAGTAGGTACATTAACCCATTGGGCTGTCAATGCTCTTTTCTCTGAGATCAGGAAACTGAATTTCTATGTTGCCTTCATTTGGCACATTAGATCTATCTTTCACCCCAATTCAGAGGCTGTTTTGTTTCACGCAGAGATGATAATCATTGGGAGGTGTGAGCCACTAATAGCTAAGCAGATCAGTTAAAGCTTTGACTTTGTCATTGGGATATATTGATATGCGCAGGGCAGTCATCTGTCGACTGCTACTGTATACTTTCTTATTGCTGCTTGTTCATGATTATTAAATGTAAACACTCTGCTCTAAAACGTGAAATATTTGAAAGACGCTTGCTGTAGCGAGCCTTTCCCACTCTTTGCCCTGGGGGCGCTTTGCAACTCAACAACCCAATCACCCCTTCAGCCCTTCTTACTCGTCTCACAGCACCTCCCAAAAGTGAGGAATGCATCTTTTGTTGGTAGATTTCCTTCATGAGGCTTGGCTTGGCCTGCATTCCTTTTCAAAGGGCCATATAAGAGAGCAAAAAAGGCATCATAGAGTGGCAAGTAGGTGGAAGGCGAGGGGTCAGGGAGGTTGGCAGTAAAAGACACAGGGCACAGGGCCTGGCAGAGAGTTAGAAGTTAGGGAACCCAACAATGAGCGTGGGACAAGGAAAGATGTCTCAGGCATGCAGCTCTCTGAGTCTTCCCCACTGTGCCTGCAGAAAGAGACGTCCTATTCCTAGCTCTCTCCTGAAAGGATACATTTGCCTGGAGAGCCCAGAACTAATGTGTCACGACTGTCAATTTCACAATGAGTGTAAATGGTAAATTTGGCACACAGAGGTACTAAGCCATCCGCTTACCTTGGCGATTGTAGACTCCAACCGGAAGACTCAAAGCAGATAGGAAGATTACCCTGAACAAATCCTGACACCTCCGCCCGAGGTAGTGTAACCCGGGTGAGGAAGCAGAATTCCCAGGGAAACCCTCTAATGGGAAGAAAACCCTGGACGACTTCCAAGCACGGTGGTCCAGTTGACGGCAGTGGATAGGACAGCTCCGGCAGGAACCCTCAATGGTAACCTCAGAAATCTGATCTGTCGATTTGAACAAGGGAAGAAGCAGAGGGAAGTTTAGATGAGAGCGCCAGGTAAGAAAAGAAATAAAGAGGTAATGGAAAGCTTCTCACCATCCGAAGATGGATTAGGAGTGATATCCGGAGCTTAATGAAGTAGGTGGGCTTCGGGAGAATCTAGATCGGGATAAATGGGAATAAGACACTGCGGTAGAGGTACGAGACCCCCTAAAGAGCGGGAGACTTACTCAGCTGGAAGGGAGGCAGAGACGGGAATCAAAGGAGAGTAGTCCGTGGAACCGAAGGCGAGCGGGATGAACGGGGATGGAGAAACCGGGGAGAACACTCTACAGAGGATCGAAAAAGACAGGTAAATCAGAATTGTTAGTTTGAAGAGAAAACAAGTGAGTAGGGAGAGAGATTCAGTAGCGAACTCACGGAGCGCCAAAGGCAGAAGCGACGCAAATTGCCGGTCGCTTGGTTTCCGTATAAAGGGTCACATGATCTCCATGCCACACGTGATCGTCTGTTCGCACGGTATGGGAGCGTGCAACAACTAGACCGCTGCTAGTCGGATGAGGAGAAAGGGAAACCACCCGCCTAGCGGGATGAGTAATCAAGGCACCACACAGACGGGTTCGAGCCCATATAGACCACTTGCGATGAGGTGTAACAGTATGCCCCCTCCTCCGGGAGGGCGCCCCGGGTTTACCCGGATGAAGTAGGAAGAACCGTCGTACCAGACGAGAAGCGTGAACCCCAGAGGCAGGTTCCCAAGTTCTCTCAGCAGGAGAATAACCCTTCCAATCAATAAGAAATTGTAAGCGACCTCGATGGATTCGTGAGTCACAAATAGCCGCAACCTCATATTCAGGACCATCATCAGTGAGAACTGGAGGAGGTAAGGATTCCCCATCACGATGAAAACGATCCTGTACTACAGGCTTGATCTGGGACAGGTGAAAGACTGGATGAATCCGAGACCAGGAAACCGGTAAGGCCAGACGAACAGCAGCAGTGCCTATCTTGGAGAGGATTTGAAAAGGACCAAAGTATTTGGGAGACAATTTAGATGGAACAAAACGACGGGGAAGAAACCTGGACGATAACCAAACAGAATCCCCAACGGTTAAGTTCTGAATGTCTCGTCGATGACGATCAGCATACTTCTTGGCTCGATCCTGAGCTTTTTGTAACGACTGTCTGGCCATCTTCTGCCCTTCATGGATATCAGCAACCAGAGAATCTATACCTGGGCAGCCGGATCCAGAGGGAGACACCGATGGAGCAAATGAAGGATGATACCCATAGGTACAATAGAAGGGAGTGGTTTGTAGAGCAGAATGTAGAGAATTGTTGTATGCGAATTCTGCAAACGGAAGCATTTCCACCCAGTTGTCTTGAGCTGCAGAGATGAAACACCGTAAGTATCCCTCGAGAGTCTGATTTAATCGTTCTGTTTGACCATTTGTCTGGGGGTGAAATCCCGACGAAAGGGCCCGTTTTACCCCTAAAATGTGACAGATCTGTTGCCAATAAAGAGAGGTATACTGAGGACCTCGATCAGATACAATTGTCTCTGGTAGGCCATGGCGAGAAAAGATTTCAGAGAGGAATATCTTGGCCATGGATGGGGCACTGGGTAGTTTTCGTAAAGGAGTAAAATGTGCCAATTTCGTGAAGTAGTCGATGGTGACCATGATGGTAGTCATTTTCGCCGATGGTGGCAGATCAGAAATGAAATCAGTAGAAATTATCTGCCACGGTCGTTCCGGAATAGGCATTCTTGCTAACAGCCCTAATGGGGAGGAACGGGGAGTCTTAGCATGAGCACAAACCCTGCAGGCAGCAACATAGTCCTGGACATCAGATCTCATACTTGGCCACCAGAAATGTCGCTGGATGAGCTCCAAAGTGGGAAGGACTCCTCTATGTCCGGCTGCACGTGAATCATGACAGAATTTTAAAACCTCCAGTTGTAGTGAAGGAATAGGAATCAAAACCTGAGTACCATGAAAGTAATATTCTGCTTCCTTGGATAGTTGGTGAAGAGAAGCCAAGTCTTCACAGAGTGATTTATTACATCTGGAGGCTGATTGTATCTCTTGAAGGAAATCAGTCAGAACTGCGACAAAACTAGCGTTGGGAAACATCTTTTCTGGACGAAAGGAAGAAGCTGGGGAATCCTTGCGGGATAGAGCGTCTGCTCTGAGATTTTGTCTGCCAGGCCAGTAAACAAACTCTATTCGATAGGGTAAAAAGAAATATGCCCAACGTGCTTGCCTGCTGTTAGTGGTGTAAGCGTTTTGGAGAACCTTGAGGTTTTGGTGGTCAGTACGCACCAAGACTGGAAAGGGGGAACCCAATAACAAATGTCTCCATTCTTCAAAGGCGCGTTTGATGGCCAATAGTTCTTTCTCGAGAACAGAATAGTTTGTTTCAGCAGAACTGAAGGTTTTTGATAGGTATGCTACTGGTCTCTCTTCGCCATGAGCAGAGGACTGTAGAAGCACAGCCCCTAATGCATTTTGGGAAGCATCTGTTTCCACTATGAATTGTTTAGATTGATCCGGATTGATCAAAACGGTCTCTGATGTAAACAGTTTCTTCAGAATATCAAATGCTTTCTGGGCTGCTTCATCCCAAACAAATGAGACACCCTTCTTGAGAAGACGGGTCAAAGGAAGGATGATTTCAGAGAAGGATGGGATGAATTTCCGATAGAAATTGGTGAATCCCAGAAACCTCTGAATTTCTTTTACTCCTGTTGGACTGGGCCACTCTATCACTGCGGAGATCTTTCTTGGGTCCATGGCGATTCCCTGGGACGATAGAACAAAGCCCAAGTAAGTGACCTGTCCTTGGTGGAACTCACACTTAGATGCCTTGCAGTAGAGATGATTGGATTGAAGGCGTTCGAGTACAGTATTGACATGATTGATGTGTTCGTCCTTGTTGTTGGAGAAAACGAGAATGTCATCGAGATATATGATCACATACCGGAATAGAATGTCAGCGAATAAGTGGTCCATAAATCTCTGGAATACTGCTGGAGCATTAACTAACCCGAATGGCATTACGTGGTATTCATAATGTCCGAAAGGAGTGCGGAAAGCAGTCTTCCACTCGTCTCCGGGTGCGATACGGATGAGATGATATGCTCCACGAAGATCTAATTTGGTATACCATGAGGCCCCTCTAACAGCTTCGATAATATCAGTGATGAGTGGCATCGGATACTTGTCTGCGGTTGTTATCTTGTTGAGACCCCGATAATCTATACAGGGACGGAGCTCTTCTGAATCTTTTTTGGGAATGAAGAAGAGAGATGCCCCTGCTGGAGACACTGACTCAGAAATGAGGCCATTCCTCAAATGGGTTTGCAGATAGTCCTTCAATACGGCTTTTTCTCTTTGAGAAAGTACATACATTCGGCCAAAAGGTATAGGTTGATCGGGAAGCAGATCAATATGACAGTCATCTCTGCGATGAGGAGGTAAGGTAGGAAAATCCGGATTATCAAAAACGGATCGGTAGAGTAGATGACAGTCAGGAATCTCAAGATGATTGATGGAGGATACAGTGGGTTTGAGGGTCTGATCCGAAGGTATTCGGATTCCTACTGATTCGAGGGAAAGGCAGTGATGAACACAATAATCCGATCCTAAAAACAAAGTACCAGCAGTCCAGTTTATGAATGGATTATGTAGTCGTAGCCAAGGAAGTCCAAGGATGATTGGGTAATGGGCCGTTCTTATGACATCAAAAACCAATCTTTCCATATGACCCGAGATAGAACAAATAAGTGGAATGGTTTGTTCTTTAACAGGTCCAGAACTCAAAGGTGTGCCATCAACCCCCTGTATCGGAGTTATCAACGTCTTTGGTACCTGAGAGATATTGTGTATCTTAGCCCACTCTACATCGATATAATTACCGGCTGCTCCACAGTCAATAAGCGCCGGAATACCTGGGATAGTCCTTTCAGACAGCTGGATAGAAAGAGAGACGACCACCATGGACTGTTTAGTGAGTGAATCGTCAAGAGACATATTGGTCGCATACGGGGAAGAAAGTTGTTTGGCACTTACCGGTCTTCCCCTCACGGTAAGGCTTTGGAGTTTTCCGACTTAGGGAAAGAAGGACGGCGAGGGGGAACCAGATGACAATCCTTCAACACATGAGTCGAAGATCCACAATACATACATAGCTTTAAAGACTTTCTCCTCTCCCTTTCGGCAGCCGTAATAGGTCCACGGATGGTCCCAATTTGCATGGGTTCTTCCGATGAAGACAAACTTTTTTGAAGCGAATGGGACTGCTCCAACTGAAATCGTGTAGTTCCTTTCCCTTTCTTCCTTTCATATGCCCTCTCATGCATGCCATAGTCAATTTGCATGGCTAGGGTGATCATGTCGGCTAGATTAGCAGGACGAGGAACTTTAGAGACTTCATCTTTAAGTTCGTCTGTAAGACCTCTCCGAAATAATGTAAGTAGGCCTTCATCTGGCCATTCTAGTTCAGAGGAGAGTTGTTTGAACTGTGTGATGTACCAGAGTAATTCTTTGTTTCCTTGTTTGAGATCTAAAAGGCGTTCTTGTGTGGCAACTGTTATCTCCTTTCTTCCAAACATGGTTTTGAGGCTATTAGTAAAGGCAGCGTAAGAATCGAGAATTGCATTGTTGGACGTAACTAGAGGGGTTGCCCAAGCCAAGGCTGGTCCCGAAAGACGTGATATCAAATATCCAACCTTATCTTTGTCGGTCGGAAAAAAGCGAGACTTAAATGTAAACAAGACGGTACAACTGTCAAGGAATTCCTTTAATTTGTAGGGATCCCCGTCGTACATAAGGGAATGCACAGAGGACGGAGGGGTATCGGAAAACACTCTGTCTACACGATTACGTGGTTGAGCATTGTCTTGTTTCAGGGATTGGACTTCTAGCGACATGGCCTGCATGGCAGCCATTAACTGCTGCATTTGTTGTTCCATCTGGAATAACAATCGCCAAGAGCGATACCGATAGTATCTATTAGGGCGTCGCTTACTGTCACGACTGTCAATTTCACAATGAGTGTAAATGGTAAATTTGGCACACAGAGGTACTAAGCCATCCGCTTACCTTGGCGATTGTAGACTCCAACCGGAAGACTCAAAGCAGATAGGAAGATTACCCTGAACAAATCCTGACACCTCCGCCCGAGGTAGTGTAACCCGGGTGAGGAAGCAGAATTCCCAGGGAAACCCTCTAATGGGAAGAAAACCCTGGACGACTTCCAAGCACGGTGGTCCAGTTGACGGCAGTGGATAGGACAGCTCCGGCAGGAACCCTCAATGGTAACCTCAGAAATCTGATCTGTCGATTTGAACAAGGGAAGAAGCAGAGGGAAGTTTAGATGAGAGCGCCAGGTAAGAAAAGAAATAAAGAGGTAATGGAAAGCTTCTCACCATCCGAAGATGGATTAGGAGTGATATCCGGAGCTTAATGAAGTAGGTGGGCTTCGGGAGAATCTAGATCGGGATAAATGGGAATAAGACACTGCGGTAGAGGTACGAGACCCCCTAAAGAGCGGGAGACTTACTCAGCTGGAAGGGAGGCAGAGACGGGAATCAAAGGAGAGTAGTCCGTGGAACCGAAGGCGAGCGGGATGAACGGGGATGGAGAAACCGGGGAGAACACTCTACAGAGGATCGAAAAAGACAGGTAAATCAGAATTGTTAGTTTGAAGAGAAAACAAGTGAGTAGGGAGAGAGATTCAGTAGCGAACTCACGGAGCGCCAAAGGCAGAAGCGACGCAAATTGCCGGTCGCTTGGTTTCCGTATAAAGGGTCACATGATCTCCATGCCACACGTGATCGTCTGTTCGCACGGTATGGGAGCGTGCAACAACTAGACCGCTGCTAGTCGGATGAGGAGAAAGGGAAACCACCCGCCTAGCGGGATGAGTAATCAAGGCACCACACAGACGGGTTCGAGCCCATATAGACCACTTGCGATGAGGTGTAACATAATGTCACTTAGAGAGAGGGTAAACAGAGGGCAGCTGAGCAGGCACACCCCTTCATTTTAATATGCTCCACGGTGGCTTCTGGGAGGAAAAAGGCATCATTATTCCAGCAAGATCATCTTCACCTAGGCCACCGTCACTAAGGTTTACAAAGCAGGCTGTGACACTTTCTGGGGCCAGGTGGCCAGGTCGATGTGGAAGAGCACAGATGCTAACCCTAAGCTGTGTGGGTGGCTGCACCAGAGGGGCTGCATAGGACATAGGGCTGTGCCCGTAAGGGCTGTGGTCGCGTTTGGGAGCGTTAGGGACGCGTGGAGGACGCAGGGCGCAGACCTCTGCCCGTTTCCCTCCAGGTTTAGGCCCTGGTGTTCAGCTGTGGAGCCAGCCACTCCAAAATTGAGGAAGTTGAAGGCAGAAAGCAGCCCTCTCACCCCCAGGGCGAAGAATGGGACAGGCTCGCTACATCAAGAGTCTTTCAAATCTTTCACTTTTTAGAGCAGAGTGTTTACATTTAAAAATCATGAACAAGCAGCAATAACAAAGCATACAGTAGCAGGGGACAGAAGACTGCCCTGCGCATATGAATACACCCCAATGATAAAGTCAAAGATTTAACTGACCTGTTTAGCTATTAGTGGCTCACACTTGGCAATGATTATCATCTCCCTGTGAAACAAAACATCCTCTGAATTGGGGTGAAAGATAGATCTAATGTGCCAAAGGAAGGCAACATGGAAATTCAGTTTCCTGCTCTTAGAGGAAGGAGGGTCGACAGCGCAATGGGTTAATGCACCTACTGCAGCCTCCTATGTGTAGCCTGCTGGCGACACAGTCAGTTGCTAGTGTGATGCTGATACAGGTTTGCTTGCTATGCAGGGGGCGGTGGTCACTTCACAGCACCTCGAGAAGGTGTCCTGTTTGAGTCCCAGTGCAATTAGTGTATCAATCATGACCCGTAGATTACACCTTTTCCCCTTGTTTTTTTTCCAGTCAGTTGGGGCCAGAAAGATAAGCTTTTGTAAGGGTGTTACCAAAGCCAGAGTGCACAAAACAAAGGCACAACTGTTAGTGGGAATGCATACATTGAAGGGGCATTTGCTGTTGGCTGATCGCGCAGGGCAATGTATACCCATTTTCAATAAAAAACATCCCGTGGAGATACTGGACATTGGATTAGAACTCAGGTCGCCAGCATCCCAAGACCAAGCACTTACCAGTTGAGCCACTGGAGGCTGTGCTTCTAAAAGTGGCTTTTGGGCGTATATATCTTTCTCCAGCATGCCCCTGTGAGCATTCCAGTTTGCATTGTGAAACATGTTCACTGAAGCCAAGGAGGATAGAACATCTGGCCCCCCGCTCCATGAAATACCAGCTAACTGCAGTGGCCTAGAGGTTAAGTGCTTGCGTTACAGTGCTGGGGGCCTGGGTTTGAGTCCTGCTTTCGACACATAAATGGTGCAATCTCCTTGTACAGTTGCGGTATCCGTGCTCCTTCTAATAGGTTCAGTGGTTATGTAATGAGTTCCCTGGTAAAGGGAGGGTGGAAAAAAGCAGAGAGGTGGGACTGTGGAGGGGAGGAAATACAGGAGGAGGGGGGGCAGGCTAAAGAGGGAGTTAGGGCTGGATGAATGGGTCTCTGTGGAGAGGAGGAGGTGCTGGTTGAGTGGGGATAGGTCGAGAGGGGCAGGGGGATGTAGGATAAAGTGGGGCAGGGAATAAGTCGGCTCTGGGGATGGTGCCATGGGGGAAGAAGGCCCTGAGTTGTTGTGGACGGTGGGTTGTGTAAAAGAGGGTCCTATTGTGGGGAGGAGGGAAAAAGGGTGCCCAGTGGAGGGTGAAATGGACATTTTTGTTTCATCCAGCCCTACCTCCCCCTTTAGCCTGCCCCACCTCCTCTCCTCCACAGTCCTGCCTCTCTGCTTTCTTCCTTCCACCTTCACTTTACCAGGGCACCTATGCCATGCCCCTCTAGACCTACCCCCACTCACCTAGCCCCTCCTCCTCTCCACAGATACCCATTCATCCGGTCCTACCTCCCCCTTTAGGCTGCCCCACCTCTGCCTCCTTTACCCTGCACTTCCTCACTTCCACATTCCTGCCTCTCTGTGACCCTCCCTTTACCAGGGAACTCTTTTGATAACCACTGAACCTTTTAGAAGGAGTGGGGGTAAGGCAACTATACAAGGCGATTACCCAACTATTCCAATTATGTGCTGAAAGCAGGACACGGACCCAGGCCCTCAGTGCTGTAACACAAGCACTTAACCTCTAGGCCACTGCAGTTAGCTGGTATTTGCTGGAGCGGGGGGCCAGATGTTCTATCCTCGTTGGCTTCAGTGAGCATGTTTCACAATGGGAATGGGTATGCCCACAGGGGCATGCAGAAGAAAGATGTATAAGCCCAAAAGCTACTTTTAGAAGCACAGCCACCAGTGGCTCGAGTGGTAAGTGTTTGGTCTTGGAGTGCTGGAGACCTGAGTTCTAATCCAATGTCCGGATCTCCTGTTCATATATATATTTTTTTTAATGTTTTTTTATTGAAAATGGGTATGCATTGCCCTGTGCGATCAGCCAACAGCTAATTCCCCTTCATTACATCATTCCTACTAACACTTGTGCCTTTGTTTTCTGCACTCTGGCCTTGGTAACACACCCATACAAAAGCTTGTCTCTCTGGCCTCAACTGACTGGAAAAAACGAGGGGAAAAAGTGTAATCTACTGGTCGTGTTTTGGAAGATAATTGCACTGGGACTCAAACAGGACACCTTCTCGAGGTGCTGTGAGGTGACCACAAGCCCCTGCATAGCAAGCAAACCGGTATCAGCATCTCCCCAGCAACTGAATGTGTCTCCTGCAGGCTACACATAGGAGGCTGCAGTAGGTACATTAACCCATTGGGCTGTCAATGCTCTTTTCTCTGAGATCAGGAAACTGAATTTCTATGTTGCCTTCATTTGGCACATTAGATCTATCTTTCACCCCAATTCAGAGGCTGTTTTGTTTCACGCAGAGATGATAATCATTGGGAGGTGTGAGCCACTAATAGCTAAGCAGATCAGTTAAAGCTTTGACTTTGTCATTGGGATATATTGATATGCGCAGGGCAGTCATCTGTCGACTGCTACTGTATACTTTCTTATTGCTGCTTGTTCATGATTATTAAATGTAAACACTCTGCTCTAAAAAGTGAAATATTTGAAAGACGCTTGCTGTAGCGAGCCTTTCCCACTCTTTGCCCTGGGGGCGCTTTGCAACTCAACAACCCAATCACCCCTTCAGCCCTTCTTACTCGTCTCACAGCACCTCCCAAAAGTGAGGAATGCATCTTTTGTTGGTAGATTTCCTTCATGAGGCTTGGCTTGGCCTGCATTCCTTTTCAAAGGGCCATATATGAGAGCAAAAAAGGCATCATAGAGTGGCAAGTAGGTGGAAGGCGAGGGGTCAGGGAGGTTGGCAGTAAAAGACACAGGGCACAGGGCCTGGCAGAGAGTTAGAAGTTAGGGAACCCAACAATGAGCGTGGGACAAGGAAAGATGTCTCAGGCATGCAGCTCTCTGAGTCTTCCCCACTGTGCCTGCAGAAAGAGACGTCCTATTCCTAGCTCTCTCCTGAAAGGATACATTTGCCTGGAGAGCCCAGAACTAATGTCACTTAGAGAGAGGGTAAACAGAGGGCAGCTGAGCAGGCACACCCCTTCATTTTAATATGCTCCACGGTGGCTTCTGGGAGGAAAAAGGCATCATTATTCCAGCAAGATCATCTTCACCTAGGCCACCGTCACTAAGGTTTACAAAGCAGGCTGTGACACTTTCTGGGGCCAGGTGGCCAGGTCGATGTGGAAGAGCACAGATGCTAACCCTAAGCTGTGTGGGTGGCTGCACCAGAGGGGCTGCATAGGACATAGGGCTGTGCCCGTAAGGGCTGTGGTCGCGTTTGGGAGCGTTAGGGACGCGTGGAGGACGCAGGGCGCAGACCTCTGCCCGTTTCCCTCCAGGTTTAGGCCCTGGTGTTCAGCTGTGGAGCCAGCCACTCCAAAATTGAGGAAGTTGAAGGCAGAAAGCAGCCCTCTCACCCCCAGGGCGAAGAATGGGACAGGCTCGCTACATCAAGAGTCTTTCAAATCTTTCACTTTTTAGAGCAGAGTGTTTACATTTAAAAATCATGAACAAGCAGCAATAACAAAGCATACAGTAGCAGGGGACAGAAGACTGCCCTGCGCATATGAATACACCCCAATGATAAAGTCAAAGATTTAACTGACCTGTTTAGCTACTAGTGGCTCACACTTGGCAATGATTATCATCTCCCTGTGAAACAAAACATCCTCTGAATTGGGGTGAAAGATAGATCTAATGTGCCAAAGGAAGGCAACATGGAAATTCAGTTTCCTGCTCTTAGAGGAAGGAGGGTCGACAGCGCAATGGGTTAATGCACCTACTGCAGCCTCCTATGTGTAGCCTGCTGGCGACACAGTCAGTTGCTAGTGTGATGCTGATACAGGTTTGCTTGCTATGCAGGGGGCGGTGGTCACTTCACAGCACCTCGAGAAGGTGTCCTGTTTGAGTCCCAGTGCAATTAGTGTATCAATCATGACCCGTAGATTACACCTTTTCCCCTTGTTTTTTTTCCAGTCAGTTGGGGCCAGAAAGATAAGCTTTTGTAAGGGTGTTACCAAAGCCAGAGTGCACAAAACAAAGGCACAACTGTTAGTGGGAATGCATACATTGAAGGGGCATTTGCTGTTGGCTGATCGCGCAGGGCAATGCATACCCATTTTCAATAAAAAACATTTAAAAAAAATCCCGTGGAGATACTGGACATTGGATTAGAACTCAGGTCGCCAGCATCCCAAGACCAAGCACTTACCAGTTGAGCCACTGGAGGCTGTGCTTCTAAAAGTGGCTTTTGGGCGTATATATCTTTCTCCAGCATGCCCCTGTGAGCATTCCAGTTTGCATTGTGAAACATGTTCACTGAAGCCAAGGAGGATAGAACATCTGGCCCCCCGCTCCATGAAATACCAGCTAACTGCAGTGGCCTAGAGGTTAAGTGCTTGCGTTACAGTGCTGGGGGCCTGGGTTTGAGTCCTGCTTTCGACACATAAATGGTGCAATCTCCTTGTACAGTTGCGGTATCCGTGTTCCTTCTAATAGGTTCAGTGGTTATGTAATGAGTTCCCTGGTAAAGGGAGGGTGGAAAAAAGCAGAGAGGTGGGACTGTGGAGGGGAGGAAATACAGGAGGAGGCGGGGCAGGCTAAAGAGGGAGTTAGGGCTGGATGAATGGGTCTCTGTGGAGAGGAGGAGGTGCTGGTTGAGTGGGGATAGGTCGAGAGGGGCAGGGGGATGTAGGATAAAGTGGGGCAGGGAATAAGTCAGCTCTGGGGATGGTGCCATGGGGGAAGAAGGCCCTGAGTTGTTGTGGACGGTGGGTTGTGTAAAAGAGGGTCCTATTGTGGGGAGGAGGGAAAAAGGGTGCCCAGTGGAGGGTGAAATGGACATTTTTGTTTCATCCAGCCCTACCTCCCCCTTTAGCCTGCCCCACCTCCTCTCCTCCACAGTCCTGCCTCTCTGCTTTCTTCCTTCCACCTTCACTTTACCAGGGCACCTATGCCATGCCCCTCTAGACCTACCCCCACTCACCTAGCCCCTCCTCCTCTCCACAGATACCCATTCATCCGGTCCTACCTCCCCCTTTAGGCTGCCCCACCTCTGCCTCCTTTACCCTGCACTTCCTCACTTCCACATTCCTGCCTCTCTGTGACCCTCCCTTTACCAGGGAACTCTTTTGATAACCACTGAACCTTTTAGAAGGAGTGGGGGTAAGGCAACTATACAAGGCGATTACCCAACTATTCCAATTATGTGCTGAAAGCAGGACACGGACCCAGGCCCTCAGTGCTGTAACACAAGCACTTAACCTCTAGGCCACTGCAGTTAGCTGGTATTTGCTGGAGCGGGGGGCCAGATGTTCTATCCTCGTTGGCTTCAGTGAGCATGTTTCACAATGGGAATGGGTATGCCCACAGGGGCATGCAGAAGAAAGATGTATAAGCCCAAAAGCTACTTTTAGAAGCACAGCCACCAGTGGCTCGAGTGGTAAGTGTTTGGTCTTGGAATGCTGGAGACCTGAGTTCTAATCCAATGTCTGGATCTCCTGTTCATATATATATTTTTTTAAATGTTTTTTTATTGAAAATGGGTATGCATTGCCCTGTGCGATCAGCCAACAGCTAATTCCCCTTCATTACATCATTCCTACTAACACTTGTGCCTTTGTTTTCTGCACTCTGGCCTTGGTAACACACCCATACAAAAGCTTGTCTCTCTGGCCTCAACTGACTGGAAAAAACGAGGGGAAAAAGTGTAATCTACTGGTCGTGTTTTGGAAGATAATTGCACTGGGACTCAAACAGGACACCTTCTCGAGGTGCTGTGAGGTGACCACAAGCCCCTGCATAGCAAGCAAACCGGTATCAGCATCTCCCCAGCAACTGAATGTGTCTCCTGCAGGCTACACATAGGAGGCTGCAGTAGGTACATTAACCCATTGGGCTGTCAATGCTCTTTTCTCTGAGATCAGGAAACTGAATTTCTATGTTGCCTTCATTTGGCACATTAGATCTATCTTTCACCCCAATTCAGAGGCTGTTTTGTTTCACGCAGAGATGATAATCATTGGGAGGTGTGAGCCACTAATAGCTAAGCAGATCAGTTAAAGCTTTGACTTTGTCATTGGGATATATTGATATGCGCAGGGCAGTCATCTGTCGACTGCTACTGTATACTTTCTTATTGCTGCTTGTTCATGATTATTAAATGTAAACACTCTGCTCTAAAAAGTGAAATATTTGAAAGACGCTTGCTGTAGCGAGCCTTTCCCACTCTTTGCCCTGGGGGCGCTTTGCAACTCAACAACCCAATCACCCCTTCAGCCCTTCTTACTCGTCTCACAGCACCTCCCAAAAGTGAGGAATGCATCTTTTGTTGGTAGATTTCCTTCATGAGGCTTGGCTTGGCCTGCATTCCTTTTCAAAGGGCCATATAAGAGAGCAAAAAAGGCATCATAGAGTGGCAAGTAGGTGGAAGGCGAGGGGTCAGGGAGGTTGGCAGTAAAAGACACAGGGCACAGGGCCTGGCAGAGAGTTAGAAGTTAGGGAACCCAACAATGAGCGTGGGACAAGGAAAGATGTCTCAGGCATGCAGCTCTCTGAGTCTTCCCCACTGTGCCTGCAGAAAGAGACGTCCTATTCCTAGCTCTCTCCTGAAAGGATACATTTGCCTGGAGAGCCCAGAACTAATGTCACTTAGAGAGAGGGTAAACAGAGGGCAGCTGAGCAGGCACACCCCTTCATTTTAATATGCTCCACGGTGGCTTCTGGGAGGAAAAAGGCATCATTATTCCAGCAAGATCATCTTCACCTAGGCCACCGTCACTAAGGTTTACAAAGCAGGCTGTGACACTTTCTGGGGCCAGGTGGCCAGGTCGATGTGGAAGAGCACAGATGCTAACCCTAAGCTGTGTGGGTGGCTGCACCAGAGGGGCTGCATAGGACATAGGGCTGTGCCCGTAAGGGCTGTGGTCGCGTTTGGGAGCGTTAGGGACGCGTGGAGGACGCAGGGCGCAGACCTCTGCCCGTTTCCCTCCAGGTTTAGGCCCTGGTGTTCAGCTGTGGAGCCAGCCACTCCAAAATTGAGGAAGTTGAAGGCAGAAAGCAGCCCTCTCACCCCCAGGGCGAAGAATGGGACAGGCTCGCTACATCAAGAGTCTTTCAAATCTTTCACTTTTTAGAGCAGAGTGTTTACATTTAAAAATCATGAACAAGCAGCAATAACAAAGCATACAGTAGCAGGGGACAGAAGACTGCCCTGCGCATATGAATACACCCCAATGATAAAGTCAAAGATTTAACTGACCTGTTTAGCTATTAGTGGCTCACACTTGGCAATGATTATCATCTCCCTGTGAAACAAAACATCCTCTGAATTGGGGTGTAAGATAGATCTAATGTGCCAAAGGAAGGCAACATGGAAATTCAGTTTCCTGCTCTTAGAGGAAGGAGGGTCGACAGCGCAATGGGTTAATGCACCTACTGCAGCCTCCTATGTGTAGCCTGCTGGCGACACAGTCAGTTGCTAGTGTGATGCTGATACAGGTTTGCTTGCTATGCAGGGGGCGGTGGTCACTTCACAGCACCTCGAGAAGGTGTCCTGTTTGAGTCCCAGTGCAATTAGTGTATCAATCATGACCCGTAGATTACACCTTTTCCCCTTGTTTTTTTTCCAGTCAGTTGGGGCCAGAAAGATAAGCTTTTGTAAGGGTGTTACCAAAGCCAGAGTGCACAAAACAAAGGCACAACTGTTAGTGGGAATGCATACATTGAAGGGGCATTTGCTGTTGGCTGATCGCGCAGGGCAATGCATACCCATTTTCAATAAAAAACATTTAAAAAAAATCCCGTGGAGATACTGGACATTGGATTAGAACTCAGGTCGCCAGCATCCCAAGACCAAGCACTTACCAGTTGAGCCACTGGAGGCTGTGCTTCTAAAAGTGGCTTTTGGGCGTATATATCTTTCTCCAGCATGCCCCTGTGAGCATTCCAGTTTGCATTGTGAAACATGTTCACTGAAGCCAAGGAGGATAGAACATCTGGCCCCCCGCTCCATGAAATACCAGCTAACTGCAGTGGCCTAGAGGTTAAGTGCTTGCGTTACAGTGCTGGGGGCCTGGGTTTGAGTCCTGCTTTCGACACATAAATGGTGCAATCTCCTTGTACAGTTGCGGTATCCGTGCTCCTTCTAATAGGTTCAGTGGTTATGTAATGAGTTCCCTGGTAAAGGGAGGGTGGAAAAAAGCAGAGAGGTGGGACTGTGGAGGGGAGGAAATACAGGAGGAGGCGGGGCAGGCTAAAGAGGGAGTTAGGGCTGGATGAATGGGTCTCTGTGGAGAGGAGGAGGTGCTGGTTGAGTGGGGATAGGTCGAGAGGGGCAGGGGGATGTAGGATAAAGTGGGGCAGGGAATAAGTCAGCTCTGGGGATGGTGCCATGGGGGAAGAAGGCCCTGAGTTGTTGTGGACGGTGGGTTGTGTAAAAGAGGGTCCTATTGTGGGGAGGAGGGAAAAAGGGTGCCCAGTGGAGGGTGAAATGGACATTTTTGTTTCATCCAGCCCTACCTCCCCCTTTAGCCTGCCCCACCTCCTCTCCTCCACAGTCCTGCCTCTCTGCTTTCTTCCTTCCACCTTCACTTTACCAGGGCACCTATGCCATGCCCCTCTAGACCTACCCCCACTCACCTAGCCCCTCCTCCTCTCCACAGATACCCATTCATCCGGTCCTACCTCCCCCTTTAGGCTGCCCCACCTCTGCCTCCTTCACCCTGCACTTCCTCACTTCCACATTCCTGCCTCTCTGTGACCCTCCCTTTACCAGGGAACTCTTTTGATAACCACTGAACCTTTTAGAAGGAGTGGGGGTAAGGCAACTATACAAGGCGATTACCCAACTATTCCAATTATGTGCTGAAAGCAGGACACGGACCCAGGCCCTCAGTGCTGTAACACAAGCACTTAACCTCTAGGCCACTGCAGTTAGCTGGTATTTGCTGGAGCGGGGGGCCAGATGTTCTATCCTCGTTGGCTTCAGTGAGCATGTTTCACAATGGGAATGGGTATGCCCACAGGGGCATGCAGAAGAAAGATGTATAAGCCCAAAAGCTACTTTTAGAAGCACAGCCACCAGTGGCTCGAGTGGTAAGTGTTTGGTCTTGGAATGCTGGAGACCTGAGTTCTAATCCAATGTCTGGATCTCCTGTTCATATATATATTTTTTTAAATGTTTTTTTATTGAAAATGGGTATGCATTGCCCTGTGCGATCAGCCAACAGCTAATTCCCCTTCATTACATCATTCCTACTAACACTTGTGCCTTTGTTTTCTGCACTCTGGCCTTGGTAACACACCCATACAAAAGCTTGTCTCTCTGGCCTCAACTGACTGGAAAAAACGAGGGGAAAAAGTGTAATCTACTGGTCGTGTTTTGGAAGATAATTGCACTGGGACTCAAACAGGACACCTTCTCGAGGTGCTGTGAGGTGACCACAAGCCCCTGCATAGCAAGCAAACCGGTATCAGCATCTCCCAAGCAACTGAATGTGTCTCCTGCAGGCTACACATAGGAGGCTGCAGTAGGTACATTAACCCATTGGGCTGTCAATGCTCTTTTCTCTGAGATCAGGAAACTGAATTTCTATGTTGCCTTCATTTGGCACATTAGATCTATCTTTCACCCCAATTCAGAGGCTGTTTTGTTTCACGCAGAGATGATAATCATTGGGAGGTGTGAGCCACTAATAGCTAAGCAGATCAGTTAAAGCTTTGACTTTGTCATTGGGATATATTGATATGCGCAGGGCAGTCATCTGTCGACTGCTACTGTATACTTTCTTATTGCTGCTTGTTCATGATTATTAAATGTAAACACTCTGCTCTAAAAAGTGAAATATTTGAAAGACGCTTGCTGTAGCGAGCCTTTCCCACTCTTTGCCCTGGGGGCGCTTTGCAACTCAACAACCCAATCACCCCTTCAGCCCTTCTTACTCGTCTCACAGCACCTCCCAAAAGTGAGGAATGCATCTTTTGTTGGTAGATTTCCTTCATGAGGCTTGGCTTGGCCTGCATTCCTTTTCAAAGGGCCATATAAGAGAGCAAAAAAGGCATCATAGAGTGGCAAGTAGGTGGAAGGCGAGGGGTCAGGGAGGTTGGCAGTAAAAGACACAGGGCACAGGGCCTGGCAGAGAGTTAGAAGTTAGGGAACCCAACAATGAGCGTGGGACAAGGAAAGATGTCTCAGGCATGCAGCTCTCTGAGTCTTCCCCACTGTGTCTGCAGAAAGAGACGTCCTATTCCTAGCTCTCTCCTGAAAGGATACATTTGCCTGGAGAGCCCAGAACTAATGTCACTTAGAGAGAGGGTAAACAGAGGGCAGCTGAGCAGGCACACCCCTTCATTTTAATATGCTCCAGGGTGGCTTCTGGGAGGAAAAAGGCATCATTATTCCAGCAAGATCATCTTCACCTAGGCCACCGTCACTAAGGTTTACAAAGCAGGCTGTGACACTTTCTGGGGCCAGGTGGCCAGGTCGATGTGGAAGAGCACAGATGCTAACCCTAAGCTGTGTGGGTCGCTGCACCAGAGGGGCTGCATAGGACATAGGGCTGTGCCCGTAAGGGCTGTGGTCGCGTTTGGGAGCGTTAGGGACGCGTGGAGGACGCAGGGCGCAGACCTCTGCCCGTTTCCCTCCAGGTTTAGGCCCTGGTGTTCAGCTGTGGAGCCAGCCACTCCAAAATTGAGGAAGTTGAAGGCAGAAAGCAGCCCTCTCACCCCCAGGGCGAAGAATGGGACAGGCTCGCTACATCAAGAGTCTTTCAAATCTTTCACTTTTTAGAGCAGAGTGTTTACATTTAAAAATCATGAACAAGCAGCAATAACAAAGCATACAGTAGCAGGGGACAGAAGACTGCCCTGCGCATATGAATACACCCCAATGATAAAGTCAAAGATTTAACTGACCTGTTTAGCTATTAGTGGCTCACACTTGGCAATGATTATCATCTCCCTGTGAAACAAAACATCCTCTGAATTGGGGTGAAAGATAGATCTAATGTGCCAAAGGAAGGCAACATGGAAATTCAGTTTCCTGCTCTTAGAGGAAGGAGGGTCGACAGCGCAATGGGTTAATGCACCTACTGCAGCCTCCTATGTGTAGCCTGCTGGCGACACAGTCAGTTGCTAGTGTGATGCTGATACAGGTTTGCTTGCTATGCAGGGGGCGGTGGTCACTTCACAGCACCTCGAGAAGGTGTCCTGTTTGAGTCCCAGTGCAATTAGTGTATCAATCATGACCCGTAGATTACACCTTTTCCCCTTGTTTTTTTTCCAGTCAGTTGGGGCCAGAAAGATAAGCTTTTGTATGGGTGTTACCAAAGCCAGAGTGCACAAAACAAAGGCACAACTGTTAGTGGGAATGCATACATTGAAGGGGCATTTGCTGTTGGCTGATCGCGCAGGGCAATGCATACCCATTTTCAATAAAAAAACATTTTAAAAAAATCCCGTGGAGATACTGGCCATTGGATTAGAACTCAGGTCGCCAGCATCCCAAGAGCAAGCACTTACCAGTTGAGCCACTGGAGGCTGTGCTTCTAAGAGTGGCTTTTGGGCGTATATATCTTTCTCCAGCATGCCCCTGTAAGCATTCCAGTTTGCATTGTGAAACATGTTCACTGAAGCCAAGGAGGATAGAACATCTGGCCCCCCGCTCCATGAAATACCAGCTAACTGCAGTGGCCTAGAGGTTAAGTGCTTGCGTTACAGTGCTGGGGGCCTGGGTTTGAGTCCTGCTTTCGACACATAAATGGTGCAATCTCCTTGTACAGTTGCGGTATCCGTGCTCCTTCTAATAGGTTCAGTGGTTATGTAATGAGTTCCCTGGTAAAGGGAGGGTGGAAAAAAGCAGAGAGGTGGGACTGTGGAGGGGAGGAAATACAGGAGGAGGCGGGGCAGGCTAAAGAGGGAGTTAGGGCTGGATGAATGGGTCTCTGTGGAGAGGAGGAGGTGCTGGTTGAGTGGGGATAGGTCGAGAGGGGCAGGGGGATGTAGGATAAAGTGGGGCAGGGAATAAGTCGGCTCTGGGGATGGTGCCATGGGGGAAGAAGGCCCTGAGTTGTTGTGGACGGTGGGTTGTGTAAAAGAGGGTCCTATTGTGGGGAGGAGGGAAAAAGGGTGCCCAGTGGAGGGTGAAATGGACATTTCTGTTTCATCCAGCCCTACCTCCCCCTTTAGCCTGCCCCACCTCCTCTCCTCCACAGTCCTGCCTCTCTGCTTTCTTCCTTCCACCTTCACTTTACCAGGGCACCTATGCCATGCCCCTCTAGACCTACCCCCACTCACCTAGCCCCTCCTCCTCTCCACAGATACCCATTCATCCGGTCCTACCTCCCCCTTTAGGCTGCCCCACCTCTGCCTCCTTTACCCTGCACTTCCTCACTTCCACATTCCTGCCTCTCTGTGACCCTCCCTTTACCAGGGAACTCTTTTGATAACCACTGAACCTTTTAGAAGGAGTGGGGGTAAGGCAACTATACAAGGCGATTACCCAACTATTCCAATTATGTGCTGAAAGCAGGACACGGACCCAGGCCCTCAGTGCTGTAACACAAGCACTTAACCTCTAGGCCACTGCAGTTAGCTGGTATTTGCTGGAGCGGGGGGCCAGATGTTCTATCCTCGTTGGCTTCAGTGAGCATGTTTCACAATGGGAATGGGTATGCCCACAGGGGCATGCAGAAGAAAGATGTATAAGCCCAAAAGCTACTTTTAGAAGCACAGCCACCAGTGGCTCGAGTGGTAAGTGTTTGGTCTTGGAATGCTGGAGACCTGAGTTCTAATCCAATGTCTGGATCTCCTGTTCATATATATATTTTTTTAAATGTTTTTTTATTGAAAATGGGTATGCATTGCCCTGTGCGATCAGCCAACAGCTAATTCCCCTTCATTACATCATTCCTACTAACACTTGTGCCTTTGTTTTCTGCACTCTGGCCTTGGTAACACACCCATACAAAAGCTTGTCTCTCTGGCCTCAACTGACTGGAAAAAACGAGGGGAAAAAGTGTAATCTACTGGTCGTGTTTTGGAAGATAATTGCACTGGGACTCAAACAGGACACCTTCTCGAGGTGCTGTGAGGTGACCACAAGCCCCTGCATAGCAAGCAAACCGGTATCAGCATCTCCCCAGCAACTGAATGTGTCTCCTGCAGGCTACACATAGGAGGCTGCAGTAGGTACATTAACCCATTGGGCTGTCAATGCTCTTTTCTCTGAGATCAGGAAACTGAATTTCTATGTTGCCTTCATTTGGCACATTAGATCTATCTTTCACCCCAATTCAGAGGCTGTTTTGTTTCACGCAGAGATGATAATCATTGGGAGGTGTGAGCCACTAATAGCTAAGCAGATCAGTTAAAGCTTTGACTTTGTCATTGGGATATATTGATATGCGCAGGGCAGTCATCTGTCGACTGCTACTGTATACTTTCTTATTGCTGCTTGTTCATGATTATTAAATGTAAACACTCTGCTCTAAAAAGTGAAATATTTGAAAGACGCTTGCTGTAGCGAGCCTTTCCCACTCTTTGCCCTGGGGGCGCTTTGCAACTCAACAACCCAATCACCCCTTCAGCCCTTCTTACTCGTCTCACAGCACCTCCCAAAAGTGAGGAATGCATCTTTTGTTGGTAGATTTCCTTCATGAGGCTTGGCTTGGCCTGCATTCCTTTTCAAAGGGCCATATATGAGAGCAAAAAAGGCATCATAGAGTGGCAAGTAGGTGGAAGGCGAGGGGTCAGGGAGGTTGGCAGTAAAAGACACAGGGCACAGGGCCTGGCAGAGAGTTAGAAGTTAGGGAACCCAACAATGAGCGTGGGACAAGGAAAGATGTCTCAGGCATGCAGCTCTCTGAGTCTTCCCCACTGTGCCTGCAGAAAGAGACGTCCTATTCCTAGCTCTCTCCTGAAAGGATACATTTGCCTGGAGAGCCCAGAACTAATGTCACTTAGAGAGAGGGTAAACAGAGGGCAGCTGAGCAGGCACACCCCTTCATTTTAATATGCTCCACGGTGGCTTCTGGGAGGAAAAAGGCATCATTATTCCAGCAAGATCATCTTCACCTAGGCCACCGTCACTAAGGTTTACAAAGCAGGCTGTGACACTTTCTGGGGCCAGGTGGCCAGGTCGATGTGGAAGAGCACAGATGCTAACCCTAAGCTGTGTGGGTGGCTGCACCAGAGGGGCTGCATAGGACATAGGGCTGTGCCCGTAAGGGCTGTGGTCGCGTTTGGGAGCGTTAGGGACGCGTGGAGGACGCAGGGCGCAGACCTCTGCCCGTTTCCCTCCAGGTTTAGGCCCTGGTGTTCAGCTGTGGAGCCAGCCACTCCAAAATTGAGGAAGTTGAAGGCAGAAAGCAGCCCTCTCACCCCCAGGGCGAAGAATGGGACAGGCTCGCTACATCAAGAGTCTTTCAAATCTTTCACTTTTTAGAGCAGAGTGTTTACATTTAAAAATCATGAACAAGCAGCAATAACAAAGCATACAGTAGCAGGGGAAAGAAGACTGCCCTGCGCATATGAATACACCCCAATGATAAAGTCAAAGATTTAACTGACCTGTTTAGCTATTAGTGGCTCACACTTGGCAATGATTATCATCTCCCTGTGAAACAAAACATCCTCTGAATTGGGGTGAAAGATAGATCTAATGTGCCAAAGGAAGGCAACATGGAAATTCAGTTTCCTGCTCTTAGAGGAAGGAGGGTTGACAGCGCAATGGGTTAATGCACCTACTGCAGCCTCCTATGTGTAGCCTGCTGGCGACACAGTCAGTTGCTAGTGTGATGCTGATACAGGTTTGCTTGCTATGCAGGGGGCGGTGGTCACTTCACAGCACCTCGAGAAGGTGTCCTGTTTGAGTCCCAGTGCAATTAGTGTATCAATCATGACCCGTAGATTACACCTTTTCCCCTTGTTTTTTTTCCAGTCAGTTGGGGCCAGAAAGATAAGCTTTTGTATGGGTGTTACCAAAGCCAGAGTGCACAAAACAAAGGCACCACTGTTAGTGGGAATGCATACATTGAAGGGGCATTTGCTGTTGGCTGATCGCGCAGGGCAATGCATACCCATTTTCAATAAAAAAACATTTTAAAAAAATCCCGTGGAGATACTGGCCATTGGATTAGAACTCAGGTCGCCAGCATCCCAAGAGCAAGCACTTACCAGTTGAGCCACTGGAGGCTGTGCTTCTAAGAGTGGCTTTTGGGCGTATATATCTTTCTCCAGCATGCCCCTGTGAGCATTCCAGTTTGCATTGTGAAACATGTTCACTGAAGCCAAGGAGGATAGAACATCTGGCCCCCCGCTCCATGAAATACCAGCTAACTGCAGTGGCCTAGAGGTTAAGTGCTTGCGTTACAGTGCTGGGGGCCTGGGTTTGAGTCCTGCTTTCGACACATAAATGGTGCAATCTCCTTGTACAGTTGCGGTATCCGTGCTCCTTCTAATAGGTTCAGTGGTTATGTAATGAGTTCCCTGGTAAAGGGAGGGTGGAAAAAAGCAGAGAGGTGGGACTGTGGAGGGGAGGAGGCGGGGCAGGCTAAAGAGGGAGTTAGGGCTGGATGAATGGGTCTCTGTGGAGAGGAGGAGGTGCTGGTTGAGTGGGGATAGGTCGAGAGGGGCAGGGGGATGTAGGATAAAGTGGGGCAGGGAATAAGTCGGCTCTGGGGATGGTGCCATGGGGGAAGAAGGCCCTGAGTTGTTGTGGACGGTGGGTTGTGTAAAAGAGGGTCCTATTGTGGGGAGGAGGGAAAAAGGGTGCCCAGTGGAGGGTGAAATGGACATTTCTGTTTCATCCAGCCCTACCTCCCCCTTTAGCCTGCCCCACCTCCTCTCCTCCACAGTCCTGCCTCTCTGCTTTCTTCCTTCCACCTTCACTTTACCAGGGCACCTATGCCATGCCCCTCTAGACCTACCCCCACTCACCTAGCCCCTCCTCCTCTCCACAGATACCCATTCATCCGGTCCTACCTCCCCCTTTAGGCTGCCCCACCTCTGCCTCCTTTACCCTGCACTTCCTCACTTCCACATTCCTGCCTCTCTGTGACCCTCCCTTTACCAGGGAACTCTTTTGATAACCACTGAACCTTTTAGAAGGAGTGGGGGTAAGGCAACTATACAAGGCGATTACCCAACTATTCCAATTATGTGCTGAAAGCAGGACACGGACCCAGGCCCTCAGTGCTGTAACACAAGCACTTAACCTCTAGGCCACTGCAGTTAGCTGGTATTTGCTGGAGCGGGGGGCCAGATGTTCTATCCTCGTTGGCTTCAGTGAGCATGTTTCACAATGGGAATGGGTATGCCCACAGGGGCATGCAGAAGAAAGATGTATAAGCCCAAAAGCTACTTTTAGAAGCACAGCCACCAGTGGCTCGAGTGGTAAGTGTTTGGGCTTGGAATGCTGGAGACCTGAGTTCTAATCCAATGTCTGGATCTCCTGTTCATATATATATTTTTTTAAATGTTTTTTTATTGAAAATGGGTATGCATTGCCCTGTGCGATCAGCCAACAGCTAATTCCCCTTCATTACATCATTCCTACTAACACTTGTGCCTTTGTTTTCTGCACTCTGGCCTTGGTAACACACCCATACAAAAGCTTGTCTCTCTGGCCTCAACTGACTGGAAAAAACGAGGGGAAAAAGTGTAATCTACTGGTCGTGTTTTGGAAGATAATTGCACTGGGACTCAAACAGGACACCTTCTCGAGGTGCTGTGAGGTGACCACAAGCCCCTGCATAGCAAGCAAACCGGTATCAGCATCTCCCCAGCAACTGAATGTGTCTCCTGCAGGCTACACATAGGAGGCTGCAGTAGGTACATTAACCCATTGGGCTGTCAATGCTCTTTTCTCTGAGATCAGGAAACTGAATTTCTATGTTGCCTTCATTTGGCACATTAGATCTATCTTTCACCCCAATTCAGAGGCTGTTTTGTTTCACGCAGAGATGATAATCATTGGGAGGTGTGAGCCACTAATAGCTAAGCAGATCAGTTAAAGCTTTGACTTTGTCATTGGGATATATTGATATGCGCAGGGCAGTCATCTGTCGACTGCTACTGTATACTTTCTTATTGCTGCTTGTTCATGATTATTAAATGTAAACACTCTGCTCTAAAAAGTGAAATATTTGAAAGACGCTTGCTGTAGCGAGCCTTTCCCACTCTTTGCCCTGGGGGCGCTTTGCAACTCAACAACCCAATCACCCCTTCAGCCCTTCTTACTCGTCTCACAGCACCTCCCAAAAGTGAGGAATGCATCTTTTGTTGGTAGATTTCCTTCATGAGGCTTGGCTTGGCCTGCATTCCTTTTCAAAGGGCCATATATGAGAGCAAAAAAGGCATCATAGAGTGGCAAGTAGGTGGAAGGCGAGGGGTCAGGGAGGTTGGCAGTAAAAGACACAGGGCACAGGGCCTGGCAGAGAGTTAGAAGTTAGGGAACCCAACAATGAGCGTGGGACAAGGAAAGATGTCTCAGGCATGCAGCTCTCTGAGTCTTCCCCACTGTGCCTGCAGAAAGAGACGTCCTATTCCTAGCTCTCTCCTGAAAGGATACATTTGCCTGGAGAGCCCAGAACTAATGTCACTTAGAGAGAGGGTAAACAGAGGGCAGCTGAGCAGGCACACCCCTTCATTTTAATATGCTCCACGGTGGCTTCTGGGAGGAAAAAGGCATCATTATTCCAGCAAGATCATCTTCACCTAGGCCACCGTCACTAAGGTTTACAAAGCAGGCTGTGACACTTTCTGGGGCCAGGTGGCCAGGTCGATGTGGAAGAGCACAGATGCTAACCCTAAGCTGTGTGGGTGGCTGCACCAGAGGGGCTGCATAGGACATAGGGCTGTGCCCGTAAGGGCTGTGGTCGCGTTTGGGAGCGTTAGGGACGCGTGGAGGACGCAGGGCGCAGACCTCTGCCCGTTTCCCTCCAGGTTTAGGCCCTGGTGTTCAGCTGTGGAGCCAGCCACTCCAAAATTGAGGAAGTTGAAGGCAGAAAGCAGCCCTCTCACCCCCAGGGCGAAGAATGGGACAGGCTCGCTACATCAAGAGTCTTTCAAATCTTTCACTTTTTAGAGCAGAGTGTTTACATTTAAAAATCATGAACAAGCAGCAATAACAAAGCATACAGTAGCAGGGGAAAGAAGACTGCCCTGCGCATATGAATACACCCCAATGATAAAGTCAAAGATTTAACTGACCTGTTTAGCTATTAGTGGCTCACACTTGGCAATGATTATCATCTCCCTGTGAAACAAAACATCCTCTGAATTGGGGTGAAAGATAGATCTAATGTGCCAAAGGAAGGCAACATGGAAATTCAGTTTCCTGCTCTTAGAGGAAGGAGGGTTGACAGCGCAATGGGTTAATGCACCTACTGCAGCCTCCTATGTGTAGCCTGCTGGCGACACAGTCAGTTGCTAGTGTGATGCTGATACAGGTTTGCTTGCTATGCAGGGGGCGGTGGTCACTTCACAGCACCTCGAGAAGGTGTCCTGTTTGAGTCCCAGTGCAATTAGTGTATCAATCATGACCCGTAGATTACACCTTTTCCCCTTGTTTTTTTTCCAGTCAGTTGGGGCCAGAAAGATAAGCTTTTGTATGGGTGTTACCAAAGCCAGAGTGCACAAAACAAAGGCACCACTGTTAGTGGGAATGCATACATTGAAGGGGCATTTGCTGTTGGCTGATCGCGCAGGGCAATGCATACCCATTTTCAATAAAAAAACATTTTAAAAAAATCCCGTGGAGATACTGGCCATTGGATTAGAACTCAGGTCGCCAGCATCCCAAGAGCAAGCACTTACCAGTTGAGCCACTGGAGGCTGTGCTTCTAAGAGTGGCTTTTGGGCGTATATATCTTTCTCCAGCATGCCCCTGTGAGCATTCCAGTTTGCATTGTGAAACATGTTCACTGAAGCCAAGGAGGATAGAACATCTGGCCCCCTGCTCCATGAAATACCAGCTAACTGCAGTGGCCTAGAGGTTAAGTGCTTGCGTTACAGTGCTGGGGGCCTGGGTTTGAGTCCTGCTTTCGACACATAAATGGTGCAATCTCCTTGTACAGTTGCGGTATCCGTGCTCCTTCTAATAGGTTCAGTGGTTATGTAATGAGTTCCCTGGTAAAGGGAGGGTGGAAAAAAGCAGAGAGGTGGGACTGTGGAGGGGAGGAAATACAGGAGGAGGCGGGGCAGGCTAAAGAGGGAGTTAGGGCTGGATGAATGGGTCTCTGTGGAGAGGAGGAGGTGCTGGTTGAGTGGGGATAGGTCGAGAGGGGCAGGGGGATGTAGGATAAAGTGGGGCAGGGAATAAGTCGGCTCTGGGGATGGTGCCATGGGGGAAGAAGGCCCTGAGTTGTTGTGGACGGTGGGTTGTGTAAAAGAGGGTCCTATTGTGGGGAGGAGGGAAAAAGGGTGCCCAGTGGAGGGTGAAATGGACATTTTTGTTTCATCCAGCCCTACCTCCCCCTTTAGCCTGCCCCACCTCCTCTCCTCCACAGTCCTGCCTCTCTGCTTTCTTCCTTCCACCTTCACTTTACCAGGGCACCTATGCCATGCCCCTCTAGACCTACCCCCACTCACCTAGCCCCTCCTCCTCTCCACAGATACCCATTCATCCGGTCCTACCTCCCCCTTTAGGCTGCCCCACCTCTGCCTCCTTTACCCTGCACTTCCTCACTTCCACATTCCTGCCTCTCTGTGACCCTCCCTTTACCAGGGAACTCTTATGATAACCACTGAACCTTTTAGAAGGAGTGGGGGTAAGGCAACTATACAAGGCGATTGCCTAACTATTCCAATTATGTGCTGAAAGCAGGACACGGACCCAGGCCCTCAGTGCTGTAACACAAGCACTTAACCTCTAGGCCACTGCAGTTAGCTGGTATTTGCTGGAGCGGGGGGCCAGATGTTCTATCCTCGTTGGCTTCAGTGAGCATGTTTCACAATGGGAATGGGTATGCCCACAGGGGCATGCAGAAGAAAGATGTATAAGCCCAAAAGCTACTTTTAGAAGCACAGCCACCAGTGGCTCGAGTGGTAAGTGTTTGGCCTTGGAATGCTGGAGACCTGAGTTCTAATCCAATGTCTGGATCTCCTGTTCATATATATATTTTTTTAAATGTTTTTTTATTGAAAATGGGTATGCATTGCCCTGTGCGATCAGCCAACAGCTAATTCCCCTTCATTACATCATTCCTACTAACACTTGTGCCTTTGTTTTCTGCACTCTGGCCTTGGTAACACACCCATACAAAAGCTTGTCTCTCTGGCCTCAACTGACTGGAAAAAACGAGGGGAAAAAGTGTAATCTACTGGTCGTGTTTTGGAAGATAATTGCACTGGGACTCAAACAGGACACCTTCTCGAGGTGCTGTGAGGTGACCACAAGCCCCTGCATAGCAAGCAAACCGGTATCAGCATCTCCCCAGCAACTGAATGTGTCTCCTGCAGGCTACACATAGGAGGCTGCAGTAGGTACATTAACCCATTGGGCTGTCAATGCTCTTTTCTCTGAGATCAGGAAACTGAATTTCTATGTTGCCTTCATTTGGCACATTAGATCTATCTTTCACCCCAATTCAGAGGCTGTTTTGTTTCACGCAGAGATGATAATCATTGGGAGGTGTGAGCCACTAATAGCTAAGCAGATCAGTTAAAGCTTTGACTTTGTCATTGGGATATATTGATATGCGCAGGGCAGTCATCTGTCGACTGCTACTGTATACTTTCTTATTGCTGCTTGTTCATGATTATTAAATGTAAACACTCTGCTCTAAAAAGTGAAATATTTGAAAGACGCTTGCTGTAGCGAGCCTTTCCCACTCTTTGCCCTGGGGGCGCTTTGCAACTCAACAACCCAATCACCCCTTCAGCCCTTCTTACTCGTCTCACAGCACCTCCCAAAAGTGAGGAATGCATCTTTTGTTGGTAGATTTCCTTCATGAGGCTTGGCTTGGCCTGCATTCCTTTTCAAAGGGCCATATAAGAGAGCAAAAAAGGCATCATAGAGTGGCAAGTAGGTGGAAGGCGAGGGGTCAGGGAGGTTGGCAGTAAAAGACACAGGGCACAGGGCCTGGCAGAGAGTTAGAAGTTAGGGAACCCAACAATGAGCGTGGGACAAGGAAAGATGTCTCAGGCATGCAGCTCTCTGAGTCTTCCCCACTGTGTCTGCAGAAAGAGACGTCCTATTCCTAGCTCTCTCCTGAAAGGATACATTTGCCTGGAGAGCCCAGAACTAATGTCACTTAGAGAGAGGGTAAACAGAGGGCAGCTGAGCAGGCACACCCCTTCATTTTAATATGCTCCAGGGTGGCTTCTGGGAGGAAAAAGGCATCATTATTCCAGCAAGATCATCTTCACCTAGGCCACCGTCACTAAGGTTTACAAAGCAGGCTGTGACACTTTCTGGGGCCAGGTGGCCAGGTCGATGTGGAAGAGCACAGATGCTAACCCTAAGCTGTGTGGGTCGCTGCACCAGAGGGGCTGCATAGGACATAGGGCTGTGCCCGTAAGGGCTGTGGTCGCGTTTGGGAGCGTTAGGGACGCGTGGAGGACGCAGGGCGCAGACCTCTGCCCGTTTCCCTCCAGGTTTAGGCCCTGGTGTTCAGCTGTGGAGCCAGCCACTCCAAAATTGAGGAAGTTGAAGGCAGAAAGCAGCCCTCTCACCCCCAGGGCGAAGAATGGGACAGGCTCGCTACATCAAGAGTCTTTCAAATCTTTCACTTTTTAGAGCAGAGTGTTTACATTTAAAAATCATGAACAAGCAGCAATAACAAAGCATACAGTAGCAGGGGACAGAAGACTGCCCTGCGCATATGAATACACCCCAATGATAAAGTCAAAGATTTAACTGACCTGTTTAGCTATTAGTGGCTCACACTTGGCAATGATTATCATCTCCCTGTGAAACAAAACATCCTCTGAATTGGGGTGAAAGATAGATCTAATGTGCCAAAGGAAGGCAACATGGAAATTCAGTTTCCTGCTCTTAGAGGAAGGAGGGTCGACAGCGCAATGGGTTAATGCACCTACTGCAGCCTCCTATGTGTAGCCTGCTGGCGACACAGTCAGTTGCTAGTGTGATGCTGATACAGGTTTGCTTGCTATGCAGGGGGCGGTGGTCACTTCACAGCACCTCGAGAAGGTGTCCTGTTTGAGTCCCAGTGCAATTAGTGTATCAATCATGACCCGTAGATTACACCTTTTCCCCTTGTTTTTTTTCCAGTCAGTTGGGGCCAGAAAGATAAGCTTTTGTATGGGTGTTACCAAAGCCAGAGTGCACAAAACAAAGGCACAACTGTTAGTGGGAATGCATACATTGAAGGGGCATTTGCTGTTGGCTGATCGCGCAGGGCAATGCATACCCATTTTCAATAAAAAAACATTTTAAAAAAATCCCGTGGAGATACTGGCCATTGGATTAGAACTCAGGTCGCCAGCATCCCAAGAGCAAGCACTTACCAGTTGAGCCACTGGAGGCTGTGCTTCTAAGAGTGGCTTTTGGGCGTATATATCTTTCTCCAGCATGCCCCTGTAAGCATTCCAGTTTGCATTGTGAAACATGTTCACTGAAGCCAAGGAGGATAGAACATCTGGCCCCCCGCTCCATGAAATACCAGCTAACTGCAGTGGCCTAGAGGTTAAGTGCTTGCGTTACAGTGCTGGGGGCCTGGGTTTGAGTCCTGCTTTCGACACATAAATGGTGCAATCTCCTTGTACAGTTGCGGTATCCGTGCTCCTTCTAATAGGTTCAGTGGTTATGTAATGAGTTCCCTGGTAAAGGGAGGGTGGAAAAAAGCAGAGAGGTGGGACTGTGGAGGGGAGGAAATACAGGAGGAGGCGGGGCAGGCTAAAGAGGGAGTTAGGGCTGGATGAATGGGTCTCTGTGGAGAGGAGGAGGTGCTGGTTGAGTGGGGATAGGTCGAGAGGGGCAGGGGGATGTAGGATAAAGTGGGGCAGGGAATAAGTCGGCTCTGGGGATGGTGCCATGGGGGAAGAAGGCCCTGAGTTGTTGTGGACGGTGGGTTGTGTAAAAGAGGGTCCTATTGTGGGGAGGAGGGAAAAAGGGTGCCCAGTGGAGGGTGAAATGGACATTTCTGTTTCATCCAGCCCTACCTCCCCCTTTAGCCTGCCCCACCTCCTCTCCTCCACAGTCCTGCCTCTCTGCTTTCTTCCTTCCACCTTCACTTTACCAGGGCACCTATGCCATGCCCCTCTAGACCTACCCCCACTCACCTAGCCCCTCCTCCTCTCCACAGATACCCATTCATCCGGTCCTACCTCCCCCTTTAGGCTGCCCCACCTCTGCCTCCTTTACCCTGCACTTCCTCACTTCCACATTCCTGCCTCTCTGTGACCCTCCCTTTACCAGGGAACTCTTTTGATAACCACTGAACCTTTTAGAAGGAGTGGGGGTAAGGCAACTATACAAGGCGATTACCCAACTATTCCAATTATGTGCTGAAAGCAGGACACGGACCCAGGCCCTCAGTGCTGTAACACAAGCACTTAACCTCTAGGCCACTGCAGTTAGCTGGTATTTGCTGGAGCGGGGGGCCAGATGTTCTATCCTCGTTGGCTTCAGTGAGCATGTTTCACAATGGGAATGGGTATGCCCACAGGGGCATGCAGAAGAAAGATGTATAAGCCCAAAAGCTACTTTTAGAAGCACAGCCACCAGTGGCTCGAGTGGTAAGTGTTTGGTCTTGGAATGCTGGAGACCTGAGTTCTAATCCAATGTCTGGATCTCCTGTTCATATATATATTTTTTTAAATGTTTTTTTATTGAAAATGGGTATGCATTGCCCTGTGCGATCAGCCAACAGCTAATTCCCCTTCATTACATCATTCCTACTAACACTTGTGCCTTTGTTTTCTGCACTCTGGCCTTGGTAACACACCCATACAAAAGCTTGTCTCTCTGGCCTCAACTGACTGGAAAAAACGAGGGGAAAAAGTGTAATCTACTGGTCGTGTTTTGGAAGATAATTGCACTGGGACTCAAACAGGACACCTTCTCGAGGTGCTGTGAGGTGACCACAAGCCCCTGCATAGCAAGCAAACCGGTATCAGCATCTCCCCAGCAACTGAATGTGTCTCCTGCAGGCTACACATAGGAGGCTGCAGTAGGTACATTAACCCATTGGGCTGTCAATGCTCTTTTCTCTGAGATCAGGAAACTGAATTTCTATGTTGCCTTCATTTGGCACATTAGATCTATCTTTCACCCCAATTCAGAGGCTGTTTTGTTTCACGCAGAGATGATAATCATTGGGAGGTGTGAGCCACTAATAGCTAAGCAGATCAGTTAAAGCTTTGACTTTGTCATTGGGATATATTGATATGCGCAGGGCAGTCATCTGTCGACTGCTACTGTATACTTTCTTATTGCTGCTTGTTCATGATTATTAAATGTAAACACTCTGCTCTAAAAAGTGAAATATTTGAAAGACGCTTGCTGTAGCGAGCCTTTCCCACTCTTTGCCCTGGGGGCGCTTTGCAACTCAACAACCCAATCACCCCTTCAGCCCTTCTTACTCGTCTCACAGCACCTCCCAAAAGTGAGGAATGCATCTTTTGTTGGTAGATTTCCTTCATGAGGCTTGGCTTGGCCTGCATTCCTTTTCAAAGGGCCATATATGAGAGCAAAAAAGGCATCATAGAGTGGCAAGTAGGTGGAAGGCGAGGGGTCAGGGAGGTTGGCAGTAAAAGACACAGGGCACAGGGCCTGGCAGAGAGTTAGAAGTTAGGGAACCCAACAATGAGCGTGGGACAAGGAAAGATGTCTCAGGCATGCAGCTCTCTGAGTCTTCCCCACTGTGCCTGCAGAAAGAGACGTCCTATTCCTAGCTCTCTCCTGAAAGGATACATTTGCCTGGAGAGCCCAGAACTAATGTCACTTAGAGAGAGGGTAAACAGAGGGCAGCTGAGCAGGCACACCCCTTCATTTTAATATGCTCCACGGTGGCTTCTGGGAGGAAAAAGGCATCATTATTCCAGCAAGATCATCTTCACCTAGGCCACCGTCACTAAGGTTTACAAAGCAGGCTGTGACACTTTCTGGGGCCAGGTGGCCAGGTCGATGTGGAAGAGCACAGATGCTAACCCTAAGCTGTGTGGGTGGCTGCACCAGAGGGGCTGCATAGGACATAGGGCTGTGCCCGTAAGGGCTGTGGTCGCGTTTGGGAGCGTTAGGGACGCGTGGAGGACGCAGGGCGCAGACCTCTGCCCGTTTCCCTCCAGGTTTAGGCCCTGGTGTTCAGCTGTGGAGCCAGCCACTCCAAAATTGAGGAAGTTGAAGGCAGAAAGCAGCCCTCTCACCCCCAGGGCGAAGAATGGGACAGGCTCGCTACATCAAGAGTCTTTCAAATCTTTCACTTTTTAGAGCAGAGTGTTTACATTTAAAAATCATGAACAAGCAGCAATAACAAAGCATACAGTAGCAGGGGAAAGAAGACTGCCCTGCGCATATGAATACACCCCAATGATAAAGTCAAAGATTTAACTGACCTGTTTAGCTATTAGTGGCTCACACTTGGCAATGATTATCATCTCCCTGTGAAACAAAACATCCTCTGAATTGGGGTGAAAGATAGATCTAATGTGCCAAAGGAAGGCAACATGGAAATTCAGTTTCCTGCTCTTAGAGGAAGGAGGGTTGACAGCGCAATGGGTTAATGCACCTACTGCAGCCTCCTATGTGTAGCCTGCTGGCGACACAGTCAGTTGCTAGTGTGATGCTGATACAGGTTTGCTTGCTATGCAGGGGGCGGTGGTCACTTCACAGCACCTCGAGAAGGTGTCCTGTTTGAGTCCCAGTGCAATTAGTGTATCAATCATGACCCGTAGATTACACCTTTTCCCCTTGTTTTTTTTCCAGTCAGTTGGGGCCAGAAAGATAAGCTTTTGTATGGGTGTTACCAAAGCCAGAGTGCACAAAACAAAGGCACCACTGTTAGTGGGAATGCATACATTGAAGGGGCATTTGCTGTTGGCTGATCGCGCAGGGCAATGCATACCCATTTTCAATAAAAAAACATTTTAAAAAAATCCCGTGGAGATACTGGCCATTGGATTAGAACTCAGGTCGCCAGCATCCCAAGAGCAAGCACTTACCAGTTGAGCCACTGGAGGCTGTGCTTCTAAGAGTGGCTTTTGGGCGTATATATCTTTCTCCAGCATGCCCCTGTGAGCATTCCAGTTTGCATTGTGAAACATGTTCACTGAAGCCAAGGAGGATAGAACATCTGGCCCCCCGCTCCATGAAATACCAGCTAACTGCAGTGGCCTAGAGGTTAAGTGCTTGCGTTACAGTGCTGGGGGCCTGGGTTTGAGTCCTGCTTTCGACACATAAATGGTGCAATCTCCTTGTACAGTTGCGGTATCCGTGCTCCTTCTAATAGGTTCAGTGGTTATGTAATGAGTTCCCTGGTAAAGGGAGGGTGGAAAAAAGCAGAGAGGTGGGACTGTGGAGGGGAGGAGGCGGGGCAGGCTAAAGAGGGAGTTAGGGCTGGATGAATGGGTCTCTGTGGAGAGGAGGAGGTGCTGGTTGAGTGGGGATAGGTCGAGAGGGGCAGGGGGATGTAGGATAAAGTGGGGCAGGGAATAAGTCGGCTCTGGGGATGGTGCCATGGGGGAAGAAGGCCCTGAGTTGTTGTGGACGGTGGGTTGTGTAAAAGAGGGTCCTATTGTGGGGAGGAGGGAAAAAGGGTGCCCAGTGGAGGGTGAAATGGACATTTCTGTTTCATCCAGCCCTACCTCCCCCTTTAGCCTGCCCCACCTCCTCTCCTCCACAGTCCTGCCTCTCTGCTTTCTTCCTTCCACCTTCACTTTACCAGGGCACCTATGCCATGCCCCTCTAGACCTACCCCCACTCACCTAGCCCCTCCTCCTCTCCACAGATACCCATTCATCCGGTCCTACCTCCCCCTTTAGGCTGCCCCACCTCTGCCTCCTTTACCCTGCACTTCCTCACTTCCACATTCCTGCCTCTCTGTGACCCTCCCTTTACCAGGGAACTCTTTTGATAACCACTGAACCTTTTAGAAGGAGTGGGGGTAAGGCAACTATACAAGGCGATTACCCAACTATTCCAATTATGTGCTGAAAGCAGGACACGGACCCAGGCCCTCAGTGCTGTAACACAAGCACTTAACCTCTAGGCCACTGCAGTTAGCTGGTATTTGCTGGAGCGGGGGGCCAGATGTTCTATCCTCGTTGGCTTCAGTGAGCATGTTTCACAATGGGAATGGGTATGCCCACAGGGGCATGCAGAAGAAAGATGTATAAGCCCAAAAGCTACTTTTAGAAGCACAGCCACCAGTGGCTCGAGTGGTAAGTGTTTGGGCTTGGAATGCTGGAGACCTGAGTTCTAATCCAATGTCTGGATCTCCTGTTCATATATATATTTTTTTAAATGTTTTTTTATTGAAAATGGGTATGCATTGCCCTGTGCGATCAGCCAACAGCTAATTCCCCTTCATTACATCATTCCTACTAACACTTGTGCCTTTGTTTTCTGCACTCTGGCCTTGGTAACACACCCATACAAAAGCTTGTCTCTCTGGCCTCAACTGACTGGAAAAAACGAGGGGAAAAAGTGTAATCTACTGGTCGTGTTTTGGAAGATAATTGCACTGGGACTCAAACAGGACACCTTCTCGAGGTGCTGTGAGGTGACCACAAGCCCCTGCATAGCAAGCAAACCGGTATCAGCATCTCCCCAGCAACTGAATGTGTCTCCTGCAGGCTACACATAGGAGGCTGCAGTAGGTACATTAACCCATTGGGCTGTCAATGCTCTTTTCTCTGAGATCAGGAAACTGAATTTCTATGTTGCCTTCATTTGGCACATTAGATCTATCTTTCACCCCAATTCAGAGGCTGTTTTGTTTCACGCAGAGATGATAATCATTGGGAGGTGTGAGCCACTAATAGCTAAGCAGATCAGTTAAAGCTTTGACTTTGTCATTGGGATATATTGATATGCGCAGGGCAGTCATCTGTCGACTGCTACTGTATACTTTCTTATTGCTGCTTGTTCATGATTATTAAATGTAAACACTCTGCTCTAAAAAGTGAAATATTTGAAAGACGCTTGCTGTAGCGAGCCTTTCCCACTCTTTGCCCTGGGGGCGCTTTGCAACTCAACAACCCAATCACCCCTTCAGCCCTTCTTACTCGTCTCACAGCACCTCCCAAAAGTGAGGAATGCATCTTTTGTTGGTAGATTTCCTTCATGAGGCTTGGCTTGGCCTGCATTCCTTTTCAAAGGGCCATATATGAGAGCAAAAAAGGCATCATAGAGTGGCAAGTAGGTGGAAGGCGAGGGGTCAGGGAGGTTGGCAGTAAAAGACACAGGGCACAGGGCCTGGCAGAGAGTTAGAAGTTAGGGAACCCAACAATGAGCGTGGGACAAGGAAAGATGTCTCAGGCATGCAGCTCTCTGAGTCTTCCCCACTGTGCCTGCAGAAAGAGACGTCCTATTCCTAGCTCTCTCCTGAAAGGATACATTTGCCTGGAGAGCCCAGAACTAATGTCACTTAGAGAGAGGGTAAACAGAGGGCAGCTGAGCAGGCACACCCCTTCATTTTAATATGCTCCACGGTGGCTTCTGGGAGGAAAAAGGCATCATTATTCCAGCAAGATCATCTTCACCTAGGCCACCGTCACTAAGGTTTACAAAGCAGGCTGTGACACTTTCTGGGGCCAGGTGGCCAGGTCGATGTGGAAGAGCACAGATGCTAACCCTAAGCTGTGTGGGTGGCTGCACCAGAGGGGCTGCATAGGACATAGGGCTGTGCCCGTAAGGGCTGTGGTCGCGTTTGGGAGCGTTAGGGACGCGTGGAGGACGCAGGGCGCAGACCTCTGCCCGTTTCCCTCCAGGTTTAGGCCCTGGTGTTCAGCTGTGGAGCCAGCCACTCCAAAATTGAGGAAGTTGAAGGCAGAAAGCAGCCCTCTCACCCCCAGGGCGAAGAATGGGACAGGCTCGCTACATCAAGAGTCTTTCAAATCTTTCACTTTTTAGAGCAGAGTGTTTACATTTAAAAATCATGAACAAGCAGCAATAACAAAGCATACAGTAGCAGGGGAAAGAAGACTGCCCTGCGCATATGAATACACCCCAATGATAAAGTCAAAGATTTAACTGACCTGTTTAGCTATTAGTGGCTCACACTTGGCAATGATTATCATCTCCCTGTGAAACAAAACATCCTCTGAATTGGGGTGAAAGATAGATCTAATGTGCCAAAGGAAGGCAACATGGAAATTCAGTTTCCTGCTCTTAGAGGAAGGAGGGTTGACAGCGCAATGGGTTAATGCACCTACTGCAGCCTCCTATGTGTAGCCTGCTGGCGACACAGTCAGTTGCTAGTGTGATGCTGATACAGGTTTGCTTGCTATGCAGGGGGCGGTGGTCACTTCACAGCACCTCGAGAAGGTGTCCTGTTTGAGTCCCAGTGCAATTAGTGTATCAATCATGACCCGTAGATTACACCTTTTCCCCTTGTTTTTTTTCCAGTCAGTTGGGGCCAGAAAGATAAGCTTTTGTATGGGTGTTACCAAAGCCAGAGTGCACAAAACAAAGGCACCACTGTTAGTGGGAATGCATACATTGAAGGGGCATTTGCTGTTGGCTGATCGCGCAGGGCAATGCATACCCATTTTCAATAAAAAAACATTTTAAAAAAATCCCGTGGAGATACTGGCCATTGGATTAGAACTCAGGTCGCCAGCATCCCAAGAGCAAGCACTTACCAGTTGAGCCACTGGAGGCTGTGCTTCTAAGAGTGGCTTTTGGGCGTATATATCTTTCTCCAGCATGCCCCTGTGAGCATTCCAGTTTGCATTGTGAAACATGTTCACTGAAGCCAAGGAGGATAGAACATCTGGCCCCCTGCTCCATGAAATACCAGCTAACTGCAGTGGCCTAGAGGTTAAGTGCTTGCGTTACAGTGCTGGGGGCCTGGGTTTGAGTCCTGCTTTCGACACATAAATGGTGCAATCTCCTTGTACAGTTGCGGTATCCGTGCTCCTTCTAATAGGTTCAGTGGTTATGTAATGAGTTCCCTGGTAAAGGGAGGGTGGAAAAAAGCAGAGAGGTGGGACTGTGGAGGGGAGGAAATACAGGAGGAGGCGGGGCAGGCTAAAGAGGGAGTTAGGGCTGGATGAATGGGTCTCTGTGGAGAGGAGGAGGTGCTGGTTGAGTGGGGATAGGTCGAGAGGGGCAGGGGGATGTAGGATAAAGTGGGGCAGGGAATAAGTCGGCTCTGGGGATGGTGCCATGGGGGAAGAAGGCCCTGAGTTGTTGTGGACGGTGGGTTGTGTAAAAGAGGGTCCTATTGTGGGGAGGAGGGAAAAAGGGTGCCCAGTGGAGGGTGAAATGGACATTTTTGTTTCATCCAGCCCTACCTCCCCCTTTAGCCTGCCCCACCTCCTCTCCTCCACAGTCCTGCCTCTCTGCTTTCTTCCTTCCACCTTCACTTTACCAGGGCACCTATGCCATGCCCCTCTAGACCTACCCCCACTCACCTAGCCCCTCCTCCTCTCCACAGATACCCATTCATCCGGTCCTACCTCCCCCTTTAGGCTGCCCCACCTCTGCCTCCTTTACCCTGCACTTCCTCACTTCCACATTCCTGCCTCTCTGTGACCCTCCCTTTACCAGGGAACTCTTATGATAACCACTGAACCTTTTAGAAGGAGTGGGGGTAAGGCAACTATACAAGGCGATTGCCTAACTATTCCAATTATGTGCTGAAAGCAGGACACGGACCCAGGCCCTCAGTGCTGTAACACAAGCACTTAACCTCTAGGCCACTGCAGTTAGCTGGTATTTGCTGGAGCGGGGGGCCAGATGTTCTATCCTCGTTGGCTTCAGTGAGCATGTTTCACAATGGGAATGGGTATGCCCACAGGGGCATGCAGAAGAAAGATGTATAAGCCCAAAAGCTACTTTTAGAAGCACAGCCACCAGTGGCTCGAGTGGTAAGTGTTTGGCCTTGGAATGCTGGAGACCTGAGTTCTAATCCAATGTCTGGATCTCCTGTTCATATATATATTTTTTTAAATGTTTTTTTATTGAAAATGGGTATGCATTGCCCTGTGCGATCAGCCAACAGCTAATTCCCCTTCATTACATCATTCCTACTAACACTTGTGCCTTTGTTTTCTGCACTCTGGCCTTGGTAACACACCCATACAAAAGCTTGTCTCTCTGGCCTCAACTGACTGGAAAAAACGAGGGGAAAAAGTGTAATCTACTGGTCGTGTTTTGGAAGATAATTGCACTGGGACTCAAACAGGACACCTTCTCGAGGTGCTGTGAGGTGACCACAAGCCCCTGCATAGCAAGCAAACCGGTATCAGCATCTCCCCAGCAACTGAATGTGTCTCCTGCAGGCTACACATAGGAGGCTGCAGTAGGTACATTAACCCATTGGGCTGTCAATGCTCTTTTCTCTGAGATCAGGAAACTGAATTTCTATGTTGCCTTCATTTGGCACATTAGATCTATCTTTCACCCCAATTCAGAGGCTGTTTTGTTTCACGCAGAGATGATAATCATTGGGAGGTGTGAGCCACTAATAGCTAAGCAGATCAGTTAAAGCTTTGACTTTGTCATTGGGATATATTGATATGCGCAGGGCAGTCATCTGTCGACTGCTACTGTATACTTTCTTATTGCTGCTTGTTCATGATTATTAAATGTAAACACTCTGCTCTAAAAAGTGAAATATTTGAAAGATGCTTGCTGTAGCGAGCCTTTCCCACTCTTTGCCCTGGGGGCGCTTTGCAACTCAACAACCCAATCACCCCTTCAGCCCTTCTTACTCGTCTCACAGCACCTCCCAAAAGTGAGGAATGCATCTTTTGTTGGTAGATTTCCTTCTTGAGGCTTGGCTTGGCCTGCATTCCTTTTCAAAGGGCCATATAAGAGAGCAAAAAAGGCATCATAGAGTGGCAAGTAGGTGGAAGGCGAGGGGTCAGGGAGGTTGGCAGTAAAAGACACAGGGCACAGGGCCTGGCAGAGAGTTAGAAGTTAGGGAACCCAACAATGAGCGTGGGACAAGGAAAGATGTCTCAGGCATGCAGCTCTCTGAGTCTTCCCCACTGTGCCTGCAGAAAGAGACGTCCTATTCCTAGCTCTCTCCTGAAAGGATACATTTGCCTGGAGAGCCCAGAACTAATGTCACTTAGAGAGAGGGTAAACAGAGGGCAGCTGAGCAGGCACACCCCTTCATTTTAATATGCTCCACGGTGGCTTCTGGGAGGAAAAAGGCATCATTATTCCAGCAAGATCATCTTCACCTAGGCCACCGTCACTAAGGTTTACAAAGCAGGCTGTGACACTTTCTGGGGCCAGGTGGCCAGGTCGATGTGGAAGAGCACAGATGCTAACCCTAAGCTGTGTGGGTGGCTGCACCAGAGGGGCTGCATAGGACATAGGGCTGTGCCCGTAAGGGCTGTGGTCGCGTTTGGGAGCGTTAGGGACGCGTGGAGGACGCAGGGCGCAGACCTCTGCCCGTTTCCCTCCAGGTTTAGGCCCTGGTGTTCAGCTGTGGAGCCAGCCACTCCAAAATTGAGGAAGTTGAAGGCAGAAAGCAGCCCTCTCACCCCCAGGGCGAAGAATGGGACAGGCTCGCTACATCAAGAGTCTTTCAAATCTTTCACTTTTTAGAGCAGAGTGTTTACATTTAAAAATCATGAACAAGCAGCAATAACAAAGCATACAGTAGCAGGGGACAGAAGACTGCCCTGCGCATATGAATACACCCCAATGATAAAGTCAAAGATTTAACTGACCTGTTTAGCTATTAGTGGCTCACACTTGGCAATGATTATCATCTCCCTGTGAAACAAAACATCCTCTGAATTGGGGTGAAAGATAGATCTAATGTGCCAAAGGAAGGCAACATGGAAATTCAGTTCCCTGCTCTTAGAGGAAGGAGGGTCGACAGCGCAATGGGTTAATGCACCTACTGCAGCCTCCTATGTGTAGCCTGCTGGCGACACAGTCAGTTGCTAGTGTGATGCTGATACAGGTTTGCTTGCTATGCAGGGGGCGGTGGTCACTTCACAGCACCTCGAGAAGGTGTCCTGTTTGAGTCCCAGTGCAATTAGTGTATCAATCATGACCCGTAGATTACACCTTTTCCCCTTGTTTTTTTTCCAGTCAGTTGGGGCCAGAAAGATAAGCTTTTGTAAGGGTGTTACCAAAGCCAGAGTGCACAAAACAAAGGCACAACTGTTAGTGGGAATGCATACATTGAAGGGGCATTTGCTGTTGGCTGATCGCGCAGGGCAATGCATACCCATTTTCAATAAAAAACATTTTAAAAAAATCCCGTGGAGATACTGGACATTGGATTAGAACTCAGGTCGCCAGCATCCCAAGACCAAGCACTTACCAGTTGAGCCACTGGAGGCTGTGCTTCTAAAAGTGGCTTTTGGGCGTATATATCTTTCTCCAGCATGCCCCTGTGAGCATTCCAGTTTGCATTGTGAAACATGTTCACTGAAGCCCAGGAGGATAGAACATCTGGCCCCCCGCTCCATGAAATACCAGCTAACTGCAGTGGCCTAGAGGTTAAGTGCTTGCGTTACAGTGCTGGGGGCCTGGGTTTGAGTCCTGCTTTCGACACATAAATGGTGCAATCTCCTTGTACAGTTGCGGTATCCGTGCTCCTTCTAATAGGTTCAGTGGTTATGTAATGAGTTCCCTGGTAAAGGGAGGGTGGAAAAAAGCAGAGAGGTGGGACTGTGGAGGGGAGGAGGCGGGGCAGGCTAAAGAGGGAGTTAGGGCTGGATGAATGGGTCTCTGTGGAGAGGAGGAGGTGCTGGTTGAGTGGGGATAGGTCGAGAGGGGCAGGGGGATGTAGGATAAAGTGGGGCAGGGAATAAGTCGGCTCTGGGGATGGTGCCATGGGGGAAGAAGGCCCTGAGTTGTTGTGGACGGTGGGTTGTGTAAAAGAGGGTCCTATTGTGGGGAGGAGGGAAAAAGGGTGCCCAGTGGAGGGTGAAATGGACATTTTTGTTTCATCCAGCCCTACCTCCCCCTTTAGCCTGCCCCACCTCCTCTCCTCCACAGTCCTGCCTCTCTGCTTTCTTCCTTCCACCTTCACTTTACCAGGGCACCTATGCCATGCCCCTCTAGACCTACCCCCACTCACCTAGCCCCTCCTCCTCTCCACAGATACCCATTCATCCGGTCCTACCTCCCCCTTTAGGCTGCCCCACCTCTGCCTCCTTTACCCTGCACTTCCTCACTTCCACATTCCTGCCTCTCTGTGACCCTCCCTTTACCAGGGAACTCTTTTGATAACCACTGAACCTTTTAGAAGGAGTGGGGGTAAGGCAACTATACAAGGCGATTACCCAACTATTCCAATTATGTGCTGAAAGCAGGACACGGACCCAGGCCCTCAGTGCTGTAACACAAGCACTTAACCTCTAGGCCACTGCAGTTAGCTGGTATTTGCTGGAGCGGGGGGCCAGATGTTCTATCCTCGTTGGCTTCAGTGAGCATGTTTCACAATGGGAATGGGTATGCCCACAGGGGCATGCAGAAGAAAGATGTATAAGCCCAAAAGCTACTTTTAGAAACACAGCCACCAGTGGCTCGAGTGGTAAGTGTTTGGTCTTGGAATGCTGGAGACCTGAGTTCTAATCCAATGTCTGGATCTCCTGTTCATATATATATTTTTTTAAATGTTTTTTTATTGAAAATGGGTATGCATTGCCCTGTGCGATCAGCCAACAGCTAATTCCCCTTCATTACATCATTCCTACTAACACTTGTGCCTTTGTTTTCTGCACTCTGGCCTTGGTAACACACCCATACAAAAGCTTGTCTCTCTGGCCTCAACTGACTGGAAAAAACGAGGGGAAAAAGTGTAATCTACTGGTCGTGTTTTGGAAGATAATTGCACTGGGACTCAAACAGGACACCTTCTCGAGGTGCTGTGAGGTGACCACAAGCCCCTGCATAGCAAGCAAACCGGTATCAGCATCTCCCCAGCAACTGAATGTGTCTCCTGCAGGCTACACATAGGAGGCTGCAGTAGGTACATTAACCCATTGGGCTGTCAATGCTCTTTTCTCTGAGATCAGGAAACTGAATTTCTATGTTGCCTTCATTTGGCACATTAGATCTATCTTTCACCCCAATTCAGAGGCTGTTTTGTTTCACGCAGAGATGATAATCATTGGGAGGTGTGAGCCACTAATAGCTAAGCAGATCAGTTAAAGCTTTGACTTTGTCATTGGGATATATTGATATGCGCAGGGCAGTCATCTGTCGACTGCTACTGTATACTTTCTTATTGCTGCTTGTTCATGATTATTAAATGTAAACACTCTGCTCTAAAAAGTGAAATATTTGAAAGACGCTTGCTGTAGCGAGCCTTTCCCACTCTTTGCCCTGGGGGCGCTTTGCAACTCAACAACCCAATCACCCCTTCAGCCCTTCTTACTCGTCTCACAGCACCTCCCAAAAGTGAGGAATGCATCTTTTGTTGGTAGATTTCCTTCATGAGGCTTGGCTTGGCCTGCATTCCTTTTCAAAGGGCCATATAAGAGAGCAAAAAAGGCATCATAGAGTGGCAAGTAGGTGGAAGGCGAGGGGTCAGGGAGGTTGGCAGTAAAAGACACAGGGCACAGGGCCTGGCAGAGAGTTAGAAGTTAGGGAACCCAACAATGAGCGTGGGACAAGGAAAGATGTCTCAGGCATGCAGCTCTCTGAGTCTTCCCCACTGTGCCTGCAGAAAGAGACGTCCTATTCCTAGCTCTCTCCTGAAAGGATACATTTGCCTGGAGAGCCCAGAACTAATGTCACTTAGAGAGAGGGTAAACAGAGGGCAGCTGAGCAGGCACACCCCTTCATTTTAATATGCTCCACGGTGGCTTCTGGGAGGAAAAAGGCATCATTATTCCAGCAAGATCATCTTCACCTAGGCCACCGTCACTAAGGTTTACAAAGCAGGCTGTGACACTTTCTGGGGCCAGGTGGCCAGGTCAATGTGGAAGAGCACAGATGCTAACCCTAAGCTGTGTGGGTGGCTGCACCAGAGGGGCTGCATAGGACATAGGGCTGTGCCCGTAAGGGCTGTGGTCGCGTTTGGGAGCGTTAGGGACGCGTGGAGGACGCAGGGCGCAGACCTCTGCCCGTTTCCCTCCAGGTTTAGGCCCTGGTGTTCAGCTGTGGAGCCAGCCACTCCAAAATTGAGGAAGTTGAAGGCAGAAAGCAGCCCTCTCACCCCCAGGGCGAAGAATGGGACAGGCTCGCTACATCAAGAGTCTTTCAAATCTTTCACTTTTTAGAGCAGAGTGTTTACATTTAAAAATCATGAACAAGCAGCAATAACAAAGCATACAGTAGCAGGGGACAGAAGACTGCCCTGCGCATATGAATACACCCCAATGATAAAGTCAAAGATTTAACTGACCTGTTTAGCTATTAGTGGCTCACACTTGGCAATGATTATCATCTCCCCGTGAAACAAAACATCCTCTGAATTGGGGTGAAAGATAGATCTAATGTGCCAAAGGAAGGCAACATGGAAATTCAGTTTCCTGCTCTTAGAGGAAGGAGGGTCGACAGCGCAATGGGTTAATGCACCTACTGCAGCCTCCTATGTGTAGCCTGCTGGCGACACAGTCAGTTGCTAGTGTGACGCTGATACAGGTTTGCTTGCTATGCAGGGGGCGGTGGTCACTTCACAGCACCTCGAGAAGGTGTCCTGTTTGAGTCCCAGTGCAATTAGTGTATCAATCATGACCCGTAGATTACACCTTTTCCCCTTGTTTTTTTTCCAGTCAGTTGGGGCCAGAAAGATAAGCTTTTGTAAGGGTGTTACCAAAGCCAGAGTGCACAAAACAAAGGCACAACTGTTAGTGGGAATGCATACATTGAAGGGGCATTTGCTGTTGGCTGATCGCGCAGGGCAATGCATACCCATTTTCAATAAAAAACATTTAAAAAAAATCCCGTGGAGATACTGGACATTGGATTAGAACTCAGGTGGCCAGCATCCCAAGACCAAGCACTTACCAGTTGAGCCACTGGAGGCTGTGCTTCTAAAATTGGCTTTTGGGCGTATATATCTTTCTCCAGCATGCCCCTGTGAGCATTCCAGTTTGCATTGTGAAACATGTTCACTGAAGCCAAGGAGGATAGAACATCTGGCCCCCCGCTCCATGAAATACCAGCTAACTGCAGTGGCCTAGAGGTTAAGTGCTTGCGTTACAGTGCTGGGGGCCTGGGTTTGAGTCCTGCTTTCGACACATAAATGGTGCAATCTCCTTGTACAGTTGCGGTATCCGTGCTCCTTCTAATAGGTTCAGTGGTTATGTAATGAGTTCCCTGGTAAAGGGAGGGTGGAAAAAAGCAGAGAGGTGGGACTGTGGAGGGGAGGAAATACAGGAGGAGGCGGGGCAGGCTAAAGAGGGAGTTAGGGCTGGATGAATGGGTCTCTGTGGAGAGGAGGAGGTGCTGGTTGAGTGGGGATAGGTCGAGAGGGGCAGGGGGATGTAGAATAAAGTGGGGCAGGGAATAAGTCAGCTCTGGGGATGGTGCCATGGGGGAAGAAGGCCCTGAGTTGTTGTGGACGGTGGGTTGTGTAAAAGAGGGTCCTATTGTGGGGAGGAGGGAAAAAGGGTGCCCAGTGGAGGGTGAAATGGACATTTTTGTTTCATCCAGCCCTACCTCCCCCTTTAGCCTGCCCCACCTCCTCTCCTCCACAGTCCTGCCTCTCTGCTTTCTTCCTTCCACCTTCACTTTACCAGGGCACCTATGCCATGCCCCTCTAGACCTACCCCCACTCAGCCCCTCGTCCTCTCCACAGATACCCATTCATCCGGTCCTACCTCCCCCTTTAGGCTGCCCCACCTCTGCCTCCTTTACCCTGCACTTCCTCACTTCCACATTCCTGCCTCTCTGTGACCCTCCCTTTACCAGGGAACTCTTTTGATAACCACTGAACCTTTTAGAAGGAGTGGGGGTAAGGCAACTATACAAGGCGATTACCCAACTATTCCAATTATGTGCTGAAAGCAGGACACGGACCCAGGCCCTCAGTGCTGTAACACAAGCACTTAACCTCTAGGCCACTGCAGTTAGCTGGTATTTGCTGGAGCGGGGGGCCAGATGTTCTATCCTCGTTGGCTTCAGTGAGCATGTTTCACAATGGGAATGGGTATGCCCACAGGGGCATGCAGAAGAAAGATGTATAAGCCCAAAAGCTACTTTTAGAAGCACAGCCACCAGTGGCTCGAGTGGTAAGTGTTTGGTCTTGGAATGCTGGAGACCTGAGTTCTAATCCAATGTCCGGATCTCCTGTTCATATATATATTTTTTTTAATGTTTTTTTATTGAAAATGGGTATGCATTGCCCTGTGCGATCAGCCAACAGCTAATTCCCCTTCATTACATCATTCCTACTAACACTTGTGCCTTTGTTTTCTGCACTCTGGCCTTGGTAACACACCCATACAAAAGCTTGTCTCTCTGGCCTCAACTGACTGGAAAAAACGAGGGGAAAAAGTGTAATCTACTGGTCGTGTTTTGGAAGATAATTGCACTGGGACTCAAACAGGACACCTTCTCGAGGTGCTGTGAGGTGACCACAAGCCCCTGCATAGCAAGCAAACCGGTATCAGCATCTCCCCAGCAACTGAATGTGTCTCCTGCAGGCTACACATAGGAGGCTGCAGTAGGTACATTAACCCATTGGGCTGTCAATGCTCTTTTCTCTGAGATCAGGAAACTGAATTTCTATGTTGCCTTCATTTGGCACATTAGATCTATCTTTCACCCCAATTCAGAGGCTGTTTTGTTTCACGCAGAGATGATAATCATTGGGAGGTGTGAGCCACTAATAGCTAAGCAGATCAGTTAAAGCTTTGACTTTGTCATTGGGATATATTGATATGCGCAGGGCAGTCATCTGTCGACTGCTACTGTATACTTTCTTATTGCTGCTTGTTCATGATTATTAAATGTAAACACTCTGCTCTAAAAAGTGAAATATTTGAAAGACGCTTGCTGTAGCGAGCCTTTCCCACTCTTTGCCCTGGGGGCGCTTTGCAACTCAACAACCCAATCACCCCTTCAGCCCTTCTTACTCGTCTCACAGCACCTCCCAAAAGTGAGGAATGCATCTTTTGTTGGTAGATTTCCTTCATGAGGCTTGGCTTGGCCTGCATTCCTTTTCAAAGGGCCATATAAGAGAGCAAAAAAGGCATCATAGAGTGGCAAGTAGGTGGAAGGCGAGGGGTCAGGGAGGTTGGCAGTAAAAGACACAGGGCACAGGGCCTGGCAGAGAGTTAGAAGTTAGGGAACCCAACAATGAGCGTGGGACAAGGAAAGATGTCTCAGGCATGCAGCTCTCTGAGTCTTCCCCACTGTGCCTGCAGAAAGAGACGTCCTATTCCTAGCTCTCTCCTGAAAGGATACATTTGCCTGGAGAGCCCAGAACTAATGTCACTTAGAGAGAGGGTAAACAGAGGGCAGCTGAGCAGGCACACCCCTTCATTTTAATATGCTCCACGGTGGCTTCTGGGAGGAAAAAGGCATCATTATTCCAGCAAGATCATCTTCACCTAGGCCACCGTCACTAAGGTTTACAAAGCAGGCTGTGACACTTTCTGGGGCCAGGTGGCCAGGTCGATGTGGAAGAGCACAGATGCTAACCCTAAGCTGTGTGGGTGGCTGCACCAGAGGGGCTGCATAGGACATAGGGCTGTGCCCGTAAGGGCTGTGGTCGCGTTTGGGAGCGTTAGGGACGCGTGGAGGACGCAGGGCGCAGACCTCTGCCCGTTTCCCTCCAGGTTTAGGCCCTGGTGTTCAGCTGTGGAGCCAGCCACTGCAAAATTGAGGAAGTTGAAGGCAGAAAGCAGCCCTCTCACCCCCAGGGAGAAGAATGGGACAGGCTCGCTACATCAAGAGTCTTTCAAATCTTTCACTTTTTAGAGCAGAGTGTTTACATTTAAAAATCATGAACAAGCAGCAATAACAAAGCATACAGTAGCAGGGGACAGAAGACTGCCCTGCGCATATGAATACACCCCAATGATAAAGTCAAAGATTTAACTGACCTGTTTAGCTATTAGTGGCTCACACTTGGCAATGATTATCATCTCCCTGTGAAACAAAACATCCTCTGAATTGGGGTGAAAGATAGATCTAATGTGCCAAAGGAAGGCAACATGGAAATTCAGTTTCCTGCTCTTAGAGGAAGGAGGGTCGACAGCGCAATGGGTTAATGCACCTACTGCAGCCTCCTATGTGTAGCCTCCTGGCGACACAGTCAGTTGCTAGTGTGATGCTGATACAGGTTTGCTTGCTATGCAGGGGGCGGTGGTCACTTCACAGCACCTCGAGAAGGTGTCCTGTTTGAGTCCCAGTGCAATTAGTGTATCAATCATGACCCGTAGATTACACCTTTTCCCATTGTTTTTTTTCCAGTCAGTTGGGGCCAGAAAGATAAGCTTTTGTAAGGGTGTTACCAAAGCCAGAGTGCACAAAACAAAGGCACAACTGTTAGTGGGAATGCATACATTGAAGGGGCATTTGCTGTTGGCTGATCGCGCAGGGCAATGCATACCCATTTTCAATAAAAAACATTTTAAAAAAATCCCGTGGAGATACTGGACATTGGATTAGAACTCAGGTCGCCAGCATCCCAAGAGCAAGCACTTACCAGTTGAGCCACTGGAGGCTGTGCTTCTAAAAGTGGCTTTTGGGCGTATATATCTTTCTCCAGCATGCCCCTGTGAGCATTCCAGTTTGCATTGTGAAACATGTTCACTGAAGCCAAGGAGGATAGAACATCTGGCCCCCCGCTCCATGAAATACCAGCTAACTGCAGTGGCCTAGAGGTTAAGTGCTTGCGTTACAGTGCTGGGGGCCTGGGTTTGAGTCCTGCTTTCGACACATAAAAGGTGCAATCTCCTTGTACAGTTGCGGTATCTGTGCTCCTTCTAATGGGTTCAGTGGTTATGTAATGAGTTCCCTGGTAAAGGGAGGGTGGAAAAAAGCAGAGAGGTGGGACTGTGGAGAGGAGGAAATACAGGAGGAGGCGGGGCAGGCTAAAGAGGGAGTTAGGGCTGGATGAATGGGTCTCTGTGGAGAGGAGGAGGTGCTGGTTGAGTGGGGATAGGTCGAGAGGGGCAGGGGGATGTAGGATAAAGTGGGGCAGGGAATAAGTCGGCTCTGGGGATGGTGCCATGGGGGAAGAAGGCCCTGAGTTGTTGTGGACGGTGGGTTGTGTAAAAGAGGGTCCTATTGTGGGGAGGAGGGAAAAAGGGTGCCCAGTGGAGGGTGAAATGGACATTTTTGTTTCATCCAGCCCTACCTCCCCCTTTAGCCTGCCCCACCTCCTCTCCTCCACAGTCCTGCCTCTCTGCTTTCTTCCTTCCACCTTCACTTTACCAGGGCACCTATGCCATGCCCCTCTAGACCTACCCCCACTCACCTAGCCCCTCCTCCTCTCCACAGATACCCATTCATCCGGTCCTGCCTCCCCCTTTAGGCTGCCCCACCTCTGCCTCCTTTACCCTGCACTTCCTCACTTCCACATTCCTGCCTCTCTGTGACCCTCCCTTTACCAGGGAACTCTTTTGATAACCACTGAACCTTTTAGAAGGAGTGGGGGTAAGGCAACTATACAAGGCGATTACCCAACTATTCCAATTATGTGCTGAAAGCAGGACACGGACCCAGGCCCTCAGTGCTGTAACACAAGCACTTAACCTCTAGGCCACTGCAGTTAGCTGGTATTTGCTGGAGCGGGGGGCCAGATGTTCTATCCTCGTTGGCTTCAGTGAGCATGTTTCACAATGGGAATGGGTATGCCCACAGGGGCATGCAGAAGAAAGATGTATAAACCCAAAAGCTACTTTTAGAAGCACAGCCACCAGTGGCTCGAGTGGTAAGTGTTTGGTCTTGGAATGCTGGAGACCTGAGTTCTAATCCAATGTCCGGATCTCCTGTTCATATATATATTTTTTTAAATGTTTTTTTATTGAAAATGGGTATGCATTGCCCTGTGCGATCAGCCAACAGCTAATTCCCCTTCATTACATCATTCCTACTAACACTTGTGCCTTTGTTTTCTGCACTCTGGCCTTGGTAACACACCCATACAAAAGCTTGTCTCTCTGGCCTCAACTGACTGGAAAAAACGAGGGGAAAAAGTGTAATCTACTGGTCGTGTTTTGGAAGATAATTGCACTGGGACTCAAACAGGACACCTTCTCGAGGTGCTGTGAGGTGACCACAAGCCCCTGCATAGCAAGCAAACCGGTATCAGCATCTCCCCAGCAACTGAATGTGTCTCCTGCAGGCTACACATAGGAGGCTGCAGTAGGTACATTAACCCATTGGGCTGTCAATGCTCTTTTCTCTGAGATCAGGAAACTGAATTTCTATGTTGCCTTCATTTGGCACATTAGATCTATCTTTCACCCCAATTCAGAGGCTGTTTTGTTTCACGCAGAGATGATAATCATTGGGAGGTGTGAGCCACTAATAGCTAAGCAGATCAGTTAAAGCTTTGACTTTGTCATTGGGATATATTGATATGCGCAGGGCAGTCATCTGTCGACTGCTACTGTATACTTTCTTATTGCTGCTTGTTCATGATTATTAAATGTAAACACTCTGCTCTAAAAAGTGAAATATTTGAAAGACGCTTGCTGTAGCGAGCCTTTCCCACTCTTTGCCCTGGGGGCGCTTTGCAACTCAACAACCCAATCACCCCTTCAGCCCTTCTTACTCGTCTCACAGCACCTCCCAAAAGTGAGGAATGCATCTTTTGTTGGTAGATTTCCTTCTTGAGGCTTGGCTTGGCCTGCATTCCTTTTCAAAGGGCCATATAAGAGAGCAAAAAAGGCATCATAGAGTGGCAAGTAGGTGGAAGGCGAGGGGTCAGGGAGGTTGGCAGTAAAAGACACAGGGCACAGGGCCTGGCAGAGAGTTAGAAGTTAGGGAACCCAACAATGAGCGTGGGACAAGGAAAGATGTCTCAGGCATGCAGCTCTCTGAGTCTTCCCCACTGTGCCTGCAGAAAGAGATGTCCTATTCCTAGCTCTCTCCTGAAAGGATACATTTGCCTGGAGAGCCCAGAACTAATGTCACTTAGAGAGAGGGTAAACAGAGGGCAGCTGAGCAGGCACACCCCTTCATTTTAATATGCTCCACGGTGGCTTCTGGGAGGAAAAAGGCATCATTATTCCAGCAAGATCATCTTCACCTAGGCCACCGTCACTAAGGTTTACAAAGCAGGCTGTGACACTTTCTGGGGCCAGGTGGCCAGGTCGATGTGGAAGAGCACAGATGCTAACCCTAAGCTGTGTGGGTGGCTGCACCAGAGGGGCTGCATAGGACATAGGGCTGTGCCCGTAAGGGCTGTGGTCGCGTTTGGGAGCGTTAGGGACGCGTGGAGGACGCAGGGCGCAGACCTCTGCCCGTTTCCCTCCAGGTTTAGGCCCTGGTGTTCAGCTGTGGAGCCAGCCACTCCAAAATTGAGGAAGTTGAAGGCAGAAAGCAGCCCTCTCACCCCCAGGGCGAAGAATGGGACAGGCTCGCTACATCAAGAGTCTTTCAAATCTTTCACTTTTTAGAGCAGAGTGTTTACATTTAAAAATCATGAACAAGCAGCAATAACAAAGCATACAGTAGCAGGGGACAGAAGACTGCCCTGCGCATATGAATACACCCCAATGATAAAGTCAAAGATTTAACTGACCTGTTTAGCTATTAGTGGCTCACACTTGGCAATGATTATCATCTCCCTGTGAAACAAAACATCCTCTGAATTGGGGTGAAAGATAGATCTAATGTGCCAAAGGAAGGCAACATGGAAATTCAGTTCCCTGCTCTTAGAGGAAGGAGGGTCGACAGCGCAATGGGTTAATGCACCTACTGCAGCCTCCTATGTGTAGCCTGCTGGCGACACAGTCAGTTGCTAGTGTGATGCTGATACAGGTTTGCTTGCTATGCAGGGGGCGGTGGTCACTTCACAGCACCTCGAGAAGGTGTCCTGTTTGAGTCCCAGTGCAATTAGTGTATCAATCATGACCCGTAGATTACACCTTTTCCCCTTGTTTTTTTCCAGTCAGTTGGGGCCAGAAAGATAAGCTTTTGTAAGGGTGTTACCAAAGCCAGAGTGCACAAAACAAAGGCACAACTGTTAGTGGGAATGCATACATTGAAGGGGCATTTGCTGTTGGCTGATCGCGCAGGGCAATGCATACCCATTTTCAATAAAAAAACATTTTAAAAAAATCCCGTGGAGATACTGGACATTGGATTAGAACTCAGGTCGCCAGCATCCCAAGAGCAAGCACTTACCAGTTGAGCCACTGGAGGCTGTGCTTCTAATAGTGGCTTTTGGGCGTATATATCTTTCTCCAGCATGCCCCTGTGAGCATTCCAGTTTGCATTGTGAAACATGTTCACTGAAGCCAAGGAGGATAGAACATCTGGCCCCCCGCTCCATGAAATACCAGCTAACTGCAGTGGCCTAGAGGTTAAGTGCTTGCGTTACAGTGCTGGGGGCCTGGGTTTGAGTCCTGCTTTCGACACATAAATGGTGCAATCTCCTTGTACAGTTGCGGTATCCGTGCTCCTTCTAATAGGTTCAGTGGTTATGTAATGAGTTCCCTGGTAAAGGGAGGGTGGAAAAAAGCAGAGGGGAGGAAATACAGGAGGAGGCGGGGCAGGCTAAAGAGGGAGTTAGGGCTGGATGAATGGGTCTCTGTGGAGAGGAGGAGGTGCTGGTTGAGTGGGGATAGGTCGAGAGGGGCAGGGGGATGTAGGATAAAGTGGGGCAGGGAATAAGTCGGCTCTGGGGATGGTGCCATGGGGGAAGAAGGCCCTGAGTTGTTGTGGACGGTGGGTTGTGTAAAAGAGGGTCCTATTGTGGGGAGGAGGGAAAAAGGGTGCCCAGTGGAGGGTGAAATGGACATTTTTGTTTCATCCAGCCCTACCTCCCCCTTTAGCCTGCCCCACCTCCTCTCCTCCACAGTCCTGCCTCTCTGCTTTCTTCCTTCCACCTTCACTTTACCAGGGCACCTATGCCATGTCCCTCTAGACCTACCCCCACTCACCTAGCCCCTCCTCCTCTCCACAGATACCCATTCATCCGGTCCTACCTCCCCCTTTAGGCTGCCCCACCTCTGCCTCCTTTACCCTGCACTTCCTCACTTCCACATTCCTGCCTCTGTGTATCAATCATGACCCGTAGATTACACCTTTTCCCCTTGTTTTTTTTCCAGTCAGTTGGGGCCAGAAAGATAAGCTTTTGTAAGGGTGTTACCAAAGCCAGAGTGCACAAAACAAAGGCACAACTGTTAGTGGGAATGCATACATTGAAGGGGCATTTGCTGTTGGCTGATCGCGCAGGGCAATGCATACCCATTTTCCATAAAAAACATTTAAAAAAAATCCCGAGGAGATACTGGACATTGGATTAGAACTCAGGTCGCCAGCATCCCAAGAGCAAGCACTTACCAGTTGAGCCACTGGAGACTGTGCTTCTAAAAGTGGCTTTTGGGCGTATATATCTTTCTCCAGCATGCCCCTGTGAGCATTCCAGTTTGCATTGTGAAACATGTTCACTGAAGCCAAGGAGGATAGAACATCTGGCCCCCCGCTCCATGAAATACCAGCTAACTGCAGTGGCCTAGAGGTTAAGTGCTTGCGTTACAGTGCTGGGGGCCTGGGTTTGAGTCCTGCTTTCGACACATAAATGGTGCAATCTCCTTGTACAGTTGCGGTATCCGTGCTCCTTCTAATGGGTTCAGTGGTTATGTAATGAGTTCCCTGGTAAAGGGAGGGTGGAAAAAAGCAGAGAGGTGGGACTGTGGAGAGGAGGAAATACAGGAGGAGGCGGGGCAGGCTAAAGAGGGAGTTAGGGCTGGATGAATGGGTCTCTGTGGAGAGGAGGAGGTGCTGGTTGAGTGGGGATAGGTCGAGAGGGGCAGGGGGATGTAGGATAAAGTGGGGCAGGGAATAAGTCGGCTCTGGGGATGGTGCCATGGGGGAAGAAGGCCCTGAGTTGTTGTGGACGGTGGGTTGTGTAAAAGAGGGTCCTATTGTGGGGAGGAGGGAAAAGGGGTGCCCAGTGGAGGGTGAAATGGACATTTTTGTTTCATCCAGCCCTACCTCCCCCTTTAGCCTGCCCCACCTCCTCTCCTCCACAGTCCTGCCTCTCTGCTTTCTTCCTTCCACCTTCACTTTACCAGGGCACCTATGCCATGCCCCTCTAGACCTACCCCCACTCACCTAGCCCCTCCTCCTCTCCACAGATACCCATTCATCCGGTCCTGCCTCCCCCTTTAGGCTGCCCCACCTCTGCCTCCTTTACCCTGCACTTCCTCACTTCCACATTCCTGCCTCTCTGTGACCCTCCCTTTACCAGGGAACTCTTTTGATAACCACTGAACCTTTTAGAAGGAGTGGGGGTAAGGCAACTATACAAGGCGATTACCCAACTATTCCAATTATGTGCTGAAAGCAGGACACGGACCCAGGCCCTCAGTGCTGTAACACAAGCACTTAACCTCTAGGCCACTGCAGTTAGCTGGTATTTGCTGGAGCGGGGGGCCAGATGTTCTATCCTCGTTGGCTTCAGTGAGCATGTTTCACAATGGGAATGGGTATGCCCACAGGGGCATGCAGAAGAAAGATGTATAAGCCCAAAAGCTACTTTTAGAAGCACAGCCACCAGTGGCTCGAGTGGTAAGTGTTTGGTCTTGGAATGCTGGAGACCTGAGTTCTAATCCAATGTCCGGATCTCCTGTTCATATATATATTTTTTTAAATGTTTTTTTATTGAAAATGGGTATGCATTGCCCTGTGCGATCAGCCAACAGCTAATTCCCCTTCATTACATCATTCCTACTAACACTTGTGCCTTTGTTTTCTGCACTCTGGCCTTGGTAACACACCCATACAAAAGCTTGTCTCTCTGGCCTCAACTGACTGGAAAAAACGAGGGGAAAAAGTGTAATCTACTGGTCATGTTTTGGAAGATAATTGCACTGGGACTCAAACAGGACACCTTCTCGAGGTGCTGTGAGGTGACCACAAGCCCCTGCATAGCAAGCAAACCGGTATCAGCATCTCCCCAGCAACTGAATGTGTCTCCTGCAGGCTACACATAGGAGGCTGCAGTAGGTACATTAACCCATTGGGCTGTCAATGCTCTTTTCTCTGAGATCAGGAAACTGAATTTCTATGTTGCCTTCATTTGGCACATTAGATCTATCTTTCACCCCAATTCAGAGGCTGTTTTGTTTCACGCAGAGATGATAATCATTGGGAGGTGTGAGCCACTAATAGCTAAGCAGATCAGTTAAAGCTTTGACTTTGTCATTGGGATATATTGATATGCGCAGGGCAGTCATCTGTCGACTGCTACTGTATACTTTCTTATTGCTGCTTGTTCATGATTATTAAATGTAAACACTCTGCTCTAAAAGGTGAAATATTTGAAAGACGCTTGCTGTAGCGAGCCTTTCCCACTCTTTGCCCTGGGGGCGCTTTGCAACTCAACAACCCAATCACCCCTTCAGCCCTTCTTACTCGTCTCACAGCACCTCCCAAAAGTGAGGAATGCATCTTTTGTTGGTAGATTTCCTTCATGAGGCTTGGCTTGGCCTGCATTCCTTTTCAAAGGGCCATATAAGAGAGCAAAAAAGGCATCATAGAGTGGCAAGTAGGTGGAAGGCGAGGGGTCAGGGAGGTTGGCAGTAAAAGACACAGGGCACAGGGCCTGGCAGAGAGTTAGAAGTTAGGGAACCCAACAATGAGCGTGGGACAAGGAAAGATGTCTCAGGCATGCAGCTCTCTGAGTCTTCCCCACTGTGCCTGCAGAAAGAGACGTCCTATTCCTAGCTCTCTCCTGAAAGGATACATTTGCCTGGAGAGCCCAGAACTAATGTCACTTAGAGAGAGGGTAAACAGAGGGCAGCTGAGCAGGCACACCCCTTCATTTTAATATGCTCCACGGTGGCTTCTGGGAGGAAAAAGGCATCATTATTCCAGCAAGATCATCTTCACCTAGGCCACCGTCACTAAGGTTTACAAAGCAGGCTGTGACACTTTCTGGGGCCAGGTGGCCAGGTCGATGTGGAAGAGCACAGATGCTAACCCTAAGCTGTGTGGGTGGCTGCACCAGAGGGGCTGCATAGGACATAGGGCTGTGCCCGTAAGGGCTGTGGTCGCGTTTGGGAGCGTTAGGGACGCGTGGAGGACGCAGGGCGCAGACCTCTGCCCGTTTCCCTCCAGGTTTAGGCCCTGGTGTTCAGCTGTGGAGCCAGCCACTCCAAAATTGAGGAAGTTGAAGGCAGAAAGCAGCCCTCTCACCCCCAGGGCGAAGAATGGGACAGGCTCGCTACATCAAGAGTCTTTCAAATCTTTCACTTTTTAGAGCAGAGTGTTTACATTTAAAAATCATGAACAAGCAGCAATAACAAAGCATACAGTAGCAGGGGACAGAAGACTGCCCTGCGCATATGAATACACCCCAATGATAAAGTCAAAGATTTAACTGACCTGTTTAGCTATTAGTGGCTCACACTTGGCAATGATTATCATCTCCCTGTGAAACAAAACATCCTCTGAATTGGGGTGAAAGATAGATCTAATGTGCCAAAGGAAGGCAACATGGAAATTCAGTTTCCTGCTCTTAGAGGAAGGAGGGTCGACAGCGCAATGGGTTAATGCACCTACTGCAGCCTCCTATGTGTAGCCTGCTGGCGACACAGTCAGTTGCTAGTGTGATGCTGATACAGGTTTGCTTGCTATGCAGGGGGCGGTGGTCACTTCACAGCACCTCGAGAAGGTGTCCTGTTTGAGTCCCAGTGCAATTAGTGTATCAATCATGACCCGTAGATTACACCTTTTCCCCTTGTTTTTTTTCCAGTCAGTTGGGGCCAGAAAGATAAGCTTTTGTAAGGGTGTTACCAAAGCCAGAGTGCACAAAACAAAGGCACAACTGTTAGTGGGAATGCATACATTGAAGGGGCATTTGCTGTTGGCTGATCGCGCAGGGCAATGCATACCCATTTTCAATAAAAAACATTTAAAAAAAATCCCGAGGAGATACTGGACATTGGATTAGAACTCAGGTCGCCAGCATCCCAAGAGCAAGCACTTACCAGTTGAGCCACTGGAGGCTGTGCTTCTAAAAGTGGCTTTTGGGCGTATATATCTTTCTCCAGCATGCCCCTGTGAGCATTCCAGTTTGCATTGTGAAACATGTTCACTGAAGCCAAGGAGGATAGAACATCTGGCCCCCCGCTCCATGAAATACCAGCTAACTGCAGTGGCCTAGAGGTTAAGTGCTTGCGTTACAGTGCCGGGGGCCTGGGTTTGAGTCCTGCTTTCGACACATAAATGGTGCAATCTCCTTGTACAGTTGCGGTATCCGTGCTCCTTATAATGGGTTCAGTGGTTATGTAATGAGTTCCCTGGTAAAGGGAGGGTGGAAAAAAGCAGAGAGGTGGGACTGTGGAGAGGAGGAAATACAGGAGGAGGCGGGGCAGGCTAAAGAGGGAGTTAGGGCTGGATGAATGGGTCTCTGTGGAGAGGAGGAGGTGCTGGTTGAGTGGGGATAGGTCGAGAGGGGCAGGGGGATGTAGGATAAAGTGGGGCAGGGAATAAGTCGGCTCTGGGGATGGTGCCATGGGGGAAGAAGGCCCTGAGTTGTTGTGGACGGTGGGTTGTGTAAAAGAGGGTCCTATTGTGGGGAGGAGGGAAAAAGGGTGCCCAGTGGAGGGTGAAATGGACATTTTTGTTTCATCCAGCCCTACCTCCCCCTTTAGCCTGCCCCACCTCCTCTCCTCCACAGTCCTGCCTCTCTGCTTTCTTCCTTCCACCTTCACTTTACCAGGGCACCTATGCCATGCCCCTCTAGACCTACCCCCACTCACCTAGCCCCTCCTCCTCTCCACAGATACCCATTCATCCGGTCCTGCCTCCCCCTTTAGGCTGCCCCACCTCTGCCTCCTTTACCCTGCACTTCCTCACTTCCACATTCCTGCCTCTCTGTGACCCTCCCTTTACCAGGGAACTCTTTTGATAACCACTGAACCTTTTAGAAGGAGTGGGGGTAAGGCAACTATACAAGGCGATTACCCAACTATTCCAATTATGTGCTGAAAGCAGGACACGGACCCAGGCCCTCAGTGCTGTAACACAAGCACTTAACCTCTAGGCCACTGCAGTTAGCTGGTATTTGCTCGAGCGGGGGGCCAGATGTTCTATCCTCGTTGGCTTCAGTGAGCATGTTTCACAATGGGAATGGGTATGCCCACAGGGGCATGCAGAAGAAAGATGTATAAGCCCAAAAGCTACTTTTAGAAGCACAGCCACCAGTGGCTCGAGTGGTAAGTGTTTGGTCTTGGAATGCTGGAGACCTGAGTTCTAATCCAATGTCCGGATCTCCTGTTCATATATATATTTTTTTTAATGTTTTTTTATTGAAAATGGGTATGCATTGCCCTGTGCGATCAGCTAACAGCTAATTCCCCTTCATTACATCATTCCTACTAACACTTGTGCCTTTGTTTTCTGCACTCTGGCCTTGGTAACACACCCATACAAAAGCTTGTCTCTCTGGCCTCAACTGACTGGAAAAAACGAGGGGAAAAAGTGTAATCTACTGGTCGTGTTTTGGAAGATAATTGCACTGGGACTCAAACAGGACACCTTCTCGAGGTGCTGTGAGGTGACCACAAGCCCCTGCATAGCAAGCAAACCGGTATCAGCATCTCCCCAGCAACTGAATGTGTCTCCTGCAGGCTACACATAGGAGGCTGCAGTAGGTACATTAACCCATTGGGCTGTCAATGCTCTTTTCTCTGAGATCAGGAAACTGAATTTCTATGTTGCCTTCATTTGGCACATTAGATCTATCTTTCACCCCAATTCAGAGGCTGTTTTGTTTCACGCAGAGATGATAATCATTGGGAGGTGTGAGCCACTAATAGCTAAGCAGATCAGTTAAAGCTTTGACTTTGTCATTGGGATATATTGATATGCGCAGGGCAGTCATCTGTCGACTGCTACTGTATACTTTCTTATTGCTGCTTGTTCATGATTATTAAATGTAAACACTCTGCTCTAAAAAGTGAAATATTTGAAAGACGCTTGCTGTAGCGAGCCTTTCCCACTCTTTGCCCTGGGGGCGCTTTGCAACTCAACAACCCAATCACCCCTTCAGCCCTTCTTACTCGTCTCACAGCACCTCCCAAAAGTGAGGAATGCATCTTTTGTTGGTAGATTTCCTTCTTGAGGCTTGGCTTGGCCTGCATTCCTTTTCAAAGGGCCATATAAGAGAGCAAAAAAGGCATCATAGAGTGGCAAGTAGGTGGAAGGCGAGGGGTCAGGGAGGTTGGCAGTAAAAGACACAGGGCACAGGGCCTGGCAGAGAGTTAGAAGTTAGGGAACCCAACAATGAGCGTGGGACAAGGAAAGATGTCTCAGGCATGCAGCTCTCTGAGTCTTCCCCACTGTGCCTGCAGAAAGAGACGTCCTATTCCTAGCTCTCTCCTGAAAGGATACATTTGCCTGGAGAGCCCAGAACTAATGTCACTTAGAGAGAGGGTAAACAGAGGGCAGCTGAGCAGGCACACCCCTTCATTTTAATATGCTCCACGGTGGCTTCTGGGAGGAAAAAGGCATCATTATTCCAGCAAGATCATCTTCACCTAGGCCACCGTCACTAAGGTTTACAAAGCAGGCTGTGACACTTTCTGGGGCCAGGTGGCCAGGTCGATGTGGAAGAGCACAGATGCTAACCCTAAGCTGTGTGGGTGGCTGCACCAGAGGGGCTGCATAGGACATAGGGCTGTGCCCGTAAGGGCTGTGGTCGCGTTTGGGAGCGTTAGGGACGCGTGGAGGACGCAGGGCGCAGACCTCTGCCCGTTTCCCTCCAGGTTTAGGCCCTGGTGTTCAGCTGTGGAGCCAGCCACTCCAAAATTGAGGAAGTTGAAGGCAGAAAGCAGCCCTCTCACCCCCAGGGCGAAGAATGGGACAGGCTCGCTACATCAAGAGTCTTTCAAATCTTTCACTTTTTAGAGCAGAGTGTTTACATTTAAAAATCATGAACAAGCAGCAATAACAAAGCATACAGTAGCAGGGGACAGAAGACTGCCCTGCGCATATGAATACACCCCAATGATAAAGTCAAAGATTTAACTGACCTGTTTAGCTATTAGTGGCTCACACTTGGCAATGATTATCATCTCCCTGTGAAACAAAACATCCTCTGAATTGGGGTGAAAGATAGATCTAATGTGCCAAAGGAAGGCAACATGGAAATTCAGTTCCCTGCTCTTAGAGGAAGGAGGGTCGACAGCGCAATGGGTTAATGCACCTACTGCAGCCTCCTATGTGTAGCCTGCTGGCGACACAGTCAGTTGCTAGTGTGATGCTGATACAGGTTTGCTTGCTATGCAGGGGGCGGTGGTCACTTCACAGCACCTCGAGAAGGTGTCCTGTTTGAGTCCCAGTGCAATTAGTGTATCAATCATGACCCGTAGATTACACCTTTTCCCCTTGTTTTTTTTCCAGTCAGTTGGGGCCAGAAAGATAAGCTTTTGTAAGGGTGTTACCAAAGCCAGAGTGCACAAAACAAAGGCACAACTGTTAGTGGGAATGCATACATTGAAGGGGCATTTGCTGTTGGCTGATCGCGCAGGGCAAGGCATACCCATTTTCAATAAAAAAACATTTAAAAAAAATCCCGTGGAGATACTGGACATTGGATTAGAACTCAGGTCGCCAGCATCCCAAGAGCAAGCACTTACCAGTTGAGCCACTGGAGGCTGTGCTTCTAAAAGTGGCTTTTGGGCGTATATATCTTTCTCCAGCATGCCCCTGTGAGCATTCCAGTTTGCATTGTGAAACATGTTCACTGAAGCCAAGGAGGATAGAACATCTGGCCCCCCGCTCCATGAAATACCAGCTAACTGCAGTGGCCTAGAGGTTAAGTGCTTGCGTTACAGTGCTGGGGGCCTGGGTTTGAGTCCTGCTTTCGACACATAAATGGTGCAATCTCCTTGTACAGTTGCGGTATCCGTGCTCCTTCTAATAGGTTCAGTGGTTATGTAATGAGTTCCCTGGTAAAGGGAGGGTGGAAAAAAGCAGAGGGGAGGAAATACAGGAGGAGGCGGGGCAGGCTAAAGAGGGAGTTAGGGCTGGATGAATGGGTCTCTGTGGAGAGGAGGAGGTGCTGGTTGAGTGGGGATAGGTCGAGAGGGGCAGGGGGATGTAGGATAAAGTGGGGCAGGGAATAAGTCGGCTCTGGGGATGGTGCCATGGGGGAAGAAGGCCCTGAGTTGTTGTGGACGGTGGGTTGTGTAAAAGAGGGTCCTATTGTGGGGAGGAGGGAAAAAGGGTGCCCAGTGGAGGGTGAAATGGACATTTTTGTTTCATCCAGCCCTACCTCCCCCTTTAGCCTGCCCCACCTCCTCTCCTCCACAGTCCTGCCTCTCTGCTTTCTTCCTTCCACCTTCACTTTACCAGGGCACCTATGCCATGCCCCTCTAGACCTACCCCCACTCACCTAGCCCCTCCTCCTCTCCACAGATACCCATTCATCCGGTCCTACCTCCCCCTTTAGGCTGCCCCACCTCTGCCTCCTTTACCCTGCACTTCCTCACTTCCACATTCCTGCCTCTCTGTGACCCTCCCTTTACCAGGGAACTCTTTTGATAACCACTGAACCTTTTAGAAGGAGTGGGGGTAAGGCAACTATACAAGGCGATTACCCAACTATTCCAATTATGTGCTGAAAGCAGGACACGGACCCAGGCCCTCAGTGCTGTAACACAAGCACTTAACCTCTAGGCCACTGCAGTTAGCTGGTATTTGCTGGAGCGGGGGGCCAGATGTTCTATCCTCGTTGGCTTCAGTGAGCATGTTTCACAATGGGAATGGGTATGCCCACAGGGGCATGCAGAAGAAAGATGTATAAGCCCAAAAGCTATTTTTAGAAGCACAGCCACCAGTGGCTCGAGTGGTAAGTGTTTGGTCTTGGAATGCTGGAGACCTGAGTTCTAATCCAATGTCCGGATCTCCTGTTCATATATATATTTTTTTTAATGTTTTTTTATTGAAAATGGGTATGCATTGCCCTGTGCGATCAGCCAACAGCTAATTCCCCTTCATTACATCATTCCTACTAACACTTGTGCCTTTGTTTTCTGCACTCTGGCCTTGGTAACACACCCATACAAAAGCTTGTCTCTCTGGCCTCAACTGACTGGAAAAAACAAGGGGAAAAAGTGTAATCTACTGGTCGTGTTTTGGAAGATAATTGCACTGGGACTCAAACAGGACACCTTCTCGAGGTGCTGTGAGGTGACCACAAGCCCCTGCATAGCAAGCAAACCGGTATCAGCATCTCCCCAGCAACTGAATGTGTCTCCTGCAGGCTACACATAGGAGGCTGCAGTAGGTACATTAACCCATTGGGCTGTCAATGCTCTTTTCTCTGAGATCAGGAAACTGAATTTCTATGTTGCCTTCATTTGGCACATTAGATCTATCTTTCACCCCAATTCAGAGGCTGTTTTGTTTCACGCAGAGATGATAATCATTGGGAGGTGTGAGCCACTAATAGCTAAGCAGATCAGTTAAAGCTTTGACTTTGTCATTGGGATATATTGATATGCGCAGGGCAGTCATCTGTCGACTGCTACTGTATACTTTCTTATTGCTGCTTGTTCATGATTATTAAATGTAAACACTCTGCTCTAAAAAGTGAAATATTTGAAAGACGCTTGCTGTAGCGAGCCTTTCCCACTCTTTGCCCTGGGGGCGCTTTGCAACTCAACAACCCAATCACCCCTTCAGCCCTTCTTACTCGTCTCACAGCACCTCCCAAAAGTGAGGAATGCATCTTTTGTTGGTAGATTTCCTTCATGAGGCTTGGCTTGGCCTGCATTCCTTTTCAAAGGGCCATATAAGAGAGCAAAAAAGGCATCATAGAGTGGCAAGTAGGTGGAAGGCGAGGGGTCAGGGAGGTTGGCAGTAAAAGACACAGGGCACAGGGCCTGGCAGAGAGTTAGAAGTTAGGGAACCCAACAATGAGCGTGGGACAAGGAAAGATGTCTCAGGCATGCAGCTCTCTGAGTCTTCCCCACTGTGCCTGCAGAAAGAGACGTCCTATTCCTAGCTCTCTCCTGAAAGGATACATTTGCCTGGAGAGCCCAGAACTAATGTCACTTAGAGAGAGGGTAAACAGAGGGCAGCTGAGCAGGCACACCCCTTCATTTTAATATGCTCCACGGTGGCTTCTGGGAGGAAAAAGGCATCATTATTCCAGCAAGATCATCTTCACCTAGGCCACCGTCACTAAGGTTTACAAAGCAGGCTGTGACACTTTCTGGGGCCAGGTGGCCAGGTCGATGTGGAAGAGCACAGATGCTAACCCTAAGCTGTGTGGGTGGCTGCACCAGAGGGGCTGCATAGGACATAGGGCTGTGCCCGTAAGGGCTGTGGTCGCGTTTGGGAGCGTTAGGGACGCGTGGAGGACGCAGGGCGCAGACCTCTGCCCGTTTCCCTCCAGGTTTAGGCCCTGGTGTTCAGCTGTGGAGCCAGCCACTGCAAAATTGAGGAAGTTGAAGGCAGAAAGCAGCCCTCTCACCCCCAGGGAGAAGAATGGGACAGGCTCGCTACATCAAGAGTCTTTCAAATCTTTCACTTTTTAGAGCAGAGTGTTTACATTTAAAAATCATGAACAAGCAGCAATAACAAAGCATACAGTAGCAGGGGACAGAAGACTGCCCTGCGCATATGAATACACCCCAATGATAAAGTCAAAGATTTAACTGACCTGTTTAGCTATTAGTGGCTCACACTTGGCAATGATTATCATCTCCCTGTGAAACAAAACATCCTCTGAATTGGGGTGAAAGATAGATCTAATGTGCCAAAGGAAGGCAACATGGAAATTCAGTTTCCTGCTCTTAGAGGAAGGAGGGTCGACAGCGCAATGGGTTAATGCACCTACTGCAGCCTCCTATGTGTAGCCTCCTGGCGACACAGTCAGTTGCTAGTGTGATGCTGATACAGGTTTGCTTGCTATGCAGGGGGCGGTGGTCACTTCACAGCACCTCGAGAAGGTGTCCTGTTTGAGTCCCAGTGCAATTAGTGTATCAATCATGACCCGTAGATTACACCTTTTCCCATTGTTTTTTTTCCAGTCAGTTGGGGCCAGAAAGATAAGCTTTTGTAAGGGTGTTACCAAATCCAGAGTGCACAAAACAAAGGCACAACTGTTAGTGGGAATGCATACATTGAAGGGGCATTTGCTGTTGGCTGATCGCGCAGGGCAATGCATACCCATTTTCAATAAAAAACATTTTAAAAAAATCCCGTGGAGATACTGGACATTGGATTAGAACTCAGGTCGCCAGCATCCCAAGAGCAAGCACTTACCAGTTGAGCCACTGGAGGCTGTGCTTCTAAAAGTGGCTTTTGGGAGTATATATCTTTCTCCAGCATGCCCCAGTGAGCATTCCAGTTTGCATTGTGAAACATGTTCACTGAAGCCAAGGAGGATAGAACATCTGGCCCCCCGCTCCATGAAATACCAGCTAACTGCAGTGGCCTAGAGGTTAAGTGCTTGCGTTACAGTGCTGGGGGCCTGGGTTTGAGTCCTGCTTTCGACACATAAAAGGTGCAATCTCCTTGTACAGTTGCGGTATCCGTGCTCCTTCTAATGGGTTCAGTGGTTATGTAATGAGTTCCCTGGTAAAGGGAGGGTGGAAAAAAGCAGAGAGGTGGGACTGTGGAGAGGAGGAAATACAGGAGGAGGCGGGGCAGGCTAAAGAGGGAGTTAGGGCTGGATGAATGGGTCTCTGTGGAGAGGAGGAGGTGCTGGTTGAGTGGGGATAGGTCGAGAGGGGCAGGGGGATGTAGGATAAAGTGGGGCAGGGAATAAGTCGGCTCTGGGGATGGTGCCATGGGGGAAGAAGGCCCTGAGTTGTTGTGGATGGTGGGTTGTGTAAAAGAGGGTCCTATTGTGGGGAGGAGGGAAAAAGGGTGCCCAGTGGAGGGTGAAATGGACATTTTTGTTTCATCCAGCCCTACCTCCCCCTTTAGCCTGCCCCACCTCCTCTCCTCCACAGTCCTGCCTCTCTGCTTTCTTCCTTCCACCTTCACTTTACCAGGGCACCTATGCCATGCCCCTCTAGACCTACCCCCACTCACCTAGCCCCTCCTCCTCTCCACAGATACCCATTCATCCGGTCCTGCCTCCCCCTTTAGGCTGCCCCACCTCTGCCTCCTTTACCCTGCACTTCCTCACTTCCACATTCCTGCCTCTCTGTGACCCTCCCTTTACCAGGGAACTCTTTTGATAACCACTGAACCTTTTAGAAGGAGTGGGGGTAAGGCAACTATACAAGGCGATTACCCAACTATTCCAATTATGTGCTGAAAGCAGGACACGGACCCAGGCCCTCAGTGCTGTAACACAAGCACTTAACCTCTAGGCCACTGCAGTTAGCTGGTATTTGCTGGAGCGGGGGGCCAGATGTTCTATCCTCGTTGGCTTCAGTGAGCATGTTTCACAATGGGAATGGGTATGCCCACAGGGGCATGCAGAAGAAAGATGTATAAGCCCAAAAGCTACTTTTAGAAGCACAGCCACCAGTGGCTCGAGTGGTAAGTGTTTGGTCTTGGAATGCTGGAGACCTGAGTTCTAATCCAATGTCCGGATCTCCTGTTCATATATATATTTTTTTAAATGTTTTTTTATTGAAAATGGGTATGCATTGCCCTGTGCGATCAGCCAACAGCTAATTCCCCTTCATTACATCATTCCTACTAACACTTGTGCCTTTGTTTTCTGCACTCTGGCCTTGGTAACACACCCATACAAAAGCTTGTCTCTCTGGCCTCAACTGACTGGAAAAAACGAGGGGAAAAAGTGTAATCTACTGGTCGTGTTTTGGAAGATAATTGCACTGGGACTCAAACAGGACACCTTCTCGAGGTGCTGTGAGGTGACCACAAGCCCCTGCATAGCAAGCAAACCGGTATCAGCATCTCCCCAGCAACTGAATGTGTCTCCTGCAGGCTACACATAGGAGGCTGCAGTAGGTACATTAACCCATTGGGCTGTCAATGCTCTTTTCTCTGAGATCAGGAAACTGAATTTCTATGTTGCCTTCATTTGGCACATTAGATCTATCTTTCACCCCAATTCAGAGGCTGTTTTGTTTCACGCAGAGATGATAATCATTGGGAGGTGTGAACCACTAATAGCTAAGCAGATCAGTTAAAGCTTTGACTTTGTCATTGGGATATATTGATATGCGCAGGGCAGTCATCTGTCGACTGCTACTGTATACTTTCTTATTGCTGCTTGTTCATGATTATTAAATGTAAACACTCTGCTCTAAAAAGTGAAATATTTGAAAGACGCTTGCTGTAGCGAGCCTTTCCCACTCTTTGCCCTGGGGGCGCTTTGCAACTCAACAACCCAATCACCCCTTCAGCCCTTCTTACTCGTCTCACAGCACCTCCCAAAAGTGAGGAATGCATCTTTTGTTGGTAGATTTCCTTCTTGAGGCTTGGCTTGGCCTGCATTCCTTTTCAAAGGGCCATATAAGAGAGCAAAAAAGGCATCATAGAGTGGCAAGTAGGTGGAAGGCGAGGGGTCAGGGAGGTTGGCAGTAAAAGACACAGGGCACAGGGCCTGGCAGAGAGTTAGAAGTTAGGGAACCCAACAATGAGCGTGGGACAAGGAAAGATGTCTCAGGCATGCAGCTCTCTGAGTCTTCCCCACTGTGCCTGCAGAAAGAGACGTCCTATTCCTAGCTCTCTCCTGAAAGGATACATTTGCCTGGAGAGCCCAGAACTAATGTCACTTAGAGAGAGGGTAAACAGAGGGCAGCTGAGCAGGCACACCCCTTCATTTTAATATGCTCCACGGTGGCTTCTGGGAGGAAAAAGGCATCATTATTCCAGCAAGATCATCTTCACCTAGGCCACCGTCACTAAGGTTTACAAAGCAGGCTGTGACACTTTCTGGGGCCAGGTGGCCAGGTCGATGTGGAAGAGCACAGATGCTAACCCTAAGCTGTGTGGGTGGCTGCACCAGAGGGGCTGCATAGGACATAGGGCTGTGCCCGTAAGGGCTGTGGTCGCGTTTGGGAGCGTTAGGGACGCGTGGAGGACGCAGGGCGCAGACCTCTGCCCGTTTCCCTCCAGGTTTAGGCCCTGGTGTTCAGCTGTGGAGCCAGCCACTCCAAAATTGAGGAAGTTGAAGGCAGAAAGCAGCCCTCTCACCCCCAGGGCGAAGAATGGGACAGGCTCGCTACATCAAGAGTCTTTCAAATCTTTCACTTTTTAGAGCAGAGTGTTTACATTTAAAAATCATGAACAAGCAGCAATAACAAAGCATACAGTAGCAGGGGACAGAAGACTGCCCTGCGCATATGAATACACCCCAATGATAAAGTCAAAGATTTAACTGACCTGTTTAGCTATTAGTGACTCACACTTGGCAATGATTATCATCTCCCTGTGAAACAAAACATCCTCTGAATTGGGGTGAAAGATAGATCTAATGTGCCAAAGGAAGGCAACATGGAAATTCAGTTCCCTGCTCTTAGAGGAAGGAGGGTCGACAGCGCAATGGGTTAATGCACCTACTGCAGCCTCCTATGTGTAGCCTGCTGGCGACACAGTCAGTTGCTAGTGTGATGCTGATACAGGTTTGCTTGCTATGCAGGGGGCGGTGGTCACTTCACAGCACCTCGAGAAGGTGTCCTGTTTGAGTCCCAGTGCAATTAGTGTATCAATCATGACCCGTAGATTACACCTTTTCCCCTTGTTTTTTTTCCAGTCAGTTGGGGCCAGAAAGATAAGCTTTTGTAAGGGTGTTACCAAAGCCAGAGTGCACAAAACAAAGGCACAACTGTTAGTGGGAATGCATACATTGAAGGGGCATTTGCTGTTGGCTGATCGCGCAGGGCAATGCATACCCATTTTCAATAAAAAAACATTTAAAAAAAATCCAGTGGAGATACTGGACATTGGATTAGAACTCAGGTCGCCAGCATCCCAAGAGCAAGCACTTACCAGTTGAGCCACTGGAGGCTGTGCTTCTAAAAGTGGCTTTTGGGCGTATATATCTTTCTCCAGCATGCCCCTGTGAGCATTCCAGTTTGCATTGTGAAACATGTTCACTGAAGCCAAGGAGGATAGAACATCTGGCCCCCCGCTCCATGAAATACCAGCTAACTGCAGTGGCCTAGAGGTTAAGTGCTTGCGTTACAGTGCTGGGGGCCTGGGTTTGAGTCCTGCTTTCGACACATAAATGGTGCAATCTCCTTGTACAGTTGCGGTATCTGTGCTCCTTCTAATAGTTTCAGTGGTTATGTAATGAGTTCCCTGGTAAAGGGAGGGTGGAAAAAAGCAGAGAGGTGGGACTGTGGAGGGGAGGAAATACAGGAGGAGGCGGGGCAGGCTAAAGAGGGAGTTAGGGCTGGATGAATGGGTCTCTGTGGAGAGGAGGAGGTGCTGGTTGAGTGGGGATAGGTCGAGAGGGGCAGGGGGATGTAGGATAAAGTGGGGCAGGGAATAAGTCGGCTCTGGGGATGGTGCCATGGGGGAAGAAGGCCCTGAGTTGTTGTGGACGGTGGGTTGTGTAAAAGAGGGTCCTATTGTGGGGAGGAGGGAAAAAGGGTGCCCAGTGGAGGGTGAAATGGACATTTTTGTTTCATCCAGCCCTACCTCCCCCTTTAGCCTGCCCCACCTCCTCTCCTCCACAGTCCTGCCTCTCTGCTTTCTTCCTTCCACCTTCACTTTACCAGGGCACCTATGCCATGCTCCTCTAGACCTACCCCCACTCACCTAGCCCCTCGTCCTCTCCACAGATACCCATTCATCCGGTCCTACCTCCCCCTTTAGGCTGCCCCACCTCTGCCTCCTTTACCCTGCACTTCCTCACTTCCACATTCCTGCCTCTCTGTGACCCTCCCTTTACCAGGGAACTCTTTTGATAACCACTGAACCTTTTAGAAGGAGTGGGGGTAAGGCAACTATACAAGGCGATTACCCAACTATTCCAATTATGTGCTGAAAGCAGGACACAGACCCAGGCCCTCAGTGCTGTAACACAAGCACTTAACCTCTAGGCCACTGCAGTTAGCTGGTATTTGCTGGAGCGGGGGGCCAGATGTTCTATCCTCGTTGGCTTCAGTGAGCATGTTTCACAATGGGAATGGGTATGCCCACAGGGGCATGCAGAAGAAAGATGTATAAACCCAAAAGCTACTTTTAGAAGCACATCCACCAGTGGCTCGAGTGGTAAGTGTTTGGTCTTGGAATGCTGGAGACCTGAGTTCTAATCCAATGTCCGGATCTCCTGTTCATATATATATTTTTTTTAATGTTTTTTTATTGAAAATGGGTATGCATTGCCCTGTGCGATCAGCCAACAGCTAATTCCCCTTCATTACATCATTCCTACTAACACTTGTGCCTTTGTTTTCTGCACTCTGGCCTTGGTAACACACCCATACAAAAGCTTGTCTCTCTGGCCTCAACTGACTGGAAAAAACGAGGGGAAAAAGTGTAATCTACTGGTCGTGTTTTGGAAGATAATTGCACTGGGACTCAAACAGGACACCTTCTCGAGGTGCTGTGAGGTGACCACAAGCCCCTGCATAGCAAGCAAACCGGTATCAGCATCTCCCCAGCAACTGAATGTGTCTCCTGCAGGCTACACATAGGAGGCTGCAGTAGGTACATTAACCCATTGGGCTGTCAATGCTCTTTTCTCTGAGATCAGGAAACTGAATTTCTATGTTGCCTTCATTTGGCACATTAGATCTATCTTTCACCCCAATTCAGAGGCTGTTTTGTTTCACGCAGAGATGATAATCATTGGGAGGTGTGAGCCACTAATAGCTAAGCAGATCAGTTAAAGCTTTGACTTTGTCATTGGGATATATTGATATGCGCAGGGCAGTCATCTGTCGACTGCTACTGTATACTTTCTTATTGCTGCTTGTTCATGATTATTAAATGTAAACACTCTGCTCTAAAAAGTGAAATATTTGAAAGACGCTTGCTGTAGCGAGCCTTTCCCACTCTTTGCCCTGGGGGCGCTTTGCAACTCAACAACCCAATCACCCCTTCAGCCCTTCTTACTCGTCTCACAGCACCTCCCAAAAGTGAGGAATGCATCTTTTGTTGGTAGATTTCCTTCATGAGGCTTGGCTTGGCCTGCATTCCTTTTCAAAGGGCCATATAAGAGAGCAAAAAAGGCATCATAGAGTGGCAAGTAGGTGGAAGGCGAGGGGTCAGGGAGGTTGGCAGTAAAAGACACAGGGCACAGGGCCTGGCAGAGAGTTAGAAGTTAGGGAACCCAACAATGAGCGTGGGACAAGGAAAGATGTCTCAGGCATGCAGCTCTCTGAGTCTTCCCCACTGTGCCTGCAGAAAGAGACGTCCTATTCCTAGCTCTCTCCTGAAAGGATACATTTGCCTGGAGAGCCCAGAACTAATGTCACTTAGAGAGAGGGTAAACAGAGGGCAGCTGAGCAGGCACACCCCTTCATTTTAATATGCTCCACGGTGGCTTCTGGGAGGAAAAAGGCATCATTATTCCAGCAAGATCATCTTCACCTAGGCCACCGTCACTAAGGTTTACAAAGCAGGCTGTGACACTTTCTGGGGCCAGGTGGCCAGGTCGATGTGGAAGAGCACAGATGCTAACCCTAAGCTGTGTGGGTGGCTGCACCAGAGGGGCTGCATAGGACATAGGGCTGTGCCCGTAAGGGCTGTGGTCGCGTTTGGGAGCGTTAGGGACGCGTGGAGGACGCAGGGCGCAGACCTCTGCCCGTTTCCCTCCAGGTTTAGGCCCTGGTGTTCAGCTGTGGAGCCAGCCACTCCAAAATTGAGGAAGTTGAAGGCAGAAAGCAGCCCTCTCACCCCCAGGGCGAAGAATGGGACAGGCTCGCTACATCAAGAGTCTTTCAAATCTTTCACTTTTTAGAGCAGAGTGTTTACATTTAAAAATCATGAACAAGCAGCAATAACAAAGCATACAGTAGCAGGGGACAGAAGACTGCCCTGCGCATATGAATACACCCCAATGATAAAGTCAAAGATTTAACTGACCTGTTTAGCTATTAGTGGCTCACACTTGGCAATGATTATCATCTCCCTGTGAAACAAAACATCCTCTGAATTGGGGTGAAAGATAGATCTAATGTGCCAAAGGAAGGCAACATGGAAATTCAGTTTCCTGCTCTTAGAGGAAGGAGGGTCGACAGCGCAATGGGTTAATGCACCTACTGCAGCCTCCTATGTGTAGCCTGCTGGCGACACAGTCAGTTGCTAGTGTGATGCTGATACAGGTTTGCTTGCTATGCAGGGGGCGGTGGTCACTTCACAGCACCTCGAGAAGGTGTCCTGTTTGAGTCCCAGTGCAATTAGTGTATCAATCATGACCCGTAGATTACACCTTTTCCCCTTGTTTTTTTTCCAGTCAGTTGGGGCCAGAAAGATAAGCTTTTGTAAGGGTGTTACCAAAGCCAGAGTGCACAAAACAAAGGCACAACTGTTAGTGGGAATGCATACATTGAAGGGGCATTTGCTGTTGGCTGATCGCGCAGGGCAATGCATACCCATTTTCAATAAAAAACATTTAAAAAAAATCCCGTGGAGATACTGGACATTGGATTAGAACTCAGGTCGCCAGCATCCCAAGACCAAGCACTTACCAGTTGAGCCACTGGAGGCTGTGCTTCTAAAAGTGGCTTTTGGGCGTATATATCTTTCTCCAGCATGCCCCTGTGAGCATTCCAGTTTGCATTGTGAAACATGTTCACTGAAGCCAAGGAGGATAGAACATCTGGCCCCCCGCTCCATGAAATACCAGCTAACTGCAGTGGCCTAGAGGTTAAGTGCTTGCGTTACAGTGCTGGGGGCCTGGGTTTGAGTCCTGCTTTCGACACATAAATGGTGCAATCTCCTTGTACAGTTGCGGTATCCGTGCTCCTTCTAATAGGTTCAGTGGTTATGTAATGAGTTCCCTGGTAAAGGGAGGGTGGAAAAAAGCAGAGAGGTGGGACTGTGGAGGGGAGGAAATACAGGAGGAGGCGGGGCAGGCTAAAGAGGGAGTTAGGGCTGGATGAATGGGTCTCTGTGGAGAGGAGGAGGTGCTGGTTGAGTGGGTATAGGTCGAGAGGGGCAGGGGGATGTAGGATAAAGTGGGGCAGGGAATAAGTAGGCTCTGGGGATGGTGCCATGGGGGAAGAAGGCCCTGAGTTGTTGTGGACGGTGGGTTGTGTAAAAGAGGGTCCTATTGTGGGGAGGAGGGAAAAAGGGTGCCCAGTGGAGGGTGAAATGGACATTTTTGTTTCATCCAGCCCTACCTCCCCCTTTAGCCTGCCCCACCTCCTCTCCTCCACAGTCCTGCCTCTCTGCTTTCTTCCTTCCACCTTCACTTTACCAGGGCACCTATGCCATGCTCCTCTAGACCTACCCCCACTCACCTAGCCCCTCGTCCTCTCCACAGATACCCATTCATCCGGTCCTACCTCCCCCTTTAGGCTGCCCCACCTCTGCCTCCTTTACCCTGCACTTCCTCACTTCCACATTCCTGCCTCTCTGTGACCCTCCCTTTACCAGGGAACTCTTTTGATAACCACTGAACCTTTTAGAAGGAGTGGGGGTAAGGCAACTATACAAGGCGATTACCCAACTATTCCAATTATGTGCTGAAAGCAGGACACGGACCCAGGCCCTCAGTGCTGTAACACAAGCACTTAACCTCTAGGCCACTGCAGTTAGCTGGTATTTGCTGGAGCGGGGGGCCAGATGTTCTATCCTCGTTGGCTTCAGTGAGCATGTTTCACAATGGGAATGGGTATGCCCACAGGGGCATGCAGAAGAAAGATGTATAAGCCCAAAAGCTACTTTTAGAAGCACAGCCACCAGTGGCTCGAGTGGTAAGTGTTTGGTCTTGGAATGCTGGAGACCTGAGTTCTAATCCAATGTCCGGATCTCCTGTTCATATATATATTTTTTTTAATGTTTTTTTATTGAAAATGGGTATGCATTGCCCTGTGCGATCAGCCAACAGCTAATTCCCCTTCATTACATCATTCCTACTAACACTTGTGCCTTTGTTTTCTGCACTCTGGCCTTGGTAACACACCCATACAAAAGCTTGTCTCTCTGGCCTCAACTGACTGGAAAAAACGAGGGGAAAAAGTGTAATCTACTGGTCGTGTTTTGGAAGATAATTGCACTGGGACTCAAACAGGACACCTTCTCGAGGTGCTGTGAGGTGACCACAAGCCCCTGCATAGCAAGCAAACCGGTATCAGCATCTCCCCAGCAACTGAATGTGTCTCCTGCAGGCTACACATAGGAGGCTGCAGTAGGTACATTAACCCATTGGGCTGTCAATTCTCTTTTCTCTGAGATCAGGAAACTGAATTTCTATGTTGCCTTCATTTGGCACATTAGATCTATCTTTCACCCCAATTCAGAGGCTGTTTTGTTTCACGCAGAGATGATAATCATTGGGAGGTGTGAGCCACTAATAGCTAAGCAGATCAGTTAAAGCTTTGACTTTGTCATTGGGATATATTGATATGCGCAGGGCAGTCATCTGTCGACTGCTACTGTATACTTTCTTATTGCTGCTTGTTCATGATTATTAAATGTAAACACTCTGCTCTAAAAGGTGAAATATTTGAAAGACGCTTGCTGTAGCGAGCCTTTCCCACTCTTTGCCCTGGGGGCGCTTTGCAACTCAACAACCCAATCACCCCTTCAGCCCTTCTTACTCGTCTCACAGCACCTCCCAAAAGTGAGGAATGCATCTTTTGTTGGTAGATTTCCTTCATGAGGCTTGGCTTGGCCTGCATTCCTTTTCAAAGGGCCATATAAGAGAGCAAAAAAGGCATCATAGAGTGGCAAGTAGGTGGAAGGCGAGGGGTCAGGGAGGTTGGCAGTAAAAGACACAGGGCACAGGGCCTGGCAGAGAGTTAGAAGTTAGGGAACCCAACAATGAGCGTGGGACAAGGAAAGATGTCTCAGGCATGCAGCTCTCTGAGTCTTCCCCACTGTGCCTGCAGAAAGAGACGTCCTATTCCTAGCTCTCTCCTGAAAGGATACATTTGCCTGGAGAGCCCAGAACTAATGTCACTTAGAGAGAGGGTAAACAGAGGGCAGCTGAGCAGGCACACCCCTTCATTTTAATATGCTCCACGGTGGCTTCTGGGAGGAAAAAGGCATCATTATTCCAGCAAGATCATCTTCACCTAGGCCACCGTCACTAAGGTTTACAAAGCAGGCTGTGACACTTTCTGGGGCCAGGTGGCCAGGTCGATGTGGAAGAGCACAGATGCTAACCCTAAGCTGTGTGGGTGGCTGCACCAGAGGGGCTGCATAGGACATAGGGCTGTGCCCGTAAGGGCTGTGGTCGCGTTTGGGAGCGTTAGGGACGCGTGGAGGACGCAGGGCGCAGACCTCTGCCCGTTTCCCTCCAGGTTTAGGCCCTGGTGTTCAGCTGTGGAGCCAGCCACTCCAAAATTGAGGAAGTTGAAGGCAGAAAGCAGCCCTCTCACCCCCAGGGCGAAGAATGGGACAGGCTCGCTACATCAAGAGTCTTTCAAATCTTTCACTTTTTAGAGCAGAGTGTTTACATTTAAAAATCATGAACAAGCAGCAATAACAAAGCATACAGTAGCAGGGGACAGAAGACTGCCCTGCGCATATGAATACACCCCAATGATAAAGTCAAAGATTTAACTGACCTGTTTAGCTATTAGTGGCTCACACTTGGCAATGATTATCATCTCCCTGTGAAACAAAACATCCTCTGAATTGGGGTGAAAGATAGATCTAATGTGCCAAAGGAAGGCAACATGGAAATTCAGTTTCCTGCTCTTAGAGGAAGGAGGGTCGACAGCGCAATGGGTTAATGCACCTACTGCAGCCTCCTATGTGTAGCCTGCTGGCGACACAGTCAGTTGCTAGTGTGATGCTGATACAGGTTTGCTTGCTATGCAGGGGGCGGTGGTCACTTCACAGCACCTCGAGAAGGTGTCCTGTTTGAGTCCCAGTGCAATTAGTGTATCAATCATGACCCGTAGATTACACCTTTTCCCCTTGTTTTTTTTCCAGTCAGTTGGGGCCAGAAAGATAAGCTTTTGTAAGGGTGTTACCAAAGCCAGAGTGCACAAAACAAAGGCACAACTGTTAGTGGGAATGCATACATTGAAGGGGCATTTGCTGTTGGCTGATCGCGCAGGGCAATGCATACCCATTTTCAATAAAAAACATTTAAAAAAAATCCCGAGGAGATACTGGACATTGGATTAGAACTCAGGTCGCCAGCATCCCAAGAGCAAGCACTTACCAGTTGAGCCACTGGAGGCTGTGCTTCTAAAAGTGGCTTTTGGGCGTATATATCTTTCTCCAGCATGCCCCTGTGAGCATTCCAGTTTGCATTGTGAAACATGTTCACTGAAGCCAAGGAGGATAGAACATCTGGCCCCCCGCTCCATGAAATACCAGCTAACTGCAGTGGCCTAGAGGTTAAGTGCTTGCGTTACAGTGCCGGGGGCCTGGGTTTGAGTCCTGCTTTCGACACATAAATGGTGCAATCTCCTTGTACAGTTGCGGTATCCGTGCTCCTTATAATGGGTTCAGTGGTTATGTAATGAGTTCCCTGGTAAAGGGAGGGTGGAAAAAAGCAGAGAGGTGGGACTGTGGAGAGGAGGAAATACAGGAGGAGGCGGGGCAGGCTAAAGAGGGAGTTAGGGCTGGATGAATGGGTCTCTGTGGAGAGGAGGAGGTGCTGGTTGAGTGGGGATAGGTCGAGAGGGGCAGGGGGATGTAGGATAAAGTGGGGCAGGGAATAAGTCGGCTCTGGGGATGGTGCCATGGGGGAAGAAGGCCCTGAGTTGTTGTGGACGGTGGGTTGTGTAAAAGAGGGTCCTATTGTGGGGAGGAGGGAAAAAGGGTGCCCAGTGGAGGGTGAAATGGACATTTTTGTTTCATCCAGCCCTACCTCCCCCTTTAGCCTGCCCCACCTCCTCTCCTCCACAGTCCTGCCTCTCTGCTTTCTTCCTTCCACCTTCACTTTACCAGGGCACCTATGCCATGCCCCTCTAGACCTACCCCCACTCACCTAGCCCCTCCTCCTCTCCACAGATACCCATTCATCCGGTCCTGCCTCCCCCTTTAGGCTGCCCCACCTCTGCCTCCTTTACCCTGCACTTCCTCACTTCCACATTCCTGCCTCTCTGTGACCCTCCCTTTACCAGGGAACTCTTTTGATAACCACTGAACCTTTTAGAAGGAGTGGGGGTAAGGCAACTATACAAGGCGATTACCCAACTATTCCAATTATGTGCTGAAAGCAGGACACGGACCCAGGCCCTCAGTGCTGTAACACAAGCACTTAACCTCTAGGCCACTGCAGTTAGCTGGTATTTGCTGGAGCGGGGGGCCAGATGTTCTATCCTCGTTGGCTTCAGTGAGCATGTTTCACAATGGGAATGGGTATGCCCACAGGGGCATGCAGAAGAAAGATGTATAAGCCCAAAAGCTACTTTTAGAAGCACAGCCACCAGTGGCTCGAGTGGTAAGTGTTTGGTCTTGGAATGCTGGAGACCTGAGTTCTAATCCAATGTCCGGATCTCCTGTTCATATATATATTTTTTTTAATGTTTTTTTATTGAAAATGGGTATGCATTGCCCTGTGCGATCAGCCAACAGCTAATTCCCCTTCATTACATCATTCCTACTAACACTTGTGCCTTTGTTTTCTGCACTCTGGCCTTGGTAACACACCCATACAAAAGCTTGTCTCTCTGGCCTCAACTGACTGGAAAAAACGAGGGGAAAAAGTGTAATCTACTGGTCGTGTTTTGGAAGATAATTGCACTGGGACTCAAACAGGACACCTTCTCGAGGTGCTGTGAGGTGACCACAAGCCCCTGCATAGCAAGCAAACCGGTATCAGCATCTCCCCAGCAACTGAATGTGTCTCCTGCAGGCTACACATAGGAGGCTGCAGTAGGTACATTAACCCATTGGGCTGTCAATGCTCTTTTCTCTGAGATCAGGAAACTGAATTTCTATGTTGCCTTCATTTGGCACATTAGATCTATCTTTCACCCCAATTCAGAGGCTGTTTTGTTTCACGCAGAGATGATAATCATTGGGAGGTGTGAGCCACTAATAGCTAAGCAGATCAGTTAAAGCTTTGACTTTGTCATTGGGATATATTGATATGCGCAGGGCAGTCATCTGTCGACTGCTACTGTATACTTTCTTATTGCTGCTTGTTCATGATTATTAAATGTAAACACTCTGCTCTAAAAAGTGAAATATTTGAAAGACGCTTGCTGTAGCGAGCCTTTCCCACTCTTTGCCCTGGGGGCGCTTTGCAACTCAACAACCCAATCACCCCTTCAGCCCTTCTTACTCGTCTCACAGCACCTCCCAAAAGTGAGGAATGCATCTTTTGTTGGTAGATTTCCTTCTTGAGGCTTGGCTTGGCCTGCATTCCTTTTCAAAGGGCCATATAAGAGAGCAAAAAAGGCATCATAGAGTGGCAAGTAGGTGGAAGGCGAGGGGTCAGGGAGGTTGGCAGTAAAAGACACAGGGCACAGGGCCTGGCAGAGAGTTAGAAGTTAGGGAACCCAACAATGAGCGTGGGACAAGGAAAGATGTCTCAGGCATGCAGCTCTCTGAGTCTTCCCCACTGTGCCTGCAGAAAGAGACGTCCTATTCCTAGCTCTCTCCTGAAAGGATACATTTGCCTGGAGAGCCCAGAACTAATGTCACTTAGAGAGAGGGTAAACAGAGGGCAGCTGAGCAGGCACACCCCTTCATTTTAATATGCTCCACGGTGGCTTCTGGGAGGAAAAAGGCATCATTATTCCAGCAAGATCATCTTCACCTAGGCCACCGTCACTAAGGTTTACAAAGCAGGCTGTGACACTTTCTGGGGCCAGGTGGCCAGGTCGATGTGGAAGAGCACAGATGCTAACCCTAAGCTGTGTGGGTGGCTGCACCAGAGGGGCTGCATAGGACATAGGGCTGTGCCCGTAAGGGCTGTGGTCGCGTTTGGGAGCGTTAGGGACGCGTGGAGGACGCAGGGCGCAGACCTCTGCCCGTTTCCCTCCAGGTTTAGGCCCTGGTGTTCAGCTGTGGAGCCAGCCACTCCAAAATTGAGGAAGTTGAAGGCAGAAAGCAGCCCTCTCACCCCCAGGGCGAAGAATGGGACAGGCTCGCTACATCAAGAGTCTTTCAAATCTTTCACTTTTTAGAGCAGAGTGTTTACATTTAAAAATCATGAACAAGCAGCAATAACAAAGCATACAGTAGCAGGGGACAGAAGACTGCCCTGCGCATATGAATACACCCCAATGATAAAGTCAAAGATTTAACTGACCTGTTTAGCTATTAGTGGCTCACACTTGGCAATGATTATCATCTCCCTGTGAAACAAAACATCCTCTGAATTGGGGTGAAAGATAGATCTAATGTGCCAAAGGAAGGCAACATGGAAATTCAGTTTCCTGCTCTTAGAGGAAGGAGGGTCGACAGCGCAATGGGTTAATGCACCTACTGCAGCCTCCTATGTGTAGCCTGCTGGCGACACAGTCAGTTGCTAGTGTGATGCTGATACAGGTTTGCTTGCTATGCAGGGGGCGGTGGTCACTTCACAGCACCTCGAGAAGGTGTCCTGTTTGAGTCCCAGTGCAATTAGTGTATCAATCATGACCCGTAGATTACACCTTTTCCCCTTGTTTTTTTTCCAGTCAGTTGGGGCCAGAAAGATAAGCTTTTGTAAGGGTGTTACCAAAGCCAGAGTGCACAAAACAAAGGCACAACTGTTAGTGGGAATGCATACATTGAAGGGGCATTTGCTGTTGGCTGATCGCGCAGGGCAATGCATACCCATTTTCAATAAAAAAACATTTAAAAAAAATCCCGTGGAGATACTGGACATTGGATTAGAACTCAGGTCGCCAGCATCCCAAGAGCAAGCACTTACCAGTTGAGCCACTGGAGGCTGTGCTTCTAAAAGTGGCTTTTGGGCGTATATATCTTTCTCCAGCATGCCCCTGTGAGCATTCCAGTTTGCATTGTGAAACATGTTCACTGAAGACAAGGAGGATAGAACATCTGGCCCCCCGCTCCATGAAATACCAGCTAACTGCAGTGGCCTAGAGGTTAAGTGCTTGCGTTACAGTGCTGGGGGCCTGGGTTTGAGTCCTGCTTTCGACACATAAATGGTGCAATCTCCTTGTACAGTTGCGGTATCTGTGCTCCTTCTAATAGGTTCAGTGGTTATGTAATGAGTTCCCTGGTAAAGGGAGGGTGGAAAAAAGCAGAGAGGTGGGACTGTGGAGGGGAGGAAATACAGGAGGAGGCGGGGCAGGCTAAAGAGGGAGTTAGGGCTGGATGAATGGGTCTCTGTGGAGAGGAGGAGGTGCTGGTTGAGTGGGGATAGGTCGAGAGGGGCAGGGGGATGTAGGATAAAGTGGGGCAGGGAATAAGTCGGCTCTGGGGATGGTGCCATGGGGGAAGAAGTCCCTGAGTTGTTGTGGACGGTGGGTTGTGTAAAAGAGGGTCCTATTGTGGGGAGGAGGGAAAAAGGGTGCCCAGTGGAGGGTGAAATGGACATTTTTGTTTCATCCAGCCCTACCTCCCCCTTTAGCCTGCCCCACCTCCTCTCCTCCACAGTCCTGCCTCTCTGCTTTCTTCCTTCCACCTTCACTTTACCAGGGCACCTATGCCATGCCCCTCTAGACCTACCCCCACTCACCTAGCCCCTCCTCCTCTCCACAGATACCCATTCATCCGGTCCTACCTCCCCCTTTAGGCTGCCCCACCTCTGCCTCCTTTACCCTGCACTTCCTCACTTCCACATTCCTGCCTCTCTGTGACCCTCCCTTTACCAGGGAACTCTTTTGATAACCACTGAACCTTTTAGAAGGAGTGGGGGTAAGGCAACTATACAAGGCGATTACCCAACTATTCCAATTATGTGCTGAAAGCAGGACACGGACCCAGGCCCTCAGTGCTGTAACACAAGCACTTAACCTCTCGGCCACTGCAGTTAGCTGGTATTTGCTGGAGCGGGGGGCCAGATGTTCTATCCTCTTGGCTTCAGTGAGCATGTTTCACAATGGGAATGGGTATGCCCACAGGGGCATGCAGAAGAAAGATGTATAAGCCCAAAAGCTACTTTTAGAAGCACAGCCGCCAGTGGCTCGAGTGGTAAGTGTTTGGTCTTGGAATGCTGGAGACCTGAGTTCTAATCCAATGTCCGGATCTCCTGTTCATATATATATTTTTTTAAATGTTTTTTTATTGAAAATGGGTATGCATTGCCCTGTGCGATCAGCCAACAGCTAATTCCCCTTCATTACATCATTCCTACTAACACTTGTGCATTTGTTTTCTGCACTCTGGCCTTGGTAACACACCCATACAAAAGCTTGTCTCTCTGGCCTCAACTGACTGGAAAAAACGAGGGGAAAAAGTGTAATCTACTGGTCGTGTTTTGGAAGATAATTGCACTGGGACTCAAACAGGACACCTTCTCGAGGTGCTGTGAGGTGACCACAAGCCCCTGCATAGCAAGCAAACCGGTATCAGCATCTCCCCAGCAACTGAATGTGTCTCCTGCAGGCTACACATACGAAGCTGCAGTAGGTACATTAACCCATTGGGCTGTCAATGCTCTTTTCTCTGAGATCAGGAAACTGAATTTCTATGTTGCCTTCATTTGGCACATTAGATCTATCTTTCACCCCAATTCAGAGGCTGTTTTGTTTCACGCAGAGATGATAATCATTGGGAGGTGTGAGCCACTAATAGCTAAGCAGATCAGTTAAAGCTTTGACTTTGTCATTGGGATATATTGATATGCGCAGGGCAGTCATCTGTCGACTGCTACTGTATACTTTCTTATTGCTGCTTGTTCATGATTATTAAATGTAAACACTCTGCTCTAAAAAGTGAAATATTTGAAAGACGCTTGCTGTAGCGAGCCTTTCCCACTCTTTGCCCTGGGGGCGCTTTGCAACTCAACAACCCAATCACCCCTTCAGCCCTTCTTACTCGTCTCACAGCACCTCCCAAAAGTGAGGAATGCATCTTTTGTTGGTAGATTTCCTTCATGAGGCTTGGCTTGGCCTGCATTCCTTTTCAAAGGGCCATATAAGAGAGCAAAAAAGGCATCATAGAGTGGCAAGTAGGTGGAAGGCGAGGGGTCAGGGAGGTTGGCAGTAAAAGACACAGGGCACAGGGCCTGGCAGAGAGTTAGAAGTTAGGGAACCCAACAATGAGCGTGGGACAAGGAAAGATGTCTCAGGCATGCAGCTCTCTGAGTCTTCCCCACTGTGCCTGCAGAAAGAGACGTCCTATTCCTAGCTCTCTCCTGAAAGGATACATTTGCCTGGAGAGCCCAGAACTAATGTCACTTAGAGAGAGGGTAAACAGAGGGCAGCTGAGCAGGCACACCCCTTCATTTTAATATGCTCCACGGTGGCTTCTGGGAGGAAAAAGGCATCATTATTCCAGCAAGATCATCTTCACCTAGGCCACCGTCACTAAGGTTTACAAAGCAGGCTGTGACACTTTCTGGGGCCAGGTGGCCAGGTCGATGTGGAAGAGCACAGATGCTAACCCTAAGCTGTGTGGGTGGCTGCACCAGAGGGGCTGCATAGGACATAGGGCTGTGCCCGTAAGGGCTGTGGTCGCGTTTGGGAGCGTTAGGGACGCGTGGAGGACGCAGGGCGCAGACCTCTGCCCGTTTCCCTCCAGGTTTAGGCCCTGGTGTTCAGCTGTGGAGCCAGCCACTCCAAAATTGAGGAAGTTGAAGGCAGAAAGCAGCCCTCTCACCCCCAGGGCGAAGAATGGGACAGGCTCGCTACATCAAGAGTCTTTCAAATCTTTCACTTTTTAGAGCAGAGTGTTTACATTTAAAAATCATGAACAAGCAGCAATAACAAAGCATACAGTAGCAGGGGACAGAAGACTGCCCTGCGCATATGAATACACCCCAATGATAAAGTCAAAGATTTAACTGACCTGTTTAGCTATTAGTGGCTCACACTTGGCAATGATTATCATCTCCCTGTGAAACAAAACATCCTCTGAATTGGGGTGAAAGATAGATCTAATGTGCCAAAGGAAGGCAACATGGAAATTCAGTTCCCTGCTCTTAGAGGAAGGAGGGTCGACAGCGCAATGGGTTAATGCACCTACTGCAGCCTCCTATGTGTAGCCTGCTGGCGACACAGTCAGTTGCTAGTGTGATGCTGATACAGGTTTGCTTGCTATGCAGGGGGCGGTGGTCACTTCACAGCACCTCGAGAAGGTGTCCTGTTTGAGTCCCAGTGCAATTAGTGTATCAATCATGACCCGTAGATTACACCTTTTCCCCTTGTTTTTTTTCCAGTCAGTTGGGGCCAGAAAGATAAGCTTTTGTAAGGGTGTTACCAAAGCCAGAGTGCACAAAACAAAGGCACAACTGTTAGTGGGAATGCATACATTGAAGGGGCATTTGCTGTTGGCTGATCGCGCAGGGCAATGCATGCCCATTTTCAATAAAAAAACATTTAAAAAAAATCCCGTGGAGATACTGGACATTGGATTAGAACTCAGGTCGCCAGCATCCCAAGAGCAAGCACTTACTAGTTGAGCCACTGGAGGCTGTGCTTCTAAAAGTGGCTTTTGGGCGTATATATCATTCTCCAGCATGCCCCTGTGAGCATTCCAGTTTGCATTGTGAAACATGTTCACTGAAGCCAAGGAGGATAGAACATCTGGCCCCCCGCTCCATGAAATACCAGCTAACTGCAGTGGCCTAGAGGTTAAGTGCTTGCGTTACAGTGCTGGGGGCCTGGGTTTGAGTCCTGCTTTCGACACATAAATGGTGCAATCTCCTTGTACAGTTGCGGTATCTGTGCTCCTTCTAATAGGTTCAGTGGTTATGTAATGAGTTCCCTGGTAAAGGGAGGGTGGAAAAAAGCAGAGAGGTGGGACTGTGGAGGGGAGGAAATACAGGAGGAGGCGGGGCAGGCTAAAGAGGGAGTTAGGGCTGGATGAATGGGTCTCTGTGGAGAGGAGGAGGTGCTGGTTGAGTGGGGATAGGTCGAGAGGGGCAGGGGGATGTAGGATAAAGTGGGGCAGGGAATAAGTCGGCTCTGGGGATGGTGCCATGGGGGAAGAAGGCCCTGAGTTGTTGTGGACGGTGGGTTGTGTAAAAGAGGGTCCTATTGTGGGGAGGAGGGAAAAAGGGTGCCCAGTGGAGGGTGAAATGGACATTTTTGTTTCATCCAGCCCTACCTCCCCCTTTAGCCTGCCCCACCTCCTCTCCTCCACAGTCCTGCCTCTCTGCTTTCTTCCTTCCACCTTCACTTTACCAGGGCACCTACGCCATGCCCCTCTAGACCTACCCCCACTCACCTAGCCCCTCCTCCTCTCCACAGATACCCATTCATCCGGTCCTACCTCCCCCTTTAGGCTGCCCCACCTCTGCCTCCTTTACCCTGCACTTCCTCACTTCCACATTCCTGCCTCTCTGTGACCCTCCCTTTACCAGGGAACTCTTTTGATAACCACTGAACCTTTTAGAAGGAGTGGGGGTAAGGCAACTATACAAGGCGATTACCCAACTATTCCAATTATGTGCTGAAAGCAGGACACGGACCCAGGCCCTCAGTGCTGTAACACAAGCACTTAACCTCTAGGCCACTGCAGTTAGCTGGTATTTGCTGGAGCGGGGGGCCAGATGTTCTATCCTCTTGGCTTCAGTGAGCATGTTTCACAATGGGAATGGGTATGCCCACAGGGGCATGCAGAAGAAAGATGTATAAGCCCAAAAGCTACTTTTAGAAGCACAGCCGCCAGTGGCTCGAGTGGTAAGTGTTTGGTCTTGGAATGCTGGAGACCTGAGTTCTAATCCAATGTCCGGATCTCCTGTTCATATATATATTTTTTTAAATGTTTTTTTATTGAAAATGGGTATGCATTGCCCTGTGCGATCAGCCAACAGCTAATTCCCCTTCATTACATCATTCCTACTAACACTTGTGCATTTGTTTTCTGCACTCTGGCCTTGGTAACACACCCATACAAAAGCTTGTCTCTCTGGCCTCAACTGACTGGAAAAAACGAGGGGAAAAAGTGTAATCTACTGGTCGTGTTTTGGAAGATAATTGCACTGGGACTCAAACAGGACACCTTCTCGAGGTGCTGTGAGGTGACCACAAGCCCCTGCATAGCAAGCAAACCGGTATCAGCATCTCCCCAGCAACTGAATGTGTCTCCTGCAGGCTACACATAGGAGGCTGCAGTAGGTACATTAACCCATTGGGCTGTCAATGCTCTTTTCTCTGAGATCAGGAAACTGAATTTCTATGTTGCCTTCATTTGGCACATTAGATCTATCTTTCACCCCAATTCAGAGGCTGTTTTGTTTCACGCAGAGATGATAATCATTGGGAGGTGTGAGCCACTAATAGCTAAGCAGATCAGTTAAAGCTTTGACTTTGTCATTGGGATATATTGATATGCGCAGGGCAGTCATCTGTCGACTGCTACTGTATACTTTCTTATTGCTGCTTGTTCATGATTATTAAATGTAAACACTGCTCTAAAAAGTGAAATATTTGAAAGACGCTTGCTGTAGCGAGCCTTTCCCACTCTTTGCCCTGGGGGCGCTTTGCAACTCAACAACCCAATCACCCCTTCAGCCCTTCTTACTGTCTCACAGCACCTCCCAAAAGTGAGGAATGCATCTTTTGTTGGTAGATTTCCTTCATGAGGCTTGGCTTGGCCTGCATTCCTTTTCAAAGGGCCATATAAGAGAGCAAAAAAGGCATCATAGAGTGGCAAGTAGGTGGAAGGCGAGGGGTCAGGGAGGTTGGCAGTAAAAGACACAGGGCACAGGGCCTGGCAGAGAGTTAGAAGTTAGGGAACCCAACAATGAGCGTGGGACAAGGAAAGATGTCTCAGGCATGCAGCTCTCTGAGTCTTCCCCACTGTGCCTGCAGAAAGAGACGTCCTATTCCTAGCTCTCTCCTGAAAGGATACATTTGCCTGGAGAGCCCAGAACTAATGTCACTTAGAGAGAGGGTAAACAGAGGGCAGCTCAGCAGGCACACCCCTTCATTTTAATATGCTCCACGGTGGCTTCTGGGAGGAAAAAGGCATCATTATTCCAGCAAGATCATCTTCACCTAGGCCACCGTCACTAAGGTTTACAAAGCAGGCTGTGACACTTTCTGGGGCCAGGTGGCCAGGTCGATGTGGAAGAGCACAGATGCTAACCCTAAGCTGTGTGGGTGGCTGCACCAGAGGGGCTGCATAGGACATAGGGCTGTGCCCGTAAGGGCTGTGGTCGCGTTTGGGAGCGTTAGGGACGCGTGGAGGACGCAGGGCGCAGACCTCTGCCCGTTTCCCTCCAGGTTTAGGCCCTGGTGTTCAGCTGCGGAGCCAGCCACTCCAAAATTGAGGAAGTTGAAGGCAGAAAGCAGCCCTCTCACCCCCAGGGCGAAGAATGGGACAGGCTCGCTACATCAAGAGTCTTTCAAATCTTTCACTTTTTAGAGCAGAGTGTTTACATTTAAAAATCATGAACAAGCAGCAATAACAAAGCATACAGTAGCAGGGGACAGAAGACTGCCCTGCGCATATGAATACACCCCAATGATAAAGTCAAAGATTTAACTGACCTGTTTAGCTATTAGTGGCTCACACTTGGCAATGATTATCATCTCCCTGTGAAACAAAACATCCTCTGAATTGGGGTGAAAGATAGATCTAATGTGCCAAAGGAAGGCAACATGGAAATTCAGTTTCCTGCTCTTAGAGGAAGGAGGGTCGACAGCGCAATGGGTTAATGCACCTACTGCAGCCTCCTATGTGTAGCCTGCTGGCGACACAGTCAGTTGCTAGTGTGATGCTGATACAGGTTTGCTTGCTATGCAGGGGGCGGTGGTCACTTCACAGCACCTCGAGAAGGTGTCCTGTTTGAGTCCCAGTGCAATTAGTGTATCAATCATGACCCGTAGATTACACCTTTTCCCCTTGTTTTTTTTCCAGTCAGTTGGGGCCAGAAAGATAAGCTTTTGTAAGGGTGTTACCAAAGCCAGAGTGCACAAAACAAAGGCACAACTGTTAGTGGGAATGCATACATTGAAGGGGCATTTGCTGTTGGCTGATCGCGCAGGGCAATGCATACCCATTTTCAATAAAAAAACATTTAAAAAAAATCCCGTGGAGATACTGGACATTGGATTAGAACTCAGGTCGCCAGCATCCCAAGACCAAGCACTTACCAGTTGAGCCACTGGAGGCTGTGCTTCTAAAAGTGGCTTTTGGGCGTATATATCTTTCTCCAGCATGCCCCTGTGAGCATTCCAGTTTGCATTGTGAAACATGTTCACTGAAGCCAAGGAGGATAGACCATCTGGCCCCCCCGCTCCATAAAATACCAGCTAACTGCAGTGGCCTAGAGGTTAAGTGCTTGCGTTACAGTGCTGGGGGCCTGGGTTTGAGTCCTGCTTTCGACACAGTTGCGGTATCCGTGCTTCTTCTAATAGGTTCAGTGGTTATGTAATGAGTTCCCTGGTAAAGGGAGGGTGGAACAAAGCAGAGAGGTGGGACTGTGGAGGGGAGGAAATACAGGAGGAGGCGGGGCAGGCTAAAGAGGGAGTTAGGGCTGGATGAATGGGTCTCTGTGGAGAGGTGGAGGTGCTGGTTGAGTGGGGATAGGTCGAGAGGGGCAGGGAGATGTAGGATAAAGTGGGGCAGGGAATAAGTCGGCTCTGGGGATGGTGCCATGGGGGAAGAAGGCCCTGAGTTGTTGTGGACGGTGGGTTGTGTAAAAGAGGGTCCTATTGTGGGGAGGAGGGAAAAAGGGTGCCCAGTGGAGGGTGAAATGGACATTTTTGTTTCATCCAGCCCTACCTCCCCCTTTAGCCTGCCCCACCTCCTCTCCTCCACAGTCCTGCCTCTCTGCTTTCTTCCTTCCACCTTCACTTTACCAGGGCACCTATGCCATGCCCCTCTAGACCTACCCCCACTCACCTAGCCCCTCCTCCTCTCCACAGATACCCATTCATCCGGTCCTACCTCCCCCTTTAGGCTGCCCCACCTCTGCCTCCTTTACCCTGCACTTCCTCACTTCCACATTCCTGCCTCTCTGTGACCCTCCCTTTACCAGGGAACTCTTTTGATAACCACTGAACCTTTTAGAAGGAGTGGGGGTAAGGCAACTATACAAGGCGATTACCCAACTATTCCAATTATGTGCTGAAAGCAGGACACGGACCCAGGCCCTCAGTGCTGTAACACAAGCACTTAACCTCTAGGCCACTGCAGTTAGCTGGTATTTGCTGGAGCGGGGGGCCAGATGTTCTATCCTCGTTGGCTTCAGTGAGCATGTTTCACAATGGGAATGGGTATGCCCACAGGGGCATGCAGAAGAAAGATGTATAAGCCCAAAAGCTACTTTTAGCAGCACAGCCACCAGTGGCTCGAGTGGTAAGTGTTTGGTCTTGGAATGCTGGAGACCTGAGTTCTAATCCAATGTCCGGATCTCCTGTTCATATATATATTTTTTTTAATGTTTTTTTATTGAAAATGGGTATGCATTGCCCTGTGCGATCAGCCAACAGCTAATTCCCCTTCATTACATCATTCCTACTAACACTTGTGCCTTTGTTTTCTGCACTCTTTCCTTGGTAACACACCCATACAAAAGCTTGTCTCTCTGGCCTCAACTGACTGGAAAAAACGAGGGGAAAAAGTGTAATCTACTGGTCGTGTTTTGGAAGATAATTGCACTGGGACTCAAACAGGACACCTTCTCGAGGTGCTGTGAGGTGACCACAAGCCCCTGCATAGCAAGCAAACCGGTATCAGCATCTCCCCAGCAACTGAATGTGTCTCCTGCAGGCTACACATAGGAGGCTGCAGTAGGTACATTAACCCATTGGGCTGTCAATGCTCTTTTCTCTGAGATCAGGAAACTGAATTTCTATGTTGCCTTCATTTGGCACATTAGATCTATCTTTCACCCCAATTCAGAGGCTGTTTTGTTTCACGCAGAGATGATAATCATTGGGAGGTGTGAGCCACTAATAGCTAAGCAGATCAGTTAAAGCTTTGACTTTGTCATTGGGATATATTGATATGCGCAGGGCAGTCATCTGTCGACTGCTACTGTATACTTTCTTATTGCTGCTTGTTCATGATTATTAAATGTAAACACTCTGCTCTAAAAAGTGAAATATTTGAAAGACGCTTGCTGTAGCGAGCCTTTCCCACTCTTTGCCCTGGGGGCGCTTTGCAACTCAACAACCCAATCACCCCTTCAGCCCTTCTTACTCGTCTCACAGCACCTCCCAAAAGTGAGGACTGCATCTTTTGTTGGTAGATTTCCTTCATGAGGCTTGGCTTGGCCTGCATTCCTTTTCAAAGGGCCATATAAGAGAGCAAAAAAGGCATCATAGAGTGGCAAGTAGGTGGAAGGCGAGGGGTCAGGGAGGTTGGCAGTAAAAGACACAGGGCACAGGGCCTGGCAGAGAGTTAGAAGTTAGGGAACCCAACAATGAGCGTGGGACAAGGAAAGATGTCTCAGGCATGCAGCTCTCTGAGTCTTCCCCACTGTGCCTGCAGAAAGAGACGTCCTATTCCTAGCTCTCTCCTGAAAGGATACATTTGCCTGGAGAGCCCAGAACTAATGTCACTTAGAGAGAGGGTAAACAGAGGGCAGCTGAGCAGGCACACCCCTTCATTTTAATATGCTCCACGGTGGCTTCTGGGAGGAAAAAGGCATCATTATTCCAGCAAGATCATCTTCACCTAGGCCACCGTCACTAAGGTTTACAAAGCAGGCTGTGACACTTTCTGGGGCCAGGTGGCCAGGTCGATGTGGAAGAGCACAGATGCTAACCCTAAGCTGTGTGGGTGGCTGCACCAGAGGGGCTGCATAGGACATAGGGCTGTGCCCGTAAGGGCTGTGGTCGCGTTTGGGAGCGTTAGGGACGCGTGGAGGACGCAGGGCGCAGACCTCTGCCCGTTTCCCTCCAGGTTTAGGCCCTGGTGTTCAGCTGTGGAGCCAGCCACTCCAAAATTGAGGAAGTTGAAGGCAGAAAGCAGCCCTCTCACCCCCAGGGCGAAGAATGGGACAGGCTCGCTACATCAAGAGTCTTTCAAATCTTTCACTTTTTAGAGCAGAGTGTTTACATTTAAAAATCATGAACAAGCAGCAATAACAAAGCATACAGTAGCAGGGGACAGAAGACTGCCCTGCGCATATGAATACACCCCAATGATAAAGTCAAAGATTTAACTGACCTGTTTAGCTATTAGTGGCTCACACTTGGCAATGATTATCATCTCCCTGTGAAACAAAACATCCTCTGAATTGGGGTGAAAGATAGATCTAATGTGCCAACGGAAGGCAACATGGAAATTCAGTTTCCTGCTCTTAGAGGAAGGAGGGTCGACAGCGCAATGGGTTAATGCACCTACTGCAGCCTCCTATGTGTAGCCTGCTGGCGACACAGTCAGTTGCTAGTGTGATGCTGATACAGGTTTGCTTGCTATGCAGGGGGCGGTGGTCACTTCACAGCACCTCGAGAAGGTGTCCTGTTTGAGTCCCAGTGCAATTAGTGTATCAATCATGACCCGTAGATTACACCTTTTCCCCTTGTTTTTTTTCCAGTCAGTTGGGGCCAGAAAGATAAGCTTTTGTAAGGGTGTTACCAAAGCCAGAGTGCACAAAACAAAGGCACAACTGTTAGTGGGAATGCATACATTGAAGGGGCATTTGCTGTTGGCTGATCGCGCAGGGCAATGCATACCCATTTTCAATAAAAAAACATTTAAAAAAAATCCCGTGGAGATACTGGACATTGGATTAGAACTCAGGTCGCCAGCATCCCAAGACCAAGCACTTACCAGTTGAGCCACTGGAGGCTGTGCTTCTAAAAGTGGCTTTTGGGCGTATATATCTTTCTCCAGCATGCCCCTGTGAGCATTCCAGTTTGCATTGTGAAACATGTTCACTGAAGCCAAGGAGGATAGAACATCTGCCCCCCCCCCCCGCTCCATGAAATACCAGCTAACTGCAGTGGCCTAGAGGTTAAGTGCTTGCGTTACAGTGCTGGGGGCCTGGGTTTGAGTCCTGCTTTCGACACATAAATGGTGCAATCTCCTTGTACAGTTGCGGTATCCGTGCTTCTTCTAATAGGTTCAGTGGTTATGTAATGAGTTCCCTGGTAAAGGGAGGGTGGAAAAAAGCAGAGAGGTGGGACTGTGGAGGGGAGGAAATACAGGAGGAGGCGGGGCAGGCTAAAGAGGGAGTTAGGGCTGGATGAATGGGTCTCTGTGGAGAGGAGGAGGTGCTGGTTGAGTGGGGATAGGTCGAGAGGGGCAGGGGGATGTAGGATAAAGTGGGGCAGGGAATAAGTCGGCTCTGGGGATGGTGCCATGGGGGAAGAAGGCCCTGAGTTGTTGTGGATGGTGGGTTGTGTAAAAGAGGGTCCTATTGTGGGGAGGAGGGAAAAAGGGTGCCCAGTGGAGGGTGAAATGGACATTTTTGTTTCATCCAGCCCTACCTCCCCCTTTAGCCTGCCCCACCTCCTCTCCTCCACAGTCCTGCCTCTCTGCTTTCTTCCTTCCACCTTCACTTTACCAGGGCACCTATGCCATGCCCCTCTAGACCTACCCCCACTCACCTAGCCCCTCCTCCTCTCCACAGATACCCATTCATTCGGTCCTACCTCCCCCTTTAGGCTGCCCCACCTCTGCCTCCTTTACCCTGCACTTCCTCACTTCCACATTCCTGCCTCTCTGTGACCCTCCCTTTACCAGGGAACTCTTTTGATAACCACTGAACCTTTTAGAAGGAGTGGGGGTAAGGCAACTATACAAGGCGATTACCCAACTATTCCAATTATGTGCTGAAAGCAGGACACGGACCCAGGCCCTCAGTGCTGTAACACAAGCACTTAACCTCTAGGCCACTGCAGTTAGCTGGTATTTGCTGGAGCGGGGGGCCAGATGTTCTATCCTCGTTGGCTTCAGTGAGCATGTTTCACAATGGGAATGGGTATGCCCACAGGGGCATGCAGAAGAAAGATGTATAAGCCCAAAAGCTACTTTTAGCAGCACAGCCACCAGTGGCTCGAGTGGTAAGTGTTTGGTCTTGGAATGCTGGAGACCTGAGTTCTAATCCAATGTCCGGATCTCCTGTTCATATATATATTTTTTTTAATGTTTTTTTATTGAAAATGGGTATGCATTGCCCTGTGCGATCAGCCAACAGCTAATTCCCCTTCATTACATCATTCCTACTAACACTTGTGCCTTTGTTTTCTGCACTCTGGCCTTGGTAACACACCCATACAAAAGCTTGTCTCTCTGGCCTCAACTGACTGGAAAAAACGAGGGGAAAAAGTGTAATCTACCGGTCGTGTTTTGGAAGATAATTGCACTGGGACTCAAACAGGACACCTTCTCGAGGTGCTGTGAGGTGACCACAAGCCCCTGCATAGCAAGCAAACCGGTATCAGCATCTCCCCAGCAACTGAATGTGTCTCCTGCAGGCTACACATAGGAGGCTGCAGTAGGTACATTAACCCATTGGGCTGTCAATGCTCTTTTCTCTGAGATCAGGAAACTGAATTTCTATGTTGCCTTCATTTGGCACATTAGATCTATCTTTCACCCCAATTCAGAGGCTGTTTTGTTTCACGCAGAGATGATAATCATTGGGAGGTGTGAGCCACTAATAGCTAAGCAGATCAGTTAAAGCTTTGACTTTGTCATTGGGATATATTGATATGCGCAGGGCAGTCATCTGTCGACTGCTACTGTATACTTTCTTATTGCTGCTTGTTCATGATTATTAAATGTAAACACTCTGCTCTAAAAAGTGAAATATTTGAAAGACGCTTGCTGTAGCGAGCCTTTCCCACTCTTTGCCCTGGGGGCGCTTTGCAACTCAACAACCCAATCACCCCTTCAGCCCTTCTTACTCGTCTCACAGCACCTCCCAAAAGTGAGGAATGCATCTTTTGTTGGTAGATTTCCTTCATGAGGCTTGGCTTGGCCTGCATTCCTTTTCAAAGGGCCATATATGAGAGCAAAAAAGGCATCATAGAGTGGCAAGTAGGTGGAAGGCGAGGGGTCAGGGAGGTTGGCAGTAAAAGACACAGGGCACAGGGCCTGGCAGAGAGTTAGAAGTTAGGGAACCCAACAATGAGCGTGGGACAAGGAAAGATGTCTCAGGCATGCAGCTCTCTGAGTCTTCCCCACTGTGCCTGCAGAAAGAGACGTCCTATTCCTAGCTCTCTCCTGAAAGGATACATTTGCCTGGAGAGCCCAGAACTAATGTCACTTAGAGAGAGGGTAAACAGAGGGCAGCTCAGCAGGCACACCCCTTCATTTTAATATGCTCCACGGTGGCTTCTGGGAGGAAAAAGGCATCATTATTCCAGCAAGATCATCTTCACCTAGGCCACCGTCACTAAGGTTTACAAAGCAGGCTGTGACACTTTCTGGGGCCAGGTGGCCAGGTCGATGTGGAAGAGCACAGATGCTAACCCTAAGCTGTGTGGGTGGCTGCACCAGAGGGGCTGCATAGGACATAGGGCTGTTCCCGTAAGGGCTGTGGTCGCGTTTGGGAGCGTTAGGGATGCGTGGAGGACGCAGGGCGCAGACCTCTGCCCGTTTCCCTCCAGGTTTAGGCCCTGGTGTTCAGCTGTGGAGCCAGCCACTCCAAAATTGAGGAAGTTGAAGGCAGAAAGCAGCCCTCTCACCCCCAGGGCGAAGAATGGGACAGGCTCGCTACATCAAGAGTCTTTCAAATCTTTCACTTTTTAGAGCAGAGTGTTTACATTTAAAAATCATGAACAAGCAGCAATAACAAAGCATACAGTAGCAGGGGACAGAAGACTGCCCTGCGCATATGAATACACCCCAATGATAAAGTCAAAGATTTAACTGACCTGTTTAGCTATTAGTGGCTCACACTTGGCAATGATTATCATCTCCCTGTGAAACAAAACATCCTCTGAATTGGGGTGAAAGATAGATCTAATGTGCCAAAGGAAGGCAACATGGAAATTCAGTTTCCTGCTCTTAGAGGAAGGAGGGTCGACAGCGCAATGGGTTAATGCACCTACTGCAGCCTCCTATGTGTAGCCTGCTGGCGACACAGTCAGTTGCTAGTGTGATGCTGATACAGGTTTGCTTGCTATGCAGGGGGCGGTGGTCACTTCACAGCACCTCGAGAAGGTGTCCTGTTTGAGTCCCAGTGCAATTAGTGTATCAATCATGACCCGTAGATTACACCTTTTCCCCTTGTTTTTTTTCCAGTCAGTTGGGGCCAGAAAGATAAGCTTTTGTAAGGGTGTTACCAAAGCCAGAGTGCACAAAACAAAGGCACAACTGTTAGTGGGAATGCATACATTGAAGGGGCATTTGCTGTTGGCTGATCGCGCAGGGCAATGCATACCCATTTTCAATAAAAAAACATTTAAAAGAAATCCCGTGGAGATACTGGACATTGGATTAGAACTCAGGTCGCCAGCATCCCAAGACCAAGCACTTACCAGTTGAGCCACTGGAGGCTGTTCTTCTAAAAGTGGCTTTTGGGCGTATATATCTTTCTCCAGCATGCCCCTGTGAGCATTCCAGTTTGCATTGTGAAACATGTTCACTGAAGCCAAGGAGGATAGAACATCTGGCCCCCCCGCTCCATGAAATACCAGCTAACTGCAGTGGCCTAGAGGTTAAGTGCTTGCGTTACAGTGCTGGGGGCCTGGGTTTGAGTCCTGCTTTCGACACATAAATGGTGCAATCTCCTTGTACAGTTGCGGTATTCGTGCTTCTTCCAATAGGTTCAGTGGTTATGCAATGAGTTCCCTGGTAAAGGGAGGGTGGAAAAAAGCAGAGAGGTGGGACTGTGGAGGGGAGGAAATACAGGAGGAGGCGGGGCAGGCTAAAGAGGGAGTTAGGGCTGGATGAATGGGTCTCTGTGGAGAGGAGGAGGTGCTGGTTGAGTGGGGATAGGTCGAGAGGGGCAGGGGGATGTAGGATAAAGTGGGGCAGGGAATAAGTCGGCTCTGGGGATGGTGCCATGGGGGAAGAAGGCCCTGAGTTGTTGTGGACGGTGGGTTGTGTAAAAGAGGGTCCTATTGTGGGGAGGAGGGAAAAAGGGTGCCCAGTGGAGGGTGAAATGGACATTTTTGTTTCATCCAGCCCTACCTCCCCCTTTAGCCTGCCCCACCTCCTCTCCTCCACAGTCCTGCCTCTCTGCTTTCTTCCTTCCACCTTCACTTTACCAGGGCACCTATGCCATGCCCCTCTAGACCTACCCCCACTCACCTAGCCCCTCCTCCTCTCCACAGATACCCATTCATCCGGTCCTACCTCCCCCTTTAGGCTGCCCCACCTCTGCCTCCTTTACCCTGCACTTCCTCACTTCCACATTCCTGCCTCTCTGTGACCCTCCCTTTACCAGGGAACTCTTTTGATAACCACTGAACCTTTTAGAAGGAGTGGGGGTAAGGCAACTATACAAGGCGATTACCCAACTATTCCAATTATGTGCTGAAAGCAGGACACGGACCCAGGCCCTCAGTGCTGTAACACAAGCACTTAACCTCTAGGCCACTGCAGTTAGCTGGTATTTGCTGGAGCGGGGGGCCAGATGTTCTATCCTCGTTGGCTTCAGTGAGCATGTTTCACAATGGGAATGGGTATGCCCACAGGGGCATGCAGAAGAAAGATGTATAAGCCCAAAAGCTACTTTTAGCAGCACAGCCACCAGTGGCTCGAGTGGTAAGTGTTTGGTCTTGGAATGCTGGAGACCTGAGTTCTAATCCAATGTCCGGATCTCCTGTTCATATATATATTTTTTTTAATGTTTTTTTATTGAAAATGGGTATGCATTGCCCTGTGCGATCAGCCAACAGCTAATTCCCCTTCATTACATCATTCCTACTAACACTTGTGCCTTTGTTTTCTGCACTCTGGCCTTGGTAACACACCCATACAAAAGCTTGTCTCTCTGGCCTCAACTGACTGGAAAAAACGAGGGGAAAAAGTGTAATCTACTGGTTGTGTTTTGGAAGATAATTGCACTGGGACTCAAACAGGACACCTTCTCGAGGTGCTGTGAGGTGACCACAAGCCCCTGCATAGCAAGCAAACCGGTATCAGCATCTCCCCAGCAACTGAATGTGTCTCCTGCAGGCTACACATAGGAGGCTGCAGTAGGTACATTAACCCATTGGGCTGTCAATGCTCTTTTCTCTGAGATCAGGAAACTGAATTTCTATGTTGCCTTCATTTGGCACATTAGATCTATCTTTCACCCCAATTCAAAGGCTGTTTTGTTTCACGCAGAGATGATAATCATTGGGAGGTGTGAGCCACTAATAGCTAAGCAGATCAGTTAAAGCTTTGACTTTGTCATTGGGATATATTGATATGCGCAGGGCAGTCATCTGTCGACTGCTACTGTATACTTTCTTATTGCTGCTTGTTCATGATTATTAAATGTAAACACTCTGCTCTAAAAAGTGAAATATTTGAAAGACGCTTGCTGTAGCGAGCCTTTCCCACTCTTTGCCCTGGGGGCGCTTTGCAACTCAACAACCCAATCACCCCTTCAGCCCTTCTTACTCGTCTCACAGCACCTCCCAAAAGTGAGCAATGCATCTTTTGTTGGTAGATTTCCTTCATGAGGCTTGGCTTGGCCTGCATTCCTTTTCAAAGGGCCATATAAGAGAGCAAAAAAGGCATCATAGAGTGGCAAGTAGGTGGAAGGCGAGGGGTCAGGGAGGTTGGCAGTAAAAGACACAGGGCACAGGGCCTGGCAGAGAGTTAGAAGTTAGGGAACCCAACAATGAGCGTGGGACAAGGAAAGATGTCTCAGGCATGCAGCTCTCTGAGTCTTCCCCACTGTGCCTGCAGAAAGAGACGTCCTATTCCTAGCTCTCTCCTGAAAGGATACATTTGCCTGGAGAGCCCAGAACTAATGTCACTTAGAGAGAGGGTAAACAGAGGGCAGCTGAGCAGGCACACCCCTTCATTTTAATATGCTCCACGGTGGCTTCTGGGAGGAAAAAGGCATCATTATTCCAGCAAGATCATCTTCACCTAGGCCACCGTCACTAAGGTTTACAAAGCAGGCTGTGACACTTTCTGGGGCCAGGTGGCCAGGTCGATGTGGAAGAGCACAGATGCTAACCCTAAGCTGTGTGGGTGGCTGCACCAGAGGGGCTGCATAGGACATAGGGCTGTGCCCGTAAGGGCTGTGGTCGCGTTTGGGAGCGTTAGGGACGCGTGGAGGACGCAGGGCGCAGACCTCTGCCCGTTTCCCTCCAGGTTTAGGCCCTGGTGTTCAGCTGTGGAGCCAGCCACTCCAAAATTGAGGAAGTTGAAGGCAGAAAGCAGCCCTCTCACCCCCAGGGCGAAGAATGGGACAGGCTCGCTACATCAAGAGTCTTTCAAATCTTTCACTTTTTAGAGCAGAGTGTTTACATTTAAAAATAATGAACAAGCAGCAATAACAAAGCATACAGTAGCAGGGGACAGAAGACTGCCCTGCGCATATGAATACACCCCAATGATAAAGTCAAAGATTTAACTGACCTGTTTAGCTATTAGTGGCTCACACTTGGCAATGATTATGATCTCCCTGTGAAACAAAACATCCTCTGAATTGGGGTGAAAGATAGATCTAATGTGCCAACGGAAGGCAACATGGAAATTCAGTTTCCTGCTCTTAGAGGAAGGAGGGTCGACAGCGCAATGGGTTAATGCACCTACTGCAGCCTCCTATGTGTAGCCTGCTGGCGACACAGTCAGTTGCTAGTGTGATGCTGATACAGGTTTGCTTGCTATGCAGGGGGCGGTGGTCACTTCACAGCACCTCGAGAAGGTGTCCTGTTTGAGTCCCAGTGCAATTAGTGTATCAATCATGACCCGTAGATTACACCTTTTCCCCTTGTTTTTTTTCCAGTCAGTTGGGGCCAGAAAGATAAGCTTTTGTAAGGGTGTTACCAAAGCCAGAGTGCACAAAACAAAGGCACAACTGTTAGTGGGAATGCATACATTGAAGGGGCATTTGCTGTTGGCTGATCGCGCAGGGCAATGCATACCCATTTTCAATAAAAAAACATTTAAAAAAAATCCCGTGGAGATACTGGACATTGGATTAGAACTCAGGTCGCCAGCATCCCAAGACCAAGCACTTACCAGTTGAGCCACTGGAGGCTGTGCTTCTAAAAGTGGCTTTTGGGCGTATATATCTTTCTCCAGCATGCCCCTGTGAGCATTCCAGTTTGCATTGTGAAACATGTTCACTGAAGCCAAGGAGGATAGAACATCTGGCCCCCCCGCTCCATGAAATACCAGCTAACTGCAGTGGCCTAGAGGTTAAGTGCTTGCGTTACAGTGCTGGGGGCCTGGGTTTGAGTCCTGCTTTCGACACATAAATGGTGCAATCTCCTTGTACAGTTGCGGTATCCGTGCTTCTTCTAATAGGTTCAGTGGTTATGTAATGAGTTCCCTGGTAAAGGGAGGGTGGAAAAAAGCAGAGAGGTGGGACTGTGGAGGGGAGGAAATACAGGAGGAGGCGGGGCAGGCTAAAGAGGGAGTTAGGGCTGGATGAATGGGTCTCTGTGGAGAGGAGGAGGTGCTGGTTGAGTGGGGATAGGTTGAGAGGGGCAGTGGGATGTAGGATAAAGTGGGGCAGGGAATAAGTCGGCTCTGGGGATGGTGCCATGGGGGAAGAAGGCCCTGAGTTGTTGTGGACGGTGGGTTGTGTAAAAGAGGGTCCTATTGTGGGGAGGAGGGAAAAAGGGTGCCCAGTGGAGGGTGAAATGGACATTTTTGTTTCATCCAGCCCTACCTCCCCCTTTAGCCTGCCCCACCTCCTCTCCTCCACAGTCCTGCCTCTCTGCTTTCTTCCTTCCACCTTCACTTTACCAGGGCACCTATGCCATGCCCCTCTAGACCTACCCCCACTCACCTAGCCCCTCCTCCTCTCCACAGATACCCATTCATCCGGTCCTACCTCCCCCTTTAGGCTGCCCCACCTCTGCCTCCTTTACCCTGCACTTCCTCACTTCCACATTCCTGCCTCTCTGTGACCCTCCCTTTACCAGGGAACTCTTTTGATAACCACTGAACCTTTTAGAAGGAGTGGGGGTAAGGCAACTATACAAGGCGATTACCCAACTATTCCAATTATGTGCTGAAAGCAGGACACGGACCCAGGCCCTCAGTGCTGTAACACAAGCACTTAACCTCTAGGCCACTGCAGTTAGCTGGTATTTGCTGGAGCGGGGGGCCAGATGTTCTATCCTCGTTGGCTTCAGTGAGCATGTTTCACAATGGGAATGGGTATGCCCACAGGGGCATGCAGAAGAAAGATGTATAAGCCCAAAAGCTACTTTTAGCAGCACAGCCACCAGTGGCTCGAGTGGTAAGTGTTTGGTCTTGGAATGCTGGAGACCTGAGTTCTAATCCAATGTCCGGATCTCCTGTTCATATATATATTTTTTTTAATGTTTTTTTATTGAAAATGGGTATGCATTGCCCTGTGCGATCAGCCAACAGCTAATTCCCCTTCATTACATCATTCCTACTAACACTTGTGCCTTTGTTTTCTGCACTCTGGCCTTGGTAACACACCCATACAAAAGCTTGTCTCTCTGGCCTCAACTGACTGGAAAAAACGAGGGGAAAAAGTGTAATCTACTGGTCGTGTTTTGGAAGATAATTGCACTGGGACTCAAACAGGACACCTTCTCGAGGTGCTGTGAGGTGACCACAAGCCCCTGCATAGCAAGCAAACCGGTATCAGCATCTCCCCAGCAACTGAATGTGTCTCCTGCAGGCTACACATAGGAGGCTGCAGTAGGTACATTAACCCATTGGGCTGTCAATGCTCTTTTCTCTGAGATCAGGAAACTGAATTTCTATGTTGCCTTCATTTGGCACATTAGATCTATCTTTCACCACAATTCAGAGGCTGTTTTGTTTCACGCAGAGATGATAATCATTGGGAGGTGTGAGCCACTAATAGCTAAGCAGATCAGTTAAAGCTTTGACTTTGTCATTGGGATATATTGATATGCGCAGGGCAGTCATCTGTCGACTGCTACTGTATACTTTCTTATTGCTGCTTGTTCATGATTATTAAATGTAAACACTCTGCTCTAAAAAGTGAAATATTTGAAAGACGCTTGCTGTAGCGAGCCTTTCCCACTCTTTGCCCTGGGGGCGCTTTGCAACTCAACAACCCAATCACCCCTTCAGCCCTTCTTACTCGTCTCACAGCACCTCCCAAAAGTGAGCAATGCATCTTTTGTTGGTAGATTTCCTTCATGAGGCTTGGCTTGGCCTGCATTCCTTTTGAAAGGGCCATATAAGAGAGCAAAAAAGGCATCATAGAGTGGCAAGTAGGTGGAAGGCGAGGGGTCAGGGAGGTTGGCAGTAAAAGACACAGGGCACAGGGCCTGGCAGAGAGTTAGAAGTTAGGGAACCCAACAATGAGCGTGGGACAAGGAAAGATGTCTCAGGCATGCAGCTCTCTGAGTCTTCCCCACTGTGCCTGCAGAAAGAGACGTCCTATTCCTAGCTCTCTCCTGAAAGGATACATTTGCCTGGAGAGCCCAGAACTAATGTCACTTAGAGAGAGGGTAAACAGAGGGCAGCTGAGCAGGCACACCCCTTCATTTTAATATGCTCCACGGTGGCTTCTGGGAGGAAAAAGGCATCATTATTCCAGCAAGATCATCTTCACCTAGGCCACCGTCACTAAGGTTTACAAAGCAGGCTGTGACACTTTCTGGGGCCAGGTGGCCAGTTCGATGTGGAAGAGCACAGATGCTAACCCTAAGCTGTGTGGGTGGCTGCACCAGAGGGGCTGCATAGGACATAGGGCTGTGCCCGTAAGGGCTGTGGTCGCGTTTGGGAGCGTTAGGGACGCGTGGAGGACGCAGGGCGCAGACCTCTGCCCGTTTCCCTCCAGGTTTAGGCCCTGGTGTTCAGCTGTGGAGCCAGCCACTCCAAAATTGAGGAAGTTGAAGGCAGAAAGCAGCCCTCTCACCCCCAGGGCGAAGAATGGGACAGGCTTGCTACATCAAGAGTCTTTCAAATCTTTCACTTTTTAGAGCAGAGTGTTTACATTTAAAAATCATGAACAAGCAGCAATAACAAAGCATACAGTAGCAGGGGACAGAAGACTGCCCTGCGCATATGAATACACCCCAATAATAAAGTCAAAGATTTAACTGACCTGTTTAGCTATTAGTGGCTCACACTTGGCAATGATTATCATCTCCCTGTGAAACAAAACATCCTCTGAATTGGGGTGAAAGATAGATCTAATGTGCCAACGGAAGGCAACATGGAAATTCAGTTTCCTGCTCTTAGAGGAAGGAGGGTCGACAGCGCAATGGGTTAATGCACCTACTGCAGCCTCCTATGTGTAGCCTGCTGGCGACACAGTCAGTTGCTAGTGTGATGCTGATACAGGTTTGCTTGCTATGCAGGGGGCGGTGGTCACTTCACAGCACCTCGAGAAGGTGTCCTGTTTGAGTCCCAGTGCAATTAGTGTATCAATCATGACCCGTAGATTACACCTTTTCCCCTTGTTTTTTTTCCAGTCAGTTGGGGCCAGAAAGATAAGCTTTTGTAAGGGTGTTACCAAAGCCAGAGTGCACAAAACAAAGGCACAACTGTTAGTGGGAATGCATACATTGAAGGGGCATTTGCTGTTGGCTGATCGCGCAGGGCAATGCATACCCATTTTCAATAAAAAAACATTTAAAAAAAATCCCGTGGAGATACTGGACATTGGATTAGAACTCAGGTCGCCAGCATCCCAAGACCAAGCACTTACCAGTTGAGCCACTGGAGGCTGTGCTTCTAAAAGTGGCTTTTGGGCGTATATATCTTTCTCCAGCATGCCCCTGTGAGCATTCCAGTTTGCATTGTGAAACATGTTCACTGAAGCCAAGGAGGATAGAACATCTGGCCCCCCCCGCTCCATGAAATACCAGCTAACTGCAGTGGCCTAGAGGTTAAGTGCTTGCGTTACAGTGCTGGGGGCCTGGGTTTGAGTCCTGCTTTCGACACATAAATGGTGCAATCTCCTTGTACAGTTGCGGTATCCGTGCTTCTTCTAATAGGTTCAGTGGTTATGTAATGAGTTCCCTGGTAAAGGGAGGGTGGAAAAAAGCAGAGAGGTGGGACTGTGGAGGGGAGGAAATACAGGAGGAGGCGGGGCAGGCTAAAGAGGGAGTTAGGGCTGGATGAATGGGTCTCTGTGGAGAGGAGGAGGTGCTGGTTGAGTGGGGATAGGTCGAGAGGGGCAGGGGGATGTAGGATAAAGTGGGGCAGGGAATAAGTCGGCTCTGGGGATGGTGCCATGGGGGAAGAAGGCCCTGAGTTGTTGTGGACGGTGGGTTGTGTAAAAGAGGGTCCTATTGTGGGGAGGAGGGAAAAAGGGTGCCCAGTGGAGGGTGAAATGGACATTTTTGTTTCATCCAGCCCTACCTCCCCCTTTAGCCTGCCCCACCTCCTCTCCTCCACAGTCCTGCCTCTCTGCTTTCTTCCTTCCACCTTCACTTTACCAGGGCACCTATGCCATGCCCCTCTAGACCTACCCCCACTCACCTAGCCCCTCCTCCTCTCCACAGATACCCATTCATCCGGTCCTACCTCCCCCTTTAGGCAGCCCCACCTCTGCCTCCTTTACCCTGCACTTCCTCACTTCCACATTCCTGCCTCTCTGTGACCCTCCCTTTACCAGGGAACTCTTTTGATAACCACTGAACCTTTTAGAAGGAGTGGGGGTAAGGCAACTATACAAGGCGATTACCCAACTATTCCAATTATGTGCTGAAAGCAGGACACGGACCCAGGCCCTCAGTGCTGTAACACAAGCACTTAACCTCTAGGCCACTGCAGTTAGCTGGTATTTGCTGGAGCGGGGGGCCAGATGTTCTATCCTCGTTGGCTTCAGTGAGCATGTTTCACAATGGGAATGGGTATGCCCACAGGGGCATGCAGAAGAAAGATGTATAAGCCCAAAAGCTACTTTTAGCAGCACAGCCACCAGTGGCTCGAGTGGTAAGTGTTTGGTCTTGGAATGCTGGAGACCTGAGTTCTAATCCAATGTCCGGATCTCCTGTTCATATATATGTTTTTTTAAATGTTTTTTTATTGAAAATGGGTATGCATTGCCCTGTGCGATCAGCCAACAGCTAATTCCCCTTCATTACATCATTCCTACTAACACTTGTGCCTTTGTTTTCTGCACTCTGGCCTTGGTAACACACCCATACAAAAGCTTGTCTCTCTGGCCTCAACTGACTGGAAAAAACGAGGGGAAAAAGTGTAATCTACTGGTCGTGTTTTGGAAGATAATTGCACTGGGACTCAAACAGGACACCTTCTCGAGGTGCTGTGAGGTGACCACAAGCCCCTGCATAGCAAGCAAACCGGTATCAGCATCTCCCCAGCAACTGAATGTGTCTCCTGCAGGCTACACATAGGAGGCTGCAGTAGGTACATTAACCCATTGGGCTGTCAATGCTCTTTTCTCTGAGATCAGGAAACTGAATTTCTATGTTGCCTTCATTTGGCACATTAGATCTATCTTTCACCCCAATTCAGAGGCTGTTTTGTTTCACGCAGAGATGATAATCATTGGGAGGTGTGAGCCACTAATAGCTAAGCAGATCAGTTAAAGCTTTGACTTTGTCATTGGGATATATTGATATGCGCAGGGCAGTCATCTGTCGACTGCTACTGTATACTTTCTTATTGCTGCTTGTTCATGATTATTAAATGTAAACACTCTGCTCTAAAAAGTGAAATATTTGAAAGACGCTTGCTGTAGCGAGCCTTTCCCACTCTTTGCCCTGGGGGCGCTTTGCAACTCAACAACCCAATCACCCCTTCAGCCCTTCTTACTCGTCTCACAGCACCTCCCAAAAGTGAGCAATGCATCTTTTGTTGGTAGATTTCCTTCATGAGGCTTGGCTTGGCCTGCATTCCTTTTCAAAGGGCCATATAAGAGAGCAAAAAAGGCATCATAGAGTGGCAAGTAGGTGGAAGGCGAGGGGTCAGGGAGGTTGGCAGTAAAAGACACAGGGCACAGGGCCTGGCAGAGAGTTAGAAGTTAGGGAACCCAACAATGAGCGTGGGACAAGGAAAGATGTCTCAGGCATGCAGCTCTCTGAGTCTTCCCCACTGTGCCTGCAGAAAGAGACGTCCTATTCCTAGCTCTCTCCTGAAAGGATACATTTGCCTGGAGAGCCCAGAACTAATGTCACTTAGAGAGAGGGTAAACAGAGGGCAGCTGAGCAGGCACACCCCTTCATTTTAATATGCTCCACGGTGGCTTCTGGGAGGAAAAAGGCATCATTATTCCAGCAAGATCATCTTCACCTAGGCCACCGTCACTAAGGTTTACAAAGCAGGCTGTGACACTTTCTGGGGCCAGGTGGCCAGGTCGATGTGGAAGAGCACAGATGCTAACCCTAAGCTGTGTGGGTGGCTGCACCAGAGGGGCTGCATAGGACATAGGGCTGTGCCCGTAAGGGCTGTGGTCGCGTTTGGGAGCGTTAGGGACGCGTGGAGGACGCAGGGCGCAGACCTCTGCCCGTTTCCCTCCAGGTTTAGGCCCTGGTGTTCAGCTGTGGAGCCAGCCACTCCAAAATTGAGGAAGTTGAAGGCAGAAAGCAGCCCTCTCACCCCCAGGGCGAAGAATGGGACAGGCTCGCTACATCAAGAGTCTTTCAAATCTTTCACTTTTTAGAGCAGAGTGTTTACATTTAAAAATCATGAACAAGCAGCAATAACAAAGCATACAGTAGCAGGGGACAGAAGACTGCCCTGCGCATATGAATACACCCCAATGATAAAGTCAAAGATTTAACTGACCTGTTTAGCTATTAGTGGCTCACACTTGGCAATGATTATCATCTCCCTGTGAAACAAAACATCCTCTGAATTGGGGTGAAAGATAGATCTAATGTGCCAACGGAAGGCAACATGGAAATTCAGTTTCCTGCTCTTAGAGGAAGGAGGGTCGACAGCGCAATGGGTTAATGCACCTACTGCAGCCTCCTATGTGTAGCCTGCTGGCGACACAGTCAGTTGCTAGTGTGATGCTGATACAGGTTTGCTTGCTATGCAGGGGGCGGTGGTCACTTCACAGCACCTCGAGAAGGTGTCCTGTTTGAGTCCCAGTGCAATTAGTGTATCAATCATGACCCGTAGATTACACCTTTTCCCCTTGTTTTTTTTCCAGTCAGTTGGGGCCAGAAAGATAAGCTTTTGTAAGGGTGTTACCAAAGCCAGAGTGCACAAAACAAAGGCACAACTGTTAGTGGGAATGCATACATTGAAGGGGCATTTGCTGTTGGCTGATCGCGCAGGGCAATGCATACCCATTTTCAATAAAAAAACATTTAAAAAAAATCCCGTGGAGATACTGGACATTGGATTAGAACTCAGGTCGCCAGCATCCCAAGACCAAGCACTTACCAGTTGAGCCACTGGAGGCTGTGCTTCTAAAAGTGGCTTTTGGGCGTATATATCTTTCTCCAGCATGCCCCTGTGAGCATTCCAGTTTGCATTGTGAAACATGTTCACTGAAGCCAAGGAGGATAGAACATCTGGCCCCCCCCGCTCCATGAAATACCAGCTAACTGCAGTGGCCTAGAGGTTAAGTGCTTGCGTTACAGTGCTGGGGGCCTGGGTTTGAGTCCTGCTTTCGACACATAAATGGTGCAATCTCCTTGTACAGTTGCGGTATCCGTGCTTCTTCTAATAGGTTCAGTGGTTATGTAATGAGTTCCCTGGTAAAGGGAGGGTGGAAAAAAGCAGAGAGGTGGGACTGTGGAGGGGAGGAAATACAGGAGGAGGCGGGGCAGGCTAAAGAGGGAGTTAGGGCTGGATGAATGGGTCTCTGTGGAGAGGAGGAGGTGCTGGTTGAGTGGGGATAGGTTGAGAGGGGCAGGGGGATGTAGGATAAAGTGGGGCAGGGAATAAGTCGGCTCTGGGGATGGTGCCATGGGGGAAGAAGGCCCTGAGTTGTTGTGGACGGTGGGTTGTGTAAAAGAGGGTCCTATTGTGGGGAGGAGGGAAAAAGGGTGCCCAGTGGAGGGTGAAATGGACATTTTTGTTTCATCCAGCCCTACCTCCCCCTTTAGCCTGCCCCACCTCCTCTCCTCCACAGTCCTGCCTCTCTGCTTTCTTCCTTCCACCTTCACTTTACCAGGGCACCTATGCCATGCCCCTCTAGACCTACCCCCACTCACCTAGCCCCTCCTCCTCTCCACAGATACCCATTCATCCGGTCCTACCTCCCCCTTTAGGCTGCCCCACCTCTGCCTCCTTTACCCTGCACTTCCTCACTTCCACATTCCTGCCTCTCTGTGACCCTCCCTTTACCAGGGAACTCTTTTGATAACCACTGAACCTTTTAGAAGGAGTGGGGGTAAGGCAACTATACAAGGCGATTACCCAACTATTCCAATTATGTGCTGAAAGCAGGACACGGACCCAGGCCCTCAGTGCTGTAACACAAGCACTTAACCTCTAGGCCACTGCAGTTAGCTGGTATTTGCTGGAGCGGGGGGCCAGATGTTCTATCCTCGTTGGCTTCAGTGAGCATGTTTCACAATGGGAATGGGTATGCCCACAGGGGCATGCAGAAGAAAGATGTATAAGCCCAAAAGCTACTTTTAGCAGCACAGCCACCAGTGGCTCGAGTGGTAAGTGTTTGGTCTTGGAATGCTGGAGACCTGAGTTCTAATCCAATGTCCGGATCTCTTGTTCATATATATATTTTTTTTAATGTTTTTTTATTGAAAATGGGTATGCATTGCCCTGTGCGATCAGCCAACAGCTAATTCCCCTTCATTACATCATTCCTACTAACACTTGTGCCTTTGTTTTCTGCACTCTGGCCTTGGTAACACACCCATACAAAAGCTTGTCTCTCTGGCCTCAACTGACTGGAAAAAACGAGGGGAAAAAGTGTAATCTACTGGTCGTGTTTTGGAAGATAATTGCACTGGGACTCAAACAGGACACCTTCTCGAGGTGCTGTGAGGTGACCACAAGCCCCTGCATAGCAAGCAAACCGGTATCAGCATCTCCCCAGCAACTGAATGTGTCTCCTGCAGGCTACACATAGGAGGCTGCAGTAGGTACATTAACCCATTGGGCTGTCAATGCTCTTTTCTCTGAGATCAGGAAACTGAATTTCTATGTTGCCTTCATTTGGCACATTAGATCTATCTTTCACCACAATTCAGAGGCTGTTTTGTTTCACGCAGAGATGATAATCATTGGGAGGTGTGAGCCACTAATAGCTAAGCAGATCAGTTAAAGCTTTGACTTTGTCATTGGGATATATTGATATGCGCAGGGCAGTCATCTGTCGACTGCTACTGTATACTTTCTTATTGCTGCTTGTTCATGATTATTAAATGTAAACACTCTGCTCTAAAAAGTGAAATATTTGAAAGACGCTTGCTGTAGCGAGCCTTTCCCACTCTTTGCCCTGGGGGCGCTTTGCAACTCAACAACCCAATCACCCCTTCAGCCCTTCTTACTCGTCTCACAGCACCTCCCAAAAGTGAGCAATGCATCTTTTGTTGGTAGATTTCCTTCATGAGGCTTGGCTTGGCCTGCATTCCTTTTCAAAGGGCCATATAAGAGAGCAAAAAAGGCATCATAGAGTGGCAAGTAGGTGGAAGGCGAGGGGTCAGGGAGGTTGGCAGTAAAAGACACAGGGCACAGGGCCTGGCAGAGAGTTAGAAGTTAGGGAACCCAACAATGAGCGTGGGACAAGGAAAGATGTCTCAGGCATGCAGCTCTCTGAGTCTTCCCCACTGTGCCTGCAGAAAGAGACGTCCTATTCCTAGCTCTCTCCTGAAAGGATACATTTGCCTGGAGAGCCCAGAACTAATGTCACTTAGAGAGAGGGTAAACAGAGGGCAGCTGAGCAGGCACACCCCTTCATTTTAATATGCTCCACGGTGGCTTCTGGGAGGAAAAAGGCATCATTATTCCAGCAAGATCATCTTCACCTAGGCCACCGTCACTAAGGTTTACAAAGCAGGCTGTGACACTTTCTGGGGCCAGGTGGCCAGGTCGATGTGGAAGAGCACAGATGCTAACCCTAAGCTGTGTGGGTGGCTGCACCAGAGGGGCTGCATAGGACATAGGGCTGTGCCCGTAAGGGCTGTGGTCGCGTTTGGGAGCGTTAGGGACGCGTGGAGGACGCAGGGCGCAGACCTCTGCCCGTTTCCCTCCAGGTTTAGGCCCTGGTGTTCAGCTGTGGAGCCAGCCACTCCAAAATTGAGGAAGTTGAAGGCAGAAAGCAGCCCTCTCACCACCAGGGCGAAGAATGGGACAGGCTCGCTACATCAAGAGTCTTTCAAATCTTTCACTTTTTAGAGCAGAGTGTTTACATTTAAAAATCATGAACAAGCAGCAATAACAAAGCATACAGTAGCAGGGGACAGAAGACTGCCCTGCGCATATGAATACACCCCAATGATAAAGTCAAAGATTTAACTGACCTGTTTAGCTATTAGTGGCTCACACTTGGCAATGATTATCATCTCCCTGTGAAACAAAACATCCTCTGAATTGGGGTGAAAGATAGATCTAATGTGCCAACGGAAGGCAACATGGAAATTCAGTTTCCTGCTCTTAGAGGAAGGAGGGTCGACAGCGCAATGGGTTAATGCACCTACTGCAGCCTCCTATGTGTAGCCTGCTGGCGACACAGTCAGTTGCTAGTGTGATGCTGATACAGGTTTGCTTGCTATGCAGGGGGCGGTGGTCACTTCACAGCACCTCGAGAAGGTGTCCTGTTTGAGTCCCAGTGCAATTAGTGTATCAATCATGACCCGTAGATTACACCTTTTCCCCTTGTTTTTTTTCCAGTCAGTTGGGGCCAGAAAGATAAGCTTTTGTAAGGGTGTTACCAAAGCCAGAGTGCACAAAACAAAGGCACAACTGTTAGTGGGAATGCATACATTGAAGGGGCATTTGCTGTTGGCTGATCGCGCAGGGCAATGCATACCCATTTTCAATAAAAAAAATTTAAAAAAAATCCCGTGGAGATACTGGACATTGGATTAGAACTCAGGTCGCCAGCATCCCAAGACCAAGCACTTACCAGTTGAGCCACTGGAGGCTGTGCTTCTAAAAGTGGCTTTTGGGCGTATATATCTTTCTCCAGCATGCCCCTGTGAGCATTCCAGTTTGCATTGTGAAACATGTTCACTGAAGCCAAGGAGGATAGAACATCTGGCCCCCCCCGCTCCATGAAATACCAGCTAACTGCAGTGGCCTAGAGGTTAAGTGCTTGCGTTACAGTGCTGGGGGCCTGGGTTTGAGTCCTGCTTTCGACACATAAATGGTGCAATCTCCTTGTACAGTTGCGGTATCCGTGCTTCTTCTAATAGGTTCAGTGGTTATGTAATGAGTTCCCTGGTAAAGGGAGGGTGGAAAAAAGCAGAGAGGTGGGACTGTGGAGGGGAGGAAATACAGGAGGAGGCGGGGCAGGCTAAAGAGGGAGTTAGGGCTGGATGAATGGGTCTCTGTGGAGAGGAGGAGGTGCTGTTTGAGTGGGGATAGGTCGAGAGGGGCAGGGGGATGTAGGATAAAGTGGGGCAGGGAATAAGTCGGCTCTGGGGATGGTGCCATGGGGGAAGAAGGCCCTGAGTTGGTGTGGACGGTGGGTTGTGTAAAAGAGGGTCCTATTGTGGGGAGGAGGGAAAAAGGGTGCCCAGTGGAGGGTGAAATGGACATTTTTGTTTCATCCAGCCCTACCTCCCCCTTTAGCCTGCCCCACCTCCTCTCCTCCACAGTCCTGCCTCTCTGCTTTCTTCCTTCCACCTTCACTTTACCAGGGCACCTATGCCATGCCCCTCTAGACCTACCCCCACTCACCTAGCCCCTCCTCCTCTCCACAGATACCCATTCATCCGGTCCTACCTCCCCCTTTAGGCTGCCCCACCTCTGCCTCCTTTACCCTGCACTTCCTCACTTCCACATTCCTGCCTCTCTGTGACCCTCCCTTTACCAGGGAACTCTTTTGATAACCACTGAACCTTTTAGAAGGAGTGGGGGTAAGGCAACTATACAAGGCGATTACCCAACTATTCCAATTATGTGCTGAAAGCAGGACACGGACCCAGGCCCTCAGTGCTGTAACACAAGCACTTAACCTCTAGGCCACTGCAGTTAGCTGGTATTTGCTGGAGCGGGGGGCCAGATGTTCTATCCTCGTTGGCTTCAGTGAGCATGTTTCACAATGGGAATGGGTATGCCCACAGGGGCATGCAGAAGAAAGATGTATAAGCCCAAAAGCTACTTTTAGCAGCACAGCCACCAGTGGCTCGAGTGGTAAGTGTTTGGTCTTGGAATGCTGGAGACCTGAGTTCTAATCCAATGTCCGGATCTCCTGTTCATATATATATTTTTTTTAATGTTTTTTTATTGAAAATGGGTATGCATTGCCCTGTGCGATCAGCCAACAGCTAATTCCCCTTCATTACATCATTCCTACTAACACTTGTGCCTTTGTTTTCTGCACTCTGGCCTTGGTAACACACCCATACAAAAGCTTGTCTCTCTGGCCTCAACTGACTGGAAAAAACGAGGGGAAAAAGTGTAATCTACTGGTCGTGTTTTGGAAGATAATTGCACTGGGACTCAAACAGGACACCTTCTCGAGGTGCTGTGAGGTGACCACAAGCCCCTGCATAGCAAGCAAACCGGTATCAGCATCTCCCCAGCAACTGAATGTGTCTCCTGCAGGCTACACATAGGAGGCTGCAGTAGGTACATTAACCCATTGGGCTGTCAATGCTCTTTTCTCTGAGATCAGGAAACTGAATTTCTATGTTGCCTTCATTTGGCACATTAGATCTATCTTTCACCCCAATTCAGAGGCTGTTTTGTTTCACGCAGAGATGATAATCATTGGGAGGTGTGAGCCACTAATAGCTAAGCAGATCAGTTAAAGCTTTGACTTTGTCATTGGGATATATTGATATGCGCAGGGCAGTCATCTGTCGACTGCTACTGTATACTTTCTTATTGCTGCTTGTTCATGATTATTAAATGTAAACACTCTGCTCTAAAAAGTGAAATATTTGAAAGACGCTTGCTGTAGCGAGCCTTTCCCACTCTTTGCCCTGGGGGTGCTTTGCAACTCAACAACCCAATCACCCCTTCAGCCCTTCTTACTCGTCTCACAGCACCTCCCAAAAGTGAGCAATGCATCTTTTGTTGGTAGATTTCCTTCATGAGGCTTGGCTTGGCCTGCATTCCTTTTGAAAGGGCCATATAAGAGAGCAAAAAAGGCATCATAGAGTGGCAAGTAGGTGGAAGGCGAGGGGTCAGGGAGGTTGGCAGTAAAAGACACAGGGCACAGGGCCTGGCAGAGAGTTAGAAGTTAGGGAACCCAACAATGAGCGTGGGACAAGGAAAGATGTCTCAGGCATGCAGCTCTCTGAGTCTTCCCCACTGTGCCTGCAGAAAGAGACGTCCTATTCCTAGCTCTCTCCTGAAAGGATACATTTGCCTGGAGAGCCCAGAACTAATGTCACTTAGAGAGAGGGTAAACAGAGGGCAGCTGAGCAGGCACACCCCTTCATTTTAATATGCTCCACGGTGGCTTCTGGGAGGAAAAAGGCATCATTATTCCAGCAAGATCATCTTCACCTAGGCCACCGTCACTAAGGTTTACAAAGCAGGCTGTGACACTTTCTGGGGCCAGGTGGCCAGTTCGATGTGGAAGAGCACAGATGCTAACCCTAAGCTGTGTGGGTGGCTGCACCAGAGGGGCTGCATAGGACATAGGGCTGTGCCCGTAAGGGCTGTGGTCGCGTTTGGGAGCGTTAGGGACGCGTGGAGGACGCAGGGCGCAGACCTCTGCCCGTTTCCCTCCAGGTTTAGGCCCTGGTGTTCAGCTGTGGAGCCAGCCACTCCAAAATTGAGGAAGTTGAAGGCAGAAAGCAGCCCTCTCACCCCCAGGGCGAAGAATGGGACAGGCTTGCTACATCAAGAGTCTTTCAAATCTTTCACTTTTTAGAGCAGAGTGTTTACATTTAAAAATCATGAACAAGCAGCAATAACAAAGCATACAGTAGCAGGGGACAGAAGACTGCCCTGCGCATATGAATACACCCCAATAATAAAGTCAAAGATTTAACTGACCTGTTTAGCTATTAGTGGCTCACACTTGGCAATGATTATCATCTCCCTGTGAAACAAAACATCCTCTGAATTGGGGTGAAAGATAGATCTAATGTGCCAACGGAAGGCAACATGGAAATTCAGTTTCCTGCTCTTAGAGGAAGGAGGGTCGACAGCGCAATGGGTTAATGCACCTACTGCAGCCTCCTATGTGTAGCCTGCTGGCGACACAGTCAGTTGCTAGTGTGATGCTGATACAGGTTTGCTTGCTATGCAGGGGGCGGTGGTCACTTCACAGCACCTCGAGAAGGTGTCCTGTTTGAGTCCCAGTGCAATTAGTGTATCAATCATGACCCGTAGATTACACCTTTTCCCCTTGTTTTTTTTCCAGTCAGTTGGGGCCAGAAAGATAAGCTTTTGTAAGGGTGTTACCAAAGCCAGAGTGCACAAAACAAAGGCACAACTGTTAGTGGGAATGCATACATTGAAGGGGCATTTGCTGTTGGCTGATCGCGCAGGGCAATGCATACCCATTTTCAATAAAAAAACATTTAAAAAAAATCCCGTGGAGATACTGGACATTGGATTAGAACTCAGGTCGCCAGCATCCCAAGACCAAGCACTTACCAGTTGAGCCACTGGAGGCTGTGCTTCTAAAAGTGGCTTTTGGGCGTATATATCTTTCTCCAGCATGCCCCTGTGAGCATTCCAGTTTGCATTGTGAAACATGTTCACTGAAGCCAAGGAGGATAGAACATCTGGCCCCCCCCGCTCCATGAAATACCAGCTAACTGCAGTGGCCTAGAGGTTAAGTGCTTGCGTTACAGTGCTGGGGGCCTGGGTTTGAGTCCTGCTTTCGACACATAAATGGTGCAATCTCCTTGTACAGTTGCGGTATCCGTGCTTCTTCTAATAGGTTCAGTGGTTATGTAATGAGTTCCCTGGTAAAGGGAGGGTGGAAAAAAGCAGAGAGGTGGGACTGTGGAGGGGAGGAAATACAGGAGGAGGCGGGGCAGGCTAAAGAGGGAGTTAGGGCTGGATGAATGGGTCTCTGTGGAGAGGAGGAGGTGCTGGTTGAGTGGGGATAGGTCGAGAGGGGCAGGGGGATGTAGGATAAAGTGGGGCAGGGAATAAGTCGGCTCTGGGGATGGTGCCATGGGGGAAGAAGGCCCTGAGTTGTTGTGGACGGTGGGTTGTGTAAAAGAGGGTCCTATTGTGGGGAGGAGGGAAAAAGGGTGCCCAGTGGAGGGTGAAATGGACATTTTTGTTTCATCCAGCCCTACCTCCCCCTTTAGCCTGCCCCACCTCCTCTCCTCCACAGTCCTGCCTCTCTGCTTTCTTCCTTCCACCTTCACTTTACCAGGGCACCTATGCCATGCCCCTCTAGACCTACCCCCACTCACCTAGCCCCTCCTCCTCTCCACAGATACCCATTCATCCGGTCCTACCTCCCCCTTTAGGCAGCCCCACCTCTGCCTCCTTTACCCTGCACTTCCTCACTTCCACATTCCTGCCTCTCTGTGACCCTCCCTTTACCAGGGAACTCTTTTGATAACCACTGAACCTTTTAGAAGGAGTGGGGGTAAGGCAACTATACAAGGCGATTACCCAACTATTCCAATTATGTGCTGAAAGCAGGACACGGACCCAGGCCCTCAGTGCTGTAACACAAGCACTTAACCTCTAGGCCACTGCAGTTAGCTGGTATTTGCTGGAGCGGGGGGCCAGATGTTCTATCCTCGTTGGCTTCAGTGAGCATGTTTCACAATGGGAATGGGTATGCCCACAGGGGCATGCAGAAGAAAGATGTATAAGCCCAAAAGCTACTTTTAGCAGCACAGCCACCAGTGGCTCGAGTGGTAAGTGTTTGGTCTTGGAATGCTGGAGACCTGAGTTCTAATCCAATGTCCGGATCTCCTGTTCATATATATGTTTTTTTAAATGTTTTTTTATTGAAAATGGGTATGCATTGCCCTGTGCGATCAGCCAACAGCTAATTCCCCTTCATTACATCATTCCTACTAACACTTGTGCCTTTGTTTTCTGCACTCTGGCCTTGGTAACACACCCATACAAAAGCTTGTCTCTCTGGCCTCAACTGACTGGAAAAAACGAGGGGAAAAAGTGTAATCTACTGGTCGTGTTTTGGAAGATAATTGCACTGGGACTCAAACAGGACACCTTCTCGAGGTGCTGTGAGGTGACCACAAGCCCCTGCATAGCAAGCAAACCGGTATCAGCATCTCCCCAGCAACTGAATGTGTCTCCTGCAGGCTACACATAGGAGGCTGCAGTAGGTACATTAACCCATTGGGCTGTCAATGCTCTTTTCTCTGAGATCAGGAAACTGAATTTCTATGTTGCCTTCATTTGGCACATTAGATCTATCTTTCACCCCAATTCAGAGGCTGTTTTGTTTCACGCAGAGATGATAATCATTGGGAGGTGTGAGCCACTAATAGCTAAGCAGATCAGTTAAAGCTTTGACTTTGTCATTGGGATATATTGATATGCGCAGGGCAGTCATCTGTCGACTGCTACTGTATACTTTCTTATTGCTGCTTGTTCATGATTATTAAATGTAAACACTCTGCTCTAAAAAGTGAAATATTTGAAAGACGCTTGCTGTAGCGAGCCTTTCCCACTCTTTGCCCTGGGGGCGCTTTGCAACTCAACAACCCAATCACCCCTTCAGCCCTTCTTACTCGTCTCACAGCACCTCCCAAAAGTGAGCAATGCATCTTTTGTTGGTAGATTTCCTTCATGAGGCTTGGCTTGGCCTGCATTCCTTTTCAAAGGGCCATATAAGAGAGCAAAAAAGGCATCATAGAGTGGCAAGTAGGTGGAAGGCGAGGGGTCAGGGAGGTTGGCAGTAAAAGACACAGGGCACAGGGCCTGGCAGAGAGTTAGAAGTTAGGGAACCCAACAATGAGCGTGGGACAAGGAAAGATGTCTCAGGCATGCAGCTCTCTGAGTCTTCCCCACTGTGCCTGCAGAAAGAGACGTCCTATTCCTAGCTCTCTCCTGAAAGGATACATTTGCCTGGAGAGCCCAGAACTAATGTCACTTAGAGAGAGGGTAAACAGAGGGCAGCTGAGCAGGCACACCCCTTCATTTTAATATGCTCCACGGTGGCTTCTGGGAGGAAAAAGGCATCATTATTCCAGCAAGATCATCTTCACCTAGGCCACCGTCACTAAGGTTTACAAAGCAGGCTGTGACACTTTCTGGGGCCAGGTGGCCAGGTCGATGTGGAAGAGCACAGATGCTAACCCTAAGCTGTGTGGGTGGCTGCACCAGAGGGGCTGCATAGGACATAGGGCTGTGCCCGTAAGGGCTGTGGTCGCGTTTGGGAGCGTTAGGGACGCGTGGAGGACGCAGGGCGCAGACCTCTGCCCGTTTCCCTCCAGGTTTAGGCCCTGGTGTTCAGCTGTGGAGCCAGCCACTCCAAAATTGAGGAAGTTGAAGGCAGAAAGCAGCCCTCTCACCCCCAGGGCGAAGAATGGGACAGGCTCGCTACATCAAGAGTCTTTCAAATCTTTCACTTTTTAGAGCAGAGTGTTTACATTTAAAAATCATGAACAAGCAGCAATAACAAAGCATACAGTAGCAGGGGACAGAAGACTGCCCTGCGCATATGAATACACCCCAATGATAAAGTCAAAGATTTAACTGACCTGTTTAGCTATTAGTGGCTCACACTTGGCAATGATTATCATCTCCCTGTGAAACAAAACATCCTCTGAATTGGGGTGAAAGATAGATCTAATGTGCCAACGGAAGGCAACATGGAAATTCAGTTTCCTGCTCTTAGAGGAAGGAGGGTCGACAGCGCAATGGGTTAATGCACCTACTGCAGCCTCCTATGTGTAGCCTGCTGGCGACACAGTCAGTTGCTAGTGTGATGCTGATACAGGTTTGCTTGCTATGCAGGGGGCGGTGGTCACTTCACAGCACCTCGAGAAGGTGTCCTGTTTGAGTCCCAGTGCAATTAGTGTATCAATCATGACCCGTAGATTACACCTTTTCCCCTTGTTTTTTTTCCAGTCAGTTGGGGCCAGAAAGATAAGCTTTTGTAAGGGTGTTACCAAAGCCAGAGTGCACAAAACAAAGGCACAACTGTTAGTGGGAATGCATACATTGAAGGGGCATTTGCTGTTGGCTGATCGCGCAGGGCAATGCATACCCATTTTCAATAAAAAAACATTTAAAAAAAATCCCGTGGAGATACTGGACATTGGATTAGAACTCAGGTCGCCAGCATCCCAAGACCAAGCACTTACCAGTTGAGCCACTGGAGGCTGTGCTTCTAAAAGTGGCTTTTGGGCGTATATATCTTTCTCCAGCATGCCCCTGTGAGCATTCCAGTTTGCATTGTGAAACATGTTCACTGAAGCCAAGGAGGATAGAACATCTGGCCCCCCCCGCTCCATGAAATACCAGCTAACTGCAGTGGCCTAGAGGTTAAGTGCTTGCGTTACAGTGCTGGGGGCCTGGGTTTGAGTCCTGCTTTCGACACATAAATGGTGCAATCTCCTTGTACAGTTGCGGTATCCGTGCTTCTTCTAATAGGTTCAGTGGTTATGTAATGAGTTCCCTGGTAAAGGGAGGGTGGAAAAAAGCAGAGAGGTGGGACTGTGGAGGGGAGGAAATACAGGAGGAGGCAGGGCAGGCTAAAGAGGGAGTTAGGGCTGGATGAATGGGTCTCTGTGGAGAGGAGGAGGTGCTGGTTGAGTGGGGATAGGTCGAGAGGGGCAGGGGGATGTAGGATAAAGTGGGGCAGGGAATAAGTCGGCTCTGGGGATGGTGCCATGGGGGAAGAAGGCCCTGAGTTGTTGTGGACGGTGGGTTGTGTAAAAGAGGGTCCTATTGTGGGGAGGAGGGAAAAAGGGTGCCCAGTGGAGGGTGAAATGGACATTTTTGTTTCATCCAGCCCTACCTCCCCCTTTAGCCTGCCCCACCTCCTCTCCTCCACAGTCCTGCCTCTCTGCTTTCTTCCTTCCACCTTCACTTTACCAGGGCACCTATGCCATGCCCCTCTAGACCTACCCCCACTCACCTAGCCCCTCCTCCTCTCCACAGATACCCATTCATCCGGTCCTACCTCCCCCTTTAGGCTGCCCCACCTCTGCCTCCTTTACCCTGCACTTCCTCACTTCCACATTCCTGCCTCTCTGTGACCCTCCCTTTACCAGGGAACTCTTTTGATAACCACTGAACCTTTTAGAAGGAGTGGGGGTAAGGCAACTATACAAGGCGATTACCCAACTATTCCAATTATGTGCTGAAAGCAGGACACGGACCCAGGCCCTCAGTGCTGTAACACAAGCACTTAACCTCTAGGCCACTGCAGTTAGCTGGTATTTGCTTGAGCGGGGGGCCAGATGTTCTATTCTCGTTGGCTTCAGTGAGCATGTTTCACAATGGGAATGGGTATGCCCACAGGGGCATGCAGAAGAAAGATGTATAAGCCCAAAAGCTACTTTTAGCAGCACAGCCACCAGTGGCTCGAGTGGTAAGTGTTTGGTCTTGGAATGCTGGAGACCTGAGTTCTAATCCAATGTCCGGATCTCCTGTTCATATATATGTTTTTTTAAATGTTTTTTTATTGAAAATGGGTATGCATTGCCCTGTGCGATCAGCCAACAGCTAATTCCCCTTCATTACATCATTCCTACTAACACTTGTGCCTTTGTTTTCTGCACTCTGGCCTTGGTAACACACCCATACAAAAGCTTGTCTCTCTGGCCTCAACTGACTGGAAAAAACGAGGGGAAAAAGTGTAATCTACTGGTCGTGTTTTGGAAGATAATTGCACTGGGACTCAAACAGGACACCTTCTCGAGGTGCTGTGAGGTGACCACAAGCCCCTGCATAGCAAGCAAACCGGTATCAGCATCTCCCCAGCAACTGAATGTGTCTCCTGCAGGCTACACATAGGAGGCTGCAGTAGGTACATTAACCCATTGGGCTGTCAATGCTCTTTTCTCTGAGATCAGGAAACTGAATTTCTATGTTGCCTTCATTTGGCACATTAGATCTATCTTTCACCCCAATTCAGAGGCTGTTTTGTTTCACGCAGAGATGATAATCATTGGGAGGTGTGAGCCACTAATAGCTAAGCAGATCAGTTAAAGCTTTGACTTTGTCATTGGGATATATTGATATGCGCAGGGCAGTCATCTGTCGACTGCTACTGTATACTTTCTTATTGCTGCTTGTTCATGATTATTAAATGTAAACACTCTGCTCTAAAAAGTGAAATATTTGAAAGACGCTTGCTGTAGCGAGCCTTTCCCACTCTTTGCCCTGGGGGCGCTTTGCAACTCAACAACCCAATCACCCCTTCAGCCCTTCTTACTCGTCTCACAGCACCTCCCAAAAGTGAGCAATGCATCTTTTGTTGGTAGATTTCCTTCATGAGGCTTGGCTTGGCCTGCATTCCTTTTCAAAGGGCCATATAAGAGAGCAAAAAAGGCATCATAGAGTGGCAAGTAGGTGGAAGGCGAGGGGTCAGGGAGGTTGGCAGTAAAAGACACAGGGCACAGGGCCTGGCAGAGAGTTAGAAGTTAGGGAACCCAACAATGAGCGTGGGACAAGGAAAGATGTCTCAGGCATGCAGCTCTCTGAGTCTTCCCCACTGTGCCTGCAGAAAGAGACGTCCTATTCCTAGCTCTCTCCTGAAAGGATACATTTGCCTGGAGAGCCCAGAACTAATGTCACTTAGAGAGAGGGTAAACAGAGGGCAGCTGAGCAGGCACACCCCTTCATTTTAATATGCTCCACGGTGGCTTCTGGGAGGAAAAAGGCATCATTATTCCAGCAAGATCATCTTCACCTAGGCCACCGTCACTAAGGTTTACAAAGCAGGCTGTGACACTTTCTGGGGCCAGGTGGCCAGGTCGATGTGGAAGAGCACAGATGCTAACCCTAAGCTGTGTGGGTGGCTGCACCAGAGGGGCTGCATAGGACATAGGGCTGTGCCCGTAAGGGCTGTGGTCGCGTTTGGGAGCGTTAGGGACGCGTGGAGGACGCAGGGCGCAGACCTCTGCCCGTTTCCCTCCAGGTTTAGGCCCTGGTGTTCAGCTGTGGAGCCAGCCACTCCAAAATTGAGGAAGTTGAAGGCAGAAAGCAGCCCTCTCACCCCCAGGGCGAAGAATGGGACAGGCTCGCTACATCAAGAGTCTTTCAAATCTTTCACTTTTTAGAGCAGAGTGTTTACATTTAAAAATCATGAACAAGCAGCAATAACAAAGCATACAGTAGCAGGGGACAGAAGACTGCCCTGCGCATATGAATACACCCCAATGATAAAGTCAAAGATTTAACTGACCTGTTTAGCTATTAGTGGCTCACACTTGGCAATGATTATCATCTCCCTGTGAAACAAAACATCCTCTGAATTGGGGTGAAAGATAGATCTAATGTGCCAACGGAAGGCAACATGGAAATTCAGTTTCCTGCTCTTAGAGGAAGGAGGGTCGACAGCGCAATGGGTTAATGCACCTACTGCAGCCTCCTATGTGTAGCCTGCTGGCGACACAGTCAGTTGCTAGTGTGATGCTGATACAGGTTTGCTTGCTATGCAGGGGGCGGTGGTCACTTCACAGCACCTCGAGAAGGTGTCCTGTTTGAGTCCCAGTGCAATTAGTGTATCAATCATGACCCGTAGATTACACCTTTTCCCCTTGTTTTTTTTCCAGTCAGTTGGGGCCAGAAAGATAAGCTTTTGTAAGGGTGTTACCAAAGCCAGAGTGCACAAAACAAAGGCACAACTGTTAGTGGGAATGCATACATTGAAGGGGCATTTGCTGTTGGCTGATCGCGCAGGGCAATGCATACCCATTTTCAATAAAAAAACATTTAAAAAAAATCCCGTGGAGATACTGGACATTGGATTAGAACTCAGGTCGCCAGCATCCCAAGACCAAGCACTTACCAGTTGAGCCACTGGAGGCTGTGCTTCTAAAAGTGGCTTTTGGGCGTATATATCTTTCTCCAGCATGCCCCTGTGAGCATTCCAGTTTGCATTGTGAAACATGTTCACTGAAGCCAAGGAGGATAGAACATCTGGCCCCCCCCGCTCCATGAAATACCAGCTAACTGCAGTGGCCTAGAGGTTAAGTGCTTGCGTTACAGTGCTGGGGGCCTGGGTTTGAGTCCTGCTTTCGACACATAAATGGTGCAATCTCCTTGTACAGTTGCGGTATCCGTGCTTCTTCTAATAGGTTCAGTGGTTATGTAATGAGTTCCCTGGTAAAGGGAGGGTGGAAAAAAGCAGAGAGGTGGGACTGTGGAGGGGAGGAAATACAGGAGGAGGCAGGGCAGGCTAAAGAGGGAGTTAGGGCTGGATGAATGGGTCTCTGTGGAGAGGAGGAGGTGCTGGTTGAGTGGGGATAGGTCGAGAGGGGCAGGGGGATGTAGGATAAAGTGGGGCAGGGAATAAGTCGGCTCTGGGGATGGTGCCATGGGGGAAGAAGGCCCTGAGTTGTTGTGGACGGTGGGTTGTGTAAAAGAGGGTCCTATTGTGGGGAGGAGGGAAAAAGGGTGCCCAGTGGAGGGTGAAATGGACATTTTTGTTTCATCCAGCCCTACCTCCCCCTTTAGCCTGCCCCACCTCCTCTCCTCCACAGTCCTGCCTCTCTGCTTTCTTCCTTCCACCTTCACTTTACCAGGGCACCTATGCCATGCCCCTCTAGACCTACCCCCACTCACCTAGCCCCTCCTCCTCTCCACAGATACCCATTCATCCGGTCCTACCTCCCCCTTTAGGCTGCCCCACCTCTGCCTCCTTTACCCTGCACTTCCTCACTTCCACATTCCTGCCTCTCTGTGACCCTCCCTTTACCAGGGAACTCTTTTGATAACCACTGAACCTTTTAGAAGGAGTGGGGGTAAGGCAACTATACAAGGCGATTACCCAACTATTCCAATTATGTGCTGAAAGCAGGACACGGACCCAGGCCCTCAGTGCTGTAACACAAGCACTTAACCTCTAGGCCACTGCAGTTAGCTGGTATTTGCTGGAGCGGGGGGCCAGATGTTCTATTCTCGTTGGCTTCAGTGAGCATGTTTCACAATGGGAATGGGTATGCCCACAGGGGCATGCAGAAGAAAGATGTATAAGCCCAAAAGCTACTTTTAACAGCACAGCCACCAGTGGCTCGAGTGGTAAGTGTTTGGTCTTGGAATGCTGGAGACCTGAGTTCTAATCCAATGTCGGGATCTCCTGTTCATATATATATTTTTTTTAATGTTTTTTTATTGAAAATGGGTATGCATTGCCCTGTGCGATCAGCCAACAGCTAATTCCCCTTCATTACATCATTCCTACTAACACTTGTGCCTTTGTTTTCTGCACTCTGGCCTTGGTAACACACCCATACAAAAGCTTGTCTCTCTGGCCTCAACTGACTGGAAAAAACGAGGGGAAAAAGTGTAATCTACTGGTCGTGTTTTGGAAGATAATTGCACTGGGACTCAAACAGGACACCTTCTCGAGGTGCTGTGAGGTGACCACAAGCCCCTGCATAGCAAGCAAACCGGTATCAGCATCTCCCCAGCAACTGAATGTGTCTCCTGCATAGGAGGCTGCAGTAGGTACATTAACCCATTGGGCTGTCAATGCTCTTTTCTCTGAGATCAGGAAACTGAATTTCTATGTTGCCTTCATTTGGCACATTAGATCTATCTTTCACCCCAATTCAGAGGCTGTTTTGTTTCACGCAGAGATGATAATCATTGGGAGGTGTGAGCCACTAATAGCTAAGCAGATCAGTTAAAGCTTTGACTTTGTCATTGGGATATATTGATATGCGCAGGGCAGTCATCTGTCGACTGCTACTGTATACTTTCTTATTGCTGCTTGTTCATGATTATTAAATGTAAACACTCTGCTCTAAAAAGTGAAATATTTGAAAGACGCTTGCTGTAGCGAGCCTTTCCCACTCTTTGCCCTGGGGGCGCTTTGCAACTCAACAACCCAATCACCCCTTCAGCCCTTCTTACTCGTCTCACAGCACCTCCCAAAAGTGAGGAATGCATCTTTTGTTGGTAGATTTCCTTCATGAGGCTTGGCTTGGCCTGCATTCCTTTTCAAAGGGCCATATAAGAGAGCAAAAAAGGCATCATAGAGTGGCAAGTAGGTGGAAGGCGAGGGGTCAGGGAGGTTGGCAGTAAAAGACACAGGGCACAGGGCCTGGCAGAGAGTTAGAAGTTAGGGAACCCAACAATGAGCGTGGGACAAGGAAAGATGTCTCAGGCATGCAGCTCTCTGAGTCTTCCCCACTGTGCCTGCAGAAATAGACGTCCTATTCCTAGCTCTCTCCTGAAAGGATACATTTGCCTGGAGAGCCCAGAACTAATGTCACTTAGAGAGAGGGTAAACAGAGGGCAGCTGAGCAGGCACACCCCTTCATTTTAAAATGCTCCACGGTGGCTTCTGGGAGGAAAAAGGCATCATTATTCCAGCAAGATCATCTTCACCTAGGCCACCGTCACTAAGGTTTACAAAGCAGGCTGTGACACTTTCTGGGGCCAGGTGGCCAGGTCGATGTGGAAGAGCACAGATGCTAACCCTAAGCTGTGTGGGTGGCTGCACCAGAGGGGCTGCATAGGACATAGGGCTGTGCCCGTAAGGGCTGTGGTCGCGTTTGGGAGCGTTAGGGACGCGTGGAGGACGCAGGGCGCAGACCTCTGCCCGTTTCCCTCCAGGTTTAGGCCCTGGTGTTCAGCTGTGGAGCCAGCCACTCCAAAATTGAGGAAGTTGAAGGCAGAAAGCAGCCCTCTCACCCCCAGGGCGAAGAATGGGACAGGCTCGCTACATCAAGAGTCTTTCAAATCTTTCACTTTTTAGAGCAGAGTGTTTACATTTAAAAATCATGAACAAGCAGCAATAACAAAGCATACAGTAGCAGGGGACAGAAGACTGCCCTGCGCATATGAATACACCCCAATGATAAAGTCAAAGATTTAACTGACCTGTTTAGCTATTAGTGGCTCACACTTGGCAATGATTATCATCTCCCTGTGAAACAAAACATCCTCTGAATTGGGGTGAAAGATAGATCTAATGTGCCAACGGAAGGCAACATGGAAATTCAGTTTCCTGCTCTTAGAGGAAGGAGGGTCGACAGCGCAATGGGTTAATGCACCTACTGCAGCCTCCTATGTGTAGCCTGCTGGCGACACAGTCAGTTGCTAGTGTGATGCTGATACAGGTTTGCTTGCTATGCAGGGGGCGGTGGTCACTTCACAGCACCTCGAGAAGGTGTCCTGTTTGAGTCCCAGTGCAATTAGTGTATCAATCATGACCCGTAGATTACACCTTTTCCCCTTGTTTTTTTTCCAGTCAGTTGGGGCCAGAAAGATAAGCTTTTGTAAGGGTGTTACCAAAGCCAGAGTGCACAAAACAAAGGCACAACTGTTAGTGGGAATGCATACATTGAAGGGGCATTTGCTGTTGGCTGATCGCGCAGGGCAATGCATACCCATTTTCAATAAAAAAACATTTAAAAAAAATCCCGTGGAGATACTGGACATTGGATTAGAACTCAGGTCGCCAGCATCCCAAGACCAAGCACTTACCAGTTGAGCCACTGGAGGCTGTGCTTCTAAAAGTGGCTTTTGGGCGTATATATCTTTCTCCAGCATGCCCCTGTGAGCATTCCAGTTTGCATTGTGAAACATGTTCACTGAAGCCAAGGAGGATAGAACATCTGGCCCCCCCCCGCTCCATGAAATACCAGCTAACTGCAGTGGCCTAGAGGTTAAGTGCTTGCGTTACAGTGCTGGGGCCTGGGTTTGAGTCCTGCTTTCGACACATAAATGGTGCAATCTCCTTGTACAGTTGCGGTATCCGTGCTTCTTCTAATAGGTTCAGTGGTTATGTAATGAGTTCCCTGGTAAAGGGAGGGTGGAAAAAAGCAGAGAGGTGGGACTTTGGAGGGGAGGAAATACAGGAGGAGGCGGGGCAGGCTAAAGAGGGAGTTAGGGCTGGATGAATGGGTCTCTGTGGAGAGGAGGAGGTGCTGGTTGAGTGGGGATAGGTCGAGAGGGGCAGGGGGATGTAGGATAAAGTGGGGCAGGGAATAAGTCGGCTCTGGGGATGGTGCCATGGGGGAAGAAGGCCCTGAGTTGTTGTGGATGGTGGGTTGTGTAAAAGAGGGTCCTATTGTGGGGAGGAGGGAAAAAGGGTGCCCAGTGGAGGGTGAAATGGACATTTTTGTTTCATCCAGCCCTACCTCCCCCTTTAGCCTGCCCCACCTCCTCTCCTCCACAGTCCTGCCTCTCTGCTTTCTTCCTTCCACCTTCACTTTACCAGGGCACCTATGCCATGCCCCTCTAGACCTACCCCCACTCACCTAGCCCCTCCTCCTCTCCACAGATACCCATTCATCCGGTCCTACCTCCCCCTTTAGGCTGCCCCACCTCTGCCTCCTTTACCCTGCACTTCCTCACTTCCACATTCCTGCCTCTCTGTGACCCTCCCTTTACCAGGGAACTCTTTTGATAACCACTGAACCTTTTAGAAGTAGTGGGGGTAAGGCAACTATACAAGGCGATTACCCAACTATTCCAATTATGTGCTGAAAGCAGGACACGGACCCAGGCCCTCAGTGCTGTAACACAAGCACTTAACCTCTAGGCCACTGCAGTTAGCTGGTATTTGCTGGAGCGGGGGGCCAGATGTTCTATCCTCGTTGGCTTCAGTGAGCATGTTTCACAATGGGAATGGGTATGCCCACAGGGGCATGCAGAAGAAAGATGTATAAGCCCAAAAGCTACTTTTAGCAGCACAGCCACGAGTGGTAAGTGTTTGGTCTTGGAATGCTGGAGACCTGAGTTCTAATCCAATGTCCGGATCTCCTGTTCATATATATATTTTTTTTAATGTTTTTTTATTGAAAATGGGTATGCATTGCCCTGTGCGATCAGCCAACAGCTAATTCCCCTTCATTACATCATTCCTACTAACACTTGTGCCTTTGTTTTCTGCACTCTGGCCTTGGTAACACACCCATACAAAAGCTTGTCTCTCTGGCCTCTTCTGACTGGAAAAAACGAGGGGAAAAAGTGTAATCTACTGGTCGTGTTTTGGAAGATAATTGCACTGGGACTCAAACAGGACACCTTCTCGAGGTGCTGTGAGGTGACCACAAGCCCCTGCATAGCAAGCAAACCGGTATCAGCATCTCCCCAGCAACTGAATGTGTCTCCTGCAGGCTACACATAGGAGGCTGCAGTAGGTACATTAACCCATTGGGCTGTCAATGCTCTTTTCTCTGAGATCAGGAAACTGAATTTCTATGTTGCCTTCATTTGGCACATTAGATCTATCTTTCACCCCAATTCAGAGGCTGTTTTGTTTCACGCAGAGATGATAATCATTGGGAGGTGTGAGCCACTAATAGCTAAGCAGATCAGTTAAAGCTTTGACTTTGTCATTGGGATATATTGATATGCGCAGGGCAGTCATCTGTCGACTGCTACTGTATACTTTCTTATTGCTGCTTGTTCATGATTATTAAATGTAAACACTCTGCTCTAAAAAGTGAAATATTTGAAAGACGCTTGCTGTAGCGAGCCTTTCCCACTCTTTGCCCTGGGGGCGCTTTGCAACTCAACAACCCAATCACCCCTTCAGCCCTTCTTACTCGTCTCACAGCACCTCCCAAAAGTGAGGAATGCATCTTTTGTTGGTAGATTTCCTTCATGAGGCTTGGCTTGGCCTGCATTCCTTTTCAAAGGGCCATATATGAGAGCAAAAAAGGCATCATAGAGTGGCAAGTAGGTGGAAGGCGAGGGGTCAGGGAGGTTGGCAGTAAAAGACACAGGGCACAGGGCCTGGCAGAGAGTTAGAAGTTAGGGAACCCAACAATGAGCGTGGGACAAGGAAAGATGTCTCAGGCATGCAGCTCTCTGAGTCTTCCCCACTGTGCCTGCAGAAAGAGACGTCCTATTCCTAGCTCTCTCCTGAAAGGATACATTTGCCTGGAGAGCCCAGAACTAATGTCACTTAGAGAGAGGGTAAACAGAGGGCAGCTCAGCAGGCACACCCCTTCATTTTAATATGCTCCACGGTGGCTTCTGGGAGGAAAAAGGCATCATTATTCCAGCAAGATCATCTTCACCTAGGCCACCGTCACTAAGGTTTACAAAGCAGGCTGTGACACTTTCTGGGGCCAGGTGGCCAGGTCGATGTGGAAGAGCACAGATGCTAACCCTAAGCTGTGTGGGTGGCTGCACCAGAGGGGCTGCATAGGACATAGGGCTGTTCCCGTAAGGGCTGTGGTCGCGTTTGGGAGCGTTAGGGATGCGTGGAGGACGCAGGGCGCAGACCTCTGCCCGTTTCCCTCCAGGTTTAGGCCCTGGTGTTCAGCTGTGGAGCCAGCCACTCCAAAATTGAGGAAGTTGAAGGCAGAAAGCAGCCCTCTCACCCCCAGGGCGAAGAATGGGACAGGCTCGCTACATCAAGAGTCTTTCAAATCTTTCACTTTTTAGAGCAGAGTGTTTACATTTAAAAATCATGAACAAGCAGCAATAACAAAGCATACAGTAGCAGGGGACAGAAGACTGCCCTGCGCATATGAATACACCCCAATGATAAAGTCAAAGATTTAACTGACCTGTTTAGCTATTAGTGGCTCACACTTGGCAATGATTATCATCTCCCTGTGAAACAAAACATCCTCTGAATTGGGGTGAAAGATAGATCTAATGTGCCAACGGAAGGCAACATGGAAATTCAGTTTCCTGCTCTTAGAGGAAGGAGGGTCGACAGCGCAATGGGTTAATGCACCTACTGCAGCCTCCTATGTGTAGCCTGCTGGCGACACAGTCAGTTGCTAGTGTGATGCTGATACAGGTTTGCTTGCTATGCAGGGGGCGGTGGTCACTTCACAGCACCTCGAGAAGGTGTCCTGTTTGAGTCCCAGTGCAATTAGTGTATCAATCATGACCCGTAGATTACACCTTTTCCCCTTGTTTTTTTTCCAGTCAGTTGGGGCCAGAAAGATAAGCTTTTGTAAGGGTGTTACCAAAGCCAGAGTGCACAAAACAAAGGCACAACTGTTAGTGGGAATGCATACATTGAAGGGGCATTTGCTGTTGGCTGATCGCGCAGGGCAATGCATACCCATTTTCAATAAAAAAACATTTAAAAAAAATCCCGTGGAGATACTGGACATTGGATTAGAACTCAGGTCGCCAGCATCCCAAGACCAAGCACTTACCAGTTGAGCCACTGGAGGCTGTGCTTCTAAAAGTGGCTTTTGGGCGTATATATCTTTCTCCAGCATGCCCCTGTGAGCATTCCAGTTTGCATTGTGAAACATGTTCACTGAAGCCAAGGAGGATAGAACATCTGGCCCCCCCCGCTCCATGAAATACCAGCTAACTGCAGTGGCCTAGAGGTTAAGTGCTTGCGTTACAGTGCTGGGGGCCTGGGTTTGAGTCCTGCTTTCGACACATAAATGGTGCAATCTCCTTGTACAGTTGCGGTATCCGTGCTTCTTCTAATAGGTTCAGTGGTTATGTAATGAGTTCCCTGGTAAAGGGAGGGTGGAAAAAAGCAGAGAGGTGGGACTGTGGAGGGGAGGAAATACAGGAGGAGGCGGGGCAGGCTAAAGAGGGAGTTAGGGCTGGATGAATGGGTCTCTGTGGAGAGGAGGAGGTGCTGGTTGAGTGGGGATAGGTCGAGAGGGGCAGGGGGATGTAGGATAAAGTGGGGCAGGGAATAAGTCGGCTCTGGGGATGGTGCCATGGGGGAAGAAGGCCCTGAGTTGTTGTGGACGGTGGGTTGTGTAAAAGAGGGTCCTATTGTGGGGAGGAGGGAAAAAGGGTGCCCAGTGGAGGGTGAAATGGACATTTTTGTTTCATCCAGCCCTACCTCCCCCTTTAGCCTGCCCCACCTCCTCTCCTCCACAGTCCTGCCTCTCTGCTTTCTTCCTTCCACCTTCACTTTACCAGGGCACCTATGCCATGCCCCTCTAGACCTACCCCCACTCACCTAGCCCCTCCTCCTCTCCACAGATACCCATTCATCCGGTCCTACCTCCCCCTTTAGGCAGCCCCACCTCTGCCTCCTTTACCCTGCACTTCCTCACTTCCACATTCCTGCCTCTCTGTGACCCTCCCTTTACCAGGGAACTCTTTTGATAACCACTGAACCTTTTAGAAGGAGTGGGGGTAAGGCAACTATACAAGGCGATTACCCAACTATTCCAATTATGTGCTGAAAGCAGGACACGGACCCAGGCCCTCAGTGCTGTAACACAAGCACTTAACCTCTAGGCCACTGCAGTTAGCTGGTATTTGCTGGAGCGGGGGGCCAGATGTTCTATCCTCGTTGGCTTCAGTGAGCATGTTTCACAATGGGAATGGGTATGCCCACAGGGGCATGCAGAAGAAAGATGTATAAGCCCAAAAGCTACTTTTAGCAGCACAGCCACCAGTGGCTCGAGTGGTAAGTGTTTGGTCTTGGAATGCTGGAGACCTGAGTTCTAATCCAATGTCCGGATCTCCTGTTCATATATATGTTTTTTTAAATGTTTTTTTATTGAAAATGGGTATGCATTGCCCTGTGCGATCAGCCAACAGCTAATTCCCCTTCATTACATCATTCCTACTAACACTTGTGCCTTTGTTTTCTGCACTCTGGCCTTGGTAACACACCCATACAAAAGCTTGTCTCTCTGGCCTCAACTGACTGGAAAAAACGAGGGGAAAAAGTGTAATCTACTGGTCGTGTTTTGGAAGATAATTGCACTGGGACTCAAACAGGACACCTTCTCGAGGTGCTGTGAGGTGACCACAAGCCCCTGCATAGCAAGCAAACCGGTATCAGCATCTCCCCAGCAACTGAATGTGTCTCCTGCAGGCTACACATAGGAGGCTGCAGTAGGTACATTAACCCATTGGGCTGTCAATGCTCTTTTCTCTGAGATCAGGAAACTGAATTTCTATGTTGCCTTCATTTGGCACATTAGATCTATCTTTCACCCCAATTCAGAGGCTGTTTTGTTTCACGCAGAGATGATAATCATTGGGAGGTGTGAGCCACTAATAGCTAAGCAGATCAGTTAAAGCTTTGACTTTGTCATTGGGATATATTGATATGCGCAGGGCAGTCATCTGTCGACTGCTACTGTATACTTTCTTATTGCTGCTTGTTCATGATTATTAAATGTAAACACTCTGCTCTAAAAAGTGAAATATTTGAAAGACGCTTGCTGTAGCGAGCCTTTCCCACTCTTTGCCCTGGGGGCGCTTTGCAACTCAACAACCCAATCACCCCTTCAGCCCTTCTTACTCGTCTCACAGCACCTCCCAAAAGTGAGCAATGCATCTTTTGTTGGTAGATTTCCTTCATGAGGCTTGGCTTGGCCTGCATTCCTTTTCAAAGGGCCATATAAGAGAGCAAAAAAGGCATCATAGAGTGGCAAGTAGGTGGAAGGCGAGGGGTCAGGGAGGTTGGCAGTAAAAGACACAGGGCACAGGGCCTGGCAGAGAGTTAGAAGTTAGGGAACCCAACAATGAGCGTGGGACAAGGAAAGATGTCTCAGGCATGCAGCTCTCTGAGTCTTCCCCACTGTGCCTGCAGAAAGAGACGTCCTATTCCTAGCTCTCTCCTGAAAGGATACATTTGCCTGGAGAGCCCAGAACTAATGTCACTTAGAGAGAGGGTAAACAGAGGGCAGCTGAGCAGGCACACCCCTTCATTTTAATATGCTCCACGGTGGCTTCTGGGAGGAAAAAGGCATCATTATTCCAGCAAGATCATCTTCACCTAGGCCACCGTCACTAAGGTTTACAAAGCAGGCTGTGACACTTTCTGGGGCCAGGTGGCCAGGTCGATGTGGAAGAGCACAGATGCTAACCCTAAGCTGTGTGGGTGGCTGCACCAGAGGGGCTGCATAGGACATAGGGCTGTGCCCGTAAGGGCTGTGGTCGCGTTTGGGAGCGTTAGGGACGCGTGGAGGACGCAGGGCGCAGACCTCTGCCCGTTTCCCTCCAGGTTTAGGCCCTGGTGTTCAGCTGTGGAGCCAGCCACTCCAAAATTGAGGAAGTTGAAGGCAGAAAGCAGCCCTCTCACCCCCAGGGCGAAGAATGGGACAGGCTCGCTACATCAAGAGTCTTTCAAATCTTTCACTTTTTAGAGCAGAGTGTTTACATTTAAAAATCATGAACAAGCAGCAATAACAAAGCATACAGTAGCAGGGGACAGAAGACTGCCCTGCGCATATGAATACACCCCAATGATAAAGTCAAAGATTTAACTGACCTGTTTAGCTATTAGTGGCTCACACTTGGCAATGATTATCATCTCCCTGTGAAACAAAACATCCTCTGAATTGGGGTGAAAGATAGATCTAATGTGCCAACGGAAGGCAACATGGAAATTCAGTTTCCTGCTCTTAGAGGAAGGAGGGTCGACAGCGCAATGGGTTAATGCACCTACTGCAGCCTCCTATGTGTAGCCTGCTGGCGACACAGTCAGTTGCTAGTGTGATGCTGATACAGGTTTGCTTGCTATGCAGGGGGCGGTGGTCACTTCACAGCACCTCGAGAAGGTGTCCTGTTTGAGTCCCAGTGCAATTAGTGTATCAATCATGACCCGTAGATTACACCTTTTCCCCTTGTTTTTTTTCCAGTCAGTTGGGGCCAGAAAGATAAGCTTTTGTAAGGGTGTTACCAAAGCCAGAGTGCACAAAACAAAGGCACAACTGTTAGTGGGAATGCATACATTGAAGGGGCATTTGCTGTTGGCTGATCGCGCAGGGCAATGCATACCCATTTTCAATAAAAAAACATTTAAAAAAAATCCCGTGGAGATACTGGACATTGGATTAGAACTCAGGTCGCCAGCATCCCAAGACCAAGCACTTACCAGTTGAGCCACTGGAGGCTGTGCTTCTAAAAGTGGCTTTTGGGCGTATATATCTTTCTCCAGCATGCCCCTGTGAGCATTCCAGTTTGCATTGTGAAACATGTTCACTGAAGCCAAGGAGGATAGAACATCTGGCCCCCCCCGCTCCATGAAATACCAGCTAACTGCAGTGGCCTAGAGGTTAAGTGCTTGCGTTACAGTGCTGGGGGCCTGGGTTTGAGTCCTGCTTTCGACACATAAATGGTGCAATCTCCTTGTACAGTTGCGGTATCCGTGCTTCTTCTAATAGGTTCAGTGGTTATGTAATGAGTTCCCTGGTAAAGGGAGGGTGGAAAAAAGCAGAGAGGTGGGACTGTGGAGGGGAGGAAATACAGGAGGAGGCAGGGCAGGCTAAAGAGGGAGTTAGGGCTGGATGAATGGGTCTCTGTGGAGAGGAGGAGGTGCTGGTTGAGTGGGGATAGGTCGAGAGGGGCAGGGGGATGTAGGATAAAGTGGGGCAGGGAATAAGTCGGCTCTGGGGATGGTGCCATGGGGGAAGAAGGCCCTGAGTTGTTGTGGACGGTGGGTTGTGTAAAAGAGGGTCCTATTGTGGGGAGGAGGGAAAAAGGGTGCCCAGTGGAGGGTGAAATGGACATTTTTGTTTCATCCAGCCCTACCTCCCCCTTTAGCCTGCCCCACCTCCTCTCCTCCACAGTCCTGCCTCTCTGCTTTCTTCCTTCCACCTTCACTTTACCAGGGCACCTATGCCATGCCCCTCTAGACCTACCCCCACTCACCTAGCCCCTCCTCCTCTCCACAGATACCCATTCATCCGGTCCTACCTCCCCCTTTAGGCTGCCCCACCTCTGCCTCCTTTACCCTGCACTTCCTCACTTCCACATTCCTGCCTCTCTGTGACCCTCCCTTTACCAGGGAACTCTTTTGATAACCACTGAACCTTTTAGAAGGAGTGGGGGTAAGGCAACTATACAAGGCGATTACCCAACTATTCCAATTATGTGCTGAAAGCAGGACACGGACCCAGGCCCTCAGTGCTGTAACACAAGCACTTAACCTCTAGGCCACTGCAGTTAGCTGGTATTTGCTGGAGCGGGGGGCCAGATGTTCTATTCTCGTTGGCTTCAGTGAGCATGTTTCACAATGGGAATGGGTATGCCCACAGGGGCATGCAGAAGAAAGATGTATAAGCCCAAAAGCTACTTTTAGCAGCACAGCCACCAGTGGCTCGAGTGGTAAGTGTTTGGTCTTGGAATGCTGGAGACCTGAGTTCTAATCCAATGTCCGGATCTCCTGTTCATATATATGTTTTTTTAAATGTTTTTTTATTGAAAATGGGTATGCATTGCCCTGTGCGATCAGCCAACAGCTAATTCCCCTTCATTACATCATTCCTACTAACACTTGTGCCTTTGTTTTCTGCACTCTGGCCTTGGTAACACACCCATACAAAAGCTTGTCTCTCTGGCCTCAACTGACTGGAAAAAACGAGGGGAAAAAGTGTAATCTACTGGTCGTGTTTTGGAAGATAATTGCACTGGGACTCAAACAGGACACCTTCTCGAGGTGCTGTGAGGTGACCACAAGCCCCTGCATAGCAAGCAAACCGGTATCAGCATCTCCCCAGCAACTGAATGTGTCTCCTGCAGGCTACACATAGGAGGCTGCAGTAGGTACATTAACCCATTGGGCTGTCAATGCTCTTTTCTCTGAGATCAGGAAACTGAATTTCTATGTTGCCTTCATTTGGCACATTAGATCTATCTTTCACCCCAATTCAGAGGCTGTTTTGTTTCACGCAGAGATGATAATCATTGGGAGGTGTGAGCCACTAATAGCTAAGCAGATCAGTTAAAGCTTTGACTTTGTCATTGGGATATATTGATATGCGCAGGGCAGTCATCTGTCGACTGCTACTGTATACTTTCTTATTGCTGCTTGTTCATGATTATTAAATGTAAACACTCTGCTCTAAAAAGTGAAATATTTGAAAGACGCTTGCTGTAGCGAGCCTTTCCCACTCTTTGCCCTGGGGGCGCTTTGCAACTCAACAACCCAATCACCCCTTCAGCCCTTCTTACTCGTCTCACAGCACCTCCCAAAAGTGAGCAATGCATCTTTTGTTGGTAGATTTCCTTCATGAGGCTTGGCTTGGCCTGCATTCCTTTTCAAAGGGCCATATAAGAGAGCAAAAAAGGCATCATAGAGTGGCAAGTAGGTGGAAGGCGAGGGGTCAGGGAGGTTGGCAGTAAAAGACACAGGGCACAGGGCCTGGCAGAGAGTTAGAAGTTAGGGAACCCAACAATGAGCGTGGGACAAGGAAAGATGTCTCAGGCATGCAGCTCTCTGAGTCTTCCCCACTGTGCCTGCAGAAAGAGACGTCCTATTCCTAGCTCTCTCCTGAAAGGATACATTTGCCTGGAGAGCCCAGAACTAATGTCACTTAGAGAGAGGGTAAACAGAGGGCAGCTGAGCAGGCACACCCCTTCATTTTAATATGCTCCACGGTGGCTTCTGGGAGGAAAAAGGCATCATTATTCCAGCAAGATCATCTTCACCTAGGCCACCGTCACTAAGGTTTACAAAGCAGGCTGTGACACTTTCTGGGGCCAGGTGGCCAGGTCGATGTGGAAGAGCACAGATGCTAACCCTAAGCTGTGTGGGTGGCTGCACCAGAGGGGCTGCATAGGACATAGGGCTGTGCCCGTAAGGGCTGTGGTCGCGTTTGGGAGCGTTAGGGACGCGTGGAGGACGCAGGGCGCAGACCTCTGCCCGTTTCCCTCCAGGTTTAGGCCCTGGTGTTCAGCTGTGGAGCCAGCCACTCCAAAATTGAGGAAGTTGAAGGCAGAAAGCAGCCCTCTCACCCCCAGGGCGAAGAATGGGACAGGCTCGCTACATCAAGAGTCTTTCAAATCTTTCACTTTTTAGAGCAGAGTGTTTACATTTAAAAATCATGAACAAGCAGCAATAACAAAGCATACAGTAGCAGGGGACAGAAGACTGCCCTGCGCATATGAATACACCCCAATGATAAAGTCAAAGATTTAACTGACCTGTTTAGCTATTAGTGGCTCACACTTGGCAATGATTATCATCTCCCTGTGAAACAAAACATCCTCTGAATTGGGGTGAAAGATAGATCTAATGTGCCAACGGAAGGCAACATGGAAATTCAGTTTCCTGCTCTTAGAGCAAGGAGGGTCGACAGCGCAATGGGTTAATGCACCTACTGCAGCCTCCTATGTGTAGCCTGCTGGCGACACAGTCAGTTGCTAGTGTGATGCTGATACAGGTTTGCTTGCTATGCAGGGGGCGGTGGTCACTTCACAGCACCTCGAGAAGGTGTCCTGTTTGAGTCCCAGTGCAATTAGTGTATCAATCATGACCCGTAGATTACACCTTTTCCCCTTGTTTTTTTTCCAGTCAGTTGGGGCCAGAAAGATAAGCTTTTGTAAGGGTGTTACCAAAGCCAGAGTGCACAAAACAAAGGCACAACTGTTAGTGGGAATGCATACATTGAAGGGGCATTTGCTGTTGGCTGATCGCGCAGGGCAATGCATACCCATTTTCAATAAAAAAACATTTAAAAAAAATCCCGTGGAGATACTGGACATTGGATTAGAACTCAGGTCGCCAGCATCCCAAGACCAAGCACTTACCAGTTGAGCCACTGGAGGCTGTGCTTCTAAAAGTGGCTTTTGGGCGTATATATCTTTCTCCAGCATGCCCCTGTGAGCATTCCAGTTTGCATTGTGAAACATGTTCACTGAAGCCAAGGAGGATAGAACATCTGGCCCCCCCCGCTCCATGAAATACCAGCTAACTGCAGTGGCCTAGAGGTTAAGTGCTTGCGTTACAGTGCTGGGGGCCTGGGTTTGAGTCCTGCTTTCGACACATAAATGGTGCAATCTCCTTGTACAGTTGCGGTATCCGTGCTTCTTCTAATAGGTTCAGTGGTTATGTAATGAGTTCCCTGGTAAAGGGAGGGTGGAAAAAAGCAGAGAGGTGGGACTGTGGAGGGGAGGAAATACAGGAGGAGGCAGGGCAGGCTAAAGAGGGAGTTAGGGCTGGATGAATGGGTCTCTGTGGAGAGGAGGAGGTGCTGGTTGAGTGGGGATAGGTCGAGAGGGGCAGGGGGATGTAGGATAAAGTGGGGCAGGGAATAAGTCGGCTCTGGGGATGGTGCCATGGGGGAAGAAGGCCCTGAGTTGTTGTGGACGGTGGGTTGTGTAAAAGAGGGTCCTATTGTGGGGAGGAGGGAAAAAGGGTGCCCAGTGGAGGGTGAAATGGACATTTTTGTTTCATCCAGCCCTACCTCCCCCTTTAGCCTGCCCCACCTCCTCTCCTCCACAGTCCTGCCTCTCTGCTTTCTTCCTTCCACCTTCACTTTACCAGGGCACCTATGCCATGCCCCTCTAGACCTACCCCCACTCACCTAGCCCCTCCTCCTCTCCACAGATACCCATTCATCCGGTCCTACCTCCCCCTTTAGGCTGCCCCACCTCTGCCTCCTTTACCCTGCACTTCCTCACTTCCACATTCCTGCCTCTCTGTGACCCTCCCTTTACCAGGGAACTCTTTTGATAACCACTGAACCTTTTAGAAGGAGTGGGGGTAAGGCAACTATACAAGGCGATTACCCAACTATTCCAATTATGTGCTGAAAGCAGGACACGGACCCAGGCCCTCAGTGCTGTAACACAAGCACTTAACCTCTAGGCCACTGCAGTTAGCTGGTATTTGCTGGAGCGGGGGGCCAGATGTTCTATTCTCGTTGGCTTCAGTGAGCATGTTTCACAATGGGAATGGGTATGCCCACAGGGGCATGCAGAAGAAAGATGTATAAGCCCAAAAGCTACTTTTAACAGCACAGCCACCAGTGGCTCGAGTGGTAAGTGTTTGGTCTTGGAATGCTGGAGACCTGAGTTCTAATCCAATGTCCGGATCTCCTGTTCATATATATATTTTTTTTAATGTTTTTTTATTGAAAATGGGTATGCATTGCCCTGTGCGATCAGCCAACAGCTAATTCCCCTTCATTACATCATTCCTACTAACACTTGTGCCTTTGTTTTCTGCACTCTGGCCTTGGTAACACACCCATACAAAAGCTTGTCTCTCTGGCCTCAACTGACTGGAAAAAACGAGGGGAAAAAGTGTAATCTACTGGTCGTGTTTTGGAAGATAATTGCACTGGGACTCAAACAGGACACCTTCTCGAGGTGCTGTGAGGTGACCACAAGCCCCTGCATAGCAAGCAAACCGGTATCAGCATCTCCCCAGCAACTGAATGTGTCTCCTGCATAGGAGGCTGCAGTAGGTACATTAACCCATTGGGCTGTCAATGCTCTTTTCTCTGAGATCAGGAAACTGAATTTCTATGTTGCCTTCATTTGGCACATTAGATCTATCTTTCACCCCAATTCAGAGGCTGTTTTGTTTCACGCAGAGATGATAATCATTGGGAGGTGTGAGCCACTAATAGCTAAGCAGATCAGTTAAAGCTTTGACTTTGTCATTGGGATATATTGATATGCGCAGGGCAGTCATCTGTCGACTGCTACTGTATACTTTCTTATTGCTGCTTGTTCATGATTATTAAATGTAAACACTCTGCTCTAAAAAGTGAAATATTTGAAAGACGCTTGCTGTAGCGAGCCTTTCCCACTCTTTGCCCTGGGGGCGCTTTGCAACTCAACAACCCAATCACCCCTTCAGCCCTTCTTACTCGTCTCACAGCACCTCCCAAAAGTGAGGAATGCATCTTTTGTTGGTAGATTTCCTTCATGAGGCTTGGCTTGGCCTGCATTCCTTTTCAAAGGGCCATATAAGAGAGCAAAAAAGGCATCATAGAGTGGCAAGTAGGTGGAAGGCGAGGGGTCAGGGAGGTTGGCAGTAAAAGACACAGGGCACAGGGCCTGGCAGAGAGTTAGAAGTTAGGGAACCCAACAATGAGCGTGGGACAAGGAAAGATGTCTCAGGCATGCAGCTCTCTGAGTCTTCCCCACTGTGCCTGCAGAAATAGACGTCCTATTCCTAGCTCTCTCCTGAAAGGATACATTTGCCTGGAGAGCCCAGAACTAATGTCACTTAGAGAGAGGGTAAACAGAGGGCAGCTGAGCAGGCACACCCCTTCATTTTAAAATGCTCCACGGTGGCTTCTGGGAGGAAAAAGGCATCATTATTCCAGCAAGATCATCTTCACCTAGGCCACCGTCACTAAGGTTTACAAAGCAGGCTGTGACACTTTCTGGGGCCAGGTGGCCAGGTCGATGTGGAAGAGCACAGATGCTAACCCTAAGCTGTGTGGGTGGCTGCACCAGAGGGGCTGCATAGGACATAGGGCTGTGCCCGTAAGGGCTGTGGTCGCGTTTGGGAGCGTTAGGGACGCGTGGAGGACGCAGGGCGCAGACCTCTGCCCGTTTCCCTCCAGGTTTAGGCCCTGGTGTTCAGCTGTGGAGCCAGCCACTCCAAAATTGAGGAAGTTGAAGGCAGAAAGCAGCCCTCTCACCCCCAGGGCGAAGAATGGGACAGGCTCGCTACATCAAGAGTCTTTCAAATCTTTCACTTTTTAGAGCAGAGTGTTTACATTTAAAAATCATGAACAAGCAGCAATAACAAAGCATACAGTAGCAGGGGACAGAAGACTGCCCTGCGCATATGAATACACCCCAATGATAAAGTCAAAGATTTAACTGACCTGTTTAGCTATTAGTGGCTCACACTTGGCAATGATTATCATCTCCCTGTGAAACAAAACATCCTCTGAATTGGGGTGAAAGATAGATCTAATGTGCCAACGGAAGGCAACATGGAAATTCAGTTTCCTGCTCTTAGAGGAAGGAGGGTCGACAGCGCAATGGGTTAATGCACCTACTGCAGCCTCCTATGTGTAGCCTGCTGGCGACACAGTCAGTTGCTAGTGTGATGCTGATACAGGTTTGCTTGCTATGCAGGGGGCGGTGGTCACTTCACAGCACCTCGAGAAGGTGTCCTGTTTGAGTCCCAGTGCAATTAGTGTATCAATCATGACCCGTAGATTACACCTTTTCCCCTTGTTTTTTTTCCAGTCAGTTGGGGCCAGAAAGATAAGCTTTTGTAAGGGTGTTACCAAAGCCAGAGTGCACAAAACAAAGGCACAACTGTTAGTGGGAATGCATACATTGAAGGGGCATTTGCTGTTGGCTGATCGCGCAGGGCAATGCATACCCATTTTCAATAAAAAAACATTTAAAAAAAATCCCGTGGAGATACTGGACATTGGATTAGAACTCAGGTCGCCAGCATCCCAAGACCAAGCACTTACCAGTTGAGCCACTGGAGGCTGTGCTTCTAAAAGTGGCTTTTGGGCGTATATATCTTTCTCCAGCATGCCCCTGTGAGCATTCCAGTTTGCATTGTGAAACATGTTCACTGAAGCCAAGGAGGATAGAACATCTGGCCCCCCCCCGCTCCATGAAATACCAGCTAACTGCAGTGGCCTAGAGGTTAAGTGCTTGCGTTACAGTGCTGGGGCCTGGGTTTGAGTCCTGCTTTCGACACATAAATGGTGCAATCTCCTTGTACAGTTGCGGTATCCGTGCTTCTTCTAATAGGTTCAGTGGTTATGTAATGAGTTCCCTGGTAAAGGGAGGGTGGAAAAAAGCAGAGAGGTGGGACTTTGGAGGGGAGGAAATACAGGAGGAGGCGGGGCAGGCTAAAGAGGGAGTTAGGGCTGGATGAATGGGTCTCTGTGGAGAGGAGGAGGTGCTGGTTGAGTGGGGATAGGTCGAGAGGGGCAGGGGGATGTAGGATAAAGTGGGGCAGGGAATAAGTCGGCTCTGGGGATGGTGCCATGGGGGAAGAAGGCCCTGAGTTGTTGTGGATGGTGGGTTGTGTAAAAGAGGGTCCTATTGTGGGGAGGAGGGAAAAAGGGTGCCCAGTGGAGGGTGAAATGGACATTTTTGTTTCATCCAGCCCTACCTCCCCCTTTAGCCTGCCCCACCTCCTCTCCTCCACAGTCCTGCCTCTCTGCTTTCTTCCTTCCACCTTCACTTTACCAGGGCACCTATGCCATGCCCCTCTAGACCTACCCCCACTCACCTAGCCCCTCCTCCTCTCCACAGATACCCATTCATCCGGTCCTACCTCCCCCTTTAGGCTGCCCCACCTCTGCCTCCTTTACCCTGCACTTCCTCACTTCCACATTCCTGCCTCTCTGTGACCCTCCCTTTACCAGGGAACTCTTTTGATAACCACTGAACCTTTTAGAAGTAGTGGGGGTAAGGCAACTATACAAGGCGATTACCCAACTATTCCAATTATGTGCTGAAAGCAGGACACGGACCCAGGCCCTCAGTGCTGTAACACAAGCACTTAACCTCTAGGCCACTGCAGTTAGCTGGTATTTGCTGGAGCGGGGGGCCAGATGTTCTATCCTCGTTGGCTTCAGTGAGCATGTTTCACAATGGGAATGGGTATGCCCACAGGGGCATGCAGAAGAAAGATGTATAAGCCCAAAAGCTACTTTTAGCAGCACAGCCACGAGTGGTAAGTGTTTGGTCTTGGAATGCTGGAGACCTGAGTTCTAATCCAATGTCCGGATCTCCTGTTCATATATATATTTTTTTTAATGTTTTTTTATTGAAAATGGGTATGCATTGCCCTGTGCGATCAGCCAACAGCTAATTCCCCTTCATTACATCATTCCTACTAACACTTGTGCCTTTGTTTTCTGCACTCTGGCCTTGGTAACACACCCATACAAAAGCTTGTCTCTCTGGCCTCAACTGACTGGAAAAAACGAGGGGAAAAAGTGTAATCTACTGGTCGTGTTTTGGAAGATAATTGCACTGGGACTCAAACAGGACACCTTCTCGAGGTGCTGTGAGGTGACCACAAGCCCCTGCATAGCAAGCAAACCGGTATCAGCATCTCCCCAGCAACTGAATGTGTCTCCTGCAGGCTACACATAGGAGGCTGCAGTAGGTACATTAACCCATTGGGCTGTCAATGCTCTTTTCTCTGAGATCAGGAAACTGAATTTCTATGTTGCCTTCATTTGGCACATTAGATCTATCTTTCACCCCAATTCAGAGGCTGTTTTGTTTCACGCAGAGATGATAATCATTGGGAGGTGTGAGCCACTAATAGCTAAGCAGATCAGTTAAAGCTTTGACTTTGTCATTGGGATATATTGATATGCGCAGGGCAGTCATCTGTCGACTGCTACTGTATACTTTCTTATTGCTGCTTGTTCATGATTATTAAATGTAAACACTCTGCTCTAAAAAGTGAAATATTTGAAAGACGCTTGCTGTAGCGAGCCTTTCCCACTCTTTGCCCTGGGGGCGCTTTGCAACTCAACAACCCAATCACCCCTTCAGCCCTTCTTACTCGTCTCACAGCACCTCCCAAAAGTGAGGAATGCATCTTTTGTTGGTAGATTTCCTTCATGAGGCTTGGCTTGGCCTGCATTCCTTTTCAAAGGGCCATATAAGAGAGCAAAAAAGGCATCATAGAGTGGCAAGTAGGTGGAAGGCGAGGGGTCAGGGAGGTTGGCAGTAAAAGACACAGGGCACAGGGCCTGGCAGAGAGTTAGAAGTTAGGGAACCCAACAATGAGCGTGGGACAAGGAAAGATGTCTCAGGCATGCAGCTCTCTGAGTCTTCCCCACTGTGCCTGCAGAAAGAGACGTCCTATTCCTAGCTCTCTCCTGAAAGGATACATTTGCCTGGAGAGCCCAGAACTAATGTCACTTAGAGAGAGGGTAAACAGAGGGCAGCTCAGCAGGCACACCCCTTCATTTTAATATGCTCCACGGTGGCTTCTGGGAGGAAAAAGGCATCATTATTCCAGCAAGATCATCTTCACCTAGGCCACCGTCACTAAGGTTTACAAAGCAGGCTGTGACACTTTCTGGGGCCAGGTGGCCAGGTCGATGTGGAAGAGCACAGATGCTAACCCTAAGCTGTGTGGGTGGCTGCACCAGAGGGGCTGCATAGGACATAGGGCTGTGCCCGTAAGGGCTGTGGTCGCGTTTGGGAGCGTTAGGGACGCGTGGAGGACGCAGGGCGCAGACCTCTGCCCGTTTCCCTCCAGGTTTAGGCCCTGGTGTTCAGCTGTGGAGCCAGCCACTCCAAAATTGAGGAAGTTGAAGGCAGAAAGCAGCCCTCTCACCCCCAGGGCGAAGAATGGGACAGGCTCGCTACATCAAGAGTCTTTCAAATCTTTCACTTTTTAGAGCAGAGTGTTTACATTTAAAAATCATGAACAAGCAGCAATAACAAAGCATACAGTAGCAGGGGACAGAAGACTGCCCTGCGCATATGAATACACCCCAATGATAAAGTCAAAGATTTAACTGACCTGTTTAGCTATTAGTGGCTCACACTTGGCAATGATTATCATCTCCCTGTGAAACAAAACATCCTCTGAATTGGGGTGAAAGATAGATCTAATGTGCCAACGGAAGGCAACATGGAAATTCAGTTTCCTGCTCTTAGAGGAAGGAGGGTCGACAGCGCAATGGGTTAATGCACCTACTGCAGCCTCCTATGTGTAGCCTGCTGGCGACACAGTCAGTTGCTAGTGTGATGCTGATACAGGTTTGCTTGCTATGCAGGGGGCGGTGGTCACTTCACAGCACCTCGAGAAGGTGTCCTGTTTGAGTCCCAGTGCAATTAGTGTATCAATCATGACCCGTAGATTACACCTTTTCCCCTTGTTTTTTTTCCAGTCAGTTGGGGCCAGAAAGATAAGCTTTTGTAAGGGTGTTACCAAAGCCAGAGTGCACAAAACAAAGGCACAACTGTTAGTGGGAATGCATACATTGAAGGGGCATTTGCTGTTGGCTGATCGCGCAGGGCAATGCATACCCATTTTCAATAAAAAAACATTTAAAAAAAATCCCGTGGAGATACTGGACATTGGATTAGAACTCAGGTCGCCAGCATCCCAAGACCAAGCACTTACCAGTTGAGCCACTGGAGGCTGTGCTTCTAAAAGTGGCTTTTGGGCGTATATATCTTTCTCCAGCATGCCCCTGTGAGCATTCCAGTTTGCATTGTGAAACATGTTCACTGAAGCCAAGGAGGATAGAACATCTGGCCCCCCCCGCTCCATGAAATACCAGCTAACTGCAGTGGCCTAGAGGTTAAGTGCTTGCGTTACAGTGCTGGGGGCCTGGGTTTGAGTCCTGCTTTCGACACATAAATGGTGCAATCTCCTTGTACAGTTGCGGTATCCGTGCTTCTTCTAATAGGTTCAGTGGTTATGTAATGAGTTCCCTGGTAAAGGGAGGGTGGAAAAAAGCAGAGAGGTGGGACTGTGGAGGGGAGGAAATACAGGAGGAGGCAGGGCAGGCTAAAGAGGGAGTTAGGGCTGGATGAATGGGTCTCTGTGGAGAGGAGGAGGTGCTGGTTGAGTGGGGATAGGTCGAGAGGGGCAGGGGGATGTAGGATAAAGTGGGGCAGGGAATAAGTCGGCTCTGGGGATGGTGCCATGGGGGAAGAAGGCCCTGAGTTGTTGTGGACGGTGGGTTGTGTAAAAGAGGGTCCTATTGTGGGGAGGAGGGAAAAAGGGTGCCCAGTGGAGGGTGAAATGGACATTTTTGTTTCATCCAGCCCTACCTCCCCCTTTAGCCTGCCCCACCTCCTCTCCTCCACAGTCCTGCCTCTCTGCTTTCTTCCTTCCACCTTCACTTTACCAGGGCACCTATGCCATGCCCCTCTAGACCTACCCCCACTCACCTAGCCCCTCCTCCTCTCCACAGATACCCATTCATCCGGTCCTACCTCCCCCTTTAGGCTGCCCCACCTCTGCCTCCTTTACCCTGCACTTCCTCACTTCCACATTCCTGCCTCTCTGTGACCCTCCCTTTACCAGGGAACTCTTTTGATAACCACTGAACCTTTTAGAAGGAGTGGGGGTAAGGCAACTATACAAGGCGATTACCCAACTATTCCAATTATGTGCTGAAAGCAGGACACGGACCCAGGCCCTCAGTGCTGTAACACAAGCACTTAACCTCTAGGCCACTGCAGTTAGCTGGTATTTGCTGGAGCGGGGGGCCAGATGTTCTATTCTCGTTGGCTTCAGTGAGCATGTTTCACAATGGGAATGGGTATGCCCACAGGGGCATGCAGAAGAAAGATGTATAAGCCCAAAAGCTACTTTTAACAGCACAGCCACCAGTGGCTCGAGTGGTAAGTGTTTGGTCTTGGAATGCTGGAGACCTGAGTTCTAATCCAATGTCCGGATCTCCTGTTCATATATATATTTTTTTTAATGTTTTTTTATTGAAAATGGGTATGCATTGCCCTGTGCGATCAGCCAACAGCTAATTCCCCTTCATTACATCATTCCTACTAACACTTGTGCCTTTGTTTTCTGCACTCTGGCCTTGGTAACACACCCATACAAAAGCTTGTCTCTCTGGCCTCAACTGACTGGAAAAAACGAGGGGAAAAAGTGTAATCTACTGGTCGTGTTTTGGAAGATAATTGCACTGGGACTCAAACAGGACACCTTCTCGAGGTGCTGTGAGGTGACCACAAGCCCCTGCATAGCAAGCAAACCGGTATCAGCATCTCCCCAGCAACTGAATGTGTCTCCTGCATAGGAGGCTGCAGTAGGTACATTAACCCATTGGGCTGTCAATGCTCTTTTCTCTGAGATCAGGAAACTGAATTTCTATGTTGCCTTCATTTGGCACATTAGATCTATCTTTCACCCCAATTCAGAGGCTGTTTTGTTTCACGCAGAGATGATAATCATTGGGAGGTGTGAGCCACTAATAGCTAAGCAGATCAGTTAAAGCTTTGACTTTGTCATTGGGATATATTGATATGCGCAGGGCAGTCATCTGTCGACTGCTACTGTATACTTTCTTATTGCTGCTTGTTCATGATTATTAAATGTAAACACTCTGCTCTAAAAAGTGAAATATTTGAAAGACGCTTGCTGTAGCGAGCCTTTCCCACTCTTTGCCCTGGGGGCGCTTTGCAACTCAACAACCCAATCACCCCTTCAGCCCTTCTTACTCGTCTCACAGCACCTCCCAAAAGTGAGGAATGCATCTTTTGTTGGTAGATTTCCTTCATGAGGCTTGGCTTGGCCTGCATTCCTTTTCAAAGGGCCATATAAGAGAGCAAAAAAGGCATCATAGAGTGGCAAGTAGGTGGAAGGCGAGGGGTCAGGGAGGTTGGCAGTAAAAGACACAGGGCACAGGGCCTGGCAGAGAGTTAGAAGTTAGGGAACCCAACAATGAGCGTGGGACAAGGAAAGATGTCTCAGGCATGCAGCTCTCTGAGTCTTCCCCACTGTGCCTGCAGAAATAGACGTCCTATTCCTAGCTCTCTCCTGAAAGGATACATTTGCCTGGAGAGCCCAGAACTAATGTCACTTAGAGAGAGGGTAAACAGAGGGCAGCTGAGCAGGCACACCCCTTCATTTTAAAATGCTCCACGGTGGCTTCTGGGAGGAAAAAGGCATCATTATTCCAGCAAGATCATCTTCACCTAGGCCACCGTCACTAAGGTTTACAAAGCAGGCTGTGACACTTTCTGGGGCCAGGTGGCCAGGTCGATGTGGAAGAGCACAGATGCTAACCCTAAGCTGTGTGGGTGGCTGCACCAGAGGGGCTGCATAGGACATAGGGCTGTGCCCGTAAGGGCTGTGGTCGCGTTTGGGAGCGTTAGGGACGCGTGGAGGACGCAGGGCGCAGACCTCTGCCCGTTTCCCTCCAGGTTTAGGCCCTGGTGTTCAGCTGTGGAGCCAGCCACTCCAAAATTGAGGAAGTTGAAGGCAGAAAGCAGCCCTCTCACCCCCAGGGCGAAGAATGGGACAGGCTCGCTACATCAAGAGTCTTTCAAATCTTTCACTTTTTAGAGCAGAGTGTTTACATTTAAAAATCATGAACAAGCAGCAATAACAAAGCATACAGTAGCAGGGGACAGAAGACTGCCCTGCGCATATGAATACACCCCAATGATAAAGTCAAAGATTTAACTGACCTGTTTAGCTATTAGTGGCTCACACTTGGCAATGATTATCATCTCCCTGTGAAACAAAACATCCTCTGAATTGGGGTGAAAGATAGATCTAATGTGCCAACGGAAGGCAACATGGAAATTCAGTTTCCTGCTCTTAGAGGAAGGAGGGTCGACAGCGCAATGGGTTAATGCACCTACTGCAGCCTCCTATGTGTAGCCTGCTGGCGACACAGTCAGTTGCTAGTGTGATGCTGATACAGGTTTGCTTGCTATGCAGGGGGCGGTGGTCACTTCACAGCACCTCGAGAAGGTGTCCTGTTTGAGTCCCAGTGCAATTAGTGTATCAATCATGACCCGTAGATTACACCTTTTCCCCTTGTTTTTTTTCCAGTCAGTTGGGGCCAGAAAGATAAGCTTTTGTAAGGGTGTTACCAAAGCCAGAGTGCACAAAACAAAGGCACAACTGTTAGTGGGAATGCATACATTGAAGGGGCATTTGCTGTTGGCTGATCGCGCAGGGCAATGCATACCCATTTTCAATAAAAAAACATTTAAAAAAAATCCCGTGGAGATACTGGACATTGGATTAGAACTCAGGTCGCCAGCATCCCAAGACCAAGCACTTACCAGTTGAGCCACTGGAGGCTGTGCTTCTAAAAGTGGCTTTTGGGCGTATATATCTTTCTCCAGCATGCCCCTGTGAGCATTCCAGTTTGCATTGTGAAACATGTTCACTGAAGCCAAGGAGGATAGAACATCTGGCCCCCCCCCGCTCCATGAAATACCAGCTAACTGCAGTGGCCTAGAGGTTAAGTGCTTGCGTTACAGTGCTGGGGCCTGGGTTTGAGTCCTGCTTTCGACACATAAATGGTGCAATCTCCTTGTACAGTTGCGGTATCCGTGCTTCTTCTAATAGGTTCAGTGGTTATGTAATGAGTTCCCTGGTAAAGGGAGGGTGGAAAAAAGCAGAGAGGTGGGACTTTGGAGGGGAGGAAATACAGGAGGAGGCGGGGCAGGCTAAAGAGGGAGTTAGGGCTGGATGAATGGGTCTCTGTGGAGAGGAGGAGGTGCTGGTTGAGTGGGGATAGGTCGAGAGGGGCAGGGGGATGTAGGATAAAGTGGGGCAGGGAATAAGTCGGCTCTGGGGATGGTGCCATGGGGGAAGAAGGCCCTGAGTTGTTGTGGATGGTGGGTTGTGTAAAAGAGGGTCCTATTGTGGGGAGGAGGGAAAAAGGGTGCCCAGTGGAGGGTGAAATGGACATTTTTGTTTCATCCAGCCCTACCTCCCCCTTTAGCCTGCCCCACCTCCTCTCCTCCACAGTCCTGCCTCTCTGCTTTCTTCCTTCCACCTTCACTTTACCAGGGCACCTATGCCATGCCCCTCTAGACCTACCCCCACTCACCTAGCCCCTCCTCCTCTCCACAGATACCCATTCATCCGGTCCTACCTCCCCCTTTAGGCTGCCCCACCTCTGCCTCCTTTACCCTGCACTTCCTCACTTCCACATTCCTGCCTCTCTGTGACCCTCCCTTTACCAGGGAACTCTTTTGATAACCACTGAACCTTTTAGAAGTAGTGGGGGTAAGGCAACTATACAAGGCGATTACCCAACTATTCCAATTATGTGCTGAAAGCAGGACACGGACCCAGGCCCTCAGTGCTGTAACACAAGCACTTAACCTCTAGGCCACTGCAGTTAGCTGGTATTTGCTGGAGCGGGGGGCCAGATGTTCTATCCTCGTTGGCTTCAGTGAGCATGTTTCACAATGGGAATGGGTATGCCCACAGGGGCATGCAGAAGAAAGATGTATAAGCCCAAAAGCTACTTTTAGCAGCACAGCCACGAGTGGTAAGTGTTTGGTCTTGGAATGCTGGAGACCTGAGTTCTAATCCAATGTCCGGATCTCCTGTTCATATATATATTTTTTTTAATGTTTTTTTATTGAAAATGGGTATGCATTGCCCTGTGCGATCAGCCAACAGCTAATTCCCCTTCATTACATCATTCCTACTAACACTTGTGCCTTTGTTTTCTGCACTCTGGCCTTGGTAACACACCCATACAAAAGCTTGTCTCTCTGGCCTCTTCTGACTGGAAAAAACGAGGGGAAAAAGTGTAATCTACTGGTCGTGTTTTGGAAGATAATTGCACTGGGACTCAAACAGGACACCTTCTCGAGGTGCTGTGAGGTGACCACAAGCCCCTGCATAGCAAGCAAACCGGTATCAGCATCTCCCCAGCAACTGAATGTGTCTCCTGCAGGCTACACATAGGAGGCTGCAGTAGGTACATTAACCCATTGGGCTGTCAATGCTCTTTTCTCTGAGATCAGGAAACTGAATTTCTATGTTGCCTTCATTTGGCACATTAGATCTATCTTTCACCCCAATTCAGAGGCTGTTTTGTTTCACGCAGAGATGATAATCATTGGGAGGTGTGAGCCACTAATAGCTAAGCAGATCAGTTAAAGCTTTGACTTTGTCATTGGGATATATTGATATGCGCAGGGCAGTCATCTGTCGACTGCTACTGTATACTTTCTTATTGCTGCTTGTTCATGATTATTAAATGTAAACACTCTGCTCTAAAAAGTGAAATATTTGAAAGACGCTTGCTGTAGCGAGCCTTTCCCACTCTTTGCCCTGGGGGCGCTTTGCAACTCAACAACCCAATCACCCCTTCAGCCCTTCTTACTCGTCTCACAGCACCTCCCAAAAGTGAGGAATGCATCTTTTGTTGGTAGATTTCCTTCATGAGGCTTGGCTTGGCCTGCATTCCTTTTCAAAGGGCCATATATGAGAGCAAAAAAGGCATCATAGAGTGGCAAGTAGGTGGAAGGCGAGGGGTCAGGGAGGTTGGCAGTAAAAGACACAGGGCACAGGGCCTGGCAGAGAGTTAGAAGTTAGGGAACCCAACAATGAGCGTGGGACAAGGAAAGATGTCTCAGGCATGCAGCTCTCTGAGTCTTCCCCACTGTGCCTGCAGAAAGAGACGTCCTATTCCTAGCTCTCTCCTGAAAGGATACATTTGCCTGGAGAGCCCAGAACTAATGTCACTTAGAGAGAGGGTAAACAGAGGGCAGCTCAGCAGGCACACCCCTTCATTTTAATATGCTCCACGGTGGCTTCTGGGAGGAAAAAGGCATCATTATTCCAGCAAGATCATCTTCACCTAGGCCACCGTCACTAAGGTTTACAAAGCAGGCTGTGACACTTTCTGGGGCCAGGTGGCCAGGTCGATGTGGAAGAGCACAGATGCTAACCCTAAGCTGTGTGGGTGGCTGCACCAGAGGGGCTGCATAGGACATAGGGCTGTTCCCGTAAGGGCTGTGGTCGCGTTTGGGAGCGTTAGGGATGCGTGGAGGACGCAGGGCGCAGACCTCTGCCCGTTTCCCTCCAGGTTTAGGCCCTGGTGTTCAGCTGTGGAGCCAGCCACTCCAAAATTGAGGAAGTTGAAGGCAGAAAGCAGCCCTCTCACCCCCAGGGCGAAGAATGGGACAGGCTCGCTACATCAAGAGTCTTTCAAATCTTTCACTTTTTAGAGCAGAGTGTTTACATTTAAAAATCATGAACAAGCAGCAATAACAAAGCATACAGTAGCAGGGGACAGAAGACTGCCCTGCGCATATGAATACACCCCAATGATAAAGTCAAAGATTTAACTGACCTGTTTAGCTATTAGTGGCTCACACTTGGCAATGATTATCATCTCCCTGTGAAACAAAACATCCTCTGAATTGGGGTGAAAGATAGATCTAATGTGCCAACGGAAGGCAACATGGAAATTCAGTTTCCTGCTCTTAGAGGAAGGAGGGTCGACAGCGCAATGGGTTAATGCACCTACTGCAGCCTCCTATGTGTAGCCTGCTGGCGACACAGTCAGTTGCTAGTGTGATGCTGATACAGGTTTGCTTGCTATGCAGGGGGCGGTGGTCACTTCACAGCACCTCGAGAAGGTGTCCTGTTTGAGTCCCAGTGCAATTAGTGTATCAATCATGACCCGTAGATTACACCTTTTCCCCTTGTTTTTTTTCCAGTCAGTTGGGGCCAGAAAGATAAGCTTTTGTAAGGGTGTTACCAAAGCCAGAGTGCACAAAACAAAGGCACAACTGTTAGTGGGAATGCATACATTGAAGGGGCATTTGCTGTTGGCTGATCGCGCAGGGCAATGCATACCCATTTTCAATAAAAAAACATTTAAAAAAAATCCCGTGGAGATACTGGACATTGGATTAGAACTCAGGTCGCCAGCATCCCAAGACCAAGCACTTACCAGTTGAGCCACTGGAGGCTGTGCTTCGAAAAGTGGCTTTTGGGCGTATATATCTTTCTCCAGCATGCCCCTGTGAGCATTCCAGTTTGCATTGTGAAACATGTTCACTGAAGCCAAGGAGGATAGAACATCTGGCCCCCCCCCCCGCTCCATGAAATACCAGCTAACTGCAGTGGCCTAGAGGTTAAGTGCTTGCGTTACAGTGCTGGGGGCCTGGGTTTGAGTCCTGCTTTCGACACATAAATGGTGCAATCTCCTTGTACAGTTGCGGTATCCGTGCTTCTTCTAATAGGTTCAGTGGTTATGTAATGAGTTCCCTGGTAAAGGGAGGGTGGAAAAAAGCAGAGAGGTGGGACTGTGGAGGGGAGGAAATACAGGAGGAGGCGGGGCAGGCTAAAGAGGGAGTTAGGGCTGGATGAATGGGTCTCTGTGGAGAGGAGGAGGTGCTGGTTGAGTGGGGATAGGTCGAGAGGGGCAGGGGGATGTAGGATAAAGTGGGGCAGGGAATAAGTCGGCTCTGGGGATGGTGCCATGGGGGAAGAAGGCCCTGAGTTGTTGTGGACGGTGGGTTGTGTAAAAGAGGGTCCTATTGTGGGGAGGAGGGAAAAAGGGTGCCCAGTGGAGGGTGAAATGGACATTTTTGTTTCATCCAGCCCTACCTCCCCCTTTAGCCTGCCCCACCTCCTCTCCTCCACAGTCCTGCCTCTCTGCTTTCTTCCTTCCACCTTCACTTTACCAGGGCACCTATGCCATGCCCCTCTAGACCTACCCCCACTCACCTAGCCCCTCCTCCTCTCCACAGATACCCATTCATCCGGTCCTACCTCCCCCTTTAGGCAGCCCCACCTCTGCCTCCTTTACCCTGCACTTCCTCACTTCCACATTCCTGCCTCTCTGTGACCCTCCCTTTACCAGGGAACTCTTTTGATAACCACTGAACCTTTTAGAAGGAGTGGGGGTAAGGCAACTATACAAGGCGATTACCCAACTATTCCAATTATGTGCTGAAAGCAGGACACAGACCCAGGCCCTCAGTGCTGTAACACAAGCACTTAACCTCTAGGCCACTGCAGTTAGCTGGTATTTGCTGGAGCGGGGGGCCAGATGTTCTATCCTCGTTGGCTTCAGTGAGCATGTTTCACAATGGGAATGGGTATGCCCACAGGGGCATGCAGAAGAAAGATGTATAAGCCCAAAAGCTACTTTTAGCAGCACAGCCACCAGTGGCTCGAGTGGTAAGTGTTTGGTCTTGGAATGCTGGAGACCTGAGTTCTAATCCAATGTCCGGATCTCCTGTTCATATATATATTTTTTTAAATGTTTTTTTATTGAAAATGGGTATGCATTGCCCTGTGCGATCAGCCAACAGCTAATTCCCCTTCATTACATCATTCCTACTAACACTTGTGCCTTTGTTTTCTGCACTCTGGCCTTGGTAACACACCCATACAAAAGCTTGTCTCTCTGGCCTCAACTGACTGGAAAAAACGAGGGGAAAAAGTGTAATCTACTGGTCGTGTTTTGGAAGATAATTGCACTGGGACTCAAACAGGACACCTTCTCGAGGTGCTGTGAGGTGACCACAAGCCCCTGCATAGCAAGCAAACCGGTATCAGCATCTCCCCAGCAACTGAATGTGTCTCCTGCAGGCTACACATAGGAGGCTGCAGTAGGTACATTAACCCATTGGGCTGTCAATGCTCTTTTCTCTGAGATCAGGAAACTGAATTTCTATGTTGCCTTCATTTGGCACATTAGATCTATCTTTCACCCCAATTCAGAGGCTGTTTTGTTTCACGCAGAGATGATAATCATTGGGAGGTGTGAGCCACTAATAGCTAAGCAGATCAGTTAAAGCTTTGACTTTGTCATTGGGATATATTGATATGCGCAGGGCAGTCATCTGTCGACTGCTACTGTATACTTTCTTATTGCTGCTTGTTCATGATTATTAAATGTAAACACTCTGCTCTAAAAAGTGAAATATTTGAAAGACGCTTGCTGTAGCGAGCCTTTCCCACTCTTTGCCCTGGGGGCGCTTTGCAACTCAACAACCCAATCACCCCTTCAGCCCTTCTTACTCGTCTCACAGCACCTCCCAAAAGTGAGCAATGCATCTTTTGTTGGTAGATTTCCTTCATGAGGCTTGGCTTGGCCTGCATTCCTTTTCAAAGGGCCATATAAGAGAGCAAAAAAGGCATCATAGAGTGGCAAGTAGGTGGAAGGCGAGGGGTCAGGGAGGTTGGCAGTAAAAGACACAGGGCACAGGGCCTGGCAGAGAGTTAGAAGTTAGGGAACCCAACAATGAGCGTGGGACAAGGAAAGATGTCTCAGGCATGCAGCTCTCTGAGTCTTCCCCACTGTGCCTGCAGAAAGAGACGTCCTATTCCTAGCTCTCTCCTGAAAGGATACATTTGCCTGGAGAGCCCAGAACTAATGTCACTTAGAGAGAGGGTAAACAGAGGGCAGCTGAGCAGGCACACCCCTTCATTTTAATATGCTCCACGGTGGCTTCTGGGAGGAAAAAGGCATCATTATTCCAGCAAGATCATCTTCACCTAGGCCACCGTCACTAAGGTTTACAAAGCAGGCTGTGACACTTTCTGGGGCCAGGTGGCCAGGTCGATGTGGAAGAGCACAGATGCTAACCCTAAGCTGTGTGGGTGGCTGCACCAGAGGGGCTGCATAGGACATAGGGCTGTGCCCGTAAGGGCTGTGGTCGCGTTTGGGAGCGTTAGGGACGCGTGGAGGACGCAGGGCGCAGACCTCTGCCCGTTTCCCTCCAGGTTTAGGCCCTGGTGTTCAGCTGTGGAGCCAGCCACTCCAAAATTGAGGAAGTTGAAGGCAGAAAGCAGCCCTCTCACCCCCAGGGCGAAGAATGGGACAGGCTCGCTACATCAAGAGTCTTTCAAATCTTTCACTTTTTAGAGCAGAGTGTTTACATTTAAAAATCATGAACAAGCAGCAATAACAAAGCATACAGTAGCAGGGGACAGAAGACTGCCCTGCGCATATGAATACACCCCAATGATAAAGTCAAAGATTTAACTGACCTGTTTAGCTATTAGTGGCTCACACTTGGCAATGATTATCATCTCCCTGTGAAACAAAACATCCTCTGAATTGGGGTGAAAGATAGATCTAATGTGCCAACGGAAGGCAACATGGAAATTCAGTTTCCTGCTCTTAGAGGAAGGAGGGTCGACAGCGCAATGGGTTAATGCACCTACTGCAGCCTCCTATGTGTAGCCTGCTGGCGACACAGTCAGTTGCTAGTGTGATGCTGATACAGGTTTGCTTGCTATGCAGGGGGCGGTGGTCACTTCACAGCACCTCGAGAAGGTGTCCTGTTTGAGTCCCAGTGCAATTAGTGTATCAATCATGACCCGTAGATTACACCTTTTCCCCTTGTTTTTTTTCCAGTCAGTTGGGGCCAGAAAGATAAGCTTTTGTAAGGGTGTTACCAAAGCCAGAGTGCACAAAACAAAGGCACAACTGTTAGTGGGAATGCATACATTGAAGGGGCATTTGCTGTTGGCTGATCGCGCAGGGCAATGCATACCCATTTTCAATAAAAAAACATTTAAAAAAAATCCCGTGGAGATACTGGACATTGGATTAGAACTCAGGTCGCCAGCATCCCAAGACCAAGCACTTACCAGTTGAGCCACTGGAGGCTGTGCTTCTAAAAGTGGCTTTTGGGCGTATATATCTTTCTCCAGCATGCCCCTGTGAGCATTCCAGTTTGCATTGTGAAACATGTTCACTGAAGCCAAGGAGGATAGAACATCTGGCCCCCCCCGCTCCATGAAATACCAGCTAACTGCAGTGGCCTAGAGGTTAAGTGCTTGCGTTACAGTGCTGGGGGCCTGGGTTTGAGTCCTGCTTTCGACACATAAATGGTGCAATCTCCTTGTACAGTTGCGGTATCCGTGCTTCTTCTAATAGGTTCAGTGGTTATGTAATGAGTTCCCTGGTAAAGGGAGGGTGGAAAAAAGCAGAGAGGTGGGACTGTGGAGGGGAGGAAATACAGGAGGAGGCGGGGCAGGCTAAAGAGGGAGTTAGGGCTGGATGAATGGGTCTCTGTGGAGAGGAGGAGGTGCTGGTTGAGTGGGGATAGGTCGAGAGGGGCAGGGGGATGTAGGATAAAGTGGGGCAGGGAATAAGTCGGCTCTGGGGATGGTGCCATGGGGGAAGAAGGCCCTGAGTTGTTGTGGACGGTGGGTTGTGTAAAAGAGGGTCCTATTGTGGGGAGGAGGGAAAAAGGGTGCCCAGTGGAGGGTGAAATGGACATTTTTGTTTCATCCAGCCCTACCTCCCCCTTTAGCCTGCCCCACCTCCTCTCCTCCACAGTCCTGCCTCTCTGCTTTCTTCCTTCCACCTTCACTTTACCAGGGCACCTATGCCATGCCCCTCTAGACCTACCCCCACTCACCTAGCCCCTCCTCCTCTCCACAGATACCCATTCATCCGGTCCTACCTCCCCCTTTAGGCTGCCCCACCTCTGCCTCCTTTACCCTGCACTTCCTCACTTCCACATTCCTGCCTCTCTGTGACCCTCCCTTTACCAGGGAACTCTTTTGATAACCACTGAACCTTTTAGAAGGAGTGGGGGTAAGGCAACTATACAAGGCGATTACCCAACTATTCCAATTATGTGCTGAAAGCAGGACACGGACCCAGGCCCTCAGTGCTGTAACACAAGCACTTAACCTCTAGGCCACTGCAGTTAGCTGGTATTTGCTGGAGCGGGGGGCCAGATGTTCTATTCTCGTTGGCTTCAGTGAGCATGTTTCACAATGGGAATGGGTATGCCCACAGGGGCATGCAGAAGAAAGATGTATAAGCCCAAAAGCTACTTTTAGCAGCACAGCCACCAGTGGCTCGAGTGGTAAGTGTTTGGTCTTGGAATGCTGGAGACCTGAGTTCTAATCCAATGTCCGGATCTCCTGTTCATATATATATTTTTTTTAATGTTTTTTTATTGAAAATGGGTATGCATTGCCCTGTGTGATCAGCCAACAGCTAATTCCCCTTCATTACATCATTCCTACTAACACTTGTGCCTTTGTTTTCTGCACTCTGGCCTTGGTAACACACCCATACAAAAGCTTGTCTCTCTGGCCTCAACTGACTGGAAAAAACGAGGGGAAAAAGTGTAATCTACTGGTCGTGTTTTGGAAGATAATTGCACTGGGACTCAAACAGGACACCTTCTCGAGGTGCTGTGAGGTGACCACAAGCCCCTGCATAGCAAGCAAACCGGTATCAGCATCTCCCCAGCAACTGAATGTGTCTCCTGCATAGGAGGCTGCAGTAGGTACATTAACCCATTGGGCTGTCAATGCTCTTTTCTCTGAGATCAGGAAACTGAATTTCTATGTTGCCTTCATTTGGCACATTAGATCTATCTTTCACCCCAATTCAGAGGCTGTTTTGTTTCACGCAGAGATGATAATCATTGGGAGGTGTGAGCCACTAATAGCTAAGCAGATCAGTTAAAGCTTTGACTTTGTCATTGGGATATATTGATATGCGCAGGGCAGTCATCTGTCGACTGCTACTGTATACTTTCTTATTGCTGCTTGTTCATGATTATTAAATGTAAACACTCTGCTCTAAAAAGTGAAATATTTGAAAGACGCTTGCTGTAGCGAGCCTTTCCCACTCTTTGCCCTGGGGGCGCTTTGCAACTCAACAACCCAATCACCCCTTCAGCCCTTCTTACTCGTCTCACAGCACCTCCCAAAAGTGAGGAATGCATCTTTTGTTGGTAGATTTCCTTCATGAGGCTTGGCTTGGCCTGCATTCCTTTTCAAAGGGCCATATAAGAGAGCAAAAAAGGCATCATAGAGTGGCAAGTAGGTGGAAGGCGAGGGGTCAGGGAGGTTGGCAGTAAAAGACACAGGGCACAGGGCCTGGCAGAGAGTTAGAAGTTAGGGAACCCAACAATGAGCGTGGGACAAGGAAAGATGTCTCAGGCATGCAGCTCTCTGAGTCTTCCCCACTGTGCCTGCAGAAATAGACGTCCTATTCCTAGCTCTCTCCTGAAAGGATACATTTGCCTGGAGAGCCCAGAACTAATGTCACTTAGAGAGAGGGTAAACAGAGGGCAGCTGAGCAGGCACACCCCTTCATTTTAAAATGCTCCACGGTGGCTTCTGGGAGGAAAAAGGCATCATTATTCCAGCAAGATCATCTTCACCTAGGCCACCGTCACTAAGGTTTACAAAGCAGGCTGTGACACTTTCTGGGGCCAGGTGGCCAGGTCGATGTGGAAGAGCACAGATGCTAACCCTAAGCTGTGTGGGTGGCTGCACCAGAGGGGCTGCATAGGACATAGGGCTGTGCCCGTAAGGGCTGTGGTCGCGTTTGGGAGCGTTAGGGACGCGTGGAGGACGCAGGGCGCAGACCTCTGCCCGTTTCCCTCCAGGTTTAGGCCCTGGTGTTCAGCTGTGGAGCCAGCCACTCCAAAATTGAGGAAGTTGAAGGCAGAAAGCAGCCCTCTCACCCCCAGGGCGAAGAATGGGACAGGCTCGCTACATCAAGAGTCTTTCAAATCTTTCACTTTTTAGAGCAGAGTGTTTACATTTAAAAATCATGAACAAGCAGCAATAACAAAGCATACAGTAGCAGGGGACAGAAGACTGCCCTGCGCATATGAATACACCCCAATGATAAAGTCAAAGATTTAACTGACCTGTTTAGCTATTAGTGGCTCACACTTGGCAATGATTATCATCTCCCTGTGAAACAAAACATCCTCTGAATTGGGGTGAAAGATAGATCTAATGTGCCAACGGAAGGCAACATGGAAATTCAGTTTCCTGCTCTTAGAGGAAGGAGGGTCGACAGCGCAATGGGTTAATGCACCTACTGCAGCCTCCTATGTGTAGCCTGCTGGCGACACAGTCAGTTGCTAGTGTGATGCTGATACAGGTTTGCTTGCTATGCAGGGGGCGGTGGTCACTTCACAGCACCTCGAGAAGGTGTCCTGTTTGAGTCCCAGTGCAATTAGTGTATCAATCATGACCCGTAGATTACACCTTTTCCCCTTGTTTTTTTTCCAGTCAGTTGGGGCCAGAAAGATAAGCTTTTGTAAGGGTGTTACCAAAGCCAGAGTGCACAAAACAAAGGCACAACTGTTAGTGGGAATGCATACATTGAAGGGGCATTTGCTGTTGGCTGATCGCGCAGGGCAATGCATACCCATTTTCAATAAAAAAACATTTAAAAAAAATCCCGTGGAGATACTGGACATTGGATTAGAACTCAGGTCGCCAGCATCCCAAGACCAAGCACTTACCAGTTGAGCCACTGGAGGCTGTGCTTCTAAAAGTGGCTTTTGGGCGTATATATCTTTCTCCAGCATGCCCCTGTGAGCATTCCAGTTTGCATTGTGAAACATGTTCACTGAAGCCAAGGAGGATAGAACATCTGGCCCCCCCCCCGCTCCATGAAATACCAGCTAACTGCAGTGGCCCAGAGGTTAAGTGCTTGCGTTACAGTGCTGGGGGCCTGGGTTTGAGTCCTGCTTTCGACACATAAATGGTGCAATCTCCTTGTACAGTTGCGGTATCCGTGCTTCTTCTAATAGGTTCAGTGGTTATGTAATGAGTTCCCTGGTAAAGGGAGGGTGGAAAAAAGCAGAGAGGTGGGACTGTGGAGGGGAGGAAATACAGGAGGAGGCGGGGCAGGCTAAAGAGGGAGTTAGGGCTGGATGAATGGGTCTCTGTGGAGAGGAGGAGGTGCTGGTTGAGTGGGGATAGGTCGAGAGGGGCAGGGGGATGTAGGATAAAGTGGGGCAGGGAATAAGTCGGCTCTGGGGATGGTGCCATGGGGGAAGAAGGCCCTGAGTTGTTGTGGACGGTGGGTTGTGTAAAAGAGGGTCCTATTGTGGGGAGGAGGGAAAAAGGGTGCCCAGTGGAGGGTGAAATGGACATTTTTGTTTCATCCAGCCCTACCTCCCCCTTTAGCCTGCCCCACCTCCTCTCCTCCACAGTCCTGCCTCTCTGCTTTCTTCCTTCCACCTTCACTTTACCAGGGCACCTATGCCATGCCCCTCTAGACCTACCCCCACTCACCTAGCCCCTCCTCCTCTCCACAGATACCCATTCATCCGGTCCTACCTCCCCCTTTAGGCAGCCCCACCTCTGCCTCCTTTACCCTGCACTTCCTCACTTCCACATTCCTGCCTCTCTGTGACCCTCCCTTTACCAGGGAACTCTTTTGATAACCACTGAACCTTTTAGAAGGAGTGGGGGTAAGGCAACTATACAAGGCGATTACCCAACTATTCCAATTATGTGCTGAAAGCAGGACACGGACCCAGGCCCTCAGTGCTGTAACACAAGCACTTAACCTCTAGGCCACTGCAGTTAGCTGGTATTTGCTGGAGCGGGGGGCCAGATGTTCTATCCTCGTTGGCTTCAGTGAGCATGTTTCACAATGGGAATGGGTATGCCCACAGGGGCATGCAGAAGAAAGATGTATAAGCCCAAAAGCTACTTTTAGCAGCACAGCCACCAGTGGCTCGAGTGGTAAGTGTTTGGTCTTGGAATGCTGGAGACCTGAGTTCTAATCCAATGTCCGGATCTCCTGTTCATATATATATTTTTTTTAATGTTTTTTTATTGAAAATGGGTATGCATTGCCCTGTGCGATCAGCCAACAGCTAATTCCCCTTCATTACATCATTCCTACTAACACTTGTGCCTTTGTTTTCTGCACTCTGGCCTTGGTAACACACCCATACAAAAGCTTGTCTCTCTGGCCTCAACTGACTGGAAAAAACGAGGGGAAAAAGTGTAATCTACTGGTCGTGTTTTGGAAGATAATTGCACTGGGACTCAAACAGGACACCTTCTCGAGGTGCTGTGAGGTGACCACAAGCCCCTGCATAGCAAGCAAACCGGTATCAGCATCTCCCCAGCAACTGAATGTGTCTCCTGCAGGCTACACATAGGAGGCTGCAGTAGGTACATTAACCCATTGGGCTGTCAATGCTCTTTTCTCTGAGATCAGGAAACTGAATTTCTATGTTGCCTTCATTTGGCACATTAGATCTATCTTTCACCCCAATTCAGAGGCTGTTTTGTTTCACGCAGAGATGATAATCATTGGGAGGTGTGAGCCACTAATAGCTAAGCAGATCAGTTAAAGCTTTGACTTTGTCATTGGGATATATTGATATGCGCAGGGCAGTCATCTGTCGACTGCTACTGTATACTTTCTTATTGCTGCTTGTTCATGATTATTAAATGTAAACACTCTGCTCTAAAAAGTGAAATATTTGAAAGACGCTTGCTGTAGCGAGCCTTTCCCACTCTTTGCCCTGGGGGCGCTTTGCAACTCAACAACCCAATCACCCCTTCAGCCCTTCTTACTCGTCTCACAGCACCTCCCAAAAGTGAGCAATGCATCTTTTGTTGGTAGATTTCCTTCATGAGGCTTGGCTTGGCCTGCATTCCTTTTCAAAGGGCCATATAAGAGAGCAAAAAAGGCATCATAGAGTGGCAAGTAGGTGGAAGGCGAGGGGTCAGGGAGGTTGGCAGTAAAAGACACAGGGCACAGGGCCTGGCAGAGAGTTAGAAGTTAGGGAACCCAACAATGAGCGTGGGACAAGGAAAGATGTCTCAGGCATGCAGCTCTCTGAGTCTTCCCCACTGTGCCTGCAGAAAGAGACGTCCTATTCCTAGCTCTCTCCTGAAAGGATACATTTGCCTGGAGAGCCCAGAACTAATGTCACTTAGAGAGAGGGTAAACAGAGGGCAGCTGAGCAGGCACACCCCTTCATTTTAATATGCTCCACGGTGGCTTCTGGGAGGAAAAAGGCATCATTATTCCAGCAAGATCATCTTCACCTAGGCCACCGTCACTAAGGTTTACAAAGCAGGCTGTGACACTTTCTGGGGCCAGGTGGCCAGGTCGATGTGGAAGAGCACAGATGCTAACCCTAAGCTGTGTGGGTGGCTGCACCAGAGGGGCTGCATAGGACATAGGGCTGTGCCCGTAAGGGCTGTGGTCGCGTTTGGGAGCATTAGGGACGCGTGGAGGACGCAGGGCGCAGACCTCTGCCCGTTTCCCTCCAGGTTTAGGCCCTGGTGTTCAGCTGTGGAGCCAGCCACTCCAAAATTGAGGAAGTTGAAGGCAGAAAGCAGCCCTCTCACCCCCAGGGCGAAGAATGGGACAGGCTCGCTACATCAAGAGTCTTTCAAATCTTTCACTTTTTAGAGCAGAGTGTTTACATTTAAAAATCATGAACAAGCAGCAATAACAAAGCATACAGTAGCAGGGGACAGAAGACTGCCCTGCGCATATGAATACACCCCAATGATAAAGTCAAAGATTTAACTGACCTGTTTAGCTATTAGTGGCTCACACTTGGCAATGATTATCATCTCCCTGTGAAACAAAACATCCTCTGAATTGGGGTGAAAGATAGATCTAATGTGCCAACGGAAGGCAACATGGAAATTCAGTTTCCTGCTCTTAGAGGAAGGAGGGTCGACAGCGCAATGGGTTAATGCACCTACTGCAGCCTCCTATGTGTAGCCTGCTGGCGACACAGTCAGTTGCTAGTGTGATGCTGATACAGGTTTGCTTGCTATGCAGGGGGCGGTGGTCACTTCACAGCACCTCGAGAAGGTGTCCTGTTTGAGTCCCAGTGCAATTAGTGTATCAATCATGACCCGTAGATTACACCTTTTCCCCTTGTTTTTTTTCCAGTCAGTTGGGGCCAGAAAGATAAGCTTTTGTAAGGGTGTTACCAAAGCCAGAGTGCACAAAACAAAGGCACAACTGTTAGTGGGAATGCATACATTGAAGGGGCATTTGCTGTTGGCTGATCGCGCAGGGCAATGCATACCCATTTTCAATAAAAAAACATTTAAAAAAAATCCCGTGGAGATACTGGACATTGGATTAGAACTCAGGTCGCCAGCATCCCAAGACCAAGCACTTACCAGTTGAGCCACTGGAGGCTGTGCTTCTAAAAGTGGCTTTTGGGCGTATATATCTTTCTCCAGCATGCCCCTGTGAGCATTCCAGTTTGCATTGTGAAACATGTTCACTGAAGCCAAGGAGGATAGAACATCTGGCCCCCCCCCCGCTCCATGAAATACCAGCTAACTGCAGTGGCCTAGAGGTTAAGTGCTTGCGTTACAGTGCTGGGGGCCTGGGTTTGAGTCCTGCTTTCGACACATAAATGGTGCAATCTCCTTGTACAGTTGCGGTATCCGTGCTTCTTCTAATAGGTTCAGTGGTTATGTAATGAGTTCCCTGGTAAAGGGAGGGTGGAAAAAAGCAGAGAGGTGGGACTGTGGAGGGGAGGAAATACAGGAGGAGGCGGGGCAGGCTAAAGAGGGAGTTAGGGCTGGATGAATGGGTCTCTGTGGAGAGGAGGAGGTGCTGGTTGAGTGGGGATAGGTCGAGAGGGGCAGGGGGATGTAGGATAAAGTGGGGCAGGGAATAAGTCGGCTCTGGGGATGGTGCCATGGGGGAAGAAGGCCCTGAGTTGTTGTGGACGGTGGGTTGTGTAAAAGAGGGTCCTATTGTGGGGAGGAGGGAAAAAGGGTGCCCAGTGGAGGGTGAAATGGACATTTTTGTTTCATCCAGCCCTACCTCCCCCTTTAGCCTGCCCCACCTCCTCTCCTCCACAGTCCTGCCTCTCTGCTTTCTTCCTTCCACCTTCACTTTACCAGGGCACCTATGCCATGCCCCTCTAGACCTACCCCCACTCACCTAGCCCCTCCTCCTCTCCACAGATACCCATTCATCCGGTCCTACCTCCCCCTTTAGGCTGCCCCACCTCTGCCTCCTTTACCCTGCACTTCCTCACTTCCACATTCCTGCCTCTCTGTGACCCTCCCTTTACCAGGGAACTCTTTTGATAACCACTGAACCTTTTAGAAGGAGTGGGGGTAAGGCAACTATACAAGGCGATTACCCAACTATTCCAATTATGTGCTGAAAGCAGGACACGGACCCAGGCCCTCAGTGCTGTAACACAAGCACTTAACCTCTAGGCCACTGCAGTTAGCTGGTATTTGCTGGAGCGGGGGGCCAGATGTTCTATCCTCGTTGGCTTCAGTGAGCATGTTTCACAATGGGAATGGGTATGCCCACAGGGGCATGCAGAAGAAAGATGTATAAGCCCAAAAGCTACTTTTAGCAGCACAGCCACCAGTGGCTCGAGTGGTAAGTGTTTGGTCTTGGAATGCTGGAGACCTGAGTTCTAATCCAATGTCCGGATCTCCTGTTCATATATATATTTTTTTTAATGTTTTTTTATTGAAAATGGGTATGCATTGCCCTGTGCGATCAGCCAACAGCTAATTCCCCTTCATTACATCATTCCTACTAACACTTGTGCCTTTGTTTTCTGCACTCTGGCCTTGGTAACACACCCATACAAAAGCTTGTCTCTCTGGCCTCAACTGACTGGAAAAAACGAGGGGAAAAAGTGTAATCTACTGGTCGTGTTTTGGAAGATAATTGCACTGGGACTCAAACAGGACACCTTCTCGAGGTGCTGTGAGGTGACCACAAGCCCCTGCATAGCAAGCAAACCGGTATCAGCATCTCCCCAGCAACTGAATGTGTCTCCTGCAGGCTACACATAGGAGGCTGCAGTAGGTACATTAACCCATTGGGCTGTCAATGCTCTTTTCTCTGAGATCAGGAAACTGAATTTCTATGTTGCCTTCATTTGGCACATTAGATCTATCTTTCACCCCAATTCAGAGGCTGTTTTGTTTCACGCAGAGATGATAATCATTGGGAGGTGTGAGCCACTAATAGCTAAGCAGATCAGTTAAAGCTTTGACTTTGTCATTGGGATATATTGATATGCGCAGCGCAGTCATCTGTCGACTGCTACTGTATACTTTCTTATTGCTGCTTGTTCATGATTATTAAATGTAAACACTCTGCTCTAAAAAGTGAAATATTTGAAAGACGCTTGCTGTAGCGAGCCTTTCCCACTCATTGCCCTGGGGGCGCTTTGCAACTCAACAACCCAATCACCCCTTCAGCCCTTCTTACTCGTCTCACAGCACCTCCCAAAAGTGAGGAATGCATCTTTTGTTGGTAGATTTCCTTCATGAGGCTTGGCTTGGCCTGCATTCCTTTTCAAAGGGCCATATATGAGAGCAAAAAAGGCATCATAGAGTGGCAAGTAGGTGGAAGGCGAGGGGTCAGGGAGGTTGGCAGTAAAAGACACAGGGCACAGGGCCTGGCAGAGAGTTAGAAGTTAGGGAACCCAACAATGAGCGTGGGACAAGGAAAGATGTCTCAGGCATGCAGCTCTCTGAGTCTTCCCCACTGTGCCTGCAGAAAGAGACGTCCTATTCCTAGCTCTCTCCTGAAAGGATACATTTGCCTGGAGAGCCCAGAACTAATGTCACTTAGAGAGAGGGTAAACAGAGGGCAGCTGAGCAGGCACACCCCTTCATTTTAATATGCTCCACGGTGGCTTCTGGGAGGAAAAAGGCATCATTATTCCAGCAAGATCATCTTCACCTAGGCCACCGTCACTAAGGTTTACAAAGCAGGCTGTGACACTTTCTGGGGCCAGGTGGCCAGGTCGATGTGGAAGAGCACAGATGCTAACCCTAAGCTGTGTGGGTGGCTGCACCAGAGGGGCTGCATAGGACATAGGGCTGTGCCCGTAAGGGCTGTGGTCGCGTTTGGGAGCGTTAGGGACGCGTGGAGGACGCAGGGCGCAGACCTCTGCCCGTTTCCCTCCAGGTTTAGGCCCTGGTGTTCAGCTGTGGAGCCAGCCACTCCAAAATTGAGGAAGTTGAAGGCAGAAAGCAGCCCTCTCACCCCCAGGGCGAAGAATGGGACAGGCTCGCTACATCAAGAGTCTTTCAAATCTTTTACTTTTTAGAGCAGAGTGTTTACATTTAAAAATCATGAACAAGCAGCAATAACAAAGCATACAGTAGCAGGGAACAGAAGACTGCCCTGCGCATATGAATACACCCCAATGATAAAGTCAAAGATTTAACTGACCTGTTTAGCTATTAGTGGCTCACACTTGGCAATGATTATCATCTCCCTGTGAAACAAAACATCCTCTGAATTGGGGTGAAAGATAGATCTAATGTGCCAACGGAAGGCAACATGGAAATTCAGTTTCCTGCTCTTAGAGGAAGGAGGGTCGACAGCGCAATGGGTTAATGCACCTACTGCAGCCTCCTATGTGTAGCCTGCTGGCGACACAGTCAGTTGCTAGTGTGATGCTGATACAGGTTTGCTTGCTATGCAGGGGGCGGTGGTCACTTCACAGCACCTCGAGAAGGTGTCCTGTTTGAGTCCCAGTGCAATTAGTGTATCAATCATGACCCGTAGATTACACCTTTTCCCCTTGTTTTTTTTCCAGTCAGTTGGGGCCAGAAAGATAAGCTTTTGTAAGGGTGTTACCAAAGCCAGAGTGCACAAAACAAAGGCACAACTGTTAGTGGGAATGCATACATTGAAGGGGCATTTGCTGTTGGCTGATCGCGCAGGGCAATGCATACCCATTTTCAATAAAAAAACATTTAAAAAAAATCCCGTGGAGATACTGGACATTGGATTAGAACTCAGGTCGCCAGCATCCCAAGACCAAGCACTTACCAGTTGAGCCACTGGAGGCTGTGCTTCTAAAAGTGGCTTTTGGGCGTATATATCTTTCTCCAGCATGCCCCTGTGAGCATTCCAGTTTGCATTGTGAAACATGTTCACTGAAGCCAAGGAGGATAGAACATCTGGCCCCCCCCCCCCGCTCCATGAAATACCAGCTAACTGCAGTGGCCTAGAGGTTAAGTGCTTGCGTTACAGTGCTGGGGGCCTGGGTTTGAGTCCTGCTTTCGACACATAAATGGTGCAATCTCCTTGTACAGTTGCGGTATCCGTGCTTCTTCTAATAGGTTCAGTGGTTATGTAATGAGTTCCCTGGTAAAGGGAGGGTGGAAAAAAGCAGAGAGGTGGGACTGTGGAGGGGAGGAAATACAGGAGGAGGCGGGGCAGGCTAAAGAGGGAGTTAGGGCTGGATGAATGGGTCTCTGTGGAGAGGAGGAGGTGCTGGTTGAGTGGGGATAGGTCGAGAGGGGCAGGGGGATGTAGGATAAAGTGGGGCAGGGAATAAGTCGGCTCTGGGGATGGTGCCATGGGGGAAGAAGGCCCTGAGTTGTTGTGGACGGTGGGTTGTGTAAAAGAGGGTCCTATTGTGGGGAGGAGGGAAAAAGGGTGCCCAGTGGAGGGTGAAATGGACATTTTTGTTTCATCCAGCCCTACCTCCCCCTTTAGCCTGCCCCACCTCCTCTCCTCCACAGTCCTGCCTCTCTGCTTTCTTCCTTCCACCTTCACTTTACCAGGGCACCTATGCCATGCCCCTCTAGACCTACCCCCACTCACCTAGCCCCTCCTCCTCTCCACAGATACCCATTCATCCGGTCCTACCTCCCCCTTTAGGCTGCCCCACCTCTGCCTCCTTTACCCTGCACTTCCTCACTTCCACATTCCTGCCTCTCTGTGACCCTCCCTTTACCAGGGAACTCTTTTGATAACCACTGAACCTTTTAGAAGGAGTGGGGGTAAGGCAACTATACAAGGCGATTACCCAACTATTCCAATTATGTGCTGAAAGCAGGACACGGACCCAGGCCCTCAGTGCTGTAACACAAGCACTTAACCTCTAGGCCACTGCAGTTAGCTGGTATTTGCTGGAGCGGGGGGCCAGATGTTCTATCCTCGTTGGCTTCAGTGAGCATGTTTCACAATGGGAATGGGTATGCCCACAGGGGCATGCAGAAGAAAGATGTATAAGCCCAAAAGCTACTTTTAGCAGCACAGCCACCAGTGGCTCGAGTGGTAAGTGTTTGGTCTTGGAATGCTGGAGACCTGAGTTCTAATCCAATGTCCGGATCTCCTGTTCATATATATATTTTTTTTAATGTTTTTTTATTGAAAATGGGTATGCATTGCCCTGTGCGATCAGCCAACAGCTAATTCCCCTTCATTACATCATTCCTACTAACACTTGTGCCTTTGTTTTCTGCACTCTGGCCTTGGTAACACACCCATACAAAAGCTTGTCTCTCTGGCCTCAACTGACTGGAAAAAACGAGGGGAAAAAGTGTAATCTACTGGTCGTGTTTTGGAAGATAATTGCACTGGGACTCAAACAGGACACCTTCTCGAGGTGCTGTGAGGTGACCACAAGCCCCTGCATAGCAAGCAAACCGGTATCAGCATCTCCCCAGCAACTGAATGTGTCTCCTGCAGGCTACACATAGGAGGCTGCAGTAGGTACATTAACCCATTGGGCTGTCAATGCTCTTTTCTCTGAGATCAGGAAACTGAATTTCTATGTTGCCTTCATTTGGCACATTAGATCTATCTTTCACCCCAATTCAGAGGCTGTTTTGTTTCACGCAGAGATGATAATCATTGGGAGGTGTGAGCCACTAATAGCTAAGCAGATCAGTTAAAGCTTTGACTTTGTCATTGGGATATATTGATATGCGCAGGGCAGTCATCTGTCGACTGCTACTGTATACTTTCTTATTGCTGCTTGTTCATGATTATTAAATAAAAACACTCTGCTCTAAAAAGTGAAATATTTGAAAGACGCTTGCTGTAGCGAGCCTTTCCCACTCTTTGCCCTGGGGGCGCTTTGCAACTCAACAACCCAATCACCCCTTCAGCCCTTCTTACTCGTCTCACAGCACCTCCCAAAAGTGAGGAATGCATCTTTTGTTGGTAGATTTCCTTCCTGAGGCTTGGCTTGGCCTGCATTCCTTTTCAAAGGGCCAAATATGAGAGCAAAAAAGGCATCATAGAGTGGCAAGTAGGTGGAAGGCGAGGGGTCAGGGAGGTTGGCAGTAAAAGACACAGGGCACAGGGCCTGGCAGAGAGTTAGAAGTTAGGGAACCCAACAATGAGCGTGGGACAAGGAAAGATGTCTCAGGCATGCAGCTCTCTGAGTCTTCCCCACTGTGCCTGCAGAAAGAGACGTCCTATTCCTAGCTCTCTCCTGAAAGGATACATTTGCCTGGAGAGCCCAGAACTAATGTCACTTAGAGAGAGGGTAAACAGAGGGCAGCTGAGCAGGCACACCCCTTCATTTTAATATGCTCCACGGTGGCTTCTGGGAGGAAAAAGGCATCATTATTCCAGCAAGATCATCTTCACCTAGGCCACCGTCACTAAGGTTTACAAAGCAGGCTGTGACACTTTCTGGGGCCAGGTGGCCAGGTCGATGTGGAAGAGAACAGATGCTAACCTTAAGCTGTGTGGGTGGCTGCACCAGAGGGGCTGCATAGGACATAGGGCTGTGCCCGTAAGGGCTGTGGTCGCGTTTGGGAGCGTTAGGGACGCGTGGAGGACGCAGGGCGCAGACCTCTGCCCGTTTCCCTCCAGGTTTAGGCCCTGGTGTTCAGCTGTGGAGCCAGCCACTCCAAAATTGAGGAAGTTGAAGGCAGAAAGCAGCCCTCTCACCCCCAGGGCGAAGAATGGGACAGGCTCGCTACATCAAGAGTCTTTCAAATCTTTCACTTTTTAGAGCAGAGTGTTTACATTTAAAAATCATGAACAAGCAGCAATAACAAAGCATACAGTAGCAGGGGACAGAAGACTGCCCTGCGCATATGAATACACCCCAATGATAAAGTCAAAGATTTAACTGACCTGTTTAGCTATTAGTGGCTCACACTTGGCAATGATTATCATCTCCCTGTGAAACAAAACATCCTCTGAATTGGGGTGAAAGATAGATCTAATGTGCCAACGGAAGGCAACATGGAAATTCAGTTTCCTGCTCTTAGAGGAAGGAGGGTCGACAGCGCAATGGGTTAATGCACCTACTGCAGCCTCCTATGTGTAGCCTGCTGGCGACACAGTCAGTTGCTAGTGTGATGCTGATACAGGTTTGCTTGCTATGCAGGGGGCGGTGGTCACTTCACAGCACCTCGAGAAGGTGTCCTGTTTGAGTCCCAGTGCAATTAGTGTATCAATCATGACCCGTAGATTACACCTTTTCCCCTTGTTTTTTTTCCAGTCAGTTGGGGCCAGAAAGATAAGCTTTTGTAAGGGTGTTACCAAAGCCAGAGTGCACAAAACAAAGGCACAACTGTTAGTGGGAATGCATACATTGAAGGGGCATTTGCTGTTGGCTGATCGCGCAGGGCAATGCATACCCATTTTCAATAAAAAACATTTTAAAAAAATCCCATGGAGATACTGGACATTGGATTAGAACTCAGGTCGCCAGCATCCCAAGACCAAGCACTTACCAGTTGAGCCACTGGAGGCTGTGCTTCTAAAAGTGGCTTTTGGGCGTATATATCTTTCTCCAGCATGCCCCTGTGAGCATTCCAGTTTGCATTGTGAAACATGTTCACTGAAGCCAAGGAGGATAGAACATCTGCCCCCCCCCCCGCTCCATGAAATACCAGCTAACTGCAGTGGCCTAGAGGTTAAGTGCTTGCGTTACAGTGCTGGGGGCCTGGGTTTGAGTCCTGCTTTCGACACATAAATGGTGCAATCTCCTTGTACAGTTGCGGTATCCGTGCTTCTTCTAATAGGTTCAGTGGTTATGTAATGAGTTCCCTGGTAAAGGGAGGGTGGAAAAAAGCAGAGAGGTGGGACTGTGGAGGGGAGGAAATACAGGAGGAGGCGGGGCAGGCTAAAGAGGGAGTTAGGGCTGGATGAATGGGTCTCTGTGGAGAGGAGGAGGTGCTGGTTGAGTGGGGATAGGTCGAGAGGGGCAGGGGGATGTAGGATAAAGTGGGGCAGGGAATAAGTCGGCTCTGGGGATGGTGCCATGGGGGAAGAAGGCCCTGAGTTGTTGTGGACGGTGGGTTGTGTAAAAGAGGGTCCTATTGTGGGGAGGAGGGAAAAAGGGTGCCCAGTGGAGGGTGAAATGGACATTTTTGTTTCATCCAGCCCTACCTCCCCCTTTAGCCTGCCCCACCTCCTCTCCTCCACAGTCCTGCCTCTCTGCTTTCTTCCTTCCACCTTCACTTTACCAGGGCACCTATGCCATGCCCCTCTAGACCTACCCCCACTCACCTAGCCCCTCCTCCTCTCCACAGATACCCATTCATCCGGTCCTACCTCCCCCTTTAGGCTGCCCCACCTCTGCCTCCTTTACCCTGCACTTCCTCACTTCCACATTCCTGCCTCTCTGTGACCCTCCCTTTACCAGGGAACTCTTTTGATAACCACTGAACCTTTTAGAAGGAGTGGGGGTAAGGCAACTATACAAGGCGATTACCCAACTATTCCAATTATGTGCTGAAAGCAGGACACGGACCCAGGCCCTCAGTGCTGTAACACAAGCACTTAACCTCTAGGCCACTGCAGTTAGCTGGTATTTGCTGGAGCGGGGGGCCAGATGTTCTATCCTCGTTGGCTTCAGTGAGCATGTTTCACAATGGGAATGGGTATGCCCACAGGGGCATGCAGAAGAAAGATGTATAAGCCCAAAAGCTACTTTTAGCAGCACAGCCACCAGTGGCTCGAGTGGTAAGTGTTTGGTCTTGGAATGCTGGAGACCTGAGTTCTAATCCAATGTCCCGATCTCCTGTTCATATATATATTTTTTTTAATGTTTTTTTATTGAAAATGGGTATGCATTGCCCTGTGCGATCAGCCAACAGCTAATTCCCCTTCATTACATCATTCCTACTAACACTTGTGCCTTTGTTTTCTGCACTCTGGCCTTGGTAACACACCCATACAAAAGCTTGTCTCTCTGGCCTCAACTGACTGGAAAAAACGAGGGGAAAAAGTGTAATCTACTGGTCGTGTTTTGGAAGATAATTGCACTGGGACTCAAACAGGACACCTTCTCGAGGTGCTGTGAGGTGACCACAAGCCCCTGCATAGCAAGCAAACCGGTATCAGCATCTCCCCAGCAACTGAATGTGTCTCCTGCAGGCTACACATAGGAGGCTGCAGTAGGTACATTAACCCATTGGGCTGTCAATGCTCTTTTCTCTGAGATCAGGAAACTGAATTTCTATGTTGCCTTCATTTGGCACATTAGATCTATCTTTCACCCCAATTCAGAGGCTGTTTTGTTTCACGCAGAGATGATAATCATTGGGAGGTGTGAGCCACTAATAGCTAAGCAGATCAGTTAAAGCTTTGACTTTGTCATTGGGATATATTGATATGCGCAGCGCAGTCATCTGTCGACTGCTACTGTATACTTTCTTATTGCTGCTTGTTCATGATTATTAAATGTAAACACTCTGCTCTAAAAAGTGAAATATTTGAAAGACGCTTGCTGTAGCGAGCCTTTCCCACTCATTGCCCTGGGGGCGCTTTGCAACTCAACAACCCAATCACCCCTTCAGCCCTTCTTACTCGTCTCACAGCACCTCCCAAAAGTGAGGAATGCATCTTTTGTTGGTAGATTTCCTTCATGAGGCTTGGCTTGGCCTGCATTCCTTTTCAAAGGGCCATATATGAGAGCAAAAAAGGCATCATAGAGTGGCAAGTAGGTGGAAGGCGAGGGGTCAGGGAGGTTGGCAGTAAAAGACACAGGGCACAGGGCCTGGCAGAGAGTTAGAAGTTAGGGAACCCAACAATGAGCGTGGGACAAGGAAAGATGTCTCAGGCATGCAGCTCTCTGAGTCTTCCCCACTGTGCCTGCAGAAAGAGACGTCCTATTCCTAGCTCTCTCCTGAAAGGATACATTTGCCTGGAGAGCCCAGAACTAATGTCACTTAGAGAGAGGGTAAACAGAGGGCAGCTGAGCAGGCACACCCCTTCATTTTAATATGCTCCACGGTGGCTTCTGGGAGGAAAAAGGCATCATTATTCCAGCAAGATCATCTTCACCTAGGCCACCGTCACTAAGGTTTACAAAGCAGGCTGTGACACTTTCTGGGGCCAGGTGGCCAGGTCGATGTGGAAGAGCACAGATGCTAACCCTAAGCTGTGTGGGTGGCTGCACCAGAGGGGCTGCATAGGACATAGGGCTGTGCCCGTAAGGGCTGTGGTCGCGTTTGGGAGCGTTAGGGACGCGTGGAGGACGCAGGGCGCAGACCTCTGCCCGTTTCCCTCCAGGTTTAGGCCCTGGTGTTCAGCTGTGGAGCCAGCCACTCCAAAATTGAGGAAGTTGAAGGCAGAAAGCAGCCCTCTCACCCCCAGGGCGAAGAATGGGACAGGCTCGCTACATCAAGAGTCTTTCAAATCTTTCACTTTTTAGAGCAGAGTGTTTACATTTAAAAATCATGAACAAGCAGCAATAACAAAGCATACAGTAGCAGGGGACAGAAGACTGCCCTGCGCATATGAATACACCCCAATGATAAAGTCAAAGATTTAACTGACCTGTTTAGCTATTAGTGGCTCACACTTGGCAATGATTATCATCTCCCTGTGAAACAAAACATCCTCTGAATTGGGGTGAAAGATAGATCTAATGTGCCAACGGAAGGCAACATGGAAATTCAGTTTCCTGCTCTTAGAGGAAGGAGGGTCGACAGCGCAATGGGTTAATGCACCTACTGCAGCCTCCTATGTGTAGCCTGCTGGCGACACAGTCAGTTGCTAGTGTGATGCTGATACAGGTTTGCTTGCTATGCAGGGGGCGGTGGTCACTTCACAGCACCTCGAGAAGGTGTCCTGTTTGAGTCCCAGTGCAATTAGTGTATCAATCATGACCCGTAGATTACACCTTTTCCCCTTGTTTTTTTTCCAGTCAGTTGGGGCCAGAAAGATAAGCTTTTGTAAGGGTGTTACCAAAGCCAGAGTGCACAAAACAAAGGCACAACTGTTAGTGGGAATGCATACATTGAAGGGGCATTTGCTGTTGGCTGATCGCGCAGGGCAATGCATACCCATTTTCAATAAAAAAACATTTAAAAAAAATCCCGTGGAGATACTGGACATTGGATTAGAACTCAGGTCGCCAGCATCCCAAGACCAAGCACTTACCAGTTGAGCCACTGGAGGCTGTGCTTCTAAAAGTGGCTTTTGGGCGTATATATCTTTCTCCAGCATGCCCCTGTGAGCATTCCAGTTTGCATTGTGAAACATGTTCACTGAAGCCAAGGAGGATAGAACATCTGGCCCCCCCCCCCCGCTCCATGAAATACCAGCTAACTGCAGTGGCCTAGAGGTTAAGTGCTTGCGTTACAGTGCTGGGGGCCTGGGTTTGAGTCCTGCTTTCGACACATAAATGGTGCAATCTCCTTGTACAGTTGCGGTATCCGTGCTTCTTCTAATAGGTTCAGTGGTTATGTAATGAGTTCCCTGGTAAAGGGAGGGTGGAAAAAAGCAGAGAGGTGGGACTGTGGAGGGGAGGAAATACAGGAGGAGGCGGGGCAGGCTAAAGAGGGAGTTAGGGCTGGATGAATGGGTCTCTGTGGAGAGGAGGAGGTGCTGGTTGAGTGGGGATAGGTCGAGAGGGGCAGGGGGATGTAGGATAAAGTGGGGCAGGGAATAAGTCGGCTCTGGGGATGGTGCCATGGGGGAAGAAGGCCCTGAGTTGTTGTGGACGGTGGGTTGTGTAAAAGAGGGTCCTATTGTGGGGAGGAGGGAAAAAGGGTGCCCAGTGGAGGGTGAAATGGACATTTTTGTTTCATCCAGCCCTACCTCCCCCTTTAGCCTGCCCCACCTCCTCTCCTCCACAGTCCTGCCTCTCTGCTTTCTTCCTTCCACCTTCACTTTACCAGGGCACCTATGCCATGCCCCTCTAGACCTACCCCCACTCACCTAGCCCCTCCTCCTCTCCACAGATACCCATTCATCCGGTCCTACCTCCCCCTTTAGGCTGCCCCACCTCTGCCTCCTTTACCCTGCACTTCCTCACTTCCACATTCCTGCCTCTCTGTGACCCTCCCTTTACCAGGGAACTCTTTTGATAACCACTGAACCTTTTAGAAGGAGTGGGGGTAAGGCAACTATACAAGGCGATTACCCAACTATTCCAATTATGTGCTGAAAGCAGGACACGGACCCAGGCCCTCAGTGCTGTAACACAAGCACTTAACCTCTAGGCCACTGCAGTTAGCTGGTATTTGCTGGAGCGGGGGGCCAGATGTTCTATCCTCGTTGGCTTCAGTGAGCATGTTTCACAATGGGAATGGGTATGCCCACAGGGGCATGCAGAAGAAAGATGTATAAGCCCAAAAGCTACTTTTAGCAGCACAGCCACCAGTGGCTCGAGTGGTAAGTGTTTGGTCTTGGAATGCTGGAGACCTGAGTTCTAATCCAATGTCCGGATCTCCTGTTCATATATATATTTTTTTTAATGTTTTTTTATTGAAAATGGGTATGCATTGCCCTGTGCGATCAGCCAACAGCTAATTCCCCTTCATTACATCATTCCTACTAACACTTGTGCCTTTGTTTTCTGCACTCTGGCCTTGGTAACACACCCATACAAAAGCTTGTCTCTCTGGCCTCAACTGACTGGAAAAAACGAGGGGAAAAAGTGTAATCTACTGGTCGTGTTTTGGAAGATAATTGCACTGGGACTCAAACAGGACACCTTCTCGAGGTGCTGTGAGGTGACCACAAGCCCCTGCATAGCAAGCAAACCGGTATCAGCATCTCCCCAGCAACTGAATGTGTCTCCTGCAGGCTACACATAGGAGGCTGCAGTAGGTACATTAACCCATTGGGCTGTCAATGCTCTTTTCTCTGAGATCAGGAAACTGAATTTCTATGTTGCCTTCATTTGGCACATTAGATCTATCTTTCACCCCAATTCAGAGGCTGTTTTGTTTCACGCAGAGATGATAATCATTGGGAGGTGTGAGCCACTAATAGCTAAGCAGATCAGTTAAAGCTTTGACTTTGTCATTGGGATATATTGATATGCGCAGGGCAGTCATCTGTCGACTGCTACTGTATACTTTCTTATTGCTGCTTGTTCATGATTATTAAATAAAAACACTCTGCTCTAAAAAGTGAAATATTTGAAAGACGCTTGCTGTAGCGAGCCTTTCCCACTCTTTGCCCTGGGGGCGCTTTGCAACTCAACAACCCAATCACCCCTTCAGCCCTTCTTACTCGTCTCACAGCACCTCCCAAAAGTGAGGAATGCATCTTTTGTTGGTAGATTTCCTTCCTGAGGCTTGGCTTGGCCTGCATTCCTTTTCAAAGGGCCAAATATGAGAGCAAAAAAGGCATCATAGAGTGGCAAGTAGGTGGAAGGCGAGGGGTCAGGGAGGTTGGCAGTAAAAGACACAGGGCACAGGGCCTGGCAGAGAGTTAGAAGTTAGGGAACCCAACAATGAGCGTGGGACAAGGAAAGATGTCTCAGGCATGCAGCTCTCTGAGTCTTCCCCACTGTGCCTGCAGAAAGAGACGTCCTATTCCTAGCTCTCTCCTGAAAGGATACATTTGCCTGGAGAGCCCAGAACTAATGTCACTTAGAGAGAGGGTAAACAGAGGGCAGCTGAGCAGGCACACCCCTTCATTTTAATATGCTCCACGGTGGCTTCTGGGAGGAAAAAGGCATCATTATTCCAGCAAGATCATCTTCACCTAGGCCACCGTCACTAAGGTTTACAAAGCAGGCTGTGACACTTTCTGGGGCCAGGTGGCCAGGTCGATGTGGAAGAGAACAGATGCTAACCTTAAGCTGTGTGGGTGGCTGCACCAGAGGGGCTGCATAGGACATAGGGCTGTGCCCGTAAGGGCTGTGGTCGCGTTTGGGAGCGTTAGGGACGCGTGGAGGACGCAGGGCGCAGACCTCTGCCCGTTTCCCTCCAGGTTTAGGCCCTGGTGTTCAGCTGTGGAGCCAGCCACTCCAAAATTGAGGAAGTTGAAGGCAGAAAGCAGCCCTCTCACCCCCAGGGCGAAGAATGGGACAGGCTCGCTACATCAAGAGTCTTTCAAATCTTTCACTTTTTAGAGCAGAGTGTTTACATTTAAAAATCATGAACAAGCAGCAATAACAAAGCATACAGTAGCAGGGGACAGAAGACTGCCCTGCGCATATGAATACACCCCAATGATAAAGTCAAAGATTTAACTGACCTGTTTAGCTATTAGTGGCTCACACTTGGCAATGATTATCATCTCCCTGTGAAACAAAACATCCTCTGAATTGGGGTGAAAGATAGATCTAATGTGCCAACGGAAGGCAACATGGAAATTCAGTTTCCTGCTCTTAGAGGAAGGAGGGTCGACAGCGCAATGGGTTAATGCACCTACTGCAGCCTCCTATGTGTAGCCTGCTGGCGACACAGTCAGTTGCTAGTGTGATGCTGATACAGGTTTGCTTGCTATGCAGGGGGCGGTGGTCACTTCACAGCACCTCGAGAAGGTGTCCTGTTTGAGTCCCAGTGCAATTAGTGTATCAATCATGACCCGTAGATTACACCTTTTCCCCTTGTTTTTTTTCCAGTCAGTTGGGGCCAGAAAGATAAGCTTTTGTAAGGGTGTTACCAAAGCCAGAGTGCACAAAACAAAGGCACAACTGTTAGTGGGAATGCATACATTGAAGGGGCATTTGCTGTTGGCTGATCGCGCAGGGCAATGCATACCCATTTTCAATAAAAAACATTTTAAAAAAATCCCATGGAGATACTGGACATTGGATTAGAACTCAGGTCGCCAGCATCCCAAGACCAAGCACTTACCAGTTGAGCCACTGGAGGCTGTGCTTCTAAAAGAGGCTTTTGGGCGTATATATCTTTCTCCAGCATGCCCCTGTGAGCATTCCAGTTTGCATTGTGAAACATGTTCACTGAAGCCAAGGAGGATAGAACATCTGCCCCCCCCCCCCGCTCCATGAAATACCAGCTAACTGCAGTGGCCTAGAGGTTAAGTGCTTGCGTTACAGTGCTGGGGGCCTGGGTTTGAGTCCTGCTTTCGACACATAAATGGTGCAATCTCCTTGTACAGTTGCGGTATCCGTGCTTCTTCTAATAGGTTCAGTGGTTATGTAATGAGTTCCCTGGTAAAGGGAGGGTGGAAAAAAGCAGAGAGGTGGGACTGTGGAGGGGAGGAAATACAGGAGGAGGCGGGGCAGGCTAAAGAGGGAGTTAGGGCTGGATGAATGGGTCTCTGTGGAGAGGAGGAGGTGCTGGTTGAGTGGGGATAGGTCGAGAGGGGCAGGGGGATGTAGGATAAAGTGGGGCAGGGAATAAGTCGGCTCTGGGGATGGTGCCATGGGGGAAGAAGGCCCTGAGTTGTTGTGGACGGTGGGTTGTGTAAAAGAGGGTCCTATTGTGGGGAGGAGGGAAAAAGGGTGCCCAGTGGAGGGTGAAATGGACATTTTTGTTTCATCCAGCCCTACCTCCCCCTTTAGCCTGCCCCACCTCCTCTCCTCCACAGTCCTGCCTCTCTGCTTTCTTCCTTCCACCTTCACTTTACCAGGGCACCTATGCCATGCCCCTCTAGACCTACCCCCACTCACCTAGCCCCTCCTCCTCTCCACAGATACCCATTCATCCGGTCCTACCTCCCCCTTTAGGCTGCCCCACCTCTGCCTCCTTTACCCTGCACTTCCTCACTTCCACATTCCTGCCTCTCTGTGACCCTCCCTTTACCAGGGAACTCTTTTGATAACCACTGAACCTTTTAGAAGGAGTGGGGGTAAGGCAACTATACAAGGCGATTACCCAACTATTCCAATTATGTGCTGAAAGCAGGACACGGACCCAGGCCCTCAGTGCTGTAACACAAGCACTTAACCTCTAGGCCACTGCAGTTAGCTGGTATTTGCTGGAGCGGGGGGCCAGATGTTCTATCCTCGTTGGCTTCAGTGAGCATGTTTCACAATGGGAATGGGTATGCCCACAGGGGCATGCAGAAGAAAGATGTATAAGCCCAAAAGCTACTTTTAGCAGCACAGCCACCAGTGGCTCGAGTGGTAAGTGTTTGGTCTTGGAATGCTGGAGACCTGAGTTCTAATCCAATGTCCGGATCTCCTGTTCATATATATATTTTTTTTAATGTTTTTTTATTGAAAATGGGTATGCATTGCCCTGTGCGATCAGCCAACAGCTAATTCCCCTTCATTACATCATTCCTACTAACACTTGTGCCTTTGTTTTCTGCACTCTGGCCTTGGTAACACACCCATACAAAAGCTTGTCTCTCTGGCCTCAACTGACTGGAAAAAACGAGGGGAAAAAGTGTAATCTACTGGTCGTGTTTTGGAAGATAATTGCACTGGGACTCAAACAGGACACCTTCTCGAGGTGCTGTGAGGTGACCACAAGCCCCTGCATAGCAAGCAAACCGGTATCAGCATCTCCCCAGCAACTGAATGTGTCTCCTGCAGGCTACACATAGGAGGCTGCAGTAGGTACATTAACCCATTGGGCTGTCAATGCTCTTTTCTCTGAGATCAGGAAACTGAATTTCTATGTTGCCTTCATTTGGCACATTAGATCTATCTTTCACCCCAATTCAGAGGCTGTTTTGTTTCACGCAGAGATGATAATCATTGGGAGGTGTGAGCCACTAATAGCTAAGCAGATCAGTTAAAGCTTTGACTTTGTCATTGGGATATATTGATATGCGCAGCGCAGTCATCTGTCGACTGCTACTGTATACTTTCTTATTGCTGCTTGTTCATGATTATTAAATGTAAACACTCTGCTCTAAAAAGTGAAATATTTGAAAGACGCTTGCTGTAGCGAGCCTTTCCCACTCATTGCCCTGGGGGCGCTTTGCAACTCAACAACCCAATCACCCCTTCAGCCCTTCTTACTCGTCTCACAGCACCTCCCAAAAGTGAGGAATGCATCTTTTGTTGGTAGATTTCCTTCATGAGGCTTGGCTTGGCCTGCATTCCTTTTCAAAGGGCCATATATGAGAGCAAAAAAGGCATCATAGAGTGGCAAGTAGGTGGAAGGCGAGGGGTCAGGGAGGTTGGCAGTAAAAGACACAGGGCACAGGGCCTGGCAGAGAGTTAGAAGTTAGGGAACCCAACAATGAGCGTGGGACAAGGAAAGATGTCTCAGGCATGCAGCTCTCTGAGTCTTCCCCACTGTGCCTGCAGAAAGAGACGTCCTATTCCTAGCTCTCTCCAGAAAGGATACATTTGCCTGGAGAGCCCAGAACTAATGTCACTTAGAGAGAGGGTAAACAGAGGGCAGCTGAGCAGGCACACCCCTTCATTTTAATATGCTCCACGGTGGCTTCTGGGAGGAAAAAGGCATCATTATTCCAGCAAGATCATCTTCACCTAGGCCACCGTCACTAAGGTTTACAAAGCAGGCTGTGACACTTTCTGGGGCCAGGTGGCCAGGTCGATGTGGAAGAGCACAGATGCTAACCCTAAGCTGTGTGGGTGGCTGCACCAGAGGGGCTGCATAGGACATAGGGCTGTGCCCGTAAGGGCTGTGGTCGCGTTTGGGAGCGTTAGGGACGCGTGGAGGACGCAGGGCGCAGACCTCTGCCCGTTTCCCTCCAGGTTTAGGCCCTGGTGTTCAGCTGTGGAGCCAGCCACTCCAAAATTGAGGAAGTTGAAGGCAGAAAGCAGCCCTCTCACCCCCAGGGCGAAGAATGGGACAGGCTCGCTACATCAAGAGTCTTTCAAATCTTTCACTTTTTAGAGCAGAGTATTTACATTTAAAAATCATGAACAAGCAGCAATAACAAAGCATACAGTAGCAGGGGACAGAAGACTGCCCTGCGCATATGAATACACCCCAATGATAAAGTCAAAGATTTAACTGACCTGTTTAGCTATTAGTGGCTCACACTTGGCAATGATTATCATCTCCCTGTGAAACAAAACATCCTCTGAATTGGGGTGAAAGATAGATCTAATGTGCCAACGGAAGGCAACATGGAAATTCAGTTTCCTGCTCTTAGAGGAAGGAGGGTCGACAGCGCAATGGGTTAATGCACCTACTGCAGCCTCCTATGTGTAGCCTGCTGGCGACACAGTCAGTTGCTAGTGTGATGCTGATACAGGTTTGCTTGCTATGCAGGGGGCGGTGGTCACTTCACAGCACCTCGAGAAGGTGTCCTGTTTGAGTCCCAGTGCAATTAGTGTATCAATCATGACCCGTAGATTACACCTTTTCCCCTTGTTTTTTTTCCAGTCAGTTGGGGCCAGAAAGATAAGCTTTTGTAAGGGTGTTACCAAAGCCAGAGTGCACAAAACAAAGGCACAACTGTTAGTGGGAATGCATACATTGAAGGGGCATTTGCTGTTGGCTGATCGCGCAGGGCAATGCATACCCATTTTCAATAAAAAAACATTTAAAAAAAATCCCGTGGAGATACTGGACATTGGATTAGAACTCAGGTCGCCAGCATCCCAAGACCAAGCACTTACCAGTTGAGCCACTGGAGGCTGTGCTTCTAAAAGTGGCTTTTGGGCGTATATATCTTTCTCCAGCATGCCCCTGTGAGCATTCCAGTTTGCATTGTGAAACATGTTCACTGAAGCCAAGGAGGATAGAACATCTGCCCCCCCCCCCGCTCCATGAAATACCAGCTAACTGCAGTGGCCTAGAGGTTAAGTGCTTGCGTTACAGTGCTGGGGGCCTGGGTTTGAGTCCTGCTTTCGACACATAAATGGTGCAATCTCCTTGTACAGTTGCGGTATCCGTGCTTCTTCTAATAGGTTCAGTGGTTATGTAATGAGTTCCCTGGTAAAGGGAGGGTGGAAAAAAGCAGAGAGGTGGGACTGTGGAGGGGAGGAAATACAGGAGGAGGCGGGGCAGGCTAAAGAGGGAGTTAGGGCTGGATGAATGGGTCTCTGTGGAGAGGAGGAGGTGCTGGTTGAGTGGGGATAGGTCGAGAGGGGCAGGGGGATGTAGGATAAAGTGGGGCAGGGAATAAGTCGGCTCTGGGGATGGTGCCATGGGGGAAGAAGGCCCTGAGTTGTTGTGGACGGTGGGTTGTGTAAAAGAGGGTCCTATTGTGGGGACGAGGGAAAAAGGGTGCCCAGTGGAGGGTGAAATGGACATTTTTGTTTCATCCAGCCCTACCTCCCCCTTTAGCCTGCCCCACCTCCTCTCCTCCACAGTCCTGCCTCTCTGCTTTCTTCCTTCCACCTTCACTTTACCAGGGCACCTATGCCATGCCCCTCTAGACCTACCCCCACTCACCTAGCCCCTCCTCCTCTCCACAGATACCCATTCATCCGGTCCTACCTCCCCCTTTAGGCTGCCCCACCTCTGCCTCCTTTACCCTGCACTTCCTCACTTCCACATTCCTGCCTCTCTGTGACCCTCCCTTTACCAGGGAACTCTTTTGATAACCACTGAACCTTTTAGAAGGAGTGGGGGTAAGGCAACTATACAAGGCGATTACCCAACTATTCCAATTATGTGCTGAAAGCAGGACACGGACCCAGGCCCTCAGTGCTGTAACACAAGCACTTAACCTCTAGGCCACTGCAGTTAGCTGGTATTTGCTGGAGCGGGGGGCCAGATGTTCTATCCTCGTTGGCTTCAGTGAGCATGTTTCACAATGGGAATGGGTATGCCCACAGGGGCATGCAGAAGAAAGATGTATAAGCCCAAAAGCTACTTTTAGCAGCACAGCCACCAGTGGCTCGAGTGGTAAGTGTTTGGTCTTGGAATGCTGGAGACCTGAGTTCTAATCCAATGTCCGGATCTCCTGTTCATATATATATTTTTTTTAATGTTTTTTTATTGAAAATGGGTATGCATTGCCCTGTGCGATCAGCCAACAGCTAATTCCCCTTCATTACATCATTCCTACTAACACTTGTGCCTTTGTTTTCTGCACTCTGGCCTTGGTAACACACCCATACAAAAGCTTGTCTCTCTGGCCTCAACTGACTGGAAAAAACGAGGGGAAAAAGTGTAATCTACTGGTCGTGTTTTGGAAGATAATTGCACTGGGACTCAAACAGGACACCTTCTCGAGGTGCTGTGAGGTGACCACAAGCCCCTGCATAGCAAGCAAACCGGTATCAGCATCTCCCCAGCAACTGAATGTGTCTCCTGCAGGCTACACATAGGAGGCTGCAGTAGGTACATTAACCCATTGGGCTGTCAATGCTCTTTTCTCTGAGATCAGGAAACTGAATTTCTATGTTGCCTTCATTTGGCACATTAGATCTATCTTTCACCCCAATTCAGAGGCTGTTTTGTTTCACGCAGAGATGATAATCATTGGGAGGTGTGAGCCACTAATAGCTAAGCAGATCAGTTAAAGCTTTGACTTTGTCATTGGGATATATTGATATGCGCAGGGCAGTCATCTGTCGACTGCTACTGTATACTTTCTTATTGCTGCTTGTTCATGATTATTAAATAAAAACACTCTGCTCTAAAAAGTGAAATATTTGAAAGACGCTTGCTGTAGCGAGCCTTTCCCACTCTTTGCCCTGGGGGCGCTTTGCAACTCAACAACCCAATCACCCCTTCAGCCCTTCTTACTCGTCTCACAGCACCTCCCAAAAGTGAGGAATGCATCTTTTGTTGGTAGATTTCCTTCCTGAGGCTTGGCTTGGCCTGCATTCCTTTTCAAAGGGCCAAATATGAGAGCAAAAAAGGCATCATAGAGTGGCAAGTAGGTGGAAGGCGAGGGGTCAGGGAGGTTGGCAGTAAAAGACACAGGGCACAGGGCCTGGCAGAGAGTTAGAAGTTAGGGAACCCAACAATGAGCGTGGGACAAGGAAAGATGTCTCAGGCATGCAGCTCTCTGAGTCTTCCCCACTGTGCCTGCAGAAAGAGACGTCCTATTCCTAGCTCTCTCCTGAAAGGATACATTTGCCTGGAGAGCCCAGAACTAATGTCACTTAGAGAGAGGGTAAACAGAGGGCAGCTGAGCAGGCACACCCCTTCATTTTAATATGCTCCACGGTGGCTTCTGGGAGGAAAAAGGCATCATTATTCCAGCAAGATCATCTTCACCTAGGCCACCGTCACTAAGGTTTACAAAGCAGGCTGTGACACTTTCTGGGGCCAGGTGGCCAGGTCGATGTGGAAGAGAACAGATGCTAACCTTAAGCTGTGTGGGTGGCTGCACCAGAGGGGCTGCATAGGACATAGGGCTGTGCCCGTAAGGGCTGTGGTCGCGTTTGGGAGCGTTAGGGACGCGTGGAGGACGCAGGGCGCAGACCTCTGCCCGTTTCCCTCCAGGTTTAGGCCCTGGTGTTCAGCTGTGGAGCCAGCCACTCCAAAATTGAGGAAGTTGAAGGCAGAAAGCAGCCCTCTCACCCCCAGGGCAAAGAATGGGACAGGCTCGCTACATCAAGAGTCTTTCAAATCTTTCACTTTTTAGAGCAGAGTGTTTACATTTAAAAATCATGAACAAGCAGCAATAACAAAGCATACAGTAGCAGGGGACAGAAGACTGCCCTGCGCATATGAATACACCCCAATGATAAAGTCAAAGATTTAACTGACCTGTTTAGCTATTAGTGGCTCACACTTGGCAATGATTATCATCTCCCTGTGAAACAAAACATCCTCTGAATTGGGGTGAAAGATAGATCTAATGTGCCAACGGAAGGCAACATGGAAATTCAGTTTCCTGCTCTTAGAGGAAGGAGGGTCGACAGCGCAATGGGTTAATGCACCTACTGCAGCCTCCTATGTGTAGCCTGCTGGCGACACAGTCAGTTGCTAGTGTGATGCTGATACAGGTTTGCTTGCTATGCAGGGGGCGGTGGTCACTTCACAGCACCTCGAGAAGGTGTCCTGTTTGAGTCCCAGTGCAATTAGTGTATCAATCATGACCCGTAGATTACACCTTTTCCCCTTGTTTTTTTTCCAGTCAGTTGGGGCCAGAAAGATAAGCTTTTGTAAGGGTGTTACCAAAGCCAGAGTGCACAAAACAAAGGCACAACTGTTAGTGGGAATGCATACATTGAAGGGGCATTTGCTGTTGGCTGATCGCGCAGGGCAATGCATACCCATTTTCAATAAAAAACATTTTAAAAAAATCCCATGGAGATACTGGACATTGGATTAGAACTCAGGTCGCCAGCATCCCAAGACCAAGCACTTACCAGTTGAGCCACTGGAGGCTGTGCTTCTAAAAGTGGCTTTTGGGCGTATATATCTTTCTCCAGCATGCCCCTGTGAGCATTCCAGTTTGCATTGTGAAACATGTTCACTGAAGCCAAGGAGGATAGAACATCTGGCCCCCCCCCCCGCTCCATGAAATACCAGCTAACTGCAGTGGCCTAGAGGTTAAGTGCTTGCGTTACAGTGCTGGGGGCCTGGGTTTGAGTCCTGCTTTCGACACATAAATGGTGCAATCTCCTTGTACAGTTGCGGTATCCGTGCTTCTTCTAATAGGTTCAGTGGTTATGTAATGAGTTCCCTGGTAAAGGGAGGGTGGAAAAAAGCAGAGAGGTGGGACTGTGGAGGGGAGGAAATACAGGAGGAGGCGGGGCAGGCTAAAGAGGGAGTTAGGGCTGGATGAATGGGTCTCTGTGGAGAGGAGGAGGTGCTGGTTGAGTGGGGATAGGTCGAGAGGGGCAGGGGGATGTAGGATAAAGTGGGGCAGGGAATAAGTCGGCTCTGGGGATGGTGCCATGGGGGAAGAAGGCCCTGAGTTGTTGTGGACGGTGGGTTGTGTAAAAGAGGGTCCTATTGTGGGGAGGAGGGAAAAAGGGTGCCCAGTGGAGGGTGAAATGGACATTTTTGTTTCATCCAGCCCTACCTCCCCCTTTAGCCTGCCCCACCTCCTCTCCTCCACAGTCCTGCCTCTCTGCTTTCTTCCTTCCACCTTCACTTTACCAGGGCACCTATGCCATGCCCCTCTAGACCTACCCCCACTCACCTAGCCCCTCCTCCTCTCCACAGATACCCATTCATCCGGTCCTACCTCCCCCTTTAGGCTGCCCCACCTCTGCCTCCTTTACCCTGCACTTCCTCACTTCCACATTCCTGCCTCTCTGTGACCCTCCCTTTACCAGGGAACTCTTTTGATAACCACTGAACCTTTTAGAAGGAGTGGGGGTAAGGCAACTATACAAGGCGATTACCCAACTATTCCAATTATGTGCTGAAAGCAGGACACGGACCCAGGCCCTCAGTGCTGTAACACAAGCACTTAACCTCTAGGCCACTGCAGTTAGCTGGTATTTGCTGGAGCGGGGGGCCAGATGTTCTATCCTCGTTGGCTTCAGTGAGCATGTTTCACAATGGGAATGGGTATGCCCACAGGGGCATGCAGAAGAAAGATGTATAAGCCCAAAAGCTACTTTTAGCAGCACAGCCACCAGTGGCTCGAGTGGTAAGTGTTTGGTCTTGGAATGCTGGAGACCTGAGTTCTAATCCAATGTCCGGATCTCCTGTTCATATATATATTTTTTTTAATGTTTTTTTATTGAAAATGGGTATGCATTGCCCTGTGCGATCAGCCAACAGCTAATTCCCCTTCATTACATCATTCCTACTAACACTTGTGCCTTTGTTTTCTGCACTCTGGCCTTGGTAACACACCCATACAAAAGCTTGTCTCTCTGGCCTCAACTGACTGGAAAAAACGAGGGGAAAAAGTGTAATCTACTGGTCGTGTTTTGGAAGATAATTGCACTGGGACTCAAACAGGACACCTTCTCGAGGTGCTGTGAGGTGACCACAAGCCCCTGCATAGCAAGCAAACCGGTATCAGCATCTCCCCAGCAACTGAATGTGTCTCCTGCAGGCTACACATAGGAGGCTGCAGTAGGTACATTAACCCATTGGGCTGTCAATGCTCTTTTCTCTGAGATCAGGAAACTGAATTTCTATGTTGCCTTCATTTGGCACATTAGATCTATCTTTCACCCCAATTCAGAGGCTGTTTTGTTTCACGCAGAGATGATAATCATTGGGAGGTGTGAGCCACTAATAGCTAAGCAGATCAGTTAAAGCTTTGACTTTGTCATTGGGATATATTGATATGCGCAGCGCAGTCATCTGTCGACTGCTACTGTATACTTTCTTATTGCTGCTTGTTCATGATTATTAAATGTAAACACTCTGCTCTAAAAAGTGAAATATTTGAAAGACGCTTGCTGTAGCGAGCCTTTCCCACTCATTGCCCTGGGGGCGCTTTGCAACTCAACAACCCAATCACCCCTTCAGCCCTTCTTACTCGTCTCACAGCACCTCCCAAAAGTGAGGAATGCATCTTTTGTTGGTAGATTTCCTTCATGAGGCTTGGCTTGGCCTGCATTCCTTTTCAAAGGGCCATATATGAGAGCAAAAAAGGCATCATAGAGTGGCAAGTAGGTGGAAGGCGAGGGGTCAGGGAGGTTGGCAGTAAAAGACACAGGGCACAGGGCCTGGCAGAGAGTTAGAAGTTAGGGAACCCAACAATGAGCGTGGGACAAGGAAAGATGTCTCAGGCATGCAGCTCTCTGAGTCTTCCCCACTGTGCCTGCAGAAAGAGACGTCCTATTCCTAGCTCTCTCCTGAAAGGATACATTTGCCTGGAGAGCCCAGAACTAATGTCACTTAGAGAGAGGGTAAACAGAGGGCAGCTGAGCAGGCACACCCCTTCATTTTAATATGCTCCACGGTGGCTTCTGGGAGGAAAAAGGCATCATTATTCCAGCAAGATCATCTTCACCTAGGCCACCGTCACTAAGGTTTACAAAGCAGGCTGTGACACTTTCTGGGGCCAGGTGGCCAGGTCGATGTGGAAGAGCACAGATGCTAACCCTAAGCTGTGTGGGTGGCTGCACCAGAGGGGCTGCATAGGACATAGGGCTGTGCCCGTAAGGGCTGTGGTCGCGTTTGGGAGCGTTAGGGACGCGTGGAGGACGCAGGGCGCAGACCTCTGCCCGTTTCCCTCCAGGTTTAGGCCCTGGTGTTCAGCTGTGGAGCCAGCCACTCCAAAATTGAGGAAGTTGAAGGCAGAAAGCAGCCCTCTCACCCCCAGGGCGAAGAATGGGACAGGCTCGCTACATCAAGAGTCTTTCAAATCTTTCACTTTTTAGAGCAGAGTGTTTACATTTAAAAATCATGAACAAGCAGCAATAACAAAGCATACAGTAGCAGGGGACAGAAGACTGCCCTGCGCATATGAATACACCCCAATGATAAAGTCAAAGATTTAACTGACCTGTTTAGCTATTAGTGGCTCACACTTGGCAATGATTATCATCTCCCTGTGAAACAAAACATCCTCTGAATTGGGGTGAAAGATAGATCTAATGTGCCAACGGAAGGCAACATGGAAATTCAGTTTCCTGCTCTTAGAGGAAGGAGGGTCGACAGCGCAATGGGTTAATGCACCTACTGCAGCCTCCTATGTGTAGCCTGCTGGCGACACAGTCAGTTGCTAGTGTGATGCTGATACAGGTTTGCTTGCTATGCAGGGGGCGGTGGTCACTTCACAGCACCTCGAGAAGGTGTCCTGTTTGAGTCCCAGTGCAATTAGTGTATCAATCATGACCCGTAGATTACACCTTTTCCCCTTGTTTTTTTTCCAGTCAGTTGGGGCCAGAAAGATAAGCTTTTGTAAGGGTGTTACCAAAGCCAGAGTGCACAAAACAAAGGCACAACTGTTAGTGGGAATGCATACATTGAAGGGGCATTTGCTGTTGGCTGATCGCGCAGGGCAATGCATACCCATTTTCAATAAAAAACATTTAAAAAAAATCCCGTGGAGATACTGGACATTGGATTAGAACTCAGGTCGCCAGCATCCCAAGAGCAAGCACTTACCAGTTGAGCCACTGGAGGCTGTGCTTCTAAAAGTGGCTTTTGGGCGTATATATCTTTCTCCAGCATGCCCCTGTGAGCATTCCAGTTTGCATTGTGAAACATGTTCACTGAAGCCAAGGAGGATAGAACATCTGGCCCCCCGCTCCATGAAATACCAGCTAACTGCAGTGGCCTAGAGGTTAAGTGCTTGCGTTACAGTGCTGGGGGCCTGGGTTTGAGTCCTGCTTTCGACACATAAATGGTGCAATCTCCTTGTACAGTTGCGGTATCCGTGCTCCTTCTAATGGGTTCAGTGGTTATGTAATGAGTTCCCTGGTAAAGGGAGGGTGGAAAAAAGCAGAGAGGTGGGACTGTGGAGAGGAGGAAATACAGGAGGAGGCGGGGCAGGCTAAAGAGGGAGTTAGGGCTGGATGAATGGGTCTCTGTGGAGAGGAGGAGGTGCTGGTTGAGTGGGGATAGGTCGAGAGGGGCAGGGGGATGTAGGATAAAGTGGGGCAGGGAATAAATGGGCTCTGGGGATGGTGCCATGGGGGAAGAAGGCCCTGAGTTGTTGTAGACGGTGGGTTGTGTAAAAGAGGGTCCTATTGTGGGGAGGAGGGAAAAAGGGTGCCCAGTGGAGGGTGAAATGGACATTTTTGTTTCATCCAGCCCTACCTCCCCCTTTAGCCTGCCCCACCTCCTCTCCTCCACAGTCCTGCCTCTCTGCTTTCTTCCTTCCACCTTCACTTTACCAGGGCACCTATGCCATGCCCCTCTAGACCTACCCCCACTCACCTAGCCCCTCCTCCTCTCCACAGATACCGATTCATCCGGTCCTGCCTCCCCCTTTAGGCTGCCCCACCTCTGCCTCCTTTACCCTGCACTTCCTCACTTCCACATTCCTGCCTCTCTGTGACCCTCCCTTTAACAGGGAACTCTTTTGATAACCACTGAACCTTTTAGAAGGAGTGGGGGTAAGGCAACTATACAAGGCGATTACCCAACTATTCCAATTATGTGCTGAAAGCAGGACACGGACCCAGGCCCTCAGTGCTGTAACACAAGCACTTAACCTCTAGGCCACTGCAGTTAGCTGGTATTTGCTGGAGCGGGGGGCCAGATGTTCTATCCTCATTGGCTTCAGTGAGCATGTTTCACAATGGGAATGGGTATGCCCACAGGGGCATGCAGAAGAAAGATGTATAAGCCCAAAAGCTACTTTTAGAAGCACAGCCACCAGTGGCTCGAGTGGTAAGTGTTTGGTCTTGGAATGCTGGAGACCTGAGTTCTAATCCAATGTCCGGATCTCCTGTTCATATATATATTTTTTTTAATGTTTTTTTATTGAAAATGGGTATGCATTGCCCTGTGCGATCAGCCAACAGCTAATTCCCCTTCATTACATCATTCCTACTAACACTTGTGCCTTTGTTTTCTGCACTCTGGCCTTGGTAACACACCCATACAAAAGCTTGTCTCTCTGGCCTCAACTGACTGGAAAAAACGAGGGGAAAAAGTGTAATCTACTGGTCGTGTTTTGGAAGATAATTGCACTGGGACTCAAACAGGACACCTTCTCGAGGTGCTGTGAGGTGACCACAAGCCCCTGCATAGCAAGCAAACCGGTATCAGCATCTCCCCAGCAACTGAATGTGTCTCCTGCAGGCTACACATAGGAGGCTGCAGTAGGTACATTAACCCATTGGGCTGTCAATGCTCTTTTCTCTGAGATCAGGAAACTGAATTTCTATGTTGTCTTCATTTGGCACATTAGATCTATCTTTCACCCCAATTCAGAGGCTGTTTTGTTTCACGCAGAGATGATAATCATTGGGAGGTGTGAGCCACTAATAGCTAAGCAGATCAGTTAAAGCTTTGACTTTGTCATTGGGATATATTGATATGCGCAGGGCAGTCATCTGTCGACTGCTACTGTATACTTTCTTATTGCTGCTTGTTCATGATTATTAAATGTAAACACTCTGCTCTAAAAAGTGAAATATTTGAAAGACGCTTGCTGTAGCGAGCCTTTCCCACTCTTTGCCCTGGGGGCGCTTTGCAACTCAACAACCCAATCACCCCTTCAGCCCTTCTTACTCGTCTCACAGCACCTCCCAAAAGTGAGGAATGCATCTTTTGTTGGTAGATTTCCTTCATGAGGCTTGGCTTGGCCTGCATTCCTTTTCAACGGGCCATATATGAGAGCAAAAAAGGCATCATAGAGTGGCAAGTAGGTGGAAGGCAAGGGGTCAGGGAGGTTGGCAGTAAAAGACACAGGGCACAGGGCCTGGCAGAGAGTTAGAAGTTAGGGAACCCAACAATGAGCGTGGGACAAGGAAAGATGTCTCAGGCATGCAGCTCTCTGAGTCTTCCCCACTGTGCCTGCAGAAAGAGACGTCCTATTCCTAGCTCTCTCCTGAAAGGATACATTTGCCTGGAGAGCCCAGAACTAATGTCACTTAGAGAGAGGGTAAACAGAGGGCAGCTGAGCAGGCACACCCCTTCATTTTAAAATGCTCCACGGTGGCTTCTGGGAGGAAAAAGGCATCATTATTCCAGCAAGATCATCTTCACCTAGGCCACCGTCACTAAGGTTTACAAAGCAGGCTGTGACACTTTCTGGGGCCAGGTGGCCAGGTCGATGTGGAAGAGCACAGATGCTAACCCTAAGCTGTGTGGGTGGCTGCACCAGAGGGGCTGCATAGGACATAGGGCTGTGCCCGTAAGGGCTGTGGTCGCGTTTGGGAGCGTTAGGGACGCGTGGAGGACGCAGGGCGCAGACCTCTGCCCGTTTCCCTCCAGGTTTAGGCCCTGGTGTTCAGCTGTGGAGCCAGCCACTCCAAAATTGAGGAAGTTGAAGGCAGAAAGCAGCCCTCTCACCCCCAGGGCGAAGAATGGGACAGGCTCGCTACATCAAGAGTCTTTCAAATCTTTCACTTTTTAGAGCAGAGTGTTTACATTTAAAAATCATGAACAAGCAGCAATAACAAAGCATACAGTAGCAGGGGACAGAAGACTGCCCTGCGCATATCAATACACCCCAATGATAAAGTCAAAGATTTAACTGACCTCTTTAGCTATTAGTGGCTCACGCTTGGCAATGATTATCATCTCCCTGTGAAACAAAACATCCTCTGAATTGGGGTGAAAGATAGATCTAATGTGCCAAAGGAAGGCAACATGGAAATTCAGTTTCCTGCTCTTAGAGGAAGGAGGGTCGACAGCGCAATGGGTCAATGCACCTACTGCAGCCTCCTATGTGTAGCCTGCTGGCGACACAGTCAGTTGCTAGTGTGATGCTGATACAGGTTTGCTTGCTATGCAGGGGGCGGTGGTCACTTCACAGCACCTCGAGAAGGTGTCCTGTTTGAGTCCCAGTGCAATTAGTGTATCAATCATGACCCGTAGATTACACCTTTTCCCCTTGTTTTTTTTCCAGTCAGTCGGGGCCAGAAAGATAAGCTTTTGTAAGGGTGTTACCAAAGCCAGAGTGCACAAAACAAAGGCACAACTGTTAGTGGGAATGCATACATTGAAGGGGCATTTGCTGTTGGCTGATCGCGCAGGGCAATGCATACCCATTTTCAATAAAAAACATTTAAAAAAAATCCCGTGGAGATACTGGACATTGGATTAGAACTCAGGTCGCCAGCATCCCAAGAGCAAGCACTTACCAGTTGAGCCACTGGAGGCTGTGCTTCTAAAAGTGGCTTTTGGGCGTATATATCTTTCTCCAGCATGCCCCTGTGAGCATTCCAGTTTGCATTGTGAAACATGTTCACTGAAGCCAAGGAGGATAAAACATCTGGCCCCCCGCTCCATGAAATACCAGCTAACTGCAGTGGCCTAGAGGTTAAGTGCTTGCGTTACAGTGCTGGGGGCCTGGGTTTGAGTCCTGCTTTCGACACATAAATGGTGCAATATCCTTGTACAGTTGCGGTATCCGTGCTCCTTCTAATAGGTTCAGTGGTTATGTAATGAGTTCCCTGGTAAAGGGAGGGTGGAAAGAAGCAGAGAGGTGGGACTGTGGAGGGGAGGAAATACAGGAGGAGGCGGGGCAGGCTAAAGAGGGAGTTAGGGCTGGATGAATGGGTCTCTGTGGAGAGGAGGAGGTGCTGGTTGAGTGGGGATAGGTCGAGAGGGGCAGGGGGATGTAGGATAAAGTGGGGCAGGGAATAAGTCGGCTCTGGGGATGGTGCCATGGGGGAAGAAGGCCCTGAGTTGTTGTGGACGGTGGGTTGTGTAAAAGAGGGTCCTATTGTGGGGAGGAGGGAAAAAGGGTGCCCAGTGGAGGGTGAAATGGACATTTTTGTTTCATCCAGCCCTACCTCCCCCTTTAGCCTGCCCCACCTCCTCTCCTCCACAGTCCTGCCTCTCTGCTTTCTTCCTTCCACCTTCACTTTACCAGGGCACCTATGCCATGCCCCTCTAGACCTACCCCCACTCACCTAGCCCCTCCTCCTCTCCACAGATACCCATTCATCCGGTCCTACCTCCCCCTTTAGGCTGCCCCACCTCTGCCTCCTTTACCCTGCACTTCCTCACTTCCACATTCCTGCCTCTCTGTGACCCTCCCTTTACCAGGGAACTCTTTTGATAACCACTGAACCTTTTAGAAGGAGTGGGGGTAAGGCAACTATACAAGGCGATTACCCAACTATTCCAATTATGTGCTGAAAGCAGGACACGGACCCAGGCCCTCAGTGCTGTAACACAAGCACTTAACCTCTAGGCCACTGCAGTTAGCTGGTATTTGCTGGAGCGGGGGGCCAGATGTTCTATCCTCGTTGGCTTCAGTGAGCATGTTTCACAATGGGAATGGGTATGCCCACAGGGGCATGCAGAAGAAAGATGTATAAGCCCAAAAGCTACTTTGAGACGCACAGCCACCAGTGGCTCGAGTGGTAAGTGTTTGGTCTTGGAATGCTGGAGACCTGAGTTCTAATCCAATGTCCGGATCTCCTGTTCATATATATATATTTTTTAATGTTTTTTTATTGAAAATGGGTATGCATTGCCCTGTGCGATCAGCCAACAGCTAATTCCCCTTCATTACATCATTCCTACTAACACTTGTGCCTTTGTTTTCTGCACTCTGGCCTTGGTAACACACCCATACAAAGGCTTGTCTCTCTGGCCTCAACTGACTGGAAAAAACGAGGGGAAAAAGTGTAATCTACTGGTCGTGTTTTGGAAGATAATTGCACTGGGACTCAAACAGGACACCTTCTCGAGGTGCTGTGAGGTGACCACAAGCCCCTGCATAGCAAGCAAACCGGTATCAGCATCTCCCCAGCAACTGAATGTGTCTCCTGCAGGCTACACATAGGAGGCTGCAGTAGGTACATTAACCCATTGGGCTGTCAATGCTGTTTTCTCTGAGATCAGGAAACTGAATTTCTATGTTGCCTTCATTTGGCACATTAGATCTATCTTTCACCCCAATTCAGAGGCTGTTTTGTTTCACGCAGAGATGATAATCATTGGGAGGTGTGAGCCACTAATAGCTAAGCAGATCAGTTAAAGCTTTGACTTTGTCATTGGGATATATTGATATGCGCAGGGGAGTCATCTGTCGACTGCTACTGTATACTTTCTTATTGCTGCTTGTTCATGATTATTAAATGTAAACACTCTGCTCTAAAAAGTGAAATATTTGAAAGACGCTTGCTGTAGCGAGCCTTTCCCACTCTTTGCCCTGGGGGCGCTTTGCAACTCAACAACCCAATCACCCCTTCAGCCCTTCTTACTCGTCTCACAGCACCTCCCAAAAGTGAGGAATGCATCTTTTGTTGGTAGATTTCCTTCATGAGGCTTGGCTTGGCCTGCATTCCTTTTCAAAGGGCCATATATGAGAGCAAAAAAGGCATCATAGAGTGGCAAGTAGGTGGAAGGCGAGGGGTCATTGAGGTTGGCAGTAAAAGACACAGGGCACAGGGCCTGGCAGAGAGTTAGAAGTTAGGGAACCCAACGATGAGCGTGGGACAAGGAAAGATGTCTCAGGCATGCAGCTCTCTGAGTCTTCCCCACTGTGCCTGCAGAAAGAGACGTCCTATTCCTAGCTCTCTCCTGAAAGGATACATTTGCCTGGAGAGCCCAGAACTAATGTCACTTAGAGAGAGGGTAAACAGAGGGCAGCTGAGCAGGCACACCCCTTCATTTTAATATGCTCCACGGTGGCTTCTGGGAGGAAAAAGGCATCATTATTCCAGCAAGATCATCTTCACCTAGGCCACCGTCACTAAGGTTTACAAAGCAGGCTGTGACACTTTCTGGGGCCAGGTGGCCAGGTCGATGTGGAAGAGCACAGATGCTAACCCTAAGCTGTGTGGGTGGCTGCACCAGAGGGGCTGCATAGGACATAGGGCTGTGCCCGTAAGGGCTGTGGTCGCGTTTGGGAGCGTTAGGGACGCGTGGAGGACGCAGGGCGCAGACCTCTGCCCGTTTCCCTCCAGGTTTAGGCCCTGGTGTTCAGCTGTGGAGCCAGCCACTCCAAAATTGAGGAAGTTGAAGGCAGAAAGCAGCCCTCTCACCCCCAGGGCGAAGAATGGGACAGGCTCGCTACATCAAGAGTCTTTCAAATCTTTCACTTTTTAGAGCAGAGTGTTTACATTTAAAAATCATGAACAAGCAGCAATAACAAAGCATACAGTAGCAGGGGACAGAAGACTGCCCTGCGCATATGAATACACCCCAATGATAAAGTCAAAGATTTAACTGACCTGTTTAGCTATTAGTGGCTCACACTTGGCAATGATTATCATCTCCCTGTGAAACAAAACATCCTCTGAATTGGGGTGAAAGATAGATCTAATGTGCCAAAGGAAGGCAACATGGAAATTCAGTTTCCTGCTCTTAGAGGAAGGAGGGTCGACAGCGCAATGGGTTAATGCACCTACTGCAGCCTCCTATGTGTAGCCTGCTGGCGACACAGTCAGTTGCTAGTGTGATGCTGATACAGGTTTGCTTGCTATGCAGGGGGCGGTGGTCACTTCACAGCACCTCGAGAAGGTGTCCTATTTGAGTCCCAGTGCAATTAGTGTATCAATCATGACCCGTAGATTACACCTTTTCCCCTTGTTTTTTTTCCAGTCAGTTGGGGCCAGAAAGATAAGCTTTTGTAAGGGTGTTACCAAAGCCAGAGTGCACAAAACAAAGGCACAACTGTTAGTGGGAATGCATACATTGAAGGAGCATTTGCTGTTGGCTGATCGCACAGGGCAATGCATACCCATTTTCAATAAAAAAAACATTTAAAAAAAATCCCGTGGAGATACTGGACATTGGATTAGAACTCAGGTCGCCAGCATCCCAAGACCAAGCACTTACCAGTTGAGCCACTGGAGACTGTGCTTCGAAAAGTGGCTTTTGGGCGTATATATCTTTCTCCAGCATGCCCCTGTGAGCATTCCAGTTTGCATTGTGAAACATGTTCACTGAAGCCAAGGAGGATAGAACATCTGGCCCCCCGCTCCATTAAATACCAGCTAACTGCAGTGGCCTAGAGGTTAAGTGCTTGCGTTACAGTGCAGGGGGCCTGGGTTTGAGTCCTGCTTTCGACACATAAATGGTGCAATCTCCTTGTACAGTTGCGGTATCCGTGCTCCTTCTAATAGGTTCAGTGGTTATGTAATGAGTTCCCTGGTAAAGGGAGGGTGGAAAAAAGCAGAGAGGTGGGACTGTGGAGGGGAGGAAATACAGGAGGAGGCGGGGCAGGCTAAAGAGGGAGTTAGGGCTGGATGAATGGGTCTCTGTGGAGAGGAGGAGGTGCTGGTTGAGTGGGGATAGGTCGAGAGGGGGATGTAGGATAAAGTGGGGCAGGGAATAAGTCGGCTCTGGGTATGGTGCCATGGGGGAAGAAGGCCCTGAGTTGTTGTGGACGGTGGGTTGTGTAAAAGAGGGTCCTATTGTGGGGAGGAGGGAAAAAGGGTGCCCAGTGGAGGGTGAAATGGACATTTTTGTTTCATCCAGCCCTACCTCCCCCTTTAGCCTGCCCCACCTCCTCTCCTCCACAGTCCTGCCTCTCTGCTTTCTTCCTTCCACCTTCACTTTACCAGGGCACCTATGCCATGCCCCTCTAGACCTACCCCCACTCACCTAGCCCCTCCTTCTCTCCACAGATACCCATTCATCCGGTCCTACCTCCCGCTTCAGGCTGCCCCACCTCTGCCTCCTTTACCCTGCACTTCCTCACTTCCACATTCCTGCCTCTCTGTGACCCTCCCTTTACCAGGGAACTCTTTTGATAACCACTGAACCTTTTAGAAGGAGTGGGGGTAAGGCAACTATACAAGGCGATTACCCAACTATTCCAATTATGTGCTGAAAGCAGGACACGGACCCAGGCCCTCAGTGCTGTAACACAAGCACTTAACCTCTAGGCCACTGCAGTTAGCTGGTATTTGCTGGAGCGGGGGGCCAGATGTTCTATCCTCGTTGGCTTCAGTGAGCATGTTTCACAATGGGAATGGGTATGCCCACAGGGGCATGCAGAAGAAAGATGTATAAGCCCAAAAGCTACTTTTAGAAGCACAGCCACCAGTGGCTCGAGTGGTAAGTGTTTGGTCTTGGAATGCTGGAGACCTGAGTTCTAATCCAATGTCCGGATCTCCTGTTCATATGTATATTTTTTTTAATGTTTTTTTATTGAAAATGGGTATGCATTGCCCTGTGCGATCAGCCAACAGCTAATTCCCCTTCATTACATCATTCCTACTAACACTTGTGCCTTTGTTTTCTGCACTCTGGCCTTGGTAACACACCCATACAAAAGCTTGTCTCTCTGGCCTCAACTGACTAGAAAAAACGAGGGGAAAAAGTGTAATCTACTGGTCGTGTTTTGGAAGATAATTGCACTGGGACTCAAACAGGACACCTTCTCGAGGTGCTGTGAGGTGACCACAAGCCCCTGCATAGCAAGCAAACCGGTATCAGCATCTCCCCAGAAACTGAATGTGTCTCCTGCAGGCTACACATAGGAGGCTGCAGTAGGTACATTAACCCATTGGGCTGTCAATGCTCTTTTCTCTGAGATCAGGAAACTGAATTTCTATGTTGCCTTCATTTGGCACATTAGATCTATCTTTCACCCCAATTCAGAGGCTGTTTTGTTTCACGCAGAGATGATAATCATTGGGAGGTGTGAGCCACTAATAGCTAAGCAGATCAGTTAAAGCTTTGACTTTGTCATTGGGATATATTGATATGCGCAGGGCAGTCATCTGTCGACTGCTACTGTATACTTTCTTATTGCTGCTTGTTCATGATTATTAAATGTAAACACTCTGCTCTAAAAAGTGAAATATTTGAAAGACGCTTGCTGTAGCGAGCCTTTCCCACTCTTTGCCCTGGGGGCGCTTTGCAACTCAACAACCCAATCACCCCTTCAGCCCTTCTTACTCGTCTCACAGCACCTCCCAAAAGTGAGGAATGCATCTTTTGTTGGTAGATTTCCTTCATGAGGCTTGGCTTGGCCTGCATTCCTTTTCAAAGGGCCATATATGAGAGCAAAAAAGGCATCATAGAGTGGCAAGTAGGTGGAAGGCGAGGGGTCAGGGAGGTTGGCAGTAAAAGACACAGGGCACAGGGCCTGGCAGAGAGTTAGAAGTTAGGGAACCCAACAATGAGCGTGGGACAAGGAAAGATGTCTCAGGCATGCAGCTCTCTGAGTCTTCCCCACTGTGCCTGCAGAAAGAGACGTCCTATTCCTAGCTCTCTCCTGAAAGGATACATTTGCCTGGAGAGCCCAGAACTAATGTCACTTAGAGAGAGGGTAAACAGAGGGCAGCTGAGCAGGCACACCCCTTCATTTTAAAATGCTCCACGGTGGCTTCTGGGAGGAAAAAGGCATCATTATTCCAGCAAGATCATCTTCACCTAGGCCACCGTCACTAAGGTTTACAAAGCAGGCTGTGACACTTTCTGGGGCCAGGTGGCCAGGTCGATGTGGAAGAGCACAGATGCTAACCCTAAGCTGTGTGGGTGGCTGCACCAGAGGGGCTGCATAGGACATAGGGCTGTGCCCGTAAGGGCTGTGGTCGCGTTTGGGAGCGTTAGGGACGCGTGGAGGACGCAGGGCGCAGACCTCTGCCCGTTTCCCTCCAGGTTTAGGCCCTGGTGTTCAGCTGTGGAGCCAGCCACTCCAAAATTGAGGAAGTTGAAGGCAGAAAGCAGCCCTCTCACCCCCAGGGCGAAGAATGGGACAGGCTCGCTACATCAAGAGTCTTTCAAATCTTTCACTTTTTAGAGCAGAGTGTTTACATTTAAAAATCATGAACAAGCAGCAATAACAAAGCATACAGTAGCAGGGGACAGAAGACTGCCCTGCGCATATGAATACACACCAATGATAAAGTCAAAGATTTAACTGACCTGTTTAGCTATTAGTGGCTCACACTTGGCAATGATTATCATCTCCCTGTGAAACAAAACATCCTCTGAATTGGGGTGAAAGATAGATCTAATGTGCCAAAGGAAGGCAACATGGAAATTCAGTTTCCTGCTCTTAGAGGAAGGAGGGTCGACAGCGCAATGGGTTAATGCACCTACTGCAGCCTCCTATGTGTAGCCTGCTGGCGACACAGTCAGTTGCTAGTGTGATGCTGATACAGGTTTGCTTGCTATGCAGGGGGCGGTGGTCACTTCACAGCACCTCGAGAAGGTGTCCTGTTTGAGTCCCAGTGCAATTAGTGTATCAATCATGACCCGTAGATTACACCTTTTCCCCTTGTTTTTTTTCCAGTCAGTTGGGGCCAGAAAGATAAGCTTTTATATGGGTGTTACCAAAGCCAGAGTGCACAAAACGAAGGCACAACTGTTAGTGGGAATGCATACATTGAAGGGGCATTTGCTGTTGGCTGATCGCGCAGGGCAATGCATACCCATTTTCAATAAAAAAACATTTAAAAAAAATCCCGTGGAGATACTGGACATTGGATTAGAACTCAGGTCGCCAGCATCCCAAGACCAAGCACTTACCAGTTGAGCCACTGGAGGCTGTGCTTCTAAAAGTGGCTTTTGGGCGTATATATCTTTCTCCAGCATGCCCCTGTGAGCATTCCAGTTTGCATTGTGAAACATGTTCACTGAAGCCAAGGAGGATAGAACATCTGGCCCCCCGCTCCATGAAATACCAGCTAACTGCAGTGGCCTAGAGGTTAAGTGCTTGCGTTACAGTGCTGGGGGCCTGGGTTTGAGTCCTGCTTTCGACACATAAATGGTGCAATCTCCTTGTACAGTTGCGGTATCCGTGCTCCTTCTAATAGGTTCAGTGGTTATGTAATGAGTTCCCTGGTAAAGGGAGGGTGGAAAAAAGCAGAGAGGTGGGACTGTGGAGGGGAGGAAATACAGGAGGAGGCGGGGCAGGCTAAAGAGGGAGTTAGGGCTGGATGAATGGGTCTCTGTGGAGAGGAGGAGGTGCTGGTTGAGTGGGGATAGGTCGAGAGGGGCAGGGGGATGTAGGATAAAGTGGGGCAGGGAATAAGTCGGCTCTGGGGATGGTGCCATGGGGGAAGAAGGCCCTGAGTTGTTGTGGACGGTGGGTTGTGTAAAAGAGGGTCCTATTGTGGGGAGGAGGGAAAAAGGGTGCCCAGTGGAGGGTGAAATGGACATTTTTGTTTCATCCAGCCCTACCTCCCCCTTTAGCCTGCCCCACCTCCTCTCCTCCACAGTCCTGCCTCTCTGCTTTCTTCCTTCCACCTTCACTTTACCAGGGCACCTATGCCATGCCCCTCTAGACCTACCCCCACTCACCTAGCCCCTCCTCCTCTCCACAGATACCCATTCATCCGGTCCTACCTCCCCCTTTAGGCTGCCCCACCTCTGCCTCCTTTACCCTGCACTTCCTCACTTCCACATTCCTGCCTCTCTGTGACCCTCCCTTTACCAGGGAACTCTTTTGATAACCACTGAACCTTTTAGAAGGAGTGGGGGTAAGGCAACTATACAAGGCGATTACCCAACTATTCCAATTATGTGCTGAAAGCAGGACACGGACCCAGGCCCTCAGTGCTGTAACACAAGCGCCTAACCTCTAGGCCACTGCAGTTAGCTGGTATTTGCTGGAGCGGGGGGCCAGATGTTCTATCCTCGTTGGCTTCGGTGAGCATGTTTCACAATGGGAATGGGTATGCCCACAGGGGCATGCAGAAGAAAGATGTATAAGCCCAAAAGCTACTTTTAGAAGCACTGCCACCAGTGGCTCGAGTGGTAAGTGTTTGGGCTTGGAATGCTGGAGACCTGAGTTCTAATCCAATGTCCGGATCTCCTGTTCATATATATATTTTTTTAAATGTTTTTTTTATTGAAAATGGGTATGCATTGCCTTGTGCGATCAGCCAACAGCTAATTCCCCTTCATTACATCATTCCTACTAACACTTGTGCCTTTGTTTTCTGCACTCTGGCCTTGGTAACACACCCATACAAAAGCTTGTCTCTCTGGCCTCAAATGACTGGAAAAAACGAGGGGAAAAAGTGTAATCTACTGGTCGTGTTTTGGAAGATAATTGCACTGGGACTCAAACAGGGCACCTTCTCGAGGTGCTGTGAGGTGATCACAAGCCCCTGCATAGCAAGCAAACCGGTATCAGCATCTCCCCAGCAACTGAATGTGTCTCCTGCAGGCTACACATAGGAGGCTGCAGTAGGTACATTAACCCATTGGGCTGTCAATGCTCTTTTCTCTGAGATCAGGAAACTGAATTTCTATGTTGCCTTCATTTGGCACATTAGATCTATCTTTCACCCCAATTCAGAGGCTGTTTTGTTTCACGCAGAGATGATAATCATTGGGAGGTGTGAGCCACTAATAGCTAAGCAGATCAGTTAAAGCTTTGACTTTGTCATTGGGATATATTGATATGCGCAGGGCAGTCATCTGTCGACTGCTACTGTATACTTTCTTATTGCTGCTTGTTCATGATTATTAAATGTAAACACTCTGCTCTAAAAAGTGAAATATTTGAAAGACGCTTGCTGTAGCGAGCCTTTCCCACTCTTTGCCCTGGGGGCGCTTTGCAACTCAACAACCCAATCACCCCTTCAGCCCTTCTTACTCGTCTCACAGCACCTCCCAAAAGTGAGGAATGCATCTTTTGTTGGTAGATTTCCTTCATGAGGCTTGGCTTGGCCTGCATTCCTTTTCAAAGGGCCATATAAGAGAGCAAAAAAGGCATCATAGAGTGGCAAGTAGGTGGAAGGCGAGGGGTCAGGGAGGTTGGCAGTAAAAGACACAGGGCACAGGGCCTGGCAGAGAGTTAGAAGTTAGGGAACCCAACAATGAGCGTGGGACAAGGAAAGATGTCTCAGGCATGCAGCTCTCTGAGTCTTCCCCACTGTGCCTGCAGAAATAGACGTCCTATTCCTAGCTCTCTCCTGAAAGGATACATTTGCCTGGAGAGCCCAGAACTAATGTCACTTAGAGAGAGGGTAAACAGAGGGCAGCTGAGCAGGCACACCCCTTCATTTTAAAATGCTCCACGGTGGCTTCTGGGAGGAAAAAGGCATCATTATTCCAGCAAGATCATCTTCACCTAGGCCACCGTCACTAAGGTTTACAAAGCAGGCTGTGACACTTTCTGGGGCCAGGTGGCCAGGTCGATGTGGAAGAGCACAGATGCTAACCCTAAGCTGTGTGGGTGGCTGCACCAGAGGGGCTGCATAGGACATAGGGCTGTGCCCGTAAGGGCTGTGGTCGCGTTTGGGAGCGTTAGGGACGCGTGGAGGACGCAGGGCGCAGACCTCTGCCCGTTTCCCTCCAGGTTTAGGCCCTGGTGTTCAGCTGTGGAGCCAGCCACTCCAAAATTGAGGAAGTTGAAGGCAGAAAGCAGCCCTCTCACCCCCAGGGCGAAGAATGGGACAGGCTCGCTACATCAAGAGTCTTTCAAATCTTTCACTTTTTAGAGCAGAGTGTTTACATTTAAAAATCATGAACAAGCAGCAATAACAAAGCATACAGTAGCAGGGGACAGAAGACTGCCCTGCGCATATGAATACACCCCAATGATAAAGTCAAAGATTTAACTGACCTGTTTAGCTATTAGTGGCTCACACTTGGCAATGATTATCATCTCCCTGTGAAACAAAACATCCTCTGAATTGGGGTGAAAGATAGATCTAATGTGCCAACGGAAGGCAACATGGAAATTCAGTTTCCTGCTCTTAGAGGAAGGAGGGTCGACAGCGCAATGGGTTAATGCACCTACTGCAGCCTCCTATGTGTAGCCTGCTGGCGACACAGTCAGTTGCTAGTGTGATGCTGATACAGGTTTGCTTGCTATGCAGGGGGCGGTGGTCACTTCACAGCACCTCGAGAAGGTGTCCTGTTTGAGTCCCAGTGCAATTAGTGTATCAATCATGACCCGTAGATTACACCTTTTCCCCTTGTTTTTTTTCCAGTCAGTTGGGGCCAGAAAGATAAGCTTTTGTAAGGGTGTTACCAAAGCCAGAGTGCACAAAACAAAGGCACAACTGTTAGTGGGAATGCATACATTGAAGGGGCATTTGCTGTTGGCTGATCGCGCAGGGCAATGCATACCCATTTTCAATAAAAAAACATTTAAAAAAAATCCCGTGGAGATACTGGACATTGGATTAGAACTCAGGTCGCCAGCATCCCAAGACCAAGCACTTACCAGTTGAGCCACTGGAGGCTGTGCTTCTAAAAGTGGCTTTTGGGCGTATATATCTTTCTCCAGCATGCCCCTGTGAGCATTCCAGTTTGCATTGTGAAACATGTTCACTGAAGCCAAGGAGGATAGAACATCTGGCCCCCCCCCGCTCCATGAAATACCAGCTAACTGCAGTGGCCTAGAGGTTAAGTGCTTGCGTTACAGTGCTGGGGCCTGGGTTTGAGTCCTGCTTTCGACACATAAATGGTGCAATCTCCTTGTACAGTTGCGGTATCCGTGCTTCTTCTAATAGGTTCAGTGGTTATGTAATGAGTTCCCTGGTAAAGGGAGGGTGGAAAAAAGCAGAGAGGTGGGACTTTGGAGGGGAGGAAATACAGGAGGAGGCGGGGCAGGCTAAAGAGGGAGTTAGGGCTGGATGAATGGGTCTCTGTGGAGAGGAGGAGGTGCTGGTTGAGTGGGGATAGGTCGAGAGGGGCAGGGGGATGTAGGATAAAGTGGGGCAGGGAATAAGTCGGCTCTGGGGATGGTGCCATGGGGGAAGAAGGCCCTGAGTTGTTGTGGATGGTGGGTTGTGTAAAAGAGGGTCCTATTGTGGGGAGGAGGGAAAAAGGGTGCCCAGTGGAGGGTGAAATGGACATTTTTGTTTCATCCAGCCCTACCTCCCCCTTTAGCCTGCCCCACCTCCTCTCCTCCACAGTCCTGCCTCTCTGCTTTCTTCCTTCCACCTTCACTTTACCAGGGCACCTATGCCATGCCCCTCTAGACCTACCCCCACTCACCTAGCCCCTCCTCCTCTCCACAGATACCCATTCATCCGGTCCTACCTCCCCCTTTAGGCTGCCCCACCTCTGCCTCCTTTACCCTGCACTTCCTCACTTCCACATTCCTGCCTCTCTGTGACCCTCCCTTTACCAGGGAACTCTTTTGATAACCACTGAACCTTTTAGAAGTAGTGGGGGTAAGGCAACTATACAAGGCGATTACCCAACTATTCCAATTATGTGCTGAAAGCAGGACACGGACCCAGGCCCTCAGTGCTGTAACACAAGCACTTAACCTCTAGGCCACTGCAGTTAGCTGGTATTTGCTGGAGCGGGGGGCCAGATGTTCTATCCTCGTTGGCTTCAGTGAGCATGTTTCACAATGGGAATGGGTATGCCCACAGGGGCATGCAGAAGAAAGATGTATAAGCCCAAAAGCTACTTTTAGCAGCACAGCCACGAGTGGTAAGTGTTTGGTCTTGGAATGCTGGAGACCTGAGTTCTAATCCAATGTCCGGATCTCCTGTTCATATATATATTTTTTTTAATGTTTTTTTATTGAAAATGGGTATGCATTGCCCTGTGCGATCAGCCAACAGCTAATTCCCCTTCATTACATCATTCCTACTAACACTTGTGCCTTTGTTTTCTGCACTCTGGCCTTGGTAACACACCCATACAAAAGCTTGTCTCTCTGGCCTCTTCTGACTGGAAAAAACGAGGGGAAAAAGTGTAATCTACTGGTCGTGTTTTGGAAGATAATTGCACTGGGACTCAAACAGGACACCTTCTCGAGGTGCTGTGAGGTGACCACAAGCCCCTGCATAGCAAGCAAACCGGTATCAGCATCTCCCCAGCAACTGAATGTGTCTCCTGCAGGCTACACATAGGAGGCTGCAGTAGGTACATTAACCCATTGGGCTGTCAATGCTCTTTTCTCTGAGATCAGGAAACTGAATTTCTATGTTGCCTTCATTTGGCACATTAGATCTATCTTTCACCCCAATTCAGAGGCTGTTTTGTTTCACGCAGAGATGATAATCATTGGGAGGTGTGAGCCACTAATAGCTAAGCAGATCAGTTAAAGCTTTGACTTTGTCATTGGGATATATTGATATGCGCAGGGCAGTCATCTGTCGACTGCTACTGTATACTTTCTTATTGCTGCTTGTTCATGATTATTAAATGTAAACACTCTGCTCTAAAAAGTGAAATATTTGAAAGACGCTTGCTGTAGCGAGCCTTTCCCACTCTTTGCCCTGGGGGCGCTTTGCAACTCAACAACCCAATCACCCCTTCAGCCCTTCTTACTCGTCTCACAGCACCTCCCAAAAGTGAGGAATGCATCTTTTGTTGGTAGATTTCCTTCATGAGGCTTGGCTTGGCCTGCATTCCTTTTCAAAGGGCCATATATGAGAGCAAAAAAGGCATCATAGAGTGGCAAGTAGGTGGAAGGCGAGGGGTCAGGGAGGTTGGCAGTAAAAGACACAGGGCACAGGGCCTGGCAGAGAGTTAGAAGTTAGGGAACCCAACAATGAGCGTGGGACAAGGAAAGATGTCTCAGGCATGCAGCTCTCTGAGTCTTCCCCACTGTGCCTGCAGAAAGAGACGTCCTATTCCTAGCTCTCTCCTGAAAGGATACATTTGCCTGGAGAGCCCAGAACTAATGTCACTTAGAGAGAGGGTAAACAGAGGGCAGCTCAGCAGGCACACCCCTTCATTTTAATATGCTCCACGGTGGCTTCTGGGAGGAAAAAGGCATCATTATTCCAGCAAGATCATCTTCACCTAGGCCACCGTCACTAAGGTTTACAAAGCAGGCTGTGACACTTTCTGGGGCCAGGTGGCCAGGTCGATGTGGAAGAGCACAGATGCTAACCCTAAGCTGTGTGGGTGGCTGCACCAGAGGGGCTGCATAGGACATAGGGCTGTTCCCGTAAGGGCTGTGGTCGCGTTTGGGAGCGTTAGGGATGCGTGGAGGACGCAGGGCGCAGACCTCTGCCCGTTTCCCTCCAGGTTTAGGCCCTGGTGTTCAGCTGTGGAGCCAGCCACTCCAAAATTGAGGAAGTTGAAGGCAGAAAGCAGCCCTCTCACCCCCAGGGCGAAGAATGGGACAGGCTCGCTACATCAAGAGTCTTTCAAATCTTTCACTTTTTAGAGCAGAGTGTTTACATTTAAAAATCATGAACAAGCAGCAATAACAAAGCATACAGTAGCAGGGGACAGAAGACTGCCCTGCGCATATGAATACACCCCAATGATAAAGTCAAAGATTTAACTGACCTGTTTAGCTATTAGTGGCTCACACTTGGCAATGATTATCATCTCCCTGTGAAACAAAACATCCTCTGAATTGGGGTGAAAGATAGATCTAATGTGCCAACGGAAGGCAACATGGAAATTCAGTTTCCTGCTCTTAGAGGAAGGAGGGTCGACAGCGCAATGGGTTAATGCACCTACTGCAGCCTCCTATGTGTAGCCTGCTGGCGACACAGTCAGTTGCTAGTGTGATGCTGATACAGGTTTGCTTGCTATGCAGGGGGCGGTGGTCACTTCACAGCACCTCGAGAAGGTGTCCTGTTTGAGTCCCAGTGCAATTAGTGTATCAATCATGACCCGTAGATTACACCTTTTCCCCTTGTTTTTTTTCCAGTCAGTTGGGGCCAGAAAGATAAGCTTTTGTAAGGGTGTTACCAAAGCCAGAGTGCACAAAACAAAGGCACAACTGTTAGTGGGAATGCATACATTGAAGGGGCATTTGCTGTTGGCTGATCGCGCAGGGCAATGCATACCCATTTTCAATAAAAAAACATTTAAAAAAAATCCCGTGGAGATACTGGACATTGGATTAGAACTCAGGTCGCCAGCATCCCAAGACCAAGCACTTACCAGTTGAGCCACTGGAGGCTGTGCTTCGAAAAGTGGCTTTTGGGCGTATATATCTTTCTCCAGCATGCCCCTGTGAGCATTCCAGTTTGCATTGTGAAACATGTTCACTGAAGCCAAGGAGGATAGAACATCTGGCCCCCCCCCGCTCCATGAAATACCAGCTAACTGCAGTGGCCTAGAGGTTAAGTGCTTGCGTTACAGTGCTGGGGGCCTGGGTTTGAGTCCTGCTTTCGACACATAAATGGTGCAATCTCCTTGTACAGTTGCGGTATCCGTGCTTCTTCTAATAGGTTCAGTGGTTATGTAATGAGTTCCCTGGTAAAGGGAGGGTGGAAAAAAGCAGAGAGGTGGGACTGTGGAGGGGAGGAAATACAGGAGGAGGCGGGGCAGGCTAAAGAGGGAGTTAGGGCTGGATGAATGGGTCTCTGTGGAGAGGAGGAGGTGCTGGTTGAGTGGGGATAGGTCGAGAGGGGCAGGGGGATGTAGGATAAAGTGGGGCAGGGAATAAGTCGGCTCTGGGGATGGTGCCATGGGGGAAGAAGGCCCTGAGTTGTTGTGGACGGTGGGTTGTGTAAAAGAGGGTCCTATTGTGGGGAGGAGGGAAAAAGGGTGCCCAGTGGAGGGTGAAATGGACATTTTTGTTTCATCCAGCCCTACCTCCCCCTTTAGCCTGCCCCACCTCCTCTCCTCCACAGTCCTGCCTCTCTGCTTTCTTCCTTCCACCTTCACTTTACCAGGGCACCTATGCCATGCCCCTCTAGACCTACCCCCACTCACCTAGCCCCTCCTCCTCTCCACAGATACCCATTCATCCGGTCCTACCTCCCCCTTTAGGCAGCCCCACCTCTGCCTCCTTTACCCTGCACTTCCTCACTTCCACATTCCTGCCTCTCTGTGACCCTCCCTTTACCAGGGAACTCTTTTGATAACCACTGAACCTTTTAGAAGGAGTGGGGGTAAGGCAACTATACAAGGCGATTACCCAACTATTCCAATTATGTGCTGAAAGCAGGACACGGACCCAGGCCCTCAGTGCTGTAACACAAGCACTTAACCTCTAGGCCACTGCAGTTAGCTGGTATTTGCTGGAGCGGGGGGCCAGATGTTCTATCCTCGTTGGCTTCAGTGAGCATGTTTCACAATGGGAATGGGTATGCCCACAGGGGCATGCAGAAGAAAGATGTATAAGCCCAAAAGCTACTTTTAGCAGCACAGCCACCAGTGGCTCGAGTGGTAAGTGTTTGGTCTTGGAATGCTGGAGACCTGAGTTCTAATCCAATGTCCGGATCTCCTGTTCATATATATATTTTTTTTAATGTTTTTTTATTGAAAATGGGTATGCATTGCCCTGTGCGATCAGCCAACAGCTAATTCCCCTTCATTACATCATTCCTACTAACACTTGTGCCTTTGTTTTCTGCACTCTGGCCTTGGTAACACACCCATACAAAAGCTTGTCTCTCTGGCCTCAACTGACTGGAAAAAACGAGGGGAAAAAGTGTAATCTACTGGTCGTGTTTTGGAAGATAATTGCACTGGGACTCAAACAGGACACCTTCTCGAGGTGCTGTGAGGTGACCACAAGCCCCTGCATAGCAAGCAAACCGGTATCAGCATCTCCCCAGCAACTGAATGTGTCTCCTGCAGGCTACACATAGGAGGCTGCAGTAGGTACATTAACCCATTGGGCTGTCAATGCTCTTTTCTCTGAGATCAGGAAACTGAATTTCTATGTTGCCTTCATTTGGCACATTAGATCTATCTTTCACCCCAATTCAGAGGCTGTTTTGTTTCACGCAGAGATGATAATCATTGGGAGGTGTGAGCCACTAATAGCTAAGCAGATCAGTTAAAGCTTTGACTTTGTCATTGGGATATATTGATATGCGCAGGGCAGTCATCTGTCGACTGCTACTGTATACTTTCTTATTGCTGCTTGTTCATGATTATTAAATAAAAACACTCTGCTCTAAAAAGTGAAATATTTGAAAGACGCTTGCTGTAGCGAGCCTTTCCCACTCTTTGCCCTGGGGGCGCTTTGCAACTCAACAACCCAATCACCCCTTCAGCCCTTCTTACTCGTCTCACAGCACCTCCCAAAAGTGAGGAATGCATCTTTTGTTGGTAGATTTCCTTCCTGAGGCTTGGCTTGGCCTGCATTCCTTTTCAAAGGGCCAAATATGAGAGCAAAAAAGGCATCATAGAGTGGCAAGTAGGTGGAAGGCGAGGGGTCAGGGAGGTTGGCAGTAAAAGACACAGGGCACAGGGCCTGGCAGAGAGTTAGAAGTTAGGGAACCCAACAATGAGCGTGGGACAAGGAAAGATGTCTCAGGCATGCAGCTCTCTGAGTCTTCCCCACTGTGCCTGCAGAAAGAGACGTCCTATTCCTAGCTCTCTCCTGAAAGGATACATTTGCCTGGAGAGCCCAGAACTAATGTCACTTAGAGAGAGGGTAAACAGAGGGCAGCTGAGCAGGCACACCCCTTCATTTTAATATGCTCCACGGTGGCTTCTGGGAGGAAAAAGGCATCATTATTCCAGCAAGATCATCTTCACCTAGGCCACCGTCACTAAGGTTTACAAAGCAGGCTGTGACACTTTCTGGGGCCAGGTGGCCAGGTCGATGTGGAAGAGAACAGATGCTAACCTTAAGCTGTGTGGGTGGCTGCACCAGAGGGGCTGCATAGGACATAGGGCTGTGCCCGTAAGGGCTGTGGTCGCGTTTGGGAGCGTTAGGGACGCGTGGAGGACGCAGGGCGCAGACCTCTGCCCGTTTCCCTCCAGGTTTAGGCCCTGGTGTTCAGCTGTGGAGCCAGCCACTCCAAAATTGAGGAAGTTGAAGGCAGAAAGCAGCCCTCTCACCCCCAGGGCGAAGAATGGGACAGGCTCGCTACATCAAGAGTCTTTCAAATCTTTCACTTTTTAGAGCAGAGTGTTTACATTTAAAAATCATGAACAAGCAGCAATAACAAAGCATACAGTAGCAGGGGACAGAAGACTGCCCTGCGCATATGAATACACCCCAATGATAAAGTCAAAGATTTAACTGACCTGTTTAGCTATTAGTGGCTCACACTTGGCAATGATTATCATCTCCCTGTGAAACAAAACATCCTCTGAATTGGGGTGAAAGATAGATCTAATGTGCCAACGGAAGGCAACATGGAAATTCAGTTTCCTGCTCTTAGAGGAAGGAGGGTCGACAGCGCAATGGGTTAATGCACCTACTGCAGCCTCCTATGTGTAGCCTGCTGGCGACACAGTCAGTTGCTAGTGTGATGCTGATACAGGTTTGCTTGCTATGCAGGGGGCGGTGGTCACTTCACAGCACCTCGAGAAGGTGTCCTGTTTGAGTCCCAGTGCAATTAGTGTATCAATCATGACCCGTAGATTACACCTTTTCCCCTTGTTTTTTTTCCAGTCAGTTGGGGCCAGAAAGATAAGCTTTTGTAAGGGTGTTACCAAAGCCAGAGTGCACAAAACAAAGGCACAACTGTTAGTGGGAATGCATACATTGAAGGGGCATTTGCTGTTGGCTGATCGCGCAGGGCAATGCATACCCATTTTCAATAAAAAACATTTTAAAAAAATCCCATGGAGATACTGGACATTGGATTAGAACTCAGGTCGCCAGCATCCCAAGACCAAGCACTTACCAGTTGAGCCACTGGAGGCTGTGCTTCTAAAAGTGGCTTTTGGGCGTATATATCTTTCTCCAGCATGCCCCTGTGAGCATTCCAGTTTGCATTGTGAAACATGTTCACTGAAGCCAAGGAGGATAGAACATCTGCCCCCCCCTCCGCTCCATGAAATACCAGCTAACTGCAGTGGCCTAGAGGTTAAGTGCTTGCGTTACAGTGCTGGGGGCCTGGGTTTGAGTCCTGCTTTCGACACATAAATGGTGCAATCTCCTTGTACAGTTGCGGTATCCGTGCTTCTTCTAATAGGTTCAGTGGTTATGTAATGAGTTCCCTGGTAAAGGGAGGGTGGAAAAAAGCAGAGAGGTGGGACTGTGGAGGGGAGGAAATACAGGAGGAGGCGGGGCAGGCTAAAGAGGGAGTTAGGGCTGGATGAATGGGTCTCTGTGGAGAGGAGGAGGTGCTGGTTGAGTGGGGATAGGTCGAGAGGGGCAGGGGGATGTAGGATAAAGTGGGGCAGGGAATAAGTCGGCTCTGGGGATGGTGCCATGGGGGAAGAAGGCCCTGAGTTGTTGTGGACGGTGGGTTGTGTAAAAGAGGGTCCTATTGTGGGGAGGAGGGAAAAAGGGTGCCCAGTGGAGGGTGAAATGGACATTTTTGTTTCATCCAGCCCTACCTCCCCCTTTAGCCTGCCCCACCTCCTCTCCTCCACAGTCCTGCCTCTCTGCTTTCTTCCTTCCACCTTCACTTTACCAGGGCACCTATGCCATGCCCCTCTAGACCTACCCCCACTCACCTAGCCCCTCCTCCTCTCCACAGATACCCATTCATCCGGTCCTACCTCCCCCTTTAGGCTGCCCCACCTCTGCCTCCTTTACCCTGCACTTCCTCACTTCCACATTCCTGCCTCTCTGTGACCCTCCCTTTACCAGGGAACTCTTTTGATAACCACTGAACCTTTTAGAAGGAGTGGGGGTAAGGCAACTATACAAGGCGATTACCCAACTATTCCAATTATGTGCTGAAAGCAGGACACGGACCCAGGCCCTCAGTGCTGTAACACAAGCACTTAACCTCTAGGCCACTGCAGTTAGCTGGTATTTGCTGGAGCGGGGGGCCAGATGTTCTATCCTCGTTGGCTTCAGTGAGCATGTTTCACAATGGGAATGGGTATGCCCACAGGGGCATGCAGAAGAAAGATGTATAAGCCCAAAAGCTACTTTTAGCAGCACAGCCACCAGTGGCTCGAGTGGTAAGTGTTTGGTCTTGGAATGCTGGAGACCTGAGTTCTAATCCAATGTCCGGATCTCCTGTTCATATATATATTTTTTTTAATGTTTTTTTATTGAAAATGGGTATGCATTGCCCTGTGCGATCAGCCAACAGCTAATTCCCCTTCATTACATCATTCCTACTAACACTTGTGCCTTTGTTTTCTGCACTCTGGCCTTGGTAACACACCCATACAAAAGCTTGTCTCTCTGGCCTCAACTGACTGGAAAAAACGAGGGGAAAAAGTGTAATCTACTGGTCGTGTTTTGGAAGATAATTGCACTGGGACTCAAACAGGACACCTTCTCGAGGTGCTGTGAGGTGACCACAAGCCCCTGCATAGCAAGCAAACCGGTATCAGCATCTCCCCAGCAACTGAATGTGTCTCCTGCAGGCTACACATAGGAGGCTGCAGTAGGTACATTAACCCATTGGGCTGTCAATGCTCTTTTCTCTGAGATCAGGAAACTGAATTTCTATGTTGCCTTCATTTGGCACATTAGATCTATCTTTCACCCCAATTCAGAGGCTGTTTTGTTTCACGCAGAGATGATAATCATTGGGAGGTGTGAGCCACTAATAGCTAAGCAGATCAGTTAAAGCTTTGACTTTGTCATTGGGATATATTGATATGCGCAGGGCAGTCATCTGTCGACTGCTACTGTATACTTTCTTATTGCTGCTTGTTCATGATTATTAAATAAAAACACTCTGCTCTAAAAAGTGAAATATTTGAAAGACGCTTGCTGTAGCGAGCCTTTCCCACTCTTTGCCCTGGGGGCGCTTTGCAACTCAACAACCCAATCACCCCTTCAGCCCTTCTTACTCGTCTCACAGCACCTCCCAAAAGTGAGGAATGCATCTTTTGTTGGTAGATTTCCTTCCTGAGGCTTGGCTTGGCCTGCATTCCTTTTCAAAGGGCCAAATATGAGAGCAAAAAAGGCATCATAGAGTGGCAAGTAGGTGGAAGGCGAGGGGTCAGGGAGGTTGGCAGTAAAAGACACAGGGCACAGGGCCTGGCAGAGAGTTAGAAGTTAGGGAACCCAACAATGAGCGTGGGACAAGGAAAGATGTCTCAGGCATGCAGCTCTCTGAGTCTTCCCCACTGTGCCTGCAGAAAGAGACGTCCTATTCCTAGCTCTCTCCTGAAAGGATACATTTGCCTGGAGAGCCCAGAACTAATGTCACTTAGAGAGAGGGTAAACAGAGGGCAGCTGAGCAGGCACACCCCTTCATTTTAATATGCTCCACGGTGGCTTCTGGGAGGAAAAAGGCATCATTATTCCAGCAAGATCATCTTCACCTAGGCCACCGTCACTAAGGTTTACAAAGCAGGCTGTGACACTTTCTGGGGCCAGGTGGCCAGGTCGATGTGGAAGAGAACAGATGCTAACCTTAAGCTGTGTGGGTGGCTGCACCAGAGGGGCTGCATAGGACATAGGGCTGTGCCCGTAAGGGCTGTGGTCGCGTTTGGGAGCGTTAGGGACGCGTGGAGGACGCAGGGCGCAGACCTCTGCCCGTTTCCCTCCAGGTTTAGGCCCTGGTGTTCAGCTGTGGAGCCAGCCACTCCAAAATTGAGGAAGTTGAAGGCAGAAAGCAGCCCTCTCACCCCCAGGGCGAAGAATGGGACAGGCTCGCTACATCAAGAGTCTTTCAAATCTTTCACTTTTTAGAGCAGAGTGTTTACATTTAAAAATCATGAACAAGCAGCAATAACAAAGCATACAGTAGCAGGGGACAGAAGACTGCCCTGCGCATATGAATACACCCCAATGATAAAGTCAAAGATTTAACTGACCTGTTTAGCTATTAGTGGCTCACACTTGGCAATGATTATCATCTCCCTGTGAAACAAAACATCCTCTGAATTGGGGTGAAAGATAGATCTAATGTGCCAACGGAAGGCAACATGGAAATTCAGTTTCCTGCTCTTAGAGGAAGGAGGGTCGACAGCGCAATGGGTTAATGCACCTACTGCAGCCTCCTATGTGTAGCCTGCTGGCGACACAGTCAGTTGCTAGTGTGATGCTGATACAGGTTTGCTTGCTATGCAGGGGGCGGTGGTCACTTCACAGCACCTCGAGAAGGTGTCCTGTTTGAGTCCCAGTGCAATTAGTGTATCAATCATGACCCGTAGATTACACCTTTTCCCCTTGTTTTTTTTCCAGTCAGTTGGGGCCAGAAAGATAAGCTTTTGTAAGGGTGTTACCAAAGCCAGAGTGCACAAAACAAAGGCACAACTGTTAGTGGGAATGCATACATTGAAGGGGCATTTGCTGTTGGCTGATCGCGCAGGGCAATGCATACCCATTTTCAATAAAAAACATTTTAAAAAAATCCCATGGAGATACTGGACATTGGATTAGAACTCAGGTCGCCAGCATCCCAAGACCAAGCACTTACCAGTTGAGCCACTGGAGGCTGTGCTTCTAAAAGTGGCTTTTGGGCGTATATATCTTTCTCCAGCATGCCCCTGTGAGCATTCCAGTTTGCATTGTGAAACATGTTCACTGAAGCCAAGGAGGATAGAACATCTGCCCCCCCCTCCGCTCCATGAAATACCAGCTAACTGCAGTGGCCTAGAGGTTAAGTGCTTGCGTTACAGTGCTGGGGGCCTGGGTTTGAGTCCTGCTTTCGACACATAAATGGTGCAATCTCCTTGTACAGTTGCGGTATCCGTGCTTCTTCTAATAGGTTCAGTGGTTATGTAATGAGTTCCCTGGTAAAGGGAGGGTGGAAAAAAGCAGAGAGGTGGGACTGTGGAGGGGAGGAAATACAGGAGGAGGCGGGGCAGGCTAAAGAGGGAGTTAGGGCTGGATGAATGGGTCTCTGTGGAGAGGAGGAGGTGCTGGTTGAGTGGGGATAGGTCGAGAGGGGCAGGGGGATGTAGGATAAAGTGGGGCAGGGAATAAGTCGGCTCTGGGGATGGTGCCATGGGGGAAGAAGGCCCTGAGTTGTTGTGGACGGTGGGTTGTGTAAAAGAGGGTCCTATTGTGGGGAGGAGGGAAAAAGGGTGCCCAGTGGAGGGTGAAATGGACATTTTTGTTTCATCCAGCCCTACCTCCCCCTTTAGCCTGCCCCACCTCCTCTCCTCCACAGTCCTGCCTCTCTGCTTTCTTCCTTCCACCTTCACTTTACCAGGGCACCTATGCCATGCCCCTCTAGACCTACCCCCACTCACCTAGCCCCTCCTCCTCTCCACAGATACCCATTCATCCGGTCCTACCTCCCCCTTTAGGCTGCCCCACCTCTGCCTCCTTTACCCTGCACTTCCTCACTTCCACATTCCTGCCTCTCTGTGACCCTCCCTTTACCAGGGAACTCTTTTGATAACCACTGAACCTTTTAGAAGGAGTGGGGGTAAGGCAACTATACAAGGCGATTACCCAACTATTCCAATTATGTGCTGAAAGCAGGACACGGACCCAGGCCCTCAGTGCTGTAACACAAGCACTTAACCTCTAGGCCACTGCAGTTAGCTGGTATTTGCTGGAGCGGGGGGCCAGATGTTCTATCCTCGTTGGCTTCAGTGAGCATGTTTCACAATGGGAATGGGTATGCCCACAGGGGCATGCAGAAGAAAGATGTATAAGCCCAAAAGCTACTTTTAGCAGCACAGCCACCAGTGGCTCGAGTGGTAAGTGTTTGGTCTTGGAATGCTGGAGACCTGAGTTCTAATCCAATGTCCGGATCTCCTGTTCATATATATATTTTTTTTAATGTTTTTTTATTGAAAATGGGTATGCATTGCCCTGTGCGATCAGCCAACAGCTAATTCCCCTTCATTACATCATTCCTACTAACACTTGTGCCTTTGTTTTCTGCACTCTGGCCTTGGTAACACACCCATACAAAAGCTTGTCTCTCTGGCCTCAACTGACTGGAAAAAACGAGGGGAAAAAGTGTAATCTACTGGTCGTGTTTTGGAAGATAATTGCACTGGGACTCAAACAGGACACCTTCTCGAGGTGCTGTGAGGTGACCACAAGCCCCTGCATAGCAAGCAAACCGGTATCAGCATCTCCCCAGCAACTGAATGTGTCTCCTGCAGGCTACACATAGGAGGCTGCAGTAGGTACATTAACCCATTGGGCTGTCAATGCTCTTTTCTCTGAGATCAGGAAACTGAATTTCTATGTTGCCTTCATTTGGCACATTAGATCTATCTTTCACCCCAATTCAGAGGCTGTTTTGTTTCACGCAGAGATGATAATCATTGGGAGGTGTGAGCCACTAATAGCTAAGCAGATCAGTTAAAGCTTTGACTTTGTCATTGGGATATATTGATATGCGCAGCGCAGTCATCTGTCGACTGCTACTGTATACTTTCTTATTGCTGCTTGTTCATGATTATTAAATGTAAACACTCTGCTCTAAAAAGTGAAATATTTGAAAGACGCTTGCTGTAGCGAGCCTTTCCCACTCATTGCCCTGGGGGCGCTTTGCAACTCAACAACCCAATCACCCCTTCAGCCCTTCTTACTCGTCTCACAGCACCTCCCAAAAGTGAGGAATGCATCTTTTGTTGGTAGATTTCCTTCATGAGGCTTGGCTTGGCCTGCATTCCTTTTCAAAGGGCCATATATGAGAGCAAAAAAGGCATCATAGAGTGGCAAGTAGGTGGAAGGCGAGGGGTCAGGGAGGTTGGCAGTAAAAGACACAGGGCACAGGGCCTGGCAGAGAGTTAGAAGTTAGGGAACCCAACAATGAGCGTGGGACAAGGAAAGATGTCTCAGGCATGCAGCTCTCTGAGTCTTCCCCACTGTGCCTGCAGAAAGAGACGTCCTATTCCTAGCTCTCTCCTGAAAGGATACATTTGCCTGGAGAGCCCAGAACTAATGTCACTTAGAGAGAGGGTAAACAGAGGGCAGCTGAGCAGGCACACCCCTTCATTTTAATATGCTCCACGGTGGCTTCTGGGAGGAAAAAGGCATCATTATTCCAGCAAGATCATCTTCACCTAGGCCACCGTCACTAAGGTTTACAAAGCAGGCTGTGACACTTTCTGGGGCCAGGTGGCCAGGTCGATGTGGAAGAGCACAGATGCTAACCCTAAGCTGTGTGGGTGGCTGCACCAGAGGGGCTGCATAGGACATAGGGCTGTGCCCGTAAGGGCTGTGGTCGCGTTTGGGAGCGTTAGGGACGCGTGGAGGACGCAGGGCGCAGACCTCTGCCCGTTTCCCTCCAGGTTTAGGCCCTGGTGTTCAGCTGTGGAGCCAGCCACTCCAAAATTGAGGAAGTTGAAGGCAGAAAGCAGCCCTCTCACCCCCAGGGCGAAGAATGGGACAGGCTCGCTACATCAAGAGTCTTTCAAATCTTTCACTTTTTAGAGCAGAGTGTTTACATTTAAAAATCATGAACAAGCAGCAATAACAAAGCATACAGTAGCAGGGGACAGAAGACTGCCCTGCGCATATGAATACACCCCAATGATAAAGTCAAAGATTTAACTGACCTGTTTAGCTATTAGTGGCTCACACTTGGCAATGATTATCATCTCCCTGTGAAACAAAACATCCTCTGAATTGGGGTGAAAGATAGATCTAATGTGCCAACGGAAGGCAACATGGAAATTCAGTTTCCTGCTCTTAGAGGAAGGAGGGTCGACAGCGCAATGGGTTAATGCACCTACTGCAGCCTCCTATGTGTAGCCTGCTGGCGACACAGTCAGTTGCTAGTGTGATGCTGATACAGGTTTGCTTGCTATGCAGGGGGCGGTGGTCACTTCACAGCACCTCGAGAAGGTGTCCTGTTTGAGTCCCAGTGCAATTAGTGTATCAATCATGACCCGTAGATTACACCTTTTCCCCTTGTTTTTTTTCCAGTCAGTTGGGGCCAGAAAGATAAGCTTTTGTAAGGGTGTTACCAAAGCCAGAGTGCACAAAACAAAGGCACAACTGTTAGTGGGAATGCATACATTGAAGGGGCATTTGCTGTTGGCTGATCGCGCAGGGCAATGCATACCCATTTTCAATAAAAAAACATTTAAAAAAAATCCCGTGGAGATACTGGACATTGGATTAGAACTCAGGTCGCCAGCATCCCAAGACCAAGCACTTACCAGTTGAGCCACTGGAGGCTGTGCTTCTAAAAGTGGCTTTTGGGCGTATATATCTTTCTCCAGCATGCCCCTGTGAGCATTCCAGTTTGCATTGTGAAACATGTTCACTGAAGCCAAGGAGGATAGAACATCTGGCCCCCCCCCCCGCTCCATGAAATACCAGCTAACTGCAGTGGCCTAGAGGTTAAGTGCTTGCGTTACAGTGCTGGGGGCCTGGGTTTGAGTCCTGCTTTCGACACATAAATGGTGCAATCTCCTTGTACAGTTGCGGTATCCGTGCTTCTTCTAATAGGTTCAGTGGTTATGTAATGAGTTCCCTGGTAAAGGGAGGGTGGAAAAAAGCAGAGAGGTGGGACTGTGGAGGGGAGGAAATACAGGAGGAGGCGGGGCAGGCTAAAGAGGGAGTTAGGGCTGGATGAATGGGTCTCTGTGGAGAGGAGGAGGTGCTGGTTGAGTGGGGATAGGTCGAGAGGGGCAGGGGGATGTAGGATAAAGTGGGGCAGGGAATAAGTCGGCTCTGGGGATGGTGCCATGGGGGAAGAAGGCCCTGAGTTGTTGTGGACGGTGGGTTGTGTAAAAGAGGGTCCTATTGTGGGGAGGAGGGAAAAAGGGTGCCCAGTGGAGGGTGAAATGGACATTTTTGTTTCATCCAGCCCTACCTCCCCCTTTAGCCTGCCCCACCTCCTCTCCTCCACAGTCCTGCCTCTCTGCTTTCTTCCTTCCACCTTCACTTTACCAGGGCACCTATGCCATGCCCCTCTAGACCTACCCCCACTCACCTAGCCCCTCCTCCTCTCCACAGATACCCATTCATCCGGTCCTACCTCCCCCTTTAGGCTGCCCCACCTCTGCCTCCTTTACCCTGCACTTCCTCACTTCCACATTCCTGCCTCTCTGTGACCCTCCCTTTACCAGGGAACTCTTTTGATAACCACTGAACCTTTTAGAAGGAGTGGGGGTAAGGCAACTATACAAGGCGATTACCCAACTATTCCAATTATGTGCTGAAAGCAGGACACGGACCCAGGCCCTCAGTGCTGTAACACAAGCACTTAACCTCTAGGCCACTGCAGTTAGCTGGTATTTGCTGGAGCGGGGGGCCAGATGTTCTATCCTCGTTGGCTTCAGTGAGCATGTTTCACAATGGGAATGGGTATGCCCACAGGGGCATGCAGAAGAAAGATGTATAAGCCCAAAAGCTACTTTTAGCAGCACAGCCACCAGTGGCTCGAGTGGTAAGTGTTTGGTCTTGGAATGCTGGAGACCTGAGTTCTAATCCAATGTCCGGATCTCCTGTTCATATATATATTTTTTTTAATGTTTTTTTATTGAAAATGGGTATGCATTGCCCTGTGCGATCAGCCAACAGCTAATTCCCCTTCATTACATCATTCCTACTAACACTTGTGCCTTTGTTTTCTGCACTCTGGCCTTGGTAACACACCCATACAAAAGCTTGTCTCTCTGGCCTCAACTGACTGGAAAAAACGAGGGGAAAAAGTGTAATCTACTGGTCGTGTTTTGGAAGATAATTGCACTGGGACTCAAACAGGACACCTTCTCGAGGTGCTGTGAGGTGACCACAAGCCCCTGCATAGCAAGCAAACCGGTATCAGCATCTCCCCAGCAACTGAATGTGTCTCCTGCAGGCTACACATAGGAGGCTGCAGTAGGTACATTAACCCATTGGGCTGTCAATGCTCTTTTCTCTGAGATCAGGAAACTGAATTTCTATGTTGCCTTCATTTGGCACATTAGATCTATCTTTCACCCCAATTCAGAGGCTGTTTTGTTTCACGCAGAGATGATAATCATTGGGAGGTGTGAGCCACTAATAGCTAAGCAGATCAGTTAAAGCTTTGACTTTGTCATTGGGATATATTGATATGCGCAGGGCAGTCATCTGTCGACTGCTACTGTATACTTTCTTATTGCTGCTTGTTCATGATTATTAAATAAAAACACTCTGCTCTAAAAAGTGAAATATTTGAAAGACGCTTGCTGTAGCGAGCCTTTCCCACTCTTTGCCCTGGGGGCGCTTTGCAACTCAACAACCCAATCACCCCTTCAGCCCTTCTTACTCGTCTCACAGCACCTCCCAAAAGTGAGGAATGCATCTTTTGTTGGTAGATTTCCTTCATGAGGCTTGGCTTGGCCTGCATTCCTTTTCAAAGGGCCATATATGAGAGCAAAAAAGGCATCATAGAGTGGCAAGTAGGTGGAAGGCGAGGGGTCAGGGAGGTTGGCAGTAAAAGACACAGGGCACAGGGCCTGGCAGAGAGTTAGAAGTTAGGGAACCCAACAATGAGCGTGGGACAAGGAAAGATGTCTCAGGCATGCAGCTCTCTGAGTCTTCCCCACTGTGCCTGCAGAAAGAGACGTCCTATTCCTAGCTCTCTCCTGAAAGGATACATTTGCCTGGAGAGCCCAGAACTAATGTCACTTAGAGAGAGGGTAAACAGAGGGCAGCTGAGCAGGCACACCCCTTCATTTTAATATGCTCCACGGTGGCTTCTGGGAGGAAAAAGGCATCATTATTCCAGCAAGATCATCTTCACCTAGGCCACCGTCACTAAGGTTTACAAAGCAGGCTGTGACACTTTCTGGGGCCAGGTGGCCAGGTCGATGTGGAAGAGCACAGATGCTAACCCTAAGCTGTGTGGGTGGCTGCACCAGAGGGGCTGCATAGGACATAGGGCTGTGCCCGTAAGGGCTGTGGTCGCGTTTGGGAGCGTTAGGGACGCGTGGAGGACGCAGGGCGCAGACCTCTGCCCGTTTCCCTCCAGGTTTAGGCCCTGGTGTTCAGCTGTGGAGCCAGCCACTCCAAAATTGAGGAAGTTGAAGGCAGAAAGCAGCCCTCTCACCCCCAGGGCGAAGAATGGGACAGGCTCGCTACATCAAGAGTCTTTCAAATCTTTTACTTTTTAGAGCAGAGTGTTTACATTTAAAAATCATGAACAAGCAGCAATAACAAAGCATACAGTAGCAGGGGACAGAAGACTGCCCTGCGCATATGAATACACCCCAATGATAAAGTCAAAGATTTAACTGACCTGTTTAGCTATTAGTGGCTCACACTTGGCAATGATTATCATCTCCCTGTGAAACAAAACATCCTCTGAATTGGGGTGAAAGATAGATCTAATGTGCCAACGGAAGGCAACATGGAAATTCAGTTTCCTGCTCTTAGAGGAAGGAGGGTCGACAGCGCAATGGGTTAATGCACCTACTGCAGCCTCCTATGTGTAGCCTGCTGGCGACACAGTCAGTTGCTAGTGTGATGCTGATACAGGTTTGCTTGCTATGCAGGGGGCGGTGGTCACTTCACAGCACCTCGAGAAGGTGTCCTGTTTGAGTCCCAGTGCAATTAGTGTATCAATCATGACCCGTAGATTACACCTTTTCCCCTTGTTTTTTTTCCAGTCAGTTGGGGCCAGAAAGATAAGCTTTTGTAAGGGTGTTACCAAAGCCAGAGTGCACAAAACAAAGGCACAACTGTTAGTGGGAATGCATACATTGAAGGGGCATTTGCTGTTGGCTGATCGCGCAGGGCAATGCATACCCATTTTCAATAAAAAAACATTTAAAAAAAATCCCGTGGAGATACTGGACATTGGATTAGAACTCAGGTCGCCAGCATCCCAAGACCAAGCACTTACCAGTTGAGCCACTGGAGGCTGTGCTTCTAAAAGTGGCTTTTGGGCGTATATATCTTTCTCCAGCATGCCCCTGTGAGCATTCCAGTTTGCATTGTGAAACATGTTCACTGAAGCCAAGGAGGATAGAACATCTGGCCCCCCCCCCCGCTCCATGAAATACCAGCTAACTGCAGTGGCCTAGAGGTTAAGTGCTTGCGTTACAGTGCTGGGGGCCTGGGTTTGAGTCCTGCTTTCGACACATAAATGGTGCAATCTCCTTGTACAGTTGCGGTATCCGTGCTTCTTCTAATAGGTTCAGTGGTTATGTAATGAGTTCCCTGGTAAAGGGAGGGTGGAAAAAAGCAGAGAGGTGGGACTGTGGAGGGGAGGAAATACAGGAGGAGGCGGGGCAGGCTAAAGAGGGAGTTAGGGCTGGATGAATGGGTCTCTGTGGAGAGGAGGAGGTGCTGGTTGAGTGGGGATAGGTCGAGAGGGGCAGGGGGATGTAGGATAAAGTGGGGCAGGGAATAAGTCGGCTCTGGGGATGGTGCCATGGGGGAAGAAGGCCCTGAGTTGTTGTGGACGGTGGGTTGTGTAAAAGAGGGTCCTATTGTGGGGAGGAGGGAAAAAGGGTGCCCAGTGGAGGGTGAAATGGACATTTTTGTTTCATCCAGCCCTACCTCCCCCTTTAGCCTGCCCCACCTCCTCTCCTCCACAGTCCTGCCTCTCTGCTTTCTTCCTTCCACCTTCACTTTACCAGGGCACCTATGCCATGCCCCTCTAGACCTACCCCCACTCACCTAGCCCCTCCTCCTCTCCACAGATACCCATTCATCCGGTCCTACCTCCCCCTTTAGGCTGCCCCACCTCTGCCTCCTTTACCCTGCACTTCCTCACTTCCACATTCCTGCCTCTCTGTGACCCTCCCTTTACCAGGGAACTCTTTTGATAACCACTGAACCTTTTAGAAGGAGTGGGGGTAAGGCAACTATACAAGGCGATTACCCAACTATTCCAATTATGTGCTGAAAGCAGGACACGGACCCAGGCCCTCAGTGCTGTAACACAAGCACTTAACCTCTAGGCCACTGCAGTTAGCTGGTATTTGCTGGAGCGGGGGGCCAGATGTTCTATCCTCGTTGGCTTCAGTGAGCATGTTTCACAATGGGAATGGGTATGCCCACAGGGGCATGCAGAAGAAAGATGTATAAGCCCAAAAGCTACTTTTAGCAGCACAGCCACCAGTGGCTCGAGTGGTAAGTGTTTGGTCTTGGAATGCTGGAGACCTGAGTTCTAATCCAATGTCCGGATCTCCTGTTCATATATATATTTTTTTTAATGTTTTTTTATTGAAAATGGGTATGCATTGCCCTGTGCGATCAGCCAACAGCTAATTCCCCTTCATTACATCATTCCTACTAACACTTGTGCCTTTGTTTTCTGCACTCTGGCCTTGGTAACACACCCATACAAAAGCTTGTCTCTCTGGCCTCAACTGACTGGAAAAAACGAGGGGAAAAAGTGTAATCTACTGGTCGTGTTTTGGAAGATAATTGCACTGGGACTCAAACAGGACACCTTCTCGAGGTGCTGTGAGGTGACCACAAGCCCCTGCATAGCAAGCAAACCGGTATCAGCATCTCCCCAGCAACTGAATGTGTCTCCTGCAGGCTACACATAGGAGGCTGCAGTAGGTACATTAACCCATTGGGCTGTCAATGCTCTTTTCTCTGAGATCAGGAAACTGAATTTCTATGTTGCCTTCATTTGGCACATTAGATCTATCTTTCACCCCAATTCAGAGGCTGTTTTGTTTCACGCAGAGATGATAATCATTGGGAGGTGTGAGCCACTAATAGCTAAGCAGATCAGTTAAAGCTTTGACTTTGTCATTGGGATATATTGATATGCGCAGGGCAGTCATCTGTCGACTGCTACTGTATACTTTCTTATTGCTGCTTGTTCATGATTATTAAATAAAAACACTCTGCTCTAAAAAGTGAAATATTTGAAAGACGCTTGCTGTAGCGAGCCTTTCCCACTCTTTGCCCTGGGGGCGCTTTGCAACTCAACAACCCAATCACCCCTTCAGCCCTTCTTACTCGTCTCACAGCACCTCCCAAAAGTGAGGAATGCATCTTTTGTTGGTAGATTTCCTTCCTGAGGCTTGGCTTGGCCTGCATTCCTTTTCAAAGGGCCAAATATGAGAGCAAAAAAGGCATCATAGAGTGGCAAGTAGGTGGAAGGCGAGGGGTCAGGGAGGTTGGCAGTAAAAGACACAGGGCACAGGGCCTGGCAGAGAGTTAGAAGTTAGGGAACCCAACAATGAGCGTGGGACAAGGAAAGATGTCTCAGGCATGCAGCTCTCTGAGTCTTCCCCACTGTGCCTGCAGAAAGAGACGTCCTATTCCTAGCTCTCTCCTGAAAGGATACATTTGCCTGGAGAGCCCAGAACTAATGTCACTTAGAGAGAGGGTAAACAGAGGGCAGCTGAGCAGGCACACCCCTTCATTTTAATATGCTCCACGGTGGCTTCTGGGAGGAAAAAGGCATCATTATTCCAGCAAGATCATCTTCACCTAGGCCACCGTCACTAAGGTTTACAAAGCAGGCTGTGACACTTTCTGGGGCCAGGTGGCCAGGTCGATGTGGAAGAGAACAGATGCTAACCTTAAGCTGTGTGGGTGGCTGCACCAGAGGGGCTGCATAGGACATAGGGCTGTGCCCGTAAGGGCTGTGGTCGCGTTTGGGAGCGTTAGGGACGCGTGGAGGACGCAGGGCGCAGACCTCTGCCCGTTTCCCTCCAGGTTTAGGCCCTGGTGTTCAGCTGTGGAGCCAGCCACTCCAAAATTGAGGAAGTTGAAGGCAGAAAGCAGCCCTCTCACCCCCAGGGCGAAGAATGGGACAGGCTCGCTACATCAAGAGTCTTTCAAATCTTTCACTTTTTAGAGCAGAGTGTTTACATTTAAAAATCATGAACAAGCAGCAATAACAAAGCATACAGTAGCAGGGGACAGAAGACTGCCCTGCGCATATGAATACACCCCAATGATAAAGTCAAAGATTTAACTGACCTGTTTAGCTATTAGTGGCTCACACTTGGCAATGATTATCATCTCCCTGTGAAACAAAACATCCTCTGAATTGGGGTGAAAGATAGATCTAATGTGCCAACGGAAGGCAACATGGAAATTCAGTTTCCTGCTCTTAGAGGAAGGAGGGTCGACAGCGCAATGGGTTAATGCACCTACTGCAGCCTCCTATGTGTAGCCTGCTGGCGACACAGTCAGTTGCTAGTGTGATGCTGATACAGGTTTGCTTGCTATGCAGGGGGCGGTGGTCACTTCACAGCACCTCGAGAAGGTGTCCTGTTTGAGTCCCAGTGCAATTAGTGTATCAATCATGACCCGTAGATTACACCTTTTCCCCTTGTTTTTTTTCCAGTCAGTTGGGGCCAGAAAGATAAGCTTTTGTAAGGGTGTTACCAAAGCCAGAGTGCACAAAACAAAGGCACAACTGTTAGTGGGAATGCATACATTGAAGGGGCATTTGCTGTTGGCTGATCGCGCAGGGCAATGCATACCCATTTTCAATAAAAAACATTTTAAAAAAATCCCATGGAGATACTGGACATTGGATTAGAACTCAGGTCGCCAGCATCCCAAGACCAAGCACTTACCAGTTGAGCCACTGGAGGCTGTGCTTCTAAAAGTGGCTTTTGGGCGTATATATCTTTCTCCAGCATGCCCCTGTGAGCATTCCAGTTTGCATTGTGAAACATGTTCACTGAAGCCAAGGAGGATAGAACATCTGCCCCCCCCTCCGCTCCATGAAATACCAGCTAACTGCAGTGGCCTAGAGGTTAAGTGCTTGCGTTACAGTGCTGGGGGCCTGGGTTTGAGTCCTGCTTTCGACACATAAATGGTGCAATCTCCTTGTACAGTTGCGGTATCCGTGCTTCTTCTAATAGGTTCAGTGGTTATGTAATGAGTTCCCTGGTAAAGGGAGGGTGGAAAAAAGCAGAGAGGTGGGACTGTGGAGGGGAGGAAATACAGGAGGAGGCGGGGCAGGCTAAAGAGGGAGTTAGGGCTGGATGAATGGGTCTCTGTGGAGAGGAGGAGGTGCTGGTTGAGTGGGGATAGGTCGAGAGGGGCAGGGGGATGTAGGATAAAGTGGGGCAGGGAATAAGTCGGCTCTGGGGATGGTGCCATGGGGGAAGAAGGCCCTGAGTTGTTGTGGACGGTGGGTTGTGTAAAAGAGGGTCCTATTGTGGGGAGGAGGGAAAAAGGGTGCCCAGTGGAGGGTGAAATGGACATTTTTGTTTCATCCAGCCCTACCTCCCCCTTTAGCCTGCCCCACCTCCTCTCCTCCACAGTCCTGCCTCTCTGCTTTCTTCCTTCCACCTTCACTTTACCAGGGCACCTATGCCATGCCCCTCTAGACCTACCCCCACTCACCTAGCCCCTCCTCCTCTCCACAGATACCCATTCATCCGGTCCTACCTCCCCCTTTAGGCTGCCCCACCTCTGCCTCCTTTACCCTGCACTTCCTCACTTCCACATTCCTGCCTCTCTGTGACCCTCCCTTTACCAGGGAACTCTTTTGATAACCACTGAACCTTTTAGAAGGAGTGGGGGTAAGGCAACTATACAAGGCGATTACCCAACTATTCCAATTATGTGCTGAAAGCAGGACACGGACCCAGGCCCTCAGTGCTGTAACACAAGCACTTAACCTCTAGGCCACTGCAGTTAGCTGGTATTTGCTGGAGCGGGGGGCCAGATGTTCTATCCTCGTTGGCTTCAGTGAGCATGTTTCACAATGGGAATGGGTATGCCCACAGGGGCATGCAGAAGAAAGATGTATAAGCCCAAAAGCTACTTTTAGCAGCACAGCCACCAGTGGCTCGAGTGGTAAGTGTTTGGTCTTGGAATGCTGGAGACCTGAGTTCTAATCCAATGTCCGGATCTCCTGTTCATATATATATTTTTTTTAATGTTTTTTTATTGAAAATGGGTATGCATTGCCCTGTGCGATCAGCCAACAGCTAATTCCCCTTCATTACATCATTCCTACTAACACTTGTGCCTTTGTTTTCTGCACTCTGGCCTTGGTAACACACCCATACAAAAGCTTGTCTCTCTGGCCTCAACTGACTGGAAAAAACGAGGGGAAAAAGTGTAATCTACTGGTCGTGTTTTGGAAGATAATTGCACTGGGACTCAAACAGGACACCTTCTCGAGGTGCTGTGAGGTGACCACAAGCCCCTGCATAGCAAGCAAACCGGTATCAGCATCTCCCCAGCAACTGAATGTGTCTCCTGCAGGCTACACATAGGAGGCTGCAGTAGGTACATTAACCCATTGGGCTGTCAATGCTCTTTTCTCTGAGATCAGGAAACTGAATTTCTATGTTGCCTTCATTTGGCACATTAGATCTATCTTTCACCCCAATTCAGAGGCTGTTTTGTTTCACGCAGAGATGATAATCATTGGGAGGTGTGAGCCACTAATAGCTAAGCAGATCAGTTAAAGCTTTGACTTTGTCATTGGGATATATTGATATGCGCAGCGCAGTCATCTGTCGACTGCTACTGTATACTTTCTTATTGCTGCTTGTTCATGATTATTAAATGTAAACACTCTGCTCTAAAAAGTGAAATATTTGAAAGACGCTTGCTGTAGCGAGCCTTTCCCACTCATTGCCCTGGGGGCGCTTTGCAACTCAACAACCCAATCACCCCTTCAGCCCTTCTTACTCGTCTCACAGCACCTCCCAAAAGTGAGGAATGCATCTTTTGTTGGTAGATTTCCTTCATGAGGCTTGGCTTGGCCTGCATTCCTTTTCAAAGGGCCATATATGAGAGCAAAAAAGGCATCATAGAGTGGCAAGTAGGTGGAAGGCGAGGGGTCAGGGAGGTTGGCAGTAAAAGACACAGGGCACAGGGCCTGGCAGAGAGTTAGAAGTTAGGGAACCCAACAATGAGCGTGGGACAAGGAAAGATGTCTCAGGCATGCAGCTCTCTGAGTCTTCCCCACTGTGCCTGCAGAAAGAGACGTCCTATTCCTAGCTCTCTCCTGAAAGGATACATTTGCATGGAGAGCCCAGAACTAATGTCACTTAGAGAGAGGGTAAACAGAGGGCAGCTGAGCAGGCACACCCCTTCATTTTAATATGCTCCACGGTGGCTTCTGGGAGGAAAAAGGCATCATTATTCCAGCAAGATCATCTTCACCTAGGCCACCGTCACTAAGGTTTACAAAGCAGGCTGTGACACTTTCTGGGGCCAGGTGGCCAGGTCGATGTGGAAGAGCACAGATGCTAACCCTAAGCTGTGTGGGTGGCTGCACCAGAGGGGCTGCATAGGACATAGGGCTGTGCCCGTAAGGGCTGTGGTCGCGTTTGGGAGCGTTAGGGACGCGTGGAGGACGCAGGGCGCAGACCTCTGCCCGTTTCCCTCCAGGTTTAGGCCCTGGTGTTCAGCTGTGGAGCCAGCCACTCCAAAATTGAGGAAGTTGAAGGCAGAAAGCAGCCCTCTCACCCCCAGGGCGAAGAATGGGACAGGCTCGCTACATCAAGAGTCTTTCAAATCTTTCACTTTTTAGAGCAGAGTGTTTACATTTAAAAATCATGAACAAGCAGCAATAACAAAGCATACAGTAGCAGGGGACAGAAGACTGCCCTGCGCATATGAATACACCCCAATGATAAAGTCAAAGATTTAACTGACCTGTTTAGCTATTAGTGGCTCACACTTGGCAATGATTATCATCTCCCTGTGAAACAAAACATCCTCTGAATTGGGGTGAAAGATAGATCTAATGTGCCAACGGAAGGCAACATGGAAATTCAGTTTCCTGCTCTTAGAGGAAGGAGGGTCGACAGCGCAATGGGTTAATGCACCTACTGCAGCCTCCTATGTGTAGCCTGCTGGCGACACAGTCAGTTGCTAGTGTGATGCTGATACAGGTTTGCTTGCTATGCAGGGGGCGGTGGTCACTTCACAGCACCTCGAGAAGGTGTCCTGTTTGAGTCCCAGTGCAATTAGTGTATCAATCATGACCCGTAGATTACACCTTTTCCCCTTGTTTTTTTTCCAGTCAGTTGGGGCCAGAAAGATAAGCTTTTGTAAGGGTGTTACCAAAGCCAGAGTGCACAAAACAAAGGCACAACTGTTAGTGGGAATGCATACATTGAAGGGGCATTTGCTGTTGGCTGATCGCGCAGGGCAATGCATACCCATTTTCAATAAAAAAACATTTAAAAAAAATCCCGTGGAGATACTGGACATTGGATTAGAACTCAGGTCGCCAGCATCCCAAGACCAAGCACTTACCAGTTGAGCCACTGGAGGCTGTGCTTCTAAAAGTGGCTTTTGGGCGTATATATCTTTCTCCAGCATGCCCCTGTGAGCATTCCAGTTTGCATTGTGAAACATGTTCACTGAAGCCAAGGAGGATAGAACATCTGGCCCCCCCCCCCCGCTCCATGAAATACCAGCTAACTGCAGTGGCCTAGAGGTTAAGTGCTTGCGTTACAGTGCTGGGGGCCTGGGTTTGAGTCCTGCTTTCGACACATAAATGGTGCAATCTCCTTGTACAGTTGCGGTATCCGTGCTTCTTCTAATAGGTTCAGTGGTTATGTAATGAGTTCCCTGGTAAAGGGAGGGTGGAAAAAAGCAGAGAGGTGGGACTGTGGAGGGGAGGAAATACAGGAGGAGGCGGGGCAGGCTAAAGAGGGAGTTAGGGCTGGATGAATGGGTCTCTGTGGAGAGGAGGAGGTGCTGGTTGAGTGGGGATAGGTCGAGAGGGGCAGGGGGATGTAGGATAAAGTGGGGCAGGGAATAAGTCGGCTCTGGGGATGGTGCCATGGGGGAAGAAGGCCCTGAGTTGTTGTGGACGGTGGGTTGTGTAAAAGAGGGTCCTATTGTGGGGAGGAGGGAAAAAGGGTGCCCAGTGGAGGGTGAAATGGACATTTTTGTTTCATCCAGCCCTACCTCCCCCTTTAGCCTGCCCCACCTCCTCTCCTCCACAGTCCTGCCTCTCTGCTTTCTTCCTTCCACCTTCACTTTACCAGGGCACCTATGCCATGCCCCTCTAGACCTACCCCCACTCACCTAGCCCCTCCTCCTCTCCACAGATACCCATTCATCCGGTCCTACCTCCCCCTTTAGGCTGCCCCACCTCTGCCTCCTTTACCCTGCACTTCCTCACTTCCACATTCCTGCCTCTCTGTGACCCTCCCTTTACCAGGGAACTCTTTTGATAACCACTGAACCTTTTAGAAGGAGTGGGGGTAAGGCAACTATACAAGGCGATTACCCAACTATTCCAATTATGTGCTGAAAGCAGGACACGGACCCAGGCCCTCAGTGCTGTAACACAAGCACTTAACCTCTAGGCCACTGCAGTTAGCTGGTATTTGCTGGAGCGGGGGGCCAGATGTTCTATCCTCGTTGGCTTCAGTGAGCATGTTTCACAATGGGAATGGGTATGCCCACAGGGGCATGCAGAAGAAAGATGTATAAGCCCAAAAGCTACTTTTAGCAGCACAGCCACCAGTGGCTCGAGTGGTAAGTGTTTGGTCTTGGAATGCTGGAGACCTGAGTTCTAATCCAATGTCCGGATCTCCTGTTCATATATATATTTTTTTTAATGTTTTTTTATTGAAAATGGGTATGCATTGCCCTGTGCGATCAGCCAACAGCTAATTCCCCTTCATTACATCATTCCTACTAACACTTGTGCCTTTGTTTTCTGCACTCTGGCCTTGGTAACACACCCATACAAAAGCTTGTCTCTCTGGCCTCAACTGACTGGAAAAAACGAGGGGAAAAAGTGTAATCTACTGGTCGTGTTTTGGAAGATAATTGCACTGGGACTCAAACAGGACACCTTCTCGAGGTGCTGTGAGGTGACCACAAGCCCCTGCATAGCAAGCAAACCGGTATCAGCATCTCCCCAGCAACTGAATGTGTCTCCTGCAGGCTACACATAGGAGGCTGCAGTAGGTACATTAACCCATTGGGCTGTCAATGCTCTTTTCTCTGAGATCAGGAAACTGAATTTCTATGTTGCCTTCATTTGGCACATTAGATCTATCTTTCACCCCAATTCAGAGGCTGTTTTGTTTCACGCAGAGATGATAATCATTGGGAGGTGTGAGCCACTAATAGCTAAGCAGATCAGTTAAAGCTTTGACTTTGTCATTGGGATATATTGATATGCGCAGGGCAGTCATCTGTCGACTGCTACTGTATACTTTCTTATTGCTGCTTGTTCATGATTATTAAATAAAAACACTCTGCTCTAAAAAGTGAAATATTTGAAAGACGCTTGCTGTAGCGAGCCTTTCCCACTCTTTGCCCTGGGGGCGCTTTGCAACTCAACAACCCAATCACCCCTTCAGCCCTTCTTACTCGTCTCACAGCACCTCCCAAAAGTGAGGAATGCATCTTTTGTTGGTAGATTTCCTTCCTGAGGCTTGGCTTGGCCTGCATTCCTTTTCAAAGGGCCAAATATGAGAGCAAAAAAGGCATCATAGAGTGGCAAGTAGGTGGAAGGCGAGGGGTCAGGGAGGTTGGCAGTAAAAGACACAGGGCACAGGGCCTGGCAGAGAGTTAGAAGTTAGGGAACCCAACAATGAGCGTGGGACAAGGAAAGATGTCTCAGGCATGCAGCTCTCTGAGTCTTCCCCACTGTGCCTGCAGAAAGAGACGTCCTATTCCTAGCTCTCTCCTGAAAGGATACATTTGCCTGGAGAGCCCAGAACTAATGTCACTTAGAGAGAGGGTAAACAGAGGGCAGCTGAGCAGGCACACCCCTTCATTTTAATATGCTCCACGGTGGCTTCTGGGAGGAAAAAGGCATCATTATTCCAGCAAGATCATCTTCACCTAGGCCACCGTCACTAAGGTTTACAAAGCAGGCTGTGACACTTTCTGGGGCCAGGTGGCCAGGTCGATGTGGAAGAGAACAGATGCTAACCTTAAGCTGTGTGGGTGGCTGCACCAGAGGGGCTGCATAGGACATAGGGCTGTGCCCGTAAGGGCTGTGGTCGCGTTTGGGAGCGTTAGGGACGCGTGGAGGACGCAGGGCGCAGACCTCTGCCCGTTTCCCTCCAGGTTTAGGCCCTGGTGTTCAGCTGTGGAGCCAGCCACTCCAAAATTGAGGAAGTTGAAGGCAGAAAGCAGCCCTCTCACCCCCAGGGCGAAGAATGGGACAGGCTCGCTACATCAAGAGTCTTTCAAATCTTTCACTTTTTAGAGCAGAGTGTTTACATTTAAAAATCATGAACAAGCAGCAATAACAAAGCATACAGTAGCAGGGGACAGAAGACTGCCCTGCGCATATGAATACACCCCAATGATAAAGTCAAAGATTTAACTGACCTGTTTAGCTATTAGTGGCTCACACTTGGCAATGATTATCATCTCCCTGTGAAACAAAACATCCTCTGAATTGGGGTGAAAGATAGATCTAATGTGCCAACGGAAGGCAACATGGAAATTCAGTTTCCTGCTCTTAGAGGAAGGAGGGTCGACAGCGCAATGGGTTAATGCACCTACTGCAGCCTCCTATGTGTAGCCTGCTGGCGACACAGTCAGTTGCTAGTGTGATGCTGATACAGGTTTGCTTGCTATGCAGGGGGCGGTGGTCACTTCACAGCACCTCGAGAAGGTGTCCTGTTTGAGTCCCAGTGCAATTAGTGTATCAATCATGACCCGTAGATTACACCTTTTCCCCTTGTTTTTTTTCCAGTCAGTTGGGGCCAGAAAGATAAGCTTTTGTAAGGGTGTTACCAAAGCCAGAGTGCACAAAACAAAGGCACAACTGTTAGTGGGAATGCATACATTGAAGGGGCATTTGCTGTTGGCTGATCGCGCAGGGCAATGCATACCCATTTTCAATAAAAAACATTTTAAAAAAATCCCATGGAGATACTGGACATTGGATTAGAACTCAGGTCGCCAGCATCCCAAGACCAAGCACTTACCAGTTGAGCCACTGGAGGCTGTGCTTCTAAAAGAGGCTTTTGGGCGTATATATCTTTCTCCAGCATGCCCCTGTGAGCATTCCAGTTTGCATTGTGAAACATGTTCACTGAAGCCAAGGAGGATAGAACATCTGGCCCCCCCCCCCGCTCCATGAAATACCAGCTAACTGCAGTGGCCTAGAGGTTAAGTGCTTGCGTTACAGTGCTGGGGGCCTGGGTTTGAGTCCTGCTTTCGACACATAAATGGTGCAATCTCCTTGTACAGTTGCGGTATCCGTGCTTCTTCTAATAGGTTCAGTGGTTATGTAATGAGTTCCCTGGTAAAGGGAGGGTGGAAAAAAGCAGAGAGGTGGGACTGTGGAGGGGAGGAAATACAGGAGGAGGCGGGGCAGGCTAAAGAGGGAGTTAGGGCTGGATGAATGGGTCTCTGTGGAGAGGAGGAGGTGCTGGTTGAGTGGGGATAGGTCGAGAGGGGCAGGGGGATGTAGGATAAAGTGGGGCAGGGAATAAGTCGGCTCTGGGGATGGTGCCATGGGGGAAGAAGGCCCTGAGTTGTTGTGGACGGTGGGTTGTGTAAAAGAGGGTCCTATTGTGGGGAGGAGGGAAAAAGGGTGCCCAGTGGAGGGTGAAATGGACATTTTTGTTTCATCCAGCCCTACCTCCCCCTTTAGCCTGCCCCACCTCCTCTCCTCCACAGTCCTGCCTCTCTGCTTTCTTCCTTCCACCTTCACTTTACCAGGGCACCTATGCCATGCCCCTCTAGACCTACCCCCACTCACCTAGCCCCTCCTCCTCTCCACAGATACCCATTCATCCGGTCCTACCTCCCCCTTTAGGCTGCCCCACCTCTGCCTCCTTTACCCTGCACTTCCTCACTTCCACATTCCTGCCTCTCTGTGACCCTCCCTTTACCAGGGAACTCTTTTGATAACCACTGAACCTTTTAGAAGGAGTGGGGGTAAGGCAACTATACAAGGCGATTACCCAACTATTCCAATTATGTGCTGAAAGCAGGACACGGACCCAGGCCCTCAGTGCTGTAACACAAGCACTTAACCTCTAGGCCACTGCAGTTAGCTGGTATTTGCTGGAGCGGGGGGCCAGATGTTCTATCCTCGTTGGCTTCAGTGAGCATGTTTCACAATGGGAATGGGTATGCCCACAGGGGCATGCAGAAGAAAGATGTATAAGCCCAAAAGCTACTTTTAGCAGCACAGCCACCAGTGGCTCGAGTGGTAAGTGTTTGGTCTTGGAATGCTGGAGACCTGAGTTCTAATCCAATGTCCGGATCTCCTGTTCATATATATATTTTTTTTAATGTTTTTTTATTGAAAATGGGTATGCATTGCCCTGTGCGATCAGCCAACAGCTAATTCCCCTTCATTACATCATTCCTACTAACACTTGTGCCTTTGTTTTCTGCACTCTGGCCTTGGTAACACACCCATACAAAAGCTTGTCTCTCTGGCCTCAACTGACTGGAAAAAACGAGGGGAAAAAGTGTAATCTACTGGTCGTGTTTTGGAAGATAATTGCACTGGGACTCAAACAGGACACCTTCTCGAGGTGCTGTGAGGTGACCACAAGCCCCTGCATAGCAAGCAAACCGGTATCAGCATCTCCCCAGCAACTGAATGTGTCTCCTGCAGGCTACACATAGGAGGCTGCAGTAGGTACATTAACCCATTGGGCTGTCAATGCTCTTTTCTCTGAGATCAGGAAACTGAATTTCTATGTTGCCTTCATTTGGCACATTAGATCTATCTTTCACCCCAATTCAGAGGCTGTTTTGTTTCACGCAGAGATGATAATCATTGGGAGGTGTGAGCCACTAATAGCTAAGCAGATCAGTTAAAGCTTTGACTTTGTCATTGGGATATATTGATATGCGCAGCGCAGTCATCTGTCGACTGCTACTGTATACTTTCTTATTGCTGCTTGTTCATGATTATTAAATGTAAACACTCTGCTCTAAAAAGTGAAATATTTGAAAGACGCTTGCTGTAGCGAGCCTTTCCCACTCATTGCCCTGGGGGCGCTTTGCAACTCAACAACCCAATCACCCCTTCAGCCCTTCTTACTCGTCTCACAGCACCTCCCAAAAGTGAGGAATGCATCTTTTGTTGGTAGATTTCCTTCATGAGGCTTGGCTTGGCCTGCATTCCTTTTCAAAGGGCCATATATGAGAGCAAAAAAGGCATCATAGAGTGGCAAGTAGGTGGAAGGCGAGGGGTCAGGGAGGTTGGCAGTAAAAGACACAGGGCACAGGGCCTGGCAGAGAGTTAGAAGTTAGGGAACCCAACAATGAGCGTGGGACAAGGAAAGATGTCTCAGGCATGCAGCTCTCTGAGTCTTCCCCACTGTGCCTGCAGAAAGAGACGTCCTATTCCTAGCTCTCTCCTGAAAGGATACATTTGCCTGGAGAGCCCAGAACTAATGTCACTTAGAGAGAGGGTAAACAGAGGGCAGCTGAGCAGGCACACCCCTTCATTTTAATATGCTCCACGGTGGCTTCTGGGAGGAAAAAGGCATCATTATTCCAGCAAGATCATCTTCACCTAGGCCACCGTCACTAAGGTTTACAAAGCAGGCTGTGACACTTTCTGGGGCCAGGTGGCCAGGTCGATGTGGAAGAGCACAGATGCTAACCCTAAGCTGTGTGGGTGGCTGCACCAGAGGGGCTGCATAGGACATAGGGCTGTGCCCGTAAGGGCTGTGGTCGCGTTTGGGAGCGTTAGGGACGCGTGGAGGACGCAGGGCGCAGACCTCTGCCCGTTTCCCTCCAGGTTTAGGCCCTGGTGTTCAGCTGTGGAGCCAGCCACTCCAAAATTGAGGAAGTTGAAGGCAGAAAGCAGCCCTCTCACCCCCAGGGCGAAGAATGGGACAGGCTCGCTACATCAAGAGTCTTTCAAATCTTTCACTTTTTAGAGCAGAGTATTTACATTTAAAAATCATGAACAAGCAGCAATAACAAAGCATACAGTAGCAGGGGACAGAAGACTGCCCTGCGCATATGAATACACCCCAATGATAAAGTCAAAGATTTAACTGACCTGTTTAGCTATTAGTGGCTCACACTTGGCAATGATTATCATCTCCCTGTGAAACAAAACATCCTCTGAATTGGGGTGAAAGATAGATCTAATGTGCCAACGGAAGGCAACATGGAAATTCAGTTTCCTGCTCTTAGAGGAAGGAGGGTCGACAGCGCAATGGGTTAATGCACCTACTGCAGCCTCCTATGTGTAGCCTGCTGGCGACACAGTCAGTTGCTAGTGTGATGCTGATACAGGTTTGCTTGCTATGCAGGGGGCGGTGGTCACTTCACAGCACCTCGAGAAGGTGTCCTGTTTGAGTCCCAGTGCAATTAGTGTATCAATCATGACCCGTAGATTACACCTTTTCCCCTTGTTTTTTTTCCAGTCAGTTGGGGCCAGAAAGATAAGCTTTTGTAAGGGTGTTACCAAAGCCAGAGTGCACAAAACAAAGGCACAACTGTTAGTGGGAATGCATACATTGAAGGGGCATTTGCTGTTGGCTGATCGCGCAGGGCAATGCATACCCATTTTCAATAAAAAAACATTTAAAAAAAATCCCGTGGAGATACTGGACATTGGATTAGAACTCAGGTCGCCAGCATCCCAAGACCAAGCACTTACCAGTTGAGCCACTGGAGGCTGTGCTTCTAAAAGTGGCTTTTGGGCGTATATATCTTTCTCCAGCATGCCCCTGTGAGCATTCCAGTTTGCATTGTGAAACATGTTCACTGAAGCCAAGGAGGATAGAACATCTGCCCCCCCCCCCGCTCCATGAAATACCAGCTAACTGCAGTGGCCTAGAGGTTAAGTGCTTGCGTTACAGTGCTGGGGGCCTGGGTTTGAGTCCTGCTTTCGACACATAAATGGTGCAATCTCCTTGTACAGTTGCGGTATCCGTGCTTCTTCTAATAGGTTCAGTGGTTATGTAATGAGTTCCCTGGTAAAGGGAGGGTGGAAAAAAGCAGAGAGGTGGGACTGTGGAGGGGAGGAAATACAGGAGGAGGCGGGGCAGGCTAAAGAGGGAGTTAGGGCTGGATGAATGGGTCTCTGTGGAGAGGAGGAGGTGCTGGTTGAGTGGGGATAGGTCGAGAGGGGCAGGGGGATGTAGGATAAAGTGGGGCAGGGAATAAGTCGGCTCTGGGGATGGTGCCATGGGGGAAGAAGGCCCTGAGTTGTTGTGGACGGTGGGTTGTGTAAAAGAGGGTCCTATTGTGGGGACGAGGGAAAAAGGGTGCCCAGTGGAGGGTGAAATGGACATTTTTGTTTCATCCAGCCCTACCTCCCCCTTTAGCCTGCCCCACCTCCTCTCCTCCACAGTCCTGCCTCTCTGCTTTCTTCCTTCCACCTTCACTTTACCAGGGCACCTATGCCATGCCCCTCTAGACCTACCCCCACTCACCTAGCCCCTCCTCCTCTCCACAGATACCCATTCATCCGGTCCTACCTCCCCCTTTAGGCTGCCCCACCTCTGCCTCCTTTACCCTGCACTTCCTCACTTCCACATTCCTGCCTCTCTGTGACCCTCCCTTTACCAGGGAACTCTTTTGATAACCACTGAACCTTTTAGAAGGAGTGGGGGTAAGGCAACTATACAAGGCGATTACCCAACTATTCCAATTATGTGCTGAAAGCAGGACACGGACCCAGGCCCTCAGTGCTGTAACACAAGCACTTAACCTCTAGGCCACTGCAGTTAGCTGGTATTTGCTGGAGCGGGGGGCCAGATGTTCTATCCTCGTTGGCTTCAGTGAGCATGTTTCACAATGGGAATGGGTATGCCCACAGGGGCATGCAGAAGAAAGATGTATAAGCCCAAAAGCTACTTTTAGCAGCACAGCCACCAGTGGCTCGAGTGGTAAGTGTTTGGTCTTGGAATGCTGGAGACCTGAGTTCTAATCCAATGTCCGGATCTCCTGTTCATATATATATTTTTTTTAATGTTTTTTTATTGAAAATGGGTATGCATTGCCCTGTGCGATCAGCCAACAGCTAATTCCCCTTCATTACATCATTCCTACTAACACTTGTGCCTTTGTTTTCTGCACTCTGGCCTTGGTAACACACCCATACAAAAGCTTGTCTCTCTGGCCTCAACTGACTGGAAAAAACGAGGGGAAAAAGTGTAATCTACTGGTCGTGTTTTGGAAGATAATTGCACTGGGACTCAAACAGGACACCTTCTCGAGGTGCTGTGAGGTGACCACAAGCCCCTGCATAGCAAGCAAACCGGTATCAGCATCTCCCCAGCAACTGAATGTGTCTCCTGCAGGCTACACATAGGAGGCTGCAGTAGGTACATTAACCCATTGGGCTGTCAATGCTCTTTTCTCTGAGATCAGGAAACTGAATTTCTATGTTGCCTTCATTTGGCACATTAGATCTATCTTTCACCCCAATTCAGAGGCTGTTTTGTTTCACGCAGAGATGATAATCATTGGGAGGTGTGAGCCACTAATAGCTAAGCAGATCAGTTAAAGCTTTGACTTTGTCATTGGGATATATTGATATGCGCAGGGCAGTCATCTGTCGACTGCTACTGTATACTTTCTTATTGCTGCTTGTTCATGATTATTAAATAAAAACACTCTGCTCTAAAAAGTGAAATATTTGAAAGACGCTTGCTGTAGCGAGCCTTTCCCACTCTTTGCCCTGGGGGCGCTTTGCAACTCAACAACCCAATCACCCCTTCAGCCCTTCTTACTCGTCTCACAGCACCTCCCAAAAGTGAGGAATGCATCTTTTGTTGGTAGATTTCCTTCCTGAGGCTTGGCTTGGCCTGCATTCCTTTTCAAAGGGCCAAATATGAGAGCAAAAAAGGCATCATAGAGTGGCAAGTAGGTGGAAGGCGAGGGGTCAGGGAGGTTGGCAGTAAAAGACACAGGGCACAGGGCCTGGCAGAGAGTTAGAAGTTAGGGAACCCAACAATGAGCGTGGGACAAGGAAAGATGTCTCAGGCATGCAGCTCTCTGAGTCTTCCCCACTGTGCCTGCAGAAAGAGACGTCCTATTCCTAGCTCTCTCCTGAAAGGATACATTTGCCTGGAGAGCCCAGAACTAATGTCACTTAGAGAGAGGGTAAACAGAGGGCAGCTGAGCAGGCACACCCCTTCATTTTAATATGCTCCACGGTGGCTTCTGGGAGGAAAAAGGCATCATTATTCCAGCAAGATCATCTTCACCTAGGCCACCGTCACTAAGGTTTACAAAGCAGGCTGTGACACTTTCTGGGGCCAGGTGGCCAGGTCGATGTGGAAGAGAACAGATGCTAACCTTAAGCTGTGTGGGTGGCTGCACCAGAGGGGCTGCATAGGACATAGGGCTGTGCCCGTAAGGGCTGTGGTCGCGTTTGGGAGCGTTAGGGACGCGTGGAGGACGCAGGGCGCAGACCTCTGCCCGTTTCCCTCCAGGTTTAGGCCCTGGTGTTCAGCTGTGGAGCCAGCCACTCCAAAATTGAGGAAGTTGAAGGCAGAAAGCAGCCCTCTCACCCCCAGGGCGAAGAATGGGACAGGCTCGCTACATCAAGAGTCTTTCAAATCTTTCACTTTTTAGAGCAGAGTGTTTACATTTAAAAATCATGAACAAGCAGCAATAACAAAGCATACAGTAGCAGGGGACAGAAGACTGCCCTGCGCATATGAATACACCCCAATGATAAAGTCAAAGATTTAACTGACCTGTTTAGCTATTAGTGGCTCACACTTGGCAATGATTATCATCTCCCTGTGAAACAAAACATCCTCTGAATTGGGGTGAAAGATAGATCTAATGTGCCAACGGAAGGCAACATGGAAATTCAGTTTCCTGCTCTTAGAGGAAGGAGGGTCGACAGCGCAATGGGTTAATGCACCTACTGCAGCCTCCTATGTGTAGCCTGCTGGCGACACAGTCAGTTGCTAGTGTGATGCTGATACAGGTTTGCTTGCTATGCAGGGGGCGGTGGTCACTTCACAGCACCTCGAGAAGGTGTCCTGTTTGAGTCCCAGTGCAATTAGTGTATCAATCATGACCCGTAGATTACACCTTTTCCCCTTGTTTTTTTTCCAGTCAGTTGGGGCCAGAAAGATAAGCTTTTGTAAGGGTGTTACCAAAGCCAGAGTGCACAAAACAAAGGCACAACTGTTAGTGGGAATGCATACATTGAAGGGGCATTTGCTGTTGGCTGATCGCGCAGGGCAATGCATACCCATTTTCAATAAAAAACATTTTAAAAAAATCCCATGGAGATACTGGACATTGGATTAGAACTCAGGTCGCCAGCATCCCAAGACCAAGCACTTACCAGTTGAGCCACTGGAGGCTGTGCTTCTAAAAGTGGCTTTTGGGCGTATATATCTTTCTCCAGCATGCCCCTGTGAGCATTCCAGTTTGCATTGTGAAACATGTTCACTGAAGCCAAGGAGGATAGAACATCTGGCCCCCCCCCCGCTCCATGAAATACCAGCTAACTGCAGTGGCCTAGAGGTTAAGTGCTTGCGTTACAGTGCTGGGGGCCTGGGTTTGAGTCCTGCTTTCGACACATAAATGGTGCAATCTCCTTGTACAGTTGCGGTATCCGTGCATCTTCTAATAGGTTCAGTGGTTATGTAATGAGTTCCCTGGTAAAGGGAGGGTGGAAAAAAGCAGAGAGGTGGGACTGTGGAGGGGAGGAAATACAGGAGGAGGCGGGGCAGGCTAAAGAGGGAGTTAGGGCTGGATGAATGGGTCTCTGTGGAGAGGAGGAGGTGCTGGTTGAGTGGGGATAGGTCGAGAGGGGCAGGGGGATGTAGGATAAAGTGGGGCAGGGAATAAGTCGGCTCTGGGGATGGTGCCATGGGGGAAGAAGGCCCTGAGTTGTTGTGGACGGTGGGTTGTGTAAAAGAGGGTCCTATTGTGGGGAGGAGGGAAAAAGGGTGCCCAGTGGAGGGTGAAATGGACATTTTTGTTTCATCCAGCCCTACCTCCCCCTTTAGCCTGCCCCACCTCCTCTCCTCCACAGTCCTGCCTCTCTGCTTTCTTCCTTCCACCTTCACTTTACCAGGGCACCTATGCCATGCCCCTCTAGACCTACCCCCACTCACCTAGCCCCTCCTCCTCTCCACAGATACCCATTCATCCGGTCCTACCTCCCCCTTTAGGCTGCCCCACCTCTGCCTCCTTTACCCTGCACTTCCTCACTTCCACATTCCTGCCTCTCTGTGACCCTCCCTTTACCAGGGAACTCTTTTGATAACCACTGAACCTTTTAGAAGGAGTGGGGGTAAGGCAACTATACAAGGCGATTACCCAACTATTCCAATTATGTGCTGAAAGCAGGACACGGACCCAGGCCCTCAGTGCTGTAACACAAGCACTTAACCTCTAGGCCACTGCAGTTAGCTGGTATTTGCTGGAGCGGGGGGCCAGATGTTCTATCCTCGTTGGCTTCAGTGAGCATGTTTCACAATGGGAATGGGTATGCCCACAGGGGCATGCAGAAGAAAGATGTATAAGCCCAAAAGCTACTTTTAGCAGCACAGCCACCAGTGGCTCGAGTGGTAAGTGTTTGGTCTTGGAATGCTGGAGACCTGAGTTCTAATCCAATGTCCGGATCTCCTGTTCATATATATATTTTTTTTAATGTTTTTTTATTGAAAATGGGTATGCATTGCCCTGTGCGATCAGCCAACAGCTAATTCCCCTTCATTACATCATTCCTACTAACACTTGTGCCTTTGTTTTCTGCACTCTGGCCTTGGTAACACACCCATACAAAAGCTTGTCTCTCTGGCCTCAACTGACTGGAAAAAACGAGGGGAAAAAGTGTAATCTACTGGTCGTGTTTTGGAAGATAATTGCACTGGGACTCAAACAGGACACCTTCTCGAGGTGCTGTGAGGTGACCACAAGCCCCTGCATAGCAAGCAAACCGGTATCAGCATCTCCCCAGCAACTGAATGTGTCTCCTGCAGGCTACACATAGGAGGCTGCAGTAGGTACATTAACCCATTGGGCTGTCAATGCTCTTTTCTCTGAGATCAGGAAACTGAATTTCTATGTTGCCTTCATTTGGCACATTAGATCTATCTTTCACCCCAATTCAGAGGCTGTTTTGTTTCACGCAGAGATGATAATCATTGGGAGGTGTGAGCCACTAATAGCTAAGCAGATCAGTTAAAGCTTTGACTTTGTCATTGGGATATATTGATATGCGCAGCGCAGTCATCTGTCGACTGCTACTGTATACTTTCTTATTGCTGCTTGTTCATGATTATTCAATGTAAACACTCTGCTCTAAAAAGTGAAATATTTGAAAGACGCTTGCTGTAGCGAGCCTTTCCCACTCATTGCCCTGGGGGCGCTTTGCAACTCAACAACCCAATCACCCCTTCAGCCCTTCTTACTCGTCTCACAGCACCTCCCAAAAGTGAGGAATGCATCTTTTGTTGGTAGATTTCCTTCATGAGGCTTGGCTTGGCCTGCATTCCTTTTCAAAGGGCCATATATGAGAGCAAAAAAGGCATCATAGAGTGGCAAGTAGGTGGAAGGCGAGGGGTCAGGGAGGTTGGCAGTAAAAGACACAGGGCACAGGGCCTGGCAGAGAGTTAGAAGTTAGGGAACCCAACAATGAGCGTGGGACAAGGAAAGATGTCTCAGGCATGCAGCTCTCTGAGTCTTCCCCACTGTGCCTGCAGAAAGAGACGTCCTATTCCTAGCTCTCTCCTGAAAGGATACATTTGCCTGGAGAGCCCAGAACTAATGTCACTTAGAGAGAGGGTAAACAGAGGGCAGCTGAGCAGGCACACCCCTTCATTTTAATATGCTCCACGGTGGCTTCTGGGAGGAAAAAGGCATCATTATTCCAGCAAGATCATCTTCACCTAGGCCACCGTCACTAAGGTTTACAAAGCAGGCTGTGACACTTTCTGGGGCCAGGTGGCCAGGTCGATGTGGAAGAGCACAGATGCTAACCCTAAGCTGTGTGGGTGGCTGCACCAGAGGGGCTGCATAGGACATAGGGCTGTGCCCGTAAGGGCTGTGGTCGCGTTTGGGAGCGTTAGGGACGCGTGGAGGACGCAGGGCGCAGACCTCTGCCCGTTTCCCTCCAGGTTTAGGCCCTGGTGTTCAGCTGTGGAGCCAGCCACTCCAAAATTGAGGAAGTTGAAGGCAGAAAGCAGCCCTCTCACCCCCAGGGCGAAGAATGGGACAGGCTCGCTACATCAAGAGTCTTTCAAATCTTTCACTTTTTAGAGCAGAGTGTTTACATTTAAAAATCATGAACAAGCAGCAATAACAAAGCATACAGTAGCAGGGGACAGAAGACTGCCCTGCGCATATGAATACACCCCAATGATAAAGTCAAAGATTTAACTGACCTGTTTAGCTATTAGTGGCTCACACTTGGCAATGATTATCATCTCCCTGTGAAACAAAACATCCTCTGAATTGGGGTGAAAGATAGATCTAATGTGCCAACGGAAGGCAACATGGAAATTCAGTTTCCTGCTCTTAGAGGAAGGAGGGTCGACAGCGCAATGGGTTAATGCACCTACTGCAGCCTCCTATGTGTAGCCTGCTGGCGACACAGTCAGTTGCTAGTGTGATGCTGATACAGGTTTGCTTGCTATGCAGGGGGCGGTGGTCACTTCACAGCACCTCGAGAAGGTGTCCTGTTTGAGTCCCAGTGCAATTAGTGTATCAATCATGACCCGTAGATTACACCTTTTCCCCTTGTTTTTTTTCCAGTCAGTTGGGGCCAGAAAGATAAGCTTTTGTAAGGGTGTTACCAAAGCCAGAGTGCACAAAACAAAGGCACAACTGTTAGTGGGAATGCATACATTGAAGGGGCATTTGCTGTTGGCTGATCGCGCAGGGCAATGCATACCCATTTTCAATAAAAAACATTTAAAAAAAATCCCGTGGAGATACTGGACATTGGATTAGAACTCAGGTCGCCAGCATCCCAAGAGCAAGCACTTACCAGTTGAGCCACTGGAGGCTGTGCTTCTAAAAGTGGCTTTTGGGCGTATATATCTTTCTCCAGCATGCCCCTGTGAGCATTCCAGTTTGCATTGTGAAACATGTTCACTGAAGCCAAGGAGGATAGAACATCTGGCCCCCCGCTCCATGAAATACCAGCTAACTGCAGTGGCCTAGAGGTTAAGTGCTTGCGTTACAGTGCTGGGGGCCTGGGTTTGAGTCCTGCTTTCGACACATAAATGGTGCAATCTCCTTGTACAGTTGCGGTATCCGTGCTCCTTCTAATGGGTTCAGTGGTTATGTAATGAGTTCCCTGGTAAAGGGAGGGTGGAAAAAAGCAGAGAGGTGGGACTGTGGAGAGGAGGAAATACAGGAGGAGGCGGGGCAGGCTAAAGAGGGAGTTAGGGCTGGATGAATGGGTCTCTGTGGAGAGGAGGAGGTGCTGGTTGAGTGGGGATAGGTCGAGAGGGGCAGGGGGATGTAGGATAAAGTGGGGCAGGGAATAAATGGGCTCTGGGGATGGTGCCATGGGGGAAGAAGGCCCTGAGTTGTTGTAGACGGTGGGTTGTGTAAAAGAGGGTCCTATTGTGGGGAGGAGGGAAAAAGGGTGCCCAGTGGAGGGTGAAATGGACATTTTTGTTTCATCCAGCCCTACCTCCCCCTTTAGCCTGCCCCACCTCCTCTCCTCCACAGTCCTGCCTCTCTGCTTTCTTCCTTCCACCTTCACTTTACCAGGGCACCTATGCCATGCCCCTCTAGACCTACCCCCACTCACCTAGCCCCTCCTCCTCTCCACAGATACCGATTCATCCGGTCCTGCCTCCCCCTTTAGGCTGCCCCACCTCTGCCTCCTTTACCCTGCACTTCCTCACTTCCACATTCCTGCCTCTCTGTGACCCTCCCTTTAACAGGGAACTCTTTTGATAACCACTGAACCTTTTAGAAGGAGTGGGGGTAAGGCAACTATACAAGGCGATTACCCAACTATTCCAATTATGTGCTGAAAGCAGGACACGGACCCAGGACCTCAGTGCTGTAACACAAGCACTTAACCTCTAGGCCACTGCAGTTAGCTGGTATTTGCTGGAGCGGGGGGCCAGATGTTCTATCCTCATTGGCTTCAGTGAGCATGTTTCACAATGGGAATGGGTATGCCCACAGGGGCATGCAGAAGAAAGATGTATAAGCCCAAAAGCTACTTTTAGAAGCACAGCCACCAGTGGCTCGAGTGGTAAGTGTTTGGTCTTGGAATGCTGGAGACCTGAGTTCTAATCCAATGTCCGGATCTCCTGTTCATATATATATTTTTTTTAATGTTTTTTTATTGAAAATGGGTATGCATTGCCCTGTGCGATCAGCCAACAGCTAATTCCCCTTCATTACATCATTCCTACTAACACTTGTGCCTTTGTTTTCTGCACTCTGGCCTTGGTAACACACCCATACAAAAGCTTGTCTCTCTGGCCTCAACTGACTGGAAAAAACGAGGGGAAAAAGTGTAATCTACTGGTCGTGTTTTGGAAGATAATTGCACTGGGACTCAAACAGGACACCTTCTCGAGGTGCTGTGAGGTGACCACAAGCCCCTGCATAGCAAGCAAACCGGTATCAGCATCTCCCCAGCAACTGAATGTGTCTCCTGCAGGCTACACATAGGAGGCTGCAGTAGGTACATTAACCCATTGGGCTGTCAATGCTCTTTTCTCTGAGATCAGGAAACTGAATTTCTATGTTGTCTTCATTTGGCACATTAGATCTATCTTTCACCCCAATTCAGAGGCTGTTTTGTTTCACGCAGAGATGATAATCATTGGGAGGTGTGAGCCACTAATAGCTAAGCAGATCAGTTAAAGCTTTGACTTTGTCATTGGGATATATTGATATGCGCAGGGCAGTCATCTGTCGACTGCTACTGTATACTTTCTTATTGCTGCTTGTTCATGATTATTAAATGTAAACACTCTGCTCTAAAAAGTGAAATATTTGAAAGACGCTTGCTGTAGCGAGCCTTTCCCACTCTTTGCCCTGGGGGCGCTTTGCAACTCAACAACCCAATCACCCCTTCAGCCCTTCTTACTCGTCTCACAGCACCTCCCAAAAGTGAGGAATGCATCTTTTGTTGGTAGATTTCCTTCATGAGGCTTGGCTTGGCCTGCATTCCTTTTCAACGGGCCATATATGAGAGCAAAAAAGGCATCATAGAGTGGCAAGTAGGTGGAAGGCAAGGGGTCAGGGAGGTTGGCAGTAAAAGACACAGGGCACAGGGCCTGGCAGAGAGTTAGAAGTTAGGGAACCCAACAATGAGCGTGGGACAAGGAAAGATGTCTCAGGCATGCAGCTCTCTGAGTCTTCCCCACTGTGCCTGCAGAAAGAGACGTCCTATTCCTAGCTCTCTCCTGAAAGGATACATTTGCCTGGAGAGCCCAGAACTAATGTCACTTAGAGAGAGGGTAAACAGAGGGCAGCTGAGCAGGCACACCCCTTCATTTTAATATGCTCCACGGTGGCTTCTGGGAGGAAAAAGGCATCATTATTCCAGCAAGATCATCTTCACCTAGGCCACCGTCACTAAGGTTTACAAAGCAGGCTGTGACACTTTCTGGGGCCAGGTGGCCAGGTCGATGTGGAAGAGCACAGATGCTAACCCTAAGCTGTGTGGGTGGCTGCACCAGAGGGGCTGCATAGGACATAGGGCTGTGCCCGTAAGGGCTGTGGTCGCGTTTGGGAGCGTTAGGGACGCGTGGAGGACGCAGGGCGCAGACCTCTGCCCGTTTCCCTCCAGGTTTAGGCCCTGGTGTTCAGCTGTGGAGCCAGCCACTCCAAAATTGAGGAAGTTGAAGGCAGAAAGCAGCCCTCTCACCCCCAGGGCGAAGAATGGGACAGGCTCGCTACATCAAGAGTCTTTCAAATCTTTCACTTTTTAGAGCAGAGTGTTTACATTTAAAAATCATGAACAAGCAGCAATAACAAAGCATACAGTAGCAGGGGACAGAAGACTGCCCTGCGCATATCAATACACCCCAATGATAAAGTCAAAGATTTAACTGACCTCTTTAGCTATTAGTGGCTCACGCTTGGCAATGATTATCATCTCCCTGTGAAACAAAACATCCTCTGAATTGGGGTGAAAGATAGATCTAATGTGCCAAAGGAAGGCAACATGGAAATTCAGTTTCCTGCTCTTAGAGGAAGGAGGGTCGACAGCGCAATGGGTCAATGCACCTACTGCAGCCTCCTATGTGTAGCCTGCTGGCGACACAGTCAGTTGCTAGTGTGATGCTGATACAGGTTTGCTTGCTATGCAGGGGGCGGTGGTCACTTCACAGCACCTCGAGAAGGTGTCCTGTTTGAGTCCCAGTGCAATTAGTGTATCAATCATGACCCGTAGATTACACCTTTTCCCCTTGTTTTTTTTCCAGTCAGTCGGGGCCAGAAAGATAAGCTTTTGTAAGGGTGTTACCAAAGCCAGAGTGCACAAAACAAAGGCACAACTGTTAGTGGGAATGCATACATTGAAGGGGCATTTGCTGTTGGCTGATCGCGCAGGGCAATGCATACCCATTTTCAATAAAAAACATTTAAAAAAAATCCCGTGGAGATACTGGACATTGGATTAGAACTCAGGTCGCCAGCATCCCAAGAGCAAGCACTTACCAGTTGAGCCACTGGAGGCTGTGCTTCTAAAAGTGGCTTTTGGGCGTATATATCTTTCTCCAGCATGCCCCTGTGAGCATTCCAGTTTGCATTGTGAAACATGTTCACTGAAGCCAAGGAGGATAAAACATCTGGCCCCCCGCTCCATGAAATACCAGCTAACTGCAGTGGCCTAGAGGTTAAGTGCTTGCGTTACAGTGCTGGGGGCCTGGGTTTGAGTCCTGCTTTCGACACATAAATGGTGCAATATCCTTGTACAGTTGCGGTATCCGTGCTCCTTCTAATAGGTTCAGTGGTTATGTAATGAGTTCCCTGGTAAAGGGAGGGTGGAAAGAAGCAGAGAGGTGGGACTGTGGAGGGGAGGAAATACAGGAGGAGGCGGGGCAGGCTAAAGAGGGAGTTAGGGCTGGATGAATGGGTCTCTGTGGAGAGGAGGAGGTGCTGGTTGAGTGGGGATAGGTCGAGAGGGGCAGGGGGATGTAGGATAAAGTGGGGCAGGGAATAAGTCGGCTCTGGGGATGGTGCCATGGGGGAAGAAGGCCCTGAGTTGTTGTGGACGGTGGGTTGTGTAAAAGAGGGTCCTATTGTGGGGAGAGGGAAAAAGGGTGCCCAGTGGAGGGTGAAATGGACATTTTTGTTTCATCCAGCCCTACCTCCCCCTTTAGCCTGCCCCACCTCCTCTCCTCCACAGTCCTGCCTCTCTGCTTTCTTCCTTCCACCTTCACTTTACCAGGGCACCTATGCCATGCCCCTCTAGACCTACCCCCACTCACCTAGCCCCTCCTCCTCTCCACAGATACCCATTCATCCGGTCCTACCTCCCCCTTTAGGCTGCCCCACCTCTGCCTCCTTTACCCTGCACTTCCTCACTTCCACATTCCTGCCTCTCTGTGACCCTCCCTTTACCAGGGAACTCTTTTGATAACCACTGAACCTTTTAGAAGGAGTGGGGGTAAGGCAACTATACAAGGCGATTACCCAACTATTCCAATTATGTGCTGAAAGCAGGACACGGACCCAGGCCCTCAGTGCTGTAACACAAGCACTTAACCTCTAGGCCACTGCAGTTAGCTGGTATTTGCTGGAGCGGGGGGCCAGATGTTCTATCCTCGTTGGCTTCAGTGAGCATGTTTCACAATGGGAATGGGTATGCCCACAGGGGCATGCAGAAGAAAGATGTATAAGCCCAAAAGCTACTTTGAGACGCACAGCCACCAGTGGCTCGAGTGGTAAGTGTTTGGTCTTGGAATGCTGGAGACCTGAGTTCTAATCCAATGTCCGGATCTCCTGTTCATATATATATTTTTTTTAATGTTTTTTTATTGAAAATGGGTATGCATTGCCCTGTGCGATCAGCCAACAGCTAATTCCCCTTCATTACATCATTCCTACTAACACTTGTGCCTTTGTTTTCTGCACTCTGGCCTTGGTAACACACCCATACAAAGGCTTGTCTCTCTGGCCTCAACTGACTGGAAAAAACGAGGGGAAAAAGTGTAATCTACTGGTCGTGTTTTGGAAGATAATTGCACTGGGACTCAAACAGGACACCTTCTCGAGGTGCTGTGAGGTGACCACAAGCCCCTGCATAGCAAGCAAACCGGTATCAGCATCTCCCCAGCAACTGAATGTGTCTCCTGCAGGCTACACATAGGAGGCTGCAGTAGGTACATTAACCCATTGGGCTGTCAATGCTGTTTTCTCTGAGATCAGGAAACTGAATTTCTATGTTGCCTTCATTTGGCACATTAGATCTATCTTTCACCCCAATTCAGAGGCTGTTTTGTTTCACGCAGAGATGATAATCATTGGGAGGTGTGAGCCACTAATAGCTAAGCAGATCAGTTAAAGCTTTGACTTTGTCATTGGGATATATTGATATGCGCAGGGGAGTCATCTGTCGACTGCTACTGTATACTTTCTTATTGCTGCTTGTTCATGATTATTAAATGTAAACACTCTGCTCTAAAAAGTGAAATATTTGAAAGACGCTTGCTGTAGCGAGCCTTTCCCACTCTTTGCCCTGGGGGCGCTTTGCAACTCAACAACCCAATCACCCCTTCAGCCCTTCTTACTCGTCTCACAGCACCTCCCAAAAGTGAGGAATGCATCTTTTGTTGGTAGATTTCCTTCATGAGGCTTGGCTTGGCCTGCATTCCTTTTCAAAGGGCCATATATGAGAGCAAAAAAGGCATCATAGAGTGGCAAGTAGGTGGAAGGCGAGGGGTCATTGAGGTTGGCAGTAAAAGACACAGGGCACAGGGCCTGGCAGAGAGTTAGAAGTTAGGGAACCCAACGATGAGCGTGGGACAAGGAAAGATGTCTCAGGCATGCAGCTCTCTGAGTCTTCCCCACTGTGCCTGCAGAAAGAGACGTCCTATTCCTAGCTCTCTCCTGAAAGGATACATTTGCCTGGAGAGCCCAGAACTAATGTCACTTAGAGAGAGGGTAAACAGAGGGCAGCTGAGCAGGCACACCCCTTCATTTTAATATGCTCCACGGTGGCTTCTGGGAGGAAAAAGGCATCATTATTCCAGCAAGATCATCTTCACCTAGGCCACCGTCACTAAGGTTTACAAAGCAGGCTGTGACACTTTCTGGGGCCAGGTGGCCAGGTCGATGTGGAAGAGCACAGATGCTAACCCTAAGCTGTGTGGGTGGCTGCACCAGAGGGGCTGCATAGGACATAGGGCTGTGCCCGTAAGGGCTGTGGTCGCGTTTGGGAGCGTTAGGGACGCGTGGAGGACGCAGGGCGCAGACCTCTGCCCGTTTCCCTCCAGGTTTAGGCCCTGGTGTTCAGCTGTGGAGCCAGCCACTCCAAAATTGAGGAAGTTGAAGGCAGAAAGCAGCCCTCTCACCCCCAGGGCGAAGAATGGGACAGGCTCGCTACATCAAGAGTCTTTCAAATCTTTCACTTTTTAGAGCAGAGTGTTTACATTTAAAAATCATGAACAAGCAGCAATAACAAAGCATACAGTAGCAGGGGACAGAAGACTGCCCTGCGCATATGAATACACCCCAATGATAAAGTCAAAGATTTAACTGACCTGTTTAGCTATTAGTGGCTCACACTTGGCAATGATTATCATCTCCCTGTGAAACAAAACATCCTCTGAATTGGGGTGAAAGATAGATCTAATGTGCCAAAGGAAGGCAACATGGAAATTCAGTTTCCTGCTCTTAGAGGAAGGAGGGTCGACAGCGCAATGGGTTAATGCACCTACTGCAGCCTCCTATGTGTAGCCTGCTGGCGACACAGTCAGTTGCTAGTGTGATGCTGATACAGGTTTGCTTGCTATGCAGGGGGCGGTGGTCACTTCACAGCACCTCGAGAAGGTGTCCTATTTGAGTCCCAGTGCAATTAGTGTATCAATCATGACCCGTAGATTACACCTTTTCCCCTTGTTTTTTTTCCAGTCAGTTGGGGCCAGAAAGATAAGCTTTTATATGGGTGTTACCAAAGCCAGAGTGCACAAAACGAAGGCACAACTGTTAGTGGGAATGCATACATTGAAGGGGCATTTGCTGTTGGCTGATCGCGCAGGGCAATGCATACCCATTTTCAATAAAAAAACATTTAAAAAAAATCCCGTGGAGATACTGGACATTGGATTAGAACTCAGGTCGCCAGCATCCCAAGACCAAGCACTTACCAGTTGAGCCACTGGAGGCTGTGCTTCTAAAAGTGGCTTTTGGGCGTATATATCTTTCTCCAGCATGCCCCTGTGAGCATTCCAGTTTGCATTGTGAAACATGTTCACTGAAGCCAAGGAGGATAGAACATCTGGCCCCCCGCTCCATGAAATACCAGCTAACTGCAGTGGCCTAGAGGTTAAGTGCTTGCGTTACAGTGCTGGGGGCCTGGGTTTGAGTCCTGCTTTCGACACATAAATGGTGCAATCTCCTTGTACAGTTGCGGTATCCGTGCTCCTTCTAATAGGTTCAGTGGTTATGTAATGAGTTCCCTGGTAAAGGGAGGGTGGAAAAAAGCAGAGAGGTGGGACTGTGGAGGGGAGGAAATACAGGAGGAGGCGGGGCAGGCTAAAGAGGGAGTTAGGGCTGGATGAATGGGTCTCTGTGGAGAGGAGGAGGTGCTGGTTGAGTGGGGATAGGTCGAGAGGGGCAGGGGGATGTAGGATAAAGTGGGGCAGGGAATAAGTCGGCTCTGGGGATGGTGCCATGGGGGAAGAAGGCCCTGAGTTGTTGTGGACGGTGGGTTGTGTAAAAGAGGGTCCTATTGTGGGGAGGAGGGAAAAAGGGTGCCCAGTGGAGGGTGAAATGGACATTTTTGTTTCATCCAGCCCTACCTCCCCCTTTAGCCTGCCCCACCTCCTCTCCTCCACAGTCCTGCCTCTCTGCTTTCTTCCTTCCACCTTCACTTTACCAGGGCACCTATGCCATGCCCCTCTAGACCTACCCCCACTCACCTAGCCCCTCCTCCTCTCCACAGATACCCATTCATCCGGTCCTACCTCCCCCTTTAGGCTGCCCCACCTCTGCCTCCTTTACCCTGCACTTCCTCACTTCCACATTCCTGCCTCTCTGTGACCCTCCCTTTACCAGGGAACTCTTTTGATAACCACTGAACCTTTTAGAAGGAGTGGGGGTAAGGCAACTATACAAGGCGATTACCCAACTATTCCAATTATGTGCTGAAAGCAGGACACGGACCCAGGCCCTCAGTGCTGTAACACAAGCGCCTAACCTCTAGGCCACTGCAGTTAGCTGGTATTTGCTGGAGCGGGGGGCCAGATGTTCTATCCTCGTTGGCTTCGGTGAGCATGTTTCACAATGGGAATGGGTATGCCCACAGGGGCATGCAGAAGAAAGATGTATAAGCCCAAAAGCTACTTTTAGAAGCACTGCCACCAGTGGCTCGAGTGGTAAGTGTTTGGGCTTGGAATGCTGGAGACCTGAGTTCTAATCCAATGTCCGGATCTCCTGTTCATATATATATTTTTTTAAATGTTTTTTTTATTGAAAATGGGTATGCATTGCCTTGTGCGATCAGCCAACAGCTAATTCCCCTTCATTACATCATTCCTACTAACACTTGTGCCTTTGTTTTCTGCACTCTGGCCTTGGTAACACACCCATACAAAAGCTTGTCTCTCTGGCCTCAAATGACTGGAAAAAACGAGGGGAAAAAGTGTAATCTACTGGTCGTGTTTTGGAAGATAATTGCACTGGGACTCAAACAGGGCACCTTCTCGAGGTGCTGTGAGGTGATCACAAGCCCCTGCATAGCAAGCAAACCGGTATCAGCATCTCCCCAGCAACTGAATGTGTCTCCTGCAGGCTACACATAGGAGGCTGCAGTAGGTACATTAACCCATTGGGCTGTCAATGTTCTTTTCTCTGAGATCAGGAAACTGAATTTCTATGTTGCCTTCATTTGGCACATTAGATCTATCTTTCACCCCAATTCAGAGGCTGTTTTGTTTCACGCAGAGATGATAATCATTGGGAGGTGTGAGCCACTAATAGCTAAGAAGATCAGTTAAAGCTTTGACTTTGTCATTGGGATATATTGATATGCGCAGGGCAGTCATCTGTCGACTGCTACTGTATACTTTCTTATTGCTGCTTGTTCATGATTATTAAATGTAAACACTCTGCTCTAAAAAGTGAAATATTTGAAAGACGCTTGCTGTAGCAAGCCTTTCCCACTCTTTGCCCTGGGGGCGCTTTGCAACTCAACAACCCAATCACCCCTTCAGCCCTTCTTACTCGTCTCACAGTACCTCCCAAAAGTGAGCAATGCATCTTTTGTTGGTAGATTTCCTTCATGAGGCTTGGCTTGGCCTGCATTCCTTTTCAAAGGGCCATATAAGAGAGCAAAAAAGGCATCATAGAGTGGCAAGTAGGTGGAAGGCGAGGGGTCAGGGAGGTTGGCAGTAAAAGACACAGGGCACAGGGCCTGGCAGAGAGTTAGAAGTTAGGGAACCCAACAATGAGCGTGGGACAAGGAAAGATGTCTCAGGCATGCAGCTCTCTGAGTCTTCCCCACTGTGCCTGCAGAAAGAGACGTCCTATTCCTAGCTCTCTCCTGAAAGGATACATTTGCCTGGAGAGCCCAGAACTAATGTCACTTAGAGAGAGGGTAAACAGAGGGCAGCTGAGCAGGCACACCCCTTCATTTTAATATGCTCCACGGTGGCTTCTGGGAGGAAAAAGGCATCATTATTCCAGCAAGATCATCTTCACCTAGGCCACCGTCACTAAGGTTTACAAAGCAGGCTGTGACACTTTCTGGGGCCAGGTGGCCAGGTCGATGTGGAAGAGCACAGATGCTAACCCTAAGCTGTGTGGGTGGCTGCACCAGAGGGGCTGCATAGGACATAGGGCTGTGCCCGTAAGGGCTGTGGTCGCGTTTGGGAGCGTTAGGGACGCGTGGAGGACGCAGGGCGCAGACCTCCGCCCGTTTCCCTCCAGGTTTAGGCCCTGGTGTTCAGCTGTGGAGCCAGCCACTCCAAAATTGAGGAAGTTGAAGGCAGAAAGCAGCCCTCTCACCCCCAGGGCGAAGAATGGGACAGGCTCGCTACATCAAGAGTCTTTCAAATCTTTCACTTTTTAGAGCAGAGTGTTTACATTTAAAAATCATGAACAAGCAGCAATAACAAAGCATACAGTAGCAGGGGACAGAAGACTGCCCTGCGCATATGAATACACCCCAATGATAAAGTCAAAGATTTAACTGACCTGTTTAGCTATTAGTGGCTCACGCTTGGCAATGATTATCATCTCCCTGTGAAACAAAACATCCTCTGAATTGGGGTGAAAGATAGATCTAATGTGCCAAAGGAAGGCAACATGGAAATTCAGTTTCCTGCTCTTAGAGGAAGGAGGGTCGACAGCGCAATGGGTTAATGCACCTACTGCAGCCTCCTATGTGTAGCCTGCTGGCGACACAGTCAGTTGCTAGTGTGATGCTGATACAGGTTTGCTTGCTATGCAGGGGGCGGTGGTCACTTCACAGCACCTCGAGAAGGTGTCCTGTTTGAGTCCCAGTGCAATTAGTGTATCAATCATGACCCGTAGATTACACCTTTTCCCCTTGTTTTTTTTCCAGTCAGTTGGGGCCAGAAAGATAAGCTTTTGTAAGGGTGTTACCAAAGCCAGAGTGCACAAAACAAAGGCACAACTGTTAGTGGGAATGCATACATTGAAGGGGCATTTGCTGTTGGCTGATCGCGCAGGGCAATGCATACCCATTTTCAATAAAAAACATTTTAAAAAAATCCCGTGGAGATACTGGACATTGGATTAGAACTCAGGTTGCCAGCATCCCAAGAGCAAGCACTTACCAGTTGAGCCACTGGAGGCTGTGCTTCTAAAAGTGGCTTTTGGGCGTATATATCTTTCTCCAGCATGCCCCTGTGAGCATTCCAGTTTGCATTGTGAAACATGTTCACTGAAGCCAAGGAGGATAGAACATCTGGCCCCCCGCTCCATGAAATACCCGCTAACTGCAGTGGCCTAGAGGTTAAGTGCTTGCGTTACAGTGCTGGGGGCCTGGGTTTGAGTCCTGCTTTCGACACATAAATGGTGCAATCTTCTTATACAGTTGCGGTATCCGTGCTCCTTCTAATAGGTTCAGTGGTTATGTAATGAGTTCCCTGGTAAAGGGAGGGTGGAAAAAAGCAGAGAGGTGGGACTGTGGAGGGGAGGAAATACAGGAGGAGGCGGGGCAGGCTAAAGAGGGAGTTAGGGCTGGATGAATGGGTCTCTGTGGAGAGGAGGAGGTGCTGGTTGAGTGGGGATAGGTCGAGAGGGGCAGGGGGATGTAGGATAAAGTGGGGCAGGGAATAAGTCGGCTCTGGGGATGGTGCCATGGGGGAAGAAGGCCCTGAGTTGTTGTGGACGGTGGGTTGTGTAAAAGAGGGTCCTATTGTGGGGAGGAGGGAAAAAGGGTGCCCAGTGGAGGGTGAAATGGACATTTTTGTTTCATCCAGCCCTACCTCCCCCTTTAGCCTGCCCCACCTCCTCTCCTCCACAGTCCTGCCTCTCTGCTTTCTTCCTTCCACCTTCACTTTACCAGGGCACCTATGCCATGCCCCTCTAGACCTACCCCCACTCACCTAGCCCCTCCTCCTCTCCACAGATACCCATTCATCCGGTCCTACCTCCCCCTTTAGGCTGCCCCACCTCTGCCTCCTTTACCCTGCACTTCCTCACTTCCACATTCCTGCCTCTCTGTGACCCTCCCTTTACCAGGGAACTCTTTTGATAACCACTGAACCTTTTAGAAGGAGTGGGGGTAAGGCAACTATACAAGGCGATTACCCAACTATTCCAATTATGTGCTGAAAGCAGGACACGGACCCAGGCCCTCAGTGCTGTAACACAAGCACTTAACCTCTAGGCCACTGCAGTTAGCTGGTATTTGCTGGAGCGGGGGGCCAGATGTTCTATCCTCGTTGGCTTCAGTGAGCATGTTTCACAATGGGAATGGGTATGCCCACAGGGGCATGCAGAAGAAAGATGTATAAGCCCAAAAGCTACTTTTAGAAGCACATCCACCAGTGGCTCGAGTGGTAAGTGTTTGGTCTTGGAATGCTGGAGACCTGAGTTCTAATCCAATGTCCGGATCTCCTGTTCATATATATATTTTTTTAAATGTTTTTTTATTGAAAATGGGTATGCATTGCCCTGTGCGATCAGCCAACAGCTAATTCCCCTTCATTACAGGCATTCCTACTAACACTTGTGCCTTTGTTTTCTGCACTCTGGCCTTGATAACACACCCATACAAAAGCTTGTCTCTCTGGCCTTAACTGACTGGAAAAAACGAGGGGAAAAAGTGTAATCTACTGGTCGTGTTTTGGAAGATAATTGCACTGGGACTCAAACAGGACACCTTCTCGAGGTGCTGTGAGGTGACCACAAGCCCCTGCATAGCAAGCAAACCGGTATCAGCATCTCCCCAGCAACTGAATGTGTCTCCTGCAGGCTACACATAGGAGGCTGCAGTAGGTACATTAACCCATTGGGCTGTCAATGCTCTTTTCTCTGAGATCAGGAAACTGAATTTCTATGTTGCCTTCATTTGGCACATTAGATCTATCTTTCACCCCAATTCAGAGGCTGTTTTGTTTCACGCAGAGATGATAATCATTGGGAGGTGTGAGCCACTAATAGCTAAGAAGATCAGTTAAAGCTTTGACTTTGTCATTGGGATATATTGATATGCGCAGGGCAGTCATCTGTCGACTGCTACTGTATACTTTCTTATTGCTGCTTGTTCATGATTATTAAATGTAAACACTCTGCTCTAAAAAGTGAAATATTTGAAAGACGCTTGCTGTAGCGAGCCTTTCCCACTCTTTGCCCTGGGGGCGCTTTGCAACTCAACAACCCAATCACCCCTTCAGCCCTTCTTACTCGTCTCACAGCACCTCCCAAAAGTGAGCAATGCATCTTTTGTTGGTAGATTTCCTTCATGAGGCTTGGCTTGGCCTGCATTCCTTTTCAAAGGGCCATATAAGAGAGCAAAAAAGGCATCATAGAGTGGCAAGTAGGTGGAAGGCGAGGGGTCAGGGAGGTTGGCAGTAAAAGACACAGGGCACAGGGCCTGGCAGAGAGTTAGAAGTTAGGGAACCCAACAATGAGCGTGGGACAAGGAAAGATGTCTCAGGCATGCAGCTCTCTGAGTCTTCCCCACTGTGCCTGCAGAAAGAGACGTCCTATTCCTAGCTCTCTCCTGAAAGGATACATTTGCCTGGAGAGCCCAGAACTAATGTCACTTAGAGAGAGGGTAAACAGAGGGCAGCTGAGCAGGCACACCCCTTCATTTTAATATGCTCCACGGTGGCTTCTGGGAGGAAAAAGGCATCATTATTCCAGCAAGATCATCTTCACCTAGGCCACCGTCACTAAGGTTTACAAAGCAGGCTGTGACACTTTCTGGGGCCAGGTGGCCAGGTCGATGTGGAAGAGCACAGATGCTAACCCTAAGCTGTGTGGGTGGCTGCACCAGAGGGGCTGCATAGGACATAGGGCTGTGCCCGTAAGGGCTGTGGTCGCGTTTGGGAGCGTTAGGGACGCGTGGAGGACGCAGGGCGCAGACCTCTGCCCGTTTCCCTCCAGGTTTAGGCCCTGGTGTTCAGCTGTGGAGCCAGCCACTCCAAAATTGAGGAAGTTGAAGGCAGAAAGCAGCCCTCTCACCCCCAGGGCGAAGAATGGGACAGGCTCGCTACATCAAGAGTCTTTCAAATCTTTCACTTTTTAGAGCAGAGTGTTTACATTTAAAAATCATGAACAAGCAGCAATAACAAAGCATACAGTAGCAGGGGACAGAAGACTGCCCTGCGCATATGAATACACCCCAATGATAAAGTCAAAGATTTAACTGACCTGTTTAGCTATTAGTGGCTCACGCTTGGCAATGATTATCATCTCCCTGTGAAACAAAACATCCTCTGAATTGGGGTGAAAGATAGATCTAATGTGCCAAAGGAAGGCAACATGGAAATTCAGTTTCCTGCTCTTAGAGGAAGGAGGGTCGACAGCGCAATGGGTTAATGCACCTACTGCAGCCTCCTATGTGTAGCCTGCTGGCGACACAGTCAGTTGCTAGTGAGATGCTGATACAGGTTTGCTTGCTATGCAGGGGGCGGTGGTCACTTCACAGCACCTCGAGAAGGTGTCCTGTTTGAGTCCCAGTGCAATTAGTGTATCAATCATGACCCATAGATTACACCTTTTCCCCTTGTTTTTTTTCCAGTCAGTTTGGGCCAGAAAGATAAGCTTTTGTATGGGTGTTACTGAAGCCAGAGTGCACAAAACAAAGGCACAACTGTTAGTGGGAATGCATACATTGAAGGGGCATTTGCTGTTGGCTGATCGCGCAGGGCAATGCATACCCATTTTCAATAAAAAAACATTTAAAAAAAATCCCATGGAGATACTGGACATTGGATTAGAACTCAGGTCGCCAGCATCCCAAGACCAAGCACTTACCAGTTGAGCCACTGGAGGCTGTGCTTCTAAAAGTGGCTTTTGGGCGTATATATCTTTCTCCAGCATGCCCCTGTGAGCATTCCAGTTTGCATTGTGAAACATGTTCACTGAAGCCAAGGAGGATAGAACATCTGGCCCCCCGCTCCATGAAATACCAGCTAACTGCAGTGGCCTAGAGGTTAAGTGCTTGCGTTACAGTGCTGGGGGTCTGGGTTTGAGTCCTGCTTTCGACACATAAATGGTGCAATCTCCTTGTACAGTTGCGGTATCCGTGCTCCTTCTAATAGGTTCAGTGGTTATGTAATGAGTTCCCTGGTAAAGGGAGGGTGGAAAAAAGCAGAGAGGTGGGCCTGTGGAGGGCAGTAAATACAGGAGGAGGCGGGGCAGGCTAAAGAGGGAGTTAGGGCTGGATGAATGGGTCTCTGTGGAGAGGAGGAGGTGCTGGTTGAGTGGGTATAGGTCGAGAGGGGCAGGGGGATGTAGGATAAAGTGGGGCAGGGAATAAGTCGGCTCTGGGGATGGTGCCATGGGGGAAGAAAGCCCTGAGTTGTTGTGGACGGTGGGTTGTGTAAATGAGGGTCCTATTGTGGGGAGGAGGGAAAAAGGGTGCCCAGTGGAGGGTGAAATGGACATTTTTGTTTCATCCAGCCCTACCTCCCCCTTTAGCCTGCCCCACCTCCTCTCCTCCACAGTCCTGCCTCTCTGCTTTCTTCCTTCCACCTTCACTTTACCAGGGCACCTATGCCATGCCCCTCTAGACCTACCCCCACTCACCTAGCCCCTCCTCCTCTCCACAGATACCCATTCATCCGGTCCTACCTCCCCCTTTAGGCTGCCCCACCTCTGCCTCCTTTACCCTGCACTTCCTCACTTCCACATTCCTGCCTCTCTGTGACCCTCCCTTTACCAGGGAACTCTTTTGATAACCACTGAACCTTTTAGAAGGAGTGGGGGTAAGGCAACTATACAAGGCGATTACCCAACTATTCCAATTATGTGCTGAAAGCAGGACACGGACCCAGGCCCTCAGTGCTGTAACACAAGCACCTAACCTCTAGGCCACTGCAGTTAGCTGGTATTTGCTGGAGCGGGGGGCCAGATGTTCTATCCTCGTTGGCTTCGGTGAGCATGTTTCACAATGGGAATGGGTATGCCCACAGGGGCATGCAGAAGAAAGATGTATAAGCCCAAAAGCTACTTTTAGAAGCACAGCCACCAGTGGCTCGAGTGGTAAGTGTTTGGGCTTGGAATGCTGGAGACCTGAGTTCTAATCCAATGTCCGGATCTCCTGTTCATATATATATTTTTTTAAATGTTTTTTTTATTGAAAATGGGTATGCATTGCCTTGTGCGATCAGCCAACAGCTAATTCCCCTTCATTACATCATTCCTACTAACACTTGTGCCTTTGTTTTCTGCACTCTGGCCTTGTTAACACACCCATACAAAAGCTTGTCTCTCTGGCCTCAAATGACTGGAAAAAACGAGGGGAAAAAGTGTAATCTACTGGTCGTGTTTTGGAAGATAATTGCACTGGGACTCAAACAGGACACCTTCTCGAGGTGCTGTGAGGTGACCACAAGCCCCTGCATAGCAAGCAAACCGGTATCAGCATCTCCCCAGCAACTGAATGTGTCTCCTGCAGGCTACACATAGGAGGCTGCAGTAGGTACATTAACCCATTGGGCTGTCAATGCTCTTTTCTCTGAGATCAGGAAACTGAATTTCTATGTTGCCTTCATTTGGCACATTAGATCTATCTTTCACCCCAATTCAGAGGCTGTTTTGTTTCACGCAGAGATGATAATCATTGGGAGGTGTGAGCCACTAATAGCTAAGCAGATCAGTTAAAGCTTTGACTTTGTCATTGGGATATATTGATATGTGCAGGGCAGTCATCTGTCGACTGCTACTGTATACTTTCTTATTGCTGCTTGTTCATGATTATTAAATGTAAACACTCTGCTCTAAAAAGTGAAATATTTGAAAGACGCTTGCTGTAGCGAGCCTTTCCCACTCTTTGCCCTGGGGGCGCTTTGCAACTCAACAACCCAATCACCCCTTCAGCCCTTCTTACTCGTCTCACAGCACCTCCCAAAAGTGAGCAATGCATCTTTTGTTGGTAGATTTCCTTCATGAGGCTTGGCTTGGCCTGCATTCCTTTTCAAAGGGCCATATAAGAGAGCAAAAAAGGCATCATAGAGTGGCAAGTAGGTGGAAGGCGAGGGGTCAGGGAGGTTGGCAGTAAAAGACACAGGGCACAGGGCCTGGCAGAGAGTTAGAAGTTAGGGAACCCAACAATGAGCGTGGGACAAGGAAAGATGTCTCAGGCATGCAGCTCTCTGAGTCTTCCCCACTGTGCCTGCAGAAAGAGACGTCCTATTCCTAGCTCTCTCCTGAAAGGATACATTTGCCTGGAGAGCCCAGAACTAATGTCACTTAGAGAGAGGGTAAACAGAGGGCAGCTGAGCAGGCACACCCCTTCATTTTAATATGCTCCACGGTGGCTTCTGGGAGGAAAAAGGCATCATTATTCCAGCAAGATCATCTTCACCTAGGCCACCGTCACTAAGGTTTACAAAGCAGGCTGTGACACTTTCTGGGGCCAGGTGGCCAGGTCGATGTGGAAGAGCACAGATGCTAACCCTAAGCTGTGTGGGTGGCTGCACCAGAGGGGCTGCATAGGACATAGGGCTGTGCCCGTAAGGGCTGTGGTCGCGTTTGGGAGCGTTAGGGACGCGTGGAGGACGCAGGGCGCAGACCTCTTCCCGTTTCCCTCCAGGTTTAGGCCCTGGTGTTCAGCTGTGGAGCCAGCCACTCCAAAATTGAGGAAGTTGAAGGCAGAAAGCAGCCCTCTCACCCCCAGGGCGAAGAATGGGACAGGCTCGCTACATCAAGAGTCTTTCAAATCTTTCACTTTTTAGAGCAGAGTGTTTACATTTAAAAATCATGAACAAGCAGCAATAACAAAGCATACAGTAGCAGGGGACAGAAGACTGCCCTGCGCATATGAATACACCCCAATGATAAAGTCAAAGATTTAACTGACCTGTTTAGCTATTAGTGGCTCACACTTGGCAATGATTATCATCTCCCTGTGAAACAAAACATCCTCTGAATTGGGGTGAAAGATAGATCTAATGTGCCAAAGGAAGGCAACATGGAAATTCAGTTTCCTGCTCTTAGAGGAAGGAGGGTCGACAGCGCAATGGGTTAATGCACCTACTGCAGCCTCCTATGTGTAGCCTGCTGGCGACACAGTCAGTTGCTAGTGTGATGCTGATACAGGTTTGCTTGCTATGCAGGGGGCGGTGGTCACTTCACAGCACCTCGAGAAGGTGTCCTGTTTGAGTCCCAGTGCAATTAGTGTATCAATCATGACCCGTAGATTACACCTTTTCCCCTTGTTTTTTTTCCAGTCAGTTGGGGCCAGAAAGATAAGCTTTTGTAAGGGTGTTACCAAAGCCAGAGTGCACAAAACAAAGGCACAACTGTTAGTGGGAATGCATACATTGAAGGGGCATTTGCTGTTGGCTGATCGCGCAGGGCAATGCATACCCATTTTCAATAAAAAACATCCCATGGAGATACTGGACATTGGATTAGAACTCAGGTCGCCAGCATCCCAAGACCAAGCACTTACCAGTTGAGCCACTGGAGGCTGTGCTTCTAAAAGTGGATTTTGGGCATATATATCTTTCTCCAGCATGCCCCTGTGAGCATTCCAGTTTGCATTGTGAAACATGTTCACTGAAGCCAAGGAGGATAGAACATCTGGCCCCCCGCTCCATGAAATACCAGCTAACTGCAGTGGCCTAGAGGTTAAGTGCTTGCGTTACAGTGCTGGGGGTCTGGGTTTGAGTCCTGCTTTCGACACATAAATGGTGCAATCTCCTTGTACAGTTGCGGTATCCGTGCTCCTTCTAATAGGTTCAGTGGTTATGTAATGAGTTCCCTGGTAAAGGGAGGGTGGAAAAAAGCAGAGAGGTGGGCCTGTGGAGGGGAGTAAATACAGGAGGAGGCGGGGCAGGCTAAAGAGGGAGTTAGGGCTGGATGAATGGGGTCTCTGTGGAGAGGAGGAGGTGCTGGTTGAGTGGGTATAGGTCGAGAGGGGCAGGGGGATGTAGGATAAAGTGGGGCAGGGAATAAGTCGGCTCTGGGGATGGTGCCATGGGGGAAGAAGGCCCTGAGTTGTTGTGGACGGTGGGTTGTGTAAAAGAGGGTCCTATTGTGGGGAGGAGGGAAAAAGGGTGCCCAGTGGAGGGTGAAATGGACATTTTTGTTTCATCCAGCCCTACCTCCCCCTTTAGCCTGCCCCACCTCCTCTCCTCCACAGTCCTGCCTCTCTGCTTTCTTCCTTCCACCTTCACTTTACCAGGGCACCTATGCCATGCCCCTCTAGACCTACCCCCACTCACCTAGCCCCTCCTCCTCTCCACAGATACCCATTCATCCGGTCCTACCTCCTCCTTTAGGCTGCCCCACCTCTGCCTCCTTTACCCTGCACTTCCTCACTTCCACATTCCTGCCTCTCTGTGACCCTCCCTTTACCAGGGAACTCTTTTGATAACCACTGAACCTTTTAGAAGGAGTGGGGGTAAGGCAACTATACAAGGCGATTACCCAACTATTCCAATTATGTGCTGAAAGCAGGACACGGACCCAGGCCCTCAGTGCTGTAACACAAGCACCTAACCTCTAGGCCACTGCAGTTAGCTGGTATTTGCTGGAGCGGGGGGCCAGATGTTCTATCCTCGTTGGCTTCGGTGAGCATGTTTCACAATGGGAATGGGTATGCCCACAGGTGCATGCAGAAGAAAGATGTATAAGCCCAAAAGCTACTTTTAGAAGCACAGCCACCAGTGGCTCGAGTGGTAAGTGTTTGGTCTAGGAATGCTGGAGACCTGAGTTCTAATCCAATGTCCGGATCTCCTGTTCATATATATATTTTATAAAATGTTTTTTTATTGAAAATGGGTATGCATTGCCCTGTGCGATCAGCCAACAGCTAATTCCCCTTCATTACATCATTCCTACTAACACTTGTGCCTTTGTTTTCTGCACTCTGGCCTTGGTAACACACCCATACAAAAGCTTGTCTCTCTGGCCTCAAATGACTGGAAAAAACGAGGGGAAAAAGTGTAATCTACTGGTCGTGTTTTGGAAGATAATTGCACTGGGACTCAAACAGGACACCTTCTCGAGGTGCTGTGAGGTGACCACAAGCCCCTGCATAGCAAGCAAACCGGTATCAGCATCTCCCCAGCAACTGAATGTGTCTCCTGCAGGCTACACATAGGAGGCTGCAGTAGGTACATTAACCCATTGGGCTGTCAATGCTCTTTTCTCTGAGATCAGGAAACTGAATTTCTATGTTGCCTTCATTTGGCACATTAGATCTATCTTTCACCCCAATTCAGAGGCTGTTTTGTTTCACGCAGAGATGATAATCATTGGGAGGTGTGAGCCACTAATAGCTAAGCAGATCAGTTAAAGCTTTGACTTTGTCATTGGGATATATTGCTATGCGCAGGGCAGTCATCTGTCGACTGCTACTGTATACTTTCTTATTGCTGCTTGTTCATGATTATTAAATGTAAACACTCTGCTCTAAAAAGTGAAATATTTGAAAGACGCTTGCTGTAGCGAGCCTTTCCCATTCTTTGCCCTGGGGGCGCTTTGCAACTCAACAACCCAATCACCCCTTCAGCCCTTCTTACTCGTCTCACAGCACCTCCCAAAAGTGAGCAATGCATCTTTTGTTGGTAGATTTCCTTCATGAGGCTTGGCTTGGCCTGCATTCCTTTTCAAAGGGCCCTATAAGAGAGCAAAAAAGGCATCATAGAGTGGCAAGTAGGTGGAAGGCGAGGGGTCAGGGAGGTTGGCAGTAAAAGACACAGGGCACAGGGCCTGGCAGAGAGTTAGAAGTTAGGGAACCCAACAATGAGCGTGGGACAAGGAAAGATGTCTCAGGCATGCAGCTCTCTGAGTCTTCCCCACTGTGCCTGCAGAAAGAGACGTCCTATTCCTAGCTCTCTCCTGAAAGGATACATTTGCCTGGAGAGCCCAGAACTAATGTCACTTAGAGAGAGGGTAAACAGAGGGCAGCTGAGCAGGCACACCCCTTCATTTTAATATGCTCCACGGTGGCTTCTGGGAGGAAAAAGGCATCATTATTCCAGCAAGATCATCTTCACCTAGGCCACCGTCACTAAGGTTTACAAAGCAGGCTGTGACACTTTCTGGGGCCAGGTGGCCAGGTCGATGTGGAAGAGCACAGATGCTAACCCTAAGCTGTGTGGGTGGCTGCACCAGAGGGGCTGCATAGGACATAGGGCTGTGCCCGTAAGGGCTGTGGTCGCGTTTGGGAGCGTTAGGGACGCGTGGAGGACGCAGGGCGCAGACCTCTGCCCGTTTCCCTCCAGGTTTAGGCCCTGGTGTTCAGCTGTGGAGCCAGCCACTCCAAAATTGAGGAAGTTGAAGGCAGAAAGCAGCCCTCTCACCCCCAGGGCGAAGAATGGGACAGGCTCGCTACATCAAGAGTCTTTCAAATCTTTCACTTTTTAGAGCAGAGTGTTTACATTTAAAAATCATGAACAAGCAGCAATAACAAAGCATACAGTAGCAGGGGACAGAAGACTGCCCTGCGCATATCAATACACCCCAATGATAAAGTCAAAGATTTAACTGACCTGTTTAGCTATTAGTGGCTCACGCTTGGCAATGATTATCATCTCCCTGTGAAACAAAACATCCTCTGAATTGGGGTGAAAGATAGATCTAATGTGCCAAAGGAAGGCAACATGGAAATTCAGTTTCCTGCTCTTAGAGGAAGGAGGGTCGACAGCGCAATGGGTTAATGCACCTACTGCAGCCTCCTATGTGTAGCCTGCTGGCGACACAGTCAGTTGCTAGTGAGATGCTGATACAGGTTTGCTTGCTATGCAGGGGGCGGTGGTCACTTCACAGCACCTCGAGAAGGTGTCCTGTTTGAGTCCCAGTGCAATTAGTGTATCAATCATGACCCATAGATTACACCTTTTCCCCTTGTTTTTTTTCCAGTCAGTTGGGGCCAGAAAGATAAGCTTTTGTATGGGTGTTACTGAAGCCAGAGTGCACAAAACAAAGGCACAACTGTTAGTGGGAATGCATACATTGAAGGGGCATTTGCTGTTGGCTGATCGCGCAGGGCAATGCATACCCATTTTCAATAAAAAAACATTTAAAAAAAATCCCGTGGAGATACTGGACATTGGATTAGAACTCAGGTCGCCAGCATCCCAAGACCAAGCACTTACCAGTTGAGCCACTGGAGGCTGTGCTTCTAAAAGTGGATTTTGGGCGTATATATCTTTCTCCAGCATGCCCCTGTGAGCATTCCAGTTTGCATTGTGAAACATGTTCACTGAAGCCAAGGAGGATAGAACATCTGGCCCCCCGCTCCATGAAATACCAGCTAACTGCAGTGGCCTAGAGGTTAAGTGCTTGCGTTACAGTGCTGGGGGTCTGGGTTTGAGTCCTGCTTTCGACACATAAATGGTGCAATCTCCTTGTACAGTTGCGGTATCCGTGCTCCTTCTAATAGGTTCAGTGGTTATGTAATGAGTTCCCTGGTAAAGGGAGGGTGTAAAAAAGCAGAGAGGTGGGCCTGTGGAGGGGAGTAAATACAGGAGGAGGCGGGGCAGGCTAAAGAGGGAGTTAGGGCTGGATGAATTGGTCTCTGTGGAGAGGAGGAGGTGCTGGTTGAGTGGGGATAGGTCGAGAGGGGCAGGGGGATGTAGGATAAAGTGGGGCAGGGAATAAGTCGGCTCTGGGGATGGTGCCATGGGGGAAGAAGGCCCTGAGTTGTTGTGGACGGTGGGTTGTGTAAAAGAGGGTCCTATTGTGGGGAGGAGGGAAAAAGGGTGCCCAGTGGAGGGTGAAATGGACATTTTTGTTTCATCCAGCCCTACCTCCCCCTTTAGCCTGCCCCACCTCCTCTCCTCCACAGTCCTGCCTCTCTGCTTTCTTCCTTCCACCTTCACTTTACCAGGGCACCTATGCCATGCCCCTCTAGACCTACCCCCACTCACCTAGCCCCTCCTCCTCTCCACAGATACCCATTCATCCGGTCCTACCTCCCCCTTTAGGCTGCCCCACCTCTGCCTCCTTTACCCTGCACTTCCTCACTTCCACATTCCTGCCTCTCTGTGACCCTCCCTTTACCAGGGAACTCTTTTGATAACCACTGAACCTTTTAGAAGGAGTGGGGGTAAGGCAACTATACAAGGCGATTACCCAACTATTCCAATTATGTGCTGAAAGCAGGACACGGACCCAGGCCCTCAGTGCTGTAACACAAGCACCTAACCTCTAGGCCACTGCAGTTAGCTGGTATTTGCTGGAGCGGGGGGCCAGATGTTCTATCCTCGTTGGCTTCGGTGAGCATGTTTCACAATGGGAATGGGTATGCCCACAGGGGCATGCAGAAGAAAGATGTATAAGCCCAAAAGCTACTTTTAGAAGCACAGCCACCAGTGGCTCGAGTGGTAAGTGTTTGGTCTTGGAATGCTGGAGACCTGAGTTCTAATCCAATGTCCGGATCTCCTGTTCATATATATATTTTTTTAATTTTTTTTTATTGAAAATGGGTATGCATTGCCCTGTGCGATCAGCCAACAGCTAATTCCCCTTCATTACATCATTCCTACTAACACTTGTGCCTTTGTTTTCTGCACTCTGGCCTTGGTAACACACCCATACAAAAGCTTGTCTCTCTGGCCTCAAATGACTGGAAAAAACGAGGGGAAAAAGTGTAATCTACTGGTCGTGTTTTGGAAGATAATTGCACTGGGACTCAAACAGGACACCTTCTCGAGGTGCTGTGAGGTGACCACAAGCCCCTGCATAGCAAGCAAACCGGTATCAGCATCTCCCCAGCAACTGAATGTGTCTCCTGCAGGCTACACATAGGAGGCTGCAGTAGGTACATTAACCCATTGGGCTGTCAATGCTCTTTTCTCTGAGATCAGGAAATTGAATTTCTATGTTGCCTTCATTTGGCACATTTGATCTATCTTTCACCCCAATTCAGAGGCTGTTTTGTTTCACGCAGAGATGATAATCATTGGGAGGTGTGAGCCACTAATAGCTAAGCAGATCAGTTAAAGCTTTGACTTTGTCATTGGGATATATTGATATGCGCAGGGCAGTCATCTGTCGACTGCTACTGTATACTTTCTTATTGCTGCTTGTTCATGATTATTAAATGTAAACACTCTGCTCTAAAAAGTGAAATATTTGAAAGACGCTTGCTGTAGCGAGCCTTTCCCACTCTTTGCCCTGGGGGCGCTTTGCAACTCAACAACCCAATCACCCCTTCAGCCCTTCTTACTCGTCTCACAGCACCTCCCAAAAGTGAGCAATGCATCTTTTGTTGGTAGATTTCCTTCATGAGGCTTGGCTTGGCCTGCATTCCTTTTCAAAGGGCCCTATAAGAGAGCAAAAAAGGCATCATAGAGTGGCAAGTAGGTGGAAGGCGAGGGGTCAGGGAGGTTGGCAGTAAAAGACACAGGGCACAGGGCCTGGCAGAGAGTTAGAAGTTAGGGAACCCAACAATGAGCGTGGGACAAGGAAAGATGTCTCAGGCATGCAGCTCTCTGAGTCTTCCCCACTGTGCCTGCAGAAAGAGACGTCCTATTCCTAGCTCTCTCCTGAAAGGATACATTTGCCTGGAGAGCCCAGAACTAATGTCACTTAGAGAGAGGGTAAACAGAGGGCAGCTGAGCAGGCACACCCCTTCATTTTAATATGCTCCACGGTGGCTTCTGGGAGGAAAAAGGCATCATTATTCCAGCAAGATCATCTTCACCTAGGCCACCGTCACTAAGGTTTACAAAGCAGGCTGTGACACTTTCTGGGGCCAGGTGGCCAGGTCGATGTGGAAGAGCACAGATGCTAACCCTAAGCTGTGTGGGTGGCTGCACCAGAGGGGCTGCATAGGACATAGGGCTGTGCCCGTAAGGGCTGTGGTCGCGTTTGGGAGCGTTAGGGACGCGTGGAGGACGCAGGGCGCAGACCTCTGCCCGTTTCCCTCCAGGTTTAGGCCCTGGTGTTCAGCTGTGGAGCCAGCCACTCCAAAATTGAGGAAGTTGAAGGCAGAAAGCAGCCCTCTCACCCCCAGGGCGAAGAATGGGACAGGCTCGCTACATCAAGAGTCTTTCAAATCTTTCACTTTTTAGAGCAGAGTGTTTACATTTAAAAATCATGAACAAGCAGCAATAACAAAGCATACAGTAGCAGGGGACAGAAGACTGCCCTGCGCATATCAATACACCCCAATGATAAAGTCAAAGATTTAACTGACCTGTTTAGCTATTAGTGGCTCACGCTTGGCAATGATTATCATCTCCCTGTGAAACAAAACATCCTCTGAATTGGGGTGAAAGATAGATCTAATGTGCCAAAGGAAGGCAACATGGAAATTCAGTTTCCTGCTCTTAGAGGAAGGAGGGTCGACAGCGCAATGGGTTAATGCACCTACTGCAGCCTCCTATGTGTAGCCTGCTGGCGACACAGTCAGTTGCTAGTGAGATGCTGATACAGGTTTGCTTGCTATGCAGGGGGCGGTGGTCACTTCACAGCACCTCGAGAAGGTGTCCTGTTTGAGTCCCAGTGCAATTAGTGTATCAATCATGACCCATAGATTACACCTTTTCCCCTTGTTTTTTTTCCAGTCAGTTGGGGCCAGAAAGATAAGCTTTTGTATGGGTGTTACTGAAGCCAGAGTGCACAAAACAAAGGCACAACTGTTAGTGGGAATGCATACATTGAAGGGGCATTTGCTGTTGGCTGATCGCGCAGGGCAATGCATACCCATTTTCAATAAAAAAACATTTTAAAAAAATCCCGTGGAGATACTGGACATTGGATTAGAACTCAGGTCGCCAGCATCCCAAGACCAAGCACTTACCAGTTGAGCCACTGGAGGCTGTGCTTCTAAAAGTGGATTTTGGGCGTATATATCTTTCTCCAGCATGCCCCTGTGAGCATTCCAGTTTGCATTGTGAAACATGTTCACTGAAGCCAAGGAGGATAGAACATCTGGCCCCCCGCTCCATGAAATACCAGCTAACTGCAGTGGCCTAGAGGTTAAGTGCTTGCGTTACAGTGCTGGGGGTCTGGGTTTGAGTCCTGCTTTCGACACATAAATGGTGCAATCTCCTTGTACAGTTGCGGTATCCGTGCTCCTTCTAATAGGTTCAGTGGTTATGTAATGAGTTCCCTGGTAAAGGGAGGGTGGAAAAAAGCAGAGAGGTGGGCCTGTGGAGGGGAGTAAATACAGGAGGAGGCGGGGCAGGCTAAAGAGGGAGTTAGGGCTGGATGAATTGGTCTCTGTGGAGAGGAGGAGGTGCTGGTTGAGTGGGGATAGGTCGAGAGGGGCAGGGGGATGTAGGATAAAGTGGGGCAGGGAATAAGTCGGCTCTGGGGATGGTGCCATGGGGGAAGAAGGCTCTGAGTTGTTGTGGACGGTGGGTTGTGTAAAAGAGGGTCCTATTGTGGGGAGGAGGGAAAAAGGGTGCCCAGTGGAGGGTGAACTGGACATTTTTGTTTCATCCAGCCCTACCTCCCCCTTTAGCCTGCCCCACCTCCTCTCCTCCACAGTCCTGCCTCTCTGCTTTCTTCCTTCCACCTTCACTTTACCAGGGCACCTATGCCATGCCCCTCTAGACCTACCCCCACTCACCTAGCCCCTCCTCCTCTCCACAGATACCCATTCATCCGGTCCTACCTCCCCCTTTAGGCTGCCCCACCTCTGCCTCCTTTACCCTGCACTTCCTCACTTCCACATTCCTGCCTCTCTGTGACCCTCCCTTTACCAGGGAACTCTTTTGATAACCACTGAACCTTTTAGAAGGAGTGGGGGTAAGGCAACTATACAAGGCGATTACCCAACTATTCCAATTATGTGCTGAAAGCAGGACACGGACCCAGGCCCTCAGTGCTGTAACACAAGCACCTAACCTCTAGGCCACTGCAGTTAGCTGGTATTTGCTGGAGCGGGGGGCCAGATGTTCTATCCTCGTTGGCTTCGGTGAGCATGTTTCACAATGGGAATGGGTATGCCCACAGGGGCATGCAGAAGAAAGATGTATAAGCCCAAAAGCTACTTTTAAAAGCACAGCCACCAGTGGCTTGAGTGGTAAGTGTTTGGTCTTGGAATGCTGGAGACCTGAGTTCTAATCCAATGTCCGGATCTCCTGTTCATATATATATTTTTTTAATTTTTTTTTATTGAAAATGGGTATGCATTGCCCTGTGCGATCAGCCAACAGCTAATTCCCCTTCATTACATCATTCCTACTAACACTTGTGCCTTTGTTTTCTGCACTCTGGCCTTGGTAACACACCCATACAAAAGCTTGTCTCTCTGGCCTCAAATGACTGGAAAAAACGAGGGGAAAAAGTGTAATCTACTGGTCGTGTTTTGGAAGATAATTGCACTGGGACTCAAACAGGACACCTTCTCGAGGTGCTGTGAGGTGACCACAAGCCCCTGCATAGCAAGCAAACCGGTATCAGCATCTCCCCAGCAACTGAATGTGTCTCCTGCAGGCTACACATAGGAGGCTGCAGTAGGTACATTAACCCATTGGGCTGTCAATGCTCTTTTCTCTGAGATCAGGAAACTGAATTTCTATGTTGCCTTCATTTGGCACATTAGATCTATCTTTCACCCCAATTCAGAGGCTGTTTTGTTTCACGCAGAGATGATAATCATTGGGAGGTGTGAGCCACTAATAGCTAAGCAGATCAGTTAAAGCTTTGACTTTGTCATTGGGATATATTGCTATGCACAGGGCAGTCATCTGTCGACTGCTACTGTATACTTTCTTATTGCTGCTTGTTCATGATTATTAAATGTAAACACTCTGCTCTAAAAAGTGAAATATTTGAAAGACGCTTGCTGTAGCGAGCCTTTCCCACTCTTTGCCCTGGGGGCGCTTTGTAACTCAACAACCCAATCACCCCTTCAGCCCTTCTTACTCGTCTCACAGCACCTCCCAAAAGTGAGCAATGCATCTTTTGTTGGTAGATTTCCTTCATGAGGCTTGGCTTGGCCTGCATTCCTTTTCAAAGGGCCATATAAGAGAGCAAAAAAGGCATCATAGAGTGGCAAGTAGGTGGAAGGCGAGGGGTCAGGGAGGTTGGCAGTAAAAGACACAGGGCACAGGGCCTGGCAGAGAGTTAGAAGTTAGGGAACCCAACAATGAGCGTGGGACAAGGAAAGATGTCTCAGGCATGCAGCTCTCTGAGTCTTCCCCACTGTGCCTGCAGAAAGAGACGTCCTATTCCTAGCTCTCTCCTGAAAGGATACATTTGCCTGGAGAGCCCAGAACTAATGTCACTTAGAGAGAGGGTAAACAGAGGGCAGCTGAGCAGGCACACCCCTTCATTTTAATATGCTCCACGGTGGCTTCTGGGAGGAAAAAGGCATCATTATTCCAGCAAGATCATCTTCACCTAGGCCACCGTCACTAAGGTTTACAAAGCAGGCTGTGACACTTTCTGGGGCCAGGTGGCCAGGTCGATGTGGAAGAGCACAGATGCTAACCCTAAGCTGTGTGGGTGGCTGCACCAGAGGGGCTGCATAGGACATAGGGCTGTGCCCGTAAGGGCTGTGGTCGCGTTTGGGAGCGTTAGGGACGCGTGGAGGACGCAGGGCGCAGACCTCTGCCCGTTTCCCTCCAGGTTTAGGCCCTGGTGTTCAGCTGTGGAGCCAGCCACTCCAAAATTGAGGAAGTTGAAGGCAGAAAGCAGCCCTCTCACCCCCAGGGCGAAGAATGGGACAGGCTCGCTACATCAAGAGTCTTTCAAATCTTTCACTTTTTAGAGCAGAGTGTTTACATTTAAAAATCATGAACAAGCAGCAATAACAAAGCATACAGTAGCAGGGGACAGAAGACTGCCCTGCGCATATCAATACACCCCAATGATAAAGTCAAACATTTAACTGACCTGTTTAGCTATTAGTGGCTCACGCTTGGCAATCATTATAATCTCCCTGTGAAACAAAACATCCTCTGAATTGGGGTGAAAGATAGATCTAATGTGCCAAAGGAAGGCAACATGGAAATTCAGTTTCCTGCTCTTAGAGGAAGGAGGGTCGACAACGCAATGGGTTAATGCACCTACTGCAGCCTCCTATGTGTAGCCTGCTGGCGACACAGTCAGTTGCTAGTGAGATGCTGATACAGGTTTGCTTGCTATGCAGGGGGCGGTGGTCACTTCACAGCACCTCGAGAAGGTGTCCTGTTTGAGTCCCAGTGCAATTAGTGTATCAATCATGACCCATAGATTACACCTTTTCCCCTTGTTTTTTTTCCAGTCAGTTGGGGCCAGAAAGATAAGCTTTTGTATGGGTGTTACTGAAGCCAGAGTGCACAAAACAAAGGCACAACTGTTAGTGGGAATGCATACATTGAAGGGGCATTTGCTGTTGGCTGATCGCGCAGGGCAATGCATACCCATTTTCAATAAAAAAACATTTTAAAAAAATCCCGTGGAGATACTGGACATTGGATTAGAACTCAGGTCGCCAGCATCCCAAGACCAAGCACTTACCAGTTGAGCCACTGGAGGCTGTGCTTCTAAAAGTGGATTTTGGGCGTATATATCTTTCTCCAGCATGCCCCTGTGAGCATTCCAGTTTGCATTGTGAAACATGTTCACTGAAGCCAAGGAGGATAGAACATCTGGCCCCCCGCTCCATGAAATACCAGCTAACTGCAGTGGCCTAGAGGTTAAGTGCTTGCGTTACAGTGCTGGGGGTCTGGGTTTGAGTCCTGCTTTCGACACATAAATGGTGCAATCTCCTTGTACAGTTGCGGTATCCGTGCTCCTTCTAATAGGTTCAGTGGTTATGTAATGAGTTCCCTGGTAAAGGGAGGGTGGAAAAAAGCAGAGAGGTGGGCCTGTGGAGGGGAGTAAATACAGGAGGAGGCGGGGCAGGCTAAACAGGGAGTTAGGGCTGGATGAATTGGTCTCTGTGGAGAGGAGGAGGTGCTGGTTGAGTGGGGATAGGTCGAGAGGGGCAGGGGGATGTAGGATAAAGTGGGGCAGGGAATAAGTCGGCTCTGGGGATGGTGCCATGGGGGAAGAAGGCCCTGAGTTGTTGTGGACGGTGGGTTGTGTAAAAGAGGGTCTTGTGGGGAGGAGGGAAAAAGGGTGCCCAGTGGAGGGTGAAATGGACATTTTTGTTTCATCCAGCCCTACCTCCCCCTTTAGCCTGCCCCACCTCCTCTCCTCCACAGTCCTGCCTCTCTGCTTTCTTCCTTCCACCTTCACTTTACCAGGGCACCTATGCCATGCCCCTCTAGACCTACCCCCACTCACCTAGCCCCTCCTCCTCTCCACAGATACCCATTCATCCGGTCCTACCTCCCCCTTTAGGCTGCCCCACCTCTGCCTCCTTTACCCTGCACTTCCTCACTTCCACATTCCTGCCTCTCTGTGACCCTCCCTTTACCAGGGAACTCTTTTGATAACCACTGAACCTTTTAGAAGGAGTGGGGGTAAGGCAACTATACAAGGCGATTACCCAACTATTCCAATTATGTGCTGAAAGCAGGACACGGACCCAGGCCCTCAGTGCTGTAACACAAGCACCTAACCTCTAGGCCACTGCAGTTAGCTGGTATTTGCTGGAGCGGGGGGCCAGATGTTCTATCCTCGTTGGCTTCGGTGAGCATGTTTCACAATGGGAATGGGTATGCCCACAGTGCATGCAGAAGAAAGATGTATAGGCCCAAAAGCTACTTTTAGAAGCACAGCCACCAGTGGCTCGAGTGGTAAGTGTTTGGTCTTGGAATGCTGGAGACCTGAGTTCTAATCCAATGTCCGGATCTCCTGTTCATATATATATTTTTTTAATTTTTTTTTATTGAAAATGGGTATGCATTGCCCTGTGCGATCAGCCAACAGCTAATTCCCCTTCATTACATCATTCCTACTAACACTTGTGCCTTTGTTTTCTGCACTCTGGCCTTGGTAACACACCCATACAAAAGCTTGTCTCTCTGGCCTCAAATGACTGGAAAAAACGAGGGGAAAAAGTGTAATCTACTGGTCGTGTTTTGGAAGATAATTGCACTGGGACTCAAACAGGACACCTTCTCGAGGTGCTGTGAGGTGACCACAAGCCCCTGCATAGCAAGCAAACCGGTATCAGCATCTCCCCAGCAACTGAATGTGTCTCCTGCAGGCTACACATAGGAGGCTGCAGTAGGTACATTAACCCATTGGGCTGTCAATGCTCTTTTCTCTGAGATCAGGAAATTGAATTTCTATGTTGCCTTCATTTGGCACATTAGATCTATCTTTCACCCCAATTCAGAGGCTGTTTTGTTTCACGCAGAGATGATAATCATTGGGAGGTGTGAGCCACTAATAGCTAAGCAGATCAGTTAAAGCTTTGACTTTGTCATTGGGATATATTGCTATGCACAGGGCAGTCATCTGTCGACTGCTACTGTATACTTTCTTATTGCTGCTTGTTCATGATTATTAAATGTAAACACTCTGCTCTAAAAAGTGAAATATTTGAAAGACGCTTGCTGTAGCGAGCCTTTCCCACTCTTTGCCCTGGGGGCGCTTTGCAACTCAACAACCCAATCACCCCTTCAGCCCTTCTTACTCGTCTCACAGCACCTCCCAAAAGTGAGCAATGCATCTTTTGTTGGTAGATTTCCTTCATGAGGCTTGGCTTGGCCTGCATTCCTTTTCAAAGGGCCCTATAAGAGAGCAAAAAAGGCATCATAGAGTGGCAAGTAGGTGGAAGGCGAGGGGTCAGGGAGGTTGGCAGTAAAAGACACAGGGCACAGGGCCTGGCAGAGAGTTAGAAGTTAGGGAACCCAACAATGAGCGTGGGACAAGGAAAGATGTCTCAGGCATGCAGCTCTCTGAGTCTTCCCCACTGTGCCTGCAGAAAGAGACGTCCTATTCCTAGCTCTCTCCTGAAAGGATACATTTGCCTGGAGAGCCCAGAACTAATGTCACTTAGAGAGAGGGTAAACAGAGGGCAGCTGAGCAGGCACACCCCTTCATTTTAATATGCTCCACGGTGGCTTCTGGGAGGAAAAAGGCATCATTATTCCAGCAAGATCATCTTCACCTAGGCCACCGTCACTAAGGTTTACAAAGCAGGCTGTGACACTTTCTGGGGCCAGGTGGCCAGGTCGATGTGGAAGAGCACAGATGCTAACCCTAAGCTGTGTGGGTGGCTGCACCAGAGGGGCTGCATAGGACATAGGGCTGTGCCCGTAAGGGCTGTGGTCGCGTTTGGGAGCGTTAGGGACGCGTGGAGGACGCAGGGCGCAGACCTCTGCCCGTTTCCCTCCAGGTTTAGGCCCTGGTGTTCAGCTGTGGAGCCAGCCACTCCAAAATTGAGGAAGTTGAAGGCAGAAAGCAGCCCTCTCACCCCCAGGGCGAAGAATGGGACAGGCTCGCTACATCAAGAGTCTTTCAAATCTTTCACTTTTTAGAGCAGAGTGTTTACATTTAAAAATCATGAACAAGCAGCAATAACAAAGCATACAGTAGCAGGGGACAGAAGACTGCCCTGCGCATATCAATACACCCCAATGATAAAGTCAAAGATTTAACTGACCTGTTTAGCTATTAGTGGCTCACGCTTGGCAATGATTATCATCTCCCTGTGAAACAAAACATCCTCTGAATTGGGGTGAAAGATAGATCTAATGATCCAAAGGAAGGCAACATGGAAATTCAGTTTCCTGCTCTTAGAGGAAGGAGGGTCGACAGCGCAATGGGTTAATGCACCTACTGCAGCCTCCTATGTGTAGCCTGCTGGCGACACAGTCAGTTGCTAGTGAGATGCTGATACAGGTTTGCTTGCTATGCAGGGGGCGGTGGTCACTTCACAGCACCTCGAGAAGGTGTCCTGTTTGAGTCCCAGTGCAATTAGTGTATCAATCATGACCCATAGATTACACCTTTTCCCCTTGTTTTTTTTCCAGTCAGTTGGGGCCAGAAAGATAAGCTTTTGTATGGGTGTTACTGAAGCCAGAGTGCACAAAACAAAGGCACAACTGTTAGTGGGAATGCATACATTGAAGGGGCATTTGCTGTTGGCTGATCGCGCAGGGCAATGCATACCCATTTTCAATAAAAAAACATTTAAAAAAAATCCCGTGGAGATACTGGACATTGGATTAGAACTCAGGTCGCCAGCATCCCAAGACCAAGCACTTACCAGTTGAGCCACTGGAGGCTGTGCTTCTAAAAGTGGATTTTGGGCGTATATATCTTTCTCCAGCATGCCCCTGTGAGCATTCCAGTTTGCATTGTGAAACATGTTCACTGAAGCCAAGGAGGATAGAACATCTGGCCCCCGCTCCATGAAATACCAGCTAACTGCAGTGGCCTAGAGGTTAAGTGCTTGCGTTACAGTGCTGGGGGTCTGGGTTTGAGTCCTGCTTTCGACACATAAATGGTGCAATCTCCTTGTACAGTTGCGGTATCCGTGCTCCTTCTAATAGGTTCAGTGGTTATGTAATGAGTTCCCTGGTAAAGGGAGGGTGGAAAAAAGCAGAGAGGTGGGCCTGTGGAGGGGAGTAAATACAGGAGGCGGGGCAGGCTAAAGAGGGAGTTAGGGCTGGATGAATTGGTCTCTGTGGAGAGGAGGAGGTGCTGGTTGAGTGGGGATAGGTCGAGAGGGGCAGGGGGATGTAGGATAAAGTGGGGCAGGGAATAAGTCGGCTCTGGGGATGGTGCCATGGGGGAAGAAGGCCCTGAGTTGTTGTGGACGGTGGGTTGTGTAAAAGAGGGTCCTATTGTGGGGAGGAGGGAAAAAGGGTGCCCAGTGGAGGGTGAAATGGACATTTTTGTTTCATCCAGCCCTACCTCCCTCTTTAGCCTGCCCCACCTCCTCTCCTCCACAGTCCTGCCTCTCTGCTTTCTTCCTTCCACCTTCACTTTACCAGGGCACCTATGCCATGCCCCTCTAGACCTACCCCCACTCACCTAGCCCCTCCTCCTCTCCACAGATACCCATTCATCCGGTCCTACCTCCCCCTTTAGGCTGCCCCACCTCTGCCTCCTTTACCCTGCACTTCCTCACTTCCACATTCCTGCCTCTCTGTGACCCTCCCTTTACCAGGGAACTCTTTTGATAACCACTGAACCTTTTAGAAGGAGTGGGGGTAAGGCAACTATACAAGGCGATTACCCAACTATTCCAATTATGTGCTGAAAGCAGGACACGGACCCAGGCCCTCAGTGCTGTAACACAAGCACCTAACCTCTAGGCCACTGCAGTTAGCTGGTATTTGCTGGAGCGGGGGGCCAGATGTTCTATCCTCGTTGGCTTCGGTGAGCATGTTTCACAATGGGAATGGGTATGCCCACAGGTGCATGCAGAAGAAAGATGTATAAGCCCAAAAGCTACTTTTAGAAGCACAGCCACCAGTGGCTCGAGTGGTAAGTGTTTGGTCTAGGAATGCTGGAGACCTGAGTTCTAATCCAATGTCCGGATCTCCTGTTCGTATATATATCTTTTTAAAATGTTTTTTTATTGAAAATGGGTATGCATTGCCCTGTGCGATCAGCCAACAGCTAATTCCCCTTCATTACATCATTCCTACTAACACTTGTGCCTTTGTTTTCTGCACTCTGGCCTTGGTAACACACCCATACAAAAGCTTGTCTCTCTGGCCTCAAATGACTGGAAAAAACGAGGGGAAAAAGTGTAATCTACTGGTCGTGTTTTGGAAGATAATTGCACTGGGACTCAAACAGGACACCTTCTCGAGGTGCTGTGAGGTGACCACAAGCCCCTGCATAGCAAGCAAACCGGTATCAGCATCTCCCCAGCAACTGAATGTGTCTCCTGCAGGCTACACATAGGAGGCTGCAGTAGGTACATTAACCCATTGGGCTGTCAATGCTCTTTTCTCTGAGATCAGGAAACTGAATTTCTATGTTGCCTTCATTTGGCACATTAGATCTATCTTTCACCCCAATTCAGAGGCTGTTTTGTTTCACGCAGAGATGATAATCATTGGGAGGTGTGAGCCACTAATAGCTAAGCAGATCAGTTAAAGCTTTGACTTTGTCATTGGGATATATTGATATGCGCAGGGCAGTCATCTGTCGACTGCTACTGTATACTTTCTTATTGCTGCTTGTTCATGATTATTAAATGTAAACACTCTGCTCTAAAAAGTGAAATATTTGAAAGACGCTTGCTGTAGCGAGCCTTTCCCACTCTTTGCCCTGGGGGCGCTTTGCAACTCAACAACCCAATCACCCCTTCAGCCCTTCTTACTCGTCTCACAGCACCTCCCAAAAGTGAGCAATGCATCTTTTGTTGGTAGATTTCCTTCATGAGGCTTGGCTTGGCCTGCATTCCTTTTCAAAGGGCCATATAAGAGAGCAAAAAAGGCATCATAGAGTGGCAAGTAGGTGGAAGGCGAGGGGTCAGGGAGGTTGGCAGTAAAAGACACAGGGCACAGGGCCTGGCAGAGAGTTAGAAGTTAGGGAACCCAACAATGAGCGTGGGACAAGGAAAGATGTCTCAGGCATGCAGCTCTCTGAGTCTTCCCCACTGTGCCTGCAGAAAGAGACGTCCTATTCCTAGCTCCCTCCTGAAAGGATACATTTGCCTGGAGAGCCCAGAACTAATGTCACTTAGAGAGAGGGTAAACAGAGGGCAGCTGAGCAGGCACACCCCTTCATTTTAATATGCTCCACGGTGGCTTCTGGGAGGAAAAAGGCATCATTATTCCAGCAAGATCATCTTCACCTAGGCCACCGTCACTAAGGTTTACAAAGCAGGCTGTGACGCTTTCTGGGGCCAGGTGGCCAGGTCGATGTGGAAGAGCACAGATGCTAACCCTAAGCTGTGTGGGTGGCTGCACCAGAGGGGCTGCATAGGACATAGGGCTGTGCCCGTAAGGGCTGTGGTCGCGTTTGGGAGCGTTAGGGACGCGTGGAGGACGCAGGGCGCAGACCTCTGCCCGTTTCCCTCCAGGTTTAGGCCCTGGTGTTCAGCTGTGGAGCCAGCCACTCCAAAATTGAGGAAGTTGAAGGCAGAAAGCAGCCCTCTCACCCCCAGGGCGAAGAATGGGACAGGCTCGCTACATCAAGAGTCTTTCAAATCTTTCACTTTTTAGAGCAGAGTGTTTACATTTAAAAATCATGAACAAGCAGCAATAACAAAGCATACAGTAGCAGGGGACAGAAGACTGCCCTGCGCATATCAATACACCCCAATGATAAAGTCAAAGATTTAACTGACCTGTTTAGCTATTAGTGGCTCACGCTTGGCAATGATTATCATCTCCCTGTGAAACAAAACATCCTCTGAATTGGGGTGAAAGATAGATCTAATGTGCCAAAGGAAGGCAACATGGAAATTCAGTTTCCTGCTCTTAGAGGAAGGAGGGTCGACAGCGCAATGGGTTAATGCACCTACTGCAGCCTCCTATGTGTAGCCTGCTGGCGACGCAGTCAGTTGCTAGTGAGATGCTGATACAGGTTTGCTTGCTATGCAGGGGGCGGTGGTCACTTCACAGCACCTCGAGAAGGTGTCCTGTTTGAGTCCCAGTGCAATTAGTGTATCAATCATGACCCATAGATTACACCTTTTCCCCTTGTTTTTTTTCCAGTCAGTTGGGGCCAGAAAGATAAGCTTTTGTATGGGTGTTACTGAAGCCAGAGTGCACAAAACAAAGGCACAACTGTTAGTGGGAATGCATACATTGAAGGGGCATTTGCTGTTGGCTGATCGCGCAGGGCAATGCATACCCATTTTCAATAAAAAAACATTTAAAAAAAATCCAGTGGAGATACTGGACATTGGATTAGAACTCAGGTCGCCAGCATCCCAAGACCAAGCACTTACCAGTTGAGCCACTGGAGGCTGTGCTTCTAAAAGTGGATTTTGGGCGTATATATCTTTCTCCAGCATGCCCCTGTGAGCATTCCAGTTTGCATTGTGAAACATGTTCACTGAAGCCAAGGAGGATAGAACATCTGGCCCCCCGCTCCATGAAATACCAGCTAACTGCAGTGGCCTAGAGGTTAAGTGCTTGCGTTACAGTGCTGGGGGTCTGGGTTTGAGTCCTGCTTTCGACACATAAATGGTGCAATCTCCTTGTACAGTTGCGGTATCCGTGCTCCTTCTAATAGGTTCAGTGGTTATGTAATGAGTTCCCTGGTAAAGGGAGGGTGGGAAAAAGCAGAGAGGTGGGCCTGTGGAGGGGAGTAAATACAGGAGGAGGCGGGGCAGGCTAAAGAGGGAGTTAGGGCTGGATGAATGGGTCTCTGTGGAGAGGAGGAGGTGCTGGTTGAGTGGGGATAGGTCGAGAGGGGCAGGGGGATGTAGGATAAAGTGGGGCAGGGAATAAGTCGGCTCTGGGGATGGTGCCATGGGGGAAGAAGGCCCTGAGTTGTTGTGGACGGTGGGTTGTGTAAAAGAGGGTCCTATTGTGGGGAGGAGGGAAAAAGGGTGCCCAGTGGAGGGTGAAATGGACATTTTTGTTTCATCCAGCCCTACCTCCCCCTTTAGCCTGCCCCACCTCCTCTCCTCCACAGTCCTGCCTCTCTGCTTTCCTCCTTCCACCTTCACTTTACCAGGGCACCTATGCCATGCCCCACTAGACCTACCCCCACTCACCTAGCCCCTCCTCCTCTCCACAGATACCCATTCATCCGGTCCTACCTCCCCCTTTAGGCTGCCCCACCTCTGCCTCTTTTACCCTGCACTTCCTCACTTCCACATACCTGCCTCTCTGTGACCCTCCCTTTACCAGGGAACTCTTTTGATAACCACTGAACCTTTTAGAAGGAGTGGGGGTAAGGCAACTATACAAGGCGATTACCCAACTATTCCAATTATGTGCTGAAAGCAGGACACGGACCCAGGCCCTCAGTGCTGTAACACAAGCACTTAACCTCTAGGCCACTGCAGTTAGCTGGTATTTGCTGGAGCGGGGGGCCAGATGTTCTATCCTCGTTGGCTTCAGTGAGCATGTTTCACAATGGGAATGGGTATGCCCACAGGGGCATGCAGAAGAAAGATGTATAAGCCCAAAAGCTACTTTTAGAAGCACAGCCACCAGTTGCTCGAGTGGTAAGTGTTTGGTCTTGGAATGCTGGAGACCTGAGTTCTAATCCAATGTCTGGATCTCCTGTTCATATATATATTTTTTTAAATGTTTTTTTATTGAAAATGGGTATGCATTGCCCTGTGCGATCAGCCAACAGCTAATTCCCCTTCATTACATCATTCCTACTAACACTTGTGCCTTTGTTTTCTGCACTCTGGCCTTGGTAACACACCCATACAAAAGCTTGTCTCTCTGGCCTCAAATGACTGGAAAAAACGAGGGGAAAAAGTGTAATCTACTGGTCGTGTTTTGGAAGATAATTGCACTGGGACTCAAACAGGACACCTTCTCGAGGTGCTGTGAGGTGACCACAAGCCCCTGCATAGCAAGCAAACCGGTATCAGCATCTCCCCAGCAACTGAATGTGTCTCCTGCAGGCTACACATAGGAGGCTGCAGTAGGTACATTAACCCATTGGGCTGTCAATGCTCTTTCCTCTGAGATCAGGAAACTGAATTTCTATGTTGCCTTCATTTGGCACATTAGATCTATCTTTCACCCCAATTCAGAGGCTGTTTTGTTTCACGCAGAGATGATAATCATTGGGAGGTGTGAGCCACTAATAGCTAAGCAGATCAGTTAAAGCTTTGACTTTGTCATTGGGATATATTGATATGCGCAGGGCAGTCATCTGTCGACTGCTACTGTATACTTTCTTATTGCTGCTTGTTCATGATTATTAAATGTAAACACTCTGCTCTAAAAAGTGAAATATTTGAAAGACGCTTGCTGTAGCGAGCCTTTCCCACTCTTTGCCCTGGGGGCGCTTTGCAACTCAACAACCCAATCACCCCTTCAGCCCTTCTTACTCGTCTCACAGCACCTCCCAAAAGTGAGCAATGCATCTTTTGTTGGTAGATTTCCTTCATGAGGCTTGGCTTGGCCTGCATTCCTTTTCAAAGGGCCATATAAGAGAGCAAAAAAGGCATCATAGAGTGGCAAGTAGGTGGAAGGCGAGGGGTCAGGGAGGTTGGCAGTAAAAGACACAGGGCACAGGGCCTGGCAGAGAGTTAGAAGTTAGGGAACCCAACAATGAGCGTGGGACAAGGAAAGATGTCTCAGGCATGCAGCTCTCTGAGTCTTCCCCACTGTGCCTGCAGAAAGAGACGTCCTATTCCTAGCTCTCTCCTGAAAGGATACATTTGCCTGGAGAGCCCAGAACTAATGTCACTTAGAGAGAGGGTAAACAGAGGGCAGCTGAGCAGGCACACCCCTTCATTTTAATATGCTCCACGGTGGCTTCTGGGAGGAAAAAGGCATCATTATTCCAGCAAGATCATCTTCACCTAGGCCACCGTCACTAAGGTTTACAAAGCAGGCTGTGACACTTTCTGGGGCCAGGTGGCCAGGTCGATGTGGAAGAGCACAGATGCTAACCCTAAGCTGTGTGGGTGGCTGCACCAGAGGGGCTGCATAGGACATAGGGCTGTGCCCGTAAGGGCTGTGGTCGCGTTTGGGAGCGTTAGGGACGCGTGGAGGACGCAGGGCGCAGACCTCTGCCCGTTTCCCTCCAGGTTTAGGCCCTGGTGTTCAGCTGTGGAGCCAGCCACTCCAAAATTGAGGAAGTTGAAGGCAGAAAGCAGCCCTCTCACCCCCAGGGCGAAGAATGGGACAGGCTCGCTACATCAAGAGTCTTTCAAATCTTTCACTTTTTAGAGCAGAGTGTTTACATTTAAAAATCATGAACAAGCAGCAATAACAAAGCATACAGTAGCAGGGGACAGAAGACTGCCCTGCGCATATCAATACACCCCAATGATAAAGTCAAAGATTTAACTGACCTGTTTAGCTATTAGTGGCTCACGCTTGGCAATGATTATCATCTCCCTGTGAAACAAAACATCCTCTGAATTGGGGTGAAAGATAGATCTAATGTGCCAAAGGAAGGCAACATGGAAATTCAGTTTCCTGCTCTTAGAGGAAGGAGGGTCGACAGCGCAATGGGTTAATGCACCTACTGCAGCCTCCTATGTGTAGCCTGCTGGCGACACAGTCAGTTGCTAGTGAGATGCTGATACAGGTTTGCTTGCTATGCAGGGGGCGGTGGTCACTTCACAGCACCTCGAGAAGGTGTCCTGTTTGAGTCCCAGTGCAATTAGTGTATCAATCATGACCCATAGATTACACCTTTTCCCCTTGTTTTTTTTCCAGTCAGTTGGGGCCAGAAAGATAAGCTTTTGTATGGGTGTTACTGAAGCCAGAGTGCACAAAACAAAGGCACAACTGTTAGTGGGAATGCATACATTGAAGGGGCATTTGCTGTTGGCTGATCGCGCAGGGCAATGCATACCCATTTTCAATAAAAAAACATTTAAAAAAAATCCCGTGGAGATACTGGACATTGGATTAGAACTCAGGTCGCCAGCATCCCAAGACCAAGCACTTACCAGTTGAGCCACTGGAGGCTGTGCTTCTAAAAGTGGATTTTGGGCGTATATATCTTTCTCCAGCATGCCCCTGTGAGCATTCCAGTTTGCATTGTGAAACATGTTCACTGAAGCCAAGGAGGATAGAACATCTGGCCCCCCGCTCCATGAAATACCAGCTAACTGCAGTGGCCTAGAGGTTAAGTGCTTGCGTTACAGTGCTGGGGGTCTGGGTTTGAGTCCTGCTTTCGACACATAAATGGTGCAATCTCCTTGTACAGTTGCGGTATCCGTGCTCCTTCTAATAGGTTCAGTGGTTATGTAATGAGTTCCCTGGTAAAGGGAGGGTGTAAAAAAGCAGAGAGGTGGGCCTGTGGAGGGGAGTAAATACAGGAGGAGGCGGGGCAGGCTAAAGAGGGAGTTAGGGCTGGATGAATTGGTCTCTGTGGAGAGGAGGAGGTGCTGGTTGAGTGGGGATAGGTCGAGAGGGGCAGGGGGATGTAGGATAAAGTGGGGCAGGGAATAAGTCGGCTCTGGGGATGGTGCCATGGGGGAAGAAGGCCCTGAGTTGTTGTGGACGGTGGGTTGTGTAAAAGAGGGTCCTATTGTGGGGAGGAGGGAAAAAGGGTGCCCAGTGGAGGGTGAAATGGACATTTTTGTTTCATCCAGCCCTACCTCCCCCTTTAGCCTGCCCCACCTCCTCTCCTCCACAGTCCTGCCTCTCTGCTTTCCTCCTTCCACCTTCACTTTACCAGGGCACCTATGCCATGCCCCACTAGACCTACCCCCACTCACCTAGCCCCTCCTCCTCTCCACAGATACCCATTCATCCGGTCCTACCTCCCCCTTTCGGCTGCCCCACCTCTGCCTCTTTTACCCTGCACTTCCTCACTTCCACATACCTGCCTCTCTGTGACCCTCCCTTTACCAGGGAACTCTTTTGATAACCACTGAACCTTTTAGAAGGAGTGGGGGTAAGGCAACTATACAAGGCGATTACCCAACTATTCCAATTATGTGCTGAAAGCAGGACACGGACCCAGGCCCTCAGTGCTGTAACACAAGCACTTAACCTCTAGGCCACTGCAGTTAGCTGGTATTTGCTGGAGCGGGGGGCCAGATGTTCTATCCTCGTTGGCTTCAGTGAGCATGTTTCACAATGGGAATGGGTATGCCCACAGGGGCATGCAGAAGAAAGATGTATAAGCCCAAAAGCTACTTTTAGAAGCACAGCCACCAGTTGCTCGAGTGGTAAGTGTTTGGTCTTGGAATGCTGGAGACCTGAGTTCTAATCCAATGTCTGGATCTCCTGTTCATATATATATTTTTTTTAATGTTTTTTTATTGAAAATGGGTATGCATTGCCCTGTGCGATCAGCCAACAGCTAATTCCCCTTCATTACATCATTCCTACTAACACTTGTGCCTTTGTTTTCTGCACTCTGGCCTTGGTAACACACCCATACAAAAGCTTGTCTCTCTGGCCTCAAATGACTGGAAAAAACGAGGGGAAAAAGTGTAATCTACTGGTCGTGTTTTGGAAGATAATTGCACTGGGACTCAAACAGGACACCTTCTCGAGGTGCTGTGAGGTGACCACAAGCCCCTGCATAGCAAGCAAACCGGTATCAGCATCTCCCCAGCAACTGAATGTGTCTCCTGCAGGCTACACATAGGAGGCTGCAGTAGGTACATTAACCCATTGGGCTGTCAATGCTCTTTTCTCTGAGATCAGGAAACTGAATTTCTATGTTGCCTTCATTTGGCACATTAGATCTATCTTTCACCCCAATTCAGAGGCTGTTTTGTTTCACGCAGAGATGATAATCATTGGGAGGTGTGAGCCACTAATAGCTAAGCAGATCAGTTAAAGCTTTGACTTTGTCATTGGGATATATTGATATGCGCAGGGCAGTCATCTGTCGACTGCTACTGTATACTTTCTTATTGCTGCTTGTTCATGATTATTAAATGTAAACACTCTGCTCTAAAAAGTGAAATATTTGAAAGACGCTTGCTGTAGCGAGCCTTTCCCACTCTTTGCCCTGGGGGCGCTTTGCAACTCAACAACCCAATCACCCCTTCAGCCCTTCTTACTCGTCTCACAGCACCTCCCAAAAGTGAGCAATGCATCTTTTGTTGGTAGATTTCCTTCATGAGGCTTGGCTTGGCCTGCATTCCTTTTCAAAGGGCCATATAAGAGAGCAAAAAAGGCATCATAGAGTGGCAAGTAGGTGGAAGGCGAGGGGTCAGGGAGGTTGGCAGTAAAAGACACAGGGCACAGGGCCTGGCAGAGAGTTAGAAGTTAGGGAACCCAACAATGAGCGTGGGACAAGGAAAGATGTCTCAGGCATGCAGCTCTCTGAGTCTTCCCCACTGTGCCTGCAGAAAGAGACGTCCTATTCCTAGCTCCCTCCTGAAAGGATACATTTGCCTGGAGAGCCCAGAACTAATGTCACTTAGAGAGAGGGTAAACAGAGGGCAGCTGAGCAGGCACACCCCTTCATTTTAATATGCTCCACGGTGGCTTCTGGGAGGAAAAAGGCATCATTATTCCAGCAAGATCATCTTCACCTAGGCCACCGTCACTAAGGTTTACAAAGCAGGCTGTGACGCTTTCTGGGGCCAGGTGGCCAGGTCGATGTGGAAGAGCACAGATGCTAACCCTAAGCTGTGTGGGTGGCTGCACCAGAGGGGCTGCATAGGACATAGGGCTGTGCCCGTAAGGGCTGTGGTCGCGTTTGGGAGCGTTAGGGACGCGTGGAGGACGCAGGGCGCAGACCTCTGCCCGTTTCCCTCCAGGTTTAGGCCCTGGTGTTCAGCTGTGGAGCCAGCCACTCCAAAATTGAGGAAGTTGAAGGCAGAAAGCAGCCCTCTCACCCCCAGGGCGAAGAATGGGACAGGCTCGCTACATCAAGAGTCTTTCAAATCTTTCACTTTTTAGAGCAGAGTGTTTACATTTAAAAATCATGAACAAGCAGCAATAACAAAGCATACAGTAGCAGGGGACAGAAGACTGCCCTGCGCATATCAATACACCCCAATGATAAAGTCAAAGATTTAACTGACCTGTTTAGCTATTAGTGGCTCACGCTTGGCAATGATTATCATCTCCCTGTGAAACAAAACATCCTCTGAATTGGGGTGAAAGATAGATCTAATGTGCCAAAGGAAGGCAACATGGAAATTCAGTTTCCTGCTCTTAGAGGAAGGAGGGTCGACAGCGCAATGGGTTAATGCACCTACTGCAGCCTCCTATGTGTAGCCTGCTGGCGACGCAGTCAGTTGCTAGTGAGATGCTGATACAGGTTTGCTTGCTATGCAGGGGGCGGTGGTCACTTCACAGCACCTCGAGAAGGTGTCCTGTTTGAGTCCCAGTGCAATTAGTGTATCAATCATGACCCATAGATTACACCTTTTCCCCTTGTTTTTTTTCCAGTCAGTTGGGGCCAGAAAGATAAGCTTTTGTATGGGTGTTACTGAAGCCAGAGTGCACAAAACAAAGGCACAACTGTTAGTGGGAATGCATACATTGAAGGGGCATTTGCTGTTGGCTGATCGCGCAGGGCAATGCATACCCATTTTCAATAAAAAAACATTTAAAAAAAATCCAGTGGAGATACTGGACATTGGATTAGAACTCAGGTCGCCAGCATCCCAAGACCAAGCACTTACCAGTTGAGCCACTGGAGGCTGTGCTTCTAAAAGTGGATTTTGGGCGTATATATCTTTCTCCAGCATGCCCCTGTGAGCATTCCAGTTTGCATTGTGAAACATGTTCACTGAAGCCAAGGAGGATAGAACATCTGGCCCCCCGCTCCATGAAATACCAGCTAACTGCAGTGGCCTAGAGGTTAAGTGCTTGCGTTACAGTGCTGGGGGTCTGGGTTTGAGTCCTGCTTTCGACACATAAATGGTGCAATCTCCTTGTACAGTTGCGGTATCCGTGCTCCTTCTAATAGGTTCAGTGGTTATGTAATGAGTTCCCTGGTAAAGGGAGGGTGGGAAAAAGCAGAGAGGTGGGCCTGTGGAGGGGAGTAAATACAGGAGGAGGCGGGGCAGGCTAAAGAGGGAGTTAGGGCTGGATGAATGGGTCTCTGTGGAGAGGAGGAGGTGCTGGTTGAGTGGGGATAGGTCGAGAGGGGCAGGGGGATGTAGGATAAAGTGGGGCAGGGAATAAGTCGGCTCTGGCGATGGTGCCATGGGGGAAGAAGGCCCTGAGTTGTTGTGGACGGTGGGTTGTGTAAAAGAGGGTCCTATTGTGGGGAGGAGGGAAAAAGGGTGCCCAGTGGAGGGTGAAATGGACATTTTTGTTTCATCCAGCCCTACCTCCCCCTTTAGCCTGCCCCACCTCCTCTCCTCCACAGTCCTGCCTCTCTGCTTTCCTCCTTCCACCTTCACTTTACCAGGGCACCTATGCCATGCCCCACTAGACCTACCCCCACTCACCTAGCCCCTCCTCCTCTCCACAGATACCCATTCATCCGGTCCTACCTCCCCCTTTAGGCTGCCCCACCTCTGCCTCTTTTACCCTGCACTTCCTCACTTCCACATACCTGCCTCTCTGTGACCCTCCCTTTACCAGGGAACTCTTTTGATAACCACTGAACCTTTTAGAAGGAGTGGGGGTAAGGCAACTATACAAGGCGATTACCCAACTATTCCAATTATGTGCTGAAAGCAGGACACGGACCCAGGCCCTCAGTGCTGTAACACAAGCACTTAACCTCTAGGCCACTGCAGTTAGCTGGTATTTGCTGGAGCGGGGGGCCAGATGTTCTATCCTCGTTGGCTTCAGTGAGCATGTTTCACAATGGGAATGGGTATGCCCACAGGGGCATGCAGAAGAAAGATGTATAAGCCCAAAAGCTACTTTTAGAAGCACAGCCACCAGTTGCTCGAGTGGTAAGTGTTTGGTCTTGGAATGCTGGAGACCTGAGTTCTAATCCAATGTCTGGATCTCCTGTTCATATATATATTTTTTTAAATGTTTTTTTATTGAAAATGGGTATGCATTGCCCTGTGCGATCAGCCAACAGCTAATTCCCCTTCATTACATCATTCCTACTAACACTTGTGCCTTTGTTTTCTGCACTCTGGCCTTGGTAACACACCCATACAAAAGCTTGTCTCTCTGGCCTCAAATGACTGGAAAAAACGAGGGGAAAAAGTGTAATCTACTGGTCGTGTTTTGGAAGATAATTGCACTGGGACTCAAACAGGACACCTTCTCGAGGTGCTGTGAGGTGACCACAAGCCCCTGCATAGCAAGCAAACCGGTATCAGCATCTCCCCAGCAACTGAATGTGTCTCCTGCAGGCTACACATAGGAGGCTGCAGTAGGTACATTAACCCATTGGGCTGTCAATGCTCTTTCCTCTGAGATCAGGAAACTGAATTTCTATGTTGCCTTCATTTGGCACATTAGATCTATCTTTCACCCCAATTCAGAGGCTGTTTTGTTTCACGCAGAGATGATAATCATTGGGAGGTGTGAGCCACTAATAGCTAAGCAGATCAGTTAAAGCTTTGACTTTGTCATTGGGATATATTGATATGCGCAGGGCAGTCATCTGTCGACTGCTACTGTATACTTTCTTATTGCTGCTTGTTCATGATTATTAAATGTAAACACTCTGCTCTAAAAAGTGAAATATTTGAAAGACGCTTGCTGTAGCGAGCCTTTCCCACTCTTTGCCCTGGGGGCGCTTTGCAACTCAACAACCCAATCACCCCTTCAGCCCTTCTTACTCGTCTCACAGCACCTCCCAAAAGTGAGCAATGCATCTTTTGTTGGTAGATTTCCTTCATGAGGCTTGGCTTGGCCTGCATTCCTTTTCAAAGGGCCATATAAGAGAGCAAAAAAGGCATCATAGAGTGGCAAGTAGGTGGAAGGCGAGGGGTCAGGGAGGTTGGCAGTAAAAGACACAGGGCACAGGGCCTGGCAGAGAGTTAGAAGTTAGGGAACCCAACAATGAGCGTGGGACAAGGAAAGATGTCTCAGGCATGCAGCTCTCTGAGTCTTCCCCACTGTGCCTGCAGAAAGAGACGTCCTATTCCTAGCTCTCTCCTGAAAGGATACATTTGCCTGGAGAGCCCAGAACTAATGTCACTTAGAGAGAGGGTAAACAGAGGGCAGCTGAGCAGGCACACCCCTTCATTTTAATATGCTCCACGGTGGCTTCTGGGAGGAAAAAGGCATCATTATTCCAGCAAGATCATCTTCACCTAGGCCACCGTCACTAAGGTTTACAAAGCAGGCTGTGACACTTTCTGGGGCCAGGTGGCCAGGTCGATGTGGAAGAGCACAGATGCTAACCCTAAGCTGTGTGGGTGGCTGCACCAGAGGGGCTGCATAGGACATAGGGCTGTGCCCGTAAGGGCTGTGGTCGCGTTTGGGAGCGTTAGGGACGCGTGGAGGACGCAGGGCGCAGACCTCTGCCCGTTTCCCTCCAGGTTTAGGCCCTGGTGTTCAGCTGTGGAGCCAGCCACTCCAAAATTGAGGAAGTTGAAGGCAGAAAGCAGCCCTCTCACCCCCAGGGCGAAGAATGGGACAGGCTCGCTACATCAAGAGTCTTTCAAATCTTTCACTTTTTAGAGCAGAGTGTTTACATTTAAAAATCATGAACAAGCAGCAATAACAAAGCATACAGTAGCAGGGGACAGAAGACTGCCCTGCGCATATCAATACACCCCAATGATAAAGTCAAAGATTTAACTGACCTGTTTAGCTATTAGTGGCTCACGCTTGGCAATGATTATCATCTCCCTGTGAAACAAAACATCCTCTGAATTGGGGTGAAAGATAGATCTAATGTGCCAAAGGAAGGCAACATGGAAATTCAGTTTCCTGCTCTTAGAGGAAGGAGGGTCGACAGCGCAATGGGTTAATGCACCTACTGCAGCCTCCTATGTGTAGCCTGCTGGCGACACAGTCAGTTGCTAGTGAGATGCTGATACAGGTTTGCTTGCTATGCAGGGGGCGGTGGTCACTTCACAGCACCTCGAGAAGGTGTCCTGTTTGAGTCCCAGTGCAATTAGTGTATCAATCATGACCCATAGATTACACCTTTTCCCCTTGTTTTTTTTCCAGTCAGTTGGGGCCAGAAAGATAAGCTTTTGTATGGGTGTTACTGAAGCCAGAGTGCACAAAACAAAGGCACAACTGTTAGTGGGAATGCATACATTGAAGGGGCATTTGCTGTTGGCTGATCGCGCAGGGCAATGCATACCCATTTTCAATAAAAAAACATTTAAAAAAAATCCCGTGGAGATACTGGACATTGGATTAGAACTCAGGTCGCCAGCATCCCAAGACCAAGCACTTACCAGTTGAGCCACTGGAGGCTGTGCTTCTAAAAGTGGATTTTGGGCGTATATATCTTTCTCCAGCATGCCCCTGTGAGCATTCCAGTTTGCATTGTGAAACATGTTCACTGAAGCCAAGGAGGATAGAACATCTGGCCCCCCGCTCCATGAAATACCAGCTAACTGCAGTGGCCTAGAGGTTAAGTGCTTGCGTTACAGTGCTGGGGGTCTGGGTTTGAGTCCTGCTTTCGACACATAAATGGTGCAATCTCCTTGTACAGTTGCGGTATCCGTGCTCCTTCTAATAGGTTCAGTGGTTATGTAATGAGTTCCCTGGTAAAGGGAGGGTGTAAAAAAGCAGAGAGGTGGGCCTGTGGAGGGGAGTAAATACAGGAGGAGGCGGGGCAGGCTAAAGAGGGAGTTAGGGCTGGATGAATTGGTCTCTGTGGAGAGGAGGAGGTGCTGGTTGAGTGGGGATAGGTCGAGAGGGGCAGGGGGATGTAGGATAAAGTGGGGCAGGGAATAAGTCGGCTCTGGGGATGGTGCCATGGGGGAAGAAGGCCCTGAGTTGTTGTGGACGGTGGGTTGTGTAAAAGAGGGTCCTATTGTGGGGAGGAGGGAAAAAGGGTGCCCAGTGGAGGGTGAAATGGACATTTTTGTTTCATCCAGCCCTACCTCCCCCTTTAGCCTGCCCCACCTCCTCTCCTCCACAGTCCTGCCTCTCTGCTTTCCTCCTTCCACCTTCACTTTACCAGGGCACCTATGCCATGCCCCACTAGACCTACCCCCACTCACCTAGCCCCTCCTCCTCTCCACAGATACCCATTCATCCGGTCCTACCTCCCCCTTTAGGCTGCCCCACCTCTGCCTCTTTTACCCTGCACTTCCTCACTTCCACATACCTGCCTCTCTGTGACCCTCCCTTTACCAGGGAACTCTTTTGATAACCACTGAACCTTTTAGAAGGAGTGGGGGTAAGGCAACTATACAAGGCGATTACCCAACTATTCCAATTATGTGCTGAAAGCAGGACACGGACCCAGGCCCTCAGTGCTGTAACACAAGCACTTAACCTCTAGGCCACTGCAGTTAGCTGGTATTTGCTGGAGCGGGGGGCCAGATGTTCTATCCTCGTTGGCTTCAGTGAGCATGTTTCACAATGGGAATGGGTATGCCCACAGGGGCATGCAGAAGAAAGATGTATAAGCCCAAAAGCTACTTTTAGAAGCACAGCCACCAGTTGCTCGAGTGGTAAGTGTTTGGTCTTGGAATGCTGGAGACCTGAGTTCTAATCCAATGTCTGGATCTCCTGTTCATATATATATTTTTTTTAATGTTTTTTTATTGAAAATGGGTATGCATTGCCCTGTGCGATCAGCCAACAGCTAATTCCCCTTCATTACATCATTCCTACTAACACTTGTGCCTTTGTTTTCTGCACTCTGGCCTTGGTAACACACCCATACAAAAGCTTGTCTCTCTGGCCTCAAATGACTGGAAAAAACGAGGGGAAAAAGTGTAATCTACTGGTCGTGTTTTGGAAGATAATTGCACTGGGACTCAAACAGGACACCTTCTCGAGGTGCTGTGAGGTGACCACAAGCCCCTGCATAGCAAGCAAACCGGTATCAGCATCTCCCCAGCAACTGAATGTGTCTCCTGCAGGCTACACATAGGAGGCTGCAGTAGGTACATTAACCCATTGGGCTGTCAATGCTCTTTTCTCTGAGATCAGGAAACTGAATTTCTATGTTGCCTTCATTTGGCACATTAGATCTATCTTTCACCCCAATTCAGAGGCTGTTTTGTTTCACGCAGAGATGATAATCATTGGGAGGTGTGAGCCACTAATAGCTAAGCAGATCAGTTAAAGCTTTGACTTTGTCATTGGGATATATTGATATGCGCAGGGCAGTCATCTGTCGACTGCTACTGTATACTTTCTTATTGCTGCTTGTTCATGATTATTAAATGTAAACACTCTGCTCTAAAAAGTGAAATATTTGAAAGACGCTTGCTGTAGCGAGCCTTTCCCACTCTTTGCCCTGGGGGCGCTTTGCAACTCAACAACCCAATCACCCCTTCAGCCCTTCTTACTCGTCTCACAGCACCTCCCAAAAGTGAGCAATGCATCTTTTGTTGGTAGATTTCCTTCATGAGGCTTGGCTTGGCCTGCATTCCTTTTCAAAGGGCCATATAAGAGAGCAAAAAAGGCATCATAGAGTGGCAAGTAGGTGGAAGGCGAGGGGTCAGGGAGGTTGGCAGTAAAAGACACAGGGCACAGGGCCTGGCAGAGAGTTAGAAGTTAAGGAACCCAACAATGAGCGTGGGACAAGGAAAGATGTCTCAGGCATGCAGCTCTCTGAGTCTTCCCCACTGTGCCTGCAGAAAGAGACGTCCTATTCCTAGCTCCCTCCTGAAAGGATACATTTGCCTGGAGAGCCCAGAACTAATGTCACTTAGAGAGAGGGTAAACAGAGGGCAGCTGAGCAGGCACACCCCTTCATTTTAATATGCTCCACGGTGGCTTCTGGGAGGAAAAAGGCATCATTATTCCAGCAAGATCATCTTCACCTAGGCCACCGTCACTAAGGTTTACAAAGCAGGCTGTGACGCTTTCTGGGGCCAGGTGGCCAGGTCGATGTGGAAGAGCACAGATGCTAACCCTAAGCTGTGTGGGTGGCTGCACCAGAGGGGCTGCATAGGACATAGGGCTGTGCCCGTAAGGGCTGTGGTCGCGTTTGGGAGCGTTAGGGACGCGTGGAGGACGCAGGGCGCAGACCTCTGCCCGTTTCCCTCCAGGTTTAGGCCCTGGTGTTCAGCTGTGGAGCCAGCCACTCCAAAATTGAGGAAGTTGAAGGCAGAAAGCAGCCCTCTCACCCCCAGGGCGAAGAATGGGACAGGCTCGCTACATCAAGAGTCTTTCAAATCTTTCACTTTTTAGAGCAGAGTGTTTACATTTAAAAATCATGAACAAGCAGCAATAACAAAGCATACAGTAGCAGGGGACAGAAGACTGCCCTGCGCATATCAATACACCCCAATGATAAAGTCAAAGATTTAACTGACCTGTTTAGCTATTAGTGGCTCACGCTTGGCAATGATTATCATCTCCCTGTGAAACAAAACATCCTCTGAATTGGGGTGAAAGATAGATCTAATGTGCCAAAGGAAGGCAACATGGAAATTCAGTTTCCTGCTCTTAGAGGAAGGAGGGTCGACAGCGCAATGGGTTAATGCACCTACTGCAGCCTCCTATGTGTAGCCTGCTGGCGACGCAGTCAGTTGCTAGTGAGATGCTGATACAGGTTTGCTTGCTATGCAGGGGGCGGTGGTCACTTCACAGCACCTCGAGAAGGTGTCCTGTTTGAGTCCCAGTGCAATTAGTGTATCAATCATGACCCATAGATTACACCTTTTCCCCTTGTTTTTTTTCCAGTCAGTTGGGGCCAGAAAGATAAGCTTTTGTATGGGTGTTACTGAAGCCAGAGTGCACAAAACAAAGGCACAACTGTTAGTGGGAATGCATACATTGAAGGGGCATTTGCTGTTGGCTGATCGCGCAGGGCAATGCATACCCATTTTCAATAAAAAAACATTTAAAAAAAATCCAGTGGAGATACTGGACATTGGATTAGAACTCAGGTCGCCAGCATCCCAAGACCAAGCACTTACCAGTTGAGCCACTGGAGGCTGTGCTTCTAAAAGTGGATTTTGGGCGTATATATCTTTCTCCAGCATGCCCCTGTGAGCATTCCAGTTTGCATTGTGAAACATGTTCACTGAAGCCAAGGAGGATAGAACATCTGGCCCCCCGCTCCATGAAATACCAGCTAACTGCAGTGGCCTAGAGGTTAAGTGCTTGCGTTACAGTGCTGGGGGTCTGGGTTTGAGTCCTGCTTTCGACACATAAATGGTGCAATCTCCTTGTACAGTTGCGGTATCCGTGCTCCTTCTAATAGGTTCAGTGGTTATGTAATGAGTTCCCTGGTAAAGGGAGGGTGGGAAAAAGCAGAGAGGTGGGCCTGTGGAGGGGAGTAAATACAGGAGGAGGCGGGGCAGGCTAAAGAGGGAGTTAGGGCTGGATGAATGGGTCTCTGTGGAGAGGAGGAGGTGCTGGTTGAGTGGGGATAGGTCGAGAGGGGCAGGGGGATGTAGGATAAAGTGGGGCAGGGAATAAGTCGGCTCTGGGGATGGTGCCATGGGGGAAGAAGGCCCTGAGTTGTTGTGGACGGTGGGTTGTGTAAAAGAGGGTCCTATTGTGGGGAGGAGGGAAAAAGGGTGCCCAGTGGAGGGTGAAATGGACATTTTTGTTTCATCCAGCCCTACCTCCCCCTTTAGCCTGCCCCACCTCCTCTCCTCCACAGTCCTGCCTCTCTGCTTTCCTCCTTCCACCTTCACTTTACCAGGGCACCTATGCCATGCCCCACTAGACCTACCCCCACTCACCTAGCCCCTCCTCCTCTCCACAGATACCCATTCATCCGGTCCTACCTCCCCCTTTAGGCTGCCCCACCTCTGCCTCTTTTACCCTGCACTTCCTCACTTCCACATACCTGCCTCTCTGTGACCCTCCCTTTACCAGGGAACTCTTTTGATAACCACTGAACCTTTTAGAAGGAGTGGGGGTAAGGCAACTATACAAGGCGATTACCCAACTATTCCAATTATGTGCTGAAAGCAGGACACGGACCCAGGCCCTCAGTGCTGTAACACAAGCACTTAACCTCTAGGCCACTGCAGTTAGCTGGTATTTGCTGGAGCGGGGGGCCAGATGTTCTATCCTCGTTGGCTTCAGTGAGCATGTTTCACAATGGGAATGGGTATGCCCACAGGGGCATGCAGAAGAAAGATGTATAAGCCCAAAAGCTACTTTTAGAAGCACAGCCACCAGTTGCTCGAGTGGTAAGTGTTTGGTCTTGGAATGCTGGAGACCTGAGTTCTAATCCAATGTCTGGATCTCCTGTTCATATATATATTTTTTTAAATGTTTTTTTATTGAAAATGGGTATGCATTGCCCTGTGCGATCAGCCAACAGCTAATTCCCCTTCATTACATCATTCCTACTAACACTTGTGCCTTTGTTTTCTGCACTCTGGCCTTGGTAACACACCCATACAAAAGCTTGTCTCTCTGGCCTCAAATGACTGGAAAAAACGAGGGGAAAAAGTGTAATCTACTGGTCGTGTTTTGGAAGATAATTGCACTGGGACTCAAACAGGACACCTTCTCGAGGTGCTGTGAGGTGACCACAAGCCCCTGCATAGCAAGCAAACCGGTATCAGCATCTCCCCAGCAACTGAATGTGTCTCCTGCAGGCTACACATAGGAGGCTGCAGTAGGTACATTAACCCATTGGGCTGTCAATGCTCTTTCCTCTGAGATCAGGAAACTGAATTTCTATGTTGCCTTCATTTGGCACATTAGATCTATCTTTCACCCCAATTCAGAGGCGGTTTTGTTTCACGCAGAGATGATAATCATTGGGAGGTGTGAGCCACTAATAGCTAAGCAGATCAGTTAAAGCTTTGACTTTGTCATTGGGATATATTGATATGCGCAGGGCAGTCATCTGTCGACTGCTACTGTATACTTTCTTATTGCTGCTTGTTCATGATTATTAAATGTAAACACTCTGCTCTAAAAAGTGAAATATTTGAAAGACGCTTGCTGTAGCGAGCCTTTCCCACTCTTTGCCCTGGGGGCGCTTTGCAACTCAACAACCCAATCACCCCTTCAGCCCTTCTTACTCGTCTCACAGCACCTCCCAAAAGTGAGCAATGCATCTTTTGTTGGTAGATTTCCTTCATGAGGCTTGGCTTGGCCTGCATTCCTTTTCAAAGGGCCATATAAGAGAGCAAAAAAGGCATCATAGAGTGGCAAGTAGGTGGAAGGCGAGGGGTCAGGGAGGTTGGCAGTAAAAGACACAGGGCACAGGGCCTGGCAGAGAGTTAGAAGTTAGGGAACCCAACAATGAGCGTGGGACAAGGAAAGATGTCTCAGGCATGCAGCTCTCTGAGTCTTCCCCACTGTGCCTGCAGAAAGAGACGTCCTATTCCTAGCTCTCTCCTGAAAGGATACATTTGCCTGGAGAGCCCAGAACTAATGTCACTTAGAGAGAGGGTAAACAGAGGGCAGCTGAGCAGGCACACCCCTTCATTTTAATATGCTCCACGGTGGCTTCTGGGAGGAAAAAGGCATCATTATTCCAGCAAGATCATCTTCACCTAGGCCACCGTCACTAAGGTTTACAAAGCAGGCTGTGACACTTTCTGGGGCCAGGTGGCCAGGTCGATGTGGAAGAGCACAGATGCTAACCCTAAGCTGTGTGGGTGGCTGCACCAGAGGGGCTGCATAGGACATAGGGCTGTGCCCGTAAGGGCTGTGGTCGCGTTTGGGAGCGTTAGGGACGCGTGGAGGACGCAGGGCGCAGACCTCTGCCCGTTTCCCTCCAGGTTTAGGCCCTGGTGTTCAGCTGTGGAGCCAGCCACTCCAAAATTGAGGAAGTTGAAGGCAGAAAGCAGCCCTCTCACCCCCAGGGCGAAGAATGGGACAGGCTCGCTACATCAAGAGTCTTTCAAATCTTTCACTTTTTAGAGCAGAGTGTTTACATTTAAAAATCATGAACAAGCAGCAATAACAAAGCATACAGTAGCAGGGGACAGAAGACTGCCCTGCGCATATCAATACACCCCAATGATAAAGTCAAAGATTTAACTGACCTGTTTAGCTATTAGTGGCTCACGCTTGGCAATGATTATCATCTCCCTGTGAAACAAAACATCCTCTGAATTGGGGTGAAAGATAGATCTAATGTGCCAAAGGAAGGCAACATGGAAATTCAGTTTCCTGCTCTTAGAGGAAGGAGGGTCGACAGCGCAATGGGTTAATGCACCTACTGCAGCCTCCTATGTGTAGCCTGCTGGCGACACAGTCAGTTGCTAGTGAGATGCTGATACAGGTTTGCTTGCTATGCAGGGGGCGGTGGTCACTTCACAGCACCTCGAGAAGGTGTCCTGTTTGAGTCCCAGTGCAATTAGTGTATCAATCATGACCCATAGATTACACCTTTTCCCCTTGTTTTTTTTCCAGTCAGTTGGGGCCAGAAAGATAAGCTTTTGTATGGGTGTTACTGAAGCCAGAGTGCACAAAACAAAGGCACAACTGTTAGTGGGAATGCATACATTGAAGGGGCATTTGCTGTTGGCTGATCGCGCAGGGCAATGCATACCCATTTTCAATAAAAAAACATTTAAAAAAAATCCCGTGGAGATACTGGACATTGGATTAGAACTCAGGTCGCCAGCATCCCAAGACCAAGCACTTACCAGTTGAGCCACTGGAGGCTGTGCTTCTAAAAGTGGATTTTGGGCGTATATATCTTTCTCCAGCATGCCCCTGTGAGCATTCCAGTTTGCATTGTGAAACATGTTCACTGAAGCCAAGGAGGATAGAACATCTGGCCCCCCGCTCCATGAAATACCAGCTAACTGCAGTGGCCTAGAGGTTAAGTGCTTGCGTTACAGTGCTGGGGGTCTGGGTTTGAGTCCTGCTTTCGACACATAAATGGTGCAATCTCCTTGTACAGTTGCGGTATCCGTGCTCCTTCTAATAGGTTCAGTGGTTATGTAATGAGTTCCCTGGTAAAGGGAGGGTGTAAAAAAGCAGAGAGGTGGGCCTGTGGAGGGGAGTAAATACAGGAGGAGGCGGGGCAGGCTAAAGAGGGAGTTAGGGCTGGATGAATTGGTCTCTGTGGAGAGGAGGAGGTGCTGGTTGAGTGGGGATAGGTCGAGAGGGGCAGGGGGATGTAGGATAAAGTGGGGCAGGGAATAAGTCAGCTCTGGGGATGGTGCCATGGGGGAAGAAGGCCCTGAGTTGTTGTGGACGGTGGGTTGTGTAAAAGAGGGTCCTATTGTGGGGAGGAGGGAAAAAGGGTGCCCAGTGGAGGGTGAAATGGACATTTTTGTTTCATCCAGCCCTACCTCCCCCTTTAGCCTGCCCCACCTCCTCTCCTCCACAGTCCTGCCTCTCTGCTTTCCTCCTTCCACCTTCACTTTACCAGGGCACCTATGCCATGCCCCACTAGACCTACCCCCACTCACCTAGCCCCTCCTCCTCTCCACAGATACCCATTCATCCGGTCCTACCTCCCCCTTTAGGCTGCCCCACCTCTGCCTCTTTTACCCTGCACTTCCTCACTTCCACATACCTGCCTCTCTGTGACCCTCCCTTTACCAGGGAACTCTTTTGATAACCACTGAACCTTTTAGAAGGAGTGGGGGTAAGGCAACTATACAAGGCGATTACCCAACTATTCCAATTATGTGCTGAAAGCAGGACACGGACCCAGGCCCTCAGTGCTGTAACACAAGCACTTAACCTCTAGGCCACTGCAGTTAGCTGGTATTTGCTGGAGCGGGGGGCCAGATGTTCTATCCTCGTTGGCTTCAGTGAGCATGTTTCACAATGGGAATGGGTATGCCCACAGGGGCATGCAGAAGAAAGATGTATAAGCCCAAAAGCTACTTTTAGAAGCACAGCCACCAGTTGCTCGAGTGGTAAGTGTTTGGTCTTGGAATGCTGGAGACCTGAGTTCTAATCCAATGTCTGGATCTCCTGTTCATATATATATTTTTTTAAATGTTTTTTTATTGAAAATGGGTATGCATTGCCCTGTGCGATCAGCCAACAGCTAATTCCCCTTCATTACATCATTCCTACTAACACTTGTGCCTTTGTTTTCTGCACTCTGGCCTTGGTAACACACCCATACAAAAGCTTGTCTCTCTGGCCTCAAATGACTGGAAAAAACGAGGGGAAAAAGTGTAATCTACTGGTCGTGTTTTGGAAGATAATTGCACTGGGACTCAAACAGGACACCTTCTCGAGGTGCTGTGAGGTGACCACAAGCCCCTGCATAGCAAGCAAACCGGTATCAGCATCTCCCCAGCAACTGAATGTGTCTCCTGCAGGCTACACATAGGAGGCTGCAGTAGGTACATTAACCCATTGGGCTGTCAATGCTCTTTTCTCTGAGATCAGGAAACTGAATTTCTATGTTGCCTTCATTTGGCACATTAGATCTATCTTTCACCCCAATTCAGAGGCTGTTTTGTTTCACGCAGAGATGATAATCATTGGGAGGTGTGAGCCACTAATAGCTAAGCAGATCAGTTAAAGCTTTGACTTTGTCATTGGGATATATTGATATGCGCAGGGCAGTCATCTGTCGACTGCTACTGTATACTTTCTTATTGCTGCTTGTTCATGATTATTAAATGTAAACACTCTGCTCTAAAAAGTGAAATATTTGAAAGACGCTTGCTGTAGCGAGCCTTTCCCACTCTTTGCCCTGGGGGCGCTTTGCAACTCAACAACCCAATCACCCCTTCAGCCCTTCTTACTCGTCTCACAGCACCTCCCAAAAGTGAGCAATGCATCTTTTGTTGGTAGATTTCCTTCATGAGGCTTGGCTTGGCCTGCATTCCTTTTCAAAGGGCCATATAAGAGAGCAAAAAAGGCATCATAGAGTGGCAAGTAGGTGGAAGGCGAGGGGTCAGGGAGGTTGGCAGTAAAAGACACAGGGCACAGGGCCTGGCAGAGAGTTAGAAGTTAGGGAACCCAACAATGAGCGTGGGACAAGGAAAGATGTCTCAGGCATGCAGCTCTCTGAGTCTTCCCCACTGTGCCTGCAGAAAGAGACGTCCTATTCCTAGCTCTCTCCTGAAAGGATACATTTGCCTGGAGAGCCCAGAACTAATGTCACTTAGAGAGAGGGTAAACAGAGGGCAGCTGAGCAGGCACACCCCTTCATTTTAATATGCTCCACGGTGGCTTCTGGGAGGAAAAAGGCATCATTATTCCAGCAAGATCATCTTCACCTAGGCCACCGTCACTAAGGTTTACAAAGCAGGCTGTGACACTTTCTGGGGCCAGGTGGCCAGGTCGATGTGGAAGAGCACAGATGCTAACCCTAAGCTGTGTGGGTGGCTGCACCAGAGGGGCTGCATAGGACATAGGGCTGTGCCCGTAAGGGCTGTGGTCGCGTTTGGGAGCGTTAGGGACGCGTGGAGGACGCAGGGCGCAGACCTCTGCCCGTTTCCCTCCAGGTTTAGGCCCTGGTGTTCAGCTGTGGAGCCAGCCACTCCAAAATTGAGGAAGTTGAAGGCAGAAAGCAGCCCTCTCACCCCCAGGGCGAAGAATGGGACAGGCTCGCTACATCAAGAGTCTTTCAAATCTTTCACTTTTTAGAGCAGAGTGTTTACATTTAAAAATCATGAACAAGCAGCAATAACAAAGCATACAGTAGCAGGGGACAGAAGACTGCCCTGCGCATATCAATACACCCCAATGATAAAGTCAAAGATTTAACTGACCTGTTTAGCTATTAGTGGCTCACGCTTGGCAATGATTATCATCTCCCTGTGAAACAAAACATCCTCTGAATTGGGGTGAAAGATAGATCTAATGTGCCAAAGGAAGGCAACATGGAAATTCAGTTTCCTGCTCTTAGAGGAAGGAGGGTCGACAGCGCAATGGGTTAATGCACCTACTGCAGCCTCCTATGTGTAGCCTGCTGGCGACACAGTCAGTTGCTAGTGAGATGCTGATACAGGTTTGCTTGCTATGCAGGGGGCGGTGGTCACTTCCCAGCACCTCGAGAAGGTGTCCTGTTTGAGTCCCAGTGCAATTAGTGTATCAATCATGACCCATAGATTACACCTTTTCCCCTTGTTTTTTTTCCAGTCAGTTGGGGCCAGAAAGATAAGCTTTTGTATGGGTGTTACTGAAGCCAGAGTGCACAAAACAAAGGCACAACTGTTAGTGGGAATGCATACATTGAAGGGGCATTTGCTGTTGGCTGATCGCGCAGGGCAATGCATACCCATTTTCAATAAAAAAACATTTAAAAAAAAATCCCGTGGAGATACTGGACATTGGATTAGAACTCAGGTCGCCAGCATCCCAAGACCAAGCACTTACCAGTTGAGCCACTGGAGGCTGCGCTTCTAAAAGTGGATTTTGGGCGTATATATCTTTCTCCAGCATGCCCCTGTGAGCATTCCAGTTTGCATTGTGAAACATGTTCACTGAAGCCAAGGAGGATAGAACATCTGGCCCCCGCTCCATGAAATACCAGCTAACTGCAGTGGCCTAGAGGTTAAGTGCTTGCGTTACAGTGCTGGGGGTCTGGGTTTGAGTCCTGCTTTCGACACATAAATGGTGCAATCTCCTTGTACAGTTGCGGTATCCGTGCTCCTTCTAATAGGTTCAGTGGTTATGTAATGAGTTCCCTGGTAAAGGGAGGGTGTAAAAAAGCAGAGAGGTGGGCCTGTGGAGGGGAGTAAATACAGGAGGAGGCGGGGCAGGCTAAAGAGGGAGTTAGGGCTGGATGAATGGGTCTCTGTGGAGAGGAGGAGGTGCTGGTTGAGTGGGGATAGGTCGAGAGGGGCAGGGGGATGTAGGATAAAGTGGGGCAGGGAATAAGTCGGCTCTGGGGATGGTGCCATGGGGGAAGAAGGCCCTGAGTTGTTGTGGACGGTGGGTTGTGTAAAAGAGGGTCCTATTGTGGGGAGGAGGGAAAAAGGGTGCCCAGTGGAGGGTGAAATGGACATTTTTGTTTCATCCAGCCCTACCTCCCCCTTTAGCCTGCCCCACCTCCTCTCCTCCACAGTCCTGCCTCTCTGCTTTCCTCCTTCCACCTTCACTTTACCAGGGCACCTATGCCATGCCCCACTAGACCTACCCCCACTCACCTAGCCCCTCCTCCTCTCCACAGATACCCATTCATCCGGTCCTACCTCCCCCTTTAGGCTGCCCCACCTCTGCCTCTTTTACCCTGCACTTCCTCACTTCCACATACCTGCCTCTCTGTGACCCTCCCTTTACCAGGGAACTCTTTTGATAACCACTGAACCTTTTAGAAGGAGTGGGGGTAAGGCAACTATACAAGGCGATTACCCAACTATTCCAATTATGTGCTGAAAGCAGGACACGGACCCAGGCCCTCAGTGCTGTAACACAAGCACTTAACCTCTAGGCCACTGCAGTTAGCTGGTATTTGCTGGAGCGGGGGGCCAGATGTTCTATCCTCGTTGGCTTCAGTGAGCATGTTTCACAATGGGAATGGGTATGCCCACAGGGGCATGCAGAAGAAAGATGTATAAGCCCAAAAGCTACTTTTAGAAGCACAGCCACCAGTTGCTCGAGTGGTAAGTGTTTGGTCTTGGAATGCTGGAGACCTGAGTTCTAATCCAATGTCTGGATCTCCTGTTCATATATATATTTTTTTAAATGTTTTTTTATTGAAAATGGGTATGCATTGCCCTGTGCGATCAGCCAACAGCTAATTCCCCTTCATTACATCATTCCTACTAACACTTGTGCCTTTGTTTTCTGCACTCTGGCCTTGGTAACACACCCATACAAAAGCTTGTCTCTCTGGCCTCAAATGACTGGAAAAAACGAGGGGAAAAAGTGTAATCTACTGGTCGTGTTTTGGAAGATAATTGCACTGGGACTCAAACAGGACACCTTCTCGAGGTGCTGTGAGGTGACCACAAGCCCCTGCATAGCAAGCAAACCGGTATCAGCATCTCCCCAGCAACTGAATGTGTCTCCTGCAGGCTACACATAGGAGGCTGCAGTAGGTACATTAACCCATTGGGCTGTCAATGCTCTTTTCTCTGAGATCAGGAAACTGAATTTCTATGTTGCCTTCATTTGGCACATTAGATCTATCTTTCACCCCAATTCAGAGGCTGTTTTGTTTCACGCAGAGATGATAATCATTGGGAGGTGTGAGCCACTAATAGCTAAGCAGATCAGTTAAAGCTTTGACTTTGTCATTGGGATATATTGATATGCGCAGGGCAGTCATCTGTCGACTGCTACTGTATACTTTCTTATTGCTGCTTGTTCATGATTATTAAATGTAAACACTCTGCTCTAAAAAGTGAAATATTTGAAAGACGCTTGCTGTAGCGAGCCTTTCCCACTCTTTGCCCTGGGGGCGCTTTGCAACTCAACAACCCAATCACCCCTTCAGCCCTTCTTACTCGTCTCACAGCACCTCCCAAAAGTGAGCAATGCATCTTTTGTTGGTAGATTTCCTTCATGAGGCTTGGCTTGGCCTGCATTCCTTTTCAAAGGGCCATATAAGAGAGCAAAAAAGGCATCATAGAGTGGCAAGTAGGTGGAAGGCGAGGGGTCAGGGAGGTTGGCAGTAAAAGACACAGGGCACAGGGCCTGGCAGAGAGTTAGAAGTTAGGGAACCCAACAATGAGCGTGGGACAAGGAAAGATGTCTCAGGCATGCAGCTCTCTGAGTCTTCCCCACTGTGCCTGCAGAAAGAGACGTCCTATTCCTAGCTCTCTCCTGAAAGGATACATTTGCCTGGAGAGCCCAGAACTAATGTCACTTAGAGAGAGGGTAAACAGAGGGCAGCTGAGCAGGCACACCCCTTCATTTTAATATGCTCCACGGTGGCTTCTGGGAGGAAAAAGGCATCATTATTCCAGCAAGATCATCTTCACCTAGGCCACCGTCACTAAGGTTTACAAAGCAGGCTGTGACACTTTCTGGGGCCAGGTGGCCAGGTCGATGTGGAAGAGCACAGATGCTAACCCTAAGCTGTGTGGGTGGCTGCACCAGAGGGGCTGCATAGGACATAGGGCTGTGCCCGTAAGGGCTGTGGTCGCGTTTGGGAGCGTTAGGGACGCGTGGAGGACGCAGGGCGCAGACCTCTGCCCGTTTCCCTCCAGGTTTAGGCCCTGGTGTTCAGCTGTGGAGCCAGCCACTCCAAAATTGAGGAAGTTGAAGGCAGAAAGCAGCCCTCTCACCCCCAGGGCGAAGAATGGGACAGGCTCGCTACATCAAGAGTCTTTCAAATCTTTCACTTTTTAGAGCAGAGTGTTTACATTTAAAAATCATGAACAAGCAGCAATAACAAAGCATACAGTAGCAGGGGACAGAAGACTGCCCTGCGCATATCAATACACCCCAATGATAAAGTCAAAGATTTAACTGACCTGTTTAGCTATTAGTGGCTCACGCTTGGCAATGATTATCATCTCCCTGTGAAACAAAACATCCTCTGAATTGGGGTGAAAGATAGATCTAATGTGCCAAAGGAAGGCAACATGGAAATTCAGTTTCCTGCTCTTAGAGGAAGGAGGGTCGACAGCGCAATGGGTTAATGCACCTACTGCAGCCTCCTATGTGTAGCCTGCTGGCGACACAGTCAGTTGCTAGTGAGATGCTGATACAGGTTTGCTTGCTATGCAGGGGGCGGTGGTCACTTCACAGCACCTCGAGAAGGTGTCCTGTTTGAGTCCCAGTGCAATTAGTGTATCAATCATGACCCATAGATTACACCTTTTCCCCTTGTTTTTTTTCCAGTCAGTTGGGGCCAGAAAGATAAGCTTTTGTATGGGTGTTACTGAAGCCAGAGTGCACAAAACAAAGGCACAACTGTTAGTGGGAATGCATACATTGAAGGGGCATTTGCTGTTGGCTGATCGCGCAGGGCAATGCATACCCATTTTCAATAAAAAAACATTTAAAAAAAATCCCGTGGAGATACTGGACATTGGATTAGAACTCAGGTCGCCAGCATCCCAAGACCAAGCACTTACCAGTTGAGCCACTGGAGGCTGTGCTTCTAAAAGTGGATTTTGGGCGTATATATCTTTCTCCAGCATGCCCCTGTGAGCATTCCAATTTGCATTGTGAAACATGTTCACTGAAGCCAAGGAGGATAGAACATCTGGCCCCCCGCTCCATGAAATACCAGCTAACTGCAGTGGCCTAGAGGTTAAGTGCTTGCGTTACAGTGCTGGGGGTCTGGGTTTGAGTCCTGCTTTCGACACATAAATGGTGCAATCTCCTTGTACAGTTGCGGTATCCGTGCTCCTTCTAATAGGTTCAGTGGTTATGTAATGAGTTCCCTGGTAAAGGGAGGGTGGAAAAAAGCAGAGAGGTGGGCCTGTGGAGGGGAGTAAATACAGGAGGAGGCGGGGCAGGCTAAAGAGGGAGTTAGGGCTGGATGAATGGGGTCTCTGTGGAGAGGAGGAGGTGCTGGTTGAGTGGGTATAGGTTGAGAGGGGCAGGGGGATGTAGGATAAAGTGGGGCAGGGAATAAGTCGGCTCTGGGGATGGTGCCATGGGGGAAGAAGGCCCTGAGTTGTTGTGGACGGTGGGTTGTGTAAAAGAGGGTCCTATTGTGGGGAGGAGGGAAAAAGGGTGCCCAGTGGAGGGTGAAATGGACATTTTTGTTTCATCCAGCCCTACCTCCCCCTTTAGCCTGCCCCACCTCCTCTCCTCCACAGTCCTGCCTCTCTGCTTTCTTCCTTCCACCTTCACTTTACCAGGGCACCTATGCCATGCCCCTCTAGACCTACCCCCACTCACCTAGCCCCTCCTCCTCTCCACAGATACCCATTCATCCGGTCCTACCTCCCCCTTTAGGCTGCCCCACCTCTGCCTCCTTTACCCTGCACTTCCTCACTTCCACATTCCTGCCTCTCTGTGACCCTCCCTTTACCAGGGAACTCTTTTGATAACCACTGAACCTTTTAGAAGGAGTGGGGGTAAGGCAACTATACAAGGCGATTACCCAACTATTCCAATTATGTGCTGAAAGCAGGACACGGACCCAGGCCCTCAGTGCTGTAACACAAGCACCTAACCTCTAGGCCACTGCAGTTAGCTGGTATTTGCTGGAGCGGGGGGCCAGATGTTCTATCCTCGTTGGCTTCGGTGAGCATGTTTCACAATGGGAATGGGTATGCCCACAGGTGCATGCAGAAGAAAGATGTATAAGCCCAAAAGCTACTTTTAGAAGCACAGCTACCAGTGGCTCGAGTGGTAAGTGTTTGGTCTAGGAATGCTGGAGACCTGAGTTCTAATCCAATGTCCGGATCTCCTGTTCATATATATATTTTCTAAAATGTTTTTTTATTGAAAATGGGTATGCATTGCCCTGTGCGATCAGCCAACAGCTAATTCCCCTTCATTACATCATTCCTACTAACACTTGTGCCTTTGTTTTCTGCACTCTGGCCTTGGTAACACACCCATACAAAAGCTTGTCTCTCTGGCCTCAAATGACTGGAAAAAACGAGGGGAAAAAGTGTAATCTACTGGTCGTGTTTTGGAAGATAATTGCACTGGGACTCAAACAGGACACCTTCTCGAGGTGCTGTGAGGTGACCACAAGCCCCTGCATAGCAAGCAAACCGGTATCAGCATCTCCCCAGCAACTGAATGTGTCTCCTGCAGGCTACACATAGGAGGCTGCAGTAGGTACATTAACCCATTGGGCTGTCAATGCTCTTTTCTCTGAGATCAGGAAACTGAATTTCTATGTTGCCTTCATTTGGCACATTAGATCTATCTTTCACCCCAATTCAGAGGCTGTTTTGTTTCACGCAGAGATGATAATCATTGGGAGGTGTGAGCCACTAATAGCTAAGCAGATCAGTTAAAGCTTTGACTTTGTCATTGGGATATATTGATATGCGCAGGGCAGTCATCTGTCGACTGCTACTGTATACTTTCTTATTGCTGCTTGTTCATGATTATTAAATGTAAACACTCTGCTCTAAAAAGTGAAATATTTGAAAGACGCTTGCTGTAGCGAGCCTTTCCCACTCTTTGCCCTGGGGGCGCTTTGCAACTCAACAACCCAATCACCCCTTCAGCCCTTCTTACTCGTCTCACAGCACCTCCCAAAAGTGAGCAATGCATCTTTTGTTGGTAGATTTCCTTCATGAGGCTTGGCTTGGCCTGCATTCCTTTTCAAAGGGCCATATAAGAGAGCAAAAAAGGCATCATAGAGTGGCAAGTAGGTGGAAGGCGAGGGGTCAGGGAGGTTGGCAGTAAAAGACACAGGGCACAGGGCCTGGCAGAGAGTTAGAAGTTAGGGAACCCAACAATGAGCGTGGGACAAGGAAAGATGTCTCAGGCATGCAGCTCTCTGAGTCTTCCCCACTGTGCCTGCAGAAAGAGACGTCCTATTCCTAGCTCCCTCCTGAAAGGATACATTTGCCTGGAGAGCCCAGAACTAATGTCACTTAGAGAGAGGGTAAACAGAGGGCAGCTGAGCAGGCACACCCCTTCATTTTAATATGCTCCACGGTGGCTTCTGGGAGGAAAAAGGCATCATTATTCCAGCAAGATCATCTTCACCTAGGCCACCGTCACTAAGGTTTACAAAGCAGGCTGTGACACTTTCTGGGGCCAGGTGGCCAGGTCGATGTGGAAGAGCACAGATGCTAACCCTAAGCTGTGTGGGTGGCTGCACCAGAGGGGCTGCATAGGACATAGGGCTGTGCCCGTAAGGGCTGTGGTCGCGTTTGGGAGCGTTAGGGACGCGTGGAGGACGCAGGGCGCAGACCTCTGCCCGTTTCCCTCCAGGTTTAGGCCCTGGTGTTCAGCTGTGGAGCCAGCCACTCCAAAATTGAGGAAGTTGAAGGCAGAAAGCAGCCCTCTCACCCCCAGGGCGAAGAATGGGACAGGCTCGCTACATCAAGAGTCTTTCAAATCTTTCACTTTTTAGAGCAGAGTGTTTACATTTAAAAATCATGAACAAGCAGCAATAACAAAGCATACAGTAGCAGGGGACAGAAGACTGCCCTGCGCATATCAATACACCCCAATGATAAAGTCAAAGATTTAACTGACCTGTTTAGCTATTAGTGGCTCACGCTTGGCAATGATTATCATCTCCCTGTGAAACAAAACATCCTCTGAATTGGGGTGAAAGATAGATCTAATGTGCCAAAGGAAGGCAACATGGAAATTCAGTTTCCTGCTCTTAGAGGAAGGAGGGTCGACAGCGCAATGGGTTAATGCACCTACTGCAGCCTCCTATGTGTAGCCTGCTGGCGACGCAGTCAGTTGCTAGTGAGATGCTGATACAGGTTTGCTTGCTATGCAGGGGGCGGTGGTCACTTCACAGCACCTCGAGAAGGTGTCCTGTTTGAGTCCCAGTGCAATTAGTGTATCAATCATGACCCATAGATTACACCTTTTCCCCTTGTTTTTTTTCCAGTCAGTTGGGGCCAGAAAGATAAGCTTTTGTATGGGTGTTACTGAAGCCAGAGTGCACAAAACAAAGGCACAACTGTTAGTGGGAATGCATACATTGAAGGGGCATTTGCTGTTGGCTGATCGCGCAGGGCAATGCATACCCATTTTCAATAAAAAATTTAAAAAAAATCCCGTGGAGATACTGGACATTGGATTAGAACTCAGGTCGCCAGCATCCCAAGACCAAGCACTTACCAGTTGAGCCACTGGAGGCTGTGCTTCTAAAAGTGGATTTTGGGCGTATATATCTTTCTCCAGCATGCCCCTGTGAGCATTCCAGTTTGCATTGTGAAACATGTTCACTGAAGCCAAGGAGGATAGAACATCTGGCCCCCCGCTCCATGAAATACCAGCTAACTGCAGTGGCCTAGAGGTTAAGTGCTTGCGTTACAGTGCTGGGGGTCTGGGTTTGAGTCCTGCTTTCGACACATAAATGGTGCAATCTCCTTGTACAGTTGCGGTATCCGTGCTCCTTCTAATAGGTTCAGTGGTTATGTAATGAGTTCCCTGGTAAAGGGAGGGTGAAAAAAAGCAGAGAGGTGGGACTGTGGAGGGGAGGAAATACAGGAGGAGGCGGGGCAGGCTAAAGAGGGTGTTAGGGCTGGATGAATGGGTCTCTGTGGAGAGGAGGAGGTGCTGGTTGAGTGGGGATAGGTCGAGAGGGGCAGGGGGATGTAGGATAAAGAGGGGCAGGGAATAAGTCGGCTCTATGGATGGTGCCATGGGGGAAGAAGGCCCTGAGTTGTTGTGGACGGTGGGTTGTGTAAAAGACGGTTCTAATGTGGGGAGGAGGGAAAAAGGGTCCCCAGTGGAGGGTGAAATGGACATTTTTGTTTCATCCAGCCCTACCTCCCCCTTTAGCCTGCCCCACCTCCTCTCCTCCACAGTCCTGCCTCTCTGCTTTCTTCCTTCCACCTTCACTTTACCAGGGCACCTATGCCATGCCCCTCTAGACCTACCCCCACTCACCTAGCCCCTCCTCCTCTCCACAGATACCCATTCATCCGGTCCTACCTCCCCCTTTAGGCTGCCCCACCTCTGCCTCCTTTACCCTGCACTTCCTCACTTCCACATTCCTGCCTCTCTGTGACCCTCCCTTTACCAGGGAACTCTTTTGATAACCACTGAACCTTTTAGAAGGAGTGGGGGTAAGGCAACTATACAAGGCGATTACCCAACTATTCCAATTATGTGCTGAAAGCAGGACACGGACCCAGGCCCCCAGTGCTGTAACACAAGCACTTAACCTCTAGGCCACTGCAGTTAGCTGGTATTTGCTGGAGCGGGGGGCCAGATGTTCTATCCTCATTGGCTTCAGTGAGCATGTTCCACAATGGGAATGGGTATGCTCACAGGGGCATGCAGAAGAAAGATGTATAAGCCCAAAAGCTACTTTTAGAAACACGGACACCAGTGGCTCAAGTGGTAAGTGTTTGGTCTTGGAATGCTGGAGACCTGAGTTCTAATCCAATGTCCGGAACCTCCTGTTCATATATTTTTTTTTTTTAATGTTTTTTTTATTGAAAATGGGTATGCATTGCCCTGTGCGATCAGCCAACAGCTAATTCCCCTTCATTACAGGCATTCCTACTAACACTTGTGCCTTTGTTTTCTGCACTCTGGCCTTGGTAACACACCCATACAAAAGCTCGTCTCTCTGGCCTCAACTGACTGGAAAAAACGAAGGGAAAAAGTGTAATCTACTGGTCGTGTTTTGGAAGATAATTGCACTGGGTCTCAAACAGAACACCTTCTCGAGGTGCTGTGAGGTGACCACAAGCCCCTGCATAGCAAGCAAACCGGTATCAGCATCTCCCCAGCAACTGAATGTGTCTCCTGCAGGCTACACATAGGAGGCTGCAGTAGGTGCATTAACCCATTGGGCTGTCGATGCTCTTTTCTCTGAGATCAGGAAACTGAATTTCTATGTTGCCTTCATTTGGCACATTAGATCTATCTTTCACCCCAATTCAGAGGCTGTTTTGTTTCACGCAGAGATGATAATCATTGGGAGGTGTGAGCCACTAATAGCTAAGCAGATCAGTTAAAGCTTTGACTTTGTCATTGGGATATATTGATATGCGCAGGGCAGTCATCTGTCGTCTGCTACTGTATACTTTCTTATTGCTGCTTGTTCATGATTATTAAATGTAAACACTCTGCTCTAAAAAGTGAAATATTTGAAAGATGCTTGCTGTAGCGAGCCTTTCCCACTCTTTGCCCTGGGGGTGCTTTGCAACTCAACAACCCAATCACCCCTTCAGCCCTTCTTACTCGTCTCACAGCACCTCCCAAAAGTGAGGAATGCATCTTTTGTTGGTAGATTTCCTTCATGAGGCTTGGCTTGGCCTGCATTCCTTTTCAAAGGGCCATATAAGAGAGCAAAAAAGGCATCATAGAGTGGCAAGTAGGTGGAAGGCGAGGGGTCAGGGAGGTTGGCAGTAAAAGACACAGGGCACAGAGCCTGGCAGAGAGTTAGAAGTTAGGGAACCCAACAATGAGCGTGGGACAAGGAAAGATGTCTCAGGCATGCAGCTCTCTGAGTCTTCCCCACTGTGCCTGCAGAAAGAGACGTCCTATTCCTAGCTCTCTCGTGAATGGATACATTTGCCTGGAGAGCCCAGAACTAATGTCACTTAGAGAGAGGGTAAACAGAGGGCAGCTGAGCAGGCACACCCCTTCATTTTACTATGCTCCCCGGTGGCTTCTGGGAGGAAAAAGTCATCATTATTGCAGCAAGATCATCTTCACCTAGGCCACCGTCACTAAGGTTTACAAAGCAGGCTGTGACACTTTCTGGGGCCTAGGTGGCCAGGTCGATGTGGAAGAGCACAGATCCTAACCCTAAACTGTGTGGGTGGCTGCACCAGAGGGGCTGCATAGGACATAGGGCTGTGCCCGTAAGGGCTGTGGTCGCGTTTGGGAGCGTTAGGGACGCGTGGAGGACAGAGGGCGCAGACCTCTGCCAGTTTCCCTCCAGGTTTAGGCCCTGGTGTTCAGCTGTGGAGCCAGCCACTCCAAAATTGAGGAAGTTGAAGGCAGAAAGCAGCCCTCTCACCCCCAAGCCGAAGAATGGGACAGGCTCGCTACATCAAGAGTCTTTCAAATCTTTCACTTTTTAGAGCAGAGTGTTTACATTTAAAAATCATGAACAAGCAGCAATAACAAAGCATACAGTAGCAGGGGACAGAAGACTGCCCTGCGCATATCAATACACCCCAATGATAAAGTCAAAGATTTAACTGACCTGTTTAGCTATTAGTGGCTCGCACTTGACAATGATTATCATCTCCGTGTGAAACAAAACATCCTCTGAATTGGGGTGAAAGATAGATCTAATGTGCCAAAGGAAGGCAACATGGAAATTCAGTTTCCTGCTCTTAGAGGAAGGAGGGTCGACAGCGCAATGGGTTAATGCACATACTGCAGCCTCCTATGTGTAGCCTGCTGGCGACACAGTCAGTTGCTAATGAGATGCTGATACAGGTTTGCTTGCTATGCAGGGGGCGGTGGTCACTTCACAGCACCTCGAGAAGGTGTCCTGTTTGAGTCCCAGTGCAATTAGTGTGTCAATCATGACCCGTAGATTACACCTTTTCCCCTTGTTTTTTTCCAGTCAGTTGGGGCCAGAAAGATAAGCTTTTGTATGGGTGTTACCAAAGCCCGAGTGCACAAAACAAAGGCACAACTGTTAGTGGGAATGCATACATTGAAGGGGCATTTGCTGTTGGCTGATCGCGCAGGGCAATGCATACCCATTTTCAATAAAAAAACATTTAAATAAAAATCCCGTGGAGATACTGGACATTGGGTTAGAACTCAGGCCGCCAGCATTCCAAGACCAAGCACTTACCAGTTGAGCCACTGGAGGCTGTGCTTCTAAAAGTGGCTTTTGGGCGTATATATCTTTCTCCAGCATGCCCCTGTGAGCATACCAGTTTGCATTGTGAAACATGTTCACTGAAGCCAAGGAGGATAGAACATCTGGCCCCCCTCCATCAAATACCAGCTAACTGCAGTGGCCTAGAGGTTAAGTGCTTGCGTTACAGTGCTGGGGGCCTGGGTTTGAGTCCTGCTTTCGACACAAAAATGGTGCAATCTCCTTGTACAGTTGCGGTATCCGTGCTCCTTCTAATAGGTTCAGTGGTTATGTAATGAGTTCCCTGGTAAAGAGAGGGTGGAAAAAAGCAGGGAGGGAAGGAAGTACAGGAGGAGGCGGGGCAGGCTAAAGAGGGAGTTAGGGCTGGATGAATGGGATTCTGAGGAGAGGAGGAGGTGCTGGTTGAGTGGGGATAGTTCGAGAGGGGCAGGGGGATGTAGGATAAAGTGGGGCAGGGAATAAGTCGGCTCTGGGGATGGTGCCATGGGGAAAGAAGACCCTGAGTTGTTGTGGACGGTGGGTTGTGTAAAAGAGGGTCCGAATGTGGGGAGGAGGGAAAAAGGGTGCCCAGTGGAGGGTGAAATGGACATTTTTGTTTCATCCAGCCCTACCTCCCCCTTTAGCCTGCCCCACCTCCTCTCCTCCACAGTCCTGCCTCTCTGCTTTCTTCCTTCCACCTTCACTTTACCAGGGCACCTATGCCATGCCCCTCTAGACCTACCCCCACTCACCTAGCCCCTCCACCTCTCCACAGACACCCATTCATCCGGTCCTACCTCCCCCTTTAGGCTGCCCCACCTCTGCCTCCTTTACCCTGCACTTCCTCACTTCCACATTCCTGCCTCTCTGTGACCCTCCCTTTACCAGGGAACTCTTTTGATAACCACTGAACCTTTTAGAAGCAGTGGGGGTAAGGCAACTATACAAGGCGATTACCCAACTATTCCAATTATGTGCTGAAAGCAGGACACGGACCCAGGCCCCCAGAGCTGTAACACAAGCACTTAAACTCTAGGCCACTGCAGTTATCTGGTATTTGCTGGAGCGGGGGGGGCAGATGTTCTATCCTCGTTGGCTTCAGTGAGCATGTTTCACAATGGGAATGGGTATGCTCACAGGGGCATGCAGAAGAAAGATGTATAAGCCCAAAAGCTACTTTTGGCAGCACAGCCACCAGTGTCTCAAGTGGTAAGTGTTTGGTCTTGGAATGCTGGAGACCTGAGTTCTAATCCAATGTCCAGAATCTCCTGTTCATATATATTTTTTTTTTTAAATGTTTTTTTATTGAAAATGGGTATGCATTGCCCTGTGCGATCAGCCAACAGCTAATTCCCCTTCATTACAGGCATTCCTACTAACACTTGTGCCTTTGTTTTCTGCACTCTGGCCTTGGTAACACACCCATACAAAAGCTTGTCTCTCTGGCCTCAACTGACTGGAAAAAACGAGGGGAAAAAGTGTAATCTACTGGTCGTGTTTTGGAAGATAATTGCACTGGGACTCAAACAGGACACCTTCTCGAGGTGCTGTGACGTGACCACAAGCCCCTGCATAGCAAGCAAACCGGTATCAGCATCTCCCCAGCAACTGAATGTGTCTCCTGCAGGCTACACATAGGAGGCTGCAGTAGGTACATTAACCCATTGGGCTGTCAATGCTCTTTTCTCTGAGATCAGGAAACTGAATTTCTATGTTGCCTTCATTTGGCACATTAGATCTATCTTTCACCCCAATTCAGAGGCTGTTTTGTTTCACGCAGAGATGATAATCATTGGGAGGTGTGAGCCACTAATAGCTAAGCAGATCAGTTAAAGCTTTGACTTTGTCATTGGGATATATTGATATGCGCAGGGCAGTCATCTGTCGACTGCTACTGTATACTTTCTTATTGCTGCTTGTTCATGATTATTAAATGTAAACACTCTGCTCTAAAAAGTGAAATATTTGAAAGACGCTTGCTGTAGCGAGCCTTTCCCACTCTTTGCCCTGGGGGCGCTTTGCAACTCAACAACCCAATCACCCCTTCAGCCCTTCTTACTCGTCTCACAGCACCTCCCAAAAGTGAGGAATGCATCTTTTGTTGGTAGATTTCCTTCATGAGGCTTGGCTTGGCCTGCATTCCTTTTCAAAGGGCCATATAAGAGAGCAAAAAAGGCATCATAGAGTGGCAAGTAGGTGGAAGGCGAGGGGTCAGGGAGGTTGGCAGTAAAAGACACAGGGCACAGGGCCTGGCAGAGAGTTAGAAGTTAGGGAACCCAACAATGAGCGTGGGACAAGGAAAGATGTCTCAGGCATGCAGCTCTCTGAGTCTTCCCCACTGTGCCTGCAGAAAGAGACGTCCTATTCCTAGCTCTCTCCTGAAAGGATACATTTGCCTGGAGAGCCCAGAACTAATGTCACTTAGAGAGAGGGTAAACAGAGGGCAGCTGAGCAGGCACACCCCTTCATTTTAATATGCTCCACGGTGGCTTCTGGGAGGAAAAAGGCATCATTATTCCAGCAAGATCATCTTCACCTAGGCCACCGTCACTAAGGTTTACAAAGCAGGCTGTGACACTTTCTGGGGCCAGGTGGCCAGGTCGATGTGGAAGAGCACAGATGCTAACCCTAAGCTGTGTGGGTGGCTGCACCAGAGGGGCTGCATAGGACATAGGGCTGTGCCCGTAAGGGCTGTGGTCGCGTTTGGGAGCGTTAGGGACGCGTGGAGGACGCAGGGCGCAGACCTCTGCCCGTTTCCCTCCAGGTTTAGGCCCTGGTGTTCAGCTGTGGAGCCAGCCACTCCAAAATTGAGGAAGTTGAAGGCAGAAAGCAGCCCTCTCAGCCCCAGGGCGAATAATGGGACAGGCTCGCTACATCAAGAGTCTTTCAAATCTTTCACTTTTTAGAGCAGAGTGTTTACATTTAAAAATCATGAACAAGCAGCAATAACAAAGCATACAGTAGCAGGGGACAGAAGACTGCCCTGCGCATATCAATACACCCCAATGATAAAGTCAAAGATTTAACTGACCTGTTTAGCTATTAGTGGCTCACACTTGACAATGATTATCATCTCCCTGTGAAACAAAACATCCTCTGAATTGGGGTGAAAGATAGATCTAATGTGCCAAAGGAAGGCAACATGGAAATTCAGTTTCCTGCTCTTAGAGGAAGGAGGGTCGAGAGCGCAATGGGTTCATGCACCTACTGCAGCCTCCTATGTGTAGCCTGCTGGCGACACAGTCAGTTGCTAGTGAGATGCTGATACAGGTTTTCTTGTTATGCAGGGGGCGGTGGTCACTTCACAGCACCTCGAGAAGGTGTCCTGTTTGAGTCCCAGTGCAATTAGTGTATCAATCATGACCCGTAGATTACACCTTTTCCCCTTGTTTTTTTTCCAGTCAGTTGGGGCCAGAAAGATAAGCTTTTGTATGGGTGTTACCAAAGCCAGAGTGCACAAAACAAAGGCACAACTGTTAGTGGGAATGCATACATTGAAGGGGCATTTGCTGTTGGCTGATCGCGCAGGGCAATGCATACCCATTTTCAATTAAAAAAGAATCCCGTGGAGATACTGGACATTGGGTTAGAACTCAGGCGGCCAGCATTCCAAGACCAAGCACTTACCAGTTGAGCCACTGGAGGATGTGCTTCTAAAAGTGGCTTTTGGGCGTATATATCTTTCTCCAGCATGCCCCTGTGAGCATACCAGTTTGCATTGTGAAACATGTTCACTGAAGCCAAGGAGGATAGAACATCTGGCCCCCCCTCCATTAAATACCAGCTAACTGCAGTGGCCTAGAGGTTAAGTGCTTGCGTTACAGTGCTGGGGGCCTGGGTTTGAGTCCTGCTTTCGACACATAAATGGTGCAATCTCCTTGTACAGTTGCGGTATCCGTGCTCCTTCTAATAGGTTCAGTGGTTATGTAATGAGTTCCCTGGTAAAGGGAGGGTGGAAAAAAGCAGAGAGGTGGGACTGTGGAGGGGAGGAAGTACAGGAGGAGGCGGGGCAGGCTAAAGAGGGAGTTAGGGCTGGATGAATGGGTCTCTGTGGAGAGGAGGAGGTGTTGGTTGAGTGGGGATAGTTCGAGAGGGGCAGGGGGATGTAGGATAAAGTGGGGCAGGGAATAAGTCGGCTCTGGGGATGGTGCCATGGGGGAAGAAGACCCTGAGTTGTTGTGGACGGTGGGTTGTGTAAAAGAGGGTCCTAATGTGGGGAGGAGGGAAAAAGGGTGCCCAGTGGAGGGTGAAATGGACATTTTTGTTTCATCCAGCCCTACCTCCCCCTTTAGCCTGCCCCACCTCCTCTCCTCCCTAGTCCTGCCTCTCTGCTTTCTTCCTTCCACCTTCACTTTACCAGGGCACCTATGCCATGCCCCTCTAGACCTACCCCCACTCACCTAGCCCCTCCACCTCTCCACAGACACCCATTCAACCGGTCCTACCTCCCCCTTTAGGCTGCCCCACCTCTGCCTCCTTTACCCTGCACTTCCTCACTTCCACATTCCTGTCTCTCTGTGACCCTCCCTTTACCAGGGAACTCTTTTGATAACCACTGAACCTTTTAGAAGGAGTGGGGGTAAGGCAACTATACAAGGTGATTACCCAACTATTCCAATTATGTGCTGAAAGCAGGACACGGACCCAGGCCCCCAGAGCTGTAACACAAGCACTTAAACTCTAGGCCGCTACAGTTAGCTGGTATTTGCTGGAGCGGGGGGCCAGATGTTCTATCCTCGTTGGCTTCAGTGAGCATGTTTCACAATGGGAATGGGTATGCTCACAGGGGCATGCAGAAGAAAGATGTATAAGCCCAAAAGCTACATTTAGAAGCACAGCCACCAGTGGCTCAAGTGGTAAGTGTTTGGTCTTGGAATTCTGGAGACCTGAGTTCTAATCCAATGTCCGGAATCTCCTGTTCATATATATATTTTTTTTAAATGTCTTTTTATTGAAAATGGGTATGCATTGCCCTAAGCGATCAGCCAACAGCTAATTCCCCTTCATTACAGGCATTCCTACTAACACTTGTGCCTTTGTTTTCTGCACTCTGGCCTTGGTAACACACCCATACAAAAGCTCGTCTCTCTGGCCTCAAATGACTGGAAAAAACTAAGGGAAAAAGTGTAATCTACTGGTCGTGTTTTGGAAGATAATTGCACTGGGACTCAAACAGGACACCTTCTCGAGGTGCTGTGAGGTGACCACAAGCCCCTGCATAGCAAGCAAACCGGTATCAGCATCTCCCCAGCAACTGAATGTGTCTCCTGCAGGCTACACATAGGAGGCTGCAGTAGGTGCATTAACCCATTGGGCTGTCGATGCTCTTTTCTCTGAGATCAGGAAACTGAATTTCTATGTTGCCTTCATTTGGCACATTAGATCTATCTTTCACCCCAATTCAGAGGCTGTTTTGTTTCACGCAGAGATGATAATCATTGGGAGGTGTGAGCCACTAATAGCTAAGCAGATCAGTTAAAGCTTTGACTTTGTCATTGGGATATATTGATATGCGCAGGGCAGTCATCTGTCGTCTGCTACTGTATACTTTCTTATTGCTGCTTGTTCATGATTATTAAATGTAAACACTCTGCCCTAAAAAGTGAAATATTTGAAAGACGCTTGCTGTAGCGAGCCTTTCCCACTCTTTGCCCTGGGGGTGCTTTGCAACTCATCAACCCAATCACCCCTTCAGCCCTTCTTACTCGTCTCACAGCACCTCCCAAAAGTGAGGAACGCATCTTTTGTTGGTAGATTTCCTTCATGAGGCTTGGCTTGGTCTGCATTCCTTTTCAAAGGGCCATATAAGAGAGCAAAAAAGGCATCATAGAGTGGCAAGTAGGTGGAAGGCGAGGGGTCAGGGAGGTTGGCAGTAAAAGACACAGGGCACAGAGCCTGGCAGAGAGTTAGAAGTTAGGGAACCCAACAATGAGCGTGGGACAAGGAAAGATGTCTCAGGCATGCAGCTCTCTGAGTCTTCCCAACTGTGCCTGCAGAAAGAGACGTCCTATTCCTAGCTCTCTCCTGAATGGATACATTTGCCTGGAGAGCCCAGAACTAATGTCACTTAGAGAGAGGGTAAACAGAGGGCAGCTGAGCAGGCACACCCCTTCGTTTTACTATGCTCCCCGGTGGCTTCTGGGAGGAAAAAGGCATCATTATTCCAGCAAGATCATCTTCACCTAGGCCACCGTCACTAAGGTTTACAAAGCAGGCTGTGACACTTTCTGGGGCCTAGGTGGCCAGGTCAATGTGGAAGTGCACAGATCCTAACCCTAAACTGTGTGGGTGGCTGCACCAGAGGGGCTGCATAGGACATAGGGCTGTGCCCGTAAGGGCTGTGGTCGCGTTTGGGAGCGTTAGGGACGCGTGGAGGACGCAGGGCGCAGACCTCTGCCCGTTTCCCTCCAGGTTTATGGCCTAGTGTTCAGCTGTGGAGCCAGCCACTCCAAAATTGAGGAAGTTGAAGGCAGAAAGCAGCCCTCTCACCCCAAGCCGAAGAATGGGACAGGCTCGCTACATCAAGAGTCTTTCAAATCTTTCACTTTTTAGAGCAGAGTGTTTACATTTAAAAATCATGAACAAGCAGCAATAACAAAGCGTACAGTAGCAGGGGACAGAAGACTGCCCTGCGCATATCAATACACCCCAATGATAAAGTCAAAGATTTAACTGACCTGTTTAGCTATTAGTGGCTCACACTTGACAATGATTATCATCTCCCTGTGAAACAAAACATCCTCTGAATTGGGGTGAAAGATCGATCTAATGTGCCAAAGGAAGGCAACATGGAAATTCAGTTTCCTGCTCTTAGAGGAAGGAGGGTCGACAGCGCAATGGGTTAATGCACCTACTGCAGCCTCCTATGTGTAGCCTGCTGGCAACACAGTCAGTTGCTAGTGAGATGCTGATACAGGTGTGCTTGCTATGCAAGGGGCAGTGGTCACTTCACAGCACCTCGAGAAGGTGTCCTGTTTGAGTCCCAGTGCAATTAGTGTATCAATCATGACCAGTAGATTACACCTTTTCCCCTCTGAATTGGGGTGAAAGATAGATCTAATGTGCCAAAGGAAGGCAACATGGAAATTCAGTTTCCTGCTCTTATAGGAAGGAGGGTCGACAGCGCAATGGGTTAATGCACCTACTGCAGCCTCCTATGTGTAGCCTGCTGGCGACACAGTCAGTTGCTAGTGAGATGCTGATACAGGTTTGCTTGCTATGCAGGGGGCGGTGGTCACTTCACAGCACCTCGAGAATGTGTCCTGTTTGAGTCCCAGTGCAATTAATGTATCAATCATGACCCGTAGATCACACCTTTTCCCCTTGTTTTTTTTCCAGTCAGTTGGGGCCAGAAAGATAAGCTTTTGTATGGGTGTTACCAAAGCCAGAGTGCACAAAACAAAGGCACAACTGTTAGTGGGAATGCATACATTGAAGGGGCATTTGCTGTTGGCTGATCGCGCAGGGCAATGCATACCCATTTTCAATAAAAAAAAAAATCCCGTGGAGATACTGGACATTGGATTAAAACTCAGGTCGGCAGCATTCCAAACCCAAGCACTTACCAGTTGAGCCACTGGAGGCTGTGCTTCTAAGAATGGCTTTTGGGCGTATATATCTTTCTCCAGCATGCCCCTGTGAGCATACCAGTTTGCATTGTGAAACATGTTCACTGAAGCCAAGGAGGATAGAACATCTGGCCCCCCCTCCATCAAATACCAGCTAACTGCAGTGGCCTAGAGGTTAAGTGCTTGCTTTACAGTGCTGGGGGCCTGGGTTTGAGTCCTGCTTTCGACACATAAATGGTGCAATCTCCTTGTACAGCTGCGGTATCCGTGCTCCTTCTAATAAGTTCAGTGGTTATGTAATGAGTTCCCTGGTAAAGGGAGGGTGGAAAAAAGCAGAGAGGTGGGACTGTGGAGGGGAGGAAGTACAGGAGGAGGCGGGGCAGGCTAAAGAGGGAGTTAGGGCTGGATGAATGGGTCTCTGTGGACAGGAGGAGGTGCTGGTTGAGTGGGGATAGGTCGAGAGGGGCAGGGGGATGTAGGATAAAGTGGGGCAGGGAATAAGTCGGCTCTGGGGATGGTTCCATGGGGGAAGAAGGCCCTGAGTTGTTGTGGACGGTGGGTTGTGTAAAAGAGGGTCCTAATGTGGGGAGGAGGGAAAAAGGGTGCCCAGTGGAGGGTGAAATGGACATTTTTGTTTCATCCAGCCCTACCTGCCCCTTTAGCCTGCCCCACCTCCTCTCCTCCACAGTCCTGCCTCTCTGCTTTCTTCCTTCCACCTTCACTTTACCAGGGCACCTATGCCATGCCCCTCTAGACCTACCTCCACTCACCTAGCCCCTCCTCCTCTCCACAGACACCCATTCATCCGGTCCTACCTCCCCCTTTAGGCTGCCCCACCTCTGCCTCCTTTACCCTGCACTTCCTCACTTCCACATTCCTGCCTCTCTGTGACCCTCCCTTTACCAGGGAACTTTTTTGATAACCACTGAACCTTTTAGAAGGAGTGGGGGTAAGGCAACTATACAAGGCGATTACCCAACTATTCCAATTATGTGCTGAAAGCAGGACACGGACCCAGGCCCCCAGAGCTGTAACACAAGCACTTAAACTCTAGGCCACTGCAGTTAGCTGGTATTTGCTGGAGCGGGGGGGCCAGATGTTCTATCCTCGTTGGCTTCAGTGAGCATGTTTCACAATGGGAATGGGTATGCTCACAGGGGCATGCAGAAGAAAGATGTATGAGCCCAAAAGCTACTTTTAGAAGCACAGCCACCAGTGTCTTAAGTGGTAAGTGTTTGGTCTTGGAATGCTGGAGACCTGAGTTCTAATCCAATTTCCGGAATCTCCTGTTCATATGTATATTTTTTTTAAAATGTTTTTTTATTGAAAATGGGTATGCATTGCCCTGTGCGATCAGCCAACAGCTAATTCCCCTTCATTACAGGCATTCCTACTAACACTTGTGCCTTTGTTTTCTGCACTCTGGCCTTGGTAACACACCCATACAAAAGCTTGTCTCTCTGGCCTCAACTGACTGGAAAAAACGAGGGGAAAAAGTGTAATCTACTGGTCATGTTTTGGAAGATAATTGCACTGGGACTCAAACAGGACACCTTCTCGAGGTGCTGTGAGGTGACCACAAGCCCCTGCATAGCAAGCAAACCGGTATCAGCATCTCCCCAGCAACTGAATGTGTCTCCTGCAGGCTACACATAGGAGGATGCAGTAGGTGCATTAACCCATTGGGCTGTCGATGCTCTTTTCTCTGACATCAGGAAACTGAATTTCTATGTTGCCTTCATTTGGCACATTAGATCTATCTTTCACCCCAATTCAGAGGCTGTTTTGTTTTACGCAGAGATGATAATCATTGGGAGGTGTGAGCCACTAATAGCTAAGCAGATCAGTTAAAGCTTTGACTTTGTCATTGGGATATATTGATATGCGCAGGGCAGTCATCTGTCGTCTGCTACTGTATACTTTCTTATTGCTGCTTGTTCATGATTATTAAATGTAAACACTCTGCTCTAAAAAGTGAAATATTTGAAAGACGCTTGCTGTAGCGAGCCTTTCCCACTCTTTGCCCTGGGGGTGCTTTGCAACTCAACAACCCAATCACCCCTTCAGCCCTTCTTACTCGTCTCTCAGCACCTCCCAAAAGTGAGGAACGCATCTTTTGTTGGTAGATTTCCTTCATGAGGCTTGGCTTGGTCTGCATTCCTTTTCAAAGTGCCATATAAGAGAGCAAAAAAGGCATCATAGAGTGGCAAGTAGGTGGAAGGCGAGGGGTCAGGGAGGTTGGCAGTAAAAGACACAGGGCACAGGGCCTGGCAGAGAGTTAGAAGTTAGGGAACCCAACAATGAGCGTGGGACAAGGAAAGATGTCTCAGGCATGCAGCTCTCTGAGTCTTCCCCACTGTGCCTGCAGAAAGAGACGTCCTATTCCTAGCTCTCTCCTGAAAGGATACATTTGCCTGGAGAGCCCAGAACTAATGTCACTTAGAGAGAGGGTAAACAGAGGGCAGCTGAGCAGGCACACCCCTTCATTTTAATATGCTCCACGGTGGCTTCTGGGAGGAAAAAGGCATCATTATTCCAGCAAGATCATCTTCACCTAGGCCACCGTCACTAAGGTTTACAAAGCAGGCTGTGACACTTTCTGGGGCCAGGTGGCCAGGTCGATGTGGAAGAGCACAGATGCTAACCCTAAGCTGTGTGGGTGGCTGCACCAGAGGGGCTGCATAGGACATAGGGCTGTGCCCGTAAGGGCTGTGCTCGCGTTTGGGAGCGTTAGGGACGCGTGGAGGACGCAGGGCGCAGACCTCTGCCCGTTTCCCTCCAGGTTTAGGCCCTGGTGTTCAGCTGTGGAGCCAGCCACTCCAAAATTGTGGAAGTTGAAGGCAGAAAGCAGCCCTCTCACCCCCAGGGCAAACAATGGGACAGGCTCGCTACATCAAGAGTCTTTCAAATCTTTCACTTTTTAGAGCAGAGTGTTTACATTTAAAAATCATGAACAAGCAGCAATAACAAAGCATACAGTAGCAGGGGACAGAAGACTGCCCTGCGCATATCAATACACCCCAATGATAAAGTCAAAGATTTAACTGACCTGTTTAGCTATTAGTGGCTCACACTTGACAATGATTATCATCTCCCTGTGAAACAAAACATCCTCTGAATTGGGGTGAAAGATAGATCTAATGTGCCAAAGGAAGGCAACATGGAAATTCAGTTTCCTGCTCTTAGAGGAAGGAGGGTCGACAGCGCAATGGGTTAATGCACCTACTGCAGCCTCCTATGTGTAGCCTGCTGGCGACACAGCCAGTTGCTAGTGAGATGCTGATACAGGTTTGCTTGCTATGCAGGGGGCGGTGGTCACTTCACAGCACCTCGAGAAGGTGTCCTGTTTGAGTCCCAGTGCAATTAGTGTATCAATCATGACCCGTAGATTACACCTTTTCCCCTCGTTTTTTTTCCAGTCAGTTGGGGCCAGAAAGATAAGCTTTTGTATGGGTGTTACCAAAGCCAGAGTGCACAAAACAAATGCAGAACTGTTAGTGGGAATGCATACATTGAAGGGGCATTTGCTGTTGGCTGATCGCGCAGGGCAATGCATACCCATTTTCAATTAAAAAAAAATCCCGTGGAGATACTGGACATTGGATTGGAACTCAGGTCGCCAGGATTCCAAAAACCAAGCACTTACCAGTTGAGCCACTGGAGGCTGTGCTTCTGAGAGTGGCTTTTGGGCGTATATATCTTTCTCCAGCATGCCCCTGTGAGCATACCAGTTTGCATTGTGAAACATGTTCACTGAAGCCAAGGAGGATAGAACATCTGGCCCCCCCTCCATCAAATACCAGCTAACTGCAGTGGCCTAGAGGTTAAGTGCTTGCTTTACAGTGCTGGGGGCCTGGGTTTGAGTCCTGCTTTCGACACATAAATGGTGCAATCTCCTTGTACAGCTGCGGTATCCGTGCTCCTTCTAATAAGTTCAGTGGTTATGTAATGAGTTCCCTGGTAAAGGGAGGGTGGAAAAAAGCAGAGAGGTGGGACTGTGGAGGGGAGGAAGTACAGGAGGAGGCGGGGCAGGCTAAAGAGGGAGTTAGGGCTGGATGAATGGGTCTCTGTGGACAGGAGGAGGTGCTGGTTGAGTGGGGATAGGTCGAGAGGGGCAGGGGGATGTAGGATAAAGTGGGGCAGGGAATAAGTCGGCTCTGGGGATGGTTCCATGGGGGAAGAAGGCCCTGAGTTGTTGTGGACGGTGGGTTGTGTAAAAGAGGGTCCTAATGTGGGGAGGAGGAAAAAAGGGTGCCCAGTGGAGGGTGAAATGGACATTTTTGTTTCATCCAGCCCTACCTGCCCCTTTAGCCTGCCCCACCTCCTCTCCTCCACAGTCCTGCCTCTCTACTTCCTTCCTTCCACCTTCACTTTACCAGGGCACCTATGCCATGCCCCTCTAGACCTACCCCCACTCACCTAGCCCCTCCACCTCTCCACAGACACCCATTCATCTGGTCCTACCTCCCCCTTTAGGCTGCCCCACCTCTGCCTCCTTTACCCTGCACTTCCCCACTTCCACATTCCTGCCTCTCTGTGACCCTCCCTTTACCAGGGAACTCTTTTGATAACCACTGAACCTTTTAGAAGGAGTGGGGGTAAGGCAACTATACAAGGCGATTACCCAACTATTCCAATTATGTGCTGAAAGCAGGACACGGACCCAGGCCCCCAGAGCTGTAACACAAGCACTTAAACTCTAGGCCACTGCAGTTAGCTGGTATTTGCTGGAGCGGGGGGCCAGATGTTCTATCCTCGTTGGCTTCAGTGAGCATGTTTCACAATGGGAATGGGTATGCTCACAGGGGCATGCAGAAGAAAGATGTATACACCCAAAAGCTACTTTTAGAAGCACAGCCACCAGTGTCTCAAGTGGTAAGTGTTTGGTCTTGGAATGCTGGAGACCTGAGTTCTAATCCAATTTCCGGAATCTCCTGTTCATATATATATTTTTTTTAAAATGTTTTTTTATTGAAAATGGGTATGCATTGCCCTGTGCGATCAGCCAACAGCTAATTCCCCTTCATTACAGGCATTCCTACTAACACTTGTGCCTTTGTTTTCTGCACTCTGGCCTTGGTAACACACCCATACAAAAGCTCGTCTCTCTGGCCTCAACTGACTGGAAAAAACGAGGGGAAAAAGTGTAATCTACTGGTCGTGTTTTGGAAGATAATTGCGCTGGGACTGAAACAGGACACCTTCTCGAGGTGCTGTGAGGTGACCACAAGCCCCTGCATAGCAAGCAAACCGGTATCAGCATCTCCCCAGCAACTGAATGTGTCTCCTGCAGGCTACACATAGGAGGCTGCAGTAGGTGCATTAACCCATTGGGCTGTCGATGCTCTTTTCTCTGAGATCAGGAAACTGAATTTCTATGTTGCCTTCTTTTGGCACATTAGATCTATCTTTCACCCCAATTCAGAGGCTGTTTTGTTTCACGCAGAGATGATAATCATTGGGAGGTGTGAGCCACTAATAGCTAAGCAGATCAGTTAAAGTTTTGACTTTGTCATTGGGATATATTGATATGCGCAGGGCAGTCATCTGTCGTCTGCTACTGTATACTTTCTTATTGCTGCTTGTTCATGATTATTAAATGTAAACACTCTTCTCTAAAAAGTGAAATATTTGAAAGACGCTTGCTGTAGCGAGCCTTTCCCACTCTTTGCCCTGGGGGTGCTTTGCAACTCAACAACCCAATAACCCCTTCAGCCCTTCTTACTCGTCTCACAGCACCTCCCAAAAGTGAGGAACGCATCTTTTGTTGGTAGATTTCCTTCATGAGGCTTGGCTTGGTCTGCATTCCTTTTCAAAGGGCCATATAAGAGAGCAAAAAAGGCATCATAGAGTGGCAAGTAGGTGGAAGGCGAGGGGTCAGGGAGGTTGGCAGTAAAAGACACAGGGCACAGGGCCTGGCAGAGAGTTAGAAGTTAGGGAACCCAACAATGAGCATGGGACAAGGAAAGATGTCTCAGGCATGCAGCTCTCTGAGTCTTCCCCACTGTGCCTGCAGAAAGAGACGTCCTATTCCTAGCTCTCTCCTGAAAGGATACATTTGCCTGGAAAGCCCAGAACTAATGTCACTTAGAGAGAGGGTAAACAGAGGGCAGCTGAGCAGGCACACCCCTTCATTTTACTGTGCTCCACGGTGGCTTCTGGGAGGAAAAAGGCATCATTATTCCAGCAAGATCATCTTCACCTAGGCCACCGTCACTAAGGTTTACAAAGCAGGCTGTGACACTTTCTGGGGCCAGGTGGCCAGGTCGATGTGGAAGAGCACAGATCCTAACCCTAAGCTGTGTGGGTGGCTGCACCAGAGGGGCTGCATAGGACATAGGGCTGTGCCCGTAAAGGCTGTGGTCGCCTTTGGGAGCGTTAGGGACGCGTGGAGGACGCAGGGCGCAGACCTCTGCCCGTTTCCCTCCAGGTTTAGGCCCTGGTGTTCAGCTGTGGAGCCAGCCACTCCAAAATTGAGGAAGTTGAAGGCAGAAAGCAGCCCTCTCACCCCCAGGGCGAAGAATGGGACAGGCTCGCTACATCAAGAGTCTTTCAAATCTTTCACTTTTTAGAGCAGAGTGTTTACATTTAAAAATCATGAACAAGCAGCAATAACAAAGCATACAGTAGCAGGGGACAGAAGACTGCCCTGCGCATATCAATACACCCCAATGATAAAGTCAAAGATTTAACTGACCTGTTTAGCTATTAGTGGCTCACACCTGACAATGATTATCATCTCCCTGTGAAACAAAACATCCTCTGAATTGGGGTGAAAGATCGATCTAATGTGCCAAAGGAAGGCAACATGGAAATTCAGTTTCCTGCTCTTAGAGGAAGGAGGGTCGACAGCGCAATGGGTTAATGCACCTACTGCAGCCTCCTATGTGTAGCCTGCTGGCAACACAGTCAGTTGCTAGTGAGATGCTGATACAGGTGTGCTTGCTATGCAAGGGGCAGTGGTCACTTCACAGCACCTCGAGAAGGTGTCCTGTTTGAGTCCCAGTGCAATTAGTGTATCAATCATGACCAGTAGATTACACCTTTTCCCCTCTGAATTGGGGTGAAAGATAGATCTAATGTGCCAAAGGAAGGCAACATGGAAATTCAGTTTCCTGCTCTTATAGGAAGGAGGGTCGACAGCGCAATGGGTTAATGCACCTACTGCAGCCTCCTATGTGTAGCCTGCTGGCGACACAGTCAGTTGCTAGTGAGATGCTGATACAGGTTTGCTTGCTATGCAGGGGGCGGTGGTCACTTCACAGCACCTCGAGAAGGTTTCCCGTTTGAGTCCCAGTGCAATTAGTGTATCAATCATGACCCATAGATTACACCTTTTCCCCCCGGTTTTTTTCCAGTCAGTTGGGGCCAGAAAGATAAGCTTTTGTATGGGTGTTACCAAAGCCAGAGTGCACAAAACAAAGGCACAACTGTTAGTGGGAATGCATACATTGAAGGGGCATTAGCTGTTGGCTGATCGCGCAGAGTAATGCATACCCATTTTCAATAAAAAACATTGGATTAGAACTCAGGTCGCCAGCATTCCAAGACTAAGCACTTATCAATTGAGCCACTGGTGGTTGTGCTTCTAAGAGTCGCTTTTGAGCTTATATATCTTTCTCCAGCATGCCCCTGTGAACATACCCGTTTGCACTGTGAAACATGTTCACTGAAGCCAAGGAGGATAGAACATCTGTCCCCCCCCTCCATCAAATACCACCTAACTGCAGTGGCCTAGAGGTTAAGTGGTTGCGTTACAGTGCTGGGGCCCTGGGTTTGAGTCCTGCTTTCGGCACATAAATGGTGTAATCTCCTTGTACAGTTGCGGTATCCGTGCCCCTTCTAATAGGTTCAGTTTACCATGAGTTCCCTGGTAAAGAAAGGGTGGAAAAAAGCAGAGATGCGGGGTTGTGGAGGGGAGGAAGTACAGGAGGAGGCTGGGCAGGCTAAAGAGGGATTTAGGGCTGGATGAATGGGTCTCTATGGAGAGGAGGAGGTGCTGGTTGTGCTGGTTGAGTGGGGATAGGTCGAGAGGGGCAGGGAATAAGTCGGGTCTGGGGATGGTGCCATGGGGGAAGAAGGCCCTGGGATGTTGTGGACGGTGGGTTGTGTAAAAGCGGGTCCTAATATGGAGGGGAAAAAGGGTGCCCAGTGGAGGTTGGAATGGACATTTTTGTTTCATCCATCCGTACCTCCCCCTTTAGCCTGCCCCACCTCCTCTCCTCCACAGTCCTGCCTCTCTGCTTTCTTCCACCTTCCCTTTACCAGGGCACCTATGCCATGCCCCTCTAGACCTACCCCCACTCACCTAGCCCCTCCTCCTATCCACAGACACCCATTCATCCAGTCCTACCTCCCCCTTTAGCATGCCCACACCTCTGCCTGCTTTACCCTGCACCTCCTCGCTTCCACAGTCCTGCCTCTCTGTGACCCTCCCTTTACCAGGGAACTCTTTTGATGACCACTGAACCTTTTAGAAGGAGTGGGGTAAGACAACTATACAAGGAGATTACCCAACTATTCTGTTTATGTGCCAAATGGAGGACTCGAACCCAGCCCCCCCCCAGTGCTGTAAAACAAGCACATAACCTCTAGGCCACTGCAGTTAGCTGGCATTTACTGGAGCGGGGGGCCAGATGTTCTATCCTCGTTAGCTTCAGTGAGCATGTTCCACAATGCGAATGGGTATGCTCACAGAGGCATGCAAAAGAAAGATGTATACGTCCAAAAGCTACTCTCAGAAGCACAGCCACCAGTGGCTCAAGTGGTAAGTGTTTGATCTTGGAATGTTGGAGACCTGAGTTCTAATCCAATGTCGGGAATCTCCTGTTCATATTTTGCTCTCTTACTTGCCCTTACTCTCTTGCAACCATTCCCTATGATATTCCACAATGTTTGCCTTATAGCCGGGCAACACATGGTGCAAATGATTCAATAGAGTCTCCATACACAAACCCAAGTTATCAAAATATAGTTTCACAAAAATCTGATATGGAGCCGAACCTGCGACATGAAAATATTTTCACCCAAGAGTTCCCTTTTTACACATACCAATTCCTTAGTCGCACTTCACACTCATTCACAGTTCTCACCAATTCTACAACTACACTATTTACTCCAATTCTACTTCTCACTGATACAGAGAAAACAGCATCTTATGAAAAACACTTGCCGGCCAATATTTTGGAGATATCCCCACCACTCTTGCATAGGAAGGGTGCACTGCTTTCCACTACCTCACAGCTGCTCTTGCTCTCTTCATTACTAGTACGATTTTCTCTACTACAAAACCATCTTTTCTTTTTTTTTGATAAAACATTTTTTATTGTTTTACTTCTCATCAATACAACAACAACATGTGTGGACTAGCATGTCCTTTCAAAATTCGATCATGAACAGGTCAGTTATCAATCACCCATGACATTACCCCGGGTTTTAATGCGGTTAAACCGTATCCCCTTCGCTGCCCTCAGCAGGATCCAGGAGGATCTAAGGTCCATCTTCTTCCCACCTCCGCCATATCTTATCCGCCTTGGCAGGGCAGCCTCTGGCAGTGTATACTCTATGTTCTATGACTGCACAAATGTTCATTTCCGATGCCCATTGCTCCATCGTTGGGGACTCCGGGGCTCCCCATTTTTGCGCAATGTTGCGCTTCATCAGTCCCGCTGCCGTGTTCAAGAGCAGTCTGTCCCATTTGTTAAGTGCAGTCTCGCCCGGGACACCCAGAATGAGAATCTTTGGGTCTAGTGGTATTCGGCACGCCAAGGCATTGCTAAACGCAGTACAGCATTCATCCCAGAAGGTACGGATTCGGGGGCATGCCCAAAGGATGTGAAAGAAAGTCCCCTCTTCTTCCCCGCATCGGAGACAGTTCGGGTTCGAGGCTCTCTCCCACCTATATAGTATCGTCCTGGGGTAGTAGACCCTGTGGAGGATCTTTAATTGGACCAGCCGAAGCCTGGAAGAGATGGCCACCTCCCTTGGGTGCATTAGCACTTGGATCCAGTCTTCTGGATCTATTACCCCTACATCCACCTCCCATTTGGCTTTAAGGGTCCTGAGTTCGGGCGTAGCAAAGGATGTAATAGCATTATATAGGATAGAGGTGCATTTGGTGGGGATGAAGGCTGGCAGTATATTGCGCTCTATCGGTGTATAGTCCGGGACGTTAGTGCCTACGGGTATGTGGTTTCTTAGGGCATGGGCCATCTGTACATAGTGGTATCGCTCAGTGTCCGGGAGTTGGAATTGTTGCTGGATGACTTCAAACGAGGCTATATCCCCTTCCTCAAGAATATCCCCGACTCTCAGAATCCCGGCCCTTACCCATCGGGCCATGGATGAAGTTTCTTTATTTCGGGCAGGTTGCAGTTTCTCCACAGGGGTTGTGCGGTAGTTACGTTGTGTTCCCACCCTACAAATCTATGCGCCTGCTTCCAAACAGCAGTAATATGAGTCGTGGTTGTTGGCGGGAGGGGTCTCGGGAGAGTTTGGTATAGCAGTTGCCATGGGTCGGTACCGTGCATGGCCGCAACCTCGGCCTTGATGTGGGGGAGTTCCCTATCTCCGTGGAGCAGGTCGTTGACCACTGCTAACTGTGCAGCCCAATAATAAGTTTGGAGGCGTGGGGCCCCTATCCCACCCTCCCAGATCGATCTTTGGAGCGTGGTCAGCGCTATCCTCGACTGGCCTCCCCCCCATATTAGTTCCCGAAAGAGGGATTCGAACCCTTTAAAGTCAGAGTCTGGGATCTTTAATGGGGCATTCTGTAAGACGTAGAGAAACCTTGGGAGAGTCATCATCTTAAAGAGTGCGGCTCTTCCCATGGGCGTAAGAGGGAGAAGCCTCCAATGGTGGACGTCGTTGACGAAGCGATCAAGGACCGGTTGGAAATTGTGTGTTATGTATTCAGTCAGGTTTGTAGTCACCCAGATCCCTAAATATCGAAAGCCTTGCGGTTCCATCTGGTACGGGCATTCCTGGGGGTCAACCCGCACATTGCCTTTCACCGGGAAGAGGACTGATTTTCCCCAATTAATTTTAAGCCCACTAAGTTCTCCAAACCGGGTAAGCATCTGTGTCACCCTGGGGCAGGATCGAGCCGGGTCTCCCAGGTAAATCAGGAGATTGTCTGCATACAGGGAGATGCGGTCCTCATGTCCTTCGGGCCATCTGAACCCTGTCCATGCAGCATTTTGGCGGAGCCAAAGGGCAAGAGGTTCAATCGCCAGGGCAAAGAGAAGGGGAGAAAGGGGGCAACCCTGTCTCGTGCCTTTTCCCAGTGGGAAGGACCGGGACGACCAACCATTCACCCTGACCTCCGCTTGAATATTAGTGTAGAGTAATTTCACCCATCCCAAGAAGCCGTCTCCGAATCCCATACGCCTCATGATCTCCCAGAGGCAGTCCCACCTGACCGAGTCGAAGGCCTTCTCGAAATCTATTGCCAATAGAGCGAGGGGGGTATCAATGACCGGGGCCCGCTCTAGCGCCAGGTGGAGCCGACGTATGTTCATACGGGTTGATTTGTGTGGCATAAAGCCACATTGATCCGGGTGGATCAAGGTGTGGACTACTGACTGCAGTCGGTTGGCGAGGAGCTTGGCAAGAACCTTGGCTTCACTGTTAATTAACGAGATAGGCCGATAAGAGGCGCACAGTTCCGGGGGTTTATCGGGTTTGGGAATGACCACAATGGTGGCTTTACATAGGTCCGGTGGGAGGGTGCCTTGATCGCGGGCGCCAAGGAGCATCCTGTAGAGGGGGGTTGCTATTTTATTCCCTCCAAGCTTTTGCCAGGTCTCGGCCGGGAATCCATTAGGGCCTGGTGTTTTTCCTGCTTGAAGCTGCGCCAGGGCTTCGGCTATTTCAGATTCAGAGAGATCTGAGTCCAGCTCCTCACGTTGTTGTGCCGTCAGTGCTGGGAGTATTACTTCGTCTAGTAGGGTCGGGTCAAATGGTGTTATCGGGGCTCGGTAGAGTTCCGCATAGAACTGGGCGAAGGCCTCTGCTATTTCAGCATCCGTCTGATACCCGACCCCATTCGGGGCAACAATTTCACGGACATGACGTCTCCCCTCCTCCCTCCTCTCAAGCCAGGCCAGCATCCTGCCCGCCTTGTCCCCCAGATCGTATATCCTCGCTTTGGTGTCCCAATGGGCTTGCTTGGCATTATCCAGCATAATATTTCTGAGGGTTTCCGTGGTTAATTTGAGGGACCTTTGAGTCTGCGGGGTTGGGTCAAGAACATGTGTGTTTTCAGCCCTGATCACTTCAGCCTCCGCCTCCACCATTTTTTTAAGTCTCTCTCTCTTTTTGTTCGCTACCCAGGAGATTATTTCCCCACGCAGCAGCGTTTTATAAGCCTCCCACACCACTACTGGGTCATCCACTGCTAGTTCGTTTATATCGAAATATTCATCGGACACCTCCGCGAGGTGGTCCACTAATTCTGGGAATCCAAGGTGGTAGTTATTTAGTCTCCATGTTCTAGGGGGGGTCGTGGCGTGGGTTCGTATTTCTATTATTAAGGGGGAGTGGTCCGAGATTCCACGAGGGAGGAATTCTGCGGACATCGCCCTATGTAGGTCTGTATGCGGGACGAGGAGGTAGTCGAGTCTAGAGAGGGAGCCATGGGCCCCAGAGTGGAACGAATAACCTCTGCTTTGAGGGTGCAATTCCCTCCACACATCTCGGAGGCCCAGGGCGGACACAAAGCTGGAGAGTTTCGTGGGAGTATCCGGGTCACGCCCTCTAAGGTGGGTACGGTCCATGGTGTTGCACATAACGTCATTAAAGTCTCCCCCTAGGATCCATCGATCCGGGTGGTGTTTCCCTAGGAGAGTGGTAATATCGTCCAATAAGCCCCTGCCCAATCCAGGTGGGGAATATATTGACACAATGGCCAGTGTTTCTCCCCAGAGCGAGCCTAGGATGAGTACGTAGCGACCCCGTGGGTCCAATTCCACGATCTGTGGGGAGAACGGGAGCCTCTTGTGTATAAGGATAAGGGTGCCCTGGATCCCTTTATGTACCCCGCATGGAATGCGGCCCGGTAGTTTGTTCTCTGGAAAAGGGTGCAGTGTGTTCCCGCTAGATGCGTTTCTGATAGAAGGGCCAGGTCGGGAGAGTGTCTATTCAACAGTTGCTTAACAAGACGTCTCTTAATCCCAGAGCCCATTCCGTTCACGTTCCAAGCGAGCAGCTTAAGGGACCTGGGTCGGTCAGGCGGTGGTGGATGTGCTTGTAAGTGTGTCATCTAAAATTTCCTGTTGGAGGGCCTGTAGGATGCTTTGGTCGGGAGAGCTGCCTCCCCTTGGTGTGTCTGTCGGGGATAGGGTCCCGATATCTGGTACAGCAGGGTATAATGTGCAAAGGGTTGGGTTTGGGTCGGTGTTTGGACATGCTATAGATCCAAACTAACAAAACAACATAAAAACTTTCCCTTTCTTCCCCCTCCCTATACTCCACCCCAACTTGAAGTACCTGTCGCCCGAACATACCAATACAACACACTAACAAAGGACAGTCAATTCGTTAACTAATACCTATTCCCCAAGTAGTACCGTTATACTTAGTCTTGGGTTGTCTTGTTCCAGCATTGGGGGTTGCGCAGTCCGGGCCGCCAGTTGTACAAGCAGCGGATTCACAGTTAGCTTGTTGTTAACGTAATATACAGCGTGGTGCCGGCTCTTAATGCGTAATTTGTGAGTGGATACCTTATTCTTCTTTTCAGTCATTGCCCCTCTTTGGCTGTGCTTGAGGTTGTTGTTGTGGGCGCTTCGGAGGAGCTCTCTTTTAGTAGTGGTCTGGGTGTCTGAGATACTGTCGATGCTTTTCAAGCCTCAGCATATTGTGGGATTTCGACCTGTTGTTGCTGTTGCGGATCCAGATCAGGTGGGCGCTCAGGGTGTGGTCTGTTCCGTTCTCCTCTCCTTCTTCCCTCAGCGCTCCAGTCGCCGTCTATGTGCCTTTCAGCCCAGCTCCACGCCTCCCTAGGATCAGTGAAATGCACCGTTGCGTTCTTGTGGAATATTTTGAGTTGGGCGGGGAATATTAGCCCATACTTAACTCCCATTGCTTGCAAGCGTTTCTTGAGGGGATCAAATGATTGGCGCGCTTTCTGTACTTCTCTGGTGAAGTCAGGGAAGAAAGCAATTCTTGATCCGTTGTACGTAACATTTCCTTTGGACCTCGCCAACTGCAGTATTGTGTCTCTGTCTCTATAATTTAGGAACCGTGCGATGACTGTACATGGCGGTGCACCTGGCGTGATCTTGCCGGTCGGGATGCGGTGGGCTCGCTCAATGGAAAAGAATTTGGAGAAGGACTGTGCATCGTATATGTCCGCGAGCCATCCCTCAAGGAATAGCTCCATGCAATCTCCTTCTGCCTTTTCTGGGAGACCCAGTATACGGACGTTGTTGCGTCTTGATCTGCCCTCACTATCATCTGCTCTTGATTCCAGGAGCTTTATGCGTGCCAACATGCCGGACATCTGGCGGTTCACTCTGCGGAGACTATCCTCGGTTTCGGAGATTCGCGTCTCCGCCTCCCCAGTGCGTGAGGTCAGCTTCTGGAGGTCGTGTCGTAGCAAGGATACATCCGCACCAATACAGTCCATCTTTTTCTCCATGAAGGTTCTAGAGCTGGTAATGGCACTCATGATGTCTTTGAGGGAGATATTCTCCTCCATACAGTCTGTGTCGTGTTGTAGCGGCCTCTCTGGGGAACGGGACAGTGGTGTAGTTGCGTACTGTTCAATCCTGCTTTGTGTGGAGGTCTTCCTGGGTTTATCTTTCCCCATTTCAGGCACCTGGAGGGCAGAGCCTGCTGGAGGCAGAGAAGCAAGGGATATTGAGAGGGGGGAGATTTTCAGTGTGGTGACTCCGCACTTTCAGGGCTGTGGGCGTGCTGGTCGACGGGAGCTGTGTCAGTTAACACTTTAGTGTGTCAGTGTCACTTTGCAGGAGGAGTGTCTACAGGCCGTGGGGGAAGAGCACACAGTTGGGTCCCAGCTGGACTTGGGTCCGATTTTCCGTGCCTGTATGGGTGCCCCACCCAGTACAGCACAAGTTGATTTGCAAATGTGCGGTTTTAGTTAATTGGCAGTGGGGGTAATTGCATCAGAGGTTCATCCTGCCTGCTAATCTGTTTTCTTTCCCCTCCACTTAGGAAATTTGTACAGGGCAGTTGCTGCCTGAGGGCACACCAGAGCGTCTTTGTTCTCCCTTCCCAATGCAGTAGCCGGGTCTGACCAACTACACTTTAGGTCAGTGTGGGTAGTAGGCCAGTTGGACGGCGGAAGCTCACAGCCTTCTACAGTATGGTGCCCACAATTTACGTTCGGCCGCTGGGTCCCTCCTTCCCACGTGACCCGGAGCCTCTGCGAGTGTCTCTGAAGGATGTTAAGGGCCCAAGCAGGTCCGGGAGTCAGGATCCGCTCGCCCATGCCATCCCGCTTCACAACTGGGGACGGGGGGTCACACGCAGGAGGGGTGTCTACAGGCCGTGTCCCCTCCACTTAGGAAATTTGTACAGGGCAGTTGCTGCCTGAGGGCACACCAGAGCGTCTTTGTTCTCCCTTCCCAATGCAGTAGCCGGGTCTGACCAACTGCACGTTAGGTCAGTATGAGTAGTAGGCCAGTCGGACGGCGGAAGCTCACAGCCTTCCACAGTATGGTGCCCGCAATTTACGTTCGGCCGCTGGGTCCCTCCTTCCCCTCTCCTTACCGGTTCCTTGTGGTGGGTGCCAACGTGCGCGCAACGTGACACGGAGCCTCCGCGAGTGTCTCTGAAGGATGTTAAGGGCCCAAGCAGGTCCGGGAGTCAGGATCTGCTCGCCCACGCCATCCCGCTTCACAACTGGGGACGGGGGGTCACACGCAGCGGGATCTCTGCGGGTCCAGGAGAGCGGAGTGTCCGTGTTTATGGAGCGCTGCGTATCATACGCTCCTCCAGGCGTACCATCCAACCGGGCGTCGCGTCCTCGCCCAGAAAGGTTTCGGTCCTGCGCCTCACCCCCAAAGCCTGCAACAGCTAGGATGCAGGTCGCACCTCAGTGGTCGGAGCGTCTGATATGGATGATTAGCACCAAGGATCACCCGTAGCGAGGATCTCTCTGCCTCTGCCCTCACACCGGCCTGTGTGCTGATAAGTTCCAGTGCCAAGAAATAGGAAGGTATCCTGTGCTCAGGCGCCGCTCGTCCGGGGCTCCGTCTCCGTCTCTCGCAACGCCCAAGTTTCAGGCGGGACCAGCACGTAAAATACAAAAGAATGTCAAGACCTACTTCAGAAAGGTTTCTGTGGTGGGACTTACCCTAAGTTACCACCCCACCTTCAGGTGAGTGCTCCAGCCGACCAGACAAGCAAACAAAAGTGTATCAGGAAAAGCTTCAAACTGGGTGTGTGGGGTAAGGTACCCCGTCACACCTCTAAAATAACAAACTAGGTAAAACATATATACAGAGGACTTCCAACACTGAGCAGTTCAACTACTCTATCAAAAAACATCCACTTTTCCAAACCCTGCAAACTCAACTAATTTCACACTCACACTCCAAGTCTACCCTTACCCAAAAAAAGAAAAAACAACAAAACCCTTAAATCAAAGAATCAACCCCTTTTCCACCCTATTTCCTCATTGCTTTACACCCTCAAATGTGTACCCGCATGAAACCCAACCTGCTCTGGGGTGGTGCTTCGTCAAATCTTTCCACACAGCTAAGTCACAGCACTGCGTCTAGGGGGAGCAGGCGGACCTTTAATCAATAAAGCATTCGCAGACCTCTTTTTCACCATGCCCGGAAGAATGGTATCCATCCTGAGGTGCCATAGCTGAGATGTGTGGACAGAAGACCACTAACATCTCGGAACGCCTGGGCTCCTACCCTGGCTCACCAAATGTGGGGATATGCCTTTAATCACCTTAACCCAACACAGACACACCACTTAAGAAGCAAGTACACGTTTGTACATAAAGCATGTTTACTGTACAAAGCTCCGTGGAGTGGTTAGATGGTGTTACAGGACCATACTAATCCATGTCTGAACAACACATCATCAGTTGGCATCTTATATACTTTTTGCAACAATTTAAAACACTCCCAGATACTTTATCACAACCCACCTCCAAAATATGATTGCACAACACTGCTTCAAAGAAATCTTTTCCCAATTCTTCAATTTTCATTGGCCAGTCTTATCTTGATTATCATCTTCAGATCATATTTAAAACATGCCTCTTCTTGGGATTCATCTGTAGTAGGTCATGATGTCAGTACATGGTTAAACCTTTGTATTGAAAACATAATTTATTGCTAGCAATAACTGGCCTAAGACCTTTAACGTTTGTGATTGCACATGGTCCGCTTACATATTTTAGCAAATAGAGGAAGGTCTGCATACACAGAATCTCCTTTGAACAACTGATTGGAATATCAATTCCCTAGAGTCCTGGTGCCTCTAGAAGACCTTCAGATTTATGCGGCCACATACAGCCTCAGATGACCTGGAAAAACACTTAACGGCCAGATCCCCTGGCATTGGGCCTCCTGTTTATTACCACCAAACAAATGACCAACGCCCCCCTAAAAGTTTTAATACAAAGGGCGAGATAACATCTGTTCACTTGTGGATCTGTAAACCTTGTCCTGTTTGTACACTGGCCTTCTTAGTAGGTAACTCATACTTCTTTCCATCAAGAACGTCCCTGCTACTTAGAATTAATGAATAACAGCTAACCATGGAGAAAAGCACCCCATTGTGTTCATTGTGCTTGTGTTGAATTTGCAGTTTTAATATTGTATCTTTCTACGTGCGTGAAGATCTAATATGTATACATTCTAGATGATTGTAACACTAAAATTACAAATCCCATCCATCATTAACTCCATTCTGTTCATATGGATTTGCAACACTGCCCCAGTTCGCTGCCATCCCCCCATCATCAATATGGTGTGCGCAACAAAATAAGTGTAAAAATGAGACCTAAAAAGCATACACCAATCTTTACATTTGATTTACCACTCTGGAGCATTTTAAAAATCATTTGCAGGCAAAGTGGGAGACAGGAGAGGGAAATATATTTTTGTCTCCTCATGCATGCTACATCTGCAAAACAACCCATTTTTTGCCTGATTGGGATTTTCATGCAGGTGTAAAACTAATGGATTCCTATGACATTTACCTGCATTTAACACTTTCTAAACAGGTAGATCCCATAGGAATATATTGTACATTTGCAATCTGAAAAGTATAAGTTGCAGGCAGCTTTCACTTTTTTTTTTAAAAAAAAACGGAGAGTCAAATAAATGAGTAAAGGTGATTTTGCCTGCATTTCCTTTTTCTTTATGCAGTCCATTTTGCAGGGACCAAACAGCTCATAGGTGCTGTTGGCGGCGGTCGCATGCATGATATTACTGGTTATAATAAAATGAGCCGCAATGATCAAATTGTTTATGTACTACGTGTGAGAGTGGTTTATTTACAGATAGTGTTTAATTTACAAACTGGGCCAGACAGATGTATTGGCAATATGTAGATTGAATGCAAAAAAGACCACCTGGTACCATGCTTAGTGACCCAAAATATGTGTGCAGGGCCTCATGAATTACTGTTTTGGGCATTTGCCCTCTCCCCTTTAGGCAACTCTCGTCACTCTTTGTGCTATGCCCCCTTCTTAGAGAGCCCCCTTGTTCAATTTCACATTTACTGGATTTCTTAATGTGTTACCACAGGGAACCAATTTCGGCTCCCTCACTATGCTTGTTCACTTGCACCAATTTCTGGGTGATGTTAATGCGCCGCTACTAAAGATATTCACCTGCTGCTACTGACCTTGAATGGTTGCAATGCTATCACAATTGGTACCCCTGAAGTGCTGCTCCAGCATTTGTTGGTGCGTTTTATAATGAAGCACATTAGAAATTAAATCCTGACCTGGATTTCAACCATAAAAAGGCTCCAAAAGGTAAACTCAATAGTATCCGCTCTGAGTTCGATAATACTATGTCAGTGCTTCTCAAAGTAGTTATCCTGAAGAATTAGTTAATTTAAAAAGCCCTCTTCCACAGACAGAGTTTATATGCTTGGGCAACAGGCAACCATAATCCTTCCTAGGCACCACTATAGACTGGTGGAAAGGGGAGAGTGGATTGGATGACAGACAGGCTAGATAAAGTTTTGGCCAAGCCCGTTGGGCCCATAATTAGTCCTGGTCCATCTAGAACAAGTAGCCAATCTCAGCCTGGTCCAAATTGGGATACACAGGCACAGATCAGCACAGGGAGTCCAGCTCAAGGGGAGAGACCACAGAGCTATAAGAAGCCCACAGGTTCACTCTGCTAGGGTGGGAGTTAGGGGCAGAAATTATATGATATGATATGATATGGCATTTGTAATGCGCCTATACACAAGTGTTTCAAGGCGCGTCGAGGCAGGGGGGGAACAAGGGGAGACAGACAACGATCCTACTAGGCCAGGTGTCATTCAGATCACGCAAGTGCAAAGGGTAGAGGGGAAGGGAAAAGTGCAAGGGGGAAAGGGAGAGGGGAAAGTGCAGTACAGGGTTATTAGCATACAGCATACAGGATAAATAACAAGGGCCAGCTGGTGGCAAGTGCAAAGTAAGTGCAGACATGTGCTGGGAAGGGGGGCTGTAGGGATACAGACACAGTCCCGTAGTGCAGGGGTTGCCAGGGAGGCACTGCAGGGGAGAGTGGCTGGGCCAAGGACCGAGAACGGTGAGTGGCCCAGTTGCAAATTCAATGCAGTTTCAGTAGTATTAGCAGGGGAGAGGGGGAGAGAAAGCAGAGGCAAAGAGGAATGTTTTGAGGTGCTTCTGGAACCGGAGATGGTTCTCCTCAAGTTTCAGGGAGGCAGGAAGGCTGTTCCAGAGAGAGGGCCCTGCAGCGGAGAGAAATCTGCCCCCAACTCGTTGTTTGGAGAAGCGGCTGACCCTGAGGGAGTTGGAGGCGGGTGAGCGAAGAGCTCGAGAAGGAAGATATTTAGGAAGAGAGAGTTGAAGGTATTTTGGCCCAAGGCCCCAGACGGCCTTGTGGACAATGCAGAGGGTTTTGAACTTGATCCTCGCAGTCACTGGGAGCCAGTGCAGTGATTTCAGTCCTGGAGAGATACGGTCCCTGGGCTTGAGGCCAAGGACAAGTCTTGCAGTCCTGTTCTGGATGAGTTGCAAAGGGCAGAGTAGAGGCGGGCAGATTTAGATAGAGGCTGTTACAGTAGTCCAGCTTCGAGAGAACCAGGGCTCTAGAGACAGTGAGCTTCTGGGGGAAGGAGAGGAAAGGAAGGATACCTCTGAGGAGGTGTAGCTGGTGGTGTGACTTCTTAGAGACGTCGGATATGTGAGGAGAGAAGGAGAGTGTGGAGTCGAAGATGACCCCAAGGTTTTTAGCCTTGCAGGTAGGAGCAGGAAGAGGGTCCAGAGAGGCCGGCCAGAGAGCTGCAGGGAAGGAGGGAGTGGGTGTGCCAATGAGTAGAATCTCAGTCTTACTGGCATTAAGGCAGAGGTCGTTGGCGGCACACCATTCCTGGATAGCAGAAAGACAGTCAGAGATGAGGGAAGGAGAAGAGGAGGCCGAGGGTAGCCTGAAAATGAGCTGGGTATCATCCGCATAGCACTGAAAGTTGGGGCAGAGAGCGGCGATGCGGTGGGCGAGAAGTGCCAGATACTGGTTGAACAGCCAGGGAGAGAGGTTAGATCCCTGGGGGACACCACAGGTAGAGAAAAAGATGTCAGAGAGGAAAGAGGTCAGCCAGGCCAGAGCCTGACCAGTGATACCCAGGTTATCACAGAGACGGTTGAGCAGGATGGTATGGTTGACAGTATCAAAGGCAGAAGAGAGATCAAGCAAAATGAGAACACATGGAATGTTAGAGTCAAGGTTCGAGAGCAGGTCCTCAAGGATGTTCAGGAGAGCAGTTTCCGTGCTTCTGGCAGCTCTGAAGCCAGACTGATGGTCATGAAGACTACCAACAGATTCAGCATGGAGATTAAGCTGGGAGATGGCCAGTTTCTCCAGGAGCTTGCCCAGGAAGGGAGTGATAGAGATTGGACGATAGTTAGCTGGGCAGGAAGGGTCGGAAGAGGGTTTCTTAAGAAGGGGGTGCACAAGGGAGTGCTTGAGAGGTGATGGGAAGACTCCAGAGGCGAAGGAGTGATTGCAGAAGTCAGCAAGGGCAGGAGCCAAGGAGTCGATGTGTTCCTTGATAGTCTTGGAGGAACAGGGGTGGACCTGTTTTGATGAGACTTTCATAGATCAGACTTGTCTTGAAACCTCGTCAGCAGAAAAAAGGGGAAAGGCAGAGAAGGAGAGATGAGGGGTGGCTGCAGAAGGGCCAGAGGCAGGGCAGAGAATAGAGGGGGGGAGGTGATAGGAGGAGAGTGAGGACAGGATGTCCTGAGTTTTTGAAATGAAGTGAGAGGCCAGTGACGTGCAGAGGGCCTGGGAGGGGACAGGAGAGGTAGAGACTGCAGCAGGGTTGGCCAGCTCCTTGCAGATTTTAAAGAGTTTGGCCGAATTGTTAGATGCCGCAGAGATGCGGGCTTGGATAAGGGCTCTCTTCTTGGTGAGAACGGAGAGCCGGTATTGCCTTTGGAGCAGGCAACAGGCCAGTTTGTCAGAGGATGAACATGAAGCATGCCATTTCCTCTCTGCCACCCTGCACTTGCGTTTGAGGGTGACGAGATCAGAGTCATACCAGGAGTTGCATTTGGCTTTGGGCTTCAGGTGGATTCTCATGACAGGGGCAAGAATATCAAGAGTATCAGATATAGCAGAGTGGAGAGTGGAGAGGGCTGTGTCAGAGTGGGAGTCAGCCGAAGGGGGAGGAGGGGGCGAGAAGGTGGCAGCGAAAGCCTCAACTGACACGCGCTTCATGGGTCGGATGACCGAGAAGGAAGGTGGCAGTGATGGAGGTGGCTTTGCCTGTGGGGTAGGGAGGGTGAGGTGGGAGGAGAGGAGAAAGTGATCACTCCAGGAGAGAGGAGTGGAGAGAGGGAAAGAGAGGGGAAGGTCAGAGGAGATCAGAGCATCAAGAGTGTGCCCTGCAGAATGAGTCGGCCCAGACAGGAGAATAGAGAGTGAGAGCGAGTCGCAGAGGTCGCGAAAGAGTCCAGAGGGGGGACAGGAGGCATCCAGGTGGATGTTGAAGTCTCCAAGAAAGAGGAGTTGAGTGGTGGAGGACAGGAGTGAGGAGGAGAGGTCCGCCCACTCGGAGAGGAAGGAGGAAATTTGACCAGGTGGCTGATAGATAGTAGCCACGGTAAAGGAATGGCTAGGAGAGAGAGAGAGTCGGCAGACAAGACATGCAAAAGAGGAGTAGGTCTGCGTGGGAGTAACAGTGGCAGGAATCCACTCAGGGAAGATAAGGGCCACACCCCCCCCAGCACGGTTGGGCCTGGGCACGGAGAGGATCTTGTAACCGTCAGGTAGTAGTGTGTCAAAGCTGGTGACAGAGCTGGCCGTGAACCATGTCTCAGTGAGACCGAGTGCGTCAAGGTCAAGTTCCTCAAGAAGGAGGTAGATATCAGAGGAATGTTTGACGGCAGAGCGAGAGTTAAGAGTGGCAATGTGGAGAAGGTTGCCATCTTTGAAGGACTTCCAAGGAGGGGTACAGATCAGAGGTACGCCCTGCGGAGGTTAAGAACGCGCACGAGTGGGGGTGGGGAGGGAGAGTAGAGGCAAGGTAGTCGAGGACAAAGGAATGAGTTTCGAATCTAAGAGCAAATATTGGCGCTATGCAGAGGAATTGGAGGGAGGACGACTTACGGGCACAGAAAGTGCACTGAGCAGGTTGGGGGAGAGATCCAGAAGGCTTGATGAGGAAAGGAAAGGGAGAAATGGGAGTGGGCCTCACCCAGGGAGCTGGGTGAGGCCACAACAGGAAGGACACATTCAAGAGAGAGCTCGGTGAGGCCACACCAGGAAGGGGACATCAGAGAGAGTGAGAGATAGAGAGGGAGAGAGAGGGAGAGAGACAGAGAGAGAGAGAGAGAGAGAAGGGGGGAGAGCTGGCATTTTTTGTGGAAGGCCAAGCAAGAGATAACTGGGGCTAGATAGATGCCCAGGAGCCAGGTGAGGCCCTGCTGGGAGTGATTCATCCTGGATAAAGACCCAGAAGGTGTGAAATTAGGCCTCAAGACTGGTGATAACAAAGAGGAGATTGGGGACCAGGAGGAGATTTTTGGTGGTTTCGAGGAAGAGGAGGGTGTTGATAGTGAGGAGGAGGTTGGTGAAAGAGAAGATCAGATTATAATAGAGATATTTTTGGAATTCCCTAGGAGGCTAGTAGGGGAGATTGGAGACTAGTGACACTGAGGAGGAGGAGGTTTGTGATACTGAGAAGCTGGGAAATAGAGAGATTGGTGACAGTAAGGAAAAGTTTGTCAAAGATCAGAAGAGTCATATGGAAAGGTTGAGAAGTGAATTGGTAATAATGTGGAGGTAAGTTAAAGGAATTGGTTGGAGACAGTGAACGGGAGTGTGGAAGACAGTGAGAAGTTGGTAGAATGTGCCAGAAGATTGGAATATATAAGAAGGTAGAAGGAGAACATCAGGAGATTCGAGGTTGTAATGAGGTGATAGGTGGGGGGGATTCCAGTCCTTGGAAAATAAGGTTAAGAGATGAGGTTAAGGGTGAGAAATAGAGATTTAGGTTGTAGAAGGATGAACCCAGAAAAGCTTGGAACACAGTCATATGAAGAAGGAACTGATAAGCCCAGCTGGCTCCAGGCAGATGATAGAGGCAGGCAGAGAATCAAGTACTCAACATGAAATTTACCAGAGGCTAATAGACATGAAGGAGGGCATTGAGAGTGAGACCGTGGGAGGAAGGAACAGATAGGTTGAGGAGAATCATCCCTCAGAAAGACCAGATGACCATCCTCCAAGGCTGGGCTGCCTGTCAGAATAGAATACCAGCTTCTCACTGATGCTGGGATATTAGAGCAGGAGCTAGACAACCTACATACTTAAAATTCCAGCACTACTTCCCCCTGATCACGGTGGCAAGGCAATACCACCAGCGTAGGATCGTGGCTGCCTGGTGACACCAACATGGATGTACAGTATTTATATCATGGTAGAGGAACCCTGCAACAGAGAGAGAATGTCAGACACTTTGATTTTTTTGAAATTCCTTTTTGTGCAGCACTTTCACTACCGGGAAGGAAACCCTGGCATCACCCCCACTCTGAGACAGTAGAAACTTTGTTTCCCTACATTTCAGTTAAGAACCACCAGAGTATCCTCACACTCTTAGGTTGCACTTCATGCCTTCTTAGTTTGTTATTTTGGCCTCAGTTCTGTTACGAGTTACGAATAAACCCTGTTAAAACTTTCATTTTGAGTGAGTCTGGCCGGTTGATCCCCGTCACAAAGGTGCCACCACCAAAGCAATATTCCCAAGGAGTGGATAAAAACATGGAATGCATTGCTTTCATCTAACTAACAGACAATCCCACCTACGGAGGGATACATTGCCTCAATCTCCGGTTCTCCACAATTGTAGACCTTCGCAGAATGGACTGCTTGCTATTTTCATGGACCAACCATGTTTAGTTTTCTTTCTCATATCAGTAGCTGATTCATCCTCCATCAACAGCTAATGAAGCAGAGGCGAGGACACGAATCCCAAAGGGACTTTAACTAAGTGCCTTACTTAAATTATGTATAATTGATTATTTATAACACGCTTAATACCCAAAGGTTTCTAAGCACAGACCCGGGGATCAAACCTGTGTTGCTCTGCGTCATCTTGCTTCCAAGCGAGTGCATTGCCCCTGAGCTATCCTCCCGAGACCGAGGTTGTATCAGCCATGAATCCACATCCAGAAGGACTCCTTCAGACTTGCTGATTCTTGAAGGCATTGATGAACTCTGTCCTCAAACCTTTGCATCCTTCACAAGGAAATGCATTCCTCTCTGGCAGGCCTCTGACCTGGCACCACTCAAAGCAGTATATCACGCCACAGCCAGACTACAGACAGACATCAACATACATGATCACCTGCTCTGAGGAAACAACACTGGCTCCCAATAGCTGACAGGAAAAGATTTAAAACAGCCTACAATGCATAAAAATATGAGGCTGTGGCCACTCACTCACCACTCACCCACCTGATGTCTTGCAACAATTTAGAAGAATGTTGTAGTCAACTAATGTTGTAGTCAACTAATGGGCCCAGTTACCTCTGGGGTTGGTGCGCTATATAAATAATAAACAAGCAAACAAACAAACAAACAAACAAACAAACAATGTTAAATGGTGCAATTTTGTTGAGCAGGATCAATGCAGTAGTGTGACTTTAGTCCCTAAATGCAAGCCCTGATTTAAATCATTAAGCAGAGATTTTTTGTTGCGAGTTGTGAGAGAGCTTGGTAATTAAGTAAGCAATAATCTCAGAGTAGATTGTTACAACTCATTGTTCAAGTTAGAGGTACGAGTAAAGCAGGGATCATTACCTCCATGACTGCCTGATTTATCCCCGGTCAATGGATTTATATCTACTCCTATCCTGGGACAATCAAGATGGAGCTGAGGAGGTCTGGAGTAATAATTGGGGAAGGTGGGATGGCAGGCTATCACCATGAGTGAATACGGCAAGAGGGGCTCTGCCAAATTGACAGAAAGACTTCCAAATAATAGACTTGCTGGAAGGACTGCAGCCATGTGGAGTGGGGTGGCAGACTTGTGGGACAATGCATAATGGCTGAGGAATGGGAAGGTATATCGGTGGTGGTGGGGTGCAAATGAGATGTATGTTGAGCTTCCGAGGATCAGGTGAAGGCCATAGGAGGAGGCTGTTGCAGTACAGAGGGGCAGAATGAGAAGTCAGCAGACTGGGTAGCAGAGTTTGCAATCGACCAACAGCATCAGAGGAAGTGTAAGAGGAGAGCAACATCAATCAATGGGAAGGCTGGATCCTAAAGATGCAGGAACTAATTAAGCAATAGGCACCAAGAGAGGAAGCTGGCTTTAATGTCTGATAAATGCCTAAGGTCAAATTCGGTGTTCAAACACTATTACCAGCCAAAAAAGGCCCCTGTTGATGGGTTATAGCTTTAAAATAAAATATGCATTGAGTGGGGAATTTCGGAGTACTAATGGAGAGAGGCGAGAGCAGAAGGTCAGCACCCGTATGAAGCATTTTGGCCAAGAAGCAGGGGAAACAAAGAATGGAAAATGAAGTCCGTGGACCACGAAGTGTAGCAAAGGATGGCAGAGGACCATCAATGCACAGGAAGGTGATGAACGTGACTGGGCCGCGAGGTTGGTGAGCCACCAAGGCATGGAAGGTAGGAAGGCAGCAGGCAGGGACATTTTGGAGGGAATGGATAGCGGTCAAATGACATCAACACAATATAGTGATGTAGCGAGCCTTACGTAAGGCTCACCGTTCAGCCAATAAGAATGACTGAAGGGGATGTTGCAGATACTAATCTTGATCCAAGTATTTTTGTCACACATGGGAGGCCTGCAATGAAGCTGGCCTTGAGTTTGACAAGTTTCCTAGCTATGTGATTGGCTTTCTTAGTAGCAGCGTTGATGGTGATGTGCTTGAGTTTTTGTTTTACAGCTTCATTAGGAAGAAAGGTGCTGACGAAAAGAACAATGAGATGAGTAGTGCCCTTTTCAGATCTTAATCACAATATCATTGCCTTGGTCATGGGGGGTGGTGCATGTTTAATGCCAGAAGTAAGAAGAGTGTGTGAGTGGTTATGGGCGCCAGATGGAACAGATGTATGTATATATGTATGTAGGTTTGTATGGTACTTGCATAGCGTACACATAGCAAGTAAGCAACAGAGTGTGTCAACAATGGTGGAGGAACACAAGGGATGGTGAAGGTGTGGCTTGCTCTCTGGTGCGAGAGAATCATGTTACCTGACCAGTAATTCATATTGCAACATACCTTTTTAAAGAAAATCTTTAAATATAATAGACCTCAGTGATTTCCTAAAGTGCAGGAGTGATGATGCTCCACAACTCCCACCTCGATACATGTTACCAACTCTGGACACAACCTTCTATCTTCTCGTAACATTGGCTTGCTACAGGCACATATGGAAGCACTTTACAATGTGGTGCCGGGCACATAAGATGTTGCCGCTCACTGTGACTGCCACACATCTCCTCCCATACCTGCTTTCACTGGCCAGGGCTGGCCTTGCCCATGTGTCTATCAAGGTCCAACTAGCTTCCTTATCCTGGTACACACGGGCTCCAGGAAAGCTATTCCTGTGGTCACAGAGGCTCATTAAGGGGTTCCTCAAGGGTCTCTTCAGAACATCCCTGCCAGTGAAAGCTCCTGCAAAACCGCCTTCCTGGTGGTGATTACTGTTAAGTGACACTCTTCAGTCAGCTTAGGAAACAATACGAAGTATTTATTTAAGCATAACAGTATAAACAAGGACCTCCAGTTATAAAACTGCTTCTATGTACATCTCAATCCAGCAATGAACAAACTTGGAATATTAGATGAACGTAAACAGGTACATCACAATCATATAGAATGTTGCTTCTTTAGGTAGCATGTATGGATTCCCTATCTGACTAAGCTACTGTGCACTGCACCTGTGACATACCTATAACAATGCACTGATAAACTATAAGTTAACAACAACGCATTTATGTAAATATAACTTCTCTGTAAAGTGATATAATCTTAAAGATTCAACTATATAACAATTACCTTGGCCATGGGATTACTGGAGATACAGGCCCTCTCCTGTAAGCCTCTGTATTTGTCCTTCCATGCCACTACAGCGGTTCTGTGAACTCAGCCTTCCTTCATGCCAAAGGTTTCATCAGACATTCGTCTCAACAAACCTTTGGTTCTGCCAGTTTTCTTCTTTAATACTCCTTCACCTCCTGAAAGGGCGCTGCATTCGCTGGATGTTGCGCATGCCCTGATGTTTTACATGGCATACACGAAGGAGTTTCGGAAGACTTCTCAGCTTTTCATCAATTTGTGACCTGTGGAACATGGGAAGGCCCTGTCTAAAACATCCATGTACATGTGGCTCTCTGGCTGTATCATGCATTGCCATTGTCTGGCCAGCAGACCACTTTCAGGCTGGCTAAGAACCCACTCCACCAGAGCCTTTGCGGCGATGACTGAGTTTCTCTGTGGTGTTCCCCTGCTTGACATCTGCAGGGTTGCTATGTGGAGGTCTACCCACACCTCCACAATATTCTACTGTGTTGACAGGGATTCCAGGGAGGAGCCCCGGGTCGGCCAAGCGGTGCTATGTAACTTGTTTGTTTGAGGTGAGTCTGTTCCAGTGGTAAGTGTATTGCTTCTGTGAGCCTTGTCACCTCCTGTGGATGAGTATATGTACTGCAGTGTAATTGTATTCATGAGATGTGAATCCATGCAAGAACCCTTTCTGGAGAAGGCACAAGCTACTTAACTGTAACTGTTGTTCTCCAGCATGGGTCGTGCATGGATTCACATGCAAACCCTCCATCCTTCACCTCACTGGCTCTTCTTGGTTCATACTGCCACTTTAAATGTGCTACAAAGTCTGAGGATGGCCACAAGGGGGTGGAGCTTGGGGTGAGTGTCATTGGCTGGGGGTGGTGCGGCCCGGCGGTTGGGCTGGGGAGCTGAGCGGTTTTGGTTTGGGACTAATTTGCTTTTTGTGTTGCTGAGGGTTCCCGGCCTGGTGACAGGGATTATTCATGAACATATTCATGTATGATCTATTGGATGGGCTGCCCCGTATAACGTTGTTTCATCGTCTGGCAGTATTACGAATGCCTTTTCAGAGTGATTAAAATTATGAAAAATGTAATAGAATTATTTTTGAGAGGGTGGGAAAGGGTATATAAGGGGTTGCGGGGTCGGGAATAGTCAAAAATAGGTGGGGGCGGGGGGGGTTGGCCGGTCAGAACCCCCCCAAAAAACATTTCATGACATTTTTCAAAATTTTATACACGTTTAAAAGGCAGTCGTAATACTGCCCGACGATGAAAGAACATAGAACTGGGCCACCCATGGTAAAGGTAACAGCTGAAAAGGTTCAGTAAGTGTTCGATATCTGGCTAGACTCGCCATGCTACTTACCTAGAAGAACCTGGAAGCACAACCCGTGCGCCTCCTGTCACAAATAGCTGGAGCATAGACTGTCGCTAACCGTTTTATCGATGCCACAAGAATCAACAGAAAAAAACGATTACCTGAGCGGGTGCACAAACAACAAATCACCACCGAATTCTGCTAGGTACGTATAACAAACCACTGCAGTGGACACTGGCTGCAGGCATGTCTACTCACACACATCAGAATTCAGCAAGGACTATAAGAAAATATTGTCGTGCTGTTCACATAATTGTCCACCTACTCACACCAGACTACGCCTCAACACCTCTGACATCAGACTGCAGTGAACACCTATGACAAATTCAGGCATGCTGAAAACATAGCAAGACCTTAGACTCCTCTAAGCACCAATCCACGATCGCATATGTTGCTCTCTCCCGGAGCCTGGCTGGCTCTGCTCAGCCTTATTTGGCCAAATACACTCATGCATCCTAATCTTACTCCATGACCTCCATCACTATGGACTGCAGTCCTCCGAGGGTGTTCCTACTACCGGCGCATTGAGACTATAATAATGGTAAAAGGCACTGTGTAAATGACAGGTACCATACAATACAATGCAATAGCTGGATAAAACAGGTGTGTGAAGCCCTGCTCCTCGATTTGAACTCCCTGCATTTACTTTCTCTACCAAGTCATTTTCATTTCTGGACCGAATGGCGTGCTGCTAATGGGGGCACTGTGCTCACAATATTGGTTTTCTATTTTGGCAAAGCTACTGTGTGGTCTTTCTCATGGAGCTTACTGTGTCCATCCCAAGCATTGTGTTTTCATTAATTTATTGTCTGGGACTGCACCTCGTGTCTGGGAAGTAGTTTCAGGTACCTGAGACCTTACTCCCTTGCAACATAAAATTGGAAGCTGGTTGGGATCCCTTCTCTATCTGACCTTGCCTGCTTGGAGCTTTTTGCCCAACAGAAGAAAATAAGATCCAATTAACTGAACTCAAACATGTGGCCTAGCATTATAAAATGATACCTTCTGCCGCCATTCCCTATTGCCTATTCTAAAATGGAAGACCTCTTGCTCACGCCACACCTAACAAATATATGTCATAAAGCTCAATCTATATAGTCACACTAACTTCATACTACATAACCTTGCCTAATATTATAAGTGTGGTGTAAAGGATGCAATATAATTTCTAGGCAGTGGACAGTAGATAAAGTCCCTGAAGTGTGGCAAAGCTACATGTGTTCTAACTACATTGTCACACCCTCGGAAAGCATGTGAGCACTGTGTCACCAAAAAGTCCTAATGTCTTGTTACATGAGTTTTCTTAACTTATACGTGTGCACACCTTTAGGTTGTTGGATTTGCATCTTTACACCTACATCAGGATATGATACATATCTGGGTATCATGGTAGAATAATGGACTGTCTCGCAGCTGTATAAGACTAGATGTGTCAACATGGGCTCTTGCTCAGTGGCCCAGAGACCAAGTTCCTTCTATGGGGTGTGGATCGCAAGGAATTATACCAAAATGTCGCCCTGACAATTACGACAGCCTAAAATGGCGACTTTCTTTTTTTTTGGGACCCCCCTTTACACCACATATATATGTGGGGGGGTATAGAATATAATAATAATATTGGGGACTTCTGGGGGGTCTCCCCCCTCATGTATATGTGATGTAAAGGGGTTTAAAAAAAAGTCTGCTTTTTCGGCCGTCGCAATAATCTTTTTTTTTAATTTTTATTTTTTATTTTATTGTCAACTTCAGACTTGAGTGCCTCAGTGCTAACACTGTGGCATCAGGCTTTTGTTACAACATGATGATTTTGTTGGTTTCTTCACTAAAACAAACAATATGATGTAAGCATTAACGCTCCTTCACCATAGCTAAAAAAAGACGACAATTTATCAATTAATGGTCATATGTTTGCCTCCAACTCCAATGAGTCTATAAAGTCCACTACGGCACAGCTTAATTTCACAGAACTGCCAGCCATTGCATATGACCACCAATCTCGGGACTCAGGACTCACTGGACTGTATTTTCCTAAATGCAGGATCCTTTTCTGTGTGGTCTGGGTACATTTGGTAAGAAGATGTTCTAGAGATTCAATTTCTTTCAGGCAGAAGCGACACTTATTGTCATTTACTTCTTTTGAGTGACGAAGCCACATCGTCGCCTTGGTTTTTATTGCATTTAAACAAATTCGCAGGAACTGTTCTCGGTGATGTCGGGAGGGACAATTTGTTAGGTAGCGACATGGTATGCCCAATTTATGTTCTCCCAATCCGGAGTCTAAAGTCGTTGGCATTGTTAGGCGTTGGTCATTATTCTGAATCCAACATGAGAGTCCGAATTTTATTTTCACAGATTGCGGTCTCATTACCAAAGCTTCTACTGTTAAATCAGCATGGATTAGAGTCTGTTCCATGCGTTGTTTCCACTCTTCGAGAAGGTTTGATTTTCCTGTGCCTGGTCTGGTGGAAAAAACTTGATAAGCTGGTGGGATGGGATTCGAGATCATCTGCCGTAGTGCCATCAAGGATTTCCACATGACACAAGCATGAAGAGAGTTCAATGAGAGTTCGTATCTTATCTGCTTCATTGATATATAGGTCGGCAGCTTCAAGACCCGCCGCCAAAAGATGCCTTCCAATTTCTGCCAGAAGGTGATGTCAATACTCCAGCCCGCTTCAGACTCAAAATTCATAGCCGGAACTACTTTTTGAGTGTAGAATGTCAATACGGGGGTTAAGGTGAATTTTCCGTAGGATTTGTTCAACAGCTGTGCTTGAATACTAAATTGAATCATTTGATTTATCATGTCGCTCTTCCAATGACGTTCACAGAGCGAGTTATTAAAGGAAATTCCCAGTTATCTTATTGAGTCTACCACATCTAGATGTTTCTTGTCAATTTTCCATCTAAATGGACGTTGATTTTTGGTGTTTGTTCGGCCAATGATGATAATCTTGGTTTTTTCAGAGTTTAAAGCCAAGTCATTTTTGTTAAGATATTCATGTAAATTTGTCATTTGCTGTTGTAAACCTATCGGGGTCCTATCTAAAAGGACCACGTTATCAGCATAAATGATGCATCCGATTTCTGTGTTGTTTAGAATAGGCGGAAAGCATCTCACGTTTTTGCGATGGGCTGGGATGTCAGCAATAAATAGTTTAAATAACTCTGCAGCCAAAGGGCAACCTTATTTCACACCCGTATTTGTGGATATTTGGTTAGATAAGGTGCCCTGGTTATTTAGTCTTATGCTGATGCCGGTGTCTGAGTGTAGTGTTCTTATAGGTTCGATTAGGCTACTGGGACATTTCCAATTTGCCAATTTTTGCCATAGTTTGGATTTATTGATGCTAGCAAAGGCGCCACGGAGGTCAATGAAAGCTACGTACAATCGTGTTTTTGTTCTTAGACTTTCGAGTTTTAATATGGTCATTAGTAGGAGGTTCACTTCAACACCGACACCTTTGCTGAAGCCTGTTTGCCGTATGTCAGGAATTCCTTCCAAAGGAAGCAAAGATTTTTCCAATAGTGTCCAACAGGGAAATCGGGCGATAGTTGGTTGGATCTGCCCGATTGCCCTTTTTATAAACAGGGATGATAATTGCTTCACGCCAAGAGATCGGAATCGTCATTGTTGATGATAGTTGTGGAAATAATGATTTTATGAAAGTTGCCCATTCCGCCTAATTATTTTTCAACATTATGTTCGTTATTAAATCTGGACCGGAGGCGTGTGAATTTTTCAGAGTCCTTATGACAGCTTTTTTAATGTCTTCGGCTGAGATTTGCATGTCCCATGATGGCAAGTTATATTCGACAGGTCTTGTTTCTTCGTGATGTGGGTTATTGAAGATTTTTGCTAAGTGAAGTTCCCATTGCACTGAGTCTATCCCATTTGACAGAGTGGGGTGATGTTTTGAGTTTCCGGTGTTCAGTATTGCCCATATTTCTCGTGAGTTCTTCTGGACTAGCTGTTTCATTAGTAACTCAGCTTTGTCTTGTCCAATAATGATTTTTTGGGATTTTAACCAATTTCGATACCGTTGATGACGCTTTTTGATTGCAGTTTTGATGGACCTTGTATCAGTAACTGCATTATACGATTTTTTCAATTTCCTCACATCGTGTCGCATCGCCTTTTTGGCTTGCGTCAATAATGTCGATGACAAGTGTTTGTGTTTTTGTCCCATGATCGAATTAGAGGCTCTTTCAGTGACGAAGTCTGAGAGTAGGGGAACATAGTCAACCGACATTGCCTTGTCATGAAGAAGTTTCTGATAGATTTTTTGTATTTTGGAACCATCGATCCTAAGGCGATTTCCACCGGCATTCACAGAAACCGGAATATCGTGTGTTCTTAGTTCATTTGTCCATTCCACTGTGCAGGCGAACCGCAACATATAGATCTGGTCTCAACACATTCTCTTCACGTGACCAAAGTCCTTTGGCTCTACCGCAGCACGGTTCCTAAATGTACAATTTGGAAACCGCCTATAAAGCCCACATGTCATTTTTGACTTAGGCCTGCATCAACAAGAACATCTTTCAACATCTTCGCCCTCTGCACAAAATGACCTAAATATGAATGTGCCCCATAAACCACACTGGTGATATTAGTGGGCCTTTCATGTATTTATTTTGGCAAATTTGTCTTTGAAGGCCAGTGGCAGCTGGTGAATTATTTGATTGGAGTGGTGTAAACATTTCCCATGAATATGTGGAAGGAACCATGCGTAATGAGAGGCCTGAACCAACCAGCATGGGGTCTGAAGGGATTTGACCTTGAAACATTGTGGTTTAAATGTATGCATTTGAATGCACATGTTCTGTGAAAGATTGTGTAAAAAGTCATTCACTCATATAATTGGCTTTGCAGGGTAACACGTGATAAAATCCAATAGATGCCAAGTCACCAACAGTACACAGGAGTATTTCCTGAAGTATTTTCATGATGTGTTTGCCCCACAATATATGTCAGTATTTGGCCAGTTCAAAAAACATTTTCAAGCTGTCTGTGCCCATACTTGTCCAGGCTGGTGGCACCAATGTATGCCAGTGTTCCAACTTAAGAACATACTCATGTTTTCTTTGCCCAAAATTCCCAAAATACCAATGATGATACTATAAAAAAAAGCATGCCTATGTTGGCTTTGTCATTGCATGCCAGTATTCCCATGTAAGACAATACTAATGCCAGGTTTGCACATAATGCAAGATACGCATGCCATGCCACACCAAAAAAAACAAATCCATATTGACTGCACCAATGTAAGCCACTATGGCCACATAAGAACACTCATCTTGCTTACTTTGCCCATAATGCCAGAATAATATTTCAAATATTGTACAAAAATGTCCATACAGGAAGCACTCATATAGGACAGTATTACACATAAGAACATTTGTCAGGTTGGTTTTGCTCATAATGCCACTAAAGCATGCCATGCCACTGTAGGAAAACATCCATGCAGGCTGAGCCAAACTAGTAATCCCATGTAAGAACACTCATAAAGTTGGCTTTGTCCTTGATGCAAGTAAAACATGGCATTCCATTGTATAACAATGCCCAAGCTGACTGCCCAATGTATCCTCCTCCACGTAAGAGCACTAACGTTGGTTTTGCCCATAATGCCACCATTGCTGAAGGCCCGGTAGCCAAACACCGTACAAACTCCATTTACATTATTCTGTACTATGTCAATTTGCTCATCCTTGCTTGAAGCAGGGCAACAACGTATCACAAGCTTTAAAAGTATATGCTGTTGAGACCACCAGGGGGCACAGATGTGATGGCTGCCTGAGCCATCGTCTCCTTCTCCAGGCCTTAAGATACAGCAAGTTTCTCCCACAAATGAGAACCATTTAATATAATGACCACACTTTTTTATCGCTGAACTCTTTGAGCACTCCAGGACGAAGTTTGGAGTGAAATCGCGGCACATTTCCTTGAGTTTGAGACCTCCCAAGGAGAGCACTCGGCCATGACACAGTAGCCTCAAGATGGCGGTTACAAACCGTGCACCGCAGTGACGAAGAAGCAGATCTCTCAAACCCGCTTCGGTCCTGTCAAAGTAAAGTGACTGCCCCCAATTCCCCTTCTGAGGCGTACACTCGCTGTGCAACATCACCAACACTGCCGGTAAGATTTCGGAAGGAAGCAGAGACACTATACAACGCTTACAAAGCAGGCAGCGCAGGCCTGTTCCCCCTACCTCCCCACTTCAGAACTTTTCCACGCACTGTGTCTCCCCAGCATGAGCAACCGACACCCGGAGCGCGTGGCGCACATATGTGGAAACACAGAAGGCGAACAGCCGTTACCGGGACCGTCAGCCCTCATGAATTATCCCACATGCCAAATAACAGCCCAGTAACTTCTCCTCAAGCCATCAGCATTAACGCTAACCTCACACCAGCTGCTGGCATTGGGCCAGCACATTCTCACCAAACGTTCCTGCTAAGTCACAAAAACCCTCAGAATAGGACTCACACAACGGGGAAAGTGCTTAATGGAGCTCAAACTCACATGGCGCTCCAAAATTCACGGTGTTGCATATAACGCACATACCTAACAATGGACCTTGAATCTCCGTGCAAACGCTTGAGAAAAGGATACTGCTACACTGGTACATGCAGGCACATCCAGATACTATGCTTCAGGCCCCCCACCCCGTCCTAGGATGCACTCACCCTTGTGTCAACCGGGTCCCCACGCGAGGTTAAAAGAGGGGAAACCTGCAACAACAAGCAGCGCAGGAGTTTCACGGGAAAGCGCAATGGACGTTCCACAGTTGGCCCAGCCTGGGAAATAAAACTCCATTCCCCCACACTGTGAGATACACACCCTAAGCTAATCAGCAAGTCTCGACTCTCAAAGCCTGCTCCACATCGAACTGTACCTCGCTCAGAGAAGAAGTGCCTCCCGCAATCACACAACTCAACTTCGGGACGAGGGGGAACCTACATAAGCACATTAAGAGAGGAAGAAGCAAACCAAATATATCCTGGATGTGAGGAAAGGCAGAATGCACTGGTGTGAACACTAACCCTCACCTCACAGAACCTCACCTGAAATAGTAACGCCAAAGCCAATACTCTAACAGATAGCATCGTGAGTGGACCAAAAACAGCAGACATTCACCGGGGACAATCACAATTGCCACCCCCTTAGAAATAAAATGTCTTACAAACAACCAGTGAGCCAAACCCTTGCTGACCTCTACTCCCTCTGCCCCCGTTGAAGAGCTGGACCCGTGCACCTTTGCCAGGCTCTGATCATTCAGCCGCATTCCAAGCAACATGGTCGAGGTCCAAAGCTCCTCTGAAATTCCCGGCAATGACCGAGAAAGTGCCACTAAATCAGACATCCCGCTCCTACTCGGCGAGATCCGCTCCATTAAATCAAGCCTCACAGAAACGGTCTTGGACTTACAGACAAGAATGACCACGGTCGAAAACTGATTGGAAGCAGTGGAAAACTGTCAGCATTCTGGAGACATTACGGTAATGCAATATAAGGCAATATTTCACGATCTAGAACAAAAAGAACGGGACATAGAGCTAAAATTGGATGATCTGGAAAATAATGAATATCTGCATTATGGGCCTGAGCGAGGACCAAGGTGAAAGCATAGCTGGTTTGGAATACAGAATCAAGATTCTGGTGGTGTCCTTATTCGACAACGCAAATCCCCACAACATGGAATTTGACAGAATCCACATAGCAGGGGCCACCAAGAGGTCCAAAATCGGTCCACATAAAATGCCATTACTACAAGCAAAGGCAGGAAATTCTACAAAGAGCAAGTGAAAGGGAGCATATAGAGTTTGAAGGGTCCACAGTGAAATCATTCCAAAACATCTCCGCTGCTACACTGAATAAAAGAAGAGATTGTCACCCCTAACGGCTTGGTTGCAAGAATGAGGAATTTGCTACCGATGGGGCCACCCCTTCTCGCTAAGTTTTCATTTCAGAAGATGAAGCCAAAAGAACTCTGGATCCTCTGCAAGCGGGCGTGACAGACCTAGATAAGAATAAAACCGGAAGACCCACGGGCCCACTGTCAGATACCAAGCCCAGGTCCCCAAGAAGGGGAAATCGAGCTCCGGGAAAATGGAAATTTAAGTGGCTCAATACGCCCTGATATAAGTCACCCCTCAGGTCCATGTTCTAGCAGAAATGCAACTAAATGTGTTGCCCAATGCCTTTGACTGAAGAGTGGTCTTCGCCCTACAAAGGGGCTCACAGAGATATTAGATACGTACCAGGGGAAAACTGTTGTGGTCCGCACAAAAAAGTTACAAGAGAATTAATGTTAATGTTTAAAGAATTTCACTGCGGGTTGTTTTTATTTGCTGTACGGTTTTTCTTTGTGTGTCAATAGCCTAGGATATTTGCCTGGAGAGGACGGCTCCCACAGAGTGGCCCTTCTTTCTTCAAGGGCATATCCATTGATGGAAAATACTTACTGTAGCATTTTCCAGGGGGAGGCAAGGGAGGAAGGCAGGGGTGTTGCTTGGTCTGGAAAAGATCAGGGGCTAAGCTAATGTCCGAACGTTCGGGATTCGGGGCTAGCTATAGCCTTTTGGTTGTAGTCCCTAAGCTTCTATCCAGGGCTTCAACCAAAAAACAAAGGTCTATAGCTCCCTCAGCCCCCCCCCAGCCACGCCTCTGGGGGAAGGGCAGGTGATTAACTCACCTGGGGGGAAAAAAGAAAATTTCAACAATACATTTTAGCAGATCCACGATTGCAGTTACTCGCGTCATACACGTATCTACTCTCTGATTATAAACTGACCAGTTACTTTCAAATTATATATATTTGGGGGGGTTCTACAGCTGCAATACAAACACTGCTATGACCCCACTTGACAGCATAACTTTCGGGTCCCTAAACGTCAAGGGCCTCAATTCACCACAAAAAACTTTCAATGTTAGCGTGCCAATTCAAGCTATGAAAATTAGATATCCTCTTTGTTCAGGAAATGAAATATGCCCAGGGAGGGGAACGTAGAATTCTGAGTAAAGAAATCTGGGATATGATATGGGCCTCAGGAACCATGAAGAAGGGGAGAGTCGGTATACTATGCAGGAAATCCCTAGGCCTCCATATAGAGCACGTTCACAGGGAAAATCAGGGCAGATTTGTAGCTTTGAAAGGAAAACTACGGTCTTGCACAGTCACATTTCGCTCAGCATATGCACCAAACCACAATCAATCACAATTCAGTGAATCCCTATTTGAGTTCCTTGAGGGGTGGTGGGTGGACACACTTGTATGCGGGGGAGATTTTAACGTTGTAGCAGACTCCAACTGGGACTGGGATTCTATGAGATAAGATGCCCTCCCAGCAAGTAGCCTTCAAGGGGATAGATTCCTAAATCATCTGAGGGAATACCACCTGATAGACACTAGGTGCATAACACACCCGAAGAACAGGGCATTCACCTTTTACTCTGCCCCACACTCCACATACTCGTGAATAGATTATCTAATGTTGGATTTGGAGTGCACAATTCTTTCCACAAATCCAGATTGTAGACAGGTCCGATCATGAGCTATGTAAACTAGACCTAGATCTAGACCTACTCGTAATATAGCAAGGAGATGGATTTGCAATGACTATCCCTGCAAAGACTTCTTCACAATAAATGACACAGGTGAACTATCACTGAACACAGTATGGGAAGCAGGTAAAGCCACAATACGAGGCATCTTGATAGCAGAGGGCGCACACAAAAAAAGAATAAAGCTGAAAAGGGAGGCTGAGCTTAGGGCAGTGATCATCCAACTGGAACGGATCCTCTGAAAGAGGCCAACAGAAGCAGACTCCATTCTGGGTCTGATCAAATGGCTCCGAGCGGAATTAAAGGACATCTAGCAAAGCAAAGTCCTAACACAACTAAGATACTTTAACTAAAAATATAATGAAAAATGCGATAAAGCCCACACCATGTTAGCCAACTGCCTACGTAAACATCGAGCAGACAGGGCAGTATAGAATTTACAATTAGCAAGGAATAGCGTTCACTGATCCCCAAGAAGTCACAGAGCGCTTTTCAAGATTTTACGCTGTGTCATATTCAGCTGAAAGAGAAGCCTCAAGCCAGGAAATTGAAAGTTACTTGTCAGGCCTGTCTTGACCCCCAATAGCGTGAGAAAACCTGGAAACTCTAAACACCCCAATCACAAATGAAGAGGTCCAGAGCGCCATCTATAATCTAAAAGCAGGTTTAGCACCAGGGCAAGATGGGTACACCCTTAACCCCTTCCTGACCAAACATTTTAACTCAATTCGTGCATCAGGACAAGCTCCCCAATCATTTACCGAATCTAGAATAGTGGTAATTCCTAAAGAAGGGAAAGACACCTCAGAGTGTGCAACCTAACGTCCAATTTCCCTTATAAACGTGGAAACAGAGATCTATGCTAGTATCTTAGCCGCCCGCCTAGCGCACATCCTTCCCCAACAAATCCACACTGACCAGGTCGGTTATGTAAAAGGAAGGCAGGAAGCTGTTAATATTCAGACTTTGGACCTCATGGCTAGTCCCGATGCTTCTGAAGACTGCCCAATCTTAATGTCCATCGACGCAGAGAAAGCATTCGACCGTGTTGAATGGCCCTTCCTAAACGCAGTCATGAAATGGGCAGGTCTGGGCGAAGTATGACGCCTGAGGTGCACAGGCACTGTATCATAACACCTTGGCCAAACTCTTACTGACATGAGGCTCAAGGCAAGGCTTTCCACTCTCCCCCTTATTATACGCCTTAGTGGCAGAACCCTTTGCACAAACAGTCGAGCTAACTCTCAAATTCATGGAATGGTAAGAGGCGGAAGGGAACATAAGCTTGCAATGTTTGCAGACGACGTCCTAATATACCTCACCCGACCATTAGATTTGATTCCCGCCCTCTTCAAAACCATGAGGAAATATGGAACACTGTCTGGATTTTGAGCCAATTTAAATAAAACAATAGCAGTGCCATTACAGCCAAACACAGATATCCCTCCCCAGCTTATAACTAAGTGAGTGGGGCTTCCAAGTGCAGACGCAAGCCATCAGATATTCCGGCGTAGAGATCACGGTGTCCCTAGCTTATTTGTTTGCCGCAAATTACAAACCCTTAAGGAAACCATTAAAGTAGATTTGGAAAGATGGACCAAATTAACCCTCTCCTGGGCCACGCGATTCACCTCAATAAAAATGAACATCCTTCCTAGATTCCTATTCTTATTCCAGTCGCTCCCCATGGTGATCCCCAACGCATTCCTAATGGAGATCAAGCGCACACTATTGGCATTCCTCTGGGCAAATGCCAAACCCAGAATTCCATACGCAACACTGATTCTACCAAAAGATAAAGGAGGCACAGGGTTCCCTGACTTCCTAGAATATTACAGAGACTCCCAAATCTGGATCCTCTCCGACCACCTGTGTGAAAACCCAGAGAAGCAATGGGTCTACTTAGAAAACCCTCTTTTTGCACCTTTCACTCTTGGGGAATGGTTATGGGTTCCACTTGCCACCATGCCTCATAGGATAAGAGAACACCCAGACCTAGATGTACTCTGGTTATTGTGGTGCCCCGGCAATTCCGTAAAAGGCATTACAACATGGCCATCCCCTCTCAGTTGTATCGGGTCCCCTCCCATACGGAATCATCTCAATGATGTACTCCACTTCCAACCCTTGTACGAAGAAGGTCTAGTCAGAGCTGGACAACTGTGGAAGAAAGGGTGCTATCTCTCCAAAGAAGAACTAGAAAAGCACTGCACGGTATCACCATAGCTCACCTGCTCTATTTACAACAGAGAGGGGTCCTCCAGGACCCTCGCTGGGGTGGCTCCATCAGCGACCCCTGACAGCATTTGAACGAATCCTAAGCGTGCCCCGGTCCTCTAGGGGACTGATAGCCCAATTGTATAGCGCACTACTCGCAAGGGGTCACCTAGCACGTCCCCCATCAGAAACCAAATGAGAGACAGAACTAGATTTGCAAGATCAGCCGGACACATGGCAGGCTGTACACAGAGCCATATGGAGCTCATCAACATCCATGCAATATAAAAGAAAAGAAAATATAAAAACTAAACCATGTTCTACTATTGCTTGTATTCAGTGTAATCAAACTGGTGACCAGCACTGTGAACTTAACATTTGTTTTTCTTTGTCACTGTCACACTTGTTTAAAAACCAATAAAAATGACGTTTTAAAAAAAAAAAACTATATGCTGTTTACCATTGAAACAAGAAATGCTTTTCAGGCCCGCTGCCAAACCCAAAAAGTACAACATGGCCATGTACCCAAATACGTAACTGCACTGCTCCTCCTGTGCAAACCAATTAGAAGGCTAAGGTCAGCTTTCCAAAACAAGCACACTTCAACATGGGGAGATGTCAATATTTCGGTCTGAGTTAATGTCACGCACAAACTGCATGCATGGAACTTCCTTCCCCTAGGCCATCCCCACATAGATGACCTAAGGAACCTCTGAGAAGGTCTGAAAACTCACCTTCAGACAATTGTGATAATATGACTCATAGTAAACAAGACTTGACTCTGCCTTAACATGTGTGGCTGAAGCTATCTCTCTCCCCTTCTTTCAGTGCTTTGAAGCTGTCACGTGGTACTGTAAGATATACAAATGCAAAAATATATAGAAAATGGGCCTCATTACAAGTCTGGCGGTAAACCTGCCTGTGCTACCGGCGTGTTGCCCGCGGACTTGTAAAATGTACCAGTGTCTGGCTTTCCGGTAACACTGGGGGATTACAACCCTGGCGTGCCGAATGTTAGGCTCTGGTAAATTTTAATTCCCCATTCCCATTGAGTCCCAATGGACTCAATAGAAATGAGGAACATGGAAGCACCGGCACCGTTAATAATGGTGCCGGTGCTTCTGTGACGGCTTGCCTAACGTGGCTGCTGTGTCTGGCAGGGTCTGCCCTGTCGGGCACAGTAGCTCCAGCAAGCAAACCTGTAGTGTGCTGGTCTGGAAACAAAGGTGCCAGTAAGCCTAGAAGCACTGTTGTTTCCAGACCGGCACACTTGTAATGAGGCCCAATATCCTGTTTTCTTTCATTACAATAAGTGGATTGTATTGGTGCTGTGCTACTTGCCATCTATTCTAAAAACAACTTAAAAACAAGCATTGTGAATGCCAACAGTTTTGTTTTTTGTGTAGGCATAGGATAGGCATTTGCCAGGCACTGGCATACTTATATTACCTGGTCATAAGATGGCAACAGGGAGAAAATTATGCAAGTACCTTGCAATATGATGTCAGTGCTTGGCAAATGCCTATATAATACCTATAAACAAGCCAAAACTGTTGGCTTGGACAATTCTTGTTTTTACTACACCAGCCGAGAGAGCAGGAGCTCCTAATCCACTGCTGGAGCAGTGGGCGACCCCTTGGTAGGACATCCATCCACACAGTAAGCCCATGGTCGCTTTCCTGTTGATTTAATTAAATCAGCCGACTTTCATAAGCAACGAAGTCTGCCTACGCGATCTTCTGCTACTTTTTACCATCTTTATCGGCATGCGATTGCCGGTTGCAGCACAGCCCGAATTTGATGTTAAAATCGCCCTCAATTCCCCAGTGTGCCTGCAAACCATGAGTGATAACCCCCTTCAAAATGGCCGCCCGCAGTTTTGGAGCTGCCGCACCTCACCTCCAGAGGTCCAGCCCCAGTGAAGCTGCGTGAGGATTGGCTGGAGCCATCCCCATACTCGCGAGCCGATTCGCCGGCAGGCGAGAAGCCGGCCCGCCTCCTAAGGCCCGGCTACCAAGGCTCCCTGTCCAGTGCCTTCCAGTGACCAGTGCCACGTCCCCCTTCCCAATTGCTCACCCCCCGATGTCCATTCCTGCAGAGCCTTTGGACCCTCAGCTTGCGGTAAGACTCACACCGACCAGCCTGATCTTGGCCAACCCACGCTACCAGTGTGCATAACTAACTTTAGCGGGTCCTGTTTCAGGCGCCTCCTACCTGCATCATCTGCACCCTCTCCCTTAACATCTTCCATGTGTACAATAGTGATTTGCACATCACAACTGCAATAACTGCCTATTTCAGAACGCCGCTGCATATGTCTGTTAGCCTAATCTACAGAACTTAGGCTGCCTCGCTTTCAGACAGTTATAATATGTCTAGGGCTGTATGACCGCGGTTCACTGCGCACGCTACCCCACTGACCTGTATTACTTATAGCACGCTAAAACGAGTACCTCCATACGCATTCACAGCTGCTACCGCTGCGCCCGTCCCCCCTGACTAACTATAGTAGTCTGATACCATGTTAGTCTATAGCAGACAACTCTACCATTAGTAACACCCTGCTAACACGTGTATCTCCTTTATGGACCTCCTCCTGTGTTAGCGAATTTGGATTTGGATGCCTGCATATGCACATCAGTTACACCAGTTTGCCTCAGCATATGTTTATTTAAGCTGACTACAAATGCCCATTAGCTACTAGCCAATGCCTAGCCACTCTTGCATGTTCTGAGACCTCATATTTAGGCAGACTATCTACTCATCCACTAGCAATTAGCCCATCTACTCTTGCCTGCCCTAGTAAAAACTCGTACTCAGGCTGCCCGCGCCAGTAGAATGGCATCCAGATTGCCTGTTCTAGCAAAATTGCACCTAGATTGACTGTTTTAGTAAAATTGCACCTAGGTTGCCCGTTTTAGTAAAATTGCATCTAGACTGCCTGTTTTAGTCAAATTGCATCTAGACTGCCTGTTTTAGTAAAATTGCACATAGATTGCCTGTTTTAGTAAAATTGCATCTAGACTGCCTGTTTTTGTAAAATTTCACCTAGATTGCCTGTTTTAGTCAAATTACATCTAGACTGCCTGTTTTGGTACGATTGCACCCAGATTGCCTGTTTTAGTAAAATTGCACCTAGATTGACTGTTTTGGTAAAACTGCACATGGATTGCCTGTTTTAGTAAAATTGCACCTAGATTTCATGTCTTAGTCAAATTGCACCCAAATTGCCTGTTTTAGTAAAATTGCCCGTTTTAGTAAAATTGCCCCTAGATTGCATGTCTTAGTCAAATTGCATCTAGACTGCCTGTTTTGGTAAAATTGCACCCAGATTGCCTGTTTTAGTAAAATTGCACCTAGATTGCCTGTCTTTGTAAAATTGCACCTAGATTGCCTGCTCCAACAAAACGACATCTAGGTCGCCTGTATATGCCCTCCAGCTACTAGCCAGTACCTACCCACTCTTGCACACTTTAGCAAACTTGCACCAAGGCTGCTTGTTTCTGCCCAATAGCTATCAGACAGTGCCCACCTATCTTCACCTGCACTATCAAAGCTGCATTTAAGTTGCCAGCACTCTAAGCCACTTACATTATCTTACTATGTATTTACCACTATTTTACACAGTTCTACTCAGAACCACACTCTATTTGACCACCCTTCACAACATGAACTTATCCCAGCAACAGAATCAACTACCTCACGGTAGGGTATCCCAGGAGCAAGACAACTTGGCCACTAAACCTTGTAGCCTCCAACAGTGAAACCTTAAACTACGCGCCAGACTCCCAGGAATCTATGACCCTCCATCTAAAGCCCAACCTGCTCCTAACCACAACAGGCACACCCTGCATACCACTAACTCTCCACCACACACACAACACAGGGCAACACCGACTACAACTTAACAGTCGTATCAATAGAGAACATATCTCCCCCCCTAAGTGCCAACACAAAGTCCAGCCGCCATCGGCTCCATCCACCCTACTTGGAATAAAAAGCACCTTAAAAAAATCCCCGCTCTATGGTAGCCCATGCAACTGAAATAGCAGATTTAATCCTAAATGAGAACTTGGATCTCCTGGATCTCACAGAATCTTGGCTTCATCACGCAGCAGGGCCAGCCATTATGCTAGCCATTCCAGATAATTACACTCTTATACGCATGGACCGCACTACGTCTAGAGGTGGCGGCCTCGCTATAATTGTCAAAAATAACCTAGCCCTAAGACTCTCCTCACTCCACAATACCAAATCTTGTGAATCCCTTACAACTAAACTCACCATTGCCAACAATCAAACTATCACCATCCACCTAATATACCGACCACCAGGCCCGCTAGGTTCCTTTGAGGAAGACCTCGCGAACCTACTATCTAACAATTTAAAAAACTCTACTCAATGTCTCATCCTTGGTGACTTCAACCTGGGATTCAATGACTCATGAGACCCCAATGCCCTACAAATTAACAGCACACTTGAAGAACTAGGATTCACCCAAAAGATTACAGATCCTACCCACATCAAAGGTAGGACCCTCGATTGGATTGCTGAACATAACTGCCCTATCCCTATTACCTCTATAATGCCTCAGTTATGGTCCGACCAATACATGATATCCTTCACCTTAGAAGCCACCACTCCCATGAAAAATAGTATCCTTGCTCCTACCGCACCTGCTAGAAATAAAAAAAACATCACCCCTGAAAATCTCATCCCCCTCATCATCCCCACCCTAAACTCTATCTCAGATCAGTCTGACCCTGCCACCATGGTAGAAAAGTACAACCAAGTGATGCTCGCCTCTCTGGACACTATCGCACCTCTGAAAATTAGGAAGAGCAAACCCCGCCAACACCTAAATACCTGGTTCACACCCCTACTGAAAGACATCGGACAAAAGAAATGCCTAAGTGAAAAAACCTGGAGATCAGACCCTTCAGACATCAATAAAAATAACCTGAAGAAATTAGCTACCCTCTACAAAAAAGAAATCATCCTTGCGAAACAAATATCCTACAACACCCGTATCACCCAAGCCAAATCCAACACCAAAGAATTGCTCGTCATCCTAAAGGAAGTAGAATCCCCTATTCAAGCTCCCGACTCTTGCCTCAAGGATAAGAACTGGTGCACAGGCATACAAAACACCCTTGCCAACAAAATAACAATGCTTCAGGCTAAGATTAACAATAAAAAAACATCTATAACTGTCCCAAATATTGTCACTTCCAAAGCCACCACAAACTCACTACTTACTCTGAAATCCACCCCTTCTCCACCTACACTGCACATCCCTCCCTTCTATTTCCGCAAAGTCTCCATTAAAGAAGTCGAGAAAGTCATCCTTACCCTCAAACCCTCCAACTGCCAGGGCGACACATGTCCAGCCCAAATCATAAAAGATGCTGCCCGTGAACTCTCACCCTTCATCACCAAACTCATAAACGCCTCTTTCACTTCAGGCACCATACCCAGCAACCTGAACCACTCTTGGGTCCTCCCCCTCCTCAAAAAGCAAACCTTGGACCCATCTATCCCAACTAACTACCGTCCCATAACCACTGTGCCGTTCTTACTGAAATCTTAGACAAAGTAGCTTATTTACAAATTCAACACCACCTGGAACTCAACCATCTCCTAGGAGTCCGACAATCCGGCTTCAGACCACAGCATGGGACTGAGACTGCACTCCTGGACCTTAAGGCCCAAATAGACACATTAAGAGACAAAGGTACAACTTCACTCCTACTACTCTTCGACCTCTCTGCCGCATTTGACCTGGTAGACCATGCAATACTCTGCAATCACCTGATCACGGCAGCCTGCTTCTCCCATGAAGCAGTCGCATGGATCCAGTCCTTCCTAGACAACAGGACAATGCGAGTCTTCTCCCCTCTAGCAGCTGCAGACCCCGCATCTATCTCATGTGGCGTACCCCAAGGTTCATGTGTATCCCTACCCTCTATAATATCTTCACAAAGCCCCTTTCCGATGATCTAGACGGTCTGGGTATCACCTACACTAACTATGCAGATGATACACAGATCCTCATCCCGCTGACGGGAGATTATGACAAGGATTTGGCCTTTGTGAATAGAATCTATCTCATCATCCAGGCATGGATGGCCTCTCACGGTCTATGCCTGAATGATGACAAAACTGAACTCCTCATCCTAAGTACCTCCTCCAACATCAAAAAACTAGGCCACAACTATGACTCCTTCATAAATGACAATAACATCATTACGATGGCCAAGGTAGTTAAAACCCTTGGCTTCTATATAGACTCCACGCTTACCTTTGGTAAACAAGTGAGTGCCATGGCCTCAGCCACGTCCTACACCTGCAAATTAATCAGAGCAGCCAAGCCCTTTCTCTCTCCTAACAACTGCGTCACTCTAGCAAGAGCACTGATCCTGTCAAAACTCGATTACTGCAACGCCCTCTACTTAGGCAGCAACAAATACATCACCGACAAAATACAGACACTTCAAAATAACGCCCTGAGAGCTGCCCTAAACTTCCCTAAAAACGCCCACATATCTGACCTCAAGAGATCTACCAACAGGCTTTCCACAAAAGACAAAATCCTCCTGAAAACAGCCACCCTTACACACAAATGCCTTAACCAAGCAGGCCCGCAATACCTTATAGACAGATTCACTAGACAAACAGCCTCTCGCCCCCTAAGAAAAGCCAACTCCAACCTCCTACTAGTACCCAGATTCAAACTCACCAAATCTGGGGTGAGTAGCTTCGCTGTCAAAGCAGCACAATACTGGAACTCCCTTCCCCCTGCCTTAAGGGACGATCTCCCATACCGGCAATTCAGATCTAACCTGATCCAACGGTTAAAAGAACATGATACCTAACCTCACTCCACTGACATCTGGGATATCAGGCATACCCCTTATACCTATTCTGCGTTAATTATATGCCACTCCTGTCTCATTGTAAATGTACTGTATATACTCTGTATCTCCTGACTTTACATGCCACAGCAATGTAACCGTAGCTGTACTTTTATGTTTAAATCTGTAACCTGTAACTTAAGTTGAACAATCCTCTTGCTGCCCTCCGCGCCTGAACACCCCTGGGTCTGGTGCGCTATATAAGTAAACAAACAAACAAACAAACAACCAAACAAACAAACAAACAGGACTTTGGTGCAAGAAACAGATGTGAGTACATACTCATTGCTTCTACGTCCTATGGCTGAAGAGAGGCATGTTCTGACATATTTAGTACCACGAGGGCTCATTTAAAGCTGCAAAAAAGCCATTAACTATTGGCAGACTGGTAGGAATAACACTGGTAGGACCTGTGTAGCTCACACTTTGCTGCTACTATGTGATAGAGCTAGCCCAAAGAGATCCCAGGTGAAGAGGGACAGGTAGTGGGTGCAATTGCCATGTGCATTACAATGGGCGGTCATTGAGTGGATGAAAAGTAGAACATGAACCACAAGCTGGGAGTCCCTTCTCACATACCAGTTACCTCCTATCTGGAGTCTAATACAGTAGTTTCTGCATATAGGTGGTGCAAAATCTCCAGCTAACTGTTACGCTCACCTGATTCCCACGGGGGCGTCGATCTGGACTGGCCCGCTGTTGCTTCCACCAGAGTAACACGTAGAGCCGAGATGACAGACTGGACAGACCCACTTAGCTTCGTTTGTTGGACTCGTACGAATAGCTTTCTGCAATGGAGAAAGGGAATTAACCTCCCGTAATCTGAGCGTTAACCCGCCTTCCCACTCCCCTTGTCTGCCCACAGAACACTCCTGAAGTTTCCTCTTAATCTCACCTGAAGATTTGGAAAGATGAGCTCTCCATCCTGCGTCGAGCGCAGGGGCGCGTAGACGACCAGTTACTTCACTGGCGTGGAGGAATTGGTGAGTTCCAGTATTGACTCTAAGTCCAATTGTTCGTAAGAGTTCAAAAGTCTGATCTTCACTCTGCCAGATTCCTTGCAGGTTGCGGATGTAAACCACCAGAAGAGTTCCAAGTGGCAATTGGTAAGATCCTGGTAAGTCTATTGTGTTTCTCCCCTTTAGGGCCGGGGTACAGCGATGATGCAGAATTAACTGCGCCGACCCGAAATGAGGTGAGTACCCCCTTGTGGTAAATCAGGTAAGTCTTTGGGGTTAGGTTGTATTGTCCTTGTTTTTTCCCCTTAGGGGCCGGGGTGCGGCGGTGATGTGGAATTGACTGCGCCGACCAGAGATGAGGTGAGTACCTCCCTGTGGTAATCAGGTAAGTCTTTGGGGGTGATTTGTATTGTCCTTGTTTTCCCCTTAGGGGCCGGGATGCGGCAGTGATGCAGAATTGACTACGCCGACCCGAGATGAGGTGAGTACCCCCCTGTGGTAAATCAGGGTAGTCTTTGGGGGTGGTTTGTATTGCCCTTGCTCACCTATCTGTTCTTGTCTCCCCCAGGTGTTGAAGAATGGCCTGGAGTTGCTGGGTTCGCGATGGAGTAAAGGAATGCAGCCCCGGTTGGTGAGTTCAGCGCAGCTCTGCGAGGTGCATGGAAATGCACCTGAGAAGGCTTCTCTCTTCCAGATCGACGATGTGCTGGATCAAGGATTCAGGTAAGGGTTTTGTTCTGACCTCTTCTCCTTCTCTTGTTCCAGGTGTTCCAGGGCTGAAGTGGGCGTGGCTGAAGACTGGAGCTGCTGGAGACACAGTGAGCTTTACGCTGCAGCAAGCAGAATAACGCGAAGCACATGTGGACATCCGGGTGTGGCTTAAATAGCCTTGGAAGAAGTCCCAGGTAAGTATTCTTCCACAGCCCCACCCAAGAGGAAAGGAGTCCCTGAGGTAAAGTAGACCCTTTAAGCCTCATTTGGCTTGTGGCTTCGTGCAGCATGGTCTGCATCAGGTAGGTAAGCAGCATGGTCTGCAACAGGTAAGGTTTCTGCAATGAGCCTGGTGCCCATGGCGCCAGGACTGACTTTATTCTTATGAGCCAGGACTGTAGCCAAAGAGCCCCTAACTGGGGTTTTTGGGCATGCTTCAAGTGGCATGATGCCTGCTTCCGGGGTTGCTGGGCCTGGTCTGGCTTTCCGGGAGCAGGCATCGTGACAGCACTCCCCCTCAAGGCCCCTCCTAAAGCTGTTCTCCCTCTCGGCCTTGGTTTGTCTGGAAATTCTTGGTGGAACCTTTTCACTAATTGAGGTGCATGCACATGGTCACTAGGCTCCCAAGATCTTTCTTGTGGACCATAACCTTTCCAATCAATGAGATAGAAGAGGTTTGATCTCACCCTTTTAGAGTCCAAAATATTCTTGACTTCGAATTCGGGTTCCCCGTCTATGAGGATAGGTTCAGGTGGGGTGGTTAGTCTAGTTCCTGGTTGCACAGGCTTTAAAAGAGACACGTGAAAAACAGGATGAACACGCATATGACCAGACAGGTCCAACTTGACGGCCACTGGGTTAATAATAGCCTTAATAGAATAAGGTCCCAAGTACCTGGGGTTAAAAGTCTGTGTTCCCTTGAGTGGTAAGTACTTGGTGGCTAACCATACTTGGTCCCCTACTTGGTATTGCGGTGCTTCACTCCTGTGTTGATCAGCATCCTTCTTGTATTTATCCTTAGCCTTTTGTAAATGTGCAGTCGCCTCTTTAAAGGTTTGTGTGATAACAGCGTGGAGATGGTCCACCGCAGGCATCTCTAAATGCTGGGGAGAATCTAAGTCTGATGTTCGAGGATGGTGACCATATATGGTAAAAAAGGGCTTTGTTTAGTTCCTGAGTGTACAGAATTATTGTAGGCATACTCGGCGATCCAAAGAATGTCTTTCCAATCCTCCTCAGATTGATGTAGCATACAACGTAGGTATTGCTCAAGAGTCTGGTTGGTTCTCTCTGTTTGACCGTCGGTCTGGGGATGGTGGCTGGTTGAAAGCCTAACATCAATTTGTGCCCGCTGGCAGCACTTCCTCCAAAAATGTGAAATAAATTGACTACCCCGGTCTGAAATTAACACGGAAGGAATGCCATGTAGAAGGACAACATTCTCAAGGAACTCCTTGGCCAGGATTGAAGCTGAAGGTTTTCCTTTTAAAGGAATGAAATGGGCCATTTTAGAAAAAAGATCTACAATAACTAGAATGGTGTTATAACCTTTGAACGGGGGTAAATCCGTGATAAAGTCTAATGACAAGGTATGCCAAGGAGTAGGTGGTATGTCTAACGGTTGTAATAATCCAGCGGGTTTTTTCTTTTCCCCTTTATTTTGACCGCAAATGCCACAAGACATGACAAAACAACTTGACATCTTTTCGCCAGGTGTGCCACCAAAACTGTTTCTTGATTTTGGCTTTAGTTTTAGCAATGCCAGGATGTCCTTCCATCAAGGTGTCGTGGTAATGAGAAATGACAAGTTTCTGTAGTTCCTCTAGTGGCAAAAATAGCCGGCCTTGGTAATAAGGTAGATTGTTGGTGACAGAATACTCTGGGCCTTTCCTTGCCCAGCCCTGTAAGGCATCGGAATCAAAGAGTTGATGGACCTTTTCTTGAATGTCCTCCAGAGAGTGTATGGATGTCAGACCAAGGATCCTCTGTTCAGGAATTATGGGTACAGGTTCTAAAGCTCTTTCTGTTTCTCCCATTCCTATTCGGGACAGGGCGTCAGCTTTTCCATTTTTACAACCTGGTCGATAGGTTATTACAAAATCAAACTCGGCGAAGAACAATGCCCAACGGAGTTGGCGTGAAGACTGGGCCTTGGCTAACTTTAGGTATTGTAAGTTGCGGTGATCAGTGATGACCGTAATGGTATGCCTGGCGCCCAGCAGATAGTGCCGCCAAGCCTTGAAGGTGGACTTGATGGCCAACAGTTCCTTGTCGGTTATAGCATAATTTAATTCGGGAGCCGAAAACTTTCTTGACCAAAACGCCACTGGGTGCAGCTGGTTAGTTTCGGGATCCTTTTGGGAGAGCACTGCTCCCATAGCTGAACTGGAAGCATCTGTTTCCACTATGTAGGGAAGCTCTGGGCGCGGGTGTCGTAATACAGGAGCAGACGTGAATTTCTTTTTTAACTCTTGGAAGGCGTTCTCGGCTTCTTCTGTCCATGTAAAGCATTTATTCTTTCGCAATAGTGTTGTAATGGGATGTACAATGTGTGAGAAGTCCGGGATAAACCTGCGGTAGAAATTGGCAAACCCAAGCATGCTTTGAACTCCTTTGACTGAGCTTGGCGAAGGCCAATTAAGAATTGCGTCCACCTTCCGTGCATCCATCTGGATTCCTTTCGGGGTCAGAATAAAGCCAAGAAACTCTACTTCCGTAGTGTGAAAGATGCACTTTTCCAGTTTAGCGTATAACTTATACTGGCGTAACTTTTCTAGGACTGCTCGGACGTGCTTTACATGATTGGATTCTGATAGGGAGTATACTAAGATATCGTCGAGGTAAACGACTACACAAACATCGATGAGGTCTCGGAAGACATCGTTCATGAAGAACTGGAAGGCTGCTGGTGCGTTACACAGTCCGAAAGGCATCACCTGGTACTCAAATAATCCGTACTTGGTGCGAAAAGCAGTCTTCCATTCGCCACCCTCTTTGACGCGTACCAGATGATATGCCCCCCGAAGGACTAGTTTTGTGTATATACAAGCGTTCTTTACCTGGTCTACTAGTTCAGAGATCAAAGGCAATCGGTACCGATTCTTGATAGTTATCTGATTCAGCGTGCGGTAGTCAATGCATGTTCTAAGGTCGCCTTCCTTTTTTGGCACAAAGAACAAAGCGGAAGATGCAGGGGACTCGGACGGGCGGATGAAGCCATTAGCAAGATACTGGTCTAGGTACTGGCGCAAGTGGAGAATTTCAGGTTCCGTGAGGGCATAGATTCTGCTGCAAGGTGGTTGTGCTCCTGGTATGAGATCTATTTGACAATCATACGATCTGTGTGGTGGTAAGGTGTTTGCCTGCTCCTTTTGAAAGACATCCTGAAAGTCTTGATATTCAGCAGGTAATTGTATGGCAGCTGGGATTATTGGGGCCAATACTGAATTTAGAGTTCTCTTTGGGTAACAGGTGTTAGCACATTCTGGGAAGGTTAGTCTCTTCTCTCGCCAATCAATACAGGGATTGTGTTTTTCCAACCAAGGGATTCCCAGTATCAGTTCAAACTGTGGAGCCTTGATCAAATCAAACACCATAACCTCTCGGTGTCCATCCTAACCCAGCAAAGTCATCTCTGCAGTGGAATGAGTTACGGGCCCAGGGCCATTTCAGTTCCATCAACAGTGGTGACGACATCGGTAGTGGTCTTTCGGTTGAGAGGTAGATTCATCCTGGAAGCCAATCCGTAGTCCAAATAGTTTCCTATGGCTCCTCTATCCACGTACGCCTTTACCGCGTGCATGCGTGATGGCTGCTCTGGATCTATAAGGACCATGGGTATGGTGAAATGCGAGGTCAGAATGTTCTTCTTTAAGCTCGGCAAGCTGACCTCTACGCTTGCCGGGCGTGATCGTTTCCCGAGTCAGGTTTCAAGTGGTTTTCGTCTGCTGCTCCTATAGTTTTCTTGGGTGGTTTTACAGGGCAGTTCCGAAGGAAATGACCAGTAGCTCCGCAATATAGACATAATTGCTGTTGCCGTCTTCTTTCCCTTTCCTTCTGGGTTACGGGTCCTCTTACCCCCCGATTTGCATGGGTTCTGAAGCATCTACCCCCTTCGAGGGTACGTAGGTTTTAACCAAGACCTTGTTTTCAAACTTGGTTCGATCAGCCTTTCTGGTTTGAAGTCTGTGATCTAACTGGACCACAAAATCTATATATTCAGCACAGTCTAAAGGCGGGTTCACGACTTGGGCTAAAACATCCCTGAGTTCTCCCCCAAGCCCTCGATGGAATAATGTAATTCGCTTGGCTTCAGGCCATTCGGTTTCCACAACGAATCTATTGAAAGTTGCAATGTAAGATAAAAGATCCTGATTGCCTTGCCGTAAGGATAAAAGTTAGTTATCCAAAGCCTGTCCTTGGGAATGTCGAGCGAACAGTCTTTCCATGCTAGTTCGAAAACCTTGGAAATCTCAAAGAATCGGGTCATCCTGATTTACTGGTGGAATGGACCAGTCCGCTGCACTGCCGCTGAGATATGACAGTACAAAAGCTACCTTGGCTTGATCGTTTGGGAAAGCTCCAGGTCTACATAAAAAGTGTAAGCGACATTGATTCATGAATATAGCAAACCTTTTAGGGTCTCCGGCAAAGCGTTCAGGCAGAGCCAAGGGAACGGCTCCAGGAAGGTTTATCTGCACCGGGTTACTCGGTGGCACCGGAGCTGGGCTGGCCCCGAGTCCAGGTAGAGGTGTTTGTCCAGCCTGGCTTTGTAATAGCTGTCTGGCCAAATCATCAGTTCGTTCTTTTGATACTATCAATTCCCTCCTGAGGGCATTGGTTTCCTGGCGGGCGGAATGCGCTTCGGCCCTTAGTTCCCCTTATAATTGGGCCAACTGATCGGTTTCCGAGGTCTCCATGAAGCCCAGGTGGGTATTTGTGGGTAGGCTTCGCGTTCTGTTACGCTCACCTGATTCCCACGGGGGCGTCGATCTGGACTGGCCCATTGTTGCTTCCACCAGAGTAACACGTAGAGCCAAGATGACAGACTGGACAGACCCACTTAGCTTCGTTTGTTGGACTCGTACGAATAGCTTTCTGCAATGGAGAAAGGGAATTAACCTCCCGTAATCTGAGCGTTAACCCGCCTTCCCACTCCCCTTGTCTGCCCACAGAATCTCACCTGAAGATTTGGAAAGATGAGCTCTCCATCCTGCGTCGAGCGCAGGGGCGCGTAGACGACCAGTTACTTCACTGGCGTGGAGGAATTGGTGAGTTCCAGTATTGACTCTAAGTCCAATTGTTCGTAAGAGTTCAAAAGTCTGATCTTCTCTCTGCCAGATTCCTTGCAGGTTGCGGATTTAAACCACCAGAAGAGTTCCAAGTGGCAATTGGTAAGATCCTGGTAAGTCTATTGTGGTTCTTCCCTTTGGGGCCGGGGTACAGCGATGATGCAGAATTCACTGCGCCGACCCGAAATGAGGTGAGTACCCCCTTGTGGTAAATCAGGTAAGTCTTTGGGGTTAGGTTGTATTGTCCTTGTTTTTTCCCCTTAGGGGCCGGGGTGCGGCGGTGATGCGGAATTGACTGCGCCGACCCGAGATGAGGTGAGTACCCCCCTGTGGTAATCAGGTAAGTCTTTGGGGGTGATTTGTATTGTCCTTGTTTTCCCCTTAGGGGCCGGGGTGCGGCAGTGATGCAGAATTGACTACGCCGACCCGAGATGAGGTGAGTACCCCCCTGTGGTAAATCAGGTAAGTCTTTGGGGGTGGTTTGTATTGCCCTTGCTCACCTATTTGTTCTTGTCTCCCCCAGGTGTTGAAGAATGGCCTGGAGATGCTGGGTTTGCGATGGAGTAAAGGAATGCATCCCCGGTTGGTGAGTTCAGCGCGGCTCTGCGAGGTGTGTGGAAATGCACCTGAGAAGGCTTCTCTCTTCCAGATCGACGATGTGCTGGATCAAGGATTCAGGTAAGGGTTTTGCTCTGACCTCTTCTCCTTCTCCTTTTCTTGTTCCAGGTGTTCCAGGGTTGAAGCGGGCGTGGCTGAAGACTGGAGCTGCTGGAGACACGGTGAGCGTTACGCTGCAGCAAGCCCACGGGCTTAGTGCGCTCCTACAAGTATAGAAATAAATAAATAAACAACCATTAGGTGCCAAGGCAAGAAAGAGCTCACAGGATCCCAGAAAGCACACACATACAAATATAAAAGGTTGTAAAAAGCTAAATGAGCAGATTAGTCAAGTTGATATCAAAGTTTATTTAGTGCAATGTAGGTCAAGACAGCTTCTGGATAGAATAAAGACAATGGCGACTTTATCCCTGGACAGAAAGTTGCAGGTCACATTGAAGCCTAGATTGGACGAACACTCGACATGGAAACATTCCTCACTACTGGAGGTAGAAATAATCAGCAATTGTAGTAGTGCGATTAGGCTCCTTGGTGTCCCTGAGGGCACTGAGGGGGACTAAAACCAGACATGTGCCTATGATTGGAAAAGTAATGCCGTACCCTGGGTGAAGTAGCTATGCCATCCAGAGACTGATGCGGTCCCTAAAATAAAGCAGGTGACAACTACGCCAGGGTGAGTTTCATTTGGCTCTGAATATGTGCTATAGCCAGATGAAATGTGCACATTACACCGGGGAGGTCATTTCCTTGGTTACTTTACTACTTTGTGGCCTACATGTTTTTCACACTGTGAGGGCTATTTGATAACCGTGCTTCTTCAGGACCAGAACACGGAGTAAATTACAATTCATAGGGATTGTTGAATGTTAGCAAGATATTTGTCAATACCGAACTTGTGCCATCACTTATATCATAGTAGAGATTTTGTTTGGGTGGTTGAAAGATAGTTTCGGAGGCATGTGTGCTTTTTACATAAAAGCCACTACAGCACTTTCTTGTATATGCAAGTCTCACTATTTTTCAGGTTAGCCCTTCGCCTACATTACTTTCCTGCGGTATAATAGCCGCGTGTTATTGGAATTTTGGGGCACTGTGCTAACTGAAATGAAATGTTATTTACATTTTACATAAGTCTAAAATGTATAGAATAATGCCAGGTTTCCTCCAGTCTTAAAATAGCCAGGTTTCCTCCAGTCTTAAGATATATACAGACCTGCAAATGCAATGGCAGAAGGCAGTTTCTCCACGGCGAGACCTCCTCTTCCTCTGGACGAAACACTGACTTGCACCCGCTGCCAGGAACAACTGCCCCTGCTGGAGCTTCCTTCACACTTAAGGTACTGTGTCCCGCCTGGCTTCCCTTGCGACAGATCGTTCGGGGTGACAGTAAAGCCTCGACTTTCTAACCTGGGCTGGCCTGGGACAATCTAGCTAACTTTTCCTGACTTTAATTTCGAACTATCTACAAGACTCTTTGGGCATAACCCCACTGTGTGAACCTGGACCCCTTCTGCTTGCTCTCTCCAAGAGTGGGCCTTGCAATTGACTTTCTTGCTCTCCAGTAGAACTCTGCCTATCCTGCCTTACTTTGGTTCTTTTAAAAGTATTGAAAGTTGTGTGCTTCCATAACTCTGCCTTTTCCCCTCCCTTTTTAATAACTTATTAGAGTGCCTTCTTATGTTAAGCGCTCACCTCTGTCTGAAAATAAGTGGTGTTTCTCATTAAGACTAAGTAAGTAATTAGGGTTGTATATATATAATAGTGACTGTGTGCTGAATTTACTTTTCTCTTTGTGCTAGTGTAATCTACAAGTGTGTCTTTAAATAAATAACTATATACTTTTACACCAAAAGCTCTGGTCAGTGTTTGCTTGTGCTACTGCATCTCTGTACCTATTGTGTATACTCTATATACTGCCTAACTCTTCTTGAGGGAAGTCTGACTGCTCAGCCACAGCTACCAAGTGAATCTGTGTGGTACAGACTGCTACCAAGTGGGTTTACTGCCAAACACCTGTAGTCTTAAATCTTTTGCACTGGTCCCTAAGGGAACTGCACAGGTTTCTGCCTAACAGTCTGTGTCAGCGAGAGTCGCGTTGGGAGGTGCGTAATTGCTTGAGCCATCACGGCTATTCCTGAAAGCAACGTGACCAGAGAAATAACACAGATAGCTCAAAGGAAGGGGGAGGGTGCGCTCTGCTTTAAATGGCTTAAATAGATTGAGATAGCTGCAACAGAGGCATCCCATGAGGTGGGGCCATCCTGATCTTTGGAGACATACATTTTGGGTGCTATCCCGGCTGTAAATCCACTGGATATGTCCAATGCAAATAGCGTTACCACAACATGGTCCGCTGCTATTAGCACCGGATCCCAAGTTGCAGTAATGCGGTAAATCCCCATTTGGTTTGAGTCCATAGGACTCTATGGGGCAATTTCGGCGCTTTTACCATTGCGCAAATTGCGCCATTGGTAAATGTGCCAAAAATGGGCAGGATGTTGACGCATTGACCTCCAGCTCAAAGCTGGAGGTGAATGCTCTGAGGTCCGCCCAAACTCGGGATTGCTCGGAACGGTAAAGCGGCGGTAATAGTGGTACCAATGCAATTTCACTGCTCTACCCAATCCTGTGATGAGGCCCAATTGTCATTATGTGTATCCTGCAGGAATGTTACCACCACAGTGAAGGGGCAGTTTCTGCACCGGGGTATTCAGTGGGACACGGAAAGTGTTTGAAGGAGCAATGAGAGACCTTGGGGGTCATTACGAGTCGAACGGTAGGGGCTACCGGGCGCCGGTAAGGAGACCGGTGCCGGTAATCCCCTACTGCCCGATTCCGAGGTCCCCTAACGGGACCTGCAAGGGACGTGTGGTCGGACCACATGTCCCTTACGGGTCCAGTTAGGGGACCAGGCCGCTAATTACGGGCCTGCCATTAGCAGGCCCGTAAATAGCACCTTCCCCATTCCCATTTAGCCCTATGAGGGCTCAAATGGGAATGGGGAATGGTTGCTGCAATGGGGACTTACCGGTCCCGCCAGGGTCGGACTAGACCGGTAAGTCCCCATTGCACCACACTGGACTCGGTCCCGTTATTGGAGGCAGTCATGGCGCAAATAGCGCCATGACTACCTCCAATCTCGGAATGAGGCCCCTTGTAATGATCCACAGGGCCAGACTTCAGGGTCTACAAGTGAGCTGGTTATTTTCTAGTTATTAGAGTTGATGTATATTGTCACAAGTGTGTACGTTCAGAAGCAGCACTACCAGTCAGTGGGAATTACAATATAAGGGCTTGCCCCAACGTGGTACAGCTATTGAGGGGGTCTCTAATAGTCACACAAAGAAATTCAAAGGCTGTAGGAAATAATAAATTGATAGACCGTAGTCCTAATTTACATGGTATCCAATAAGAGATATCCTAATTATTTTAACCTGAAACAAACTGAGATAATCAAATAGAAATATAATACCAAAAAGAAAGGGTTTGTTTCCCTTTTTTTTATTTTACAAAAAATAAACAAGAAGAATTATGATATTGAAGTGACATAAAATTTACAGTGAGAAATAAACATTCCAGAGCATATAAGTCTGGGTGTACAATAACAAATTTGCCATAATTTAACATTTAAATAAAGACAAAAAATATATATAAAAGGGAAAAACATTCAGTGCAATTTTGTTTAAGCAAAAGTGTGAAATCACTTATACATATATGCCTTGTTTATGCAAAAGTGTAAATTCACTTATACAGGTCTGCCAAAGTAAACTTTTCACAATGGTCAAATAGAAAAGAGGAATTCGAAGAAATAATGCTGGGAACTAGGTTGATGTTCCAGCTGGAAAGAATCCCACATTTACATTTCGGCGAGCCGCCTGTAAGGCCACTGGTGTTATAGAGACGCCTTCCTCAGGGCAGAGTCAATAATGATAATCCATGCAGGGAAGCAGACAAAAATCAGTGCAAATTGCAAGAAAAAGAGGGGGTTTTAACTTTCCATATATTTTTAAATGAAAATCTCAGATTGCCAAATTATCTGAACAATTGTTACTAAAAATAATTATTTTCTAGAGACTACTCAGTAATTATTTCCTGAAGAGGAACCTTATCCAAAATAAATGAGGGGGGAAAATTCTTCAAGACAGGGTTTCTAGGCGTCAGAGTCACCTCGGTGTCAAGCATGGGCAACCATGCCTATGGAGGGACCAAAGATACACACTCCAAGTCAGAGAAACTTGTAGATCAATTTGTATTGATAAATATTTCAACTTCCTAACGAGGTGTATAGATACAGGCCTATGTATACCTGTTTTTGAACAGAGTCTTCCACTCTGGAAGAAAAAGAAGTCCTGATGTTTTTGGAGTGCCAGGTCCATCGACAGGGGGTGTAATGTCTCTTAATAATCATCCAGCATAAAGAAAAGGAACAAAGAAAAGAAAAAGAAAAGGGAAAGAAGAAAAGAGGGCTGAATCAAGAGGGTTTATTATTAAGGTGGTGCGTCATTGGGTCAACCACAAAAAAGGAAAATTAGAAAAGAGTAAAGGAAAATAATGGCCTACTTTGGTCAAGTTTTTAAAACAATATTCGCTGAAAAAGTAGAATGCCAGGAAATGCTTCCTCAGAATGCAAATTAAGAGTGCCCCATCCGTAGAGACTGATTGTTTTCCATGATGGAAACAAAAATGAAAATGAACACCTGCTGGAGAGAATAAAACATCCCTTTCAGTTCGTGCTTAGATGCAATGCAAATGCAATTTAACAGGTGTATGCACGTTGATTCTAAATCTAGCCGGGAGGCATGAAACAAACCCTGTTCAATTACCACTTTTATTGTCAGTAAAGCCTAGGGATTGCAAGTGCTCGTGAAAGCCCTAAAGTGACTGACTAACCAAAATAGAGGCCCATTCACTTACCCTTAACAATGGAGGCGTTAGACACTGCGTATCGAATACTCCAACGAAGGTCTGGCAGCATAAGACTGTAGCCGTCGCTTCGTGTAAATATACTGGCGAGGGCGTAGTGACGTACTCCGTATGAGCAAATGCTCGGAGCTTTGAAGCCGTTGTTAAACGGCCCTATTGGGCAAGGCCCAACACACCCCCTTGCGTGCGATGCACGCGGGGCTCAGCCAACCCGAATGCGGTAAACAGGACACACCCTGTTGGTGACGTGGTGTCTCTTGCTGGAGCAGTGCAGGCTCATTAGGAGTGCCGACGGAAACCCCGTAAAGGGGAACTCGTCCACACGAACATCGGAGGCAGCAAGCTCCATGGACAAATAAATGTAAAGGAAACCCATGAATATAAATGGGCCCATGCATCCACGTAGTGCTGAATAATACGCATAACGTGAGTATCAATAAAAAATGACACAAACGTGTATTGTCAAAGGGATAAGGACCTACGATGATGCGCAAGTAAGAATAAAACTGAAACTCAGACACAGTACTTCACATAATGAGAAAGTTGGTTTAAAATGAATGAATCACGTGTTGTTAAATGAAATTGAAAGAAAGAGAAAAAAGGAGAAAAACCTACGAGCGTGCTAAAAGAGATTTATGCACTACTAACTGAAGTGTATGTAGAAATCATACACAAAAATAGATTGAAAAATAAAGTATGAAGCAATTGAAAAGAAAAACGAAAGCAAGTAGATGCAGGAAAAGTGACTACAGATTCAAAACAGAAAGCCGAAAAATCCAGGACTGACAAAGGATTTTGGAGAGTGCCTACCACACTTGCCAAGTTAGGGCAATGTGGCTTAAGAGTGTTGAGAGTTACAATGGTGGAATGAATTCCTCATTTAGTCCATGAGTGTGAGTGCCTAGTCGGAAAATCCAACGTGCCTCTTTCTCTAACAGGCTTTTATGTGTGTTGACAGAGTTTCTGACCGTTTCTAATACCCACTATATCATGTCATTTGGTGAGTGTTTCAAAGTCATATAGTGATTGACAAGTGGAGCCGTCAAATTCTTGCATCTAATACGGGAACGATGTTCCGCAATTCCAATATGTGCTGCTCTGCTTGTTTGTCCGATATATTTTAATCCGCAGGGACACTCAATGCAGTAAACTACATTTTTGGTTTTGCAGTTAGTAAGATGGGGTAAGGTCCACACCCGTTCCCCTATTTTGAAATCCTTGATCTTCCTAGTAAAGGTACAAACACTACAGGAACCACACGGATGATGGCCCTTAGCAGAGCGCAAATCCCATAGACCAGTTTTTGCTGGGTCTTTCCGGAAACTTGAATGTATCAATTTGTCCCTGATGTTGGGAGCCCTTTTAAAAGCAAAACAAGGTGGGGGTTCCTCTGGTAAAAGCAATTTAATGATGTCCCAATGTTTCAGGATGATTTTCTTAATCTGAAAAGCTTCAGTGCCATGTGTTAGAACACAGGTCATTTTGTTATCCCCTGGCTGTTGAGTTTTGGTGATAAGTAGAGAGTCTCGGTCCGTAAAGCGCGCCCGCTTGCGTGACCTTTTAATTAATGTTTTCTGGTATCCTCTCTCTCTGAGTCTGTGTCAGTGGGAGCATGCAGAATGTTAACTTTTCTATGGTGCTGACAGAAGAAACAGATGCACATAGTAAATGTGAATGCAACCCTTGGCAAGAAAGAGGAACATTTTGAGAGACAAAATAATGTGTATTCCCGGGGAAAATAAATTATTTTAAACAAAGGAAATTGCTTAATTATACTAACATTATAAACTGGCTCCTTTTTTACAATATTTATTTCTAATGATTTCTAATCATACATTAATGATACATTATATATTGTAGTCATAATAATAACATCACACTTGCTTTACTGAGCAAAGCACATTATCCGAATCCGAATGACCACATAAATGATTTTTTCATGGAAGGTCATCCTTCCACGATTTAGGTATACTTATTTCCTAGGGGTTTTGTAAAGCACACACTGGTGAGAGGTCCCCTTTCACATGACATAGAGGCAATGCAGAAGTATGACATACAAGCACATATCAGACATCATGGGCTCAGGCTACAAGCCCAAGCATGATGTGAGATATGCATTGGTAGGCTGGATTTCACCAGGTCCGTGATGCTTTTGCTACCCCATCATAAATTACAAGAGTCTGGCTTTTTGGGGGTATAGTCGTAACAATGCATCGTCAACAAGTGGATATAGGTAGGGGTCAGGTAACCTTTCAAAGAGCCAAGGCATGCAAATTCTAGGTTAACATCTAAAGGTTAAGCCTGGCTGTGAAGCAGGAGGTCTAGGAGTTACAGGCAAGCGTTACAAAATGATGAGTACGAGTCAGGTAAGGAGTAGGAAATGCTTGTCAGTTCATGTATGTGTATATTTCTACATCGGATATTCTGTTTGAAGAACCAGTGTTTCACATTTACTGTTTTTGGCGTTGATGAGAGGTTTTTCCCCAGAGTTTCAGCCCTTGCACTAGTAGACATCTCCCTTGATGTGTCAGTCTTTTGAACCTGGGCACTGTTAGGTTATAATCCTTTGAGGATGTAACAATGTAGTTGGTACACATGTTTTTATGTACGAGTTTAGGTATTTAGGTGCTTGGTTTTTTGTATTAGAAAAGTGATGCAGTTGACTTTGTGTGTGATTGTTTTCATAAAAAGAGCCAATTCAAACATGGTGGAATATGGTCCCAGGGTTTGAGTCTCAGAATTTAGTTGATTTTTATTAAGCCCTATTGTCTTGATAAGGCGCTTATCTGTTTTAACTGCAGAGTCTCTGTACTATGATTTCCAGCTTTCCTCGTTGATGACTGCAGGAGTTGGTCCGCCCTTTAAACCGCCTCGTACTGGGAGTATAAAAAAACCGCCTTCCCCTGTATCGGCATTTGTCTTGATAAGGTGCTTCCCTGTTTTTACTGCAGACTCTCAGTACTATGATTTTCAGCCTTCATCGGCGGTGACTGTGGGGGCTGGTCTGCCCCTTTGAACCGCCTCCAGCTGGATTTACAAAAAGAGCGCCTTACACTGAAGTGTTGCTCCAGCGGCACGAGCGAAGTGCGCTTAGCGCCTCGCCGGCACGCTGTCAATCGGTCAGGCGGAAATGGCCACTACCGAAGTCTGCTCTTTAGTACCCGTTTGTCCTCCTGTGAATGGTTGCGTTATTGGTGACACTTAAGTGAAAGTGGGAGATGCTGAACTTATTGAAGCGGCTGAAGACTTGGATTTCCCACAACCTATGTACCATCTGAGGCAGCCGTGGTCCTGTCCCCAAAGAACTATTCACACTGTCAATCGGTCAGGCGGAAATGGCCACTACCGAAGTCTGCTCTTTAGTACCCGTTTGTCCTCCTGTGAATGGTTGCGTTATTGGTGACACTTAAGTGAAAGTGGGAGATGCTGAACTTATTGAAGCGGCTGAAGACTTGGATTTCCCACAACCTATGTACCATCTGAGGCAGCCGTGGTCCTGTCCCCAAAGAACTATTCACACTGCATCTAATCCAGAGACCACGGGTAAAGCTGCGGTCAGAATTTCTAACTACTTCAGCAAGGAAGAGGTACCGACTGTTATAGGTATGAAGCGCTGCTGTCTCACTTGCTTTTCTGTTCCTCAAATGGGAGAGAAATGCGTTTTTTTTGGGTTGCACTTGATAGTGGAAGGGTCAGTCACAGTGAAATGCATTGGGAGCCTAGGCCAAAATCTACATTTCTTTTTTAAATAAAAAAATGCTCACAATATAAGAGGGAAAGGAGAGAGAGGGGGAGTAATGGGTGAGATGTGGGGTGGTAGGCAAGAAAGCAGAGGGAGAACAGTGGGTCAGAGGGGAAGCGCTAGGCCAGAAAGCAGAGAGGGAGCGGTTGGCCGGAAAGAGACAGCGAGCGGCAGATTGGGAGGAAGGATACGGGAAGAGTGTGTTAGAATGAGGGAAAGGATGAAAGGTGCAGAATTATCATGAAAGAATGAAGGACTGTATCCTGCGGGAGGAATTGGGGAGTGTAAGGTGTGTGTTGGGAAGATGATGTGAAGTGTGGCAGGGACTGTGGAGTGCAAATTGTGACTTCGCTGTGTGACAGAGCACGTACATTTGTGTATGACTGAGAGTGAGAGGTTCGGGAATGCAAGTTGTGATGGGGAATTGATGCGACGTGCAAGGTGTGTTGGTGAGAGATGTGTGTGGGTGTTTGGGGAATTGAGAACATAGAATGGGAATATTTTCAGCATTAGAACTGAAAATGATCGATACCTTTAATAATATTAAATAGGCATGCACATTAAACCAACAATGTGGCTAAAACAAACACTATTCTGCCAACCCAGAGACATCTGGGACAATTAAATTGATACAAAAGGTACAAATAATGACACCCTGTCTCTCGTGTAGCTTTGCACACTGCCTCTTTCCTGGAATGTGCCAAAATAACCCTCCAGTCAATAGAAACTGTGCTGCATAAAAGGCACACTACATAAAGGTTTGTGCTGCAGAATTTGCCATTTCATGCCAAAGTATCCTGGTTGGTCTGATTAGATTAATATGGCCAGGTTTTGGGGAATTCTAGATACAGGTATTCCCTTGCGGTATGTTAGCAGCAGGGACATACAGATTGTGGAAATCTGCCAAGAACCAAGTTGGCCAGCTCTATTGTTCACTTTGTGTCCGCAAATGTCATTGACTATATAATTCAATTGGATGCAGAACTGGGTAAATTAGACTGACTGTACAGTCATAGAAACGGCTGTACTCACGTCAGAACAAGCTGGAGTAAAGAATGCACTTAAACTTCGCTCTGTGAATGGTGACCCTCAAGGAAAGCAATATAATGAGAACTCCTCTATTGATGGTGGTTTTGAGGTTTCTCGGAATACAAAAGATAAAATATGCAGTGATCCCTCAGTGATTTCCTGCGTGGCATCCTGTTCCCGATTTCTTTATCCTGCTTGATCCTGATTCCAAATTTCATTGCAAAATCCCAAAAACCCAAGGGAAGCATCCTGATCCAACCTGGCTTGCTACTACTAGATGCATGCCTGCTCCAAACTCGACATCCCACTGATCTGTAGTATCCAGTAACCAGAAGGGCCAGTCCAGTGCAGTCCGGTGACCAGACGGCCTAGATGATCCTGACCCGCCAGATTTGCCCAGCTGTCCTTGGTTAGACCAGATCCGTGTGATGACCAGAACCCTGACAGTCCAAAATCCTAAATTAAAGTGGACTGTAAGTATTAATAGGAATCATAGAAAACCATAGCATACCTTGTCTTGCCTTGTCTTATCCCAATCTCTAAACCATCCTATCCATACCTTAATAACTTGTAATATTGTCAGCATCCTTATTGCAATCTTGTTCTTGATATATTTTGCTAAGTGACATTTCTTTGGTCATTTTTATCTTGTGTAAATCCTAAACTATCAATCCTTTTTTTGGATGGTCGGTCTGGTTCCGCCGCAGCGGGTGCTGGGGATCTGGGGTTGAAGTCATGAATCGACTCCAGAGCTTACTGTGTCCCTCTTTGGTATTCGAGCCTGCCTGGTCTAGTCTAGAGTAAAACTATAGTAAATATTTTCTTGTCCAAACTGAGTTTCTTTTCTGTTTTCACTGCCAGATTTAGCTAAAAATGCCTCTCTTCCAACATTGCATATCTCCATCGGTTTAATAGCTAGAGACTTCATTTCAACTCTGGCTTATACCTAAGACCAATAGCTACATCCCAACCCATTACACCCGTTTTTCTTAAAAAACCATTTGGTTAATTTTGGGTGGGAATCCACAATTTTTGCAAAGTTTTACATGTGTGATTTTTATTCTAAATTATTTTCAACCTTTCATTCAGATTCAAAGTGTTTACTTTTGCTCAAACTATAGCTCATGATTGTTAGTATCTTTCCAATGTTGCTCCATAGAAATGTGTACTGATTTAGGGATTTTTGCACATTTTCAGTGTTTTATTCAGCCATTTCCGAATCTCATTTTAAAGTGTGAGATTTCAAATCCGTTTTTCTCTCTTGTTTGGAGAGGGAAGGTTGGATTTGAATTCTGTCTTCCATTCCTTATTCCTGATTACCTGCTGCTTCCTTATAGTTATTTAAAATTGTTTGTTTGTGGGGTGAGTAATATTGCAGGGGGAAATCCTGACTTAAGTGCTAACTTTCCAAACAAGCCAAAAGTGTTCTTTTCTCTGGTGTTTTAAATTCTGTGTTGCTAAAGAGTGAATTTAAGTGCATTACATTCCTTTTTATCTGTTATTGTCACCACTTTGGTGATTGTTGCTCCCTATTCAAAAGCATATGTTTGATTTGAATTTGAAATAAATAAATAAATATTACCTTATATTGAACCTATATATATAATAAAAATAGCATTTCAGCTGTACGCTGCATACTAGACTGAGACCAGGGTGTATTGCCTGATTGAAATACTTAACAGTATTATTTTCTGACACAAAAAAAATCTAGCTTGTGAGGATTTTTAGTACAGCTACATTCGAAAAGTAGAATGTAGTTGCTGTGCACACACAAATTGCTGTTATTGCAGGGACTTGGCACACACTTTAAGTCAGTCTTCCATAGCAGGTAATGAAACAAGTGTTTCGCTTGCATATTTGCCAACCCTACTGATTTAGGCAGTAGGGCGGCTACTGCTTTTTAAGCAGCCCTACCACCTACATATTTGGGTGACTGATCCCACTGCTTTTTACAGTGGCAGGTAATTTATGTGACTCTAAGGCAATTAATCTGTCTGTGCAGTAGGCGGATAAGTGATTACTTTGAGTGATGGGTTCAGACCAATCCACTGACCTGACAGCTACATGACCCTGCCCTGCACTCTGGCCGGGATAGGCCTTCTTAGGTGAACCACCAGTGAAGGCAAGTGGCAGGGCGCACCACCATCACGCAGCATCTGCCTATCAGAATGAGGAGAGTATCAGTCTCCATGTTGTTCGGTGTTCACCCTGCACTGCAGGAATAAGTATGTACTGCCCCGGCTGCTGCTACAGAGCAATGGCAAACGTTGCCTACCAACTCTGTGTGATTACCTTCTGTGAAGTTAGGGAATAGAATTTGGTGTTAACTTACCATTCACAATTATACATTTTAAACATTTGAGTATCTTTCCATGTTGTGCTGTTTAATGGGTTGTGCATTTTACAATGCTCCAGTGGTGCCAACAATGTATGTTTTGTAATTTCCTGTGAAATTATTGTTATGCTAAGTATTATTTCTGAAACTTGAAAAATCCTACATCTTTTTGGTCACAGAAAGTTGACAACTATGCGCTTGAGTCATCCTATACAGCATTGCCTCCATTCGAGAAAGATCCATGAACATGGCTAGGACCTAAAATGACCACCCCAGGGAACTCAGACAAGTAAGGAGTTAATCAGGACTAGACGACACAGTGCTGATGTAAAAATGTAATAGTTATGCAGTCCTCTGTTGTAATCCATTACCCATCACAAATTCACTGTGTCCCCCAAGCACAGAATCAAAGCAACTTTAAATCTCGGCTTCTTGAAGATCAAATGGCCCTTTCATCTGACATGGCTGGCAGAGTTCATGGGCTTAATCAGGAGCAAAACATGGCCGCCGCAAGACTGCAGCACAGTCTGTCCCTTTTCAACCATAGAGAATGCTTTCCTCCTCGCAAACATTAAAACAAATTTCCCTGCACAAGCCCCTGCATCATCTTCTTAAGCGTTCCTCTTTCATCTGAAAATTATACAGTTTCCCCTGGAGTCTAGTTCCTCTCTGTCATCAGTTTTTCTCCATATCGCTGCGTCTGATACTTCCCTCCAGGAAGTTCCAACTTGTGTCTGGTTGTTCTTCTAACAACAACTCTCCCAGTGCCAATACAACTCGAAAACTCATTAACCTCTGACATCGGCCTGCAGCTGGATACCAGTGTATTCTGTAATAGTAAAACATTCTACTTCTGTCTTTTACACTAATATGATTTTGTTTTTAATGAATTAACAATCAATCACTATTCACATCAAAGCATTCATACCTAACATTTGTAATTTCGCACCCTATTAGTATCTTCCAAACTTTGCTATTCAGTGCAGCGATTAAAAAAAACTAAAAAACTTCAGCTTAATTGAAACCTTTTAGAAGCAAAAGATTGCAAGGTCCAGCATGCAAAAAGTTGTGCATTGACGGACAGTGAAACTTGTGTTTGCGCTTAGCGTCTGCAATGCCCCTCGGTAAAATAATGTGCTTGCATACAACTGCTTTTGTGCTCTGGTTTGCAGTTCCCATTAAATAAATAACATGTTCTGGGGCATGATCATGCTGGTAGTTAGGAGGGCATACATTGTCACCGCTCCCTGAGAGTCACTGCAAAATGAATCCACGATATTGGCATTAGAGAGGCTCTAGGCCCAACACCGTTTTATTCTGTGTTGGAACCTCCGGATACATGATAGCTTAATTTGGGGTCTGCCATTTTCCGGAAGACCTGGAATCTGGAGCCGAGACAAGTGTGCAGCTCCTTCTTGCCATGTGTCTGCAAATTGTGTTTCACAGTCTGCATGTCACGCAACAGTGTATTTCTCAGGCTGAGGGGCACACAGACTGAAGTTCTGCTATGCCTGGAGCCATCCCAGGATAACTCCCTGGAGCACTTGTCAGGGAACAGCTTCCATAGGAGTTCCGGAGACCAAGCAGATTTAAGGTGGTATTGATAGAGTTCCCCATGGTGAAACTCCTCCAAAGTGGTGGACTGGCTGTGTGTTCCACAATCCCTAGGTGGAAGGTGTTGGCCATGGACTGGGGGCTGGGGAGAGTTGTGGTCCACAGTGAGGAGCTACACACTCCCACTAAGGTCATGAGCACCGTCGGACATGGCACTGAGGTGCTTGTGGAGGGCTGGATGGGGGCTGCTTTGGATGGATTACAGAACTGTAATACAGGGGGAAGCTGCAGTCTAGAATACTACCTCTATTAGCCGTTAAGATATCCCAGCGGGTTGAGCGGTCACTGCTACAAACTGCGTGTGCTCTGCAGGTCGTAGGATGGAATCAGGACATGGCAAAATCAGTTTTTTATCCTTCCGAGATCGATAAATGAGTACCAAATTCGATTCCATGATAATTGTACGTACATATGTTTGATGTATAGTGCTTTGGCAAATCATGAAACATTATTATCATTATCAAGAGGCTATAATACTAGAGAGTTTCACATTACCAGTCTGATTGTGCCAATCCACAGGCTTTTGCTTGTTTTGTAGCCCCAGGAGTTTCAGCTATGGTTCTAACATACCGGCCCTGCCTCTAAATATCCACAGAGTCACTCCGACTCCAGTCTATCTTCAGATTGAATGTCACCATCTTTTCGTTGATATCCACCATCTTGGAGGAGTCCTGAACCCTTCCCCAAATTGCTGTGGAAGTTTAAATCTTCCATGTCACTGCTGTATGTTATTGACCAGGTGAATTTAGGTGCCTCGCCCCTTGAGACAGGCTCCCCCTGCGAGTTCAAGAAGAAACTGACCCACATTTCAGAGCCAACAATGGCACTAGAAGAAAAAGAAAATGAAAAAAAGAAGTTATTGTGGCTGGTGATTTTCATATCCCTTACAGATGTCCCCCTTACACTAATATCTCTTGCCGTGAGGGGAATGTTAAGGGTTTGATCGCCTGTCTGAGCTTCGTTCACAGGTCCACTCATCCTGGTTCCTGTTCCTTACAACCTAACCCATCAACCACATGTCCCCATTCTCCAGAAACAAACAGTCCCTGTCTACTCCTACTGCCTTTTCCACTACCTGAACTTCGAGAGGTCCTCATAAGCATGTCTATGATCTTGTAACCTCCTCATATGTGACGAATGCACGTCTGGGGCACCCGTGGTCCAGGGATGAATATCAGTTTCTAAACCATCAATCAACCCCACACCTCTAGTACACCAGAAAATATCTCCTCTAGTACACCAGAAAAGGTCTGAACAGATTGGAAACACACGTAAATTATAAACCTTCTTGTCCAATTTTTGAGCTGGACCGAATGGCAGGCTTATCTCCGAAAGGTTGTGGATCTTTGGTTAGTTGCAACACAGCGAATATACAATTATTACCCAATGATAAAAGGGACTGTCCCGTCAAGGTTGTATAAAAATATCTACTTTATTTATATCACCACAGAAAGTTCTAGTAACATTAAGAAATACAAATCACCCTACAAAGGAATGCAGAGGACAGACAGTTTCAAAGAAGGAAAAGGGATGCAGCCTGGATACTGACAGGTGCGTAGTCGGTATGGTTAATAACCACAATAGTTAATGATTACTGAGCTTCAGCACAAAGGCAGGCATGGGTGTTAACATGTCTCTAGGGGCCTTCCGGGAAGGACCATGGGGACAGAACCACAATGTACCTTGTGTTGTAGGTGTACTTGGTGCTCGACAGGGTTGAGTTGGCTTCAGGGCACATTGAAGGCTTCTGTGAGAGTCCAAGATGGGATTCAGCTGTGGGTATCAGGCAGCAGGACGGTTTGGCAAGCGAAGCTGGACGAATGACTGCAGGCTGGATTACACAGCGACTCAGGGTCATGAATCATTGTATCAGTGCTGATCTGCGGTTCTGTAGCACTGGGAGAGATGGCTCAGATGACTTTAAGTGACTGTGGCTTGACAACAGTGTTGCAGTCAGTTGCAGCTCAAGGGACACGACTGGCTCAAAAATGTCCTTTAAGACGGACATCGGTAGATGCTTGTCGAGGCACTTCCCAGATCTTCTTTACTGGGCTGTTGTTGTCCTTTAAGGTGGATGGACAAAGCTGAGGAGTGTGTTGCAGGCAGCTGCCTTGTCCTTGGTTTCGGGTTCAGAGACCTTCTGGCACTTCTTACTCAGGAAGCTTGCTGCAGAGCCTAGCAGAGCACACTGTGTGCTGGCTGGGTACCTGTTCTGGAGCTGCCGGAGGGGCCTTCTGGATCTCCCTCTGTTCCCTGGCAGATATTTAGGGGAGGGATCTTGCTTCCCTCTTTGAAAGTTCAAGCCTTCCTGCACTGGCGGAAGATGTAAGGCAGACTGTACCTTCAACCAGGGTCTAATGAAGAGTTCTTCTTGCTACTCCTTGTGAAGTCTTCAGATGATCTGCCAAAAGAGGGGCTTAGCCTTCTTTAAAAGCCAAATGGGCCACATGGATTGGTGTAGGCTAAGCCTACCTCAATCAACCAATTCTGGGGTCCCCACCAACAATCTCCTGTATGCATGACGTCATAACCAGAGTACTGTCCAACAGGAAAGGGAAAGGGGTGAAAACATGTGGTACTAAATCCCACCCATCTTCCTGTCTGTTGTGGATCAAAGAGTCTCTCTGGTTAATGGATTTATCTGTGGTTCCTGATTAAAGCGGCAGGTCTCCCTTGAAGCTGCGGTGAGACCAGACTCTCTGGCTCCTGCAAACCACATTCTCATACTTGATGAATGGGGTCCCCTCGTGGGGTGAACTACTGTAAACATGCAGTCCCAGACTTGACAGTTCACTGCCATCACTACTGAGGGTGGGAGCTGGCTTCAGGTTGACACAGTTGCATATGAACGATTGTTGGGGTTTCCTGTCTTCTTTATCCTCTGCAGGCAGGCCCCATGTGGACCTGTTTGAATAAACCTCTTATTAGTATGCAAATCTCTGCCACCAGCTGCAGGGCCCAACACAAGAGCAGGGCAGATCCATGTAGCCTTAGTTAATTAGGCTTGCCATGGCAGGGGGAAGGTTTGATCCTCCCCCTTCTGTAGATGCATCGTGTACCCCTGGGTGTCATATCCCAACTACCCATGACAGGGGGGACTGTGCCTGTAGGCTGAGTCCACCCAGAGTACATGGGTATATGCGTTTGTCATGCTGTGAGCAATGAAAATGTGTGTGGATTAGCTCCACACACTTTCTTGTAGTTGGTCTACCATCATTCCATTAAATTAAAAATGTCAAAAAGCCCAGGTGAGCGCACACCCGCTGTGCGGATGGTCAAATTCCTCACATGTCCCCCAGCCTCAACATGTGAACCATCAACCTACTAAGGGTCTGGTTCGTCATCTAGGCAAAAGTGCCGGCTAAGGCCATCTGCATTTCCATGCTGGCAGCCTGCTGGATGTCCATATCTAATCCCTGTAGGGATATGGCCCAACGTAAAAGCGAAGGGTTCTCCCCTTGCATGGCCATTAATCATTATAGAGGCCGCTGTTCTGTTTGGATAGTAAAGTGTGACCCAAAGATGTAGGGTTTCATCTTCTTTACTGCCCACATGACCGTGTAAGCCTCTTTTTCAACGACCTCCCAGTTCCTTTTCCTTTTTGTTTATCACTTGCTAAAGTAGGCGACAGGTTGCTCTACCCCTTGATATTTCAGTCTGCGCTAACACTGCTCCAATCCCAAAATCACAGGTGTCTGTCTGGATAATGAACTCCTCACCATAGTCTTGCACTTTCAGAAATGGGGCCCTGCACAATCCATCTTTAAATCCTCAAAGGAGGTTTGACAGGCGGGAGACCAAGTTACCTTCTTTGGCATTTTCTCTGAAGTTACATCATTCAGGGGCATGGCAATGGTACCATATACCTTGATAAACGACTGGTAATACTCGGTGAGACCTAGAAAGGCTCTCACTTCTGTCTGTGTGGTGGAGATGTCCCAATCTTTCACAGCCTGTACATTCGCTTTTAGGGGTTGTTTCTTACCGCCACCGCCCATGTGGCCTAGGAAAGGCACTGTGCCCTTCGCTATTTGGCACTTTGTGGCATTAATAGTCAGACCTGCATTCTGTAGCGCCTGAAGCACTTGTTTCAGGTGGGATAAGTGATCTCCCCAGTTGTGGCTGAACACCACAATTTTGTCTAAATATGCAACACTGAAGTTTCCAGTCCAGAAAAAACCTGGTTAACCATCCTCTGAAAAGTGGTAGGGGAATTCTTCAAATTGAAGGACATCACAGTGAACTGATAATGACCCTCTGGGGTTGAGAATGCTGACCTCTCTCTCTCGCTCCGTCTGTCAAGCCGACCTTTCAGTACCCTGCTGTGAGGTCAAAGGTACTCATGTACTTGGCAGCGCTGAGCTTGTCAATGAGCTTCTCTGCCCGAGGAATGAGGTGAGCATCTGTCTTTGTGACAGAATTGAGCCCCCTGTAGTCCACACAAAAGCAGACTTCAGTCTTCCTACTACTGGTCTTTTTAGGGACCAATACCACTTGGCAAGCCCAGGTGCTGTGGGATGGCTCTATCATTCCAAGGGACAGCATCTTGGAAACGTCCTCCCTGATGGTGTCCCTGACCGTCTCGCACATTCAGTGAAACTCCGCTCTTCACTGGCTTACTGTCTCCAGGGTCCACATCATGAGTCAAAGAGGTCACCAGATTGAACACTCTCAGAGCCTTAGAGCCTAGAGTGCTTCCGGAGGGCTTGTTGAAGGGACCTGCATGGCCGGTGGCCTTTAGTCCAGTTCTGACCTGTAGTCAGAGAAAACAGACCGGAAAACTGTGCCGGTAAATGGCCAGAGTCTGTCAGTTGCTGTTCTGACAGGTCTGTTGCAAGGTTGACACCTTCAACTGAACCATCTGTGGCTTAAGTGTGCAGGAGGTCTGGGAGGGGACCAGTCTTCTCTTCAGTCTCTCCATCTGTCACTAACGCCATGACCAAGTCATCCCAGCTGCAATGAGGTTTTAGCCAGCTAACGTGAAAGACCCTGCACATCTGTTTAGGTCCTTTCACGTCAATGAGATATTTTACCTGACTGATTTTTTCCAGCACACTATAAGGCCTGGTCCACTTGTCGTGAAGAGCACTGGGTTTGACAGGATCTATAATCCAGAGGCACCGGCCTGGAGAATAGACTGTCACTGTGGACATCTGGTCGTGCCAGTGCTTCATCAGCTCCTGACTGGCCTTAAGGTTTTTCGTTGACTGTTCCATGTACTTTGTCATTCTACATCAAAGGCCAAGTACATAGTTCACCACATCCCTCTTTCACTAGACTGTGGGGACCTTGTACAAGGTGTCCAAACAGAAACTCAAAGGGGACAAACCCTATTCCGTTCTGTGGCACCTCCCTGTAGGCGAACCGAAGGCATGGCAGGAGAATATCCCAATTTCTTGGAAGACCAAGCCATCAATCATGCCTTTCATGGTCTTGTTGAACGCTCAACAAGCCCATTCATCTGTGGATGGAAGGATATAGAGAACCGGTAGTTGACTCCACACTCTTCCCACATAGCCTTCATATACGCTGATATGAAGTTTGATCCCTTGTCAGAAATGACTTCCTTGGGGAAACCAACATGGGAGAATATCTCAATCAGAGCCTTCGCAACCACAGGAGCTTTGATGCTCCTTAGAAGGACAGCCTTGGGGTACCTTGTGGCGTGGTCTACCTCACCAAGATGTATCTGTTCCCTGAGCTGGTTTGAGGATCCAAAGGAACCACAATATCCATGCCTATTCTCTCTAAAGGCCACCCAACCATGGCTAGTGGAAATAAGGGGGCCTTTGTGGCACCACCTGACTTGCCAGAAGGATGAAATGTCAGGCATGAGCGGAAAAATTCCTTAACTTTTACACCAAACTGCGGTCAGTAAAAGTGTGCAGACAACAGGTCCAATGTCTTAGTCATTACCAAATGACTCGCTAAAAGAATTTGGTGTGCCAAATCCAAAAGGAACTTTCTGTTGCATTGGGAAATCACCAACCTGCTGGTGTCCTAACAAGGAGTCTTTTGGCTGACTGAATAGGAGTCCATCTTCTCAGTATACTTTGAACAGTCCAGGGGCCATGCCCCTAGCTTGCTACTCTGAGATGCTTCCGCAGGCCCACCAGAGCGGTACACTCTTTCTGGGCTCTAAAGAAGTCAGTCTGATCTGGGCCCCCAGCTGATGCAAACTCATCCAGCTTGGACAGGCCCTTCAGATTTCAGGTCACCTGGTCCTCCAACTCAGGTTCCTGCACTGCACCAGGCAACTCTGAAGTCACTGAGTTCCCTTCTACCAAAATAGGGTCCTCGGTGGCTACTGACCACTCTCCCACAGTAGAAGGCGACTCAGAAGTGTGCAGAACTGGACCATGCGCCACCGGCCACATGGGCGTAGGACATGGGGGGGACAGGGGGGACAAACCCCCCCCACAATTTTAAGTGGGGGGGATGTAATGTCATTTATCCCCCCCAGAATATGTGTTTGGTGTGTCGTGCAGGGATCTGTTTTTGCAGTGGGGGGAGGGGCTGCTTACTATGTAAGCTTCCCTCTCCCCCCTCGACCCCAAAGCATGGGGGCGATACCCTGTGGGCAGATGGGTGATCATCTGCCCCCAGGGAAGCGGGCAAACAAAAAAAAGAATATTTTTTTAAAAACGTAGTTTTGGGTTGGGTGGGTGTGGGTGGGACCACTAGCCAACAGGGATTTTTGCAAGGGGGGTGGCCCTCTCCCCCCCACCCTAAGTGGATGGGCGGCACCTTATGTAGCCCTCCCTGGGGGCAGATTTCTGCCCCTATGAAGAGGTACATGAGATGCCCTGCATCCATTTGGGGTGAGGGGGGAGGGCCACTGCAAATATTTTTCAGAGCCACTCCTCTGAAGCCTGGGGAAGTACGTTTTGACCCCCCCGGGGGCAGATGGCACACACATGTGCCCATCTGCCCCTAGGGAAGGGCAAAACAAATATATATATATTATAACTTGTTTGGGTGGGGTTTCGGAAGGGCCCACTAGACCACCAGGATTGTTTTGTGTTTGAAAGGGGGGTGGCCCTCCCCCCACCCTAAGTGGATGAGGGGGCACCTTATGTAGCCCTCCCTGGTGGCAGATTTCTGCCCCTAGGAAGGGGTACATGAGATGCCCGCATCCATTTGTGGTTGGGGGAGGCCACTGCAAATATTGGCAGAGCCACCCCCAAACCTGGGGCAGTGTGTTTTGCCCCCCCCCGGGGGGCAGCTGGCCACCCACATGTGCCCATCTGCCCCTAGGAAAGGGACAAAATAAACAAATTATAACTTGTTTTGGGTGGGTTTGGGGGGCCACTGAACCACCATGGATGTTTTCAGTGGAAAGGGGGGTGGCCCTCTCCCCCCACCCCAAATGGATGGGGGGACTCTCATGTAGCCCTCCCTGGGGCGGATTGCTAGCACAATCTGCCTCTAGGAAAGAGGCAAAACAAAAATAAAGAAAATAACTTGTTTTGGGTGGGTGTGGGGGGTCACTAAACCACCATGGATGTTTTTAGTGGAAAGGGGGTGCCCACGGGTGTCTTCTTTCAGAAATGCATGGGGTTCTCTGTTTTCCTTGGTGGCTTTGACACCCTACCCCCAAATCTGTAGGTACTCCACATAAGCAAAATCTGCTTTGCCGAAAGGCTTGGGGTTATCAGTTGGTTAGCCTTTTCCCTTTGCACCGAGGTAGGTACATCCACACATGTGAGGTACCATTTTTGTTGGGACACCTGTGGGAACGTGGGAAGGTAGGACATCTGTTGTTGGCTGCGTGTTTTGAGTGGGTGGGCAGAGGGAAATGTCTCTGAAATTTGGTGGAAAGAAAACACAATTTTCAGACATTTCACTCTGGCCACCCACTGAAACACGCCGCCAACAACACATGTCCAACCATCCTGCGTTCCCACAGGTGTCCCGACGAAAACGGTACCTCACATGTGTGGGTGCACCTACCTGGACACAAAGGGAAAAGGCTAACCCACTGGTAACCCCAAGCCTTTCGGCAGAGCAGATTCTTTTCATGTGGACAACATACAGATTTGGGCCTAGGGTGTCCAAGCCACCAAGGAAAACAGGGAACCCCATGCATTTCCAAAAAGAGGACACCCGTGGGAATCCACAGAGGTCTGACTTACGTGAATCACCCCAGAATGTATTACCCACAATCCCTGGCAAAGACTGAAATTTGGTGAAAAAACTGCAATTTTCAGACATTTCCCTCTTACCACCCACGAAACACGCCGCCAACACCACATGTCCTACCTTCCCGCATTTCCACAGGTGTCCCGATGTAAACGGTACCTCACATGTGTGGGTGCACCACCTGGGCACAAAGGGAAAAGGCTAAACCACTGGTAACCCCCTAAGGGTTTGGGGAGACAACCTACAGATTTGGGCCTAGGGTGTGGAAGCCACGAAGGAAAACAGGGTACCCCATGCATATCTGAAAAGAAGACACCCGTGGGAATACACAGAGGTCTGACTTGTGCGAATCGCCTGAGAATTTATGACCCACAATCCCAGACAAAGTGAAAATTGTGTTTTTTGCACTAAATTTCAGACTTTGTCAGGGATTGTGGGTCAAAAATTATGGGGTGATTTGCGCAAGTCAGACCTCTGTGGATTCCCACGGGTGTCTTCCTTTCGGAAATGCATGGGGTTCCCTGTTTTCCTTCGTGGCTTCGACACCCTAGGACCAAATCTGTAGGTTGTCCACATGAGCAAGATTCCTGAAAATCTGCTGTGCGAAAGACTTGGGGTTACTAGTGTTTTAGGCTTTTCCCTTTGCACCCAGCTAGGTGCACTCACACATGTGAGGTACCGGTTTCGTCGGGAAACCTGTGGGAACGCGGGAAGGTAGGCCATGTGTTGTTGGCTGCGTGTTTTGGTAGGTGACCAGAGTGAAATGTGCGGAAATTGTTATTTTCCACTCAATCTGTTCTTGAAAGCCTGGAAAACTGCAAATCCAGCACAGGAACCATTTGTTCCTAGCTCTTACAAGGAAAACACCACAGGCTTCTTTGTACAACATTTCTTTGGCCTTTTCTGAAAAAACCGCAAATGTTCTCCTTTTTGGTTATTTTCTCTCACCCCCCTAGAGCAAACTAGGATTCCTGGGTGGCGTTACGACTGCCTACATGTGGGAAAAAAGGAGCCATCTTTAGCCGAGAAAAGGCCTTGGCCCTGGGGGGAAATTCCCATGGCAGTTAAGGGGTTAAGACGGTAAAGCCCCAGAGGAGATATAATTTGTAAGGTAGCTCAGTTAGTTAATTCTCCAAATGCAGATTGTGCACAGGAATATGTAACACCTGTGTTTCAGCACCTGGCTTAATCTTCCGGTGGGATAATAGGCAGAGAGAATGTATTCAGCTTCCGATTCAACACAGCATTTTCCACGTCAATTGGTTCAGAAAAAGTGGTGGAAAACACTATTACTGTCGCTTTTTCTAATTGGCCAGATTTTCGTGCATTTTCTGGGTGGAGTTCGGGAGCCAAGCGGACACACCAGGACCCCGTGTATTTCCCGCTCCACCAGACAAATGCAACCTTACGGATTCTCATGCTGGAAATAAGGAAAGGGATTCCTTTGGGATCTGCTTGGAAATGAAACCTGGTAAAAGCGGGCGGAGTCCAGAGGAAGCTATTGTCAATTCCGCCAGCAATCGATAATTGCGCAAGGTATTTACACTCTTCCAAAGTGGAAAAGCAATGTGATTTCACCTGCCTTTTAAGCTAAAATCTTCCATTTTGTGGCGAAAAACTGTGCCAATGGAAGTGGTCCACTCCATGCAGTTTACTTTGCGCCTTGATGCTTGGGGGTTTTGCGTAATGCTACATGTAATAAATAAATAAATACATTTAACATTGACCCAGAATAAATGCCAATTCGTGATCAGAATGAGTGAGCATGGCATGTCGCTGGTAAGAGGGTGTCCTGTGCTTCTTGAGTGCGTTGGCAAATGCCCTTAATTGCCATCTCGCGTTAAGCATGTGCTTAAACCCATCAGTGTGGATTGCGCAATAATAAGTCGACTGAGGTATTTCAAATGGCCAATTTCGCTCTTTGAGTGACATTGTCAAAGTGGGAGAATGTTGCCCAGCATGTGCCACTTTCTCTGCGGAGTGAATTGTGCCCACCCCGAGGAAGAAGTGTGAAAAACCCACAAGGGCACTGTGCCCTGCTCTTTCTGTGTGTGTCTTCCCCACAGGGCGACAGATGTCGACTCAGACATGGGTAAGTCTCAGGTGGCAAGCCTGTACCCTAGTTGATGTGGCAAAGGATTCCAGATTTCTGATGCTGATAACATTTGTAGCATTGAGTTATATACCACCTGACAGGTATGTGTGATAAAGTTGCAAAGCAGAGCTGTTAGTGGGCTAAAGCAGGAGGCAATGCCTGCCCACCCTCAAAGGGTACGTACAACCAAAAGTAATAGGCCCATGCCCCCATCATGGCTGTAGGGGCCAGGCTCCAAACCAGGGCAGGAATGCCCTCCAATCATCCATGCCCACGAGTAGGGTACCCCTCGTGCTCCAAGAACCCTGTTGAGCAACCTCTGTGCTTTCCATGTGATACTAATGTTATTTAAAGCCAGAAGTCTAAAAGGTAATCGCTTAATTGCAGCTGGAAATTAGCTCCTGGCGTGATCAAAATGTCTTAACCAAGTGTGACATCATCCCCTTCATTTATCAGCAATATGTGTGTTCTTGCGTTTCTTCATCCACTGAATTACTGTTAGAAACAAAGGCAAGAGTTGTGTCTCTTGTGTAGGCATTAGGAAGGCAGTTGCCAGCCTCTGGTATAATATGCCCGTGTCCTTCCAATATTGGCTAGCTGTTGCCCTCTCATGGCCAGGTAGAACCATCATGGCAGTGACTGGCAAATGCCTTTCCCCTCCAGACAGAAAAGCGGAAATAAGGGGCCAATTGAAGACACGGAACAAATAGAAGTTAAGACAGATTGCAGCTGCCATTGCTGTGTTAGGGAGAATATGTTGAGTGTTCAAGCAAGGAGGTATGTAATAAGCAAGCAAGCAGTGAGACAAGGGAGAGGCAAAGAAAGACCAGAGGGGCTCTTTGAATAATGTAACAGGGCAGAGGACCCATGCTCTGCCATCCTAGTAACATATGAGATAATGAAATAGATCAGGCTTTGCAGCAAATGTTAAACGAGAAAGGAATTGAGTCCAGCTCAGCATTCAGAATAACAAAGGCAAAGAAAGGCTAGGCTCTGAAGCCAGCATGAGATGGAATAAGAGGGATCAGGCTCATCGTGAGAGGCGAGCCTGGCCCTCGCAGGGGCGCTAGAGGGGCAGCCCACATAGCGGGCTGCCCCTCTGGCCACCCCCCTGGGTCCACATACACCCCACCTACTAGGCATCCCCCGGGTTCAACACATCCGGCCGTGGACCTGGGGAGTGCTAAAAAGGGGGTGGGCTTGCAATCGCTCATCCTCTTTGTTTGCTGTACCCCCCCACACCCCCAGAGGACAGTCAAAGCAGCAACATCACACACCTGGTCCCTCTACTCCCATAACAGGGCTTACTCAGAGGTACAAACAAGATTTCCTCTTTCTTTGAAACCCCCATCTTTCCATTCCAAGAGACACACATGCCTCCTTGCCCCACACAAAAAAGTAGCAACTTGCAGTTGGTACAAACGGCTTCAACTCCTTTATTTGGCAAGAGTCCACTTAAAGGTGATCTGCCTCTTAACAAGCTGGCATCCTAGATGTGGCCCACTGGAAGTAATTGTTATTTCCTCTCTCTTACCATGAGCTCATAGTCAGATGAAAAATCCAGAAATGCAACATACAAAGACATGTTCTTTGCTGCTGCATCCTTTAATTTTCTTCTATTTTCTTTTCTTCTTTTCTCTTGTTTTATACAGTGATATTTGGAATTTAATACGTACTGCTATTTCAATTCTAATATTGTATAAAGTTGAGTTCTTTGACTAAAACACAATAAATAAATGAAGCAAAGTCTCCAAGATGTCCCCTGTCCCCCCCAGATTTTATGTGTCTCCCACGCCCCTGACCGGCCACACCGGTCCCTCAACAAGCCCTCCAGAAGCACTCAAGGCCCTAAGGCTCTGAGAGTGTTCAATCTGGTGACCTCTTTGGCCCTCTATCGGGTAGCTGCACAACTATCTCGGGGTCAGGAAGATAATTACCCAACAGACATGGGACAGAGATGGTGTCTTTCACTGCTAAACAGTGCTGGATCGTTTCACCTCGCCAGCTGAACTCTACTATCGCCAAGGGACACTTACTCTTTCCATCAAACCGACTGACACTACCATCAGGACCATTAATATACTGGCCTGGCTGTCCCCACTGCTGGGTGATAGCAGTGAGGCTAGCCGCAGTGTCTCCGACCACAGGAGTTTTGTGCCCATTGATATACACTTGTTCTAAATGGGGTATAGTATTATTGGGAACTGGGATCTCTTCTGGAGACCCGGTACCGTTCCCACTCCGTGTAATCAATCCACATTCGGCCACTCCTTGGCCTCGTGGGAAGTCCTCCTCTAGGAGGCCCACACTAATGATGGCCTCTTCTATGAGTCCACCAGTCACCAGGTGCCTGCTTGAGATCACCTTTCCTATGGTCCAGCTCCTTACACACGAAACAACCTTTGGGTGGTGAGAACGTAGGTTTCCCAGTGTTAGGGGTGCCTGTGCTCTTCATTTCGGTGTGTGCGGCTGAACTACAGTTTTGGGTTTTCCCTTCATTCTTTTGGGGACCCGACTTCAAAGAGGAGTGGGTCGCACCTCTGTCCTTCCCATCCTTGATAACTTTTTTGTCCGAAGATTTCTCTTCCGGTTTAGATGTGCTTGCCTGAGAACTTTTTCTGGGCTCAATGACTTATAAACCTGTTGGCAGCCTCAACAAACTCCCTAGGGTCTATAACAGTCTTGTCCACATAATGCTGGTGTAGGTCAACCTCACAATTCTTCAATACATGCTCACACGTAATTAAATTGTACATCCCTTTAAATGTGTGAACTTTGTTACCAGTCACCCACCCGCTCAGATATTTCAACGACAAGTGTGTGAACGCTTTAAATTTCTGCCCACTTTTCTTTCATAAGAAAAAGAGTTGATGTTGTTTTTCCTGCCTCCAAGGTACCCCATTAAAAAGGTTTGTTTGGTAATGGAATTGATATGTAGATCTTTTGCCATATTATGTCATGGGCGACATGGTTGTGTCCAGATATAGGAACTGCCCACTGCCTGCTCCATGAATGTCTATGGCTTTTCAGAGACAGTCTGCAACCATTTACCCATTATTCTTACAATCTTGCAATATTGATTTGGGTCTGGGCACAAATACTTGATCTATGTGATCACTGTGAATATTTTACTGCAAATTACAAAAATGTTGAATTACGGTTCCCCCTTTTGACCCCATATATATTTTTGGAGAGACCCCTGCAGCCTCCCACTGTGCCCCTCTTAATGAATTATTTACTTTACCCCACCGCCCACATATATAGGTGGTGAAATTGGGATGTCAAAATTCGACATTTTTGCATTCATAGTAAATGTATGCGCAGTGATGGACTGATATTGAATAACCATCATTAAAATTAACATCTTATCTCAGATATTCTATTTGTTCCAAACTCTCCAAATTTCACTCCACAGGGTCGACCTAGAGCACTGTCAGAGTGACCCATTTCTATTTTACTGGACGGACAGGGTCAAAAAATCAAGCTTTACGAGGATATTATTTGAATCAAGGAAATAGGGAGAGTATTGGGTATCAGTCCATCACTGCGCATATATTAACTGCAAATGCAAAAATGCCACATTTTGACATCCCAACTTCACCCCATATATATGTAGGGGTGGGGTAAAGTAAACTATACATGTGGAGGGAGGTACGGGCTGTGGGGGTCTCCTCCACATATTTATGATGAGTTTCGTAGAAGTGATGTAGAGGTGTTTGTGGTTCTTTGGTTCAAGGTTTTGCGTATGTTTGGATGCACAGGGTGAATATTATTTTTTTTATGGAGTGATAAAAAAACGAAATTCAACATTTTTGTAATTCGCAGTAAAATATTCGCAGTGATCACATAGATCTAGTTATTCCCTCCATCCATCTTGTGTAGATATTTTTCCATTGATGTACATTGTGCCGGATCTGCTCAGCAGTAGTTAGCAAGACATAAGTGGGGAAATGTGCCCATTAGGTAGGCCCTTGTATTTTTTAAAGATGTATTTGCCCATCACAGTGGTACCTGAGATTCTAAGCTTCCCATATGCTGTCCAGAGAGTGTTAGATTTTATAAATATGGTTTAGATATATTGGGCCTCATTACGACCCTGGCGTTAAGGGTTTAACGGCACTGTAAAAGGTGTCAGCGCCGTTAAACCCTTAACGCCTGATTACGAGGTCCCTTTGCGGGACCCGACCTTAACGGCTGGTTTTTCCAGCCGGTAAAGTAGGGACCCGCAAAGGGACTTTGGTGATAATAACGGTACCGCATTTTGCGGTACAGTTATTAGCGCCTTCCCCATTCCCATTGAGCGCTATGGGGCAAAAATGGGAATGGGGAAGGGCCATGGTGGCATGGGGAATTACCGCCCCACCAACCTCGGAATGGGGTGGTAATTCCCCATTCCGCCATGGCGGACACCGGCATGGACCATGGTGCTAATAGCACTATGGTCCTCCGCCTTGGTCGTAATGAGGCCCATTTTCTTTGAATCCCATTGATTTAGAACCTGTGTGAATTTCCTCAACAAAATGCCGCCGTGTGATTTCAGGGTTTGTTAGAGATGGCAGAACATCATCCGTGAACAAGCATATTTTGTATTCATCTGTCCATCGCTCCATTCCATGAATATAAAGTTGTTGCCTATATAAATAGCAAACGTTCCCATTATTAGAGCAAAGAGGCGCAAATAACATTCTGCATTTTGAGCCCTGCTCATAAAGCATTGTCTGGGCTTTAACAAAACACGTCTTTTAGATAAGGTTTTTAAGTATTAAGTAGGACCTTAGCTGCCAACAATTTCCTCTGAAGCACCAGGGGCTGTTTTTCTTATTCTGCCTCTGGAGATCAGTCACCGGCATTTTCAATTCAATTTACCAACACAGATAAGACTGGCCTCCTCCATCCTACAATTCAGGAAGAATGTGAAGAGTTTGTTACTCGCTAAACATCTCACCAATCACTGATTTTTCCTCTCAACCCTTTTTCCCATCTGGAGTTCCCACCTCCCCTGCCTCCATCACCCACCCCAGCCCCTCTGCGACCCCTGTACCCTGTTTATAATCCCTGGCTGTGTCCCCATTATACAGTGGCCTATTTCCCCCAGCTAGGTTTGCGCTTCATAAGCCCCTAAATTACATATATATATAGGCACAGACTTTCAGCGAACATCCAGAAATGTTGAGCCTTAAATGAAAGTTGTATGAATTTCCCACTCGAAGAAGTGTCATCAGGGTTATTTTCTGCAATGAGAGAAGTTTTCTGACATTGTCCTCCAACGAACTGGGTCTGTCAACAAATAGTTATTTCTTCTTCCTTCTCCTCTTGTCTACCACAGAGATATCTATAGGCAGACGACGATGTTTGGACGACGTGTGTTTGCCAATTAGAATCCTTCATAACAGTCGACGCTAAACATTGAAAGAGGAAAATCGTGTCAATATGTGATTATGTGTGGTATGAATGGGTATAGAAGGAGAAATCCTGTTCATACAGGTTGATCACCTTCAACCAATCCACCAGTCATATAGAGTTAATTTTGGACTTAACATCGCACCCTCCGATCTAGGCAGCCTGGTATTTGATCTTTCTAGTTCTGGATTAATGACCAGCCAGCTAAAATAATGCCCTTTTCCCATTGAACGTTTCAAGCAAAGCCAAAGAAAGTAGAGTTGGCATTGATTTGTCGACTATCCAGACAGTATAGACATTACCACGTCCTTCACCCTCCCTTTTATAAAAATATAAGAGCCCTCAAGTTCAGCAATATCTGTATCCACTGTAAAATGAAGATCCTTCCCAAGGAGTATGGTCACCCTTGCTCCCTTATGACAGGCACAAGCAAAGAATTGGTGAGGGTATTCTTGAGATGGAATTTTAAGTCTGTCAGTATGGAGGAGGCATGTCTCCTGTAACAGATCAATCTATGGTTGCATAAGTTTGAATTCTCAGACAGGTTATTCTGTGAGGGGTATTAAGTCCCCTCATGTAAAGTGACCATACATGGATAATATAGCATCAAAAAATGAAAATGAGTGACTAGACCTTCTAGTGATCCTTGTTGGTACCACAACTATATGTATGCATGTACAAAGAATAAAGTAACAATTGAAAAGAACAAACTGTAGCAAGGGCACATACCAATGTATGTACATTCTCTTCACACCCACCCTCTTCCACTTACCCCTCTTTCCATTGGAATAAAGCTGAGTAAAATTCTCCTTCACCTATGGCATGCTCCATAATAGCCCATCCATTTCCCACCTCATCCTTTCTCCCATAAAGTCCCTGCATTCAAAAACCCAAACCTGCAAATGTGGAACAACCGCCTTTTCTCTGTGATATAACATTCCTATGGAAAAACACAACTTTGGACATATCCCACATCAATCTCCATCAGTGAGAACTTCAAAATTGTAATTCGTATCTAAGGAAAAACAATATAACATGCATGGGGTGTACCTGGTTGCCCATATGAGATCCCAATTTGGTTCCCATTAGGGACGGTTAACTCTAGTGACCTCCCCAACTATATTTATTTGCTTCATGAAAACTGTATAATTTGCACACCTGCACCTCTTTTACAATCCATAGAAACTAATGTTGACTAACATCTACAGTTGTGTCATGGAGTACGCATAGTTAAACTGAGCAGACAACACCAGAAGCTAAAAGACAATTGAAGGGGGAGATTTGAATGGATTAGCTCCTCCTCTCACCTCAATCTTCAACATTGGAGACAAATCATTTTGAATTTGCTGTACAGAGGAAGAGGAAGGTGATGAAGGATCTGTATTGTACTGTCTCCATTGATCTCTACATTCTCTTAATTTCTGGCCATGAGTAGGACCCTATACTCCTCTAAACATGCCACGGTAACTATCCAATCTTGATGTCTGGGTTAGAGGCCAAAAGGAAAGGTCCAACGTTATATTTTCTTCCTTGCTTGGAGCACCTCAAAAACCCTTCCCAGGTGTCTTTTGTGGGTCAGTATAGCTGAAGCAATGTCACGATAAAACTGCACACCGCCATCCAGAAAATCAATTGTTCTTTTTTACAAGCCTTTGCCAATATTCTTTCTATAATTTTGAAGCTGTGCATTTTCAAAGTTTCGGATTGTTGCCGCTGCCTCCAACAGTTGTTGCAGCAAGAGGTTCCCAGGAATTTCTTTATCTATTGATCATCTCTAATCCTGGTTGACATATGCACTGCATAAGCATTGACAGTTTTGCCTGGGCACAGAAAAATCTTCTAACGCGGGTGTGTGGACCAAGTTATGGCTTGCTTACTCAGCTCAGGCGCACCTCTCCAGTGTATTCAAGATGCATATATAGTCTTAGCTATATGAAAAAGCTAGGTACAGGGACACCAGGTGCCAAACATGAAGATACATGCAGTTGCTCTGAGATTTCCCACCAGCCTTGTGACCAACCAAGGAGCTTTTTCCACATCTCCCCAGAGCTACTAACCAAAAAGATATATATTTTTACAGACCAACATGGAAGATGCTGCACTCATTGTCACAAATGGATCTGGTATGTGTAAGGCTGGCTTTGCTGAAAATGATGCACTCCTGCTGTCTTCCCATTCATTGTGGTTCACCTACGATTTCAGGGCTTAATGGCTGGCATGAGCCAGAAATACAGCTTAATTGGTGATGAAGTTCAGTGCAACGAGAGATATGCAGACCCTGAAGTACCCCATTGAACACAGTATTATCACCAACTGGAATGATATGGAGAAGATCTGGTACCATGCCTTTCACAACAAACTCCATTTTGCTCCAGAAGAACATTCTGTGCTTCTTACAGGAGATCCCCTGGACCCAAAAGCCAATGGAGAAAAGATGACACAGATCATGTTTGAGATCCTCAACACTCCAGCCACATATGATGCCATCCAGGCTGTGCTGTCCCTGTATGCCTCTGGGCCTACCACTAGCATTGTGATGGATTCTGGTGATGAGATCATCCACACAGTGCCAGCCTATGAAGACTATGCTCTTCCTCATGCTGGCCTGCATCTTGACTTGGATGGTCATGATCTGACAGTCTATGTCATGAAGATCTTGACTGAGCGAGTCTACAGCCACACAACTACAAATGAAAGAGAAATTGTGCGTGACCTCAAAGAGAAGCTTTGCCATGTTACTCTGGACTTTAAGCAGGAAATGGTCATGACTGCCTCTTCATCTTCACTGAAGAAGAGCTACGAACTGCATGATAGTCAGGAGATCACTATTGGCAATGAGAGCTTCAGGTTCCCTGATGCACTCTTCCAGCCATCATTTCTTGGTATGGAGACATACTCTATTCATGAAACAACCTACAACTCAATCATGAAGTGTGATGTTGATAGCCAAAAATACTTGGATGCCAGCCTGTGCTGTCTGGCAGTACCATAATGTACTGAGCGTGTTGAATCTGGACAATTCGTCCCTTCTACCCAGGGGGAGCCATCCCCTTTGAGGATAGGAAGGTGAGCCTGCTAAGCAAGACCTTCCCTGGGTGTAAGGGAAAGCGGGACCTCACTGGGAGTGACTCCCCTCTAGGGGACAAGGACTCCCATTCCTACAAGGAACTCCTTATGAAGAATACTCTGTCCGCAGTGAGAAACATTTGGCCATCCTCAATTCTACTCCACTTGGGTCCTCTTCTCAGGTGGCCAGGGAAAGGCCAGGGAAAGGCATTAACTTATGGATCCTGACCCTGGGGAGGAGAAGTCATGGAGGATCACCTGGGTAGAGGGCCGTTGGAGGTTGGGGATGAGATGCCCTTGGGTGAGACGCAATGTCCCTCGTTTCCATTTCAGGAAGTACCCTCAATAACAGATGCAGTTATGGGGTATTGCTATCCCTGTCCCACGACCAAGAAAACACCAGAAGATATTATCGATATAGAAGTATCAGTAAGAGGATGAAGAAGAGAAGGCTTATGGGCTATTGTAACCCACCTCCCCTCATTTTCCACCATTCAACCTACTACAGTACTGGGAAACCATCTCCCCTCATTTTCCCTCATTCAACCAATTACAGTACTGGGACGAGGAAGAGGTGACTAGGAGTAGTGAACACAAGTAAGTAATTTCACCACCCACGTACTGAGTCATGGAAGAGGCCTGCAGAGTATTGAAAAGGTCAGGCATGTCCCAGGCTCTCCTCTAATTGCAGTCAGGGAATCTCAATTGATAACTCACACCTGCAATCTGTCATGTGGTGGCAGCTGTATAAGGTGGGAGGAGACCGGCAGCTGAGAGACCAGCAGGGGGTCCTGTTTGCAAGGGAGCAGCTGTGGTGGTTCCTGCAGGAGAGCCAGGACGACGACCCCAAGGAACTGTGGTGACCAGGCGGACCGTAAGAAATCCACCTGTGTGGGAGCCTCAGTGGTCAGGGAGGCGCAGCCGGAGCTGCTGGCAAAGAATAGGAAACAGAGTAGCCACCAGCATCTGCAGAAGAGAAGCAGAGCTGCTTGTGGGAACAGAGGAGCATCCAAAGTGTGAGCAGGGCTTGCGGTTAAAGGAAACCCAGCAGGCTGAGTAGAAATTGAATAGCGCAGCCACCTGGAGGGAACACCAGGGACTCGTGAGTGAAGGCGAAAGTCACTTGAAACTGGAAGACTCCTGGGGGGCTGTTTGTAAGTGAGCCGAATGCCGAATGGACAGAATGGTATGCACACAATGAAACAAACCCAAAGCCAGGGGTTGTGAGGAAAGTGAAGCAGCAAAAGTGAACGATCACTAATATTGAATACCGCACCGAATGAAAACTTTATGGGCACAGTTACGACCTGATGACAGATGAATTTGAAATTGCCCATTTGAAAGCAAAGCAAGAGATAAGAGAGAAAGTGTGAAAGATTGCGAAAGAACCTGAAAGAAAGGTGGGGAAGAAATAAAACCACAGCAAAATGAACTTTGTGCATGAAAACAGTGTGGCAAGGCCAAAGACTGGCAAAGGATATGTGACAAATTGTGGTAAAGCCAGGAGGTTGACCAAGAGAAGCCAAGTGAGGGTGAATCCTTCATATGAAGCCAAGAGTGTGATCCTTCATACAGGGGCAGATACAGAAGCCTAGGGTTCTGTGTTGCACGACGTGTAGTGGGTGGACTGTGTGGTCTGACAACGGTGCCTAGACCAGGGAACCCTCATGTATGAAAGTCAAAGACATTGTTGAAGTAAACCAAGGAGTAATTTTATTGAACTGTTAATCAAATCCAGAAGGAGTGTCAAGTTGATCTGATGCTGTTTTGTACATTGAGCATAAATTGGCACGCTGAAGTCTTGGGGAAGGAACACCTGAGACTTACTGAACTTTGGTGCTGTCTTAAGGACGGAACCTCAAGACCCTTTTCTTTGGAACTATGTTATTTGAACTTGGGAAAGGGAACCCCAAGACTTTTGTAGAACTTCCTTGAACTTGGGGAAGGGGAGCTGAAAAGTAAGCCAGTAGCTGGAAGGAGCTCAGAACTTTATTTCAATCACCATTTCTTTAATTGCTGACATTCCTACGCACTGTTTAGGTTTAGTTGTGAGTGCAAAGATAGGTTTTGGACACAGAGAGGATTTTAAGCTGATCTTTTTGACTCAGACTTTCCTTAGCTTTATTCAAGTTGGGAAAGCCCACCTTAATTTAGGGCAATTAAGGCCTTCATCCATCCTGACATTTGTGTTAATAAAGCAATTCTGTTTGAACATAGAATCTGTTGTCTGTGTCTTACTTCATGATGCCTTCGCACCGCATGTATGGGAATAGAAGAGACTGATGTTACTTCTATTTTGCATCCAACAAATACTGACATTGCTTTTATATCATTGACGCAAGGTAATGTTGGAATCCCCTTGAACTCAGCAACTGATGAAAAGCAACACCCCCCCTTTGAAGTATGGCGTTGAGAATAAAGGGTCTTGGAACCTTAAATGGAAGAGGAAGAATCCTACGCAGAGACGAGCCTCTGACATAGAGGTGTCCTCGATGGGCAGAGCCGTAGTACACCACAAAGCCATTGGTAGCGTGGAGAGACACAGAGAGAAAGCAGAGACACCAGAAGGCTGGCGCTGAGAAAGGCAAAACAGGCGAAAAAGGGATACAGATGAAATGACCGTCTTTTGTAGTGGCATGACCACGCTGCTGCCGTGGTAGTTCTGGGAACCACAAAACTATGCCAAGCCCAGGAACAAATCCTCCATTTGGTACTCAAGGACCATGGAAAATGCTGAGTCGGGCAGAAGCAGGGAAGCATATGCTTATGTGCCACCAACACAAGGAGATGGGCAAACAGCAACATCCTGGCTAGGATGCCATCCTGCTGGAGCACACTCGAAGGTTCCCAGTCTGAGTCAAAATCAAACATCTCCAGTCTGAGACAGAACATGTCTATTCTTAAGTAGAATATTGCTTTAGGGGTTCCGGTCCTAAGTTTTATTGAATTATCCTACAGCAATACTGCTAGAGGGAGCCAGTTGTAATATAGGCGCTAATCTTTGTGTAGAAATCACTTGTATTAAGCAAGAATACAAATGTGACATAAAAATATCGTACTTTTATGATCCATGAAGTCACCACCATAGTAATATCAAAGAGTCTAGGCTTGTCTGGAAATTTGGCCTTCCTTGTTTCAGGAAAGAGGACGATTTTCAGAAGCTCTCAAGTCTCAATCGAAAGACTTTAAAGAAACTCCTATTGGGGTAAAACAGCACAGGGCAAACACACATGTTACCAAGACCACTCTAATTTCAAACTAATTTGGAATCTAAACATGGACCAAGCTATCTAGATGAATGCAAATATTTAATCAGTAGGCATGTTTATATCTAATCAATGAATTTGAATTCAATTTTCTGTTATAAATCCCTCCTGATGCGCCAATAGATTTGGTGAAACACGTGTAGAGGGCACTACTATTTAAGAACAATTTTTAGAGGAGCATTTTTGGAATAAAAAAGCCTCATGATACAACAAACATGATTTTTGGAACATAACTTAACCTATAGTTAGCGTTAACTTCAGGTGCGCTACAAGGTGACTTGAAAATTCTGTTCTTCATAAATTGTGACACACTCGGCAGTCTGAGTGTTACTAGTCACCACCAAGCAGCACCCAAATTACCTTTATCAAAATAAAAACACTGTCAAACAAAGACCAATTAGCTATCAATTGTATTTGAGACTGCAAATGTTTAAATTATAATACTTAATTGTTAGCTGCTAAAAACAAATACATGTTTTTTTTCAAGTATGTGTACTAACACTCTGCTACCATCTTCAAGAAAGGATGAGTCCTTAAATACTTCCCGAAGATTTTTGGTCTTGTCATCTAGGCCTTTACACAAACTGAAATTCAAGCTTGGTACTAAAGTCGCGCAATAAACCTCTTTTGATGGGTCCCCAGGATAGCACTTCATACTCCAAATAATCTGCTAGGATGAGTCACTATCACTCAGGTAAGAAGTTGAAAATGGTGTTTTTTTAAAAATAATTGTCAGAATTCACCAGGAATTCTTTACTGTGTAAAGCAGTATGGAGTGTTTTTTAACCGCAGTACAGCACTTTCATATTTTCGCAGATGCCAACTGAGTTAAGTGAAATCTAATAAAGGTCCTCATTACTGATCAACTACAAGCAACTCAGTCTCCTCCAGGATTACCAATCCCGTCTCTTCCCCAAATGCAGCACTGAAACTGGTGGCCAACAGCACCCTTCGGATTATCGTTAAAGGGAGTCATTCCTGCTAGTCCTCCTTGACCTCTCGGCTGTGTTCAACACAGTCAACCATAACACACTACTCACCCACCTTACACACAGGGTAGGCTTCTCTGGCACCCTCCTGAAATGGTTTACATCCTGTCTATCTGGCAGACACCCAGCCAGCTCTGAACAGTTTGAACGTGGCCCCATGACCTGTGGAGTCTCTCAGGGTTCCTTTCTCTCCCCAGTCATCTTTACCCTCCATATGGAACTGCTAGTCTCATTCCCCGACATACCTAACATCTTGATACACCAGTATGTAGATATCACTCACCTTCACTCAGGCCTTGAAACCATTCACAGTGGATGACAAATGGCTGCTTAAACCTTAACCCCACCAAGACCTAATTAATAATCCTAACCAAAACCTACAAGTTGGAATCCGCTCAAAGGTGGTTGGATGGGCTCAACCCACATGGGCTCAACCCTCAACTCACCCACTCAGCAAAATCCCTAAGCTTCATTGTAGAAAGAAAGCTATCCTACAAAAATCAATTACGAAATATAAAATCTCAAAGGGCTTGGTCTAAGCTCTCTCTGCTCTGCAATATTAAGCCCTGCCTCCTGCCCAGACATTCAGAATGGTGGTGTAGCCTCTATGGATCTAGTGATCTGGCATATTGACAGGGCCTTCCTCACATGGCTCCTGTCTACTCACCTTGCCCCTCTCAAAGAGGCCGACCATGCTGCGTCCCACTGTGCATTGAAGAAATACTTCAGGCATGGCCAGATTTTCTCCAGTTTTTGGCTTTGAGCTTCAGGTATAACATAGCTTGTGAAAAATCAGAGATCTCCATTGGTGCCTACTCATTCGCTCCAGGGAAAATATCTGAGTCAGGCCCACTGTTTTTTATTTGTGGTGGCATACAGATGCAGTTATGTTGTTCAAATAAGAGATAACGGTGCACATTGAGGGTCATACTATCAAATCTTCTTCCCTGCAACTGTGGAAAGGTGGGTGTGGGCTTAGGTCTGAACTAGGTCTTGTACTTTACATCTGGTAAAGCCACTGCTTTAAGTAAGATGCCAAATCGAGGGTGCTCTAATAAGAGGACCTGTCCTAAAGTGTGCACACTGTGGCCTAAATGGGTAGGAGGGCGCCAGTCCCAAACAGTACAACATGAGAACCTGTAAACGTGTATTCGTGGGTCACTTAGCATTGTCTGTGGTCGGCTGGTTTGTATCCAGTCTGCATACTGTAAACACTCCACTTTATCTCGGTTTGTAAATAAAATTGCTTTCTATATATACAAATCCCACTCTCAGACATAAACAACAATTCAGTCAGTGATTAAACCCCCCCCCCCTTGTTCTGTGTGCAGTGCAAATGTGCTAGAGCAGCAGCAATCTCAATCATAAAGGTGAAACAGGCACAAAAATAATGGTTTTTCTCCTTCGCTCTTAAGGTGGCATGGGCAAAGGGCAGGCTATACTGTTCGGTTGTGGTGGGGGCAGCAGGGTAGCATCCAAAAACAACAATAGTCTGGTAAGAGCCAAAATAAAAAGAACTGTCCAATCAAACTTCTAGTAAAAATAAGTCTTTAATTAAACTAAAAGGACAAACAATTAAAACCACTAACAACCCTCCTCTGTAATGAGATGCACAGAAAATGCAGACATTGTGAGAAACGGGCACTATGGGTATTGAAGAACAGGGGTAAATAGTTATTGTACAAAAGTCAAACAAGTTCAATAATATGTCTTTAAGGCATAAAATGGGGTCTTACATGTCAGTAGAGCCCACAGAACAAGGGCAGGGCGACGGAACCGCTTATATAAACCTTTAAATTCTTTTTTCAAGCCGGGGTTCTGGGTGCTTCCTGTTGGTTGAGTCATGTTCAAGTTGACCAGCTGGCTCAACACAATGCGAGTCAACAAGCGGCAATGGCTGAAAGAAGCTCAACACGGCCAGGCAGTTTGTGAGTCGGCATAACTCGAAGGCTGAATGGCGTTCTGATATGAGGAAAGCAGAGATTTAGCTCCAGTTTGGAGCTGGCTTGACTGAACCTAACAACGATGCAGTTTGACATTCTGCAACAGCTGGTGGCTTGAAGAAACTTGGAGCAGACAGCGATTTGTGGGATCAGGGTAGGTAGAAGGTGTTTCGAAGTGGCTTAAAGTTGAGAAAGTGTAAAAGGCAGCTTCCCTGGGTCTTTGCAGTGATATGAAGGTGACCGAAGCTCAGCTGCGACTCAGAGTGATTCAATATTGGAGCAACAGACAAAGTCAGCTTCTGTTGGTCCTTGGGCTGCTGTGGGACCCTGAGGGAAGTTTAGCCCATCTTCTATCCCTGTATGCCAGGAGGTTTGCCAGTGGCACTTGCAAGGCTTGCCACTTCAGCAGAGAGAGCCCGGGGTACCAGTGTCTAGCTGAAGTTATCCTCCACCAGTAAAATCAAAGGTTCCCCATGAAGGGTATGCACTTCCATAGAAACACTTGTGTTGCAGTTTATTACACGGTCACACCCAAGTCAGGGAGCTCCTTCCCCCACAATCAATGCGGCACACAATAAAGCGCTTTTGATTTCTTTGAAGAGTTCAGTGTGGTACGGCCTCCAACCCGTCTCGCACCCACCCTCAACAAGTACCCAGTGCCACAATGGACTAGGAACCAGGCCGGTATGTATTAAGAATATATTTATTAATTAATGTATTTAGCCAAATATAGATTACATCAGCCACCAGTGTTGTGGCAACACAAAAACACAATGACATCTGTAAAGGCAGTAACATAGAGAAATGCTATCACAATTAATTTCTTTTAAATCACCCACCAAGACAGAAGAAGAACAATTCCATACACAGTGATAGCAGATTTGTTAAGCGTTCTCCCAGCAACCCTCCCCCTCCAAACATAAAAAAGGCTTGACTCTTTTGAATGGAAGGCAGTGGCAGGGAGTGGGAACACAATGGGGAAATCGCATTTTTACTATTACTCACGGGAACAATATGGGAGACAGAAAGGTAATGGGAAAAAATCGTTTTGCAGAGCACAATGGGAAAATTGTTTTTTAATTTCTTAGTACAGCTGCAATGGGTAAGAATAGAGAGGGATGGGAAATTCGTTTTTCTACACCTAAAAAGGACAGACAGAGCTTCGAAATATTAGTTAGCACACAATGGGAAAATCAGTTTTTGGGTTGGAATCACAGATGTAATGTGAGAAAGAAAATGCCAATGGAGAAATTCGTTTTTCAGAGCACAATGGGGGCAATTTCGTTTTGGCACCTTGCACATGCACTACTGGGCTTCCCACTTCTGATTTAACATGAAGGGGATCCTTGGGGAAATTCGTTTTTTTTTTTTACACCCTGCGCACACACGTGGAAGCAGGGTGGGGGGGTAATTTTTTTGACAAATCCCCCGTATTTCTAGAGTTTGTATCGTGGGAGGGATAGAAGGTGAGTATTATTAGATCGTAGGACTCTCCTGGCAGGTCAAGATGTAGTTATAGGCGCCCCTCTGCAAGAACGACATTCTCACTGTGCTCAGAGAGGCACAGCTCCACCTCACTGATGAGGCCCAACAAGGCTGAAACACGTGTCTGGGGTTGCTGTTGGTACTCTTGTTCAGAAGAGATTTGCCATAGCATTTCGGTGCTAGACCGCCCATGTGGGCGGGACAAAGACTGATATGCAAATGGATATTTCCCTTCTGTGAAAGGTACAGTGAGCTAAAGTGTGGCTGCGGACTCTCGAGTGGGCACCTTCCCAAAGAACAGGTCATTTAGCTGTGTTCGTTCTTGCAGAGGGGGACTATTTTTTCATTCTCCTGACAGGTGCCTTCAGGAGCCGAGCTGCTAGATATTTAGGCACAGATCCATTGAGGCCTTTGTGGGTTATGGTCAGTGATTTGTGGAGAATCCTGTTTTACTGGTAACCAGTGTCTGTCCCGTCTCGCTTCAGAGATGTGATGAAACTTGCCCAGCCCACGTATTGCCCAAACAGCTCTATTGTGAGAGATTTGTAATTTGTTATGGGTGGATTTGCCTTAATAGGGAGTTGAGATAGGTACACGAGGAAAGTAAATGTGCGTTGTGCTTGTCAAACGTGACCTGAGAATAAAAAAACACCCAAGGTTTCAACATGGGAGACTACTGGAATTGAACAGCCAGCAATACAGAAACAGTTGTATGAGGCGTCCAGCATCTTAAACCTTGGTACTGAGCCTAAAATCAACAGCTCAGTCTTATCATTATTAAGTGCCAGCTAGTTTGTTTTCATCCCGGAGTGGATTGAGGCAAAGATGTTGTTAACCACTAGGTATCCCTGGTGTAATCTCCTGAAAGCTCCATCAAGACCTTGGTGTCTTACACGTAGTTCGTACAGCGGACACCCATGTTGTACAATAGGTGTAAGAAAGGCCTAGTGTAAAGATTAAACAGGGTAGGGGAGAGACATGCTCCCTGTATGACACTGCAGGTCTGATGGACAGGAGATGCTTGAAAGCCTTCAACAGCAACCATGGTCACACAGGAGGCTAGAAAGGACTCCATGAAGGGGGCAGCTCTTTCTGAGAAATGGCTGAACTCAATCAATCTTTTGACAAGCAGGGAGTGGTCGATGAGATCAAACGTGGTGGACAGGTCAAGAAGCATTAGAAGTGTGACTCACCCGCCATCAGTTATACTCAATATGTTTGACTTTAGGTTGAGCAGTGCTGTTTCCATCTTGTGCCTGGCCCAGAAACCTGGATGATGGACACCCAGCAGATTGTGTGTTTCAAGGAATTCCTGTAGCTGCATATAGGCATTTTGTCCAGAATTAAGAAGGAAAGGGATATCGGTGATAGGCTTGTAATTACTATTAGCCGTAGGGTCAAGCTCAACCGTTTTTAAGAGAGGAGTAATCCAAGCATCCTTAAGTGCTTAAATGTGGCTGGGAAATGGGATTCTGAAAAAGGAAGCATACATTATCCTGTTAACCCATGTTATAAGGGGGGCAGACTCCCTGATGATGGCGGCAGGCCAGATGTCACCTAGGCATAAGGAGGGCTTCATACCAGCTAGAGTAGTCTGAACCTCACTCTCAGAGGCCCATGAGAAGGAAAACAATGGCTTCTGCGGTAGGGTGGGGTGGGTAGTTTGGCTAATGGTAGAGCATGAAGGCACTCTGGGATCAATTGACATGCTTTTATAGACTGCTGATGGCCTGAGACCTTATTTATCAGTTTGTCCTGGATCACTTGCCACCAGGAGTCACTTTTGGCAATTATAGTTCTCTTGTTTTTTCGTTCTAACTCCTGTAGGATAGAAAATAGCTCCCTTGATCCTAATGTGAACTGGAGCAAACTGGCTTGTATGCGCCGGTGCGGACCATACTGGACCTGGGGATATATACCCAGGAACTTCTGGGAAATGTAGTCCAATAGCATAAACACTCTCAAAAACAGATACTTTTTTTAGGAGTTACAGAGCAGTAAAAACGTCCCTTTAATCAGAGTAGCACTGTCAGTGCAGACACGGAACGTGCATGCACTCGTAATAGACAAATCTGGTAAGATCAGCGTTGCACAGCGTTATGTATCCCAATATCAGCACTGGCACAAACCCGCTTGTACATATCAGTACTGTTATTGGAATACCAATTATTTGGTTAACCATGCAATAAACACCTTATTACAACAATAATAATATGTTAAGTTATCATTTAACTTATTTCCAAAAAAGATGACAACAGCACACAGTCCTAGTTAATGATACAAAAAGTATAACATCTTCAATCTAACATATTTCAAAAAGAAGACAAGCGAACTCTGTCCTGGTTAATATACAAATGATAAAGTCTTCCATCAAATATACATCCTGCAATTTTCTGTGTTTTTTTAAAGGGGAAACAATCAGGGAGCTTTACTTATGTCCCAGCTGGTGAAATCTGGGCATTAGGCTGGGTCCCACAGGCCCTCCTGGCGATAGGAGTCGAGTGGAGGTGAGCTTCTTAGACAGAATAATTAAAAAAGTAGGTATGAAGTTAGAAACAACATTGTATAGAAAACCAACTGATCGCAACACTTTGGTGCACTATTCTAGTTTCCATCCGGAGAGCCTTCGGGACAATTTGCCCTATGGGCAATTTCTACGGATACGCCGTAATTGTAGCAACAATAAAGAGTTTATGAAACACTCCAAACAGCTACAAGAAAGACTGCTTGAGAGAGGCTATCGAGATGTCTCATAAAAAATAATCTCAAAAGGGCAAAAAACACCAGCCGAGATGTGTGCCTTACCCATCAGCCCAAGGTCAAAGAGGAGAGATTGGTCTGCGTTATGACCTACAATCCTGTGAGTAACGAGATCAAAAAGATAGTCAACCATAATTGGGACTTAGTGAAACAACATGGGACTCTATTCAAGAGACCCATGTTTGCGTTCAAAAGAAATCAAAACCTCGGCCAAAGGCTAGTGCATACATATGGTGAGCCAAAGAACACACAGACAATACTGAATCAATGGGGCTTGGCCCCTGTTACGGGTTATCAAAGATGCGGCGGATGTGTCGCATGCCCAATGGTGGAAACCAGAACAGAGTTTCAGTACAGACAAGTGAAATGGCAACTTAGAACACATACCAACTGCAAAACTAAGAACGTCATTTATATTATCAGATGTCCATGTGACCTACTATATGTAGGTAAGACAGTCAGGGAGGTGAGAGAACGGATTTCGGAACACAGGTCGTGTATACGGAACACGGTGGCAGAAAATCCCTTGTAGAACACTTCAATAAATATGGACATAAAGATACAGACCTGACCTGGTTTGTACTACAGGTATTAAAACCCTCCAATAGAGGTGGAGATATGGCCACTATATTACATCAAAAAGAACAACGCTGGATACACACTTTGGACACAGTAAAAAGAGGGTTGAATTTATCTGTGAAGTGGATCCACTTGATTTCCAATATGTGAAACACTCCAACAAAAAACTCTGTGTGAGATAAGCTCACAGTAGGTATATCTACTCTATACACCAAATATATAACCGATATGTGGACCAGTCATAACTTTTTCCTGATATAACAAGATCATAATATAGGAAGATATACACTGGAGCAATTGCCTATCTGGTTCAATACCATTATCTACATATGTTCCGTCCAACGAAGATTAGTGCCGGGAAAGGTGGTGACGAACACGTGACATTGTTGTCATTACATAAATGTCCCTCCCCACGCACAATATTGGTGTGTAGAGACCGAAAAGGGCATCCTTATAGGCATCATATCTCTAGTATTCAGAGATAGGCCCCCTTCTTTCTAAGATGCAATGTAGACAGGATTAAACTAGCACCAATTTCATCGATGGGTGCATTTTTTGATTGAGTACCCAATTTATGTGCTGCTATAATAAAGTGTTGCAAATCCTGCGAATCACTCCTCCCTTCTATGCAATAACATTAGAAGAGCATGTGGCTAACAAAATTATATGTAGAATGTTGAAATATTAGAGGTAGGCTCCTCTCAAAATTTATATTCACGTAATATGCTAACTTCTCCTGATCAAAGACTCTTAACCATTTGACCGACGGCCGTATGAATATGGCCGGAGCAACATAACAGAGGAAAAATATTCTTAAGATTTTGTTTTGGGATGTGCTGAAATCGAAAATACCACATCTTCCACCTCCTTTGCCCGCTGGACAGGAGGTGAGTCAGATGGTGCTCATTGTTTGAGAGCAGACCATCCATCATATTAATATGTCATTAAATAATCGAAATTGGGGATGATGGGGACACAAAATACTGATTTAGCCATTTATGTATTTTATTATTTATAGATGGTGTGGCTCATGCCAATATATGCACAAGAAAAATGGTTGTTTGTCCTGACGAAGGTTGCCATACATAGAGAGCACTATTGATGATGCTCGTGGAGAGCAACTGAACCACGTGTCGACGTGAAAATCTGTGGGAACTACACAACACAGACTTTCTGTTGCCCCAAATCAAAGGGGAGTTCTCTTTATTTTTTTTATTTTTTTTATTTAAAAATGTTTCAGTTTAAAATAAACTTTTCATTTTATCTTATCAAACTTCTTACATTTAAATTATACATTTCGATCAATTCACATTTTCAATTCTTTCCATAATCTTCTTCCAAAAATGAAAAATTATGTAGATCATTCGTTCTCTTTATGAATCACGAATGTCCAAAGATGCAATAGATTTACGACTGTTTACTTTTGTATAGACCATTTCTTTGAAAAAATTAGTGTGATAGTTTGTTGAAGACAGTGTGAATGTGAATGAGTGAAAATGAATGAGCCACAATATTTTATTGAAACCGTGTTTAATAATTATTTTAGACTTGTTTTTGAATAAAATAAAAATCTTGGAAACATAAACCAAGTTATAAAACCTTCTGTGTGTCCCACCATCCCTTTCTTTGTCTACTAGTCCACCCCCCTTGAGGTTTCTTGATTCAATGACCTGTAGGTTTAGGGACGTTAAACCAGGTACCCCTTTCTTTTTTGCCTCCTGGTGATAGGCCTTCTTTCTTTGCTCGTGGGCTCGGTTGCATGGGTCATCTGCTGGGCATCAATCTAGTATGCAGTTAAAAGTCTGTTTGCTCCTAAAACACAGAGAAAACCGGATGAGTTTCCGCATCCTATCATTTCCTAAATGCTTGCAAGTACTTCCTTTTATTTATCTATTCCTTTCATCTACTCCACATCTCCCATGCCTACTAGCCTCTCCATTTCCATTCCAGATATCATTCAATATGTTGGTGCTCTAATAATTTCTCTAGAGCATTAACTGTCCAATGTTTTCCTTCTTGACCACATGAGAGAGTGAGCGAGTGAGAGAGAGCGAGAGAGAGAGAGAGAGCGAGATAGAGAACGACAGAGAGAGAACGACAGAGAGAGAGAAAGCGCAACAAATGACAATAACATAGTCCTTTTCCACCCATTACCACTTCTGCTATTCTTCTCTTGGGCACATCCTTGAGTTGGATTAAACTGTCCTGTAGAAACCAATGGGGACAAAAAGTCTTAATAAAGTAATGGACAGAGCAGTACTCCCCTTTTGATGTGCCTTGGCCTTGCTGCTGAGTTATTCATTCATGTGATGAGTTGGCAAATTCTGGAATCTGGGCCAATGTGATGATGATTTCCTACTTGCAATGTCCAAGATGCTTTCCTGTTTCCATTAACGCTCAACTTGTCTTTGGGATTGCTGTGTGTGGGTAGGCCTGTGTGAGTTGTCTCTTTCTTGGCATTCTTCCCCTTGTCCATCTTCCTTGTGCTGTAGTGTTCCTGCAAACCCTTGCTGCTACCTCCCTAACCTTTCTTGATGCTGAGATAAGCGCAGGTGACGGGTGAGCAAGGGTGATATATGTGTACCCAAGTTTGCCTAGCATCTCTTGCACATGCATTTCTGCTTCCTTTCAATATAAGGTTACACATCTCATATGAACATTACATTTCAAATCATAAAAAACATTTCATGCATCTCATATAAACATTACACTTAAAATCATAAAGAACATTTCATGCATCTCATACAAACATTACACTTCAAATCATAAAGAACATTTCATGCATCTCATATAAACATTACACTTCAAATCATAAAGAACATTTCATGCATCTCATATAAACATTACACTTCAAATCATAAAGAACATTTCATGCATCTCATACAAACATTAGATTTCAAATCATAGAAAGCATTATCCCCTTATACACATTTACTGATTTGTGTACACCTAATAAGAAGGACACTTTTCTTCTTGTTGCGGGTCACCTTTCAAGTGCCATTCTTCATCTGTGCCCCTTGTCCTGTACAAAAAGATGCTTTCCACTGAAAATCTTTCCACATCTCCCTCACCTTCTACCTGTTACTTACCCGTGCCTCCTTCTCCTCCCCTAGAAATCAATATGGGACCTCACACATTCCTTTCACCTCCCCCAGTACTTACCTGCCATCTGTATCCACTTACTTTTCCCTTTCACACGTACCTACGTCAAGCGTTACTCCTTCTCTTTACATTGCTACTTTGCCCAATGCTGCTGTACAAAATAATGTCATCCTTGAAACATTCAAAATTCCATAAATAATATACAAAATGTGCTACTTTCCTTAATACACTGATTTATTACTGGCTGGGCATTTCGTTTATTGCACATTGTGCTTCTTTCTGTAGCCACTCCTTCCTGGCCTTTATCTTGTCCAGTTAAACACCTTATTTATTTTACTTGATCCGTTATTATGCCCTTGTTGCGATAATATTGTCTGATATAGTTGTCCCCTTTCCCTCTCAGCCAAAAAGAAAACTTGACATGAAAAAAAAACATGAAACACCACTCTGGTCCCTTTTAACAGTGCACTATGCCTCCAAACTGGTTCACTTTAATGTTTAACTATCATGTCTGCTGCCAGCTAGCAGCATAATTCATTTTAATGTCAAATCCTCAACTTCTCTGGTTTTGTTTTTACTCAACATGCGAAACTACATGAACACCCATTTCCCTGATATAAACACGCCACAGCTATATAATGGGTCCTCCTGCCCCTTCATTGAGAGCTGTCTCTCTTCTCCACTTCACCCCTTCATCCTTATCTCGTGTGAGTGAAGTCACTCTGCCACCCCCTCACCATCTCACCTCTTAAGCTTGCTTGTTCATTTCTCCCTCTCTATGGGTGCCCTTCCTTTGAAAAGGACTGCTGGTAGTATTGTGCCACTGTGCCCTTTAGTTCTGCCAATCATATTTGCTGTACGACTGCTTCATGTGGAATCAGTTCCCATTGTAATGGAATGCTCTTGTGTCTAAAAATGCTAACATCAAAGATGTAAATAAAAATGACCATGCTTCCCTAAAATGGGCCACCCTCAACGTGACCCCGCCCCCCTGTTCTATGTGTTTGTATCTGCATTGCCTTGGTGCCTGCAGTGGCCGTATTCGTCTGCAATGTGTGTTAAATATGCAGCGCATTTGCCGGACACTGTGATTTGGGCCTACTGTTCATGTGGTTATGTACTGTACTGTGAAGGGTGTGTGTCCCCTCCCAGGTCTTGCCAATTTCTCCCTCTCCTTTGTGTTTTCTTTTCCTTCTTGCATGCTGGGAAAATGTATCATAATCTTCCTCCCACATTTTGCTCCTGTGCGCAGCTAAATATATGTCATTTTTACACCTGTGACTTCCTAATTCCCATAATTAAGCCTTTCTGTGCCATCGATGCCCCATCTTGCCCCTTGAAAATTCCTGTCTCACTGCGGGTGTGCGTGTGTGGAAACCTTCCTTTGCCAGCACAGGGCTGCGAAATGCATTTGAAACTTCCAGTGTTATACCCCCCCATAAATCACAAAGCATTACTCCCTTTAACTCTGTGTGCCTTATATACCTTGAAGTATTCCACTTGTTGCTAATTAAAAGCGCTTGCAAGAAATTAATAATATTTGCACAAAATAGCCCCCTACTGTGTTTCTAGAATGCTTCAAAGACCTCTGGCACAGTGTCAACTTTACTGCTCTGGGAACCCGAATAAATTGTATAACCAAATAAGGTCTCGGTACCCATACACACATATTTATACAGTCCCCAAAACACGCTCTCTCTTCACTTCCCCTCCCTCATTCAAGCCCTCAATGTTAAATGCTGTATAATAAAAATATTCACTCTGCTTTCTCCTGAGAAAGCATTCCCATTGTCAAAACTATATTCTTACCTATATATCTTGTAAAGGTTTTGATAAAAATGACCAGCCCAATAAGCTATTACTCTAGGATAGCATTAAAATGCTGTTGGAGCAATTAAAGGCCTTCATTAATGGTCATATTTTCCATAACATGTCCTGATACTTGTTCCACTGCCATTGCCAACCCACACCTTCTTTTACTCCTCCTATTTAAGAGAAAATGTTGCTTCATCATAATATAAATGAAATGTTATGCATTGCCTCCCCACACCATACGCTGCTCCCATGCCTACATGGCCTTATATGTATATGTCATTTATGAAGCCCCCCATTCTCCTATGCAGTCCTACATGTAGGCAAAAGTGCCGCAAAAAGTAAATGTTGAAACTTGCAAAACAAAACTGATGGCTTGCCAATACCGTTTGCAGGGTAGGGCTTCACAAATTCAGAAACGGTTGCACTAATACATTGCTCAATCTTGTATGCTAAGCACCTCTAATCACAATCACTAAAAGGAAAATATATATTTTTGCCTTATTTAACTCACTCCACAGCCCACTTCTCTTCTGCTCTCCCAAACACATCACCTAAGCCCCCACACTATATCCAAGTAATCCAAAAACCCCACCTTTTACCAAAGCTTCCCCTCTCTGCACCTCTCTGTCATTTCCCTACTTACCTCCCAATCCCTGCAAGCAAACAGTGTCTCTGTTACTTTGCACTTTCAAGGCCTAAATTCAATGCACTTTTTCCCCAATGCACAAAGTCACTTTGCCCTTTTTAGTCATGTAACGGAAATTAACATTTACAATTGCTACGTGTGTTACCTCTTGCCATCTCTTGTCAGTCTTAAAAAAACATTGATTCTTTGGATGCTTGTGCTTGCTCCCTGTATCACACTTCAATTGCCTACCACGATGCTTAATACAATTTCCTTGCTTTCTTTTATTTCATTTTGTCCAAGATATAGATTAAAACAAAACTCTGCTGAATGCCCCATCGCCTTCCCTGCTAACTAAAGCAAGCTTCGCCTACTTTGTTTTCTCCCCCTCCCTTCCCCGCTGGTCACTTGCCAAAGTCTGTTTGGCAGAAGTATAATCTTCCAAACTCTTAAAAAAGAAACTATCCTATGTAGGAGTTTTCCATCTTTCAGCAGAAAACTTACAGCTGAGCCGTCTGCTTAAACATAGGAAAGAACATATTGAGCCTGCCACGGCAAAAGAGAGAACATGGAAAAGAGAGAAAAAAAATCCCACGCACACAGTTACAATATTTCTGAACACATAAATAACACACACAATTGTATGCATTCCTCCCCCACACACTAACTCTACTCACACACGACAAATACAATAAACATACAATTATCATACACCACTTGTTGAACTGCCCTCAAAACGCGCACCCCAAATACCACTTTCAGTTTAACCTCCACACTAGGCGAGTCCATAATTCTTTCGCATGCTTCTCTAATTCATCGAAATAATGTCACGTTTTTTGAAGCTTGAAAACCTTAATGTGTTGTCCACCAAATCCATGCTCCACTATGGATCACGATGCATTTGTCACTTAGCATAGATGTTAACCCACTTCTCTCAGAATAAGAACAGCCCTCCTAGGTCGTCACTGCCCTTTTTGTGTTCTCTGCCCCTAAGGGCAATACACAATTCTGTCATGTGCTCCTCAAGCCAATTCAAGCACCACTTCACTGAGCTAGAATATGCCAACTTCTAAGCGCTTTAAGTCCTATTCAATAACCTCATTTGTGATGTCACAAACCTACAGCAAGGCAAAAAAAATATAGTGAACCCCTTCACTACGAGTCCACTTAAACACTTCCCTAACACACTTACAACATTAACAATACATAAAGAACAATCTGTGGCCACCTTCCTGTCTACCAAACAGGGAACTCCAATAATTCTCCAATAATACTTGTGGTCGTCTTTTACCTACTGCATCATCCGTAGAGATCTACTTCCATGAGGAAAAAAACAAGTAACTCACCTTCCATGATACGAGATAGCTATTTCTGCCAACCCTACTCAAAGGTAGCCCTCATCCATGAAGCAAGCTAAAACGAGTATCTCACAGGAAATCCAATATTTACATACCTTTTGTCATCTGTACTCTTAAGTCAATTGTCTAAGTTCACTGCCCAAACTTATCACCTAAGACCAAATGTTCCCTAACCAAAACAAAAATCTAACAACATTCCATATGAAACCAAAACCTTAACACAAACATCAAGCGGACCCTTTCTATACTCTCCCATGTTTGCCATATAGCTTACTGATTCTCCATAATCTGCTGACAAAACAACTGAAAAAAACATAGCAGTCCCCAAAGCCCCCCGCGCCTGTATTTGTCAGATTCCTGGACTCATACTTACACCAGCTCTGCAAGTCTGCTGCAGCTTTCGGACTTGCTGTTACTGCCCCAACCTGCCACCCCCACCTTCTGATCTCCGGAGCAGACATGAATGCAGGGGAAAGATGGCATTTGTCACTGACGGCACAAGCAGTCATCTCTCTGCTACCACTTGAAGAGTAATTAAACAACCAGAGTTTGACTCGAGGGAAATCTCCTCATGCCCAAATAACAGAGGAGTCCAGAAATGTGACAAATTGCTGCTTTATTAATCCAAGCAGGGATACGCACAATGATGCTACAGCTCCAAATGCACTCTAAGCTCATTACAGGCGGGCAGTGAGGTTTTAAACAGCCCTGATATCACAACCAAAAGTTACATTCCTGGACTCTAAGCAACATTTGGATTGGGTGAACAGTGTAGGCATAATTATAGTATAAAGGGGATAAATAACCTGATTGGTCTGGCCAGATCTGGTGGCTCCGCCTGACACCACACCAAGGAGGTCACTGCCAGTTTAGGAAATTTACCAGCATGTGAGAAAAGAATGATGTGTGAGGAAGGTGCACTCCGAGTCTCCCGCTAATTTTGTCACTTCCAACTTCTCAATCCCGGAGAAAGGGCATTTTTCTGCATCTTCTGTCTTCAGTTTGATGGGAACAACATTATCCGTCTGCCTCAGATGAATGGGCCGGCTTCCCCAGCTCCAGGCCACGTGTTCAAGGACCGTAAAAGTGATTTATCTGCCTCCATTTCTGAGGGATTTCGGTCTTCTGTCCTTGTAGGTGCTATATGTTTTCTGCTGCCTCAAACTCTCTCCTAGGGTCCTTGGCAGGGCTGGACATGCTGCCAGATCTTTTCGCATTTCTCAGGAAATGTAGTGTATCAGGCATCAGCCCTGTGTTGTAAGCCTCCCCAAATTATTTCAATGCAGCTGTGGCTTCCATTTTGCTTTCATGGTTGTTCATGGTAATTGCTTTTTCTGTGTCAGCAAGCAGTTCATGTGTGTTGTTTTGCACCTGGCTAATGTCTCTTTGGGTGGGTTCAGCAATGTTGCCTCTTCATGATTACTTTGGTGATGTCATCCGGTTATGGTGTGTGGGGCTGTTTCAGTGGGTGGCATCCATCATCTTAGGGGTATGTTGCGGGGGTTTGAGACCCCCCTCAACATTTCAATCAGGTTGAGGGCTGTCAATCTAGATGGGCATGTCACGGAGTTAAAGTCTTTTTTGCACATGGTTCAGAAACAGCACCCAAACGGCCATGAACGTTCGGAGAGAGTTCCTCATATTAGCGGTAAACTTTTCCATAGCAAGAATGTGCCATACTTTGTCAAGCCATACATTTATAGAGTGTGATTCCGTCCTCCTCCAGAGATGAAGAATGGATAGTTTGGCCGCAAGTAGTAAGTGCGCCATCAACGTGAGCTCAGTTGTCACGCACAACTGTTTTACAGGGCCATAGAGGCCCAGGATACAAAGCAGGGGATCCCCTGGAATCTCTACCCCAATTATTTCCTTCAGTTTGGACCTGACCTCCAGCCGTACCGTCTATCCCACATCCCCTACAGCATATCTCTGAGGATTCTTGTGATGCAGGCAAAAAGGAGTTCTATACCATCTCATTGGTATTTTGGCCTGCGTTTCCACCGGATGCAGACACAGTGCAGTGAAGGCCCCTCCATGTATCTTAGCCCAGACCTCAGAGGGTGTTGCTCCTCCCAGTTCTCTCTCCCAGCCAGCACAGTATGAACTCTGATCAGGGACTGAGAATGAGTTACTGGCTCTATAGAACCTGGATATCGGCCCTTTTGCATCTGCCGGTTCTTGGAAGACCAACTACAAGGGTCTAAGCTTCCTAATTGACAGCCCTGAAATTGGGTGAAGCGCCCAATGCCTAGCCTGCAGATACCAAAAGTAATCATCCTCTGTGAGCCCCATCACAGTTTTACACTCCTCGAATTATCTAAGTTTCCCCTTCGTAAAGAGGTCTCCCACCTTGCAAAATCCTTTGTCCAGCCATTGTGTGAAACCCTTATCTAGTTTAACAAGGGAGAAATCATCATTATGGATTAACAGGGTGAAGGGAAGGAGCCCGTCCCAGCCAACATACTCAGATTATCCCAAACCTCGAGAGAGGCCTGAGTGATGGGGTTAATGTAGAGTCCCTGTGCCATCCCCCGCCTTGACAGCTATGGTTGGGTCTACAAGTGGCGTCCCGCCACCACCTCTCCATAGATTCCCAAACCTGTCCAGAGTCCCTCTGTACCCAGTCAAATAGTGGCCTGACCTGCGCCGCCTTATAGTAGTTGAAAGCTGTGGGAAAAGATACGCCTCCCAGGCATTTTGAGGTATATAAAGTGTGCTTATTGACTCTGGGGTGCCCCCGTCTACAAGACTTGCAGCAGCAGAGCATCCCAGTTACCCTAGGTGTGTCTAGAGTCGGGAACAGGGACTGATTGGAAAACATAAAAATCTTGAGAGAACATTCATTTTGATAATAGTCATTTTACCGAACCATGATAGGTGTAGGGAGTGCCAGCGATCCACCTCCTTTTTAACAGTGTTCACAAGGTCGGGGTAATTAAGTCGATATGAGTGGGCCAGATTCCCGGGTATATTGATCCCCAGGTATCTCCACGTTCGACTATCCCAGGTGTATGGGAAATTTGGTTTCAGCTTAGCCTTCATGTGGGGAGATGTTGAGCCCTATTATCACTGACTTAGAGCTGTTTATTTTGAACCACGATATGAGGCCATACAGGTGGAGTTCATTCTCAACATGAGTCAGGGAGCGGAGAGGGTAAGTGAGAGACAGGATGACATTGTCCGCAAACAAATTGATCTTATGCTGGGACCCCCCATATTTTATACCTGCAATTTGTGTGTTGGTCCTTATGCGTGCTGGTAGAGGCTCTATAACCATTGCAAAAAGAAGAGGTGAAAGGGGGGCATCCTTGCTTCTTCCTCCTACCCAGGAAAATCATAGGGGTAAGAGACCCATCAACCAGCAGGTACGCCATTGGGTCAACATAGTTGGATAGGATCATGTGGCACATTTTTGGGCCTATATTAAATTTCTCAAGGACCTCCATCAGGAATCCCCACTCCACCCTGTCAAAGGCTTTTTTGGCATTGAGTGCCAGCTGGAGTGAGTGTGTCTGATTTCTGCTTGATTTATCTACTAGATAGAGAACTCTTCTGATGATATCTGTTGTGCTTCTTCCCCAAATAAATCCCGACTGGTCCAGGTGTATGATAGAGGGCATTAATGTCCCCAGCCGACCCGTAAGTATTTTCGTAAATATTTCGGAGTCTAGATTTAAAAGAGCTATTGGCATGTAGGAAGAGCATAGTTTGGGGTCTTTCCGTGATTTGGGTATAAGTACCACCTGGGCTTCCTTCATGGAATCCGGAAGGACTCCCCCCTCCCATATATCATTAAAAACATCTAGCAATGGCTTAGCCAGCAGCCGGGCTAGTGCTTTGTAAAATTGGGTGGTGAACCTGTCTGACCAGGGGCCTTATTTAACTCCAGAGATCGGATAGACTGAAGTACCTCTAGTGCATCTATCGGTGCATCAAAGATATCTCTGTCCAATTGAGAGATTTTCTGCAGCTCTACTCCATTCAAGTATGATATTTGATCCTGAAAATTGGTCTGGCTGGAGGAGTACAGTGCGCTATAGAATTCATGGAACAGGTCCCCTTTCTTCCCTTCCTCACCCCACTCCTTCCTATGGGGATCAGTCAGAGTTGGCATAAATGATCGATTAGTCTGCTTCCTTATCAGTTGAGCCAGCGGTCCTCCTGGAACATTGCCCTGCTCAAAGTAACGATGCTGTAACCCGTGAACACTCGACACTCTGCGTCCTAAAAAGTCTAAGTTGTCTCTTTGCTGTAGCCATCGCTCTAAAGGTCCTTCTAGTTGGGGTTTCACTGTACCTCTTTTCTGCCTCCCTCACCTCTTGTAGAAGTTACTGCTCCTCCTACCTCCTTAACCGCTTCATTGCTGTAACATTGGAGATAATGTTACCCCTTGTCACAGCCTTAAGACCACCCCAGTGGTTCCGTCATAACGTGTCAGCAGGGGCATTGGTTTTTAAAATAGTCTCTAATCGCCTCCTTCAACTCTTGCAGGCATACTGGGTCCCCCAAAAAACCTGGGGGCATCCCCCACTAGTGTTCCAGGTGATGTCCTGCCCAGTTACTGAGTGCCACCGTCACTGTGCTATTATCCACCAGAATCAATGGTTCTATCTCAGTAGACAGAACCAGTTTGCCCAGGTCCGTTGTCAGGAATGTGTGGTCTATTTTTGAGGCTACCATACGGACATGGTAGGTGTACGTGTATATGACCTATCTGTGGGGTGCCTAGTGTGCCATATGCCCACCAGAATAAGCTCCTGCATCTGGTATCTTAGGCTGTGCGAGGCTGCTCCTGCTGTGGCATAGGTCGTTTGTGTTGACCTATCGTACCCCCCTAACCCACATGACCATATTCATGTCGCCCAGAATCAGAAGTGCTCCTTGACCATGTTCCCAGCTGTATCTAATATCTGCAGCATAAACGATTCTTGGGAGGCGGTCGGAGCATAAAATGCAAGGATAGTTACCAGTTTACCGAGTAGGGTTGTAACCACCATAACGGACCTCCCATCAGCTACCTTCTTAGTTGTCACATGCTCAGATCTCTATGTATCAAGACACCACTGCAGCCCTCTTGCTATCACCTGACGCATAGAACTGGTGCAGGTAAAGCTTGTTTCGGGTCCTAAATTGGTCTTTAGTCAACAGATGCATCTCCTGGAGAGTAACCAGATGTGCCAGAAGACGCTGAAGTTCTCTAAACAGCTGTATGTGCTTGTATGTGGTGTTAAGGCCCGAAGTATTCAGTGTACAGATATTAAGTACCATGTTATGGCATTGGGTTTCCGGTTTCCCAAAAACACATGCCCTCCCCTGTGTATGAAGCGCACAGTACGTCCCCTCCCTACCTGCCTGCTCTTAGTCATCACTATATTAGCGCTCCTCCCATATTTCTTATCAAACAGATACCCGACGGCCTCCTCGTAGTGTCCCCCAACATTTCCCCAAAAAGCTTTCACTTGGCCTAATGCTTGCAGTGGAAGATATGCCCCCAATTCCAGTCCAACGGCCTACTGAGAATAAACAGAACAACACCATAACTAGTGGCCCTGGTAGCATAATGCAGTAAAAAGAAACCCTGCCATCAGCTATGCCTCTCTAAAAGTTAGCCCCTGACGTGGCAGATGGGCCGGGACTGTGCCCCCGCCCTGCCCATGCAGCATCTTACAGAGTAGTAGCAGCAAGGAGATCAGTGTCACTGGTCGGCCCTCTTCTTTCCTTGCTGGATTGTGTTCCAGGCCCTCGGATTGGGACCATTCACCCTCAGAGGCACGATTCCACTCCGTTCGGGTTTCGGAATCTGAAAGTTCAATACTTTCACTCTTTCTTCAGCTGAGAAGATTGTGTGTACCTTGCCCACTAATTTGAATTGCAAGGCAAAGGGGTAGGTCCACTTGTACCTCACTTCCTGGCATCTGAGCTCATCTGTAATCCATTTCATCCTACTTCTCTTTAGGAGTGTATTCTGGGACACATCCTGGAAGACCTGAACCAACGAGTCCTGGAAATTGGATCCTGTTGCCTTTTCTCGCTTCCCCCAAAATTGCTTCATTCATTGATCCTGTAGTCGTGGAATTTTACACCTATGTCCCTGAGGGGAGGACTGGTGAGTCGCTCTTTGGGATAATCCTGTGGGCTCTGTCAATCTTGATTGTGGGCTGGGTACTGTAAGGAACTCATGGTGGCAAAAGTAGAGACAGACACAAGTGATCACACAGTTCATGGGTGTTTATTAAACTGTAAATGCAGGGTGGAAAAACGCCTAACCTCATCCTAAATTTAAGATGGGAGCAAGCTTCGACCATCAAATGAAAAATAAGGCAGTCCTTGTGGCGTTGTGTCAAAATAAAAGGGCCTATACTAAGAAAAACATATAGCCAATTCCTTACAACTAATTACACATAGAGTGTGGGATAAGGGTTCAATAAAGAAAGAAGTGTTCACCAATAATAAGTCAGGATGTGATTGCAAGGAGTCTCGCCTCTGATTGTCGATTTCCCTCTGTCAGGTTCACTCTCGCCAACTTTTACACAAACAGTTCACTATGGAACTTTAGACTTCACCCCATCTCGTTAGCATCCCTCTGTCGGGTTCACCATGCGGGATTGATTTCCCATTCTTTCACAGTAATCTGTCGGTCAAAGACTTTCGACGGTACAGAGGATTTTACAAGACCCTTGTATAAGCACTTTGACCTCTCTTCGCCTCTTTCCTAGGCCTTCTGGTTACGGGAGTCTTTTATCATCAGGTAATCGCCCACAGTTTCCGGCGTGAGCACCCATGTGGTGCCGGATGCCTCTGTTGTGGGTTTTCCCCCTCTTTCTCAAGAGTTCCTTTAAGCCTTTCAAAGTTCAGATTTAGCTGCATGCTAATTTTCGTTCAACACAGTTCTGTTTCTTATTGTCTCTCCCCTCAACTCACGGGCTGTGATGAACTGCTGCGCTTTTTTTTCTCCTTCAAATCAAGGTTAGTACCACAGAGACCAGCGTCTCTCCCTGGCTTGGTTATCAGCAGAGGAGGGTCTTGTGTACCATAGACATCTGTTGCAATACAGGCTGGCTATTGTTCTCAGTCTTAGGTTTCCATCTGCAGAGGTTTCACAGGCCTTGGTCGGAAAGGCAAGGTCCCTTCTCTCCATGTCACCCCCTCTGTATGCGCCGTCTTTCGCCTCCTTTTAAACTGCCGTGCTGAGTTAGCTGTCACTTTGTGCGGTTTGCCTTGCTCATCCTGTGCTCCAATACTCCACCTTTTATCCTTGCCTGATCCTTTTATTGGGACATGTCAGGTAAACGGCTCTGGTGTTAGTCCGTTGTCTTTCGTGTTGTGCGAAAGTGTTCGTGTTGGACAAGGGGGGTGAGGCATTGTTTTGTAATATCATACGTGGTAGGATGGAGAAAAAGTGTTGAAAGAAGGGGTGTACCGCGTCCCTCGCACTCCTCAAGGACCCCCATCAAGGTGATCCTCCCTCAGTGGTCCACCCCAAGAACTGGATCCAATAGCAATGACCGTGTCCTCACCACCTGATTGACAGATCCCGGGGACTAGCTAGGGAGACACCTTCAGGTTTCTAACAGTACCTTACGCTACGACTTGCTGGAAAAGTCACCTGATGCAGCCTTCGATGTCTTCTCCTTCAGCCCCCTCCTTAAGGAACTTAAACGTCTTGCTTTATTATCCAGATCATCGCACTTGGCTCACAGCATCTCGGTATCTTCTTTCAGGACAGCCCTAGCTACCTGCACCTCGCTTAACTTAGCTGCCATGCCAGCCACCAACCGTTCATTGTGGTGAACTCTGTCACCAAGCACACCAATTTTTCTTTTCGGAGCCCCCGGGCAGAGTCAGCCAATTCTTTGCAGAGGTACGCTATTTCAGAATGCAGGCACTTCTTGATGTCATTCTTCAAAATGTCCAAAGATTGAGTCAGAAAGTCTGGCATGAGCAGCGGGGTGTCAGGCACTGGCTGGGCTGCCCTATTCGTGTCACACTCCATGGCATCCCTCTGCAGCAGTCTCTTTATCGGTTGCACCATATATGCTTATATGTCTGGATTTTTGCTTTTCATGCCTGTTTTGGGCATTCCACTTGCGCCCCCGGGTGGCCGTAGGGGTGCTCCCCGCTGCAGATCTTGCATTGTGCTCTTGGGTTTCTCAAGTCACAGATACTGGTTGGCCAGTTACCTTATTAGCAGCCGGTATCAGTGTGCAATCCGTGTCGCACAGCCCCATTTTTCAGGGTTCTCCCCCCAATCAATGCTCAGCTGATGGACCACAAACCGTCACTCTGGCCTTTCTGCTTCTCCTGCCCCTTTCCAGGATAGCACCTCCAGGGGCAACTCCACGTGAAGGACTGATCAGCATGGCTAATAGAGTCCCCCCAGTCTCCCTGATCGCAAAGAACATTAGCAGAATCCCTCATGGTACCAGGGTGTACACGGCCACCAGGCCCCCTTAATGGTGCTCGAAGTGGCACGGCCAGCGTCTCCTGCCTCCACTGAAGGACCTTGGTCTCAACTTGATGCGCAGTAGTCCCCTCCGGATCAGTAGATGGCCTTGCCTGCCTTCAGACCAAGTTCATAAAACAGTGAGCCTGCATCATGCATGTGTGAAATCCTCGGGAGACCGCTGCGAGTCGTTTTTTGTCAACAGCAGTGCTTGAATTAACATTGCAGCAATAACAGGGCACATGGACTTTATTTTTCCAGTGGAAGCATCATGGGGCCTTTGCTCCTTGCCCTGTCTGCACTGGTCACATGGGTGTAGCGTGCATTGGGGGCCCAGGTGAAAACTCAGGAGAAGGGCACCTTGCACACCCCTGCAGCACGCCTGAACTCCGAGGGGGGTAGCAGGGTTCTCCCCACCGCCTGGCCGCATTTGGGGTTTTCTCTCTGCTATGGGAGTGCAAGGCTGCCGGCAGAGTTGGTCCTGCCTGGTAGCAGGAGCACAGCCACCGGATGTGATGCTGCTCATTGTACGGCTCGTGTTTAGTGTCTTCAGGGCACCTGCGGTGAGGCGCCGCCTTCACCAGCACTCTCAAACTGGTTGCCCATGTCCCACCTTAGTCTGGTCACCAAGCTGTTACCCAGCTGCTTGGCTTAACATGGTGGCCGCCATCTTTCACATAAAGGCCGGCTCCGGTGGACTGCTCCATATTGCACCTCCCTGAATTAATTCCACGTTGGACAGGGGTCACTCAGTCTAAGCAAATTCTCCCCCAGTGCAGCAGGGTTGTCGGGTCCTCCATTCAACTAGATCAACACCACCAGAAGCATGTTACGGGCCGGTGGACGGAGAGGGTTGAAGGCGCAGGTCTCACCTCTCCACCATCTTGGCCATGCCATCAATTTTCTGTGTTTGTGTCATAAAGCTTCCAATCGAATGTATGTTTTAATATTCATTTTCTTTTGGGATTGAATTCTTATTATTCTTGCCCTCTCTCCTTGCCCGTGAGTTAGGGTTCTCTTCTTGCCTTCTCTCCTTGCCCACACATGTTTCACACTACACGGATTATAGCATCTCAGCAGCATGTGCTTCTTCAGGGGCTACAAGAAAAATTACCCACATTTATGAAACTAGACATGGCATTGCCTGATACCCAAATATCATAGCAAAAATTATTTGCTCGGTACTTCATAAATCATTTATTACATTGGTCAGCTTTACAATGCTTACTTGATGCCGTTTTAAAATGCAAAAAAACTCTAAAACAGAGATATAATGTAGTGAATATTTTTTGCAGGCTATAAATGAATTCATGACACTAAGATTGCTTTTTAAAAAAAGACTTCATAATTATTTGCAGCACGTAACTTTATGTAGTAAGGAACAAATAACTTTTTCTAAGATATTGCGTCTGAGGCAATGCAATGTCTAGATTTTTTTTAATGCTCCTTGGTTCAGCATGCAAAGGATGGAACACTCTCTGCCACAAACATGGGGCAGGTGACCTGGCGATACTGCACCATAATCTCACAAGGAACACAGAATGCTAGCACTATTTCTCGATCATCATCCTTATCCTCAAACAGGTCAGCGGCAGTCACTTCTTTCAATGGTTGAGTTGGTTCTATGCACAGTACTGTGCGCCACTGCACTCCATCTGTACCTGTCCCAATTAGGACAACTCTTTTCTCTGACACCACCACTCCCTCTATGTCCAAAGTAAGGATTGTACCTGCCACATGTTCTTGAGACAAGGCAGGCCTGAATATAAAACCGGATTGTATACACCAGCACCTTTTCCTACCTGGGTAATTGCATTCAACAATACTGTAACTCCATAGACAAATAAATCAGGGTGTATTGGGATCCCTCGGGCAGCCATGTCACTTCCTAAAACGTGGATGACCACCATTGCCCTTATGTGGCACATCCCTGGGGTTGAGCACACCACCCCCCTTTCAGTAAATGAGATTGTCATGCTCAGCTGGCTGAGCATGTCTCATCCTAGCAGTTTGACTGGGGACGTTCTCGGGTACAATAGTGCCAGCACCACCTTTCTTCCCACCTAGTGGCCAATTCTTCTGTGAACAGAACTGATTTCACTGCCCTGGAGAAACCATGCGTGTCCATAATCTCACCTGACAACGGAAAAAATGTCCTTCACTGGTGCATGATTTAGTGGCACCTGTGTCTGCCATGAAAATGAAAGGTTTATCGCCTATCTCTATACCCACCAGGGGTTCCTCTTCTGGGTTGGCAGTGACTGACAGCACTGGGCACGCTAAGGCTCTCTGTAGGTTGTCCAAATCTGGATATGTGATGGTGCCGGGTGACACAAAAGGGTTTCCTCCCATCACATTGGCCCCTTGGTAATGCATGACAGTTCTATTTGGGAGTTCATTACTCTTTAGTATCTGAGGCGCTTGGGGCAGGGAATGAGGTGCTGGGTACTGCACCGTACTGTTGGGGTCCTGTGCCTGTAGCCTTGGACATTTTGGAGGTGGTGGGGCTGGGGCAGGCTGTGAACCATATGGGGCTACGGTAGGTGTGGAGCACACAGCTATGGGTATTGTGCTGGCATTCCTGGGGCGTATTGAGGCATCTTGTTATAGGCAGCTCTTGGCGTACTCCTACATTCTTGTGACAAATGTCCCATCCTTCCACAAGTCCAACACAAGCACGTGCCTCCTCCCCTGGGCCCCATCTCTCCAAATCCCTCTCTTCCCCCTTGCGACCCTCCAAAGCCCCCTCTCCTTTGTGGATACCCTCCTTGGGGCCACCCCTGATACTGTGGCTCAAACCCACTGTTCCATTCGTATCCTCCTGTTCATGAGGATGCTGCTCTCACATCTGCCTGACCTGCCCTGTGCTCTCTCTGTGCATCTTGTAAAGCCGATACCACCGCCCCTTCTGCTGATATCTTCGCTAACTTCTTCTGTACCAGTTCCGTTTCCTCTGTTTGCACTCACTGGACCGTTTCCGCCTCCTTTTCTCTCAGCTGTTTACAATGGTATATAATTATGGACTGTATCTCCGCCCACCCCTTTGTTTCTATCCCCACTATATTGTTGAGCACCTTTTGTACCTTCTTGGGAAGTACCTTTTTAACCACAAAATAAAGGAAAGGGATCAACCTGTCCCATGATTTGCCTGTTTCCACCCCCCACAACTCCTGTGTCTACAAAATGTACTGGGGGGGGATCTTCATCTTTAATCATGCATTGCATGATAGACTGGAGATCTTGGGTATCAGGGTAGGCATGGCGTAGGGCTCCACACACTTGCGCCCTGATGTCATTGAAATGGGCCCCACCATGGATGTCATCCCCTAACCACACTCCAGGGTACCCTGCCTTAACCCATATATCATCAGTCTGATCTCCCAATATTGTCACAGATAACCTTTTCACATCACCCACAGCCAATGTGATACTAACGGTCTGTTTCTCAAATGCATAGATCAATTTCCCTGGCTCTGCAGTGAGGGACAATAATGCCTTAATTACATTATTCTTGTTCGTGTGAAGCCACCGGACATACTGAAAACTATGTGGTCCTTATCACCTTCTTCTTTTCCATAACCTTAACCTTTGCCACTGCTATACGCCCATACCTGTTTCTCAACCTGGGCCCCCATAAACGTTCCACTTGTGGTGTAATCACAGGTGGGATTTCTCCTTCCCCCACCTCATCCATCGTGCCCCACTCCTCCTCTCCTGGGTCCCCTCCCATCTCATCCTCTGACCATACTGTACCGTAGACCAAACTTCCTGTTCGCTGTCTTCCTCCTCCCCTGTAATCCTTTTCTATTTGCACATCCTTAATTGCAGTACTGTCAACCCGGAACAAAATGTCCCCTGCTCTCCACTCGACTAGTCCACCTGGTGCCTTTTCTCCCTCCCTACTGTCCATTCTCAATGCACCAACTCTTCCTGTGCCTTTTTCAATGCTTCCTCTAGTTCTATCTGAGGTTTCTTATCTTGGACCCCCCTGCTCATGTCCTCACATGGGTGCCGATGCCGTAGGGTTTGGGATATTCTGGTACTGGACTTGTGATGATGTTGGAGGTGGTCCTGTTGTGGGTAAAGGCACATACACTGGGTTTGTGTACCCTGAGGCAGCACGGGTGGGGTAAGACTCTAACGGGTACTGTGGTGTACTTTTGGGCACCTGTATTGTTGAGTCTGATGCAGGTAGGGTAGGGGATTCTGGACTGGGCGGGGCAGTGGGGGGAGCCAGGACCCCTAAAGCTGGCACTCCCACTGATGGCTTCGTCTGACCTGGAGGAGCATTCTATACGTTTTCTACCATCTTCCACAACTCTAACACTTCTTTTCTCTTTCTAAGCTTTTTACTCTTGTATTAAGAGGCCAACAATGAATACATATGTTCTAGAACCTCTTTATTATTTGTTCCCTGCTCTGGCCAAGATTGGAACAATTCTCCCCTTGTCTCGGCCACCCATTGCTTGTGATATTTCAAGATCTTCTCTTTATACAATGGTAAAGTTGCACACATATAGTCTAACAAAGTACTTGGTACCATTTCGACTTCTCCCCCCGCATCAATTTTATTACACAAAATCTGTCCATCCGTCAGAGGTCTGATCCAGCTGCTTCTCTATCTTCCTGTTGCTCCACCCTATTTACCTCCAACATGGTCACCCATTCCCTCGCGCCCCAACCACCTCTCTTTCATTCCTCAATCAATCCTCAAACCAACACACTCCCAAGCATCTAACACACCCGTCACTCACACCCCCCCTTCACTTCGCACACCTCTACAGAACACAACACCACCAACTTGGACCCCTCCTCGGTCCCCACCAATACAATATGTTATGTTATGTTAGGTAAACTTGGTAAAGCGCACGTACACCCAAAGGCATCTTGGCGCTGGCTACTGCAGGGGAATCAAAAACAGTACGGTAATAACACCAAGGAGAGAAGCGGCTAAAACAGGGTAGTTTTAAGCAGCCGACGAAAAGTGAAGTGGTCTTCAGTAGTGCGGAGGACCATCGGCAGCTCATACCAGGCTCTAGCAGCCGCCACCGAGAAGGCATGGCCTTCCATACGAGACAAACGATAGCGGGGGCACTGAGAAGGCACGCAGACAAGCAGGTGTTTAGTGAGTAAACTTTGCTTGGAGATACTCAGCACCCAAGCCATAGAAGGCACGATGCACCAGGCACATCGATTTAAACAAAGTCCGACTGGACACAGGAAGCCAGTGTAGTTTCTTGAGCAACGGGGAGATGTGGGACCCGAAGGGGGGGGCGAAGTACAGAGCGGGCAGCAGCATTTTTTAGCAATTGAAGCCTTTGGGTCAGGTAGCGCGGCTGGGCCAGATAGAGAGAGTTACAATAATCAAGGATTCTGAGAACCAGGGCCGCCACTACCGGAGCCTGGCATTCGGCAGGGATAAAGGGCAAAACTTTCCGCAAGATGCGAAGTTTGAAATGACCAGCACTACATACAGAAGCGACCTGATTGTCAAGAGACAGAGAGGCAGAGATTTTAACACCTAGATTGCGGACCGATTGAACCGGAAGCGGGAGAGGGCCCAGGCTCGATGGCCAGAATTACGAGGTCCAAAAAAGAAGGGGGGAAGAAGTACCAACCACCAGGTCCTCGGTCTTACTGCCATTCAGTTCTAGCCAATTAGTCATCATCCAATGACCTGGATCCTCCAAACAGTTCCTGAGACGGGCGGCAGTCTCAGCTTGAGTAAGAGCAAGACGAACGAGGATCTGTGTGTCGTCCGCATAAGAAGAATAGCGGAAACCATGTGAGTGAATAGGAAGCAGAAGAGATCTAATATGAACATTAAAAAGGATAGGAGAGAGTGCTGAGCCCTGAGGGACACCACAGACTAGTGTAGCCAGCTTAGATCGAAAGGGGGGAAGAAAAATAGACCGAGAGCGATCAGACAAGAACGAAGTGAACCAGTCAAGCACCTGGCCAGAAAGACCAGCGTTGGAAAGACGAGAAAGTAAGATGGAGTGGTCGACGGTGTCGAAAGCAGCCGACAGATCCAAAAGTAGGACTGCTCCGACACCACCCTTGTCCACCAGACATACCAGGTCATCAAGTACCGAATTCAAGACAGATTCCATGCCCCTCCCCAGGAGAGAACCAGACTGAAAGGGGTTGAAGAAATTAGAAGACTCAAGAAAGTTAGAAATAAGAGTAGACACCAAAGCCTCCATCAATTTCATAAGAAAAGGGAGCAGTGAAATAGGACAATAGTTGGACAATACATCAGGATCAAGGGACGGCTTCTTAAGAAGAGGGACAACCAGGGCGTGTTTAAGGGAGGGAGGAATGAACCCTGTGGAGACGGAGATATTAACAGCAGTGGTGATATGCTCAATGATGTTAGCAGATATCTCCTTTAAAAGAATAAGAGGTATGGCATCATTAGGAGATGCAGACTTTAATCTAGAAATGGCTGAGAGTACATTAGAATTGGAGAACTGTGGAAACGAAGACCAAGAGGCAGTAGGAGATGGGAAAGGAATAGCGTTTGTAGGAGCTGAAAGTGACGGCAGACCATCCTTTATGTGGTCACGGATAGTAGAGATTTTTTTGAGGAAGAAATCTGAAAGTGAGTCACACAGACCTTGTGAAGGAGAAACCGGGGCCTTATCATTCTCAGGCGAAGAAGAGAGATTTGACAAGATCAAAGAGAGCTTTAGGTTTATTGAGAGCAGATTGAACTTTCTGACTATAATATAACTTTTTAGCAGAAGTCAATGCCTTATGGTAGGCAGAGAGAGAGTGGCGAAATAGATTCTTAGCAGAAGAGGAGTAATCTAAGCGCCATTTTCTCTCCGCCTGACGACAGCGAAGTTTTAATGCTGAAAGATCATCAGTGAACCAGGGTTCAGGGGTGGGGGTTTTAGGTTAACAGAGTTTAATGAGGGCTAACAAGTCAGCTGAGGCTAAAAAGGCAGCTTCAAATTTAAGAAGATCAATGAAGATCAATTAACAAAATCAATACACCAAAATCCATATGGAACACCAATCTACTTCGTTTTATTTACCCACCCCCCTTTACATCGGGTGGGGAGATCCCAGGCCCTCTGAAAATATGGATTTACTACCATTTTTCCTTTTTACTCTTTTAAAATACAATGCTGTCTTTTTCCCCCAATCGGAAAGGATCCCGTTACTCCATCATCTTCTTAATCCATATAATTTTTTTTTAAAAAAACACTCTGCCAGGTGGTCTTGCTACTACACATCCAGACCTCAATCGCCTCATCACACATCCTTGAACGCCCTTCAACAGTCATTCTCACCCACAATGTTTTCTCCTGTAAAAGATGCACTCACATCTGTGTGTTCTTCTGAGTTCCTCTGTCATGGGGTCCCATTAACAGCCTCCAAAATCGGGGAGCAGTGCCCCGCTCCAAAGAACAGTAAGCACAAAAGAACAGACATGAATTCTGGCAACATGGCTCTTGTAAACCACCCCAGGTTGTGCACAAGCAACTGGTCGCTGAAGGTGGGCGTGGCCTTTCCAGATGTGCAACCAGGAATCCTCTGTCTCTGCGGAAAATCTGGGATAACGTTGGAGTCACTAGATTTGTAAGTAAGGCCAACAGCATCCAGATAGAGAAAATACAATCCTCTAAGGAAAAAGGCTTGGTGTATGTCTTGCAAGGATAACAAAGAGAAAAATACATGTCAATAGGGGCATTCAAACCCTACTGCCATATAGCTCGCTAGTTAGTTCAAAGCATGTAACACCTTATAAATCACATTGACCTCACATATGACGCACACAGCAATCAGAACTCGTTCCCCATACTCATTGGGTATTCCCTACGTACATACCACCTGCTTCATATGGAATGCCAGATGATTCGTTATAAGATCATTTTTGCCAATCCCCCTGGTCTTTAGCCCTGCCACCTTGAGTCCTAGAGACATGATTGTGGCCTGCTTGAGAATGTTGCCTCCCTCCCTGGAAACATCATGTGATGTGCACCTGGTCATTACTCATGAGCTCAGTGGATACTCTGGAGATCAAATTGTCCCTCTGAAAAAAGAGGAGCTTCTTTAGATCACAGACACACAGGCACCCCCACCATGTCTCTCCAGCACTGACCTAGATGTGTTAGCCTCACCCTGTGCACCTTGCAGTGCAAATATCAAGACCTTAGGCTCTGGCCACCCCCCTTGGCAGCCGCCACCTCCCTGGACCTTTGCCCATGCTTCTACAGCCCCCCACTAATCAGTCAGTTTAGGGGGGATTTAGGGGATCTGTTTGTGAGCATCTGGCAGTTCAAAAGGAGTGACAATTATATTAGGGGTGCTAGTGCTCTAAATCTGAATTTGGGCTGTTTGGCAGTCCAGGACCTCTGCCCCAGCTCCCATGAGATCATCCTTCAGGGACAGCACAGCCCTACTCAGGGCGGATTTATTCACATTCCTTTCTGATTGCATGGGTCAGCAACATAAAACAATAGCTAGTGTGTGTCAGTGTGGCTTGAAAGCCTTTCTCATCTACTGCTTGGGCTGGAAACAGGGATAGAGAAAATGGGTTTGCACTGGGGGCCAGGATACGCAATAGCTATTACTGTGGCCCGGGGCCTTTGAGGCCTTAACTTCAATATGGCGGAGCCTAAGATATTTCTACCGCAGAACAAGGTGACTACTACCAGGTTCTTTTATACCACGTACTACTATATTCCCTGACCCTTCCCACAATCCCTCTTAAGCTACCCACCCCACTACACCTACAGTCAGACATTACTCTTACGGAGCCAAATGGCCGCCCTTCTCCCCATAAAAACGTTCTTCTAGGGGTCCTCGACTCTTTAATATATTTCCCTCATTCTGAATCGTTTTGGGGCCTAGGAGAATTGGACATGCATCCCAACACATCCTAATGTAATGTTAATTTGGTTTAACAGACAATGATGCACACATATTAAGGAACCCTTTTCATGTGTTTTGTTGTTCTGGTAATCTGTTCAATAATGGAAGGCAAGTACAATTAAAGACTGGTCTGTGAAGGTTGTGACTGTTTTGGATTACATGTGCTTCCTGATTATCAGAATCATCAGATTCTCCAAAGTCCTTTGAGTTCTAATACCCAGGTAACGGAATCCCATATTGTTCAATCAAACAGCGGAGTATGCCACCACAGGCAAACCTGTGGAAATTCCATTGTAAGAGTTGTATGTACAGGGGGACTATATCACTATCAGTTAGAAAGCATAAAAAGTAATAATAGTGAAGAAGTAAAGATTCTACGGAAATTTTGAAAATGCACATAGACCCTTGTTGTCTGCCTTATATTTAATCAACGTAATCATTGGATTAAACGGCAGACAAGCCGTTTTAAGCCCATTCCGCTTTCCTGAACCTAGATTATAACCCTTGGAACATTCATTAAAGGAATGGTTTGGTCAAAAAATGTTATTGTCCCTACGGGTCGGCCATGTGTTTTTAAGCCTAAGTCGCTCGATTTTAGAAACATTTCCTATTGACCTTACCCGAGTTTTTCGTCCATTAAACGCACATGAAAACAGGCACCAGGGCACTGCCTTTTTGTGATAATCCTATCACTTGCCCCATCGCCCTGGCTGACCTGCTTTTGCGGGACTAAATCATATCCCCCGCCTCTGAGCCTGTCATCAGCAGACGCGTACTGCCCATTTCACAATGCCAAAGCACGTCTCGTGTCAACAATCGCTGCGCTTCAGCTAATGATGTGTCGCCATGGAAATGGCAAGACGCCTCTTTCCTCAATAAGTATAAACAGACCGTTTCACAACACATAGCAGCAGATTTTCGATTACATTCCTCTCACTGTGTTACTTTGAGTATTCTGTGACTCGTTTCTGTGCTCTGGTCAGCTACCTTCGCCGCTTGTAGCCTGTGTGAACATCTGTACCATCGTTATAAATTATTTTAGTTTGTTTACCACACAATGGCTACAATAATGCCCTACATTTACGAGCCCGAGTATACCGAGGAGGAACTACTGGAAAGGGAAACATGCGAAAATGATGGGGCTTCGGACAGCAGTTGGCAGGACGAATCAATGGATGAAGACACTGGACCTATTGGCATGGACGGTGTTTCCACCCGGTGCAAGCTAATGCCAACCGAGGAGGAGAACTGCTGCTGCTGTGAAAACTCGGGATGCGTGGCCTACATTTCCGAAGGCGAGCCACGATCACAATGCATCACCGAGCTGCCAGACTTCAGGGCAGCCTGCCTCACACGGTCCGTGTTGAGGATAATGATGGTGCTTATGCACGAACTTCGCGCAACGGTTCGTCCTCGTAATCCGAGTAACGAGTAAGTATAATCTGCTTGTGATGCCACTACTATTTCATGGTCGTCTCCTATATCCAAAATCCAAAATGACATCTACATATCATTGTAACACATGAAAGTCGTTCAATAGTGTGCAGTGTCTAGATAGCATTTATCCAAGCAGAATGCCATCAGTTACAAGAATTGTCATTGACAACAAACGTTTAATCAACCTATCTTGGTAATTTAAAAACAGTTTGTATCATCATTTTTCACAGGTGTTACCGGCTGCTGGCCTATCGTTCCTTTACATGGCGGCTTCACGGGAGGCTTGGACACCGCGTTCGAAGAGTAATACCCGCCTGTGCCGTTCGTGCCATAAGAGAAACTTTCCCGAGTGACAGCGGTCAGTACACGGGATTTTCCCTCGCTGTGCTGCAACCTGACCTGCACAATGTGTAAAGTTTTGTATTTTTGTGCCATCAAAAAAAGAAACAAAATAAAACACCACATATATTTTAACAGCGGTTGTTTCGATTTTTTAAATGAATCAAGTGTGTCTCCATTCAGCAGTCTTCCTGTGCCTTGTCTGCACGCCCACCGGCCCATCCATCCATCCACCCCCCTCCCCTATCAAAGGCGAAGTATAACAATATAAAGTATAAAAAAGTGGTTAGTTTAACAAAAACAAAAGTCCATAACAACAAGTCCAGTGGATGCGCGCTGCCATGGGGGGCTGTCAGGGTCGCAAACGGCCAAGGTGCCAAACAACATGTACACTTCAAAAGGTATCCCACGCCAAGGGGCCATCGCTCACATGGCCTCCTCAGACCCCGTGTGTCCGGCCAGGACCCCCCCTCACGCTGGCCGCCCCTGGCAAACCACATAATACCACGACATACACACATCATTCATTCACAAACACACCCCTGTTTGTAATACTTTATAAACCACTTGATATGTCTCATGAGAACATCTTTGTGCTTTGCAAGTCAACTCCTGAACGTGCTACCTGAGAACCACTGAGATCTATGCTAATCTGCTCGTCGTCATGCTATCCATGAACTTCTGTGTCCGCTTCGAGCAAACTCGTCAGTGTGCTACCTGTGGCCATCTACCTGTTCTCCTGCAACATACTGCTCGGCTTGCTGAATCCAACTGTTTGTTGGTCAAGGTAAGGCCATGTATCCTAGTCATATTTCGTTGATTTTTAAATTTCTATCTATTTGCGAGTTGAGTACTCAATAGGGCTATGTTCATTGGTCTCATTGATATTGACTTGAGTTTCCATTGTTATGCTATCAATAGATCTATTTGTTTTCATCTGTGTCAATTGTCATCGAATTGCATCCTTCGGGGGTCCAGTCTATAATGTAAGCTTGTTTCCTTCTCGTGCAAGACAGAACATCCAAGGGACGACTCACATGTTCAGAGCTTAATCACATCATTTATAAATTTCTGCAACTTATGCAAATACTAAGCCGCACATGATGAACTGGTATAGTTCCTGCGGCCAAAACAAACCTTGCATTGAACATTGTATGGTTCATTTACTTTTGTATCACATTTTTATTCATCAAGATTGTATAATAATGTCGATATTTACTTTTCAGAATGTTCAACAATGCCTGCCTGTTCAATTAGCGGTTGCCCTTCGAAGACCCATGCTAAATCTGAAGGCACTACAATGCATGTATTCCTGAAAACTGTTGATCGAATAAGAGAATGGGTCAGACATTGCAGATATCCACTGGATGAGCTGGAAAGTAGAGTCCAACAAGTCTTAGAGGACAAGAGGGGTGATCGATACCGCATCTGCAGCCGGCACTTTTCCTCGAACATGTACACAACATCTTGGGTAACAAAGAAGAATAAACGGCGAACGACACGAAAATTGCTTGCGAACGCTATTCCCACTCTATTCGTCCACATTCCGCCACTGGTGAGTCAAGTGTCCGGATTTAGCTTTAGGCCTTGCGGTAGTGTGTAGGTAGCCGAATGGATTCATTGATATTTTAGGTGTTGTGTCCCTTGTAATACTTTCGACATTGATATGAGTGTATAGCTTTTTGAATAATGACATTTATCAATATATTCTTTTTCGATTTCATAACCCACAAACAAAATCTATATATGGGCACAGGGAACTGTGCAATATTGCGCATTTTCAATAGCATTACTCTCAAGTGTATTCTGTCTCCTTAAATGGCAATTTTTAATATTGGCATTTCATTATCATTCAATAATTTACCTTTACAACTGCTTGACTATCCCTTGAATCTGAAGCAAGAACATTCTACATTCGTGCCGTGCTCGCAGTTATCAACCACTTCTAGCGGTTATCAGGTAATCTTACTTGGCTATTCCGCTACAGACTTGTTTTATGCATGTCAAGTAATATTTTCATTGTATCGTGTAATTATTTTACGGAATGTTTGGTTAGTGCTTTCCAATTGATATACACCTTAGTTATCGTCCACTGGTGTTTGTTTTCAGTTATAATTAGTGTTATCCGTAGTAATGCAAGTACTGTCTTTCAGGCAGATGCTGAAGCGTTCACCACATTGACAACATCCCTAGAAGTTCTTGATCAGCATGAGGTATGGATACTGACAGCTGCATCGAACTAGATTATCAGAGCTGGAATACTTGTCATTTGATTGTTCTACACAATGTTTCATTCATGGTTAGCCATTGATATGTACCTGTTCGGTCGACCCCAAGTGTGTGTTATGTTTTCAATATTGTAATCCTTACTAATGCAAGTACTATGTTTCAGGCAGTTGATGGAGCGTCAACTCCTGCACTTGATGCAGAGCCTGACATTCAAGTAATTCCAGGGGAAGTGGAAGCGGGACCTTGCGTATACGAATCGGCGCAACAGCTTTCGGAAGTGCGCACTACATTTACAACATCCCTACATATTCTTCGGCAGCACGAGGTATGGATACTGACAGCTCCATCGAGCGTCATCATATAACGTGATTCCATTTGCTATACTTTCTTCCCTATTAATGCAAGTACTGTGTTTCAGGGAGACTATGGAGCTTCCACTACAATAACAACATCCCATTTAGATGATGCAGATGTAAATAAAACGGAGAAATAAGTCGATGAAATCTGATCATATTTAGATATTCCTTGATTCTTGTAGACAATGCATCATTTGTGGTTATCTCTTTATATGTACCTGTGCCGTCGACCCCAAGTGTGTATTATGTTTCCAATATTGAAAACCATACTAATGCAAGTACTGTGTTTCAGGGAGACGACGGAGCTTCCTCTACAATTACAACATCCCTTGTAGGTGATGCAGATGTAAAGAAATCGGAGAAATAAGTCGATGAAATCTGATCATATTTACATATTCCTTGATTCTTTTAGACAATGCATCATTTGTGGTTATCTCTTTATATGTACCTGTGCCGTCGACCCCAAGTGTGTGTTATGTTTCCAATATTGAAAACCATACTAATGTAAGTACTGTGTTTCAGGGAGTTGCTGATGCCTCCTCTCCAATACAACCATTCATGGCAGTCCATGCGGAGCCAGAGGTATGGATACTGACAGTTCCATCAAACTAGATCCTCAGAGCTTGAATACTTGTCGTTTGATTGCTCTACACAATGTTTAATTCGTGTTTAGCTATTGAGATGTACATGTGTGTTCGTCCTCACGTGTGTTTTTTATGTTTTCAATATTGTGATACATAGTAATGAAAGTACTATGTTTCAGGGAGACGATGGAGCGTCATTCCGTGCTGTCTATGCTGATCCAGAAAATATAGTCGTTGCAGCGCAAGAGGAAGGGAAGACATGAGGAAACGAATCGGAACAACAGCGTGCAGATGTTGAAGTTCGAGACAAGAAAGTTGCAAAGAAAAGAAACAAAAATAAGGTTAGTTACAAACAGTTCATAATTTTAGGAATTGTTTTGTGTTGGGGACTATATTATGTTTTTTTCCTGTCAATTGTACTATACTTTATATTGTGTTTAAAATTAATATCCCTTTTCCAAACTGTCCTCTAGTTACCCGTGGGTGTACGAACTATACATACACAGACAGTGAAGCAAATGAGAGATGTTGCTTGCCAGGCCATTTACACTATGAAGGAACTATTAATTCAGACACGGCGTGTTGAGACTCGAGATGCTCATGTCCAATGGCCGGAAAATGAATTGAATGTGTCCGGAGAATCCAGTAAAGTTTTATTGGACCATTGCTACAGTTCGACCGCACCACCAAAAGAAGATGATACTGAATGTAATGAAGATAGCTCTGAAGTAGTGGCAGATCAATTCACACAATCTACACCCGCCAAAAAAATGACACCCAAAAAGCTGTCGACATTGTGTTCTCCCATTAATGCTGAGGTAACAGATGTTGAAATGACAGAGAATGAACCAGCAGCAGCACCCAACGACGCATCAGAACTTGATATCAGCGATATTTCTTTCAAATTTGTTGATATGTCCTCAACGGCACAGGCCGAAACAACTTTCACGCCGGATGACAGTCTAATGAAAGAGGGCAAATACATAGTATTCGACAGTTGTTTGATGGATATTATAAGTATGCTGAAATGTGGGCATTCAGTTGGAGGGGAAGTATGTGGGAAGCCATTGATTCATGTGACTCGTCAAAAACAAGGCAGTAACGTCAAAATACATGCCGCCTGTAGATTAAATCATGCGTTCTCATGGTCTGCACAACCGATGCTGGGGAAGCTGCCAGCAGGCAACCTACTGGTTGGAGCTGCCTCACTTTTTAGTGGGTCCAGTTTTAGAAAGTTAGAGTCTTTCTTTCAATTTGTGGGACTCCATTTCATTTCTAAAACGCAGTACTACAAATACCAACATGATTATCTGTTTCGGCCATTAGTGATGCATGGAAAATTGAACAACTGTCTCTAGCAAGTACATTCGAAGGGAAACGATTCAGGCTGGTCAGCGATGGACAGTGCGACAGCCCTGGATTTTCTGCCAAGTACTGCACCTACCACTTTCAGGACATGGATAGTAAGAAAATTGTGAGTTCGGTGGTCGTGCAGGTGTCCCAATGTAAATCCTCAGTGGCCATGGAGAAACTAGGATTTATAAAATCATTGCAATATCTACAATCAAGGGGAATGCACATCGACCTCATAGCCACGGACAGACATGTTTCAATTGCCAAGACAATGAGAGAGCAGTTCCCACATATTAAACATCAATTTGACGTATGGCATCTTGCTAAATCAATCAATAAGAAAATCTTGGCTGCAGGGGAAAAAAAAGGTTTTGAAAGTATTTCACAGTGGTCCCAGTCTATCAGCAACCATCTTTGGTGGAGCTCCAAAACTTGTGAAGGGTCAGTGTAAATCCTACTTGAAAAATGGCAGTCACTGAGGCACCACTGTACCAACGTTCACCGCTGGACAGAAAACCAACATTTCCACCAATGTGAACATGGCCCTTTGTCCATAGAGGAGTGTAACGCTCACCTGATTCTCGCAGAGGCGCCGGTCTTGACTGGGAGACTACCGTATCTTCAAAGGTGATGTGTAGCACCCGGTTGGCTCTTTGGGCTGGACCTCTGTACACTGTATGCCTGACGTGTAGAGTAAGATGTCTGCAGATAGAAAGTATGGGGTTAATGAACTGGGGTTATTGGGGTGTCCCTATCTCTTTCCTGTTCTCCTCTACTGTAGACCCCCAAAGGTTAACGCTCTCACCTTAGGTAAGTGAATGCCGAGCTCTCCATCTGCCTCGGGGCAGGGTGCTGTAACCAGTTTCTTCACTGGATAGGTAGCGCAGGCCTCTTGACTTCAGAGGACTGCTGTCCGTCGTTTACTGCACGAACGGTAAGTTTCGAGTCATTCAAATGTCTTTAAAGTCTTTAGTAATGATGTCTCTTGTTTTGCAGGGTTCCGGCGATGGCGGATGACGGGCTGAAGTGAGTTGAAGATGGAGCCTGTGTGATGAATAGAAGCGCCTGGAAGCACGTAAGTAAGCGCTTGTTGCCGGCTTCACTATGCGCTCTGTCTTTTTATTATGCAGGTACGAGTTCGGAGCGGCTGCAGGGTGCCGGAATACTCACTGGATTAGATGTGGAAAGGAGTAATGGCACGTGAGTATTAAAGTTCCCCAATGTCTTTAAACGCACCTTGTTTTGTCTTTCAGATGCGGGATGCAGCGCCGAAGGCCAACGGAGCGTGCGAAGAGTTGGTAAACTTCTGCCTTTCAGATGCCGGAATGCTAACCTGTTCTTTCTTGTCTTTATAGGTGTTGCTGAAGACTGGATTCAGGATGGTAAGCCTTTGCCTTTCAGATGCCGGAATGCTAACCTGTTCTTTCTTGTCTTTATAGGTGTTGCTGAAGACTGGATTCAGGATGGTAAGCCTTTTTCCTTAGGCCCAGGACCGGATGCAGAAGACACGATGAGCGTTCTGCTGCAGAGGTTGCAGAATAACGCAAAGCAAGATTCATCCACCGGGTGTGGTTTAAATAGCCTCCTGTAGTGCTTAGGTGTCTCCTTCCACAGCCACGCCTAAGTAAGAAAAGAGTTCCTGGTAAGAAAAGAGTTCCTGCCTTCCAGAAGAGTTCCAGTGTTCTGAATCTAGGGAGTGGCTCCAGCCCCACCCAACAGGAAAAGTAGTTCCAAACAGAAGAGGATCAGAGGCTCAACTGGCAGGCAAGTAAGCAGCATGGTCTGCTGAAGGTAAGTCCACCCAAGCATTATGAGCCCGGCGCTTCCAGCGCTGGGACTGGGCATATTTATGAGCCTGGTGCCACTGGCGCCAGGACTGGGTCCAAAAGGTCCCAATTGGGACTGGTTGGCACTCGGAACCTGGGTTATGGATCTGCTTCCAAGGGAGTTGGGAAAACCCTGACCTTTTGGAAGCAGAGATCATGACAAGGAGGCACGGAAGAAGAAGTGGTTGATTGCATCTTCACCTACACACAAAGCCATTGAGAAGATTGTTTTCGATAAAACTCTAGCAAGAGATTTGAGGGGACTGACAGAATTCCGTCACACAGGAGAATTGGAGGTATTCCACAATATGTGCCTAAAGTACAGGCCAAAGCGATTGCATTTAGGCATACAGGGCATGAAACAGAGGACTCTACTAGCGGTCTTGGCCCATAACGAGAATGTGGGCCATGAACAGTCTAGGACTACGGGAAATGTAGGGATGCCTCGCTACACTACGACCTTTGGAAAAAGAAGTAAGAAATGGGTGGTGAAACCAGTATATGAGGAAATGGAGTTCGACTTTGTTAAATGCCTTATTGTTAGTGTACTAGAGAAGCACAGATATGATTTTGAGTGTTTCTGTGCAGAGCACTGATGCATTGCCACCAAACATGGCCACTGTGCCATGTCCACCCAAAGCAGAGCTCGTTGAGAAGTTCAAATCCCAGTTTAAATAAATCATTGTAATCTGAATGTCTTTTTGAAAATAATGTTATTGTACAGTGTGCATACAAAGTATGCTAACCCTAAACCCTCCATTCACCATCCTGGGTGGCGAACAACATGGGTGTCATCTTTGACTTCTCTCTCTATTCACCTCATATCGCTGACCTTGTGAATATGTGTATGTATATATTTTTGTTGCTGTAACTAAGTTTCGCAATCTCATGTAAATGCTGCGCACTGTTAACCGAGGGGAGGCTTGCGTATTGCAAATAATAAAACAAATAAACAATAAATCTCACTTTCAACTCAACTCCTCGGGTACTTTATACTTTCCCTGACCTTCCCCCAAAAAGTTAATGTCTCCATAGTTATGGTTCACTAGGGCTGCAAAGCTCGCGGACAACGAGGACAAAATTGGGGGCCTTAGAACGCGCCAAGCGAGGCGTTGCAGATGGGAGAGAAGCCAGTTTGCATTTGCACATTGAGGCCTAGTACAAAGATGGGGTCGAAAATTCAAGTTCTCACAGATGGCTTTACATGGGATGTTGCAAAGTAAGAATGTACGCTCATGCAGAGTGAAGGTCAGCGGCTTTGATTTTTTGCTTGCGGGCTGAAGAGGCCCGCGAATCGCACTGGCAGTATAAGGTTCTATTGTTTTTTTACCTTGAGAGACAGGGACCATGCCGAAAGGACTTCATTTGAAGGAGGGGGGCAATAACGTAATAGACTATTAGGCTGAAAATTCTGAAACTAGACCGAGTTTCATGTTAGTTCAGTATATGAAAAATCGTTGGCATGAACACAGCGGGATTTACGGACTGCATTACGCAGAGATACAATGCAAATGGCAAATATAATGTAAGTAACTCTTTAAACACTTTTATACCGGAATTAATTGATGAATGTATGAATGAATGAATGAATAAAGAGCAAGTACAACATTTGTGGGATCGTCTTTCTAGTGGGCACATGGGCATGCAGTGCCCATTCGACACGCATGTAGACAAACAGTTGTTTCTCAGTGGTTCAATGGTAAAAAAAAATCATTCGTTTGTGTGTTTCCCTCTATTTATTTCATTAGTTTTCGCATTGCTTTTAGAGCCAAACATACTCCATTGCACTATCCTCGCAAGCAAAATGTTTCAGCTCGCCCATAATAAATAAAATGAATAATAGTAATAAAGATCGGCTGGTGAGACTAATTTCAATTTTTATGTTTTCTAAACAGGTACAACCTACCGTACTGCCACTGCCACCTATTCCAGACCCCGGCAGACGAATTTTTCAACCGCCAGCTGCAGCTTCTTGTAAACAACTGCACAACGTTGACCATTTTATGGGACGATCGCCAAGGGGCCATATGTTCTTACGCGGTACTAGCGGCTAGAAGCAACATATCAACCTTTACGGTGGCCTAGTGCCTAGTTGATGGAACAGCCTTGCGGTTCACCGTGCGTCCAAAGTGCTTCTTTTAATGAAAACCAACACCCTGTGTACCATAAAGGAACAGCGCGTGACTCACGATAAACTTTTCCAGATTTGCGGATCGAGAGAAAAGAAAAAAAAATCCATTCCGATTTAATATGCCAATTGCTGAATATTCTCTAAATATTTAATGTCAAATAAATGTACTTTACCAAATGTACCGTATTGCTGTTTGATTTTAAAGTAGTTTCATATTCCGAATTGTGGCGCGCTGTGTTGTGAGTTGATCTGTGTTGGTTTCCGGGTTCTGTGTGAAGTCGCGTAGAAGACTACAGGGTGCGTTTGCCTACGCAGCACAGTAATGTCACGGAGAGAGGCGGGGAATATGAATGTTTTGATAATGTCAGGGTCAGGGGCGGGGGATATGATTTAGTGCCGCAAAAGCAGGTCAGCCAGGGCGATGGGGCAAGTGATAGCATTATCACAAAATGGCAGCACCCTGGTGCCTGTTTTCGCGTGCGTTTAATGGACGAAAACTCGGGTAAGGTCCATAGGAAATTTTTCTAAAATCGAGCGACTTAGGCTTAAAAACACATGGCCGACCCTTATGGACAATAAAAAATGTTGACCGAACCATTCCTTTAAGTGCTCTTGTTGAGCAATATTCAGGCTATGGAACCGGTACAGCCCATGGGTTGTACAGCACGCCACTTTTTTATTAGTGTGTTATAGTTTACAAAGACACTTTGCACACAAATCAACCAAGAAAAACCAACATACAATAAAGTACATTTCAAATACAGTACAATTCTTATGATCTTATATAATGATTCCTTAAACAGAATTTGGTATTTTGTTAAAAAGTTAAAATAAAGGCAAGGAACCATCTGGATAATTGCATGTTAAGTGTTTGAATATATGCAAGAAATTGTGATTAAAATATCCTGCTTATTTTAATAAATTAAATTACTAGAATGCAAAAATCGAATTAGTGCAATTGTCATCGGTAAGGAATTGCCTGCCTTCTAATCAATGCCAAAAGGCCTGTGTATTCATCCAGCCTGTGTTATCAACACATTTTTAAAAAATGCTGCATCTCAATGTCTGGAGAGTCGGACATTCAATGACCAGGCTCAAGAGAGATTGTGGACATCAGGTGTCTCACATAATTTGCAAGTATTTGAGTTTCTAATTCCTTTCTTCCTTACGAGAAAAAAGTACCTGTATTCTGAACGGGTTCTGTGGACAAACATGGCAACACTACCATCAATTGATGAAAATCAATGATCTTGTAAGTCAGTGTTCCGATGCGCTTATCGCTTGATGTGGCTTGCACTTTGAAGTACCCTGAACTGGGCATGTGTGTTGCTGGCTGACCTATTCCAGAGCAGACGTTGGGGGAGTCGAGAGTTGGTATGCTGCTGCATGCTGGGACCTTCTGTGCTCTTTCCCCACCTGTTGCCTCACTCTGGCGTGGCGCAGTTTGTTGCAGTGCATTGTGCTACAAATGTCCCACAAACCGTGCATTCTATCTAAAGTTGAGGATTGGTCCTTCTACGACCACATTGATGTTTCACTGATCCCAGGCAACTGTATCATGTGTTAAGGTGCTTAAATCTGGGGAAAGGGGTGGGGTGTCCAAATGTTATGTAGCCAGTCATGCCCAGAGGGTCCTAACAGGTAATTATGCAAAATGTCATGCAAATTGGTGAAACAGTGTGGAATTGTATGAGGAACAACGCTTCGCTAAGCCCGTGTTTTGCTGGAATCCAGTAAAAGGGTTGGGGGGGCTTCCAAATGTCATGTAGACAGTAATATCTGGAGGGTCCTAAGAGGTAACTATGCAAAATGTGGTGCAGATTCGTGAAATGGTGTGGAATTGTAGAGGGAACATCGCTCCGCCAAGCCACAAACAATTTTAGTGTTTTGCTGAAGTCCGGGGAAACAGGTAGGGTGCCTAAATGTCATGTAGCCAATAATGTCTGGAGGGTCCTAATAGGTAACTATGAAACATTTGGTGTAGATTGGTGAAACGATGTGGAAATGTATAAGGAGTAACGCTTTGGCAAGCCACAAACCCACACATTATTTTTTACTTTTGCTAAAATCCGGGGAACGTGGTGGGGTGTCCAAATGTCATGCATCCAGTATTGTCTGCATGGTCCTAACAGATAACTATGAAAAATGTGCTGCAGATTGATGAAACAGAGTGAATTGTATAAGGAACAATGCTTTGCCTGCCACAAACAAACCCACACATTTTCACTTTCAGAAATATAGATATAGTTGTTTTCACCCAAAGGTAGCACATTTATTCTAAACCTCAAGAATTGTGTTCGCTAACACACGTTTGGTGTATTAATAAGGTATTTAGGAATGGTACCATAATTTCTGATGTCCCAGAAGAGATTTCTACAGTTTGTAGTTTAATAGTCCCTCCCTTGTATCGGACCAATCCTTAACAGCCGTTTCTTTACCTCATACAGATTATCAATTAAACGATTCATGGGTTCTACATTCGACTTTAAAATGTTCTCAGCTTTTGATTTAAAAATATCCATGGTAGACTCTGTGTTCACTTTTACGGAAACACACATTTTGGGTCCGATCACGAGTTGGGCGGTAGCCCTTAAATGTGGCAGTAACTCTAATTCCGCCACATTTAAGGGCTGACCTGATCATGAGTTGTGCTCTAAATGGGCTGTGTTACTTCCAGCTTTTTGCTGGAGGTGAAAATCCCATTTAGCAATATTAGCGCCCAGTGATTGCACTGGAAATGCTCCATTGGGTCCAACTGACCCAATGGGGGTGGGGAATTCCCTTTATCGCCCAAGCCATGATCTGACGCTTATAGCACTGGACCATGTGGCGTTAATGCAATTAACGTTGGGCAGTATCCTGGCGCTATTACCCCCGGTATACTGCCTGTGATCAAACCCAAAAGTCTTGATACAAAGAATTCCGAGGGGGATTTAAAATATTTCTATAGAATTGTACCACTTGCAAGTGGAACCAGCCTTTTAATGATATCAACCCCAATTTGTATGTGATGACTGTGGCTGGGAACAGTTCAGGAGAGTTAGGACTCTTCTCAATAATATTCTCTCGATCTTGTTAAAATCAATGCGTTCCGCAGGATCATTTATTTCGATCCCAAACATAATGGAAGGCACAACTTTTCCCTTTATAAAAAATGTATTAGAGGTTGTATTGAAAAGTGACCATATCAGTAGTTCATCTGTTTCATTTCGGATCCAAATCCTTATGCCTAGTCCACCAAATCATTCATCAGAGCTTCCTTAGTAGGTTTGGCTCTCAGAATAAACCCTAGGTATGTCAGCTCTTTTGTAGTTGTTAAGGTAACGTTCCCTGCTTTCCAAGTACACTCATATATCTTTGTGTTGTTTTTCGTACATTTGATAATCTGTTTTTGAGGCATTTTAAGTCATTATCAATAGTATATTGCAGAAAAGAGTTTATAAATCATTTCAGGCCTACTTGGGTATGGTCCATGAGCAAAACGTTGTCTGCGTGTGATAAGCAACGTATTCTTTCCCTTCCTACATGGGGGTAACAAATGCTACTGTGGATGTGTCGAGTATGTTCAGTAAACTCTGTGGGATACCCCATCTTGTCAGTTTTTGCCACAGTTTCCCCATATTTACCATACATAGCAAGTGCTAAGGACATGTCAATACAAGCCACGTAGAGTGGCGGGTGTCTTTTTTTTTATAGCTGTTTGAGTCAAAATGTTAATGACAAAGCCATTCAATTATGTATTTAGGCCTTTTCTAAAGCCTGTTTCTTTTTTCACCAACTACCCAGTATTATAAGCCCACATTTCCAATTCTTTGAGCACCAATGCCGCAAACAATTTACTATCAGCGTCCAAGAGGGAAATCTGTCTATAATTAAATGGACTATCCTTATTGCCCTTCTTATATATAGGGATGGTATTTGACACTTTCCACCTCACTGGTGTCTTACGTTTTCTAAGTACATCATTGAATGTAACCAATAAGATAGCAGTCCAAATGCCAGGCGCGTTCTTGAATGTATAATTACTCAACCCTTTCAGACCAGGCGCTCTAGACGTGGATGCTTTGGATATCAATGTTCTATATCAAAATTGAGACTCTACCCATTCTCACTAGTAATTAGATGTTCTGGGTTAATGGGAGCTTTAAATAGGTCTTCATAATATGTGTCCCTGTATCTGATGGTATGGGATTAGATTGCACTTAAACTTGAGTGCTATCCAATTTTCTAATTAGAGCCTACGAATTACGTCATCTCTTTTTTAAAATGGCCTCCAGCACAGATCCACTATCTTTCTGTGCCATTATATGACGATTCAATTTTATCCATTATGTGCAACTTTGCCGCAGGGTACATCCTTTCTCAGACTTACATTCATCTGATAACTTTAGATTCTTGACCTGTTTTAGATCTTGCATATTGGCAACAATAGGTGTGTAATCTTTTTGTAACCTTGTTTTTAATAGTGATAGTAAATTAAGATGACTTTCAATGAATGTTGTAAGGTAGTCAACCTGAAGGATTTGGTTCTTTTCCTCCAAAGTATAATTATTATATAACGTAGCCACTTCATTATTGAACCATCTCATCTGGGTGCGATTTCAGGATATTCTATTTCTTATTACAGTTACCTAGAATTTAGTTAAATCTGAACATCAATAACTATACACTCTAATGTCAAACGTTGCCACCAACATACTATGGTCACTGAGGTCTGTCTTTTCTATGTTAGGTTGTGTGCATTCCTCTAAAAGGGGGTCTGAGACACACATTTAATCAATTCATGATGAAACACATCATTATGCCATGTGTCATTTTTCTCTAAGTCACATTGAACATTTCCATTTAGCATTTGTAATCCCCAGAATACAGATTGCCCTTGCGTCACGTCAAACGCAGGAAGTCTTGATTCTATTAAAGACACGGAGGCGAGCATTATGCTTTTTTTCTTTTATTTCCTGCTCAACAGCAATTCAAAACTTTCACTTTTTAAACTGTTTTTCTTTTTAAGAACGTATGCCCAACAGGCTTAAAAAACGAAAAACAAAACATGAAGGCATACAACTCTCAATCCAAAGAGTCTCAGAGGCTCTGTAGTCCTTAGCCTCCATCCTGTCCACCAATGACAGTCCCTTGGTAAGTATAAACTCCCCTCTCCTTAGGTCCTTTCCTCTTCTTTTTTTTTCTCTCCCTCTATAGCTCTCTCCACTATTAAACAGAATCATCTTCCAACAACTTGTATCTCTCTGCTACGCTTTGAGATGTAGACCCTTGTCAATCCATCAGTCTCTGTTATTTTTCTCCTCCTCTCCGACAACAAAGAGAAGGTCATTATCATTAGGGTCGGGAAAATTCTCTTAAATACCAATGATAATAATGCAGTACAACATTATTCATAGATTTTTACCCTTGAAGGGCGGGATAATGCTCGCCTCTGTGTCTTTAATAGAATCAAGACTTCCTGCGCTTGACGCATGGGCAATCTGTATTCTATTACAAGACCGGAGGCGAGCATTATGCTTGTTCAAAGCTTTGTATCACTGCTGCTGTAATATTAGTCACTGGCTTAAAATAGAAAGTCCTAAACACTGAGTCACTGGCCCAGTCTGCGGCTTTCATGATCTCCTGCAGCGGAACTCCAGCTGCAAAAGATCCCGAAGCCATAGCCCCCCTGGCTGAATGAGCCCCGAATGCAGATATGTCTATTCCAGCCAATTCCATGACCTCTTTCACCCATCTCGCTATGGTTGCTGCCGCTACTGCTCTGAAAGGCTTCCTACGCGCGATGAGCAGTTGAGTCATCCCTACAGGTCTCACCCCGGCTGTAACTGTCTCATATCTCTTTAAGCATTGCAATACACAGAGCTTGCTGTTACCCGGAAAATACAGGTAGGCGATTATCCTGGAATTAGTTTTGGTGCGCTCTGCTATATTGAAAGCTACTCCCTCCGGATAAAAGATCTTCCTATCTATTTCGAGAGCTCTCACGTCTGAGACACGTCTGCACGAAACCAAACATAGCAATGTAGCTAGCTTCCCGGACAATTGCTTCTCTGACAGGAGCTAATTTCTTGGCCATTGCTCCAGCATACGTAGCACCTTAGTGATGTCCCACAGAACTGAATACCTAGGCAGCGGCAGCTTGCATACTTTAATGCCCCTGAGAAGTCTTATAACTGCTGGATGCTCTCCCGCTGGCACTCCGTCCACCAGATCGTGACCCGCCGAAATGGCTGACCTATACACACCTATTGTTCTGAATGCTTTCCCCTCAGCGCTCAGGGCCGCCAGGAAGTTTATGACTTGAGCTATAGGGGCTGAAATGGGAGGAATACTCCTCTCCCTGCACCATAACTCCCAGGCTTGCCAAGCGGAATTATAGCTCCTGACCATCGAGGGAGCCCATGATACTTTGGTGAGCTCTGTAGCTTCCTCTGAAAGTCCTGGCAAGCGCAACCTTCGCCTGAAATTCTGCAGGCTAACACTGTCAGTCTCTGATCCAGGATCAGAGGGTGAGGCGCTCTTGCTGGATCTAGGAGAAGATCCTCTCGGTGTAAGATCCTCTGAGGGAAATCCGTGGAAAGTTCCATCAGAATCGGAAACCAGGCTTGAGAACTCCATTCTGGAGTTACTATCACTAACTCGGCCTTGTCCCTGCGCACCTTCACTAGGGTTCTGGCTATCATCTCGAAGGGGGGAAATGCGTAATGAACGTGCCGTCCCCAAAACTGAAGGAACACGTCCGTTCCCAAAGCTTCCGGATCTAGTCTCCAGCTGAAGTAGTTTCTTAGGTGTGCATTTAGCCTGGAGGAAAACAGATCTGTGTGCAGCAGCCCCCATCTGTGCTGTAATTTGTTGAAAACTGATTTGTGTAGTCTCCAGTCGCTGGAGTCTACTAGATAGCGAGAATTCCAATCAGCCACAGTATGTTTCGTTCCCGGAAGATACTCCACTTTGACTGCTACGTTCTTGCTCAGGCAGAAATGCCAGAAGTCCATGGCAATCTCCGCTAGCATCTTGGACTTTGTTTCACCCAGCTTGTTGAAATACCTCACTGCGGAGATTTTGTCCATGCGAAGTAGAATGCAGCACTGAGCCCTGTCTCTGCAGAAGGCTTTCACTGCGAATGATCCCACCAGAAGCTCCAAGCAGTTGATATGCAGATCCAGCTCTTCTGGAGACCACTTTCCTCCTGTCTCTGTGCTTCCGCACCTGGCCCCCACCCAGACCTGCTGGCGTCCGACTCTATTATGAGCTCTGGCATGTCTCCAAAGATGGCCCTGCCGTTCCATGCTTTCATATTGCTCAGCCACCAACGGAGTTCCGTCCTGCTGTCCTTGTCCAGAGAGACCTGATGATGGTATCGCCATCCTTTCTGGAGGTACTTGATCTTGAGCCTCTGAAGGGCTCGATAGTGCAAAGGCCCGGGGAAGATAGCCTGATTCGAGGCTGCCAGAAGCCCCACTATCCTGGCTAGATTCTGAAGCGAAATAAGCTGTCTCCCCAGAGCTGACCTCAGATCCTTCTTGATGGCTCTTATCTTGGAGGGCGGGAGGGCCAGAGTAGCTTTTCTTGTATCTAATTCTAGGTTCCTGGTTGGGACGAGGACTGTCTTCTCTTTGCTGATCAAAAAGCCTAGGCTGGAGATGAAAGCAGTCGACCACTGTATCTGTCTCTGCAGTCTTTCTTTGCTCTCCACCATGAGTAGAATGTCGTCTAAATATATGATCATCCTTATGCCCTGTTCTCGCATTGCGGTCGCTATGGGCCTCATTAGCTTTGTGAAGGCCCAAGGCGCTGACGTCACCCGAAAGGCAACGTCTTGAACTGCCATATCTCCTCTCTCTACCTGAAAAGCAGGAAGCGACGGTATAACTGGGCTACTGGAATTGTAAGGTATGCGTCTTTTAAATCTAGCCGTGCTAGCCAATCATCTTTCCTTAGGAAGTCTGCCAATAAGTGCATCCCCTCCATCTTGAAGTGCCTGTAAACCAGCCACCTGTTCAACTCCTTCAAATTGATAACTGGTCTCACCTTCCCTCTGCGGTGCACCAAGAACATGTTGCTCAGAAAACCCTCTGCCTGAGGCTGCACTCTCTCTATCGCCTGCTTTTGCGCTAGCGCCTCTAACTCTGCATCTAAAAGAGCTATCTCCTCCGGTTAGGAATGCATGCGCTGAGGGGGTTGGGGTGGCCTCGGCTTTTCCACGAAATCTAGCTGAAGCCCTTGAACTGTCTGAAGCACCCACGCGTCTGCTGATAATGCACACCAGTTGTTCATAAAAAGCAACGTTCTCCCGCCTACTGGGGGATAACTCGTGCCACTCTTTCTCACCTGAGGGGCTACTCGGGTGCCTGATATATCCTCTTCCTCTGCGCCCTCTGAAACCTCTACCTCTGCTCGGGAAGAACAAGTCCTGTTGGCGTGACTCCCAGTATTGGGCCCTGGGGCCTTGAGGTCTCCTGTTGTAATTGAGGCAGCCGGTTGAACGACCTCTGTTACGGCCGGCCCCTGCAAAAACCCGAGTAGGGAAAACTTTTCTTATCAATGCCTGGGCTCTCTCAAGAGCCGTATAGGTCCCCACAAATCTGTTCATTTCTTTGACGAACGTGTCGCCAAAATGAAGGCCTTGCGCCCCTTCTCCTGCCTCGTAGGAGGCTAAGTCTCCCAACTTATTGTCTATCTTCAAGAGCGTAGACCTACGCCTCTCTGCTGAAATGGCGGTGTTTGCATTTCCCAATAGACAAAAACGGCTCTCTGAGCCCATCCAGCTAGAACATACGGGTCCACCGGCTCTGAGGTGTCCTTTGCCCTCTCTGCGAGGTCCATGATTTTTGCTATCGGGCCTGTCAGCGCTAATACCTTATCCTGACAGGATCGCCATGCGCGATCCATCCCTCTCCTCGTGTCCTTACCGGCCTTTGTAATGAAAGTCAGCATTTTGGGGTCAAGCTCTGGGGTTTCCGCCACCTTCCCCGAGAGCTCTGGCCTAGGACATTCTGATCTCAACCTGAACCTTATTTCCTTCTCCAATGGTTTCCTTAATTTCTGGGACATGTACAGCGCCACTTTAGGGGATGGTGTCCAGTCTGTGGATCGCAGATGCCTGATGGCTTCAGGCTCAAACATATCCGACATGTCCTCCTCTGGGGCACTCTCCACCAAGCTGGCATTTTTTTCTCTCTGTCGCTCTTTCCCTTTCTCCTTAATGCTCCCTGACAGTCTCCTCACCTCTTCCTCTTGCTCATCGTATTCATCTGAGGAAGACAGCGCAACCCCTATTTTTTTCGCCCCTGGGATAGGGGGTACGAGGCTGGGCACCGCTGATCTAGAAAGGAACGCATCCTTTAGCCTGTCAAAGGCGTCAGCTGCCGCTAGGGATTTCTCTCTCTTCCCCATATCTAAGCCCGGGGGGGTAGAAGAGTGCTTCCTCTTCCGGGCTGCTTTACACCCCCTATGTTCTTTCTGTAGAGGCTTGATGGTGGAGGTCCCCTCACCTGGGTCTTCATTCCTGCCAGCGTTAGTGCCCAACACATCTTCAAGGACCTGAAGCCTGTCCTGAATAGGCTGAACCCCTTGAGCTACTGCTCTAACCAGGGAATCCCCCAAGACCTTTTTGAAGCTCTGGGTGAGGTCGAACTCCTCCTCTTGTAGCTCTTGCTCCTGGTCAGAGTACTCCTCCCAGCACTCTTCCTCTTTGTTACAGGCCATGTCTGCCTGACTGAATGTACTGTTGTCTGCTGCTCAGTAATTGTTCAGGCTGTCTGCTACAAGGCAGCTCATGAGCGTGTAACTCAGCCGTGTACTTTTATCTCTTTCTTTTCTTTTTTTTTTTTTTGCCTCTTAAAGGCTCGTTAAACAGGAGCCAATCTTTCCGTGTTGGCGGGTCTTGGGGAGCTGTCCAAACGTGTAACGCTCGAGTAAAGAACGTCACATGAGTGGAAAAACCTGTCCGCGCATGCGCGGAACTCTCCAATGAGCCTGCCTCTTCGTCCGCGGCTACGGAGCAAATGCGCGCCTTTCGCGCTCTTTTCTGTTACTGAGGGAATGGGTTCCCCGAAGCGAGCGAGATCACTCGCGGGATACCTATTCCCTCTAATGCGCCCGGTCCGACAATAGATATCCCGTCCACGGGCGCCGATACGATTCGCACTCAAAAGCATGACGCGCCTGAATAAATACGCTGCGCTCGCAAGCAATAATAATAAGCTCCTACGCGCAAGCGTTAACCCTTGAGAATAACGCCAGTAAATATGAATGTTAAATGAAACCTAGCTTCCTGACAAAATGCTGTAGTAAGCCCGCAAAATAAGAGCGTACTTAACTGTCGAGCCAGCAAAAAAAGAAGAGTAAAGGACCTAAGGAGAGGGGAGTTTATACTTACCAAGGGACTGTCATTGGTGGACAGGATGGAGGCTAAGGACTACAGAGCCTCGGGGACCTTGGGATTGAGAGTTGTATGCCTTCATGTTTTGTTTTTCGTTTTTTAAGCCTGTTGGGCATACGTTCTTAAAAAAAAAAAACTGTTTAAAAAGTGAAAGTTTTGAATTGCTGTTGAGCAGTAAATAAAAGAAGAAAAGCATAATGCTCGCCTCCGGTCTTGTAATAGAATCACGTTAATGCCAACCATTTAACACCATTTCTCGATTTCTCATTGGGTTCAACCAGACATACTTTACTAGCGTCACTGATAGTACAACATGTGGAATTAAAATGGCCTCCCATAATGAGATCACAAATCTCATCCTCTCCAATAAGGGATTCCAATATGTTCATCATTTTGGCTTGAAAACAATCAATGGAGGAATGTGAGGGGCTCCAATAAACATGAATCAGAAGTATTGTTCTGTTAGTATACATTTTGTTTTTCAGTTTAACAGCTATTTTGCCACAGTATTTATCTATAATACTTATAGTTTCTTCAACTCTATTAATTTTTATGGTGGTTATTAACCCGCCTGATGGTCTGTTTCCAGTTTCTCTTGTCGCCAATTGTTGAAATATTTTGGAGCCTTCAATATTTACTGGAGATACAAACCATACTTCCTGTCGGAAGAGAATGGTGTTTGGCATAACTTAGTTCATAACTCCCAATTATGTAGCAGGTGAGCATGAGCCCTCACATTCCATGAATGGAAAGAAAAGGGATTTCTACTTTCTACACATTGAGAGCCCCCTCTGCGGTTTGCGAATCTATGATTTTCATCTGACTGAATATTTGGCAACCATCTCCAATCTTCTGACCCATCATTATCAGTACATAGTTTACTGATGAATTGTAACACTCTGTCTCACTGGTGAATAAGTGCATCTAAATTGTGTAGGTTTCTCTGGCTAGAATAATTTGAGATTAAGTGGTTTCTCAAATTTGTGTCTGCCTTCCATGGCCAAGTGCACATAATAGGGGTATCAGGAAATATTATCCCCACAAATAATATCGCCATACATATGGTGGCCGGGAAATGGCATAGGCAATATTATTTGTGGGGATAATGTATGGTGTAAACGGGTGCAGAGGTTGCAGGGGTGTCCCCCGCTCCCTTTACAAATATATGGGGGTTGCAGGGGTAGCCCCTGCAGGTTCCATGGGGTAACATTGCCGCACAAATATGGCGCCATTCTCTTATGGCGATATTTTTGTGGGGATATTATCACATGGAAACCCCAATAGGGTAATGGGTCAAATCCCTTTAGCCTAAGAGCCTGACATTCTGTGGCTATCATTTCGAATGCAATGTCTGAGTACATGGTGATAACAACTATGTCCATTCTATTACAATATAAAAAATCTACCATATCTATATCTCTTGAGGTAATAGATACAGTTTTTGAATTTCATGTTGCAGTTTTAAAATATTGGAGTAGTTAGGCAATACTTGTTTCTCACTCCTAAACATTAGTCCAGGAGGTAACTGTTTGTTATTGGTATTGTCTCTGACTCAGTTCTGTTATCTGTCAGTATTTGCATCTGGTTCCAGTACCTTCTTTCCGGATAACTCATAACCACAGATGATAGTATTGTGGTAATCATCGGTCTGTCCATCTGTACTTGTATAATGCATGGCAATGGTTCATTAACATCTGAATTGTTATACTGTTTGTGTTTGGAATTCGCAACACTTTGATCCTTGGTACGACCTCTAGGACTATTTACTTCATTTGGTAATTCTTGCCTTTTATTAGGCTTTTTAGCTCTACATTTTTCTGCATCCTGCTGGTTTCTTCGATATCACAGTCTTCAGAGTTCCGTGACCGAGCTTGCATGGACTCTTCCTCTGTCAGATGGATATATCTAAGGAATTTTCTTGAGTTCCTACGATTCACTCCCTTTCTTTTTTGTTTTTTTGTTTTCTTGTTCTGTAAGATTGGGGTTGGACCGTATAGGAGCTTGTTCGCTTTTCTTTGTCTTCTTTTTTCTCATTTCCTCTTGCTTTGGGATCTGTGGTTCTTTTATTTTAAATATTTCAACACATTTGGTCCTGAGTTGCTACGTTATTATGCATTTGGTGTTGATTAACTCTGTTAATTGTGGTTACCCTCATTGAGTTGTCCTTTTCCTCTATTTTTAGCTTGATTTCACTAAGCATAAGTGAGTGTGTGTGTGCTTTCAATTCCATGTGGATGTTGTCATAAAGCAGGGCAAGTGAGCGTAATACCATGTTAAGGGCTCAGATTGAGGGGGATAATAATTGTATTTAGTCAGTGGCATATCAATTTTCCCTCCTTTAGGAAATTCAAATCTGGGTGTTTTTTTGTATTGCTGCTGTGTTTATAACTGGCCCTTTTTTCCCTCCTTTGGGAAATTCGAATTTGGGTGTTTATTTGCTTCTCTGCTTTGTTTATAACTATGCCTTTTTCCCTTATCTAAGATAGCAAAATCTGTTTGCTTTGTGGTTACTGTGGTACCGTTAACTATGGGCCATTGGCTCTCTCCCACTCTCTAGATCCCCACCACACTGGGAATACCACTGTACTGTTGTGTGTCTCTTGTCTGCTCCTCCTATGTGTTCCCTACTTGTGTGAGCCCCGCCACCCCTTTGCGCTTCCTGCGTTGTGTGGCACTTGGCTGTGTCTCTCCCTCGCTATTTCACTCCCTCATCCTACTTTCCTCCTCGTTCCCTCTATGGTGCTTTCTGTCTCTCCCATATTCTCGAACTGCTACTTTATCTCCTATCCTGTCCCGCTCACTAAGTCGGGAAGGAAGAAGTTCAAGAAGGACATCCTCCTCTCCAACCCAGGCCTCCCCATCACAGATAACTACATCAGTGCTTCCTCCAGACAGGCTCTCAATTACATCCTCTTTGTCGTTCCCTCAACAGACCTATGGACCTCTCAAATTGTCTCGGCTCTCTTTCCTATGTCTTCCTCTCCCATTAATGGTAGCACTCAGTGGGAGTTGCTCTTGGCCTCCTTCTACTCCTCCAAAACCATCATTAATGTCTATCTGAATGGCACCGTCTTGGTCCAGGGCCCTCAGCCCAATCTCCTCCTTTTCGATAGGCATCTCTGATTTCTAATGAACTTCCTCCCTTCTCCTGCTACTCCTACTCTGCTGCCTCTGCCGCTTCCTGCCTCAGCCGCCTCTCTGGCACCTCCCTCCTACTCTCTGGCTACTATGCAACCCCCTACTATCACCTCTGCCCACTCTATGGCTCCTGGCTCATCTACCACTTCTGCTGGGTGTATCGATAGCTTGTTCCCCACCTGGGAAGACGTTCAATTCAGCAATCTGCTCCATGTCACTACTCTGAACTCTCACTCTGCTGTCAAACACTCCTCTGACATCTGCCACATCCTCGAAGAACTTGACCTGGATGTCCTCGCTCTCACAGAGACTTGGTTCACAGTTAGCTCTGTGACAAGTTTTGACACTCGCCTCCCTGACGGCTACAAGATCCTCTCCGAACCCAGAATCAACCGCCCTAGAGGTGGAGAAGCTGTGATCTTTCCAGAGTGGGTCCTTGCTTCTGTCAGTCCTACACAGTCATACTCCTCTTTTGAATGCCTGTTCTGCAGTCTCTCTATCTCTCCTGGCCTCTCTCTAACTGTGGCCACCATCTACAGGCCACCTGGCCAGGTTGCCCTTTTCCTATCAAAGTGGGCTGGCCTCTCCTCTTCTCTCCTTGCCTCTACCTCCCAACTTCTCCTCATAGACCTCAACATTCACCTGGATGCTTCAAATCCCTCATCTGAGCTCTTTCGCCATCTCTGTGACTCTCTCTCCATCTTTCTGTTCTACCCTTTTGCCCGACACACTCTGCAGGACACACCATGGATGTTCTCATCTGCTCAGATATCCCCCTCTCTAACCCTCCCACCACTCCTATCTCTTGGATTGAGCACGTTGTGCTCTCCTCTCACCAGACACTCTCTGTCCCTCAGGCTAAGCCCACCCCAGCACTGCCACTCACCTTCTCAGTCATTTGGCCTATGAAACGTGTGTCTGTGGATGCCTTCGCCATTACTTTCTCAGCTGCTCCTATGCCTGCGGCTAACTCACACTCTGACACAGCCCTCGCTTACCTGCATCTTTCCATCTCCTACACTCTGAACACCCCTGTCATGAGAATCTGTCTGAAGCCTACCTCCAAGTGCAACTCTTGGTATGACTCGACCTCGCCCCCCAAAAATGCAACTGCAGGGTGGCTGAGAGGAAGTGGAGGGATTTGGGTTCATCCTCTGACTAACTGGCCTGCCGCCTGCTCCAAAGGCAATAAAGACTCTCTGTCCTGTCCAAGAAGAGAGTCTACATCTACGCACGAGTCTCTGCAGCCTCAAACAACAATGCTGAACTCTTTAAAATCTGCATGGAGCTGGCCAATCCTTCTGCAGTCTCCACCTCTCCTGTTCCCTCCCAGGCCCTCTATATGGCTCTGGCTTCTCACTTCATCACTAAAAAACTCAGGACATCCTGTCCTCTCTCTACTCTTCCTCTCGCTCTACCTCTCTCGGCCCGCCTCTGGCCGCCTCTTCCCCTCCTCCTTTCTCCTCCTTCTCTCTGATAAAACCTGACGATGTTTCTAGACCTGACGATGTTTCTAGACAAGTCCGATCTATGAAGGTGTTGTCCAAACAGGTGCTCCCCTGCTCCTCCAGAACCATCAAGGACCACATTGACACCCTTGCCCCAGCCTTGGCCGATTTCTGCAATCATTCTTTTGCCACTGGATCTTTCCTCTCTCTCCTCAAGCACTCCCTTCTTCACCCCCTCCTTAAAAAGCGCTCTGCCCATCCTACCTGTCTGGAAAACTATCACCAAATCTCTATCACTCCTTACCTAGGCAAACTCCTGTAAAAGTTGCCCATCTCCCAGGATACTCTCCAACCTAAAGCTGCTGGTTTTCTTTATGACCATCAGTCTGGCTTCAGAGCAGCCAGAGGCGTGGAAACTGCTCACCTAAACACCGGTGAAGATCTGCTCTCTAATCTTGACTCCAGCCTTCCTTCTATCCTTATCCACCTTGAACTTTCCTCTGCTTTTGACAAGGTCAATCAAGTCATCCTGATCAATCGGTTCTGTGAGAACCTGGGCATCATGGATCAGGCCCTGTAGTGGTTGAACTCCTTCCTCCAGGACTGACCATTCCAGGTCCAACTCAGGCTCATTCTCTCCTCCACCTCTCTCTTCACATGTGGTTTTCCCCAGGGCTCTAACCTCTGACCCTGGTTCTTCAATTTCTACTTGCCCCCCCTGGTCCACCTGATCTCTAGCTTCTCCTCTAACTTTCAGTGTTATGCGGATGACACTCACCTCTCTTTAGGCTCCCCTCGGCCTCCCCTCCTCTCTCCTCTATGTTCTCTCACTCATTTCTGACTGTCTAAGAAATGAAAAACGTAGCGGGTCATTCAGAGTTGGGTGGTAATGGTAAATTCAGGGGTTGATCAAATACCACCAGAAGTATTCCATGGGGATACTGACAGCGGTAAGCGTCTGCTTGAAATCTGCCCATTTTTACCTACACCTAAGAGGTGGACTTAAAAAATCCAAACTGGACCCATATTTGAAAAAAATATTTTCCCTGCACAGATGTGAAGCGCGGGCACTTCTTTCAAAACAGTGACATTTATTTTTACAAATGCCTATGGTAATGGGGTGAAAAGGTTGGCATCTCTGATGCCCTCCCTCCACACCTTACCCTCACCTTGCATAAAAGGGTCAGAAGGGACCCTTTTATGCATAAATAAAATGTACAGTAGTAGTATAAACCACATATGTACATAATCCATTTGTACCTTCACTTTGAAGGTGGAAATTGATGACACTTTTTTTTTAAAGAGAGCTTTTTATTTTACTACCTGCAGAGGTGGTATTCTTAAAATACATCTGGAGGTATTCCAAACATACCATCTCTCCCAGTGCTAAATTCTGAATTGGAGAGATTTCCACAAATACCACTGGTGTAGGTGGTACATTTCTCTACTGGTATTTCATGAAAGAAATCCACCCAAATCTGAATGGCCCCAAAAGTCTGTACTCTTTTAAAAATGTCTTTTTGACTGTTACAACTATTTATGAGTGTTGTTCAACTGTGCCCAATCGTGAGTACTACAAACAATCCAACAGCCATTTCTATGAGCCCCATAGAGTAGTACCCATCGGTGCTATTCAGGATGCTATTAAAATGTTTTTGTGAGGAGCTCACCAGAGATGAAGAAATACACCAGAGGAATGGGGAATCCTTATTACAGAATAAAACTAGGCACAAACTGTAAGGTATGGACCATTACTCTCTTGGCAATTAGGAGTCGTGCTAGGATGCTCATGATTGTAACAGACCAATGGTATATAGTCTGCAGTGGTGCCAACATCACTATCCAGGGACATATAATCTTCCATTTAAAGGCACACATTCGCTCTGGGGGATATGAACATTCCCCTCAGCTCTTCTCGATCTCCCTTGCCCATTGTGGAGGGCCATGTGTGGGGGCCACCCAGGCACGTCTTCAACACTGCTGAAATCAAGATAAGTGTTTCACCCTATCTAAACAGAAGCCGGGCAGGCCTGAGAGCATTCGGTTCCATCAAGGCAGGCTAGATACTGAAGGATTTCACCTTTTTCAACAATTTTTTACATTTTGAAGCTCTGGCCCTGGAAGCAGTAGCCCAACCAGCCTGGGGGGGCAATTGCCACTTTGCTCCCCTTCCCAGTCCGCCCCATTCCAGGCAGGGTTAGAAGGCTGTATATCGGCTCATCACACCTTGCAGAATCCACACAATGAGCTTATTACAGTGTGCCTCAGACATACAGAACCTACACATACAGAGGGTGAAATTAATTGTTTGTCCCCCATGTAACCTTTTCTTTCTGAATTCCTTTGAAGAACCCAGCCCCTTTGCATACCTTGCAAATCACATTTAGAAACACACTGCATTATTTAATGACAGCATCATCACACACGTGCTGTGGAGTATACAACAGCGTTGTCAACATGGTACTGATCCCTTTCGACTGACCGGGAAACCGGATCCTGGGGAAGCATCTTGCTCAATCTGATGGCACTATGACAAATTAATGCCGTAATGTTCCACCTCTACAAACAGGACAAAAACACTTTCATATCAGAGATTAGCCCTTGTGTTTTAGTGTGGCTCCTCAAGAACACACAACAGTTTCATTTGTCCATATAAGCGACATGTGAATCAATGCTCTCAGGGTGTTACTATGACAATTGAAAGATCCAAAGAATATCCTCATGGGATGACCTTAACCCAGCTAATCTGGGGACCTGAGAATAGGACTTGAATTTCAAGAATGACCATGAGTTCATACCAGTACCGACACAGAAGGAACGTGACTGTGATGAGGCCAAGACTTCTCGGGTCGATGGAACCTGTAATTTATGACTGTGCCCATTCCTGACCCTAAAGACCCATGAATTTTACAGCTTTAGGCCTAACTGCAACGGAAGGATTCAGATCAACAGGCAGAATCCACAGACTACCCCTGTTTTTGGGTTGAACCCATCTTCTTCCTTCAAAACCATACATTTGAGTATCAGCTCTTCACAGGGGGACTGTAAAGAACTGCACAATGAAGGGCAGATTATCCTGAAAACCACACAGCAGCCAAAGCTCACAACTTTGCCAAAACCAGTAGCCAAACCAGCTGCCATGGCCCAAACCAATAGCCAAAACATGCAGCCTTGCCATAAACTTCCATGTTAAAAACACTTCTCAGCAGAATCATCTCATGCCTATTCATTGAGCCTCGGGTTGGCTTAAACTGAGAAACCCAAGCCAGCCCATGATCATGCAGAGACACAGAACTGTCTATTGGTTTTTCCCGTGAACTTGTCCTCATCTATGGACAATATGGAGTCCCGGAGCGCACCTAGACCTGCAGTAATGCTAATGTTTAGATATTTCCAAACACTTCCACCAGAGACTTGGGGGTTTTCATGAAGCAAGGCTACTTTTGACCATATATCCTCTATGGTAATGGTAATGTTCATTTATCTAGCACCTATACACATGCAAGTGTTTCAAAGCGCTCAAGGAGGGTGAGGAACCTGGGGAAAAACAACAGTTGCTCTGAGCCCTGGAAATTCTGAGACGATAATAGTCTGCACAGGCAGGGTACGTGCATATAACACATTTAACAGTTGGGGTACAGCAAAAAGGCCTGACGACGATTCTGCAGTTTTATCAAGTGCAATTTATGTCTGAGAACAAGCGGGAAGCAGACAGACTATCTTCAGGCAAGGCGCATTCGGATTGTGCAAGTGCACAGACGGTCAAAGAGAGGGGGAGGTCCAAGTGCATCCAGTCAGAGGAGACGGGGGTAAGTGCGGAGAGGGCCACCCTCATCTTTTATTTTCTCAAGTGCAGTGAGGATGGGTGGGGTGCAGGGCCCTAAGGCAAGTGCGAGAGAGGACTGGTGGGGTGCCAGGGACCTATGAGACTTTGAGGTACACCAGACGGCCAGTCAGCAAGCTGTAAGGAAGAGGAGGGAGAGAGGGGAAAGAGCAGAGAGCTAGGTTAGCAGGGTAGAGGGAGAGAGAAGGAAGAGGAGAAGAGGAAGTTCTTGAGGAGTTTCAGGAGCTTACGAAGATCAGGCTCAAGATGGAGGGGTGTCAGGGAGGCTATTCCAGAGTGAGGCACCTGCTGAGGATAAGGATCTCCCTCCAAATCTCTGCTTGGAGAACCGGGTCACTAACAGAAGGTTGGAGGTAGATGAGCGGAGGGCTAGCAACGTGAATAGTAGAGTGACTAAGTATGTGAAAGAAGCCTTTCTCTGGACGTCTATTTATACGATGCGATAACCTTTTACCTGCCATCTCTTTCACCTCCACTACAGAAAGCGTGGATTATATTGCTCAGCCATATCTACCAACAAGTGAGCAACTATTTTGTAAACAGTCTCCAGCCTCTACACTGTTGACTGGAGTGAATAACTCCTGGCAGTGTTTGGGGTGGCATTGGGGTATGAGTGTCAGAGTGAGTGTGTGTGTGTGTGTCTGTATTTGTGTGGGTGTGTGTACCAGTATACACATTTCGTTTGTATGATGGAAACCTGGTACACTGGAAGATGCCCATGCCTGGTCCTCTGAGTCGGTCAGTGTCCTCCACTGAAGCTGAAGCATTATTGACTCCGGGGATCATTTATTCATTTATTTATTTATTTTTGGCATTCGTAAAATGCACTGATCCCAGGGGCATCTCGGCGCTGGTTATATGAAGGCTTAGTTACAGCAGGTTGCAGTCATAGATAGTGAAAAAGATACAGATAAGCTCTAACAGTTATTGGCATAGGTAGTACATGAAGGCTGTGTTACAGCAAGGTTACAGGCATTGTTAGTACAGTAGTTACAGGTAAAGGTTATGAGAGTTTGTCATAGGTGGTACGTGCCATGTTGTAAGTGACAATGTTTCTAGTCTGTGTGTCTGTGTGGAGCTGTAGGTGGCACGAGGTAATGTGTTAATTTAATTTTGAGTTTTAGAGGTATTGTGAAAAAAGCCAAGTTTTAGGCCCTTTACGAAAGGACCACTAGGAATCATCTGATCTTAAGGCCAGAAGGAGGGTGTTCCAAGGTTTGGCAATGATCACTGGGAAGCTACTTCCCCACGCTTTCTGGCACTTGTACCTAGGAGTGACGAGTAAGTGTGAGTAGGCATCCCGGGTGCGTCTGGCTGATTGGGCCTTAGAAAACTTTCTGGACAAGTAGCTGTGGGCAGTGTTTGAGATGCGTTTGTGGGTAAGTGCAAACGTTTTGAATGTGATGCATTCTCGGATTGGGAGGTAGTGGATATTACGTCTGGCTGAGATGTGAAATTTTTTGGAGATGTTTAGGGCTGCTCTTATGTCATTATTTTGAATGATCTGCAGTTTTTTTTATGTTGCAGCCATTGGTGCCTGCAAAGAGGGAGTTGCGTAGTCAATCCTGGATAGTATGAGGGCTCTAGCGAAAGTGATGCAGCTGTCTCTAGACAGGAATGGTCTACAGGCATTGATCAATTTTCCAGTGTGTGCTGCTGCTGATGCAATAGAGTTAATGTGTTTGGTTAACGATAGTGTGGATTCTAGATATACTCCTAAAGTCTTTACCTCTTTGGAGACGGTGACTAAGTTCCCACCTATGGAGAAGGATTAGTATGCAATATTAATGGAGTTTAGCCGAGACTGAGTGCCAAGGAGGAGCAGTTTTGTTTTCTCATCATAAAGGCAGAGGCCGTGTTGTGCCATCCAGGCCTGGATGGTTTGGTATAGTTTGCTGAGGACATTGGAATCTGTGTTATAGTTTTTAGATATGGTTAGGAGGATTTCGGTGTTGTCCGCGTAGTTGGTGTAGGTGACGCCGTAGGCATCAAAGGGGTCAAAAAGGGGTTCAGTGGAGATATTATGCAAGGTTGGTGAGACACAAGAGCCTTGAGGTACTCCACAGGTGACTGGGGATGGCAGGGCTGCTGCTAAGGCAGCTAATACTCTCATTGTACGGTTGGAGAGGAAGGACTCTATCCAAGCAGGGGCTTCGGGGGAGAAGTGGACAGCTGTGGAGAGGTGTTGGCAAAGGATGTTATGATTGACTAAATCAAAGGCTGCTGAGATTCCAAGGAGGAGGAGGATTGGCATATTGCCTTTCTGTTTGATTTCGTCCATTTGGATTTTTAAGTCCAGTAGGGTGGATTCCGTTCCGTGGCAAGGGGACGGAAACCTGATTGGCGGATACCAAGGAGATTGTGGGTTTCAAGGTGGTTTTGAATTTGCAGATAGGCTGCTGCGTCAAGTATTTTGATGAGGAAGGGTACGGTTCTGACGGGTGTAGTTGGTGGGGATGATGGCATCTAAGGTGGGTTTTTTGAGGAGGGGGTGTACCCAGTCTTCTTTTAGATAAAAAGGGACAATGCCAGTTGAGAAGGAGTTGTTAAGAGTTGTGATGAAGGGGGTTAGCTTGTCGACACAGTCCTTTATGAGGGTAGCTGGGCAAATGTCTCCTTGGCATTTAGACAGTTTCAGTCCCTTCATGATCTTGGCAGTTTGAAGTGCTGTGGTCAGGGTGAACTTGAACTGGGGGGGTTGATGGGGCTGTGGGGTTGCTGGTCTATGGGTTGGTCCATGGGCTGCTTAACTGCCGAGAGTTTGTTTTTCTTTGCAGCAATTTTGCTTTGCAGTAGGGACATTTTTTCGAAGAGTGCGTTTTGGATGTTCTTGGACCAGCTGAGATCTTTGATGGCATTAGTGTATGAGGCAGCTGGTGTTTCAAACTCTTGTAAGATAGCTCTCTTGTGCCCGAGCTAGCTTCTTTGATTCTCCTGTTGTATGTGTCACTTTTTGTTTGTAGGATTGCTTGTTTGTACTTCCTGGAGAGGGCAATGAACCGCTGTTTGTTCTTGATGGAATATATTTTTACCCAGTCAGTCTCAACTGCTTTTTAAGTAGAGCATAGGGTTTTGAGGCTAGGGGTTTGCTATGTATTAAGGTGGGCACTTGGTTTTGGCTTTTATAGGCTTAGTGGCTCTATTTTGTTGATGGCTTTGAGGAGGGTTTGATTGTAGCAGTTGACCATGGTAGTGGGGGTTCAGTGTGCTTGTGTGTGAGCTGTTAGTGGTAGTAATAGAGAGAGTATGTTGGCTGGTGATAAATTCTGTGAGCTACTAGAGAGGGAGGCCAGCGCTGGTTAGGGTGCGACCTCTGAGGACACCGTCTCAGAAATATTGAAGGCAAGTATTGTGGTCTGACCAAGGGCAGGGGCACTGGATAGAATTTTGGTTTTTCAGTTCAGGATTGCTATCCAGTCTAGTGTGCAGCCTTTGTTATGTGTGGGTCTTAAAACCAGGTGTGTGAAGCCTAGTGATTCAATGGTGTTGGCTAGTGCATTTGCATGGGAATCCGAGGGGTCATTGAGACCTAAATGTATGTCTCCCAAGAGGATGATTTTGGAGGAGGGTTTGTGGTTGGTGGAGAGTAGATGTGCAATGTCCTCCTAAAAGGAGGTGGGTGGGCAAGGCTAAAAGGGTGGATATTAATGCAGGCTGTGGCCGACAGTGCGAGTTGTATTGGCAGCAGCTCACCAGAGCTGATGGTTAGGTTTGGGATTTCTCTAATGGGAAGGATGTTTTTAGCAATGAGGGCTATTCCGCCTCTTTGGCTGTCTGCCTATCTTTCCTGAATATGGTCTAACCATTTGGGATGGCTAGGGAGAGGTAGGGGCCAGTGGCAGGATGCAGCCATGTTTCCGTGATTGCTATGAAGTCTAGTTTGTTGGTTGTGGTGAGGTTGGATATGTCAAGGGAATGGGCAAGGAGGGGTCTTGCATTGATGAGCGCTCCTGAGATGTGTCTAGTGGTGTTTGCTTTTATGTCAGGGGTGGAGATGGCAGCTGATGGCAGCTGTGTCCGAGGTGATTTTAGCTGGACTGTTATTGCCTGGGGAAGCTATCGTGGGGGAGTGCGTGCAAGTGGTGAGTGGCAGCATTCCTGTGGAGGTTATTGGGTTTGTAGGTAGGTGTGGTCTTTGCACTGTTCTTGCAATGCTTGGGTGGGGGAAGAGTGGAGGCGGTTTTGTGACACAGGGGGTGTTGATTCTCACATTGAGGTGAGTGTTTCTTACAAGGATCAGTGTGGTTGCTGTTAGTATGTGTTTATGGCTTGTGAGTAGGCGAGACACTTGTCTTCTGTTTCGAATGTGGAAGGTACAGGGTTGGCTATGGCTTGTGACTCTTGTAGGTTGGGGGTGAGGTAGAGATCCTTAGATAGGAAGAGTGATGGTGGGACATCATGTGAGTAACATTCGAAAATGTTTGTAACATTTTCAGGGTGAGAGTGTATTTGACGATGGAGGTGGCATGCGATGAGGGGTTGAGAGGGCAGATGGAAGACTTCAGAACGCCCAAGGGTGGGAAGAGGCAGGCAGAAAGGGAGCCGTACCTTGTGAGAAGGCTAGAGGTGGGGACGGAGGGCAGCATGGCGAGATGGGGTGCAGGTGCGTATCACATGGGGGGTTGCAATAGTGTGAGTACTGTGTAGCAGGATGTGCATAAATAATCGCAAGGAGGGAGGACTTGGAGGGCTCGGGGGAGAAACCCAGGCGCGCCAGTGGACCGTGGGCTGGGATCATGAGCTGTGTCATGACTCGAGTTTTTGCAGCCAGTTGTGTGGTTACGTACAGGATGATGTCATTTTTGAGAGCATGTTAAGATGGTTATGTGTGTTAATATCCCAGCAAAAATATTGTCATACAATAATGGTGCCATTTTTTTTGCAGCAATATTAACCAATGGAATCTGTGGGGGACACCTCCGCTACCCCCATATTCTTTTAAAGGGAGCGGGGGACACTCCCGCAATCCCCGCTCCCATTTACCCCATAAATTATCCCCACAAATAATCTCACCTATTGCCTTTCCCGGCGACCACATATATGGCGACATTATTTGTGGGGATAATATTACCTGACACTGTTAGGATCAGTTGTGATAATTACATCTAAGATCCATTGGTGAGAACACAGCTAAAATTGATTTGTAGAGGCAAGCTAAAACACAGCCAAATATGATTTGTAAAGGCAAACTAAAAACACAGCTAAAACTGATTAGTAAAGGCAAGCTGAAAACACAGCTAAAATTGATTTGTAAAGGCAAGCTAAAAAACACAGCAAAAATGATTTGTAAAGGCAAGCTAAAAACACAGCTTAAATTGATTTGTAAGGGAAAGCTAAAACACAGCTGAAAGTGATTTCTGAAGGCAACTTATAATACACAGCTAAAAATAATGTGTACTGCAATTTGTAAAGCACAGTTAATAGCACTTGTGAAAGCACATCTGGAGGTACTTGGAGGATGGCAGTCACAATTGATTTGTGATGGCAACTTGCAACGCGTGTCTAAAGGTTTTCGGATGCACATGTGAGAATGATTTCCAAAACCGCTGCGGAGGTCACTTTGTAAGCTCCATTTAAGTTGAATCTCTGAGGCACATTGCGTGTCATTTTCGAGTGGGTAGCAGTGAGCATTGGTGGGCAGGAACTTGGGTGCTGATTATGGAACGTTGTGTGCCATCTGCATGCCAAGTGATGATGCGGGGGGTGGTGTCTGAGATTAGAAAGAGCTTACCGGTGCAGGTGGAGACAACCCAGGCTTCGCAAGCAGATATATGCTGCACTGGCGGTGCTTTGGCTCTGAGCTCAGTCACGCTCGGACAGGCTCACACATGAGCCTTGGGAGTGGGGCCTGGGGTGTGGACCGGCTTTCGCCTGCCAGCGCCACTGATTGGCTCTTTAAGGTAAGGGCTGGCCAATGATGACCAGCAGTGTTCGTGTTTGTAGAAAGATCCTCACCATGAGTATGCAGTGGCCATGATGGAACGGCCGATATGTGCACTCGATTCAGTAGCCCAACTGGGCCTCGAACATGGAAGTGGACTTGCTGTAGTGGGGTAAACATTGCTGCAGACAATATTCTGCTTTCTAGAAATCACCCTGGTGCTCAAAAGGGTGTGGAGCACTCACGGCTCGCAGAACGAATGTAACGGCAAACACAATCATAAAGCGCCTCAAAGTCTTACCTATCTGGCTGTGCTGGCCCGCCATCATCCTTTCTGCACCTGTCTTTCACCCTGATTTCACCTTCCTTTGTTTCTCGTTTACTGCACAGCCCCCACTGCTGTGTGATGGCTTTACTTTTGCTTTGATGGTTAAAAGATGCATTTCACACAATGAAACGCTGTTCTCTTGGCCAGCGATTTTTGCCAGACCTCCTGCACAACCCACGTTTTCCACCTCTGCCTGTTGTTCAGGGGTTAATGCTTTTCAGGTTCAATTCTCCTAACAGGATGACATGGTTCTTATTACGAAATCTAAGTGCTATGTGCCCTTCGCCCCTCTGCAGCCCTTGGAGCTGCACTATTCAAAGACAAATGCACGGGATGGACACAAGGAAAAGTGTGCCACATTTAACATTCCAAGTTCCACTGCTTGTGGAGGCAGCAGGGCGTTTTGTCCTGGGGTCATGACCCCCTGCTCCTCCATCAGCTGCCTTGAAACCTTAATTGAATGACAGATGGTCAGCTTAGAGAGCGAGAAGCTGGAGCGACGGTGCTACTTGCCTTTAGCAGCAAAAAATATATATTAAAGAAATCGGTGTTGTCTGTTTTTCAGCAGGAGCGAAATCCCAGACAAAGGGAGTGGTGCTCTCCATTCAATTTCAGGGCCATTCTTTGCAGTCAAAGGAAGGGCGAAATAGGATTCCTTGATATGTAAGATATGGCAAAATGATTTGGGACGTTTTCAGAAATGTAGTAGTTCTTCAAGACTGCGGCGTTTCAATGCCAGTGCTTGTCATTTTCATTTAGAGGTTTTCCTCACCTCCCCGAAAAATTCGAGGTGTTAATGGTGAGTCTTCAAAAATACGAATTAAGCATCAAGGGAACGCGTGCACGCACTGTGTGTTTTTGGGCTGAGCAAGCAATCAGTGGCTTGACTCCCCAGGGTCTGGCTAATTCCCTGTCCAACTGCATCAATGCTGCTTACCCCATAATCCCTCCATGGCTGTATCGGGCCTGCACGTTTTGTGTCCTTTCAATTTACTGAGACTATATCCGCCATTGTGCTCAGCACACGCCATTTTCAGGGCTTTGTCCGCGTTGTGTCCTTTGAGGAGAGAACTGGGAGAGAATGAAGGCAATCGCCCAAGTACGTAGAACTACGTAAGAGGCAGCGCCAGCACCTGCTGCCGGTAGCCCCAGAGCAATCGCGCCCACCACAAGGCAATTGCTTCCCGGGGAGTCGCCCGCTTCACCCGGCGCCAAGAAACGGGCCTTTCTGAGAGGATTTCATGTTTGCACACACAGCCTTTTAACCTGATTCACAAAGACTAACGGTGCAAATAGGGAGCTTGCCCGAGCACCTCTGAGATGCCCACCTGCAAATGTGATTCATAACGATTTGCTCAAGAGCACAGAGATGGTTCACACATATCTTTGAGAATCAGGCCCTACGTGTGGTGAATTTTTTCAGATCATCAACCACATTCTACTGCCAATTATTAAACTGTGTAGGCTTGAAGTCAAGCTTGTGAGGCTACAAAAAAACACATTTTGCCCACCGAATTCCATTTTTTAAGACACTGTAGTGTACTTGCACATAATCATGGTGTTACAGAGAGGGGAAAACAATGCTCCCTTGCAATGCATTCTCTAAAAGATATTTTGATAATGGACTCACATTTGCTACTCCATAGTTTAATCCACCAAAAACACAGTAAGGTCTCTGAAGGAACCCAGGCTTGGATCATGGCTGCAAGCATGAAACCACTGATGGTAATTAAAGACTCTGTCACATTGTGTTACTTCAGAGGCACATTTCGAAATTTATCTGACAAGCAATTGTTTTTTTCTTACTTGTGAAAAAACGTATTGTAAAGAAGACGACTGATAGGTATTCAGTGATTATAGCGAAAAATAAATAACGAACAACTTTAATAACGAAAAATAAATAGCGAAAAAATGTGGAATTTTGAGTTAAAAGTGTATATGGGGTGGGGTTTGGGGATTAAAAATTGTTGGGGGCGTGGGGGCGGGTAATAAATAAAGGGAGACAGAGTTTTAGGGGGGGCAAATTTAAAAAGAGAAAATAATTCACCATTTTTCGTTATTTTTCATTCACTGAAAAAGTTTCCGTTATTTATTAATTCGTTATAAACACATAGAACCGATTGATAAAGGGCATGTTCTACCACATGGCCATCCTGAACACGAATCACTGTGTACAACCATGTGCTAATTAACTTCTCACGAATTCTATGACAAGACAGGAGGCTCATATTATGCATTACAATCTTTACTCTGAAACCACAGCAGCAAAGAAAAAACTTTTACAAACAAAAAAGTTTCCACAACAGAACTAGATAGAGTTCAATGTCAATGTATGGGGAACTCCCCAAACCATCATGGAGGACAGGTCATGCCCTGCAGGGGACCAATGAGCAGGGACCCTCTTCTATATATGTCCATTACTCTAACCCCAACCCCTCTTTCTTTGCTGCTGACACCACAGAGCTAAGTCACCCCTTTCAGTTGTGTCTTACATTGTTTGTCAGTAGTAGGCTTTATTAGTTTGAATATGGCATATATGGTAAATATGTGTTAATTACCTTTTATTATAAAGGAATTTGTGTATTTGATACAATGTATCTGGATAGCCGCGTGCGGCCGTTGGTTTCATTTTGGTGTCTTTCAAAAAGAAAATATGTATTATGCTCATACATTCTGTTTCAGCTGAAGCAGTGGTGCAATGGTTGAATTTCGGACTACAGTCCATGAGGTTGTGAGTTCGAGGGAGCTCTCTAATTTATTTCTTCTTTAAAAATTTCTCGCGCTTGTAAACTCAGGTGTTTCTAGTGCATTAATCAACTCGCTCCCGGCGTGCGCGAGAGCAGTGTTGTTTACACTGTTCCCTCTTCATTTCGCCTGTTTGAATTCGTGCCCCTTGACAGATTTATGGTCACCTGGGGATTCCAGGTGCTGCAGGCTTTGGGTTCGGCCTGCCCCTGTGGCTTATGTTTGTAACAAAAGCCTCTGTTTCAGTACTGAGCCAAGTTAGCTCAAATATAGAGCTGCAGGTCTCCCATGCAGGAAGACCCGGGTTCGCGGCCGACCAGCGCATGTTTATTTGTATATTTTAAGATTAGATATTTTAATTGTTATATTTTAAATAATTGTATTTTACAGTGGAGGTATTTGATTGTCACCTTTTTTGCTCAGTTGAGCAGGGATTTCCTAATGGGCATTTGGTTGGTTCATGACTTCTTCAGAAAGATTATAGCACAAACATTTTAATAGTAAAAATGTGGTTTTGTTAAATGTTTGTAATTTCGTATCCCTGGTGACACAACACATTTCCTTACCTTTAGTGCTGGAAAGAAAGAATGTTTACTGATAGACTGTGGGTTTGTTAGGTCAAAGTCTGACCATCCAGCGCAAGAGCCCGATGCACTGCCAGTCTGCAGTTTTATTTTATTTTCTTTGTTTATTTATTCATTTACTTATTTCTTAAGTTATGTGCTTTGCCTTCACTGTAGGTGCTATAAGTTCGGTTTCAGGTTCAGCCTGATTCTATTGCGAGGTTACCCCCTCGTGTACTGCTGATTATCACACCCTGCTCGGGCGAGCAGTTGGAGGTGCACTTGCTCAGTGTATCCTACCTTCAACTTGACAGTTTTCTTTTGTTTGGGTTATCTTCCCTGGAAAGGTGCAGTCACCTGCTCGGTGGCAAGGTTGCCTGGGGTTTCTGCGAGGGGTCCCCTTGTATACGGCTGTGTCCACACCCTGCTAGGGTGAGCAGTTGAGGTACACTTGCTCAGTGTTTCCTCCCTTAAAGTGGGCAACTTGGGTAATTACCTTAACTGGCATGCACCATAACCTGCTCGGTTTCAGGCTCTGCCTGAGTTCTAATGCGAGGTTACCCCCTCGTGTACTGCTGATTATCACGCCCTGCTCGGGCGAGCAGTTGGAGGTGCACTTGCTCAGTGTATTCCTTCCTTAAGGTCGGCAGCTTTGTTTAGGTGCTGCATATGGCTGACGCCATTGTTTGGTCTTGTAGGCGTGCAGTAACCTGCTTGGTTTCAGGCTTCGCCTTGTTCCTATTGCGAGGTGCTCCCTCGTGTACTATTGGTTGCCTCACCCTGCTGGGGTGAGCAGTTGAGGTGCACTTGCTCAGTGTACGCTTTGATAAACAATATGTTTAAGTGTTGACTGGAACACATTTGCGTTTTTTCAGAATTGTCAGTGGCCCAGAAAGCTCAGTGTGTATCAGCTTATATAAGGGCCGGGGATTCGGTCCCCTGTGAGGGCGTAACCCCTCTTCTTTGGATATTTTATATATATTTCATATATTATATATTCTTTATTTATTAAGTGCTTTAAAGAAAAGAGTGTGGAAGTGGTTGTAAACAGACCCATATGGGGTTGTACCTTCCTCTCTAACCATCTCTCTGGTGTTATCATTCATCTTTTAGTTAAAAATTCTGTCACCCTTTACCTTAGTTAGTTTCAGGACAACTCAGTCCTTTCCTTAGGTTTTGATTCCCGACCTCAATTGCTCCACCCAATACCAGTGCTGATTAAGCTACAGTATTTTCTCTCAACATGAGGAAGAATAAAGATGATGCGTTATGCCTCTATTGAGGTCTGTAGGGCTTAAGGCTCTCTTTAGTGGGGACGTTTGTTCTCCCCTACTTTTGTCCCATTGGACATTCCTTATTCTTTTGGTTTCTGGTGGAGACAGGGTCAGCTCGAGGGTAACCGTTCAGTTTTTTACATGACAAGTTGAGCAACCATGTTTTACTTGGTTGGAGTGTTTGGAAACACTTGATGGTATCAGTTAGACGAGTTGCCAAATAATAACTTGCTGGCGCCTGCCTCATGTTTTTCCTCCCAAAGCTTGGCCTATGGTTCAGCTAACCGTCTAACAGTGTGTTGCAACTTCTCCTCTGCTCGAGGAGTACACGCAGGCTTCTGTACCCTCATGAGCATTGCTTAACCTCTTTAGAGTGCTGTTTTCATATCCGTGCTGAACGTTCTGATACAGGTTCCTAATTTTGGAAAGGTCTACATCAGTCTTTTATCCTGCTGAGATCGATAAGTGAACACCTCACACCACACAACGCTCGTAGTAGTGTTAAGCACCACTCATATACCTGAGGGTTCGTAGTACTGTATAAGTACTGTTTTGCTATGGACAATGTGCTTAGTTTTTCCTTCCCCTGATTCCCTTAGTGGCCAGTCAGCCTCACATGAATACAGTGACTCAGACCTCAGGGTTGGAGGGGACAGTGGTCCCAGATTTCTTCTCAACCTTGCATTTACAGGGCATTGGTAATTATCCAGAGTTCTTTCCCCCTCATTCCCCTTCCTGCCATCCTTGGGGGAGATTGCATCATAATATTACGCCTCTGGGAGTATCCAATGGTTTCAGTTTTCCTGCCATCCTTGGGGGAGATTGCATCATAATATTACACCTCTGAGAGTATCCAATGGTTTCAGTTTTTTCCTTTGTACAGGAGTTCTGGCGGGTGACCAGTGCAGACTCGCCCTGAGCATTTCCCTCCCGTCTGTTAATTTCCTTTGTGCTAATCTCTGGTATTTCAATAAGTTAACTGGAGTCTGTCCAGTAAGGGGATTGGTTAGAGGCGCTAGTGGGTATTTATTTCTCTTAACGGTGTAAAGCGGGGCTTTAATGTGGTCCTCAGGGTAGTTTTCTTTCTGGATTGCAAGGTTTTTCCTTTGGATAAGTGGGGGAGGTTTCTCCTCTTTTGGGAAGGCTCAATATCCCTTGGTGGGATAGAGGGGTCTGGGAGTGATACTATCCCCCATCCACGTTATGACCCTCTATCACGATGCGTTCCAGAGTCTATACATTAACTTTCAGACGGTGTCTGCCGCTACGATTACCAGAGTGCTGGGATATATATTTGGTTGATGACTTGATTATCATAGTCACCTGCATGGCAGGTGGACCTTTGGGGTTTTCACAAGAGTTTGTTTGCAGTAAGGTGCCAGCTCAGGGTGCTGTGAGCTTCAAAGATCTGCAAATTGGCTGAAATATAGGTTGGACCTCTTCTGGTGTACACCTTCAGTTTAACCATTTAGTGATCAGTTCTTTGCAGTTTAGAGTCTTGCTAAGATTTTGGAAATTTGGTGTCCTCCTTCGGTTACTTTTGATCCGCTAGGGGATTTATCACCAGGGAGGAGGGATCAAGGTTCAAGCACCGGGCATACCTACAAAGGAGTTTAGATATCACTATAATGGTAGTGATTGGATGTCGGATACATTTTTTCTTCTTGCCAAGTTTGGCCTCTCAAGGATCAGGTTTATAATATCTGCCTTTTGTCATGGTAGCAGAGTCCTTCTTCAAGAGTTCGGGAGGTCTGAGGGTCTCCGTGTTGGCGGTTTGACGGGTTAGCTTCTCAGGTGGGGCCCTCTCTTCCATTCTGCTTCTGCCTCCAGAAGACTTCCCTCCTTAGTATACACATATGTCTGAAGACAATTGTAGATTAATTCTATTGCTTTTCAGCTCCGCTCAGGATGGATTATCCTATTACAAAATTTATAAAAATGATTTTTTACTCCCATTTTACCCTTTTGAAGATTTGTCTTTCCCTCTTGGTTCCCCAGTGTAGTTCTGTGACATGCCCTGTTTCTAATGCGATATCTTCCTTTAATGCATGGGATGGAACCTATAAGACTTTCACCCCTATGGGGTACTTTTCTTTATCTCCAGGAGAGCTAGGTGTTTGTTTTCATTGGTTTGCTTTCTAGGTCCCCAAAAATGGTACGAATTTAAGTGTTTTGAATATTTGATTGAACAACATAGGTGTTTATTTCAGATGGTTTTGTCCTAACCTATTAGTATAGGAACACTTTGTTCAATGTTTTCCCCTCTTTTAACCAGTTGGTTTTGGTGGCCTGTAAGGAACGCTGGATTTGGCACATTCCTGTTTTTCTTGCAGTGGATTTGACTTTGCCTTATAAGACAGCTTTTTGGGCAATCTAGTCTTGGGCAATTCTCTGATTGGTCAACAGATTGATTTAATGAAAGCATTTAAAAAATGTTTCCTTTCCTATTATTTTATTATATTATCTAATATATTGGATCATTTTGTACGTACTAATGAGATGCAAGGGCTTTGAACTTGCATAATATGAGCCTCCTGTCTTGTCATAGAATGACTAATCCCCCACACTAACGTGAGATGGGGGTTTAGATTCTATTAAAGACAAGGAGGCGATTATTATCCCTCCCACCCACCCTGAATATGATATGATATGATATGACAATTGTGATACGCATGTACACAGGTGGTTCAAGTGAGAACATTCTTTGGTTTGTTGTTCTTCCCAACCACCCACCCTTCTTGCTTGTTGTTCTTACAGGTACGAGTTGAGGTTCTGCTCAGGAGTGTGGATCGCAGTTACAAGTTCTGGAGTGCGTGATTTCGGCCACGAGTTGAGGTTCTCATCAGGAGTGTGGCTCGCAGTTACAAGTTGTGGAGTGCGTGATTTTGGATGAGAAGTCCTATCCAGAAGAACTTCGGCATAGATTCAGGCTGCGGGAAGGTGGAGATCTCCAGTTTCGATGGATTATTTCACCGCGCTACGCAGTTCAACCGTTTCATTGGACTTCTGGTGCAAGACAGCTGCAGAAAGAGGGGTTGGGGTTAGAGTAATGGACATATATAGAAGAGGGTCCCTGCTCATTGGTCCCCTGCAGGGCATGACCTGTCCTCCATGATGGTTTGGGGAGTTCCCCATACATTGACATTGAACTCTATCTAGTTCTGTTGTGGAAACTTTTTTGTTTGTAAAAGTATTTTCTTTGCTGCTGTGGTTTCAGAGTAAAGATTGTAATGCATAATAATCGCCTCCTTGTCTTTAATAGAATCTAAACCCCCATCTCACGTTAGTGTGGGGGATTAGTCATTCTGGTCGAGACAATCATGAGTCTGTAGGACAGGAGACGGGCATTTTCATTCAGAGCTACAATGCCTCTGACCCTACTGAACATCGAAATTGGTTTCAAATCATGCAACATACTGGTGCATCCAATTTTCTTTGTCGTCCATTTCCACCTGGGCCATTACGTTATGTATCCTCTCCCTGCACTCCTGCTGAATGCATGCCAGCACCCTTAGAGAGATGGCGAACTATAGCACATTTAGGGAGATGCTTAGAATTAATCTTTTATGCTGGCTACCTTTTTGATGTTATTGTCTGTGTTGAGTGGTGGACTTCTTCAGTGACATAACGTCACATAACATGACGTAACATAAAGCAACACAGCATTTTTCCACCTTCTTTCTCCTCTATTCCAAATGCTTTACCATAAGGTCAAATTCAAAATTGTTACATGTCATTGATTCAAGACAATGGGCCTCATTACGAAGCTGGTGGTAGCCGGGCTTGTAATACAGGCATGGCTGCCGCCGGTATTCATTTTTTTCCAGCCCCCAGAAAAGGATAATTACCGTGTCATTACGACCTTGCCAGACCCGGTAATTGCCCTTTTCTGGGCGCCGGAAAAAAATATTCCCCATTCCCATTTGAGCCCCATAGGGCTCAATGAGAATGGAGAGGGTGGTAGCATGTTCTGCTTGCGGGTGCTGGTACGGCCACCAGGTCAGACCTGGTGGCTGCAAAGGCACCCGCGAGCAGAACTTGTAGTATGGCGGTACGGTAGCAAAGGTGCCGTTAGCGCTACCGGCACCGTTGTTGCTTTACCGCCATACTTGTAATGAGGGCCAATGTGCACTTTTAGAAGCGTTTTTCTGGAATCAGAACCTTACTCCATCTTTAATATGCCAAAACGGTAAACAAAAAACATCAAACGTAAGGACAAGTGAGGCATTAATTTTAACTTGTAAACAATAAAAAAGCAATGTTAGTCTCTAACTACTTTGCTTCATGGCCTTTTTGAAAAAGACCTCAATGTAATGTGATTGTGTACTGCACTGCCTTCACTGCTCGTGACACTCCACCGGCTCTTGACCACATGCTTGTATCCCTGTGACACATTACGGGCGACCATTGTTGTTTCATAGCTTTAGAACCAGCATATGCGGGCTGTGTGGGTAGTAAGAGGCTTAGATACCTCATTAAAAGCCCTCTCTTTGCTCGGGTTTACCACTGTGTTTGCAGGCTCATAACTCTCGAACAGCCCTCAGAAGACTTCCATGAAACTTAATGATTTCTTGTAGGTAGGTGATTTGCCAGTGGGACTTGCAAATGTTCTCAAATGCATTCTGCTTCTTATGAGGGTCACTTATGCCATCAACAGTGCATGAAAGATTATTCATTGTTGCCATTTCTAAGAAAGGCAATTGAGAGCCTACAGTGCGGGAATGTGTGTTCCCGAAACATAGTCAAATTAAAACTACCAACTTCAATGATCGGAAAAATTTGAAGATATAAACTGAAAACCATTCAGAGTGTTTGAATTGTTAGTCAGCGCAAAGCTGAATAATACAATGACTGTGAGCTATTTAGTTTTTAGCTACATTCACCTGTGGGGCTACTGTGAGGAATTGCCATCTAGCAAGGGTGTGGAAGCCCTGGTTTATTTGATATGTATTAAAAATAATATGATGCAGGTGATTTTATCTCAGAAAGAGTAGTCTGCTAACCAGACCCCCCTTTCCTTAAAGCTTCATGCCTAAAGCATAGGGACACAGGCCCTGCTGCATCAGTGTCCTGGTCTGCACCACCTGCTCCCCAGTTACACAGAGCAGGCTCAAAAGCCACAGGTGCCCTTATGTCAGATGCTGTGACAGCCAAGTCACTGCAGTGTAGAGGCTGCATTTAAAATATGCACCTCTGTTCCAAATTATGAGGAATGATCATCCTGGTGGCAGTTTAATCTTTAAACCTAATCCATACCTGAGCTTGGAGTATAGTGGCTGATTATTCATGTAATTATGAAAGTCACATCTGATTTGAATCATACACATGTAAACGCTGTGAGTCCAGGTCAGCTGTGGAAGGGTTGTGTGTCTTCTAGTCAGACTGCCTCTGTCTACCAGCCATCAGGACAAGAGACTGAAAGACTATACCTCTCTATGGATCCTTTGTGAGTTCATGTAACACCTTTCTCCAGCAGGACAGCCCCTCAGCGAAAGCTGTCCCGGGAAACAGGAATCAAAGGGCAAGCTCTAAACAAATGGACTAGCCTCACACCAGGGTGCAGCATATCAAAGGGCATTTAATGCTGCAGGCAAAGAAAGGTGGAAGAGTTAAAGTAGTCAGTGGGAGCTCAGTAGACTTAGGGAAGGGGTCCAACATCTTGATTTTTTCTGGACTTCTCTTTCCTTCCCTTCTCACCCACCTCCTACAGCGCCAAACGCTTTGGGTGTGATGCATAAAGGGAAAGGCCACCTGTCACAGTCACAGGGATTGGACACCTTAAAGCAGCCCTGCTTTTGTGCAATCCGCTGTGGACTTCTGCATGTAAAAGAGGGTGCCTCCCACTCCTTCTTTTATTCATTCCTGGATTGCAAAAATAATACAGTTGGACCTCTTTTGGGGGAGTTGATCTTTCCAGATCCCTGTGCCGATGAGGTGATGGTTGCGTGATCCAAGGTAGAGGCAAGCTGTGCTCCCCTGCTGGTGTGAGTGCACACTAGGGGTGAACTGCTGTTGGAGCAAGACCTGCTTCATTGCAAGTTACACTGGTATCCAAGACCTCACTGCAGGTAAAGGACTCCTGCAGTTGTTAGCCATTCTCCCCCTAGTTAGGGAGAAAGGGATCAAGGACTCATCTTGTCCCTGAGCCCCTGGATTGGGATATTGGGATTGACAGCAATTGAAGAAGCCAAGCAGCTAGTCTCTTGCATTTTTATTGCGCCACAATGCATTAAACTTGGTTGATCATGTTTAAATAAGGAACCCATGGTACTGCCTTTGGCACCAATTCAAACTCTTTGAACTGCTGTTGCTGAGTCCCCAAACGAGTTGCCCGCTGCACCAAGCTGGCTAAGCGCATTGTTGACTCAGCTCAATCCAGGAGCATGCCACAATAGAAGTATTCAAACTGCCACATCTCGGTCAAGTGCATCGAGCCCCCAACATCTTTGTCTTCCACCTGAGATCAAAAATCAAACCGAACCTGGTGGCCCCATCGTCCCGCTTCATTAGAACACAATATCCAACTGCCAGAAGCCTCACTTTCAAACCGACTAGATGCCTGCTCCCCATCTGGATCCCTGTGACTCACCACATCCAAATCTGATTCAAACCGCTCAAACAATCACAAAACGCCTGGTTTGCCACTGTAGAGCCCGCAATTAAGGTTATGTTGGAAGGCCTCAGCCCCACTGGTATATTTGTTGGGGATCCTAGAGACTGGTTAAGCCCCCCACCCTTGCACCCCTTTCACCCAGAAGCATATCCTTTAGAACATTTTGCAGATTTGCTTTTATGCCCCTGCAAAGTATCTTTACATTCTGCATGTCCCTGTCTAATTTCACAGGGGTGGGTTTGGTTAGTGTTTTCTAGTACAGTCTTTCTTGCATATTGGCGTACTTAATTAAACTGTATATATATTTTTTTTCAAAGAACCTTGATTGGACATTCCTTTATTTTGGACTGTTGTACTATTGCTGTTTGGGTCGCAATATTTTCACAAATTAAACTAGGATGTAGGAGCCCCTCTGCTGTGAAAGAACATGGGTCAAATACCCTGTTCTATGGAATTTCTCCCACTCAGGAGTGTCTACAACCATGTTTCAGCTCACTGCCCCTTTAACAGAGGAGAATAATCAATTTGCATATCAGTCTGCTCCCACCCACAAGGGCAGTTCAGCACCAAAATGCTAGGCAATTCTCCTCTGAACAAGAGTACCATCGGCAACCCCAGACATGTGTTTTTGCCTTATTGGGCCTCCTCGGGGAGGTGAAGCTGAGCCTCTCTAAGGCACAGTGAGCAAGGGGTCGAGTCTGGATTACCCTGGGTTACTTAGGGTAAAACCTCAAGTTTCACAAATTAAACAAGGGTGTAGGAGCCGCTCTGCTGAGAATGAACGTTGGCCAAATACCCTGTTCTGTGGAATTTCTCCCACTCAGGAGGGTCTACAACCACATTCTAGCTCACTGCACCCTTCAACAGAGGAGAACTATCCATTTGCATTTCTATTATACACACTAACACCCCTCTGAAGTGTTTAGCCTGCCCTTGGCCTTGTTATCACAAAAGGCGAAGGAAGCATAGCTCTTATCTGTGCCTGTGTCACCTTAATGATTGGCCTCACTCTTATTTTATTCATGTGTGAGGGCTGGGTAGTCGGTTTAGCCGCTTCCCATCATTCTACTCCTGCCGGGCAGAAGCCATTTTGTCACAGTTGCCCCCTTATTCTCCTTCCCTGAAGACCCTAGTGATTCTCCACCTTCTAAGAAGCCATCTCCAAATCCTCCCTCTCCGAAGGCTTTGGCAAGGGGCCACAAACAAAAGCAGCCTCTTGATCCATCCCTTCCCTCCTTAATGAATATCATCATCTACATATCAACCAAGACAATTGCCAGTTCATGGATTTGTAAGGGAGTTGGAAATCCTGTATTAGACAAAGAAATATGAAAACATTCCTTCATCTTGAAAGAAGTACAAATACAGGAAGTTAGCATAAAGCACAACGAAAGGCTGAAAATCTACATTTAAAACACTAGCAAGAGATTTTGCATGGCAAAAGCAGCAAGACCCCGACCCCAGCAAAGCAAAAGGGCCCAATATGTACGTAAGAGAACAGAGTAGACATGCATAATTTCCTCTTTAATGCAGAAGACAGCTGCGTGTACATAAACTTGATGGGGCCGCGAGCAGGAACTGGCCCCACTTTCCCAGACTTGTACCATTACCGGTTTGAATTGCAAGGGTTTTCTGGTGGTTCTGAAGCTTTTATCAGGAAGAAAATAAAAGGGAAAACATACTGCTTCAGACACCTGTGCAATCCAAAATCCGCATGTGAGGAAGTATACGAAAACCACCCTAAGTTTCTCTCTTTTTGTCCAGAAGTTGTGATGAACGGCGGGCTCTCTGATCCCAGGTGCCCGTTCATGAAACACCCACTAAAAAGATCTCTCACAAAAATGTGTTGGTTAGTAGCAGTACCTTCAGTCTGCTTTGGAATCCCAAAACAACAAAAGTTATTCTATCTGGCCACAGTTTAAACGTATTCAAGGTGTAACTCTATTGATTCATTTTAATGAGTTTAGCTAAATGGCACAAGAAACCTAGTTTTCAATGCTTTCTTCTGAGGCAAGAATTCTCGCTTTATGAACACTGATGGCTTCATGCAGGAATTTAAGACAGGTGCACATTTGGTAGTGATCGCTTGTATATCCCTAAGCAGGTCTTCAGTTGCTCTTGATGGACTACTGAAACGCCTGAAGAAATTTATTTGGCTTTCCGTCATGACGTACACTGTATTCTTGCCCGTGGCACTCACTGCTTCCCAAATTGATAGGCACTTTTGGAATAGATGGCTTCTTGGACCTCTGCATAGTATGAAAAGATGTGCCCTCATCCGATCATTTATCTGGGTCCTATGCATGGAGCTTACCTTAGAAGAAGGATTTTCCACCTGATAAGAGTAGGAGTTCTCACAAAGTATACATCACAAGATCACTTGGAAATTATCATTCTTCAGAGTTCAATAGTGAAGAATCAAGCCCGATTATATGTTAAGGTTTGGCGATATTTTAATCCCTTTGAAGGGAATATTCATTTTTTTCTCACTCTCACCAACATTAATCAAGGATTGATCTTGCCTTAATAAGGTAACAGGTTCTCCATCAAGCCACTAACAAATATGGCAGGTCAGTGTGGTCCAACCTTTCCTTCCTTCTTGCAAGCATAATGAGGCAGCCATTGCTCTGCATACCCAGATGATGGACGTGGGATCACAAACGTCTTCCCAGGACTAGGTTTTGTGATAGTAGCATCATAGCAATGAATGAATTCTTCCATTATAACATAGTTACTACTGAGGCATTAACAGTATGTGGGGTATTCAAGGTCACCTTGCACGGTTCGCTTACACAAGATACTGTCGTCTCTCTGTAATGTGATGGGAGAAGCCAATGGCAAGACACAGCTCTTCTAGGATCCCTAGAATTCTGTCATGCCCATGACGAATACAGGCTAGATCTCTTGCAGGTGCATTCCAATATCTGCTGCAGGAAAATGGGTGACACTCAGCCAAAGCGAGTGTGGATGATATCGTGTTACGGCCACAAATCAAATTGAGATGTCTGGGAGTTTCGTGGACTTTAGTCTGAACGATGGTAAGCAAGCAACGTGGTCTTGCGTAGACGCATTCTGTCTTGGAGACCATGGCACTGGAATGAAAGAAGGAGGGATGATTTGGAAGGGAGCAGGAGAGGCAGATGCAACACGATGTGGGAATGATGGGTACAGGTTGGGAGTACCCAGGTTCAGGGTGCCAGGGTGCTGCTATGACAGTGACAGAAACCCTTCGGGATGTGGTACCTGGATGGATGACCCATAGATCTGAGAGGGGACACGTGGGGGAGTGTGCTTGCACCACAGAGCAGGGCTTAGTCAGAGCTCCATGGTGTTAATGTGGTATCGGCTAGACCCGTGGTTGCTGTTTGTGTGTACTGTAAGGTGGTAAGGAGATTTTAGAACAGAGTCGCTTAGATGAGGGGAGTAGACAGACCAGAGGCATGTGAAGTGGTGGAGGAGGGTAGGTGTTGGGGGCTCTCTTGTCATGATGTAGTATTCACCCAGTGGTGAAGTGAATGAGGGTCTGATTGATAATCAGTTAATCATCAGGATGCATATTGGTTCCTGACACTTTCTATAGTTTGCAGGGTGCCTTCCGGGATGGAATTGAGGCAAGTATTTGTATATTTAAGTAAGGTTCTGTTGCTTGTCTTGTGCAGAGGTGAGTTGGAAGTCAGGTGTTTAGCTGTCTTCTGAATGTTAGGTCGTCTTCAGTATGAATGTGTTTCTGCCGGAAGGTTGGTTGTTAGGAGGGAGAAAGGGGTCCCTCCATGCCATTTCTAGCTGACGTTTGGTACCATTATGGGTACCCTGTGGCTGGATTTTAGTGTTCTCTATGGCATATAGTGTATGAATTACCTATAGATAGATTTGGTGCTCCTGCTATAATAGGAGAGTCGACGATGCACATACGTTTGAGGTAGATCCTTATTCTGATAGGGAGTCAGTGAAATATGCTGAGTGCTGGGGTGATGATTTTGTGTCTTCTCAATTTTAGGAGTGATCTGGATTCTGTGTTTTGGAATCTTTGTGGAAAGTGCCTTTGCACCACACATCTGTTGAAAAACCGTCACAATAACGGCACTATCGCAATCTCCATATTTCCGCCGATCACGAGTACAGTGAAACCTGAGAAACATATGCCGATGTAACTGACCCCAATCCTTCACTGGCACAGCCACAACGCTGACAGAACAATGGCGGGCCGACATCAGAAGGTCACTCCTCTGGGGTACATGCACCCGCCAACAAGGAGCAGTAATTACACAACTAAACCTTTGTAAATTACGCCAGAAATGTATTCCGCAATGGATGCTGCAGGAATGACATAAAAGCAACGGAGGAAGCTCTGCCCATCCACAAGAGCACAAGATGTCAGTCCTAGGGGCATACCTAGCTTTAGTGGCCATCCATCTGCAAACACAGAGATGACAGCAAGCAAGAGTGGGAAGGGCAGCACAGGATGGAGAGGGGGCATCTGAAGACAAAGCAGAACCAGATGACAATGCAGAACAACATCGACGGTGAGTGCAGCAGGGGAAATGCATACCTATGTTGGGTACAAAGTGCTAGGAAGGCCATGGACAGGCATACTGCATGCAATGCTTGCAGGGTAGGTAGAACACGCAAGGAACAGTACACCTATCTCTGTGCAGCACCAAGAGTTGCAGAGCCAGCATTGCATACAACCTGGGGGAATAGCAGAAATCGTGTATGCATGAAAAGCATATAATGCACATCAGCATGCACAGTGGTGAATTGAAATTGACACCCAACATTGTGCACCCTACTGGGTACATCACTGATGGCATCACAGGCCACGTATTCATCTTTCAAGGGCATGTCTCTAGGTGATAACAGCAGATCGCACACTCACCATATTCAGACTCAACCAAAGGACCATCATGCACCTGACGGATAGGATAGCTGCGGACCTAGAGGCGCAGATCAACATTATCACATCCATTCCTCCTATTCTGAAGGTGATGTGTTTATTGCATTTTTGTGCCAGTGGATCTTTCCAGGCATCTGTGGGACGTGTAGCTGGCATCTCACAGCCAGCATTCAGTGGCATCTTCACCAAGGTACTCGACAGTATCATTGCATGTGTGGGGGAGCACATCAAATTCCCAACAGATGCCCCCACCATCAAAAGCACGAAGACACAATTTTACAGTGTTGCTGGCCTACCCAACGTGGTGGATGTAATATATGGGACACATGTTGTCTTCATGCCCTGCAGGGCACATGAATGCATGTATTGGAAATGAAAAGGTTTCCATAGCATCAACACCCAGGCTGCGTGTGATGCAAACATGATATTCACTCGCATATGTGCAATGTTCCCTGGACCCACACATGATGCCATGGCAATGCAGAACAGTAGTGCGCCATGAATCATGCATAGCATGACTAACAGGAGTATATGGCTGATAGGTAACTGTTGAAACACAAGCAGGGCATAGCTTTACTGTACTGTCAATGAGAAAGCCTCGTCCAACATAACCCTGCACATGTGTTTCCCAAATAACCCAAAGGTGATGCTGCATATCTATGCAGACCATAGCTACTGACATCTGTGTGCAATCCACAAAGTACTGCAGACCTAGGTAACAATCGAGCGAGCACACACAAGGACATGTAATGTCGTAGAACATGCATTTGCAGTGCTGAATAACTGATGGCACTGCCTGCATAGTACTGAAGGGCTCTCAAATATGACCCTGGAAAGGTGTGTAACATCATCCTGGTATGCTGCATCTTACACAACATTGCAATGCAAAGGGATGTGCCATTGCCAGTGGATGCAGACAGTGAGGATGAAGTAGGTGACAGTGGAGAGCCAGCAGAGGAGCATTCACTGACGCACTCGCACAAATACACAGCCAAGCGACAGGCACTAAAGCGTGATTACTTCTAGAGCTGTGTATAGTGGTACAGAAAGCAGCACACACCTGGGACATTTCTGTGCCACAAATGACCACATCTATCCATGACAGCATGGGGCAATAACGCGTAGCACACATGCATGCAGGGTTGCACCAACACCAATCATGTGTACCATGCAATAATGGAAACGGAAATGGGCCCTTAGGGGCTGAGCCCGCCCATTTAAGAAACAACAATCAATATGAATATGTCAAAGTGATTTTATACATAGCAACCAAGTCTGTTGCGGGTAACAGCGAAAAAGTGAGTCTGGGTCCTGGGAAAGCCAGAGGCTGCTCGACCAGTGCTAGAAACGTCACTGGGATCATCAGGATTATCGATTTTATTTACATTCTCATTCGAAGGTTCACAAGTAACAAAATATTGGAAGTCCTGAAAGTCATCAGACTTATGGTGTCACCCGACACCAGTTGGGTGCAACACACTCTTACTGCATAGTACATCCAACCATTTAAGGATTTGGAGCCATAGTTGGTTGATACAAGTTTCTTTTCAAGAAGATTTGGCAAAAACACAAGTTACATGATTGCCTAGAGAAAGACCCGGTGGGTTGGAATACGTGTTGGCTGTGTGTTTCTCAGGAAATTGTACATGGGCACAGTACCCGCAACATTTTTGTTGGATTAAATTGTGTCAGTCAGCGCAGTGTGACAGCGTCTATTTAACCTATACATGCAATATTGCCATCCCATTCCAAGGCCCCCACCAGGTAGGTAGTGATGTGTGTACTATTACATAACATGAACGTTGGTTGCCACATAGAAAGACAAAATGATTTACAGTGGACATGTGAACAAGGTATGAAAAATTACCCTTTGTACTCGTATGCTCCCCTCCAAGAGTGCCATCTAGGGACACCTCATATGGCGTAGCAAGGTCAGATGTACCCCACGCACATTACCTCATGTGCCACTTTCTTGAAATGTATATTGCCCATTTGGGGCTATGGGTCCAATTGCAGACACGTTACCTCACGTGCCACTTCCTTGCAATGTATCTTGCCCAACTGGGGCTATAAGTCTAAGCAGCACACATGGTCCATCACATACTCTGTGAACCGTGCAGTGCACTATGATGTGGATTCAGTGGTAACTTTGCTTCCTCCATCTCCTCTTTGAAGTGGTGCTTCCTGGCCCCCTGGAATACCTTCTGATGGTGGTGTGGGAGTGGAGTGGATGTGCATGCAATGTGGTCTTGCTTCCTGGGATGTCATCCTGGAAACATGTGACAAGGACGAGTGTGCCTGCTGCAGCTGTAAAAGGGCCTGTTGGAGTGATTGGTCTGTCTGTCCAGCACAGTTGTGAGACGTTCCTGCAACCTGTTGGTGGCCTCCATACACCGAACCATGACTAGATGCATGCCACACTGCAGAATACCAACAGCCGACACAGCACGTGTAAATCCCCTGTTTGATGATGCTAGTCCAGCATTGATTCGCTCAAGCCTTCTCCTGCTTGTTGTGGACTGTACCTGCTCCACTCCTGCCTTGTCATGTAGGCCCATGATGGCTGTGTGTGCTTGTCCCAGGGATTCCTCCAGTGATGTCTGAATGCCGTGTGAGGAGCTGGTTGTGCTGATCCAGTTGTTGCGGGATCCTCTCCTGGATGGCCAGCTGTTTTTTGGCTGCATCAGACTGCCATCTGGCCTCGAGGACAAGGTAGTGTTGGCCTGCAACCAGCAAGGCTGTCTGGTCAAGGATCTCCACATCGTTATGTGTAGTGGGTTTATGCCGTGGGGTAGGCCTCTGAGGCAGCGTGTTGGTCCAATTTTTACTGCCTGGTCATCTGAGTATTCATGCATGACACTGCCTCCTACATGGACGCCTGGGTCACAAGGTCAGCAGCTGCCACCTCTTCCTCCTGATCCTCAACTGTTCCCAACTGTGACATGGGCCCTGGCATGTGGATTGGGTGTGCTGATGTTGGCTGGGTGGTAGCAGCACTGTTAGCTCAATCTACTGTGTCTGTGTCTACTGGGTCTGCGCTGCTGTCACTGGCATGTGTAGTGTCGCAAAATGTGCTTGCCATGTGCCCTGGTGTTGCAGCATACTGCTTCTTGCCACTTCTTCTCTGCCGTCTGGCATGTGCAGCTTCATGGCCACTGGATGGCTGTAATTTGTTGTCTGCATGGGGCAAAGCATACATTCATGGCATCAGCTTGTGGTCAGGCGGAATGTTTTTATCTATGTGTGTATAGCGTTGTAGATGCATGTCTAATGGGTGTTGCCGGAAGGTGAGTGATTGTGCACTTGGCAGGGGGGTTATGATGTCTGGCATGTGTTCATGTAGCTCCTGTATGACTGTGCATGTATGTGTGTGCATGGTTCATAAATATATGGCAGGATGTGTTGGTCTCCACTCACCTGTGTCATGTCCCTTCTCTAGACCCGTTACACTCTCCACTTCAATCAGTGGGAGCTCCTTCTGCTCCCAGGCAGTCGATGATATGGTCTCTGGTCTCCCCTCACCAGTGCTGTCCTTGGCCTCCTGTGTCTTTGATATTTATTTGCACACGGCACACTTAAGGTCATTACACCTCTTACATAGGTCTTCCTTCTCTCATGACACAGTGGACACAGCATTTACTGCAGTGTCTAATCTCACCCACATGTCCCTCTTCTCACTACCACTTAAGATGTACATCTCTGCACCAAGGATTCATGCCTCTACTGGCATCATGTTATCCACCAGCACCTGCAATCCAGTGTCTGTGAACCATCAGGCTCTTGCACCTGCCATTTCCAATGTGGGGGAATGTGCCTGATTGGGCTTTGTAAACCTCCTTCTCATCTCCTACGGGGACATTGCTGGAGACCTTTAGCTGTGGTTGTGGCAGCGTTGTTTCTGCTGGCGGTCAGACCGCCTCCGGAAAGGGGTTGATGTAATTTCTGCCTCTGTTCTAAAGGGTTTGAACTAACTTTTGCCGGTGGTCGCCACATATTCTGACGGAGGTGGCAGACTTACGTTTTCATCAGCGTGGCTGCCATCGGACACGGAACCGATGTCAATGATTATGTCCTTTTACCGCTGCGTCAGCACAAATGTCATGATACAGCGGTGCACTGCCGGTGAATATTGACGGATGGTGGAAGCATATGTCGGCAGACTTTTGGTGGATTTAACGCCACACTCTAAATGAGCTCCTTTGTAGTCTGTTAAGTAGATATAACAGGAGTCCAAGTTAAAGACTTTTGGAGTAGTCAAGTCTTGATAGTACCAGTGAGAAAACTGCATGAAGATCAGGTAGGGCATGCTTCTTAGTAAGGAGCAGAGGTGGAAGAAGCAACTCCTGACAATGGCTTTGACCTGTGGTTCTAGTGCAAGATCACGGTTCATTGTGATTTCGTGTTTCATTACAGCAGAGGTAAGCAGTGGGAAAGGGCCCATCATGCCCGGTGTGCAGATTGCTGCTGGGCTAAGTGGTATCACACTTCAGATGATGAGTTATTTTTGGGATGAGTTGAGCTTCAGTCTGCTGGAGGTCACCCAGGAAAGGCATGTGTTGGGGTTGGGTGGCTCTGTTGGTGGGTTCATTGTTTGATGTTTGTGTAAAAGGTGAGATCCAAGGGGAGATCATGTATATGAAGAAAAGGAGAGGCGAGAGACTGGAGCTTTGAGGTACTCCTGGAGCCAGAACTGAAAGGGGCCATGAATTTTATTTTTATTCTCTCAGTTAGGAAAGATGTGAATCAGTGTAGAGCAGTTCTCTTCACCCCACATTCCTCTAATCTTTTTAATAGGACCTCATGGCTGAGTATGTCAAGTGTGACCTTTAGGATAAGTGCACAGGTTGAGTTGTTGTCCGTGTTATTAGCATGTCGGAAATTGAGCAGAGTGAGGATACTGTCCCTCTCATTGGTGTGAATCTTTAGTGTGATTCATGGAGGACATTGTTGATCTCAATGTACTCCCAGGGCTCTTTGTATGAAGATCTTTCTGATGAATGGTGTGCTGGAGATTGAGTTGTAGTATGCTGTGTCATTTGGGTCAGTTGTGTTTTTTTAAGGAGGGGTTTGAAACATGCTGCTTTGAAGGAAAGTGGGGTGGTTGATTGTTCAAGGAAGGAGTTGAGAAGGCATAGAGAAGGAATAGGCATGCAGGTGCTGATCCAAGTTTGCTTGATTATAGTTCTGTAGGTGTTGCAGGGTCACAGGTCTTCTGGAGAGCTTTCAGAGTTGCTAGAATTGACGCTGTAGAGTACGGTCTAGATGGCAAAAGGGCAGAAATCAGTTAGTGGTGGTTAGGGGAATCTGTATATGTAATTTCCCTGGTTGGATAGGGCACAGTTAGTCTTTTACTGTACAGATGGTGTTGGATCTTTTAAACGTTTGTGCTGAGGTGTGAGGCTATGTAATCACAGAGTTCTTTCATGGGTGTTGGAGTTATTTTACATGCTGCATATTTTTTGAAGTTCTGGGTGATTTTCAAGACTACCATGTTAGCTGTATTTGTAATAATGCAAGTATTGATTTATTTTTGCTTGATGGTTTCTGGTGTGTAGTACCGCAATTGTCCATGATAGGCACATTTGCCTGTTCCAAGGTAATTTCTTCTCCAGAATCTCTTAAGCTTCCTGTTTTCTTTTTATATGTGATTTAGCTTAAGAGAAAGCCATTCGGAGACATTTTTATTTTGTGAAGTTTTGAATTTCTTTTTAGGTGCTATGTTATCTAGCATGGTTTTTATCCAGTTGTGAGTGTCATTGAGTCTGTTATCCGGAGTTCTGATTTGAGATTTGGTTGCAATCTAGTGTTTGAAAGCTTCAGGTTTTTCAGAACGGTGTCCATTTGGATCCTTTTCCAAGGTCTGGTTAAAGTTGGAGCACCTGTGCAGGATCTCGCCAGTACTGGTAAGTGAAAGTGAAAAAAGTGAAAGTGAAAAAAGGTAATGGGATAGAAAAACAGTCTCCGAAGGTAAGTAAAGGGACGAAATGGTGCTGACATTCTCATCACAGTAAAGTCCATCCAATGTGTGGGTCGCTTCTTGGGGTGGTCCTTTAATCAATTGTTTGGGGTGAAGCACACTGAGCTGTATGACCTTTAAACAGATTTGCAATCACTTTAGCCATTTTTTTGAGTTGATGGCCTGAGGTGGGGTTTTTCATTAGGAAACCATGTGGGGAGTTGTTTGACGAGGTATATGTAGATGAACCCTGCAAAGGGTCTTTTGGGTGGGATAAAAGGGCTGTCTCCCTGTATCTCATTGATTGATTTGTAGGCATGACTCCTTAGCTTTCCTTCTTCTTTCTTCAGTTTTGATTCTGCTTTCTACCATGATCTAAGCATGACACAGTCTTGCTGTGTTATGGCGAATGAGAATATTTATTGTATTTATTTTGCAAATACGGGAGGAGCAAAGCTCTTTTGATCACAAAAGAACATATAATAGATAAAGAATCAGATTTGATGGGAAGCAGTGAGCTACTTACAATGCAGTGAGTTTGAGGGACATTCTGACAAGGTTGTGGAGGAGAGTAAATGCAACAGTCACGGGGGACATTACATAATCGGACATGCATAGATTAATAACAACCAACATTGGACATTTTGAAGTGCAGGTAAGCGGTACATCAAGCAGCAACCAAAGAGTCACACCAGAGGCTCCAACAAACAGACAGACTTACTAACCAATTTCCCCTTCCTGCTCCTCCAACATAACCAACGCCATTACACCAGACCTTTGGCTAGCCACACTACACATAAACAAACCAAGAATCATTTCTATTTTCACACCCACCATCTCTGACATTTGGAAGCACACCTAGAGTGAACCACCCCACATAGTCGATAACACAGTCAACAACGCGAGTAGACACCAAGACATCAGATAGTCTTATAGCTACGGCCACTCGTGACTCTGGATCCCTTATGAACACTATCTAACCAGTATGCACAACCACAACCACAGCCCACCCAATATCACACAACACACAAACACTAGCACACACCCGAGACACTGGGCCTCATTATCCCCTGGCGCTCCCGTAATGTGACCGGCCCCCTTCATTACGGGAGCGCCAACTACGAGTTTCCCTTTGCGGGACCAGGATCAGACATCTGGTAAACCCAGACATCTTTCCCGGGTCCCGCGAGGGGAAGAGGGAGGTAACAACGGGACACTTGTAGTGTCCTATGGGGGCTCAAATGGGAATGGGGAATGGTTCCTGCAAGGAGGACTTACCGGGTCCTCCTATGTCGGAATGACCCGGTAAGTCCCCATTGCAGGAACCCGGTAATGGAGCCCGGTTTGGAGGCAGCCATGGAGCTAACAGCTCCATGGCTGCCTCCAAATTCGTACTGAGGCCCACTGAGTCTTACCCATATGTTTACAACACATGGGCCTCCTGCACCAACTCCCACATGCAAAACAACAGTCTAGTTCTTGGTTGTGGTTCATCAGCCCATCTCTCCTCCTCTCTAGTGGCTTGTCTGTGATGTTATTGCTGCCGGGGACCCTTTGCGGTTGCCATTGTCTGTTGAATAACCAGGTTTTGAGTCGTTTCCTGAAGGTGATGTGGGCTCCTGTGGTTCTAATTTCTTTGGACATGCTGTTACAGAGGTTAGCAATTAGACGTGAGAATGCTGTTCTGCCGAATTTCCTTTTTTCATAATGGTTTGCTTCTATTGATAGGTCATTGCTGGATTTTAGGTCCCTTTTTGGGCAGTACCGGCTAATCTTGTCTTGGAGGAATTTAGCTCCTTGTCTGTGCATTGGTTTGTGGGCAATGCAGTGTGCTTTGAATTTGATGTATTTTTTACTGGTAACTAATGTAGGGTTTTCAGTGCTGGGAGCATGTGGTCTTTTCTGTTTAGTCTTAATAGGATAAATTTTGCTGTATTTTACACCCTTTGGAGTTTCTTAGCGAGTCTTTCCAGTATCCCTAGGTAGAGGCTGTTTGTTCAGTAAATTCTTGTGAGTATTTTCCAGGATATGATTGTGAGGGTTCTGTGGGGGAAGGAGAGGCAAGGCAGTAATCCTCTTAGTAGTCATAGGAGGAAGAAGCATTTTTTGGTGATTGCGTTGACTTGCGGTTCCAGGGATAGTCCGTTGTCCATTAGTATCCCTGCATTATTTACTACATTGGTAGTCTCCGGTTACGGTCCCATGCCAGCCGGCCAGTCCAGTTGTGGGTTCCCTCTGTCGAAGCCTGTGGGTGAGAGCATTATTTCAGTTTCTGCCAAGTTCAGTTTAAGGTTGTTCGTTGTCCTCCAATTTTAGATGTCCGTAAGGCAGTTGTTCAGGCAGTTCTTTTGTTCCTGTGTTCTGTTTGTTTTCACAATCAGTTGTGTGTCATCTGCATAGCTCTAGGTGGTAAATCCATGGGTTTGAATGATTTTCATCAGTGGGGACATGTAGATGTTGCAAAACAGAGGAGAGAGGCTGGATCCCTGTGGAACTCTGCAGGATATTATATGTTTGGTGTTAGTGTCAAAAGCTGCTGATATGTTCAATAGTATAAGGGCCGATTGGGCCTCATCTGCATTTTATTTTCAGGTCATCACATATTGATAGGAGTGCTGATTCTGTTTCTCTCATTGGTCTGAAGCCAACTTGTGACCAGGCAAATATTATGTTTGTTTCGATGTATTTAAGTAGGATCTTGTACACCTGGTTGTCCAGGATATTTTCTGGGTAGGGCAGGTTGGATAGAGGTCTGTAGTTGTTCAGGTCTTCTGTGCTTTATGATTCTTTTTTATCAGTGGTTTGATATAGGCTGATTTGAAGGCGGGTGGTACTTTCCCTCTTTTGTGATAGATTTGTTAGGTTCTGGAAGTGTGTCACATTGGGGTTCTGTGGTTGAAGATTCCTTTGAAGATATCAGGGGGGCAGGGGTCCCTTGGGGATCCTGCAAAGTTGGTGTCCTTTATCAGTATGGCGAAGGTTTCTTTTGTGACTGGATCTAGGCAGGGGAGTTTTGCTGTAGTCTGCGTTTCGCCTGGTGTCTGTGGTCCGGCAGTTGCACTTTCAATTGCCCGGGCTGTGTTGATGGTCTCCTGGATTGTATCTATTTTTAATCTCAGGTGGTTGGTGATGTCACAAAGTGCTTGTGACGCAATGGAATTCCTACATCATGAGGGGTTATCTCTTTGATGATTTTAAAGAGTTCTTTCTGTGGATTGTTTGCTGATTATATTCTTGTGGCATAGTAGTATTTATTTGCTTTGAGGACTGCTGATTTGTATAGTTTGAGCTGTGTTTGGTGTATTATTTTGTCTTGTTGGTTGTATTGTTCTCTCAATTCTTTTCCTCCATTTTGCGGTTGTTTTTTAGTTCTTTCAGTTCTTCTGTGAAACATTCTGCTGCCATTTTATTTGGGTGTCTCTTTGAGTGTTTTTGCTGGTACCTATTGGTCTAGGGAATTGGTGATCCAACTGTTGAGTGTGTTTTCTGCTGTGTATATGGTTGTTTCAGTGGGTTCTCTTCTGTTTGGGAGGGTCAAGTCTGGAAGGCTTGTTAGGGCCTCTAGGTCTAGGTTCTTCAAGTTTCTTTTCTTGCTGGAATGGGGCATTTCCTTTTCGGCTGGTAGGCAATTTTGGTGTCGCAGATGCATATAGTCCTTCTCTGCAGAAGATTGCATCCAGGGTGTGTCCGGCATTGTGGGTATATCCATTTACTATTTGCTTGAAATGCAAAGTTTTTGGGAGTGCACAAAGTGAGTTTGCTGTGGATTCATTTATTTTTTCAAACCAGATGTTGAATTCTCCCAGTATGACTAGGTTGTCGTGGTAGGTTGGTAAAATGGCGGCCGTGTCCGCTAATTCTGTTGCAAAGTTGCATTTGTAAGATGGTGGTCTGTAGATCAGGAGGAATACTATTCTGGTTTGGCCGTTGAGTTCTATCTTGATGACGAGGGATTCACAGTCTTCTACGTCGGTTGTGATGAGTTTAGATGCTCGGATGTGTTCTATGTATATGATTGTGTTTCTGCCTCCTCTTCCATTTTTCTGTTGGCATGTATTAATATAATGTTGTCGGTATGGCTTCATTGGCGATGGCTTTGTAGTTGTCCGATAACAAGGTTTCTGTAAGAAAGAGCACGTCTGTGCCTCCTTCGCTTAGAAGGTCATGGATTTCTATTGAGTGTTTTGCCATGGATCTAATGTTGAGAAGGCTGCACTATAGTTTGTTTGATTTTCCTTTTGGCTTGTTGTTTGTATTGTTGATTCGGTTCGGCGTGTTGTCAGTTGGGTTTCCGTTTCTGGTGGTTCTATTCTCATTGTGCCTATTGGGAGGTAATGCAACTTTGAAATGGTTGTTTATACAAGCGTCAGCATTCTTCAAAACAGGAATGTAAAAGCCTAATTATGTATCACTTTGATGAAGTAAAAAGTATTTATTACAATGAATGATGTGCTAATACACCTGCATATTTTAATAACTATGTTATGCATGCAGTTACAAACACTTAAATGATGTCTTTTGATTCAGAATATTCTTGCAAATCTGTAAATATAATTCTTATTAAAGCCCCATGTGCATACTGGGAATTGTAAAGAAGATGAATACACCAGACCAATTTTAATTTTACATTTCTGGGGTGAGGGCTAACTCATAGCTAACAAATCCCCTTATGACAAAGATAATTCAATGGCCCAATGGAAGCAGAGAGGGGGACCTTAGTGTCACGACTGGCTGGCACCGGCGTTCCCTGTGGCGACGCTGGAGATTGCGTGCACTCGCCGTTTTCCCCTCTTCCAAGATGGCTTCTCATCCTCTGGGTTACGGTGCAGTGTTTTCACGTTCACAAGTCAGATGTCCTCTGACGTCATCTCGTTCTCTCACGGATTCCGGATATGGTCCAGCAGAGCCAAAGCCCGGAGCGTCGCTACTCTCTACAGACGCTACGTGAGTTCGCAACTAGGGGGTTTACTTTTCTATCCCTCCTACCTATGCTTACCTTTTCTTTTCTACTCTTTCTTACAGCCGTACCATCCTGCCTAGCCTTCCCGTTCCGCAGTCCACAGATAGTCCCCCCTTTCAGACAAATTAGGTACTTACCCTATCATTATATTGATTCCTCTCGTACCTAGTTCCTTCTCTTATCTCTCGTTTACTTATTTTAAATCAGGACTTCGCCGAGGTACAGTGACCCGATCCAGTGATTCCTGGAAAACTTGAGGAGCTGCAGCCAGCGGAGACGCGACCGATCCAGCTTCTCATCCATTCCAGCAGGGTTTTTTCCCCCAGGAGGGTTTCCCTGGGATCCCTTGCACACCCCTTCGGTTCCCTCTTAGGGAGGAGGGAGGTGTTAGGGGCCTCAGGGGACTCCCCAATTGCCTCGTAGACTGCTGCACAAGACAGGTTAGTGTCACAACATTACACTTAGTGAGTCTGAGAACATGAAGGGAATCTATCACAGCCTCTGTCCAATCAACAAAGGTTTAGCAAATGATGCTGCATGAGTAGAGTTGGCAGGGTATTTAAACTCAAACAGATAAGAAGAGAGGAATTGTTTGGGGAGGCATAGCAGCAAGACTGCCTGTAAGGCAGAAGAAAATCAGATTTGGTATTCTGACTGGACTTACCTTATGGGAAATCTCCTTATCGTTACCTTTTCCAAATGGAACTGAATGCAGAGGTCTTTCCCAAGACAGAACCAGATTTCCTGAGAGGGATTTCAGGAGTATGTGGACAGACTGAAAGGAAGAGCTTATCTGGCCATGATGCCTATAGCCTTTGAAAGATGTTACAAAAGTGAGGCTAATGACTGCAAATTATCAAGACTAATATCCCAAGATATAATTGATTCCAATTAAAAAAACGTGTACTTTTACTATAATTCATATACACACACACACACACACACACACACACTTCTCTGCAGTTGAACTTGGAATTATTTATTTTGTTTTATCTGAAGCCATTGCAAAGTATTTGCATTAGGGAAAACTGGTTGCTGTGAAATATGGTTCTCTGATTCTTTGACTGAGTCATATCTAAAAGGTTGGACAGGATCTGAGACAAACTATTGGTTCCTAACTTAGGCATAGATACAAACATATTTCAGTGGGGTTGACTTGGCTACAATTACTTTAAAGGCTTGGGTTCAGGAATTCTGTTCCTTTCTTGACAGCAGTACCTAACTCTCTGCCTATTCTCTAGAATCTGGTTCACCTGCGCAACACACAATTCAATGTGTTCATTAAGGAATAGATTTCAGTTACTTTTTTGACTATGTGAGACAGCAATCATAAAGGCATGTCAGCCCACATTTCAATTTGGTATGCCTAATGCCTCCAGAGATCCCAAATCGATGGAGAAAAGCTTTATTTGAATAAAACCATTAGTGAGGCAACAGCATGCAGGTTGTGATTTTCATTCTGTAAACAAGTTTCATCCATTTAATTTATGTATGTATTATTTTAAATAAGATGATATATTCAGATTAAAAACAGATTGTTTCTTGACCGAGGTTGTGGGGTGGGATTGTTGTTGTGGAGGGTATTAGATCAGGGATATTTGCAGGGACGTCATTTCACCAAAATGCCAGTAGCGGAAGTGACATCACATGACCCTTTTCCTCTGGTGACATCACAGCAAGTGATGTCATTTGACCCTGCCCCCAAGTGACATCAGAGGAAATGATGGCACACAACCTTTCACCTCTTGACAAAACAGTAAGTGGCATCACATAGCATTGTTCCTCAGTACACTAAGAAATATGTGGTTACAATATCACTGTAATATGATATAAATTTCATACAAGAATGAATCAACATATGAAGCGTTAATATCATTGTAAATAGGCCCATAAAACCAAGTTACTGTGAATGTAAGCAGATGTCCAACACAACAACCTGGACAATTGTACATCACTCGGGCTAAATTGTAAAAAGACAAACCCTCTCACCCCGTACAACTCTGCATGTGGCAGAAAACAAGCCTGCTGCAAGGTGGCTGTCCATGTCTCTACAATGGCTCCAAGAATCCCACCCAAATAGCATACGCTGCGCTTCATTAACCACTTTTCCATAGCATAACATGTTGCAAATATATTCAAATATTTTCATTATGAAAACAATAACTAAAGGACAAATACCGCCTTAAAATAATGATCCAATTCCTACCCAGCCTTAGCATGCCCTAGTAGCTTTTTCTTGGTGAGCCGACTGGCCAGAATGTATGTCTGTTTGTAATGTGTGTTATCTGTTTGACCAATACAGTCTGTTCTCTTGTGGTTTTGTGGGTGAGCGACAAGCACAGTGTGATCTGTTCAGCACAACCACAAAGACTGAACACGGGAGATAAAACTCTGGGCTGAACTCGGACATCTCTGCCTCGGATTGGTTCAATGCTGTATGCTTAAGCCTCTGCAATTGATGTTGAGTGACATTGCATACTGTAATAGGCAGTTATGGTTCCACCATTAAATATGCCACATGGCATAAGGTACATCGCTATACATCTGCCTGCAAGAACCCTTTCAATATGTTGGGTTGCGCAATAGAGGCGTGTAGCCACCCTGAACGCACATTAGAAGAGGTCAGGGATGGGGGGGGGGGGGGCAACAGACCTTGCACAGGATCACAGTAATTTTTCACGGACTCATATGCAACCCTCCTATGAAATCCTTGTACCCTTCCAATTAATGCATTTTATACCTTGATGAGAAGTGCTGTTACCCTTCCCTAGAATGCATTATGCAACCCTACTCGAAAGCATGCATTTGCAACCCTGACGACAAGTGCTATGCACTTCTATAAAATACATCATGCAACCCTGCTGTGAATTGCTGGTACCTTCCATTAAACGAATGTCAATCCCACTCAGAGGTGCCTTTGGTCTCCTTCCCACTTTAAGTGTTCCATCTATGATAAGTGTAGGCACGCTCCCATTAAAAAGTTGATTACTCATCCCGAGAAGTACTACTTTTAACCGTGGCCAGCAGATGATATGTGGGCTCGCGGAGCCTGTTTGAACACCTTCATTTCCACTACCAATATTAATAACCAGAAAAGCTTTTCAAGGTAAATTGTTATTAACTGCAGAGAGGCAACCCATCCTCACCACACACACATAGGGAACAAATGTTTTGTGAAAAAGCTGCTGCCATCTAGGTATAGCAGTGGGGCAATGTTCTGCATCCTCATCTGTACTGTATACTTCAAACCTTGGGGACGGGGAATGGTGCAGGAGCCTGCCTTACTCTCAGCCCGCACCCTGCAGTTTAGTCCTCTCTCTCCTGAAGTTGGTCGGTTGGTGTATGGCCAGTCACTTTCCTCACTGAGTCCCAGGTCGACCGTGAACACCTGCACTGACACCAAAAGGAGTACTGCCAAGGCGACGAGGACACTCATGGTGCAGGCTGCAGCCATGCCCTGGCAGGAAGCGCTGCTTCAACCTTTGGGTGGGGAAGCTGGATTCCCTGAAGGTGCAGCTACTGCAGAGGGGAGGCAACGGACGGTGGACCGGAGCTACAATGATCCTGCTGCAGCTGAGCCTCAGATGTGCTTACATAGACCTCTCCCCTAAGGGGCATGGGGTGTAATGGGGTGGGGCAGCGAGGAAAGGGAGGGGACAGGCAGGGAAGATCTGCATTGCATGCGCCCGGTGAGCTGCCGAAAAAGTGATTGACACCACCCAACACTGGGTGAAAAGAAAGCAAGAGTTATGTAACTTTTCGTGGCTGATAAGTAACCAATGAAAAGTTACAAAACTCTTGAAACCACGAGATGCAGTAGTGCTGCTGCTTGCAGCTCAGGCAGTGAGTCAGTCACTATAGTCTCTGTTTCATTTAAATTTTTAATTTTTTTTATTCCGTTCCTTTTTTTAAAAACTGTTTTCCATTCAGTTTCTTTTTTAAATGACTGGGGCTGCAGATTCTAGGCCAGGGATTGCCAAGGAACCACCAGGGGTCACTGTTGCATCTACTGGTGACTCCCAAATGACGTCCCTGGATATTTGTCTGTATATGAATCAATCACTAGAAATGTAAATATATTCTACAGATCAAAGTAATTACAATGTTATGTACTTACCTTGCTCTCACATTTTCCCTCCTTCCTTAACTATTGCACTTAACTGTTATGCAATGTTGTAAGGCTGCAAACTATTGCATTCTCTACTATGATGTGACTGCTCACAGCTGGTGCAAATAACCAATCATTCTATATAATAAAAGGCCAGATGTATGTTTGTCGAAACCGTCTGCCCATTTCACCTGTTATCACTGTCAAAGGGAGCTGTTGCCTTATGTATACAACAATAAGACCTCAACTTCATCTTCCAGGTGAACAAAATGTGTATTTCAACAATGATAACATACAATTAGCTGCAGAAAGGTCCAAGACAGGGATACCACTTTAACAGCATTCTTCAAGTTGCATACACTAAGAAAATATATACATTTAAAAAAACATATAAACAGAAATTCATTTGATTAAGCACTATTACTCTAACAAAATATATATATTTTTTCAATGTACTGATGTATTATGTAATTAGTAATGGTATTTATTATTGTATCAATAATATTCTTCATGTACGTTTTAAACTTTATTTGACTTCAATTTACTTTATTTTATGATCACATCTCTACTTCGAATCATGCTGCACCTGAACTGTATTACTTTGGCACCCCTCAACATTATATATTTGATTCCAAAACCCATAAGTGAAATTCAAGACAATGAGGAGCAGATACAACAATTCGCTATCTGTACTATGCTGAACTTTTCAACAGATTCTGTGAAATTTCTATTGAGATTATTACTCCTCCACGCAAAAAGAACAAGATCCTTTACACATTTTCCACTAGTAAGTAAATAAATGAATAAAACACCTATGTGTATATACTTATTTAGAATACTAGCTGTGTTCTGATCTTGTACACAGATAATGATGCCAAATACAATATTCTTTACAATTCATACGAGTTTAGGTGTACCATAGACTTAATCTACTGTACTTTAATATCTAAAGGTAATCCTCTATTACATCTGACTTGAATGCTTGTGAAGCTCATTTTCATATCATGCCCCTAAAGATGAGCATTTTTTGCAAACACAATGTAATACAGAATTTTCAGTGTCCATGTGCTTGCTTCCCCAAACAAGGGACATCTAAAAGTAGCGCAGAAGAAATGTGCATGTCACCTTTTCCACAAAGGTAGCTTGTACATATCTAGAGGGCTGAGCTGCATCACAAATTGCATATATTAGTGTCTGGAGCATGCTCCCGACTGTGTGTTGTAGGCTCCTGGCACCCAGGTGGGTGCTGGAAACACTCTTAGAGAGCCTGTAATTGTGGAATGCTAAAACTAAATAAGAGCATTTCTGTCCCTGTTGGAGGGATACAAATTAAATTGCGCAGCAGAGGTTCATATTTCTGCAGTTCCACATGAAAGAAAATGCATGACAAGGTTAATGTCCCTTTCATGGATTGTGCTTCCCCTGCACCTGTCCGAACAAGCACAAAGTAATGTATTTGTATTTCTTTTCTGCACATTTCAAAGTGCATCCCATTTTTGGATTTTGAATGCACTTTAAAATGCACATAAATGCCCCCTGATATGCGCAATGGCGCAAATGGGGTGACAAAGGTTGTCTGAATGGGAGCATCTGGGATACACACAGTCAGATCCCCTTTGTGAATTCTGCACAACTTTTCTTGGCATGAGTAAGATGGATACCCTTGCGCATTCCAACACTTGCGCCAAAAACAGATTTGAGAAAATGGTCCCAAATGTTAAAATAATGTGCATGTCAAATTTCTAGCAACAGACATGCCAAATTAGATCCATACTTTCATACATTTTGTCTTTCTACTCCTCCATCTTTAAACTCTGGGAGATTTTGGAAACAAAGGCCTTGCCAAAATCTTTTCATGATATATGACAGTCATGTTTGGACTGATTCCTCCATGCAAACTTTAAACCAATCGCTGTTAGAAAAAGAATGTCTTGCAGTTAAGGCTCTAATATCCTCCAGTTATGCTCACTAATTGGAACCCTGGTCTACCTTTTCTCTGCCTCCAATGGTATGCTTCTGATGCAGTACCTTCATAACATTTTGTAAATTTGATGAATTTTGATCCTATGTATTGGACCATACTGACTGGGTGGTACTATCAAATTCGATCCCCACACAATCATTTTTAAGTTTTATGGCTATTGCATTTTTATTTTACAATGAAGTTTTGCCTTCAAAGCAGTCATTTTATCCCGGATGCCGAATCCGTTAAACTGGAAGCATGAAAGCATAAGGAATTGCTTCAAAATTTCCACCTTGAAAAGTGCATTCTCTACAGGGAGGCTGCCAAATTTTTCAAAAAATGTGGAGCCCATTTTACAAGTTCATAGAATACTCTGTGAAATCGTACTGTTCCCCTTACACACTCTGTTTTTCCTGCCACTTTCTTTCTCTGTCGTTCCTAACATTTTCTGACCGGATTTTAAGAAATAGCTTAGATTCATGAAATGACTTCATTAATTTTGCATCTGATCATTAATGCTTTCATCTTAGCATGGCCTTTTACCCTCAATGGCTTTGTGGATTTTATTGTCAATGAATGTATACCATTGTACATTTTCCACATGGTCTTAGTAAAAGAGAAATGTATTTGGGAACTCAGGTTTGCAGACCAGGAAGAAGATCCAAGCGAGAGATGTACCTGGACCTCCTGGGAGCCAGGCCGCTCATCGGAGCATGCCACAGCATTACTGAGGCACATCCAGAGGCTCTGACGAGCATTCGATCTCCATTTCACCAGTGATTTGGCTGGAGATTTGAATATATTAGGAAACTGTGTTTGGATTCAGAAGTTAATGCTGACTATTGCAAAAAGGCCACAATCCTAACTAGCAGCAAACTATATATGAACTAGTTAAAGTAGTATGCACTATCTGGCTACTATACATTGGTCCAAGTATTCTGACTGAACCTTTTATGAATGTGGGTGATCTAGCTGGATACTTGTTGTGTGTGGGAAAAACAACATTATTTTAAAGACAAGAAAATAGATCCTTGCCACTGGGCCCGAGGTCTGCACTTACATGCAGCTTGCCACCCTGGCCCCTATTTCTTCAGGCCAGTCTAGCTAGAATGTAGTACCTCTACTATGTCTACATAGGATCCAAACCACACGAGACTTTATATTAGGACTACAGCCTGCAATCAGAGGCATACTCGTAGATAGCCCTTCTACTAAGTATTCTTCACGTTGGTACCTGGACAAGACATGGTGAAGCTTCCAAACCCTGGCAGATAGAATAGGATTACTAGTTGTTATCATGAACAGAGTAGAAGGTGTTCAGTCTACTTCAGGTTTGGAACTAATATAGACACTGTAGAAGAATTCTGGAAGGATTCGGGAGCAGTGAGCATTGAGCATAAGTAAATTGCTTGAAGGGAAGACATTTGTTTTTATATACAAATATTGCTCAACTGGCCTGTTGACTTGCTGCCGGCTGTCCCTTCTGCCGTACCCTTCCAATGTAGAGTTTAATAAAAAATAATTTGAAGTAGGAATCCTGAATAATTTGGGGAGCTCATTCACCCACACATTTTCAAGATTCATCCTGGATTTTACGGGCAGACCCATGAATATCAGTGAGTCACTTTAGAAAGAATTTGTACAGGTTTAATTATTACCCTAATTATTTATATGAGGACCTGAGACTGTTTACATCAGCCCTGATCATGTAGGAGAAACTTTCATGCTAGATATATTGGATCTATGTGTTTTCAACAAATTAAGGTTCTTAAGAATTTCTGATCTGTGAATTTGCATTTGTGTACACCCTTTGGCTTTACATGTACATGCATTGGCGGCTCCCACACTGGACTCTCACTTTCCGCTTCCTACGATAACTGTCTCTTCTATCCACCAGACATGTTTTGGGGCATGTTTTAAATTGGATTTTGTAATCAAGTTTCAAAATCAGGGAGATGTTTTTCTTTTTTGTAAATGTTGCAGTGTAAACCCAAACTCCCATTACGGGTCTATTGCATGGACCTTTGTGTTTTCAATATCAATTAATGCACTGCCTTCTATCAGTCCCATCCATGGGACTTGCTTGGATGGGGGAAATACAAATCCTTTCTACCCAGGCAGCCATAGATAGACTATGTGGAGGCTTGTCTATTGACTTTGATTGGTCGAAGAAACTGAACATGCGATTTCACATTCTCACAAGTATCTCCTTTTACATGACTCCTTCCTTACCCACATGTTCTCAGAAGCGAAGAGATCAGACATCCCCACACTGGCAACCAGGTGGCAAAGGGCATTATCTGGTTGCCACCTCTACCCAAGACTTCGGATTTGACAGAGATGGGCAGCCATGTGGATCTTTAAGATGTAAAATTTCTTCCCTCTCCACCTGCTAAGAGGAAATGTATACTTGACCACTCACTTGACTGTACCAAAACTTTGCTCTATTGGTTAAATACACAAAAAGCACTAGACGGTGGGAAGAGGTTAATTCAGGAGTGTGACAAGGAAGAGTGAAACTCAACGTAATGAAGATTATCAGCAAGTAGCCAAAGCAATACAACTTGATACTGCTTCCTCATCAGGCCGTGCCAAAAAGGGCCAAGTCTTCCACCAACATCTACACGTGGGTTGAAAAAAATGTGAGAGAACAGACCCACATACCAGGATCAAAATGTGGGACAGATAGTCTTGAGAACCAAAAACATCTGGTTGTAGAAGAAACTTGAACCAATGACCCAGATTGTGGAACATGAAGACTGAATGACTCTATGAAGAGATTCATGTACACCTTTATGGGAACATGCAGTAGGCTGTTGGACCACTTCTAGAGCAGCCCAAAACTCAGTGGATCAAAGTAGAACGATTTCAGGAAGGCAGATTTCATCAATGGACAGGGTGCCATCAAGCTCTACGATTGAAGAAGCCCAGATATGAAAACTAAATCTTACAACTAACTGAGAAATATGTGACCTGTGCAGGGACCATTTGATATCTCATGAGATTTAAATTCCAGCCAACAATGTCCCAGGTCAAGCTGTTCAAAGCTGGCTCAACGTGAACAGGTTGGAAAACAACAAAAAAAAGATGGCTGACACTAATAATTGAAGTCAAAAGCAATCCAACATGCCCTAAAAGAATCAAAGCAATGGAAGTTCTGGTTAGAACAAAATGCAACAGGTACCAGGGTGATAACCCTATTACCCAGGATGACAAATGTAAGAGAATGAATCATAGCAAATGAACACTGCTAACATGGGGCACACATCAAAAGAGAAGCAAAAGTTACCGTATGATAAGGCACAAAATGCAGTAATGCCAGACGGCTACAGCCCATTTCAACTGACATTAAAAGGGACCACTGAGGAATTAAATACTGCTGTAGAGGCTCACCCAGAATACTAGGAGAGGAACTAAAGTCAACTCCCAGGATATATTTGATAATGCAGACCTAATGACCGCCAGATTGTTGTGAAATGCCTGTAACACATATATCATCGAGGCACAAAAATGGACTCTGCCTTAGCAGATCAAACATGCAGACAGAGCTCATTGGACCGGTGAGCACATCTTTTTCTCTTTTAACTGATCAGGAACTCTGGGACCACCTGTGAGGGCAGCTCTTTCCTGTCACAGGTAAACATACTTTCCAAAAATGAGTGCCCCTCCCGTTACTGCTACATGGAATCCTCCCACCACTGTAATTCCAACATGAACTACTCCTGATCCTGGCAGGGGCATAATTAGGACTTGGTTATGGGAAAGCCTTATGGATAGGGTTCCCAGCAGCATAGCTCCGGAGAGAACACAACCACATGGCCAGGCTCATCTTTGGCTTAAAAGCTCTGACCACAACACACCAGCAATCAAGACCCGCCACTGGATACAAATCAAACAAAGCTTACAATATAGAACCTCATCCAAGCTACACAAGGCTCTACATGGCCACACACACAGACTACCTCTTGAAGATCTTCCAGTATCTCTTGATAACTGGACACCTGCGACCAGCCTCTAAAAACCTGCTCTGTGTCCACAGTACCAGATCCACAAGATACAGAGGAGGAATTCCAAAGCTCCATGGATTGGACCTCGGCCACATCCAACATCTGCAACAAAGACTTAAAAACACTTGCTGAAGTTCCAAAGAGGCCTGACAAGGCATGTCTTCCAAATAGCCTTCACCTCAGGTGAATAGTGAATCCCAACCTTTGGTCATAAGGTACTTAATATAAAATGGCCACCGGTGTTTGATATAATTCTTGTAGAAATGAGTTAATACCACAAGGTCTCCAATCCAGAGGCACACCACATTGGACCCTGCTGAGCTCCTGTGAGGGGAGGAGCCTCGTGCATGTGGAAGTAACTAAACTTTAACCTTCCATTAGCCACAACGACACTTGCAATTCATATAGTGCTGCTTCACAAAACATTATTCCAAACAAATTAGACTGCCTGAGGAGAATGAAAGAGTGAGCAAGCCATCTGCACCTGAGAAGGGCCTATGAAAAGACCTATAATCAAGGTCATGAATAATGCAATGTGTATTTAACTTTTACAACAAATCTGCCATACAACTTGCCAATTAATGTCAGGGATGTTGGAAACATAAAATATAAACAAAAATGAAGGTGATGGCAACTTTGCCATATTTCCTAGTCTACAAGGTACAGCAATTTAAATTATTCACCATCACATGTGTTCAGGATGATCTTGTCCTCAGCCCATGCTGCTGCTGCCTAATTTAATGTTCATGAACCTGTGGTCTGAAATGTGAAGCCTCATCCCCTAGAGATACTGTGAAATTGCCATCGACAAAGCGAAATCCACAGCCACACTTCCAGATTATTTCGGCTTTTAATTAATTCAGTTCAAAATGCAAACATGTCCATCAGGAAAAATCTCAGCACAAGTATTTTTCCACTGTATCTACAGAATGTATATGCTTTGCTAACTTTTATTTACGATATATTTTAAACTGGCGTGGGTGGGAACCTTCTCATACTCACTATGCTCACCAACTCCCCTGTCACAATCCTCCACGTTTTTTAACATTCTCATCTGCGTGTGACCTACCACCACATCCCTCCATCACACCAGTGCTGGTGGTGGGCTGTCCTCCCGATCCTTCACTCTGGGTGTACTCTTTCTGGCTTTCCTCTCTTGGTCCTTTTCCAGTCCCGGCAGAGAAGGTGAAAAATCTGGGTGTATTCCTGTCAGCATCGCTGCCCATGGACAGTCAAGTAGGAGCCGTCTGCCAAGCTGGTCACTTTCAGCTTAAAGTTTATTTGTTTGTTTATTTATTTATTGTGCGAACCAGACCCTCGGGTATCAGGGCGCAAGACATAAAAAAACGTTCAGCTTAGTTACATAGGTAAAAGACATATAGCATAAGATCATATAAGACAACGCAATTCTTTTAAGGAAAGTGCTTCCCATGATCCCTGGCCCTCTCCATTCGCCTGTGGTGTCAGCAATGGTACTATCCCGGCTGGATTATTGTAACTCTTTATATCTGGCGCAGCCGATGGGCCTGATTCAGTGACTGCAAAGTTTACAAAACTTAGCAGCTCATGTGGCAACAGACACACCCTACGGAGCCCATATCTCTCCGGTGCTTCGGTACCCTTCACTGGGTTCCGGTAACCCAACACATCAGGTTCAAAGCGTTGTGTATCGTACATCGGTCGATGCACGCTCAGGGTGTGGAATTTCTCCAAGCAAAGTTATTCGCTACCTTCCGAATCGGCAGCTGCGCTCTGCATCTGCTGATTTGCTTGCTGTGCCTACCTACCGACGTGTGTGGATTGGAAGACGAGCCTTTTCCATAGCAGCAACTGTGCTATGTAAAGAGCTCCCGTTAGCCATAAAGAAATTATCCAATCACTTGGCCTTTAGAAAAGCCGTAAAGACATTTCTGTTTAAGGTGGATTGGTGTTTGTTTTGGGTTATGACCGCCGGCACTTCTAGTGCCTCAGGGTGACTGTGCACTTTAGAAATGTATATAACATAACATAACATAACATAACATAACATAACACAGTGAAGTACTATTTGTTCCTGCACACACCCTCTAGCTTTTCCTGCATGCAGGATTTGGAGTGATTTACACACTTTTGGTAAAAAGAAAAAGCATCCCAAAGATGTCCATTGTGGCTGGGTGTTTATTTACAGGCCAATTCAATCGTGTGGAAGCACTGTTTTTAAAGATGAAGCGAGGTTTGCACTTCCCAGGGACATACTGTCTCAGTGTAGTACAGCCCAATCAGTGCAATCATGGCCAAATCCCTGTACCACACAGCAGCTGAGTTCCATTATCTGCCAAAACGTGTACACATTAGGAAAAGTCTGAGTGTCACTACAAGAATATGAGAAATAACCTGCCATCATATTTCCTACAATGCCTCCATATTCAACAGCCTGGTTTTGCAAGCTGGCACTATAATAAACACATTCACTCACATTCTCCCCTCGCCCAGGCTTTACCACTTGGCCACAATGCGCAATCCTGCTCAAATCGCTTTTACTCCGTTTGTTCTAGTTCCCTTGTTAGCTGGCGAAAATATGGAGACATAAGATAAAAACTAAATTGGCAGGAACTATGGGACTTGATACTTTTGACAAGAGACAAGAGGATTCAGATGGTTATTGTAAAATGTGTTTGTTTTCTCAAATTGACACAGCAGAGTTGAATCGTTTAAAGAACTTTTAAGTTTAGATATGCTTAAATGTAAATAATTTTGTAAAGGTTTCTCACGAAACCAAAAACAAATAATAATAAAAAAATGTAAATAAAAAAAAGCTACATTTCAGAAAACTGGTATTATAAGTGTATATCATTGCACTCTTCACTTTGGACATATGCCATAACAAGAGTTCAGGTTTTGATACGTGTTAATGTACTTACTCAAAATATGCTCTCATGGAATAATGCATGAGCTTTGATCCTCTTCGTCAGGTGGTAACAAGCAAAAGTGAGGGGAACGAAACAGTAATGAGAATTTGAGAATTTTACACCCAGATGTAAGGTGTAAGAGCCCTTTGATCACTGCCGATTGAAGCAAGTACTAAGAGGGCTAAGGAAGCAGCGACTCCACTGCTACAACTGAAACTGCAGAGAAACTGGATAATCCACCTGCCTATGAAGAAATGCGGAAGCCCATTAGGGAACTGGAAGAGGAGACAGGCGATGTCACAGTGCAGCCATCCAGTACAAGACCGGACCACTGCCCCAGACACTGCTACCACTGAGCAGAGACAGAAAGAAGAGCTACAGCAGTTGCTGAAGAAGCTTCAAACACAATAGGTATTCAGGGAAAACATACTGGCAAACATGGACTAGGCAGGAGGTGCCTTTCCAACCTCCTGAGAGTGAGAGAATAAGGCACACCCACGAGCACAAGAGCCCAGAGAATGCCCTCCATGATCTTCTGCACCACTTGCACCATGGAGATTTTGTCACCGGTGTGGAGCTCATGATCACTCCATTCACCTCTGCGAGAGGGACCCAAATTTTGCACATGTAGTTGCCCGATTTGATGCTCTTAAACCTACTTCCACAAGAGGCATGCCAGGAAATGTTCAGGAGGTTCTAGAGAAGGAGCAGCTAGAGCCTCAACGCCTAGAATAAACAACACCAAGACCAACACAGACAACTCAGCGATGACCCAAAATCCTGGGATGAACCCCATTGGATGTCAGAATAAGGCTCAGGCAGGTCCAACATTACATTCTCTCTGTCAGGTCAATGAGCTCTGCAAAAACAATGTTGAGCTGCCAGCAATGTGCTCCAAACTAAATACTCAAAGGCATGGTAACCAAGGCATCCCAGCTGGCCTCATTGGGACCACCATGACCATACCAGTTGATCTGGAAGGACGGAGAACTAAAGCATTACTGGACAGTGGATATAGAGTCACGATAGTGTACAAACTTTACCACCGCAAACATTTTACTTCTATATCTCTGGAACCCCTGGAAGGGTTAAACCTAATGGGAGTTGGAGATGCAGCCTGCAGGTATCTCAGGTGTCTCTGTGTGAAGATACAACTAGCTCAGGAAGTGGGTGTAGTGAACACAACCTTGAACAAGTTGCCGTTGGTTTGTACCACAAAGAACAAAGAACCTGAAGTGCTGCTGGTCATGGGAACCAACTCTGCAATGTTTGGAACGCTGACTATCTGTGCAGGAGGATGGCTGGCCCTCAGTTCGCCCAAACTCTGAAGATGTATCCGGCTTGCCAACAGGCATACCTTAAGAGATGTATGGTGAAGCTTAGTTGGCCATAGGAGACCTGACCATAGCCAATCACGGTCAAGCTGAAATACCCACTGGGAAAACTATCATGGTACCTGGCCACATATGCCTCAGAGAACATGTCAGTCACAGAAGGTTGGTGATGGAGACTCCCCAGGGTGAAGACATGCCTGGGGGTCTGTTGATACAATGTACGCTAGTCGCCAATAATGGACAAGGGCTGACAAACATCAAGGTCCATATCACTAATACAGACAAAATCATACACATCCCTAGAGGTTTGAAGATTGCACAATGCTATCTCACTGACTCTGTGGTTCAGATAAGGCTTCACAGAGCGCCTATTCTCCCTTTGACGCTCAGACAGTCAGCTTTGGGGATTCACCATTGTCTGAGCAAGAAAAAGATCACCTATGCAAACAGCTGATGCTGAGGGTGGAAATCTTCTCCACCAGTGATTGGGATGTGGGGAAACTGCATGGAGTGCAGAATCACATCAGGCTGAATGTCAACACTCCATTACGAGAGAGGTTGAGGAGATTGGCTCCTGCTGACATGGAAGATGTCAGATGCCACTGAGAGGAGCTATTGAAGGCCAGAATCATTCAATAATCCAGAGGTCCATATGCTTTGCCGATGGTTGTAGCCTGAAAGAAGAACAATAATGTCAGACTATTCATAGACTATAGGCGGCTGAACATTCAAACTGTTCCTGACCAATACACTATGCCACAAGTGGAAGGCGCTCGACGGCCTTGTAAGGAGCCAGTGATTCTCCATGCTTGATATAAGAAGCAGCTATTATCAAATCCCCATGATACCTGAAGACCAAGACTGCTTTCACTTGCTCTCTCAGGTTCTATCAATTTACACGGATGCCCCAAGAAATAGCTAAAGCTCAAATCAATTTCCAACGGTGATTGGGCACACAGTAGGGGATATGAGTTTGCTGGAAGTACTGGTTTACCTTGACAATGTCATTGTCTTTGGTAAAACACTTGAAGAGCACCATCAGAGGCTATTGAAGGTCCTGGGTCATCTTTGCCAGCAAGGTTTGAAGGTGTCCCTAGAGAAATGCCAGTTCTGCAGAATCAGCATGAAATATTTTGGCCATGTGCTATCAGCGGAGCGAGTCAGTGTGGATCCTACTAAGATGAAAGCCCTCAGTACATGGCTGAAGCCTCAGAATCTGAGAGAGATCCAGAGTTTACTGGTTTTCTGCATTTTTTACAAGCGGTTTGTGTCCGGCCTCTGACCGACCTTACCAAAGGGTACCCTGTACCACAGAAGAAAAATCAGACAATGGGCGTCATTGTAACTCCGGCAGTAGCAGTGCCAGTAAAAACGGCAGGCTGCCACCAGAGTTGTGCTTTTTTTCCAGCGCCTGGCAATGGGGAATCACCAGGGCATTACCGACCCGGTGGTCCCTGAAGCCAGGTGCCAGAAAAAGTAACTACCCATTCCCATTAGAGTCCCATAGGACTCAATGGGATTGGGGAGGACGGTAGCACCGGCACCGTTAATAATGGTGCCGGTGCTACTATCAAAGTCTGCGAGAGGGTGCTTTTCGCCCGCCACGTCAGACCTGATGGGCGGGAGGGCTACCGGCCCGCAAACTTGCACTCTGCCGGTCCGGTAACAATGCTACTGAAAACAAAAGATATGATCCCAAAGTCAGGTTTCAAAACTTGCAACCTGTGGATCGGTTTCTCATTAGATGTTTGGGAAGAAGAGGGCGTAATAAGTTGGGGGATCACTGGGAGTCTGAGCCATACATCATTGATAGACAGTTGCCTGGACTGCCAGTATTCAGGGTAAGGGAAGAGGCTAATTCTCGAGCTGTGAAGACTCTTCCCAGGAATCACCTCCTTTTCATAGGAGATGATGTAGAGATGCATGTGGAAGCTACTGAAGTCTCTCTTTTTCCCAGAAGGATGAATATCAGAAGTAGGTCAGAGAAGTCTCACCATGAGGGTATCTCTCAAGTCACTAAGCCGAGTACTGCACCGCACTCTATATCCAGCCCCGAGAACAGAGAAAAAGAAGGGGAGAGAGAAGCACAGGATTAAGAAATGGTCAATAGGCCGTTAGGCATTCAGCCAGGTCAAGAAAAAGAAGAGGATCATGAGGATTCCAAGGACATTAATGTTGCTTACTGGTAAGAAAACAAACCGGAGTCTGAAAATACCACAGATCCTATGTTAGTACCCAGTGAAGGGAGGGGGCGGCCTCCCAGCCAATGAGAAGGCTTAGAACGGGGGCATTACCAGATGTTAATCCTGCCGCTCTGAGCCTTCTCAGGGCTGGAGGTTGCCATCTTCCCCACTGGGTAATAAGGTAAGTACCCTGCCCCTGAATCCCTCCCCATTCCCTTCCACAGATTTCCCCCACCCTCTGCCCCACTTAACTTCTCCTTTTTCAGGAGCAAACACAAGGGGTACACGTCTGTCCCCTGTGCATTCGCTCCCGATCTGCAACACACCACCATGGAAATGAGAGAACGGGCTACGTGTAGTCCCATCTCTTCTTTCCATGGTGGCCATTTTCTTTGGTTACCTTTTTTTCTATTTTTTTAATGGCCGCCATGGAAAGGGAGAAGATACTAAGTGTAGTCCTTTCTCTCTTTCCATGGCGGCCATCTTATTTGTTTACTATTTCTTAACTCTTTTCAATGGCCACCATGGATAGGGAGAATGGACTTAATTTTCCCTTCCATGGTGGGTATTTCTTTTTTTTTCAGTTGCGACACGCCGGAGCATCTCGCAACTGAAGAAAGTTGCTTTTAGTACCCCGGTCAAATGGACCGGGGTTCTAATATCAAAAAGCCCCTTGCCCTGGAGCCATTACCATGTCAGGTAATGCCACGAGGCCTTCGTTAAGGCCCTCTCTTCACTCAGACATGGAACTATGGGCCCCAGGGCATTACCTGACTGGGCAATGTCCCCCCGGCGATGGGTTTATTGCTTAGTTAGGCACTGAGAATAGTGCAGAGGGAAGCCCTGAGACTGACATTGAGCATTTCCCCCTAATTCATGGGGATCCCATTCAAAGCTCAGGATCTGTCACAAGAGTCCAATCTTCAGATCAAACTGAAGTCTTAGAAGGGGGGTCAGAACCTCATAATGAGGTGACAGCTGAACCCAGCAGATCCAATCGGGAGGACAAGCCAGTTAGAATACTGAGTTATGATGCTCCTGGAGAACAATGCAAAATCATTAGAAGCACCCCAGTACATGTTTTTTAGAAGCCAATTCACCTTCTCAACCACAAGGTCCTATTATGTCGCCATGGTGGAGTGTACCGCTAAGGGGGATTGAGACTTTATATATTTTGCCTCTGCTACCCCATGAAGTAAACTTACACCCTTAGGGGCAAGGGTGTTTGCATGGAGGCGGGTGTCATCCTCTACGAAATTCTGGATTTCAATCTGAACCCCGGTGCACCTGTATGTTCAAAGAGGTGCATTTAATGGTGTTTTAGTTCCCTTGGCGAATATTGCTGATAACTGAAAATAAAATGTGTGCTGCATGTAAATGTAACTATACCTGTGTTATATACATGGAAATGGCAATTTGGGGGTCAATATTTTTCCTGTCATGTTTTGGACCTGTAATTATTGTTTGATATATGCTATTCTCAGGTTAGCTATTCCATGTTTGTATATGTATTCACTGAAAAAACGTTGTTAAAGTGATGTTATGGTTAAGTTGCACTAATAAAAACCTATGAAATTCAGTGAAAAAACTTTGTTAAAGGGACGTTATGGCTAAATTGCACTAATAAAAACCTATGAAATTCAATGAAAATCGTTGTTAAAAGGACGTTATGGTTACAAGTAAAACAAAAACAAAAAAGAAATTCGCCAGTTAGGGTGAGCTAAGCAACCATAACTCGCGCCACCACCGTGCACTGCTAAGACTTACACCCAGGACATGAAAGATGACATCACAGGGCAGGCGAAATGATAAGCCTGCCAAAAAGTGCTCTTCGTATGGGTTCAACAACTTAACCATAACTATATATATATATATATATATATATATATATATATATATATATTATACGCAGCCGCGGCCGCAGACCGTGTAATAGGGGTATATCTATCTATCTATCTATATATATATATATATATATATATATATATATATATATCTATATATATATATATATATATATATAAAAACACATGTGTGAATGAAAGTTTGTAACACTTCAAAAAAACCCCAATCACATCATGCAGAAAAAGAACTCTTTCAATTATGGCTGCCAAGTTTGTAAGTCATCTATTATAACCTTCTGCGATCACATGATCGGGAACTTAAAAGCATATGGGAGGAGCTTAATGCCGATGCTGACCCGTTTCCTGTTTATAAAAGTAATGTGTTCTCACGTATTTGGGAAGTAAATAGCCTGAAGAAGCTTGTTAATCAAGCGGAACGCGTGGCGGTTTCCACCCTGGTGGGGTGAGTGTTCTTTTTAACCTGATTGTCAGCAAGGGAGGCATGGTCATTATGTCTGTCCCTTTTAAGCCATTAGGCAGTGTTGGTTGCACGAGATTCTTTATAATGCAATAAAAATAAGTTTTTTTGTAGCAAGCGGTATGGTCTTGTGTGCAGGGTTCTTTTTCTGCATGATGTGATTGGGGTTTTTTTGAAGTGTTACAAACTTTCATTCACACATGTGTTTTTATACACATTTAGAAATCCGGCCAAGATTTCTGTCCCTAGCACCAGCTACGTGTAGGCTGAGCACTATTTTTGGCATATCTATTGTTTTTTGTATAGCCATTAGCTGCCGCCTCCCACAACTTTGGATATGACATCTATCATCCAGCTGCGGTGCAGCTTTCATCATTAGTTGTGGTGTAGCCCCCACTCTTGGAATAGAAGTTCCAGAAATATTGGGAGATTTTCTCATATACTATATACTGGAATTGGGGAGACCAACTGGGCGCACCTCAGCCGCCTTGTGGGGTGGAGTGAGAGTGTTTTTGGGAGGACTATATACATCTTATCCTACCCAGCCCGGTTTGCTTACCGCTTGCCCTGCAACCAACCCCTATGATTGTGCCAGCCCTATAATTTGTAGAAGAGGCACAATGGCAGATCAGGTTGAAGCCAAGAGAAGAGCAGCAGCGCAAATCCTGTTCAAACATGATCAAGCAGCCATTGTGGTAATTGAAGATAATAGCCTGCCGGCAAGCCTTACGGTACAGCAAAAAATGGACAAACTTGAAAGAATAAAGAAAAAAGAAATTTCCAAATGGTGGGAGGCAATGACACTTCAAACCTATTTGGAGGTTCAGCGCATTCCGAGAGGGCTGAGAATCCTCACGATCCCTACTTTTGAGGACATCGATCCCAGGCTGATAGAGGAATGGACGCAACACACTAATCAGTGTTCCTTTAAAATGATTGAAAGCCTTGTAAAATATGCCAAACTGGACAGAATCAAACTTCTGAAAGATATAGAAGAAATGGAAGAGCATCTCTTCTCATCAGAAGATGGAAATGAATGTAAAAAACGTATGTCTAGAGTTGAAGAAAATTTAGAAAGGTATGAGGGGGAAATCCGGATGAGAAAGCAACATAAATTTAAACGTGACCGTCTGGACTATGAACAAGGTAGAATATACACGTTTGCCAAACGCTTTGATGCCCCCATCAAAAGTAGACTGGAACAAATTGCTACAAATAACCATCCTGTAGCTATTGCATTAGAAGAACCTAGTAGCTCCGATGTGGAAATTTCAGAAACAGAAGGGTCTTCATCAAAAAGGCTCAACTTTTTAGAAGAATTCAAATTACTGCACCTAGACAGCAGAATGGAAAAGAGAGGGAGAGGCCAGCCATCCGGACAAGGAAGAGGTGCCATGGGCAAAGCAGGAAAAACAAAACAAGGAGGGGATGCCAACATAAACAACCCTCCCAGCGTGATCACACGCTCTGGAAACAAACCGAGGGGGAGGCCGAGAGGCCAGAGAACCTACAAATAAAAATCTTCAACATTTCAAACAGAAGTCTATCAAAGGAAGAAACAGCAGTACTGTCGCTAGGGCTATCCTTTAGCCCCACATACAGCTATGACTACACGGCCACTAGGGTGGACCTCTATAAATTTCTTAGAAAGCTTAAACTGACTAAATTTTATGCAACAAGGGTCAATGAGGGACTGAGGTACAAAGATATGCCGAGAGAAGAAGCATCTCCCTTAACAGGCAAAGATATGACCAGCTTAATCTGTCTAGCCAACTTGGAACAGCCTATGGGATTGGAAATAGAGATGACACAGATTTACGGCAACTCTATACTAGAAGAGCAATTTGGGATAACCACAGATATGAGCTGCCCAAGTCATCTCAAACCTAAATCGATCTTCTGTCCCAACATTATATGTGGACCGATAGACACGTTTGAGAATCTTGTCATGCAAGACCTGAAAAAACTGTCTAGTAATATATTGCCAGCTTCTAGAAATTTGAAATTCTTGCAATACAAAGCGCTGGAGAACTTGAGAAATGATCATTCCATAGTTATACGGCCCTCCGACAAGGGGGGTGGAATAGTCGTCATGGACAGTGCCAACTATAAGAGAGAAGCTAATAGGCAACTGAACATGATTGATAACTATGTGGTGGTAGACAATCGAGTACTAATGGAAACACAGACCTTATACTTTTCCATGTTACGTATATGGTGTGATGATGAACTGATCAGTGATGAGGAATACTGGTACCTTAAAAACCCGTTTCCTGTTACCCCATTAATGTATTTTAACCCTAAAATTCACAAAAGTCTTACAGATCCCCCAGGCCGTCCCATAGTATCTTCAGTGGGTAGCCTTCTTGAAAATACTTCAACATTTTTAGACCATTTCCTGCAGCCATTTGTGATCAGCCTCAGCTCACATATACAAGATACCTCAGATCTGCTTATGAAACTACTTGACATGAATTGGGAACCAGGATATTTGCTGGTATCCCTGGATGTGGTTTCATTGTATACGTCGATTAAGCATGAGGCAGGTATTCAGGCTTGTAAATTTTATCTAGACACGAGATCCATTAGTTATAAACAACACAATGACATGCTTTTGAACATGCTGCGGTTTTGTTTAGAACATAATTATTTTCTGCACGAGACCTCTATATATAAGCAAATCCAAGGCACGGCCATGGGTTCTTGTATGGCACCGACCTATGCCAACTTATACATGGGATGGTGGGAGTCGCAGATAGCATGGGCTGAAGAAAAAGAAAGATTCACTGAACACATAGTGGTGTGGTACCGATTTATAGATGACCTCTTTTTGATATGGGATGGGACTGAAGATCTATTGCTCACCTATGTCAATATACTTAATGAGAACAATTTGAATCTTGAACTTACATCTGTTGTCAACAAAAAGGAATTGGTCTTTTTAGATGTAAAATTTACTGTGATTAACAACACACTGACTACTAAACTTTTTCGTAAAGAAACTAGTTCTAACTCTACGCTCCATGCCCGAAGCCATCACCCCACTACCCTCAAAAACTCGATTCCCTATGGAGAATTTTTGAGAGCAAAGAGAGCTTGTAGTACAGAATTAAACTACAGTGAAGAAGCCCTATATATAGGCCAAAGATTTGTTAATCGGGGTTACAAAAGGAAGGTTGTAGCTGATTGCTTTGATAAAGCTAAACAGACCAACAGAATGGATCTGTTTAAAAAGCAAGTAATCAATAAGAATGATGATATCCGATTTATTACTAATTTTAACCATCAGGCTAACAATATCAAACAGATAATGAAAAAACACTGGAAGGTACTTCTAGCAGATCCAGACCTTACTAAAGTATTAGGCACTGGCCCTAGTGTTGCTTATCGCAAAGCCCCTACTCTCAAAACTATTCTATCTCCCAGCATGGTCATCACAGACACCAACATGAGAGGTAGTCACTTCATGACACAAGAGGTTGGTGGGTTCCGCAAATGTGCTAACTGTAAAATGTGCAATTTTGTCTCGAAAAAACCATTTATTAGCTGTAATGGTCTGAAATGGAGACACAAACATAAAATTACCTGCACTACAAAATTTGTAGTCTATGCTATCACATGTGAATGCGGGCTACACTACATTGGATCAACTATAGGAGCACTTAAATTGCGTATACTTCAACACTATAGAGCCATCAAAAATAGGGACCTCACCAATCCTCTTACGGGGCACTTTATTGACAAACATAAAGGTGATGTGAATGCCATGACATTTATAGGGTTGGCCCATATTCCAGTACACAAAAGACTGGGGAATCGAGAGTTAAAATTACGGCAGCTAGAAGCCACATTAATCTGTAAATTTGACACACTGAGGCCCCTGGGACTAAATATTGACCCGGAGATGTTTGTGTTTTTATAACAACCGCGTATTATGATACTTGTAGATACACTGTTGCATCTTTATGCATTTGAACTAATGGATGCTAGCATGTACATTCTTGTGATTTGTGTGAATCTATGAATATGCATTGGCACTTCACTAAAATCTGTTTAATCAGCAATTGCTGCTGCACATGCACCATGCATTTTTTGACTTTTCGATTTTATATATATATATATTTATCATCATTTTTTATATATATATCATTTTACTGCTGTCCTGGGCTACCAAATATGTTTATATGACATGTCTTGATTCCAGTATGATGCACTGGCACTTTATCAAGAGTATTTGTCCTTTAAGAGGGGAGTTACTGCTGCTATATATGCATTATGCACCTTCCGGTCTGCTGTTTACTTGGGCATGTATTTTGTGACATGTTTTGACTCCATTATGATGCACTGGCACTTTATTAAGAGTATTTGTCCTCTAAGAGGGGAGTCATTGCTGCTATATATGCACGACGCACCTTCCGGCTTGCTGTTTACTTGGGCATGTATTTTGTACATGTGAGGCTAAACCAATTGAGCTTTTTGTAAACTATTATAGTACAGATGAAGGCGCTGCATTTTTCTCTGGCTTCAATTGAGGTCACTCCATACCATGGAGTGTAATGGTTTGTGGTTTTCATCATGTAGTATGAGACCAAACCATTTAATGATATTTTAGCGCACTGGCGCTCAGTAACACATCATTGTTGTTTTTAAATGTTTTGTCAGGAAATAGGGTTTGGCATCTGGTATGCGCTTTCTCCCGCGCTTTTTATTTATTTTTCATCATAGCATTTGCTGATATGGGACTAGCGCCCATTGAAATTTAAACATCTTGAACTCTTTCAAATATGGCTGCCAAGTTTGTAAGTCATCTATTATAACCTTCTGCGATCACATGATCGGGAACTTAAAAGCATATGGGAGGAGCTTAATGCCGATGCTGACCCGTTTCCTGTTTATAAAAGTAATGTGTTCTCAAGTATTTGGGAAGTAAATAGCCTGAAGAAGCTTGTTAATCAAGCGGAACGCGTGGCGGTTTCCACCCTGGTGGGGTGAGTGTTCTTTTTAACCTGATTGTCAGCAAGGGAGGCATGGTCATTATGTCTGTCCCTTTTAAGCCATTAGGCAGTGTTGGTTGCACGAGATTCTTTATAATGCAATAAAAATAAGTTTTTTTGTAGCAAGCGGTATGGTCTTGTGTGCAGGGTTCTTTTTCTGCATGATGTGATTGGGGTTTTTTTGAAGTGTTACAAACTTTCATTCACACATGTGTTTTTATACACATTTAGAAATCCGGCCAAGATTTCTGTCCCTAGCACCAGCTACGTGTAGGCTGAGCACTATTTTTGGCATATCTACTGTTTTTTATATATATATATATATATATATATATATATATATATATATATATATATATATATATAAAACAAAGTGGTGTTTGTTTGTGGGTTTGTATACGGTGTTGATCTTGGAGACGTAACTCCTCATGAACGGTGAGGTCTGGCGTCATGAATTTTGCATGTAATATTCTTTCTTTCATTGCCGAAATAATAGCTCAATAGGTCATCCCGTTCCCGGGCAAATTAATTTTTGGGTTTTCGGCATTACATTTTGTGGTTTTTCGCGCGCCATCTACAGGTCATTTGTAGAAAGTGCTCATCATTGCGTTGTCTGTGTAAAACTGGTCTTGCGTTTTTTTTGTTTTCAAATGTTTTTAGAAGACAGTTAGTGTGTCTTTGTTTTCACTGATTTTTTTGCAATAAACTCAATGGATGTTAATTTCACTAATTAATTGAACACCACGTTTTTATTTACCTCTGGTTTAATTTCTCACATGAATATCACATTTGTATTCTTACTCTGATTATTTGCAGTGTGTATTTAGCAGCGAAAATGGCCACCACTGCAAATAATCAGAGTAAGCATACAAATATGATATTCATGTGAGAAATTAAATCAGAGGTAAATAAAAATTTGCTGTTCAATTAATTAATGAAAATATATGTTCATCTTTTACCGTAGAATATGAAAATAAATCTGAGAATGGACATCCTGGCCAAAGCCGGGAACTTAAACTAGTACACACATATATCTGTATTTGTGGTCTCAATGTATAAGAAAACTCAGTTTATTTCAGTAATGCTAACCTGCAAGGGGTTCCTCTGCCTTTTGGGATTGCGAAATGGAAGGTTATGGAACCGTCTGCTGCCAGGGGGAACATGTGTGTAACTGAGGAGAAATTTGGGTTTTTTGATGTCTGCTCCCCCTCTGGGAATGACATTTGGTATGGCCCCATGAAGGAAAAACAGCCTGGTAGCTGGGAAGACGAAAAGAGGTTTAGGGGATTGAGAGGCGAATGGTTCCAGATTGTATGCGCGTGTCCCTGGGTGGGCAGACAGGCCTATCTGGCTTGTTTTTCTATTATTTCCCTCTGTGGGATTTTAGTGAAGACGAGCGAAGGAAGCAGGGAGAAGAGGATTGCAGGCAACAGGCTGTGTAGCCTTGAGCCCTGGATATCACGGGAGACAGTGTTGCAGTGTTGGAAGGTGTTCCTCTCAAAATTCTGCAACTAAGGTATAAAGAGGTATTTAGAAAAAAAAAATCGTTATTGCTGTCTTGATACATTTTTTTTTAACCCAGAGCTCACTTACCGTTGTCTCCGTGGACTTTGAGAAAAGTAAACTCACAACGTGAGAATACATGTAAGAAAAAAAAAATAACACCCAAACTTGCTGTATGTTTTAACATTCATTTATAGGCTGCTTTCAAGTTTGGGCTGCCTGGGTCCTATTCGAACAGTGACATTGCTGCATCACTGTGCTGGAATCGACCAAGCGAGCGTCAGAACGGTTTTAATGTCCTCTGTTCTGATTCCCGATGAGTTATGAGCACAGGCGGCTAGTGACATTTTCAGTGCACCTGCAGAGTATGGCCCAAGGCATAGTAGACATGTGCAGCTGCTTAACCGTCATATATTGACACCCAGATCCTCATCCCCCTTTTGGGCCACTTCCTGGAGGACTCAGCCTTAGTAAATAGGATATACCACCTCATTCAGGCATGGCCTCTACCTGAATGACGATAAAACTGAACTCCTAATCCTAGGCTCCGACACAGCTTTAAAAAACTCAACCCCAACTACGCCACCTTCAATATCGACAACAACAACATTAAAGTGGTACCGGCTGTCAAAACACTTGGCTTCTATCTCGACTCTGCGCTTTCCCTTAAGAAGCAAGTCAACTCACTATCATCCTCAACAGCTTATACCGGCAAATTGATCCGAGCTTGCAGACCATTCCTCTCTGAAACTAGCCTCATCACCCTAGCCAACGCACTCATACTATCGAGCCTGGACTATTCCAACGCACTTTATGCGGGCTCCAATAAATACATCTTAGACAAACTACAAAGACTCCAAAACAATGCCCTAAGAGCAGCTCTCAATATTCCTAACAAAGAGCACATTTCTGCATGCAGAAGAAATGCTCACTGGCTCAACCTGGCTCAACATAAAAGACAGAGTCCTCCTCAAAACCCTATCCCTGACCTCCAAATGTCTAAACAACATTGCGCCCCCTTATCTAACAGAGAGAATCAATAGGAAAATCTCTAACCGACCCATGAGATCAGCCAACGCCTTCACCCTTGAGATTCCTAGATACAAACTGAACACAGCTGGCGGCTCCAGCTTCCCAGTTACGGCTGCCCAATCCTGGAACAAACTCCCACTTGAGCTCAGATCTGACCAACCCTACCCCGCATTCTGGCGAAAACTCCTTACATGGCTATGGTCCAATGATGTCTACACCCAGACAACGCACCATACCTCCCGCCAACCGCATATATGCCAACCCACCACCAGTATATACTCTAAATACTTCTCTCAGTAACCTCATCACCTACTACAGTCAAGTGAACTATTGTCTATGCCTGTACTATAACCTGTATGTAAGCCTTTTTTTGTATATAAATACTGTGCATGTAGATCTTGTATATTTATAACAATGTGTAACTAAGCTGATAAGTATCCTTGTAAAGCTTGCGCCCAACAACCTCCGGGTCTCGGCTGCGCCATATGAAATAAACAAACAAACAAACAAACAAATATTGTGAAATTCCCAAAGGCTGCGTTTTGTTTCTGTCATCAGCGACCTTCATGGGACTGGTTAATAGACCAGAATGGTACTTGGTGGATCGGCTAGGAATCGTACTGGCCGGCATGTTTACTTTTATTCAGAAGGCATACTTGTCGAAGTTTCCATGATATCAAAGAGTGTGTTTTTATGAACTGGATTTTTCATCTCAGGTAAAGTAATGAAGGTTTGGGTCCATTGCCTCTCATACTGGTTGTTGTATAGTGAAACCTCATCTGTGCATCGCCCCTTTAAGTCCCTCCCCCATGTATTGCCCTTTTAAGATGGGCCATGATGTCGTCATGGCCCAAGCCAATAAAGGGGAGCCGTGCAGGCACGTGGAGAACGGCTGCAGACACCATGACTAATTGACCAGTGTGTGTGTCCTTTATTGGGGGCTGCAGGCCCGCCCTGAATACACAGGGCCTGCAGGCCACGTTACCATGGGGCCCCCTGAACAGCAGAGAGGATGAGCCGTATACCGTGGCATTATCAGCCTGGCTGCCTAGCAAGGCACTGAAGCCTACACAGTGCTGGTGTCCCATAGCACTACAGGGTGGGGCTGGTCCGATGTCCATGTCCAGCCCCTACCCTTCCAACCTCTGAGGCCCTGTGCCTCCTGATGCTGGTGTCCCATAGCATCCAACAGGGGAGCTGGTACGATGTCCCATGGCCAGCTCCACAACCCCCAACATTGGCGACGAGGAAGTCGTCTCTCTCTCAAGAAGGAAAAGGAGAGAGAGAGGACCACGAGCACACGAAGTGCAAGCAATCTCCACAGTCCTTCAGTACAGCACCCGACCCTCACTGCAGCCAGGAAGGACCCTTGCTCCACCGCACGTATTACGGTAATAGCCCGGGCCAGCCTGCAGTGAGCTGCATCCTGCGGTGCCCGGCAAGAAGGAGGGAAAAGTGGAGCGGCCACAGCCAAAAGAATAAAAATAAGTGGCGGTTCCTGGGGAAGAAAGGGATACACCCCCGTTCCCCCACAGCACCCGCTGCAAGTCAGGGAGAAAGGGCCCCTTGCCCCGCAGTGAAGGGCGGCATCGGCCGCATCGTAATGGACACAGCGCCAGAAGGAGGCCGCGTGTGCTTCCCAACCCCAGAAGAACGAGGAAGAGCGCCCGACCCACACCGCAAGCGAGGATTGGCCTGCACCTCACTGGTAGCTGCAGTGCAGGCCCGGGTCACCCTGTGGTGAAGTGCACCACAAGCCACTCCACCGCATCAAAGGATCAGAGCAGTCACCGCTGCGAAGGAATGCAGCCTCGGCTGCAAGTATCGAGAAGCAACATCGGCTGCATGGTGAAGGTGAGCTGCCCTTACCCCACCATAAGGAGGAGCATGCCCGTCAGCCTGGCCCTGCCGTTTTGGGGAGTAGGAGTCCTGGAGGTAGGCCCCCCTGGCCTTGGCCCTCTGCATAGAGGGTGCTTGTGCATCCAGGGAAGGAGCCTGCCCGCAAGACCCAGCGGCATCCGCCGCCGTCGCGGGGGAAGAGTGTTTGCAGCCCCGCCGTTCAGCGGGAAAGGAAAGGAAGAACTGTCCCCGCGGCAGCCACCCAGCTAAATAGGAGGGAGAGGTAGCCTACCCTGCGGCATCCGCCGCAACAGATAGAGGAACTGCCGGGCCCCCACTGTCGTCGGAAGCCCGGCGGGCAAGACAATGACGTGCTCCCACTCGGAGCGAAAGAGAAGAGGTGAGGCGGGAGACAGCCTACCCCAACAAGATCAGCCGTGGTGAGGAGGCAGGGGGTGGTCTGCCCCTGGAGCACCCACCGTGTCTGCCCACCGCAGCACCTGCTGCCGAAAAAAGGGGACACAGACTTGCTGCCTGTCCCATCCACCATAGTGGAAGGAAGGACCACTGCCCTTCCCCCACCGAGAGCTCAGGGCCAGCAAGGCTGCAGATCGAACAGGCGCGTGGGCATAAGGGAAAAAAAGAGTGCCCGGGCCGCCGGCAAAAAAAAGATGTATTTATTGGAGCCCGCAAAACAAAGTGGTGGCCTGCATGGGAGTGCTCCGGCCGGGAGCGTATCTACAGTGCTCCAGTAGGAGCCGAGAGGAGAACCGTGGGAGCCCTGCTATGAATCCCGGGCCCAGTGGTGGGAGCAACAAATGAGGATGTGTCAGTGCAGGGAAGACAGTCCTGGCGTAGTGCCCCAATCTTCACCCCCAGAGTCCAGTGGATGGGCGAGAAGGAGCTGTGGAGCTCCGCTGGTCCCACAACATTAAGAGGCACAGAAGCAGTGCTGACACCCAACTGGAGTTAACTTGCACCAGTGGTGACTGGGGTCCTGCAGCCCCAGACCCCTGTTAATGTGCACACATCCCAGGAAACATCATCCCCCACATCCTGGGCCCTTTATGGGCACACTGTCAGGAGACTCTTCCAGTGCACCCGGGTCTACGCCAGGAATAAAGAGACACTCCCGGCTGGGGGAACATCGCCGAAAATGGGGTGAGTGATGTCCCGTCACCCCGGACCCAGTCAGCGGCACGTGGAACAGCCTGGACGCCCGGAGATGTGCGTATCGCCTCCCTGCATAAAACATCAAGGGACTATGCCGAGGTGGCCCCTGGTATCTGCCAGGCGCAGCTTTGCCGGCCGTGAACCGTCCTTTCAATGGACCTGGACCCGGGAGGTGACCCCTAAACCGACGCTCATGAAGAACGAATTGGTCTCTTGCAGTCCCGCCTTAGCTTTAAGAGGACTCAGTAAACTTTGTGTTGATGCTGTGAACCTGCATAGTATGCACATGCTTAAAGCGGTCTCAGTAAAGGACACCAAGGTGAAGCTGTGCTCTCGCACTTGGTAGGGGCGCTCCATGTAGTACCAGTGATTACCCGTGAGCGTCATGCAATGAGGACAGGTCCGCACCCCAGGTTAATAAAGGGTGATAGCTTGCGGTCCATCTGCCAACCGTCCACCGGGGGGCGCCCCCCGTGATCATCACCGACTAGATAGACAAAAAGGTGAGACCAGGTGGGCTAGTAGCACATCCTGTTAAAGATGGTACCCCATCTCTGAAGTAATGTTGTTTTGCATTGAGAAAGGGGGGTGTGGGAAAATTAGTTATGTTATATGACAAGTTTTTTTGTTCCTTATGAAAAAGGAGGGATGTTGTGTAGTGAAGCCTCATCAGTGCCTCGCCCCTTTAAGGGGTTGAGTCCCTCCCCATTTATTGCCCTTTTAAGATGGGCCATGATGTCGTCCTTTTGTTTGGCCCAAGCCAATAAAAGGGAGCCCTGCAGGTACGTGGAGAAGAAAGGCTGTGGACACCATGACTAATTGACCGGTGTGTTTGTCCTTTATTGTGGCCTGTTACCATGGGGCCTGCTGCACAGCAGACAGGGCGGGTCGTATGCCGTGGCATTATCAGCCTGGCTGCCTAGCAAGGCACTGAAGCCTACGCAGTGCTGGCGTCCCATAGCACTATAGGGTGGGGCTGGTCCGATGTCCATGGCCAGTCCTCACCCTTCCAACCTCTGAGGCCCTGTGCCGCCTGTTGCTGGTGTCCCATAGCATCCAACGGGGGAGCTGGTACAATGTCCCGTGGCCAGCTCCACACCCCCCAACACTGGTGTGACGCATTTTACTAGGATCACCTATAAAGCGTTCCTCTGCACTTTCGTAGTTGGTTCGGGTGTCTCAGGAGGCGGATCCATTACACAAGAAACCCAGACAGTCCGTCTTCTGGTGAAGGCGCTAGTCGTTTTAAGTGGCATTTGTGACTGATTTTTGGTCCTGTCACATTTCCTGTTCACTTTCTACTACATCCGCAAAATCTAAATACATTTGGCCAGTTAACCCGGGGCCTCTGTCTCCTTCCTGAGTTGGGGAACATTCTTGGGTGCTAACAGTTAAGCGTGGATTGTGTTCCCTTCCTTGTGTGTTATTATTTTGATTTGTGTGGAAATGTTGGAGGGAAAGGCGGTGGAAGATGGGGGAAAAAATGGGACGAGGTGCTCCCCATATATTTTTAAGGGTTATTAAAAAGAAGTGTTTTAAAAAACAGCCGATTCCCAAGTGTGTACTTGTGCCCTTTAAATAAGGTGTGTGGCAAAGAAGAGAAATCATGTGGTTTTTGCAGTTATTAGAATAGCATTTAGTATATATAATAGTCCTTGGGTCTGATTCATGGAAGTGCTATATAATGGCGCAATCCCATAGGAAAACATTCCGTGCATCAGGCCCCTTGTGTTTCCATTGCTCCCAGGTTCTGCAGACATGGCAGCTGAGGTATAACCTTTGGCCAATTGGACACGTACCAACTCGTTGCCCTCCCAGTTCCGTGCGCCTATACTTACAGGTGTCAGGGCCACGCCAACGGAAGTCCCCTCTGATGGCCGCTTAGCATGCGAAATAGCCCACATAAAATATTAAATAAATAAAACAGAAACAAAAAAACTTCTGAGGGTGCATTCAACCCAAGTAACTGGTTTGTGGTGATTTCGATACTTTTTTTGCGTACACCAACAACGCTGACTGTGGCATTCCTGTTTGCAATTCTGATCTTTTTTTACTGGCTGTTCCAAGTGTGCCACCATGACCTCACCCCTCCACCTATTTCCCGTCCCACACCCCCGTATGAGGTGAATAACAAAAATGTTGCAGTCCGCATGTTTATCAACAGTATTTTAAAACCAGAAAAAAGGCCCAGGGACACATTTCACAATTAGTACCGGTTAAAATAACGCATCGCTGTTTCTAAAAGATATTGCTTTTCACTTGCTTTGACAATTACTGGGGACTAAGCCCGACGGCTGACTGGAAATGAATTGTGGCAATTTGAACATGCCTCCAGGCACATTCACTCATTCTGGTTACATTTCACTGCATAGATTGAATCCTTTGATCTAAGCAGGGGAGTTGCTAGGTCTGGAAAAGACCCGGGGCTAAGCTGCTGTCGGAACTGTTGGGACTGGGGGCTAGCTAGTCTTTTGGCTGTAGCTCCTGAGATTCTATCCGGGGCTACAACCAAAAGATCAGGGGCTATAGCCCCCGTAGCCCCCCCCTAGCAACGCCCCTGGATCTAAGGTTGTGCCAGTTAGAGGCCATTCAGTAAGCCACACATGTGCAACCGTGTTGGGCAGCCATTTTCCCTCTCTGCTCCTTTGTTCCTTCTCTACTGTCAGGCTCTCTCGAGTGTTTGAGAAGATCTATCATTGTGCACAGAAAACTCATAGTGTCCTCATCCGGGTTCACGAACTTCTTACACATCGGCCTTCCATGAGGGAAAGCACCTCGCTGACCATCCAGGAAGTGAACTATCCACCTCACAGCCCTTGCGTGTTTACCCTTTAGATGCCACCAATAAGTGTATGGGACACCCTGGAGTAGACCTTTTATTAAAGGAAGTGCTGAGGTGTCGAATGTTCAGTGCGCCATATTTATTACCAAAATTATCAACAAATATACAAAACATGTCCATGCCATTGCGTCTGTCTACTTTTTCCTCTTTTTGTTCCCTGATGCGGCATGAGTTCAAGCAGGTGACCAGCTGCATGTAAACATCCATTGGACCCCACATCTGGAGAGCCTGCGATTCCTTGTATTTATCCAATACTGTATCGGGCTTCCAATTGTGACATTTCATCTTCTCCATTGGCACATCGAGGCAGGTCTTTTTGTGATTTTCATTTGGGGGATTAGGAGTGCCCTTGGAATACAGCAGGGTAAATAATACACATATGCTAATTCAAGCAGGATTAATATGCATGTAAGCAAATCAGAAATTGAGCTGAGAACAAGAGTCCGTCTCCCCACACTTGCCCGGGTGGCGGTTGCAAGATCTCACTCTGAAAGAGTTCAAAGCTTGGTTTGGGAGACAGGGTCAAAAGACATACTTTACAAAACAACACTCTGCAAGACTGACTTTGGAATCAGTCTTTTTTCGTGCCATATCCATCGACTTTGAGCAAGGGGTGTCCTTCGAGGTATAGTCCGCCTGTAACTTGCTTCACCTCTGTTCTCACAATACAGCTTTTATGTTGTAACTCGGATATTTCTTTTTGATTCACAGATGTCAAGAACATAAAGTAAGTAGTGCTTTATAAAAATATATAGGCCACCTCACTCTGGGACCGAATCTTTCAAAGACATTAAAAATCATTATTCTCTTCTTCATTTCTTTGAAGGTAACTTAATTTAACTGAGTAGAGGTGGTCCAGAGCACGTTGCATTTAGTTGTGTCCTCGCTTCTCTTTCAAGATGTTGTGAATGGCCGTGCCCACCCACAACCACAGGTCTATCTCATGAGAGTGGACCAACTTTCTGACATGCGACATCGCACAGTCTTTACACTGGTTTCCCGCTGCAAAGGAGCTCATTTGCCGTCCGAGCCACCGTACATTTCCGCCAACCTTTTGAAGCGGGGCCCCCAGTCAGTAAGGTAATCGTAGCTCTGATCCGAGTCCGTGCTGGCTGAGTGCAAAGAGCTTAACGAATCAGCCACGGACCCGTTGCCCTCAAACATGTAGGTCTGTAAGGAATCAAAAGGCGGGCTGCATGGGTCAATATCTGCTTCATAGAGCTTGGCCAACACATAGTTATGGACACTGCTCTCCATCCGGCAGTCTTGTGGCACGTATCTGGAGAGAGTTTCAATTTCCGGCTGCATATCCTGTCTCGTTTTACCCATGTGGGTTTCCCTGGGGTTCCACATGGCCGCGATGTCAAAGGCCTCAGTATCTTCCTCGCCACCACCTTCATCATCGTATCTAACAATGTTCTCATGGACGTTATCCTCTTCATCAATGATATATGGCTTCTTTCGATGCCTTCTCATGGACAAAATAAGAAGCACCAGCACTGGGAAAGCAAACACACACAATAACAAAATGAGTATTGAGACTACAGATCGATTTACTATCAGTCATAGAGCATTTCTCAGGAAGTTTTCAGTAAAATCATAACCAAAAAATAAGAATAAAAACAAACATTAAAATGGAACATTAGCAGAGACCTTTCCTGGTAAAACTGTCTTCCATTTTAAGAAGGGTAAAAGGTATTTCAGTGAAAGATACGTGGCTAAGAGAAAGCAAAGGTAACAGATATTGGTCCTGATTATGAATTTGGCGGTGCAGTAATTGTTCGGAGGTAATTCACTGCCACTTTTTTGGCAATAACGGAATTACTGCCAATTTTACTGCACGGCCGAAATCCGAGATTGGAGGCTAAGTAGAAGATTTACATCCAGCATATGCCTGGTGGTAAATTCTCTGTTATAACAATAATATTTGACCAATCTACACTAGCAATACTGCTCACTGTAAATTTGATGAAATTCCCACAGAGAACTATAGACTTACAGAATGGGCATTTATACTGCTTTACTGCTACTCGTAATCGTGTGGTAAATTTTCCGAACCAAGTGGTGGTAATGCTAAACGAGCTTGGCAGTATTTCCACAACAACACCACAGGACTGCCCACACACTTGGTTTGATGCAGATTAAAGATGGTCATTCCAGTACCGGAAAGTTCCAGGAATGCAAAGTAACATCTATTGTGGACTGTCAAGTCAAGACGGAAGGCCTTTAAGAAATTCCATCTACGGCTGTCAACCTGAGCACTTTAGGTTTCCCAGTGCTCAGCTGGGAGGAAGTAATAGGAGGCCTGGAAGCACTTTCCTGGATGCTGAGTGGCAGTCAGAAGATGCCGTCGAGCCAGTGTCAATACCTGTCCAAGCTAGAGAATGAGTGAGCTCTGTCCGCAGAAGGCACTGCCATAGCCGGACCTGGGAACCCAAGGAGGAGAGAAATCTCTTGGACATAGTATTCTTAAATATTTTGTAGTCTTACCGGAGAACTTGACTTTGAAGCACTGGCATGGCAAAGTACCCTACGCTGCTTCATTCCAAGGTTCATTGGACAGTGAGACTCTGCAATAATCATGGTAGAGGCATGGGAAAGCTCAGTGTTGCTGTGTCTACAAATTTTTACAAACCTACACATTTCCCCTGTAAGAATACATATGCACACCAGGGCATTTTTGGCCTTTTTAAAACTTCAGAGTTTCATTTAAGGTTTTTGTCTTTAAATGGGGAGTCATCTTAGTTTCCCGACAGTCCGTTCAACGTTAAATCAAGGTTGCAGTCCCGTAGCTGCAGGACAGGGGAACTCCTATTTCTGAGAGTGGATTTACTCTAGATGGGAATTCAACGCAAATCTATAAGTGCCATAGACACGTAGGACAAGCGTAGAGCAGCTTTTGTATCCAGCGAGTACTGCCCCAGCAATTGAACCTGAAATGGTCTTTGACTCTTATTAATGAGGTAATGGCAATGGCCAGTAGCCTAGTACTAGACACATGTCCTAATTCATGCGCACCACAAATTTTTTTCGAAATATGGAGTAGCGCTGACCGCTTCAAGAAGGCACCTCCCAACCATGGCCCCTTGGGTTATCTTCCGCTCTATGCCCAACTTCACTTATTAGGGTTCGGCTATTTTATGCTAATTATGGGGTTTTGTTTTTGCTGCAGCCCTCAAATCCAGTCACAGGTTTCTGTGAAGCCAGTTCAGTTTGTGGCAAAATAGTTGTGTCTTCTGCAATAACCAAGTCAGGGACCTGCCGGTGCCCTGTTGGTGAAAGTGCTCCTACGTGGCTTTATCTAAAGGAATCCATTTTGCAGTTACCATTAGGCCGGGTCTGCTGCATGCCCCTTGCCTGCATGGCTGGAGAACACACTGGGAACCTCTGACACTTTCCTCTTAGCCCTGTCCAACGCTGCGTAAACCCAATCTTGGGGCCACCGCTGCAACCCCTGCCACTTCCACCACCCACCCGTCCACCCTCTCCCACCGTCTCCCCTGTTTGCTTGCCCCTTTCCCGACTCACTTCCCTTTGCACACGCGTCACTGTAGCTCACCGGTCTGCTCCCCGTCCTCCCATTTCGGCCTCTGCTCACAAGGCTCCTGCACAGTCCTTGTCCTTCCGCTTTTGGGGAGGGATTTTGTGCGTGACCGTTTCATGCGATGGTCCCCGGGGGCCGGTAGAAGCAGCTCCGAGCCTCACAATGTTTACGATATCACTCAGATCATGCATGCACAAGCAGAACAGTTTGGGTCAGGGGTAGATGGACGGTTCTACGTCATTTCATCGACACCAGTTTTTTTGATGGGTGTTTTTCTGAAAGAATTTTGCCGAAAAAACTCATCAAAAATTTGTTTACATTATTTTTGTGGGTTTCCTCCCAAGCCGCCCTTCCTATACCTATTTTATGTTATTCCCGACCCCCAACCCTTTATGTGCCCTTTCCCAACCCCAAAAAAAATGTATTAGTTTTTTCGGCAAAAATATTTTGTAAAAATACCTTTTGTGCCAGCATTTATCTGTATTTCTTTCTATCCGCTATATATTTTGCGTCAATATTAATTTTTGCGTTGTGATGGTCTTCATTAATCGCCATCAGCTTTGACCTATAAGCGTTGCAATCAGCCGAGATCCCGGAATATAGCCTTTCCAGATCCAGCCTGTAAAGGTCTGAATGAATCTAATTTTTCAGAGCAAATCACAGCTATTTTTCTTGGGCCTTTTATTCAGTGGAAAATGAACTTCCCTTTAGGTAATTATTGCACACACAAATGAAACTGCAAGGTTTGTGTCCAGAAATGACCATTTAAGGATCCACGCATTGTTAGAAATCCCCTGGAAGCCCATGGTGCCATGACAACCATTAGGTTATAATTAGCATGGGCATCGGTTCCCGACCACTCTCAAGATGAGTTTTGACTCCCAAAATATATTTCAAATGAAATGTCGGACTCGGATAGTCGTTCACCTGTGATATATAGGGTATTCCCTAGTTCTATCCCTGACTGTATGCTATGATAGGGAACCTGCTGAAATAGGCCAGGCTGCACTGACTGTTACATCATGTAGAGAAAGTACTCTTGCATTTGAGGTTTATATTCAAAAGGGACTTGTAGAGATACAACAATGAAAGACCAGACCATGAACATGGCGGCTCATTGATCCAAACTTCCATTGTTACCTTGACTGCCCGGCATACACGTACAACTCTGAAGTGGCCAACACATAAGAATGGCCTGTTGTTTGCATTTGGAGTTTTACCTAGCATGAAACTATCTAGTAAGCAAAGGACGAGTGCGGTATATGGCGTTGAGGATAACATATGAGGTATGGAGTGCAGGGTGTCGATATGTGGCACAGGACGCTACGGCCATGAGGGTGGGATGTGATGCAGGAATGCAAGGAGCCCAGGTGGCACCTAATTATAGACGGAACAGTAGGGTCTTGAGTTCTTTCCTGATCTGCAAGAGCATTGGCACGGTCCGGATTGTCAGGTTCACGGTACGTTCGCGTTGGGTCTGGCCACCTATCCCAACACACGTGTTTGTGCTTGGCAGTGACACGAGCCTGCGGAATTGTTAAGGTTTGGGAGGGAAAGTGGTGAGGTGGAGGACTAAGTGAATGCCAAGGTGGATCTGGAGAGGGATGAGGATGTGGAGAGCGATGCAGCTGTGGAGAGTTCTGCGGATGTGGAGGGACATGAGGATGTGGAGAGCGATGCAGCTGTGGAGAGTTATGCGGATTAGGAGGGGATGCAGATGTGGTTAAATTGTAGTACTGATGAAAGCAATTGATCAACATTAATTTCTAGCTATCAAAGCCCAACTTGAGCGCTTATAGCCCTGAAATATGTACCCCAGTGAGTGTCTGAATCATTTCAAGTTTTATTTCTGAGGGCTTATCAGTAAGACACGGTGGTCACCTGTTAGGGCCAAGTCTAGGTAACCATAAGATAACAGCACAGTTTACAGAAACATACGCATTAATAGAAGTATATTTTCACTTCAAACAGGTTGCCTAGTGCCCCACTGTAGTGGGAAATGCAATGTTCAATATAGTGATTATGATATTGCAAGATAAAGTGAAGTTGTAGGTTCCTGAAACAAGTATTTTTGGTAGCATTACCTAGTAAGACAAAGATGCACCCCAGGATAGCAATGAGGGCACCTCTGCTCAGGGTGGCCGGTAGAGTGTAGGCCTCAGCGTGGCAGGACATGATGTCACCGTCGTCATCACAGCTACAGACTTGGATGGTCAGGGTGCCGGTGCTGCTTTGCCGCGGACGTCCGTTGTCGGTGATCAGAATTGGGAGGTGGAAGGTGGTTTGTTCCTGCTGCCTGAAGCCAGATCGTCTCGTTAAAATGCAGGCTGTGTTGTCTGTGCAGAAGCAAAAAGATGGGCACATGAACATCCGGTATAGAAACAGAGAAAGTGTGCTTAGTTTTTTTGATAAGGTTCAACGCCAACATGGGCTGATTCTGAAGTAGATGGTGAATTGAATAAATACTGTTGTGGAGTTGAGTGTCTGTTTCGGTGAACGTGTGCAATTATGGCGCAAAGGAAGAGGTACATGTTAGTAGGTGGCTCATTTGCATTGTGTCACGTGCCTGGCATTGAAACGTGCATGGAGACTGAGAAAAGGGTTGTTGGGTTGGAAGACCACGACTCTTATCCATTACCACTAGTCTAAAGCACCTGCAGCACAGGTTCTAAAGACTGGGGGGGCCTTGGTGGTGGCTGAGAATGGAGGCGTCAGGCACAAGTAGCCAATTGGCTGCATTTCTGACAGTCAGAGGACGTGGCGTGCACACCCTGGCGGGCGCCCAGGTAACCTGTGGTGAGAAGGGGAAGTGCATGCTGGAAGAAATGGCACCCGAGTGTACCCATCCAGTGCCCCACCTTTCTTCTGCACTTATCAGATATACCCTAGCTGACCAATCATGCACTTGCCACTTGCGTGCTGCACCACCACATTTTCCTTGCCCGTATATTTATTTCACTTATTATTTATTCTTTTCTCTCCTCTGTTTTGCACTTTCCACTTCTCCCCCTTCCACGCACTTTCCCCTTTTTCCCTTCTCCATGCACTTGCGTTTTCTTAATGTCACTGGGCCTAGTAAGATCATTGTTTTCATTTTTTTTGTTCTCCCTTGTTCCCCTCTCTTTGCTTGGTTGTGCTCTGAAACACTTGTGTACGAGCGCGATATAAATAAAATATCATATCATATCTTATAATATCATATCAGTGTAGCAGGCGGGACTATAGTTATGAATCTGTTGCTTAGATTCACTTTTGTTAAAATGTTAATGCCGGACATCCATGCTGCCTTCAGACCCGAGACACAACACAGCCATTCCGAACTAGTGCACTACTTGGTGCATATTTATAACTGCATTGCCATCACCAAATTCACCTGTGCCCAGGTAAAAACATCTTTCTGCCACCCAAGATGGGTCGCCCACAAAGACAATGCTGCAAACATTTCACTTCAGAGTTCCGGCAATGCCACATTTTTGCTAGGGCTGTGTTGTGACTTCAAGCCCCTCTTAGGGCTCATGCAGAGTCACGTGTTGTGACACGTGGTACACCATGTGTCTGTCCTAATGAAAGGGGCACATGGCTTTCTATGCACCAGTTACCAACTGAACTCACTGGCTCCTGTGTCTGTGTAATGCGCTAATGCAGGATGGGTGCCTGCCGTATCCGGTTCCATACCAACTGGCAACGAGGGAGTTGATGACCCACATGCAGCCCAGCTGTGCAGGAGGTCGCTACTGCGAGTGCCTGCCATGCGGAGATCACGTATTCTGTCTGATCTTATCCAACGACGTGGGACATGGACACCTTCCACTGGAGTCCCCAGTGCAGGCCAGATATAGGACGTGCAGCGTGATGTCTGGAAGAGGTCAGGGGCAGTCCTGGTGTGAGGACCATGCATGCCACCGCCTGAGTGCCTGGGGCGCATGTGTGTGGCTGTGAAGAGACAGAGCCCCAGCTGGGTGAGAGGAGCAGCGACAAGGACCGTTGCTGCATTCAGGTTTGAATTTCCAACCGGGGGGAAAGGAGAGGCGCAGCGAGTACCACCGTCATACAGGCATATGTCAATCTCCCTCCTGGGGGCGATAGGAGAGATGCAGCCTCTGCCACTGCTGCACTGAGGAATCAGCTGGAGTAGCGCGGAGTGGACCGCTGCCACACTGAGTGAACCTCCCACCTGAGGGAGCATGGTGCCGGCGTGGCCACGACTGCTACTGCTTTATGCAAAGGACTCCCGCCTGGAGGAATGGGAGCAGCGTGTTGCTGCACTGAAAGAAAGAAATCTCCTGTCTGGGGGTGAGGACGAGCGGCACAGCCTTCGCTGGTGCCACACAGATGAAAGGGGTGCGCAGCCACATTCTGAAAAGAGAACTCCTGTTGAAGGAGAGCACAAAGGTTGCGCAGCCTCTGCTGTCGCAGGCAAGTATTAACTGCTGGACCCACATGCAGGCAACCTTACCTTTGTTGAGCTGGGGAGTTGGCGTGTGTCTGGTCGACCTCCTCCCTCACCATGAATTATTACACCACAACATTTGGTCAAGTATTGGCAATAAAAGGCTGTAGATCTTTATTGTTACAGATACGGTTATGGAAATAAACAATATTTGAATATCAGTAATCATATATTAATTTTGGGCACCAGGTCCTGAGGTTACACCATCAGGCCTGTGCCGTCTTCTTTGTCCCACAACTTGTGGTCACTGTACGGTGTCCTGGTTTTCCTTCTGTTGTTGTTCTCCCTTTTCCTAGGGTGGGAGGGTTTGCGGAAAAGAAAAAGAGAGAGAGACGCTGAGTACACAGTGAACTCTCTGACTGTTTGGGTCCCCGTACAGGGTCCAAAAACAGCTTGTGTATTTCTGAGTTGAGGGCAGCTCCTTATATAGGACCCAGTGCTGCCCCTTGCAGCCGACTGTCTGAGCCCCTGGGGGGGGCTTATCTTTGTTGTTCCCCTGCCTGGCTGATCTTGCTTCCCCTGGGTGCTTAGCACCCATTTGTTATTGTGGAAGGGTGAGGTGTTCTTTCACACCTCACCCTTCCTGCACTTGGTGAGCTGGAGACTGCGTGTCTCCTCGCTGTTGGGGGAGAGAGGGGAGCTGTGCCAGGCGGGATGGTGCTGCCCCTCTCTTGGGCCTACTGCCATGGGGGAGCAGTTACCCGGCCTCGCTTCGGGCTGCTCAGAACTCCTGCCTGGAGGAACAGGGTTGGTGCGGCCGGAGCCTCTGCCTTTCATGTTCCCTGCAAGGGTGCCACACCCTCCCACCGTGAGTGTGTCCTGCCTGGGGGAGGGAAGAGAAAGTGTGACTTATGCGGGAGTAAGTGAAGATATTGCCGCCTCCCGGGAAGAGGCCATCATCAGCTGGCCAGTCAGCCGCAGGGCTGGCCTCCTTTGCCCGATAATGATCAAGGCACCGCAACAGCCGTTTCTCCACCACCACCAATGAACTGCGGCCGATGTGGCCCTCAGCGTCCCTGGGTGCAGCTTTGCCAGTTTGTCAAATCTGCTCTAAACTCTCCTGGACTAATAACGTGTCAGTGCACATGTGTGTTGCCCTCGCAACGCCTATCCTTGTGGCCACGCTGCGTGTGTCAGGGGCAGGCCATGCCCCATGCTCCCAAACAGATGATGGTGGGTGATGTCAACCTGTTGCCTGCATCTCCACAAGTGCCTAGAGGACTCAGTAAAGATATACATTTGATGCTATGAGCCTGCATGTCATCGATGTGCTTAAAGTGGTCCCAGTAATTATGTGTGTGTGTGTGTGTGAAGCTGTGATCCAACAGACTGGCAGCTTGCTTAATATGGTTCCAGTAACTGGCAATGGTGTTGTCCGTTGGTTGGTGTTCCCTCCTCCCCTGCTGAATAAAGTTTCCCTTATGATGTGTTTGCTTCCCTATGATAAACTACCCGACTACAAAGCGTCAATAATTGTATGTGATCAAAGAAATACTGTGCAAGGTAGGTGTTTGGAACTGTACCTCATGTTGCATCATGACATAGCTTTAACGTTTACTCTTGCCGTGGGATGTTGTGACTTCTAGCGCCTCCTAGGGCTCGTGCAGAGTCACGTGTTGGTGACAGGTGGCAGACCACGTGTCTGTCCTGATAAACGGGGCGCACGGCTTCCCGTGTTCCAGTTATCAACTGAACTCACTGGCTCCTGTGTCTGTGTCATGCGCTAATGCAGGCGGGGCGCCAGCTCTACCCAGACCCATAACAGGCTGTAGCACCCCTCTTTTCGCAATAAGGAAATGCTGCAAACAAAGCAACATCAATTTCTTAGACAAGCTACACTGGCAATTTTGAAAATTGGGATAAACTAAGGATGGCTCCAAATATCTCACTGCACAAGACAAGGAGGCCTCTTTTAAAGGGAACCCTTAGAACAGGAAGAGCCACAAAATCAGTGGTGGACTAGGAACCAAAAGTGGCCATGCAAATGTTTTTCAAAGTGGCCGCATCGTACACTGAGCGAACAAGCGCAAGCACTCTACGTAGGGATTGGGGGATCCCCCTGAAAGAAAATGGGCAAAAATAGGTCCAAATAGTACATTGTAAACAACACGTGTCTATAAATAGGGATTAAAATGTGTGAAATGTAACAAATTAATTAAGAGTGACGAATAAACAAAGTAAGATTTGTATAAAATGAGTTTCTTCAAAGGGTTATGTGGGTGTGAGAGATGGAAGGAAGGTGGCGGGGCGCAAGTGGACCAAAAAAAGAAGGCACTCACACAAATGAGGCCCATGGCACAGAGGCCGAGAGGGACATTTCCAGAGTTCCCTGCAGGCCAGTCCACCACTACACAAAAACAAAACACCTCTATTTACAGAAAACATCAAATTCACCCACAAGCTAAGAAACAGGTGTTCCAATATTTGACAACACATGTGCTATGATGTTAAAGTCTGACATCAAATTTGGGTCCACAGTTAATTTTAGCTAAACCAGCCCTGAGTGGTATTCCAGTAGTGCTTTTGAAAGGGCTTATGCTCTGTCCTCCCCACCTGCCCCTATGAACAAACTTTAAAGTAAAAGTTTTAAAAATGCATAGGCCGCAGGAACGTGACAGCCCACAAGGTCTGGAAGATAGAGTGCGGGAAGTGGGACAGGGGGTTAAGCCTAGGGGGCCAGGCTGGATGCATCACTCAGGAATGGAGGGCAACAGGATGGCGCCCCCACCCCGGCCTGCATGGCAACCCAGTAGGATGCAGCGGGAAGCAAACAATAAATAAGTTAGGAATGGGATGGAGCCCAGGTGCAGGCAGAATGGGGAAAAGAGCAGAAGGTGCGATATGGCAGCAGTGGGGTGGGCAGAGACCCACCGCCCACACTTAAACCAGTTTCCAACGAAGGAAGGAGTCCCACTAAAAAGAGACGGCCACAGCATCAGGGCACTTTAACTCACAAGCACATCCATAACGGATAAGCGTACAGAAGGGCAGCCGGCAAGGATTCTCATTTTGTTGCGTTCGTGCATGTTGACAGCAACTCATGAGCATGACGCTCTGCCGGCCTGGCATCATGTGTCTGCTGGAGGAATCGTGAAGTCGGTCTGCTCGGCAATTCTGGGAGGAAGTGGGCACGGAGCCCTATGTGGAGGGAGGAGTGTGCGAGTCATTGAATCCTGCTACTCCCCGTACAGTTGTCCATCGAGGCTAGTGCAGATACAGGGATGCCGAAGGAAACAGTGGGAACCGGCTTTCTCTTCGGCTCGAAAAGTAAAATCCTGGTGGTCAGGTCAAGCTACCGGTGGAGAGGTGACACGCAGATAATTAAGAAGCCCAGGCAGCGCGAGATGTTCCCAGGCACATCAGCAACGATTGTTGCAGTCCAGCAAAGTACACGATAGAAGGGGACGGGGCTTACCGCTCGGCCAAGCCGGCTTCCGAAAAGCTTCCGTGCAGCAGCAGCAAAAGCACTCACAGCTTCCCAGAGCCTCTACACAGTTGGGCCCATTTTCAAAATAACAAGTTCTTTTATAAATCACGCACAATACCGGCCAACAATATCAGTGGCTACGGTTACTGGCTCCAAGCTTGCAAAGCAGCACACGGCTTTATGGGGCCAAGAAGGGCAATAATACCATCCACGAGCGTTGGTGGCTGTTGGGGGTTCCTCCTTTGCCTCATGCGGTCCCGTAAGCCCCCAACCTGGAAAGACCACACCCGACACACGTCTTTCCAGTTCGGGCTTCCTGGTCGCTCTAACGCGGCCGGGAACGCCCCGTTTATTTATACTGCACGCAGCGACGTGCAACCTCACGCCGCCGTGTGCGCGTCGCATCACGGGGCAGCGCCACACTCCTCCTTTTTCAGGGAGAACACACAACTGCTTTTTATTATACACTCCAAACCACACATCAAATAACAACAACAACTGCACGCCCACAGCCCCTTTAATGTCAACCACCCGGATCCCCTCACTCCGGTTTCCCTCGCCCAGCCCTCTGGGGGTACCTCCCGCTTACCTCCGGCACGGGAAGTCCCTCTGCAGATGTCCCCCGGACCGGGGATTCCGGTGGGCTGGATGGGGCTCCTCCTTCCTCAGGCACCTCCGTCAAGTTAGGCTCCCGCGGTGGTCCAGTCCTGGGGTCACCCAGTTTCTTAAAGAAGCTGACATTCCGGGTGACAGCAGACCTTCCGTCCGAGGCTGTCACCATAGACCCCTTCACAGCCACAACGTCCAACGGCTCCGGCTCATAGGGAGCGAGAGCTTCCCATGGGGGTGTCGGTTGCGGGTGAGGACTTCGTCCCCTGGCTCGAGCCGCTGGGGCCGGAGACCCCGTCGCACATTCTCCTGTTCAATCCTCACCCGCCGGTCTGCCTCCACCTGTTGGTTATCAATCACTCCCGGTTCTTTCTCCCCAATTTCGGGTACCAGACCCCGGGGGCATCGTCTGAACAGAGCCTCAGCCGGAGCTACCCCCGTGGAGGCATGGGGGGTGGTGCGGTACACCCGCTGGAATTGGTATAGGGCTCGTCGGAGTGACTGCCCATGTCCCTGAGGGATCCTGAAGGTCTTATTGAGTGTCCGCATCAGTCTCTCAGCGTCTCCATTCGCTCGGGGCCACAAAGGAGATGCCTTCCGGTGCTGCACCCCGCAGGCTCTCCATCAACTCAGAGAACCGCTCGCTCTGGAACGGCGACCCGTTATCCGAGCACAGGGTGTGGGGGAAACCATGGACCGCAAACACCTCCACGGTCACAACCACGCGCTCGAAGGCCACCGACTCGACAAACTCAACCTCCAGATATCGTGAATATTCATTGACCAGTACGATGAAGTGGGTGCCCACAGACGTGGACCCAAAGTCTGCATGGACGACCTCCCACGGCCGCGTGCCTCGGGGCATCACCTCGATCGCCGGCTCTCGCTATAGAGGAGAGGCCGCCTGGCACCATACACAGGCCGCCACAAAGTCATCGACCCTCCGCTCAAGCTCCGGGAACCACACCTTCAGCCGCAGCCTCGCCTTGGTCTTGGCGGCTCCCTGATGCCCGTGGTGGGCCAAGGTAATTACCTCCTGCACCTTGGACTGGGGAACCACGATCCGGTCACCTCGGAGCAGCAGGCCCGATGCCGAGAACGACAGCTAGTCTTTGACCTTCCATAGTTGTTCAAGTGCTGTCTTGGCCTCCTGGGTCCGCCCTGCCAGAGCTTCCAGGATGGACTTCCAGGAGCCGTGCTGCATTGAGTGCTTGCTTATCTGAAAGCACTCGTCCTCGGCCGCCTCCAATTCTGACAGAGGAATCGCATTCGGCGTGGCTGCCTCCACCACCATTCGGACGTGCTCGTCGGCCTCTTCCGCGCAGGTGTCACACTCTTCTCCCCCACGCACTCCCGGGTGTCTGGATAGGTAGTCCGCCGCATTGTTCACACCCGGCTGATAAACCAGCATGACTCCGTACTCGAGAAGAGCGAGCATCCACCTCTCGATTCTGGCCAGGGGCTTTGAGGATGACCCTGCCAGAATGGGAAGCAGGGGCTTGTGGTCTGTCACCACCGTCACTGGACGCCCCAAGACATAGAGTCGAAAATGTCTGCAACCCCAGAGGACTGCCAGCGCCTCCCGCTCAATCTGGGAGTATCTTTGCTCAGTTTCCGAGAGCGCTTTGCTGGCGTAAGCCACGGGCCGGATGTTCCCGTCCCGGTCCACTTGAGTCAACACAGCACCCAGGCCAAATGGACTGGCGTCAACAATGATCTCCGACGCCAGCGCCGGTTCGAAAAACGCCATGGTGTCCTCTGCTGTTAGGGCACTCTTGATATCCTCAAAAGCCGACTGCTCCAGTGGGCCCCAGTGCCAGGCCGACTCCTTTTTCGTCAATGCCCTAAGCGGTTCAGACCTCGAGGCGAGATTTTGGATGAAACGCCCACAGTAGGTCACCATCCCCAGGAAGCTTCTTACATCTGACACTGACTCGGGGGGGGCTGCGCCTTCTTAATGTCTTGGACCTTCTTCGGATCTGGCGAGACCCCCCCTCCTTGAACACAAACCCGAAGAACTCAATGGAGGGACGCAGAAACTCACACTTGTCCCGATGAAGGGTGAGGCCCAGAGATTGTAGCCGCTCAAAAGTCTTACCGAGCTTCCTTGCACTTCGGCAATAATGTCATTGATGGTGGGGGTGAGATGCCGCTCCCTCTTAATGGCCTTGTTGGGCAGCCTCATGTCCACACAGATCCGGACAGATTCGGGTTGTTTGGGCTTCCTAGCCACAACGATTGTGGACACCCAGGGGGTCGGGCCCTCGACCTCTCGATAATGTCCAGACTCACCAGGTTGTCAAGCTCCTTGTCGACTTGCTCCCTGAGATGAAACGGTACCCTGCGGTGTTTCAATAGAATGGGCTGCACAGAGTCATTGATGTGTAGCCTAACCGGGTCACCGGTCATCCTTCCAATGCCGTTGAAGAGGGCGGCATACTTGTCGAGCAGGTCATTAATGTCCTCGAGGTACACCGAGTATGCAAAGCTGACAATTCCGAGAGCCTCGGCAGCGGCACAGCTCAGCAGAGTGTTATTGCTCACAGGGGTCACATAGAATCGGGCTTTGATTCGCGAGCCCTCGTGCTCCACGCTTGCCACTAAGGCACCGTCCAGCGATATTGGTTCGAGTCCTCCAAATGCAATGATGCGGGCTTTCGGCGTGACCAGCTTTGGGGTCGATCCAAGGGCATCATAGTGCCCCCGGGCCATCACATTGACAGAGGCTCTGGTGTCCACCAGCACTGGGACTGGCGAGTGTTTGACCTCCACCACACACCTCGGTTGCCTCCTGCCCTTCCCCTTCAGGACTTCCACACTGGAAACAAAGGAAACATTCTCTTCCTCTTCCTCCTCGGCCTCGTCCCCCTGGGTCTCCTCTTCACCCTGGTCCACCTGGGCCACGTTCGGTGGGCGGTTCTGGCGTGGGGTCCAAGTCCGAGCCGGGCCACTCGGCACTATCACGGCAGGGCTGCCCTGCACACCCCCGAGAAATGGTCAGGCAGGCCGCACCTACCACATGTCCTCCCAGCCGCCGGGCACTCCGTCGGGTGGGGGAGGTCGTAGCCGCACTTCTGGCACGATTCCCCCGCTCTCCCAGCTCTGTCACGGGGTCCCCCACCAGGCCTTCTCACTCCTCTACCTCCCTGCCACACGGCACACGCCTCCTCCGATATTATTGAGCGGGACCCCGCCTCCATCTTGCTTGCCCGAGCCTCCGCCACCTCATGGCACCGGCCCATTTCCAGAATGCGGGGCAGAGTAATACCCAGCTCTCTCAGGACCTGCCTCCTGAGTTTGTCGGAGGAGCACGCCTGAATCAGCATCGTGCGCATCATGTCCTCCGCGTCCCCCCACGCACAGCCCCGGGAGAGGCGGTGCAGGCGACCATAAAAGGTGTCCAGTGTCTCATCCTCCTTTTGTTTGGCCGATAACATCACAAATCTTTCATAGTCCACATTGACGAGGGGCAGAAAGTGGGCCTGGAGTACTGCCTTGGCAGCATCGTAGGTGGCATCCTCTGGAGTGAGCGACTCAAAAGTTTCCTGGACTGCAGGCCCCGCGGAGTACAGCATCGTGGCCACCCTGCTGTCGTCGTCCATCACCTGAGCGGCCCTGAAATACATATCGAGGCGACCAACCCACCTCCTCCAGCGGGGCCCTATACTGGATGGTGGGCCCGACGCATCAAATTTGGGGATGGGCTGCAGGGCCGCCTGGGCTCGTGCTGGAGCCATGATTGGAGGTCCTGGCTGAGCAGCAATCTGAACTGCCGGTGGCCCCTGGGGTCCAGGAACTAGACCACCTACTTGAACTTGAGGGGTCAGCTGCGGAGCCGCCACTGGCTGTTGCACTGGAAGCACCGGGGGCCGAACGGCCTGCTGATGAGCAGCCACGTGACCACCGTCCTGGGAAAGCTGAGCGGCTGCCGCGGCCTCAACGTCACTCATGGGCTTGAGCGCACAGGCACCCCCACCTTGGGTCCTGAGGGCTGCAACTCAGCCACCCACCACCTCCACATGGATTGGTCACCCCACCCAGGCACAGCACCAGTCCAACCTGGGGGAGAGGTGGTGGTATCCTGCCCACAGCTCACCTGAGGCTGCCTCCAGCACCAAAATCGAAGAGAAAGACAGAAGCACACCACATGAAGATTTCCACTGTAGCATTCCACCTTGATGATGAAGGGGACAAAGAAGAAGCCACAGCGTCCTGATGATGAAAGGGATGAAGAAGCACCATGTCCCCTTGCCGCTGCAAGGCTCAAGGATGTAGGTGTCCCAATAATTAAGCTGAGAAAATGAAGTGGGCTAAGCAGGCCCAGCCATATTAGCCCTTCTCCTAGCTTTCACTCGACGTAGAAGTCCCAAATCTGGAGTGAAATTCACAAACCAGGCATGGGTGTGCAGATTACTCTGTCTGCAATCAGAATATCCAAAAATTAGACGTGGATCACCTTCACCCTCCGAAACGGAGCCTGATGAAGTTCCACGGCCTCACCGACAAAATGGCCGCGTGTGTGATCCGCGGCCACGGCGTGAAATGAGATGTCCGATTATTCCGTTTCAGGGAAAAAATTCAGAATGCTTTCACCGCCGGGCCCGGGCATCCGACATCACTCGTCGCCACTGTTGGGGGTTCGTCCTTTGCCCCATGCGGTCCCGTAAACCCCCAACCTGGAAAGACCACACCCGACACACGTCTTTCCAGTTTGGGCTTCCCGGTAGCTCTAACGCAGCGGGGAACGCCCCGTTTATTTATACTGCACGCGGCGACGTGCAACGTCCCATCATGGCTACGGTTTACAGGCATTTTAATAACCCACATCTTGCTGGGGGCAAGAAGGGTCAGATAATACCAGCCATTCACATTTGGAGCAACGGTTACCAGGGACCACCAGCAGGGAGCAGAGCTCTCACGAAGTGTGAGCAAATAAAAGGCTCTAGGACATAACAGAGCAACTTTCTAAACTCTTGCTCCAGACCAGCTGGACATTGGGCTGGATAGGGGCAGGAAGGAATGGTGGGGGAACAAGGCCAAAGAGAGAACGAGCTGTGCTCCTGGGTTAAAGGATCAGAAAAGGAGTTTGGGGCACAGTGTGGAAATGAAGCACTGCAGCTGGGATGGAGCAGAGCAGCGAAATGTCCCCATTGCTAATTGATGAAAGTAGCGGCAGTGAATCAGGAGGAGCAGAGGAAAAGACCCTTCCCAGAGTGCAAAAGAGAAAAGGCAGAGCAGAGGCCAGCACTTTAGCAAAAAAAGGGGCGACGGAGGGCCCAAGAAAGAGGAGCAGAAAAGAAATAAATACAGGTACTGAGAAAAGTGCTTTTGAAAAACATATATTGCAAATGGTATGCTCGTGCCGAGCCGGCTTAGGCAAACCGCCCAGAAGAGGCTGTGGAGCAAAAAGAAAGGGGAAAAGAAAAGAATGCACTAAAGATGTCAGCTCAAGCTCATCCGACTCAGTGGAGAGCGGGTGAGAGAAGGCAGACACTAGCGAAGCTGATGAGAGGGAGCATCTGAAGGCCTGGGTGAAGAAAAAAAATATACAAAGTGGAAAAAAAGAAACAAAAGACTAATGAGGTTAGGGACAGCTGGAGTGGGGGGGCATTTAACACAACATTTGGGAGAGCAACGATGGGGAAAGATGTGCACAGGAGAACCAAGCAAACAATGGCATGGCACATGGAAAGGAAGGTAAAGAGAAAATATGTCCCAAAGAATTCATAGACATTATTTCATTCTTGGAATACCAAAAGAGGGGTTATGCCATATGCAAGGATGAAAAAACGGAGGAAGAGAAAGTTGCAGTGGAACAGAATTTTGACAATTGGCTGTCATATGTTCACATCCTATTCACCATAATAATGCTGAAATACACGGAAGAAGGGATAACATTGGTAGCCTATGAGCAAAGGGGGTTTAAGGCCTACAAATCTTTTGGGGTTGACGCATGGCTCTAATACGATTGTGAATTTCACATGCAAATGGATTGCTCTGTGGATGTGGGGTGGTACGAGCAAGATGCCATCATTTACATTTTCAATATAATCAAAGAAAAGTGGGATCAGACACCACATAGTGCAAGCAGCCAGCCAAAGAAATCACATTGGCAGAGCAGCTACAAGGGAAGTGATAATGGGTACCAGTCGGCCAGGGGGCAGCCTTTTCAGAGGAAGCAGTTTGGGGGCCAGCAGAGCTCGCAGCACAACATGCCTCCCACAGCACAGTGGGGCAGGGGAGGGATGTGGCCAACCCAAGGGACCCCCACAATTTGCTGGAATTTTGATAAAGCATCATGCAGCTGGGGAAAGGACTGCAAATGTAGGCATCAATGTATCAGGTGCGGCGCTGAGCACAGCAGCACTAAGTGCACCAGGCCCACCCCACCCGCCCCAAAACAGTCTGAGGTCAAACACCCATGATGGGCCCAGAACGTTGGGAAGGTCACCAGTAAGGGTTGAGAAAATGGATGCATAACTAGAGGCCTTACCAGACAGAAGCGGCCAAACTAACTAAAGGAGGATTTACAAAGGGCATCCCATGTAAAGGACAGGGCTCACTGGACATATCCCAAAACTTAAAGCCAGCATGGGACAACCCTTAACTAGTAGGAGAAAAATACAGAAAGAGATGGACCTCGGCATAATGGGGTCCCATTCGAAAAAGAAATACCAGTCCACAAGTTCAGTTGCTCACCCCTAGGCCTAGTGCCAAGAGAGAGAAAGGGGAATTCAGGTTAATTCACCACTTATCATACCCAATGGGCAGTGCAGTAAATGATGGTGTCTGCTCACTGGAAGCAGCGGTAACAGACACCGACTTCCAAGAGGCCTTTGAACTGTTCAGAGGGGCAGGCAGGGGGGCCTGACTGGTGAAAGCAGACATTAGATCAGCTATTCGGCTTCTCCCAGTACACGGGACCTCACACCCATGGTTATGCTCAGAGGCGTTGCTAGGGGGGGCCCAAGGGGGCGATAGCCTCGGGTCTTTTCATTGTAGCCCCGGATAGAAGCTCAGGTACTACAACCACAATGCTAGCTAGCCCCAAATCCCAACAGTCCAGACATTAGCTTAGCGCCTGATCTTTTCCTGACCTAGCAACAAAACCTATACTTAACATTTCGGGGGTTCGACACATGCCTGCCCATGGGGTGTGCAATCGATTATTCATATTTTGAAAAAATTAAGCTTGTTTCTACAGTGGACGCTTTATAGATTCATTCCAGAGGCATAAGTAGTACATTATTTGGACGATTTTGCATTCGTAGGGACCCATGATTGCAGGCTATGTGGGGAAACCCTAGAAGGATTCATAGGCTTAACAGAAGAATGGGGCATCCCGCCAGCACACGAAAAAACGGTTGGCCCATCACAGATAATTCAGTTCCTGGGAATAGATATAGAATCAAGGGGGGCGAAGGGGTCTGCCACATCCCAAAGACCAAGTAGCAGACTTAGCCAACATCATGGGGCGCATGAAAACTAAAAATTAAGCAACAGTAAGGGAGCTATAGTCACTCACAGGGAGGTTAACCTCTGCAGGCAGCGGGATACAACAAGGACGAGTGTTTCAAGGAAGCATTGAGCTGAGGATGAGAGGGGCCTCCCAAAAATTGAATTGAATTTGAACCGATTGTTTATTTGTATAGCGCCCATACACAATGTGTTTCAAAGCGCTTCAAGGAGGAAGGGAACATGGGAGAAAACAAATTACATTCTTACAAGTCCTTGATACAATTCAGAATGTGAAATAACTATCATGATAAGCCTGGCGACATTTCTGATAGTGCAAGTGCTGAAACAATTAAGGAGGGGAGGGGAAAGAAAATGGGAACAAACAAGCAGTAACAGTCTGACAACAATTGATGTAGTTCATGAGCATAACAAGAGGAAGCGGAGGGTGAGGTGAGGGGAAAGGTGAGGGACAAAAAATGACTATCCTGTATGGTCCGGTGATGAGTATAGATCAAATAGAGTAAAAGGGGGAGAAGACAAGGAGGGCAGGGGGGACAGACAAGCTGCTATCAAAGGTCAAGAGACAAGTGATATGAGTAAGTGCCAAATGACTAAAAGGACAGAGGGAGCGGGGAAAGAGAGGGGAAGGGAGAGGGAGGCTGGCTGCGAATGACAGGCAACTACGATTACTATGCCTGACGGCAATTGGGGTATTGCAGGAAAGGGCAGGAGAGGCAGGTGAGGGGTGAAGGGGAAGGTGAGATATAGAGGGGAAGGAGAAGAGCAAGAAGTGGGGGTGGGACAAGGACATGAAGCCATCAAACATGTCTATGCAAAGGAACATAAGAGTTACCAGGGTACAGAGAGGGAGTGGGAGGAGGGGAGGGAGGGAAGAACAATACAAAGGAGAAGCAGAGGAAGAGGGCAGGGGGGAGCAAAGGGACAAATAACAGGGGAGGGCATGGGATAGGGAGGGGTAAGGAGGTACATGGGGAGCAACACGGGCCATCAGAGGGGTTTGGGGAAAAAGGGAGCAACACGAGGGGACAAAGGGAGCAACTGAGGGGTGGTGAGGGAAAAGGGGAGCAACACAGGTCTTTGGAGGGGGTGGGGGGACAAAGGGAGCAAATAACGGGGCATCTGAGGGGGCGGTGGGGGGACTGTGGGAGCAAAACCAGGGGACAAGGGAGAAACATGATGAAAACGAGGGGGGACAAAGGGAGCAACATGGGGCAACAGAGGGGTGTGTGGGTCAGAGGGAGCAACACGTCGCAATAGAAGGGGGTGGGGGACAAAGGGAGCAACACGGGGCATCTGAGGGGGCTGGGGACAAAGGGAGCAACACAGGGCATCGGAGGGGGCTGGGGGGACAACGGTAACAACATGGGACATCGGAAGGGGGTGGGGGGACAGAGGGAACAACACAGGGCATCAGAGGGGGGTGGGGGACAGAGGGAACAACACGGGCATCGGAGGGAGGTGGGGGCATCAGGAACAACACGGGGCATTGGAGGAGGGTGGGGGGACAGAGGGAACAACACAGGGCATCGGAGACAACACAGGGCATCGGAGGGCGTTGGGGAGACAGAGGGAACACGGGGCATCGGAGGGGGGAGGGGGCATCGGGAACAACACAGGGCATCGGAGGGGGGTGGGGGGACAGAGGGAACAACACGGGGCATCGGAGGGGGGCATCCAGAACAACACGGGGCATCAGAGGGGTGTGGGGGACAGAAGTAACAACACAGGGCATCGGAGGGTGGTGGGGGACAGAGGGAACAACACGGGGCATCGGAGGGGGAGGGGGCACCAGGAACAACACAGGACATTGGGGGCTGGAGGGACAGAGGGAACAACACGGGGCATTGGAGGGAGGTGGGGGGCTTCGGGAACAACACAGGGCATCAGATGAGGGTGGGGGGACTTTGAGTATGGAGTTTTGATGGGTGGGGAGGCATGGTGCCAATTATGGGTATGGGGGTGCTAGGTATGGGTCTTGATTTGTGGGGAGGTGATGCAAAATACCAGGCATGGTCTCGTGTTGTTGCGGGTGGGGCCGTAAAAAGTCACATATAGGCCTTGCATTGTGTTAAGGCAGGACGACAAGTACTGGTGTTTTGTTGTTGGGGTAACAGCACTAACAGGCAGAACATTAAATGGACAACACCTAAATATAGCAAAAAATATAAAAATTATCCTTCATTACGAGTAACCTCGTTACCTCCGTGGTGTACGATTTTGAGATTTGGTGATACTATTTATTTTTTTCTAGACAAAAAGGGGCCAAAAAATGTTGCAATATGAAGTGAATAGTGTTATCACTAGGAGGATGAAAACACCATAGGGTAAGGCTGGGCACGAACATTAAAAAAAAACTAGCACTAAGGGAAGAGTTTTTGAAAGAGTTCAATGGCACGGTTATCTGGTACACGCCTTTTGACCAAGAGAACAAAAGAGTGCTTTTTACTGACGCGGCAGGTGCAAGTGGCTTCGGCGGTAGAGTGTGCAATAAATGGTATGCCGAGGTGTGGCCAGAAAACTAGCAGGCACCTGGTTGGACCAGGAACATTACACTGCTTGAAATATTTACTATATGGGTAGTGGTATGTGCCTGGAGCAGTGACCTGCGCAACAGTTTGCAGTTTGGTCGGATAACATGGCAGAGGTACAAGTGCTCAACAAAGGAACTGCCCCTTGCGCCCTGGTGCTAGAAGTATTAAGGGCAATAACTTTAACAGCATTAAAGAATCATATGGTGCTGAGAGGCAGGAATATCGCCACACAAAACATATTCAAATTCAGTAAATGTAAATGGAGGTTATTTACATAGCGAGCAGTTATTCTGAACACCTGGTATAATTGTGGATGTCGGAGCTCGCAATTGGAGACCCCAGGTAGGAGTGTTGATAGGCCTGGAAAAGATTCGGGGCTATGCTAATTGTGGGACTGTCAGGAATGGGGGCTAGCTAGCTTTTTTGGTTGTAACCCCTGAGCTTCTATCCTGGGCTACAACCAAAAGACCCGGGGCTATAGCCCCCTCAGCCCCCACCCCCCTAGCAAGGCCTCTGACCACAGGTATAAAATCAAATGCTTCCCAACAGAGTGTGCCAGGAAAGAAGCGGTGCTGCTAGAGACGACCGAGAGGAGACAGAAATGGCAGGCCGGCGTCCTTTGATTCTGCACCCGGGGCATTCATTTGCAACTCGATGCGGAAAAGCTGCTGAGCAAGAGCAAACATGGACGACAGGCTCCGTCCGCTTGTGCATTTACGTCGCGCAAGACGTTTGTAGGATCTGAGCACTGACAGTTCGCTGAGGGCACTTTGTGTCAGAAAGAGGAAGCGCGCCTTTTGTAAGGTGGGTGGCCTGCAGGGCGGTAGAGCAGCTCTGCCCTGGAAATGCCTTCATACAAGGGAGCGAGACCTGGGCAACATGCTCGACTGAAGACTAGTAGGTAAAATGGACTGACAGGGAAATCAGAGCGACAGTAGCCTGCTTATGAACGAATGACTGAATACATATATACCAACCAACAAACAAACACAATGGGTCTGATTATGATGCTAGTGTGCACGAATGTTTGCTATGCAACACCCTACATTTACCTCACAGACTGCGCGTTGATGTTGATGCCCTAATTGAAGTTATCTGAACCAGCAGGTGTTTGTGGGAAAGAAAACATGACCTATTTTGGCAGATTTCCTTGTGTGTAAATGAAGAGTGTAAAAATGCATTACATTTGAGGTATTTATCGAAAAGTCTGCCCAATTCCTCCAAAAACAGATCTTTACCTGGCCTGGAAGACCTACAGTATTGCATTACCAAATGCATCTTGAAGCTGGAAAAAAAAAATCTCGCTGCCGCCCTCATCGCCTCACGTAGAGCAGATGCTGCAAACGCAGCCTGTAAAGTAATACACAATTGACACGATTTGTTTGGAGCATATTTACTCTATTTTTCGCAATACCAAAACGTGGCATGCTGACACCAAAACCCCATTTCTCATACACGTTTACGGTCACCAAGGACACTAACTGGCATATCCATGCTGACAACAGCAAGAGCCGAAAATGAAATGATGAGAAACTTAGAAGCGGCTAAAAAAATGTTTTGGCAAACATCAGAATCACCCAATAGTTATAAAAACAGAAATAATCCATTTTACAACGGATTTGTGAAATTGTACAATTTCAAGTTGTGGACTGGGAGCAGACACCAGGAGAGGTTGGCCTAGTTTGTGCGAAACTGCGTACCGCTCATGAATATCCGTCAGATACTGGCGTGAGCGGGTGTCTGGGGTGGTAATGGTGGCTCGGTGGTTTACTCCTTCTGCGACTGAGAACGGGTTGTGGGTCCTACTTTCAAAATGTCCTCCAGTTTGCCACACATTACCATTTGAGGAATTTGTGTCGATTGTGCAAAGTCTAGCATTTGCTTTTCCGTTACTGGTTCAATGGCGGTAAAGTGCTCCCCAGTATATTTTTAGCTGTAATGGCAGTACAGCATGCGGTAACCATTGCTAGAATGCCGCAAGGCTCATATTGCACCACAGTTGTGGTCATTTTGAGGAAAGGAGCAACCAAAGTTGGTGAGAGGTGCAGAGTGACTACAATACTGATATCACCTTTAGTGAAATCCTAAATTGAGCATTCTATTTCACAATAATCACTTCACAAACCTATGTAGCAGTTTTAGGTTTAGTATTCTTGATTCGGTTACAGCAGCAATTACAATCGACGCACGGCGAAGTGGATATCGAACATTCTCCAATCATGCTCAGAAGAGGCTGGAGTCCCCGTCCAAATCCATGTAGTGTGGGGGCATGTACTCTTAGATGCCTTCAAGATGAAGGGATTCGGTAGCCGGTAGAGTCTGAAAGGAAACCAGCCTGATTGCTCATAGTGGCCAGACCAAGCTAAGGCAGATGATGAAGACCAGCTCTTTGTATGATGAAACACGTGTGCAGCCCTACCCCTTTTGCTGGGTTAACCATAAGAAGCAGGCTCCTCGCTGCTCCACCACAGCTTGTAACCCATTTAGTAAGTGACCGGTGCGAGGCAACCGTACTCCCGTGCTTTGAAGACACATTATGACGGTAGGTGGCTAGGGCGAGTGTGGAGGAGTAAGAACAATAATAACCAGTGGATAAGCAGCACATTTTACGGGAACCCTGGAGATTTTACAAATCAGAGGTGCATCTCAAATGAAGCACTCCCAAAATGTAGACTGCTGGAAGACCATAAGAGCCATTGACCTCTTGGGGGATGTGGGTAACCAAACAGCTAAATAGACCAAGATATGAAAGACAACATTCAATAAGAGAAAGAAGAACTGAACAGGTAGAACCTCTAAGGTCTGTAAGCTGATTGCCAACAAAAAGAAGACAGCCAATAAGGTGACCATATTGGAAAAGTGCAAATGTCCACAATGTTTGTGGGGACTGATCCGCTATGGACAAAAACTAACAAGAAAGAAGATTAAACATCAAAAAAGAAACACAGATAGGAAAAAAGGAGACATAGAAAGATAAAAAGCCAAAGTAAAGTAAAGGAGCAGTGTGAGAAAGGAAAAAAGTAAGGTGAAGATAAATAGATGGGCTACAGGAAGTGGAACCCAGGATGCCACGTGCTAGTACAGCCCTTTAACCAACCGAGCCCTGCTCTGCACATCCACCCCACCAACTTCTAAAAGTATTTTTGTATTTATTTTATTTATAACGCGCAACCCGCAGGCCCGGGGGCATCAGGGCGCATGGTGTTATGGAGAAAGACCAGAACACTTAAATTAAGGTTCAACCTGGTCACAGCAGAGCACAGCGCGAACAGATAGCAGGAATAGCAAGCAGGGTTGTGTATGGTAGGTCTAAGAAGAACGTAATGTGGCAGTGCGGTGGCAGTAATGGAATTACCACCACTTTACGGCCATTTTTACCTACACCACTATACTCGTAACAAGGCCCTAAGTAACTGTAAGATGCAAGTGACCTGGTCAGAAGATCTAAATGAGACCAATGGAGGTCACTGCCAGAGAAACGGACAAGAGAGCTTCAACATCAATTATCCAGAGACCACCTTATCCGAAACAATCAACAAATAATCAACAATTGAGAAAAAACTCACCCGTCATCGGTACGACAGATAAAGATGGGTGGAGTAATTTGAGACCCACCTGATAGTAAGTAAGAACATATGTATAGTTTGGAGGACTGAAGTGACCTAGAAGGAAAAACTTCATACTAACAAGAAATGGCCGTTTAGGCCACTGGAATATTATCGTTCTGTAACATGACAGGAACTAGAAATCACGGTATGGGCTCACTAACTCTAAAAACATCAGAGAAGGACTAATGGGAACAAAGCACCAACAAACAGCAGTCACGAAAATACTGGAGACCCTGGAGACATATTCACTTCTAGTTTTATTTTATATTGTCAAAATATCAGCAAACTGCTTTGAGGCATTACAAAGGAGACACAACATGGCGCAATATCGAATGCAAATATTAAGTTAGGAGTCCAAGTGCAAAATCAAGTGAACAGATATGAGCAATACATGCTGAAAACCATTCCCACAAACAGATGGCCTCTAAGCTAAAAAAAGGCACCCCTCATTTAGACCCAACCACAGCCACCTCATGGCTACACAGAGAAACACAAGACTATGGTCCTCATTGTAAGTTTGGCGGTGTGGAAAAAAGTGGTGGTAATTCCGCTTCTGCCACTTTTCCAGCATGGCCACATTGTCATTTTTGCCGGATTGACCATGCAGTAAGAACGTGTGGTTAATCTGCCGAGTTCTGGAGTAAAAGTGGCGGATTCACCTCCTGCATATTGCTGGTGGTAAATTCTCCACTTTGCCTCCAATCACTGGTGGATTTACCATGCAGTCATTCCGCTGGTGGTAAATCCGCCAAAAGTCCCCATGGAGTCCCAAAGAGACCAAAAATGGGGAATTACCACCACTTCTAATCCCGTGGTAACTGCACGGGACCAAGTGATGATAACAGTAATTGAGTTTGTCGGTAATTCAGTGGATTTACCGCTGAATTACCACCAAACTCGTAATGTGGCCCTTTAACTGGTACAGAAGAGAAGACCACAACCTGTGAGAGGCTAGATGTTTCTATGAGACACAAGCTAACTCATAACCTACTCTGGTGAGGGGTTTTGAGTAGTTAAGCTAAAGGTGCTACCAGTTTCACACTAAGGTCTGTGAGCAAGCTCTCAGTGGCAGAGTGATTGATCACTGGGAGGTAGATCAGGTGGCAAGTACAGATAACAAGGGCAAAGTCTGGTAAGAAACACGGTTCCATGCTGCCAGTAACAAAGCGATATTACATCTGTACAACTCAATCCAGCAGTGCCCAAGTTAAGTGCCCAAATGCAGCAAGTACCTTCACAATGAGCCCCGGTGTCGTTACCACCCGATCCCGAGACTACCACAAAAGTACATGGCCTTATTCTGCAATTTCCGACCTGCAAAGCAGAGAAGATGGCCAGCAAAGAAGATGGCACGAAGAACAGGACTTGTGCCACGAGGAACAGCCATTTTGAGTATATGGTACTCGAAAAGACATTATTGTGGTGCAAAATGAAAGTGCCTGGCTGTGCCCCAGGAAAAAGATAAAAATCGGCTCACTGCCGGCAGCTTGTTCAGTACACATCACACAAGTGACTAGGATTGTACCTAAAGAAAAACAAAAGTGACACAAAATGTCCTTGGAGCACCCACCTTAAGGTGACATGTGCTACACTGTAAAATTAAACGTGAAAACCAAATGGAAACATGTTGCCTGCACTGGTCTCCATTGGGGCTGAGCTGTGTACCCGAAAAAAGTGGTCTCCTTGCTACCTCGAAAAAATATATATATTCTTATTTTTCTCTTTTTAAACCGAAGCTCCTGTGGTGTAAGTTACTTTTGGACTTTGAGAACATTCAGACATGTAATTGCTAATTTTACTATAGTCGGTTTAAAAAGCTATAGCCTGTAAAATAGCACAGTGGGTTGAGCGCTCGCTGCTGTTATGTGTGTGTGTGATCTGCAGGTTGCAGGTTCGAATTTTCGGGAAGACCAACTCAGCCTTTCATCCTTCATCCTTCTGAGGTTGCTAAATGAGTACCAACTCAGGCTGGGTGATATTGTATGTATATTTGTCCTATATAAAGTGCTAAGGCGTAAGCGCTATACAATAACACATCATTATCATTTGGCCTTGGACGTCTGCTTACTTTCACAGTAATTTGGCAAAATGGGCCTATACACAGTGATATTAACGATGCATATGGTGACCCATTCTTGCATGAAATGTATACAACATTACAGTGATATCGTAACCATATTTTTCATAGAGTATTTAGGAACAATGCTATGTGATGCCACTTCCTGTTTGGTCAAGTGGTGAAACGTCATGCGCCATTGCTTCCTGTAATGGCAGTAGGGGGGGCAGGGTAAAATGACATCACTTCTTGTGATGTCATCAGAGGTCACGGGTCGCATGGTGTCACTTCCGCTACCCCTGGCATTTTGGTGAAATGACTTCCCTGCTGGGGGATTCCACTGAAATCACTGGAGGAAAGTCACAAAGAGATGAACTTTACCAACCCCTCACCTGGAAACCCCTCATCACTACACGGATAATGCTTCCAGTCAGTACGAAAACCCATTACTGTTGCTTGGAAGAAGCATTAATTGTGCAGCCAGTTAGCCAGAAGCGGAGAGCCACCCGAGGGCCAATAGCAGCGCTTGAAACACGAAACGGCGAAGGCCATTTTGATTAAGACTATAATGAAGCCCGTGAAGGATGCCTGGGTTGCACTAATGCTGCAGCAAATGATAAAGGAAAGGCCTGCTGTAAGAGAAGTCATTATTTCGAGGAAAAGGAAATGAAAAGAGAGAAGTAAATAGAGCAAGGCTATTACCATTACTGATGGGACTCACTCAACCAGTGGCTTGGAGATCTAATCAATGCAAGGGCTGATCAACGATACCGTGGGACATCTTCTCAAACGGGCAATTTAGGGCCCGATTCATGGAATATTTGCCCGGTTCAAATTTGCACTGCCGACACAAAGCCTGATTCATGGAACCGTGCAAAGTGTATTTTTATCCATGCAAAGTGCAAAAATGACTATGCACTGACTTTGCCCGGACTTTGCACTGCAAAAATACACTTTGCACGGTTCCATGAATCAGGGTCTGTGTCGGCAGTGCAAAGTCACTTTTCAGTAATGCCAATTCACTTTGAACCGGGCAAATATTCCATGAATCGGGCCCTAAAAATTGATGAAGACTAAACGTAACCATGCAAATGTTTATAACCTGATCTGAAGTCTATGTGACTTTTAGGATTTATTTACATACGATTTCTCAGCGCAGCAACGTTTTCCCATCAATTGGCTTCCTTAAGCATTGCATTCATTTTAGTTTCTTTAACAGATGAAGAAATCATGGATACCATTTTTGAGATTGTATAAAAACAATGAAGCTTTTTGAGAGTAGTTTGAGATGCCGCTAAATACACAGTGGACCCGCGCATTAAAGACCGAGAACAAGCAGCATTGCATGAAATGCGCTGGTGGCGGGTAATGTTGCAAAGGTGCCAGTTAATGTTGCAATCACAGGTTCAAAACAGCATTTCCGCTGACTGATTATTCGCCAAGCCATTTTTGCTCTACCCTTACACTAATGGCCACTGCAAAAAAACTATATTTTGTAAATAATGCTGAAAAGTTAACAGGCGCCAGTGGACACCTCTGTAGCAACAGTGCAATGCATGTGCGCCGGCCTCTGAATTACAGACTGCGCAAGCCATTGCACGCAGCAGAACATACTAAGCTAAGCGTATGGTGGAAACAGCAAAACATGCAGTATTTCCGAATACTGCTGTTTGCACAGCTCTGCCGAATGATTTGTTTCACATCTGAAACCCATGGAAACTGCCTCTCCACGCAAAGCATTGCCACATCTGATATTTCAGCCTGTGGTAATGTCACATGCGGTAAAATTGCATTTCCATATAAAGTCCTATGAGACTCCGAAGTGGTCTAAATCCTGTACACCAGGGGACTGCCACCTTTGGCTCTCCAGATATTTTCGGACTACATCTCCCATCATCCCTAACCAGCATAGTGAATAGCCGAATATCGTGGGATCTGTAGTTCGAAACATCTGGAGAGCCAAAGGTTGCAGACCCCTGATGTAGATCCTACCTGTTGCCGCGTGCCTTACACGTGTTGTAACTGTATTTAGAGCATGGTGGTATTTCGAAAGGAAGTACTGCCAAACCATTAATGGAGCCCCAAATCTTTCACTGCTTTCTTAATAACGTCTGATCTCTAAACGGATTTGAAGGATGAGGCATCTAGAGCCCGATTCATGGAACGTTTAGTGCAAAGCCACTTTGCACTGCAAAAATACACTTTGCACCGCTCTGTGAATCAGGGTGTTTTTTGGCAGTGCAAAGTGACTTTGCACCGCGCAAAAAATCCATGAAAAACATCTGTGTCCAAAGTTTAAAAACCCCAAGCCCACCTGCACAAAGGAAAATTAAATTGCTAAAAATCTTGGTGAACATGCACCAAGCATCCATTGCTGGGACCATCTATCCAGCCTTGGCAATGTGACCCCAGGGGTGACCAACTCCACCGGTGGTGCTAGACTTAGGCAGTGCTGGTCATGGGAAAAGAGAAGCCCCTCCCACCTAGCCCCGCCTGCTCCTGGCATTTGCCAATGGGAGGTTCTCCGTCCTTGAGGCCATAGCTCCTAGAATGGCAGAATGTGCCGGGCGTTAAATCCTGCTTCTCGTCCACTGGTCGCAAAAGTGAAAAAACGATCATAAGATCTGCACTGGCGCGATCTGAATGACACAAGGCCTAGTAAGATCGTTTGTTTGTCCTCCCTTTGTCTCTCCTTCCTTTTCTTGTCGCGCCTGGAACCACTTGTGTACAGGCGCGTTATAAATCACTTATCATATCATATCATTGATAAAACAACAACAATCTCTAAAACGGACAAAAGGCTCTTTTAGTTGCGAACCATATATTCTCTGCACTGCTGTCCCAATATGTAATGGGTACGCAATCATGATATGCCAGTGGAACACCCAAAAGGACCATTTTAGGCCAGGACCACTGATTTCTGATGGTAGTACTGCCTCATATGGCTAGTCACTGGCATTGTATATCTGTTAAAGCCTCACCTGCCATCTATAGCCATAATATGCCAACTACTGCCTTGCACGGCAGGAACGTCTATAAAATGCTGAGTGAAACCTCATGTAGCCTACAGAGAAAGTGAATTCTCATATGCCATAGACATCATCGTATGGAAGCTGCCGCTTCACAAGCCCAAGTGCTACGGTGAATGCCAACAGAGTCTCAACCACCCAAGTACTGTCATCTTATGGCAGGTAAAGCCTGAAATTCTGGGTACATGATTCAGCTTGTCTTTTTTATTAAAGTGCATATGTAACTGTATCACATTTGGTGATCTGAATTTGAGAAGTTACGGAAAATGAGGACGTGCAAGGTAGGGTGATTTTCCCAGGATCACACACATTGGTCAGGTGGAGCAACCAGAACTTGTGCGTATTTCACTGTCTTCGGTTTACCCAGTAGACCACATGTTCTAGCATCCCATCTTGATTATTACTCCAGCAAACTCATTTTACACTGTGCTCTTTAACGAGCAGAAAGGAGTCTTTTGTGTTTAATAAGGTGGATGTACGAAGCACCATGACACATTCTAAATGAATCTGAAAATATGAACTAAATCCTGACTGAAATCTTTTGGGTAAAATAATGTTGAACTGTTGCGATGGAAGGCAGGAGGAACACAACAACTAGTGGTAATCAATTCCGCAAGCCATCCCCATTCTTTCCTGCATACTGTATAAAACATGCTATTTCCTAAATGTACAGACGTACATAGAAGTAACTGCTTTGCACAGGTTACAATGAAGTTTACTGTTTCATACCGAGATGCTAATAGTTTTTGCTGTTTCTCAACTTGAAAAAAACTGCAAACCAAGATGGCTGCCGTGGACTAGGGGGAAGGGAACTAGACATAATCCCTTCTCATAATGAGGCCCATTTAATTCTGAATTTTACATGGCATGTACTGTTGTGGAAAATGCTTAGTTTTCTTATGCAAATGGACGAAGCATGCCCTCCCTCAAAAAATACTTGTGGCAGTCACTCCCATTGCGCAAGCAGTCATCATTTTGAAAAGGTGAACATAAGCAAACTCACTTAGAGTGCCAACGCAAAAGTGATTTATTTCTGCAAACCTTATTTTTTCAGTGAGCAATTAATCAATCATTGATATCTCAGCAGGAGGGCCAGTAGGGCAGGTGTTGCAGATGCAGTGCCAGGGTTACCAAGGAGATGACCACGGGTATCGGCTGGTACTCCTAGCTGCCCCCAAATGATGTCCATGGTTTTTGCATACACTTTGGTGAATGGGATATTGCAGTGTCGTGTTGAAATAAATCTTGCTGGGTAATTGCATTGCTGTTTCTTGAATGCAGGGAAATGCTTTCTCTCACTCCCCTGTTTGCTCATGAAGTCAGAATGTTCTGAATGCAGTCCGTAACCAACAGTTATTGACTGCCTTACGAGCAAATTAATTGGCTGAGAGGAAATCAGTAATGACCTGCATTTGCTAGTGTACATTAACATTCCTTTATACATTTATGTCAACTATTTCACAGTGAGAAAAGACAAATATCTCAAAGTGCTAACTTAAAACTCTCAAGGAGGCGCCTAGACACGCAGGAACCCTGTAACTCGTCTCTCCACTATTAACCTTCATAATAGCATTGCTTTCATGCAGCAGAAAGAGGACTTTTTCATTGATATCAGGAATAGTAGATTCACAACAAAAAGAAATCGGGAAGGAAACACCCATGAAGCAATGAATGGGAATTATATCTCAATAAAATCTCTATGACCTTGTGTGTGAAGGCCACTGGTATTGGACCCTTGAGATTCCCTTAATTCTGGCTTTACTGCAGCAATGAATAAATGTAGATAAAAGAACCAATACTGTCTGGTTGACAAACACAGTTCACAGCCACAGGATTCAAACTCTTTCCCTAGTAGCAATGCTTGTTTGTGACGTGTAAGTCCATTTACCCCTGAAGAGTCTTTTGAATCGTTAATGTGTCCATGATGCCTCTGCATCGAACAGTACTTTGCAGCCCTGACCTTCAGGAAATGATGTGCCTTCTTTATTGGGTGCCATGGGATAACGTCGCTGTGATAACCTCTCCATTTAGGCGACTTCTTCTTCCCTGAGCCCTAAAATTCTTTCCCCTAATATTCGAGGAGGGGTATAGTTATATATTATTACCTCCAATCCTGGAGTATTTGGGGAAAGTGTTTGAGTTTCTGGTGGCTGCATTTTTAGGGAAATGTCGCACCTGGTGCCATTTTCACAGCAGCATTATCACTGGATATGCATTATTGCCCCTCGGGCAAGTTGTAATTTGCAATTAGTTATGAAAACAGTCAATTACAGAAAGTGAACATAGTAAGGGCCCGCAGCTGAGGCCGGCATTCCTGTGGCGAGCTGCGTTCACCCTGATTACCTTGATTGTCCCGCAGAGTGAAGTTGGGGTTGTTGGCGGCCTCTGGAGCCAAGCTGTAGTGGAAGTGCTGTCCTTCTTGGGGGTCATCCTGGTCTATTGCAGTCAGGGTCTGGATCATCTGGGAGAAGCAGGGGAGAGCACACAGAGGTTCAACCAGACAGACAGAAGCGAACATGCTTACAGCAGACACTACCCAGCGGACCCTTGCATGCTGTGCTGGCCTCTACAAACCAGGGACACAAGCGAAGGGGAGAAGGCCTTTCTTGTGTAAAATTGTGCACGCGCTTCTGAAGGGCTAGTGCCTGCCCCTTACATATCGTCCACCAAAAACCTTTTCCAGCTTGGACCTTGTTCAGGTACAATTTAGGGTTAACTGTCGGCCAAGAAGATGGATTAAGAATAGTCTAGAAGGTGATCGGCAACAAAACGTGAACGTTCTAGGTTTAGATTGCTCTCACATCCATCCAATTATTCATACATTTCTCTCTCCTTCCTAATTCCCTGTCCAGCCCTCATGTGCCTGTATCAGATGGCATGCTAACCCCCAGAGCCGGCCTTAGGGGGGGCGAGCCGGGCGACCGCCCGGGGCACCACGCCCCCCAGGGCGCCTTTTGCCCCCGCCACGCCAGCTCGGAGGAGTCTTTAAAGGGGTCTCCCGAGCTGGCGTTGTGGGAGAAGGCGCAGCAGGTGGCCTTTTGCTGTAAATTGTGCCCGCGGCAGGGGGGTGCATTTAAATGCGCCCCTCTGCCGCGGGCACTTTTCACAAGAAAAGGCACCATTAGCCCCACACCACGCCAGCTCCGGGGAGTCTTTCAAGGGCTCCCCCGAGCTGGTATGGTGGCAGAAGGTGTGGCAGGCGCCTCATTGCCATTGAATGAACCCGCAGCGGCGGGCTCATTCAATGGCAATGGGGTGCTAAAACGAGGAGGTTAAAAAAAAAAAAGAAAGTGGCCCCTCCTTGCCCCGCCCCCTTCCGCCCCGCCCCCTGTTAACCAGGGGGCGCTGAGGGCGAGCGCCAATTCGTCCAGGGCGCTGCTGCCCTTAAGGCCGGCCCTGCTAACCCCTCCCCCAACTTACAAAGTACCACACAAATCTGCCCATCTTGTCACCTTACAGTATTGATAGAGACTCGGCCTTGTTTTACTGCGGGAAAGGATAATGTTATTGCAATGGAAAGAAAGGGCCACTAGGTGGCGATGCAGATCACCGGTCAGGACTCTGCCTTATTCTATGATAGAACCAGAAGAAGCAGCACTGTCTATTTGGGTTGGCCAGAACCTGGGCAATAACCACTGGTATTGCTTTTGAGTTCCGCACCACCTTTGGGGGCTGCCACACATCCTATCTGTTTTCCTTACTTGCCTGTGCCCCGATGGTGGTGGCAGAAGAGGCTACAGTGCTACACAAGCGGTTCCATCCCTAGCAAGCTTCTCTGGTCCATGCGCCATCTCAGCTGAGATGAAAATAGAAAGGGGGCACCTTCATCTGTAAGGGCTCTCCCATTTTCTATGGAGGCCATGTTTTAAAAAAATATTTTGGTATTAGACAGTGCTTTTGCGCTACCTATAAAGCCAAAGCTATTACCATAGGCCTGCCACTAGGCGGAAGACGGATGTGAGGATGGGCACACGGCATGTGGCTGTTGTTTGGTATTTTTACTCACCCATTGATTAACTGTAGCCTTGCTAATCCCTATGGCAATTCCCACCCACTACCGGCCCCTCTCCACCTAAAACACACCCTCGTGAGATCTTTCTGAGCTAGCTCAATTGCGCATTAACATTACACGATTGGCTTTTATCTGGCTGCCATTGTCATTTCTAAGCAGCCATCTGAAGGGTAATGGCTGGATTGCAGCTGTAGATCATATCCTGGCATAATACAAATGTCTTCACTAAGTGTGTGTCAGCCACTTGATTTCTAATGTGTGTCCTCGCATATTTTAATGAATTGAGGTCCTGGTAAAAACAAGCATGGCTGAACCAACAGTTTCTGCTCTTTTACAGGCAATAAGTAGGCATTTGCCAGGTACTCAAATCATGTTGCCATCCTATGGCCAGGTAGTACCATCATGGCAGTGCCTGGCAAATGTCTATATCATTTCAACCCAAAACTGTTAGCTTTGCTAATGCATGTCTTAGTGAGGGCAACACGTCTGTTGTGACGTACAGCTCTTTAATCCCTTGCCCTCAATAAAATATAAAAATCACCCAGACATTTATACTTGGTGCTAATTGGCCTAAAGCCTGTTGCAGAGGCCAGTGGCAGGTGTTAACGTCCTAGACACTGTGTTAGAGGCCCTTGCCTCGGGGCCTTTAACATCTGGTATAAGCTATACCTATAGAGCAGCAATCAGGGGGATTCTTGTGATTTCCTGTGCATGACATTGTAACTTGTGCAGCAGCACGTGCTTTAATGCATAATTCAGCCCGTTGTTGCTTGCCTTTTGTTTGTTTTGTACCATTTTCTGCTAATGGGAAAATACTTTATTAACCCACAATAATCGTTTCAAACGAGTAACTTATGGTCTTCTTGTACGGCAGATCCCGGGAGTCAAAAACCTTGTCGCCAGTTGTTGAACACTGATGCAAGTGAAGGATGCGACACCTGGTTTTAGGGAGTTCCTTCCCTTTATTACCTCCTTCTCTCTCTTATAACTTCTAACTGCCGTTACTACGGCTCCGCCCCTTTCTCCTCCTCCCTCTTCCTGCACTGTGTTCTTGGCTCTGCTTAAAGGCACAGTAACCTCCAACGTGATCTACAGTCACTGTTTCAATATTTGGGGGATTAACAGTACAACCAGACGGCAGAACATGTGCTTTGTGTTTTCTAAATTTTGAATTACACAATGTGGGGGGTAGTATGTTTAAATGTCCCCTGTAGGACGGAAAAGGGAGAAACAAGCAATAGGTAGGCAACCAGGGAGGTGGTTATTTTAATGGTTGCAAAAATATAGAATGAAAATCATAGCCTCAAAAATGATAGGTTTCTTTGGTAAGAAATCACCATTGAGGGTATTATTTTTAATCAAGGGCGCATTCTGTTAATAAGTCAGCATAAATGGAATCTTGTCTTTTAATTTTATTACTAAAATGAGTGTACATGCCTGTGTACACGGGTCACAGTGCAGGTTTTCATGAACACAGTAGGGCTGCTATGGATCCTAAGCCTACAGCGCCCTCTAGCGGTGACAATCGGCGTAGCTATGCGAATTGGCCCACTGTATATCTTAAGGCAACAGAGCAGTCTGAGCGTTCGGGCAGCCTCTACTGCGCATGATGGCATCAGACAAACATACATCTGGCCTTTATATCATTAAGTTACCTACTGGTTCTCGTCAGTGCATTGTTCTCCCCTGTTGAGATATAGGAGCCCCCTTCAAAGTGCTGCAGTGCAGGCACGAAGCCCCGCCACAGCACTCAATTATGTCTATAATGGAGGTTGTCATTACTCGGCCTAGTCATAATGGAGCTTTGCTAGACTCCTCCCCTGTTTTAGACATACAGTCCTTTGGTCCTCTGCTCCCCAACCATGCCCTTCCCCCATGATTGTAAAGTGCCATGTTGCTTCCCGAAGCTAGGTCTGCACTCAATAAATACCCCAATAATAATAATAATGATAGAATGCAGTAATGCACATCCTTGCTGTGCCGTCAGACAGCTTGTGCAACGTTCATAGTTATGAAGAAGATATTACTGTCCACCGTGTTAAATGTTGTATTATTTGGCATGAATTCCCCCTCAAGAAGATGCCTGGCACACATGGTTCTCAGAGGGTGGTATTCCGTTAGTCTTGCCCATTCCCTCTCTCCTGTAGCGTCTACCTGCATTCACCTTCTTGCACAGCCAATCCTTGTCTCTGCTACGTTTGACAATGGGGCTTGGCAGCCCCAGATTATATCTCGGGAGTTTGCAAGGGGTCACCTAAAAAGTTCTACCTGAACGTTCTGGCCTCCACACTTCATGGGCTGTCTAAGCACATCTCAGGGCCATCACACAACCATGCGTCCACTGTTTCCATTACTTCCCTTTAAGGCAAAAAACAAATGGCCATGAGAGAAACTGGCCTGTTACTAGAGAGTGCCTAATGTTCCCTCTTTCCAGATGAGCACACCGTTTGATCAGCTGCCCTCCATTACACCTGCACCCCTACTTATACAATCATTGGCCGTCTACCTCTTCACCTCGTACCCACTCCATTTGTTTGTCCTGTTTGCTCCATCGCCAAGGAGGTCAACTATAGCTAGCTGGTGACCCCCAGTATGGATGTTAAGAGTACATATTCAAGGCGCCCTTGAGAGCTGTCGTTCCTTGGCTGATAAAGCTAGGTAGAAAATAGTTCTGCCCCATGAAACAAATTTATTTAGTTTATGAATTTAAGGCGAACACCCAAGGTTGGCTGGCTAGTAGGTGGCGTTCTGACATGTGTGGCTTGTTATCTGAAATGGCCTATTCTACTGTACAAACAATAGACAATTTTAGCCAGTGCTTAATTTCTAAGAAAATAAGTGCCAGGGCCCAAATATCTCACTTGTGACACTGCACCTCACCATTGCTGCCACCACCCACAGCTGCTCCCCACAGTCTCAACACATTTGGGGGTTAAACTACAGCTCGCACCTGCTCATTGGGGTTTATGGATGCCCTGGCTACCATTACTTCATAATCAATCTGAGTCTGAGACAGTAAATGCCAGTACTCGGAAATAAGTGCTGGGGCTGAGCCCTGCAAACACCCCCACAAATTAAGCACTGGTTTAGCTCTACAAATTGGCCCGTAGGTGACATGTCTGTGTTAAACAAAACACCCAAATGAATACATTTTTAGAAATAATATTTTTTTGTGTGAAACTATACCACTGGCAAACTGCGACGTCTCATGATGCGGAATATAACACTCGAGGGCGAGGAACCTCTGCGGACAGTTCTCACCTGTCCGGATTTCGCATTTTCGCAGACATAGGTTTCGTAGAAGCGGGTAAACTCCGGGGCATTGTCGTTGACGTCCAGGACCTTGACTGTAACAGGGACCGTTCCAATCTGGGTGGGATTGTCTGCAAGAGAAATCAAAGTCAGATGCAACTTCATCGGAAAGAAGATTGCCCTGTCATCTCGCCATAGAGCGGCGAATGAAAAATGGCCGCAGTATCAGACTGCGATCTGGCCACACTGTTCTTGCCGGGCGGGGAGGCTGGTCTTCTTGCAAATCCTTTACACATTTTAATCTAGGGTTTTATTTATGTGATGGCAAATCAACAGCACTTACTATTCAGACACAGTAGCTATATGTCCATTCTTCACAGCTGGTCTGGGGTATGGATTTTCTTCCAGGGGATATTTACCTCGGAGCAGAAAATTATTGCATCGTACAAATCTTGTACAGGGTGTCTGAGCTCATCTGTTTTTGCTGTTTTTTTCTTGCAATGACAGTTGTTATCTGAACTACGTACTTCAAGGACAATTTCTCTACTGCAGCTACAGATGGGAATTACCGGAAGTACTGGGCTTTTCAGGGGCCATTTCTGGCTTAGAGCTGAATAAATATAAAAATAAGGACTCCCCCCCACCCCCCGGTGATGGGAATTTAAAACAGTCCCCCCTCTGGAATTTAGAAGAAAAGTATTTCAAAATGCACTCATTTTAAAATGTATTTCTTTAGAAATAAGGAGCTAACATTGTATGTGATTACTGACATGTATTTATAATTTTAAGTTTTATGTGGAATATTTCGATGGAACTAAAAAAAAACATTGGGCCTCATTACGAGAATGGAGGTAGCCATGGAGCTATTAGCTCTATGGCTGCCTCCGTTCCGGGCTCCATTACCGGGTTCCTGCAATGGGGACTTACTGGGTTACTCCGACATAGGAGGACCCGGTAATTCCTCCTTGCAGGAACCATTCCCCATTCCCATTTGAGCCCCCATAGGGCTCAATGGGAATGGGGAGGGAGGTAATAACGGGCAGATTACATCTGGCCCGTTATTGCCTCCCTCTTCCCCTCGCAGGACCCGGAAAGCACACCTGGTTTTACCAGGCGTGCAATCCGGGTCCCGCGGTGGGAAGCTCGTAATCGGCGCTTACGGAATGAAGGGGGCCGGTCCCGTACCGGCCCCCTTCATTACGGGAGCGCCAGACTTATAATGAGACCCATTATGTTAAATAAATGTAGTTTACAATTGCCCTCTCCACACAGAAATGTTGTGACTTTTTTTTTGGGTTGTCGCGTGCTCTGTTAGCCAGTTTACGAACGGTGGAACCAAAAGATATGGGGGGTTTCTTATGTTTAAAATACCACCAGTGCTAAATAAATATTCCACAGTGATCACAACTTTGTTGGTAATGCCAGCAGTGGTTCAGTTATTCATTACTCCTTATGAAAACCCCAAGCACACAGGATGAAGAATCTTGGTGGACACTGCTTATGGACGGTGAAAAAACGAATTGGACGACAGCAGTCGCTCTTTTTATAAAGAAACTCGGCCTCTCATAAAGAAACAACGCATAGAGTGATCAGAGGAAATAAGGACTTAATGGGCGTCATCTTGAGAGTGTTAACTCAGGGTTGTACACTTTTCAATCTTTTGGTAAAAATTGCAACACAATTAAAGCAAATAAATAAAAAAAATACAAAAAATTACTCCTTCTGAAATTGCATATCTTCTGGTGGTATATACCGAGGTGATAATTACCACATGTCGTAAAAGAAAGGAAACACATATGAATCTGATTTTTGAGTTAAAAATAAGCGTATTTAATTACCATCCAAATGATATGACAAACAATATAATGAAGATAAAAATACAACAAAAACGGTCAAAGCAATTCGATAAAATGGCTGCCGTGCACTGTTCTAATCATTATTAAGCTTTAATTCATCAACCAACGTCCTAAACCCTCTCCGTCTCTAGCAGCTGTATTTTCAGGTTCGTACTTAGAGTTGTATCCTGGTTATATTCTAAGCGTCCTCCTGGTGCACCACCTGACATGTTCTGAGTGCCCACGCTCCGCGCATGAGCTTGGTCACAGCATATGCAACCATCTGGCTGGCTGCAACGTGGGGCCAGACAGGAACCTCTTGAAGGTGTCTCAGGCTGCTTCCCAAAGTAGAGGCTTCACACATTTAAGCCTATGGATAGCCTAGTTTGGGCAAAGAACAGAGAATGAGGGGCGCTTTCGATCAATTTCCCACAGGTGCACTGACACTCACATACATCATGGCCCTTCCAGTTACCCACCACCGCTGCAAGAGGAAGTGAGTCTATGCGGGACCACATATGCAGCATTCACATTTCAGGGTTGAGCTTTGTGTCGAGGTAGGGCTCCCGACCCGTCATTTATTGCTACTCTTTGCATCAGCAGTAGCTGTGGGTTTTGGGAAGCCTACACAAGTAACACCTGATGCCTCTACTCCCAATATCTTATCTTCAATCTTGCAGGTCATGCTTTTTGATCTGAATTGGGGAGTCCAACAAGTGTCTCAAACCGAACTCGGCAAAGGCCGGTCTGATAGCTCTAAACTAATCCGATCGTCTTCTACTGCATGAGCCTACATCTCCATCCACATGTAGATTGGAGGAACCTGGGAGGGCCAGATTCTAACCTAAAATGGTCACGGTTTAAAAGTCGGCTCTTCGCTAAGAGGCCTAACAGCCAACCCTCACAGTTACCATCAAGGAGGTTGCCAGGGGGGTCTTGATGAGGGACGTTCAAAATATGTTTGATTTTTTGGCCAAATAACTATCTCTACGGTGAAAAATGAACCGCTGTTGGCAAAAGAAATGCTGTCAGCAATGCTATATATCAATTCTACAGAACTTAGCTGTCTTCAGGGACCCCACCTGAGCTACATTTGGTTGAGTAGGAGTGGGTTTTGATTTTGACCTTGCTTAAAATAAGTTCCCAGCCAGTCTTATTCCTGGTGGTAATTTGCACAATTTTTAGATATCATGTTAGATGTGATAGCGGTTATCAGTGGCAATGGAATTACGACCGGAGGTAATGCACTTACCAACAGCTGTCATTTCACCACCTACGATAAAGTAATCACTTGAAGTTGTGGCTTTGTCCTTCTGTAATGGGAATTATTTTACTTACAGCAGTCAATACCACTTACCAGTTGCAGTTATGATACTGGCATATCATAATCAGGGCATCCAGGCTCGAACAAAAAAGTGTCATTGTGTACAACGTGTACTTCCTAGGATCGTAACATGTAAGGTGGTGTGTTATTAAGATGTATGGCATGGGTTCAATTCGGTGACATATTGTTGGTTTTAAGTAATTAGAATCTTTTTTCTGTATTTTGGGATATGGTGATGCAATGTTGTATTTCTATACTGCATTGTATTTGATGGTTACTTGCATTTACATGATGTTGTGCAATAAAAGGATTGGGCTTACGTATGTTATATATATATATATATATATATATATATATATTATGTGAGTGGCTGTATATTCTCTCACACACACATATAATATATACATCAAACACCATCAATGTTATGGTGGGTTTAAAAAAAGCATTAAAACATCCTTTGACCTGAAATGTTAGAGTAGAATAGGCCAACACAGCAAAGCCACACATGCTGCAGCATCACAAAATAGCCATCACTGGATGCCCACCTCGACTTCAAAGCCACCGTGCATGCACTGTGGGTATGCAAATTAGCCAAAAAGCATGCTTTTTGCTCCAGAAAACTGCCGTTGTCTTAAAAGGCAAAGGGTGTTTTATACAAATATGTATGGACCCAAGACAGACAGCTCTCAAAGCTGAGGACGTCCTCATGCAAGTTGCACACAGTGTGGTATAGCCTGACATCCTTGCAGTTGGAGCACTAGGGTTTGTTATCAAACCCCTTCCATTTTGCTGCGTTTAAAAATGCAAGAAAACCTTGAAACTGGGATCTGTTTGGAGATAAGTAGGAGAATGACTGGCCCCCCGTAGTTTGAAACTGGGATCTGTTTGGAGATAAGTAGGAGACTGACTGGTCCCCCGCAGTGGAGTAACCCCAGCCTCCATAAGTTGGTTGGGAGAATTGTGACGAATGAAAATTGTAACCGTGTTGCGCAGGAAAAGGACGATGAACTGAAGGCGGCCAGTGCAGTTGGTACAACCTATCAGAAATCGGACCCAATGTCTTTAACATGCCATGTTCTTAATTTGCTTTCTCTAAGGTGTCGTTCATAGCTTTCCCAAAAATAAAAGAATAATTAAGAGACTTATCGATAAGGGTGGCTTGTGTCTCTGGTCAAACGCATGTACCATTTAGCCATGTATGCCTTTTGGGAACCACTGCCTCCTGCGGTCTGAAATGCTGCTGTTTCTGCTGAACTGGGAAGGTTCTTAATAAGGGGATCAGTGGAACGATGTCCCCCCGGGCCTATCTCTAGCACCCTTTTCCACAGGCCAACCGGCATGTCTTTGAGGAGCGCACTCAGGCTATCCGAGTGTGCTCTATTGTAGTGGTATTTCAATGCCGTGGCATTCATCACCCATCTTATGGGCAAAACTAAATCATTTCTTGACTTCTTTTTAGGGAGTTGCTTCAAAAAAGAAAGGGGTGCAGTGCACCTCTTTCTTGCCGTGGTAAATACCAGTGAATCTGGTGTGGGGTGGCCCTAAATGTTTCCAGGAGCAGCCGCAGCAGCCGTATATATTTTTCAGTCCGATATTGAGTGCCGCTGTCAAGGCTGGCTTTAATAGCGATGAGGAGAGATGCTTCTGTGGAAATCAGCAGTGGGAGGTGATGGACAACTGATTTAGGCTGCTCCAAATTGTCCTCTATGAAGTCAATCTCCTCCTCTGTCTCCTCAGGTCTATACAGCCAACATAGCTTGAAGCCTCTTTGGGAGGCCTTTATACCCCTATTGATCCTCTGAGGGAAAAGTCCTTATTGGAGACGTTATATCTTCAGAAGGTCCATAGGTTAATGTGGTGGATCGTCAACATACTCTTCATCAAGAGGTGTTTTGCCTTACTTTCTTCTTCTTCTTCTTCTTCTTCTTCTTCTTCTTCTTCTTCTTCTTCTTCTTCTTCTTCTTCTTCTTCTTCTTCTTCTTCTTCTTCTTCTTCTTCTTCTTCTTCTTCTTCTTCTTCTTCTTCTTCCAGCTCATCTGGATGGATGACATCTTTGTGTTTAGCTTGGATAGGAGCTAAACAATGCTCTGCTTCCTACAGCTGGCAAGGTGCCCCCTTGAACACATGCTGTACGTGTTTCAACCTTTACTTAGAGGTAAAATGTTGCACAAGGCAGTCGGAGAAGCCCCTAGGGCATCCGGTATATATTGTGAAAACACACTACACATCACGACAGAAAAAGACAGCTCGAGCACATTAGATCACTGAGCCTGAGGCGTCTTTGTGCGTCAGCGAAATTGGGAGCTCGGTGATCTGAGCAGATTACACCACCGTGCGCCTAGGTTTGCCTAGCACTGCAACTTCCTCTCCTGCCCTGCAAGGTAAACGAGAGGAAGTTACAGTTGGGAGGGAGCTGTGTGCCTCCAGCAGCTGATTGACTGAAGTACCAGCCAGCCACAGCATTGCGCAAACTTTGAGCAATGCTGTGGCTGCCACTTCTTCCAGCCAGCAGCCTGCCTGACTTGATCATGGCGGCAGGCAGCAGTCTCATCTCCTGTCGTGGCTGCGGCCGTCGCAGGATAATGTCCCACCGTTGCTTTGTGGGACCGGGGCGGCCCCGGCTCAGCTCCACTTTATGGAGACTGCCAGGGCTCGGCCGCGGCTTGCCCCAGCCCACTTAAAGCACTGACAAGCCCCACACCACGGATTAACAAATAATGAAAAGGTATACACATATATATGCCAAATTGTCCATTTATCTGAGTGTGTGCATCTTTCTGTTCCACTTACTCATTTCCATGGCCAGGATGGTGATGTTGTGCCAGGAGGCTTCCTCGCGATCTAGGGGCCGTGCGGTCATCAGAGCTCCGGTTGTAATGTCAACATAGAAGAATCTTCCCGGGTCGCTGCTTCTATCAATGGAGTACCTGCAATAATCACAGGTCATACTGAATGTTAATGGCCGAGCCACAGACTGCGAGAGGAATGCATAACGCCGAATACGCATTGGTGGAGACCGTACCACACAAATGGAAAGAAGTCAAAAAGAGTTTAGCATATATGTGTTCTTTCTCATTGAAACAAGAGCTATAAATCATACAGAAAGGGACATCATTGGCTGAAAGATGCTGCTTTCAATTTGAACTCTGATTGGCGGAAGCAGCCCCCCACCCCTGCGGAATTCATCCATTCTAATCATGACGTTTGACCTGCTGTCGAACTTTGAGGTGAGATGAGTGCAAATCAAAATGAAGTAATGGAAGCTCAATGCAGAAAAGCCCGTTAAAATAGCGTTAGAACAGCCTGGTATGTTCTGTCATCGTAATCTTGGCTACCATGATAGTTGTTCTGTGGCACCTGGAATACAGGTGTGCTGATCATCTGCGCCTGGATACAGTTAAGTCTGTTTTGGAGCACGGTATAAATAATCAAAATCAAAATACCCTTCTGTGCCTGCCTCTGAGGTCAAGAGAGTCGGAACCAGGAGATGGAAATGCCCAACACTTGGAAACACTTTTGCGGCCTTAATACCGATTTCCTGGATCACGAGAAACCCATGAAAATGAGCAAAAAAATCAGAGCACCGATTTGCATCTGATGTGTGTGGCCGGTTTCCAGGCCAGCAGAGGAAAGCATTCCCGAAGCCGAGCAGAGCGCCACATGCAACGGAAAATGATTGATCTGATTAGCATTCCTCAAGCACTGATCTAGCAGTTGGAATGTTTAAGTAACAGTTCCCAGGCAGTGGTAAGCATTTCTCTTCCTCAAGCAGTTCAGTTAGTCTCCAAGCATGCAGTAAACGGCCTAGAACATGTCCACTGGCTGTTGATGTGGCTCATTTACATTAGTCAGGCCCTACACTTACCTATGGCTTAGTAAATAAGGCCGTTTATTAAAAATGATGTATTGGGTTGACATACTGGTAATGAGGGGAAATGAACGGAGAAAGGACAGTATACCTTAAAAGAAACGAAACTGGCGAGTGGTTCCTCAAAAAAGGGGGGAGCGTATGGGGGGCGGTTCTGGTTTGAAAATGTTTACCAAATGCCAATAAAAATATATTTGAAAAAAAATGATGTAATTATTTATATACAAGAAGGAACAATGCTCTTTTGATCACAAAAGAATGTACAATAGATAAGAAATCAGATTTGACAGGAAGCAGTGAGCTTCTTACAATGGGGCGTGCTCGAGAGACGGTCTGAGGAAGTTGTGGAGGGGAGTAACTGGAAGAGTCATGGGTTGACTTCATGCATTACATGCTTTTGGAAGCAGTTGGCCTGCTCAGTCAATGCTTAAGAAATGCCTTTCATTTTGACCCATTTCTAGAAGAACACTAGAGTAGCTGCTGCTGCTCAGGGCCCCTCATGTATTCCAGGGTTGCAAGCATTGGTGTCGGCGCGCTATGCTCTCTGTTCATTCTCTATGAGGACGGGTGCACTGCACCTGGGCTGGTGACATGCATCCTATCTTTTATACATCAATCGTTGGCCTCCAGCACAGGCAGCAAGGAAGCATGTGCAAGGGAACATGAAATAAAGAGGCAGACATGATCAAAAATGTACGCTTGTGAGCGTTTACCGGAGAAAGGAAGAGCGGCCGAGACTGCAGCGAGTAGAAGAGATAGCGGCATAGAAAAGTGAGCACCTTCGGATGAACAGTAGAAGTAAAAAGAACAAGGACAGACAGAAACACTGTGGGAATGAGAGAAAGGGGGGGCTGTGTGTGTAAGAGAGGGGGGTGAGAGAGATTTAGAGACAGAGAGAGAAGGGGGAGTGTCAGAGGGGGAGAGAGGAGAATGAGAGAGCGATACAGAGTGGAAGAATGCAAGAGAGAGTGAGAAAGAGACTACGAGAGGACGAGAAAGTAAGAGGGAGGCAGGGAAAGTGCGAGAGAGAGGGAGTGCGGAGGAGACTGAGGGATATAATTGCAAAAAGAGAGAAATGGAGAGAGATACAGAGAGACCAAAGAGAAGGAACAAGTTACTTACCTGTAACTGATGTTCTCCAGCATGGGTCTGGCATGGATTCACATGCTCATGAATATTCCCCGTCGTCAGGCCGGGAATCCTCGGTAAAGAAAAAATCAGTATCAGTTTCTTTTCTGCTCTGTCTTTCTTAGTAGTAACCAATCACTGGTCTCTGGGTCATACTGCCCCCAGCCAATGACTGCCCTCTCCCTAAGCCCCGCCTCTGGCAGCCATCTTCAGATTTGGTAGCACGCAAAGTGGCAGTATGACCAAGTGAAGAGCCGTAGAGGGGTAGGAGGGAGGGTTTGCATGTGAATCCATGCCAGACCCATGCTGGAGAACAACAGTTACAGGTAAGTAACTTGTTCCTTCTCCAGCATGGGGTCTGGCATGGATTCACATGCTCATGAATATAAGAATACATAGCAGTACACACATGAACAACCAACGGGAGGTGGAAAAAAGGCTCAACATTAAGCATTACATCAAAACTCAACATTAAGCAGTTCTTACCTCCTCACCAGGCTCACCTTAGGCAAACAGGCGAACAGGTTGCATAGCACTGCTTGGCCGACCCTGGACTCTTCCCTGGAATCCCGGTCGACGCAGTAGAATCTCGTGAAGGTGTGCGTCGACCTCCACGTAGCAGCCCTGCAGATGTCCAGCAGGGGCACACCAGACAAGAACGCAGTGGTAGCAGCGATAGCTCTGGTCGAATGGGCTCTCGGAAGGCCAGGCAATGGTCGGTTAGCCAACCGATGACAGTGCGTGATGCAGCCGGAGAGCCATCTGGAAATGGAAGCCTTCGAGAAAGCCTTCCCTTGGTTCACAGGTCCAAAGTTCACAAAAAGCTGTGATGTCTTCCGAAAACTCTTCGTGCGGTCCACGTAGAACTTTAGCGCTCTAGCCACATCCAGAGAGTGCAAAGTCCTCTCGGCCGGTGACAAAGGCGACGGGAAGAAAACAGGTAACACCAAGGGCTCGTTGAGGTGGAAGTCCGATGGCACCTTGGGCATAAAAGAGGGGTGCGTCCTCAGCACCACCCTCGTGTCGTGAAAAGTATGGAGGCTTGCAGGATAGGGCCTGGATCTCTCCCACTCGCCGTGCGTAGGTGATGGCCACAAGAAACACAGTCTTCCACGACAGGAATTTCAACGGTGCCGAATGCAGGGCCTCAAATGGCACCCCCATGAGCCTGGTCAGCACCACGTTGAGTTCCCACGATGGGGCAGGGGCCTTCACTGGCGGGAACGATCGGAACAGTCCCTTCATAAATTCCTTCACCAGGCGATGGGACCACAAGGACGACCGTCCTGTGGTTCTGGTGAATCGGGAGATCGCAGCCAGATGTATCTTGATGGAGGCGTGAGCCAGTCCAGCCTTGGCCAGTGACAGTAGGTACGGCAGCACTTGAGGGGCCGTAATCCGTAGAGGGTTAATCTTCTGTGCACGGCACCAGACAGAGAACCTCTTCCACTTATGTCCGTAGCACTTGAGAGTTGAGGACACCCTGGCTTTTGCAAGGACCTCTCCGCAGTCAGCCGGGATATCGTACCCTCCAAACTCTAGTGCTGCAGGAGCCAGGCCTGCAAGTTCAGCAACTCCGGGTCATGATGAAGTATGGCGCCTCCTTCTCTGGAGAGAAGATCTGCGTCCGTTGGCAGCTTGACTGGTGGGGACGCTGACAAGTGCAGAAGGTCTGGGAACCAGATCTGCCTCGGCCACGCCGGTGCGACTAGGATAATCCTGCACCGGGACCTCTTGAGCTGGTTGATGAGTCGGAGCAGCAACGACAACGGAGGGAACGCATATAGGAACAGGCCGTCCCAGGGGAACGAGAAAGCATCGCCCATGCTCCTCGGCTGGAGAAACCTGCTGGCGAACCTCTGGCACTTGGAGTTCATCGCCGTCGCGAACAGGTCGATCTGCGGTTTTCCCCATCGTCGGAAGAGTCTATCCACTTGATCCTGACGTAGTTCCCACTCGTGGCACGAGCGCAGCTCCCTGCTGAGTGAGTCGGCGATGGTGTTCTTTATCCCTGCCAGATGAAAGGGCACCAGAAACATCCCTTGGGCGACGGCCCAATGCCACAGATCCTGGGCTTCCTTGGAGAGGGCTGGGGATCTGGTTCCTCCCTGCTTCCGGATGTAGAACATCGTGGTGGTGTTGTCGGTGAAGATTCTCACCACCTTGCCCTTGAGGGACGGGAGAAAGGACCTGAGGGCCCAGAACACTGCACAGAGCTCCAGGATGTTGATGGCGAGCGTCTTCTCCTCCGGGAGCCAAAGGCCTCTTGCGTGAAGTTCTCCGGTGTGTGATCCCCACCCTTCCAGGGAGGCATCCGTTGTCACCGTTATCTGGTGGGACGGGGTCTGAAAGTCTGTGCCCACCGTCAGATGAGCACGGGTGCCCCACCACCGGATCGCTCGTCGGAAGGTCTCGTCGAGCGGGATCCTGTCCTCGAAGCTGCCCGTCGCTTGGATCCAGCGGGATTCGAGGAACTCTTGCAGAGGGCGCATCCGAAGCCTGCACAGGCGCACGAGAAATATGAAGGAGGACATCATCCCGAGGAGGGACTTGATGGACCTCACCTTGGCCACGTCTGTGGCCAGCAGACGCTGCACCTTGCCCAGGATGGCCTTCGTCCTTTCCTCCGACGGTGAGGACAGACGTGCCGCTGTGTCGAGCTTGGCTCCCAGAAACAGTGCGACTTGCGACGGGACCAGGTGGGATTTGGGAAAGTTGATGGAGAATCCCAGGTCCGTGAGCAGCTGGACGGTCTTTGCTGTGTGATCCACGGCGAGCTCCCTTGTCCTTGCTCGGATGAGCCAGTTGTCCAGGTAGGGGTAGACGTGGATCCCCTGCAGGCGCAGCCAAGCCGCCACCGGTGCGAGGCACTTGGTGAACACCCTGGGTGCCGACTTCAATCCGAACGGGAGGGCCTTGAACTGGCAGTGCCGTCCTTGGACCACAAACCTGAGGAACTTGCAGTGTCCTTTCAGAATGGGGATGTGGAAGTACGCATCCTCCAAATCCAACGACGACAGGAAATCGCCCTCCTCCAGCTGTCCCAGCACGTGCTGGATGGTGACCATCCAGAACTTCTGTGCCTTGATGCACTTGTTCAGTCGTCGCAGGTCCAGGATGGGGCGCCATCCTCCTGTCTTTTTTTCCACTAGGAAGTACCTTGAGTATACTCCGGAGCCCCGGAGCCTCTTTGGGACGAGCTCGATGGCACCTTTTTTGAGCAACACCCTTACCTCCAATAGCAGTTGAGGGACCTGATTGTCCTTCCTGACCACGGGTGGAATGCGGGGGCACTTTTTTAGAAATTCAAGGGTGTGCCCCTGGGCCAGGGCGTCCAGCACCCAACGGTCAGTGGAGATGGACTCCCACACGCTGACGAACTTCGCCAGCCGGCCTCCCACCGGGGTGCTTCGGTGGGGGACTGACACCGCTGTTGGTTTAATCTTGCTTGGAGGACGCCTTGCCGTCTTGGCCTCCCCGGCGACGACGGTGGGGCCCACCCGACTTGCCTTGACCTCTATAGGCTTCCTGTGACGAGGAGCGGGCCGCTTGGCGGTACGTAGAGGAGCCACCGCCAAATCCCTTGGAGGCACCCTGCTTAGCTCCGGTGCTCCGAAAGGATGGCCTTCGTTGCCGGAGAACGCCTAGGGCCCTAGCTGTCTCCGTGTCTGCCTTGATGGCTTGGAGGGACTCATCCACCGTTTTCCCAAACAGGTTGTTCCCGTCGAACAGCATGTCAAACACCTTGGCTTGTACATCCTGGCGGAAATCCGTCGCCTTGAGCCAACCTCGTCGTCTAAGGCAAATGCCGTTGCCTAGCTGGCGGAAACCAGTGTCGGCAATGTCCGTTGCCACCGTAATGGCGTGGTCTGACGCCACTTCGCCTTCTTGCAAGATCTTGTACCATAACTCCCTGTCGTAGCGGGCCACGATCGCAAGGGTGTTGGCCGCCTTAATCGTTGTTGCCGCCGACGAGATAACTTGTCGTCCCATTGCGTCAAGCTTCTTCCCTTCGCCGTCAGGCGGGGAAGTTGACGTTGAGGCCGATGCCCCCCCGCTTTCTTCTTGGCCGCCGCTGAGACGACTGAGTCAGGGGTCCGTTGTGCCCTAAGGCACAAAGAGGCCGCGTCGGGGAACCGCTACTTCTTCTCGTACCGATCCCTCTTGGCAGGCGTCATAGACAGGTTCTTGAGAAGGGTGAGACCCTCGTCCCAGATGTCATCCAGCAGAGGCACGGCGAGGACTGCCTTCCTCTTGGCCTTGCGCCGTTGGTAAAGAAACCTTCCTTCTTCTTCTCCTTGGGGCAGAGCTGAAACAGCTCGGATGCCATGGCGATCATTGCATGGAAAGATCCGATCTCGTCGGACGGGGAGGCCCGGGATGGCGATGGGAGCTCCGTCCCGTCGTCACCGTCGTCATCGTCAGTAACCGTCGTGGCTGTGTCTGTTCCTGTGTCATCCCCAGGGACGGGGGACATGGGTAAAGGCTGAGCAGGCCGCGAGGGCTGAGAAGGCGGGGCTGGATGGATCGTCTTCTCTTGTTCGGGGGGCTTCCTGCCGGGCCCGGCTCTGGTTCCTCCGTCGAGCCTGGTTTTGGGTCCTCCGTCGGTGGTAAGGGCAATCTCGTCCTTATCTCCGAACATAAGGATTGTATTGCCAGCAAAATGGCCACCGAGTTATCCTGCGGCTCCGGAAGCGACGGGCGCGACGGGTGACTAGGACCCTCGCCGGTGCCGCCGTCACTCTCGTCTTCACCCTCCTCGGGATCCCTCCTGTGGGGACGGGCCTCTTCGACACCCTCGTCGAGGCCCTCTAAGAGTTCTACCAGCTCCTCTTCGGATGCTGTGTCCATGTCCACAATGGCCGCCGCCCCCCCCTCTTTTTCCGCCGGGGTCTTCACGGGGGTCTTTTCGATGGGTCTGAAAGAGGCTTCCCTCCACGGAGGCAGGGAGACTCTGGGCCCCGAGGTCGCCTCCACTGGTGTAGCCTCCACAGGCTGCGCCAGGGCTGCCGCGACTCCCTTGATAGAGGCCATGGCCGGGTGAATCAAGGCTTTCACCGCCTTAGGCGTGCTTGAGGCCTTCACCTTGGGGGGAGGGTCACCTCCTCGCTCCCCCTCGGCCGAATCCTTCGAGATCGACCATGGCCTCTCCAGAAGCTTACCCGTGTTCTCGGATTTCCTCTTCCCCGAACCAGAGCGTTGGCTCATGGTTGATGGTGCCGGGGAAGGCGTGCCCTGCCTGGCAGCCGAAGAGCCCAACCGTTCGGTGCTCCCGGTGCCCGCGGACTCGCGGTGCTTTGCCTTCTGTTGGGCCCCCGTCGCCGGGGCGCCCTCACAGGACTTAGAAGACCGCTCGGACGTCTTCTTCTTCTTCTCACCTGACGGACTCCTTCCTTCCAGCCAGTTGGAGAGGTAAAGGTGTCGGTCCCTGATGGTCCGTTCCGACATGTTCCTGCAAAACGCACAGTCCTTCTCCACGTGCGTTTTGTCCTCATGAAGGCAGTAGAGACATTTCGAATGCTCGTCCTCCTTGAACACATTCTGTAGCTGGCATCCAGGGCAAACCATGAACAGCTTTCCGGGCGTCAAGCTTCCTTTCTCCTGGGCCATGTTCGGGTAGGCCGCAGAAACTTCTGGAATCCCCCAAGAAGCGTAACTCGACGAAATCTTCACCCTTGAGGGGCGTAGAAAAAAATCTGACACGGATACCCGTTAATCGGATGTAGAGACCGTGGAGCTTGAGGCTCTATTTGACCGAAAAATGAGAAATTCTCTTTGAAAAAGTGCGAAAACGCAGCAAAAGCTTGAGAGCTAAACCCGAGGACTCCCAACACTTGAGCGTGCGGTAAAAATCTGAAGATGGCTGCCAGAGGCGGGGCTTAGGGAGAGGGCAGTCATTGGCTGGGGGCAGTATGACCCAGAGACCAGTGATTGGTTACTGCTGAGAAAGACAGATCAGAAACAAAACTGATACTGATTTTTTCTTTACCGAGGATTCCCAGCCTGACGACGGGGAATATTCATGAGCATGTGAATCCATGCCAGACCCCATGCTGGAGAAAGAGAGAGTCTCAGCAAGAGGGACAGTAAAGAGTGAAAGAGACAGAGAGAGAGACACACACAGACACCCACAATTGAAAAATAAGACTAAAGAAAGAGGTTAAGAGGATGGTTGAAAGCATGCAGTGTCAAGCACTCCTGACAATGCTCTGCAGGCTACACTGCAGATAACATGCAGGCTCTCATAAAGCACTTTGTGTACAAGAGGGTTGGATGAGATTTACACACAAGGAGTACTAGTGTTACATTTGTATTACCGAGAAAAGTTGCATAATGAATCTGCATAATGAATCTGTAATATTGTCTATGAAACCTTCCACAGTATATATTATGCAAGTCTATGCAAACAGGGCGAGCATACTCGTACTTGGCACTTAAGGGGTTAAGTAACCTGGCTGCGAAGCACTGTGGGCACAGGTTTGCCGGTGAAATAATCTGTGTTAACGGCCTGCCTGTAAAAGAGCCCATGAAATGGGATGTGTGTTAAAAGTCCAGAGACAATTCATACGAAGCATTCCACCGCACGTGAAGCAAATGCCTGCTAGTGCCACATTCCATGCAAAGGTCTGCATGTGAAGTATTCTCGGTGTGGAGTGAAGTTTTATCGTTTAAATTTAAACGAAATAAAAAAACTGAATTTAGAAAGACTGATTGTAGACCGCTCAGAGCAGTCTATCTAAGTCAAACTGTCACAGCCCTGGACGCACACAAATGCACGCAGGGGCTGAAGCAGAGCCGGAAGAGGGAAGTCATCGACGGCTCAGGTAAGGGTGTGTTTGTGTGTGTTTGTATCCGTGTGTATGTCCGATTCTTTGTGTGTGTGTGGGAGGAAGGGGAATGCATATGGTGGGGAACGGAGGGGTTGATAAGCCAGTAAATGTGAGTGTGTCTGCGTGTTTGTGTGAGTGTGAATGTGGTGAGGAGGTTGAGGGGGAATTTTTTGGGTGGGGAAGGGAGGCCTCTGGTAGGGATTGGGGAGATGAAACCCCCTGAATTCTAAGATATCAAGACATGGTAAGAGAGGGTGGAGGTGGTATCTCCTTTAAGGGGAACTGGGGGTGTGAAACCCCTTCCCAGAATGTGATAATTCGACCCTTTGAAGACCACACAAAAATCAGCTGAAACAAATAGTTCTTTTTTTGTGTTTGGCCTTGCAGAATCATCACACAGAACAGTATAAACTGCACAGGATTGCATGCGAAGCATACCATGAAAAGGACAGCATGTGTTGCATTGCATGCACAAGCTATGAGTAAGCAATATCGGCCGAGGAGTGCATGGAAGCATTCCATGCAAAGGGCTGCATTTGAAGCATGCCATGCAAAGGTGCACTCATGAAGCATTTCACTCAAAGAGCTGCATGTGAAGGATTCCATGAAAAGGGTGAGTATTCTCTGCACGCGACTGTGTGTGAAGCATGCCATAAAAAGTACTGCATCTGCTGCATTCCATGCAAAGGCTAACAGAAAGAAATATCAGCAAAGCACTGTGTGTGACGTATTCCATGCAAAGGTGTACTCATGAAGCTTTTCACTCAAGACCTGCATGTGAAGTACGCAATGAAAAGGGCTACATATGAAGTATTCTCTGCATGGGACTGTGTGTGAAGCATGCCATAAAAAGGACTGCATCTGCTGCATTACATGCAAAGGCTACGAGAAAGAAATAGCAGCAAAGGACTGTGTGTGAAACAGCTGTGTGCATCTGCAGGAGATCCCACCCCACTACCTCCCGTGCATTGGAGACATGAGATCGTACCATGCCTAACACCAGCCATAGTACCAATACCGCAGAGAGTGTTTGAAAAAAGATACCCATTGAGACACCCTTACCGAATGTACCCTCAACGTGATGATAACCTACAGGAGGAAAATCCTGGAGGAGTTTGAAAGCAAGCCAACTAACAAATTATTGACATCATAAAGAAGTTTGCACAACATCTCGAGATACCAGCTGGAAAGGATGTATAGATCCTGAAAAAACTAATGACAAAGTAAAGAATCAAGTGAGCTTTTCAATGTAAGAAATGACTATTACACGGGCACAAAGTGCCACAGAAAGACAACCATTGAACAAATAGATAGACGCTGAAACACAAGGTAGATTAAGTCACCATAGAAGCTGGCTACGAGTAGTAAATAGAATGCAGGCGAAGCCACCATTGTACAGATCTGGGCATTGGTATCATGAATTTAGTAAGCCAGAGCACATGAAGCAGGAATGGAAAACTGTATTGCAGCAAGAATAGTAGGTTCGTGGAGCTGCATGGCAAGGCTGCCTGGCCTGTAGTCAAGACTAAAACAAGCAAAGTCAACTATCTCTTCTGGAAAAGAACAAGAATGCTGGGGATGAACCGTTTCACGTTAAAATGCAAGAAAGAACACAAAGGAGGCCAAACTTTAATTTATCTAAAGCATTTAAAAGCTGCAAAATGGACCAAATTGTGGTGTCATGTCACGTGAGTAAAGGATGAAAATAGACGGTGAACTTGGAGTTCCAGAACACTCCCGTGCATTCTTAAAGACAAGAATACTCTGCAAGGCCAAGTACAAAGACAATTTCATGGCAGAAGGCATGGGTGATGAGAGATGCTAAGCAAATTGGGTGGTAGACCCTAGGGTCCATGCCCTATCCCCTTGCACCTGGGTCTGGGCTTACGTGCTGCTAAATGAACCTAATGTCCCCGACATGGCACAAGCACCTGGGGACCAATTTGATTGTTGACGGCGCGTGGTATAAATACTTTTAACATTAACATTTAACAAGCATGCCACCAAATTGTATTAGTCCATATAATGAAGGACCTTATAGTTTGAAGACCAATTAGAAACTGTGTATCCAATGTTTCTGAAACTACATGTTTTTTAGAGGTAGCCATGAATTGTCCACCTGATAACAGACAACCAATAACAATCCTAGCTCATATAGAAAAGTGTACTTAGATGTCTCCCTTAACCAATCCCGACTCTTAATAGGTTTTTTACTATTGCCATGTAGTATGATGTCACTCTGAGATGCATTATTGCTATAAGAGGCATGTTTTTTGTGTAGATCTTTGAGAGACTGAGCATACGTCCGTTTATGATCGCTGTAACCTCCCTGTTTTAGATCATTGTTAATAAAACAGTACTTTGCCATCTTCCTGAGTTGGTTCAGTTGTTTGGATTCAGGATTACTCTGGTGTGAACCCATCCATTCCATTTTCACGTTCCTAAAGGGCCTTAAGCTCACTTTCACTCAAGGACCTGCTTGTGAAGCATTCCATGAAAAGGGCTACATGTGAAGTATTCTCTGCATGGGACTGTGTGTGAAGCATGCCATAAAAAGGACTGCACCTGCTGCATTACATGCAACGGCTACCAGAAACCAATATCAGCAAAAGACTGTGTGTGAAGCATTCCATGCACAGAGCTGCATGTGAAGAATGCCATGCAAAGGAGGACCCATTAAGCCTTACACTCAAAGACCTGCATATGGAACATTCCTTGAAAAGGGCCGCATCAGAAGCATACACAGGCCATGGGTCAGCCCTCTGGCCTCCGAACAGTGAAGGCCTGCGCACACCTCAGGTGCTGCAGCGGTGCTCGTTATGCCCCGGTCTTCCCTAAATGTCTTTCCACTTTCTCAATTCTTCTTTCCCAGTTTCTCTTTACTCTTTCTCATTTCCCGCCCTCTTGGAGGCGGCGGCTGCGATATTACTGTTCCTTTCTTGCAGATCATATGTGTTTGTAAACAGGGGCGCCGAGCAAGTGGGTGCCCCGGGGCCCCGGTATCCCCCAGGAAAAGCGATCTGTGCTAAAAGTCCCTATACATTCAAAGGGACTTCCTATAATCCTTTCCATCAGCAACCCTGGGAAAATCAAAAGTCAGCTCTTCTGTTTGTAATGATATAATGGCGGCCTGATACACCAGATTGCAATCATTGGTTTTACATCTCATTCTTTTTAATGATGTATAACTCTTAGACAGGACCTTCCACGACAGTGCACTTTTTAACTGCAGAGAGAGGAACTTCAGTCAAAACCACCCGTATTCACCCTATTTTGTCTAATATTTAAACACTCAGAAATACGCTAAATCTAATTGAATTCTTACTAAAAACATACAGATTTTTGTGGAAAAAACAAATCAGTTATTCACAAAGCAAATCAAATTAATACTTAAAAAAGTAAACCAATTTTGAACAAAGGAACACTGTTTCTTAAGAAAATAACTATTAGTTACAAATGAAGGATTAACTGATAAAAAAAAGGAATATGCTATTTTACTATCTAAATTTGCTGGAAAATTCTCTCCAATTGGCTGCCCGACGAATCGGCCGGTTTTTGAATTGTGAGCCCGATTAACGCAAAGTGATAGCAGGACATTGTGAGCAAGAGTGGTATGACAAAGCTACACTAAGCAACACCAATGCTGCTGTTTGACTTGTGCTGTGGTCTTGCTTGTGCTGGACAGATCGAGCCTGATCATTGTGATTGACCATCACAGTGGGCCTGCAGAGATAAGTGAGGCGGCAAGAGGGGATAGTGGCTGGCACTGACGTGGCAGCCCCTAGATAAGGAGGGATTGTTATTGACATGTCAGCTAGTTTGAGAGGGTTTAACTGCTCCCCTTATACAAGAAATGACATGTAAAGGTATGAACGGATGCACTACATTGATGACACCCCCCCCTTATATATGTGTGAGGTTATGTTCTCGGTCTCTCAGTGTGCTTTGTTGTTCTATACAGTTACTCCCTTGTAGAGTCATGTTTGCATCATTAGTCCTCTATTATGGATGCTTTCATCATTTCTTCTCGAAACTGTCAATAAAACACTCTAAAGAATCTTTTGCCCATCTCTACTAGTGATTATTTGTCGTGCACAACGTATGATAATGGTAGGAACTTTACTGGGATGTCCATTGGTCATTTCTTCTTGAGAGAAGTGTCTGAATTCTTCAATGTGATACTGACACAACGGGGCGCTCCGGTTGATGCTGCTCTCAGCAAAGATTACTGCTGACATTGTTTGCCAAGACCTGGACTATACTGGCAATACACCAGCGGATCGGGAAGATTCATTCCATCCTAGAAACCTGTGCACCCTTCATGAAACAAAATGAAAAGGGGACTGAACTGCAAGTAAAACAGAAATGTCCCAACCAGTCATCTCCCATTAAACCTATTTCCCCACCCACTGTATAGCTGAAAGCCAATGCCTTGACTTCCCCAATTATGATTGAAAAATTGGCAACTCCTTTACTGACCTGCTCTGTAGCTTCTTATTTCCTCCCAAACTTTTTCTGAGTCACCACTTATTTTTCATTAAATTACCTGCTCCCATCTTTTTTCTTCCTTGCCTCCCTTCGTGCTGTTTCTTTTTTTTCTTCAAGTTATTCAAATCCCCTACTCAAGTTTTCCTCTTCCATACTCTATCCCTGCCTTGTATTTTCTCACTCCTCGTTTATCTTCACGTCTTTCACTATGGTTCGATTCTCTCACACCACGGTTTCCTTTTATCCTTTCTTAATCATCACCTCAAGTGGATATGTTCCGCACAACTTCACTGGATTTGGCATCTTTTGAAGCGGGGTGTATTGCTCCTTTAAGTTGCTCGTGGGCAATTCTTAATAAGAAAATGTGAGTGGATATCCCACGAATGAGCAATATCTTTGAAATACCTGATAGAGTTGTTGGTTGCGTCGGGGTCCCTGGCCGATACTATCTGTATGGTGGTGCCAATCTCCACATCTTCAGATACTTCCACAAAGTAAAGGCTGACTTCAAACTCTGGCGGCTCATCCACATCCTCCACGCTGATGTGCACGGTGGTCTGGTCTCGAAAGGGACCGAGGTTAAGGAAGCGCCCCTCCAAGTGCGCGTTGGCTCCTTCAATTTTCAAAGTGTAGGTTTTCTTTCTCTCGTAACTCAACGGCTAAAAAGAAACATAGATAATGAATGAAATCTGGACAGGCGCGCTTTCTCCAGCTGATATATTTTGCTGTAAGTAAATAGTGGTTTTATTTCATACAGATGTAAGTACGTTAATATATAGCACCACCAGTACCTTGGAGATAGCATCTGCCTTTATTCTCAAACATAGTAAAGAAAAGCATATTACATGATGAGAGTTAAAAAAAACACCTTTCATGAGATTAGGAGCAATACATTGAAATGAAACCTCAAAATTAGAAAACATGCTCCTCTATTGTTCCCACGATTAAGAAATGTGCATAGAACAGGACTTGAAGCCAATGGAATGGACATGATTTATTATGTCAGGTTTTATCTAACTTTCTGCTGAATTTTGCCAAATCCTACACGTTTCAGATGCACAACAGAATGCGGAAAAAAAGAGGGCTTTCTGCATATTTCAAGATATCCTTTTTAGGTAAGAGTAGTTCTTAAGAATGCAACGTGTACCTTTTAGTGGAAACAGAGGCAGAGAGAGAAACCAGTCCATGAAAGTGTGAACTAATATTTTGTGTTTTCTGTTTTTGATAATGATCAATTTTCTGCATTCAGATGTATCTTTTTTTCTATAAAAGAGCTGATTAATTTCTCAGATATGTCTTCCTCGCTCGTATCCGATCATGTTTTGCGCAGTCAATATTAAGGAGCTATACGTTCCTGGGTGTTACAAATTATTGTTGTGCATCTTCTCTAAACTTTGCAGAGCACCGACACTTGGAATAGGATTCTGAAGCCTGAGGGCCTTTAATCACATGTGTAGAACAGTGCATACCCTAGAGTTTTTAATATGTTCAAGAGGCACCCAGGCACAATCTCCCCCAGGACCTGAGACTTTTTTCCTCAGGTAAGAAAGTGTGGATGAGAACAGCATATCACTTCCTTTTAGGTGGCCAATCGGGAAATCACTAGGAAAATTGCCTAGCAACTGTCCTGGTTAAAGGAAAGACAAAAAGGGGTACAAATAACTTTTACAAATTAGAAAATACTTTTTTTTAAATCAAAGGAATAAACAATTTTGACATTTATAAAAAATATTTTAATGTTGAAGAAGCGGGAATTGTATAAAGAACTTTTTGAACTTTAGTTCGAACTTGCTGGTAAAGAGTGCTAAATTACTGTGACAAGAGTGTGGGAGGCCTTCTACAGAGAATGAAGATGGGTCAAATATCTTCGACTCAGGAGGATCCACAACCACGTTTTAGGTCATTGACCCTTCATAGAGGGGAACCATCCATTTGCACATCAGTCTGGTCCGTCCCACAAAGGCAGTACGGCACCAAAATGCTAGGCAGTTCTAAGACACAGTCTAGATTACCCTGAGTTATTTAGGGTGCAACCTCAAGTTTTACAAATTCAACAAGAGTGTGGGAGACCCTCTACTGAGGACGAACATGGCTCAGATAACATGTTATATAACGTTTCTTACACCCAGCAGGGTCTACAACCAGGTTTTAGCTCACTGCACCCTTCTCATACAAGAAATATCCAGAATATAACATTACAGCACTAATCATTTCGGACAAAAGGTCCTTTGCATGCAATAACAAATATATAGTGTTGTGAAATGTTCTTCTCCTGAAAGCAATTAATTGTTTATCATGTATGGTCATAGTATGGTCTGCCGAACCCACACACAAAATAGTGCACTTTGAGGATATGAGGATATGACAACGGCAGCTATGGCCATACATATCATATAACAAAAAATCCTCTGCGATCATAAACGATGTTCGTATTCACAAAAAAGGAAACATTTCATTTTACATTGCTCATCACTGAGTCACGGAAGTACCATGGCCAAATGTCTCTGGTGACAATATCAACATCTCCCGCCAGTGTCAAGGCCTCAATGACCCTCCTAGAGGAGGAGATCTCAATGCCTTCAAGTCTACGGCGTAGCCAATCCTGTGGTCATGGAATCTAGGGATCTGCATAACTTAGAGGGCAGTCCGCAGTTCTATTTGGCAATAAGGGAGAGATATTATTACAGACCAGCAATCAAGCTAAAGCCCACAAAGCTAGTTGGGTTTGATATTTAGTGTGATTCTGGGGCGGAAATTGGAAGGCAAGTGGATGGAGATGCATGAAGGGGTTATTGGGTTCAGTATCTCCCTGTTTTTGATTCTTTGTTCGCCGTGCCCCCATTGTTAGCACCATTTTCCAGCCACCGGCGATCGCCCCTTTATGTGGGGCTGTCTTCTGAGGTGGAGGCCCAGAAGGCAAAGCAGCCTTTGGGTGGGGGCTATTGTGCTCTTCCCGTTGGCACCTTCCAAACTGTGCAACTTTAACCGGGGGGCCGGCGGGCCATCCGACCTTGCCCCGTTGCAAGGAACCCATTGGATAGCAGGGTTACAGCGTTTTGCCCTAGATGGACCACAGTAAGAGTCCATTAACAGTGTTGCTGGGTTGGGCTATCGAATGCAGGGTATCCCGTACATTCCCCGACAGTAACGACTTGGTGGTAATTTACTACAAAGTAATTACTTCAAAATGACTTTGACAAATATGGGTATTTAAGGGTTAAGGGGTAAAAAGGGGTGGGGAGGGTTTTGGAGGGGGGTATTAATGAAGGGGAAGGGGAGCATGGGCCACTCCAAAATAAAACATAAAACATTTTAAGTAACATTTGGAAGTAATTACTACGTAGTAAATTGCAAGAAGTAATTACTGTCGATGAAATGACATGGAACCGAAATCAGTGGAGGCCACTGGTTCTCTGAATGTATTGGACCTTGGTCGCGCCGTGCAGTGAACAGGCACCTGTCATCTTTTGCTGGTGGCGTCGTTGTAATTGAGAAGTCTGAGGAGGCAATACGTGGCTGTTTTAAATAAATAGCCTGTCACAGGGTTTGGCCCAGCAAGGGGCCGAGGATGGTTTGGAGACGTTATTTTAATAAAATAAGATGAAGTTCTTCATCTTATTTTATTAAAATACTGTATCTTGATTGTTGTGTCTTACCTTAATGGTGTCTAGTGCAATTCCATCCCCTTCATCACATAATTGTTAATATAATATCAACCTGTTTGGCCTGGTTGACCGGGATTGGACTGCTGCTTACACCGTTCCATGGATTTATTTGCCCTTAAATCCAAACAGTGATAAATAGCGCACAGCTATCTTGTTGCGAGTCCACAATCCTTGTACTCTGGTTTGGAGACTTGGCTAGAGGAGGCTCCCATTTATTTCTGGGTGGCAGGGCAATAGGAATTCTGGTCAGTCTGTCTGTTAATAGTGAAGAGAACCCAGAGTCTGGCAAAGGAGCTGTTTTAAAGGGATCTATGAACGTTTCCCGGATTACACTTTTGCCGATGATTCTTTTATCGGTTTAACCACTTTTTTACTGTAAAATTCAGGGGGAATGCCCCCTATCTCCCCTCCCCATGCGCCTCTTCTACATACCTTACACTAACTTACCATCTGCATGATTGCGGGGGAAAGAGGCAGTGACAAAAAAAGTATCAAAGTAATGTGGTGAAAGGGAGGAATACCGTTTGAGGTACAGGGTTATGGGCACCACATCTGGTACACTTGGGGCATCTGAAGGTTGAGCAGGAGGAGGGGTTGCTAAGGGTTGTATGATGGAACACTGATGGGTTGGGCTCCAGGTGGGGGACGGGGATGGTCATTTTTGTGTAGGGAGACACACATATGTTGAATTCAGGGGGTCTGTGCTGCGACTGGTTTTCATAAGCAGGGGTTTCTCCAGCTATCAAAGGAAGAAGAGGGGGGCTGTAGCTCATGCAATGGGCGGCAGTGAATGATAAGGGCAAGGCTGGTTGGGGTTCACGCTGCTCTAGAATGCGTAACGATCCTCCACATATTCGTACATGGGGTGGGTGCTGACGCGGCTTAACCTCTATAGTACCAGCCTGGAGCGGAATAGAAGGTCAGCCATGTTTTGGGCACTTTCAAAACACTATGAAGAAACCTCATGTTGCCCGGTGCAAAGGAGTCAGTTGCATGTTAATGAGCACCAGGATACCCATGCTGGGAATGCTGTACCCCTGAATGGTTTGTGGGGGGCTGCGGGGGTCAGCTGACCGCCATTCTGCCTAATGCAGGCCCCGTGCCCTTTCCTGAAATGTAATGTTTCGACGTTGCGTTTGCTACGCATTTTTCCTCACTCCTGGAAGCTTAATGGTTTAACGGTCCACCTATCACAGTTGCTGTCAGTGTCACATGTACATCCCGTGGTTCCCGGATGACGTTTTTCCTTCCTCGCTGACAGATGTTATGAGTAAGGCTTGGAAAGTAGTTAAGGGCAGCCTCACAAACAGAGATGCACAATTGCTATGCAAATTGCGTGAACCACATTCATATTCTAGAGGAAGATTGACAACTTTCTCCTTTCATATTTTTTTATATTATGTGATGTGGCATTTAGAAAGCGCTCTACTACCACCCAGGTGCCCTTTTGATACTGATTAGTGTCTTGGTGATTGCTTGAGCACTGGACTGTGGTAAGGATGTCATGGTATAGATCTATAAGGTAGTCAATGTGAAAGGCCCTGGCTAGGGTTAGTCGGGTACCTATATGCCTTCCCTATCTTCTGCCTCTATGAGTTTTTTGAGGTGATGTAGTATTATTATTATTATGGTATTTATTGAGCACAGACCTGGCTTTGAGAAGCAACAGAGCGCTTCACAGAGGTATACATGAAGCTGCGTGATTCATGTTCAGTAGTTAGGAAGGGGAATTGGACACCCCCAATTTATGTAGGCTGCATTATGAGAGTTCCTTAAATCTATAAAATGCTGCACGTTCACATGTGATGGCGGTTACAGGAGAAAGGTATATGCCAATTTCAAAATGCCGTTCCCAAAAATCCTCCGCTCAGGTCTGAGGAGCGCGATACGCGCACCGCGCGCCGTTTCCCAGATGGCATTTTTAAGACAGACTCTTCCAGCGTAATTAGCATTTATGGATCTTCAGGCGGCAATTAAAAAAAGGCATGCTTTTATTGGTTTATAAATTATCCAAATCTTACTTTATGGAGCAGTGAGGTGAAAAGTGTGTACAGTGCAAAAGCAAATATTGATTGCGCCGTTTTAGGTTCTAGTGCCATTAAGCGGCAAACGCCGTTTAAATACATAATTGGCACAGTGAGATATTTTGCTGAGGGTAATAAAGTATTAATTTATTTCAATATTCATACAGCATCCCCCCTAATCCCCCAAAGCCTTCCTTTTGGAGCTTTGAACGTAGACGAAATACTCTGCATTAATTCCGGCGTGCTACAAGCAATGTATTTTATAGAACATCAAACAAAGCACATCTCTACCATGGAAACCTTGATGAATTCTCCTGTCGACCTCTGGCCATTCCGGGAAATGGAAATTATTGACTGTGGGATCCCACCAGCGATGTGGGTGTGGGGGTAAGAGGTGAGGGGTACTCGGGATATTTTTCCAAGGCCCCCGTCCAATAAATTAAGATTCTCATTTTAGGATTGCACATGATTTATTATTAACACCTGAAAACCAAACTGAGAGGAGGAGTGTTTCCAAAGATGTTGCAAGCCAAGGATAAAAGGTGCACACCTTTTAAACATATGAAGCTGTACTTAAATATTTTCTTAAATCATATTGATAAAAAACACATTCCCAGGTTTCTGGGCAAGATGTTCAAGTGGTCAAGTGGGTAAGTCTCTCGACCTTGGTCTTGACAATGTGGGTCCGATTCCTGGCTTTGGCAACAACAGCAGATCAAAATCACTAAAATCCTTGAAGGATGCAAATGGAATTCCCTGATCCGTGAGATGTTTTTTGCCGGATCTGGGAACATTCAGCCCACTGACCAGCTCTGCCTCTAGCAACAGGAAGTTACAAAGGGCAAAGGAATGTCTAATGTTAATGCAATTTATTAGTGGACATGTCTTGTGGGGTTGGGGGGTGCCTACCTTTCCAACGGTGATGACGGCAGCCTGGGAGAGGGGATCTGTGCTGATATCAAAGAAGTCCAGTCCATCGCCATCCACAATGCTGTATTTCATTTCCGCATTTATGCCTTCATCGAGGTCTTTGGCGAGGACTCGTCCCACGGTGGAAGTGAGCGGGGCGGATTCCAACACGCTCATCTGGTAGTGCTCTGCCAGGGGGGAGGGGAAAAAGAAAGCAGTGAGACATCAGCCTGCAACATGAACTCAATCTAAAATTTGTGGTGGAACTCAAGAGACTCGCTGTGTACTTCCCGCTCTCCTCAGCAGAAGAGTGAGGGATTATAGGGCCTCATTACGAGTATGGCCGTAACAGAATTACCGCCACTTTTCCCACTCCGCCATACCACAAGTTTGGCCCTAGAGTGGCGGAATTACCTCCAGCATCATACCGCAGGTAAATCCTCCCACTTTCCGCCGAACAATTGACAAAATTAGTGGAATTACCGTGGCAGTGATTTAGCTGAAATCCACAATGGAGTACAAATTAATGGGGACTAACACTGCCACCACCACTTGCAATCCAGTGATAATTCATTCAGACCAAGTGGCGGTAACAGTAATTCCATTGGCCGGTATTCTGGCGATTTTACTGTTGGAAATACCGCTTAACTCGTAATGAGGCCGATAGTAAGGGAACCGGGGCAAACTAAGATCTGCCCGATGAGCCGAGGTGTGACATTGGATGCCCAATACGTACTGGCCCTTCTGGCTCATCTATGCGCGGGCCTGCTTGATAAGCAGTACAAAAACAAACAAGCACTGGCAAAGCCAACGGTTTGGGATTTTGAGTTGGCATGGGATAGGCATTTACCAAGCACTGCCATAAGGATACCACCTGGCCAAAAGAAGGCAAATGCAGGGAAATGGTGTGATGACCTGCACACAGGATAGCCGAGCCTGGCAAATGGCTATCTAATACATATACACAAGTCAAGTCAAAACTATTAACTTTGTAAATGCTTGCTTTTGACAGGATTTCTGCACAATGAACAGATATAAATCAAGTGGGTAAAGACACACTTGATTAGGAAATTTGTATTACACCAGTAGTGCATTTACAGCTGACTGCTTAGTAATAACACTGGCAGGCCAATGTTTGATGTTACTGTTTGATGGAGCTTGACCAGCTCAAATATATCCCGGGAGGATATGTTTTAGGCAGGGCGGGACAGGTAGTGGGTGGGAATGGCCACATTGATTAGTATGTCATGGCAGTCACTGGGTGGGTAGATAACCATTAATACCCATAGCTGTGTGTCACTCCTGACATGTCATCTCCCTACTAGGTTTACTCCAATTCATTAGTTGTGGCTCATAGGTGGAGGTCAAGTGCCAGGTAGCATCCAACATCTACAAAGGGGAAGTTGTCAACACACAGACACATTGAAGCTTGTGTAGGCTCGGCACAGTCAGGAACGAAAACAAATGTGCGAGTTGGGCATGACCTAGTCCACAATACTCAATGATGGGCCTAATATCTGAAAAGGTTTCTGAACATGCCTATGCCATCTACGCCCACAATTTGGGAAAACAAAAGCATTTAGCATTAGGGACAAATGAGAACAGGGAAGCTGCATGGGCAAAATTCCCAGCCGTTCACCCATGTGAGTGCACGGTGGCAATGCCTATCTCGGCGTTGTGCGTATATGTGGCCATTTACAGATGTTAATGTCACTGCGGTGGGCCCAACTACATTACCTTCAGGCCCCACTTGTTAGACAATCCTGGTTATGCCTCTGGTCTACGTATGTGCAGGTGGGAGGGTTCCAAGGCATTCAGGCCCCCAGCCTAGCCCTCTTACCGGACACGCGTCCCATTTCTGAATACGGAGACCTGCATGCCTTCCCTAGTGGTCACATGATGTGATGGGCTGGTGGCTTGCGGCCTCCTGCAATTAGCATTCCCTGTGAATTGTGCCTATGTGTGGCACATCTACTAATGTGCCACACCAGGGTACGGGCCCGGGGTGCAGCTGGTCCATGCAAGTGTGGAACCTGTATTCACAAAAGGGTACACTCCCACTTGCACATACCCAGAGCATGCTGGCACCTGGGGCAATGGAAGGCGCCAACTGGGTAGAAGTCATTTTTGACCCATCCATTCTTTATTTTAGCATTTGCGCCCCAATGGCCGTTTGTTGTATGCGGGCCGTGTACTGATTTTATTTCTTTCCAATGGTGTGGGAAAAAATATTAAGTATTCTAGAGGAAGGACTCTTTGCAATACAGTCCAGACACCAATGTGGGTGGGGGAGGGAGGGCTGGTAATTTTAGCATGCTCCTCTGTCCTCCACATGAGTCTGGGGGCCCAATGCATATTTCAGTATCGCCACCCAAATACCTACATATGTTGCGAGTGCCAGCTGCCTAGTACCGAGCTTCCTGATCTTGCCACTACGGGAGTATAGCATGTGTGACCCATGCGTGAAAGCAGGACGTGAGCATTGGACACCCTGGGGGCACATCCTGCGTCACGCAGCTGTGGTAAACGCGACCCTGCGTGTCCATGTAGAAGTGCATGCTCGCAGGCCTCTGCAACCTTTGACTCTCCCATCAGCCCTAGCAAGCATAGTTAATGGTGAGTGATCATGGAGAGTTGTAGTCCAAAACATCTGGAGAGCCACAGGTTGCAGACCCCCTGCTCTAACGACTGCTGTCTCAGAAGGACCGCCTGGATTCCCGATTAGGACGGCTCCTCTGAAGTGTCCCGGTCGCGGCCCACTTGAGCGGGGACTCCGCATACTGATGCGTGGCTCTTCTCTGACATGATTTAATTGAGGTTTCGCTTCTCCATCCCCCTAATCAATGCGCTTTATGGATTTAGCGTTAGGAGCAGTATTAACATGTGGCAGTTGGACATCTCTTGAGCAAATAATGCTCTTGTCAACAAAGGATCGATAATGCCACGCCGCGCTGAACGTTTGGCTGCCGCAAGGCCAATTCACCTCCTCCAAGGGCTGATGGGAAATCTGTTTCTTAGCAAATTCTGACACATTCCGTTTCAAGCAGGAAACATTGTTTAACTAAGTTTAAGTTTATTTTGAGGGAGGATACGTTAAAAAATGAAGATACTATGAAGAAAGCGCACGACGTTGGCTCAAACATAGCGTAACTTTAGAAAATGAGACACTGGAATCATTGCTATGAATGCACAGAAGACGCACAAACAATATTTCCAAGACAAACTACTAACACCCCATTTCAGAAATGAGGACACAACTGCCTGTTTTTACCAGCACTGTCTGCCTTTTGTACAACGACTTATTGATTGATCAACAAGTCAATTTGTTTTACTTTTTATGTATAAATTCCCATCTTTTCTTTTTTTAACAATACAATTTGCATTTTATGATTATTATTATACTTGTGGCATGTTTAATTTTGAGACACCACCAGTGATGCTCATGTAAATAACATGTTTCTTGTACATGAGGGAAGAGTGTCCTATCCTTAAAAGGAGTGCCACTCATAGGCCTTCTTTGTGTGAGTTTAAGGTTTTGAACCTATTTGGAGGATCCGGCCTTTAGAGCAGGTCAAGCTTTCCCTCACACCTCCCTTTGTGTTGTCGGACACAATTGTCCACCAGCCTATCAAGTACTCCAAGCTTTACTGCACCTGTGACATTTCATGCGGCCAACACATCTGTATGGCCACGTGTGGTTCAGTGCATAAGGAATGTGGCATAGCAGTTCAGCCTGGGCTGCCTCTTGGAGGGCGGGACCAAGAGGGCCTTGCACATGGGCTTCCCCCTTCCATAAGGAAAGAGCTACGCAAAGGTAATGGGTGACTGCTCCGAGGAACTGCCAATCTTCCGTGGGAATAACAGGCACCAGCCTGTAGAGTAATAGTCTTTAAAACACTATTGACTGTGATCCAGTGGCAACTCCAACCAGATCAACTAGAAATAGAGCCAGGAAAGAAGTACATATGATTGAGCTATCCACATGAGTTCAGTGGGTCAATGCACTGGCTGCACACAGCTGTATGTACCTGGCAAAACAAAAAGCAAAAGGTGAGGGACTCTTCAGAAAACGTTTCTGGTCATCCCTGGGGGGTGGGGGGACTATTACTGCCCCCCTGGGCTATTCGCCAGAGAGTTTACCTAATCCATCCTTTTAGAACAAAATTACATTTTAGGCCCAGCAAATGGGACCTGCAGGCAGGGCCACAGTGCCGGGGGCATGCTCAGAGTCCATGCCCAGTAGGCAATGCAGTTTAGAGACATTGTGCATGGGGCATTGGCAGTGAGCATTACTGATAGGCAGACTCTTCAGGGCATAGCCAAAGGCGCAGCGTATACAGGTGGTAGGGAAACTGTGCCTAGGGCATGGTCTGGCCGGCACGACCGGAAGGGGCAATGATTCTCTGGCACCCCTAGTGGATACCACAGGCATAGCTATTTTACTGGGAACATCGTCAAAGTCCATGCCTAGTGAGCACTGCAGACTGAGGCGAGGTGCCCGGGGCTTCGCTAGACGCCTGCACTTATCCACTTGTATTGCAGACTATTAGTTACAGAAAGTGTATTGTATTTGGTTATTTATATAGCACTTTTTCCCCATTTTTATGGCCTCAATGCGCTTTGTGGTTGGAATGCCCTCTGTGATCGTAGTCAATGTGCTGGAAGTTCTACGAGTTTTAGATTAGGAGATGCGTGTGTGCATTTTCGCAAAGCGTCCTCTTGTTCACATAATGCAGGAGCACTGGTGGAAGCTGTTGTTATGCGCAGTCTAGGTCAGCAGCTGCCTGGGACCCAGGAGGCTCTGGGAGGTCCAGGCTGGCCCCTCCTTTTATTTGCCAGGGTTGTGAGAAAACAGGTCGCACAGGTTTGGAGCAGTGAGCGGGCACAGCTTTTCACAAACTGTCAGCGCTTTGTACTGCATATGAGTACCGCCTAAGGAAAATGTTGGCGTTTTGCTCCTGTGCACATAATTGTGTTTCTGTGCACTTCTTTCACTTGGAGAAGTGGCAATGGTCACTATTAGTAGTACCATATATATATATAGTGCCCCATTCATGGAATTTATTTCCCGGCACAAAGTGACTTTTCACGGTTGCAAAGTGACTTTGCACTGCCAGCATACGCACTGATTCATGGAACAGTGCAAAGTGTCTTTTTGTTGTGCAAAGTCACTTTGCACAGCAATATTACACTTTGCACTTCTCCACCGTGATACATGGAGCAGTGGAAAGTGGATTGATGCAGTGCAAAGTGACTTTGCACAGCAAAAAGACACTTTGCACTGTTCCATGAATCAGTGTGTTTGCTGGAAGTGCAAAGTCATTTTGCACCCGTGAAAAGTCACTTTGCACTGTGCAAATAATTCCACGGGCCCATAATGTAAGTGCAGCCATCTGTCCACCTTGCGCTTTGTGCTGGTCCTGGCCGGGCAGAGGGGAGACTAGGCACAAGGGAGACAGGTGCCAGAAGGGTTGTATCACAGAGTGCCTCCCTTACTGAATTAGGCATGCACACGCAGATGTGGCAGCCACTCGCAGGGCACGGCATTGGACGGCAATTTCGATGGCTCAAGGAATCCTTCTGCAGGGACAGATTCACATTTGCGCATGTCCACACCGGCATCGTGCAACATTTTCCTCCACTTGTGTGGGCGCTTGGCCGGTGGACGTGTTTGTGAATTGGCGCACTGGTGTTCACTTGGTAGCTTGAGGCGCACGAAAGGTAATAATGCTGCATTATAGTTCCAGGGGCAACTATGATTCAACGATCCAATGTGATAATGTCGCCTGGAAAAAGTCGCCAGGTAGGTGACTTTTTTTCCTGACCCTTAAAATACTTTCCCCAAATATTTTAGGAGGGGTATAATTTTATATTGTAAACTCCCATCTTAGAATATTTGGGGAAAGTGTTTGATTTTAATGAGGCTGCATATTTGGGAAATGTCGCCCCCTGGTGGCCATTTCCCAGGCGACTTTATCACTGCACACCGATTCCACCAAACAGTCCAGTGAAGTCCTTGATTTGAGTTCATATATTTGTAATGTGCAAGACTGGGTAGATTGAACTGCATCTGTGCGCAGATATTGATACAAACTCCAATTTTTGGAGTGGAAAAGGCTGAAGTGAGTCAAGAAAAAAGAGATACAATTAGAGGGAGGCCCACCAGTAAGAGTTTGTCAGCCGAGCGGAAAGGTCTGTTGAGATGGTACCAACTCAGCCTATTAGCCAGGTATATCGGGGCCATATATTGGGGCAGTCCTCATTTCATATACCAGGAAAATGGGAGCATGTTTGCAACTTGTTAAATTCATCAAGCTTAAATCTATAGCTGTGTATCGCATACAGTCTGACCAGTGGCGTGTCCAAATCTTTTGACTGGGGTGGCACTGATTTACGCAGGGGTGGCATGAAGTACGAGCATGCGGGCACACAAACACACACACCACACACACACACACACGTCGGAATAGCATTAATGTACTATTTGTCTCTGGACTACCCATATCTACTTTAATTATTTACATTAGTGTTTTACATTGCCGAATTTAAAGTTTAATGATCATAGTTTAGGATAATGGGGTGGCACCTGGGGTGGCCAATCAGATTCCAGGGGTGGCACGCCCCAGGACACTCCCTGGACACGCCACTGATTCTGCCTTGGTCTTGTGTAATGCAAAAAGAAATGGAGGGCATAGGCTGCTCTGTCCAGATAACCCAATGTATCACCATTTAGTGCTCACAAAACAAATGACAGAATCTGTCATTTTGTGTCACAAAATGTTTCAATTGCTGCTAAAAAGGTCCAAATGATAGTATTTCGGCCATGTGTCACTTAGTTTAGTTAGTCTGATCGACAAATCCATGTCAATTTCTGATATCCAGTGCCAACATCACCAGTGAGCTGAAGCCCCCCACATCATGTGCATATGGAGGAACTCTCTTTGTGATAGAATATTTTCATTCCAGAGCAGAAAAAAAAATAGAAAAGGAATTCTGTACATTTAGTAGCTACCTATAAGTATTTTACTTACGCATAAATGCAGAAACATGTACATATTTGTGCAGCATTAATAGCTTTTTCTGGCCAGACCATTTGGAAAGGCATTGCTCAATAGAGCGGGCGATCGGTCTATATGGTCCAGCGCAGTGGCGCATTACCAAATTCCACTCAGGCACAGGGACACTTACTCTGGGGAAACCTGGGCGGATTGTCATTAACGTCACTCAGGGTGATGTTGACCGTCGTGGTGCCGGCTAATCCTCCCAGCTGCCCGCCCATGTCTTTGGCCTGCACAATCACTTCGTAGCTTTCGCGCGCTTCTCTGTCCATGTTGGTTAGCGCTGTTCGGATGACTCCTGCGGGCGGGGAGAAGCATGGTTAGCATAAAAGGGGCAGACATTAAAAAAGCACTATTCAACATGAAGCTGTCGCGGACAATTGCGTTCCTGATTTATCGGTTACAGGCAGAGCCGAACTTAGAGCAGGGCAGGCCGGGCGGCTGCCCGGGGCACCCTGCCATAAGATCCCTGCCACGTCAGCTCGGGTGAGTCTTTCAAGGTTTCCCCCGAACTGCCGTGGTGGGAGAAGGCGTGGCAAGCGCCTAAATACGCTGTGTTCTCGGTAGCGGAGCGCATTTAATAACAATAGGGCGCCCGCTTTGCCTATTGAAAAATGTGGTGCTCCCCTCACCCCCTGCCGCATGACTAGCGGCACATTGGGCAAGGGAGCCATATTTTTGATTTGCTGCCAGGGCACTGCGACTTCTAAGGCCGGCCATGGTTACAGGACCAGGAAACTACGTCCATACAATCACCAAGAGAACAGTCAATTGTGGCATGTTATATTTCGAGAGAACCTTGTAAATGCAATGGCTTCAGCCTATCTCGGAAAAGAAAACATTCCCTGTGTGCAGTTTGGCCGTACTGCCATTATTAGAAGATCCACGCGGTGGCAGCAGAGCAGCTTTTATGAAAAATGGAAACAACGTTCCCCTGGCATCACAGGGGCACTGAGATTAAAACAAGAACGCTCCGTTCAAAACTCGCTTAATTTTCACGCAGTTTCACTTTCTATCTTGCTCCGTGCCTCCCCTGAATTGTGCACATTTTTTATTCAGTCCATCACAGGTTTTTCCAAAGCTGTTTTTCAGGCACCTTATGCACTGTCACGTGCCCAGCCCTCCCTAACAGAAATGCGTAGTCTGTCTCTGAGAGAGTTATGTCGCATTGTGTGCGCGGGCTCAGAGCTGGCCTTAGAAGGGGCGAGCCGGGCGACCGCCCGGGGCGCCACGCCCCGCAGGGCGCCTTTTGCCCCTGCCACGCCAGCTCGGGGGAGTCTTTCAAGGGCTCCCCCGAGCTGGCATTGTGGGACAAGGCGCAGCAGGCAACCTTTTACTGTAAAAGGTGCCTGCGGCGGTGGGTGCATTTAAATGCGCTCCTCTGCCGTGGACACTTTTCACAAGAAAAGGCACCATTAGCCCCCCACCACGCCAGCTCCGGGGAGCTGAAGGTGTGGCAGGGGCCTCATTGTCATTGCGATGGCGGTCTCATTCATTGACAATGGGGTGCTAACGGCGCCTATTTAACCTTCTCCCCTGAGCTGCCCTTAAGGCCGGCCCTGCGCGGGCTGTTTGAATGAGCACAAGATTTAGGGGATAATTATCAAAGAATTTCACTGGAGTAAATGCGGCGTGACCATGAGCATGTCTGACGTGCACCTGCTGCCTTATATCTGAATCATAAAGATTAAAAGCGCAGCAAACCTGGACATTCCTGGGGAGATTTTAAAAAACTCAGGCACGCACGGGATTAATTACCAAAGTTTTGCGGAAGTGCATCACAGAGATGCTCCCGCCATTTCCAGATCTACTTCAGGTTTGGGCTTCATGAGTTGGGTTCAAAATGGAAGGTGCAAATCTGAGATTCTCTATGCAGGGGCGGAGCCAGCCTCAACATTTTGGGGGGGAGGGTGCTGGATGGCAGTTTTTAAAACTTTTAGTGAGACAGGACATTAAACCTATTGCTCTACTAATTACCCCCCAAATCCTCTGTCCTACCACCCCCTCCCCACGCCCAGGAGGCTGAGTAGATGATTTCCTTTGGCCGATTAGGCCCATCTTTCACTCCAACTCACCAGAGGCGTGGCCATGATTCTGTAACAAGTGGGGCCTGGAGCTAAGGTAGTAGGGTCCACATTAAGAAGAGCACGCAGAAGGAAGGGCACTTGTTCAGCAGGGGCGCCGCCAAGAGGTGACCAGAGGGGGCCGCGGCCACCCTTATAAAAAAAAATGCTGGCCCCCCCTATCGGCCACCCTGGCGAAAAGCAAGCAAAATCATTTTTTAATTTTTTTTTGCACTAAACTGTGTATTCTAGCAGCCTGCACCCACTTGGAGATCATTAGGTGAGCCTGATGCACAAAGCGTTTTTCAATGAGATATTCCCATTGCAAAAAGCACTGTGAACCGGTCCCATCTGCTTAACGTATGTCACACATGCGGCGTACGCCTTTGGGCTAAAAGCATATACTGGCTGAACCAGCTCGAAGCGTTACTCTGATAAAGTAAGAAATCCGCTTAGTGAAATGCAATGAACAACATAACTCCGACCCGATGAAGACACGGCAACTTTTGAAAGAGGAGGGATGTTCGGGCAGTGTATGTGGTATTCGACAGTCTGTGCTTCAGTGCATTTTTCAGAAATGTCCTTTCCCGTGCAAGAGATGTGCCGAGTGCGCGGTTTCAAATAATCCTGCGCCGCATTCAAAGCAAGCGATGTATATGTTCCAGAACGTGCTGCCAAATGTGATCATTTGCATCAAGCGTACAAGGAGCACATTAAGCAGGTACTTCCCGATACTCACGTATACTCGAGGCCGTATCCTTCCGGATGTCCATCGCTATGTCCAGACAATCAAGTAAAGTGTGTTTTATTTTGGCGTGCTGTGCCCGGAGTGTGGGGGTCAAAAGTGACGAGTGGGTGTTTACTATTAATACATACATTGGGAGTCATTCCGAGTAGGGCGGTAAGGGTTAACGGTCACCGGTAACGAGACCGGTGCCGTTAAACCCTTACCGCCCTATTCCGAGTTCCCTTTGCGGGTTGGTACTTAACGCCTGCTTTTTGCAGGCGTTAAAAAACCAACCCGCAAAGGGACCTTGTTGCTAATTACGGCACCGTAATTTACGGTGCCGTAATTAGCGCCTTCCCCATTCCCATTGAGCCCTATGGGCCAAAAATGGGAATGGGGAAGGGCCCATGATGAATGGGGAATTACCGCCCCCGCCAACCTTGGAATGGGGCGGTAATTACGCCATTCACCATGGCGGAGTCGGAAAGATAACGGCGTCAACCAAGGCGCTAATAGCGCCTTGGTTAACGCCAGGGTCGGAATGAGGCCCATTTTCTGATCTGCAGTCCTGTCCGTAAACATCAAACTTACTTTTAGAAGCATAATTTAGGCTATCCCCAAAAACGGACAGGTGTATAAAATGGTGCCACTTGCACCATAACATTCTTTTTGGGGAGTGTTCCCTGTAATAACGTGTAACATGTTCAGTGCTCGGATTACTTATAGACTAAGTGGCTGCTATGGAATGTTATTTAAATGTCCTGTTATGCTATGATATTGAGTATTTCCTTTCACACCATCAGCCATTTTCACACTTTCTAGGAGTTTCAGAATCTGTAAGTAATAGGGTAGGGGGCTAATGCGGTAGGAGAGGGATAAGGCCAAGATTGCTTTGTTACAACATTGATGAGTGCAGATCTTAAAACATATGGCCCTGCACGGTGACCGTTTTAGATATTTTGTCAGCTGTGTGCAGCACTGGTTATGTGCGTTTCGGGTAGCTAAGGTAATTGTTTGTATGATTGACAGAAAATTGAAGCGTTTTGCTTCTTGTTTTTACCACCAACTCACCAGAGAGCCAAAAATCAAAGGAGGGATGGACCAAAGGTTCACCTGCAAGTGAGCCAAGGCAAGGACCAGAGGAGAGTTCATCAGACCAACCAAGGACCAGAGGGGCAATTGACCAGAGAGGTTCACTTTTAACTCAGTTTTACTTCATTCTATTTTTAATTTTAGCTGTAAACTGAAACTATTGAAATTGAGTACAATTAGGAAGGACAGGACTTGTGAGGAGGGACACTCGAGGGCGTTTTATTTACCAGCCCACTGACTGCCCATGGCCATGCTAATTCCTATGGCCAATCCCACCCACTACCTGAAGAGTAAGAGTATTCCTAAGAAAGTCTAACTTTTGAACTGCCTGGGTTTTTTTTATGCACACTGGCGGGCGGTGACTTTACCTGGGTTGTGTTCTCAGTGAAACAGAAAATAGTAAAGAAAAGATGTGTTGCTCAAACTTACAGGTAACATTCTGCAAACTAAATTGGGGATAGCAGAAGAGCTGCCATTTCAGAAACTGAAAATAAGCCTTTTGGTAGACCCTCATTTTACCATCAACCTGACTTCCCTAAGATTCTTGTGTGGAGACCAATGCGTAAAATGAACCACTGGGAGCATTCCCATTGTAAATGCAGTCCAATGGCAAGATACATCTAGTATTCTATTCCCACATAAGTCAAACCCTGCTGAGTGCACCATATTCGTTAAACATGTTGGCAATTAAAAACTCCTGAGTGTGGAATTAGAGGATTCTCTGGCTATGATATGATATTTTATTTGCATTGCGCTCATACACAAGTGTTTCAGAGCGCGACGAGGTTGGGGAGGGGAACAAGGGAAGGCAAGGGAGGGGAACAAGGCAAGACAAAACAACGATCTTACTCGCCCCAGTGACATTGAGAACGTGCAAGTGCAGGGGGGATGGAAAGAGGGGAAGTGCAAGGAAGAGGGGAAAAGTGGAAAGTGCTGAGCAAAGGCGTACAACAATACAAAAAGTAGTGCAGCCAGCAAGGTGGCAAGGGCAGGTTTTGGGCGCAGACAAGGGGTGTCTGGTAAGTTCAGGTAAGGGGACTGTAGGGTAACAGATACAGACCCAAGTGCAGGTGTTGCCAGGAGCAGTGCGCGTGAGTGGCTGGTTGGGCATAGACCTGGGCCTGAAAGCAGTGGGAAAACCTGGTGCTTTGTGCCAAAGCAGACAGATCAGCAGGGGAGAGGGGGAGCGAAGGTAGAAGCAAAGAGGAAGGTCTTGAGGTGCTTCCGGAACCACAGATGGTTCTCCTCAAGTTTTTAGAGTGGCAGGGAGGCTGTTCCAGAGGGAGGCCCCTGCTGAGGAAAGAGATCTGCCACCAACTCTGATTTCTGGCGGCGCCACTGTTGTTCAGCCGACAGCCAAATGCACAGGAGTGACAGAGAGTAATGAGGCAGGGTACACCAATCAAGGAGGGTGGTAATACCCCTAAAAAAGGTTTTTAAATAATGGGTTAAAATAGTGCATTTTTCAGTACACTTTCTGTGATAAATTAGGTAAAAAGCCACACAGTTAATAATGGTTTTGCCGGGTAAAACATAAAAAGTCCATTAGATGCCAAGCCACCAACAATGCACTGGAGCATTTTCAAGCACATTTTCATAATGCCTTTGCCCACTATATGCCAGTGCTCTGCAAGTGTAAAGAAGCATTTTGATATTGATTGTGCTCACACATGTCCATTCTGGTGCACCTATATATGCCACTATTGCCACATAGGAAAATACTCATGTTTGCTTTGCCCATAATGCCAGTAAAAATACTATAACAAAGCATGTTTATGCTGGCTCTGCCAATACATGCCACTATCGCCATGTAAGTACATACTCCTGTTATCTTTGACTCAATGCCAGTGGAAAAAAGCTATGTCACAGAAAAAAAACATATCGTGGCTGGCTACACAAATCTCCCACTCTCCATATAAGAGCTCTCATCATATTGTATTTTCTCCCTAACGGCAGTAAAAGATGTCATGCCACAGTAAAAAAACATTGCCTTGCAGGCTGCACGAAAGCCCCGCCCCAATGTAAGAATACTTATGTTGCCTTTGGCCTTAACACCAGTAATAAACTGCGATGCCACAGTAAGAAAACATGCTCTTGCTGGTTAGCCGGTAAGATAGCTCAGCAGGCTGAGTGCAATGCTGTTATAATCTGAGTGTGATTCGCAGGTTCAAATCCTGGCAAGGCCACCACAGCCTTTCATACTTCAAAGTGACCTCCCTGATCTCTACCCTCCTCTACGGCCGTTGTACTATTATGTTAATTTTGCACCTTGTTACATCTCTCTTACTCTGCACTGTACTGTGTTTTCCCTGCTCACCAAGTTGTACCAGCGCTGTGATACTCACAGGTTCGGACCCTGTCAATAAGTGCAATAAATAAATAAATAAAGCTCATTAAATGAGTGCAAACTTTGGTTGGGTGATGTAGGTAAATATGTTCTTTGTACAACGCTTTGGCGAAAGTGTTATATACATAACATATTATCATTACACAAATCCCCCATAAAACTTATGTTGCACTCATCACGTTATATTCCCCCATCTAGGAATATTTATGTTGCCTTTGACATTAACACCAGCAAAATAAAAAGCAAAGTCAAAATAAGGAAACATGCCCTCCCCTTTTAAGAACACTCATGTTGGCTTTGCTCTTAATGCGAGTACAACATTCCATGCCACAGTCAGACCCAGCCAGGCCAGCCCCACTCTAGTTTTTCCCCCAACCCCCATCCTACCCCACCATCACATAAAAACACTCAAGTTGTCTTTCCTTTGCCCAAAACGGCAATATAACATGCCATGCTCTTGTCAAAAAATGTTCATGCTCCAATGCCCCAACCCAGGTCCCAGCGTGCATACACACAGATACACAGAGAAATAGACACATTCAGACACATTCACCCACCAGTCACGCACCCACTGATCTGTCATTCACAGGAGCACCCATAACATTTAGACTGTGCGTTTATTAACATGTGCTGTACACCATTCACACTGCATTCATTCATAGGTGTGCACTTGCAGACACCTCCTAGCATACAAACATACACGCACTTACACACTTCCTCGCATGCATGCACACATACATTCATACATGCATGCATACATACAATCCCTGGATGCACATAAATACACTTTTTTTTTTTTAGTTAATCGTAATTTTTTAAAGCATGGCCCATGCAAAAGCCAAGCCAGCAGTAAAGTATTTAGCTGCAACAAGGGGGATTTTAGAGGGGGTGGGCTACTGATATCCCCATGGCAGGCTTTTGTCCCCTGCTTCTACCTTCACTTCAATTACTGTTTTCTCAACTCAGAGTAAATACACTGCTCCCCGAGGTGAGAAATGTGACAGGTTCAAGCCTGAGCCCTGGGCTGGGCATAACAGCAGAGGGATGCCTGCTGCATCAGAGTGGGTGGGGAGGGGGGGCTTTAGCCCTCCCAAGCCCATGCCTGGCTCTGCCTCTGACTCTATGCCAGGTCCCGATTGGCCGAAATGCAAATCTTTGTGGATCCGGTTCTCATTGACTATTGCCTCAACTTCTGCGCTTGTAAAGAAGCATGTAGGTTTGTAAGAGAAACGCTCCGTTACTGGATATGCTGCATTTGACACTTGCATTTGATACTTTTTTTTAATCACCTAAACAAAAATATGTTGTTAAAAACCGTGGAGGTGGGCTAGCTCAACCAAGAATGGCCTGTCTGCCAGAGGGAACCAGCCTCAGTGAAATGAGTTGAAGTACTGAGGGCTGCAGGCTGTTACTGGTTGATATGGCCCACTCCAGCTGCGGTTGACATCATAATCGCGCCATGAAAAGATCTCTTGGATTCAAAAACGTTTTCTTAACATCAAAGAAAAATTAGTCCAACCCAACATGGCCACCATGGAATCATCAGTGAACAGAGTCCCTTTGCACTTTTCTTGGCAGTAAGAAATGGTGGAAGAGGAGGCGAAGACATCATAAGGTAAGTAAAATAGTGTATTTTTAAACTTGGGGTTACCTGGAGTTTGAGGTCCGGTGGGCAAGCTGAGAAGCGTGGCAACCAGGGGAGCGGTGTGTGCAAATGACGACCAACTCGCTTGAAACATAGTAACACACCAGTGGGTACATGGCCCCCCGACCTGTCCTGGGAGCCAATATGATCTGAGGTACCGCATCCACACCCACATACTTAGCAGCTGTGCAGCTTTTGGCTGTGGCCCTTGGTGCTTTGTGTCACGTTAACTCAGACTCCATTTTGGATCTTGGCCGTACCCACCCTCTTTCCGCTTATTTAAATGCTGGCTTAAAAGTTTCAGGTGAGGAGATGATGCTATATCTATATTGAACTTTCCGAAATTCCTTGATTCATGATGTCATAAATTGAGGGCCCCAACAGGTGAAAAACCTTTACTTTTGAAATGTCCTATACACAGTAATGATTTGCTCCATAATTGTTGGTGGGAAGAATATGTTTTAATTGTAAAGCAGGTCTTTCTTCTATTTTTTGTTTTTATGATGTTCATAGTACTTTTTCCATACATGTTTTGTAAACTAACAACAGATATGAAAAACAGAAAACAAGAACGAAGAATTAATGGTTATGGGATTTGTATTTAAGGGGAGATAATGATATAGGGTCGCTAGATGTGGGTTTTCCTAGATTGTCATTGAATTGGCCCTCTGCCCTTTGTCAAGAGAGTTTTTTTCATTTTAAAAAACCCATGCCAGTTTTGTGGAAACCAAGGGTGACCACGGGCAAAATCACAGCTATTATTCTCGCCTACGCTTTAACTTACTTCCTTGTTTTAAAATCTCTTGGTTATCTTGCTCCTCCTTGTCTTTCTTAGCTCATTTCATTCTATTCCCCCGACACCTTCTTTACTTTCTGAATTTTGATTTCTTCTTGCTGTTCCTCAACCTCCCTGTGCCTCCTCCCGTTTCCGGTCTTTTCTCTTTGCTCGCTCCCTTTCATTGGGACGACCTTCCTCTTTCCATTCATTCTCTTTGCTCCTTTTCTCTGTTTCGTTCGCATCTTAAAGGCCATCTTCTTCCTTCTTAAACATTTTGTATAAACATTCTCACTTGTCAGTCTTCACATTTTTTGTACCTTTTTTATTGTTGTTTAAATTGTTGTTTAAATCGCTTTGGCGTATAGCGCTCTCGAAATACAAACAAACATAAACAAATATAAACGCATTACCCAACACCTATAAACCAAATAAACGCCATTAGAGTTTGGCAATTTTACCTAACCATGTTAAGCCATCACCCTTTCAGATTCCTGTCACACGCATTGAGACTGCATATAATGGGACTTCATAGCAAGGCCTGATATAGCATGCCCACCCGTTGAAGGGCTCTCAGCCAATCACGTGACTTGAAACATCGGTGAGAAATGCCAGTGTCCTGCCCTCCTTCCACCGGCTACCCCTGTGCCTTGGTTGGAGAGACCCAATGCACTGTACATGGGAGGCATGTGTTCGTGCTGTCGGAGTCCGCAAGTTCAAGTGAATGTGGCTATTTTGGCTTTGCATGTGGTCGTTTCGGGGGCTTTCCGGCTGCGACTGGCGTACAGGCCTACTTTGCGGGAACTATTCCATTAATAGGTTTGGCGCGCATTTTTTATTATGCGTGCTGGCTCGCTCAGTGTCCTTCTCGGCGTGCAGGCACTGTGGGATTAATGTGTACTTTTCCATGAATCGGGCCCAAACACTGCATCCTGACTTCACAAGTTGGCGGGACGCAAGGCTGGCATTTAAACACAATGTAGTTCCACACATCTTTGGAAAAGGTAGAAGAGTCCCACAGAAGGAGAGGCATATTGCATCCTGTCATCGGGTTACACTAGTTTTAATAATATTACCCAGTATACGTCGTATGCCTGTCAGGGTATCTGTACATATGGAATAAAGTACCCCTACCATACGTTATAAGGATATTGAAAGTCTTATGGAGTTGGGTGAAGAAACAAACTAATGAGGTCAAAGGTTCTGTACCTTTATAAGGTCAAGGAACACTGAAGTGAATGCAATATTTGATATGTAATGTAGGGGTATTTTATTCCTGATAACACACGTGCACACATTGACTTATTTACAATTTGCCCACATAGGCCATGTCCTATGGTAGCTGAGTGCCACTGGAGTGGCATGCACATGGCAGTTTATTTACAATTTACTCTGTCATTTTTTTAATTAAAGGTAATGTTGTTCTTGCAGTCGGCTGATCCACAACAGTGCTTGATGGTATCCTGGTGGGAACATTGCTTTGTCTTCCGCTGGTTACCTTTCTTCTCAAAGCACAAGGCCTTTCCCGCCTTTTGTGGAGGAGGAAACGCAGGATCCGTGGAAGAAAGCAGGCCCAGACTAATGTGCGCAATTAGTAGCCTTGCACTCGGCTAGCCAAAGCCTATGCTGTTCAGGCTAATATATATGCTTGATATTTACAAAAGCTTTATTTTTGGGTTAACTTTTGCATAAATAAAAAATAAAGGAAATGTGTACCAAATTAAGTGTGCATTATATAGTTAATGTTTCAGTCCTACAACTATTTTGCAGACGCTGCGCAATGCTAAGCAGACAAATGGCATCCCTGCAGGGTTTATTATGTGTCTTTGATGAAATGCAGCTGCATTGCTCACTACCACAATTGCAAAGTAAGGCAAGCAATGTGTAACAATTATGTTTATAAGTAACCTTTACATGAAATTGTAAAGGCTGTAGGGCTCATTCTTGGCCAGAGTAACATTAATGACATATATAATAGCCTTTGTGTAAGACTTTTACGTCTATCATTAACATTATGCCCATTTTCGTCAATTTGTATGGCCGAGAGGAGGGGCGAAAGGCCACTTGCACTTCCGCTACTCCCTTCCTCTCCGCCATGCAAATGCTTGAGCATTTGCGTCTGCATGCATTGTCATGCAGGCGCAAATGCTGCGGATCCCTATGGAGCCCGCCACCATAGGGATCCATTGTAAATGCTGCCTGCCATGCACACATGGCAGGCTGCGTTTACCCCATTTCCATGGTGGAGTGCAAAAATGCAGGGCAAAAGACGGCATACGCAGCGTATTGCTCCTCAGTACCTACCTGATTTCATCTCAGTTTACTCACCATCTCATTACCTACAATCCTCCTCTGCACTCAACCTCATTGTCCAATAACCTCCCTGCGCCTCCTTTCGCTTCCGCTCTTTCTCCCTACTCGCCACGCTCTACTGAAACCAGCTGGCCATACCAATCAAACCAACTCAACTGTGGACCTCCTCAGATCTCGGCTTAAACTTCACTTACTTGCTGAGGAGGGAGCTCCCTCTGCCCTCTCCCCAACCTTCCTACTGGAACCACAAGCCACGTCATGTGACACTTAATATAATTTTGTATATTTAATTACTACTAGTATTAGTTTGAGGCACTTTCCCCCTTAGGGTAAGGCTACCATTGTAATTAATCTGTTTTCTTATATACATTTTGTTTCTTTTTGGTTTGTCCCTGATATATGTCCAAATTGCTTACACCCTCATAAACTGTCTAATCCTCATCTTTGTGCTATTGTACAGGCACATTTTGTGGGAATGCTTCTGCCGCCTGTAAATGTGTTATTGTAAGTCATTTCTGATCAAAATTGACATCCGTGTTCATCAAGTAAATGCAAAAACAAAAATAAAATAAAAAATGTAAGTGAAGTATGTAGACTCCGATAAGGATGGCATCAAAAATTACAACCAAAAACAGTTTTGCATTTAATAATAGGTGGGGACATGCACACGATCGGCTCTAAATAAAATACGACCATGAATATATTTATCAAGTGAAGGCCGTGCATTGACATAGATAGCTTAGAATAAACAGGTTTGAGCAGCCGGGGCACGCCTTTAATTGGGTATTCTACTGGCAGCTGAAATTCTGCTCTGCGGTGGCTTGGCTAGCGGCACCGTCGCATCAGAAATCAACTACAGCCGCAGACCAATAGTGACGTCATTTTATTACAGGTATCGACCACACAAAAGGAATGTAAGGAGAACGTTATTTGCAGGTTTTAATCCTCATTTTATAGACTTCCGTGCAGCATAGACCATTAAAAATCACTTATTCACTGATGGAATTGTCGTTTGACCTTTAATCTTAGGTGTGCAGCACTGACTCCAGGGCACTCATTTCATCTACCTTAGATTATAGCCTGTAAAATAACTCAGAAAGTTACGCACTCTCCTCAGTGTTCAAGGTTTGCATCTCTGCCTATCAACTCAGCCATCCATCATTCCAAGGTTGATAACTTGGCGAATAATAACACACATTGCTACAGTGCTAGCGCTTAAATTTGGGAGGAATGGGAATGGAGAGCTACCATTAGTTAAAATGCCAAGATGCCCAGGCCCCAATTCAAACCTGTGACCACAGTTTCCACCCAAATCTGTGTAGAAGCTGCAGTGACCACCTGATTTGACTTACCAGGATTCTGACCTGTGACCGCTAGTTTCCTGAAGTTGTTTGGTACACCGATTACTTGGAATGCATTCAGAGAGATGAAATGGCGAATACATTAAGTATGTTAATGAATAGCCCGTCCCTGTTATAGTCTCCCTAACATTCATTATGTAAAGTTGTGATGTTTGCAACATATGGAGTGAGCTGGACCCCTATTAATAGCCCAATGCAATTCAATGATATGCTGCATCAATCCCTGGTCATTGTCCTATTAGCCAAATGACTGCTCATTCTGCGTCGCTCACTGCTCTGACTGCCACAGTCACTGCTCGGCCTGCCACAGTCATCGTTCCGCCTGTCACAGCCATTGTTGCTCTGCCTGCCACAATCACTGCTCATTCTGCATCCCTCACGACTCTGCCTGCCACAGTCATTGGTCTGCCTGCCACATTGTTGCTCTGTCTGCCTCAATCACTCCTCATTCGGCATCCGTCAGTGCTCTGCCTGCCACAGTCATTGGTCTGCCTGCCACATTGTTGCTCTGTCTGCCACAATCACTGCTCATTCGGCATCCGTCAGTGCTCTGCCTGCCACAGTCATTGGACTGCCTGCCACATTGTTGCTCTGTCTGCCACAATCACTGCTCATTTAGCATCCGTCAGTGCTCTGCCTGCCACAGTCATTGTGGCTCTACCAGCCACAGTCACTGCTCTGCCTGCCACAGTCATTGTGGCTCTACCAGCCACAGTCACTGCTCTGCCAGCTCCTATCACTAATCACTGTCTCATTCACTCGTCACCCCACTTCAGTATCCACTCATCTCACTTGATTCACTGTTCATCTAGCCTCATTAACTGGTGATACATGGTCCATTCACACTCATGTTGCCTTATTTGCTACTCAACCTCCCTCCTTCACTACTCACTGCCTCGTTTCCTGCTCACTGCCTCCTTAGCTTCTCGTCCTTTCTTGTTTCCTGATCTATCTATCTCAGTTCCCCTTCCTGTTCCGTGAATGACAGAACACTTATCTTTTCAAACATGGCTCCAGCTGTTCTCCTTCTGTACAGAGGCTTGTCGCGTGGTTTGCCACAATAACCGATATGTGGCACTTCTCGTGTTATGCCATGTTTGTACCTTCCACCGCACTTCTCCCCACTCCCGTCAAACTTAACTGTTCTCAAATGCGCCAAGGCTTTTAAAGTTCAAACACCGGACTCATTCCCAGCCCTTCTCCTCTGGCTATCTAATACAAGGTAGCCAACCAGGGTCGGGTTGGCCCCTCTGCCTTTCGGCCCGTGACCGTGCCGAAATCGTCCCTGGAGAGTGGGGGCCGGTTTCTGGCCATGCCTGGGCCGGTTTTCAAAAAGCCTTTCATCCTTCTTAGGTTGATAAATGAGTACCAACACAGGTTGGGTGATATTGTATGCATATTTGTTCTATAAAAAAGAGCTTAAGCGTAAGTGCTATACAATAGCATATTATCATTTGGCCTTGGACGTCTGCTTGCATTCACAGTAATTTAGTGTACTTAGGAACAATGCTATTTGATGCCACTTCCTGTTTTGTTCAAGGGGTGAAAGGTCGTGTTTCATCGCTTGCCGGGATGTCACTTTGGGGTGGGGTCCAATGATCATCAGAGGCCAAGGGTCGTGAGGCGAGGGGTGTGCCACTTGTTTGATGCGAGTGGTGGGCCACTTTTTTTTGGGTGACTGGGCCTCCTTCCTCCCTGTGTCTCTCCAGCGCTCTCTTGCAAGTCCCTTCCATCTTAGAACTAAGAACACTGCTTACCTATAAACAAGTCATGTATGCACAACCCCAAACAGTGGGGCTGTTTCATAAACAAAGAACAATTGTACTACATTACTATATAACACCGCCCCCTTTTTTTCACTTGGGTTGCTATGAAGTGACTGTGTTGCAGTTTGAGCTTTACAAAACTTAGGAATACATTCACTTCTCTCATCCTTATTTTCCGCACATTCTGCCCCATGCACTGCTCAGACCCTTACATTCACTGTTTATTATGCCTCGTGCATTGCTCATTGCCTCATTCATGACCCATTCTGCTGACTGTTTACAGCTAACTGCTCACTTTTCTCTGATTCTGCTGAATTTCCTGCTCAGCCTCCCTTGCTAATTGTTGACTCGCCCGGGAACTCTACTCCCTGCCACACTCATTGCTCACTGCCACATCCACATTCACTGCTCAGTCAGCTTCATTCACGGGCCACGCCCTCATTTAATCCTCAAGCTGTCTCATCGTGCCCAGTCACTGCCCACCACAACATCCACTGGTATCCACTGGTGGCTGTGCCTCATTCACTGGTCATACCTGGCCCTCCTACGCTGGCTGCTCTTCTGACTGTCGGCAATCCACTGGTCACCCTGCTTTGTATTCTTTAATTTCCAAGCCCCAAACGTGCTGCTTATTGCAGGTCAGTAGGCCTGTTATGAAATTTAGTGTTGGTTTTGAAGGTTGTCAGTGGGCGCTGGTCATTGCCATGTTGATACGATAGATGATGACAGGTTTTTATAACGCGCTTAATACCCAGAGGTTTCTAAGCGTGGACCCGAGGATCGAACCTGTGTTGCTCCGTGTCGTCTTGCTTCCAAGGCGAGCACGTTGCCCCTGAGCTACCTTCCCTAGATAAAGGTACATGCAGTGCTTAATTTGTGGGGTTGTTTGCCAGGGCCCAGCCCTGGCATTTATTTTTGAGCCCCGGCACTTATTGTCTCAGACTCACTTTAATTATGAAGTGCTGATAGTCAGTGCATCCATCAACCACAATGAGCAGGTGCAAGCTCTAGTGTAACCCCAAATATTTCGACACTGTGGGGAGTCGCTATGGGTGGTGGCATCAATGGTAGGGAACTACGACCCGCTGCCCCCCACAGTGTCACAGGAGTGCTAGAACATATTTGGGCTGAGGCACTTATTTTTGTTACAAATTAACCACTGGCTACATGATACTTTACATAGTACTGGAAAATTATTTCCCTTTCTAATTTTCAAACACGTCCATTAAAGTGCCCCATATTTGAACAACCTTAAGTTATGCCACTTTAGAGCATACATTAAAAATTTGCTCATATTTCATGAACATTTTCATAGTTTAAAATCAATGCCAAAAAAAAACCAAATCCCATTTTTGGTAGAATGGGGATTGCCCCTAACCCCAAAAAAAACATTCTCCTGGGGCAAATATCCCAAAACCGCCTGCTTCGGTTGTTAGGATCTTTGGCAAGCATTTAGACCTTATGGGTATTGGTGAACTGCACACAAATCTCAAAAACTGCATCAGACAGTTTCCATCATTTGTTTATGCCTAAAATGCCAACATCTATCTATATTGAGGGCATGGGCAGAACAGGTGGAAAACACTCAAAGATGTATGGCGATGGACTGTGCATAAGCGAACACACTCAAACACAACCAGCACAACACCCGGAACACACAGAAGCAGTACCACACAGGCTATACGATCATGCACACATTTGGGACACAGCATGAAAAAACACACAATCACATCTAAAAGAAATGCAGAATGCATGCACAGAACAAAGGCACACTCGCCATACCCATACAGAAATCTCACCACTCAGGCATGTTCATAGCACACCGGAGATATGCACACATGAGTTGCTAAAGGTGCTCTGTCAACAGCTTTAAATGTCTGGTACCCACCCCACCCCCCCGCCCAACATCTTACGCCTCCAATGCTTTGCTCCAACACCTTCATGTTTACACAGTGCCACCTTCCAGCAACCGAAGTCTCCAGCATTTTCCAACCCCATCAACCTCAAGCAAACTAGCAACTTAAGTCCCCAGTACCCCCCTTCTACTCTCCAACGGTGTGAGTCTCAATTACCCTCCTCAAACATCTTATACCTGCATTCAATACATTTCAACTCTCTTACAACACATTACAAATTACGCCTCAAAAACTCTTCCAACCTCTGTTAGTCACTAGTACAACATCTTAAGTCTCAAGTATCAGCCTCCATAACATTGAGCATCAAGCATAAATCTCAAACCCAGAGCTGTGCCAGTAGTTATGAATAATTTAATTTGAAACCTTCCAGCCATCACCTTTTTGTTTGGCTTATTTGGTAAGTAACCCAGAGTTTTATTTGATAGATGGGAGATAGAGGGGAAGGATATGTTGCAGGTCACAGTAATTGCAGTTTTATTTTATTTTTAAATATAAACAGCAGCAGCAGGAGCAGCTCAATGACATCACCCCAAGAAAAGGCCCATTTCATTATTTTCTTTGGTCCTTTATATGTTGCTTAATGCCAGCCTCCTCCAGCTTCTAAGCACTGGAACAGGAACTGAATCCATGTTGCATGGCATCCTCTTGTTCCCAAAGCAAATGCGTTGCCCCTGATCTATACTTCCAAATATATATTTTGCTTGTTTGACGTAGCAATAGATGGTTTACTTCAAAGGCTGAGGGCAACTTCATGTAAATTAAATAGCTCACCTTGCTTCTATCTACAGTGTGCCTGTGATGCAGGTCTGTGAGATCTAGGTCAGGTCACACAGTGCCCAGGCAGGGTTAGTGGCAGAAGACACTGGGGCGCACCCCTCTCATCACAGGCCCAGTGGCTCACTGGATGTGCAAAACAGACAGCGAGAAACAGTGATGGGATTTGCGTTCATGCTGTGCTGTCACTGAGTACTGCAGGCTGCTCTTGCCCATTCCCAGCTAGCTAGACCTAACCCCCACACCCTTCCTGTTGCTACAGTACTGGGTATGAGCTGCACAGACAGCCCTGCCTCTGAACCCACCCATTCAGGCATTCTTCACTAATGGACTGCCCACGTGTTAGTGATGGCGGCTTCATGGTTTTTCCTGCATCCCTATTATTTGTGCAGCTAACAAGATCTAGATTCCAGGTGAAAAAAAAGACGGTGGTGCCTTTAGCTGCATTAAAAACCGCCTTTTTCAGATACAACACACATATCTGCTCTTGGCACTGCCTCTTTGTCCAGTGGCACAGGGGTAGCAAGAACAGGTCTAGGGCTAGCAGTGGGGAGCCAGTGGTAGCAGCTGCTACCCCTGGCCTCCCCCAAATGACGTACCTGCATTTCACAGCCCCTGTGGAATACATATATCCCACGATCTGAAGATCTGCCAATGGCCATGGACTTCAAACACTTACAATATAAAATCATGGGCCAAATTAGGTGAAAAATATATATTTATTTTAGGTATTGTTAAGGATATTACATATAAAACGTACAGTCTGCAAGTGTCACCAATACCAACATTAAGGCAGAAACACTCAGGCCAAATGGATCATCTGACTTAACTCAGACTACATCACTACTTCTCGACAGTTCTTTTAAATTTGAGTTAGCTGGGAGCAATATTATAGATCAAGTGAGGGTCCTGAAGCTGTGCCGTGCTGTGAGTAAAGAGTTGATTTGTGGCGGATGGGCCTTGTTCGTTTTAGGCGAGGGCTCATGGCTGTTACTGCCCATGCCTGCCGCCAAGCCTGGAGGTTAACACTGTTAGCCCATGGCATGCTTCCAGGGTTGGAAAAAGTGTATTTGTCAAAGGGATTCTTTGTTTAAAAGTTCGCTTTGATGGGTGGACGTGAGCTGCCGTGCACCCATTAATCAAAGGGAACGTTTCACTGCTGTGAAATGGCCGCCATGTTCACGCACGAGTGGTCAAGAGCATACGCATTGCCGTTGCCCCGGTGGCGGTATATGCAGGACATTCACACAGGAAGAGAACATGGGATGCAGAAGCCTTATTCAGCGTCGGATTGGGTCGTCGGCCAATCGGCCCGTGGCCGATGCAAAATCATGGCCGGGGACCTGGGGGCCGGTTCCTGAAGCCCACGTGGGCTGGTTTCAGCCAAGGCGTGGGCTTCACACTTCAGGAACCAGCCCCCAGGGCCTCGGACTCGCCAGGCGGATGCAAGTTGCAAAGGATCTGTAAGTAAGTAACTTACAGATCCTTTGCAATTGCAGCCCCACGCCCGCCTCCGCCGCCGGCCCGCGCAGATGCAGAGAAAGGTAACACTGAAGTATTACCTTTCTTTGATAAATGCGGCGGGCCGGCGGCTAACTGCCTCGGCCCGCGACACCCTGGCGCCAGCAGCAGTCAGTGCTACAAAACACTGGGAGGGACGGGCAGGGCTGGGCGGGGCTGCCTCAGCCCAGCCTGCTCCCTCCCAATGATTTGTAACAGACTCTGCTCGCCTCTCCGCCGCACACCGCCACTGCCGCCGGCACCATAAATTGCAACTTGCAGCAGTGTGCTGCTTTTGTCACCGGAATGATGTCTGTGTCCTCATCGCTCCACTCAGGACTCAGGGGGCATAGAGTGCCTGCCTCGGACCCAACGGGGGAAGACCCCTAAGCGGTCCCAATGGTACGGTAGGCGGAATCTCCCTCCGTAACCGTGACTATGTATTTTGCTTTTCGAAAGTTGCAGTAATAGCATGTTTTTTCTGCCGTTGTCTCTGTTCCGATCATACAAGACATTCCATCTTTGTCCTCAGTCACTTGACAAAATCCTTGTGCCTAAAAGCTTGTGTACGCTGTACAAATATTTGACCATAGCATCACGTGTTTGCATTATGCAGGCACCGTTGCGGTGGGTGCTTCTTTGGATACAGTGTGTTTGGGGTTCAGTTTTACTGGTGGGTGTGCACGCAAACACAGTCATGGGGGGTTCGCTGGGAAGGGGGGGTTGCTGGCGTGTAAAATAAAAAACTGATTTTGTCCAAAGAAAGGCCTTGATTCCAGCTGGATGTAATTGGTGTTACGTGAGGGTGTTGGAATGGGGGAGTTTTAAACATTATACGTATGCAAGGCTTTCTGTGGGGAATGGTAGCCTAGTTATGTGCTAATTAATGGTCGCGTCCCTCGGATGTAGCCGTGATGTGTAGGCTACCAGTTTGAGTCGACATGAAGGAAGATCGATCTGGGAGGTGGAACTCTTGAGGGGGGACACGGGATGGCTTGCAGTGCAAGACCAGACTGCTTGGTAAGCCGTGCTGGGGGGGCGCCTTGAGTTGCCCCATGGCCCTAACTGGCATTCATTCCAACCTGGCATCCGAAAACCCCCTCTCCTCACCCCCCCAAAATACGGGTAACTGTTGTTGTCCTAATGCTTGCATGTGTGTATGTGCGAATCGCCCTGGGCTAGCTTGGGAGTTTAGCACTGCGTTGTACGTGTTAGAGTGGCTGCTCCACAATGCTTTGCATAGACGGATGTGGCAGGATACAGGCGAAGGCTTAGGGGGCCAGCAGAAGGGTTTAGTTTAGGGAATTGTCGCCAATCTGCTGCAAGCTGGGACAGTAACCTCCTCCCCTCCTCCCGCAGCATTCTCCCACTCAGTGCCGGGAAGCCCCACTAAGTCGCGTGCTAACAGCACCAGATTTACCCCACCCTCGAAACTACAAATACAATAATGCATTGGGGGGACACTCCAGCTAACCTCATCTGCCCGAACCAAAACATTTCAACCATTGGGGCTGAAAAAAAACGACAGTGGTACATCTTGGAGTATAAGCCGTGGTGGTGAAGGCAGGAAAGAAGACAAAAGCAATAACTGCTTACATAGCCATACTTTGAATCATTTGCTACGATTGTGCACAACACTTACACTTTCATTCTGTAGATTGGTAAATTGTGTTGGAGTGTAGAAGCATTAAGAACTATCAGGAACAGCCAATGGGATTCAGGTGTTACTGTGGTATAGAATTAGAAATGGTCCCTGTTAGGCTATAGCAGCACCACCACCATTTTAGGGATTTGCCTGGTCTTCTATTGGAATGGCCATGAAGGGGTTCTAAATGTGCTGGAATAAACTTCGATGGGTGACATATGAGAAGGGTTCCAACTCTCTTTTCCTGTGCTCTGTTTTCAGATACACTCCCAAAAGAACCCAAAACCACACTCAACCAGAACCGCACAACACTGGAGCTATGGCAATACTCAAAGTATTGGGTAGTTCATTAGGGCGCAACTGGTGTGGGATAGCACATCAAGTGGCTTACCATTGACTTCATTGTGCCACAATGAATGCTTTGTTGTAATGTGGCTATTTTTCCCATCTCCCTGGCATGCTGTTCAGAATGTTTGTTTGCATGTATGAGGTAATGAGTGCTCAGAGTATTCAATGTCCTATGAGTACGCTGCTTTCCCTATTATGCCAACCTCTGAAGCATGAAAAGTAGATGCATGCATGCGTGACATGCAGCCAAATTTGCACCAGACATGCAGATGAGCTAAACTGGTCTGCTGTTAAATCTCAGTTACCAGTTTAATGGTATTCACACTACAGAATAATTGCTCATTTTACTCCAGCCAATATGATAGCTCAGTGGGTTGAGTGCTCGCTGCTGCGATGTGTGTGTGTGATCTGCAGGTTGCAGGTTCGAACCATCTCAGCCTTTCATCCTTCTGAGGTCGATACTTGAGTACCAACACAGGTTGGGTGATATTGTATGCAGATTTTGTTCTATAAAAAAGAGCTTACGCGTAAGTGCTATACAATAACATATTATAATTTGGCCTTGGAAGTCTGCTTGCATTCACAGTAATTTGACAATATAGATCCTACACACAGATATTAATGGTACATATGGTGATCCATTCTTGTATGAAATGTATGTCACATTAGTGAAATCATAACCATATTTTTCGTAGTGTACTTAGGAGCAATGCTATTTGATGCCACTTCCTGTTTTGTCAAGGGGTGAAAGGTTCATGCTACTCCTGCTCGGAGCTGTGGACCCTGTCACAGAACTTTATGCAAAGTTATGTTATTTTGTGTGTTGTAATGTAACAGACACTTGAACTCTCCATAAGTAGCATTTTCTGTAAAGTCATGAATTGACGTGATTCACGGATGATGGTTTGAGGGCCACTTTTTTGGCGGCGCGCGGTGGGCCACTTTTTTGAGGCTAGGGGTGGGCCACTTTTTTTTGGTTGTCCGGGCCTATTTCTTGTCCCAGTCCGACCCTGGCCTTATTGCCTTTTAAAGGCAACTTTCCCAATAGTTGTTAACTTGTCCGGCTTATATGCTCACCTTGCAGGCCCACTTTGAGCTTGGAAATTCAAACCATTAGAACGTAGTACCCTAATACAACATATGAGAAAGCCCCAAACATCCTCCACAGAAAAAAGAAAGCCTTTCACAGCTATAGTAGGTTATCAATTCAAGTTTGAGATTAAAGATTCTGTCCCCCAGAGGATATCAGGAAATCTAATCCACTTACCCACCCCAACTGTAAACTCAAAAACCAATACAACAGGTGGACATCAGTTTTCAAATCAGTCGACTGCAGATGAAAAATATTAAAATAGGAAACGGAAGCAGAACCCTGTGCTGTACTTGCATATCTGGATTCGGCAAGCAAGTAAGCTGTACTTTTCCTCAGCATTCATTGCTCAGGATCAATTGCGTGCATGCACAGATGTGGAAAATGCTCATTCCCGCAGAAAGCAAAAGCAAGCAGTTTGTCGCCAATTCACATTGCACTCCTATCTGGGGTCTAGGCCCTAACAGGAACATTTCCAAGTTAGTAATTCTGGGAGCAAATGCAAGACTACAGGGGGAGTAGAATAGGCCCTTTCAGCTAACAAGACCTACACATCACAGCGCCACCACTGGAAGGGAACCTTCAGATCAGAGCCACACAGTGATGCGGCGTGGGTATGCAAATCAGCTGCCGGAACACCAGAGTGAAATTCTGCTCAATCTGTCTCAGGTGAGGATTGCATGGCAACGTGTGCTTATGGATCTAGCCCTTATGCAACTGGAAAGACCCTGCAGATGCCTGCAGCAAAGCATTTCCCGCTGTGTGATCTTGGGAAAATTGCGATTTCTGATCCTTGAAGATCAAGAATGAGGAATTTTGCTGAGCTGCATGGCGGGTAAGGTAAACACGCATTACTTATTGTTGCGGTGGTGAAGATGGGGTACGTTGTGTACAAAGGATTCAATGGGCCTCATTATGATTCTGGCAGTAGCCGTGCCGGTAAAAACGGCATGGCCGCCGCCAGAGTCATTCTTTTCCGGGACCCGGCAATGGGGACTTACCGGGGCAGTACAGCCCCGGCGGTCCCGGTAATTGGCCATTGTATGACTCCCATTCCCATTCGAGTCCCATTAGACTCAATGGGAATGGGGAGGACGGTGCATCTGTCAAGGTCTGTGGGCGGGTGCTGTGTCACCCACCAGGTCAGACCTGGCGGGCTGAAAGGCACTGGCTCGCAGAACTCAGAGTATGCGGATCCGGTAGCAACAGTGCCGGTAACTTACCGCCACCGTTTTTATCAGCCTGGCATACTTGTAATGACCCCCCATGACATGGAATGAAACCGCTATAGGACAATTTTAATCTCAGATTGATTTTGCTGCTAGATTTGATTTTTAAAACTATTATAGCATATTGTTTTAATGATTAATGTTTGTATGTGATGTGAGTAAAGTTAAAATATAACTATATCACACTTTAATAATACAACAGCAAAAAAATAATCTAAAATAACTAGGATTAGGGAAAGAAGAACAAGCCGGGGCACTGCCCCATGTAACCTGGGTGTGTAGGATTTCGCTGAGCTGTGTGCTGGGCACACATGCTCTGTCCTGTGTGTGACATGCTTTGCCTCTAGTAAATCGAAAGCCTGGAACCTTGCAACAAAGCCACTTTTCAAACTAAAGAGAGAGAGAGAGGGAGTGTGTGTGTGTGTGTGTGTGTGTGTGCACGTGAGTGTGTGCGCGCGCATGTGTTTGTAATCACTCGTCATCTTGGTATCCATGGACACCGCAATGGCAATGACAGAAGCATGCCCCACCAAACAGCAAGATGCTTTCAGCATGCCCTCAGCTAGCACGCCACCCTAGAGATCACACAGGCATGTATCTAGACTTTTTGCCCAAAGCATGCATGTGAAAGCAGAAAGCAAGAAACATATCCCTGGAAGGCATGATGTACATCTGCTCCGGCTTACCTGCATGGATGCTCAACCTGCTGTGCTAGCATCGCCCGCCAAAAAGCAAATCCAGCACTGCCAATGCTCCCACATCCCCAGCTATGTCTGGTTGCGCTTCAGAAAATGAGTGCGCACTATTTCAGCATGCACTGCTCCACAGGTGGACCTGACTCTCTCAGCAACAGCCCATCTCAGCTTCTGCTGTGCCCATGAGCGTCAATGGACCCAATGCAACAATTTCAGCTTTGGCAGGACAGGCACTATGCAATACCACCGCACAGTGCACATCCCTCTGCACAATGCACAGTTCCTTCCCCATAAGCAGCCGAAGCATTGCATCCCCATCGGCTGTACTTGTTATACTCCTGCATACACTACAGCTGGCAATGCTCCAAGCAGCAGGCATCTCAGAATGAGCACACCATTTGGCCAGGCCACTTGCCAGGTTCAGAACAAATGAGGGCAGCCGCCATTTTAGGTTAGTTCATATGCACCAAGCGGCCATGATCGCTACCAGCAGCACAGCCCATGCAAGAAGCTACCATCTTAAGTCAGGCATAACACACCCAGTGCACCTGTGGCCACTAAACCAAGTGAGCCCACAGCTAGGGGCAGGGGAGTTGCTAGGTCTGGAAAAGACCCGGGGCTACGCTAATGTCGGAACTGTTGGGACTGGGGGCTAGCTAGACTTTTGGCTGTAGCTCCTGAGATTCTATCCGGGGCTACAACCAAAAGATCAGGGGCTATAGCCCCTTAGCCCCCCCTACCAACGCCCCTGGCTAGGGGTATTATAATGTGTGCCACACAACGCGTGAGCAATAGCAGTCCAAAAAGGGCACAGATGCCTCCCAAAACTATACCTAGAGACAAACAACGTGAAGTACAAACAACTCTTGGTATCCTTAACACCTGGCGTAGCCCAATCCTGATGCTGAAAGAAAAGCGCAGTAAATAGTTGTATACTCCAAACACATGGTCACAGGATAGGCCATTCCAAGCAAGCCTTCTACCGTTTCTCATACCTACAAACCCAACCACCATACCACCGCTAGCTGCTCTGGCAATGCCGGGCTAAAAATAACTTTAGAGCCGCTTCAATGAAAAAACAATCATTGACAATAGTTTTGTGTAGGCATGGGAAATGCATTTGCCAGGCACTGCTGTAGTGGTATTAACTGGTCATCAATGGTAGCAGGTGCAAAATGGTGTGAGTACCTGGGCATCTAATAGCAGTGCCTGGCAGATGCCTAATACTTATAGACAAGCCAAAACTGTTGGCTTTGCCAATGCTGGTTTTTAACAGGACTTCCATAAAGGACACGCATAGTGCTTATAAATCGAGTGGCGAAAGGCAGACCTGGCTTTCACATTCTTATTACACCAGTAGCGTGTTTATATCTTCTATTAAGTCATTAAAAAACACTGACAGGCACTTTGAGTGCATAGTTTGATGGTAAGGATTGATTCAATCATGTTGAAAGATTTCCCATGAGGAGCTTTTTGGGTGGGTAGGAAAGGAACTGAGTGCAAATGGCCTTAGGGATAAGCATGGTGATGGGCAGTCAATGGGTGGGCAAATAACCAAACAACACCTGCAAGCTTTGTGTCCCTCTTCTTATGCCATTTTGCTCTAGCTGTACTCTGATGTAATCGTTTCAGTTTAGAGGTGGTGCGAAGGTAGGCCAAAAACATAGCTCAGGGGCAATGCGTGATTCTTGGAAACAAGCCAACGCAGGTTCGAGTCCCTGGCTTGTGCTCAGAAACTGATCCCCGGTATTAAGCGTATTATAAAAGAACAATCATGATTATTATATATAAAGACATTTAATTCTATATACGGTCCTTCCCAAAGGTCAAGTACTCGTAAAACCTCTTGAATGCGCCAACTCCCTATCAACTTTGACCTTTTGTGCTGAGCTCTCACAGACCATTTCAATCCCTGCCCCTTGCACAACATAGAATACAAATGTTTTAATTTCAACAAAGCTCATCCAGGGGCCATACTAACAGGGAACACATTCCACGCCGTTTTGTGACTCTTGCCATTCTTATCGAATTTTCGACAAAATAGGCACACAGGGCACAGGTAAGTCAGCGTTGTCACCCACGCAACCGGCAGAAAAACATCCAACTTACATGGATTCTCATATATGATACATGTCCGAAGCCATGACTACAGTAAACTGGACAACACCCTAAACCAAAAACAAATGCCTCAGTGTGCCAGACAAATCTCCCAAATACATCAACATCCTTGGCCTCACACGGCGCAGGCCAAAAAGGCATAAGCAACAGTGTCATGGTCTGTAATAAGCCATGATAATATTTCCAAAAGAGAAACTATTGCTAGCCTTTTCAGCGTCTACTTTACCAGTGATGACAATATGAGTTATTGTAGCAATTTCTGATGGTAGTATTTTCTACCCCCAATTGGCGTCACCAGGTCTGGTATAGTTCTATACCAGACATTTATTTTCTTAAGGACACACACACACACACACAAGCACGCACGCATGCACGCACGCACGCACACACACACGCAGACACCGAACGCGCACCGCGCCCCAGGTGTGTTATTGATATGCGTGGGTTCAAACGAGGCGCAAATGACAGCTCAATGCTCATTCCCAAACTGATAACCACCATACAGCCCCTCAGCATGAGGCTGGGAAAGCACACATTAGTAAGAATTATACACCATCATGGCGAGGCTTTTAGAATCCATCAAAAAACCAAAACACATTGGGCTTCATTACAAGGTTGCCGGTCCGGAAACAACGGTGCTGGTAAGCTTGCCTGTACCGTTGTTTCCGGATCGGCACACTACGAGTTCTGCGAGTTGGTGCCTTTCAGCCCACCAGGTCTGACCTGGCGGGCGGAAAGGCACTCGCATGCAGACCTTGACGGATGCACCGGCACCATTCATGAATGACGCCAGTGCATCCGTCCTCCCCATTCCCATTGAGTCCAATGGGACTCGAATGGGGAGTAATATTTTCCGGCGCCTGGCAATGGGGAATTACCGGGACCGCCGGGGTTACAATGCCCTGGTAAATCCCCAATGGCGTGCCCCGGGAAAAAAATGCCTCTGGCGGGAGCTGTGCCATTTTTACCGGCACGGCTATCGCCGGACTCATAATGAGGCCCATTGACAGAATGTGTATCTGGAACTGGGCCAACTTGTGCCCTGGTGCTAATACCTTGCAAATGCTGCCCTGGTAAATTACGCAACATGAGAATATGTTTTTGGCACTAGGGACATGTTTGCTCTAGTCCTAATAACATGCGAAGTTGCACTTGCACCGGTGCAAAGTTTCTGTAATACGGGCTCGGAATTACTCGACCCTTGAAAAACTGTTTGGTGGCTGACAAGTGGGGGCCCAGTGTCCGGTGGCCTGGCCAGCATAGTCAATGGTCAGGGATGATTGCAGTCCAAAGCAATTGACGAGCCGCAGGTTGCAGACCCCTGCCCTAGGGTCTTCACGCTTCTTCCTGCTGTTGAATGGGGTGCATTGCAGGAAGGAGCAGAAGACACTGCTATTTAAGGAACCGCAGGAGTATGGCGGGCGGCCATCATTTTGCAAACGCCCAATAGATAAACCTTTTCACAGGGTTCTGAAAATGGTGGGTTGAAGGTAGAAATGTACTCAACTTATATTCCTCATCAGTGCCACTAAGGTGCCCACCCCAAACATATTTTGTGGGTTTATAAAAAATATAATAGATTCCCAGACTTCGATCAATCCCAAAATAAGTACAAGATGCCTGTTCCTATAGCAGGGATCTGCGATCTGTGGCTCCCCAGATGTTTTGGACTACAATTCCCATGACCTCTAACCACTCACTTTGCTAGCTAGGGCACATGTTAGTTGTAATCCAAAATTCCTGGAGCGTCAAAGGGTGCAAACCCCTGCATAGAGTAATAAAACCCGCTCTGTGAAATAAAATACGACTTTAGCATCCATCAGATTAAATTATTAATTGCGGGCTCCATGCCATCACGCGCCATGTATAGATAACAGCGAACAGGGAGTATACGGCTTTAATTAAATAGGGCATCTCTAAGTGAAGAGACGTACTTATAATTGTTAAAGAAGAAGCATTCTTTTTTATGTAAAAATATTTATTTCATAAAAAATTATATCACATAAAATATATGGGTGCATCACAAAAAATATGCCATTCTTTGTCTAATATTGAAATAACACATCCCACTACAATGATATTCTAAACATCGATTCGATCACTACAGAGACTCGATAACTATCACCTCAGCATTTCTTGGCATCTATAAAAAGATTATATTGCCCAGTCTGCCTGAAATGGCTATTTTGCAGTAGACCTAAACTGGATGAGGCACGGCAAGCAAGGTGCTTTTTTGCTTTTTTATTTTATTTTCACGCAAAAGGGACTGGCTGGGTTCTGAGCAGCCTCCGCGGGCTCCACCAGGTGTAAATGCGCGCGGCAGCCGGAAGAGCAGCTCCATCAGTGCGCTTCCTTCCCACAGGGCTAGACAGCGTGGCGGCGACTTGTAACATGCATAACCTTGACACCACCAATGGCCCTGCAGAGCTGTCAAAACTTGCAACATCCTCAGTACGTGAGAATCTTCGCCGCACGAAGATCCATGTTGACAGTGACCGCTGAAGATGAACCCTGATACTCCGGGCATGGTCAGTCACAGAATCTGTGTTCCAGTCTGACCTCCTTACATGTGTTTTTTACCTTATCTATGAAACTGCACAACAAAAGGCAGAGCTTACTTTGTGGGGGTGTTTGCCAGGGCCCAGCCCATGAACTTATTATTGAGCTCCTGCACTTATTCTCTCAGACTCACTTTAATAATGAAGTTGTGACGGTCAGTGCATCCATTGACCACAATGAGCAGGTGCGATTTGTAGTGTAACCCCAAATATGTCGACACTGTGGCGAGCAGCTATGGGCGGTGACAGCAGTGGTGCCCACCTGCAGTGTCACAGGAGTGCTAGAAAATGTTTGGGCCCTGCCACTTATTCGTTTGTGTGCAAAATAAGCACTGACAATGGGGGTCATTACAAGTGTAGCAGTAGTGGTTAAATGTGCATTAGTTCCAAAAGTACGAGTTTCAGCAATGTGCAGGAACCTTAACTCCACACAAAAGCATCACCACATGCGTATTGCATGTATTAGTACTGCATGTAGTAATAGGGCATTTCCCCATAGGGTCTTATAGGACTGTAAAATGGTAGATAACTGGAGGGTCCCCATGACTCAGAATCACACACATTTCGTTACTGCATGCATACCACATGCGGGAATGATGAACAAGTTTGGCGTATTACAAGTAATGACCCCCAAAGATTTCCAATTAGGTATATGCCCAAAGTCGAATGCTGTTTGGGAGGAAAATAGGCATGGGTAGTGCAGACTTTGGGTGGAACGCACATGCGGACCTCGCTGAAGCTACAGCACCACCCACTGTGCTCAATGGTATGCAGTTGTGTTCTAGGGGATGTTTAACAGCTCGCGAGAAAATACACTTTGAACTGTGTAAGATATCCAGATGCTACCTCTAAATACGTAATTAACAAATTGCTAAGCTAGCCGTGAGGAAACTCCCTGTGATCAACCAGACAAATTCTACTTCGACCCCTGAAGCCTACTTAATTTCTAAAGGAGGCAGGCCCGTCTTAGTCCAAGGAATCCAACTCTGGCACTCAGTTCATTTAAATCGGCATGGACATATATGCAAATAACTCTTATTGAAGTTAATGTTATGCATTTCTTTCTATATATTTTTTAGTTCTTATCTATATTATAAAAAATAACAATACGAAAATTAGACGTTTTATAATGAGACTATGTTTTAGTCAATTACTGACTAATGTATGTTTGGGTACATGGTCTAAAGCACCTTATCATCTAAGAATTTGTCGTTTATGTGAATTAGAAGTGGAAACATTGTGCCATCTTTTAACCTCCTGCTTTTTTTCAACAAATATGCATTAAAAAAGACTATGGCAAATTTCTAAGTAACATGGCAAGTATTCAAACTAATCAGTTTGGAGCCTTCTTATACTCATCAAATGTCTTGCATATTATCACTGCAGCATTTTATATTTGGACAAAATTGGAGAATATGATTTTTTCTTTGCTTATATACATTGTGATTGTTTACTTACATATGGATTTAATGAATTGTAATATTTGTTATCTCTGGTATTTTTGTGCTGTTACGTTCTTTTGTATTTTTGTGTTACTATGTTGTATATGGTGTAAAAAGTTCTTCTAGTAACCAGACACCTTAATAATAAAAAAGAACAAAAAAGCAACCACAACACGCGCCACTGCCGTGCACTGCTAAGACTAACACCTAGGACATCAAAGATGACATCACAAATGCCATTGATGACATCACCGATGACATCAAAGATTGGGCCACTTGATATTTAGCAGAATGTTTGTTCACATTCAAACCTAGGGCTTTGGCCATGCCACATGCCCCAATAAGCAAATCAGAGAACATATTTGTCCTTGCTCAGGGCCAGGCCCATTGCTTAGGCATCAAAGTTATATCACAATTTGTTGGACTTACTTGTAGACATTTTAGAAAAAATGAAACACAGTACAGATTTGCAAAACCATGCTTTCTGGTCCTTGCTGATGCTCCTCGTGAATGTTTGCTGCAATCCTGTCCAGCACTTTGGCCTTTAGCCACGAGCAGAATTTTATTTCCCATGCAAACCTATCCTGATTTGGAAAAACATTACCCCATTTCCGGTCCCTCATGGTCATGGCCAGTAGTAAGGTTGTCCGGCCACTGCCCATGGCCTCAGTCACCAAAGGTATATCACTATTTGTTGTACCTACATTATGACACTTTTCAAAAAATAAAACACTGACACATTTGCAAAACCATGCTTTCAGGTCCTTGCCAATGCTCCTTGCACAAGTTTAATGCAAATCTACCCATGTTTTATTTTTTGAAAAGTGTCAAACGTCCAAACAATAGACATATAACTTAGCCCCACTTGTCAAAATCCATTCAGACTTTGCACAAACATTCCAGGCTGGGTCCATAATCTTTCTGAAAACGTTTGTGCAGATTTGTAAAACTGCAACAAAGTTATAAGGCATCTAAAAATGTTAAGACCCCCCTCTAATTTTGCCACCTCTTGACAATATCCCACCAAACTTTGCAAAAACATTCAAATCTTGGTCTAAAATCTTCAAACTTTTGTGCAGATTCATCAAACGGCACCAAATTCATAAGCCTTTCAAATATTCTGGGACCCCCCCCTCTAATTTTGGTCCCCGCAGAACAGCACCAAACCTTGAATAACCATTCAGGGTCAGGTCTAAAACGATATTGCAAAGTTCCATGCAGCTTCATTGAGTGGCGCCAAAGTTATAAGCCATCCAAAAACTGCTTTCACCAAACCCTGTAGAACATCACAGAAATGCCCCCAAACATCTGAGATGTTCACGCACATCGGAGAAGAAAAAACACCTGATTTTTGCCTTTTTATGGCCATATCCCAACCCATGCTTGTCACTTCTCACCTCCCCAGAGATAGTTTTATTTGTTTGAGAAATGCAATGTTCTGTTTTTAATATGTTTTTACTGTGATGACCGCGGACTACAGGCGCTGTTGCGAACCAGACAAGGCACCCTTTTCAAATGTTTTGACGCACCTCGCGTTTCTATTTGACCAATCAGAAGGCGCGTATGATGTCTGTGAATGTCACAGTGCTCTCTGATTGGTCCAGACTTGTCCGTGGACTCCGAATCAGGAAATGAGTTCACAGACCAGAACCAGATATCACTAATTTTTTAACCTACTTTTTGGCCATTTTAAAAAAAACTGCTGGACATATTTACACCAAATTTACAAAGCATGCTTTCGGGACTAAACCGCTGCTCCTGGCGCAAATTTGGTGACAGTCCGTGCAGCGGTTTGGTCTGTAGGTATTAGCACATTTTGTTTCCATTGCGTCTATGAGGATTTCTACACATTTTGGGCCCCCCCTCTATAACGTTGCCCCACATGGTCGAAACCGCACCACACTTCACAAAATCATTCTGAGGGGGCCATATACTTTTTTTTGCAGAGTTTGGTGAGGATTCGAGTAGGGGGGGGGGGTTATTAGCAACCCCTAAAGTGCTCTTTCTATGTGTTGAGCAACTTTACCATAACTATAGTGCTGCTACTGTAGGCCCTGTAATGTATGTGTGTGTGTGTGTGTGTGTGTGTGTGTGTGTGTGGTGTGTGTGTGTGTGTGTGTATACAGTCTATTTATTAATTCAGAGAGACAGAGCCAACACTGATAACAAATCTGCAACAATCATGGTTGGCCCTTTCAAGTCAGAGTGGCAATATTTCTACAAGGGGGCCTGGTGGTGTGTACACACCATCAGAAGCCAGGACACATGCAGACTTGAAATCAGCCGCTGCAAAAAGGAAAGGACCAGAAAACAAGCCTTCTCTGCCTACGCCCCAAGACTATGGAACCTCCTCCCCGGGCAGCATTAGACTCGCCCCCACGCTCCTGCAATTCAGAAAAGAACTCTAGAACAACCTCTTCCAGGAGTTTCTCTTCCTCAACACCTAGTCCATCACGTCATCCCCTGTGCCACCTGTCTCGCTAGATGCTGTCTGCCCCCCTCCTCCACGCCACCCTGTACAACTGTACCCCTCCTCTGTGCCTCCTATCCCCATTGAATTACTTTTCTGTTGTTACCTCTGAAAAGCGCTCTGTTGCTTCTCGAAGCTAGGTCCACGCTCAATAAATACCATAATAATAATAATATTCTGTGCTTGATTACACTGCCACCTGAGTTAGATTGCATCTAGATGCGAGACATCCACTGCAGTCCACAGAAGGGATCTTTTCAATGGTACCTTCCATTAATACTCCTTGCACATGATGCAGAGAATTTACATTTTGCATGTGGTAATGCAAAACTGATGTCAGACTGGCTGCTTGATTTGGTTAGCTTATTGTGCTTGTACTGTGGGTATACCTCGGTGTGCAAGGTGCATGTAGTCTGGATGTGCCATGGCCATTGCTTGATCAGTGCTTAGATTGCAAAAGTGGGGCTGCAATTGGGAGTCTTTTGTTTTGGCGGTTTCTTCCCTTGGCTTCATCTTTGACCAGTAGTGGAAGGTAGAGCTCATAACTGAATGGGGGTACTGAGGATTTTCAATATTTTGTAATGGGTTTGGGGTGCCAGCCAAGAACTGAGAACACCACCAGAACCTCTGCGCGGGGTCCGTTCTGTCGCATGAAGCGCCTTCAACCAGCAGTTTCTGCGGGTAAGCAAGTCTGATATGGCGGAAGGTTTCCAAGTTCCACTACAGAAACCTGGCCGTCGCTCACATGCATCTGGAATTGTAAATGGTAGAGTGCGATGACCTTGGTCAGGGGACGCTTGTCTAGGCTGTACCACAGGAAGAGGAAGGCTACTTTTTTTCAAGGTGAAAAGTCAAATGATGACTCTAATTTGTTGAGCACTGGAGCTATTATTATTTTCAATCCTGCCTCTTTAAGTTAAGAAAAAGCACATCACACGACAGTCCCAGGCAGTGCCATTTTAACCATTTAAAATTTAGAAGGACCAAGTTCTCAGGTGTGTTTTTAAGGCCATTTTCAAATTTCGGGAGCGCATGGCAAGGGGTTTATGCTGCTCTCGCGTTTATGAAACAGGGTTTTGAAGGGGATGGAGATACTGGAGGCTTACCTGTTCCATCCTAATCTCAGAGCTTGGATTCTGAGATTCTGTAAAGTGATAACACCATAAAAAAGGACATTGTGAAAATGGTAGTCCATGTTAGTAAAACGCTTTTTGGATTTGAATGAACCAATTTATATCTCAGGATGCAGAGGGAAACCACCCTCTGCATCCTGAGATATCGAAAGAGGGATTCCATCAGAAACATCGGGGGAGAGCCTTCAGAGGAGCATGGGCGCTTCAACTGGCAAGTGCTACGTGAGCCATTTCAGATGCGGGCTAGACTGAACAGCACTCTTAAGAGTGCTCATCCCAGACTCTCAGTTCCTGTTCCTCAGAGTGAATTTGTATAAGTGAGGTAGATGGAGTAAGTAAACCTTACAGGGTGATATGCAGGCAGGATGCCTCTTCTCTTCTCTTCTCTTCTCTTCTCTTCTCTTCTCTTCTCTTCTCTTCTCTTCTCTTCTCTTCTCTTCTCTTCTCTTCTCTTCCCTTCCCTTCTCCTCCCCCTCCCTTCCCTTCTCTTCTCTTCTCTTCTCTTCTCTTCTCTTCTCTTCTCTTCTCTTCTCTTCTCTTCTCATCTCTTCTCTCCCTATAGATAGCAGCTTGAAGGGTTGCAGTAGGAGCTAGTGTTCTGTGGACCTGGGAATGACTAATGGGTCAACAGTGTGCTTTCCTCCATCTAGTGTCTCATTCTGTCTGCTCTCTTCAAAGCGTATTCAGACTGATGTATGCAAGTGATCTGGCAACCTGGATCTACAGAAACTACAAACCCTAAATCACAAGCTCCTACCATGGTGATATCATTTATGGTTTCCTACCGAGTCCCAATATCCACATCTAATTCCACTCCATTACCTCTCCCAACATGGGGACATCATTTATGAGTGCACACATAGGCCCAATAGTTACTTCGATCACTCCTCCATCTCCAGGAATGTACACTGAGAGGAGCCAGGAGGGAAGACAGAGTCACAAGCTTCGGATTGGAGGGCCAATATTCGCTGGACTTAGTGGATAAACCTCTCGGCTCCTGTCATGACCCTTGCCCCTGGCCCTCACTGGCAAGTCAGCCTTCCAGTTAGGGCCAGGTCAGCGGCATTAAAACCTCATCCAAGACTCTTTTGGAGTCAGTCCTGGCGCCTTTGGCGCCAGGCTCATAACCATCATGAAGACCAACATTAGAATGGGACTATTTACTTGGGACTATTTAACTTGGGGGGGGGTTCAGCCAACATGGAGGCACACACATAGCTCAGTTACAACAAACTGAGCTATGCGGGCTAGTCTTTTGGGTGTGGCAGGCCTGGGACTACTTTACCTGGACTACTTTGGGTGTGGCAGGCCTGGGACTATTTTACCTGGACAACTTTACCTGAGACTATTTAAACCACACCCAAACAGCAGAACATGCTTTGCGTTACTCTGCTGTGGGCAGCGTAACACTCACTGTGTCCAGTTCTTTGATGCCAGCTTACCTGAAACCAAGGACCTGCAGAGAGAGAAAGAACACTACGAAACTTACCTGGAATAGTATCCTGTCTTCAATCCATCGCTGACTTCAGTTTCACTCACCTGACGGTAGGAACTCCATCATCCGGCACCGCATGCATCCTGGAATACCATAACCTGGAAAGAGGAGAAAGAAAGACAACATTAATAAGCGTTTACTCACGTTTCCTCCTGAATGAAGAAAGCCACACAATTCTTACCTGGGTAGTCATCTCCTGGTCAGTATCATTGCTGGAACATTACGGCGCTCGGCGAGGAACATTGCAACCTGCAAGGAGAGAAAAGACACAGGTTAGCAATATAATAGGCGAAACAGCGCTGCGCATCGCGCATTACTCACCGGACAGCATCGCGCACACCGCGCTTTCGCCTACCGGCCCATGCTCATCTTCAAACTGCATGTCAACACCAAAATACCTTTCCATACCTAAAAGTAAAGAAGCAAGACATTATTATTCGAACTAACAGGAACATAAGAACTGCATATAAAGACTGTAAAGCAGCAAACCTACAGAGTCGCAGCAGGCCTGGATTCCCACAGGGGGCTTGCACCAGTGAAGTAACTTGGTCGCTGCTCGCTCCCCACATCTATGCACCCCTGCCACGAGGAGCAGGACAGAAAATCCACCTCTTACAATATTAAGGTGAGGAGAAGGCCCAAGGGGGAGGAAGGAGTTGAGGCCAAGGGAGGTGGGAATACATAAAGACAATCTGGTATTAAATCCAGCTCTCCTATATTGCAGACCCATCTTTAACCAGAGGCCTTACCAAGGGACCGGGAAAGGGTTCGAGAGTGCAAATCATCCAACCAGGGCTGGGTGGCATCCCAGTGGATACCAGGTGAGCGTAACAGCTCCCTGTACATGTTTCATTGTTCTGGGAGAGGAAGAGAGCGTGATCGATTGCAAGAGTGACATCAATGGAAACCCCAGCTATTTGCTAATGCTTGGACCCGTACAGACTTTTGGAGGTAAGTAAAGTCTATTTGCTCAACTTCCCCTACTCAACTCACCTATTTTTGGGCTACTGGTCAGCCAATATGGTTACCAATGCAGTGGGACTCAGTCCGCTGCGCAAGTCTCCGGCATTGTTTTCACTGTAGCCCACATCACTTTACACTAAAGTGCAGTAGGGGTAATATTTATCCTTTTTTCTTCTCCTGTAGTAACTATTGTGTCACCTTTTTGATGTGCCTACGATGGGCTGGTGGTAGCGAATTAGGTTCTACTATTTTCTTGATGCAGTCAGGGTCACGTTTATTTTTTACGGCATAATGTAATTTTTAGTGCCTTATAGTCAAAATGGTTGTGCCATGAAGTGTGTGCCCTGTCCTTTGGGCATCATGTTATTTTTTTTGTAAAGTATTTTATTGGCATTTATAGACAAACATACAGTATTGAGTGCACAATGTTATGGTCTTATTTGTAGGCTAGTGTCCTTTGTTTTTTAGCTGATAACAAACAAACGATTAACAACGATTAACAGTGTCTGTCTTCGGGCTGTATTATGGTTGTGTCTCTTTTTCTTCGTGAGTGGAGGGATATTGTGAGGTTTGTAGATATTGGTCTGGAGAGGTCCATTTGGGAGGTGTGTTCGATGTCTTGCCTGTTTTGCTTCATGCTTGTGCTGGGTGGTGCGTGTGGAGTCAGGGGGGTTTGTGGTCTGCCGAGAAGAGCATGTCTCTTACTAGGGCTTTCCATGATTCAAACGCCATGTTATATAGCCTTCTTTCTGCCTTCTCAGGTCAGGGAATTCCACGGAAGGCTTTCACTTTCATGGGATCCAGCTTGGATTCCCAGGCATATTGAGGGTGTGTGCGACCTGGCTGGATATGAGCAATGAAAGTGTCTGGTCCAAATCCATATTCCAGCCAGGGGATGTCTATTGCAGGGCTGATGTGGGTTTTGAGGATGTCCATGATTGGACAGAGCTAACCTGCTTGAATGGTGCAGATCCTAGCCATTAGGAGCCTGGGGCAGCCTCCAGCTGGAATTTGTGATAAGAAGAGGAGCCCCGCATACGTTTTTCAGGTCCACCACCACAGCAAAGACCTTCGAAGAAGAGGATCCCACTCTGAAGACCCAAGCCAAGCCTCAGGGAATCCCTGTCTCGCTTGCTGCAATCCTAGAAGACCCTGGTTGGTGCTTTCACCCTTAGCCTGATTGGACCAACTAATCCAGCCATTATTAGCCATCTTAAGTACCCAGGGACCATCCTGTGGGCTGTCCAGCCTCTGCAAAAGCCTCTCTGCTCCCCCAGTCACTGTCCTGAGCTGCTGCTTGGGATTCTGCAAGTCGACAACTTGTGGGTGAGAATCTTCTCACCTGTTGCTGCTGCTCTCCAGAATGAACAGGGGCCTTCATGGAGCCAAGTATTCCTCACCGCCACATGTCTCACCTGCTGCTCCCAGATTGGGGTGAACAATGCTGCTGCCCTTGCCTGCCGTGACATGGGGTCTCCCCTTGTTCGGGGACCTGCTCATGATGCTAATCTGAAATGTCAGTGCCACCGGCCAGAGGAACTTTGGAATTGTCCCATCGTGCACAGAGCCGCTGTCTAGCGTAATTAAACGTGATGCTGACTGTAACCAATGAACCACCGGCCACTGCACCCTTTGAAAATGGACCAACAGCAGAGGTATGTGGCCCTAGTGATTTTGAGCACCTTAGGGTGGACACTGAGTTCGGTGCGCGAGCCTGCAAACCAGTTTTCTCAACCCTCTCCGGCCATAGGTATTTCCTCGGAGTAAAATGTACTGGCTAATTCTCTTTTGCTTCATCGTGATCAGTGAGGTTCTGGCCAAGGGCCCCTCCCAGGGTAAATACTAGTGTGAGGTGATTTGGAGAGTACCCCAAAATCCTTTCCACCTACCTGCAAACCCCCAAAGTACTTGCATTCAGGAACTGTACTCACCTGTTGTCTTTGCCCAAGTTTGTTCCTGGGGGGCAGTTCAGATGTCTGACTCCTTACACAAGTACTTGCCTGGAAATCTGACCCTCTTGTGGCTTTGTCCGACTTACCTGGTAGGGAAGGACTGCTTAAGCTTTAGGGGCCTTCTAATTATAACACAGAGTATATTGTTTAGTATTTAACATGCATTGTGTCTTCACTTTAATGCTCACAGTTTCTCTTGATTCATTAATTTTCACAGATTGTACAGTATTAGTGTAAAGTGTAGGTGATCTCACCTTGAGACCACTAGCTGTGTATAAATAGGCGTTGCTAAGTGTGTTATGGTGATAGCTGCTTGGCTTTGATCTGCTTAGTGTTGAAGGCCTAATACATTGGTTCGACATTCATGGGCAGGAGCTCCAGGGTTTTAAAGTCATGACCTTCATGTTTGAAACCATGGATCAATAGATCAAAGCCATGAACAGTCGAGCTATAGGCTTGAAATGTGATGGGCTCTCATATTCTTTGGGCCTTGTTATAGCACCCCTTTCCTCATTAGGATATACTTTATACTTTTGGCACTTTAGGTCCTACAACTAAAAAGGTAGGCATCTGTGTAGGTTATTTGGAGTAGAGGGAGTAGAGGCAGCAGAGAAGAGGCGACTTTATGGACCTTTAAGGAAGGTATGAAGTTACTGTTGTCTGCATGAGAGGTTGAAAGTGCTGTGCATGTTTCTTTGCTGCTGGGTGTTGGTGCCCAGCAGTTTGAAGCCTGTTGACTGCATGTGGGTGAAAGTAGGGTGTGCGTTTGATGTGTATCATGCGACTGTTGAGTGTAGGTTTTTGGCATGTAGATACCCGTCGCTTGCATGTGACTTAGTGTTGGTAGCATGGCGAGGTCATAGGAGTCAGTGGTATATGTCAGGAAATGTAATTAGTTGGAGAATGCTTTATTGTTTTAATGCATATTTGGGGAGATAATAATAAAGGTGACATTTGCTAGTGTACAGTTGTCAGGGTGTCGCTGAGGGTAGGAGGTCCAAAAGACGAGATGTTTTTCACAGAATAAAGTTGGACACCTTACATAACAATGCATGGGTTGGACACACTGTACCAAGCAGTTGTCTTGGACCATTTGTCATGTACACACCACAGGGCTCTGCATATCGAAGCACAGCATGAAATAGTGGATATGATCGCCACATGACATAGCCACCTGAATCGAGGCATGACATGAATTCCATTGTGGCATAGTTTGTCTCATCAACCATATACTGAGGTAGTGGGCCACAGTGAGCATGTCAATGCTTACCACTACCTAATAGAGGATGAAGTAACACTATGCATGGGGCCTAACCACATCATCATATATCATAACACATCTTAATCAGGAGTGCATCGGCCGGTGGAGTAGTGTTGGAAGAGGTGAGCAGTGCTGATGTGTGTCTGGCCATCCCTAAAGGCATGTGTTGCAGACATAAATTCACTTTTTTGCCATAACACAGCATAGTGAGAGCAAGGGACCAGTGCATGGTTGCTGTTCGGTATTTAGATGTGGGTAGGCTGGGGTGTATCTGTGCCTGTAAACAGGTGAGTGTGGATCGTGATTGTTGTGTGTTTGTGAGTTTTTTGCTGGATGTTGGTGATTGGCAGACAGAACAATTGCAGAGTATAGGTAGGGCTGGGAACTTGCCCTGTTTCGAAAGGGGTATCACAGGGAGCCACCCTGTCACCCGTTTTCTTCAATCTCTACCTTAGACCACTGCCTGCACTCATCTGCTCTCATAACCTTCCATGCTATAACCATGCTGAGGACACCCAGATCATTTTCAAGATCCCCAATACACCAGCTTCCCCCGGACCGGAACACTCCCCTTGCCACTCTGAAATCCTAATATGTGGAAAAACTGCGCTAATTCCCCATCCAATACTCTGGCCACACTCCCTAGGAGCCCCATCTGCAGCTTCCACGTCTGTCAAGAATCTTGGATGCACACCGGACCTATCATCTCCCAACACATCAACTCTGTGTCCAGAACTTGCCACTTCTACTTAGGCATCCCAGGGTAATTCATCCACTATCTCTACTACCCACACAGAGTCACTGCAACACTTGACATCATTCTCTTCCGTCTAGACTATTCCAACTCCCTCTATCTAGGCGTCCCATCACATCAGCTCAGGACACTCCAGCAAATCCAAAACTCTGTGGCCAGACTCCTCCTCGGCCTCCCACACAGAGAACATATCACCTCTGCCCGCAGAGTACCACACTTGCTTCCTATTAGCCAACGGGCCATCTTTAAAGCCATGTGCATCCACACCGCGCCCTCCGTATTACTGGACTAGAGTTCCTCCAGGACTAGATCACTTGCTACCAACCCACCAAAAACCTCTGATCAGGCCAGGCACACCTTCTCATAATCCCCCCTCACAACTCCACCAGAATGGGAGGATCCGCCTTCTCTATCCAAGGCCCCTCCATCTTGAACTCCCTTCCGCTAAACATCTGCTTCCACGAAGATGACCTCTCCTTCCGAAAGGGCCTAAAAACCTGGCAGCAATCTGAAACATCTCCATCTCTACAGCATCATTCATCCAGCCACAGCTGTGTACCTATCCAAAATTCTCTCTCTCTCTACAAGGTGTAGCGTAACACAGTTCAGCCCGGTCATCTCCATCCTCCTAGCAACACCATTGCAAAATTCCAACCAGGTAAATGATCTGACACTACCAGGCGGTGCTGTCCGAAAATGAGGCGGCCCCGCCCTCACAAACTGGCAACTTCAGACCATTAATCACACAACTCACATCCGCATCAGTCATCCACAGACTACAGACATGTCTACAAGCCATTTAGGACCTGGCAAGACCTAATGCAATTCCCCAATCAGGAACATGGTCGCGCTCCACTATGCGGAAGCCGGCCGTAATTGCAGTGGCCCCGCCAGGGATACCCGCATTCCACTAAATACTACACAGTGCGAAAAATCCATCTACAGACCATAAACTACTAATCTGTCCATGAGTAAAATAGACGTATAAACAAACCCACTCCTATCGCACACACTCCCGACCTCCTCAGCACCCTTCCACATGTCTGACCTCTTAGGAGGCTTATTGAAGCACAGTCAGCCCGCCTAACTGCTGGCTGCAGTTAGGCCAACTTCCACCTAAGCTTTATCTTGGTCAATCCCTGCGGTTCGGCGATAACCCTCACTTGAAATCAGCCTCCTAAAATGACTGCAAGCATTTTGTTACATCCTGTTTCTAAAGAGGGCTTCGGCGATACCTCTTCAGCTTGCTCTTACTAGTAGGCGTGACTGCCCAGTAAATCCAAAAATCAAAAACACATAAAAGCATTTGTTTTAATTCCTAAAAGAAACAATACTTTTTACAGCACCAAACAATAATTCCCATTTCAAACAACCTGCCTAATGTGAGTCACCACTGTTAAACCTTTACCTTGGACTTGGGTTACGTTTCTCAGTTAAAAGAAGCTTTAAAAAAAGGCAACGTTGACTTTTAGGCAAACTAATCTGGGTTTGTGGCTATCAGCTGCTTATTTTTGTTTAATTACCTGCTTCTGTGGGTGCTCAGAACTAGTGATTTGGTTGTTCTGTCTTCTGATTTCTTGGCAGGCACTTCCCATTCCCTGCCTGTAGAATAGTGACCTTAAACAGCTGGTTTGGCAGCCACACATTGCTAGTCCAAAGACTGTTTTGGGGGAAGTGATCAGTCTTCCTGCAGGCATTACCCATTGAGTTCTTTGCCAGTCTTCCTCATTACACGGACGGCGGTAAGGATTTGCCGTACCGGTAAAATACCGGTACTGGTAAATCCTTACCACCTTACTACGAGGTCCCTTTGCCGGTTGGGGGATTTAATGACTGCTTTTTGCAGGCGTTAAAAACCAACCCGCAAAGGGACCCAGGGAGCTAATTACAGTACCGCAATTTGCGGTACCGCAATTAGCGCCTTCCCCATTCCCATTATGCCCTATGGGGCAAAAATGGGAATGGGGAAGGGCAATGGTGGAAGAGGGAATTACCGCCCCGCCAACCTTGGAATGGGGCGGTAATTCCCCTTTCCTCCAAGGCAGTGCCGATATTTTACCGGCATGAACCATGGAGCTACTAGCGCCATGGTTCTCCGCCATCCGTGTAATGAGGCCCTTAGACTTGGAACTGCTAGAGTTCGGACTGTGAACACCCTGCTTATAAGAATGTACTGATACCTCATGAACAGTGAACATTTGACTTGGGGGTAATGTACAGCTATTTTAAGGGTATCATCCACTGACAATGGCCCATACGCTCTAGTCTAGGGGTCATGGGTTGCTGGCTGTTGCCATGAAGTGTGGATATGGAGTTAGAAACTGCTGCATGGAGTAATTGGCCTCATGTCTTGGTGCTCAATTTATTTTTCAAGGAGCAAAACACAGGAACACAGGAACTCTGTATCTATAGACTGCTTTTTTATGATCCATAATACGGTGGATAAGCCCCTTGCTTTCTGTGCTGAGAGAGCGAGCGGCACCTGAGCCGCAGCTCTCTGATGAAGCCCAAGAAGTCTGGGGTTGATGTTAGTTCTCTTGCTCAGAGGAGATTTGCCTGTAATTTGGAGCTGGACTGCTAGTCTGAGCAGGGTCTGACTGGTTTAGAAGTGGCTATTCTCCTCTGGTGTGGAACAAGAGCTTAAACAGGATTGAAGTCCTCCATATAATAAGCATATTTGACTCAATTAATCAATTACTTGTTTGCGGACTGTGATTTGTGAGAAATAAACTTCTCGTTAGGTGACCATAAACTCCTAACTTGAGAACAATGAAGTCCTGTTTTAGGGCACTAACAAACCGTTTTACAGTAATAGACTTTTGGTTTGTTGCGATCATGGCCTTCTTATGTGGGGGTGGGGGGGCAGAATGAACCGCTGAGCTGCTTGCAATGTGGGAATCGTGAAGGGCAGATGGGGTCATGACCTGCTCAATGCACCAAGGTCACAATGAAATCTTGAACTCCTTCTATTCTGCCTTTTTCAGATGGATTGTCCCTAAATGTGACCGCTTTGGCCACTAATGGGTATTTGGGCTTCATAAAAACAACACAGTCTGTGACAACTGCTGTAACGCTAACAGCATTGTTTCAAAATCAATACTTCACAAGAATGATTCCTTATCCATATCTCACTAGCCCTAATTGGATGTCTGACCAATGGGAAGTCCACATGTGAATGATGTCTCTTTACATTTATTGTAAAGCTACATCTCATGTAGTATGTATTATGGTTCTATACCACCATTTTAGGTTCCGGTAGAATGATGACTATCAGACGGCCTCAGACCTGTGGTTTATCATATCACCACAACCCTTCAGTGTCACTGTTGGACCATAGCCCATCATGTAAACCCTATATGAACTTGAGCAATCATGAAAGAAATATTCTTTTTCAGAAAATGCTCAATTCTATTATTAAAAATAGGTTTCTGAGCTATGAAAATAACAACAAAATACATTAATTAGGATAATCTCTGTAGTATAATTGTTCTATAAATAAATATAAATACAAAGGACATCATTAGTGATTCTGTGCCTCGTGAGCGTGCCGCAGCTCCCCGCGCTGTGCAGGATTAAAAATATACTCACAAATGGGGCTGGACAGCATTAGGGCCTCATGCGGCCTGGGACCATGTTTCTTGGTGTTCCTATACCTCCATTGGAGTGCACATGTAGAGCTACCTGGTCATGTTATATCATGCTATTAGTATGTATACTGTGCACCTCTGAGATGTTCATGGTCCCCAGGTGCTCTGGTGGACCCGAAAGAGATGGGGCAGGCCGGTTAGAGAGGAGGGAGACAAAATGCAAGATAGCTTTGCTGTTGTGTTGATCGGTGCAGATAGGAAGTTCCCTGAGCTCTGCATGCCAGACGTATTCTAGGTGCCATTGACAAGAGCATATAGGCATTTGAGTCCAGAGGAGTTCCTTGCGTGCCCTTGTGGCAGGATGCATTGGGTGCCTAATTCCTATTTGTCTAGAAGCACACCCAGTTTCCTGATCTATTTCCTGAAACTTAAGGAATGTAGTAGGGTGCAAGGGAGAAAAACACAACCTTGACACTAGGTTGTGTGGTCAACTAGAAGATCAGCAGATGTCCACACACTTCAATTATTGAATAAGCAAACATATAAAGAAAACACATTGTTTGGTTTACAATACATATAGGAGTGCAGGGGACGGGAGTGTTCCCCAAGTGTGTGGACACAGGATGCATTGGGTGAAAAGTTGTTAGTAGAGATTTTGCATTAAGTTGTTTGCTGTCTGTTGGAAGGGTATCCTAGCGCCTCGAAGTGACCAGGATTCACAGGTGGCTCCTTAAAGATTTTCTATAAACAAATAAATACCATTGAATGGCCTTGCGTGAGAGGCTTAGTTGGTATGTGTATAATATAATGTTTCTGGGTGCAGAGGATGAGTTTGTTAGTGCAGGGAGGTTAGTGGCGGGCCCGGTGGGAAACTCAGAGCATCCTTCCAGTGTGGCTGTGGCAACATCATGAAAGGGGTGCACCTGTGCCCATGTCTCAGTTATGGGCCCTTTGGGTAAGGTACTTGAGAGGATATGCTCTGGGGTACACTTGACAGGGCTGGCATCTCTGGTAGGGTACAGTGGGCAGTGGCTGGTTCTGGATGAGAGTAGTGGGACACAGTGGGGAGTGGAAGACATTGGGAGCATGCAGCACTGGGTACCAAGCACACAGTGGGTGAGCATAGTTTGCTAGTCAAGTTCAGAGTGGGTATCCCAGAGGTGGCAAAGATCTGTTGGGGTCCCTAGGGGCAGCTCAGCATGATAAGCGGTCACGTTGAAGTATTTAGTAGCCAGTCATGCAAATTACTCTCGCCATTAGAGAGCAAAAACATGGGTTGTGCGAGTTGCACTGGGGACCAGTGGGGCAACAGGGAGCAAAACCTCAGAGGGGGGAAATTACAGTGGTACACGTGGGGCAAAACCCAGCAGAAGGAATCGCAATGCAGCAAAGAAGAATGTTGAGCAGGTTAGCAAGAAGTGCATACAATCAAGCCACGTCCACAAAAGGCATAACATGGCCTAAGAAGGTAGCATGGGGGAGGACCAGGCATAACAAAGCACCAGAAGCCGTGGCAAAGCATGCAAAGACAATGGGAACATGCACCACTTGACACGCCCCCATGATCCCCTCTTGTGAATGAGCACACGGTGCCTAGGATGGCAAAGTCGACTGGTCTCTTCCCCACACGGTTACCGCTGGCCTCTGCAGATAGCTGGCATTTCCCTATCTCACTTGCCCCTGCCTATAAGTCTCTATCCCTCAAATAGATATATTGTGGGTTCTGTGTACAGAACGATGAGGGGCATTGGCAGGTGATGGGAGTGGGCGGTCTGGTGACTCCACTCATTACCATAAGCGGAGTGGTAATGGTTATGGGAGACAGAATCGACATGCTCAGGGAGCGCGTTGCCTGAGACAGGGATGCTCCGGCCCTCACTTCACTTTCCGTCTTATTTTGGCTAGCAGACTGCAGGCTCAAACCTCACTCTAACTCGCTCAGGCACTGTGCTCAGTGGCCAATCGGGCAAGGAACAGTGTTTGTCAGGTGATTTCATTTAGCAGGGGCTAGAATCCGTGCTTTTTTCTCGCAGAAGTCTAACCCAGTGCCTCCAAAATGCCATCATCCCATCTCACATGGTGAATTCCTACCCCTCACTGGCTGCAAAGGAACCCCCACACATGCCCTCCAGCTACCCTTATCAGGTTTTGAGGCAGCTCCATATGATTCCATAACAGAATGATGCTGAAACCATGCTGCGGGTTCTTCAAAGGGAGCTTGATGAGATGAGGAGCTGGCAAGGTAAAAGTTGGAGTGTAGAGGCCTGATGAAACTGGGCGCACGCACCAGTTCCTTCGCCTACATGGTGGTGCAGAGGTTGCGGCCAGGGACAGTGAAGAAAGCTGGCAGTGAAAGAAGGTATGTTGGGTGGTGGATGGGGCGGGGCTACGATGGCGATCATACAACCCTGCTGTCTCATATCTTGCGTATCTCTCTCTGGGCCCCTTACTAGATGCTGTCACGCGGGATTACAGAAGGGGCGACATACCCTGGTCTGCAATACCTGGTGCCGACCATGCACTGAAAATAGCAGTAGGTGCTGCGTGCAGGGGCTCAGCACTTCCTGTGATGCGGTTCTGAATCCGAAACACAAAGCATGGAAATAGAAATAGGCAAAGGCAGACATAATGGAACGGATAGAGATCCGGGAAGAGTAGGAGAACGAAAGAAATAATCTTGTTTTTGGAGCGCAGCAACGCTAATCTTTTTCTGCAACCGTCTCTTTTCCGAACTAGTGAGCTTTTGTGCCCACTTACAAAGAACTTGCAGACACTGTTGACAATCACTGTACACACGTCTATAGGAACAAATAAAGAGATGGTTTGACAATATAAATTGTAATTCGGTCTATCTTTGTTACCCTTTATTAACTTGATTTGATCAAAACACTGTAGCTGTCTAGCGACAATCGGGCCTATTCAGGCAATTTACTTTTGAAATAAGAAATTGATGTTATTTGTGCAAAACCCCCCTTCAAATAAAATACCTGTTCTGGTGTCCACAGAAAAGTAGGGCTGTCCTTGGAGTATACTGTACACTACCCTGGCGCTGTTTCCGTAGGTGGGGTCATCGGCATCCGTCGCTGTCAACTGAATAATGGAGGTACCTGGAAAAGCCACAGCGCAGTTCAACATTTTATCCTCATGCATAAAAATAAGAAACAATGTGCATTTTTTCTCTCAGTGCTTTTTTCAGTACAAATGCATGTCAGCGTTATTTATTTATTTATTTACTTCTGTGTTTCTAACGTGCCATTTGATAATGCCTATGTTAGATTGAGTGACATCTCTACCACTTTAAGATTCCTCCCGCTTCTAAGCGCTGCCCTAACAAGCTAACAAGTGTTATCATGACCCCGTTCAAGGGTACTCAATTTTGTTGGCCCTGCCGTAGGATTCAAACTTGCTAAGAGCAGACTGGCCACATGCTAGAGGAATACGCTTAACTCGACAGCTACTTACCCAACTCCTCCCATTCTATCCAACACTATTGCTGTGGAGGAATCAACCACCAGATATGAGGGGGGTCTGCTTTCGTCATAGTGTAAATCATGGACCGCTACTATAATATCAGCTAGGGGAGTTTCTGGTTGCATTTGTTTTATGCACGTGTTGGGGTGTTTAAAACATGCAGCAATAAAAAAGAAATGGAGGACAATGACACATTTGAGTATTGGTATAGTCCATGTAAAAATGTGCTATCTGCATGTTGAAAATATGTTGATGTGTGTGTTAGAGAACCCTAACATAGTAAAATAATTTCATACTGCATGCACCTATACCTCAAGATCGACTCCATCAAGGAAATCCATAGGCTCAAAACATGCCCCTTGCTGATCCAGTCTTGGATGTCCAGTGCAACAAGAATTAATTCCTACTCCTCACCAACAACTCCAAACACCCATACACCTAGACCTGACTTTCAACCATGAACCCTGAGGGCTTCACGCCCAAGCTCACCTCCTGCGCTAAGTCCCTCGGGTTCCAAATCGACAAACACCTCTCTTTCAAGACACACAGAGCTAAGAAAACTCAGACAGCTTGGTATCAGCTCTCCCTTCTGTGGAAAGTCAAGCCCTTCCTCCCCCGGACAGATTTATATCCACTGTTCAAGCACTGGTCCTATCCCATCTGGATGGGGGCAATGCCCCCCTCAAAGGCCTCCTGTCAACCTCTCTTGTGCCCCTGAAAAGTGTCCTACACATGGATGCACGCCTCATCAAGGGTCTACGCAGATACAACCACATCACCCCGGCACTCATCAACCTTCACTGGCTCTCACTGCACGCACAAATTACATTAAAGTCTTGCTGCATCATCTATAAGGCAGTCACCCATCTACCTTGCTGAGAAATTCAGCATTTCTGGCAGATAGCTCACCACCAGAAGCCAGGACATGTGCAGACTTGAAATCCCCCAAGACTATAAGACCCCCTCCCTATCCGCACCCGACTCGCCCCCACGCTCCTACAATTCAGAAAAGAACTTAAGACGCGCCTCTTGAAGGAGTCTCTCCTCAACACCTAGGCCATCCTGTCGCCCCAAGCACCACCTGCCTCACTAGATGCTGCTGTTCACCCTGCCACCCTGTACAGCTGTCCCCCTCCTCTGTGCCCCTCTGTATCCTACCCCCTGCTGTATATCTGTTCTGTTGTTGCTCTGTTATGCAGCTGTACTGTTGCATAATTCTTTAAAGTGCTCCATTGTGTATCAGTATTTCTGTATGTATACCTCTGTAAAGTGCGCCTATGCTTCTGGAAGCTAAGTCCGCGCTCAATAAATACCATGATAATAATTATCATAATAATGCATCAGTAGACAGTGTAGTTCCACAGTTCATTCCTGAATGATGGGAGGATGACTCAGGGCCCTGCAAAGATGCTGGAGCAACATTTCACTGGGCAGGACAAACTTTTAATATTAGTCTTTTTATTGACACCTCTCTTACCCCAGATAGTGCAGAAAAGCTGAGAAGAGCACGATTCAATAGGAGCGTCACTCTGGTGGTAACTCTATTCACCTCAATGAAGCCTAAACTAAGATACTGTTGCAGCATCTGTCTTGCATTTGGTATCTTCCTCACTCTGTCTCCATAGCTGCCATTTTATTCATGCAGCTAATTGCCTGAATGTATTTCCCATAAGGAACGTCACACAGAGTGTGACTATGAGTAATTGGATTCTGCTCTGCAGGAGTGCAAGAGTGAGTAGAGGCTAAAGTGCCCAGCCAGTCCTCACGCTTCTGCAAACCAAGAGCCAAAACAATCATTAAAGGTAGAACAGGCACAGTTATGAGCTATACCTCCTTCACCTTTTGTGGTAACACGGGCCGAGGCAAGGCTATACTCTCAAGAGGGGTGTGAATGTGGTTCAATAGCGACCCAAACAGCAAAGCATAACAGCCCAAAATAAAGGAATGTACAATCAAGCTTCTATCAAAATAGATACACTTTAGTAAAACACACCATCTGCAAAATAATTAAATAGAAAAACACTATAGAAAACCCACCCCAGAGAAATAAAAGGAGAATAAGCAAAGATAGCAAAATGCAGCACTATGAGTAATGAATCAGGGGTGTAAGGCAAGCAAAAACCACAATGTTCTTTAAAAAGGATATGTTCCTTGGATCCAAAAAGGGAATTGGTGAATTAACCAGTCTCTAGTGCCTAGAACTGGACCAAGGAGGCAGTTAATAGTCCATAGTACGTTCATGCAGTTCAAGGCGGTTTAACTGCACTACCAGACTTGTTGGCACTGCGCAAGCGATTTGAAGATTGGCAGTGTACAAAAGACAGCACCGCAGGGTCCAGGTGGGTCGAATGTGTTGAATGGATCTTGAAAATACCACTCCAAGTAGTTCAATGGTGAAAACCCTAGGATCTAAGACTAGTCCTGGTACTCGGGGCACTGCAAGACCTAATCCAGGGGCACAGGGACAAGGTGAGTTGTTTTCTTACGCTCCCAAACATGGAGGAAGTTGGCACACAACTGTAGGGGTCCTTCAACATGGTGAGGCCCTGGGTCTCACTGTGGCTGGCAGAGAGGCAGGTGCTTGTTCCAACAGCAGTTCACACTGACTGATCCTTGGGGATGGTTAGGCGACGAGCTTCCCTCTGCCTTGAGCACTCAGTCTTCACCTCAATGGCAGAGGCCTTTGGAAAAATCAACTCTTCCAACGGAGGTCCAATTACATTTTCGTGAATGTTTGGAGTCCACATGACGACTCCAAGAGGATTCAAAGAAGTAGTGGAAGACCCCTTCTTTTAAAGGTAAAGGTCTGCAGGTGATTGGACTAAAGCTTGCCTGCCTTATTGGTCCAGTCCGTGTTCTTCGAAGGAGTGGACTTGCTCCTTCTGACATCAAACCCAAAGTGCTTTGTGCTACAGGAAGTGGAGGGGACAGAAATGAGAGAAGCAGAGAGAAACGGGATGGCAGAATCTTCTCCCACCTGTGCAGATGTCTCACTGGCTACACTAAACCTGCCCCTGTCCCTTCTCAATAGAATCAACGGCCTTTAGAAATGCAGCACCCTGGTGTGAGGCCCAGGCCTTTGTGAATGGGTGTGCCCTTTGATTCCTCTTCTCAGGCCAGCTTCTTGTGGAGTGGCTGTCCCTGGGGAAAGGGTGTTACCCGCTCTTACAAAGGAACAAAGAGAGGCACTCCCCCAAGGCTACAGTCCTGCCAGTGGGCATAGGGAGCCTTGTCTGGAAATAGTACACAAAACCTTCCCACAGCTGAACTGGGCCCACATGCCTGAAACATGTGTAATATTAATTATTGTGGCTGAGATAATGGATCTGGGCTGTTTGACCGAAGTGTAATTATTCGCAGCAGAATTGACCATAGTCGATTTTGCCGCGAAACGATTTGCACTTCATCCAAACAACCTAAAATGTACCTTCCCCCCACGCCCTCCGCGAACCCCATCCCCTACTTACCTGCTTGGTCGCCGCTGCTTCCCCTGCAGCCCTGCAGCATCAAATCCGTCCCTCTAACATTGGTCGGATCCGACACCGCAGGGTCCCTTTTTAAAAAAAAAGTTTAGATCCCCCACCTCCAATTTTGAGGAAGCGGGAGACATCCCCGCTGTCCCCAAGCCCACAAAAATACTGAACATGGGGAGCGGGGGACACCCCCACAACCCCTGCGCTACATGTTCAGTATTTTTTAAAAATCGATTGAAAGTACTGGCCAAAATCTGTCAAATTGTTCCATTTGATCGATTTTTATTGGTCAAAATGGGTAGTACCGAGATAACTATGGGACATGCTGCCACCATGCTGTAGCTCATGTATAGCTTATATTTACAGTTTAACGTGCCTCCGGGACAGAATCCACAGTTATGCAGTTTTTGGAACAGGGGTACACATCTTAAATGCAACCGCTGTGCTGCAGAGAATTGCCTCTCACTGCAGCTGTCAAGAGGGCACCTGCGACCTCTGAATCTGCCCTGTGTCACTGGTGGAGCAGGCAATGTGAATCAGGATACAAGTGCACCCTATGCTTTTGGCATGGAGCTTATGAAAGGGGAATTTGATCAGCAGATTTCCCTTTCAGAGATGGAATTACTGTATTCATTTTATGAATGAATTAAAAAAAGCCAGGACTTCTACACCCTTGCCAGATTAATTCCTCACAGTGCCACAGGAGGACATTGTGTGGAGTACTTTACAGGCAGGACCTGCCACACCGTGTGGCACATGCTGCCCTTTGCTCATGGATCATTTTCCGTGGACAGCTTCTTGGGCATATTTCACATTCAGTAATTCACGCCAAGCCATCCCTGTGGATTTGATGATGATGTCCACGTCTGTTTCTCCAATTCACATATAACGCAGCAGACAATGCTCCATAAACAGATTTCTTTATGTGCCATGTTTAGCATGCATCATGTGTGCATACAGCCCCTCGCGTAACACAATTTCATGTCGTTAATCTTTAGCATCGACAAATTACCTGCAAATAGCAATTACATGTGTCTATAAAGCTGGGGTGTTCGGAATCTACACTGTTTTTTAAATCACCCTACACTGTAAGACTTTCTTTTTTCCTTTTTGCAATTTCGTGTTTATTTTTTCACTCTTTATGTCTCTTTGGGCCTCATTATAAGTTTGCCGGTCCAGTAGCAACGGTACCAGTACGCTTGCAGGTACCATTGTTATCGGACTGGCAAACTACAAGTTCTGCTTGCAGGTGCTTTACTGCCTGCCAGGTCTGAACTGGCAGGCGTAACGGCACCCGCGAGCAGATCTCGATGGATGCAACGGCACCATTCATGAATGGTGCCGGTGCATTTGGCCTCCCCATTCCCATTGAGTCCAATGGGACTCAAGTGGGAATGGGGACTAATACTTTCTGGTGCCCGGGAATGGGCAATTACCGGGTCTGGCGGGGCTGTAATGCCCAGTCCTTGCCCATTCCCGGCAGCCGGAAAATTCATGACTTCGGCGGCAGCCGTGCCTGTATTTACAGGCCCATGCTGGAGAAAAACAGTTACAGGTAAGTAACTTGTTGCATCTCAAGCACCCTACTGAAAACCACCATATCATCACCGCGCTTACTCTCTCCTATACACCACCACTCAAATAGAATACAGCGATACTACGACACATCCGCTATAGCTGTTCTCATACTAACTCCCACCGCATACTCCTCATCATCCTAATTAAACACAGCTGGCTCAGGACACCCACTAGCCTATGCGTCTCCTAACGCAGCCAGAAATCAGTCTGGGTATCAACCCATCAGAATGAACACATTCCTGATCTCCCAACCACCACACCTACCGCTAAGAAGCAGCTATCATGCAAGTGCCACACCAGCTGCACACATATCCGGTGCACCCACGCACCTTATAGACTTGCGCTGTCTCTCTATTGACTTGAACTATGGTTTCCCAGGGCGTTCAACCTACCAGCGCCTTGAGATCATACCAATGATACTTAAGGCGCCATATAAATGCAAAGTAACATAACATAACATAATGAGGCCAAATGTATCTATTTCTAAAGCACAAACTTCACTGGGAAAAAGCAATCCTGGTTGAAGTGACATAACATTTTTTAAATGAATTGGCGACATCACATGCAGGTGGCTTTAAAATACCACAATATCTAAATAGATAAACCTTTGTATCAGCTGGATCTCACCCCCTAATTCCCCTGCCATTTCCATCCCCCTACTCAATGCTTGCATCATTTGTAGTACAACTTCTACTCTTTATCTTTTCTTCCATCTCCATCTGCAATTGTTCGAGACTTGGATTTCCTCCTTTGATGCTTGCACTCTCGCTGCTTTCACCACACCCCAAACTATTCTGTCTCATTCCCCTCACTGCACCGGCATCAGTAATGTTACCATGCCTCTGACCCCTCTCCCTTCCTCTTATTCTTTTCATTTGAGTGCCATTTTGTCTCCTTTGTGGAACCCGGTCCCCATTCCCTATTTTTTTACCACTCTCCAGGCTCTGGGTTCCCCGCCTGTTCCCATCCTTTGACTTCCATCTCTTCCTGTTGGGTGATTTTAATCTTTACCCCTTATCCAGTCACTCAACGTGTCCTTTTCTGCCTATCACAAATCATTCCATTAGAGCCAACCGGATGCATCTTTACTAATTTCACTTCTGACTCTCCTCTTTCTAACCTACCCTTTTCTTCTGCTGACCATCTTCTACTCTCACTCAATTACACTTTATCATCCTCTCATGCTTCCCCTGCCACTCATTCCTTATGCGTGATCACCAACACTTTGAAATCCCCTAGACTTTCACTGATGTGCATGGTTCACTTTCAACATTTCCCTACTGTTCCCCCGTATACACCGATTAGTCCTCCAGTTGGTTGTCCCTTGGCTAACCCAACACTCCCATGTCCTTTGTTACCCACTCAGGGGACTGCAGCCTCTTAATTCTACAGATGTTTAAAAATATGGCTGCCATGATGCCCCACTAATAACTATGCCTGCTAGGGCTCATGGGAATTGCAGTCCAAAATATCTGGAGATCCAAAGGTTGAAGACTCTTAGCTGAACATCACTGGAAAACGTCACATTTCTCTCTTCTCTATTTATCCCATCACTTGGATGTATTCCATGGCAAACAGCTGTGCTACCAGAATCAAATCATGGCTCTGTCTCCTCACCCTCATCTTCTCTTATATTTTTTCTCACCTTGAGCTCTCGGTCCTGCACTCAATTCTACACTCTCTACTTCTGACTTTGCTTCATACTTTACTTCCAAGATCAAGGAACTCTGCACTTCCTTCTCTTTCTCACTAGTGTCTCAATCATTATCTCTGGCACTGAAATCCTTCCACTGGCTCCCTGTGGCGGCAAGGATCAAGTACAAGATCCTCTGCATAGTTAACAAGACTTTCTGGGGCCCAAACTACTTACAACTCACTCTTGCCAAATACACTCCCTCTAGAGCACTCCGCTCACCCTCCTCCAACTCTCTGAGAGGGAGCTGTTTTTCCAAACAGAGATTTGGAAGTAGATCCTTATCCTCTGCAGGGGCCACCCTCTGGAACAGTTTCCCTGCCTCTCTCCATCTTGAGCTGTATTTCCTCAAATTCCGGAAACTGCTCAAGAACTTCCTCTTCTCCTCTGCCTTCTCTCTACCTCTCCCCTACCAACCTCTGCCTTCTACCTGCTACCACCTTCTTTTACTCAGCTTGCTGACTGGTCGCCTGGCTCACCTCAGGACCCAGACCAGTCCCTGCACTTGCCTCTGGGCCCCTGCACTACTTGCCCCTGCACTACTTGCAACACTAGGCACTTTTCTAAGAGACAACCCTTTGCACTATCCCAGCCCTCCTGGACCAGGCGCAATTCCCTTCGCCCATGGCCCGCACTTCCTGTCTGGCACTTATGCGATCTGAATGCACCTTACCCAGTAAGTTTGTTGTCTGTCTGTTCCTTGTCTACCCTTACACCCCCCACACCCCCTCAACATTGTGCACCTGAAACACTTGTGTTAGGGGCACATTATAAAGGCACAATAACCTGCTCATATTCCCTCCGATTTGCTGGTCATGCACTGCATTATTGTCAGTTTGTTATGCTTGTACCCCTCTCTCCTCCCTGCCTGCTCTGCCCGCCCAAACGACCTGGTAACGCTCTGGGATTAGCAGAAATGTCATCAGGCCTAGTATGCTTATTATTATTGTATACCATTCTGAAATTTCCAAGGCCTTATGAATGATTGTATCCCATGTTGCCCTCCTGTCGTGGAGCGATTTGAAGCACTCGTTTTGTGTATAAGTGCTTTATGAATAAACAATACAAGACAATAAACAGTACAATATGCATTCCTTTCATATCCTCTTCTCTTTCATCTTTCTCCCCTGCCACTGATTCTGCTGTTAGTTTACTGTAGCAACATGCTACCCGCATGACTTTAGGCCCCCTCCCATCCTCATGCCTCCTAACCATACTCACACCTTTGCTTCCTTATCTTTTCTCTATTTTTAATTCCATGTTCTCCAGCCTGCATATGTCTTCACTATTTTATGCATGTTACTATTCTTCCTTTAAATAAAATGCCTTTTCACAACCCATTTCTTCCTGCACACTGTTGTGCAATCTTGCTAATCCCATTCTCTCTGACCTCTTGAGTGTGTTGTCGACAGTCAACCTTCTCAGTAGCATGAACACTCTACCCTCCCCTCTGCAAAGTGGCTTCTCCCTTGCCCACTCAAAAGGAGCTGGTCATGTTCATGCCACATGCTTCCATAACCAAACTATCCTCTAGCCTGACCCTCCTTGACCTGTCCTATGATTCTGATAGTGTTTATTACTTAGTTCTTTTCTCAGCTCTCCTTGGTATTGCTAGTTCTGACAATCCCCACTTAGTCTCCTGACCTAGGACCCCTTCGGCTGCTTTTCCATTAGTTTAGTGTCTTGCAAGGCCCTGTCCTTGGTTCTCTTCTTTATTCCTTTTACACAATTGCTCTCTCTACTATCATTTCATCCTTTGGTTCGAGTCATCACTTATAAGCTGACAATTCCCAAATTGTACACGCCTTGTCCTCTTTCACTGGTCATTTACACTCTTCTGTTTCTGATGGACTTTCTGTGCTGCAAAACTGGATGCTTTCTCACTCAATTCACATAAACTCATCCAAAACCAAAGCCCTCTTTTATCATGAGCCTTCTCTGCATAGCAGTCACTTCCCTCTGCTCCGCTCAGCTTTTCTACCTCTGCTCGCAACGTTGGTGAAACCTTTTTTGTTCCTCTCATGTTTTTCCTAGCACGTTTCTTCACTTCTCCACACTTGCCACTTTCAACTTTACAATTGTCACAACATCGGCCTGTTCCTTACTTTCAAGCCTCAAAGAGTATTATCCTTAACCTGATCTTACCCAGATTGTATTCCCATCTCTTATTCTTCGTCTTTCTGTTGATGTTCTCTCTCCTCTACATTTGGTCACCACTTCTCTTTTTTAAATGTCCTCTGCACTCTTGTATCTCCACTTTCTTGCCTCTGTGCACTGGCTTTTTTTTCCACTGACTCCTCTGCCTGGTTTAAAAAGATGTCCATGTTCTGACAGCTCCTTAGCTTTCTTTTCTTGCAACTCTCCATTCCCCTGCCCATCATTGTCACTCTATGGGCCTCATTACAAGTCCGGCGGTAACCCTGCCGGTGCTACGGGTGGGTTGCCGCTGCACTTGCAATATTTACCAGTGCCTGGCTTGCCGGAATAACTGGGGGATTGCGACCCGGCGTTCCGTAAAGTCAGGCGCTGGTAAATGTTAATCCCCATTTCCATTTGAGTCCCAATGGACTCAATGGGAATGGGGTCCACAGAAGCACCAGCACCAATAATAACGGTGCTGGTGCTTCCGTTACGGCTTGCTTACCATGGCAGCTGTGTCCGGCAGGGTCTGCCCTGTCGGGCACAGCAGCTCCAGCAAGCAAATTCGTAGTGTGCTTGTCCGGTAACAACGGTGCCGGTAGTCTTACCGGCACTGTTGTTACCGGACATGCACACTTGTAATGAGGCCCTTTGTTTCTATTCCTTCTAGTCACTCCTCGTCATTGTAGTCATCAATACAGATAAGTGGGTGTATCTGCCACTTTTACTACCTAAAAATTGGCAAATACTCCCAAAAATAAAAATAGGGAGTAAGAAAGAGAAAAAAGACAGTAGAATCTTGTGCCTCCGCTTTCACCCTCACAGCTCCATGCATATGTTTGGATCAGTAGTGCACCTAGTACCACAGGAGGAAACTGCTGTTTTAACTTCCTGATTGGAATAAGTAAACATGTATTGTTTACTCCAAACAAAACAAGAGGGGTGGCAGGGGCGCTACTCTGGTTCCCAGTTGCAGTAAGCTCAAACAGTCCAAAGAGGTTCTCCTCCTAGCACGCTTTCATGCCTCAGCAATCTTCAGGGAGGCTGATTGAATGCAGGTGTGCAGGGTTGAATCCCTCTGGCATGTACCAGGCAGTGGCAGTGGCAGCAGGGAATTCTGGTAACTGTAGTGTAGAGCCAGCCAGGATCCAACTCTCCCCCATTTTCAACGTTAGCCCTCAGTGGGGAGGGGTAGGGAGTTACCATCAGTATGGCACTCCAAAGTTAGCAAGAGTAGCGCAGGTGTATCTTTTAATGTGCATGCATAACTAGGTGCAAAGAAATACATTTTACAATACATTTCCATTTTTCAATTCAAACATATTTTTCATCACATAAAATACTCTCATTGATATGATATGATATGATATGGCATTTATAAACCGCCTGTACATAAGTGAGTCTAGGCGCGACAAGACAAGGAGGGGGAAACAGAGGGAGGACAAAACAGCAATCTTACTAGGCCTTGTGTCATTCAGATCGAGGGGAGCCTGAAAGAGAGCAGGGTGTCATCTGCATAACACTGAAAGTTATGATACGATATGATATGATATGGTATGATATGGCGTTTGTAACGCGCCTATACACAAGTGTTTCAAGGCGCCACGAGGCAGGGAGGGGGGAACAAAGGGAAGACAGACAACGATCCTACTAGGCCAAGTGTCATTCAGATCGCGCAAGTGCATGGGTGGAGGGAAGGGAAAAGTGCAAGGGGAAAGGGAGGGGGGAAAGTGCAGTACAGGGAAGTAGAGTAACAAATACATAATAGGGCCAGCTAGTGGCAAGTGCAAGGTAAATGCAGACAAGTGCTGGGAAGGGGGGCTGTAGGGATACAGACCAAGTCCCGCAGTGCAGGGGTTGCCAGGGAGGCAGTGCAAGTGGAGAGTGGCTGGGCCAAGGACCGAGATCGGTGAGAGTGGCCCAATTGTAGATTCAGTGCAGTTTCAGTCAAGAATTTAGCAGGGGAGAGGGGGAGAGAAAGCAGGAGCAAAGAGGAAGGTTTTGAGGTGCTTCCAGAACCGGAGATGGTTCTCCTCAAGTTTCAGGGAGGCAGGAAGGCTGTTCCAGAGGGAGGCCCCTGCCGAGGAGAGAGATCTACCCCCAACTCGTTGCTTGGAGAAGCGGCTGACCCTGAGGGAGTTGGAGACGGAAGAGCGAAGAGCTCGAGAAGGAAGATATTTAGGAAGAGAGAGTTGAAGGTATTTAGGCCCCAGGCCCCAGAAGGCCTTGTGGACAATGCAGAGGGTTTTGAACTTAATCCTCGCAGCCGCTGGGAGCCAGTGTAGAGATTTCAGTCCTGGAGAGATACGGTCCCTGGGCTTGAGGCCAAGGACAAGTCTCGCAGTCCTGTTCTGGATAAGTTGCAGAGGGCGGAGAGTAGAGGCAGGCAGATTTAGATAGAGGCTGTTACAGTAGTCCAGCTTCGAGAGCACCAGGGCTCGGGAGACAGTGATCTTGTTTTGTTTTGAACTTAATCCTCGCAGCCGCTGGGAGCCAGTGTAGAGATTTCAGTCCTGGAGAGATACGGTCCCTGGGCTTGAGGCCAAGGACAAGTCTCGCAGTCCTGTTCTGGATAAGTTGCAGTGGGCGGAGAGTAGAGGCAGGCAGATTTAGATAGAGGCTGTTACAGTAGTCCAGCTTCGAGAGCACCAGGGCTCGGGAGACAGTGATCTTCTGGGGGAAGGAGAGGAAAGGAAGAATACCTCTAAGGAGGTGCAGCTGGTAGTGTGACTTCTTAGAGACGTCAGATATGTGAGGAGAGAAGGAAAGTGTGGAGTCAAAGATGACCCCGAGGTTTTTTGCCTTGCAGGTAGGAGCAGGAAGAGGGCCAAGAGAGGCCGGCCAGAGAGCTGCAGGAAAGGAGGGGGTGGGTGTGCCGATGAGTAGAATCTCAGTCTTACTGGCATTATGGCAGAGGTTGTGGGCGGCACACCATTCCTGGATAGCAGACAGACAGTCAGAGATGAGGGAAGGAGAGGAGGAGGCCGAGGGTAGCCTGAAAATGAGCTGGGTATCATCCGCATAGCACTGAAAATGGGGCAGAGAGCGGCAATGCGGTGGGCAAGGAGTGCCATTTACTGGTTGAACAGCCAGGGAAAGAGGTTAGATCCCTGGGGGACACCACAGGTAGAGAAAAAGATGTCAGAGAGGAAGGACCCCAGTTGGACCTGGGAGGGTCTATTGGAGAGGAAAGAGGTCAGCCACGCCAGAGCCTGACCAGTGATACCCAGGTTATCACGGAGACGGTTGAGCAGGATGGCATGGTTGACAGTATCAAAGGCAGAAGAGAGATCGAGCAAAATGAGAACACACGGAATGTTGGAGTCAAGGTTCGAGAGCAGATCCTCACGGATGTTCAGGAGAGCAGTTTCCGTGCTTCTGGCAGCTCTGAAGCCAGACTGATGGTCATGAAGACTACCAACAGATTCAGCATGGAGATTAAGCTGGGAGATGTCTAGTTTCTCCAGGAGCTTGCCCAGGAAGGGAGTGATGGAGATTGGGCGATAGTTAGCCGGGCAGGAGGGGTCGGAAGAGGGTTTCTTAAAAAGATGGTGCACAAGGGAGTGCTTAAGGGGGGATGGGAAGACTCCAGAGGTGAAGGAGTGGTTGCAGAAGTCAGCCAGGGCAGGAGCCAGGGAGTCAATGTGGTCCTTGATAGTTTTGGAGGAACAGGGGTGAACCTGTTTTGACGAGACTTTCATAGATCGGACTTGTCTGGAAACCTCGTCAGCAGAGAAAAGGGGAAAGGCGGAGAAGGAGGGAGGGGGGTGGCTGCAGAAGGGCCAGAAGAAGAAAAGGGAATAGAGGGAGGGAGGTGATAGGAGGAGAGTGAGGACAGGATGCCCTGAGTTTTAGAGATGAAGTGAGAGGCCAGTGCCGAGCAGAGGGCCTGGGAGGGGACAGGAGAGGTAGAGACTGCAGCAGGGTTGGCTAGCTCCTTGCAGATTTTAAAGAGTTCAGCCGAATTGTTAGATGCTGCAGAGATGCGGGCTTGGATAAGGGATCTCTTCTTGGTGAGAACGGAGAGCCGGTATTGCCTTTGGAGCAGGCGGCTGGCCAGTTTGTCAGAGGATGAACATGAAGCACGCCATTTCCTCTCTGCCACCCTGCACTTGCGTTTTAGGGTGACAAGATCCGAATCATACCAGGAGTTACATTTGGCTTTGGGCTTCAGGCGGATTCTCATGACAGGGGCAAGGATATCAAGAGTATCAGATATAGCAGAGTGGAGCGTGGAGAGGGCTGTGTCAGGGTGGGAGTCAGCCGAAAGGGGAGGGGGCGAGAAGGTGGCAGCAAAAGCCTCAACTGACACGCGCTTCATGGGTCGAAAGACCGAGAAGGAGGGTGGCAGTGATGAGGGTGGCTTTGCCTGTGGGGTGGGGAAGGTGAGGTGGGAGGATAGGAGAAAGTGATCACTCCAGAAGAGAGGAGTGGAGAGAGGGACGGAGAGGGGAAGGTCAGAAGAGATCAGAGCATCGAGGGTGTGCCCTGCCGAATGAGTCGGCCCAGACTGGAGAATAGAGAGTGAGAGAGAGTCGCAGAGGTTGTGAAAGAGTCCAGAGGGGGGACAGGAGGCAACCAGGTGGATGTTGAAGTCTCTGAGAAAGAGGAGTTGAGTGGTTGAGGACAGGAGTGAGGAGGAGAGGTCCGCCAACTCAGAGAGGAAGGAGGAAATTTGACCAGGTGGCCGATAGATAGTAGCCACGGTAAGGGAATGGCTAGGAGAGGGGCAGAGTCGGCAGACAAGGCATTCAAAAGAGGAGTAGGTCTGCGTAGGAGTGACAGTGGAAGGAATCCACTCAGGGAAGATAAGAGCCACACCCCCCCGACACGGTTGGGGCTGGGCACGGAGAGGATCTTGTAACCGTCAGGTAGGAGTGTGTCAAAGCTGGTGACAGAGCTGGCCGTGAACCATGTCTCAGTGAGACCGAGGACGTCCAGGTCCAGTTCCTCAAGAAGGCGACAGATATCAGAGGAATGTTTGATGGCAGAGCGAGAGTTAAGAGTGGCAATGTGGAGAAGGTTGCCAAACTTGAAGGACTTCCGGGGAGGGGTACAGATCAGAGGTACGCCCTGTGGAGGTGAAGAAGAAGTACAAGAGGGGGCAGGGAGGGAGGGTGGAGGCAAGGTACCCGAGGACAGAGGAGGGGGACAGCAGGAGAGGAAGGGAAGTTGATGAGGCGTGGGAAGCGTCTATCAAAGAGGTGAAGGTTCGCCTGAAGGCCTTGGACCAAGACGGTCCCATTAGCGTAGACATTAATGATGGCCTTGGAGGAGTGGAAGGGGGCCAAGAGGACATCCCAACGGGTGCCATCATTAATGGGAGATGAGGAGAAAGGAGAGAGCACAGAGAACATATGAAGGGTCCATAGGTCAGGCGAAGGCACGAAAAAGAGGATGTCAGTGAGAGTTTCCTTGGAGGAGGCACTAGTGTAGGTGTCAGCGATAGGGAGGCCTGGGTTGGAGACCAGGATGTCCTTTTTAAACTTTTTCCTACCAGATTTAGTGAGGAGAGCAGGATAGTCAATGGGGAAGCAGTTAGAGAAGATAGGCGAGATAGAGAGCACCATGGAATAGCAGGGAGTTTGGGGGAAGAAAGACGTGAGCAAGCGGACAGGAAGTGAGTGGCAAGCCCTAGTTTACCACATTTCCGAAAACAAAAGTAACCTAGTAATTGCGTATTAGGTACCCAGTGGAGAGGCCACCTAAGATTGAGAATCCTGCGCAGGGAGAAAAACCCTAGTTTACCACATTTCAGAAAACCACAGTAACACAGTAAATGCGTATTAGGTACCCAGTGGAGAGGCCACCTAAGATTGAGATAGTTGGGGCCGTTGGGGCAGAGAGCAGAGATGCAGTGGGCTAGAGGTGCCAGGTATTGGTTGAACGGTGAGGGAGAGAGGTTAGACCTGTGGGGAACACTGCAGGCAGAGAGAGAGATAGAAGAGGAAGGACCCCAGTTGGACCTGAGAGGGTCGGTCAATGAGAAAGGAGGTTACACAGGCCAGGGCCTGATCTGTGACACTCAGGTTATCATGGAGGTGCTTGAGCAGGATGGCATGGTTGACCATGTCCAAAGCAGAGGAAAGATCAAGGAGAATGAGGACAGAAGGAAGGTTAGAATCAAGGTTGGAGAGCATGTCTTCGGGGATGTTCAGGAGAGCAGTTTCCATGCTTCTGGCCACTCTGAAGCCAGATTGATGGTCATGGAGACAACCAACAGATTCAGTATGAAGGTTAAGCTGGGAGCTGGCCAGCTTTTCCAAGAGTTTGCCCAAGAAAGGAGTGATAGAGATCGGGCAATAGTTAGCTGAAGAGAAAGGATCATCAGAGGGCTTCTAGAGTAGGGGGTGCACAAGGGAGTGCTTCAGGGGAGGGGAAGGTTCCAGTGGCAAAAGAGTGATTGCAGAAATCGGCCAGGGCTGGAGCAAGGGTGTCGATGTGGTCCTTGATGGTTCTGGAAGAAAAGGGAAGAACCTGTTTTGACAAGACTTTCATAGATCAGACTTGTATAGAAATGTGGTCAGGGTGAACAAGGCAAAGGATGAGAAGGGAGGCGGAGAGGAGGCCATGGGCAGGCCAGGAGTGGAGAAGGAGGAGGAAGAGGAAGAGAGGGTGGACAGAATGTCCTAAGTTTTAGTGATGAAATGAGAAGCCAAGGCCGTGCATACGGACTGGAATGGAACAGGAGCGGAAGAGACTGCAGCAGGGCTGGCCAGCTCCTTGCAGAGAGTTGGGCCGAGTGGTTAGATGCCCAGAGACACAGCCTTGGATGTGTGCTCTCTTCTTGGTGAGGAGAGAGAGTCTGCACTGCCTTTTTGAGCAGGCACTAGCCCAGTTTGTCAGAGGGTGCACCTGTAGCCCTCCACTTCCTCTTGGCCACCCTACACTTGCATTTGAGCGTGACAAGGTCAGAGTCGTACCAAGAGTTGCACTTGGATTTGGGCTTCAAGCGGATCCTCATGACAGGGGCAAGAGCATCAAGAGTGTGAGAGATAGAAAGATGAAGTTTAGAAAGGGCTGTGTCAGGATGTGAGGCAGTCAAAGGTGCAGAAGGAGTAGAGAAAGTGGCAGTAAAAGCCTCCACTGACTCACAGGCTTCATGGGTAGAATGACCGAGAAGGTAGGTGGCAGTGCTAGAGTCAGCTTGGCCTGAGGGGTAAAGAGAGAGAGATTGGAGGAAAGAAGAAAGTGATCACTCCAGGTGAGGTGAGTGGTGAGAGGGGGAGGTCTGCAGAGATCACAATATCCAGGGTGTGCCATGCATAGTGAGTCAGGCCAGAGGGAAGAATAGAGAGACAGAGGGAGTCGCAGAGGTTGCGAAAGAGTCCTGCAGAAGGACAGGAAGCATCCAAGTGGATGTTAAGGTCTCCGCAGAGGAGATGTTGGGAGGTAGAGGCGAGGAGGGAGGAGGAGAGATCCGACTGCACAGAGTGGGAAGAAGCTTCCTGGCCGGGTGGTTGGGTGATAGTGGCCACAGTGAGAGAAAGGCCGGGAGAGAGAGTGAGCCTGCAGACCAGGCATTCAAAGGAGGAGTAGTCCTGCATAGGAATGATAGAAGCAGAGATCCACTCTGGGAAAATCAAGGCTACACTCCCACCGGGACGGTTGGTTCTGGGCACGGAGAGGATCTTGTAAACACCAGGAAGGAGAGTGTCAAAGCTTGTGACAGAGCTGGCCGTGAACCAAGTCTCTGTCAGGCTGAGAACATCCAGATCGAGTTCTTCCAGGAGAGGGCAGATGTCAGAGGAGTGTTTGACAGCTGAGCGAGAGTTGAGAGTGGCAATGTGGAGTAGGTTGACCCTTTTGAAAGCCTTCTGTGGAGGGGTACAGGTTAGTGGTACACCCTGAGGACGTGTTGAAGATGCCCGAGGATTGGCAGAGAAGGAAGGAGGAGAGGACAAGGTAGCCAAGGAAGAGGAGGTGGGTGCCAGAGGGATGGCGGAGGAAAGAGGCAAAAGGGTGGCCGGAGAAGCAACAGAGGCTGTCGTAGAGGGGGCAGAGGATGAAGAATGAAGAGGAGCCTGAGAGCGGTAATAAGGGAAAGCAGAGGAAGAAAGGAAGTTGATAAGGTGCAGGAAGCGACTATAAAAAGGAGGAGGTTGGCCTGAGGGCCTTGGACCAAGATCCTTGGTCCATTGGGAATTGGACTTACATTTTAACTCCTTAAAAAATCATTTTATTCCCAACTTTAAAAAAGAGGGAGTGAAATACTCCCACTTCCAAATCTTTTCTGGAACACTGACTAGTGTCCAATCATTCATTATTTCTCCCTCACAGCTGCTAGACTTTGGAACGCCCTTCCCTCACGATTTATACTTTCCAAGCTTTATGTAAATGTGTTTACTCTCTTCACAGCTTCAGCATCTGTTGTCGCTCACTGTGGCCACCTTCTGTGTTTCTTTTAATGTTTCTTATATGACGCTTTTTGCAAGATCACGTGCAGTCGTTTGGCGAAAATGCTTTAGATGTTTTAATGATTTGAAAAAATCAAATGAAATGTAACTAAGGAAATAAACAAAAGAAAAGACAAACACAAACACATAAGAGAAACACGAAGGCCCACCAGCACAAAAGACCAATTCTCAGGAAATGGCTCAGGTTCGAAGAGAGAAGTTGTGCATTTGGGACTCAGACGAGCCTGGTTGGTTGCCCATTAGGTTTCACGAACAGCTTTTCAATACAGCCAACCTACGATGCACCCGGAAGCCGCCACTATTATTACATATCACATTTCAGCAAAGAGACATCTCTAGCTGAGCACTACTGCCGACATCTATTTTCTGAAAAAATGACTCTCACTAAATTGGAGATCTGGCTTAGAATAGCAGAGGTGGGTGCAGATGCAGGGCCGGAGGCCGCAGGAAAGATGCTGGCCGCCCTAGGCACAAGGCCATTCCGACGCACCTTCATCCACGCCTGGCTGTAACATTCATTGCCCCCACATATGCTCCAGTCTCCTCACATGCAACACCTGTGCGCGTGCGCACGGCCTCGCGATCACACAGGCACTATTTGTAGCAGCAGTGGAAGCTTACAGCACTGACAGAACAGTGTAGCCTTTACTCCCAGAGAAAACGCGGAAGACAAGTGCACAAGTTCAAATGTCACTCATATTAGGAAAAGGTGTAGTAAGTGCACGAGCAGAGCAAACCTTCCCTGCACAGTGCACAAAGAACCAGCAGCAAATAGGAAGCAGCGTTACAGCTTAAACTGTACACACTGGACATCCGCTGCACAGCAAAGCGTGGGCAGTGGCCATGCAAGACTCCTTCAGACACAGGCAGCTGCACTCCAAGTTTCTCACACATGCGAACACCACCCACACACATTCTCCTCCAACTCTTGCGCACGCACACACACACACATCCTCCTCCCACTCTTGCGCACACACACACACACATCCTCCTCCCACTCTTGCACGCACATTGGTCCCCTACAGCATGCACAATGGCAGTACAAACTTTCATACACAACATGTATGAGACTTGCATGGGGACGACCAGTTCAATCTTCTTAAGAAATAGAATAGGTGCACACACACGTTCCCTTCCAGATGAGACAATTACAGCATAGGCAGGACAAGTGCAACTGTCCCTCACCAGAAGGTGCATTATGGGAAGTGTGAGTGCAAGCCTCGATCCGAAAGAGGTTCAAGTTTTCGGTGCAAAAGAGTGCTTTGCTCCCTGACAGATAGAGAGCATGGTCAGAGCCAGTTCAAGATTTCTTCACTAAGAAAGAAAGTATGGGCAGAGCTAGGGTATTTTCCCCCACAAATATGCACATCATAGGAATGATGTCTGCAGGCTCCCCTTCCAAACAGGTACAGGCCCAGCATGGGTAGAGTGAGTGCGAGCTCCCCTTCCAAACAGGTACAGGCCCAGCATGGGTAGAGTGAGTGCGAGCTCCCCTTCCAAACAGGTACAGGCCCAGCATGGGTAGAGTGAGTGCGAGCTCCCCTTCCAAACAGGTACAGACCCAGCATGGGTAGAGTGAGTGCGAGCTCCCCTTCCAAACAGGTACAGGCCCAGCATGGGTAGAGTGAGTGCGAGCTCCCCTTCCAAACAGGTACAGGCCCAGCATGGGTAGAGTGAGTGCGAGCTCCCCTTCCAAACAGGTAGAGGACCAGCACGGGTAGAGTGAGTGCGAGCTACCCTTCCAAACAGGTACAGGACCCGCACGGGGAGAGTGAGTGTAAGCTCCCCTTCCAAACAGGTACAGACCCAGCACGGGTAGAGTGAGTGAGAGCTCCCCTTCCAAACAGGTACACGACCAGCACGGGTAGAGTGAGTGTGAGCTCTCCTTCCAAACAGGTACAGACCCAGCATGGGTAGAGTGAGTGAGAGCTCCCATTCCAAACAGGTACAGGACCAGCACGGGTAGAGTGAGTGTGAGCTCCCCTTCCAAACAGGTACAGACCCAGCATGGGTAGAGTGAGTGAGAGCTCCCCTTCCAAACAGGTACAGGCCCAGCACGGGTAGAGTGAGTGCGAGCTCCCCTTCCAAACAGGTACAGACCCAGCACGGGTAGAGTGAGTGTACGCTCCCCTTCCAAACAGGTACAGGCCCAGCACGGGTAGAGTGAGTGTACGCTCCCCTTCCAAACAGGTACAGGCCCAGCACGGGTAGAGTGAGTGCGAGCTCCCCTTCCAAACAGGTACAGGACCAGCATGGGTAGAGTGAGTGTGAGCTCCCCGTCCAAACAGGTACAGGCCCAGCACGGGTAGAGTGAGTGCGAGCTCCCCTTCCAAACAGGTACAGGACCAGCACGGGTAGAGTGAGTGCGAGCTCCCCTTCCAAACAGGTACAGGACCAGCACGGGTAGAGTGAGTGTAAGCTCCCCTTCCTAACCGGTACAGGCCCAGCATGGGTAGAGTGAGTGTACGCTCCCCTTCCAAACAGGTACAGGCCCAGCATGGATGGAGTGAGTGTATGCTCCCCTTCCAAACAGGTACAGGTCCTGCATGGGTAGAGTGAGTGCGAGCTCCCCTTCCAAACAGGTACAGGACCAGCACGGGTAGAGTGAGTGTAAGCTCCCCTTCCAAACAGGTACAGGCCCAGCATGGGTAGAGTGAGTGTACACTCCCCTTCCAAACAGGTACAGGCCCAGCACAGGTAGACTGAGTGTAAACTCCCTTCCAAACAGGTACAGGCTCAGTATGGATAGAGTGAGTGTAAGCTCCACTTCAAAACAGGTACAGGTCCAGCATGTGTAGAGTGAGTGTAAGCTCCCTTTCCAAACAGGTACAGGTCCAGCATGGGTAGAGTGAGTGTAAGCTCCCCTTCCAAACAGGTACAGGTCCAGCATGGGTAGAGTGAGTGTAAGCTCCACTTCAAAACAGGTACAGGTCCAGCATGGGTAGAGTGAGTGTAAGGTCCCCTTCCAAACAGGTACAGGCCCAGCATGGATAGAGTGAGTGTATGCTCCCCTTCCAAACAGGTACAGGCCAAGCATGGTAACAAACAGGTACAGGTCCTGCATGGGTAGAGTGAGTGTAAGCTACCCTTGCAAACAGGTACAGGTACATCATGGGTAGAGTGAGTTTAAGTTCCCCTTCCAAACAGGTACAGGCCCAGCATGGTACCAAACAGGTACAGGTCCAGCATTGGTAGAGTGAGTGTAAGCTCCCCTTGCAAATAGGTATAGCATGGGTAGAGTGAGTGTAAGCTCCCCTTCCAAACAGGTACAGACCCAGCATCGGTAGAGTGAGTGCGAGCTCCCCTTCCAAACAGGTACAGGACCAGCACGGGTAGAGTGAGTGTAAGCTCCCCTTCCAAACAGGTACAGGCCCAGCATGGGTAGAGTGAGTGCGAGCTCCCCTTCCAAACAGGTACAGGACCAGCACGGGTAGAGTGAGTTTAAGCTCCCCTTCCTAACCGGTACAGGCCCAGCATGGTTAGAGTGAGTGTATGCTCCCCTTCCAAACAGGTACAGACCCAGCATGGATGGAGTGAGTGTATGCTCCACTTCCAAACAGGTACAGGCCCTGCATGGGTAGAGTGAGTGCGAGCTCCCCTTCCAAACAGGTACAGGACCAGCATGGGTAGAGTGAGTGTAAGCTCCCCTTCCAAACAGGTACAGGCCCAGCATGGGTAGAGTGAGTGTACGCTCCCCTTCCAAACAGGTACAGGCCCAGTTGGGGAGACTGAGTGTAAACTCCCCTTCCAAACAGGTACAGGCCCAGTATGGGTAGAGTGAGTGTAAGCTCCACTTCAAAACAGGTACAAGTCCAGCATGGGTAGAGTGAGTGTAAGCTCCACTTCAAAACAGGTACAGGTCCAGCATGGGTAGAGTGAGGGTAAGATCCCTTTCCAAACAGGTACAGGTCCAGCATGGGTAGAGTGAGTGTAAGCTCCCCTTCCAAACAGGTACAGGTCCAGCATGGGTAGAGTGAGTGTAAGCTCCACTTCAAAACAGGTACAGGTCCAGCATGGGTAGAGTGAGTGTAAGGTCCCCTTTCAAACAGGTACAGGTCCTGCATGGGTAGAGTGAGTGTAAGCTACCCTTGCAAACAGGTACAGGTACATCATGGGTAGAGTGAGTTTAAGCTCGTCTTCCAAACAGGTACAGGCCCAGCATGGTACCAAACAGGTACAGGTCCAGCATTGGTAGAGTGAGTGTAAGCTCCCCTTGCAAATAGGTATAGCATGGGTAGAGTGAGTGTAAGCTCCCGTTCCAAACAGTTACAGGTCCAGCATGGATAGAGTGAGTGTAAGCTCCCCTTCCAAACAGGTACAGGCCCAGCATGGTACCAAACAGGTACAGGTCCAGCATGGGTAGAGTGAGTGTAAGCTCCCCTTGCAAATCGATATTGCATGGGTAGAGTGAGTGTAAGCTCCCCTTCCAAACAGGTACAGGCCCAGCATGGGTAGAGTGAGTGCGAGCTCCCCTTCCAAACAGGTACAGGTCCAGCATGGGTAGAGTGAGTGTAAGCTCCCCTTGCAAATAGGTACAGTATGGGTAGAGTGGGTGTAAGCTCCCCTTCCAAACAGGTACAGGTCTTGCATGGGTAGAGTGGGTGTAAGATCCCCTTGCAAACAGGTACAGGCCCAGCATGGGTAGAGTGAGTGTAAGCTCCTCTTCTAAACAGATACAGGTCCAGCATGGGTAGAGTGAGTGTAAGCTCCCCTTCCAAACAGGTACAGGCCCAGCATGGATAGAGTGAGTGTAAGCTCCCCTTCCAAACAGGTACAGGCCCAGCATGGATAGAGTGAGTGAAAGCTCCCATTCCAAACAGGTACAGGTCCAGCACGGCTAGAGTGAGTGTAAGCTCGCCTTGCAAATAGGTATAGCATGGGTAGAGTGAGTGTAAGCTCACATTCCAAAGAGGTACAGGTCCAGCATGGGTAGAGTGAGTGTAAGCTCCCCTTCCAAACAGGTACAGGTCCTGCAAGCTCCCCTTCCAAACAGGTACAGGTCCAGCATGGGTAGAGTGAGTGGAATGTCCCCTTCCAAACAGGTACAGGCTCAGCATGGGTAGAGTGAGTGTAAGTTCCCCTTCCAAACAGGTACAGGTCCAGCATAGGTAGAGTGAGTGTAAGCTCCCCTTCCAAACAGGTACAGGCCCAGCATGGGTAGAGTGAGCGCGAGCTCCCCTTCCAAACAGGTACAGGTCCAGCATGGGTAGAGTGAGTGTAAGCTCCCCTTGCAAATAGGTACAGTATGGGTAGAGTGAGTGTAAGCTCCCCTTCGAAACAGATACAGGTCTTGCATGGGTAGAGTGGGTGTAAGATCCCCTTGCGAACAGGTTCAGGCCCAGCATGGGTAGAGTGAGTGTAAGCTCCTCTTCCAAACAGGTACAGGTCCAACATGGGTAGAGTGAGTGTAAGCTCCCCTTCCAAACAGGTACAGGCCCAGCATGGATAGCGTGAGTGTAAGCTCCCCTTCCAAACAGGTACAGGACCAGCACGGGTAGAGTGAGTGTAAGCTCCCCTTCCAAACAGGTACAGGCCCAGCATGGGTAGAGTGAGTGCGAGCTCCCCTTCCAAACAGGTACAGGACCAGCACGGGTAGAGTGAGTGTAAGCTCCCCTTCCTAACCGGTACAGGCCCAGCATGGTTAGAGTGAGTGTATGCTCCCCTTCCAAACAGGTACAGACCCAGCATGGATGGAGTGAGTGTATGCTCCACTTCCAAACAGGTACAGGTCCTGCATGGGTAGAGTGAGTGCGAGCTCCCCTTCCAAACAGGTACAGGACCAGCATGGGTAGAGTGAGTGTAAGCTCCCCTTCCAAACAGGTACAGGCCCAGCATGGGTAGAGTGAGTGTACGCTCCCCTTCCAAACAGGTACAGGCCCAGTTGGGGAGACTGAGTGTAAACTCCCCTTCCAAACAGGTACAGGCCCAGTATGGGTAGAGTGAGTGTAAGCTCCACTTCAAAACAGGTACAAGTCCAGCATGGGTAGAGTGAGTGTAAGCTCCACTTCAAAACAGGTACAGGTCCAGCATGGGTAGAGTGAGGGTAAGCTCCCTTTCCAAACAGGTACAGGTCCAGCATGGGTAGAGTGAGTGTAAGCTCCCCTTCCAAACAGGTACAGGTCCAGCATGGGTAGAGTGAGTGTAAGCTCCACTTCAAAACAGGTACAGGCCCAGCATGGGTAGAGTGAGTGTAAGGTCCCCTTTCAAACAGGTACAGGTCCTGCATGGGTAGAGTGAGTGTAAGCTACCCTTGCAAACAGGTACAGGTACATCATGGGTAGAGTGAGTTTAAGCTCGTCTTCCAAACAGGTACAGGCCCAGCATGGTACCAAACAGGTACAGGTCCAGCATTGGTAGAGTGAGTGTAAGCTCCCCTTGCAAATAGGTATAGCATGGGTAGAGTGAGTGTAAGCTCCCGTTCCAAACAGTTACAGGTCCAGCATGGATGGAGTGAGTGTAAGCTCCCCTTCCAAACAGGTACAGGCCCAGCATGGTACCAAACAGGTACAGGTCCAGCATGGGTAGAGTGAGTGTAAGCTCCCCTTGCAAATCGATATTGCATGGGTAGAGTGAGTGTAAGCTCCCCTTCCAAACAGGTACAGGCCCAGCATGGGTAGAGTGAGTGCGAGCTCCCCTTCCAAACAGGTACAGGTCCAGCATGGGTAGAGTGAGTGTAAGCTCCCCTTGCAAATAGGTACAGTATGGGTAGAGTGAGTGTAAGCTCCCCTTCCAAACAGGTACAGGTCTTGCATGGGTAGAGTGGGTGTAAGATCCCCTTGCAAACAGGTACAGGCCCAGCATGGGTAGAGTGAGTGTAAGCTCCTCTTCTAAACAGATACAGGTCCAGCATGGGTAGAGTGAGTGTAAGCTCCCCTTCCAAACAGGTACAGGCCCAGCATGGATAGAGTGAGTGTAAGCTCCCCTTCCAAACAGGTACAGGCCCAGCATGGATAGAGTGAGTGAAAGCTCCCATTCCAAACAGGTACAGGTCCAGCACGGCTAGAGTGAGTGTAAGCTCGCCTTGCAAATAGGTATAGCATGGGTAGAGTGAGTGTAAGCTCACATTCCAAAGAGGTACAGGTCCAGCATGGGTAGAGTGAGTGTAAGCTCCCCTTCCAAACAGGTACAGGTCCTGCAAGCTCCCCTTCCAAACAGGTACAGGTCCAGCATGGGTAGAGTGAGTGTAAGCTCCCCTTCCAAAGAGGTACAGGTCCAGCATGGGTAGAGTGAGTGTAAGCTCCCCTTCCAAACAGGTACAGGGCCTGCAAGCTCCCCTTCCAAACAGGTACAGGTCCAGCATGGGTAGAGTGAGTGGAATGTCCCCTTCCAAACAGGTACAGGCTCAGCATGGGTAGAGTGAGTGTAAGTTCCCCTTCCAAACAGGTACAGGTCCAGCATAGGTAGAGTGAGTGTAAGCTCCCCTTCCAAACAGGTACAGGCCCAGCATGGGTAGAGTGAGCGCGAGCTCCCCTTCCAAACAGGTACAGGTCCAGCATGGGTAGAGTGAGTGTAAGCTCCCCTTGCAAATAGGTACAGTATGGGTAGAGTGAGTGTAAGCTCCCCTTCGAAACAGATACAGGTCTTGCATGGGTAGAGTGGGTGTAAGATCCCCTTGCAAACAGGTTCAGGCCCAGCATGGGTAGAGTGAGTGTAAGCTCCTCTTCCAAACAGGTACAGGTCCAACATGGGTAGAGTGAGTGTAAGCTCCCCTTCCAAACAGGTACAGGCCCAGCATGGATAGCGTGAGTGTAAGCTCCCCTTCCAAACAGGTACAGGTCCAGCATGGATAGAGTGAGTGAAAGCTCCCCTTCCAAACAGGTACAGGTCCAGCACGGCTAGAGTGAGTGTAAGATTGCCTTGCAAATAGGTATAGCATATGTAGAGTGAGTGTAAGCTCACATTCCAAACAGGTACAGGCCCAGCATGGGTAGAGTGTGTGTAAGCTCCCCTTCCAAACAGGTACAGGTCCAGCATGGGTAGAGTGAGTGTAAGCTCCCCTTCCAAACAGGTACAGGTCCTGCAAGCTCCCCTTCCAAACAGGTACAGGTCCAGCATGGGTAGAGTGAGTGGAATGTCCCCTTCCAAACAGGTACAGGCTCAGCATGGATAGAGTGAGTGTAAGCTCCCCTTCCAAACAGGTACAGGTCCAGCATGGGTAGAGTGAGTGTAAGCTTCCCTTGCAAACAGGTACAGGTCCAGCATGTGTAGAGTGAGTGTAGGCGCCCATTCCAAAAAGCTACAGGTCCTGCATGGGTAGAGTGAGTGTAAGCTACCCTTGCAAACAGGTACAGGTACATCATGGGTAGAGTGAGTTTAAGCTCCCCTTCCAAACAGGTACAGGCCCAGCATGGTACCAAACAGGTACAGGTCCAGCATTGGTAGAGTGAGTGTAAGCTCCCCTTGCAAATAGGTATAGCATGGGTAGAGTGAGTGTAAGCTCCCCTTCCAAACAGGTACAGGCCCAGCATGGGTAGAGTGAGTGCGAGCTCCCCTTCCAAACAGGTAGAGGACCAGCACGGGTAGAGTGAGTGCGAGCTACCCTTCCAAACAGGTACAGGACCCGCACGGGGAGAGTGAGTGTAAGCTCCCCTTCCAAACAGGTACAGACCCAGCACGGGTAGAGTGAGTGAGAGCTCCCCTTCCAAACAGGTACACGACCAGCACGGGTAGAGTGAGTGTAAGCTCTCCTTCCAAACAGGTACAGACCCAGCATGGGTAGAGTGAGTGAGAGCTCCCATTCCAAACAGGTACAGGCCCAGCACGGGTAGAGTGAGTGCGAGCTCCCCTTCCAATTAGGTACAGACCCAGCACGGGTAGAGTGAGTGTACGCTCCCCTTCCAAACAGGTACAGGCCCAGCATGGGTAGAGTGAGTGTACGCTCCCCTTCCAAACAGGTACAGGCCCAGCATGGGTAGAGTGAGTGCGAGCTCCCCTTCCAAACAGGTACAGGACCAGCACGGATAGAGTGAGTGTGAGCTCCCCATCCAAACAGGTACAGGCCCAGCACGGGTAGAGTGAGTGCGAGCTCCCCTTCCAAACAGGTACAGGACCAGCACGGGTAGAGTGAGTGCGAGCTCCCCTTCCAAACAGGTACAGGACCAGCACGGGTAGAGTGAGTGTAAGCTCCCCTTCCTAACCGGTACAGGCCCAGCATGGGTAGAGTGAGTGTACGCTCCCCTTCCAAACAGGTACAGGCCCAGCATGGATGGAGTGAGTGTATGCTCCCCTTCCAAACAGGTACAGGTCCTGCATGGGTAGAGTGAGTGCGAGCTCCCCTTCCAAACAGGTACAGGCCCAGCATGGGTAGAGTGAGTGTACACTCCCCTTCCAAACAGGTACAGGCCCAGCATGGGTATACTGAGTGTAAACTCCCCTTCCAAACAGGTACAGGCTCAGTATGGATAGAGTGAGTGTAAGCTCCACTTCAAAACAGGTACAGGTCCAACATGTGTAGAGTGAGTGTAAGCTCCCTTTCCAAACAGGTACAGGTCCAGCATGGGTAGAGTGAGTGTAAGCTCCCCTTCCAAACAGGTACAGGTCCAGCATGGGTAGAGTGAGTGTACGCTCCACTTCAAAACAGGTACAGGTCCAGCATGGGTAGAGTGAGTGTAAGGTCCCCTTCCAAACAGGTACAGGCCCAGCATGGATAGAGTGAGTGTATGCTCCCCTTCCAAACAGGTACAGGCCAAGCATGGTACCAAACAGGTACAGGTCCTGCATGGGTAGAGTGAGTGTAAGCTACCCTTGCAAACAGGTACAGGTACATCATGGGTAGAGTGAGTTTAAGCTCCCCTTCCAAACAGGTACAGGCCCAGCATGGTACCAAACAGGTACAGGTCCAGCATTGGTAGAGTGAGTGTAAGCTCCCCTTGCAAATAGGTATAGGATGGGTAGAGTGAGTGTAAGCTCCCCTTCCAAACAGGTACAGACCCAGCATCGGTAGAGTGAGTGCAAGCTCCCCTTCCAAACAGGTACAGGACCAGCACGGGTAGAGTGAGTGTAAGCTCCCCTTCCAAACAGGTACAGGCCCAGCATGGGTAGAGTGAGTGCGAGCTCCCCTTCCAAACAGGTACAGGACCAGCACGGGTAGAGTGAGTGTAAGCTCCCCTTCCTAACCGGTACAGGCCCAGCATGGGTAGAGTGAGTGTATGCTCCCCTTCCAAACAGGTACAGACCCAGCATGGATGGAGTGAGTGTATGCTCCACTTCCAAACAGGTACAGGTCCTGCATGGGTAGAGTGAGTGCGAGCTCCCCTTCCAAACAGGTACAGGACCAGCACGGGTAGAGTGAGTGTAAGCTCCCCTTCCAAACAGGTACAGGCCCAGCATGGGTAGAGTGAGTGTACGCTCCCCTTCCAAACAGGTACAGGCCCAGCATGGGGAGACTGAGTGTAAACTCCCCTTCCAAACAGGTACAGGCCCAGTATGGGTAGAGTGAGTGTAAGCTCCACTTCAAAACAGGTACAAGTCCAGCATGGGTAGAGTGAGTGTAAGCTCCACTTCAAAACAGGTACAGGTCCAGCATGGGTAGAGTGAGGGTAAGCTCCCTTTCCAAACAGGTACAGGTCCAGCATGGGTAGAGTGAGTGTAAGCTCCCCTTCCAAACAGGTACAGGTCCAGCATGGGTAGAGTGAGTGTAAGCTCCACTTCAAAACAGGTACAGGTCCAGCATGGGTAGAGTGAGTGTAAGGTCCCCTTTCAAACAGGTACAGGTCCTGCATGGGTAGAGTGAGTGTAAGCTACCCTTGCAAACAGGTACAGGTACATCATGGGTAGAGTGAGTTTAAGCTCGCCTTCCAAACAGGTACAGGCCCAGCATGGTACCAAACAGGTACAGGTCCAGCATTGGTAGAGTGAGTGTAAGCTCCCCTTGCAAATAGGTATAGCATGGGTAGAGTGAGTGTAAGCTCCCGTTCCAAACAGTTACAGGCCCAGCATGGATAGAGTGAGTGTAAGCTCCCCTTCCAAACAGGTACAGGCCCAGCATGGTACCAAACAGGTACAGGTCCAGCATGGGTAGAGTGAGTGTAAGCTCCCCTTGCAAATCGATATTGCATGGGTAGAGTGAGTGTAAGCTCCCCTTCCAAACAGGTACAGGCCCAGCATGAGTAGAGTGAGTGCGAGCTCCCCTTCCAAACAGGTACAGGTCCAGCATGGGTAGAGTGAGTGTAAGCTCCCCTTGCAAATAGGTACAGTATGGGTAGAGTGAGTGTAAGCTCCCCTTCCAAACAGGTACAGGTCTTGCATGGGTAGAGTGGGTGTAAGATCCCCTTGCAAACAGGTACAGGTCCAGCATGGGTAGAGTGAGTGGAATGTCCCCTTCCAAACAGGTACAGGCTCAGCATGGATAGAGTGAGTGTAAGTTCCCCTTCCAAACAGGTACAGGTCCAGCATGGGTAGAGTGAGTGTAAGCTCCTCTTCCAAACAGGTACAGGTCCTGCATGGGTAGAGTAAGTGGAAGCTCCCCTTGCAAACAGGTACAGGTCCAGCATGTGTAGAGTGAGTGCAGTCGCCCATTCCAAAAAGGTACAGCGTGAGTGTAAGCTCCCCTTGCAAATCGATACTGCATGGGTAGAGTGAGTGTAAGCTCCCCTTCCAAACAGGTACAGGCCCAGCATGGGTAGAGTGAGTGCGAGCTCCCCTTCCAAACAGGTACAGGTCCAGCATGGGTAGAGTGAGTGTAAGCTCCCCTTGCAAATAGGTACAGTATGGGTAGAGTGAGTGTAAGCTCCCCTTCCAAATAGGTACAGGTCTTGCATGGGTAGAGTGGGTGTAAGATCCCCTTGCAAACAGGTACAGGCCCAGCATGGGTAGAGTGAGTGTAAGCTCCTCTTCTAAACAGGTACAGGTCCAGCATGGGTAGAGTGAGTGTAAGCTCCCCTTCCAAACAGGTACAGGCCCAGCATGGATAGAGTGAGTGTAAGCTCCCCTTCCAAACAGGTACAGGCCCAGCATGGATAGAGTGAGTGAAAGCTCCCATTCCAAACAGGTACAGGTCCAGCACGGCTAGAGTGAGTGTAAGCTCGCCTTGCAAATAGGTATAGCATGGGTAGAGTGAGTGTAAGCTCACATTCCAAACAGGCACAGGTCCAGCATGGGTAGAGTGAGTGTAAGCTCCCCTTCCAAACAGGTACAGGTCCAGTATGGGTAGAGTGAGTGTAAGCTCCCCTTCCAAACAGGTACAGGTCTTGCATGGGTAGAGTGGGTGTAAGATCCCCTTGCAAACAGGTACAGGTCCAGCATGGGTAGAGTGAGTGGAATGTCCCCTTCCAAACAGGTACAGGCTCAGCATGGATAGAGTGAGTGTAAGTTCCCCTTCCAAACAGGTACAGGTCCAGCATGGGTAGAGTGAGTGTAAGCTCCTCTTCCAAACAGGTACAGGTCCTGCATGGGTAGAGTAAGTGGAAGCTCCCCTTGCAAACAGGTACAGGTCCAGCATGTGTAGAGTGAGTGTAGTCGCCCATTCCAAAAAGGTACAGCGTGAGTGTAAGCTCCCCTTGCAAATCGATATTGCATGGGTAGAGTGAGTGTAAGCTCCCCTTCCAAACAGGTACAGGCCCAGCATGGGTAGAGTGAGTGCGAGCTACCCTTCCAAACAGGTACAGGTCCAGCATGGGTAGAGTGAGTGTAAGCTCCCCTTGCAAATAGGTACAGTATGGGTAGAGTGAGTGTAAGCTCCCCTTCCAAATAGGTACAGGTCTTGCATGGGTAGAGTGGGTGTAAGATCCCCTTGCAAACAGGTACAGGCCCAGCATGGGTAGAGTGAGTGTAAGCTCCTCTTCTAAACAGGTACAGGTCCAGCATGGGTAGAGTGAGTGTAAGCTCCCCTTCCAAACAGGTACAGGCCCAGCATGGATAGAGTGAGTGTAAGCTCCCCTTCCAAACAGGTACAGGCCCAGCATGGATAGAGTGAGTGAAAGCTCCCATTCCAAACAGGTACAGGTCCAGCACGGCTAGAGTGAGTGTAAGCTCGCCTTCCAAATAGGTACAGGTCTTGCATGGGTAGAGTGGGTGTAAGATCCCCTTGCAAACAGGTACAGGCCCAGCATGGGTAGAGTGAGTGTAAGCTCCTCTTCTAAACAGGTACAGGTCCAGCATGGGTAGAGTGAGTGTAAGCTCCCCTTCCAAACAGGTACAGGCCCAGCATGGATAGCGTGAGTGTAAGCTCCCCTTCCAAACAGGTACAGGTCCAGCATGGATAGAGTGAGTGAAAGCTCCCCTTCCAAACAGGTACAGGTCCAGCACGGCTAGAGTGAGTGTAAGATTGCCTAGCAAATAGGTATAGCATATGTAGAGTGAGTGTAAGCTCACATTCCAAACAGGTACAGGCCCAGCATGGGTAGAGTGAGTGTAAGCTCCCCTTCCAAACAGGTACAGGTCCAGCATGGGTAGAGTGAGTGTAAGCTCCCCTTCCAAACAGGTACAGGTCCTGCAAGCTCCCCTTCCAAACAGGTACAGGTCCAGCATGGGTAGAGTGAGTGGAATGTCCCCTTCCAAACAGGTACAGGCTCAGCATGGATAGAGTGAGTGTAAGCTCCCCTTCCAAACAGGTACAGGTCCAGCATGGGTAGAGTGAGTGTAAGCTCCCCTTGCAAACAGGTACAGGTCCAGCATGTGTAGAGTGAGTGTAGGCGCCCATTCCAAAAAGCTACAGGTCCTGCATGGGTAGAGTGAGTGTAAGCTACCCTTGCAAACAGGTACAGGTACATCATGGGTAGAGTGAGTTTAAGCTCCCCTTCCAAACAGGTACAGGCCCAGCATGGTACCAAACAGGTACAGGTTCAGCATTGGTAGAGTGAGTGTAAGCTCCCCTTGCAAATAGGTATAGCATGGGTAGAGTGAGTGTAAGCTCCCCTTCCAAACAGTTACAGGCCCAGCATTGATAGAGTGAGTGTAAGCTCCCCTTCCAAACAGGTACAGGCCCAGCATGGTACCAAACAGGTACAGGTCCAGCATGGGTAGAGTGAGTGTAAGCTCCCCTTGCAAATCGATATTGCATGGGTAGAGTGAGTGCGAGCTCCCCTTCCAAACAGGTACAGGTCCAGCATGGGTAGAGTGAGTGTAAGCTCCCCTTGCAAATAGGTACAGTATGGGTAGAGTGAGTGTAAGCTCCCCTTCCAAACAGGTACAGGCCCAGCATGGTACCAAATAGGTACAGGTCCAGCATGTGTAGAGTGAGTGTAGGCGCCCATTCCAAAAAAGGTACAGGTCATGCATGGGTAGAGTGAGTGTAAGCTACCCTTACAAACAGGAACAGGTACATCATGGGTAGAGTGAGTTTAAGCTCCCCTTCCAAACAGGTACAGGCCCAGCATGGTATCAAACCGGTACAGGTCTAGCATTGGTAGAGTGAGTGTAAGCTCACCTTGCAAATAGGTATAGCATGGGTAGAGTGAGTGTAAGCTCCCCTTCCAAACAGTTACAGGCCCAGCATGGATAGAGTGAGTGTAAGCTCCCCGTCCAAACAGGTACAGGCCTAGCATGGTACCAAACAGGTACAGGTCCAGCATGGGTAGAGTGAGTGTAAGCTCCACTTGCAAATCGATATTGCATGGGTAGAGTGAGTGTAAGCTCCCCTTCCAAACAGGTACAGGCCCAGCATGGGTAGAGTGAGTGCGAGCTACCCTTCCAAACAGGTACAGGTCCAGCATGGGTAGAGTGAGTGTAAGCTCCCCTTGCAAATAGGTACAGTATGGGTAGAGTGAGTGTAAGCTCCACTTCCAAACAGGTACAGGTCTTGCATGGGTAGAGTGGGTGTAAGATCCCCTTGCAAACAGGTACAGGCCCAGCATGGGTAGAGTGAGTGTAAGCTCCTCTTCCAAACAGGTGAAGGTCCAGCATGGGTAGAGTGAGTGTAAGCTCCCCTTCCAAACAGGTACAGGCCCAGCATGGATAGAGTGAGTGAAAGCTCCCCTTCCAAACCGGTACAGGTCCAGCACGGCTAGAGTGAGTGTAAGATCGCCTTGCAAATAGGTATAGCATGGGTAGAGTGAGTGTAAGCTCACATTCCAAACAGGTACAGGTACAGGTCCAGCATGGGTAGAGTGAGTGTAAGCTCCCCTTCCAAACAGGTACAGGTCCAGCATGGGTAGAGTGAGTGTAAGCTCCCCTTCCAAACAGGTACAGGTCCTGCAAGCTCCCCTTCCAAACAGGTACAGGTCCAGCATGGGTAGAGTGAGTGGAATGTCCCCTTCCAAACAGGTACAGGCTCAGCATGGATAGAGTGAGTGTAAGCTCCCCTTCCAAACAGGTACAGGTCCAGCATGGGTAGAGTGAGTGTAAGCTCCTCTTCAAAACAGGTACAGGTCCTGCATGGGTAGAGTAAGTGGAAGCTCTCCTTGCAAACAGGTACAGGTCCAGCATGTGTAGAGTGAGTGTAGGCGCCCATTCCAAAAAGGTACAGGCCCAGCATGGATAGAGTGAGTGTATGCTCCCCTTCCAAACAGGTACAGGTCCTGCATGGGTAGAGTGAGTGTAAGCTACCCTTGCAAACAGGTACAGGTACATCATGGGTAGAGTGAGTGTAAGCTACCCTTGCAAACAGGTACAGGTACATCATGGGTAGAGTGAGTTTAAGCTCCCCTTCCAAACAGGTACAGGCCCAGCATGGTACCAAACAGGTACAGGTCCAGCATTGGTAGAGTGAGTGTAAGCTCCCCTTGCAAATAGGTATAGCATGGGTAGAGTGAGTGTAAGATCCCCTTCCAAACAGTTACAGGCCCAGCATGGATAGAGTGAGTGTAAGCTCCCCTTCCAAACAGGTACAGGCCCAGCATGGTACCAAACAGGTACAGGTCCAGCATGGGTAGAGTGAGTGTAAGCTCCCCTTGCAAATCGATATTGCATGGGTAGGGTGAGTGTAAGCTCTCCTTCCAAACAGGTACAGGCCCAGCATGGGTAGAGTGAGTCTGAGCTCCCCTTCCAAACAGGTACAGGTCCAGCATGGGTAGAGTGAGTGTAAGCTCCCCTTGCAAATAGTACAGTATGGGTAGAGTGAGTGTAAGCTCCCCTTCCAAACAGGTACAGGTCTTGCATGGGTAGAGTGGGTGTAGGATCCCCTTGCAAACAGGTACAGGCCCAGCATGGGTAGAGTGAGTGTAAGCTCCTCTTCCAAACAGGTACAGGTCCAGCATGGGTAGAGTGAGTGCAAGCTCCCCTTCCAAACAGGTACAGGCCCAGCATGGATAGAGTGAGTGTAAGCTCCCCTTCCAAACAGGTACAGGCCCAGCATGGATAGAGTGAGTGAAAGCTCCCCTTCCAAACAGGTACAGGTCCAGCACGGCTAGCGTGAGTGTAAGATTGCCTTGCAAATAGGTATAGCATGGGTAGAGTGAGTGTAAGCTCCCCTTCCAAACAGGTACAGGTCCAGCATGGGTAGAGTGAGTGTAAGCTCCCCTTCCAAACAGGTACAGGTCCTGCAAGCTCCCCTTCCAAACAGGTACAGGCCCAGCATGGGTAGAGTGAGTGTAAGCTCCCCTTGCAAACAGGTACAGGTCCAGCATGTGTAGAGTGAGGGTAAGCTCCCCTTCCAAACAAGTACAGGTCCAGCACGGCTAGAGTGAGTGTAAGATTGTCTTGCAAATAGGTATAGCATGGGTAGAGTGAGTGTAAGCTCACATTCCAAACAGGTACAGGTCCAGCATGGGTAGAGTGAGTGTAAGCTCCCCTTCCAAACAGGTACAGGTCCAGCATGGGTAGAGTGAGTGTAAGCTCCCCTTCCAAACAGGTACAAGTCCTGCAAGCTCCCCTTCCAAACAGGTACAGGTCCAGCATGGGTAGAGTGAGTGTAAGCTCCCCTTCCAAACAGGTACAGGTCCTGCAAGCTCCCCTTCCAAACAGGTACAGGTCCAGCATGGGTAGAGTGAGTGTAAGCTCCCCTTGCAAACAGGTACAGGTCCAGCATGTGTAGAGTGAGTGTAAGCTCCTCTTGCAATCAGATACAGGTCCAGCATGTGTAGAGTGAGTGTAAGCTCCCCTTGCAAACAGGTACAGGTCCAGCATGTGTAGAGTGAGTGTAAGCTCCTCTTGCAAACAGGTACAGGACCAGCACGGGTAGAGTGAGTGTAAGCTCCCCTTCCAAACAGGTACAGGCCCAGCATGGGTAGAGTGAGTGCGAGCTCCCCTTCCAAACAGGTACAGGACCAGCACGGGTAGAGTGAGTGTAAGCTCCCCTTCCTAACCGGTACAGGCCCAGCATGGGTAGAGTGAGTGTATGCTCCCCTTCCAAACAGGTACAGACCCAGCATGGATGGAGTGAGTGTATGCTCCACTTCCAAACAGGTACAGGTCCTGCATGGGTAGAGTGAGTGCGAGCTCCCCTTCCAAACAGGTACAGGACCAGCACGGGTAGAGTGAGTGTAAGCTCCCCTTCCAAACAGGTACAGGCCCAGCATGGGTAGAGTGAGTGTACGCTCCCCTTCCAAACAGGTACAGGCCCAGCATGGGGAGACTGAGTGTAAACTCCCCTTCCAAACAGGTACAGGCCCAGTATGGGTAGAGTGAGTGTAAGCTCCACTTCAAAACAGGTACAAGTCCAGCATGGGTAGAGTGAGTGTAAGCTCCACTTCAAAACAGGTACAGGTCCAGCATGGGTAGAGTGAGGGTAAGCTCCCTTTCCAAACAGGTACAGGTCCAGCATGGGTAGAGTGAGTGTAAGCTCCCCTTCCAAACAGGTACAGGTCCAGCATGGGTAGAGTGAGTGTAAGCTCCACTTCAAAACAGGTACAGGTCCAGCATGGGTAGAGTGAGTGTAAGGTCCCCTTTCAAACAGGTACAGGTCCTGCATGGGTAGAGTGAGTGTAAGCTACCCTTGCAAACAGGTACAGGTACATCATGGGTAGAGTGAGTTTAAGCTCGCCTTCCAAACAGGTACAGGCCCAGCATGGTACCAAACAGGTACAGGTCCAGCATTGGTAGAGTGAGTGTAAGCTCCCCTTGCAAATAGGTATAGCATGGGTAGAGTGAGTGTAAGCTCCCGTTCCAAACAGTTACAGGCCCAGCATGGATAGAGTGAGTGTAAGCTCCCCTTCCAAACAGGTACAGGCCCAGCATGGTACCAAACAGGTACAGGTCCAGCATGGGTAGAGTGAGTGTAAGCTCCCCTTGCAAATCGATATTGCATGGGTAGAGTGAGTGTAAGCTCCCCTTCCAAACAGGTACAGGCCCAGCATGAGTAGAGTGAGTGCGAGCTCCCCTTCCAAACAGGTACAGGTCCAGCATGGGTAGAGTGAGTGTAAGCTCCCCTTGCAAATAGGTACAGTATGGGTAGAGTGAGTGTAAGCTCCCCTTCCAAACAGGTACAGGTCTTGCATGGGTAGAGTGGGTGTAAGATCCCCTTGCAAACAGGTACAGGTCCAGCATGGGTAGAGTGAGTGGAATGTCCCCTTCCAAACAGGTACAGGCTCAGCATGGATAGAGTGAGTGTAAGTTCCCCTTCCAAACAGGTACAGGTCCAGCATGGGTAGAGTGAGTGTAAGCTCCTCTTCCAAACAGGTACAGGTCCTGCATGGGTAGAGTAAGTGGAAGCTCCCCTTGCAAACAGGTACAGGTCCAGCATGTGTAGAGTGAGTGCAGTCGCCCATTCCAAAAAGGTACAGCGTGAGTGTAAGCTCCCCTTGCAAATCGATACTGCATGGGTAGAGTGAGTGTAAGCTCCCCTTCCAAACAGGTACAGGCCCAGCATGGGTAGAGTGAGTGCGAGCTCCCCTTCCAAACAGGTACAGGTCCAGCATGGGTAGAGTGAGTGTAAGCTCCCCTTGCAAATAGGTACAGTATGGGTAGAGTGAGTGTAAGCTCCCCTTCCAAATAGGTACAGGTCTTGCATGGGTAGAGTGGGTGTAAGATCCCCTTGCAAACAGGTACAGGCCCAGCATGGGTAGAGTGAGTGTAAGCTCCTCTTCTAAACAGGTACAGGTCCAGCATGGGTAGAGTGAGTGTAAGCTCCCCTTCCAAACAGGTACAGGCCCAGCATGGATAGAGTGAGTGTAAGCTCCCCTTCCAAACAGGTACAGGCCCAGCATGGATAGAGTGAGTGAAAGCTCCCATTCCAAACAGGTACAGGTCCAGCACGGCTAGAGTGAGTGTAAGCTCGCCTTGCAAATAGGTATAGCATGGGTAGAGTGAGTGTAAGCTCACATTCCAAACAGGCACAGGTCCAGCATGGGTAGAGTGAGTGTAAGCTCCCCTTCCAAAGAGGTACAGGTCCAGTATGGGTAGAGTGAGTGTAAGCTCCCCTTCCAAACAGGTACAGGTCTTGCATGGGTAGAGTGGGTGTAAGATCCCCTTGCAAACAGGTACAGGTCCAGCATGGGTAGAGTGAGTGGAATGTCCCCTTCCAAACAGGTACAGGCTCAGCATGGATAGAGTGAGTGTAAGTTCCCCTTCCAAACAGGTACAGGTCCAGCATGGGTAGAGTGAGTGTAAGCTCCTCTTCCAAACAGGTACAGGTCCTGCATGGGTAGAGTAAGTGGAAGCTCCCCTTGCAAACAGGTACAGGTCCAGCATGTGTAGAGTGAGTGTAGTCGCCCATTCCAAAAAGGTACAGCGTGAGTGTAAGCTCCCCTTGCAAATCGATATTGCATGGGTAGAGTGAGTGTAAGCTCCCCTTCCAAACAGGTACAGGCCCAGCATGGGTAGAGTGAGTGCGAGCTACCCTTCCAAACAGGTACAGGTCCAGCATGGGTAGAGTGAGTGTAAGCTCCCCTTGCAAATAGGTACAGTATGGGTAGAGTGAGTGTAAGCTCCCCTTCCAAATAGGTACAGGTCTTGCATGGGTAGAGTGGGTGTAAGATCCCCTTGCAAACAGGTACAGGCCCAGCATGGGTAGAGTGAGTGTAAGCTCCTCTTCTAAACAGGTACAGGTCCAGCATGGGTAGAGTGAGTGTAAGCTCCCCTTCCAAACAGGTACAGGCCCAGCATGGATAGAGTGAGTGTAAGCTCCCCTTCCAAACAGGTACAGGCCCAGCATGGATAGAGTGAGTGAAAGCTCCCATTCCAAACAGGTACAGGTCCAGCACGGCTAGAGTGAGTGTAAGCTCGCCTTCCAAATAGGTACAGGTCTTGCATGGGTAGAGTGGGTGTAAGATCCCCTTGCAAACAGGTACAGGCCCAGCATGGGTAGAGTGAGTGTAAGCTCCTCTTCTAAACAGGTACAGGTCCAGCATGGGTAGAGTGAGTGTAAGCTCCCCTTCCAAACAGGTACAGGCCCAGCATGGATAGCGTGAGTGTAAGCTCCCCTTCCAAACAGGTACAGGTCCAGCATGGATAGAGTGAGTGAAAGCTCCCCTTCCAAACAGGTACAGGTCCAGCACGGCTAGAGTGAGTGTAAGATTGCCTAGCAAATAGGTATAGCATATGTAGAGTGAGTGTAAGCTCACATTCCAAACAGGTACAGGCCCAGCATGGGTAGAGTGAGTGTAAGCTCCCCTTCCAAACAGGTACAGGTCCAGCATGGGTAGAGTGAGTGTAAGCTCCCCTTCCAAACAGGTACAGGTCCTGCAAGCTCCCCTTCCAAACAGGTACAGGTCCAGCATGGGTAGAGTGAGTGGAATGTCCCCTTCCAAACAGGTACAGGCTCAGCATGGATAGAGTGAGTGTAAGCTCCCCTTCCAAACAGGTACAGGTCCAGCATGGGTAGAGTGAGTGTAAGCTCCCCTTGCAAACAGGTACAGGTCCAGCATGTGTAGAGTGAGTGTAGGCGCCCATTCCAAAAAGCTACAGGTCCTGCATGGGTAGAGTGAGTGTAAGCTACCCTTGCAAACAGGTACAGGTACATCATGGGTAGAGTGAGTTTAAGCTCCCCTTCCAAACAGGTACAGGCCCAGCATGGTACCAAACAGGTACAGGTTCAGCATTGGTAGAGTGAGTGTAAGCTCCCCTTGCAAATAGGTATAGCATGGGTAGAGTGAGTGTAAGCTCCCCTTCCAAACAGTTACAGGCCCAGCATTGATAGAGTGAGTGTAAGCTCCCCTTCCAAACAGGTACAGGCCCAGCATGGTACCAAACAGGTACAGGTCCAGCATGGGTAGAGTGAGTGTAAGCTCCCCTTGCAAATCGATATTGCATGGGTAGAGTGAGTGCGAGCTCCCCTTCCAAACAGGTACAGGTCCAGCATGGGTAGAGTGAGTGTAAGCTCCCCTTGCAAATAGGTACAGTATGGGTAGAGTGAGTGTAAGCTCCCCTTCCAAACAGGTACAGGCCCAGCATGGTACCAAATAGGTACAGGTCCAGCATGTGTAGAGTGAGTGTAGGCGCCCATTCCAAAAAAGGTACAGGTCATGCATGGGTAGAGTGAGTGTAAGCTACCCTTACAAACAGGAACAGGTACATCATGGGTAGAGTGAGTTTAAGCTCCCTTTCCAAACAGGTACAGGCCCAGCATGGTATCAAACCGGTACAGGTCTAGCATTGGTAGAGTGAGTGTAAGCTCACCTTGCAAATAGGTATAGCATGGGTAGAGTGAGTGTAAGCTCCCCTTCCAAACAGTTACAGGCCCAGCATGGATAGAGTGAGTGTAAGCTCCCCGTCCAAACAGGTACAGGCCTAGCATGGTACCAAACAGGTACAGGTCCAGCATGGGTAGAGTGAGTGTAAGCTCCACTTGCAAATCGATATTGCATGGGTAGAGTGAGTGTAAGCTCCCCTTCCAAACAGGTACAGGCCCAGCATGGGTAGAGTGAGTGCGAGCTACCCTTCCAAACAGGTACAGGTCCAGCATGGGTAGAGTGAGTGTAAGCTCCCCTTGCAAATAGGTACAGTATGGGTAGAGTGAGTGTAAGCTCCACTTCCAAACAGGTACAGGTCTTGCATGGGTAGAGTGGGTGTAAGATCCCCTTGCAAACAGGTACAGGCCCAGCATGGGTAGAGTGAGTGTAAGCTCCTCTTCCAAACAGGTGAAGGTCCAGCATGGGTAGAGTGAGTGTAAGCTCCCCTTCCAAACAGGTACAGGCCCAGCATGGATAGAGTGAGTGAAAGCTCCCCTTCCAAACCGGTACAGGTCCAGCACGGCTAGAGTGAGTGTAAGATCGCCTTGCAAATAGGTATAGCATGGGTAGAGTGAGTGTAAGCTCACATTCCAAACAGGTACAGGTACAGGTCCAGCATGGGTAGAGTGAGTGTAAGCTCCCCTTCCAAACAGGTACAGGTCCAGCATGGGTAGAGTGAGTGTAAGCTCCCCTTCCAAACAGGTACAGGTCCTGCAAGCTCCCCTTCCAAACAGGTACAGGTCCAGCATGGGTAGAGTGAGTGGAATGTCCCCTTCCAAACAGGTACAGGCTCAGCATGGATAGAGTGAGTGTAAGCTCCCCTTCCAAACAGGTACAGGTCCAGCATGGGTAGAGTGAGTGTAAGCTCCTCTTCAAAACAGGTACAGGTCCTGCATGGGTAGAGTAAGTGGAAGCTCTCCTTGCAAACAGGTACAGGTCCAGCATGTGTAGAGTGAGTGTAGGCGCCCATTCCAAAAAGGTACAGGCCCAGCATGGATAGAGTGAGTGTATGCTCCCCTTCCAAACAGGTACAGGTCCTGCATGGGTAGAGTGAGTGTAAGCTACCCTTGCAAACAGGTACAGGTACATCATGGGTAGAGTGAGTGTAAGCTACCCTTGCAAACAGGTACAGGTACATCATGGGTAGAGTGAGTTTAAGCTCCCCTTCCAAACAGGTACAGGCCCAGCATGGTACCAAACAGGTACAGGTCCAGCATTGGTAGAGTGAGTGTAAGCTCCCCTTGCAAATAGGTATAGCATGGGTAGAGTGAGTGTAAGATCCCCTTCCAAACAGTTACAGGCCCAGCATGGATAGAGTGAGTGTAAGCTCCCCTTCCAAACAGGTACAGGCCCAGCATGGTACCAAACAGGTACAGGTCCAGCATGGGTAGAGTGAGTGTAAGCTCCCCTTGCAAATCGATATTGCATGGGTAGGGTGAGTGTAAGCTCTCCTTCCAAACAGGTACAGGCCCAGCATGGGTAGAGTGAGTCTGAGCTCCCCTTCCAAACAGGTACAGGTCCAGCATGGGTAGAGTGAGTGTAAGCTCCCCTTGCAAATAGTACAGTATGGGTAGAGTGAGTGTAAGCTCCCCTTCCAAACAGGTACAGGTCTTGCATGGGTAGAGTGGGTGTAGGATCCCCTTGCAAACAGGTACAGGCCCAGCATGGGTAGAGTGAGTGTAAGCTCCTCTTCCAAACAGGTACAGGTCCAGCATGGGTAGAGTGAGTGCAAGCTCCCCTTCCAAACAGGTACAGGCCCAGCATGGATAGAGTGAGTGTAAGCTCCCCTTCCAAACAGGTACAGGCCCAGCATGGATAGAGTGAGTGAAAGCTCCCCTTCCAAACAGGTACAGGTCCAGCACGGCTAGCGTGAGTGTAAGATTGCCTTGCAAATAGGTATAGCATGGGTAGAGTGAGTGTAAGCTCCCCTTCCAAACAGGTACAGGTCCAGCATGGGTAGAGTGAGTGTAAGCTCCCCTTCCAAACAGGTACAGGTCCTGCAAGCTCCCCTTCCAAACAGGTACAGGCCCAGCATGGGTAGAGTGAGTGTAAGCTCCCCTTGCAAACAGGTACAGGTCCAGCATGTGTAGAGTGAGGGTAAGCTCCCCTTCCAAACAAGTACAGGTCCAGCACGGCTAGAGTGAGTGTAAGATTGTCTTGCAAATAGGTATAGCATGGGTAGAGTGAGTGTAAGCTCACATTCCAAACAGGTACAGGTCCAGCATGGGTAGAGTGAGTGTAAGCTCCCCTTCCAAACAGGTACAGGTCCAGCATGGGTAGAGTGAGTGTAAGCTCCCCTTCCAAACAGGTACAAGTCCTGCAAGCTCCCCTTCCAAACAGGTACAGGTCCAGCATGGGTAGAGTGAGTGTAAGCTCCCCTTCCAAACAGGTACAGGTCCTGCAAGCTCCCCTTCCAAACAGGTACAGGTCCAGCATGGGTAGAGTGAGTGTAAGCTCCCCTTGCAAACAGGTACAGGTCCAGCATGTGTAGAGTGAGTGTAAGCTCCTCTTGCAATCAGATACAGGTCCAGCATGTGTAGAGTGAGTGTAAGCTCCCCTTGCAAACAGGTACAGGTCCAGCATGTGTAGAGTGAGTGTAAGCTCCTCTTGCAAACAGGTACAGGTCCAGCATGGGTAGAGTGAGTGTAAGCTCCCCTTCCAAACAGGTACAGGCCCAACATGGATAGAGTGAGTGTAAGCTCCCCTTCCAAACAGGTACAGGTCCTGCATGGGTAGAGTGGGTGTAAGATCCCCTTGCAAACAGGTACAGGCCCAGCATGGGTAGAGTGAGTGTAAGCTCCTCTTCCAAACAGGTACAAGTCTTGCATGGGTAGAGTGGGTGTAAGATCCCCTTGCAAACAGGTACAGGCCCAGCATGGGTAGAGTGAGTGTAAGCTCCTCTTCCAAACAGGTACAGGTCCAGCATGGGTAGAGTGAGTGTAAGCTCCCCTTCCAAACAGGTACAGGCCCAGCATGGGTAGAATGAGTGTAAGTTCCCCTTCCAAACAGCAGGTACAGGCCCAGCATGGATAGAGTGAGTGTAAGATTGCCTTGCAAATAGGTATAGCATGGGAAGAGTGAGTGTAAGCTCACATTCCAAACAGGTACAGGTCCAGCATGAGTAGAGTGAGTGTAAGCTCCCCTCCCAAACAGGTACAGGTCCAGCATGGGTAGAGTGGGTGTAAGCTCCCCTTCCAAACAGGTACAGGTCCTGCATGGGTAGAGTGGGTGTAAAATCCCCTTGCAAACAGGTACAGGCCCAGCATGGGTAGAGTGAGTGTAAGCTCCTCTTCCAAACATGTACAGGTCCAGCATGGGTAGAGTGAGTGTAAGTTCCCCTTCCAAACAGTACAGGCCCAGCATGGATAGAGTGAGTGTAAGCTCCCCTTCCAAACAGGTACAGGCCCAGCATGGATAGAGTGAGTGAAAGCTCCCCTTCCAAACAGGTACAGGTCCAGCACAGCTAGAGTGAATGTAAGATTGCCTTGCAAATAGCTATAGCATAGGAAGAGTGAGTGTAAGCTCACATTCCAAACAGGTACAGGTCCAGCATGGGTAGAGTGAGTGTAAGCTCCCCTCCCAAACAGGTACAGGTCCAGCATGGGCAGAGTGAGTGTAAGCTCCCCTTCCAAACAGGTACAGGTCCTGCAAGCTCCCCTTCCAAACAGGTACAGGTCCAGCATGGGTAGAGTGAGTGTAAGCTCCCCTTCCAAACAGGTACAGGTCCTGCAAGCTCCCCTTCCAAACAGGTACAGGTCCAGCATGGGTAGAGTGAGTGTAAGCTCCCCTTCCAAACAGGTACAGGTCCTGCAAGCTCCCCTTCCAAACAGGTACAGGTCCAGCATGGGTAGAGTGAGTGTAAGCTCCTCTTCCAAACATGTACAGGTCCAGCATGGGTAGAGTGAGTGTAAGTTCCCCTTCCAAACAGGTACAGGCCCAGCATGGATAGAGTGAGTGTAAGCTCCCCTTCCAAACAGGTACAGGCCCAGCATGGATAGAGTGAGTGAAAGCTCCCCTTCCAAACAGGTAAAGGTCCAGCACGGCTAGAGTGAGTGTAAGATTGCCTTGCAAATAGGTATAGCATGGGAAGAGTGAGTGTAAGCTCACATTCCAAACAGGTACAGGTCCAGCATGAGTAGAGTGAGTGTAAGCTCCCCTCCCAAACAGGTACAGGTCCAGCATGGGTAGAGTGAGTGTAAGCTCCCCTTCCAAACAGGTACAGGTCCTGCAAGCTCCCCTTCCAAACAGGTACAGGTCCAGCATGGGTAGAGTGAGTGTAAGCTCCCCTTCCAAACAGGTACAGGTCCTGCAAGCTCCCCTTCCAAACAGGTACAGGTCCAGCATGGGTAGAGTGAGTGTAAGCTCCCCTTGCAAACAGGTACAGGTCCAGCATGTGTAGAGTGAGTGTAAGCTCCCCTTGCAAACAGGTACAGGTCCAGCATGTGTAGAGTGAGTGTAAGCTCCCCTTGCAAACAGGTACAGGTCCAGCATGGGTTGAGTGAGTGTAAGCTCCCCTTGCAAACAGGTAGAGATTTAGCATGTAAAGGGTTAATAGTCTATTTATAGAGGGCCCAATCTGCTGCCTATCAGGGACACTTGTAAAATTGAGTCCTTGCATAAGAGTGATTTTTGGAATAGAATTTCAAAGGGTACTTTTACTCCGATTACCATATCTGCTAATGTGTACGTAAAAGACAGTTTAAACAATGGAGGTGATTTCCAAAGTACATTTTAGTGACATGAATTATATCGTTTTTCCCAACGACTGTCGTAAACGATATTTAAATGTTAGTATTGTACGTTTTTTTGTGTCTGAATGTTTTGCTCATTTTATTAATGTTCCTTTTTCTTTTTTTCTCATATGTAATGGTTTGTAATAAACCGTAAATAATAAAAAAGAAAGGGTTAGTACAAGGTTATTATTAATATTATTATTATTATCATCATGGTATTCATTGAGTGTGGACTTAGCTTCGAGAAGCAACAGAGCGCTTTACAGAGGTGTACAACAGAACGGATGTACAGCGAGGGGTAGGATACAGAGGGGAACAGAGGGGTCCAAAGGAGGGGGTACTGCCGTAGCCGGTGGCATGGAGGAAAGAGGCGTCGGCATCTAGAGTGTCAGGGGGCACGAGGGGTGATATGATGGCGTAGGTGTTGATGAGGAGAGACTCCTTGAACAGGTGGGTCTTGAGTTCTTTTCTGAATTGTAGGAGCGTGGGGGCGAGTCTGATGCCGATGAGGAGGAGGTTCCATAGTCTTGGGGGCGTAGGCGGAGAAGGCTTGTTTTCTGGTCCTTACATTTTTACAGGAGCAGTTACCTCAGAAAGAGGTATATCATGGACCGAGCTACTGCAATTTTCTCCCATGAAAAGGTACAACAAGGGCATGTCCAGTGCAAGGTTCACTCCCAAACAGGTACAGGGAGAGCCTCAGCAGGGGAATGTGCGTGTTTTCCTTGAAGGCCATGCAGCGCGAGCAAGGCCAGACCAAGCTTCCCTCACGTACGGGTATATGCACAGCGTATTTAGGGCAGGTGCAGGATGGACAGGCCTAGTACCAGCTTTTCAAAATATTATTTACAAGCTTCCAAAGCTAACTGAAATGTGTACAGTATGGACGGGGGCAGTGCAAGCTTCCCTGACAAACAGTCTCTGTGTCTCCGACTTCCCTCTATTCTCCCCCCCCCCTTGCCTCGTCGCGCCTTGAAACACTTGTGTGTAGGCGCATTTTAAATGCCATATCATGTCGTATCATATTGGAATGGGCAGGGCTACCGATTGCAAACTTTCCTCACAAAAGGGTACATGTAGAGACAGCGCGGAAACTGTAAGCTTCTCTCACCAAGCAACTGGCACTGCATGGACTGAGTCGGTTCAGCATGAGTAGAGGTTCCCATGCAGCCTGCCAGCTTCCACTTATGCTACTCCCCTGCTCCCCAAAGCTCATTTTCCCCTCCAGGGCTTACCGGCAGTGACCACGTGACACATGGGGAAAGAGGATGGAGCGCATCGCACCCTGCACAGAGTGATCAGCTTCCAGCACTCCTGCACTCAGCCCCAGCAATCCCTTACCACCTGACCCTGCTTGGGGATGAGTATGTGAGGTGGTGTGTGACACAGAGGATTCTGGGGAGGGGAGCAGGACTGTGGGTGGGGTTTGCGTGGGCACCTGGTCTTGCCAAGTTGGCCACATGGTGTGGGAGTAGCAGGCGGCAGCCATTTTCCCATGCAGCAAATCACCACCCTTAAGTCTGCTGCATGCGAGCCGATAGCCGACTGCTTCTGGTTAAGGGGGCTGTCAAGGGGTTTGGCCTGCAAACGCAAGGCAAAGAAGCTCAGACGGATTCATGACCACTCCATGCAGGACCCGGGCACTGCCAGTGTCTCCCATATTCAGGGCCGCCCACCTACCTGATGATCGCACCGTCTTACAAGTATGGGGCTGTCATTTGGGGAGTCAGTCCCTTACATGTAATCATCAAATTTGACTTTCCCTGCAACGATCCTCCAAATGTCCTTCTAAAACCTTTGAACAGTGCTAGTCAGTATTTCCTGGAGAGGTAGCACAAACATGAAACACTTATTTTGCATATAGGCGCTCTATTTAATTGGGCAGCTTTTCATTGGAACCGTTCCAAGAAATACCATACCAGAGAGGCCATATGCCTGTGGAATCACCCAAATGGTCATTTTTGCGACATTCAAGTAGTATAAGTGCCCAAAATAAAGATGCTTTATTCATACAGTAGTTTCAAAATTGTTCGAATAGATTCAGCACTTCACTTGTGTATAAGCGCTGTAAAAATAAGCAATAAATAAATAAATAAAATAAATAAATGATTGTTTAAACGTTCGCATTGATAACAAGGTTAGAAGAAATGTGCCACAAGCACACGCCTGGCCATCACATCTACCCCCGCGCCATCTGACTCACTAGACACAGTCCACTCCTCTACTCCCCGCCACCCTGTACAGCTGTACCCCTCCTATGTGCCCCTCTGTATCCTAACCCCCGCTGTAAATCTGTACTGTTGTATACCTCTGGAAAGCACTCTGTTGTGTATCTATATTGCTGTAGACCTCTGTAAAGCGATCCGCTGCTTCTCAAAACTAAGTCTGCGCTCAATAAATATCATAATATGAATAACATGTGTAGCACTCACATTTGAAAGTGTGAGTCAGAGAACATTGTCTGCTCCCTTTTGCTACACCTGCATGAGACCACTCTTCTCCCCCAGTCTCCAGACCCATCAACAGGCTTGCCCCCTCCCTCACCATTTCTAATCTGCTCCTACTTGTGAGTTGACGGCTTCCCCTGGTATATACCGTCACTCCAAAAGCTCCAAGCGAACAGGCCCTGACTTTATTCTTAAATCAAACCATCTTCCTTTCAGACCGCATGAGGTGTTTCACCTTCCAGCTCAGCCCGAGGGAGCTGCAACCCAAAAAAGACTGCAAAAGGAAATAGGCTTGCGTTCACTGCTGTGTGCAGTAGAGCAAAGGGACCCCTGCACCTTTCAGCACTTAAGGTTCCCAGCAGGGTTATGATTATTTGCTGGAGGGCTTCCAGCAGCATCTAATCTCTGATTAAGTCGCATGTTCTCTTTTGTAATTCATAACAGCAGGGTAAGAAAAAAACACAGTTGGCTCCCCCTGGTGGCCAGTGCCCTACGCAGAAGCTTAGTTTATCTAGTCCTTGCAGCGGCCCTGTGTAGATGTATGAAATGGACGATTTGCGCAGCAGAGCTGTGCTTGCATAGCAGGTGTCTGGAATTCATGCAGAACTCTGCCCTGTCCCCAGTGGGCTAATAAGTGTGTGAAGAGAGCGTGTGCCATGAGATATAAGCAGGCCAGCTCATTAACATGAGCGAGGTGACGCCTGCATATACATCTCATCGTGCACAGTAGCAAATTAAAGTACTGGGGCCCGCAAAGCGTAGCAGGATTAGTTTACATATATTTTTACATTTGAAATGCAGTTGGCACTGCAACCCTTGACCCTTCTAGGGATAGCTGTTTTAATGTAACAAAGAAATGCAGCATTGCACAAGTCGCACATCACTGATGAATTCCCTTGCAAGCCACATGGAATGGCAGACCCCCCTTTGCCACTCCCTTTCTTTTGCAATTTGCATGAGGTTGGAATGTGCACATTTTAATTTGCAATGTATTTCATGTTGTCTTGATGCACTGCGAATGTTGTTTTTGCATTAGCAAATCAACTTCATTTGAGTTGCACTGCTTTTGCAAATACAAAACCAGTACATACATATTACCCATGCTCGATTATGCTGGGAAGGAGGACCCCACATTTGCAGAGCATGGAGAACCTGAGAAGGTAAAGAGTTGCAGCTTTCCTCTTAAAAAGTGGATTTACAAATGCAACCTACATTCAATGTCCATGTATTGCAGTGAAACGGAATTACTGCTAGTGAAGTGCGGTAAATCTGCACGATTAAGTCCTGATTTTCAGATTGGAATTGTCTCTGCAAATACCACCAAATGGTAATACTAGTACTGCAAGCTGTTACTTTAAGGGTCCACATGATTCTGAGTCAAGCAGACCCTTACCTTATTCCTCATTATGGAGACGCGTAGGGCTTAATGGAGATTTCATATTACCGCCTCTGCAAATACCACCAAATGGTAAAAATAGTACTGCATGCTGTTACTTTAAGGGTCCACATGATTCTGAGTCAAGCAGACCCTTACCTTATTCCTCATTATGGAGACGCATAGGGCTTAATGGAGATTTCATATTACCGCCTGCAGTAATCACTGTAAGTGGTGATGCTTTTGTGTGTCGGTAGTTGCCGCCATGCAAAAGGTGGCAGAGTGAATGAGTTTCAACCTTGAAAATTTAAAATGTGTTGGAATGGTAAAACATGAGGGCCTCATTCCGAGTAGGGCGGTAAGGGTTAACGGTCACCGGTAACGAGACTGGTGCCATTAAACCCTTACCGCCCTACTACGAGTTCCCTTTGCGGGTCCTTCCTTAACGCCTGCTTTTAGCAGGCGTTAAGGACGGGACCCGCAAAGAGACTTCAGTGCTATTAACGGTACCATAATTTACGGTTCTGTTATTAGCGCCTTCCCCATTCCCATTGAGCTCTATGGGGGCTCAAATGGGAATGGGGAAGGGCCCTGGTGAATGGGGAATTACCGGTCCCTCCAACCTTGGAATGGACCGGTAATTACTCCATTCACCAGGGCGGAGTCTAAACGATTTTGGAGGCAGCCATGCCGCAAATAGCGGCGTGGTTACCTCCAAAGTCGGAATGAGGCCCTGTACCAACAATTTTACCTCTACCGCCAAACTTGTAATCGAGCCTTAATTGTCTACATCATGAACTGCAGGGATGAGGGAAAGGTGGTACATTATGCAGAGTTACCCAATAAGCAGGAATTCTGCATGCAGTAAAATAACACACTTGGAGGCCGCATTCAGAATGTATGTTTTCAACTGGTCATTTAGAAAATAAGTGCTACACTACATCACAAGGACTTTAAAGACAAGGGCAAAATTTGAAACAAATCCCCTTAAACTTGCATTAATTACCTGCAGCATTGGGGAGCTACCCCACATGGCTTTATTTTATGGAGTATAACCCCAAATCTCTAAATGAGTTTACATGTTAACATTGCGCGGTAATGGAGTTGCTTCATTTGTATCACTTACAATACTACTCTTAATGAATGCTAATATATATTTTTGAAGGTTTGTCTGTCTGTCCACTATAGAAATGAAGGGGAAACGATCTAGAGGGCTCCAAAGGGGTCTAAAAGGGGTAACATTTCACGAGGAATCTACTGGTGTAGTTTAAAGTTGCTAAAGTGCCCCCCGCCCATGGAGAAAATCAAAACAAATGCTTATTTTGCTCAAATCAAAGTTGTTGAGGTGACGCCCCTGGTGGATGAAATTAGAACTGATGCTTACGAACGAGCACAGCTATTTTGCTTAACAAACGACCATAACAAACACTAAACATTTGCTTTACAAACTTCCATAATAAAAGCTACAAATTTACCAAACATTAGTACAAGCGATCTGGGAAAATTAATACACGAAAATCCATAAATTTGTTTTATAGACACACAAGAAGTAAACATCCACAGTGACAAGAAACCTGTTAGTGAATCACCATGTCAGCCAAGAGACAATCTACCTTTGGGAAGTTGTCTGATGCTCGGCGTAAAGAGACAGCCAGAGCAGCAGAGACAGTTGAACAAAGTCAGCAAAGACTTCAAGCACAAGCAAGCAGACAGGCAGCACTGAGACAGCAAGACACACCAGAGCGGAGACACGCCAGACAACGGGCCGATGCAGTCGTCTGACGCTCGGCATAAACAGGGTGCCAGGGCAGTGCCAGGGCAGTGGTGGAAAATCATCTGAAAAGTTTAGTTACTGTAGCTAGGGCAACGGCAGGTATATTTGATGGTATGTAAATAAAATTGACAAAACAAAATAGACCAGTCTTCATAAAAGCCATCAACTATAGTTCCATGTAAATAAAATTGGTTTGCGGCCCACTGCCACTGAAGTGTTTTCTATTCAGATGTCCCAGACATATTTAGAGTATTTTGGCGAGACGTGAAAGGTTTATACATTTGGATTGCAATTATTAGGAGAATGCAAACATTTATTTCAACTTTCAATATGTTGATCTACAGTGTTGATATAGAGGGCCCGATTCATGGAATATTTGCCCGGTTGAAAGTGACTTTGCAATGATGAAAAGTGACTTTGCCCTACTGACACAAACCCTGTTTCATGGAACTGTGCAAAGTGTATTTTTGCAGTGCAAAGTAGGGGGGCAAAGTCAGCGCATAGTCATTTTTGCAGTACAAAATGACTTTGCCCGGACTTTGCACAGCAAAAATACACTTTGCACAGTTCAGTGAATCAGGGTTTGTGTCAGCAGTGCAAAGTCACTTTTCAGCAGGGCAAAGTCACACTGAACCCAGCAAATAATCCATGAATCGGCCCAGAATATGCAAACACACCACTGTGGTTTAATACTGAAATTTGTGCCGATAATGACGTGCTATTTTTTTAGATCAGTGAAAGGGTTAAATCGTTGAGCAAATTAGACGATGGGAGGAAGAGCAGGGGATATGTCAGGATAGACAGCATTGCATATTTTGTTGGTGATTTTTAATGTCCTCTACTGTACCACTTTAACATAGACGAAGAAGCGTTCTCTCACTCACTCCCTGAATCCATTCGGCTACACATGCAGATGATGTTAGTCCCATGGACATTGCTTAACTAAGGTAATTCTAGACAGATGTCTAGGGTGGCACCAGAAGAGAAGGAGTCATATTGGTCCTAAAAACATAACATCCGGCCTCAATGCAGATGTTGGGGTGCTAAAACGTCCCTCCGCTTGGGGCACCATAAATCGTTGCTCCCAGCTCTGATTAGTACAATCATTTTGCCTGTTTGCACTTTTTTGTTTCTAATAGAAAGGAAGAAGGCATTGAGAATTTCTTACCAACTGGAGACATTTCAGGCACCGACGCAACATATGGTCCATCAAGGAACTTGGGTTCATTGTCATTGATGTCTTGGATCTTGATGATGAACTCGGACTCGGGCTCCAGTGGTTTGTTGGTTCTCCGCTCCAAGGCCTGGGCTCGCAGTGTGTACTGGGCCCTCTCCTCTCTGTCCAGCCGCTGAATCGCATGGATGTCACCGGTGGTGTCGTCGATGGTAAACATGGTGCCGGCACCATCTCCAGACAGGATGTATTTGATCGATCCATCTCCCTTGTCAATATCTGAATGCAGCTGAAAATCAAAAACATGATTGCATAATCAGGTTGAGAATACACACAAACACAGAAATGTGGCTACAGACCAGTTGAGCCTTGACCTTCCAGTGAGAAATGCAATTGCATCCACACTCTTTAAAACTTAAAATACTACATTATATATATATTTATTGCTTCATGCCCGATTACTCCACTTCAAAGCAATGTAATAAAAAGTGTTATTAGTATACAGTCTAATGGTACCCAATTAATTCACCACAACCTATGAAGTGCTGAGTTAGCCTTGTAGGGATTCAAACTTTGTCCTGTAGGAGAAATTCAAATGTGCTAATTATTTCCAGTTAGTAACAGTTCCAGTTATGATTGCCTTATTTTATATATAAAAAAAATCTCTTGAGAAGTTCAAGCACATTCTACTTTACTTACCAAATTCTTACTTCTGGCAAACATAGTATAAATTATATACACTTTTTAAACCAACCTCCAGTTTATGAAATAAGTTACCTGCAGGGGGACCCCCAGGAAAGGAATGATCGTCTCTGCTACAAAAATGCACTCAGAACAAATGTTTTTCACTTACACTCCTGTACAGGGGTTCAGGAAGCCTTACAAAATAAAGTCCTGGCATGGCATTGCTTAAGAACGGGCCCTAGTTTAGTCAGAAGTTCTGACCTGAAGTTTTTACGCAGAGTAAAAATTGATGAATGCTGTTCCTTGAAGAACAGGGATTGTGTTGTGGTAGGCTGTGAAACTAGTAACCTTCTGGGCTTTTTAAGTCTGTGTAAATATTTGCCATTAGGATCCTCAAATTTAAGACTCATAGTGCGAGTCTCAGTCCCCTTTTCCCCTGTTCGATAGATTTCCTGTTGTTGTTTTCTGCTGCCTTTATGTATTTTTTGGTTTTGTTTGGTTTACGTTGTTGTATGTTTGTTTTTGTGTAGCGCTCTGAGTCCTGTGTGCGTGTAGCGCTTTAAAAGAATTAAATAAAATACAAAATATAATTTTAAAAAAGAGCTTGCGTTAAAGATATCAGATAGTGTCATAACAACTGATTTGTGGACTATTGGTAAGACCCGACTAGACAATGGCTTTAACACCACAGAGAAAAATCCTGTATTAGATGTACTCTATGACCTGCACTGGCGCACTTGAACACATGTCAAGTTGACTGCCCGACACCTATGCGAGAAACAGAGTCATTCAACAAAGCAACATATCTGAGTGTTTTCTATACTGTTTTCGAAATATAGTTGGTTTTTGGATAAATATGTGTTGTTTCTTAGTTCTTAGGAAAATATAATATAAGCAGACATATATACATACACTTGCAGTCTTTGCGGTATAACTTCCTGGCTACCCGCCTTGTTTTTTGGTAGATATCTCATAAACAAGGACTTTCTCTCTGAAACACTCTCCCGCAACCTCTGTGCCAAAAACCAGATCAGCCAAAGCAGTGGCCTCAAGTTTCCCAATTCTATGTGTGAGAAAGCTATCCAGGCTTTTTTCAAATTTTTTGTTTGGGCTATTAGGTGGTGCTAAATGCACAACCTTTAAGCCGAAACTATTTTCATTACAAGAAGAGCTTTAACATAAGAGCTTCAAATATGGGCTTTGAATCAGAATCTGTAAAGCTTTTCCAATGGAGATGACATTTGAGGAGGGATACACAGTTGTTAGGTTATTGAATCATTCACATTCCCTGCCCCATGGCTTATCCCACACATTTCTGTCCATCTCAGAACTCTTTGACCTCTTCCACGGAGGCAGCCATCTTGAATGACTGTCTCTGAGGAAGCTCTCTGGAAACAAGCCGAAACTAGCGTCCATCTTTGATTGGGAAAGATACCATGCATCTTCCAAATAAAATGACAGATTGAACCAGGTGAGTATAATCTTTTTAAAAGAGCTAAAGTAATTTTCAATGCTTTCGACAGCAGTAATTATTTCTGTCCTTTCTGCGTTTCATTTCCTTGTTTTTTTTATATAGCTAGGGCTGTTGCTCATTCCTTTCAAAACAATGTGTATCAATGTCTTAAACAGAAAATCGGCAATGTTTTGATACATGTCATGTAGGGCTCGAACCTTTACTAGCTCAATGATTGCCTCTTTTAGCTGAGAAGGGTCATGCAGCTGCTTGCCCCGCATGTTCTCGCAATCCGACTGGTAGCGCTCGGGTTCACACAAAAATTGTCTGGCTCACCCCACATTTATTTTTGTCCTTCGATGCATTCCCTTTCCTTTGTTTTCCTTGCACATTTCCCAATGACCCAACCCTCCCAATCTTATTGCCGTGTTTGTGCAGCAGTGTAGCACTTTCCTGAAAGGGACACTCTTAAAGCAGGCGCTACACACTTGTTGTTTTCTCCTTGGCAGGAGAACACCCAGGATCTCAGGGTTGCTTTTGTTCCAATCTGCAGGCCTTGCTGGCCAATCTGAAGGCTTGCCAGCTTTTTAGGCTCATGTCCAACCCACTTAACACCAGGACAGGAAAGACCCACACTATTTCTATGCATACACAGATTAAGGACAACCAACATTGAACATTTTTAAGTGCAGGTAGGCAGCATGGCCAACCACGCTTAGGAAATGACCCTGATGGATGAAGTGCTAGAGTGGAGGCAGAGGAAGTGAAGGACAGAGGCCGGTTAGAGGCGAGGGAAAAGTGTTAGGTAGAAGGCAGATGAGCGGTAGGTTAAGAGGGGAACTCAGAGGCAGGGAGGTAGGCTTTTGGTTTGGTTTTAAACAAATCCATGTGGACTGTTTCTCTGATGTTTCTCGGATGTCCGTGGCAAGGGAATTCCACGCAACTGGAGCAAGAAGTGAGAAAAAGCGGAAGCGAGAGGAAGCACAGGGAGGGCGAGGAGCCACAACGGTGGTCAAAGAGGCAGAGCAGAGATTATGAGAAGGAAGATAGATACAGTGGTGCATTAACGTGGATAGATTTGTGAACCAGGAGAAGACATTCAAATCTGTCCCTGTTACCATACATACTTAAAACATTAAATGACAATATACTAGCACAGTATCAATACATAAAACCAGAACTACTTACTTTTGCAAGCTAGGACAGCTGGCTGGGTTTAACGAATGCTGCTGATTGAGCACCGAATTCAATCTATAGGTCACATGTTTGTATCCCATTGAGGTGTAATCAGGATTTCATTCATCTGTGATTGACCAGAATTAGGACAATCACGTTTCGGGATATTTATTTCCTTTTCATGCTTTTCTTGCAGGCGCAGCGGCAAACGATCTTTTGGTTGCTAGCTTATCTTGCAGCCAAGCAGAGCCCAGAACTGATTACTTGAAGTTGCGGGTGCTTCCATTTTGTTGCATTTTGTTGCCTCTCTTCGGATTGTGTGAGTACTGTATGTTGGAGACGACACAAAGCTTGTAGGTGTTTGGTTATTGGCCCACCCATTGATTCACTGTGTGTATAAACTGTTCGGCATTTCGCAGGCACTGCTATTAGATGCCCACGAGAGCCCAAACTGGTGGCATTGCCAGTGTTTGTTGGAAGTGTGGTCCTCAATTTAAAAAGGAAAAGACAAGACTACAAGCCCTAGAATTCCAAGAAAAATCAGACTGGATAACATCCTCACACATGGAATTAGGAAACATGACAGCTCTGGTTAAAGTCCACAAGAAGATTAAACACATTGTTGTTTCCATCTGCCTATGGCACCTATTGTGATGGCCTCCCAATCAAGACTCTTACTGGTTCCCCACTTTCTATCAATCGTCGTTCAAAATGCTCTACTCTTGAAGCAAACATTTTGATAGCATGTAGCATGGTCTAAATACTCAAATGTTGCGTCAAGTTAAAGAAGAAATTGTATTGTGCCAGTCACCTCTGTAGTGGTTTTACCGCATCAGGGATTATACAGAGCATGCCGTGTTGTGTCGCCAGCCAGGATAACCAGATCGTGATCTTTGGAGGAAAGGAAAAGGCGAAGAAATGAGAGGTTGGGTAGAGCAGGAGTAGGACAGAAATGCACAGACTAACAGTTGGAAAGATACAAGAGGGTTGAGCGAGAAGGGTAAGCGAGTGTGGTAGCAGAGGTGCTTGCATAGTCATCAGTAGTGGATCAGATGAACCGAGCAGGAAGGGAGGGAAAGTAAACAACTTGTCACGACAAGCATTTTCTAGTGAAGGCAGTGTCTACTACTTGATGGTTGGCACTAGAATTAGTCAGAGCATGGTTGTATGATGGACTCGAGATGTGCTCAAGCGTTGCCTTGACTGGTGGAGGCTTGAATGCATTTTAAGTATCCAGTGCCAATCCCCAGGATGATGATCGGGGACTTCAAAGCCGGATGCCAGGGGTAACAGAGCCAACACTTGGCTGTGAAACGGTGAAGGCGGCAAGCGGAAGGGGCAAGTAGACAGAGGGGAAGAAGGGGTGACCCAGACGCTCCCGGGAGCCGTACCAAAGTGAAAGAAAAGTTCATTGATGAATACTGTGAATAATGGATTGCACAGTAAAGGATGAGCAAATAGTCACATTGAGGTGACATGGACCAATGCAGCTGTATACAGCTGTCTGCAATGTCTCCTTATATGAGCAGTTTCAGGGCAGGGGTGTGGTCAACAGGGGTGGGCTGGGAGCCAAAAGAGGCCCTGGAAATAATTTTCTAAGTGGCCCCTTATTACACATTTTCAGCAATCTCAACCCTTTTCCTATGGGAAATACCACACAAGGGAGGCCCAGGGTGGAGGGGCCTAGCAGGAAATCTCAAGAGTTCCCTACGGGCCAGTCCAACCCTGGTGGTCAACATACAGAAATGCTTCTTCAACCTTCCAGCATGCAGCCATCAAGGCAACCTGGGCCACCCCGACGGGGCCTCCTCTTGAAGGACCCAGGTAATTTACCATGGAATAACTGAGAAGTAAGCCAATGTGCTCGCCAGATAAGTGCAAAGGTTCCACTGCCACAAGAGTGCTCCAACTATCAAGCAGGCATTAGTTAGTGAAGAAAAAAGGATAGCTTTAGCCATTAAGCAGATGGTTATACAGGCATGTGACGTTTGCATGTGATCTATCCAATCACATGACATCAGTCTGGGAAATACAATAGGCAAACCAATGCCGGAAGCAGCAAGCATGGGATCAGGGTTTGAAAGAGCAGAGAAAGAACCCGGGGAGTAAGTGACGGTGGAGTATGTATTTATTTATTTATTTATTCATTGGACGTTTATAAGGTGATTATACATCAAGAAATCGTGTTTCAATCAGGCTGTTGCGTAACCTAGGAGTGAAATCACAATAGGGCACACACTTATGCTTGACAATGTAGGACTGACTTACTGCACTCCATTCTAGAACCGCGGCCCCTACACAGATCCCTATGCCGACGCGTTGCGATTGATAGTATTCGCCACAGATATATGTTTTAACAAAACAATCTTAGATTCAAAACACTAATAAAGCAACAATGTACTTTCTTTCCAATTGTATTGGTACTGGGAAATGTTGTTCTCCCATGTCACCCGTCAGAAGTATTAACTGCATCAAGTATTGGCGCTCCACTCTTTAGTTTTGGCTACAATGCGGCACTGCAAGTGCTGACTAGTATTCAAAACTATTGCCATGATAAGCGAGGATAGGAGAGAGATTGGATGTCAGGTGGGGCACGCAGCCAGTCAGTGTTGTTTGCCCATGCATGGCCATGCTAGTCCCTATGGCCATTCACACCCACTTTATATTGCTCACTCGAACACACTCCTGGGATTGTTATGAGCTAGTTCCCTGCTTCTATGGGGATGTTTAACATTCCCTTTTTAAGAAGTCTCCAAGCGTCCCTTCAGCCACTTCCTTTATAAGCAATACCAGTGTCCTTGCATCTGTTCCTTGCACTGAATTCCAGTTAAAAACAAGAATCAGCTAAGTGAACAGTTGAGATATTTGTTTGGGCACTAAATGGGCATTTACCTGGCACAACCATAATATTCCCAGGTGCTAACACCATTTGAGAGCTGTTGCCTTCTTATGCCCAGGTAGTAACACTATGGCTGTAGTTGGCAAATGCTTATCTCATGCCTAGTCTAAAGTTCAAATTGTTGGCGTTGCCAACGCTTGCTTAAAGAAGCCTCAGAAACGTTTCGGCTATAGTCACGTCTAAGACAGGCCAGAGACTGCACCAGAGAAGATAACTGTCATTTGTTTTGACATTACTACCTAGGGTCAAATTGTTTTTTTTTTTTTATCCCAGCTTAATAGAAGGAGCATGTTGCCTCTGGTATTCTTTCTTTGTGTTTCTTTTCCTTCTTTAGACCTGAACAGCTTGAGGGGACACTCGATCAAGATTCGGCTGCCATAGAAACAGCCTTTAGCATACCGGAAGGGCTGGACGCAGGCAGACACTGAGAGACGACGGCCAGGAAGGGCACCGTCTCGAACTGCACCCTGCTCCTCTGGCACACGGACATTTAATGGGAACATTCCAAGTGCATACCGAGTAAAGAGCCTCCCACAGAGATCACTGCTAACAGGCGGCACCTGAGTGTCAGAAATCGTTGCCCCCAGATATCCTTCTTGGGCACTAGGGGCTTTTTTGCATTTTAGGTCAAAGGGAAAGCTCCAGCAGGCATCGACTGACGGCAAGTGCTTGGAGGCACACCCTGTATCACCAAATCCCTGAGTTTGGTTTGGAGCTAAGCATCGGTCACAAATCTATTGCTTGGAATTACATGTGAGGAAAAGCATTTAGTTTGAAAATTAAACTGTGTAAAGGTGCTGACAATGTTAACCAGCGACTTGTCAAACAATCCCTTTTGCCATCAAAGGAGGATGGGCAGTGCAGGACATCATACACAGAAACTCCCATGAGCAGCTTACACCATTGTGTGTACTCTTTTTTTTGTTAGAAAGTGCTAGAATATTTGGGGGAAATGATCAGCTGGTTTTCAAAGTAATTCTTTTCAACCAAAACTTTGCTCTGCAAGTGCTAATGCGTCCATAAATTGTGTGTTGGACATGCCTCACGTATTTCCTGCACACCGCCCCCCCCCAATTCTCTATAAGTACCCTGTGAGCTGGACGAGCACAAGTGTGCAAGGGGCTTAGAGTCTTCCCTACCGTTAGTATGATGGAAATTCTTGTATCCTCCTTTTCCTTGGAGGAGATACGAAACTCCCTATTCGCAAAACTAAGTGCCAAGGACGAGTATGCTCGTCCTTTTTGCATAGATTTACATAATAGCCTGGCACTTAAGGGTTTTAAACAGGCAACTCACAGCACGAACAGTCGGATTAGCTCCTGACCTCATGATCAAGTGGTAGCTTCAGGGAAAACTGAGACCTCAGGCTGCAGGAACCCTCAGAATCTGCAAGAACCTGCTCACTTTGTTTTCCCAAATCAACACACAAACACATACCCTTCAGCTCGCCTTCATTTGAAGGTTGTCATCACCCTGGGATTAATTTTCACTCCCATGACCACAACCTCCTAAAGGATTACAATGAAATGATTGAAATTAAAATAGCTACTGAGAAATTGTTTTTTTTTAAATGAAAGCGGGGGGAGACCCCAGCTCACCCCACTTCCCCCTACCTTAACCTATTTCCTTACCCCACCCCATATCTATTTTTAATAGAAATGAACAAAAATACCTAACGAATTCGACCAAAATAATGTGGTCACTTTTCCTTAGGTATTTTTGTATTCGTTGATTTCTGCAGATGCCCCCCCTAAAGACTTCTACTTGTTCACTCTCCCAGCCAACGCGATGCTCATCTTTAGGGGATTGCCATCTCACTCATTTAACAGGAAGTTGATCCAAGACTAACTACTCACACTGAACCTAGCCACAGCCAGGGCAGCCACGAGACAATTTCCAGATAAGGATCCTGTAGCGCTGCCTTTCCAATTCCCAATCCCATGACAATCAGGTTTTCACAAGCACAGGATGGAGTACCCAAAGCATTAATATAGCTCTAATGAAAGTCATCAAGACCCCCTTCAAACTCACACTTACTTCACAGTCATGTTCATATGCTGTTACTGTTACAGTACAAAGAAGCGGACAGCATATGTAGCAGGCGGACACATATCAAACACACAACTGACAACTGTTCAGGGCCATTCTGGATAAGTAAAGACCCATTCAAATTCTCTCTCAATAGCTTCTTGCGAATGTATTATATACAGTTTTTGTATCAACGGTTGACCTTAAAACAGTTCATTCAGGACAAAAAAACAAAACAATATTACACAGGAGTGAAAGTGTGGTGCATTACACATACAAACAATTCTGATTTAGAACGTGGTGTATTCACACAAATGCGCAGCCTCTACTATTAAACTAGGGCTGAGTATAACTGCCTTCTTAGCTAGGCTGGTTCAGTAGTGTCTCTAGATTGCACTACTATATTATCATCTTGTCGACACAACAGTGTTTTCGGCCTTGTGAGCTGTTGGATGGCGCTCCTGTTACAACGGCCTTCATCAGGATAGAAGTATTTGTTCTCCCCTTCATGTGTGTTACTGTGTTCAAAATATCTATGACACCGATAAATATAAATCTACAGTTAAAAAGGGGTCTTATCCGGATTAATTATTCTAGCAACATATTGAGAGAGAATTTGAAAGGGTCTATACTGATCCGTCCGGAACCGCCCTGATCAGTTGTGTGTTTGATATGTATTGATACCTGGAGAGATCAGGGAAAAGCGACATGCCCCTTTTTTGTAAATATAGCTGGCAGACACATGAAATATTATTGCTGACGGATCAACATGAAAAGGATAAAAATGATCATGTTTTTCCCATGCTAGTCGATTTCCAATACTCCTTTCCCTTTCTTCAAAAGAAGACACAGGAGTCTTTTTTCAGTTGAGGAGTTTTTGTTTTGTACAGTTGTTTAATTTCTTCACATGGACTATTGATCTTTTCTTGAAAGATACATTCTTCCGTTAATCACACATTGCTAAATTCAACACAAATTCCTCAATACAGATTTCACTGCCTAGGCACGGCTTCCTCAGGAGGTAACAAGATGTTTTGGGAAAGCAAAAGGTGGACCACCGCCATCCTGTGCTCTGATGCTTAGAGCCATAGGACCTGATTCAGATTTTTTTTTTACAATGGTGCAATCCCATTAAAAAAACGAGTTATAAATCAGGTCCATAACGTGAGTATAAAAGATTCACAAGGTGCTGGAGCAGTAAATTCAGGAAATGCCCCTCTCCACAATGAGGAGAAAAAGAAGGTGATCACCGTGCTGTAGCACACATGAATTTATTTTCACAGATTTTTCAGTGAAATCTATTGAATGGAACCAAATGTATTAACCCATTTCAAATGGATATGATATGATATTTATAACGCACCTAATACCCAGAGGTTTCTAAGTGCGGACGGGGAATCGAACCTGTGATGCTCCGTGTCGTCTTACTTCCAAGGCAAGCACTTTGCCACTGAGTTACCCTTCCGAGACTTGGAAAGCCACTAAGCAAGGATGGTGGTATGGTTTAGCTTCACTGTATATGTTCAGGGACGCCTTGAGCATATACTCACTCTGTGCATCAATGCATCTACAACCCTCGTGATTTCTGCATGCCTGCTCTCATCTGTAGACACCAGTGTTTATGGCTAGGAATTCTGCATCACCCCAATTTGGTTGAGTCACATCGTCGATCGCCATCAAATATTTTGTTACTTCTAATTTTTTTCATCTTGATTTTGCCTAAGACTTTGACATTGTCATTCTCTGTCCTCATGGTTACCCTTTCTCGTCTTTACTGTAATATTTGTTCTCGTAAACCTAATTTTGCAAACATGTTGACACAAGAAGCATTACACCACCTTTCTACATATTGCCTAATAGCACCACTCGGTGGGTGCGGGAGCCAATCAGGTTGCACGGGATGTTTGTACCGATGCAAGCCCGGATTCGGAGTAACGCAAGGGCTCTGCGCACCCGCCCTCCACCTACTGCAGCTCTTATCCCTTATCCCCGGCCTCCAACCCCCGAAGTCCATCCCCTGCAAACCCCTAAGCCCCTTCTCCTTACCTGAAGAGGGCTCCTCTGTCCTGGATCTCACAACCAGCTTTGATTCCTGCTGATGCCATGGAAACAAAAAAGGGGCTCCGGTGGAGCCCCGCCTTCTATTTCCATGGCAACCCTGCCTGACTCTGCCCGGCTGCTGCTGCTAATGAAGCAGCGCAAGTGTGTTTTTTTTCGTCAAATTGCTATTAGCACTTTGAGGGTTTGCCTCAGGTTGCTAATAGCATTAATACTGCATTCTAAGATCTTCACCGTCTGGTAAGGTCCGCTCTTGCTCTGGCCTACAACTTGGGCCCTGGGCCGTTAATGGCCAGTGAAGTCCTTATAACAAGGTATTCATGCTTACAGTTGAAAACTGCAAGGCTTGCCAAATGTTCCATAAAAGAAATCGTGTCCATGCGGATGCTTCTGCCACCTCCCGTTCTCTGTTTTAGGTATGCGCCCTACTGATTACAAAAGGAGCTTCTGATAACATTGGTCAGACATGCCTGTACCTGCTTCCAGTGGTCCTGTGTCGTTATTGCCTTGTCTCCTGATTTGCCTACAGAACTGGGTCAAAAATACCACTCCCACATCTCCTTCCCACAGGTCAGAGGCACAAGATGGGGCATCAGCAGCTTCAAATACAGTAGGTGAGGCATTTGGCACTCTGCCTAAAAGCGCAATGGAAAGAATCTGTGTCCGCCCCTCTTCCCAGGCTTTACTTTGCAGCATAAGAATGGCCGCTGAGTCAGAAAATTGAATTTCTAGTCCTCTTTCTCTGGACTATCAAAAGGCTTTACATTGGTACATTATAGCAATTGCATGAAACATATTACTCTTACCCCATCCCCCTCCTGTTTAATACAGTCTTGGTACCACTAGCCATCAGCAATTACTTGGAATCAGCAATCAACAGTTTAAAGTGGGTAATTCGTTCAAGACAGTTCTTTCTGCAAATTATATGCTAACCTGGGACAAACAAAAAAGCTTTTGCCTGGGAGTACCTGGAACTCGGGGAACAGGGAGGCAGTCTCCTTTCCCCAAATTAGGATGTATGTGCATGACTATATGTGTCATTTCGATTTGTGTTCATTCAGCTTTATTTTGTAAACAGATGATTGTGAAATTTACCCATGGATCATGATTGTCTGAAGGGATAAGAAGCACCTCTCCTTCTACTCTAGAAAGTAAGTAAACAATAATTTCTCTTGTCAATACAAGTAGGCTTGGCCCTTTTAATGGTATTTATGTCAAATACCCTTTTCTTCTTTAGAAAATAAAACAATGAAATAGTCTTTTTCCTTTTCTTTTCTTTTCTGGCAAGTGCATTCATTCTTGCTTGGACCTACATAGGATAATAAGGTTACATACTTCCTTTTTATGAACTTATTCTAAACTTATTAGATCAAGTATAACACTTTTTTTTTTAACACAGAGTAAGCATTGTGTTTTTATTTATAAACACAGAGTCAACCAACCTATGTTTTTTGGACACTGAACATGTGAATTGTCTGACTCACTTTAAGTGTTATAGATCCCATAAACACTGACTGAACTGATTTATCCCTCATTTTCTTTCCCAACTGACTCTTTGATCCTCATTATTGAAGACTTTAGAAAATCAATCCAAGATAAAAAGCACAAATAAGGATCTCATTTTTGTGTGGTGGACTAGCAAAGTGAACCGCCACATCTTGAACAGGGTAGAGGTTGCTCTTGATTAACTTACAGGAGTTCCCCTTGAACAATGTACACTCATATCTGTGGATAAACACAATGTACTGACTATTATAAAAACATCAGAAAATGAAATAATCAAAACATAAATCTTTCCTTAGTGCATGAAGTATAAAGATCAAAATCAAAGCTATATTTCTACTGTTGTGAAAACACAACAATGTATCTTTAGTCAAGTGACAAGAACACCAAAACTTACAACCAGAAAACTTGCCAAGAAACGGAGGATTGTTTGCGCATACATTAACATTATCTTTAACAGCTCCATATCAGGGCTGAGTTTCTGTAAAACACATTACAACTCAATCAGCATCATATGTCTAAAAATGGCAAAGGCATTTGACCTGAGAGAGAGAAATAGATGCTGATGAACTCGTTTCCCAATCTTCTGGTTCCACGCCAGCAAACAGCAGCAACCCCAAATCAATCTCTCTAAAGAAAATGTTTGAACAATTGGAAAACCTATCCAAAAAGAACTTTCTAAATGGTGAGAAATAAAAAACACAACAAATGTACTTACAAGTTGGAAGAATACCTAGAGGCCTAAAAATCTGTATTTTTCCCACATTTGATGAGGAAGACAAACAAACTCTAAATGAATGGGAGGAAATGCTAAATTGAACCTCAATAGAAATGATTCAAAGAGTAATCACACATTCAACAAAATCATATGAGTATATCCTTAAATAAATTGATAATATCAAAAAAGATATAGAAGGGCTAAATCAACCTGAAGCTACTTTCAAGAATTACCAAATCATTGATGATTATCTTACCATTTCACAACGGAATTGAAATTAAAAAATCAAAAGAAATTCAAATGTGATGAACAAGACTATGGGCCTCATTACGACCCTGGAGGTAACCATGTCGCTTTTTGCGGCATGGCTTCCCCCATTCTGGGTACTGGGTCCGGATTCCCTGAATGGGGAAATACCGGGCCATTCCTACCTTGGAGGGCCCGGTATTTCCCCATTCAGGGAACCTGGACCCGGTACATCCCCATTCCCATTCGAGCCCCCACAGGGCTCAATGGGAATGGGGAGGATGCAAACAACGGGCCTGTTAATGATGGCCCGTTGTTTGCATCCTGGTCTGCTCACGGGACCCTCTAAGGACGCCTGGTTTTAACAGGCATCCTTAGCGGTTCCTGCGAGGAGACCTCGTAATGAGGCGGTAGGGGGTTAATGGGGCCGGCAGCTCTACCGCCCCCATTAACCCCCTACTGCCAGGGTCGTCATGACCCCCTATGTCAACAAAAGAATCAATACTTTTCAAAAAGCCTTTGGCCTTAAAAAATAGTCTGTCAAATCAGGAGCGAGCAATACAGTATTGACACCATCTATTACCTCCTGTTCATCATCAGAGACAGATATCTCAGAAAGTGAAAGCGACACAGATCACACTCTAAGTCAGAATGAAGTGGAATCTGTAATTGAATGTCCTTTTCATGTCCTAGTAGCTAAAAAGGCACAAGCAGAGCACATTGAGAAATGAAATTTCAGCGTGGCCCAGGTTTGAACACAAACACAAGACTAAATACTGCAACGCAATAAAAAACCCACATCAGAGACAAAAGATCTGGGGGGAAATCAAGGAACAAACCAACCAGAAGTAATTACAAGATCAAGAATAAACAAACCACACACCGAACAGACCTAGTAGTAAACCTTTCAAACACAGAACTAAGCAAAGATCTAATATCAGCCCTAAACGAGGGATTGTCCTTTTGCCCTGAAACACCTTTCACTACTTCAAAACAAATGTAGACCTTTATACATTATTCAGTTGTCTCAAACTTAAAACATTCTTTGAAAATCAAACTACCAAGAAGAAAGCCAACCCGCCAACAGAAATATCATCCAATATAGCACAAGACATTGTCACACTAATTAATTTCGATTCTAGTGAAGACATATTCACACTGGGCGATCTAATTCATGAACAAAACATAGATGCTTTTCAAATTGAAGATAGTCATCTAAAATTATCATCTAAATTCATACCACAACTCCCACTGAAAAATGTGGTAGACACCTTTAACAAAGCAGTAACAATGGTTTTAAGACACATCTATCTAAAACAACTTCAAAAAATGAAGGAACAAAATCTTACCATGTCAGAAAAAGAAGCAGTCAAAGTCATGCAAGAGAACAGTGAAATAATAATCAAATCAGCAGACAATGGAGGAAAAATAGTAGTTATGAACAAAGAAGACTACAATAAAGAAGCAAAAAAGAACTAAACAAAAGACACTGTTAAGAGAACATATCAATTAAGCATACAAAAGAAAAAGGGCAAGAATGGAAAATCCTTAGTAAACAATGGCAAATGGAAGGCCTACTCAGTGATTTGGATTTTCTAAATAAGCCTTATCGATCATTATCAACCATCTATTTTATTCCCATGATCCTCAAGAAATTCCAATCATTTCCAACTTTAAGACCAATCAATAATGCAATTGGTTCAATCACAGAAAAAATCTCAGAATACATTGACACATTTTTTAATCCTTTGGCTCAATGCCTATCTTCCTACATTAAGGAAACAAAATATGTAATTCAACAAATAGAATCAATAATGTGTCAAGACAACTATAGGTTGGTGAGCATGGATTTTACATCACTCTACACTTGTATAGATCATGAAAAAGAAAAGCAGCAACTGAATATTTTCTCAAATCAATATCTATGTCCTTTTCAGAGCAGAACACAATGATCATAAAAATGCTGAAATGTGACTTAATGTACAATATCTTCTGTTTTGACAATTACATTTATCGGCAGATTCAAGGTACGGCTATTGGGGCGAAATTTGCCTCTCCATATGCCAATTTATTTATGGGCTATTCTGAGCTGGTACAGGCCTGGACACACACATTTTTCACAGACACAGAAAAGATTGTATATTGGGGCAAATATATCAAAGATATTCTATTAATTTTGAATGGATATACAAATTCTCTCCTTGAGTACACACAATATCTCAATCTCAACAACTTGAATTTGAAGCTCCCTATGGAAGAAAGCACAGAACGTATCAATTTCTTAGACTTAGAAACCTATGTAAAAGACAAGGAAATACATACAACCCTGTTCATTAAACAAACAGCTGGTAATAGCACCCTTCACGCTTGCATCAATCACCCAGCACACACCATACAAAACATTCCCATGGAGAATGTTCACGTATAAAAATAAATTGTAGCGAAGAAATGGAATTTTAAAAACATCTGGTACACATCGGAGAAAAATTCATTCAAAGAGGTTACTCAATCTCAACACTGAATACAGCAAAATCAAAAGCTTTGAAAAAAGATAGAAGTGAACTGTTAGTAGATAAAGATCAAACTAATGGAAGATCCATATCTGAAGACGGGAACATACGACTGATCCCCACTTACAGCTCAGGCCACTACAAAATAAGAAAATTACTACAAAAGCATTGGAATATTCACCAGCTCGACCCAACCTTAGCAAAATACCCAGACAGCAAACCATCAATAACGTTTAGAAAAGCAACATGACTAAAAACAATCTTAAGTCCAACCTATATGAAACCCTCAGAACAAAAATCAGGAACCATTCATTCACTTTGGAGAATGCCTGAAATAACAGGGAATCACAAATGCGGAGGATGCAAAATCTGTCCTCACATCATGGACAAACTAAAAGAAGTACAACTACCAAATGGCACTTGCAAAGCAATATCATACTTCATAAACTGCAACATACAATTTGTAGTGTACAGCAATAAGTGTACTTGCAGGAAATGGTACATTGGGAGCACAATAAGATAGCTGAAAATAAGAATTATGGAACACAAGAGAGCAACACAAAATTGCGATCCAAAGTATCCCTTGGCAACACACTTTAATTTGGAACATGGTAAAGAAACCATTAAAAACTTGATAGTTGCAGGTTTTGCCACAACCAAAGAAAGCCTAAGAGGAGGAAACAATATCAGAAAACTTAGGCAATTGGAATCCAAATGGATAACGTTAATGGGAAGTTGCCATGCCATAGTGGTTTAAATCAAGACAATTAGTTTTGGTAATTTCTATAATAATGGTAGAAATGTCTAAATGCCAATATGTCTCAGATGTATCATTATTTTGTGTTATAAGGGACTGAATATATAATTGTAAAATGTTTGTATCCAATATCAATAACTAATCATGTTATTTGCACACCTTTACATTTCATTGCCTTATATCACTGACTCATCGCTAATACTAATTTTGCACCACTCATCTCCATGCATTTGTATATCTTCTTTAGGATTTACACCACTCAAACATTCTTTCATAGAACAATATCAGTTGTTAATGTCAGTTTGCAAGAAATCTCAATAGAATAACAACTATATTCAATCAAGTAATCAAGTGAACATCTATAATATCAGGTGAAATTACATTTAAGAGAACTTTTCAAATAAAGTTTGAAAAATAAAAATAAAACTACATAGGATAGTAAGGTAACATAATCCTTTTTATTAACTTATTCTAAACACATTAGATCAAGTGTACACTCTTTTTTTTAACACAGAGTAAACATTGTGTTTTTATTTATAAACACAGAGACAACCAACCTATGTTTTTGGACACTCAATATAGTAATTGTCTGACTCATTTTAAGTATTATAGATCCTATAAACACTGACTGAACTAATGTATCCCTCATTTTCTTTCCCACCTGACTCTTTGATCCTCATTCTTGAAGACTTTGGAAAATCAATCCAAGATAAAAAGCACAAATAAGAATCACATTTTTGTGTGGTGAACTAGCAAAGTGAACAGCCACATCCTAAAGAGGGTAGATGTTTCTCTTGATTAACTTTAGAGAAGTTCATCTTGAACAATGTACACTCATATCTATGGATGACCACAATGTACTACCATTATAAAAACATCAGAAAATGAAAATATGACAGAAATAAACAAATAAATGAAACATTGAATGTATCCTCTTAAAGATCAAATTCATAACTTAACAGAACGAGATATAGTAATTGACAACATATTCTGAAACCTAAACAATGAAATTATAAAAAAATATGTTATAAGATTCCTAACACTGTATAATAGACAAAGAAGACAGGATATATACATGCTCTTGTATAAAACTCATTAGTTTCAAGACATCCCTGGCTATATGGAATACATTATGTCCATGTTTTTTCAGAGTACAAACTTTGAACACCAACCAATGACTGGCTTATAGAGTTCTAACACTTGTAAAAGGTGCACTTTTTATTGGATTTTGGCTGGGCACTCTGAGGACAGCCTCATTCACGAAAACGTGAGTAAATAATCATCTGGACGTTTGCCCATTGTGTGGAGAAGGTGAAGAAACTACTTCCCCCTTCATGTTTATATGTGTTGAGTTGGAAGTATTGAGGCGGTACATTCTGCGGCAGGGACATCATTTAGGGATCACCAGGAGTCGCAACTGCAAACCCTGAGATCTCCCTTGCTAACCGTGTGGTCTCCTTTGCTACCCCTAAAAAAGAGACTTTAAAAAAAATGTGGCTCTTTGCTTCTGGACTGGCTGGCTTTCTTGTTCAGGCCTCTTAAAAAATAAAAAAAGAACAGGGGTTCTACAAGTCTAACACTTTCAGCAGTGATCCTAAATGGGAAAAAATAGGAATACCAAATAATGTGTCTTTCTGGAATTCTATGCAATAAATAGTTGACTCATTAAAGGTTTATTTCAGGCACACTTCAGGGGGTGAGTCACGGATTTACTATGTTCTTAAACACCTCAACTCAGCCTTTCATCCTTCTGAGGTCGATAAATGAGTACCAACACAGGTTGGGTAATATTGTATGTATATTTTTCTATATAAAGCGCTTAAGCGTAAGTGCTATATAATAACACATCATTATCATTTGGCCATGGAAGTCTGCTTGCATTCACAGTAATTTGGTAATATGAGCCTATACACACTGATCTTAATGATACATATGGCGATCCATTCTTGTATGAAATATATATCACATTATAGTGATATCGTAACCATAGTTTTCATAGCGTACGTAGGAACAATGCTATGTGATGCCACTTCCTGTTTTGTCAAAGGGTGAAATGTTGTGTTCCATCGCATCCTGCGATATCATTTTGGGGTGGGGTCAAATTACATCACTTCCTGTGATGTCATCAGAGATCAAGGGCCATGTGATGTCACTTCCGCTACCCCTGGCATTTTACTGAAATGATGTCCCTGTCCTGCGGCCCTTATTGAGGGCATCCAGAGTTCGTACTATATCTGAATCTCTAACCTTCTCCAAAAGGTGTACCGATCTGAATATTGCACTTAACGTAGCACGTTATATTCACAGGGTGTGGCTTTGAAGGACAAAACTGCTGAAGATTAATGAAGCTGGTCCATTGACCACAGAAGACAGTATTTGATGCAAACCCATAAGTGCCAGTGGTTTTCACTGGGTGCGTTGGTGCGTCCAGCACAGGCAATTGATGAGTCTTGAAACTGGTTTGTATGCGTGTTGGAGTTTTAATTGGCATTCACTTGCGACAGTCTAAGAAGCACCTCATCAAAAGATCGCTGTGACCGCTCATCTTGCTTCCTCAGGCCGCGGTGGCCTGACAGTTGCTACTCAGCTTCCCTAAGCAAGGAACATCAACCTAGAATACTTCTCCGTCTTGATAAAGACCCATTGGTCGAAACACATGTTGGCGTCTTCCATGTGATATGGCACCACGGGTGCTTCTTAGACTGTGGCAACTGAATGCCAATTAAAACACCAATACGCTTACGTACCAGTTTCAAGACTCATCAATTGCCTGTGCTGGATGCACCAACACACCAAGTGAAAACCACTGTCACCTAGCGCCAACCAAAATGGGGTTCCCCCTTCTTACCCGTACCCTAACAAACGGGACTCTGGGATCATTGTCCCGCAGGAACCCTGGACTTGGCAACAGGAAGTACCACAGAACTCGAAAGATCAGCGCAGGGATCCATTTTTCCCTCTATGCTCTCCCCTCTACCTTCAATACTAACCCATAAGTTGTTTTTAGATCAGGGCAGCTCTCAGGATATTGTTACTAATTCTGCAATGTATTTATTGAAATATTGTTATATTAAATTTTCCATGGTTTTAGGTTAACTTGTTTTAATACAGTCTTATCATCGATTTGATCTTATGTTCAATATGACTGTGTTATATTTATCACCCAAAGTGATTGATTTTAGAAGTGTCTTTGTGGTTCTTGCTTTTGTAATTTGTTTTGTATACTTTGTGGCTTTTGCCGCACAAACTTTATCCATTCCTTCATCTTTCATTAGATTTAATTAATTATGCATTATCAATATAGAAATGTTTGATCCAATTTCAAATGATGAAATTCGGTCTAATATATAATGCTTTTTACTGTTTTCTTTGCTTTATTGTACAGTGCCAATGTGACTATTATGCGTTGGATTCCATTATCTTTTCACAGATTTCTTTACTCATTTTAGATTGAATGTTTGTGTAAAAATGTATAACTAGATACACAATAAAACATTTTTTTTAATATTCAAAAATGTACAGAAAAAAATCAAGAATTACATTACAAGGAAATGTGTTTTACAAGTGAAGAACAAACAGTATATGAGAGTAAGATGTTATATTAAAATGATGGCCCTAGCAGAAGGCAGCGGCATGACAAAGAAGCAAAACAGAAATTTCAAATGTTGTTGGGAATTACATCAACCCTTTGGATCAAACATTCTCCCCCTGCCTATTTGTCACTACCCAGCACCCAGCGTGATGGACTTCACTGCTTCACATTTCTATACATCCTATGGGCGCAAATTAGACTGCTTCTAAGAGCATCCTAAGTGCGCTCAGGTGATAATATATAGAAAGGTGAGCAGTAACTTCGGTGTGAGTGGTTTATAGCCCATTCTTCAAACTTGTCACGATATTTCAACCCTCTCGCCTGTTCTCTAATTCTGCCATGCCATCTTTCAGTCTCATCGTGTCTCTTTCTAAAACTGCCTGTGTTGTTCTATTTTATCAATGTGTGGATTCTCCTAGTTTCTATTTTTACAATTGCTTTTATTTCTCCTTTCCACATTTTTCTGTAGTGTCTGAACCCTGGATATTGGTCAACACACTATTCGATATCCATATCCCGGCAATTATAGAGTACGCTTTGAGATATTTTGCGATCACTCATGCCTTGACCTCGATCTAAATCTCGAGACTGTACTCTCACTTAAGATTATAAACAGAATAAGACCATCAATAAATACTGGTCGATTTGGAAAAGAACCTGGTGTGTTCTATTGTTAAGTATTGATGAAAATAATGTGTATGGTATGGTACACAAAAATCGTGTACCCGTCATGACAAAGACATAAGTCTGTTTTGCCAAATTGATAGGAAAACAGCAAATTACCAAGTGAAGGACACCCCCCCCCCTGTATCAGTATTCTCACTTAAGACCTGCAGTTAAGAAATTCATATATTTTAGGGATATTAATAAGTGCTCCTAACCCCTGAACGGTTACCCGGGCTTCTAGGATAGATGCTCCTGAGACACCTCTTGGAATGGAGGAAAGTACTGTCCCTGCGGCAAATCAGACATATGACTGCAACATTGCTGGGCTCTTCAAACCAACTTCTATATGAGTGATTGCGTCAGGAATAAAAATTAAAATGGTTCTACGAGAAAATAGCTTGAGAAAATTGACCAAATTGACTAAATTTGCCTTTTTTTGGCCCGGTGATTAGGCAGTGACCCCACGCTCCACCCTTTTACTTCCTATCCACACTACACCTTATTACTTGTTATTTTAATGTGACTTTTGCCCCCATGCCACATATATTTCTAAGTTGATCTTCTTTAGGTCACATTTTTATAAAAGGCGTCCTTCAGACACTATTTCTGAGGTTACTCCCTTGTTCATTAGAAGGTATTCTGGGACCTCTCTGCCCTCCATCTCCTACAACCTCTTGTTTTCAGAGAAGAGGTCGTGAGCAACCAAAAATGAAAGTGGCCATCAAAAGAATTCCGCTGATGGAACTTATGAGCCTTAATAACCCACACACTTGGCCAGCTGGCGACATAGGAAAGAGTGTTTTGTGCAAAAAGAACTCGATGTGAATCCGACTGAATTAAAAACAATTTTTTATCTTTATGTTTTATTAGCATAAAGTTTCCAAATGAAACCTTTCAGCTACATGTATAACCAATACATATATAAAATTATCATAAAAACAGAAGAAGTAAAAGTGAGAGTAAGAGAAGGAAAGGCAAACTTTCTCTGTGTGTTTTAGTCATTAGTGGCTAACTCCCCCTATGTCCCGACAGATCCAGTTGCTCCCTTGGCTGTTAGATCAATTCTCTCAAATATAATTGAGACAAGTTCCAATAAAGCAAATGTCACAGAAATCCTAGTCCCTTGCATCAGCTGGAACCAAATGTCTCTCTCCGTTAGTGTATAGTAATCTAGAAAGAATGTTCTCATCAGGTTGGATCTAACGTCCCCAATTCCCGGAGAGTTCATGATCTAGCGATGCAAAGATTCTAGCGGATAGTTGAAAAGTCTACATGGATAATCCCTGCGATCCGGAGGGGAAAAATATATATATTGGGCAGGGGTTAAAAGTGGAAAAAAAGAAAAACTGAGGGGTTGGTAGGAGGCAGAGGGTGGGATGGTTGGGGATCATGGATCGATCCCAGTTTGGTGACTACTTACAAAAAAGGACCCGGATAAAGCACGGCTGAATTCGGTCAGTGTTTTTACAAATGGTCTTTTCACAACTAACCCTTTGAGGGTAATGGGCTAGTGCTGCAGAGGTTCTTTCTCTAGATGGGAGGGTGAACTCTGGGTACCTAAACCAAGGGTTACCTTCACAAGGGCCGTTTCGATCAAAGTAAACCATGCAGCCCAGTCACTACGAAGTTACGGTGGCGTAGTGGGGCCGCAGTCCTTAAGAGGGCTAGCCCACAAAAGGTGAACCCTGATGGCCCTTTGATGAGGGTGGAGTGCTGGTAATCTGTGCACTTTGAATTAAATGCCCTTTAACCTTGAAAGGTGCACGCAGAGAAGATGGCCCGGTAGCCATCCCATATCCATTCATCCTAGGAAGGATACAGGCTGGGGCCCACTGTACAGATTATTCATTTGGATTGTGGCTCCCGGAGCCCTGTGAATTAATAAGGGGGTGGTGGGGTGACTAGGGGCCCCAAAGGTTTTATGGAGGAGGAGGTAGCATAGTGTATGGTGGTTCCCTTGTACCAGTTACTGGAGGAATAGTACACGTGGAAGTGTGGTTCCAGCGGCCCACTGAAGAGAAAGGGAAGATGAGGGAGAGTGAGCCCAGCTGCCTACTGAAGGAAGAAGACCGCCGAGGAGGACGGCACGTGACAAGGGGCCTAGCAGAGGATAGGCAACAGTTGGCAGAGACAGACATCAGGCAAACAACACCACTGAAAAGCAAAAGGTAGTCGTGCGTTGTCTTTCCCGGGTCCCCAGTGAAAAGCATGACTCCCAAAATAAAGCTGCCAGGCGGCTGCCCACCTCCTTAGAAGGGAACGAGGGTGAGTGCTGTCACACGTGTGTGCGTACCACCCCTGAGGCCAGTCAATGGGAATTACTGTGAGGAAAAGTGAGAGGGGGACCCATGGGCGTGCAAGAGATGTGATGCCTGTGCGACCCACCTGCCCACAAGTGTACTTGATCTTTTGTCCTCTCCAACCATTCATCGACTGTGTATTTTTCGATGGGTTTTTTGCTGAATTTTACCCCTTGATAAATGAATCGAAAAATATAGAAGGTTGTGTGTAAGGGTATATAGGGGTTGGGGAGAGGGACTAATGTACAATTAAAAGGGTAGGGGGAGTAGCCTGGGGGAACGCCCATAAAACCACAAAAAAATGAAAAAATGGCGATTCGTTTTTTTTGTTGAAAAAAATAGCGGCAAAACACCCATTGAAAAGAAAAAACCCACTGTCGATGAATGAACATGGAACCGTCCTAGACCAGCAATGGGAATCAATCCAGCGATGGCAAAGAATGCCTTTCTGGCTCCTCTGCTGCGGCTGGCCTACCAACCAGGCCTGCCCACGTGACTCCACCAACAAACCCCTAAAACAGGGGTCTGACACCTGCTGCTCTCGTGACCCATCACCATGAACTACCATGCCCCGGCCGATGGGAGTTGTAGTCCTAAACCTCCGGAGAGCCAAAGGTTGGCCACCTTTGCCCAATGACCAAACTAACGCCACTGGCGCCCAACGCCGCCACCACTAAAGATCCCTTTCTTTTGCTTTCAGGAGGTTTCCAAATTAAGGGCATGTTTTAATTAAAAGTCATACTGCTGCCTTTTTAGCAGAATACAGAGCAGAGATTCCGATGCGAGGGCCTCATCATGAGTTTGGCGGTAACGCTATTACCGCCGCATTTAAGGGTCCACCAAATCACAGACTTGGCAGATTTACCCCCAGCTCTGAACTGGGGGCAAATCTGCCACGATTTTGCTGATTTTCGGCGCTATTACCGCCGGCGGTAATACCACCAGTGGTAATAGCGCTGAACATTCCCCATTGGGCCCAATGGGGAATGGGAAATTCCCGAATGGCGCCAATCGGGACTTACCATTCTGCCAAACCCGTGATCTGGCACTAACAGCGCCGAGGGGTTTGGCCCTAGGGCTAATACCGCTGGGGTTAGCGCCCAACTCGTGATGAGGCCGTATTTTAAGGCTTGCCGTGAACCTCGTTCCATGCAGGTTGTGATGCATTTCTGACACCAATGCATGTGATGAATGCAAGCTCGTGCGGGGTTATTCTCTCTGATGTTTCGTTAGAACATGGCAACGCATCAGACACCTTTTTGAAATTGTAATGTGCTCATTGCAAACACCGTTGATAGGATGAAACTAAAACTCCTCGGGTGAAGCGGGTTGAGATTTAAAGTTTTTCTTCATTTGGAAACATCTCAGGAAAAGTGAGCGAGGCCTTCAGACACTGCCGAGCCCTCCAACACAATCAAGAAAGCCTTTAAATACGCGCCGCTCTGCAATTGAAAATCCATGCCTGGCCCAGCAGAGTAATCCAACCACCTAAAGACGCTCCTGCTCGGCTCCCGGTGCATTCAGTCAGTTGTCACAACAACTCAGGCTTGCGATTAACATCATGCACACCGCGGCCGACGGGTCAAGGCTTTGGAGACCGAAAACGAGCAACTTTGATAAAGTGGAGAGCAAGTACCCAATGGAGGCTGGTCCAGGAGCAGGGGGGCAACTTTCTGTATCATTTGGATGGCATGGAGAGGGCTCCGGGGGAAATGCAGATGCTAACCGTGTATAGGCACCTCGTGCGCAAGCGTAGGGCATTGAAGGTAGCAAAGAGCTAGGCACTCACAAAAAGCCTAACACTTACAGAGCTCATTGCTATGTGTGGATCAGTCGGGGGTCAAGCTGGAGACTAACGGCCCGATTCATGGAATGTTTGCACGGTTCAAAGTGACTTTGCACTGCCGACAGTAACCCTGGTTCGTGCAACTGTGCAAAGTGTATTTTTGCAGTGCAAAGCCAGTGTAAAGTCATTGGGCCTCATTAGGACCCAGGCGGTAAGGAGTTTACGACGGCGTAAACAGCGCCGACCCTTACCGCCTGATTCTGAGGTCCCTTAGCGCCATGGAGGTTTTAACACCTGCTTTTAGCAGGTGTTAAAATCCATGGCGCTAAGGGACCTTGTTGTTGATTACGCCACCGTAATTTACGGTGGCGTAATTAACGCCTTCCCCACTCCCATTATGCCCTATGGAGCAAAAATGGGAATGGGGAAGGGTAAATGGGTTAATGGGGACTTACCGCCCCACTCACCTCGGAATGGGGCGGTAAGTCCGCCTACCACCATGGCGTAAACGTAGTTTACGCCATGATGGTAAAGGTACGACCCAGGCGGTAACTTACCGCCTGGGTCGTAATGAGGCCCATTGTGCTATTTACTGCAGGGGGCTCCCCTTTTGCTAGTAAAAGCACGGGAGGATAGCTCAGGGGCAACAGGTTTGTCTTGGAAGCAAGACAACGCATAGCAACACAGGTTCGAATCCAGGCCTTGTGCTTAAACACTGTTCTCCAGTATTGAGCGGGTTATAAAAGACCAATTATAATTATTTCAGGAGGGATGGTACGACCCTCCAGGAATATCGGATGCACGCTTGCTGGTTTTGCAGCTGCACCTTGAGAAAGGGACGTTCTTAATTCGTTTTGGCTATTAGGTGGTGCTAAAACTCCACCTGTAAGTCAAAACAGTACAGCCAGGTAGATTTGGCATATGTGGAGGGACATGCTGCTTCTAGGTGTTGTTCATTTATGTACCCACCCATTGACTGCCCATGGCCAGGCTAATCCCCATGGCAATTCCAAACCATTTCATGCCACTCCCTGTCCAAAACACATCTTCCTGGGATATACTTGAGCTAGCTTTATCAAGCATTACCATAAAACTTTGCCTGCCTTCAGCCACTCGATTTATATGCACTATGCTTGTCCTTCACTGAAGGCCTGATAAAAACAAGCATTGGCAAAGCCAGCAGTTCTGGCTTGTGTATAAGTATTAGGCATTTGCCAAGCCCTGCTATTATATGCCTGGGCACTTGCACCATTTTACAGCTGCCACCACTGATGACTATTTAATACCGCTACGGCAGTGCCCGGCAAATGCATTCCCCATGCCTACACAAAAGTATACTGTTGGCATTGCCAATGCTTGTTTAGTGTTAGATGTGCATTGAAAATCGGCCTCCCGCTTCCAATCACCCACAGTTCCCACCTCTTAAGGGTAACTCCCAGGGCTATAGCCACACACCCTTGCCCATTATCTGTGCCGATACGGTGTCTACGGCAGTCACTAATGTGTTGCAGAAGGCACATATCAGGGCTTTGTTATTCTCGGCAATGAGTGTCATGTCCCAGGCAGTCTATAGGAAGGAGCAAGAGCAAGTCAACCCCTACGCGATAGTGCAGCATGGTGTGACACACTGTTGTGCTACCAACACAGCCCAGGTTCAAATCCCCAGTAGGGGGGAAGTTAAATAAATAAATAACGGTGTCCACTGCTGTCCTGAACGGTGCTCTGGGGCGAACCAACGATGACTGATTTCCCAAAAAAGTAAGGGAACGTCATGTCCTTTAGTTCCCGCCCACTTTGACCTCTGATAATAGGGTGTATGACCTGGGTGTACACCGGAAAGGGCCTTCACAATCCCGGTCCTGTTTGAGGGCCATCAGCTGGAAAGCCCTGTGGTCATTCTCCGGCACACAATGCTCACGCTCTTTACTTCAATTGCTTCCTGTCTGCAGGGTCCGACTGGGACATAAAATTGTCTCGGGCACCAATGAAAAAGTGGCACACAGTTGCAAATGACAACCCATTCCTTTTGTGACAGACTGCTTGAGTAGTACCCATGGGGGAGGTTTTGATCAAATGTGAGGCACATTGTGCATTTTAAAGAATATTTATTCAGTAACACTGGTCACAACTACTAGCTGCATGGCGAAGTAACTTATTAAAGTGGACCACGTGACCCCAAAAAGTGGCTCACTTTGATGAAAAAAATGGGACCCCACTAACATTTTCCATTGTTTGGTTCGGGACATTGCCCTATAGGCTAGCTCGAGCCTGCCTGTGTGTGGCAGATGCCATGACGAGGCACCGCAAGGACCCTATGCATCACCTAAACCCATGCATCCCTAAATGTGTGGGCCTTGCAAGTAAGACATGAAGCAACACCGGTTCGATCCCCGGGTCTGCAGTTAGAAACCTCTGGGTGTTTAAGCGTGTTATAAATACGCAACTAAGACACACAAAAAAACAATTACGCAACTAAAAAAAAAACAATTTCTGTAACTGCAATCTAGATGCCCGCGGGCGCTTTAAAAATGTAAAATAAAAAATAAAATGAGAGACACAGACAAAAAAGATGTTGCTCTGTCACTTGAATGCTGGCTGTTATTATCAAACACTTTGGCCCTCATTTTACCCTCCCCAGGAGGGTCAATGGCTGAGGTTGTATTGCAGGTCCCCTCGAATACCGCCCACACAATATACACTGATAGAGCAGGACCAGTGCACGCCGTACCAGCTGCTGCAGTCGCCTGTTATGTTAACGGACCGTACATAGCGTGTCTGCTGCGATTGGCGCGGCTCTTGGTGCTTGAGGTCTTGGGATAGAGTGGAGAGCGGGCCTGCCTTGTGTGTATCGTCCCGGCAAACATGTGACTTCTTCACAAAGCAAAAAGATGTGTAGCTGAGATGCTGTAACCCCTTCACTAAAGAGCTTGTAATAACATGCATATGATCATTTGTGCTTTTTTTGTCAAGTGCTCCCTTACCACAGAAGTGGCTTCATAGCGCTGCCTTTACCGAAAACCTTGATAACAGCGAATTCTTATGGAAATAGTTACGTTTTTAGTGACTTCGCAGACAGGCACAGGCCGAGAGTTGGAAAGGCATATACTGCAATGACAAAGAGAGCTCTCACCCCATGCAGCTCTCCCAGGGACGGCATCAGTTCCTTTTAACCTTTTCAGTTGAAGCGTGTCCCAAGCTCCGACGGGCGCCTTGCAGCTGCAGCCCCATGTTGGATGTCTTGTGACGCAGAAACATATTCCTTCAGCTTGGGACATTATTCGTGCCAGCGTGCACGTTACAGACTGGCTTTGCCAGTAATAGAAGTGCACCATAAAAGTAGTGGAACTGTGACTTCGGCTGGGGGAAGGGAAGGGAGGAAAGGAGTGACGTGCAGCACAGTTTTCAAGGGTTGCTGTCATCCTGGTTGACAGCCAATTGAGATGAAATAGATTTCAGTTTAGCTGTAACTGATTTCTGGTGGCAAAGTGGAGGAGTGTGGTTTAACTTTATAGAGAACAGTCCTGGAATGGTGAAAATGGTTACAAAAAGTAGTGGAGCTCTTGACAGTAAAAAATAAAAGTAGTGGAACACCACTCTTGACTGTTCCCGCTCACTTCGACCCCTTAGTGCTGGCACCCACAGGCCATCGCATTCTCCTTGCAGTTAGCAAACTGCTGTCCAAGAACCATTAAAGGCATGGTCTAGTAAAACATTTTATTTAAAAAATAGATAGGCAACATGAAAATAAAATACTAGCATTCTCTTTTTTAAAACTTCCTATGTATAATTTTGAGCTATTCAAGCTCAAAATTCGCAAAAGCAAGCACATGGGCGCATCCATTTTGTGAAATGGATGCCCTCCTGTGCTGGCTTTTGCTTTTGCGGCACTAATGAAGGAAAAGCCAGCCAGCTGTAGTAAACAAAAGCTACCGCTGGGTGGCTTTCCCTTCATTAGTGCTGTACGCAGAGGACGGGGACCGGAGACCAGAGCAGGAAAGCTGCAGCTGAATCTCGGTAAGTGCTATTTATTTTTTTTAAAAAATAAGCACTAGCTGTGTTTTTTTTACTAAGTTTTCCGGGCTGGAGGAGCCCGGAAAACATAGAAATAAAACCGCAGCTTTAAAAACGTTGTATTTATGTTTGTGGTCGCTTTTGAAGCGACCGCAAACATAAATACAACGTTATTGTGTTGGAAAATGCTGCGTTTTTTCTTTCCAAGTTTCTCAGGCTCCTCCGGCTCGGAGGAGCCTGAGAAACTTGGAAAGAAAAACCGCAGCATTTTCCAACACAACCGCGTTGTTTCTGCCTGAATCTGCTTTCCCATTTGGGGCTCTCGGGCTCCCCACGAGCAGATTCAGGCAGAAACAACGCAGCATTGCGGAAAACAACAACAGGCAGAAACACTACGCGGCATGTAAACACAACCGAGCCGAGCCGGAGGAGCCGGAGGAGCCTGAGAAACTTGGAAAGAAAAACCGCAGCGTTTTCCAACACAATAACGTTGTGTTTATGTTTGCGGTCGCTTCAAAAGCGACCGCAAACATAAATACAACGTTTTTAAACCTGCGGTTTTATTTCTAAGTTTTCCGGGCTCCTCCAGCCCGGAAAACTTAGAAAAAAAAACACAGCTAGTGCTTATTTTAAAAAATAAATAAATAGCACTTACCGAGATTCAGCTGCAGCTTTCCTGCTCTGGTCTCCGGTCCCCGTCCTCTGCGTACAGCACTAATGAAGGGAAAGCCACCCAGCGGTAGCTTTTGTTTACTACAGCTGGCTGGCTTTTCCTTCATTAGTGCCGCAAAAGCAAAAGCCAGCACAGGAGGGCATCCATTTCACAAAATGGATGCGCCCATGTGCTTGCTTTTGCGAATTTTGAGCTTGAATAGCTCAAAATTATACATAGGAAGTTTTAAAAAAGAGAATGCTAGTATTTTATTTTCATGTTGCCTATCTATTTTTTAAATAACATTTTTTACTAGACCATGCCTTTAATAGCTTGAAGCCAGACATTTAGGGCTCGATTCATAGAATTGTTCGCACCGTTCAAAGTGACTTTTCACTGCTGAAAAGTGACTTTGCACTTCGGACACAAACCCTGATTCATGGAACTGTGCAACGTGCATTTTTGCAATGCAAAGTTAGTGCCAAGTCATGTTTGCAGTACAAAATGAACTTTGCACTGACTTTGCACTGCAAAAATACACTGCTCACAGTTCCATTAATCAGGGTGTCTGTCGGCAGTGCAAACTCACTTTGAAGCATGCAAAAAATTCCATGAATCGGGCTCTTAGTGTTTTGGCTCAATGCTGGCTGATGATAATCTGCAGCGATTAACCACCTTGCTGCATTCTTTTGACTTCATCATAATTTAAACACCCCCACAGCTGCCTCATAATATTTTTCCCAGCTGTAAGACAAGGGGGCCCCAAAAAATGTTGAAATGGGCCCCCAGCAGCCGTGACACATCTTCTGCCGGCCCTCTGCCTTGTGAGAAGGTTGTGTAGCAAATATATATTGGGAGGAGAATTAGAGACATCAATTAGGGGGTGCAGGGCGAGCCTTTTGCCTGAGGAAAATGTGAATTACCAAAGAAATAAGCCCTCTGCACAACACAACAAGCCTTGCATACTATCCTAGTTCTCACAGCCGATGAAAATGGGTCAGTACTGATGACCAAAGTTCACACTTCGTTTTTCCAGAAACCAGAAATGCTGCATTATTCTGGTTTCGTTTTGGTCGGTTCAGGACCATGAGACTTGCCAGCATGTCACAGTAGACTGCATGTCCAGGTACCTGGACCATCCATCGAAAATAAATTCATCAAATTGTAATCCAACGAAATGTATTCATTGAAAGTCATTTCCATCGAAATGCACTTGCATTGAATACATTTAGTTGGATTTCGATTAGGGATAGGGTTAGGGTTGGGGTTAGGGTTAGGGTTGAGGGGTGCCCTTGGTGTTTGGGGGTTTGGGAGGGGAACCCCTGTAAAGACCGGTAGGGGGTGTCTGTACATCCGCTCTCTATATGGTAGAGGAGAGGCACAGCGGACCCCAGCCAAGATTCTCTATTTGGTAGCAATGGACGAGCAATCAAGGCCTACCTTCTCAGGAGGTGATGCGGGCTGGTTCTTAAGTACAGTGTAGTCCCCGAACCCCCACAAAGGAATGTCCACACACTGTATTACTGAAAACCCGGTCTTTCTATAATTATTATTCAAAGGTATGTACACGATTACAATAACGCACTTTGTACTTGGAAGTCAATAATGATAAATATATACACGTCTACAGTGGTACCACTAATGTTATCGAATCTCATTAAAGTGCATCAACTGTACGGTTAAAATGTCACACAGATCAATAATGAGTAAACCAGCAATAGAGATAGGAAGGAACGTAAAATGGTTGAAACATTAGGCAGAATGCAGACCCCTACCGCTAGGCACAGTTCTGTGTGGAGATCCCCCCACCTGGGCAACCTGTAAATAAAGATATATAGCACAAGCCCAGTCCAAATGTTCAATAGTCTTACTTCTTCCTGTTAAGGTTTTACCCCCCCAATGTACCTGGTGGAGTAGAGTTCTCCGGCGATGCACCGACCGATCCTTCTTGAGTGCCTCCCTTTCCGGCGTGAGCCACGGATCGTCCAGAGGTGTCGGGGAACATGACGTTCGGTGTCGGGGAATCGACGGCCCTTCTTGAGTGCCCTCCCTTTAAGGCAGGAGCCACGGGTCGTCGAATGTCCGACGGTGAACAGGGTGAACTATGGCAGGGAAGTGGCAGCTTCGTTCCTAGCGGTGCTCGTCGATGACAGAGCGTTGGCGTCCTGCAAGGAAGAGGCGTGCGGGGCACCTCGGTGACAATAGTTCTGGGCCGCAAAGAGATGATGAAGAACTGTGGCCCAGCAAGGGCGTCGAGTCGTCAGCGTCTCTGCAGTCTGTAGGTGGCGGGAAACCCACCGGTCGATACTCCTCGGCGCGTCGACGGTCAGGCCTTCTCCAGCGGGAGACAAGAGGGTGACGATGCAGACGAGAGCTTCCGGTAATCAATGGAAGTTCTTAGGCAAACAGGAGCACAGCGCTCCGGTCGGCGACGGCGGTCGTCGACAGTGGCGGACAACAGTCCGAGTGCTTCTCCTTGGAGTTCCGCAGCAGTCCCCGTATCGGGTCGGCAGCCTGTTGAAGGTCTGTCTACCAGGGAGCATTGGCAAAGATCAGCTGTGCACAATGGTCCCTCGTAGCTCGGGAAGAGGGCGCCTTACCAGGTCCTCTCTGGGTCAGTCCTTGGAGGCACAGCAGCTTTCAGATTGTGAAGGAGAGCAGCAGCAATTCTTCTCGTCCAGCAGGGCTTCAAGGTCAAGCGTCAGTTAATCCAGTTACTCGTCGTAGTGGACTTCAGCTTCTGAACACGATTCCTAGCAGTGAGAGGTCCCCAGATATACTGTTGATCTCCCATTCATTCCGCTGTGTCACACTCAAGCATACAATCACGACTACGGGCATTCATGCAGGCAGGCAGCCAATCAGGCACACGAGGTATTGCAGGCCATTCACTTCTCTCCAGACACTCACAACAAGTTATGTGTATTGGGACAAGTACCGAGCCAGTCAACACTCCAAGCTGCATTCATACCGGTTTCGGGCAGGGTTGTCTCGGTCATTGTGTCAACCACCAGATACTAGACACCCACAACACAGAATGCATATTCGTCACACACTCTATTCACCCAGGTCCCACCCACAGGAGGTACCCACAACATACATCACCGGGAAGGCTCCAGCTAGTCTGACTGGGCCTTCACAACAACACCATATATGGCACTTCCATCCAACAGCCAGTCAGGGGGAAGGGACAGAGTCAGGGCTTCCCAGGACTTTGGGAAAACAAGGTAATGGGTAATAGAAAGCAAGAGGCCACCGGGGCCATCTTGTTTTCCATGAGGAATCAACTGATCCCAATGGCAGGGCCGGGGTATCCCAAAATGGAGGATACTCCGCGCACCTGTCAAATTCAGCATGGAGCTGCCACCAGCCCATACCCTGCTCTGTGGGCGACCCACAGGTGCCCAGAAACATACACTAGGGGCACAGGGTTTTACCCCCACCCATGGGTGCCATAAGGGTATCCCATGGGTCCGTTCACCAAACCAAAAGAAAGAGAGCTGCACCGCCAGGAGTCCCACATGAACTCCTGCACGGAAAACACTACAGAACACACGATACAAAAGCAGTAAAGGACAAGGATACGGAGGCCCTGTTCCTCCGATGCATTTCCAGCATCATAACCCCCCAACCCAAATAAAGAAAATGTTACATGAAGCTGGCCAGTGCCGAAATACTTTAAAGATTTCAGGACTGGGCAGCTCCATGTAACGTTTCAAAAGGGAAAATAAATGCATGGAAATGCTGTCCATTCCTATATTTGATGGACATGTTTCGATGGATATGTACTTTTAAATGTAAAAGATAGCATTTCGATGCATTTATTTTCATTGCATTTTCTTCAATGGTTTTCATTTTCGATGGTTCTTTTTCAATGAAAAGACCATAAACCACATTTCCATGGTATCAATCAGAGCAGGCTGGGCTGAACCACACAGGTCCTCTGGATGGGTCCAATTTCCATGTCTGTATGTGATCACCTTGGAGGATGGACACAGGATGATATGAGGCATCATGTGTAGCTGCTCATTAAGGAGACAGCTGAGGTTTCAGGCAGTTGTCCCTGTAGAGGGCCATGCAGCTATACATTAACCAGAAAAGGATTTAACAAGAGCCCATACAATCCCAGCGCAAAAAACTGTAAAGGCCATCCTTCATTTAAAAAAAAAATCAAGTGATCTGGTTGGCTGATACTCCTCTGATTATGTGCCAAAGCCAGTTTGTCTGGATCTGGCTACCCTAGCTGGTAGTTAGCATATATGGCATTGTGGGCCTTCGGCAGTGGCTAAGATTCTTCCAGATGTTTGTGTGGTGTCTGTGGTGGACCGTCCTTAGAAAAGGTTGAGCCTGAGTGATCGGCACTGTCGGCTCACTGGTTTGCTTGCTCTTGCGGCACAATGTTTAATTATCACCCACTCAATCTCTGGCAGGTATCTCTCACTCACTAGCTACACAATGCTTCTCCTCACCATTGTCTGTAAATTCTTCTCCCTGACTCACTCTACTCATTGTTAGCACATCTGTTCTCCCTCACACCCACACTCACTGTCTGAACAGTTCTTCCTTACTCACCCCACTCACTGCCTCAACATGATTGTTCTTTCACGCCTTCCACTCACTGTCTGGTCTGCTATTTTGCCTCACGCATCCCTATTATCGTCTGTAGAGTGCTTCTCCCTTACTGATCCGACTCCCTGCTTGCAGATACCCTCTCTCACTGTGCTGAAATCAACTTCCGGGGTACCAGTGGTCCAGAGGTGAATATCAGTTTCTAAACCATCAATCAGCCCCACACTCTTCTAATACACCAGAAGAGATCCGAACAGATTGGAATAACGAGCAAAATATAAACAGCCTTATCCAATTTTGGTAACGTGAACGTAACGACAGGCTTATGGCTGAAAGGTCGTGGATTGGTGGTTGGTTGCAACACAGCAAAAATCCAATTATTACCCAAAGATTCCCTCTTTGGAGGTCCTGGTCTTCCGTCATGGGTGGAAGCTGTAAGGCAAAGTGTTCCTTCAGCCAGGGTCCAATGATTAGTTCTTCTTACTACTCCTTCTGAAGTCTTCAGATGATCTACTAAAAGAGGCTCAACCCTCTTTTAAAGCCAAATGGGCCACAGTGATTGGTGTACGCGAAGCCCCCCTTAAGGAACCAATCCTGGGGCCCCACCAACAATCTCTTGTATGCATGAGGTCATAACCAGAGTGCTTTGCAACAGGAAAGGTAAAGAGGTGAAAACATTTGATACTAAGTCCCACCCATCTTCCTGTCTGTTGTTGATCAAAGAGTCGCTATGGTTAATGGATCTCTCTGTGGTTCCTGTTTAAAGCAGCAGATCTCCCTTGAAGCTGCAGCGAGACTTGACTCTTTGGATCCTGCAAAGCACATCCTCGTACCTGATGAGTGGGGTCCCCCTACTGGAGAGGCTCACTGTAAACACGCAGTTGCAGACATGACAATTCACTGTCAATGACACTGATGGCGGGAGTTAGCTTCAGGTTGACACAGTTACATATCAAAGATTGTTGGGGTTTCCGATCTCCTTTGTTAGCCTCTGCAGCCAGGCTCCATGTGGGCCTGTTTGAAGTACACTCTATTCGTATGATAATCACTGCCACCAGCTGCAGGGCTGAACAAAAAAAGCAGGGCATATCCATGGAGCCTGTGTTACTTAATCAGGCTGGACATGGCAGGGGGAAGCTTAGTTCTCCCTGATCCTGGAGAAGACATAGTGTACTCCTACCTGTCATATCACAACTAAATATGACAGGGCGGACTGTGCCTGTAGGCTGCGTCCTCCCGGAGTACACAGGTCTATACGTTTGTCATGGTGGGAGAATAGGAAAAGGTGTGTGTATTAGCCTACACATTCTTCAGAGATTGGTCTAGCATCATTCCATTTAATTCAAAATTTAAATAAAAAACAGGTGAGTGCACCTTGCAGATGGTCGAATTCCTCACACTCACTCACCACACTCGTTGCCTGAACACGTGCCCTCACTCACTCACTGCCTACACAATCCTGCTTGCTCACTCCAATTACTGTCTGAATGGTGCTTCTCACTCACTCGCTCACACCACTTAGGTTCTGCTCAGCGTGACCTCCACAGTGTTTTTCGCCTAGTCACTACAATGTGGAAGAATGACCATGGCCAACTCCATTAACCTCATGTAAGAGAGAACTGTTCCTTGGTGTGTGCAATGCATTCATGTAAACATTTTAATGCGATAACTAGAACATGGGTTGTCCCAAACTCTCGGTTGAGCACGGTAATAGTACCACTATATAAAAAGGGGGGCAGGGACCCCTAACAACTATTCTTGGCCTGTCAGATAAAACACAAATATTCACCAGGCATAGAATTAGTAGAATAACTACTTACCACTGTACCCCTTGTGTAGGTGGATTTCTTAAACCAAATATCCATCCAGAAGGGAGAATTACAAACAAATTTAGAGGAATACTCCATCTATACCATACCAACAGGCTTCACCACAAAGGCTAACCACCCATGAAAAGCTTCCCATGAGACACACGGTAGGTGGGTACCCTGGTGCCTCTATAAGCAACTACATATTAGGTTTCTGTTGTAGTATGAGGGTGATAACCATATGTGGCTTACGTAAGCACCATTAAAAGCATACCCCTATGCTTTTCCCACCAACTAGACACTGAGAAGGACACACCTGAGTCGCGACCCCACTAATACAAGTGGTCTCGCCTTCAAGGAACTGATGCAGGTAATCATTTGCCTTCAAGTGCTTCTAGCTCATATACTGAGCAATAATAGAGATACGGGAACAACAGCTGACTATTTATATTTGTGTTTTATCTGACAGGTCAAGAATAGCTGATAGAAAAACTACGTATGAACCACTACAAACACCACAGCGTATCCACACTCTTTTGAACTGCTGGGTTATCTACACCTGATGAATGTTCTACATTAATGTACTCAAGAACTGAAACATGTTGAGATTAGAAAGTGTAAATTAATATACAGTATCAAGAGATCAAGATGAGCACTATGGCTCATGTATGACTTGTGGTCTTCCCACATTACTAACCACAAGACAACCTTGTTAAACATTTTACCTACAATTCTTGTATGTTATGATACCCAGGCCACCCCTGTGGAGATTATAAACTAACAGGATCAATGAATAGCTCCTGGTGTTTGGTTTTTAGAATATCATGTTTTGAATTCTGTATGAATTATTATATTGATGATTAAATAGTTTTTAATGATACTGGTAGATCTATTTGTAATATCTTTTCAGTGTTCTAATCTTTCAGACCAGTCTCTATCTCATGATAGCTAATAGTTACCCCCACCCAGAAATAGATAGAGACCACAGTCAGTTATTTGCTTTATGAGTGCTCCCCGGGGTTCCACCTGAATCCTTTAGTAGACACTTTGACTACCTGGTAGTCAGATTTCATGAAAGAGGTGGGTGAAGCCAGCACATGCTCAAGGCGGGGAACAATTTGGAGAAACATAGTGGCGCCATTCAATCTTATTTTGTCAGGCATGGCAGTGGGCCACTATCCCCAGCTTTGGATTCATATAAGAAACAGGCCTTACCTGCAGCTACCTATGGCTCTGAACACTGTGTTATGCTAAAACAGCGGACCTGGCCATTATAAAGCACACATTTCTAAAAAACAAGTTCTTCTTCCAAATAGTGCTCCTTCTTCATTGGTACAACTAGAGCTTGACATTACTCAATTCAGTGAACAGGTTGCAGCCAAGCCCGCCCTATATTGGGAACAGTTACAGAAAACAGAGGGCCTGGAGATTTATTGGGATGCCATAAAACACATGTTGTCACTAAACGGAGGTAAAAGCAGCAGTAGGTTGTACACACAAAGTCTGTTCTCTGTGATCTAGGAGCTGTTGGCTTATGGGAACAACCGTCGGCTCGACTAGGTGTAATTGTATTCACCTTGAAGGAAGCAGTAAAAACAAATGCAAGTGAAAGGCTCAAAAGAGAGACTATGGGCCTCATTACAAGGTTGGAGGTAGCCTTGCCGGTAAAACCGGCAAGGCTACCACCAAACCGGCAAAAAAATCCAGCACCCGCGAATGGGAAATTACCGGGGTATTCCGGCCCTGCCGGACCCATTAATTGCCTTTTCGCGGGTGCCGGAGCCGGTATATCCCCATTCCCATTTGAGCCCCATAGCGCTCAAATGGGATTGGGGATGCTTGTAGCACCGGCACGGTTCATTACCGTGCCGGTGCTACAGGCTTTCTGTGCTTGCGGGCGCCTTTCATTCCGCCTGGTCACACCTGGCGGAATGAAAGGCACCCGCGGCACAACTCGGAGTTTGCCGGTCCGGATACAACGGTACCGGTAAACTTACTGGTACCGTTGTATCCGGACTGCCAACCTTGTAATGAGGCCCAATATCTCTTAAGCAAGGCCCAGAATAACTATCCCTGCAGATGACGGTTGGCAACCACATCTACCTTGACCTAATAAATCCTCCATTTGAACGCTCACTGTACGTCCGCTTAAGATTGGGGATCTTGCCAGCAGCTTTCTTTACAAAATCATGGACTGATAATGGCTCGGGTTTGTGTCTCATATGCGGGTCGGTCGAAGAAACCACCATTCATTATATGCTGATTTGTCCCAACACAATGAAATTGAGGTGTTAGTTTTTGAAACCTATTCTGAAGGAAGCAGGGATTCGCCATTCAGATGAACCCATGATGTATTTAAGACAGTCAACGCGACTGCATGTTATATTTGCAACAGCAAGGTATACGCATAGAGCGTGGCTTCAACGATCAAAGACTGAAACATGCAGCTACGCCAACACAAATAACATATTGATATAATCCTATAGTTATAGCCAGTATTCCAGGTAAGATTTTGAGGTGGGGGTATTTTACGCGCTATTTTTGAAAGTTGGGAGTAAAATGTTTTTTTGGGGAGTAAAAACATGAATCCCGTTCCCAATGGAAGTATTTAATAAATGAGTAAAAATATGTTCAACTGTAAAACAGACATATTTTTGTGATAAATACTTCTTTGCACCACGTTATTCATGCACATTAAAAGATAAATGTGACCTTTTCCATAATTCTAGTTGTTTCTTCCTGTGGTACTACATGAACTACTAGTCCAAACAGATCCATGCATCTGTGTGGGTGAAAGCAGGGGTACGAGCTCCTATGTGTCCATTTCCCATTTTTTATTGGGAGTATTTTTACTCCCTATTTTTATTTTTTGGGAGTATTTACCTATATTTAGGGAGTAAAAGTGGCGGATACACCCCTTACCTGTAGGGCTGGTCCTATCTGTCATTTTCACCTAAATAGCACAGCGAGTAGAGCACTCGCTTTGACATCTGTGTAGAGCCTTCTGACGCAGGTTCGAATCCCGGCAGTGCCAAGCTCAGCCTTCCATCTGTCCGAGGCCGATAAATGAGCACCACACACCGTGGGTAATAATAAGCAGCGCTCAGATGCCTGAGAGTTCGTAGCGCTATATAAATATTAAATTAAATGAAATTTAGCTATGTGGAAAGCATGTCTGCTACCTTGAGGACTCGGGTGTCATTTGCGTGTAAAATTGCGAGGCTGCGAGCCTGGCTCTCCGCGCAAGAGTATTTTTGGAACACTCAAATATAGGAGTTCCGTCTTGTTTTTTAAACAGAAATACCCGCTTGTCATTGTATGCCTTACACAACTAACTGGGGCCACCTGATTTCCGTGGCTCGAATTTAATAACTGTGATTCGGGTTCCTGTTACACAGTTTTATTTTTTTTAATGTGTGTCCAATGTACTTCCGATAATTGTATAGTTTACAGCGTCTCTGTATTTAATGACTTGAGATGTATTTTAAAATGTGCATTACTTAAAGATTTTATGCCGAATAAATGTTTGACTGACTGGCATTCTTGGATTTTGGAAGCAACAGATGTACAGTAGCACAGCATGGTGATGTGCGCAGAATAAGACTCGTAACATGACATAACATAGCCTAAATTATCTTCACAGGTATATGGCAGGACATCTCCTGGCGGCACTATAGATAACATTTTCCATGCTTGCACAAAGGGCTGAACCAGCTTTCCTTAAATTCCCAGACAGTTCCAAAACACAGAACAGGTTTTTAAATCCCACTAATAAAGAGAACAATGGTTTCAGCTCAGAAAAACAACTCTCATGATTACGTGCTAAAGCGCCCGGAGACCACACAAATAGCAGCAGAGCATAGTATAAAACCCATTAAGATAACACAGCGTAACATATCTTCCTACGCATAACTCTTCCTAGAAGTAGATACTTCTGCCATGCACTCTCACTTGATACAGTTTAAAATGCTATAACACTGTAAATAAACGCTACGTGTGTCTCCATTTGCAGTCCCAAAGACAAAAGCAACTTTCAGTAATATTGGCTGGAAGTATTCATATTACTTTATCCGTTTCTCTATCAATCATGAATGAATGTATAATTAATAAATCAATTCATTTTATATATGTCATTTCCTAAGGATGTATGTGAAGCAGTTTTCTGCCTCAGCCACTACCCTTTTAAAATGTAAGCTCAACTGGGTTCTCAGACCGTAATGGAGTGACAAACTTTACAGTTGGAGGTTGCCTGACTCAATATACATGGTTCATGGTTACAAACACTGTAATGTTAGAGTGAGAGTTGAGAAATGTGCATGAGCACCAATCCCAATGTTAATTATGTAATTAGTGATTCAAGATATGTGGCCATTATCATGTTTCCAAAACACTCTTTGATTTTATGCAAAGTAGCTAGGAAACCTTATTGGTGATATTTGTTCCTTTACCATTTCTCATAGAGGTATTTTGAAATAGCACTTTGGAATCCTCCAGCCTTTCCATATTGAAATGATAACCTTAAACTTAAATGGTTAATCTAAGCTTTGATAATGTGTTTTCTCCGTAAGTGTGCAACATTCGAATTATGAATACCATCAATACTAGAAGTGCTCCTTATAAATGAACATTGTACAATTTGAAAACGAGGCAGTGCACAATCCTTGTTCAATTATATAATGCTCTTTTTTTACATACCTTCTTTTACAGAGAATATAAATAATTAAGTCCCTCAAAATTAAACCAAAGGTTGTTTCTTCTGTGAGTATGAAGGGCATTATTAATGTTGTGTTCTTGCAACTGACTGGATGGTAGTACTGACAAACCTACACATTTGATATATTATGCACAAACACTCATATTTATTACAAAATAGAAAGCAACCAACACAATTGTAGAACCTGAAACCTGGTCCTCTGGTACCTTTCAAGGTCTGTTGGAAGACGCACACCCTCCACAAAGCATATACATTTCACGTTTGTAAATAAGCTTCTGTCAATTTTGTATCTTGTTGTTACTCTGTAAAGCGCTTTGGCGTAAAGCACTATATAAATTCAATAAACATAAACATAAACATATACATGCCCTCTTCACCTCTCTCGCATGGCTAATGAGCCCACACGGTATGATGGTGACAATTCCGGAGGATGCACGCAGTAACAGTGTAAGTCACTGAATACCAGGCCGGTCTCCAGCTCGAGGGATGCCTCTGTCACTGCAACTGTCATTGTACTTTGATTCATTTAAAAAGCACAGCACCCAATAAGCCCCCATAAGGATATCTGTGTCCTTTGTTTTTTCTCTGTCCGTGTGGCCGTCCGGCATGGCCAGGGTGGCTCTAGAAAATACTCAACTGACAATGAGGCTTTCATGCCCGGTGAAAGATGCATCGAGGCATACTGTGAGACAGAGAGAGAGAGAGAGAGAGAGAGAGAGCGAGAGAGAGAAAGAAAGTGACTGCTGAGAGAGAGAGAGATGAGAGACAGGTAGTATGAGTGTGAGTGTAAGAGTGACAGCGCTAGAGAGAGAGGAGAACAGGATGAGAGACAGAGAGATAAGAAAGTGATTGCTGAGAGACAGCTGGAGAGAGAGATGAGATGAGAGACAGGGTGTGTGTGTGTGAGAGAGAGAGAGAGTGAGAGAGAGAGAGAGAGAGAGAGAGAGAAAGAAAGTGACTGCTGAGAGAGAGAGAGAGATGAGAGACAGGTAGTATGAGTGTGAGTGTAAGAGTGACAGCGCTAGACAGAGAGGAGAACAGGGTGAGAGACAGAGAGATAAGAAAGTGATTGCTGAGAGACAGCTGGAGAGAGAGATGAGAGACAGGGTGTGTGTGTGTGTTTGTGAGAGAGGGAGAGAGAGAGAGAGAGGGGGGGAGAAAGGCAGGGCGTGAGACAGAGAGAGAAATAGAGTGACTGCTGAGACAGATAGAGAGAGAGATCAGAGATGGGTAGTATGTGTGAAAGAGAGAGAGAGAAAGAGAGAGAAAGATATATATATATATATTTATATATATATATATATATAGAGAGAGAGAGAGAGAGAGAGAGAGAGAGAGAGAGAGAGAGAGAAATCGGCATATGATATTCCAGGTGCAACTTGTGAGTAACTAATTAAACAAAGGTGTGCAAGAGGCCTCACAATTTGCACTTACCACTAGCCCTGGGTGAGTGATAATTGAGACTTGGTGAGTAAGAAATGGCGAGAGATGCATGTGTGGAGAAATGATGTGATGAGTGAGCTGAGGAGATGGCTATAATAGCGGGAGAAATTAGTGCAGATCTTGGATTTGGGATGTAGACTAATGGTGGATGCTTTACAACGGCATCTTCTTTAAAAATACATAATATTATATTGTGTCACATCCCTTTAGGATTATCATGGCTTTGAAACACACATTTTCATTTTGAATGTGATGTTTTCTTTTTTTGAACTTACATTTGACATAATTTTTTCTACTTCCACCACTTACCCGCGTTTTTTGCCATTTTCTCCTCAGTCCATGCAACTATAACATCTGCGCACTTGCTGTCATATTTTGAATAATACGAAATTGGTTTAATGCTTTTATGATTGTGGTGTGTTTTTACTTATATAATGCACTGCATGTCGCTATGCATTGCTGTTCTTTTACTGTTATAAGATGGCCGCCATTTGTTCACCACATTGTATTCCCTTGTGAATGGGGACATTCTATGCACTAGTATCATAGAGGTTTTAAAGCATTGATAAGGAGTCCTTCTTCCATGTAATTCCCTACCTACGTGAACAAGCGGACAGTGCACCGCGAAACGCGTCGTTTTGTTATCCAGGCTTTTCCTTCTGCTGCACCTTTTATAAATAAAGAAAAATTTGTGCTGCCTGGAATAGTTGTCATGCCTTTTCCCTGCTGAGACTGGATTCCACGCCTCAGCTGCTCTTGGGAGTGCAACCCGTTGGATTTTGCCTTGTTTCAGGTTGTTGACCACTGCCCTTGGCAGACTCCATTTGCTGGGATCTCAACCTGTCTTACACCCCCAAAGCCCAGGAAGCTTGGAGCTCAGAAATAGGGGGTGGGGGGCAATGGCAAAGAATGAGCCCCAGTGGGTACAATCTGCGCCCAGGCGCAGAACATGAGCAAGGGTGTCACGTAGGGTTGTTGTTACAAGTCGAAGTCAGATTACGCGTATGGACTTTTTTGGATTTCGTTGTTTTCTGATGTACACTGGCAGACTGTGTGCCTGGGGCAAGTGTTACATGCACTCTATCTCAACCCCCGAAAAACGAGCAGACTACCGATGAAATGACATGAAACTGGCACCAAAGTCACCTGCCTCGACCAATCGCGTCTACACTGCAAAGACACGGGGTATCTGAAGCTTCGGACAAGGTGCCCCATCCCTGAGTAAGGAGCTGTACAGCCAGTGCTAAAAAAAAAAAATGCTGGGGCTCAAATATTTTCTAACACGCCCATGACACGTCAGGGTGGGCAGCTCCCTGCCCAATGTTGCCACCACCCACATCTGCTCCCCATGCTGTCTACACATATGGGTTTGAAGCTTCAACTCTCACCTGCTTATTATGGTTGATGGATGTACTCACTAAGTCAGATGTGTGATTTACACACGACAATCAACATACACATAAGCATAAGCCCCTGAGCTATCCTTCCAATCCACAATGTCGGGAGGATAGCTCAGGGGCAACGTGCTGGTCTTGGAAGCAGGAGCACACGGAGCAAGATCCTTGGGCCTGCGCTTAGAAACCTCTGGGCATTAAGCACATTATAAATAATACATCATATCATAAAATGCCATGAAACACATTTTTAAGTGTGTCTTTAAACACAATCATTATTCACATTTTGCTCTGATTCTTCAGGTGTTTATTATGTGATTGTCAGTTAAAATAATAAAGTTGCCAAAACAGCACATCATCATCAAACTGTGTCTGAGATAATAAGTGCCGGGGCTCAGAAATAAGTGCCAGGGCTGAGCCCTGGACAAATTAAGCACTGCGTCCAGCTGTGGGAAGAGTTGGCTTGCCAGCTTTGCATGCACCAACGTGCATAAGTTAAGCAAACATTGATGGAGAACAGATTGGAATCAAACCCATTTTTGGGATAAAACATTATGAAATAAATATTTAGTCATGCATATAACGCGACCCTCGAATATTACAGTAACAGGTTTGTTTTCTTCTGTTGGCTTCCGCAGATGTTGTAGCTTCAGAGCGTTGCAAATGGCAGGTGTTACTTTTGCCCATTTTAATTTAATTGAGTTCATCACTCTCGCATAGAACACAGACCGCAGCAGTGACTTACTGATCGCTTCCGACGGAATTGGTAACAGCATATTGCACACAAGATGCTCTCAGAAAAACTTGTATTTTTTGCAGTTTCTAAAATATAGTCACCCTTCACATGATTGCATTGCTTTTTTCATACTGCTATGACACTGAAGGACATTGGAGCAAAAGAAAAAGTACCAATAACAAATCGTGCAGTGCGAATGAACGCATGCAAAAGAATGCTAATCACTGTGAAAGGGTGCTAACCACTGTGCCACTGTGAAACGGGTCTAATCACTGTGAAAAGAGTGCTAATCACTGTGAAAAGGGTGCTACCACTGTGAAAAGGTTTCTAATCACTGTGAGCAGAGTGCTAATCACTGTGACAAAGGTGCTAATCACTCTGAACAGAGTGCTAATCACTGTGAAAAGGGTGCTACCACTGTGAAAAGGGTTCTAATCACTGTGAGCAGAGTGCTAATCACTGTGACAAAGGTGCTAATCACTGTGAACAGAGTGCTAATCACTGTGAAAGAGGTGCTAATCACTGTGAAAAAGGTGCTAATCACTGTGAACAGAGTGCTAATCACTGTGAAAGAGGGTTAATCACTGTGAAACGGGTTCTAATTACTGTGAAACTGGTGCTAATCACTTTGAAAAGTGTTCTAATCTCTGTGAAAAGGGTGCTTATCACTGTGAGGAGAGTGCTAATCACTGTGAAAAGGGTGCTAATCACTGTGAGAAGAGTGCTAATCACTGTGAAAGGGGTGTTTATCCTGGTGAAAAGGGTGCTAATCACTGTGAAAAGAGTGCTAATCACTGTGAAAAGGGTCTGGGAAAAATGGTGTTGTAAAGAACCAAAAAGAAAGTGCAATGTGAGGCTTGAACAGCAGAAACATTGTGCAAACAAATCCGTCAATAATCCTTTCCATACTTTCGATATGTTTCTGAGGAGGATGGGCTTTGCCGTTGAGAACGTTAGAAATTAACTTGATTTCCCGGCTTTAGGAGTGGGAGGCAGGCTTTCGGTTGATGTATATCATTGATAGAGCTGCCCGTCAGGTCCATCCGCATGTTATCTGCACACTGCAGTATCTCAATGTTATGGATGGACACGTGGCCCTCCAGTGACTCTGTGTAGAGATTGATGATGGCTGGGGAGAGGATGACTCCCCAGGGGGCTTTGCCAGTTACAAGGCGTCATCCAGTTGGCCTCCATGTGGGAAAGCTAGGTAGGAAGTGAACTAACTCAGCACAGAGTCATTGAATCCTATGTAGGAGGGCGTGATGTTGAGGTGCGCTTTGTGGTGAACCAAAGAGTAGGTCAAGGTCAAAAACCAATGGTTTCTTTTGTTGAGGATGTGACCCACAAGGATGATGATCTGAATGGCGGTGGTCTCTGTCCGGCATCTCGGCCAGAAGCTGTATTACTATTGTTTGAGAAGTTTGGGCTATGGCCCAATGGGCCTCGTTACGAGTATGGCAGCAGCTGGAAAGGCCAGCGATAGTAATATTACCTCCTGCTTATTTGGTCTGCTTGATTTTGAGTTGGTAAAGCAAAAAGGGGTATTGCCTACAGAATGGCATTTATCGTGCCAGCGATGTTTCCACCAGTGAAATACCATAATTCAACTATGACCAAAAGGACATCAAAATGGGGAATAATGCATTTTATTTTATTGTTTAACATTTATTTAATGTCATTAGTTTACAAATAACTTTAACACACACAACAAATAAAAAGATTATACAGATTTCCAAAAAATAAAACTCATCGGCCCTCATTAGGACCCTGGCGGAGTGGGTTTCCGCCAGCGCTAATCGCGGCGGACCCGTCCGCCGTACTACGAGTTCCCTTAGCGCCATGGAGGTTTTCTCCGCCTGGTTTTACCGGGCGGAGAAAACCATGGCTCTAAGGGACCTCGTTGTTAATTACGCCGCCGTACTTTACGGCGGCGTAATTAACTCCTTCCCCACTCCCATTATACCCTATGGGGCAAGAATGGGAATGGGGAAGGGTAAAATGGGGATTGGGGATTTACCGCTCCGCCAAGGTCGGCATGGGGTGGTAAATCCGCCAACCCCCATGGCGCTATCGGCGGCTTTCCGCCATGCTCCGCGGTGCATTTAGCACCGCGGATTCCGCCAGGGTCGTAATGAGGGCCATCATCTTTTATCTCAAGTTCATCATATACACCATAATCTCCTTAAAACAATGTAAACCAAACAACTCATTTATAGATAGACGTTTTCATCTACCAGGGAATGATAGCTCTTGAAAGTCTTGCAAGGGCAAGAATCCGAGGTATCTGTCTCCCCTCCATTAGCTCGTTCCAAAACCATTCCTCCGCCAAACTTTCCTCTTTTGCTATGAATCTCCTCAATAATGAAACATCATAATCAGGCGCAGGGGCCTTCTTACCACAGATAGGACATGCATTTCCACTTGGGCTGGTAGTGAAAGGACTACTAACACTGCCAAAGTCATAAAGAGGCCCTGTGTTTTGAAGACAGAGAATGACCCTTTCTTATGGAGAGTTGTTTTTATGGTACGGTACTTGGGAAGGTTTTCTGGGAGCTACATGTGGAAGAGCCTGTTTGGTCTTCACAGTGTTGGAGAAGATGCCTTTTGATGGGAAGCCATTGATGATTGATTTTTAAGAGTGAAATGAGTCCCTGTGTTTTGAATGGAGAATGACACTTTTCTTAAGGAGAGCTGTTTCTATGTGATGGGACTTGGGAAGGTTTTCTGGGAGCTACATGTGGGAGAGTCTGTTTGGTCTTCCCGGTGTTGGAGAAGATGCCTTTTGATGGGCAGCCATTGATGATTGATTTTCAAGAGTGAAATGAGTGTATATTGTGTGATGGCCTTTAGAATGTGGGTGAAGGTGGGGTCAGCTTCATACATTACGTAATGTCTTTGATGGCAGTGAGGGGGTTGGTCATGTCTTCCAGGGTGATGGTCCTGAGCTTAGTTCATCTTGTATTGGTTCATGAAGGGATTAATGGTATTTCTCAAGTGTGGTTGGAGAACTCAATGTGGTTCTTATCTGATCTATTTTGTCAGTGGAGAAGTGGTTTATTCCTTGAATCTATCTGTGGATTGAGTTAGGTATTGTTTGGCAGCAGCTTTTAAGAAACGTCTGTTATAGTTGATGCCTTGGCCATGGCCAAGAGGTAAAAACAGGCTTTGAAAAAGAAGTGAGTTTCTTGAGTATTTCGGAGGGAGGGTTTTCAGTTTGGTGACATCTTTTTAGTGGTGTGATCTCCACTAGATATTGGCTTGTTATATTTCCTGAAGGTGCGTTCTTGTGAGTACCACAGTGTGGAGAGTACACGTCTGTTGAAGTGTGATTTCACTCTGAGGTGTGTGTTCACTATGTCCATTGGTGTGAGGTTAAGTGCTCTGAAAAGGTCACAGGCATTTCCTTAGTGGTCGAAGGAAGATCAAGGAAGGTGAGGTTATTTTCTGGCACATCTAAACAGATGTTTTTGAAGAGTATTGTAGTGTCTCAGTGGGTGCGGTTGCTGTGTGCTGTGGCTGTAAGGGTGGTTTAGTGAAGCTGGATAGGCCGAGCGCTATGTTCTATCCACTCCTGGGAAGCCATCTCTTAGAAATGCAAAAAGTACCAATGTAAGCATGTTCCCTCTGTTGCTTGTGGGTATGGTTCAGAGTTTGTTTATGTTTGTGGCGTCTAGCAGTTTGAAGATTGCCTCTTTCATTTTCGTGGTTGCTTGGCAGCCTGAATGTTTGAAGTCTCAACGTAAGGTGTTGTTGGTGATAGCTGCTGTGTTGAGGTCCATGATTGCCTCAGGGAAGGCAATGGAGTTCTTGGGTGGTTGGCAGATATGGTCAAAGGGAATTGATAGGGGATGTGCCACAGAGATGAGAGGTTCCTGGAGGGCGTATGACTTTGAGCTATTGAGGTTGACTCTGAACCGCCTCCAGTTGTCCCTTTGCAATCCATGACGTGCATGCCATTACACTACTCGGCCCTTATCTGACTATGCCTGCCATGGGTAGATAGGGCTGAAGAGGTATATGAGGGAGGTGGAAAGAGCTAGCTTGCTGTACACTTAGGGGTGGGGGGGACCAGATCACGTGACTTGTCCGGAAGTTTGCTTTGGGCTCTGGTGCCAGAGGGAAAAGCAGAGAAAGGAGCAGATGGCGAGCAGGGTGGAAGCTGAGATGGCAGGCTAGTTGACTGTGTGCTCTTGGGTGCAGGGCCTGATCATGCCACTTGTCCTGACGCGTGCTGACGGTGCCCGTGCTGGTGGAAGAGCCGGTAAAGAAGCATCTTAGTTACTCCTAGAGAGTTTGTGCCAAACAGGGAGATTAAAAGGAGATTAAAGCCCAATAAAACCATGCATTAAAATTAAACCAACCGACGAACTATAAAGATAATGGGTTAAGTAACTCAGCTGAATAAGGAGATAGAGGCAACACATGGCAGCCCAGTCGGTATTCATTACACATGTGGGTATATTAAAAAGGAACACATTATAGGAAAATGGTTGCTTGTAGTGCAATCTGAGACCAACAGGTAACTGAAGACACTGCTCTGGAAAAATATAACTGGGGAAGACCCAAGCCCATTTTAAAGCGAAAGACAAGCGGCCTTAGGCACTTACTTCCTACAGGTACACATCGCACCTGATTTTCAAATAGTCAACCGCTCGTGCTTTGCAAAACACAAACTGACAACTAGTCCAGGTGCTCACAATTTTCTCCTCAATTTTTAAGTGCACGGAGCATTACAGATACCTTCAGCCAATGAGGGAAGCCGACTGTTTTGTTTGTTGCTGGTTTCAAGAACGTGTCAAAATGGCGGCAATTTGAAGTGCCTGGCATCTTCCAATTATAAAATGGCAGTCTATTGTTTTTTTATTCTAATTATCGTGCTCATACTTTTGTTTTTACAGGAAGGACTTTAAGTAGGAAAGGGGGAGTATTTTCTTCCCTGGATTTTTAAAAATCTCATTTGAGATAACTCATGCCCAATTAGAAAAAGAGAAAATTGCTTCACTCGGTCGTTTAGTGATGTAGCTACAATACTACCAACATCACAGGACTGCTCAACCCATATTACCCTGGGTATGACAGTAGATGGCATTCATAAGGAAGCTGCATGCCACCAGGCTCGGACTGGCCTATGATGCAATCGGGCAATGCCCGAAGTGCCAGCCGATGATTATAGCATGCAGCAGTTTTTAATGGCCAAAAGGGACCACTTTTTTGGCCCGAGTCAGCCACTTTCATAAGTTTGTACACTAGCTTTAATCAATATTACTATGCAAATATGTGTTTAAATGCATTATTTGCAACATATTTTACCAAAAACACCCGCTTGGATAGTTTTCAGTCTGTTCTGGATAGTAATGGATTGCTGTGTGCGATGGTGGCCCACTTTTTCATTGGTGCCTGGGCCGGATTTTATGCCCCAGTGCCACCCTGCATGCCACCCATTGAAGAAAATAATCATTCCAATCTGCATGCACTTTTTTGTAGACCTTGCTCCTTCCCTAGCTAATTGTCCTACATATGGTCCGGTGAGAAATGCTGATGCTCCCAGGCATCTTTGTATGTTATTTATTTTTATTTATTCACATTTGTTAAGCACGCAGCAGCCCGGAGGCATCGTGGCACTTGTTACAGACAGTTTACTTAGTTACAGATAAGGTGAACAATTGCATTATCATATGCAAGCATGAAAAGACAGCAATACTTACAGTGGGTTAGATGAAGAGGTGGGTTTTGAGTTTTTTTCAGAAGGCAAGGAGGGAGTTTTCAGCTCTGATGTCTTTGGGTAGGGCGTTCCATAGCTTAGCGGCTATGTAAGGGAAACCTAATCCGCCAGCTTTGGTAGGTTTAGTTATTGTCTCTGCTAGATATGAAGGCGCTGTGAGGGTGAGGCATTTGTGGATGAGGGTAAGGATTTTGAATGTGATGCGCTCTTTAACCGGGAGCCAGTGAGCTGCCTGTCTGGCATTGGAGAAATGTTCCCTTTTGGGAAGGCTTAATGCTGCCCTTAGTGCATTGTTTTGCGTAATTTGGTGTCGGTTTAGATTTTTTGCAGATGTACCTGCTAAGAGGGCATTGCAATAGTCCAGTTTGGCACCAATAGTTGCTCTAGCTATTGTTAGACAGTTACCATGGCGAAAGTAAAACTAGGTGGTATTTCAAATACCTCCGTTTTTTTTAAAGCATGCGTTGAGGCACATTTATGGCATGCGGTACATGAAAAGTACTGTCTGGGAGTAAATATAGGTTATTTATTTTATCTCAGTGGGTTAAGCACTCGCTGCTGAAACTATAAGTAATCTGCTGGTGGCAGGTGTGAGTCCCAGCGAGGCCAACTCAGCTTTATATCCTGCCGAGGCCATTTAATGAGTATGTCCCTTAAATGGACAATAGTAACTGTACATATATGTTCTATATATCTCATATGTTTTGTAAAGGTGCATAACGAATCAGTACAAATACAATAAATAACTGAACATACAAATGTTCTATGTAAGGCACTATGCGGAAAGCACTTTGCGATTTATCCGAGGCAGAACTTTCTGTGTATCCCGTGAAATCTCAGCTCATTAAGGTGATCTTTTGTTTGTTTGTTTGTTTATTTATATCGCGCACCGAACCCTGAGGTATCTGGGCGCATTTACACAGTTTATTTTTAAAACAAAATGGCTTTTCAAATGCCTTGTGTTTTACCATTAGCACCGCTATTTGCCCAAACAGGACTTTATACCTATGCCGTAAATATCCCATGAAATCCTGAATCATGATACGATGGTATTTCAAAAGAAGGAGATGTTTCAAATACTTCTTTTTACCAACAACACACTGTGCAAAATAAGGCCTTTTGCAGCTTATTCTACTGACCACTGTGCTCAAGGAACCGCATTATAAAAAGAAAAACAACCCCAGGCCATTGCTGGCATCAAATACACACCTTGTTGCTTTATATTTGACTGACGTTGCGCCAGTCCTTGGGGAGGTCTACTGGGCTTTGCAAAGTGCAATCAATTATACCGGCTAATTGTGAGAGAAAATAAAACTCTTTTTCGAGAGCCGAAAGGCAGGCTAATACAGATTCAGTTTTATCAAAAGAGACATCCCTCCCAGCTCAAGGTGACACACCTGTCAGAAGCCCTGCCGAGTGGCAGACACAAATGAGATGTGCCTGCCCTCACTGCCAGAAGGAAGAGGCAGGGCAAACAACGGGATCTTCCCTCTCCAATTTCACTGGATGACAATTTGTATGGTTTAGAGTTTATATGAAGTAAACTGACCATACCTCGCGATAGGGGGTGGGAAAAAGTAATTGAGACACATTATGGGCCTGATTCATGGAATTATTTGCACGGAAAATAGGGAACATGCGTGCCAAACTGCGTGCGTAATCACGTTCGTCGATTCATGGAATCAAATGCGCTGGATTTTCCTTGGACTTGCGTGGAGTTCGCGCAGGCTTTGCACATTTCTGCGAGCCGTTGAGCACCTGGTGCGAGACAACACGCCGAGCGTGGGCATAGCTTGTGCAGAGTGCTGGGTAAGGGAGCAGAAAACAGACAATGGGAAGGAATGTGCAAAAAAGTGGCCTTTCCGAAGGATGGTCCGCAGGCAGTCCTTCGCATGCCCACAATTGTGCCAAACGACACGTATTCATGGAACCACCGGCGAAGCCTCTCAGCATAGAAATGGGCGCACAAATCCCTCGATCTCTATGCCACCCGAAGGCAGGCGTAAAGACACTTGCGCATAGGAATGGGTTTGCATGTTGGATTCCGGGGTGCATGTACGCAACCAGGGTTCTGATCTAACTTAGGGGTGCGCATACGCAGTGTAGCGGGGGGCAGGAACAGTTTACGGGGGTTCGCACGCAGATTTTCCAAGTTGCAAATTTTCATGCGCATGTTTTCGGGGTGCCAGCAACAGTTATGGGGGACCTTACGCAAGGTTTCTGAGATGCAGGCCTGCTCGTGGGGGATCCCACGCACTGTTTGAAGGGTGCGTGTATTCGTGCTTGGGGAAGCATGCAAAGGTAACTGTTCTGGCTGGTTATGCTACTTGCAACAAGCTCCAGTCCAGCATCAACTCCCATGAGAGAGGGCAGGAGCCCGTCCCCCAGGACCTTCGTCCCAGCTTCAGGAGAAGCAACCGTCCATAACGAGAGAGATCGGAAGGCGAGCCTGCCTTTACTCGCGATCGCCTAATATGAGCGCAATATATCTAATTTAGCAAGCACTGCTTAATGTACCACATCTACGAAATTCATAATCTGCTTCACGGCACAAGATTGCTGAATTCGTATTGACCATCTTGTAAAACAAGCAGCCACCTTTGGATCTTTAAAATGGCAGCTGCGTTCACACCGTTGTGCTAACTGGCCTCTCTGTTCCTTCATGCTGCCTTCCCATTGGCATATTGATCCTATTTTGGCCAATAGGAAGCACAAGCAGGCGGAAGCCGGACCTGCATCCTAAGGGCCTCATCACAAGGGCCTGTCCGTGCCACTTGCAACGAGCTCCAGTCCAGCATTAGCTCCCACGAGAGAGGGCAGGAGCCCGTCCCCCAGGACCATCGTCCCGGCTTCAGGAGAAGCGACCGTCCATAACGGGTGAGATTGGAAGGCGAGCCTGCCTTTACTCGGCATCTCCTAATATGAGCGCAATAGATCTTATTTAGCGAGCACTGCACTGCTCAATGTACCACATCTACATTAATGCCGCTTGTCATCATTAGTTCTATGCAATTTGCAGCCAGTTGGACATAGATCCGAGCACAGCTCCTCTTGCTAGTTACTGACTTTCTTTCTTGTGTCGCATCTCAAATCTTAACCTAAGTTTGCCTAGTCAAGAACTTGCTCACCTGCATAATTACGCGCCTTATTTTTGTACTTACCTCAGTCCTTCCGCTGAAAATGGCACCATTGGCACTAGCAGCTACTGACAAGGCGGAGAGTCATGACTCTCAGGTACCTTCCCTTGGCCACCACATCAGGGCTAGCAATCCTAGTATCTCCTTATCAATGTCCAGGTCACTACCGCCTTGCGATATGATTACACCAACCAGATTGCTGCGTCCCTGCCACCTAGAGATTACTAAACACAACTTTATCATGATCCGGTGGTAAACCCATGGGACCGAGTGATGGTAATGGTAAACTAGTTTGGTAATAATTTCAACTGAATTGTCGCCAAAGTCATAAGGACGCCCATTGTTTTTAAAAGTAAGAAAAGGCCATTTGTTAACCCACGTTGGCTAGTGTTGTTTGCTTTATTTACATTCATGAATGAGGGTACTTTTTCCTAAGGAGAATTGTTTTTTTGCTTACCGGTTCCCCAACACTCCCTCACGGCGTCGGATTGTTCAATGATGTCGCAAAGGTCCCCAGTTCTCAGAACACTGCTTGGAGAGTAGTCAATGCATCATTTACACGAAGCACTGGCACTACATTTGCTGCCAATAAAAGCTGCCTTGTCCATAAAGTCGAATCTGAAGATCTGTGTGATGCTGAAAACAGACTCCCGGAATCCCGTGAAATACCACTAATGCTGGCAAAACCTGCACCAGAAAAAGGGTGGCGCTCGGGCAGCTCGGAACGCAGTGATCTCTTCAGAGATCGGACAGGGACTGAGGTGCTTAGAGTTGTCCACTTCTCTAGTAGGACAGATGGAGAAAACGAAATCGTCGACTGGGCGGTTGTATTTGGGAATTACCATTGATTATGAATGACCGATACCTGTGTGGTGTTTATACGGCCCATTTTTAACTCGACTTCCACATCATGGTGAATATGTCTACATGAGCTTCCAAGCCGGTAAGATGGCTCAGTGGTTATACGCTAGTTGCTGTGGTCTGTGTTTGATCTGCAGGTTCTAGGTTTGAATCCCAGAAACGCCAACACTGCCTTTAATCTTACCTAGGTTGATAAATGATTATTCATTGGGTAATAATATTAATGTAAGTAAACTTCTCCTATGTAAAGCGCTATATAAAAAACACATTATTATAGGTCATTATGGACATACAGTTACATCACAGGAGTCTCCATGGTGTCTGCTCTCTGGGGATCCCTCCGTTCCTTCCAACAGTTCACCTCGTCAGTATCTGCTCTGTGGGGTCTTGTAATATCTTGGTACCTGAAGTAACACCCGGACCAGCAGGTAAGATATTTGTAGGTTTATTGTATGTTAGTTTCCAGGAACAACATCGGCATGTCCCACCTAGCCAGAAGAGCTCTCAACTGTAAACCTTAGAACCAGCTTTCAGAGCATAACTTCCCCAACACCCCACACACTCTGACATCACTACATTCCATACAACAGTGATGTCACCACCTCACCTGAGATACACATTACAACAGGTCTCTAATGACAGGTTTAGAACATGGAACAACATGGTTTGGAAGTTTAGCAATAAATGGTACATTCTCCTGGAAACTGAGCATTCTCACGAGAACTTAAAGGGGACACTTTTGTTATATGTTGCTCGATCTACATAGCATCTCTTTCCCGCCCACTGTCTATATTTAGCAGACGTGTGCATGTCTGGATTTATATATTGAATGTGTATTCCTTTTACCTTACACTTATGGTTTAACTTAAGTTTTTTATGGAAACATTATTTTGCTTACTTTTTAATCAAAAAGAGCAGTGCAGTAGACGCTTTGCTATCTGGCACCTCATTAACCAGAACATTCTATTAAGAGTCTTCTCCCATTGCCGTTAATAGAACGGTTCAGGTAAATGTAAATGCTGGAAAGTGGCATTTCTAAGCTGGATAACTAAATGTCTAGATGGTACATTGCCAATAAACGTATTGTAATTGGTTATTTGCACTTAATACCCAGAGGTTTCTGAGCACAGACCCGGGGATCAAACCTGAGTTGCTCCGCGTCGTCTAGCTTCCAAGTCGAGCGCGTTGCCCCTGAGCTGTCCTCCCGAGAGGAAAGCTTTGTAACCCAGCCTTTTTACCCTGCTTTCCGGCTCTCCGTCACCCAGATAACAGGCACCTGGCTATCTGGCACACTTGCTTATCCTGCATCATTGGGTTCCCAATGATGTAGGAGGAAGAAGCGTTCACTGTACTTTCTTCTGCCAATGCTTGAGCTAAATAAGGAATAAAGCATAGGCAGCCTTTTTTGCTTTGCAGCTTTTTAGAATCTTAATGTGTATGTTTATTTGGGTCAGGAATCCAGACAAAAAAAGAATGTACTACAGTGCGCCCCTATGGCAGGCCTAGTTGAACATTCGGTCCGAAGATGTCGCCGAGACCGAGCCGCGTCACTATGGTGAATGGGGTTGAGAGCCTAAAATTCGGTTTTTAAATTCATGCAAAACATCAAGACAAGAAACAACTCCTGAAGTAGGCAGTAAATAAACAATAAGGGCTAGCATGAATAATACAGTGCAGGCAAGCTTCAAGAGCAACATTCTTTTGCTCACACTTGCTTTTAATCTGAGCCATGAAATCTACATTTTTGGTTTGCTGTCCAAAATGACTAAACAGCATTAGTCTATGGAAGCTCCCGCAGCACAGTACCCACCCTGGGACTCATTACACATTCGTTGCTATGGGAAAAATGACAGTGGAATGGTGGTAATGGAAATAATGCCACTTTCCTGCTACGTTTCCGCACCGCCAAACTCCAAGTCTGGGGGTGAAGCGCAGGATTTACCTCCAGCAGACAGTTGGGGCTAAATCCTCAGCTTTACCACCAAGAATGAGTGGATTTACGGCAGTGGAATTATCGCGCGGAGTAAACAAACATAAATCTCCATGGAGACCTATGGTCCCCAAACAGGAAATGGGGATTAATGCTGCCTTACCACCAACTCATAATCCGGTGGTACATGCCAATAATGGTAAATGAGCTTAGAGGTAATTCTGCAGAAAAATCAAAAGGATTACCACCAAATTCGTGGCCAGGTCCAATGTCTCTTGAAGACCATCCATGGAAGGCCAATGTCTCTTGAAGACAATCCATGGAAGGCCATTATATCTGTAAGACACGTTGCTCAGCACAAACTGAGACGGAAACCCATGAGCAAAAAAGCGAGCACCAACATCGGTGATGCCCTCAATCTCATTTTCTTTGCCTTGATAGGTGGTCACAAAAGGTGTTCATGTTAAAAGCTAGACTGATGCAAGTTCTATGGCGCAAGCGGGTGGTACCCTGATTGACTGTGGTCGTGGAATGGGTCCAGGTTACAATATTGTTGGCATGGATAGACAAGCAGGAAGGTTGAACTGAGGTGTCCTCAGTGTCGGCAGCTGGCTTGGAGGAGACCACTGTGTAGTTGGCAGCGTTCATGGCTGAGCAGCCCCCAGGTTCCAGTTCTTTACATGCAAACCATCTGCTAGAAGATGCTGGAAGATTCGAGTTCCCATTGAACTGCTCCAAAACCGCTATGGTGGTGATCTGGCAATTGTTAATTGCAGCTCTGCTCGGAAAGTGGAGGAGTGTGGTTTTTAGTTAGATATATGGGAAGATGAGTGTGAAATCGGAGGTGTTGATGAATGGAGGCCAGAAGTACCCAAGGCCTGAGTGCTGATATAGTTCTATGTGGTTTGGTGGTGACAGGTGGGTAGGTGTTTTATCTGGGGGGGCGCTTAGGATCTGATAAATAACAACGCTGTGAGAGAGGGTTAGCCAGTGGCTTGGGACATGTAGTCAGGGCTCGAGTCCTAAATTAAAAAGTGGGGGGACGGCGACGTCACAAAAAGTGAATATAGGAGACATTTAATGATGGCTTTGTGCAGACTTCTTCTGGTGTTTCGGCTAATAGTGTCGCCTTGCAACCGCGTGACCCGGGTTCGAGTCCCAGCTGTGCATCTGCGCACGTTAAATCAATTAATATTTCTAATTCCTTAAAAAGACAGGGGGGACAGCATCCACCCTCTCAAAAAAATGAGAGGACGCCGTTCACCCGCGTGGTCCCTCGACTTGAGCCCTGAGTGTGATAGAGATAAAGATGCAAGTGTTGCCATGACTCTGTCAAAGTTAATGTGGCATTGGTAGGCATGAGGTTGCCGTGTGCAAGATGGCCTGTGTGTATTGTGTATGGTGGCAGGAAATTGAGAGTTGGGTAGCTGGGGGAAAGGGATTTCAGGATTAGTGATGAGTCTTGCTATGGAGTCTTTGTACTTATATTGAACCATTAAGGAGACTTCTCGTCAGCTGTTGATCCTTGGATGTTTTCTTTTAGCTGTGTTGTTCTCCAGGGGGAATGAGTGTTCCATTTTAAGGCAAGAGTAGGGGATGAGAACACATCTCAGTTCCATGTCCTCCGTTTATTGACATAACACAACATCTAACGGCTGCATCTAATTAGGACAGGGCTGATCCAGCAATGCTGTCCTGTTAAAGTAACAAGAAGGTATTGAGTGACGTGTCACAAAAAGCAGCATGCTCCTTTGTGCTCCCACCACTCCAAGGTAAGCATATAGTTAAAAGGATCCAGTAGAATACCGCCAATGAAGTGTTAGTTGTGTTTCACTGTGGTGGGCACCCTCTGTAGGGGGTGGTGAAACACTGCATCTGGTGCACTGTAAATGGACAGAACACTGGAAATGAATCCTTCCTGTGGAACACAGGTTCCTGCAGGGACACTGTCTAGGCCGTGGTTATTGAAGAAGCTGGTTGTCCATGAGCCAATACTTTGAAACCTTGGTGTTCCCAAGTGGCATTGGGGTAACACATACCCCTGCAGCCCTGCAGTGCAGTGGGACCACACCATTCCAGGGCACTACGATTGGCCCAGGGCTGAGTTGCCTCTGGCTAGTGGGGATCTGCTATATTTTGTAGGGGGGCACCTACTTTTGTGTTATGCCATTGTATTCTGGATACCACCTACATATACGTTGACCCTTCCAATTGTAAAGAGCTGAATAATTTAAACGCGTCACAATGTACTTGCTCTTGAATGGTATCACAGGGGTCCACTGCAAAAGTCTAGTTAGTCAACCTTTCTATGGAAATGACGAATGAGGGCCATCTCCTCTTTGTGCAGCTTTGTAGTAGGGGTGTGTTTGTGTGGGTGGTGGCATTACCTATGAAAACATATCCACTTATTCAGATCATAAGATGTGTGTGCATAAGGTTACTCAGAGACAACACCGCTGTGGCCCTAGAACAACCATATGCAACAAGTCACTCAATTTGGACAGCCTGGCAGTGCTGCACACACGGCACAATGGTGAGTACATATGGGATAAATCCTACATACTTGACCAACAACCGGGTGCCATTCGAGGAGAACACTTGATTAGGTAAGTCTCAGTCAGAATCAATCAGCAACCTACAATATAGGTCTAGGTGGGAATTCCCAATAGAACTCGGGCTGCCGATGTACCTTTGGTGCACTAAAGCGAGAAATATAGACAAGCAATATAAAGTACACTGATTATATGAAAGAGGGATGCAGAATTGGACAAATATGTCACAAACTGCCATACTTTTGAAGACAATCTTTCTAGGTAAGGATAGACATATACTCATGATTCTGATGCCTTTGCGTATCTTTTTACAGAATCAAGATACATTACTGTTATATGCAAAACAGAGTGTGCTCTCAATCAATTAAGAAAATTTAACAATGCAGAAGAAATATTGACACATGTAAGGAATCGTTAAACATAACAAACAACAAAATATTGCAAGATGAAATCTGTATATTATGTGAGAAAACAAAAAATGTGAGTGAAGTTACCAGTGATAAATTATTTAACAGAAGTTCATTTTTCTGACTAGTTCATATCAACAAAGTTAAACTCAATCCTGTATTAGCAGATGCTTCTTTCTTCAAGACATGACCATTTTCCTGAAAGACAATTATTTTGAATGCAATGGCCACTTCTATAAACAAATAAAACGTACGGCCATGGGAGCAGGTTTTGCTCCAAGTCTAGCAATTGTATATATAGAGATCTTTGAAAAGACATTCATTTTTTCAGCAATGAACCCCTATAAAGAACACATATCAATGTGGAGATGCTACATAGATAATGTACTTGTAATTTGGACAGGGAATATTGACCAATTTAACACATTCTCTGAATGGCTAAATAACTGTAACCACAACATTCAATTCATAAAGGACCAAAGGGATTCTGAGATTAACTTTCTGGATATCCTGATCAAGTACCTTGACAGCACTTCACAATTTGATCTATATAGGAAACCTACGGATCGGGACACATTGTCACATGACAAGAGTTTCAACCAGCGTGCCCTGAAACGTAATCTCCCCTTTGGATAATACCTCCGGATTAGACGTAGCTCCCTCAGAGACTTTAAGACACAAGCATAATTACTTGATGATAGATTAAGAATGCGAGGATACCAACACAACTAATCCATACAAGCAGGAAAGGCACATACCTAGAGAGACAACACTAACTCCCAATAATAGCAATATCTTTGGAAAAATGTTATTTTGTGTATCAACATTCAACACTCATACTGAAAATATGAAAAGAATAGTCATACAGTTCTGGCCTCTTATTCAACAGAGCATCCCATATGTATCCACCCCTCTTTTTACACTAAAAAGAGGTAAACATATAACAGAGGAACTTGTCAACTCTCGTTACAGGCCAGATAATGTAATTATATCCCTAAACCCAGCCAAGTTACATTAACCTTCTGGAGGAAGTTCTGTAATGCACATGTACCAAACCAATTAAGTCATTCATGATACATGACAGAAGGTGGGAGCTATATGGCCACACTAACTGCAAACCTGCTGGGGTAATCTACTGCATTCAATGTCTGTGTGCATTCCATTACACTGGTTAAAGATCACGTGAAGAAGACACACAGATCTCAGAACACAGATCCTGCATCAGATGCAAAACCATGTCGGCCCCCTTGGTACAACACTGCCTGGATAGAGGGCACACTGAGAATGATTTGGTAGGTTGTAGACTGAGGGCCTGATTCTAATGTCGGAGTTAAGTACCAAAAAGGTCAGAGAAAGCGTTAACAACTTTTTCTGTACTTAAGACCTATTCTGAAGGTGGCGCATTCTTCTGAAGTCAGAATGAATGCGTCACTTTCAGAATATATGTGGCAGTTGCTAGGATGGGTGAGGAATCAACTTATCAACCGCCACATTCGGTACCTGCCATTTATCATGGGTATTCTTGAGGCACTCCTCCACTTTATAATCTGCGTTAAAGTGGTGCAGATATACAGTACCATTTCAGTGCCAGTATTGTCAAGGAGTGCCACAGGAAGTCGCTTCACAGTCACACATTTTAAGAGGATCGCTGTAATCCACGCAAGGCAAGGAATGGCCTGAATATTGCTGAGGACACGTGTTTAAAGTTGATTTCATGAAAAGGGACCCTGTGCTAATTTTTTTTTGTGTCATTTTATTCATATTGTACATGCAATTCTATGGATTGATGACTACGTTTTACTATGTAAGTTTAGCTGATTACATTGTGTGGGTTTAGTTAAGTGTGCCCAGGCCATGTTGATATCTGCATTTGCAATGCACAGCACCAATGTTATCTCAGCAGCACTTTCGTAAAATAATGATTTTGTCGTTATTTCACGAAAGTCCTGCTGAGATTTTCCATTCTGCCTGTTGTCTCCATAAACAGGCGGAATGCAGGCGGTACACTGTCATGCACTCTGAGGACACCCAGGCTCACTTAAGAATAGTGGTGGAGCCTGGGCATCCAGATTTGGCAAAGTGAAGCATGCTCTTCAGCACACTCACTGCACCATCATAAGAATCTGGCCCTGAGTGCAGCAAGATCCTGACATGGGCAGAGCACTGAAATACAAAATAATCCCTTTGGATCTTCAGAATGAGGTCGGATCAGGAAGGGCTAAATGAAAAAATTGAATGGTCACCTCTAGAATCTTTTTATTATCTTTTCCCCATGACTTAGCACACCTTTTCATTCCCCTATATTCACCATTCATGCTCTTAGGGACACCTGCACACATTCAGTGAATTATCAACATTGCTCTTACCCCCCTACTTTAGCAATCTCGCTTTAAAACTCTTTTGCATTAAAGCAGAGCACCCATTATCATGTTAACATTTGCCTTTTTAACAAAAACCGGCTATACACCGTCATGTTGTTATAATCAGCTTTAGTCAGCCAGGCACACAACCATTGGCAGAGATGCGCACCGGCCAGTCCCGAGCCATGACATCATCACGTTATAACATCACTCCCAGCTGCATATATATGCCACAGCCTTTTTTTAAATGGCGGACGTGATTGATGAGACACCAGTAACACGGGTACTGTGAGAAAGGGAAGAGCTACCTTCTCGCTCCACATATACCCACATTTGAGGCTGAATACTTGGCTAGACTCACAAGCAGCTCTGGTGACACGCACTTACTTTTTACATTTCAGGTATCACATGAACTTTGTATGCCACAATAAGCACAGAGGAACATATGTCACCATGATAAATAGCCCACGCGCATCAAGTATGTTGCAGATATTCATCTCCATCCACTGCCTTTAGAAATTACCCTCTTCAAGCTCTCATTTCTATCCCTGACAATTTCTCGCCCCCAGAACCAATAAGCTATCATATCTGTTAGACCATGACTACATGGACAAGAAGGTACATTAACAATATCTTTGTGCCAATCAGTTTTAGCTCAATTCATCAGAGCTATGCACATAAATGTATTACCCTAATTGTTAAATGCAGTTTGTAGTTGGAAACAGAGACATATGATATGATATGATAGGTTATCTATAACGCGCTTAATACCGAGAGGTTTCTAAGCGCGGACCCAGGGATCAAACCTGTGCTGCTCCGTGTTGTCTTGCTTCCCAGGCGAGCATGTTGCCGCCGAGCTATCCTCCCGAGACATACACCCTTCCCCATGATCCCCTTGTGACGGCACGTTCAGGGCAGCCACCTCAGTATATAGGATGGCCTCTTCATTCTTTATTCATGCAGGATGGAAACTCTAAAGCTATGAAGCAAAGCATTATGTCCTGAGGAAGGCAAAGCACATTCACTGTCACTACGCTGAAACGTAGCAAAGAGACATCGTGTGTGTGGCTGCGTCGACACATCCAAATGCAATTCAGCAAAAACCTCTGAAAGCACAGGATCGTTTTTCGACACGGTTGGATACAGCTCAAATGTACTTTAGCAGATAAAGCCTAAATGCATTCCAGCAAGAACTTCTAGATGCAGAGGATCATTTTTGACCCTGTTGGACACAGTTCAAATGCACTTTAGTAAGCATTTCTGAAAACACAAATGGCGCTTTTACACTGTTGAGATGAACTCTCTAGTTGACGGGGACAATAACTCTCTAGTGACAGTGAATAATATTGCCCTATTGTATTTTAGGAGAAACTTCTGCTAACACAGGACTGTGTTTAACTTTGTTTCTACGAACTCTTCAGAGAAATGAACTCCTGTTAAATAATTAATCATTGCTAACTTCACATTGATTTTTTGTTTTCTCACGTGAAATACAGATCTGATCTTGCAATGTTTCTTCCTTTTTGTATGTTTAACGATTCCTTACGTGTGGTATTATTTCCTCTGTATTGTCACGTTGTCTTAATTGATTGAGAGCACACTTTGTTTGGCATATAACAGTAATATTTGTTGATTCCACACAAAGATACGCAAAGGCATCAGAATCATGAGTATACGTCTATCTTTACCTAGAAAGATTGTCTTCACAAGTGTGTCAGTTTGTGACACCACCCAACCCCCCCATTCTTTAAAATGAACATGATGTTTTTAACGATTAACAGACAGGGGAGCGCTTTATGTATGTTATGTATTATGTGCAAAAAGCAAACATGAGTATTTTCTTATATAGGAACACTGGAATATATTGGTGCAACCATTATGGACATGTATGGTAAGAGCCAGCGTGAAAATGTTTTTGAATGCTTTGGGAAATGCTCCTGTGCATTGTTGGTGACTTGCATCTATTGCATTTTTGGATTGGAGTTACCATACAAAACCAATTGCAAAATGTCTGGCTTTTCACACATTTTTTCACAGAAACTTTGCTGTATAATGTATCATTTGAAACCATTTTTCAAAAATATTTCTCGCCGCGGGGGAGAGTTGCTAGTGAAATCTCCTTGGTTGGTTTGGGCTACCTCTCTGCTGTCAGTCTCATATTCCATCTTGCAATTTTTTATTTGTTTGTATGTTTAACGATTCCTTACGTGAGCCACTGCGTCTTGTGTATTATTTAAGCAATAAGCCCCAGGCAGGGGTGGCATTACCACGTCAGGTAATGCCCCTGGGCCTATAGCAGAGGCGTTGCTAAGGGGGGGCTAAGGGGCTATAGCCCCTGGTCTTTTGGTTGTAGCCCTGGATAGAATCCCAGGAGCTACAACCAAAAGGCTAGCTAGCCCCTAGTCCCGACAGTCCCCGACATTAGCGTAGCCCCGGGTCTTGTCCAGACCTAGCAATACCCCTGGCCTATAGTTACATACCCGAGGGAAGCAAGGGTCTTAACGAAGGACCCAGGTCATTACCTGAAGTAGTAATGCTCACCCTGCTCGGGACTTATTGCTATTAGTATCCTGGCCCGTATGACCGGGGTACTAAAAGCATATTTTTTTCTGTTCCGAAACGCTGCGGCGTTTCGGAATAGAAAAAAAAAGAACAAAAAATGGCCACTGGGGAAGGAAAAGCAAAGTTTTTTTCCGTTTCCATGGCGGCCATTGAAAACAATAAAAAAAGTAAACAAACAAAATGGCCACCATGGAAAGGGAGAAGGGACTGCCATTAAAAAAAAAGGAAAAAAGGAAACAACAAAATGGCTGCCATGGAAAGGAAGAAGGGACTTCGTGTAGTCCCTTCTTCCTTTCCATTGTGGCCTGTTGCAGATCGGGAGCGGACACACTGGAGACAGATGTGTTTCCAGCACGTTCGCTCCAGAAAAGCAGGTAAGTGTGGGGGAAGGGAAATGTGGGGCAGCAGAGAGGGGAGGAGGGGTAGAAGACTTACCTTATTCCCCAGCGAAGGGAGATGGTGGCCGCCAGTCCTGAGGAGAATCAGGGCGGCAGGATTACTGTCTGGTAATGCCCGCTTTCCCATTGGCTGGGAGGCCACCACAACCCCCTCTTTAGATACTAATACATTGTCTGCATTAGTTGAGAGCACACTTTGTTTTGCATATAACAGTAACATATTTTCATTCTGTAAAAAGATACACAAAGGCATCAGAATCAGAATCATGAGTATACATCTATCCTTTACCTAGAAAGATTGCCTTCACAATTAGGGCAGTTTGTGACCCCCCTCTTTATAATGAACATGAATGATTATCAAGGTTGTTTAATGATTACCAGACAGGACACCACTTTAAGTATGTTTTGTATAGTATACCAGAGCCCTGGCCTGACGTATGGGTGTCCCCACATCGTAACAATATGCTTTGCGCATGATGCCAGTAATGATACTATATGAAAACATGCTGCTTTGCCAATGTATGACAGTGTACTCATGTAAGAAAATACTCCTGTTGGTTTTGCCTTTAAAAGGTTCCATGCTACAATAAGAAAACATCTCCAAACTGGCTGCATAATGTAGCCCAGTCTGGACACATAATAATACTTATCATGTTTGCTTTACCCTAGTTTCCCAGTAAAACATGCCATGCCACAGAAAGAAATATCTAGAATGCCTGCACCAAAATGGCTGTATAGCCACGTAATAACACTTATGATGGTTATTTTATCATAGATGCCCAGAATAAAATGCCATGCCACATCAAGAAATATATAGATTGCCTGCACCAAAATGGCAGTCTAGCCACATAATAACACTTATTCTTACTTTATCATAGATGCCCAGAATAAAAAGGCATGCCACAGTATCTAGACTGGCTGCACTAGTGCCAGTCCAGCTACGTAATAACACATATGGTGCTTCTTTTATCATAGATACCCAGTAAGAAAATGTCATGCCACAGTAACAAATGGCCAGACTGGCTGCACCAAAATGTCAGTCTATCCTCGTAATAATACATCATGCTTGCCTTATCATAGATGCCCAATAACTAATTTCATGACACAATAGGAAATGGCTAGACTTCCTGCCCAAAAATTCCAGTCTAACCACATAATAACACATGTGTACTTTATATTATCAATGGCATTTTTTAATGGTCATCTATGATAGATTACATTTGGTGGCAGCATGTGAGAATGTAGCATTCCACGTGTTGTGCCACAAACCCAAATGAATCACTAGGCTTTATTTCTAAAGTAAAATAAATTCTCTCCATTACCCGCCATTTTGTTTAATAGGTTCAGTGAGCCACGTCTATTTGATCAGATTTTAAGGCAAGGACTGTGGGCAGGCGACATACCGACATGCTTCTAAGCACACGTACTGGAAAATAGTTGACATGTTTTGCCTGAACTGCCAAAACAGTTAGGTGGACCATCTAATAACTATGTAGAGTGCATACCAGACAAAGTTGCAGGAAATAGAGCGTTGTGGGGTGCAGAAGTAGTGGGAAAAGACCTAGTGCTGATCAATGCTGCGAGTATGCATCGGTGACCAGGTTGCTTATGATGACTCTTTCATGGACATGTTGGCATGTTGCAGATAAAATATCACCACCGTTTGTAGTCTGATCATCCAGTAGCTTCTAAATCCCTGCACCCCTTCAACTAAATATAGACTCCAGGTTGACAAGTGCTTGTCAGTGGATATTACAAGAGCAAGCCCACCCGGAGCTCATTTAGTAAGGTGCAAGTCTTTAATGGATGTGGTTTGTTACGAAATGTGTGATGCCAGAACACATGCCACATTTTGAAGGAAGGCTTTCTTGGTTGATTTATTGAGGTTATATATGGTTAAGATAAAAGGGGTGTGCCTATGTTACTGCACAAATCCCTGCACAACCGGAGGATTTTGAGGAGCTGTAACAGAGGCGGAATGAGCATTTTAAATGTGTTGGGGCTTTTGAAGCGAACCCAGTTAAGCTGAGCACATTGTTCTTCTTGAAGGAGAAGAGAAATTAGTTTATATGAGATTTTTCGACTTCTGCGATTTAGACATTTGAGGCTCCCATCCCCCATTGAAGGTACACCTCAATGGAATTAATATCAGCCAGCTCTTTTTTGTAGTTTGAGTTACCTTAAAGGGTGGTTCCCCTGTAGTTTAACAGGGGTCTACCTGCCATTCTAAAACCAGAAGTGGATACATTAGCACTTCTTAGCCTATCACAAAGCTTGCACCACCCCATATCATCCCACACCATCCTGTATCCTACTCTGAGCAGCACCATCCTACTCCACTCTGCAGCCCACACTGGACCCCTTCTGTACTCCTCGAGCGGGGAAAGAGAGGCACAGAGAGGCTCCCTGGGTATCTGAGGATTGGGAGGGAGAACGAACTGGGTAGGGTGGAGGGCCCAAAACACTTCCTTGGGTATGATTGTGTTAAAGACATACAACATGCAACATGAAGGTTGCAACAGTGTTTATATTAATAGAGTGAACCAGAAAATGAGCAACCCCTTCCACTTGCACCAAAATACCAGCACATTGCCAATACACAGCGGCCAGCATGCGCAAACCCCTGAGGCACCAGCACATTGCCAATACACGGCGGCCAGCATGTGCAAACCCCTCAGGCACCAGGACGTTGCCAATACACGGTGGGCCAGCATGCGCAAACCCCTCAGGCACCAGCACGTTGCCAATACACGGCGGCCAGCATGTGCAAACCCCTCAGGCACCAGGACGTTGCCAATACACGGTGGGCCAGCATGCGCAAACCCCTCAGGCACCAGGACATTGCCAATACACGGCGACCAGCATGCGCAAACCCCTCAGGCACCAGCACATTGCCAATACACGGCGGCCAGCATGCGCAAACCCCTCAGGCACCAGGACATTGCCAATACAAGGCGGCCAGCATGCGCAAACCCCTCAGGCACCAGGACATTGCCAATACACGGCGGCCAGCATGCGCAAACCCCTCAGGCACCAGGACATTGCCAATACACGGCGGCCAGCATGTGCAAACCCCTCAGGCACCAGGACATTGCCAATACACGGCGGCCAGCATGCGCAATCCCCTCAGGCACCAGGACATTGCCAATACACGGCGGCCAGCATGCGCAAACCCCTCAGGCACCAGGACATTGCCAATACACGGCGGCCAGCATGCGCAAACCCCTCAGGCACCAGAACATTGCCAATACACGGTGGCCAGCATGCCCAAACCCCTCAGGCACCAGGACATTGCCAATACACGGCGGCCAGCATGCGCAATCCCCTCAGGCACCAGGATATTGCCAATACACGGCGGCCAGCATGCGCAAACCCGTCAGGCACCAGCACATTGCCAATACACGGCTGCCAGCATGCGCAAACCCCTCAGGCACCAGGACATTGCTAATACACGGCTGCCAGCATGCCCAAACCCCTCAGGCACCAGGACATTGCCAATACACGGCGGCCAGCATGCGCAATCCCCTCAGGCACCAGGACATTGCCAATACACGGCGGCCAGCATGCGCAATCCCCTCAGGCACCAGGACATTGCCAATACACGGCTGCCAGCATGCGCAAACCCCTCAGGCACCAGGACATTGCTAATACATGGCTGCCAGCATGCGCAAACCCCTCAGGCACCCCGAGCTCGGGTTCCCTTAGCGAACCCAGTAGGGCCACTGTAATTGCACTTGAGTGTTCTCCGTCGCACTCCGTCCCTATCTGCTCTAATCAGCTTCTTGAGTGCTCCTGCGGTGAGTGACTGTCTGAACCAAGATCCAAACCAACAGCTCTCCATGATAGCATGCATGGTGCTCTTGGCATCCTCTGGGCTGCGGTCCAGGCTCTGGTGTAGGGGCAGAGCAGGGGCCGTGCGCTGAACTCTGGAGCATCCAGCAGCTCTTCAGCTTCTCAGGCACTCTCAATGCCTTGACAGAATGAGCACGTTGCTCACACACATGTTATTTGCTGTCACAAGCCACACTGACTACCTGGCTACCAGTCAGCAGCTTCTGTAACTCTCCCATTCATGTCATGAATGCATGAGGAAGGGTTTATGAAAGGATATACGTTTTGGAGCGAGTGATAGATAGATATCGTACTGTCCACTGGTTTCTTTTCAATGAAACAAGTCCAAAACAGCAGTGGGGGCACCAATCCTTAAAAAGGTAACCCGGGACATATTTGATCCATTTAACGATAGACTGATTCCCCGCCTTCTTTGCCTTGTGGCACTATTGGAGAAAATTACCACTTTTCAACTATATGAGTACATTTAATAGAAGGACATCCTGAATCCCTCACCAAGTTATTTTCCGGCTTCTGAGAGGCACCAAAGCAGCGCTTGTGGCCCTCATGAAAGAGTTATAGTTTCTGATGCATGATGACGGCCTGGTCCCCTTAACTCTTTTGGATCAGTCAGTAGTGCTCCAAACCGTGGATCTTTGCATCCTGTGACACGAGGCGCATGGCACGAGTGGTCTCTCACTATGCTGGCCAGTTCATATATCAGGACTAAGTCCCTAAAGTCTCTTGCCATTTGATCTCAGTTATCCCACCCAGCTTTAAAGATTGTCCCCATGGGATCTGCTGTGCCATTTATATTATTTAACCTTTATTCCACAACACCGGCAGCCATATTTGAGTATTGCTTCAATTGCTTTTGAGCTACTTTGGTGATGTGTTGGTTACATTCCTGAAGGGTTTATTACAGGAGCCCAACATCCTTGTCCTGCAGCTGAGAGCTTAAGAGCAAATCAATTATGAAAGAACATATACTATATTAAATCCTGTAAAACCTGGGTTACTGCCGATTGGCAATTCCCTTGCCTGGGTAATGAGGATTGTTGGCCTTCTGTGATGGTCGGCATCCCACTGCTGGTCTCTGTTGTCGGAAACTTGATCTTTCTGGTTGATTTGGGGATTGCCCCTATTTCTCAGGTGAGCTCCGACATCAAATCTCCTTTCTATCCCTTCAAACATTCAGCAACATTTCTGCCCATATTTCCTTTCTACAAAAAATGTCTTTAGAGTTACTGCTTCCATATCTTTACATTTGACAATAATATCTGTCCTGCCCCCATTCTATCTTCATCCCATAGACTTATGAGCAGGGGTCAATTGCTAAAAATTAAAGTGGAGGGACTAATCAACCAACGCAATGGGATGGGACATCACCAGAAATTAGCATATCAAGGTGAAATATGCACATTTCATAAAATTGGCTTTACATAACCCCCCAAATTGCACAGGACAAATGGCATTTTGCTTTCGTAAAATCAACACACACACAAAACCAAGAGAGGATATTTTCTTCTAATAGTGTTTTTAAAAACGTTAAAAGGTGAGCATGTTTTAAACTCCAAGAACAAATATAAATATTTGCCCTGGAACATGCAGTACCAAAATGGGATATTTCACCTTCAGTTGTCTGTTATTTAGTTATATAGTTGAGTGGTGAAGTGTCCGGCTTGCAAACCCGAGGACTGTGGTTCGATAGGTCGACTTTAATTCATGAATTCAAAGAGGACATTCAATATTTCCCATTTTAGCTGGGGGGGACTGAGCCCACCCTCTGAAAAAAGTGGGTGGACTCCGTCCACCCGCGTGTACCCTCGACTTCAGCCCTGCATATGAGCCACACCAGCATTCATAAGTTAAACTACATGATAAGATTGGGAGATCAGTATGCGCCACATTATACCTGGCCTATTTCTACTAGCTAGAAGTCACAAAGAGAGTGATCTTATTGAGCTGTGTCCTGCCTATTGAGAATTAGATGATGCCTGTACACACTTCCTGTGTCAGACATTGGGAACATATATCCCCTTCCGATACCGTAGACCCCCTGGGCTTCCTTATTGTAACCTACTTGCTGCCACAGTCACCGGCAGGTAGGGCTTTCTCGCTCCAAACTTCTACGGTGTAGAATTTGCTACCTAATATTATCTTTGACATTGGGAAGCCTCTTTTGTTCCAACTCATTGTGTAGCCATGTTTCTTCTTTCAGTAATCATAGCATCTCGCGCCAAGAGCTGGCCCGTGGCCGACGGGCGTTTTTGAAAAGCAGAAGTCAAGCTATCAGAGACTAAACATTTTTTTCTGAGGTGAGCATTGACCTCGGAACTAAGAACCTACATGGGTGCAGTCATTTCATTGTAGAAAATCGGGCAGGAATCTGAGAGAGGCCTTCAGTAACAAGTTACCTTTGAAACAAAGATTGGTAGGCTGGCGAAATCTTGCAACTCGCGGATGCTTTCCCTCGTACGGGCTAGTTCCACTGATCCTTTCCCCCGCCAGGCATTTGGTAGCTTGAAATCTTTGTGGAGACATATCTGGACAAGCGTCACTCCCTACAGGCTAATCTTCATGAAACGTAAGCGTGCAACAGCTAAAGTTCTAAAATCCCTCCGGCAGTTGGTCAGCGGAGATGGAGTGAGTGAGCCTGTGCATCAGTGAAGTTGCTAGGTCTGGAAAAGACCCGGGGCTACGCTGATGTCAGAACTGTTGGGACTGGGGCTAGCTAGTCTTTTGGCTGTAGCTCCTGAGATTCTATCCGGGGCTACAACCAAAAGATCAGGGGCTATAGCCCCCTTGCCCCCCCCTCGCAACGACCCCTGCTGTGCATCCACTCACCTACTGCCCTTCATGGGGAGATTCATCGCCACCATTGGAGGGAACATTGAAGGGGTCTCTGTAAGTTGAGCTGAATACCTCTCTTCAAGATGATGAACACAAATGAATGTATTCAAAAAAAGTGGACAGGAAGTCAGCAATCCGGCATCCGTTTTTTTGAACAGATTAAGTCGACCAAAGAGTCAAATTGGATTGCGTTAACCAACGCAGTGTTTGATGTCTGCGGGTTGTCAGCAAAGGCCGACTCAGTATTCTATGGAAATTGTCTAGTTGAGCAGTAAATATAAGGTACAAATTAAAATGATATGGTTTGGGGCAACAATTCTCCCTCCCTCGCGGCATGTTGGCTGAGGCTATTGATGGGAAATCAGATGCATGCATGCAGTTGAACCCACCCCTTCTTGCCTCACTCAAAAGTTTAAGCCCTTGCATCATCTGGTTGAAACGAGCATGGCGGCTGTCAATAGGTTGGCTGAACGTTAGTACACTGTTATCCAAAATCATGTTCGAGCCCGAAATTGCAAAAAAACACTGTTGTGCTCATTTTTTATCTTGAATTTCACTTATCCTTTCTCATTATTGAGGATTATTGGACTATCACTCAATATTGTCCCACCTCCCTTACTCTTAGCCCCATGGTTTGTCATTTTTTCTCGTTGTATACTTTTATTTCTCATGCCTGCTGCTCCCCCTGCACCACTAGGCCCCTAAGCTCATGGCAAGCCTTGTGGCTCTCCTGGCCCTCTTATTCCATGTCGACATGGTGGTTTTCAGGATGTAAAATTCGAGAAACAAGGATATTTCCAAATACGGAATCGGACACTTGTCGCTTTAATGGTGGATGAAACAAATGTGCAATAGTCCTTATTCCCACATGGGCATGCATTGTTAATTGGGGTCCACGCTGACAATTTAATAGATAAATAATCATGGATCACAAGTGAGCTTTTAGAAGAACTAGCTATGTCTTCAAATCAATGTTGAACTGGGTTGCGCCACCCTTGCGCATGATTTCCATATAGATTTGAGTTAATCTCTCTCCATCTCTGGGTTCCTTACCTTTCCAACATACAATGGGTCGGATCCGGTATATTCCTCCAAGACGAAAAACTGGTTCCACACCCAACTCCTCTTGTACCGGTGATGCAGTAAGAGCGGGTCAAGCCGGTTGTTTTTCTGGCCCGTTTGTGCCCCTGCCCCGGCGCTTTCAGACAGTGTGTTTGTGAGCTCCATCATTTCCAAACAGGAGAAGAAAGTGACAACTCCAAGCCAGTCGTATGCGCTTCGCATGCTGCCGCCGGTCCTCATCAGCAGAACCTGCCTTGATATTTTTTATTGTCGTTTCAGAGGCCAAATTGCGGTCGGCCTTTGACTGTCGGTGTTTACTGAAATGCCACTGATGTCAGCTTTCGCTTTGATGATAATCACCTGTGAAGATAAAGAAATGATTAGAGATATGTCAGTAACCTATTTAAGCACAGGTATACAAAAACAAGTGAAACATTGTAACGGAATAAAAGTGACAGGCAATTAATTTCAACTGGAAACATGTCTAAATGCCTAAATCAACCGCCCTATAAGTAGTTTTGACCAGTGTGCCGTGGTTAAAACGACCATTTTGGCCGTTTTGAAATTGGTAGACTGATTTTGGTCGAGGTGACTACATACATGTGCATGTTCGACTTAGTGGCGTTAAGCGGTGGGGGTGTCGGGTAGCAAGAGGAGTAATGGGGGAGGGACCCCTCCATAGCAGAAAAGCAAAAAGGAAGTGGACCAAGGTTGACTAAAAATAGTCGACTAAATTGCCCACATAGAACTGTTTTGACCACTTGGAAAATATGTTAAGACGTGGGTTTGTTCCGCCCCATTCATCCGCTGCTCGCTAAGCCCGCAGGGCAGAGAGGATCCGGGAAGGAGGGGGGGGGGGGGGGTCGGTTGAGGAGATGAAAAACCCTTTTACAAATATTGTCGCCAAAAATGAGACAGACAGCTTGGGGTAGCAGAAGAGAGAACCAGCCCTGAGGCGCCATTTAATATTGAAGCTTGCTATTACTCGTTTCCCCTATTCATCCCATAATCTGCCTGGGAGATAAGAGGCTGACATCTCAGCCCCTGCCATTGGCAATTTCTTTTCAAGAGAAGCAGACATGCTATGCGCTAGTCACTCACAAAGGGCATAATGACACGGTGTGTGAGGCCTCCGCGGGAACAAAGCACGGCCATTCTTCTTCAGGCAGCCTGACACCTTTGCATGCTGTCAGCACTGGTGGGGTGCCCTTGGTGGGGGTCCCTTAGATTCGCTGCGCTAGAGCGTGCTGTATCATTCATTTGCCTGAGTTTAGCGGTGCTCCTTCAGAACTATTGTAATTCACAAGGATTTTGGAGCGATAAAAAGTAAATGACGATAAACATTTTCTTGTGGCCCAAGTTACAGTATTCGTTTTAGGTTCGTGTTTTTCTTCTGAATGATATCTTACTGCCCACCGTAATCGGCGGTACATCACAGGGCCGCCATTTTATGTGTATCTTGTCTGACTTCCGCGTCTTTCCTATAAGGCTGCGGCCAGCGTTCAGGTTTCACACTCGGCCGCGTCCTCTCTGAGGGAACCCATCACCGCATCTAATGGGGACATTTCTAGGGGCTGAATGCGCGGTTAATCATCGTGGACCCCACAAAAGGGGTTCCGCGAGGCTGACGGCCACACGCTATTGAGAGATGTCTGAGCGAGGCGAGCTAACAAATTTCCCCTCTTTAGGCCTGAAAGGGGGGTTGTGGCCGAGGAATGCCGACCTCCATCGGGGACACTTTCCCATCAGTCAAGGGTCTTTTGTTGCCATCAAGTGAAATTAGCTGCTGACCTCACCCTGGGCCAGAGACCATGGAGGCCTGTTCTTTTGCTGCTTTGTTGGGCTTAATGAGGTGGCGACGCACTTAAGGTACTCTGTCAAAACACTCAGCATTCACTCTCCGCCATTCACGCTCTCGCTGTTCACTTGAAAAATGCATGGAGGAACAATGGGCCTTGCCATAAACGCCAGCTAAGCTTGTATGCGCCTGCGCGAAAGCGACCGCTTTTTGTCATGCCAGGGATATTCAAATGACTTATGGCAGTGAAAGCAACACCCGTCTTAGTTTTGTGTCCCAGTGCCGAGAACTCAACTGTAGAACATCATCCTCTCAACACACCCAGATTCATCTCCAGGCATGTGCTTTAAGCACTGACACGCAAATGGCACATATATTCCACAAAACCTTCAAGTCAGAGCACTTCCGCACAGAGCACACAGCACACTTCTTTCCTGAGTATCCATACACCAAACACTCTCAGTATTAAGAAAACTCTACACACACCTTAAGTGAATACAAACGCACGTGCTAGTGCATGGGTCTCACACCTGCCCATACGTCACTCAAAACAACGGATCCACTTTTTTTTTATTGTTTAAAGCACAGACCTAGCTCGAAAGCAGTGGAGCTCTGTACAGAGTGTAGGTAGCTAGCATACAGGCTGGCATCCTTTAACAGTAGAACCGTACTGTGAGTCGGTATGTACATCCAGTAGGATTATACCTAGGTCAGATATTGTGCAGAAAGCCACGCCTCGAGAGAATTGTGAAATTGGAGAATTGTGTGGACATTCCGAGCTGATACCGGGATCGAGTTCTAGTGGGTGGGCGTGTGAAAAGAGAATTATTTTTTTTGGTCCTCTCTTTGTGGGTGAGCTGTGATGCAAGCCGGTTGGTCGATTTAGTATGCGGGGAGCATGGGCCACCAGATATGTGGAGCTTACCCACAAGGAAGTGCTTCAGTGGGATGAAGGGTTTGATTTAGCAAAGGGTGAACATTTGGATCCAACTTCTCGGCTATGTGTTTCTGGAGGGACAGGCTGCTGTTGATAGTGAAGTCTGAGGATTTTGCTGAATCCGAGAGTTGCAGATGAAATCCTTCTATGCGCATGTAGAGAAGTCTTGAATGGGTCTTCAATGGGTTAAGTTTGTGGTAGGCAGTCAACACCCAGGACTGGATCATGGCAAGATGATTGCGGAAGCGACTGATGTCCTGTAGGCTTTTTACTCTCATGTACAACCAATGGTGCGAGGACCATTGGGCAAATGGGCTGTTAGCCCCACGCCCCACCCAAAAAATGTTGGTTTATGTTGACTTGACCTGGCTCACCTACTGGGCTGTCGGCCGCCAGCACAGGACACAGACGATAAACGGTACTTGTTGATGCACTGTTAACAAAGTAGCAGCAAAAACTACTGTAAAACATTTTATTGTTAGCAACTGAGTTTGTATGCATGCATGTTCAGGCAATTGAAGTGGTGATGGAATGTTAGCACTTGCATATCAAGGGAGTGCTTGAAAGAGTAGGATGGATTAGCTCATTCTCACAGCAGTTCTTAAGTGTCTGGTTTCAGACGTGAAGGGCAGAGTTAACTGCTTTTAACATTGAAGATTCACCAGAAGGGCCTCTTAAAATGTGTTAAGTAGTTAGATGCCCCCACACAACTAAGTTTGCCCCTCAACCACAGTCTCTGTAGTTACCACCTCTCCCCACATTTGAAGTGTTAGCCCCCCTGAAATTTTCATCCAGTTGCAGTTCTGTATAGAACTGAGTATTGGTTGCGAATTGATCGATGGCTAGATTGGGATCTTTTAGGAGTGTGCCCAGTAGCTCTATGTAAAGGTTCAAAAGGATTGGTAAGATGATGGATCTTTGGTGACAAGATTGGCAGTCATTTAGAATGCCATGATATGTTATTTATAACATGCTTAATACCCAGAGGTTTGGGGATCGAACCAGTGTTGCTCCGTATCATCTTGCTTCTAAGGCGAGCACCTTGCCCCTGAGCTATTCTCCCGAGCCATGTGTTCATCTGTACGGCCAGGGGTCTCTCTGTTTGGTAGGACAGTGCCATCCTGTCAGCGAGGAGGGAGAGAAAGATGCAGTGGTCAATGGTGTTGAATGCAGCCGAATGGTTGAGGAAGCATGAGTCACCCTTATCCATGATTTGGAGGGCATCCTTTACCATCTGGATGGTAACTGCTATGATGTTACACTTGGGACCGAACCCCAACTGATAGTCATTGAGGAGGTATAGTTGTTTGAATATGGCAACGGTTTGTGTAGCAGCTACTTTTCCAAGATTTTGCCAATAACCTGGAGGTTCTTAATGGGCCAGTAGTTGGCCAGATCATCTGGGCCTAGGGTCGTTTTTTTCAAAAGAGGTCATATGAGACCACTTTTGAGGTTGTCCAGGAATAACCCTTCTGTGACGGAGGCATTAATGATTCTGAGGAGTGCGTTGAGCGCCAGACCCATCAATTGCTTAATGACGGAGTCTGGGATTATATTGCCTGAGAAGGAAGTAGTTTGGGATTTGACTTTGCAGGTGTTTTAGACTACAACTCCCCATTAACTCAAGCGGGCATAGTAAATGGTGAGCGATCATGGACTCTGTATACCAAAACCTCTAGAGCGCCAAATGCAGCAGAAGATAACAGTGGACAACCCACAGCCAGATGAACCACATTCTGATAAGGCAATCATGCCATCTTCCTGCATTGGACACCCACATTAGCTGCAAGACACACCCACCCATGCATACACCATACCTTAAAGGTACCAGGCACTTGTACAACGTTCACAACAAGTATCCCTCTGTTTGACACACACCGTTCTCAAAGATACATACACACACAATATGTGACCATACATGCATGACTGTTGGGAAACAGAGGTCACAGTGGAGCCTCTTGCGCAGGACTGCAGGAGAAAATGAGAGCATAAAACCGAAAGGGGGTTGGAGAAAGCTTATATGCACCGACAATTGGGCTGCTGCTTTGCAGTCAGAGTCAATGCACGTGAAGAGCATAACTCTCATCAACAAGGAATTCATCTGAATTTCAACCTTGAAGGTATCAAAATGGGTGTGAACACAATTGGATTTTGTTAAATTGGTGGTTTGGCTCCATTTTAAACTCAAGCTGCTCCCAGCTGTTAATTTGTCCTCTCCAAGATTGAGGGCAGAGAAGGACGTTTTGAAGAGAGAGGAATAATTATCAGTTGTGTTCATTGGACGTATTCGCCATATAGATGGGACATTTTTTATCCCTTATACTTTGCACTTGAAGCCCACTGCACTTCACGCGCCATTTGATAAAGATGTTGAGCTTGTGATATTTTTATTTCTATGAATGTACTGTGATGTGTTCGTGTAAGCACATAGTCTTCCATGTACACTTATAAAATGATTTAAATAATCTGAAGTTTCTAGTTGTGTGTGACCTACCTTTACTTAATATAGGGATAGCCGGTGCATGCCTTATTTTGGATCTAATATTTAATTTAGCTCATCAGACAAAAAATACATGGTTATTTTCTACTACTGCCCATCGTTCTGAAGGGTTAAGGGTACACCCTACCCTATTTTTGTTGTTGGCTATATTTTAAACCTTGCCATGCTTGAGTATTGACGTACACCCTGATAGGTGTGATACAAGTTAACTTATTTCCAACACTGCCACTAGGTCTGTGGCCATGGGGTGGGAGGAGCTATCCAAGACCTGCCCCACTTAAAGCAGTCTGCATTCGAGGATAACCCACAGCTAGCAGACACGTATATTGGTAAGTCACCCCTTAATGGGCTCCTCGGGCATCCGTCACCCACAGTTCATGTAACACACCCACCCCTCTTACGCTGTACACTACAGATGTCCCTTCTGTGCAAGCACACTCCACACACAGTCCTCAAACGCACCTCATGTGGCCACACATGTTTGCTTGTTGGATGCAAGGACTCGGGCGTGTAAAGTCAAGAATGGCTGAAACAGAAGATAAAATAGAAGTCAGGGTCATTCTTGGCAGAGGCCTAGAGTGCAATCAGAGGGCTCCATAGTTGGCCATTAAAACACAAAATATGGACCGTTGACCGGGATTGGGTTCAAAATGGTATTTTTTCGGTGGTGCCGTAAATCCTTCTTGTGGCCCCGCACTAGCCTTTCTAAAAATCAGAACCGGCATCCAGGATGCCCCATCAAATAGGATGATGCCATACGTTTGCTCCATATATGGTCATAGACTTCACACTAGACCTGTAAATAATTGAAACGTAAAATCACAAAAAAATGCAAACATTTTGAGGGTGAAATATAGCTCATAGAGGAATTGACAAACTCCTAAATCTACACATACTTAGAAAAAAAAGAAGGAAAAGGGTCATGTCAAGCTACTGAGAAGGCACTTGTTTTGCTCACGGTTCTAGTTTGCATAATTTATCTTACTTTTCAAGGGAACAAAGTAATTGGAAAGTGCGTAAAACTCAATTTGTTACCGGCAATTAGCTTCCAATGGCAATGTGCGCGGCCACCAACGGTGCAGGTTCTATATGTGACCCAGAGCGCGCCACAACTACTCCTTCCTCACCAGTGACTTTTTGATGAATTTCCTCCTTTCACTCTTGATTGCCCGGGTTAACTGCTTCCCCTACCTCTGCCTCCGAGACATTGTTTGGGAAGTTCTTCATCCTTCATTGGAAGTGTACAAATGATGCTCTTGGCTCCCTTAATGCCCGTGGAGACCCTCGTGATCTCAGGTTAGCTGGTGGTCTTCGACAAGCGACTCCTCGCCCGCCTTTTTCGAGATGTCTTGTTTTGAATCATTCGCGTCGATTCTTGACGAGCCTGAGGTTTACCAGTCTAAAGCACTGGTAACGTTGGCATGCAATAAATACGTTCATTTATCTGTCCCATCTCTATCTCTAATTTAGGCACCAATATCGTTAACAACCTTCTATTCTACTTTCGTGGTAAAGTCTGTACAAATGAAAAAAATGTCAAGCGCACCTTATGTAATACCTGCAAAGGAGTTTCAAACATTTGACAAGCCTTCGCTTAATTTCAGACACGTGAAATACCTACAATCCACGTGCATTGGTTGAGAGCGTGTTTGTGGAGTGGAAGCTGCACTGGCCATTTTGAATGAAAAATCTGAAGAGGTGCACGCGGCTTCTCAGTGGGTTACCGGCATTGCTGCGGAAAGTAAACACTGAATTTTCATGGCTCTTTCTATTTCTATTTTTTTCCTCATTTCCAGGACCTTTCTTTATTAAACCAAAATTGAAACCTGTTTAAAACCCTGACTTCCTTCCAAAAGTTTTTGGAAGAGCGGTGAAAGGGGTCCAGTTAAAGGGGGTCTGAAAAATTGGACTTTTCATTCAAACACTGAGGGGAATTTTTCCGATTTGTCTTTGATAAATAATAGGACAGTTTGCCAGGAAGGGTAGTCTGTCGTATACACTGCACTAGGCCTTTTGCATGTGTGAAGAATTTAAATTGAGCAGTCTTTAAAAAAAAAGGCCAAAATGTTTCCATCCACTGCACGCGTGTGCATTCGTATGTTCATGGTTTGTTTGCAAACACCTGTAAATTCTCAAGTTGCCAAAACTAGAATTTTGAAAAACCAGTTGCTGATTGGATGAAAGTAGTTATATAACCTTTAAGCTATTGGTCAGACATGATGTTTTGAATACATGTATAAGGGAAAGGATTAGGGATACTTTAGTACCTTTGCTCCTAGTAATCCAGGGGGCCGCATCTCAACAACCAACCTGCTACTGGTGTCCTTGTGCATCCTCCATAGTTCATGACCAGTCAGACCAACCAGTAATATACATCAATTGTGTCATAGCTGCAGTACTTCTCACAGAGCCGACACTAGTGTGATATTGCTTGCTTTGGACCAATCCACTGTGACAATCGCCTTTACCAGGCGAGGAAATCCTCTCCTGCTTTGATTCATCTTTCGATCATCAGGAGAAGAAGAAGCATAGATTTTTGGGGCTCAGTTGGGGATACAATTTATCCCAATGTCCTCTTCTATAGAGGTGAAGACCGAAGGCGTCCAAGGCAGAGGAGAGCTCTGCCCCCTAACAACCCACAAGGAACAGTGGGGTGACTGCTGTTGGACAAAGGGCTCCCTGTTGGTTGCACTGGACCAGGCCACTGTTCACAGGAGGGGAAGGATCCCTTGTTGATGCCTTCCATGTTCCCTGGTGTCAGAATGCTGCACACAAGTCAACCCCACAAGTCCAAGAGATCTTGTTTCACGGGTCCCAAAACTCTTCAAGCCGCTTCGGCCATGCTTGATGCCCTTCGAGCCGACACAAAGCCTGCATTGCTGCTTTTGGCACTCTGCAAACTGCCAAACTGCTTAGCTGCCTCTTCAAACAATCTTAGCACCATCCTGCACCTGTGAAGGGCACCGCCGCTGTGACTCGAGCACCAGCTCACCACTGTAGAAGCATCTGACCCGCTGCATTTCGAGCACTGACTAAACTCAAAAGAACCACGTCTCAAACAGATTCCGGCACCAACTTAACCTGCTAGAAGACATGGTTTTGCACACCAAATCAATACAGTGGAAGCACAGATTCAACCCACCTTAACCACTGCCTCAACCTGTTCTGGCCCATCGAAACCCATCATCTGAAGTACCGCTCGATCCACACAGAGCCCCATCTTAAAGTCGACTCAATGCCAAACTCAACGCTGGATCAACATAACTTTCTCCGTCTCAACACCAAATTGACTGCAGGAAAGCACATAGAAGCATGGCTTTATGCTGTTGAACATCTATCTAAAAACAAAGCATTACTGTACTGTGACGAGCTGCTGTTCCCCTATTCCCCCTTTGGGACCATGGTGACTTTTAAGCCCCCTTCTCTACCCTTTTCTTCAAGAACACTGCACATTGCCTGAACAATCCTAATCATAACACGCCTACTCATCTATGTAGGAGGTCCTTTTACAAAAGTCTGCATTCTCTGGATTGCCTTTTGCAGGGGTGGGTTTCTAGTATTTTCTGGTAAATTGCTTACATGTTATTGTTGAATTAAAAGGCTCTATTTTTATAGAACCTTGATTGGATATTCCTTTATTTTGAAGACTTTGTAGTATTCTTTTTGGGTTGCGGCTGTTATTAGATCAGACCCATCCTAAAGAGTATAGGCTGGCCTTGGCATTCACTGGTATTAGGTAATAATGTCGCCATGAAAAAAGTCGGCAGGTTGGCGACTTTTTAAAACAAATGCATTAATGATGCACCCTCCAGGCTATCAAACACTTTCCCCAAATATATCTAGCACTGGAGGTAATAATATGTAATTATATCCCTCCTAGAATATTTGGGGAAAGCATTTTGGTAGCCAGGAAAAAGTCACCAGAACCTGCCGACTTTTTCACGTTGACATTATTACATGGATCCCACTTACTACCACAAAAGGCAAAGGAGGTAAACCTGCCGAGCTATGGGTCTCTTTACGAGTCTGACGGTAACCCTTTTCCGGCACCTGAAAGCAGAGTTGTAGTCTGCCGGTCCGGAAAGCGTGCCGGTATGCTTCTACCAGCACCCTTATTTCCAGACTGGCAGACTCGTAATGAAGCCCTATGTCTGTTTCACCTTCATGACTGGCTTTGCTGCTGGTTTGATAGTAGTGTGGAGCAGAGTAGGCGGTTTAGCCACTGCTGAACCCAATACTCCTGCAGAGCAGTAGCCATATCATCACAGTAACTAAACAGGATATGCACACAGTTGACCTTTAAAGAATCAGCTGTGGGGTTATGGAACATATTCACAGTAGAGTCAGAACCAGAGATAAACACATAGGGCCTCATTCCGAGTACGGCGCTAACCAATGGCGCTATTAACGCCTTGGTTGACGCCGTACCCGCACCGGCAGCGCCTTGGGGGATGGCGGAATTACCGCCCCATTCCAAGGTTGGCGGGGCGGTAATTCCCCATTCACCAAGGCTCTTCCCCATTCCCAAATGAGCCCCCATAGGGCTCAATGGGAATGGGGAAGATGCAAATAACGGTGACCGTTCATTACGGTCACCGTTATTGGCTTGGAGGCCCATTTGCGCCCTCGACTTTAACACCTGCTCAAAGCAGGCGTTAAGGGCGAGGGCGCAAAGGGAACTCGGAGTATGGCGGTAAGGGATTACCGCCACTGGTCTCGTTAGCGGTGGCCGCTATACCTTACCGCCATACTCGGAATGAGGCCCATATACTTTCACACTTAAACATACCAATAGGCCCTAAACACTTCCCACATAGACATATCCATGTGCATGTGCGCGCATGCACACGAGAGAGAGAGACACTCTCTCTCTCTCTCTCTCTCTCTCTCTCTCTCTCTCTCTCTTTCTCTCTCTCTCTCTCTCTCTCCCTCTCTCTCACTTGTTGAGTGAAAATTACACAAAAAATGCATTAGTGGAAAAGCACTGCAGCATGAGCAAAGGCTCTTTGCAATGTTTGTTAGTTGCTTTTGCCTCCAGAAAGAAAAGCTCTCAGTAATGAACGCAGTGGAAATAATTTCAAGCTGATGTGTGAGGAATCTTCCAAGCAGGCTGTTTGTTCGCTGCATTAAGGTACTTGTACTCCACTGTGATGGAAACTGCTTTCTCCCTGAAGCCACTTCATACCACATGCTGTTCACTCCTTTCCTGAGCAAATTGTTGACATAAAGGTGTTGCAGAGGGGTCCTGTCAAAAAACCTGCTGCTGGTGGCTCAGGGCAATGACCTTTCTAGCTTAGAAAAGACTGTGCAAATGAGCACACATTGATAAAAGCCACTTTTTTCCAAGGCAAGTTTGCTTCGGGTCTCGCTTCCCATGCACCTTAAGCCTCAGATACTAGACATGCCCTGTCAATGCAGTTAATTGGTTAGACGATCTACTGCCTCCCCCCCCACAAACAGTCCCACCTGTGCCTGTTAGCACATTCTTCTTCTTCCCTGCTGGTTCCAATGTCACATTCCTCTGCCCCCTCTACACTTGCCCTGGGGCATTTATATTCCCTCCATATCTGCTCCTTTTCTGGCTTACAATATCTGCCCTCTCCTGGACCAGTGTGACCGGATTCTTCTCCTCTGCCCAGACATTAATGTACATAGTCTAATATATCAACCTCCTGCCTTGTTTGTTGGCCCTATTGCATATGGCAAATATAAGAAAAGAGGGAGGGATGTTGTTATTGGGATAGCGGGAGAGGCAGATACAAAACCTATGCTGTTGTAGGGGTGCAGGCCCTAATTCCCCGGGACCAGGGTGCTGTTCTGCTTCTATGAGATTGATGAGGACACCTGGAAGTATGTTATCAAAAGGGGAGATCCCAAGATCTGATAGGCCTCAATGCTTTGGGTCTCGGTAGCCGATGATATGAGGGAGTGCGATAAGGCAAAAGAGGATAGCGTATTCATAGCCCGAGTATACCTGGTGTCCTCCATGCACATCACCACACCTTAGAATATATTTCAACATTGACAGATGGACTTCATTTTCTGCATCCTCCCTTACCTGCGCTGGTGCCAGCCAATTAATACGATTAGCTCTGGTTTCGGTCAAAAAACACCTGCGTGGACCAGTGTACCCATCCAGTGAACACAAAATGGTAATTCATTAGGCATGCAGGTGAGCAGTCTGCATCTTGAACGAGCTAGACGCACAATATGCATGTGCACTTGAGTGCCCAGAGGAAGCTGGGATGTGAAGGTAGCTTGCCCTATAAATTCTCACGGTGTTGAACAGGAAGCTATGGAGCAGACTAATAATGGGGAATTCACGCTCCAAAGTGTGGTATTCAGTGTTGGACTGGCCTATAGGGACCTTTCGAGGTTTCCCAATAAGCCTCTGCATCCTGGGACTCTTTTGTGTGGTAACCTATTTTATTTCCAAATGTTCTCATAGGGAAAGGATCGGGCTTGCTGAAAAAGAGTAATATGGGTCCAGTTTGAAAATTATTTCCACTGCCTCTTTTCGTTCCCACTCCACCCCTGGTGGTATTTAGGCATAGATCCGACAAAAATGTTTAAAAGACAAAGGGGCTGATTCATGGAATTTCGCGCAGGAATCGCACAAGGGGCATGCGCTGAAATGGCCACTGCGCGAGTTTGCGCAGTTAAGTAAATCTGTGTGCAACGCGTAATCATAGGTTAGTTTGTGCAAAGTAACCATATCCGCAAGTTCTGGCTGGTACGCCCCCAACACGTCCACACGCAAAGCAGGAAACTGCCAGATCATCTACCTTTGTGTGGTCCCTCAGGAGCGAATGCACGCACCCTTCAAACAATCTGTGGGTTCCTATGTAAGCAGACCTGTGACTCGGGGAGGATGCGCTGGGTCCCCGTAACTGTTTCCAGGACCCCAACAACATGCATATGAAAAAAATCGTAACTCAGCACTCACTCGGGAAGTGTGCGTGCAAACCCAAGTAAAACGTTCCTGCACCCTCGCGACCCAGCATACGCGCACCGCTATGTTACACCGGAACCACGATTGAGTACACACACCCCGAAATACAACATGCAATCCCACCTGTGCTTTGGAAATAATACATGCAAGTGTACTTATGCCAGCCTTCAGGTGGCGTATCCTATGATGGACTTGCATGGCATTTCCCAGCCGAGACGTTGCACGATTGATTCCATGAATACGTCTCTTTCCCTGCAATAGTGGGCGTGCAAGGGATTGCCTGCAGGCCGTCCCTCGGAACGTCCACTTCTTCGCAAGTTATTCCTCATTTCTGGTGTTCAGCCCCCTTCCATGCCCTCTGCGCAGGCCACATCCACCCATGATCAGAGTCTCGCGCAAAGCCTCGCTGGCTTGCACAGGCGTCCCATGCCAGCGCGAAATCCATGCAAGTCCAGGAAAAGTCCTGCGCTATCACTTCCATGAATCGACAGAGTTGCGTGCACAGATCGGGTGCAAGTAGCCTACTTTCTGTGCAAATAATTCCATGAACCGGCCCCAAAAGTTTGAAAAGAAGATTAAAAACACAACGTTTGAAAATCAAAAGTTCAATAAAGTTCAAAAAGCAGGACCCAGTAAGAGTAATCAGGCAGAATAGGTCAGGAGAATGCAGGGTGGAAACGTAGGGTCACTTCACTTTTTGATATTAAAGGTAAACTTTTCAAAGAAGGGCAGAAAGGCATGTGCTTTTAAGGAAAGGATGAGCCAGGTTGAGCAATGCATGAAAGGGAATTTGCATCCAGGGAAGGGCACTCAGCCAAGCAGGTTGCTGGGACAGCAGGCGAGAATACACAATTCCTGCCCGCTATTCCAGCCACCCGAGGCCCTGCCCTGGGTGGTGCTTTTGTTTTGTTTTTCTTTTTTTCTATCGTGGGGAGGCAACAGGGAGGTTCTCCCTGTTGCACCCTACCCCACATAAGAAAAACCCAATTCCCCTTCCGCCCCTCCCCAACTTGCCTGCAGGACCAGAGCCTTGCGCTCCGGTCCCCCATTCTCCTCCCGTCTGGTCACTGTCATTAACATAGAAAAGGGACTAGGTTCCATTTCGGATGACAGTGGCCATTTTGGAACATGTTTTGGTGGCCATTTTTAAAACATTCGTTTTTTCTTTGACGGGAGATGTGTTCGCGCTGAGCTCATCTCCTGTTGGAAGGGGAAAAAAAGAAAGCTATCCGCACCCAGATAAATCCGTGTTGCAAATAGCTTTCATGCTCCTGCTGAGGGACGGACATAGGGTTTAATGGCCCGCAGCCCGTGCTAAGGCCCTTGCTTTGCTCAGGCCTACCAAAGCTCGGGCTGGAGGGCCTTTAAACCCCATGTCCGCCCCCCAGCTGGGGTGTCAAAGTTATAGTAACAGCAGTGCATGACGACACTGTGGAGATAACGATCTATAAAAAAGGACACTGTTAAGAGGGCAGCAGAAGAAAAAGTACTTACAACATGATTTTAACAAATGAAGTGCTCCAAGAAAAAAAATGTATCTTCCAATTTCATTTTCAAATGTAACAACATAGCAAAGCAAAATATAAAAAATATATTTTTTCAGACTTTAATTTTTGAGGTTTCAATTTTAAGCTTTGCTGTTTCGATCTTTAAGTTTTCAAAGTGCAGACCCAAAACCCCATCTGGTTTATGTATACAAACTCGGAAATCTATCAAAAACAGGCCTGAGTTGGTTTATAATTGCAGTTGGTGAAAGAGGCCAGCGCAGCAGCACCATTTCTGCCCCCCCCCACACCTCCCATTATTGGCAGATTGCCGTAAAAGTGCTGCCAGAGTAACTTTGCAAATTAAAAATCAATAATTTTCGGCTCTAGTGAGTATGCGCACACCATTTGAGCAAATCCACTTTCATGCTGATGATTAATGCTTTGCGGAGCCGGCGCATGGCAGATTTTTAAATGAAGTGAACATTACTGACAGGTTATTTCAGGGATGTCAATTCACCAACATGCCAGTGGTAGGAAGAGAAATCACACACCTCATTAGGAAGTGACATCACATGACCCTCGGGCCCTGATGTCAGAGGAAGTGATTTTTCCCAAGCTTTCACCGAGCTGGTACCCTAGGATATGTCATCACTGCTGAATAAACTATTAAAAGTGTAAGAGTAACAGTATACAAGTGTTGCAAAATCAGGTAAAGGGGCATATATTAGCTAGGGTGATGCCTTTATATGCCACAGGTACAGCCACGACATGCCAGGGTCATGCGAAATAGAGCCACCACTTTCAAGGGGCGTTGCCTTGCTATGCTAGCACACTCTCATGTGCTCATGTTCTGGCATTTTGAGCCAGTTGAAGACTCACATGCCAGATACATTCCTCACTCGAGAAATACAATCTCTCAATATGCCAAGTGCAGCCACGTACACTCCGGTACTGCCATTATATGCCTCTACGGCCTCACATGCCATGTATAGTCATCAAATGCACGGTACAGCCTCAAATGGCCAAACCTCTCTGTGTGAGTTATCTGTATGGGCTTTCTATATCTGCACCAAGTGATCTAGCAACGGAATGCTACGCAAAATACTATGCACAATATGCCAGGGGTATGATGGCCACGGAGTGAGAATGTGTGCAGCTGGTGCCTTACAAATCACCAATAAATTAATAAATAAGGGCCCGCCTTTGCATGCACAATGCAGCCTCACCTGTCCAGCTGCGTCCATCGCATGCTAGGTATTTTATGTATTTTATTTATTTAGCGTTTGTAGCACGCGCCAAACCCGTAGGTATCTGTGCTCTGGAGAGCAGGTTTGGCTTCAAATCCCCACATAGGTTCATCTTAGTCCAGTCAAAGCCTTGTAAATCGGGTCTGGTGTGAGAGATCCAGATTACATATGCTATGCAGGGGGTCACGTGCAAGGATGCGTTTGACCCTTTGGCATCCTATTGCCTTATTTTCAAAAAAGGCCGTCTTTCACATTCTTTCAATCTTATGTCCTCCATCACATACATATATATATATATTTAGGAATTACAGATCCATAAGGCATGGCAAGTATAGCCATTTGCATATATTTACTTATTCAATTCTTTATGGGTCTAGTGCACCATGGACTAGCACAGTCAGGGGCGCTGCACAGGCGTTCCACATATAGCAGCTAGCTAGCAATGAAGTCACATAATGTTACTAAGGATGGCGGTAAAATAATGTGGACCATTGATATGAGGATCTCATGACTCTCAAAACACCCTCATTTGGAGAGCCAGACTTTCATTTGACACCTTTTTCTTGTGAACAAATGTGAACATTGTGTTGACGCTGCCAAGAGCTGTCCCTGCAGCCTCTGACCCAAGAGTTGCAAGAGCAGCTGCAGGGGTAGAAAAAAGGAGGCAAGGGGTAACAGATTGCCCCTAAATGACAATCGGGGGTTATTTCAGGTGAGTGTAATTTGTTGAGCAGAGAGGAAGCAAGGCATTTGTGCATGTGTCATTAAATAAGTGTAACCCCTGTCGATCTCTACAGGGTATGAAGCTAGGAAGTGTAGATCATTTGTTATTGAGGACAATTAGCATATGAAGAACGTAATTGACCGCCTCTAAAACAATTAGAATGGTCGAAGAACAGTCAATAACGACTCATTTTGACTGCATTCTGAACATTCTGACACAAGCAGACAGGGAAACAACAATGCAATTTCAAGGCAAGGTTTCGTTCAAAAGGGCACTTCTTTTTCTGGGAGAATATATTTTCGATTCAACATCATATTTAAGAAACCAGAGAGAGAGTTAAAACATGGGAAGATGCTTTCACTTTCTTGTAGATACACCGTTTACTTTTACGACACCTAATGCAAGCTCGTGTTAAAACGACTCCAGTGTAATTAACTTTTGCAATTAAAGTACTTGTGAAGACAACCTTGTTATTTAAACACTACAAAATAAAAACACATTTAATTTTCTTACTCACTATTCAAGTAACGTTTCCACCTCACCAGCAAAACTCCAAAACATGTATTGCTAATGCCAACATGTGCTAATAGCCCTATAGATCTTGGGCGTGGTCATTATCGCTTGGGGTAATGATCCTTCCCCAATTTATGGCTCGAGGCAAGGTGACGGGTCATTATCCTGCGATAATGACCCCTCCCTCGGTCTATAAGGCTATAATATATATCCATGTGTTTACGTTCAGTTCTAATTTATGCTGTAGCTCCTTGATGCATGTGTTTTTCAAGTTTGCTCTTTGTATTTGTGATTTTGTTCTTTTTTTATTGAAAGGTTTCCTCTGGTTATTCATTTACGAGTCGCTGATAGTCATATCAAAAGAATGCGCGTGGGTCTTTTAACTTTTTTTGCTATTTTTTTCAGAGCAATATAGGTGACACATTTTTGTTTGTAGATTTTGTCAGGCCCCTTGGAGACTATGACCCTGATTCATGGAATTATTTGTGTGTAGAACGGGCATTTCCGTGCCCTTCTGCCCGCAAATCCCCGTTTGATGAATGGGGATTTGCAGACAAAAAATCGCATTTACATAGCCTAACATGTGATTGGCAGATAAGCTCTGATTAATTGGCAGCGCCTGACTATCCGAGCAAAACCTATCAAATGATGGTATCCATTGATAATAACACTAAGCAGATCATGAAGGTGCCTGGGGACGTGATCTCAATGCCTACAGTAGCAACAACAAAAAACCTTTTCAATACACGTGTGAAGCTCTGTCTGTGGATGCTTGTTTTCTACTAGTGCATGCGACATTTTTTCACAGTACTTAGCACAAACATACACACATACGAAATTACTCCTGGTTACACACAACACTGAACCAAGGAAATACATCCTTAAGCGCAAACTCCTCTGCCTTCAAAACTTCAATTTTCCAAACCCATGGCCCGTTTCCTAAAAGTTAAAGGGCAGTAACAAACATAATGGGTACAAATATTGCTTTTTTTCACAACCTTGTTTTGCCTCCCAGTATGTGGTATAGTTAGGCAAGGGGGCTCCTTATTTGCTGAGCTTGTGTTCTACAGTCCTGTGCTTCCATCTAACAGATAATTGCATTCTGGGAGTTGAAGTCTTTTTTTTGTTTCAACTGGATTAACATACCAGAGAAAAAAGATGGTCAAAGGATAACCCAGTGTTGTTCAGAATACATGGAGTTATGATTTGATCATAAATATGCCTAGTCACCTGCTTCAGAATCATACATGAATTCCAATCACTCCCCTACTCATATTATGCCTTCCATTGGCCTTTCACGTTGGTCTACCTCGACCCTACGACTGCCTAGTCTTGCAGGCAGTCGATGGCACTTTTGATTACGCATTAAAAAAAGCCCTTTTAGTCCAACCCGCACCCTCCATTTTAGTATGTCAGTGAGGAGCAATTTAAGCATGTTTAATTTTAGAACGAGGTGCTCATATGGGAGGTGGGAGACTTATTCAAAAAAGTCTAAACAGCATATTAAGACACTTGGCTGGATCAAGGGGGGTGGATATGGGCAGAGCAGGCGTATGTCCCCTTCCTTTACGAGCCTAGTGCTTTTGCACGTTAAATTACAATGTTAATGATGTTAAAATGTAAAAGCTCAAGCTGCTCTACCAGGTGGCAGATTCAACAGGCTGTCCCTGCCATGCCCCAAGCCCACAACTCTGTCCTGGGCCATTGCACAATTTGCCTGGCCCTAAAAACGGCCCTTCTTGTAGCTGATGCAGCCTGTCTTGAAGGCAATGCAGGCCGTTCCATAGAGTGACTGCTTTCCAATCTGTGTGATGAGCTGAGCATGCCCCACTGCACCACTGGAAGCCAAAGTAATGGCCGAAGCTTGGATGTACTACCTACTTACCGCTGAGTTTGTGTGATTAAGCACCTGGCTTCACACAGTGTATTCGCGATATTACTATTGTTAACGCTTCTTGGGCCCTGTGCGTATAATGTGTGCAATCCAAGGTTCTGGACCATAATAAGGGATGGGGATAAGGGCCCAAAAAGGCTGCACGGTGCACGGGGGACAGGGACAGGAATCTTGCAGAGATTTGGTTAAATATTTAACACTAAGTCCCATCACGTGAAGGCTCCCAGCTCGGCCGCAAGTCTCCCGCGAGACAAGATCCTGGGGTAGGGGGTAACACTCTGCATAAGGTCAACCGCCACTATACCGTAAAACGCATAACAGCCACCGTGGTCAAGAAGACTTGCAGTCAAGCCTAGTAGGCTCCAATTGGGAAATATGAAGTTTAAGCTAGGCTTACCACCACAACTTTCTGGCCCTCGGATGGTAAGTCTGGAAGACTTCCTACGCCTGCATCTGTGTGAGTGGCGATGATGTGCACGGATGCCCACTCTTTCTCCAGTTTATTTTCCAAACAGGCGACACTAACAGGAGTGGACAAGTTATGCATCTCATTAAAATGTGTGCTTAAAGGGTTGTGCCAATTCCCGGAGCTGATAAAACAACTACTAAACAGGCATTGTTTTTTCTTTTTTTTTTTAATCAAATGCCTTCACTGCATGCAAACAGGCAAAAACTAAAACTAAGTCTCATTATTTCGTTCCTCGGAGCATGTTCATTCCACTGCACACGAATTCCGATGAAGACCACCGCCGTGCCGCCTTCTGTGGTGTGCGTGTATATCACGCACGGTCCATGGAACAGCATGCGATCCTAAGATAGCTCATGTAGCAAAACACATATGGATACAGTGAACCACCCTCTGCCAGAAATCATGGCTTTCATGGCGTTTGTCCAGGTGTTGAGTGCAACTGGGAAAGCAAGCACTGCCGGAGTGGCCTGCAATGCACTTAACTGGGGAAAAGCTTGGTGCAGGCAGTGCAACCTTTCTCTCAGCTGGCGACCACCGTCGTAAAAACAACAGCAGCAACACGTGGTGAGGTAGGTACAGAAGCATCCAGAATGCTTGAGGGATTTTGCAAAATTAATGTTTGCCCCAATGACTTTCATTGTCAAGAGGGCACCACACCACCCTTTCATCCCCTCAACTACTTCAGACTTAAATGTAATCACAAAGTGGTATAGTACTGCCTCGAAGTGAACACATGACGCCAGTACACCCAAGAATACTAGCGCATGCATACCACACACAACCAAGACATGCATATAAATCTCTTATTGACAAACCATGCAGATGTGGGCCAGGACAGGATACAGTGGCCCAAATGTGGCCGACCATTCAACCACTAATCACAACACACACTCTCCACAAGCCGTCATATCCCAGACTCTGGCCTACAGTGATGCTGGCGCACTCCCCTAGATAGGACCATGCTGTGCAAGGCCCTGGTGGTAGCAGATGCAAATGCTGTGCTATGTTACAAAGTGTTTATGCTGCATCAAATCACTACCGTAGGGGCCCGAGGCTTGCCCGGAGGTTGGGATATTGTGCCCATACCTAGTGTATGTAATCCTTAGTCTAGAGAGAAACAAGGAGCCTATGTAGGATAAGAGGGGAAAAAGGGCACAGATGCCACAGATAGAGGGAATGGGATGCACAAGAAGAAGTCATGTTGTGTGGCAGTCTGGGTGCATGAAGATCCACACACTGAGATCCACAGATCAGAACTGAAGAACATAAGGTATATTTTAACACGCTTAGAATCAAATGGACAAGTGGAAGCTTTCAGAAGCAAGAGGTAATTAAAAACCGGTAAGGACTGATTGCATGAGGGGCTTGAGATGGGCTCAAGCAAACCTTGATGTGTGGTGGTTCTTTGCCTGGGATAACCTTTAAATGTTCCCCACCTGGGCAAACTCTGCATTTTAATTCCTGGACTGCCAATCCAAGGGGCCGAGTGTGGGCAGTCAAGTGTTTACTGTGTGAAAGCTGAATGTGGGTGTGACTCAACGTGCCCAAACTGCACCACCTCTTACTTGAATTCTAACTTTGCGCCATTAGGTGGTTCATGCGCATATTTAATGAAGACGAACAAGCTAGTCTCATATGCCAAGAGTACCTCTGTAAATAGCACAGTAAGCAGCTCTGCTCTGGCTACGGGTGCCAATTTAACCTATATAGCATGTGTTGATGAAATTCTGAAGGCCAAATAATCCTTCACCTGAAACAGAATCTCCAACATCCATAACAACAGCAGGCAACTCCACAAGATCATCTCAGAATTCCAGACCCCTCTTTGCTCTTCCTCTGCCCTACCCCACTGGCAAGCACTCTGTGACGCTCTCTCTGACCACTGCCACAAAATAGCCTTGAAAATAAACTGCATCAGTTCCATATTAGCAGCGCTCCTGCCCGCTCCCTTGCACCCATGTCCAGCCTCAAAGACACTCCCACCACCCACCCACTCTTCCCTACCTTCTCTCCCATCTTACGTCCTGAATTACTTTAGCTACTTGCCAGCAGCTGTCCCTCAGGATCGCCTGGAGATCCCTGCCCTCCTGCTCTCCTAAAGGATATCCTTTCCTCAACCTGTGCCGGCAGCATTGCAAGATCGACCATTAACTCACCCTTCACTTCAAGCACAATCCTGTTAGTTTTCAAGACCTCCCACATCAAACCGCGGCTCAAAAAACCCTACCTTGACCCCCTTCTACAGGACAACTAGAGACCTATCTCAAACAACAATTTCATAGCCAAACTAATTGACCAAACAGCCTACTCCCAGCTACGCCTTTTCACTGAATTCAACCTCCTCCTCGACCCCAGGCCCAGTTCAGTTTCAGACGCCTATGAGGAACAGAATTCTCCCTAGTCTCCATCTGGGATGATCTCAAAAGAACCTCAGACTAAGAAGGTTGCGCCGCACTTATCATCCATGACCTCACTGCGGCCTTTGACAGCATGTACCGCAGTACCCTCATGGACAGACTACACTCGCTGTGCATCAGGGATGCACCTTTGAAGTGGATATCCTCCTTGATCACCAGCAGATCCCAAATTACTCACATGACGTCATTCTCCTCAACTCTGCATCCTGTCACCAATGGAGTACCACGTGGAGCCTCACTTTCACCCTTCTCTTTAACCTCTCTAACCTCAACCTAAGCCCCCTGCCAGTTCTTATGTGGCCTGACTTGCTACAGTATGCAGATGAACCCCAGACCATCTCAAGAACCCAAACGACACCACCACCCCCCTACCCCTGCCTTACAGACAATGACCACTGGATGATGGCTAACCACCGCCTTCTCAACCCTGGAAAAACTGAAATCATGACCTGCGGGACGCCTGCCCTTTTCCCACAACCCACACCATGGCTGTCCTCCCTAGGTCCTCCACCCCCTATCTCCAACACAGTAAAGAACCTTGGATATACTCACATCACATCAACTCTGTGTCAAAATCATGCTATCCACACCTATGTATTCTCCTACCCATCTTCCCCTACCTCTTCTACCCTCACATATTTGCCGCAATCACGAGTATCACCCATTCTTGCCTACACTACACAACTCCCTATACATTGGCGCCCCTGCATCTCAACTCACAAAACTTCAAAGGTCCAAAACACTGCAGCCAGGCTTCCCCTAGCCCTTGGCCCTAGAGAGCACTTCACAACTGCCCTCCGTGCTCTGCACTGGCTCCCTTTCGGATGACGGTCCTATTTCAAGGCTATGTGCATCACCCACCGTGCCCTGCACAAGATAGGACCAGAAGATCTAGCTCACCCCCTACAGACCCAACCAAAACCTGAGATCAGGAAATGCACTCCTGCTTGTCATCCCTCTGGCAATATCGATCAGTATATGGGGATCCTTCGTTTCTGTCCACGCATCTACAATATGAAACTCTAGCCCTTTAAGCATCCGCTGCATAGAGGATCTCCTCGCCATCCAGAAGGCCCTCAAGACCTGGCTCTTCCCCCCTGCATCTTGACTGACCTCATCTGCCTTTTGGGTGAACTTCACCCCCAGACAGGTAGGCTGGGGCATGGATGAGTCACTCCAAGAAAGGACCGCCCCGGCACAGAAAAGGCTGACATAGATCCGCAGGACAAGACCTGCACTCCGTCAATGAAAAGCAAGTAATCAGCCATGACCCACGGATACGTATCACAATCCATCTCGATCGATGATAGATAGACATATCCCTCTGAAGGTGCGACCACTCACCCGCACACATCTGCAAACATCGGCTACTTGAAGACACATTGCACAACACCTCAGCCACTAGAATGCAGCTGCGTCCCATGAAAAAAATGAAGTCTAGCTGGACTCACATAGTCTCCTAGCAGCCTTCAGAGCACCCATCAGCAAATGAAGTCTAGCTGGACTCACATAGTCTCCTAGCAGCCTTCAGAGCACCCATCAGCAAATGAAGTCTAGCTGGACTCACATAGTCTCCTAGCAGCCTTCAGAGCACCCATCAGCAAATGAAGTCTAGCTGGACTCACATAGTCTCCTAGCAGCCTTCATAGCACCCATCAGCAAGCCAACTCTACATGGGTCGCTAGCAGGGTCTTAGCCACCCCTACCTACCTTGGTACTGAATAAAATGCACACACAAATTCTAAATTCCTCTGACCAATCTCTCATACTTCGGTCCTCCAAGGATGTTCACCTACAGCTTCACCTTTGAGGCCACACCAATGGGAAAAGGCGCTATACAAATGTCATATTACATTACATATACTTTTGTTTTCGTGAAAGGATAACAATATTTAAGTGGATTTTGGCACAACTGCAAGCACATATTAACAACGTAACATAAAACATGCCTTTGTGCACTTTATGAACTGTTCTTTCTTGACAAAAGGAAAAAAAAATTGCAAAAAATGGACAACCTAAATCTCAATGAAATTGAGAATATTTCCTTGGCATGCCAGTTATCAGCTTGTTCCTTCCATTCTGTCAGATCACTCTGACCTGTTTGAATTCACCACAAATAACCCTGACAATAGTTATCATAACCCTCAAATAGAAACCTGTGCCCCACCTCTCCCTTATGTGGTTGCATTAATTGAAATTGACGCACTCTTTGTACTGTAAATTACATTCGATAGGTTTCAATCTGCCCCGGCAAGGAATATTTGTGTAGGTACCTCACATAGCACGAGCATAGATCTAAGGAGTTTGGAGAGGGTACCCTTTTGGTGGGACTAAGCCTGTTTTGCATGTGGTTTTTCCTCTCCTCTGATGGCAAAGTAGGCTTCAAAATCATGGTCTGGTGCAATTTCAGTGGTTGTGATAAATCAAACCATCAGCCTTCAATTTTCCTAAAGCACTTGACAAAGAACACCTATTGTAGAAGGAGCATCCTTTGACAAAGACATGCTGTACATAGAACAGTGCGCTCTGTGGGCATGAGAGGCCAGATTACAGAAACCAGGGTGTCGGGGGAAGGGAGTAGAGGGGGAGAGCCCTGTATTGCAGTTGGAAAAGTTGTTTCCACATGATTACAATTTGAGTGACAGGATTATTTTGGGTTAAGTGAGGAAGCTAGGATTACCAATCAGATCCCCATATTCAAATGTGACAAAAAGACATCTACAGCCTCTCAATTACATGATTTTTAACTGGGCTGTAGATTACAAACCTAAACATACACAAACATTTCATTTACAAACATTTTACGGCTGTCTGTTTTTCTGGAGTGAATTTAAAAAAATACTTTAGATACATTTTTTATTTATTGACTTAACGTTTTTGGGGGTATCAGCCAGTTAGAGTCTTCGGGCCTCATTCTGAGATTGGAGGTAGTCATGCCGCTATTTGCGCCATGACTGCCTCCAATAATGGGTCCAGCACCAGTATGGTTCAATGGGGACTTACCGGTGTAGTCCGACCTTTGTGGGACCGATAAGTCCCCATTGAAAAAGCCATTCCCCTATAGGACTCAATGGGAATGGGAAAGGCGCTAATAATGGTACCGCAAATTGCGGTACCGTTATTGGCTCTGAATTCCCTTAACGGGTCCCGTCTATAATGCCTGGTCAACCAGGCGTTAAAGGAGGGACCCGCTAAGGGAACTCGTAGTAGGGCAGTAAGGGATTACCGGCACCGGTCTCCTTACCCTTACCGCCCCACTCGGAATGAGGCCCTTCGTCATTTGGGGTGCATCTGTTGATGCTAGCCTGCGTTCTGAGCAACCTGATGGCTCCACTGTCTTCCACATTGCAATCTCCACCTGTTTCCCATTTTATATTCATTCCTGTTGCCAGACGTCTTTCTATCCTTGTCACTCCCGTGCCACTCTTCCTTGGACATCTTCCTTGGACATCAAGAAAATAGAAATAGGGCTCTTTCAGTTACAGAAGACCTCACTTTCTTTTTTCCACAATGGTCATTTTTATTCTTTTTTGAACAACTCTCTGCTCTTCGAAAGCATTTTGCTCGGCATTCAGGCAAGCAATTCATAATTTGGCTCTTAATTGCCACCTGCACTCCAAGCGAGCCCCCAGTAAAGGCCCTTGCCTCTTGTTGCTCTATTGCCATAATCTTGCGGGCCGATAAGTGCTGGTACATCCTGCCTCCACAGAGTTTCATGCCAAACTATTGTGGGGTTTACCTAAACCACCACATTCCACATAGTCCCCTTTAAGAAATTTAAATTCTGTAAGAGTGGAAAACCAGTGTGATCTACAGAGCCTTTAATCCTTCATAAACTGTTATATTGGGTAATTTTAACAATTTATTATACCCTGGGCGGGGGCGCTAACCAGTCAGGGAGCTCGGAACGCAGGCTGTATTTACTGGCATATGCCTATTTTCCAAGCTTTCCCCAGTGCTCTGCGACCCTCGCTGTGGCCCTCAGCCGCAAAAAATCACACTTGGATGCTAGAGGCTAAATCAAATTATAAAGAAAAACTCCCTTAACTTTGTTCCATGACATGCCGGTTCTTTGAGTGGAAGTCTGCTTTCACTGTTTATTACATCAACGTAATCAACATTGAAAACAGACTCACTCTCACAGAACTGGCATTGCAGGACAGAAGGTGAGTTTTTCCTTTGTCTTCTTAAGATTTCAGGCTTCAGTATCATCGGTGCAAATGTTGATAGTGCCCTCGGCGGCAGGCAGCATGGATCAGTAACAGCAAAGCCACCTGCGGTCCTTGCTTTGCTCGACCCTTAACTTGCACAGCGGGCGGTTTCCGGCAGGGTCGGCCCGGCGCCTGGGGTAATATCGACTCATTATTATTGCGCTGCAGGAGGAATCTGGAATGGAATGTTGCAGCTGGCAGCCTTTCGCATCAAGCAGAGGTGTGAATGGGGCATGAGGGGGTGTTTACATTTCCCCGCAGTTAATATTAATGTGCTGTTGAAGGCAGGGCTTTACGCACACGCTGTCCCAATGTGCCGGTCACCATCACTTTATCCATTGTGCCAACAGGTGCCCTGGCAGGCATGGTAGCTCGAATCCTCCCCAGGTCGAAAAGATGAATTTTACAGTACATTTTTTATAAAGAATTGGAAAAAGGATTACAAGCAGCTCTGTACATACAACATCTCCGCAACAGGCACTCAACCTGCTGCTCTGCCTTTTCAGTTTTGTGCTTGAAGACTAATCAGCATTGAATGTGGATTTTGGATACTGCTGAAAATCACTAAATTACCAGCAGCGCGGTTCATGTACATGACTTAAAAGCCAATAGTGTTTCATCTCCAACCACACTGACACTGTGTAGCCTCATATAGGATGCGCAGTCCAAGACTTAAAATTGTGTACATCTCTTGCACCGTTGCCAAAGAACTCTGGGGACAGTGGCCCCCTTTGCCATCCAGCACTGCGAGCCTATCCAGGATGGGGTGAGGGAACGGCAACCGGGGTCCAGAGCAGCCGATGGAATAAGGATGGGGGGGGGCGTTCAGACAGAGATGATTTGTAAATTACAGCTCTCACCCTTGGGAACCTCTGTTTGGCTTCTGAGGCTCCGTCTAAATCATTGAGTGCTACATTGAGTGCCACAGGGGAGGTATCAACTGCACCCTCATGTCCAAATGCAACAGGTGCCGACAAAAACCTCTGCTTCGCACCAAAATAACAACTATTTACCAATAGAAACCGAAGATAATGAAGGAAAACCTTTTATTTGACGGTGTGGTGGAAATGTCCAGCATGGAAATACTGGAATGAGCGGGGGATGGGACTACCCCCCACCAATCTCCCACCCAATATCTCTACAAAGGAGGGGGAGCCTTGAACAAAATGCCTCTACCAACAGGTTCCAGAATCCAGCCTGCAACTACCTTGCCCTCAAGGATCCAAACCCCCCTTCATCGAGATCAGGGGTCGAACCACGCTCTGGGTCCGTGTGAGTGCACAATCGTAGGGCCCCATCTTCCTAAGCATAAGGAGGAGGCCCGGGCATAAATCAACTGCTAGTAGGAAACTCTTTGCCTGGCCACCCCAAGCCCAGAAGGGTAGTGGGTGCAGCCCTGAGATACTATTGAGGCCAGCCCCCGAGACATCAACTTTGGGATTGACAGGAGAAGGGCAAGGCCATGCTTCGGAACAAAGAAATATCCCTGCTGCACAAAAGAGTAATGATCTCTTGGGACCAAGTATGCAAACACAGGGAAATAATGGAGTGATCCCTACATTGCAACACACTTTGAACTCTTCATCTAGTTCAGAATCTTCTACAAAACCTTTATGTGTGGGAAACAATCGGAAGGGATAGAACTTCGCTGACTTGTTCTTCACCTCACCCAGCGAAACCATATTTATTAATGATCATGTCCTCAATACCTATCGCCCTGGCACCATTCACCAAATTATACAAGGTGTTAAATGACTCCATGAAGGACCAAACCACACTGATGGCAATGGTCCATTCGAAACTATTGTTCATGGAGGGCTTTATTACGGCTTCGGAAGCAAGCAAGTCTAAATCAACAATAACACAAGATCCACTCGACGCACCGACAATTACAGATAGGAAGGCAGTGGTGGCTACCTGGGACCAGCAAATCCAGACACGACCAGTCAGTAACCCCACCCACCTTTGTGAGCCTCAAGAGTGTGCTCTGCTGTCAAGCTACAACATTGAATTTATCGACTGTGCGTCAAAGAGGTTTTAGAGATACGACCATTAATTGACAACAACCTCATCGATGAAGAGCCTGAAGTATACGCTGAAATAGCTCTTAAAATAAACCCTACAAACGTGAATAAAGAATATCCTATCTTTGGTTCAAAGCGGAAGAAGAGCAAAGAGCAACTGCTGATGAATCAATTGTCGCAGAAATTTTACTGTAACACCAAGTCCAAGGACGCCCGTAAATATCTGAGAGGTGTCCCAGCTCCCCCGATGGGGTTTGAGGAGCATAATGGTGTGGAACATATAACAATCGTACCAAAATCCCCCCAACCACTGTTATCTGTAGGCGAGTCAGGTGACCTTATGGGGGTACAGAGAGCTGAGAATGGCAACAGCACCTCTGAGGACTTCATCAATCTTTCTGTCCACTCGATCAAACAATCTGCGTCCCAGCTGGAGCACATTGTCAAAACCCGCCAGTGACCCAAGTAAATCAGACTTAAGGTCTATCCATTGAAGTCGGCCCTAACCCTGTGGGGGTCGGATGTATTGCCAAATGTTTAACATTAGAGGAGAAAAGGTGCAGAGGCGTGGAAAAACATCAACAGACAAGCCAGATTCAGGGGACCAGCTACATACCCAATAAAGAACTAAGGTCTACTGGACTTAACCCTGATTTTCTAGACAGAGACGTAGGTGCTGGAACAGCTCTGGCAATTTCAGCATTATCTATTCGACAAGTGAAGTTTCCTCAAGTCGTAGGCTCTCATAGGACTGGCGGGATGTTAAAATCAGACCTCTAGACCATTCAGTTAGTAGAACTGTGCCAGGGATACAGTGTACCCGGGAGAGGACGAACACAGCCACAGATCACCTACTTCAAGACGCCTTCAAGGAAGAAACAACACCCGATAGGTGAAGCTGGAGAGAATTGTAGACAGAGAGGATGTCCTGATCCTGAATCGCAAGAGTGTAATGGACCAATTCAATGTATCCCAAATCTGCGCCAAATTGTGTCAGATGACCTAAAGATCATCAAATGTGTAGATGAGCTATGTACTGACAACGTCTACCTCCATACAACTTCTCCTGTTGTGAATGGAATGCTGCTGGAAGCAACACAAAGCCTGCAAATGCTGAGCTTTGATATCACAGTTATGAAGGAAATTGTAAAAGTAGATCAACCTGACATGGGAAACATGGAGTCAATTTGTAACGAGATTCATCAAATCAAACAAGGTGGTAACTCAAAGGAAAACATTCACAAGAGTCTGCGGGCAGCCGTCATAAAAAAACCTAATTTACAAATCCCTTTGGCAACGAAGTGTGTTCCCAAGGCCTAGGAAGAAACAACTTTACTATAACAGTATCTACAGACAACAACGGTCCAACGAGAGAGGTCAAGATGGAGTCTGAGAAGAGTCTTGGTGCCTTGGACACGTTCTCTTGGTCATGGTTGTCTGGAGCACTGGCCTGTAGCGAGAGATCATAACGGCCCTTGCAGAACTTTTTACATCACTTGAGGATGGCATTGTGGAACACTAGAGGGTTTGGTCACCTGACGACAGAAAGTGATGTGAACTTGGGGGACTCCAACCTTCTGTGCTTCCAGGAGACCTGGCATCACCAGAAACCTTGTCTGGATGGATACACAATAATTCTCAGCCCGCTTTAAAGGGTCCTAAAGGAAGACCAACATCAGGCTCCTAACTGCAATTCAGTTGGGGAGTGGACTCACCCTGATCAAAGTGGCATTTGGAAACTTGTTCGCCCAGGATAGTGAGCTGGACCCCTCCAGCTGGAATGTGTAACCAGGGAGGCCAACTCTGCCTGGCTATCATAAATCCCTATTGGAACCAAAGGGCTCTGTCAAATGAAGTCTTTTTGGACATGGTGGCCTCCTTGATGGACGGCGCATATACAAATCTTGACGTGTGTAACATCCTTATGCGTGGTGATTTGAATGCCAGGTGTGTGATCGGGAAGCCACCTCAAGAGACTCTTTACAGCAAGTTGCTACGGTAGAGAGAGGAGTGGCCTGGCAATCCCTGATGGTGTCCTGGGACATGCATATGTTGAATGGCTAAATGATGGACGATATGGCCCCCCGAAAGACCTGGTTTAAAGACGGCCAGGAGGTGCTTATAGGCTATATATTTGTCTCCAGTGGTCTCTTAACCCTTGTCTCATCATTGAAAGTGGTCAAAACAATGCACTGCGACCATGACCTACTGACCATGTCATGGGTTTCAGAGGCTCTCAAGGGCAATCAAGGAATGGTGGACTCTCTCACGGTATGCAACAGAGGAACTAGACTAAGAATGTCTAGGGAATTGCTGGAACTCCTGTTGGCTCGATTCACCCAGGGTCCACTCTTAGAAGGGAGCATGGAAGAAGTGGAATTAATAGATTACACGCTCCTGCGCACATTTTTCCACACAAATACAAGGAGCAAAGTGGGGATGGGCAGAAACACGCTGCACTCCTATGATGGAGTTTTGGTCGCGAAGAGGGAAATGAGGAAGATAATATGAAGGGCCAACAAGTCAAATCAATTGGATGACCGTCTCCGAGCTAAAATCCTACTAAAGCATTACAAGACCTGGTTGCCTGCCTACAGATTTAAATTGTACCGGAGTGACTCAGAAAACATGTTGAAGATAATCTGTGGGAGAGATTCAATGATTTCTGGTCACTGGTGAATAGTAATTCAGGTAATGCATCCTTGGCTCAGTTCAATAGTGTACCAGAGGAAGTCTGGGTGGCTCTCTTCCAAGTCTTGTACGAGAAGAGCGACTTCTCTAGGCTCGAAACAAGATACAAGGAAATGTTTTGGGACGTTCCCCATGACCTGGAGGCCATCATAGGAAGGTTGGTGAAATTGAATAGCTCCTGTGCTCCTGGCCCTGATGGCCTTACCAACACCATGCTGAAACAACACCCGAAGACCTGGGCCACATTCATCCACCTTCCGCTCAAGCGAATTGTTCAGAAATGCTGTCTACTGGAGTCCTGGAGGAGAGTAATTGTAGTTCCAAAATTCAAGAATGGACGAAAACGAGGACCGTAAGAATTACCGACCAATCACCCTTCTCAATGTGCTCAGAAAGATCTTTGGCTCAATTCTCTTGTCTAGATTGAATGATTGGTCTAGCAGAGCAGAATGTAATGACCCCTTCCAACCCGGATTCGTCCATGGGATTGGAACGGGGGTAAACATCTTGATCCTAAATAGCCTGAAGGGGAGCATATGGGATTACAAACCAAGGATTTACCTGACTTTCGTTGACTTTGTCCAGGCCTTTCATCAGGTGGGCTGATCAAGATTGTGGACCATGCTGGAATGGAACTGCCCAAGGTCGATTCTGGAACCGGTGGCCTCGTTCCGCTCTAACACCAGTATGAGGGTAAGACTGAACAAAACTGGCTTCTTGTCACAGGAGATAAAATCAAACAGCGGTCTTAAACAAGGATGTCCACTTTCCCCGGCCCTTTTCAATCGTTTTTTTGGCCAACCTAAGCAAGACATTGGACACAGAAAATTGCTTCACTCCGTGTGTGGGTGGGGTCCAGCTAAGCCGTCTCCTTTATGCTGACGATTTGGGATTAATAGACCACATGACTCTTGGGCTCTAACGTCAGCTAGATAAACTGAGTACGTACTTGGCAGCAAATGACCTCCAGATAAACACAGGAAATACTAAGATCTTTGTGTTGGAAAAGTTAAAAAAACGAAAATCTAAACCTGGGTGCCACCTGGGTAAAGCACACATTGACCAGGTTGTGTCATTTAAATATCTGGGAGCATCAGTCAATAACAGCAGAACGGAACTCCAAATTGGACTTATTATGCCCAAAAGCAAAAACATTGGCGACTCAGGCCAGTATTGTAAACAGGAAATTCAGCCGTTTTTCATTGGTCCCCGTTCTGGACTTTTATAAGATGAAAGCAATACCAATCCTGACTTATGGCACAGAGGCAATCTTGAAACTACCTAACAAGGTATGGCCATGGTTGGAGGATATCTTCTGCAAAAGAGTTTTGAGAGTCCTGATGTATGTCCCCATCCAGATTCTTCACAGATAAATGGGTCTTCTATCATTAAGCTCCAGAGTGAAATGGCAAAGACTGGCCCTGTTCAGGAAATGTCTCCTGGGACAGAACATTATAACCCTGGAGATCATTTATCATGAACTACTGAAGGTGTGTAATGGGGCCCTGAAGACCTGGGTCGATGCTAACTTGTGTAATTTGAAAGAAATCGGATCCACAGAAGAATACCTGAAACTAAACCCTGGCAGAGTTAACGTCAAGTTGGGGGAATGTGACTGGATCTTTACTTTGAATGAAGGAAGTAGCTTTACGTTGTACCATCATGTTGGACCTGGAGGCCAGGGCGCTGGGCGATCTACCAAGGTAATTAGCTAAATTCCTGAGTAAATACCATAGAGACAAATTTCTCAGGATTAGGCTCAATTTATCATCAACGAATGAGATCATTGCAGCAAGGTTGACAACCGATGCACCAAAAGAAAAACAATGCCGATTCTGCAGGGAGGAAGGGCTGGTGGAAACCTTATAGCATCTGGTCTTGTTTTGCCCAGCTTTGACTGATGAAAGGCCAAAACAATTTGGGCAATTGCTGGAAGACGTAACATCACTGGGCCCTGAAGGCTGGTGGACTCTGCTGATATGGGGGCAGGGGTGTCAGTGGTACTGGGGGCTGTGGCATTTATGAATGAGATTTTAAACAGTGAGAAAGCAAGGGAAAATGATGTACCACTTGTTGATTTTCCCCTTTCTTTGTCCTTTCTTTTATTGGAGTATTGCAGTTTGAAGTAAGGGAACTTCCTGTTCTCATTGGGAAAAGGAATTAAGATGCCTGTGTATTTGCAAAGTTTGTAATGAATAAACGCAAATGAAAAATTTAAATAAATTACAGCTCTGCCCCTTGTGACGAATCAATTTACGGGGCACCAGTGCTCCAGGAATGAATATCGGTTTCTGAACTATCAATCAGCCCCACACTTCAAGTACACCATAAGGCATCTGAACAGATTGGAAACACAAGCAAATTATAAACATCCTGGTCCAATTTTGGGAACGTGGATGGAACGGCGGGCTTATCTCCACATGGTTGTGGGTCGTTTTGTTGCAACACAGCGAAAATAAAAGTATTACCCAATGATAAAAGGGACTGTCCAGTCAAGGCTGTATACAAATATCTACTTTTTTAAAATCACAACAGTCAATTCTAGCACACTAGAAATACAGCCCACCCTGTACAGGAATGCAGAGGACAGACAGTTTCAAGAAGGAAAAGGGATGCACTCTGTATATTGACAGGAGGGTAGTTGGCAAAGTAATGAATCACACTAGGTCAATTGGTTTCAACACAAAGGGAGCAATGGGTCGTAAAATGTCTGTAGGGGCCTTCAGAGAAGGATCAGGGAACAGAACAACAAGGTACCTTGTGCTTGTAGAGGTTCTTGGTGCTCAACAGGGTCAAGTCAGTTACAGGGCGTTGTGCAGCTCCTGCGACAGCGTTCAAGATGGGAGACTGTTGCGGGTATCAGGCGGCAGGCAGCTCGGAGAGAGGGGCTGGATGGATTGCTGCAGGCTGGCCCACACAGCAGCTCAGGGTCAGGAACCGTTGTCTCAGTGCTGGTCGAGGCATCTCGGATGACGATAGCGACTGCGGCATGACAACAGTCAGCGGTGCAGTCGTTTGCAGCTCGAGGGGCTCGACTGGCATGAAAATGTCCTTTAGTGTGGACGCTGATTGAAGCTTGTTGATACACTCCTCCTAGCTTCATCACTAGGCTTGTGTTGTCCTTTAAGACGGACGGCCTAAAGCTGAGGACAGTGTTGCAGGAAAAAGTCTTGTCCTTGGTTTGCTTCAGAGACTCACCGGCACTTCCCACCTAGGAAGATTCCTTGCAGAGCCTTGCAGGGCACACTGTGTGCGCTTCTGGATTCATTATCTCCCTCTGTTCCATCAGAGATGTTTAGGGGAGGGATCTTGCATGCCTCTTTGGAAATGCTAGCCTTCCGTCCCTGGCGGAAGATGCCAGGTAGACTTTACCTTCAGCCAAGTCCAAATGAGTTCTTCTTGTTACTCCTTGCAAATTCTTCAGATGATCTGCCCAAAAGAGGGGCTCGTCCTCTTTCAAAGCCAAATGGGCCACAGTGATTGGTGTAGACTAAGCCCACCTTAATGAACCAATCCTGGGTCCCTGCCAACAATCTCACATATGCATGAGGTCATAACCAGAGTGCTTTGCAACAGAAAAGGTAAAAGGGTGAAAACATATAATACTAAGTCCCACCCATCTTTCTATATGTTGTGGATCAAAGGGTCTATCTGGTTAATTGAACTCTCTGTGGTTCCTGATTAAAGCGCCAGGTCTCCCTTGAAGCTGTTACGGGAACAGACGTTCTGCCTCCATAAAATCACATAATCCTGCCCTCTGAATGGGCTCCCCTGTGGGGAATGCCTACTGTAAATACATGTACTAAACGTGACAGCTCACTGTAATTGATAATTCAGGGCGGGGGCTGGCTTCAGGTTGACACAGTGCATATGAATGGGGTGTTGGGGTTTCCTGTCTCCTTTGTTTTAGCCTCTGCAGCCAGGCCCAATATGGGCCTGTTTGAAGTATACTCTATTATTGTGCTAATTATGTTAACTGATTCCACCATCTGCAGAGGCTCAACAAATGGTCAGGGTGGATCCATGGAGCCTTTGATAGTTAATTAAGCTGGCCATGGCAGGAGGAACGTTTTGGCAATCCCACTTCTGAGATAAATCATGTACTCCACCTGTCAGATCCCAACTAATATGACAGGGAGGACTGCGCTTGTAGGCTGTGTCCACTCAGAGTCCACGTGTCTATGTTGTCCGGTGAGCATAGGAAAATGTGTGCAGATTAACCCCACTCATTTTCCAGAGGTTCATCTACCATCATTCAATTTCATATAAAATTTCAAAAAAGGCCAGGTGAGCATACACCCACCATGCAGATGGTCGAATTCCTCACACCCCTAAACCCAGCGAGAATGCATACTCTCATCACATGCGTATGTGACTGGCAGCAGCGTGCCGCAGGTGGTGAGAAAAACAGCCTACAGTTTCTGGCTGCCCCTCACTTCTTTTTCTTTCTTTCTTTCTTTCTTTCTTTCTTTCTTTCTTTCTTTCTTTCTTTCTTTCTTTCTTTCTTTCTTTCTTTCTTTCTTTCTTTCCTTCTTTCTTTCTTTCCCATACTTTAACATCCATCCACCCACCCATACATCCCTGGCCGGCGTCAGGGCCTTTCCACATTTTCAGTTCAAATGGGCCCCACACCTATGGGGAGCTCCCTGGCAGCTGCCCCCGTGTTGGCAGTGTTATGGAACAGCAACATCTTTAAATTAGGATGATAATTGTATGCTTTCTAGTACACAAATTACAAGCTGCTGTTGTTTGCTGAAGACTTCAGGCCATCCTCGGCCTCTCCCAGTCTAAAGCAACGTTCATGTCAACTTGTTGCCCTTTTACACCGGTTTCGACTGCTTAATCGCTCTTCAGCGCCCTGTTGACAAACAGCTTTTCAGTGGACATTTAGTGTTTCAGCTCCCACCCGCGAACTCCCCTCCTGGCACCCTGTCCCCTAATGATCAACAGTGTTTAGCACTTCCCTGCTCCTCTGTATCTCCATTGTAATGTAAGCGCCCCATGGTGTCAGGCTGTTTGTCCCTGGTGTAGGCAAGGCCCCCCCAAACATCATGTTGAAATGGTCCCCCATGAGCCCTGACACATCTGTGTTCAGCCTGCAGCACAAACAATCCATGATGAGGATGTCATTCTAAACAATCATTTGGGATCCCCCTGCCCCCACACCCTCCCTGTGCTACTTGCCATGCTATTACTCGTGGCGTGCGCTGCTGGACCATTACCACCGCTTGCCGAAGTCTGTGTGACCACGCGACTATGCCCGCTGCAGCGCCGAGAAGCAACTGAGCCCGGCGGTGCGCGCTTTACATGGACACGTGGTTCTCCCCGTGCAACCAGTGTCGGAAGCCTTGGCTGCCCTTCGGTTAATGCGTTGTAACATAACACGCGCCACCATGGCAAACACCCCGCATAATCAACACGGAAACAGCACCCCTCCCCGGAAACCCTGCGCATCTCTTCCCAAATGCCAGGCACGCGAGCTCAGGGGGGTGGAGCGGGGTCCGCAGCACTGTCTGAGCCTCGGTGACCGAAGTACATAAGAAGATGGCCTTCCATTCTCAAAGAATAATAACGCGGCGTATAAATCACTCACTGGGGAAAATCGCACGCCCTCTGTATTACAGCTCAACTCGGCGGCACTCGTTTTACAGACCCCAGCATGAACGTGCGGGCAACCTCTGCCAAATAGGGAAGCATGCAATGCGCGCGCACATGAATCGGCAGCCGGCGCATAAACACGCCGGGCTATAGTCCTGCGTCTATAAGAAGCGTTGGCTCCTCATCACGGCTTTTCAAAAAAATACACTTCAGAAACGTGGCCGTTTGCTGGGCGTGCGGATCAATATTCCATGCATAAAACGGACCCGATTGCTGTTCCCTCAACACATGGGGACCCCCATCCACAGTATGAAACGCAAAAGTACACAGAGACATTTCGTGGAACGCTTAAGGGACAGCTCCCTTGAAACGTGGGTGAGGTGTGGCTATCTTTTGGAAGGCGAGTGATAAAGGGATGCCCGTCCTCACCCCCCGTGGCAGGGTATAATAAGCTCCCACGAGGGGAGCGCGCAAGCTCCTACCTGAGAGACAGTGCTGCTCCAGCCCGTGCCCACTGCTGGCCAGGCGGCATCTCCCGGTGACCAGCCACGCTCGGACGCCCCCGCGCCTGCCCGGCTGCCCACCTCCGCCTGGGTGCTGCCCTCTCCACCCGACCTCGCTCGCTCTAGGGAACGGGAGAGACAACACGCAAAGTTGCATTCGCCTTTCCCAGTTGAATTACTTTCACCAGGAAGGCATCCCTGGCAGCCAATGGGCGCGCAGCGTTTTGGTTGAAATTCGCATCCCTCGGGGGCGGCGCGAACGAGGACGCGGCAGTGCCGGGTGGAGGTTGAGGAGGGCTTCATAATTTGCCGGGAAGGTCCTCGCACATCAGTGGCTCCCCGGCGGGGGTGGGGGAAGCAGCATCAAAGGGGTCTCAGTCTCAGACAGCTGGTGAATAATGATGCCCGCTGAGCCCCGGGCTCCGGCAGAAGCGCCACACGGAGCCACCACAACTAGAACGTTATTCTTGAAAACCCATTTTGATTCGGCTTTTCTTCTTTTCCCCCGTGTTTGTTCCTCGCCAGATTCTGCCCCGTGAACCCTTTCCTTCTGTGCAGCCCATGTGGCTGGGGAGACCTTGCCAGGCCGCTTACATCGGCTCACGGCTCAGCTGGGGATTCTGCGCTGAGACCGGCTTGCAGCCTTTCTAAGCGCTGCTCTCATACTTGAGGTATATTTTGAGAATCGTAAAAGTGGCGCAGGCGGAGAGTCTGCGCCGGTTTCTCCCAGAGAGGGGTGGTGCGTTATAGCACCGGGTAGTGAGGCCCTTAGCAACCGTGAGTGAAGCAGGGTGGCAGGTAGAGTGCACACTCGCAGTATTTTCCTGTCCGCCAGCCAGTGGCGTTATACAAAATTGCGCCTCAACAAAGCACCCTCTGGGCCGGTCTGGACCAGCACGCCTGCGTGCTGGTCCAGACATGATGATCTTGACCAGGGCAGTTTCTAGCCAACTTGGTGCCCACAACGAAACACTAGAATGCGCTCCGCACCATCCAAGATGCACACGTTACTCGTGCGACAATAAATAATTGCTATATAAATTGAGCTAGTTTCAGAAGAAATCTAATGTGGGAACACAGCTGTTGTGCCCAAGTAAATGGTTTTTCTGTCACCTGCTCTTAGGGAAGGCCTTGCCTGCATGCAGTTTCAAACTGTTCGTACTGCCACACTGCAGTGTGACCAGCATGCCGGGGTCTGACGGCCCACTGACCACTGGCCCTGTGTTGCAGTTGTTTTGCTTGTACCACCTCACTTGTATTTCGCAAGGGGCAATACTACACTAACCATATGAATTATTTTTTGATAGAAGGTTATCATTCCATGATGGACAGTCTGGTACATTCTCATTGTACTCTTTCAAAATACCTCTATGATAGCGGGAAAGAGGACAAATAGCACCAATGAGGGTTCCTGTATGCTTTGCATTAAATCACAGCGCATTTCAGGAATATGCCAGTGATCAGAGATCTCTATATTTGATAAGCAAGCCTGTGATAAAAGGATTGTATGTGTGAATCTCTAAATTCATAACAGGCGCATGGCTTTGTGCTCACATTACAGTTCACAACACTCACCCTAACATCAAAATGTTTGTAACCATGAACCATACATACTCATTCGAACAGCTTATGTTTTTGGATGTAAGCAACATCAGCCACTCAAATGGGGTATAAAGTCACTTCGGCTTGTTGTTTCTGGAGAATATTAGATGAGGAAGGGCAGGGTCTCAGTGTGAGCATACCCAAACCCCAATACTAAAACATCTTTAGGGAATGATATTGATAGCCAGGACAGGATTCCGTACAAGAGACACCCAATAAACAATGGACAGAAAGGCCACACAGAAACAATTGTACCTCTTACAAACTTTAGCCTGACAAGTAATAAGCTGATGAAGTGTTTTAAACAAAATCGGCTTCTAATGCATGGTAAAGGGTCCACAGTTCCTCAGCCACTAACTCCTCGCCATTACGCAGGCCTCAGGGATTATATCTGTAAAAAGAGCCGCCCCATGCTTTATTTAACAGAGCTGGCATTAGCATCTCTTATTAATGCTGGGCTGCAACTTGTGAAAATCATGGTGTGGCAGCGCAGCATGTGACGTTTGGCCTAGTGGATGTACAATTTGAGGTGACTTCTTTGATTGCTTTATGTGTTTAAGTGTGGACACGGTATGGCAGGTGGTCGGTCAAAATCTCGAGAAAAAAAATCCCGAATGACAATAAGGTTGAAAAAAAAATCTCAAAAAAAAAGTCGAATTACTCTTTTTTTAATTATATATTTATTTTGTGGCCTGGGATTTAAAAAAAAATGGGTAAAAAAAAAAGGCGGGGGGTTAGGGGGAACCCCCCCATTTCGAATAAAAAACGGCATAAAAAAAAATTAGACTTTTTTTTTTCGACCTTTTTTTTTTGACCTTTTTTTTCCCGAGATTTTATTTTTTGATTTTATCACTATAAACCGGTATGGCATACTCGTCAGAGACGCATACACAAAATGTTCCAGTGTACTATTGTATGGCCATTGGACACATAAGACAAAAACAGGCATATGTGCCGTTACATAAGGGAGCTCCACATAGACCCCATTAACCAACATGGTGGTGACTTATGCAGCGCATAAATCATTGCTGCACACATATAACTGCATTGACTTGCCATGGACTACTGTCTGCATGGTGACACACAAACTCTACTTTCCTAATCAAGGTGCCAAGTGACATTGAGGTGCCATCTGGTGTGCGTGCTAGGCAGTGATTGGCTTGTTTAGAAAATGAAAGGACCTTTCAGGCTGAGCGGATGCATTTAGTCAGTCCATGTCCTAAAGCAGCCACCAGAATACTTGAGCAAGAAAATGACAGTTAACCTTCCCAGGGATGAGCCATATGTAACTAAAAAGTAATATGCAAAAACAACGTTTTGGTGTGTAAAATAAAGAAAATAGTTTTCAACTTTTTCTGTGTGGCACATTAATTCTCTTTGAAGAATGCATAGGTTTGGTCAGCTGATACTTGTGCTGCCCTTCTGAATAAAAATCCCCCTTGTTTAGTTCTTAACACTGAAATGTTAATCACATACTGTGTAAAAATAATGGCTTGTTAAATGAGCCATCACTTATAAATTGCCCCATTTGAAAGGCAGTCAACACAAAGAAGGAGGGGCACAGGGTGTTGTTGGCACCCTGTGGCAACACTTTAAAGGAAGGAGGACACAGAGACTTGACTGTATAGTGGCACAACTTTATTTTTACTACCTCTTTCCTCTCCTTGCTCCTCCACTTCCTCCTAGCACATATGCTCCCTTCAAGGGGCTCGTGCTGCCACCCCTAGTGATGATCACAACACCTCCCCCACGCATATCTCCTCATGTCCATCTCACATATCTTCTATCAGTCTGATCGGCCTCTTGAGGGTTCGTTGCGGTCGGTCACCCCGTCTCCTTCCGCTCCTGGGATCCCACACTCCCAGCCTACTAGCTGGGAGTGTGGGTTCCCAGGAGCGGAAGGAGATAGGGGTGACCGACCGCAACAAATCCTCAAGAGGCCTAACAGCTCCTTCCTCCTCCCCTGGGGCCTGCGACAAGACAAACTCCTGGTCTGGCGTTCCTTCCTGGTCGGGTATCAGGTGTCTGAAAAAGGACACATTTCGGTTCACCTACTTTCTCTCATTGTGGGCCGTGACCATCGTCTCTTTCACCTCTGTCACTCGCATGGGCATTGTCTCGTATCTGGTGTCGGTCTTCCTTTGCACCTTCTGTTTGCCCAGGACCTCATTGCCTTCATTGAAAACCTTAATTTTCGCTCCTCGCTTCCAGGCAGTCCATACTCTTGCCAGTTCTTTCCCTTTTGCATCTCTCTCTCTCGTATGTCTGCTTCCATCACTTCCACTTCCCTTTCTCCTGGCCATTCCACCACAGCCTGGGGAAGCCTCGTCTTTGTACTGTACGCTATCATCAGGTGGCGAGGCGGCACCCCCGTGGCATTGTGGGATGTGTTCCTATATTGCCATAGCATCCTGCACAGTGCTTGTTGTATTGGCATCCCTTCGAACATGGCTTTCTGTATCGTCCCCTTTGTTGATGCCATGAATTGCTCTGTCATGCTATTGGCCTAGGGCCACAGCAGTGTGATCTTCTGATGCACAAACCCTAGTTGCTTGGCAAATTTGTGAAACTCATGACCATTGAATGGTGGGCCATTGTCGGTATTCACTATGTGGGGATGCCCCATTTACTGAAGATGTCATCGATCACACCGCCGACCTGGGTGAATGCAGTGGAGGTCATTCCCTTTACAGTAGGAAACCTCAAGAACTCATCCATGATGATCCAGGGGACAAAAGAAGTCCATTGCAAATCTGTACCACACTCTCTCTGGGATCTCAGTCACTTGAAATGGGAGAGATGGGTCGCTTTTGGATGTGCATTGACGCGGGAAACACTTCCTGACTCTCTCCTCTACCATGTTGTTCATGAATGGGAACCATACGGTCTGTGTGAGTATCCTATTAGAGGCCTCCGCCTCCCGGTGTCCTTCATGTGGCATCAGCACCAAGCCCCTTCTTTGGGTTGATGTTATGACTATGCACCATCCTCTTAGCAGTACCCCTAATCAGACACTGCCAGCTCTGTGCTGACCTTGGCAAGCCGTTCGATCTTTCTCTTGTTGGTGCTCTGGTGTCGTTGGAGCTGTCTCTTATAGTGCTTCCACTTATTGGTGCTGGTCAATTCCATGGCCATGACAAGGAATGGGTCTTCTAGCAATGAATGTGCTAACTCTTCCAATGTCAGCGCTTGTAGCAGGGTGTGCTCATTGGCATAGCAGAGATACTCTGCATCACCCTCCCTCAGTGTCTGCTGCAGTACGGTTGGGTGCCATGAAATATAATCAGCGGGGTTATTGTCTCCCCCAAACCTGTGGACGATCTCATAGTCATATTCTTGGAGGCGTATGCTCCACCACTCAATCCTCGGTGGCATCTTCGTCCATGGGTTGCCTAAAAGTGACAGGAGGGCTTGGTGGTTGGTCACAAGTGTGAATCTCTTTCCAATAATAAAGTGGTGAAAGTATTTGCCTGATAACAAAGTAAGTTCCTAATAGAGGAACTCCCGTCCCCTGCACACTTTCACTAGCTCAAATAGAGCCCAATTATTAATATGATTTAGATACACCAAATATGTGTGTACATACTTTGCAATACTTATTATTTAGTTTAAAGCACAAAAAACATTTTAGTATTCAATGAAGAACCTCCACCATAAATTGTAGGTATTTCCAGTTTCTTTAATTTTCAATAATTCATAGTTGGCCCAACGCGTTTCGAGAAGTTCATCTCTTCTTCAGGGGCATATTGAACAACATGAATCACATCTAAAGGGAAATTTCAAAAAAACATGTAATTATCTATATGATAATATATATTCAAAGTCAATCATAATTCAATATATTGTATTCACATGCATTCTCATCAGGAAAGAACCCAATGTACTGCTGGCTTAGGTAAATATCATTAAAGTAAACATATTCACTCAGTTATTCAACTATAAAGTTGTTCGGTCTATTCTATCCTAGACCATCAGGTGTGTCCAACAATCAATATACCAAATTCAAAGTTTCAAGTAGTAGATCTTCTATATATTTTTTTAAAAAAAGGCATTCAATGGTCTGACCGCCAAATGGCGGTGTAATAGAGGCATTCAAGTGGGAGATATCATTGTCATTGTCGGTAGTTGACAAGAGAAAGAGTGGTTCATTCATAAATGGAGGGCTATTAATCAATGATTATTCATGTTGAGAGATATGAGGCAGGCTGTATCTTTACAAAAGAATATTAGTCTCAAAAGGTTTTTGTGCTTACCCTTATGGTAAGGAAAGTAGTCACTGTGAAGGTAGAATGGCACCAATCTCAACCCGGAGGATCCGGCAGAACACGAGATGCTGTGACTTTTCAGTCGTCTGGGTCGTACTCTAATGTTTAAAATGTTTAAAATGTGTAGAAAAAGGCGTTAGAGCCCGATCGTGTAGTTTAAGGAAGCAAGGTAGTGCAGAGGAGGATCTGCTTACCTTCTCAATCCGGCAAGAAAGGAGAAATGGCGTGTCCGTTCCCGTGCTCGTAGTAAGCGGCACACTGAAGTAATGGTGCTTGACTATGAAGTCACCGCGCAGTGGCGTCAGGTGACGTCACTATTGTAAACGAAAAATCGGGAAGAGTAGTGTACGTTAGTGGCGAGTGCAACAAAATATACGAAGGTAGAACATGTATTAAGAATGTATGGAAGTGATCAAGTTCTGAAAGGTAGGTAAGACGTCAGAGCGGACGGACGTCTTGGGATAGAAAGATCCCTTAGAAACATAAGAGCAGAGTTGGAATAGTTCTCGAGTGGTAATAGTGTTCATGGGTGTTCCTAAGAGTAGGTCTCAAATGGCATTACAGTAAGGTAGATGTCAAACAACTGTAAAAAAATATACTAGTGGTTCTGGGAAATGTGGTTGTGTAGGTACAAATGTTTCACCTGTACAAAAGTTTAGAAAAAACATACTTGTAGTCCTTTGCAACGGTACTACTTAAAGCAGGTGTATTCCTTTAAAAGTCCATTCGGGCTCACACTTTCTGATTCAACTCGCCTGTTGTTTTGGGGCTTACAGTCTACATTACCCTGATATTTCATGGAAACCTTTGTATATATGTACAATATGCATGGGTACGTATATCATTACATACAATGTTCTACATTGAATGTCTGTCTCAATGATGGGAGACTTACACTCTAATGAGTAACCAGTTCACCTTTGTTACATTGGAAACTTTGTATCATTCGGTTTTTTTGAAGTAACTAATTAAGTCATATTAATAATTGGGCTCTATTTGAGCCAGTGAAAGTGTGCAGGGGACGGGAGTTCCTCTATTAGGAACTTACTTTTTTTTCCGTATATTTTACAACCCATATGCCAGGGTTGACTGTTATCTCCCCTGCAACTTAAATTGTCCTAAAAGCACTATTGTGCTATTTAACATTTATCCAAATACACAAACATCATCAATAGGAGTGCATGGTGAACACAATTGTGGAAAGATTTTTCCTGCCCAGACCGCTGCCAGGCTTTCCTTCTTGGCCTGGGAGTATGCCCTTTCAGTATTGCACAGTACTCGACTGGCGTAAGCCACTATGCAACTGTCCGGTGCCTCGTGTCATTCACGTTAGGCCAAGATGGGCCCCAGCCTCACGGGACTGGCATCAACCACTATTTGCGTGTGCATGCCGGGTTGAAGAAGGACAGTTGGGTGGTGTCCGCTAGCCCCCTTTTGATGGTGTCAAAGTCAGACTAGCATTTGTGTGGCTACTGGAATGGCTCATCTTTCTGCAGAAGTCTCCATAGTGGCTCTGTTGTGGTGGCGTTTCTCGGGAGGTCTCTGGCACAGTACTCCGCCATGCCCGGGAATGACCGGATGTCCACCACCTGTGTGGGTGACGGGAGTTCACTGATTGTTCAGATTTCCTATGGGCAGGTTGCATCCCTTGACTGGAGAATATGTGGCCATAGAACTGTAGTTTGTACTTGTTGATGTTGCACTTCTCGTAGTTCAACGTGATGCCTGCTTTGCTCAGGATGTCGCAGTCAGCGATGATGGCCTGACAATGCTCTTCTTGGGAGGTCCCGTAGACCAGGATGTCGTCGGAGTAGTTAAATGCCGACCTAACAGGAATCAGCAGTTGCCGAATGGCCCCCTGAAAGATTTTTGCAGCTGCTGAGATCCCGAAGTTGAGGCGCTTGTAGAGAAATAGCCCCTTGTGGGTGGAGAATGTCATGATCTGCATCAAAGCAGGGTGCAGTTCCAACTGATGATACCCCTGGTTGAGGTCCAGTTTGGAGAACTTGGAGGCATTGTTTGTTTGTTTGTTTATTATTGGTAATGCGCATCATACCCGGGATAACAGGGCGCAGCAGTTACAAGTATATGCAAGGCTTAGTTACAACAGAGAAGGTATACAATTTATATATAAGACAATAATTAAAAGAGGGTATATACAGTGGGTGCCTGTTTATGGGCGTAGGATACAAGAAGGGTATATACAAATGATGCAGACATTTTACAGAAGCAATATATACAAAGTTAGGATGTTTATAGATAAGGCCCGGTGGGCGTAGATAAATACACGTATGCAGGCAGTGAGTAGGGCAGTTGTGGGTCCCACAAAGGTGGCAAGCAAGGGAGGATACACTTCATATGGGCATAGAGTACCTCACTGAGCAGGAATTATCATTTACTGGTCATTAGAGTTCAGCCATATGATGATGTTGGATCTGACATTTTGGTAGGATTGGTCTGTTCTTAGTGCGGGAGGCAAGGAGTTCCACAGTTTGGCTGCTTTCACAGGAAAACTGTTGCCCCCAATTGTAGAGCGTTTGAAGCTCTACAATTGCGAAAGGCGATCTCTATTAACAGATCTAAGTGGTCTCAGGGAGGTCTTTTTATGGAATCTCTCTGCCAGGTAGATTGGGGCAGCATTATTTAGAGATTTGTGGGTGAGCGACAAGGTTTTTAGAAGGATTTTGTCGTTGGTTGGGAGCCAGTTGTTATGTCGGCTGCTCTCAGAGATTTGATCTCTTCTGGAAATGCCTAATGCCACTCTAAGGGCATTGTTTTGTAATGTTTGGATTCGTCTGATAGTAGCTTTAGTTGATCCTAAATAGAGGGCATTGCAATAGTCCAGGCGAGAGAGGATGAAGGCTCTGGCCAGGGTGGTGCAACTACTGTCAGAGAGAAATGGCTTGCCGGTGCGAATAAGTTTGCACGTGTAAGCCGTGGAGGATGCTAGAGAGTTGACCTGTTTGGCAAATGAAAGGTTTGAGTCCAGATAAAAACCTAGTGTTTTAACCTCGTGTTCAACTTTAATGCTATTTCCATCAATTATAAATGAGGAATAGTCAGATCCTAGTTTTTTTAGGTTAGGGTGTGTGCCCAAGATGATGATTTCGGTTTATCATAATTCAGGCATAGACCATGCGTGGCCATCCATGCCTGGATGATGATATACACTCTATTCACCAAGGCCAAATCCTCTTCATAATCTCCTGAAAGTGGGAGGAGGATCTGGGTATCATCTGCATAGTTAGTGTAGGTGATACCAAGATGATCCAGATCATCGAAGAGGGGCTTAGTAAAAATGTTGTAGAGTGTGGGCGAGACGCAGAATCCCTGAGGCACACCACAGGTGATGGGTATGGGGTCGGCAGCTGCTAGAGGCGAGAAGACCCTCATTGATCTACCATTTAAGAAGGATCTAATCCAGGTAACAGCGTTGTCAGAGAAGTGAGCTGCTGTGTCAAGGTGGTTGCATAGCATTGTATGGTCAACCAAGTCAAACGCAGCCGAGATATCTCGGAGGAGGAGTAGGGATGATTTGCCATTATCTCTAAGCTCATCGACTTGGGTCTTGAGATCAATGAGGGCTGTCTCTGTTCCTTGTTGGGGACGGAATCCTGATTGTTTGGCTCCTAATAGGCGATGTGAACCCAGATGTTTTTGGATTTGTATATAGGCTACCTTATCCAGAATTTTTAGAATCAAGGGTACTGTGGTAATAGGCCTATAATTAGTAGGTGTAGATGGGTCAAGGGTGGTTTTCTTTAGGAGTGGGAGTACCCAGGATTGTTTAAGGTTGGTAGGAATGATACCAGTAGTGAAGGATGCGTTGATAAGTTTTGTTATGAAAGGTGATAGGTCACGGGCCGCATCCTTGATGAGCTGCGCAGGGCAAAGATCGCCCTGGCAGTTGGAGGGTTTAAGGGACAGAATAATTCTTTCCACTTCAGGAATAGAAACTTTAGTGAAATTGAATCGTGTAGATTCATCTGCATTGGTATTCCCAGTTATTTTACATAGAGGGGGGGTCATTTAGAGAAGCTCTTTTACAGGATAATTATTTTTGTAGGGTAGATATTTTGTTGGCTAAAGCGTGTTGGATATCTGCGCACCATTTTTTATCTTTAGTGCATGTGTCAGGTAATGCTATAGGTGTCTCTAATTCTTTGAGAATGGTGAATAGTTCCTTCGTATTGAACTTGGCTTGGGATATGCGGGTGTCGAAGGATATTCGTTTAGCGAGACATATCTCTTTTTTATAGAGGGAAGACAGTTTGGTGAGTTTAAGTTTGATGGAAGGTTTTTCCAGGCAGCCTCACAGTTTCTTTTTTGTTGCCTTAGGTTTTTTAGGAAGGGTGTAAACAATTTATTTAAGTGAGTTTTCGGCTTGCTTGGTCTAAGTTTGAGGGGGGCGATCTGGTCCAAGGAGTGGTCATAATTTTGTTATATTCCTCAACCAAGCTCTCGGGATCAGTGTTGTCTGGGAGCAGGTTGAGGGTGGGAAGTAGAGCCAGGATAAGCCTGTCCACAGTAATATTATTTTTGTGTCTGGTTAGTGTGGGTGGAGCCCTAAGGACAGGTGGAGGAGGGGGTCTGGTAGTAGAAAGCAAGAATGACACAAGGTGGTGGTCAGTCCAAGCTAGTGGTGAGATGGAGAGGATGTTGGCCTGGCAATTATGGTCTGCCACCCAGTCAAGTGTTCTACCTTTGTTGTGGGTGGGAGTTTTATTTCTTTGGGTGAATCCAAGTTCTAAGAGGGTGTTAGCTGTAGTTTGGGCCAGCTGGTCTGAAGGATCATTAAAGCTCATATTAAACTCTCCGAGTAGAAGTACTTGCGTTGAGCTTTTGAGATTGCTACACAGGATGGTGTTAATATCATCCTCCAATGTCCCAGGAGGGCCCGGGGGGCGGTATATCGGGTGGATATTAAGGGTTTGGGCATTGGTAAGTGGTACTTTAACTGATAGTAGTTCACATGAGTGGACGTCGATCGAGGTGGCTAATCTCATAGTGAGGCTACATTTGTGAATGATAGCGATACTTCCTCTTCTCGATTTTAATCTATCTTGGCTCAGAATGGAGTAGCCGACAGGGATAGCTAGCATAAGCATCGGACCTGCTGCAGGGTGTAGCCATGTCCCAGTAATGGTGAGGAAATCTAGATCGTCTCTCTGGATCAGGTCGGCAACTTCCATGGCATGTGCTACTAGGGATCTGGAGTTTATTAGAGCACCTTTGATCTGAGGGCTCGTTGCACTTGTTGTCGGTTGGGGGGCTTGTAAGGGTTTGGCTGTGCCGTTGTTGGCTGTGCAGTTTTGCGACCTAGGGTCACAGTTGTGAACTGGGTTCGTGCTTGTATTCGTTCGGCTAGACAGAGTTTTAGGAATCCTTTTTCCTATACTGTTGGGGAGAGATCTGGCAGGAGGCTCGTATATTTTAGCTAGCCTTGCTCTAAGGCGTGCGTTCCTAGCCGTAGTTGGGCAGGGAATGCTTGGTATGAGATTTTTAAGGTCTTTCATTTCTATGAATAATTTGGTAGTAGTATTAATTAAATGGACGGCAACATAAGGCTAAATGCAACAATCAAATGGTGGGCAACATATGATCTAAATGCAACAATCAAATGGTGGGCAGCATAAGGGCTAAATGCAACAATCAAATGGTGGGCAACATATGAGCTAAATGTAACAATCAAATGGTGGGCAGCATAAGGGCTAAATGCAACAATCAAATGGTGGGCAACATGTGATCTAAATGCAACAATCAAATGGTGGGCAGCATAAGGGCTAAATGCAACAATCAAATGGTGGGCAGCATGAGGGCTAAATGCAACAATAAAATGGTAGGCAGCATGAGGGCTGAATGCAGCAATCAGAGGGTAGGCAGCATAAGGGCTTCATGCAGCAGTCAGATGGGGAGCCACCTAGGGATATGCCATAGGCAGTACGCAATTTCAGGGGACATAAGGCGTAGGCAGTTAGAGATAGGATGCAGGGTATATCGATATGGGCATGTCAGTACAGCCTGGCAGAGGTGTCGAGTTTGAAACAATGTGCAGTTAATATTGATCACGTGAGCAAATGATCAGCAAGCACAGGCAGAAAGCATAATCAAACGCTGTTTGGGCGGAATAGGATGAAGCTGACTACAATATTATGTGCAGGTAGTGAATAACAATAGTAAGTTATGTTACAGGGTTAATGTAGTACTTACATCAGGTAGGTACCTGTGATAGATACATGTCCATGGGGCAAAGTTCGAATGAAAGAAGCGCCTTGCGTCGTTCAGCTGCGAACAGGGGCAAACAGGGCTGCTTGGGCTTATAGTGGCCTTAGCGTGGCTGCCGGCTGTTCCCCTTGCCGGCAGAAGTGTTTGTTTGAATGGATTAACAAACACACATTGCTAGGCAATGAGACCGAAGCTGAGCCTCGTTATCAGGCCACATCGCGCCCGACATTTTTTTTTTTCGAAATGTCGGCGCGTGCGGACCAGAGGCAAGATGCAGGCACAAAATGATGTAATCTGCATGGAAAAGTGCAAAGTAGAGCCCAGGAAGGGAAAGGGGCGAAGATCCTGCTGGTTTCCCTCAGTGGATGGTGCTCATCCAAGGTGGGCACACGGATCAGTGGGGAGAGTCCCATGATGCAGAGGGGCAGCTGGGCTCCTGGATGGGCCTTGATGTCTGGTGGGGGCTCCTGCCTGCTTCACAGATGGGGGCACTGAGGTGGGGCAAACAGGGCTGCTTGGCCTTATAGTGGCCTTAGCGTGGCCGCCGGCTGTTCCGCCTGCCGGCGGAAGTGCTTGTTTAAATGGATTAACAAACAAACGCTGCTAGGCAATGAGACCGAAGCTGAGCCTCGTTATCAGGCTGCATCGCGCCCGACATTTTGTTTTTTTCTAAATGTCGGCACGTGCGGACTAGAGGCAGGATGCAGGCACAAAATTATGTAATCTGCACGGAAAAGTGCAAGTTAGAGCCCAGGAAGGGCAAGGGGCGAAGATCCTGCTGGTTTCCCTCAGTGGATTAGTTAGTTGGACAATCATGTCTTCTATTTTTGGTCCTGTGTGACTCTCTCTCTCTCTATCGCCATGTTGGCCACCCTCATAACAATCCATAGTCTGATTTTGGTCCCTTCCTTTGGCACTATCACCAGGGGTGAGATCGATGTTGTGCGACCTACTGCTCTTTCAATCATGCCATTGTCCATCAGTTGCTGCAGTTCATGGGATACTGCCTGCTGTAGGTAAAAAGCCACCATCCTAGGGTGCTGTCGTACAGGCCGCACCCTTCTGTTAGTGTGCAGCCACACAATGGTTCCCTTTAATATTCCCTGTCCGTGGAATAATTCGGGAAATGCTTGCTTAATGGCTTCTTTCCCAATCACTGGCCTTGTCATGTGGAAAACGCTTTGCCTGCCGGCAGGGTCTTTGCTACACCGGACCACTTCATTTTCTTGGTAATGGACGGCTATAAGTCCTTGTTCCTTCACTGTCCGATTGCTGAGCAGACACTTCCCACTGACAGGACCTCTATGCATGTGGATGGTGGTGTTGGTCATCTTCCCATTGTGTGATAGTGTTCTCTGAAACTGCCCAATGGATGGTAGCTGTGTGTTGGCCACCACTGGAAAATGTATACCTTTGACTGTGTTAGGTCTCTTCTGTCCCCTTTCTGTAAAAATTCTTGTTCCCTCATTTTATTGACGGTGGCTCCTGTAACTATCAAGAAGCAGTGCGTCACCGCTACTATTCTGACCATCAACTTTGGGGCTTGCAATCCTTCCTGCTCACTGTGCATTAGATTGGCAAATTCACTGGTGTATTCCGGGTAGAATTCCTGTGCATACTGATTGTATTAATTGTACATGTCCCTGGGATAATCATACTATTCAGGATAGTAGCCAGCTGGGGGAAGCTCTGTATTGTGTCTCCCCGTAGCCCAGGCCTTGGTCCATGGCCCTTATTGTTCTCCTCAGCATCTGGGGGTTTACCAGCAGTGGTCTCCATTGAGATTGTGGGCCCTGTCCGGCTGTGGGCTGCAGCCCCATGGACATCGGCTGCCTTACGGTCGGGAACGGTCTCCCCTCTTGGCAGACGGTGTGAAAATGGCCTTCCCTGACACACTTCAAACACTGTTGGCTGACAGCAGGACACATGCCAGTGTGCAGGAATGCCTGGCCACATCAGAAACATGTCCCCTGCGGGTGAGGTCCCGCCCTCAACTGCGTGTGTCTGTCTCTCGGCAGATACTTCATTGTGGTGGGGATGTGGGCAGGTCCTTTGATGCCATCATTTGTTACCAAGAAGGCTGACACCTTCTTGTCCTTCTCTCCTTTCTTCTTGGGTGTTTCCATTGCATTTGAATATATCTCCACCCATTTGTGGACTCTCGCCATCTCAATGACCTCATCAATCATTAGTGGCTTTTTCAAAAGCTGTTTCCGGAGTGCGAATGATACGCAGCCCTCTATGACATGAAGTCGGATAGCCACGTTGTCTGAGAAGTGTGAGAATTGGCAGTGCACCAATCTCTGCTGGAGTCATCTGATGAACTGTTTCAAAGTTTCATGCAGGGATTGTGAACATTGATTGAAGCCATACCTTTCATAGTCTCCAATTGGCTGTACTACCAATTTCCTGTTTAGGGCCGTCACTAGGTCATTATAAGTGGCTCTCCTTTCTGACGGGATCGTCTTGACAATGTCTTTCATCACTTTCACCGCCAGGTTCATCAAGTTGTCCTTGAGAATGGGCAACTTTTTCTCCGCAGCCGCTCTGATGAAGTCATCAAATTCCTTTGTCGAATGGGAAATCATATCATGCCTCCTTTATTGTATATATTGGCCTAAGCCCAGTCGCTCTGCGAAGAAATCCGCGTTGTAAGGTTCTGACCTTAGATCGATTTAGTCGCCATTTTAGGTTCATCCGCCATTTTGATTCTCGCTCCGAAGTCACCCTGTGTTCTAAAATGGTGGACAGTGTTTTTCTGTTAGTAACATGACCGTCTTGACCTCTGTATGCACGTTAATGCTTACAACTGCCCGTAGGCCAAATGTTAGGGTCATGGACTGAGACCTTGTCCTTCATTGACCTGTGGATAAAGGATTACTTGTTCCAAAGATACTAATCCATGAACATATATTATGCACAATATTGTTCAAGCATTTGATGTGAACACTTGTTTGACTATATTGTATGAGAATATGTACGAAGACTTAAAATATAGAATCCAAAGACACACCGTTGCTATTGTAAAGTATTGGAGAATGTATTAAGGATAATCCGTAAATGTATAGATGCATAAATCAGGAACGAACTCGGCATGAACCCCTAGCTCAAGGAAATGGTTAACCTGCAAGTGGGCTGAACATCAGATTACATATTGTATAAAAGACACAGCCATTCTGATGTACAGTCCCACTCACTGCACACACCGAACAGGGCTGGTATTCGTTGTGTTGTACTGAGGGCCTGATAGCTATCTGTTACTTTGTCCTTTGAAAACTGTTCAGTTGTAGAATAAAGATCTGTGCATCTTTCGAACCCGCGTTTGGTGTATTTCCTTTTGGGGTACTCAGCCTCGATATTCTCTTTTTGCTTTCACAGATGGCGCCCAAATAGGGACCCTCAAGATTGATGCCAGCTCGTTGAAGGTTGATGCGGTTATCGGACCGGGATCGGACGGTGTAAAGGGGGCCCCTTTCCTGAATGAGAAGCGACACCTCAGCAGCGCTGCATGGCCCGATCCCTAACCGGTGAGCACGCGGTCCGAGTCGGCATCTTGACGAGGGTCCAAATATCGAGGCGGGCAGATTTGCCGAAATCACCAAACACAAGGTAAACTTTGTTAGAAAACTTTGAAATCCGATCGGACCTCCTTAGGATTTGATCAGGTGAGTCGTGACCCGATTCTTAAGTATCCTGATCATTTGTTTTGGTGCATTGGACTCGCAAGTTCAATTACTGATCAGGTAACACCAGTATTCTGACATGCCTGGGAAATTGTCTGCCTGCTTCAGAGCGTTATTCCGCAGTGACAGACAATCTTTGTAATTTAGCCGTCCGGCGCCACAGGAGGGGTCTCCGGCATGTACTATGTACTGTAAGCACGGCATTGGTAGTATAGTGTTTAATGATATTTGGCACAGACAAACTAGACATGCTTCCGGACTTCAGTGGCCAATCAATGGCAGTTTTGAAATCCCTCATATTGAATACTTAGAATCTATACTATTGAAGAAAAAGGCTAGACCTGCAGCATTTGACGTATTACAGAATTGGAAAAAAGAAGCTTTACAGCAGCTCAAGAGCAGAAAAACATGCGCGCCGTCATAGGACAAACACCGAAAAAGCGTTGTTATATGACCAAAATAAACAGTCTGAATCAGCTAGGAATATGGATAGGGCTTTCTCACTTGGTATCCAGAAGATCTATCCCTCTAAAGACTTTCATGTTTCTGGCGAATTTATTGATAAATTGTTAAATGAACAAAGGCATGGTGCCACTGCGCCACCTCCGTATGTTCCTCTTCCTGCTGTTGTTCTCCTCCTGCTCGTCCTATTGTCCCTCCTCCTCCAGTTGTTGGTCCTCCTTTTGTCACGGCTCCTCCACTTGCTCCTCCACCTTTACCTGTTGCACCAGTGACAGCACCTCCGCTGAACTTGCCTACTCTCCCTCTTCCAAGCGATTCTGCACCGCTTGTAGTAGACCGGGGAGCGGGATCGAGGGTCGTCACTCGCAATACTGTGTCTCCTCAGAAAAAAACATGAGTTAATTACGTGGGCTGAGCATTGCATGGAGAAGGGTGATCAAGCTTATGTTTTTGCCACACTCTCTAATATAGACAGTTTTCCTGAGAAAAACGTTTTTATTGAGGGATTAGGGATTCATTTATGTGTAATGTGGGACAGACTAAATGATACAGATGTTCCACAAGGATTGAGGGATCTAAATATTTTGGCGTTTTCTAGAGACACTGCAGAGAGAGTGCAAGAGCATGTTGAGAGGGTACTTGAGTATAGAAAGGAGTTGGAAAGGTTACCGAATGAAGATGGAGATAGTTTGGGTACTATGTTTGTACAAAAACGGTTCCTTCCTTGTCGTAAATCGATAACTGAGGAAACATGGATTTGCACAAAAGACGCGGTTAGATGGATCTCAGACACATCGATAACTCCCGTTGAAGTATATAACACGTATGGTCAGTATATGCCAGAAATGCAGAGGAAAGTGATACAGGTAATGGTAGAATACCTACAGGATGAGTGTGTAAAAAGAAAGATTTGTTGTCCCACAGAGTTATTGAGTATTTACAAGAGAGCTTTTTCGTTTGACACTTCTTTGGCTGCTTTTGCGCTCGATTTGGCTCTGTTGCTTAGTAAGCGTTCGGAGTTGCCTACTTCTCAGTTGCCTATGAGTGAGGTTCCTCCGACGTTTGTCCCAAAAATAGAGATTCCTGCTAACGCTGTAGCAGGTACGCCAGCTCAGGATATTCCTGCGCATTATGTGTCACAATTCGTTCATGTCCCGTTCCCGAGACAGGAAGTGAACACCATTAGACAATCTATTCCCGAAATTAGGAAGAATCCGACAGGGTTCTACAAAGAAATAGAGTCTGTTTTGCAATCCTCAGTATTCACTTTAAGTGATATTGATCTGTTATTTCCCGTACTCCTACCTGTAGATTTGTGGAAACAGATTAGAACTATAGATGATGTAGCAGGGCTAGGAGACACATGGACTAACATAATTAGACTCGATGGAGAAAGGCCAGCTGGCAAAAGACCGCCTCAGGTGATACTAACTTTACCCGATAGAATAGTTGTGAAACTCAAAACTATAATTCCCGAAAAGAGAATTATTTGGGACAAGCTTACTACCTGTGTTCAAGGGAAGTCTGAGGGTGCTACCGAGTTTTTTAATTGGTTCGAACAGGTATTCTCAGATTTCAGTGGGCAAGACTTAGGCACAGAGTCTGGGAAAAGATTATTTGTTGACAAATTTGTGCATGGATTGCTGCCTGACATCCAGTCGCAAATTATGTCTTCTGAGAGTGCTTGGCAAGCGAAGTCTCAATCAGAAGTACTGCACATGGCTCAGTACTACGAGAATCGTGTCAATTATGAAAAGGAAAGAGTCGAAAAGAGGAAAGGTGATTTGAACCAAAAGTATTATTGCAGCAAATTGTTAGAGGCCCTAGAGGGGGTAATTCACAATTTAGAGGTCAGTATGTTCCACAGGGTAATGCGCCCTTGGGCCCTGTAAACATTAACCAGTGTGCCTATTGTAGGCAAGAGGGTCATTGCCGTGCACAATGCCTGATCCTCCGACAGAGGTCAAATAACACAATTGGGACTATGGGTAGAATTTCCAGAGGTCGCCCGGGTGTAGGGGGCCCTGGTAAGGTCGGTTTTCAGAGGATACAAAGCAATATTTTTCACAGGACAATCAGGCATGGATACTAGAAACAATTTTGGCCATCCTTCTGCCTCTTACCTTTCTGAAGAACTTCCTTTTGATGACATTCTGTTTTGCTAGGATTGCCCGAAGCAGGGTTTGGAACCAACGCCTATTCCCGTTAATCAGAAAGGTCCCTACGTTGAAATGGTAGTGGGAAATAGGAAACATCTATTCTTGATAGATACAGGGGCACAGAAGTGTTCCATTGATCATTCTCAGGTTCCAAACATTCCAATGTCAGGGCAAGCTAAAGTTTCTGTAGGGTTTTCTGGCACACCAGTTGTCTGTCCGGTTTCTTCGCCGGTACCTATTTCTTTGGGTCCCTTTACGGACCATTGTCCATTTCTTTTGACTTCAAATTGTGGAGAGAATTTGCTGGGGTTGAATCTGTTGAAGGAATTAAATGCGGTAATTCATTGTTCTTCTGATGGAGTACGTTTGACGATTTCACCACAGCAACTTTCTGTCTCTCAATTCTTGACCAGACCTTTGTTGCCGGAATTTAGTGATGTTCCGGAGTGTTTGTGGGCAATTGACAACAATGATGTCGGTGTTTTGCAAATTGAGCCTGTTAAAATTGTCTTGAAACATGGAGTAAAGCTGCCACGTATTCCACAGTACAAGATTTCAGTCGATGGTGAGCAAGCTTTGAAATGCATCGTCTCCGATTTTGTGCATCGAGGGGTGATTGAGGAAATTGCAGGTAGTTTGTGCAATAGTCTGATTTTGCCCGTATACAAAAAAGGCGATAATGCAATTCCTTTTCGTTTCATAATTGATCTGCGTGCCATCAATAAGATCGTCGCTCCACAATTTCCAATTGTGCCTGATGTAACGACGATATTAACTATGATCCCGGCTTCAGCTACTTACTTTAGTGTTGTGGATCTAAACAATGCTTTCTTTAGTATTCCTATACACAAAGACAGTAGATACTTGTTTGCGTTCACCTTAGGTGGACGCTCGTTTACCTTCACCCGTGCACCGCAAGGTTACACAAAAAGTCCTAGCATCTATAGTAGGGCTTTGAAAGAGCAGCTCGACACCCTTGAGTTGCCCTCTACTTGTACACTACTTCAATATGTTGATGAATTGCTTTTAGCTGCTGACTCAGAGAGCGCTAGTAAAGAGGGCACTGTGTTATTGCTTATTCACCTGGCTAAACATGGACATAAAGCTTTGCTTAAAAAATTTCAATATTGTTGTCAGGAGGTCGCCTATTTAGGCTATCTCCTGTCAAAGGAGGGAAGAAGGTTGACACCTGAACAGATAAAACTAATTTCTAGCATGTCTGTCCGAAATACACAGAAAGAAGTTAGAGCCTTGATAGGTATGGCTTCTTACTGTAGGCAGTGGATCCCCAACTTTTCACTAGTGATTAAGACGATGTTGGCTCTGACGAAGAAGGGCATTTCTTTGCCATTGCCGTGGAACATGGAGCACCAGCGTGAATTTGATTTGCTCAAGACTGCATTGTGCTCGTCACCGGTTTTGGGCACACCAAATTATGAAAAGGCCTTTGTGTTGTATGTGCATGAATGTGATGAAAGTGCTTTGGCTGTATTAACGCAGGAACATGGAGGGAAGAATAGGCCGTGCGGCTATTTTTCTTCCGCCCTTGATCCTTTAGCATGCGCTTTGCCAAGATGTTTGCGAGCTGTCGCTGCTGCTGCTGTTAAATCTTTAGAACAGAGTGAGGGAATGGTCTTAGGCCATGCTTTAACCCTGATGGTACCTTACTCTGTGGATGTTCTACTGAACAGAACTCAAACGCAACACCTCACTTCCGCACGGTTGACGAGATATGAATTGATCTTGTTTGGACCACACATACAAATTAAGAGGTGTTGTGTTCTTAATCCGGCTGAACTTTTACCTTTCCCACGAGGTACATCCACAGCTGCTTATGCAATCACTACATTGAGCACGGTCGTGGAAACCAAGCGAATCACGCATAGCTCCGCGCAGGCCGCAGAGATTATAGCATTGACCCGAGCCTGTGAACTTTTCCGAAGGGCTCATTGTGAATATATACACTGACAGCCAGTATGCCTTTGGGGTGGTTCACAATTTTGGGAAACTTTGGTCAGAAAGAGGGTTCTTGACTTAACATGGTACAAAAATCCAGCATGGCTCCTTGATAGTACGACTACTCTCAGCGCTCGCACTCCCTAGTCAGCTAGCTGTCGTAAAATGCACAGCGCATCAAAAGATTGTAGATGATGTAGAAAAAGGGAACGCTTTTGCTGATAGCTAAACAGCCTGCCACTGATCTCTCTTCAGGCATGTATACTTCAAGGGATGTCACAAATGCCTGTACTATGGATGAGGGTATTGACTCTGTAAGGGATATCCAAGCCGATGCCACGTTAGAAGAGTCTAAGAAATGGGCTGAGGACTTGGGGAAACTTGATGACGATGGGTTTTGGGTGGACAGAGTTGAAGGGAAGTGGCTACTTCCCGACGCGTACATTATGATGATGGTTGTTATGGCTCATGGTCCCACACACATATGTGCTCGTAAAATCACTAAAATGTTGGAAAAAGTATGGGTAAATGACAAAATCTCTAAAGTAGCTGAACGCTTTGTTCAGGAATGTATGATTTGTTTACAGCACAATGTGGGAAAGGGCACATCAACTCCTAGGGGTAGTTTTGGTTCACCTTCTGTCCCCTTTGAGGTTATCAACTTTGATTTTATTGAGATCTTTCTTTCTTTCTTTCTTTCTTTCTTTCTTTCTTTCTTTTGTTCTTTCTTTCTTTCTTTCTTTCTTTCTTTCTTTCTTTCTTTCTTTCTTTCTTTCAAATTATCGAATGCGTGGCCGGATCCACGCAGGCGCTTCCCCATCCAGAAGGATGATGTGCACCTACCCCACCAATCTTACACACAGCCCTCACATTCTCATAACTCCTCCCACCGCCCTGTCTGCCCCACAAAATCTAGCAAAGGTGTTTTTTAATATATTATTTATTTAACACTGAACCAGTCACCGCTGTGGTGGTCTGACCGTGCTGAGACTTGTCTGGGGAGTGGCACACTATGACAACCCAAGGGACGTGCGGACCTTGGTTTGCGAAAGAATAGAGAAGAGCAGGGGCAGAAGGGGGTGTTACAAGACTCTTATAAGGTGCACTCACCACTTTGCTGGTCTCAGAGTGCCTGGCTTGTTTGGAGGTTCTTGTATTGTGCCCCCACCCACTCCAAAGTATGCAGACTTTGATCTGTGAGCCGGGAGAAGATAAGAGGATGTGATATATGTAATCTGATATATTTTATTTATATAGCGCCCATACACAAGTGTTTCAGGGCGCGACGAGGGGGGGGAAGCGGGTGAAATGCTACAGACGCAAGGGTGGGGTGATATAGACGGGGAAATGAATGCTTTGTAAAAGCTTCGATGCTTGTGGATCTATTGACGTGGACCATAAATTGATACTGCAGAAAGGATGGTAAACTCCAAGCTCGGAAGGATAGCTCAGCGGCAACGTGATCGCCTTGGAAGCAAAACGACACAGAGCAACACATGTTCAACCACAGGTCCGCACTTAGAAACCTCTGGGCATTAAGTGCGTTATAAATAACCAATCATATCATAAGCATGTTTAGCATCAAACAGAGTGGCACTCATTACAACCCAGGCGTTAAGGGGTTAACGGCGCCGTAAAAGGTGGCGGCGCCGTTAAACCCTTAACGCCTGATTACGAGGTCCCTTTGCAGGTGGCACTTTAACGCCTGCTTTTAGCAGGCGTTAAAAAACCAACCCGCAAAGGTACCTTGGTGCTAAGTACAGTGCCACAATTTGCGGCATCGTACTTAGCGCCTTCCCCATTCCCATTGAGCTCTATGGGGCAAAAATGGGAATGGGGAAGGGCCATGGCGGCCTGGGGAATTACCGCCCCGCCAACCTCGGAATGGGGCGGTAATTCCCCATTCCGCCATGGCGGAGTAGGTAAGTTACCGGCATGGACCATGGTGCTATTAGCACCATGGTCCAACGCCTGGGTCGTAATGAGGGCAGTGTCTTTGTGAAGGAGCTTACAGGAGTATTTGGCACTTTATAACATTTGCTGTTTGGCTTCGAGGTGTGCTCCAGCCACACAGTTAAATAATGGTGGCTTTTTGACTCAGGGTTACCTTGTACATTTTTCTCTGTGAAAAACTCCAAAAAACAATTTGGGGCTGTCATACTGTCAGGCCAGATGTGGTCTGGTATAGGAAAAACTGCGAGAAATGTGAATATAGTTGACGAGCGAAAGGGCAGGACGTGTTGCTATAGGTCTGTGGTGCGTTCGAGGCTATGGGAAAAGGCACCCATCTACACGGATGTTGCATGTCCGACAATGTCAGCAGCAGCGTGCACGATCCAGAGGAATGTGGTGGCATGTGCCTATAGTGCCCAGAATTGTGAATGTGCCCAGGAGACACAACGGTCTTCTTCCTCATGCGGACTTAGCATTGGCATCCCATGCATGAAGATAAAGGCGCAATGACGAGCAACCACTTTCTCCTCTCAGGGCCCTGGCTCCTGGAATTTTACATGATGACGCCCAAGAAGGCAGAAGACATTTCTGCGGTTGCTGTAGGTACTCTTGTTCAGAGGAGAAATGCCTAGCATTTCGGTGCTGGACTGTCCTAGTGGGCAGGTCCAGACTAATATGCAAATGGATATTTCTCCTCGGTGAAAGGTACATGAGCTAAGGCGTGGTTGTAGACCTTACTCAGTGGCAGCCATCCTACATAACAGGCTATTGGCCGTGTTCATTCTCAGTAGTGTGTGTGAGTGTGAGTGAGTGTGCGTTTGGGTGTAAGTGGGTGGATGGAAATGCAGCTTAATCTGACTGTTGATGCCCAGCCAGGCAGAAGCATGTCCCTGGGGTTGCTGTTGGTACTCTTGTTCAGAGGAGAAATGCCTAGAATTTCGGAGCTGGACTGCCCTAGTGCAAGGGACCAGACTGCTCTGTAAATGGGTTTCCCTCACTCCTCTGTGAAATGTACACTGAAACCAGGCAGTAGACCCTCTTGAGTGGCCACCAACCCAGGGAACAGGCCATTTGGTTGTTCCATTCTCATTAGAGAGGCTTCCACAAATTTGCAAACACCAAAATAACTGGCTTAGAACAAAATGCACCCTTACTAAAATGTTCAAACCATATTTTTCACCAAACAAACATTACACACTAAACTTCCACTTTGGCCTTCCCAGTGCTTATGGAATTCGACTTTTTATATAGATATCAGCCTTACCAACTATAGAGATTGAGAGAGAGTGTGTGTGCGTGAGAGAGAGAGAAGAGTAGGACGTATCATAAAGAGGCGTATGCATGAGAGAACGGGGCCAAAGGCGGGTAGCCAGGGGTGTTGCTAGCTAGGTCTGGAAAAGATCCGGGGCTATGCTAATGTCGGGACTGCCGGGACTCTGGGCTAGGTAACCTTTTGGCTGTAGTCCCTGAGATTCTATCCGGGGCTACAACCAAAAGACATGGGGCTTTAGCCCCTTAAGCTCCCCCTCTAGCACCGCCTCTGCGGGAAGCTTCCACTCAGCTCGCTCCCTTTACATTCAGAGAGCAGTATGCTTTTTGCTGGCTCCACGCGGTTCATAATTGCCATAACTCCCATTCAGAAAAGCCAAGGCACTGCTGCGGCGACCATCAGCCGACCTTTTAAAAAACACAATGCGGCTTTCTAGTTGGGCGAGTTACATGAAGCATAGGCTGTGAACATTGGAAAATAAAGTCTATTGTCAAGAATGAGGTGCTGACAGGTCCCTCTGTCGACGTGAACAGGAATGAATGCCACGTGGCAAGAAAGATTATGATTATAGAGTGATAACATGCAGAAGAAAGTTACTCCCCGACATCAATGTCTCACCGGGGTAAGAGCGTGAAGCTGTCTTACCCAAGCTTCCGCTCACAGGCAGAGGGCATGAATAGGCATTTAAGAGCTGGAGCCGTTGGCATTGCCTTATAAAAGCATTGCCGTGCCAATTTTCGCTAGAACTGCCATTTCAGCATCTCCTTAACTAACACCTTTCCCCTTTTCATAATAACATAATGCATTCCCTTCGCCTTTTGACTGACACTTTGGACTTTCTAATGAACTTATAGAACACTTTCTCATAGGTTGCATTTCAAAAAAGCACTCAGCGATAATATTAGGCTTTCCAAATTGTCTTTCGTTGAATGTTGTTTCTTTCCACCGCCCCCGCCCCCTCCCCAATACTCGCCCCCACCGCTAATAAGAAAGAAATTATGAAACAGAGCCGGACATGAGGTCAAAAGGGGACAGTTTGCCGTGGGTGCCAAGGCGACAGGTACTTAATGCGCCTTCTGAAATTAAAAGCTCTGCCAAAATGGCGTCACTGATGACAAAAAATAGCGCCGTCCCGTTGTTACGCAGCCCCCAGCGTAGGCCCATAATTATGTGCCAGTTCGGCCAGCCCCTTCACCTCAGCACTTCACGTATTGTTTCCGGAAGCCCCCCAATTGATCGTGTCTTTGTTCAGCCCGCCCCAAACCCCCTTGTGTTTTTCTCTGTTCCCATTGCGGTTCCAAAAGGCTTGGCGGCTGGGCCGGCCCGTCAGGCCATGGCTGAGCACACACGTAGAAAAGCAAGGCCTCGGCATTGTCTGGCCTCCTCGCCGATGGGTGGCATTTCGCACAGCACTCTGCAACGGCTTCCCTTCGCAGTGGGGGCCTTCCAATAACTGCCAGAAGAAATTATGCTGGGGCTTATCTGTTCATTGCCCCCTTTCAGCCTGGACTGGAGGGGGGGTTAGGAACAAGACCCCCGTAAACTGGTGACAATGCAGCGTAGAAATAGATTTGATACAGTTTCTATGAGGCCGTGTTGCGAACATCAACATCAGGGTCTGCTGGGCCATGGCCGATGATACGGTGCTGCCTTTGGGCGTTTGTGTGTGTGGGGGGGGCATGCAACATGACGCAATACTTCCTGGAGATGGAGGGGTGCAAGGGGACGTGGAAGGGGTACTTATTTATGGTGGGTAGTGGCGTTCCCTTGACCACTTCAGGGGATAAACAATGGAGTAGTTAGCAGTTTGATGTAAACAAAGTCACCTTCTTACACAAAGCCAGGAACCAGGAGGGAAGTCTACATGTAGGGAACCAGAGTGCGCGCCTCTCTTCATTTTTTACAGTATTTCAAGAGTCCCTGGCTCAAGAGGCAGCAGCACCAGGGTCACCATGCCTTACTATGGAGAGACATAAACATGGTTTTCCCCCTCCTCCTAGTAAGGGTAAGATTTGTGCGTTGGGGGAGAGTTGGCTCCTAGTCACCCGCATTGAAAAAATTGTGCTTAGAGACTTTAATGAGAATTAACCAGACACACCTGAAAAGGAAAAAGAAAACAGCCTCCCTGCTGATGATAGAGTCAAGAAGTCATTTGGAGGCGAAGACTAACTGTTGCTTTAGCAGGTAAATCTGACTGGGAACCAGAGTGCGCGCCGCATCTCCATTTTTTAAAGTTTACATGTAGTTTTATTCTCTGTAGTTACACAGTAGAGAAATCACTGGGACATCCACCCAGCCCAGCTCATTAAATCCAACTGACATCCATGAAATCTTACACACATCACATCCATCAACACTCCACACTCCAAATGACATCACTAGCCAACCACAGATCCAATTACAACACAGTTTCACATAAATTACTTAAGAAATCATCCTGCTTTGGAGTAAGTTAAAGGCCTGGATGATGCTCGGTGGCTAGAGGTCCCGGCATGTTGTCTGAGTGCCAAGAGCGTTCCCTTTTTTAAGTTCATAAGTAGCATGGCAGCGGTTTCTCAAGTTAAGAAAACTACAGAAAAAGATGTCTCCGCTCAAATCTACTTCTCCTCCTGAAGCGCTTCTATTCCTATTTTCGTTGGGGAATCCAGCTACCTCTGCTCCCCATACCTAGCCTGCAACCCCCTCTGTGTGCACCCTATGTACAGCACTGCATTGCTTCCCATGTTCTAAATCCCATACATACATGGCTGCTAAGGTAAATGGGAAGGGAACTGCACCCAGACCCTTCTCCCTTTGCATGGTGGCCATCTGCAAGATGGAGCCGTTTTCAGGCTGAAGAGGGACCAGTTTCCTTCCAGGCAGGTGTACGAAGCGATCGGCCCCACGCTAAAGACTTAAGAGCTTGGTGGTGAGGGGGCCATTGTGCTAGGTCAATAGGTGTTATACTTCTTCGGGAGGTGTGGGCTGAGCCCATCAGAGGGCTTTTATTGTGGGCCCATACTTTGAAGCAAAGCCCACGTTTTGAGTACTCCAATTGGTAAAATAACCTATTGAGTGATAATATGTGTGGTGTGAATCATATTGTTACTCTCTGATGGCATTGAGACCTAAGGGTGCAAACAAAGAACATTTGCTTTGGGATACAAAGTAAGTCACATCGTAATTCAAAGCAGAGTTGACCTAGCCCTGGGCGTAGGCTTTTTCAAAAGCTCAGCCTTTGAGGACTCTACTGAACTTTTTCCTAAACTTTATCCGGCCACTTTGAGCTTCATGGACATATAAATACAGCAGTTGGGTGCTATGTTGGTTGATCTATTTGGTCTACAGCACCTATCATCGGGATTTGAGATGTCGGCTGAGGCACAATGCACCCCTTGCTCTTATCTGGGATCCATTGTCTCGTTGACTGATGTCTGCTTGATTGAATCATTTCTTTCCATCACCAAGAGACTTACAGAGTAACTAGTGCACTACCCTACTCTCTCCACACGGGGCGCTAGATGGAAACCATGCAGCCCATGTGCACGTTTTTGGCTGAGCCGAGTGCTTGGTGACATATGGGGATGTGTTAATCGTTATCTGTACTTCTGCAGGTTTCATGCATACAGTATTGGTTTTGAAGTTGTTAGGACGCTCTTCTAAAAGTAGCCAGGTTCAAGTTGTACCTCCACCAGCACATTTTTGGATGTGTTTATTTTTGGGAGGTTTTGCTGCTTTTGACTTTGGCAAAGAGCAAAAAACAGAGATTGACAATATGTATTTGAAGCAAATGTACAAATGGAGCAGTAACTAGTCTTGCATCCAATGAGACCCAGGGGTTTTGTCCATTGATTTTCAAGTTTGAGGTAGTCCTTCTGCCTAAACATGGGTTTAGAACACAAATATACATTCCCAATGAGCAGTGGGCCACTTTTAATGAATTATGGATTTGAACGTGTACAGCATACCATCAGACAGTCTGGCTGAAAAGTCCCAAACTTAGTTTAATATTAAATTCCATGGATTCTTGTGCACACTAATTGCTCATAGTTGGAAAGTCAATTTTTCATATTATTTATTTTTATATAAAAAACATAAAGAACATTTACAAAGGAAATAATTATTGCAAATCTTAACGTGTATACCATTCTTAACTTGCATGAACATTTTCAATCTGTTACTTTGTCCATTGAGACTTGTTCATAATTGTCAGAGTTCATCCATTTGTAATTTATTATAAATTAGTCTTTTATCAGTTGTTCAATTGAATACTTCATTGGTTCGTCTTCTCTCTGTATGTGTTACATTTCTTCAGTTAAAGACTTGGTTGATGGATCATTTCTCTATATATTGATTATATCTTCAACTATTAATCTGTTTAATTTTCCTTTTCTCTAAAGATATGACTTGCTCTTTATATAATACAAATATTTTATTTTGATTCTGTAATGATCATGCACCTCCATGTTAGTGTTTTTGTTCACAAACAACAGTTTTTGTGCATTTCAATATACTTAAGTCAATATAATCCATTCTGTCTTGATGTCCTCTGTGTCGAATCAACTTCCGGGGCACCAGTGGTCCAGGGGTGAATATCGGTTTCTAAACCATCAATCAGACCCACACCTCTAGTACACCAGAAGGGATCCAAACAGATTGGAACACAAGTCATTTATAAACCTCCTTGTCCAATTTTGGTAACGTGGACGAAACGCAGGCTTATCTCTGCAAGGTCGTGGATCGTTGGTTAGTTGCGAAATAGCGAAAATACAATTATTATCCAATGATAAAAGGGTCTGTCTAGTCAAGGCTCTTTGAATAAATCTACTTTATTATTACTACAACAGCCAATTCTAGCACACTACAAAATACAACCCACCCTGTATAGGAACACAGAGGACAGACAGTTTCACGAAGGAAAGGGAAGCACCATGGATACTGACAGGAGGGTAGTTGGTAAACTAATCAGTCCTACTGTTCACGGTTATTCAATTTCAGCACCAAGGGCGCAAAGGGTGGTAACTGTCTCTAGGAGCCTTTGGAGAAGGACCATAGGGGCAGAACCACAATGTACCTAATGCCGAAGAAGATCTTGGTGCTCAACAACGTCCAGGCAGTTCCAGGGGGCTTTGCAGCTATTGAGACAATTAGTGGCGGTATACAGCTGTGGGCATTAGGGTGCAGGCAGTTGGACAAGCGAGGCTCGATGGACATCTGCAGGCTGGCCGGTTCGGCGGCTTGGGGCAAATAATTATTGTCTATGTGCTGGTTTGCGGATCTGGAATGCTGGTTGAGGGGTCTGGTGACTGCGGTGTGACAACAGTCAATGGTGCAGCCGGATGCGGTTTGAGGGCTCTACTCTCTCGAAAATGTCTTAAAAACATGGACGCTGTATGATGCTTGTGTGGCACTTCTCCTAGCTTCTTCGCAGGGCTCGTGTCGTCCTTTCAAGGCAGACAGCCCAAAGCTCAGGAGAGTGTTTGCAGGCAACTGCCTTGTCCTTTGTCCAGAGACTCTCTGGCACTTCCCACCTAGGAAGCTTGCTGGCGGAATCTAGCAGGGCACGCTGTGTGCAGGCTGGGTACCGGTTCTAGAGCTGCTGGATGGGTCCTCTGAGTCTGGTATCTCCCTCTGTTCCTGTGAGATGTTTAGGGGATGGACCTTGCTTCCCTCTTGGAACTCCTGGCTTTCCTTCACTGGTGGAAGATGTAAGGTAGACTGTACTTTCAGCCCGGGTCCAAATGAGTCTTTCTTCTTACTCCTCTAGAAGTCATCGGGGGATCTGCTAAGTGAAGGGTTCAGCCCTCTCTTAAAGCCAAATGGGCCCCAGTGATTGGTGCATGCTAAACCTACCTTATTGAACCAATTCTGGGTCCCCACCAACAATCTTCTGTTATGCATGATGCCAGGACCAGAGTGCTCTGCAACAGGAAAAGGGGAGGGTGACAACATATACCTAAATCCCATCCATCTTCCTGTCTGTTGTAGATGAAAGTGTCTCTCTGGTTAACTGAGCCCTCTGTGATTTTTGATTAAAGCGCAGGTCTCCCTTGAAGTTTATGCTGGGGGCAGACTTCCTGTCTCCCCAAACCCTCTGAAAGGGGTCAGCTCTGCAGGGGTTTGCCAATGGTAAATAGTGGACCCAGACATGCATTTTACTGCCTTTCAGCCAGAGAGGGGTAACTAGCTTCAAGTTGACACATTGCGTTCCAAAGAGGTCTTAGCCCTAACCTTCCTGTTGTCTATCTGGCAACCAGGCCCCTTCAGGCTTGCCTCAATTCTCTCGTTAGTATGCACTGCCACCAGCCGGATTAGACAAAGGGAAAGCAGATCCATGGAGCCTTTGATATTTAAATTAGGCTGCCCATGGCTAGAGGGAGGTGTGCCTTCCACCTTCTTGAGATGCTTTGATTTACACGTGGCTGTCACATTCCGGCACAATATGACAGGGGAAGATGCGCCTGTAGGCTGTGTCTTCCTGGAGTACACATGACTATGCATTTCGTGTGCTGAGCAGATGAAATGGGTGCGGAATGCCACACACATTTTGGAGGCTAATCTCCCATCATTCATTTTTATTTATCACAAAATCAGAAAGCCCAGGCGAGCGCTCTCCCCCTGTGTGGATGGTCGAATTCCTCACATCCTCTCCTTCATTTTAAAGTTGTCTCTGCATTCAAATATAATTTATTCTATATATTAATATCTGTCTTGATTTCCTCTCTTTTGTCTTAATGTTTTCTCCTGTCTACTTTGTCTAAATGTTCTCTCCTCGACATGTGTTTCACTCCATTATACAGCTCATGAGGAGGAAGTCATAGCTTGGTTTTAAATGTGTTTGTTTGTGCACCTTATATGGTGTGTCACCATTCTATACTTGCAGGAATTGTTTGTATTTTGTTGTCTTTTGAAATTCATTCTAATATTATAGTACTGTCTCTGCATCTGTGATAAGGTACATGCTAGTTTTGTTCAAACCCTTTTATTTACTACTCAGGTGTATGGTATGTGGCATTAACATTAGTTTATTTTCTAATTTTCTGTTTTATAGTCCTTCTGAAGACTGCGATCATGCCTCCCAGCCATTCAGAAACCCCTATAATGTAAGACTTTTTTTTTTACAATGCATTATGCTACAGCATAAGGCACACCACTAATGCAGGGTTTTCACACTTGGTCCACAAATATGCAATGGGCCTCATTACGAGTTTACCGTTCCGGATACTACGGTACCGGTAAGCTTAGCGGTACCGTTGTATCCGGACCGGCAAACTTCGAGTTGTGCTTGCGGGTGCCTTTCATTCTGCCAGGTCTGACACCCGCGAGCACAGCAAGCCTGTAGCACCGGCACGGTAATGAACCATGCCGATGCTACAGGCATACCCATGGGAATGGGGATGTACCGGCTCCGGCACCCGCGAAAGGGCAATTACCGGGTCCGGCGGGGCCAGAATACCCTGATAAGTGCCCATTCGCGGATGCTGGATTTTCTTGCCAGTTTGGAGGTAGCGGCAGGGGTACCTCCAACCTTGCAATGAGGCCATTGTCAATTTGTTTTTCTTGTGGAATTACAATGCCCGCCGATGGCACGTACTAAGCCCTTATACCCCTCCATCTACCAGAAGGAGGTGTGTTACTTCAGTTGACTTTAGAGGGGCTAGTTCTAGTTCTCCACAGGCGCAACTCAGTCTGTTAACCAATGCCCTCATTCTGCAACTCTAGCACAGTGTGTACTGTGCGCACAACAGTACTGTAATTGTGGGGCCTTTCTCTACACTGCATAGCCATTTTGGAGACAGGGGGGTACTATGATGGGATGCCACCTGCTAGGGCGTGGAAGCCATAGCTTTTATGATTTGTAATGTTAAAACAATGCAGGTGATGGGGGGCGCTGTTGAGCAGCCAAGTGTGATGGCCGCCTAAGCTCGAGGATCCGATCCAGCAATTAATCCTCACAACAAATATCTGGTGCCCTGCATAGTGCGAAAGATATAATTGAAGATTCCTGCACAGAAACCGATTGTGCACCTAGTGTGCATAGTGGAGGGCTCCAGGTGCTGCCCCTCCCCAGTGACAGACCTTCTTGGATGTGCCAGGTGCTGCCGCGAGCTCGGAGGGAACTGCAGCCTTAAAAGGGGGAGGAGCCGATTCCAGACACCACTGGGTTGCCCATGAAGGAAGGCTCCATGCACTGAGAACCACGGCCCATCTCTAAAGACCAGCACCGCAGAGAAACCAGGGGGAGCAGTCTTCAGTCGAGAAGGCAATAATGGTACAGATTCACCCGAGAGCTACCCACTGAACCCTGGGGACCAGTATCGGTCCCAATGGGCGAGGCTGCAGTGTACCGCACCAGAACCGAGAGAACTCAGAGTAACCCGCCTGCTGAACACCGAGGATGCGGAAGACATCCAGGCATGGCAGAGGGAAGGTGAGTTTGGCACCCCACCCCGATCCTCCCAGCGCAGTGCTGCAGCATTGCCCACAGACACGAGTGCAGTCACAATGGACCAAGTCACTCATAACGGAGCTGTGAGAGCCGCATCATCATCCATGTGGAGTGCGGGTAGGTGAAACACAACACCCTTACGGTGGTTGAAACACCATACCATATAAACTAATTGGCCCCCCGCCTCCACCGCCAGACCTACTTGCAGCAATAGAGGAGGCGGATGATACGTGGTCTCCCCCCGCCACAGGGGCACCGCTTGGGGATACAAAGTCAACTCGCAATTCGAATAAAAATACACACGTGGCCCTACGCCCGCTGCGCCACTCGTGACAAAAGGGCTAGAGGAGAACAGGCCTGATAACTCGCAAAGTCACTGCAGCCTCCTTCAGACCGAGGCAGTGGCTGCCCAGCACTGACACAACATACGTTGGGATACCGCTGGTGAACATACAGTGGAACGAGACACGAAACACCTGGCACCATAAGTAACAACAAGATAAGGGCAGGCCCACAGCCACCACGCTAGGGGTAGAATGAGATAGCAGAAGGAAAGCAGAATAGAGATCTGATAACACGGAGGAAATCCTGATTCTGCCGGAAAGCCCTGAAACACGGCATCAACAAATACATGCGTTAGCATACACCCTGCGCAAAGGCCAATGATGTCCTGGCCAGCACAAACAGCTCTAAAGCTACTGGAGATCCCTACGTGGTTTAAGCACATCATGAGGTCCTCACGTGGCAAGAATGTAGTTGCTAAGCGGAACTCCCACTGCCCAAACGGATGGGATAAGCACATAGGAAGCTAAGTCCTTTAACAGCAGCTGACCAACTACTGTCAGGGGAAACCATGCCAGATGCCCCACAGGGATCTTGACCGAAACTACTGGCCCCTCCTAAAAACTAGAACACCTGAAGGAAATGACTGATAAGCCCGCAGCAGGGGGCTTATCTGAGAACCGAAACATCCCCAAATACATCGAAACTTACGAGAGGGTCAGACCAGCTACCAACATGACAAAAGGGGCGAACAAAAAAAACGAAGGGCCCGATGGACTCTTTCTGTCCCACGCCCGGCAACCCCTGAAACATCAGCACCAACAGGCCCTATCCTAACTGCAGAATGGGGAAGTAGTTCTCGTGATGACCATCTGCTTCATATGGTACAAAATGGATTTATGTCTATCAACACTCAACTGGATGATGTAGTAGCCACCATAGGCTCGCTCACATCGCAAATAGAGAAGGAAAGCGGAAGGAAAGGATCAGTTCTACAGAAGATGTAGTGGCACAACATGATCGAGATCTGGCAAGAATACACACAGAACCGAATGGAATGAAAAACAAATGCGACGACCTCGAATCAAGATCCAGGCGCAATAACATCAGAGTGGTGTGGGTACCCGAATCGGCGAATAGGGGCCCAATGGACCCTTACATAGAGGAAATTGTAATGAAATTGTTTGATCCTTCTATCCTCCATGTTCCTAGTTGAGAGGGCCCACTGCACGCTGGCCCCCCACCCAAAGCGCGTGCTCCCCCACGCACAATAATAGCAAAATTACTAAACTATAGGGACAGAGACACAATCCTTCGCCTTTCTAGAGAAATTGGCACCCTTCGGTATGAATCGAATAATATACACATATACCCGGATTTTCTTGCCGGGGTCCGGGCACCGAGGAAAACATACGACAATGTGAAGCGGCTAGGAGAACAAACAAACTAATAAAGACACAACAACACAGGCAGAGGTAGCGTGTTATTGAGAGGAACTAAGATTCCAACATTAAACCGAGAAGTCAGCAATAAACTAGACAACCCAATCACAGTAGAGGAAATAGCGGGAGCCATAGCCTCACTTGCATCCTGTAAGGCCCCTGGCCCAGGCGGCATTGCCATTGACTATATAAAGTATATACAGACATAATGGCCCCACACTTGCTCAGAGTGTGGGAGGATGCGTGCAACACAGGTGGGCTACCACCTTCTTTAACAGAGGTGATCATTACGGACCTGCCGAAGGCAGGAAAACCGATTAACGAAATAGCCTCGTACCGTCCGCTCTCATTAATCAATGCTGACGTGAAGATCTTCGCAAAAGCACCAGCAAACAGACTACTACCCAACATGACAGAACCGGTCCATCCAGAGCAGTCTGGCTTCATTCCAGGCAGGTCGATGGGCCTAAACCTACGTAGACTGTTTGGCACAATGGCTCAGATAAACCCAACGATACCTGCAGTGGCAATGGTATTGGATGCTGAAAAAGAATTTGACTCTGTATCATGGAACCTCTTATTCAGAGTCTGAAAACGTATGGGAATGGGAGCAGAGTTTACCAAATTCGTAAAACTGTTATACCAAGATCCAAAGGCTAAAGTACAGACCAATGGTAATTATTCCACCAATATTAAATTGGCAAGGGGCACCAGGCAAGGGTGTGCATTCTCCCCCCCCCCCTGCTTTTTGCACTGACTATTGAGCCATTTGACAGCAGAATATGGGAACTCCACTGTCACAGAGGCATACACATCCGGGGCCCGCCAGAGATCATCTCACTTTACGCAGACGACACCCTAATGTACTTTAAACATCCAGCAGAAAATATCACACCAATTTTGGCAGAAGTGGAAAAATTCACCCTACATTCAGGCTACAAAATCAACAAGACAAAGTCAGAACTTTTCCCTCTGAACGATAACACCCTCAGACCACCACAACTGCATGAGATGAAATGGGCCGGTGATACAGTTAAATACCTGGGGGTGAAAGTGGCAAGGTCACATAAACTATTATACAAGAACAACTACACAGAATACCTCACCACTCTTGAAAACAAGCCGAATCTCTGGACCAAGCTCCTGCTGTCATTACATGGCTGAATTGCGATCCTGAGAATGAACATAGTGCCCAAACTCCCATACCTTTTTAATAATACCACGATCTGGCCCTGACAACAATTCTTTAATGCGCTTCGGAAAATGGCAGTGGTATTTGCATGGGGTGGAAGTACTGCTCATATGAAATGGAAATTCCTGACCGGACCTTGTAGTAAAGGGGGCATAGCAGCTCCTGACTTCGAGCTGTATTATTTAACGGCCCCAGCACAGTATTCTGATTACTGGTACAGCCCAGATAATAAATATGCACACATGGACCTAGAGAAATGCTCCGCTGCACCGAATGACATCAGGTCTACCCTCTTATGCGCCCCCGTGGCTGACCCATGCCAATTTGACCCGTTGAGAATCACACTAGATGCTTGGAGAAGACTAATGATCAGATTGGACATAACAAACTCATATAGTAAAGATATCCCTCTGCAAATTTGTCACTGTGGACAAATACACAGATAAATTATATAAATTAGGGGTTAACCCATTGAGAACATTGCAATACCTCCGGATGAGAGCAGCTGTGAAAATAAATGGCCGACATTCCCTCAGGAAGCAGACCCCAATGAATACACTAAGATGATGGCACAATGTGAAAACAGGAAAAAACCTTTGTCCAGACTATACAAAAAGATAGAAGAAGGGACCCCACAAGTAGATACATAAAAAACCACGACACCGGTAATGTAATTGATGATGTCAAATGGCAAAAAATGTGTAGCCTCACTAATGAAGTATTGCTCAACGCACAGCTGAGGTTGATACAGTTCAAGGTATTGAATAGGCTCCACTACACCCCCAAACACATAACTAGGTTTAACCCACTGAATGAACAATTAAGCCCGAAATGCAAAAGTACAGAAGCCAATACCACACACATGTTCTGGCGCTGCCCTGCTATCGCGACATTCTGACGGCTCGTAGCTAACATACTGCATGAAATGACAGGAGTCACTCCGACTCTTCAACCCTCAAAGTACCTTCTGGGTGATATCGGCAAAACGAAACCCAGACTTTTCAACCTAAGATGTATACTTGCTAAAAAATGCAGATTACTCAATTGTAAGACAAAAGGAGCGCCCACAACACTGCAATGGCTCAGAGAGATGGCATTTGTTAATGATAACGAGGAAAGATATGTTCAATCTGTTATTGCAACATCTAGGTCTAAAGATATATGGGCCCCATACCACTCATATATTGAAAGTTTGACAGACTCCTGAAAATGCCAAAAGACACCCTAATCCAGATAATATGAGCAAGACGAAATTGTATTGATGCATTTTGTAAAACTACTGAAACGTTTGTAACATGTGAAGGTTGAGATTATGATACACGCATTGCTACACCACCTGTAAACCTTTGCAACCTGTTAAATAACGTTTTTTTTTAAAAAAAAAACAATGCAGGTCATTCTGTCATTTTAAGGGAGGTCTGCTAACCAGACTCCCCCCTTTCATAATGCACCATGCCAAAATGATAGCGTGCACATGTGCCTTGATGTAACCAGTGCCCTTTCATCTACAGTGCCAGTTCTGCAGTGGCGCAGAGGTTGTTCAATGTTCACCTGTGCACCTCTGACAGCTGCTGGGACATAACATTCTTACAGGCAGATGTGGTATTTAACCTATCTGCACCTCTGATCTCAATTCAAATGGATGTGTAATCTGGACAGTCTGGTGGCACACAGATCTGTAAATATAAGGCATGTTATGTTATGTTATCTTTATTTACTAAGTGTTATGTTTGTATTTATTGTCAAATAGACCATAGACATCAATGTATACGTGTTCACCCTTTTATTAATAAACTCCAACTGCTTGTCACTTTAACTGGTTGCAGACAAATACTAGCAATGATTTGATATCAAAAAGCAATGTGAAAACTTAATTTTGAGGTCGGGTGCAATTGAAAGCTGTTTAAACACGTTATTGAAATTTCCTAAGGCAAACTTTGCGGAAAACATTTCCGCGTGCAGTAATCGAGATCGCTGAAGAACTAAAAGGATTTTGGTGCTATGTTTAGCTTAGGATGTTAGCTACAAGCAGACACTTATATTTCGTTTCTAGCATGAAATTTGAAGAAGTTATGGACGTTTTCGTGGGTGTCGGTTTTTTCAGATAGAGGCAAATTGGAAAACAAGGATGCGCTTTTAAAAGACAACATGATTTCTTTACACTAGGGATGGACTATGGAGAAGCAAATACTACACGGCAGCACAGCCACCAGACCAGGATGCCTCTGGATCAGGTTTTTGCCTGCCGAGACCCTTGCCTTCTACAGATGAAATATATCAGTGCAAAGATCGGTTTAACAATATTATTACAGAAGGAAGATAGTAGGGATGAGATAGAGAGTTCAGGCAATTCAAAGATATTTCTAACAATGCAGTTTTGAATATAATAGAGGATGGGTTTAGATAGGGATTGCTATGGACAGTATATAGGCTAGTGACAGTCCTATAGTAAGGATACTCACTATATAGTTTTGAACAGAACCGTCTGGAATTCTGGTCATAAATTGTACTGGGCACACCGGACTGGGACAGGCTGCTGGGCACACTGGACAGGGTCGGCAATGGCTCCGATTCTCAGCTATCTGGTCACAGCACAGCACCACTGGGTTGGGTCTTTGGATATTGGTGATAATTCTTAGCAGGAAAGCAGTTACAGCACAGCACGTCTGTTCTTTGGTTCCCCTTGTCTGGGGTAAATTCTGGTTTCTGGAATTTTAAGGCCCAGCTGAGAATGGTTCAGCTATAGAAGTGGGCCTTTCTGCTTGCAAAGTGTCTGGAGTCTGGAGCAGGGAAGATGTCAAGTTCTCTTGCAAAGTGCTCCGCCAGCAATCGGTTGGTGGGAGAATCTGTGTCTCTTTCTAAGTCCTCAGCTGTCTCTATTTATGCATTTGATAAAGGGGTGTGTATGCTGAATTATCCTAAGTGCACCCCCTAGATAGGCTATTGACTAGAGTCTGCTCTCTCCCTTGATTGGAGGAGAAAACAGGGTGTCACCATGTTGATGTGGTTTTATGAGTCAGGGAATCCTCCCCTTGGCTTTTGAACATGAAATCTACTTTTCATATAATACATATTTACAATTTTGCAGACTTTATAACAATAGCATATCTAGATCACATATTTTGTGGAGCAAGTGCTCTTCCAAGCCCCGTCTTTGTAGGATCTTGTGTCAGCTTTTGACAGAATTCTGCCCTTTTGGGCTGGAACACAATATCTAGTTTATCCAAAAATGTGCACAACTGTGCACATTGCATATGGGCATAAGTGTGTGAAGTTTCATACTTTGGACATAATTCCATGTGCTATAAAACCACAATTTCTACAGTTACTTCTCAGAACATAGCACAGAGTTCTGGCTCCTCTTACAATGTGCAGCAAAAAATATGATTCCGAAGTCCGGGGTTTTCATTTTTTTACAATTATACACAGTAAATTATCAGTCTTTTTAGAAATACACTTTCTGTCCATTGTGAATTAACTAAAGTTGTCTGTCCCCACCTCCTTCTCCTCCTGGCAGGTCTGAAACAATCTGTCACCTTCCTTCTGGGAGAGGCCATTTTTGACACTTCACAATCTGCATATCCTTTCAGCCAGAGAAAGTCCATTGTCCCCTTCTGCTGCAGCCCAAAATCTCCTCCCCTGATCTTATTCTCACAAAGATGCGATTTCCTGGCCTTGGTGGAAAGCAGAAGGGAGATGCCTTTTTTGGGGGGAAGCTGTGGAACTGGTTTGGTGGCTTTGAGTTCAGCTTACTTTAAAGGTCATTTTGTTACATTTTTCTTTGTTTAAAATAAACTTCTAGAACACTGATTCCAGACTCTAAACCATGAAGTCTGTAAATATTTTAAAGGTTTGTATAAACCATATAAATAAAAAAAGAAGTTTAAATAGTTACAACCTAGGTTACTCTTGATACAGGTCACTTAGATTTTAGACATTACATCTTAATGGTAAGTTTACAGTTTTAATGCAGGCTTTTGAAACAGCATTCAGGCAGCCACTGCTACTGCGCCCAAATTTTGACAGATCCCACAGGCAGGCAAACTGGCTGTGGATGTTTTTGTGACAAGTTCAGCTCTCCATGATATTGCAATTTGACAATGATTTCTTGAATTCAGCAAAATGTGACACCCAGCAAGAAGATTATGTGTTTGTGGGTGTTTTTGGACCAATTCTGTATTTTCAGCAACCAAGAAAAGATTTAAAATGCTAGATTTCGGATTTCTTTCAGCAAGCCCTGCTTTTCATGCATGCTCCATTTTTCCTTCTTATGCAGCCCAATGACATGCTTCAGGAGTGCGGTCTCCGTCCCACCACTGACAACATGCTCGGTAGATTTGGCAGCCATCTTTTTGTGCTTTGTAGAGTGCAATTCCATAGGTTTTGGCGGGCTTAGGGGTTTTCTTGGGTTGGATTATTAGCCGGGCACTAATTGTTGTCACCAATAACTGATATGTTATTCTCTCCTCGGATGGTATTGTTTTGATGATGCTCTTCATTTCTTTCCCCACTAGGTTTATAAATATTTCTAATCTGTTTGGGCATTGTGGTCTCCCACTGCTCTTAAAAATTCCTCAAATTCATCAATCCATTCTTGCTACCTTTGACATTGGTTCTCCTCTGGCTCTAAATTGAAAGGATTTGGACGACGCAGGTAGTTTAACGGATTCGTTGACATGGATGTTCCAGAGGTACCCTGAGATGTACCTTGTGGCAAATGTATGTCTCCTCCTGCATTGTCTGATGACATGTTTGTCCGTGTTTCCAGTCCCTTTATTTTATATTACACTGTCTCTTCACTTTGTTTGTTACTTTATTCTTGACTTTGCAATTCCCTTTTTTTTGCTTCAACTTTGCAGAGTATCCACAATACCTCTACACCTTACTGACAATCTTCGTATTTTCATTAGTTCAATCAAAATAGCTTCATGTATTTTTATGCTTCTTTGGTTTGAATTTCTTGCATCTTTGTATTGTTTCCTTTATAGCTTTATGTCATTTTATTCTTCTGCATTGTTTTGTTCTCTTCTACTTCTATTATATTTATTGCACTTGTGACAGCCCAACCTGTTTACTTCATATTTGTTTTGTTGTTTATTATCAGAATTTGTCATCTTGATTCAGTAATCCATATTAATGTTCTATTTAAATGTTGTTACTCTTGTTTTTCTTTATTGTACTGCATATGCAATGTCTTTTGTTATTCACACATACTCAATGGTTGCCCGTGTGATACATTCTCCAAGTTTGTCACCGGATCTTGCTTTACTTCCTTTAGTTGGATTTTATTATATCAGTTTTCGTTGTCCATCCGTGTTTTACTCCATTTAAGTTAGCACATTATGTTGTCCTGGCAACCATTACTTTCTCATTCAATTTCCCCAAATATGGCGGCACCTTATCTGACGTACCTGGGTCCTTTCCTCTAATAATTTCAGACACCGCTTTATGTGTCAGACGCCTTGCGCTGCCTCTCACGCTCCAAGTAAGTTGTTTGTGCACTCCTTTGAAAAATGCTTTTTTTTCTTTTCCTTTTACGCATCAATTTTGATCAATTTTTTTTAAAGTCCTCAAACAACCTCACCACGGCCGTGTCATGCGCCTTACCGTTTCTTCTTTTCTTTGCCTTTTCTGACAGTGTTCCTTCGTCTGGCATCAGCGTGCATCCTTTTCCGCTTTCTTTTTCTTCGATCCAATTATCGTCCACTAATTGTTTTTCTCGCTGCTAAATGTCATTTGTACTTGTTTCCTCGTCCTGTTACAACTGCAATCATCCGTTTTTTTTTGTTGTCCTCTTGTACCTCTTGTACCTTAGCGTTATTCACCTTCTCGCTTTCCTTTCACCAACCGCTCCTTTTGATTCAGATTTCGTTTAGTTCCCCTCGTCGCCAAATTGTTGTGTTTGTATTTATTGTCCAATATACCATAGACATCAATGTATACGTGTTCACCCTTTTATTATTAAACTCCAACTGCTTGTCAACCCTTTCCACATTCTAGATTCCCCCATTACATTCCAGATTCCACTTAACCTTGTGATTCTAATAAACTAACATATATTTACTACACAACACTAAGTGCAGCACTCACCAAAAAGGCACCTTGGTGCTACTAAACAGCAGTGCAGATTAGTTCAATTTTAAAACAACAATATTTTCAAAGCGTGATGAAAGGCAAGATGATTACCTGTGGCACAAAGAGGACATGAGAGGGAATTCCATAGTCCAGCTGCTTCTTAATCCAAGAAGGAGCGACCCCCAATGCGACTGAATTTAGAACTGGGAACAGAGACCAGACAGTCATCTGCAGAATGCAGAGCATGGCCAGGGACATAGGCGCAGAATTTTGCCTTAAGGTACTCGACTCCCTGATCGTAAAAGGCTGAGGAACTTTAACTGAATATGTTGGGCTACCGGGAGCCAGTGAAGTTTCTGTAGGACAGGAGAAATGTGGGTGCAGCAGTGCGTGGAGGTGGTCAGCTGTGCTGCATAGTTCTGAAGAAGCTGTAGACTTTGTAAGGGATAACCAGGTTGGGCCAGAAATAAAGAGTTACAGTAATCAATAGAAGAAGTGACAAGAGCAGAAACCACAGGGGCAAAGAGCTGCACAGGAATGAGTGGGAGAACTTTACGAAGGGGTTTGAGATGAAAGTAGCCCCGCTGACACATCGCACTGACCCATGGTTGCAGAGAAAGTGACGAGGAAAGATTAACACCAAGTTCTTTAACAATAGGCACTGGGGATTGGACAGATCTCAAGGAAGAAGTCCAGAAGTCAGGGGTCCAGAATTAAGATGCAGAGGGAGGGCCCACCACCAGAACCTTGTTTTTGTCCCGGCATGCTGGGTTTAGCATGTTGCCTGCTAGAACCACACAATTATACAGCCACAGCAATTTCATATCACACAGTGTATGCTCTATGAGCAGGAAAAGCTATGACAGGACTGATGTGAATTGGTGCCTGGTCTGACTGTCTCTGCTATAGCTAAGTGGAACAATAGCCAGGATGCTGACTCTTTGACATTCATGCAGGAATGGTAACACCTTCCACAGGGCAAAGAAACTTCACCCATGAGGTCTTCTGGGAACTGTGCTTCAGAAATTTGTACTGACATAACACAAGTCTCCCTCACACCAGGAAGGCCTTTGAAGTCAGAAGCATGGGGGAAGGGGTGGAGTTAGAGTAGCCAGGGAACAGATATGGGTTAATAGAATGGTTCCACTGTCTTGGTCTCTTCCTTTTCCTGCCCCCTCCATTTCCTCTGGTCAAGAGATTCTGGATGTGATGTCATGAGGCAAAGGGAACTTGTTACAACCACCTGTATAGTACCCTTTATAGCACGCTTCCTTGGGTCAAATCCCCTGTGGCATTTTCCCTTTGAAACAAGAGCCCCCTCATTGTTTGATTCATCTTTGGACCCTCAAGAGGAGAAGAAGGCTACCTCTTTTACTTCTGTTGGGAGTGTAGCCCATTCCAAAGTCCCCTTCCATAGAGGTGAAGACAGAAGGCACCCAAGGCAGAGGAGAGCTCGGTTCCCTAACCTAAGAAAGGGAACTTCTTTGGACCAAGGCCTCACTTCTGGCTGCACTGAAACCAGTACCTACCCTGTTCACCAGGATCCAAGCTCTCTGGAGTGGAAGTGCAGACAGAGCGGCTCAACGTGTCCCTGGAAACCCTGGATTGGGCCGCCTAACAACGCAGATGCCAAGGAACAGCTCTGAGACTGGATTTGTTCATTGAACCACCTGTGAGCTACACTGGCCCGTAAATCGTCTGCCTGTGAAAAGATACTTCGTGCCAGGCTCCATTGCTTCTTGAACCATGCCGTGTGTACAATGCAGTTGTACAGTTCACCAACCCAACACTAAATCCTTGTCTCGGGAATCTCCTAGAAGCCTAGCTTGATGCTGTCAAGCACCCCAAAGACAAGAATAAGGTACTGTGAATAGGCCTTGTAGCCCATGTCACCTTTGAGATGATTGTGACATTTATGTCTCACTTCCTTGGCTCTTGAACATCGACAGTGTGTCAATTCATTTCCTGAAACACCCCTGTTCATCTGCCCAGAGTGCCATTCTACAACAGTCTGCATTTTCTGTGTGTTCTTTACAGAGGTGGGCTTTTGCTAGTGTTTCCATGGTTATGTTTTTCTATTAAAATTGTTTCCATGTTGCAGCAGGGGTCCACCTTAGGGTTCGTGATTCACACTACACATGGATGGCACTGAAGGGTGCACGCTCAGGTGTGAACTGGTGGAGAGGAGGGCAGCGAGAGAGGTAATGTTCCACTCAAAAGCGTTTATAAAGCTGCTGGTGCTGAGGGGGAAGGAAGGGTTATTTTGAAGTGTCTCGATCAGGACACATAATTCCAGCCACTTGACTCACTGACTGTCCCATAGTGGCAGTATGATTTTGAAAAAGCATGTACTGTACAATAACCTAACTCTAAGTTTGTCTTTCTGTGCCTTGTTTCTGAAGTAACTGTACGTTAACAGTAGTCGTAACCGATATTTGTAATATCGACTGACAAATAATTCACCCTTGCTGCTATATGAGACCAGTTGTCCGAGTGACCTGGTTCTAAGGAATTTACTTCAGTTCTGGGTGCACTGCAGCAACCTCTAATGGCCCAACTCTGATCTGAGCTACTGTGTGCTCAGCAGTGAATAATAGTGCATAGCCCAAGGATTTTTCATTATGGTGAAGGTGGTCCACCTACATTTCTTCTGTTTCCTTGCCCTCTGGCCTCTGCCATGTGTTTCTGCCTGGCAGGCCTAGAGCCACTGTGAGATTCTAACGTTTAGTTTGGAAAAGACAGTACAAAAAAATGGAGTACATAAAAATACATCCAACAAAAAGCATGGGATAAATGAACACAATACATAAATAAGAAATAAATATATTCGGTGTTAAATAAACAGTTTACCTTTTATTGAAGACATTCTAAATAATAGTGGAGTGGGGTGAATCCTTGGACCCATTTGATTTACAGGTCATCCAGTTGATGAGTTGTTCGCCCAGATGACGAAGTACACACCATGGGTTCAACGCTGGTCCAGAATCTATTATGAGTACACAAGCGAGGCGTGCAACCAGGCAAACACTACAGTGCTCTTGCACCTTGAAGCATCTCATGTGCTAGATGGAATTACCAATAAAGATCTCAGAACTAAATAACCGGACAAACTCAAGCAGCTTGCATAAAGTAGGGCAATATGGCGATCGCAAGACAGAAGTCACTCACACACACAGAACCTTGATTACAGGGGTTTATAGCCCGGTGTAAATCACCTATGGCGTCATCCTATGTGGTAAAGCAACAACCTATCAAGGGGATGGATTGGTTAGGGGAACATGTTCATCTTATAGGATACATAATGTTAATAACACCATTGGTTGCCCCTTATCAGGCACGCCTCGAACCACTTCTAAATACATATAATACTGATTATAGTGGAAAAATAGCAGCGGGTTAGTCCGTGCAACATTGGATAGCATGCTGCTTCATATACCCTCTGATTGGTGGCATTCTACCCCAACTTTGCACTTTTCGACTCGGGTGCTTGAACAACATCAGACTACTCCCCGCGTTCCCAATTTAATTCATCATCTCTCATCAGTCAGGCCCCAAGCTAAAACCTTCTTGTTTGTAATTGACCCTGTAGCCTCTTCTCTGTCCAGGAATTTTTCAGCGAGTGTAGGCACATCACTATCTTCATTTGAGGCTTAATGAATAGCTCTTGTTTTCGACTTCTGAATCATGTGTGAGGAGACCACAAATTGATCCATGGTGACCTTCTATTTATTGCTATTTGTTTTAATTATACTGAGCATTGTTGCTTCTTTTGGCCTCTAGAGACTTGCTCACTCCTTCTCGTATAGACTTTATACACTTGTAATTGTCCAATACTTGACTCTTACAAATGTTTCTTTCCTTAATCTAAGAGAAATAGTTCATATGGGAATGGCTTATCTTTTTACCTCCCTTTGTGCCTTGCAATTATTCCTTGAAATAGCATCCTTGTTCCCAAGCTAGTAAACTCCTCTTTGTTTTGTACACAAAGCTGTTCTTCCAGCATCTTCTAACTCTGCAGCCCTGGTCTGTCTCCGAGTTAACTTGAATAATTCTAATACAATTGGGCGTCCATATTCCAATTTTGGACATCCTAGCCACATTATATATTCTTCCATAGCAAATTTCTATATGTCTCATCTACCTTGCATTCTTGCGTATGTACACTTATTGATTGGAAAGTTACTCTGTCCTTTGCATACATAAATTCTTCATCTTTAAGCATGTTTCTCTTGTGTCTTCTGTTACATCTTTGTCTTTATGTATTTACAGGTTTCAGTGCGTCTTCGTAGGTATTCTTCATGATTTCACGTATTGCTGCATGATGTCCATAGGTGCATGCTGACATCCTCCCACTTTCTCAGTGTAAGAGTGCATTCGATATGGTTGTCTGAGTGTATAGTGTCTCTCATAGACTCGATGCGGCATTGGGACAGTACATGGTGTCCCATGTAGGGCTCGTCTTCCATTATTCCAATATGATGGAGGTGAGGGTGTGGGAGTTACGGAATATGCGTCCACGTGCTTCTCTACATTCCCCCCTCTTCATACTTTGGTTTCATAGCGATGCATATTTTTGTCACCCCCCGCAGGTTCCCTGCATTCTTTATATGTTCATCCACACTCCTGATTGTGGAGAAAATATCCATTGTCCTACATATTTTTTATGATCCTTGGGATAGTAGAACTTTGATCCTGGAGGTGTAAGGTTATTTTCCTTATGCTCTCACGGGTACTTTCCTCATTTTGCATCTGCTCACCAGTTCCATTTTCTATATCAATCATGATCTTCATCCCAATAGCTTTCTTGGCTTTCTTCTGGCATTGTCCCAAGATGATCCTTATGAGACAAATTTGTGACAATACCAACCCTAATACTGCACCAAGTAATTTGAAGGCATTCGCCAACCAATTTGGAATCCACAGAAACAGAGTGGTAAACCACCCATCCTCTTCCACTTCATTCATCATCTTTGTATGCAGGGTTGACAACATGGTTATTGCTTCTGTCAGAGTCCCATTCTCTTCATCATGAGCTGTATACATATACAGCAAAAAGGCAAGATCTTTGGGCACACACCTCCTTACATTTCTATAATTACGTCCAGGACATACCTGTTATGGAGGGCCATGAGCCTGATTTCCCTCAGCTCTTCTTTAATCACTGTGAATCCTCTTATTGTCGTATTGATCATTTGCAGCAGCTCCCATATGGTTGGTTATCTGTAAACAATTAGCATTTACTGCAGTTGGAATTCATGTTTTTAGTTATTTGTTCATTGTGTGTTGTTTGCCATTATAATATGATTTATGATTATGAATTCTTTATCTTGATAATCTGGGTTTTGTAATTTTAATTAACTGTGCTAAAAAGTGAGATTGTATTGTTGAAGACCGATGGGTCAAAACACGTGTTGACTATATTTTTCAAGTGCAGAAGAGCAAAATTTGTATAGAATGACTGGTTAAACCGCATGATGCTCTCTAACATGTGTGAATAATTATTTAAGACAGTAACAAGGTGTAATTATTACTGTCAAAACATCAGAACTTTGATCAAGCGCAGTCAATTCTGTTAAGGATTTCTAGTTCCCTGTTTTCATAATAGGTGTGGGGTTTCACCCACCAATCTTAACTTGATTGCTGCTGATCGCTTACACTATTGACCAAGGCATTTGGAGCACAGAAGCACTCTGATATTATTCCCCAACTGTTATAATTATATGAACATTTTAGAGGTTCCCAAAGCATAAGGTATAAGGGAACACACATAGCAGCTTTCATCCCAGCTTTTTTATGTGCTGATACCATAGGTTATTTTTTAAATGAGCTGAATTATCAAGATATGTATTTATATCATCATGATTCTCCCCAACATCCCTTTTAAGTCACAAAAGGTGTTCAGCAAAGTTAGGAAAAATACTGCACGTGCTTGGATTGGGAATGATAATAAATCTTTAATTGTCACCCATCATGACTGTATCATTTCTCAATGTTTTTTTTTAAATGCCACAATAATGAGGAAGAAAACACAAATCATAACACAAAATGATAACACAATTATTATTCCATGGAAACATCGATTTTCTTGATGGCAATGAGTCTTTCATATTCAGAAATGTCCTATGTTGCCTATAATTTTAATATATATCTTTTTTAGTCTCTACGAATCAAACCTTTATTTTAAGAACTGTAGGATAATAGCAACAATAATTCTGAAAATGATGTAATTGTTTTTAGGATTGCCAAGGAATGTCATTACATTTATATGTCTTCGTATTAGGGCTGAGTAAGTCTGTAATATGTAGGAACAAACAACATACAGACATGTGTGTAATGTTGTTACAATAGGTATCAAAGAGGTGCAGTGTTACTTCTTCTTCTTGGCTCCGGCCCTTTAATTTATTGTTCCTTGCCCCTATCTAGAAAAAAGTTACAGGAAAACTGAAAATCCATAAATTCATTGCCAAAGTGTTGAACAATTATTGACCCCTTGTTCCAAGTGTCTTATTACTCGTCAATTAGAACTATCTTTGTGGCTCATATTCCCTTTATCCTCGCTCTTGGCCATAGAACGGGTCTACATGCACATAACTTCTTCTCTTGCTCTATATTCGGTAGCAGCTGGAGGGGTCGGGGTTTCTCCTTTATATGGCTTGATGTCGTGCAGGTACAGCCAAGCTTTCCTTCCTTGTAACTTGACAGCTGTGGGGGTAACTTCTTCCACCTCATATGGTCCTTCAAAGCAGAGCTTATTCCAAATGCGAACACATTTTCGTACCAGCACCTGGTCTCCTGGATATAGACAACATTGTTTCAATAAATCTTCTATGTCAATAGGCTGACTGTCTTTGTTGCTTCTCTTTGACCCCCTCCTATAAGGTTATTCACCTGATGATACATAAATGAAACACTTGCAGTCATTGTTTTCAGGTAATCATGCATCTCATCACTTAATGCCCTTGCTACACTATGGGCATCAGTTTTTAACCTGGTCTGAGGAGCAAGGGGCGTTCTCATACAATGTCTGGTCATCAACTCATGAGGAGTTAAGTGGTGATCTGAGCCAAGTTGGTTTCTTAAAGCGTAAAGCAAAAGGGATAGGCAATGTAGCTATCAATTCTTTAAAGCCATCTTTATCTTCGTGATCCTCTCTAATAGTCAGTTTAGCCTTTCACAAACGTCATTCGCTTGTGGATGATAAGCTGTGGAAAATGGGGGCTAAGTGCTTAAAAAAGGGTTATTTGCTCAAACAACTAATTTACAAAATGCTGTCCATTGTTAGACCGCAGGACCTTCCACACAACCCGCCTCGGGTACACCTCATGCACAAGGAACTTGGCAGCGCATGTGGCATCAGAGTTTGTACATGGACCTGCCTCGATCCATCTAGAAAAAGGACATACTACGACCAACATATATCTATAGCCGTTGCATGTCTGTAGCATATCTACATAATCTAAATGTAGATGCTGAAATGGGCCAGAGGGTCTCGGGACTGCTCCTCCGACCATTCGCAAAGTGTTCCCTGCAATACATTTCTGGCACACTATACAATCTACAATGAACTGTTCCACCAGTTCTAACAAATTTGGCGCAAACCCCTCCTCTGTAATTGTAGCAGCAAGAAGCTTGCGAGTCGTATACCTGGGATAGTGAAGTTGCTTCAGCTCTAATTTCAATAATTCTACAGGCATAACTGGCTTTCAAGGACTTTCCTGCCTCCAAATAGCCTCAGTGGGGGATAAAGAATACCCCTGCTTTTTGCATATATCTTGTTCCTCTTGTGAGGCTCGACCTTGTATCTCAATTAACTGAACAATTGATAGCATGTTAAAGCCCTCCTTTACCAACATGCATCGTTCCTTCAACTGTTTACCATCTTTTACTACAAAATGAGAAATGGTTGGGAAATAGGCTGCCTTCCTTCTCGGCTTCTAAGTCTGCGACTTTGTTTCCGCAAGAAATTACGTCTGTTCTTCAGGTATGTGCACTGCATTTTACGACTGCGATAGTCAGTGGGAGTCGTAATGCTTCAATAAGTTTCTCCAATAGGGCCAAATGTTGCACTGGAGTGCTGTCTGCATAGAGGAAGCCCCTCCTTTTCCAATGTGACAAACCTGTGTGTGTAGTTGACATCATATAGGCGGAGTCAGGGTACATAATCACTTCCTCCTCTTCATGTCTTTGGACTGCGGTGATAAGCACCACTAATAGAACTCACCCTATTGGTTCAGCTTTATTATCACTGATCCAGTATGCCTTTCACAAGTAATTTGGTCAATTTTAGATGAGCCATCAATAAGAGAACTTCCCTCCTCCTGAGAGCATTTGCTCTAACTTGGGGAATATCATCATAAAATTCGGTATACATTGTGCAATCATGTATATAATCATCCTCTCCTACTGGTTCTGGTACAATCGTTACTGGATTCACTGTCCTACATCTAACAATTGTGATCGCAGGGTTTGAGATAATTACCTCATACCCTGATGCTCTTTGTGTAGTTAACTACTTCTGGGTTTCTCCAAAATGGCAAATAATGCAAGCTCCACAAATAGTGTTACTGGATACCCCGTTGTTATACTTGAAGCTTTTCAATCGAGAATGCAGCAGCCACTAAATATTGTTCACAAGGGTAATGTCCATTCATAACTGGATCTAAAATATCACTGTATTTAGCCAATGGTTTATGTCCATGCTGTATGTCATTTTCTGTGTAGGTACTGCTGTCATGACTCCATTTGAATGAGAATATAGGTAAAACTCTTCATGATAATCAGGAATCCCTAACACAGGTGCTGTAATTCTTCAAATGTTTCAGTCATTTTATCTGTCCATGTTATTTTACTCTTATCCACCTGTGCTTCCTTAGGTCCTTTAAAAAGTGTTCTGAAATATGTACTGTAAACGAAAACCCAGGCTCTACAATAGTTACATAAGCCTATAAATTGCTGCATTTCCCTCACTGTTTTAGGTTCTAACATCTTCATAATTACTTCTGCTCTTTCAGGTGTCCCTTTCCCCCCTCTTTAGAGATCAACTGCCCAATATACAAGACTTCTTCCTGACAGTATTGTAGTTTTTCTTTTTCCAGTACATACCCTTTCTCTGCGAGTATTGTCATTAGCTTAACTGAGTCTTCTGTACATCTCTCTTCTGTCTCAGTGCACACCAAAATGTTATCTACATACTGAATTATTGCACTTTTGAGCTGGACATTACCTAGGTCCATCTGGAGGACCCTATTAAAGATTGAAGGGGACTCACAGTACCTTTGGGGCAAACAAGTATGTTTTAGGCAGATATTTCTACACAAGAAGGAAGTCAAATATTCTGAGTCTTAAAGAAGGGCAGTTAAAAAGAACATATTCTCAAACTCTATAACTGTAAAATATTTAGCCCTGGATGGGATATTACATGATATTGTAGCAGTATTTGGAACTAAAGGAAAGTCAGCTTTAAGTATATTTTTTAGCGGGCAAAGATCCTGTATGAATCTCCATGATCCCCCAGTTGATTTCTTCATGGGGTAGACAGTTGTGTTACACAGTGAATCTGATGGCACCAGTTTGCCTTGCTTCACCAAAGTGGAAATGCTGTCAAATATACCCTCATCCATTTCTCTGGATATGGGGTATTGCTTTGCATGAGGCAAGATAGCTCCTGGTTTAAGCTTGATTTTAACTGCCCCTACTCCTTTCGGTAGGCCCACATCATATGGAGTTGTGGGCCATAAAATATTTAGCACATTCTCTAAATCTTCCTGGAAAAATAACAGTTTATTTTTTACCATTGCCATTCACTGCAGTATTTCTCTATTCTCGTCTTTAACCGAATAAGTGAGATTTATAAAATATATCAATTTATCGTCTGAATAATCGTCCCTGAAAAGCTCTTAGTCTGTCAATTTTGCCAACTATATCCTTCACTGAGAGCTATCACTGATCTCCATCCTTTCCCACATCATCCGATCCATAGAGAACTACCTTTCCATGCCTGACCACTGCAGCTTCTGACTCTAAGTGTATAACCTGCCCTCCTTCATCATCCGTAGGTATTTCTGGTCTAAGCAAAAACTCATCAGGAATTCTCAATAGCCTACCTACCAAGTTTGGCAACCATGATAATAAAACAGTGACTCCATAAAAGAATGCTTCTGGATCTAAGGGAACTCAGAATCACAGTCTCGGGAGGATGGCTCAGGGGCAACACGCTCGCCTTGGAAACAAGACGACGCTGAGAAACACAGGTTCAATCCCCGGGTCCGCACTTAGAAACCTCTGGGTATTACATGCGTTATAAATAACCCATTACATTACAACTCCTTGTAATGCTTGTGACCTGTAAAGGCCATTATCAACTCTTGTACATTCATATAATGTATCCCTGGGGTAGAACACACTATTCCGTTATCAGTAAAAGATATTGTCATGTTAAGTAAGTCATATCCTAGTATGTTAACTGGCGTTGCTGTGAATATAATAATGGCATAGCCATATGATGTTCTCCTGTGGAGATTGGTAATTCATCTGTAAAAGAAACTAAACTCATTGCCCCAGAGAAACCCTGCCCATTCATGGCAATGCCTGACATTGGGTACTTTCCCTCATGGACACTGGAACGAGTTACTCCAGTGTCCACAAGAAATGAAAATGTCTTGCCTCTTATCGGCACCTTGACCCTTGGTTCCTCTTTGGGGGTTTGGTGCCACTGATAATACTGAACACATCAGGTCGCCCTGTGGGCTGTCCTATTGGGGATAACAATGCATCCCTGTACCTGTGAAAATATTTCCTCCTACTAAAGTCACACTTCCTATTATTGGTACCTTAATTGGATGGCTCCAGTATCCACAATCCACTGTGGTATCATGGCCTGCTGTGTCTGCGCATGCTATGTCTGTTGTGCTTGCATAGGCATTTACTGTGGTTGCATTTGTGGTACTTGCATTAGCATTAGAATTTGCTGTATCTGCTGTGATTGCGGTGCACATGTTTGACCCTGAATGTGATCTTGGAGATCTTGGGGATAATATTCCTGTGGTTCTGTATTATATTGCAGAGCATAGCCCATCCCCCCCTATTGGAGCTTGCCAATTCTACTGCATGCCCTCTCTACTTCTACAAGTCCTGGCTATGTGTCCTATTCTTCCACAATTACAACATTGTTGCAGTTGTCTGCCATTAAATCCTCCTCCTCCCTGGGAGTTCTGAAATCCATCTCTTCCTCCTCCTCTAGGCCCATCCCCTCTTCCTCTTGGCCAAAAATTATACCCACCATGGTCCATGGGATATGCTACATTGTTTTGCTGTGCTGGTCGCATCTCTTGTGTCACTACTCCTTCATTACTCGTCAATACCACTACCTCTATGGGTAATTTTGACAACGTGTGTCATGCTTTGTGCAGTCACGCATGCGTATCCCGCTCACTTCCAAATGTTGTCCTCTCTCTCCCCTAGAATAGCTGCTAGCAGGCCTTTTATGTCACCTATAGCCAATGTCATGCCTGATGTCATCCTCTCTAACTCATAAAGCCATTTTCCTGCACCGGAAGTCAAACTCAGTAATTTACATTTGAAATTGTCTTTATCCATTTCATGGCCATGGAATATACTGTGGTCGTCCTCTCCCTTTCCCTAATAATGGGAATTGTGAAAACCCTGATGCATAATCATCCCCCCTACACTTCTCGTATTCCATGCGGGACTCGTCCCGCCCATTTGTCTCGGTCCTGGTAATGCCCTTAAAGTGCTTATGTAAGGCGGGGATACATCCCCTGAACTGTGAAATAATGCAGTTGTGCTTGTAATTGCTCAGTGTATGATGTCTGTTCTGGTGTTTTTCTATTGAGCCCTCTAAATCCAAACATTTTATCCCTTTTTCTACACTCAATTCTTTTAAAACCCTCATGCGCCCTCTCTTTCCACCCTCTCATTCTGCTCCCTTTCTTCGTCCGACATCATTATGCCCCAGTTTATATGACTATTAGTTCTTTCCACACCAGCAAGATCTAGTCTACTTAAAGACAATTTTCTATGTTTGTCGTCTATGATGTCATCTGACCTATCTCCTGTTTCCCTTGATAAACTTTCTTCTTCATCTTCTTGGGTTGTACATGCATCTCTATCCCTTATTTGCCTATACAAGTCTTTTGCCCTATGTTTTCTGCCTCATACTCATCAATCCATGTTTGCATTCCTGGTATTCCTTGCAATTCCTTTCAGGGATGCTGTGACCCTCTCTCTTCCTCAAATCGTTCTTGAGCTTCAATCTGTACTCTTATGAGATAGATACTCTACCTTGTCATCTTTTAATCTCCTACTTTTGCTAATTTCCTCTTCTCATTTCCTCATTTCTATCACCTCTTCTTCCTCTTGCCTTCTTTGCAACCTACATATTTTCAATCTTTGTGCTTCTACCTCCTCTCGTTTGTTCTCTTCTAGTCTCTCCTTTTCTTTGCTTGGCTCGCACTTTCTTCACTCTTCCTTTCACTTCCTTTCTTTTTCCTTCTTTTTATTGTATGCTTTCTCATGCTCTCTTTCTTTTCCCACTGTTACCTTTCTTCTCTTCCCGAACTCCATATGTGCATTTATCATCTAGTTTAAGTAATATCTGTCCTTCCATCCACTCATGTTGTACTGTTGTCATTCCATTAGCCTTGTCTTCCACTTCTTTCTCTCTCCTTGCCTCTTCCTCTATCACAATCTGCCTATCCAGTCTATCGTTTCTCTCATCACATCTCTTTTCTTTTGTCGCGCAAAGGTGTACATTTGCACTCTCTGCTTTCGCTTTCTTCCATGTCGTCCTCACTATTATAAGCAGGGGGCTCATATGCTGGATTTAACATACCCTGCAGATGCTATCAATCCCTTCAATGGATACAATCCCTGCTCTTTAGTTTCTGCGCTTTTGTATTTAGAAGGGAAATAGGCGCTGAAGGCGTTACATCCTCCTCTTTATGCTGATTAAGCATCCACTCCTTCTTGGCTGGGTCTTCTTTGTCATTCTGCTACATTTTCAATAGTTTTAAATCCTTTTCTGTACCTGCTTCCCCTTGTATGTGGTATGCATATATGTTGTCATGTGTCACAATATTGTTTTTGACAACAAACCCTCTTGAGGCCATGGCATGAATGTTTTACTAGTCGTGCCTCTGACTCAGTCTGTGTGGTATTTCCTTATCTTAGGTGTGTATCTCGCCAATGTCTACATAGGTGAAAAAGAGGAATGTCCCCCATGATGACAAGTCACTCTCGACTGCCGATACTTACCCAATCTTTTATTTGTTTCCTTATACTATCAAATATACGACACTGGTCAAATTGAGCAGGACCCATCAAACGCCTCTTATTTATCTGAAAATCAACATTTTATAGCTCTCCTTTTATTTTTCTTTAAAATTCTATGCAGCAATATTCTTTTTGTTCCTTCGTTTACACTTTCTATCAATTTCTGCTATGTTGTTGTTTTATTATAGATTTTTTAAAGATCTCTTCTTTGTTTATTTATTATTATATATTTGATTGACATCAATCGCTTGATTACAAAATGTAATAATCACTTTAATTTTTTTACTATCATTTTATATCTTAGTTTATACACAATAAAAGCTTTTTGCAGGCATATTTATAACCCACACGTGCACTTTTTAATTATATGCGTACACCTTCCTTTACTGTCTTCAGTAAATGTATCTCGTCTCCTATTTTACTTTATCTTGGAGTTTGATACACACTCTTCACTGGCCTTGCCTCAGGAATGCTTGACACCCCTAACTTGCAGTATTTTTTAGTGCATACCCTTCTGCCCCTTTTGGGACCGGGAATCCAGGTATCTATTGCTCTTCTTTCTTATTTCCTAAACATCTTGTTACCTTTATAGATATATTTACAAATCAGTGCCTCCCCCTATTTTGCCAGCTTCGATGTTCTACTTACATCTGTGGCTCAGCTGGAACCCCTCGGCATCGACTCTTCCCCAATAGACCAGTTTGCCTTCAGTCTGCGGGGGCACCTGTGGGGACCGGACAGGAATTTCATCCAAGGTGACCTGCCAACCATTTGTTCTTACACATGTTTTTGCGTGCCGCTCTCCACAGCTAATGGCGGAAGTCATCAATGGTTCGGAGGTCTGGCTCTGGGCCTAGGTCGATTAGACCTGAACCATCTGCACCGCTACCAAATGTGTTCTAGCACCTTGAAGCGTCTCATGTGCTAGATGGAATTACCAATAAAGATCTAAGACCCAAATAACCGGACAGACTCAAAGAATATGGCAAATACTACTTTATTAACAGCATGCATACAGCAGGTCAATATGGCGATCATCAGGCAGAAGTTACTCATACACTCAGAAACTTGATCATACAGGGGTCTTATACCCCGATGTACGTCACCTATGACATCATCCTACATGGCAAACCAAAAGGGGAGGGATTGGTTAGGGGAACATGTACTATTTATAGGATACATAATGTTAATAACACCATTAGCTGCCCCTTATCCATTAAGCACACCTCAAACCACCTCTAAATATGTATAATACTGATTATAACAGAAAAAGAGCAGCGGGTTGGTCCGTGCAACATTGTATAGCATGCTGATTCATAGACGCTACGATTGGTTGGCATTCTACCCCAACCATGGACTTTTGGCTGGCTCGCTAGCAGCACGTAAGCAGAATGGACCAGAGGTGCGTTCCCAATTTAATCCATCACCTCTCATCAGTCAGGCCCCAAGCCAAAGCATTCTTGTTTGTAGTGAACCTTGTAGCCTGTTCTCTGTCCTGGAACTTTTCAGGGAGTGTAGGCACAACACTATCTTCATTCGAGGCATAATGAATAGCCCTTATTTTCGACTTCTGAATCACGTGTAAGGAGACTGCAAATCTGACCATTTCAACCTTCTGTTTACTGCCATTTTATTTAATTATACTGGGTGTCATTGCTTCCCTTGGCCTCTAGAGACTTGCTCACTCCATCTCGTATAGACTGTATACACTTTTAATTGTCCAATACTTGGCTCTTACAAATGTTTCGGCTTTCCTTAATCTAAGAGAAATAGTTCATACAGGAACGGCCTATCCTTTTACATCCCTTTGTGCCTTGCAATTATTCCTTGAAATAGCATCCCTGATTCCCAAGCCAATGGACTCCTCTTTGTTTTGCCCACAAAGCTGTTCTTCCAGCATATTCTAACTCTGCAGCCGTGGTCTGTCCCTGAGGTAGCTTTAATAATTCTAATACGAGTCAGTGCCGATTTTTCAATTATGGCCGTCCTAGCCTCGTTATATATTCCTCTATAGCAAGCTTCCATACGTCTCATCTACCTTGCGTTGCTGCGTATGTACACTTATTGATCTGCAAGTTACTTCATCTTCTTTGCATATAGGCATTCTTCATCTTTAAGCACATGTTTCTCTTGTGACTTCAGTTACATCTTTGTCTTTACCTATTTTCACAGCGATTCAGTGCGTCTTTGTAGGTATTTATTTATTTTTTTGGAAATGTGTATAGTGTACCTAACCCGTAGGCATCTAGGCACTGTTCTTGGCAGTAAAGAGCATAAGAGTTACAAGGTTATGCAAAATTCTTGATAATAATGTACATGAGTTACAAGGTTATGCATATGCAAAGAAGGTAACTAACAAACTCCATCATAAATTCCAATGTTCATTTAGTTGTTAATAAAGTGTAGATTGCTGATGGAAAGTTATTACAGCAGTTCTTGTGTTAAGAGACAGGTTTTAAAGTGTTTGCAGAAAGGTCCAGAAGGAGGCTTCTGACCTTAATGCGGCTGGCAAGGTGTGTCAACTTCCTTTTCTTGTTGAGGCTGAGTGACCCACTTTCCCTCCTCCACCTCCTCACCTGAGTAAATCGTGTCCTCTTCCACTGGGCTCAAGGATCGATGGGATCTGTAGTCCTTCTCCTTTTTGTTTTGAAGTTTGAGTCTCGCATGAGAGGAAGCCACAGTGAAGGCTACTAGAGAGCCCTTCCCTGAGGACCCCCCTACCGGGAGGGACAAATTAGGGGAAAAAGCCAAACGTGGCAAAAAAACCCTCGGAATTGTGGCAGCTGGACTGGAAGATGCAGGATTCGAGTGGAAGAAAGTATTCGTCCAAATGTGGACACAGGAATCCGAAATAGTTGAAGTGGAGTTCGGACAACAACGAAAGCCCAAAGCATTAGGCAGCAGGACAGAAAGTGAAGGGAAGATGCGGCGAGGCCGCTAGGAAAGTAACCCGTATCGAGGTCCACGCACTGGAAAGTAGCATAAACAGGAAGGAGTAAGGGGAGAGAGGAGGGAAGAAGAGAAAGATAACAAGAAAAGAAAACCGGAAGAGACCGGGACACAAAGCATAGCGCAACAACGGCAGTAAAGGAAAAACACAGCTGACCGAAAGGTTGCAACGCGCAGATGTCAAGAGGAGGAGTACTTAAATAGTACTACGTACATACGACGTAAAAGAACTAGACCGCTGCATGTACGTAGTTGAAGGCGTGCTGGAAATCAGGAAGTGTGGTAGTGACTCCAATGGGGCAATAGACGCCAATATCCAAGGCGTTGCACGACAAGGTGTTCCAAAGTTTGGCAGCTACCAATGGGAAGCTTCTGACTCCAGATTTTTTCTGAAGCTTGAATCTGGGGGTGGAGAGCAAGTGTGAATATGCTGAGCACGTAGGCCTATTAGATTGCTTAGAGGTGAATTTGTCTGCCAGTTATTTAGGTATTCTTCATGACGTCACTCTGCCCGTGTCGGATTTCACTCATCGCTCCATGATGTACATAGGTGCATGCTGACATCCTCCCACTCTCTCAATGTGAGAGTGCATTCGATATGGTTGTCTAAGTGTATAACTTCTCTCATACACTCGATGTAGTATTGGGACAATAAATGGTGTCCCACATAGGGCTCATCTTCCATTATTCCAATATGACAGAGGTGAGGGGGCGGGAGTTAGGAAAAAGACGCCCACCGGCTCCTCTACACTACTGTTAGATAAAATGACTGACGCCTAAATGCCTATGTGCTCCAAAGAACAATTACCTCCATGTCCCTCTTACTTGTCACAGTACTTAGTCTATGAAGGCACTTTGCCTTCCGACAGAACCCCCTCGGCCTCATAGCCTTGGGTATAAAACACATGAGCAGTCCCATGATCCTCCTGTCTATACCAAATGAAGCGGGACGAACTTAGCAATGGGGAGGGAGAGGAGAGTGTCCGTACTGTGACAAGGAATAGAAGGACTAGGGGTAATGAAGATTGCTCGTAAGTAATCAGAGCATTCTATGTCACACAGTGCGTTTGTGGTCAGGGCCAGTGCATGACCCCAGTTAAATGACAAGGAGCCACCTAGTGGTGAAATGAAAAACAGCATCCCAGAAGGCTCTGTCGGCATCTATCAGAGACTGGGCCCAAAATGGTTCTAAGATTTAATGGTGAGATGGTATGTTCCGTCCAGTAAAAAGAGCGATATGTGTAAATGTCACTCTCAAGTACATTACATTTCAAGCTGAACAGGAAAGGAAGGTTAGAAACCTGCATGTTGCACACAGTATTTTATTTCTTCAGAAAGGACTCGATAAATAGCAGGTTACAGATGCAGTGCTTGCATGTCTTTTTTCTGAAGAACTACAATTTATTTTAAAAAGTGCCCTTGTAAGAAAAGGTTTTCGTTTAAGTGCAAAATCATGCACCGTTTCTTTAACCTGTTATGTACCAGGTGACCCTTTGTCAAAGAAATCGAGCAAGTGTAAGAGTGGCAAATTAAATACATGTATTATTTTTAGGCGGGCCTTTTCTTTTATTCTAATGAACATTTGTGATGTGTGACCTCTCTGTGCATCCTTAGCATAAATCATCGGGAATTTGATTGCTTAACAACACTTTCTCAAACTTCCCACACATTAAAAGGCTGCGATTTCTACTTCTTCCTTTCACTATTAACACTTTTTAAGGGAAGTAGACGAAGGCCTTCTGCTCTAGGTTCAGATTTCTTCTGTGAAACCTACTGATGAAATACGAGAAGAAGGCCGATGGATCACCAAACATGCGCTGACATGTAACAATAAGGAACAGTATGAGTATACACACACTGATTGTACAAGTTTAATGATGAAATATTGTGATTAAACAATGATGCCACAATGGTGCTGACACGTTTTTCGACACGTTGGGTCCTTATCAAGGCACAAAACAAAATTCTTAAACCATACAGATTAGTTAGAGCAATAAGGCGTGGATGTGGTAATCATCAATTTGTTGAATTTGTTGACCACACAAGAAAGGGGAAGGGATAGCAATCAAGAGGTGTACAATACAACATGAGAATAAGTGTGTACCATGATGCCTAGACAAAACATAAAAAGGAAAAAACAAAGAAAGACAAAATTGAAAAATGAGTCTCTTGAAGTAAGATGCTCTACAAATACATAGTGCAGCACCAACAACTCAATTGAGTCTGATCTGATTGAGTTAAAAGGAATTAGATCTCCTTGCGAATTAGTAGTTATTAATATAATAAAAAATGATTTCAGATGTTCTCTTAAGGAGCCCCCACTGATTGCAACAAAGGACTGTAGTGCGCCAAATAGCATTCACAGGGGTTTCTGCCTAGCAACACTGCTATCTTGGTTGGTTGCTGCTGCAAAAGATACATAATTAAGTATCAAGTTCAAACTGAAAGAGTACAGAAATTGCTATGCCATAACCTCGCCATCAGAGCTCTGTACAGCTTTTCTATATCTTTGTCTTTTCAGCTGCTACATTAAATGATTAAATTAGCTCAAATCAATCAACTTAACGAGTGTAGGCTTAATCATTACGAGATCATTTGAGAACTTTGGGTAAGACCGTTTGTTATTCTTAAGAATTTTAGTGACATGCAGTGCTCCTCTGAGACATTCATAAGGGGGTTTCTCAAACACGTATGGTACCTTATCAATCTAGTATTACTCTGTGATATGTTTTGATCCTAGTCAAGTTGCAAGCCCGCCCAACTACTAATTCACAAGGAGATCTAATTCCTTTTAACTCAATCAGATCGGACTCTATTGAGTTGTTGTTGCAGCACTATGTATCTGTAGAGGTTCTTACTTCAAGAGACTCATTTTCAATTTTGTCTTTCTTTGTTTTTTCCTTTTTATGTTTTATCTTGGCATCCTGGTACACACTTATTTACATGTTTTATTTTGCTCCTCTTGATTGCTATCCCTTCCACTTTCTTGTGTGGTCAACAAATTCGACAAATTGATGATTAACACATCCGCGCCTTATTGCTCTAAATAATTTGTATGGTTTAAGAATTTTGTTTTGTGCCTTGATAAAGACCCAATGGGCCGAAACACGTGTCGGCACCATTGTGGCATCATTGTTTAATCACATTATTTCATCACTAGGTGGCATCATTGTTTAATCACATTATTTCATCACTACACCTGTACAATCCGTTTTTGTATACTCATACTGTTCCTTATTGTAAGATGTCAGCGCATGTTTGGTGGTCCACCTTCTTTTTTCTCTTATCTTTGCGCTAGGCTGGGGTAGCGTAGGGATTCACCATCAGCCGTAGACATTGTCGTATCCTATCATTCATAACTTTACAGACACAGCGCCAAACACCTGGTAACCCCAACACTTTTATTACTGATGAAATACATCTAAAGAAAGGATGAGATATAGTCGGAGTGGGGAAGGCGCCTGAGGAGCCGACGATTTTGCACCATTCGCACGTGCACAAAGACAGCCGGAATGAGTATCGACATTCTGCCCCGTGCCTTCCATTAAATATTAAATGCCACAGGAGGTCATCTTCTATCTGCTGAGCTCAAGCCATGGTTATCCTTAAGTGCCTTTTGACGTTCAGGGGGAGTCTGCCCTGTAAATGTTTACCAGTACCCTAGTGTGCTCCCTGTAAAAGACAGCAGTACATATGCTAAATATGCAAAGTGTGGTCCCTGAACCTGCAGTGTGTGCACAGATATTTCTTTTGACTTATTTATTTGACTCGCCCTGCAGGTCTCTTTACAGATACAGCCCCCAATGGCACATGTGGATGCCATTGGTGGGAGGGCCTCTACCCCTTTGCGGATAGGCCCAGAATGAGACGCATGGTGCTCCAGAGAGGCCACAACTAGCACCGCCCTTCTCTGAAAGCGATCATTTCATTTTCCAGCTGACTGACGCCCCCACAATGTCCTGCTGGTCGAATACACGCCTTTCGGCCCTCTGAGCCCAAGGTAGGAAATATTCTTTACTATTGTATGCTCATGTGCAGTCTGGCTTTAAAATTGCTGCATGAATGTAATTGCACGTGATCATATCTAGTCAATTAAGGCAGCGCTTCGGTGCATCACATGAGAGGATAAAAAGGTGGCATTTATGTGTAATATGTTTTTTCTGTACTCGTATTGAGTCAAGACACAATGGGATTTTTAAGTTAACATTCATTTAAAAAAAGCAAATTGGGCTCTTATATCACACTTCAGGCCGGAGTCCACTCTTTAAGTGCGGGACCGGGTTCCGTGCTGCTCAGCGCTGTCTTTCTTTCAAGACAAGCGCGTTGTTCTGGAGTTATGTTCCCCGTCCATTCTTTATTACATCAGTTTGTTATCATATGTGATCTACTGAAAAGATGAGGACCCACACTATCTGGGGAAAATCCCTTTGATTCGGACGCACCAATCTAAAAATAAACGGCTACACATCTGTGAGTTTGACTGGCAGGTTCACTTCCCAGAGAAGAACTTTCTCGAACTTTTAGAAGTACTTCTCTCTCTAAACACCTAAAAAAGAAACATTCCTCCCTCCAGCTGGTCCCATCATTACCGCAGCGCAGACGACCTTAGTTGGAGTGTCTCTTTGTTAGATGCTTTGCATTGTCCTTGTCTGCCCGGCATGTCCGCATGTGCGCGGGGCACCCATTCAGTTTACATGTACCACAATATACACCTACTATTCTTTTTTTTTGGAGCGTTTATTTAATTATAAACTTCTGCCACTCACAGTCACAGATCACACATCAATTCATCTTAAACATTCTAGTTCCTTGAATTTCTTTAAAAAAAGCATCTCTAAAAAAGTTAACAAAGCATATGTTAGTCCTACATTCCCCCTCACTCCCCATAGAGAGCCTCCCATTAGGCTTCAGCATCAAGTCCACATTTTTTAGCCAGTCGATTGTAAAAGTACACAGTGCTGTGTGATCCCAAGGTGGGGCAGAACAAGATTAGATGGCTCAAAGATTCCACTTGGGCGTTACACAGTCTAAGACGGAACTTCAAAAACAGATCTATGCGTTTTACGCTTGGGAATCTTTTAAGGTATGATGGTGGCGTGTTGAATGATGCGGAAAGGTTTTTTTGAGAGAGTATGCACTTTAGAATGTACTCTTTTTGATTCTGTCCCTCTCCAATCAGCAGCCCAAAGCATCCTTTTAACATGTGTAGGATTTATGATTAAAGTGTCGATGGTTAATCCTAGATTTAGAAAAGATTTAGAGAATCCATCTCCAGAATATACCCTCAATGTGGTCCCATGTTTCCAATGGTAAATCAAGGCAGGTTTCAGCAGCATGAGTAAGTGCTGGTGTCACTTTCTGGTTATGAAAGTGAATGATTGGCAGGAGTGAGAACTTCCCATATTTCCGTGCAATCAGTGTGCCTTGAGCAGTTAATTCTTTGATTTTACCCTTGAAGTGCTCTTTCCTGTGGTTTCACAAGCGCTTGCACTTATCATTGCCCCTAAATATTTTATAGACAGAACCGGTTTAATTCTGTGCTTGTTCAAAGTCCAACCTTTACGTTTTAGACTTTCAACCCTTTTGGTTCTCTAAGGTCATTATTTCAGTTTTATTGGCATTGATTTTCAAGACGGTCTGTTCTACGTGCTTTTGCACGTATCAAGTTTCCTTTGTGGGCCGAGCGGGGTTCTATCTAAGATAACCAAATCATTGGCGTACAAAAGCAATCCTGTCATGTAACCGTTGATCTTTGGGGAGCATGAAGGTAATGGGTCCATGACGTTGCACAGATGAGCAATGAATTGGCTAAATAGCGCAGAGGCCAAGGGACATCCCTGCTTTAATCCTCTAGAAGTCGGGATACACTTTGGCAGGTGCCCGTCTTTATCAAGTCTGATTGTAGTGACGTCCCTGTATACAAGTCCTTGGTTGCCAATAATAGATCTTCTGGGCACCCACTGGTAGTCATTTCTCTAGAGGACAGCTGTTCTCTATTGATGCTATCAAAAGCTTGTTCTACATCAATACATACTAAGTAAATTGTACAATCGTCTCTTAAGGTTTTCATCTTCAGGAGACTCAGTAACAACAAGTTCAGACTGCAGCCCATGCCTTTCACAAAACCAGTTTGACAGGGATCGTAATTTCCCAAAGCTTTCACCCACTCATTCAAACGTCTCAAGAGGACTCCAGCAAAGATTTTACCTAAGACATCGAGGAGGGCAATAGGGCAGTATTTTTCAGATCAGCCCGATCACCCCTCTTGAAGATTGGGATCACCACAATTTTTTTCCATGATGCCGGGACTTCACCCCTCAGCATGATCCTTTGAAATAAGATCTGTCAAAAATTGGCCACGCACCAGGAGCGGTTTTCAATATTTCATTAGTCAGGCCGTCTGGTCCCAGAGCACAGGAACCGCTGGATTTCTTTATTATTAATAAGATTTCCTCTTCATCAAAACTGATGTTCCATTGTTTGTTTTTTGCAGGTAACTGTTCAGCTCGTACTTGAATGGTGTTAGACAAGTTTTCAAAATGGGACAACCATAGGGTTTCAGGGATGGGATTGAGCTGAAGGGAGCCACTGGCAGCTTCTCTGCCATTCAAGAGCTGCCACACGTTCTGGGTGTCCTGTGGTTTTAAGGCTTGCAACATTAATTCCACATTTTTTTCATACATTGCTGATCTATGAGAGGCAATCCAGTTTCGGTATTTTTGCCTGCACTTCTTAATTAGTTGGACTCTGATAATCATAGGGGCATCCTGGAGGGCTTGGCGGTCCTTGCGGAGAGAACGTGTTTGGGCTATGACTGCTCCATCAAAGGAGTGCCTGGGTTTCAATAGGAGTTTGTGGCCTTTGTGAAGTTGCTGTCTGAAAGAAGTTAGCACACAATCGTACTACACATCTTTATGCTCTTGCCAGGATCGTAAATCTTCGGTTAAGCACAGGGCTTCTTGTGGCCCAATACGCATTCTGTTTCTTCTGGAGGCCAATTTGACTAATTGGTTCCACAAGGCAATTTTTGGTTTACTTGTCATACTACATGATAAAACCACTGGATTGTGATCACTAGCTTGGGTAGGAAGAACTCTTACAGGTAGCCACTCTTGTCATTACATTTCTAGATAAAAGAAAGTAATGTAGGGTTGCACTCTGGTTTTCGTTGTGCCAAGTTTTGGCACCCTCAAGGTCTCCCTGCACATTCCAATTCAACATGTGAAGTGTCTAACTTCAGTTTCGGCCATCCATTGTTGAAACCAAAGTCTTTTAGTTCTTAGGACCGAGGGGCCACCTCTACCATCGTACAGACTCAGTTTTAGACAGTCAATATTGCAGTCACCGCAAATTATCAGCAATGGTTTGCTCATGGCAGAGTACAGTTTATCGATCCAGGCCATCGCTGTATCGAGGAACTCAGGCGATTCCACGCTCTCTGGATTCCTGTAGGGATTAAATAAGACCAGATGATCGTGGCTATTGTAACAGTGTTCGCAAAGTCTGTGCACTAGGATCTGGATATACAGTTTTGGGTCAATTATACGAGTGACCTCCAATTTGAAGCTGTTTTTTACAGCAGTCAATAAGCCAGAAACTGGTCTGCCCAACAAACCCTTTATGGCTTTATTGAGGTACATTGAAAAGCAATCCAAGGGGGATTTTAAGGGACCATGTTTCCTGTAGGAATATCATTCCTAGATTGGCTAGTGAGGAAGGTAGGGCCAGGAAGATATGGGAGAAACCTTGTGTATTCCGAGACCCGATGTCCAACCTCCACAAGTCTTCATTCGTCTGGCTCTAATCTTCACTGGTAGAGGTTAGAGCTCTAGCCAACCAATCCCATGATTGTACCTTGTTCAGAGCAATGGATTCAGAAGTGCTATGGGAGATTCGACCATCAGGTACCTGCATGGAATTGGATCCTCTAATAGTTATACAAAGGGGCTCCAATTCGCTGGACTTAAACTTTGTTTTATACTCAGTCAGATATTTGACGGGGTCCCAGTTTTGATGGCAGATGACCGCCTGGGAGAAACAGGTTCTTTCGTGTCAAAGGCTAGAGGGCGGATGTCATCACGTGCATCCATTAATAAACCAGATATAGAGGCTGAGCCCATGTGCAAAATCACCCGATCATTTTCTTCCTCATTCAGAAATTCCACGATCTTAATGTCATTTGTGTGTATCACACTTAACTTCGGAACACAGTAGAGTAAACACATGATAATGGAGGGGTTTAGGATAAGACCATCGTTTGCTCCCAGTACGCGTTCTAGAATTACTGGATGGAATCTGGATTTTCCTTCCTAAGAACCGGCCACAGCCTGAATGGTGCCATAAGGTTGGATAAGGCTGTGGTTTCCAGTATACAGTTAAGGGACTTTCCTGGTGGAACCAAGATTTCGAGGATCTCATCTGGAATGGCTGGTCATTCATTCCATTAGTGTAGATGGATGCACATGTTTGCTTACTGAGGTGGCCAATTTCCCTCGTCTCTCGTGAGTATCAGAAAAGGGGAGATGGAGGTTGAAGGTTGACCAGGTTTTTCGAGCAGCATTCTGTCAATTGTTGTTTTGAGTTTTCGGTGTTGGGCAGGTGAGATGCATCTTCATAGCTGATTTTGTCCACAAAGTCGCCCTCGGTTTCCTCATCATAGGTGGAAAGCTATAGCAAGATTTCATCCAAGGGTTCTGGTTCAGTTAGTACTCCCCTTTTTCTGGGGAGGATTCTCAAGTCATCGCCAGGGTTTTCATAAGATTGTTTACTTTGGGGTCGGTGCCTGGTAGTGGTGGTTGCTACCATCATCGCCTCTGTTGAAACAGACTTTAAATTCCTTACAGAAGTCCATGTACTTGAGGTCTTTTGTGTTTTTAGTTTTCATTACTTGGTTATTCTTAATCGGCTTCTCGATGCTAACACTCTTACCCTGGGACTGTGGGTCAACGATTGAGCAGGTGTTTACTTTGTCCATTGATTTGAGCTCTTTATTTACAGGTATGTTAGGAGCATCACATTCCTTGCTCCCACTCGGTTGGTTGTTTATCAGGCATTGGTTGTTATCCGAAATGACTGTTTGATGGATTTGTGCTATATAAGGCTATATCTTGGACACCTTCCAGAAAAATGTGTTTATCAGACCCCAAGGGCTAGCTCAATTGATACAATGTTTTTGTTTGTTTGTTGCAGAGCCCTTTTGGCTCCACAACAAATGTAGCACACAATAATAGGAGCTGGCAGGGTTGTTGAGAGATTGGCCCGCTGCCTGCCATTATTGCGCTAGCATCATAGACACGCTGCCTGACAGGAGAGGAGTATTCTCCTCAACATGATAACACTGATTGACAGGAGATGACTCCTCTCCTGTCAGACAACGTCGCAGTGAGGAGGGGAGGGCCATCCGGTCCTCCCAGTCGCAGTGCAGGAGCGTCTGGAGGGTACATGCAGGTAAGTTCATTTTTTAAAAATGTAATATGTTTGCATGCATGTATGGATTTATGCATGTATGTATGTAGGTGTTTGTTTTATGAATGCGTGCATGCAAGGAGTTGCATGAGTGATGTGTGAAAGTATCTACATTTAGGGAAGGGAGCTGCGGGGGGCATGTCATTCTTTTTTGTATTACCCTTGATGCACAGTAACATGCATCAAGGGCAAAGGAAAATTGGTGAGATGTTATTACTGGCTAGATAGGCCTACATTGAAGGTAGAATAGTCTAGTCATGTAATCACACTTAACCTTGCTTTACTCTCGAGCCACAGTTACTGCACATGAAGGATAAAGCAAACATAGCAAATGTTATTACCTGGCTAGACTGTCCTGCCTTGAATGTAGGCCAGTATTGCAGCATAATAAGACTTCTTTTTGTTTTACCCTTGATCCACAGTTACTGTGAATCAAGAGTAAAGGAAATATAGTACGTGTTATTACGTGGCTAGAGTGGCCTACCTTGAATGTAGGAAAGTCTAGCCACATAATAACAGTGTTCTGCTTTATCCTTGATCCACCGTTACTGTGTGTCAAGGGTAAAGCAAACATGACAAGTGTTGGCACTAACCAGGTAATAACACTTATCATGTTTGCTTTACCCTTGATGCACAGTTACAAGTTTTTCTAGGAGTGACAAGAGAAGGGGGGACAGAGGGAGGACAAAACAACAATCTTACTAGGCCTTGTGTCTTTCAGATCGCACCCATACTACAAGAATCATACTTCCACCCCCTCAACCACTTTGTACTTTTCCAGTTGTTTGTCCGTGTATCTCTATCATATACCCAGGTCTCCTACCTCTCACCTGTTTACCGTTTCCTTTCTCTCACAGACCATGGTTTGGTTCACCCTAGGCAGGGTCCTGTCTGGATAAGCCTCGGTGCTGTAAGGGTGGTGAGGGGTGCAGTATAAAAGCTCAGTAAAATAACTTTACATAACATTTGAAATATAGTAAAATATTGCCCCAGACAGTATGCAGAAGCCAAAACATAAAGGCATTTAACCTACCAATGTGAATTTTGAAGACATTTCTACATCCTCTTGCCCAATAAATTAGTGTCGGAGGTGACCGCTAACGGTATGCACCCTACAACACAGATACACATTTTACTTAAACCATGTTTTTGCAACTAGAAAATAAAGGAAGGAAGGCTGCCTGCTTTGGAATTCACCAAAGTTAGTAGCCTTCTATCCTCAAAGGGCAAACCAAAATAATCGCCTCTGGGAAATGATGAGGGCAGCCCTTAGCGAAGGCAACTCCTTAACCAATACCTGGCAACAGTTGGTTCATTTCTAACGCAGTGGTGGATAAATGTTTCTCAGTATTGGCCAGAGGGAACCAGCAGGCTGAGTGCTCCCGAAGGAACTCAGATGGGTTCTGCGTTGGAGGAGCAGATTCTTGCATTGAGATTGCTTTTAAATGGTCATTCGAAATGGTGAATTACATCACAGCGAAAAAAAAGAATAAAAAAAGATAACATCCATATCCAGTTCTATAAGGGAAACACCTGAAACGCTACCGGTCACCAGTAAAACAAGGAGCCTTTTGAAAAACATGCCTGTTCCACCTGTGCCCAAAGAAAATCAAGGAGCCCTGTCTCAACAATGTATGCCAAAGTTGCTACTCGGCCACACCTTCCATTTGGTTTGTGTCCAAAGCAAATTATGAGGCCTCTCCCAACAATATGTACCAGCATTGCACTGTAAAGCACATTTCCAAGGTGCAGTGCCGGAATAAAATCATGTGACCTGTCCCAGCAACACATGCTAGCATTATCACTGAAACACATATTTTCATGTTGATTGTACTGAAAGAAAATGATGGTGGCCTGTCCTAGCAGTATGTGCTAACACTAGCCTGTAATTCTGGCTATGTCGAAAGAACATCCAAAAATGGGTCCCAACAAGATGTGCCACCATGACCACTGTGTTCATGCTTCATGCACCCCAAAAAATACCAGAAAGCTTGGCTCAACAGTGTGTGCCTAGGGCTGTGCTACCTTTAATTCTGGTTATTTCCAAAGAAATTCCTCTACAATGTATGCCACCATTGCCTATCTAAAACACATTTGCATGCTGCTTGTGCTCAAAGAAGCATGATTGTAATTGTAATGGGTTATTTATAACATGCTTAATACCCAGAGGTGTCTAAGCACAGACCCAGGGATCAAACGTGGGTTGCTCCGCGTCGTCTTGCTTCCAAGACGAGCAAGTCGCCCTTGAGCTATCCTCCCAAGACTGATATTTGTCTCAACATGGTATGCTAGCGCTGCCACTGTTAAACACATTTCTATGCTGCTTTTTTTCTTGCCAGGTCTAGACGTGCACGGCCAGTGTATGAGGAACCAGTCTAGATGCAATACTTCTGTGAGCCAATAACCCTATTTCTCTTTGAAGCAAGGACCTGAGCATGCCGATTTCTCTCAGAGAGACATAAACCACATGCAGTGACTTCTAACTATTAAAGAGCTGGACTCCCAACCACTCTGGCTTAGTCCATTGTGTCATATGCGCAGATGATTCCCACATTAGCCTAGCACTGGTTTAAGATGGGCTATATCCTCTCAATAGCATCTGAGCCCCAAAGGAAATCTGTCAGGGTAAGGTGGTCAGCAGGCCCAGGGCATGAGCACTCATCTGGGAACATATACACCAAATCCCACCCTCAATTCAGAGTACCCTCAGTGCTACCCAGTTACCGTGCCTACAGATTGGGGCTTTTCAGAGTCTTCAGTGGTGGGGTGCCTTCCGGTGGTTTCTCTCAGAGCTCTAGGGTCTGATGCACAGGCATGGCCACTGTGGTGCATTGATGCTTCTTCTGCTGGATGCTGGATTCTGAACTCTGCATGTTTTGGGATTGGCAGCATGCAGCCCGGAAGCAGCTGCATTAGATAGCGTGGTAGCGCCACATGAAATAGCCACTCAACACAACAATCAATGAAGTTCGGTGTGCACTTTACTCAGGAGCAGGGGTTCTGACTCCTTAAGGCGTATGAGTCAGAAAGCAACAGTAAACGTAGGCCCCGCTAGAAGAACTATCTGGTTTTACCACTCTCTTGATTATAGGTCATGAGGTTTTCGCCACATGTGATAGAAACATGAGCATGCATTCTGCTTATGGGGAGGCACACATGTGAAAAAAGCACCAGCATGAAAAGACGAATGTGCTAGTGCATCCCTTCATTTAAGAGGCACAACTATATGTGGAAAGACCCCTTACGGTGGGGAAATGGGTGCATGTGTTTGCCTCCCTCTGCCATGATACACAGAAGCGTCATTACTGATCCTTCTGTGCATTATTGGGCAAGGCATGAGTAGTAGTTCCATCCACTAATGCACCGGATTCATTTCCACCCTGTCCCATTTGCCAATACATATTTTCGAAAATGTTGCATGCAGCATTTCTGACAAATCCATGTTTTACTACCAGTGGAGCGGGAATGCCCTAACGCAATGGAGACCCTCAGATGTTAGCGTGCAGCAACAGTAATTACTGCATGCTCTCACCAGAGCACCACCCCTGTGGGAGTCGGAATGAGCCCCTTAGTTACCAGATCAGATTTGGCAAAACCCTTCACTCAAGAACACATTTTGAGCCACCCATGTTCTAATACGACTTTTAATGTATTTGTTTATTTAATTGGTTTTTTATAACACGCTTAATACCTGAGTTCAGTTTCTAAGCGTGGATCCAGGATTCGAAGCTCTGTTGCTCTGCGTGGTCTTATTTCCAAGCCCAGTACGTTGCCCCTGTGCTATCCTCCATTTGAACCATGCAGTGTTTTCCCCAGTCCCCCCACTTCTGTGAGAGGGTGCAGACTTTACCACACATTTGCATGACGGCAAGTTGCCTGCTAACCCTAGTTTGGAGGCCCAGTATAGATACATCTCAACCTTTCCTCCATGAACCAAATGTTTAGATCTTGCACGGGTGTGGTGTCTTTGGCGAAAGGTTGAAGTCATCCTACTGCTTGTGGTGAATATATTGGGTAACCAGTGTCCAGCTTCAGCGCATCACGCAGGGGTGTTGCTAGGTCTGGAAAAGATCCGGGGCTACGCTAATGTCGGGATGGCAAAACTCGGGGCTAGCTAGCCTTTAGGTTGTAGCCCCTGAGCTTCCATCCAGGGCTGCAACCAAAAGACTCCGGGCTATAGCCCCACTCTAGCGATGCCTCTGAGCACGTGCTTAGCAAACCATGCTTGTGTGTATTGCGGATAGAGGCATCATGTATTCTAAATCACATGCAGGCATATATTTGGGGATAGCCAGCATGACCAAATGTTATACAGGGCCATGTTGGCCTACATTATGGGTTGAGGCTTTATGAACAAGTAATTTACAGTAGCATGCTAGCATATATTTCTGGAACAGCCAGCATGAGCAAGTGTTTTGCAGGTAGATGGTGGCATATATTATGGGTTGAGGCTTTATGAGCAAGTACTTTACAGTAGCATGCTAGCATATATCTCTGGAACAGCCAGCATGAGCAAGTGTTTTGCAGGTAGATGGTAGCATATATTGTGGGCTGAGGCTTTATGAACAAGTAATTTACAGTAGCATGCTAGCATATATCTCTGGAACAGCCAGCATGAGCAAATGTGTTGCAGGTAGATGGTGGCATATATTGAGCATTGGGGCTTTAGGAACAAGTACTTTACAGTGACATGCTGGCGTACTAACATGAGGAAGTGTTTTACAGAGCTGTGCTGGCATATATTGTGGACATGTGTATCAAGAACAAGTACTTTCGAGAGGTATGCTTGAATAGGTTTTGAAAAGCAAGCACACGTGTCCCTGTTGTGCAACCTCTTAAATGTCAATGCTGGCATCATGAATTTTAAAGTGATATGCTGGCAGGCATGTATTACGGAGCATCCAACATGGCTATAAAAGTGTAGTATGCATAAGAAAAGGTACACTGTGAAAGTTAAAGCATGTTAAAGCAACCTGGGGTTTTATTAAGCATAATTTGCATCGGCGCCTGGTGGATGTGTCCGATTAGAGCATTTTGGTGTCTGATGAGATAGGAGCTGTGAGATATGCGCATATCTGCAGTAGGTGTGGAGTTCTGTGTCTTTGTCTGATGGGGAGAATAGTGGCCAAGGTGCAAGATATTGAGTGTGGCATGGTTGGGGAGTGGGGGGGTTTAGGTTTCTCGGGGGGTTTTGGCGCAGCCTCAGAGTTTGATAAAAGGTTTCAGGGGGAGTTTATTTCTGTGAGGTTGAGATTTGATGGACCTGACTGTCTGATATGGGTTTTGGAAGAGCATGGGTGAATGATATAGGAATCTATGTATCATCATAATCACAATCAAGCCATCCCAGTACACACGAGGCACCCGGCCCTCTCAAATCCTAACAGGATTTGAGAGGGCCGGGTGCCTCGTGTGTACTGGGATGCCTTGTGCATTTTGTATGCTGATTGCGAGGGCCTACGTGTCTGATACATATATTAGGGTGTCCTGGGTATTGTTATGGGGGTTGGTAGGTTCTGGGTGTCTGATTTGGGATTTCAGAGGGCCTGGTTGTCTGATATGGGGAGAAACCAGGGTGTCTGATATGGGGAAGGCATGTAATGGAGGTGCGAGGGTGTCTGGTTAGGGAAGGGGCATGTCTGTTGTTAGTGTGCAGGTGCGTGGCTGTAGCATGCCTTGTTGCAATTTTTAAAATGTTAGACGGTTAGAGGGAGGAGAGCTAGATGTTGGGCTGGGAAGTTGACCATCATGTATGATATGACTGATTTTAGTTTCCTTTTCCTGGGAATGCAGCGTTGAGGGATCTGAGCATGCCTATGCATGCTTCCCACACATCATTTGGGCAAGTGGGAGGGAATGACAAGTCTCTGACTAGATAGATATGTCCAGAAACCATCATGCACTTTCTCTTTTTCTCTGAGGGTTACAAAGAATTGAGAAGAATATACTTCCTACCATTGTTTAAAAGGGCTGGTGTTTACAGCGCCACAGAAGCTTTCATTTTATGTCAATCAACTAACATTGCCAATGACATATGTTTTGTGGCAAGATTTTCCTATAGAGCCTGGCATGGCAGGAATTGCAAAATTGGGTAATTTCATGAAGATGGGTTTATATATGAATTTTGTCGTATCGCTATTTTTATCATGGCTTGTTATATGCATTACAATTATAGTTGTTTTTATGGGCATTACCATAGGTCCTGGATGTAATGAATGTGATCAATGTATGATGAATTATGAATAAGAACTACGTATGCATGCTAAAGACATATTTGTCGAATAAAGCAGAATACAGACAGAAAGATATTCCTCAGCTCTGGCAACATGTGATGGCCTTTTGGAAACTTTGTGGTATACTTTCCACAAATCTGGCTCTGATATTTAAGCTCATGATAGTAAATTAGTTCCTGGCGCAGGTTTTTTTCGCTCTAAACAAATGTACATTGGTACATTTGCGAGCCTTACCAGATGGTAATCTTGCTCACGTACTTGCGCGTCCCTCGCGCTGGTCATCTTCTTTTTTGTTGTTGTTCAGGCCACCATGGAAAGGGAGAAGGGACCACATGTAGTCCCTTCTCCCTGTTCCACGGTGGCCATTTTTTCTGTTTATTTTTTTTTCAATGTAAGTGAATGCCGTCATTGAAAGGGAGAATGGACTACGTGTAGTCCCTTCTTCCCTTCCATGGCGGGCATTTTCTTTGTTTACTATGGGTGCCACAGAAAGAGAAAATGGACTACGTTTTCTGTCCACGGCAGGCATTTTTTTATGACTTTATTTTTAGTTTTTTGTTCCGGCTGCAAAACGCAATGCGTCTCACAGCCAGAGTCTAATGGGCCGGTGTACTAATGGCAATAAACCCCTCAATGGCTACGCTCGGGCCTGTAACTGTGGGCCCCGGGGGCATTACCTTACGCGGTAATGGCCCGTCATCTCAGGGCTTATTACCACAGTAAGTTACTTTATGACAAGTGTGCCTGTACCAAATCTCAATCCCAGCACTTGGTGATGGCAAGAGCTTCATCTTGCACGCGCCCTTGCCCCCGAGTGGCTGTGTCATGGCAAACTCTAGGTAGGCCTTACATCTCTGTACCATGCGATATATCATTCCCTACCCGACCTTTACACCCAGGACCATGGCAGTCATCACACCTATGCCCGCAACATTAGATTATGCCAAGAGCCTCAGCCACTGACTCCCAGGTGACATACTCATACAGGCTGCTTGCACATCATCAGCCCTCCACACACTCCATTGCAATGCCATCAGAAGATCTATGCATCGCCCACCACTCCTCACACAGCAGGGGACTTGCATCCATCACAGAGAAATTTCACTGGTCACCAACCGCTGAGAACACTTCAATTGAACAATGATGCCTTAGGAATGGCGCCTGGAAATGACACAGAGGATATGCTTATCAACAATCTGGAACTCTCTACACAAACACATTCACTCAGAAAAGCACCACTCCCCCTTCAGAAAACAGCCGAAAACCTGGCTATTCAACTAAAACCAGCACATGACCAGCAACAACAGCTCAGCCAGCTATGCATCTACGTTATGCAACGTCGACCCAATGGAGGACGCCCTCACAATGATATAAACCTAACAGCAACCCACCTGCAAATCTCTTACATAGACTATTTAGGGGATGGACTCATTCACATCAGATTCCATGCAGTGGAAATGGAGTTGAATGATGACTACCCCAAATAGCCAACAGGCAACCCCAATCATATCCCCTGAGGGTGCCAATTACCCAAATACCTTGCTCTCCAATATCGCCTATGCTTCCCCCACTTCATCTACCAAATGGTTGTTTAACCCAGCTCCCCCGACTAATCTACACCCCTCTACATTTTCCTACCACCATTCACAGTTACATAACTAATGAACAGATAACGAATATAAAATAACTCATTCCAAAATAAGTAATTCATTTTTTGTTACTTTTGGGGGTTGCCTCCCCAAACACCCCCTTTTTTAAAATAATACGTTTTCCCACCCCCAAAACCACTATTCCCTCTGACAACCCCATTTTTAGGTTTTTTCAAAATCCGTTATTTTGGAATTAGTTGTTTTTTCATTCATTATTTTTTCATCCGTTGTTTTGTATTCAATATAAACACTACATACCCCATTCACTACAAACAAGCACCTTCGTATGGCTAGCTGAGGTCTGTAAATTACCACATCAAAATTAATGAAGCTATCATGAAGCTCACATCTTCAGCGCTACCAGGCCCCACTTTAGTGGCTAACCCAGTTAGAGAGCACAAAATGTATTCAGCTCTTGTGCCAACCCTCAGGTAAACATCGACCCGAGTGTTCTAATGGTATCAGAGAAGAAAAGCTTCAACTTCCTGTGCTAAATGCTAGTTCTGAATAATGGGGTGTCTGAAGGGTTCCAAGATGTTTGAGACACTTCTCTGTATGTCTCTGAAATATAATATTGGATTCTGTGGTTACTTGGAAAGTAATTGCGCCAACCCTATATTTTTGTATATTAATCTCTGTTAGTTCAACAAAATATTTATACTTATGAACCACTACTGACAATTTAGTGGTAGTGTTTGTTGATCCCAATTCAATTGTGTGTATTTCATCAGGTTGAAAGTTTTACTTATTGTGTTGTGGATATTATTTCAGTGAGATATCGTCATAGAGCTGGTTCTGCATGGTTTGATTTCTCTTTCGAGCACCCGGGGACCAATTCCGATTGGTGACGGTGCACGGTAAAAATACCTTTAACATTTAACATTTACTGTTTTTGATATTTTATAATCAGAGTGTTTTTGTGGGTTTTCTCTTTGAAATCTATATTATCGGTTGTCTTCTGTCTGGACATTTGTTGTGTGTTCCTGTGTCTTAAATCGTAAATTGTGCTGTAAATCTTACCATTCTCCAGTCAGGAATGTGGGAGGGATAAACCCCCTGCATCGCTTCTCCTTTGCCACGCCTCTGGTCATTGGCAAATAAGGGGAGGAAGCTTCACTGCCTGTTGTTTTTCCATCTGCCATGGTAATAGAAGAGGGGTTCTGTATGGAGCCACGGCTTCTATAACCATGGCGGCCATCTTAGCAGAGGATTTTCATTCATTGAACGGGACGCTTTGGTAAACCGTGGTGCTAATGGTGGTATGCACCCGTTCAACGGGTAACCCCAGGGGAGTAACGGCCCGGGCCCTGTAAATTGCCCTCGCTTTGCTCAGAGCGTTAACTCGGCCCGCTAACCTGTGATGTTGCTGGTGGAACGGGTGCATAACGCCACATTTTTACTTATGAAGAACTTAATGGCAACTGAATCAATTGTGACCTTCCAGATGCCTCCAAGCTTGTTCCTATAGTATATTTGGTCATCTTTCTGATGACCAAGCCGATTTAACCTACATTTCTTCTTGTTGAACAGACTTAACATTCCTGCTATGGAGAAAATGTATGGAACGAAAACACTAACCGGAAAACAACTACAAGCTTAAAGTATATACGAATCTTTTAAGAGTGTAATCCATCGTCTTTTTATTAACTGCTTAGCGTTGAATGTCAACCAATTACATCACATGAAATAGCTGAACACAACCTATTGAACTGACAGTCAATTTTATGATCAGAAGCACATATTGCTCCTGTAAACAAATTAACTCTGAAATGTATCTAATTGGAGTGCGACAGCGACACTGCTGGCTTCACCTTCACATTTCAACATTTTTAGCAAGGTTTTAAGACAAATTTGACAAAAACGGCCCATATTTCAAAAGTACTTGGACATTTGGAAAGCGATAAAGCCCCACAAAGGATGCTTTGCAGCCATGTGTGACACTTGGTAATGCATCACTGCACCTGCATGTATTTTTCAGTAGATTAGAATCTGACATTACGTACTTTATGACAAATCATCATGTGTGCTTGAGGAGTTGACTTTGGGAATATAAACTATTGGTATGGATAGCGGTAGATGGCAACTGCATATGAGTACACATTCGCGTTAGTGATGTGTTATTAGTTTCTCCATTTGTTTCTAGCATTGTGATTTGTGAAAACGTGAACATTCTATCTGGTCATTATTCAGAATTGGTTACATCTGCTGGCAATTTAATGAAAGAGTGCCAGATGTCTGAGCCTTGACAGGACAGTGTTTAATGCACCCTACATTTTTGTTTGAAGCATCTGATTTTGTATTAAGTACTTTAGCGATTGTTGTACTTGTAATGGTGTGAATGTTATTGCTGTCCTTTAGTCATGGCATTGATTTTATTCTAGAGGAGCAGCTGCATGCCTCTGCAGGAAGTGCTGCCCCCCCACTTCCCATATATTGGAAGACTGAGATCATGCCATGTTTGACACCAGCAGTTGTGCCAATACCACAGCATATATTCGAAAGAAGGTATCCACTGAGAAACCCCTATCGAATGTATCCCCGAAGAGACGACAATCTGAGGGAGAAACTCCCTGAAGGAATATGAAAAGGAGCAAAGAGAGAAGCTAGTGACGTCACAAGAAACATGCGTGACGCCCCGAGATTACTGGCTGAAGAGAATGCATGGAATTAACAGAAACTGATGACGAAGTTAAGAATCAAGTAAACTGTCATATGCGAAAAGAAGATTGCACGTGTGCGAAATTCTGCAGAAAATCAACCATCCAACAATTGTACAAATGCTGAAAAGCAAGTAGACCAAGTCATTATAGAAGTTGGCTATGGGCCTCATCATGAGTTGGGCAGTAGCCCTTAAATGCAGCGGTAAAGGTGTTACCGCTGCATTTAAGGGCCCGCCCAATCTCGAGCTGGCAACATTTACCTCCAGATGTAAACTGGGGGTAAATGTGCCACAAAAATGCAGATTTTCAGTGCAATTACTGCGCGGAAATAGCACAGGTGTTAATTGCACCAAAAAGTCCCCATTGGGTCCTATGGACCCAATGGGGAATGGGGAATTACAGTTATCATCCAAACCGTGATCCAGAGGTAATACCGCCTGATGGGTGGGCGGTAACACAAATACATTTGGGTAGTATCCCAGTCAGGATACCGGCCAACTCGTGATGAGGCCCTATATGTAGTGAATAGACTGCTGGCAAAGCTGCCATTATATAGGAGCTGGACACCGGTGTCATAAATATTAGTAAGCCAGGATACATGGAGAGGAAAGGCCGAGAATTGTGTCGCCGCAAGAATAAACTGAGATCGTGGAAGCGCATGGCAAGGCTGTCTGGCCTGGTATCAAAACTGAAGCAGCCAAGGTCAGTTATCTATTCTTGAAAGCATTGAACGTGCGAAGGATAAATCATTCATTGTTAAGGTGCAAAGAAAGAACACCAAATGTGTTAAGTTTTCATTGATTTAAGACATTTAAATACTGCAAAATGGACCTAATCATTGTTTTCTGTTACGTGAGCCAAGGATGGAAATAAAGTTGAGCTTGGAGTCCTAGAACAAGGATAGTGAGAGCTTGCACTCACATATATTCCCAGAGACAAGGATATTTTGAAAGGCCAAGTTCAAAGACAATCTTCATGGCAGAAGGCATGGGTGATGAGATATGTGGGCTAATTGGATAGGGAGGTAAAGTCAAGTCCACCTCCTGGCACCTGGGTCTGAGTTTACGTGTTGCTAAGTAAACCAAATGTTCCAGACATTTCACAAGCATGCCAACAAATTGTATATGGCCATATAATGAAGGGCCTTATAGGTGGTAAAACCCCAGCCTGGTTACCGCCGGACTCGTATTACCATTCCGCCTCCATGATTCCTGGAATTACCGGGGCATTACAACCCCGGTGACCTGGGAATTCCGGAGGCGGAATGGTGTAAATCCCGATTCCCATAGGACTCAATGGCAATGGGGATCATGGAAACACCGGCACCATATTGTGATGGTGCTGGTGTTTCCTCGTCTGCCTGCAGGCGGGAGGTGTTAAACCCACCAGGTCAGATCTGGTGGGATTGACGGCTCTGCCTGCAGGAGTTGTGATCACCGGGTATGGAAACAACGGTGGCAGCGGGTTTACCGCCACCGTTGTTTCCATACCGGGTGAGTTGTAATGAGGCCCTACATGTTTTATAGGTAGGCATAAGTTGTCCACCGACAGAAGGCAGCCAGTCCCTATAGAAAGTATACTTAGATGTCCCCCTTGAACCAATACAATCCCTCGTACGTTTTTCTTATTTGTCACATAGTATGAAGTCACCTCTGATGTATTTTTTGTATAAAGTCTGTTTTATGAGAAAATCATGGAGAGCTGAGCGACCGTCTGTTGATGTCCGCTGTAAACTCCCTGTTTTAGATAATGGTTAATAAAACAGTATCTTTGCCATCTTCCTGAGTTGGTTCGATTATTTGGAGTCAGAGTTATTCTGCAACCCCATGCATTGCATGGACGTTACTGAAGGGTCATAAAATCAGTATTGTTTATGTTTACTCTGTTTAGCAAAATGTTGGCTGAGCCTAGCCCCTTCATGCAGCATTTCAAGTTAAGGCGGGTATTCTCTGCTAATGTAATCAACACAGCAAGCAGCATAATGCTTGTTTCTTTCTGGAGGTTGCCAGTAAGCCTTTTATCAGTGAACACAAACACAATGAATTATAAAGTTTATCTTATAGATGGTGCCTGTACCAGGGTTGTAATGGAATTATTTGGGTATCTCAGAGTGCACTTGGCATATGTTGGCTGCATCTGAACATGTGGGGTTGTACCATACACATGGAGACTATCCCAGGCTCGGATGGGAGTGTTTGGGCATTTGAGGCTGCGCTTGTCATGTCATCGCTGAAACCTATTGGTTCTGCCAGCGCTTTTATTTAAACATAGAAACAAGAAACTTTCCCCAGATGTGATCTTGCTATTGCGCATTCGTCTATGTGAGTGCAGTTGAGAACGAGCGAGGAGTTAAACAAAAGCCAGAACTGTCTGGTTTTCAGGATTTTGGCAACTTTGAATGGGGATGATTGAGTGACCATGAAAAAGCTTGTTCAGAAAGGCTATTGGCTGCCTTCGCGTCCTGCTAGGCGGGAAAGGCCCCAGGCCCCTGTTTTCATGTCGGTGTTCTGAAAGACTGGATCCTGAAGAACCGAGCCCCTTCCCCTTCCCCGCTGGCTTTCCCCATGTTGTGTCTGTAGATTTTGATTGATTGAGACGCTAACTTGTTCATTAACAGTGTCTCAGCCTCATTTTCTTGAAAGTGTTAATGGCATGTAGGGGAGCACTGACCTTAGCAATTGCGTGCTTCCGGTTCCTGTGCAAGCAATGTCACACATTCACGAGGCGGAGGGGAGGATGAAAGATTAACTATGAGGCATATTTGCTTTTAGTCTCTCATTGTCCTCTCCGTCTAGTAAATATGTACACGCTGATTGCAAATACGCTCTGCCGGTTCGGTTCACTACTAGATTCCTAAGTATTGTGGTGCCGGTGGCTGTCACACGCCGGCTTCACCGGTGCTGGCGGGCCTAGCACCATGTTGCTATGCCGGGATCACCCGGACTTACTTGGTTGCAGGGCAAGACCCCATGAGGCTGTGGGGACCCAGGCTGGGTGTCAGAGCATCTTGGATGCAGGCAGTGCCATGGCTGCATGACCGTGGTCACATAGTGTAGGCCTGCAGGCCCAAAGTGAGAGATGGAGACAACAGGAGGTCCATAGTTGGTGTCTGCAGCCGTTCTGATGCACGTGCCTGCAGCTGCTCCTTTTATTAGCTTGGGCCAGGACATTACACATTGGGAGGGACCCTCAGCTTAAAAGGGCAATACACATGGGAGGGTCACACTTCCTATTTTTCATAACGAACCAAACAAACGTTGCTGAAACATACATGATTCACCCCCCTTCCCCAGTTATAGAACGACAATACTTATACCACTTGGGAATTATGGGGTAGACAGATAGTAGGATATGCCACTGATACATACATAGGGACTCAGATAGTTGTAGACATAAAACACATTAACACACTCTAAACATACTCAGCGGGTGGCAGTCATGGAATGGTGGCAGTCCTATCACATTTTACAAGACCCTTTATTAACCTGGGGTAAGTGGGACTTCAACCACTGAATGAGGCCATTGCGAGCGGCTGGCACCATTTAGAGCATGCCGACAAACTACTGGAGTACAGCTCTGCATCCATTTAACTGGGACCACTTTAAGCACATAATCTACATGCAGGCTCACAACATCTAAACACATGTTTGCTGAGTCTCTTCCGAGCACTTGCAGTACTGCAGGAGACCAGTTCACCTTGAATCAGTGTTCCTTTGGGATAGTCATTACCACGTGTCCAGGTCCGTTGATGGTACAGTTCAAAGGCCGGCAAAACTGCACCTGGGAGCACCAAGGGCCACATAGGCTTAGTCCCTTGATGTTGGGGCAGGCAGCGAGACACGAGTAGCAGGGCGTCCAGGCTACGCCACATGATGTTAACAGGACAGGGGTGGCAGCATGTTACTCCCCTTTTCTTGGCGACACTCCCTCAGGCAGCAGTGTCATTTAATTGCAGTTGCAGAGGAGGGTGCACAAGCACGCGTGCAGAGCTGCAACCCTCACTTGCCCATTGCACTGATTCTAGGTGGCGGGTGCCAGGGCCGCCAGATGTGGTTGGCCAGACACACATGACAGAGTGTCTGTGCCACTTTTTCTCTTCCCCCAGACAGGAGTCAATGCTGTTGATGGGGCTGCAGCAGTCCTGGTCAGTCCCATCTTCCCTTCTTGCAGGCTGGACGATAGGGCAGGTGATGTCCCAGTTCGGGGGTGGCTGGAATCGCACCCAGGGCCACATCGGCCTGGTCCATGTATGGCGGGCCCGGCATGGCGCACACCAGTGGCTGGGTTTTGGGGCCACTTGCAGGGCAGGCAGGGCGACTCCAGTGACAGGGTGTTGGTTGGTGCCGTACAGTCACTCCACTCTCTCCTTCAAGCAGGAGCCACATCCATTTACTGGTGCATTTGTCACTGCTCCACTGCACAGGCCAACACATACATTGGCTGCAGGACCATGGTCACACAGTGTAGGCTTGCACGGCCAAAGTGAGAGACGGAGACAACCGGAGTTCCATAGTTGGAGTCTGCAGCCATTCTGATGCACGTGCCTGCAGTTACTCCTTTTATTATCCTTAAAGTGGAAGTACACATTGGGAGGGACCCACAGCTTAAAAGGGCAATACACATGGAGGGTGACACATCACACTAAGGACTGCACCTGGTTTTGATCAGGTGCAAAAAATGAGGCGGGTAGCGCAGAAATCCATTCATTCTATACCAAAATGACAATCTCATGCTCGCGTTCCAGGAGACGCACTGACGAGATAGAGGAGGTCCGCACGGCAGACATCTTTTTTCTGCTATGAGCACCGTCACCTCGTCACTGCTCCAAAATGGGCAGTGTGTTAAATGGAGGTGGAAAGCATTACACTGCACATTTCTGCCTCCATTTAAAATTAGGCTTATTGTGCACTTCTGTTTGGCAGCAACTGTGTCCGTGCTCCTCGATTTTCTTCACAAAAATACTGTCCACTGAGAATGTGTCCAAGTACAATCTACTGGCCTTCAGATGCGCATGCGCCTTATTTTTGCAAGAGGAAGTCCCATTCATGGTGGTTTGTGGAACAGTTATTTAGGAAATGGCGCAGCCCCCACAGAAGGGGGGTTGCTAGGGCACCATGCCATAACATGGCGGAGGGCAAAGGCCCCCACTCACAGGACACAGGGAGCTCTCCCTGGAAAGGACACAGGGAAGGAATGACCCGGAGGTGGAAGGGACCACACAGAAAGGGGAGGCTTGCTGCAAGGAGAGGCGGCCATGACATTGGCTCAGCGAGGGAGACTTTGCACCTATCCAGTTGCCATCAGAGGCTAGGGCCATGGGGGCTTAAATACGGCAGTAATCTTCTTGCCGTCTCTTTTCCCTGGTTCACGCAGCAGCAGGGAAGTGTTTCCCACCCACCACTCCTAACTAACTTCCTTTGCAGGTATGCTAATGTTATTATGTTATGTCTTGTCCCAGATGGGGGTCACAGAAGCCTCGTTGCAGAGAAAATGACCATGAGCAATCAAGCCCTTGTATAGCCTGACACGGCAAGGGGCGGAAATGTCCGAAAAGAGGTGTCCCCCACCCCCATTTTGTAGCTTCCCGCCCTGGCTGTTGGAATGAACGAAATAGCAGCAGTCCCAACAGCTGTATACTGGGAACCCACAATCCATCCCACACATTCAAGGAAGGTTGGGGGGGGGGGGCCAGACCTGGATTATGGACAAAGATGTGCATTGGTGAACTAAAAGCTGATGGGATACCAATCGAGGAGGGTGGAGGAATAAAGAAGTTCGAAGCATAGGCTATTTTATATGGTATTCCTCAAGGCTCTGGTACTTGGACCTCTCCTTTTTTCTCTTTACACAGCCCCCCTCTCCGTCCTTGTTTCTTCATTTAATCTCTCCTTTCATTTATATGCAGATGACACCCAGATCTTTTTCTCTTTTTCTTCCTTCAACTCTGTTCTACACTCTACTGTATCAAACCGTCTTTCAGCTGTTCAAAACTAGACATCATCCCACTTTCTTTCCCTCAACCCTTCTAAAACGGAGGTTCAGTTCTTTCCTGCTTCAACTATTCCTTCTACTCTTTCTCCGGCGTTCCCTTTCCTCCGTCTTTGCTGCACTTTTCTTCATCTGCTGGCAACTTGGGCGTCATGTTTGATACTTCTCTTTCTTTTTCACTTCACATCTCTTCCTTTGCTCAGTCTTGCCGAAATGCACTTTTCAACATCCGTCGTGCTCACCCCATCTCTCTTTTCATGCCACGAAACTTCTTCTCTTCTCTCTTGTCATTACTTGCATTGAATACTGTTCATCACTTCTGCTTGGTCTCCCTGCCTCACATCTTCTCCCTCCTTGTTCTGTTTATAACTCCTCGATTCGTCTTCTTTTCTCTTTATCTTCTCATTCTTCTATCATATCTTCCCAACTCTCCATTTCATTGCTTCCCTTTGAATCACACCTTTTTAATCATTTTCTTTCAATTGTCTTTAAATGTACTCTTGGTTTAGCTCCCTCTTATCTTTCTTTGCTATTCTCATTCGATGCTCCATCTCGCTCTCTTAGATCAAAGAATCTATTTCTTTTCGCTGCCCCTAAACCACCCTGTGCCGCTTCTCGTTTCCGTTCCTTCGTTCATCTAACTCCTAAACACTGGAACTCTCTTCCTCTTTCTCTTTGGTCTGCTACATCTCTTTGTATCTTTCAATCTAACCTGAAAAATCATCTTTTATCTTCGCTTTCCTCCTAATTATCATGTGTTTGAACCACTTCTTTTTGAAACACTTTGTTCAGTGCTTTTGGCGAAAAGCGCTCTATAAATGTAATAAAATTTATGAAACTAAATATGTGCTGCAGATCGTCTGATGTTGACTTATGTGTAAATAAATAATAAATTGTGGGCTTGTTTTTCCACAAAGACGACTCGGCTGATTTTGTGAACATTAGGCATGTAAAAGGTGTTACCTAAGGGAGGTAATGGCAGATGAGGGGAGGGACCAACTGGTGCCGGACTGCCCAAGTACCTAGCATGTGCGTGTGCCAGTACCACTCTTTTACTTCTATCAACCCATGAAGTTTGTGAGCACACATTCTTCCCCACAAAGGTAGACTGAAGGGAGGTGCATGCAAAGAAGTATACATCTGAAGAAAGGTGTGGGAAGAGGAAGAGAACGTTTAGTGAACAAGCGACGGAGGCTCTGTTCCGTGTGTTGATTCGGTAGCATCACTCGATCGCCGTCCCCTAGAGGAGCGGTGTATCGTACCTCAGTTAGGCCGGAAACACCTTTATTTGTTCCTTTGATTCTTGGTCTCAGGCTTTTGTGTGTTCCTGGCCGTTTGCCATTAATGGCAGTGGTTGGAGCAGTCCAGTCTTGAGTTTCCAGCTGGCATGAGCTCTTACGGTCACATGCGTGATACCTGTCGAGCACTGTGGTGAGTTTGTGAGCATGGCGTTGCAGGCCTGATTTAGGGACGTGCTGCTTGCCTCAGCTTTCTTCACTCGTGTCTTGTTGGTGCCCATAAAGCTTTTGACCATTCCACTGGTCTGAGGCAATAGAGGTGTTATTTTCCTGTGAGACACTGCATGTACTTAGTGTAGGGAGCATTCTCATTCCTGTTAAAGAGTGAGCCCTTGTCTGTTTCCAGTGACTCTGACAAGCCTCATGAAGAAAATGTCATCAAACCGAGGCTGCATCTGTTGCTTGCATCTGCACTGTGATGCAGAATCTAAAACATTCATCCATCAAAACTAGCCGAAACCGGCCTGTTTTCATTGGTCCAAAGAAGTCCACCACTACAGAATGCCTGATTCCCTCTCATATTTCTGATCTTTTGATGGGCTCTGGTTTCGTGTGCTTGCTTGTGTATTAGAGGTGACATGCTCCTACTGTCCTGCACTGGCCATGACATCAAGTGTCGAGAACCACATGGGACAAATTCTCAAAACCTTTTTTTGGTGCAAATGCTGCCAAATTGTGCCAAATGAAATGCACTTTCTTCAAAAAGGCCATTTGAATGTGTGCACTACAGATGCGCACATTCAAATATCCTTTTTTTTACCCCATTTTCGCATTTGTCCAACTAGGGGGGGTTTTCTGTGCCTGTTAAAGTGCATCCATTATTCAAAAACAGATGCGCATTAAAGTGCAAAGCACATCAAGTTGCCTGCGCACGTTTGGAAACACGCGCAGGAGGATGCGCAGTGTATGACAGGGTCATTCCCCACTTCATCATGCTTTTTTTCTGTTAAAGTGGAACAGCAGCACCATAAACCACTGCTGTGCCACTTGCATTTCTATCCCTCAAGAGGAACAGAAATTATTTTTTCTTTTTTTAGCATTTAAGTGACAGGCTCCCTGAAGCCTAGCACTTTGAAATGCACACTCAGCACACTAGTGGTGGCTGAGATTCAGTTAGATATTACTGTTGGGAGAGCACTACAGACACTGATCTATGGAAGGGGGCTGGCCAGCACATCTTTTGCGCTGCTGTCCATTCCCCGTGAAATGCGCAGGTCACCTTTGAGAATGTGAGTTCTTGAGAGTGTGCCCAATGGCGTCATGAAGCTGCTTCTTCATTGCTCCAATCCCTCTTGTGGTCCACACGAGCAGTAACAAGGATCTGCCAGTGCAAACCTTTCTGGATCACTATCCGGGAGGATGGAGCAAGATGCCTTTCCTTGTTTCTGAGTTCTTCCTGTATTTTTCTCAAGCAACCCTACTTCTTCTCTGTTCGCATGTGATGCCTATGTTCTGGTATTTTATCCCGCTGCTACGGAGGCTTGCTCATCAGCTTGCTTTCTCTGTTCAGTGCTGTGTTTTAGTTTGTGCGATCCACCATTTGGATCAAGGTGATTTCTGCTGCGTGGGCTCCCTGCATGATGACATTGACCCGGGACATTGACGTATTCCTCCACCAGTGATGATTGAACTGTAGTGGCCGTCCATGGATGACTTGACTTCTAGTCTGCCGTATTGTATCCTTTGACAAATGTATCTTTAATTTTAATTTTTATCTCCCCTTACAACCACCAGGTTTTCTTTCTTCGGCAGTGAATCTGCTATTTTAGTGTGTGTTAGACTGAGGCTAGCATTCAGAATTATTTTCCTAGCAAGATAGCTCCCAATTGGGCTTGTGTCTATGGTATGCCAATTGCAGAGGGCAGGACGAAAGTATGCCATGTGGTCTTTCTTTAACCTTTACAATCTTTCTTCACAGTCTGCGAACAACTCAAATGCTCTGCACTGTTCGTTGAACTTCCTCTGTTGAGTGGTGACGGTGGCCTAGTCTCTGAGATATCTGCCGCAGCAGCTTGCCAGTCCTAGAAATGAGCTCAAGTCTCCCATTCCTGTTTTTGTCCTGAGGAAGGTTGCGTTATCAAGTGGACACTATTTTTGAAGTCCTTATAGACAACTGAAACACGTGTCGACGATTATATCTGTGAAAAAATTGTGGACAGATTAAATCACCTGACAACAGGCAGAGGAAAATCTAACAGTGTTTATGTTGAATATTGTTTATGGTGACTAAGTGGGTCACGAATATAGGTCTGAAGTAAATTGTGGAAAGAGAGAATGAGAGTGAATGTTTGGTAGGAATGAATGTATGTGAGTCGAATTGCAAAAGATTGTATTTTATTATGAAGATATATTACATAATTTGTTTTTATGATTGAAAAAATAAAAAGAAAGTTGAATTTGGACTAAGGCATTTATTGGTATATGTAAAAAGATAAATGCATATGATCTGTCATCCTCTATCCTATTGGGCCATTATTGTTACTGTTTGAAGTATTTAGCCTGAGGCCAGGGATTCTAATCAGGAACCCCTTAATTTTCAGATCCCATCGCTGTGGCACTGAGATCATTACTATAGTAATAATCACCCGTTCTGGGGGCTGAATCGGGTGGTAATGGCCCAGGGACAAAGTTAATAGGCCCTTGCGGTGCAAAGGGCATTAAAGAGGGGTCCTGGTCTTTCACCACCCGATTCAGCCCCTAACATGGGTGATTACTGCTGTTAGTACCAAATGGCAAACCCTCTGAGTGCTAAAAGCAATTTTAAAAAACTGGTCAACGCGAGCGCAAGGCATGTGAAGGTAGAAGGAAGTCACTGTTGGATGTGATGGAGATGTAAGGCGGGGCTCCTCTCTGAGTCCCTCATGCAGGACTATGACAGAGGAGGGAGGTGGCAGCACTGGTAGCTGTGGATAGCCACAGAGAGGTGAGAGGGGAGGAAGGGGTGCAGTGCAGGCGAGAGCAGTGGGCTACGGCGATGGATCGGCTGTGTCTGGCAGGACGGGGGAGAGGCGGTGGTTGGGTCCAGCTCATGGCTTGGTTCATGAGAGTCAGCCTGAGTTTGGAGCTTCCTGATTGTTTGGTGCCGGGTCCGGCTTAGGTCCTCTGTCAGAGAATATACGTCCAACGAATATTAGTTCTCTTCTCACAAACCCGCATTCGTCAGCATTGAGTGTCAGAACTGCTTCCATCAACGCTTCATACTCTCCTCTCAGGGCAGTGTTATGTTCCCCTTGTGTCTCCTAAATGCAAGATGTCATCACTATAATTGAACCAATTTAGAACATGTCCAATCACTTTTTTAATCGCTTCCTGAATTATTTCCACTGCCAGCGACACTCCAGAGCTGAGTCTTTCGAATCACTACCATCCTGATTGTGAAATTTGTGATATATTTTGATTGTGGATCTAGCTCCATATAAAAACAAACTTTAGTGAGGTCAACCTATGAAAATATTTGTCCTCCATTGAGGTAGCTGATGATGCAGCAGTATTTGGAGTGTCCTTCTCTTACTATCGCCATGTTTGCTTGTTTCATATCAACAGAGAGCAAAATGTGTCCCTCAGGGTCTTTTTCTGGCACCACAGTATTGTTCGATGTCCATGTGATGGGCGCTCTATCCTGCCCTATTATTTTATGCTTTATCAGTGCATTGATTTCTTTCTCTGGCGGAGGCTGCAGGTGTATTGGCACGCACCTGTGATTTTGGACTACTGGTGTTATCGATTTCTTAGCTGCCCCAGATCCACATGCAGGGGTCGGCAATGGCCCACACTGCATGCTTTGTCATCACATTGAGCTTGCGGGTTGCAACCTCCATTTTCTGTTGTTCTCCCTAGCAGGCAGTTCCAAGGTTCTATGTCCCTTTGCCGACAGGAGTTTTTTCGAACAGTAATTCTTTTCGATGAAATTACTTTGAATAAACTCCCTTTGTTATATTCGGGAATCCCCCCCCAAAACACCCGTTCCCTATATTTGTACCCCTAGCCCAAAACCCTCCATACTCCTTCTATCCCCTTACCATCCACCTATATATTTCAAAGAGGTTTTCCGAAGTGTTTTTTTGTTAAGAATGACTTCGAAAAAACTCTTGTCAACAAATCTACACAATACTATTGCACTGTGTGGCAATGATTCATTTTCCCAGACTCCTTACTGGTTATTTTGTGAACTGCACAAACACTTATAGATTTGATGGTGTGAGCAGAGTCTTTTTCCATTCTCTCATATTTGTGGCGCACATATAGGTGATTGCTGCCCCTGTATTGATCACACAGTTAATGGAGTGGTTCCCAATGATGAGGTCTATGTGATCATTTGCTTCATCTTCTACCTCTCTCATCATGTAGATGTGTGTGTCACTCTAGTTGCCCTTCATGGGACCTGCTTCTCCCTCTCGTTGCCTTTCTATACTGTGTATTTGTTTCACCACTTTTCTGTAATCCTGAGTTAACCGTCTGAAGATATGATTTGACGACACTTGCAAAGGGATTTCCTCTGTCACAGTTGTGACATCTGTTCCCCATTGCTGGAAATGCTCCCCCACATGTGAAGATAGTTGCCCTCCACTTTGCCTCGTGTGTGCTTGACCTTTTGTTGCCATGCCCCAGCTTAAAATTTCGACATTGTAAGGGATATCAGGATTTATAGAGACGAATCAATTCTGGAGTGAGATCCACCAAGCTGAATCTCTGGTTATAACCTCTGTGGCTTTCTATATCTAGAGGGAAGCATTGACCTTAAACACCTTATACGCACCTTGGTGTAGAGGGATGGATTTCTTATGTATTGTAACTTTGAATTAACTGATCTGCTTTTTAACTTTCGGATTAACTGTCACTGTGATCGTGATTAAATAATATTTGATGCACTTTTTATTCTGTCTTTATAAGGTTTGCTTAACCAAATGCACAATAAATTAAAATTAAAAAAATATTGCATAATCTGTTGGATCTTTCGTTGGAGGAGTTACGAAAGATCACGGTGAGACTCAACTTGGTACAGTCTTTTCGCATGCACACCTTCCAATTCTCTAGTGAGTTGGAAATCTGTTTTCAATGTGCATAATTCATTCATAATCAATATTTCTCTGCTCGTCAGAGTAGTTGCTGAGACATTCTTTAAGACCAGCAAACGTCTTTGCTTTGTCTGACAGGAAGGTATGAAAGAGATCTTCAACTTTGTCAGCTAGCCCTGTGCCACCGAGTCTGACAGGTTGTTTTTTGTTTTCTTGCTCTCTTTTTGTTTTTGTTGATTTTTTCATTTATTTGCTTTTATTTTTTCTGCCCTTTATTTGTTCATTTAGTTTCTTCCTTTTATTGTTTCTTTTTACTGTTTTATGAATTCTGCCATGCGTGTCGGCTGGTGTTTGCTTTTTTAATGTAATTAGTTTTACAGGTTTTCTTTAGGATTGCCACCAATTTCTCTTTTCTTGTCTATCTTTCATTTTACATAATCCTTCTAAAATGTCCACTGGTCCCTTTTGTTCGTTACCTCGTTTAACAGTTTATTTCAAAGATGGCCGCCACTTGTTCATATTCGCGAGAATTCATTCATTTCTTTTTGCAGATTTCCCTCTAGATGCCTGCCACGTGACTTTCTTCATCTCTTGAGAAATGGCTACCACAATGTAATTTATCATTGCAGGCACTTTCATAGACGGGTGGCCCATGCTAGGACATCTTCTGGTGATTATTACAGAGATTTCGACTACTGGTCAAGCGTTCTACTGAAGGGGCCTTGGACCTCTGTTAATCTTGAGTTTTTCTTTATGGGTTTCCCTGGGCCTTACTTTGTGCACGGCATGCTCGGGGCACACACCTCAGTTAGTGGCACAAAGAATCGGGGTACTGTCGCAGCATTAATACCTGACATTCTCTTGCTTGCAGAGTTCCTTTCATCATTTCTTTCCTTTTTCTCGTGGGGACGCATGTGGGTAATGATGCCCGACCACGAGGATGGCTCAGGATCCCTCTTCATTGCCAGTTGTGAAGTCTTGTGGAGAGAATGTCTCTGCTAATGAATATCTTCACTAGGTAGGTTTCCATATGCTTTATTACACCTGCTGCTAATTATATAGGTGCCCAACAGATATGAGACTAGTACTCACACACCCTTCCGTTTACTGCACCTCTAGCCCAACACCACTTCATGTTCTGTCCCAGCCTCAGGAAATGGTGTTTGGTGACACCCGCAAGCATCCAGTATTTGCAGCGTCTCAGTACCTCTGTTTCGTTGTGCTCGGTTTTCCTGTGATCACTTCTTGTCCCTTGCTTTGGTTGCTGCTTACTTTTGTATATCCAGAATGGTGCTCCTTTGTTTTCGTAGGTCAGACCAATCTTCACTCTGCTCCCAAGCCCTCTCGAAAGTGAATCCTGGCGGCGGCTCATGCAACTGAGATGCTGGTTTTGGGCCAGGATCTTGCGCATTGGTTGTTCTGTATGCTCAGTGATGGGTGGGGTGGTATTCTCTGGTATCGTTATTCTTCCTCTGAGGCTGTAGGGTTGCAGATACAGACCCATAAGTGCTGGGGAGCCGGCAGGCAGTGCAAGTGCAACAGGACATGCAGGAGCCTGTGCCTGAGTTCAGAGGGTTACCAGTTTGTGGAGCAGTCAGGTGCATCAGCAGGAGAGAGAAAGAGAGAAAGCTGAAGCAAAAAGGAAGGTCTTGAGTTGCTTCTGGAACCGGAGGTGGTTCTGCTCAAGTGTGAGAGAGGCAGGGAGGCTATTGCAGAGGGAGGCCCCAGCCAAGGAGATCTGCCCCCAACTCTCTGCTTGGAGAAGCGTCTGATCCTCAGAGAGTTGGAGGTAGATGAGTGGAGAGCTCGAAAAGGAAGATGTTTTGGAAGAGAAGGTTGGAGGTAGAGCAGTCCCAGGCCCCAGAAAGCCTTGTGGACGATGCAGAGGGTCTTGAACATGATCCTTGCAACTACGGGGAGCCAGTGAAGAGATTTCAGAGCTGGAGAGATACGATCCCTGGGGCCAAAGACAAGTCTTGCAGTCCTGTTCTGGATAGGTTGTAAAGGTCAAAGAGTAGAGGCAGGAAGATTTAGAGAGAGGCTGTTGAAATAGTCCAGCCTCGAGAGGAACAAAGCACTGGAGACAGTGAGCTTTTAGGGGAAAGTGAGAAAACAAAGAATAACTCTGAGGAGGTGCAGCTGATAGCTTGACTTCTTAGAGACGTCAGAGATGTGAGGCGAGAAGGAAAGGGTGGAGTTGAAAATGACACCATGGTCCTTAGCCTCACTGGAAGGAGCAGGAAGAGGGCCCAGAGAGGGCAGCCAGAGAGACGAAAGGATGCAGCGAGTCTCCCAATGAGGAGGATCTCAATCTTACTGGCATTAAGGCAGAGATCCTTGGTGGCACACCATTCCAGAATTGCGGCCAGACAGTCTGGTATGAGAGGAGAACCAGAGGTGGCTGAGAGGAGCCTGAAAGAGAGCTGAGTGCCACCGACATAACATTGAAATTTGGAGCAGAAAGTAGTGATGCAGTGGGCAAAAGGTGCCAGGTAGTGGTTGAGTAGAGGGAGAGAGGTTAGACCACTGGGGAAGTAGAGAGAGAGATAGAAGAGAGAACAGACCCCAGGTGGACCTGAGAGGGTCATTCAGTGAGAAAGGAGGTCAACCAAGCCAGGGCCTGATTAGTAATACCAAGGATGTCACAGAAGCGATTGAGCAGGATGGCATGGTTGACCATGTCGAAAGCATATGATAGATCAAGGAGAATGAGGACAGAAGGGTGATTAGAGTCAAGATTGGAGAGCAAGTCTTCATGGGTGTTCAGGAGAGCAGTTTCTGTGCTTCTGGCAGTTCTGAAGCCAGACCGGTGGTCATGGAGGCAACCAACAGATTCAGTATGTAGATTAAGCTGTGAGATGGCCAGCTTTTCCAAGTGTTTGCCCAGGAAAGGAGTGATGTAGATTGGGTGATAGTTAGCCAGAGAGGAAGGATTGTCTGAGGGCTTCTTAAGAAGGAGGTGCACAAGAGAGTGCTTAAGGGGGAGGAGGAAGTTCCAGTGGCAAAGGAGTGATTGTAGAAATCGGCCAAGGCTGGAGCAAGTGTGTCGATGTGGTCATTGATGTTTCTGGATGAGCAGGGGAGAACCAGCTTTGATGAGACTTTCATAGATCAGACTTGTCTAGAAACATCATCAGGGGTGAACAGGGGAAAGGAGGAGAAAGGAGGAGGAGAGACAGCCTCAGATGGGCCAGGAGTAAAAGGAGGAGGAAGAGGAGGTAGAGGAAGAGAGGGTGAAATGAGAGGCCAAGGTGTGCAGAGGGCCTCGGATGGAACAGGAGAGGTAGAGGCTGCAGTAGGATTGACCAGCTCCTTGCAGATCTGGAAAAGTTCTGCCGAGTTGTTAGATGTTGCAGAGATGCGGGCTTGGATGTAGGCTCTCATCTTAGAGAGCACAGAGAGCCTGTACTGCCTTTGGAGACAGGTGGCATGCCAGTTTGTCAGGGGGTGCGTTCGATGTCCTCCACTTCCTCTCTGCCACCCTATCCTTACGTTTAAGGGTGGAGAGGTTGGAATCGTACCAAGAGTTGCACTTGGATTTGGGCTTCAAGCGGATCCGTGTGACAGGGGCAAGGACATCCAGAGTGTTAGAGATAGAGAGAAGAAGGTTAGAGAGGGCTGTGTCAGGGTGTGAGTCAGCCAAAGGTGGAGGTGGAGGAGAGAAAGTAGCGGCAAAAGCCTCAACTGCCACACGCTTCATGGGCCGGATGACCGAGAAGGTAGGTGGCAGTGCTGGAGTCAGCTTGACCAGCGGGAAGAGAGAGAGAGGTCAGAAGAAAGGTGAAAGGAGAACATGATCACTCCAAGATATCTCCTTTCTGCCCTCCCTACTCCTCCTTCTCATGTATCTGGCACCTGTCTTGGTCTTATTTTTATTTAATCGTTATCCACAACGTCTGTTTCTGTACACCCTGTTTACTCTTCTGATCATCATCTTCTATCATTTTCGATTCTTCCTTCTCTTCTTTCACCTACTTCCCCTGGCTCTGAAGCTCCGACATAGGTTCTTCGAGATCTTCGTGCCTTTAATAGTCCACTATTTGTTTTTGAATCTTTCTATGCATCCTTCGTTTGTTGTCCTCCCTGTTGATGACACAGCTACTACATTATCTTCTTCTCTTGATTCTCTTTACCCCACTACTTCTTGTTGCCCTTAGAAACCATCTCAACCATGGCTTACCATTCACCTGTGCTCTATGCAACGAGCATGACTCTGGTGTAGCTCTCTTTCTGATGAGGTCAGCTGTCTTTCTCTTCCTATCACACACTATATGATGTTGTTCTTCTTTAAGCTAAATGCTCAGACTATTCTGATCTTCTGCAATCTCAATCTATTCATCCTAAGCATCTGTTTCTATCACTTTCTCGTCTTCTTTCTCCTCCCTCTCCTGATAATTCACTTAACTTCATTCTAACTCTCTCTGGTTATTCTTCCTATTATTCTTCCAAGGTGGCCACTCTTCGAGTGCCCATCGTCCCTTCTTCTACTGTCCATTTTTCTTCCCCACCTCCTCATCCACATCGACTATTTCATCTTTATAATTATAATAATTATAATTGTCCATTTATTCTGTGCTTAATACCAGGAGTAGCTTCTAAGCGCGGGATCAGGAGTTTGCACCTCTGTTGCACTGCGTTGTCCTGCTTCCGAGGCAAACACGTTGCCCCTGAGCTATCCTTCCTCCCCTTTCTCTAAGTTCTCTTATCCTGCAACTTCTCCCTTACTTGCTCATGCCCACCACCCTGAATCTCGCCCAATCCGAATCCTTCTTTAATTATTCTTAAGATCTATCTCTCAATGGTTTCCTATCTTGCTGTTCTCTTTAATATTTCTCTTCTTACTTCAACCTCATCCTCATTTAAACACACTTCTATTGCATCCATTGTAAAGAAATCTTCCCTTCACCCCTGTCTTCTGCTAATTTTCAACCATTTCTCTTCTTCCCTATCTCTCTAAGCTTCTTGAGCGTCTTGTATATTCCCACGTTTCTACTTTTGTCACTGAAACTCTATTCTTCCTTGTTCCCCCTCTTGCTTTTGTCCTCTCCACTCCAATGAAACTGCTCTATTTTCTGTTTGTGATTCTCTGCTTTCTTCTCGTTACTCTAAAAACGATTATGTTTTGATTCTATTGGATTTCTCAGCAGCTTTTGGCACTGTGCATCATACTCTTCTCCTATCTTCTCTTTCTTCTTTGAGGTTCTCTGGTTCTATTTTATCTTGGTTTTGTTCATATTTATCAAACATGTATTCGAAATCTTGGGCTGCATCCTCTTCTGACACACTACCTCTTCTTCACGGCTTTCGTCAAGGTTCTGTTTTAGGACCTTTTCTTTTCTCTCTCTACACATATCCTCTTGCTGCTATCATCTTGTCTTTTGCAATTTCCCATCATTTCGATGTGGATGATACCAAGATTGTTCTTTCCTTTTCTTCCTTTTCATCTTCTGTTCATAATAATCTCACCTCTTGTCGTCTAGCTATTAAATCCTGGATGTCGGATCATTTTCTCATCTTAAATGCTACTAAAATTGAAGTTCACTTTTTTCCCGCTAATACTATTCCTTCTCTTCCCTCTTTTGTCCCATTTCCTCCTTCACGACTACCTATTTCATCTTCTGCTTATAATCTTGGTCTTATCTTGATACTGATTTATCCTTTTCTCATCACATCTCTATTACTTCACATGCTTGTCGCTATCATCCGTTCAACATTAGCAAATCTTGTTGTTTTCTTATATTTGATGCCACCAAGCTTTTGATTTCTTCACGTATCTTTTCACAATTATTCTATTGCCCTGTCACACTCTTTAGGCTCTCTGTCTCTTGCTTGGGCCCTTTAAAGTCTGTTTTCAATGCTTTGAATCATCTACTATACCTTCTTTCTCCTTGTGACTCAATTTCTCTGCCATTATTTTCTCTTGGCTGGCTTTCTTTTCACTCCCATCTCAAATTTAACTTTCTCTCTCTTGTCTTTAAACCTCTCTATGGCCTTGCCTACTCTTATCTTTCTTCTCTTGTCTCTTTTTATTCTTCTGTACGTGTTCTTCATTCTCAGTCTCAGTTTCTATTATCAGTTCCTCATCCACTTGTGTCCAATCATGATTTTGCTCTTTTACTTTGCTAGCTCCTTCGCACTTGAATGCTCTTCCCCCATCTCTTTGTTCTATTACCTCTTACTCTCAATTTCCTACTACTTTTAAGACCTATCTTCTTCACTTAGCAGGACAGCCATGAATAACTTTTTGTAGTTTTTAAACCTGCATTTCATTGTACTTTTAAGTGTGTTCTCTGTTCAGTGTTTTGGCGTAAAGTGCTACATAAATCACAAATAAACACAAATACAGATGATATGTATTTCCAATAAACATTCAAAAGAAAAGAACTGATTAAATATTAGATGGTAAAGGTGAATGGTTAGCAACTAAGTGCAAATCAGGGGGGTGATCCATGGTAGATGGTGAAGGGTTTTAGAATGATCCAACAGTTACGTCACTCCTCTGACATATTATACAGGTAGCGGGAACCAGAACGATTGTCCTAAACGTAGGAGCCGTATAGGCAGCAAAGCACATCTACGTTGAAGCTTGCAGAAAATGTAGTGGAAACCTGAGTCAGGTCATACCGGATGAGGACTGGCAAGAGACCCCTATGCTAACGTTGGAAGTGGCCGTTAATGTGAAGAACCAACTGGCACAGTATTGTGTCTTACAACACAACAGATACAAAGGTATGACAACAGCTATGACCAGAGGTGTGTCAACTTCAGGGCATGTGATGTAATCTCACTGCATCTCATCTGGCATGTCATGAATTAGAGGCATTTTGAACAAGTGTTGGAAGGACATGGAGGACATACCGGGATGTTGCATCCAGCTAGATGCACAAGGAATGATCCTTGCACCCCATCACACACCTTACACCTCACAGACCATATTCTATCATCTGCTGCTTGTACTAGTCATAAGAAGAACTGGTATCTGATGGGTGAGGATTGGTGTGCCATCCATATGGGTTGGATGTAAGATCTGATGATGTGTAACTGGACATCCACTACAGTATCTAGGTGATATTTGGGTAGAATTTAGGCACTATCTGGCTAGCAGAAATGAGGATTAAGTCATTATTGATGCCGAAGGAGACAGCTGGTGTACAAGAGGAGGAAATCTTGAAGCAGAGGTGGACACAGACAGGTGGGTGAATGAGCATTGGCTGGGGATGTTGAGGATGGGGGCCATCACTAAGGGCCAGTTGGGTGCCCTGTAAGCCCACCCAGCCCCCCAGAGAATGAGAATGAAATACAATCAATGTTGGAGTGAGTCAGTACTAGGATGCCAGGTTTAGAATGTCGATACATAAGCCAGGTACACTGAATAGGTAATGGGACAGTCATTCAATGTGGAGCGCAGAGGAGCTCACAGCTATGGGGGGAGGGAAGGGACTCAAGCTAAGAAATGTTGGGTACTTCGCATGGTAAAAAAACAAATAGCCTCATTCTGACTTGGAAGGTATGTCTGCAGTTTTTCTGCAGAATTACAGCCAAACCTGATGAATTTTATCTCCCCTCTGTCTGGTAGATTTACCATCAGATTCTGAGTGTTAGCAGGGCAGTGCTAATGGCCCTTTCAGGAGGTTATAGTACCCCACAGGGATATTGGTAGAATTACAGCAGGGGATAATTTCTTCCCCCAATAATTCCACCGATTTGTGCCATTAAGGTAGCAAATTTACTATCAGCAAGGTGATGGCGGTGAAACCTCTACTTTAATGCCAAAATCATTGGAATTGCCATGGGGGAATTAACTTACTGGAAGTAAATCTTCCACTGCAAGGCCAAAATCGGAATTTCACAGTGCAGTAAAAAACTGGTTGTTGCAATACTGCCAAAAAAGGTCAATAACGGAATAACTGCCATTGTTGTACTGCACCTACAGACTCTGAATGGCCCCCATAGAGTTAGTGTTGTGAAATAAGCTCAGTGCACGTTCACAAGTCTTACTATTTCCATGTTGTCTGTAATATGAAGAAATTGTAATATAGAAATGTATAAAAGGACATAATGTTACTGCACGATGCATCAACAAGCCTGCAGGTACCAGTGGTCGGAGTGAGCGGGCCCCGTTGGGAGTGGTGTTCCACTCCTTGCATTTTTTACTGTTAACAGCTCCACTACATTTTGCAACAATCTTCACCATTCCAGAGCTGTTCTCTATGAAGTTAAAGCACACTTCTCCACTTTACTGCCAATATCAGTTACAGCTAAATTGAAATCTGTTTCAACTCAATTGGCTGCCAACAAGCATGACTACAACCCTTGAAAAATGTATTGCACGTTGCTCCCTTCCTTCGTACTCTGTCCCCTGCCGGAGTCACAGTTCCACTTCTTCTTTGGTAAACTTTATCACTGGGCAGTACACCAAAGAAAAATGTGATTTCCGTGCAGACACCCTCAGTCATCTTATTCCTTTGCTAGTACAAAATTCTTCTAGATCTGGGAAAAGCGACAAAACCTCAAGGGAGGACTCAAACAGCATGAGAACCCTAAACAGAAATTGAAGCACTTGCGATGCTTGCCACCACCAGGGAGGGTATGGGTAAAATGCAGTGCACAGTGGCCTGAAGTTACGCTAAATCCTCCGTATTCTAACGTAGGAGATCAGGGGCCAGATTACAGAACGTTTGCACCGGTGCAAGTGCAAAGTTTGCATGGTATTAGCACTAGGACAAAGTTTGCCCTATTTTTAAAATCACTGGGACACATTAAAAAACCATTGCACCTCAGCAAGTACAGTTTGGCATAATAAAAGCACCAGGCGAAAAATTGCCTTAGTGCAAAAAAGATGCATTTTCACTAAATGTTTGCACCAGGCAAAGTTTGCCCTAGTGCTAATGAGGAATGATATTAGCAGTAGGGCAAACTTTGACCTGATGCAAAAATGCATCAAAAATATTTCTTTTTAATACTAGGGCAATTTTATCCCTGGTGCTTTTAATATACCAAACTGTACTTGCTGAGTTGCAATGGTTTTTTAATGTGTCCCAGTGTTTTTTAAAAATAGGTCAAACTTTGTCCTGGTGCTAATACCGTGCAAACTTTGCACTTGCACCGGTGCAAACTTTCTGTAATCTGTCCCCAGGAGCTTAAGCTGGAAAGTGAATTTGCACATCCTCTCTGCTTTCAGATGCAGACCTCAATTTGACCCTGTATCATTGCATATTTCCTGACGGGCACCTGCTAATGCCATGCTTAATAGTTCACACACACGCGCAGTATTAATACATCAAAAGATGGCCCTTTCAATTCTACCTGGCTGATATTCAAATTCTAATTCAGCTAAAATAAAAGCCTGCTGGTCTGCCTGAGTGCTTATTATGTGGCTGCATTAGCAGTAGGTCTCAATCTCATATAAAGCACCGCCTTTTAATGTATGTTCACTGTGGATATTTCAATGATTATTTTTTCATGTTTCATACAGTACTGCATTAATACAAAACCCATTTTCTTTTGAAATCTTGAGGCTCTTTTCTTGACACAATTTATATGTTTTGTTTATGCATTTCCATCTTCTACTGATTTAATTTTTAGTGGTTTGATTAGATTTTGTGATGTTGGTTTAATGCAGTTTGAATGAGTGAAAATTGGCAAGTCAAGCAGCAATGTATCTTTCTAGCCATCTATCTATCTAGCTATCTATCTATCTATCCATCTCTCCAACACCATATCTATCTATCTATCTATCTATCTATCTATCTATCTATCTATCTATCTATCTATCTATCTATCTCTCCAAAACTATATGTATCTATCTGTCTATCGAGGGCCGACCCTAGGATTTGCAGGGCCCTGGCGGCAAAAGGTGCATGGGCCCCCATTTATTTGCACAAATAGTGATATTACATAAATGATATTATAGAACGAGTCTTCAATACATAACGAACGGTACCATGGGAAGTTAAATTAAAAACACGATGCCATGAGTAAGGCAGGAGAGAAATAAACTGTGATGTCCGGTATGTGAATTGTCACTGTTAATAGTTACCTACATGGACATATCAGGAACAAGTCTTTTTTTGAAGTAGCACACATTGTGAGCTGAATAACTAGACTTTTCATTTCCCTGTTAAGGCATAGTGAGATAAAAGGATTTGGCTGGTTGCACAAACTTTGGTTAAGAGGAGAGGCAGGGCTTTGAGACTAGTCTACAATTCAGTAACTTGAGCACATCTCTTCCCAGATGTAATTGGTAGAAATATTTTTTTAAAAGCTCTTTTTGAATTTTTTCTTTTAAAACGCCACCTGATTGTGGAAGGCATTGTACACATATGGTGATTGTAGTTTGCTGCCGTTTTTGCAGGTGTTTCCCAATTGTTTTTAATTTTATTGTATATATATTTGGCTGCATTGTCCAAACTAGCAATATGCTTTTATTTCAGAAGCTAAAGAGAAGGATTATTTTGGCTGTCAAGAGAAATAAACTCCAAGCAAGTTCTAAGGATGTCATGTGAGGGCAGGGATTGGCCCTGGGACAGACAGGACAGGTTGCATCTACTGCAAGATTGCTTTATAGGGAGATCTTGAGGCAGGGAAGTAAGCTTTTTGTCAGGTCTTCAAATGTTTACAAAATTGACAAGGCCCCCGTCCTAAAAAACAAGTTGGGGGAGGCCCAATAATATATGCATAGGCGCTGAGTACGTGGGACAGAGGGCGTAGTCCCCCCCTTTCTACTTGCTATGCTCTTCTAAATCACTGGTTGTGGCAGGGTTTCTGTATCCTCTCCTGCTTGGTTCAAACTTGGTCACGTGCTAGTATGCATCTTGAAATATTAGCAACTGCTGCTCATTTCAAAATGGGATGGGAGTCTTGTTAATGGACCACCCCTGATTGGAGGGGGTTAGAAGCCCAGAATACTGCAAAGACAACCCAGCAGGTTAGGTGATAGTTGCTGAGATGTTATATGTTTCAACCTTCCTTTAAATCATATGGCTTGTTTCCTATTCCTGCTGCAAAATGTGCTGTGAAATGTGTTGTTTTGACCTGGATGGGTACAGCTCCCCCACGTCACTCAGTGTGGGAATCTCTGCCCCCATAGCAAAAATCAAAGCTGCCACCCACTAGTACATGCACAGTAAGGGAACATATTTTAAAGTGAAATATACACATTTAGTTCAATTGACCTTTCCACTTAGAAGAAAGTGCACAAAACACATTAGCATTTGCCTTTCAAAATAAATAATCAACCTAGAAAAATTATCTGAGGGAGGAGAATTTATAATAACTATGCCGGCAAAGTATAAAAGGTGCCCACCTTCAAAACCCAAAAATGTATAATTAAATATTCCAAGGAAAACAAAATAATGACGCTTTTATGCGTCTTGTGGGTGAGCGTCCACACTGGAAACATCACAACCTGATGTGAAATCTTAGAAGCTGAACACTTCAGCAAGCAAATATTTTTTTTTATGCCGCCCTCGAGAACACTCCACAGGGGTTATCTCTGCCCTCTGAAAAAAGTGTTTGTATCCTGTCCACCCACAGGTATCCTTGACTTATGCCCTGAAAATCAGCACACAGCCATAACCAGAGAAAATAACCCCTCCAGTCTCCAGGAGTGTAACCTCTCCCGTCACATCCTGGGCAAATATTCATGACACACTTGCCCTCTCATCCCCCAATTTGGCAGAAGGCAGAAAATGGCCTGTGAATTTTGAAAATATACTTTCTAGACTTAAAGACGCATGTTGGGACAAACTCTCAGGTAGACTAGAGGGCCACTGGGAGTTTGCAGACTCTTGGAAGGCCCAACACCTTCCCCCCAAAAAGGAACGTAGACCCAGTCAGACAGCAAGTTCAAACTTTAGTTTATTGCAGCCAAACCAACAGGGATCAGCACAAGGATAGAAGAAATCCATGGACCACTCAACGTCTGCTGGCTCGCAGGCCAGTTTTGTCCTGAAGCTACGTCATAGTGATGTCACAGCCTGGGCCCCTCTCCAGAAAAACCTATCACACTACTGGATTGGGTACTGAGTAATAGTCCACCTATAGTGGACACTACACATGTTAATCTACTGGCTCTCGCATGTCTGGTGGCTGGCCTGGTCCATCCCCAAATTGCTATCTCTTACAATGTTGTAGTTTGGGGGTTTTACCATTGGTTCTTGCCTGTTGCTACCCACCCGTAGGCATCTGTGATTGGCTAGAGCTCACCTCCCCTGGTCTGGGATCCACAAAGGTTCTCAGTTCTTGGTGTACCTTCTCAAGGTAATAAGAACAACTATGTGTCTGCATTGTAACTTGTGCGTACCACCTTAGACTATGAGAGTGCTTGTTCATCTCATCCAACACTTGTCTCACATTGTAGCATCTGTCTGGTGGCGTGAGATCAACTCTCTTTCCAAGCACTGGTTTCTATCCATTGTCTGAGTTGGCTGGGTCACGTGTTCGCAGACCATGATTTGGAGCACTGCAGCTCTGAATTATGAATAATTATTCACATTTATTTCAGCTGGTGTTACTGTCGATCAGGAAATGGAATGTAATTTGTATCTGGTGGCCATGGCAGCGGGTCCTGTCTCATACGTTTGCTCTTGTCCAGCCTGAATTCAACTCAGCTCAGCTCTTGCTGAGAGGCTCATGGCCTGCTGTAATTTTCCTAAACCGTTATGCAGTTCCTACAGTACCCATGCTATTCTATATTCTCCATATATTAGTCACACTTGGCTCTGTCAGGTCCCATAGGTGCTCCTGCAGTTCCATCAGGTTATTTGCATATAAGCATGTGCAAGCTTTACTCAGGATCTCTTGTTTTCTTTCCGGTTTCTGTGTTGCTGCTTTCAGCTATTGATAAAATAATAAAAGCAATGACAGTATGTATATGTATCTGTCCTTTATGTATAGAACTGTACACACATGTTCTTCATGTGTTCGTTTGTGTCCCAATGTGCAGATGGCACGTGTGCTTCATGTCTAACGCTGCTAGGTCATGGTGTCTCTAATGGCATCAGTAACGTGGCTTCTCAGTGCTTTAGTCAATACTGTCAATTGAGGTCTCTTTGGTTGCAGCCTGGGGCTCCTCATCCACTCTTGGGTAGACTAGTACCACAACTGACCTGTAGGGCTGGCTGAGGGGGTACCTTTCGACATACTTATCGATCATTGGAGCACTAGGAATTGGTCCAAAATAGTATGGGCGTTCACTGTATCTCCTGGCCTTCTTCCGTGTAAAGGAGGGGGAGGAGGGGCGACATTGCCCATCCCTCTTCACTCATAACAAAAGGTAATGTGTGAAAAGTTTACTTGTTTGTTTTTCAATGTTTGAGAAAGGCATGCTTCATATATAATGTGAGGCAAATGTTACATTCTACCTAAAATAAACACTTTTTGGTGTGTTAAATATGAACATGTGAAAATTAGGCAGATCATTTTCACTGTTTTGTGTGGTATATGTAATTGTCCTGGAGGAGGGCATAGATTTAGGAAGCTAATTGGTGCTTTGCATGCCCTTTCAAAATAAAAATGCCCTTTTGCATTTCTTAACACAAAAACTTTGAGAACGTCTTGCCCAAAACAATGCTCTCTTAATTAAGCCAACACTTGTAAATCACTGCCACTTTAAATGCTCTGCTTGAAGAAAGAAAGTGATAAGCAACCTCTAGTGGGCTGCTGGGGGCTGGGGTCTATTTGTCTCCAGAGCATTGCAGTAGGAGAGTGAGCAGTGACATGTTACCTCACTAGGACAACAAAATGGGAGCCTCCTATCTGGAGGCAGCATGGCCCCTTTTCAAAGCAATATCCGTTTATATGCTGGAGGCAGGCATCTGGTGCCTGTGTGGCCCCTATGACCGTGAGGCCCTGATCAGCCCCACAGACTGCACATGCCTTGGGCCAGCCATCTATCTATCTATCTATCTATCTATCTATCTATCTATCTATCTATCTATCTATCTATCTCTCCCTCTTTCTCTCTCTCTATCTATCTATCTTTGTCAAAACAAAAACAAGGTTTGTAATTAATCTTCAACCTCTGGCAATCGCTCTGGGCAACCCTCCAGACCATCATTCTTCGTCTGTCAAGTCATTACAGAATGGGGAAAGACCATGTCTGGGGATGCTTGTGGTCTCATGCAGAATGGATAAGTAGCCATCCAGACCACAGTGCTTCAGAATTGTATGGCGCTAGACATAGCTCTGGTCTCACAAGGAGGCATGTTCACAATCATGAAGTGCGAGTGCTATACTTTCATACCATGTTACTTAAGTAACATTACTGACATTGTCACTCACATTTGTCACAATGTAAGTTTCCTTAATACTAGTATGGAGGCTTCCTAGACCTTTGGGTCTTGGAATAAAGGTCTATTAGGACCCTGGGTGAGTCTATTGGTCAGATCCTACTCATAACGCTAGTCATAATTGTAAGTCTGTCCTGTCTGTTGATGGTTTGTATGTGTCTCTATTATTGGCTATGCAACAGCTGTTCTGAAGTCTCTCAAGCTGCCCAAGTGCTTTACTGTCATGCTACTGAAGAAATAGTCTGCTATGGCACGCTGGAATGTCATGTCTGTTCCCCTAGAGATGTATGTAATGAGACAGGAGTGAAGGTCTCATAGGAGAGGACCATGGTGGAAAGTTTGGAATTGAGAATTGAATGTGCCTTCCTTGCACAATACTGCATTATAATATTAAGGAGATGCCGCAAACTGCGGCTACGTGCTTGTGTGAGGTGAGGCTTTAGGCTTTACAGCTCATGTCTTTGTGACGAAGACTCCCCACCTAGTGTGTAGTTATGCTAGCCTTCACATCCCTCGCTTCTGACATGTTTCCGTTTTGGAATATGTAAGCTTTCTTAGGAAAAGAAGCATTAGCAGACGAAAGTCATCTAGCCCCCCTCAAAGGGTGTGTGAATCTTTGAGGAGCATATTCAATTTCATTAAATGTATCACAATATGCAATCCTCCCTGATAACACTGTCTAACATGTAAGAATGCAACTGATATCAAAGGCCTGTATAGTGGGGCCTTGTTCCCTGCTTGCAACAGTGTTTCAGTTTGATTCCTTGTCCTATCTGGACCACCCCTTACATTGAAATGCATGTGTTCCTTTAGGTATAAGGGAACAGTGCACCAAGTGATTGTGGTTCTCACTTGTGCCAAAGTCTTGTACTGCTGTTGGTTTGTTTTTGTCCCATTGGTCGCTTTTACAACTAAATTGTTCCACCAATCCATCGGAATAGTCAGTCATTTTTCCATGACACATGGTTACAACTGCTGGCATTCCAGACCTATTCACATGTCCCCTTTACCCTTGACCTCAAATTCCAATTTGGAAGTCTTAAACATCTAAGTGGTGACAGTGTACAATGACAAGGCTCTCCTAATCTGCCTGATGTTCATTCCTACTCAAAGTTACATGGTCTTCAACATTAACTTGCGCCGGAGGATAGCTCACGAGCAACGTGCTCGCCTTGGAAGCAAGACAACACGGAGCACCACAGGTTCGAAACCTCTGGTAATTAAGCGCATTATTAATAACCCATCATATCATTAAGAATGTATAGAACCTGCTCTTGTCATGCAAGAGCCATTACTGTTCAATGACCCACTTGATGAAGAGATGCCTGAAGTTACAGAGCTTTCTATGGCATTTTGGTAACTTGCAACCCTTGTTTCCCCTACTGCCAGCACATCCTTATAGGCCTTCTTTCTGTCACCCGACACACTGACTTGGCATTGCCAAAGGTTCTTCACATTTGTCAGTTGCTGCTTCTTGTTGGATGGATCCGTGAGCCCTCCCATGTATGTGCCCGCTGGTAACCATCTCAGGCTTAGGGCCAAGTCTTGCCACTATGGGTATTCCATCATAGTTGGTTTTGCACCACAGCCTACTCGGACACCAGAGTACAAAAAAGGCATCTCCCCCAGTTGTCTTGCCATAGAGATTACTTCACCTACAAAATGAGCTCTTACTTTGACAGATGTAGTCAGTAGAACAGCCTTGAATACTAAAGCCTTTGCATTCCTACAATGGCTGACTATTCGTAAAAGGGTCATCACCAAGGTCCTTTGTTTTGGACATAGAACCTTTTTATGGCTGGGGTCTCCCATTTATTCGCAATAAGCGTTCTCATTCAGTATTTCAGAGGACTCATTTTTATTATGGATTTTGTAAACATCCCAAACACTTTTCTGAGGGAGGAAAGGGCAGGGAATAGAAGCAGAACATCAGCCAAAAGCCAGGATTCAGAGTCTGCAGAACCACAGAACAGTGGCTACAGACAACAACCCATCCGTAGAACCACAGAACAGTGGCTATCGAAAACCCATCCACAGAACCACATAAAAGTGGCTACAAACAACAACCCATCTGCAGAATCACAGAACAGTGGCTACTGACAACAACGCATCCACAGACCCACAGAACAGTGGCTACTGACAACAATCCATCCGCAGAACCACAGAACAGTGGTTACCGACAACAACCCATCCACAGACCCGCAGAACAGTGGCTACCAATAATAACCCATCTACAGACCCACAGAACAGTGGCTACCAACAACAACTCATCCACAGAACCACAGAACAGTGGCTACCGACAACAACCCATCCACAGAACCACAGAACAGTGGTTACCGCCAACAACCCATCTGCAGAACCACAGAACAGAGGCTACTGATAACAATGCATACTTGCTTTTCATCGCAGGGTCAGCTCAAGGCACAGGTGCTTGTTCATTACATTAGTGCCACCGGTCACAGTGACAGATTAATGTGCCATCAGGCATCTGAGGAGTATATCCTGGAGGGCATGTCAGGGGAGGAGGTGAGTGAGGAACCTGATAAATATTAGGAGGCTGTTGCTATGTCTGCGGACTTGTACTTCAAAGCTTCTCCCATGCCAGTCAACATGTTTGCACGACAGTAGCTAGGGGGCAGTGTCTTCATGCACTTGTAAGTGACTGAGCGCATCGATTTGAAATCTCTCCAAGCCCTTACAGTGTGTAAGTGCAGTCTGTGAGAGACAGGGTCTATTATCTCCGAGCCAATCACCAGTCTTGTTGAATCTTAGACCTTTTGCAACCTGCTCAGAGGCTGGCAGCAGAAGCGTTGATAGGGGGACTGGGTTGGGGGGCTATAGCCCCGAGTCTTTTGGTTGTAGCCGCAGATAGAAGCTCAGGGGCTACAACCAATAGGCACGCCTGCCCAGAGTCCCGAGTGTCCCGACATTAGCGTAGCCCCGGATCTTTTCCAGACCTAGCAACACCCTGGCTGGCAGAGAGAACACTGGCATAGCCAAATAGGGCATTGATCACAGTGTCCACTCCGATTGCATGAAATGTGATTCTTTGCTAGGTGCCTGAGTTGGAAAATAATAATTTGGTCTCTGCACTTATTTATCTGGATATGTTTAGGGTGTTGTCGAGATATACATCTAGCTTCGAAGAGAACGTGTTTCGGAGGCTGAAGAATGCGTATTGGGTGGGAGTTCAGTTAGGAAGTGGAGCCTGCGCCTCATACTAAAAGAGATACCTTTGCCTTTGCTCTGCTGAATTTATGGTTATTTCATTGCATTGCATTGTGCTACAAGAGGTCTTGTGCTCAACACATTTTACAGTATATCTGGAACTCCTCAGCAAGGCAGTGGACAGTGAGGTCGAAGCCCCTGGATTTTCTCTAAAGAGCATGTAGATGTTGGAAAGGAATATGGAGAAGAAGGTCCTCATAGGAATTGGCAGGTTGAAGAGGCCATCTTGTGGTGAAATGGGGCCCGATTAACGTGGGTGTTCCCAATTACATGTTGGCCCAGAAGGACCAGTGGCCTACTGTAGCCTTTTGATGAGTTTGTGTTGGTGTAGTCTGCTTAAGTTTCGTTTGGGTCTGGGGAGACAAATGCGGTTATGGAGTTGGTGTCCGGCTGGATGAGGAGGTCGTCCGAGGCTGCCACCTGAGCTTCCATGCCATGCCTGTCATTGGAATTAGATTGTCAAGGCTCTAAGTGAGACGGGCTTCCAGGCATCGTTGCACTTGTGACACTACAAGTTTTTCTAGGATCATACAGGGCAGAGTTGTCCAGCTCCAGCCCTTGAGGGCCGGATCCATGTTGGGTTTTCAGGATACTCTTCAATATTCATGAGATACATTTGCATATACTGATTCTAAATGTATGGAAATGTGTCCTCGTGAATATTAATGAGGGATGTCCTGAAAACCCGTCAGGTTCCTGGCCCTCGAGGCTTGGAATTGGACAACCCTGTGTAGAAATACCTGGTATGACGGCGATTGTCGTAGGGCAATGGCTGCCCTTGTAGTTCAAGCAAAAAGTGTAACTCTAGCTGGGATTGAGCCCCTGCATGAAGCCCGCAAGAATTATACCCTGGTCCTGAAAACCAAGAAATCTGAGTTCCAGGAGGATCTTTGGGCTTCGCTCCTTACTGCAATAAAAAATGGTCAGCCAGCTGAGAAAGACTGTAATCCAAGGGGCGATTCCAGAGGAGGTCTGGGTGACCCATTTTGAAACCCTGTATGAGGAATGGATGATGTGGGGGTGGTGTGGCCAAGCTGAGCCAAGCCCTTTCTTTCTGGGAAGCATAGATCAAATTGGTATTAAGCAGCCAAAAGGTGGGAAAATCCCCAAGTCCCAATGTGACCCCGGTTGACTTTTTTACTACGGAGCCGTCAATTTGGGTCCCGTACTTGACCAGACTTTTTAACAACATCTTGAGGCTGGGTCGAGTTCCATCATCTTGGACTGAGGCAATTATTATACCCATCTTCAAGGAGGGAGACAGAAACCATCCAGCCAATTACAGGCCGATCTCCCTTCTTGATGCGGGAGGGAAAATCTTTGTCAAAGCAGTGCTGGCCCACTTGGAGTCATGGGTTAGTGAGGTTGGCGCTCTGAACCCTCTTCAAGCGGGGTTCCAAAGGGGTATCAGCACTGTGGACCAGTCCCTAAGGCTTTGCTTATTATGTGCTTATTATGTAACAAGTATTATTATTATTATTATTATTATTATTATTATTATTATTATTATTATTATTATTATTACCACATCCACAGGAAAATGCCTATTTAATCCGTCTTTATAGACCTTAAGACAGCGTTTGATACAGTTCCTAGGGCTAGGCTATGGACAACTCTGATGAACCTCGGCATACCACCAGCTCTGCTTAGAGCTATTATGATGCTATAACAAGGGAATGGGGCTAGGGTTTGTTGTGGATTGGGTGGGGCACTAGCTAGGATATTCAGTAGATTGGTGTCCACCAGGGCTGTGTGTTGGTCCCCTTTTATTTTGCCTGTTCTTCAATGATATAATTTGTGAACTATTGGCAACTCCCACTGATGCCCCAACTTTGTCCCAAGAAAGGTTTCCTGTATTGATGTTCGCAGACGATGCCGTCCTCCTGTCCCTGACCCCGGAGGGTCTAAGTCAGCAGCTGCCATTTTCTCAGCCTTCTGTGAAAAAAACAGCCTAGCAATTAACATTGCAAAAACAAAGGTCTTGCTCTTTAAGGGACCCACAGGGAAAAAAGGGCATTGGCTTGACCTGGTGCTTTAAGGTTTGCACATTGATCAGGTAAAGATGTACGATTATCTAGGCATAAGGGTGGACAAATCCTGATTCTGGGGTGATTAATTGAAAAAGTTGTGCTTGACCTTATTCAGGTATAGTGGCTCAATTGCTAATTTTGCATAGTCATTTGGGGGAGGTGGTGCCTATGTGGCCATAGAGGCCTACAAAGCTCAGGCCAGACAGGCTGCCATCTATGGGGCCGAGCTTTGGGGATGGAGTAATGCTTCACACCTGTCTCTCACTGAGAATGCTTTCTTCAAAAACATACTGGGTTTGCCTAGTGCTCCTATCCTAATACTCCTCGTGGTGGATCTGTAATCTATTCAACAACTTTATAGGGTTAAACCGCTTTTGTATTGGATCAGACTGTGGAGCAACGAGTGCTTGTTTAAATACAAGAGAGCACTGGAGGACGTAATGGCCCAGGATGGCGGTTTAGCACTTCCCTGGTTAGTGCACCTGAAGAGCGAATTTTCTGCCCTTGGCCTTGGGAACTTATGGGTTCATCCTGTGACAATTAGCACAGGCTCAAAAGCTGAAGTCCAACATGCCCTTAAATTGGAAAGGGTGGCAGCGATCGAGGGAAAATTGGCAAAGTCCTTTCAATTTAATACCTATTGGGCACTGAAACAGGAGCAGGAGTACGAATCCTACTTGGACTGCTTGAGTCCCAAGATTATGCGCTCATTATATCTTAAGCTGTGACTTGGTATTCTGCCCCTTGCATCCGTGAAGTCCAGGTGGACTGTTATTGTTAGCCCACATTGCCCATTTTGCCCTGGTGCCAGGGAGGACAGAGTCAATTTTTTGCTAATTTGCCCTATTTATGTGGACCTCAGGAAGAGGTCCTTAAAACTTCTCTTCCTGCAGAAACAGGTCCTAACTGTTGCCGAGGTGATTGGGCTCTGTGTGTGTGCCAAAGTTCCCACAGCTACGTTTACTACAGGCTGGTTTTTGTTAAGGTCCTGGCGCAGGAGAATGAAACTAAGTGACCTGGTTCCATGAGTACATGTATTTTCCTTTCTCCTTCTGCGACAGGGGAATTTTACCCTTGTCCCCCGCATGTTTGTATTGATGTTGTCAATCTTAGTTTTATTCCATATTGAGGAGATGTAATCTATTTTTTCCTGTCTGTTTTTAATATTTGTGTATGGACAATGTTTATATCGAATGTACTGTTTTGTATTTGTATTATGTTGGCTTTTATGGTACATTTGTTATCGAAATAAAGCTGAAATGAAATGATATAGGGCAACAGGATGCACATTCTTTTGCGAGGGAGCAAGTAACATCACCAGCTGAGAGTTGTGATGGTCTGATTGTGCTGGGGAGGTCTTGAGTCTGGGCGAGCTATCATGTGACGAAGTTGAATCAGGGAAATGCATGAGTTCAGAGGTCGGATGGGTGGGCTAATGGGTTAGCTTGCTAGTAAGTCCTCCTTGATTCCCCGTACTTCCGTTCACATAATAAGATGGCAGGGCTAGCCAAGGGCCCCTGGAAGGGGGCGGTTGATGCAGAGCAGGAAGATCTGAGGACGCCTTGAATATTATGGATTATTTGTGGCGTCATGGATTTCAGCCAAGTGCTATTTTCATTTATTTATTTATTTATCATATTTATTACACGCCAGACCCGGAGGAATCACGGCGTATTGTTTGTTTGCCTCCTGTACAGACTGTAGAAAGACTACTTGAAGTCTTATACAGAGTTGGGATCTTCAAACGCAAGACCTAGCAGGATATGTCATTCCTCTTCCCTGCACCAAGCATCAGTGAAAGGAATTAGGGAATAGGGGTTAAAGCCCTGAATAGCATCTTCAGGGAGATTGGAGATTTTACCTGAGTAAGGGACCTGGGTAACAAAGGGAGAGCACCTACTCTTAGGGGGCTGAACTTGCTTAATTCTGGCATAAAGCTGAGCACCATGATCCAGTTGGGATTCACTCAAACATTACACCTTGAAGTGTCCTGAAAAGACCCAGCTCAGCACAAGCTTGAGTAGAGGGATAAGTAAGTGGGGTGTGGGGTCGAGGGGATCTGCCCACATGATTGATCACCCTCATGCACACAGACACTCCTTAAATTATAAACACAAAGAGGAGGCCTTGCTCCAAATTCACTGCTGTTGCGCACATTCATAATATTACCCATGCTACCACTAATAAAGCATATTCCTATAATCTGCACAGGTCCAAGCTAATGGCAACAACTGCTATATAAGATCTGAAGTCTAGTGATTTCACTGTTGACTTGTGGGCGCTAAGGACCCCTTTCCTGACCACAATCTTTGCGGTTTTCCAGCCAATGTGAAACCTTGTCAGTCTTTCATCCCTGCTCTACTCTTTGAGGAGAAAGTGTCACACGTGTCGTTAAAAGAACTTCCCCAAATGGCCCTTTCACAAGGCCCCCTGAAAATTCATAATCTGTAAACATCTATTTGCTGTAATTAGTATTTCCAAAAATCTCGTTTAGTGAATTTTGATTAAGCTCAAAGGAATATTTCCTTGGGGGCTATTTTTAAAGTACTGATTGGAGTCCTGCCCTTAAGTATTGTATAGTGTTCAATAAAAAGAGTTCATTGGCTTAAATTGGGAGTATTCTAAACGTGTAAGGGGGGGGCTGTGGCCCACCTCATGTACGCCTTTTAATGGCATTCATTTTGGTGACAATGTGCTGCCACAATTCATTAATCAGAGCAGCCAATTTCCCTTGCAAATTAATGTGCAAAACCCAGCTCCAATATAGCTTAAATGCTCTAATGTTGCAAGGCACATTTAGTAGCTGACAACGGCGTGACGTGCTGTGCAGAACGCTAATCTGGTGGAGACGCTGAATCTGAAGCAGGCTAAAAAGGCTTTGGGCCGGCTTTTCAACAATGTTTTACCATGGTAAAGTCCCGTTGAAAACATGTTTGTAAATCAGGCCCGTTGTCTCACAAGGGTCATCTGGGGCCATATTACACAAACTTTGCAAGTGAAAAATTACACTGAGGCAAAGGTTGACCTATTTCTAAAGGCACTGGGACATATTAGAAAACAATTGCACCATGACAAGTGCAGTTTGGCATGGTATAAGCACCAGGGCACAACATGACCTAGTACAAAAAAGATTCCACCATGGCAAACCTGGTCCGTATGGATTGGTATTAGGACTAGGGCAAACTTTGCCCATGAGTTTAGGGCCCTTTAGGAATGGGCATGTAATGGATAGGATCACACAGACAAACTCTGAGTCCAAATATTCAAACCAACTCAGGAAGATGGCAAAGTTCTGTTTTATTAGCAATTATTTAAAACAGGGAGTTACAACGAACATCAACAGACGTATGCTTGATTTCATTCAGAGATCTTTTCACAACGCAATGGTTACATATCCAAAATATGTCAGAGGTGACATCATACTACATGGCAAATAATGAAAAACCTACTGGGGATGAGGAGAGGCTTAAGGTGAAAATCTATGTATATTATCAATAGGAAATAGTGTAGAGGAGCAGCAAACTGTGTCTGCAGGATGTCTCGCCCCCCTACTACCTATATTCTGGAAGCCAGAATTAGTGCCATGTTTGACACAAGCAGTTGTGACTATTCTGCTTCGAGTCTTGGAGAAAAGGTATCCACTAAGAAAACCCTATCAGATGTATCCCAGAAGAAATGACAATCTCTTGGAGGAGATCCCTGAAGGAATATGGAAAGGAGATGAAGAGAAGTTTGTGACGTCACAAGAAACAAGCGTGACACACAGAGAAGACTGGATGAAGAAGAGAATGTATAGACATAGAAACTGATGACAAAGTAAAGAATCAAGTAAACTTTCATGTGCGAAACGAAGATTGCACGTGTGAAGAGCACTGCAGACAATACAAATCTTTCCATAACTGTACAGATGAAGCAACGCAAGTAGACAAAGTGATCATAGAAGCTAGTTATACTTAGTGAATAGACCGCAAGAAAAGCCGCCATTATATAGAAGCTGGACATCAGTGTTACAATTTTAGTAAGTTCAGACCCTGAAGAGAAAGGGCTGGAGGCTGTGTCGCAGCAGAGAATTAGCTGGGAGCATGGAAGAAACGATAAGGGCTGTCTGGCCTGGTGTCAAGACTGGAGGCAGCCAAAGACCGGTTATCTATTCTTGAAGGCAGAGAACCTAAGAAGCTGATTCATTCGTCGTTAAGGTGCAAAGAAAGAACACCATGAGTGCCAAGTTCATTAATTCAAGACAATTAAATTCTGTAAAATGGGCTGAATGGCTGTCTCCTGTCACGTGACCCCAGGAGGGGCACGTAGTTCTAGAACTTTGATAAGCATGTGCTCACACGCCCATATATTCCCAGAGACAAGAATACATTGCAAGGCCAAGTTCAAAGACAGTCTGCATGGCAGAAGGCATGGGTGATGAGATATATTGGGCTAATTGGGTGAGGAGGTACAGTCCAGTCCACCCCCTGGCACCTGGATCTGAGCTCACATTCTGTTAAGTGAAATGAATGTTCCAAAAGGGCACGAGCGTGCTAACCAATTGTAGAGGGCTGTATATGAAGGGCCTCATAGTTTGAGAGCCAATGGAGCACCGTGTTTCTAATAACTGTTGAAGATGACTTGCACTAGGGGTGGCCATAAGTTGTCCACCTGACTGTAGAGACCCAATCACAACCCAACACCTTATAGAAAGTATACTTAGATGTTCCCCTTGAACCAACCACAATCCCCATAGGTTTTTCTTATTTGCCACGTAGTATAACATCATGTATGACAAGTTTTTACTATTAAAGTGTTGCTTTTTATTAAATGCTGTGCAATGTCCATTGATGTCCGTTGTAACTCCCTGTTTTAGACAATTGTTAATTGATAATAAAACAGTAAAAGGACTTTGCCATCTTCCTGAGTTGGTCGGATTATTGTTGTACAGGGTTATTCTGTTTCCCATCCACCTGCATGACACGCTACCTACATTAAGGCCCTATGGTCACATGATAGCAGTGGTAGGATGGTTCAGACCCATTGACCTGTTAACTCCAGAGTTTCGGACTATCAGACATCCTCTGCCATCTAGCAGGAAGATTGCAGGGTTTCCTGTAGAGAGCGGTTGAATAGAAAACTTGCAAGAAAACCGAGACTTTGGGCAGCGTCCCTCTTTGACAAAATCCCTACCTGGTTTCCATCTGTGCTTTGCGGACGGAAGGAGAAAGTGGTTGATTGGAGGAGGAAAAGATACCGAAGGCGTTGAGTCAACAAATCGAATGGTGAGTAGACTAAGGGGAATGGCAAATTAAGGGGACGAGACTGTGGTAATTTAAAAGTAACAGGAAATGTTGTGTGGAGATAGAGATAGAAGAGCCCAGAAACCTGACCCAAGGGGTCTGAGAAGAAGTCGTCTCACACTCCAGTTGAAGTACCTAGGCTTCATGTAAACAGGTTTAGATAAAGAGGCAACTTAAATCCTCTGACAAGATATTTGATTAGGGCTGAGTAGAAAAAGCTGATCACAGAGTATTTTTAGTAGATGTGTAAAGTCGATTAGTCTGCCTGTGTATTTGTGTTGAGTTAAGGTGTTGAAGAGTGATATATGTTGTGAAGGAATTGAAACGAAGTTAAGGAACTAAAAAGACTATCTAGGGAAGTGGTTGGTACCAATCCAGACATAGACAGAGATAATTGGAAAGGAAGAGGTTTAAGAAGCGATTGTTGGCGCGCACTCATTTTTGTTATTTTAAGAATATTGAAAAGTGGTGAAAGTATTTTATAAAACCTGGTAAGTATTGACAGTCAATTGAGACACATCATAATGGGAGACACTCCCCTGATGCATTTATGTAAGACATTGCCAATGCACATGCCCAAGCTTAAACAGTATACTGTGGAATGGGTGGGGGCGTGGCCAGCACGCATGAAGTGAAGACGGCTCTCCACGAAGCTCCTGCCCATGATCCTGAAGCGCGAATAATCGCGGCTGAAATAATGCAGCTCTGGTGCTGAAACTCAGCTGAGCCATAGACGAACCACTTCTGGGGCATCGACACGAATACCGGAGAAAATCGGCGCAGGCAACGTCGAAAACGAAGCGCCCTAAGACTCCCCCCCATGACGTCCAAGATGGCGGCCTGACCGAAGGATCCACAACGATACGGCCTGTCGGGAGGGAAAGATCGAAGGGCGGACTGCGGCCACAATCACACTCCTCCACCAAGCACAGGAAGCGAACGACCGTCGGGCCCCTGCTGCACCACCCAGCGGAGGGAGAAAGCGGAGAATCTTGCGGCGACCGGGAAGCGGAGTGAGGCGGCGGGCGGTGAGACCCCCGGGGATTCTACGCCGCCGATCACTGTCCCCGCCGGCCCGCCGGCGCGAGCACACGCAGAAGCGACGCATCTGGATATCGGTGAGGGCCCCAGCCGGAAACCCACGGATCCCCCAGCCCGGGACACGGCCCGGATTAGGAAAGGCAACCGCACCCCCAAGAAGTAAGTGCCTACCCTTGCGAGCGGGCACACGGCCCCACACCATCACCCACCGGCGGGGGCCATCACCCACCCCACCAACTGCACTGTGCGGCAACGGCCAATGTATTGCGGATAGCGTCAAGGGAGGCGACTCAAGTAGACGGGGACACAACTGAGGCCGTACCTCGGACCTGCCCCACACCACCAACTCCCGGGGAGGGCTCTTGTCCACCTTGCTACCTGCACTGTGAGGCCGCAGACAATCCGCTGTGAATCGCGCCGGGAGGGCGCCATGGGCGGACGGTGACGCGGTTGTGGTAGGACCGCGGATCTGCCTAACCACCCCCTACGGCCAACAGAGGAGAGCACGAACACTAAACTAAGGTGTGACTCAGCTCTGAAACGATTCCCTGCGGAGAGATCCTTACAACTCACAGGTGCTACTAACCAAAATCTGGCACTGGCAAAACCAGAATCATCAGGCGATGTAATGTCTCCCCCCAAAGGCAGATCAAAAAATATAACGATGGACTCATTTACCACTTCCAAACCAAAACAGCAGATACCACACGCAGAGAACAACATGGCTGAGGCACCACCACCGGCGGCGGACCCTCGTGACTCACAGATCCTTCAGGCAATCGCAGCGCTGAGAACAACAGTAGAGGATATGAGGGGGGAGATAATATCAGACCTTCAATTGATAAGGCAGGATGCCCGAAACCTAGCTGAAAGAGTCACCGCCACAGAAGTTACCACACGTGAGACCTCAGAGACGACGCAGGGGCTGCAAGCGAAAGTCAAAGTGCTAGAAACAACGGTGGCAAGACTAGAAGCAAGATCCGAGGAAGCAGAAGGCCGGGCCCGACGGAACAACGTCCGAATTTTGGGAATCCCAGAGGGCATGGAGGGCTCAGACCCCACAGAATTCATAGAATCGCTGTTGCTACAGGAAATTGGGGCAGGCAACCTCACCCAGGGGTTCTCAGTGGAACGAGCCCACAGATCTCTCCAGAAACGACCACCCCTAGGGTCCTACCCGAGACCAATGATTGCAAAAATTTTGAATTTCAGGGACCGAGAGACTATACTGAGGTTTTCCAGAGAGGGGGGAGAGATCAAAAGGAATGATGCATTAATAGTCATGTACCCTGACTACACGCCGGTGGTGCAGCGGGCAAGAAATTCCTTCGTACCTATAAAGGCCAGACTACGCAAACTGAATCTTAAATACATGTTGCTGTACCCAGCAAGACTTAAAATAATACACAAAGGGAAGGCGATCTTTTTGGAGACCCCAATTGCAGCAAACTTATGGCTCGAACACAATAACCTAGCGGAAGACACTGAGGAGCAGGCGAAAAGCAGCAAATGATGATCCCGCAAAAGTCCAATGCATATGACACCGAACGCAATGATTGAATCCAAACCCGCATCAAGGAAACAACAAGATTGGGCAGGAAACAGGAGTCCCACTCACAAGACAGCTGCTGAACCCCCCCGACCGACAAGGTGTAGTCAACGCAGCTACACACTGCCCGAACCCGAAGACCTGGAGAGGTATGGAAGGCTCGGGAGCCCCCGAGCGTTGTGAGTTTGAAACAACTGCTGGGGGCAGTTTCTTCTTGTTGATTAGTAGAGTTAATCCATTCCCCGGAATGGCAGTTGAAATAGTTAGTAGGTCTCCTAATTAAAAAGCACAACTGGAGGGCCAGTGGGCCAGGACGGCGGCTGAGAGGGGCGGGAATCCACGAGCAGGTGATGACCTTGAGGCCCTAGTTGAGATCGCAAACACTTCAGGGAGAAGCAAGAATCTCCCGTGTCCTCATCATAACTCAGATGGCAACGCACATTAGGATACTAACCTGGAACGTGAGGGGCCTGGGCACTTACCTTCGTAGGAACAGAATCAAATCCTACCTACGCAGGAAAAAAGTAGACATAGCCCTGATACAAGAGACACACTGCAACACGGAAACAAACGCAAAGCTTAAAGAGCACTGGGGGGGACAGGGCTTTGGAGCACCCTACTCTAAATACGCCAGAGGGGTCTATACCTGGATCAACCCACGGACACCAATCCACCTGCATAAAACGGAAACGGACCCAGATGGCAGATACCTCATAATATGGGGCACCCTCGAGCACAGAGAGATTTGCATAGTCAATTCATACTTCCCCAATAACAACATCCCCAACCACCTGAAAACATTAGGTTCCAAGATGGTGCAGTATAGGGAGGGCTTCTTTTTGTGGGGAGGTGATTTTAACTGTGTCCATGACTCAGAATTGGACAGATCCTGGTCCCCACAGAAGGGCCCCTCCGCAGCCACCTTATCCCTAGCCACCTTATTAAAGGAACTAGATCTGACCGACACATGGAGGGAATTACACCCAGTCGAAAGAGCCTACTCATACTACTCATCACCTCACAAACTCCACACCAGGCTCGATTACTTCTTCATAAGCAAAGAACATCTACCCCAAGTAAGGGATACGCAATACCTAGGGAGGACCATCTCCGATCACTCCCCACTTCTGCTAGACTGGCAACATAACAGCCCCAGACCACCCATCCCCATGTGGAGATTGCCCGCCGAGGCCCTAATAGATCCAGCCTTCAGGGAGGAACTACATGAAGCTATAGAGAACTACATAACGGAAAACTCAGGTAGTGTCGAACATGCCAGCACATTATGGGACGCCCTAAAAGTAGTCACGAGAGGGGAAGTTATAGCGAAAGCCGGAGGAATCAGGAGAACTCTAAAGGCCGCACTTGAACAGAAAGAATGCGAAATATTAAAACTTGAATCCACCCCAGTGGACACCCCTGGGAGGGAAAATGACCTTAGAACTCTTAGGGAGGACTGCTCAGGGGCGTGCGACAGATTAGCCAAATTTGACTTCATAAGCAGAACAAACAGAACACACTCAGAAGCTGACAAACCTGGCCGGTTACTAGCCTGGCTTTGCAAAAGAGAGCACCCTAAACACATAACCACGATACTACAGGACGAACACGGTGTAGAGCATAGAACCCAACAGGGCATTAATGATACCTTTAAAGCTTACTATGCCAGACTATACTCACATACAGAAAAAGTCCCGCAAGAACAAATCTTGGACACCTTAGAAGAAATAGGGCTACCCAGACTATCGCCAACACGATCCGACACCTTAGACTCTGACATCACACTAGAGGATATGACGGAAGCCATCCGCTCCCTGGCCACATGTAAAACCCCGGGAACCGATGGGCTCCCCCCCGAGTTCTACAAAACATTCGAACCTTCCCTGACCCCCCTACTACACCAGGTCTTTTTAGAAGCCTACGAAGAAGGCATCCTACCAGACAGCATGAGAGAAACCCTGGTGATACCAATGCTCAAGCCTGATAAACCTCCCGATAAATGTGACTCCTACCGACCGCTCGCTATGTTAAATTATGACGTTAAAATATTGACGACGATCCTAGCAAACCGACTCTCTAAAGTGATTGGAGACGTCATACACATAGACCAGAATGGCTTCATACCCGGCCGCAGCACGTCCCTGAACCTGCGAAGGCTTCAACATATCATAGCCCAAACCAACACATGTGACGAACAACTAGCACTACTATCCCTGGATGCCATTTAGGCGTTTGACTCCATATACTGGGAGTGGCTTATAGCGGTTTTAGAGGGATTTGGTATTGGCCAAAGATTCATCAAATGGGTTAAGATCCTATACAACAATCCGAGGGCTAGGCTTAAATCCGGGAAATACGTGTCGGAAGCCTGGGACATCCAAAGGGGCACTAGGCAGGGCTGCCCACTCTCTCCCATGCTTTACGTCCTGGGATTAGAACCTATAGCAATTTATCTTAGAAAGCAGTTCTTCGATGCAGGGATTAGGCTGGCAGGAATAGACCACATCATTTCAATATATGCCGATGATGTCCTGATATACGTAAATAACCCCCATCATAATGTCCCGACAATATTGGATGTTCTAGACAATTATGCCAAATTCTCTGGCATAAAATTCAGCAAAACTAAATCCTGCTTGTTCCCACTAGCAGGATTGAAAAATAGAAGTACCGATGAACTCCCCAAGGTGGGCGTCGAGTGGCGGACGACGGCTTTCCGTTACCTTGGGATCCTAGTGATGCACACCCCAGAGCTGATGCATGAGCACAATACGAAGGCTGCGGTACCCATACTTCGGAAATCCATAAAATTCTGGGCAAAGCTCCCATTATCTATACTAGGAAGGGCCTCAATAGCTAAAATGATCATTCTCCCCAGATTCCTATACGGATTTCAAAATGTGCACTTCTACATTACAAAACCCTTCTTCCAACTCCTTGACGCAATAATCAAGGAATTCCTGTGGGGAAACGGCAGACACCGGGTGGCCTTATCCACGCTGGTCCTGCCGTATGAGCAGGGCGGAATTCAACTACCAAGTTTTGAAAAATACTACTTGGCAGCCCAACTGAGCCATGTATCCAAATGGCTAGCAGACGATGTCACTTCCGAGTCCCCCCTGCTGCAAGAGCTGATAAAGCCGGTTCGGCTGACAGAATTGATCTGGGCCCCTAAAAACCTTATGTGCAGATCACCATTCCTGGCAAACCTGGGTAAGAAAATATGGCACAGAGCCATGATGATTCAGCATCTGAAACAACCATACTTCCAAGAAGTGCCGATATTGTCTGGCCTGAGCGAAACAGACATTAGCCTGAACAACATCAGATCGTGGGAGAGGAAGGGGCTATATACTTGGGGCGACCTCTACACGGACGGCATATTTAGAGAATTTGCCGAAATACGGGAGAAGGAGGATATCCACGCCGGACAATTCCTGTGGTACCAAAAGCTCCGGAACATAGCCCGAACGAGATGGGTCACCTGGCCAGAAGAACCGGAGGCTGATCCCTTCTTGACATTGATGTACAACCTGAACGATGGTGGGAAGGTGGTGTCACAGCTATACAGTATTTTGCGCAACATCCCCAACCCTCGCAGCGAAGCATTGCGGACCCGCTGGCAAACGGACATGGGACAGGAAATGTCTGACAACGAATGGCTCAGGGCATTGTCGTTCCCAAAGGAGGTGTCAAGGAACCAGAGATTCCGATTAATACAAATCAATGTGCTATACCGCACCTACCTGACCCCAAATAAAATAGCAATGTTTCATAAGACCAATCAAGCACAATGTAACTGGTGCGGGACAGAAGGTGCAGATCTGATCCATATGCTATGGAATTGCGTTAAGACACAAACTCTCTGGGCAAAAGTAAAGCAGACTTGCGAGGCAGCCGAAGTCACAAGATATAAATGGACCCCAGCAGAATGCCTCCTGGGTAGCTACCCCAGGCTAGCCAAACTTAAATACGCTGTGAAATTAATGGACTTGTTATGTATAACAGCCAAAAGGACCATCGCCATGGCATGGAAGAAACCTGCGGGTCCGAGTTATAAAGCTTGGCGCATCGAACTGGAAAGGTGGGCAAACGCTGAAACCAGAGCCTGGGAAGACAGCATAGCCAGACCCACTGAGGAACCAAGCATGGCACTGGAGGCATGGAAAGACACTATGTCTAAAATACTTCGATCCTCCGATGATAAACCCCTTGAACAATGAACCCGAATATCTTATTGACCCACTAGAACGGACAAATATTGGAATACGGCCCCCCGTCAACCAGGCCATCTCAGGAAAGATTCCCGCCGACCCCCCAAAGCCGGGTCAACCACCCACCCCCCCCCTCCAGGGACAGACTAACCTCCAGCTATCCCCCATAAGGAGACAGTTAATGTTATTTTCGTTGTATAAATGTTGTTAGTCACTTTGAATATAACGGCATGTTAACTGCAAGTGAGTCAGTCATCCTGAGTTAAGGACCTGACCAGTGAAAATGTACAATGCATATAACCACAAACGCCAATAAATAAATTTTTAAAATAAAAATACTGTGGAATGGGTGAAAGGCAAGGCAGATAAGATGTTCATGCCGTGGCCATAAGGGGGATCACTGTCAAAAGCCGCATTGCAACACATGACCACATACTTGCATGCTGCGTACAAGGGGAAAAAATGGGAGAAAAGATTAGTTATTCTAGAGTTTTGGAAAATGTACCAGGAAGAAAGGGAAGATCCACCACCTGAGGAGTGAATGCTTAATCAGTGTAAGGAGGAAGGTGCCGAGCCCTCAGCTCCCTTGCCTGGCCTGAAGTACAAGGTGCTAGTGCGAAAGAAGTATGGTTGCTTTCTTTAAAGGAACTGAAAGCGGCAACGAGGTATAGTAATCCGATATACGAACCGCCCGCTTATAGCAGTGACGATAGTCCTGAGGAGAGTAAGAGAAAAGAAGAGATCTTTAAGATTATACAAAGTAAAGAAGAGAAGAGTGAGCGATCACACATATCAACAGAAATAGAAAGAGAAATTAAGAGACGGAAAGGGGAAAAGGACAAAGCTGACGAGGTAACACTCATACAGAACGAATGGATGGGGGGACAGATATTAATCAAGCTAGTTGGGAAAACCATTGAGAAAGTAAGGCAAAGGGAAGATAAGGACAAAGAAGATAGAAAGGGTAAGGAACAAGAGCAAAGATTGAAGGAAGATGAACACAAGAGAAAGAGCAAGGAGCGGTGAGAACAGATGTATCAGGAGGAACAAGAGAAAAAACAGGAGCGGCCATAGGAGCAAAGAACGTATGACAATAGACAGAGAGCAATAGAAGATAGGGATAGAAAAGAAAGGATGAGAGAGGAGGAGAAAGTGCAGAAATTACAGGACAAAATGATACAGAGACAAAGAGAAGAGGAGGAAAGGAGAGCAGAAGTGAGGCGAGAAGAACGAAGACAAGAAGAAGAGAGAATTAGAAGGGAGGCAGGAAAACTAAGGGAATTAGAGAAGAGTTAGAAAAAAGAAGGAGACAGCAGGACTTTGAGATTAGCCTCGTTCATAAGGAACCAGTAGGGTCAATCCCGGCAATAAGATGGGACAGAATAGAAGAGTTTCTTCCGTTAAAGGGAGCAACGTCAGGGGCATCCAGAGTACAATTAGAAGAAGAAAACGTTCATATAGGAAGTATCAGAGACAGGAATCTGGAAGCTGAGGGAAGGGAGACCGGTCCCTAGCATTCCAATCATGAAGCGAAGAAGAAAATCCATTTAGCCTCGAGCACAGAGCCTTATCCTTAAGCAGACTAGACTTAGATAAGGGTGAAGGGGATGAGGATCACACTAGTTGGGGACTAGACATGTCAGATGAGGAAAGATAATCCTTCCTTGGGGAAGAGGGAGGGAGCTCAAGGCTTACTTGTTTGCATAATTTCTGATATCAGTGATCCCTAGTCCCAATTTCCCAGCATGTCCCTCATGTTTTACTTGTTATATGTTGTCTTTCTTTTTGTTGAACCCTTAAGCCCAAGGGTCAATGGCTGCGCAATATAAATTTAATAAAGTAAAGTAAAGTAAAGGAGCATGTGTGCCCCTGAGGGAAGCCTGCAGACTGACAAAGACGCAAGATGGTCCGATATAGAGCAACCTAAGGATAGTACGCCAGATCCCATAGCATATCCAGAGTGTCCCAGAGGACAATCGTATAATGGGAAGGGAAAATCACTGCCATATGTGAGCGGGTTAAGATTGCTGCCAGCGAGGAGACGGACAGGGACGATTGTCCCTGCCATGAATAGGCAGACAATGGGAGCCGTCTGCGGGTTAGGGTTTATACAGTTTCCCTTATTGGAAAAAGGGGGAACGACACCACAGTATATTGCATGGCCGCAGATGGATACGAATAATTTAAGGTGCAAGCTCCCGAGTTTGACTTGGGTGCTGGGAAATGGATATATGAATTTAAAAAAATTACAGGAGGAAACACACTGGCTTGAGGGGACATTAAGGGTCTTTTGGCAGCTATCCTTGGGGAGAGAGCTGATGGCATATGGAGGAGAGCAGGCTATTCAAGTGTGACAGCACAAAACACAGCGCATGATGGAGCACCATTTAATAAATGCAGAGTAGATGTTTGGTGGGCTCTCATGGTGCAGTCTCCCGACGCATCAGATATGGGTGCAATCATGATGTGTAAAATGAAGGAATATGAAGACCCTATTCCTTACATTCAGGATATTCAAGAGTGTTGGCAACTTGAAATGCAGGAACCATGGGAAAAATGGTGGCATTATTTTACCACATTTTATGTCAGGGGATGCCCAAGCAACTACAAAGGCAAATGAAGAAACAAATAGGAATGGAAGCGAGGCAATGGGCTTAAATACAGTTGACGATAGTGAATTACTGTCGGCTATTGCACAAGAAAAACAAGAAGAAAGATGAGGCTAGGAAGATTGAGGAAGCCAAGTTGGTTCAGAAGAAATTGCCAAAATTTGCCATGGATGGGGTGGATTTGACAAGTGGAGAAGGATTGTGAATGCAGCAAGCAGTGGGTGCATCACAGGTGAATAATCAGCACCAGATGGACCAAGGAGGGAATGGGTGCATGCCACGAGGCAGAGGTATGGGATATAGAGCAAGGGGTGGATTCCAAAACAATCATGGTGGATTTCAAAATGCGCAGAATGAGAATAAGAATGTGCAAGGAGGATTCAAACAAAGAGAATTAGTCAGGTGGCCTCCCCCAGTATGTTGGACTTGTGGGATGACAGGACACATTGAAAATGTATGTGGGAGTCAAGGGAATGTACAGAAGGGACACATTCTCAATAGAGGGGACAGCATACCCTCCACCAAATAATACACAAACTAGGGAAGGGTTTGCCCAAGAACAGACAGTGTATCAGACACAAGTGCTGTGAATGCAACAGACCCACCAACTAAAGCAAGTGCAAATTAATCTACCGCAAGGCAGTCACAAAACACCCTCATGCAGACACAACAGTATGCAAACACGGGACAATTACTGACACCTGGAATAGGAGGTGCCACTGTGGTAGGAGGAAATCCTTTCACAGGTACGGGGGTATGCATGTACCCACAATAGGACAGCTCACAGGGCGACTTGATTTGTTCAGTACTATAAGTGACACCAGACCCCCAAGAGGAACCAAGGGTTGATGTGACTATAGGAGGCAAATCTTTTTCTTTTTTAGTAGTCGCTGGGGCTGCTTGTTCATGTATACATGAGGGAAAATATGCAATGTTGGGAATTGCCATGAATGTTCAAGGGTTCTCTGGAGTTACGAGTCGAGTTCCTTTTAGTGATGAATTACCAGTCTGTGTAGGAGAGTGTGACATGTCTGTTCCATTGTTGTATTCACAAGAGACATCAGTTAACATTTTGGGAAGAGATTTGATGACAAAACTTAACAGGACGTTTCAATCACTGACAACGCAATAGTGTGTTCCACTCCCGGAATACAATACTTAAATGTGGGTAAATTCATACTGGCGTTCATAAAATAAAGCTGACGCCAGGAGCTGTTTTACCTCGAGTAAGACAGTACCCCATGTCTCGAGAAGCTGATGAGGGTATATTTCAAACCATTTCAGCACTGATGAAACAAGGTATTCTGATGCCAATAGAATCATTGTGCAACACTGCGGTGTATCCTATCAAGAAATCAAAGGGAGAGTGGTGGAGATTCATAAAAGACATGAGACTAATTAACCAGATTGTAGAGGCAGAGTTTCCTCTAGTTCCTAACCTGGTGATGATACTAGGTATTACCCCAGTGGAAGCACCATATTTCACAGTGATTGATTTGAAAAATGCGTTTTTTCCAAATCCCATTGCACAAGGACTCACAAGACGTGACTTCATTTAGGTTTCAGCAAACTCATCTAAAATACACTTGTCTGTCCCAGGGGTGCTGTGAGTCTCCATCAATCTTTAACACAGTCCTCCAGATGGACCTAGGCAATGTTGGTTTGAAAAGTGCAGTGACACAATACATAGATGACCTTTTAATTTGTAGCACTACAGAATATGAGTACAGACAGGACTCGATTCAGTTGATGACTATATTAGCAGACAAAGGACATAAGGTAGACAAGGAGAAGCTAAAATATTGTCAAGAAGAGGTGTTATACATAGGACAGTTGATTTCACATGAGGGAAAAAAGGTGACACCTGAAAGAACTGAAGCAATTATGAAAACTGCAAAACCGTACACAGTAAAACAGATGCAACAATTTTTGAGACAATGCAGTGATGTTAGAGGCTGGGTGTTTGACTACAGTTCATACACAAGACCCCTTTTGCAGGCTTTAAAGAAAGCACAGGTTAACAAGGTTAAAATAGAATGGACTGAGGAGATGGAGGAAGGATTTAAGGACTTGAAGAAAGCGATTTGGACAGCCCCTGCTTTAGGAATTTCCAATTGTGCTGAGGAATTCAATTTATTTTGGCACACAAATGGGACAGTCATGACAGCAGTGCTTACACAGAGGACTACAGTGGGGTACAAGCCTCTAGCGTATTACAGTGGCGTTTTAGACCCAGTTATGAAAGGACACTTTCCTTGCGGACAGTCAAGATGTAAAATAGTGAATCCTGCCACATTTGTAGCTGAGCTAGTAACAGAAGCCAATCATGTGCATGACTGTGCAAATTATGTTGAATTTTATGATGACATACCTTGCGTGAACGAAAATGCTTTACCAGGATGGGAAATTCTATTTATTGATGTTTCTTCGAAAATTGATCAGACTAGTGGAGAAAGACATTCTGGTGCAGCTGTAGTGAGGCATAGAGCAAATGGTGAGTTTGAGATTGTGGCAAGTGCCAGGCTACCGTGTCACTTTTCAGCACAAGCGGCAGAATTGGTAGCACTTATTTTTGTACTTGAGAAACATGAAGGGCAGGAAGTGATGGTGTACAGTGACTCCACCTATGTGATGTCAACCGTAGATGCAGGGCTAGCACATTGGAAAAGGAGGGGCTACCTCCGAGTGGATGGCACTCCAGTGCAGCACACATCCTTATTGGATAGGCTTATTAAGGCACTACAACTCCCAGTAGCCATAGAGGTTGTTAAATGCGCTGTTCACACTAAGCAAACAGATTTGATTTCTTGATGAAATGAAACAGCAGATGCAGAAGCCAAAAGAGTTGCGTATTTCCCAGATATCTAAAGTTTTGACACTCCAAATGTCTAAGAGAAAGTAGTCACGGTTATGATAATGCAAGACGGGTTTAATCATTTGTCAAAGACCCAATTAAAAGAGATTCAAGGCAGTGCCCTGGAGGAAGAGCAGGAGTTATGGAAACAAAGGGGGTGTTCTTTATACCCCACAGAAGCATTATGGTATCAGGATAGCACTGTAATGCTGGTATACCAGTGGCATTGTTAAAGATAGCGCTTGAACAGCTGCATTACCCAGCGCTTGTAACTAGGGAAAGTCTTGCTGCAATGATTGCAGAAGACTGGTTCATTTCAAATCTGTTAGAGCATGTTGCATTCTTTGTAGTGAATTGCACCGGCTGTCAAAAGTTTACCACTAGGCATACACTGAGAACGATTAGAGAAGTAATACCTCGACTGAATGGTCCTTTTCAGCATTTACATATTGATTATATTGACATGCTGCAATGGATACAGGTATCTGATAGTGTGGTGTATCCCTTCTCTAGTTAGATCGAGGCAGGTCCAAGTACACACCCTGATGCCACTTTCACAGGAAAGTTTTTAGTATGTGAAGTCTTTCCAAGATGGGTTGTGTGTGAAGTGCTGAAATCCGATAATGGCCCACATTTTGGTAATGAAGTGTTCAAACAGATAGGACTATCATTGAGTATTAAATGCAAGTTTTCGTCTGCTTATCACCCGCAAGCAATCAGAATATGTGTGAGAATCAACGGCCTCCTTAAAGAAAGGATTGCCAAAATCAAGCTAATTTTGAAGAAGGGATGGCTATATTGCCTGCTCTTAGCTTTATATGCCCCAAGGAATCAGCCTGGTTCGGACTACCACCTCACCCCCCATGAACTAGTGACTGGGAGGTGAATGCGAATGCCTCTTACACCTCCATCGAGGAGTAGAAGTGATGCCCAGAGTACAGCGAAAATGTTAGGTGATGAGCTGCACAATTATTTGACATGTATAACTTCTTGCTTCTCTCTCATTTTAGAATAACTCAAGTGTCAGGGGGATCGGTCTCAGAACACAAATGAAGACAATCCAGCAACCAGATCAAGTGAACTATTATCGGCACCTAAATTGTTTGTTGGTGACACCATTCTAATTAAAAACTTCACCCCTAAGTGGCATGAGCCACGTTTCAATGGACCTTTATCACTGAAAATATAACCCCTTCAGCAGTAAAAGTCCAAGACAGGCGGGTTGGCTTTATTGAAATGACATAAAACCATATAAAGGCCAGACCGTACTTCCCACCATTGCCGATCCAGAAGCAAGGCAAGAAGAAGAATTTCAGCGTGTGCAGACTCGATTGATGACAAAGAAGAAGGACAATAAACCAACTAGCTTATAATGCAGACTTTGCATTTGGACTAAGGTTCAGTTGGTCACTCCTTATAAATATTATAGCAGGAGTGCAAACCCTTACTACGAGCCTTAGGAATCTTTTGAAAAAAAAACTTTAGAGATTCGTTGGTGTATCAAAGTTATGCCTAAACAACAGTTCCTGGTTAAAAACTGGAAAAGAGAACAGTATCCAGACTCGTTTCTTGGTGCATATTTCTTCTAAGTATTCGAATTCCATGGTGTACACCGACAGCGATGTGCATCAGCTTGTGCTTGCTATTTTTGTGTTTATCCTTCAAGCTTATCCTGCAGTTGTCAGAAGAAACATTGATGTTCGCAGTTTTTTACAGGATCCTAAAAATGACTCTGTGATTAGGAGATTATTAATTGTAATCATTGAGCAGATACTGCAAAACCAGGAGGCATTGCAATTGCAGGAGTAAAAAGTGTTTCTTTATCCTCAAATGATCACAATAGAAATGAAGAATGTTGAAAGTAGTACGACTTTAGGGAATGAACAAGCATGACTAGTACCAGGATGGCGAGAAAGGTGTATGTCAATAGTCTTATGCATATTGTATGCATGTTCAATTTCTTTTTTTGTCTTTCTGTTTCTCTTGGTTCACACTCTCTATTTCATTGATCCAAATAAGGCAGATGTCCCTTTGATCCTCCCCACTACGGGAACTACTTCTGATTTTTTTATTTCCACTGAGGCAGATGCCCCTATGATCTCCCCCACTAGGAGAACTCCTTTTGACTTGCTTAATGAGTATTACACAAATCGTGCATTGGGGAGATACAAGAGAAATGTAGTGGAAGATAATGAATAGATAAACACTCATCTAGACAATGCAGCAGACCTGAGTAATAACATGTGGTATAAGTACATGAAAAGGTTGGCAGAGAGAACATCAAAGGAGGGTTACTACGTGTGTTCCCTGATACCGTATGCTTTGGAAACCTCCAAAATATTCATAGCCAGAGAAGTGTCAGTGAAAAAAGCCCATTGCCAGACACATCTCGCATTTTGCCTGACAAGATGACAATTTCAAGGCAGAACAGCATCCATGGTGTGGATGAATAAAGCGACGTCTGAAAGAGAAGACAATTTAAAGATAAGAGAGAAGCCAGAAACAAGGCATCAAATAATAAAATATGAACAGCCTGGAAAAATGGAGCTGGAATCAAGATTGAAGAAAATAAGATCCTGCAATGTAAAGATAAGGATCGGGAGGAAATACGAGAATGTTGGGAAAGAGGTCAACTACACATCAAAGGAACAGTGCTCACTCATGAAGGATGGGCTGATGGACTGATTGTGTGGAAAGCAGCAGCATTAACCGGACAGTGGGAAGCAGCCATGGAAAATGCAGAAAAAGAATGCAAAGATCAATGGCCAAACATTGCAAGATTGTTGACATGGGTCGACGACAAAAGAGGACCATTGCAAATACGACCCCTGAACGATGCCTCCTTATGTTTCAGAAATAATGGTACGAGGAACGTTGGAGAGAATCGCCAGTGTGGCCGAATTTTCCATGCACCAGGTATGAAGGAAAGGACAGCCATCCTGATGGATCACTATTGGGCTTGTGGGTCCAGAGCCTACATGAAGCTGCCCAAGGACTGGGGAGGGACGCGTTCATTAGTGCTCATCCATCTTCCAGCGTTAATGATTCCTCAGAGTGACCTGAACATTGGTGACTTTCCGAAAGCAGATGCCCATTTAAGAAGGAGAAGAGCACTAAAATGTCTCAATCTAACAAGGAGGGAGAATTATTTCTCAGCAAAATCAATAGAAGCCTTTGATTCTATCCCAAATGAGCACAAGTTGTTCAGCCAGACTGCTTCAATATTCACAGTTATTTTTATGCCTGGGATCCAGACGATGGCCAACGCCAAATGGTTGCTGATTACCAGATGGGAACTTCTGCAGATCATCAATACCACCATAAAGGGATTCAATGCTATCAGGGAAGAGCTGAGAGTCATACGACTAATGACGCTGCAGAGCAGATATGTCCTTCATACACAGCAATGGATGTAGGAGTTTTCTCCAAAATCGGGCAATCATGTTGCACGTTCATATCTTCTCACGATGACGAGAATGGGACTTTGACGGAGGCCATAACATTGCTGACAAACCTGCACAACAAGATGGAAGACGAGAGAGAAGACATCACAGATGATAGATGGTTCATGTCCATTTTCTCATGGGTTCCACAGTGGATGGCGAACAACTTCAAATTTCTTGGAGCAATATTGGTGATGGTGATGTTTGGATTCTGTGTGATCAGGATAATAATTACACAGTGCAAGAAGGCAATGAAGAAGGCAGTAGGAATGAAAATTATGATTGATGTTGAATCAGGGTTAAGACCCAAGAATTTGACAGATGAAGATATTAGAAAATACATAGAGGTCAGCATCGTAGTGCCTGAGGGAACAAAGTTCCTGTATCCAAAGATTCACAAGAAGTACGTGTGAGGATGGGTCTATTGTAATCCAAAAAGACAGTGCAGCTACATGACCTGGAGAGTTGATGAACATGTAAACGCAGCAGGATCTCTGAAAGGAGTTATGAAGATTTGGACCCCGAAGAAGTACTTCTTAAATAGAAGAAATGATGATGTGGAGACCGGTGAAGGTGTGGTTGATGAATCAACCAGAGGGGGGAGTGTAGAGGATCAACCAACTGCCTTTGCAGGAAGTACCGCCCCTTCTACTTATACGCTGGAAGCCTTCAATAGTGGCATGTTTGATACCAGTAGTTGTGACTATTCCACGTCAAGTCTTGGAGAAAAGGTATCCACTAAGAAAACCCTATCAGATGTTTCCCAGAAGAGAAGACAATCTCTTGGAGGAGATCCCCAACAGAATAAGAAAAAGTGAGAAAGAAAAGTTGGTGACGTCACAAGAAACGAGCGTGACGCACAGAGAAGACTGGCTGAAGAAGAGAATGTATGGACCTTATAGAATCTGATGATGAAGCAAAGAATTGTGTAAACTTTCATGTGTGAAGCAAAGATTACACATGTGATGAGCACTGCAGAAAATGCAAATCGTTCAATAGCTGTACAGATGCAGCAACGCAAGTAGACTAAGTGATCATAGAAGCTGCCTATACATAGTAAATAGACCGCAGGTGAAGCCAACATTATATAGAAGCTGGACATTGGTGTCACAATTTTAGTAAGTTCAGAGCATGAAGAGAAAGGGCTGGAGGCTGTGTCGCAGCAGAGAATTAGCTGGGAGCATGGATGAAACAAGAAGGGCTGTCTGGCCTGGTGACAAGGCTTGGGGCAGCCAAGGACTGGTTATCTATTCTTGACGGCAGAGAATGTGAGAAGCTGATTCATCCCTCGTTAAGGTGCAAAGAAAGAACACCAGGAGTGCCAACTTTATTAATTCAAGACAATTAAATGCTATAAAATGGGCCAAATTGCAGTCTCTTGTCACATTACCCAAGGATGGAAATAGAGTTGGGCACGCAGTTCCACAACTTTGATAAGCATGTGCTCAAACTCCCATATATTCCCAGGGACGAGAATACATTGCAAGGCCAAGTTCAAAGACAGTCTGCATGCAGAAGGCATGGGTGATGAGAGATATTGGGCTAATTGGGTGAGGAGGTACAGTCCAGTCCATCTCCTGGCACCTGGGTCTAAGCTCACATGTTGCTAAGTGAACAGAATGTTCCAGAAGGTTATGGGCGTTCTAAGCAAATGTAGAGGGCCATATAACGAAGGGGCTAATAGTTTGAGAGCCAATGGAGTATCTTGTTTCTAATAACTGTTGAAGATGACTTGCACTAGTGGCACGCATGAGTTGTCCACCTGACTGTGAGACCCAATCACAACCCAACCCCTTATAGAAAGTATACTTAGATGTTCCCCTTGAGCCAACTACAATTCCCCGTAGGTTTTTCTTATTTGCCACGTAGTATGACGTCATGTATGAAAGTGTTTACTATAAAAGTGTTGTTTTTTATGAAATGTTTTGAGAGAATGATGTGTGACATCCGTTGATGTTCGTTGTAACTCCCTGTTTTAGACAATTGATGTTAAAACATTAAAAGGACTTTGCCATCTTCCTGAATTGGTCTGATTATTGGTGTACAGAGTTATTCTCTTTCCCATCCACTGCATGACACGCTACCTAAAAGAAGGCCCTATGGTCACTAGGATAATAATTGGCTGCCCACTGTCAGGTGGACTACATATGCCTACCTCTTAAAACATGTCATCTCTACAAACATTAGATACACAGTTTTCATTGGTTCTCAAACTATAAGGTCCTTCGTTATATGGACCACTACAATTGGTTGGCATGCTTGTGCCATGTCTGGAACATTCGGTTCACTTAGCAGAACGTAAGCCCAGATCCAGGTGCAAGGAGATGGGGCCTGACTCCCCATCCCCACACAATTAGCTCAACATCTCTCATGGCCCATGCCTTCTGCTATGAAGATTGTATTTGAGCTTGGCCTTGCAAAGTATATAAGAATACACAGGAGTGAAGGCACTCGCTATCGTGTTCTAGGACTCCAGGTTTGGACTCTATTTTCATCCTTGGCTCATGTGACAGGAGACCACGATTCTGTCCATTTTGCAGTTTTTAAATGTCTTAAATGAATTAAATTTGGCACTCTTGGTTTTCCTTCTTTGCACCTTAACAAGGGATGATTCATCCTTTGTACATTCGCTCCTTTCCAGAATAGATAGCTGACCTTGGCTGCTTCAGCCTTGACTCCAGTCCAGACAGCCTTGCCATGCAGCTCCACGATTCAGCTTATTCTTGCTGTGACATAGTTTTCCCTTCCCTCGTCATGGGTCCTGGCTTACTAAATTCATGATACTGCTGTCTAGCTTCTATACAATGGCGGCTTCACAGGCATTCTATTCACTACATATAGCCAGCTTCTATGGTGACATAGCTTACTTGCGTTTCAGCGTTTCAGCGTCTGTACAAGTATTGAACTGTTGATTCTCTGCAGCGCTTTGTGCACGTGTAACCTTCTTTTTCGTATTTAAAAGTTCACTTGATTCTTTACTTCGGCATTAGTCTCTTCAGGATCTATACATCTTTTTCATCCAGTATCCTGAGACGTCGACCATACTCTTTAATGATGTCACAGGCCTGTTTTCTTTGCTCTTTCTCATATTCCTTCAGGTAATTCCTACCTCAAATTGTCGTCCCTTCGGGGATACAGTCTTTAGGGTTGTCTTTCGAACATAAGTTGTCATATTGGCACAACTGTTGGTGTCAAACAAGGCACGATCTCAGGACTCCAACATATGGGAAGTGGGGGGGCGGAACTTCCTGCAGAGGCATGCAGCTGCTCCTCTACACCCTGGTGCAAAAATGCTTTGAAAATCTATCTTTTTTTGCACATGGCCAATTTTTGCCCTGGTGCTTATTACATGCCAAACGGCCCTTGTCATGGTGCAATAGTTTTCTAATATGTCATGGTGTTTTTAGAAATGGGGCAAACTTTGCTCTAGTTCTAATACCGTGCAATTGTGCACTTCCACCGGTGCAAGGTTTCTGCAATCTGGCCCCTGATCGGTAACCAATTAAATTAACTTTTCTTTGTACACTTTAAATGACGCTTTTGATTATGTTATTAAGTGGCCCACTTGTTAAGGCATTGTGCCCTAACAGTAAAAGACTCAAAAAATGTCAAACTCGCCATGCGCGGAGATCTTTCTGATCAAATCATTTGTAGTTTTCGATTAATGCATGGGCATAAAAAGATGATGTAAACTTTCTTTTCTCGAAACGAAATTTGGCAAGGTAACGCAGACTTGTCAGCTAAAGTGTGCCTTGCGCCACGCTGAGTGCGCAGAGTTTACAGCGCGGTGGATCCGGGCGGGCCGATCCGTCACATTCGGGCAGGCGGACAAATGTCCTCAGAGGAAATGTGCAGATGACTTTTTTTCACTGCTTCTCCAAACAGGAGCAAACTCTCAATGTGACAGGACATCTGGCGCCACCCAAGCGTGCCGGATAAAGAGAAAGTGGTTGTTATGCTCTCCTTAGCAATTTTGAAATTGTTGTGGCAGGCAAACTCTCTATGAAAGTTGGTGTTTAATTTTAAGACTCTTGATCTTGTCCTTTTTGCTGTGCTCTTCTTTCTTACGCTATCCCAAGAAAGACACATCTGAGAGCAAGATTATTTTCTGCCGGTGCAATTATTTTTCCCAGCTTTCAATCAAAGGTTGAAAGGTACAGCTGGGCAGCAGATCAAAGACCCCGCCAGACCAGGCTTTGATTTTTTATTTTGCAGACTAAGCACAAAACTCCTATTTAGAACAGAAAGTGTGTCCCAAATAACTCTCCACCACATACAAACATGTGAAACTCGAATAGAAATTATCCGGATGTAAATACTTATTTAGCAAAAATAAAAATGAAATTAAGCTAAAGAATAAATATCAAAGATAACAAACACATCCAGGCCACAAAATAACCTAACTGGCACAACAGGAAACATGACCCTGTCATCAGAATGCAGAATAGTCAACACATATATTTTTCAGGGCTGAATATTCATTGCAATGAAATTCACTGAATATTTCAAAAATGGAGAGAAAAAAGATGGTTAGCTCAGAGAAGGGGATGAGGAGTTTACAGAGGTGTATGCTGTTTGGGGTCAAGGGAAGGGTACAGAGGATGTCCCCTCGACATTTTACAAATCAAAATCATTAAAGAAAAGTACTAAAGATCAGTAAGTATTTAGCAGTAATTAGTGGAAACAAATGTGACGCTAAGAAACACATGCAACCTAATAAACGACCTTTCCTTGTAATGATGAAAAGCAGCATGCTGAGAGGTTTCTGTGTGAGCAAGAAGATGTTGTTGGTGGACCAGTGCTAACAATGAAACAAAATGGCTGATACCAGAGTGCTTGAGCGGGACCAAGCCTTTAGTAGATTCCATAAGGATTCCCCTCAGTCAGATAAAGGGGAGTGGATTCCTTCAGAGATCCTAGCAAGTTGTTTCCGCGGGCAGTGTTGTTGGCTCCTGTTTGTGGGTAATGGTGCAATAAAGTACAGTGGGCCTCATTACGACCCAGGCGCTAATGGGTTAACGGCGCTGTAAAAGTCTATGGCGCCGTTAACCTATTAGCGCCTAATTACGAGGTCCCTTTGCGGGACCCGACCTTACCGGCTGGTGTAGACCAGCCGTTAAAGTAGGGGCCCGCAAAGGGACCTTGGTGCTAATTACCGTGCCGCAATTTGCGGTACTGTACTTGGCGCCTTCCCCATTCCCATTGAGCCCTATGGGGCAAAAATGGGAATGGGGAAGGGCCATGGAGGAAGGGGGAATTACCGCCCCACCAACCTTGTAATTGGGTGGTAATTCCCCCTTTCTCCATGGCGGAGTCAGTAATTTTCCGGCATGGACCATGGTGCTAATAGCGCCATGGTCTTCTGCCAGGGTCATGATGAGGCCCAGTGAGTGCGCCAGATAAGATTTTGCAGTGGGAGTGTTTTACTCCAGATTTTTTTTAAGTTGGGAGTAAAATGATCTTTTGGGGAGTACAAATGCAAATGCCCTAATACGAGTATTTTATGAACATCGTGTAACTGTAAAACAGGAATAATTTTGTAATAAATACTTATTTGCAATTAGTTGTTCATGCTGTTTAAAACATACATGTTCACCTTTACGGTTCGGACAGTAATAATAGTAGTTTCTCCCCGAGGAGGGCGGGGGGTGGGCGGGTTCTTATGTGTTTGTTGGTTTCCAATTATTTGTTGGCAGTATTTTCACTCCCTATTTTTCTTCTTTGTGAAGTCTTTGCTTATTTCTTTAGGGAGGTAAAAGGGCTGATAACCCCCTTATCTGCAGGGCTGAGTACAGTGTCGTTGAATATTAACTCAGTCTCTGCTCCTGGGGACAAATCATGTTAGGGTTCAGTGATGAATCCCTGTTTTGGGGAGACTGTCATGTGCTGATGACAGTTCTGAGCCCCAGTTCTAGAGGGACAGTGTGCGGCAGTTAAAGAGGTACATGCATACAAATATACATTGGTACATTAAAGTGCTGTGAGCCAGCTCTAGGCCAGTCCCTTTGGTAGATTTGCAGACATGAGAACTGGATGTTACTGTTTGGTGCTATAGGCCTCCCTGATGCGGGGTACTTTGGTCCGAACTTGACCTGGTGAAAACCAAGCTATACCCACACTGTGAAGCCCTAGTATGGATCTCCCTAGATATGAGGAGAATCGTTGTACGTATCCTAAGCAGCAAAGATATAGGTGGAACAGGACCAATGTGCCAGCGCACACTTATGGGATCAACAAACAGCAGCCCCCACCCAAGGAAACGTTTGCATTCGAGTCTAGCTGGTCAGATAGATGCAGCATGTCCTCAAAGCCATAGGGCCTCATAAGTTTACCGGTCCGGTAAATAAAGTACTTTTAAGCTTGCCGGTACCATAGTTACCGGACCGGCAAACTACGAGGTCTGCCAGTGGGTGCCTGTCAGCCCGGCCGTTCCTACCTGCCGTGCGGAACGGCACCCGCAAGCAGACCTATGCGGTAGTGCCGGCACCGTTATTGACAGTACTGGAGCTACCGGACTCCCCATTCCCTTTGAGCTAACGGGCTCAATGGGAATGGGGAGTAATAAATACCGGCACCCGGCAATAGGCAATTACCGGGTCCGGTGGGGGCCGGAATGCCCTGATATATGCCCATTGCTGGGTGCCAAAAAAAAATGACTCAGGCGGCAGCCGTGCCGGTAATTATTGCCATGGCTACTGCCATAGTCGTAATGACGCTCATACTGTTTAACCCGTGGTCATTGTTCACTTTCTCCCAGAAACTGACTATTTCACAATGTTTTCATGGTTACTTAAAAACCCATCATCATCATCGTTCTGTGCTCTCAGCTACTGCAACTTTGGGAAGAGTTGGCCACTGTCTGGCTCTCTCTGTGGCCATCTTGAAAGCTGGGCCAGGAATAGCAGATACCTAGAATCGGCCTTCCACTCCCATTAACAAACAACACCCATGAACATTCTTTCTCCATAACTCAATAATCATGAATGCACCAAGTAACCCACTCCACCTCCCCTCCGCTGTCTCTTCTCCTTGGCACTTTGAAGCAACCTCTGGGCAGTCCAAAGTGCTACATCAGAAAACTAACATCGCCATATGCCACCTTCAAGAGACTTGTGAAATCACGGTTATTCAGCAACTATGTCAAAAAATGGTAGCAGGCGCTCCTCTCCAGAAGGAACATGGCATGATAACCTGTTCTGAGATGAGAGTTTGCAGCACACGCTTTTTGCTCACTGTACCTTTCACAGATAGGAAATATCCATTTGCATATCAGTCTTTGTCCCGCCGTATTCAACAACTATGACTAATGCCACTATTCACTTGGCCGCTACCTAATGCACTTGTGATCCCTCTGTACAAACGCTGTGATATCATTGGGTCTGGCCGTTACACAAATGCTATTAATAAAAAAATAAAAGAATCAAAGCATCCTGTTTGTATGCTCCAACCTCCTACCCTCTCTCTCAGTCACCCCACCCACTTTTTTCTCTCTCCTCACCCCCCACAGTCCTTTGGAATAAAGAATTGACTCAAAGCTTCCATTATGTTTTCTTCACTTTTAAGAAATAGATGCTATATAGTTTTCGTTTTTCATGATGCTACAATATCTGTTGATCCCTATAAACGGACACATGGGCTTTACAATTCCCTATGTGCACTCATGTTTTCCTAATGTCCTTGCAGGGAGATCCCCCCAGCCCTTTTTAGAGGGGTTGGGCTTGCTCGCTACATTTGCACTCACAGTGCTATTTGAGGGGTGCGGTTGGTTCCCCTTCCGCCCTGCCACTTTGTGATACGGAAGGGATGAAGAAAAGGGGGGTGGAGGGGTGACCAATGCTAAGGCGAGGCTTGCAGCAGGAGAGGTAGCTGCACGGAAGATACAATAATGATACTCTAAGAATAGACAAGAACATGGGGGCTTTATAGACTCCTGCGGTTCAGGAATGTGTCCTTCTGCCTTGAAAGGTTACATAGAGTTTTCTTTGCACCTGCTTCTTGCAGGATACACAGCAGCCATTTTGCCTCATGCTAACAGGGTGAGTAAAAGTCAGGTTAGAACCCCATTCTGTGTAGCTCATTGGCTCTACACAAACATACACACCTCAGGACAGCAGTATGGTGATACTGCCTTGTTCGCCAACAACATTGCCATGGTAAAAAGTCATCTATCACAGCATGCCAACCCAACCAGGGAGGTTTCCCTGGAAGGCCCTCCATGTCTTTGGTCTTTGTATTCAGGAGAACATGTCAGTGCCCCTGTATATGCATTTCAGAGAGGGTCTCGAACTGAGCTCTTGGAGAGGGGTTCCTGGCAATCCCTTGTATCCTCAGACAAGACTGTGCATCTTGTATGCAGAGTTCAGGCCTCTCGATAGAGCTCCAGTAAATTCACTTGAGTGTATCCCTTCAAGGGTGCTCTTTAATAGAAAAGGAAACAGGAATCTTGTGAAATTTCCAGATACCTTAGGCCCCTAATCATGAATTCACCTTTTACCTTCCCTTCCTTCAAGGAACTTGATTGTTAACAGAATAATTACATAATTGTGCAAAGGCATTTAAATAATAGGTCTTAATACTACCCAACACAATGGAACTTATTTTATTGACCTCAGAAGAATGAAAACTATATTTGCATCCGGGGAAGTGTGAGTAGCCAATCATGTGGCTGGAACAATGGGCGAGAATACACATTCTCTGCTCAATGTTGCAGCCACCGGAGGCCCTACATCGGGTGGTGCCATTTTCTATGTGGGGAGAAAACAGAGAGCCACTCCCTGCTTCCGCCGCACCTCCCCACTCCCCAAACAATCCAAACCTCCCCCCCCCCTCACTACCTCCCCACTGACTTGTTGTACCGGAGCTTTGTGCTCCGGTCCCGGCACTCTTCCCGCTCCCAGCCGCCACAGAAATGGAAAAGGGACTTAGTCCCTTTTCTCTATGGCGCCAGCCATCTTTGTTTCTTTTTCTTTTCCTCTGGAGATTGGCGTTGCTTGCGCACCAATCTCCAGAGGGAAACAAAATAAACCATTTTCTCCCCAGTTAAACCCCAGCGTGCGAATGGCATTCACCTCAGCTGTGGGGGGGGGGGAGACATGGCATTTAATAGCCCGCAGCCATTCGCTGAGGTCCTTGCTTCACTTGGGCCTACCTGGGCATGGACTGGGGGGCCGTTAAAGTCCATGTCCCCACCACCCCCACAGCGGGGGTGAAAGCCATATTCAGGCCTGCTAGGATTTGAACCAGATATTTGCAGGCATCTCAGCTGACACCTCACATTCCCTCCCCCCTCTCCTCCTAGCACACTTTGAAACAATCTGAAGGTGATGTTAGTCGTTACACAACCCCCCCAGCCCTAAATACATACTGTTGTGAAGTGCTTGCAATGTATGCATGTGTAGGATAAGCTGAGAGAATGTTGGTGTGCTGTGACAGAATGTTTAGGTGTGACTGCTGTGTCAAGGTTCCAGGATTCAGCAGTTGTGGGAAGCCAGCCTGGGTGATGGGACCGGGACGCTGAGGACAGTGTCATTGCTGCGGCTCGGCTCCGTTAGGCATGGGGGTGTACACCCAGGAGAGACGCCGTAGTTGTTGTCCCATGGTAGTAGAAGCAGCCAATGGTGACATAACGAGGTTGTTGTGGAGCATGGCAGAACTAGAACGCTCCTGCCAGTGAGTTTCGATAAGAGCCGTTAGGAGGAAAGCCCCATGAGTCGACATCTGCCCTGTCGAAAAGGAGGTTAGAAACGCGGAAACAAGCGAGGAAGTGGGCATTCAGCTATCTGCGTGTCAGAAACTAACCATCCTTCTGCCCTGTTGTTGATGAGTGGAAGCTGCAGTCCTGGGGGCTTATTATCAAGCACCATGAAGTCTCATGAAGAGTGGTGCTGTGGTGATCTCAATGATGAGGTGTCACGTATGGAGAGCTAGCGAGTGAAGGACAAGCAGGTATCCCTTGCTGGTTATACCGTGGACGGTAAAGCAGTATTTGAGTGCTTCTTAAGTTTTATTTTAGCTGTAAGCTAAGCTTGTGGCAAAGCAGTATGAGGTGGTTCTTGGGTGCTTGATGAATTTGATATCAGTTGTAAGCTGCATTGATTTTAGTTGTGCTTGGTTATGTGGATGAATGCACCTTTGTATGAGGGGAGTAAATTATAACTGCGTTTGGGTGCATGTCAGATTAAACGCTTGCGGATTTGCAGGTCAGAAATGCAGAGCACATTTGGACTATTAGCGATTAAAGTAATTGCTGTCATGAGGCAAGAGAAGGGCTCTAAGTGTACTTTAAATGATGTGTGTGGAGAGACTGAGGAGGTGGACAAGACTTTAAAGTTTTGAGGAATTGCAGGTTAGTAGTGAAATGCAACTTTGGACTGTGCATTTCTGGACTTTAAGTTGATTAGTAATATTGTTTCAGTCAAGGGAAGTTCATGAAGTGGGCATGAAGTGGCGTGAGTAGTGAGCCTGTGCAGGTGGGCCTATTAATCAGCGTGGACTTTTAGCATTTGACCAATGTTAATGGTTATGTGGGGTAGAGGATGTTTAAAATAGGGGCATGTTATTGCTAGAAGTTTGTTTTTTAAATGCCTGAAGTGAAGTTGGCATGGATGAATAAGTGGGAATGATGTCCCGCAAAGTTGGAGGGTGGCGCCTTCCGTGAAGAAGAAGAGAGGTTGAGTATGTGGGTACGGTGTCCCACGAGGATTGGATGGTCGCACCTTCCCAGTGTGTGAGTGTGGGTATTATGTTCCACATGAATTGGAGGGTTGCACCATCCCAGTGTGTGAGTGTGGGTGTTGTGCTTCACAAGGAAGGGAGGGTTGTGCCTTCCGTTAGAGAAGTGAGAGTGACTAAGTTGTTACATCCCACAAGGCTGGGAGTATCATGCTTTGCCAGTGTGTATGTGGGTGTGGTGTCCCACCAGGATTGGAGGGTCGCGCCTTCCCCTAGAGAAGTGAGTATTTCGTACCAAGTTAAGGCAGTAACCCCAAACGAGTGCTGCATGAAAGGCAGCAAATGTAGAGAGGGGGGGGATGCTCTCTGTGTACGGATGTGGAGTATGTTGGGGGGACGCTCTCCAATCCTTTTGTGAGTTGCATCTCTCCTTAAAAAGATGCCGCGTTAGTGTGTTCCCCATGTGTATCCTTTTGCGGTTTTGTGTGTGTTTGTGTGTAAGGAGGGAGATGTGCTGTGAAGTGCTTTGCTTGCAATGTATGCATGTGTATGATAAGCTGAGGGAATGTTGGTGTGCTGTGACAGAATGTTTAAGTGTGACTGCTGTGTCAAGGTTCCAGGATTGAGCAGTTGGGGGAAGCCAGGCTGGTTGATGGGACCCAGTGGTTTGCTGTACCGTCTTATAAAGTAACTACAATAAAGCCTACTTGAAGAACCTCATCTGAGTGTCCAAGGAAGCTGCTTTGTAACACATATGTGCCAAACTCACTGTGCTATTTTACTGGAATGGTGAATAGTGGTCAACTTTCGTTATAAGCCAGCTGTGCACGTTTACCTAAACCTGGGCCAGTCCATCTGGGAGCTAGGGAGCCATAGACTGAAGTGGCACAGCTCATCTACATTCTATTGAAAAAGAATCTTCTGTGGGGGGGGCAGAACGAGGTTGGCACCACCTTGGTCTCCCCTTACAACTAAATGTTCTCCTTTGAGGGAGACACAGGGGGTTTGGTTGGCAGGACGAGGTGTCACCTAGAAAGCTTCCCAAAGCACACCTGTGCTTAGCTCCATGAAACAAAAGCTTAAACCATCTCACCAAAGCCACCTGGAAATAAACAGATGTGGGAGGAGAGCCAGTTGCTAGGACACACATCTGGATAGCAGCATCCAGTCGCCACAGTACACAGTTTATAGTGCCCCCAGGGGGTCTCCTTGGGTTAGGAAAAGCTTCCCCCCAATGTATAGCACTGATTTGCACTAAAAAAGATTGGGGTGCCTTTTTTCATTGCCAAGAATATTTCAGGGCCTGTCAGTGCTCCCTTATACAAAAAGAAAGTTGAAATGAAGTTCAACCTGCTGACATACACACAGAAGGTTGTGGCTTATTAGTGAAGATGGGATCTAGACCTTGTGTTTGTAGAGAAGGAACATTTGATTCTCTCTACATGTCCATGTCACAGTCACCCACAAATGTATTCAACACGTTTATTCTCTGTAATGGCCTTGTAGACAGCCTTGTGTTGCTGAGGGTAGGCTTTTGCCAATAACTGGCCTCATCTATAGCCCAGCTGCAATGTTCTGCTCTGTTAGATGAAAGACACAAAGAGTGTGGTGGGGATTGATTTCTCTGGCCAGTGGCGGGATGTGGTTTCCAGCAAGGTGGTGTTGATTTACAGTTAGCGGCATGGAAGAGGGGGGCCTAGTAACTGTGTAGGGCTGAGGATAAAGTTTGTTGGACATGGGGCTGTTGGGGTTGGACTATCATGAGTGTTTTGGTGTGCTCCGGCTATGCCTGTCAGTAGCGTGGCCTGGCGTGGAGTATGGGCGAGTGAGCAGTCATGACGCGGGTGTGTTGTCTGCAGTATAATAAGACGCCAAGCTGCTGTAAGTGGAATAGAACAATAATGGGAGCTGTAGGAATAAAAAGGTGAGCCGCACAACCACTCGCGGTTGCCAGTCTCTGGGCCAAAGTCCATTACGTTCTTTGAAGAGGTAAACATCGAAGCTTTGGTTTTCTTTTTCGTTGTAAGGACTGTGAAAGGCCCGCGGTGTGGAATGGATGCTTCTCAGATGAAACTATTGATTCTCCCCTTTGTGTTCTATCTCATATCTCCATCTACTGCGTCACACTTACAGCATGCCTCAAAAGGCATCCTGCGTGAATCCGGCATTCTTTCCTTTCCCGCCCTTCAGTCTACTGAGCTCATTAGCTAATCCTTGGAGCCCGTCAGCACCTTCCCGCATCTTATGTCATTTCATTTACCCAGAGGTCCTAACACACAAAGCAAGCACACGTATTAAACGACTTCCTGTACATCCGTTGCAATGTTCCCTCTTACAGCTAATAATAGTTCACCTTTTAATACTTTGCAATTCAAAATAGCATGCACATTACACATTATTTCTGTATAAAAATCCTGCGTACCTGTCAAAATACTTTACAGCGTGTTGTCAAACAGATGTGCCCCAGTGTTACATATGCCTGGTTAACATGAATATGAAGACCCTTCTTTTAAAGAGACTCCTACATCGCATCATCGGTGGACATAAGGTGGTCATCAGTGGAGGGCCAAAAATAATAGGAATTTTATTTTCATATTTGACTTGCTTCTCAAAGGCGAAATAATTGATGTATTAGCGCATTTTCTGGTCATAAGAGCCTTTCATGACAAAAAACATGGATACATCAAATAAACCATGACATAGGTGCAAAACGGCCATAAAATAACAAGAAATAACAAATAACCTAAATCTAAAACTAGCATAAAACAGACCCTGTTTAAAAATACTATTCTGTGAAACAAACAATTCCCAACACACCTGTTATGATAACCCCAGGACAGAGGTGAATACAATGTAAGTCTTCCCTCACAAACGCTGGGAATCAGAAAGAATGGCCTGAGGGGTCCTCAAGTACTAACATCCAGAACAAAAGATAAATAGACCAGTCATCTTGGTAATGTTCTGATCAAAATTCCCCAGGAGATACAACATCGGCCCTCACATTGAAGAATAGGAATAATGCAGGTAGACCTTAAATGGTTGTATCCGGGGGTAGCACTCCAAGCTATACTCTATCCTAATTCTCCTTGACCTGTCTGCTGCCTTTGACACTGTCGATCATTCTGATCTCCTTAATACTCTCTTTGTTCTTGCGATTCACAATCGAGCCCTTGACTGTAGTAAATCCTACCATGCACTTTGCCAATTCTCTGTCTGCTGGAGGAACAACACCTCTCAACTCACTCCTTTGATTGTTGGTGCTCTACAAGGCTCTGTCTTGGGTCCCCTCCTCCTTTACACTCTACACCTCTGCTCTTGGTGAACTAATCTCCTGCTTTGGTTACTCCTGTTACTCTTTGCGGTCGACACCCAAATCTTCTTCTCTTTTCCTGAACTCTCCTCGGATCTCTCTACCAAAATGTCCAACTGTCTCTCTGCCATTATATATTGGGTGGCTTTGCCCTTTCTGATGTTAAACTCTACCAAAACAAAGGTGCACTTTTTCCCTGCCAAAAGCTCTCTCATCTCTTCCTCTGCCGATACAGTTCCTGCCTGACACTCTCCCCTACTCTTCTTCAGCTAGAAACCTCGGCATGACACTTCTCACGCCTTCTCTACTTTTGTCTCCAAAACTGGAATAGCACCTCCTAAATATTAGGAAAATCAGGCACCTCCTTCCATTCAACACCTCCAAGCATCTCTTAACTACTCTTGTCTTCTCTAAACTGAACTACTGTGCCAGCATCCTCTTTGGCCTCCCCAACTACGCTTTCTGTCCTCTCAACAAGATCATTAACTTTGCTCCTAGGACTCCCTTTGAACTCCTTCTCTTCACACCTTCCTAGTACCATCACCAGGCTGGAAGGCTGACGATGCAAAACAGGGCCAGATTTAAATTTCTTCTCCTGGTTCACAAATCTGCCCACAGTAAAACACCACTGTATCTACACTCCTCAATCCAACTCTACAAGCCTTCTTGTTATCCTTGCTCTGCCTCCTCAACTACACTTGTGGCTCGTCGACCTTCCCATGCTTCCTCTCACTTTCCGCTCATTCTCTCTTTTTGCTCCACTTGCATGGAATTCTCTTCCCCCGGACATCCGAGAAGCAGTCCACATGGATTTGTTCAAAACCAAACTAATAGCCTACCTCCTCCCCTCCGAGATACCCTCTTGACATACCTCTCATCTGCCTGCTAGCTAACATTTTTGCCTCGCCTTTAACCTGCCTCTGTCACTCACTTCCTCTGCCTCCACTCTAGCGCTTCACCCATCATGGTCACATCCCGGGCAAAGCTGGCCGTAGCACCTACCTGCACTTAAAGATGTCCAATATTTATTGTCCTTAAATTATGTATGTCTACTTATGTATTGTCCCTGGTGACTATTCCATTTAATCCCTTCCACAACCTGGTCAGAATGTTCCTCAAACTCCTCCAGCTTCCCATAAAATCTGTTTTCTTCTCTATTTACGTTCTTTTGTGGGCAGAAGAACAATGTTCCTCCTGTATAAATAGAAAAATCAATAATAAATAAAGAGCAAGGCTTCAGATACTGAGGGAAGTGAGATGGAAGTTTGGCACAGGGCTGGGGTGCTGGAGGGGGCGGTCCTCTGTAAAAAAAAGACAATGAATGTCGGTAAGCATTCATATACTGAGGGAAGTGAGATGGAAGTTTGGCACAGGGCTGGGGTGCTGGAGGGGGCGGTCCTCTGTAAAAAAAAGACAATGAATGTCGGTAAGCATTCATATACTGAGGGAAGTGAGATGGAAGTTTGGCACAGGGCTGGGGTGCTGGAGGGGGCGGTCCTCTGTAAAAAAAAGACAATGAATGTCGGTAAGCATTCAGATACTGTCATTTTTTTTGTAGAAGCAATAAACCATCTACATACTACACTCATCAGAGAAAAGAGATCAGTGAAAATATGACATTTATATTTAGCGCGCACTAACACAAATGGCTGAAAATATGGTTGTGATTACATACATAAAACCCAGAATACTTGTGACTCGCATAAAAAGCAAAGAGGGTTGGAAACACAAGCATAGCACACTGATGGTATTACATAGAAATGAAAGAACACATCAGAACAGGTCCTTCGGATCAATGTTCCAGAGAATTGGATCACACCCATTCCCTCTTCCTAAAAGGGCCTTAGACCCTTTGGAAATATTGTTGAAACATGCTGGTGGGATAGCTGGGGGTTTTCTGTCACGTCTGGTGGCTTCAGACTTGGAGTCACTAGTTTGTGACATCGTCTAGACCTGACTTGACAATGGCAATAACGAGCAGTTACTGTCGGAGGAGAACAAACACGTGCTATACACCGTATCTCAGAAGCAGAGCCATGTCTTTAGCTTGGGCCATATCCCTATATCCCCTATGTCCTTTTATCACCACCTTGCACCATATGCACTGATTACCTGTACAATTCCACCTCAAAAACAAGTTGCCCATGATGGTTTTCAAACCTCTGTAGAGCCTTGTGGCACATTATGTGCAGGCTTGACTGGTATGGCAAAGGTGTTGAGAATATGATTCTTGGGATCAGCCCACACCTAGGATGTTGTGCTTATGGACACACTTTCTCAAGTCCACTTGTGGAAGTGTGGAAGATGCTCCCATTAGAATAGAGCTGCCCATTGTGTTTGGCATTAATTGAGTCTAGGTGCAAGTCCTACCTCTTACAAAAATCCTAATTCGTGTCACTGCTCTATTCACACTTTCCATCTGTACTACAGAGAAAGCTTGATTATCCAGCACCAATGGAATCAGAATGATAAAGGATAATCAAATATGCGTGATCAACAAATGCCGAGAGCTGGATAACAGAGCAAAAAGACCAGACAACTGAGCTTCCTGGTCTTCTGCTCCGTTTACAAGCACTCTGAAATCCAGAATCTCGCTTATCTGGCCTGAAAACCCTATAATCTTGCATTTAATTAACAAGAACAGTACTAGTACTGGCAATGATAAGTGCCAGTTAATAGAGTGTTCCTTTGAACATTGTGCTGGATAAAAAAGCTTATAATTTGTATACATTTGCAGGTAAGCTGATATGCTGTTAAATGGTGTGGAGTGAAGTACTTCCTGCTGGAACACTGTTATCTATTATACAAAAAAACACGATGAGACACAATCATAGTGGGAACAAAAAGTCTCTTTACCAAATTTGCTAGGTGAAGGCTCAGTTGCCTCCTGCTCAATGCTATCCAGAGGGAACAGGAAGGTCTGTAATGGACAATCTAGACTTTGCCAATCCGACAGCACTATTAAAGAAACAAGGCTAGCCATGCCAATTCAGAAGGAAAGTGTCCTCTACACTATGATAGAGGCTCCAGTTTACCAGATCAGACACAGAGATGAAAATAGCTGATGCTACTGTCCCTCAGGTGTATAACACCAAGAGATCATGGTGACTTTAGGGTTTAGCATGCAATTAAGAAGCCCGAAGTTGTAAACCCCTGACCTGGGTATATACTCATGCCACCAGAAGGGTAATAATGCAAAGGTCCACTAAGCCATTCTGAAAGGTTTCACCGTTATCATTCAACATTATATATTCAAGGGATTCATGGATATACCCTAGTGCTAATTAATATGTTTAATTTCAGTATGTGCCCTGCAGGATTGGCTTACACTTACCAGTGTTTAAGCCTAAAGGTCCCACACCAGGAATCGAGAATGTGATTATGGACTCTTGACCATCCTTTAAAAACTGGCAGTTGAAAAGTTGGTGGCTTTGTTAGTCAAGAAAATTGTGCCTGTAATCCTGAAAAGTGGCATTGTCTAAACGTTATTCCTTAATCAGCCAAATGAAATAATGATTTATTTCTTAAGTTGAAGGGTATGCACTCAGACTTCAGAAAGAAATGCTTTGACTTCAGATAGAAATGATTTATTTCTGAAGTTTGATGAGCGGCCTCACCGGGGACACGGTACAGCGGGACCGCCCACACCACGGGGACGGAGGGGGGTCCCTGATACACCAGTGGTTTTGGATGACAACTCCCTTTGGCTTTAGAGAGCATAGCCAATGTTGGGGATCATGGGAGTCATGTTTTAAAACAGTTGGAAAGCTTCAAGTTGAAGACTCCTGGTGGAAACCAAGCAAAAATACATACAAGATAAAATGAAGGCAATTCATTTATCTAAAACGTATTGGAAGAATTCGTATACATTTGTACAAATACTGATAGTTTGCCCCATACAGCATTCCATTTTATATTTAAAGGAAGAGAACCTCACTTCATTAAGAAAAAGCCCCAACCACAATTATCTTGGTACCTCAAGGACTGGGCTTAGAAGAAAGATGTACATTTGTGATTCAGACATGTTACTTGCATACCCTACATTGTCATGCCCCGTTTTTTATCCCTCGACCATGCTTCCCCTTTTGCATCATCCTTTAAAATGTGTATTGCCATTTTGCCGAAAACAGATGATACATTTTAACCACTTTAGTGCCACTTTAATTTCAGCCGCATTGAAGCAGCTTCAATTAAAGCAGTTTTGCTGAGCACGTGGCCAACCGCATCCTCAAGCTCACAGAGAGCTTGCGAAGGAAGTGGATGGACACATCCTCAGAAATTAAGTGGGTAGGATACACCCCTTCATATGCAAACAAATATATGATACCAAACTTGACCTTTGGATTATTAGTTAACATGACTTACTAGAATGAAAAGAGCCATTTGACTCCACATGTCACAAAAGGTATTGGAAGTGAGGAAATAGCAAGGCAACTCGGTTGGCCAAAGCAATTTCAGGGGCTCCTGAAATAACAAGTGTCCATGGTTGCTTTCTAGACCCCTATCAGAATCACCAGATCAAAGAAACATTAGGGCATTTAAGATTGGGCTCAGAGGGGACATTTGCCTTGATGTTCTGCTTTCAGAGCAGTAGTAGGGATGCTTCCTCACAATGCCTCATCTCCTCGCTGTCTTCTTTCTCTTGCTGATTTCAATAAGCCGAGATGTAGCCTTTCCGCTGCTCGCAGTCTTCTGCTTAGAATGGATCAAACAGGAAGAAAATGGTAAGATCAGTCCCTGCTTCCTTGTTAAAAGTCTTGTCTCCTCTCCTTTGGCAGGTCCATTGGTGGTCATCAAGATGGTCATTTCCACCTCATTCCCTATACGACCTTAGGTTCCTTGTGCCACTTCCCCACTTTGGTTAGCTAGCCCCACCCATTGCCGTTCCAGGGCTTGGCTCCTGACGTATTGGTGTTTCCATATCCGGCTCTGGACCTCTGTCACTGGGGTGGGCTAGGCCACGTCCATCCCAGCCTCTACCCTCAGCTGTCTCAGGCATCTTCACTGCAGTCTATTTACTGACGCCAGTGGGGAAGGTTGCTTCCTGAGCAGTCCAACTGTGTGTATCTATGGCACTTCTGCTCAGGTCCTGTGGGGACAACAAGCAACAACAAGACCCTAGTTGAAGGCAAAGCTACCAGCATTGCGTTCCATAGCAAGTGTGGAAACTACAGAAGATAGCTCTCACTGCACTCTGAAAAGATGGATGTACATTGGATTGCAGGGGACAGTGTCAAGTTGAAAGTGTGTAGCCAACCATGTGCATTGTCTAAAATGTAAGAGCTGGAGGCAGTATCAAATGTGTGCAGTAGAAGATGGAGTTTCTAATATTCTGTCTTAATATACTCTACTTCAGGGTGAGTGATGATACAGCTGCTCATGAAAAAGGATCAGCACCTGGGTTGCTGAGTTGGCCAGGGAACAATTATGATTCACATAAACAGTCTTGGATGGGACCCCTTCACTTCATGAACAGGGTTAGACTTTTCTCTGGCCATGTCACACAGCAGCATGCAGATGTGTGGATTGAGGGGAGAGAGTGTTTCTGGTACATGACCACAGTAAACCCATGAGCATATAGACAAGTGTATGTGAAGTTAGCCATGCATGCAGGAACACAGAACAAATCACTCTCTATTAATTAACTATGTGGAAAGCACACAAGTGTTAGCTATCCTGCTGCTACAAGCCGGATAGTCTTTTATTTTTATTAACATGAAATGATGCTGGTAAGTCTGTTTCTGAAAGGGAGATAGGTCTGCTAATCAGATCCCACATCATGAATGTTCCATGGCTAAATTATAGTGCCCACATGTACCTTTGTGGAGACACTCTCCTAGCATCTCCTAGCACCCTCAGCAAACGCCCTTCAGTGGCACTAGGAACGTTCAACGGGCGAATACAATCCTGACTGCTGCTAGAACACAAAGTTCCTGCCAGCAGAAGTGGCTTTTTAATATTCCACACCTTTCATCTAAGTTGTAATAATTTCATGTCTTAGTCAGTCGGGTAGCATGCAAATCTTTAAATATAAGCCATGCCTAGTTGTGGCACAGTGACTGTTAAAAGCACACAATCATACAGTAATAACAACTTGATATCACATGGTGTCAGCTCGGTGAGCAGGACTAGCTATGACAGGACTGAAGTGAATTAGTGTCTGGCCTGATTGTCTCCACTACAACCACGTAGAACAATAGCCGGGATGTTGCCCCTTTGTTTCTCCTACAGGAAGAGCAACATATTCCTCCTGGGAATAGAAAATTCCTCCAGGAGGTCTCCTGGGAATCAATGTATCTGAGGTGGCACTGACATAACAAAGCTTCTTTAACACCAGAGTGCTGACAAATTGAGTCCCTTTGAAGTCAGCAGGCATGGGAAGGGGACAGAGTTAGTGTAGTCATAACAGTAGGCCAGGGGAAGGGTCCCACCATCTAGATTTCTGTTAGGGCTTACTTCCTTTTCCTGTGCCCTCTGTTTCCTGCGGGCAAGTTACATTGGGTGTCATTTCTTAAAACAAAGGGCACTTGTTATGGCAACTTCGATTGGACTCCATACAGCATGCTTTCTTATGAGCAGTACCTTGGGATATTTTGCCTTTAAAAGGAGAGTGTACCAGTGCATTCTTTGATTCATCACTGCAAAGCCACAATAACAGGAACAATTCTTCTGGACCTCTGTTGGGGAGATAGCCTATCCAAATGTTCTCTGCCAGGGAGCACTGAGGGTGGTTGCTGTCAGACCAAGGCCTCCTTGTGGTTGCAATGGAACCAGGACCCTGTCAATGGAGTGAGGTAAGTGTAGGTAAGTTCCCTGGAGTAGGAGTGCAGCAGAAGGACCGGTCTTGTCCTGGAGCCCCTGGATTTGCAAATCCCAGCAATCCTGAAGTCTAAGAACATCTAGAGTTCTGTTTCAATGCCTGTCTTCAATCAGCTTTAACCCTGCCCAACACCCTTCCAGCTGGCACAGGACCTCCGGTGCTGTTTTTGACACTCCATGAACATTGAGTTGCTTACCTGCTTCTTCGAGCCGTCTGGACGCTGTCGACCAATTGTCCACTTTTGGGATCAGAGTGAATTTGAAGCCCCCCTTCTTTGCCTTTTTCTTACAAGACACCTTCTTGAACATTGCCAATGTACCAATTGAGTACTTAAACACCCTTGCTTATCTACCCAGAGTGTATTCTACAACGGCTTGCATTGTCTGTCTTTCTTTAAAGGGGTGTGTTTTTGCCTGTATTTTTATTTTGTTGTTTGCATTTTATTGTTAAGAAAAAGTATTTATGTGCATGAAACCTAGATTGGACATTCCTATATTTTAGAGTCTTTATATCATTGCTTTTTGGGTTGCTACTGTTATGAGCTCACACCCATCTAAACATATATCCTACGCTTTGCCTTCTCTACCAAATGAGGCAAAGGAGGTTTACCTTTTGGGCTGTGCCTGATGCATCTTTATGATTGGATTGCTGCTGGTTTAATAGTAGTGTGCGGCTAAATAGGCAGTTTAGCCAATACTGACTCCTGCACTCCCCAGAAGAGCAGTGGTCATTTTACCACATTACTCTTCCCAAAAAAGGAGCATTCACACAATCCCTTTTGGCTGGCTCATGAAAAGATGCCATAAACGCAGACCTGATATTGAAGATGTGACGCCACAAAACATGGAATCTGTGAATATGCATGGGCCTAGATAGGCAAATCTGTACAGCAACTGGTTCTGAATGCACGATACACAGTGGGAAGGTGGTCTGAATGCACGTTGTTTTTAAGGTAACATTTCCCTCTCCCTCTCTGACATCATGCTGTGGGGTGCTTGCCTCTGGTAAGTGAAGCTGGAGTGGGTAGTTTTCTTACAGTGTGTTTATAAGTGGGTGATTTATGTGTGTTAGTGCAAAGTTTTACATAGGCCCTCATTACAACCCAGGCGTTAAGGGGTTAACGGCGCCGTAAAAGGTGGCAATTGCGCACCGTACTTAGCGCCTTCCCCATTCCCATTGAGCCCTATGGGGAAAAAATGGGAATGGGGAAGGGCCATGGCGGCATGGGGAATTACTGCCCCGCCAACCTCGGAATGGGGCGGTAATTCCCCATTCCGCCATGGCGGAGTCGGTAAGTTACCGGCATGGACCATGGTGCTATTAGCACCATGGTCCAACGCCAGGGTCGTAATGAGGGCCATAGCATTGTCACGTTTTGAATTATTTTCTATACATTGGGCCTCATTACGACCCAGGCGCTAATGGGTTAACGGCGCCGTGAAAGGCTGCGGCGCCGTTAACCTATTAGCGCCTAATTACGAGGTCCCTTTGCGGAACCCGACCTTAACGACTGGTGTAGACCAGCCGTTAAAGTAGGGACCCGCAAAGGGACCTTGGTGCTAATTACGGTGCCGCAATTTGCGGCACCGTACTTAGCGCCTTCCCCATTCCCATTGAGCCCTATGGGGCGAAAATGGGAATGGGGAAGGGCCATGGAGGAAGGGGGAATTACCGCCCCGCCAACCTTGTAATGGGGTGGTAATTCCCCCTTTCTCCATGGCGGAGTCGGTAACTTACTGGCATGGACAATGGTGCTAATAGCACCATGCTCTTCCGCCAGGGTCGTAATGAGGCCCATTGTCTTGAAGTAATCTTCGATGGTGTTGAAGACTTTAACAAATTATAAAACAAATTCGAAGAAAATTTACATTGTCGATAACATTATGGCTAAATAGATCGAATTAGATACCGTTCTGTTGTGTATCTGGGACACTAGAGAGCCATTGTGCAAAGTGAATCCCACCGGGGGCACCAACATTAGGTGCCGGGGGTGGGCAGGAATCAAATGAAAAGGAACTGGAGCTCTAACAGGACCCGGGTACGGAGAGAGGCACACCGATGGTTGAGTTGTCTTCTTTGGCCATGCTGGATCGACCTTCCATGATGGATCACCCATCAGAATATTTTCTTAGGCACTTCTTCCTTTCTGTCTGACCACCAAACCTCACAAGCTTCATGGTCCTTTTGAGAACGGGCACAGGCAATCAGGGGAGCAACGCAGGTGCCATGAGAATCATGGAAGTGCTTCTTCGCCCAAGAGCCCCCATGTCATGCCTGTCTATATTTTCTTTTCTCCCTACACTCTACAGTTTAGTGCAATGAGGAAGAGCAGGGGCCCCCTAGTGTCTTGCACCCTCAGATATTCCAGCTCCCACCCGGCCTGTGCCTGTTTGGTCGTTCCGCCTGTCTGAGATACTGGGGAGTAGAGTCACACTTCGTTCTCATTCTCTGTAGAGGGATCACTGATAGTAACCACTATATCCATCCTAAACTGGCGCAAAGGTAAAACCCAGAGCAATGAGGCGCGATGGGAGAAGCCATTCCGCATCACCTAGAATCAAAAATAATATAATTGTCTCATTTCAAAGAAAGGAAGACATGAACAGGGATCTCTTATTTAAGGTAAGGTAAGTTGCCTTGTAACGCGTCCTTTTGCCAATAACGTAGCCCCCGCTGCTTGAGGCTCAGTAAAAAAGACAGGTGGAGGTGAATTTTCGGGAGTGGTAGAGGGAGCGGCAGATGCAGAAAATGGCTGTGTGAGTTACCCATAAGGGAGGCCTCAGGGTTGGGAGAGCTTGAAGCATGCAGTCTATGTGTTGGTAGCCTCATGGAGAATAGGAGTCTGTGATTTGTACGGTCGGCTTTATCGGCCGGTTGATAGAGGGTAAGTGTGGAGTAAAACATGCACGATTTTAGCAGGGAGTGTGTTAGTGAGGCCACACACATAGGGGAAAAGGAGGAAAGGTAGTGAAGCTGAGGAAAAATTCTTCTCAGACGTTGTCCGGTTTGGAGATTGTGTATAGCGGATTCCTAAATGGGCAACATTGAAACCAAATCGAAATGAAGAAAATCTATTTTCGATACGAGAGTAATCTGCCTAAAGATGGTGGACAATTGGTCAATGGAGACCAAACATCAACAAAATGTCTTAGTGATCTTTTGAGCATCCTTAGTTCTGACACACCCGTAGTGTTTTTATGCGCCTATAATGAAAAACAATACCTATTGGAATAAAACGTATTTGCTGCTGGGCACTTTATCCTGGCGTTTGCGGTATGATACATGTGCCCCATTGGGCCATTCTTGTGCTCTCTAGATCTTTGTCACATGATGCTGTCTGAAAGAAAACGTGATAATCAAGCTACTTGTTATATAAGATCTTGTTGCATGAAGGTGGTTTATAACAACCGTATCTGTGTGCCCATGTCTCGGGAGGATAGCTTAGGGGCAACGTGGTGCTCACCTTGGAAGCAAGACGACACGGAGCACCACAGGTTCGATCCGCGGGTACCTGCTTAGAAACCTCTGGGTAGTAAGCGCGTTATAAATAACCCATCATATCATCAGCACCCAAGTGCTCCTGGTGTAATAACAGAATCCTAGGCAAGTGTGCCTTTAGACACTTTCCAAGCCATACAGAATCCCAACACACAGCCCTGGATTAAAGTACTTAATTTTCGTATATTTTTCTTTTGTATTGAGTAGAAGTAACATGTTTAATTTTACTGGGATGATATCCAGTAAATGGTTATATACAAACATCGTAGCTTTGAAAATGCAGGGGCAGGAAAAACATATCTGACTTCAGAATCACCCAAATTGTTGGCTTTGCCAATGTTGGCCTTCATGTTCCAGCAGTGAGATTTGAAAGGGCAGGAAACACACGAGGAAATAAACCTCATTCTCTACAATTCGAAAGGCGCAGTCTATTTTTCGAGCTCGTAAAAGAGGGGACGTCTCTAGAGAGACTGCCAATGGCTGTGTGTACCTTTGCCAGCTGGGAGCAGGACCTACGGCAGTCAGGGATTTTACAAGGGGACATCACGTGACCATTAACTGACCGATGGCGCCTGCCAACCCCGCTGAGGACACAGTAGCCCTCTATCCTTCTGTCAATTGACTGCGCCATGCTTCCTTTGATTTGACATACATATTAATGATTTCCCCCCAGTTGCGAACACTTGGTTTCATCAATTTGCTAATAAAATAACTCAGAACCAGAGCCCCTCCGCTTCAGACGCCAGTACTGTAATTGTCTTTTTTTATATGCTGCCAACAATTACAGCGTGTTGTCCAGAAGCGCCATTCCCTCCTGCAACACAGCTAATGATCCGCGCTGCTATCAGAACAGGAAAAGCCCGCCTGATAAAGAACACGGTTTAATGTCTCTCCCTTCACAAAATGGCGCGGGGCCAGAAAAAGTGCTTGATAAATGAAGGATGACAAAAATCAATTATAGGAGTTATAATTAAACTCTTTTATTCTGTCACTTATAATATTATTGTACTTTTACACGATGGCTATGAATACTAATCCATTAAGCAGCGAACGCAGTACAGGCGTGTGGGCGGTATAGGGAAGAATTCAGAGAGTCAGGCTGGTGGACAGACAAACAGCAAGGAACGCAAGCAGTCAGGTTGATAGAAAGGTGGCGGGTGGGCGGACAGGTAGACAGACGGACAGACATCCATAGAGAGGTGAAGAGGCAGACAGTGATATACCAGGGAACAGACGGACCAATGCCGGGTTAAGGAGAAAGACAGAGCTAAGAATTGAAGGAGAAAGGCAGAGGAAAGGAAGAGACAGGCTGAAGTATACAGTTGAAAAGATGCACAGTTAGAGGAAGGAGAAACTCAGAAATAGCAGTGGAAGCAAATAGGGAGAAAAAAGTGAAAAGAAAATTAGAAAAGAAAAAATGACAATACCATGGAGTGAGGGGGTGAGGCATGAAAGATGGCCTTATGGAAAGTGAGGAAATGAGACTTTCTTGATTGCCAAGATCACCTTTAATCAGAGGAGGAGTCACACATTTAAAGACAGAGTGAGATGGGAGGAAGGAAGGAAGGAAGGAAGGAAGGAAGGAAGGAAGGAAGGAAGGAAGGAAGGAAGGAAGGAAGGAAGGAAGGAAGGAAGGAAGGAAGGAAGGAAGGAAGGAAGGAAGGAAGGAAGGAAGGAAGGAAGGAAGGAAGGAAGGAAGGAAGGAAGGAAGGAAGGAAGGAAGGGAGGGAGGGAGGGAGGGAGGGAGGGAGGGAGGGAGGGAGGGAGGGAGGGAGGGAGGGAGGGAGGGAGGGAGGGAGGGAGGGAGGGAGGGAGGGAGGGAGGGGCTGGCTCTCCCACAGGGCGCAGACACCCACTGAAGTGCTTGTGTTCTCTCACAGCGTGCACCCACTCTGGGTTTCCCACAGGGAGCATCAGCCCCTTAAGGTTTCAGGGAGCATCCACTAAGGTTTTTGGGTACTCTCACAGGGTGCAGTCACCCACTAAAATTGTTGGCTCTCACGCAAGGTACAGACACCCCTTAACGATCTCAGATTCTCCAACAGGTTGTAGCCACCCACTACAATTCTCAGATTCACTCACCGGGTGTTCAGGTTCTCTGACAGGGTGCAGCTTCCCACTAATGTTCTTGGGTTTTCCCACATGGTGCAGCCACTATTTCAGGTTCTTAGGGTCTCACACAGGGTGCAACTACCCTTTATGCTCTCCCACAAAGCATAATCTAACATTCTCCAGCTCTGCCACCGGCCGCTGGCACTCCTGTGGGCGGAGCGTTTCCCTGTGAGACTGTCCCTTCTCAATGACTGTCTCATTCCATACCTGGTACAGTGACCTACAGAAAGGGAGCGTGGTGAAGCTCCATGTGCCTCCTCATGTTGTCCACAACCACTGCATGGTCCAGCTCACCCTGGCGCCCCATCACAATTTAATGCAGCCAATAAGTCCCAGCATGCCTCATTACATTCTCCAGGTGGTCTTACCCAAATGTGGGCACTACCATTGGTGCACCACCGGCAACCACTTGTGGGACAGTGCTGGCAAGAGGGAGCTGCCACCGGCCACAGTTGCTGGTGTCATTGTCACTGATTGCAGGCATGATGTAAGGACTCTTCAACCATTTCAACTAAAATGTGTGACCACACTTTGGGGTAAAGGCCCTGTGACTCAGACAAAGAATACACTTTTGAGGTGGTTGTTTATGGTTTCAGCTCCCTGTTGCTGTCTTTCTTTGTTCTGCTGTGCAGAGGCCAATACATGATAATCCCATGATAATCCAAAACTACTCAATCCCTCACTACATTGCTTTATCTAGGATTTTGCCACAGAATGAAGCAGCACAGTGGGACTGTTAGTATCCACATATTCCCCTTTGAAGTGTCAGCCTTCAAAAACTAAAGGTTGTGTCACTTTAAATGTGCACTTGCTGGCCAAAGACAGACCTCTTAAAAATGTGTTAACTTATCACATTCATATTTTACCCTGCGTTCTGCTCTTTGGTGTGGGGTTGTGAATATGCTTTGGGATTAACAAAGTTGAAGGTGGTGTCATGTTTTGCTGTAGTCACTCCGAGTGGGACAGGTATGCCCAGAGGTGGGTCCCGTGCCTGCATGGCCTAGAGACCCACGTTACTCCTCACTGATGCGGCCCAACACGGTCGATACATGTTTGGGGATGCTTGTGGTCTCGTGCAGAAGGGATGTGGCCAAGCAGTTCGGGCTGGACTGCCCCTTTTGGGGTGGGACCAAGCCTGATTTGGATAGGGTCTTTCCCCTTTTGTAATGGCTTGGCAGGTGAAGAACAATGGTCTCGAGGGTTTCCTAGAGCAATGGCAAAGGTTAGGATTCATTCTAAACCTTCCAGCCATCACCCCTTTTGTTTTGCTGTATGCACCCACAATCATAAAACCAGGGAAATCACCCATTAGAGTTTACATTAGGAAACATCTCTGTTATAACCACACCACCCCAAAACTACCTTGGAGGGGTCTTCCCACTGGAAGACAAGGGGGTCCCCAAACATAATTTTGAAATGGGCTGCTATGAGCCCCCACACAGCATCATTCTACGCTGACCAATTTGGCACGCTGAATGGGTGCAGTGTTGTTTGCACGATGTGTCCGATGGCACCGCAATGCTGCACCCTGGCCCTGAGAAGTAGCAGGACTCACTCCATCTTCACCACTGCTAGAGGGGGCTGCGGCAGTTAGGCTGATAACGGGTTTTATGAAGGCAGGGCACTGATAAATGTTTGTGCGCTACACTCAAACAAGATTCAAGGCTGTGCTTGCCATTTTCTTTACGCCACGGTTGCAACTACTTACCACAGCCTTCTACCATGCAAAAGACCCCAGTCTCCTTCCCCCTGATGGTCTTCACCAGAGGCAGGGCAAAACAGTGCCACAGCCAAGACCACTTGGGCTGTGTAGGGAGATAGGGATTGCTGCGGCCTGGGCCCCTCTTGTGTAATGCGTGCCCTCTTTGGAATTGCACCTCATGGTCTCATGGTCTACACCCTCCACCGCCTCCTTCTCCCTCTCAGCAGCACCTCCACAGGCTACTCTTCTTCATGTACCTCCGTATTGTCCTGCGGCACCCTCACCCTGCTCGGTATAGACCACTTCCTCTTCAATGCCTGCCAGCGAGAAACCACCTTCTTCCAGGGCGCAAGCTGTAGCTACATCCTTCTCCCACACGAGGAATATGCCATACTGGTCCTGCCTCTGTGGGGCCATCCACAAGAGATCTTTCCTCCTCTGCTTTCACAGGATGGTACAGAAGAGGCCCTGCCTCCATGCTATGAATCTGGGCCTTCTCCAATGACCCTGCCTCCTCTCGCTCACCTTCTCCTGAAGCCTCCCCCCAGGCCTCAGGCTCCCCAGCCGAATCAGGGATTAGCAATGCTTTGTGGCCCAGGCCGGCAAACCTGCATCAACGAATAGCACAATGATCCCTGCCTCTTGCTCCTGCCATCCCACCTTTTTCCCTCCCAGAGTTGCCCGGGCACCATAAAAGAACCATGTCAGAAGTATAAAGCCATGAGAAATGAAGCGATGCCCAAATACTGCTACAACTTCTGTACGATACTATTAAGGCAAACCATACGGTTCTGTGCGATTTCTCCGAAAACAATTACAAAGAGGTTTTTTTCAGAGAAACATTTACATCGAAAAAAATAACAAATGTTCTTTTTCATTTCGGGCCCTCCACCCTCCAGAAGCCTCCTGTTTCCCTATGCTTATAACCAATGCTCCAGATAAGATTTTGAGGTGGGAGTATTTTACTCCCTATTTTTAAACTTTGAGAGTAAATGTGATTTTAAGAGAGTAAAAATGACATTTCTTCTTTGCAAGAGAGTAAAATAATGTGACATCCAGCCAACATGTGCAAAAGCTGTATGGAAATAATTACGATGCGCAGCTTTCTGCATTGTGGCAGAATACACCTTTCATTATTTCTCTAGCTTCAGAGAAATACATTCTGTTTCAGAGGCATTTACCCTGGCTTGCAATTACATCCATGCAGATAAAAATCAAAAGTAGCCTTCTGGTTTCTTTCAAGTAACCTGACCTTTGCACTGCCCTCTGCTCTAAACTTGTGTGTAAATGTACGCAGGAAAATAATAATACTGTCGTATTTACAAGATTTTCATGCGTAAAAAGGCCTAGTAAACACCTTATCTGGAAGGCTGCTTATAACCCTACCTCAAACCCCTCCTCACATGTTTTAACCCCTTACCTCACCCCATGTATATTTGTTTTTTTTAAATCAGTATTTTAGTATTTTCTCGCTGTAATTGTTTCTCTGAAAAAGAACTCTTTGTAATGGTTTTTGTTAAACTCACTGGATACCAACCCATACTGCTAATAACACCACATGACAAGCCAACTTCAGCAACAAAACAGCAAGTTTTAAGATGAGACTACAGCAACAAATATGCAGGGGGATACTGGAAAAGGGTAAACAATGTTTGGGTTTTTTGGGGCGAGTGAGTTGGGGACATGATAAAAGACAAGACATGTTTTTAGCATTTTTTAAAAATCTTATTAGGGGAAACAAAAGGAAAAAATCACAAGTGGAAAGGGCATTTTCTTTTCTTTTTTTTTATAAGGGAAGCAAATAACACACTAACACATGGAACAAACACTAAAACAAAGGGACACGAAAACGGGTAACAAGAACACATTAGACAAAGAATCAACATCAAACTTCTAGAGCTCCCCAAAACTCTTCAAACCCTGCTTAATGATCAGAAAACCTCCAAACACCCTTAAAATGTGAGCCTGCCCCATGTACTGCTTCACTCATGGGACTGCAAAGCACACAAAAGAAAGGTAAATTATAATGGACCTATATAGAGGGTCAAGCTATCTTTAGGGAAATGGATGGCTCTGACTGGCAGAATCTAGTTGATGAATCGGCCAGAGAGATCTATGTTTGGCTGGACGAACTGGAGTAATAAATTCGAGATGAGAGAGATCTTAGGCTCCTGATTGGATGAAGAATCATCAAGAGAAACCCGAACCCGCCACAAGTTCTATCCAGTATTCGACTGAGCCAAAAACCTGGCCTATGCTTGCAATGTAGGATGCACCAAACCAAAAGGTTTTCAGACCCGTGGGGCGGTGTTTTGGAAATAACTCTAAGGTTAGCTACAAATTAGAAATGAGAATGTGAATATTAATGACATGGTGCAATTCATAACTACCTTCAGTTCTCACGTTGCTAAGATTATTTCTTCTTGTGCAAACATTGGAACATCTTAAAGACCTACTAGTTCAGATTGAAAGGTAAACACACACACACAACACACCCATACTTGGCATTTAGAATAGCACAGTCTAAGCACCCTGATTCAGGTTGGATGTAAACATCAAAACGGTGTGTTTTCTTAAGTATGCATTGGAAAGCATGCAATTAAGGGAAAATGGAAATAGTATTATAAAATACCTTATGCATCTGTTAAGTTCTACTTGTGGAGTATTGCACATAGGGAGCACACAATGGTAGCTGAAATAAGCATTGGCAAAGCCCGTCAGGTTTAACTGTCATATCCCATATGCAGTCTCAAATGCCCCAATAATGCCAACATATGTCCAGTATAATCACCATATGTTTAGGTGGCCTGCCTTGCACACTTTACTACCACCGTCACATGCCTGGGAAGTTACCATATCTAAGGTATCGTTTTGCAGGTGCTGCCATCATAACCCAAATGCAGCCTGAAATGCCCCAATAATGGCATCATAATCCTGTTAAAGTCACCTTATATACAATATAGAGCCCCACATGTCCGGGGCTGTCAATGTAGGCCAAGAGAACTCTCAGAAGCCACTGAATTAATTCATTAAAGTCTTCAAATAAAGGATCTTTTTGTTCGAGGGTTTTCTGTTACCTTATGAGAGTTTACTTATTAAAAATCTGAGGGCAAGTACACTAAGGTTTTAATACCTCCAGGGCTACATGAAAATCTATACTCATTACTGTAGTGTGTCCCTATTGAGGGACGGCCTGGCATGGGTCGCGCGCCACGCTGCGCAGTAAAGAAGAAGACTGAGCTGGGAGTGCTCTACCCACGTCTGTATTCTTTTCCTTCCCAACATGTACTGACTTGCCCGTCCCGTTGCCCGTCACTTCCCTCCCCGCCTCCTGTCCCGCCCCTCGACCCCGGAACTCAATTGTCAACGTGACAAATACAGTTTAGACATTTGGATTTTGGAACATTGGCCTATATGTATACGTCCAACTAATACAACTGAAAGTCGGACTGAAATAATAAAATCATGAGTCAGAAACACATACGACACCAGATGAGTCCCGCGAAAATAATTCGTACAGTTTCTGCAATATTAAGTTAAACATCTACTGCAAAGCGATCGAAAGGCAGATGCTTCCCTTCTCAGAGCTGGCAGGTGTCCAAGCAAAGTTAACTTGTCACTTTCCAACTGTTTAAAATGAAAGGTAATCATTTGCAATAGACATTCCTTCAATTTCCTGCACTTTCAAAACATCCGAATCACAGCACCAGAGGTGTAAAAGTACATCCTACTCATGACCTGTTGTGATGTGGCCTGCAGTGCCTGCAGGGCATGATTATGGGTCATGTGGGAACATGGCCAAACCACTAGGGCATGTGTATCTGTCTGAGAATGCCGTCCTCACCAGTGATAGAAATGTACCAAAAAAGTAGTGGAACCGTGACTCTGGTGTTGGGTAGAGTAGGAAGTAAGGGAGCAACGTGCAGCACATTTTCCAAGGGTTGCAGTCATGCTGGTTAACAGCCAATTGAGTTGAAACACAATTTCAGTTTAGCTGTAACTGATATCAAGTGGTAAAATGGAAAAGTGTGTTTTAACTTCACAAGGAACAGTTCTGCAATGGTGAAGATGGTTGCAAAAAGTAGTGGAGCTGTTACAAGTAAAAAATAAAAGTAGTGGAACACTGCTCCCGACCATTCCCGCTCACTTCGGCCTCTGGTCCTCACCTACTCACACCCAGAGTATTTGTTTTTCTGCTACAGCAGTTGTCACAAAGCGACACTTCTGAGCTAAAACCTAGAATAGCATGGAACTTTAGGACATGCTAATTCCATGATTAAAGGGGACTTACCATATGCAGTGGCAGAGTACTTTTAGGATCCTGATATGATGATTCCTTAGATGTAATGTTTGCCAGTATTGAACGCGTAGTGAAACACTGAGAAGCGGGTGAGAGAGGACGCTGACAAAAATAAAATGAATCAATGTTCTTTATTTATTTATTTATTTATTTATTGTATTTTTTTACAGCTCCCAAACCCGTAAGTATCACAGCGCTGGTACATTGGTGAGCAAGACAGAAAAACAGACAGGAACAGAAGCATGATGGTAGATGCTGCAGATAGTCAAGTAGTGGGGATACCTCAATTTCAGTTTAATCCAATTTGTGTAACAGCCCATTTTTTAGCAGTTTTTTGAAGATCAGATAGGAAGGCTGCTCTTCGATGTGGAGAGGTAGGGAGTTCCATAGGTTTGGGGCCATGACTGATGCAAGTGCCCCAAGCTCTTTTTCTTGAGAATCTAGAGATGGCTAGTGATGTGGTGGATGAGGATCGTAAGCATGGGAGTTTGGTTCTTTTGGAGATGCATTGGGCGAGGAAGGAGAGTGCTGTGTTATGGAAGCATCTGTGTGTTAAGGAGAGGATCTTGAAATCAATTTGTGCTTTGATTGGCAACCAGTGGGCGTCATGTCTGGCATGAGAGATGTGGTCTGAGCGCTTGAGGTCCCCATGTGGCATGATTCAATTTTCCTGCAAATCTTGAGTGGCCTCAATCAAGTTGAAATGATGCTATACGCGTGAATGGAGTAAGGTGGCATATACAATCCGCAGATTTATGCAATCTGCAATAATGTCACATAATTCAAAAAATTGTCAAGGTGTAGGGAGGCTAGCAATTGCACAACAGAAAGACACAGACAGCATGTTAGTAAACCAACCATCCCTCCTGAGTAAAGCCCCGCAATTCCTATCAGATACGAGCTTCAAATTCACCGTACAGGCCCAGGTCCCACCTCACCTGGATGGAGGAAACACCCTATTGATCAGCCCTCCCACCACAACCATGACACCTATGAGAAGCATCCTCAAAGCTGTTGCCTCTTTCACCAATTGTGCCAAAGAATATGACCACAACTGCTACTCTCATCAAACTTAACTAGATACTCCGACAAACATGCACCACCTTCAAAGCCAGCTGCATCATATACAAAGCGGTCACCATGCACATCCTCCCTGGCAGACACAGTCTCCATCTCTGGCAGTCAGTGTCTCTCCGGATATGAGGACCGGGTGAGGCTAGAGCAGAAGAAATGCAAAGAAATAACCAGGAAACACTTATTCTCAATTGAAGCCGCAAGAGTTTGGAGCCTCGTAACAATATTCTTACTATTAAAGTATTTTTTGAGCGTTGACATCACTTCCGGAAGCAACTGAGCACTTTACGGTCATAGGGAGAAGAACACAGTCAGGGAATCGGAGACGCAAGGCAGCGATTTTGGCAGCAACAGATCTACAAGCAACCAGGGGAGAACACAGAAAGGTGCGGGTTACCCAGTGTCAGGTAGGATGGGAAGTGCTGAGTGTGTGTACATAGGTGTTATATTCTATTCTATTCTAATATATTATTATATGAAAATGCATTTTATCATCAATCTCAGACTTGCTCCTACCCTCATGGAATTCTGGGAAAAAACGGAATCTCCCCTTATAAGGAACACTTTCTTCCTACACTTTAAGAGACACTCACATGCCTCCCCACCTCGAATCTCTCTGATGACTAGGCTCAACGACTCACCTCCCTTTTCCATCCCCTCAGCACATGCCTGCATTGCTAGGGGTTTAACACTAATTGTAAATGTTCAACACAACTCCACTCCACTACTCCACTACTATGCCAGTTAAAAATGTAACCCTGGAAGGACTGCCCGCCTGTAACCATATTAGTTATGCCAGTTACGCCTACCGATGAACAGCACTCTGTTGCTTCCTAGAGCTAGGTTGGTGTTCAATAAATGACAAAAATAATTAAAAAAAATAAACACAAATTTGGAGTTAAAGAGCAAGTTGTAACATGGGGATTATCAGATAAAACAGTATTTAATGAGATTGTGCAGTGGATGCATTATGACTAAGGCTTCCAGTTTTCAGTTTTTACTGATTTTTACACATAAATCAGCCTGCCTTATGACTGTATGTATTTATAAAAATGGAAAAAAGGAAAACCGGAAAAAACAGGCCTTTCGGTCTGGTTCTCTACGATGTCACTCAAACATCACAGGCCAATCACATTGCAGATTGGCAGCATGTAGAGTGTACACGTTGTATAAAAATAGCATTATAGGTTTTGAAATTGCTGACAGCATACATCTTAAGGCAGCAGCAGTCACAGGAGCAAACATTTGTTGTTATGGAAAAAATGTAGTTAGCTATTCCTTCCTATATCTCTGCATGTGTGCTTTAATAAATTGATTTTTTTTTAGAATAAATGTAGAAAAATACTGGTTGGGAATGATCTGTTTATATCAGAAAAAGAAATGTGGATGAATATAGAAAAAGGGCCCAAAATAAATATGGATAAATACAGACGGAAATAGCAGAAAAATAAATACCATAAAACCAGAAGCCTTAATTATGACCCATGGTTTATGATAGCAACTCGCACAGAAATTAACATAATTATGAATTTCCATTACAAGGTAAGGAGGCGCCTGAGATTCAGCTACGGTGGTGGTTTGTCATTGAGCTCTCGCACCCCATGACATTTATCATCTTAAATTAGCACGCTGTGTACGAATAATCGATACCGCTGTTGTCTCTTGAAGATCTGACGCAGTTGCAAAAATGTAGTTATGTAACGCATGTGGATATGAGCTCAGGAAGCCCAATTGTGTGGCTGGGATGTGGTAGGCAGAAAAGAGGCACGCCAGCTATGGCACTGCACTGATATGCAGATGGGGGAACAGATTTGAGCCATGTAGGGTTTCAGTTGGTAGAAAGAGGACATAGCAAGTACTTGAGGCAAACTGTGTGGAAAGTGCTGTGTGCTCACAACCAGTGCACGAGGTGGTTGGCTTCTACTTAGCACCGCAAGGCAGAGCAATCAATGGCCCTGTGTCGGGAGGCCTAGAAAAGTCTTTGTTTTTTGACCTCCCCTTTTAAAATAACAACAGTGTGGAGATGGCAGTGTGCCTTTGGGCACCAACTATACCAAGCTAAGACGTTCCATCTATATGAGGACGAAACATGTCTGGGGTTGCTTGTGGGATTGTGCAGAAGGGATGCGACTGAGAAGTTTGGGCTGGATTGACTTTTCTGGAGTGGGACCAAGCCTGATTTGCATATGATCTTTCACCTTTTTTTAATGGGTTGGCAGGCGTCTGGAGTGTTGCCCAGAGCAATGCCAGAGGTCAGATTAATTCTAAACCTTAAAGCCATCAACTCTTTTGTTTTGCTTTAGTCACCCCAAGTGGGATGGGCATGCCTAGATGTGGTCCCCGAGTCTGCTGGGCCTAAAGACCCAAACGACACTTTACTGGTCACGCCTATTATGGCCAAAACATGTCGGGGGATGCTTGTGGTCTCATGCGGAAGGAATGCTTGTGGTCTCGTGCAGAAGGCATGTGAACACGCTGTCCTGGCTGATTTTGAGCTGAGGCCAAACCTGTTTTGCACATGGTCTTTCCCCTTTCTGTAATGGTGTGGTAGGCTAAAGAACATTAGTCCGAAAGGTTGCCTAGAGCAATTCCCAAAGGTTGAAGATTTGGATCTGCCTAGGGGATGGCTTTATGGTGTTTTTAAGTCTATTCTGAAGTCCAAAAGAGTAACAATGTGGTAATAACTGCGTCTTTTTGAACCACCTTTCTCTCAGGGTTGGGGGTGAACGAGCTCAATCTTTTGGAAATTCCCAGTGTTATTAAACAGCTGATTTATAAAAGAGATTAGGTGGTTCCGATTGATGTCCTACATGGTTACACATCTCTTGAGTATTTGATCACTGGACACAAAAAGATGGGGAATGTGGCCCTCTATTCGAATTTGTACCCATGCAAGGAGTTGAGTATGGCTTTTTTTAAAGGTTTAGATCTAATTTACATCCAACTAGACAGATCGTGGCCTGTAGAAGTATCATCGCTAAGGGACAAATATTTTGTAGATTTTCTGGGGATCATGAGGTGAAGGACACTGTGAAGCACTTGTTTTTATATTAAACTGGTTTAACCCCATTACATACATTGCATTTTAAGAAATTGGTTCATAAAATGCATTTCATTGACTTAGATAATTTATGGGAAAGACTGTTGAGGGGTTATCCTACTTCAGTTACAGTTGCGGTTGTGGGTTTTTTAAAGGGTTTGAGCTTGGAATCTTAATGTGATGGAAAAAGTATACTTGTTTCATGCCTCTGCATTTTATATTGTAATTCATTATTTGAATGTTCTTATTATGTATGTGTATGATTGTCTTGCAAAAGGTTGAATGTATTTTTAACCATATGCAAATAAAAATAAAAAAGAGTTTTAAGATGAATGATAAACCTTGCTGCCATCAACTCTTTTGTTTTTATCATGTAAATGCCAAGCAGGAGTGCCCAGTAGGGATGATCAGCCACTCTAGAAGGAGCAGCAATTCGGGTCTGAGGGGATGAGATCATAAGGAGTGGGTAAGTCTGTCTTCCCATTGGTTTGAGATTTATTTATGTCTGTATCCATTTTGTTCACAATTCGGGTGACACCCTGGATTGATTTGATGGGCAGCACTGTGCACACAGTGTTCACCTGGGGATTGTTGTCTGGAGCTTGTAAAATAGTCGTCTTTCGTCGTTCAGGTTTGTTCCTTCATATTTGATGACCTCTGAGTGCTGGGTTGATTAATGTGTGTTTTTATAAAGCTATTTGTTAAATCTTGTTGAATCCAACTGTAGAGAAGGAGCCAAGTCCCCCACCTCAATCACCTCGCCCATATTGCCATACGTTGGGAACCAGAGTGTGAGACACGTGCGGTACCAGTGAAAATACTGATACCAAGGAGAATCCTGGAAGCAAGGTTCCCATTGAGGAAACCAAACCTGCATACAAGACAGTATGATGGCCATTTGAATAAAATCCTGGAAAAAGCAGGACAAATGAATGGCAAAGAAGAGCGGTGACGTCACACAGAGCCGAGCTGATGCACATAAAAGAGATGCAGAGACTAGAGAATGCAGATATTCTATAAGGCATCAAGAAAGTATCAAAGACAAGTGTCATCTTGGGATCAAGATGAAGAAACTTATGCTACAGAACTGATGAAGATGCCAAGTTAGTTTACACGTGTATAGATGCAAAGAAACGCAAGCAGGTGAAGTATTCTTGAGACTAGCTAAGTAATGAATAGATTGCGGCATGCGCCAACATATACATATATATATATATATAAGGAATGGATGTTTCCACTACGTATTATAGCAGAGCCAGGCTAAAGAAGGAAGGCCTCTTTTCCAGTGTGTCACAGTTAGAAAACAAGTGAATTACAAAGTGAATCTCAGAAAAGCAAGACTGGATGAGCCAAGAAGCCAAGGTTTTATCAGGCTGGATGCAAATCGTGTGAAAGAACGAAGCTCCTGTTCAGGAGGCATGGACAAAACAAGGAAGACGTCAGAGGTCTATTAGAAAATAGTATTTTAATACTCTAGAAGCGAGATTTTGTAGTCTTCAGTCACGTGGAAGGATGAAATTGGACGAACATGATGGTCACACCTACGCATGAGGGCAGCGCGTGCCTTCAATCACCTGAATTCTCGAGAGCTAAGAACACTCCCAAGGACAAGTTCAAAGCCCTAATTGACAGCAGACCACTGAGGTGATGATAGATGAATATGCTAATTGGTGGGAAGCTATGTCAAGTTTAGTTGCACCAACCCTTTCCAAACCCCGATCCTCCTCACCTGATTCTTCTGAGGATGAATTCTTCCTGCGTCCCTTCTTCTTCTGTGCCTTTTTGTTGTGAAGAGGAATGGTCTGTCCCATATGGAAGCCACTGTGTCTCCCTAGTGGAACAGGGATTCAGGTGACCTCCTTCCGGAAAGACCGGAGAGAGGAAAAAAGCGTAAGCTTAAAAAAACCTCTCTTGGCAAAAGTCCAGGCTGATGTGGATCCGTGGTTAGTAAAATGAAAGGATCACTGGATAGTGAGGATTATCCAGTAGGTCTGGTATCCCACGAAGAAACTTTGCCAGGTTTTCTGGTCTTTGCAGTATAAGAACTAAATAAGAAAGGAGTAGCACTGGGCACGAAGGGGCAAACGGAAAGAATATCAGGGAAAGAGAGTAGCGGGTAGCGACCCGTAGGGGAAGAGAAAACGGAGAGAAACCCGTGAGGAGAGAGAGTGGGACGAGACCCGTGAAGAGAGAGAGCGTGCGAGGCCGTGAAAGGAGAGAGCCGTACGGGACCCGGAGAAAGAGAGAGCGGGCGAAGCCCGTGAAGGGAGAGAGCCAGGAAAGACCCAGAAAGAGAGAGAGAGCGGGCGATGCCCGTGAAAGGAGAGAGCCGGGAGAGACCCGGAAAGAGAGAGAGAGCAGGCGATGCCCGAGAAAGCAGAGGGCCGGGAGAGACCCAGAAAGAGAGCGAGCGGGGCGAGACCCGAATTAGAGAGAGAGCGGGGCGAGACCCGTTAACGAGAGATGGCGGGCGAGCCTGAGGCGAAAGCAAAACAGACAGGCAAAGAAGAACAGCAGCCGGCAGTGTCAGCCTCTGAAGCAAAGCAAAGGGTTGCAACGCGCCGGAAAGGAAGCAGGGGCAGAGTTAAGAGACAGGAACCAGGCAGAGCGAAAGAAAGACTAAACCGGTAATCCGTAATCAGGGTGGAAAGAATCAATGACGGACCAGTCGCCATCGTTGCCACAAGCGCCAGCACAGCAAACGAGCAAGGTGCGTGACAAGCTATGGTTGAAGACCAGCTCACCAGCACCTGGAAGGTCAGTCTGTGTGCTGCTAACGTAGGTGCAAAAGCACTTACGAAGGTTAGAGTGCCAACGAATAGAAGGGGACTGTGTGATTCAGGGTCCTATAGTTTGAGTAGCCAATGGGACGTTGTGTATTTAGTGACGTTCATAGTGACCTGTTTAAGGGGGAGGGCTTAGTTGCCCCACCTGATGTTAAGAAACAAATCACTTTCTTTCACTACCTTAGGCTAGTATGGATCGTATACTTAGATATTCCCTTAGACCCTATCACATTAGGTTTTTGTAGTTTGGCACGTAGGGTGACGTTAGTAATACGTAGATTGACATCACCTTTGACGGTTTTTGCTATAAAAGAATGCTTTTTTTAAGATGCATTGAGAGATCTTACGCTGAGACGTCCGGTGATGTCCGTTGTACTCCCTGTTTTAGACAATTGATATTAAAACAGTTCTCCTTTTACCAACTACCTGAGTCATTTCGATTATTGATGTTTGAGTAACTTCTGCATCCCCACCCATCTCAAGGGTATTGATACCTCATCTTAAAGGGCTGGAAGTCTCCAGTTCACAATGCTTTACTGTTGCATACCTGAGCAATGGCCAATCATTTGTATGACTTCGATGCACACTATTGTTAGCAGGAACGTCAAGGGGTTAGGCAACACAATTAGGAGGCTAAATACATATTGGTTTTAGAACAGCTGAGGGTAGCAAGTGCATTCCTTTTGTCAGCAGCTGTATGCGTTAAACTCCCCAGACAATTGGTTTGGTAGGCCTTATTCTATGCTGCAGATGACCAGAACACGAACCACTGCTGTTTTTTGGTGCATCTTGGTGAGGGAACGCAGGGGCACACTCTCACACTCAGAGACTAAAATTCCGGTTAATACCGTGTGCAGTAAATGGTGAGGCCTAGGAAAGATATCACCTGGGCATCATTTGTGGGGTGTGGCACATCCATCAATGCTTTGATCTTGTCCGGATCTGGATCAATACCCTTTGGTGAAAATATATGACCAAAACATTTCAAAGTAGACTTGTTTAAAGGTTACTTTTCTCGATTTAAGGTGAGGTTTGCAACCTTTTATGCCTTTCACACCTGAAACAATGTAGCATTGTGTATTTCCTGTGATGTCCTGTACATTAGGATATCATCGCAGTAATTCAAGCATTGCAGGATATGGCAGATGACTGTCTGGATCTCCTCCTGGAATATTTCCGCTGCTTCGGATATGGGGGAAGTTAAGCCGTTTGTAAGGGAGCACACCTACATGTGCTGTAAATGTTGCTATGTATCTCGAGTCCTTACTGATTTCGAGATGGTGATACCCTTTGTTCAGATCTAATATTGTAATACTTTGGCGCCGTTGAGGAGGTGCATCATGTCTATGATCTGAGGGGCCTGGTGGTGCTCTCTCAGGATTGCTTGATTCGGCACCCTCATGTTGATGCACAGACAGATTTGTTGCTGAGGCCCTTTCTTCGGTACTGGGAAGTGGGCCCTGTTGCTGGTTCAATTATATCTGCTTTTATCAGGGCTTGCGGTTCCTTTTCCACTTGATGTTGGATGTTGAACGGAACTCCCCTGTAATGTTGTGCCACCAGTTTGATTGTGGGGTCTATATGAAGTTTGACCTGCCATCCCTTCAGTTTACCAATACCTTTAAAGAGCTTGGGGTATGTGGCTTCCATCTATGTAGCCATCATTATGTATTGGCCGTCCATCAATCGCTATGATATGTGGATGAGGCCCATCTGTGTAGCGGACTTGAAACTTAAGATACAGCTGCATGCTACTTCTTTTTCTATGACGCAAATCAATATACAATCTGATTTCTTTTTGTATGTGCACTTTGTGGCAAACACCCCTTTGCATTTTAAAGGGAGTTTTGCTCCATATGCGTAAATGCCAACATGTGCTTTTTTAAGTTTGGGGGTGCAACGTAAGTTCTATAACTCTGCTTCTGACATCATGTTGACTGTTGCGCCTGAGTCCATGAGGAAGTCATACGCCTTTCCTTTGATTTTTGGTGGTAACACAAGGCTGTGGGCTATGGCTGTTGGACAGCCCATAGCAAGTATATGCCCCTTTCATCTTTCTCAGCTTAAAGCTGATTCTGAATCGCTCATAGACGGTGTTGTTGTTCATAGGTCATGTATTGGCATTCTGCTTTTTTCTTGTGTTGCTTGAGATTTGACCTTCTTGTCCACATGTCTCTGTATTTGCGAGCCACTCAGTGTCTCCTAGATGTTCCCCTGTCGTCATCACGTGGTTTGTGTATAGGTGAGTTTCTTCCGTACCAGGGTGTGTCTTGATCATGTGCGCCATGTGACATCGTAGCACGGCATATTGCTCTAAAATGATTTTTGCCCCCACATGCTCAACATTTTTGCCCCATCGTTGGCAGGCTTTGTCATGTGGGAATTCGTAGCTGCATCTATAGCATTGTTGCTTTCCTTGTGTAGATGGCTTTTGCAAAGGTGGTTGTGATGTGATTTTGTGAAGCATCTTACCTGCATTTTGTAGGGTTGCTATCTTGAGTTTCTTCATCGTGGACACCTCTAGGTCGACAGCCATGGTTGTTCCAGCTAATGTGAGAATTCCGGGTAGGGTGTACTTTTTCTAGTAGTTTCTTCTTAAACGTTAGCGATTCACACCCTGCAATAACTTGAGATTTGATGGCTTCTTCATTGGAATATAGAAGAAAATCAGTGTTTTACTCTTGTGCATAAACGTGCGACAGAGTTATCCATTGTCTCTGCATGGGAATGCATGGTTGTTTGAAACACGTGGGGATCATAATCCACTTTTTTGTAGCTGGTAAAGTGTTTGTTTAAATGTAACATTAATTCAGGGTATGTGTTAATGGCATCTCAAATATTATATCTCTTACTCCTGTACCTGCAGTCAGAGTGAGGAGGCTTTTGAATCTTCTGTCTTCTTGAGATCCCAACGCATCTAGGTAGACTTCCAACTCTCACATCCACCTAGCCCTCCTGTGCCCCAGATTTGTGGTATCTTTTATGTCAAAAGAAAGCAGCATGAGTATAGGGAACGTCTCCATCATCTGGTGTGGGTGCCTTTCCAAGGCCTATGGTTGGCCTGATTGTGCCTGTTCTTGATCTGACATCTCTGTCCTGTTATTTATACCTGGCCCTTGCAACTTGTGTGTATTTTCACGTTTCGTGGGTAGGACGTAATTTCTGTTGTTTTGTTGTCTGTAGGTGTGTTATATATCTCCTGCCATGGATGCACACCCCTTGAGGGCATCTTTTGAGCGTCTGCCTAGCACTAGTGGAACAGCGTGATCTCACTGTGTCTCTGTGTCTTAATCCGGATGGGATATCTCCCTTGCTCCTTGGCTACGTTCCACTCCAGCATGCGTTTTGGATAGATGGGTTCTCCCCGTCTCCTCTATCTTGGAGTCGGATTGGGTGTGCCGTTGGTGGGCAGGGAATGGTTCCACCGTCCTCTGCTGCTCACGGCATGTGCAACCACACTCTGTCGCTTCTGGGTCGCTCGGATGACAGCTCCGTATTGGCAGAATGAGACACTGACACCAGTGTTGCTGCGCGTACAATCGTGTCGGTACCCTCAGCCTCGTCTTGAGTTTCACGTGCTGCGTCACTCGCATAATAATATACGTCCACACCTTTTGAGGGGTTATTCCAAAACTGCTTTATTTCCGCTTTACCCTTCTTCTTCCCCATGTCACTTCCCTTCTGCTGTCCCCCGACACTCCCACATAACGAGGATGTCTGGTGCCTCTTTATAGACATGGCAGGTGGGGTGGGAACAATTTGCACAAAGGCTTTAATATCAAAGTTCTCTCCATGCTGACATATAAGGGTGAAAGATGGGTTCTAGAAGACATGACTATGAATACCATCCATTTACTGATCGTAAATGTTTATGGACCAACTCAGTGTGAGTCAGGATTTTGGAATTCTCTATGGTCTGTGTTAATGGGGAGCCACTTGTCTACTCTGATTATGGGTGCTTATTTTATTTAGCAAGTGGAACTGTTTCTAGACAGTAAATACCATTTCAGGTTCATCATAATAATGAGACAAATAAAGAACGTAAAATTCTTTCATCGTTTTCGGAAATGATGACAGATGATGAGGCTTTCACCCTGCATAGAGGGAATATCCATTCCCTTTGCCTGGTCACAGCTCATGGCATCAGAGCGACTATGTATGCCTGAGTATGCCTTCCTCACTGTGCCTTAGAGAGGGTCACTTCTCCTTACTGATGAGGCCCAGCAAGGCCGAAACACGTGTCTGAGGTTGCTGATGGTACTCTTGTTGAGAGGAGAATTGCCTAGCATTTCTAAAGACAATGGGCCTCATTAGGAGTTTGCCGTTGTGATAATAACGAGCTGGTAATTCCATTTACTGGCATGTTACCGCACTGGCAAATTCCAAGTTTGCCAGTGGGGTGGCCGGATTTACCTCCAGCCAAGAGCTGGAGTTAATTCCGCCACCCCACCAGCAAAAATAGCCGGCATTACTAGCATTGGTATTACGAGGTAGCTGTTGATACAGTGGTTTGTAACATCAATAGCACCTGACCAGGACCGTCTTTGAATCTGGTGTTGGTTGCGTCCTTTGACTTTTTCCTCGGTTCATTCTCAAAATTATGATTGAGGGGTTGTATAATATGCAGTCTTCTTTTCAGCATGTAAGAATTTTTGGTTGTATTAGATGTATATTTCTTTTCTTTTTAAAGGTTTTTATTAAACCAATAAAAATAAAAACAAAAAAATAAATGTACCAGTGCTGGTAATACTGGAAAATCCCCCCCTCACCCATGGAGTCCCATCAGACTCCATGGAATGGGGATTTACCACCCTTACCAGCACGTGAAATCTGCTGGTAATTGCAGCAGACCAAGTGCCGGTAACAGTGTTATCAGTTGCTGGTATCCTGGTGGTTCCAGGATACCAGCAACCTTGTAATGAGGCCCAATGGCTCTATTTGATGTCAAGTTTCCAGGAGTGAGAGGTTGCAGTATGTGTATTACTTGAAAGTAGAAGTAATGCTCCTATATCCAAGAAACACATGCATACAGTAGAAGACAGTACACTTGGTATGGGCATGAGAATGTTAACAACGGCACAGTGGGTTCTAAGGAAATGGTGTATTGCCCAGGTGATTGGATCATTTGATTTAATTGCTAGATTAGCATTTACAGTATAATAATAAAAACTTGAGGGGTGTTCCAGCTGCTTAAAAGATTCATTCGAAAAGGGAACACTGAAAGTGGGTCAGCTGCATAATGGGGATATAGTGACCTCCTTCCTATCCTTGCAGTCCACGTTTAAATTCTCTAATAGGGAATTCCACAAATATAACCAACTATTATCATTATTAAGGTTGACACTAAGGGCCTCACTATAGGTTGGGCAGTGCAGTAATAATGTGGCAGTAATAGCATTACCACTGCATTACCGCACACCCCAATCCCGAGATTGGGGGAAAGCTATGAGCTGGTGGTGAATGCGCCAACTTACTGCCCATTTCCGGTGCAATTAACAGCAGAGCAATTACTGACGCAGTAATTGTGCTGAAAATGCCACATTGAGTCCTATGGACTCACAAAAATGGGGACTTACACTGTCACTGCCACTTGTGATCTGGCGCTAATACCGCCGGACCAAGTGGTGGTAACGGTAATTACGTTGGGAAATATTCCAGCATGTTTACAGCTGGGATACCACTAACTTATAGAGTGGCCCTAAGACTGCACAAACAGGTGCAACCTGAAAGTGGTACTCCTTATCTGAACCTTACCCATAAAAAAGAGCCGTCCAAAGAGATGGATGTCTACAGGTAGAATTGAGTAGCCTTCTATGGTGGCAGCAAGTACACAAAATATTGTTCAAATCCCTCCAAGATGGCAGAATACTCCTGGAGCCTCTTGCAAGTCTGTACTAACTGTGCTGCTGGAACGCGAACGTTGTGCATCCAGAAGACACAAAAACTACAACTCCTCCAAATCACTGCGAGTCTCCACAAAAGTAACTTATTGCTCTAAAATACTGTAGTCGAGGGGCCAAATCAGAGCCTCATGCCCAACGCATTACTCTCTACATGAAGACAGAGAAACAATAGATGCGCCTCACTTTTAGGCCCATCAGCACAGTCATCAATGTATCACAGGTGTAAAAAAAGGTATTCCCGTCGACAACCGTCCAGACCATACCCAATTTATGATTTGGACGACATGGAATTAACTTTGATCGATAAGGTCAACTGACTGGAGAACCAAAATCAATGACGTCATCACTGACATCACGACATAGCCACGCTTATACATGAAGTACATATCCATCCATGCATGAAGCTACACACACCTGCACTAGTTTATCATACAGGCACGAAGAGCATGCTTATGACCCACTTAGGCAGAGGACAAACACACATACATGTTTTTATACTCATATATTTTGCCAAAGCTGAAATCGTAAGATGCAGCAGAAGTCATATATATATATATATATATATATATATATATATATATATATATATATATATATATATATATATATATATATATATATTCAATGAAAAATCTTTGTTTAAGTTGCGCTACTAAAGACCTATGTAATTCTGTAAAAAAATGTGTTAAAGGACGTTATGGTTTCAAGTAAAATCGAAAACCCCTGAAATTCGCCAGTTATGGTAAGCTAAGCAAAACCTAAGGGGGTATCTTACATTGTTATATCATCCAATAAAAACACTAAACATGTTTAAAACCAGCACATGAATAAATTGGATCCCCATTCATCTCAAGGTTATTGCTACCTCATCTTAAAGGGCTGGAAGCCTCCAGTTCACAATGCTTTACTGTTGCATACCTGAGCAATGGTCAATCATTTTTATGACTTCGATGCACACTATTGTTAGCAGGAACTTCAAGGGGTTAGGCAACACATTTAGGAGGCAAACTACATATTGGTTTTAGAACAGCTGAAGATAGCAACTGCATTCCTTTTGTCAGCATCTGTGTGCCTTAAACTCCCCAGACAATGGGTTGGTAGGCCTTATTCTATGATGCAGATGACCAGAACACGAACCACTGGTGCTTTTTGGTGAGGGAACGCAGGGGTGCACTCAAACACTCACAGACTCAAATTCCGGTAGATACCATGTGCAGTAAATGGTGAGGCCTAGGAAAGATCTCACCTGGGCAGCATTTCTGGGGTGTGGCACATCCATCAATGCTTTGATCTTGTCCGGATCTGGATCAATACTCTTTGGTGAAAATATATGACCAAAACATTTCAAAGTAGACTTGTTTAAAGGGCACTTTTCTCGATTTAAAGTGAGGTTTGCATCCTCTGATGCCTTTCACACCTGAAACAATGTAGCATTGTGTATTTCCTGTGATGTCCTGTACATTAGGATATCATCGCTGTAATTCAAGCATTGCAGGATGTGACAGATGACTTTCTGGATCTCTTCCTTGAATATTTCCGCTGCTGCGGATATGGGGGAAGTTAAGCCGTTTGTAAGGGAGCAAACCTAGATGTGCTGTAAATGTTGCTATGTATCTTGTGTCATTACTGATTTCGAGATGGTGATACCGTTTGTTCAGATCTAATATTGTAATACTTTGGCACTGTTGAGGAGGTGCATCATGTCTATGATGTGAGGGGCCTGGTGGTGCTCTCTCAGGATTGCTTGATTCGACACCCTCATGTTGATGCACAGACAGATTTGTTGCTGAGGCCCTTTCTTCGGTACTGGGAAGTGGGCCCTGTTGCTGGTTCAATTATATCTGCTTTTATCAGGGCTTGCGGTTCCTTTTCCACTTGATGTTGGATGTTGAACGGAATGTAATGTTGTGCCACCAGTTTGATTGTGGGGTCTATATGAAGTTTGACCTGCCATCCCTTCAGTTTACCAATGCCTTTAAAGAGCTTGGGGTATGTGGCTTCCATCTATGTAGCCATCATTATGTATTGGCCGTCCATCAATCGCTATGATATGTGGATGAGGCCCATCTGTGTAGCGGACTTGAAACTTAAGATACAGCTGCATGCTACTTCTTTTTCTATGACGCGAATCAATATATAATCTAATTTCTTTTTGTAACTATGACCTTCCCCATCAGCCCTTAGAACAAATCATAGAGAGGGAAAGGAAGCACTGCATCACGGGCCCAAGGCAATGGGTGAGAAACAGAATGTTTCATCACTACACACGGCACACCAATACAAAGCAGGAAGCACAATGCCCCACCACACAAACTACAACTAAACAACAGTCTCAAGGATGTTCACCCCATGGAAATCAAAGAATCAGTCACGTCTGAATACACACACTCACCAAGACGGATCCACTAGGACAACACTTCAACATGACCGCAACCCTGAACCACTCAAAGCCTTAACCGACCAGGGTCACACTAGATCACCTAAGAATAGATATCACCCACCCAGTCCCACACCTGAAGATTAGGTTCAGACGCACCCACCAATCCATACTATACTCAATAGGATACAGTTGGACCAGCGCAACACCACAAAATCGAGTCGGACACCAGGAACCAGCAACATCCGAACCCACAGCAACATCCGAAAACACAGGTATACAACTCTAACGGAATCGTAAGTACCTGAACCTGGATACAGACCCCACTAACCCAACCCTCAATCTTCAGCTTACTTAAACCCACACAAAACCATGCTGCATCTACAACACATAAACTTCACCCACAGGACTCGAGGCCTTCATCCGATCCGATACTAGCACCAAAGCCCAGCACTCTGTGTCAACCGAGCTGAAGCTGCCAACAGCACACCACATCTCCCACCCTCCTTCTCCCCTCCTCCCGACTAACCCTACCCCCACCCTTCCTGTTTACAGATCCGCCAGAGCGTCTTGGGACCAATTCCGTTGGTGACGGTGCGCTATACAAGTACCGATAACATAACATAACATAACATAACATAACATGTGCACTTTGTGGTGAACACCCCTTTGCATTTTAAAGGGAGTTTTGCTACATATGCGTAAATGTTAACATGTGCTTTTTTAAGTTTGGTGGTGCAATGTAAGTTCTGCAACTCTGCTTCTGACATCATGTTGACTGTTGCGCCTGAGTCCATGAGGAAGTCATATGTCTGTCCTTTGATTTGTGGTGGTAACAAAGGGCTGTGGGCTATGGCTGTTGGACATCCCATAGCAAGTATATGCCCTTTTCATCTTTCTCAGATTGAAGCTGATTCTGAATCACTCATAGACGGTGTTGTTGTTCATAGGTGATGTATTTGCCTTCTGCTTTTTTCTTGTGTTGCTTGAGATTTGACCTTCTTGTCCACATGTCTCTGGATTTGCGAGCCACTCAGTGTCTCCTAGATGTTCTCCTGTTGTCATCACGCGGTTTGTGTATATGTGAGTTTCTTCCGTAACCGGGTGTGTCTTGATCATGTGCGCCATGTGACATCGTAGCACGGCATATTGCTCTAAAATGATTTTTGCCCCCACATGCTCAACATTTTTGCCCCATCGCTGGCAAGCTTCGTCATGTGGGAATTCGTAGCTGCATCTATAGCATTGTTGCTTTCCTTGTGTATCTGGCTTTTGCAGAGGTGGTTGTGGTGTGATTTTGTGAAGTGGCTTACCTACATTTTGTAGGGTTGCTATCTTGAGTTTCTCCATCGTGGACACCTGTAGGTCGACAGCCATGGCTGTTCCAGCTAATGTGAGAATTTCGGGTAGGGTGTACTGTTTCTAGTAGCTTCTTCTTAAACGTTAGCGATTTACACACTGCAATAATTTGAGATTTAATGGCTTCTTCATTGGAATATAGAAGAAAATAAGTGTTTTACTCTTGTGCCTAAACATGTGACAGAGTTATCCATTGTCTCACCATGGGAATGCATGGTTGTGCGGAACACGTGGCGCTCATAATCCACATTTTTGTGGATGCCAAAGTGTTCCTTTAAATGTAACTTTAATTCAGGGTATGTGTTAATGGCATCTCAAATATTATATTTGTTACTACTGTACCTGCAGTCAGAGTGAGGGGGCCCTTAGGTTTTCTGTCTTCTTGAGGTCCCAATGCATCTAGGTAGACTTCAAACTCTCGTATCCATGTAGCCCTCCTGGGCCCTAGATTTGTGGTATCTTTTCTGTCTAAAGAAAGCGTTGTGCGTATAGGGAAAGTCTGCACCAACTGGTGTGGGTGCCTTTCCAAGGCCTGTGGTTGGCCTGATGGCGCCGGTTCTTGATCTGACATCTCCCTCCTGTTATGTTCCTTGCAGCTTGCATGTATTTTCATGTGTCGTGGGTAGGACGTGGTTTCTTTTGTTTTGTTGTCTGGAAGTGTGTTATATATCTCGTGCCATGAACGCACACCCCTGGGGGGCATCTTTTGAGTGTCTGCCTAGCACTGGTGGAACAGCGTCATATCACAGAGTCTCTGTGTCTTAATCTGGATGGGTTATCTTCCCTTGCTCCTTGGCTATGCTAAGCTCTGGCATGCGCCTTTGTTAGATGGGTTCTCCTTGTCTCCTCCATGTTGGAGTCAGATTGGTTGTGGCGTTGGTGGGCAGGGAATGGATCAACTGTCTTCGGCTGCTCGCGGCGGATGCGCCTTCGCTACATCACTTCCGGGTTGCTTGGATGATAGCTCCGTATTGGCAGATGTAGAAGCTGACACAAGCGTGCTGGCAACCCCAGCCTCGTCTCTAGTTTCACGTGCTGCGTCGACCACACAATAATATACGTCCACGCCTTTTGAGGTTATTCCAAAACTGCTTTTTTCCACTTTTCCCTTCACCTAACCCCACGTCACTTCCCTTCTCCTGTCTCCCTGGCCCTCCCACTTAACAAGGATGACTGGTGCCTATTTATACAAATGACAGGTGGGGTAGAAACATTTCGCACAAAGGCTTTAATGTCAAAGTTCTCTCTGTGCTGTTTATGGAGCAACTAAGTGTGATCCAGGATTTTAGAAATCTCTATGGTCTGTGTTAATGGGGAGTGACTTGTCTACTCTGATTACGGGTGCTTATTTTATTTAGCAAGTGGAGCTGTTCCTAGACAGTAAATACCATTTCAGGTTCATCATAATGAGACAAATAAAGAATGTTACTAATTAATTCACCATTTTGGAGATTATGATTCATGATGAAGTTGCCACCCTGCATAGAGGGAATGCACATCACCTTTGCATGGTCATAGGTCATGGCCTCAGAATGACTATGTATTCCTAAGTAAGCAAATTATGCAAGTTATCAATATAGATGCTCTCTTAAGACATGGCATTTTGTTCTACCTTCTGGCCCCGAGCAACCATGCACTCTTGACACCCTCCTTTGATAGGTTACTCAGTGCGAAGAAACTTCTTTGTGGTGGAACAAGATTGTGGGGGCTCCTCTACAGAGATCCTGATCCAGAAATAAATCCTGAGAGCTTCTCTCTCTGCACTTCCCCAGTCTCTACTGACTGGTTGCACTTGTTCCCCTGCCCCTCCATTGTCCTGCCTGCACTTGCACTACAGCTCTGCCTGTAGATTGTTCTGTCCTTCCTTGTCTCACCCCTTAATGTGCACTTGAAAAAAACTGCAGAATCGGCGTCAGGTCTATTGGCTGTATCTTTACTGTTAAATGTACCATATTCACTTAATCTGCCTGTGCAGACCGTGATTGCCTCTGAAATTCAGGGGCTCTGAGCGACTGTTGTTTTTTCCCCATGTTCCCACCCCAGTAGAGCGCTTTGAAACACTTGCCTGTGTATAGGCACTTTATAAATACATAAATAAACAATACAAGAATGAACATGGTTTAGATAAACCTGTTTTGTGGAATTTCTTCCACTCAGTGGGGTCTACAACCACGTTTTAGCTCACTGACCCCTCACAGAGGAGAAATATTCATTTGCATATCCGTCTGGTCTCACCCACAAGGGCAGTCCAGCACTTTTATGTTAGGCACTCTTATTTAATTTGTAAAACGTGGGGTTTACAAATTGGTAATATGGACTTGGACCCCTTCCTCACTGTGACTTAGAGAGGCTCAACTTCACCTTACTCATGAGGCCCAATAAGGACGAAACATGTGTCTGGGGTTGCTGATGGTACTCTTGCTCAAAGAAGAATTGCCAGGCATTTTGAAAGACAATGGGCCTCATTAGGAGTTTGCCAGTGTGGCAATAATGTGCCAGTAATTTCATTTGCTGGCACGCTACTGTTCCGGTAAACTTGAAGTTTGCCAGTAGGGTGGCCGGAACAACCTCCAGCCAAGAGCTCGACGTAATTCTGCCAACCCATCAGCAAAAATAGCCGGTATTACTGGTGCTGGTAATACCGCCAAATCCTATGGGACTCCATGGAATGGGGATTTACCTCTCTTACCAGCACTTGAAATCTGCTGGTAATTCCGGCAGACTAAGTGTCGGTAACATTGTCACTGGTTGCCGGTATCCTGGCGGTAATCACGCCAGGATACCGGCAACCTTGTAATGAGGACCTGTATCTCTTTTTGATGTCAAGTATCCAGGAGTGAGAGGTTGCAGCATGCCTGTTCTTCCAAAGCAGAAGTATTTCTCCTATACCCAAGACATGCATGTATGCAGTATTAGACAGTCCACCTGGTATGGGCATGAGAATGTTTACAATGGCACAGTGGGTGCTGAGGAAATGGTGTATTGTGCAGGGGATGGATCATTTGGTTTAATAGCTAGATTTCCTTTTACTGTATAATAATACAATCTTGCTGGGTGTTCCAACTGCTTAGAAGATTAGTTTGAAAAGGGAATACGGAAAGTGGGTCAGCTCTTTAATGGGGATAGGGTGACCTCCTTCCAATCCTTGCAGTCCATGTTTAACTTCTCTAATAGTAAATTCCTCTAATATAACCAACTATTACCATCATTAAGGCTGACAGTATCTGCCTCATCATGAGTTTGGAGGTAACCCTTAAATGCGGTGGTAGTGCTATTACTGCCATATTTAACGGTCCGCCAAGTCAGGTTTGGCAGGATTTACCCCCAACTCTGATCTGGGAGCAAATCTGCTGCGATTTTGCCTATTTTCTGCTCTATTACCGCCACACTAATACAACCGGCCGTAATAGCGCCGACAATTCCCATTGGGCCCAATGAGTAATATGAAATTCCCAAATGGGCCCAATGGGGAATGGGGACTTACCTTTCCAGCAAACCTGAGATCCAACGCTAATAGCGCTGGGGGTTTTGGCAGTAATGCTAATAGCCCCAGCGGTAATACCGGCGGGGATACTGCCCAACTCGTGACGAGGCCCTTAAGACTGAACAAGCAGGTGCAACCTGAAGGTTCTGCAGCTCATCAGAAGCTTACCCATATAAAAGAGAGCCGTCCAAAGAGATTGGTGTTAAGAGGTAGCATGGATTTCCTTTCTATGGTAGCTGAGTGTTTAGTTTTGAATCCAGGGAACACTTCCGAGTCCACAGAATATTGTTCAAAGCCCTCCCAGATGCCTGAACACTCCTGCAGCCTGTTGCAAGTCTGTACTAACTCTGCTGCTGGAACGTGAAGGGTATGCATCCAGTAGACAACAAAAAACTACAAATCCCACGAATCACTGCAAGTCTCTACACAAGTAACTTAGTGCTCTAAAATGCGATTGGCCTGGAACTTAATTTAACGAAAAAGGGTGTACAAAAAAAATCATGAAATTTCAATAGCGCACTACTCCTCCACCTGCTCGACGGTGTGTAGTGTTTGCATGCAGTCTCTTTATGTGTCCTCATGTTTCCAGTGGTAACCCATCAGATTATGCCTACTTCGAAAAAGCCACTATAGACAGGAAGGTATGGTGTGGGCAGGCCTATCATTACGTGAAATTTCACCTTGTATTTGTTTTGGCTTAGAGTCAGACTTGGAACATTACTGCAAGGAATCGTTTTATTTGTTGATTATTGCTAGTTTTTTTTCTAATCTAGTGTGGGTTAATCTAGTTCATCAACAAGAATTGTACAGGTCTATTCTTCAATATTTTCTTGGGTGTGTTTTGGGGATTGTCTCCAGGTTAGAGGAAAATTGATTCCTGGATCTGTATTTAAATCGTGCATCATGTTATATGGCATCGGGTGGGGGTGGGGCAGCGTAATGTTGAAGCATAACTTCACTGCAGGGACGTCATTTCACCAAAATGCCAGGGGTAGCAGAAGTGACATCACACGACCCTTGACCCCCTGATGACATCACAGAAAGTGATGTCATTTGACCCCACCCCGAAGTAATATTGCGGGTAGCGATGGAACACGACCTTTCACCCGTTGACAAAATAGGAAGTGGCATCACATAGCATTGTACACTACGAAAAATATGGTTACAATATCACTATAATGTGATGTACATTTTATACAAGAATGGATCACCATATGTATCATTAAGATCAGTGTGTATAGATCCATACTACCAAATTACTGTGAATGCAAGCAGACGTCCATGACCAAATGATAAGGATGTGTTATTATACAGCACTTACGCTTAAGCGCTTTATATAGAAAAAATATGCACCCAATATCAGCCAACCTGTGTTGGTACTCATTTATCAACCTCAGAAGGATGAAAAGCTGAGTTGAGGCGTTTATGAACAGACTAAATCAGTGACTCACCCCCTGAAGTGTGCCTGAAATAAACCTTTAATGAGTCTAGCAATTATTGTATAGAATTCCAGAAAGACACATTATTTGGTATTCCTATTCTTTTTAATTTAAGGTCAGTGCTGAAAGTGTTAGGCTTGTGGCACTCCTGTTCTTATTTTTTTTCTTTTTTTAAGGGGCCTAAACAAGAAAGCCAGCCACTCCAGAAGTAAAGAGCCTCATGGTGCTGGCCACCGCCCTGGAGCTTGCATTACAAGGTCGCAAGGAAGACCACAGAGGTCGCCCTTGCGACCTCTGGCGACCCCTAAATGACGTCCGTTCTTCAGTGGAGTGAAGATTGTACACATGAACTGATTCATGATATGTTATCTTGTGTGTGATTGCAGAATCAGAAAAGCTGGATCTTTTATAAACGTTCTGTAAATGCTGCATTGCAGGGTATTCTTCACATGTGTAAGCATGCCCCTCAAAGGGACCAGAGTTGACAGCTCATGCTGGTAATGCTGACTCTTCCCACTGGCCGGCTGAAACATATATTCACAGAATGACCTCTTGCTCCACTGTAAAATTGTGGGAATAGGCATGGAGTACTTTATATAGAATTATAGATGGGTACCTATCCACTATGGGTTTATATTCCACTGAGGGGTTCTGAGTGGCATATGGTAGACAACGAAGGCAAAGCCTGAGTTGTTCGTGATGTCACTTAGAACTCTGAGGTGGAATACGTAGTTCAGAGCGCCCTATCAATAACTTTACAGGAAACAGGAAACACAAACATGTTTGTCTAAGAAAACCACCTTCATCTTGGTCTGCTTTATATCAGTCTACACATCCTCTTTGACCTAATGCTGTTTGATTAACGTACTCGGGATCAAGCATCAGAGTGCGGCGGCGGGCAGCTGCCGGGTGGCGGAAGAGTCTTTACAAGGATGTTCATAGAGTAGAGAACCTTGCGCTCTATTGTAAATGGGTGAAGACACTCTTATTTTATGATCTGCTGGTTCATGTAGACCACTGGGTAATCTTCAGCGCTTGGATGGCCCTTGGGCATGCAGTACTTCATACATGTAATTGGACTGGACTGACGCACCCTGTGCTTTGCAGCAGTGGATGTCCTGCCTAGGCTCGTGCTTTTGATTAGCCCCATGCCCTCACCGCTGGATGGTGACGATTATAACTGGCAGTACTCTTGGGGTTTCTAAGTCTGGCCTTTGTGCAAACAGAATTGATGCAGCATCTAGCGGTCATGGGTTAGGGGTGTTTCCAAATCGGTTCCCCAACTTTTAAGGAGGGGGGGGACAAAGACTATGTGCAGGTGACCAGGGGAGTTGCTAGGTCTGGAAAAGACCCGGGGCTACGCTGATGTCTGAACTGTTGGGACTGGGGGCTAGCTAGTCTTTTGGCTGTAGCTCCTGAGATTCTATCCAGGGCTACAACCAAAAGATCATGGGCTATAGCCCCCTTGGCCCCCCCCCTAGCATCGCCCCTGCAGGTGACCTTAACCACCATTTGCAATATCATTAAATCCAGCCAAAACTGACAAAAGGCCCCAACACGAAGAGTGGACTGCCTCAATTAGGGCACCTCGACTTACATAAGAGTGAGGTCACAACTACTGTCTGCTGGATAGGGGACCACCTTGCTGGGGGGAATGACAGACACAGTCGGCGGGGATCCTCTCTAAAGGGTGGTCAGTCCCTAATTAACAAAAATGGACAGTAGGCCACCCCTGGCACCCACAAGGTGCCTGACATCAGGAAAATGTGGCCAGGTTAGGAAGGGATCCCTATGGATCCTGAAATATGAAATCTGCCCAACCTCTGCACAGTGGAGAATGACAGGTAATCCTTTCACCTTACAGCAAGGGGCGGGAACTAAGGTTCACATATGTGTGTGGGCAGCCATTCATTTACCTTCTCCTCCAGCGCCTCGGGTGGCTTCACTGCCCGGTGGCACCTCCAAATCTTCTCTTCACCTGATGAATCTGTAAACAATCACATGAGGTAATTAGGGATATTGGCCACATGGGGCGCACGTGTACATATATTAAAGTATCTTTCATTTCGTGCGAATCTACTTTGGCCTTTTCTTTTGCAATTCTGGTTAATGGGTGTTGTGGCGCTATATGGGGTGCAGATGAGCTACAGGGGACCTGGTAATAGGATACAGCACCCAGCCTTAACCTGCAAATGTAAAACAGTCAGCAATACCGCCCGTAAAAGAGCATGAGAGTAACGGGGGGTACACTGTACACAGCAACACAGTGTGTCATGAGTTCTTTGGGTTACTGGCGATGCAGAAGATAAATCAAAAACTGTAAATACAATGATGTTACGAGGATGTTTCCGGTAAATTATAATGGTATGTTTGTGAACAAGTCATGTGTGAAACAAAAACCCACACAACGGAGGGATATGTCTGTATTTCTCTTTTAATCTGAACTGATGATCACATTGCACATGCAAGTCCTTTCTCCATGTTTACATTTTTTCTTCACAAATGAGCAACAGTGGCTGTTTACCCCCAAGAGACCATCAGGTGTCTGTATTTAAACCACCATCAAATTCACCAATATACAATGAACCTTCAGGAGCAAAAGCTCCAATAAAACACATGGCGCTCATTACGCGTATGGTAGTGTGGGAAACAATTGGCGGTAACGGAACTACTGCCACTTTTCCCGCAATGCCATACTATAGGTGTGGCCCTGGAGTGGGGAATTATCTCCACTATCATGCTGAAGGTCAATGCTCCCACTGTCGGCCGAAAGATTGCCTAAATCGGCATAGTTACCACAGCGGTAATTATGCCCAAAAGCTCCATAGAGTCCAATGGACTCTGAAAAATGGGGTAATTACTCTCCCACCGTCACTTGTAATCCAACGGTAATTCTGCTAGAGCAAGTGGCGGCAACAGTAATTCCGTTGGGCGGTATTCTGGCAGATCTACCACTAGGATACTGCTCAACTCATAATGAGGCCCATTGACAAGCCTATGCAAAAACTGAGCTGCAACAGTAAAGCAGCAGTGTGTGTCAGCAGGTCAGCAGGGGAAATTAAGGATCTCAACAAAGTCTTTGTTAATAATAGCCCTCATGTTTTCCCTTTTTTGGACTACCAAAAGATTACTGCTCAGCGCTTTTGCGCATTTTGGCAAGCTACTTACCCTAAAGCCAGTAACACAAAAGCGCTATAGCTAAACACTAGCTAGCAGTGGTGGACTGGCCAACAGGGAACTCACTCCTGGAGATTCCCCAGGGGGCCTCTGCACCATGAGCCTATTTGTGCGGGTACCTTGGTTTTATGCTACACTTACACTCTCACCCATGCACCCTGCACACCTCCTTCCATCTCCCCTCATCCTCCACATCCTTTGAAGCAAATAATTTATTATAAAGCTTCCAGTATGGTATGCCTCACTCTTAACAAATGTTATATGCCTGTTTTTGTATTATGTTTAACAACTTTTTGAGCACTACATATGGACAAATGTGCTTAATAATTACGTTTTTGGACCATTTTTCCCAAAATTGTGTAATGGACAAAAACTTCTACTTACAGGGGTTGGGGATGCTTGCATAGAGTAATAATGGGTCCCTTTGAAAAACATTTCCAGGGCCACCTTTAGTTTCCAGTCCACCCCTGATAACTACAGCAAAAAAGCATTGGTAATGCAAACAGTTTCGACTTTTGTGTAGGTTTGGGAAAGGCACTTGCGAAGCACTGCCGTAATGGTGCTGACTGGCCATTAATCATAGTAGTTGCACAATGGTGTAAGTGCCTGGGCATATAATAGCAGTGCCTTGCAAATGCCTATGTAATGCCTATATGCAAACCAACAATGTTGGCTTTGCTAATGCTTGCGTTTTAAAGACGTTCAGTTAAGGACACGCACTATGTGTATAATTCAAGTGGCTGAAAGCAGATCTGCTTAAGACATTTGTATTACAACAGTAGTTTGTTTACAGCTTCAAGTAAGCCATTACCTCGCAGAGGAAAGCTTTGAAATAACACAGTGGGGCACTTTGAATGCAAAAGTTGATGTTATGGCTTGAAAAGCTAGCTCAAAGAGATCCTAATAGGATGTGTTTGGGCCGGAGAGAGAGGCAGGAAGTGTGTGGGAACGACCATAGGGTTTAGCATGGCCATGGGCAATCAATGGGTGGGTAAATAGCCAAACATACCTACAAGCTTTGTGTCCCTCCTCATATGCCATTTCTCGGTAGCTGTACTCTAATACAACAGTTTCCGCTTAGAGGTAGCATTTTGCACCACCTAATAGCCAAAACTACAAATCGTGAGTCGTTCACTTATATTAGGGGCAACAGGGCTACCAGAAATGGCTAAATGCATAGTCTAATTCTAGAAGACCATGAATTCAGCCAAAGGCAAGAGCCACTTCACAGGGAACGGACAGAGGATTTTTCACAGGCCTGGGCAGCATTTGGATCAGCAAATGAAAGGAGAGGGAGAGGGGGGCAGTGCTAAAAAAACAGAAGTGCATGACCAGTAGATGGCTGAAGTGCACAGCAAAATTGTCAAGCCAGTACATGGTTAAAGTGCATACCAAAATGAGTGAAGCACAGGAGGAAGGCTGAGGAGGATCACGGTCATGGATTATGGCTCATTGGAAATTATCTAAACTGCAAGTGATTTTCTTCAAGTCTAGTCTTCAAGGAGTGATGGTCTGCCTGAGGTTCTCTAATCTAATATTCTGTCTCAGGGATATAGTGCTCAGCACGCTGCCCAGTTCACTCACAGTATCACGAGTTTAAGGGTCACTCGCTTTTGTCAATCTCCTTCCAGCAAGTACTTTTCCACCCTTACTTCTAGCACGTGTCAGACCCAGATATTCTCAACCTCCACTTGTGGGTAGCGCCCCGTGACCAGCAACAATCCTCTAAAGCACTACTACCAGCAAGCACTTCTCCCTGCTTGCTGGTTATCCTACAGTGCACTGGTCAATACTTCTAACATATTCCTACCAGCAAGTATCTCTTTTGATTGCATAGGGTTTCTATTAGGCTCTATCATTGTAGCCCACTGTGATAATATTTAGACTTATATATCATAGTTTTAGGTGCTTACAAGCATTTGTGGGTATGTTTTTTTTTGATAGAGTAGCGGACATTATCAAAACATCAGCATAAAAGTGGATCTTTGTATTTTTGGAAACAAGTTAGTGTAATATGAGTTGTGATTTAGCTTTTTGATATTTGTGAAGTTATAGATAATCTAGTAAACAACATTCTTTTTAAATTGCATTGTAGGAATTAAGAATGAAAACGTGGACACGCCTCTGATGAAGAATACAAATATTCAAAACGCGTTGGCTGATCTACATCAGAGTTTCAAATAGGAGAAATAGATTGTTAGAAAGGGCTATTTGCACCATAGCTTGACATTGTGTGAAAAAGATTTGTTTTAAGAATTCTAGGGAATTGTGATGAATTTATGGTGTTACATTTTGTAAACATAACAAATAATATGAAAAATATTGATTTCAATATGATTGTTGGCTTAAAAAACATTTTGTTATGCAAGCTTTAAAAATATAATTGAATAAGACCTTTAGTAAGTGTTGTATTTTGAAATTGTGTTAATTTAAAGGAATTATGTTTTACTGTCTGATATTCATGTATTTATAAAGGAAGAATATTTTTACTCGATAAGAGTGCATTAGACTTACAGCCACTGTTTTGCTGTGAATGTTTTGATATTTTGTTATTGGTTTTCCACTAGGAAAAATTAACCATTAGCCTATGAGCACCAAAAATTGCTCTTGGAGATTTATAAACGGAACGTCATTTTAGGAGAATTTTATGTGATAGAATCTAGAGTGCCCGTATAATGTTTACTATTATTGATTGCTCTTACATATTTTCCTCATGGAATATGCATGGCATACTCCCCCAGTGACTCCCCCAAATATATTTTAAAACTATCTGAGATAGCCAGCCTTAGTATTTGAAATTAAATCTAAAAAGTTGTCAACTGATGCTAATGTAAATCAGTCTTTAATATCATTTGAATCCAGTTCCCTTAAACAGGACTAATTTGCTGTAGAGTCAGGAAGACCTAAAAATCTTCTACACAACCAGTTCTGAACTTATTGTAGTACTAGCAGCAGTGCCCGCTCTCTGAATGGGTTCTGTAGACAGACATGATAACACTCATTAATTGTTGAAAATGAATGATCCTGTAGGTCGCTGTTCTACCTCCCCCTAATGTGGTGTAGTTTGTTGCGGTGCAAATATCTCGGAAACCGTGCATCCGAGGACCTTGCAACGTGGTTGAGTTTTGTTCCTCGTGTCAGGACTGGTTGAGAAACTTTTTTTGTTTCCCTTCCCGGTAAACATCGTCTACGGCTTCGTCAGCTGGCACCATCTCGCAAAAATCCTCTGGAAAAGTAATTTCACCTGATGCGGCAAACATTTTTGTTCCCCTTCCCAGTGAAGATAGTTTATGGCTGTGTCGGCTGGCACCATCTCGCAAAAATCCTCTGGAAAAGTTATTTCACCTGATGCGGCAAACATTTGGAAACTTCTGGAATGCTACCTGCCTTCACCTCTCCTGTCCATTTGCCTCCCATACATTTTTTGTTTCCCTTCCCGGTGAACATGGTTTACGGCTTTGTCGGCAGTCCACAAACATATTTTAACTTTTGACGAAATCCAGGGAACAGGGTGGGGTGTCCAAATGTCATGTAGCCAGTATTGTCTGGAGGGTCCTAACAGGTAACTATGCAACATTTGGCGCAGTTTGGTGAAACAATGTGAAACTGTATCACAACACTTCACCAAGCCACAAACCCACAAATCCTGCCACAAACCCACAGACACATTTTGACGTGTATATATATCTATGGCGATAGATTGAGCAGGTACGGATTTCCCATACATTTGCGCCGAAAAGGCCAATAGCTCTAGATTTAACAGTAACACATTTTTTAACATATGGGTAACAGTTTGAACTTTACATTTATTTGCAAAATGAAATATGCCCACTGTAGATTGCTTTCTATGGCTATAGTTTGTCTAGAAATATGCTAAATTCTTCTAAAGGTAGGTTGCCTTTGGTGAACCTGGATGTTTACTAATCAAGTTGCATGCGTTCCAAGGCTCTCGCGATTAGATATTCTACAAAACTCACCCTTCAGTAATCATATGCCTTCTCTACAGCGAGGGCTTTTTTACTGATAAAAAAATGTGGGGCTTTAGTCTAGCACCAACGAGAAAATATCTTGACTGCCAGTGCTAGAATTAACTTTAAGACCCTGCCCCTTCATACATTTCTAGTAGCCATCCTAAAGTATCTCAAGAGTCCAGAGGGGTCAGCATAGTACAGGACTGGAATATTTAAAACATCTACTCAAGGAGTGTAAACTTGTATGTTAAGCTAAAAATCAAATAAAAATGTAATTTGAAAAAAGCATACAAAATGGGAACCTTGTTGATTTACCAAAAATAAATAAAAATCCCCCGGGGTGAAAAAAGTAAGGCCTAATCCCCTTAGTCCTTGTTTTAGGCTCTATGTTTACACTCTGGTGATGTAGAAAATGACCCACTTCATGTTCTTTGTAAAGCATAAAAACTACCAACACTTTGGTACCAGAGGCCTGGACAGTTTCAAAGGAGCATGAAATTGACTCTTTCACACGTATGTTTTCAGCCAGGACACATCTCTTCATTACGCTGCCTTTGAAAATCCAAGGGGAGTAGCCTGAATGCTGCTGTATCCAGGGATTGTCTATTCCTCAGGCGTTCTTCTTGCTCCCTCCTTCCAGACGTGGATCCAGGATGTTGTGCACGCAATGCGGTAAACCTCAGGAAGGAGCTATCAAAAGGGCTCCTTTGATAGGATGCATGCCGGCCAGAGGCGCCGCTAGGAGTGGCCTGCGGCAGTGGGGCTATAGCCCCGGGATCTTTTGGCTGTAGCTCTGGATAGAAGCTCAGGAGCTACAACCAATAAGGCTAGCTAGCCCCGAGTCCCGACGTCCCGACAGTCCCTACATTAGCGTAGCTCCGGTTCTTTTCCAGACCTAGCAACACCCCTGGTGGCCAGCCATCCCCTTTTTCTCCCCGTCCTGCCCGATACCTGGGGCTAATGCTAAGCAATCACTGGGGGGCACCCGCTCACTGCACCATGTGCACCACACATCAGCTCAATGCACAGTGCTGCCATTCAGAAGTTTTAGGATGACCTCACAATTAGCCATTCCTGTGCAGTGCAGCAGATACGCGGCTGCACACTAGATGTACAGGCATACTGCCGAAATCTGTCATTTCCATGCGCAGCCGCAATGCCAGGCATCTGTGATAATGGCGAAGTGCGTTCCTGTGGCACAGACGTGGTATGGGAATATGGCATGTGGCGCCCACACAAACCGGGAAACTGCTTATGTGGGAAAATACACACAAAACGTTATTTTCAAGAGCATCAGCCAATGCTGGGAATAATAATAATAATTTAGCATTTATATAGCGCTACGAACCCTCAGGTATCTGAGCGCTGCTTACCGTTACCCACGGTGTGTGGTACTTATTTAATGATCTCAGGAGGATGAAAGGGTATGTTTAGCGCTGCCAGGATTTGAACCTGCGTCAGCAGGCCTTGCACAAATGTCAAAGCGAGCACTCTACTCCTGTGCTATCGGACCGGAATGAGACACTAAAAGATACAAATATAGACATTTGACATGTATAGGAAGGGGTACATGGGGACATGCAGTGCTGTAGTTTGCAACAGCACAGGGCATGACCTCGATTTTAGGAGATTTCTGTGACTGTAAATGCTTTTTTGATAACTAACTAGTTACAAGGGTGACGTCATGTGCACGTGAGACGTTTGTTGTGTATCATGCTGCCACTTGGCAACCAGGAAGGATAAAGACATGCCATGTCTGGTGGACATGGCCACATTGGGAACAAATTAGACGAAAAGATAGCTCGGTGGGTTAAGCACTCACACCTGAGATCTGTGTGTGAGCTACAGATTGTGGGCTCGAATCCCGGCAAAGCCAACTCAGCTTTTCATCTGTGCAAGGTCCTCAAACGGGTACCAATTTTGGTTGGGTAATAATTTTATAGAGCAATGTTCTATGAACGGTGCTTTGGCAAAGACAATGTATAGTTAACGATAAGCATTATTAGTTTCTAACATTTGCGTAATACTCATGGAGCAAAGAGGTTTTCCAGTGTGTCTCATATTTTCATGCATGCACCAGTGCATCAAAACACATGCTACCACACATGTGCCCATCGCAGTGTTCAATGCCACAGGCTTGGGTCTGAAGATGAAGAGTGTGATACTCACCTGTCCTTTATTATCACGAGTTGTCATTGGGCACGTAGGTACGTACGTACGTACGAGGAAGGGGTCAGGCCTTGGAGTGTGATACGGGATACGCCGAACAGGCGTGCGCTTTCTGAGTTATGCCTCAGAAAATTAAAACTAAGTCTCAGTCACGCGTGTCCAGCATTGGACAGACACAGGCATGTGCATAGAAACAGGCCTTGCATCTCATGCCCATTGATTTGCCGAGGTACGTGTTTCCAGGGCTCTTTTCGCCAGATTACTTTATTCGGGAAGCCTTCGGTGGACATGAATATCCATGCAATACGCTTCCTCTTGCAGCGCTCTCTAGGAATTTTGAATAGCCAAGCACTTTCCTTAGGAATGCATGATTTTTTCTAGTTTTTCTCATTCAAAATGTAATCAATAAAGACTGATGTGCAAATTTGGCCTTGCACCCCAAACCCACCAATTTCTCCAGGGGTTTTGTCCATTCGTCGATCCACGTTGCTCCGTTTGCCTTCGGGCAACATGGATGTTTGAAGCAGCAGGTCTTACCCTGGAACTACCTATGCCGTTGTTTCATAGACTATCTTTTGATGGACTTCTTTTCGGTCGACTACATTTGGTCGAATCGACCAAATAAACACACAGGCATATACACATGTAGGGCAGCGGGAGAGGGATGAGGGAAGGTGAGTGGGGGGCAGTTGACAGGGAAAGAGCAGTTGGCGGAAACCCAAATAACAAAACAACAAAAAAAACATGTCTAATTCCGATCGACTATATATAGGCGAATAAAAAGATAGACTATCAAACCTTTAAGTAATCAAGTTGACAGCTTGCAATCACGGAAAGGCTATCGCAGTTACACGTTTTGCCACCTCCATAGTAGCGCTATGAAGGTTTTACTCTCGGTGATAAGCACATCACCCGCGGGGGCGTATGTGGGCATGAGCCAGCCAAACGCAGCACTTGAGCAAATGGTCAAAAGCGCGCCAAAACCTTACAGCAGATCAGATATTCAAATCCCACAGCCTGTTGCGGACTCAGCCAATCGCAATTCAAAACTCAATTCCGGAAGTGCTGTTGGCCCTGCATCTGCAAAATGATAATATTTGGATGCGGAAGTAGAGACATCTCAATAATTCTTTCTATGGCTAAGCGGCAATGCCAAGCTACCGGGGTGCCAAAGTGAATGCCATGGGCACCATGGGTCTTTCACGGATGTAGTGAGTACATCTGTCATTAAAGCCACAGGTCCATTACACATGATCTTTACCATCCAAAAGGGGGAACAGTAGGCTCATCTTCATCTCCCACTGTATTCATTGTTTTCAATCCCATGTCCCCTCTCTCTTGCCCTGTGGGCGCCTTGAAACAGAATTGACTCACTGTATAAGCATCTAATACATGCAGACTAAAATAACTAAATAAAAAAATAAACTGTGGGCATTTATTAATGAATATTGAGGATTCATTGCAGGTGCATTAAGGGTGTGAATTTGTTGTTGAAGTCACGATTTATTTGTGGGATACAGATACGGCTAGTTCGTCACCATTGAGACTCGTGTTTGCTAGGTGACGGATGCGCTGTTACTACCAATAGAATATGGCCGTCACGATTTATTTGTGGGATACAGATACGGCTAGTTCGTCACCATTGAGACTCGTGTTTGCTAGGTGACGGATGCGCTGTTACTACCAATAGAATATGGCCCATGTATTGCTCCAGTCCTCATCTCGGATTCATTTATTTTCCTATTGTGGATCAGATGATGTACTGCAAAAATAATTGACCAAGAGCCATAGTGTGGCGCTGGACCCAAAACACAACTGGCCTCATTACAGGTCCGGCGGTAATCCTGCCGGTGATACCGGCGGGTTGCTGCCGGACCTGAAAAAAATTAACAGTGCGTGACTATCAGGTAACACCGAAGGATTACAACCCCGGGGGTACGGGAAGTCAGGCACTGGTAATCTGTAAATCCCTATTCCCATAGAGTGCTCTTGGGCTCTATAGGAATGGGGACCACGGAAGCACCAGCACCTTTGTTAACAGTGCCAGTGTTTCCGTGACGGCTTGCCTACCGTGGCCGCTGTGCCCGGCAGGGTCAGCCCTGTCAGGCGCAGCAGTTCCGGCAGGCAAACCCGTAGTGTGTCGGTCCAGAAACAACAGTGCCTGTAGGCTTACCGGCACCATTGTTTTCAGACCTGCACACTTCTATTGAGGTCCAATGTCTAAGTCAACAATCTTAAAATGGGTCTCCTTTTACTTAGCAGCAGCAGGTTTGCATCTTCAAATGCCACTCCACTCCTCACATGTCCAGAGTAGTTTCAGTGGAGTTGGGGATCTTGCAAGTGTACCTGGCAAGACTGGTGGTCATCCAAAAGCACATTTAGCACGTTCCTGGCCTACATGGGCTCCTGGGTTACTAAAAACAGACCAAACTTATAAACAAAGCAAAAACGAGCGTATGATTTGCATCACCACAGCACCGAATCCCACACAACTTCCTTGGCCCAGAGTAATAAGTATTTGGCCTACGCCTACACGATGCCCAGTAACCTCAGACTTCTGATGAACAGCGACCTCAAAATGGAAGCACAGGTTAAAATCCTTGTAAGGAGTTGACTCTTCCGGCTCTGAACAGTTGGACACATCTTGCCCTGCCTGACCTCCATGCACAGCACTACGGCAGTTATCTCTCTAGCACCCCCAAGGCTAGATGGCACCAACATCCTATAACTGGGGCTGTTAGGTCACTTGCTCAACAGGCGCCAAAGAACCCAAAATGGGGCAACCAAACTGCTTCTGAGACGGAAAAGGTATGAACCCATCTCCTGAGTACTCTGAACACACCACGGGCTCCGAATAAAATGGAGGATTCACTGCAACTTCCGCGGCACTGGCCAAGAATCCATCACAAGGAAATGGATCCGCTACCAACCGTTCAGTGTGCTGCAATCTAGCAACATTGCCCTGGCAACAGTGCACAGCTGCAACTGGAAACGCCACAGAAAACCTGCCTCCTATTGCCGCTCAAGCAAACTCAGGAACTTTCTGCTCAAGAACCGTTGCACAGAATAGGAAACCTGACTTCCAGAAACCAGTTGAAAATATGGCTATTTAATTAATTAATACAGGCGTGAGTCCAGCACTAAAACCTGAACCTAAAGACGCCAACATTCCATGAACAGCCACACAACTCATCAGCAAATGACTGTGGATGAACAGGCTCATGGGCCAGGATCCACACATGCTGCAAGTAATCAAACCAATCCCGCTGGCAACATGCCACAAACCACGCCCATGATTATCCTGCCTAGTGCATGACTATCTGGCTCCCGGACTGTGCCCAATGCATTTATGCCCCACGCCATATCTGGCCCTGGTCTGTCTACTCCCCTCGTCTCCCCAATTAAAGGACTCACCTGTAAATCTCCAACCACCTCACACTACACATACACATCCCCATAAAGGGCAACCTCATGCCTATCAGTACCACATCAACATGAAAAGAGCCATGCCAAGGCTCACTTCTTGAGCTCTGGGACACACCATCACCCAAACCCTAGACTTGTCCCACTCCAGTTCATCAGATCTTGGGTTCTCTCTTTCAGATAAAGACATATCCAAGTGTCACTGTCAAACCTAAAGATACAGAGCAGCACACAGGTGATAGGTACTTCTGGCCTGCACTCTAGAACACCCCTGCTTTTGCACATGAACCCCCCACCATCCAACTATTAAACACTACCTCCTTCTTTTCTTACAAGACCACCTGCAGTGAGGCCTCCACACTGGCAGAAGGACGCGCAGCAAGACCACTTTGCATTACATGTCAATCAGCACTTCATGGCACATGCTCTACCTTTGGAAGGCCCGCTGTCTCAAAACTTTCCTCAACTATAGTAGTGCACAAATGTGCCTAGCTGGACATCATTGACTGACTATTTCTGCAATAAAGCCCCAGATCAGACCAGACCACACTTCTAGTTCTGTGTGGTCTAATAAGAAACCCCCATCATGACAGTCTGACATGACCTCGTGGCAGTCCACTGGGACCTCTCTTTATATTCCCTCAACTCTGTGGCCCTACTTAAGTCTGGCTGTACCTCCTTTGTGATCCAGTGTAGCCCTATTGGGCACTACCGCCCCCATTTTGGTTGGACATCATCTGTGGTCCAGTGTGACATATACGTTCCCTATACGTTCCCTCTGTAGAGTGTAGAAGGATTTAATTTGCAGCCCAGTGTGGCCTTGCAATGTACTCCTCACTGAACATGGCTTGATTGTATTTGCTAGCTTGTTTTGTTCAAGTTTAACATTTTATTTTATTTCACACCAACAAGTATCTTCACATGCATGTTCAAAAGTAATATAAACATAACATATCAACAATATAACTATGCCAACTTGTTGAGCATTCTATATATGTTGGGAATCATTTGTGGTCTCAAATTGGAAGAGAGAAAAAAAGAAAAACACATAGCAAATTGTATCAATATCATACCCACATTTCATCAAACAGGATACTATTGTAGAAACAGCAATGCAGCCAGATCATTGACGATACATTTCAGGAAACCTTCAGAATATACACATTTAATGAAGTAATAAAATTACATATCATTTAACCATAACACTCCAGGTAAAGGCCCCCAAAGATCATTGAATTTATCAGATTCTCCTCTGTATTTAAAAATTGCCTCCTCATACATGGGTACAGCCCACAGTTTCTTCACCCAATCATCAATGGCGAAGCTGTTGGGGGATTTCCATGCAGACAAAATAATGTTTTTGGCAAGCATGCAGCCTCTTAACACCCACAATTTCTTGGGAAATGATATGTCTTGCAATTGGGTGACATCTCGGGAGGATAGCTCAGAGGAAAAGTGCTCCCCTTGGAAGCAAGACGACACGAAGCAACACAGGTTCAATCCCCTGATCCGTGCTTAGAAACCTATGGGTATTAAGCACATTATAAATAACCTATCATATCATATCATATCCCCAGAATCAGAACGGAAGCCTTTCTCGGAACAGAGCCCTGTAACACTAGGTCTGTCCTCTCACACACACCCTCCCAGAAATCTCTGGTTTTTGCACAAGACCAAAGCAAGTGACTTAAAGTGCCTACACATCGATTACACTTCCAGCATAGATCATTATCAGAGAGACCTCGTCTAGCTTGTTTTGTTGAATGTTGGATGTCTTTGCGGAAGCCATGGCTGGATCTCATTTCCAATCTAGTGAAATGTCATTGTCCAATTACTCCCAGGACTCACTCGCACAGGCCCACTAGGACACCTTCCAACCGAAGTACAAACGTGCCAAAGGAGGAGGATCCAGCTTCCCAGTCATTGCAGCTAAGCAATGGAACGCTCTTCCACTGGTGCTAAGAGCAGAGGAATCATACTGGGCTTTCCGTTAAGCTCTTAAAACCTGGCTGTTTGTCTAAACCTGTTTGCCTCGTTTGCTTTCACTGTTTTTTGATCCAACTCTCTGCAATCTACACTTGTATCAGTTACACCATGTATACCTACTATTCATGACCTCCGACTGTGACTAGGTGTATTTTCTGCTCCTATACAGCGCCTAGATGCCTCAGGGTTTGTGTGAGCTATACATATGAAAACAGAAAATTAATAAATAAGATAAATAAGACCCCTTGGCTGGCCTTTGCTGTCTGCTGAGGCTTCATTCTCCTGTCCTCGCCCAGTATGCTTAAAAATCCTTTAGTAATCATGTTTTTTTTGTAATGCAGTTACTCTACCGAGTCTTATTGGACCTTGTCTGCATTCTTGTTTACCCTAAAAAAGTGATACATGCTACCGGATGGGTTGGACCTCATTTGCTGTCCTATCAGGCCTCGTCATGTATTCACACAGCACCTTTCCAGGTCCAATGAAGCACTTGTCATTTTGTACGGTACATCTCTTCAATTCACTGCTCAACATCATGTCTTTAACTTGCCACTTGGCTTTACTGTTGGTGACAGAGGTGCATTTTTGGGATGATAGCTCTGCATTAGCAGAATCCTCTTCTCTAAAGTCCCCTCCCCTAAAGTTACATTCTGTTTCTGTGGACCTTTGGTAGACTCTCCCTGAAGGACTTGTGCACTTATTTATGGCAAAGTGCATATGCCTTTTTCTCCATGCACTACTTACGAACTATGGAATTCATTCATTTTTGGATGCTCGCTCAAAATGGATCCCTTGTTTTGCATGAAGTACAATCTGTTCATGTATGCTTATATATGCACGTATAGGGACAACACAATCCAGGACAATTCTAAATTCAAAACACCAATGGCTCAAACTAAAGTGCAGCACTTCCAAGATATGGTCAGTACAGGAGATTGTGGGGCGGTTGTGTTTCAATGATTGTTATTATCATGCAATGCTATGCGGCCAGTTCTGAAGGCTTTGGCTGCAAATGAGGTGGTATAGGTTTAAGGCGGACGGGCGTGGTGGAGTTTGCAGGGGTGGGAGGTTGAGGTAGGAGTTGTGATGGTGAATGTTTTTGCTGCACTTAGAGGTTTGAGGTTTCGGGCGCAGTGGCTCTGGTGGAGATCGTGGTCCAGTAGGATGCTGGTGGTTTCTGATGCAGTGGGACTGGTAATGGACTGCGGTGTGTAGTGGACTTTAGGCGGGTTGCGATGGAGGGGGGGTGTTTCAGTGAGACATTCTTAAGCACACTCATTATTTTCATTGCAGCTGACTGGAGGGTGATACCTGGCAGTTGCAATGTCGTAAATTCCACATCATATTTTGAAGGGATGAAAGATGTGAGATATCTCTCTCCAGGAAAGGGCCAGTAAATCTTGCAATGTAATTAAACTGCATGTTGTGGACATTGGCTCATTACAAGTTGGCCGGTGCGATAATAATGTGCCTGTATTAACATATACTGGCACGTTACCGCACCAACCAACAGTGAGTTTGCCGGCGAGGTGGCAAAATGACCACCGGTATCACGGGTGCCGGTAACACCGGCGCCTGTTAAATCATCAGAATCCCCCTTGGAGTGCAATGGGACTACATGAAATGGAGATTTACATCTGCTACCGCCACTCGTAATCCGGTTGACATTCCACTGGACCGAGTGGTGTTATCAGTAATAAAGTTTGCCGGTATTCTGGGGGATTTACTGCCAGAATACCGGCAAACTTGTAATGAGCCTGTGTAACGACCTCCCGTCCCCCTAGATGTATCACTGGAAATAAATATATGCTGCTTCACTTGAAATAAGTATCATTCAATATTGTCTATATATCTACAACACTGCATCCAAGCATCAGCCTTGAATGCTGCTATTCACGGTTAACACCATAACATGTAGAGGAGCAGCTGTATACCTCTGCAGGAGATCCCGCCCCTTGCCTCCTCTGTATTGAAGACATGAGACTGTGCTTTGCCTGAAACCAGCTATCGTACCAATACCGCAGCCAGTATTTGGAAGGAAATACCTGTTGCAACAACCCTATCAAATGTACCCCCGAAGTGACGACAACCTGCAGGAGGAACTCCCTGAAGGAATGTCAGAAGGAGCTAAGTAGATGAACTGATGACATCATAGGAAAGTGTGCACGAAGTCCCAAGATACTGAAGACAATGAAGGATCCTGAAGTCACTAATGACAAAGTAAAGAATCAAGTGAACTCTCAAGTGTAAAAGAAGAAGATTATACGTGCACAAAGTGCTGCAGAAAACAAAAGTTCAGTAAATGTACAGACGCTGAAACGCAAGGTAGATCAAGTTATCGTATAAGGCTAGCTATGAGTAATGAATAGAATACAGGCGAAGCCACCATTGTACAGAAACTAGACATTGGTATCATGAAATAAGCAAGCCAGAAACCATGAAGGGAGAATGAAAACTTGTGTTGTAGCAGAATAGCGGGCTCGTGGAGCTGCATGGCGAGGCTGCCTGGCCTGAAGTCAAGATCCTAGAAATCGAGCTCAGCTATCTACTCTGAAGAAGAACAAGCGTGCGGAGGGTGAACCTTCTCACATTAAGGTGCAAGGAAGAACACAAAGGATGGCAAGTTTTAATTCATATAGAGCATTTAAAAGCTACAAAATGGACCAGATCGCAGTCTCCTGTCACGTGAGCCAAGGATGAAAACAGAGTTTGAACTTGGAGTTCCAGGCACGATAGCGAGTGCATTCCCTCCCATGCATTCTCAAAGACAAGAATACTCTGCAAGGCCAAGTACAAAAGACAATTTCATGGCAGAAGGCATGGGTGATGAGAGATGCTAGGCTAATTGGGTGGTGACGTAGCTTCATGTCCTATCTCCCTGCACCTGGGTCTGGGCTTACGTGCTGCTAAACAAACCGAATGTTCCAGACATGGCACAAGCTTGCTAACCAATTGTATTAGTCTGTATAACAAAGGATCTTATAGTTTGTAGACCAATGAGAAACTATGTATCTAATGTTTCTGAAATGACATGTTTTAAGATACAGGCATAAGTTGTGCATCTGATATCGGGCAGCCAATAACAACCGTAGCTCCTATAGAAGTGTATAGCTACATGTTTCCCTTAACTAATCCCTACCCTTGAAAGGTTTTTCACTACTGCCACATAGTATGATGTCACTTTGATGCATATTTGAGTATAAGAATCAAATTTGTGTAGAAATCATTGAGAGACTGAGCGTACGTCTGTTGATGTTCGTTGTAACCTCCCTGCTTTAGACAATTGTTAATGAAACAGTAAGTTACCATTCTATTGAGTTTGTCCGGTTATCTGGACTCAGAATAATTCTGGTGTAATCCCATCCATCACATATGAACGTTCCAAAGGGCCATAAACTCAAACACATGAGTGCCAAGGTTTCTAGTCCAATCATCAGTACTTGAGTACTGTGAGATAATAAGCATAGTCTGACCTGAGCTTAGTGCCAAATGAACACAGGGTTTGCTTCTGTGCACACGATTATCTGTGTTTCCATTTGAAGGCCTTCCAAAGGCCATGCGAAAATGAAGCTGTGATTTAAACTCCATCAAACCAATTAAGTGCCACTGAGTGAATAAAAGGTATGAGTTATGAGAAACCCGAAATGTGTCTCACCCGCTAGTCCCCGGAGATCTGTCGTCCAGGTGGCCAAGACACAGCCATCGCTATTGGATCCAGTTCCTGCAGGTGGACCAGTGGGGGAGGATCACCTGGGTGAGCGGTCGTCGGGCAGTGGAAGTGGGACACAGAGGGTTGATATGCGGTATCCCCTTCCTTGTAACACCTTTTCCCCATCCTACCCTGTAGGATATTTAGAAGTTATACCCCTCCCCACTTTTCCCACGCAAATACTTTCTTACACTGTAAAGACAACAGACTAACACCAGAGCCGTTTACCTGACATGTCCCAAAACACAGGTCAGGCAGAGTCAGACAACTGACAATAACCACACACAACTGGCGGCCCTTTACCTTCCCCACAGGGATAAAATGCAGAGCACGAAAACACACTTCGAGCAAGGGCGAATGATCGAGGAGACAGCTACACCAAGCCGGCAGTTCAAACAGAGAAGAAAGGTCGTGAGACCTGGAAGGACGACGAAGGGGGAATTGCCCTTGCCCTTTTCAACTCAGATCCGCAAAGCCTCAGAAAGGGAAAGCATAAGACCAGGAATTAAAGTTGGCATGCAGAGCATACAGATGTCAATGGTACACAGAGACCTCCCGCTTTGATAACGCAGGTGGAGAGGCAAGCTGGCTACCTTGGTACTTTCCTTGACTCTAGAGAATAAAGAAGCCAATGGGTTCAGCAAAGCCAGTGAGTCGGAGGAAGCTGATAGTAAACTGAACTGTGTTGAGCCCAAGGTTGCAAGTAGCAACACTTTGAACGTAAGGAATCTGAAAGGGAAAGAACCTGTGTAGGTGTTTGAACTTTAAAGAAAGCCCAGTTGAGGTCCAGGTGCAGAAGGGTCCAGCACCACGTGGGCGCTCATTCTAAAGACTCTGACTATGACCTGTACTTTGAAACTACATGAACCAGAAGCCCTAGGAAAGGGTGGCATGAGGCATCAGAGTGGTCCTACAAGGGTTACATCAAATCCTTTGTACAATCGAAGTTCTCTCACCTGTTGCCAGAGGAAAGTTAGGGGAAGGGAATACCGCTTTCAATAGGATTGTGAACTGTAGACAAGGGCAAGTGTGATCCCGACAGAGGGATGCCAAAAGAAAGCTAGGAGAAGGAAAACCCTGCTTTCTGATGTAAAGAAGCAATACATGAACTGTGTTAAAGAAAGGCCGTAGGGGAGCCGACGGAGGGAGGCCGATTATTGCAAGGAGGATCTGAGCCCAGCAGAGGGAGATCCAAGAGGCGAAGAGCAATCGCCCATGGTACAAGAGTACTGACAGAACTTTTTGTTTGTTTGTTACTTTGAATCAGCAAGCCTTCTAAAGCAAGACACTTTTTCAAGAAAGAGACTTAGCCTCTGATGGTTTTGATAGTGTTGAACTTGAACTGTGAACCTCGTGCTGACGAGGCCACGGAGTGTGCTGTGTTAGAGAGTCCCGCTTTGTCCCGTGCTTCAAACATGGGGAAGGGAGACCCAGCCATACCATCCGGACTTAATATTTTGTGAACAATTCTTTCTTTTCTGGTGAACATTATCCCACACTCTTTTGGTAATATAATAGTAAGGATTGGCAATAGATTTTTTTTAGTATTGTCCCTTTTAATTTAACAAGATGACACTAGGATTGGCTTATTATATGATGGATATAGCTTACTCCCATTTTAGATGTAGGTTTATATTAGGCGTTTATCTCACCCATTATAAAGTTCAATCAACACACTTGAACTGTGAACAGAGTGCAGCATAGTGCATGAGCTTACAGTACTGTGTAGCCTGCAAAGTATTGTGTGTGCTCGGGAAGACATTTAAAGCCCACCTGTCCCTGATTTACTTGGAAGAATGGCAGCTTGTGATCTCCTGCCCTGCTGTGTGGGCATAAATAGGAGGGCGGGCTTTTAAATGACAATGATAGTGTTATTTTACCTGTAGGGCTTTGTGTAAAACATATTTGTGCTACAGAAAATGGAAAAACCAAATGCATATGGACATCTTCTTACCATTGTCATACGATCTACAGTGACATTTTCGTATATTCTTTTTGTAAACTGGTTTATCCCTCCTGGTTAGAGATGCGAATTGGGCGGTGCAAGGAATAATGGCCACTCTGGATGTGATATATCATAGCCAGCATGTGCTCGGGGCAGGTGACATAGCATAGTGTAAGAATACACACAGTGCAGTGCTTAAGATAAAGTAGCTACATAATTTCCACCCACCTGTAATACATTGATAAATGGCAAGCATTATGCTAATTTGTTGGAAAACAAGGAAAAACCTGCCGTTTTATACTATATAATATTAAGAACTATGTTGTACTGCTATGCTATTTACAGTGCACACCTTGGTTACAGAACACAATTACAGAGCATCTCAATCGTTTAACGGATCTTGTGGGGGAGAGAAGTCAGTGCTTCCTATTTAAAAAGCTACATCATTAGATATCCTGAGGTTTGCATGCACAATGCATCTCTCATCATCATACAATCCACACTTCACTCGCTCTTGACTCATCACCAGCTCTCACTCTCTCCCCTTCTATCTCTCCCTCTCTTTCTCTCTCTCTCTCTCTCTCTCTCTCTCTCTCTCTCTCTCTCTTTCTCTCTCTCTCTCTTTCTCTCTCTCTATCTCTCTCTCTCTCCCTCTCTCTCATTTTCTCTCTCCCCAGTCTCCCCCTTTGACTGATTGCATCCTCCCTTATCCTAGATCCTCTTGTTGCATCTTTTTTCTACTATTAGAAATTCTAGTCTCTAATAAGACTGATTCTGATGATTTGGGAAGGTGGGTATTACTTTACTTTCCTTTACTTTATATATTTGTAACGCGCCGCAGCTCGCAAGCATCAGGGTGCGTATTAGTAAATATTTTGGTTGACTCAATAGAATATAATATCCTCAATGTATATAGTGCTACCTCTCCAGATCCTTTTTTATCTATGATTAAGAAACTATCTTATTGAATCTAACTCTCATAATTAATTGTTTCTGGCGACTGTAATTAAGTCATTGACCGCTTTCTCAATAGAAAGTCAAGTGTGTGCTTTAAATATACTAGATCGCATAAGCAATTTCTGAATTTCATATCAGAATTGGGCCTCATTGATGCATGGCGCATGACCCATCCTTCTGATTTAGAGTACACATTTTTCTCTATCCCCCACAATTCCTTTTCTAGATTAGACTATATGCGCATATCTAAATCCATGTCAAATATTCTTTTTAGTGCTATCATAGATTGTATATAATTATCAAATCATGCCCCAGTTCATATCCAGCTAGCAATTACACAAAATAACCAGAAATCTAATAGATGGAGATTTAATGCTGGTCTATTGAAGGATGAGTCACTTGCACCTTTTATAAGTGAAATGCACAGCAATTTCTTTACTGAAAAGAACAGCCAAGATACATCCATTGTTAATAAATGTGATTGTTATAAAACTGTTCTTAGAGTTCAAAATATATCATCTGTCGCTACGAAAAAGTAAAAATCAATGCAAAAATTAAAATGCAATTCTAAAACAATTAAAATCCCTCGAATCTTAACACTTACATAGCCATACTCCCTCCATCCTTAATAATGTCATTCGACTAAGACTACAATACAACAAAATTACTTGAGAATGCTCAAGTGCAAAAACTTTAAAGGCAAAGATATACCAATTTTCCAATAAAACTAGTAAGTCACTTGAATCATATCTTCAAACTAAAAAAGAAAAAGCAAGGGTTGCAGTCATTAAAGATCAGATGGTAATAGACATTTTCTAGGTAAGGATATAATAGATGTTTTCTCTAAATTGTATCAAAAATTATATTCTTCTGAGTCACAGCCTAATAACCCTCATAGCCAAGAATTCATTAGCCAAGTCTCACACTGTACATATCCTGACGTAGATCTCAGAACATTGGATAAGCCCATATCTCAAGATGATACTCTTCAAGCCATTAAAGACCTTAAAAAAGTTAAAGCCAGTGCTTTACTTTTTTTAAGGTCTCTAATGGCTTTAAGAATATCATTGGTCCCTGACAGATCTCACATTTACTTGTATGCCCACTTTAATAATATATGTAATGCTCACCTGGTATCCACGTGGATGTTACTCAGCCTGTTCTGACCTCTTACAACCTCAAACCCTTTCCTGGAGTCTACTCGACTGGAGACTGGGCCTGAAACACAGGATTGGTAGAGTTTAACTCCCAATTTTCTCTGTGTGCTTGAACCCCTTCTACCCTGGAGTCCAACCCTTCCCTTTGATCCACAGCTCACCTTGTTTTCTTGGAAAGTGTGCTCTCCGTCCTGCTTTCAGCACAGGGGCGCGTTGATTGATGCGAGTTCATTGCTGCCTAGTTACTTCACCGGCAAGAGTCCGACAGGTAAGTATAATGAGTCTTTTGAACAGTTCTCTAAATTCGTTCGTTTCCTTCCTTAGATGATGGTCAGCGTCCGGGGATGGCGACATGCTGCTGAGATAAGTAGCGATGAAGGTGAGTGAGAGCGCGATGCGCGATGCGACCCTTTCGTGTCTGTATTGACCTGAGTTATTTTTCTGTGTCTTTTAGGTGCTGCGACCTTTTCAGCGTGGATGCTGGTTATGAAGAAGAAATGCGGTGAGTAAGCGTGGTATGCGGCGCCTCTAGATGTTTCCACGCTAACCTGGAGTGTCTTTTCCCTCTTGCATATGGATGAGAAGTTCCGGAGACAGAGATCCCCCAGAGCGGCTGGGATTCAGGTAAGCGTTTGAAGCTCGTACAGTCTTTAAAAATAAGCAGAGGATTTGCTGAATGCTTACTAATGCCTTTTTTCTGTTCTTTTCCCTTTTCCTTAGGAAAAGGCGTGCTGGGATGGGAATGACACCGGCGAAGATGCCAGCAGAACAGCAGGAGCGATGAATGATGGGCAGAAGCGCCGCAAGGTAAGGCTGTTCCTAACGGTGTTCTTGTTCTTGCAGGAGCCGAGCGCAGAAGAAAGATGCAGGCCTACTGGAGACCAATCTGAACACGGTGAGTGTCACGCTGCAGGTGCAGAAAACACAAAGCATGTTTCTCAGCCTGGGCGTGGCTTAAATAGTCTCTGGGTATCCCAGGTGTCTCTGGGCTGAACCACACCCAAAAGACTAGACTGCACATGCAGTTCTGGGAATCGAAATATGTGGGGCATCCATCTTGCCCTCATCAATGCACTACAAGTCCAATCCCCAATGTTATCCTATGAGAGTGAGTGAGTCTGGTGCCACAAGCGCCAAGTCTGACTCCAAGTGCGTCTTTGGAGGGATGGAGAGGCCCTTGAGGGCCATGTAGGTGATTGTGGCCTGCCTCCAGCCTGACATCCTGGAGGGCTGGGGACATGAGGGGTAGGAATCATGACATATATTAGTGCCTAAACTTGAAGACATTATTTCTCATTTCATCACAGTGAAAAAAGCTTTGGGGACTTTCTCAGAATCCATGTTGATTGTGTTTCCTAAACCTAACAAGGATCCTGAACTCCCCCAAAGCTACAAACTGATCTCCCTCCTAAACACAGACTGTACAATCTGTGCTAAGATTATGGCAAATAGACTTCTCCCTTTCTCACCTAATTTGATTAAAAATGACCAGGTAGTGTATGCCAAAGGTAGATTATCCATTTCTAATTTAAATTTATTCTTCAATATTTTGGATGTTATCCATAAGTCTAAAGATACTTGCGCAGCTGTGTCTCTAGATGCAGCAAAGCATTTGATAGGGTAGAATGGAATTATATGTTTAATGCTCTCAAGTGACATGGGATGGGTGCCCCCTTTCTTTCCATGATTAATGTGTTAAATTCCAATCCTAAAACAGCTATTTTTTCAAATGGACAAATGTCCTCATACTTTCCTCTATTTAGAGGCAGACATCAAGGTTGTCCTTTGTCTCCCCTTCTTTTCATTTGGCAACACTGGGATAACACTATACAAGGAATATGCTGGTGGAGTGCCAGTAAAACTTGCAACGTATGTGGATGATGCCCTTCTGTTTCTTAAAATTCCTGACGCTAGTATACAATGCCTGGCAGATATCATTTCATGGTTTTTCATTAGCCTTTGGCTCTAAACTTAACACTGATAAATCTGAAATACTACCTCTCCATATATACTGCACCAAACATCACATTCAAACATTCGGCATGAAATGGTGTCCAATGGGAATGAAATATTTAGGTATTCATATTTATTCATCTATTAAATATATCATCAAGCAAAACATTAACACTTTACTATTCAGAATCAAGGTTTTAACCGATTCATCGTCTCCCCTATATGTGTCCTGGCGGGGTCACATTGAGTCCATTAAAATGATGATGTCTCAAATCATTTTAAATCTTCTGTATATGCTATGAATTTCCCTTCCTTCCTCTTTGTTTAAAGATATTGATTCATGTCTGATCAAGTTCCTGTAGGGAAAGAAGCGGCACCAAATATCAATATTTAAACTTAAAAAATCTCTTGTAAAAGGTGCAGAAGGGTTTCCTGATTTTTCAAAATATCATTCAGCCTTTGTCTTGAAACAAACGCAGATGTGGTTTGCCCCTGCAGACCATAACAACGTGCCTGTATGATTGTTCCTGGAGAGAGCTTTGGTATCCCCTGTGTTACTCATTGATAGATATACGTTTAAAGGGAAGAATCAATTTATCAAATGCACAAGCGTTATCTTATCTACTCGTTACCACAGAGCCTATTTGCATCCTCCTATTGTTAACACTTCACAGTTCATTTCACAATTTCTCTGGTTCGACCCCTTGGCACAAGTGAATGGCAAGTCTGTCTTTTGGAGGCCATGGCTCTCTAAGTGTGTTAAGTAGGTGAATCAGATATTTTTTCAGTGAGTGACATTGTCTTATGATCAATTTGCTGCAATGTTCCCTACTCCGGTTTCCTATTTTCACCAATATGCTATAATTATTAATGCACTAATTGAAACCATATATATTTTATTATTAACTCATCTGCTCCTCATAAAGACAGATTACAGCACATGCAAAATCTTAATTTTAGTGCTTCCGTGTTTCATAAGGTCTTATCTGCCGAAATATCTTCTGATTCTGTGTGGAGCTCACAAATTGCATAGCCACACAATTGTAACCTAAACAATGAAGATAAAGACTGACCCCCAGATTGGAAAATAATTTCCAAGGTTACTTCATCAGCCAGCTTACTCCAAACCCTATATTTATTTCATCACAGAGTTTTCATTACTCCTACTAAACTCTTCAAGTGTAAGGTAGCACAACATGACAGATGCTGGAGCTGCCTAGATACTGAAGGATCCTTTAAACAAATGTTTGCGGACTGTGAATTTGAGAAGATGTATTGAAAAAACATGTGGAATACAGTGAAACAAATCTTCAAGATACAACATCACTTCTGTTTTAAATTCCTTCTGCTAGGCAGTGCCCTTTTACGAGGCGCTTTATAGAGTAATGCCTGTCATTTGTTTGACCTCTTCATCCTAGTTGCAATTCAAACTATTTCAGCCAATTGGAAAAACCTTGATTGCATTAATTATAACTTTTGGTGGAATTCCATTTGCAATATTCATAGACTAGAGCGATGCAATGCCTCCTCCTCTAATCTTGTATATAAGCATGAATTGCAGTGGAAGGTGTTCCTCAGCTTTTTATCTAATGCTGCTCCTAATTCAGAATGTACGCTACTTCATTATAGTATCCCGTCCTTGTCTGCTCTTCCCCTCCTAATGTGTATGTCTATTGTTATTCTAGAGCATGGGTGCACAACATACGACCCGGGTGCCAGTTGCGGCCCGCCATGCTGTTTTTTCCGGCCCGCGTGGCACAAAGACTTTCCTAATGGACGGCGGCCCGCAAGCAGCATCGGCCGCCCTCCATTAGGAAAGTCTTTGTTGTTTTCCGGGCCGGACAAAACACTGGCCGTCATTGGCTCAGCACACACGCACCACGTCACTCCTATGAGCCATGTAGTGCGTGTGTGCTGCACCAATGGAGTACCAGCACTACGGCTGGCGTGGCCAATAAGGCTTGATACCGGAAGGCATTTCAGCCTTGCTTGCCACGCCAGCCGTAGTACGATTCCACTTACCTCGCCAGTGTTCCAGCTTACCTGCCTTCCAGCACATCTCCGGTATGTGGTCTGCGTGTTTGTGTGTCGGGTCTGTTCTGCTGTATGTTTGTGTTGTGTATGTTGAGATGGGGGGGCCTGGGGGGGGGTGTCAGATGTGTATGAATGTTTGTTTTTGAGTGTTTGTGTTGTGCATGTTGAGATGGGGGAGGGGGGCGTGTAAGATGTGTATCGATGTTTGTTTTTGAGTGTTTGTGTTGTGTATGTTGAGATGGGGGTGGGGGGGCGTGTCGGATGTGTATGAATGTTTGTTTTTGAGTGTTTGTGTTGTGTATGATGAGATGGGGGGGTGGGGGCCGTGTCGGATGTGTATGAATGTTTGTTTTTGAGTGTTTGTGTTGTGTATGTTGAGATGGGGGCGTGTCGAATGTGTATGAATGTTTGTTTTTGAGTGTTTGTGTTGTGTATGTTGAGATGGGGGTGGGGGGCATGTCGGATGTGTATGAATGTTTGTTTTTGAGTGTTTGTGTTGAGTATGTTGAGATGGGTGGATGGGGGGCGTGTGGGATTTGTATGAATGTTTGTTTTTGAGTGTTTGTTTTGTGTATGTTGAGATGGGGGCGTGTCGAATGTGTATGGATGTTTGTTTTTGAGTGTTTGTGTTGTGTATGTTGAGATGGGGGTTGGGGGGCGTGTCGGTTGTGTATGAATGTTTGTTTTTGAGTGTTTGTGTCGTGTATGTTGAGATGGGTGGATGGGGGGGCGTGTGGGATTTGTATGAATGTTTGTTTTTGAGTGTTTGTTTTGTGTATGTTGAGATGGGGGCATGTCGAATGTGTATGAATGTTTGTTTTTGAGTGTTTGTGTTGTGTATGTTGAGATGAGGGGTGGGGGGGTGTGTCGGATGTGTATGAATGTTTGTTTTTGAGTGTTTGTGTCGTGTATGTTGAGATGGGGGTGGGGGCGTGTCGGATGTGTATGAATGTTTGTTTTTGAGTGTTTGTGTTGTGTATGTTGAGATGGGGGTGGGGGGCATGGCGGATGTGTATGAATGTTTGTTTTTGAGTGTTTGTGTTGTGTATGTTGAGATGGGTGGATTGGGGGGCGTGTGGGATTTGTAAGAATGTTTGTTTTTGAGTGTTTGTTTTGTGTATGTTGAGATGGGGGCGTGTCGAATGTGTATGAATGTTTGTGTTGTGTATGTTGAGATGGGGGGTGGGGGGGCGTGTCGGATGTGTATGAATGTTTGTTTTTGAGTGTTTGTGTCGTGTATGTTGAGATGGGGGTGGAGGGGCGTGTCGGATGTGTATGAATGTTTGTTTTTGAGTGTTTGTTTTGTGTATGTTGAGATGGGGGGCGTGTCGAGTGTGTATGAATGTTTGTTTTTGAGTGTTTGTGTTGTGTATGTTGAGATGGGGGGTGGGGGGCGTGTCGGATGTGTATGAATGTTTGCTTTTGAGTGTTTGTGTTGTGTATGTTGAGATGGGGGGCGTGTCCAATGTGTATGAATGTTTGTTTTTGAGTGTTTGTGTTGTGTATGTTGAGATGGGGGGTGGGAGGGTGTCGGATGTGCATGAATGTTTGTTTTTGAATGTTCGTGTTGTGTATGTTGTGGTGCATGTATGGGTGCATGCTTCAGAGTTTGTGTGCTGAGTTGGGGGGTTTGGGTCTGTATGGGTGCATGCTTGAGAGTGTGTGTGCTGCTGAGTTGGGGGGTGGGGGGTTCGGGTTTGTATGGGTGCATGTTTGAGAGTGTGTGTGCTGAGTTGGGGGGTGGGGGGTTCGGGTCTGTATGGGTGCATGTTTGAGAGTGTGCTGATTTGGGGGGTGGGGGTTCGGGTCTGTATGGATGCATGTTTGAGAGTGCGTGTGCTGAGTTGGGGGTGCAGGGTTTGGGTCTGTATGGGTGCATGTTTGAGAGTGTGTGTGCTGAGTTGGGGGGTGGGGGGTTCGGGTCTGTATGGGTGCATGTTTGAGAGTGTGCTGATTTGGGGGGTGGGGGGTTCGGGTCTGTATGGGTGCATGTTTGAGAGTGTGTGTGCTGAGTTGGGGGATGGGGGTTCGGGTCTGTATGGGTGCATGGTGTATGCTTGAGAGTGTGTGTGCTGAGTTGGAGGGGTGGGGGTTCGAATGTGCATGAATGTTTGTTTTTGTATGTTTGTGTTGTGTATGTTGAGATGCATGTATGGATGCATGCTTCAGAATTTGTGTGCTGAGTTGGGGGGTGTGGGTCTGTATGGGTGCATGTTTGAGAGTATGTGTGCTGAGTTGGGGGGTGGGGGTTTGGGTCTGTATGGGTGCATGTTTGAGAGTGTGCTTATTTGGGGGGTTCGGGTCTGTATGGGTGCATGCTTGAGTGTGTTTGGGGCATAGTGTTTGGTTGGGGGTGAGGGGGCCATGGGGCATAGTGTTTGGTTGGGGGTGAGGGGGCCATGGGGCATAGTGTTTGGTTGGGGTGAGGGACAGGGGGCACAGTGTTTGGTTGGGGGTGGGAGCCATGGGGCATAGTGTTTGGTTGGGGGTGAGGGGGCCATGGGGCATAGTGTTTGGTTGGGGGTGAGGGGGCCATGGGGCACAGTGTTTGGTTGGGGGTGGGAGCCATGGGGCATAGTGTTTGGTTGGGAGTGAGGGGGCCATGGGGCATAGTGTGTGGTTGGGGGTGAAGGACCGGGGGCATAGTGTTTGCTTGGGGGGTGAGGGACAGGGGGCATAGTGTTTGGTTGGGGGTTGGAGCCATGGGGCATAGTGTTTGGTTGGGGGTGAGGTATGGGGCATAGTGTTTGGTTGGGGGTGGGAGCCATGGGGCATAGTGTTTGGTTGGGGGTGAGGGACAGGGGGCATAGTGTTTGCTTGGGGGGTGAGGGACAGGGGGCATAGTGTTTGGTTGGGGGTGGGAGCCATGGGGCATAGTGTTTTGTTGGGGGAGAGGGGGCCATGGGGCATAGTGTTTGATTGGGGGTGTGAACCATGGGGCATAGTGTTTGGTTGGGGTGAGGGACAGGGGGCATAGTGTTTGCTTGAGGCGTGGGGGCCATGGGGCATAGTGTTTGGTTGGGGGTGAGGGGGCCATCGGGCATAGTGTTTGGTTTGGGGTAAGGGACAGGGGGCATAGTGTTTGCTTGGGGGATGAGAGACAGGGGGCATAGTGTTTGGTTGGGGGTGGGAGCCATGGGGCATAGTCTTTGGTTGGGGGTGAGGGGGCAATGGGGCATAGTGTTTTGGTGGGGGTGAGGGGGCCATGGGGCATAGTGCTTGGTTGGGGGTGGGAGCCATGGGGCATAGTGCTTCACTCCAAGAGTGAACTCAATAATAAAGCTAAAACAGGCACAGTTAGGAGATGTACATCCTTTGCTTTTTTGAGGAAACCTGACTCAACGAAGGCCATACTCCTCTTGGGCAACCCAAACAGCAAACTATAGCAGTCCAAAATAACGGAATGTCCAATCAAGGGTCAATAAACTATATATAATTTAATTAAACAGATGATATACAATAACTAAATCGAAATAAATGATAACAATGGAACATGTGTAGTACAAAATGTAAGTTTGAAATGCAATAAAAATCGTTACCCCTCAAAAACATATTCTTTTTCCATGTGTTTAATACAAATTGGGGGTTGAAAAAGCCTCCTGACATGTCCCGCCTACCGCCCCGCCCACTTTTACTTTTCGGCCCAATATAGCCCTCATGTAAGGTACTTTCGGCCTTCTGTCAAAATCAGTTGTGCACCCCTGTTCTAGAGTATTGTATGTCTTGCTATTTTTTATCTCTGAAATATGTTGCTTTCCATCAAATCTCATATGGTTACTTGGCTGTCACGAATGCCTATTATCAATATTTGAATCATATTATCATTTGTCGGATCCACTGTTATTACATATTGCCTTCTATTACATTCTTCTAATACAAACTTTTCCAAACAAAATAAAAAATGAAATTCTTGTCCCAATTTTTCACTCTAAATGGCTTCAGTCCTGTTTCTGTTTCATTCTGTTTTCCAGCTGAGTACTAACCCTGAGCCGCTCTAAGCTACTTGTGCTGGGCTGACAGGCAGATCAGTGTGGAAGGACCTCACAACACTGACCCAACACTGCAAAGTGACCAAAGCCTGGAAAAACATAATGCAATTAATTAAGGGCTAATCCTGTGCGGTGTCACACTCCCCCACTTGATGACACTTTTCAGAAAGGAGTGTAGTCAGAGTTGCCGTTCATATCTTAAGGTAGAGCATATCAGATGCACGGATCACCAAAATGCAAGTTTCTTTAATTTTCATATTGAAACATGTAATGTATAATAGTGTATTTTTGTGTGTGTTAGATTGTCACCTGTAATTTAAATACAGCAGTTAACAAGGCAAAGAAAAGTTGAATAAGTGAACAGTGTATGAACATGCTTTCTAGACAGCAGCATTGCATATCATTGTTGTGCTTAATCCGTATGAAATTAACATTAGCCGGGAGGATAGCTCATTGGGCCGGTAGAATAGCTAACTGTGCTGGGACGTTAGCTTACTGGGCCGGAAGGATAGCACGCTGGGAGGATAGTTCATTGGGCTGGTAGGATAGCTCATTGGACCGGGAGGATAGCTCATTGGGCGGGGAGGATAGTTCATTGGGCCGGTAGGATAGCTCATTGAGCTGCGAGGATAGATCATTTGGCCAGAAGGATTGCTCATTGGGTCGGTATGATAGGTCATTGGGTCGGCAGGAAAGCTCATTGGGCCGTAGGAAAGCACATTGGGCCGGTAGGAAAGCACATTGGGCTGGGACATTAGCTCACTGGGTCCGAAGGGTAGCACATTGGGATGGGAGGATAGCCCATTGGGCTGGGAGGATAGTTCACTGGGCCGATAGGATAGCTCATTGAGCTGGGAGGATAGATCATTTGGCCAGTAGGATTGCTCATTGGGTCGGTATGATAGATCATTAGGCTGGGAGGATAGCTCATTGGGCCGGGAGGATAGCTCATTGGGCTGAGAGGATAGCTCATTGGGCCAGGAGGATAGCTCTTTGGGCCGATCAGATAGGTCATTGGGCCGTTAGGAAAGCTCATTGGGCCGGTAGGAAAGCACATTGGGCCGGTAGGAAAGCACATTGGGCCGGTAGGATAGCTCATTTGCCCCAGAGGATAGCTCATTAGGCCGGTAGGATAGCTCACAGGGCTGGGACATTAGCTCACTGGGCCGGAAAGATAGCACTTTGGGATGGGAGGATAGCTTATTGGGCCTGGAGGATAGCTCATTGGGCATGAAGGATAGCTCATTGGGCTGGGAGGATAGCTCATTGGGCTGAGAGGATAGCTCATTGGTCCGGGAGGATAGCTCTTTGGGCCGTTAGGAAAGCTCATTGGGGCGGTAGGAAAGCACATTGGGCCGGTAGGAAAGCACATTGGGCCGGTAGGATAGCTCATTTGCCCTGGAGGATAGCTCATTAGGCCGTTAGGATAGATCACTGGGCTGGGACGTTAGCTCACTGGGCCGGAAAGATAGCACTTTGGGATGGGAGGATAGCCCATTTGGCTGGGAGGATAGCTCATTGGACCGGGAGGATAGCTCATTGGGCCGGGAGGCTAGTTCACTGGGCCGGTAGGATAGCTCATTGAGCTGGGAGGATAGATCATTTGGCCAGTAGGATTGCTCATTGGGTCGGTATGATAGCTCACTGGGCTGGGAGGATATCTGATTGGGCCGGGAGGATAGCTCATTGGGCTGAGAGGATAGCATATTGGGCCGGGAGAATAGCTTATTGGGCCAGTAGGATAGCTCATTGGGCCGGTAGGATAGCTCATTGGGCCGGGAGGATAGCTCATTGGGCCAGTAGGATAGCTCATTGGGCTGGTAGGAAAGCTCATTGGGCCGGGAGGATAGCACTTTGGGCCAGTAGGATATCTAATTGGGCTGGTAGGAAAGCTCATTGGGCCGGTAGGAAAGCACATTGGGCCGAAAGGATAGCTCATTGGCCCTGGAGGACAGCTCATTGGGCCTGGAGGATAGCTCATTGGGCCAGGAGGATAGCTCATTGGGCCAGGAGAATAGTTCATTGGGTCAAGAGGATAGCTCACTGGCAATGCGTTTGTCTTCGAATCAAGACAATTTGAATCCTGGTCCCGCGTTTAGAGACTGGTCCCTGGCATTAAGTGCCTAAAAAAGATGAATTAATTAATTAGTGGATCAACAGACAGTTAAACATGTTTGGTTAGACATAATGTTGTGAACCGATTTAACTACAGATCCAAACATTGCAGATGATGATTGGGCCAACAGAGCCAGATTGTCCTCGGCAAAGCACCATCTGGATAAAGAATGCCCTAGATTGGGAAAAGAAGAGTGTTCAAGCCTTGGAAAATGACTGAAATATTGAAAGTTGAGGAGTAGGCTGATGGGATGGGTAAAATGCCAATACTGGAAAGTGTACCTATGAGACTGAAAAAGAGACGTGAAGAATTGAAAAAAAAACACGCAGAGCCATTCATACAGAGCAATTCACTTATATATTTTGCTCCTTTAGAATTAGTTTTATTGTTGAATTGTATTTTCATTAAAAAAACTGCATGACATTAAAAAAAGTATGGACGATTCTAAAAATCAATGAGCTAAACATGCAGGAAAAGTAGATGTTGGTGGGGGCATCTCAGGACATGGCCCATGACCTTTATTCACTTTCAGAGGAATCATGCGTTCTGCAATTGCAAACCGGAATATTGCAAGCTTTGAGCTAGGCCCCGGAAAAAAGGCAAAGCTTGCCAAGGTGTATCGCGTATGCCGCATGACAAGGGACAATGATCCAAAACATGATTGTGCGGCAGGCTTGGGGAATCCCAAAGTGTGCATGGGCTGCACAGTCCTCACGAGTAATCAGCCATGATTCCTACTCAGATGATAAGGGGCAGAGCTAAAAGGATACTTCAGAGGGCTCAGAAACGGCATCCAGTGATAAAGTCGTCTGGGAAATTGCCACCAGGGGGCGACATTTCCCCAAAAATGCACTCTCATCCAAATCAAACACTTTCCCCAAATATTCTAAGATGGGAGTTTATAATATAAAATCATGCGTCTCCTCGAATATTTGGGGAAAGAGCCTACCTGCCAACGTTTCCGGAGGACATTATCACATGGAACCACATAAACCAAGCAAGGAATCAGAACTGGTTATGTGGCTTATTATGGCTTGCAAAGAAATATTTAGACCTGGGTGAGCTCTGCAAAAATAGACCTGTGGATAGTTGTGAGAGACTCCATGCACGTTTTGGGTGACCTGCCAATAGGCCAGGGCTCCCAGATCCCGCCAGTAACTCACGGTGAGAACCAGGGGTCCACCAGAACCTTTCAATAGAAATAATACTGTGTTGAACATTTTAGCTTTCTGGTTCTACAGAGGAAATATATTTGTCGAAAGCGTGGGTCTCTCAGTGGAAATATAAACAATGCTGTTTCTATTGTTCGGCCCACCCACACAACAAATGGAAAAAGATGGGTGTTTTCGCGCGCACGTGCGCTGGCACGAAACCTGCCTGCACTGGACACATTTGCATTTGTACATTTGCAGCGTGGGTGAGGGTCATGGCAGAAAGCTCCTGCACCAGAGGAGAGGGACGTCATTTCACCAAAATGCCTGGGGTAGCGGAAGTGACAGCACACGACCCTTGACCTCTGATGACATCACAGGAAGGGATGTCATTTGCCCCACCCCGAAGTGACATCACAGGAAGTGAAGGAATACAACCTTTCGCCCCTCGATAAAACAGAAAGGGGTATCACATAGCATTGTTTCTAAGTACACTAAGAAAAATATGGTTACGATATCACTGTAAAGTGATATACATTTTATACAAAAATAGATCACCATATTTACTGGTACTATCAGTGCGTATAGGCCCATATTACCAAATCACTGTGAATGCAAGCAGACGCCCAAGGCCAAACGATAATGATGTGTTATTATATAGCACTTACACGCTTCATATAGAACAAACATACATACAATAGCACCCAAACTGTGTTGGTACTCATTTATCAACCTCAGCAGGATGAAAGGCTCAGTTCTCCTTGCTGGGAGTCGAACCTGCAACCTGCAGATAACACACACATTGCAGCAGCCAGCGATCAACCCACAGATCTATCTCACCGGCTATAGCTATCAGAAAACTAGAAAGAGCCACATGCTGCTGGCCACAGCCCATGAGCCTTAATTTAACAAAAACTAAAAAAAAAAAAGAAAACTTTTTTTTAGGGGTAGCAAGGGAGAGACCTCAGGGTTTGCAGTTGCGAACCCTGGCAAACTCTAAATGACGTTAATGCTAGAGGTTTGTGAAAGTCTAGTGCAGGTGCACGCACGGCTGGAAATTACCAACAGAGATTTCCAGCGCAGGAGGTCCCTAGAGCGCACTTCAAATGCTGTTTTTTTTAGCACGGGAAAGCATCGTAGTAGAAGTAAGATTGTGTTATTTGTGCCACGACGCCCATTGACGATAGGGAAAGTTGGTTTCAGTTTTCAGCACTAGAAATATTCTCTATAAGTTTTCACTCCAGGCAGATCTCACTTTAGGAATTGTTTTTTCAACAGTTTTGATTAGCAGCCCCCACCCCTCTCGGATTGGGAGGAATTTGTCCAAACAGAGAAGTTGGGGGCACGCCCAATTTGCAAGAATTTCCGCCAATTAGGAGGCTGTAATCTTCCATGCGATTTTATTGGCTGAAATGCCTGGCATTTAGAAAGCCAGAGAGCAAAGAACGTGCTGACCTCCTGATTAGCTGAACTGTTCATGAACCACTTAGGGTCGATTTGGGCTAGCCAATAGCCAGGAATTCTGTGAAGTAGCGGAAGAAAGAGGTGGAAAAGCTGAAATCTGCCGCGATAGCTGCAGAAATGTTGCTCAGCGATATTTCAAAAATATGGTAAGGGCCTCCCTTTGCTTTTACTTACAAAAAGAACCATATCACAATTTAGTTGTAATAAATTGTCCCACACTTTTTTTTTTTACATGAACTATACGTAAACAATTACAGTGTTGGAAATGAAACACTCATCTATTTTTTAAATGTTTAAAATAAAAACGTAATACTTTCTGGATGCATGCGCTACTCTGCTATAACACATTTTTGTTGTTTTTTCAAGCATGCACACATTTGAACTCAGGTTTTATTTGAACTAACACAAATCAATATGGAACTCCTTCAAGGGAGGACTGGCAACATTTGGCCTGGGGGGGCAGTTTACTTTTCTGTCCCATAGTCTAATGGCCCAAGCCCACAGTGCAGCGGTCCCAACATCCAGAACAAGTAAACTCAATACCAACCTCCCCACTCCCACACATTCAGAAGTATACCAACCTCCCCACTCCCACACATTCAGAAGTATACAGTGTATACATTATTGACATCACTGCACTTTTATGCAACATATGTTTCCGTTATGTTTGTGGTTTCTTAGAGACCCCGATCCCTGGGAATCCTACCACTCACCAAACATAGTATAATTATTTCACCTGGATAATTTAACTGGTGAAATGGGAAAGCTTGGATTTGAGCCCAGTTGTCAATGTCTTACAGTTTGTAATTTGACAGCAAGCTACATCTCCTCCCATCCCATCTTTAGTTTTAGAACAAAGTAAAGTGGTGGCAAAGCTAGAAAATGCATTGGTAGAGCAGAGCCATTGCTGAACCAGGAGGTCTGTGTTTGCTCTCAGAGCCAAACATGAGCTTGCATGGCAAAATACCCATACCTGGCTTCCTGCGTGCCCAGCCCACAACATAAAAGCCATACCTGCACCCTGTGCCCACCCACAACATAAGACCTCACTTGTCATCCTGCCTGCTCACCAGTATGATTAACACAAATTATTAAAATGATTTATAGAGAAACACCATAGAGTATAAACCTGTACAAGTGAGGCTTTCTTTACAGATGGCTAAGGAAAATAAGGCACAGTGATGAAAAGTGATTTGCTCAGCATCACACAGTGTATGAAGTGTGAAATGCAGGGTTTTGAGCCATCTGTTCCTGGTTCCAGAGCTTTCAATTCAGAAGGCAGGGAGACTTAATCTTCTTCTATTCCATCTTCAACATTAGAAACAAAAGTTCCTTTCTGCAAAGTTGTTGTTACAGGGCTAAACAAGTATACTGTTCAATATATTTGGTTTTCAGAACACCGGTGTATCTACAGGGGGTAAGCCTATTAAGTGCCTGTATCCTGAGGCAAATATATCTGAGAAATGAACTAAGATTATAACTATAATGACGACATACTATAATTATAATCTTAGTCTGTATAATTGTGTGCACTTTCAAACCCCCAAGTCGCACTACAAAGTAACCTGAAACGATACAAGAGAAATAGGTATTGAAACATGTTCATAAAACAAGCATCCATCAACTAGTCAAAAAAGAAACCAGTCCCCCAGTCAGGTTCAGTGACATGCAGGTCGGATATAGGTCTCAGCAACAGCCAAGCTGCTGACCTACTATTCCAGACGTCTACTTCTGTCTCCTTTACCCTATTTTCCTTTCCCATCATCCTCCAGTGTCCTTCCCTTGCACCACATTCTCAATGCCCCATTTCTTACAATTAACTTCCAGACCTTCGTTTCCCTTTTGATCCATCCTTTAACTATCAATTCAATCCCCTTCCCTTACCTTGCATGCACCACCCCATGCCCTCATTTCTCAGTAAACAATTCCCTGCCACTCACGCCCTTTAATTGCCCATCCCACCAAGCCCATTCCTTGATCCTCACAACATTCCATTGCCCTGACTTAGAGTTAGATAGTAGACCACTTGATTTACCAGTCAGCCTCTGCCAGACATGACAATACGCTGTGGTCAGGGTCTTGATGATATTTGTGGCCATGGGCTTTGCAGTTGGGTAGTGCAGTGTTAAAGACAGGGAGGAGACGCATCTTTTATTTGTGCTCCCAAGTAGAACCTTTTTTTTTAAAGTCGCCTGCATATTTCAACTCATGGAAGCAGAGAAAACTGAGAGGGGAACACGCCTTGGACCTGGTGATGGAGAGGGAGCAAGAGCAACCTATTATATTTATTTGTGTTTTCAAATAAAGTGGAATGTGTGTTTGTGTTTCAGTTTCTGTGGCTGGGTTAATGTGTTTGCGTGTATTTGCGACAGTGTAAAGTATAGGTGGAAGAATGTACCTGTGTTCATGTGACTTTGGATCTATGTATCCGGATCTGGTGTGGATTTGATTCGAGTGTTCTGGACAAGACAATGAAAAACGATCACAGATTTAGGGGAGCATTCAGAGTTGGGAGATAGCTAAACGAGTCAGTATTTTGCAAATACCGTTGATTATACTGTCCACACAAGTCAGAGTTTGATCAAATCCCATCCAGCAGTAGTATTTTAGGCAGACCTTGTGCAGTAAATCCACCTATGTGTACCTCCATCTTCAAAAAATCCAAAGTGGCCGCAAATGTATTCAATCTTTCTTTTTGCTGTACATAAAGAAAGCACAGGTCCTTCCCTGCAATAGAGTGAAAAAGGTTTTTACAAATGGCCATGTTGAGGGGGTGAAAAGATAAGCATCTCTGATTACCTCCTCTCACCACCTTACCTATATAATGCATAAAAGGGCCAGAATCGACCCTTTTGTGCATAAAGAAAAGCAGTCGTCGCGATATGTGCCACTACTGTACATAATTCATTCCTGCCTTCAAATTGATATTGAAAATGGCTGAAAATCATGTTAAATAACCTTTTTACCTTATCACCATCGGAGGTGGTGTTTCTGAAAAGCACTGTAGGTATTCAAGAAATACCATCTCTGCTGGAGGTAAACATTTAGTAGGGCTGATTTCAAAAAATACCACGGTCGGAGCTGGTAACTTTCTTCATCAGTATTCTAACCTGTGCACAACTCTGAATGACCCCCTTAGTTGTAGTCTTCTAATAATTAATTCCTGAATATTACATCTTTCTATGTGTGTTTTTCAACTGTGTCCACAAGTACCACAAACAGTCGAACTGCCATTTCTAGAACCACAACAAAAGTAACGCCCATGCGTGCTCCTCAGGGTGCGATTAACCTCTTTTTCTATGACCGCACTGGCGAGCAAGAAATTCCCCACAACATAGCAGAAGCATTCATAAAGACTCAAACCAAGGACAAACTCTAGTAAGACATGGACGCTTACTTTCTTGGCAAGTAGGAGTCGTGATATGCTGCTGTGGATTGTAACAGACTGATGGTGAATGGAGAGCAGCAGAGGCGGAGCCAGGATTGCCTAACAAGTGTGGCCTGAAGCTAATGTAGTTGGGCCCACTGCAGGGACATTAACATCTGTAAATGCCCATGCATTAATGCTAAGTGGGCATTAACAGATTTTGGGTGTCCCTTGCCTGCTCAGGCCCTACCCAGTCTATGCCTCTGGGGAGCAGTGGTGCCAACATTACCATCCAGAGTCACAGAATCTGTTATTTAAATGCATACATTGCCACTGGGCGGTATGAACATGCGCCTGTAATTTAGACTCCTCTCCCTCTCACTCACTGTTCATACCCACGCATGGGGGACATGCAGGCACATCTAGAACATTGCAGAAATCAAGATGAACGCCTTGCCTCATTCACACAGAATCCAAGCAGGCTTACAGCAGTTCTTTTGTGGTAGGCTAGATTCTGAAGGATTTTGTTTTTTTTCAAATCTTTTTTTAAACATTTTGGAGCTCTGGTTCTTGGGGCGACAAGCCAGTTTAGAGGGCAATTGCCCCTTTGCACCCCTTGCCAGTCCACCCCTGAACTCTGTATAGTTTAGTTAATGTACATAGAGGAATACGATAAATCTTAAAAGCTGTCCAATTGTGCACTCTGCTTTTATTCTCCGGTAAAAGCTTTGGTGCAGTTTCAGCAGGATGTGTGAGCAAAAGCAGAACCAAAATGGACTCTTTTAAAAAGAGCTTGTATCCAGCAGCGACTTGCCTATTGTGATATATTTTTTTTTCTGGATAGAGACAAACAAAGTTGAACTAGGCATAATTACTGTGTTAAGGGTTTAAGCTGTTTTGGGGGCACAAGAGAAGATCAATTACTTACTCATTCAAGTACAAATTTCCCTCTAAGTGAATCTTCTGAATTGAGGTTGTTTTACCACGGCAAAAATAACCACAATGGAAATGACCGAATGAGAAATAATGCAGGTTAGTGGTAAGTCATGGGCTCAATCCCACCTCATGCACAAGCTGAGGACACATCCGCATGAGGTGGGATTGAGCCCATGATTTACCACTAACCTGCATTATGCTTCTATTCACGCAAGTGAGCAAGGCCTGGATTTGAGAAAGGCAAGTCAATTTTTGCCGAAACACGTGTCATCCACTAAAGGCTACAGTAATTTGCAAATAAAGCAATTACAAATATTCCTCAAGACTTCTCTTTTCTGTTGAGAATCCTCAGTTCTGTGAATGACTGATATGACACTATCTATGGGGCGCACTAAATGTATAGGCTCACCCTACTTTGAAATTTTGAACAACGGAGTTGAGGGCCTCTATGTCTCCGTAGACGCTTACATTGGTGCGACCAAAAGTTAATACGTGGCTCCTATAATCAAGATCTCTCAAGTTCTTAGCAACACACACACAACAAGGTCGCGAGGTATTACCGCAGAAGGTGTCAACCAAAAAGCCCCTCACCATTAGTCAATGATATATTTGCCATGTGTACAGCCACTGCTATGATATTGTCTGTGCAGCCTCGTATGCTCCAGCGAAAGCACCAACAGATGACATCTGATTGGTAAACAGCTGCTGAATAAAGGGCCAGCTTACTGGACATTGGTGCCGGCCATAACCAGGATGCAGTTAGAGAGAGACCCCTGAACACAATAGAAGGGATAAGAAGCACACGAGTGCATACCACACGTTTGCAGTGGTTGCATGGATACAATGTGTGCCTATTTACAGCCCATAATCTGTGCTATCCTATTGGTCAAGTCACAGCCTCCTAGATCGTCCCAGGCGATGCTCTCTTTTTTATTGTGGCTGGCTGACCTTCCCATTTTCTGGCAGTGCAGGGTACAGAGTCTCAAAGTGTTCGGAAGCAGCTCGAAGTCAGCAAGTTTGCAATATATGAAAGACCACAACAACCAATGAGGCTTTCCCTTTCATTACGTTGGAGCCTTCTGGCTCAACCCGGACAAGGTAGAGTAATTGCCTTTCACTTCCTGAAAGAACGGGCTCAGGTTTGCCTTGGTAAAATGTGCATTCACTAAAATGAAAAGCCTCATGTTGAACAGCATGAGAGTGTTGCATGTGTCTTCAAGCCCTACGAAATTCAACCCTAGAATGTGCTCTTAACATGTCCTAAGTATACATGGCTGAGCCACACATCTTTGACTCGTGGGCCATCTTGTAGAATAGCTGTTGGCGAGCCTTGCAAAGCAGTTAGTCTACATTAAAATGGCACTCGTGCCATTACGTTTCCAGAGACAGGTTTTGCTTTTTACGCCCTTGTATTTCTTCATAGATTTTCTATGAAGTGCTCCACAAAGCATGTTGGGCCTCATTACAAGGTTGGAGGTAGCCTTGCCGCTAAAACCGGCAAGGCTCCCTCCAAACTTGCAGAAACATCCGGCACCCAGCAATGAGGATGCCCCATAGGGCCCAATGGGAATGGGGACGTCGGATGCACAGCGGTGCCGGTGCATCCGACTTGCTGTGCTCGCGGGTGCCGCTCTGCCTGCCAGGTCAGACCTGGCGGGATGACAGGCACCCGCGAGCAGAGCTCGTAGTATGGCGGTAGGGTAGCAACGGTGCCGATAGTGCTACCGGCACCGCTGTTGCTGTACCGCCATACTTGTAATAAGGCCTGTTGTCTTCTTGGCTGAGCATTGTAGCTGACCCTGCTATTACATTGGGAGTTCGAGCAGAAGGGGACAGTGGCCAAGACTCCACAGTATGCATTTGTACAGAATACAAGAGCTCAGGATATGTAGTACCCATAATTGGCATGGAAGAATATGCATGAATGTTCACTTAGGCACATATAGTCCTGCCACTGCTAATTTGATTGATTGCCACCAGGTTTCCATGCCTCTTTACACTTCACAGTGAATGCAAACGCAAATTCCTCCTGCCATGTACATGTGTTGTGGGAGGAATCTACATGGATTCTATGGAAGGCACCAGATTGTGTCAGGTACAAAAATCTGCTTCCAGGAATCGCTAGAATCTACACCCAGGTGAAAATCTGATGAGGGCGAGATTCTATCTGGGTTCGGTGGCAGAGATGATCGGGTGGCAGATTTGGATATTAGGATCTCCCTGCTCTGCCATACAGATCGAGGAAAATGTGGTGGTTTGTGACAAGTAGATTTTTACACATGCTTTTTACTAGCTGGCACAATTAGACTTGCGCCCAGTATTGATAAATCATGAAACAATGAATTCAATGCAGGCATATGATAAAATTGCAACTCATTCTCAAATGAACTGGGCAATACACCCTAGTCCCAGCACTCATATCCATCTCCACTATTCACAATCATAGATAACAACTACAAATACATAACAACAACTACAATTATAACACATCACAATATGATAAACAATATTTACAACAGTGTATGTTTTACTCTCTCCTGGAATGGGTGCTATATAATTTATTGTAAAAATACTAACACATTTCCAGGTGCTTAACCAGGATCGACCATTTTCGACGTATTAGGCACAATTTGACAACGTCTTCATCAGGGAACATAAAGTATTCCTAACATAATGTCTTGCCTATGCTGTATTCTTGGGTATGGACAGTCCAGCAATGATCACCAGAGACTTCCTACTGTTGGCCAGACTTTGCTGTGCATAGCAGGTATATCATTTGTTTAATTTGTGTGTCAACATAATGGAACATCAGCAGTAGTCACTTTTATTCTCTCAAGACTCAGATATGGAAATATCTTGCACTTGCACAGTGTACCCTTTCTTTACTTTAAAAAAACACTTCGGGACCTCCAGAATGCCACAGGTGAGACAGACTGGGCAACTTAATGCCAACAATTAAATTGTGTGCTGAGGCAGCTCTATAGATATGCTTTGTGGGGCTTCAGGCAACATCACATTTGTGTGTGTGTTGGTATTTATTGTGTGCACAAGATGCTTGGCCAGAAACATTTTCAAAGCAAAGAACCATCAATGAGGTAATCCTGAATCAGGTGCCGTACATAAGGGGGAAGGGTAGTCCACAGTTGGCCACTCTGTGATGCGCAAATACATGGTACAACAAGCTGGGTCGGGACACACATGATACAGGGAGTAACGACCATAAGAAGGGTAGTGTGTGCAATGGAGTTATGTACAGGGTAGCCAGACTAGTCAGGGACGGGGAGTTATGTGGGAATAGGTAGATAGTGCTGAGTCCAGGGACGTCATTTAGGTTTTTTTTTTGTAATGCAAGCTCCTGGGCTGTGGTCAGCACCAGGTGGCTCTTTACTTCTGGAGTGGCTGGCTTTCTTGTTCAGGCCCCTTAAAAAAAGAAGAAAAATAAGAACAGAACAGGAGTGCCACAAGTCTAAAACTTTCAGCACTGACCCTAAATAAGAAAAAATAGGAATACCAAATAATGTGTCTTTCTGGAATTCTATACAATAATTGCTAGACTCCTTAAAGGTTTATTTCAGGCACACTTCAGGGGGTACGTCACTGATTTAGTCTGTTCTAAAACACCTCAACTTAGCCTTTCATCCTTCTGAGGTCGATAAATGAGTACCAACACAGGTTGGGTGATAGTGGGTGCATATTTTTTCTATATAAAGCGCTTAAGCGCAGGTGCTATATAATAACACATCATTATCATTTGGTCATGGACGTCTGCTTGCATTCACAGTTATTTAGTAATATGGGCCTATACACACTGATCTTAACGATACATATGACGATCTATTCTTGTATGAAATGTACATCGCATTATAGTGATATCATAACCATATTTTTTTTAGTGTACAATGCTATGTGATGCCACTTCCTGTTTTGTCAATGGGTGAAAGGTCATGTTCCATCGCTCCCTGCGATATCACTTCGGGGTGGGGTCAAATGGCATCACTTCCTGTGATGTCATCAGGGGGTCAAGGGTTGTGTGATGTCACTTCTGCTACCCCAGGCATTTTGGTGAAATGGCGTCCCTGGCTGAGTCTTGGTTGAGGAGGTATAGATTTATGTACAGGGTAGCCAGCCTAGTCAGGGAGGGGGGAGTTATGTGGGAATAAGTAGATAGTGCTGAGTCTTGGTTGAAGAGGTATAGATTTATGTACAGGGTAGCCAGCCTAGTCAGGGAGGGGGGAGTCATGTGGGAATAAGTAGATAGTGCTGAGTCTTGGTTGAGGAGGTATAGATTTATGTACAGGGTAGCCAGCCTAGTCAGGGAGGGGGGAGTCATGTGGGAATAAATAAACTGTGCTGAGTCTTGGTTGAGGAGGTATATATTTATGCACAGGGTAGCCAGCCTAGTCAGGGAGGGGAGAGTCATGTGGGAATAAGTAGATAGTGCTGAGTCTTGGTTGAGGAGGTATAGATTTATGTACAGGGTAGCCAGCCTAGTCAGGGAGGGGGGAGTCATGTGGGAATAAATAGACTGTGCTGGGTCTTGGTTGAGGAGGTATAGATTTATGTACAGGGTAGCCAGCATAGTCAGGGAGGGGGGAGTCATGTGGGAATAAATAGAATGTGCTGAGTCTTGGTTGAGGAGGTATAGATTTATGTACAGGGTAGCCAGCCTAGTCAGTGAGGGGGAGTCATGTGGGAATAAGTAGATAGTGCTGAGTGTTGGTTGAGGAGGTATAGATTTAGTGAGCATTTGAAGGAGAGCGTAGTAGCATTTTTTAAATGGGCAGGAAGTGAGTTCCAGTGGTGCGGAGCAGGCAGGAAGAGGGCGGGCTGCTGGGAGGTAGTGCAGGGTGGCTGGGGAACAGAGCGATGAGGGAGTGTGCTACAGCAGGGGATGAGCAGAGGAGAGGGGAGGGAGACAGTGTTACCTGGGCAATGGTTCAGAAGCTCATGCAGGGATTTTAAACCAAGCATTCGGAACTTTAAGAGGAATTCATTTTGCACGCTAATCCAACCCAGAGTGGAGGCAGTGTTGAAAGGTGGGAGAAGAGCGGGGGCAAATGTAATGGGTGTAGGAGGCAAAGTTGAGAACTTCATCAAGTGGTTAAGAAGGAGTCGGGAGGAGATCATAGAGGACACACTAGCCAAGGCTGTTGAGTACTAGGGTCAGTATAAGAGTTTTGGTTGAGTTGCAAGTGAGGAGGAGTGCCAGCATTCAAAGTGAAAAGCATTATTGGTTCATGGTGTCACATGACAGAGAACCATTTAGGATGTCGACACCCCAAAGAACATGCCCTTGCAAGCCTGCTAAATGTAAGCCTGTGCTGGGCTTTGTACTATTATTCAGAGTGAGCTGCTCTGTTCCATCATGGTTGCTGCTGGGGCCTCGAGACTGCCGAGATCTGCACCACTGAATTGCCCGTCTTCTAAGAAGGTGGATTGGCTGAGGCCTTCCTCTTCAGTTACAAGCTCCAAGAGCCTGCAGGCAAAGCCGGCCCCCTTTAGGGATCTGTTACAACCCCTGTCTGGCCCTGTGATCTACCATCTGGACACACCGAAGATCATGCCCTTGCAAGCCTGCTACAGGTAAGCCGTGCTGGCCTTTGTACTATTATTCAGAGCGGACTCCTCTCTTCCATCATGGCCGCTGCTGCGGCCTCGAGTCAGTCGAGTCCTGCACCATGGAATTGCCCGCCTCTGCAGAAGGCGGAATGACTGAGGCCTCCTCCCTCTTCAGTTACATGCTCTGGGAGTCGGCCCCCTTTAAGGGTCTGTTACAATCCCTGCATGGGCCTATCCAGGCACGTACAGCGCTCCAGCAATAAACTCTACTTTTCTACGCCCCTGAATGTCCTCACCTGTACCCTTCTGTTTCTTGAGCACGCCAGCTGATGTGACCCGCGCCGCTGTCCCACACTGCGAGTTAAGGTAAGGAGGTCTGTACCCCTGTCCCACCTGTCCATACTTTTGTAAACTTGCTTGCTGCCTGTTTTGACTAACCCTGGCACAATTTACCCTGTTCCCGGTCTCCTATACTCACAATACTAGTGACAACATGTGACTGGCCGATGAACATCATGCTGCTGTGTGTTCAGCATGCACGGGATGGCCACCCCGACTGGTCCTTATTTCACTTTTCTTTCTGCGAACGTTATGGTGTAACCGCTGCAGCCCCCTGACGGAGGAAAGGCTTTTTCCTGACTTTCGCGTGACGCTCCACATCCTTTACCACTCCTTTCAGGCCTGCTTAACTTGATACCAGAAAGCTGTAATTGAAACTATATTAACTCTCCTAAAACTTAATCCTAGACACTCTTGCTCTACACTGCTGACTGATTACCACTCTCAACATGATCTCTAATCTATGTAACTGTTACTGCATTGCTGCTACATGTACCCGACTCTATGCAATCTGTTGCTCTGTCACTGCACTGCTACTACTCCACCTCCCTCTTCATGAGCGGCAGCCTGCTTCAGCTGGATACAGACCCCCAACTTTGCCCCTACACTGTCTTATGTTTGTTTGCACGCCTGAAGTAACCCCCCGCAGCATGAGGTGAAGCTTTGCCAGTTCGTGCACTCACACCTATTTTGTCTAGTATGCTTGCTTACACGCCTGAAGTAGCCCCCGCACCATGAGTTGAGGCTCCACAAAGTGTGTTTGTACCACCTACAATTGCTGTAATCTTCATGCACATTCTTGGTCTTTTGGAACTGTACTTTGCACTTTCTGTAACTAGCGGCCTTATCCATCAGGGTTTGGTGCGATGAAAAATATGCTGAAATAAATAAAAACACTTAAAAAAATGTTTGCACACATGAAAATGTTGGTAGAGCTTAAGTCCCACGGGGATTGAGAAAGTGGTCAGCATCGCTGCGGGCACTTCGAGTCCTGTTTGATTCCTTTGCATTGTGGTACTTGTAGTCCTGCATTTATAATTGGAAAGCCAAAACTACAAGAATTAGAATGCAATCAATAAAACAAGTAATGGATGGACAACTCACGGCTGACATGGGAAAACGATGCTGCTTTAGCATACACGCCAACCTGCCCCCAGCCCCATTTCTTCGATACAGGTTAGACCAGTCCTATTTTTTCCTTTGCATTATGGGACTTGTAGTCCTGCATATCCCCATTGTAAATGCAGGAATACATGACTAAGCATACAAAGAAAAAACAGGTCTGAACTAGCATCTCCAGAATGGTGCATGTATCTGCTTGGTCTGAACCTAATTGTACACAACTGCACACAAGTTGGATCTTTGTTTTACAATGTGCTTTTGTCTTTGGATCACATCTGGCAGAATATGGGAATTTAGAGGGCACTCCTAGTGGCATCTGGCTCCTCCACAGCGTGATGAATTTTCATTTGTAGAAATGCTACACAAACCTGCGTGCTGCTTAATGAGAATCTGGCGCGTGATTCAGAAACCAGCTGCCGCCGCTACACTTTGCCCGCCACTGGACCCAACTTCCTGACGGGAAAAGTCTTCCCTGAAGCTGAGCAACAGGAAGTGCCCGGACAATGAAACATTAATGCGGGCCTCGTTAACAGAATCCCATCGTGTATCTGCAGACTAGGAGGAAGCCGGCAACACCCCCCCTCCCCCGCCCCCGTGCAAAGCTGAGGCAGGCAGCCACAGTGGGTGTACTCCAGAACCCAATGTTCTCCAATATTAACTGTTCTTTTGGCGCTGTCGATGCTTTCACCCTCGGTCAATATTTTTTCAATTATATTTGATAAGCCAACCTTTCCCCTTTAATTAAAAGATCCCTCATCTGAATGTGTGCCAAAGGCACTTAATATATTTTGCTGGTCTAATGATTTCCCATTTCTAACGGATAAAATGGATTTGATGCGTTCTTAGGAAGCCGATACTTTTCTACCTCCAACTTCATTTTAGGCTTAACCTTTCTCACTCTCACACTCTTTTCAATTCTAGCTTGTCCGCCACATACATACAAGCATGGTCCATGCCATTTGGAAGGTGGTAGTGAAGTCTTTTTGCTGGGTCTTGTAGTCCTGTATTTCCCCATTATATAAATCCAGAACTGCCAGTGTTAGAATACAAACGAAAAATACAGGATTGGACTATCTTCTTGTAGCATCAGGGCTAGATTGGTTACGGACAGCAACATGCCGGATCATGTGATCAGAGGTCATGTGGGAAAGTAGGCACAGTTAAGAAAGTTAACGTAATACTGCCTGTGCAACTGTGTGGTTGTCTGTTATTTCCTGTGCTGGCATCCCGCCAAAAGTAGATGCAACACTGGCTACTAAGACAGTGAGCCAGGCCTGGGCAGCATTACACCTGAGTGAAGGGGACGCACCGGAGTGCTGGTGTGCAAGTGTGCCAGGAGTGCTTTTGTTGTAGCAGCCAATGCAGCTGAAGCGTAGACAGGGTAGGGTCTGAGCGGGCAAGGCCCACCCAAAATCTGTAAATGTTCTCTCAGCAGCACTGTGTGGGCCTTTACAGATTTCAATGTTACTGAGGTTGGCCCAAATACATTAGCTTCAGGGCCCACTTGTTAGACAACCTTGGCTACGCCCCTGCGATGCAGCCGTATGCTCGCAACTGAGAGGGAGCGGGACCATCATCATTCGCCCTCACTGAGAAGAGTGAGCAGCTGTGCGCGCGTCGCACTGAAAGTGCTGACAGCGGCACCAGGCCCGATGGATCCCTCCACTGTTTCAATAAGAGGTGGGGTACTTCCACCTCATGCCTGCGGTGGATGGGAAAAGGGGCAGAAACAGGTACATAAACAGTATAGACAACATTCGAAACAGATTAAATCAGAGATGATCCACAGGGAGCGCTTATCTCCCTCGCCACATCTTGCGAAGGCTCCACGTTAGGGGGCATATGGACAGCACAGCATCCAGACCGCTGCAGAGGCGGGGTAGGCCAGAGCCTGTTTTCCCACACCACAGGGTGCCCTAAGCAACCTGTGCTGTTGGTAAGTGAGTTTTAGGACCCTGAGCAGCACATCAGGAGGGTCTCCTTGAGGGAAAATATAATAAAGAACACTGCAATAGAGCTACATGATGGGGGATCAAGCCCTGCTGGACCCAAGACTAGTGCCAGGAGTGCTGGCACAGTAACATGCACAACAGACAAGGGAGTCCTTCCCCATACCTACATTGCTCCCTTTCGATATGACCGATTTGTCAAATCTACGTCCCAGGTGGGCCAGATGGATTGGAGAAGTGGATGTTAACTTAGGCGCACTACAGTCCCATGAGGAGAAGCGCATATAAGAGCTCCTCACTATCATAGCAGGCACGGGGAAAGCGAGACATTTTTGAAATCCCTTGTGATGTTCATTACTTGTACACAGTGCTAAAACTCATTCTAAATGAGCATTTCTCGATCCACTAGAACGTGGATTATGAGCAACATGTTTTTCATACTACCATGCAACTAGAAGGCAAGACGGTAGACAAATTCCTTACATGACTAAGGGCAAAAGTGAGAAACTGTAACTTCCATCTGTACTCTAACGAAGAAGCAATCAGATCACAGGTCATTGCAGGGTGCACGTCCATACCACTCAAGAAGAAGTTTCTGAAAAAAACACCGGAACAACAACCGTGCTAGGACACCAGGTATCTACAATGAACAAGCTGCATCTCACTCCGACAACTGCAGTAAAACAGGAATCGTTGCATAAGCCTGAGATGCAGTCAGCCCCACTGAAGCAAAATAAAGAGAGGAAGCAATGTTTCCGCTGTGGGTATGATTTTCCACATGATGGGTTGGTCCCGGCAGTAGGCCAGGAATGCTCTGCATGTGGAGGAGATGATCATTTCAGATCCAAGTGCCTATCCAAGTGAGCATCAGGGTTACAATACAAAGACCACAGACCAAACAGGAATAAATCACCATCAAGATACTTCAAAGAAGAGAGACAGAGATGCTCTGAGAAGAAATACTACGTACGTTACCGCCGCAGCACCAGAACAAGGTGCTTTCCATAGCATGAGGCTCAACGGAGGGGCAAAGGGCGTGTACATCACCTGCGCCCGACAACTTCATCTAAGATTGAGTCCAACACACCCTCAAGTAGGGAGGGAAGGAACGGTTCCCTGTACGCGCTAGTGAACCTGACAGCCATGGTGCACAGCCCAACACTACCTCTCACATTACTAGGCAAAGCACATTGATTCCTAATAGATTCAGGTGCCACATGGAGCGTGATGCCTGAAAACGAATGCCTGAAACTGAAACAGCCACCACGTCTGAAGAAGGCACACATTCAAATGTATGCATACGGAGCAAAACAACCTCTACCCTGCAAAGGTGTCTTCATCTCAACCTGCAGCTACAAGGAAAATCAGGCCTGATTGCAATACACGTGATAGCCGCAGAAGCAATGAGTGGATGAATATTGAGTTTTCAATTGGCTATTCAGATAGGTCTGAACCACAACCTCTACAACCTGCTGGCCAACTAGTACATAACACCACCAGCAAGAAGTACCTTCTGTTACTCGCCGGACGGGAAGTAAACCAATCGGTGGCCGGAAGACACAGGACTGCACTATTGATTGAAGAGCTAGGTCGGGGCCTCCAACCTAGCCTCCTCTCTGTGAGGGCACAAGACCTTTTTAACGATATGACCCTCTGCTGGGTAGGACCAGGCAGATGGACTGATCGCTCAAAAGGGCGGGGAGGACACGCCGCCAAGAACCCAGCTGTAAAGGAAAAAACAAGAGGTGAGCAATTGGAACTTTAAGAAGAATCCTTTCCCTTGATACTTCTTTCTAGTAGTACCTGAGCTATGCCCTCCCCTTGTTTAAGGCAACCGGAACCACCTATAAGTAAGAAAGGAGAATGTAACCTATACTAATGACGCTAGGCTACGAGGTATGGAATCATAAATTAGAGAACCCTTACCACGGATGTTGTTGTTGAGTCTGAGTTATCCCAAAGGAGTCCAAAAACGGAAGTGCAAAATAAGAAACGGGGTAGGTTAGTTAGGGAACTAAACCCGGGCGGAAGGAGGGCCGCGCTAGAGTCAAGTGGGTGCACTTTCTGCAAGGCGTCCCTGTGCACTATTGGAGGATGTCCAATGGAAGTCTGATTGTGAAGATGATGGGAACAACAACCATAAGAGACACAATGAAATGGGAGAATTGTAGGTGATGGTTTCGGTGGCAGGCAAAGGCAGTCCGTGAGGGAGAAAAAGAGGTCTGGTACACAGGTGGGTAGTTTTCCAAAAGCAGCAGGCAGAGGCAGACCGTGAAGGAGGAAATAGGTCTGGTACACGGGTAAGTAATTTTCCAAAATCGGCAGGCAGAGGCAGTCCGTGAAGGAGGAAATAGGTCTGGTACACGGGTAAGTAATTTTCCAAAATCGGCAGGCAGAGGCAGTCCGTGAAGGAGGAATTAGGTCTGGTACACGGGTAAATATAGTAGGATCGAAGACGGAACTTCTAAACACCGGGATGCAACTTTAATCAGAAGCAGCGTCTTTCCCGGTTGTGCGGTTTAAATCGGGAAGGGGAAAGGCGGAACCGGACGAAACCGAGGTTCACGCATCATCGCCCATCTGCTGAGAGCGGGAGGCGGAATGCTGGGAATCGTAGTTCAACTCGCCGCAGGGCGCCGCGGAGTGAGCCGAGGCCACTATTTTCCAGGGCAGTTGCCAGTGGGCGTAGAATGGATTTGCAATGTGACGCATGCTCTTCCGAAGGGCTATAATCCTCCTCCGTGCCTGCCGAGGCGTAACAGCATCCACCCCCAAAGGCGGCACCACCCCCCTACGGGCATGAAAGCGGCGAAGCAGGGCCGGAGCATGTATGTTAGATAACGGCTCCCAAGATCTATCCTCAGGGCCAAAACCTTTCCAGTCAACCAGGTAAAAAGGACGACCCCTCCGAAGTCGGAAATCCAGGATATCTGCCACTTCGTACTCATCATTACCATCCACCCGCACCGGGGCCGGGCGTATTGGCAATCGCATGTTGGCAGGACAAGGCTTCAGCAAGCTGACATGAAACACAGGATGCTGTTTCCAGGACGAGGGCAATGAAAGACGTACAGCAACTGGATTCAAAACCTTAGTGACAGAGAAAGGTCCCACGAATTTGGGTAAGAGCATCCGTTTTCCAGGCATTCTCAGGTTGCGAGATGACAGCCAAACCTTCATACCTACACGGTAGTCGGGTGCCGGTGCCCGATGTTTGTGAGCGAATTTCTTAGCTTTGGCCTGAGCATGCAGCAGGTGTTGACGAACGACCTCATGAATGGACTTGAGGTCCCGAACACACGCATGAGCCGCTGGATTGTCAATTGGAAGATCAGGATCCAGGGGTAAGGACCGTGGATGGTGTCCGTATAGTGCAAAAAAGAGTGATACACCAGAAGCGGCATGCAGAGAATTGTTATAAGCGAATTCAGCAGGTGGTAACAACGCCAACCAAGATGACTGGAAACGAAGTGTGAGGCAGCGCAGATATTGCTCGAGAGTGGCGTTGAGCCGTTCAGTCTGCCCATCAGTTTGTGGATGGAAGGCCGAGCTGAACCTGTCATCAATGCCCAAGGACGCCGTCAGAGCCCTCCAGAAACGTGATGTAAACTGCGGTCCGCGATCTGAAACCACAATAGAGGGCAGACCAAAGAAACGATATACGTTCCTAAGGAACAACGAGGCCAAAGTTGGAGCAGAGGGCAAACCCACACAAGGAACGAAGAGTGCCATTTTAGTGAAATAATCAATTACCACCCAGATGGTATCAAAACCGTCCACAGGTGGCAGGTCCACGATGAAATCCATAGAGACCATGTACCATGGTTTGTGAGGAACCGGGAGTGACTGTAACAAACCCATAGGTTTAGACCGGGAGACCTTACATTGAGCACACACAGAACAGGAGGCCAGATAACGAATCACGTCTTGTGACATAGACGGCCACCAGGCCCAACGTCAAAGCAAGTCCAGAGTCTTCTTTTGACCTGGATGAGCCGCTATCAAAGAGTCATGGGATAAAGCAAGGCTTGGAGACGTGCTTTCCCCGGGGGCACAAACAGGCGGCCCTGAATATAAGGAAGTCCTCGTACCACATCAAGGTTTAGGACTACACATTCTTCTTTATGTGTATTCACCCAATCCGAGATTAAAGAACGGAGCAAAGGGTGTGGAGTACATGCACATACGACCCTAGAAGGCAGCAGAAGAGGGCATTCGGGTTTGCTTTGCTCCGAGTGAGAGGGCAGACGAGACAAGGCATCGGCACAAACGTTGAGACGGGCTGGCCTATATGTGATGGTGCCAACGGGCCTGTCGGGCAGTGAGACACTTCATTGATTTGAATGCCAATAGACTCCAGAGGTCAGAGAAGACAGTAACCGGATGACGGGCCCCCAATAGATGATGTCGCCATTCGGCGAAAGCGTCCTTGACTGCCAGCAATTCTCTTTCCGTGATAGGATAGTTGCGCTCGTAAGGTGTCAGTTTCCTCGAAAAGAATGCCACCGGATGGATCTCACCCGAATCCTGGCAGGGTTGCGACAGAATAGCCCCGATGGCCATCCCAGAAGCATCAGCTTCCACAAAAAATGGCAGGAGCAGATCGGGATGTTGCAGCACTGGCGCTGAAGAAAAGGCCGCTTTTAAGGCCTCGAAGGCAGATTGCGCTTCTGGTGTCCATCGGTATGGCTTTTTTGAGCTAGTTAAAGCCGTCAAAGGAGCTGAGATGGTAGAAAATGAAAAGATAAAGCGCCTGTAAAAGTTCGCGAACCCCAGGAATGACTGTAGGGCTTTGGTTGTAGTAGGGGCAGGCCATTCCAAAACGGCCTTAACCTTAGACTGGCTCATCCGGATACCCCGGTTGGTAAGGTCATAACCTAGAAACTCAACCTCCGATGAATTGAAGATACACTTCTCGGCTTTGACGAAGAGATGGTTCTTCCTCAGCCTTTGTAAGACGGATCTCACATGTCGGGTGTGTTCACTCTTGGATGAGGAGTAAATCAGTATATCGTCTAGATAGACCACAACAAACCGGTCAAGACAATCGTGAAATACATCATTCATGAAGGCTTGAAAGGTGGCCGGGGCATTGCACAACCCGAAGGGCATCACTAGGTATTTGAATAACCTATACCGGGTCTTGAAGGCGGTTTTCCACTCGTCCCCTTCTCTTATGCGGACTAGGTTGTAAGCACCCCACAGATCAAGATTGGTAAAGATCACGGAGGAACCCAGTTGATCCAAGAGTACTGAGATCAGGGGAAGAGGGTACTGGTTCTTGACTGTGATGGCGTTTAATGCCCTATAATCAATACAAGGGCGAAGGTCACCCTCTTTTTTAGGAACAAAAAACAGTGGAGACGCTGCCGGTGATCTCGATGGTCTGATGAACCCCGTAGCCAATGCCTTGTCAATATACTCTTTTAGCACTTTGTCTTCTGGCAGTGTGAGCGAGTAAACCCTGCCGGCAGGTATTTTAGCCCCCGGTACCAGGTTGATAGGACAATCATAAGGCCTATGTGGGGGCAACTGTTCTGCTCCACCTTTATCGAAGACGTCCCGAAAAGAAGCGTATTCCACAGGGATGCTAGGTTCAAGGGCATTGGTAATGGCACCAATCAAGGCCATTGAGGCCACCAGGGCTTGACAGGAAGTGCCGGAAATGCTACTAGTCTGAAAACAGCTTTCGTTACAGACAGAGGAAGGAAACTGTACCACCTTCCTGGCCCAGTCAATGTCAGGATTGTGATGTTGTAACCACGGAATGCCCAAAATTACACGAAGCTGGGGGCCTTAATTAGGTCGAATGTGAGTGTTTCGGTATGTCCATCGTTCGTCTGCATACGGACGAGGGACGTACTTTGAGTAACCAGACCCGAGACCAGAGAAGAGCCGTCTACCGCATGTACGGCTTCAGGTTGTGGTTTAGAAACCACAGGAACGTTATTGCTCAGGGCATAATCATAATCCATATAATTCCCAGTAGCACCGGAATCAAATATAGCCTGAGAAGAGAAAGAACAGTCAGTTGAAGTGGTAAATACCAGTGGCAGACTGACAGGCACAGTAACTGCCATATTCGAGTCCAAAGATAATACCCCCGGCATAGGGACTCCTGCTATCGCCAGGTTCTGGCGTTTCCCGCCTTCTTAACGGGTCTCTTTGGACAATCCTTGAGGTGGTACTCCGACGAACCACAGTACATGCATAAATTGTTGGATCAACGGTGTTCACGTTGTGCAGGAGACAACGGACCACGTACCGCCCCAATCTGCATAGGCTCAGAAGAAGCAGAGGAAGGAGGGTTAACAGAATCAAGGGGAAGGGGAACTGGAGTCATATTTTTCCGTTCTCCCTTCCGTTCAGATCTTCTAGCATCTATTTGTAGTACTAAATCAAGTAACTCCCCGAATGTAGTAGGAATCACCGGCACAGTAGCAAGGATGTCTTTTAGCTCCTCAGACAATCCTTTGTAAAATACCGCAGATTTCTTTTGTTCCGGCCAATCCGTCTCGGCTGCCAGCTGATTGAACCTAGTGAGATATGTAAACAGGGAAGACGTACCCAGGCGTAAATTCAAGAATTCTAGATCCGTGGCTTGTGACTTGTACCGGGTATCGAATACCCTATTCATGGCTGTAATAAGAGCATCACAGTCATACAAAACATAGCTATTGGATTCAAGCAAGGGATTAGCCCAAGCTGCCGCCGTCCCTCCGAGGTGCGAAAGGATAAAGGCCGCCTTTGTGGTGGGATTGGGAAAGGCCGAGGGGCGGCAAAGAAAATGCAATTTGCATTGGTTGATAAAGGTCCGATACTGCTTTGGGTCACCCGTAAAACGTTCCGGAGGGGCCAACGGGAATTGGGTGGCCATCAGAACAGGGCCCGAGGAAAACCCAGAGGCAGAGGCTGAATGGGTTCCAGAACCTGAGGCAGTAGCACCGGACGGATCAATTCCCAGTGTCTGGGGTGCAGGAAAGGGCCTTATGTTGTCAATCCGTTGGTGTAAGGCATCATGTGCGGCAGACATGTCTGCCCGTAGTTCGGATACCAAATGAACTAAAGTGGCCAACGGATCCGCTTCTTCCATGGCTTCTGATTTTGTTACTCACCGGACGGGAAGTAAACCAATCGGTGGCCGGAAGACAAAGGACTGCACTATTGATTGAAGAGCTAGGTCGGGCCTCCAACCTAGCCTCCTCTCTGTGAGGGCACAAGACCTTTTTAACGATATGACCCTCTGCTGGGTAGGACCAGGCAGATGGACTGATCGCTCAAAAGGGCGGGGAGGACACGCCGCCAAGAACCCAGCTGTAAAGGAAAAAACAAGAGGTGAGCAATTGGAACTTTAAGAAGAATCCTTTCCCTTGATACTTCTCTCTAGTAGTACCTGAGCTATGCCCTCCCCTTGTTTAAGGCAACCGGAACCACCTATAAGTAAGAAAGGAGAATGTAACCTATACTAATGACGCTAGGCTACGAGGTATGGAATCATAAATTAGAGAACCCTTACCACGGATGTTGTTGTTGAGTCTGAGTTATCCCAAAGGAGTCCAAAAACGGAAGTGCAAAATAAGAAACGGGGTAGGTTAGTTAGAACTAAACCCGGGCGGAACGAGGGCCGCGCTAGAGTCGAGTGGGTGCACTTTCTGCAAGGCGTCCCTGTGCACTATTAGAGGATGTCCAATGGAAGTCTGATTGTGAAGATGATGGGAACAACAACCATAAGAGACACAATGAAATGGGAGAATTGTAGGTGATGGTTTCGGTGGCAGGCAAAGGCAGTCCGTGAGGGAGGAAAAGAGGTCTGGTACACAGGTGGGTAGTTTTCCAAAAGCAGCAGGCAGAGGCAGACCGTGAAGGAGGAAATAGGTCTGGTACACGGGTAAGTAATTTTCCAAAATCGGCAGGCAGAGGCAGTCCGTGAAGGAGGAAATAGGTCTGGTACACGGGTAAGTAATTTTCCAAAATCGGCAGGCAGAGGCAGTCCGTGAAGGAGGAATTAGGTCTGGTACACGGGTAAATATAGTAGGATCGAAGACGGAACTTCTAAACACCGGGATGCAACTTTAATCAGAAGCAGCGTCTTTCCCGGTTGTGCGGTTTAAATCGGGAAGGGGAAAGGCGGAACCGGACGAACCGGACGAAACCGAGGTTCACGCATCATGGCCCATCTGCTGAGAGTGGGAGGCGGAATGCTGGGAATCGTAGTTCAACTCGCCGCAGGGCGCCGCAGAGTGAGCCGAGGCCACTATTTTCCAGGGCAGTTGCCAGTGGGCGTAGAATGGATTTGCAATGTGACGCATGCCCTTCCGAAGGGCTATAATCCTCCTCCGTGCCTGCCGAGGCGTAACACCTTCCCTATACAGAGGAATAGGGAAACTCAAACGACGCCAAATCAAGCTGCACATAGACCTGTCCATCAAACCGGTGGCTCAGCAATAGAAGGGAACCCCGTTCAGCATTCAACACCAGGTATAAAAAAGAATTAGATGCTCTCATTCGAGCGGACTACATTGAGCCTGCCAGCGGGCCCACACAGTGGATATCTTCCATTGTGTCAGTGCCGAAGAAAGGACCTGAAGGACAAATTTGCACATGTATCGACATGCGAATGCCGAACCAAGCTATTCTAAGAGAATGCCACCAAACACCACGCATCACCGACATGATGCACCTCTTGAATGGAGCCACCATCTTCTCTCATTTCAGTTTGATAAAGGGTTCCACCAAATTGAGATAAGAGAGGAATCACGTGATATCACCACCTTCACCAACATTTGGGATTATTCCGATATAAAAGGCTACATTTTGGAATATCCTTGGCTGCCAAGATATTTCAAGAAGAGATCAGGAAAATAATCTGTCACATCCCAAACTGTCTGAACTATAGCAATGACATTTTAATATTTGGCAAGTTGCAAGAATACCTTGACGCCACAGTGATGAGAGGCTGCAAGGCCTTGGCAGATGCCAACCTAACGCTCAACAGAGACAAGTGCACTTTCAATAAGTTGACACTGAAATGTTTTGGACATGTGTTCTCAGAGAAGGAGATTGAGCCGGACCCTGACAAGATCAAGGCGCTCACAGAGACCCCACAACCAGAAAATCTAGCTCAAATCTGCTCTCTGTCGGTCTTCCGAGCTACTGCACACACTATCTCCTGGAGTTTGTATCCACTAATGTCCCGCTGCGAACGTTCACGCAAAAGGATCACAAATGTGCATGCGACTCATCATGCCAAGCAGAGTTTGACAGGATCCACAAGGAGATTGCGAAAGAGGTGTGTATGTCTTATTTTGACCCAAACCTACCCACAGAAGTGACTGAGGATGCAGGTTTGGTGGGCCTAAGGGACATACTAGCACAACATTCTGGAAGCAACCATTCTCCTAGGAGGATAGTATCCTATTCCAGTAAAAGCCTTACAGACACCGAGCATGTTACTTGCAAGCGTAAAAGGAAAGCCTCACAGTCGTCTGGGAATGTGAACATTTCCAGCTGTTACTCTACGGCAAGCCGTTTCCAATCATCATGGGCCACCAGCCCTGATCACCATATTTGGCAAGCTGATGGCTGAGATGCTCCAACGCATCGCTCCTTGTGGCTTAAGAATACAGGAATACAAATTCAACATTATCCACAAACTGGGAAAAGAGGCCAACCCAACTGACTTCTTGTCCCGACATCTCGTGCAGAGACCGAGATCCTCTAGTGATCGGGCAGAGGGTTATGTCAACTATGTGGTGCATCATGCTCGGCCGTTGACAGTCTCAATAGAAGATCTTACAAAGTATACCGCAGAAGACCGCACGTTGGGTCTGGTTTCAAACTGTATTCGAAATGGGCAGTGGTGGTCTGCACAAAACATGGCATCCCAAAAACCATGCCACAGCCTTGTCTCTGTCTACCCGTCCAATCTCATTTTGACAGGAAACCGGATAGCGATACCACCCATGTGCAGCAACAAGTCTTAGATGTAGCAGAAGGGAAGACTCCAGGGAATAGTATCCACCAAGTGCTTACTATGTCAGAAAGCATGGTTTCCCGAGCATGGACAACATGATAGAGAGCACCCTAAAATCATGTCACATATGCCTCTGCTTGCAATCGCACACCTTCCCAGAATCACTGTAGATGGTCCCAATTTCAGAACATGTGTGGGAGGAGGTGGCGACAGACTTGTTCGATCCTCTCCAGTCAGGCATATACATACTTGTAATTCTAGATGAGCACTCGAGATACCCTGATTTTCAGCTGCTACAATCCATGGTTGCTACATCCGTTATACCAGCGCTGGAACGCATATTCTCAAAATACAGTATCATGAAAGTCGTGAAGTCGGACAACGGCCCCCATTCACAGGAAGCGACTTTAGTGACTTTGCACAGTACACAGGGTTCTGCCATAAGAAAGTCACGCCACTCTGGCCTCAAGCCAATGGATCTGTTGAACGTTTCATGGCCATCCTGAAGTACACCGTGAGAATCTCCAACATTACTCGCAATCCACTGGAACAAACCATCCATCAACTAGTACGTGACTATAGGAACACGCTGCACAGCTCCACAAGGGTATGTCCAGCTGTACTTACGTTTGGATGCTCTGTGTGTACCCGACTGCCACACTCTGTCGACAAGATGGTCAGATAACAGTGACAGAGAGATCAGAGCATATGGCATAGAAGCTAAGAGGAAAATGAAAGACTGTGCGGATTAACGCCACAGGGCGCGGCCTTCAGAGATTCAAGTAGATGAAAGGGTTCTAGTAAGACTACCCAGTTCTCACAAGGGGATGCCCCCATTTGACCCTCAGCCACTAGTAGTGACCCAGACAAAAGGATGAATGGTCACAGCCACAAGACCTGACAAGAGGATAACGGGAATTATGTCATTATTCAGAAGGGTGCACCCTGAGCTGTCAGACACTCGCCAGGAGGATGACAGCTACCAAGAATGGAGTGAAGAGTTGGGATTTACTGGGGATGAAGATGATCCACACAACGAGAGGCTGGAGCAAGCTGAAGGTCAGGTGGAGCAGGCAGCTGGGGGAGCTGAAGGACGACCCCACAAGACCATAAAACATCCTAGGCGATGGATTGAGGAGATGGGTGGAGACATTGTAATTTTGGGGGGAGGTTGTAGCATCCGCACTATATTGGTTACACCGATTTGACACGGATGCATCACGCCAGATCTCGTGACCAGAAGTCACGTGGACAAGTATGCACAGTTAATAAAGTTAGTTAATACTGACCGCCCAACTGTGTGGTTGTCCGTTATTTCCTGTGCCGCCAACCCGCCAAGAGCCAATGTGGCACTTCTGTTGAAAGGAATGGTGTATTTTGCTGGTGTGTGTACTTGTATGTTTTCCTACGCCATATCATGTTTTAAGCTATAGAAACATGTTGTGTTATGTCTTGTTCTGCTGCGATCAATGTATTATTTTCCCAAAGCTAAATGCATGTTAACTAAAATCTATCTGAGTGCCCCTGTATGTACTCATTCACTCTTTTTGTGGGAGGGTGGGAGAATATGATGTTGGTTTCCTTTTTTATGATTAGGTCATGTTATATTATGTTGAGGTTTCATTATAATGTTTTGCTTTAAATATCTAATTTTCAAGCGCCTTTTAAGTAACCACATGATAGCAGATAGAACCTCTGTGCACACTCAAAAGAATAAACAGAAGGGTAGTCTTGGAAAATCTAATCTGTTAACAAGACCATGCACCTGTGGTTTGACCTAACATTTGCATTATGCCCTCTTTTAACAGGACACAGTCATTGCACCCCAGCGTGAGCAGACTAGTCAAAGGCTGGATTATGTAAATAAGCTCCCATAAGCGCTCAGCCTCAGCCTAAGAGGATTCCTGCCTCACACACCAATTTAACAATTACTTTAAAGGCCCTAGACAACACAATATCCAGGAAGGTGGGACTGGGTCATCTACCCCCAAGGAAGCTCTGGTCGAAATCTCACCCTCAGTTAAATGTGCCCATATTTCCTTCCAGATTTCCCATATATAGAGCACGGCCGTTCAGGGGTAGAGGGGCTTTGCATGCTGTTTTTTCTTGGGCATGGCTTCTATATGTCTTGGCTCACCATGACACTGGAAGGCTTAAAATTCTGACCATGGCTAAGCCATAGAAAAACGTTGTGTTCCTAAGCACTTTGCATGTAAGCACAAGCCTAGGGTTTTGGTAACCATGACATAAATGAGGGAACCAAAAAATTAGTGTTTCTTGCTTTCAGGAACCTTTTGCAAACTTGAACAATTCAAAATTCTGAGATACAACAAACCCCAAATGTCGTTGCGGGTCTAGGGAAATAAGTAGAAGGGCTTTATCATCTGTGTTTTCTTGGGCATGGCTCTAACATGCCCATGCGCAACATGCAGTGAGTACATTCCAGACATACCCCCGGCACAGCAAACCAGTCTTCCCCAGCTATCCCTCCTTTTGGCATTGCACGCCACTCAATACAGTTGAGTCCCATGATGCATTCGGTCCAATTGTACACACAGCTCCTCCACCTTTTCCTTCTCATGCCTTCCTGTGCATCTTATCTATCCCTCGCCCTCATCCAGACTATCTACCAGACTTTGCACCTCCCTACCACCAATGAAAGCTCTATAAAACTCTGCCCTTTCCTTTCTGCCAGGCAAAAGTGCTAGGATGCCATAAACTATGGCTGAGGGCACCATACAAGATAGCATAACATATGCCAGCAATACCCATGTCATGTGAAAGATGCACATCAAGTCCTGGTCTTGCATTGCAGTCTAGGACTTGTAGTTTTGTTTTTACCATTTGAAATCCTGGACTGCATGTGCCAGAATGCAGGGCTGGATGAGCTTCTACCGAATGACACGGGGCATTTTGGCAGCTATTCCACCACCATGTTACTTCCATTCTCAACCCTCATTGGCTCTGTGTCCCCTTTCTCTTCCATGTTCTCCAGTCCGCTCTCTTTCTCCCGCTTCGCTCTCTCTCTCTGCTAGATCCTCCTTTGCAGTCTTACCTCAGTGATGCCACAACATCTTGCACCCCCTTTTCCCTCTAGAAAATCTGGCATAGGGAGCTGTTCGAGCAATCAACACATGTATTCTTGTACACGACTGATCAGAACTCTTCCCATAGCGAAGGGAGATTATCCAAGCAAGATTGTGATTGAGCCTCTGAAACAAAGTTTGCCACCCTTGGTGGCCAGATTTGCAACACTGCTGGTCACAGCGCCCTCTAATGGTGGATTTCTTTTCTACTTTTAGTGCTAATCTGGCTCTCCCCCTCTGACCCCCAAATCTAGGCGCAAAGGGGATAGTTGACCAAATGACATTCGTGCCCAGTTCTGCACACACTACGCTTTGCGCACTAGAAACCTGCCTCTCATTGAGGACTTTATTGCAGGGCGAGCGATCGGCTACATGCACAAAGGATTTGAAGTGACCCCCCACCCTCCCAAGAGCACACCAGACACTTAAATATGCATTAGATTTCATATCCTACCTGAGCGAGGGGCTGGAGCCAGCCCTCTTCCCATTTATTTGTACGTAAGCAGTGGGATATCACTTTAACAATCAACAGAGGGTCCGGGTAATTCCTGGGAAGAGTGTCCTTCCACTATGCTTCGTAGGATTGATGCGTTGAACCAGGAAATGAAGGGGTGTCTTTCAATACAGACCAGGGTAACACACAGGAGTTAAAGACATCAATTATCAGACATTAAAAGGCCAAAGATCAGCTATACTATGGTGGCCATTTACACATGGGTGGACCTGAGTGAGGTAGATGGGTGGAATGGTTAGGTGGTCCCTTGGCCCGTGTAGGTGGAGAAAGTAGAATGGGCTCCAGACATTGGAAGGTCGTGTATGAGTCTTGTTTTGAAGAGTTTCACTGATGTCAGTGGTGGGGGGGGACAGCAGAGGAAAGGTGCCAAAGCGTGCGGGGCAGCAGAGGAACAGAAGCCTACAGAGGGACAGAAAGCCAATATTTTGGATGGCAGAATAAAGAGAGAAACAGTCTGCAAGATAGTGGGATGGAGGGGTGCAGCGTGCACTTTTGCGGTGATAGGCTTTAAATGATCATCATTGTAAATTCAGTGTTTTACGTTTCCACTCTGAAACAAGCCATCATGACAGAAGCCAAAAGTCACTTACTTCGTTATAGTGTCACGCTACTGGTAATCTCTGCTGACCAGTGCTTTAAATGGGCTGATCCTACCCGTCCCTCAGTACCTGCACTTCGTATTTTTGGGCATTTGAGTACCTGCACTTCTCAATGCCTGAAAGAGAGTACAGGTGAGGTGAAAATTAAATCTTTTCATTTCTCTTTATTGCAAATTAAAGGATTGAGCTTGTGAGGAATTTTGACCATCCGTAAGGTTGGTGTTCAATCACCTGGGCTTTTTTGACATTTTAGATGAAATTGAATGATGGTAGATCAACCTCTGGGCTAATCTGCACAAATGTTCCTATGCTCACCATATGACATATGCATAGACCTGTGTACTCTGGGTGGACAGAGCCTACAGGTGCAATTCCGCCTGTCATATGTAGTTGGGATTTGACAGGAGGAGTACACAATGCATCTCCAGAAGGGGGAGGGCCAAACTTTCCCCCTACCCTGGCCAGCCTAATGAACTAATAAAGCCCCATGTACCCACCTTGTCCTTTTGTTTGTCCCTGTAGCTGGTCGCAGCAATTCACTTACTAATCAGAGTGTAATTCAAACAGGTCTACATGGGGCCTGGCTGCAGAGGTTAACAAAGGCGACAGGAACCCCCAACAACCTTTCGTATGCAGTGTGTCAACCTGATGCCATCTCCCATCCTCGGTATCGATTGACAGTGAAATGTCATGTCTGGAATTGTGTTTTTACAGTAGTCATCCCGCAGAGGACCCATATCAGAAGGTAGGAGTATTTGGTTTGCCGGAAACAGAAAATCTGGTCTTGCTGCAGCTTCAAGGGAGACCTGCCACTTTAATCAGGATCCACAGAGAGCTCCATTAACCAGAGAAACCCTTTGATCCACAACAGACAGGAAGAAGGGTGGGACTTAGTATTACATGTTTTCACCCCTTTACCTTTACTGTTGCAAAGCACTCTGGTTATGACCTCACGCATACAGGAGATTGTTGGTGGGGACCCAGGATTGGTTTGTTATGGTATGGCTCAGCCTACACCAATCCCTGTGGTCCATTTGGCTTTAAAAGAGGGCAGAGACCCTCTTTTGGCAGATCATCTGAAGCCTTCACAAGGCGTAACAAGGAGAACTCATCATTGGACCCTGGCTGAAGGTGCAGTTTGCCTTACATCTTCCACCAGTGAAGGAAGGCCAGGACTGCCAAGAGGGAAGCAGGATTCCTCCCCTAAACATCTCCCAGGGAACAGAGGGAGATACAGAAACAAGAGGACCCTCCAGCAGCTCCAGAACGGGTACCCAGCCAGCACACAGCGTGCCCTGCTAGCCTCTGCAGCAAGCCTCCTAGGTGGGAAGTGCCAGAGAGTCTCTGAACCAAACCAAGGACAAGGCAGCTGCGTGCAACACACTCCTCAGCTTTGCGCCGGCCACCTTAAAGGACGACACAAACCCAGTGAGGAAGCTAGGATAAGTGCATTGATGAGCGTCTATCGATTCCCACCTTAAGAGACATTTTCGAGCTAGTTGAACCTCTTGAGCTGGAACCCGATTGCAACGCTCACTGTTTTTACGCCACAGTCACTTAAAGACTTCCTGGACACCTTGGCCAGTGATTCAGAACCACCAACCAGCACTGAGACAACGATTCCTGACCCCGAGCCTCCATGTAGTCCAGTCTGCAGCCATCCATCCAGTCTTGCTCACTAAACTGGTCGCCTCGTGATACCCATAGCTGTCTCCCATATAGAACTATGTCGTAGAAGCTGAAAAGCGCCCTGAAACCGACAAGACCCTGTTCAGCACCAAGAACACCTACAAGCACAAGGTACATTATCGTTATGTCCCCCTGGTCCTTCTCTGAAGGCCCCTAGAGACATTTTACGACCCATTGCTCGCTTTGTGCTGAAGTCAAGTATCCTTGAACTGCTGCGATTGTCAGTATTCAGAGTGCATCCCCTTTCCTTCTTTGAAACCGTCTATCCTCTGCATGCCTTTACGGAGTGGGTTGTATTTCGCAGTGTGCTAGAACTGTCTGTTGTGATAATAATTAAGTAGATATTTGTATACAACGTTGACTGAACATTCCCTTTTATCATTGGGTAATAATTGTATTTTCGCTGTTTTGCAACTAACCAACGATCTACGACCTTTCAGAGATAAGCCTGCTGTTCCATTCACATTACCAGAATTGGACAAGGAGGTTTATAATTGACTTGTGTTTACAATCTGTTCAGATCCATTCAGGTGTACTAGAGGTGTGAGGCTGATAGATGGTTTAGAAACCGAAACTCATCCCTGGACCACTGGTGCCCCGGAAGTTGATTCATCACAAAGCTTCTGCAAACTTTGCTGGGGAAAGCAGCACCCCCTCCCTCCTCCTCTCACCAACACCCACAGTGCCCTTAATGTCTGCCCACCCAGCAGAACAAAAAGAGAGACAAACTAGCAGCTATTGTGCACCCAGCACACTAGGCGCGGAACACTGTTCTGCTAAGTGCACTTCACCTGTTACCAGTTGTATCCTTTGATGGAGCACGGATTTATTTGGAAAGCCTGTGAAATTACTTTTTGAAGTTGTTTCTCTGTCATTAGCAGTGCCTATTCTAATGTGTAAATGTGTAAGAAATTGGAGTTGTGATGGAAAGTTTTCAACTGAAAACTCATACACAACCTTAGTTACCTACTGAATTTCTTATTCGGCAATGAAAAAGAGCAATAATAAAACTCCCCTTCTAAAGCTTAGTTTACTGATAAGATAGCTGCTGGTTTGACATGCAAAAAGGAATGTCTCATTTAATATAGATATTCAAACTTTCTTAACTGAATGTGCAGAGGAGGAGCTAAGTGCCTCTACCGGAAGTCCCGCCCCCATTTTGCCTATATGTTGGAAACCGTAAATTACGGCATGCACAATGCCAGTAATGGTACCTATACTGAGAAGAGTCCTTGAAACAAGCTATCCTTTGAGAAACCCCTATGTGATGTACCCCCGGAGAAAGGACAGTCTTCTGAAGGAAGTTCCGGAAGAAGTGTGAAGATGAATGAAAGTGAAGACTTGTGACATCACATGAAGCACAAAAGACGCACCCAGAAGAAGATGCCAACGAAGAGAGTACATAGACCCTATAGAATCTGATGGCGAAGTAGAGAATTGAGCAACGTTTCATGTGTGAAATGAAGATTGCACGTGCAAAGAACCCTGAAAAAAATGCAAGCCGTTTTAAAATTGCTTTACAGATGCTGAAATGCAAGTAGACTAAGTAATCATAAGGCTGGCTATACGTAGTGAATAGACTGCAGGCGGCGCCGCCAATATATATATATATAGATATATGTATGCAAAGAATATGGATGCTCCACGATGCATTTTAGCAAACTAGGACCCCATGAATAGAAGGGTTGAAAGTGTGGTGCAGTACAAGAAAACAGCTGACATTGAAAGACGATTCGAGAAGGCTTGTCTGGCCCAGTGTCAAGGGTTGAGTCAGCCAAGAAACTGGTTATCTATTCGAGAAGATACAATGAATGTGAGAAGCGAGGCGAGCTCCAGTTGTGGTGTAATGGAAAAACACTAAAAGTGCCAGGTTTTATTAAATAGTGTTAAATGCGAAGAAGGAGCTCAAAACACTGTCTCCTGTCAAATGGTCAAGTGGAAAATAGACTTTGGGCAAGCTACACCGAGACTGGAAGATAAAACTATGCCCACACTCCGTTTATTCTCAGGCACAGTAATCGTTTGCAAGGTCGAGTTCAAAGACTAATTCGTATGGCAGACAGCAGGAGTGATGATGGATAATGGGCTAATTGGGTGGGGAGGTATGGTCAAGTCCAACCCTCCAGCACCTAGGATACCAACTTGCATGCTGCTAGCGAGTGAAGTATTCCAGAAGGGTACATTCATGCCAACCAATTGTAGAGGGCCATGTAGCAAAGAGCCCTATAGTTTGAGTTTGAAAGCCAATGAAATGTTGTGTAGTCTATGACACGGAAGATGACACGGACTAGGTGTGGGCATAGCTGTCCACCTGACCTTAGAGACTCAATCACACTCCTGTTCCCCATAGAAAGTATACCTAGATGTTCCCTTTAAGCCTATCATAAACCCCCGTAGTTTTTTGCTTATTTTACCACATAGTGTGACATCAGGTATGAGTTTTTCCTATAAATACGTTTTTTATTAAATGCATTGAGACTTATGCTGTGAGTCGTCCGTTGACACACGTTGTACTCCTTGTTTTAGACAATTGCAATTAAAGCAGTTATGTTTTGCCAACTTCCTGAGTTGGTCTGATAATTGGTGCAAGAGTAAGATCTGCATCCCAATCCATCCCATAGAGCGCTAACTCGCTTAAAGGGCCTACGGGTTTAAATGCATAAGAACAAACTGGAAGTTTGTGTGAAAAGATCTCAGATACACTGATTTACCAAAGTGTGTACTCCTTGGCACATAATTTCATCTCACTGGGCATTGCCTCCAAACAACATGGTGTGCCTAAACAAGTCCTGTGCCCAAGGTGTCCTGTTCAAACAGTCCTCGCCGAATGAACTGCACCGACATTTCTGGCTTCGTAGCTTGGTGAATACCTGCACTTCTTTAATTCCATTTACAGTACTGCTGCTAACATCGACTATTTTTGTTAACTTCTGTTATCCACCATCTCTTTCAGTTAGTCCTTAACGCTTGACATTTCATTGAGATCTTTCACCGTCCTCAGTAGGCGAAGTTCTTAATTCTATATATTTATCACTGACATTCTCAGGATCCAGCTTCGACTGCTGGAGTGATTCAGTCTGTCCCCCTGTTTCCTGTTGGCGGCGAGGACTCATGACGTGAAGATTAAGTGCAGTGGATTGACGGTCCGATTGCCTGTAGTGAATCACTGCCATCCGTGGGGCACTGATCGCTATGAAAAGAGCTGAGGTCCGATGGCAAGCCTCGTAAATCCTGGTAGCAGCAGGAAGATTGGCGCACAGAGGTAAAGGGTCATTCACTTCCTGTGACGCACACTGGGCCGAGCTGCTTTACTGCCTGTGTGGCCCTAAGTACCACCTCTTACCATCCTATGTGCAGAGCCATCAGAAACAAATGTGCATTGGGAGGGGTGGTGTTAATGGTGAAGAGTGGATCGCAGGCTTTATCTGGACCACAGAGGAGATTAAGGGGGGTTAGAAGAAAGTATGTGAGGCATAACAGTGACACTCATCTCCTGACCCCCCACTCCTTGCAGATTTGTTGGGAGCCACTAAATCCCTAAACCCAGAGTGAAGCTCTAACTCCTCATTGCCTTATTGTGCTTCTTCTTGCCTCGCCTTGGCTTCCATCCCCAGAGTGCTGCTTCCGGGAGTCCTGGCATGGGCAGGGTCTTTGTTGATCTTGTGATGTACGCACGTGTATTTGTTTATGTTTAAACGTTTAAAACGCGCCTCAGGCCCAGAGGCAAACTGGCACAAGTACAAACAAAACACACACACCATCAACATTAAAAACAGCTAAGTACAAAAATAAAAACACTAAAAACAGCAGAGCCAGAAGAAAGGATAAAAAGAGCACAAATGTTAAAAACACACAAAATATACTAAAAACAAATATAGTAAAGAGCTAAAACTGATTAAAAAGACAAGGAGCCTCATTACGAGGTTGGCAGTAACCCTGTAACACCCTTACTGCCACCTGATATCCCGTGCCACTGGGATATCACAAGTGGCGGCGGTAAGGGTCAGTCCCCATTTCCATAGGACTCCATCGAAATTGGGTCATGGAAGCACCAGCACCGTTGCTAACAGTGCCGGTGCTTCAATGACAACCATGCCGGTGCTTCCGTGACAACCATGCCGGTAGGGGCCTGAACACCCGGCATCGTTGTAGTATGGCGGTCCGGAAAGGGTGCAGGTACTTTGCTACCAGCACCCTTATTTCCTGATCGCCATACTTTTATTGAGGGCCAAGGAAACAACAATAAAAACCATTCAAGTAAAATCGAAGGTTTTGAGAGACTTCTTAAAGGATAACAGTGAGCACTCCAATCTTAAGTGTGGGGGGAGATCATTCCACAAGTAAGGGGGGATAAAATAGAAGGAGCACCTACCAGCCCTCTCCAGCTTAGTAACGAGCAGAATCAGCAAGTTACTCCGGTTGGATCATGATATCTGCATGCTTTGTTTAACATGCAGCCTCCTTTTCAACTATACAGGATGTTTACCATACAAACATTTATGGGTGATGGCAAGGACCCTGAAATGTAAGCACTCTTCAACTGGAAGGCAGTGCAAATCCTGCCGTGCAGCAGTGACATGTGCTCTTCAACTAAGTCGGGCTACAATTCTCACAGCACTGTTCTAAGCAACTTGAAGTTTTGACATATTGTTCTGTGCTGTACCAACCAGTAGACGGCCACCGTCATCTATTTTGGTGTCAATTATTGTACGAGCAAGAATGGCACAATTTTCCTCTGAAATAAATGGTCAAATTCGGTAAAGACGCTTTAAATAATAAACGGACGAAGAAATCACCACATTGACCTGATCTTTCATTGACAACGTAGAATCAAAATATAGTCCCAAGGTCTTAATCTTGGAAAGTACAGCAATAGAACACCCAGCAATAGTGAAATTCTTATACCGCAGTGGCAAGTTAACGATACTTTGTTGTGTACCTACCAATAGGAGTTCTGTCTTGGCATCGTTGAGAGCAAGTTCATTATATGCCATCCACCTTTGAATCAAATCGAAGATGACATTTAGTCTAGCCAGGTCAGAATCATAATCTTCAGTGAGCTGAAGCAAAACCTGTGTATTATCAGCATAATTAGTGTACAAAACATCCTTGTCATCCAGCAAATCAAATTAGGGTTTCGTAAAAATATCGTAGAGTGTGGGTGAGAGGTAAGAGCCCTGCAGAACCCCAAACAAAAGCTCCATACGAGATGCCATAGCAGAGCTACTCAAAACTCTAGCAGTTCTGCCGGATAGAAAAGATGAAATCCATTCAGCTGCCATCTTCAAGAATGATGCACTGACCTGTACTCTGTTGAAAAGGATGTCAAAATCAACCAGGTCAAATGTAGCTGACAGATCCAATAACACAAGCAAAGATACATGACCACCATCCATGATTTCTGACATGCTTGACTTGAGATCAAGAAGAGCAGATTGAGTGCTTTGATATGATCCAAAAGGTTGTATTCGTCAAGATGGGCATGTACCTGTAGGTAAGCCAGACAATCTAGTATCTTCAAAAGAAAAGGCACACTCATAATGCAGCGATAATTAGTGGGGATGCTAGGATCAAGTGATTTTCTTTTTAACAGTGGAGTGATCCAAGCCTGTTTGATGCTCGCGGGAACAGAAGCAGACATAAAAGAAGCATGCTCTAATTTCCTTCCCTGAGAGAAACAGTGGGCCTGTATCAGGCATTTTTCAGAATCTCGCCACAAAATCCACTATCTTTGCAGCCAAACCTTTGTGAAACAACTACGTTTATTTTAGCTCACTGAGCCAGAAGTCATAAAGGGCTCAGTCTCACAAAAGGCCATACAAAACCTACACAAGCCACGGATGAGGCCAACCGAAACCACGAGGAAGCAGCAGCTTTTCGAATTCCCTGAGTGTTAGAGTGGAGTGACTGGCAGAGACAAATGAACATGGTTAGGGGCCCAAGAAGCAAGTTCCAAGGTCGGCGGCCGATTGGATGATTAACCCCAAGCCCCGAAATTGGCTTTTCTGTCCCAGGCTAAGCTGTGTTTTAAGCAGTCACTGATCCTTTCTACCTCGACCCGTGCATACCAAAAACATTCTCTCAGATGCCCTCTCATACCCCTATAATGCCACACTGAAGTTTCATCTGCAGATATCCCAATGGGTCCACTGCAATTTATGAGACATTAAGTGGCCCTAAAACCCCTGCCCCACCCTAAGGACCTCTCAAGGTGTTTCCACCCTCAAGTTGATACCAAGTATGGAGGTTAACACATTGCGTCCCCTTTGTGATCTTTTTGTTTCATCTTGTTTGTCCATCATGGAGTGGGTTGCATACCCTCTAGTTTAGCCACCCTCCCTTGATTTGGCTGTTCCATCCTGGAGTTTTCTGCCTCATCTAGGTGGTTTGTTGCACCCTTCTGGATTCTGCATCTCCTTTCATGGATTTTGTTGCCACCCTCCTTGGTCTTGCCATTTGCTTCAGGTCCTGGATATTGCTGCCTATTTGATATTTGATATTTTATTTGTATCGCGCCCATACACAAGTGTTTCAGAGCACGACGTGGCAAGGGAGGGGAAACAGGGAGGACAAAACAACGATCTTACCAGGCCCAGTGACATTGAGAACGTGTAAGTGCAGGGGAGATGGAAGGGGAAAGTACGAGGGGGATGGAGAGAGTGGAAAGTGCTGAACACATTATAGAACAACAATGGGTAGTGCGGCCAGCAGGTGGTAAGTGAGACAATAAGGTGTAGATAATGGGTGTCTGATAAGGGCTGAAAGGGTACTGTAGGGTTAGGGATCCAGACCCATGTGCAGGGGTTGCCATGGGGCAGTCCGGGTGTGTGGCTGGGCGGCCAGGCATTTGGGCCCGAAATCAGAGTGTAACCAGGTGCACTGCGCCAAAGCAGACAGATTAGCAGGTCAGAGGAAGAGCGAAGGCAGAAGCAAAGAGCAAGGTCTTGAGGTGCTTCCAGAACCGAAGAAGGTTCTCTTCAAGTTTCAGAGAGGCAGGGAGGCTGTTCCAGAGGGAGGCTTCAGCAGAGGAAAGGGATCTACACCCAACTCGTTGCTGGGAGAAGCGACTGACCCTGAGCGAGTTGGAGGTGAAAGAACGAAGAGCTTGACTAGGAATGTATTTACAGAGGGGGTGTTGAAGCTATTGTGTACACCGGTCCCAGAAAGCCTTGTGGACAATGCAAATGATCTTGAATTTAATCCTTGCAGCCACTGGGAGCCAATGAAGAGATTTCAGGGCTGAAGAGATACGATGCCAGGGCTTGAGGCCAAGGACAAGTCTTGCAGTACTGTTCTGGATGAGCTGCAGAGGACAGAGAGTGGTTGCGGGCAGATTTAGAAAGAGACTGTTGCAATAGTCCAGCCTAGAGAGAAGCAGAGCTCTGGAGACAGTGAGCTTCCGGGTGAAGGAGAGGAAAGGAAGAATACCTCCGAGGAGGTGCAGTTCGTAGTTACACTTTTTTGAGACATCAGAGATGTGATGAGAAAAGGAAAGCATGGAGTCAAAGATGACCCCCAGGTTCTTAGCCTTGTAAGTGGGAACAGTGAGAGAGCTAAGGGAGGCCGGCCACAGAGTTACAGGAAAGTAAGGTACAGGTGTGCCGATGAGGAGAATCTCTGTCTTACTGGCATTAAGGTAGAGGTTGTTGGCAGCGCACCACTCCTGGATTGCAGACAGACAGTCAGAGATGAGAGAGGGAGAAGAGGTGGAAGAGGGGAACCTCAAAACAAGTTGGTTGCCATCCGTATAGCATTGAGAGTTTGAGCAGAGAGCAGCAATGCGGTGGGCGAGTGGTGCCAGGTATTGGTTGAAGAGCCAGGGAGAGAGGTTAGACCCCTGGGGGACACCGCAGGTAGAAAGTGAAATAGAAGAAAGGAAGGATGGAAGTTGGACCTGTGAGGGTCAGTTAGAGAGGAAGGAGGCCAGCCAGGCCAGGGCCTGATCAGTGATACCCAGCTTATCATGGAGGCAATTGAGCAGGATGACATAGTTGACATGGTTGACCTTGGCAGCTAGATTTGTTCCCCTAATACGTGGAGTTTCTCATTACCGCTCTTTGGACTTGGCCCTACCTACCACAATGGCATGTTTCTTGTTCCCTCCTGGTTTCAATACTTTGCACCTCCCTGAGATGCTACGACCTGTTGAACCTGTTTATCCTTGCCTTGATCTGTTGTTCTGAACTTTTTGGCCCCTGAATCTTTTGATGCTGGCCCAGAGTTCTGTTGTTGCCACCTTTGGACATTGCCACTTACATCACTGACACACTTCGTGGGCCATTCATAAGCCAACTTAGCTGTTCCTTCCTGGAACACCTGGATCTGCAGTGTGTTCAGACCTGGAACTAATGTCCACTCTGCCCAAATGCTTGTAGATCCCTGCATGGAGCAGGCTATATTGCATTCTCTCGTATGTTGCTACATTTCACGTGATCTGTCCCAAGTCTCTTCCCAATGTTGTGCCACTTAAATGGAACATGCACCTCATCCAATTCTTGACATTTCTTTCTACCCTCTTTGCACGCTAGTCCCTTCTGTTTGTGAAAGGCGGAAGCAAATGCTATGTTGTGATGTTCATATGTGATGCAATAAAACTGAACTCTATTGCAGCACTGACCTTTTACCACTGGAAGTCTGGTTGATGGTCGTGAACGTTTTTGTGAGCCCCCACATAATTTGGCTATTTCCCACTGAAGGACCATATTCAGAAATTAGCGATTTGAAATCAGGAGATTTTTGGCTGCATTGTTTGGGTCAACATAGGGCTTTTTCCAGAGGAGGGCGATGGTCGCTTGGTTTAGATGTTCCGTCACCATGCCCGTGTAGCAGATGCATTAGGCAGTTGAGGCATGTCTGAGGTGAGTCTATTGATGAGCAATTTCATTCCCCTGGCTGTGCATGATGCATTGGATCATTTGATGCTATGATTTTCTTCACCCGGGTTCCAAATACCCAGCTATTAGCACTACATGGATAAGTTGAACATATACAAACATGCCAGCTGCATATGTGTTGGTGAAACAGATGGATCATACATATACGAATAAGCAAGTTGCGTATTTGTGTGCATGTAGCAGATAGATGAAACATACATGAACATGTAATTTGCATATGGGCAGGTTGAAGAGACAAATCAAACATATACAAACATGAAAGCTACATATGTGTGTGGGTGGAACAGATAGGTACTCAAACATGCAAACTGTACACGTGTTGAACATGCAAGCTACACATGTGTGCGCGTGAAAAAAGATAGATCAAACATGCACATACATGCAAGCTGCATTTGTGTGTGTGGAACAGTACATTTCAGATGCGTGTCCTTTCTATCAGTGTGTTCCTCTGAGACATTTGAGACCCGTCCTGATAAAAAAAAGCATCACCACTCCACTATAACATCATAACCACCAACCTACACAGCTCACCAACTCCAATGATAGATACAGTTCCAACCAACACAATGGAACACTTAACTAAACCAAATGCATCTGTCAATCTCTGACCCTCCACTTGGAAGAAGGAAAAACCTTCCCTCAGAAATCCTGAAAATCTCCCAATCTAGGAGCCCTTTTCCGGTATCCCTTGTGAAAACATGTCCTTACTGCCCCCAAAAAGCAAATGTGTACATTAAAACTAAATATGCAAGAAACAAACTTGATATGCTAATAAAGGCTCTCTAAAACACACTTACTGGCATAGACAATGAACATGACATTGTGCAACCACAATATCCAATGCCGAGACATCATCAATGCTGACAGGAAAATGACCAATCACAACCCGTGATGCTGGTTCACTAAAGAATGAAGAACATCTATACCCAAAGGAATTAGCCAAGCAGAAGTCAACTCATCCAAAGACTGATCAAATGCAAACAAGGTGAAGGAAGACGTCAGAGCCCAGAAATATCCACCCAACCTTCTTCACTAAAAGAATTAGCAAAGGCCAAAAGCCACATGGGGAGTTCTTCCTCGTCATCTAGAAACGAACCGAAGCCTCCACCAGGCAGCTTCAAACCCCTCAACAGAGAACTGTTATGTCACTGAAAGCGAGAACATTAATTTGTCTGCAATAATCTCACAATCACAAAGGATAATGGAGGGGCCGTCGGCTGACCTCCCAAATCACATTTCGGAACTTTTCACAACCGCTATCAATGCAGGACCTCTACAAAAGTATCAACGTAATCAAGCAAAGGGACTGCCCACTTGAGACATGGCCAACACATTGAGGCGCCCCCCCTGCATGGTATACCACACATGACTATGGAGATAGAGAAGGAAACCCAGTAGACACTGTATAATCACCTGCTTATAGTGTCTGTTCTATCTATTCTGGGAAGAATAAAGTATTGAGTATAAGAAAATAGAACTAAAGGGACAGGTCAATGAATAACATTTATTTTATATATTTAATAATACAATAACATTTATAAAGCCAATATTAAATCAAGTGTGTTCAGAATACCATTTTCTGACATAGAGCCAATTCATAGGCTAAACCTCAATTTGGAGCATAGAAAAAAGGCAGAACATGATAAATCATGTTTCGCAATCATGAATCACTTGACAATCTGACATCTGAGAGATGTGTTATCTCTGTAGAAGAACAGAGTGATGATAGGGGCATCAATTGTCAAGTGATTCATGATTGCGAAACATGATTTATCATTTTCTGCCTTTTTTCTATGCTCCAAATTGAAGTTTAGCCTTGAATTGGCTCTATGTCAGAAAATGGTAATCTGAACGCACTTGATTTAATATTGGCTTTATAAATGTTATTGTATTATTAAATATATTTAAAAAAAATGTTTATTCATTGACCTGTCCCTTTAGTTCTATTTTCTTATACTCAATACCACACATGACACCTCCCTCAGCTGAAGAATAATGTCCGGCTCTCTCATTAAATACAAAATCCAGTACTCAATGCCCCCCAGCCCCCTGAACTTGCAGGACTTGGTACATCACCAATTTCTTCCTGTGTGGCGAAATCATTTGAAAAGCTGTTCCTCCTTGTCAAGATTTGTTGGTCAACACAGAAATGCACTAAACCGAAACTCTAACCAAATCAGGCGGGCTAATTCGACATAAGGAGAGGATAATGCCAGTCAAGTGGCATGGCGAGTAGAGCGCTCACTTTGACATCCGTGCAGAGCTTGCTAACGCAGGTTCGAATCCCGGCGGGGCAAAACTTAGCCTTTCATCCTTCTGAGGTCGATAAATGAGCACCGCACACTGCAGCGCTCAGATACCTGAGGGTTTGCAGCACTATATAAATGCCTAATGATTATAATTACTTTTACGCACACACCTGCTCGTTTTGTGAGCAGACCGAGCATAGATCTCTCTCCAGAAGGGATGGGCTGCTACAACTAAATGAGCAATAATATTCAACACAGTGACCCAATGAAATGACCGCTGCCTAAAAGCTGTACTTTACTTAAAATAATTAATAATACACATGTGTAAAAAGAGAAAGAGAAACAGAAAAAGGAACAGATGGAATCTAGCAAACCTAAAATAACTGTGCGCTCCTTAGAAAATGACAAGCATGACAATTAAGTAATGCTACTTTGGACAGGATGTAGAAACAGAGGGACCAGTCAAAGAAAAGACGTTGAAAAAGAAAACATGAGTGCGATTCACAAAGATTATTAGAGGAGCAAATCAGGGGCTGCCCATGGTCATCTCTGAACTGCACCTGCCGTGTTGTATACACAATACATAGAACCTCAAACTTCACATAACATCAAGTTGCCTGGAGCATCCTTGAGCAGACATTTTTGAATCTCCTTTGCATGTGAAAATCTCAAAGATACTCCATGCATCTCCAGATTTGCTCCCGTTTCAGGATTTAGGAATCAGATATGAGCAAGCAGGTTCCACGCAGAGTCATATAACTTCTTTCAAACTTTGTCAGGATCTCAACTTGTTCAACGCCAACTGTAGACATTGAAAAACAATAGTTGTCCAAACAGGAGAGCATGTGCCTGAATGCCATGGACACGGCTTGCAGAGATCCCGACACATGGACTCACCACTTAAAAATGACAAAAGGCTGCTGTTTTTCCGCAGAAATATCCTAGAGCATGACACTCTGCTCTGTGATGGGCACATTTCAGCTCCAGAAGTGAGGTTTCATTGGCATGCAGAGTCCTGGTACTTATGGTCCAGAGGAAATTGCCAAAAGTTGTACATAATCCGGATCAGGGGTCTGCAACCTTTGATACTGCAGATGCGTTGGACTACAACTCCCATCGGCTCTAGCAAGCAGAGCTATTGGTGTGGGATCCTGGGAGTCATAGTTCAAAACATTCGCAAAGCGATCAGTTGCAGATCCCTGATCTGGAGAAAAAGACAGAAGGTACAGCTTGTACTTGCCATTAGTTTAGCACAGGCTATTCATCAGTTTGGTCTCTGCATGGAGGATATAGCACAACAGCCAATATGTGTTTCACAGAAGGCTTTTAAAAATATTTCTCACTTGGCAGGTAATTGAATATTAGCAGCAACAGGACTGGATTATGTTCAATAGCGAGGGCCTCTTATACCCGGGATATCATTTGATATGATATGATTTTTGTTTTGTTTTGCGCCCATACACAAGTGTTTCAGAGCGTGAGTTCTCTATTTACTGGTAGAGAACAAGCATGTTCCTAGCACAGGGACATCCAAACCTTATCTCCCACAGAATATTTCGGGAAACATTGTGCCCCTTTTCATGACTTCTTTTTATTCATACTCGCCAGCCGAACCCCAAATCTGATGACATTCTTCTCCAAAAGATTCTGAAACGGGTACCATCTGTTGAAGCCGATCTACATTCGGAAACATCCAAGGGAATAGGCCATATAGAAAATAAATGACAGAGCTATGTAGCAGAATGCTCAATGTTATTACAAGCAAATTATGCAGTGGAAGGTAGAACCTTTCAAATTGTGTGGTTGGCATTTTCAAAACAATGCAAACTTTGTTCCTGGCCCTGATTTAACCAATTTGAGCACGATTCATGGAAAGGTACGCAGAAATCCTGGTAGGGCCGCTCACTGAGAAGGACACAGCGCAAGCCTGCACGCAGAATGAAAAATGTACGCCCTGTGTATTCATGGAATTAACAGCGCAAAGTAATCGTAATTGCAAGTCGCAGCCAGAACGCCACCAGCAACCCCACACGCAAAGCAAAAATAGCCAGAACAGCCACTTTTGCATGCTCCCCTGGGCACGAGTACACACACCTACAAACAGTGCGTGGGATCCCCAGAAAGCAGGCCTGCATCTCAGGGACCTTGCACAGGGTCCCCCGTGACGGTATCTGGCCCCCTGACAACATGCGTATAAAAAATCATAACTCGGTAATTACTCAGGAAATCTGCATGCAAACCCCCCTAAACTGTTCCTGCACCCTGCTGTACTGCGTATGCGCACCCCTAAGTCAGATCAGAATCCCAGTTGTGTACATGCACCCCTATATCTGACATGCAACCCCACATGCCTTGGGGTGGCGGATAGTATGAAGAACTTGTGTGGCCATTTCCAAGCCGAGAGATTGCGTGAACAAATCCATGAATACGCCTAGTTCCGCGCAATTGTGGGCGTGCGAGGGACTGCCTGCAGTCTGTCCCCCGGAACACCCATTTTTGAGCAAGTTCTTCCCCATTTTTGGAGTTCCGCCACCTTCCCAACAATTTGCGCAAGACATGGCCACGGTGTGCGTGGAATCTCACGCAAGGCCCTTGATGGCTCCAGAGATGTGCCGAGCCTGCGCAAACTCCACACAAGTCCAAGAAAAGTACTGCGCATTCGATTCGATGAATTGCCGAATGCAGATTTGCGTACAGTTTGGCACGCAAGTACCCTATTTTCCACGCAAATAATTCCATGATTCGGGCCCCTTGTCTGGGCATTCTTTTTCAGGTAATGGCCACAGGTGGAGGGGGCCTCTTTCATACATAAGACCTTACACTTTGACATACGTAGAGGACCTCTATCAAAAACAATATTCCAAAAAGTACCAAAAAAAAACATGCCATTTCAATGGTAGAATGCAACTTTCAATGGTGCAAAATGGGGTATCTTAAAAAACTATTTACTGTAACAATAATGAGTGAGCACCATTCTGTAAGAGTTAACTCTGCAAGAAAATGAATAGCAATTTTATGCCATGGTCCCGGTGCTATTTTTAAGGTTATTAAAAGACCAGCTTTTCTTTAATTTATTTTATTTTGATGTTAGTCAGTTTTATTAGGCATGAACAATACACAAGGACATTATAACGGCGTACACATTTGACTTATGAAATACTATTACAATAAAGCATTACAATGATTAAAATACAAATATATAAAAAATGGAACAGAAAAGGTAAAGATAAACAAAATAAATAAACAAATAATAAACTTTGTAACTGAATGAATCCCTCGCAGCTAATACTTATCCATCATAATCTACGGTCAATTTTTTTCCGAAGCCGGGATCCAAAGTCAGGCTTTCAACTTCTTGCAAACAACTACACATTTGGCTATTACTCTTAGATAATCAGGGATGCATTCCCCAAAGGGACAGAGAAAGATGAGCAAGCCCTATTCCAAGTAATAGAGTTTTTTTTTATATATTTAAGGACCTTGGGAAAAAGTAAATCCCTGCTCAGTAAACCTCTGCCACTACCAGAGATATGAAGCTAATTGACTAGGCAGATCGGGGCATGATGGTCATCTGCGGCATAGGTTAAGCATGGCAGGTTAAGTTCAATGCTAACGAAATAAAGCTTATTGAGTAGGAAGAAATTGGAGGGATGGAAATGTGCCTTATAGGTTAAGCATGGCAGGTTATAATCAATGCTAAAGATATGAAGCTTATTGACTAGGTAGATAGGGGACCGATGGTCATTTGCCTTATGGGTTAAGCAGGGCAGGTTATAATTAATGCTAAAGATATGAAGCTTATGGGCAAGGTCGATAGGGGATCAATGGTCATTTGCCTTATAGGTTAATAATGCAAAGCTATACTCATTGCTAAAAATATGAAGTTTATTGACTATGTAGATAGGGGACCAATGGTCACTTACCTTATAGGTTAAGCATGGCAGGTTATAATCAATGCTAAAGATGTGAAGCTTATGGACTAGGCAGATAGGAGAGTGATGGATTGGCATATAGGTTAAGCATTGCAGGTTATTTAATGCTAAATATATGAGGCTTATGGACTAGGTTGATAAGTGAGCAATGGTAATTTGCTTTATAAGTTAAGCATGGCAGGATAAAATCAATGCCAGATATAAGAAGCTTATCAACTAGGTAGATAGGGGACCGATGGTCATTTGCCTTTTAGGTTAAGCATGGCAGGTTATAATTAATGGTAAAGATATGAAGCTTATGGACTAGGTAGATAGGGGGACCGATGGTCATTTGCCGTATAGGTTAAGCATGGCAGGTTAACATCAATGCAGTGCTTCAAAGATAACCAGTTCTCTTGGTAAATAACTGGAGTAACATGCTCATACTTTCTACCACCGAGGACACACTTGGATGCCGCATAGAGGACCACCTTGAAAGGCATCATAGTGGAGGCTGGCAGTCCAGCCAAAACCAAGTTCCGAGAATCAATGCAGAATACCAGGAATCCCAAACTAAGGTGAAGAAGTCAGAAGAAAGAATATAGGGATACAGAGCACAACGAAAATACAGATGTAAGTGACAGGATTTAACCATTTGCTGGAGATTCAGCCAAAGGGGGCATCTATCATAAGGAAAGAATCCCAGGAGTCTACTCCAAGAGCACAAGATGGGAACATTTCAATCCTAGCCTAGCTCCAGCATGCAAAGGTGGATTGGCAGTTTGAAGTTAAACCCAGAAAAGAACAGAAATTCAGACTTGGAAAAGTTGACATTTAAAAAATATGGCGGGATGTCCAATCTCTTATATCTCCTAGGCAAAGACACAGTGCACAGATATCTCATGAAGATGACATTCACAGGGAAAATTATGCGTAACCATTACAGGCAACCAGATCGCTCAGCACCCCATGTAAAGATTAAACAAAATGGCCACAGTGTGGAAATCGAAATAATATTGTACCTCCTATCGCATTGTTTGAATGTATGTTGGCCTACGCCAAGTTGTCTAAAAACATCGTGTACATAGATTCCGCGGCAAGGTCTTGACCTTAATGTATTGTGCAAATCGCCATCTTGGATTAAGCCGCCATTTTAGGTACTCTTGCAGTGTGGAAGTCACCCTGAACAACAAAATGGAGGCCGAATGACATTTCGAGTGGGATTCTGGCCCACATGAATAAGTAACATGCCCGCAGGCCACTTGTTGGGGTCGCGAACTGAGACCTTGTCCTATCCCTGACCTATGTGTAAATGAACAACTGTATCAGCGGAACTGATCAAATTGCATACATTATGGGATTGACCTGGCAACGAACCCTAGGCCTGGTCCAAAGAATGGTTAACCCGCGAGGGGGTTGGCAAAGGCTGGATAAAAAGTATAAAAACCCGAGTATCCCAATGTACGGTCTCTCACACTAACACGGCGAACTACCGTTAATGGTTCGTCCTGTTACTCTGAGGGCCGAATAGCTATCCGTATGTCAATTGACTTTTGGTAATTGTTGTATCTTTGAATAAAGCGCTTTGTATGTCCTTTGTAACCTGTGTTGGTGTGTTTCCTTTGGGCTTCCCGGCCTCATATCAATTTTTCTGTTTCCACAGTTGGCGCCCGAATAGGGACCCTCAAGATTGATGCCGGATCATTGAAGGTTGACGCAGACTATCGAACCGGGATCGGACGGTGTGATTCTGCGGGCCCGACCGATCGAGACGCGATACCTCGGCAGCGCTGCATGATCCGATCCTTGGACGATAGTCGTGTGGTCTGACACGGCATCTTGACGAGGGTCCAATTTTGAGGCGGGCAGATTTGCCGAAACCACCAAACGCAAGGTAAAATTTGTTAGGTAAGTTCTTTGTAAACCGTACGGTCCTCCTTAGGTTTGGTCAGGTGCAGTCGTGACCCGGCTCTTAATTTAACCCTGACACTTTGAATTTGGCGTATTGTATCTGCAGACACAATTACTGAACCAGGTAACACCAATTTTTTGTGAAATGCCTGGGAAATTGTCTAGCTGTTTTAGGGCTCTGTTCCGCAGCGATCGACAATCCTTGGAATTTAGCCGCCTGGCACCACAGGAGGGGTCGCCGGCGTGTACTATGTACTGTAAGTATGGCATTGGAAGTATAGTATTTAATGATATTTGGCACAGACAGACCAGACATGCCTCCGAATTTCAGTGGCCAATCAACGGTAGTTTTGAGATCCCCCGTATTGAATACTTAGAATCGATCTTGTTAAAGAAAAAGGCTAGACCAGCAGCCTTTGATGTGTTACAAAATTGGAAGAAAGAAGCATTGCAGCAGCTTAAAAGTAGGGATAAACATGCACGTCGTCATAAAACAAACGCTGAAAAAGCATTATTGTATGATAAAGAAAAGCGGTCAGAATCAGTTAAAAATATGGATAGAGCCTTTTCACTCGGGATCCAGAAAATTTATCCCTCTAAAGATTTCCATGTGTCTGAGGAATTTATTGAGAAATTATTAAATGAACGCAGGCCCGATGCCTCAGCGCCACCTCCGTATGCTCCTGTTTTGGGCACTCTGCCCATTCCTGCTGTTGTTCCTGTTGCTATTCCTGTTCCCCCTGTACAGCCTATTGTTCCTAGTCCTTTGGTTGTTGTTCCTCCGCCTATCGCACCGCCCCTTCCCCCTGCACCTGCACCTTTGTTAAATTTACCTATACCTCCGCTCCCGAGTGGGCCCATATTGATTGGAGTCGATCCAGGTGCAGGGTCAAAGATTGTGACTCGTAGTACTGTTTCTGCAGATAGGAAACAGGAATTGTTTGCATGGGCTAAGCATTGCATGGAGAAAGGTGATCAAGCTAATAATTTTTCTACATTATCTAATTTGAATAGTTTTCCCGAGAAAAATGTTTTTATCGAAGGTTTGGGGACTTATTTGTGTGTCATGTGGGGTAGATTACAAAATTCGGATCTTCCACAAGGGGTGAGAGATCTGAATGCTTTGGCACTTTCGAGGGACACAGAGCAGAAAATATATGGACATGTTGAAAGATTGATTGAGTTTAGGAAAGACTTTGAAAAATCACGAGATGAGGATGATGAGGACGATAGAATATATGTACAGAAACGGGTCCTTCCGTGCCGAAGAACAGCACCTGAGGAAGTACGAATTTGTACCAAAGATGCGGTCCGATGGATCTCGGATTCATCGATACCGCCAGACGAAGTGTATGACACGTATAGTCAGTATACAGTAGAGATGCAAAGAAAAGTAATTCAGGTGATGGTGCAGCACCTGCAAGAGGAATGTGTAAGGAAGAAGGTTAGTTGCCCCATAGAACTATTGGGGATTTGTAAGAGGGCTTTTTCGCCCGACACTTCTACAGCTGCCTTAGCGCTCGACCTGGCTCTATTGCTTAGTAAGCGGCCGGAGGTACCTATATCTCAGTTGCCTATGAGAGAGGTTCCTCCGACCTTTGTCCCAAAAGTTGAGATCCCCGCCAACGCGGCGACTGGTGCCCCCGCGGTGGATATCCCTGCACATTATGTATCGCAATTCGTTCGCGTCCCGCTTTCACGACAGGAAGTGAATACAATTAGACAATCAGTTCCTGATATTAGAAAAAACCCGACGGGGTTTTATAAAGAAATAGAGTCCGTTTTACAGTCCTCTGTGTTCACCTTGAGTGACATTGACTTGTTATTCCCTGTACTCCTACCCGTAGATGTATGGAAACAGGTTCGGACAATAGACGATGTGCCAGGGCTGGGAGATACGTGGGCAAATATGATTAGAATTGATGGAGAAAGACCAGCTGGTGAGAAACCGCCACAGGTAATACTTACTTTACCTGATAGGATTGTCGCTAAACTAAAAACTATAATTCCAGAAAAAAGGATTATTTGGGACAAGCTTACGGCCTGTGTTCAAGGGAAAACTGAAGGCGCCACCGAATTTTTCAATAGATTCGAGCAGGTATTTTCTGACTTCAGTGGACAGGATTTAGGTACAGAGTCGGGGAAGAGGTTGTTCGTGGACAAATTTGTACGTGGATTACCTGACATCCAGTCACAAATTATGTCCTCTGAGAGCGCTTGGCAGGCAAAATCTCAATCTGAGGTTTTGCACATGGCTCAGTATTATGAGAACCGTGTTAATAATGAGAAGGAAAAAATTGAAAAAAGAAAGGGAGATTTAAAAACCAAAGTATTATTACAGCAAATTATTAGAAACCCCAGAGGAGGTACGACACAGACTAGAAGTCAGTACGTTCCAAAAGGAAATGCTCCTCTGAGTACTGTGAATATTAATCAATGCGCTTATTGATGCCAGGAAGGTCATTGGCGAGCACAGTGCCCTGTCCTTCTCCAGAGGTGAAACAGTGCGTTTGGGGGTATGGGTAGACGACCTAGGGGCCGCCCTGGAGCAGGGGGCCCTGACAGAGGTCAACTTTTACAAGATTCTCACCAACCTTTTTCACGGGAAAATCAGACCTTGAGTATGGACTCGAGAAACATATTTGATCACCCTTCTGCTGCCTATCTTTCTGAAGAGCTTCCTTCTGATGAGGCTCTATTTTATTTGGATTGCCCGAAGCAGGGTTTGGAACCTTTGCCTATTCCCGTTAATCAAAAAGGCCCCTACGTTGAATTATTAGTGGGGAATAGGAAACACCAGTTTTTGATTGACACTGGAGCACAGAAGTGCTCCATTGATCATTCAAAGGTTCCAAACATCCCACTGTCAGGGCAAACAAATGTTTCCGTAGGGTTTTCTGGTATACCAACTGTCTGTCCGGTTTCTGAGCCGGTATCCGTTTCTTTGGGTCCCTTCACGGATCATTGCCCTTTTCTTCTCACTTCAAACTGTGGAGAGAAATTGCTGGGGTTGAATTTGTTAAAGAAGTTGAACGCAGTAATTCATTGTTCTTCGGATGGAGTACGGCTAACGGTTTCACCACAGCAACTTCCTAATTCTCAGTTCTCGATTCGACCTTTACCTCCCGAGTTCAGCATTGTCCCGGAATGCTTGTGGGCGGTGGACGACAATGATGTCGGAGTGTTACAGATTGAGCCCGTTAAAATAGTCCTAAAACATGGGGTGAAACTGCCACGCATCCCGCAGTATAAAATATCAGTCGAAGGTGAACATGCTTTGAAATGCATTGTCTCCGATTTTGTACATCGTGGGGTGATCGAGGAGATTACAGGTAGTTTGTGTAACAGTCCGATCTTACCCGTATATAAGAAAGGCGACAATGCAATTCCATACCGGTTTATAATTGATCTTCATGCTATTAACCGAGTGGTCGCCCCACAATTTCCAATTGTGCCTGATGTGACGACGATATTAACAATGATCCCTGCTACGGCTACGTACTTCAGCGCTGTGGATCTAAAAAAACGCTTTCTTTAGTATCCCTATACATAAAGAAAGCAGATATCTGTTTGCGTTCACCTTGGGGGGGCGCTCATTTATTTACAAGGGCACCTCAAGGGTATACTGAAAGTCCCAGTATTTATAGTAGAGCTTTAAAAGAGCAGCTCGACACCCTTGAATTGCCACCTACTTGCACGCTGCTTCAATATGTTGACGATTTACTTTTGGCTGCAGATTCTGAGAAGGCCTGCAAAGAAGGCACTATACTGTTGCTTGTTCAGCTAGCAAAAAATGGTCACAAAGCTTTGCTTAAAAAATGTCAATATTGTTGTCAGGAGGTTGCCTATCTAGGCTACCTCCTGTCAAAGGAGGGGAGAAGATTGACACCTGAAAGAATAAAACACATTTCTGGCATGTCTGTTCCAAATACACAGAAGGAAGTCAGAGCCCTGATAGGGATGGCGTCATACTGTAGGTTGTGGATCCCGAATTTCGCACTAGTGGTAAAACCGATGTTGGCTTTGACGAAGAAGGGCATTTCTCTGCCACTGCCATGGGAATCGGAACATCAACGATCATTTGAGCTTCTCAAAACCGCGCTATGTTCGGCACCGGTTCTGGGTACTCCAAATTATGACAAGGCCTTTGTGTTGTTTATGCATGAATGTAATGGATGTGGTTTGGCTGTGTTAACACAGGAACACAGAGGGAAGAATAGGCTGTGCGGCTACTACTCCTCCACCCTTGATCCTGTCGCATGCACTTTGCCAAGATGTTTGCGCGCTGTTGCTGCTGCTGCCGCGTATGTAAAACAGAGTGAGGGAATGGTCCTAGGCCATGATTTGATTTTGATGGTACCTCACTCTGTTGATATCCTATTGAACAAAACCCAAACGCAACACCTCACCTCTGCACGGTTAACAAGGTATGAACTAATTCTGTTTGCCCCTCATATTCAAATTAAGAGGTGTTGTGTTCTCAATCCGGCTGAACTCTTACCTTTCCCACAAAACACTGTTTGCGGTGACGAAGAATCACATGACTGCCTGTATACCACCGAGCAAGAAACGAAGGGCAGGATAGATCTCATAGATACTCCTTTGGATAATGCAGAAGGGGAGCTGTTTTGTGATGGCTCCTGCTTCAAACTTTCGAATGGTACATCTACAGCTGCTTATGCAGTTACTACATTGAGCAAAATTGTCGAAACTAAGAGAATTTCGCATAACTCCGCGCAGGCCACAGAGATTATAGCGTAGACCCGAGCTTGTGAACTTTCCCAAGGGCGAAGAGTAAATATATATACCGATAGCCAGTACGCATTTGGGGTGGCTCACAACTTCGGAAAACTTTGGTCGGAAAGAGGGTTCCTGACCTCACATGGGACCAAGATTCAGCATGGCCCTTTGATAGTGCAATTACTTTCGGCTCTCTCACTCCCTAAACGGTTAGCGATCATGAAATGTGCAGCACATCGCAAGGTCATAGATGATGTGGGAAAGGGGACAGTGACTCCAAGGGGAAGTTTCGGGCCCCCCTCTGTCCCTTTTGAGGTTATACATTTTGATTTTATTGAAATGGAGCGATGTAATAATCTGAAATATGTTCTTGTAATTATTTGTGCCTTTAGTAAATGGGTCGAGGCTTTCCCCGTCAAAGATGCTACCGCCATGACCACTGCAAAGATTATGGTAAAAGAATTCTTTCCTCGATTTGGGCTCCCGAGTATAATCTGGTCGGACAATGGTCCTCATTTTATCGCAGCAGTAATTTTGCAAATATGCGCAGCCCTAGGTATTGAGAAACGATTTCATTCAGCTAGGCCAGATGCTTTGCCTATTGTGTTATTAGCTATGCTTACCACACCTCAGACTAGAACTGGGCTTTCTCCATTTGAGGTAGTGATGGGGAGGCCTGCTAACATTTGGGGTCTCCCGAAACCTAAAGCCCTGAGGGAGGTGGAAAATGTATTGCTTGTAGACTACTGTAACCAGTTAACTAAAAATCTGTATTTCATTTACCACCAGGTGCATGCTGCTTTACCTGTACGGTTCACGGGCCCAGGACACGATATACAGCCTGGAAGTTGGGTCCTCGTGAAGGCCTACGAGAGGTCTTCCTGTCTTGCGCCTCGCTGGCGGGGACCCCACCAGGTATTATTGGTCACCAGGACAGCAGTGCGGGTGGCTGGAAAGAAGAACTGGATTCACGCGACGCACGTCAAGAAACTTCCTCACCCGACGGCACACGCTACAGAAGAAGCAGAACCCCTCGCTGATGCTACAGTCTCTGATCTTGGAGTAGCAAACAGCGCTGTGAGTGCGTCGGAGAAGGTCTCTGAGCCTGAGGAGCTTGGGGAACAGTCCATCTCGTCTCCGCACTCTATTGAAAAATCACTTCCGGAAAACACTCGAAAGAGCTCTGCGACTTCCGTCGCCACCGACACATCGCTTCCCTCAGGAAGTGACGATACTTTGCTTCTGGACCAGACAAATTTGGGTACCATCAGGTACAATCTTCGACCACGGAAATAGAACTACGGCACGAGTGTCGTGCATCTGGAAAAGGAAGTGATCGGAAAATTGTTTTGTTTTGTTGAACAAAAAGGGATTCTGCTGGCTAGGGTTGGGAAGGACTAAGAAATCACGCGACCGTAGTGTCGCCAGCAACGAACATTGGGGCCGTCGATCAAGGAACTACGATGCCTGCCACCTTCACCGCTGCTCCCCACACTGGACGTTTAGATAAGGGGGTGACCAAATCGAACAATGAACAATGTGCCTGGGCCCCGAAAACGTACTGTTGTGTTTTGATTTTGATTATTGTTATTTTTGCAACTGCTGCTGTAGGACTTTGGTATTTCGAAGAAGTCTATCCTTTGAAACCTTTATTATCGACCAAGATCGTACCAACTGTTTTGACTCCCTCTGTACACCTTCACACTCTGTCCCCTAGAGACTCCCAACATAAACAGAAGTATCATAATAACACTTTGATGATAGTAATGAATGCTACTCATGCCATTTTTAATAAGAGTAATTGTTGTTGGATTTGTACTCACTTACCGCAACATGGGAACAAGGGTCTGGGATGGTATATACATCCTCTACCTTTAACGACTTCTTGCTATGCCTCTCTTAGAGCACTATTCTTTGGCTGATGGAATGATAGCATCTCAGGGAACTTTGATGGAACTAATTTAAATGATTTCGAGAAACGTGAATTGACTCCCCTGGGATGCTCGCTTTTCGCAAATAGAAGTAAACCTAACGTTGCTTCTATTAGGCCGTCTGACAAACTATCTCTTCCTTTTCAAACTCTGATTTCCTTTAAAATGGCTCCGATAGGCAATAAGGACGCTGTACCTCCTTCTTATTCTGTAAATCATAGTCCCGACTCGGTTCCCTTCTGTGTACAGAGAAATGGCACTAGGCAAATGGGAGATTTTGAAACTTGTAAAAATATTGTAAATTTGACTGGGGAAAACAGGCCTCTGTATGTAGGAGGGCCTGTTTATTTTGTTTGTGGTAGTTTAGCATTTCCCTGGTTGCCCAAGGATTGGCAGGGAACCTGTTATTTAGGAATATTGTTACCCGGGGTATTTGTAGCTAGTACCTTGGAGGTTTCTAAGGATTGCCCACGGCGAGACAACAATGGAGATACCCCTGGGCAAGTATTGGGGGACATAGCTAAATCGGTTGTGCCCTTTTGGGGACAAATAGCAAACTCAGAGAACATTAGGGGATTAGCAAGGGTATTGGAGAGAACGATCAACCGGACCACGGACATACTCTACAATATGACTTTAGAGCAAAAGGCGATAAGATTGGTAGCACTTCGAAATCGGATGGCATTAGATGTCATCTTGGCAGAACGAGGTGGAGTATGCAAATTAGTGGGGTCCGCTTGTTGTGTTTTCGTACCAGACTCCTCACCAACAATTTTTAAAGCAATTCAGAACTTGCATACTCTCAGTTCTGAAGTCCATATCCCTGTAGGAGACTGGAACCTTAGTACTTGATTTTGGGATTCTCTGCGATCTTGGGGTTGGAAGGTGTTTTCCGTCATTCTGGTTATTTTAGGGATTCTGTTATTCCTTTTTTGTTGTTTTCAATGCCTCCCAAGTATATGTGGAATGATAGGGGGGTGTTGTGCTCAAGCAGTGAGCGCAATAGGGCATAAAATATATACCCCAGATACAGCATCTAAAGAATTCATGTTACAAGAGGTTCTTATGAACGACCTTATGGCTATAGACATTACAGACAATCATGCGGAACCTATGGATGATAATAATGGAGTCATTTTCGAAAGCATTAGGGATGATGTTTAGCACTTGGCATAGGCCAAAAGGAGGGTCTGTGGAAATCGAAATAATATTGTACCTCCTATCGCATTGTTTGAATGTATGTTGGCCTATGCCAAGTTATCTAAAAACATCGTGTACATAGATTCCGCGGCAAGGTCTTGACCTTAATGTATTGTGCAAATCGCCATCTTGGATTAAGCTGCCATTTTAGGTGGCAACAAAATGGAGGCCGAAAGACATTTTGAGTGGGATTCTGGCCGTTGTGACCTCCGCACACATGAATAAGTAATATGCCCGCAGGCCACTTGTTGGGGTCGCGAACTGAGACCTTGTCCTATCCCTGACCTATGTGTAAATGAACAACTGTATCAGCGGAATTGATCAAATTGCATACATTATGGGATTGACCTGGCAACGAACCCTAGGCCTGGTCCAAAGAATGGTTAACCCGCGAGGGGGTTGGCCAAGGCTGGATAAAAAGTATAAAAACCTGAGTATCCCAATGTACGGTCTCTCACACTAACAAGGCGAACTACCGTTGATGGTTCGTCCTGTTACTCTGAGGGCCGAATAGCTATCCGTATGTCAATTGACTTTTGGTAATTGTTGTATCTTTGAATAAAGCGCTTTGTATGTCCTTTGTAACCTGTGTTGGTGTGTTTCCTTTGGGCTTCCCGGCCTCATATCAATTTTTCTGTTTCCACAACAGGATCATGCTCTTGGTCACCCTGAAGAAAATGGAGGCTGGGGTAGGTATGGACCCTCCATCTCTGATGTGCACTAAACCCAAAGAAAGCAAAAACGGCGGGCCCTTTAACTGAGAAAGAACATGGACAAATAACCTGCTCTCTAGCACAACATACTATACAAACACACAGCTTAAACAAAAACATTTTTTATTTCTTTTTTTAATATGAGAACAGACAATTCCTGCAAAGGTAGAATAAAGCAAATGCAGGCACAGAAAGAGTTAATAGGATCATAGGACAGTTCCCATGCATATACAAATACCAACACTGGGACTTTTCTGTCTGGAATTATTATTTGTATTTGTATTTGTATTTTATTATCGTTCCCCTAATGCACTTTATATTCACCTCACACGTTTGGGAGAAGGTAATTTGCATACATTGCTGTCTCTTGACATTGGGCTGTGACAGAATGGCCACCTGCTGAAGATGGGGGTGGAGTACACCAGCTACTCACCTGTAGGAACCTCCTCCAACAGTTTGAAAGGGTATGCTGCATACTTCTCTCAGCTCCCTGTTTACCCCGACTGGAAGAAGCACTAATCTCTGACTTCCGTCCAGGTCAGTAAGCAGTGACAGCAAGCCACTGGACAATGTTAACATTGCCCAGCTAGACGGTTCTAATTAGATTTGATTGCATGCTAGTATAAATATCATCAGATCTATTATTTTTAGACGAGCTCCACAACTATTTGAGCCCCTCTTTTATTATATTTTCTTGTTTCTCACATAGGGGAGACCAAGTCGAGGCCCATGAAGAAGGCTTCCCGCCAAAACGTCATGGGACCACATCATTCTGAGGGCATAATTCCCCCAATTCCGTCTCGTAATTCGATCTGTTTCCAGACGTTGACCAACGACTAGGTCCCCTTCTTTCCTAGGAGTCAAAGGTCCTTTCTTTGATTCAAGATTTGGACTCTATGCACTTTATACAGTATTATTAGCTCTTAAGTCTTCCCACTTTTCCACTTTTCCATGAGCTGACCCTCCAGTTACATTGGTGGGAGTGGAGGGGGGCAGCCGGAGAATTTGTCATTTGTGTTCACATAAAATGAAATGGGCAATTCTGTTGCTGAAAAGGATGCCTGCTAATCAAACTCCCCTTTCAGAAATGCTCCAGGCCAAATTTATAGTGCACACATGTTCCTTTATAGGACTACCCACAGGTTCCCTCTTCCCCTTACTCTTTAGTAGAACAAGGGCAGATTGAACGGTCACATGTGCATCCCCGACAGCTGCTCGGACAGAAAGTTCCTGCAGTCAGAGGTGGCCATTTATTCTTCTGCATCTATGATCTAAATAATGATAATTGGATGAATTAGCCAGTCTGGTGACATGTAAATCTTTAAACATAAGTCATGTCAAGTAGTAGCATGGTGACTGATGTTTGATATCAGACAAATGTCAGCTCTGCGAGCAGGGTCAGCTATAACAGGACTGATGTAAATTGGGGTCTGGTCTGACTGTCTCCACCACAGCCATGTTGAACAATAGCCAGGATGCTACCCTTTTGATTCTCCTGTGGGATGTGTTTAACTTCGCCTCAGGGCATTGGAGAAGGACCCCAAAATATTGATTTCTGTTAGGACTTGCTTACATTTTCCTGTTCCATTCATTTCTTGTGGGCAAGGTGCTGTGGGTGAGATGTCATAAAGCAAGGAGCACTTGTTCCAGCAACCAGAATTTAACTCCGTATAGTGGGGCTGCTTTGGACAAATCCCCTGGGACATTTTCCCTTTAAAAGAAACCTCTCATTCATCGATTAATTTTTTGACTTCTACAAGGAGAAGAAGGATTAATTGACCCTCTTTTGGGGGTACTGGCTACTTCATAATCCTCCGCCATAGAGGTGAAGACAGAATATAACCAAAGCACAGGAGCTCCCTTCTCTACCTTGTTCTGAGAGCCATATACTTTGCACAGTAATATTGTGCTTGATAAACTGTGCACATCTTCCCAAAGTGCCCTTTCACAAAAGTCTGCATTCTCTGTGTTATTTTACAGAGATGGGCTTTCTACGTGTTTTCTGATTAGTTGTTTGCATTTTATTGTTGGATTTAAAGTCCAGATATGTCAAGAACCTTGATTGGGCATTGTTGTATTTTGGAACATTGTACCTAAATTGTTTGCCTTACTGTTATCAGTTGACACCCCTAGTGAAGGTATATCCTGCCCTCGGCATGCCCTACAAAGGGAGGCAAAGGAGGTATATATACCATTTGGACTGTGCCTGTTTCACCTGTATGATTGGGACAACTGCTGGTGTGGTGGTAGGGTGTGGATGAGTAGGAGGTGTACTGACTACTCATCTCTGTACCCATGCAGAGCAGTATTCATTTTGTCACACGTTGTGTAAATTAACCACTAAAGGTCCCAACATCAATATTTGCCACCGTTTTGGCTCATGCCATGCACAGCTGAACGCAATAAGCATGTATTTAGATTTCTAGCATGTTTCTAGAAAACACCACACCCACACACGCTTTTTTTCTCTGTATCTTCCTTTGGAGCACAGAAAAGCTTTTAGCTTCGGAAATATTTATTTTGCTATGAGGGAAACCAAAGCTCATTTAGTTTAATCTTCTTTTTCCCACCTCTCCAGAAAGGAACATTCAGATGCCTCGTAATACTTCAACAATTAATCCTGAACCCAGCACTAACCGCTGATCCATTCATCACAGGATGAACAGTTTATCTATTCAACGCACCATTTCTTGAATGTTTGCTGCACACAGAGAGGAATACAGTCGGTTGGTCATATTAAGGGCTGTATGCTAACATGTTACCAGACATGTCCATTGTCATATGGTTCTGACAAGTGCAGAAATATGACTTTTAAGACATTTCATAAATGGTCCAGAAAACTACTTAAGCTAATATTTCAGAAATCTGAAGAATGGTAACTCACGTTTAGCAAATGGCACTTTAAAAGTGTTATTCGTTTACATTCTGCATAGTTAATGAAGGCGGGGGTTGTCTTAAAACATGCTTAAACTACGCCAGACATCCTGAACATAGCGAATAGGCAACTTGGCACAGAGCCCTAAAATGTACGTATGTTGTATTTATCCCACATGTTGGTTGGAAATTATTATTTACTTAAATAACTATATGCAGGCATGAGGGTTCTAAATGAACAACACAAGGTCCAAACTCAATGTGCGGCAGTTTTCACACACCCCACACAAAGCCGAACGCAGTAAGATATCTAAACATTTCTACGAGCTTCCTAGAACAAAATGTGTTTTTAAGCCACGCTCCACCCACGCACGAAAATACCCTTAGGAACGAAAATCTTATTTTTTCTAATAAATTAGAACAGTTCTTATTGTGGAAATTCTTTTATGACACTGAGATCACACATATACAGAAAACAAAAAGTCCCTTTGTTAAAATAAGCAAAAAGAGGAGCACCTTTGCAAAAAATGTGAAAATGTTTCTGTTCTGAAGAATCATAACATAACCCACATACAATTATTCACACAAAAAAAAAGGTTTTGAAAGGATATTAAGGTTACTACTCATCACAAGGGGAAGTCTACAAAATGAAATGCTTATGTAGAGCTACAAACACTGAATTGTAAAAAAACTATTGAAAAAAGTGCATCTAACAACAAATCAAAACTTCACAAGACTCACTGCAACTATTAGGTTGATGGTTTCAACAGCATGGCTAATAGATTATAATTATTTTTTATAAAGCGATTCATACCCAGAGGTTTCTAAGCGAGGACCCAGGGATCGTACCTATGTTGCTCTGCGTCGTCTTGCCTTCAAGGCGAGCGCTTTGCCCCTTTGCTATAGCACTGTGAGGGGTTTGACCATCTGCACGGGGAGTGTGCGCTCACCTGGGCTTTTTGGATTTTTTGGGTAATAAAAATGAATGATGGGAGATGAACCTCCAAAAATGTGTGAGGCCATTCCGCACACATTTTCCCTATTCACCACACGAAACGCATAGTCACGCGTACTCCGGGAGGACACAGCCTACAGGCGCTGTCCTCCCGTCATGTTCAACTGGAATGAGACAGCCACGGGTTCATTAAAGCATTTAAAGAAGGGGAAAGGCACACCTTCCTCCGGCCATGGGCAACCTAATTAAAATATCAAAGGCCCCATGCATCTGCCTCCCTATTGTCTAGTTCAGCTGGTGGCAGTGCATACTAATATGGCAATAAACCCAGAGACTGCAGTCTACTACAAAGGCCCCATGGATCTGTCTGCCTATTGTCTAGTTCAGCTGGTGACAGCGCATACTAATATGGCAATAAGCCCCGAGACTGGAGGCCCTAATGAAGGCCTCAAGGGCATTACCTCATAAGGTAATGGCCCACAGTCGAAGCCCTGCAGTCGAGGAGCTTATTGCCATTAGTAGAGCGGCCCATTGGACCGGGGTACTAAAGGCTTGGTCTGGTTTTTCTGGCTGCGAAACGCGTCGTGTTTGACGGACAGTAAAAAGAAAAGTACAAAAAATGGCTACGGTGCACAGAAAAACGTAGTCAATTTTCTCTTTCCGTGGCGGGCATGGTAAACAAAGAAAATGACGATTGGTAGGGGGGCGTGGCACTAACACATACAATATTTTATCAAAGATATCTGGAGGAATATGGATACTAGTACTTTATTCAGATAAACTTCAGGTGCAAAGGGGCGAATGCCACGAGGCCACTTGGGGCTAATTAGAAACTAGAGAAACAAAACCGTGCGTTGCCACACGGTAGCCTCAAATGCACTGAGTGGGAAGATCTCTCAGGTATCACTCAAGAGTCTATCAACCCAGCAAACCCAAGGATGGGATATACAGGGGAGTATACACTGTAACCTAGTAAATTTATTTTAGGGAACAAATATTTCACAAACAATCAACAGGCGTTACTCTCAAACAGAGACTGGGTATATTTCAGTGGTACAATTGGGAAGCTGGCATTTAGGCCAGTGTTTTAACTGTAATAAATTTCAAAGAAGAGCGTGAATATGCAACAAACGTACTTTTAATAGAGAAAAGTAAAACATGAGGAGTACAATAGTGAGTCCAAAAGGTACTCCACGCATGTTACAGGAATCTCTATATTCCACTTTCCAAAGTAACTCAAAACAAAGGATCGCTAATTACACATTTTTCAAAAAGAAAGAAAGGACATCTTCAAAACAGTTTTCAAAGACTAGTGTTTACAACATTCACACTAGGACATTTTTTGGTGAATCATCAAAGTCCCTTTAGACAATTCCAAACAGCACCATTGAGTTCAAACAGTTGCCAACGCATTTCGGATTACTACAGAATCCATCCTCAGGGCTATTGTTGCTATTCGTTCCAACTCTTTAGAGTTTACCACAATTCTGGTTTCTCAAAAGTAACAGAAAATACAATCACTAAGGGTTTGAAATGTAAACACAGCTAAATCACTTATAATATTGGGAGGACCACCAGCCTCGTGGCCCATCAACAAATAGTTGTCGGGTAGTAGGATCAGGCTCACAGGACCGCAGTGCTTCTCTGAGTCCGGCAACAGATTTACGTCGAACTTGAGGATACCCGGTACCCTATGTGGAGGAAAGGATGGGGTGTAAGAATCAAATTTAGAAAAACATCACTGTCAAGTAACATCCGGCCACTATGACCTCTAAATGTGTCTCATGTGCATATAGCATGCCATTTTAACCTCAAGTAACCCATACGCGTTAGGGAGTCACCAGGCGCTCCAAATATCAGGGTGTTCCTGTGTAACAACTCCGCCTGTATAAAAGGAGAATAGACCGGCAGATATTAATAGCTGCATGCAGCTGAGGTCCCTTAAAAGAAGACCAAGTCACTTTGTGTTACTCTAAGGATTATGTAACAGGTACAACGAGTATTGCGTACGCTAATCAGGGCTGCTGAAAAGCTCCAAACTAACCATCCAGTGGGGGAATGTGAGGTACAAACAACGTGACTCATGAGGACATTTCGAGGGGCTTCCAACCCAGACATCCAGACACCACAAGCACACGGTCTTCGCCGCGTTTCAATCTATGGCGTTGTGCCGCTACTAACCAGATATTCCAAAACTACCCATAACAACATATGGTCGTGTAACTGTGAAGGGACACCAGAGCGTCTAACCATCACGTCCGTGTTATCATTCTCAAAATCGGCACGAGTACTAGACTTGAGGGACACCCGCACAGCAGCGGATAGGTAATAGAGAGATCAGCAGGGCGAGCACTCACCTTGCAGCGAAAGTAGGGAACCAGCCGTCCGACGCAACGGCACGGGGCTACCTTTCTCTTGTATATATTGGTTGCCATGGCAGTTTCGCGCATGCGCGCAAGTGCCAACGGCCGCCATCTTGGTGTGGGCGATTACGAGCCCCATTCATAGAGGTGTTCGGTACGTCAACGAGGCAGATGTCGGTATACCTCTGGGTCGCGGGAGCCTGAAGGCGCTTAACATTAACCAGGTCATGTTAGGGTCTCAATGTTAGGTGCATGTCGGAAAAGCACTAAAGCATTAAATACATAAGAAACAGTGGACACATGTAGTTAACCCAAAGGGTCCATCAAGTGCACAGCAAAATCTTCCTGGAGGTGGGCATAGGGGGAGTGCAGATCAAAGTGTGCTGGGGCCCCCATGGCCACCGAGTTAATACATTAGTACCAATGTGTTTAAATATCACAACATTCTCAGAGAACTTCTGTAATCTTTTAGGACTGCAAGGAAGTAGAACACTACTCGATCTATGTATTGGCCAAACTCGCAAGATATGTCACTTATATCAACAGACAACAGAAGTGTAAATGGTAGACATCTTCATTCTGCCGCACTGGGAACACCCAAACTGAGCATCCAAGCCGTTCACATTCTTAGGGACATGTAGCAGCATATTACTCTACAAAGTAGGTGAAACTTGCCAAGGTTGTTAGCAGCTTGTCACTTGCATCAACTGACAACAGAGGTGTAAATGATAGCTAACATGAGTCAGTTTTCTGTCTCCTCATTCTGCCGCACTTGGAACCCCCGCGCGAAGTATCCAAGCCATTCACCAACTTAGGGTCGTTTGGCAGCATGTTACTTTACGAGGCTTGTTCCTTGACGAAGTAGGAGACAATTATCAAGGACAATTCCGCTTCTAGTCTACACATTTATAACTTATAGTCTACGCAGGGCCAAGTTTGGTTGTCAGACTGAGGCCAATTTATTCGAGGGGCTCCTAACACAGGGCTAGGGCTTGTTAAACGAAACACATCAGATCAAATTCAAGATTCATACTCCTTGGACTGAGGCAATCCAGCAACTCAATCCACAAGATTTCTCTCTGTTGGAGCTTCCTTAAAATATCACCGCCGCTTGGCCCCAATTTCATTTGTTCTAGTATGACACATTTAAGTTGTGCCACTATGTGTCTGGCTTCTGCAAAGTGTACCGTTACCGGCGATTTCTGGCTCTTGGTACAAATGTTTGATTTATGTTCCGTCAAGCGTGTCTTGGCCTTCCTAATGGTCATCCCCGCATAGTAGAGGCCACAAGGACATTTCAGGCTATAGATAACATTCACTGCATCACATGTGCATGAATGTTTGAGCCAAATTGGTTCATCTGAATGTGGATTTCTAACACTATTACCCTTAATGACATTTGCACAGTGTTGGCAATTCAGGCAGGGGGTCGTGCCCCTTAATGCACCAGCGTCAGATCTCGGAATTTGTAGTTCTGCTTTAATAAGGAAACTACGCAGAGCCTTATTGTTCTTATATGCAAATGTGGGTGTTTGTGGAAAGAGTTGCTGTAGCTTCGGGTCCATTTGTAGCATGGCCCAATGTTTCTGTATTATCTTCTTGATTCTTCTACTTTGCGTAGAATGTGTCGTCACATATACAAGTGTCTCGCTGGTCTTCTGAGATTTCGGTGTGAGTAAGGTGTCTCTTTGAACTTTGCTAACTCTGTCTTTGACACTCTCTATAAGGGTGCGATCAAAGCCTCTTTCCTCAAATTTCTTTTCTAGCATAGCAGATTGCCGTGTTTATTCTGAACGTTCTGAGATATTTCGCCTATATCATAGGAATTGGCTCAGGGGGACACTGTCCAATGTTCTCTGTGGGTGGAAACTAGTAGCCAAAAGCAAACTGTTCCTGTCTGTGGCTTAAGTGAAAATACAGGTCTCCAATTTCTGTGCTTGCACATAGACCTCAACATCCAAAAAGTGAATATTGGACCTGCTCGTTAGAGTTGTAAATTGAATTCTTGGGTGCATCTGGTTCATCATACTGAAGAAATCCTGTAATTCATCTCTGGTCCGCTCCAGATCCCGAAAATGTCGTTGATATAGCGAGTGTACAGGGTCAGCTGTCGCGACCAACTTGGCAAGGAGATCACATGTTCATGCTCGAGAAAATACATATATTTATATTTGCGTAGCAAGGAACCATGGCTGCTCCCATGCTTGTTCCTGAAATTTGCAAAAAGTATCTCTCATCAAACTTAAAGACATTGTTCATTAGAACAAGCTTAAGTAGGGTCAATACAAATACACGGTCACCTTCACAGTCCTCTGAATTCAGCAGCAGCCATTCCACTGCCTTAAGTCCCGATTCATGGGCTATATATGTGTACAGTGACGTCACATCCATTGTGAACAATGTGTCTCGTCCTTCCACAAACTGTACTCCTTGGAGTTTTTTCAAAAAGGCCATAGTGTCCCTCAGATATGTGGGCATGTGCTGTATTAGTGGTTGTAAAATCCTGTCCAAGTACTGTGCCAGTGGCTCCAGAAGGCTCTCTGTTGCAGCAATTATTGGGCGTCCTGGAGGTTTTAAAAGTCTTTTGTGAATTTTAGGAAGTATATATAGAACCAGTATTATGGGATGTTTGTTCTCCAGAAATCTCTGTGTTTCCTCGGATATGACCTCCCTCCTCTGAGCTTTATCCAGCGTCTCCTCTATCAGAGTCATTACCCGTGTTGTTGGATTAAACTAATTAACTTGGTATGTTTCTTTATCAGACAATTGCCGCTCTATTTCTTCCAGATTATCCTGTTTATCCTTTAGCACAAGGGCACCCCCTTTGTCCGCTGGTTTAAAAATAATTGCATTATTATCCAGTACATTTTTCAATGTTTGGCACTCTCGTGCAGAGAATTTACCCAATCCTTTACTTTTAAACTGCAGTTTATTAAGATCTTGGAGTATTGCCTTCTCGAAGGTGGACAGGACATGGTTCTGCACTGGAGGATTGAACATGCTCTTCGGACTAAACTCTAGGTACTCAGATTGCTCATCACCTTCCTGGCCATCTTCTTCCAGGCCCACAAAGAATAGTTTCAACTTCATTTTCCTCAGTAATTTAAAAAAGTCAATCTTCTCCTTAAGAAGCGTACTATTGTTCTGTGGAACAAATGAAAGACCTTTTCTAAGTACCTGCATCTCTAGACGAGAAAGCCTGTAGGAAGATATATTAACTAGGAGGTCTTCTTCTGTGCCTTCTTTCTCGGTAGATTTCTTTTTTTTTCCGCGTCTGATAGGTCCTTTTCTAAAAAACGTATCTCTGCGTCTGTTGTTGCAACGCTACTGGAACCTGTCGGTTGTGTAGTTTCAGGTTCTGTGGCAGGGTCTAATTCTGTGCTTGAAGCGTCTGAAGACGTGGTACCGGTATGAGGTGTTCCTGGCTTTGTTGCTTGACCTTGATAGGGATTACTATGGCGATGCCCATAGTAATCCTGCCATGTATAGACAATGTCCAACTTATAATCGAGTGTGTCCCGTCTAATTTTTCGGATCTTCTTAGTTTGTAGTTCCTGTTTATATCTTTGTATTTTTTTATTTGTATCATCAAGAACTTCTTGAAGTTGATCTGCTGAATAGCATTTGGTTAAGGATGTTTTAAGATTCACAATGTCTTCATCCAGAGTCTTGAGACTCTATGCTAATTCTTCGATCGTAAGGAGCATGAGGTCCATCGAGCACTTGTTAAGGATTTGGAGCCATCTCTTAACGAATGTAGGATTCTCCTTGCACAATGTTGGTTCAAAGTTAACCCTTAACCCCCTCGGGATCCTCTGTGCTTTATAGTACTGTGCTAATGTCCATGCATGTAGTTTGAGATTAACCTCACGATGTATTTTCCACTCTAATAGTTTTATGAGTGCTTCTGGTTTCTCCGAGGTTAATAATTCCTCCCTGGTCAACTTAATAAGTGATAGAATACGATTGGCTTCTTCTGTGCTGAAGCCTAGGGTCTCAACTCTATTATTTGTGGACTGATCTATTTTTGCGAAGGATATACTGGTCCATATACTCAATGCGAATTCAATGCAAATTCAATCTTCGTGTGCCCTCCCAGGTGTGTGCCGCTAGAAAAATGACAATTGGTGGGGGGCGGGAGGCACTAACACATAAAATATTTTATCAAAGGTATCTGGAGGAATATGGATACTAGTACTTTATTCAGATAAACTTCAGGTGCAAAGGGGCGAATGCCACGAGGCCACTTGGGGCTAATTAGAAACTAGAGAAACGAAACCGTGTGTTGCCACACGGTAGCCTCAAATGCACTCCAAGTGGGAAGATCTCCCAGGTATCACTCAAGAGTCTATCAACCCAGCAAACCCAAGGATGGGATATACAGGCGAGTATAGACTGTAACCTAGTAAATTTATTTTAGGGAACAAATATTTCACAAACAATCAACAGGCATTACTCTCAAACAGAGAGTGGGTATATTTCAGTGGTACAATTGGGAAGCTGGCATTTAGGCCAGTGTTTTGACTGTAATAACTTTCAAAGAAGAGCGTGAATATGCAACAAACATACTTTTAATAGAGAAAAGTAAAACATGAGGAGTACAATAGTGAGTCCAAAAGGTACTCCACGCTTCTTACAGGAATCTCTATATTCCACTTTCCAAAGTAACTCAAAACTAAGGATCACTAATTGCACATTTTTCAAAAAGAAAGAAAGGACATCTTCAAAACAGTTTTTAAAGACTAGTGTTTACAACATTAACACTAGAACATTTTTTGGTGAATCATCAAAGTTCCTTTAGACAATTCTAAACAGCACAATTGAGTTCAAACAGTTTACAACGTGTTTCGGATTACTACAGAATCCATCCTCAGGGCTATGGTTGCTATTCGTTCCAACTCTTAGACTTTACCACAATTCTGGTTTCTAAAAAGTAACAGAAAATACACTAAGGGTTTGAAATGTAAACACAGCTAAATCACTTATAATATTGGGAGGACCACCAACCTCGTGGCCCATCAACAAATAGTTGTCGGGTAGTAGGATCAGGCTCACGGGACCGCAGTGCTTCAAAGCAAATGGCCACCATGGAAGGGGAAAAGGGACTTCACGTAGTCCCTTCTACCTTTCCATGGTGGCCATACCAGTGAATGAAAAAAAAAATAAACAGAAAAAATGCCCCCATGGAACAGGGAGAAGGGACTAGCTGTGGTCCCTTCACCCTTTCCATGGTGGCCTGAAAGAAAAAAAGAAGAATACTGAAGACCGGCACGAGGGAAGCGCAGGGACGTGTGCGGGCTTACAGTGAGGTAAGGCTCAGAAATCTACCAATCAGTGCTTTTGTTTTCTTGAAAATAACCTGCACCGGGTGCTAATAAGTGAGGCAAGCCTGTTAAGGGGGCTTGGTTGCAGGACAGACAAGAGGAAGGAGGGGCTAACACCTCTTTGATATGCAATGTGTTACCTTGAAGCTAGTTCCCACCCATCTTTATGAAGGACAGTGAATGGAATGTCTGGGTCCACTAGTAACGTAGGCAACTCCTGCAGAGTGGAGCCCTTTCAGAGAGAGAAGCATGTGATTCAAGGGAGAAAGGAAGTATGATCTTATCCCAAACTTCACAGGATACCTGTGCTTTGATCAAGAGCCACAGAGGGCTCAGTTACCCAGATTGACCATTTGATCTACATCAGATAGGAAGATGGGTGGGACTTAGGAGTATATGAAGTCACCCCTTACCTTTCCTAGTTATAACCTCACGCACAACAGAAGATTGTTGGTGGGGACACAGGATTGGTTCATTAAGGTAGGCTTAGCCGTCAAGAATCACTGGGGCCCATTTGGCTTTAAAAGAGGGCTGAACCCCTCATTTAGCAGATCATCTGAAGGCTTCACAGAAGCAGGAAAGAAGAACTCAGCATTGGATGCTGGCTAAAGGTGCCGTCTACATGACATCTTCCACCAGTGAAGGAGGGCCAGGATTTCCAAGAGGGAAGCAATATCCCTTCCCTAAACATCTCCCAGGGAACAGAGGGAGATACCGGACTCAGAGGACCCGTCCAGCAGCTCCAGAACCAGGACCCAGCCAGTCCACAGCATTCCCTGCTAGGTTCTGCCAGCAAACTTCTAAGGTGGGAAGTGCCAGAGAGTCTCTGGACAAAGGACAAGGCCGTTGCTTGCAAATACTCTCGTCAGCTTTGGGCTGTCCAACTTGAAAGGACGACACGAGCCCCGCGAAGAAACTAGAGGAGTGCCACAAAAAGCATCAACCAGCGTCCATCTTTTAAGGACAATTTCGAAACAGTCGAACCCTTGTACTGCGACCAACTGCATCACTGACTGTATTCATGCTGCAGTCCCTAAAGCCATCTGGGATCCCTCGACCAGCGTTCTAGATCTGCCAACCAGCACAGAGACAGGGATTCTTGACCCTGAGATGCTGTGTAGGCTAACCTGCAGCCATTCGTACAGCCTTGCTTGCCGAACTTCCTGCCACCTGATACCCGCAGCTGTCTCCCATCTGGAACTCTGTTGCAGGAGCTGCAAAGCGTCCTGGAACCGACTTAACGCTGTCCGGCAGCAAGAACAACTCAAGGCCGAGTACATTGTGGTTCTGTCACCTTGGTCCTTCTCCAAAGGCCTCTAGTGACATTTCCCTTGCTCCCTTGGTGCTGAAACCAAATAACCTTGAACAGTTAAGACTGATTGCTTTACCGACTACCCTCCTTTAAGTATGCAGAGTGCTTCCCTTTCCTTCGTGAAACTGTCTGCCCTCTGTGTTCCTTTAAAGTGTAGGTTGTATTTTGTAGTGTGCTAGAACTGTCTGTTGTAATAATAATAAAGTCAATATTGTATACAACCTTGACTGGACAGTCCCTTTTATCATCGGGTAATAATTGTATTTTCGCTGAGTTGCAACTACCCAAAGATCCACGGCCTTGCAAAGATAAGCCTGCCGTTCCAACCACGTTACCAAAATTGGACAAGGAGGTTTATAATTGACTTGTGTTCCAATCTGGTTGGATCCCTTCTGGTGTACTAGAGGTGTGGGGCTGATTGGTAGTTTAGAAACCAATATTCTTCCCTGGACCACTAGTGCCCCGGAAGTTGATTAGTCACAAGCATGAGCTAAGGCTAGATCGGTCGTGGATGCACTTTGTTTATATGCGTGAGCTAGTCTATCTCATCTGGGCGTTTGTACCTTACTGTTGGCATCTTCTACGTTTGTTGACTTTACATTTCGTTAGATAGCATACTTAGACCTCTTGGTAAAAGGTGTTTTTCCAGGTACATATATGCATCTATTTACCATAAACTCAGTTTTCTTGTACAGTGTTAGCCAAGGGTATTATAAAAAGCATTGCACGAAAGGAAAACACGTTGATATCTTAAGTAAGCTAACAAAGTCATTTATTTGCAAGCTTTCTTGATCTTCTGATCACTTCATCAGGCAGAGATGGAATGAATTGTTCAAAATCCATTAAACCTAGAACAGTCTCTTCTGGAATTCCTTATCTGTGCTTATCTGTGCTTTTGATTTGTAGTATCTTTATAGAGAGACATGCACTTCAGAGGTTGAACCATAGATTGCAGTCATCAAGATTTGAATGGGACACTCATCCATGTGGGACAGGAGAAAACAAGAATTTGCTGCTAGGCTGCTCTCAGGAAGATGTGAAGAGACGGAGTAGGATCAGTCAGTTTTTCTGGAACAGTCATATCAGGCTTGTTCCCGTCAAAGGATGGTAGGTGTGTGGGGGTATAACTATTCATGTGGCAGGTCTTTGACTCGTGGAGGCTGGCATGGCAAGGGTGGGGTCAAATACCATGTTGGGATTGTGCTTCTCTGCAGCTAATGATCAACGGGCAGAGTCTAACATGAGAAAGAGACACTTACATGCTTCTGGGAAGCCAGTTATTGCAGTGCTTTCAGAGGGTGATAGGGCTGGGCTGGGTCCAGCAATGAACCATTTCACCAGAGAGGCTGGTGGGATTGTATGTCTACTTTGCCTGCAATCACTTCACCATACATTCGCTTTGACACTTTTAATGTACCTTCTATTCTTCCCCCTGCAAACCCATGACCCAACCCTAAACTCAGTCTAACCTTAACCATATTCATTGACACCGTCACAAAGAAAAATGCAGATTAAATAAAGGCATGACAACATAAAACGTCTGAAGAAGTGAATGTAGAAAAGATAAGTGCAGAGACCGTTTTCTGGATGAAGTAAAGGGGGGATACCAGCTGGTGGGGCTGGTACTGCATCAGTTGAAGGCCTCTGAAGGGCCTTGGAGAAATTGATAGGAGCTGTCAGGTCTGAATGTTGTGTCCCCTGTATCACTATAGGTGAAAAGTGTGGGAGTCTGTTAGTTTGGCTAGTGACACATGAAGCCACAATGACTATTGAAAGGTCTTTGTCAGTGCATTTAAAGTCCCCATTAAATAGAATTCTTCGGTCTTCTAGCCTTTTCAGTTCTAAAATTACCCTGTGTGAGTATCCAGACACATTGCTGGTGCATAATACGATCTCTCATGTAGTTGTGGGCCACTTGATCCTACATGGTAATCCCTGCCCATTGATGTTGGATGCACATGTAAACCCTCCTGACATTCTGTAGTCCTACCCATTATGGGGTATATTGATTGTATTTGAACTATCGATATGTGGCTATGTAGGCATCTTTTGTTTTTGCTTGGCATGGTTATATGCCCTGGGCATTTGTATGTCATTTATTTTGCTGGTTTTCGGGAAGCAAGCAGGGGCATCACAGGAAAGAAACAATGTTAGTCTTGCATTTTGGTGCATAATGGGTTGTAGTTGCTGGGCAATCTATGAGGGCTTCCAAAGCTGGATTGCATGTTGCACCCCGTGCCACATGGATGCGTTTTTTTTCTCTGTGTCCCAAGACGTTGATTTGCGGGATCTGTGCTGCCCTTAGGATTTGTCTGACAACATTTATGTGGTTGTATCCATGTCTTATGAAGTCAGATATCACAGCGTGTATGTTTCTATCCCAGTCTTTTGTTTCTGAGGATATCCAGCAGTATGTTAGTGCTTGGTTGACTTTTGTGGCATACTTCGTGTGCACTGGGTGTAAGCTGTCACTCCTACAATTGCTGGCTCTGCCTATTGCTATGTGACATCCAATATTCTATAACTGGTCAACTTTTGTTACTCTTGTCATGTCAAGGAAATGTATGCTTTCGGGAGAATCGAAGAGTTGGAGATTGATGGATCTGTGATGGTCATTAAGTCTTCTGTGGGAGGTTATGAAGTCCTTTTCCCCAGTAGTACCCCTGTAGTCCAACATTAGGAGGCCATCATCAATGTGGCACAGATATCGCAATGGTCTTCAGCTCTAGGTGGTGTTAAAATAATCGCTCTTTAGTTGTTCCATGAATACATTTGCATACTGAGGCCCCATCCTAGTAACCTCGTTCCTCCCTCAGAACCCCACATTGTTTGGAGATAAGTGTTAGCACTGAATGTGAAATAATTGAGTGTTAATATACTTTGTATGCACTTGGCTATAGTGTCAACAAGTGGGTTGTGATTACCAAGAGCATTTTTGCATACCCTAGTACTAGTCATGGGGGCACGTTTGTTTAGGGTGACCAAACGTTCATGAATGTTAGAAATGTACCCTTTGGGAGGCATACTGTGGTATGCAATTGGTCAGTAGGTCAGTGGTGCCCTGTATGCAGCTAGACACCTCCCTTACAAGCGGATTCAAGATGTTCCTAACCCAGCCAGGGGAGTTCTCAGGTAAGTAAATAAATAAAGTGTGCCTGATCTAGAGATGATTGGTCATCCAGGGTGGTGTACTTGGCGTATGCTGGGTAGAATATAGAATTCATCAGATACTGGGTTATCTGTTGTTCCCTTTTATATCATGTGGTTGGGTCTTCCTGCAGCTTTGCACGATTCCCTGTGTCAGAAACTTGCCTGCATGCTTCCTACACATAGTCAGTGGGGTTCATTATTGATTGCAACAGCTCCTCCTTTGTTTGCTTGTTTTTGTAATACTCAGGTTGGTTGACAGAGATGAGACGTTGTAGCCCTCCTTTCTGCAGGTGACATGTTATGTCCAATGCATTTGTCCAGAATGGAGGATGTTGCTGTATTTCTGCGATGTTTAATATATTGCTCTAGGTTTGGGTTGTGCCCTGCTTCTGGGTCAGGAAGCAGGTCTGCTTCTTTCCCTTCCTTGAGGCCTATTTGTTGGAACATTCCTTTACTGGCCTGGCTGCTCTCTGGTTTGCCATGGATGAATACCTTGAGTTGGAGTCTCCTGAAGAAGGCTTCAAGATCGCAGCACAATTCTGTTTTGTCCATAGGCTCAGACGGGCATAATGTGAGCCTGGTAGACAGCATTGAGCTTTCTCCATGTGTTGGGGAATAAGCAGAGAGGTTGGCCATGCAGTCCTGTTGTTGGAGAGTGTGTCTGTTCCCTGCTCCCCTGCTGTCAAGTGGTGCTGCAGTACTTCCCCCTCTTTGTTTCAATGTTTCAAGCTTCTTCTTCTTGAGCAATTCTAGGAGTCTTTTTGTAGAAGCCTTATATATAATGCGTGTGCATTGCCCCTGTGCCAAGGATATTTTAAATTCCTTTTTGTGTCATCCTTCTCTGTTTGTAAAATCTTTCTTACATCTTGATGCATTTGTTTTATAATCGTGCTTTGTCGGTCTAGATGGAGTCCAGTGATCAGTCCTCTTGGTGTTAGAATCTTCCTTTGGAATTTGCTTAGAAAGAAGAGGTTGCTTGTTTTTTTCAACATGGTGATATTTATGAAATGTAACACAGTAAATACAATTTAAACATATGTGAAATACTTAGTACACATTCAGGGTCATTACGAGGTTGCCGGTCTGGAAACAACAGTGCCAATAAGCTTGCCGGTACTATTTTTTCCAGACTGGCAAACTACGAGTTCTGCGAGCGGGTGCCTTTCACGCGGAAAGGCACCCCCTCGCAGACCTTGACAGATGCACCATTCATGAATGGTGCCGGTGCATTCGTCTTCCCCATTCCCATTGAGTCCAATGGGTCTCGAATGGGAATGGGGAGTAATATTTTCCAGCGCCCGTGAATTGGGCAATTACCGGGACCGCCGGGCCGTAATGCTTGAATAAGTACCCATTGCCAGGCAGCAGAATAAAATGACTCCGACGGCAGCAGTGCCATTTTTACCGGCACAGCTATCGCCGGACTCATAATGAAGCCCATTATGCATCTGTTATGTACATTATATAGATGTAATATATAATCAATGTATAAGACACACATGTGCATTTACCAAATGTGTGTATTGTGGTTTTATGCCAAATTCTTCCCACATATGAAAACACGCATAGAAATTAAAACATTATTTTTCACACACACGCACACACACACACTTAAGGAAACCATCAGCGATTTATAAAACAGGTTTTAAAGGGCGTTAAGATGACTCCCTATCGAAAGGCAAAGTCTGCAAAAATTGGAAATTCCAAAGTTAAGGTACAGACATTGGGCCTCATTCCGAGTTCAGAGGTAACCATGCCGCTATTTGCGGCATGGCTGCCTCCGAACTCGTCCAAACTCCGGCCTGGTGAACGGAGTAATTACTACCGGTCCATTCCGAGGTCGGAGTGACCGGTAATTCCCCATTCACCAGGGCCATTCCCCATTCCCATTTGAGCCCCCATAGGGCTCAATGGGAAGGGTGAAGGCGGCAATAACGGTACCGTAAATTACAGTACCGTTATTGACCCCGGAGTCCCTTTGCGGGTCCTGTCTTAAATGCCTGCTTAAAGCAGGCGTTAAGGAAGGACGTGCAAAGGGAACTCGTAGTAGGGCCGTAAGGGTTTAACGGCATCGGTCTCGTTACCGGTGACCGTTAACCCTTACCGCCCTACCCGGAATGAGACCCATTGAATTCAAAATACACTATGCAAAGAAAATAAGCAAAAGGCATCCCACTACAAATCAAAACTTAACACACTAGAGTAAAGGTTGCTTACATGCAGCGGCATAGTTAAGTGAGTTTTGTGATTTCTTTGTGTAGCGTGAGTTAAGGCTTGACTTGTAATAATGGGATGCAATTTGTTTACATGCAGGACATAGGTGATCTGACCTCCATGCTTGCCCATTAATGCTGGATTGTCCAGTGTGTGAACTGTACATGTTGCTAGGTAGTATCCTGAAACCCCTTGAAAAGGTTTTTTTCCGATTTAAAAATATATGTTTTTATATCATCTTGGTGCTTTATATTAAACATATGTGAAATACACAGTACATATTACACATATTTTACATATATGCTATATATGTGTGATATATAGCACGTGTACACCACACATATATGTGCATGTACCTAATATCCATCCGACTGAGAATAATAGTGCATGTCTTATTTCCTGATATTATGTGTTACAAACGAACAGGGAGCGCTGTGCAATCGAAACAGGTGCAGTAGAATGCTATGCCCCTTTTCTCCTTTTGTACTGCGAGGGCCATAACAAATCCATTAAAATATGCTGCTTGAAATGTCTTGGGGTGCTGCTGGAGGTCACCCTTTTGCCTTCTACCACTACTCCCAGCATAGCACCTTCGGCCAACCAAAACTGGGTTTGTAGTGTTCAAATCGCATGACGTAGAAGCAGGGGTCTGAAACACTTGGATATTCAAATGTTTTGGACTACAACTCCCGTTTGACCTATCCAGCATAGTCAATGGTGAGGGATCATGGGAGTCATAGTCCATAACATCTGGAGAGCTGCAGGTTGCAGATCCCTGGCATAAAATACCAGGACTGGGCTTCTGCAGCGCCAATGACGTAGCTAGTGAAGGAATTCTAGAAGGCTCCAGAATAGGCCCTCATCTAGGCCTTGATAGCCAGTTCCTTTTAAACACATGTGATGGTGCAATGTTTCTTAGTTATTTAGACTATCATGTCCAAACGTTCTAAATTCTAATGTGGCAGAATGTAACAGGATAAAAACGTTAAATTACATCCACTACAGTCTATTGTCATGATTAGCACCTCACTGTTGCAGGTGAAGCAACCAGTATCCAGGGCTGCTACTGTAGCAAGTCAGAATCAGGAGACAGACAAGTACCATTTTGAGCCAAAAATGTTTTTTATTAGAACACCTAACACTTATGCTGTGCCTAAATTCCTTGGTCCCACTTGTTAGGAAAATACAGGAGTCTGAAGGAGTGCTTGCCAGGATGTCCTACAAAGAAAAATAAAGTCCAATGTCCATAAAACTACTCTAACTTGATTACTGTCCCTACCACTGTGAACACAAAAAACACAATTTTAACAAAAGTAGAATAAGTGTCTGCCCAAAAAGAAAGAATGGTGGGTGGTTTCTGACCCCAGCCTGATGCCTTTTTAGTAAAACCAAGGGACTACTTGCCCCGACGCACAGTAAAAATGAGAAGAGCAAATGTCTCCTTCTCCTTGGTTTGGTCAAGCACTTTGTCTCTATTGTCTTCTTCTATACCTGATTCCAAAGTCCACACCAGATGTTAATCTTGGCTTCCTCACCAGGGAACTTTGTGATACTTTCTCCAGTGAATTATCTCCTGGGTTTCACCCCTCCTTGACTCCTCGGATCTCACACCTGGCCTTGGAGTTAGGTGTCTTTCATTGCACCTTGGGGCCTGGTTTCTTCCACCCTGTCTTGGGGTCTCGGGTCTCTCTCTCTTACCCTGCTTTGGGGTTTTGTTTCTCAGAATATTCCTCGGGATCTCAGGCCGCTCTGCCAATCTTGTTTTGTTAGTCTCTCCCCGTCTGGGTCTCTCACACTGCCTTGTGGTGTAGCTGGCCTTTCTGTCCTCCTCCCACTTCCCTGGAGCGACTGTGTACCTTCTGTCTCTGTGTGGTGCTCCTCTGGATGGCCTTCCAGTAGGCCAACATGGGTTTGCTCCTCTGGTTTTTTTCCAGCGTTCCACATCTTACAAATGTGACGCTCCCTTCCTGCTGTCTTCCAGCAGGGCATCTACATCCATTCTCCGTTTTCCCACTTGCTTGCCTCTTAGGAGTTTTCCACTGCTCGGGGGTTCTTGTGAGCTGGGCTTTCCAGATCAATGTCTTGGCAGCCTTGCCAAGTGTCCACCAGGAATGACCGTGCTTTGATCTGCCATGCTGGTCGTGTTCTGGCTTCTCGTTGCCACACCTCCCAGGAGGAGGAGGTCTCTTCGTCTCTTCAGCTTCACAGGCTCCCCTCCCCTCATGTAGTAAAGCTGATTGAGTCTTTATCTTCCACACAATCAGGGATAGTCGATGAGCCATTCACTCTTCTGAGCTCCGTATGGGGCTTGCAATGGGTTAGAAACCAAACCAGCCTACGGTCTATGAGGTGTTAAGTTTAACATCCATAAGACCAACAAATCTATCAGTTTCGTCAGACAAGGGAGGATAACACATAGCCCTGTTTGTGGATTTCCTGTCCTCTCTGGAAGGTCCCCCCCAGGGGGATCCTACTTGCCCTGTCCCTTATGGGGTATTAGGGTTAGCAGGCTCATCTACCTCATCTCAAAGCGAGTGGCTCAACCTTGGGAGAGGGGACTCATTCCCTGGATTCGTCAAGCAGTACTAACCGAAATTAAAAAATATGCATGGCTTATGCTGGTCTCACACCCCACCAGAGGAAGACATTGTAGCTACCAGATGAGGGCGTGAGTTTCGGTTATGAAAAAAAGAGAGAGTAGGTGGCCTTACCTTTACCTGACATTGCCATATTTTCTGAAAGATATCCCTCGTAACTAATCGTCCCTTCACTCACTTCTTGCTTCTTTCTTCCATGCCATTCCCACAAACCTCTGTGTTCACTTTCAGTTCACCTGTCCACTTTCGTATGCACGTTTGCAACAGAGTTACCAGCTTATTTTGTTCCAAAGCTTCTTGGAAAAGTACAAAATAATTGGCACATTGCAGGTTCAGGGGTCACAGGGGCCCTCTTGACAGCTGCAGTGACAGCCAAGTATCAGGTGTGGCGATGCTGCATTAATTATATGTACCCCTGTTACCAAACCACATAACTATGAGAGATACTAGACTGATGGCATGTTAAACTGTACATTTAAGCCATACCTGAGCTTGAGGTATGGTGGCTAGCATCCCTCATAATGATCCAAACCACATCAATTTGATATTACACATGTGTCAGATCTGTGAGCCCAGTTCTGCCATGGAAGGGTATTGCGTATTCCCCAAGCCAAACCGTCTCTGCTGCTCTCAGCAAGACTGTAGCCCTTCAGGTGGCCTCCCTTTGATCCTTTGTGAAAGCAGATTACAGACTCTCTAGTGAGAAAGCCAGTCCACGGGAAGCTGCCCTGGGAACAGGAATCAGCAGGCACACCCTTCAGAAAAGGACTAGCTTCACACCATGTTGCAGCATACCAAAAAGGCCTTTGAAGCTATTGACAAGGGCAGCGGGCATGGTTGGGTAGGCAGAGGGAGCTCAGACCAGCTGGAGGAAAGTTCAACCATCTTCTTTTCTCTCTTTACCTCTCATCCTTCATGTCCCCTCCACCTTCATTTAACACAAAGCTCTTTGGGTGTTATGTCAGAAGGCGAAGTCCACTAGTTCTAAGAACAGGGATTAGACCCTTAATGTAGGCTTGCATTTATACAATAAACTGTAGCCTTTTGCCTTTAATAGAAGGGGTCTCCCGCTGCTCTTTGAATCCTTTATAGAGAACATTGTGGTTTATATTTCCTTTTCATACCATGTCCCATTGCCCAGAGTGCCGCATCATGATATATTTTCATATTCTGTGTTCTTCCTATAGGGGTGGGAGTTTGTATTGTTTTCTGTTTACTTATTATTGCAGATGGTGTGTTTAATTAAAGTATATGTATTTTTATAGAACCCTGATCAGGCATTCCCTGTTTTGGACTGTTATGGTTTGCTGTTTGGGTCAGTAGTGAACCACGTTCACACCTCTCTTGGGAGTGTAGACTTGCCTCAGACCATGTTTCCACAATAGGCGAAGTAGGTACATCTCTTAGCTGTGCCTATTTTGGTGTGCAGTCAAAAAAGTCGAAACAATAAAGTCGAATGTCAAAAATGTCAGAAAAAAGGTCGAATGTTTTATTTTTTTTTAATATGTATTTTTTGGGTTTAGTAAGTAAAAAAAAGGGGTAAAATAAAAATAAAATACAAAAAAGGGTGGTTGGGGGGAACCCCCCATTTCGAAAAAAAAACATAATAAAAAAGAAATGTGACTTTTTTTTTCGACATTATTTTTTATTTATTTTGACTGTCAACATTATTGCTTTCGATTTAATGACTATAAACCGCCTATTTTACCTTTATGATTGAGTTCTATCTTGGTTTGTAGAAGTGTGGGGGCTGAGTAGGCTCTTTAGCCTCTACTCATCCTTTTTCTCCTGCAGGGCAGCAGTTGTAGAAGAGCAGACATACATATGCGCAGGAGATACAACCCCTCCACCTCCCCCGTATTGGAGCCATGAGACCGTCCCCTGTCTAACATCAGCTACTGTACCAATGCCGCAGCGAGCATATGGAAGTTGGTATCCATTAGGAGAACCATATAGAATGTACCCTCGAGTTGATGACAGCCTGCAGGAGGAATTCCCTGACGGAAAATGAGAAAGAGCTTAGAAAATGAACTGATGACGTCATAAGAAAGTGTACACAATGTCCCATAATAAGGAATGAAGATGATGTATGGATCCTAGAGGACAAATGATGAATCAAAGAATCAAGTGAACCCTAGGGGGTAAGAGAAGAAGATTACATGTTAGAAAATGCTGCAGAAATCAGTGGCTTAATGAATTTACAGCCACTGAAACGCAAGATAGATCAAGCCATCGTGAAGGCTAGATACAAGTAGTGAATAGAATGCAGACAAAGCCGCCTTGTATACAAACTTGATATTGGTATTATGAAATAATAAACCAGAGAATCATAAAGAAATAATTCAAGGCTGTGTCGCAGTAGAATAACAGGTTAGTGAAGTTGCGTTGGGAGGCTGTCTGGCCTGAAGTCAAGAACTGAGAAGTCGAGGTCAGCTATCTACTCTGAAGAAGAACGTGTGTTCGGAGGATGAATCCTCTCACGTTAAGGTGCAAGAAAGAACACAAAGGATGCTATGTCTTAATTTATTTAAAGCATTTAAAAGCTTGCAGAATGAACAGAATCATGGTCTCTTGTCACGTGAGTCAAGGATGGAAATAGGGTTTGAACTTGGAGTTATAGACACGATAGCGAGTGCCCTCATTCCCGTGCATTCCGAGGACTAGAATACGCTGTAAGGCCAACTGCAAAGAGAAAATCATGGCAGAAGGCATGGGTGATGAGAGATACTAGACTAATTTCGTGTTAGGGCAGCCTCATGTCCGATCTACTTGCACCTGAGTCTTGGCTTACGTGCTGCTAATTGAATCTCATGTTCCAGACATGGCACACGCGTGCCAACCAATTGTATTAGTCCATACAATGAAGGACCTTATAGCTTGAAAAACCAATGTAACACTGTGTAACTGGTTTATCTTAAAATGACACATATGAAGAGGTAGGCATAATTGTCTACCTGATATTGGACAGCCAATAACAAACCTTGCTCCTATATGATTGTATAGCTAGATGTGTCCCTTAACCAATCCTAACCTTTGATAGGTTTTTCACTATTGCCTTATAGTATGACATCACTCTGATGCATAAGGAAGTATATAATTGTATTTTTTGCGGAAATCGCTGAGAGACTGACAGTTGATGTTCATTGTAACCTCCCTGTTTTAGATAATTGCTAATAAAACAGCAACTTGCCATCTTCTTGTGTTTGTCCGGTTATTTGGACTTCGAATTATTCTGGTGTAATCCCATCCAGACATACACGCAGGCACCAGGGGCCATACGCTCAAAGTCAATTCTCCACAATCGCACCCTTTAATAGTGAAATGTGGTGGTTTTTAAGTCCAAGGGAAAGAAGGGTAGAGATTGAAGCCCTTCCAAAGAGAAAATGCCTGAAGTCAACTAAGAGTTACAGCGAAGACCACATTTCAAAACCAAAGAGGCAAAAAAACAGTTACTGGCAATGCCCACTAGTATAGGCATTTACTAGGGATTTACCATTTGCCCTCTATATCCATGATGTGGCCAGGACATATTCACATCATATGAGAGGGATTGCTATAGTATGCTTGTGTTGCCAGCAAAAGCTCAGGTATTCACACCATTGCCCCGTTGTGCTTTCTAAAGTTCAGGCACCCTTACCTTTTTAATTAAAATAATTATTGGTTATTTATAATGCGCATAATACTGTAGAGGTTTCTAGGCGCGGAACCGGGATTCAAACCTGCGTTGCAATGCGTTTTCCAAGACGAGCATTGCCACTGAGCTATAGTACCCGCACCCGTATCAATGGATTGCCAGCACATGACCAGGTATTCACATCAGTGGCCAATGCTGTAAATTCTTGTTCCTTCACACTTTATATGTTAAGGACAGCCTTGCTCTACCCCCGGTGTGCTGTTTGTATCATTTTGCAATGCACGCCCTTGCAGGCAGGAGGATACGCACATCACCGAGTGTGTGGAAAACAGTACTTAGTCGTGGTGATGTCTTGAGTCCTCCAATATTTAAATAACAACAGTTGGCAACTAGCGGCAGCACAACCAGCCCAAACTAAAAGGTGAAGGGCATATGAACTGAAACATGTTTTCCACTGCGTAGGGCTATGATTGGTTTATTGGTCGGAGTCCTGTTAACACTTATAGTGCTTGCCCTCCACCCCCAGGGATCCTGAGAGCCACGCCTAAATGAGGTATTGCCTGCACGTGCCTGGGCCTTGGCGGTTATATAGGTCGCCTCCTCCATCCTCAAGGGCAACTTTTTGTAGGTTTTGTCTCTCAGAACAAAAGTCCTCAAATCATTGGCTGAAGGCATTGTGCACTCAGCATCGATAATAATATTTTATGAAACGTGCAATATAGCCCTACTTTGCATGACGTTGGAGGAAGAGGAGACTGGAGGAAGAGATACATTGATGTAAGGGCATGAAACATGTGACGTACAGCAAATGTAAGCAATGCGCAGGTCTCTCCTTTACTCTAAGGCGACTTGGGAAGAGCGGACATGCTAACGAAAGAGATGCTGGATTTGACTGACTTCTTAACGTACATCTCATCACTGGTATTTCTTAAAGTAGTTCTTATGGCTGTTTTTATTTGTTAAGTGCCTTTGAACTTTTCTGTTTGATGTTTGTCGTTGTTTGTCCTCTGCGCGGCTCTTTGCCTATGGGCCGGCGGCGCATTATAAATATTAAATAAATAAATGCCTAAACATCTTTGTAGAACTTGTGATGAGAGACCGGTCTACTTCTGTGATAACGGGGCTGGCCTCAGACTCCAGAACGGAGAACAGAAATGCCTCTCATAGCAGCGCCTCTTTCAGCATTTAGGAAATTATTCTAGCGATTTTGAAAGACATTAAATAGGAAAAGGACGGTAGAGTAAGTGACTTTGTATGGGGGTGTGCATACGCCCCATGTTCTAATGTCTATTTCTCCAAACGTGTTTGGATGCGGACAATGGGCCACGAGATTGGGCTTTTTATTCAAGCCCATAGGTATTCATAAGCATGATCCCCATCAAGAACTTAATTTATTTGTTCAGTGTACCCACAGATGCTGCTACAAAACAACATCAGGTATAAAAACATCACATACAAAAGGTACGAAAGTAAAAATGATTAAACACCCCCGACCCTCCATATACAGTAGCTCCATCACAACTCATTAAAAACCTAGTCATGACATCTCATTACCTCTGAATTGCAATCCCTGCAGGAAAAAGGCTCATTTGAAACAAATAACATTGCGGTAGATGCTGGTCAGAAAGTGTGAGTCGACAATGCATTGTCTAAGCTGTCCATGGGAATACTGCACCAGCATACACAGCATTCTCGCGCACCCCAGAGCTCTAGGTACGTGCCTGACATCATCTTCCAACCAGAATTTCTTTCCAGATCTTTCCCTAGGAATCGCAGTGGTGGGATCTTCCCCGGAGAACTCTGTAGGCCTCACACAACACCCGTTGGTTGGAAGACTTAAGGACATGGGATCTAATGCCTATAGAGTCCCCCCAGGTGTTCTGTCCACACAAGCATTTGAGTTTTCTTGATGCAGGAGGTGTTTTGGGAGATAAGCCAAACCAATCATATTTATACAAAAAGAAGATTGGGAAGAACACATACGCAGTTAGAGCAGTTTTTAGGCCTGACTTCTCTCCACAGAAATGAGGAGCCTTGACAAAATGACACACGCTGCTTGTGTGGCACACACATTCCAAGGACTGCAGGGGGTGGTGTTTTCAGGGTATGTTTTTTAAGGTTTTCAATTAGTCACAACTTAAGTGGACAATCAGTTGTCCAGGGATCTTAATTGATCTTTAATGTCACGTGTAGACCGGTAGGATAGCTCAGGGGCAAGGCGCACGTCCTTGGAAGCAAGACAACGCAGAGCCACACAGGTTCAATCCCCGGGTCCGTGCTTCGAAACCTCGGGGTATAACCAGTTATAATTTGTGGGGAGAACCCCCTTTTTTGGAGAGCGCCCATTGAGGGTGGAAGTGGGTGACCAGAACCGTAGAGGTAATTTGAGGAACTGTCCTAATTTCTGTAATAAATTTAACCCCAATGAGTGAAACATTGAGGATGGAAGGAAGCAATGAAGAAGCAGTAGTTGGGGAGGTGCACTGAGGTACATGCAGGGCTCCACATAGGATTTTGACGTGGGACAATTTACTCCTACTTTTGGCAAATTGGGTAGTCAAAGGCTTTTTCAAGGAGTGAAGAGGTAGCCCTCACTGTGGACCAGGGTATGGTAGCCCTCATTGTGGACCAGGGTATTTAAGTCAAGAAAAAATAAAAACGTACGTGACGTCCCTCCTTGTGTGAGATAACACCTCAGTAAAGCACCTCATGTGGCACTCACGACTCATTCCTCTCTGTTATATGGTTCCACTTTACAGTTATCCTGAAGAGAATACATAATGACATGATGTATGCAGGTGATTCGCTGTGCACATTCCATCCTCGAATGGAACTGTTTAGAATGACTTTAGCAGTACTTGTAAAGGAGAGTGAGTTGCTGTTGGGGGAAAGTCAGGAGAGGGTGTCCCTGCAGTGGCCTCCTACTTATGAAGCCAGCTTTGCATATTGTGTAATAAATCAAGAACTTACCTGCCTCCACATCCTTCTATTAGTGGCGACGAGTTGGTTCGAATTGAGGCCCCTGGTGACCATGGATCTCGTGGCAGAGCTCTGGTGCCGCGGTTCTCAAGGAGGTGGAGCTGCAGTTGGCGGCTTCCGGAGCCACAGTGCCCTGGTAACGGAGCTGAGCATCCCACCGAGCGGAGTGTCTGTCCGACGCTGCTCTCAACGCATCTGGGCTTGCAGTGGGCTGGAGAACTCTCCAGCATTCTTCAACGTGGCTGGGCCTGCAGAGGACTGGAGTATCCTTAGGACCATCACCCGTGTCCTCCGTCATCCAGCCAAATGGACAACCAACTTTTCTATGTAGACCTAGAGGAAAGGACCATCTAGGGTTTGGTACCTTCACATTCAACACCAACGAGGCCCGGCGTGGGAGAGCGAATTTATGGCATGTGGCAGCAGACACAGTGCCAGTCTGAAATGTGCTTATGGAGGTAAACGGCACATTACTCCAGTAAGCCGTAAGAGAAAGAGGGAGGCACTAACTGCTTAATATCCAAAGAGAAAGAGGGAAACACCATGGTATTGACAAATATCCTTGCCAGCAGACAGCACAATGGGAAGTTTGCCCCCACAATGTGAACCTTCTACGGGAGAGCCAACTGTGAGGGGGGTTCATGGAAACAGGACTTCCAAGACTATGACCTGGTGGCCCATGGCCCTTCATACAGAATAGGGCGGCAAAGGGTGCTCTTACGTCCCTGTCCGGACTTAGCATGTAAGAGAACTTTTAAAAGCCTGCCAGATTTGGGATTGAGAGGAAAAGTGAAGAAATACTAACTTGACCTTCACATCCCAAGCCGGCCCTCCAGGAAGCAGTGATTATCTAAAAAATGGGAAAAGAAAATGAACAGCGGGAATGTCTAATTGTAAGCCCCTTATGAGCTTGGATATCCATTCAATGTAACTGTTTCCTGTCTCTATGCCAATATTTAACCCCTTAACTGCTGAGCTAGTATGCATTCCTGTGCAAAAAGGATGTGTATACTCACCCTTAGCACTTATTAAAATGCTGGAAGCAGGACCCCTGATCTGAGTTTAACAAGTGAAAATGTAGTGGTCAACCTATGACATTGGTGTGTCAAAATCATGAGTGTGGTGAACTCTCCCCATAAAACCACATCTAGCCTGTCTTTAACCTGCCCTTGTAGCTGTACTCCAATCTCCAAGGTGATCACTCGAGTCTAGTCCAGTTGGGAGTCAGTGGGCGCATTTGTGTTTGTGTTTTTGGACACACTGTTTTCGGTTTCGGCGGGAGAAAGGACAGTCATTGCTACTGACACAAAATAACCCAACCCGATCATTAACATGTATGCCCAATAGAAGACCTCGCCTCACTATCTCCAATACAATACTGGATACGGCTGTGGAGTACGAAGGGGTTGGAGAAGTAGAGGGGTGTGTTAAGTCATCGCTTGACCCTTGACAGAGGCAAGAGTCTCCCATGGGTAGTGCACATCCAAAAGAATGTGCATGTGTTCAATGAGTTCCATCTGTGGGAAGAACCTGAAGTGTCTGACAATGCAGCTCTGTGTAGAATCAAGAACACCGCAGCAGTATTGATTAGGACAAAAATGACTGAGGAGGCGTACAAGCTGAAGCTTGGTCCAGACTCTCTGCAGTGCACACCAGAGTCTGGGCCTGAAATCTATCTTAATCATTTGAATTCCATCACTTTATATTAGTTTCAGGTTTGGGATATTGAAGTTGGCTTCCGCCACCCAATCCTGGCCACAAGACAGGCTATCTACCTGCCCTCTGTGTGTTTTAGGAGCTGGGACAGTTATTCATTGGTTGTTTATCTGTGGGAAACTCAGGGCGCTGAGAACTGGTTATCTGCGCTCTTTGATGAGGCAATTGGGAGTTCGAACAACTGTTCGTGCTCTAGAACTGTGTAAAGGAAGCCTAATCTCAAGTATTCGGAACTGTGTTGCTCGTTACATTTTTAGAGCCTGGCTATATAGATCTAAAGCTGTTAAACCTTCTGTTGAATAATCAAATAGTAATTAGTTTAATAACTGCTAGCGTGGAGCCACTCACTATATGAATAGCTGCAGTTAACTGGGTTGCAAGTTTACTCTCCCTATGTGACATTTTTTAAAAGGAATATTGGGTACTAATGGATTTTACTATTAGATGAAGTACCAAATATTGACCAGCAGATTAGCGGTTTTAAAGGAATTTCTTTAGTATATATGATATGATATGGCATTCATAACGCGCCTATACACAAGTTTTTCGAGGCGCGACGAGGCAAGGGAGGGGGAACAGAGGGAAGACAGACAACGATCATACTAGGCCAGGTGACATTCAGATCGCGCAAGTGCATGGGAAGGGGAAGGAGGGAAGTGCAGTGGGGGAAGGGGCTGGGGAAAGTGCAGTACATGGGATAAAAATAAATAACAAGAGTAAAAGTACGGCCAGCAGGTGGCAAGTGCAACGGTAAGTGCAGACATCAGGTGTCAGGTGCTGGTAGTGGGACAGAAAAATAGTCCCCAAGTGCGGGGGTTACCAGGAAGGCAGTGTAGGAGTGCTACTGGCGGGGAGTGGACCTTGGCCTGAGATCAGAGGGTGGCCAGGTAACCAGTGCAATTTCAGTATCAGCCAGGAAGTCAGCAGGGGAGAGGAGGAGAAAAAGCAGAAGCAAACAGAAAGGTTTTGAGGTTTTTCCGGAACCGGAGATGATTCTCCTCAAGTTTCAGGGAGGCAGGGAGGCCATTCCAGAGGGAGGCCCCAGCCGAAGAAATAAATCTACCACCAACTAGTTGCTTGGAGAAGCGACTGACTCTGAGGGAGTTGGAGGCAGATGAGCGAAGAGCTCGAGAAGGAAGATATTTAGAAAGAGAGAGTTGAAGGTATTGAGGCCACAGGCTGCAGAAGGCCATATACGGCATATCATATTATATCATATCATATCATATCATATCATATGGACAATGCAGAGGGTTTTGAACTTAATCCTTGCAGCCACTGGGAGCCAGTGCAGAGATTTCAGTCCTGGAGAGATACGATCCCTGGGCCTGAGGCCAAGGACAAGTCTCGCAGTTCTGTTCTGGATGAGTTGCAGAGGGCGGAGAGAAGGGGAGTGTGGAGTCGAAGATGACCCCGAGGTTTCACAGGTGGGAGCAGGAAGAGGGCCAAGAGAGGCTTGCCAGAGAGTGACAGGAAAGGAGGGAGCAGGTGTGCCGATGAGGAGAATCTCGGTCTTACATTGCATTAACGCAGAGATAATTGGTGGCACACTACTCCTGGATGGTGGACAGACAATCAGAGATGAGAGAGGGAGAAGAGGTGACTGAGGGTAGCCTGAAAATGAGCTGAGTCTCATCCCTGTAGCACTGGAAGTTGGGGCAGAGTGCGGCAATGCAGTGGGCAAGAAATGCCAGGTATTGGTTGAACTGCCAGGAAGAGAGGTTAGACCCCTGGGGAACACCACAGGTAGAGATGGAGATAGAGGAGAGGAAGGGCCCAAGTTGAACCTGGGAGGGTCGATCAGAGAGGAAAGAAGTCAGCCACGCCAGGGCCTAACTGGTGATCCCCAGGTTTGTCTGTTTGTTTGTTTATTTATTTATAATGCACGCCAGACCCAAGGGAAACCGGGCGCAACAGAAAGAATATGCAAGGCTTACAATGTTACAATGTGCAATGTTACAAGAATTTACAAAGTTACATAATTTACAGTGATACAAAGAAAAGAGGTAGGAACCTACTTGACATTGCTGCAGACCTAGTTTGAGGTGAAGCAATAAGTTATGTACAGTGTTAATATAATTATCTACATATATGGTATGAGTCTAATAATACATATATACAGTCCGGATATACTAGCACAACAAAGTTATCTAGCGGTGCATCACGTTATTAGCGTTGATGTATTCAATAAAATTGCTTCTAAAGTATGAGAAAGGTTGGTCTGCCCTCATGGTTATGTGGCAAGGTGTTCCACCATTTGGCCGCTAGCACAGGGAAGCTAATACCACCAATTTTAGCAAGTTTAAATCTGGGTACTGCCAGGCAGTTGGAGTTGGTGGTTCTTATCGGTCTGCTAGAAGTTTTTCTTTTTATTTTATCCATCAAGTAGCTGGGAGCAGCATTGTTGAGAGCTTTATGAGTCAGGGAGATCATTTTTAAGTGGATTTTATTGTCGGTAGAGAGCCATTTATATTGGTGTCTAATGGCGGAGATATGTTCCCTTTTGTTTATGCCAAGAGCAGCTCTTAAGGCATTATTTTGTAAAATTTGTAGCCTTTTGGTGGTGACTTTGTTAGCACCACTGTAAAGGGAATTGCAATAGTGAAGTCGGGATAATATTAAGGCTCTCGCCAGGATCATGCAACTATCGTTGGATAGGAAGGGTTTACCTGCTCTTATTAATTTGCAGGTATATGCTGTGGTGGAGGCTAATTAGTTGACCTGTTTATTGAAAGACATTGTAGAGTCAAGATAAAAACCCAGTGTTTTAACTTCCCTGGAGACCTTGATACTATTGCCGTCTATATTGAACATAGAATAGTCAGAGCCTAATTTGTTGATATTGGCTTGCGTACCCAGGATAATCAGCTCTGTCTCTGTTGTCACGGAAATGGTTGAGCAGGGTGGGATGGCTGACCATGTCAAAGGCAGAGGAGAGATCAAGCAAGATGAGGATGCAGGGGGTGTTGGAATCAAGGTTGGAGAGCAGGTCTTCACGGATATTCAGGAGAGGGTAGGATTACGAGTTTACTCTCCCTACTTGATCTCTCTTAAAGTCACGCATTTGTGATTTCGGCCGTCATTTTTAACATGTATATTTTAATTTATTATGTATCTATTGATTGTTATATGAAATGTTCTTTCAGTGTATAGAAATCGTATCTTTATTTGTATTTTTTAAAGCTTCTAAACTTTGATGGCCTTATATGCCGAATAAAATTCTGTTGACTGGCTGATAAACATTTACATTGTTCGAGTGATCTTAAAACACCAAATTATAACAGGTTTTCAAGCATAATTACATTCAAGCACACATTGTAGCATCTGGAACTACCATTTCAATCACATTTTCATGTGCCCTGCTCGAGTGTTTGCACTTTCCTCATCTGGCTTCCTCGTCAAAGTCTTTACTTAAATTAGAAGAACTGGACGAGGAATATCCAGAGTCAGAATAATGAAGATTACCAGTAAGTAATCGGACCATTGCCTCTTCATCCCTGTTTCTCATCACAGTCTTCCGCATTTAAGTAAGGTCTGCGACGAGGAAGATCCGCACCCGGAGTGATGAAGATTAGCGGAAAGTAAGCGGGCCATTAACATCCATGCAGAAAATGATCAGCATGTGTGTGGCCGGAGAGTCATTAACGCCTTGCTAAATAGGAATGCCACGGAGTCCCAGTACATGAGCGTGCACGAGGCTGGCGCCCCTTCTGGTTCTTAACAACGGGTCAGGAACCACACTTCGACCCCCGTAGAGACGTTAAAAGTGTTTGTTTTCTGGCAGCAACGCAAGAGTGCTAATAGTGTCGAATTTGCTGGAGGCCCTTTGCAGGAGCTGCAGTGCTGGTAATGCGGTGATATGGTAAGTTTCTTTTTTAAACACTCTTAGCACACGCATAGGAAACTACACGAGTGTTAAGAGATGAAGAGATGAAGTGGGAGGGGGCGCTGTGCAGCTCGGAACGCGGGCTTGTACCATACAGTACAGCCAGTGTTCTGAGTCTCCTGATTGGATGGCGCCCCCCTGCAGGGTGCTAATATAAGTGAGTGAATGTTCAGGATAGCCTTGCATTCTAAGGTTGCTGCGGGTGATCACAATGCTGACTGCTTACCTGGGACTCTGGGGAAGCGCTTCAGAAAACCCAAACGGATAGGAGTCTCCCTAAACTGCACCCCAAGTCACTCTGCATTCCCACTTTCAGGCAGAAGGTATGATATGATTGGCTATTTATAACGCGCTTAATACCCAGAGGCTTCGAAGCGCTGACCCGGGGATCGAACCTGTACCATTCCGTGTCGTCTTGTTTCCAAGGCGAGCACGTTGCCCTTGAGCTATCCTCCCGAGACAAATCCATCAGTATGCTGTATCACAGTATCACTCTGCTGTGACGCACTGCTCGTAGCTCCCTCCTGTCAGAGCCCGTCGAATGTCTCACCTCGGAGAGCGTGTTTTCATTCACGATTAAACAATCGCTAACGTGTGACAGCAGCGTCAGCAAACACACAGGCCAAAAGCCTGCCAGCCATAGCAATAGGCCCCCCATGAGAAGGCTGCACTGTGCCAATGATTGGCATCTTTGTCAAACGAAACAGCCTCTGTATTGGGGTGAAACTTGATGCATCAAATGGGCAAAAGGAAGGCAATGCAATCCAGCCTGCTGAGCTCAGGGGAAGGCGAAAGTCGACTGCAGTGTTTAATGGCGCCACTCACTTATCAGCTTTCAAAACTGCCATCCAAGGACCCCCAGAATTTTGAGGCCGGCTCCTCTCCTGCTCCCTCGCATTCTTGCGCCCCCCCCCCCCACTCACGCCATCCACTAGCTCCTCTGCCCCTCCCCTCAATGTCTCCAGACTGAATGAAGAACGTGCCACTCTCGAGTTTCAAAGCACTGTCTAAGCCCCGCCGCGGCCATCAGAAGGCATGCCTGATGCCCCCTGGTAGCCACACCGAGGCCGGAGGCCTGCTTTGATCTGCCTCCTTGAAAGCACCTCCCTGCGGTTCACCTTAGTTCAACCCCACTGTGACTCGCCTGGGTTCCATGGTCTGACAGTCAAGTCTCCGGGCGGGGAGGAGAAGACTCCATCCAGACGTGAGTCTTAACACAAGCCTTTGACATGAGACGCATAATTAGGAGCTGAAGGAGAAAAGTGCTATTCAATTAGAAATGACAGAAAAACAAAGGATTCATCGGCTGTATTTAGTGCTTAATGATGATGCGGTTTTATGCTTTATGATGCGTGAGTCATAACTCCCCCAGCCCTGCCTTGGCACCATTGCCGGGTCTTTCTCCTGCTGAATAAACTGCGGTGGCGCAGGCTGCCTTCATGCCTGTTAACTGCAAGGGCGATATAAAACGATCAGAAATGGATCCCAAAACATGAGGGCCTCCATACTCCTGCCACTCACTCTGCTCCGGGCAAATGGACACTCATTCTATTGCAAGAGCCAAAGCTCCTTATCATGCATTATACCACTTCATCTAACCACCCAGAAGCAAAGGAACAAGTACCTTTAAAAACAAACAAAAACCTCAATTTTGAGCAAAGGATATGACCCTGAACCACCAAGCAGCAGGTTCTTTAAGGCATTACTAGTCTGCACTTTAGTCCCTCATCCTGTTCTTTGTTGCTTGACACAGTAATTCGATAAAGCGCCAGCCAAGCGCAGTTGCTTAGCTTGACTTGTCGAACTCTTGGCCCTGAATTTGTGTGATTTTGTTTTTCTGTACCGGTTTGACGGCGGCTCAATTGGATTGGTGGAGAATGGAGACTGGCGGTAGGTCTAAATGAACAAAACCGCCTGCCAAGTGCAGTTGAGAAGCATATGAGAGGCAGGAAGAGGAAGGAAGAGTCTGCCATTGGTTCCTTGTTCCTTGCCTCTAGCCATCGCTTTTTGCTATCTCTGTTTGGTGAGTCCAGTCCACATCTGTCTTTTTAAGATCTGAAATCGCCGGGTTGAGTAAGAGTTTAAGATCTACAATTGAGGAAGCGGGGAGAGGCAGAGCCCCTGAATTTACAGACTTCACCTCCTCACACAGAAATGAACGGAGTCTGTATCCCCTTTGACATTCCTTTATCTATGGCCTTACCTCTAGCCAATGCTCTGAATGTTAGTGGCCAATATTGGCAGTGGTAAGGACTCTGGACTTGGAATTCTCAGGGCTGGACTTTACTTTGACTTTAAGAAACATCAGGAAGAAGATAACAGACTATTTCCATCACGGGAGGAGTGCTAGCGATGGGTACACACCTATGGTCCCTTTGTGCACTCACCAGTGAAAGCAGTCTGGAATAAAAACTCAAATTTACTGGCCACGGGTAGTGCAGTACTAGAATCCAGCTGTTTACCCCCTGCAGTGATGGCAGGGCCGGGGGGTACCACAGCAAGAGGCTCTATCCAACACCCCAGCCTTCTCCTGCTCCCAGTAAATGACTCGATAAATTAATCAATGTCATCAAGTTCTATGAAATGTACTTATCATCTGAGGCAGGAAAGGGAGCCCCCTACTTTAGCAGCACTATACTTCAATCTTAGTTCACGCGTGAGAATATATGACTTGAAAAAAAACTGAAAGCCATTCAGGAGAAACAAACTCAAGCTCTGACTCGAAGAGGGTACGACCTGATCAAAGACGACATCAGAGAATACTCCTCTAAATTGAAGGATATCCAGGAGAAACTGACTCAAATGGATTTGGATTTGATTAAAGATGGAGTTATAGAAAATTATTTTAAACTGAATGGTATTCAGGAGAAACTGAATGAGGTTCTGACCCATAGGAATAAAGGTAACTGGGGTTGCGGCAATAGCTCGCCGAGATCTCCTTCCCCTTCCACTTCACTACCTCATTTTGGAAACTCCCCCATCACTGGAGCTTCTTGAAGAGTTTGGAAGGCTAGGAGGTATTGTATGTGATGAGGAGGAGTCGGTGATGGAAGTTAACACAGTTTCTCCTCCTATATTAGTTCAGGAGATGAATAATGTGGGGGGATAAAGGAAATAAAAAGGCTTCGGAAAAAGCTTTGAAGAAGCCAAAGTAGCAAAAGTCTTGGATAATAAACCGTAGCTCCTCATTGAAGTTTATTCGCTCATTAAATCTGCCGTAAGGAAAAACGAATGATAGTTCTGGTAATACTGGGACCGATCAGCCCGGGGGTTAGCTCCTATTTTCTTCTCTAAAACCAAGCAAAAGTCAATAGGTCATGATCGAGTAGCGACATGTACCCAGGAGTTTGGAAGCTCTGAGGCTGAAGCAGAACTAAAGGATTCCAGGTTACATAATATGAGACACGTGACTTCTGCTTCTTTGACTGACCCTGAGGAGGAGGAGGAGGAGAATGCTGGGATTTCGGTTCCTTTCGGTATCAGCTCAGTCCCAGTATTGAATCTTAATAATCAAAGAACTCAAAAGAGTATACAACAAGAAAGGGAAAACCGACTCTAAAGACTGTTTAGAAAATACTTGCATGACTATGGAGGCTGTTTTCTCACAGGAAGACGATATCATTTTAAGTCGTGGTACTATCCTATCCATTGTACATGATGTACCAAGGCTGAGAATGATCTCTTCCAAGAAGATTGCATTGTTAGACTTTTATGATGATGAAAGAACTGATGTAGTAGCTTTTGGTGTGCCTTCCTACATAGTAAGAGAATATATCTTACAGTCCATTGATGAACTACGAAAACGTGGGTTTTATATATATGCACACCAGGAAAATTCATTATGCAATTCGGTGAGTTCTGCGAACAACAATAATTTAGATCACCCATTGACCATATCCTGTACAACAGGTGCAATTCCTTCCTGTACTGTGTCACTACTTAAGAGCTACGGGGAAGGATCATGGAAGGATAGTGTATTGGTCCTGGCTGCCTCAATCTTTGATCCATGTGGGTGTGAAAGAAGTGATAAAGAGACAAGGTTTTTAGTATATATAGTTGGAATTCGAGAGGTTTTGCATTTGTGTTTACGAATAAGGAAATATGCACGATGCTTTGTGAGCATGATTGAATTTTAATGCAGGAAACTTTCTTAACCGAGGATGTTGTTTTAGATGGGCATTTAATTTGTCAACAAAAGGCGATCAGGGGGAGAGAAAGGCAGAGCCAAAGGGGGTCTTCTGTCTGCAATTCGCTGCATTTGTGCACGTGAAATCCGAATATGGAGTTTGGTATGTATGGTTTTCTCGCGACCTATATGTAGCTGAAAGATAGAGGGTCTAAAATTCTTCTTGTCAATATTTATTGTAGTTAGCCAGATGTAACACAGTTGGATCTGTTTGATAAACTGGAGCAAATATTTTTGTCATGGTTGGAAGAAGGTAATCGGGGACACATTTTACTGGCTGGGGACTTTAATACTGACTCTATGGGTAAGCAGGATCGAGATATGAATTATAATGGTGCTACGATTTTCTTTCTCCAAGAAAGTAGAATGCTTATGGTAAAATGTGGCTGAGTTTCTTTGAAAGTTGGAACTTGAACATTATCACAAGAAAGCAAAATGAATTGGCAAAGTATCAATGTACTTGGCAACGAGAATCACAAGTCTGCCAAATTGACTTTATAGTTTCTGAATATGTGTGGTTCACAATTGTGACTATATGCCATTACAAATGGTGGCTCTGGTGATCACCATAGGCTGAGTGTGAGCTTCCCTAAATTGGCATCTTGGAACAGATTCATGTGGACTCCAGCTGTAGAAGTCACTAAGAGTAAAACAGATTTAATAGGTCAACTCAGATTTTTTTTAATGGTTATTTTATGTTCTGCACTGCCCCCTCCGCCTTACCCCCACACTTCTCCCCTTCCTCCATCCCCTGCACTTGTGCGATCTCAATGTCACCTGGCTTAATAAGATCGCTGTCTCTGTCCTCCCTCTGTTCCCCCTCCCTTGCCTCGTCGTATCTTGAAACTCTTGTGTATAGGTGTGTTATAAATGCCATATCATATAATATCATATCAAATCATATATAGGTTCAATATCCATTTAGAGGAACTATTGACTGAGAGTGTTAGACATACTAATATTAATCAATGGTCGCTTGTGCATTTCCAACTTTTATTTAAAAAAAAATCACTAAGTTAATAGAAACCTGCATACCAAATGAGTGCTTCACGACCCATGCGCTATAATAAGGAAATTGAAGAAGCAATGAGACTGCTAAGGAATAGTGTCAGATGGATCAAATGGAATTACCCAGAAGGGGAGATGAAAACCAAATTGATAAGGAAGCTTAAGCAAAAATATAATAAAAACAAAGTGAAATCCCTCTGCTAATTGATGTACCAAAACGAGGAGGAAATAATGTTTGAAGTGTGTCATAAATAAAGGAGACATAAACTCGATACAGAACTTCCAATTGCATTCTCAGACTAACCCTATTGCTGGGCAGGATTGAGTAACTCATTTCTTGAAGTTATGTGAGGCTTCCAACATTATAGAAGTGAAACAGGTTGATCCAAAGAAGGAGGATTGGTCTCTTACGTATAATTGCATCAACATTGTTCATTAAATTCGAAAAAGCAGCAATTCTAGGGCTCCGGGACCCAACGGTGTATGTAACCCTGAAAAGTAACCCTGAAATCTGAGCTTCAATACTGGATGAATTGTTCAGTTCTATTAAACTTGCGAGGCAGACTCCTGATACCTGGAAACTCGCACATATAGCACCTCTTTTCGAGAAAGGCAATCAATACGATACTTCCAATTACAGACCAATTGCTCTCCTAGATGTTCATTCCAAAAACTTCTCTTCCATGATCCTGAAAGAAATGCAAGTGTGGGCCAATTGCAATGAGATTTTAAAGTCCAACCAGGTGGGAGGTAGAGCGCGGGTCGCTGGGTAATGGACTCAGTACAGTGTTTATCTTGGGGGAAGTCAGTGTCTGAAGTCTATGTGGCTACTAGGTATTACCCAAATTGGTCGTTTACAATTGTTCGAATGAACAATTGACCGAATTTAAAGGGTCACAATTGACCTTTTCACAATTGACCGAATATATATATAGATATATATATATGGTTTGGAAAAGGTCAATTGTCATTCGAGCAGTTGTAAAACGATCAATTCGTATACAACCGGCTACTATTGACCTGTCTCTGGGCTTCGATCGAGTCAATCAGGAGAAACTCTGGGCAACATTGTAATGCTGGGGCCTCCCTCAAAGACTGTTGGTATTATTGATACACCTACATGATAACTCTGCAGTGAAGGTTAGGCTTAATGGAGATGGTGATCGATCTGTGTAATTCCAACGTTTAGAGGACTGCACCAGCGGTGTATTTTAGCCCCCTTTTCATTTAATATATACTTATCGGATTTACGCCCCTCCCTGGCAAAGGTGATTTTTATAGCCCCAATGGTCAGTGGAGTCAAAATATTTTGGAAGACGTAGGCTAATGATATCATCTTGCTGAACTCTACTCGAGTAGACCCCCAGCATCTGTTAAATGCTTTAATGAGTATTGTTTTAACAACGACTTGCTGATTAATGTAAATAAAACAATGAATATATAATATAATAAAATAAAGGCAGCCGGTGGTTGGCCAGACACCTGGAGAAGTTTGTAAATTAATGTAGGTACATTGATTTTAAAATCTTTGCAACCACTTGTCAGACTGCACTATTACATTTATTTCAAAAGTCCAAACCTCTAATAGCATTTTAATCATCGCTATGGGAAATTGTCCGGTCCTGTGTGACGAACCTCGAGGATGCACACGGTAAGGCTGAGGCCCCAGTGCTAATTAGAGAATTTTCATTTTGCAACCTTTGTCTGGTTACCTTATGCCAGAGGCGTTGCTAGGGGGGGCTGTGGGGTTATATCCCTGGCGTCTTTTGGTTGTAGCCCCAGATAGAAGCTCAGGGACTAGAACCAAAAGGCTCTAGCTAGCCCCGAGTCCTGCCAGCCCCGACATTAGCTTAGCCCCTGATGTTTTCCAGACCTAGCAACACCCCTGCCTTTTCCTGGTTTTATTTCCTTTTATGTGTGGGCTCATTCCCCACCAAGCCTTGTGACTGGGCGCCGCTTTTTTTACACGCACGGAAAACATTCCATTTTAATTTAATTTTCTTTTTCTTTTCTGTTACTATACATTATTTCCTTGTAACCAGTGAGTCTCTGGTATGGAGGGTGCCTGGCCTCTTGGATCCCGAGGCTAATGCTCGGATTACAAGTCCTATCTTTGTTTTCACACCTGCACACATCATCGGCAGGAAGTCCCTCCCCTCTACAGGGGATTGTATTGGGGATTGGCCTCAGTAATACCATGTGTGGATTTAAGGCATATGGAAGCCGACAGCGCAGCGGTCGAGTGCAGCGGAATAGGGCGCGTTGCGCCAACATTGTGCCTATGTTAAGTCCTTCTGGGCCTGACCAGGATTACGGCCCGGCCCAGGGGCTGTTCTTCTACTTGTTTTCTCTGCGATACTCATTCGAATCTACTACCATGGCACCTGTAGATACAGTATTTCTGCTGAATTTTAACATGTATGCCTCTGTTTTAGATGTGTCAAGTTTTGATGTGAAGTCACTGCTGAGTGGTTATTTGCTTAATTCACGTTCTCTGGTTGCGCATGCTGAGGTTTATGCTTTTATATGTGATGGTTGTCCTGATTTGCTGTTACTGAAACATGGCTTTCTGATACTTCAGCTCATATGTTTCCTCATTTCTTACCCGAGGGTTACAGAATTACTCACCTAGAAAGAGTGGCTTCTTATTCTGGGGGAGGGACATTGCCACCATTTTAAAGCTCCCCTTAACATTACGGCTGTGCCCTTAGTTCATGACTTGGCTATGGAAGCATTTCTTGGGCTTTTGGAAATATTTGCTTCTGATTTCATTCACCTTCTATTAGTTTATCACTCTCCCGGCCCCTGTACACAATTTCCGCATCCTTTTCTGGAATTGGTGGTTTCACTCCATCTGAAACATCTGAATCTCAAAGTGTTGGGCGTCTTTAATATTCAATTTCATTCTTCTATGACCCCTACCTTAGAGCAGTCCTTTGAGGGTTTCAGTGACTTAGGTTTAACTCAACATGTCGTGGAACCAACTCATTCATTGGGTGGAATTCTGGACCTTTTTTTTCAGCATTCCCTCGTTTTATGGGTGAACATACTATTCAGGTTCTCTGGCTGGACCACTTTGTGGTCCCTTTTTTGGTACCTCTTATACGCCCCCTGTCTGCGCCATCCAAATGTGCTACCCTAAAGAGGAATTGACATGTTATGGATACGTCCCATCGAGCATCTGTGGTTAAGTCCAAGTGTGCCATGGATACTCCCGTGGACTTCACCATCCTGTCTCAGACACTTCTAGCAGCTGCTGATCAATTGGCGCCTCTTAAATTTATGGAGGTACGCAGCCGTCCATTGCAACCATGGTTCTCAGTTGAACTTAGAATGCCTAAATTAGGGCTGCATCAAGCAGAACGAAAGTAGCGTTCTTCCTATAGCTCCTAAGACAAACAGATTGTTGCCTCTCTTTCCGAAAATTACCATCTGTCTATTAAGCTAGCCAAGCAGAATTCTTTTACACAGAAGGTGGAGACGTCTCTCAACCAATCAAAGGAACTATTTGCTGTTGTAAAGTCTTTTTCATCTACTGCATGTTTTCTGTCAACTATTACCCCTCCTCAGCTGCACTGTGATGCCTGAACTGAGTTTTTTCACTCTAAAATTGAAAACATTTGTCATCATATTTAACTACGCCAGCCTGGCGGCAGCTTGATTTCTGACATTATCAATCAGCAATGACCCCCTGGATGGGGTACTTTTCCTATGTACTGATGAAGCCATGCTTACAGCTATCTCTCATGTGAGATCTACAGTCCTCTCAGATCCTGTTCCTTTATTTGTTTTAAATTATATTTAGCCTAAAATTATTCCTTTGGTGATTCAGGCTGTAAATGTGTCTTGTGGTGCTGGTTTAATTCCGGGAGAACTTAAGCAGGCTATCGTGGTCCCTCTCTTAAAGAAACAGTCACTGGATGCTTCTGTTCTGTCTAATTTTCACCTATTTCTTTGCTCCCTTTTCTTATGAAACTTCTTGGGGCGCTAATCTCTCCACTTCTTTCTGTTTTTCTGGAACCTTTTTCTGTGCTTGACCCCTTTCAGTCTGGGTTCCATCCCAGGAGGGGGACAGAGAGTTTGCTGGTATCAGTCTTGGATGCTATGGCCAGGTTGGTTGATGGGAGGCCGTGGGGGCCTGATATTGCTCGATCTATTAATACCTTTTGATCAATGCATACTTCTTTCATGTCTGGCCTCTTTTGGCATCTCGGGCTCTGTCCTGGCATGGTTCACCTAATTTTTGAGTCAGAGGTGCCAATCTGTATCTTTACCTCCTTTTCTCTCTTCCACATATTCACTTTCTTGTGGTGTCCCCCAAGGCTCTGCCTTGTCCCCGTTGTTATTCAACATCTATGTTCAGCCTTTGGTTGGCCTCATCTGATCTCACGGCTTCAGGTTTTACTCTTATGCGGACAACACTCTGATCATGGTCCGTCTAGATCTTGGTCTTTGTGACTGCCTGGCCGCCGTGGGTGACTGGAGGAGTAGCTTAACGGGGACAAGATGGAGTGCCTGGTGGTGGGTGCTTCTTCTGAGCCTGGCTCCTTGTATTTTTCTTTCTGGCCGTCATCACTGAGTGATTTCCATATTCCAGAGACAGTGATGGAAAATCTTGGTGTCTATCTCTCTGCATCTCTGTCTATGGCCCCTCAGGTTAGTGCAGTATGTCAAACGAGGCACTTTCTACTGAGGGTCCTTCGTATGGTTCTGCCTTTTCTTCCTCCTTTCCTTTGAGCCCCCCAACTCCCAGTGGTTGCTTATCTCATCTCCAGCAAGTTATACAATTGCAATGCGTTGTATCTGGCTCAGCCCTCTGGCCTGATCCACCACCTTCAACTGTTACAAAATCTGGCTGCTCAGACAGCCACAGCCACAGCCACACCGTAAGGCCCTCACATTAGCCATCTTTGCGCTAGCTCACAGTGAAACATGGGACAGCTTTTAAATCGCTTTGTCTTGTTCACTGGGCTTATTATCAAGTTGGGGCGGACTTCCTACAGGAGAAGTTCCAACCTTATATTCCTGGTCGAACTTTCCGTTACAGTAATGACCACTTAGTTGTGGTCCCTAAATTCCGCCTTCATAGAGTTGGTGGTCGGGCCTTTTCGGTGGCTACTAGCAAACTGTGGAATGGGCTTCCATTAAGATTGTGACAGACTGAGAATCCTTCATTTTCGTCGGTTACTTAAAACCGTGTTTTTTTAAAGTTCTGGTATAGCTATAGCCTGTTGGTGCTCATCTTCACGCCAAGATGCCTTCGGGTGAACGTGCGCATTATAAATCTGTGTAACATAACATAACTTCATCCATGCTATATATGGGGAAGCCCCATCCTATGGGACCAGGGTGGTGAAGCCGCTACCCGGTAGTCCCACTGGGGGTGGTATGGTACTCAGCGGGGGGATCTCATGGGGAGGGAAGACACCATTGAGAGCAGTGACCATGAAGTGAGAACAAAGTATCCATTTCCCCCTCCCTTCTTTGGCCCCTTCTCTCACTCCTTCACTTAGTACACCAATATGCTTTTGTGACATATCGCCAGTAAAGATCAAATACAGATTACCATGAAATGACCAGAAAAAAATACCTAATGAGAAATGACCGAATTGTTTTGGGTGAAATATTTTTTTATAATGCTGGGGGAGACCCTCTTTTCCCCCCACTTCCCCCTACCTTCACCTATACCCTTACTCCACCCGACATCTATATATTTTTATAAAATGTACAAAAATACCTAACAAATTCAAACAAATACATTCAGTCATTTCTCATTAGGTATTGTAGGATTCGATTTTTTCTGTGGATATCATTAAAGACACTTGCAAGATACCACAAAGCACTGTTTAACCCCGGCTGAATAATGATACTAAGACGAGGAAGAGGCACCAAGTAGTACAAAGCACTTGTGAGAACTGAAGTGCACAGTCTCGTCTTTTCGATCACACGATTGCTTCAAGTTCATTCAAAACCCAAGCGGCAATGGAACATGGCGTTCTTGTTACTATCAGCAGAGACTGGGAGTGTGCCCACTGGAGGGCAAGCAGGAGATGGAGAGGCAGAACTGAGTGAGTCGGTAGCCCAGGGGCAGGCATGCCAAGGAAAGCTTTGGAGAGGCTGTACTGAGACAGGGAGAAGCAGACAGCACTCCCCAATGGCAGAGGGAGCTGGACACAGAACGAGAACCACCTGCCTGCTGGAGAAGCTGAAGCATAGCCGCAGGAGCAGGGAAAGCACCAGAGTCAGAGAAGCCAGAACATTAGAACGAGGATCAGCGAGCTCACGGGAGAGGGTTGGGACGCTGAAGCACTCTCGGGTGACAGTGGAACTTGGGTCTGGGACCCAAACAAGAGGGAGAAAGAACTTCTCCTGGCAAGAAACCAGTGTTGGGAGTGGAGATCATGGTTTTCCTGAGTCCAGGGAATGCAGAGAACCATAAAAAGGGGGTATGGGACACACATGGCGAAAGCATACCCCAATCATGGAAAAGGAGGGATGTGATCTTGGCATACACAAGCTGCCCACAAGGACCTTGGCAGGGGAGTAAAGGCTGTGAAAGGAAGCAAAAGAAGATACAGAGAATCGCAGAACTGACCAATTGAGGGGGTCTGGGACCCTTACAGGGGGAAAGCCCCACCCCCGGGTACAAACACAGAGGAATACAAGATTGAGTTGCACAACAAATACAGGCAGGAGAGTAAATCAAGGATCTGGGCAAGACTGAAGTCAGATGGTGAGAAAGAGATCGTCGAATACTCTACTTGGCAAGAGAGTGGACCAAGGTGGGAGTATTGAGAAAAGGAAGTCAAAGAACCTCAGCATGGCTTGGGGAAAAGAATCCAGGCCATTTCTCTGTGTGGCAGAGCACCTGGGAAAGCAGGCCTGCCAGCTACAGACAAGGATGCATGTGTAACCAGTAGAGATATAGGCAGAATTTTGGGTAAAGCGGGAAATACTTTGGAGGAAAGAGAAACAACCCCTAAGTCTTGATGACCTTTTCATTTGTTTTTCGCTGTATCTTTTGTTGGAACTGAGAACTGCAAAGCTGGGCCGCAGGACAGCAGCCAAGAGACATTCCCCCATCACCTTATATTCAGTTTAGCTTGTGAGGGCCAGGTTAGGATTTGGACTCAGGACCGCAAACTTTATTTTGGACATCCTGACATTGACAGTTTCATTAGCAAGTGTTCTTGAGGTAGCAGAACCCCTGTTCGAGTTAAGGATAGCTAGGATTTCCTCCAGGCCCTCCATTTCTTTTTTGACTAAAAGTCTTTAGCAATCAACATGCCACACTTGCGCCCGCCTCTTACTCCTATACCCTCACGCCTGCCAATTTGTCAAGCAGTAACATACAGACACTTGAAATCCATCATCTGCATCTTGATGAAGATTTCAGATATTTAGAGGGTCTATTTTGTAAAAGCCCTTTGTCTCTTTCTTTGTCAACTCCTACGGGCGTGATTCGGCTTGAATGAGGTTTTGTGTCCTTAAATATGTGTGTATTATGGAAATCAATACTGTTATGCCATAGATTTGTGAGGTCATCGAAGGACTCATTGGCTGAGCTCTATGCAAAAAGAAGCAGATTACTTCAGATCCTCACTTGGTTCAGTGTGCAGCTAAACCTTAAGCATGGGGTTTAGACCAGTGGCGTCTCCAGGAATCAAATTTAGGAGGGGTCCAGAGGGGGCCAAAGACAAAAGTAGGAGGGGACACCGACAAATATAGGGGGAGAACATGGTCACTGCTCATTTTAGGTAGGGGGGGAACAAGGGGGGCACAGAGTTTCACAGGAGGGCCCCGGTCCCCCCATGCTCCCTCCCTAGCGACGCCACTGGTTTACACAGCAATTTAATTTCTGAGAATCTAGCATCCTTCAACATGCGCCTGTGGCTCCTTGATTGGTGTCATACCTGCCACGCTATAGGTGATTATAAACACTTCCCTGATTTAGGAAATGCTGACAAGAGGCTTGGGGTGCGGGCACCTCATCTAACACGCTTCTCTTCCTGGAAATTTGGGAATACCTTATTAGGATTTGTTTTACATTTTTTATTTACTAGGGAGAATTGAATTTGTTGGAAGAAAGACAATTGTCATAGTGAGGTGTGCCGCTATTGAGGCAAAGAAGAAGAAACTACCAAGCATGTGGTCATGAGATGTGACGCGCTCAGAGCTCCTGGACTGATCGGTTTTAAGTTGTATGTGGAAGGTATGAGATCACACCCCTGGGACTCATTATGGAATCAGTTGTTTAACGCAACACCCTATATGTTATGTCAGGCTTTCTTTCAATTCCTGCACATAATAAAATTAATTAATTAGGAAGAGAGATGGGTTAGTGGAAGAATCGATAAAGATGCCGTAAATATAAATGAATGCATTTTTATGTCTTAACTGTGTGGTCTTAAGTGTTTTTTTTAAAGAAGTTTTAACATTGTATAATCAAATGCGTGTTTTAGGTGGTTTTAAGAATGAATCATTAACTTAGAGAGGAAATGATGTATGTTGATGTTATGAATGGATAATATTGTGTAAGGTTTTGTAAACCAAATGCACAGTAAACACATTAAAAACAAATCTTTTGGGGTTAACTTTAAGTACCTGTTTCTGATGGTCGCATATTAACTGCTCTGGTGAACGGTTTGCGTGTGATAAGCAGAGTGTAACAGCATTTTGATTTTTGCTCAGGAACCGGTCTATGTTTTGGGTGTTAGGTGATGTTTAAGCACCACCATTATGCAGAAACTATTGCATTTGAGCACAGCTAGGCGGGAGATGACACGTGATGAGGGACACACAGCTTGTAGGTGTTGTTTGGCTATTAACCCGATATTGACAGCACGTGGCCATGGTAAACCCTATGGCCATTTCCACCCACTTCCTGCCGCTCCCTGCCCAAAACAACTCAGCTTTATCAAGCAATAACGCCAAACGTTGGCCTGCCAGTGGAATCTCTATGCAGTCGGCGGAGTTAATGGCCAAAATACAGCTATGAATGTGTTACTGGTGTAATGAAAATGTTTTAAGCAAGTGTGACTTATGCTTAAATTCTGTTAAAAACAATCACTGTCAAAGCCAACTTGTGCATATGTATTAGATATGCATTTGCCAGGCACTGATGTCACATGCCCAGGTAATCACACCTTTGTCTACCTGTTGCCATCTTAGAACCAGGCAAATCCATTACGGCAGTTCTTGGCAAATGCTTATCCCGTGACTACACAATAGCTAAATATTTTGGCTTTGCCAATGCTTGTCTTTCTATGCATGGCTGGAAAGCGTGCAAGGTATGTGGCAAGGCGGCTCTACCAGGGATCTGAAACTGAGCATAGTGCAGCACAAACAGTGCCCTGTGAGCCAAGCGAGTCTCACATTGTGCAAATCATACGCCAACTAATGTGATGATTCTAAATTCTCCAGAAGCACACATTTATCGTGAATTAAATACAACTTCAGATATCTCACGGATACGATTACTCACACCCCATAGTTCAGAAGATATACACAAAATGTCACCTGGACGTTTCAACCATTACTGAGATCTGGTTGGAAGACTTTTCTGGTGCCACCATTTTAGCCTCACTTCCAGAAGATTGCACTATGTTCTCCTCTAATAAATTGTCAGGCAGAGGTGGGGCAGAAGCCCTTGTAGCTAACTCTTACTTAAAACGACTATTATATTGACCCGTCATCTTCCGTCCCCAGTTGTGATCTGCTGAATGCTAAATTTACCATTAAAGGATGCCATGCTCTACATTAAGGGCCTCATTACACGGAAGGCAGTAAGGGTTAACGGTCACCGGTAATGGTACCGGTGACCATTAACCCTTACCGCCTTACTACGAGGTCCCTTTGCGGGTAGGTACTTTAACGCCTGCTGTTTAGCAGGCGTTAAAAACCAACCCGCAAAGGGAACTTGGTGCTAAGTACGGTACCGCAATTTGCGGCACCGTAATTAGCACCTTCCCCATTCCCATAGAGCCCTATGGGGCAAAAATGGGAATGGGGAAGGGCAATGGGGGAAGGGGGAATTACCGCCCCGCCAACCTTGGAATAGGGCGGTAATTCCCCTTTCCACCAAGGCGGTGCCGGTATTTTACCGGCATGGACCAAGGTGCTAATAGCACCTTGGTCCTCCGCCTACCGTGTAATGAGGCCCTAAGTCATTCTTTAACGTTCTCCACAACGAAACACAGACTGGCCTCAATACAAGTCCAGTGTTTACCCTGCCGGTGCTACCGGCGGGTTGCCGTCGGACTTGCAATATTTACCAGCACCTGGCTTGCCGGAATCACAGAGGGATTACGACCCCGACGTTCTGGGAAGTCAGGCGTCGGTAAATGTTAATCCCCATTCCCATTTGAGTCCCACAGGACTCAATGGGAATGGGGACCACGGAAGCACTGGCACTGTTAAAAAACGGTACCGGAGCTTCCGTTTAACTCTGCGGGCGGGTGCCGTTCTGCCTACCAGGTCTGACCTAGGCGGGCGGGACGGCACCCGCACGCAGATTCATACTATGCTGGTACGGTAACAACGGCTTACTGGCACCGTTGTTACCGGACCGGCATACTCAGAATGAGGTCCATTGTATCTGGTTATTTCTTATAAACTAGTCTACTCCTTACAAAGCTCAATAGTTCTCTTATGATTTTAGAAGACTTGAATATTGCGTGCAATTATTGTAATGTTTTTACCGGCTAACCATTTGAGATAAAACAAACTTCTATGCAGCTACTGAACTTCATAGAAAATTCCAACTTAGTGGGCGACTGACAGTCTAGCTTCTGGAGGGGGTACTGAACTTACTTTGACTAACATTAAGGACAATCTATCTCAAATCTTGGATAGAGGAGACAGAGGGAGTCTTGTGCTTCTACATATGTCTTATGCCCTTGACAGCTTAGCTCATTCCTTTCTGACCCACTATTTGTAGGGGATTCGGATAAAGCTGCATCGTGAATTACCTCTGTTCTTTCCATCAGACACTCCAGCCTGAAGATTCCCTACGGGATGCCGACACTATAACTTGTGGCATACCTCATTGCTCATGCAGGTAATGGTTACCTTTTAACATATATCTAAAACCTTTACATGATGATTTATTACAAAATCTGGGAGTGGTCTTTCAGAACTCTGCAGATGGCACAGAGATTGCCGTTAGTCTTGGGAAAGATCAGCGATAGAACATATATTGATTAGTATATATCTTTAAACTGGTTGGAAGCTAGCTGGTGGACAATTGATTAGGATTAAGCGCTGATGAAGCCAGACTATTCCAAATCCATGAATGCAGCTCTTCAGAAATATCTGGGTATATCTTTGGCAAGTACCATTATTCCAATCCAACAAAAGGTGAAAGTGTTGGGAGTTATAGTTGCCTCAACTCTTTGTAGGCAGCCTCGGGTTAACGCTAAACTCAGATCGGCCGACTACTATCTCATGCTGATGAGGCAACTGGGTCCATCACTTTCCAAAACAAACTGTTTATCTATTGATTGTGCCCCCATTGGATCTGAAATTGACTATTGCAATGCACCGCAATTGCAATGTCGCGCCTTGAAACACCTGTGTATAGGCGCGTTACAAATGCCATATCATATCATATCATATCATATCACTGTATGCGTCCACATCTAAAGATGCGATCAAACACCTTAAAACCTCACAAAACACTCTGGAGTGCACAGCTACTAGTGATCCTAGACATTTACACATTTTCCCAGTACAGAGGAGACATCATTGGCTCCCAGTAAACTCAAGGAATATTTTTTTTTACTTATTTCTATTTTTGACAAAGCTCTATGTGGGAACTGCCCCTTGTACATTAAAACTCAAGTACAATGGCACAATTTAAATTGTCCCTAAAATCTCATCTTTGCAATGCTTTGCAAATCCCTAGATTTAAACGATTGTGCAGCTGTGGCCATGCTTGTCTGGTTGTAGCAGCCATGCTTTGGAACAAGTTACCAGATAGTGTTTGGGGTATAAACAAACTTCTTGTGCTTAGAACAATAATGCAAACGTTGTTATTCTAACTGTTGCATTCCCAGTGCTTCTATTCTGCTTGATTGATAGATTTGTAATTTATTATGCACCTCTACACAACTGTTTCAAGGTGCTTCTTTTCAACGCATCCGTCTGAATGTTAGATTGCGCGCTTTGATGCCTTGGGGCTGCGGTTCCTACAACACTGATAACAATATCTAGTGGTTGCAATGTCTTTTCCCCACATTGGAAGTATCTCCAGCTACAATGTCAAGTGGAAGCTTGACAGTCCTCCCCTCACCTGTTCTCTTGTTGTCTCTGGTCAGGTTAAAGCAAATTTGGAAGGAGATAAAAACAAATTCTAAAGAAGAACTTTCTTTCTCTAAGAACTTCTCCTTGGTGTAAGCAATCATTCATTTTCATGTATTTATTGGTCATGTATTGCAGAACACATGCCTGATATATCCAGTTTTTAACCAACTTGAAGTAGGGATCAACCTCATGTTGAATGTTATCAATCTGTTCCCAAGGTAAGAGCATTTCCCCTGAGATATCCTCCCGGCTATGTGTGTTGTCAGTGTCGTCTGCTACTGGGGTCCATGCGGGTTGGTTAGAAAAATGGATTATCTGATGCTACATACACATAGACCATGGTTTGCCTGAGTATAACCGAAAAGGGCAACAACCCCAGGATGACCCTCTATTAATGAATCAAGGTTAAACCGTTTTGAAAAAGTATCTCTTTTAACAATACTGTGCACAGTACCACAAAACTTATGTGAAAGAGGGCATCTGGAAAGTGGTTACATTTTTTCAAAATTAGGATCTTTTACCCTCATGCTGCGTAAAGTCTATCCAGTCAGCGTATGCATCAGTATGGGAATACTAGGTAAAGTCTATCCAGGTTATGCATCAGCATGGGCATGCTCTGCAAAGTATTTCCTGTCAGGTTATGCATCGGCATGGGCATGCTGGGTAAAGTCTATCCAGGTTATGCATCAGCATGGGCATGCTCTGCAAAGTATTTCCTGTCAGGTTATGCATCGGCATGGGCATGCTAGGTAAAGTCTATCCAGGTTATGCATCAGCATGGGCATGCTCTGCAAAGTATTTCCTGTCAGGTTATGCATCGGCATGGGCATGCTGGGTAAAGTCTATCCAGGTTATGCATCAGCATGGGCATGCTCTGCAAAGTATTTCCTGTCAGGTTATGCATCGGCATGGGCATGCTGGGTAAAGTCTATCCAGGTTATGCATCAGCATGGGCATGCTCTGCAAAGTATTTCCTGTCAGGTTATGCATCGGCATGGGCATGCTAGGTAAAGTCTATCCAGGTTATGCATCAGCATGGGCATGCTCTGCAAAGTATTTCCTGTCAGGTTATGCATCGGCATGGGCATGCTCGGTAACGTCTATCCAGGTTATGCATCAGCATGGGCATGCTCTGCAAAGTATTTCCTGTCAGGTTATGCATCGGCATGGGCATGCTGGGTAAAGTCTATCCAGGTTATGCATCAGCATGGGCATGCTCTGCAAAGTATTTCCTGTCAGGTTATGCATCGGCATGGGCATGCTGGGTAACGTCTATCCAGGTTATGCATCAGCATGGGCATGCTCTGCAAAGTATTTCCTGTCAGGTTATGCACCAGCATGGGCATGCTGGGTAAAGTCTATCCAGTAAGGTTATGCATCTGCATGGACATGCTGTGCAAAGTCTATTCAGTCAGGTTATGCATCAGCATGGTGATGCTTGGAAAAGGTTGTGCACTCAGATTATGCATCACAATGGGCAAGCTCAGCAAAGTCTATCCAGTCATACTATGCATAAGCATGGGCATGCTGGGCAAAGTCTAGTGAGACAGATTATGCATCAGCATAAGCATGCTGGCAAAGTCTAAAGGTCTATCAGGTCAGGTTATGCATCATCATGGGAATGCTAGACAGCCTATCCAGTCAGGATGATGCATCCGCATGGGCATGCTGAGTAAAGTCTATCCCGCCAGGGTATGCATCATCCTTGCAATGCTGGGTAGTCTATGCATTCTAGATATGAATCAGCATGGGCATGTTGGGCAAAGTCTATTCAGTCAAGTCATTCCTCACCATGAGCACGCTGGGCAAAGTCTATCATGTCAGGTGTGATGAATCGAGCAATGTCATCACTCCCTCTTTGGGGAAACACTCTTCCCATATGCACAGGTAAGGGCAGCCACTACCTGATCCCAACACAGGGCGTGACTGCCTGAGGGAAGACCATATGGGGAGGGGACCCTCGTGGGAAGGTAGGAGACTTGTTGGAAGGATCATGGTATCCCCCTTTGCACTTAGGGTGTAACACCCCCTTATGTACACAGACTGTTATGTCCTATTGTGATGTTGAACCAGTTCAAGCTCCCCATACTGACAGCATATCTCTTTATGACAACTTGTGCCAAAGAACAGAGCAGGGGAGCAATGCAGAGTGCTAACGTACTTTAACCGGATTTGCGCTCTAGGGGTTGGAAACATCCAATTGGTACCGGGACATTTAAAATCCAGGCACCTCTAGAAAGATGGAGTTCTACTTTGCACAACACAGGTCTGGAGACGAGAAGCAGAGCAGCTGCAGCGAGAAGCAGAAGTGCCTTTACCAGACCCATCTTGAGAGATCCAGAGGGAGAGAGCTTGCTGCACACAGACCAGTAGCATGGAAGGCTGGCAAGTGAAGGTCCAGGCATGGCGAACACCAGGCGACAGATGACATGGCAACCGAAGGAGAGGCTGCCCACCTGGAGAGAAGGAGAAATGCAGAGAATGCTGAAGCAGACAAGCAATAGTGTTGAGCCCAGGGAAGGAACGTGGGACACTGGGAGGCTTCGCAGCATATACCACATGCCAAGAGAAGGCAGCAACGCTTACCAGTTGAAGCCGAGCAGGGAAGCTGGGATCCAGGGACGGGAACCCTTGAGAAAGAGGCAAGGAAAAGGGGGTGATTGACCCAATCTTTGTGGAATCCAAATGATTACACTGAGAATAAGTCCTGGCAGGAAAGTAGACCAGGCAGTTTGTTGCCTGTCTACAGAACCACACCCAAAGAGAAAGAGACTACTGAGAATAAGTCCTGGCAGCAGAGTATACCAGGCAGCCTGTTGCGGCTTTGAAGACCCGGACTCAAAGCAAAAGAGAACATTGAGAATAAATACTGCAGGAGAGTATACAGGCAACCTGTTGTGGGTCTGGAGGCCCGCACCCAAAACATAAAGATAGGAAGTCCTGGCAGGAGAGCAGACCAGGACAAAGTGGTTGTGAGTTTAGAGACCCGCACCCAGAAGGGAAGTTGAATGTTGCAAAGTCCTGGCAAGGGAAGTATACCAGGCAAGAGGATTGCAAGTCAAGCACCTGCATCCCATCATAAATAATGCAATTCAAGACAGCCTCTTCAAAGTGTGTGTAACCCCAGAGAAAGGGAACAATACCTCCTTGGGATGGAAAAGTGATTGAACTTTGGTGAAATAAGTGAGCTAAGGGATAAGGAAGAACCATTGAGTGTGTGCATCTATGGAAAGGAAGCCATGCACTTAGAATTGGAAAGTTGTCTTTTACCAAGGAAAATAACTGTGGTTGAGAGATGAGGAGAAGCTGTAAACTCAAGGGAAGGAAATACCTTCCCCCATTGTTCTGAGAGTTATGAGACCTCGGAAACTTTGATCATTTGTTCATTTGTGCACCTTTTGGACCTTTATGTTGAAACATTGAAGAACACAACAGATGGCCAGTTGAAATACTTTATCCCCTTTGCATATCTCCTCAGGTTTAGTTTGTAAGGGTCAGGATAAGAGTTTGTACACAGGACAGAGAAATCTTTATTTTTAGATATTCCGACACTGACATCCTTTAGTTTTGTTGAGGCAGGGGAACCCCTCATAGAGTTAGGGTGAGATAGGTCTTTCTCCAACCCTTCTTTTACTTTAAAAACAAAGTTTATACCAATTATGACAATGCCTCTGTGTCCAAACCTTGTTCCTGGTTCATGACATAGGTCATGCATCAGCATGGGCATTCTGGGGAAATTCTATACGGTAATCTGTTTGGGCATGCTGGGTAAAGTTTATCCAGTCAGGCTATGCATCAGCATGGGCATGCTGGGTAAAGTCTTTCCACTAAGGTTATGCATCAGCACGGCCATGCTAGGCATCGTCTATCAATTCAGGTTGTATATCAGCATGGCCATGCTAGGCATCGTCTATCCATTCAGGTGTATATCAGCATGGCCATGCTAGGCATCGTCTATCCATTCAGGTTGTATATCAGCATGGCCATGCTAGGCATCGTCTATCGATTCAGGTTGTATATCAGCATGGCCATGCTAGGCATCGTCTATCCATTCAGGTTGTATATCAGCATGGCCATGCTAGGCATCGTCTATCCATTCAGGTTATATATCAGCATGGGCATGGTGTGCAAAGTCTATCCAGATAGGTTATGCATGGGCATGGGCATGCTGCGAAAGGTCTATAAAGTCAGATTATGCCTCAGCATGGGCATGCTGGGCAACATCTATCCGGTAAGGTAATGCATCTTCATAGGCATGCTGGGCAAAGTCTATTCAGTCACGTAATGCATCATTTTGGGAATGCTGGGCAATGTCTATCCATTCAGTTTATGCAACTGCATGGGCATGCTGGGCCAAGTCTACCAAGTCAAGTTATGCATCAGCATGGGCATGCTGGGCAATGTCTATCCATTCAGCTTATGCATCTGCATAGACATGCTGGGCAAAGTCTACCAAGTCAGGTTATGCATCAGCATGGGCATGCTGGGCAATGTCTATCCATTCAGCTTATGTGTCTGCATGGACATGCTGGGCAAAGTCTACCAAGTCAGGTTATGCATCAGCATGGGCATGCTGGGTTAGCTGTTGCATAACGTTCTCCCCCACGCTTTGGGAGCCTCTACATCCTCCCTCCTGCACTTTCTGCCCAGGGGATGCCTGGTATCGCAGGCCGGAGAGGGCTTTTAAAAATGGCCACCGCCATATTTGGATGAGCCTCCGGCACAACAGCTGATCCTTTTCAGAATTTGCAACTACCGCCTCCTGTCCTGATTCGATAGGCAGCTTCTTCAACTACAGGAGCTCCACCAGAGCCGGCATGCAGCCGCTGGCCCCCTCAAAGGGCCTCATCCAAGGGCCAGGCACCTCCCTGCCTGGCCCTGTTCGTGCTCTGGAGGCCTTGTTGGCCCACTAATCAGTTTGTGCTGATTCTGGCAGCCTTCAACTGTTCCGAGGCACACCTTGGAACTTTACCTCCTCAGTGCTGCATAAGGTAAGAGCGCCACGTGTGTCATCCCACTCTCACCCTCACTCTGGTCCAGTGGCTCCTCCTCCTACATTCCATGATGCCCTGTGCGCCCTTGCTGGATCCTGGTACTTTACTTTCACTGCAGTCCCTGTCTGTACCTCCCTGCACTGAGGCTCTGGTGTCATTGGCCTTCCCTGGTCTCCATTCCTTCATAGTGCATTTTGAATTCTGGTGTTTTACATCTCTGCATCCTCCAATTTGTTATGCATGTGTGTGATCCTGGACATTTCAATCTTGGTGTGTTTCACATCCCTGCCCCTTCCAATTTGTTACGCATATGTGTATTCCTAGACATTCGAATCTTGGTGTGTTTTATATCCCTGCACCCTCCAATTTGTTACGCATATGTGTGATCCTGTACATTCAATCTTGGTGTGTTTTACATCCCTGCACTTCCCAATTTGTTATGCATATGTGTGATCCTGGACATTTGAATCTTGGTGTGTTTTGCATCTCTGTACCCTCCACTTTGTTATGCATATATGTGATCCTGGATATTCGAATCGTGGTGTATTTTACATCTCTGTACCTTCCATATTGCACTTCATCTGTGTGCCTTTATCCGCCTCTCGCTACCCTTCTCTATCCCGTTTTCATGTCCTTCCCTTCTCTTCCCTCCTCCCCACTCTCCTCTTTTAGTCACAGCACTCTCTGAAATGCCATCAGGCCTAGTAAGACAGTTCTGTTCTTTGTTATTTTTGTTGTTTTGTCACTATACCTACTCCTTCCCCTTCCCTCCCCTCTTCTAGCACTCCCACTCCCTAAAATGCCATCAGGTTGTTAAGACAGTTTCTTGTTTTTCTGTGTCATGCCTTTAACGCTTTAGCACTTGTTCATTCTGAACGACTCAAGGCTTAGTAAGAATGTTTCTATTTGTATTGACCCATTGTTCCCTCCACTGCCTTGAAGCGCATTGAAACACTGTTTTATGTATGGGGACTTTACAAATGACCAATAAATAAATAAATACATAAGTCCAGTGGAAGATTGGTTCCATTTCAACACCCTCAGTTGATGTAATACATTTTCTGGTTTCCTTATTTAATGCCATTAAAGCTTATAAAGCACGGGTCTGTAGCTGACATGCACGTGGGGGTCTGCTATCGCCTGTGCATGTTATATTGTTTCCTAACTTCATAATTTTCAATATGTCGCAAAATCGGCAATCTCCCGAAATCTCCTATAGTCATTGCACAGCACCAGACCCCGCGCTGTGCAGGGCGAATGGGCGGGCTTGGTCTGACCTTGGGCCAAAATGTCACCCCACCAACTGTTGTGGGGCTGGAGCCAACATCAATCATACAAACACATTTCCCAAATATGTATAGATACAGATACATTGTCTCAAATCGACAGTTTCAGCAGGTCACCTTCTTATAGGGGTGCCAATAAGTGAACATCTTGAATAAAAACATGTTTCTGTTCCATGAAGTCACAGGTCCCTCCTTGGGCCAAGTACTCTTAGTAATGAATTGATAATGTTTTGGTTTTACCTGGTTAGGTCCTGTGCCTCCCGTGTCCTATTTGTCTTACACTTGTTTGCTGAACTAACTTAATATCTTTGTTTGATGTGTATCAAATGCTTTTATGTTAAAGGATTTTACTTTGTTGATCAAGTGTTTTCTCCTCAAGCAGTTGCCTTTGTTTTCATTACTCGCTGTACCAAATGTGCTCCTACTTCTGTTTCTTATCCCCCTTCACAGAGGAAGAACAGTTGTGGGCTGCTAAATGTCTAAAATATTATGAACAAAGACCTATATATTTTACATCCTCTTCAGCACTCTTAATTCCTACAGAAACAAGTGGTCGAAGTGGGCGGAAGCGGGCGGGCACGGTGCTCCTTCACTTTTTTTTAATTAAGTTTGACTGTTCCTATACTTTTATTTTAAAAATAAACTGTCAGAGGTGTTGGTAAGGAGGGGCTGAAGGGGCTATAGCCCTGGGTCTTTCGGTTTGCTGCCCAGGATAGAAGCTTAGGGGCTACAACCAAAAGGCCAGCTAGCCCAGAGTCCCGGAATTAGCGTAGCCTCAGATTGTTTCCAGACCTAGCAACACCCCAGGAAACCATAAAAGTGTAAGAAGAAGTTGAAACGTGCACTTTCCGTTCACTGCACTGAGCGTTCCCTTCAACAGCCAGTGCGTGTGATTGGGGGTTGGCATTGTGCGTGGGAGGGGGCATGGCGATGTGGTTTGAGGGTAGAGGGGGCAGGCCAGTGGGGGACACAGTTCCACTACTTCTTTTTGTACACTTCGACCACTGCGTCGTCTTCTACCTTGGCACATAGCGTGCATTGTGTGATAAAGGTAGAAAGAACGGTTGTGACCCCCTTTTCAGCTCATCCTACTCGGCGTTTCACAGAATCTAGGCTTTTCTCCTGGAAGACGCAATCGAAGACAATATCAAAGCAGCCGATTGGTCCCAGGTGTCGACACTTCACATGGTTTTTACAAACCTTGTGAGCATACCGGACGCGACATAGTGCAAATCCTTTGAACTTGCAAAATAAGAAGCCTCTGCCCTTGCCACAGAATGTACAATCTCCCTTACTGATGTAGCAGGAGGTTCAAATTCTATTAAAGAAATGGTAAAGAGTATTACACCAACACGTCCTCCTTTTGTGCTCCGTTTCTTCAGTTAGCAATAACTAAGAAAGCGCCGGAGAAAGGGTCTACTTGTTTTGAATTATCACTTTTTGGAAGTATTCATTTTTGTCATGCACTTTTTTTTGTTATGGGGAGGTTCCCCTCGTTCACCCTCTCTACCTTAGGCCCCACATCCTCTCTCCGAACTCCACTTCCCTACCCCGACGTACACATATACAAACAGTGTCAAACAAAAGTCCACAACTAAAATGAAGACCTTCAAATGGATGTCTTTTAATTGACATCATGTGGTGGAGCAAGGTTCCTGACACATCACATGGTCATGGTCTTCATTGTCTGGATGGATCAATCTGTCTCGGTCTTGGTCTGGATCTTGTTCTTAAATTAGGCAGGGTTATGAGTTCCTCAGAAGTGGAAGAGGGACTAAAGTGCAGACAGCTTATGCCTTGAGGGACATGATATGATATGATATGGCATTTATAACGCGCCTATACACAAATGTTTCATCAAGGCGCAACGAGGCAAGGGAGGGGGAACAGAGGGAAGACAGACAACGATCTTACTAGACCAGGTGTCACTCAGATTGTGCAAGTGTATGGGAAGGGACAGTGCAGTACATGGAATAAAAGAATAAATAAGTTAAGTACGGCCAGCTGGTGGCAAGTACAAGGATAAGTGAAGACATCAGGTGTCAAGTGCTGGTAGTGGGACTGTAGGTATACAGAAAACAGTCCTCAAGTGCAGGGGTTGCCAGGAAGGCAGTGCAGGTGTGCGACTGGCTGGGGAGGGGACCTGGGCCTGACAACAGAGGGTGACCAGGTAACCAGTGCAGATTCAGTTTCAGCCAGGAAGTCATCAGGGGAGAGGAGGAGAAAAAGCAGAAGCAAAGAGAAAGGATTTGAGGTGCTTCTGGAACTGGAGATGATTCACCTCAAGTTTCAGGGAGGGGGAGGCTGTTCCAGAGGGAGGCCCCACCCAAAGAAAGAGATCTGCCACGAACTTGTTGCTTGGAGAAGCAACTGACCCTGAGGGAGTTGGAGGCGGATGAGCAAAGAGCTCAAGAAGGAAGATATTCAGGAAGAGAGAGAGAGATGACGATTGGTGGTCCATGGCTCTCCCTCAGAAATGAGATGTTTTATGAATTTGTATTTTTTTTAACTTGGTAATGTTATTAAAGTTTCTAAATTGTATTCTTCCATTCCTGTTGGATGAGCAGATAAAGACGTACAGTGCATATTGCTTGCCTCTGTGTCCTTAATAGAATCTAAACCTGCTAGTTAGGGAGATTAGACAAGGAGAGGCCACGACACATCCCCAGACCCCTTGAGAAAATGATTCTAATAACCTCGCTGAGAGCTTTACTTTTCTGTGCACATAATTTCAATAAAAGGCGGAGTGGTAGAAAACTATGCTTCCTCTCGACTGCCTGGGAAAGAAAGCCAAGTGGGGCTGTGCAAAATCTTATAATTTGGGCTGAACAATGAGAGATTTTCAGTGGGCGCACTTTGGGAGGGCACAGTGAATACATGTTATGCCTCCACATCTATTAATGCAGTCCTCTGGTTGGCATAACAAGAACAAAATGTGCTAATTGTGTTTTTCTGTCACAAGCGTCTTTGAGACTCACCGTGCCCAGGCAATGCAGAAATAAATGAAGGCATTCAAAATCCAAAGCAACACAATAATGCAAATGGCTCACACCTTATCTAATTGGCGTGGCCGTTCTTTTCAGCCATTTCTATACATAAGGACGACATGCATTCAGGCACTTAATTTGCCGCATTTCCTCCCTTCCAGCAGTCAACAATGCCTTTTCAGTTCTGCGAAAATAGTTATTTTGTCAATTGTGCTTGTCTGGTGCTACACGTTGCCGTATCCTCCTCAACATACAGGCTAAGAAAAGAAGCACTGGTAATGCCAATAGTTTGGGCTTTTGTGTAGGCATGGGAAAGGCAGTTGTTAGGCACAGCCGTAGTGGTATTAACTGGCCATTGATGGTAGCAGGTGCACAATGGGGCGAGTACCTGCACATATAATAACAGTGCCTGGCAAATGCCTAATACTTATACACATGCCAAAACTGTTGGCTTTGCCAATGCTGGCTTTTGAAAGGACTTCACTGAAGGACATGCAGAGTGCTTACAAATCAAGTGGCTGAAGGCAGACCATTTCTATTACACCAGTAGCGGGGTTACAACTCCAGTTAAGTTATTAACTCTACGAAGACTGCTTTGAAAAAACACTGGCAGGTAATTGAAGTGCAAAGTTTGATGGGAAAGGCTGATTAAAGCGAGCTCAAAGAGTTCCCATGAGGAGGTGTTTTGGGCGGGAGGGGCGAGAACTGGGTGGAAAAGGTCATAGAGATTAGAATGGCCATGGGCAGTCAATGGGTGTCAAATAACCAAGCAACACCTACAGGCTGTGTGTCCCTCCACATATGGCATTCCTCCACATATGTACTGTAATGAAATAGCCCAAACTAATAAAAATACATGAATTTGTGAAAAAAATGCAATTGAAAAATAGCAACGCCCATAGAGTTTAAAAAAGTTCTAAGTTCTTAGGAAAGAGTATTTGCTTGCATAAAAATAAGAAAATAGTCTTCATCTGCTGATTTTTCAAACATTTCTATAGTCCACAAAACACAAATAGGACACTAGACGGCCCACCAGCCCTGAACCAAAGGCCCATAACGTTTGTCACACATGAGAGTTCAGGTTTCAATTCTTACCCTCCAACATTTGCTAACTATCCTTTCGGCTGTAACTCGTCCTAGTATGCGGTGGTGTGCCACTTATCTAGGGTGAGGGGATAGTGAGAAAAAACTGACCCTAAAAACCTTTCTAAGCCCAGATTAATCAGACTCAGATGAACGCCACTATTGTGATTGCTGCAAGCTAAAAACCCAGCATGTGTACCGGGTTATGAGCGCATCTAGAGGTTAAAATGAATTTATTCCTGCTGGCATACCTGCTCATTTCTAAAACAAGAGGAATTTTTTTCAATAAAAAAAAAATAGTTTTCTGAGCGTCTAGATAATTAACTAGGCATCCCTTGTTACGATGGTCGACTGGTTTCAGAGGTCTTCCAGGGGTTGTGGTCACAGTCTTAAATTGATTGTTGCATTTATCTAATCCAAAAAACAAGGGGGTCCTGGGAGTCTCTCTGTTGGACATTAGTCTCGGCTACGAGAGCCTTATCCAGATTCTTTAGCTCACTATCTGTCTCAGAGGAGAAATATCCAAAACATATCAGTCTTTGTCATGCCCTGGGGCAGCCCAGCACCGAAATGCTAGGCAATTCTCCTCTGAACCAGAGTACCAACAGCATCCCCAGACACGTTGTTCGGTCTGGTTGGAGCTCACCAGTAGGGTGGAGCTGTTTCTGTCTAAGAATAGTGAGCACGGGTCCACGTCTGGATTCCCCTAGTAACTTAGAGTGAGACCCAAAGTTACTTAAATTATGCAAAAAACAAGGGGGCTCTTGGTTATGAGTGCCTTACCCAGATTCTTTAGCTCATTATCTTTCACAGAGGAGAAATATCCAAAACATATCAGTCTTTGTCCTGCCCAAGGGCAGTCCAGCACCGAACTGCTAGCGAATTATCCTCTGAACAAGAGTACCAACAGCAACCCCAGACGCACGTTTCAGTCTGGTTGGACCTCATCAGTAGGGTGGAGCTGTGCCTCTCTAAGAATAGTGAGCAAGGGGTCCACGTCTGATTCCCCTGTTAACTTAAGGTGAGACCCAAAGTTACTTAAATTATGCAAAAAAAAAGGAGGGGTACTGGGAGTCACAGTTACTGGTGAGTCTACCCAGCTTATTTAGAAATGGAAGTTTTGCCCTCAAAGCAGTACCTCTTGTTAACACCTTTTTTGCAACCCATGCCAGTTTCAAGGCCCAGATAAAAGATGTCATCTCCCGCAGCAGAGAGTGAAGTGCACTTATATGGAATTTACATGGGAGGCTATGAAAAATATACAGAAGTCTAGGAATCCCATTTATTTTTTAATGCAGATACCCTCCCTATTCAGATTTCACTATTGTGTACTCTGTGCAGCAAAGCCAGACCTTTGGTGACAACCAGACCCTTTGACTTCCCATAATTACCCATAAACACCCCAAAAATCCTTAAAGGTTTCAAGCTCATCCAAAAGTACTGGAAGTGTAAAACTGTAATCCTTCATATAGGCAAAAACATTGTCGGCATACATTGAAATCTTATATAAGACTAATTTCCCTTGTATCCCTATGATTGTACCGTTGGCCCTTATTCTACAAGCAAATGGTTCCATCGAGAAAATAAGAGGAGACAGAGGGCAACCCTGTCTCATACCCCTGGTAATCTTAATTGGGTCGGTCAATACCCCATTGATTTTTATTCTTGCAAGGAGAAATTGAAACAGTGTCAGAACCCAACTCGTAAACCCCTAGGTGAATCCAAATGCCTAAAATGTAGTTGAAATGTAATCACAACCATTAAAATGCTTTATTTGTTGTGTAAAACATACACACACATAAAATCCCCTTATTTTACCATGTTCAATGCTGTAAATTATTCTGCATATATTGCTCGGAGCGTTCACGACCCTAATGAACACTGATTGATCTGTTTTAATCAAAGATGGGAGGATCATTATAAGATGAGAGGACAGGATCTTCACGTATATCTTGACGTATGCATTAAGCAATGCTATTGGCCAAAAAGAATTGCAATTTGTGAGATCCTTACCTGATTTTGGTAGTAGTATGGTTATCGAATCATCTATTTGAACTTATTTATTTGTTAAGCTCTTTCACCAAAGCGCTATTACAATGTAATCAAACGATATAAACATACATAATCCACATGAAATAGCAAAGAAAACAAATTAATCAAGAGGAAGTAGAAAGAGAGAGGAAGTGGTCATTATGTTGGTTGCAGAAGATTGCCAGAGTGGGGGGCAGAACGGACATGCAGTGGTAGAATATTTCAATGTTTGATGGCAAAGAAAATGGGTTTGCTCATAGCGCAGCCGAGGTACGGAATGCATGAAGTGAGAAGGAGTATACAAAAAAAACAAGCAAAGATAAATATAGAAGAGCAATATCATGTAGGCATGTATAAACAATACATAGGAAATGAAATAATATCTGAAATGGAATGTAAGCCAGTGCAGTGAAGTGAGAGCAGCTAAAATAGAAGAACGAGTGAGTTTATGGCCCTTGGAACATGCATTTATGGCTGGATGGGTTTACACCAGAATAATTTTGAGTCCAAATAACTGGACAAACTGAATAGGATGGCAAGTTGCTGTTTTATTAGAAATTATCTAAAAAAGGGAGGTTGCAACAAACGTCAAAGGACGTACATTCAGTCTCTCAGTGATCTCTGCAAAAAATACAATTATCTACTTGTTTATGTGTCAGAGTGACATCATAATACGTGGCAATAGTGAAAAACCTACCAAGGGTTGGGATTGGTTAAGGGACACATCTAGATATACAATCATATAGGAGCTAGGCTTGTTATAGGCTGTTCGATATCAGGTGGACAACTTATGACTACCTCTTCGAACATGTCATTTTAAGGCAAATCAGTTATACAGTATTTCATTGGTTTCTCAAGCTGTAATACAATTGGTTGGCACGCTTGTGCCATGTCTGGGCCATTCGGTTCAATTAGCCCACATAAGCCAAGACCCAGGTGCAAGTAGATAAGAATCCCTATTTCCATCCATGACTCACGTGACAAGAGACCACGATTCTGTTCATTCTGTAAGCTTTTAAATGCTTTAAATGAATTAAAACTTTGCATCCTTTGTGTTCTTCCTTGCACCTTAACGTGAGAGGATTCATCCTCCGAACATGTTCTTCTTCAGAGTTGATAGCAGACCTTGACGTCTCAATTCATGACTTCAGGCGAGACAGCCTCTCCACGCAGCTCCAATAACCTGCTATTCTACTGCGACACAGCCTTTAATTCTTTCTTAATGATTCTTCGCTTATTATTTCATGATGCCAATATCCAGTTTCTATACAATGCAAGCTTTGCCTGCAATCTATTCAGTACCTGTAGCTAGCCTATATAATGACTGGATCTATCTTGCATTTCAGCGTCTGTGCGTTCATTAAACATCTAATTTTCTGCAGTATTTTCTAATGTGGAATCTTCTTCTTTTACACCATAAGGTTCACTTCATTCTTTACTTCCTCCTTTGTCCTCTAGGATCCATACATCATCTTCATCCAGTATTTCAGGACGTTGTGCACACTTTCTTGTGATGTCATCAGTTCATTTTCTTAGCTCTTTCGCATATTCCTTCAAGGAATTCCTCATGCATGCTGTCATCAACTCGCGGATACATTTGGTATGGTTGCCTTAATGGATACCGTCTTCCATATGCTCACTGCAGCATTGGTACAGTAGCTGGTGTTAGACAGGGCATGGTCTCATTGCTCCAATACAGGGGAGGTAGGGGGGAACAATCTCCTGTGGATATGTACGTCTGTTCCTCTACATTCCCCCCTCTTTTCAAGTCCTCAACCACCTCCTCAAATTTTCTTGCTTCTTTGAATTTTTTCTTGAAGAAAGGTTTCTTTGGCATCCATATCTTGGTCATCCCCCTCAGGGTGCATTTTTGATATGTCCGTCCACACTCCAGGTCATGTAATTACATTCTCCACTTGGGGTATAGAAGACCCAACGTTGCAGATAATTCTTAGGATCTCTTGGATACAGGAACTTCATTCCCCCAGGTGCCACAATACTTTTTTTCATTGCGTCTCTGATGGCACTTTCAGTCTGAGCCTTGTCTTCAGTTTCACCCTTCACATCACTCATGAGCTTCATTCCCACTGCTTTATTTGCTGTTTTCTGGCGTTGTCCAATTATTATTCTTATAACACATAATCTGAACATTATCATCACCAATATTGCTCCAAGGAACTTGAATATACTCGCCATCCATTCAGGAATCGATGAAAACAGGTATGAGAACCAATCATCATCTCTAATAGCCTTTTGGCCTCATTACGACCCTGGCAGTAAGTAATGGACATTACCGGCATGGCGCAACTAACGTGTCCGTGCTGTCCAGAAACCATTAAAAGCAGTACATTACGACCTCTCGGGCACGAGCATTGCGCCATGCCGTTAATGTCCCAAAAACGGCACCTACCGGCATCGTATGCCATGCAAGGTGCACTACCGCCACCCCTCCCACCGATATTAGCGATCACAGCAAATAGCGGTGACCGCAAATAGCGGTGAACGTAAATAAGCAGATCCGGAAGTTGCGTCATCGCAACGGAACAGGAAAGAGCACAGCGGCCATCTTTAAAAACACAATCCATTGCCATCCTCCGCAACCAGTGGACATCTGACCCCCAGAACCGCCGCAAACCTTCACCTACATCCACCCATCGTCAGAATGCCGAAAGTTGTAAAAAAAAGTTGCGATCGGCTGAGGCAGGAGCGCTTCACTAGGGAGGAGCTCAACATGTTGGCCGAAACCCTACAGGAAAACTCCAATGTCGTATTTTCAACAGAGATGACCAGACCGGCGATAGCACAGAAGAAGGCCATATGGGCCATAGTAGCACAGCGGGTCAGTGCAGTTGGCACAACACCCCGCAACGCAAGACAGTGCTGGAAAAGGTGGGACGATCTCCGGCTCTGCGTAAGGAGTATACTGTCTGCTAACAGAAACCTGGGCATGGCAACTGGTGGAGGAGCAGAGTCACCGATAAAATTGCAGCCGTGGGAGGAGATATGTGCCACAACCATTGGCATCGAGAGCATCAAGGGGGTCAGAGAAATGGCGAGGGGAGCCACGACATCAGGTGATGCAGATATGTGCCTTAAATCAAGCCATGCCAAACTCACTAAAGTCCAGAATCATGTGAAGTGCAATGTTGCCTAATAGGGTTAACGTGACACATCAGCAGAAGACTGCCTACAGGCATTTTTGACCTCCACCCTGTTCACATGCAGTATGCACACCCTTACTGTAGGCACCCACATTCCTCCATGCTTCTTCCACCCAAAAGGGAGACAACCTGTATGTCACTGCCTCCAATGTGCACCATCTAGTTATCAAAATGATGGCAGTCATCACAATGCCTGCTCAATGTCCGCAGACCCATCAATAACACTTTCCCTCCTTTGCTCCACCACAGGCTCTCATTCGGAGCTTGGCGATGAAGACACTGGCACCACACCTGCCAAGAAGGCCAGGCCCGAAGTACCACCACACCAACCCTCCACCTCTGCTGGACAAAACAAACCCCCATAGCAGCCAAAATCTATGGGCACAACACAGGCCAGGGCACTGATAATCACTAAGGCAAGCACCACGGTACCACCAGCAACAGACATCCACCAACTGGTGCCCACTGAAGGGACTGTGTCTGCAGGAAGCAGCACGATTGGGGAGACTGCTGCCATTGCAGCTTGCTCGGATAGTGATGTGGGGGATGCTGATGTTGTACTATGTCCCCCCACTGCCCACCCTCATTCCCCCTACTTGTCCCCATGCAGCCAGCATGATGATGGCACACAGGGGCAATCCCCTGATGACTCTTGGCCAGCCACTCCATGCGCAGTGTAAGATGTGCAGGAGGGGAGCAGCACAATCGACACGCCACTGGCATTATCCATTGTCCAAAAAAACCAAGAGTCGCTGGACCAAATCATCACACGCCAACACCAAATGTCCTCACTCCTGACTCAGCATGTGGCCGAATGTGGAGGTGCAAGGGCGGAAATGCAGCAATGTGCAGATACTGTGAAGGCAGCCATACAATCCTCCACCAAGGATATCTGTGCAGAACTCGCCGCAGTGTGGCACGTGCTCTCGGAGCTCGTTCAAACAATGAGGGACATGCGTCCTCGTGAGCAGCCAAGTACCTCCTCCGCTGCCAGTTCTACCCCAAGCAGCCCCGTCCGTAGATTGGGCAGGAACCTGCGGAGTTCAGGCAGGGGTGCCCGGGGGCCAGGAGAAGGGGCTGCCAATAGAGGCCGCCCAGTGGAACAATCCCACATTATGCACTTCACCACAGGCATCCACACACTTTTGCGGGGAGTTGAGGGGGAATGGGGGAGTGGGTGTGTTGGGGAGTTGAGGGGGGAGGGGGGAGTGGGTGTGTTGGGGAGTTGAGGGGGGTGGGGGGAGTGGGTGTGTTGGGGAGTTGAGGGGGGAGGGGGGAGTGGGTGTGTTGGGGAGTCGAGGGGGAGGGAGGAGTGGGTGTGTTGGGGAGTTGAGGGGCGAGGGGGGAGAGGGTGTGTTCATTCAAATCACATTTTCAATACACTTTTTGCTTGTGCACAAATCACATGTGTGGACATTGCTCATTGCGTATGTGTGCTTTATTGGTGAACAGCCCACAGTGTGCATGTCCCAGACACACACAGTGCCCCAAGTGCCATCTCCATGTGACACACACCATCCATGTGTGCTAGAAGCATTGGTTAATGAGAGTTTGACGCATGGCACGGCCCTCCTGTGCATCGCCTCCTCCCTGAGGTGCTGCCCCATCTGCACCCTCCTCATCGTCATTGTCAGGTGGTTGCAGTTCAGCGTCAGGGGGCAGGAGCACATTTCGTCTGATGCACATATTGTGTAGCATTACACATGCCATGACAATCTTCGCCACCTTCTCATGGTGGTACAGGAGTGCCCCACCAGACCTGCCGAGGCAGCGAAACCGTGCCTTCAAGAGGCCAAATGTCTGCTCAATCACCACACGGGTTCGTGTATGTGCACGATTAAAGTCCTCTTCGTGCTGGTTCTGTGGGTTCCGGACTGGGGTAAGGAGCCACCTCTTCAAGGGATAGCCTGCATCACCTGTATGTGGGCAACAATGTATGTGTCAGTCATGACATCAAACTTCAAATCATGACGTGCCACCATGGCATGCATTCATCGCTTACTTTGTACCACATTTACATGCACAAATGGAGTCACACTATGTGACCGGTATATGTGTATTCCTCTCATGGACTGTTTTGCATGCCATCAACCAGTGTATCCAGGGGGGTCCAGTGCCTTGTGAGTGCCCATCCACTGTGTTAGTCATTAGTGGTTGTTTTGGTGATCTGGCAGATGTCCAGTAATATCAATGCTCTCATCATGGCAACATTGTTGTCAGCCTCATGATGACCTCACTGAGCACTACAAATGTTGTTATGCAATTTATTTTGGCCTCTGTGTCTGTGTAGTGGTTTATTGATGTTTATGTCCGTCATGTGCCTCCTTTGTGCGCAGTTATGGGGGACTGGCCTTTCAGTTGATGGTGTTTGGTGCCGTGTATTGGATGAAGTCATTGCATTTAAGTGCATTTCGTTGAGGTGGATGCGGTCCGATTCGGTACAGTGCACTTGCAGATGGTTGTGTCATGGTTGGGACAAACCTTCATTCACATGGTAGGGCTGCTTACATCGGGCATTATGTGTTCAGGTGCCAGGTAAAGTTTGGGCTGCTTCAGGGCATGAGCTGGCTCCATTGCCTCTGGTACTCGCATCCAGGTAAAGTATGCATCTCCCCCCCCCTTTCAGCCAGGTAAAGTATGCATCTCTCCCCCCCTTTCAGCCAGGTAAAGTATGCACCCCCCCCCTTTCAGACATGTAAAGTATGCATCTCTCCCCCCCTTTCAGCCAGGTAAAGTATGCATCTCCCCCCCCTTTCAGTCAGATAAAGTATACATTGGTACGTCAATCACCTACCCACTTCACATTTCCATGGCCATCACATGAGACTCACCGAGTAGCCAGGATCTTGGCCCTGCATGTCGCTCCATGTAGCGTGGTATTGTGGAGTTAAGCAGGACCATTGAATCATGGGTTGATCCGGGGAATCGGGCACAACAATGTGTGATGATCCTGTTGTAGTCACATACCATTTGCACGTTGATTGAGTGGAATAGCTTACGGTTGCGGTACGCTACCTCAATGGCATGTGAGACCACATGGGTGCAGTCGATGGCACCAATGCAACCAGGTATGCCGGCGAGTGTATGGAAACCCACTTTGGTGTTTGCGATCTCCTGGGCAGACCGTGGTAAGGAAATGTGGTCGTCTGTGTGCTTGAGGAGGGCATCAAGCACTTGGATCAGCGTACGTGAGAATAATGGTTGTGAAATGCCATGATAGTGCCCCACTGTGTGCTGGTAGGTGGCTGTGGCCAGGAAGTGGAGCACGGACACTACCTTCAGTAGGGGGGGGTGGCGGTGGGTGTTTCAATCATGCTGACGATGTCATTGTGTATCATGTCCACGATGGTGGTGATGGTGTCCCGGTCCAAACGGTACAAGGTGTGGATCTGCTCAGCGGTGAGGTTGAATGGACTGGCTCGGATGCGTGGGATTGGGGGCTGCCTGCGTGGTGGCATTGGCTGTGCTGGTGGGGCTTGCTGGCCCTGCCTTGCCCTCCTTCTCCTCCTGCGTCTCCTCTGTGCTGCATGTTGTTGTTGTTGTTGTAGTTGTAGCACTTGCATTGCAATCAGGTCCTCCAGCCCCAACATTGCTAGTCGTATTGGAATCATTGTGGAGTGTGACTGGGTGTGGGAAGGGGTGGGTGTGCTCTTTTTGTACTTGGTGAGTCTGTATTGCCTCCACCTGTGCTGATTGTATGCACCTGTGGCAGCTGGGAACACTGCACATGGCCATTTACGGTTGGTACGCAATGGCGGAATTAGCACCATGGCGGTAAGGTACTTTACGGGCTTCGCAAGGGCGTTAAGAGCATGAGCGCTTGATTTGTGATTTTCCCACATTTAACTACGATGCCGCTGATTGCACTTTCTCGGGTCATGATCGGACCTAGCGGTAAGCAATGCCGGTAATCATTTACCGGCATCATTTTTCACTTACCGCCAGGGTCGTAATGAGGCCCTCTGTCTCCTCCATTTTCGTGTGCAATTCTGTCATCATGGTTATAGCATCCGTCAGAATCCCGTTCTCACCATAATGAGATTTTATGAATGTAAAGCAAGAAGGGCGGACCTTGGTGCAAACACCTCCTTCCATTGCTGTAATCATGTCAAGGAAATACCTGTTCTGGAGGGTCATCAACCTTATGGCCGTCAACTCTTCATTTATGGCATTAAATCCTTTTATAGTGGCATTGATTGTCTGTAACAGTACCCATATGGTCGTCTGAAGCTATTTGGCATTCCCTAACGTTTGAAGTCCAAGCATGAATATAGATGTGATTATCCTAGCAGTCTTGTGCTCATCAGTAATGTCTTCCTAAACCCTTTTTGATTTAGATGAGAAATAATTATCTCTTTTCATCCAGTGGAGTGCAAGTGACCTTCTTTTTCTCAAGTGCTCATCCACTTGTGGAAATCCCTCAATCTTCAGGATGAGTATAATGGAACACACTCCTCCACAGTTCCTGGGCAACTTCATATATTACCTGGATCCACAGGCCCAATATCGATTCATTAAGAGCAGTCCCTTTCCTCATTCCTGGGACATCAATTATGTTCTTGCACCCTTTATTCTCGCCAACTCAAACTTTACCTGTGCTTCTAAAGCACATTATGGCGTTAATCAATGGGACCACAGTCAGTGGTCCTGCTTCATCATCCACCCATGTCAGTAGTTTAGAGTTCTAGGCCCATGACTTTAGGCACTCGTCATTCGCCTTCTGCACCTCATACATTGTTTCCTTGCTTAGTAGATTAGATGTACAGAACATCATTCCATCTTCCCACCTTTTGGTTGTAATCACTCATCCATAAATTAACAGTTGTGAATGCTCCCAGCATCCAGGCATTCCAGTTTTGTCAATTATGTCAGAGCAATTCATCCTCTTAAATTATTCAATTATCACTTTGCCTTGTCCCGCAGGTGGATACATGAGCATCTTGTCTGTCCATCCAGGCTCTTTTTTCGTTTGTGTTGTCTTGATATAATCATCTTGGGAGGGAACTACTGTCCTGATAGCCATTGCAGGGTTGCCCAGCTCCCTTGTAACTGCCCTCTGGTAGCACATGCTGCTAGATGGCTGAGGCACTCCGCATCATGTGCCGGCATCACCTTTGAAATGACTGTTCTTACTGTACTCATGGCATAGGGGATGAGAGAGCAGACATAACAGCTCTCATCAGATGCTCTCTCCCCCACCTTTTTCATATGTTGGTACCACATATTATTCCCCAGGTGAGCTGAGTTATCAAGATAGGTATTTATCCCTTGGTTATCTTCTTCTGCATAGGTCATTTGACATGCCCAAATAAGTCAAAGAAATTATCATAATTTGTACTTATATTGGGAAAAATCACATGTGTTGTGTTTTCAAGGGAACCATCAGCATGATAAAGTCTTTGAAGCGTAAGATACAGAAAGAAAAAAAGAAAGCACATGCATATATATATCAGGCATAAGAGTCTAAAAACATTTTGTGTGCCACACCATTTCCCTTTGAATTGCTAGTCTCCCTGCAACTACATTTTCTTCGTCCTGAATAATTTTCAATACAGGTGTTCAACTCACATTTGTAGTTGCAAAATCTGTTCAATTATTGCAATTGGAAGCCTTTTTTTCATAACTGGACTATGCTTTGGGTCATGAAGAAACATGATAATACTAACCGCTTTCCTAACAAGGGTAGGGTATGATTGGAGTATAAACACAAAAATGGCAATTACAAGCCTATGTGTGTCACTGTTGACGTGTGTCATCTATTATCCTTGAAATAGATATGCTCCTAATACTAATACTCTTCCAATTTCTTATGATAAATTGGTGCTTGGGCATAATGTCGATATGATTTTATTTTTTTGAAGAATCTCTAAAAAGTATGTTTAAGCTCTGGAATTCTCTTCATGTCCATGCACTTCCTGCTAAAACATTTAAGGAGTGTCCAATGAATTCCAGTCCAAAAGAAATTATTTTAAATCACGCACTGTTTTATCTTCCTTCTTGGTCATTGATCGAGTCTGCACACACAGCAATTCTTCTTCTTGTTTTGCTTCCTGGTCAGCGGGTACTAGAGGGAGGGTCTCGCCTTTGTAGATCTTTACATTGTCCAAATACAACCAAGCTCTTCGTCCAGACACCCTAACTGCAATAGGTGAAAATTCTTCCACATGAAAAGTTCCATTACACCTTGGCTCGTGCCGACCTAGAGGTAAAGATTTTAATAAGCACTTGGTCTCAAACATATAACTTTGGTGGTAGCACTAATTTGCTCAGATTGGTTACTGGGCCGTCCTCTTCCGTGTTCCTTGACCCCTCCCTACGATGCTTGACTTGTTCTGAAATGAAAGAAACACAGTCATACATGTAAAATAATTGTGCATCTCATCACCTAGAGTCTGCGCTACACTCTGGGCATCCCTCCTGACTCTAGATGGGGGCATAAGGGACGTCCTGATGCTGCACCCTGTTACTATTTCATTAGGCATAAGGTGAGTATCTGAACCTGGCTAATTTTCGAAGGGCATGCAAGGGCAGGGCTAGGCAATATAGCCATCCCTTTTTCAAAGTTAATCTGATTTTTGCTATCCTTTCCTTAAGGAGGCCGTTGAACCTCTCACATAATCCATTTGTTTGTGGGTGATAAGCAAAAGAAAACGTATGCTTTATGCTCAATAAAATCCCTATTTGTTCAAACAGCTCATTGACAAATTGTGGATCATTATCTGACCTTAATACTTCGCACATACCCCATTTTGGAAAGACTTTGCACACTAGAAACTTTGCTGCACAAGTGACATCAGGATGTTTACAAGGACCTGCCTTGATCCACCGAGAAAAGGGACACACCACCACTAATAAAAACCTATATCCATTACATATCTGCAGCATATCAACATAGTTGATATGCAAATGCTGAACTGGGCCATTCGAATGGGGCTTTACTCTTCTGATTTTTCTTAGTGTATGCCCAGCTGTAAACTTCTGACACAAGATTCAATTCACAATGAACTGTGCAATGTGTTACAATAAATTGGGAACAAACCAGTCTTCTGCAATGGTGGTAGCAAGATGTTCTCGGGTTATATACCCAGGGTAAAGCAGCTGCTCAAGTAACACTTTTAGTAACACCGCTGGCATCACTGTCCTTCCAGTGCTTTTCTATCTCCGTAGTGCTTCCATAGGGGTTAAAGAACACCCCCTATGTCTCCATAGCTCCTGCTCTTCTTGTGGGGCTATACACTGTATCTCTATTAGTTGCGTAATTGACAGCATATTAAATCCCTCTCATACCAGCATGCTTCTATTCGATACTTATTTAACATTTTCAGTTTCGAAACGCGAAATTACTGAGGAATGTGCAAACCTTTTGGCTTCTAAGTCTGTGGCTTCATTTCCGTGAGAAATACAGTCTGTTTGTTTAGTGTGCGCTGCACATTTTATGACCACTATGGCTACTGGGAGTTGTATTGCCTTAATAAGCCTGTGCAATAAAGACGTATGTTGCACTGGAGTTCCATCTGCGTGAGATAACCCCTCCTTTTCCAGCGTGACAGCCCTGCGTGTACGGTTGACATCACATAAGCAGAGTCACTGTACACCATCACTTCCTGGCCTTCGTGTTTCTCGAGCGCGACAATAAGTGCTACCAATTCTGCTGCCTGGCTGAAAAATGGGATGATAGTCTTGCACTCGCCAGCACCTCAAATTCTCCATTTAATTTTAGTTTTACAACTGCGGATCCTGAATGCCTCTCCCCACTAGTTTGGTCAATTATTGGTCAATTATTGAAGAATCTTCAATAAAGAGAATCTCCCCCCTGCTAAAGCATTTTCTTTCACAAGGGGCATACCATAAAAAATTCAACATATATAGAGCAATTGCGAACATGATCACCTTCTTCTACAGGTTCAGCTACAAATGTGGCTGGGTTCACCATTTTACACCTCACAATTTTAATCGCTGTATTAGATATAATTACTTCATACACAGATGCTCCTTGTGATGTCAAAGTACTGTTAAGGATACCAATCGGGCGTCACACACTGGACCAGGACACTTGGTCTTATCCTGGGGTGTGGCGCTCAAATAGGAATGCCTTTTCTTTAATCTCAATTAATTCAAATTGAGCCGATACCTGACCCATCTCACACCCCCTTTACCAAATGCCCGGGTCACAATGGACCATGAACAAGGCCGGTTGGTGAAAATATAAGATTTATTTATTTTTAGAATTCACCAAAATCACACAAATTTTAATATTGGGCAGCAATCACCAATGGGGTGGTAATTACAATACAACTACTGAACTACCTTGGTTAACCTTCTACATGAACATATCCAAAACACAATTGAGTAGGAGCACTTTTTGAATTAGGATAGATAGCACGCATGTTAAGGTTTCCCCCTGCAATGTTCCCTCAACCCACAAATAATCAAATTCCGAGTGGATAGAAAGAAGCAGCAGGAAGTCAGGGATAAGAGACAGCAAACAGAATCAAAATCCGACCTTCCCTCACAAAGGCCTAAAATGGCACTTGGATGTTGATAAATAATTAATTATTTGTGTTTAAATAGAGATATGCATATGTTTTATCACAGTATCAGGGATGTTATATCACTAGCAACCATCAGGCAAAGTACCACACAGACATACAGTTCACAAAGCAGATCGAAATGGAAAACCCAGTGCAGCCGAATTCACTCATGGAAAAGTTGCATTTTTTCTAGTTTGCAGTTTTAAATGTAAAAACATTTTTTGCAAAAATGGGTGATAAACACTGAATTGGAGTGCAGTTTTTGGGCAGGATAATAGATGCACAGCCCAGGGACAATATAGAGGTGAAAGGAGAGCTATTGGTGGTGAATTGAGAAAGATTTGGAAGGTAGAATGAGGTTTGTTTTTAGGAAAATAGATCAGTTAAAAAGAGAAAATCGCTTTTAAAAATGAAAGACAAATTGTACTTAAACTAGATTTAATGGCTAAGAAAAGAGGAACGCCACCCAAGTATATAACATTTATGCTGCAGTTGTAACCCTTCACGCAGTGTACCCCTTTTCTTTAGGGAAAATTAATTTATTTAATCAAAATATCGCTAATGACTTATGATCAATGCAAGACAGAAATGAAGAGAAAAGTGGTGCTAACGCTTGGAGATCAAGGACAAGATGCACAGATAATTCTGACAGTTAGGCAAGTTATCAGGATATGGATAGGGCTGCTTAGAGAGTGGTACAAAGACATAAATCAAGATTGGGTAGACTATGTGTAATGGGATGTGGGTACTCATAGTCCACTCTTAAATCTGGGATTAGGCACAGTCAACTGGGTTCTGGACTCCAGGGTTCGGGTCATCAGACGGCAGACTCTCCTGGCAAAAGACAGCTGGGCAAAGGTCTGGTCACCGCACAGCGGCGCCTCAGCGGGATGGAGTGGGTAAGCAGGGCAAGCAGTTAGTGGGCAAAAAGCTGGTCTGGTTTCAGGATGCTTCCCAAAAGAACACCACTGCTTTCCCTTTGGTTATTGGGATTTTTATTTTATGTTATGTTATGTTATTTTGCATTTCTATAGCACCTTATATACCATTGGTACGGTCTGAAGGCGCTGGTTGGTTGAACGCCCTTGGGAACCGAAGTTCAGGTCAGTAGAGAGAGTAGAGAGAGTCAAAAAAGTGCGTGTGCGCACCAGGTATGTGTGCAGTTGGTGCGGAATTCATGTGGTAGCTGCTTCTTAGCGGTAGGTGTGGTGGTTGAGAGATCAGGAGTATGTGTTCGCTCTGGCCGGAATTATCCAGACCGAGTGTGGCTGCGTTAGGCCTGAGGAGAACGCCTGGCTGGGGGGTGTGAAACCAGAAATGTTTACTTAGAGTGATGGGGAGTGAGCGGGAGATGTTGATATGAGAACATTTATACCGAATGGTGTCATAGTATCTCTGTGTTCTAGTTGAGTGGTGGTGTAAAGGAGACAGTAAGCGTGGGGTGTGGTATGATGTATGCTCTTTCAAATGTTCCCTGCATTCCAAGGCATATTATGTACGTCACGCAATTGCGTGCCGTCAGGTCCGTTCTATGCATTTTTGTTCATTTCAGGCGTTCAAGATTGTCCTACACATTCATGTCTGCTCGATATACTCACGCACTCTGGTTCACCTTGCGTGCTCTAGTCTATCCTTCATTCTCCAGTGTGCTCCACGCATGCTCTCATGTGTTCCATACGCATGCAGTCCTGTCCTTCTCGCGCATGCATTCCAGTCTACCCCACGCATGTACTCCTGTCTGCCTACGCACTCATCCACTCTGTATACTCGTCTGCTCTGTATACACATCCATTCTGTACGCTCATCTGCTCAGTATGCTCATCTGATCTATACAGAACTGGGTCTCTGGATTGAGGCCTTTCTGGGATGGTCAGCAATGCTTTGGTCTTGCAGTGGAATCTGGAATCAGCTATGCTTTGGCCTTTCAATGGAATCTGTAATCAGCTATGATTGGGCCTTTGCAGTGGGATCTGGAATCAGCTATGCTTTGGCCTTTGCAGGGTGATCTGGAATCTGGCAAGATGAATGTGGAAAATCAGGAACACAGGCACAGGAAATTCAGGAAAGAGTGTGTGTCCAGAGTCCTGTCAGCCACCCTTTATATAAATCATGGTGACATCATAGAACTATACGGTGGGTCAGGCTTAGCTCAGCACGCCTCGACACAACTGGATCGGTTAGGGGTAATGATTGACGCCTTGCTCTCAGTTGGTTGGGTTTCAAGGGCATGCTGTCAGATTTATGATGTGAGATTTACAATGTCTAGACCCTCCCACAGTTACTTTAGCTAAAATCAAGTTTTGCCAATAATGGTACATTTGTACAGTGGTAGGATTTTAACAAATTACATAAACAGGGTACATATTTTGTGCAGCACACACCAGTCCAGCTCTGCAGTCTGTAAGACATTGTTTCGCTCTTCTAATAATTTTTGTTCATTCTTGGTGTGAAATATTCAGCCTAAAATTCTATAACTTTATTAGGGTGTGTGGATTATCATTAGGCATGTCAGCATTGCAATTCGCAGTGGCTTCAGGTATACTTTTCTTAGAATACCCAATTCTCTGCCATTTCTAATCCCAACATGGCAGTGAACAATGTCTTAAATTAATCCCCCCGAAACTACATTAAAACTGTTAATTTTTTACATTCCTGCAAAGCCCAGTTACAAAGATAAAAGTCTGAAAAGTATCTTAATAAAATAGTCTATTGAAACAAATGGGCTGGCTTTTGTCCTTCACTGGACCATTTTATTTCTCTTCAGCTACCACCAACTGTCACATCAGTCCTGTGTGGGATGGGGGTTCCCAGTTTGATTGAAGGTTTTATGGCCCCCTCCACTTCACAGGTTAGTGTCCCAGAACTTCTATTGCCCCAGCCTGGAGCACGGACCAATGACTGACGAGCATGTGAACTTTCTTTGTCTTCATCCATTCAAAGTTTTTCAAGCTAGCAATGATCACTTTGTGTCCTGGAAGTTTATGGTGGTTCGTTTTGGGGGAAGCCTTAGCTTAGCCAGCAGGGAAACACCTGTTCTGGAGCTTGCAAAATTTCAACCAATGCAGTTTAATTCATTTTATTTTATTTTATTTTGTCCTGCATCAAAACAAACCTGTTGGATAAAACATCCCTTATCAGTTTCCCATTAATAAACCCCTTTACATTGCTAGGCACAGACAAGTTTTTGTTCAACATGGTATTTTTAAAACAGGAATTTATTTCTGGTTTGCAAAAGCCCATTTTTCCATGTGTAAAGCCAACTGACATTTTCCTTGCAAATTCAGTTTGTCCCTTCCCTCTGCATTTCCACATTGTTTTTGTAGCCAGAGTTAGCTTCTGGTATGCAGCAATGGGTCAAAACACAGATGCACTGAAATTGACATTTTGTAGACAAAAGTAAAGCATTTCCCATGTAGCTGAAATAAAGCTTCTTTTGATTCTTCAGAACTGAACAACAGTCTGTCATTAAGGGATACTGCTCTTGTCTGCTGGAGCACAATGTGAATGTGAATGGGCATGGCAGAGTCTCTTTAATAAAATAGTGTGATGAGGAATCAGAGGAAAAAGAATCAGGCCAGCATAATTTATTATGTAAATATTTCCCTTTTTCAACGGGAAGTGTGGGTTTGCAAGCAGCAGAGCAGCGCTGCTTTGATTCGATTCTTTTGGGTGCACTCCAAAACACACAGGCACCTTTCTCTGTGTGCTCCGAGTTCCAACTCGCCCATTTTGTGTTTGGCAAGATGGTGCAGCCATCCTTTTGGCGCTGCAAGGCGCAGTTTTGACGCAATGGTGCCCCAAGGAGCCAGCACAGCCATTTTGCTGTTGACTGCCAAAGCCCAGCTTGGTTATGGAGAAGAATTCTGTTGAGTGGGTCAATGTAGCCCACAGTACCTTTGGGTTTCTCTAAAATGGAAAATAAGGCATTCTCCGCGTATAGCATCATGGCATAGCCCATGGTAATACTTGTGGACCTCTCAATTGCAAATGCGGCAGCAGTCAAAGATTGTTCGCATGGAAAATGTCCTCTCATAACTGGATATAAAATCCCATTGTAATACACCAAAGGTTTATACCCTAGGGTTGTTTTTTGTGTGAGTACTGCTGTCATCACTGACCCAATGGTGTGCGAAAACAAATACAATTCTTCACTATAATTGGGAATTACCAAAACTGAAGCCATAAAGATTGCCCTTTTTAATTCCTCAATTCCTTCCTCAATTGCTTCAGTCCATTCTATCATTTCCTTACCAACTTGTGCTTTCTTAAGTGCTTGCAAAAGCGGTTTTGTACATGTACTGCTGTCGAACACCTAGGCCCTGCAATAATTGCATAAACCCAGAATGTGCTGCATTTGCCTCAATGTATTTGGCTTTGGTGTTTTCATGAAAGCCTCAGCTCTTTCAGGTGTCACTTTCTTTCCTTCCTGTGAAATTAACTGGCCTATGTAGAACACCTCTTCCTGGCACTACTGTAATTTCTCCTTGTCTACCTTGTATCCCTTGTCTGCCAATATAGTCATTAACTGAACAGAGTCTTGCCTACGTTCATCCTCTTTTTCACTGCAGATTAATGTGCCTAAATCCATCTGCAGGACCCTGTTAAAGATTGACAGGGGCTCACAGTATACTTGAGGCAGTCAAGTATTTTTTAGTCTCTTTTGTCTGAACGTAAAGGAAATAAGGTCTTTTGAGGCCTTGTACAACGGTATCAAGAAAAATGCATTTTTGAAATCGATCACTGTAAAATACTTAGCTTTAACTGGGATGCTACACAATATTGTCGCATGATTCAGAACTAATGGAAACTCTGCTTCTACAATCTGATTAAGAGGGTGCAAGTCCTGGATAAATCTCCATGGCCCAACTTTAGATTTTTTAATTGGATACACCGCAGCATTGCATGGGGACTCCGATGGCACTAGGATTCCCTGATTCATCAATGCTGAGTCTTAAATAGCCTTCATCAGCCTCTCGAGGCATGAGGTTCTGCTCTGCTTGGGGTTAAATTGCTCCTGGCTTGAGTTTTATTTTAACCTCTCCTATTCCCTTCAATAGGCCAATGTCATGTGAGCATGTAGTCCAAAGGACACCTATCACTTTTTCTAGGTCTTCCTGAAAGAATGCTGGTCTTTGCCCGCATTAGTGCCATTCTCTGTGGGACTTCCCTTTTCTCAATCGTTATCCAATATGTTATGCTTATGAAAAATACTACCTTATCATCTACACGTTCATCTCTGAACATATCTTCATCCGTTATATCAGTCAATCTATAGCCCTCCTCAAGAGCTATCACTGTCCTCCCTGCTCTGCCTTTGTCATCTACTCTTCAAGCATTGCTATTTCTCCTTGTACTATAGCTGCTTCTAATTCTATAGGAATAGTCTGCCCTTCTTCCTCATCCATAGGTACTTGTGGTCTAAATTAATATTCATCAGGTATCCTCACAATTTTCCCTACTAATCCAGGTAGCCATTTTAATAAAATGCTCACTCCATACATGAAGACTTCCAGATCTACCGGGACTCCTCATAGAGCCCCTTATCCTCTATATGCCAATATAAACTCGCCTACATTTAAAAAGTGTATTCCTGGAGTGGAGCATACTATTCCTTAATCAGTAAATGAAATTGTCATGTTAAGGTTTGTCATTAAATCTCTACCCAGAATGTTAACCAGCGTTTGTCACAAATGTAACAAGGGGACAGACATGTCACATTCCCCTATGGAAACAGGTAATTTATCAGTGAAAGAAACTGAATTCATAGATCCAGAGAACCCTTGACCATTCATGGCAATACCTGACATTGGGTATATTCCCTCCCTTATACAAGAGCGAGTAGCCTCGGTGTCTACAAGAAAAGAAAAAGATCTGCCTCCTATCATCACATCGACCCTTGGTCCCTTTTGAGGGTCTGATGTTACTGATAGTACTGAACACATCAAGTCACCCTGTGAGCTGTCTAATTGAGGGTACAAATGAATGCCTATCCCTGTCCAAGGGTTCTCTCCTACCACAGTGACACCCCCTATTTAGGTGTTAGTATTTGCCCTGTGTTCACATTTTGTTGTGTTTGCATAGGTGCTTGTTGCGATTACCCTTGCGGTGGGTGCATTTACAGTGACCCTTGCTGTTGTGCTTGCTGTGCTTGTGGCGCATGTGTCTGATAATTGTGTGATCCTGGGCATAGCCCTCTTGTGTTTGTGTGCTGTATGTGGTGGAAGACTTGAATTTTGTCTGTTCTGTTGCATGCTTCCACGACTTCTACATTCACACGCAATATGCCCTGTTGTCCCACAATTCCAACATACTGAGGATGGCCCTGTGGCAAACCCACCATTATATCCTCCCTGAGTATTCTGACTTCCACCCTGGGCATTTTGAAATCCACCTTGAATGTTCTGGAATCCACCTCCTCTTCCTCTAAATCCTCCACCTCTACCTCGTGGCCAAATCCCATACCCACTTTGATCCACTGGGTGTACATTATTCAACTGCGATGCGCCTGTTAATTCCTGCATTGCTACTCCTTCTCCATTGGTCAAAACAGCCCCTATTATAGCAAATGTTGACAATTTCTTCTGTACTAACGTGGCTTCCTCAATCCTTCTGTTCTCATCTTCTTTCTGTTCTTCTCTTGTAACAATCTGCAATGATGCATAATACTCAACTGTATCTCAGCCAACGGCTTCGCTTCGCTTCCATTCCAACTTGTTTTTTCATTTGTCTCTGTTCTGGCAATCCCTGACACAAAATATGATAGAATAGCGCCACTGTTTTTTCCCACAGTTCACGCGTCTCAAGCTGCCATCTGTCTTGAATTTCCTGACTATAAGCAATAGGGTCTTCATCTACCTTCATTTTATGTGTCATCATTGCACCCATATGTGACGTATCAGGATACTGTACCCTGGGAGCCCTCCAAAAGTCTGCCCTGCAGTCATTAAATGGCGCTCCATCCTGCGCTGTATTTTGAACTGTCACACTCACATATCCCGCTGGTCTCCAAATTTTGTCAGCTCTCACTCAATGGAATGGCTGCCAATAGACCTTTTATGTCCCCTATGGCCAACATATTTCCCCCTGTCATTTTATTAAATTTGTGTATCCATTTTCCAGCCCCTGAAGTCAAATTAGGTAACTTGCATTTCAAGTTATCCTTATCCGTCTGAGGCCCTGCACTATAATGCGGTCTTGCCTCCCCTTCTCTAGCAAGGGGAACTGAGACAACCCCATCCCATAACTGACCCTATTATTCATTTACCCATTGCAGGGGTAATCGTCCCTATTCGTCTTCATGCTGGTAATGACCTTGAACTACTCACATAAGGTGAAGACTCTTATCTCACACTATACGATCTTCCTCAGGGAGGTTTGAGATTTGGTATAGGATCTGGTGTTTTTTCGTTAGGGTGTTCCAGATCCGACCATCTCACCTCGTTCTCTAGATTTGGACTTCCAACGGGAACGCATGTACCCTCCCCTTCTATCTCACGACCTGACTCCCTTTCTTTATCTGTCATTGCTATACCCCAACTGGTGTGACTACCATCCTCTTCTTCTGTATCTAAATTTAATCTACTCAAGGATAATGCTCTGCGTTAATCACTGAACATGTTTTCCTCATCAGCCGGTGGTTTTGCTTTCAGGGATTGTCGCCGCTCCCTTGAATCATGTACTGACTGTTCTGCCTCATTTGCTGATATATCTTGGCAATCTTCTCTCTGATACTTTCTGCATCATATCGTTCCTCTTCCTGTGCTACCTTATTTATTTATTGAGTAATTTTTCTCTTTGGAAAAACTTCAATTATTGTGTCCCATCATCCCTGTATTTCATTGCTGTGTCTTATTCATTCTTTAAGAACGCGACTGATGTCAAGACCTTGCTGCCTTCTATTCTGTTCTATTTCATCACCCACTTTCCTTTGCTCTCTTGCGTCTCGTCTTGTCCTCTCTTCTTCTTGCTTTCATGGTTCCCTTCTTACTTCTTGACTGCATTTTCTTCTTCCCTTCACTCTTCTTCTTCTCTCCTTTTCTGTAATCTTTTTTCCTTCACTCATTGTGCCTTTTCTTCCTCTCTCTTTCATTCTCTCTTGCCCCTTTCTTTTATTTCTTTCTTCGGACTGTCATACTTCCTTTGTTCTTCCACCTGCTTTTCATCTTTCTCTTGTTCTTCTCTATATATATTTTCCTGTCATTCCCTGCTTTTCCTTCCCTGCTCATCCTCCCTCAACTGCTTTTCTCATTCCCTATCCTTCTTTTCTTGCTTATCTTCTTCTTCCTTTTCCCTAACTTCCTTAATGCATTTCCCATCTAACTTGAGTAATATCTGTCCTCCCATCCATTCGTTCTGTACAAGCGTTATCTCATCGGCCCTATCCTTTTCTCCTTTCCATCTCTTAATTTCTATGTCTATATCTGTTGATATATTCGATCGCTTGCCTCTTTCCTCTTTATCTCGTATGAACGTACATGCATCTTCCTTCCTTTTACTCTCTTCTTGACTGTCATCGCTACTATAAGAGGGTGTTCCTATGTTGGGTTATTATACCCTGCTGCAGCTTTTAATACCTTTAAAGGATAAAATCCTGTCTCCTCTGCATCTACGCTCAGTCTTGGGCGGAGTAAGAGGAGCTGAGGGCTCAGTGCCCTCCCTTTTATGCTGATTAAGCATCCACTCCTCCGATAATGGGTCCTCTTTCTCCTCTTGGTACATTTTCCAAAGTTCTAAAACTGCCAATCTCTTCTCTAATTTCTTTCCCGTGTACACAGTGTGCGCATACGTGATCATGCGTTGTAATACTGGCTTTGACAGTGATCCCCTTGCGGCCACCGCATGAACATTTTATCAGCTGTGCCCTATACCCATTCTGCACTTCTCCTCCATAATGACAAGTCACAATTAACTGTCAATGCTTACCAGGTCGTTACCTTGTTTATATTTAATACATCTCTAGTTATCTCAAGGTTTATTGCTCAACACTTTTAATCTAATCTTAAAAACAATAAATATGAGCAAGCACATAAATCGTCACTCAATCCTCTTTTGTCTCCACAACCTTCCACAGTCTTCTGACTGGGTCTATCTATCTTCTGATTGGCCCTACCTGTCTTCTGATTGGCGCCAATCATTTACTACATTTAACTCAAAACAATGTCCCTTCCAACCTTCACAGTTTGTAACCTCTCAGAACTTCATGCATCAAATAACAATCAAAATAATAACACAATACACATTAATAACCCTTGTGATCACCTTCCCCTTTCCCTATAATCATTTATAGTAAGAGGTATTCTTTCCTCACCTCCAATTATATTACCGTCTACAGAGTTTAAGACATCATCTTCCACAGTCCTGACCATATGTATTCTCTCTCTTAATATTCCTACTGGAATTTGAGACATCTTCCTCTAGCTCCCTTGAAACAGGATCTCCCAGGGGTTCTTTTATCCACGCAAAATTTACCGTTACCCAAAAATATCACAATTGCACTCCTTTATGTTGCCATTTCCCTTAGTGTACTTACATCCGTTTAATCAACTCGAGGCCTTCGGTATCAACTCCTCCTCTAATCCGACCACTTTGGCGTCCGTCTGTGGAGCGCCCATAGTAACCGAGCAGGGATTTATTCAAAGAGGGACCTGCCCACCGTCTCGATTCGTCTTGCAAGTTTTTATTGGCCGCTCTCCATACGAAACTCCACAATCTTCCAGCTGATGGCAGAGGATGCCTGATCGTCTGAAGCCCTTGGAATGTGCATTTATGGCTGGATGGGGTAACACCAGAATACATCTGAGTCCAAATAACTGAACAAACTCAAGAAGATGGCATGGAGGTTACAATGAACATCAATGGACGTACGCTCAGTCTCTCAGCGATTCCGCAAAAAATACAATTATATATTTCTTTATGCATCAGCATGACGTCATACTACGTGGCAATAGTGTAAAACCTATCAAGGGTTGGGATTGGTTAAGGGACACATCTAGATATACAATCATATAGGAGCTAGGTTTGTTATTGGCTGTCTGATATCAGGTGGACAACTTATGACTGCCTCTTCGAACGTTTCTTTGTAAGATAAATCAGTTACCCAGTATTTCATTGAATTCTCAAGGTATAAGATCCTTCATTATATGAGCTAATACAATTGGTTGGCATGTTTGTGCCTTGTCTGCTACATTTGGTTCAAATAGCAGCACGTAAGCCAAGACCCAGGTGCAAGTATAGGACACAAGGCTCCCCTTCCACCCAATTAGCCCAGCATCTCTCATCACCCATGCCTTCTGCCAAGAATTTATCTTTGTAGTTGGCCTTGCAGAGTATACTTGTCCCGGGAATGCACGGGATTGAGGGCCCTCCCTATCGTGTCTGGAACTCCAGTTCAAACCCTATTTCTATCCTTGACTCGCATGATAAAACACCACGATTCCATTCATTGTGCAAGCTTTTAAAAGCTTTAAATGAATTAAGACTTGCCAACCTTTGTGTTCTTCCTTGCACCTTAACGTAAAGGATTCATACTCTGCACACACGCTTTGCCTCAGAGTAGATAGCTGACCCCGACTTCTCAGTTCTTGACTTCAGGCTAGACAGCCTCTACACGAAGCTCCAATAACCTGCTGTTCTACTGTGACACAGCCTTTCATTCTTTCTTAATGATTTATTGGCTGATTATTTCATGATACGAATCTCCAGTTTATAAACAAGGGCGGCTTCCCCTGAACTCTAGTCAGTACTTTTAGCTAGCCTATATGATGACTTGATCTATCTAGCGTTTCAGCGTCTGTGCATTCATTAAACTTCTGATTTTCTGCAGCATTTTCTAATGTGTAATGTTTTCCTTTCACACATTAAGGCTCACTCTTTTCTTTACTTCGTCCTTTGTCCTCTAGGATCCATACATAGTCTTCATTCTGTATCTCAGGATGTTGTGCACACTTTCTTACGACGTCATCAGTTCATTTTCTTATCTCTTTCTCATATTCCTTCAAGGAATTCCTCCTGCAGGCTGTCATCAACTCGACGGTACATTGGATATGGTCATCTTAATGGATACCGTCTTCCATATGCTTGCTGCAGCATTGGTACAGTAGCTGATGTTAGACAGGGCATGGTCTCATGGCTCCAATACAGGGGAGGTAGGGCGATATTTTTGCATGGTGATATTTTTGTGGGGACATTATTACATGGAACCGTTCCATCAATACGTTTATCATTTTAGCTTGTAAGCTAACAATGTGTTAGCCTTGGGTATAATATCTCTTTTGTGTGCATTATAGAATGTGGCGTAGGTCTGGAAGGCTGGGCTTCCAATTTAGCCCTTGTTGTCCAGAGAGTCCTCTGTGCTTTGAGAGAACCCTTATTGTTAGCTTTCAGCTCTTCACCCTTTCGAGGATTCCCCATTATTGACATGCTCACCGATGCATGATCTAAGAGCCATTTTATGCCTATTTCTACCTGCGACACAAAAGGGATAGGTGTCAGGGGTGCAAGCCCCATATAAATCCTTGGAAACACTCTCTTTACAAATGAAACGTGTATAATCAACTCCCTTTCGGTGGAAAAAACATCATGCCTCGATTAACCCAATCTCTCACATGAGACTTGCTAAAGTTGTCACCTTTTTAAAATCTCTTCAAGGCTCACAAAGCTTTATCTTTGAGGGGGTCTAGGACCATATCGAAGTCTCCCTCCCCCGCCCCCAGTAGGTTCCGGCCACAGCAGGTGTTGCCTCAGATAAGCAAGTTATTGGGGATAGATTAGGACGAGGCGAGGAGGCGGGGCTGCTAATGGAGGGTTTATCACTGGCAGAGGAAGCTGAGGTGGGGCAGGGCTGGCAATGGGAGTTTTACTGTTGGCAAAGGGAATGAGAATTCAGAGCCCGCGTTATCCTGCTGCAGCGAAAGACGGTGAAGCAAAAGGGAAGAATGCTCTGACTAGTCCTAACGTGTGCATGTCAGCTTCCAGGCCTCCCTCTTCCACTGTACCTTCCAGTGGTGGTAGTTGCAATGAGTGCGTGTCTGGGTGTCCCTCAGATGGATCACCTGCTCATTGGCGGAACACACCAACACAAGCAGCCTTCAACTAGTCCATCCTCTGGACCTGCCCAAATGCCAGTTCTCTCCTTGCATACTGCTCCAGTGGCTCCACCCACTGCAGGCTCTCTTTTCAACCACCAGCACCACTGCTTAAACTTTTTGTTGTTGGCTGTGGCAGCTCTGTGGGTGTGTTGGCATTTGGGCAGGCATGGATGGATCAAATGATGTGGCATGCTTGCAGGGGTGTTGCTAGGTCTGGAAAATACCCGGGGCTACGCTAATGTTGGAACTGTCGGGACTGGGGGCTAGCTAGCCTCTTGGTTGTAGTTCCTGAGATTCTATCCGGGGCTACAACCAAAAGACCAGGGGCTTTAGCCCCCTTAGCCCCCCCCCTAGCAACGCCTCTGCATGCTGGGATTCAATGCCTATCTTGCCAGATGACCATCAGCCAGGGGCTCTGTATCCAACTGCAGGCGAGAATGCCATGTAAAGGTACATGCTTTGACACAATCTTACCACTTTGAAGTTGATTTACTGGGCATTGTGAAAGAAGGCAGGAAAAGGGCAACTGAAGTGGCTTTCTCTCCTTCCTATTACTAAACAGGCACAGTCACTTACAGCTACTAAATTTGATCCTCTCGCGCCTACTTATAACTAATAGACTTTTTCCTGCAACTAAAATATTCTCTACACACAAATAAATGACCCATAGAGTTAAAGCCACTGGATTTATTCCCCTCCTGCCTACCGAGAATCATACTACTTTTCTTCCTTTGTAAACAACAAGTATTTTCTCTGAACACTAAGAGATGGCTCATTGGTTTGCATCTGCTGAATGCAATCTCGTCTGACAATCAAGAATTATAAGACTTTTCCTAACCAAGTAATATCTATTTATTATGGCCACGAAAAGATAGCAGACTGATTTACAGCCACATAATGCAATCTCCCCCATCTCCAGGGAAGTATAACACTTTTCATGGGAAAGCAGAAAGTATTTAGTCTGGGCAGAAAACGATGGCACTCTGATTTACAACTACTAAAAATGTACTCTCTCTAGCCTGCCTCCAAAGAAATCTGTGATGATCCCCTCACCATGAAAAGAAATGTCACGTGCACTTAAGTCACACAAGGTGGTTTAAGCACTGGAATTCTCTGCTCTCAAGTACTAAAATGTGACCCACCCCTACAGCCGCTGAATGAAATCTCATTCTGCCTACCAGGAATTATGAGAGTTTTTCTCTGCAACTAGTATTTTCTCTCACTAAGATGGCACATTGATATACAGCCAAAGCCTATGGTAGAAAAGACCAGGCACAGGAGTAACTGGAATGATGACTGTTGTGTTGCGGGATGCAGTCATCTGCATCCGCAAACTATTTGCACCGACAGATACGCTTTTCTGAGATGGAGCTGCCTCTGAAAATGCAGGGATGTCCCTACTCGATCTGGATGAGAAGCCAAGCGAGCGAAAATTAGGCAGGCATGTGAGTAGTATTCTACTGAGAATGAACAAAAGCTAAAGGCGCTTGTTGCATGGGGTGTAGCTTACTTAAGCAATATAACACTTGCAGGGGGCGGGGTGTATTACCGGGCCAGGTAATGCCCCAGGTCAGTTAGAAGCCCGAGCAAAGCGAAGGCTTTGACGATAGCCTGGAGCGTTACCTGCCCTGGTAATGACCCCCTGCGAGGGTTTCATTGCTCGGCACAGTGTGCCGGGGTACTAATAGCAGGTTTTTTTAAAAATGAGAAACGACATATTCGCTGTTTCTCAACTTTAAAATAACTACAAAATAAGATGGCCACCATGGATCGGGGGAAGCGAACTACGTGTAGTCCCTTCTCCCTTCCCATTGCAGCTATTCGCGCGTCGGGGAGACGCCGGGAACACGAATGTTCCCAGGGCGCCAACAAGGGTCAAGGCAGCAGCAGGTAAGTGTGGCAGGGTTTGGGTGGGGATTAAATATGTGGAAACGTGGGGTGGGGGTAGGGAGATTTGGCACGCAGGGGAGCACATACCAGGTACCCGGTGAGGGAAGATGGCAGCCTCCAGCTCTGAAGAGGCTCGGAGCGGGGGCTTTACTGCGTGGGCTGGGAGGCCATACCCCCTCCCCCCTCCTCCCGTCGGGTACTTATCATGAATAAAACAAAGTTCCAGCTGGCATTTCTAGATCATACTTGTACGCAAATGCTATTCTCATATTGTCTGGCACAAGCAGCTAATAGATATTGGAACGCCTCTTGATGAGCTACAGTCCAAAGAGCAAATTATTTTAACTTTTGCTGAGTCTCAGTAGAAGGCTCATCACATTGTTGCACAGTGTGTATAAAAATAGGAACAGGGTATTAGAATCCTATGGTGTCTCCTTTTCATACTTATATAACCGTATATACAATTGAAAAGAGAAATGCTTATTTATCGCCTGGGCGAGTTCATGTTCCATGCCTTCAGCGCTCTTCATGCGCTCATAAGATTCCCACCACTGGTCACTGCCTTCTTGCGGACGGGCCTGGTTTTGAACAAGGCTGCCCGAGTCTCTTCCGACTCCAGAGTGTGTTCAGTTTCTGGGGCGCGTGTCCAGGAATCTGGGAAACTAGGAAAGGTGCAACTAGCACACGAGTCCAGGAAATAGGAGGAAAGGAAGGGGCAAGGAACGAGTAGATAGACAGGTACAGGGAAACAATACCACGAGCTATGGGACACACGTCGGATCGCTACTTTGCAATAGCATTGAGACGCGCAGACACGCGGAAGGCATGGTCTATTAATAGAATACATTACGTCCAGCGCGTGGAGCGAGAAAGGACGACCATGTTGGGAGTATTATGGATTGCAAGCCCCGTTGTGACAAGGACCAGGAAGTCCAAAAGGGACGTGTTCTGTAGTTCATGAAACCTGTTGCTTAGTGTGACTTTCATTACATGCAGCCATGACATGTATGTTTTCAGAAGCATGATGGACAGAAAGATGCCACACTTTGCAATTGACTCGTGAACTTAGAACTGTGACACTATAAATCACAAAAGTGAATGTCACAATGCCCCGCCTCTAGTAAAATAATAACAACATTTTTTTTTAAAAGTAAGAAAAATTACCACCAATTCCTGTACAGTGATTGACCATTCTTCATACAATGACGAATGAATGAAAAAGGTCGGGGTTCAATGAAGAATCATAAATGGGGCTTAGCCTCTAAAGTGGCAGTTTCATTGGCACTGTGTATTTGATGCTAAATTATGCCAACAACCTCAGGCCCTGGGCGTGCATGTTTCTCACTGCAAATCTTCCCCGTTTAGTGAGCCGAGACACGTGGTGACTTGTACATATTTCAACATAGTAGGAAGAGCCCACCTCCCAGGGATTTGAGTGTTTGAGTGTTGCCAGGGGTCACAGCCGCAGTCCCTGTGGCCTCCCTTGCTACCTCTGCAATTTCTCTTGCTACCCCTGCAATCTCCCTTGCCACCCCTATTAAATAAAACATTTTTTTTTTCATTTTTAGAAATGGAAGCTCCGGGCACACTGGAGCAGCACCCCTCCGCCCCCGCTACTCTAGTGCCCAGGAGCCCAGTGGGGGGTCCTGCACCATTAGGGTGAAGGCTGGGCCAGGGCTTGCAGCGCGAGAAGGAAGCGCTCAGTAGGGGATGGAGCTGGCCGTGATAAGTGGCATGTGTCAAATGTCACGTTCAGCTCCAATCCCTTCTCCTCCCGCTTCCTCGCGGCTCATGTACAGGAACCAGAAAGCTCTCCCAGTTTCCTGGTTTCTGTTTGTGAGCAGCACAGAGGAGCCGATGGAGGCCTGGAGTGATGGACCAACATGGTATAAAAACAGATTAGACGACTTAAAAATAAATAAAGTGATGTGTATTTGGCTATGGCCAAAAAGGTGATGGGTGGAAGGTTTTGAATAAGCCTAATTACATTTTTGGTTTTGAGTGGGACGAGTATGCCCAGACATGGATCCCGAGCCTGCTGGGCCTAGAGACCCAAGCTACTCCTCTCTAGTGACGCCCGACAAGGCCAAAACATGTCTGGGGATGCTTGTGATCTTGTGCAGAAGGGATGTGACCTAGAAGTTTGGGCTGGACTGCCCCTTGTGGGGTGGGACTAAGCCTGGTTTGCATATGGGCTTTCCCCTTCTGTAATGGCTTGGCACGCTGAAAAGCGATGGTCTGCAGTGTTGCCCAGAGCTGTGCCCGTGGTTATGATTTATTCAAAACCTTCCAGGCATCACATTTTGGTTTTGTATGTGCTATGGGTCAATGAGTGGTGGGTGAATGAGAATAAATGTGATAGTGTGTGTGTTTGGAGTTTCTGGGTGGGTGTGTGCCTGGGTGGAGAATGCAGGTGGAGTGGATGTAAGCGAAGTTGTATGAGTGAGTGACTGGTGGGTGAATGAACATGAATGTGATACTGTGTGTTTGAATGTTCTGGGTGGGTGTGTGTATGTGTGCCTGTGTAGATAATGCAGTGAGAATGTGTATGAGTGAGTGACTGGTGGGTGAATGAACATGAATGTGATAGTGTGTTTTAATGTTCTGGATGGGTACGTGTTTGTGTGGAAAATGCAGTGTGAGTGGACGCGAGGGAAGGTGTATAGGTCTGTGAGCAGTGGGTGAATGAGTAGGAATGTGAAAGTGTTTGTTTGAATGTTCTGGGAGGTGGGTGCGTTCCTGTGTGGCGAATGCAGTGCAAGTGAATGTGGGAGGTTTATGGGTGATTGAGTCTGAATATGAGTGTGTGTGTGTTTGTGCATGTGTGTGTAAATGTTCTGGGTGGGTGGGTGCCAGTGTGAGTGTATGTAAGAGAAGGTATATGGGTGAGCGCCTGGTGGGTGAATGGGTATGAACGTGATAGTGTGTGTTTGAATGTTCTGGATGGGTACGTGTTTGTGTGGAGAATGCAGTGTGAGTGGACACGAGCGAAGGTGTATAGGTCAGTGAGCAGTGGGTGAATGAGTAGGAATGTGAAAGTGTTTGTTTGAATGTTCTTGGAGGTGGGTGCGTTCCTGTGTGGCGAATGCAGTGCAAGTGAATGTGAGAGGTTTATGGGTGATTGAGTCCGAATATGAGTGTGTGTGTGTGTGTGCATGTGTGTGTGCGTGTGTGTGTAAATGTTCTGGGTGGGTGGGTGCCAGTGTAAGTGTATGTGAGAGAAGGTATATGGGTGAGTGCCTGGTGGGTGAATGGGTATGAACGTGATAGTGTGTGTTTGAATGTTCTGGGTGGGTGTGTGTATGTGTGCCTGTGTAGATAATGCAGTGAGAATGTGTATGAGTGAGTGACTGGTGGGTGAATGAACATGAATGTGATAGTGTATTTTAATGTTCTGGATGGGTACGTGTTTGTGTGGAGAATGCAGTGTGAGTGGACGCGAGAGAAGGTGTATAGGTCAGTGAGCAGTGGGTGAATGAGTAGGAATGTGAAAGTGTTTGTTTGAATGTTCTGGGAGGTGGGTGTGATCCTGTGTGGCGAATGCAGTGCAAGTGAATGTAAGATGTTTATGGGTGATTGAGTCAGAATATGAGTGTGGTGTGTGCGTGTAAATATTCTGGGTGGGTGAGTGCCAGTGTGAGTGCTTGTGAGAGAAGGTATACTGGTGGGTGAATGGGTTTGAATGTGATTGTTTGTGTGGATGTTCTGGGTGGGTGGGCACATGCTTGTGTGGTGAATGCAGTGTGAATGAATATGAGAGGAGATTTATGGCTGGGTGAAAGGGGAAGGCTATCTGTGTGTGTGTAATGCCTCAGGAGACCAGGTCTCACTAGAGCATTTTTGACAGATCCTTTATTCTCTTTGCATGTTTTACGGGACTTTTTTTGATTGATAAATGTATCTCTAGTAATTAAAATCCCTCCGCATTTGTGGGGCACTTCACCTCCTGTCGTTCTTGACCCTACCCTTTATTTATGTGACCCAAAGGGCCTCATTCAAGTAATTTGTAGTGCGGTGCAAAGTGACTTTGAACTGCCAACAAACACCCTTATTCACAGAGCGGTGTAAAGTGTATTTTGCAAGGTTAAAAGTACTAATTGCACTGCTCTAAATGGTCCTAATTCCCGGCGCAAAGAGTACTTTTGCGGTGCAAAAATACACTTTGCACCGCTCTGTAAATCAGGGTGTATGTTGGCAGTGCAAAGTCACTTTGCACCATTGCAAAGTCACTTTGCACCACGCTAATAATTCCATGAATTAGGCCCAAATTGTCATTCTTTCAAGTTTTATTCCAAGTGAAATGTGTTAATAGATACAAGTTGTATCGAGGAACGCATTTAACAAGTATTTTACCCTTTATTCTTTTAATATGGGAGTACAATTATATTTAAGAGTCGAAAATTAATTCTCATTCCCAGTGGGTTTTTTTCAGACCAGTACATATATGTGTTCGATTTAAAGCGCATATCTTTTGCAATTAAAACTTCTTTGCGCCCAGCAATTCATACTAATGAAAAGATGCTTGTGTATCTACAGATCAGGCTGGATTCATGTTAGATTCCTTGAGGCACAGCCTTCCTGCTTCCGCTGATCCGAACATATATGTGCCGCGCTGTAAGCGAAAGCAGGGGGCAAGCTTCTATGTACCAATTGTTTCCTATTTTTTGAGGGAAGCATTTTTATTCCCCGTTTTTTTGTTGTCAGTAATTGCCTGTTTTCAAGGAGTAAAAGTGGCTGGTAAGCTGCTTGTTTCTAGGGCCGGTTGCCCACATGTACATTGCCTGCATGTAATGTAAGAGTGAATACCTGCCAGCAAGTTTACACAATCGGTCTGCTCTAGTTTTATGGCACGTTTTCTCGCTCATTCAGCCTGCAGTTGTATACAGAGCATCCTCTATTTACCGGGCTTTCCTTCTCAGTTCTTGCTGTCTCAGCTGGAAGCAGTTGGATTGCCATGGTTACCGCCATGGCGCTACGGCTTCTTGAAATACGTCTCTATTTTACTTCATCCCCCACAAGCTCAAAGAGTGACTTTGGACAAATTTAGGAAGACTATTTATCAGGTTACTGCCACCCCCTCAGATTGAAAGCCCCCATTTGGGCTTTGTTCGTATGCCTCCAGCTTTCCTTCTGTGCCTGCCTAAACCAACAGTTGCAACAAACTTCAAAATCAACAGCCCTGTCAGAATGAATAATCTAAAATTAATGTGCACTTGTCTACACGCATTACCATTCCTGACAGGGACGTCGAGGCTGCAGTGCCGACGAGAAGACAACCCTTCAGAAGCGGCTCGCTCGTTGCCAAGGTCTAACGGCTGATGGAGACTGCGGCGATGGGGCCGGGAGTCTGATTTCAAATGCTAACCGCAATGGCTAGTGACAGGCAGGAGTCTAACGTTAATTCATCAAAGACGAGGCGGGAGTGTTACCTGCAGTGGCGTTGCTAGGGGGAGCCTGGGGGGCTATAGCCACGGCTCTTTTGGCTGTAGCCCATAGGAGTTGTTAGGGGGTGGCTGAGGGGGCTATAGCCCGGGTCTTTTGGTTGAAGCCTCGGATAGAAGCTCAGGGGCAACAACCAAAAGGCTAGCTAGCCCCGAGTCTAGACAGTCCCGACAATAGAGTAGCCCAGGATCTTTTCCAAACCTAGCAACACCCCTGCTGTAGCCCCGGATAAAAGCTCAGCGGCTACAACCAACAGGCTAGCTAGCCTTGAGTCCCGAAAGTTCTGACATTAGCATAGCCCCGGATCTTTTCCAAACCTAGCAACACCCCTGGTTACCAGCGGTCCAGTGCCTGCTATTGTCAGCGTCTTCGGTTCACGTTGAAGCCACTGGGTTGGGCGTGTGGTTTAGTTATAATGGGTGGAGTTGGGAAATTGACACGTTGAAGGTTTTTGCTGTTATTTGTTCACCTTTCTTTTTCCAGACCAATTCACGAAAACATTTCAGAAATATAAGGATGTGAAGAATTTTGTGAAGGCAGCCGTTCCCATATTCAATCAAAAAAAGCAATGGTAACGTCAAAAGTTTGGGAATTTTCAATAGACATGTTCCTCCCATACATCTATTTTTAACATTCAGCTAAAAAACAACACCCACCAAATTGCCAGTCAATCACAACTCAGCCAGAAGCAGCGTAATGCAAAACAAAACCTCAGTCACCGGCCGGCACTGCTCAGCAGAGCTTTAAGTGGGCCAGGGCTAACCAGGGCAGAGCACTGGCAGAGCCTGGATAGTCTTAAAAAAAAGTGCCGCTGAGCCGGAGCTCTGCCAGGCTCTCCCGACTAGCTCCCAACCCTTGAGGCGCCAACATCTCAGGTAACCCGGCATCACATGGTTAAATGGCTGCATGTGAGGTCAGATCTTTTAATTAGAAAAAAACACAGAGCACCCGACCTCGACCTCGAAGGCAGCCCTTTAGCCACAGGGCTGTGTTTAGTTAAGGGTTGTCCGAGAGGGGTGGCACCTCGCACAAAGAAACAAAAGGAGAGGCACAGCAAGTCTTTTGGTGCGCCCTGTTCTTTTGTTTCTTAAAACAAAAGGATAGGGCACACTAATACTCCGCCCCTCCTGCTTGGCTCTGACTATGCTCCCATGCCAGTATCTCTCCAAATCCCCCCGCCCCCCTTGCTGCTAGGCCAAGCCCCCTCATTAGAGCCTCCCTCAAAACTTCACCCCACTTAAAGCACTGCTGCTCAGGATGTCTCTCATTGTGCTGATTGTCCTGCGAAATCAGGTATTTAAATTCATTTTGACCGTATTTTGGGATTAGGCATGTTTCTCTCATTTAAAGTGGCCCTAACCAGTTAGGAGTATGACGTTTATTTACTTGTCTCTTTTTGTTTGTAATGTCCTGTTCTATGTGAGGCGGAGTGCATGTTATTTGTTTTTGCATATGTGGAGTCATGAGCAATGCATAGTGGTGACCGAGCTATGGTTTAAATAACAGCTTGTGCATTCATGTGGTGTTGTTGTTGTTTTGCACTGCAATCATTATGCCCATTTAACCAAAGGTTTTTTCCCGGATATTTTTAATGATGTACACTATCCAAATTGGAATGTCCACTGACCTATGACCACTTGGTATTTTTCCTGGGGAACTGCAGCACCTCCTGATGAGCCAAATGGGTATGCTCTTTGGCCATGCCCAGTTTCAAATTTGCCCATGTAGGCCATTCAACTCTGCCATGGGCACTCCCGAGACACTGGCTGGGCCCACTGGCCATGGCCATAACCATAACCTTTGCCATTGGCCGGGGGCATGGAATTCAGCCATGCCCTGAGCCCCCTAAAACTCCAAGTCACCCAAAATGGTCTTTGTCCAGTATGTCCGGGGCATGCCCTTTGGGCCCCCCAAGAAAAAAGAGGCCATGGCTAGTAGCCGGCGTGTGAGAACATGTTACAGACCGCTTAGTCCAGAAAAAAAGCTGTTGCATGTGAGCAGACCTTCCAGCTGTCATCACAAGCTTCACCTGAGAACAAAATTAAATGCTTTTTTGCAGATGTCCCATGTTCCCATGTTCGACTCCTGCTAGCAAGTAACAGGATTTCCACAATTTGTATTCAAATATCTTCCAAATCTAGGTGGCCAACATATCTTCCAAATCTAGGTGGTCAACATATCTTCCAAACCCAGGTGGTCAACATATCTTCCATGTCTAGGTGCTCAACATACCTGAGCAGATGCTTATGTTCCAGACATTCACAGAGGCTTTGTCCAACCCCTAAAGCTGGAAGATTCCCATGCCTCCATTGCAGTTGCTGCAATAATGTCACCAAGTTGGGCCCAGAGGCGTTGCTGGGGGGAGGTCTTAAGGGGCTATAGCCCTGGGCCTTTTGCTTGTAGCCCCGGATAGAATCTCAGGGGGTACAACCAAAAGGCTAGCTAGCCCCGAGTCCCAACAGTCCTGACATTAGCGTAGCCCTGGATCTTTTCCAGACCTAGCAACACCCCTGGGCCACATACTGCATCCGCAATCTGGGGTTCATGCTCCCTTGAATGACTGCATCACTTGCCTACTGAATATATTGTGTATGCTTTGTCAAGCCCTGCTGGGAAATTGTACATTGGACAGACAAGCAGACATCTCAAGGATTGTGTCACTGTCACGCTCCAACTAGGGAAAGTAACAATACGGATTAGAGTCTCACATCAATGGCCAGGGAGAAAGGAAGAACTCTTCAAAGTGTGAAGAATACAGACTTATTTAGAAATCCTTACCTACGCTTTCATTGTCGCTCTGTGAATAATTTCAATCAAACACTGCACATTGCAAAATAGTGGACTGCGCTAACGTGAAACACGGGTAAGAATAATAAAGCGTGTCTGTGTGCTGTACTTCTGTCTGCAGAATATATTTTTCAGGCTGAATTAGTAGATTATATTTGTCCCACTTGTTTTTTTTCTCCACTTTCGTAGCTACATAGAATGAACAAAGTAAAACCGTTTAAGGCAGGGTTGTCCAGCTCCAGGCCTCGACAGCCGGATCCATGTCGGGTTTTCAGGATACCCCTCAATATTCATGAGATACATTTGCATACAATGATTCTAAGTGTATGTACATTTTTTCTCATGACTATTAATGAGGGGTATCCTGAAACCCCATCAAGATCCCAGCCCTCGAGGCCTACAGTTGGATAACCCTGGTTTAAGGCTTCAACTGACAAGCAGCTCTGAAATCTGAAGGAACATGAAAATAATTAACACATCATCCTCATGGATTTCATTGCTGAGGTATGAGTAAAAACAAGTTTATGGTTATTCCATTGAATTTTTACCATCGAATGACCATTCCATCTAAAAAAAAAATGCATCGAAAAAATGACCATCGAATGCATGTTTTTCCTTTTTTTTTAAAATGGGGGGTCCCCACTCAACCCCCCGTTTTTTACCCTTTAAAACTCATTATAAATAACACTAAACCTTTTACCTTGAAAAAACATGGATTCAATGCATATTTTTTGATGCAATTTTGTCGATGGAATGGCATTCGATGGTAATGCTTTAGTTGAAATGACCAGATACCGTAAAAACAGAATGCCAGATTGAGACTTGACATGATTCAACAAAAGGAAACACGTTAGGTAACATTTTCTTTCCTCCTTTAAATCACTAGATGGTCCAGAGGTAGAAGGCAGTGAGATTCCCTTCACAGTGTGTTTCCATTTTCAAAACAGAGCGGGGCATCTGGGCGATTAATCGGGTTAGTCATTTGAAGGAGGGAGTTGTAGCACTCCCAAACACCTTAAGTGTCTTTTTAGAGGTACACTTGACCCTGGTTCCAACACCTCTTTTGGTCTAAATTCACCACCGATTGGGGTATCACCCACTCTCTTCTCTTCTTTTCATCATTTAAAGGCACTTAATCTTATTGTTTCAAAATGTCTTCTGCTAGTATGTTATCATTTGTAATTGTATTGTGAATATGGGCATGAACAACTAAATTAAAAGTTTAAACATAACTCAGTGTCTAGAAATAAATGGATTGATTCCGTTTTGAGTAATTGCGAAGGGGCTGAATATTTTCCACAAGGGACATCCTTATGTTACTTCTGTATTTTCCCCAGTGCCTATTGTCAGTAGAGGCCTTTCTCTTTTGTATAAAGACATGTGCCCTTATGACACAGAAAATACCCTGGGCCAATGGAAGCAAGGGGGAGGAGCCGAATGCATGTAAGTGAAGGTAACGTATCACAGACACTGTCCAATCCAATTGCTGTGTAAAATGATGATGCATGAGTTGTGGCTGCTGGGTATGTAAGCTAAAACACATCCAAATGAGAGAGAGAGGGTTGGGAAACAAGAAAAGAAAGAGTACTTGACCAACAGGAGAAATTCATATTGGAAGCAGCTGATGGAAAATCACCTGAAGGTTTTTTTTTCAAAATGGGACTGAATGCAGAGGCCTTTCCTAAGAGAGAGACAGGGGGATTTTGGGGCAGGTGGACAGACAAATAGGAAGAGATTGTCTGGAGATGATGCTTTAAGCCATTTGATGTCCCTACTGGCCCTATGCCTTTGAAAGGCAAACCAAAAACTGTGTACAATGATCCCAAAGTATTTAGAAAAACGTTCCAAGAAATAATTAAATTCCAGATGGCAATCGAAAGTATTTTGGTTGAGCCCTGTTTACAAGCTATGTCACTGAAAGGGGAAATTGAATACAAGGTCTATGTACATTAGAAAGCGTCATTGTATTGATGCTTGTCTCCTGCAATTTGTGATCCCTGGAAGCTTTGAACATATCACATTCAACTGTGGAATAATAAGTAATTTTTTGCCATCTACCATAGTCCTTAAAGTAATTCAAATCTCCATTCAATTAATACATGGAACCACAGTGTTGAGAGGGTTCAGCTACTGCCCCAGAATTCCAAAAAGAATCAGAATTCAAGAACCCAAGTATTTAACTAAAATGAAACATTGCAACAAAGACAGCAAAAAGGTAATGTCCAGCATTTTTGTATTCATGCCCAAGTTAGGAGCCACTATTTTGTCCCAGATAGCGTCCAACATATTTTATATGAATTAGCCGAAGCATCAGAATACCATGTGTTAAAGTGATATTTTTCTCTGATGTCAATACTTGTTTCAGAGAAAACAATATGAATTGTTTTGTTCCAAACAGTACCTTGAGGATGGCAATCCTTTTTTAAATCAAGCAATTAGCATCAATTTGTGTGTCTATATTGTGGGATGCGTTATTCCATTATGTAGAATAGTTATTCATATTTGTGATTCTATGTATTTATGTTTGTGCAAATTTGAACTTTCCCGACATTGCAAGTTAGGGAACCATCTACAATTTCTTGATTTATTATTTCATATAAAACAAAATATTAAAATTCAAACAGCCTATTTCCTGTCGCAGATTGTTGGGAGGTGTTTACTTTATTTATAATTATTTATTGAACATTTGTATGAAGCCTATACAGCAGGAAGAGTTTCCAGGCACCACAAAGACAAAAAAGGGGGGAGCACAGAAGAGAAAAACAACAGTAACAGTCCTACTAGGCCTTGTGACATTCAGATTGTGTAAGTGCAGTAACATGAAGTGCAGGTGGAAAGGATTAGGACAGGGAAAGGGATGGGAGAGGACAGAAAGGGGTTGAGGGAGAAGTGCAGGAGGGACGGGCCCTCAGGGGATCGGCAAGTGCCAAGGGAAGCCCAAGAGGGCCAGTTCCAGGGGACGGAGGTGTAGAGGTGAATAGTGCGAGGACGAGGATGGACCAGGCTCAGTGGCTAGTCAGGGAAGGGAGCCTCAGGGCAAGGAATTTGATCCTTGCAACCACCCAGAGCCAGTGGAGAGATTTTAGGGCTGGAGAGATGGAGTCCCTGGACTTGAGGCCAAGGATAGGTGTCACAGTTCTATTCTGGATTAGCTGAAGAGAGCAGAGGGGGGAAAGAGAAAGGTTAAGGAAGAGGCTATTGCAATAGTCCAGCCTGGAGAGAACCAGAGCTTAGCTCTGGAGACATTGCATTTCTGGGGGAAGGTGAGGAAGGGGAGAATGCCTCTGAGGAGGTAAAGCGGAAAGTGGACCTGTAGAGGAGGTCCCAGACATAGCCTGCACCCCTTCCCCTCATTTCGAGGTACCAGGAGCGCGCTCGCCAAGGTATGTGATGTATGAAGAGCAAATGAACCTACAAAGAGCTGCACTGGGACTCTGCCCAGTATACATCAGAAGATCCATACCCGTTGAAGCACCCATAACTAGACAACCCTATCAGACAGCCATACCAGCCGCTGATATGAAATGAGGAGTAGCTACACACGGTCCACGAAGAGATCCCAAAAGCCTTAATGGAAGGCCAGTGGAAATGACACAAGGGCCTGAACAGATTCGAGAATGAACAAGAGCAGCTATCGAAGATAACACGCCAGTGTGAGTAACTACGAAATTGAATGGAATAGGCACAGAGAGGAGACAATGTTACAACGCCAGGAAACAGTGTTACAAGACAAGATGGAAGCAAACGTCCTGTTAAACGTGTGTAAATAGGCTTGAAATGCAAGATGCTAAGAAATCGATATTGCTTGCAATGCTTAGTAGAAGATAGAGCGGCAAGCGCCAACCGTATATCTACCTCAATAAGGGACATTAAACAAGTGCGACTCCATTTTGTAAAAGCAGAAAGGTACCCAGGCAGCCAGAGGCCTGCCAGGCCAAGTTTCGAAACCCAGCCAAAGGCAAGAGTAGGAGCCGAATCGAAACAAAGAGCGGCTCAGGCCTAGGAAATCAAGGTCAACCGGAGAAGGGGAGGAGAGCGTCAGCTCACAAGACTCCACAGAGCATACCAGCCTGCCTCATGAAGGTCAAGATAAGGGGGGCCCATGCAGGTGGCTAGGCCGACACAGAATTAAATGCACTAAAAGCTGGAAACTGAAGCAGATTCATGGTGAACTAACACGTGACCAGCCAGGCGCGAAGAAGTATCATCGCCTGATGTCATCCAGGACCCGAGGATGCCATAACTTTTCCCGATAAGAGACTACAGTTTCGAGGCCATCCTTAGCCAAATAATTGACACGTTGCCCTAAAACACTGATTGATGGAAGGGAGGCAGGGTGAAACTTGGGACACCAGGCACAGCGGTGTCCATTCTGCATGCTGCTAATTAAAAGTGGAAATTTATGTCTAGGGGTGTAACCTGCCCAATCACAATGGACCAAGGTATCTTAAGTCCTATAGATATTGTAACCAATAGGACGTCGTAGTTGTAGTGACGTCTATCACGCGTGATGTAGAGGGATGGGCGTAGACGCCCACCCGATAAGAGTTATCCAATCCGTATGCCCTATTATCATATACAGATATAACACCTATACTTAAGTTACCTTACCTAACCAATTATATTGCATGTCGAGTTTTGTAAAGTTAGACGTCAATGATGACGAACATTGCCTGTAAGAATCTCTGTTCAATTGTTCGAGGAAGTCGGAGCGAGACCGGTGATCGCACTACAGCTCATTCCCATTTGTTTCCCTGTTTGATGTGTGTATCATTAAACTGACTTCCCTTTGCCAAACTAATGAGTCCTCGTTATTGAGTCATGTCGGAGTAAGTGAATCCTGCACCCCCTGTCCTCACATGGTGCAGCTATCTGTCTTACACGTTCTAGAGGGTGAGTGCTGACCAATGGGCCTGTCAGCAAATTCCTCTCCTCGTGAACAGACCTTCTTGGCAAGGTCAGTGATGTGGGGTGAGAAGGAGAGAGAGGAGTCAAAGATGACACCCAGTATTTTAGCCTCACAAGAGGATGAGGGCAGGGGCCCACGGAGGGCAGTCAGAGAGTAGGAAGGAAGGAGGGGGCAAGAGTCCCAATGAGAAGGATCACAGTCTTACTGGTATTAAGGCAAATATAACTATCAGCACACCATGCCTGGATAGCAGTCAGACAGCCAGGGGTGAGAGAGGAAGGAGAGGAGGAAGAGGAGGGAAGCTTGAAGGAAAGTTGTGTGTCATCAGCATAGCATTGGAAATGAAGAGAGAATTTGAAAATCAGGTGGGCCAGAGGGGCAAGGTACATGCTGAATATCCACAGTGAGAGGATAGAGGGATGCCGCAGGTAGAGAGTGAGATAGAGGAGAGAAAAGGGCCCAGTTGCATTTGAGAGGGCTAATTCAAGAGGAAAGAGTTCAACCAGGCTAGTTCACGGTCCATGATGCCCAAGCTATCATGGATCAGATTTATAAGGGTGAGGTGATTGGCCATATCAAAGGCAGAGGAGAGATCGAGGAGAATGAGAACAGAAGGAGAGTTGGAGTCGAGGTTTGTAAGCAAGTCATCACGGGTGTTCAGGAGAGCCTCTGGCTGCTCTGAAGCCAGTGTTGGGAAGGAGAGAGGGTCTTCCCACCCCCCCAAGCAATTCCGAATGAGAAACAAACTGTAAACCGCACATCAATGGAGAAGGGAGCGGGGGGTGTATACACAAGAGAGTGTATGATCGTGTAGTGCATGCATGAGGAGCTATATAGAAGAGGCGATTGCAAAAGCCATCTTAGTTTCTGGCAGCCATTTTTTAACATAGGCCCAAACGCAGTGAAAAGCACTGAATGTGTTAGTAGTACATTTGCATGGCCCACACAGAAATAACCCTCACCACGAGTACTACACGTCTGCCATTGTCCCAGAAGCCGTAGGCCTTTGTGCCCCAGAAGGAATGTGCTCTGCAATGCCAAGAGAAGGGGGCAGAGCACCTCTTGGCAGTTACCATTCCACAATACAGATAGCATGACCCTTCAGCGCCAACGTCCCACACGTTAGAGTTACAGCCCTCCTATGCTTTGATCGCAAGACACCCACATACCACAGTACCAGCCAGGCTCGACCATAAAACTGTAAAACACCCGATCGATAAGAAAGATCAGAAAGCAAGGATATCTTACCTTCACATTTGGGTCACGTGATTTGTGCTGCAAGGTGCCAGGGAGGGATGAAGTTATAGCTCAAAACGAGGGTGGAGGACCTTGGAGGCAGCTGGCGTATCTGGGAGTGAGTGAAGTATGCAAGTTGGTATGACCTTGGCTCTCGCCCTGGGCTCATCTCTGTGTCTGCCAGGTGCATCATTACAGTGATAGAGTAGCATTGTTCTTGGAATAAGTGATTGCTTGTTAGACCCTGTTTTATTGTGGACGACGAGCCCAGCAGTACCCATGTGGACAGAGACAGACAGGAAGGCTGGGACCAATGGCTTTGTATACCCTATGGAGTGGGCTGCCCATGTATAGGGTTGCACCAACCAGCCTTGCAGGTTTTTACTGTATGTAGTGATGACGTTGGTGACACCAGGCATCCTTTTTGCTTGCTGCACATCCCCGATTGGGCAGAATGTTTGGCGGCAGCAGTGATCTTTGCTGATGCATTCGTATTCTGTAGAAATAAACATGTGTTTCGCTTGCAAGTGGTGACTTAAGCTTTTTTCCCTAGTGGGTTGTATTTTCTCTGGTCTGAGCGTGCAGGGGCGTGCCGTCATCAGACTGGTGATCGTGGAGACACGTAACAGATTCAGTGTGATGGATTAGTTGGGAGATGACTAACTTCTCCAAGAGTTTCCCAAAAAGGGGGTAGTGGAGATAGGGCGGTAGTTAGCCGGGCAGGAAGGGTCGGCAGGTGGCTTTTTTAGGATGGAGTGCACAGGTGAGTGCTTGAGGGGTGATGTGAAGGAGCCAGTGGCAAAAGAGAGGTTACAGAACTCAGCCAAGGGGGAACAAGAGAGGCAATATTGTCCTTGATAGTTCTAGAGGCGCATGGAAGCACCTGTTTGGAGGAGGCAATCATAGAGCAGACAGTCTTGGTGACCTCATTACGTGATGCAGGTGAGAAAGAGGAGAATAGCGAGGAAGGAAAGAGGGGGGCCACAGTAGGCCTGTGTGCATAGGTAGGAGGGAGGGGAGTAGGGAAGAGAGAGGACAGGATGTCCTGAGTTTTGGAAGTGAAATAGGAAGTCAATTCCATGCAGCGGACCTGGGAAGGAAGAGGAGAAGTTGAGACTGCAGCAGGATTGGCAAGTTCCTTGCAGATTTTGAAAAGTTAGGCTGCTTTGTTAGTGGCCTCTGAGATGCAGGCTTGTATATGGGCCCGCTTCTTGGAGGAGATGGAGAGTCTGTATCATCTTTGGAGTAGGCGACAGGCCAGTTTGTCAGAGGATGAGCTGGAAGTCAGCCACTTCTGTTCCGCAGATTTGCACTTATGTTTCAGCGCTGCTAGGTCAGAATCATACCAACTATTGCACTTGGAAGCAGGCTTCATGTGGATCTTTATTGCAGGGCCAAGGATGCCAAGAGTGTTTGAGATTTAGATGTGCAGGTTAGAAAGGGCTGAATCAGTGTGAGAGTCAATAGCAGGAGTGGTGGGTGGGGAATAAAGGAGGCGGCAAAAGCAGCTACTGACACTTGCTTCATTAGTCTAATGACGGAGAAGACTGGCCGTGCGGGCAGGGGCTTAGCCAGGGAGCCAGGGAGCTCCAGATGGGAGGAGAGGAAAGCATGATTGGACCAGGAGAAAGGAGTAGTTAGAGGCTTAGAGAAGGGGATGTCAGTTGAGATAAGAGCATCAAAGGTGTGCCCTGCAGAGTGAGTTGGCCCAGAGGGAAGAATAGTTAGGGAAAGAGAGTCACAGAGGTTGCGGAAGCATAAAGTGGCAGCATCAGGAGAGTGAAGAAGATATTTAACTCTGAGGATGAGGAGCTTAGAGGTAGAGGTCAGAAGAGAAGAGGCGAGGTTGTCCCACCCTGAAAGAAAGAGGGGAATTGGCCAGGGATCCTGTAGATGCTGGCAAGAGTGAACGAGAGGGTAGAATAGACACCCAGCTTGCAGACAAGACATTCTCAAGAAGAGAAAGATTGAGCGGGTATGATGGTAGCAAGGACCCATTCAGGGAAGACAAGGGTCACTCCACGTCCAGACCAGTAAAACCTGGGCTTCGAGAGGACCTTGTAGCCCTCAGGAAGGAGAGTGTCAAAAGCGGTGACAGAGCTGGCATTGAACCACATCTCGGTGAACCACGTCTCGGTGAGAGCGAGGACGTCAAGGTCAAAGTCTTCAAGGAGGTGACAGAGGTAAGAGGAGTGTTTAACAGCAGAGAGGGAATTGAGGATAGCTAAGTGAAGCTGGTTGCCACCTCTAAAGGTCTTTCAAGGTGGCGTATAGGGACGTGGTACACCCATCGGTGGGGGCATAGATATTGGTGGGGTGGGGGCAATAGATCAGTGACAGTTCCCTCTAAACAAATGAATCTCTAGAAATTTGAATATATTCCATAGATAGATGGTAAAACAGTACATGCAAATACAATATATCCAATATATACGTATTTCTGCACACATTGGCAGGCACATATTGTCAGAGCTTATTTTCAGCACCAAACAAATACAGAGTATATACAAACACATGCAAGTTAACCAATTGCTTTCTTCACTCATTTCAATCTGGCTTTTGCCCTTGCATGGGCACTGAGTCTGTAATGCATTTAATCTTGGATGACATTGCCTCGCTTCAGGACAGCAGAGAGGTCTGAGTTTTGATTCTCCTTGACCTCTCCACAGCATTTGATACAATTGATCACATAATTCTATTGCAAAGCTTAGATCATTTTTGCCTGACCGCTTCTTGACCGAGTCGCTGCCTCAGTTTAGATCTTCTCCTGCAGCTTTGACATGCGGGTCCCCCTGGGCTCTACCGTGTCCCTGCTTTTGTTTAACTTGTATTTGCAATCGCTGGCTGACCTTATTGCTAAGCATGGGATATGCTTTTACAGCTATGCAGACTATACACAGATTCTTTTTTGTTTAAATACCCCAGGGTCTGAACCCCCGCCAAACTGCGGAACTGTTTGTCTACCATTGGGGATTGGATGGCCACGAATTGGCTCAAACTCAATGGGGACAAAACAGAGGTGTTGTTGGTAGGGTCCCCTGCCTCTGGGTCCTTGTGGAGTGCAGATTACTTGCCTCCTTCTCTTGGACCATGCCTCCGTCTGTCGAAGCTGTAAAAAGTATTGGAATGAAACTTCTTTCTTTTGGCTCCACAGAGGCGCAAATCTCCTCTGAATGCCAAATGGGCTTTGCTAAGCCCAAAGTACTAAGGACAATCTTGCCATTCCTTCCCGCACCAAAGTGGTTACCTCCTGCATTATGGGGTCCGTGGACTATTGTAATAGCCTTTACTTCTGGCAGCCTGCATTTTTGCTCCAATGCCTGCAGGTCACGGCTAGCTGTTGGAGCCCCAAGGCTGGTCCATTCCATGTCCTTGCTTCGCCAGCTGCACTGGCTCCCTATTGCGAGCCGGATCAAGTTCAAGATATTGTGCCTGTATCATCAGGCAATTTACAATACTGGAGCGGAATGTCTATGTTCCAAGCTGACTCTATATAAACTGGCCAGAACACTGCGGTCCTCAGCACAAGTTTTACTGAAGATTCCAAGCGAACGCAGGGCTCGAGCAGGGGGTCGATCCTTCTCATTGTTGGCCCCTACTCTCTGGAATTCTCTTCCTCTGTTTCTTTATGAGTTTACCATGCATCTTCAGTGTTGGAGAAATTTGAAAACTTATCTTTTCTGATCCCTAAGTGGACTGTCCCACGGTTTTTTCTCTCCCCCATCGTTGCTACTAGCGCCTAGATGCCGTTTGGCCTTAGTCCGCACTTTACACATTCTCATACAATACAATGCAATACAATAAATAGGGGACAAGTGGAAAACAAAAAAAAAATACATTCTACAGTATTTCATGTGCCTTGTGATATCAGGTGTAGGCAACTGTAAGAATGCTGCAAGAAGGGGAATTAAATAAATGCAAGTAGAAGAAATTGAAGTTAAATAAAATTCCCTGTTATAACACATTGAATGTTGTGGAATGCACTCTGTCTATCTCAGTGCAGAGGACTGTCCACATCAATATATCACCCAAATCTCCACCATTAATGTACAATTGTCCCCTATGTTCGTTCTCAATGATGCTGAAAAGTTCACTTTCCAATTGCAAACAGTCCAGTGATTCAGTAGAGTGCATATTGCTCAACTATTGCTGGATTTGTTAACCCATTGACTAGTGAAACCCAGTCAAGATTTCCGAATGATCGGCAAACATTCAAATGATCTTCAGTGAAATCTTTCTCTTACATATTGTCGAGAAGGGGTAGAGTGGCCAACGGCTTTAATACAAGCTATGGTTATGACCAGGGTCACACTGCAGAGGCAAAGCAAGAACTCCCTAGAATCTGGGTTTGCATTGCTTATTGGTAGCGTGGGCTGAGCTCAAAGGCTACTGAGGGAGATCTAAGGGAGAGCAAGGATGAAACAACCTCAAAAGCATTTCCATGTGAACGAATAATAATTTCAGCCCACCCTCCTTAAAATCAAGAAAAGTACATAATCTAATCACCACAATCTTTGGTATGGACACGAATGAGAAAAATAAACAAAAATAAGTGTGTCTAAAAGTAAAGGGCAGCTCACATTGTACACTGGAGTATTAGAGCTCCTCAATGGCATTTCTTGCTGCATAATATCAAAAGAAAGTAGCAGGAGAGATGTTCATGAGAAACAAAACAGTCTCTCATTTTTTGTGTCAACTAGAAGGCCTCTATGCACTGAGTTTCTACACAACAGCCAGTTGGGCTGCGCAGAAGTTGGCTAACAACTGCACAATTTAATTTCTAGCACTAAGTTCAGATGTAGCGTGATGACATTTCTTTTGCAGTCTTGCAAGAGTGAACACAAAAGGCCCTTTCGACCTCAACGTTCTGGAGAATAAACAATGGACTACTGCAGTTTTCCTTCCTTTTGAACCAGCAGGGGGATAGCCCATTGTTCACAGCTTTCAGGTCACAGCTACAGGGATGTTGGAGGTTCAGGGCACTACTACCTGTGTTGGTGTTCCCACTGTGTCGTCGGGCACATGCACACACAACTCCTTTCAAGAGAAGTCTCTGCAGGCTGTGTAGACCACGTGGCCTTGCTTCGATGCTTCCTGGCTCGAGGGAGGGGCCTGCAGGCAGAGATTCCAGGCACTTGAAGCAGGTGTGAGGTTCAGGCAGACACACACGGTTCCAAACAAGCAGAAACATTCTCTTCACCATTTCAGGAAGGGTATTGGGGGACGTCTTGGTACAGCCCTTGTTGCCTAGGATCCTTTGCAAGAGAGGCTGCATTGGGAACGACCTGGCATGTAAGATTGCAAACCTAAAAGAGTAAATCCTAAGACTTCAAAAACCTTTGCCCCCCTGCCTTTTACTACAGGGTGACTTCGCCACATCCTGAGCAATTCGGTTTGGGGCAGTCCAAGCCACACTCTCCACGTCTCCCGCATTCCAAAATGGCGGAAGCCTGTGTTCTCTGACAAGAGCTCTGTTCTCAGGCCTTGTCCCTTTTACTTCAAAAAGGAGACTCCTGATCGGAGAGTGCAGTGGGAAAGACAGGCCGGACAAAGGGGTATGTATTTATTTATTGCAATATGTGTTGAGCACCACACATCCGAAAGCCTCAGAGCGCTATAATTAACAAGTGCAAGACCTTTTCAAAATTCGGATAATCTTTCGTGGCAGGGCCCAAGGTTCATATTCCGGGCATCTTAAATCTCTTTTTCTTGCTATGGTTTATAATGTTTATTCTTGTGAACATTCCTGTATCACGTGATAGCAGTGTTTTTCAAAAACGGCAGTTTGCAACCTGGCTTGAAATTACCAGGATGACGTCGCAGTTGAATTGTTCCATGTGCTGATTGTTTGTTGTGCCGCTAATGCTGCTGGCCAACAATTCTGTTTTCATGCGCTTATAGATGAACCCAAACAGTTGTCTTGCCTTTTATTGTGGAAAACATGTTGACATGTGCCAATTGTAATCATAGACACTTGACATAAGAAAGCAAACGAATAATCGATACTGTTGGTCGATGTGAAAGAGGCATGCAATGCATTCTGGGTGACAGGCCGTGGACTGAATTAGCATGAGCAGAGACATGGTGAGCAGAACCAGTGGCTCTGCTATTCCCGCTACGAAGACCCCGTTTGCTATTGCTGGCCTTTTTCAGCTCAGACCAGTTTATTTTTCGCGTCCTGGGTTCTTCCATGCACTGCTCATTCTCCAGTCAATCTTCAATGCATCTGTTCGTGAGCATTTCAAACTCTCCTGTTCTGCTTATTGTCCACTCACCTCATCTTCTTAGCTTGTATCTCCATTTGTAATGCCTATTTGCACCCTGGGTCTGGGCGCTAGCCAATCAGGAAGGTCGGATTGCAGGGCTGTACGGTATGGTACAAGCCCGCTTTTCGAGCTGCTTGGGAAGCCAGTACCCCTTCCCTTCCCTTCCCCGCTCCCCCTTCACCACTTAACACCGGTGTAGTTTCCTACACTGGTGCGAATGAAAAAAGAAACATACCTTTACCCCCGCTTGTCAGGGACGTCAGTTTTCATGTTGATGACGTCAGAGTCATCAACATTGAAAACAGACTCACCTGACAAACAGAACTACGTGTAGCTGAGCCACTGGCTAGAGGTATTTTTTTGTTTTAAAGGCAGTACTATTAACACCCGTTTATGGAAACTACAGGGGTGCTAATGGCGATATGCTTCTCGGCAGCGGGATACATTTTGCGATAAGGTGATATATTGCTGTCCCTCTTTCATAAAAATGTGGTCCAAAGCAATAAAAAAAAGCTGACATTTAAATAAACATCTAGATATAGGGCCTGATTAACAGAACTTTTTCCTATGGGATTTCACCATTATACAAGGCCCATAGTGTTCAGAGCAGTAATGGCAACTTCCTGACCTCTGAAAAAGGGGAGGCCTAAATCTGCTCAAAGGAGCTCGCTCACCTACAGCACCTTATTCGAACACGGGCTACTCTTGGGACAGGGAACAGCTTCTAATTATTGTAATTCTGGAGAGCAATTTGACTCAAGTTTGGAAAAAATCTTGAGAAGCCAGAGAGGGTATTTTGTCTCAATCTACTGACTATTGACTATATTTCCTGCATCTCTTCTACCCCCTGTTGCGCCTCACTATGTGGTACAGTGGGAGCGCCCCTTGAAAGAATGAAAAAAATGGTCTTCCGAAATGGTCAATGTTAGACTTTCATTCAAATCTAATGGCACCCGGGGCAGTGGGGGAGCAACCAATCAGGTTCCTTAGATTGCGGGTTCAATCTACCGATCCAAGCCCATATTCCGTGGAACCTGTTGGCTGCTTCCCCCGCCCCGAACCACCATCTTCCCCCACCTACCCTTTCTTTTAAAATTTCACGTCCCTCCCACCCCCAACCACACTTACCTAATTTCTTCAGCGGCCGCTCCGTGGCCGCCATGGAAATAGAAGAGGCGCTCTCTATGGAGCCCCACCTTCCTGAAAACACAGTGCTCTTACGATTGGAAACCCGGGGTGCTAATAGCAATAACCACACGTTGCATGAGCTGGAATGGGGGGTAATAGCACTGGGGACACTCATTAAAGGCCCTTGCTATGCTTGGGCCTTTAACTCGGGACCCAGGTAGTTACCACCCGTTCCAGGCCGTGTAATGGGTGGTTATTAAGTAAACAGAGTATAAAAGTCTATGGCATATATTTAAATTTCATCACCGTCAAGCAGAGCTTCAGACACATTTGGGGGGCATGTATTAACCACGCTTTCAGATCATACCAATGATACATAAGGCGCTATATAAATGCCAAGTAACATAACAAATGATGGTGCTTTATAAACTGTATTTGGGTCACGCTGCCACTAGGCTGCTTCAAAGTGATGAAGGGGGTCAGGAGAGAAGCAAACTGGAGGAAATGGAGTGGGAAAGGGGGTACCAGAAGAGAGATAAACAGGGAACATGATGCTGTGTAAATTGGTTAAACAGAGCTCCTGCTCAGGGGTGGCGGAAGTGCCATATGAACTGGATTTATGAGGACCTGATAACACTCTACAACAAGTATCCCTTAAACTATATAGGCAAAGAGCAGCATGTTTGGACAAAAGAGAGGGATATGTCTTTCAGAAAGGTTACAACAGGCTCCTGTGCTCCTCTGCTCCCATTCCCACATTCGCCATCCTGACTTTTCACCCCTAAACACCTGTCTTGCATAGAGATCCTTTTCTGCCTTGCTCTGTTTCTCTCCAGAAAGATACATAGGGCACTGTTCTCAGCAAAGACTGTGGAATGAATGACTGTTATGGGGACATATGATTAATACTGCCAGGCAAAAGGGTGCTTCAGGAGAGCAAGTAACCAGGGGAAGGGGGTTAGACGTTTCCAAGGCAACTCAGAGGTCCCCCATCCTTACCCAGAGCAATATTTAACTAGGAGGGCCATTGAGGCAATTTTAGCATTTCATTTGGGTTCCCACCGTTAAGTTTCAATTGTGTCTGCTTCAGGCAGTGTCTGTTCCAGGCCAGCAGACAAGGCACAACCAGTGTGAGAGTCCCAGATCTAAACACAGCCACCTCCATTTCAAGCCTCGGGACCTTCACTGGCTTCGAGGTGTAGAAGGAATTGTCTCAGTCATTTTTGAACGTTTAAGGAACTCTCTCTTAGGCAAAGTAAACCTTCTGCTTCCTCTGAGCATCAGTTACTCTGATCCACTTAGGGCATATTAGCATCCAGTGAGGGGAGTGTGGCAGCCACCGAGCCAATCAGGAGACTCAGAATGGGGGCTTTACCAAATGGTAAACCCCCCGTTCCAAGCCTCTTCAGAGCGGGAGGCTGCCATCTTCTTCACCAGGGCTCAGATAAGTGTGCACCTGCGCTTAGCCCACGTCCTCTTCCCACCAGCCCCCATTTCCACATCTCTAATCCACCCCCGCCCCAATTAGCTGCTGCTCCCATGTCCCACTCCTACGCATTGCACACTCAGTGTTCCCAGCACAGGCATGTTGTGACAATGGCCGCCATGGAAATGGAGAAGGGCCTACGTGTAGTTCCCTTCTCTCTCTTGCATGGCGGCCATCTGCAATTGTAGTTTTATTCAAGTTGAGAAATGGCAAACGCGGTGCTCTTCAACTTGCAATAAAAACGATTAGCATCCGGTATAACATATCGTGGATGCGGATAGCGATAAACCCAACACTGAGGGGGGCTATTATTAACGCTCTTGCTTCACTAGGCCTGTCACCTATGCCCCCCGGGCCCTCTGGGTTTATTGCTTTAATAATCACTGAGTTGCACTTTCAGAGGGCCCTCCACACCACTACTTGGAATAAGCAGATAGAATGTGACATGTAATCGCTTAGTCTTCATAAGTGGGGATGACCACCTGACTAATCAGACCGAAGCTTGCCATAATTTGACTTCATCATTGTGTTAAATGGCACCACACAGGGCCCTAAGGACTGGGTATCATTCCAGGGATAAGCAGCGGAACTAAACCTGGCCCGGCACCCAGCTAGTAACCGCGGTCTCTTGGTGGATCATATGTCAGGAGAGTGAGAGATAATGCTGATTACCAACCATAGTCATGTACGGCTGGGATTTCTTCGAAAATACCTCAGAGTACGAGACTTTTGTCTCCCATCCTTTTAAATTGTAGCCTGAGGCAGCAATTTCAACTAATAGCCACCAATATCACCAGAGAGAAACAAAGAGTAAATGGACTGTAAACTACTTGCCTGTTTTGCCAACATACACCAAGCCATAGCAGTGGTATGGTAGAGCATGCCAGTAAATTTCTAATGCTCTCATATGACCGGAAGCATCTTGTAACTGGGATTAGGAGACTGGCGACTCTTGAAAGGAAAGTTCTAGACTTAGTTATTCATTGGTGTATGAAATCAGGAGTCATAATTGATGGTTCTTACTGGGGCAGCGGTAGTGTTCCACAGAGTTGGGACCAGTGCTGAAAAAGAATGGTCATCAAAGTGCCGGAAGGTGTGAACACAGAGGAAGTTAGCTGCAGAGGAGAGGAGTGTAGGATGTCAACAAGAAAACAGGGGAATAACCTTCCACCACAGAAAGCCACAGATTTGTCCATTGTGCAGATGTGAACACAGAGGGCTTGGAAACAGATCCTGCCCCCGATGCACACCCAATAGAGAGAGTAGTAGAGCGGAAGCTTGGTTCAAGCGGAAGGCTCTAGTGGTGACTTTGCTTATCACATTTTGGGCTCTCTGAAAGCGTTTGGTCAGCTAGCTTTAGGAATGAGAGGGTGAAAAGGAGCACATGCTCGGTTGCCAAAAGGAAGACTTCAAAATCTGTGTTCATTGTCCACCTGTAGAACGACTGCCATGCCTGCCAAAAATGAAAGCCATTCACCACCCAAACCACTCCAGAGGGTCTTCAAGCAGCTCCTGGATGTAATGGTGCTGTCACCCAGATCCTGGTCTAGATGGGATAAGGAGATTACATCGCAGTAAAATTCGTCATATTTGAATTTGTCTAATTTCTTTTAGATGAATTTGTGCTACAAATATATGTGGGGGGATGGGTGCTCATGATAATAAAGAAAGGTGGAGGTTAGTGGAGGGATGCAGGGGTCTCCCCCCACATATATTTGCGGCCAAATCTAAAGAAAGAAAAATAATTAGACGAAATTGAATTTGACGAAAAAACTCGACCAAATCACATTGAACCATCTCGATGGAGCAGGATCTCAGTGTCATCTGCATAGGGGGAAAAAAAGCAGAAATCCTTGAGCAGACGCGCTTAGCCAGAGTCCATGTGAAAATCATAGTAGGTAGAGCAGAGCACTGAGGAACCCATGGGGCAGGCGGAGGGGATGGAAAGTGAATCGAGTCAGGTAACTGTCTCAACTGTCAACAAAGAAAAAGACTGAAGCCAGGCCAGAGCTGCTCCACGGACTCCATTCTCCGCAAAGGATCGAGGAGGACGTTAGGGTTAAAGGAGTCATAGGCCAAATTCATTTTTCAATATACAGATTTACTTAAATAGCATCTGGTCACCTTGGTTTATCCAGAATGTATATATCACTTTGACAAAACGAATGTTGGGGTACTCTATTTTAATTGTTCATTTATAACATGCTTAATAGCAACAATTGGTTTCGAAGCACAGGACCGTGATTCAAACCTGTGTTGTTCTGCGTTGTCTTTTTTTCCAAGACAAACACTTTCCCCCTGAGCTATCCTTCCTCTCCAAATTAAAACTGGGGTGTTGGTTCATCAATTTTCCCAATCAGCAAAGGTGAACCTACACGTGTCCATGCATACACTGGCTCTAGGCCATCATTTGGCATAGCTGGGAATTTGCATTTCCCCGATCCTGAGCAGGTGAACTTCCAGCTATCATGAATGTGAACGATGACAGATTATACGAAAAATGTCCCAGCAGGAAAAGGGACATGACATTGGGATGAAAAGCCAGCAGAATTGCCTTCGCATCAGAGGACACTTGTCATCCCTAAAGATTGCTCGTTTACATGCAACAGGGGGATCCGGAACAGTGGATAGCTCGGCTTATACCAAGAGGGAAATCGAATTGAGAAATAAGTGATTAAAGGTTGGGGAGGGTGTTGTCAATCTTTGTATTGTGATTTTCAACCAATTTTTCATCATGTAATTTTACGTTCCTGTTCCTACAATATTATTTAAATCGTGAGTACAGCACTCCATGATAGAATTAGGCATTCGCAGATACAGTGAAGCTTTCGCGTGCAATTACCCATGATGGCTAATATGGCCCCCACTCCCAATAGGCATAGCCAGAGTTTCTTTAATGAAACCAACCGATTTGGGGGTTGAATGGAGAGATGGCATGGTGTGATCCTCTTGTAGATTGAAACTTTTTGATTCCCCCTTCGCTGAATGGTTTATTCCTATTTTATGTATTCACCACATTGACACATTCTTTGCTATATGTACTGATATGATATGATATGGCATTTATAACGCGCCTATACGCAAGGTTTCAAGGCGCGACGAGGCAAGGGAGAGGGAACAGAGGGAAGACCGACAACGATCATACTAGGCCAGGTGTCATTCAGATCGCGCAAGTGCATGGGAAGGTGGAAGGGGGAAAGTGCGGGAGGGGGCACAGTGCAGTTCATGGGATAATAGAATAAATAACAGTAGGTAAAGTACAGCCAGCAGGTGGCAAGTGCAAGGGTAAGTTCAGACATCGGCTGAAGTGCATCATAACATTAGAATATGTATGATTCGACTGTTCAGAATGCAAAGGGCGAAGGCTCACATGGATCATGGATGCCACTGGCTGAACACGAACATCCTAATGCTCACGTGACTCCAGCCCCGCCTCCCCTCCTCTCGTTCTCTCTCTGTCCCTCACCAAGGCTGGCAGGGCGATCTGAGAGCAGGCTCCGACTCCTGCTGTGATGCTCAGCAGGCCCCGCAGATGAAAGAACCAGGAAGACCGCTCCTTCCTCTTCTTCGGCTTTTGCATCAGAGCACACCGCTCAACCTTTCTAATCCCTAAAGGCAGGTGAAAAAATAGAATGTTGGTTTGGGGCAGGTGACAGCCCATTGAAATGAATGGACAGGTAGTAGGCTGGGCGGGTGAATGACTTCATTCCAAGGTGGGTGACACTCGCCTAAAGCGCGGGAGTTGAGCGGTATGCCAGAGTACTGGAGGTTCTGAGTGGTGCAAGAGAATGATCACCCCCTCTCTTCACCTGCAGCGCTGACTTTAAACGAAGGAGGACTACTGCAGCAGCATGAGTGATCACATGCCTGGCCCGGCTATAAGTGCCATTCAATTACATTCAGGGTGCTAGTGCGGAGAGAGGTAGCTGCCAGGAGCTTCCGGTGTGTTTCACTCCACGATAGCACCGTTATTTTCTATTAGTCAACAGTCCAGTTGGTCGTATTGCAGCAAATTGACCTTCTACATTTAGTAGAGGCCCTCGATTTCTGCTCAGGGCATCTAGTTTGGGTAGGAGTCAATTATTTCACGATAATGCCCAGTGACTGTGTGCTCATGTTTGATTAAACTAGCACTCACTAAGGGCAAAGCGCATGTCTGTGGTCGTGGAGCACCTTTATACTTTTTTTGGCTAACAATATCAAGACTGATCGTAGACTTCCTTTAGACTATCACATTAGTTTGACCTGTGTCTTGATATCACTTAACCAACAGCATCTGTCGTTTCCAGTGAACATGTTTTCATCCACTGATTCTGCTTCTCTATTAAATGTGAGGTTCCATGCCTGCATACATTCCTTCTATGGCTTGTCATGAGGAATGACGTTTTTCAGATACAATTTGAAGGAAGATAAAGTATGTTTCTAACAGATCATGTAGTGCAGGGTGACCAGATTTAAAAAGTAAAAAACCGGGACAATGCAATACAATAAATAGGGGACAAGTGGAAAACAAAAAAATAAATACATTCTACAGTATTTCATGTGCCTTGTGATATCAGGTGTAGGCAACTGTAAGAATGCTGCAAGAAGGGGAATTAAATAAATGCAAGTAGAAGAAATTGAAGTTAAATAAAATTCCCTGTAATAACACATTGAATGTTGTGGAATGCACTCTGTCTATCTCAGTGCAGAGGACTGTCTACATCAATATATCACCCAAATCTCCACCATTAATGTACAATTGTCCCCTATGTTCGTTCTCAATGATGCTGAAAAGTTCACTTTCCAATTGCAAACAGTCCAGTGATTCAGTAGAGTGCATATTGCTCAACTATTGCTGGATTTGTTAACCCATTGACTAGTGAAACCCAGTCAAGATTTCCGAATAATCGGCAAACATTCAAATGATCTTCAGCGAAATCTTTCTCTTACATATTGTCGAGAAGGGGTAGAGTGGCCAACGGCTTTAATACAAGCTATGGTTATGCTCTTGCAACAATCTGACCAGGGTCACACTGCAGAGGCAAAGCAAGAACTCCCTAGAATCTGGGTTTGCATTGCTTATTGGTAGCGTGGGCTGAGCTCAAAGGCTACTGAGGGAGATCTAAGGGAGAGCAAGGATGAAACAACCTCAAAAGCATTTCCATGTGAAAGAATAATAATTTCAGCCCACCCTCCTTAAAATCAAGAAAAGTACATAATCTAATCACCACAATCTTTGGTATGGACACGAATGAGAAAAATAAACAAAAATAAGTGTGTCTAAAAGTAAAGGGCAGCTCACATTGTACACTGGAGTATTAGAGATCCTCAATGGCATTTCTTGCTGCATAATATCAAAAGAAAGTAGCAGAAGAGATGTTCATGAGAAACAAAACAGTCTCTCATTTTTTGTGTCAACTAGAAGGCCTCTATGCACTGAGTTTCTACACAACAGCCAGTTGGGTTGCGCAGAAGATGGCTAACAGCTGCACAATTTAATTTCTAGCACTAAGTTCAGATGTAGCGTGATGACATTTCTTTTGCAGTCTTGCAAGAGTGAACACAAAAGGCCCTTTCGACCTCAACGTTCTGGAGAATAAACAATGGACTACTGCAGTTTTCCTTCCTTTTGAACCAGCAGGGGGATAGCCCATTGTTCACAGCTTTCAGGTCACAGCTACAGAGATGTTGGAGGTTCAGGGCACTACTACCTGTCTTGGTGTTCCCACTGTGTCGTCGAGCACATGCACACACAACTCCTTTCAAGAGAAGTCTCTGCAGGCTGTGTAGACCACGTGGCCTTGCTTCGAGGCTTCCTGGCTCGAGGGAGGGGCCTGCAGGCAGAGATTCCAGGCACTTGAAGCAGGTGTGAGGTTCAGGCAGACACACACGGTTCCAAACAAGCAGAAACATTCTCTTCACCATTTCAGGAAGGGTATTGGGGGACGTCTTGGTACAGCCCTTGTTGCCTAGGATCCTTTGCAAGAGAGGCTGCATTGGGAACGACCTGGCATGTAAGATTGCAAACCTAAAAGAGTAAATTGTAAGACTTCAAAAACCTTTGCCCCCCTGCCTTTTACTACAGGGTGACTTCGCCACATCCTGAGCAATTCGGTTTGGGGCAGTCCAAGCCACACTGTCCACGTCTCCCGCATTCCAAAATGGCGGAAGCCTGTGTTCTCTGACAAGATCTCTGTTCTCAGGCCTTGTCCCTTTTACTTCAAAAAGGAGACTCCTGATCGGAGAGTGCAGTGGGAAAGACAGGCCGGACAAAGGCGTATGTATTTATTTATTGCAATATGTGTTGAGCAACACACATCTGAAAGCCTCAGAGCGCTATAATTAACAAGTGCAAGACCTTTTCAAAATTCGGATAATCTTTCGTGGCAGGGCCCAAGGTTCATATTCCGGGCCCTTCTCCCTTTCCATGGTGGCCATTGCCACAACATGCCTGTGCTGGGAATACTGAGTGTGCAATGCGTAGGAGTGGGACATGGGAGCAGCAGCTAATTGGGGCGTGGGTGGATTAGAGATGTGGAAATGGGGGCTGGGGGGAAGAGGACGCGGGCTAAGCGCAGGTGCACACTTATCTGAGCTCTGGCGAAGAAGATGGCAGCCTCCCGCTCTGAAGAGGCTTGGAACGGGGGGTTTACCATTTGGTAAAGCCCCCATTCTGAGTCTCCTGATTGGCTGGGTGGCTGCCACACTCCCCTCACTGGATGCTAATATGCCTTAAGTAGATCAGAGCAACTGATGCTCAGAGGAAGCAGAAGGTTTACTTTGCCTAAGAGAGAGTTCCTAAACTTTCAAAAATGACTGAGACAATTCCTTCTACACCTCGAAGCCAGTGAAGGTCCCGAGGCTTGAAATGGAGGTGGCTGTGTTTAGATCTGGGACTCTCACACTGGTTGTGCCTTGTCTGCTGGCCTGGAACAGACACTGCCTGAAGCAGACACAATTGAAACTTAACAGTGGGAACCCAAATGAAATGCTAAAATTGCCTCAATGGCCCTCCTAGTTAAATAATGCTCTGGGTAAGGATGGGGGACCTCTGAGTTGCCTTGGAAACGTCTAACCCACTTTGACAAAACGAATGTTGGGGTACTCTATTTTAATTGTTCATTTATAACATGCTTAATAGCAACAATTGGTTTCGAAGCACAGGACCGTGATTCAAACCTATTTTGTTCTGCGTTGTCTTTTTTTCCAAGACAAACACTTTCCCCCTGAGCTATCCTTCCTCTCCAAATTAAAACTGGGGTGTTGGTTCATCAATTTTCCCAATCAGCAAAGGTGAACCTACACTTGTCCATGCATACACTGGCTCCAGGCCATCACTTGGCATAGCTGGGAATTTGCATTTCCCCGATCCTGAGCAGGTGAACTTCCAGCTATCATGAATGTGAACGATGACAGATAATACGAAAAATGTCCCAGCAGGAAAAGGGACATGACATTGGGATGAAAAGCCAGCAGAATTGCCTTCGCATCAGAGGACACTTGTCATCCCTAAAGATTGCTCGTTTCCATGCAACAGGGGGATCCGGAACAGTGGATAGCTCGGCTTATACCAAGAGGGAAATCGAATTGAGAAATAAGTGATTAAAGGTTGGGGAGGGTGTTGTCACTCTTTGTATTGTGATTTTCAACCAATTTTTCATCATGTAATTTTACGTTCCTGTTCCTACAATATTATTTAAATCGTGAGTACAGCACTCCATGATAGAATTAGGCATTCGCAGATACAGTGAAGCTTTCGCGTGCAATTACCCATGATGGCTAATGTGGCCCCCACTCCCAATAGGCATAGCCAGAGTTTCTTTAATGAAACCAGCCGATTTGGGGGTTGAATGGAGAGATGGCATGGTGTGATCCTCTTGTAGATTGAAACTTTTTGATTCCCCCTTCGCTGAATGGTTTATTCCTATTTTATGTATTCACCACATTGACACATTCTTTGCTATATGTACTGATATGATATGGCATTTATAACGCGCCTATACGCAAGGTTATAAGGCGTGACGAGGCAAGGGAGAGGGAACAGAGGGAAGACCGACAACGATCATACTAGGCCAGGTGTCATTCAGATCGCGCAAGTGCATGGGAAGGTGGAAGGGGGAAAGTGCGGGGGGGGCGCAGTGCACTTCATGGGATAATAGAATACATAACAGTAGGTAAAGTACAGCCAGCAGGTGGCAAGTGCAAGGGTAAGTTCAGACATCGGCTGAAGTGCATCATAACATTAGAATATGTATGATTCGACTGTTCAGAATGCAAAGGGCGAAGGCTCACATGGATCACGGATGCCACTGGCTGAACACGAACATCCTAATGCTCACGTGACTCCAGCCCCGCCTCCCCTCCTCTAGTTCTCTCTCTGTCCCTCACCAAGGCTGGCAGGGCGATCTGAGAGCAGGCTCCGACTCCTGCTGTGATGCTCAGCAGGCCCCGCAGATGAAAGAACCAGGAAGACCGCTCCTTCCTCTTCTTCGGCTTTTGCATCAGAGCACACCGGTCAACCTTTCTAATCCCTAAAGGCAGGTGAAAAAATAGAATGTTGGTTTGGGGCAGGTGACAGCCCATTGAAATGAATGGACAGGTAGTAGGCTGGGCGGGTGAATGACTTCATTCCAAGGTGGGTGACACTCGCCTAAAGCGCGGGAGTTGAGCGGTATGCCAGAGTACTGGAGGTGCTGAGCGGTGCAAGAGAATGATCACCCCCTCTCTTCACCTGCAGCGCTGACTTTAAACGAAGGAGGACTACTGCAGCAGCATGAGTGATCACATGCCTGGCCCGGCTATAAGTGCCATTCAATTACATTCAGGGTGCTAGTGCGGAGAGAGGTAGCTGCCAGGAGCTTCCGGTGTGTTTCACTCCACGATAGCACCGTTATTTTCTATTAGTCAACAGTCCAGTTGGTCGTATTGCAGCAAATTGACCTTCTACGTTTAGTAGAGGCCCTCGATTTCTGCTCAGGGCATCTAGTTTGGGTAGGAGTCAATTATTTCACGATAATGCCCAGTGACTGTGTGCTAATGTTTGATTAAACTAGCACTCACCAAGGGCAAAGCGCATGTCTGTGGTTGTGGAGCACCTTTATACTTTTTTTGGCTAACAATATCACGACTGATCGGAGACTTCCTTTAGAATATCACATTAGTTTGAGCTGTGCCTTGATATCACTTAACCAACAGCATCTGTCGTTTCCAGTGAACATGTTTTCATCCACTGATTCTGCTTCTCTATTAAATGTGAGGTTCCATGCCTGCATACATTCCTTCTATGGTTTGTCATGAGGAATGACGTTTTTCAGATACAATTTGAAGGAACATAAAGTATGTTTCTAACAGATCATGTAGTGCAGGGTGACCAGATTCAAAAAGTAAAAAACCGGGACAGGGCAACTAACATAAACGTAGGACTAACTCTTGAAAGTGTTGCCAAGGCACTACACTTCAGTAGCTTTTGTTCAAAGTGTTACTGTTCAAATAAACACGTTATATCAATTTATCACAAACTAACACTATCTTAAGTTGTAAAATGCAACATTTCTCCTGTGCAATCTGTGCCTGCCAGCTATGAAGACCTAATACCAAAAACCGGGACCACTGTAGTTTCCAATGGCAGCATAATCTTGAGAAAGGGGGACAGAGCAGCAAAAACTGGGACAGTCCTGGCAAAAACAGGACGCCTGGTCACCCTAAGGTAGTGTAAACCTCTCCCTGTATAATCTGTATGACTAAACATTCCCTCCACTGACGCAACATTTCTCTGCATCCATCCCACGCTCTTACTTTTTTATTTGTTCAAAACCAAACTAAAATCTTACCCCCTCGCCTCTGAGTTAACCTCTCAAACTACCCCTCATCTGCCTGCTAGCTAAAAATGTTCCCTCGCCTTCAACCTGCCTCTGTCCCTCACTTTCTCTGCCTCCATTATAGTAGTTCACCCATCATGGTCACATCCCGAGCACAGCTGGCCGTATTGCCTACCTTCACTTTAAAATGTCCAATGTTTGTTGTCCTTAATCTATTATGTCCAATTATGTATTGGCCCTGGGGACTGTTCCATTTACTCCCCCCACAACCTGGTCAGAATGCCCCTCGAAACTCACCCCATTGTAAGAAGCTTACTGCTTCCCGTCAAATCTGATTTCTTATCTATTGTATGTTCTTTTGTGATCAAAAGAGCATTGTTCCTCCTGGATATAAATAAATTAATACATAAATATTGCATCTATTTTAACTGTATGTTTGGGCTTGCTGCCCATTTCATTATTGAATCAGCATTGTGAAAGACAATATCTTCGTTGTTGCAAATGTAGTGGGTTTTTTTGTGCTAGGGTAGCTTTAAAAAAAATGCTCTCTATATTTGCAAAGCTTGACCTATAGTAATTGTGGTCATGATGGACTGGGAGCATCATGAAGCTTTAAATAGGATGCTCACAATCCATCATGGCAGCATGCCTTAACCAGAGGACCAGAAGCAGGCAGTTATTAGTAACAATAACAATAATCACAATAATAATAATAATAATAATTAGGCTTTTATATAGCGCTACAAACCCTCAGGTATCTGAGCGCTGCTTATTATTACCCACGGTGTGTGGTGCTCATTTATCGACCTCGGAAGGATGAAAGGCTGAGTTTGGCCCTGCAGGGATTCGAACCTGCGTTAACAGGCTCTGCACGGGTGTCAAAGCGGGCGCTCTACTCGCTGTGCCGCTTGACCGGCTACAACACAAATAACAAACACACAGGTGGCTATCTGATAGCTGCAGTGACAGCCAAGTCATTGCAGCAATGGGGATACATTTTAGATATGCACCCCTGTTACCAAAATCACATAAATATGAGATTTACTATCTTGGTGGCAGTGATAAACATTACATATGAGCCATACCGGAGCTGCAGGTGTGGTGGCTAGTATCTGTCATAATTACTGCAGGAACATCAAATTAATATCACACATGCCTCAGTCCTGGGAGCTCAGCCCCTCTGTAGAAGGGTTATGTGTATTCTGGTCACACAGCCTGGCACTGCAACTTGCAGGGCAGGAGTTTGAATAGCTGGGCCTCTCCTTTTGATCCTTTGTGAAGTTGGGTAACACCTCGCCGCCCCAGTGAGCTAGCTTCACAGCAGGAGTTGTCTTGGGAAACAGGAATAACAGGGCACACCCACCCCAAAAGGAATAGCCTCATACCAGGGTGCTGCATACCAAAAGGGACTTTGATGTTATTGACAAGGGAAGGGAGTGGAGCTAATGTAGACAGAGGGAGCTCAGTCCATGGGGAGAAAGATTTCACATCTTGTTTCTCTGTAGCTCTACCTTTCATTCCTGTCCTCTCCTCTCCACTTCATTTAGCACAAAGCACTTTGGGTGTGATTTTAGAAGGCAAGATCACTTTTCTCAAGGCCAGGAATTGGCTCCTTTAATCCGGTTTTCTTTAGTCCAATCACCTGTGGACTTTTGCCTTAAAGAGACTGTTATCTCCCATTCCTTCTTTGATTCATCTCTGGATCTCAACCCTAGAAGATTTTGTTTAGAGCCTTTTGGGAGAGCAGTCATTTCCAAAGTCCTCCAGTTGTGAGGTGGAGACAGATTGTCCAAGGCAGAGGCAATCTCTGCTCACCATACCCAAGGCATATGGTGGTTACCTGCTGCTGGAGCAAGACCTGCCTCTTTGCCAGCCACAATAGTATTCATGCCCTCTCCGTCCTGAAGGAACCCTTCAGGTTTGTTCCAGCGTCCTTGTCTTTGGGATCCCAAGAACAAGGACTACTCTTGCCCCTGGGATGCTGGAGTGGGACTCACAGCTCCTGAGAGCAACGCCAGCCTGGATTCCTGCACCTTTGCAGTAAAGCCACTGTGAGCCATGATTATGAAGCATTCAATCCTGTTCAAACCAAAAGGACCCTCCGGAGCTGCCTTTGGCACTCGCGGCGCAATATGATACATTTCAAAATGTTTGCTGGCACACCAAGCCAGCAAAGAAGCATCACTGCACCTGCAATGCTCAAACTGCTGTTCGAACCGCTAGCCTTTTTCATCGTTTATACGGTCGACTGTCAAGCCGGCCATGGTGTTCTTCCTGAGCTATGACCTTCTAGCACAGCATCAAACTGTCTTGCCTTGCACATCCTGACATCAGCCCCTATGCCATCGAAGCTTGACTGTCGAACTGAACCTGGTGATCTGCACGATTCGCATCCCTCGAGCATCCCTTTGAACCACAGCATCCTTCAGTACGACATTAACTCAACATCTGCTTGCCGTCTGGACTACTGCATTCGTGCCTGAATCAACCTGTCAACACAGTGAAAAGAAGCCTGGCTCGCCGTTATCGAACCACCATGAGACAGCAAATGCTTTATTGCCTGATAACTGCCTCTGGGTCGATTTTGGGTCCTAGATGTAGAGTAGGCCACTTTAATTTCTTTTTCATTCATAACATATCCTTTTGGAAGAACATTGTGGTTTTTATTGAATTTCTACCCTGTCTCATTACCCAGAGTGCTGCATCTTTCTATCTTTTCATATTCTGTGTTCCTTCTACAGGGATAGGTTTTTGTACTGTTTTTTATTTTTTTATTCTTACATCTCTTTTTTTAATGAAAGTATATCTATTTTCATAGAACCTTGATTGGACATTCCTTTTGATTTGTACTGTTATGCTTTGCTGTTTGAGTTGCTACTGAATCACGTTGAGAGTATAGACTTCCCTCGGACCATATTACCACAAAAGGCGAAGGAGGTACATCTCTTAAATGTGCCTGTTTACCTTTATGATAGCGTTGTGTTTTGGTTTTTAGGAGTGTGAGTGAGTGAGGGAGCAAGGCAGCTGCAATACCCAGACATTCAAAGGGTGGGAGCTTAGGTGGAAGGGGATGGATGTGAACACAAAGAGGGGAAAGTATGGAAGAAAAAAGGGGAGTGGCAAGCCTCTTCCACCCCTCAAATGAAGTAGAAGGCTCACATATCAACAACAAAAAAGAAGAGATATAAGAGGAGGTGGGGGAAGGAGGAAGGGAGATGGGATAATAGGAAAGAGATACTGAGATGTAGGAAAGGGAGAGGACAAAAGGGGGTGTGAGGAGAGGTAGAGAGCAGCAGCAGACGGGCAGGGGAGTTCTGATGGAGACTAAGAGTCAGAGGGATCATGGGGGAAATTGAGGATTGAGACTGGCCCGCGCAGCCCCAACATGCTATAGTTTAAATGTTCAGTTAGGCCCTGAATGTCAGCAACATTGAATATCAATATGTTTTGTTCAGGTTAATACTTGTATATTTACATATATTGTTGTTAACTTAATTATGAGGATCAACAGCTTCATCTTGAGATGTTTTTCCACTACACATAGAACCATTGCTCTGACCCTCGACGGATGAAAGGCAGAGTCTGGACCTCAGAGATGCAAACCTGAGACCATCAGGCTACAGACATTCAACAGTGGGCACTTAACCCTTGAACTACTTTACCGGCTAACATCCCAGGCAGCATAACCAGGCTTTAGTGCCCTACACAAGTGTGTAATCAATGAAAGCCATATCTAAAGCCTAACAGTCAAGACCCAGTACCCACCACAGTAAGTTTGATTTTGATGCAGTTAACCATTTCTCTGCTGGGTCATCAATGCTCTCCTATGGATTAGGGCATATACAAGTCCTTAGGGCTGTCAAAGGGCCATAGAGTGGATACTCACCCTTTAGTCACCAGCACACAGCTCGTGTGCACATTCCTATCATGCACACGTTTCTGGATCAATCTTCCAGAAATGCACATCTCCCCCCGCCGCCTGTCCTCCGGCCCCACCGCCACCAAAAATTGAATCCTTGAATCCGCAAAACCAAACAGACTACATGTTCTAAACAATGTATTTCTCAAGAAGTCCATCATTACTGTGCCTTTTTCTATATATCCCCCATCGTGATATGTGGCTCCTCTCGGTGGAGTGGTGCCCCACTGACCGCTAATAATGCAAACTGAATAAAGTAGTGTTTATACTTTCTGCATAATTACAAAGGAGTGTGGGAGCCCCTCTACTGAGAGTGAACCTGGGTCAAATACCGTGTTCTATAGAATTTCTTCCACTCAGGAGGGTCTACAGCCGCGGTTTAGCTCACTGCACCCTTCACAGATGATAAATACCCATTTGCATGTCAGTTTGGTCCCACCCACAAGGGTAGTCCAGCACTGAAATGCTAGTCGATTCTCCTCTGAACAAGAGTATCAGAAGCAACCCCAGACAAGTGTTTCGGGCTTTTTGGGCCCTCTCAGTGAGGTGAAGCTGAGCCTCTCTAGGGCACAGTGAGCAAGTGGCCCATGTCTGGATTACCCCAGGTAACTTAGGGTGAAACCGCAAGTTTTTCATAATTACAAAGGAGTGTGGGAGCCCCTATACTGAGACCTGACATGGGTCTACATAGTACATTATGCAAGCATGTATCATAACATTAGGAATTCTGGGTCAACCTCTCTGTTGCATGTGTACTAACAAGTTAGGTATGTGCCTAGTATCCGTCTTAAAGTGGTCCACTCCATCATCTTGGTATTTGGTAGTTGTGTGTGTGTCTCATGCATTGGCACTATCTCCTAGGAAGGGGGCGCTATTCGTTTTTTGCCTATTCTTCCTTTAGCTGAGCTACCATAGAAAAGGATTCATGGGAGTGGTCCCGTGAGCTTTAATTGCTGATGCAAAATTGTAGGTCTGCGCATAGGAGGCACGGAAAATCTGTAGGCCAGGGTAGAAGGAAAAGCTGGGAATGCTGCCATTGACTCAACCCACCCAACCACTGCAGACCCCCACCCACCATCAATCTGTTTATTACCATATTCAAACCTGCAACCCACACACATTTGGCAAGTGTCGGCCACCCTGTTCTCCGTTCACCCTCTCGGCCAGTCCTGTACCTCGACATAGACTTCAACAGGCCCTTGGGCACTGAAACAAAACAAAACTGCAGATTTTCCCCACCTTGGAGACTCAAAGGGTTGAGAAATCGGAATTTAGTTTTAAAATAAACACCAAACTGTGTTCGTTTTAAAAAACACAGCTACACATCAAACGAGTTGACGTGTGTTCCCATATTGCAAAACCTATAACAACGGTGTTAACAAATGTTTATATTTTCTGCGCTGTCGTTTACACTCCAGACAGCACAAAATCAACTCCTCCCAGTCCATCACATTTGGGATAATTACACCTTTGTCATCTAAGCAGAAAATGACCAGCATGTGGGTGACTGGAGAGAGTCTGACTACAGCACCTGAAAGGTAAATGGTGGACCAGTCTATCTTCAGACATTTTGTAGTTCAAGAGAACACCCCCTGCAATGCCCCCTTCTCTCAGGTAAGTGGATTCTAGTCGACAAAATACCAGATGGATAGCCTTGTGTTTCAAAGCAACTAGCTACTTATGAATGCATCTGAGGCCTAAAATGAGATTAGGAATCCCCATGGGTCTTGCAACCCATGTTCACTAAGGGGCTATTCCCCCCAGCAGCCCCTGTACAGAGTAAAGTGAATGGATAGGTCCTTCAACCTCCAACCCTGGTTCCTGATTCCACGCGCAAGGAATAGTTCAGACTTGTCATGGACAACAGTGCCAGGTTTGATAACTCTTCTAAGCACATTCTCTCCCATTGGTCATGGCCTGTCGATTTTCCCTTCCTTGTTCCCCGCGACAAGCCGATTCACTAAGGGAACCGAGGAAGAGGCCATGTGCACCTAATGACTAAATAGCGGGCATCGGTTATTATAGCATGGCTTCTACTCTGACAGGGCTGAGCATGGGAATCCAGTAATGTGATTACAGGTTGCTGGATTCAGCTGCGAGGGCAAGTCCTGAGATGGTAGCCGGAGGGAGCGCTCGCCAATTCAGAGAAGCGGGGTGGGCTCAATCGACTGGCTTGCCTTCGATGGGGAATCCCGTGCCGGCGTCAATTGAGTCTCCTGTAATTTACCCGTATCGATCATATAATTAACAGAGCCCAGCCCTAAACTAGCAAGACATCAAACCTGACATTGGATGTTGATTTCATCCTTGGGCCCTGGGGAAGCGAAATGCAATCTGAGTCATTAACAATGCAAATGAATCCCTTGACAAACCAACTAGCGTAATCCAAACCCAAAATATCGAAGGGAAATCAGTAGGCCCCTTACGCACTCAATAGAGCGTTCAGCGGTCCCTGTAAATTACAGATGTGGCAGCTTAAGCGTGCAAAGCTAGTGCCAGCCCCATGGTGGGCGGAGGAGACCTGCACCGTGATCCTGGCCTAAAAATGTGATTGCGCATGCCTTGGATGCGCCGCTCTATTCTATAGCTCGCAATGTACTTCTGTGTTGGGAATTTTGTGATTTGATAGTGGACAGCTACTTCTTCATCACCACTCTTTGGAAGCTCCTTGGACCAAATTCATGGAAAGTACAGTAGATGAGTGAGTGAGTGAGTGAGTGAGTGAGTGAGTGAGTGAGTGAGTGAGCGAGCGAGTGAGTGAGTGGCTGAGTAAGTGAACGGGATCCCCTGCACATCACGTGCTGCCAAACCAATTGCCTCTTGGTCCGGATCATCACCGCAGAAAAGAGAGATAGCTCAGCGGCAATGTGTTCGCCTTGGAAGCAACACAGGTTCGATCCCTGGGTTCCGAGCTTAGAAACCTCTGGGTATTTAAGCGCTTTATAAAAAAAACTATTCCAACTAAAAAACAAACAATTCCTGTAACAGCGCCTCGATGCCCGCGGACTATGTGAGCGCTTTAAAAAAATGCAAATAAATAAATAAATGAAGCCCAACGCATGAACAGCTTGGTTGAGGAGTGACGTGTAGGCAATTATGAAGGAGTATCTTAAAAATAATTCTATTCTTACCCAATAACCAATGGAGAGACCGGCACCCAGCTGAGACATAGAAACACATTTTGAGTTGGCTGCAGTGGTTTGTTTGCTGGTAATTGTGATGCTATTTCGGTGGTGTACATGGTACCTTATTCTTTTATTTATTTATGGTTCGCTTGTTAAGCGCTTATACAGGAAGTAAATACTGTTTCAAAGCATACACAGGGCAATAGGGAGGGGACAAGGAATGAGAAACAAATAAAATACATACAAAAATATTAAATACAGTGGGGGGATGGGACGAACCTACTATGCCTTGTGAGTGTTCAGAACGTGCAAGTGCAGAAGGGACAGATGGGTGAGAAACCAGTGAAATGCAATGTAAGGTAAGTGCGAGCCATCAAGGGTGGAAGGTGAGCCGAGGCAAGTGCTGTGAGTATAGTGGCACTGGCGGTTTCCCCCTGTTTTGCCAGTAATGTTACCGTTACACTTGTACTGCTACGTCATATTATTTTCCGGGCGATGGGTATTGCATCCAGACTGTTTGGGCCTAATTCAGAGAACATTTTCCAATGAGGTTTTGCCATTATAAAACGCTTTGTTGAATTAGGCCCTTTGTAGCGCAGAGTATGACAGTTAAATCGCAGTAATTAGCCACAACTAGAATGTGCCATAGATGGCTTTTTGGGAATTCACTGCTCAGCCTTTCCTTCAATCCCTCAGACCGAAATAGAACATTTTTCAAAACAGCATGCAAAGAATCCTGTTAAAATGTTCTTTAAATTTTGTGACTCTGTAGGCAATTGTGCAAAATAATACAAGAATACAAACATGCAGGTTGTGGAGTTGAACTCCGCTCTGGTGTGAGGACCAGGTGCGAAGGGAACAACTATCATTTTGGAACTGTTTTTCCCCATTGATTGCACTGTGCTGCAGAGGACCACCGGGACAAAAGAACTGGGCTCTACGCACCACTGCGCGGGACTGAAAGTATAACCAACAGTCCCTGCTACGAAGGCCTAGAACTTGTCGGATGGCAGCATTTGACCAGCCTTGAGCTTTCCAATGGGGGTTCAAGCAGTCCTGCACACAGAGTGTTGCTATAGTCCAGCTGGGAATTAATCAAAGCAGTGCTTAATTTGTGGGGGTGTTTGCAGGGCTCAGCCCTGGCACTTATTTCTGAGCCCCAGCACTTATTGGCTCCGACACAGTTTGATGAGCATGTGCTTTTTTGGCAACCTTATTATTTTAACTGACAATCACATAATAAACACCCAAAGAATCAGAGAAAATGTAAATTATTGTGTTTAAAGACACACTTGAGCATGTGTCTTATGTCAAGACACAACAAGTATGTTATTTTATGTGTATGATGATTTCATTTGTAAATCACACTTCTGCCCTATTTGATGTGTATGTTGATTGGCATTTGTAAATCACACTTCTGCCATAGTGAGTACATCCGTCAACCACAATAAGCCGGTGGGAGTTGTAGCTTTAACCCCATATGTGTTGACAGCATGGGGATCAGTCATGGGTGGTGGCAACAGTGTGCAGGGAACTGCCCATCCTGAAGTGTCATGAGCGTGTTAGAAAATGTTTCAGCCCAGCACTTATTTGTTTGAAAACTAACACTAAATTAAAGCAGTGATGACTGTTGCTCTGCCTTCCCAAGATAGTAAAAGGAGGCTAGGCCTACATGTATATACTATTGATATTGTTAATCTGGGGAAAAAGAGATAAAGAAGATCCCATCTGAACCCCAAGATAATGAACAGAAATCAAGAAGGCAGAAATGTTGGCCAAAAAGGAAGGTGGGGTGATAGAGGCCAATCTCTACACTCCCTGATGCCTGATGCTTTGCTGATGTGTCCATCTGAACCCCAAGATTACAACCAGTGGTCAAGAAAAGTTGAGGCTTTGGCTAATAAAGAAGGGAGGGAGCAGCTCCCTACCGTCCCTAAAGCCTTGCCGTTGAGACCATCAGAACCCAAATATTACAAATTGAAGTCAAGAAAGTGGAGGCATTGGTCAGTAAAGAAGGGGGTGGTTGCAGATCCCTAACCTCACTGAAGCCGTGCTGACGTGGCCATCAGAACCCCAATATTATGAATAGTTGACAAGAAATGCGACATTGGTCACTAAGGTAGGGAGGAGTGACAGATACGGCCTCCTACCCCCCTGAAGGCAGATTCTCCTATGATGACTCTACCGGCGGCACTGGTCTTGTTGGAGCCAACATTTGCTTCATCCCTACAATGCTCCGTATGCATTTTGATTTAATGCACACGTGGCGTGCAGTAGAGCTGTGCTCTGCAACCCGTGGCTCGCCAGTTGTTTACAACTATGACTCATATGGCCCGTTAGCATAGTCTAGGCTGATGCTTTTTTTAATGCTTTTTGGATGTTTTTTCTGCATTGTGAATTTAGGTGTTAAAGAACAGACTAAATCAGTGACTCACCACCTGAGGTGTGCCTGAAATTACCCTTTAATGAGTCTAGCAATTATTGTATAGAATTCCAGAAAGACAAATTAGTTGTTGATCCTATTCGTTCTAATTTACGGTCACTGCTCACATTGTTACACCTATGGAACCCCCTGAACAAGAAAGCCTGCCACTCCAGAAACAAAGAGCCACGTGGCACTGGCCACAGACCAGTTGCTTCAATGAAAAAAAACAAAACAAAACTTTTTTTGTTTAAATTAATTTTTTGGGGGTAGCAAGTGAGACCACAAGGGTAGCACAGGAGACCTCTGGTGACCCCTAAATTACATCCATGTCAGCCATCCATAGTTACTTAATATGTTGACCTGCAGATGTTTTGGACTTCAATTCCCATAGTCCTTCACCAATGATTTTGCTGGATAGGGATTATGGGAGTGGATGTCCAAAACATCTGGATGGCCACCTAATGAGTAACCCCTTCCACCCTTGTCCTCTCTCCCCAAAATACGGGCCTGAATCTGGTGGATTGAGGGGGATGCATCAAGACTGGACCAGCAGTTTCCTATTTGAGGAATAAAGCCCTGCATTGGCAGACATTACGAGGTCAGGAAATGGCCCGGTGCCAAGTTACAGGCCCTAAATTGAGCTACGGGCTGTTGCCAGACCTGGTAATGTCCACCCACAGAGAGATGTATTGCTATTAGCACCCGGGCATGGGTTCCAGGGTGCCTTTGGTGTTTTTTCATTTACGTGCCGAAAAAAAGAAGCTACAATACACAATGGCTTCGGTGGATGTAAGGAGAAGGGAACTAAATATAGTGCCTTCTCCCTTTCCATGGCAGCCATTGTTTGGAGGGGAAGGTCCAGAACAGTGAATGTTCCGGGGTCAGTGAGGGACGAGATGGTGTAGATACATGTGCCAGGTTTGAGGTGCGCAGGTGAATAGGGGGGTTAGAGCCCAATCTCTTCACACTTGCCACACTTGCAATAGTTACAGAGGAGACGTGCCTCTTCAGACCTGGCTGCCTCTAGATGTATGGAGCGGGATTTGCAGCTGCGGCAGTGTTCAGAAATGGCATCTCATTCATGTTAGTTGTTTAATTACCTGGTTATATAAAGATGATTCTAAAGCACTGGTAGAGTTTACACAACACACTGTTAATGCCTCTTTGGTACAAGTGCTGTTTAATTAATAACAATGTTTCATTGTAGTTGTGAGATTTTGAGACCAGCAGAAAAAATTCACATATTTACAAATGACAGTCGCTGTCAGAAGCTAACGTGTGTTGCAGCATCCACATAAACTAAATAACACGAAACACGCACAGCAATTCCTTTCATTTGCATAATACACACGAACATGCGCTTAAATGCATGTCTTAGCCATCTTTTGACTCCAGCATATGTTGTCACATTTTCAAACTTGGTTAGACTATCTAAGAAAATGTTTACAAGTAAATGCACAGAAATCCCTGAAGACTTCTGTTTTGAGCATTCGTTCCCATGTCATTAATGTCCTTAGTTGTAGTTTTACTTTTACAATTTTGGACTCCATGATTGAGGAGAAATTACTGTGATGTCCTGTCCTATGATGTCACCTCCTATAATGTCACCACGTGTGTGAATCAGGAAGCTGTCCTGTTTGGTTCCCAGGGCAAATGGCTTAGCAATACTAGCCCTTGTGCTTCTCTCTCGTTCCTCCCTTTTTCTCAAGTGAGTTGGCGGGAGAGAGAGAGCAAATAAACAAAGAGGGCTGTCAGTGTCAGCGTACACACATTGATACAAACCTGTGCATGGTTAAGCAAAGGCACAACTGTTGGCGGATATGTGGCACATGGAGAGGCAGTGGCTAATCATTCATGATGCTACTCGTAAACCCCCACTTTTAAAACTGTTTTTAGCTCCCCAATATTTTGAGTCAGCTCTGCCCCTGTCTACAATACATGCCTGACATCCCACATGTAGCACCACCCATTTCAGGTTAGTTGCTTCTTTGCACCCTAAAACCTGAACATCCTACCAATAATCTGCTCATGTTTACTGCATCATCAAGAAGAAACCTATTGTTTTCTTTTTCCCAAGTGTAAGCACATGCCAATCCCTTTGAAGTAGAATGAGGGGCCTCTCCCTTGTGAGTGAACCTTTCTGCCCCTCCCACTGGAAGGTTGAGTGTCTTAGCCTGCTATTGTCTTAGCCTGGGGTAAAGACGAATGTCTAATGCGACTTTAAAAGTCCCATTGTCCTGGGGATTCAAAGCCTCAGGCTACCAATTAGCCTTTTCCTGTTGCAGCAGTTGATGTGTTACCCTTTCTCAGGGCTTGCACTGGCAGAGCAGGTTTTTTTTATACAGTTTACTAATTCAGACTGGGTTTAGGTTTGAGTTTCACCTTTTAAATCTTTACTTTAAACCTATGGAATTAAAACACTTTATAGGTGAATTTTTAACAGTAGCAAATCCTTTTACATTCTTAAATAATCCAGCCTTTACACAATAATATACTTTTAAAAATAGGCGATTTTGCCCTTCATTCATGAAAAAGCACATTAAACTTATTTCTTTAAATTCGGTTTTCATCTGCAGCAAATATACATTTTAGTCAGCTCTAGTCTTTGCCTTGAGTGCTGGAATTGTTTGCAGCATGGATAAATGTATCAAGCATTTGTTTAGAGTCTTTCTCTGGACAGCTGATTCTTTAGATACTGTTGCAAAGAAATAGCCACATTTCCCCATGGAAAATGAAAAACAAAGTCCCTGGGTTGCTTTTTCAGAGATACTTTTGGTATGAGCTGTCATTCAAATGATGCCTGGTTTCTCTGAGACTCAGGACTGATCCTGAGCATTGCAGGGCCCTTTTAATCATAGTGGTTCAGTAGAAATTATGGATTTAGCGCCAAAACAGCACTTTTTAAGGTTGAAAAGCTGACATTTTAAAAGGCATTTTGGGTTTACAGCAAAGTAATGCTGCTTCTTTCCTTTGCTCCATGTGAAATGTTGCAGAGCACACTGGCACATTCTTGCAGTGAGTACTCTGTTCCACCCCACCTGAAATGTGTGTTGGCAGGGTGGTGCAGCCATTTTCTGGTTATTACAAAGCGCAGTTTAGGGATTATGGCGTGCACAAGAATCAGTGGATCCAATTTGTGCTGTTTCTGGCATCAAAGCAACAAAGTGGTGTAACATAGCATATACGAGTGGGTCAAAATACCCCACAGAATCCCCCCGACTTCGTCAGGGATTCCAGTCATGGGGGAGTTGGGCGAGTGGGATTTTTCTTTCTTGAAAAAGCAGGTTCAGTTGGGTAGGAGTCCTTCTTCCATCAGCAAATGATGCGACACGCTCTCCTCGCTGCCTCTGTTTGGAATGTTGAATGATACCCCCTGCTTCTCTTAGGTTTTCTTTTCTGGTGTGGAGCGACACTCCAGATTTCTTTGGGTTTTTCCTTCCGGGTCCCCGAGGAGGTCTTCCATGGAAATGATGGTGCAATTAGTGCAAATCTATAAAACAGAACACAAACCTGGTTATGAAAACTTTCCCCCTACTGTCCTCCAATCAGGATTTCAGCAGTGGGATATAAGAATGCATTCAGTGACTTTAACATATTTCTATGCTTCAGAAGTATCCCCTACTGGGTTTTCTATGGACTCCTCTATTTGGCGCAAAGTGTGCTTGGGATGGCAACTCTTTAGCTGATTGATGTGGACCCACTTTTTTTCTTATGTCAAGTCGCCCTTGGGGATACGGATTCTGTAGGCAACTGGTGAGATTTTGTCCACAATTTCAAAAGGTCCCCGCCAGCTAGGCAAAAATGTGTGCTCTCTGGTTTGGTTCCTTTGGAAATTGTACAAGTAGACCCTGTCTCCTACTTAATATTCCTTTTTGGTTGTCTTTAGATCATAGTGGGTCTTCATGCTGTCTGCAGATCTTTCTAGATTCCGCTCAGCATACGCAAAAGCATGTTGAAGGTGTTTTCTCAGATTCTCAACATACTCATGAGTTGTGGAGGCATTTATCAATGTCTGCTATTGGGTTCTATAGAGCAGATGCTGCGGTAGCACCATCCTTTGTCCAGTCATCAGCTCAAATGGAGACATTTTAGTTGCAGAAGAAGGGGTAGATCTGATGGCCATCAGGACAAGTGGTAATCGAATATCCCAACTTGGCCCGAGTCTGCCACAAACTTTTTTAGTATGCTCGCAATGGTTTTATTGTACCTTTCAACTCCACCACTAGAGGACCGGCGGTAGGCAATGTGTACTATCCTTTTTACCCCAAGTATCTCCCACATCTTTGTCATCACTTCACTAGTGACGTGACTACCACTGTCTGACTCAATCCTTTAGGGTAGTCCAAAACGTAAGAAGATGTGATTGATCATCAGGGCAGCTGCTGTTTCTGCCTTGCAATTTGGGGTCGGGAGACATTCCTCCCATTTAGTAAACAAGCATGTTACGGTCAACATGTACTTGTTTCACCTAGAGGAGCGAATCACGGGCCATATAAAATCTACTTGTAAATCTGACCAAGGCAGTGTCATCCCCCTATTTTGGAGGGGAGCTCGGTGTGTGAGTGATGTTGGTTGAAATTGCGCGCACACAAGACACCCCTTCAAGTATTGGTCGAGGTCCTGCCCCATGTGTGGCCAGTATGCAACCTCTCGCAAGATTTCTAAGGTAGTATGAAACCCCCGATGACCGGCTGTGGCCGCATCATGGGCTTGACTTAGCATCAGGTTTTCGAATGAGATAGGGACCACCCACTGGTCACAGCCAGATATGGATCTCCTCACCAACAAACCGTCTTGGATTCGGAACATTTTTGGACATTTCATCAACACTCTGAGGTCCTCTTTTCCAGTGCAATCGGTATCCATCAGGCGAAAGTTCTCAGGGTCCTCAATGTGTTGATAAAACTTACCAATAATTGGATCCCCTTTTTGAGTCATTATTAAATCAGCATCTGGGGTCTCCTTACTCCACTGGGAAGTTGAGAGTTCATTGTGAGCCTTTGTCTGGGACCTAGTGATAGCAGCGACCTGGATTACCTCCAACAGGGACTCAATCTCAAGGAGGTCCCCTTTGATGGCTCTGGTTTTGGCCAGTTGATCAGCTAGGTCGTTTCCAGTTTTGTCTGGTCCCTCTATTCTGGAATGACCCTTGATCTTTTTCCAGTAGATGGTCATCCCACTAGAGGTGACCATATCATCAATATTTTGTATTAGCTTGCCATGTTTGAGTGGTTTGTTGTTAGCACATAGCATGCCTCTGGTTTTCCAATTTACCAGGTGCGCCACAAACACATTCCGGAAATAATCTGAATCAGTGATTATGACCAGTTTGTGGAGTTGGTGTTAGAGAGAGTGAGGATGGCTTGATGAACTGCCACCAGCTCTGCCACCTGACTACTGCGGGACCGATTTTGTACCCAGCAGAGGGTTCCGGGGCATCATTCACCCAGGCATTCCCAATGCTGGCCACCAGTTCCTTTTCCCCCTTGTTGTCAACATGGTAGGAGCACCCATCCACATAAACAGTGGGCATTCCCTCGCACTTGTCTTCTACATAGACTTTGTGCAGGGAATTCAGGTACGCCTCCATGTTGTCCTGGGTTTTAAGACTTTCGTCCTCGAGACAGTTTTCTCTGGCACAATCATGCAAGTCAGCCAGACTTGTGCGAGGGGGCTCTTCTTGTTTTGGCCATATCTGACCTCCACAGGAAAGCCTTGCATTGACAGAATCCAGGAAGTAATTCTGGAATTACTCACATTTCCGGCCCAGATTCTGTCACTTGGAAGATATTGCAGAGGCTGGTGTGGAGTCTCTACTATGATGTGTTCCCCCTGGATGAACAGGCAGTAATTCTTCAATGCCCACACCGTTGCCAGGAGTTCTTTCTCACAATCGTTGAATTTTTCCTCCACAGAGGATAAAGTCTTGCTTGAATAGGAGATGACTTTATTGGCCTTGTAATGCTTTTGGTATAATACTTTGGTCGAGAATGTGTTTGAGAACCCTGTCTCCAAGAAGAACTCCTTGTTTTTTACAGGGTAAGCTCGACAAGGCACTTCTGAGAGGCTTCTTTTGAGTTGCTTTACTGCCTCGGCTTGTTCTGGACGCCACTGCCACTTGACCCCCCCTTCAACAGATGGATCAGGTGTCTTGTGATCTCTGCCTAATCCTCAATGAACTTTCTACTGTAATTGGTCAGTCAAAAGAGGCTCCTTAGCTCACGCAGAGTTGTGGGGTCTTTTAGTTTTAGGAGTGCTTCCACTTTCTTTTCCTGGGGACAGAGACCCTCAGGAGTTATCTCATGCCCCAAGAAATTGACACGGGTCCTGCACCACTGTGCCTTTCGGAAAGATAGTTTTGCTCCGGCAACCCTCAACTGGGTAAGAACATAACTGATTTCCGCTATGTGTTCCTCAACGGTTGAGTTTTTGATCAGAACATCATCTACATAGACCAGGTTACCCCTTTCACCCAAGTCGAGCATGGCCTTGTGTAAGAATATGTTAAGTTCATTGCCGGAGTTGATGTATCCGAAGGGAGTCTGGGTCCAAGTGTACTGCTGCCCCCGAAGGTAAAGACCAGCTTGTATTGGTCCTCCCTACTGACAGGTACGGTCCAGTACCCATTGGTCAGGTCAATGGCAGTGTATACCTTTGACCCCTGGAGTTGGGCCAGCCTCTGGTCAATGTAGGGGAGGGGCCATCAGTACGTATGGGCCTGTTTGTTTAGCTCCCTTACGTCAGCACAGAGTCTCCACTGGCCATTGGGTTTTAAAATCCCCAGCACCGGATTATTAAAGGTGCTGTGGACTGGACGAATTATCCCACGGGACTCAAGGTTTTTCATTATTTCTTTGAGGGACTCCATGGATGCGAGAGGCAAGCAGTATTGCTTCACAAACACTGGCGTCATACCAGGGTCCGTGGGAATTGTTGTATGGATTTCGGTGCGACCACAGTCATATGAGTCCAACGCAAATAGATCCTGAAAATCTAAGAAAACTTGTTTCAACTTTTGCTTTTGCTCCAGAGTCTCACACGCATCAGCTAGGTTGACTCTCTCTCAAACTATTTGCCTGAAGTCCGAAAAGACTTCTGGTTTGGCTATTTCAGCAGCCTCCTCCAGCTGGTTGGAGAGGTCCCTGGTTAAAGTATTGACCTGGACAGAGGGTTCTGAGCAGGGATAGCAGTCCTTGTGGACCTGGAAGACCACCTCATCCCGCCTGAAGTCACAGGTCACCTCTTCCTTACCATAAGGGCAGGAAGAGTACACCAGGAAATTCCCCTCATGCCGGGTGAAGATCCTGTCCGGTGTTATGTCATTGTCTCTATCACTGTCAAAACAGTCATTGGGGATTGGTCCTATCACTTCATTACCTAAATCTATGGAAAAAATGTCCTTCATCAACCGCCATTCCAATAATGGTGCCTGCGCCCAGAGTGATACTCCTAAGGTCATTGTTATCCATCAATATTGGAATGTTGTTGTGTTCTACATTGACTAATGTTGTTGGGTTTAACCCCAACCCTTGCTGTTGGAGATGGGCGTTGAGGTGAACATATGTGTCAGGATTTTGCAGTTTCTGTCCTCTTTTAATTTTTAATTCAAGTGGGAATAGTCGTGTCCGTCCTGGGATGGTGACTTCCTCTCCAATTTGAACTTCAACTGCATATGGCAGCCATTGGGCTACCAAAATGCTTTTTCTGCATCATCAAAGGCCATGGGATTGCCCCCTAGTCGGGACAAGGCTTTGTAATTGATCAGGTCCAAATAAATGGCAAACCGATTGAGAATGTCACTGTCTAAATAGAATGCAGCAGGGACATCTCGCACGACCCAACAATTATGCACTGTGCTTTTGTTGCCTATAGAAATTTGAGCATACACCTGCTAGGCAGGAGGTGTTTGCAATTGGGTGTTTCCAGGTCCATTTCCCATTTGTCAATCAATTAAAATGTTGGAATGGTTGGGTCTTTTGGGAGTTTTCAGAACATGGCTTCGCTGATGAAGCTCTTACCATTGTTCACACACACTTAGGCGAGAACAGAATCCTTCCCCTCATTTAACTGAATAGGGATGAATAACTGCTCTCTAATCTTAGGAATGTCAGCTAAGCTTTGAGCTGGTTTCTCATCATTTTGGACTATGGAATTGGAATGTTCTGATTGTGAATTAGTATAGAATTTGAGAGTATTTCCTTTCAGTGTGGAATACCACTTGAAAATGGAAGGAAGGTTGATTTTCAGAAATAGAGAGGAATTCCCATCACCAGTTTGTTGTCCTACAGAACTTGCTGTCACGTCAGGTGTTTGGTTATTTTGAAATTGGAACTCAATATGATCCTGTTTTTGTTCAACCATGTGGCAAGTGCCATTTAAACTAACATGGTTGACACTATGTTTTAATTTTATTGGCCGGTTAGTCTGGGTCCAGAGGACCTTGTTCACACAGTCTATTAGGGGGGACAACCTTTACAGGATGTCATTCCCTAGTAGACAGGGTGTGTCCTCCGGCGTCACGACTATGACTGGGTGTTTCACCTTGTGTTGCCCAATTTTAATTTCCAGATCCGCAGTCCCCTCGACAGGAATTTCATTCCCAATCAAAGTTCTGAAGTTGTACAGGAAGAGGGGCGAGAGGAATCTGGTATCTCTTTCCCCTTCCTAAATTTAACAGATCAAAGGCACCTTTGACAGAAGAGTTGCTTGGGATCCAGTGTCCACCAGTGCCGACACCGTACACTGCTCTTGTATTTGGACCGGGTCATAAAATCTTCCTCCTTCTCCTCAAGGGGGCAGAGATAATGTGCATTTTCAGCCAGTTGGTTGGTCAATTTCTTGATTCTTGACTCCGACAAGGGGTAGTTTGGGCCTGATTCTGTGTGGGAGCCTGGGGATCTGCAAGAAAAATGTGGCATTTTGATATTGCGGGAGTTTTGGGCTCCCTTGTCTCTAATTCTGGGCCGCACCCGCCCGTTTTGGAGGCAGTCACCAGCCCAGGTTTAAGCAGTGTTGTTTCCTAGATTATCATTCTGTTGTTCAATAATGCACGATTCTGCCTCAGTCGCCACATTCACCCAGTCTTCATTAGGATCTCTTGGGACCCATTTTTCTTTGGGAGGAGTTCCCCTGCCCCCGAAGGAGAAGATCTTTTTTCCAGAATCCTCTGAGGACCCCTCTCTTTCGAATTGGAGGACACTAACCTCCTCCACAAAATCGGCCTTTTTAGGTTCTTTATTTCTCCTACCCCCCCCTCTGTTCCTTGGGTTGCAGACTTTTGGGGGCAGGAGATTTTGGTTCCGGTTCCTAGGTTTCCAGGGGCTTTTCAAAAGTGGGGAAGGAAGCTTCCTATAAGGACTTACAGATCCCTTCCCCCGTGCCTCCTCCTCTGGAAATGGTGAGTTGTTGGGGTTCTCTCCCTGTCATTGTTCTGGAGTACCAGACACCATGTTCATCTGAGGGTTCTACTGAGCCCTCAACATGTGACCCGGATCCTGGGACAGGTTCTGCACCTGGCACCCCAGTTGTGACACCTGTTCTGGCTGTTACGAGGGTCTCTGGTCCACCCTACGTGAATCACGCGAAGGGTAACTGTCCCTTCTCCCATAGTACCCTGGGTTTGGAAAATTGGGGTAACCCTCCACCCCTGGCATCCCCTCTCCTGGATTGGGCTACCTGTGCTCAGGAAAGTGGGGCAAGAAAGGAGGGTTGTTCTGTAGGTTGAAGTTTTGAGGGTACCGGGGAAAGAAACTCAACCCGGCATTGGGAGGGAAGTTTCCTGGGGTGGTACCTACTTGGTTGGACCACCCCCCCTTTGGGTGGGGGGAGTCTACACATACCCCAAGATGGGTTTGTTACCCTTGTATCGGGGGCTAATGTAATCAGGGGGGTTAGGGGTCCCATTTGTAGGATTACCTTCCTGACTACCACCTGTCTGGGATTGGCCCGAGGGCCTTCTAGTTCCCTGGTTGGATTGATTTTGTACAGGCATATTTTTAGGCGCCCCCATCTCCAGATCTAAAATCGGGGCAGCTTTCACCTCCGCCACCTTAGCAGCAGCAGGGGTGTTGGCAGGTTTGGGGGTTTTATTTGTGTTCGTTATCTACAGGTTTTTGTACCTCATAAATACGGGTCGCCTGTTCTATGACCCAGTCCAGTGATCTTTTCTCATGAAAGTCCCTCACCAGCTGGGTCATTATATGTTTGGCGAGTGCAAGGAAGAAGGTGTTGATGAACTCCCTACTATCTGTGCGCACCCTCCTGGTGGTCTGCGCAAAGGCACATTTGAGCTCCTGCACAACATTCCTAGGGGGGCCTGATCTCACCCGCACTGCAGATTGTAGGCCGCCATTTGGGCCTCTTGGGGGTTTCTATGTGCAGAGAAGTGTTTTAAGATGGTCGCCCTGCAGGTGGACCATCTTGAGTGATTCTGGTCCTCCAGTCCGGCAAAGATACTGGAGTATTCAGGAGAGAATGTCCATTTCACATACTGGATACAATTGTGACTGTCTTTCAGATGAAAAGTGTCCATCATCTGTTCATATAATTCGAGTTGTTCCCAGACCGAATACTTTGCATTTTTATGATAGGAGTTAGAACACTCCTATGGGCCTTGATCTGCTTCAGGGATCTTTTTGCATAGCTCTCTTAATTTTGTTTGCTTTTTGGTTTTAGTCACCTGAGTCCACTCGTCCTCATACTCAGAGGCACTGCTACTGGAGGTGGCTTCTTGATCCTCTAGGCACTCCCCCTGATTCTGAGAGCTTGGGAAGGGCCTGCAGAATGTTGGGGCCTAGTTTCTCTATTCCTGTGGTGGTCAGAAGAGTCTTCTGACTCTCCCCTGCTCCCAGGATTTGCAGAGTACCCCCTCACTGCCCTAACTGGGTAGAGGTCTTCAGGATACTCTTTTTGGGCTTCATTTCCTTGAGTTCCCCACCAAATTTAACAAACTGACCTTTTGGAAGGCAGTATTTCTGTGGATCCAGTTCCCTGACTCTCTCCTCAAAGGAGTCTTCCTGGTCAGAGATATTAGCCCTAACATTTGGGGATCTGTACAGGGACGCCCGTCCATCAATTTCTGGGGGGCGCTGATCTGTCAGTCCCATCTTCCCAACTCTATTAAATTCTACCATCCCCATGGCCCCTGGTTCATATGAGCCAGTGGACATGAAGCTGGCAGAGTTCATGGTATTGAAAGAGTTAGAATCCCTGAGTACAGGGGTCCTGATGTTAGGATCAGGGGTTGCTCTGTCCCTCTCTACCTTTTGTCTTTAAGCCCCTATTCCTTGTTGATCAGCAAAAATCTGAGCCTTTTGTTGCTCTATCAAGGCCTTACTGGTCTCAATGATTCGCCCTTGCATTGCCACTTGTTGGTGGAGCACATCATTCTGTTCACAGAGAGCCTCATTGTCTCTCTGCGCTTCCTGCCTGGTCTGGGAATACTGGGCCAATTTCTGCTGCAGGAGACTCACCTCCTGCGTTTTAGCATCTTTGGTCTGGGTGTTCTCTTCCAGAGCTTCCTCCACCCGTCCGGTGTGTTCTAGTAGCTTCCCATACTCTTTCTTTAATTCATTGAGCTCCTGGAGGGCCAGCTTTCTTCACTCTAGCTCAGTTTTTAATTGGCTTACTTCCTGGCCTAAGGCGTCCCTCTCCTGACGTAGGGTGCCTCTCTGTTCAGCCAGGTTGTCCCTTTGTCTTTTGAATGCATTGGATTTCTGGCGCTCCTCATCAAATTCTGTTTGAGAGTGGAGGTCTCTCATAATTAATGTATTATTTTCCTCTTCCAAGGTTTCTATCTGGTTGTGTAGGGTAACCACCTGCTCTGCGCAGGCTCTATTAAACTGTACTTGTTGCACCAGCTTGTGTTGACTCTGTTGCAGAGTACTCTGTTCCACCCCATCCCACCTGAAATGTGTGTTGGCAAGGTGGTGCAGCCATTTTCTGGTTATTGCAAAGCACAGTTTATGGATTTTGGCACGCACAAGAGTCTGCAAATCCATTTTGTGCTGTTTCTGGCATCAAAGCAGCAAAGTGGTGTAACATAGCACATCTGAGTGGGTCAAAATATCCCACATCAGTCCCCATTCTGAATTCCCATAGAATGTCATTGTGAAATGGAGGAACAGCATCTGGAGACGCAGTCTGCTACAGTTAATTCCACCATTTTTTGAGAAGTAGTGCCTTAATGCATATGCAGATGGTCCATCCTCTTGTTGGGCTTGAAACATACTCAGGAAGAATGAAAAAACTGGAGGTAAATCTATACCTCCAGTTTTTAGTTTTGGTAAAAATGATTGTGTTGGAAAAATTATAGGAGGGAGATGACATGTGAGGAGCTTATGGGTGTTATATGGAATTTTTCTATTCATTGACTGCCCACAGCCATCTTAATCCCTATGGCCATTCCCATCCACTACCTGCCCCTCTACTCCCAAAACACTTTCTACAGGGATCTCTTTGAGCTAGCGCTCTCAAGAAATGACATCAAATGTTAGCCTGCCAGTGTTATTTCTAAGCAGTGTGCGGAGAGTTAATGGCTTACTTGCAGCTGTAAATAAGATACTGATAACACCTGATTTATATCTGTTCCTTGGACTAAAGTTATGCTAGAAACAAGCAGGGACACAGCCAAAAGTGTTGGTATTAGATCGCATTTGCCAGACACTGTATATGCCCAACTAATCACACTGTTTTCTTTTAGCTTTTATCATCTTTTATCCAGGTAGTACCATTATGGCAGTGTCTAGCAAATGCCTATCCCGTACCTCTCAAAAGACAAACCTGTTGGCTTTGTCATTGCTTTTTTCATTTACCACCAAAGTCGTAAGGAGGCCCATGCGGTTTCTTGAATTTGATCCAGGTAGTTTCTTGAACCTTATCAGAATGTATGCTGCATCCTCTTTGATGCAGATATGTAGAGTCAGAAGAAAGACTTCCAGCACCGGAGTAGGATATGCTGATTGCATTGGAGAGGCTGACACATCCTTCCATAAAATGTTAACCAGGTAGGTTCACTGTGGGACCTGTCTCCACAATATGTTACTGTGACTTCAATGGAAATCCATGTGACGAGTTGGAATGAGGGTTAGACATCACATGGGTTGCATAGTCTACATTGCCTTTGGGTATGAAAATGCTTGTTCACTTCGCGGTTCAGTACCGGAGCCGTCTACCAATCGTGGAATCGAATGCGCTGGACTTTTCCTGCACTTGCGTGGAGTTCACGCAGGCCCGGTGCGTTTCTGCAAGCTGTCGAGGGCCTGGCCCAAACATTCACGCAGAACGTGAGCGGTGCTTATGCAGAGGGTTGGGAGGGGGCATGTTAGGAAAGATTTCAAAATTGTATGTAATTTTCCCTCCATGTGTACACCCCCAAACGTTTTGCTGCTGTTTAGACACCATTGACTGACTTAAGCACAGCCTTCAGCTGCACTCCTCTGGGCTTTCGCTCATTTTTTATGGGGAAACTGACTTGCCCTTAAGATAGTCAGTACTGGGAGACTTTGCTTCCCTTAGTCCTTTTCCCGTGTTGCAACTTTTGTGCAACATGTAACAAGTGTGCAATGTATCTTACCATACAGCACACTTGGGTCTATAGTCATTTCCCAAGGACCTAGATACACTCGCTGGACTTTTTATGAAATGTGCAGATGTGTCTTGGACAGGACTGGGGGCAGCTATCTTTTCGCATTATTTAAACCCTTTCCTGCCATGTTAACCGCGTTTGGCATAAATAGGTGGCCTGGCTCCAAAATGGCCAAGCCACAAGGTTCTTTGTCTTGTCCTTTGGTCATCTTGCCCGTTCACCTTCCCCAGGTTGAGTCGACCCGGGTCAGTCCTTATTTTGTTATGCACTTTCCCACGAAACCCAATGCTTTTGTGGGCTTCTGCATGCCTTGTGTGTGTGCCTCCAGGATGTGGGCTGGAATGTCTGAGTCCAATACACATCCTGGGTGCCAGAGAGTCTGGAGTTCCATGAATGACTGCGACCACCGTGGTCCGTGATTGGTCCCCGTATGGAGTGTGTGTTCATGAGCAGATTTCCCATTGGGTCGTCTTCGTTTTGGCGCAAAGGGAACTTTGTATAAAACGAGGCCAAAAACGCCCATATCATGTTGATCTCCTGAGTTCTCACTGAACAAAGGATAGCATCCAAGTATCCTGCAACTATGAAGCCGAGTCGAGGAACCGCTGGCGACCCGCTGGAAGGTTTGGCACCCTGCACACTTGGCATTCCCACGTCTGAAGTGAGACGAGTGCGCCAGGACCGGAGTGAACGTGGTTACCATGTTGCCCTGCCGCCGCAACGTCTTTTGCAAGTATGCTGCATTTGTGACCCTCTTGCCGCTGAAGCCCGCTGCAGTGATTCATCCACCCGGAGCGGAGAAATCGCCACTGTCCCGTTTGGTAATCATCGTTGTATCTCAGCAACTGAAAGTCGCAGAGGCATCCTTTTTGTTGTGTCCGAACCTGCAACCCGAGTGGACTGAACGGGCGAAGTTTGGGTCTGAGTGCACCTGGGACCGCTGAGTACTTCCAACACCAACCAGCGGCCTCTGCTGCCAAGGGCCCTTTTTACGCACGAGTGGCCCCTGGGGCCCCTCTCCTGTCCAATGCTAGTGCGAACTAGCGATTCCATCCCGCTCTGAAGAACTGCCTCTGCCTTCATCCACCTTCCTGAGCTGCTAGAGACCCCTGAAGAGACCCTATTTTGCCCATTGGACAAACACTTGCGCTTGCATGGCATGTACTATTGAGCACAAGGCGCCTCTCTTCTTAGGGCTTGGACTGCCTCTTAGTTAGGTGTATTGTCGACGTCGAAAGGGGCCTAAAGACTATCTGCACTGCCTGTTTCCTTCCCCTCTAGGTTGTCGACATATTTTGTGCATTTAACCCTTTAGACCCCAATGGTCTTGTATATATATTGTATTGATATTGTGGTGTTGGTTTACTTAGTGTTACTGTGATTCTTTTGCTATAACCTATGTTACAAAGGCCTTGTAATAAATGTGTCTATATTTTTGATATAACACCTGTCTGGAGTAATTTGTAAGTGTCCTTGCTCTGTGTGCTCATTGAGGTCCTTCAGTCACCCTCACCCCTTCTGAGACTTAGGGGGTCATTACGAGTACGGCGGTAGGGGGTTAACGGCACCAGTAAGGATGCCGGTGCCGTTAACCCCCTACCGCTGCATTCCGAGGTCCCTTAGCGGGTCCCACTAAGGCCAGCTGGTAAAACCAGCCATCCTTACCGGGAGCCACTAAGGGACCAGGGAGCTAATAACGGGCCCCGTAGTTTACGGCCAAGTTATTAGCTCCTTCCCCATTCCCATGGAGCCCTATGGGGGCTCGAATGGGAATGGGGAATGGTTTTCAGAATGGGGACTTACCGGGTCCTCCAAGGTTGGAATGACCCGGTAAGTCCCCATTCTGAGAACCCGGACACGACTTTGGAGGCAGCCATGGTGCTAATAGCGCCATGGCTACCTCCAAACTCGTAATGACCCCCTTAGTCTTGACCGCCTGCCATAGCTACCCGGATTGGTCTGGCTTGTTCAGAGGTTACCCTGTTTCAAGAAAGTAGGCTGGTCTTCTGAACCTCTGACCCGCAAGGGATCTTCTGTTACCATGCTTACTGTTTGCCTACAAAGAAGTACCACAAGAGGGTTTGGCTTCAGCCCCTTTGAACTTCTGTTTGGTCACCCTGTAAGGGAACCCCATAGCCATAGTCGAGGAGAGATGGGAGATGGTCCATCCATTACTACCAATGCCGTAGACTATGTGCTAGGGCTCAGAAAAAGGATGGTACTCCTGGTGGGCCTGGCTAGTGAAAAGTTGAAGGCAGGGCAAGCTCTGGTGAAACATTGGTATGACCAGAAGGCTTCCCTCATCAATTTCACACCTGATCAGCAAGTCCTGATCATTAATCCTATAAGGCCTAGAGTTTTACAGGACATATGGTCAGGCCCTTGCACAGTGGTGGAGTCACTGGGTGAGGTCAACTATTTAGTGGACCTTGGAAGGGCTGGACAGGCTCCAAACGTTTTCCATGTAAATAGACTGAAGGCTTTCATCCAAGAGTTGGAATCGCTGCACTGCTGCTGGCTGAAGATGTTGCAGAAGAGGAGTCAGAACCTCTCCCTGACCTGTTCCAAAGCGGTCCTTCAGGCAGCTCCATTGAGGGTGTCCAAGTGGCCCCTCACCTGACTTCTGATCAACCGGCTGAGGTGAAAAGTTTGCTAAGGCAATTTTCCCCCTTGTTTTCACAGTCCCCTGGTTTGACACCTTGGTGCAAACATAATATTGACACAGGAGACAGTGTACCTACCAAAAGTAGGAGATACAGAATGTCAAACAAAATAAGGTTTTACATTAAGACATAGGTCAACAAAATGTTGGATCTTGCCGTGATTGAACCCTCCATTAGTCCCTGGTCCAGCCCAGTGGTTTTGGTTCCAAAGGCAGGTACTTCTGAATTGAGGTTCTGTGTGGATTACAGGGCTCTGAATGCTGTCACCAAGACATATGCACACTCCTTGCCTAGAACAGATGAGCTAGTGGATACTTTGGGGGCCTCCAAGTACCTCAGCATGCTTGACCTCACTGCAGGCTATTGGCAAACAGCCCTTGCAGAACATGCCAAGGAGAAGATAGCTTTCTCAACACCAGAGGGTCTTTACGAGTTCCGGGTAATGCCTTTTGGGTTGAAGAATGTCCCTGCCACTTTCCAGAGGCTTGTGAATCATGTGTTGAATGGTTTGGATGAATTCTGTTTCGCATATCTGGATGATATAGCAGTTTTCAGTTCCACCTGGGAAGACCATGTGAAACACCTTGGGATTGTGTTACAGGCTCTTCAGAAGGCCCACTTGACCATAAAGGCCAGTAAGTGCCAGATTGGGCAAGGATCAGTGGTCTACCTGGGACATGAAGGAAGTAGGTGGAGGGAGGATACAGCCTCTACCTAGTAAAGTACAAGCAGTATGAGACTGGCCTACCCCCCACTACACAGACCCAAGTGAGAGCCCTTATGGGACTCACTGGGTACTACAGAAATTTCATGGCAGGCTATGGCACCATAGCTGCCCCTCTGACTGCTCTCACCACTCCTAAGAAACCCAAGAAGGTAACCTGGTCTGAAGTGTGTGGGAAGACCTTTAATGGCTTAAAAGACTCATTGTGCCAGGTCCCTGTTCTCAGGGTCCCTGATTACCAGAGACCTTTAATTGTGCAGACAGATGCCTCTGACACTGGGATAGGAGCTGTACTATCACAAGTAGATGAGAAGGGTAAGGAACACCCTATTGGCTTCATTAGTCGCCAGATTAAGGACAGAGAGCTCAGATGGTCCACAGTAGAGAAAGGATGTTTCTCCGTTGTGTGGGCCCTAAGGAAGCTGAGGCCCTACCTGTATGGGACCCACTTCACTGTGCAAACTGACCATAAGCCCTTAAAGTGGCTAATGAACATGAAGGGAGTGAATCCAAAGTTGCTTAGGTGGTCCATGAATCTGCAAGACTTTGACTTAACTATTGCGCATAGGCCAGGTGTCCAACATAGCAATGCTAATGGGTTGCCCAGAATGTTTAACCGACCTGAACAAGAAACTCATCCAGTGGTGGATTAGTTCCCCCTGTCCTAAGTCTGGGAGGGGCGATTGTTAGGAAAGACTTCATAATTGTATGTAATTTTCCCTCCATGTGTAAACCCCCAAACTTTTTGCTGCTGTTTAGACACCATTGACTGACTTTGCCAGAGAAGCACAGCCTTCAGCTGCACTCCTCTGGGCGTTCGCTCACTTTTTATGGGGAAACTGACATGCCCTTAATACAGTCAGCACTGGGAGACTTTGTTTCCATTAGTCCTTTTCCCATGTTGCAACTTTTGTGCAACATGTAACAAGTGTGTAATGTATTTTACCATACAGCACACTTGGGTCTATAGTCATTTCCCAAGGACCTAGATACACTCGCTGGACTTTTTATGAACTATGCAGATGTGTCTTGGACAGGACTGGGGGCAGCTATCTTTTCGCATTATTTAAACCCTTTCCTGCCATGTTAACCGCGTTTGGCACAAATAGGTGGCCTGGCTCCAAAATGGCCAAGCCACGAGGTTCTTTGTCTTGTCCTTTGGTCATCTTGCCCCATCACCTTCCCCAGGTTGAGTTGACCTGGGTCAGTCCTTATTTTGTTATGCACTTTCCCACAAAACCCAATGCTTTTCTGTGCTTCTGCAGCCTTGTGTGTGCGCCTCCAGGATGTGGGCTGGAACGTCTGAGTCCAATACACATCCTGGGTGCCAGAGAGTTTGGAGTTCCATGAATGACTGCGACCACCGTGGTCCGTGATTGGTCCACGTATGGAGTGTGTGTTCGTGAGCAGATTTCCCATTGGGTCGTCTTCGTTTTGGCGCAACGGGAACTTTGGATAAGACGAGGCCAAAAACGCCCATATCATGTCGATCTCCTGAGTTCTCACTGAACAAAGGATAGCATCCAAGTATCCTGCAACTACGAAGCCGAGTCGAGGAACCGCTGGCGACCCACTGGAAGGTTTGGCACCCTGCACACTTGGCATTCCCACGTCTGAAGTGAGACGAGTGCGCCAGGACCGGAGTGAACGCAGTTACCATGTTGCCCTGCCGCCGCAATGTCTTTTGCAAGTATGCTGCATTTGTGACCATCTTGCCCCTGAAGCCTGCTGCAGTGAAAATGGGTCGATTCATCCACCCGGAGCGGAGAAATTGCCACTGTCCCGTTTGGTAATCATCGCTGTATCTCAGGAAATGAAAGTCGCAGAGGCATCCTTTTTGTTGTGTCCGAACCTGCAACCCGAGTGGACTGAACGGGTGAAGTTTGGGTCTGAGTGCACCTGGGACCGGTGAGTACTTCCAACACCAACCAGCGGCCCCTGCTCCCAAGGGCCCCTTTTACGCAGGAGTGGCCCCTGGGGGCCCCCTCTCCTTTCCACTGCTAGTGCGAACTAGCGATTCCATCCCGCTCTCCGGAACTGCCTCTGCCTTCATCCTCCTTCCTGAGCTGCTAGAGACCCCTGAAGAGACCCTATTTTGCCCACTGGACAAACTTGTGCGCTTGCATTGCATGTACTATTGAGCAGAAGGCGCCTCTCTTCTTAGGGCTTGGACTGCCTCTTAGTTAGGTGTATTGTCGATGTCAAAAGGGGCCTAAAGACTATCTGCACTGCCTGTTTCCTTCCCCTCTAGGTTGTCACCATATTTTGTGCATTTAACCCTTTAGACCCCAATGGTCTTGTATATATATTGTATTGATAGTGTTGTGTTGGTTTACTTAGTGTTACTGTGATTCTTTTGCTATGGGCTATATTACAAAGGCCTTGTAATAAACATGTCTATATTTTTGATATAACACCTGTCTGGAGTAATTTGTAAGTGTACTTACTTTGTGTGCTCATTGAGGTCCTTCAGTCACCCTCACCCCTCCTTAGACTTAGTTTTACAAAGGTAGCGGGCGCCCCTCTCTCGCAAGAACAGACATGATAACCTGTTCAGTGGTTATTAACCACTTGAGAGTTCGCAGCCACTGCTTTTACTCACTGTGCCTTTCACAGATGGGAAATATCCATTTGCATATCAGTCTTTGTCCTGCCCAGGGGCAGTCCAGCACCGAAATACAATGGCAATTCCAATCTGAATGAGAGTACCACCAGCAACCCCATACACGTGTTTCACCCTTGTTGGGGATCATCAGTGAGGTGAAGCTGATGCCTCTCTGAGCACAGTGAGAGGGAGACCACGTCTGGTTGCCCCCAGGAGACCTAGGGTTACCGATCCCAGGTTCCTTAAAAAATAGTTTTACAAAGGTAGCGGGTGCCCCTCTCTCGCAAGAACAGACATGATAACCTGTTCAGTGGTTATTAACCACTTGAGAGTTCGCAGCCACTGCTTTTACTCACTGTGCCTTTCACAGATGGGAAATATCCATTTGCATATCAGTCTTTGTCCTGCCCAGGGGCAGTCCAGCACCGAAATACAATGGCAATTCCAATCTGAATGAGAGTACCACCAGCAACCCCATACACGTGTTTCACCCTTGTTGGGGATCATCAGTGAGGTGAAGCTGATGCCTCTCTGAGCACAGTGAGAGGGAGACCACGTCTGGTTGCCCCCAGGAGACCTAGGGTTACCGATCCCAGGTTCCTTAAAAAATAGTTTTACAAAGGTAGCGGGCGCCCCTCTCTCGCAAGAACAGACATGATAACCTGTTCAGTGGTTATTAACCACTTGAGAGTTCGCAGCCACTGCTTTTACTCACTGTGCCTTTCACAGATGGGAAATATCCATTTGCATATCAGTCTTTGTCCTGCCCAGGGGCAGTCCAGCACCGAAATACAATGGCAATTCCAATCTGAATGAGAGTACCACCAGCAACCCCATACACGTGTTTCACCCTTGTTGGGGATCATCAGTGAGGTGAAGCTGATGCCTCTCTGAGCACAGTGAGAGGGAGACCACGTCTGGTTGCCCCCAGGAGACCTAGGGTTACCGATCCCAGGTTCCTTAAAAAATAGTTTTACAAAGGTAGCGGGCGCCCCTCTCTCGCAAGAACAGACATGATAACCTGTTCAGTGGTTATTAACCACTTGAGAGTTCGCAGCCACTGCTTTTACTCACTGTGCCTTTCACAGATGGGAAATATCCATTTGCATATCAGTCTTTGTCCTGCCCAGGGGCAGTCCAGCACCGAAATACAATGGCAATTCCAATCTGAATGAGAGTACCACCAGCAACCCCATACACGTGTTTCACCCTTGTTGGGGATCATCAGTGAGGTGAAGCTGATGCCTCTCTGAGCACAGTGAGAGGGAGACCACGTCTGGTTGCCCCCAGGAGACCTAGGGTTACCGATCCCAGGTTCCTTAAAAAATAGTTTTACAAAGGTAGCGGGCGCCCCTCTCTCGCAAGAACAGACATGATAACCTGTTCAGTGGTTATTAAAAAAAGGCACAGTGAGTAAAAGCAGTGGCTGCGAACTCTCAAGTGGTTAATAACCACTGAACAGGTTATCATGTCTGTTCTTGCGAGAGAGGGGCGCCCGCTACCTTGTAAAACTATTATTTAAGGAACCTGGGATTGGTAACCCTAGGTCTCCTGGGGGCAACCAGACGTGGTCTCCCTCTCACTGTGCTTAGAGAGGCATCAGCTTCACCTCACTGATGATCCCCAACAAGGGTGAAACACGTGTATGGGGTTGCTGGTGGTACTCTCGTTCAGATTGGAGTTGCCATTGTATTTCGGTGCTGGACTGCCCCTGGGCAGGACAAAGACTGATATGCAAATGGATATTTCCCATCTGTGAAAGGCACAGTGAGTAAAAGCAGTGGCTGCGAACTCTCAAGTGGTTAATAACCACTGAACAGGTTATCATGTCTGTTCTTGCGAGAGAGGGGCGCCCGCTACCTTGTAAAACTATTATTTAAGGAACCTGGGATTGGTAACCCTAGGTCTCCTGGGGGCAACCAGACGTGGTCTCCCTCTCACTGTGCTTAGAGAGGCATCAGCTTCACCTCACTGATGATCCCCAACAAGGGTGAAACACGTGTATGGGGTTGCTGGTGGTACTCTCGTTCAGATTGGAGTTGCCATTGTATTTCGGTGCTGGACTGCCCCTGGGCAGGACAAAGACTGATATGCAAATGGATATTTCCCATCTGTGAAAGGCACAGTGAGTAAAAGCAGTGGCTGCGAACTCTCAAGTGGTTAATAACCACTGAACAGGTTATCATGTCTGTTCTTGCGAGAGAGGGGCGCCCGCTACCTTGTAAAACTATTATTTAAGGAACCTGGGATTGGTAACCCTAGGTCTCCTGGGGGCAACCAGACGTGGTCTCCCTCTCACTGTGCTTAGAGAGGCATCAGCTTCACCTCACTGATGATCCCCAACAAGGGTGAAACACGTGTATGGGGTTGCTGGTGGTACTCTCGTTCAGATTGGAGTTGCCATTGTATTTCGGTGCTGGACTGCCCCTGGGCAGGACAAAGACTGATATGCAAATGGATATTTCCCATCTGTGAAAGGCACAGTGAGTAAAAGCAGTGGCTGCGAACTCTCAAGTGGTTAATAACCACTGAACAGGTTATCATGTCTGTTCTTGCGAGAGAGGGGCGCCCGCTACCTTGTAAAACTATTATTTAAGGAACCTGGGATTGGTAACCCTAGGTCTCCTGGGGGCAACCAGACGTGGTCTCCATCTCACTGTGCTAAGAGAGGCATCAGCTTCACCTCACTGATGATCCCCAACAAGGGTGAAACACGTGTATGGGGTTGCTGGTGGTACTCTCGTTCAGATTGGAGTTGCCATTGTATTTCGGTGCTGGACTGCCCCTGGGCAGGACAAAGACTGATATGCAAATGGATATTTCCCATCTGTGAAAGGCACAGTGAGTAAAAGCAGTGGCTGCGAACTCTCAAGTGGTTAATAACCACTGAACAGGTTATCATGTCTGTTCTTGCGAGAGAGGGGCGCCCGCTACCTTGTAAAACTATTATTTAAGTAACCTGGGATTGGTAACCCTAGGTCTCCTGAGGCAACCAGACGTGGTCTCCCTCTCACTGTGCTTAGAGAGGCATCAGCTTCACCTCACTGATGATCCCCAACAAGGGTGAAACACGTGTATGGGGTTGCTGGTGGTACTCTCGTTCAGATTGGAGTTGCCATTGTATTTCGGTGCTGGACTGCCCCTGGGCAGGACAAAGACTGATATGCAAATGGATATTTCCCATCTGTGAAAGGCACAGTGAGTAAAAGCAGTGGCTGCGAACTCTCAAGTGGTTAATAACCACTGAACAGGTTATCATGTCTGTTCTTGCGAGAGAGGGGCGCCCGCTACCTTGTAAAACCTCCTTAGACTTAGTCTTGACCGCCTGCCATGGCTATCCTTATTGGTCTGGCTTTTCAAGAGGTTACCCTGTTCCAGGAAACTAGGCTGCCTTCTGAACCTCTGCCCCCTCCAGGTCAAAGTTCAGAAATCCATCTTAACGGGCAGATCACCAAAAATGGGGAAGAACTTGCAAAAAAGTGGGTGTTCCGAGGGATGGCCTGCAGGCAGTCCCTCGCACGCCCACAATTGCACGGCACGAGATGTATTAATTGATTCAATCATGCAACCTCTCGGCCGGGAAATGTCCACGCAAGTTCTTTATACTATACGCCACATGAAGGAAGGCATAAGTACACTTGGGCAAAGGATTCGTAGCACGGATTTGGCATTCCATATTGGATACAGGGGTGCGTGTACTCAAATGGGTTTCCGTTCTAACTTAGGGGTGTGCATATGCAGTTTAGCGGGGTGCAGAAACAGTTTACAGGGTTTCGGATGCATATTTCCACGAGTAACCTCAAGCACTGTTTGAAGGGTGCATGTATTCGCGCACAGGGGAGCATGCAAAGTTAGCTGTTCTGGCTGTTTATCCTTTGCATGTGGGCGGGGTGGGGGCGTTCTGGCTGTGACTTGGCAATATGGTTACTTTGCGCTGTACATTCCATGAATACGCGAGGCGAACATTTTTCATTCGGCTTGCAAGCTCGCGCAGTGTCCTTTTCTGCACACGGCCATTGTGGGACTTCTGTGCACATTTCCATGAATTGGGCCCGTACACTCTACATTTAGAAATCCAGATCTAGCTTCTACAGAATGGCCATCACTATAGCAGAGCTTTGACCACGATGCCTTGCTCCATAGTGCTGCAGAAAACTAAAGTTCTCTATTGCCAGGCTGAAAAATGTAATTCCCTTTTTGATATCAATTATTTACAAGAGCGTTGTTTCTACTAAGTTTGTTTAGATTGTTGCATATTTTATCAAAATATGTGAAAGAGAGGCAGTGATAGTAGTGGTCAACTAGTTTGAACAGGTGTGTACAATTACCCCATGCACCCAAAGTCAATGAAAGAAAACGATAAAGCACCACAATAGTTGCATTATCATCAGCTCAACACATCAATAACAAATAAAATGATGATTTTCCTTTTTTTGGGGGAGGTGATACTAGTCACCACAGTTGACATGCAGGAACTCAGAGCCTCATAGACCATCTGGTAGAGGAACAGAAGTATACACACTACACAAAACTCTGTGTGCAAAACCAAATGAAGAACATGTGTGTCGCTATGTTTGTTCAGTTTAAAACAAAAAGGAAACAAGTTTGGGCTTTGATCCCTTTTATTAGGTTAATTGAGAATATTATTTTGAGATAATAGATGAGCTTTCAGTGTTACATAGATATTGTTCATCAACTGCTAGAACGCAACGGCGAGGAGGAACAACATTACCAAACCTTTTACATCCAAGTCTTTGGAGGATAGCTCAGGGGCAACAAGTTTGTCTTGGAAGAAAGACACAGCAGAGGAACACAGGTTCAATCCCTGGGTCTTAGAAACCTCTGGGTATTAAGTGCGTTATAAATAACCAGTTATTATTATATTTATAAGGATGGCATGCAAGGAATGCAGTGGATCAAAAGCTTGTAGTGCAAGCAGTTAGAAATAGTGCACTGCCAAAAGGGGCCCACATTTATATACATTAAAGCAGTCAAGTCCTTTGTCTATTTCCTGTCTATTTCCAAACATGTGAGAAACACTTTCTAATGCCAGGGCTAGTGGCTGGCTAAATGTGTGCATTTCTGTTAATGGTAAACATGTTTAGGGCACAACTGCAGAAAGCATTATCAAAGAAAAGAGCCCCCAAATCTCAAAGCGGCCAGGGGCTACATTTTGAACGTATGAGTATGTCTGTCCTCAGTTGGCCCCTTGAACACCTTGTTCAATGACTTCTTAGCACGGGCCGTATGCCATGCAAGTACTGATAATATATATGCATTCTACACACCTATTAATGTGATTGTGAAATACTTATACATTATCATCCATGTGCAGCCATTTGCACATTTTGCCCTGTTCCATTTTGTACACCCACAAGCCTACTCACATCAGGATATATGGTTACACACAAATGCCTGCTTAGCCCACTAAACTGCTGCTCAAATAAAAATATCTCTCAACGGAAAAATAGCTTTAGTAATTGTAAAATGTACTTAAGGTTGCACAGTATAATTTATGTTTAAATTACACTTACACCTGCTGGGGAGGTTGATAAGGGTCCCATGGGTAAAAAGAAGTTTGAATTGCGCACGCCATATCAGTGGCTGGGATGACAGAGAAATTGACATAATGTGGCAATTTAGTATGAATCTAGTGTAGCTAATGGGAATGAGATATGCATTATTTTTAATGTTGTTTGTGTTTTAGTTGATACAGTTTCGAATTTCATGTGCACAGCAAGATGAGTGTCAAAACTGCTGATAGAATATAAACGCAATACAGGTGTATCATGCAACAGAGCAAGGTAAGATATTTGCAATGGGAAAATCAGAGTGAGGGAATGCGGTAGTCCTGAACATACATGTATAGGACACATGCATGGGGGGTCTCTCGGCAAATATGTTTTGGGCAGTATGAATATACAGATCTGTTTTGCCGCAGAGTTCTCTGACAAATTAGGAATTGCGCTGGTTAAAAACCTGGGTTGGGCAATTGAACTCCGTGTGACTGCAAAACTAGTTTTACAAGGTTGGGGAAAGACAGCAGCAGTTGTGATAAAAATCAGATGGTCAGTTTCGGGCAGATCTTTTTTATGGTTTAGGTCCATTGTGAAGGGGAGATGCAATATCTGTCAGTATATAAGAGTCTGTTGTTGAATCACAGGAGGAGTACGGCCACCTGTCAGGGCCGGACAAGTGAACCTGATGCGGGCTACTTGCGGGGAAAGAAGCACCGATAGATCATGGATTTTTACTAGAGTTGTCAAGGTGTGGGTTGGGACCATGTGGACTGCAATGGTAAGTCACATAGTTTAGAATGAAATGTGGACACCAACATGTTTGGGCGATAAAACTAGCAACAATAGATTTACATCAATAGAATTTCCATAGAACAACAGTGTGCATCACAAGTAGGGGTAAAGTTTTCTAACCAGATATAACATGTGATCATTGAAATTGTTTGTAAGTTGTGTTAACTGTGTAACTAGGAGATGGGACCATGATCAAATATGAAAAGGCCCCAGAGAGGGGTGTAGTGTAAATATGAAACATGCAATTATAAGTGAAAGAAGATGGTGCTCAGATGAATGTATCCGATATAAAGTGTTGGAACGGAAGGGAATATAGTTACATTGTGTAGGTTTAACCAATCATGTGTGGAGGGTTGCCTTTGTAACAAAACCTATGGGAGTGTTTTAGCTGTTGTAAATTCTATAAAATGCATGTTCTTTGTGTGGTTCAGGGAGACAGGTTAGTTTGACTCTTTGATGTCATCTAACCCCTCCTGGCCGATTGCAAAATAAACGTGCCTTACGGACAAAGCATGTACATACTCTTTAAGGCTGGACCTGCTTTTGGTGACAATGATCAAAGGCCCACACTTTAGTTGACGTCACTTAGATTTATGGGCACAAATGCATTGCCTGGAAAATCTCTACGAGCATTTTTACATTGCATTGCTGCATAAAGGATTCCCATACACATGGAGTAACCCCACATCTGTGCAGCAGCCTCCATCATTCTGGACTCTATAAGTATTCTAAATCCCAACAATTTATGTAAATTTCCCAAACAGCATCAGATTGTGCTGAGTCAGCAAAATAACAGCCCAACATGGGAAGTAGTAACATAGTGGTTACAATATCGCCTGCGATTACAACAAATGTCACTGCTATTTCAGAGCTGTGTATGTGTGAATGGCAGAGATCTCCAATTCACTGAACGCATGCAGTGCAGAGCCAGGTAACCTGGTTCGTTCTGTGCACAAGCAATTAATCACTTGTCTGTCCCTGCGGAAAGTAGAAGCAAATTGTAATGGCATGGAAAGGGCTTGACAATTGGCTGGGGTATCAATCTGGCTCTTTTCCCCAACAGCTTACAACATGACTCAGAATGAGCCCTGAAATACCCCTCAGGCAGCCAAGCACTGTGATAACAGCAGTGCTGGAAATGGAAAAAAAATACTTGTGTAATCCTCTCCACCTTGGGGTGTGAGTGGGGGAAAGGATGAGGGCGGATCTTAGGGGCGTGGCCCCAGGCCGGGTGAGATTTCTCAGTATCTCGTCTTGCAACCAAAGCCTGGCGATTTGCATACAAGCAACTAGCATTTTGGGAACATACGAATTCCCACCATTTTTAATTTCCAACATGTCTGAAATAGTGTTTTTTAAATATTAGCTGTTGGGTATACTCGGTAGAAGTGGATTTAGTGCTGACCATTTGTATATGGTCTAATTTGATGCCAGTACCGCAGCACGGGCTTACAGTAATGACATGTATGCTCTAAATGTCAAGGAGAAACTAGTAATATGTATACTGTTCCCTAATGAGCTGGTACCATGCCAATATTTATGAACACAATACGTTCTTTAAATAGAATGTTTATTTCTTGTTATGAGGTCATTTGTGTTACACATTTAGGAAATTCAAAGCTTATTCTGCAAATGGATGAAGAACAGACATTATGTGTGACAAATTTCCCAGAAATGGCCTACATGTGTTTCGCTCACAGAGCTTCATCAGGGCCTGACATTGGTTAGCAAAAGATAAATCTTGCCTTAATTGTTGATGTTGTATTCACATCTAGTTATCGACCGCAGATGATGCAGTTCGTGCTGCATTCTGCATGTGTTGTGCAGTTCAAAGATTTTCTCAAATTGTTACATAAGTGGCTCCACTCTCTGGCCAGAGAGTGGACCTGAACACGGCAAACTCTGCACCACATCCGTAGTGGATTATAGCATGTACAGATGCCATTAAGGTCTTAGTAAGGCTGTTAACCAATACATTGATTGAGCCACTTTTTTAACCATTAAGGAAAAAGAAAAGAGAGAGATTAATAAATGAGCGTGCAGCAAACGCAGACAGTGAATACAAATACCAGAAGTATTTGAAACCCATTTGGCATCCATTTCAGCGTATATATGAACTGCACAAAACATGCAGAATGCAGCATTAACTGTATCATCCATGATCTCGTAACTGGATGTGAATACAACAGCAACAATTTGAACTAGATTCATGTTTTTTTTTAATTCTGTTTATTAGTTTCCATGAAGCACATACCATTATAATTTGACACATTAACAGACTTCCATAATTCCAACAACCTATCTCCTCTCCTACCTCCCATTTGCCCCCATCCCCTCACCAAGGTCTCTGAGTTCATCAATCTCGTGGGCCAATAGTCCTATGGGGTCCTAGTTCATACCAGTTCCAAATGTTTCAGGTTTTGAAGGCACCATTGGACTCTGTAGTCTTCCTTCAAAAAAGTTATCTCTTGCCAGGCCCTGATGAAACCCTGTGAGCGAAACATGTCTGTAATAGTGACTCAAAAAGAAACTCTTTTAAATGAGTAATGTAAGTTGCACTTTCTCTTTTTATTGGTCAAAAATGCTCACCCTAACAAAAAAACTTTAAATTGCAACACATATATAGCATTTTCTTCATCTTCTGAACAGGCTATGTTAGTCTGTTTCTGCATTCGTGTCGGTGTGTGCAAGTCTTCTAATGCGTGGGCTGTTGGTGAGAGACCCGCTGGGAAGAGATCGGGGAGTTTCTTGGGATAAACTTTGCCGGAACTCCACTCCGTCTTGATCGGGCCCAATTCCTGTGCTGGATAAGAGGTATTCCATGCCAGGCACAGGGGTGGCATGGGAACCAAAGGAGGCCCTGGAAATAATGTTCAAAGTCACCCCATGTTACACATTTTCAACAAGCCCACCCCTTTTCCAATGAGAACATTTGGAAATAAACTAGGATACCGCACAAAAGAGGCCCAGGGTGCAGAGGCCTACTGGGAAATCTCCAGAGTTACGGAAAGGCCAGTCCAGCCCTGGCCGTGAGATTTCATTTCTTTCAATTTCTATCTCCTTTGCTTGAGGCCTACAGCCACCCTGAGATCCATGTATTAACCATGTCTACAGCCGCCTGACATGCTCTTGATTTCTCTGTGTGTCTGTCCGCAAACGTAGGTGTACTTGGGTTCATGGCTTTGGCCCACAAGTGCCCCTTTTTTGCCTCCTTCTTCCCTGTATGCCCTCTTCTACTATCAGAGGCTGAACCCTTGTTTCCGAAACCGCCACCATCTGGACCTCTCAAGATTTCCCCTACCCACTGTGCTCAAACTCGTGTGCAACAGAGTCTCTGGCCCCTGCTGTCGACCTTACTATGGTGCCGCTTGCTGTCACCTCTTCAAACTCGTTCATTGCTTGTATGTTTCCACTAGGCCTTACTTGGTCTTTTTCGGACCCCATCTCTGTGTCTCTACCTATACTTATTTAATCATTCTGACGACGTGTGGGTAGGGGTCTGTTCCATCCAAAACTAAACATAGTTAATACATATTCAATCAAACGCATTTGTAATATATGAACAACATAAATAAATAAATAATGAAATATAATAAAAAATAAAAAATATTTTGAAAAAAATGCAGAAATAAATAATATCAATACATAAATAAAACATATATGAACCTTTCGCACAATGCGTGTCTTCTCACGGCGTGTTCTGCCTTGGGAAAATGTCACCCGCCGTGTTCCCTACGCAGAAAGTCTGTGTTTACCTGGATTCACTTCTTAGCATTTACATAGGACTCGCGTGGGCATCCCTTCCAAGCCAGCAGGGACTTTCATAAACAATGAAAAGGCCCGGATGCTTGCTGACGGGGCCAAAATGTCACAGAAATGCGGGGTACCAGACTGGGATTGAATTGCATAAACTTCACTGGGTGCTGCAAGCTATTCTGGATTGTATGCATGTGTTCGTTGTCTCCAGTGGTGCTAAACTGCACGTGGTGGTTGTAGATGGCAATGGCTGGCATCAATCTGAACACACAATAGACTACAAATAAAATAAATAAAGAAAGAAGGAAGGAAGGAAGGAAGGAAGGAAGGAAGGAAGGAAGGAAGGAAGGAAGGAAGGAAGGAAGGAAGGAAGGAAGGAAGGAAGGAAGGAAGGAAGGAAGGAAGGAAGGAAGGAAGGAAGGAAGGAAGGAAGGAAGGAAGGAAGGAAGGAAGGAAGGAAGGAAGGAAGGAAGGAAGGAAGGAAGGAAGGAAGGAAGGAAGGAAGGAAAGAAAGGAAGGAAGAAAGAAGGAAATAAGGGAAGAAAGAAAAAGAAAGAAACAATGAAAGAAAGATACAAAGAATTACAGTAACAAGCACTGCGCGCCATGTTGTGGGGTGCAATTTAGCACCAGTGGAGTTGAATAACACAGAAATGCTATTTAGCACTACAATGTTACTTTACACCACCCAGTGCAGTTTATGTCATTCGAAACCCAGTAGCACAGAAGGATCTACATCTGAATCTCACGGCTTAAAAGACGATGTTGCTTTTAATAGGAGACTCTTTTCTTCTCCTTACTCCTTCCCTCCGACCCTGCTCCGCCTGTTCCCGCTCCGTGGCCCTCTCCTGCACCTGCTACCATTCCCCCTCTCCACATGTACATTTCCTGGGCACCTCTCTACAACTTCCGCCTGTGTGAAATGAGGCACACATTTCTGCGTCAGTCTTTTCCCCACATTCTTTTGTGCATTGAGCTTTCCCCGTGTGGTCTACAGAGTGCAGACCAGCACGGGCCCACTTCTCTTGGCTTTGACTACACTACAAAAAAGGTGCAGCTCGCTGACGGTAGATTCAATTCACCATTTTCCTTTAAATGTGAATCTTTTTCTAGCCATCCTCCCACCTGACATGCTAGGCCAGAGCGTGCTCTACTCCAGTTGCATGAAGTCACGTGCAGAGGTCAGACTGAGACCAAAAAACAAGCCGGAGGACCAACAAAAAGCGGCCTGCATTGATGAAGCCCAATGTGTGACTCTCCATAACTATGACAACATGACTACTGCTCTGCAAGAGTACAGGGATGAGTAATGGTTTCTAAACTCCTACTCAGGCCCATACTATCATTTAGGAGAGCCCTCATTTCAGAGAGCCAAAGCTGGGGGTGCAAGCTTCCCTGTTCTAGCACCCAACAACTGGAACGCTCTGCCCCTTACTCTCAGGGAGGAAACCTCCCCACAGTGTTCCAAAGAGCTCTGAAAAACAAGCTCTTCAACTAGACCTCCCCTCAGGCAGTTCCCATGCAACCCTGGAACATGCCTACTTACATCTAATAGTTGTCTTCACAATGGTTGTTCTTATCTGTTTTTTATGTAACATTGCATCTAAGTGAATATTCTGTAACAGCGCCACAATGCCTCCTGGGCTGCCAGCGCGCTATATAAATAAAAATGTATTTTTTTTTAAATACTCTTCTTTCATGCCAAGGGCAGACTATACTCCTAAAGAGCAGTGTGAGCCAGTAAGGAAGCATTCAAAACAGCAATACTATCAGGATACCCGAATAAAAGAAACGTCTAATCAAGGGTTAATAAAAATGCAAGAATTTAAAAAAGCTAAAAGGGCAAAAAAACGAATAAAAACACTAACATCACATCCCTCTGATTATGCGCACAGAATATGCAAACCTTTGGTTGAAAAGGGAATTCTGAGTATAAAGACCAGAGTGTGCAGGCAATTGTCTTTGCAGACATGTTCAAGTTTATGCTTTTAAAAAGATCATGAATCCAGTCTTACATGTCACTAGGGCCTGTAACACTAGGCCAGAGGGACAGAACCCTACAGATACCTTTTATTCTTGTTCTTTAGGCTCGACAGAGTCGATTCGGGAGTCCGAGCAATTTCTGAGGCATCGATTCACTGTCATGTTGGTGAACTGGTAACCTGGGTCCAATAGGCGGTGCAGTTCAATACGTGTCAAAGCCACTTGCAGTGAAGGCACTTGTTACATGCAGGTAAGGCAACAGACCAGCATAGCTCCCATGCGCGCAAAGTGCTCTGAAATACCAGAGAGAATCACAGGCAGCCTCTTTTCTCTCTGGTATCCTCTGAAGTCCTGTCCAGGGTCTCTAAGGAAAGGCGAATCATCAGTCTGCCCTTTCCAGCCAGGAAGGTTGCCAGAGAGCACTTGTAGATCTGCCATTTCCAGCTGGCAGAGTCCTGGGTACCAACGTTGTAGACACAGTCAGCTGTTCCATGCAGCAGGTACTTGGGGTGCGGCGCGACCCGTCACATGGCCCCTAACGAAAGGTGAGTCTATTTTCTTCCCTTCCCAGCAAGGATGTTCGCAGGAGAACCTAGTGCTAGTGCTAGTTTCTCAGAAGGCAGGCAGGCGTTCCAACAGAAAGGTCATGCCAAATGCCCCCCCCCCCCACCCGAGGGGCTGAGGTAACATTATTGCTCCTTTGAGAATCTTTATCTTTACCCCAATGGTTGAGGGCTTTGGTCAGACTGGACAAAATACAATTCCAGTGAAATCCTTCTTCTGAAGTCTAAAGATGATTCAACAAAGTGGGTGGTTCAGTCCCTTATATAGTCATTTTGCTAAGGTCCATTTCAAGCCTTCTGTAAGGAGCTGATCAAAACTGCTGTGACAAGTGTCTTTCACTGGTGATATCAGTCTCAAAGGCTATCTCTGCAGCAAGTGGGGAGGGTGCACTTGAAGTATGGGTGGTTTAAGAGTTTCCAAGATCGTGAAACCCCTCGTCGCTTGTACCTTCTCTCCTTTCCCTCGCTCTTTGTCTACCTTAGATCAGAGAGACTACAGTAATGACATGCCTGGCGCAACTTCACAATTATAATAGCAGAGTTTCCTTCGGAGTAGCTCTTTCTTACTTACTTCCTGGGGGCATGCCCGTCCTCCTGGGAAGGTGTAAAGCCTTCCCAACAGAGAACAAAGGCAGCTTCAATGGCTGAACGAAACAGATAGTTTTGGGTAAAGCTCGCCCCCAGAGAATGGCACGCAAAACCCTTACAGTGGTATGAGTCACTTGAAACCAGTTTGACAATAAAATGACATCACATGGTTTTGGTAATATATAACTGTATTTTCCCATAGGCCACACCATCAAACCAGATACAGCCTATGTTTACTTTCAATCAAACTGCCACCAGGCCTTGGGGATACACAGTTAACACTTGAATCCTGCATGTTTACTTTCAAAGGGATTCACATTTTTAGTCTAAAAAAGGTCGGTGCAGAATTTACAATAACTCTTTTGGAGGGCACCTTCAAGAAGTAGGCATACACGCTCCCTCAAAAGTTTAGACTGCTACCACTTTTGTAGTACATTTGGCAACTCAAAACAGGATTTCACTTTTTAGTGAACTAATCGAGTGGGGCACTTTCTGAAGTGAAGTCAAACTGCTGCTAACATGCCGCTGGTATTCAAACTGATGCCCAGCAACAAGTATAAACAGGGTGTTTTATATAGGGCTGTTCGTAAGTTCAATTGTACATCCAATGGCCGGCAGTGCCATCTGGGTGCAAAGTCACCATCACAGATTTGTGAAGACAGAGCACTCTCTGAAGTGTGACTGTTTAACAGATCTGGCTTTCATTGCAGAATCCATTTACCAGAACTCCTAACATTTGTAGAAATGTTGCCTACAGCATCCAGACCCCTGAGATCTGCACAGGCGCACACACTAACCATTCCCATCTTCAAGCTTCAGACAGCTACAGGCTCGAGTTTTCCAGTCCTGGCTGCTAAGCTTTGGAACTCCCTACCTCATGATCTTAGGAATGTGCCAGCCATCCAAACCTTCATAAGCAGAACTAAACGCTGGCTATTCGAACAGAATGCACTGGCCTCCACTTTGTAATCATGCTGCAATCTCCCACAAATTGGTTACGCGCTGTATATACTGTATATTTGACCTTTTTGCCATTCATGATGTACTCATGCTTTTATCTTTGATGTAAATATGTCTATACAATGTAATTTGTAACTATCTATGTAACACTTCTTTGTAACTACCTTTTCCAAACATGCGCCCTGATGCCTGCGGGCAGGGTGCGCAATACAAATAAACAAATACAAAAATACAATACAAATCTGGCAGATTCCACCCCGCAGAATGGAAATTAGCCAGAATGAGAAACTGCTGCAGAGTGGTACCTGGGAGAATATTGTTTGGGAATATTTTTGGGAGGTGGTGCATTTAATACAGTAGAATTGGTATACAATCTGAGCCAGTAACTTGGTGAATGCACTGGCTGACCTATGGATAGAGGCCTGCTCTCTGTCCGGGATCAGACCTTAGAGGTCAGAGGGGAACTAGGCCTGGAACATCAGAGAAGTATCATAGGAGTGGTAGCTGGAGGAAAAGCTCAGCGGCAACGTGTTCGCCTTGGAAACAAGACGACACAAAGCAACACAGATTCAATCCCCGGGTCCTCGCTTAGAAACCTCTGGGTATTAAGTGTGTTATAAATACGCAAATAAGAGACATATTCCTGTAACAGCGCCTAGATGCCCCCCGGGCTGTGTAAGTGCTTTAAAAATGCAAAAAATAAAATAAAATACAAATAAATAAGGCTCCTCCTCTGTCTAATTGCAGCTGAACACACTGTGAGAGTACCCTAGCTACTGATCAAGGTCTAGCGTGGCCGGTTTTAGGGCACAGTCAGAATGAATTAAAATTGACGTCCATGTGACTTGGTGGTGCTAACGTACAATGTGCCCCGACCTGCGTGTATGCCCTCAGATACTTTTTTCCCACAAATCAAATGGCTGGTCCCGGTAGTGAGCAGAGAAGATCGAAAAAAAGCACAATGATGGCAGGCTTCAATAGCCAGTTGGACTCAGCACAGGTTGGATGCCTTCCAACTTCCAAACCCCGGCACATGGTGTTTAGGGACAGATCATATGAGAAAGTCTTATGCGTCTGGTCTTGTATTTAGTTGCATGGGCTCCCTCATTACCACTGACATGAAGTAAACACCATTTACATTCTGTCCTAAGATTAAAGCTAAGTTTCCATGGATGACCCCCCAAAAAAATTCATACTAGACAATTTGGAGGACTCAATGGAAAATACCAAACACAATATCATCCTGGTAGACTTGATGCTGCCAAATATCCTTGCAGGAGAATTTCAAAAAAGGAAGTTGCAAAATAGTCCATCTCCTCCCCGGTCCCCTGCAACTTTGAGTACTCAAGAAAGTGTATTGGAAAGAGCAATTGTGGCGAAAACACTACAACCAGACCAACTAAGTTAAATACGAACAGCAGATTCATATATACAATGCAACCTTAACTGCCAAAAACGCTGCACTACAATGAAAGAATCTGACCAGTGGCCAACCTGCAAAAGGAAATGTTCAAAATCATCAAAGAGTTGAGAAACCATGCCTCTTGCAAAAACACCCTGACAGTTTCCTTGAAGCTGTGCAACAACAACTCGGACAATTTCAGAAACAAAATCAATAACATTCAGCATACCATTGCAGCTTCCTTGAACACCACAAACTACCCAATTACAGAAAATCTGACAACACAAAGAGAGCTCCACTAGTTCAGGCCCTTTATCACTGAAACGTTCCTCAAACTCATGAAGATAGAAACAAGGCTAGCTTCCCGAATCACTCCTGCACTGCTGATATCCCTCAGAGTCTCACGGGGTACCAGACTCCTCCACAACCAGTCTCCTCTGCACTGCCTCTGGGCCCCCACACACTGTAACTGTAACCTACAATCCCTTGCCTCCTTGCATTTACATTGAGCTGCTCTGCCCTGGCTGCACTTACTGAGCAATGCTGCCCTGATTGCACTTCCCCTTTCAGTCTCTCTGGCACTTCCCCTTCTCCCTCCCCCTGCAATTTGCGTTCTCACACTTGCACAATCCGAATGACACAAAGCTTAGTGAGATTGTTGGTTTTGCCCTTTGTCTGTTTTCCCTCCTTTGTGCACCTGCGCGTTATAAATGACTTATCATAGCATATCATATATTCAAAAGCTTACTTAGCAAGGTAACACCAGCTCACTATTTCCAAAAACTGAAGAACTGCTCACTGGAAACGGGAATACTGCCGAAAGATCTCAAAGCAGCATGGATGAAACCTCTTCTAAAAAAACACATGAAGACAGGATGATCTGACCAACTACAAGTCTGTTTCTAACCTACTCTATCCAGCCGAAATCATGGAAAGTTACATTTACAAGGAAATCTTCGAACATGTGAAAACAAACTGAATACTATTACCAAGTAGGATTTTGACCAATGAGAAGAACCAAATAAACACTTGTCTTCATCTGGAAAGACCTAAAAAATGATCTCTGACAAGAACACATGATCAGCCCTCATACTACTGGATATAAAAGCAGCTTTTGACACCATCAAGCACTCAAACTTAATGAAATGTCTACAAGAATCTGACATTCACAGCACCTTATTACAATGGATAAAATCCTTCCCTGCGGACAGAACTGAAATGACCTATCTATTACCTTTTACTTCAAGAATATAAACCATCAAATGTGGTGTCCCTCAAGGAGGAAGTCTTTCAAGGCTTACTGTGAACAAAGGCGTAGACCCGCTAATGGGACTAATTAAAAGGCACAGGCGCATGTGTTGCAACTATGCCTAGACAACACCCAATTCACCTTCAAGATGTCGACAGACATTGACTCAAGCAACTCCCCCACTAACTTCCTTAGTGAAATTAACTTTGGGGTGACCAATAACAACCTGAAACTAAACTCAAACAAAATGAAAATCATGACAGCCCCCCCACAACAATGGATCACACGCACCTGCTTCCCTGGCCTGTAGAAATGAACCTTAACAGTAATAACAAACCTTGGAATTACCATGGACTGTGGGCTCACAACAGAACCACAAGTCAACATCATGGAAAGAAAATGCTTCTTTCACCCACGTTCATGCATTATTTTTTTATTTTGTTTATTAAGCCTTTGTATGGCGCTTATACAGCAGAAAGTGTTTCCAGGCTCGACAAGACAAAAGAGAGAGCAGGGACATGTGAGAAAACAACAACAACGGTCCTACTAGGCCTTGTGACATTCGGATCATGTAAGTGCAGTATCAAGAAGTGCAGGGGGGATGGTCAGGGGATGGGCTAGGATGGGGAACAGAGGGGGAGGGAGAAGTGTTGAAGGGAGAGGGTCTAGGGAGCTGGGCAAGTGCTAAGGGGTGCCCAAGTGGGATAGGGCCAGGGGAATGAAGGGGTGTCGTGATAGTGTGACGGTGGGATCAACCTGGAAGGGTAATCATACCATATCTTGGGTGCCAGACCACATCACCAACAAATTACAACATATTCAAAACACCTTAGCAAACATTACAAGAAGAAGAATACAGAGGTGCAGCTTTCTCCACCCCCATAGTGAAACGGTGGCACTCTATCCCTTAAGAAATCCGCTCAACAGAACACCAATTAGCATCCAGAATAAAATGGAGACATGGCTTTTTAATGCACCCTATTAGAGGCAACTCAGAACCGAAAGAGAGAAAGATAACTATAGCGCTTTGCTTTAAAAGCATCACCACTGGAAAACTTGGTTTCCACCTAACAAACCTTCTCACCAGAGTGAACCAAAGGAACGAAGGCTCAACAAGGAACCAACCTACAAAAACCAAAAGAGCATGAACTTTGGACTGGCATGCCATACAGGAACCGGCCACCAAACATCAGCACCGAATGACCTGGCACACGCGCAACAAGACAAAAGAAACCCACCAAGAAGAGGCAGCGACCCAAAGGTTTTCTGGGGAATAGCACACCACACATGGCCTCCAGACCAATGAACCTTAGCAACACAACCCAAAACCCAAATAAAAGATAAAGAACCATCTCTCAAAAACCTCCACACCAAAGGACAGGGAGGAAGATCCTAACACTTCAAATACATTTTGCAAACCACCAAAAACAAGACAACCCACTAAAAGCCTCACGCTCTAAAGCCCTCACCGACCACACGATGACCAACCAGCAAACACACATGGCTAAACAAAACCATACCGAAAGGTTCACAACACTACATCACAAGATTCAACTGGCAAGCGTTACTCACTGAACAAAAGATCATGATAAGGCAGAGACTAGAGGTCTCCACCTACCACCTAGAAACAAAAACCTCTGGTGTACAAATCTCTATCCACCGAGAAGGAAAACACCCACACGGATGCCCGTTGCCCCTGGTTCTGCATGCACCAACAGTTAAGCTGAACACCTGGCACTTTCCCTCTGCTCCCCTCACCACCTCCCACCTCCCCGCCTTTCCTTTTCTGATCCGCATGAGCTCCTGCAGACCATGGCAATGGCCGCCTGTGCACTGGATGAAAACCAACAACATAACATAACCATTGGTGTTAGTGTTGTCTGGGGTAAGGGGCCAGTGTTGGCCCGGGTGTATAGCGCATGGCTCACTGGCCTCAGACATGCAATAAGCTTGCACTTTGCAATTTTGAAATCCTTAATCAAGGCCAACTCAACCAATCATCTTTCTGAGGGTGATATGAAATTGGATAATAATAAAAATACCTGTTATTACAGTGCTTAGAAGTGGAAGGATCCGTCATATTATTATTATTGTTGAGGAGAACAGAGGGATCAGAACACTTTTGACACACGTAGGGCACAATTCATGGAATTTTCCCTACGGTTCAAAGTGACTTTGCACTGCTGAAAAGTGACTGTGCATTGCTAACATAAACCCTGATTAATGGAACTGTGCAAAGTGTTTTTTTGCAGTGCAAGGTCCCTGCAAAGCAATTTTGTACTGCAAAAATGACTATGCACCGACTTTGCACTGCATAAATGCACTTTGCACAGTTCCATGAATCATGGTTTGTGTCAGCAGTGCAAAGTCACTTTTCAACAGTGCAAAGTCACTTTGAACAGTGCAAACAAATTCCATGAATTGGGCCCTGATTCATTCCGGATGTGTGTGCAGACAGTGAGCAGCAGAGGTGTACAGGGTTTGTTTTTTTACTGGGGATATGGTTTTTGGCAACTGATCAAGATGCTGAGGCACACTTCGGGGTGGGTTCCTGGTAGATTGGAAGTCGCATAGTCCAGCAGAGTGACAAAGAGGATGTAGGTTCGTGTGATCTTGTTCATTACCGTGTTGCTGAGCTCAAAGGACTGCTGGGGCTGGCAGACACATTTCCATGGAATATACATGGACCTGCTCAGACTTTGCACACTGTTTTATACTGCTGGAAAAGTGAAACGCCTACCAGACATGTTGCATTGAAATGTGAATGGATCCTCCTACTGAGCTTTTAATGATAATGATTTCTTATTTATACAGCCCTTTCGCCAAAGGGAGGATAGCTCAGGGGCAACACGCTCATCTTGGAAGCAAGACGACTCACCGGGTCCATGGTTTTGAAACCTCTGGGTATTAAGCGTGCTATAAATAACCAATTACAAAGCCCTGTACATAGAACATTTTATAAACAAGTATCACCCAACTGAAGTTGGTACCCATTTATTAACCTTGGAAGAATGAAAAGCTGAGTTGGCCTTGCTGGGATCCGAACCTACGACCTGCAGCACACACATATAGCAGAGCAGCGAGAGCTTAACCCGCTAAGCTTTTTTACTGGCTTGTTCCCGGTCGTTCCCTTGCCGACCCCATTGCTGCCGCAGAAGCTTGGAGATGCCCAGTTTTCATTTTGCAATGAATGTTAAGGGTGCAGTTTCCAGGTTAAGGCCCTCCCGGGGGTTGTTTATCTGATGATTGCCATTTCATCCGCCCATGATACACCGAGGCATCCAGGTTGCAGCTCACCTTCTGGACAACTGTGTGAGGGCCAGCATGCAGGCCTTGCCTGTTCTTTCAATAGGCGATAGACCCAACTGGTATTATGATGTTTTTATCTTTTCAGGCTCTTCGCAGGGTGGACCAGGTCGAAGTGGGCAGGAGCGCTCGAGAGCGGTGTTCCTATACTTTTTATTTTTAGGTTTCACGTTCCTATACTTTTATTTTTAAAAGAAACCATTCTGGAATGGTTTCGTTTTAAAATAAAAGTGTAGGAAGAAGTTAAAGCTTGCATTTCAGTGCACTGCACTGCACATTCCCATAAATAGTAAGTTTGTTTGTTTCGGGTTTTGGATTGTGTGTGAGAGGGGGCACAGCAATGGGGTTTGTGGGGAGCAGGGCAGGCCAGCAGGGAACATAGTTCTACTACTTCTTTTCGTACACTTCGACCAATGCCTTCCTTAGAATGTGCACCCTGGTAGATGGAACTGAGCCTTCTGTGAGACACACAATGCAATGAATGAGGTTGCATGAGAGAGGTTGCCCTGCTGAACACATCCTCATTTGAAGTTAAGCTTCAGGGTGTACTGATGCACGATCGAGCTGTGCCTCTGGGAGACGGTGCCCACCAATGATGCACTGAAGCGGAAGCTGTTCACAGTGATCCTCATAAAGGCCCTAAAGTGGGTGAGTGGGTGATAAACATCTCGGCTAAATAAAATCTATGTGATCACTTCGCCGCCCGTAATTGCGCTGGCGAAAATGTTGACTGCAATTGATAGATCACTTCTGTCCGCCTGCACCTGCCCAGGCCCGCAATCCCCCACCCACCCCACTTACCTTTACTGTGGCACACTCCTGTGTGCGCCGCCGACATCCTTGTACCCCTGTGGCATCAGCTCTTCCCACTTACTTGGGGCGGTGCTGACGCTGCTGGGTCCTTTTTTTAAAATAACTTATCCCCCCACTTACCGTAACCTCTGACTCCCGTTCCTGCATCCAGGGAGAGCGGGGGACACCCCCGCAAACTCTGCTTTGCTTGGGCCCAGTAATATGGTTTGGAATTTTCGTACTGCGCTCCGGCACAGTTTTAGTAATGTCACCGCAATCGTGGCGATATTATGGTATGATTCCGGCTAAATATACTGTCCAGGTTTTTACAGCATCCACGCATTTTTGCAATTGGTGCACTGTTTGCTCTACTGGATGAGAAATGGCACTGGACTCATACCATAAGTGCGCAGAATAGAGGAACAGCATAATTCACTAGAGGGCGCTTAGTTTCCCTGACCTGTTAAACAAGCATTGGCAACGGCAGCAGTTTGGGCTTTTGTGTAGGCATGGGAAAGGCAGTTGCCAGGTGCAGCGTAGTGGTATTGGCAAATGCCTAATGCTTATATACAAGTCAAAACTGTTGGCTTTACCCAGGCTTGTTTTTAACAGTACTTCAGTGAAGGACACGCATAGTGCTTATAAAATGAGTGGCTGAAGGCAGGCCTGGTAAGACATTTCTATCACAGCAGCAGTGTGTTTACAACTCCAATTAAGTAATTCACTTTCTGAAGACTTGTTTCAAAAAAACACTGGCAGGCACTTGAGTGCAAAGTCTGATGGGAAGGCTGAGTTCAAGCCTGCTGAAATAGTTCCCAGGCGAATGCGTTTGAGTTTTGGGCAGGGACGGGCAGGAACTGGGTGGGAATAGCCATAGGATAAGCATGGCCATGGACAGTCAATGGGCGGGCACATAAGGAAACAGCACCTAGAGATTGTGTGTCCCCCCTCATGTGCCATTCCGCCCTATCTGTACTCAATTGCAATAGTTTAGGCTTGCAGGTGTCGCAAGCGACACCTAACAGCCCAAACTATAAAATAATATCTGTCGCAACAATGCCCGCAACCATTGCTGATCTCTGCATGCACATGCTTTTTAAAGTGCACACTTTGAAAGAGCTAACCATGTTGTGCAGTCCTCGGTAAATCCTAGACAGATAATTTAAAAAAAAACATTTTTTTATTAAAATATTTTTATTGGTTTATTGGTTTCACAGTCAAGAACAAATACATTGTTAACAAAGACACAAAAGAAACCTTTAACATTACATAAATCCTCCATTCACTCCTTTTCAACCAACTTAAAAAAACATGAGTAGAAGGAGGCGGGAAAAATAAAACAAATCCGAAAGCACCAAGCCTCCTATTGCTCCTAAACCTTTCCATTACTCATCTTCTCAAGAACATCAAAATGCATGGTCTAAAACTGCACTAAGTTCAACTTCAAACCAATAATTGAGCTCAGCAGTAACCTCACCACCACGCCCTTTTTCCAGGACATCCCCCAAACATTCCCAAATATTTCTTGAAGCAGCAACCTGCCTTCCCACCTCCCCGGACCAGGTAAATTATCATGACCCCCTTGCCCTCATCCCATCCTCCCCGTGTTTGGCTTTCGACTGTGTTCTGTTTTATAGAGATGACATAAAGAGTACACAAAATGCAATAACCCCCTCAGACAAATATGCAAGTCCTCTATCAAATATGTTAAGCAAAAAGAGTATGATTGCAGTGTTATTTTCTCCCCATCTAGAATGGAAGACTACACATACCAGAATGCAATTCAGCGTGGGGGTCAGTTTTTTTTTTTGTAAATGTACTTTCAAGACTTAAAAGACGCACAATAAAAGATGATCTGTGAAAGGTAACCCGGTTGTTTTTCACAGTATGACAAAGGCATGCATCATATATGATGTGAGGAAAGCGTGACATTTGACCCCAAAAAAAAGTTTTGGTGTCAACAAAACATAAATTAAAGTAAAGGAGGTAGTTTAAAATGTCTTTGTTTAACTGCCTATAAACGAGGCATAAAGTTGAGTATCTAACCAGTGCTGTGTGTGCGCTTGTTTAGAATACAAATATCTAAACGTTTAAACGGAACGTCTTGTCAAAAGCAACAATTACTCAAATGAACAGTGGCTTACAAATAGCTTCCTATTTAAATGCTCTGTCATAACATAGTGAGTGTTAAATACACACGTATTTGGAGGCCACAGTGGGACCTGATGTGCAGTGTTCGCTGGGCCGTGGTGGATGCGGGGTGAGGGATGCCTCCAGGCCTCATTTGGGAGGTGACGGCACACTCTGGAACTGGAAGGAAAAAGTCTCACTCCTGGAAGCAGCTATTTAAAAAAATACTGTTTTATTGGTTTGATTCATGTTTTGTAAATTGCTTCTACTGTTAAAAAATGTTTTATATACCAATTAATGCTAAACAACTCCCCATCTACTCGTTGGGGTCTGAATAGCTTCCATCCAACCTCCTCTCCAAATTCCATTCCCTAACTACTTCACCCTTTTCAACCTTCCTCCAATCACCTTGTGATGCTTTCCTCTTACCACATTCGCCTCACTAACCTTCTCCTTCTGATGTCCTCCCATCACCTCAATTATTTGTTTTACTGCTTCCTCCTCATAACCTCCTGCTACTTGCTTCTACTTGTATTACTTGACCTCCTCTGCTCAATATTACCCTGTCCCCTGCTCCTTACAATATCCAAGCACCCTGTCCGTTTTTTCTCATACAGCCTCCCTCTCACAATCTCCACCCTCCGCCATTAGATGTTCAATGGTTTCGTGCAGTTTGCTTAGTGCCTCCTTCTCAAAAGCTTCACCTCACAACATTTCCCTTGCACAATTTCCAACCACCTCCTTAATAACACCACATTCCTCCTTGCATAGACCAATCCCCACTTACTCCCATGAACCCCTTCTTCTAGCTTTTCCTCCTTAGCTGCACCAAACTCCTTACTCTCTCCAGCCACCTCCACAACCTCTCCAGACACCTCCCCAAGATCTTCACGCCCCTCCACCTACTTACAATCTCTTGACCAGGCCTTCTGGTCTTGACAAATCTGCTCTTTAACTTTTCAATCGCCCTCCTTGTCAGACGTAACAACCTCCTTCTTAAGGTGATCACTAATCATCTCTTTTAGTCAACATCATCAAGTGCCGTCTCCACATCTTTACCATCTTTCTTCTTATTCTCACACAACGAATCCGGCAAATGGTCGCCTGCCCCCTCCATAACCTTAAACAGGTTCCTCGCACATTCATCAATGTTTTCCTTGTGTAACTTGCCCTACAGCTGTCTCTGCACCAGCGCCAACCAGCTCCTTAAACTCACCCATCACCTCCAGGTTTTCCGCTCTGGTTTCCCACCTCCTCCACACCAAACTCCTGCTCCAAACTCATTTCATCTTGCCCCCTAAAATAGTCACCAGCTTTAAGCGGCCAATTCCTTCTTTCGAACTCGGACACCAAGTGACAGAGTCTTTGGGTTGTTTTAGAGCCACTTCTTTTAGCCTCTCTCTAGTGAAGTGGTATTCCAATTTTTTATATTGCCCCCCCCCTTTGAGTAAACATTTTGTTTCTGCCCTCCCCACAAGCTATAACTACATTTTTATATTAGAAGCAGTCACAGTAATCCCTTTTTAATAAGCTTTGCACCCCTCCCTGGACATCCTTTGGACACCCTTATGGGGGCCAGCCCAGAGTTTGTAGACCCGTGCTCTAGTGTAAGAGGAGTCAGGTGTAGTAGTTGAGTTGAGGAATGGCTGTCCGTTTCTGCCCTTTGGAAACGATGTATTGCCTTTGTGTGGGTCTTAGGATTGTCATATCCCTTCCTTAAAGGAATGGTTAGCCCAAAATGTTTTATTTCAAAAATAGATAGGCAACATAAAAAAAAACGATTGGCATTTTTTTTTTCGAAGTCCCTATGTAAAATTTTGAGCAATTCAAGCTCAAAAATGTGCAAAAGCAAGCACATGGGCGCATCCATTTTGTGAAATGGATGCCCGCATGTGCTGGCTTTTGCTTTTGCGGCACTAATGAAGGAAAAGCCAGCCAGCTGTAGTAAACAAAAGCTACCAATGGGTGGCTTTTCCTTCATTGGTGCCGGGACTCGGAGGACGCGGACCGGAGACTACAGGCTGAAAAGCTGCAGCTGCATCTCGGTAAGTGCTATTTATTTTTTTTTAAAATAAGCACTAGCTGCGTTTTTTTTTCTAAGTTTTCCGGGCTGGAGGAGCCCGGAAAACTTAGAAATAAAACCGCAGCTTTAAAAACGTTGTATTTATGTTTGCAGTAGCTTTTGAAGCGACCGCAAACATAAATACAATGTTATTGTGTTTGAAAATGCTGCGGTTTTTCTTTCTAAGTTTCTCAGGCTCCTCCCAGCTTCAAAAGCTACCGCAAACATAAATACAACGTTTTTAAAGCTGTGGTTTTATTTCTAAGTTTTCCGGGCTCCTCCAGCCCGGAAAACTTAGAGAAAAAAAAACGCAGCTAGTGTTTATTTTTATAAAAAAAATAGCACTTACCAACATGCAGCTGCAGATTTTCTGCCTGTAGTCTCCGGTCCCCGTCCTCCGCGTACAGCACCAATGAAGGAAAAGCCACCCAGTGGTAGCTTTTGTTTACTACAGCTGGCCTTCATTAGTGCCGCAAAAGCCAAAGCGAGCACAGCGGCGGGCATCCATTTCACAAAATGGATGCCCCCATGTGCTATCTTTGCGCTTGAATTGCTGAAAATTTTACATAGGGACTTTGAAAAAAAAATGCCAATCGTTTTTGTTTTTATATTGCCTATCTATTTTTGAAATAAAATTTTTTGGGCGAACCATTCCTTTAACGTGTTTTTCAATCTGTCTGCCTAGCCCTAGCCTTGCCTTCCTGTCACTCTCTGGGGTAAGTGTGCTCACGTGTGCAGTTTTGCTTTAGGGAACTTGGGAGTCGTAGTCCTCTGGGTCTGGGTGGGTCTCTAGTGTGTGGTCGACCAAAGCTTTCAGACCTGTGTCCTCCATCTTGGAGTTACTAACTCCCTTTTGCTCCTCAGGTCGCTTGCCTACGGACTAGCTGTTCGTCAACTGGATTCCATGGCCTAGCTCAGGTCACTTCTTTCTTCTTGGTAGATTTAAAAGCATCCACGTGTGGGGAGTGGAGCGTTCAGTCGCTGTCGGGTCCGTGGACGCTCCTCAATTCCTTTAAAGAGGCAGATGCATCTACATTGACATATGATTGACTCCTGCTATATCCACCAGGCAGGGGACTTTGTGACAGGGAGCCTGGTATGTGGCAATTTCTGCTCCTCCCAGCCCGGAAAACTTAGAAAAAAAAACACAGCTAGTGTTTATTTTTATTAAAAAAATAGCACTTACCGGGGTGCAGCTGCAGCTTTTCTGCCTGTAGTCTCCGGTCCCCGTCCTCCGCGTACAGCACCAATGAAGGAGAAGCCACCCAGTGGTAGCTTTTGTTTACTACAGCTGGCTGGCTTTTCCTTCATTAGTGCCGCAAAAGCCAAAGCGAGCACAGCGGTGGGCATCCATTTCACAAAATGGTTGCCCCATGTGCTATCTTTGAGCTTGAATTGCTGAAAATTTTACATAGGGACTCCGAAAAAAAAAATGCCAATCTTTTTTTTTATATTGCCTATCTATTTTAGAAATAAACATTTTGGGCAAACCATTCCTTTAAAGGGGCAGATGCATCTACATTGACATATGATTGACTCCTGCTATATCCACCAGGCAGGGGACCTTGTGACAGGGAGCCTGGTATGTGGCAATCTCTGCTCCTGCCCTAGATGTCTTCACCATGCATTGGCCAGGCATGTAATTGCCTTTGCTCCCGCTCTACTAGCTTTCCATGTCAACTGGCTTGCTATGCAAGTCCTCATTCCCTGCACCACCATAATTTCATACTCTAGTCTGTAATATGGCAAACGCTGCTCCACCCCCTACAGGCCTTTTATAAAGCACCAGTTTTATCTTTCAACGCCTACAGGCCACTGCGCCCCCGTCTGGCAGTCATCTGTGTGTCTAAATATACGTCTTGGAAGGATAGCTCGGCGGCACGTGCTTGCCTTGGAAAAAAGACGGCACAGACCAACAAGAGTTCGATCCCCGGGTCCGCGCTTAGAAACCTCTGCGTATGAAGCACGTTCCAAATAACCTATCATATCCTAGGCTGTGTATGAATGTATGTGCTGTGTCTCTCAACACCTGCAATGTCATCCCTCCTTGTTTCAAGTGAACAGTGATTTATAATAACTGAAATTAGAATTTCCGAATATCACAGAAGCAATCATGCAACCTCACAATGCTTATTATTACTCAGCTCAATGTACCCTAAGCTAAATAATACCCCGAAAGGAAGTGAAAGATCTGTGATCCATAGCTTACTTATAGATCTCGGCAGCAGAGCATGAACTTGCTGAGCTATCATCAAGACTCAACACTGCAGGTTATGCTCAAATCTCCTCAGAAACGGGATTAATTTGCTGAGCTATATACATGGAGGCCTGATGGTCTGGGAAAAAGTAAGCATGTGCAACACAGCGTCCCTGAGGATAGCTCAGTGGCAACGTGAAGCAACACCACACATAACATCGCAAGTTCGATTCCTGGATCCGCAACTAAGACGACAACAAACAAAAAATTCTGTAACAGTGCCTCGATGATCCCAGGGCTGTGTGAGACCTTTAAAAATATAAAATAAATACAGTCATTTATAATAATTAAAAAAAAGTGAAGTGCAAGATTTCCCTAAATCCGGAAAAGGAAAATACATTATTAGTTATATTTGAACTGCCTATTTTACGGATTATAGTTTTATGCTATCTGAACCCGAGTGTGTTCTGGTAGTCCAGCACACATCCAGATGTCAAGAATGCACACAGCCCTTTGCCGTGCACGGAGGAGCTGCCTGTGGGCCCGCTGTGCTCGCAGCTAGACTCCCGTGCACGCAAGCCCTGCTCGCGAATGAAGGCGCTCTGCTTTCAGAAGGCAGCGGGCGCAGCTTCGAGGGGTGTTCAGGAGGCAGCGGGCGCAGCCTCGAGGGGTATTCAGGAGGCAGCGGGCGCAGCCTCGAGGGGTGTTCAGGAGGCAGCGGGCGCAGCATCCGAGGGGTGTTCAGGAGGCTGCAGGCGCGGAACCCGAGGTGCACCTCGGACTTTGCAGCCTTTCATACATCGTCCAATATTTCTCTCTGACTTCTTTTTTCGGAATATCGGATGAATAGAATTAACCTTACATAACCAGTGAGAAATACCCTCAAAGATGAGTTGAATAAATATGACCAACAGCGCTTATGTTGCCGTCTCGTGCATGTGCACGTCTCACAGAACGTCTTGCGGCGATTACGTGTGGATATCTGAAAATGTTGGCAGGGTTCGCGCACCTATTCTGTTCTTGGTATTAGTTTCGGTTATATCTGCAGCCAACATTTCTCTGGAGCAGGGACGGTCTTAGCTTTGGAAGTCCCCAGGGCTGAGTCAACAACATTTTGCGCCCCCCACCGCTCCCCTGACACCCCCCGCCCAGGTCCCTGCGAGGGGGTGGGGGAGTAGCACCCCATTTTGAATTGCTCTGCTAAATAGAGCACGGCCGCAAAACAGCAGTGGAGCGGGGCAGTTAATCACTTTCAAAGGCTGCCCCATGCAGGTTTAGCATGGGCGCCCTATTGTAATAAAAAACATCCCGCTCTCCTGCTGGTGTTCCCAGTGCCACAGGAGAGCGGGGCGCATTTCAGTACAATAGGGTGCCTCCCGCAACCTTTACCCACCACGCCAGTTGTGGAAACCCTTGAAAGACTCCCCTGAGCAGGCATGGCAGGCGGGCTAATGTGGCCAACTAAGTGGGTGCCCGGGTGGCCCGGGCCTAAAACTAGCCATGCTCTGGTGATTCGTGGTCAAATCCTAGAACTGATCACAACAATTTGTTGCAGATTTTGAAACCCCTGGAATCCTAATCCCCAATTTGACCCTGCCATGGGGCGCGGCTGCTGAAGGTTTAGGCCAACAGGCTGCCAAAACAGCTGCAGACGTCCCACTATATTTCTTCCTAATATTTAACTGACCCATTCTTTTATCGGATGTTTAATTTAAATTTTTTACCGTGGGGCTGAGAAAGGATAATTGGAAAATATAGGCAAAGTGAAGCCAAAAACATGACTTTTTTCTTGAAAAATTCCTGTGTAATCTGTTGCAGAAAAAGTAATTTATACATCATCAATTCAACAAACTTCACATTTTATTTAATTTGTTTCTAAATCTGTAATCTGTTCTAGGAAAAGACAATCATGAGTTTTTTATAATCCAAAAGAATGTGCAGTTCATGTAAATTATTTGTAAATTCATATCCCTTCTGGTGCATGTTTCGCACAAGGCACTTTCTCAAGGCATCGCTAATAAATATAGAAGACAACAGCATTATTGTAGGTCTTGTTTGAGCATATGGTGTTTGTCACTAAAAAGGAAGAAACTGGAAAATGGAATCAATAAGTGGTTAATTTATTAATCACTTATTTATCAATTGTAGAGTAACTGAATCAGCATTTTAAGGTTGCAGGAGTAGTTGTCAACTATGTTCATAAACTCAATGTTTTTAAAAAAAATATTGTCTCCATATATTTTTGTATTTTTTTGGGGGACCTGTACAATTAGTTTTATTACTTGTATTCTTGGGTCTATGAAACAAGGACTCATTGGTACAGATGTTTATTGTTGCATAGTTTTTGTTAAGAATAGAGATAGTCCCCACTTTTAGTTTGTTCAGGACAGCCTGCTGGGTCTTTGAGATTTTTGTCTGGACCTTTTCTACTTGATCGAGACATCTATTCAAATATACATTTAAGGGTTTGTGTGACGTAAACATAAAGACATGTAATCTGTTACCCAAAATGGCACATTAATAAATACAAATAATCACCTTGTAATTTTGGAAAAGCGGCTGTGCGTGATTGCGCGATTGCGAGATTGTGATCCTGTGCAGTGCGGCTTGACACATTCTTGATTCCTTTCCTCTAACAGTTCCGGAGTTGGCGTTGGCGAGACTAGCCCCTGGGTGAGACGAATTTCAGTGCTACCAAGCATTTACAGTATCCAGCATAGGGTGACCAGATTTAAAAACTAAAAAACCGGGACAGGGCAACTAACATAAAGTAGGACTAACTCTTGAACATGGCTGTCAAGGCACTACACTTCAGAAGCGTTTGGAAGAGAAGGGGGTTTAAGTGTTACTGTTCAAATAAACACAATTTATAATGACTTTATCACAAACTAACACTATCTTACGTTGTAAAATGTAGCATTTCTTTGGTGCGCGATTGTGCATTCCTGCCTTCCAGCTATGAAGAATTACTACTACAAAAAAACAGGAAAAACAGGACTGCTTTAGTTTCCAATGGAAACTTAATCTCGAGAAAGGGGGACAGAGCACCAAATCCCGGGACAGTGCCGGCAAAACCTGGACGCCTGGTCACCCTATACTTGGTGTGCGAAGTGTGTTGAGACCAGGTACTGTGGTGGGGGAAGTGAGCCCGCCAGCATGTCATCCTTATCTGACATAGCATGTACTTTCCCTTGTTGCTAAAATTGTGTTAACAATGAAAAAAAACTCTTTATACGAATCTAAACGAGTGTATGACGAGAAAAGGTTCACCACTCCTGGACATGATGTTATCAGTGTCGGAGAGACTGTTAGCAGACATTGATAAAGACTGCAAAAATGTGTGGACAATCCACTGAGTATAAGGAAGGTACTAAAGGAGAGGGACTGGATTGCAACCATTGATTGGACAAGAGGATATAAACTTTACTCCACCCTTTCAACGCTAGATAAACCATTAGGACAAATATCAAACTACCTTGGACAATCCTCGTGTCCCATCACCAGACAGTGCTTTCTAAGATTTCGTCTGAACCTTTTGCCAACAGGGCAGGTAACATTTGCACAAAGTGATCAAAAGGACAAGGAGCACAAAACCTGTGCATGTCGTAACAGTAAAGATAAATCCAAAACGTTGTGTCATATACTGGTTGAATGGTCGGCTGTTAGGTCAATAAAAGCAACATTTTGGGCGTTTCTTAGCACCTCGAGTGAACTTGTTAAAGTAGATGATTTATGGAATCGCATGTGTGCAGGATCGGAATTATTTTTAACGCATGCTGTCGTACACATGTTGGATTGGGTTTATTTGTATAAATGGTTGATACGTTCAGAACTGGATTATATGGAAAATAAAGACTTGAGTGGAGAGTTATGGACATGTTTTATTTTGATAAATCTATTTAGGCTTTATATTTTGACAAATGTATTTAAAGTGTATATATGTGTATAAGACCACATTTTTATCAAATTCACAATAAAACATTTTTTAAAAAATGGGGAAACATGCAGCATGGCAAGACAGCCAAGGGGATCATTTGAGTAGTTCCAATTCCAGAACCTTATCACATAAGGTATAGCCCCGGCAGTAAATGCACAAACTATTTGAGGTTCTTGTCAACAGTATAGTCCGATTGCCTGTTTTCAGTGTTTATTTTTGGTCATTCCGGTGATGTTTTCAAGCATTTGTTTGCTGCTTATCTTTTTACTGTTAAATGGTCATGGATAGGGTGTTTCTTCCAATGGTTACAGAACATTGCTTGTATTTCAGCATGTATGACCTGTAGCTTCACTTGACACAACCCGTCCATGTCTCCTTGACCAGTGCTCTGTGTGGTCACATCACAAAACGACACTTGGAATACAGTCTTTACAGGTCATTAGAGCATGCGCTCCAAGCTTGCAAATTGGTCCAAAAGCTAGAAACTATTAGAAGAACAAAGGAGAAACATAGAATGCAGGCTCTGCTGTAGTTAGAGCATGCAATCCACATGTTCTGATTGTCTGAAAAGAAAAAAGCATGCTCTAAAAAGGCAATAGTGCAGTTTTGCTATTAGTAGTGAAATGCTCAACCAGTACGTTTTCAAGTGCTTTAGTCATAGCCACAGTTCTGAAACAAGGAGGAGGTTGGGGAAAATTCCAGGGCAGGGGAAAAACAACAAAGACAGACTAAACCCTGATAGCTGTGCCAAGTGGATATTCATATGTTGGTTAAGCTGGGGCATGGCAATCAAGGAATGAATGATTGCCCTGATAAACCTTAGCTCTATTTTTAAAAGGTTATGTTATGTTGATCAGATTTTACACTGTGCAAAATTACCACTGCAGTCATTTCAGAGGACCCAGGCATGTCCATTGAGTGGCATATCTTACACCGGCCAGAGGGATCCAGACCTTAATCTTAGGGAAGGAAAGAAAATGAACGAGGAGAAAATAAGAGTTTGGTGAAGTGGGAAATTAACAAAGAAAGGGAAGGATGCATGGGGGACAAATGTTTTGTGATAGCGTAGGTCTGTGTCAGTCTAGTTAGGTGGTCCATGGTTCTTCAAAAGGGAGAAGGAGGGTGTGTCTTTAAGTCTTGTGTTAATTGGTTCTGTTTCCAAGGCCGACTTTCAAAATTGTAGGTCAGTACACAACGAAATATACAATCCATGAGGATCTTGAGAGCGTGCTCGGGCAATCCCAAAAATGTGGTGGCTTATTTGACCAGGAAAATATAAATGTTGTACCGAAGTTCAAATGCCAGAACTTTAAGTCAAGAGTGGCTTAGTCAAGAATAGACTGTGTATGAAGTACATTTTGTTGGTAATGGAGGGAAAGCGAATAGAGTGGCCAAACATATATGGTAATATTGAAAAAGTCTCACCCTTTCATGTTCAAAAGGTTATCATTAAGCATATCTTCTGTGTCAAGTCATGCTAAACATTATGACCTACTCCCAGTCTCCTGCTGAGTCCCCTAACGCTGCATTCTCCCACTGACAGTTTTTTAACCTTTACATGGAGCCTCCAGGACTACTTCTCAAAGACACTGTTCTAGCCATCCACCAACACAAAGATTATACTCAGTTGTACAGGAGAATACATGAGAGTAAAAACCGCACAGGACATCCGTTGCCACTGTAATTACCTACTCATCATCCAGTACTGGACGTTAACTGCCTACCTCAAACTTGACCCATCCAAGACCAAATTCATCCTCATTGGTCCCCCTACTAAACAACAACTTGTGCAACAATGGCTTAATGATATGCGACTGGAAGGAGTTGATCCGCAACTCTCGGATTTAGCAAAATAGGCTTCACTATTGACAGCAGCCTGTCCTTCCGGAAAGACAAAGCCAAGAAGGCACAAGCGACCTGGCTCCAAATCGCCACCCTTTGCAAAATCCAACCCTTCACCCCTTCCAAGGACACTCAGACTGTAGTTCAGGCCTTGTTGTCTTGCACATTGATTGGGGAAATACTCTCTTGGTGGGAATCCCAGCCGCTTACTTGCCTCCCCTAAAACAGTCCACCATGCTACAGCATGTCGTATTACAGGTGTGCAGTAATTTGACAGAATCACCTACATGAACTACATTGTCTTCCACTCCAGGCCGTGATATTGTTCAAGACTGCATGCATCATCTACAAAGCAGTCACTAGAAGCGCAAGAGTGTACCAGGTGACTAAGCTCTCCATATCTGCTGGCACTCACTACTCGCACAGCAAATTGACCAACCGCCTCAAATCAGAAACCGTCCGCGAAGAGAGGACCGGCATACAACCTTTCTCTTATCACGCATCAACACTCTAGTATCAATTCCAGTATCGGCTTGTAATCTGCCCTGCAATTTCACAAATCTCTCAAAACGTGGCTTTTTTAACAACACCTGACCAAAGATAAATCCTAATGGATGCACAGACCGTAACTCACACTACTACACTAATATTAAAAGATGGCAGCTCATACGCAGGCTACCCACACCCTGCAGAGCGCTCTGTGGCTCTCAAGCTAAGTCCTCTCTTTCAACAATAAAATAACAGAATTGATTTCAATCAGGGTGTGACATTGTGGTGCCTTACTTAGGATTTGGCTATTAAAGTTTCATAGTACGTCCTTAAATGTAGATAACAACAAACATACCCGGAGCTGTCAATGCAGGCTGTGTTCATTAGTCTGTGTGAGAGGATGTAGATGTATGACAAACAGGATAGGTAGGAGGAGCGGGGCCAACTGTAGATCCTCCTGTATGGAGCGACAGCCTGGAACCCTTTTGTGTGAGCTGGTGATGTGAGTAGATCAAGGGAAAACATCTACTGGCTAAATGACATGTTCATTGACATAAAGAAACTTTCTGCTTAGGGATATTTACATCTGGGAAGTACTGTGGGCTACTACCTTTTTAAATAAGGTGAATGCTGAGTAGTTTGTTGCCTGGAAGCGAGGTGTGCTTAGCAGTGGTGATCCTGTAACTTCTAGAATGAGTGCAATCATCAAATGACCCGCGATATGTCAACTGTCCCAGGTAAAAGTCCTTCCCGGGCAGTCCCATTCCTTGCATTCTTGTATTCTGGTGCCTTAAATCCTGCATATTTGACTAAAAAGCAGAGTAATACCAGAATGCAAAGAAAAAGGCAAGACTGGACCAATCGTAGAACCAACGTGGAAATGCTTGAGATCTCAGATTACCCGCTCCCTTAAAATGGTTGAAATATAATAGGCAAGACAGAGCAGATCTTATGAATATAGTATATTGGATTAAATATTTCTACTTCCCTTTAGCAATATGAACAAAAACATTTAGCACACAACATACTTTATTTTCTTTCGTTATTTCGAGTTGTAAACTTTCCCATTATCCTCAGATGCACCCTTAGCACCAGACACTTGTATATTAGGTTTGTTTTCTTTCATTTTCAATGGAAATATGGGCCTAAAATCCCAGCATGCAACAGCCTCTTCCCCAGATTTTGGCAGACGAGATACTGGAAGCAAATCTACTTCATTATCCTGATCTTCAGATTAAGTGTTTTGAGAAATTTCTTGAGGGCATTTTTACAAGTGTGTAAAATAAACACTGAAAAGCGACAACTGCTCCAGATGCAGTTTTACCAGTGCTTTTAGGTTTTAACTGAAAACTGGAAAGTTGCAATATTTACATTTCAGGCACCAAAGAAAAACATTTTCAAAGGTATTTGCAAATGTATTTCTTTGGTGCCTAAAATCTAAAGATTTCAGTTTAGTATGTATGTGCATTGTTTGGCAAACACACCAGCTAATCTTTAGCCAAAGGGCAAGATCAGTTAAACGATAAAATGCAGGAGCTCGCCTAGATACAGAGTGATTGTTTGCAACTAGTACTGAAAACTGATAAGCCTAGTAGTAATCCGCAAAGAGCGATAGCAGGATTTTACGTTCCATTATCATAGGCATATCCAGGGTAGCTACATTAAGGTTTTCAAGGAGCCTATGTACACATTAAAGATAATCAGTTGCAATATACAAACTTGCCTCCCACCACTGTTTCATATTTACTGACAACCAACAGAGTTAATGAAAACAGAAGCACACGGAATACAATAAAAGATATGAAAACTACTTTATGTCTTCATTATAATGCATTCAAAAGGAAAAATATAGAAGTCATTATTATATTGATATTGATATTGATATTCTATTTCTATCGCGCTCGTACACAAGTGTTTCAGAGCGCGACAAGGCAAGGGAGGGGAACAAGGGAGAAAAAAACAGCAATCTTACTAGGCCGAGTGACATTGAGAACATGCAAGTGCATGGGAGAGGGGGAGGGGAAAAGTGAATGGAAGGAGGGAGAAGTGGAAAGTGCGAAGCAGAGAAGAAACCGATAAAAAATAGCAAATAAATAATAAATGCAACAAACAGTGGTAGTGCAGCCAGCAATTTGCAAGTGCTAGGTTTAATGCAGCAGATAGGGTAGGTCTGATAAGTGCAGGAAGAAAAAGGGGGGGGCTGTATCGGTACAGATACAGACCCCAGTGTAAGGGGTGGCCCAGAGGCAGTGTGGGAGGGTGGCAGGGTGAGCAGGTACCTGGGCCTGGAGGACAGAGGGTGGCAGGTGCACGGTGCCAAGAGAGAACAGATCAGCAGGCGAGAGGGGGAGCGAAGGCAGACAAAAAAAGGAAGGTCTTGAGGTGCTTCCAGAACAGGAGATGGTTCTCCTCAAGTTTTAGAGTGGCAAGGAGGCTGTTCCAGAGGGAGGCCCCAGCTGAAGACAGATATCTACCCCCAGCTTGTTTCTTTCAAAAATGACTAACCCTGAAGGAGTTAGAGGTAGAGGAGTGAAGAGCTCGAGAGGGGAGGTCTTTGTGGAGGGATAGCTGAAGGTATTTTGGACCCAGCCCCCAGTAAGCCTTATGGACAATACACAGGGTTTTGAATTTAATACTTGCATGCACTGGGAGCCAATGGAGAGATTTCAGAGCTGGAGAGATATGATCCCAGGGCTTGAGCCCAAGGACAAGTCTTACAGTCCTGTTCTGGATTAGTTGCAGAGGGCGGAGAGTAGAGGCACATAGATTTAGAAAGAGGTTGTTACAATAGTCCAACCTAGAGAGAACCAGAGCTTGGGATACCATGAGCTTTTGGGGGAAGGAGAGGAAAGGCTGAGTACCCCTGCGGAGGTGCAGTAGGAAGTTTGACTTTTTAGAGACCTCAGATTTGTGGGTGGAGAAGGAAAGGGTGGAGTCAAAGAGGACCCTGTAGTTCTTAGCCTCCCAGGTGGGGATAGGAGGAGGGCCAAGGGAAGCCGGTCAGAGAGTGAGGGGAAAGGATGGTGAAGGTGTGCCAATGAGTAGGATTTCAGTCTTGCTGGCATTCAGACAAAGATCATTGGCGGCGCACCAATCTTGAATGGCAGTTAGGCAATCAGAGATGAGAGAGGCAGAGAAGGTAGCCGAGGGCAGCCTGAAAAGGAGTTGAGTGTTGTCAGTGTAGCGCTGGAAATTTGAGCAGAAAATGGCAATGCAGTGGGTGAGAGTTGCCAGGTGTTGGTTGAAAAGCCAGGGCGAGAGGTTAGACCCCTGGGGAACACCACAGGTAGAGAGGAAGATAGATAATAGGAAGGACCCAAGTTGGACCTGGGAGGGTCGATCAGAGAGGAAAGAGGTCAGCCAGGCCAGAGCCTTATCAGTGATACCCAGGTTTTCACTGAGACGGTTGAGCAGGATGGTATGGTTGACCATGTCAAAGGCAGAAGAGAGATCGAGGAGGATGAGGACAAAGGGAATGTTAGAGTCAAGGTTGGAGAGCAGATCTTCACGGGTGTTCAGGAGAGCAGTTTCCGTGCTTCCGGCAGCTCTGAAGCCAGACTGGTGGTCATGGAGACAGTCAACAGAATTGGAATGAAGGTTAAGCTGAGAGATGGCCAACTTTTCCAGAAGTTTGCCCAGAAAGGGAGTAATGGAAATTGGGTGATAGCTAGCTGGACAAGAAGGATCAGCTGTGGGTTTCTTGAGAAGAGAATGCACAAGGGAGTACTTCAGAGGGGAGGGGAAGGATCCTGAGGCAAAGGAGTGGTTGCAAAAATCAGCAAGGGTCGTAGCGAGGGTGTCAATGTGGTCCTTGATGGTTTTAGACGAACAGGGATGAACCTGTTTTGATGAGGCTTTCATAGATCTGACTTGTCTAGCGACCTTGTCAGGGGAGAAAAGAGGAGAGGACGAGAAGGATGGTGGGGGGTGGCTAAAGGAGGGTCAGCAAGCACAGATAGAGAGGGGAAAGGAGTAGTGGGAGCGGATAGGGTGGACCGGATGTCCTGGGTTTTCTACATGAAGTGAGAGGCAAGGGCATTGCAAAGAGCCTGGGAGGCAACAGGAGGGGTAGAGACTGCAGCAGGGTTGGCCAGCTCCTCAGATTTTAAAGAGTTCGGCTGAGTTGTTAGATGCCACAGAGACACAAGCTTGGATGTGGACGCTCTTCTTGCTGAGGACAGAGAGTCGGTATTGCCTTTGTAGCAGGCGACAGGCCAGTTTGTCAGAGGATGAACAGGAAGCCCCCCATTTCCTCTCAGTCGCCCTCCACTTACGTTTGAGTGTAGCTAGGTCAAAGTCATACCAGAAATTACACTTGGCTTTGGACGTCAAACAGATCCTCATGACAGGGGCAAGAGGATCACGAGTATCAGAAATTGAAGAGTAGAGCAGAGATAGGGCTGTGTCAGGATGTGAGACCGCCAGAGGTGAAGCGGGGGGGGGGGAGAAAGTGGTAGCAAAAGCCTCAACTGACACACGCTTCATGGGCTGGATGTCCGAGAAGGCAGGTGGCAGTGTTGGGGTAGGCTTGGCTTGGGGGAAGAGAGGGAGAGATGAGAGTAGAGGAGGGAGTGATCGCTCCAGGAGAGAGGAGTGGTCAGAGGGATGGAGAGGGGGAGGTCAGAGGAGATCAAGACATCGAATGTGTGCCCTGCAGAGTGAGTCGGGCCAGAGGGGAGGATGGACAGGGAGAGGGAGTTGCAGAGGTCACGGAAGAGTACAGAGGAGGAACAAGAAGAGAATATTGAGCTCACCAAGGAGGAGGAGTTGAGTGATAGAAGCCAGGAGGGAGGAGGAGAGGTCCACCCATTCAGAGAGAAATAAGGTGATTTGACCAGGAGGCTGGTAGATGGGAGCCACAGTAAGAGAATGGGTACGTGAGACAGAAAGCGTACAGACAAGGCATTCAAAAGAGGAGTAGGTCTGAGTGGGAATGATAGAGGCAGGAATCCACTACGGAAAGATCAGGGCTACCCCCTCCACTGGACCGGGAGGATCTGGGTGTGGAGAGGATCTTGTAGCCATCAGGGAGGAGAGCGTCAAAGCTCGTGAAGAGCTGGCCGAGAACCATGTCTCAGTAAGGCCAAGGACATCAAGTTCTAGTTCTTCAAGGAGGTGGCAGATGTCAGAGGAGTGTTTGACCTAAGAGCGAGAGTTGAGAGTGGCAATATGAAGAAGGTTGCCAGCCTTAAAGACCTTCCAGGGAGGGGTACAGATTAGAGGTAAGCCCTGCGGAGGAGAAAGAGCCCTAGGAGGGGCAGAGGAGGAAGAGAGAGGGCAAGGTAGCCAAGTGGGAAGAGGAGGCGACAGCAGGAGATGAGAGGAAATTGATGAGGTGCGGGAAGCGTTTATCAAAGAGGAGGAGATTGGCCTGAGGGCCTTGGACCATGACAGTGCCATTTAGATAGACATTAATGACGACTTTAGAGGAGTCGAAGGAAGCCATGAGAACTTCCCAGTGAGTGCCACCATTAATGAGGAGATAGGACAGAGCACAGAGATCATGTGAGGAGTCCATAGATCTGGCGAAGGAATGACAAAGAGGATGTTGGTGAGGGTCTGTCTGGAGGAAGCATTGGAGTAGGTGTTGGTGATAGGAAGACCAGGGTTAGAGGCCAAGATATCCTTTTTGAACCTCTTCCTATCAGACTTAGTGAGAAGGGAGGGATAGTCAATGGAGAAGCAGTTGGAAAAGATAGGAGAAACAGAAAGCACCATGGGGGTGGAAGTGAGGAGAATATGGAGAAACTGGGGGGGGCTAAACAGGTAGGTGTGGGACAAAAGAGAGTTGTGAGGTCACTGGGCTGGCAAGTTAAAGAGAAGCATCGGTATACAAGCAAAATACAGAGAATTTTGCAATGGGCAGCAGTATTTGACTTTGTAGCACAAAGCAAACACTGCAAGATTTGACTTTTTAGCACAAAGCAAAAACAGCAAGATTTGACTTTTTAGCACAAAACAAACACAGCAAGATTTGACTTTTCAATCTTGGAGACAGATGTTAGCAAAGGGTTTTAAGAAGCACTGCGCATCAGGATGATAACATGGGAGTAAAAAGCAGAAAGAACAGTGATAGTCAGAGGTGGTAGGACTCCATTTATCGAAGTATCAATGTAAAACTCTATATATCCAATTATTCTCAAATCAATCACATGCCTTGTGTGAGTCCCTAACTTACCAGTTAGAGCAGATTTCCAACTTCAGGCTTCGAGGGCCGGATCCATGTCAGATTTTATTGAAACTCCACATTAATATTCATGAGATAAATTTGCATACAATGATTCTCAATGTATGCATATTTTTCCTCATGGATATTAATAAGAGATATCATGAAAACACATTAGGTTTCCAGCCCTCAAAGCCTGAAGTTGGACAATCCCATTACTTTGAGAGACGTAACTTATTACCTGACTTGCACGTAAGAGTTTGTGCACTAAGGCACTCCTTCACATCAATGAGACAAATCCCCTCGTTATAGCAGATTTCTACAGCAGCCGCCAGTTGGGCTTTTCCTGGGGGGATTTTCTTCTCAATCTGGCACCTGAGAATTTGCAAGAAGGAAGTACTGCACACATGTGAGTATCCTCAGAAATTAGCGTAGCATAGTATCCGGGGTAAGCCAGACCATAGTTTGGTGGAAAGGAGAGAATGAAAAAAGGGTCAGGTATTAAAGTGGGAAAATAAGTTACTAATTGAGGGAGGGGAGGCAGTGAGTGTAAAATGTTTGAAGTTAATATGAATGGGGGTATATTGACAGTACATGGACTGGATACTAGAGAGAGGCGATGCAGAGATATTTGTGTTGTACACAGATTGTGTTTACAAGGCAGATTTGCATTATTATGAGATAAATGTGGTGTTGTTTTGGAAGTTTGACAGTAGAAGAGCCTGTGGTTATTCTAGCGCACTGTGTCAGGTATAGGGTAGCACAGATTTCCTTAGGCAACCACAACATCATCATGGTTTTGCTATCAGTGGGATGGTCATGCATGTACACAGACCTATACATGGTCGTCACCAAGTTCTGAATAATGTCCTGGCATTTGGAAGAACAATGGGATGTAGAGATAAACTGGGGACATCCTCCCCCCTCTCTGTGTTTTGTGTAACTATCAATCTATTTGTGGAATGGAGAAGGTACAGTCTCAATAAACATATGTGTGTGCACACCAGAGGAACATACAGAGTTGGGGACACATGAAAGTCGCCCTGTGGATGGACTAGAACTGAAATGCATCAGCAGACCCTACCTCATGTGCATTGTCGTCCTCCATTTTTGTATTAAAATTCTATCGACCATAATGTATACGTTGAGTTATATGATATTCTAAAACACATGGTTTACTTATGTATTGGTGTAAGGGAGTGGGGGAGATCATTCCAGACCCCCAAAAGGTTTTGGATTAGGCCAAGGCACAAGAGTGTGGCGTAGGTGTTCGGAGAGATCCTAGGAGGAAGGGAGTCCCAATAGAGGCCGCATCATACTCAGTTTAGCGTCTGCTTAGGTGCGGATTGTATGGGAAGGGGAATGCCATTTTTTAGATAGCAGCAGCCATTTTTAAATTGAGGCCTAGCATCACACCATAGTTATAGCCCTAGGCCCTGGCTTAGAATACACTAATTAGTGTGGGCAAGATATCTGAGGTGAAGAGACCACAGAGGTTCACAAGCCTTTTATTGTTTGACACTGTCAGCCGATGTATCCCAGAGGAAATGCACTCTGCAAGGTCATCAGGGGGCCAAGAGCTCCCTGGAAGACCCTATCCCATGAGAAGGAGAGCACAGGCCTCTAGCCTGCCCTAGCCCATCGGCCATAAAACTGTTAACGGATCAATCCATTGTAAAGATCACAGAAGAAAGAAGGATTTGCCCAAACATGACCCCTGTGATTTGTGCTGCGAGGTGCTATGGGGGAGGGTACCACATTTCAGACTATGAAGGGAAAAGTTGGGACAGCACTGATGTGTCTGGGATCGAACTGGGGTTTGTAAGATCATAGTGACCTCAAGAGTATCCATCTCACCCATGTCTGTAGTACCAGGTGCACATTAGGCCCTAGATGAAGAAGGTGTTGCTTTGCATTTTAATTGGCAATTACAGAGCTTTTGCCCAATGACGTACAATGAGGAACCCCACGTGGATGTAGGTGTATGGATGAAGTTGATACCAATGACCTGGCATCCCAAATGGAGCAGGTACGCCCATGTATAGGGTCCCACCAAGCAGCCACACGGACTTGTACCTATAGGATGTATGTCAGCTGTGACGCGTTTTACCCTTACAATGCGCTGCTCGTACTAATTTTGCCAGAGCGCTTCGTGGCAGCAGAGTCCTTTGCTATCACATTTCTGTTTTATGAGAATAAAACGTGTTCTCCTTGCAAGAGGTGTGCTGGGCCTTTTCCCCTAGTCGTTGTATTTATTCTGGTGTGAGCATTGAGGGGCTTGAGCACTCCGTTCCCTAGGATGGCTGTCCCAGGTTTCTTTGGATGTACGTTGTGCCTGTGTGCTCAATGTTTTACCATAGAGCGCCCTTAAACTTCCACAATAGGTCTTTTCTTCAGAAGATTCTGTATTTGATTTGTTGGTGGTGCCCACCTATTTCCATTATTATCTCACTGAGTAGAGGATCTCTCACAAGTTTGGGAAGAAGTAAAACATTTGGGTTTTCACTCTATGTTAGTAAGTGTATCCGGGATGGGCACCCCTTGCTCTTTGTGGCAAGAGAGACACAGTACCACAGCCATACCTCACTGATGATGCCCAGCAGGGAGGAGCATGCTTCTGTGGCTGCTGTCAGAGGAGAATGGCCTAGCATTGCATGTCAGTGCTGGCATGTTCTTCCAGGCAAGACTAAACTCATATGTCACTGGCCATTTCTCCTCTGTAAGTCAGGGTGGTGGAAACATGGATGTAGGCCCCCCCTTGTTGGGCTCCAATACAAAGAACCAACTATATTGGTTTAGTTCTTAATAGCTGGGCTCACTCGATGTTGGCTAAATATTTGACTTCTAATTCCACAATTAACACTCCTAGCCCCAAATCTGCCACACTACGCGTCACGCTGCAGCTTCACTCAACCACATCACATTAGACTCTCTGAATGCAACTTCCACTCTTCATAAGCCGCATCGTTTGCTTTGCCCCTTCCCGGCCATAACGGCTGTGCAGACTGAACGCACTCTCGTCACCTGATGTCGCTGCCTCTTTAAGGGCTTGAAAGCAGCTGACAAAATGGAGGACAACCATAGCAAGACAAATCCTTACAAAAAGGGTGTAAATAACAGAGATGTGAAAGGTGTTTTTTTGGCTGGAAAATATGCATTCTATAAATGAGGAACAGGTGGAGAAAGATATTTTTTGTAGAAAATGAACTTACCTATTACATATTTCACAACATTTTGGTGAGAAGGAAGTGATGATTTGGTGCAAAAAGAAAAGTACAACAGGCTGCATTTTTAAAAAATCCTGTTATCACTTGATAGTACCTCTTAATACTAAAACGCGGACTGGATTGTAGTCCTAATCTTGTGAATGTAATAGGCTCTGAGTGGCACCATATAACAGCATTGGGATCCAAGGTGCCCAGCCTGGGCAACATCAGTGTGAGTTCACTGACTTTTTTTCTTCCAATGATCCTTTGGGCTCCTTAAGGAGGGAGCAGAACGCGGGGGAGAGGCAAGACTATATACTTTATAAATCCCAGGAGTTTCAGCTAAGCCAGACAATGGCAATGAGTCAATTGGTGAAAAGAAGCTTTGGCGCTTTTTTCTGTGCCTAGGGGCGCAGGGGGGGTTAATCAACCCACCCGGCGTGATGTGGGACGAGATCATCCAACTCATTTGCTCACAGTCCACTGAGCAGTTGCTAGATGCTAGTGACTCTCTTCCACTGCTTGTCCACACTCTTTTACTCTGTCCCTGGGAGGAATATGGGTCCTGGTGTCCGTCCTATTAAAGGCTGCCTATAAAAAAAAGATCCAATTCAATTTTTTAGGTCTAGTTGTGTCTAAAACAGCAGCACGGGGCTTTTGCTGTGCATCTGTCTAAGGACGCTGCTCTTGTATGAGCCCGCAATGATCGCCTGCCGAGAATCAACGTGTTCAGACAAAGCAAGGCCTCCTCTTTGATGACAATTGCAGTGTACAGTCACTAGAAACGACCTTTCTCTGCAATCCCTTCCAATTGGCCTCTCATCTGTCGGTCTGCACTTAACGTGACTTCTCAGTAGCGGGTCAGAAGCCAGCCAATCTTGCTCATAAATACAGAGTAGAGTGTGTCGCTCCCACCCACACCTATTTACATCGCCGCACACAATGAATGGATGTCGCTCGCTAACTAGCAATAAGCAAGCCCTGCAAACAAGCTGCTCAGAAGGACCAATGAAGTACTGCGCTATCGTACATTTTCCTCCCATTCTCGCCTTCGGTTGTTAAACCTAATACTATTTTTTTCGGGCAACCATACAGGAGCGTATTCAGGTTAGGATATGGACTGCCCTACTGTACTGTACTTTTCTTGGTGGCAAGCCATTTGACTATCCTGGGTTAGCCCCATCAACGCTTCTTGGTACTGATCTCCTCAGCGTGTCACTGTTGCTTGCGCGCAGTCTGAGACAGGGCGCGTTCTGTTCGACTTGGCAGCCATTTTAAATTGGAACAGATGGGCCGCGACTCTATTTGTTGAGGAGTGTGGTTTGCGTGGAGGACAGACCATCTATCTCTGTTTGCAAAGGTCTGCAGGCGTAATGCTGTGAAACCTGTTTGCGATCTGCTGACCATGCCATTTCAGCAGCTACACGGGCGACTGCGCAAATAGAGTTAAATCTAGAACACACATGAACAGAAAGGAAATGACTCTCCATTAAGTCCTTAACTAAAATGAAGGGTTTCCCTCCCCCCATTATATCCATAGGGATAACTCAGAAAATGTGAATTAATTATGGCCATTAGGCCTTCACCTCAGCGATCTTCCTTGGTAGCGGAGCCGCATGCTCGAAACTGTTAATACGAGTTCAAAGATGGTGGATTGTCTAAGGTCAAGTCATAACATATAGTTCACCATACTGCAACAATCTTGGTCCAACGTTCAACCACATATTAACTGGGCAAAGGTGACACTCTGCATACAACATGAATGAAACATAAATAAATACATTTCAGAATCCAAGAATAAAGACCAATACATATTAGATAGAGATCATTATGTCTTCACGGGCATATACATATTCTCCTGAGTTCAAGAAACGGTTCTGCAAGCACAACCTTACACGTTTTGCACATTTAAACCTCCCCCAACAGAATCAGAGATCCAACAATATTTCCAAGTATTGACACTTAAGTGAAGCTTCTCCTTAGTACACCAGTCAATTGAGCAGCTCATTGGGTTGATAGCCTGCGCACGTTGTCATGTAATTGACAGCAGCCTCAGATGCATTGGCTGCTTCCAAGGACTGGGGTGGGCCCTGTGAGGATTCTTAGTGAGGGTGGCGTGTTCTGCCGACTGTTTTAGACCAATCAAACCAGAGCACTTGTGTTGGCTGTGATTGATGAAATGTAAGCAGATTTGGCAATTGAGAGCAAGCAGTGGTAGCTGCTAAGCAGGCCTGCTGGTTCTTTCATAACGGCATGCTTACGCACAACCAGCTACACATTGCCACACCTCATCCATGTTACGTCCTCATCAAAGGCTTCCTCAGGGACAAAATTCTGATTTTGACCCTGCAAGATTCCAAACCCATCAGGATTAGGGGGTCCACAGGGTAGCCTGCTCCTTATACAGAATATGTTGTGTGCTGCACTGGTTGGATTTAGACTTCATGTAGGCGTCTACTGAGATACAACCTGATATACCCCACAAGGGTGTCCCTAAAGGGAACCCATGCGTAAATTCAATAGCCAATCTAACTGCCTCGAATTGTGTCTTGTAACTGAATGGGACACTGATGTTCCCATATACGGTCATGCTCTCTGCCTGCCTCGGACAACAAGAGCAGCATTTACTAGATCGAACTGTGCGTCAGAGAGCGACGAAGTAGGGTCGAGTGGGGTGGTCAGAGATTGGTGAGATATTCGTTGAAGGGTTGGTACTAGATACGGTAAGCAATACTGCAAGAATCTGGTCAAACCCGGGAGGATATCTCAGGGGCAACATGCTCACAGAGCAGCACAGGTTCTATCCCTGGGTCCGTGCTTAGAAACCTCCGAGTGTTAAGCGCGTTATAAATAACATATCGTATCATAGCATTGATGAGGTTCATACAACACAAGCTTGATATTGAAAAAGCAACTTTGAACCCAACATTTAACATTCTTGTTGATGTAGCCAGTGTTGCGGCCATTTCTGCTGCAGGAGCGGAAGGTATTTGTTGTTCTCGCCAGTTAAATTCGATAAGAAATATAAGTCACTCAAATATGGTAATGCCTCTTTTACAATTCTTCTGTCTGTACGGGAAGTCTTCTTTTCGACATTAAATCAAGTTACTCTTTGTCAGCTATTGACTGAGGAGGCATTGCGCAAGGGGACGTGGACTGAAGCCAGCGAGCAATGATGCGCCGAGAGCACAGGGCAATTTTTTTATATGATGAGAAAGGCTAATGGGATTAAGAAGTTACCATTTAAATGTTAGGCCCGCAGTTCTGGAAATGTGCAGTGTGGGGTGAGACGGAAATGAAACAATGGGTATTGGCAAGCTACTGATCACCTTGGTGACAATGTCAGAAGGAAACTGACATGAAAAAAAGAAACTGACAAGAGATGGATAGCTTCATGGCGAACCGCAGGCGAGCACAGGCGCCCACAGCAGGCCTGACATTGAAGTTCTGAATTTAGCGTGGCGCCCTTCACCGGCGGCCGCTGATGAATCTTAGGAGCGCGAGGACGGGGATATTTACTCACAGTAGAGCAAGTCCAAACCATGAAGCAGAGTTGGGAAGGGGGGGAGGAGGGGGTCATCGCACACCAAGAGTATTTTTTTTTAAATAACGCGTTGAAATGGAACTTTTTAATAACTTTTTATTTTAACATATAATAATTACAGAAATGTTTGTATTACATTTATTAAGAACGTCGTACAATTTACAATTAGTTCTGGTGGGGACCCACCCACGAAAAACAAAATATGCCAGGTCATCAACAGCGCAGCTGAATATTTCTGCAATACATTGTAATGATGACTGTGCCCATAGGAACAAAAAAAAAAAACAACTAAAAAACAGGCATCTTCTTTTAACAATGTCGGCCCTGACCGCTTTGCAAATGTTCATGCCCACCTCCAACCACTCTCTCCAGAGATTGAGCAAACGACACTGCACAAGATTCTAGTAAGACCTGTTCAGCAGCAACACGACAGGGTCTCATAGTATACGGAGACTATTTAAAGGTGAATGCTTTAGCCAAAGTTTAGCAAGCTTGCCAATGTTGCTGGTGCCCCAATCATGTTTGTCACAGAAGCATAACCTATTTGTTATTCTTAACTTAAGTTCTATAAGAATTATAACTCATGCAAATAGACACGCACGCTTAGAGCACACACACACATTCTCAAACACAGGCACCCATTCATTGAAACTCTCACATACACTCATGACGTGCAAGCACACAAGCGCATTTTTCTTTTTTGAAGCATTCTCCTCTCGTGTTGATGGTGTCCTCGCTCCCTGTGGCCCAGGACACTCTTGGCTTCAGTGCGATGCCGGTGGGATGGGTCGGCTGCCTCCCTTCACCCCTCCATCTGCCTGCATGAAAATCAGGGTGGGAGTTGCGCGAGAAATAATGAGCATTCTATAACCACCCCCTATCATGGGACTGGTGGAGTGAGGGAGTGGTCAAGACCTTCTTTGTATCTTATGGGGCTATAGGCTATAATCAATAACACCGATCAGACACACTGGGTGCCTCCTGAGGAGAAGACACCATCACTGGCTACGTGGTCTCACTGACCCGCTGCACACTGCTGCCCATGCATCAAGAGGGGTACTGTTTGGCAAAGGCCCCCGATCCGAGCCCTTCAACAGTACTGTGCGCAGTGTCAGGAAGAGCAGAAAGTAGAACTGTTTTACATTAGTGGCAAATGCAAAGACATTGGACACCTCTTTACATTATCGATTGACTTAAGAAGGGTTGCTACTTAATGCAAATAGAGGCTCTTGCAGGAGTAAGAAGGGCCAAAAAGGGGCAAGGTTCATCCTGGCCACTCAAAACACACGAGCCACCGCTGCCCTTCCTCCATTAGCACTATTTTCAACACTTAACACTGCTACCAGACGAGCTTGTCCACCAGCAGTGTAACGTATTTCATTCATGATAAATTTGCATGTGAATTGCACGAGCCTCTCAGTGGGGCAAAACTGCCACGCGGTGCTGGAAGGGGCAGCCGGATAAGAGACCTCCAGCAAACCTGCTGAAGAAGGGCTGGCTCTGCAATGAGGCAATGAGGCAGTTTGAGGAGGTTGCCAACGGCACCACCATTGGGGTGGAGGGATGACTAGGAGACCAGGGACCACCATGTTGGCTCTAAAAACATATCATGCCTTAATGCAAGAAAACCATGAAAGGGCCCTTGTCTTGAGGTGGCATCATTACTTACCATTATGGTTACATGAAATGAAATGAAATGAAATTATATTTTATTTATATCGCGCTCGTACACAAGTGTTTCAGAGCGCGACCAGGCAAAAAGGGAGGGGAACCAGGGAGAAACAAAAAAGAAAACAGCAATCTTACTAGGCCCAGTGACATTAAGCGCAAGGGCATGGAAAAGGAAAAGGGGAAAAGTGCATGGAAGGGGGGGTTAGTGGAAAGTGCGAAAAAGAGGAGAGAAAACAAAATAAATATTAAATAAAATAAATAAATAAGGGCATGTGCTTTTACTGGGCAATTTCTCACCACAAATATCTTTACCGCACATATTTAACAGATTATGTTGCTGCAAAATGCAGTGTAACCCCCCCAAGTCCTGCACTAAACGCCACCTCCCCTTCACCTTCACCCTCTCCCCTAACCTACATTCCTCACTCAAACGTATCCCCTGCATTTTTCTGCAATAATGTGGTAAGAAATTAGCAGTCAAGAAACTTGTCCCGGTTTTGCACAGTAGGTGAAAAAGAGTGAATGCCGGCATTACATCTACTCACTGTTTTCTCCACCCATTTTAAGGGCGTGGTCTGTTGATAGGTTTATAGTGATAATGTCGAAAACAAAATGTCGACTTACAAAAATGTCGAAAACAATAATGTCGAAAACCTATACATATAATGAAAAGAGTCAATTTTTAGAAAAAAAAAATGTTGAAAAAAAATGTCATTTAGCACTATCAATAAATACATAAACAAGAAGAGTCCCCCCAACCCCCCTCACCCAACACCCCCTGCCACACACCCCACCACCCTCTCACCCCTCATACTCAACACATTTTAATTATATATATATATTTATTTATTTATTTGGATAAATAAATAAACAAGAAGAGTATCATTTACTAGGGGGGTCCCCCCCACAACCCGCCTCACCCAACACCCCCCTGCCACCCCCCCAAACCCCCCCACCACCCTCTCACCCCTCATACTCAACACATTTTAATTAAATATTTATTTATTTATTCAATAAATAAATAAACAAGAAGAATATCATTTACTAGGGGGGTCCCCCCAACCCCCCTGCCACCCCCCCACCCCTCTGCAAACCCAATATGCATTTGATCCACCCCTCTCACCCCTCATACTCAACACATTTTAATTATATATATATATTTATTTATTTATTTATTCGATAAATAAATAAACAAGAAGAGTATCATTTACTAGGGGGGTCCCCCCACAGCCCCCCTCACCCAACACCCCCCTGCCACCACCCCCACCCCCCCACCACCCTCTCACCCCTCATACTCAACACATTTTAATTATATATATTTATTTATTTTTTTCTAAAAATTCGAAAAAATGTCGACTTACAAAAATGTCGAAAACAATAATGTCGAAAACCTATACATATAATGAAAAGAGTCAATTTTTCGAAAAAAAAATGTCGAAAAAAAATGTCATTTAGCACTATCAATAAATACATAAACAAGAAGAGTCCCCCCCAACCCCCCTCACCCAACACCCCCCTGCCACACCCCCCACCCCCCCACCACCCTCTCACCCCTCATATGCAACACATTTTAATTATATATATATTTATTTATTTATTCAGATAAATAAATAAACAAGAAGAGTATCATTTACTAGGGGGAGTCCCCCCCACAGCCCCCCTCACCCAACACCCCCCTGCCACCCCCCCACCACCCTCTCACCCCTCATACTCAACACATTTTAATTATATATTTATTTATTTATTTATTCAATAAATAAATAAACAAGAAGAATATCATTTACTAGGGGGGGTCACCCCAACCCCCCTCACCAAACACCCCCCTGCCACCCCCCACACCCCCACCACCCTCTCACCCCTCATACTCAACACATTTTAATTATATATATTTATTTTTTTTCTTCTAAAAATTCGAAAAAATGTAGAAAAAATTCTACATTATTGGTTTTCGACATTATTTTTTTGGACATTTTTTTTTGGACATTTTGACTGTCGACATTAATGCATTCGACATTATCACTGACCACCCTGTTGATATAGTGTGCAAAATCTTTGAGAGCCTTGTTGGGATGACGTCTCACTGAGAAAACCATAGCTCCAAACAACCCGCCTTGAAGCCCACAGTGAGTAAGCAGTCTATGAAAACCTCTTTTCACCTAAGGCACCCTGCTCTAAGACACTTCGCTCCTGCAACCTCTCCCAAACGGACAAACCACCACCTTATTTGTGTCCATTTCTGTTGGTACCGTCTTATGCCGGATATCCCTTTTTTTCCCTCCTCACTGTCCTTGATGTGTCTCCTCACCCAATATAAGAGTTCGGTGGTGCGCTACAACAAATGCAAAAATAAATAAATAAATATGCCCACCCACTGCACTTTAAAGGACCATAACAGAGGCTGCAGAAGGGAGAGGGAGACACAAGTGCAACAGCAACTCACTGTAAGAATAGACTGTACATTAACAGTAGGCAAAAGCTGGAGGAACTCTAAGACCACCTTAAAGAAGAAATACATCAACAAAGAAGGGAGGATGGCATAGACATGTCATGTTTATTTAGATGAAGATGAGCTAAAGAATGCCAGAGTGAAGAACATTAATGTAAATATATATATATATATATATATATATATATATATATATATATATATATTCTCTTCTGTATAGTGCACCTGAAATATAGTTTTAATAATAATAGAAGGGATTCCCTCTATAGCCGACCTTTAAACCGGACAAAGTTAATCATTTTGGGCCAAGCAAAATATAATTTAAATAAGTAAACAGCTATTTTTTCGGGGCAGGGCTTGGGGTGGGTGGGGGTCAGTGAATGGGGTAGAACCTCTTGGACTTTATTCTAGTAAACTAATTCTTTAAAGAAAGATGTTGACATTTGTGTAAATTGTCTAAACTATTTTGACATTTTTATGTTTGCTTATTTGTCGTTTTTACTAATTTAATATATTTACAAGCGAGCAAAGAATAATTTGGTTTGTTACCAATGTGAATGTGATGTAGTTGTTTATTACTATTATCCATATTAAGTACTCAAAACGTATCACTTTCTTAATTAGCATTTCTGCATAATGGCTTCTCTGCATCATCGTGTGTTCATATTCATGTAATGCTGTGGCGGCAGAATGATTGTTGAAAGGAAATTAGAATCAGGGCATTGCATTACACTGGACATTAACTTCCAATGGCTATAAAACCGGCTTCCTATATCATCAGAATCCCTTAAGGAGACAGTCATCAGTGGTCCTGCTACCAAAACAGCGACCACATTCATGAAAAAGGCTGGGAGAAAAATGCGACCTGCATCGTGTCTGTCCCTTCCTGCTCCCGACAGGTTCTTCAGGCAGATTCATACATGGGTTTATAGTCATAATGTCGACAACAAAAATGTCGACAGTCAAAATGTCGAAAAAAAAATGTCGAAAAAAAAAATGTCGACTTTTTTTTCAATGCATTTTTTTTTAAATGGGGGGGTTCCCCCCAACCCCCCTTTTTTATTTTTTTTTAAATTTTTCCCTTTTTTTTAACTCCCGAACCCCTAAAATAAATATATAATTAAAAAAAACGAAAGTCGACATTTTTTTTTTCGACATTTTTTTGTCGACATTTTTGTCTGTCGACATTTTTTTTTCGATATTATGACTGTCCACCTCATACATGCACCGTGGGGTTCTGTTTCTGGGAGGTGGTTCAGGCTGTGAATTGAAGGGAGTCCCAGCGTGGTCCTCTTTGCTTTTGTAAGTGTCCAGCAAGGCTCTGCAAACCCAATATGCATTTGATCCCAGCCCCCCATGGTGGAGGGATGGGTCAATAGCTAGGTATCTGTCCCGTAGGGCATTCCGCATGCCTTCAGTTCAACCCAAAGAAGGTTGGTTCGGAGAGGTTCTTTTTTGTAATTGTCATTATAACTAGGCTCCTCCCACACTTGCTCTGTGTTGCTCCTGATCTCCATACAAGAGTCCTCATTGCAGCCAGATCGAAAGGAGATGCCAGGGCAAGAACTTTCAGAGTCTTGCCACACCGCTTAAATGAGATCTAATAATGCGGGCAAGCGAGCAGCTGTGAAAAAGAAGAAGTGATTTGATGAAGACAACCACACACCGAGCAGCCGAGTGAAGCTTTGAGAGCTGCCAAAGAGGAATTAGGAAGATGGGAAAGAAATATTTTTCTGCCGTTAACTTTAGAAATCTATCATTCCTCCGACACACTGAACAGAGGCCAGGGATGATGCAAAACAAGTCTTATATACTTCCATAGAGACCATTGAAAAGAACAAGGAAAGACCAGATGGGAAAAATGTGGACAGAAACTTAAAGAATCAAAAGCACACCGCAAAGATTGGAGAGACGAACCCACATTGGAAGGGTTGTGTATCTACCATGCTTACTGTGCTTGCTGCTATATTTTTATTAAATAATGGAAGTATGGGGTTTACTGAAACAGGAGTTGTTTACATTTCCTTTAAAATTGTAAATTAAAGTTTCAATACAAGTGCTCTCCAAATTCATATTTAATTTAATGCAGCCCAACCACTGCTCAAAGGCTTTGTGCTACATGATTACACAGACTAAAAGGTGAACTTGGTACATTTGGTAGACTTACTCTGGACGCCCTATAAGCAACCCTTTTCTGTTATGGGTTACCCCCCCTCCACCCTCCCCGGGCTGCACCATGACCCACACCCTCAATTCTCCACTCCCCTACCCCAATAAATACATATAGAATGGTCTCACCAACTAAATACCCTCACAGCGGTTTCCATTATAGAGATGAACCAGACTAAGGCGTCCATACTGCCCCTTTTGGTTGTTGGTGGTCATCATTATGGAGGCTCTGGCTATTCTACTGAGGGAGGAAATATCAAAGTACTAAACTATGGGGAGCACAGCCTCCAAAGGCTTGCTCTCAATGGACAACCTTCAATTGGCAGTACAGGATGCCCTGACAAGCCTCCATTCTCTGATGGATAAGAAGAAGCATTTTCAGAGATGTCCAGATGCCAGGTTAATGGGGACAAATGAGAGACGCTGCTGTAGTCTGCCTCATGTCATAGGACTTCTCAGTATACCCACGAAAGGTGGGGTAGTTGGATATGATATGATATCGCATTTATAACGCCGATAGTTGCTTATCTTCTGACGTCTCGGAGTAGATCAAACCAAATGGTGATGGCCTGCAGCCCTAAACAGATGGGCATTTTAAAATGATAACTCTGGGGCTAGGTGAAGAGCATGAACATTGTGCCAAGTGTGAATTACATCTTGTCGATGCTGTCTCTCCAAGCTCCATGTCGTTTTCTTCGGAGATTTGGATAGGGATTGCAATCATTTTTATGGGAAAAAGTCCCTATTTTGGCTTTAATGAAATTGCAGATGCCAACCTTGAAAGGTGAAGGGGTGAATGTGTTAAACCTAAGAAATTACCATCTGGCCTTCACATCATGACACATCTACAGCTTGACAAGAAGAAATGATGATGAAGGGCTTTGGCCAAAGTTTGTTGAGTTCGCACCTGGAGCGTGTGTGATAATTACCTACTTTTTGACCAGCCACACAAACAGGAACCCAGCGACAGAGTTCCTTCAAGACATCTCGATAATGGGGTCACATATATTTAGGCCCTTATATCTTCCATGTGACTCATCCTTTCCATAAAGGCCAATGGAGAAGAAATCTTACGGATACATTGGTAATTGGGTGGAATCCACTATGTTGTCAACTTGTTGGAAAATGAGAACTTTCAGATGACTTTGTCTTCTATATAGATCGCCTGATTGTATTTGGCAGTAGAGGTCCCTGAGAGATGATTTAACGGAATGTTTAGGAGGTGCCTTCCCACTGTTGCCTCATCATGAAGTCTGGCATCAAATCAGAGCGATCTCTGGATACTGACATCTAATTTCCAATATGTATAAAATGATGGTCGCAGCCAGTTCAGGGATACCGGGCAGTTCCCATGAGTAGTTGTGAGAATTGGGTGAAGAAATGGAACCAGAGGCCTGGGCAAGATCCTGTCTGAACATTTCCCTAGTGTTGCTTTACTGGCGCGTGAGAGCCTTCCCCATCAAACACCCGAAGGGAGTCTATTGGTCTTCAGCGAGATAGCACAACAGGAATTTGTCTTATACAGATGCCTACTGGAGATGGAAAGCTCAGGCTATCTCGGACATCGAATCTGGTTCTGTTGTACAACCCATGAGTTTTGAAACATAATTTCAGGGAGAATCTGGCTGGTCTTGCAAAATGAAATCCCACAAAAGCCATCACTTTTCACAACGTCAATGAGCTAAGAGAGTTAACTAAATGAAACAATGGGGGTCATTACAACCCCGGTGGTAGCCGTGCCGGAGTTGTGTTTTTTTCTGGCGCCTAGGAATGGGGAACTACCGGGGCATTACAGCCCCGGCGGTCCCTCCGGCCAGGAGCCGGAAAAAAGAAAATCCCCATTCTCATCAAGTCCCATTGTGTGCAACAGTGCCGGTGCAACCGTCAAGGTCTACGCGCGGGTGCCTTTCCGCCTGCCAGGTCAGTCTTGGCGGGTGGAAAGGCACCTGCTTGCAGAACTCGTAGTTTGCAAGTCCGGAAACAACAGTACCGGAAAGCTTACCTGTACCGTTGTTTCCGGACCGGCAACCTCGTAATGAGGCCCAATATCTGGCTACAGTCCAAATCGTTGCTAAAATATTATACTGAGCAGGCATTAGAAGTCCATTCTGCAATCGTTGTTGGCGATTGCTTTAACAACTTCTAACCCTGTCAATATTTGAATATGTAAATTACAAATAGAAGGGTGACAGTATAAATGATAACTGGTCTCCCTTTCTGGACCCACATGACTGGGACAACCAATTATTTCTATAAACTGGAGTCATTAGTGGGTGATTCACGTATAGTTTCCTCTTTGGAGAACTCATGTACTTTGCGTCCCTGTTCCCTATTGGCCTTTCAACTCCTAGGCGACTAGTTCTCAGCATTCTCAATACTGTTTAACTGAAACAGGTCTTTTTTTATTTAAAACCATCTAAAATTGTAGATGTTCCCCTCGATTCAATGTGTTTCTCAAATCTGAGGTGTTTCTCGGTTCTAACAGGTCTCTAACCTTTACAATGTTGATTATTTACAGTGGATTCCTTCAATGATAGTGTCAACACTTGAACTTTACTTCCTTGCTTGCTAACGGGGATCTGGGAGTCCGATCGGCCACCCTGGCGTATGAGACACAAGGGAGGGCAAATACCCCTACACCCAAAAGTAGCAGAGAGCAGCATTAGCCTATCTCATAACAGTGCTCCATCAACTCTTTCATTTTCTGCCTTTAAGAACTCCACCTCCATGAATGAGCACCTAGATGTTGTGTGTTCCCGACCCCTACTTTGACCTCCGGCTGAGGCCTGTGTCTTCACTCGCCCTTCCTGTGGTTCTGTATAAAGTGAATGTTCACCTCTTCGGCTCGTGAATGCATGCAGAGGTGGTTTTTGCAGCATAGCGTCATCTACTCGCAATCCGCTGATTAAATATGCGCTCTCTACTAAATGTTAGATATTATGCACCGCGCTGTTACGATTCCTGGATTCATTAATCATTCTTTTCTGCCTCACTTCTTTTTCTTTGTGTTTGTCTGTTTCTCTTTCGTGTGTGCACTGAGGCCTGCGGGCGAGTTGCACGTAATAATAAATAAATAATAATAATAACTTATGTATATCTTAAGTTGTGTATGTTCCAAACTTGTTCTTTAGCCTGTACACAAATCAATGTGAAAACTTAGAACTCAAAAGGCATTTTAACGAGATCCCTACCTCCATACCAATGCGTGGTAGGCCCATTTCCCAGACTCTGGAGAGAACAAAATCCCTTTGTTGAAGTGAGGAAAGACTAGTTGGGTTCTGCTCACGTGGAGTGCGCTTGAGGACATGTGCCAATTGGTTCAATTCGTTTGAAGCTCCAACTCAACACTCAGGTTTCCAGACACGCCCCAAAGCAGTTAAAGTAGGTTCCTATCTTTTAGCTGGTTGGTTAGTCAATCCTGAACTCCCACAATCTCTGTAGCACCTTGGAGATAAATGTCACTCTGTTCCGACGAACCCCAGAAGATATTGCTCACCACTTGCATGCACCAGAGGGCGTCTGCTAAGGTTAAAACAAGGCAACCTCCCCCAAAATTCCCTGGCACAGTAAAATTTTCTGCGTTTCTGCTGTGCCTTCCTGTGCAAACTTTTGGTAAACCCTGCCGACAGCTGTGGAACTGGAGTCTGTGGCAGATGGTCTTGTCCTGCCCTGTAGGACTTTGAGCGTTATTTGGCCAATGAGGAGTGTCCCCTACTCTCGTATGGTCTGACTTGAAGGGTTCCTGGAAGGCAGAGCAAGATTATAGGAACAATTTGGGTGGTCAAATAAGGGTTTAAAATGTAACTGGGCGACCCCGCTTAGTGACAGCAATCTAGTCGTGAACTGAATTACATTTCTGAAATATCAGGGAATTCTGGGAAATAATTGCACATGTTTACTTCCTGTCTGTGCACCTCTGCGAGATTGAAAGAGGGACTTCCTCACATATCATCACAGCAGTGTCCTGGGCTTGTGCTTATGTCGAAAGGCCCATCTGGACCGACAAAGAGGGTCGCTCATGTACACTCTTAGACATTTTATGAACTATTTCTGATGAAAATTCACCTTGTACGTTTTCTTTGTAACTATTTTGAGAGCAGGATTTCTGGGGACCTGGTGGGGGATTTCTATTCCAAAGTTGATCTACTTTGTCTTTTTTCCCTTCATTCACGATTTAAAATTACAGTTAATGGTCATTTGTTAAAAATATTACAGATTTATTTTAAAACACTTCTTCGTTTGGACATTACAGGTTTTGATTTAGTGCCTGCACCCCCCTGGCATACTGGTTTACTTTAAGCCTTTGAGTTCAAAGGTCTATACCAGATAGAAGCCAAAGTCTTCTTCAATAGGATTGAATGTTCTTAGGATGTTGTGGGAGCATTGCTAAGGCAAGGCAATACCCAAGCCACTCTCAAGGCCCAGCTCCATGAGTTTCAATGTCCTCCTTGCTATGGTGCTAGAGAAACAAATCTACCTGCTTTCTCGAGTTCCTAATTTCATCGCCTCTAGTTCCACCTTCCACCATCCACATTCACCTTCATGAATCATAACCCCTCAGTGTGCTATTCTTGACATTAACAAACAGGTTCCTGCCGTTCTTCGAACAGCCCAGCCCCCCTGCTGCGTGGCCATCAGATACCAGTGGAATGATGGAAGATGCCTGCAGGAACAATCCCGTCAGTGGTACTGTAGACTAGCAATGAAATATGCCTTCTTCCAACTTTGTGTGTGAGCATGGTGCCACCTACTATAGTTGAGGGATCCGGTCATATTGAGCAACGTTTCTCCGAGTCAGTTTCACAGGAAGCGACATCACCGTATGTGACATCCCTGAAAGTGTTTCCACAGAATAGGGTCTGCCAGTACCTAAAACTTCAGGGAGTACAAGTGGAGGAAGAATGTACACCCTTCCCCAAACAAATCATGTGGTCAAATGGCCTAGACATGTACGGCCTGTCCCAAGAAAATGTAGATGGGCAGGAAGCATAGGAAGGGGCTGCACCTGCGTTTCATTCTACCTGTCTCACACGCCCTGAAATGATTCTAAGGGGGGTGATATTACTGTAATTTATCTGTTCCCCACACTTAGAAATGTGTTCTTGCAGCACTGATTCTCATCTAGAAAGTGCCCTCTGTGACTTTGAATTGTTCCTGTTAGCCTGCTTCACACCCAGAAAGTGGCCCCTGAGATACTACTGTGTTTTATTCTGCCTGTCGCAAACTCTTCGAAATTGTTCCTGTTAATCTGTCTCACATCTAGAAGTACCCTCCGAGATATCACTGTGATTTATTTGTTACACACCCTTAGAAATGTGCTGTTGTTGCACTGTGTTTTATTCTGCCTGTCACAAACTCTTAGAAATTGTTCCTGTTACCCTGATTCACATCTGGAAAGTGCCCCGAGTGTTATTACTGTGTTTTATTCTGTCTGTCCCACACACCTAGAAATTGCTCTTGCTGCATTAGTTCATAAATCCATGCAAACACTCTCATCCCATATCACTATGGTTACTCTCTAATATACACCATTACACAATTAGAATGCAGCAATACCCCTCGATCAATTCGGCCTAGCTATTCACATACGAACATTACCCCTTGGACACCTCATCATTCTAATAAAAAGTAGCTATACCCCATGACAAACCGGCCTAGCTGCACACATAAGCGTCCTACAGGCCTAACAAAGCCAGTACCCAGTCTTGGTGTTCACCCACCAGAATGCACACATTCATCCGACATCAATACCACCACACCTAATGCTAGGATGCAGCAAACATCAGACAAATACAACAGCTGCACACATACCCGTTGCACCCAAGCACCCTACGACACCCTACTCTGTCAATTGACCAGGACTATGGTCCCTGAGGGTGTTCAACCTACCACCGCTTTGAGGTCATAGCAATGATATACAGAGCGCTATATAACAGCCAAATAACATAACAAATAACATAACTTTCATTTTCATACTACGTTTGCTGCATGATATCAAAATAAACACATTTGACCTCAAACAAACTAAATCTTCAACATTAGAAAAACGCAGCAAAACATGTTTTGTTGCTTTTTGCATACGCAGAAATCAAAAAATCAAATGTGTTCTCGGTTTTTTTGTCATGAGCCACGCTCGGTCATGGCAGCAGGGAATTGTCTGGGGGCTACCATTGCGACTGATGCCCCAGCACCATCACGTACTCCACTCACTGATGAGGTAGCACTCATCATACGTCACATGGATGAGAACTGATGCATGCAACGTCATTGCGTTACCCCAGGCATTCTGGAACACAGCGGATTGGAAGCCCAAAAAAAGGATTGATAAGGACCAGAAACGTCATCCGATGCTTCCATGGCCATGAGTGTGGTATGGTGCTTCAGGAAAGCACGCAACAGAGTTACATCACGCCGTCACGTGAATAAAGGGGGCTGTCCAGCGATGTATCCATAGTCCATGCACAGAGCCCGGACAGATACCAAGGTCTCTGTGAGTCTTTCTGTGGGGTCCGGGGCTAATGCAGTGCTAGGCCCACCAATGGGGGGGTGTGTGGTTAATGAACAATGGCGACGAAGGGGGTCATCATTATGAAGAACCGGACGGTTGGGCCATGCAGCAGTGATCCCGGGCTTCCCCACAGAGGGCAGTACTTAACGGAGCAACGGTAACCGGAGCATCCACAGAGGTGCTGAACTTTCAACAAAACAAATATATATATATGTTTATTATTCATCTCTCTTTTCTTTTCACGACAACAAGATTCCTGTCATCCAATTTTTGCTCCAGGCAACTCTCCCATGGGTACACTCAAAGTGTGCTAGACTGATTTGGAGTGGACATGTGTTCTCTGAGTTACAGCCCCTGTCGAAGGGGTGCCTGTGCACCCAGTTGACACATTCACCTAGTAGTGAGACAATCAAGGAAACGCGGCTGTGGCTGCTGGTGCTGCCCAAGCAAAAGCACAATTGCCACGCCAACAAGGGTCGCTGGCCCCAATGCCAGAGTTTTATGTCTCAGGGCTGTCTTCTACTCTAGGACCAAGGTGTAGCTTATGCATCAACCGCCTAGAGATGTATTTCAGTGCCACAGGAGAGACCAATAATGAGGCCAAGGTGTCAACGCTCATCTGCGCAGCTGGCCCAGCGGGCCATCAAATCTTCAAGACGCTGCAACCAGTCGATGGTTCCTATTCAGCAGTGAGAAATGCACTAAGGGAACACTTCATGCCCCTTGCAAATATGGATTGCGAAAGATTCATCATGTGCAACACCAAGCAAAAGGACAATGAAACTCTGGACACTTACCATGGCCGGCTATTGAATCTCTCAGCCATGTGTGTGTGGGACAATGAAGAGGGTATGATACTTGACCAGTTAATTCAGGGTTGTGCATCAGGCCAACTACTACATCAAGTGGTAAGAGAGCCTGGCCTAACATTGGCATGGATTCTCGAGATGGGCAGATAGTATGAAATGGCAGACACACGTGCCTTGAAAATTGATGCAGCTATACGCACACTGAAGGTCGATGACGCGTGTGCTATGGGGCATGACCAGGGAATGAGAGGGGCCCAGAGGACCATGACGCTGGCAAGAGAGTAAGGTGCGAATTCACCAGCATCATGCCCGCAGTATGGGTATGACCTACCACACCCATCAGAGTGTCCTGCAAAGGGGAAGGCATGTGGAAGATGCAGTTACTCCGACCACCAAGCTCAAAAGTGTTACGCTCCTTTCCCAGTCATGATACAGAGAGGGCCAGTCAGGGTAGGATCAGGAATGAGGAAGAGGATGCGACTGGGCAGGAGGCAGAAGAAGAGGATGAAGTAAACCTTATCTTTATATCCAATGTGAGTGAGATAAAGGCAGAAGCAAGACGACAGCCCAAGTATATAGTACGAGTCAATGGTTCTGAGAGTCCAGTATTGGTGGACAAAGGAGCTTCTGTAAATGTGATGGTGAGAAGGCACTATGAAGCGATGGCAGATCCTCCTGCTCTAAAACATCTAAGAGCACGCACATTCACCTTCGGGGGATGGAGGGGAGGGATAGGCCGATCCCACTGATGAGTACATTTGTCTCACAGGTGGAGCACAGATCTAACTCAATCAAGGCCAGATTCTTCGTCACAGACATAAGTGCCAACACCCTGCTCAGCTGTACCGTGGCAGAGGCGCTGAAGATATTGAGTTTTGCGTACAGTGTATACATCGATGATGTTTAAGCGGTGCTGGAAAGATTTCCGGCTGTTTTTGTTGGCATTGGACAGCTGGTAGGGGACCCCATCAAACTGCACATGGAAAACTACATCTGCCCAGTTGCCCTGAAGCATAGGCGGATTCTGTTTCACCTACGTGAACTTGTGGACAAGGAACTGTATCTCCCGACCCAGAAAAAGTGAAGGACATCAAGATTGCCAGACCCCTGGAGACAATGACAGAAGTGCACAGCTTCCTGGGTATGGTGACATGCTGTGGGTGATTTATCAGGAATCTGGCCACAAGATCAGATCCATTGAAGAGCCTAACCAGTGCATGGCATTGGGGCCAACTGGAACAGGCTGCATACGAGGATGTGAAAATGGCCCTCAAGGCAAATGACATGATGGCATTCTTCGACCCGCCACTACCATCAGAAATTGTGGTGAATGCAAGCCCATTTGGTCTTGGGGCAGTACTGACACAACTGGACATCAAGGGCGGGGTGAGGCCTGTAGCATTTGCCAGCCATGCTCACTCAGAAACGGAACAGAGGTACTCGCAGATTGAGCGATAAGCATTGGCAGTGCTATGGGATGCCGGCATTTCCGCCTATATGTGTTGGGAAGACCTGAACCCGTGTTGACAGACCATAAGCCCCTAGTGCCGATCATGGCAGGGTCATTTTCCAACCCACTAGCCAGAATCGATAGGTGGATGTGGCCCTCCTAGAATATGGAGTGTGCCTGTTATACAGACCCGATGCCAATAATGCAGCGGACTACCTGACGAGGCATCCACAGAGAGACCAGGCAGGCAGGGAAAACCCCACTGAGGAACTGGAGGATCATGTACAGGTGATTATTGAGTCATCCACATCAAACTCGATGCCCATTCAGCAGCTTGCGAAGGCTTTGGACAAGGATGAGTGTTTCTGCCTTCCCCGAGTGGCGCTACAGAGGGGGGAATGGAAGGCGATTCTGGAAGGCCTCAATAAAAGAACCCAAGAGGCCTGTGTCACCCTTGAACAATTGTAGAAGGTGAGAGAAAAGCTGGCATTCTCTGACTCAAGCCTACTGCTGAGAGGGGCCAAGATGGTGGTCCCGGCAAGCAAGATTTAGCAATTCATATCATTGGCTCACCATGGATTTCAGGGTACAGTCAAAACTAAGGCATGCCTGAGATTGAAGGTGTGGTTTCCAGACCTGTAGAGGAGGGTGGACTCATATGTAGCCAGTTGCACATGGTGTCAGGCGGCTGCCCCATGCCAATGGGAGCCAACCATTGAGTCCATGCCCCGAAATGTAAAACCATGGGAAACTGTACATGTGGATTTTGGCACGATGAGGAGAGATATGCATTTCTTGGTGGTTGTGGACCAATGGACAAGATATCCCGAAGTAGAATTCCTGGAGTCTGTCGCATTTGACAACGTGGCAGCGGCACTGGAAAAAGTGTTTGCCACTTACGCACGGACTGCCTCAGGTGGTGTGTTCGCACAATGTGCTTTGGACAGTTCATGTGAAAATACAGGATTCACCACCAAAAGGTAGCCCCAGTATGGCCCAGGGCAAACAGCGAGGCAGAACATTTCATGAGGACCCTTAACAAGGATTTCCACATCACCCACGGCCAAGGACAATGTATCAACAGAGCACTATATCCATTTCTGAGGGAGTTTCATGTGACTCCCCACTGCTCGACTGGAGTCGCACCAGCAGAAGCCTTATTTAAGAGATGCCCCAGAGGGTTGTTGACAGACATCGGGGACAAAGAGCCTTCAGAGATTGATGATGACAGTGTGGCCCGAGGAGAAGTGGGCCATAAACGAGAGCGGGAATGCTTGAAGGGGACTCTGACCACATCAGCTAGTGCTGGGGGATGAAGTGCTAGTGAGAAACTGTTAAGTGACTTCAAATCAGCACTCCAACTAAGTCAATGCCTAGTCTGGGATGCCCAAAGGAAGCCCTTATTTATATATTTTTATGACAAGTTCATAGATCTGGTTGATAAACCCTTGTATAACGCCCCTCTCTTTGAATCCCCCTGACCTCACTGAGCCAAGAAGTAGGTTTGTTTTGCAAATTAAAAGATTTATTTGAAAAATTAAACTATATATATATATATATATATATATATATATATATATATATATATATATATATATATATATATATATATCACACTTTTATGAATAAATTAATATTTGATAGCACACTTATGAATATAATGTTGATCAACAATGGGTAATGTTACAATTGCACACTCTTTTCAATCAGTAAGGAGTTAGTATAGAAAGGATAAGGTAGCAGAGAATACTTTTATGGTTTCAAGGAAAAGCAATGATGGAAAGAATGCAGTGCAGAAATAAACTGATATGATTTCAACAAGAGATAATATGATCACTTTTTCTTTTGACAATTCACTCCCCCCCTATGCAATATAAGGAGATGGAAGGGGAGCACACAGTTTTCAGGAATACAATCAAATGCAATACAAATTCCAGTTCCCCCCTAGCAAGCATAGAGCAACCGGTATGCTTTAAAACAGGCAGAAATACTATTAAATGTGATTTGCAATGAAGTGAAAAATATGCTAAAAATGATTTTAATTCCCTATAGGAGATTCAGGGTAGGTGACAGCTACTTTGAATTAGTTCAGGTCAACACTAGCAATTAATCAGGAATGATTATCAGATTGAAAACGAATTTCAGCAGTTGCAAGCAAAAGACAGCCATTTTTGACAGGTGGAGAAATTGAGTCAAAATGCAATTCGCAGCACTTTTTCCGAGTGCGTCGATCACGATTATGGAAAAACTATAAGGAGTAGGTTTTGGGCTTGTTCGAAAGCTTGAGTTCTTAGCTTTAAAATCCAAGTTAAATCTCGCTTCTAGGACGTGCGGTTCAAAAGAGACGGACGATTTAATGGAGGTAGATTCTCAGAAATAAAGTAAGATTCAAATGACAAATGACACTTTCACAGGTTTGAAATCACAGAATGGACACACAATTTCTATGCAGTTCTAAATAGGTTGAAATGGATGGGATGAGATTATTTTATACTAAGAGATTGGTTCTGCACAGTTCTGGCTGGATACTCACACTATAAATTTGAAATAGGCCGTCAAGATCTGGTCAACAGGTTTAGACTGGACTTCTAGCGGGTGGTTCTGAAGTCACAGCTATCTGGGTCAGCTCTGCTCTGCTGGTCTGGATCTCTGGTTCTGGCAAAAGTTCTTGGCACTGCACAGCGGTCTGGTCTGGTCTGCGGTTCTGGATACAGCACTGCTCTTTGGGTCTGGTTCTGGTTCTAGCAAAAGTTCTTGTCTAGAATCAAACGGCACAGCCCGGCTGTTTTATTCTGATGTGCCCCTTGGAAGTCTGGGGTAAATCATTTTGCAAAATTGTTAGGCCAGCTGAGAATACTTTTAGCTTGCAGTAGGCCTTCTGCTTCAAAGTTCTGGAATCTGGAGTCGTCCGTCAAAGTGCTTCACAAGAAATCAGTTTGAAGTGGGAAGTGAATGTCTCTACCTGGGTCTTAGGGGCTCTTTTTAGGTCTTTTGAAAATGGGTGGGAAGGCTAACTTTCTATGACCAACCCACTAAGGATCCTGATAGGCTAGAGGATTTTCTGTCCTTTAACTGGATAACTGAGTTGTGAGTCAGAGTGATGCTACCCTTTTACAATCTATTGAAGAAACACCCCTTTGCTTTTACTTAGAAAATGAATTTTTCATAACAAACAGGTTTCCCAGATACACACGTGGTTCATCATACATATACACATCAAAGATGAATTAAGACAGGTCTCTGTTCAAGCCTGGTCTTTCTAAGAGCTTGGGTTCAGAAATGACAACATTTTGCGCTTTTAGTGGGTTTTGCCATGGTCGGTTCGGCATCAAATTTAACACAGACCTGCAACCCCTCCCTGAGCACATTACAATAAGTTTTCAATTCTCTAGTGTAAGCACAGTGTCTGTAGTATTAATAATCGCAGGGTTTGTTCTCAGAACATCACACAGAATTGAGCTTAGTCTCAAATTGTGGGTACATTTCTCATATTAAGAATCCCCAAATTGTACATTTCTGTCAGCTTAATACAATATTCTATACGCAATTTAATAAAACATACATTTCCTCTCAATTCAAAACACCCCTTTGTTTCCCCCCGCCACGGGAACTTGGCTTGACTCAGAGATCATGTGTCTTGCCTTCCCCATAGCAACTGTTGACAATTATACCTCAAATCAGCATATCCCATTCAGCTGAAGGCATCCTTTGTCTGGTTTTTCCTGCTAGCAGGGCATCAGTCCAGGGTGCCACTCTCCATTTGATTACCAGAAACTTGTGATTTCCTGCCTTCTGGTGTGGAGTTCTGAGGTGTGACAGCTTCCCATAGACAGAGGCCTCTTGAACTTTTAATTAACTCAGACTGCCTTCTAGCATAGGGCCCGGGAGCAGTAGGTGTTAAGAATTCTCATTAACCAGCAAGGCTTTGAAGTCCCAGCTGGCTTAGGTTCCTTTTCAGCTCCTGAAATACCGGTCTCCTGTCAGAATTTAGATTGCTAGCGCCGGTTAGTGTCAAGCACCGGTACTGCACCCATTTTTGGGAGTTGTCTTGAATGAATACATTTTTTTAAAAAAAGGATTTTACTTGATAGCATATGATCCTTGCTAATATGGTATCGATGTGGATTCTGCAGAAGAGTAATTTTGTGCCCACGATTTTAGCATTTTTTGACATTAAATAAAAACGGATTTTGAACAGCACCATATTCCTTAGCACTGGTTTTGCTCTGTGTGTAGCCAAAGGATAGGGCCTGTCAACGGTCTCTTGTATTAACATTGACAGAGGCAAAAATGGATGGCAACCTATTTTTCATGTTTTCCCTGTGCATTTTCTGGTGCTTTCTGGCCATCATGATGTTTTCAATGCCAGTAATGCACAGTTCTGTTGTAGGGCTTGGATGCGTGGGTAAAAACATCCTACAAAACATACACCCACAAGGGAAGTTGTCACTCCCGTATGAACCCAACCCCATGGACAGCGTCCTATGGAAATGCACTGTTACAAGGAATGCCAGTTTCTTCAGGAAGATTGGGGAGACCATTGAGCCCAGCACCTCACCTGGAAGAGGGTGTGCGGAAGAGCCTGATGAAGGGGAGGGAGGGATCGCCGTCATGTCTCTTTGGGCCGAGGAGAAGAACGTGAGGAAAGGCCAAGCTGGGATGGAACAGGCGCACCCACAACATGCTGTTCGGGGGAAACCTGTATGCCTGAATGACTATGTGCTCGAAACATAAATTAAAGGGACAGGACAGTGTTCCGTGTTAAAAATATATGTTTTGTTATTACACTTATACATGTTATGATGTTTGTAATCGTGCCATTGTTGCTATAAAAAAGGAGGAGTGTGGTGTGGCAGTTTAAGAAAGCGTGCAACGGAGTAACATCACTCCACCGTGAGAATAAAGGGGGCTGTCGAGCAATGTGTCCGCAGTGCACACGCTGAGCCTGGGTGGATACCAATGTCTCTGTGAATCTTTCTGTGGGGTCCAGGGCTAATGCAGTGCTAGGCCCACCAACGGAGGGTGGCCACAGAACAATGAGGACAAGTTGCTTAGTGTGAACTTTGTACTGAACTGGTTTCTGTCCCTGGCTCTGATTTCCGGGTTTCTGCCTGATTGACTTTGACGCTTGTTATTCTCTGATTGCTGGTAGCTGTCTAGCTTCTTGTCCTTGCCCTCCAGCAAACCCAGCTCTGAACAACCCGGCTTGACCTTGCCTGTTCCTAGACTTAGAGACTGGCTCACATTTGGAATCCTTACATTTTTGCACTGGTATTTGACCTGGCCTGTCCTTGGATTAATCTGCTGCTGAATGTTTTGGATTGGTTATTGCTGGCACTGGTCCTTCATTTTGCCTGTCCCTGGCATTTGCTCGTCTATCATCATTTTGTATTCTGTCTTTTTTCGCCTGCTCCGTGACACACCCCTTGGAACTCATGCCTCCTTAGTTTTGCGTCCTCGTGCCATTTGGGTCAGGACTCCACAAACTGTTACTAACACTAAGATATATGTTCCGCTGGCACCATGACGGGCGGGCTGTTTTCTGGCCTATGGATTGATCCTCAAACAAGTTGGCAAGTCTATTTCCTAGGTGCTACCTATGGATGCCATTTCCTCTGATGCTGCTAGCATTGCATTTGTCCTGTACATCAGGGACCTTTTAACTTCTGCTCCATTTGATGTGCTTTCTGCATCTGAGTAAAGTGTGTAGTCTTTCTGTCAGTCATGTCCCTGTTTAGTGAGTTAGGAAAGAGTTGGCATGGCCCACATTCACAATTAATGACCTTGCACAATTAACAGTACCACTGGGGCACAGTTTGTGAAAAATGGCACATTTAAGTACCAAGGACGAGTATGCTCGTCCTTTTTGCATAGACTTGCATAATAGCCTGGCACTCAAGGACATTGGGCCACTAAGAGTGGTTGAAGGTCCAAGCTACACAGCCATGCAGTGTGGCTTAAGCTTATATTTAGAAACCTATTGGAAGCAGAGCTACCTCCGAGGCCTGCTCCGCCTCCTGGCACTTGGGAGGCAGGTTCACTCCTGCATTGTCACATCTGGCACTAATGGCATCAGGTTGGCTTTAATCAGCCTGATGAAAGACCTCACTTGCTCTAGCAGGTGGTCCTTTGGGTAGCATACCACCTGCTCAGGACCTGCACGGGCAGTCCCACTCCTATCCTCATGCCAGGCCTACCGCTTACTGGGAATACAAAGCCGACCACATCTATGTTCTTTGTCACCTCTGATGCCTGAGTGCAAGGTGGGATACCATCACCCCCCTAGCTCACAGTGGTGATAGTAAAGCTACCACCAGCCACCCACATTCTGCCTTTCACTGACTTGAAACGTGGTTTTGGGCACGTGGAATGGATGTGGTTGGACGTAAGGCAAAGATACTACAAGCAAAGTCAGCAGCAGCACTGCACCCTCATGGGGCAGTGCTGGTGGAGAGCTAGCAGGCTAATTGGAAGGAAGTGGAAGCATCCTTTGCACAACTTTTAATGATGCCTAGAATATGTCATTAAAGTAACCCACATTAGTGGACCGACCGTGGCCGTATTCGTTCTTTTTGCGGGGGGCACTTCCGCTGACGAAACCCACTTTGTCTGTATATGGGGGGTGTTTGAGCTCTTCTGTAGGTGGTGTGTTTTCTGCGCGTTAATAAAGTTTGTCCTGTTTCTAGCAGGGCTATACCTAGTTAGAGAGTTAATGGCGCGTCAGCATGGCCCACATTCACAAAACTCAATTCATGATATTGCACCCCAATTTCAGCAGTGTGGTGGGGTCCTTTATGGGCACAGTTTGTGGGACATGGCACATTTTAAAGGATCCTGATTGTAACTTGCAGTTGCACTAAAACTCATTCCTAGGAACCCTGTTGGAGGCAGAGCTTCCTCCTTGTCCCTCTTCACCTTACGGTGGTTGGGAGGCAGATCCACCATCCCATTTTCCTATCTATGGCGGCCCATTAGGAGTATTCAGCCTGTAGGAACAACTTACTTGCACCAGCAGAAGGGTATTGTACCACCTGTTGAGGGCTAGCAGGTGCAGTCTCACTCCAACCCTCTTTTCAGGCCGTCCACTTTGCTGGGAATTCACCACTGAGGACAGGGTATTTCTTTGACATCTTTGATGTGCCTGGAAGTAGGTTGCAATGGGGTGTACCACCACCCCAATCTAGCAGCGGCGGTAGTGCTGCTACTGCCAACCACCCACATCTGTCATTTTAGTTCCGGCGGGGTGGGTATAGGAAGAGGCACGGCCAAGATACTGCAAGCAAAGTCAGTGGTAGCACCGCAATCCAATTGGGTGGTGCTGGCGGAGAGTCAGCCGAGTTATTGGAAGGAAGTTGAAGCATTGTTCTGACGAGCTTTAAAGATGTCTATTGTTTGTCCTTAAAGGGACCCACATTAGCCCAGTGAACTGGATCACATGAGAGAGAGAGAGAGAGAGAGAGAGAGAGAGAGAGAGAGAGAGAGAGAGAGTGTGTGTGTGTGTGTGTGTGTGTGTGTGTGTGTGTGTGTGTGTGTGTGTGTGTGTGTGTGTGTGTGTGTGTGTGTGTGTGTGTGTGTGTGTGTGTGTGTGTGTGTGTGTGTGTGTGTGTGTGTGTGTGTGTGTGTGTGTGTGTGTGTGTGTGTGTGTGTGTGTGTGTGTGTGTGTGTGTGTGTGTGTGTGTGTGTGTGTGTGTGTGTGTGTGTGTGTGTGTGTGTGTGTGTGTGTGTGTGTGTGTGTGAACATGCGCACAACTACCAAATACACCACCAACACATGACTACCACAACACCAACTCTAAACTCGTACATTAGAAGGCACGCATCCCACAAGAACTCACTCAATCACAGCATGCTCAAATTCCAACCCTATGCCACAGGCACACAAAACAACCTACACCAGTGCACCCACCTACCTATACCACCGAGAACCAACCCTGGTACACAGTGACTGTTTATTCTGAAATGAAACTTCCAAAAGAATGACAAAAGCACACCCCTGTGCTCTCCCTCTCTGCCCACTAACAACCCCCCCTCCCAATCTTTATTTTCAGATCTGCTAGAGCACCTGGAGACCATGCAATTGGCAGTCGTGCATGGTGTAAATCACATTACATAACATAACAACCATACGTTAATGAACTGTAGTGCTTCCTCCCAAAGTATTCGAAAATGACATCACTGGAAAATGCTTAATACCCCAAGCTGTCTTATTTTCTTTCACTGTAGATCAGCTCTTCTTTTGATTGACTGCCTACCATTATATATGCACCACTACTTACACAATCACTTTCCCACTACCTTATCCCCATTGGGTCTTCCCTTTTTGTGTTGCCTTGTGCCATTTTCCTTTTTCCGCTTCTTCCTCTCCCCTCACTTTCCACTTTTTCATTCTTCTAACTCTGCAGATTAGGGTCTGGGTCCCCCACGGAGGCGTACACAATACCAGTTTGTCTGACAAAGTACCAGCGCCATAAGACCTCTCGGGTGGTGATTGGCACAGTATAAAAGCTGTAGCATGGCTTTGCATTTTTACTCTATCCTAGCACATAGTACAGGCTGCTCATCACCCATTCCCTCAGGCCCGGTGGTGGCACTTAAACTGCTCTGTGGTACACATCCTTGTCCCCAAAAACAGGAAAAGGGTGCTTTTTGGAAGTGTAAACATGGAGGTCTTCTTCCTTGAAAACCTAACAAAAGGATTGCTTTTTTGCATACTGCAGGTAGGCACTAACCAGGGCTTTGAAGTACCTTGATGGTAAAAGCCATAGCTCGGCTTCACAGGCCCCAGGTCATTCCCTAAGATAGTGCTAATGCCCACTTTCCCTGACAAGTCATAGCTCACTGGGAAAGGGCCATTAGCCTCCTAACGCCCCTCATTCTGTGTATTCTCCACAGTAAATGCCTGCATCACATAAACCTGATGCAGTGTAATGCTGCAAGCACACTTGCACATTTTATTCAGAAGATTCTTGCGTGAAACAATTCTGTGATGTGAAGACAAGTAGGGCAATACACAGACATGTCTGGTTGGCTTGTGCAGGTAAGACATTTTCATGCATCAGGGTGTAGTAGTTGTTTACAACCTCCTTGATTTCAGCAAGAAGGGTTGTTTCAAATGAATGCTGAAGACAAGGAAAGCGGTTATTTAAAAAATGGGGACGAGCGTTGGTACAACTTTAAACCGAGAGTGCCACAACCAGGCCCCCCGGGTTCCCTTTCCCTAGAGGCATCGAGCATCGCCAAGTGCAGTGCCTTGCGGTGCCATATCTATTGCTCTTCCATCAATGAGGATTGTTTTATGACCCATCGATTCATTGCGGCTCTTCACGAGTTGGGCAGTAGCCTTTAAATGCGGTGGGAACTCTATTACCGCCGCTTTTAAGCATCTGCCCAATCACGAGTCTGGCAGCATTTATTGCCAGCTCTAAGCAGGGGGTAAATGCACTAACTTAACAGCCATTTTCGGGCGCAATTAGCGCGGCACTATTAGCACGCACTAATTGCCCCGAAAATGCACCATTGGGGAATGGGGAATACCCATTACCTCCCAACTCTTGATCTGGCGCTAATAGCGTCCGACCGGGTGGCGGTAATGCTAGTAGCCCAGGTGGTATCCCAGCGATAATACCGGCGGGATACCGCTCCACTCGTGAGGAAGCCCATTGGATATTGCCAAGTCAGTCGGTCCACAGGGGTCCGTGAGGTCCTCCCGCTGCGGGGTGGGGGGGTCATGTTAGAAACATGTAGAGTGTTTCAGTCATTGTTACCAAGTGGTTTGCGTCATAAGCGAACCCCAGGCTCGGGTTCGTGTCGTGTTTTGCCCATCTGCACCCTGACGGACGTCACACCGTTCCAACACGGGCACACCCCATTTGCAAAAAGGAACATTTCCAGGGGAGGAGACCTATGTGTTTAAAAGTGGGCCTTCCAGTCAAGGGCGGCCCAAAAGAGGTGCAAGCGGCTCCAGGCACGAGCCTCCTTTTCCATAATGACGAGAAAGGCGCTCAGCTGTATTAATATGTTTAATTGCTTTCATTATCACCCACATTGGCTGCTCAATTTTCCGCCGTGCTCACTTTTCCCGAAGAACAAATGAGCGAGATGAAAACGGCAACGCGGTGGCCAAGTTCTCTCGCAGGAGCTAATTGAAACCGTCTTATCCCGGGCCCTGATAGCCTGTGTGTTCCAGTCAATCATAAGCCAGTTGGACTGATTACTAATCCAATTACTGGGCCGCATTAACTGTACAGCAAAGAGAGGGGCGGGCGGGGATCATGCAATAATGCCCGCGGGCCCTCCCCGCTCTCTGCAGCGGAGGCTTTTTACCGAGGCGCTCCTGGGCCCGTGCAGCGGGAGCAGCGTGAATGCCTTTTACCTCTGATGCATTCGTCGAGCATCTGCAATTAAGCGGGCGAAATCAAGGCCGACAATGGGAGCCTGGCGGAGCTAATGACGCCCCGCCGCCCCCTCTCCTCCCCACACCTTTGTTAGGACTTTTAAGACGTGCAGTCAAGCCTGGTTAATCACAAGCAATCTGTCTTTTTAGGGGAAAGGCGCTGTGCATTGAAGCGTTTGCATTAATGACGCCATTTTACATACCTTGGAACATTGCGCTTTACAGAGAGCGGCCATCTGAGTTACTCTGCGTGCAGAAGAAACAGACCCTGCGCCCCCACACTCCTAAGTGCAGAAAGAAGGGACTGACAGACGGAGGAGCGATATGTAACTGGGCTCACTCACTGATCAGTTCCATAACGTGTTGTTCACACTCTTCTTCCATATCACTGACTTGCTGACTGTTTCACTTAGCCGGTAAAATAGCTTAGCGGATTGAGCGCTTGCTGCTGGGATCTGATTGTGATCTGCAGGTTGCAGGTTCGAATCCCAGCAAGGCCAACACAGCCTTTTGTCCGAGGTCGATAAATGAGTAGCAATTTCGGTTGGGTGATATTGTATGTAAATATGTGCTTTGGTTTCACCCACTCCCTAATGTCACTTGCATCTTCAAGCTGTCCCTGTCTCCCCTATAGAGCCCCCTCTCTCAGTCACTCACGCACCCACCCACTCAGTCTTTCACTTCCCTAGTCTCTCTATCACATACACTCACTTGCTCCCTCATTTACTCACTCTATTCCATATTTGGGCATGCATTCCCTCACACACTCATTGCCGCTCTGATTCCATTAGTTTATTTCCAGATTTGGCTCACTGTAACTTTCTTATAATTGCACCTCAAAAACTATCATCAACAGCTGAACTTTCCTGTACCCACTCCTGACCTTGCTGGGATGAGTGCTGCTTCAGGTTACAGTCCATCTGGAGATTGACACATTCAGAAATCCTGCGAGCTTGGTACATGGGTGGTGCCAGACTAGGGCTTGGGAGGTCTTAAGCCCCCTCCCCACTTTGAGGCAGAACGCGTCACTCTGCTGTGACACCCAGATAGCAGCTCCAATGACAAGAACTCAAAATTGCCATTCAGCCTCCCAAAATGTTGAGGCCTGCTCTGTCCCTGGGTTGGTATTGTGCTGGTTAAGCTGTGTTTCGACTTATTGATGTACAGATAGGCAACAGACAGGAACTCTTCGGCATCGACTGAAGGTTCATGTTCTTTGATCCGTTTGCAGCTGGTGAGCTTCTCCCTATCCAATCCCAACCCTTCTTTAGCCTCTTGCCGCTTCACTGCATCACGTTCCCTGAGTTCCGACTCGGGCGCTTCGTTCAGCTGATGCCCGCCTGGTCTCTGTACCTCGGTTCAAGGCCTCCCGGATCGGCGGGCGGTCTTTTTTCAGTGGCTGCTGATCAGCTCTGGAATTCCGTCTCCCATACATTGAGATCTATTGAAGGCCATCTTACATTTCGGCGGTCTCTGAAAGCCTATCTCTTTTAGTCTTTCCCCACCTCCCTGTCTTGGATTCCAGCACCAGGAGGCCTTCATTGGTGACTGTGCACTTTATAAATGCAGTTTAATATAACATAACTTAACACAACTGAATCTGCAACTTCCCGCTCCGGCACCAGCATAAGGCATGCCTGGCCTGGCACTCACACCTATCATGCCCGCCTCATCAACTTCTCTGAATGCAACATTTGTTGTGCCTGGACAACATTGCTAGTTGGGAGATGCTGGGAAGAGGATGAGGAGATGGATTTCAGAGAAGCAAGGAAAAGAGAAGGGCGGCCATTTTGTCCGTGCATCATACGGATGGGACTCATCATTTGTCTACAGTGTGATGGGAGCGGGATATTCAAGGGCACCACTTATGTACTAGGGGAGCAGAAGTACTTCAGCGTGCACTTAGCAACATGTGAGCTCAAATGAAGACGGCCGACAGTTCGGTGTTCTATATGGTACTACCTGTCAAACCGGATATTAAATTATGCCTCTTATTACAAACGATTTATATGTATATTTGCCTATGCCAAGTTGCTTAAAAATTGTACGCGTATAACTCTCTGCGGCAAGGTCTTGACCTTAGAAATTGATGTAAGCCGCCATCTTGAATCAAGCCTCCATTTTAGGTTAGAAACCGCCATTTTGGGGTTTTATACAAAGTCACCCTCTAATCTAAAATGGCCGTCTCGTGTGCCCTTGTTCTTGCCTTAAACTCTCCAACCTCTGTAGGGGAGTTAATGTCCAACCTGCCCTCAGGCTACATGTTAGAGTCATGTAGACCTTGTCCTTTGTTGAACTCGGGAACCGGGGATTACTTGAATTAGCAATGTTAAACTACAAGTATACAAGAACAGTAATGCTATCCGAATATAATATGCAAAACATTGTTTGGTCTGTATTAAACCAATATATAAAGAGTGTAAATGTTAAATTGAAGAATAATGGAGTGTGTTAGTAAATGTATTGAAAAGTAAACCGAATACACGAGATATGTAAATTAGGAAAGTGAACCTGGCGCGACCCTAGCCCAGTGCCTGATTAACCTGTAAGGGGGCTGGACATCATTTTATAAATTGTATAAATGCGTCGATGTCCAGCTAGGAAATTCCCTCACTGCTCATATTGAACCCTGCTGGTGGTCTCTGTGATGTATTGACGGCCAAATAGCTATTTGTGTACTTTGTTGAATACTGTTCATAAGCCCGTGTCGGTGTATTTTCCTTTGCTCGGTGTAACAGCCGTAATATTGTATTTTTTCTGATTCCGCAGATGGCGCCCGAATAGGGACCCTCAAGATTGACTTCGTCTCGTTGAAGGTTGGCTCGGCTATCGGACCGGGATCGGACGGTGTCAACAGAACCAACCACTCTAAGACGAGAAGTGAATTCCTCGACGAAACTGCACGATCTGATCCCTGGACGGTGAGCTATAGCCCGAGACGACGTCTTGACGAGGGTCCATATATTTGAGGTGGGTAAATTTGCCGAAAATCACCAGACACATGGGTCCTTTGCATTGTCCTTAGTAACCCGATCGGGCCTCTCAGTCCTTTGGTCAGGTGAATCGTGTCCCGATTCTTAATTTATCCCTGACAAATTTGAATTTGGAGCATTGTACTCGCGAGCACAATTATTTAACCAGGTAACACCAGAACTTTGATATGCCTGGGAAATCGTCTGCCTGCTTTAGGGCATTTTTCCGCAGTGACAGACAATCTTTGGAAGATAGCCATCCCGCATCACAGGAGGGGTCGCCGGCATGTACTATGTACTGTAAGAAAGGCTTTGGTAGTATAGCATTTAATGACATTTGGCACAGACAAACCAGACATAATTCTAATCTTCGGTGGCCAACCAATGGTAGTTTTGAAATCCCTCGTAGAGAATATTTAGAGTCTGTATTAGTAAAGAAGAAGGCTAGGCCTGCAGCATGTGACGCGTTGCACAGTTGGAAAATAGAAGCTTTGCAGAAACAAAAGAGTAGAGAGAAACATATGCGTCAACATATGACGAGTGTAGAAAAGGCACGGTTATATGATCAAAATAAGCAATTGGAGTCAGTTAGGAACACGTACAGGGCATTTCAATTAGGCATTCAGAAAATCTACCCTTCAAAAGATTTTCATACGTCAGACGAATTGATTAATAAACTTTTGGATGAACGAAGGCCCGATGCCTCCGCGCCACCTCCATATGTCCCTCCTCCTGGCGCTTTGCCCCTTCCTGTTGTAGTTCCCCCTCCCATAGTTCCTCCGGTCCTCCCTGTTGTTCATCCTGTTGTTCTTCCAGCCGTCGCCCCTTTGCCTGCCCCCTTGCTTTCACCTCTTGTTATTCAGAATGTGCCTACTCTTCCTCTTCCAAGTGATCCTGCATCGCTTGTAGTAGACCAGGGAGCCAGACCAAGGGTTGTGACTCGTAATACTGTGTCGCCAGACAAGAGGAGTGAATTGACTGCTTGGGCTAAACATTGTATGGAGAAGGGTGAACAAGCTGATGTTTTTTCCACACTCGAAAATTTAAAAGATATTCCTGAGAAAAATGTTTTTATCGAAGGATTAGGGACTCATTTAACTATAATGTGGAAAAGACTAAATGATGTAGATTTCCCACAAGGGTTACGGGATTTGAACGCCTTAGCATGGTCCAGAGATACTGCGGAGAAGGTATATGAGCATGTTGAGAGGATTTTTGAGTATAGGAAGGAGTTGGAAGAGTTACAGAATGAGGAAGTAGATGGTGATAGTTTAGGTATTATGTATTTACAGAAACGGTTTTCTCCTCGTCGAGAATTAAACGGTGAGGAAGCATGAATTTGTAAAAAGGACGCGATAAGATGGATTTCAGATATGTCGATAACTCCACATGAAGTATATGACACATACAGTCAATATACGTTAGAAATGCAAAAGAAAGTGATACAGGTGATGGTAGAGCACCTGCAGAATGAGTGTGTAAGAAGAAAGATTTGTTGTCCCGCAGAATTGTTGAGTATTTATAAGAGAGCTTTTTCGATTGATACTTCTTCGACTGTCTTAGCGCTTGACTTGGCTCTGTTGCTTAGTAAGCGTTCGGAGCTGCCTACTTCTCAGTTGCCTATGAGAGAGGTCCCTCCAACATTTGTCCCAAAAGTTGAGATTGCGGCTGATGCTGCACGAGGTATAGTAGCCGGAGAAATTCCTGCACATTACGTTTCACAGTTTGTTCACGTCCCGTTTTCAAGACAGGAAGTGAACACCATAAAGCAATCTATTCCTGATATATGAAAAAATCTGACTGGATTCTATAAAGAAATAGTCGTCGGTATTCACTCTAAGTGATATTGACCTATTATTTCCCGTACTCCTGCCATTTGTTTTGTGGAAGCAGATTAGGACTATAGGTGACATACCTGGGTTGGGAGATACATGGGATAATATGACTAGGCTGGACAGAGAAAGACCATCTGGCGAACGACCACCTCAAGTGATATTAACCTTGCCTGATAGAATTATTGTAAAATTGAAAACTATGGTTCCAGAAAAAAGAATCATATGGGACAAGCTTACGGCCTGTGTCCAAGGAAAGTCTGAGGGTGCTACCGATTTTTTCAATCGGTTCGAGCAGGTATTCTCGGATTTCAGTGGACAAGACTTGGGCACAGAGTCAGGGAAAAGGTTGTTTGTCGACAAATTTGTACGTGGATTGCTGCCTGATATCCAGTTACAGATTATGTCCTCTGAAAGCGCTTGGCAGGCAAAGTCCCAATCAGAAGTATTGCATATGGCTCAGTATTATGAAAAATTGTATAAACACTGAAAAAGAGAAACTTGAGAAAAAAAAGGGTGACTTGAAAACTAAAGTTTTATTGCAGCAGATCTTTAGAAACCCTAGAGGGGGTTATCAATTTAGAGGTCAGTACATTCCACAGGGAAGTGCGCCCTTGGCTCTGGTAACCATTAACCAGTGTGCCTATTGCCGGCAGGAAGGCCACTGGCGAGCACAATGTCAGACCTTACAGCAAAGGTCATTTTGGAACATGGGTAGACGATTCAGAGGTCGCCCAGGTGCAGGGGCCCCTGGCAGAGGACAGTTTGCACCAGAATCACAACAATCTCCTTCACAAGATAAGCAAGTTTTGAATGTGGACAATAGAAACATTTTTGATCACCCTTCTGCCGCGTACTCTCCGAAGAACTTCCTTTTGATAATATTTTGTTCCGCTAGGATTGCCCGAAGTAGGATTTGGAACCTACGCCTATTCCCGTTCATCAGAAAGGCCCTACTTTGAGATGGCGGTGGGAAATAGGAAGCATCTATTTTTAGTGGATACGGGAGCACAGAAATGTTCCATTGACCATTCACGGGTTCCAAATATTCCCCTGTCAGGGCAATCCAACGTTTCCGTAGGGTTTTCAGGCACTCCTGTAGTTTGTCCGGTCTCTTTGCCGGTACCAATAACACTGGGTCCCTTCACGGAACAGTGTCCATTTTTACTTACCACAAACTGTGGGGAGAACTTGCTGGGGCGAAATTTGTTGAAGGCATTACACGCAGTAATTCATTGTTCTTCGGATGGAATTCAGCTAACAATTTCACCCCAGCAATCACTCGCCTCTCAGTTTTTGACTCGACCTTTACCGCCAGAATTTAGTAATGTTCCAGAATGCTTATGGGCAATTGATGATAATGATGTGGGCATTCTCCAAATTGAACCTGTTAAAATTATTTTGAAACATGGAGTAAAATTGCCTCGCATCCCGCAATATAAGATCTCAGTTGAAGGCGAACAGGCTTTGAAATGTATAGTTTCTGATTTTGTACATCGTGGAGTAATTGAGGAGATTAGGGGTAGCATATGTAACAGCCCCATTTTGCCAGTATACAAAAAAGGTGATAATGTGATTCCCTTTCGTTTTATAATTGATTTACGCGCTATTAACAAAATTGTGGCTCCTCACTTTCCTGTTGTACCTGATGTTACAACGATATTAACCATGATTCCGGCTTCTGCCACTCACTTTAGCGTTGTTGATCTTAAAAACGCGTTTTTCAATATTCCTATACACAAGGATAGTAGGTATTTGTTTGCATTTACCCTAGGTGGACGCTCGTTTACATTCACTCGTGCACCACAAGGGTACACTGAGAGTCCAAGTGTTTATAGTAGGGCATTGAAAGAGCAGCTTGATACCCTGGAGTTGCCTACTGCTTGCACGTTACTACAGTACGTAGATGACCTCCTCTTGGCCGCTGATTCTGAGAGTGCCTGTAAAGAAGGCACCGTGTTGTTGCTTTGTCATCTAGCAAAACATGGCCACAAAGCTTCACTTAAGAAATTCCAATATTGTTGCCAGGAGGTCGCCTATTTAGGCTATCTCCTGTCAAAGGAGGGAAGACGGTTGACACCTGAACGAATAAAGACCATTTCTGGTATGCCTGTCCCAAATACGCAAAAGGAAGTTAGAGCCTTGATAGGTATGGCTTCTTATTGTACATTGTGGATCCTGAATTTTTCGTTAACGATTAAACCAATGTTGGCTTTGACAAAGAAGGGCATTTCTTTGCCATTGCCATGGACCTTGGAACACCAGACAGCATTCGATTTGCTCAAATCCGTGCTGTGTTCGGCGCCGGTTTTAGGAACTCCGAATTATGATAAGGCCTTTGTATTGTTTGTGCATGAACGTGATGGATGTGCTTTGGCTGTATTAACGCAGGAACATGGAGGGAAGAATAGGCCGTGCGGCTACTATTCCTCCGCCCTTGATCCTGTAGCATGCGCTTTGCCAAGATGTTTGCGCACTGTTGCTGCTGCTGCTGCGTCCGTAAAACAGAGTGAGGGAATGGTCCTGGGTCATGCGTTAACCCTAGTGGTACCTCACTCTGTAGATATTTTATTGAATAGAACTCAAACGCAACACCTCACTTCTGCACGATTGACAAGATATGAACTGATCTTGGTTGCTCCCCACAATCAAATTCAGAGGTGTTGCGTATTAAATCCGGCTGAACTTTTACCTGTCTCACAAAATATTGTTGATGATGACGATGCGTCACACGATTGCCTTTATATGACAGAACAAGAGACTAAAGGCAGAATCGATTTGAAAGACACACCTTTGAATAGCCCTCAAGGAGAGCTATTTTGTGATGGCTCTTGTTTTAAACTTCCAGGCGGTACATCCACGGCTGCTTATGCTGTCACTACTTTAAGCACGGTTGTGGAAACCAAAGGAATTATGCATAACTCTGTGCAGGCCGCAGAAATTATAGTGTTAAATCGAGCTTGTGAGCTTTCTGAAGGGCGTACAGTGAATATATATACTGACAGACAGTATGCCTTTGGGGTGGCCCACAATTTTGGTAGACTTTGGAAAGAATGAGGTTTCTTGACCTCGCACGGAACGAAAATCCAGCACGGCACTTTAATAGTGCGATTGCTTTCAGCACTTGCACTCCCTGTTCAGTTAGCTATCATAAAATGTCCAGCACATCAAAAAGTTACAGATGATGTAGGAAAAGGGAATGCCTTCGCCGATCAGATAGCTAAACAGACTGCCACTGATTTCAGTTCAGAAATGTAAGCTGTAAAAGAAGTTGTAAATGTTTGCACTTTGGGAGAAAGTATTGATGTTGCAAAAGATATTCAAGCAGATGCTACCATAGAGGAAACTAAGAGATGGATCGAGGGTGCAGGAAGATTAGATGATGATGAGTGTTCGGTAGACAATGTTGAAGGGAAATGGTTACTCCCTGACACCTTACCCATCGTGTTATTATCGATGAGAACGACCCCTCAAACTAAGACTGGGCTCTCTCCCTTTGAGGTGGTAATGGGGAGACCTGTTAATATTTGGTGTATGCCAAAATGTCGCTCATTACGGGATATAGAAAATGTGCTTCTTTCAGACTATTGTAACCAGTTGACTAAACATCTGTTTTCAATTTATCACCAGGTGCGAGAGGCATTACCTGTACACTACGAGGGCCCCGGTCACAGTCTACGACCGGGGGACTGGATCCTCACAAAGGTTTTTGAGAGGTCATCTTGCCTTGCACCTCGGTGGAGGGGTCCCTACCAAGTCCTGCTAGTCACCCAGACTGCCGTGCGGGTAGCAGGTCGTAAACACTGGATCCATGCGACGCACACCAAACGGATCCCACAGCCCGTGCCATACGATACAGAAGACACAGAATCTCTTCCCACTGCTGTAACTCACGTGCCTGAAACAGCAACAACCAACAAGGGAGAATCGGAGACCGCTTCAGAATCCGCTGGGCCGGACAAAACGGCCATCTTGTCTCCGCACTCCCCAACAGTGGAACTTCCGAATCAGTCCTTTCTTGATTCCATTTCCGTCCGTTCACCACTTCCAAGAGGAAGTGACGACACTTTGTTCTCACTAGAAACTGCAAAATATAATTTGCGCCTAAGGAAATAAATGTACAGCATGTTCTGACTGTGCGACTGAAAAAAAAAATCATTTGAGGGCTTGTCTTTTTGGCCCGATTGTACGGAAAGATTCTGTCGGCTGAGGGTTGTGGGAAAGACATTAAGAAGACGCGCGACAGGAGTCGCGAGCAAACGAACAATTGGTGTTTTTCGATTGAAGACTACGATGCCTGCACCTGCTACCGCTTGTACTGAACCTTTAGATAAAAATGTGACTAGCAGAGACAATGATCAAGTATGTAAAGGGATCCCCAAAGTGTATTGTTGCCTTCTCATACTAATTACTGATTTGTAATGACTTTTGGGTTTGGGTTATGGTATCTGGAAGAAGCATATCCGTTAGAGGACTTTTTACTTATTGAAAATGTATCTGTGATTCCCACTCCTTCTGTGCAATTGCATACTTTGTCGCCTAGAGATTCTTTGCATAGACGGAATTATCAGAATAATACCCTTTTATTAATAATGAATGCCACTCATGCAATTTTTAATAAGACCAATTGCTGGATCCGTACACATTTACCGCAACATGGGGATAAAGGGCTAGGTTGGTATATTTACCCTTTGCCTCTGACAACTGCCTGTTATGCTTCTCTTAGAGCACTATTTTTTGGTCGATGGAATGACAGCATCTCAGGGAACTTTGATGGTACAAATTTAAATAGTTTGAAAAGAATGTTTTGATGCCCTTGGGATGCTCGCTTTTTGCAAATAGAAGCAAGCCAAATGTTGCTTCTATTAGGCCCTCTGATAGATTGTCTCATCCTTTTCAGTCTTTAATCTCTTTCAAAATGGCTCCTATAGGCAATAAGGATGCCACGCCTCCATCTTATTCTGTTAATCACAGCCCCGATTCAGTATCCTTCTGCATACAGAGGAATGGAACACGGTCAATGGGTAATTTTAGAAAGTGCGCCAAAGTTGCAAATTTGACTAGTGAAAACAGACCTCTGTACGTAGACGAACCTGTCTATTTTGTTTGCGGTAATGTGGCATTTCCGTGGTTGCCCAGGGATTGGCAAGGAACCTGTTATTTAGGGATTCTATTACCTGGGGTATTTATTGCCAGTATTACAGAAATTTTAAAGACTCGTCCACGACAAGGTGTAAAAGGGGATACTCCAGCGCAAACTTTAGGAGATATAATGAAATCTTTTGTGCCATTTTTTGGGCAAATTACGAATTCAGAAGATATTAGGGGACTAGCGAGAGTATTGGAGAGAACCATCAATCGGACCACTGACATACTCTATAATATGACGTTAGAGCAGAGAGCGATAAGATTAGTGGCTCTTCAGAACCGGATGGCATTAGATGTCATCCTGGCAGAGCGAGGAGGAGTATGTAAATTAGTGGGGTCCGCTTGCTGCGTTTACGTTCCAGACTCCTCTCCAACAATCTTTAGGGCAATCCAAAATCTACATGTTCTTAGTTCAGAAGTACATGTTCCTGAGGGAAATTGGGAACTTGGTACATGGTTTTGGGACCTCCTACGGTCATGAGGATGGAAGTTGTTCTCGGCCCTACTGATTATCTTGGGAAGTTTTCTGTTTCTTTGTTGTTGTATACAGTGTCTCCCTGGTATATGCTCAGTATTAGGGGGATGTTGCGCGCAAGCAACAAGTGTATTAGGGAATAAAATATACGCCCCAGAGGAGCTCTCCAAAGAGTATGTGTTGAAGGAAACTCTGGTATCAGACCTAATGGCAATAGATATGTCCGACAATGATTTGGGGTGTCTGGACGATGACGCATGGAGTTACTTGCAATCAAATCAGAAATAGTATTAGCACTTGGCATAGGCCAAAAGGAGGGTTTGTCAAACCGGATATTAAATTATGCATCTTATTGCAAAAAATGTATATGTGTATTGGCCTACGCCAAGTTGCTTAAAAATTGTACGCGAATAACTCTCTGCAGCAAGGTCTTGACCTTAGAAATTGATGTAAACCGCCACCTTGAATCAAGCCTCCATTTTAGGTTAGAAACCGCCATTTTGGGGTTTTATATAAAGTAAAGTCACCCTGTAATCTAAAATGGCCGTCTCGTGTGTCCTTGTTCTTGCCTTAACCTCTCCAACCTCTGTAGGGGAGTTCATGTCCAACCTGCCCTCAGGCTACATGTTAGGGTCATGTAGACCTTGTCCTTTGTTGACCTCGGGAGCAGGGGATTACTTGAATTAGCAATGTTAAACTACAAGTATACAAGAACAGTAATGCTATCCGAATATAATATGTGAAACATTGTTTGGTCTGTATTAAAGCAATATATAAAGAGTGTAAATGTTAAATTGAAGAATAATGGAGTGTGTTAGTAAATGTATTGAAAAGTAAACCGCATACACGAGATATGTAAATTAGGAAAGTGAACCTGGAGCGACCCTAGCCCAGTGCATGATTAACCTGTAAGGGGGCTGGACATCATTTTACAAATTGTATAAATGCGTCGATGTCCAGCTAGGAAATTCCCTCACTGCTCATATTGAACCCTGTGGGTGGTCTCTGTGATGTATTGACGGCCAAATAGCTATTTGTGTACTTTGTTGAATACTGTTCAGTTTTGTAATAAAGATTCTGGGAATCTTTATAAGCCTGTGTCGGTGTATTTTCCTTTGCTCGGTGTAACAGCCGTAATATTGTATTTTTTCTGATTCCACATACCGACATCTAGATCAATCCTATTGCATCAGGGTTCTAATGGGAGGCATTAATGGACGTTTTTTGATTAGCAAACTAAATAAGCCAGGAATCGAATAAGCAAGGCCACTGCCTGTCCACAGCCCGGGTCTGCCGGCCTACCCCACTGCTAACCTGGAGAAGCATGGAATCCATGCGGGGCCATGTGGCTGCACAGGTGGATTATGGAGTCAGTGGTGCAACACCACTTTCATGGCCCACCGCGCCATATGGCGACTATAGTAGATCTTCAAAACGACCAGTGCCCCCCCCCAAAAAAAAGAGTGTGTGCCAGATCACTGTGACAGGCCCCTTTCACTTATGCCATTTTTGTAATATGATGATCTATATTATGTTATGTTAATAGGCTTGTATTTCCAATGTCATGGGAACAGAGGATAATGGCTTATATTAAAATAGTAAGTGAAATGCATAGGTTAAAACATTGACATATTTTACTCAGTATCCATTATTTCTTTTTTTTTGTAGGGGTGTTAGAATCCCCAAACTTTTCTTTTCATGTAACTTCATCCTCTTGCTTGGGTGCAATAGAGAGGCCCCTACTCCTGGTTTCTGCTCCCTCACTTTTTTTCTATTGCAATCTTTGCTCTCCCACTGCACCTGCCATTATTCGGCAGGACACATATCATTGTACCTTGTGCTCTGTCACGTTGGGCTACTTTCTGAGTAGCTCGACATTAACTCCCCGGGGAACTGCACAGTGTTTTTAAATCGATGCTTTAGGGAGTAAAGATTGGCTGCGATGACTGTGTCCTGGGATCATTGTGCAGGAGTTGGAGGGTCTGGTTTTTGGAGGGTCAATAATGACTTCCGTCCTATACTATCTCTTCGAATAATATCCTGGGCTGAATGTTAAGAAGTAAAAATGAAAACAGAGAAATACATAATGGAACACAGAACATCATATAAAAGGTGAACATAAGGAGATAATCACTCACAAAAAAGTACAAACTCATTTGTTTTTAATGCAAAAAGGCCACTCTGTCCAAATGTAGGTACTTGTTTTAAAAATGGGTTTAGGGTTTCTTACTGATATAGAAGAACTGGGGAACCTATTCCTACCTACCTGGCTCCACTCAGCAACCAGTCATATGACTCTCTGCCAGAAAGGTTAACATGAAATTGTTTTTTTAATGAAACCTTCATTTTGCTTTTCATGGGAGTGTGCCCCACTCACTTGGCCACATAGAACCCTCATGCACTTCCACTTGCACCCTCATTGCACCTATGCCTACCCCTGTTTCACCATTGCGTGTTTATTTTTTAATTCCTCCTTCCCAGTTACGATTTTGGAGCCAAATGGGATTTTTCGGGGGTGTAGGGCATTTGGCTCATTTTCGTTTTTATGTGTTATTTATTTCTTTATTTTATTTCCTCCCTCCCCTGATTTCCTGGGACTTAATGGTGGTTTTGCTATTATAGGATGTTTGGAGCAACACAGGTTCGATCCCCAGGTCTGCGCTTAGAAACCTCTGGGTATTAAGTGTGTTATAAATAACTAATCATTTTAATAATAATAATAATAATAATAATAATAATAATAATAATAATAATAATAATAATAAAAATATTTCAAATAAACATAGAATATATGCTTCTGGCAGTTGAAGACAAGTGCCGTAATGCCCAAAGTAGACCAGAACATCTAAGCTCGTAAGCAGACTCTGCATCCCGGCAGAGCCTATGATACGCTCAATGCCATTTTCATAACAGGACACGGCACTGCTGCCCACATGGGGAAGGGTACACAAGGGTGGATCATGCAGATTAACTCCCAAGAAGCCCAAACGGTACCCACCCTCCCACACCACCATCAGCATTCCCATAAGGCTCCCAGCGGGCCTCTTTCCGGGGGAATGGATCCCGGAGCAAACACAATTCAGAACCCTATTGCACCTTCCCGGCCCACAGAACCTGGGGCTTCATGGCCATTCACAGCCCAGGAAGCAAGTAGGAGCACAAGTGCCCTCCTGTTGCCTTGTGTATTGATTGCACAGACCCAGCCCAGAAGCCCCCTGACACCCTCTGATCCAAAAGGCATCCTTGGATCGCAAGGCCATTTCACACAAGAGGCTGAACGAGTGCCCCCTGCACCCAGGCCTTATAATGAACACCCCCCCGCCTTCAACATTGTACTTAAGTGGGTGTTTCCTTTGCCGTTGCCAATTTATGTATTAATTTACATCCTTACCTATAAGTTAATTCCCTCACAATGAAATAGAAAATTCCACCATTCCACCCCCATAATAACCGGGCCCCCGCCATGTGCCCATACATGCATGGCACTTTTCGGGGACGGTCTACACTTACTCAGTCTCTTCCTTTGTGTGGTCACCTTGTTCTCCATGCACACAGTCTGCAATCGCTTCTGACAGCTGACCGGGAAGCCAAGCTCAGCATGCAGCCATTCACGGACTCTATTCATTACTTCTTAAAAGTACTAGAAACTGCCCTCATTATTAATCATACACTCCCTTTCAGGAGCGTTACGAGTGAGCCCTCTCCCCTTGGGGCTGCACGCCCGGATCTCTCTGCACAGACGGCACATGCATGCAAACCATCACAAACTCAATCAGTTCTGGTAGGATAGCTCAGCGGCAACATGCTCACCTTGGAAACAAGACGACAGGAAGCAACACAGGTTCAATCCCTAGGTCCGTGCTTAGAAACCTCTGGGTATTAAGCGCGTTATAAATATACAACGAAGTCACATTCCTCTAACAGCACCTCGATGCCCCCCTGCACTGTGTGAGTGCTTTAAAATGGAAATAGATAAAATTTCATATCAATTCCTTCTTTCCTTTTCATCACTCTTTTGGACATTACAAATCTACCCTGTTAGTCTAAAATGTCCTCCCCTTTCACTCCTTTGCTCTTCCTATTTCCCTTTTTCACTCCTCTGAAGACTAAGGTCTAGAGACTTGCGGTGGAGCCACAACACGACACACTTCGGACACGCCTCTGTGCTCTAAGACCAGTACAGCAGTGATTGCTGCAGTATACAACCTGTGTAACATAACATTTACCTTCAAAATGGTAGGAATTCCGTCCACCTCAAGCATGGGGGGGGGGTAATTCACCAAAATGCCTGGGGCAACGGATGCGAGATTGCTCAGCTAATGACATCACAGGAAGTGACATCACATAGCCGTCTACCCGCCCCGGAAGGCACAGAAAATGATGCCACATGACCTTTGACCTTATTGACATTGTATGAAGTGCCATTACTAACAATATGGATAAGTGAGCAAAAGCAATGCTTGCAAAGGAGGCAAATATTATTTTAGTTGCCAACCATGTATTAACTAGGGGTCTGCCTTGATAGACCATTGGGGCAGTCATGGTATGTCAGGGGTAGGTCAACCAGGACCATAATAGATTCGTGGCTTCCCCTTCATATGCTGATGGAGCCATCATAGTCTGGCAAGTAAGAGCAAATCCCCTTTGATAGCTCAGGGACACCGCGCTTGTCTTGTAAGCAAGACGACGCAAAGCAACACATGTTCGCACTTAGAAACCTCTTGGTATTAAGCGCGTTATAAATAACCATTCTTCCCATGTTGCCAACATATGCCACAGTGCAGCCTCTAATGCTCCATTATTGCCATTGTACGCCAGTAAAAGCCTCATATGCAAGGCAAAGTCACCAAATGTAAGTTAACGCCTCAGGTATACAGGTGCTTTAACGCATATACCAAATGCACCCTCAAAAGCCCAAGTGCCTGCACCGTATGTCAGTTAATGCCTCATGTGTCTGGTATAGTGTCCATATGATATGATGTTGCATTTATAACGCACCTGTACACAAGTGTTTCTAGGCGCAACAACACAAGGAGGGGGAAACAAAAGCAGGACAAAATAACAATCTTACTAGGCCTTGTGTCATTCAGATCGCGCAAGAGCTGGGATAAGGCAAGGGGAGAAGTGCCAGGGGGGGAGAGGAAGGGGGAAGTGCAGTTAACTCACAAGTGCATCTAGCAGGTGGCTCATAAGTGCAGAGAATCCACATAGATGCTCATGCATCCAAGTGCTGTTATCATTCGTAAAGTGCTCTTTCAAAGGGTCCTGTGCTGCCATCTCATGCCAGAAAGCATCTCACATGCATAGTATAGTCACCTTATGCAAAGAGACGCCTCACATGACCAAGAGTTTCCATTTTATGCCAAGTGCAGCCTCGAATACCCCAGTAATACCCTCTTATACCAATGCATGCCCCATTCTAGCGTATATTCCCATGTATAAGGTACAGGGGATGACAACACATAACGTTGGGAGGCTGATTGCGAGCTAGGAACAGGACACACGGGGAGAGTGTTTGCCCTCCTTGTCCCAATCTTACCACCTCAGCACTTCCTTTTGGATTTTGGGAGCACAGGAGAGGGAAAGGGTTGACAATGGGTACCAAGTGGGACTCAGGAACCATGTTGGCAACCCTTGTGACATTGTTATTGTTATTGTTATTTTGCATTTATATAGCGCCTTATATACCATTGGTATGGTCTGAAGGCGCTGGTAGGTTGAACGCCCTTGGGAACCGAGGTTCGGGTCAGTGGAGAGATTATAGAGGATCAAAGGTGCGTGTGCGCACCAGGTATGTGTGCAGCTGATGCAGAATTTCTGTGGTAGCTGCTTCCTAGCGATAGGTGTGGTGGTTGAGGAATCAGGAGTATGTGTTCGATCTGGCAGGAGATTATCCAGTCCGAGTGAGGCAGCGTTAGGCCTGACGGGAACGCTTGGCTGGGGGTGAGAAACCAGCAATGTTTACTTAGAGTGATGGGGAGTGAGCGGCGGATGTTGATATGAGAACAGATTTACCGAATGGTGTCATAGTATCTCTGTGTTCTACTTGAGTGGTGGTGTAAGGAGAGAGTAAGCGTGGGGTGTGAAATAAAGTATGCTCTTACAACGATTCCTTGCGTTCCACATCAAAGTCTGCACATTACGCAGTTCAGGGGGGTCCGGTCCGTGCGATGTGTTTTGTTTCTCATCTGCTCTTATGCACTATTCATCGGGTCGGCGAATTCTTCCGTATAGCGTACTCCTCCATCTAGTATGGAGGAGTACGTTAATCATGCGCTCTGGTCCATTCATTCATTTGTTTCGTGCATTCACCCGTTCCCAGGCTCATCTGTTACGCACTCAATCGCATCAGATGCTCATCCGCCACTTGTTAGTTCTGCATTCATCAGCTCCGTTCACTCTTCCGTACAATGTACTTAACTGTTTTGTGTACACTCGTTTTATCGCTCTTATTTCTCGTTCGTTCGACGCATACCCGTTCTCTCGCCATACTCAGCCGCTTACTACACTCGGTCGCCCGACATACTCAGCTGCTTGCGATACTCAGCCGCTCGCTACATTCCATCGCTCGTCAGATTCAGCCGATAGCTGTACTCAGCCGTTCCCTAAGCTCCTCCGCGGTCCATGTTCTTCCCCTGATTACACTCAACCGTTTTCTACATTCATGTGCTCTCCATATTCATTCAGCCGCATTCTACTCTCGTTTGTTCTCCACATTCATCTGTCCACCACATTTATTGGCTCTTCATATTCGTTCGCTCTGTACGCTCATCGCCCTCCACAGTCATCCGCCTTCCGCAGTCATCCGTCCTCCGCAGTCATCCGCCCTCCGCAGTCATCCGCCCTCCGCAGTCATCCGCCCTCCGCAGTCATCCGCCTTCCACAGTCATCCGCCCTCTACAGTCATCCGCCCTCTACAGTCATCTGCCCTCCACAGTCATCCGCCCTCCATAGTCATCCGTCTTCTACGGTCATCCGCCATCCACACTCATCTTCCAAAGGCATCCGCCCCTCCACAGTCATCCGCCCTCCACAGTTATCTGCCCTCCACAGTCATCCGCCCTCCACAGTCATCCGCCCTCAACAGTTATCCGCCCTCCACAGTCATCCGCCCTCCACGGTCATCCGCCCTCCACGGTCATCCGCCCTCCACGGTCATCTTCCGCAGGCATCCGCCCTCCACGGTCATCTTCCACAGGCATCCGCCCTCTACAGTCTTCCGCCATCCACACCCAACTTCCACAGGCATTCGCCCTCCACAGTCGTCCGCCCTCCACAGTTATCTGCCTTCCACGGTCATCTGCCCTCCACGGTCATCTGCCCTCCACCGTCATCTGCCCTCCACCGTCATCTGCCCTCCACCGTCATCGGCCCTCCACCGTCATCTGCCCTCCACGGTCATCTGCCCTCCACCGTCATCTGCCCTCCACCGTCATCTGCCTTCCACCGTCATCTGCCTTCCACGGTCATCTGCCCTCAACCGTCATCCGCCCTCCGCCGTCATCCGCCCTCCGCCGTCATCCGCCCTCCGCCGTCGTCCGCCCTCCACCGTCATCCGCTCTCCACAGACATCCGCTCTCCACAGACATCCGCTCTCCACGGACATCCGCCCTCCACAGTCATCTACCACAGGCATCTACCTTCCACATTCATCCGCTCTGCTCAGTCGTCCGCCCTCCACAGTCATCCGCGCTACACAGTCATGTTCCACAGGCATACACCCTCCACAGGCATACGCCCTCCACAGTCAACCGCCCTGCCCAGTCATCCGCCCTGCCCAGTCATCCGCCCTCTACAGTCATTCGTCCTCCAGAGTCAGCCGCCCTCCATAGTCGCTTTCTACACATAGCCGCTCTCCATACTCGGACCGCTTTCTACAGTCAATTGATTTACACACTCAACCGTCACCCCCATTGATTTTGCTCGTAATATTCATCGGGTCTCCAGACCCAACCGTCTTCCAGACGCACTTGTCAACCGCTTTCATCCTCCACATTCATTTATACTTGTCTAGAATCATCTTTATTCATTCGCCCTTTTCACTTATCCGTTCACCACACTCATCGGCTTTCCAAGCTCGTCCATGCTCTATTTTTCTTTTGTCCAGTGATCAATTTGTGTTATTGACTTCATTGTTTAGATCTACATTACTCGTTTTAATTTCTTTTGTGAACATTTGATACAATCCGTTTTTTTTTTTTTTTGGTATTGCTTTAGGTGCTTCACTGGGTCGGTGTTATTTTGATGATGCTAGCACGGAACCGGTTGGTTTACGGAAAGAGCCAGGTTTTCAGTAGTTTGCGGAAAGCTGTTAGCTCCTCGGTTAGCCTGATGTGGGGTGGGAGAGAGTTCCATAGGGTTGGGGCTAGGGCTGAGAATGATGCTCCGCCTAACCTGACTGAGTTAGTCTTAGGAATTACTAGGAGGCCGGCTGTGCTTGATCTGAGGGTGCGAGTGGGGTGATAAGCTATTAGTTTTTCTTGAAGATATTGCGGTCCAGTTTTATGTACTGCTCGATGGGTGAGGCATAAGGTTTTGAAAGCTACCCTACGGGCTACTGGAAGCCAGTGCAGTGTCTTGAGGGCTGGGGATACGTGGTCTCTTGGACCAAGCGCAAGTAACACTTTGGCCGCTGCGTTTTGTGCTCTTTGAAGTTTGTTCATTTGGTAGGCATGGATTCCGAGGTATAGGGGGTTGCCGTAGTCCAGCCGTGAGATGACGATTGATTGTACCGCAGAGACTCTGTTAGGAAATGATAGATATGGAAAGACGCGCCTAAGGTTTTTGAGGTGGTAGTGGCAGGACTTTGAGACATTGTTGACTTGGCGCGAGAGTGTTAGGTCAGAGTCTAGGGTGCATCCAAGATTTTTCACTGTGTTGGAGGGTATCGGTGAGTTGCCCATGGCGGTTGGCCAGGGTAGGGGGTGCGGGAGAAGATCTGGGTTGCCGCACACCATGATTTCTGTTTTGGAGGGGTTTAACAGGAGGTGGTTTTGGGTCATCCAGCGTTCAATGTCAAGGAGGCAGGATGCCAGGTCTGGTCGTGAGTTAGGATTCGTGTTCAGGAATTTTAGAATTAGTTGTGTGTCATCTGCGTAATTGTAACATAGGATGTTGTGTGCACGAATTATCGGTGGGAGGGTGGCCAGGTAGAGATTGAAGAGGAGGGCAGATAGACACGCTCCTTGTGGGACTCCTGTGTCGACTGGTCGGGCTTGGGAGGTAAAGTTGGAGAGTGTCGTTATTTGGTGCCTGTCTTTGAGGAATGTGGCTATCCATTTGAGGGCGGTTCCACGTATTCCTAGGGAGTGGAGGCGATCAAGGAGTATTGAGTGATTGATCGTGTCAAAGGCGGCTGATAGGTCGAGAAGGATTAGTGCGGCGCATCCCGCGGAGTCAGCAGTCATTTTAAGGTCGTCCCAGATAGAGGTTAGGGTGGTTTCAGTTCCGTGACAAGTTCTGAAGCCTGATTGGGCGGGGTCTAGGAGTTTGTTGGCTTCAACAAAGGCGTTAAGTTGAGAGTAGGCGGTTCAATCAATGAGTTTGGCGAGGAATCTGGTGTTTGATATGGGGCGGTAGTTTTTGGGCTCAAGCGGATCGAGCGAGGGTTTTTTAATCAGGGGTTTGACGTGCACCAATTTGAATGCGTCTGGAAAAGTACCGGAAGAGAGGGAAGCATTTATGATAGATCTTGCGTGTTCTCCTGCGCAGGTGGAGACAAAGATTTCTTTAAGGGTAGTGGCTGGGCATGGATCCAATGGTGATCCGGATGGTTTGCGGGCAGATAGGAGTTTGAGAAACTGTTCTGTTGTTAATGGACTGAAGGAGTCGAACGTTGGTTGCGTGGAGGTTGCAGCTGATGGGTTGGGTGGTACGGGCTGAGGATTGTCTAGTGGCTGTAAGAGTGCTAGTTTGGAGGTTAGAGTATTTGTCCTTTCTATAGCCGTGGAGTAGAAGTGGAGGGAGAGTGAGTCACAGAGTGATTGCGATGCGGTCAGGATGGTTGTGTTACAAGCTGGATTGGTGAATTCGGAGATAATTTTGTGGAGTTCTTTACTTGGGTTTTTGCAGTTTAGGATTCGGGAGTTGTAGTGGGCCTTTTTTGTTTTCCGGATTTCGGCTTTGTACCGATACAGGTGTCGGGCCAGGGTGGTCCTGCTCTCATGGGTTTTCTCTTTATGCCATTTACGTTCTAGGTGTTTGTATAGTCGTTTAGTGGTCTTCAGCTCAGGAGTGAACCATCTGGGGAAAGGGCCACGGCGGGTTGATGGTTTGCAGGAGGGGGTGAGGCGCATCAGAGGTGCACTAAGCCATGAATCAAGGGCCTCAGGGGTGAGATGGTTGTTGAGAGGGCAGGATGGTGGTGGAGACTGGAGGAGAACCTCGGCTAAGTCTGGGGTGATTATTAGTTTCTTCCAGCATTTGCCTATATTCGGAGGTTCGGATATGAGTAAGGGGAGGGGTTCGGGTGAGTGGATGGTGAAAGAGAGAATGAAATGATCAGACCAGATGATAGGGGTGGGCGGCATTAGCTGAATCAGGTTGTTGGAGCTAAAGATGGCATCGAGAGTGTGTCCTTTATAGTGGGTCGGTCCGTTTATGTGGGGTTGGAGGTTAATTGCATCTAATCCGTCAACCAGGGAGTATGTCATAGTGTTGGTGGGGATGTCGAGCCATATGTTGAAGTGTCCAAGAAGGGTGAGGTTGGGATGGTTTAGTTGGAGGGTGGAAATAGAGTCGCAAAGGTTATTTGCGAAGTGTCTATCGTAGCCTGGGGGCCTGTAGATTAATAGGAAGCTATGTGAGAGCGATGGTGAGAGGGATAGTTTAACAAGGAGAGATTCGCAGGATGGAATGGAGGGTTGGTTATCGATGATTGAGGCGCGGAAGAGAGATTTGAAGACGAGTGCTACCCCTCCTCCCCTGGACGGACGGTTCAGTGGGATGAGGGAGTAGTTGGGGGGAAAGGCTTCGTTGGCGATTGGGCCGAAGTCGTCAGAGAACCAGGTTTCAGTGATGAAAACTAGGTCTGGTTTGTCAGAGGTGAGGAGGTCAAAGATGGAATGTCTGTTTTTTGCAATTGATCGGGCGTTAAATAGGATGCAGTTCAGATCGGCAGTCGGGGATGATCTTTGTGGTGGAGGGGAAGGGTGCAGTGGTGGAGAGTTTGGGGGGGTAGGTTGGGTGATGATAGATGGGAATAGTGGGCGAGCAGAGAGATTGGCAGGCCTCGGGAGGGGTTGGGATGCTGCGTGTGATAGGATGGTCGGGTCTTGGAAGGGGGATTTGAAAGAGGGATGTTGACGGTTAGGAGTTTCAGTTGCAGCTGATGAGAAATCGAGGGAGAGGGGTTTCAGGCGGGGGGACGCCGCGGGGGAGACAGGGGATTGCAGGATAAATGTGATTGGTCGAGATAGGGGGGGCGAGGAGTGCTGTGAGATTGAGGGGGACCAAGAACGTTTCCTCTTTAGTTTCCTTGCTGCGACTGGTGTGTGGGAGAGAGTGGGGGGGTCGGAGGGTGATTGGGAGGCAGCTTCGGTTCTTGCTAGGGCTAGTCGTGCAGTTTTTAGGGAGGGGAATGGGTGAGGTCGAGTGGGGATGGTGGCAGGGGTATAAGGGGAGGGCGGGAGTTGGGTGATTGCAGGGTGGGGTGTGTCAGGTATGATAGAGAGGGGAGCGGGTATGGGTAATGCTGGTGGGTCGGGGGTGGGTTTCAGGGGATGAGTGGTCTTGGGGTGGGTGGCTCGCCAACGTGCCCCCCTTGCTTGGTGTTTGGAGAGGGGAAAAGCAGGGGGTGCGAGAGAGGGTGGGGGGGTTTGGGAGAGGCGGGAAGGGACGGAGGACAGATCGGAGGTGGTGTTTCTGAATGATTCTGGTGGAGTGGGTGCACTCATGATTGGTGCGAGATTTAAGATTGGTTTAGGAGCGTTTTCTGGTTGTAGTTCTAAGGTCGTTGATGACACGCTTTTAGGCACACTTTGGGGATCAACTGCTCAAACCTGAGATCCCTCCTATAACATGAGATGTGATATCAAACTCCTTCCCATTCCAGACGGGAGACCCTTCCAATAGCATGAGATTTTTCAGAGGGGTTATTGGGCGCAGCTTCTAATTGTAATTTTGGGGAACAATTCTAAATGCCAGTTTCTTAGAGAGGCTATTGGGGGCAGCTTCAGAAATACAATTGAGAACACTTCTAAATGCAGCTTTCTTCAGAGAGGCTATTGGGTGCAATACCTAAATGCAATTGGGAGCACTCTTCAATGCAGTTGCGAATACTATTAACTGGTATTGGGAATACTTCTAAAATGCAACTTTCCACAGAGAGGCTATTGGGCGCAACACCTAAATGCAATTGGGAGCACTATTAAATGCAGTTGCGAACATTACTAAATGGTATTGGGAAAACTTCTAGAATGCAGCTTTCCTCAGAGAGGCTATTGGGCGCAACACCTAAATGCAATTGGGAGCACTATTAAATGCGGTTGGGAACACTACTAAATGGAATTGATTGATCTTCTAAATGCAACTTTCGTGAGAGAGGCTGTAAGAGGATTCAATTCAACACTACAGCTAAGTCAACGCCTAGTCTATAATACTGAATGAAAACCCTTATTGATATCACTTTATGTCCAGTTCATGCGTTCTGGATGACTACCCCTATATAACACCCCTCTCTTGGAATCCCCCTGACCCCACTGAGCCAAGAAGTAGTTCTGTTTTGCAAGTTTAAAAGGTTTATTTGATAATTTAAACAATAGATATATATATGACACTTTATAATAAATTAATAATTGAATAGCACACTTAATCTGATATGATAAAGATCAACAACGGAGAATCTGGCACTAGCACACTTCTTATAATCACTAATGAGTTGACATGAAATGGATAAGGTAGCACACTGGTAAATAGGAACAAAAGAAGAAGGTGGTACAAAATGCTTTATAGAGTTCAAATGGATGCAAGGTTGAATGAATGAAATGCAGTATAGAAATACTCAATATGATTTCAACAAAACAATGTAATCACTTTTCTCTGGCAATTCCCCCCCCCCCCCCCCCCTTGATGCAAGGCAAGGAAATGGAAGGAAACACACAGTTCTCAGAAATGCAATCAAATGTGATTCAGTTCAATCCCAGCAAGCTTAGACTACAGAAGTTTGAAAACACAGATAGGAGTTTTGAAAACACAGGCCCAAATGCTTTGATATGCGCTGGCAATGGATGAGAAATATGCTGGAAATGCTTTTTAATTCCCTTTCAGAGGTTCAGGGTGAGTGGTATCTAGTTAATATTAGTCCAGGCTCACACTAGCAATGATGCAGGGATAGTTAGCAGGTTAAACGAATTTCTGGCAAATGGAAGGCAAGCAGCAGCAGTTTTTACATGTGAAGAAATTTGCAAATCGCGGTAAAATTCGCGGATGCGTGTTCCGCGATTGCGGTAAAACTATAAAGGGTAGGAATGCGGTTCTAGGTGCGATTCAAAGCTAAGATTCTAAGCTTTCAAATAAAAGTTATTGCAAGTCTCTAGCACAAACGGTTGCGGAGATATGAGCGATTGAATAGAGGTCGTTTTTCAGATTTGAAATTTTAAAGTTTCAAAAGACAAGTGCAGCTTGCGACTAGAAATGACAGGTGACAGCTAGGAGGCAGTTCTACTTAGGTTAAATAGATTGAATTAGATGAATTTAAACTAAGAGATTGGTTCTGCACAGTTTTCTAGGTACTCACACTATATTCTTGAGTGAAATGGGCCTCGCCACGGATCTGGTCAGGGTTTTAGACTGGACTCTGGTCTGGTCTGGTCTGGCCTCTGCACTTCACAGTGATCTGGGTCAGCTCTCTCTGGTTCTCTGGGTCTCTCTGGGTACAGCACTGCTTTCTCTCTGGTCTGGTCTCTTAGTTCTGGATAGATTGAAGTCTCTAGTTTGGCTTTCTGGAGGTTGATGGAGGTAAGTATGGATTTTTCCGGCAGAGCGTCCCGCTGCAGATGGATTTGGAAAAGTCCCTATCTGTCCTGTCTGTCTGCTTTTATGTGTTTAGAATGTGGGTGTGTTCTAGCATCACTGACCCTACCTCTCTCTCAGCTTCTAATTGGTCAAACTTCCATTTATCATTTGATTGGGGAATGAACTGTGAGTCAGAGTGATGTCATTTTACAGCCTGCAGAAAGTCCACTCCTCCTGTCAATTTACACACAAATCTAGATTTGAAACAAATACATATTTGCAGAGGTACATATTGTTTTAAAATCATATGCACCCATCATGCATTACAGGAGGTATACCCTGTTCAAACTCTGCTCTTCCTGGGAGCTTGCATTCAGAAATGGCACATATTTCACTTTTTAACTGATTTTGCAATTTCTGACATTGACCCAACTTTACATACATGTGTGCAGGGAGTAGGGACATTAACTGAAGAAGTTTCAGATTTTTAACATGCATACAGTTAGAGTAATATCCATTTTTCCGCTAAAACCCCCCTGAACATGCCACCGGGTCGAAAAACCTCTTAAAATGTGGGCAGAAAAATCACAAGAATTATGGTATCATTTATAAAATTTTCACATGTCCGCTCTATGAGTTATTCATCTTTTTAAAGTTATGTTCTGGCTCCAAAGGGGTGTGGTTTCCCAGGTCACATGGTATGGAAACCAGTCTTTCCAGTTTCTGCCAAGCCAGCTTGCTCTCACAGGCAGTGCCCCTCCCAGCTCTTGCCAAGAGGAAGCTACATTTTACGACTGCGGTAGTAAAAACCTTTGCCTGAGTGAAGAGGGCTTTGTTCACTCTCCTGCAGAGCCCAGGTAATTCAATTATCAGATAGATGGCATATCCTTAGTGGGGGCAGCAAAAGGAAGGTTGGCCTGGGAACACAGTGGTGACTCAAGTTTCACTGCTGATGGGGGTAGTTGCCAGGCAGAATCAAGTTCCTTAAGCCAGACTTTCAGCTACTGTCATGTTATTTGTTGCTTTTTAAATTAACTTGCAATTTTACACATGCAGCTAGAATGCTGATTCTAAGTGCAAAACTACGACATTTAAACAATTGCAACCTATGTGACACTCAAAAGTAGGTCACTCAGTCAATTTGAACATTTAGATTTGTAGTGTCTTTCAGTCCAATGCAACTTAAACTGCTGAAATCCACAGCGCAGCCAGTCTTGTTATAAACCTTGTCTTATGATCTTCATTTCCCAGATTTTGTAGGCACACAAAACTCCATTCTGCCAAATGTCTGCTGGTGTTCAGTAAATATTTTGCACATATTGCAATGTTTGAAAATAGGCATTTTGACTTGCCTTCAGGGAAACAGAGTGGTTTTAAAACGCCGGCTTTTGGATAGTGGTGAGTACTGGTACTGCACCCATTTTTGGGATTTAAGAAATGAATTCCCAACAGTTCTAGGTTGCATTTGGCAATCAGCATTGCCATTCCCAATGGTTTCAGACTACTGTGCGGGTAGTCCAATGGTGGTTTTAGGCAGTGTCCTTCTGTGCCCATAACATCGGCAAAAATGAGTGGCAGCCTATTCTTCATGCATTTCCCTGTGCATTTTCTGGGAAGCTCTGGCCATCATGATGTTTTCATGTCAGTACTGCACAGTTTTGAGGTAGGGCTAGGATGCATGGGTAAATACATCCCACAAGGCTATTGGGCGCAACACTTAAGTGCAATTGGTAACAATACTTAATGTAATTGGGAGCACTACTCGAGGCTATTGGGCGCAACTACTAAATGCAAATGGGAACACTTCTAATTGAACTTTCCTGCGAGAGGCTATTGGGCGCAACTCCTTAATGCAATTGGGAACACTTCTAAATGCAGTTTTCCTCGGAGAGGCTATTGGGCCCAACACCTAAATGCAATTGGGAACACTATTAAATGCAGTTGGGAACACTATTGAATGTACTTGAGAACACTTCTAAATGCAACTTTCCTGCGAGGGGCTATTGGGCACGACTCCTGAATGCAATTGGGAACACTTCTAAATGCAATTTTCCTCAGAGAGACTATTGGGCACAACACCTAGATGCAATTGGGAACATTATTAAATGTAATTGAGGACACTTCTAGATGCAATTTTCATTAGAGAGGCTAATGTGTGTAACTTCAGAATGCAATTGGGATCACTTACTAAATGCAATAGGGGTTAGGTGAGAGGCTATTCTAAAAGCAATTGGGAACATTTCTAAATGCAACTTTCCTGCGAAGGGCTATTGGGCGCAGCTTCAGGATGCAGTTGGGAACACAGCTAGATGCAATTGTGAGTACTTCTAAATGCAACTTTCCTCAGACAGGCTAATGGTCACAATACCTAAATGCAATTGGGAACATTATTAAATACAGTTGGGTACACTACTGAATGCACTTGGGAACACTTCTAAATGCAATTTTCCTCAGAGAGGCTAATGGGCGCAATACCTAAATGCAATTGGGAACACTTCTAGATGCAACTTTCTTCAGAGAGGCTATTGGGCAAAACACCAAAATGCAATTGGGAACACTTCTAAATGCGAATTTTCCTCAGAGAGGCTATTGGCACAATACCTAAATGCAGTTGGGAACACTTCTAATCAACTTCTAATCAAGCAACTTCTAAATGCACTTCTTAATTCAATTGGGCACGCTTCTAAGAGCACTTATAAATTCAACTTTTCATAGAGAGGTAAATGGGTACACTTCTAAGTTCACAGCGAGGCTATAGGGAAGACTTCTAAGTGCACTTCTAAAATCAACTTTCACAGAGAGGCAATTGGGCACACTTCTAAATTTACGGCGCGGCTATTGGGCACACTTCTAGATTCAGCGAGGCTGTTGGGCACATTTCTAAATCACTTCTTAATTCAACATTTCATAGGGAGGGAAATTGGGCATACTTCTAAATGAACTTCTTAATTCAACTTTTCACAGAGAGGGCAATTGGGCACACTTCTAAATGAACCTCTTAATTCAACATTTCCTAGGGAGGGAAATTGGGCATACTTCTAAATGAACTTCTTAATTCAACTTTTCACAGAGAGGGCAATTGGGCACACTTCTAAATGAACTTCTTAATTCAACTTTTCACAGAGAGGCAGGTTGGGCACACATCTAAATGGACTTCTCGCGTTCTGTTCACTTCTTAAATGCAACTTCTAAATGCACTTCTAAATTCAACTTTCACATAGAGGCTATTGGGCACACTTCTAAATGAACTTCTTAATTCAACTTTTCACAGAGAGGCAACTTGGGCACACTTCTAATTGAACTTCTTAATTCAACTTTTCACAGAGAGGCAAATTGGGCACACTTCTAAATGCACTTCTAAATTCAATTTTCACATAGAGGCAAATTGGGCACACTTCTAAATGCACTTCTAAATTCAACTTTTCACAGAGAGGCAAATTCGGCACACTTCTAAATGAACTTCTTAATTCAACTTTTCACAGAGAGGCAAATTGGGCACACTTCTAAATGAACTTCTTAATTCCACTTTTCACAGAGAGGCAAATTAGGCACACTTCTAAATGGACTTCTCGCGTTCTGTTCACTTCTAAAATGCAACTTCTAAATGCACTTCTAAATTCAACTTTCACATAGAGGCTATTGGGCACACTTCTAAATGAACTTCTTAATTCAACTTTTCACAGAGAGGCAACTTGGGCACACTTCTAATTGAACTTCTTAGTTCAACCTTTCACAGAGAGGCAAATTGGGCACACTTCTAAATGCACTTCTAAATTCATCTTTTCACAGAGAGGCAAATTGGGCACACTTCTCAATGCACTTCTAAATTCAACTTTCACATAGAGGCAAATTGGGCACACTTCTAAATGCACTTCTAAATTCAACTTTTCACAGAGAGGCAAATTGGGCACACTTCTAAATGAACTTCTTAATTCAACTTTTCACAGAGAGGCAAATTGGCACACTTCTAAATGAACTTCTTAATTCCACTTTTCACAGAGAGGCAAATTGGGCACACTTCTAAATGAACTTCTTAATTCCACTTTTCACAGAGAGGCAAATTGGGCACACTTCTAGATGAACTTCTTAATTCCACTTTTCACAGAGAGGCAAATTGGGCACACTTCTAAATGAACTTCTTAATTCCACTTTTCACAGAGAGGCAAATTCGGCACACTTCTAGATGAACTTCTTAATTCACTTTTCACAGAGAGGCAAATTGGGCACACTTCTAAATGAACTTCTTAATTCCACTTTTCACAGAGAGGCAAATTGGGCACACTCCTAGATGAACTTCTTAATTCACTTTCCACAGAGAGGAAAATTGGGCACACTTCTAAATGAACTTCTTAATTCCACTTTTCACAGAGAGGCAAATTGGGCACACTTCTAAATGAACTTCTTAGTTCAACTTTTCACAGAGAGGCAAATTGGGCACACTTCTAAATGAACTTCTTAGTTCAACTTTTCACAGAGAGGCAAATTGGGCACACTTCTAAATGAACTTCTTAATTCCACTTTTCACAGAGAGGCAAATTGGGCACACTTCTAGATGAACTTCTTAATTCACTTTTCACAGAGAGGCAAATTGGGCACACTTCTAAATGAACTTCTTAATTCCACTTTTCACAGAGAGGCAAATTGGGCACACTTCTAAATGAACTTCTTGGTTCAACTTTTCACAGAGAGGCAAATTGGGCACACTTCTAAATGAACTTCTTAGTTCAACTTTTCACAGAGAGGCAAATTGGGCACACTTCTAAATGAACTTCTTAGTTCAACTTTTCACAGAGAGGCAAATTGGGCACACTTCTAAATGAACTTCTTAGTTCAACTTTTCACAGAGAGGCAAATTGGGCACACTTCTAAATGAACTTCTTAGTTCAACTTTTCACAGAGAGGCAAATTGGGCACACCTCTAATGAGCTGGGTGCAATTTGAATTTAACTTTTTCAGAGAGGCTATTGGTCACAGCTTATAAGTGCACTTGGGAGCTACTTCTAAATACAGTTGGGTACACTCCTGAATGCAATTGGGTTCAACTTTCTCAGACAGGCTATTGGTCAAAACTTCTAAATGCAATTGTGTATATGTCTGAATTCAGCTTCTAAAGTACTTCAAAATCAACTTTCGCGGACAGGTACACGTCTAGATTTGCTTTCAAAGAGAGGCTATTAGAGATTCCATCAGGTGTGGCATATGCTAACATTCACACTTCTGCTCAGAGGTGGCGCAGGCTAATTTGTGTGGTTCTCTCGGGCTACTGTACTAGTTATCATTAGACTGTAGGCTATTGAAAGGTATGTTAGAGTGGCAGGAGCTTTCAGGAGCAGAGTAATTGCTCTACGTCCCACCCAAGCCAGCACTTACAGTTTTGTCGGTGCCCGGTGTCTGTTGGCTTCTTTGGCGTCCCCTGCGGACACCTGCTGACACTTCCTGGAGCCGCCTCATCCAAATGATGTCTATGCCTTCAAGTACCTTTTCAACCTTCCTTCTTCTCTAAACATAAGCTCCTTGTCGAAAGGGTTTTCTTTTTTGCTTAGCTCGATTTCGTGTTTTCAAATACTAAAATAATGAGACTTTTGCTTATTTGCTTTTAAGCTCATGTTTTTTGAGCAAAACATATTTTTCCTTTAAGTATTTTACTGTATCTTATTTGGACTGTTTGCACACATTCACAGAAAATTACTTTTAGTCAAGAATTCATTGCTTCCAATTGCATTCAGTTTCTTTCAATTTCTCCGTACTCACAAAACAAATCGCGCCCTGTATTCAGCAGGCTCATGCGGTTCACCAGTGGACCAAGATCACACATTAGCTCGTGTGTGATTTCGACGGTTAGCCTCGAAAATATCAGGCTAATCAGAACTGTCGATCCTCACAACAGAGAGATTTGGTGGACCAATCAGAGCCTTAGAATCTCTATGGCAGTTTGGAGCTGATATTAAAGGTCCCGCTCACCTCCGGTTTATCTATTGGCAGAGCTTGGTTGTAACATGGAGGAACAGGGCTGATAGCTCAATGGCAACGTGCTTTCCTTGGAAGCAAGACGACACGGAGCACCACAGGTTCAATCCCCGGGTCTGCCCTTAGAAACCTCTGGGTATTAAGCGCGTTATAAATAACCTTTCATATCAATTATACAAGAAGATAGCAGAAGAACGAATGCTTTAGCCATCTACGGCTCTTTTTGACATATTCCTTTTTTATGACATCTTATTTTTTATTGTGCAAGTTTTGTGAAGTCTATTAAATTCTTACTCCACCTTTGAGAAATCTTTGGTGACATCCCTTGCGATTTTTAAATCCTTTCTCTTACCTTCCATCCTGTACGCAAAATAAAAATAAATAAATAAAACCTTTGTGAAAACCTTTTGAGAAATCCATTGTGAAACTCTTTGTGAACACCTTTGATTCTTTTCTTAAACCCTTCTCCTTCCCCGTCCTCCCTCCACGCCCCCAAAACAAGCCACACGTTACGTTTGCCTTTCTTCTCTTTCCTGCTGTGACAGGCTCAGTGACAGTCACTAAATGGTAGTCTCCTGCCGGCCTCCCACCAACCCTGGGATTTTCACTGCCTTAGTCACTCACAGGAAAGGTCACTTGTGTGTATGTCATACAAGGTGACCACTGGGACCCTCCCCTTCATAACATTACCACAAGAATGTGACACGTGTTGCACAATGAATGATAGTCACTGAGTCCTATCTCTGGCCTTGAACGTACTTGAGATTTCTAATCTCTAGAATTGTGTTCTAAGTAGTCACAACAAGATGGCCGACTGCTTTATAGCTACGGAATAGCAATATGTTGGATTTTCTCCACCTTAGATACTGACACAAGAAATGTCACATTTGTCTGCATCACCGAAGGTGGTGAAGGGCATTCTCTCTTTCCTAGCATTAGTCACAAACATGTGGCACACTCAGTCACAGTCCCCTCAGGGTAATTGTCCAGCCACCAAACAACTGTGGGGTTTTCATAAAAGACCTACTAGCCTATATTTTTTTTCTTCACTGTTCTAGCTCCCCCCTCGATTAAATCCTTTTTACTTTTTCAACCTCCACTTCACTCAGCTGAAACCCATTTCAATTTTCATTTTTCAGTGTTCACTGAACTTCACCAGAAACCTCCTACCTCTGCCTACAAAACTGATCATGAACTCTAAGTGCACCTGCCTTCACTGACCTTCCTGGCCCAAACCGCACAGTCTGAACCCCAAAGCAAGTCTCAGAACGTTTTTGTCGGCTGAATCAGAGTTTCTTTAAATATGTTCTCCTAGGCATATTTTTGACACACAGTATAATATAGCATAAATGTGTTCTCAATTCTAAGAATCAAAACTCAATGTCACCTATCAGGAAGAGAGGCCGAACCAGCAAAGGAACAAATGTAAGGACAAACTGTTGCTTTTTTGTGTTTATGGGTGTAGTCAAAATAAGCCAGTGGGCCTCATTCCGAGGTTGAAGGTAGTCACCTCCAATACAGGTACCGAGTCCGCCCTCGTTCAATGGGCACTTACCAGTCTATTCCGACTTTTGCGGGACCGGTAAGTCCCCATTGAAAAAGCCATCCCCCATTCCCATTTCAGCCCCCATAGGGCTCAATGGGAAGGTGCTAATAACGGTACCGCAAATTGCGGTACCGTTATTAGCTCTGAAGTCCCTTAACGGGCCCCGTCCATAACGCCTAGTAAAACCAGGTGTTAAGAAAGGGACCCGCTAAGGGACATCGGAATAGGGCGCAAAGGGATTACCGGCACCAATGTCCTTAACGGTGCCCGGTATCCATTTGCGCCCACCTCGTAATGAGGCACAGGAACTCTAGCCCTTCTTTGTCTTCCATGAATTCAATGGAAGGCTGCTTAATCATGCCGCACCTCAGTTGCTTGTCTGTACATTGAGTGTGGGGCGAGAAGCAGCCAAGTCTCTGGCGCAAGTTCGATAGGTGCCAAACAATAGACAATGCCTGATGAAAGAGCAGGAAATATGGATATCAGGAGGGCTTATGAATTAATTAATCTTTTATGACGTGCTCAATACTGGAGGCCATTCTCTAAGCACAGGCCAAGAATTCGAACCTGTGTTGATCTGTGTTGTCTTGTTTCCAAGATAAGCACATTACCCCTGAGCTATCCTCCTGGCGCTAACATTAAGGAGTCCTTTCCTGATTTGCTAGTAACAGGGGATACAGAGTTGCTGGATGGGAGGGCATGCATTATAAGGCACAGCACTGTGAATGTATGTTGGGACCTTAACAGGCAGTGATGGAGAGGGGATCAAGGGTTGGGGGGGGGGGTGGGAGGGCAAACACTGTTGTGAAGGGTTGTGGTCCATGCCCACCTGAGTATCTCTGACATTCCTCATTCACAGTGGGTTGCTAGCCCAGCCCAGCTCAGATATCATTTAAATGTGGGCATATTGCCTCCGCCTGTCTGAGCAAGCGGACAAGGACCCTTGAGGAACTGCAGGTCATTCTGGCAACTTCCCCAACAAGTCAATCTGCAGCAGCAGCAAAAGGGACAGAAGTCTCCCTGCATTCGGCCTTGTCTGTATTTAATTCAGTTGCTTCCCTTGTTTCATATCATTTAACCCCATGGCAATAACGGGCTGTGCCAGCAGACTCTGTCTGGGGCACCCATTTGCCTTGCTCTCCTTATTAAGGGGCCATACCCTGCAATATGCAATTCCTGCAACGTGCACTAAAGTACTTTAAATGGAGGTGTAAGTTGGAGGGAACTGTACTCTTTGCAATGTGTGGGGACACAGTGGCATGCAGACTGCTGTGGTAAGACTGAATGCAGTTTTAGGGAGATCACTGGTCAGAATAATGTCTACCCTCTAGTACAGTGTGGAAGCTCAGTCAAAGGTTTAGCAGAAGGTGACTATGTCAAACAGCAAAGGTTTACCTGTGCTAGACTCTGGATCTACCTTTCTAAGCCTCCTACTTATCTTTGCGTCTCTAGTTCGGCCTTGTCACTCTAGTATCCCTAGGCAGCGCTTGGTGCCCGACTCCCTCCACAGGCTCTGCCGCGCACTACCAGTCAATGGTCTCTCTACTGGGGACTCCACAGGCCCACCTGAGCCTTGCTTTCTTCCTCGGGTCCAGCATGACCTTTGACCCCCTTCCTGCACTAGCCGAAATGGAACTCCCCTTAAACATGGCCGACTCAGCCATAGGCCATGCAGTGTTTCCCTCCCTTTTCACCGAGCAGGTCTGGATTCCATCAGGCACCCGGGCACGAAAGCACAGCAACAACCAGCTCTCACCTACCTTTACGGCGTGGTGAAGAGTGTTTTGATTTCTTTGCTCCCTTTTCATGGCACCACTTTGGCTGGAAGCCGCACGGGTTTCTGCCACAGACTGCCCGGCTGCACAGCGCTGCCACCCGCCCTTTGCCAGAGGCGCGATACACGTGGGGCTCCCTAGGGAAAGGTGTCACTGTCATGCCTTCTGTTTAGGGGCTCATGGAAAAACACGTCTTGCCACAACCCCCAGTGCAATCTTTACCCTCCGTTGCCTGTCCTTGGAAACCATGTGAATGTTCATAGAGCATGAATGTCAAATGGGTATCGCCCGAGGTTGCAGTGCCACCCTCAGCATTCCTCTTGGTACCCCCACTACCACTGTTTCTGTGACCTCTGGTCACGCGCTAGTATGTTTAATCCAAAGAGTGGTAACAGCAGCACTTAAGTGCTCTTGGCCCGAGCCATCAACCGAAATATTTGAAAATGAAATTTCTAAGTTCAAGCAGCACTCCATAGGAACACCTCCCAAGCTGCCTGTTGTTGTGCAGCCGGCTGTCATCATGGACTTGGGGGCGGAGTCACATCTGCATTCACACTTTGAGGGTCTTGTGTGATTTTGCTCATGCCGCATGGAGGTCTTGAAAACTGAGGGTTTCGCTCCTCTCTGCGTGGAAACATACTGCCCTCCCTCCTCACACAGTGAGCTGCCGTCCCACCCAAACAGGCAGAGTATATGAATTAGAAAGTGAGAAAGGACTAATTTGAAAGAAGGCATTTGACCATGGGAGTCAGGATCATGTGACCCTTGTTTACAAAATGTGTGGAGGGGGGCACAGATTATCATTCATGACATAATATCCAGTAAGGGAGTGAGAGGCATCGGGTAGAAGTGTGGAGAGGCCTACCGCCAAGATCTGGTTCTTGTACGCCAAATAGCCAGCTCTCACACATTTTCTGGACGGTCACACCACTTATGGGGAAAAAAGACAAGCACCTTACACTGAAGTGGAACGTGCAAAGGTGGAGAGGACACAACAGCCACAAAATCGGACCCAGGCTTTAGGACCGAAAAGGACAGTACGGGGATTGGTATGAGGCGGCGACGCAGAGCAGCAGAACGCCCTGGGAAGTGGGAAAGGGTTTTGTCAACAGTAGGGATATGCGTGGCATGTAATGTATGAGCTGGGTTCTATGTTGAAATACCAAATAAAAAATAACGAGGCCGGAAAAGCCGATGTTTTTTAAATCGAATTTCCAAAATGCCTGTTCGTGTTTTTTTTGCACTTAAAAAAAAAATGCAGGTGAGACCCCCCTGCATTCCCCAACATTCCCCCCAACCTTAATGTATTCCATTACTACATGCCCCATCCATTTTTTATGAAAAAAGTGCAAAGAAGTAAAGAAATTTTATTAAAATAATTCAGCGTTTTCGGCCTCGTTATTTTGTCATTCGTTTTTTTGAGGGAATACCCTGAGCTGCAGTCGGCTATGCGTGCCTAACTGAGTCATTATTTGAGGACATACTTTAACAAGATACATTTTCAAAAAGCTTCATACTGCTACCGAGCTCTACTTCGTCTCGGGAGGATAGCTCAGTGGCAACATGCTCGCCTTGGAAGCAAGACGACACGGAGCAACACAGGTTCGATCAGAAACCTCTGGGTATTAAGTGCGTTATAAATAACCTATCATATCATACTCAAGAAGTCCCTTTGCAAACTAAGGAAAATCATTCATCAGTTATCTGTGCTTCAGTTATCTGTGCTTCAAAAGTAGAATCTGGCTTTTGCACACTTTCTCTGGTGTTTTCCCCAGCAATTCACAACTCAGTCATAAATCGCGCCGCCCCGGGCAAACACATCTTCCAAACATAGGCCACATCCTGACTCTGACAATCTAAGGTTCCAGGATTCCGGAAGCAGGCGGCGTCAGATCAGCAAACCCTTAGTAGGCAAGGGTAGGGGGCATTCCTGGTCGCTGAGTGAGGGCGGGAAGTAGACACGTGAGCCAGTACGCCAGCGGACTCCAACCGGGGGCATACCTTCATGCCATCGCAGTCTGCACACTTTCCATGTAAGTCTCTTACATGAGCACTTGGTGACCTACCTAAGAATATACGGAACACAACAAACCACCTAGCATTCAGGAAACTCCTCCAATCATGGCTCTTCACAGCGTAAATACAACAGCGACGCACTAGAATGCCCTCCCCGTTAAACAATGATGAAAATAACACCAACCTCGGTCGCTCCCAAAATGGACATACACAGAACCCAAAGAATGGACCCCACGCCAGACCATAAGATATTATGGGAAATAGCAGCAAAGGGAGGTCACCATAGCCTGATCACATACTCAGACCGAGACAAAACCCCTAAACGACTCATCCACTGCCTCCCGGCCGTACCATAACCGAAAACCCCCAGCAGACACATTTAGATAGAAAGTCTGTGAGAGGAGACCACAAATCCAGCTCCGGCACCCAAGGAGGAGAATGGTCACCCAACCCACACTAATCAATCCATCAGCATTAGAACTCCTACAGAGCTCGCTAGAATAGAACGGCGAGGATGACTTAGAACACTTACAGAGCGCGTTAGAACAGCACAGGGAGCACTTCACACAAACCTAAAACCCTGCCAGGGGTAAACCCTTCGCCCACCCTGATGAGACTGGGAGGATTGGCGAGCGCCACACTCGGCCACAGCTCTGAATGTTAGCATGTTAAACTTCATATAACCCACTAAAAAAAAACTCAGCATTTCTGCAGACTTAACTCACTCAAAAATCTCACACAACCATCTCTCGCACAACAACCCGCACGCACTTCACAACACTGCAACAACACATAAGCCGCACCAACAGCACAAGAGGACTGAGTTCGATCCGACACTCGCACCAAAGCTCAGCACCCGGTGTATACCGAGTTGAAGCTGCCAACAGAACACCACACCTATCACTATCCTACTCCCGCTTCACCTACTAACCCATCCCACTTTCTCGTTTGCAGATCCGCCAGAGCACCTCGTGACCAACTCCATTGGTGACGGTGCGCGGTACAAATACCTTTAACATTTAACATTTGACATTTAACTTGGTCTATGGCTGGACCGGTGGGGAACTTTGCCCCAGTTTGCAAAGAGAGGGGTCAGAACAGCTCTGCGTACATCTGGAGGAGGAGGATAAAGAAATATTGATTTCTGGGGGCAGTGGATTTTCTGTGCCTTCTGGCTTTGCATTTCTCCTGTAGAGCAGATGTGTCAGTCTGAAACCACGGTAGAGTTCCTCTAAGTATTAGCCTATCATTTGCGGGGGAAGGGAGGAGATGAATGGCTGGTGCTGTACACCATGTGGCCGAGACGACGAGGCACACTTATAATGCAAAAATTAGATGAGGCAAGAAACGCTTACAAATCTGATCAGGCAAATCAAACCTGACAGATGCTGATAGACAAAAAATCCCCCAAATTGTACGAGATGTGCAGGGAAAAAAAGATGCTGTTATTTGTTTTCTTTTTCACAGTAGTTCTAGCCCAAATATTCTTTGTGGAGACTCGAACAAAAAAGGTATGCAGACATTTCCCCAAATATTCTATGCCCAATTTCCTCTATGCAGAATTTCAAAATGTACTTTTTACCTAATAAGCTATATGGCAGAAGTAAAACAGGAACAAATACACCTAGAGCTCACTAGTGAATTAAATAAAGAAAAAGAAGAGAAGGGATTCAGGGGTGGGAGAAATGGTGAAAAGGTTCTCATGAAGGCTAGATAATAAATGACAAGCCAATAAGAAAGAGCAGGGACAATGGAAACGAAACAGGGTGAAATAGGGTGGTGGAGGAAGGGTAGACAACATTGAAGGAAAGTATAGAACAGCGCGTAAAAGACAAGGCAGAAGTGCATGGCAAATTAAGGTGTCCACAACCACTGCACCTATAGAAAACTAGATAAAATAAACAATGCTGATCGTATGAAGCTCTCAAGGGTGCTAGAGACCCACCGGAAACCAATCCAAAACGGCGACTGGAGTTCTTCATTATTAAGGTCTCAGACTCCTCCGCCCTGTTGCTTAGTTGAGTTATAAACATGATACTAACTGGGGATAATAGTGTAGCGCATGACACTGTGTTGGGTACTGTGCTACCTTCCTTGTTAGGACCTGAAGGAGTCACTTGTACAGGCGGCTTTGACCCTAATTTGCCTATCTCGATGGATGTTGAGGACCTATCCTGTGGTAGCCTGATTTCTAATAAGAAGCTTAAGTGTGTATTGTTAAATACTCACTCCTTGATCAAACATGCAACAAAGGTAGCAGATTACATTGTCGAGAAGCGTGGTGATATATTTGCTGTGACAGAATCCTGGGTGCATGAGGCAGACGGCCGTAGGCTTGTTCTCGCTATCCCCCCAGGTTATACGATTGTTAGAGCTGATAGGTTATCAGGTCCGGGTGGTGGAGTGCCCTTCATATACGAGGCCTCTTTACAGATACATGAAGCTAAGGTTTTAGGAGCATTGGGTTGTGGTACCCTGTGGGTTAAATGGCTATTGGACCATAATACAACCTTTAATCTTATACTTCTATATCGACCTCCCTCCACAATGCCAGATTTCTGCTCTCTATTATGCAACATGTTCATGTCTTTTCTTAAAACCTAATCAAACCTGACTTCTGGGGGATTTTAATCTTGGTCTCTCTGATGACTCTGACCCTATGGCAAGAGTTACTGAGTCTGCATAAACCAATCTGGGATTTGTTCATCATGTTACTGATGCAACTCACCACAAAGGTCAGACTCTCGAATGGGTCACCAGCCATAATGTTTCCACGAGGAGCCTAGACCTGATCTCTTGCCCACGGTCCAAACATTCTTTGATCTGTTTTAACATTGTTCTTTCCTCACAGTATAAGAAATTTAAGGCTGAAAGGATTACTAGTACTTCCAGAAAAGCTGTGTGGTCTTTCTGCTGAATTATTAGTGCCTAATCGCCTTTCTATTGATTCCAATATGGCAATTAACTGGTCTGACCACCACTTAATCTGCTTTAAAATGACACCAGAAGAAAAACGAGCCCTCCTCCTCACACCTCTCAGTCCTATTGAAATGAGAAACACCCGCAATCTCACGATAGACAACCTCACCCCAGTTTTGGTGGAGGCCCTTGCAGCCCAATCCTATGCTAATTTCAAACACTAGCGGTTTGGCTGACATTTATCATAACTGTCTCAAAATCACCATCACCGCTTTAGCCCCGCTCAAAACTCAAATTCCGAGGTCAGCCAAACGAGCCAACTTTTGGTACAATGAGGAACTTGTAGCGCTACAGCGAAACAAAAGATCTCCACAGCATATTCACAGAAAATCCCCCTCGCCGATTCAGCCAAAACATTCCTAGCAGCAAACAAACTCTACAAATCTGCTATTATTGAACACAAAGCTAACACTTTAAACACCCATATAAATAATGCATCCTTGAATTGCAAAGAACTCTTTACCATCCTCAAAGAGTTGGAAAACCCCACCCTGCCGACCAACCCTACCAACAGGAGTAAAGCCGGGTGCACCACTATAGAAAATGCACTAGCCTCAAAAATAAATATGCTCCAAGACAAAATTCTAGCCAAGAGAAAATGACTAGACAGCAAAAGCTCACCTCCCCCACTCATGGACACTGACCATGGAAATTCAGTAACTCAATTCAAATTCTCACAGGCCAGCCAGAACCAGGTGCTGGACACCATAGCCAGGCTAAAATCATCCAACTGTAAATGAGATAGTTTGCCCGCCCATCTAGTTAAACTCTGCACACCGACATTAACACCAATTATTACTAACTTTGTCAATGCCTCCTTTTCCACTAACACTACCCCGGCCAGCACCAAAGGAGCATGAGTTACACCTGTTCTTAAAAAAACATCGTTAGACCCTACAGTACCTACAAACTACTGCCCTATAACACCAGTCCCCTTTCTGCTGAAAATAATTGACAATATTGCTTACTCTCAAATACAAAACCATCTTGAACAAAACCATCTGCTAGGAGCCAGACAATCTGAGTTCCGGCCTAGTCATAGCACCAAAACGGCATTATTGGACGTTAAACTCCAAATGGACTCCATAAGAGACTCTGGTAACCTGTGTATCTTACTCTTATTAGATCTATCAGCCGCTTTATCTGGTGGAGCATGGCAAACTATGCAATACTCTGTCTGATCATTTCACATTCTCTCACGAAGCCACCCTCTGGGTCAAATCCTTCCTTTCAGAATGGACCTCAAGAGTTGCCATAGATAAGGAAGCCATGGACCTCATACTAGTTCCCATAGGAGTTCCACAAGGGTCACGCAGCTCGCCCACCCTCTATAATGCCTACACAAAGTTGCTGTATGCTTCCCTTGATGCCATGGTTGTCGTTTACAAGAACTTGGCGGATGACACTCAGATACTCATCCCCATCACTGGCAACCACGAGCAAGACACAATCACTGTAAACAAAATCTACATCATAATCCAAAACTGGATGGCTAACAACAGTTTATGTCTCAACGTTGAAAAGACTGAGATTCTCATTGTAGGCTCACCCGCCAAAATCAAATCTCTACACTCTGACTACTCCTTCATCACAATCAATGGAACACCTATCCCTATCCTGAAACAGGTCAAAACGCTGCGCGTCCATTTAGATACTAATCTAACAATGACCAAACATGTTCATTCTTTTTTTTTATTTTTTTTTTTTATTTTTTTTTTTTTTATTTATATGACTCTCTTTATAATTGTATAAATGTCTCAAGACATTTTTCACATTGAAATGTGTTCTTGGATCCTGCTCTTGCACCGAGACATTCTAATTTTTATGATGAAGAAAGAAAATTCCATGACTCAAATCATCAGCTGCGCCGGCTGGAGATTAGCTAGCACACTTGGTTGCTGCATTCAGTCAGGTTTCCAAAAGTCATCTGTAGCGAGTAATAGCAACGCAGCAAATTCTACCATGAATTTTCAATGGTAGTTATAGGTCGTCTGTTCTCCGCTGCACACCTCCCCAAGTGTGCACCCACTACCCAAAGTTGCTCCCAATTCTGTATTTGACATACCAGTTCTAAATACAGCATTCCGACATAAATATTTCCGCCACACACAGGAAGAGATGCACAAGTATGCAAACCACAAAGGATATTTTACACAGAGAAAATGGAGACCTGCACTGATCCCCGAATGTAGAAGTAGAGTTCCATCGAGCAATGTAGCTTTGGCATACTTTCCAATTCCTTTTTACATTACATTTGTAGGCTCATCATGCTCAGTTCGTCACTTTCCTCTCTTGTACACAGGAGATGTTCAGGTTTTATACACAAAGCCAACACTAGATCGGGTATGCTTGTTAAAATATCCAGTGTGAAGGAGGGTAGACCCATCTCACCATTTTTAAAACGCAGCATCACCACAGCCAAGGACCCAGCCTTGGAAGTGCACCATGTCTCAATAACCAGAAATTGAGGTAGTGCCTCATGCACCTTTAACCGGCAGAATTCCACATTATCATCCATCAGGAAATTTCAGTGTCCAAAGTGTAAATGTGTATCAGTTCCGCGATAATGCTATGGAGCACTGTTTTGGTAAGATTGTCACTAAAAACCTGCCACCACTGCTTCTCAGCCTCTGAATCAGCTGGCACCTCAACACCATAGCACTGCAGGGCAAAGAAAAGGATGGCTACTGCTATGTGCTGTGCTTCATATTGAAGGCACAAGGCCCGGTGATAGCTGTCCCGCAGCAAGGCCCAAGCTGCTTGTGCAATAGGCGTTCGATCCCAGCAGTGACGATTCATCCAGTTTTTAGCGAAACCAGGTAGTGCAGGAGGTATTTGTGTGGGTGTTGGAAAGAGACTCGGAAGTTTAAAAGTCTCAGCATAAGTAATTCACACTGCACAATGCTGTCTCTGAGCTCCCAGAAGCGGGCGTCCAACTCCAGAGGATCACTGCCAGGATTCAGGTACCTGTGGGCCACATTGATAATATCTCTTGTCCGCAGGTGCTGCTCCTCCACTTTGCCTGCCAGGTAGATTGCAGACATTGCCACAAGGTACGGATCGTAGGCATCAAGGCTCGTTTCACAAAAGAACTTGTGGTAAATGGTGCAGGCAGTGGCAATGGGAATAGACTGCATTCCCAGCTTCACCCCTGCTTCCATGATGAATCGTGTCACTCTAAAATGTCAAGAAGATGAGCACTGGAGTTGAAATGGACATCGAAGCCAGTTCCAGCCAAAGCTCATGGAAGAGCCATCAAAGCAACATGGACAAAGTATCCAGCCAGACAAACATGTTCATTCTTTATCATCAGCCACGTCTTATACATCCAAACCTATTGCAATAAGCCGCCAATTTCTGACCCTGCAAAACTGTATCACGCTCACCCGTGCACTCATCCTGTCTGAGTTAGACTACTGTAACGTACTGTTGTTAGGTTCCTCTAACACAAACCTGGCAAAACTCAAACTCTTGCAAAATAAAGCGCTACCAGCAGCCCTTGGCATAAAGAAATCTGACCACATCTCCAAGACTAGGAGGGAAGCTCACTGGCTCCCCATCAAATCAAAGCCAGAATGATCTTTAAAACACTCTGCATTACTCACAAATGATGCATCAGTAAGGCAGCTCCCAACAACCTCAATAACGCCATCATCCATAACAAGGCCATCAGAACTCTTAGATCTAACAACAGTGCCCGACTCTTTGTCCCACGCGTCAAATGCACAAGAGCGGGGGGGACAAGCTTTCCAGTAGCGGCCCTGAAAATATGGGACTCCCTCCCCCATAATACCAGAAATGAGCCATCCCACCAGAGATTCAATAAGACGTTAAAAACATGGCTCTTTAACTAATACTAAACCTCTAGCAGATTCCTTGCCACTCTAGTGATACTACTTCCCTGACATATCTGTCCTGCAATTGTACCCATTACTGTTACCTACAATGTTGAAGATCTGTACTAAATGCAACCATGATTCCCCCACTGTAACTAGAGAATCAATTGCGTAAATCATACTGTTTTGTAGATGTAACCCCATCATTTGGTATTACTCCACTGTAACCAGAGATTGAAGTTTTTTGTAACCTACGCCGTGATACCCCCAGATTTGGGCGTATAACAAATGTTATAAATACATAAATTAATTGATAAATAAATACATCTGGAAACCACGTTGAACAAGTTGGACACTTATGCATGCATTTCAATTTGCCACACTTCCTAGGGTTAAAACATTGAGTGTCATCCTGGATCAGGAGCTTAACATGAAGACGCATGTGAGTAGTCTTGTCTCATCGTCTTCATACTCTCTTGAACTATTGGCGCAGTTGAGAACTTTTTGGGGCCATGATAATCGGACCACTATTGCTAGGGCTTTTGTGGGAGCCAAGCTAGACTATTGTTCCAGTTTCTTGCATGGCAGTAGAAAAGGAGACATTGCCCAATTACAGACAGTGCAGAACAATGCAGTGCGGGCAGTTGAGGGCCTTCACAAGAGGGATCCCATCTCTGAGGCTAGGAAAGGCCTGCACTGGCTTCCGGTTGCCTCTAGAAGCCCTGCACTGGCTTCCAGTTGCCTCTAGAATAACCTTGTGTTTACTATCACACAAAGGTGCTTATATGGCACAAGTCCAGTGAATTTATCGAGTGGACTCTGCTGGCAACCTGCTTTAAGTGTACTTAGATCTAACAACTCCTTTCTTTTGCCTGTGCCATGAGCCAAGGTTGACTCTCGTTTCTCAGAGGTCCTTTCCTTATGCTGCTCCAAAATGCTGGGCTGCCTTTCCGCCTGATCTGAGATCGTGTCGCTCTCTCGATTGCTTTGAGCGTGGCCTACAAACTGCTCTGTTTTGCTGATTTTTCTCTAACATCTGTTGCTTTCTTCTGGCTCTCTGACTGGACGTGTATGTTCCTGTTTCTGTTTTACCGCTCCCTTGCGTGCAGGGCTGTCCCTAGCGCTAAATAAATAAATAAATGAAATGAAATGCACGATCAAACTCCTTTCACATATAATACAGAGCAGTGGCCTGATGTTCATGATGACAGGGACCGGTCTCAAAGCAGACACCTGTTAAAGGCAAAAGTCTGTCACGCAGTATAATGAAGTTGCTCCAGGTCTGATGTGTGTGCTTAGAGCTGACACGCCAATTTGCAGACACGCCTGACTTCTTATCGCCCTTTCGTAAATGAATTAATGGCTTGCTTTTTCTTGCTGCCCCCAGGCTGTATATCCCCTCGTACCTGGCAAGAGAAAACCCCCCGTTTTCCTCAATGTCATCACAGCATTAGCTGCTGCTGTCGATACAGCTAATTGAAGGCCCGCTGCCTTAAGGACCGTTTTAATGAACAGCCAAGTAGTTTAGCTCGCGATCAGAACATTTCTCAAAATCCATACATTTTTAAAAGGCAATCAATAGAGAAATAGATTTATTTAAAAGAGCACGTCAAGCCATTTCAATGTTCATACTCGGGTGCTAAGGGGGACTTTTAAGTCCATCAGTTCTAGTCTTTTAAAGGAGCTTTAACTTATCCCGGCACGGTATTTCAAATTTTTTTTTTTTTTAAATCTATAGCCATTGGATTTATAGTCCAATGATATTGTCAGAATTGGCCCTTGGCCTTAGCAATATTTCCTTGGGACTTCCTGTGTATGACCAAAGCTCACATACGGAGTCGGTTATAGAAAAATATCCCTAGGGGGAACACCAGCCTTTCATACGGTCAATTCAACTGTTAGTGGTCCTGGATCTAAGGCAAGCAAAGGCACAATGATGTGCATGCTTAAACATTAGCACCTGGGTGCTGGGAGCCAGCCAATCTGATGGCTAGGAACGCAGACTCGAACCACCGGTACAAGCCTGTGTTCCAAGTTGCCTGACGGCCAGCTCCCCCACCGCCATCTTCCCCCTACCCTCTAACACTCTATTTATTTTTCTCTCGCCCACCCACACTACTTACCTTTTTGCAGCGGGGGCCGCCGCTGCATCTACTGCTTCCCCTCGCCTCCCGCTGACTGCCATGGAACGGGAAGAGGGGCTTCGTACGGAGCCTGGCATTCCCTTTCCCTGGTGGCCATCCTGGAAAAGGATTTTCCTTCCTACAACAGAAAGCCACGCGTGTCCCTTTGCAGGAAGGAAAACCCTTTTCTTTAAGCACCTAGGGTTACCGCTTTGGCAACCTGGGGTGCTAATGGCCTTCTCCCCCCGTTCCTCTGTTACAGCCCCTGGAACGGGGGATGAACTCCACATTACATTTAAAGACTGCAGTCCACCAAGAGGTGCATGTCAAAGCCCTGCTCTAAGCAAGTAGTTAAATCGCTCTCTTCGCCTGCCCTTCCCTACTTCCAGGTCAACGTCCCTTTCACTTCCAACCATCCCATGTCGAAACAGCAAGATGGCCGGCACTAACAACCTCTAGGAGAATAATACTAGTGGAATCGAAAGTAGGTGTGGTATTGGCACGCATTCTGGTATTTGTGGAGTGCTACGTAGTCGACTGTAGCACGACCAGTGGCACATTTGTTTCTTTTATCTCAACCCATGTCACATTAAGGCGGTTTAAATGAGCTAAAAGTTTCTTCAAAAACAGCTCCTAAGTGGTAATGATTTAATTGCAGTTTTACAAAGAAAGGATAATGATACTCATGAATAAAAATATTTGTAACTCATAACTTTTAAATAAATTCCCCAAAGTTGGGTCATAATACCATGTAAACAAAATTCAGACTGCAAAATGCCAATCACAACAGGTGTGAAGTAGATAGCTGTTTTATTTAATGAAGATGCATACAACCATAATACAAATGCCACTGGGCATATCACATTGCAAATTGAATTGCAAACACCAATGCGCGTGACAAGGTTACCACCACCATATTACAATACACTGTGACTCTTTCAGGCTGTTTTGACTAATCAGTATCATTTTCTTGTCTTTGTAAAACTGTTTATCCCCGACAATCAGACATTTTTGGGGCTCTCCTTTCCTGATTAGACAATGATTTAATTGCAATTGTAATTGGTTATTTATAACGTGCTTAATACCCAGAGGTTACTTAGCGTGGACCCAGGAATCGAACCTGTGTTCCTTCGCGTAACCTTGCTTCCAAGGCGAGCGTTTTGCCCCTGAGCTATCCTCCCTGCTCAGCAGAAAGCTGCTCATTACCTACATTGTCGGCATATTACAGCGATTCAAAACAGACATTTCTGCCTTCAAAAACGTCTACATGAATGATAACGGGTGGTAGCAGAGCTAGCGGTGCGGCTGTATGGATGGGCTTACCTCCGGCTCTCTTTTCAGGTGTTGATGTTCCCCTCTTGCAGCTGAAATGTATGCATTAGTATTGAACGGCGCCCCTTGAGGAGTCCTTCACCACCTCTGGCACCAAAACCTGCCCACATAACTGGTAATGAGAAATTGCAGTTATCAAACAGCGTCCAAGCTGCTTCTGGTGTAACTAAAACATCTTATCCAAGTGGGTGCTCAGCAACTTCCTTATTGAGCAACACAGCATCCCAATACACAGCCCTGAATGAAAGCACCTGCCCTGTCTCACTTGCGTTCCATGTCTGGGTGGATAGCTCAGACGTTAGGTGCCTGCCACCTGCATGAGGCCAGCCAGCACTTTGCCAGTTTGAATCCTGTGCAAGGCTTCCTGGGTAATAATAACACCTGCTTTTCCAGCACTTGGGATTCTCACACGAAGGCCTATTTTACATTATTTTAGAAAAGGTCAAGAGTAGTAATAACATGTTGTGTTGGGGTGATTTCAAGAAAAGTGTAATATGTACAAATTGTAATTTCAAAAATATATGAATGGGGTAAATATATACCTATACAAATAAAAGTGTGTTGTATGTACAATATGTCCTTGTGCTGCTGCAGATCATCATCGGGTTTCATCTTTGTTGGATTTATTTTCTTAGGGAGATTGTGCTTATTTTGGATTATAACACATGGTCCTAGGTTAAGATGCATTTATTGTACCAGCAGTTTGCTTTTCACTGTGTTTTTTTTCTGCTTAAATGTGAAAGTATTTTCTTGAAAAGTGCACCTTCGTGAAAATGGACTCGGCCCTTATTTACACTTTTTTCAAAACCTCAAGAACCTTCTGTTTGACAATGAGCCAGTGACGCTTCCTCAGATTTGGTAGGCGCATGAACTGCACCACTGTGTGTGATATGGACTTGAAACAGCCGGCTGTGTAATTGAGTGTCTCTGAGACTGGCTGGCCGCTCACTCACTAACTCAGTCACTCACTCACTCCAAAAGCGCACAACGGATGGATTCAAAAAGTCAGGCCTTATGCATGCTGGAGGCACAAGTAGTATAACAGATAACGCCCCTCCCTGTAGAGAAGGCGTATATTATACTTCCCTACTGATCCTCTGAAACCACGCAATCAAGGTGCGACAGAGGAAAGGTGCCCGCATTCCGGAGCAGAATGTCAATTATGGCTCCTGAGCCAGGTAACTGCCACGCTGGGGTCTGATTAGTCATCATTATTAAAAGTTATAATTGCACACTGGGGAACTGAGTTGTGGTCTGGTGACGGTATCTGCGGAGGTGAGAAAACTGAATAATTGTGATATTATTTCTCTATGTGTTTCTTTGCTTCTTCATTTGTGTGTGTTGTGCTTTTACAGTTGCAAGCTTGCTGTGATCTCTCCGCCCACATTTTGTTTGCAATTGTCATTACTTACATGTGTCTAATTAAAAAAAAAAAGAAAAGTAATAACAAACAATAGCAGATGATCTATCACTTGTATACGTTGTGAAACATAGATAATTGATTCCAACATTCATTTCATAGGTGCAGGGTCGGATTGGGCCAAAAAACTGTCTCGCGAACCAATGAAAAAGTGGCCCACAGTTGCAAATGGCAATTCATACATTTTGTGAAACTATTTCAATAGTACCAAAGGCGGAGTTTTTTTATGAAGTGTGATGCACATTTTGCATTTGAAAGAATATTTATTCAGGAACACTGGTCAAAACTATAAGCCGCAGAGTGAAATAACTCCCCAAACTGGCCCAAATTGGCCAAAAAAGTGGCCCACTTAGACCATAAAAACGGACCTACACCAGAATTTTGTGTTTTTGGTTCGGACATATGCCTATTTCCCTATAGGCCAGTCCGAGCCGGCATATGTGCCTTTATAAAGGTATCGGGAGGCAGTTAGTTGGGAGATATCAGGTATCATGGGAGAGTTTCTGTAATGAGTGACAGACACGCATTCTGAGGGATACATGTTGCATACTCAAGCAGACCATTTAAAGCTGAGATGCTTCCCTGAGTGACTGTGTCTCTCAGAGTGCTGCACCCATGTCCAAGGACATAGAAAAGTTACTTTTAAAGTGTGTGGACAACATTGCCTTTCGTTAAAAAAGACTTCCAGCACATTTTTGAAAAATAAAATACTGGCTAGATGTAGTAAGTGTTTTAGTGCAGACTTGTATGTGTGCATGTGGGGATGTATGTATAGGATTAATAAGGTGCAAACCTAGCTGGGAAGCCACGTTCTTAGGGGACTGTCCCCAGGGCGGGTTACATGCAAGAGTGCAGAGACAGCAGAGTTGCTGGGATGGACGGGGAGCAGGGGAGGCGGAGCAGAGTAGTGTTTTCATACCATTCCTGAAGTGTATGATGGAGGGCATCAGTCTTGTCTGTGTTGGTAACATGTTCCAGAAACCAGTGTCATAGTATGAACATTACTTTTTCCTGGTTTTCCTCTTGCAGTTCTTTGTTTCCAGCTCAGCAATGTTGTGGCTTCTGGTGATGCACTGGCCTTCAGAGATGCTGAGTTGTATGGCCAGGTAGAGCTGTGTTTTGGTTGTCAGGGCTTTGTAGTTGACACAGAGAGTCTTGAACATGATGCATGCCTTAAGGGGTAGCATGTGCAGCTCCTTAAGAAGGGGTCAGACTTCAGTTTGCCTGCAGGCCCATCCTGCCCTACTAAGAAAACAGTTTTTCTCACCTTAGGAACAGAATGTGCAACAGTATGTCTCATTGATCCACTCTTCTGAGCGACTTGCTGTCTATCTGCAGTTCATCTGAGGCTGAGTGAGGTCCTGGCTTGACACTGGTGAGAGGAAGTGTGAGGAATTCGACTATCCACACAGTGGGTTTGTGCTCACCTGGGCCTTTCTGGAATTTTATATGAAATTGAATGATGGTAGATCGACTTCTGAAAAATGTCTGGGGCTAATCCGCACACATATTCCTATGCCCACCGCACCACCTACACGTAGACCTGTGTACTGTGGGTGGACACAGCCTTCAGGCACAGTCCACCCTGTCATATTTAGTTGGGATCTGACAGGTGGAGTACATGATGCATCGCAAAAGGGGGAGGGTCAAAACCTTCCACCTGCTATGCCCAGCCTAATTAACTATCAAAGGCTCCATGGATCGGCTCTGTCTGTTTGTTTAACCTCTGCAGATGGTGGCAGCAATTAACATAATTAACATACTATGGAATATACTTCAAACAGGCCCAAGGAGACAGGAAACCCCAACAACCTTTGATATGCACTGTGTCAGCCTGAAGCCAGTTCCCACGTCTCAGTATCAAGGGCAGTGACCTGTCATGTCTGCAACTATGTATTTAGAGTAGTCATCCCCGCATGATACCACATTCAGAAGGTATGAGTATGTGGTTTGGCTGAGACCAAAAGTCTGGTCCTGCCACAGCTTCAAGGGAGATCTGCCGCTTTAATCAGGAACCACAGAGAGCTAATTTACCCAGGGAGAACCTTTGATCCACAACAGACAGGAAGATGGGTGGTACTTAGTATTACATGTTTTCACCCCTTTACCTTTTCTGTTGCAAAGCACTATGGTTATAACCTCAAGCATACAGGAGATTGTTGGTGGGGACCCAGGATTGGTTCATTAAAGTAGGCTTAGCCTACATCAAGCACTGGGGCCCATTTGGCTGTAAAAGAGAGTCAAGCCCCTCTTCTGGGGAGATCATCTGAGGACTTTGCAAGGAGTAACAAGATGGACTCATTTGGGTCCTGGCTGAAGGTAGAGTCTGAGTTACAGCTTCCTCCAGTGAAGGAAGGACAGGATTTTCAAAGAGGGAAGCAAGATCACTTCCCTAAACATCACCCAGGGTACAGAGGGAGATACTGAATAAAGAGGACCCTCCAGCAGCTCCCGAACCGGTACCCAGCCAGCACACAGAATGCCCTACAGCAAGCTTCCTAGGTGGGAAGTGCCAGGCAGTCTCTGAACCAAACCCAGGGAAAGGTTGGTGCCTGCAACACTCTCCTCCACCTTAAAGGATGACACAAGCCCAGTAAAGAAGCTAGGAGGAGTGCATCGACAAGCATCAACCAACGTCCACCTTAAAGGACATTTTTCGAGCCAGTCGAGCCTCTCGAGCTGCAACCGGCTGCAACGCTGACTGTTGTCATGGAGCAGTCGCTAACATCGTCCGAGATGTCTCGATCAGTGCTTCAAACCCACCAACCAGCACTGAGACAACGATTCCTGACCCAAGCTGCTGTGTAGCCTGCAGCCATCTGTCCAGTCTTGCTCGCCCAACTGCCTCTCGCCTGATACCCAGAGCTGTCTCCCATGTTGAACTCTGTCGCAGAAGCTGCAAAGTGCCCTGAAACCGATTCTACACTGTCAAGCACGAATAACTTCTATAAGCACAAGGTACATTGTAGTTCTGTCCCCTGGTACATCTCTAAAGCCGCCTAGTGACATTTTATGACCCATTGCTCCCTTTCTGTTGAAATCAAGTATCCTTGAACTATTGTGATGTATTACCAACTACCCTCCTGTCAGTATCCAGAGTGCATCCCCTTTCCTTCTTGAAACTGTCTGTCCTACGCATTCCTTTACAGGGGGGGTTGTATTTTGGAGTGTGCTAGAACTGTCTGTTGTGATAATAATAAAATAGACATTTTTATACAACCTTAACTGGACACTCCTTTTTATCATTGGGTGATAATTGTATTTTCGCTGTGTTGCAACTAACCAACGATCCCGACCTTGCGGAGATAAGCCTGCCATTCCATCCACTTACAAAATTGGACAAGGAGGGTTTGTCATTCGTTTGTTTTTCCAATCTGTTTGGATCCCGTCTGGTGTACTAGAGGCGTGGGGCTGATTGATGGTTTAGAAACCTATCCCTGGACCACTGGTGAAGTTGATTCGTCACAGGAAGTGCAGAGATTTGCAGCCGAGCAGTCAAGGAGAGGTCAAGATCAAATGCCCCGGTCAGTCCTATAGACTGCCAGCTACAGCTGGCCAGAGTTACTCACTAGCACAGGAAAGCCGTGCAGGACGAGCTGGCACCAGGCCCTCGTTCTACACAGAAAGCGGGGAATCTTTTTTTCCTCTCAGTGCCAGTTTAACGTTGGACATTCATTTAAAACAAATCCCAAACATTTAATTTAGGCCTCGAGCTGACACTTCTGGCACGTGGAGCCAGAAAAATGAGCATTAAAGATGATTTTCCGTATGTATGCATGGGCAGCAGGAACAGGGAAAGAACACCTTTTTGCTAGACCACTGCTAACTGTGCAGCAAGCATGAATGAGGCACAGCTGCTTCTGTGCCTATGATCAAACACACTGTGTCCACCAAAATTTGAAGGCTGGATTTTGCCTGCATATGCTGTGTTCTTCCTAATAGTTTTGCAGCGCAACGTTCTAATCACACTTTGATTTTCATGTCTGCGGATCCTTACAGCACCATTTAATATTTGCCAGCGAAGTAAAATGACCTTCAACTTAATTAATGTTCGCAGATGGTTCACGCCTCCCATTATCCCTGCAAGCAAGGATTTGTTTTGATTTCGTTTAACAATGAAAAGTTGAAAATGTATAGGTCTCGTCCATGTTTGAGGCATTGCTGGCCATCTCGTTGATGGAGAGGAGGACCTTGATCAGTGTGCGCAGGGACTCTGGGCAGCCAAAGCTGCTGATGTTGCTAACAGGCCCATTCAGGCTGGCGTCGCCCAGCACAGGCTTCTCCTCAAGGGTGTTGCTGCCCATGACCGAGGCGATGCCGAAGTGGCCATGGTGGTTACCGCTCACGAGCAAGCCTGTGGGGGCTCCACGTGATACAAAGTGGCTTGGTAGGTGACTTTCTTTTCCTGACCCCCTAAAATTCTTTCCCCAAATATTCTAACTCAGTTTTGTTTTCTGTTCCTTGTAACTAAGTTGTGACCTCTTTTACTGCTACCTATGTAACTAAGTTGTTCACCCCCTTATGTAACCAGCGCCACGATGCTCTCGAGCTGTTGCGCGCTTTACAAATCCAAATAAATAAAAATAATTCTGGAGGGATATAATTATATATTATTAACTCCAATCCTAGAATATTTGGGGAAAGTGTTTGATTGTCTGTAGGGTGCATTTGTAGGGAAATGTCGCCACCTCCTGGCCATTATCACGGTGACATTATCACTGGTTACGCATGTGGGCTGTGGATCCCTGATCACACCACACCCTCTCCCTCTGGTTCTGCTGCAGGATGCATTCTATGAGTAGGCAGGAAATGAGGATGAAGCAGAAATCAATTGTGGGCGCAACTGTGGTATGCCCTGCTGAAGTACCAGTGCTGCGGCTTATTTACCCTAAGTGGGGGCATGCCCATTCTGCTGAGGCCAGGGAACCAACTTGGCTGATCCGTTTTACCAAATCAATGATCCCTGTGTATCTCAGGGCCGTACTGGTGATCATTACAGGCTCTGTTGTTTTCTAATTTTCATGTTGTTGGGTACGTGTCACTCATAAAAAAAATGTATATATAGTTATCAAGTGGACCCATCCAAAAGGATACAACTCAGCCAGGTCAATGTTTAGCTTTTGCACTATCGGAGTTGTAGCTTTTCATTTTTCAATCTACAGCCACATTGGGAAAAGCAACTGCCAGTGGCGGCTGGTATATAATGGGTATTGAGGAAGCACCCCTTCCATTAAACACCAGAAATCACTGCCATGCCCAGTGATCCATTTCACGAGAGCTGGGCATGACATAATGATGTCCGTCCCAAATGGGGACCTGCAAGGGCTTGGTCCATATGTATGGGATCTGGTAGCATGGCCCGCATAAAGTCTTACTAGGATGACCCTCTCATGTCTTTCTATGGGCCATGCAGGAGGCAGAGCTCAGGGAGGCAAGTGTTAATGAACTTCCCTCTTGTTCCTGCTTCCATGATTCTGTATGGGCCCATGGAAGAAGGAGCGCAGCTGAGGGACGCCTTTGAGGGGCAAGGCTTCATCGAAAGGTACGTTTCAAGAAATGAGAAACATGTGTTTCAGTGTTGTGTGAGGGTGTGTCTACACAAATGTGAGTGGGTGCATGTTTGAATGTGGGGTTGTATGGAGATGAGCACACGTGACTATATGGGAGTAAGTCTGACTGGAGCGCGCTGCAGGGGGAGTTTACAGAGGACCACGTTTCTAATTTTATATTTATTAAAGTTTCAGAACAGGACAAGTTTAGGCTTCCAAGATACAGTGTGAGGAATTCCACCATCTGCACGGGGAGTGTGCGTTGGCATGAGCTTTTTTGATTTTTGGATAAGGAAAATGAATGATTGGAGATCAACCTCCGGAAATCTGTGAGGCCATTTTGCACACATTTTCTCTGCTCACCGAACGAAACACATAGTCATTGTGTACTCCGGGAGAAAACAGCCTGCAGGCGCCATCCTCCCCTGTCATGTTCAGAAGGAATGTGACAGCCACGGGTACATCAAAGCATCTGAAGACGGGGGAAGGAACACCTTCCACCGGCCATGGGCAGCCTAATTAAAATATCAAAGGCTCCATGGATCTGCTTTCCTATTGTTTATTTCAGCTGGTGGCAGCGCATACTTATGAGAGATAATTGCGGCAAGCATGGTGAAGGGGCTTGGTTGCCGAACAGACAACAGGATGGCGGGGCTAACACCCCTTTGGTATGCAATGTGTCAACTTGAAGCTAGTACCCACCTCTCTGTATGAAAGGCAGTGAATGGCATGCCTGGGTCCATTAGTTACCATAGGTATCCCTGCAGCGTGCACCCCTTTCAGAGGAGAGAAGTATGTGATTTGAGCGAAACAAGAAGTCTGCTTGTATCACAAACTTCAAAGGTGAGCTGTACTTTAATCAAGAGTCACAGAGGGCTCAGTTATCTAGAGAGACACTTTGATCTACAACAGACAGGAAGATGGGTGGGACTTAGGTATATGTTGTCACCCCTTCCCTTTCCTGTTGCAGAGCACTCAGGTCCTGACCTCATGTATAACAGAAGATTGTTGGTGGGGACCCAGGGTTGGTTCCTTAAGGTAGGCTTAGCCTGCACCAATCACTGGGGCCCATTTGGCTTTAAAAGAGGGCTGAACCTCTCACTTAGCAGATCATCAGATGACTTTGAAAGGAGTAAGAAGAAGGACTCATTTCAACCAGGGCTGAAAGTACAGTCTACCTTACATCTTCTGCCAGTGAAGGTAGGCCATGATTTCCAAGAGGGAAGCAAGATCCCTCCCCTAAACATCTCCCAGGGAACAGAGGGATATAAAGGACTCATAGGACCTGTCCAGCAGCTCCAGCACCTGTACTGAGCTGCCGTGTAGGCCAGCCTGCAGCCATCCGTCCAGCCTTGCTTGCCTAACTGCCTGATACCCGCAGCTGTCTTCCATCTAGAACTCTGTTTTATGAGCTACCAAGCACCCTGGAACCACCTTGACGCTGTCGATTATCAAGAACTTCTTAAGCACCAGGTACATTGTGGTTCTGCCCGCCCTGTCCTTCTCCGGAGGCCCCTAGAGACAGTTTACTTAAATTTATTTGTATCACACAGCAATGGACCCGGAAGCATGATGGCGCAGACATGACAAAGAAGACAGAAACACAAGAACAATTAGTCAAAGTCAGGAGTTCCGACCCTTTGCCTCTTGGTGCTGAAACCAAATAACCTTGAACAGTAAGACTGATTACTTTACCAACTACCCTCCTATCAGTATGCAGATACATGCTGTTTGTGAAACTGTCTGTCCCCTGTGTTCCTTTACAGGGTGGGTTGTATTTTGTAGTGTGCTAGAACTGTCTGTTGTAGTAATAATAAAGTAGATATTTGTATACAACCTTGACTAAACAGTCCCTTTTATCATTGGGTAACAATTGAATTTTTGCTGTGTTGCAAACTAATCAACGATCCAAGACCTTGCAGAGGTAAGCCTGCCGTTCCATCCACTTTACCAAAATTGGACAAGGATGTTTATAATTCACTTGTGTTCCAATATGTTCAGATTCCTTCTGGTGTACAAGAGGTGTGGGGCTGATTGATGGTTTAGAAACCGATCTCCATCCCTGGACCACTGGTGCCCCGGAAGTTGATTCATCACAGAGAGACCATCCCATCGCTAGGAATGTGGTGAACAGATATTAACTCCCTTTGCGTTAAAATAACCTGTTCAAAGGGAACATCTAAGACACCACAGGCACAAAAGGAGCACAACCGGGACTAAATGCCAAACACAACACCACAAACGGCAACAAAGATTGCAGCACAATCCAGAGACCCCTGCTTGCCAGATCCATGATCACAGTAGCCACAACACAACTGACCTATGTCATCTGTCCAGGTAACAAACTCTATACTACCATCTTTTCCACCCACCACTTCTCAAAGCTTCCCCATATTGTGTCAAATGTCTTGGTACCTTTGCTCCTACTGAACACCACTTTCTCATGGGACTTTAAGTGGTTCATCTCTGCCACCCAGTCTCGCACCCTGTGGCAGGTGGGCCCTTTCCAGACACTGGAAATCCTCTTCTTTTCTGCCCTGAGTCTAGGTTCCCAACCAATCCAACCCAGGGTAGCTGCTTCAAACTGATAGATTGCTAGGGTGATGTTTCTGTCTAGAATACCATTCAGCCTGATGGAAACTGCTCTCCAAAAGATTTGGAACTTTATGCACGCCCCAAAAATGTGTGCAATGTTTCCACTCGCTCTCTTATCCACAACACATGCTGTTATCTGATGCTCCATGTTTAAACATTTTTTATGTTAATGAGGGTTCACTGTGTGTAGCCTAGACTTTGGTCCAGGCACATGAAAGATTGTTTTAAGAATCTCTTGTGCAGTGTCTTCCTCTAGCCATCCCCTCATATTCCCCCCTTAGTCTTCCATTTGTCTAACAACTGCCAAGTCTGAAACAATGCAATTTATACAGTATACCAATACTCACTTTCCCCTTGCTACGTTTAATCAACAGGCCTGGGCAGCCAGAGATATCTTCTCCACCTTCAGTAATGGCCACAAATAGTGAGTCGCTGAGTAGCCTATAATGTCGTTCTTCAGCCTTACCAGCCTACATTTGAATTACAGCAATCCAAACATCTACACCCTCCTGCTCTGTCAAAGGAGTTCCATTAATATTATACCTGCCTTTACATCCTCTGATCAAAGGAATTGAGAATACCTTCTTACCTCTCATATGGAATCTGTGGTTCCTTCAAATTGAAGATGATACCCAGTCCTTAATGTTTGGGGTGATTTCCGGGGCTCAGACCTGGCACTTATTTTTGAGACTTGCACCTATTGTCTCAGACGCACTTTAATCATGAAGTGTTGATAGTCAGTCCATCCATCAACCACAATGAGCAGGTGCAAGCTGTAGGTTAACCCCAAATATGCCAACACTGTGGTGAGCACCCATGGGTGCTGGCAGCAGTGGTGGGGAACTTCCAACCTGCAGTGTCACTGGATTTCTAGAAAATGTTTGGGCCTGGCACTTATTTATTTTACAAATTAAGCATTGATGATACCCATTACCTCCCTTCCTCACCTAGCAGTTTCAGTGCCTCTAGACAAGTTCCAACATCTTGTCTAGGGCTACTGAGCATTTGCCTACCCGACAGAGGCTCTTCCCTCATCACCATCTCTCAAAAAGAAAGAGGTCTTAGACTACCTCCCTCGATATCTTTCCATTTTGTTGTGTCCTCGTCTATTATGACTTCAGAGAGAGGACTGAGAATGCAATTTTTATTGTTTTTCTTCAGGTGCAGGAAGCCAAAGGCCCCTTATCCTGTCTGTTTTTAAGGACAGTCCATGTAAAATGTGACTTTCACTGGGTCCCCCAGATAAATTAACCATGTCTTAATAAAGAGTGCTTAACATTTCTCTGTGGCATTGTAAGGAACACACCTAAACATATAACAAATTCTCTGCAAAGTATACGCTTTCCTCCACAGGATACATTTTAGCCTCAAACCTCTAGTAAAGTCGCCTCTCCATTGCTTAGCAACTTTGGTAAGGTAGTTCAGTTCCACGGTAACTTAATCTTGCTATACACCACTGAAGATTAGAGCCATTCACGGGACCCCTGTGGCGAGTCCGAGTAACCGCCATGGCCTCAGTCTTCTCTATATTCAGCTTGTTGCTGTAGGCTTCCTTTATTCCCCAAATCACATCTAGGACCTTATTGGTGTATTTACCTGGCTCCAGTAGACGGACTGAAACATGAGTGGTGTAAGCTAACAATAAGATAGCAAATTACAGCTGAGCATGAAACTCAGGAAGAACTCTGCAAAGCCACATTTGACCAGGCAGTTCTGCAGGAGGTTCCAGCACACCCTGTTAAATGGTCTTTCTCAATCTTTTTGCCATCAAGCTCCACCTGGATCAGTAACCTTCTTATGTTTTAAGCACCTTCTGTCCCCTTAATGAACCTGGCCCGAGTACAGTGAACTTGTTTGGGCGTTATGATTTTAGTTAGGATCTTCAGTTGCAATTTAGCATGGAGATTGGTCAATAGCTTTCGCAGTCTGGTGGATCTTTTAAAATGTGTGGGATTACCGTGATCAGAGCCTGGTCTGTCTACAGCTCTTTCTTTCAGCTTATCACAACATCATTATATACTGAGCACAAAATGGTTACTTTGCATTTTTTAATAGAACTCGACCAAGAGGTCTGGGGTCTTCCTGCCATTTCATTTCTTTCTCACCTCATGTAATTCTACTTCAGTTGTTTGCACTTTCAAGTTGCCCACCTCCTCCACTCTAAGGCTCTCTAGCTCCACCTCACCAAGATAGTAATCTATTAGGTCCCCTGCTCCCACATCCTCTTCTCTGCATATGTAATGCCAAATTGTATAGGTTAATATCCTACCAGAGTCATCCTCCAGCATTTTGTTGCCATTTATTAATCGGTCACACCCAAGTCACACCCAAGTCAGGGAGCTCCTTTCCCCACAATGAATGTGGCACACAATAAATCACTTTTAGTTTTTGTTCGGTTCACTTTGGTAAGGCCTCCAACCCATATGCAAAGGCGCTACCAGGCTTCCCATTCTGATTTAAAATTAAGGGGATCAATGGGGAAATTTGTTTTTTACACCATGCGCACACACATGGAAACAGGGTTTTGGGATTGATTATTTGGTAAATCTTTGTCTACACCGGTTCAAAACACACTGCAAAAAGATTGTTGGTTTTGAATGTCAACAAACAGATCCTTTGTTTTCAATAGGTAAATTAGTTGATTTACTTTGATTAAATATGCTAGGGATCTAGACAGACAAACAGGACATTTTTCAATGGGGAAATAACTAAAACAATGCTGGAAAAATATAGGGCCTACTCAATCTATGGCTTTGGGGTAGTTTTACTTACAAGAGAGGCCTGGAACTGGGCATCACGGAGCATCAGGGCACTTATGGGACAGGAAGGGGGTCAGTTAAGGATCTCCTCGCTTTCTTCCAAGGGGTCCCAATCAGCTTTTATGCCTCCTTGCTCCTGTCTCCAATCCAAGATTTAGGCCTCTCTGCTGGGATGTTTCTCGACAGATTTCAGCAGCAGGAATAAGTGGAAAAGTGGAAGATCTCCAGTTCTGATGCAAACTGGCTTATTTATAGGGCAAATGACATCAAAAACCTGTCATGATTCTCACAAAAGGGATTGGCTGGTTTTCACTACCCACCTCCCACCTGTATGCTAATAGGATAAGCAGATGGGGAGTGATTTGGGACAGCTGTGGGAGGAGAGAGCTTCATCATCCCACTTTGACAGTTGAACTCGGCATGCTTCCTATTAGGGGGCGGGGGAGAGGAGGGTCAGACTGAAGCTAGGAGTACTTTTTTTATTGCTGCAGTGAATATTTGCCCAAACTGGACACAAGTTAGGAACTCTCATTATGCTGCCTTTCCCATTGGCGGGTCCAGCCAGGACACATTTCCTTGATGATGTATAGCATTTGTTACTAGGTATCAGGGTGAAGTCATCATGATAATTATTCCTATGTGCTTCTGGCCCACATTGGCGGCCTCAACTGCACGTCTCTTACTGTGACAGGGCCTTTATTTACTGGGCATCAAGAGTGAAAGCAGCATGATGAGTGTTCCTATATGGTAGTGGCTCGCATTCATGGGTCCAGTCTGCACATGTTTCTTTACTGTTGCATGGTATGTAATACTGGGCATCATGGGTGAAGGCAGCATAATGAGTCTTCCTACTGGCCCACATTGGTGGGTCCGGTCTAAGCAAACTTCACAGTGCCATGGCAATATTTAAGGGGCATCAGGGGTGAAGACAGCATAATGAGTGTTCCTATTTGGTGTTGGCCCACATTAGTGGGTCCAGTCTGGACACGTTTCTTTACTGTGACATGGCAATTTAGACTGGGCATCAAGGGTGAAAGCAGCATGATGAGTGTTCCTACGTAGTACTGGTCCACATTGGTGGGTCCTGCCTGGGCATATTTCTTTACTGTGGTATTGCATTTTTTTTTACCAGGCATCAGGGATGAAGACAACATAATGATTGTTCCTACGTGGTGCTGTCCCACATTGTTAGGACCTGTCTGATCATATTTTGTTACTGATGTATGGCAGTATTTACTGTGCATCAGTGATAAAGGCAACACAATGAGTCTTCCTACGTGGTACTGGGCCACATTTGTGGGTCCAGTCTAAAGAAATCTTCACAGTGGCATGGCAATTTTCACTAGTCATCAATGGTGAAGATAGCATGATGTGTGTTCCTATTTGGTATTGGCCCACATTGGTGGGTTCAGTCTGGACGTGTTTCTTTTCTGTGACATGGCAATTTATACTGGTCATGAAGGGTGAAGGCAGCATGATGTGTTCCTGCATGGTACTGGCCCACATTGGTGTGTTCAGTTTGGACATATTTTCTTACTGTGTCATTGCATTTGGTACTGCTAAAGCCAACAAGGGGGTGTTTTTATGGTAATACTGACATATATTTTTGCACCCTCCATGGATAAGTATAAGCAAAGGCAACATGAACATGTTTATTATGCTTGCATATATTGTGCACAAAGGCATCATGACAATTGGCTATAAAATGCTCCAAGTTAATGTGGATGACTTGCACTTAGTGCTTTTTTCATATATTACCCTACAAAGCCTATTGTAAATGGGCTTTTTACACAATTCTTCACAGAAAGTGTGCAGAAAATGCACAATTTTAACAAATATGTTTAAAATGTTCTTGGGGGAGCACCCCAAACTCCCCTTGCCTGGTTCAGCCTCCCTCGCTATGCTCAGATTTCTACCACATATTTGGGGGAAACATGTCCACCCCTCCAAATAAAACTATTACCAGCCGCCACTGCAGCGAATACCCTACAGTCTGGACAATGCACACATAGATCATCGACCCTGAGTGGAATTCTTCATGCTGTCCTGATGACGTAGCAGCAGTGCAGCTCTTTACTCATTTTCTGAATTTCGTTCGGTGTTTGCCAGAGCTACTGCTGACATTCAAAGATTTCATACACAGCTTTAACAGTTCCTAGTTCCCGGAGAGAAGACAATAAAACTCAATGTGGCGTAAAAAACACTTTTGTTGATTGATGCAGGAAACAAAACCACGAGGAACTGAAGATGAGCAGAAATAAAAAAAATAAAAAAATGGTGGTAAGTAGTGGAGAGAACATGGCTTGTGGATGGCGAATATGATGAAGAGAAGGCCACTGAACATTGTGAGATGCAAGTTACCCTCTTTTCGGCGCCTCTTTATAACCCATCTAAATAACAAAAAAAATACATGTTTTTCAGGGTGCTTAGGGCCGGAACAGGAAGTAATTTAACTGCCATCTTGGATAGGGGCTCTGCTATAGATGACCCAAGTCTGCATTGTAGCCATATTTGTTTGGTAAAACCCCATGCATTAGGGTGCCATTCCGACGTGCCCATGAGCACCATTCACCTACTAGCTCAGTCTCACTGCATCTTAAGCCAATTCGTGCAGAGCCCAAAGTTTGCTAAATCCAAACAGAAATGGACAGGAGGTGAACAGACAACTGAAATGCCACCAGTGTTGTGAAGGCACTCAAGCCCAGGATAGCATAGTGTTCTTATCACCACCACTGTCATAGGTTTGAATCAATGAGTATGTGACTAAAACTGCATACCACACCATTATTCACACTGTGTCATTACGGGATGGCAATAGGCTTTGATGGTAGAATGCACTGCCCAGTTGCTTCACCATTCATAATTCTAACAGTATTTAAAGGGCTTTATACTAATTGAGCTGTGGCATTTGCCTCTTTCTAGCTTTTGACTTTAGGATTAATGTAAACGGAATCGCAAAATGGTATTATTAAAACATAACACACATGTCTATCCATTATTTTTTATTTTACTGCCAGAGGCCTCATTACAGAAACTTTGCATTGGTGCAAGGGTATTTTTGCATGATATCAGCACCAAGGTGATGTTTGCCCCAATCCCAGTAGAGCATAGTATTAGCACTACAGCAAACACACCACCTGGTGCAAAAATACTGTTAGGGAGAATTCTCTCTTTAGGTTGAATTTCCTAACCTAGTGAGTCCCCAGCAGCTTTGCTGGATTTCTGGAGTTAGTTTTTTTCTCCCGCCAAGAGTGAGACTCTTTTTCTCCCACTCTTGGACATGATTTATCGTGTTCCTTTGACTGTTGATGTGTTTTAGGGGCTATGGGGTCCTTTACTCCATAGGGTCTCATGTGTTTTTACGACATGTGTTACACAGCACCCTCCGTGCAGTAACACAGGGATGTCATAGTGACACCCCACCATAGACTCCATACCCTGGGACTGACTACTGTCTCCCAGGGCATGTAAAGTCACCATTGGCTTTACTAGTCCCAAATTATTAACAGAAACCAGTACAAACCATCATATTGTGGACGTACTGGTCGGGGCAATTCGATTGCCCCGGGGTCTGTTAGTCGAGGGGGCACGTCTCCGTCCCCCCTGATCGAATTTTGGCTGGTGGCAGTGGAAACTACTTTTTATATTCGACCGCGAATATATCCCTATGGGATTTTCCCATTGTTCGAGGCTACCAACTTTAATTATTTAATTCTCATAGCCTCGAACATACCGCCGGTTTATTTATTTAATATTAATTCGCCGGTTGGTATTTTTTGCCAGGACTCGATTCTAAAATGGCGTTTGTGTTCTCTTCTGTGACTCCAACCCAAGTCGAGCCCTTTGTTCCACTGTTTGGTGGGCTTCTCCACAGAAGCGTCCAAAAGTGGTGCCACTCTATCTGGGTACCACAGGGGGTATGGGAGGGGGTTTAGCACCCTGGACTGAGTTACCTTAGTAACTCAAGTCACACTCTTGTGTGATTGGCCCAAGTGGTGAGCTGGCCGGCTCACCACTTAGCATGTTTGATTGACAGCTAGACTGAGTGAATGGGGGTATGCTGCATAAAAGCAGGGCTTTGGGGACTGGAACTTCAGAAGTCGCCACAGGACCTGAGAATCCGACGAGGGAGAAGCTGAGCTGACCTACCATGACGACACCACCGGTGGAGCCCTGCGGAACCGACTCACCACTTCCCGACGACAGAGAAGATCTCCCGGCTGGAGAGGCTTCTTCCCCTGACTGGTGGGCACAACCAGTTTACCTTCTTTCTTCGCACCCCAGACCGGTTTGTGGTCGAATTGCCCGTGCCAAGCACCCCGGCAACCGGATAGCCACTTAGCACTGGACCGCAAATCCACGGACCGCTCCTTGTACCTGAGAAACTCTGCGGCTGGTTTCTTCCCTGGCAGTGCAACGGACTCCTGTCTTCCTCCCCGATGAGATCTTCTCTTCCCCCGGACGAAGCACCGACTTGCATCCGCTGCCAGGAACAACTGCCCCCACTGGAGTATTCTCACCACTTTAAGGTACCGTGTCCGCCAGGCCTCCCTTTCTAAAGATTGCTACAAGGTAATAATAACCCCTTAACCTTCTGGACTGGGCTGGCTCCTTGACCCTCTAACTGGTCCCTTTCTTTGGTCCGACTCCTTTTTGAACCATTACAAGACTTTTGTGCACTGCAACCGTGTGACCTTGGACACATTTCGTTTTGATCCTCTTAAAGCGGATCCGGCCTAATGACTCTGAATTCACGGTGTTACTTTGCCTTCCTCTCTTGTTGTGTTCGTGAAAAAGTGTTGGGATCTGTTTCAATTTATTCTCTGCTTTTCTCTCCCTTTTTAAAACAAATTATTAGAGTACCATCTACGTTAAGCGCTCACCGCTGTCTGAAAATAAGTGGGGCTTTACTTAAGACTTGTCTAATATTCTTTTAAGGGAGTGTATATCTTTTAGTGACCGTGTTTTTGAATTGCTTACTATTAGTGCCTGTGTGTTTTTCTAGATGTGGTTTTAAATAAATAATTATATCTCTTTTACACCAAGCCCTGGTCAGTGTTTACTTGTTCTATTGTGTTCTCTTGACCTATTGTGAATACTCTGTATACTGCCTAACTCTTCTTGAGGGAAGTCTGCTCAGCCACAGCTACCAAGTGAATCTGTGTGGTACAGACTGCTACCAAATGGGTTTACTGCCAAACACCTGTAGTCCTAAATCTTTTGCAGTGGTCCCAGAGGGAACTGCACAGGTTTCTGCCTAACAAATACATAGAAATAATCTGTGTGTGCACTAAAGAAAATGTTGCACTAGGGTTAATATCATGACATATTCGACTTAGATCAGTGCAACATTACTGTAATGAGGCCCCAGGGGTAGTATTAGAGAAGCATTGTATTGGTTCAAGAGAAATTAGCACAAGGGCAAACATTATTCTCTTACAAAAAACATTTTTATTTTTTTTTCTAGCACCAGGGCAATGTTTGCCCTAATCCTACTCCTTTGCCTCGGTGTGACAATGCATTGAAAGAATATGATTTTTGCACTTGGTTAAATTATACGAATTGCACTTGCACCGGTGCAAAGTTTGTGTAATACAGACAGATTGTTATCAGAGGCTTGAATAATATCAAATGATAACTATAATTTGGCTGGGACACAACGGTTATTTTTACCCTCGCATCATATTCTTTGAAAAAGGCAATCTGAAATGGAGTTGAGTCTAACGGCCTGATTCAAAGAACTTTTAGCACGGGGCTAAGTGACTTTGAACTTCTAATAAAAACCCTGAACCAAAGAGCGGTGCAAAGACACTTTGCACCACTTTTGCACCAATGCAAAGTGACTCTGCACCTACACCAGTGCAAAGAGACTTTGCCCTGCAAAAATACACTTTGCAGCGCTCTGTGAAGCAGGGTGTTTGTTGGCAGTGCAAAGTCAATTTGCAGCGTGCTATAAGTTCCATGAATCGGGCCCTGAACCTTAAACACAGCACAGATAATTGTGAAGGGACTCTTAGGCCTGATTATGAGGTTGGTAGTAACTTTCAAACATGTGGTATTTCTGAACACTGCATATATTACCGCTCCCCCGAATAACAAGTTTCGTTTCGTAAACTCTTAATTTCTGCATGTTTTTGTGTGGCAGTAATTTTACAGCCACAAAAAAAGCAGTACCACAAGAGATATTTCGGCTGGATTTAATCTTGCATGTGGTAATATGGCTTTTCCCCATGAAGTCCTCCAGGATTCCTGTGACAAATCAACTTCCGGGGCACCAGTGGTCCAGGGATGAATATCGGTTTCTAAACCATCAATCAGCCCCACACCTATAGTACACCAGAAGGGATCCGACCAGATTGGAAACACAGGAAATTATAAACCTCCCTTTGGTAACTTGGACGGAACGGGAGGCTTATCTCTGCAAGGTCGTGGATAATTGGCTAGTTGCAACACACCAAAAATGCAATTATTACCTAATGATAAAAGGGACTGTCCAGTCAAGATTGTATACAAATATCTACTATATTATTATTAAATAGACAGTTCTAGCACACTACAAAATGCAACACCCCACCCCCTGTAAAGGGATGCAGAGGACAGATAGTTTCAAAAAGGAAAAGTGATGCACTCTGGATGCTGAGAGAAGGGTAGTTGGTAAAGTAATTAATTGCTATAGTTCAAGGATACTTGGTTTCAGCACAAAGGGAGCAATGGGTTGTAAAATGTCACTAGGGCCCTTCAGAGAAGGACTAGGGGGACAGAACAACAATGTACCTTGTGCTTGTAGAGGTTCTTGGTGCTCGGGCTGAGTCGGTTTCAGGGAGCTTTGCAGCAGACTGTACCTTCAGCCAGGGTCCAAATTAGTTCTTCTTGTTACTCCTTGCAAAGTCTTCAGATGATCTGCCCAAAAGAGGGGCTCAGCCCTCTTTTAAAGTTAAATAGGCCGCATTGATTGGTGCAGGCTACACCTACCTTAATGAACCAATCATGGGTCCCCAGCAATAATCTTCTGCATGCATGAGATCATAACCAGAGTGCAACAACAAAAAAGTTAAAGGGGTGAAAACATGTAATACTAAGTCCCACCCATCTTCCTGTCTGTTGTGGATCAAGGGTCTTTCTGGTTAATTGAGCTACCAATGGTTACTGACTAAAGTGGCAGATCTCCTTTGAAGCTGCAGTGAGAACAGATTTTCTGCCTACTGCAAATCGCATTCTCATACCTTCTGAATGGACTCCCCCTGCAAGGTTTGCCTACTGTAAACACGTAGGTCCAGACATGACAGCTCGCCGTCATTGATACTTTAGTGCAGGAGCTGGCTTCAGGTTGACATAGTGCATATGAAAGGTGTGTTGGGGTTTCCTGGATCTTATGTTTAGCCTCTGCAGTCAAGCACTATGTGAATTAAGCTTTGATTAGTATGAAAAGCTGCCACCAGCAGCAGACCTTAGACAAAGGGAAAGGGTGGATTCATGGAGCCTTTGTTAGTTAAATAGGCTGGGCATGGAAGGAGGAAGGCTTTTGCCCTCCCCATTTTGAGATGTCTTCATGTACTCTTGGCTGTCATTTCCCAGGTAAATATGACGGGGGACGGCGCCTGTAGGCTGTGTACACCCAGAGTACACAGGTCTATGAATATGTCATGCAGTGAGCCCCACACATTTTCTGGAGGTTGATCTACCATCACTTAATTTCATTTAAAATTTCAAAACAGCCCAGGGGAGCGGTGTGGATGGTCGAATTCCTCACAATTCCAGCATGGGGAATAATTGAAGGATCTGCACGGCTCTGAAACATTGCGCCCCTTCAAATCACTGCATGCTTACCACAGGCACAACAAGTCATTGTATTTAAACACAGCTCAAACGTGTAATCGGGCCATTAGCGTTGGGGTGCTGCAGTGGAGGCAGACAGTGAGACATGCAAACACGAGGCCGTTGATGGATTCTTGTATTAGACATTGTAAAATGTCATTGCAGGCAACAAAGCTTTATGCATAACATTCTTTCTCGTTTTATGTGTATTGCACAAATACTAGTTTGGTATCTTGCTTTTTTTATTTGGCAGTGTTTGATGCAGTTCTAAAAACATGCTGTTTTCCCTTTTTCTTCTTCTTGTCACAGTTTCTGGCTTTTCCTTGTGTGTCTGTATACCCTCCTCTTCTTGATCACCTGGATAGTTATGTGGTTATTTGAGGAAACTTAAGGGAAATGCAGATTGGGTATTTATGTGTGGGCCTTTATTCTGTGGCCTAGATTTCCTGTATTATTTTATTTATCTGTACATTTGTGAGAAAGAAAAATGTTAAAAGAAAAAAAGAATATGAAATCCTGTAGCCCCAACAAACTTGACAACATGTATGGGGTCTCTGATATGATGTAAACGACTATGTCCACAAGAGGGGGATGAGAGCAAGGAATAATTCTGCCCAATTTAAAGCACAGCTTAGACATTACAAACATCCATATGAATTGTGCCTGTGGCTATTAATGTTCAGACGGGGGAAATAAATGTGGGAACCAATGAAATGTAGCAGATGTCTACCGCAGCGAATGAGAAGCTGCACAAGGGAGAGAGAATACTCAAATCAAAATTTGGTAGCTGGTGAGATTAGGTTCTGAGAAGAGGCAAGAACATGTCTGTAAAAGGGGGACACATAGCAGCATATGTTGCCTCTAAGTCAGAATAAATACTGACCTAGCAAATATGTTGCTAATGGGTTCTCGTGCACCACAGGGGCACATTAGGGCGTAAAGGTGCAGGTGGATGTGTTTTCCCTAGCTCCCGCCCCCTCACCGCTGTCATATTGGAACAGCAGGAGAAGAGCTTTATGTGGGACCGCATGTGTTGTCCCTATACCGCATCAAGTGTACGAGAGACGATATGCACTCACAAATCTCACAACCATACTAAATGTACCCTTGCACTGAAAGAGTGATGTCACGAAGCAGATATACGAAGACATATTGAAACAATATGAAAATACATAAGAGTGACAATTTAACTCAAGTGACAAGAGAAACATGTAAAATGATAAAGTAATCATGTATATGTGAATTAGATAAAGTAACTTGCTGATCAATAAGTGTAAATAAGCAGTAACACAAGATAGATGAGACATATAGAAGCTTGATAAAAAGGAAAATTTAACGTGGTTAGGACGGCCATAATTGGAAGATGGATGCCGGCTTGTGTTAAGATTCAATTCAGCTACATCAGAGTCAGGCCAGGGTTGCAGAGTCAGGAGATACTGGAGAAGTAGTTTTGTGTGCAAAATAAAGAGGAGTTTTTGTTGGCCTGGGATCAAGGATGCTATTTTATGGAATAATTGCAAGGCACAAGGGGAGGTCGACGGGTAAGGCATGTACGTAAGACATATTTCTACTAGATTAAAGAAGAAGAACATATCTGCAAGAGCCAAGTATTGGACAATCAAAAGTGGTTTATAGTCATTGCATCGAAAACTATGCATCGAAATGCAAATGCATCAAAAAAGGTGCATCGAAAATAAAAGCATTGAAATTCTATGTTTTACACTAAAAGTACATATCCATCAAAACTTTTCCATCTAATGGATATGTACTTTTAAATGTAAAAGATAGCATCTCGATGCTTTTATTTTCTACATTAAAACGTTACATGGAGCTGTCCAGTTTTGAAATGTCGGCACTGGCCAGCTTCTTGTAACGTTTTAAAAAATATATATATTGAGGGTCCCCCCAGAATTTTTATATATATTGAGGCGTTCCCCCCCAGACCCGCCCAACCCACTCGCCCACCCCCTCTTAACCCTAACCCTAACCCTTAATCTAACCCTAGCCCCAACCCTAACCCTAGCCTAACCCTTAATTTAACCCTGGCCCCAACCCTAACCCATAACCCTATCCATCGAAATTAACCATCGAAGATTATTCAATGAATATGCTTTTCAATGGAAAGGCAATTCAATGAATACTTTTCGATGGTATGGTTTTAGATGCTATGGCTTTCGACGGAAAGCCCAGATACCATCAAAAGTGTATAAAGTCTATACAAGATGGGGTAAGCAAGTATCTAGAGGCCAACAGAAGCAAGAACACCCAGTATAATTAAAATAAATTACCGTAAATAAGAGGTCAAAATGGACACATTTGTGGTCTCTTCACACATGATTCAGAAGTTGAAAACAAGGGCTATTCATTAAGCCTTGGATGAAGATAGTGATGTGCGTACACTCCCTTAAATATCCCAGAACAGAGAGCAGGCTACAATGTCAACCACAGATGCAAAACTTTGGTTTATGGCCGGAATGATGAAAGATGATGGATTAATTTGGAAAGTGGGGAGTAATCTGATGTGATTGAAGCACCTGTGATTCATATTGCTTACGTGCTGCTTGCGATCCGAAAGTCCAAAGTTGGGGGAGAATGCCAACCAATCAGAGGGCCTATGGGGTAATCTGCTATGGAATGTTGCAAAGACCAATCTTCTGCCATTTTCTCTGCTATAATCAGTATCATGCGTATTTAGAGGTAGTTCAAGGCGTGCCTTACAGATAACAGGCAGCCAATGATGTACTAACCCGTATGTATACCATAGGTACATATGTTCCCCTAACCAATCCCTCCCTTCAACAGGTTTATAGTTTGCCACACAGAATTACGTCATAGATGACACATATTGGGGTATAAAACCTCTGTTTAATCAAGTTTGTTTGTGAATGTGTGAGCATCAGTCTGATGTCTGCCAGTTTGGCCTGCTTTATTGAACTGAGAATAAAGTAGTAGTTTGGCATATTTTTGGAGTCTGTCCGGTAATTTGGTCTGGGACCTTTATTGGTAATACCATCTAGCATAGGAGATGCTTCAAGTTGCTAGAGCACAAGGGAGAAATGGTGAAGACTGTAACCAAATAAGCTGTAGAAAGAGCACAACAGATTATAGGCCTCATTATGGAAAGGGTGGTATGAATAGTGTTGGAGGGAAGTGGCGGCAAGTGCCAACTACATCCAGAAGTAAAACACCTCTGATTAAAGAAGCGGAAAAGGTCCACTGGCAGTAAAACATTCAATTGTGCACCTTACAACCAGTGGCAGAATCACTGTCAGTGTTAATTCATTACCCCTAGTGTTAATTTCATCGTAGCTGTAAAGCGCCACTATAGAACAAAATACCAGTCTACATTGACCAAACAAGTACTCAAAAGAAAAATCAATTTTCAGCTGATCTTAAAAGAGCTAAAAGTCTTTACCAGATGCTGTAGTATGAAGAGTGTGGCATGTGTGCACAGTATGGGCGAGATACATTTTTTGCAGGTGGAGCAGATCCAGAATCTCCAGCTATAATTAATTATGTATAACGTGCTTAATACCGAGAGGTTTTTAAGAACGGACCTGAGGATCAAACCTGTGTTGCTCTGCATTGTCTTCCTTCCAAGGCAAGTACGTTGCCCCTGAGCTATCCTCCTGAGACCTCTAGTGGAAACAGGTGCTCAAGCTGGTCCATGATTAGCTGGAATGCAAGCATTCCAGCCAAACACAGTACATTATGCTTTAGAGCAGGCTGATTGTCTGGAATGCCAGACATTCTGGGCAGTTGGAGCACACATCTGATTGACCAAAATATCTGCATGTATTCATTGGCCAGAATTTCCCCCTTCACAGATTGGGGGGGTATTCCTACCAATCTGATAGGTTACAGGAGTCAAAATTCAAAGGGGCTCATTATCCCAGAATACCGGCAAATGGAATTACTGTTACTGCCACTTGTTCTTGCGGAATTACTGCCAGAATAAATTGTATGGCAGTGTTAGTCCCCATTTATGGAGTCCATTGAATGCCATAGGGATTTTGGCAGAATTCCCAACAGTGGTAATACCGCTGATTTGTTTTTTGGCAGTAAGCAGCGGATTTACCTTCATCATTATGCTGATGGTTTTTGCTCTGCCTCACCACCAAAGTTGTAGTACGGCGGTGCTGTAATGTGGCAGTAATACAATGGTAACTCAGTTACCATGGCAGTAACGCAGTTACTGCTGTTTTTTACTGCACTGCTGTACTCGTAATGAGGCCCACATGTCGCAGCACAGGCAAAATGGCAAAAGAAACAGATTATTCATTCAATCCATGGTATTAAAAACAGGTTTTGTTTCGCAATGATAGAGAAGGGGCTTCTCTTTAAGTTGCTTTGCACTCATGTAAATTAAATATGTATTGGCAGGGGGAAACATTTTGTCCTGCCAAAAATAATATGTGAACTCCAAGCTGTATTCCAATCACCGTCATCAATTAACCCGGATGGTATTTGACATCAGCAGAAGTGCATATGGACAATATCGCAAACAATACTATCCGGTAAATCTAAAACTTGACAGAGCAATAACTTACCAGTGGCGGTAATCTTTATATAACACTGGGAGGAATGGGAAGCCATCTTGCCATGAGATAAATAGACTGAGTGCCGGTTCTGAGAAGTTGCAGAAAATGGAGGTGAAAACCGTCATTCTCCTCTCCAGTTTACAGCCACACAATTCTGAGGTGGGTGGAAGGATTGAACGGGAGCTGTGGCACTTTCCAGCTGCAAAAACTCATACAATCCTCTGTTGTGGAAGCAACACGGGCACAGTGTCACTATGAGGATTTTAAAAAATGTCTGCCACTTTTCTTGCTCAGCCTTCAATAAATTGTTTATTGAGCATTTATTTATTGAACATTTGTATGGCGGCTATACCGCAAAAGGTGGTTCCAGGTGTCAATTAGAAAAGTGGTGCTGCCATCCAGAAAAAGCCTAGTTTTTAAAGGAAATAAGGAGTTTGTCTTTCTGAAAACAAGCCTTGTTTGTAGGGTGTTTTTACCCACCACCACCAGTGGGTCGGTCTAAAAAGGCTCTGAAAAAAGAAGAAAAAGAGAAGAAGTCTAATCAAAAGAAGAGAAATTGAAAAGTAAAAAAAAAGGCGCTGTGGAGACGGAACCAATCAGCAGGATGCAACGACAGCAGTTGGAAAATCGCTTCGTTTTAAGTACAAAAACTCCACCGAAGGTTAAAGTTAAGACCAGAAAGAAGCAAGTGGTCAAGTGTTCAGGAAAAGTTCTGACACCGTTTGTAATACTGGAAAACATGTAAGTAGGGTCTCTGGGGTCCAGTGAATGATTCCAAGGGATAGGGGACAAGTTATTGGAATAAACCAAAGTGTCCCCAACTTTCGGAAGGCTTGCGCAAGAAGGAGAAGCGGAGTATGGGGGGGAGTGACAGTGATACTTACTTGCCCCCTGAACTCCCTTTAAACGTTTTGCTAACTTACAAACTTTTATAACACTTTGGCTTTGCGATTGGTTGCTTGCGCAAGCCTTTTGAAAGTTGGTGACACTTTGATTTATTAGAATAACTTGTCCCATAACCCTTGGAATTGTTCAATGGACCCTGAGACCGTACCTACATTTTTTCCAGACTTACAAACGTTCTCAGAACTATTCCTGTACTTTTGGGCATAAAGCCCTAGGCAATTTAGGGAAGGGCTTTTGAAGCTAGGACTAATTCTCTGTGGACCTGTGGTGCATAATCTAATCTGTACTATTATGCCCTACTCTAGTGACTGTATATATGTATTCTATTCTTAGTGTTGTGTGATACTTCTACCTGTTAGTAGTCATTTGCCAGTGTTATTTGGCCATAATTAGACATTTTTTTAACATACTGTCTAAGTGTAACATGCGACTCCCATTGTGTGTACTCATTGTGGACCCTTTACAAGCTCACCTCGTCTTGAGACTTAGCCTAGACCACTCGTCACTGCTACCTTGAACTGGTTTGGCTACAGCTCCCAGAGTTGTCCCTGTCACAATATTGATTGGCCTTCTATGCACCTGTCCTTCAGGCCAGAGTACAGAAAATCATTCCTAACAAATTCTCATCCCCCCCACACCCCTACAATAGAAGCGCTTCCCGGGATGGGATACACAGGTGTTCTAGTCCTGATGGACTTATCCAATACGGGTTTACAAAGGATAAGTACCCGGCGAAGGTGGGGTGTCAGCCTCCCAGCCAACGAGGAGGCTCAAAATGGCGACATTACCACATGGTAATCCCGCCGTCCGAGTCTCCTCATAGCGGGATGGCGCTATCTTCCCCTCGCCGGAATCTCAGGTAAGTGCAGCCCTGCCGCTTGCACACCCGGCGTCCCCTTTTCCCACCCTTTCCCACAAATCCCTCTCCCCATCCGGCCCCACTTACCGTCCATGACCTTGTCCTTCGCCGACGCTGCAGTGTTGCTGGCGTGTCCCCACAGCCTTGTCACTGACCATCATGGAAAGGGAGAAGGGACTCCCTTCTCTGAATCCATGCAGCCATTTTTCTTTTTAAACAAACTATTAGTATACTGTACATCACGCCGTATACTAATAGCAATATTACCCTCGCAAGTGGGGGCATTACTGGGCCTGGTAAAGCCCTGGGCTAATGGTAAAGCCCTTGCTTCACTCTGGCTTCTACATTGCCTAGGGCATTAACTGGCCAGCTGAACCCCACCCCCCACTCCCCCCGGGTAATATTGCCTAACTATAAATACTGTGAAAAACTATGCTAAGGAATACAGAGGAGGAATCAATAAGGAAAAAAAAGAAAAATCATGAGCTTTTCATCCAAGAAATGGTACAACTCATTCACCTGAAAAGTTGAAACTGAACCAGTAGAGATCATGAACAAATACTTGTACGTATTTGGGAGCATTTCTTCACAATACCTCTAACCCAACCACCATCGATATCATTCACATCAATAAGGTAACTGCAGTAATTGCATTTATGAGAAGGTATGAATATCAACCTGGCAGCTTCTCTTTCAAACCTTTTAGCCTGACCTATGAATTGAAAATGATTCCAATGTCATTATATGGAATAGAAGCGTGCCCGGGTACACTGCCCCCAAATGGATTAATAATGTTGATGCTCAATTTAAGATGAGCATTTTGAATCTACCACAATGTTGTCCAATAGCCTTCATGAAAATCGAACTTGGCATTATGTCCATAGAGACAGCGCTTATAAATTTCCAGAAGATTAAATTTGAAAAATATGGGACCTTTTTACCTCCATCAAGAGTCCTTCTATCTACACGGGTTTGTGTGGTTATATGAAGAGGCTTTGTTGGATATAACATGGCGACTTCTCATTTTACAAGTTAATACAGATTTTCTTGTAAAGTTTAGGAAAGAGAAGTCAACCAAAGGGAATTGGGACATGAACATTTCCCATCGAAAAACAAAGTGATTTCCCTAAGAATATATAAAGTTTCTCCTGTTGTTTGGTCGCCCCATGATTTGGTATTTACATGCAATTCTTCTCCAACCATTTGGGGTCCGTGGAAATACTGGCCCCAAATTATGTTTAGGGCAGAAGAAATCAAATGTAGTTTTTGGAAAAGAGCAGAGGTCCAAGGGAGCCTAAAGCATTAGGCTATTTACTGTGAAGCAGTAAGCTAGGAGAGATGAGCATATTTCAAAAAAAATGTGAGAGAGGCTAGTGTTCTGGGTTATGCTGTAAGAGTGGGGGGGGGGACAAGCCTCGTTAATGTGGTTTGGAACTCTTTAATCAGGATCCTAAAGAACAGTTCCCATTCAGATCACTCCACATAGTTTTTTCCAAATTGTAATTAATGATTGACGGAAAAGCTTTAAAGATGTATGTTGGGGCTATAATAAATTAACGTAAGAGAGTTATGATAATATGTCTTATTAGGACATGTGAATTTATGTTTAATTATAATTTGAAGGATTGATATTTTTCATGAAATGTTCATGTGAATTTTTGAAAGAATGAGGGATGGTGTTTTAGATTTATTTGAAATGATAAGACACATTCATAATTAAAAAAAACATTTGAAAACATTATCCAATTTAAAGGTACATTCTGTTAATCAGCCTCAAGCAATAGGTCAGGAGGATAGCTCAGGGGCAATCTGTCTTGAAATCAAGACAGTGCAGAGCAACACAGGCGTGCAGCCCCATCACACGCTTAGAGACTGGTCTCTGGTATGAAACGCATTAGAAAAGATGAAATAATTTAGTTAATTAATTAAAAGCAGAGGAAGTACTGAAGTATTACTGGTTTTCAAATCTGTTTTTGCAGGTCTTGATGCATGCACCGAACTTGATAAAGTGCCTTATTGCACGAATCGGAGAGTAAAGAGTTAAACAGTGGTAAAAGGCTAGTATTGTACCATGCATGGCACAAATGAAAATGTATATCAGTAAACATGGTATTTTCTGCACTTCAAAACAAAGGGATTCTGAAAAAGAAAACTTTTATTTTCATACTTTTTTTTCCTGGCAGTTTTATTAGAGTGAACTGCTTTAAAATGCATAGCAAAACAATGGTTTCAGTATTCCCCACTCCCTCCCCATACCGAGGGACATTTTCACTATGCAGAGACCTATAAAACAATCCAGAGTTCGTGTTTTTGTGGGGCACACAAAATGTTGACCGGCTCTTGTTTTCCTTGTAAGAAAAGAAGACCAGCTACTATAGAATATTGCCTCCCACCCTTGCAGTATATACATGAGTCATTCCATCAAAGATAGGAACCAAAATGTTGATAGGCACATTGCTTTTGCTGCCATATCCATATGTTTCTCCCAATAGGCAAGCAATGCACCATGTTGCTACTATTAATAGTTTATAAACAAAATATAAGTGTGGTAAATCAGCAACACCATTTGGAGCTTCTGTGAATCCCAACAACATGAAAAGGGGGTTATCGGGCTGACAGTGCCCTATCATAGAGCTAATGGTTGATCTGATGTCTAGACAAAAGTCCCTCAGGGAAGGGTGCAACCTCCATGTGAAGGAGAGAACCTCAACTTAACCTCTCCAGCATGCCTTAGACCTACTTGCATGCATATTCTGAAGCCATTCTGGGAGCTGGTATCATCCATATACTAATTAATGTTGCACGTCTAAGAGCTGTGCCCTGGTAAACTGGACAACGTTTTGTGAATCCTACTGTAAGCCTATAAACATTTCCGATCCTCTGCCTTCATCCCTTCCTGTATCCCTTTCCGAAGCTTAAAATGTTTTCTCTTTCATCATAGGTTTTAAGTTGAACAACTTTTTATAAATCACAGAGATAAGGTATTTTATGGAGGTTTCCCCTTGAAAATTGTTTCCAATAACTGCTATTTAACGATTAAATTATCTTTGTTTTTAGGAAAAGCTGATGATAAAATTGCTTGTAACTGTTATTTGTTTGTTCTTTTTTCTCTTTTTAACAGATGGTGATTTTTTATATAAGTCACTAAACCAAACAAAATAAAAATACAAATATTGTCTCCATTTTTGCAGGGGATCTTTTGCCCAACCACAGATTGTTGGGATGCCTCAGTTGAAAGTAACTTAAACAGTCAAATAGTTTAACTCCAAAATCCTGTTCATATCGTTCATATCGTACAAAGCTCTTAATACAACCTGCTTTCCTCAACGTGGCAAACCCCTTTTCGTCTAGCCGCAGGCTGAAGTCTGGGTTACTATATACAGATTTTAAGGAGGATGAGGAAGATCCAATCCTTGTGGGATTCAACAATAGAGACCTTGCTCAGCTCAATTTAATAAACCAGGGCTGCTCCCACATATGGGATCCAGACAGTCCCGGCTCTATGAGGAGCCACCCATTTTCTGATTCCCTCTGCATACATTCTGGAAACACTGCCATTTGTGAAGCCCTTAAGTAGCATACTATATCTGCATAGCCCATAATCCCTCAATGCCTTGGTTTTAGAGTGGGTCTTTGCTGTGATGATAAGTTTAACCTCTTTCCATTTGGGCTCGGTAAGCACACCCTGCCTGAATGCAGGTCAATTCAATCCTTGCTATAGGAATAGGCAGATTTTTTGAAAGATATCATAGCCTCTTCAATGCATACATCTATATGGCAATTCAACAAACCCATGTGCTATAGAGCTTTTTCCATCTGTCAGAGTTCTGTCGGAGGGATTCCAACACACAAGGACAGTTTATGGAAAATAATTGTCATACGCTGGGTGTTAGATATATTTTTAGATGATGAATACTATATTGGTCCATTGCAAAGTAAGTAGGGACTCTCGAATTTAGAGAAGCCAACTCTCTATCTCTTCCATGATAGGGGGAAGCGAGTCACTACGTTCTTTTGCCATCAAAGTCTTGACCTCCATGAGCAGGGAAACTTTGTGAAAATCCCAACCTTATTTCTTATGTGTTCCCTGAACGGCCCGATAGAGAAGGAAAACAGGAGCACAGAGAGAGGGCACCCTGGCTTGGCTACCCTTTAAAATTAAAAGAGTCTGATGGTCTGCCATTGGCACCAATTCTAGCCCTAGGATGGTGGTAATTGCGCTGCATCATTCTCATTGTATAAGGGCCGAAGCCAAAGCTCACAAGAACCCATTTCAGGAGTCCTCAATCCACCCGATCAATACAGTCTTCTCAAGGTCAAGAAAAAGTAGCACTACATAAAGTTTGGATCTATGTACTTAATTGGTATTATTGACCACTCATCTAATATTATAAAAGCTGGTTCTTCTTGGGATAAACCCTGATTTGGTACACGCATGCAGGCAAATACCTTGTATAAACTGACTGCAAAGGCGTCAGGGCCAGGTTTTCCTTCACCTTTATTCTTTTAATGGCCTCACGCATCCAAGGTATTGCATTTTGGTTGTGTAAGTGTTCTTATTGGATTTGTTTTGAGATAGGTGTATTGCCAGTAGTTGTACACAGAGTGAAGGGAAGCGAAGAACTTTTTTTCTGAGCCTGCCAAGGACACGTCCTCCTTCTTAATCAAAAGCTTTAGTGGCTAACAGTTTTCTGATAAATTGGAAAGGCCCTCTTTATGCACAGATTCAAGTCGGTCCACTTGGTCCCACAACTCATCCTCTGCAAGAGATCCAAGAATTTTACCCCGTATTACTAACCCCATAACAACGCCTTCATCGCATCCCACTGGGTTTCCCGTGATGTATCTGAGGAATAGCTATCTTTAAGGAAGGCAATATTGGTATACTTTATTTTCTTTTTGCATACTCGTTCTCTTAGAAGGCTCTCTTCATTCCTCCAGATACCCTGTTGTATAACTGGTTTACCTAATTTCAGATCTAGACAAACCGGAGCATGATCTAAAATATTAATTATACCCATTTCAGCATCTATTCGTTTCTTGTACACATCCTAGGAAAACAACATATGGTTGATTCCTAAATAGGACCAGTGTATGTGTAAGTAAAAGGAATACCATGTATGTTCAGGATGAAACTTAAGCAGCCCATCTAATAAGCCCGACCTACAGCATCAATTTCTGAGCCTTTTCTGACATTGCTCCATGTGAGTGGTGTATATTATTTGAGGAACGGCCTCTAGTTGAATTGTAATCCAAGTTAAATTGACCAGCACCAGTGGACTTTTGTCCCTGACTGGGAGTATATACAGGGATCAGATCAACATTACGCTCATCCACCCATGCTAGTATCAGAATATGTCTGCCGCCCGGGTAAGACTTGACATTGTGGACCTGAATTGGACACAAGTTGGGTGCTATCCCGGCTGGCGGTAATACAGCCGGGATACTGCACAAAACTAATAGCGCTACCGCAACTCAGACCCCAGCAATTTGTGCCAGATCACAAGTTGCAGAGGGTGGTAAATCCCCATTTCCCATTGGGTCCATAGGACCGAAGAAGACTGGGGAGTGCTGTTACTGCCAGCGGTAATTGCGCCATTGGTAATAGCACTGAAAACGGCCCAAAAATTGTCATTTTTACCACAGCAAAAAGCCAGAGGTAAAGGGCCTGTAACGAGTTGGGTGGTAGCCTTAAATGCAGTGCTGATTGTGTTACTGTTGCCTTTAAGGGTCCGCCCAATCTCGAGTCTGGTGTCTTTACCCCCAGCTCAGAGCTGGGGTTAAACATGCCGGACAAATTCCAATTTTTGGCGCAATTACCGCCGGCGGTATTACCGCACAGTAATTGCGCAGAAAATTCCCCATTGGGTCCAATGCACCAAATGGGAAATGGGGAGTAATGGTTAGTGCCCAACCCATGATCCGGCGGTAATGCCGCATGACGGGTGGGTGCTAATGCAAATAAAGTTTGGGCGGTCTCCCGCCACATTTAAGGGCTGTGGCCAAACTGGTGATGAGGCCCAGAGTAGAAAAGCTACACATTTTCTGTCTACCCCTGCATGGTAGTGTGTGTTTAACTCCTGGTTTGCAATCAGTGAGTGGCCAAGGCTTTTAAATGTTTCTCCTGTAATAAAACAACCCCTATGGTATTTGTGCAGAGCTCCCATATCAATCTTCATCTCTCTTGTTTGGAGAGCTCAGAGCCCTTAATTTCAATGGCCGTTCTTTAGTCATGTAAGCTCACATACTTGATCCTGCTCCCTCATCACATCCACGGCATCACACACCCCAATCACCGCAACAATATCTCATACAGGAGAAGATGCATCCAGGCATGTGCAGGGCCTAAAGGCATTATATGTCCCTCAGAATGTAACTGTCCACCTAAACTCTGTCCACCACCCAAACTCCTGCTTTGAACACACTGGATATAAACACCCAGATTCTCTCACACTGATGTCACATCTTCATCTCCCACCCCTCCCACAACCTTCAACAAATTTGTTTTAATAGCATTTAGCAATTTCCCAGGATAAGAGCATGTGAACAGATCTCAAGAAGACACCACATGATCATTACAAAATAATCAGTAATGACTAGCACAAAGTGTAGGAGTGGACAAATAGTTGGTCAGGCTTCAGTATTCTCAGCTAACCAGAATGGTTTCCACCATCTATTAGGACATATCAATAGCGAAACACAACTCTGTGACAACCTAGGAAACAACAGAACACTCATCAGTTTATGGTGGGCTTGTTTTGATGCTGTGTGTTGCAAAGTCTATTCTGAATGCTCCTCTTGTCTACTGTCAATGCTTTCTGTGTGCCAGGCTGTTAGGATGAGGGCAGTGAACTGAAGGCTGTGGTCTCCATCCTCCATCAAACACCAGGCATCCATGAACATTCCTCAGAGAGAGAGAGAGAGACACAGAGAGAGAGAGAGAAAGAGAGAGAGGGAGAGAGACAGAGAGAGAGAGAGAGAGAGAGAGAGAGAGAGAGAGAGAGAGAGAGAGAGAGAGAGAGAGAGAGGAGAGAAAATCGGGCACCCATGAATTTCTCAGCAGTCTTTATTAGTTATAAAACATGCTCTGGAAAACACTCAAAAACATTTTGCTTTCAACCAGCTTATATAGGCTATTGGGATGATGCAACATCCTTAAGCAAATTACTACATAGGTCAGAATATTCATCCCTTCAATATCATTGGATGGCTTATCTGGTGTACACCAAGCCCACATTAGCATAGCTGGCATCCCCAATTTTCTCTGACGCACAAAACTGATAAGCTTATTTTAGACTTGGCTGGACACATTTAGGACAGTTCTCAGGTTCTGCCAAAAACACATTCATCACATAAATTTCTACTCTTTATCTGATTGCTGAAGTCCTGCCAAGTTAGTTAGGGCCTTATACTGTGGAGAAATATATAAACTCTATTATATGGTGCCAAATAATACAGATGGTCTCTCAAAATGGTTTACATGAAGCGCATTGCACATTGTGCCCTTCTCATTAAGAACCTAGATACATTATCTAACTTCATCCTTAATCTTGTCTGCTTTTCCTGCCAAGTTCCATTTTTAACTTAACAAACCCAATTATCTCACTGTGAAACGCTGCCAAAGACTATCTCTAATGTATCAGCCTCTCTTGCTTGTCTGAAAACTCTTGGCATGAGTCATAGTTTTTGCACAGCTGACTTAGAACTGGACACCATTTTGTACTTCAGTTGTCCATTTTGAAATATATCTTTGTCTGACACTGTATTCATTCTTCAGAGAGCTATCTTTTATTTATTTAAGCATCTCTCACTTTGTATCCCTCATTCACAATATATCTTTATACACTTATGGTATGTGTGTGATATTCTAACCCAAATATGTGCAGTGCCATGTGCAATTTTTACCTTAAATAAAGACACTATAATCCTGATTTCTGCAATAATAGACCCATTAGATCTGCCTATCATGTTATCTATACTCAGTTGTGGGGGAGGCATTGGCACCCTCTATACAGCAGACCATCCTCCACTAGCGAGGATAGGCCATCTTCAAGTGTGAGTATTGTGTGAGTCTTTCCTATGTGTTGAAATAGTAGACCACAGGAATAAGTCCATCTGTAACAGGTTTTTGTTCTTTTGTAGCCGTTCTACACTGGGCCTCATTTCCCTCAGGCAAGGAAGTGTTACAGGAACAATGGGCCTCAATATGAGTTTGGAGGAATTTCAGAGGTAAATCCACTGAAAAACCACCAAATGGATTTACAGTTACCACCACTTCGTCCTGTGGATTTACCACGTGGTGGTAGCAGTGTAAATCCCCATTTATTTTGGGTCCATTGGACCCAATGGGGCTTTTTTGCAGAATTACGGCAGCAGAATTACTGCTGCATAATTCCGCCAATTCTGATGATTTCTTGGTGTTGAGTGGCAAGATTTACCTCCAGGGTTTTGCTGGAGGTAACTCTTCCACTCAAAGCCAAAACTCATGATTTGGCGTAGTGGTAAAATTGGAGGTAACCGAGTATCAGTTACCTCCAATTTTACCACTTACCGCCATACTCGTAATGAGGCCCAATATCTTGAAAGATTTGATCCATACTGTCCATGAAGTTAACATGGGATTTATTTCTTGCAGCCGTTAGGATCGACGCCTTAGTCTCAAACTCATGGAATCTCACGGGAATATCTCTTGGGGAGGAACCAGGTTCCACCCTGCATCTGCCAGCTGTGTGAGCTGTGCTCAATGTATGGAATGTTTCTTTAGGGTGCTTGTTAATCGATACCAAGAGTAAACGCATACATTATATTATGTCCTATATGACAGAATCCTGATGTCATATTTGTCAGACAGAGCCAGCAATAATTCTTGCATGTTAATAAGCTCCACTCCCATTGGTTGGATGAATTCATGTATTATTCCTACATACGCTTCACACACCTTAATTCTCTATCCCACTGCCAATATCTCTGCTTCTTTTTTCCATAATTACTTAATTCAAGTCATACTAGCAATTTCCTCTCTAAACAGCAGCCTCAGATCTTCTTTGAGATTAGCCAACACCACTTTGAGGATTTCTTTGGAAGGCTCTGCATTCACTCCTGCTGGTTGAACTGGTTGTGCCATATTGCCTGACTTCAAGCTCAAAGGGGGAACTGATTATTTCTCACTCTTGCCATGTGAGGTGAATTTCCAAAAGGTCGTAATGCTGCTCGTAGTTTACTGAACCTTCTTACTATTTCTTCCTGTCATAGGGAGATCCTCCACGGCCTGTGAAGCACTAGTAGACACATGAACCACCAGATCATTGTCAGCCAGTCCCGCCCAATGCTGCACCTGCCTCCATTCACAGTGCTCAGCCCCGTTGGTCACGACTCTTATTGGCAGTCTTGGAAAGTGGTATTCAGGAGGGCACTGAGCATCACAGAAACAGCTCAACTCAAAGATTGCCCGGATTCCTCCTCCGAGCAGGTATCACCCCCTAGTTGGAGGAGCAGATACTGCCAATTCTAGCCCTAGGATGGTGGTAATTGCGCTGCATCATTCTCATTGTATAAGGGCCGAAGCCAAAGCTCACAAGAACCCATTTCAGGAGTCCTCAATCCACCCAATCAATACAGTCTTCTCAAGGTCAAGGGAAAGTAGCACTACATAAAGTTTGGATCTATGTACTTAATTGGTATTATTGACCACTCATCTAATATTATAAAAGCTGGTTCTTCTTGGGATAAACCCTGATTTGGTACACGCATGCAGGCAAATACCTTGTATAAACTGACTGCAAAGGCGTCAGGGCCAGGTTTTCCTTCACCTTTATTCTTTTAATGGCCTCACGCATCCAAGGTATTGCATTTTGGTTGTGTAAGTGTTCTTAATGGATTTGTTTTGAGATAGGTGTATTGCCAGTACTTGTCCACAGAGTGAAGGGAAGCGAAGAACTTTTTTTCTGAGCCTGCCAAGGACACGTCCTCCTTCTTAATCAAAAGCTTTAGTAGCTAACAGTTTTCTGATAAATTGGAAAGGCCCTCTTTATGCACAGATTCAAGTCGGTCCACTTGGTCCCACAACTCATCCTCTGCAAGAGATCCAAGAATTTTACCCCGTATTACTAACCCCATAACAACGCCTTCATCGCATCCCACTGGGTTTCCCGTGATGTATCTGAGGAATAGCTATCTTTAAGGAAGGCAATATTGGTATACTTTATTTTCTTTTTGCATACTCGTTCTCTTAGAAGGCTCTCTTCATTCCTCCAGATACCCTGTTGTATAACTGGTTTGCCTAATTTCAGATTTAGACAAACCGGAGCATGATCTAAAATATTAATTATACCCATTTCAGCATCTATTCGTTTCTTGTACACATCCTAGGAAAACAACATATGGTTGATTCCTAAATAGGACCAGTGTATGTGTAAGTAAAATGAATACCATGTATGTTCAGGATGAAACTTAAGCAGCCCATCTAATAAGCCCGACCTACAGCATCAATTTCTGAGCCTTTTCTGACATTGCTCCATGTGAGTGGTGTATATTATTTGAGGGACGGCCTCTAGTTGAATTGTAATCCAAGTTAAATTGACCAGCACCAGTGGACTTTTGTCCCTGACTGGGAGTATATACAGGGATCAGATCAACATTACGCTAATGCAAATAAAGTTTGGGCGGTCTCCCGCCACATTTAAGGGCTGTGGCCAAACTGGTGATGAGGCCCAGAGTAGAACAGCTACACATTTTCTGTCTACCCCTGCATGGTAGTGTGTGTTTAACTCCTGGTTTGCAATCAGTGAGTGGCCAAGGCTTTTAAATGTTTCTCCTGTAATAAAACAACCCCTATGGTATTTGTGCAGAGCTCCCATATCAATCTTCATCTCTCTTGTTTGGAGAGCTCAGAGCCCTTAATTTCAATGGCCGTTCTTTAGTCATGTAAGCTCACATACTTGATCCTGCTCCCTCATCACATCCACGGCATCAAACACCCCAATCACTGCAACAATATCTCATACAGGAGAAGATGCATCCAGGCATGTGCAGGGCCTAAAGGCATTATATCTCCCTCAGAATGTAACTGTCCACCTAAACTCTGTCCACCACGCAAACTCCTGCTTTGAACACACTGGATATAAACACCCAGATTCTCTCACACTGATGTCACATCTTCATCTCCCACCCCTCCCACAACCTTCAACAAATTTGTTTTAATAGCATTTAGCAATTTCCCAGGATAAGAGCATGTGAACAGATCTCCAGAAGACACCACATGATCATTACAAAATAATCAGTAATGACTGTAGCACAAAATGTAGGAGAGGACAAATAGTTGGTCAGGCTTCAGTATTCTCAGCTAACCAGACTGGTTTCCACCATCTATTAGGACATATCAATAGCGACACACAACTCTGTGACAACCTAGGAAACAACAGAACACTCATCAGTTTATGGTGGGCTTGTTTTGATGCTGTGTGTTGCAAAGTCTATTCTGAATGCCCCTCTTGTCTACTGTCAATGCTTTCTGTGTGCCAGGCTGTTAGGATGAGGGCAGTGAACTGAAGGCTGTGGTCTCCATCCTCCATCAAACACCAGGCATCCATGAACATTCCTCAGAGAGAGAGAGACGCAGAGAGAGAGAGAAAGAGAGAGAGGGAGAGAGAGAGAGAGAGAGCGAGAGAGAGACAGAGAGAGAGAGAGAGAGAGAGAGGAGAGAAAATCGGGCACCCAGGAATTTCTCAGCAGTCTTTATTAGTTATAAAACATGCTCTGGAAAACACTCAAAAACATTTTGCCTTCAACCAGCTTATATGGGCTATTGGGATGATGCAACATCCTTATGCAAATTACTACATAGGTCAGAATATTCATCCCTTCAATATCATTGGATGGCTTATCTGGTGTACATCAAGTCCACATTAGCATAGCTGGCATCCCCAATTTTCTCTGACGCACAAAACTGATAAGCTTATTTTAGACTTGGCTGGACACATTTAGGACAGTTCTCAGGTTCTGCAAAAAACACATTCATCACATAAATTTCTACTCTTTATCTGATTGCTGAAGTCCTGCCAAGTTAGTTAGGGCCTTATACTGTGGAGAAATATATAAACTCTATTATATGGTGCCAAATAATACAGATGGTCTCTCAAAATGGTTTACATGAAGCGCATTGCACATTGTGCCCTTCTCATTAAGAACCTAGATACATTATCTAACTTCATCCTTAATCTTGTCTGCTTTTCCTGCCAAGTTCCATTTTTAACTTAACAAACCCAATTATCTCACTGTGAAACGCTGCCAAAGACTATCTCTAATGTATCAGCCTCTCTTGCTTGTCTGAAAACTCTTGGCATGAGTCATAGTTTTTGCACAGCTGACTTAGAACTGGACACCATTTTGTACTTCAGTTGTCCATTTTGAAATATATCTTTGTCTGACACTGTATTCATTCTTCAGAGAGCTATCTTTTATTTATTTAAGCATCTCTCACTTTGTATCCCTCATTCACAATATATCTTTATACACTTATGGTATGTGTGTGATATTCTAACCCAAATATGTGCAGTGCCATGTGCAATTTTTACCTTAAATAAAGACACTATAATCCTGATTTCTGCAATAATAGACCCATTAGATCTGTCTATCATGTTATCTATACTCAGTTGTGGGGGAGGCATTGGCACCCTCTATACAGCAGAACGTCCTCCACTAGCAAGGATAGGCCATCTTCAAGTGTGGGTATTGTGTGAGTCTTTCCTATGTGTTGAAATAGTAGACCACATGAATAAATCCATCTGTAACAGGTTTTTGTTCTTTTGTAGTCGTTCTACAGTGGGCCTCATTTCCCTCAGGCAAGGAAGTGTTACAGGAACAATGGGCCTCAATATGAGTTTGGAGGAATTTCAGAGGTAAATCCACTGAAAAACCACCAAATGGATTTACAGTTACCACCACTTCGTCCTGTGGATTTACCACGGGATTACAAGTGGTGGTAGCAGTGTAAATCCCCATTTATTTTGGGTCCATTGGACCCAATGGGGCTTTTTTGCAGAATTACGGCAGCAGAATTACTGCTGTATAATTCCGCCAATTCTGATGATTTCTTGGTGTTGAGTGGCAAGATTTACCTCCAGGGTTTTGCTGGAGGTAACTCTTCCACTCAAAGCCAAAACTCATGATTTGGCGTAGTGGTAAAATTGGAGGTAACCGAGTATCAGTTACCTCCAATTTTACCACTTACCGCCATACTCGTAATGAGGCCCAATATCTTGAAAGATTTGATCCATACTGTCCATGAAGTTAACATGGGATTTATTTCTTGCAGCCGTTAGGATCGACGCCTTAGTCTCAAACTCATGGAATCTCACGGGAATATCTCTTGGGGAGGAACCAGGTTCCACCCTGCATCTGCCAGCTGTGTGAGCTGTGCTCAATGTATGGAATGTTTCTTTAGGGTGCTTGTTAATCGATACCAAGAGTAAACACATACATTATATTATGTCCTATATGACAGAATCCTGATGTCATATTTGTCAGACAGAGCCAGCAATAATTCTTGCATGTTAATAAGCTCCACTCCCATTGGTTGGATGGATTCATGTATTATTCCTACATACGCTTCACACACCTTAGTTCTCTATCCCACTGCCAATATCTCTGCTTCTTTTTTCTATAATTACTTAATTCAAGTCATACTAGCAATTTCCTCTCTAAACAGCAGCCTCAGATCTTTTTTGAGATTCGCCAACACCACTTTGAGGATTTCTTTGGAAGGCTCTGCATTCACTCCTGCTGGTTGAACTGGTTGTGCCATATTGCCTGACTTCAAGCTCAAAGGGGGAACTGATTATTTCTCACTCTTGCCATGTGAGGTGAATTTCCAAAAGGTCGTAATGCTGCTCGTAGTTTACTGAACCTTCTTACTATTTCTTCCTGTCATAGGGAGATCCTCCACGGCCTGTGAAGCACTAGTAGACACATGAACCACCAGATCATTGTCAGCCAGTCCCGCCCAATGCTGCACCTGCCTCTATTCACAGTGCTCAGCCCCGTTGGTCACGACTCTTATTGGCAGTCTTGGAAAGTGGTATTCAGGAGGGCACTGAGCATCACAGCAACAGCTCAACTCAAAGATTGCCCAGATTCCTCCTCCGAGCAGGTATCACCCCCTAGTTGGAGGAGCAGATACTGCCATTCTTCTCCTGCCAACCTCACATGATTTCTCACTCTGGATCCACAGAACAAACTAGAACCCAGTAACTAAGATCCCCTCCACTGTGCACAGCCCAGAATGCCTCCCAACAAGTTTCCGCATGTGCCTGCCACTCTCACCCAATGTACCGGTCGGTGCGCCAAAACAGCTGTGTGACTATGGAGCCATCTTGGCCATGCCCTTTTTTCACACATCAATAACAGATGGCTAGTTAAATATATTTTTGTTCTAGGCGTTATCTGCATAGAAACACTTACAATTAATCAAGGAACCTAAGGTGCTGCACATTTTAAAATGTAAGCAATCATATGACTTTAGAAATAAGTCATGTGACATATAAATATTATTCTCTAATCAGGTCTGTGCACTTCCTTCACCACTAAGCCCCCACTTCTAAAGTTCTGGATGAATTAGGCCTCAAAGAAGTGACAGATGCTGAAGCCATATTATCCCCACATACAAGTCCTTACATGGCTCATGGTTACAGACACTATAATGCTAGGATGGGTGTTATGAAACATGAGATGAGCACCATGTCCATTCTGAATTATGTAATCAGAGATTCATGCATACAACCCTTTTATCACAGGTATATTTGTCAAATATCAAGATCTGTGGTCATTCTTATGTTCCCAAAATGCTCTTTGATTGTATGCAGAGCAGCCAGTAACCCTAATTCTTGCTATTACTCCCACCCCATTCTCATAAGGGTATTTTGAAAGAGTACAATAGTAGCGTGCATGATTGTCCACCTGGAATGATAACCTTGTATAACAAAACAATTTAAATTGATGTTCTAGGTTTTGATAATGTGCTTTGCTTAAATTGCTTATTTCACTGACAATCCACACCATTTTGTCACTGAAAAGGTCCTTCCTTCTTAGAAAGTGACACACTCAGATTAAAACCAACTAGCTGTTTCTTCTGTGAGCCCCAATGCAATATTTAATGTTGTGTGCTGTCCACTGATTGGTGGCTAATGCTGATGAACCTGTACTTTTGTTACAGTATTCACAACGACTAGTAATTAACAAAATGTTGAAAATAACAAACACAGTTGTAGACCATACATCCTAGTCTGCTGCTCCCTTGCAGGGTCAGTCCAAACCCCAGCATCTCCTGCAGAACCTAAACACACCTCTCTTCCCTCCTCTGTATGGACAATGTGTCGTTGCAGTGATTGTGACATTCCTGCAGGCCAGTAGCAATGCCAATCTATGTCTGCAAATACCAGGCTGGGTACCTCACCAAGGATCAAACAAGAGGAATAGACATGTCTCCTGCCCAGTCACTTCACAAGGCTAGGATGTCTGACATGAATACACATATCCCTTCCACAGTTGAGCAAGGCTCACACTGCTAACACGCGTATGATATCAAGTTGATATGAATGTAATAGGTTTGAGAGATGCTAGCCACCATACCCTTAACTTAGGTATAGCTTATCTTTAAAGTTTACAACTGCCACCAGGATAGTGACTCTTATAGCTATGTGGTTTGGGAACAGGGGTACATATCTTAAATGCAGTCCCTGCACTGACTTGCCTGTAGCTCCAGCTGTCAGGAGGTGCACGTGTGACCTGGACCTGCTCTGTGCCACTGTAGAGCATGCACTGCAGATCAGGGGTGATCTGAATGATGACTTCACCGACGAAAACACTGAATGCGAAACACAGGTAATGAATAAAGCCAAAATCAGAAACTGTGCATTAATAATACACACGTTTAAACTGCCTAAATTGTACGTTATATTTCTATTTTTTTTATCAGGTATTTACCTTCATTATGATGCCTAAAGGGCTGTGTCTGCAGAATACTTGATTTCCTTATCCTGAAATTGTGATGAACTCCTCCGGGAGCGAGTGTCTTGAGTATTTTTTTTAACAACTTTATTGAGATGTTCGCTGTAAACGTGGTGAGGGACACCCCTGCAACTCCCAAACCCCTCACTGTGTGCTATACTTTGCCATTTCACTAAACCACAGAGATTTGTAATCTCGAGTCTCTCCAAATGAGGGTATTGCGAAACGGGAATCCACCGTTTTCGTCCCAGCTAAATTGGCAGTAAAAGTATGCACACAGTATTATTTTTGAGGTTTTGTAGCAATACCGATTAGGAGACTGATTACTCAGTGCACAGGTGTACACTGACATTTTTGGCATGGAGTTTGCTGAAAGCGGGTGCTGGTTAGTGGACCACCGTTTCTGAGACAGAATTACCCACATTATATTATCACCCTTGCCAGATGACAATACTTCACAACAACTGCACAAACCATCCACATGTGAATTCACTGCACCCTGAGTGATGTCACAGGTGCCTGTATCCTAGGCTTCTTTATTCCCCACAAAGCCTCTGATAGAAGCCCTGTATTTCTTAGGGAAATGCATATTGAGGAGGTAACAAGAAAGGACCATCAGCCATTTTTCAATGCACTGATCACAATATGTCACAGGTAAGAATAGTGCACCCACAGCACTGGGTGTAATTGTGCACCTTGTTCATATATGGGGGACTGACTATTGAAGAAACGTGATGGCATACAGATGTATTAGAGTTCCCACATAGAAATTACTTCCCAAATCACAAGTCACAAGAGCTCAGCCAAATCAGAGCGTATTAATGCCTGCTTTGACGTGGCAAATAGGACTAGCTTCAGGCATTGGCACTCTGTGTGGTGGCCCAGGGCACTGTTTCAATAAGGGCTCAGTAAGAAGCACCCTTCTGCTGCATAACTGCTTGATGATGCAGTACCTTTTTACCTCCTCCCCCAATCACAGCTGAGGCCTCCCCGCTCCCCATGAGCCTCTTCTGGCTCTCTGGATCCTTTTTTAATGCCATTCTGAAAACAAAGAAAGAAGAGACTGGCGAGACTTTTGGGGGCGAGAATTTGCCTTCCAAGTAAGTGTAATAAGTTTCATTTGTATTTGAAAGACCCACACAGCTATAGTAGTTAATCGAATGTGTGCCATTTCTCCAGACAGGTAAACTGAGTTGTCACAAAATATACTCCACTTTTTAAATCACTCAATGGTGCACGCTTGTTGGTAGGCACATTTCTTTAAAATATAACTTCAAATTTTCCTCGTAACAATCTGCATGCGTGTGCAGAACTTTGATTACAATCAGATAATCGTATCACACCACTCAAAACTGCTTGTTTTGAGGGGGTGTCTTTAAGTTTTAGAAGCAGAGTTTTAAAATTCAGACACTTGAAGCCAAACATCAATGCATACCCGCAAAAACCAAAGCTGAGGCGGTATGTGGTCAAATGCCAAAATCACAGACAGCATTTAAACCCTTGCTTCACTATTTATCAATAGTGTGTGGTGGTGGGCATCGCATTCTATCTTACTGTGCCTTGTAGGCAAAAATAGGGAATCTGTCAAAGTTAAATAGTTTCATAGAGTACACTCTTTAAAATAAAATCCATCCTGGCATCACAGTGACTATTCATTTATTGCACATCACACAGGTCGCTGTCTCTTGGATTGATATCACTTTCTTTGATTTGCCTCTCAGTGTTGTCCATAGATATGCAAATTAAGGCGCCTTGCATGTCATTGCTGCAACATTGGCCTTGACCAGGGCTCTAAGTGGTCTGGGTCTAGAGCCCCGGCCAGGGCTGGACTGGGTACCAAAAATGGCCCTGGAAAAGGTTTCCAAAGTGGCCCCATATTGCAGGAAACAAACCCAACCTCTCTATCGAAAGGTTTAGCCCCCCAACAAATTGTTTTAAAAAAAAGGATCCATATGGTGCCATTCGAAGCATATTTGTTCAATTATATGGGGAGTAAAAAGCCATGTCTTAAATAAGTTCTGATCTCACAAAATTTAGATCTGCAATGATATCAGGAATGAGTGTAAATGTGAGGTTTTTGTGAGGTTAAAATATTAATTCTACATCATGGAACTGAAGACTGACATCACAGTGGTGGTATATTGCACCTGACACCATGTTTAAGATGTTTTAGGGTCTTATTACAAACTCTTATGGTATCCATGTATGGGAATGTTATGTGCATCCTACTCCATATGTGCAGGCTGCATGGCCAAGCAGGTCACCTCCTCTTACCACTTGGAAGGAGATGCCTCCCTTTTAATTTTACACTCGCCTCCAGTTTCACGCTCATCCATTTCTAAATTCCTGTGAGTCAAGAAGAGAGACTCCCCATCTCTCCTCCAGCGACTCCCATTGCCTTCACAAGTCTTGCCTTAGTATCCCAGACACACATGACCAAGTTGAGGTAAAGAGTCACTCTGTGCATATCACTTGCAATAACTTCAGAAAACATCAGACCGTTGTTAAGGTTTGCCTCCACCACAGCTTAGCTGAAAACAAACAGGATTTCACTTCTTTCTCTTTTGCAACTTTAGTTTGCTTTATTTTCTCATGACCCCCCAGCCCCTGCACCCTACAAATACAGCAAAGGGGGCTTATTTTTGAGATTCCGCAAAGGCCCACGTGCTAAACACTGAAGATATCGAAGTAACGGCAATAATACACACGTTCATTTCTACTGTTTATCCTGAATCACTAAATGAGTGTTGAAGCGGGGGACACACAGTGGACTCACACATCCTTACAGTACTCATACTGTTGCGGGTGCAAGTTCATTAATACACGGACACTGGCATCATGCTTTATCGAATTTAGGCAGCATTGCCAAAGGCTAGCATGCAACATCACACAAATGTATTTTGCTACTTCACTATCAGCTGAAGACATCCACCCGACCTGTGAAATGTGGTAGATTTATTTATGTGAATTCTCACTTCTGTTTATTGTGAATGTAGTTTGGAAGTGCAGAGGGGTGACATGCACCAAGAATGCACCCAGTGAATAGAAGCCAATTTGTCAAATATTCAACCCCTTAATGTTTTTTTAATTTTTTTATTCAGAGAAGTATAATTCTCACATTGCCAATTAAAATGCTAAAAACGTTAGTTCCCATAATGACAGGTTTTTCTATATGCCTGACACTCCTTTTTAGTTTTAGCTATTGTGTGGCCATATTTAAGCAACATTGTTGCATTGGAGTTCAGATATGAAGGAGATGAGATGTGAGGGGGTAGCTTGTGAGTGTTGTTTGGTTATTTCTCCCACCCATTATCTGCCAATGGCCATACTGATCCCTATGACCATTCCCACACACTCCCTGCCCCTCCCAAAACACACTCTCATTTGAACTAGCTCTTTCAAGCAATAACATCGAACGTGCCATAAAGGCCAGCAAGTGTTGGGATTCCATGGCCTTTGTCCCCGGCGGAGGGCGTGGCAGCCCCTCAGCCAATGAGGAGGCTCGAAGCGGGGCCATCCCCGCTCCGAGCCTCCCCACGGCTGAGAGGCTGCCTTCCCCCCCCCCGCCGGGGACTCGGGTAAGTCTTTTATTTTATTTTTATTGTTCCCTTCCATTCCATATTTTTCCATTCCCTCCCCTCCCTCTCACCCGCCCTCCCAACTTACCTTCTTGATCCTGCGTCCCCGGCGGGCTACGAGGGAAGCCTCCAGCTGTGTGGAGACTCGGAGCGGGGCCATCCCCGCTCTGCGCCTCCACACGGCTTGGGGCTTCCCTCGTCGCCCGCCGGGGACGCAGGCACTTTTTTTTTTCTTCTTTTTCCCCGTCCCACTCCCGCCCTCCTAACCCCACTTACCTTTTTTTTAATCCTTTTTCGGGAGCGGACGCGCTGGGAACACCTGTGCTCCCAGCGCATCCGCTTCCGATGGCCGCCATGGACAGGGAAAACGGACTCCGTTTTCCCTTTCCATGGCGGCGGCCATTTTCTTGGTCGTTTTTCTTTCTGTCCCAAAACGCCACAGCGTTGAAACGCTGCGGTGTTGAAATGCCGTAGCGTTTCGGGACAGAAAAAAATTGCTTTTAGTACCCCGGTCACGCAAATTTTGCGGGCCGGGATACTAATAGCAATAGAACCCTCGCGGCGGGGCATTACTGACTCTGGTAATGCCCCGGGGCCTTCAGTAATGCCCCCGCCATTCGGGTTCTATTGCTTAAATAATGTCTTAACCAAAAGGTTCCTGTAACCACTTGATATTTATCCATTCTTGCACTGAAGTCATGCTAAAAACAAGCAGTGGCAAGCTAACAGTTTTGGGTTGTGTGTTAGTGTTAGATAGGCGTCTGCAAGGTACTTCTATCATATGCCCAGGCAGGGCTCGCAATTGAGGGGTGCTGGGAGCTATTCAGAAGTTGCTTGTAGAATAGAAGAGCCTGGTTAGCTTGACGACAACAACTACCAGGTGCTACTTTTGGTTCCTCAACCCAACTGATTCCATACAAGCGCACCTACGCACATTTAACTTTGTGAATTTGGGACAATCTAGAAATAAACATTAGGACACATCTATACAACATTTAAAGCGTATGGGGTCCTACATAATGGACACAATTATATGTGTCCATCGTATGTGCAAGTAAGATTGGCGGAACGCTATGTACTTACTACCTCTTGTTCCCCAGTGGTGGCTCCTGGTCCCTGGTTATTGCTGGATACCCAGGAGCTGCTTTCAACTTCTGCTTATCCAATCTTGATTTTCGATCCCTGCCAGGTACTTCCAATATTTTTCAATGGTTGCCAACTTACGGCCAGGTGATAGATTTATAGCTGAACCTGGCAAACGGCCTATCCGATGCGTTCACAAAAGTCAACACCTCTTGGCTTTGCCAGTGTGTGTTTCTTTTTGAACTCTAGAACTTCTCTGACTACAGCATTCCAGTAATCACAGCTAGTATGATTCTCCTCAATGCATTTCTTGTAGTACAAAAACATAAGGTTCTTCTGGATCCATGTTTCAGTCATTTTCTGACCACTGCTTGTGTATAACAGTCAAACGCGCTTGTGCTCCAGCAGTCCATTACTGCGCGTGTCTCGGACCACCCTGATGGCCCACATCACAACTCTTACATCTCACTTTGAAGCAGTTTCTCACACTGGTCCTATCACGTGCCCCTCAGTCAGACACTATTTACACACCAGCATGTCATTGTTGGATAGCACAACACATCCTAAAATGACCAACCTTCAGAACCCAGGTGAGTAATCCACTTGGGCTCAATTGCTAGCAGAACATAGGCACATCTGATCACACGATTTCTCAGCATTTGTTGACGAGTGGAGGGCTGAATGTTTTTTTCTCACAAACATGGCCGGACCCACAGCACAAAGCAAAGTACCTGCCATTCCCTCACCATACCTTTCCCCCCTACCACAGGCGAGAGAGCGTACCTGCTGGAAAAAGAGCACTCTCAAGGGCAACATTGTAATAAATAAGTGGGTTAGCCACAAGCTGCAACTGCTTTTGCCCACCACTTTGCTGTGCCCGCCTCCTCCTTCCCCAACACCTCACCCCTGATTCTTGTTCATATTGAAAGTTTGCACTTCATCCTAAGGAGTAGGCGGCTGGGTGTGAATATGATTTCTAGACTCTCGCCAGCTTGCAGCCCTCCGAGCCCTTACTGTAGAATTGAGAATAAACAAACGTGTTCTCCTTGATGGGTGCAATTAAGTGAACAGATCCAGTAGGTCATAACAACAATAGACGGAATTGTATCTTGCTGCTCAAAACTATGTGAACATATTACACTTTCTGTATTAATCTTAAAAGGATGAAAGGCAAAGTCGCGTAAGATTTGGACCTCTGCCGATGGTGGGGACTACAGAAGGGGTTCCGCTCAATGAGATGTCGGTGCAACCTCCCAGTATTCAAATATGCCCCTGAAGGATTCACAAACATATCTGCTTAAAGGCATTTTCCCCTTTGACCTACCTTCAAGTGATTGTAACCTGCAAACTGCAAGTTTCATAGATACATGCTGCATGTACATGAACGCACTGAGCTATCTCAACAAAAAGTGAACCTGGGATTTACAGGGTATAGCAACACTTCTGCAAGAAGTGCATACACACACTGTTGCTCTGTTTTCACACCCTCTTCCAGAACACGTTCCGTTGCTGTACACAAAGCTTTCATTTCTGTGCCAGGTTATGATGGCGAAGGTCCCAGGATGTCTTGGCAGTCCAGTGACCTAACCACCCGCCAACGTTTAAAGGGAGAGATAGGAAATATTTTAGGAAGGGATGGGAAAGGGTAGGAAAGTGCAAGGAACTGTAGGAAAGGGAGGAGGAATACATCTAGTAAGAATGAGGTGGTCAATGGCAGGTTGCAAAACACAGAAGTCTCTCTCCGAGAACGCTGTCACAGCCACCCTGGTCCTCCAGGGTACGAAGTGCCTCAAGTTTTTATAGTGCATTGCTTGTTTCCAGTTCACAGCAACTATAAAACATTAAGCACTGGCACAACGCAGACAAACCATTACAGTGTGCTGTGAGGAGCAGCCTACACAGTATCACTCCCCACACAAAAAGAGGCCCCCTGTCAGAGGCCCACCGGGAATTGTCCCGGTATCCCGCCAAGTCAGTACAGGCCTGGCCCCGGCAGGCCCCAAAATTGTTTGTGAGACAGGGCCCTGCCGAGGCTGCCTAAAGTCCCATCCTAACACAAGCCCACCAGCAGGGATGTTTTTATGGGGGGGCAAAAGGGGCACTTACCCAGGGCCCCCACCTTGGAGGGGGCCCCCACAAGGCTGCCTGATCTAAAGTAAGATTCCATTGTTCACCAGATGTAAATGGCACACGCCAGGAGATTTTATGACATGCCGCTGAGGCGCTAAACCTATTGCCTGTCTGTTTTGACAAATACATTCTGCCTTGATCAATTAATCATGTAATGCTTTCTGTGTTCACTGTGTAATACGTAGTTTGTGTGTTCCGTACGGCACAACTTCTGTAGCATTCTTTCCTTCCTGTGGGAATTATGTTGATCATTGCAATAGCCAAAGTTGAAATCCATATGGATAAATTGAGTGCCACAATGGTTCAGAGGTTAGCTCAGTGTGTTAAGCACTCATTGCAGAAATATGTGTTCATATGAAAGATTAGAGGAGCACATTCCAGAAAGGCTGGCTGAACCTTTCCTTTGTCTGAAGTTTATAAAACTACCTGCATATGTACTTGTTTTTGCAGCATAAGAGGTGCTATTATCAGCAATGTTCCTGCACCAGATAGGAGTTGCTATAAAAACTAACATGTTATTCGCTTGGTGAAGGTCTAGAAATTGGTATGTTCAAATGGGGTGCTTTAAAACCTAGGCAATCCCCTCCAAAGATGAGCATAAACTATTAGTCCAAGAGGTGAATAAGCATCCAAATTCAAGACTGTGGAACCAAAGTGTTCATGCTTGTATCCTGGCTTTGCCAGCAGACGATAGTGATCCTGGTCAAATCAGATATGTGTTGCATTACTGGGCTCTCTTCTGTGAGGTTTGCCTTCTTGCATGCTGGTGGCATCATTTAGCTCATTACTTGATCGTTCTACTTATGTAGGCCATTTGAGTGCAAGGGGTGTTAGACAGGAGAGAGGGGACCAGATGTTGTAGGTCTTGGGAAGGCAATTTCAAAAGCCATTGTTTTGGAAGTATTTAGAGCTTAAAAGTACAAAAGACATACCTAGATTTAATCTGTTAAATCACATCGATTGGTATGCTTGTACTTACATACTTCCCTTGATGATGGAGAGAATGAAGCTAGAATCATTTCCATTTTGCGTAACACCCTTCTGTAATATTTTGGTTTTAAAAATGGTCGGGCTTGAAAATTTGATTTTTATAAAATGGATTGTTGTAGTACTTGGTAAGAGCTAGAAAAGAAAGTGTTCAAATGCAGAAATTGCAGAGTTGGCACAAATCCCAGCTTCATCCCTTAAGCAAAGTGTGATCCTGGGCATCTCATTTAATCTTTTTTTGCCTAACCTCTCAGAGTTGCCTGTCCCTAATCCTTTCAAAATTGTCAGCCCTTCTGAGTAATTTCCTTCTCGGGATATGATCTTCATAAAAGCCTCACTCATGGTTTCACTGGCCTTAGGGTTGCTTTGATATACTGCACACCACAGGTACTTGTTCCCTTGATCTCTAATGAAAACCATGTCCCACTTCTAATCTCAGTCTGTCTGGATAGAGACACCTTCCTGGTAGCTTCTAATCTGCATTCACTATCCATGCTATGCTATGTGTAGCTTTCTCCTTCCTTCCAATTGTCTACTCTATCCATGCTTGAGCACTTTTCAATTCTCTGAGGCAGCTAATGTGAGTTCTCTGCCTATTCTGGGTTACGTGTACCTTTTACATACAGTCTGCATACCTTCCTGGATGCTATTGATAAAAAGTATCCTCTTTCTATACTAGAAGAGAAGTAACCTCTTCCCAGATTGCCAAGGTTGGCCTTCAAATGCTACTTGTTTATCATTCTGATTAAGGCAAGAATGAATAGGGTAAGGGGACTTAAAGGGCTTAAAGGACACAGACATGCTTAAACATGCTTATTTTGAATGCTGCGACGCACCATAATAGGTTATAATCACGGTGGGGGGTGGGGTGAGCTTCCGCCAGATATTCTTGATCACTTTATTCCTTTAGTTTGGTGGCGAGGGGCCCCAAAGATGTCCATGCCTAGGGCCCAAAAAACGGTTAAGATGGCCCTGTCCAGCAGGCTTCTAAAAGGCAAGGCTTTCTGTGTAAGCGAGAGCATCAGGGTCTAGAAAAAAGCGTAGCATTTTCACTTTTGTCGCCTACTCCCCTTACCAGGCCCCCCTTTCATTAGAGATGTAGGGGGGATGATCCCTACATCTTTAGTGAAAGGGGTGCCTGGCAGGGGGTCGGCAACACAATGAAAAGACAAGGTTTTTTTGTAAAGCCTGAAGCACTCGCGTGTAAGCGAGAGCTTCATCCTTTACTGGAAACCCCTTTTATTAGAGATGCAAGGATCATCGCCCACACGCCCCAGGTGAGAGGGTGATGATTCCTGCATCTCCAGTGAAAGGGGTGCCTGGCAGGGGCTCAGGGCAGCAATGGACAGACAGACAATACTTACCTGACATGAATGCTGCCTGCTAGGCCACGGCTCCCAGCCCTTTTGCAAAAATTGAGCTGGGGCTCTTATGGGCGCGCCACCTAACAGGCAACATTCAGGTGAGGTGAGTGTTGCCTCTTAATTGTGGCACCAACCCCCTGCCAGGCCACGCCCCCTAACAGCCCCAGCACGAGTTCCAGGCCACTTAAGGCACTGGCTCTGACCCTTCAAATGCTGGGATTGGACCAGGTGCCAAATGACTACAGCACCAGGGAGGTTATGCTCGTGTTCTGTGTGGAAAAAAGTACTGAGACTGCTATAAATGATGCAAGAAGGATACAACATAGGCACCGCAGTGACATTTGATGGGTTTGTCAACTTACAAGCGGCCTCCATTTTGGCATGGGCCATCAATCTGTCCCATCAATCAACTGACGGGGTCTTACCTCAAAAGTGACGTTTTCAAAATATGCAAAGGGCTTTTTTCAATCGAAGTAGGGCAAGTGTTTATAGATGTCTGGTCTTTAATGCAGCTTCTTTCTATTTCGCAACCTTGCTTGCAAATCTCACGCCTTTGAAAAGTCTTCTTAATTTCTACCGCACTGGTTTTGACTACAGACGATATCAACGCGCGACATCAAATCAATTATCCCGCTTCCTCCTCGCCCACACCAGTGTTTCTAGTGGCGAAATTGCATTCCCATCTTGAAATTAATAATATAGCACAAAAGGATCACCTCATGTGCAGACCACACGCAGGCAGAGAGCAGATGGCCCTGCCGCTTGCGGCTTCCGGCCCTGCTGTTCAAGTGTCCAAATCCAACGAAGATCTAATTAGGCATCTCAGCATCGCACCATGTGGTTGGTCTCTTTTAGGTGGGCAATGGCTTTGGAGGCCCAGGACTGACAATATTTTTACAATCAGAAAGGCCCCCAATGCCCCAATCTTCTTAACTAATTTCCAAGGGTACTATGGGTTTTCCACGCCCAGGGGAATCACTCCCTCTTTCTTTCTATTTGAGCTAAATAGATTTTGGAAATGTTTTGTTAATTTTTTGAACAGCTGGCCCAACCGAAGAACACATCAACGAATGTCATTTACTTCACAGAGTCGGTTCCGCGCAACGCGCGCGACCTTCATCCTGCGAGAGCTAATTTCCATACCATGTGTCCTCTGCCTTCCAAACTGATCAAGCCTGGTATCATAGCCTGAGTTATCTATTCAATGCTCACCTTGGACGGCCTGATAGTCCGTCCTAAGGTATTAATGCGTCGATCACGCCCGTAGTGACATCTTCCTTAGCAGAGGAGTAGCCAGGATTGTCTAACAAGTGGGGCCTGAATCTAATGTAGTTGGAAACAATGCAGTGACATTAACATCAGTAAATGCCCACACAGTGCTGCCTTGCCCACTCCGGCCCTACCCTTCCTACGCCTCTGTTCCTTAGTAAATCCACTTGCGCTAGTTTCAAAACTAAGCGACTGCAAAAAGATAGGCACAGTCCCAGTCAGGAATAATTATTGCAGTGCATTAAATTCCAGAGCCCTTTTTTTTTAACCATAAACCGCAAAGTTTTATTGATGCATATTTTATCATCGTGTTCCTGGCATATGTGATCTGAGGATTCAGAGCCTGTCCCCAGGGGCCGCCGGACTGATACGTATAATCAAAGATTCCTTTTATGCCTTTCCCCGCACTGCCACAACCGAGATCGAAATTAACATCTTTTACAGTGAAATACCAATTTGCCGCTGCAAGCAGACATGACAGCTGGGGTGCTCCGCCTGTTCATCTAGTTATATGTTCACATATGGGGTGGCAGTAGTTTATGGCTAGAAATGCAACTGTGCATAAGTAATATTCTATGAATACATACATAGTTTCTAAATATGCATTCATAGCAGTCCTCTTTCTGCAAATAGATATGACGAGCAGAGGGGAAAATCTGGGCTGTGTTTAAGTGAATGTGTTTCTCAACTAACACAAAATCCATTCTAGACGCGTAGTTAAATCTTTCCAGATGCGCTATTGCGACATGTGGTTAAATCTATCAAAATGCGCCCAATTTATCATGCGGTTTGCGCTCCCTATCCAACACAGAGTTGAACGTAACTTTCACACATTGACTGGCCCAGATAAAACATAATTTATATGACTTACATAATTCTTTCGCTTGAAGGCCATTGTGATGGACTACAGCTTTCGGCCAATCAGAGAGTCTGGATTCCTGTCCGGAGAAGTTGGAAGATAGAGCAACCTTGGCCTTTACCGCATCAAGCCTTTAAATATGCAAATGTGGCAGCTCTTTCCTATCTGAGATATAAGTCATAGGAGAAGCGGTGCTCTTTAGATGCATATCAGCGCCTCTTGAAACGCATCAACGATTCTGCTGTGGAAATACAGGAATTCATGACCAGCTTTTTTAAACTTGTATAGCATTTTTTTATATTGGTAGTCTTTATACTTGTCCAAATCACAGGTCTATAAGTCTCAAAGCACCTATGTTTGTCTAGAAGTTGGCGTATTGTGCCACTGCTCAGGGTACACGGACCAAAGTCTATGGCGGAAACTTAAAGGGAAGTGGTGAAGCAGTGACGAAAAGAGGACACAATTTAAAGAAACACAGGGGTTAAAACAGAGCTGGGGCAGGTTTCACGAAGGATAGTAGCTTGGGTGCATGCCAATCCAGCCAAAGTAGATTATAGATTAGGTTTGCAGAAGTATCTGTTTTGGGTTTATGTGTTGTGTTGCCCGTGCACACTTGGCCCCTGCTTGATGTACTGTGGGCAACTGCGTGTGATCTTTGAAGCCTGTTGCCTTGTATTGCCCGCGGGAATGTTTAATTTCTCCCACAGCGCAAACTCCAGAATAGTACATTCTGGGACTCTTTGGTCTAGTGGCTAGGAGTGGCCAAGTCAATGATAGACTCTGAAAAGGGTTACTGTGTGCAAAGGTAAATAGGGTAAGTAGGGAGGGAGGGCCAGATGTCTTCCCCTCTATGTACAGTGAGAGCCTGGCACTCTTTTGGGTCAATCGTTTTTTGTTTGCCAGCATACCTTTGCCCAAGGGCGGTCAGGCATTGAGGTCTTCTCCGATGCCTGGGTGTCATTGTTAGAATGGGTTGTTGAAACAAGGCAATGGAAGAGGAGAGAACACACTCTTCGACTAACTTCCCAGGTCACCAGTGGCCATCAATGTCCGGATTCTATAGATGGGAGGGACTACCAGTACCTCTTAAATAAGGGTGGACTTTGGTTTTGAATTAGGAGCAATGACCTGGGCTGGGGCACCTGGAAGCTCTTGATTATTATTATTATTATGGTATTCATTGAGCACGGAACTAGCTTCGAGATGTAACAGAGTGCTTTATAGAGGTATACAACAGTACAGATGTATAACAGAGCGCTTTATAGAGGTGTACAACAGTACAGATGTATAACGGAGTCCTTTCAGAGGTAACAGAAAAAACAGATATACAGCGGGGAGTAGGATACAGAGATGGAGTACAAGTCTACAGAGTGGTGGAGAGGAGATGGGCGGATGGTGTCTAGCGAGTCAGGTGGGCCGGGGGGCGACATGATGGATTAGGTGTTGAGGAGGAGAGACTCCTTGAAAAGGTGGGTCTGGAGTACTTTTCTGAATTGTAGGAGCGTGGGGGCGAGTCTGATGCTGACATGGAGGAGGTTCCATAGTCCTGGGGCGTAGGCAGAGAAGGCTTGTGATAGCTGCTTCTTGGGACGAGGCTGTGGTCTTCTGAGAGCTACTCACCATAATCCAGCTTTGTCTATCCTTCTCGACTCGGGCCACAGTTGCTTTGTCCTGTTAAAAAAGAGCAGCAGGGAAATCTTCAGTCCAACATGAGTGAAGCGTCTGCTTTTGCAGATGTATTGTAGGCCTTATTACTCTTTCATGAATTTAGTACCACTTATGCATACTATTTATTTGGGCATTTGTGTAGCAGTGCATGTGCCCTTCCGACTACTTGAAGGCAAGACGGAAATGGAGATGGAAGAAATAAAAAAGGAAAACCACAAGGGTAGAGCCGGATTAGGTTCCAATGCAGAGAGGGAGGAAGTGCAAGTCCAAGCAGGGTGCACGTGGAGGACATCCTATAAATCAAAAAGGAAGGTGTAGATTAAAAAACACAATTTCCCTACTAACATTTCCAGAAACATGCATCTGGAAACAAAGCATATAGGGCCTAATTTCCAAAGATTTGTATTAGAGCAAATCTTACATTACCATGTGCATCTCACCTGTGCACTCACATCTGATTCTCAAACCAGATATTTGAGGAGATCTGTAGATGCCCGTGCCCTGAGAATCAGGCCCATAGATTCTAACAGATCTCCAGATTCGAACAGCACCACCAAATTGGTATTTCCCAAATAAAATCTTAGAGTAGGTGCTGGGAGGAAGGGGAAGCAGGGGAGCACGAATATGCTGCAGCAATACCTATGGACTTATAATTAGAATGATCAAGGGACATGACACACACACACACACACATACCACCGCCCCCACTTCCCCATATCATTTAAAAGTGGCTTCCAGAATATGGAATTGTTTGTTAGTATTTATGTTTTATATAGCACTCACATGCTGTTTTATATTTGCCTTCTAAACTTAGATCTTTGTAATATGTTATTTTAAGTTGATTTATACCACGCACAGCTACCGCCCAAGGGCAGTCTCCAGGCACTCCACAGGCGTTAGCATTGAAACCCTTATTGAGCCGACATGGGACAAATGTAGTGCTGTGCAGATCCTGTAATTGACACAAGACTCTGCATTTCAATGTGATGTAGGCGTGTAACTGCACAGCTTTTGTAAGTCATTCTGATGTTCCTGCACAGATGCGGGCCTCTGTGTGGTAGTCAGTTTATGTGTGATAGCGAGTTTACTTGTATTGTGTATGTGTATTATGTGTATAGGTATTTCAGACGTCTGTTTTTTATTGTGAATTTAGTCATACATGGACTTTTTACACAGATCTTTTGAAATTAAAAAGGAAGAAAGAATAAAAAGCAAAACAAAAAAGAGAAAAAGAAGAAATCTAGAAAAGGGTAAATCGGGTTTTTACAACATGTTTGGTTAGGGTTAAGAGGAAGAAAGTGACTTTTTATTTAATTTTTTCATTACAAGGACATTTTTATAAAATGCATTTTATTTAACAATTTCAGAAGCTCTATTGATAAGAAGATTTCCTTAAGAGATGACAGCCTGTGCCAAAATTCCTGGGTGTTTAACTACTTAGTGTGATTAACAAATCTAGCAAAATATTACTCTCTTAATGGGAATCTAGCTGTGCATGTTATTAAGAGGGGTCTTATGTTTTGGGTAAACCCTTAGCCACATAAATCAAATTCCCCTTCTTTGTATTCTAAATGTTGCCATATTCTCGTGGTTTCATTCATTTTCACTAGTGTTAAGGATTTCTGAACTCTGACCTGGAGGGGCAGAGGTTCAGAAGGCCAACCTAGTTTCTTGGAACAGGGTAACCTCTGGACAAGCCAGACCAATCAGGGTAGCTGTGGCAGGCGGTCAAGACTAAGTCTCAGGAGGGGTGAGGGTGACTGAAAGACCTCAATGAGCACACAGAGCAAGGACACTTAGAAATTACTCCAGACAGGTGTTATATAAAAAATATAGACACATTTATTACAAGGCTTTTGTAACATAGCCCATAGCAAAATAATCAGGGTATCACTCAGTAAACCAACACATCACACTTAATACAATATATATACAAGACCATGGGGGTCTAAAGGGGTGACTGCACGAAATATGTCGACAACCTAGAGGGGAAGGAAACAGGCAGTGCAGGTAATCTTTAGGCCCAGTTCAACATCAATAACACACCTACCTAAGAGGCAGTCCAAGCCCTACGAAGAGAGGAGCCTTGTGCTCAATACTACATGCATGCGCTTGTGCCAATGGGCGGAATAGGGTCTCTTCAGGGATCTCTAGCAGCTCATGAAGGTGGATGAGGCGATGCAGAACAAGTTCCCACCATTCAAGAATGACCTCCACTTGAGAGCAGAGGCAGTTTGAGAGTGCAGGATGGAGTCACTATTTCGCAATAGCTGTGGAAAGGAGAGGGGCCCCCCAGGGGCCACTTGTGTGTAAAAATGGGCTCTTGCGCTGGGGGCCACTGGTTGGGGTAAGGAGTACTCACCGGTCCCCGACGCAAGCAGACCCAAACTTAGCCAGTTCAGTCCACTTCTCTGGCAGGTTCGAATGCGGCAAAAAGGATGTCTCGGCACCTTTCAGTTCCTGAGATACAACAATGATTCCCAAACAGGACAGTGGCGATTTCTCCGCTCTGGGTGGATGAATTGACCCAATTTCATTGCAGCAGGCTTCAGGGACCAGAGGGTCACAAATGCAGCGAACTTGCAAAGGATGTTGCTGCGGCAGGGCAACACGGTAACTGGACTTACTCTGGTCCTGGTGCACTCGTCTCACTTCAGACATGGGAACACCAAGTGTACGGAATTCAGTGTGAGCGTGGCGAGGACAAAGAGCTAGCAGTATACCAAGTTTCGAGGGCCTCCTCAAAACGGCGGCGGTGACAGAGCAAAGCAACTGGGTAAGCTGGTCAGTCCACTGGTTGCCCCAGAGACACTTCTGAGAAAGCTTACTTGCAGGGTGTGATGAAGGTGCCGAGAATAGTTGGTCCCACTATTTTAATGGGTCGAAGCATCTTTGCAGACCTTCTAGGATGACCAGATGCAGAGGGGTCCCACCGGACGACAGTGGGCTCAGGGTGCCAAACCTTCCAGCAGGTCACCAGCGGGTCACCAGCCGTTCCTCGACTCAGCTTCGTAGTTGCAGGATACTTGGATCCTATCCTTTGTTCGATGAGAACTCAGGAGATCGACATGGTAGTGGTGTTTTCAGCCTCCACTTATCCAAAGTTCCCTTTGCGCCAAAACGGAGAGGACCCAATGGGAGAGCTGCTCACAAACACACACTCCATACGTGGACCAATGACAGACCACGGTGGTCCCAGACATTCATGGCACTCCAGACTCTCTGGCACCCAGGATGTGTATTGGAATCAGACATTCCAGCCCACATGCTGGAGGTACACACACATGGCATGCATAAGCCCGCAAAAGCATTGGGATACGAGGGAAAGTGCATGACCAAATAAGGACTGACCCGGGTCGACTCGATCTGGGGAAGGTGAACGGGCAAGATGGCCAAAGGACAGGACAAAGAACCTTGTGGCAGGGCCATTTTGGAGCCAGGCCACCTATTTGTGCCAAATGCAGTTAACGCGGTTAACATGGCAGGAAAGGGTTAAAAATAACGCGAAAAGATAGCTACCACCAGTCCTGTCCAGGACACATCTGCACAGTTCATAAAGCGTCCAGCAAGAGTATCTAGGGCCTTTGGAAATGACTATAGACCCAATTGTGCTGTATGGTAAGATACATTGCACACTTGTTACATGTTGCACAAAAGCTGCAACATGAGGAAAGGACTAATGGAAACAAAGTCTCCCAAGACTGACTGTGTTAAGGGCATGTCAGATTCCCCATAAAAAGTGAGCAAAAGCCCAGAGGAGTGCAGCTGAAGGCTGTGCTTCTCTGGCAAAGTCAGTCAATGGTGTCTAAACAGCAGCAACAAGTTTGGGGGTTGACACATGGAGGGAAACTACATACAATTATGAAATCTTTCCTAACAACTAGATTTAATTGAAAGCACAAAAATGTGTCTCGACATTTGGGGTTTGGAAATCTTCTTAAATATGGCAGTACATATTTGCTTGGTTTCTCACATACGCTCAGTTTATTAGCACTTTTAAGATTGCTAAATGATATATCGTCAAGATCACGCTTGTTACTTCATAGGTCTGAAGAATTTGGTCAGCATCTCTTTGTAGTTTAGTCAGAAATATGCTCTTATCAGAGATTATATGTTCTCATACAGGGGCTGTTTGCAAGCATCTAAAACAGATGTGTAAATGAGTAATAGTTTCCAATTGAACAATGATTGGAGTGATTGCAGGCCTAGTTCATATCGGGGATGTGCTATTCATCCTTTTAACAGTGCCGAATTCAATTTACAGGCGCTGGGATTCATTTCCATCCCGTACAGTATTGCAGGTATCACTTTTCCGTTATAGAACTTTGACAGAGGTAACAATGAAAATCTACACAATGATACCAATATTTTTTTTACTTACTCATGTATTGTGTGATTTTTGACTCTAATTCACCAGTCAGATCTTTTAACGACTGTGTTGATGTTAAAGTCAAGCCTAGATATTTTATGTGGTTATTCATAGATCATATAGGTGCTTTTTTTCTATTCGGGTTTTCTGCCAAAAATCACTACGTTTGATTTTGAAGAGTTAATTGTTAGCTCATTTGCACTGGCATACTGTTCCATCGCCTTGATTAGATGTTGTAATCCAACAGGAGTGTGATCAAGCAAGGCTATGTCGTCAGCGTATGCTAGAAAATGGACAGGACTTTTGCCTATTTTAAGGAATGCAAGCGTGTGAGCTAGCAAGAAATCTGCCAAGTCTGCTAGGTAGAGGTTCAAAAGGAATGCAGCTAAAATAAAGCCTTGTCTTGCCCCCTTGATAGTCAATATATGAGGTGGAGGCTCTCCTTTTAGGTTTAGTCTGACTTGAGAGATGGTATGTTCATGGAGGGCTATTATGATTGCAAGCAAGCCTTCCGGAATCCCCCATGTTCGGAGTTTGGTCCACAGTTTGGCCCTTATTCACTAAATCAAAGGCCTTTGTGAGATCAACGCAACGTATGTAGGTATTAATTTATCACATGCACGTAGGTCTTTTACTGTATAAAGCATTAGGCCATTGTGAGTGTACACTTGAATAATGATTAGATAAAACTCTGAGCCACTGAGTAGTTTGTATGAATTACAAAGAGAACCCAAATCTTTTATTAACAGATTCTTTCTTTTCTTTTTTTGTTTATAGTAAAGGATATGGCTTTTCACTGCCTTTTCAGTCTTCTTCAACCGGATGTCCTCCCAGGATACAATAAGGTAAGAATGAATTCAATTTATAATGCCCTTTATTCTTCCCAATAGTCTTCTTCTTCTGTCTAACATTACTTATAGAAGTTTCTAAACGTTTTCCTCTTTTCTCATTCTCTTGTCTCTCTGAACTTGTCTTTTTAAATTCTGTCCTTGGTTTCTCAATCTGGCGTGCTGTTCCTTCTGGGCTTCTCGCACTTGGATACTTCTAGGAAAGGCTGGACTGAAACATAATGATAATGTCCTATTAACGTTCTTTATTTATGCGTACATGGCTCTCCAGGCATTGAAATCTCTTCCTTAATGAACACACAAACTTGTTTAGCGGCTCTCACACAAACGATAGTTTACTTACTGTGTTTGTTTCTTTTCTCTCTTCATGTTGCCATTCAGTCCTCTTTAACATGGAGTGTATTGTTACAATTGGACCAGAAAGAAGATACGGATTCAAACAAGAAAAGATTATTTGACAAAGAACAAAGACTAACCTTTCTCTGTAATACTGTAGAACTGGGACTTAATGAATGTATATAATGGAATATACTTTAAACATTAATGAGAAAGATATCAAGTTCACAGAATCTTAATGGACCCTACATTATTAATGTGGTTTTATAAATAACCTTTGGGGTGTGTACCAATAGAACTTAATCTGCAAGTCATCTTTTTCGAAATCATGGATATTCCATTCCATGTGCGCTATACCTTTTAATAAATAACAACTTAGTATGGGTGATTTTTGGAGAAAAAGCCCTACAGTAAGAAATAAAAAATACGGTGTATAAGGAAATTTGTGTCTGATATGTATATCTGTTTTTTACAAGACCTCACACACAGAGTAAATGGAGACTCAAATATTGAGCCTTCCAGACCAAGTTATGAAATTGTTATGACAAGATGGAAACAACTTAAAAAATCATCATATTGATACAACGTACAACAGAGGACGGATACCTCATATAAACTTGTCATTATGCTTGGAGGTGTTCTCAATTACACTCTTTACGCATACATTTAACCAGAGTTTGAGTCTTTTGTAAATGGCGAACCTTGGATTAAGCACCCTATGGCAACTAGAGTACACAGAGCTACAGAGGCGTTGTCCGTCGTTTGTGCCTATGTATTTCTTCCACAGGTTCATAATAACAACAAAGATAGGACGACATGCATAATAGTTACGTGTTCGGAATACGGACTTTGAGGAGACGCCGGAAAGAACCGGAGATTATAACCCACTAGATTGCTGGTAAGCAAAAGAGAACGTGACAGATCTATATTATAAATAACGTTAGCATATAAGAATCAACAACTGTTAGCAATCGAGCGTTCCTTAAGACAGACTACATTCACAGCAGTTTTTTGTTGCTTTGGTTTTTTAGAAATAGTCCACGAGACTTCTAAAAGAGTGTTCTGCCAGAGGAAATGCTCACAACCAGCTGTTCTTCTTTTGGAGCCAGCCCATACCGCGACCGGCGCTCTAATAAGAGCTAGCAGCGGTAGGTTAAATTTTAAGAACATTACGCATTTCCAATGTATGTGTCCTTCCACCGTTGGTCACATCATAAAACTAGAACTTTCTCCCAGAAAGTTTGCTCACGAGACCAATGGTCATGGATGTTTCTTTAAAGACAGATTGCTTTATGAGGTATCTGAACTAAGAATTCGTAAAACCACATATGGAGCATGATAAAAAACAACTAGAAAATTGGGAAACCTTTTTTAGAATATCGTTCTGACATATGCCCACTCAATAAAATTTGTTTTAAAAAAATACTGCGTTGGTTATTAGCCGTAAGAACAGGACCACAGTGTCATGCCTGCGCCATGGGCGCACACATTGGCAAACAGCGTGGACAATTTGTTATTCATTTATCTTCAGAATACTCTTGGAACAACCCCTATTCACACTTTGGTACTTAATTCCCATTTGCGTGACTTTGGTGCCTTCTTATATAACTCAACTAACTACATGTACCACAATGCACCTTGCTACAGCTATCAATTCCTGGCCATTCCCATTCGTCAGCATTGGAACCACAATCCCCAGAAGCCCTAGGGATCAGTGCTGCTTCCACCATCTCAGGACCAGAGAGGGAGGAGGCAGATTGTATTCAGGTCTGCTGCTCTAGGTGCTGCCAATTAGCCTGCCTCAGTACAGGGCAGGGTGGTATTTAAGCAGCTGCCTGCAGGAGCTCAGTCTCTTGCATCAAGAGTCCTCCCAGCCCCTTTTTGCCTTTTGTCTCAATTTTGTATGCTGTTCCTGCTGCTGCATTTTCCTGCTTTTGTTCCAGTGCTCTTTCTGGGCTTCCTGCCTTGAAACCTGCTACACCCTGCTGCCTACAGCCCTAGCCTTTCGGGCTCCCTGCCTCACAGCTCTGCTCCTCTGGGCTGCCTGCCTTGCAGCCTGTTACACTCCGCTGCCTGCAGCCATAGCCTTCCGGGCTCCCTGCCTCGCTGCTCTGCTCCTCTGAGTTCGCTCCTTGCTGCTCTGCTCTGCTGGGCTCCCTGCCTTGCAGCCTGCTACTCTCTTCTGCTTTCAGCCCTGACCCTCGGGTCTCTCTGCCTCTACGCCCTGTTCCTTTGGGTTCACTCCTTGCTGCCCTACTCCTCTGGGCTCTCTGCCGCCTACTACAGCTCTCAGTCCTGCTCCTCTGGACTCTCTGCCTAGCAGCCTACTACAGTCCTCTGCAATCCACTACAGTTTTTCTGTACCTTGTACCATTTGGTACAGCAGCCCTGCTTCCTTGTTTGCAGCCCCCCCTCTTTCGTGGCTGCTGCTCCCTTGCTCACTTCCTTATTTGCAACCCCTTGTTCTTGATCCCCGTCCTTCTCTTCCTTGACTCCTCTGTCCTCCCCTTTAGTTTACCCATTTCTATTGTATTGTTTCTTCCTTCATTCCCTTCTGCTAGATTTCTCTTAGACTTCCTTGTCCCTGGTTATTTCTGTTCTTGTCTCTCTTGTGTCTTATGTTGATCCTTTGTACAGAGCTTGACTGTTGGTTTCCGGCAGGCAACCTCTGCCCCTTCCCTTGTCGCGTTTTCTGTTTAACAGACACCCACATCTGTTGTTCCCAGCCATGAGCAGACAGAGTGGGCCTCTGTAATAGTAATCCGTGCAGAAGGCTGGAGTTTCCAAAGGTCCGTGGAACACTCTTTTTCCATATCTGCATACACCCCAAGAGGGAATCCAGTTTGTTTGTATCTTTGTATTCCCTGCCCCTTTCTGTTCACAACTTCAGTTGCCTACTTTTCTTTCTTGATGAGTTTCCTGCTGTGTGTGTACTTATCTGTCACCTTACATCAACGCAGCCACCCAAACCCTACTTGGGGGCCCTGTGCCACTCTTGACAGAGTGCCATCCTTGACAGAATGCAAGAGCTAAAAAGTTCTTGTTCCATAGGCAGGAAAGGCACACACAGACCAAGGATGCTTTCCTTTCGATTCAAGAAACCTCTGCAAAAATCTAAAGCTTTCTTAAGGACTGCAAACAAAAACCCTAGTTTAAAAGACAGACCCGCCATAGTAAACAAAGGTTTACAAGCACAGTACTACACTCACTGGCTCGCTGACCCTTCTATGTGCAACTACTATGACATTTGCAACTATGATCCGCAGTCTCTATCTGTAGAAGAACTACAGCAAGATAATGAGTTCATGCATATTTTGTTAGCCCAACCAGTGGAAAACACTAATGCGTTTTCTGGCATTTCTTCTGACACTGCATTCGACATTCAGCCGGTACACGAACCTTGTATTCCTTTATCCCAGGCTACCCTGTCTCAGGACCAATGTCGTAACACTGCTACAGCCAAGGATATTGCGCTCATAGTGGCAGACTCTCAACCAGAGCACGCTGTTGCCAAAGTGATATGCTCAAGATCAGCTTGGCAAGCTACACAATCTCCCCAGACTGCTGGAAACACTCATTTAACAGGACAAGGCATTCAGTATCCTGAGGTTAGTGCAGCTGGTCCTGGGTACAAAAGACCAATACTGGCCATCGGTTGTCTTAATGCTTCCCCAGTAACTACTAACCATGATAACTCTAAGGTCAGTCTTCCTATTGCAACACCCGAATTTTCTGCTACACCAGATTCTGAAGCTGTAGAACAGGCTAATGGAACATACCTGTTACAAGAACAACTCTTATGCCTTAAAAGACAAACCGAAGACCTCTATGATGAATTTGTCTATTTGCATAGTAAGAATCTAGCAAAGGGACACAATTTACCAGACCATCTGGCACTATGCCCAACACCCGACATTCTGCCTTTAGAGATTGGGATGATAAGGCCTGGAACGGTAATACAGAAAAGGATACAGACTTATACAGAGCATATGGAAGGCCTGAACTTGGCATATGCATACCTTCTAAAGTTTGACTTAGCTCATTCACTTACTAGCCACAGTAACTCAGGCTGTTGCTCAGATAGTGAAAAATTTACTCCTTCGGTGGGCCAAATCACTCACACTGCCTTTACACCACAAATCAAGTGTAATCATCTGGCTGGAGATCCTGCTGAGTCAAAGGATTGTCCCGTTCTTACCCTTGATGGCGGTCCTTTACTCACAATTACAGCCTCTAAAGAGGTGACCAAGTCAGAGAGGTACTCTGCTTCTATGGACCTTTGTGCACCAAACCATGTGTCAGATCCTGAACTATACCCAGTACCTGTCTGGAATCCAGCTTTGCCAACAGTCAATACCCCAGACCCATCTATCCACCGGAGCACACAAGATTTTGAAGGCCAGCCATCAGAAAGCCTACCCTTCCCTGATCCTCTGTCAGCCATGCTACCTGTTACAGAATCTGCAAGCCTAATCTCTGCTGCTCCTCCTACTAGTACTCCTAAATCTGCTACTGAAGCAGCATCTCAAATCACTCTTACTGCAGTTGAAGCACCCACTTCCTCTCTGCCTGCAAGAACAATACCTGTTGCAATGCCAGTTAACAGCTCTCCTATTAAGGCTACAGCTCTGTTTGTTCCTGCTGGTGCCTCTGCAGCACCTAAACTACCAGACTGTACTCCTTCAGTCTCAGTTGCGTCCCTGCCCGCTGGTACTCCTGTGGCACCTATACTCCCAGCTGCTACAGCACCTGAACTTCCGACTGCAATTCATGATCTCCCGGCTGCTGTGGCTTCTGAACTCCCTGCTACTCAGGGTGTCCCTGCAACATTTGTGACTCCTGAAGTCCCTGCTGCAAATCTTAATGTTGCTATTGCTGCTTCTGAATATTTCGAAGACCCTCCTAGAGCAACCTATTCAGCTGTATCTCTGGTTCCACCTTTCAGCACTGTACCGTTGCCAGCCCTAAGGAAAACCACTACTTTCAAAGCAATATATGCCATGGAGCCTGCAGCAGATCTTCACACTCTCTCAGTTCATGAACCCACTGTTGAGTTTTGGGCCCTTAAGACTTTGTCCTTTCTGACTTCTACCTCAAAGGTTCGGAACATTGGTATTGTCTCCTCCCTTCAAGACTCTCACCTTGCAGCTTTAAACAGTTTTTGGAGCTTCATGGTGTGCCTTTTTGGTATTAGACTTTTTCACGGTGTGGCAGGTCTTGGTCTTGCTCTTCTTGTTGGTCAGTCTTCAGGGAGCCTGGAGAAGGGCCTGGAGAGGGGCATACTGTCATGCCTGCACCATGGGCGCACACATTGGCAACCAGCATGGACTATTTGTTATTCATTTATCTTCAGAATACTCTTGGAACAACCCCTATTCACACTTTGGTACTTAATTCCCATTTGCGTGACTTTGGTGCCTTCTTATATAACTCAACTAACTACATGTACCACAATGCACCTTGCTACAGCTATCAATTCCTGGCCATTCCCGTTCATCAGCATTGGAACCACAATCCCCAGAAGCCCTAGGGATCAGTGCTGCTTCCACCATCTCAGGATCAGAGAGGGAGGAGGCAGATTGTATTCAGGTGTGCTGCTCTAGGTGCTGCCAATTAGCCTGCCTCAGTACAGGGCAGGGCGGTATTTAAGCAGCTGCCTGCAGGAGCTCAGTCTCTTGCATCAAGAGTCCTCCCAGCCCCTTTTTGCCTCGATGTTGTATGCTGTTTCTGATGCTGCATTTTCCTGCTTTTGTTCCAGTGCTCTTTCTGGGCTTCCTGCCTTGCAGCCTGCTACACCCTGCTGCCTACAGCCCTAGCCTTTCGGGCTCCCTGCCTCACAGCCCTGCTCCTCTGGGCTTCCTGCCCTCTTGATGAGTTTCCTGCTGTGTGTGTGTACTTATCTGTCACCTTACATCAACACAGCCACCCAAACCCTACCTGGGGGCCCTGTGCCACTCTTGACAGAGTGCCATCCTTGACACAAAGCTGTAGAGGGACCTGTTTGACACAATTTGAAACACACACTTAATTGTGTGTTTTTTTCCCCTTTGTGATCGTTTGTGTGCTTTTGTCACCTCACTTTTGCAGATAACAGACCTTCCACATAAGAAGAATTTTCACTACCCCTGAACTACTCATAAGTTGGCAGAGAGGTAAGCCTCCATGTTTTGAATCCATTTCAGGAAGTAGGCTAATGACTGAAGCAAAAAATATTCTTTGCTTTAGAATAATACAACTGATTTTTTCTGTTGTTTCCTCCCCCTCATTGTAGGTCTACGCTGTACAATAATTAGAAGCAACCTAAAAAAGAACTGCCTTTCCATTTGTACCAAGTTGCACAGAATACTGAACACATTCAGTTATGGACATGCCAATTATTGACTAAACCGTACTCCCCTGATGAATTTCCCGTTAACAATCTTTCTAAGGAAAATGGGAATGAAACATATCAGGTTAATACAACTGTGAGAATGTTATCACAGTCTTAACAAGGCATTAGAAGCCGCATTGTACTTAGAACTATTAAAAGAGTCCCACTAGTTATACAGGAGACTTTAGATTAGACATCATAATTGTATACCAACATAGAAGCTAACAATATATTTTGTGTCACCTGATTGGTTTAGTATTGATTTGGATGTAATGTTGATAATACTGTTGGATACATTCATATATATTTGTAGCACAATTCTTTTTTCTTTTTTCTTTTAGCTTTATTTTTTGGTCTTAATATAGAAATATAGTGACCTCCCAAAAAAAATGTTTGGGGTACTTTTTGTACACACATTAAAATTGTGTGTGGTTGTTATACAAAATATTTTTTTTAAAAACCTTTTAAGAAAAAAAAAATGTAATAAAATACAGTTATATATTTTCTCAAAAAACAATTGTAAGTGCCATTTGTTGCAAATAAGGAAAGCAGGTCTGAAAAAAGTTGATCCCAGATCCCTGAGGGTGGGTGCCTGAGCGGTGGCAGGATTCTTTTTGTAGAAAGTACGTTACGCTTGGGGCACAACCCTGACCTCTCCACCTAAAAACAACCCCAGTCCTCTTTTAGTTCTATAGTAGTGATAGTCAGGAAATACCATGCAGCAACTCCAATCCCTGACATTTATATTGCCTAACATTATCCACAGTTGGGTGCAAGTTCTCCTGCAGGAGCAGCAGAAGCTTTAGTTTAGGAAGATGAGGGGCATATGTACAAATAGGCCATAATGTGGTGTAGGCTGTCCACTGCTGCCGGAATGCTGCCTGCCACCTGCGGTAGTATCTCAGCTCCACCTGAGGTAGTATCCCAGCTATGATACACCTTCATGACTGCATTAACCAGCTACTGCAGTGGGTAATACCTGGCCTTGCACAGTAATTCACTTGTTTATGCAGCTCCCCACAATGCATTTGCTCTGCCTCCTCGCCATTCCTTGCATTTTCATCTTTGTGTTGCTTAGACTATTTTAGGTCACCTACATTACCAGGGATCTGGGTCTTCTTCCCCCATGAAGTATGTTCCCTGGTCCCTGTGGTGATCACTTTAAGTACTCGACATCTGTAAATCTATGCCTTTTCCTCCTATATAAAGAACCATGGCCCAGCTTGGTTGGCCAGTAGGATAGTCCCACACTGTGTGATACGCTAGAAGGAAAGTTACCTGTAATCTCGGCCCTGCACCGTCTGACTGGTCGGAAAGGATATGTCCCACTTTCTCAGTACTATGCATCATGATAGGTTGAAGGAAATATTTTCTGGTTATTCAGTCTAAATGGTCAAAGCTACTGAAAGGATGCACAGTGTCCTGTGCAAAGTGTCATTTTGCCACAACACTACCGTGATAATTCAGGAGATTTAATTATTATAGGGAAAACATTATTCCCGTTTCTTTTCTGATGGTGACCCCCAGTTAGTCAACTAGAATTGGAGCGCAGCCTCATCCTCATTTCACTTGATTTCACAGGAGGGTATGTATTCTCCGTGCCTATCCTGGGCACAGGAGATTCTAGTATACAATACTGACTGCAGCAGAAAAATAAATTATGAATTTCTTCTCTGGCTGCCCCAGTCACCAGAGTTGTTCGGGTGTAGAAGAACTCTGGTCAACAGGTGGAGGAGTAGTGAAACTCTTTCCTGTGCCCGGTTATGACAAGCGATGTTAGGCTAATTCATGCTATGCTGGTTGCTCTATGCCAGGGAGTCATAAGGGACCCTTACATCATAATTTAAGGGTCCTTTTAGTTAATTCTCCCGGGACTCCCTTTAAACTCCACTGACACCTCAAAGACACTCAAACTGCAGCACTATTCGGGGTTAGATGGGATTGTGATGAAAAGCAGATGGCAGGCACCATGAAATAGCAACTGACAAAGCCAAATGCACACCACATTCAAGACCTGCGGATGGGTAGAAACCAAAAATGGGCATACTGTCTTTAAGTTCTATATATTTTGGAATGTGTCACTGGTCCATTAGGGTTTTAACTCCGTAATTTGCTGCTAATGTGAGACTAGTTGCCTAAAACATCCCATGGGGGCTGGATAACAAGAAAGGGGGTCCCACATAAATACATTTGTCCCGGCACAGCAAAGTCTCTGAAGGCAGCCTCTCCTTCACGATATGAAGGGTTAAAGCGTTAACCTTAAAGGGTTATGCTTTAATATTTCATGTTTATAAATCCCTCTGCTGATATTTGAGTTTTGTTATCCATGCATATACAGAATCTTTGAAGGAAGCAGACATTGACTGGGCCAGAACTGTATAGGCCAAGCACGCAGAAAAGCTCCTACCAGCATGATCTCTGTTTCTGCTTGCAGGGCTGGAAGGCAACCAGCAGGGTATAAAGTTGGAAGCAAGGCTATTAAGATGTCTGTGGGTTTTTTAAGAGAAGTTGTAGTGTCATGTGCATAGCTGTAAACTATTGTGCAAATGATACCATTAAAGGAGTAACGTATGTATATTGAACAGGAGCGGTGCCAGCATCAGGCGCTGCAGAACACAAAAGAGCAAGGACACGCCTGGAGATGTGAGTAGTGTCTCAGATGGTCATTGGTTGTTTGCACCCTGGATTCTTATGTGAAAGAGACAGGAGAGTACTGCAGCATAACCGACCCTGTCGAAGTTCCATCACCGAATCCAACAGGATTTGGGCGTCAGCACCATTGAAACTAAACTTCATCAGCTGCCTATAGTCCACAACACTCTGCAGCTGATGGGTGAACACCTTCTCAGGAAGCTAGGATGGAAATGGCAGGTTGGAAACAAGCCAACATCTGGCCTTAGAAGCTTTCCCACTGGGGCGTGACATCAGCTGGGGGAAATCCTTAGGTGCAGAATTAATTAATACGTACCCCAATATATTCGTCCACTGGGTCCATTATTGCTATGTTTATGCCAATGGCAGGCAGCTAAGGATACGCTGGAAGTCTGAGTATGTATTACTTTTAATGAGGGTCTGATATCCGTTGGGTCAAATGGGTCAGAAAGAGGTAAATGCATTGCTTAGTGTTATCACGACCTCTCAAAAATGTAGTTGGAGAATTAACTTCATTTCATTTGGTGATAATATGTGCAATTTCATTGCAAAAATTCCTAATCTAATCTGTAAAAAATGTAGCAATATTATTGCACTGTTTGACTTGGTGGCCACCTGATTGTCTAGCAGGTGGGAGTCGGAGAATCAATAATCAATCTGTGTAGATCCTTCTCTGGGTTTCCAGGTGACAAGCTGATTTTAGTACATTGTTTTTAGAATGTAACTATTGCCAAGGCAATGTTGCACTGTCCAGCAATTCTCGCCAGGGAGTTTTTGTCGACAGACTGGAAGCTCGTTTGCCACTTTTTGCTCTGCCACTTTGTGTGATTTCTCTGCGTCGCTCAATTTTGCAGTCCCTTTTTGGGTATGACTTTTCCTCACCACTTTCTGACTAAATTGCAGTGTTTGAGAATCTAAATTATCCACGATCGCGTCTTTGGCATCACTATATAGTTCGACGCCATCACAGGGGATGCCTTTTCAGTATTTGGTTCTTTAAAAAGATTCAGAAAGCCAATGTCGTTACATCTTATTCCATTCTCCATCGTTCTCAATGTAAGTCACTTGCTCGGCTTGTAATACTGGGACTCGGTAAAGCCTCTCCAACAGGATTATATGGTGGTCTAGCCATGTCACGGTGATGGGGTATCTAGCCTGCACCCTATTTGGACTATTAAATATAAGATCTAGTGTCTGACCCATATAGCATGTGCTGCGCCCTGTACCTTTTGGTGAATTTGAAGGGAATATAGTCTTTTTACTAACTAATATTCACAAACATTTCAACCACAATTTTTGTTACTGCATTTTCTCGCAAAAAGTAGATGGTAGGTTTGGGTCAGGCAATATTGGATGGAGAGCGGAAGGGTGGTCTTGGGATAACCCCCCCAATTTTTCAGTAAAGAACGGTAACAAAAGTGTAGTCACAAATGGTCGGCGAGACAGTATTGGGTCAAAACACATAGAACCTTCAGGGCTGTATTTGGCTCTTTAGTTATATTGGACACACTTTCATGGAAAATAATTCATCAGAATACCCTCCTTTTAAAATGCTTGGGGTGTTTAGGGTCCACACGGTGCCTGAATCCTAATTTGCGAGCAAGTAATGTCCTAAACATGGATCTCAATTATGTTCTCAATCCTCTCTGGCCAGTGTTACATTAGAGGGTTGTTCCTGAAGCATGCCCTTGGTAGCATATGCGGTATGATTCTGCGTGGGGAATGTGCGTGAATGGTGGTGGAATGAAAGCAGTTATAAGGAGTTCGTTCACTAGTGTCAAGGTGCAAACCCGATAAAAAAAAAAGCTTTACTGCTCAGTAGACCCGGCATGCGCGTGCAAGCAATGCAGTGCAAAATGCCAATGCCTAGACTGCAAAGGTTGTTGTTTAACCATGTGCTGTCGTTCCATGCTTCTACCCTCATTTAGAGACTGGCGGGATCAAGCCTCCTCTTGTCCCTTCTAGAGGGATTGCTGCTTCAGCAGAAGAGGTTGACCGACCATTGGCCTCCTCCCTGTCTATAGGCCACCCACCTGCAGAGCAGGCAGTATTGGCCAACACCTGAATGACAGATGAGTGCCACCGCAGGACTTGGCCGAGCAGACCTCATGTTCCCATCCCGAGTGCAGGGAAATCTCAGTGATTACCACCGGGCCTGGCCCTTGACTGCGCTTAATTCTTGTACTTGCCACATGGGTGCCGCACTATCTGTTGTTGTTTTTAATCACTTGTTCAGCACTTTCCACTCCCCTGCGCCCCTTTGCACTTTCCCCCTTCCGTCTCCCCTGCACTTGCTTGTTCTCAATGTCACTGGGCCTAGTGAGATCTTTGTTTTGTTCTCCCTTGTGCCCCTTCCTTGCCTCGTCGCGCTCTGAAACACTTGTGTATGGGCGCGATATAAATAAAATATCATATCGTATCATGCTTGAGGTGGCTACCTGCCTTGTTGTGCACCATCAGACGGCCACACAAGGGTGCCTCCCAGGGCACCTGATCCACAAGGTGTAAGTACTTCCACCAGTGAATCTCTGCTTCAAGAGCAACAAAACAGCCTGTGTTCTCAAAGACGTGTCTGCGCCGCCTCCTGGACTGGTAGCCAGTAAGAGGAATGATAGGCTGAAGGCAACAGAAGCCTTTACTGCACTTAAACTGATGGCCTCTTTGGTGTAGAATACGTCTAGGTGGACACCTGGCTTGTGGAGTGTGGAATGGAAATATGGTGTCAACACCATTACGTGGCAAAGGTTTAGGTTTATTTTCATCCCTAAACTTATGTAAGTGGGGCAATGTGTCCAGGGATAGCAGTCACTCACAGGTATGGATTTTAGTGGCGTTTCAGATATAAACATCAAGAACATAAAAAATGAATATTTATGCCATATGCTACTGTTCCTGGAGCAAGTGGCATCTTGTTTAGGAAGATGTTGCTTCATAAACCTATCTGTAGTGAATTAGCCCAGTTTTTAGGACACTCCTATGAGATGACATGCCAAATCTGAGGGTAATATGACTGTCATTTTGGTGCGTATGCTCCCAAGTATTTTTGATAATATTTGTGTTTCGTAGGAGGGTCGTAATGCAGAATGTTATGTTAAGGCCACTTGTAGCGCGCACGTACGCCCGAAGGCACCTTGGCGCAGACAAGCACATAGCAATACTACAGAAAGAATACAACAGCACCAGAAAATCATCCAAAGAGAAAAGTCTTGAGTAGACGACGAAAGACTAGGTGATTCTCAGTGGTCTTAAGCTTAAGGGGAACAGTATTCCTCAACCTTGTTGCCACTACAGGGAGGGCCCTGCCGCCCACTCTATGAAGACGGAACTTAGGAACCACCACTCGCTACTAGATCGAAGAGTACGACTGGGGATGTAAGGCATAAACTTATCCTCAGGAATTCCGGTACAAGGCGATGGACAATGCACAGAGATTTAAACGTAATCCGCTGCTGCACAGGGAGTCAGTGTAAGTGACGTAATACTGGGCTAATGTGGGCCCTATTTGGAGTGCCAGTAGCAATGTGAGCGGCTAGATTCTGGAGAAGTTGCAGTCAGCGAATCAAGCCAGCCAGCTGGGCAGAAAAAATGCATTGCACTAATCTATCCTACTTGAGACCAGTGCGGCCGCCACCAGCGGTGCAATAGAGTTGGAAGAAAGGACAGGACTTTACCAAGGACCCGCAGCATAAAATGACCAGACTGGCACACTGCACTAACCTGAGCCGCCATTGAAAGAAATGAAAATAGGTAAACCCCTAGGTTCTTCACCACTGTAACCGGGATGGGAAGAGCGCCTAGAGAAGCAGGCCAGAAAGAGAAGGACCAAGAGTCGGGCAAGGCCAAATATCCAACCACCAGGCCCTCAGTCTTGTCTCTGTTTAACTTAAGCCATCTGGTTCCCATCCAATCCCCCACGGCAACAAGGCAATCATACAAGCAGGACGACACACTGCCCCGGTCCAGATCTAAACGGACCAGGATTTCTGTGTCGTCTGCGTAAGATTAGCACCTAAAGCCGTGGGAGCGGATAAGGGCAATCAGTGAACGAATATAGATGTTAAATAAAATTGGGGGTTAAGGCCAAGCCCTGGAGAACACCACAAAACAAAGTATGAACAGAAGACAGAAAAGGAGGGAGAGAAACAGACTGGCCACGGCCAGTCAGAAACGAGGTGAACCAAGCCAGCACAGGGCCAGAGATCCCTAAAGCTGCTAGCCTAGAGAGGAAGAGGGGATGATCCACAGTATCAAAAGCCACTGACAGGTCAAGTAAGATCAGGTTTCCCACTCCACCACTGTCAGCTAGCCTGACGAGGTCATCCATAACAGAGACTAAAACACTCTCCGTACCTCTTCCAGGCCAAAAGCCAGACTGGAAAGGGTCAAGCATTGCAGTTGACTCCAGAAAGGAGGAAAGACGAGGAGAGATCAGAGCCTCAAGAAGCTTCATAAAGAATTAAAGTAAAGATATAGGACGGAAATTTGACAGAATAGAGGCATCCAGGGAAGGCTTTTTGAGCAAAGGCACTACAGAAGCTTCTTTTAATTCAGTTGGGATAAAACCACAACTGCAGGAGAGGTTCACTGCCTGATTAGCTAAAGGAATAATCCTAGGCAGGGGATCTTGCAAAACAGATAAAGGAACAGGGTCAGATGGAGCAGCTGACTTAATTTGTGAAATGGCAAATAAAACAATCGCATCAGTGAACACTGGGAAAGAGTCTGATGTAACAATAACTGGGAGGCTGATGTCAGTCATTGGTGTCACGGACTGAGAAGACTTAATATAGTCACGAATGTTAGTGATTTTAGAGTGGAAAAAATCTGCAAAAGCATCACAATGAGACTGGGATGGTGAAGCTGTAGGAAGAAAATGTACGATAGAGGAGAAGGATTACACAACTGAAAAGAGCTCCTTAGACTGATTGAGAGCGACTTCTATGCTGTTTGTAAAAAACAACTGTTTAGCAGTCTTAATCACAAGATGATATTTTCTGGATAGAGAAGAGACTATGGCTTTGTCAATTAATTTATATGACAAGCGCCATTTGCACTCAGCTTGACAAACACCAAGCTTTGCAGCTCTCAGGTCTTCAGAAAACCAAGGTTGATAAGGACGACCACAAAACTTGGAAAGCTTCAACGGAGCAAGTTGGTCAGCAGCATGCAACAGCAATAGGGAGAGAGTAGGTAGGTCAACCGTATTCTCTGTGCTGCAACTTGCCATAATAGTAGAAGCAACAAGAGACATATTCCCACTACGCCAATTCCTCCAAAGAATAGGGCGCCTAACAGGAGATAACAACCGAGTCATGAGAGGAACCGACAATGAGACCTAAAAGTGGTTTGTCCAAATGAGTGGTATAACAGCAGAAACCACTGCCTCTTGGATGGAATACCACCTAACTAATGGGTGGTTTCAGTTATATGTTGTTTAAACCCAAGATCTAACAAACTGTCGAAAAACTGCTCAAGAGAAGGTAGGTTAGCTCTAATATTAAAGTCTTGGAAAACAATAAGGTTAGAATAGTTTAGTTGCAGCGAAGCGACCAGTTGCGAAAATGACTGTAAAAAAAGGGAATGAGTTCCTGGAGGGCGGTAAACCAAAAAAGGTAACCCGACTGTGATGCAGATAGTGTCACGCTAACTAATAGTGACTCCTTCGCTAGCACATAAGGTAGAGATATCAAACTAGATTGTAATGTAGATTTAAAAATAATGGCCACCCCACACCCCAGCGATCCATGTCTCTATCTATGTGCCAGATCTTAAATCCATCCACTAAGAACTGTGAGAACAGATGAGACGAAGATTCAGTTAACCAGGTTTCGGTAACACACAATACATCAAGCTCACCTGCCGAAAGTGGGTCATGGGTATGGTTAGAATGTGCTACCACTGACGGGGCATTAACCAAATTAACCCTTAGGACAGGTCTAGAGCCATCAGAATCCAGTCTGATGATTGAAGGAGCCAAAAGCAAACCAGTAGGTAGCACTGTGTTTGCCGGCGCAAGCCCCAATAAAAGACTGCGTATATAAGACACCACAGCAGGCCCACTGGGCCCGGACGGGCCCAGGCGGGCTTAACTTTGGCGCAACTTCAGCGCGCATCATGCGCGCTTGCTGCGCTGTCTTGGAGAATGGCACATAAGTGTTGTCTCGGGAGTCACGTGACCGCGGGTCTAAAGGCAAGCAGAGAAAGACTCTGCAAGTGGCGTGCAAAGAAAGACTGTGCCCCACCAGCATAAACTAAGGCACAATTTGCCAAATGTATTCACTTCCCACACACAGCATATGGGAAATTTAGGGAGAAGGAGACAAGCACACAAACAAAATGAGCATTATTAAAACCTAGCAATTTAAAAGTAAAGCGTAGCGCTGTCCGCGGCAATACCTAATGTGCAAAGACCATTTGATTGTTCTCACTATCTACTACTTATGCCAGGGGAAAAGAAAAGCCACCAAACTTCCGGGATTCCATGACATTCGGACACTCCTTGTGCATCCAACATTGACTTACCCTCAAAACCCAAACCAATTATCAAAAACGCAGTGACATGTCTGCCTCCTCCCTTTTGGAGGACCATTGTCAAGCTCATGGTATCCCAAGCTCTGGTTCTCTCTACGTTGGACTATTGTAACAGCCTCTTTCTAAATCTACCAGCCTCTACTCTCCGCCCTCTGCAACTAATCCAGAACAGGACTGCAAGACTTGTCCTTGGCCTCAAGCCCTGGGATCGTATCTCTCCAGCTCTGAAATCTCTCCATTGGCTCCTAGTGGATGCAAGGATTAAATTCAAAACCCTCTGCATTGTCCACAAGGCTTTCTTGGGCCTGGGTCCGAAATACCTTCAGCTATCCCTCTGCAAATACCTCCCCTCTCGAGCTCTTTGCTCCTCTACCTCTAACTCCCTCAGGGTCAGTCGTTTTTCAAAGAAACAAGCCTGGGGTAGATCTCTGTCTTCAGCTGGGGCTTCCCTCTGGAACAGCCTCCCTGCCACTCTAAAACTTGAGGTGAACCATCTCCGGTTCTGGAAGCACATCAAGACCTTCCTCTTTTCTTCTGCCTTCGCTCCCCCTCTCCCCTGCTGATCTGTTCCCTCTTGGCAGTGTGCACCTGCCACCCTCCCGCACTGCCTCCGGGCCACCCCTTGCACTGGGGTCTGTATCCGTACCCATACAGCCCCCCCCTTTTTCTTCCTGCACTTATCAGACCTACCCTGTCTGCTGCCTTAAACCTAGCACTTGCACATTGCTGGCTGCACTACCACTGTTTGTTGCCTTTATTATTTATTTATTGTTATTTATCTGTTTCTCCTCTGCTTCAGACTTTCCACTTCTCCCCCTTCCCTGCACTTTTCCCTCCCCCTCTCCCATGCACTTGCGCATTCTCAATGTCACTGGGCCTAGTAAGATCGCTGTTTTGCTCTCCCTTGTTCCCCTCCCTTGCCTTGTCGCGCTCTGAAACACCTGTGTACGAGCGCAATAGAAATAAAATATCAATATCCATTGTCCACCCTACAGTATGGCTGACACCCCCCCGACGCTGCCCAAAAACACTCTTCTCTTGCTGCGTCCCCCCTCCCTCCTTGTGACCATAGCATCTGTTTCCCACGTTCGCGTCCTCTTGCCTTCCCCTCACTCATGCTCTCTCCTCCAGCAGACTCAGGTTTGAATGCCTCTGGTTGGGGCACAGTATGCCACTCCACGGACAAGTCAAAGCGCTCTGATAATACTCTGGTGGTAACTTCAGCAGTATAAAAGCATATTAACATATCATTACATAACTTGATTTTCCTATCATCATGCAAAGATACAAAAGCAGCCATTTTAACCCAAACCATTCTAGAGCACATGGAATAAGGGTATTTCAAATTGTATAGAGATGTGCAAATAAACTATTGATGAACTATTCATTACTTTCCACCGATGAATTAAACAGGCTCCCGCTAGCTCCGGTTGGCAACCCCTATAAGCAACAAGGTTTTGGGGGATCTTTTGAATGAAATAAAATACATTTCTCTGTTTTGCACAGCCCACAGCTGAAATCAGCTGCACTGGCATAAATCCACGCTAAATGAGCCGTACGCATCAGTACTACTTGCAGCATCACTGGGTTGACTCAATGGGTCGTACTCATGGAAAACTATATATTACACAAGGTGCCGCTTGATTGTGTGGTGAGATGCCAGTTGAGAGGGCCTCAGCCCTTTAAAGCCATCCCAATTGCAGTTAAGTGCTTACAAATTAGGTTAGAAGGGGCAGAAGTGTCAATCTTCTCTGTCTCGGGAGGATAGCTTAGGGGCAAAGTGCTAGCCTTGGAAACAAGACGATGCGGAGCAACACAGGTTCGATCCCCCGGTCGATGCTTAGAGCATTAAGGGCGTTATAAATAACCAATTTTAATAATTATAATTAGCATTAGGCCAGCCCCCCACACTGCTTATGAAACAGTGGGAGGAGTGAGAGAAGGTGGCAGAATCATTGTGTAGCCCGGGTCACAGAGTCAACAGGAGTGATCTGACTCAGTGCCGGATCAAACCATGTGGAACCCCCTAGGCTGTCGAAATGTCGGTGCCCCCCCTCGCAAATTATCTCCCAATACGTTTTTCATTTTCTGAACCGCTTTATTTTGATCCATTGTCGCAGGGCCCCTAAAAGGAGTGGGGCCTATAGGTCGGTGCCTACTTGGCCTAGTGGATAATTCAGCACTGATCCGACTCTCAATGACACCAAAGACTGAAGAGGGGGATTGTGGAAGGCAATGTGAACAGTGATGAAGGAAGGCTTCTTGTACATTCCAGATTCCCCACGTAAGAGGAGGAGGAGGAGGTGGAGGGAAGAGAGGGAGCACTGAGTGTGAGCGCAGAGGGTGGATAAGATTTAAGGCACTACGGTGGCCTGCAGGCCTTCTGTGGTTGGAGCGATGGGAGAAAATGCAGCAAGGGGAAGAGAGCTCAGGGGAAGAGACTAGAGGGATAAGCGAGGGGGTTAGGGAGCTGTGGGAACGGGAGCATGGTAGAGAACGCCAAAGTAGCAACGGTATGGGTAGGGGGAGGAGCAAAGGGAGCCGGCATGTGGGAAAATCTGATGTTTCCCACATGGCTCACCCTACCCATGGGTGGTTGCACTTACATCTCTCTCCTCTTAGCACTTACCCTGGGTACTTTTCCATTAGCATCAAAGCACATTATCCCTCACCCCACACCCATTCTGAACACTCACAAGAAATAGTAGGTTCATGTCCCCTTCCCTTTATTCACATTATTTGTGTGTACTGTTAATGAAATTATCTATCCTTGTAATTTATTGGCTACCTTCCTCTGTCCCCATCCTTTTTGCCCTGCCGTCGCTTTGAAAAAGTTTTGCTAATTGTATAAGCATCTAACAAGTGACCCATAAATAAATAAATACATAAGTAGTAACCAACACAATGCGGTTTACAGTTCATCCGTACACATCACAAGGCTTTGGCCGGGAAAAATACTGTACGAAGCAATCAAGATGCAGTTTTAAAGTAGGGCCCTGTGGCCAGAGGTGAGCAAAATTCAAGGATGGCCAAAAACTCGTAGCTCAACTCACTGAGTAAAAGTCCAGACAGTCACTGCCATGAATAGGAGACAGACAGACAGAAAATGCAGGGACAGGATTTCATTTCATTTAGCTGCATTTCGCTAATGGATCCCATAAAATGTACACAACACTACTTATTTAAATGTATCATATTCACTTAAAAACTTGCAGCATTCCAAAAAGGTGTTTTAGGTTTAAATGTAAAAAGACAATAAAACGAATTCATCAAATAATGCAGTCCAGCCAGTTAAAATGAAACAGCTAATTATGCTAAAACTCTGATCTGCCTGGTGCTTATGCTGGGGTGCGTGGGCATGTAATGGGCCGATGGAGGAACTGCAGAGCGGTGGCAAAGATATCATCTGTCCATGGGACCCAGCAATCGCATCGGCGTGGCAACAGAAGAAAGTGACTTAGAGCAGAGGCTTTGCAAGGGGGGGGGGGGGCTGAGGGGCCGATAGCCCTCGGTCTTTTGGTTGTAGCCCCAGATAGAAGCTCAGGGACTACAACCAAAGGGCATGCTAGCCCGAGTCCCAAAAGTCCTGACATTAGCATAGCCCCAGATATTTTCCAGACCTAGCAACACCTCAGCTTAGCATGGAGGACTAAGCAAATAAGGTTGCAATACACAAAACATGGTGGGTGACACACGGTCATTAAGCACAGGCATGCAACGAGGGGTGTGGCGGTGTTGGCGGTGCTGGGGATGAAGCAGGCACTCAATGCAAAATGCGCTTGAATTGGCATCGCTGGAAATGTGTTATTTGTGAAGCGCTCAGAGAGGCCAATGTTTCTGATGGTTGTGGGAGACGGGAGGCCAGGGCCATGGTCAGAGGTAGAAGTGAGTAGGAACGGTCAGTGGCTTAGTTCCACTACTATTATTTTCTACTGTTTGCAGGTCCACTACTTTTTTCAACCGTTTTCACCATTCTGGAACTGTTCCTTTTGAAGTTAAAGCACACTTCACACTTTAGCAGATGATAGAAGGTACAGGTAAACTGAAATCGGTTTAAACTCAACTGACTGTCAGCCAGAATGGCTGCAACACCTTGAAACATGTGCTGCACGTTGCTCCTCTCCTGCCTACCCTGTCCCCCGCCTGGAGTCACAGTTCCACTACTTTTCTTGGTACACTTCTACCAGTGGCCATGGTCGACAGTTCAAAGTTGGGGTAGCGAGGTCCACCATAGTGAAGCATTACCTCGATTTCATTATTAAAATACTTCAGATGAAAGCGAAGGTCATTCATTCTTTCATGGCTACCCTGTCATCTTGGAACAACTGGAACTTGCAGAAGACTGAGATGTCACCAGCGTATTTAAAAAAAGAAGAGACCAACAGAGGGAATTGGGAAAGCTATAAAACTGCACGTGGAGGTAAGTGGGGCAGAACCCTTTGGTCTCACAAGGACCTGACTAGGAGATGGAGGAGAAAGTCTGGATGGGGATTGGCTTGTCTCTATTAGAAAAAGATGGACCCCTCCCAAAGCATCCGTGCTTGTCAAGCAAACAATATGGAGGATAAAGGGAACACAGAAACCAAGGAAACAACAAATCAATAGGCGAGAAGCAATGCACGCTTCGGACATAAGACAAGGACACTGGATCAAGATAAGATAAGTGCCGGGATGATAGCTGTCCCTTGCTTAGAGACCGGTCTCTGGTATTAAGCGTGGTATAAAAGATTAATCAATTAATTAATCAATTAATAAGACACAACTATAGACATGATGAGACATTGTCCAAGTTCTGCTCAACTAGGCATGTCGTGAAGAGAGGTGACCGTTATGTCCTCTGTGATGACAGCAGAGTGTGCATCCTGGAGAGGAAGGAGGGAAAGAATGGCCAGAAACGGAGTCCCTGTGATGCGACAGAGACTATGCATCTGGATGGAGATGCAAAGGAGATGTCCCTGTTTCTATGCGCCTGGAGAGCGAGCATGGCCTTTTCCCCTGAACTGGCAGAGGGAGGAAGGTTGCCTGATGACCTGAGGAATAGCTCAAGCCTAGCGGAAGAAGCAGTGGTAGAACAGGGTCCAGGTGTATGGGCCAGAAATGGCAGGAAGCACAATTACTTTCCATTGAAAACTGTGTCTGCTGAAAGAGACCTTTCTTTAGGTGGGGCGGGGGGGAATCTGTGGCACCGACCGCTCGCGCTATAGCACCCATCCATGTGGCATAATGTGTTTACACTGCTTTCTACACTGTGGCCGTTCCTGTGCTTGAAAGACTCGACCCCCCCCCCACAGAGCGGGCACGGAGTCGGCGTTGAGTCATAGGAGTGGACGGAGTGAAACGCTGCTGCAGTCTGTTTACACTGCTTTCTACACTGTGGGCGTTCCTGTGCTTGAAAGCCTCGACCCCCCCCGCAGAGCAGGCTCGGAGTCGGCATTGAGTCATAGGAGTCTGAGCAAGTCAGAGGAATTCATGGAGTCCGGGGGCTCGACCTTTCCTCTGAGCCAGTATGAAGGTTGTACTATCCTCCAAAACACGGGCACAGCGAATGCTTGAAGCTGTGTCGCTGGATACATCACCTGTGTGCGAAATCATGACAACGGCTGCTTGGATACTGTTAGACCACTTACCTGGGGGACGGCGAGACGCTGCCGGTCTTGGCGGGTCTATCCGAGATTTCGGCTAGTCGGGAGAGGAGCCTCCCGACGTCCGAAACCTCGGATTGTTTTCGGTGCGTGCATGCGCCACAATACGCGGAGGCCGGCGGCTTGTGTGTCAAGCCTCGTTTTCACTCCTGGCCAGGGCGGCTGCGCATGCGCGGTCCAGCCTGTGCTTCAGGCCTCGGCTTCATGCCGAGGGCCGTAAATAGCGGCAGAGTCAGAGAACGAATCGCGTCTTAATGCGGTTCGTTCCTGACCAGCCGTAGCAGCGCCAGCATCCAGTTTCTGCCTTCTTCTCCTGCTTCTGCCCTTCCCTGCCGGTTCCCTGGTTCTCTGTTTCCTGCTCTGCCAGCCTTACCTGTTTCCAGACTTCTCCAGCCGGTTCTCTGGCCCTAGTCTCCCTTGGGTCCCTTGGGGGACCCCTCCTGTGCTGTCTGCTCTGGAAGCAGCCAGCCTATTAGCCACCTTGGTTGGTTTCTGACCTTTTGCCTCGCCAATCGGATCTCCTCTCCTGTTCCCCTTGGTTTCTCAAGTTTGCCTGCTCCTCCATATCTCCAGACTCCTGAACACCACGTTTCAGGCTCTACCTTCGCCCATCTCGCTGTGGTGTCCAGACTCTGCAAGAACCTCCTGTGCACCCCCCCACTCCTTTCGTCTGTAGCATCACCATCCCTCCCGGTGCAGTCACTGCATCAGACCCGCCGGGAAAGTCTTGTAACGTCTGGAGGTGTCCCTTATTCCCTTGTCCTACCGAGAAGGGTTGGAGTTGCTACTATTGAATACCATCAGCCGGTGACACTTCCCACCAGCCTGGCCTCCCCAGTTCTGACGCCTTCCAGGAATCCTGTCTCCACAGGTGCTACCGGATCCCGGGACACATACCTTAACAGATACTCCCTGCATGGAGGGGGTTGTGTTGGCTATCTCAAAGTCTCCCACAGCCCTTGCCTCCACTAAAGCTGTACCCGCTTCTTCACAGCAAGTAAGTGCTATTGGGGATGACTGTACTGGGCTTAGCACTAACAAACCTTTACCTGCACCCAATGCTGCTACTTGCGCAACTATATCACAGCACAATCACTATGAATACTTGTCTGATGTGGCCCCTGAAGAGACCTCGACTTGTGAAATGGAGGCACCGGTCGCGGCGGAACCTGCAGGCGCGAGCAAGAGTTCTATTACGGCCTCTATGGCTTCTATTGGCAATGCTGACGTGACGGCGGCGGTCACTTGCTCGATCGCATCTGAGAGCTTAACCCCGGACACAAGTATAAATAGTGTCCTTCAGGGGAACGTGAAGAAGCTCTACATCTTGGCTAACTCTGCTGAGCTTTGTCGCCAGAAAATCGACTGTGGCTCCCAAAACTGTAATTTTCAGAACTCGGCTCTTGAAACAGATTTTAGTAAAGAGCCGCCGCAATGTCGATTTTTTGTGCTGTGGAAACAATGGGTACTATTGAAGAGACTGCAACTACAGCCCTTTGCTGCTCTGCTTTTAGCGAAGACGAGGATGCAGTGTTTAGTCATCCCGCAGGAGACATTGAAAGGGGGCGAGGGAGTTTGGTAGCTGACCCACGCCTGAAATCTTCAAGGAACATTTATCCTGCCTCTGTCACAGCCTACGGCAGTGAGCGCCGGAACTCTTTAGAAGTCGTTAACAAATTATTAGCAGACCTCACTCGTATCAACAAGCAAAGAACACCCAAGTGTGTTACAGGAATGACGATGAATGCACACACAACAGCCGACATGGAAAAAGAGTTGCAGCACGATGGCCCTGGGACCTTACCTACGCTGGCGAAGCAGCAAACCGTTCGGGCTCAGGCTGGCTGCTTGACTAAGCATGGGAGGCTTGATGATAGCATTTCGCCTAGCCTTAGATGTTCTCAAAACAAAAAGGCTAAAAGGACCTCGCCTAGTACATCATTACACACAACCCCCCATTGGAACTCCTGCAAACGGAACAAGACATTTGTGATACGTATTTATCATCTAGTGACGCCCTTGCAGGCCATGTGTCATCAGACTCTTCACTCATGAAGCGTCCATATCCTAAAATCAGACCCCCGTCCACCGCAAGAAAAGAGGTGTGCTTCGTAGAGAATCAGAGCCTACAGCACTGGGAAATGTGCCAAAAATGCAAGATCTGCAGGCTTTGATAATGTCCTCCATGAACATATCCATTGCTCCATTTCTAAAACTGTATGAGAGCCTTAATGACACGATTAAAGACCTGTCAGCTGTGGTTTCCATTCTCACAAATAACTCAAGGACCATCGGAAAAAAAATGTTGGACTATAAGGTTGTTATGCAAGAGATGACTAAGAAGGCAGTTCAGACCTATGCAGCCTTATTGGACCAAGAAGTAAATGCAAATATTGACAAAAAACTCTTGGCTGAGGTTGCTAAGGAAGCTTTGAAAAAACTTCCATAAAAACAAGGTTCATGGCGTACAAACACCAGTCTCAAACTGTACAAAGTGCCAACTTGTGACCCCGTCGAACAAGGTTGGGTATCCTTTAAGACCTGACAGTGTGATTCCAATAAGCAACTCTGCGTGTGCAACAGGGTCGCCTGCTGAAAATGTGGAACACTTGAAAAACACAAATGACCACCAGGTCCTGATAGTGGCTGCCACAGAGGACCGGACGTCTCCTGAGAAGAGCTCTCATGTTGAACCCAGTCCTTCCCCTCCAGATGCACTAAAAGACAGGTGCCCGATCACTGCAAAGGCCCAAATCCTCATAAGTAGTGAACAAATTAAAATCACTAGCGGCTTTGCAAAAGCTGTAAAGGAGTCCCAAGACGTTGCAAATCTAGCTTTACAGAACCTGCAAAGGCCCTCGTACTCAACAGCTGGTACCTTTCAAGAGTCATGCCCTCAAGAACTATTACAAGTACCAACGAATGTTGTGGGAAAATCTATGGTCACATATGACATCTTTAAATCTGTTGCAGACCGACAGAAGACGAGTAAGCCTAATGGCCATGCGAATGGCGCTCCTGGAATGAAGACAAAAAAACAACCGGCAAGGAAAGTGAGGAGAGGCAACAGCAACTTGCGAAAATTCTTGCGGAATATCAAAACTGTGAGTGTAACTGTCAACGGTGTGTTACCAAAAAACATTCCACCGGCATGTAAGCAGCCGGCAAAAAGCACCAAAAAAGTGGATATGGAATTGGAGTGGTCCTATACCTGCATCAGTGATGTATCCTGATGAATGTTTCAACTTATGAGGACGATGAGCTGTGCGACAGTGGCACAAATGCAGCCCAGGCACACTCACAATCCTTTATGCCATGATGTGATGGCAGCGGACAATTCGGCGTGGGGTGCTTCAAAGAACCCAGCTACGAACCAGATGCTCGCCCAAAAAGAGCGGCTAACAGAAGAGGCTGCTCCAACTATAGTGCCAAAAGTGATTCAATTATCATCACCGCCTCAGTCTGTGAGTGACCAACAGCTGGCTACTAATCCAGCCCTAAGTGCTGCAAAGTTGCCCCCTATGTTGCCTCAGAAATCATCAAACGAGGGGATAAAAGGCACAGTCAATCCTAATACACCGTCAAGAACATGTCAGCTGATTCAACTGCCGACCCGGCCTATCCAGGAAAAAGCTATCTCGAGACCACAATTTCTAACTCTGGACGACAAAAGAAAACTCCAGAAGGCAAAGGCAAGTACTTTAAATGCACCGTCACGTAGCAAGGCTGGCATAGTCAATCGGGATGGGCAGGCTACTTTGCCGGTGGAAGGCGTGCGAGTGACCCGTGGTTTGTCTGCCTTACCAAGTGAAGCGAGAGTGGTTACTAGGCTACCATTACCTAAAACTCAGCCTAAGCCACAATCTGATAGGCGAAAACTGATGAAGACGAACCACCAAGCTGCCAACAAGAAAGAAGGACATTTACAGAAGAAAAGGTCAAAAGGGCCTGCATCGGCTGATATTAGAACGTATTGAATCCTCGGATGATTTAAATCTAAATCGACACAATGTACTTTGGCTGTGTCACCTGATTCCGAGCTTAAGGGCAACTGAATCAGATGAGCTTAGAATTGTCGAATTTTTTGATGAGAAGAAAAATGATGCCGTCATTCTACATCTTCAGTCGAAACTCATTGTTGATGCACTGCTTGATGCAGGTCCGGTGTTAATGTCATTGGGGTTTGACATAACACGAGCAGAACTATGTTCTCGTCTATACTCGCCTAAAGGTAGCTTTGGCATCACATCAGACCTTGCGACAAGTCGAGCTTGGTCCCAGCAGCCTGAACTAAAAACATCTGTTGCATCGATAACACTTCCGGCAATGCCATTGTCAGCTGTGGCAGAGCTAGCGGAAGCAACTGTGAAGGGTGAACTGATAAGGATTACAGTCAATGGAACAAAGAGCGTGCCCCCGACGACTGCTGAGGATGCGACGGAGATAAATGTGACCCACAAAGTGTCTGACTGGTGCTGGTTAGCAGGTACTCTAAATAAGGTTTCAAACAATTAATGCCAGGCCTTAGAGAAGCAAAGTTCTTGCCTAATGGCATCCTGGAATACCAGAGGCATCAACCATCTGTTTAAAACATCTTGGGCAATTAACTTGGACCTATTGTACCTACAAGAAACATGGCTAAGCACAAGCCCGATTCTAGAAGGCTTTGAAATAGCATGTAAGCCAGCGATACGTCAAACCAAGGGAAGACCGATGGCCGGTTTGCTGATGGCAGTGAGAAAGGCTGCAGGCTTTAGGATTATTGACTCACAGAACCTGTCGGCCTTTATTCAGTTATCAACAATTGGTGTAACACATTCTAACGAAACCAACGGTGGCCGACTATATATCATCCATGTCTATTGGAATCATCAGGCAAAAAATGCCTCGTCATTCCTAGACAGAGTGACAGCTGCGATCGATGAACTCCTTGTAAAGGAACAACCGTTAGATCTGATCGTATGTGGCGACTTAAACATCGTATGTCTGAATGAGAAAAATCAACTGGAATATAAAGAAGCTCAATGGTGCTTAGAAATGGACATACGTGGTATATACATGTTAAATGGCAACACTATGGGAGACACGCCAGCCCAGCCCACATGGAGACGAGTGGATCAAACTTCGGTCCTTGATTATATCTTTGTCACAGAAAATCTCCATAAGAGAGTGCAGCAATTAAACGTCCTTCAAATGACCCACAACGACCATGACATGGTGCAACTCACATTTAACAACCAGGCTGATTGTGACCAAGTCAACTGGCCTTACTTGGTAAGCACAGGGTCAATCAGGATCCGTCTAAACCTCCTGGACACTGAAGTAGTGGACATAACATCGAACTTCATAGAAAATACAGAGGAACATCTCCAAGATAAATTTGAAGAACGAAGATCCAAATTGAGACAGGTCGAATTACAGCCAAAACACAAACTCGACTTGGTCGTTCTGCAACGAAAAAGATTGATGAGACAGGAACTAAGGAAAATAAAAGGGCCATATAATGAAATCATGAAACAGACCAGAAGGGCGATTAAGAAAAAGTATAAGAAATGGCTTAAGTCACACGCGGCCATCATGATGCAAAATTACTCTGAAAAGATGTTGGGAAAAATGGAAGGGAAGAACTCAGCGGACTATTGGAAACTGATAAATAATAGCTTGGCACCTCAGTATGCCATACAAGCCAATGCTGTCACTGAAAAAGCATGGGTAGAGGTTTACTCAGCCCTATTCTGTAAAGACAAATCAATAATTTCATGTGACCCACCGGCTGTAACCAAAAGGGACCTGGAATTGGAAAGAGAAGACATCCTACTTATAATCAAAAGAATGCGAGAATCCTGAGCCCCAGGCCCCGACGGCTTAACAAACCATACAATCAAACGTAACCCGGGACTGTGGGCAGACTTTTGTGTCACTTTATTTAAGCGTATTACCAACAGCCGCTCTACCCCCAACTCTTGGAAAAGCGCTGTTGTGGTCCCCATCTTTAAAAAGGGGGACCGATCCAACCCTAAAAACTATCGACCTATAGCGCTTCTTGATGTTGTGGGGAAGATCTATGCCACTCTTCTCCAACGTAAAATCTTGAGGTGGGCTAAAGACTCCCACCATATAGACCCCTGACAAGCAGGGTTTGTAAGAGGGGTAGGCTGTGGCTTAAATCTGCTCCCACTGAACCTTTTAAAGATGGAGGCAATTAGATCCAATTCAAGGATCTACCTGGCTCTGATAGACCACTCTCAGGCATTTGATAGTATTAACACAGAGCTTTTGTGGAGAAAACTAGCCAAGTGGAACTGCCCGCCTAGCCTAATGGCCGCAATTCGAGATTTGCACATGGAAACGTCCATTAGGGTCCGCCTTGATATGAAGGGTACATTGTCAGCTAAAATCAAGACATTTAAGGGCGTGAAACAGGGCTCTCCCTTGGCAGCAACAATATTTAATCTGTTCATGTCAGACGTAAAGGATGTATTCTGTGGCGACAATATGTTCCCCCCTAAAATGCATGGATCGCCCATCAACTATCTAGTATACGCTGATGACCTTGTTCTAATAGATCAGACACTGATAGGTCTTCAGCGTAAAATGAATCTTATATATACTTACATAACATCGAACGGGCTGCAAATTAACAGACAAAAATCTGAAATCCTGATTTTGGAGAAACTATCAGGCCCACATGGAAGGGGTCAGAAGTTCAACTGGCATATCGCCAAGGAGCCAATTCAGCTTGTAAAACATACAACATACCTAGGCATGACAATCAGTGCGAGTAAAAACGATGCACCGTGGGCAGAAGTAGCAAAGAGCAGGTGCCAGCAGCTGGCATGTCAGGCCTGTTTGATTAACAACAAATATGGAAAATTCTCTCTAAAACCTATCAATATGTTTTTCCAACAAAAAGTTGTGCCTAGTTTAATCTATGGAGGCGAAAATGCATTTGGCTGCTCTAGTGACCTATGGAACTCACTAGAAAACATCTTTTGGACTTGAGTGCTTCATTTACCGAGGGGTACTGCAACTGTGTACATACGATACAAACTAGGCTTAATATGTATACATGCAAGAGTCTTATGGAATCTTTTGAGTCTGTATCGCAAAGCAATGTTGAAGACACCAGCACCACAATTTTCAATCCTGCATATGCCTGAATCCGCGAAAGACTATACCATTCTTTTTAAATGGAATCGGCTTTGTCAAGACCTGTTAGGAGAGTACGACATCACTCCTTCAATGCTAATAGAAAATCCAGAGTCAGCTAAGAAGAAGATTTGGAGGCTAAACTGGATTAAGACCTGCGACCTAAGAGCCAAATCTAAAACAATGCATGAAGCACCGGGTGAGACGAAAGCTTTTAACCAACGCCAGCCACTCCTATTTTACTCGTCTGCCAAACCAGCATGCAAGAGCTCTCTACATGCGCTTCAGATTAAATGCATTTAGCACAAAAGAACGCATATGTATCTGGCCAAAATACGCAAACCTTACCCCATGTGCCGCTTTTGTAACCTCGCCAGAGAAACGTTGAAACATCTGACTATGTCATGCCGAATCTTGAGCAGCAAAGAGGTCTTATCTTTGCCCCAGTTATTAACAGCTTTTGTTCAAGGAGCACTGAAGAGTGGTGGAAAGCTCTTTTTGAAGGATCTAGTAGAGCAGTCCTATTTGCTCTGATAAACTTTCTTCATGTTCTGAAAACTCGGTTGGAAGAACAGGAACCAACCTAAGTGATTAGAGCCAAACAATAAGGCCTGGTAGTATAAAGGGCTTGTTTACTTGAACTGGAGATGTCATAACGGACTGGATAAAGATATGAGGGAGGGAGGGAAGGAAATGACAGGGCTAACTTTGTTAATCGTTGTCTTGTTTTGTCTTCTGTTTTTTAAAGGTTGAACAAACCAATAAAAAAAACAAAAAAAATGTGAGTGGGCAAAGCCACAATATAAGGGGGTGAGGGCATGTGGTGGATTTAGGCACACATTTCGCGAAGAGCAGCTGGTAGAGGTTAGAGCGCTTGGCGTCTGGTCTGCTCCTGCTACGCAGCCGGTTGATTGCACCATCGATCTTGATTGTGTAACATTTACTAAATGTGGCTCTTTACCATTAAGAGTGATCAGTCCTCTTTGCCTGGTCTGCCGGCATGCATGAGTGGGGGGCAGGCACCACAGGCGGGTATTCAAAAGGCATCAGTCAGGGAGGTGGATGATCTCTCCTTTCTCAGAGCTGTTTTCTCACAGACACTGGCTACCAGTAAAGCCTTGCCTATCAAAATATCCTTCTCTTGAAAGTATTTCTCCTACGTTTCCTTACTGCGCACATTAACTAACAGCATGTTCCTCGCCGCTTATTCCATCCTGTCTCCGAAGTTACAATACACTGACATCTCTCTAAGTGCCATCATAGCCATCTTTGAACTCGCTATGCCACTTGGCGCGTGAGTAGAATCTAATTCTATGAAGGGCCACAGTTTCCCTGTTCACATGCCTATGTGGCATCTTTCTTCCACCTTCATTGAATGTCATGTCAACTTCTGATACAAATTGGGTGACAAACAACTGCATGTGATGAATGTCACTGCTCACCTTAATCATGGCAGCTACATGAGAAAGTATGAGGGGAACACATGGTAAGAGAAACACCGAAGTCCTGAATTGGAGTAAAAAGAAGTCAAATGAAAGAGAAGTGCAAGGCCGTGAAGTAAGGCTGTCTCCCTGTCAGATGTTGCCTCGCGCTCTTTGTGAAGGCTGCCACTCGGTAAATAGGTCCCGGCCCTAGTAAAAAAGAAATCCACTTTTTGGATTGTTTTGGGATTGCTTCTGGCTTGTTTTCAAGCTGCAGATTTTTTTTGGATTTATTTTGGATTTTTTGGGGATTTTTTCAAGCAAGGATTTATTTGCCTTGGGTAGGAGGATTTATTTTGGAGTTTTACTGACTTGTTTCTCAGTAAAAACAATCCACTAACACTAATTGGCAGGCAGGCATTTCTAAAGGATTTATTTTGGAGTTTTACTGACTTGTTTCTCAGTAAAAATAATCCACTAACACTAATTGGCAGGCAGGCATTTCTAAAGGATTTATTTTGGAGTTTTACTGACTTGTTTCTCAGTAAAAATAATCCACTAACACTAATTGGCAGGCAGGCATTTCTAAAGGATTTATTTTGGAGTTTTACTGACTTGTTTCTCAGTAAAAACAATCCACTAACACTAATTGGCAGGCAGGCATTTCTAAAGGATTTATTTTGGAGTTTTACTGACTTGTTTCTCAGTAAAAAACAATCCACTAACACTAATTGGCAGGTAGGCATTTCTACAGGATTTATTTTGTATTTTTTTCATCTTGTTTCTCAATAGAACCAATCCAGCAACACTACACATTTTTACTGCATTTATTTTGGATTCTTTTGCAAGCAAGGCTACATTGGAAGATTTATTTTTGATTTTTTCAAACTTGTATCTCTGTAAAAACAATCCAGTAACATAGGCACACATTTTTACTCCATTTAAATGTTGGAAAAATAATGTCAAACTGCACTTAACTAATTTCTCCAGTAAATAATGCCCAGTCGCTATCATTCAGGGTGTATCAATTTGCAGCAATGGGTAGAAGGAATGCTAACACCTCGGCCATCCCATCTCCCATCGCGCCACCTGACTCGCTGGATGGTGGCTGACTGTCTCCTGCCTGCCACCCGGTACAGCTGTACCCCTCCTCTGTGCTCCTCTGTTTACCACCCCCGGCTGTATATCTGTTCTGTTACGTTTGAAAAAAAAGAATGCACCCGCAATTACTATTTTATTTCTTTCTTTTATTTATTGGATACTTTGTAAGTCCCCTACACATAAAATGGTGTTTCAAGGCACCTCATGACAAAATAAAGGGGGCATGAGAGTATAAGGGAGAAAGATAACAATATTCCGGCTATGCCTTGTGACATTTGGATCATTGGCAGCAAACCATGCCTGAATAGCCTACTGTCTCTACCCCAAACAATAAATACTATGTATGGTACGCTTAAATAATTTACATTTGTTATGCAGATGTAAGTAAACCAAGCAGAAAAGAAATAATATGATTACCAGGTGGGGCTCATGGCCGGCACTTGCTTCTGGCAGGCACTGGGCCACGATGGGGGGTTAGGCCAGAGTCCTAGGTGAGGCTTGTGCTGGCCCGAGCTCCGCTGGGATCTCCCAGCTCTAGTCTCCCCACCTAAGAAAACACTCCTTTTGGGTTTAGCTTTAAAAATTCCATATCACAGTGAGCAAACATGTCCAAACTGGATGTACAATGTAGGCCAGTCTTATAGTCAGGCCTGGCTGAAGAGGTATGGGGGCCTAATTCAACATGATGGTTGGGGGACCCTTTGCTTAGAATGCAAAACAGTCTGAGGCACCTGTGGGGTGCATACATCATAATGGAGAGCCAGAAATACAGCCATGGGTTAATAGCTGCCGATTTCCCCATTGCACTTGCACGATGCAAATGCAACGTGCCTGAAGATCCTCTGTCTGTTCTCCCTTGTCTTCTCCCGTTCATTGCACTGGTAAAACTGCAAGATCGTTGACGGGCCTATTTGCAGTGTCTCAACTGTTAAATGTATATTACACACTTACTGTGCCTCTGGAGACTATTATCGTCTCAGAATTTCAAGGTATACTAGACTGGGGACAGCAAGATCAAAATGATTTACCCATGATAAGACACTTTAGGGAAGTGGTGAAATCAGGATTGGAGTCCAGTCTTGCAATTAAAGTACTTAACCACATATCTTCCCAGCTACAGCTTGTGGACATGTCTGGGTTTTGATGGAGATGGCTTAAAAAGTATGCAAATCACATGATAAACCATGCTGACAAACATTTCCTTATAGAAATATGTTTAACACGAAAAAGAAAAAAAGCACAATTTGTGTTGCCCCACCCCATCCTCCTCCCCATTTTCACTGGAAAGCTACAAGTACCAGAAGTAATATAAGCCTAATCTCCAAGTAAAAACCACTGAACAGGTTATCATGCCATGTTCATTCTAGAGAGGAGTGCCTGCTACCTTTTTTGTATTTTTTCAAGGAACTTGGGGTTGGTCATCCTACATTACCTGGGAGAACACAGACGTGGACCCCTTGCTCACTGTGCTCAGAGAGGCACAGCTCCACCTCACTGATGGGACCCAACAAGGCTGAAACACGTGTATGGGGTTGCTGTTGGTACTCTTGTTCAAAGGAGGTTTGCCTGGCATTTTGGTGCTGGACTGTCCTTGTGGGCGGGACAAAGACTGATATGCAAATGGGTATTCCTCCTTTGTGAAAAGTACAGTGAGCAAAAAGTGATGGCTGCGGACTCTCAAGTGGGTAAAAACCATTGAACAGGTTATTATGCCATGTTTATTCTAGAGAGGTGTGCCTGCTACCTCTTTTGTAGTTAAGCTCCATGGGGTTTGCAAATGTGCTTAGACACACAACAAAATGTATTTTGTGGTAGTAATATGGTCACCTACATTTAGTCATTGTTTGACTAATAAAGAGAATTTAATTTAACTGTGCTGCTCATAACAAAATGTGTTTTAAAAAAGAGTTTCTGAGGAGAGTGGGGTTAAATTTGCTGGGTATGCACTCTGTGTTCTATGTATAGTTATGGTATTCTGTTAAATGTCTTAATTTTGACACCTAACCACAGCGTTTTAAATGAGTGCTCTTTCCTGCTTATTTCGTTGGGAGTCGACTTGTTTTGGGCTTCTTTTGCAGGGTCATTCGGCTTTTTTTTCTCGGGTCTGGCAGCGTGGGCAGCAATGGCGGCGGAAGAAGAAGATACGGTGGTGGCCGTGCTCCTTGTGGGCACGAAAAACTGGATAAATACCATACCAGAGGTAAGTGTGCACACGTTTAGGGCACCTTTATTTATGTGGATGTGTATCTGGACACAATCTGGAGCACTGCGCACTCCACGAATATCGAGGGGCATGGAGGGGAGATGCGGGAAAAAATAATCTGACTTCAAAGTCATGCTGGAAAGGAAGGAGGCTCTGACGGGCCTGTTCTGAGGCCCGAGGGACTGCCGAGGGAGGTTTAGAGAGGAATTCAGGAGGTGAGCCCCAGAGCAGTGTGCTGATCGAGAAACAAAGTTAACCCGTCAACACAAGCAGGCGCACTCCCCATCTAGCCCAGCACAACTATGAACTGGAGATTTATGGCACAGCCGGTTCCACGTATGTCTCCTACTCCCATTTCCAGGGCAGGGGCACAAACTTGCAACTGCCGTCAAAGGAGCCAACTGTAAATATATGTCTACTGGGCAAAAGAGAATGGCAGTTCAATCTCACTGCTGTCTTTGAACGCAAAGCTTATCCTGTGTCATGCGTGACTTATTTACTTCCAACTGTTCAGCGCGCCATTAAAACCATCTAAACGCTGCGCCTGAGGGTTGAACACTAAACAGTTTGGTACCACAGTGACCGGAGCTGGATCTTTGAAGAAACCGTGCATGTATTGTAAAAACACATTGCAAAATGTTGCGGCCATTGACCACAGTACTGAAATTGCCAGAATCAATGACCCTGTAGAAGGGTCAGATGGGGTACTGGGTGTCACTGCCTGTTGGATCAAAGGACAGTGGCTCAGAGCAGGCAGGCAACACGTACATGGTCGAGAAACCCAGGTCTAAAAGGATGAGTTAAGAGACCATCCTGGAGTCATCCGATGATCATCAAACTACATTAGAAGTCATTCCCACATCATCAGAAGTCATCACGCTGTTAAAGTCATCAGCAAATGTCTCAGAATGGTGGGTGATGATTTGGGGATGGGTTTAGGATGACTTGCTGATGATGCCAACATCATCCCTATTTTAGAAAACTCTTTGTTCCTGATGATTTTAGGATGACTTGCCGATTACGTCAAGAGCATCAACAGGTTTGCCCCAGATGATTCTGGGATGACCTGCTGATTACTTGAAGAGCATGTTTGGCCCTGATCATTTGGGGATGATTCTGGGATGACTTGCCGATTACTACAAGAGCATCACCATGAAACATGTTTTTGTATCGCAAACTATTCTTAAAATTGGGCTTTTTTTGCTGCCGGCTGTCCCCGGGATAACCACAAGTTGGCGCCCCTGGTACTGGGTGCTGCACCGGGAAAAATCCAAGATGTATTGAACATGTAAAACAAAACGTTTCATGAAGTAATATATTTCCTGATATTTGTTCAGATTCAATATAGCCTTCATACGAAAGGAACACAATTGTAAAAAAAATAATACTTGTTACTATTTCAGTTCGTGCACACCATACTCATGTGTCCAGCAAATGGCACCTTCTAAATACGTTCAGCACTATGACTATTAAAACACTATTTGAAATGCATAGACAGCCAGTCTTACTGTTTTCGCTTGTGCAACATATAACCATTGTCCCCATTTGTACCCTGTACATCAAATTATATATATACTGGATAAGTGAACGAACTTGCTGTTGTTTGATGGGCTGATTTCCTGAACTGGCGTACGACCACTATATATATATATATATATATAACATGGCCTGCTGTAGCGGCCATGTAGTTATGGTTAAGTTGCTAAACCCATCGGAAATTAACCATAACGTCCCCTTAACAAAGTTTTTTTCATTGAATTTCATAGGTTTTTATTAGTGCAACTTAACCATAACGTCCCTTTAACAAAGTTTTTTTATTGAATGAAATATATATATACATATATACATATATATACACACACACACACACAGCACTTTGTAATAAAAATGCGTATCCGGGACACACAGATCGTTGAAAACGTGTAACTGTCCTAATTTTATGTTTGCATTCTGGGACTTGTAGTCTTGCCGTTGTAATGGCACTACAAATCCCGGAATACAAATAAAAAAATATATAGGCATTGCCCTGTAGGCCAGTCCAGGCCTGGCAGCATCCTGGCAATGTAGACATGGCTCTCTTCATATGAAATCGTGCAGGTCAGGGCATGGGACCATTGGTGGAGGGCTTTGCAGTTCCCTCACTGGGCTGTCTCCATGTAGCTTACATCTCCGGTCAGGTTGCCTTGGCAGACCTGCTGGGCTGCAGGTGCTCCATTTTTAAAATGTAAACTGCTTTTCACTTTACAGAAACATGGGCCCAATTCTGAAGTCCATGTAAAATTGGAAAAGTATTGTTCCTTGGTGGAACAACACTTTTCCTAAAAGCACTGTATTCTGTGACATTAAGAATGTGGGGGTACAGACATCAAAGCTTCCAGTGTCCCTAATATGGCCTGACAATGGCCATAGTGCCTCTGAGGAGTGCAGGACAGGCACTGCCTGGGGATTCTCATTGCAGAGCGCAAAAAGGAGTTAAAATATGGTGCCTGTGAGGTATCGTTAACATCTATTGTGCAAGTCTTTCCTATGTAAGCTGCACATTTCCCAGATGGCTGTACCACTTTTCTGATTTACTGAAAGCATAAAGACACTTTTGTAAGTCAGAAATGGTAGAGTTTTGAGAAATGCTCAGAAATTAGAAAATGGCAGTTTTGAGAAATGTACAAAGTGACACCTGAGAGAATTGTGTCTTTATTTAAAAGTTTTCAAGCTTCAGATTTTTTTTCCATTTATTTTGGATTTGGGGGATTTTTTCCAAGCAACGATTTGCCTGTCTTGGGCTGCAGGAGTTTTGGGGATTTTTTTACTGACTTCTTTCTCAGTAATAACAAGCCACTAACACTACTTTTTATTTTAACTTAGTATATGTGTGTTTTCTCTATGTTTATGAATTGTGCTGTTTCTTACTTTTGAAACCCACTCATGGCGTTTACATGTGCGCTTGCTTTTTTCGGTTAATTTGGGTGGGAGTCAGCTTGTTTTGGGCTTTTTTCGTAAGGCGATGCAGCGCGTTTTTTCCTTCCACCTGGGAACACTGGACAATGGAGGACGAGATTCGAGCGTGGATCATGCTGCTGGGATCGATAAACAAAGCCAGAATCATTGGGTAAGGAGCTGATGTACACGTTTTAGGCTTTATTTCAGAGTGAGCCTTTTGCATAGTGAGGAGTGTGTCTCTCGGGAGTCAGACAGGTTGTGTTGATTTATGAGGCAGACTCTGCCTTTGCAGTGCGCGCTCCCCACGTCCAGCGCCCCCATCCGCCTCCTTGGACCAGCGACGCCATTTCTCCGTGAGCCTCCAAGCAGGGAGCACTGTTGCAGACCCTTGGTGTATATCATATGTTCTCCTAAAGGCCGGCACAGTGCGTTTATCTGCATGACACCGGGATGTTTTCCTTCCCTGGATAACAGGCTGCTGGCACATTTCATTACTTTCACACGGCGCAGCTCTAGCCTGCTTTAATATCACTTGTAAGCAGGTTAGAGCTGCTGGCACATTTCATTACTTTCACACGGCGCAGCTCTAACCTGCTTTACAAGTGATATTAAAGCAGGCTAGAGCTTTACAGGAGAACATATAATATACACACGTGTCTGCAACATTGTGCTCCATTGTTTTCATACGACTTCAATGATCCAGCGTCATATATGCCAGCTATGGCTTTTGTGAGTTTCAGTCCAAAACACATTAACGCACCATGCAGCTGCCATTGTACTCGGAGCTGGGATTGGGTGTATGTGTATCATAGGCAGTGTGGGAGGGAAGGGGTGCAGTGGGCGCGCCTAGACCTACTGCAATTGATTTACTGGCACAACTGCACTTTATCACAAAACCAGCTGAGTTTTCTGGAGGGGCCGTTGTATAGGACATGACGCATGGGTGGCACCTCAAAGAAAAGGAGCCTATAGTCGTAAATCCTACTTTGGAAGCTGTGCAGTTAGAGCAGCATCTGTGGGGTTCGATGGGGGGGGGGGGGGCTAATTTAATGAATATGTTGACCCAACTGTGCATTTTGAAAGCTCACTGAGGCCACGACTGTGTTCAAAACGAACACATCCCTTTCAATTTACCCGCATTTGGCTGTCCTCTAAGAAATTCATACAGATTAAGAAAGTTCGTGCATATGTAGCCCCTTTTTCCCCAGGTCCAACTTGGGAGCCTGCACTTGAATGGGACAATAAGTGGGGGTGGGGGGGTGGTTTGGAAAGATATCCACAAGGATAACCTGAGGCGTTTCACACGAGTACACATTAGCTCTACATCGTGTGCCATCATCTCTGTGTAGTTGGTCACAGCTGTTTCACTGCATTTGGTGAAAGGCTGTTTTGCCAGGTTTTTTTGCTGCATTTTTGTTATGGGGTTTGGGGTAGGGGAAAATTAAGTAATTGTGGGTGTTGGGAGTGCGCCCCCATAGATAAATGGGGCAAAATGGGCAGGCACCGTGGTGGTCCATCTCCCCTTGAATCATCTTTCCCTTCCCTGTTGATGCTCTACATTCATGGCTGCCTCTCCCTTGCCAGATGCCTTAGAAATATTGCCTCCTGCTTTCCTTAATCGGCTGTTGCAAGACCCCCCCTGTGGCATGGAACATGCACATTCGCAACCACTGGAATGTAAACATGTCTGTCTTCAGCACTTAGCAATGGCTGGTTTGCTTTCGTCTTTGCAATTTTTTTTGGCAAATGGCCTGAACAATGGCACATGAATGCGGTTGCACATTGATGGTGCCATTTCACGACCAGGTCCATTCCACTGAATGCCCAGCACCTCTGACAAGCTGGTGGAGATGATTGCTCAAACCGCAGTCTCTTTGACATCTGTGCAGAGCCTGCTGACGCAGGTTCGAATCCCGGCAGCCCCAAACTCAGCCTTTTATCCTTCCGTGGTCGATAAATGAGCACCACACACACACTCGGATACCTGAGGGTTCGTAGCACTATATAAATGCTAAATTATTATTATTATTATTATCCTGGCTCAGTTTCTTCAATCAGCCTGACAAAAGCACAATGTTGTATTTGAACAGCAGAAGTAGTTATAAAGCAACATACATTTGAGTAAAATGGTTATTCTTTAGGGCAGGGGTGCACAACTGATTTTGACAGTGGGCCAAAAGTACCTTACATGATGGCTATAGTGGGCCGAAAAGTAAATGTGGACGGGGCGGTAGGCGCAGCAGGCGTGGCGGGAGGCTTGGCCCCACCCCTCAAACAAACACTATGCCCCATGGCGCTCAACCAAACACTATGCCCCATGGCTCCCATCCCTCAACCAAATCCTATGCCCCATGGCCCCCACCCCCAACCAAACACTATGCCGCATGACACCCACCCCTCAAGCAAACACTATGCCCCAAGGCCCCCACCCCTCAACCAAACACCATGGCCCCCAACCAAACACTATGCCCCATGCCACCAAGCATGCACCATGCATACATACTCATACAGACCCAAACCCCCCCACACCCAACTCGGCACACAAACTCACAAGCATACACCAATACACTATGCACCCATACAGACCCGAACTCCCCACCCCCCAACTCGGCACACAAACTCACAAGCATACACCAATACACTATGCACCCATACAAACCCGAACTCCCCACCCCCCAACTCGGCACACAAACTCACAAGCATACACCAATACACTATGCACCCATATAGACCCGAACCCCCCGACCCCCCAACTCAGCACACAAACCCACAAGCATACACCAATACACTATGCACCCATACAGACCCGAACTCCCACCCCCAACTCAGCACACAAACTCACAAGCACATTCAGGCAGACGCGACACACACACACCCCCTCCGCATCTCAACACACACTGCACTTGCACACAAACACATTCAGTCAGACCCGACACACACACCCCCTCCGCATCTCGACACACACTGCACTTGCACACACACATTCAGTCAGACCCGACACACGCACCCCCTCCGCATCTCGACACACACTGCACTTGCACACACACATTCAGTCAGACCCGACACACGCACCCCCTCCGCATCTCGACACACACTGCACTTGCACACACACATTCAGTCAGACCCGACACACGCACCCCCTCCGCATCTCGACACACACTGCACTTGCACACAAACACATTCAGGCAGACCCGACACACACCCCACACCCGCATCTCAACATACACTGAACTTGCACACAAACACATTCAGGCAGACCCGACACACACCCCACACCCGCATCTCAACATACACTGAACTTGCACACAAACACATTCAGTCAGACCCGACACACACACCCCCTCCGCATCTCGACACACACTGCACTTGCACACACACATTCAGTCAGACCCGACACACGCACCCCCTCCGCATCTCGACACACACTGCACTTGCACACAAACACATTCAGGCAGACCCGACACACACCCCACACCCGCATCTCAACATACACTGAACTTGCATACAAACACATTCAGTCAGACCCGACACACGCACCCCCTCCGCATCTCGACACACACTGCACTTGCGCTCTCTCTCTCTCTCTCTCTCTCTCTCTCTCCCTTTTCTCCCCCCCCCCCCCTGCTGGTGAGATCCGGTACTACGGCTGGCGTGGGCGGGGCAAGGCTGAAATGCCTTCCGCATCAAGCCTTACTGGCCACGCCAGCCGTAGTGCTGGCACTCCATTGGATCAGCACACACGCACTACGTGGCTCGTAGGAGCTGCGTGGTTCGTGTGCACTGAACCAATGGGGGCCATTGTTTTGTCCGGCCCGGAAGACAACAAAGACTTTCCTAATGGAGGCGGGCCGATGCTGCTTGCGGGCTGCCCTCCATTAGGAAAGTCTTTGTTGCTGGCGGGCCGGACAAAACGGCATGGCGGGCCGCAACTGGCCCGCGGGCCGTATGTTATGCACCCATACTTTAGGGTATATCCTACTCTTTTTCATCTTAACACTTCCAGACTTGTTCAGTTGCTTCGTTGAACTGCTTTGTGGCTGAAGGCAGACCTGGTTAAGACATTTTTTATCACACCAGTAGTGGGTTTACAACTCCAATTAAGTAATTAACTCTTAGAATACTGCTTTGAAAATCACAGGCAGGCACTTTAAGCGCAAAGTCTGATAAGGCTTGATTAAAGTGAGCTCAAAGTTCCCATAAGGAGGTATTTTGGGAGGGGCAGGATCTGGGTGTAAATGGCCATAGGGATTAAAATGACCATGGGCAGTCAATATTTCAGCAAATAACCAAACGCCTACCTGCTTTGTGTGCCTAGGTGTTCACCATTTCAGAAGTTCAGGCAAGACTGGCACCTGCCCGAGACTCTTCCATGGGTGGGTTCCTAACGAACTTCCTTACTTGCTGGGCTGTGTCTGGGTTCCCATCTGGCTCCCTGCGCTGGTTCCGGGTCTTGGTAATTGTCATTAGAATGCGTACTGTATTAAAATGTGTAATATTAATATTTGTGCTATTATTTCAGCCTACTGGGACACAGTGGATTCCCGTTAGCAGGTAGCAGCTGAGCACTGCTTGGAACTGGCCCTTCAGTGGATATAGAGGAGGCGGACGGGAGCCACAGAAAAAGTTTTCCCGATGCAAATCCCAACCCTGGTCCATCAACTGCATCAGAGGTAAGTGCCATTAGAGTTAAACAAAAGTTGGTGTGTGCCCTTATGAAATAAATAAATGCTTTTTCTCTATCCAAATACTATCGGTTGTAGGCTTCTGTGTCTCCACCCCAATCTCAAACCCTCCTCCCCAACATTCCTATGAAGCCATAGGGCTTCTAGACTGTGTCAGAGGGGGGGGAAAGGTAGCTCAAATACTGTGGCTCGTGTATTAACCGGTTATTGTCCATCACTCATTATATGCCCACATGCAAACATATTGCTTTGTCCATTACTTATGACCCGTTAAGCTTCAAATGTCATAGTGGTGTCCTATGTTATTTTTTTAGATTGTTACAAAAGCAAGCACGCACATAGTTAAATTCCCATAGGTATATGTTATCGGCATCAGTTGGCCCGGGAGCCAAATTTAGCTCCTGGTAGGCATGGTGTAAAGCTAACCAGGCTCTTCAAGGCTACAAACAGGGCTAAATAGCCCCCAGCTCTGCTCAATTTCAAACCCTGTGTATTTGTTTTGCTTGTATGGCTCCTTTACCAATGCACTGTCCATGGGGGAAACACGAGATTGGTAATTTCTTCACAATATACCAATTATGCAAAGAAATGGGAAAGAAGATAAACGGAGAGCCACTTCCTGGGGAAGTGACACTAATCTATATTAAATTCTAAGGAATTGCCATGGTTTCATCCAGATTGACAGCTTTGAGAAATGTAGTAATTGGAATTACGAAAGCACATTAGAGGGTGTACAGTGAAAATTGTCTATGCTTTATTTCTCACAGCCATGTGTCAACCAAAAAGTACTTTGCTTGCTCTTTTCAAACTTTTTACACAAATCTTTTTTCCATTTCAGAATGTATCCATGTTAAAGCCAGGGAAATGGGCTTTCCAGTACTCTCTGCATCCGAGTGCAGAAAAGCCCTCCAAAACAAAATTGGGAACTACCGGATGAAGAAGGAGCCAAACCTCGTCTTTTCTACACAAGTGTAGTTGCGCATTCCCTTGCTCTTTGCCTCGTCCTGGATACTAGTGTGACTCCCTGGACCTGTTCTCTTTCCCCTCTCAACCTTGCTCCCTGGGCTGGTCCCCACCGGACTCGCTTGCTCCCTAGGCTGGGCCTGTATACTCGTGTGACACCCCTGGACTGGTTCCGTGTCCCCTATCACGCTTGCTCCCTGGGCTGGACCGAACCGGACTGGTTCTGGGTCCCCTCTCACCCTTTATTTTTAAATTGTGAAGCACCCGTGTTTGGGATTGCTACAGTTGTGTTTTTGTGCTATGCACACAGTGTCCGATTGAACCTCTGCCTCTTTTTAATAAATATAGTGGGGGAAAAAAAACTGTGTCGCTTCTTTTAAAATATAGTTTATATGCCATTACATGGTCTTGACTTTCATGGCCATTTTACCTAAATGACTGTGACCTAATTAGTCATCACTATTGTTCTAAAGGCAATTCAAAATGCAACTCTCTGAAATGGGCAGCAATCGAGCCACAGTGACGCTTTTAAAGCCCAATTCAACAAGGTGCACCAAATGTGTTTTTAAGCATTTCTTTTCAGGATTATAGTAAACATTATTTTTGTTTAAACTCCTAAATTTATTTCCAGCTCATAAACCGAAACAATGCCTATATTGTTAAAGGATATTTTTGGGATTGCTTTGTTGTTTTGATTTGTAAAGTATTATTTGGTGACTAAATTAATTGCTTTAGGATTTCAAAAGGTTTATTTGGGGATTGCATTGCATTGCTTTTGGATCTCTACGAGGGTACATTTAGCCAAAAGGAAGCCAGCTGTAATCCGTTGCTTTTGTAATTATTTAGGGATGGCACTGCTTTTGGATTTTTATAGGATTGTTTGGGGATTGCATTGTTTTGGGATTTTTGCTGGATTGTTTGAGGATTGGATTGCTTTTGGATTTTTATAGGATTGTTTGGGGATTGGATTGATTTTGGATTTGTAGTGGATTGTTTGGGGATTGGATTGCTTTTGGATTTTTATAGGATTGTTTGGGGAGTGGATTTTTAGTGGATTGGATTGCTTGTGGATTGGATTGCTTTTGGATTTTTAGTGGATTGTTTGGGGATTGGATTGTTTTTGGATTTTTCGTGGATTGTTTGGGGATTGGATTGTTTTTGGATTTTTAGTGGATTGTTTGGGGATTGGATTGTTTTTGGATTTTTCGTGGATTGTTTGGGGATTGGATTGTTTTTGGATTTTTAGTGGATTGTTTGGGGATTGGATTGTTTTTGGATTTTTCGTGGATTGTTTGGGGATTGGATTGTTTTGGGATTTTTAGTGGATTGTTTGGGGATTGGATTGCTTGGATTGTTTTGGGATTGCATTCCACTGAGGATTGCTAATTAACATATTTCAGGGTGCATGAAGCCAAAAAGAAGCCAAAAGCAATCCTCTGAGTACAATGGGAGTTTCTGGAGTTAAATAGGATTTAAAGAGGATTTAAATGTTTGGGAAAATCCAGTAGCAATCCACTTTCAATCCAGATTTTTTTGGTAGGGGGCGCCTTCAGCCGGCAGCTGCTCGGTTAATTCACGCTCATCTTCAAGCTGCCTTAATCAGCCCGAAATGAGAAACTCAATTTCAAGCCTCTCAACCGGCGACCTCGGCGGACCCGAGACTATGTTGGGGAAAATGAGGCGGCAATGACCCTGCAAATGCAGGGCGCGCGGCGAACGAGTGCCACTCACGCTGATTGGTCGGCGTGGCCCTGGCGCGGCACGAGAGCGACTGGGAGGGGAAACGGCATTGTAACGTCGCCCCTCCCCCTCGCCGCGCGCAGAAATGGAACCAGAGCGAAGCAGATCAAGCGCGCGAAATATGCATGTGCTGTTTCAGGCAGGGGCCCGATATGTAAACCCCTTTTCCACAGTATTATGGAAGCTTGACCTATAGCTTGCATGTAAAATACAACATAGCGTGTGGTGGTGTATAGGACCGGAGGGGTATGCAGTGCTTTCATTGTGGTGTGAAATTGGGGGTTGGAGGGGTCTGGGGGGCTGTAACGAGGGAGTGTGGCTCGAAGTGTCCCTAACATGGGACAATAAAAAAGTGGCTTTCCTCATTGTCTATTTTTTTTTTTTAATCGTTCCAAAGAACCCTGTTTTATTCAATAGCAGGTATTACTTGCCAAACAGTCTATGAATGCAAGAAAAGTATTCCAGCATCTCTCAAACAACACAGTGTGATTTGACAATGGCTAGCCATCAGGATGCCTTGGGTTTAAATCCCGAGCATCGTACACATTTTTAATTGTTTTATGCTGGGGATTTGAACCTGAGCGCTACTGCTGATGAGCCAGTATCGCATTGCACTGTGCTATTTCATAGGCACTTAGGGCCCGATTCATGGAATATTTGCCCAGTTCAAAGTGAATTGGTACTGCTGAAAAGTGACTTTGCACTGCCGGCACAAACCCTGATTCATGAAACCGTGCAAAGTGTATGTTTGCAGTGCAACGTCTGGGCAAAGTTCATTTGTGCAGTAAAAAATTACTTTGCACAGACTTTGCACAGCAAAAATACACTTACGGTTCGTGAATCAGGGTTTGTGCCGGCTGTGAAAGTCACTTTTCAGCAGTGCAAATTCACTTTGAAACGGGCAAATATTCCATGAACTGTACCCTTAGTTTCTTTCATTTCATTCAATAGAGGATTTGACACATAAAACTCGGTGGTGGGGGAGGGGCAGTGGGGGGACGCTTGTGTATGAATCTTAAATGAAGGAAATCCAGAAGATACGAAATGGTGCTGTCCTATTTCGTAGGTGCTGGAATCTCTTTTGTTTCATTCAATAGACTGTTTGAAACAAGAAGTCTGTCACGTCAAGCAATATATTGAATGAAACAAAAGAGATCCAGCAATTCTGAAATAGCACAGTGACTTTTACACAGGATTGCTAGCGGAAGTGCTTGGGATCAAATCCTCAGGCTGCAGCATTAAAAAAAAGTGTCTTTTGTTGCTGGTGGGGAGGAAGGCCTGGTAGGGCCATGGCTCGACCAGAGCTTTGGGAGACTAACAGGGCTCAATCCGGGCTAGTCCCAGGCCACTTAAAACCCTGCGCATGGGTGTTCATTACCGTGGTCTGTTCCAGGTTCTTTTAATGCCTTTGCGGATCCTGCTCTTACAGGAGACGGCTCCATGCATTCACTATCCCCCCTTCCCCATCCTTACTACATGCCACCACTGAGCCGTTCTCTCCAGAATCCTAATGTTGTCAAGCGACACCTCCTTGCATTAAGGCCTTTATCAAAAATAGCCTTTTATAGCAAAATTAGCCGACTGAGAACTTCTGGAATAAATACACCTTTTCACCCCCTGACGCTGGACTTTTTCAAATCTGCCCCTATTATCCCATAGGAGATTGTAAGTCTAGAACTAGACGCAAAGGATGAGTACAAAAATACAGATCAGGGTACAAGAATGTAAACAAAAAACATACAATATTAATTACAATGAAAGGTCCATGTTTTCAGTTTCAACGTATTTGTACACAAAAACACAGATGGGAAGCAACCTGTTGTCTGTATGTATTGGTGAAATATGGAGGGAAAAAAAACAGTAAAGCTGTTCTCTTCCTTGACTGTCGTGCTGTGCGGGACAATGCCTGTGCAAAGTGACAGCACCGAGAGGGTGAACGCAGGAGAACATCCCACTACACAAACATTTTCAATGGCTGTTGAAATGCGGCGCATGTCCCCCGCAACAGCCAGAGAGCAGCCGCTTCTTTGCCTTGATCTGGGGAAATGCACTCCTGTTTGTGTCCCCGGGCCGATTTCCACGCTTTGAAGCAAATGCGTTTGCAGTAAGACACGTTATAAAACAACAGGCAAATAAAATACATTGAGTGTGCTTTTGACAGATACATGTCCATGTGTGTTAAAGAGGAAACCACGGGGATGTACGTGAGCTCTGTGAGCCCATAATATATGGGTAGACAGTGTTTATATCGAATATTTTATATAGAATGCCCATAAATCTTATATTTTATATTGAAAACCTTTATAGTGAATGTATGGAAACTGTCGGGATGAGTTTTTACGGGTGGGAAGCGGGTTTTGGGGGAGACCCCCCCCCAAAAAAAGAAAATTCTCTATAAAATGTTTCAATATGAAAGATTCGATATATGGGCATTAATAAAGCCGTTGACATGGTCTGTACATGTTCTTAATTACAGCAGAGGCATTAATGGAGCTTGCCATCACTTGCAAGAGCACACAGCTCCATGCGTGTTGCATGTGATCTTGGGAGCCATCAGTACCCAACACATACTGCATCAGTGTGCAAGGTTTACACGAAGCATCACTGGATCGGGATCTCCCTTTCCTGCTTGATCCATTAAAAGCACCCCAGCACCAAAGAACCATTTTTAGTTTGGATACCTAAACAAATACTAGCTGTAACCAAATATCTTTACAGAACAAAAATTAAATATGGATTCGCTCGGATGAAAAGTAAACATGAACAAATACAGGTGAAAATACCTTAAAAGTATGCACCTTAAAATCTGGACCCTTAATTGTTATGCAATAATGCAATCAGAGAGAAATCAGGGCTCGCTGTCAGAACAATGCTACCTCTGGGAAGAGCCGCCAAAGTGCATCCGATGGAAGACCTACCAGTCTCTTCTTATCAATCCATGCAACATTGGGACTAGTGCAAAGCAGGGTGCCACATGAGACCGTCAAAAGTCTATACTGACTGGCAACCTAAGCAGACCGTGCAAGAATAGACAGGGGGGGTCTCACTAACTGTCCATGTGCAAGGAGGTATGCATGGAAATAGTGCCAAGCAGGACTACTTCACACCGAGGAAGAATACGTGAAGACAGGAGAACTTCGTCGTTCTTGTTTGAGATCCGGGTAGAATGACTAGCACTGTACATTTTCCTGCATATCTCATGGAATCAGTGATTCTTGATTGTGGGCTCGAATGTTTCTACCCTATTGTGACCGATGCGCATCTCATCACACACGCAGCTGCATGAGGGGGCTAGCACACCTGCCACGTGACTCAGTCCTTCCTGATGCTGGAGGTTTCTGGGGGCTTGGGTCATCTTCCTCCTCATGATCAAGTTGAGTAGTGCCCTTGAGATTCAAGTAGCGTTTCCTGACCTTTTCTGTTTTGGGCTCTACCACCCCCCCCCCGTTACTAGGGCTAGTAAAGGACCCAAAATTGGAAGCAAAGCCAAAAAAGGTGATTGAGGTTGGAATAGATACACATGGATTTATGAAATTCCATTTGAGCACTTGGTTTAAAAAAATACAAAAAGCGTGGTGCTCCAATTTTTTTTATTGTTTTCCGAAAGAGCTCAACAATCTAGAAATGTGTCCAGGTTAACCTACAGCTGTGCAAAACCAGTCCATTGTTTTTCAACATTTGTACAGTTTGTATTAGTCCATCTTAAACCAGCTCTCAAAAGTCTAGCTTAGTAACAGATGCTTTTGAAACGTACTCATAACTTTCTGCACAATACTTTCACATTCCAGGCTTATTGGAGCATTATGAACGCAATCCTTCACAAACACAAACTTACTCCATTTTACCTAATGCTGTACGTCTTTCCCGGTTCATCCTTTATTTTTTATCACTTCTCCTCTTCCTCCACAACCTCCTCTTTTCCTTTTAAAAATTACGGTCTGGAAACCCCTGGCGGAGCCACAGTACACCACCTTTGGGAAAAGGCTAGACACTCTACTATCACTACTACCACGGTGGTGATTTGGCACTGTATGAAAAATAGGTAACACAACATATATTTGAGACAGTATTCAACCAACAGCGTGACAGGATCCTATCCCAAAAAGCATGGCATCCATTGACTAACCTCTTGGAAAGGTGCAGTGATGTGAAATCTCATTCTTGTAATGATAGACATCACAAGTCTTGACACCAAACTCCTGCATGGGGAAGGCAAGCTATTCGGGAAGCACTTCCTGACAATACACTGCAAGAGGGCAATACTATTGTTGCTTTTTTACTGTTAAGTACAATTCTCAACACATCCTATTTCGGGTTTCTAAACACATTTGACAAAACAATTTTGAGGACCATCAATAGGAATCAAATTTGCACCTGGCTATACAAAGTTATTTATGGAAAAATATGGACAAATGTTTCAGTACAGCATAAGAAATGGGAACAAGGCAGTATTGTGACTCCAGTGCGCCGATGTTACACTCATAATTTGGCAAAATAAAATCACAACGCTGAATAGCTTTTCAGAAAGGATAAACAAAAGACAATCACATCGAACAATTATAATATCCATCGGAAGAAATTAGGCAAATCTATGATGATATTTGGCAACAAGTTTGGATTGAACGTGTTTAATAAAACAATGAATCCTAACACGATCATTGATAGGGGGATCTTGGCATCCAAGGAAGAGGCTGGGAAGCCTGCCTTTCTTGCAGTCTTTCAGAATTGAAAGGCGCTAAATTGAATATCAGGTCTTTGAAAGTGAGGCTAAGCTACTGACGCAATATCACAAAAACAAGTATAGTTAATCCAAGTATAAAAAATAAATAATGACATTAGTTTCTTATATTGTTCTTCATGCCTGGCTCCACCGTTGAAACACAGTAACAGAGCTAGCTATCAAACCTGTGTTGTTTAGTGTTCACCAGGCCACAGCTTTGCCCCTTAACTATCCTTCCTGGGTACAGTAATAAGGACAAACTATGCAGGAAGCACTGTCTGACACTGGGTTGGTAAATTGAGAATACTTCAATTTGGCATTTATAACTTTTTTTTTTTACATGTCATGTGGCTCACCAAACAGAAATATATGAAGGAGCTGGAAAATGATCTGCTTGCTGCTTTGTCCATCCGTAAGAACAGAAGTCTACCCATTTTTAGAGGATACTCCTGTCCCTCCCCCGCATACTATCTCGGTCTTAGAAAGCCAAAACAAGTCAATTGATTCAGGATAATATCTTTCAAGGTTGTTGAAACTCAGTATAGAGGAATAACAAATAGTTTAAACATTCCGTTATATGCAGAAGACGAACATTGATACACACATTTAAACCATTGGAATATATACAAAGTACAGACATGTTTGTAATAACAATGTATAAACCCAAGTAGATTAGTGAGATTAATTGATTCATAACAGTGAGATTCCAGAGCAAATTTGCTCAACGTGTTTCGGGATGAATTAATCCCTTCATCAGGAGCATGAATTTACAGTCTTAAATTCAAAGATGCAAATTCTCTTCGGTCTATTAAATAAAACAGAAGTAAACAAATATTTACATAGCTTTCAGTAACTCAATCATAATTAGCCAGGTTTTATGGCATAAAAGTAAACTCTTGTAGTGAGATATTTCAATTTGCCTTAATCTAGAAGATGCAAATGTACACATCCGCGCAGGCAAAGGGGAATTACTTGTTGTAATCCCACTCCATGTGGGAGTCTGTGTCCAGCAAACCTGATCATGCGTCCCTCATGCTGCACACATTGTAGTACTTTAAACACAGTTTGGCTCCTTGTCACAGCTGTGCTAGACCTTACTGATGTCTAGCTCACCGCTGACTATGCATTCCCTATTTAGGTCTGTACACGTCAGAGCCGCAGGGATCATCTACCTGGTGTAGTTTTGCTGCAATGCCAGCTTCCGGAACCTCTCAAATAAGGCAGGACTAGAATCCGCCTGAGCTCGGCTTTAATGTCAGTATTGAATGTACCCCTGACATGCGTCAGACAGGTTTCTGCTGTTTGTCAGTGATGTCTACCACTTTTTCTATACAGAATGCTAGGTAGTCCCTCATTTTCAGAGTTGTGTCTTCAAGCAGGCTATTGCTGTTGACTTTTTGTATTTGACAAAATGATCAAACAAAGGAATATATGTGCATATAGAAAAGTTGAGCTTGTTTGTTTACACTTTATAAGGATTTTAAAAATGTGCGTTTATTGTTAAAGTGAAATAAAAGTTATTGATAACTCTAAATAAAAAAATTACAATTGTTTTTGAAATTATAGAACATATTAACACGCTAGAAATTCATTTCAATTCTTTGCTCAAACGGTTTAAATATCATTGAAACATTGAAAGATTTTAAATTATTGAAGTTATTTCCCAAATTAGTGGCACGCAACGCATCCAATTCTGAACCGTGAAAGGCGATCCCTGCCTGACAGCATATGAACTTGGGATCTACAGGTATCACATAGATGTCTGCAGCAGGGCCATTAACCCACTGAGCTGCCTTGCCAAAGGATAATTGAAAGAAAGTTTATATTAATGTGAGCTTTATCAAACAGAATCGATTTGTGAGGTTCTATGTGAAAATGTCCCCAGAAAAATAAAGTCAGCAAAAAGTCGTTGTAAAAAATGTAGTCATTCCATACAAGCAATACAACGTGTGAAAATATTGCCAGTAATAAGGTCGTCAAAAAAGCTATTTTTAAATGCACAAAAGTACAAGGCTATAACCCTAACAATCACTGAAAGCTCTAATAAATCTCCTACTATCACCCTAACTCTATTTCTAAACCTTCTACCAACTCTAATTACAACCCTAATCTTCCCTGAACTCTTACAGAACACTGCCCATTCAGCGTGCTAAAGCATTGTATTTGCATGTTACTTAATACACAATCAATAGAAAATGAACTCCAACCCCATTACCAGCTCACCATAAATTACATAGTCCCCTGCCCTAACCCAAAAGCCTTGTTCTAATCCTAACTTTAGCCTCACTGTAACTGCAATCCTAACACTTACACTAATGCTTACTTTCCCCTAACTACTAGGTTTATTTTGACGCCTTCCCTACTCCAACATCACCAGCCCCCTCCAATCCCCCTATCCCTTTTTTTAACACATACACAAACTAGCCTTCCCAACACCCCTACCCTAACACCTACCCTGGCACTTAATCTACAATAACAAGTAACCAAACTCCAACCTCACCAGCCCTAAAGCAACCCCCTGACACTAACTCACCATCAAAGGTCCACTGCCCCCTCCTTAATTCTAACGCTTGCCTTAGCAGCACTGCATGTTTGGCTACTTTTCAGCTGCATTTTTTGACTACTTTCGAAACGTTTTCATTGCAGAGGTATTTTCGCAACAGCTTTTTCACTGACTACCTTTTTGTTGGCAACATTTTCACTGGATATGATTTGTGAGACTGAGCCACGCCATTTTGTTGGTTCTGGTATTAATTACTTGATGAATTGTATTGATTTCCAGTTATGTGAAATGTATCCTAAGGAACTTCTTTCTTCTTTTGTTACAGTGCAGCTGATAAGCAAGAACAAGCCCCATGAGGACCCCCCCAGCCCTGAAAGTGCAAGAGTGGGGGCTGCATGATAAGGTCCAACAGTGGGGTAATAGACAAGGTGCTAGGTGTGGGCACAAGAAGGGTGCTGTCAATCTCTTGGCTTTGGGTAGGAAGGGTTAGCATAAGGATACAGTTCACCTAGATGTACTATCACTCAGGGATTTAAGTGGGCTGGGGCCAGCTAGGGGGGAGCCCCGGCCAGCTCAAAAACCACATTTTGAGGCGGGCCCTGCCGTGGCTCACTAATTTTACCTCGTAGTCCCAGCCACTACATGACAAGGATTTATTTCTAAAGCCTTGAGCGCCCTCTGGTGTGCGAGAGCTTCAGGCTTAAAAAAAATGCCTTTCATCCATAATGGTGGCGCGAGGCATCCCTTCAAGCAAGAGATGCACGTGGGCCGGAGCCACCATTATGGAGAGAACCGTGATGCCGCTAGGAGCGGAGGCCTTGTTTTCTAAATCCTGAAGGGCCCGCGCATTCGCAGGAGTTTCAGTCTATTTAGGAAAAAGGTCTCTGCTTCCAGGGGCCTCACCCTTTCAGCCCTAATGATGACACTGCCCCTCCGCAGCTGGTGAGGGGCAGCGCCACCATTAAGCTGAAAAGGCGAGGTGCTGTCCCCAGCCAGGCAAGACAGTAGAAAATAAATGGAGAGATCAGCACCCTCTCCTCCAGTGGGAGAGGGTGCTGATATCAACAAAAAGGCTTCCTGGCAGGGTCCCCTGAAGCCCATTGAGTCTGGCTGTCAAGGGGCATGGCCTAAGGAGCCAGCAGGTGACTCTGGCCGTTAGGCCACGCCCCCTTGATTAGCCCCAGCTAATTTTGCAGCAGCACCACTTAAGGCACTGCTATCACTTAAATAAGGTCAAATCTTGAACTGAAGTCAAGGGATATTTTATTAGGCCAAAGGGCAGTGGCATTCTCTCTAAGAACCGGTGGCTCTCCTGCGAATAAGAAAAGCATGCGATTGCTGTGCCAATGGCAGACGACAGTGGCATAGAGGAAGGCTACCTTCAAGACTATGCGAAGTATCTTTCAGAATGGTACAATAAACATTGAAAAATTAGCAAAATCAACAGTTTTGGCTTTACCAGAGGCATTCGATTGGCATGTGCCAGTCAATGCTTTCATATACCCTCGCACTCACACACATTTCCAGCTCTTGTCACATTATGTCCAGGTAGTAGAATTGTTTGTCATGTATTTGCCATAACATGCATTTAACGACACGAATGTGGACGCACTTACAAATTCATTTGCTTTCAGGGCACAAAAGGAGCCCAGCTGTCATTGACAGACTGACAACGTCAACCATCCGAGGACCCCACAGGGGGCACCTACCCACCTGAACTTGCCTTGATGAAGACCCACGGGTCGAAACACATGTCGGCTGACCATAACTGGGACCATGAGCCCATACAACAAACAATCTGATGAATACACATTTCCTTTGCACGTATCACCAAATAAGCGGTGTGGAAAATCTTTTTCTGGAAAAATAAACAAGCCGTGAGGTATCCAAGCTACTCCATGATCATATTTGCTATGCCATGCCCAGGTACTCACATCAAATGGCAGAGCATATGGCGGGTATTGTTCACGTAGACTGGCTGCTGCCATCGTGGGCTCGGGTACTCACATCATTAGCAGGTATTGGCGCTGAAATGCAGGTACTCGTGGCATTGTGATCTGAATTGCCCAAGGAGTGTCCCTGTTCATCACTAGTTGTGCTCGCTGCTTAGAATGTTGTAACATCAGTTTCATTCCCCATTAATAGGTCCACTTCAAACACGGCCATCAGGCATTTAAAACCAAGCGTCCACCGTATTAGAAGGGCAGGCAGCACGTTCTCGGTTGCGGCAGCACACAAGTTGTTAACCCACTAACAAAGATAGGCCTCTCACATTTTCCAGACATTTCTGGACCTGGCTGTTTTCCCAGTAAATAACCCCACTCATAGCCCCAGGATACAGATGCCCTTGATGACCTTATAGGCTGCATTTTAGGGAGGGTAGAGTCTCTCGGAACCCAAGGAGATCACCCATAGGAGAGCACTAAGAGGCCTTCTCGGCGGTACTCTGACAATGTAGACATATCAACAGGACCATCAACCAGGTAGCACCCATTAAGTATGTGTGTGTTACTACAACAACCTTCCTTCTGTGGCAACACCTTTTATTGGGCATGTGCCAAGTAAAGGTGGTAAGTATATACATTATCTTTCATAATCACTCATTCAGGCAGATGCACCTTTATATGACCCGGGGTAGGGTCCACCCATCAGAACCTAGTCCGTAATGTTCCAGTGATCCAAAGCCTCAGGTTCCCAAACCACAACCCTAGGTGAACACACAATGCCCTGGGCCTTAACCCGGTGTTTGAGTAATTGTATTTGCCACCAGTAAATACCCCGGGCCTCTGTTCCACCTTAAGGCCTATAGTGTTTGGCCCAATATGTTATCTGAGTACTAGAACCTTAACCCGGAGTCAGAGGCACCAATGGAGACAAAGAAGCAAAGGACAGCACATAAACCACAATTCCCAGGCGCACCTATGGTCCAATGGGATTACTCAAGTCACGGCCATCTTAGACTATTTCTATAAATAATTTCACCCATCCCAGATGGAATGCATTAGACTGACATACACGAAACCCTAGCAGAATTCCTGGAGATGGACTTACATCCGATAGTGCAATATCCTTTAACATTAACATTAACATCCTCCCAAACGCTGATTAGCGTTTTGGTTCTTCGAGCACTTACCGCCTTTTCCACGTTCCTTCTCTGGATACTCCACCAAACTCCCAGGTGCAGGATCCTACGCCTTCACTTCCTGTGCCCGGTACCAGCCCCTGCACCTGCACCAGAAACAGAAGATAAAAAAGACAGTTAGCACTGCGCATGTGCACTCAAGCCTGTACTTGTGATCAGCGAGTGTCCTTCTTAGGACTCCTACCACCTTACGAGTAATCCAAAAAAGGGGAAAAGGCGCATCAACTTGAAAGACACACGTTTTACCAACAATTAGACACAGTGGTACAAGTCATAGCAAATGTTGCTTTTTTACTAATTTAATTATAATATTATTCATAATTTTGCCTAAACACTATACAGAGAAATCAAGGGAAACAAGGGAAAGGAATTGGCGGACGAGGTTGACAGAAAAATAATGGTTTCAGGCCTATTTTTAAGGATTCGACCGTAAGAAGAGGGTTGAATCTGAACACAGAGGGCAGGCAAGAGTTGGAGAGGTGACGGTGGTAGAGCAACGTTGAGATTGGGTAAGGTCCCAAGTGACCTTTTCTATGGCTTTAAACTTTTCAAAAGGAGCAGTTTCAGCATTATTGTACCTCTCCTCCTTCAGGTGAGGGTTCAGAATCCATACTTACATGAAGCTGAGAACTATCGCATGAAAAAAGTCTTAATGAATCCCACCAACACAAGAAACACCTTATTGGAGTGCCCATTCCGAGTCACAGTCAAATGCAAGACCCCTAATCAACACCACAAGAAAAGCATGTATTCAGTGGTTGAAGTGTACGAAAAGAAGTAGTGGAACTATGATCCCTTCTGGCCTGCCCCCGCCCCCCACAAACCCCATTGCCATGCCTCATCCCATGCGCAATCCAAACCCCCAAACAAACACACCTGGGGCCAGATTACAGAAATGTTTCACCGGTGCAAGTGCAAAGTTTGCACGGTATTAGCACTAGGGAAAATCTTGCCCTATTTTTTAAAACACTAGGACACATTAAAAAAACCATTGCACCTCGACAAGTGCAGTTTGGCATATTCAAAGCACCAGGGCAAAAATTGCCCTAGTGCTAAAAAGATAACTTTTGTATGTATTTTTGCATCAGGACAAAGTTTGACCTAGTGCTAATACCATTCCATATTAGCACTAGGGCAAACTTTTCCCTGGTGCAAGAATGTAGTGGAAATGCATATTTTTTGCACTACAGCAATGCTTGCCCTGGTGCTTTTAATATTCCAAACTGTACTTGCCGAGGTACAATGTTTTTTTAATGTGTCCGAGTGTTTCTAAAAATAGAGCATACTTTGTCCTGGTGCTAATACCGTGCAAACTTTGTACTTGCACCAGTGCAACATTTCTGTAATCTGGCCCCTGCAGGTTAAGGGACTGTTCAATGCAGTGCACTGAAGTGCAAGTTTCAACTACTTCCTACACCTTCATTTTAAAATGAAACCATTCCGGAATGGTTCCTTTTAAAAAATAAAAGTATGGGGACAGTAAAACTTTTTTTTAAAGTAGAGGAGTACCACTCCCAACTGCTCCCCATATCCAGTGATAATGTTGCTTTGAAAGTGCCGCCAGGTGGTGACATTTCCCTACAAATGCAAACACCAGACAATCAAACACTTTCCCCAAATAATTTAGGATTAGGATTAATAATATATAATTATACCCCTCCAAGAATATTTGGGTAAAGAATTTTAGGGGTCAGGAAAGAAAAGTCGGCTACCTGGTGACTTTTTCACACTATCACATGAAACCCAATCCACTTCCACCACTGCATTGAGTGCTGCCACCACTCAGTGCAACCCCTAAAAGGGATAAGGGCACTCACCAATCAGTGCAACTCTAAAGGCGGGCTTTGCACACAGAATATAATCAGTGAAATCACCATAGGAGCCCACAGAGAAGCCCTGAGGTCTACATTGCCAGGGAGCTCAGTTAACGCCTGGGGATCACTTCCAGAGTGTGAGGATCTACTTACCCAAGTGCAGCTTCAAGCAAGCTGAAAACCGGGATACATTTGACACCTAATTCTGTGGGTAAATGGCCAAATAACAACAAATCCCCCCATCGTCTGTGGTGAGTTCAATCTAGCTCTGTGTCTCACATTTCACAGCAAGAGGGTATCCCAGATTGGGACTTGCAGACGACTAAACAACATTCTCACAGAAGATATTTGGTAGGCATTGCAACCTGTTATGGCACTAAGACCCTGGCCTCTGACCACTTGTCTCTGACTGCACAATACAAAATGTGGGACCTGCGGAGTTGGACAACCATCCTGTCAATATGTAGATTGCACAACTGTCTAGGCAGGCGTTGCATCGATCCATTGAGCTAGCTTGCATGTTTTCACACTGTGAAAGTACGTTCATCTGACTTCTTTAGGGGGCTCTGAGACAATAGAGTATCAAACAAGTAGTCATATATATATATTAAATTTCAGGGGGTTTTCGGTTTTAGTTGGAACCATAACGTCCCTTTAACAATGTTTTTTCACTGAATTTCATAGGTTTTTATTAGTGCAACTTAACCATAACATCCCTTTAACAAAGTTTTTTCATTGAATTTCATAGGTTTTTACCACTGCATGTTATTTTCCTACAACTTACTAATATCATACTTACCCAATATAGCAATATTTGTGTCCAATTTCCAAAGTTTTACCTTAAAACTCCACCATTTACACCATCTGGAATATTTTTTAACATTTCTATACACTTCTTGCAACTATTTCAACTAGTTTTGCATCCGTAGACGTCTACGAACATCTGACTTCATAGCGGACCTTCCGGACAGTGCTGCATGACCATACGCTGGCGCGCGGCATGATGACGTGTCTGAGAACCTGTCCGCACTTCACGATAATATCTCTGCTTGTTGGATACTTCGGAACTGCATTTTCTACTGATCTAGGAACTTCCAACTTCAGAATTTCCCTTGCAGAGCTCCAACACCTATTCCTACTCATTATCCATTAACAAGCTAGTACACAGTACATACTTTTAGCAAAACTGCTATTTATCTTAAAATGGCATCAGCTAATGCCATCCCTCCTCCCCAAGAGCCACCACCATTGCTGTAATCAAGGAGCATGAGAAAGAAACACTGCCCCTACATTAGAAATAACACACGCGCAACATCTTCCCTTGTCCACCTACCCCTCCATATTAGTGTTTGGTTGCTCTTCCCTCTTTTGCCTCCCCACCTTTCGTTCTCAGCTCTCCTGCCAAAAAAAAATACATCCAAAAACAACAAACGACATATTCCTTTAGGAACCACCTTTCACAGTTAAAAAATAGAACTAAAAAAAAAAGTATAGACTCCATCTACTTTATATTTCGCAGTAAAGTACATAGACTAAATAAGATTTTCTAACATTTCCATTAGAATTTTGTGTTATGCTAATGGGAATATTGTGGCGTTCATCCTCTGTTACAGGGACTGGAACGGTGGATACCGGCCCAGCAGCCCAAGTTATTAGCCCAAGCGAAGCGAGGGTGGATAACGAGGTCTCTGGACCATTATCCCCCCATTCCAGCCCCTGAAATGGGGGATGAAGGCCATTAGCACACTAGGTTCCCAAAGCGGGAACCCCGGGTGCTAAAATATAGGATTTTTCTTCCAACACCGGGACGCTTGCGGCGTCCAGCTGTAGGAAGGAAAATCCTTTTCCAGGATGGCCACCATGGAAAGAGAAGGTGAGGGTTTCATACAGGGCCCCTCTTCGCTTTCCATAGCAGCCTGCAGAAGGCAAAAAGAGAACCCTATGACCATATTACCATGAGCACATTTTTCTTCCCTTTCAAATCTATCCTAATTTCAAATAGCTTTAACACAAAGCCAGACCCAGGTGGACATGGCCACTTTAATCCTATGTTTTGTCCCTTGTGGCCATGGCCAGTAGCCAGATTGTCTGGATCATGACCTTATTCCATGACCCGGACAATCTGGCCACTGCCCCTGGCCACAAGCTACCCCTCAGTCACTAAAGGTATACCGCTATTTTTTGTAGCTACATTATGACACTTGTCAAATAATAAAACACTGGCACTTTTGCAAAACCATGCTTGTAAGTCCTTACCAATGCTCACAAGTTTGCTGGAAATCCACCCATGATTTATTTTTTCAAAAGTGTCAAATGTATGCATATACAATCGTCATATAACCTAGCCCCCACTTGACAAAATCCATTCAGACTTTACAAAAACATCTAAATCTATATCTATAATCTTTTTGCAAACCTTTGTGTAGATTTGTCAAATGGCACCACATTTATAAGCCTTTACATTATTTTGGGACCCCCCTCTAATTTTGCCCCCTCTTCACAAAATCCTACCAAACTTTGGAAAAACATTCCTATCTAAATGTATTATCAGTTTCCCAAATGAAGTGTAGATTTGTCAAATGGCACCTCATTTATAAGCCTTTACATTATTTTGGGACCCCCTCTAATTTTGCCCCCTCTTCACAAAATCCTACCAAACTTCGGAAAAACATTCCTATCTAAAAGTATTACAGTTTCCCAAATTAAGTGAGGATTCGTCAAATGGCACCTCATTTATAAGCCTTTACATTATTTTGGGACCCCCTCTAATTTTGCCCCCTCATGACAGAATCCCACCAAACTTTGCATACTCACTCAAAATCAGCTCAGGATTATACATGCAGTTCCATTAAGTGGCGCCAAAGTTATAAGCCATCCAAGAACTGCATTTCACCAACCCTGTAATGCTGAGGTGTTCGCAAACTTTTCAGGACAGTTCGCGAACATCCAAACTGTTCGCGGACTTTCGTGTTAAAAACCACCCATTTTTTTGCTTCTTGCATCCATATTTCATCCCATCCTCATCACCCCTCACCACCCCAGAGATTATTTGATAAGTTTGACAAGTGCAATGTTGTGTTTTTTAATATGTTTTTACCGCGATGTCCGCGGACACCGGCCGATGTCCCATGATGGCGGGCGTTTCCAGAAATCTGACGCACCTCACGCTTCATGCCAACCAATCAGCGAACACGTTGGGTGTCCGCGGACATGACGCAAGTAAATTAGCCAATCGGTGTCCTATCCGCGGAGTGAACAGGGAAGTGTGTCCGCGGAGCAGACATAGATATCACAAATTGTTTTGCTTTATGTTTTGGTCATTTTGTAAAAAACTACTGGATGGATTTACACCAAATAACAAAAGCACGCTTTCAGGACCAAGCCGCCACTCCTGCTGCAAATTTGGTGAAAATCGGTCCAGCGGGTTGGGCTGTAGGCGTGAGCAAAGTTTTTTCCTATTATGTCTATGGGAAAAAAAAAAACGTTTTGGTACCCCCCCTATAAATGTTCCCTCCATGGACCAAACATCACCAAACTTTGAAAAAAAAAATCAGAGTGGGCCATATTCTTTTTTTTTTGCAAAGTTTGGTGAGGATTCGTCCAGGGAGAGCAGAGTTATAAGCCGCCCAAAAAGTGCTCTTCCTATGGAAACAGCAACTTAACCATAACTACACGGCCACTACTGTGGTGTGTAATATATATATTCACTGAAAAAACTTTGTTAAAGGGATTTTATGGTTAAGTTGGACTAATAAAAACCTATGAAATTCAATGAACAACTTTGCTAAAGGGACATCAAAATAAAACATGGGCACATTTGCAAAACCATGCTTTAATCCCCTTGCCAATGCTCCTCACGAGTTTGCTCGAAATCCGCCCATGTTTTATTTTTTCAAAAGTGTCAAAATGTATATACATACAATAGTCATATAACATAGCTACCACTTGACAAAATCCATTCAGTCTTTACACAAACATTGAAGGTTGGGTCTATAATCTTTCTCAAAATGTTTGTTTACATTCGTCAAATAGCAACAAAGTTATAAGCCATCTAAAAATGTTGAGACCCCCCTCTAATTTTGCCCCCTCTTGAGAAAATCCCACCAAACGTTAGAAAACCATTTATTTCTGGATCCAAAATCGTTTTGCCAAATGTTGTGCAGATTCATCAAATGACACCACACTCATATGCCTTTACAATATTTTGGGACCCCCCTCTAATTTTGCCCCCTCTTGACAGAATCCTACTACTCACCCTCAGGGGTCCTCCCGGTCTGTGGTAGAGATTCCTAAGAGGCATGTCTTTACCACATTCCCCTAGACTTAAGTTCTGTTCTCCTGCTTCTTTTCTTGAGTATTGTGTCCTACTTCCTACCCTTGCAACACTTCCTTGTAGTCTCCTATGACCTTCCTGCAGTTGATCCTTGATCAGACTTACCTCCATTGAAGCAGGTGGCGCTTTACCTTTCTATTCACTGCTATGGAATTTTGAACCTGTTTTGCAACTCAGCTGAATTGACTGTGGGGTACTTAGGTTGGCTCGAAATTTCTCCTGCGTCACCTGTGGTCCAGTGAGCTCCTTAACAAGACTTATTATTGATATCATTTAACTGCGATTTTTAATTAACTTTTAAAGTCATGTTCTACATTTCTGCTATGGGACTGCATTTTTAGTATTGTCACTGAACCAAGTAATCCTGTATCATGTTTTACCTGAACTGTATGAAGAAGGTTGCTGTGTCAAAAATGTTGCAATTATTCTTGCACACATTACATTTAGTTTACAATAGTTGTATCCTCTAAAATCTGTTCTGGGAGATTAAGTCATGTCTTCCCAGGGGACATGTGTTTGCCAGAGCCATGGTGACCTGCATCTATCTTCCACTCTGCGTCCAGCTCCAACACATTGTTTGAACGTGCCTCCGGCATTGATTTGTTTAAACATGGAAGGTCCTCCTTGGTAGCAGACAGAGGAAACTCTCTCCTAATCACATTAGTGCTGTAATTCATGATCTTCGCTTGTGTTCTTCTGTCGCTGCTGTGAAGCGTAGTTTAAAGAAACTGAGTCTCTGGGGAACAGAAAGGCAATGTTTACTAGGGTTCCATGTCATTTCATCACGGGATGTTTTTTCGTGTTTTTTTTACCGTGAATCTTTTAACGAACAAAACCCATCGTGTTTTTTTTTACATTATTTTTTAAGGGGTCCCTCCCAACCCTGATTCCCTTTCAGTTTTATCTATTCCCAAACACCCACATCCAATATATATAATTTTCTTATCCCCCCCAAAAAAAGTCGATGGTTTTTTTTTTGTAAAAATATTCACGGTTAAAAACCCTGCGAAAAAACATCCCGCGATGAAAGGACATTGTACCGTTTATTAGCCCAACTGAGTTACTTGACTGCAGTTCTATTTGTATGTATATAATAACAATCATTGATGTTGTTATACAGTGCTTCATGCAGAGCCATTTTAACAAGATATGTCAAATAAGTGCATTGATTGAATAGTGTGGGGGAGACATTAAGCTGGGGTGCTTCAACTTGCACTTGGAGGGAGACAGGTGTAAGCGGGCACAGTAAAAACCCTTTTCTGGCTTTCTAGTACTCTGACCTGTCTTTGGTGACCCCACTTACCTTATTTCTGCAATCAGCCTGGGTGTGCTGCACTGGGATAAGGGCTTATCAAGATAGGTAGTAGCTGCAGGAATACCACAAACCTCTATAAAGAAACACTACATAAATTTCAATACTACACAACACAAGGAAATGCAGACAAAGGTATGTATGCTGGTGTATGTTATTTTACTGATCAGATGTCATTAAAACGCCTTAATATTTTGTAGAAAAGGGGTAAACACACACTACACACTATAATGTCCACTTTACTGAAGAAGATGGGTTAAAGTGCTCCTGTGATGGTGGATCTCTCTTCCTAAAACTTTGCAAAACAATTCAGGATTGGTCCCAGAATAAAAATGCAAAATTACATGCAGTTTCACTGAGTGGCGCAAAAGTTATAAGCCATTCAAAAAGTGCTTTTCCCCAACCCTGTAATGCAGAAATAGGTACAGATGTCCGAGGACATCTGAAGTGTCCGCGAACACCACAGGACTGTCCCAGGACATCTGGAGTATTTGCAGACTTTCGGGGGGTGGAATAACCCATTTATTGGCTTCTTATGGCTATATCCAATCCAATCCTAATCCCCCCGACATCCCCCACACCCTCAGAAATTGTTTGTTGAGTTTGACAAGGGAAATGCTGCTTTTTAAAAAAAAATTCACTGTGCTGTCCACGGACCCCAAAAAAGTCAGCGAATCCAAGACGGCGGGCGTTTCAGGAAAACTGACGCATTTCATGTTTTCCCTCCAGCCAATCAGCAAGTGCGTCCCAAAGTCCGCGGACCTCAAATTTTCTGGCCAAGCAGAGGACAGAACAGCCAATCAGAGGCCAGTCCGCGGACTGAACAGGGAAGTGAGTCAGCGGAGCGGACACAGATATCACTAATTTTATTTGCCTTACGTTTTGGTTGTTTAAAAAAAACTACTGGACGGATTTATACCAAATTAACAAAAGCACGCTTTCAAGACCAAGCCACCGCTCCTGCCTCAAATTTGGTGGAAATCCGTCCAGCGGTTTGGGCTGTAGTCGTGAGCAAAATGTTTTCCCATTATGTCTATGGGAAAAAAAGACATTTTGGGACCCCCACTATAACTTTGCCCCCCCCTTGACCAAACCTCACCACACTTTGGTCCAGGTGGAGCGAAGTTATAAGCCACCCAAAAAGTGCTCTTCCAATGGGTTTAGCAACTTAACCATAATTACATGGCCGCTACCGAAGGCCATGTAATATAAAGGGTAAAGTGTTAATGAGGTATGTGGCTGTAGGTGTGCCAAAAGCATCACACTGACATGCAGAGTGCATCCCAAACCATATGCTGGTGTTGGTATGACAAAATATTACACTAGCATGCAAAGTGCTCCCCAACTATATGTTGATATAGGTGTGCCCAAAGCATCAAACAGAGATGCAGAGTGCTCACCAACTATATGTTGATTTAGGTGTGCCAAATGCATCACACTGACATGCAGCATTTCCCCATAGTATATACTGATTTCGGTGAGCCACAATTATTCCCTGGATATGCAGAGTGCTCCCTTATTATATGTTGAGTTAAGCATGGCAAAAGCATCACACTAACATGCAGAGTGCTCCGAAATGATATGTTGATGTAGGTGTTCCCAGCGCATCACACTGACATGCAGACTGCTCCCTAATTATATGTTGATTTAAGTGTGCCAAAAGCATCACACTGACATCCAGCATTTCCCCTAATTATATTCACTAGAAAAAACTTTGTTTGAGGGACGTTATGGTTACGTTGCACTACGAAAAAGCTGTGAAATTCACTAAAAAAACTTTATAAATGTGACATTACGGTTCCAAGTACACGTCCCTCAAAGAAAGTTTTTTCTAGTGAATTGTATGGGTTTTTAATAGGCCAATTTAACCATAACGTCCCTTTAACAAAGTTTTTTTGACTCAACTGTACAAGTTTTCAGTAGAGCAACTTAACCATACTGTCCCTCTTGCAAAGTTTTTTTGCTAAAGATGATCGGCTTACAGTAGTGCCACTTAACCATAACGTAAAGCAATTTCTGACTTATTTAAACACCTTGCAGAGAATACCACTTGACAATATGCTGGTGTACAGCACGGTAACGTGTCCCAGAATCCGTAAACACTTAACAGTAAGTGTGTCGTGGCAATGTGGAAACAGATTTCATATTGATGTAGGAACGTCCACCTGCAACCTTTGCCTTGCACAGCGCCAACACGTATTGCTAGTTAGCCATTAACAATGTAGTACACATTGCATACTTTCAGCAAAAGTTTTAGTTATCTGAAAATGACATCAGCTAAGGCCATCCATCCTCCCCAAGAAACAACAGCACTACTGTAATGAAGGAGCATGACAAACACTGCCCCAACCTTAGAAATAACAAACGTACAATATTTTTGCACCGGCCACCCACTCCCCCATATCACTGTTTGATGCGTCGTTCCTCATTTCCGTTCGCAAATGGCCTTATTAGCTGTCCTACCAAAAAAGAAAGCCATCCGTTAACAAAGTAAATGTTGCGTTAAGAACCATCTTTCACAGTAAAGGATATAGGCGCAATAAGATTTGACAATAATAGTATAGATATGCAAAGCATTAACGTGTGCTATGGAAAAATAGGATTTCTGCTTATAATCCAGCCCGGCGTGGGCCGGATTACATAACAAAATCCTTTTTCACGATGGCCACCATCGAAAGGAAAGGCGGTTGTTCCATACATAGCCCCTCTTTGCTTTCCATGACAGCAAGGAAAAAGCAACAGTATGTACCGTGACGCAGAACTTGTAAATAAACATACAGCGTCGTATAAAGTGGTACTTTACATTTCAAAATGATACACGTGATTTTAAAAGAAAACGGTAACATTTTAGAATTTGGAAAGTACTTTTATTTAACAAACAACTGTCAGAGATCAACGGACTAATTCCATTTCCAAATAATTTGTAGCAATGACTCTAAGGCCAACATTGAAAATGTTCATGAAGAGACACATGCAATTAATTTCGCATACACAAAGTATGCGTTTCTGTTAAAGCACCCGCTTTGTTTGCACAGGTATTTCCAACACGGTGGCATCACCGTTGCCTTACACCACCATAAATGATGTTATGTCGCTCCTTGTCGCTAGTTCAGCGTAGGCAGAGAGCGGCCCTGGCCTGTCATCCCATAACGCATATATTATATTTTTGGTTGCGAGCTCAGTAGGCCCACCCATCCAAGTCAATTCATAAGGGGCTATTGTTTTTGACCTTGAGCGCAAGGGAAACTTTAAAAGCTACGCAAGGAATGAAAGCTTGGAAAAAAAATACTATTTGATAAGGTTATTTTTTTAAAACGTTTGTAAGGAACATGAAATATCAATTCACGAATATTCTTTGATGCGAACAGTTTGCTGTCTGACTTTGGCAAAAATAATGGCGGCTGTGAAGCTGATGTAAGTTTAATTTTGACGACTGTACACTAATTGTGACAATGTAAGCATTATATTTTTCTGACCTCGCAACCAAAAAAGCAAATCAACTGACCTTCACTCAGAAGGCAAATATATTCTCACTTTGCAACAACATATGAGCATCCTATCATTAGAACCGCTACTCCCATACAGCGCGTAAACAACTGTTTCCATCAAACACTCCAGGTGGCCGCCTCAGATTTCAAAACATAGGTCGATAGTCCGACTTCAATATTAATCTGAAAACATTGTAACACAGACGCAGGCATTCGTCGCCATGCATTGAGCACCAACTTCCACTTTACCGTATGAATTTGGTGGCAAGAAAGCACCACTTTTTCAATTTTCCGCGGCCACATTCCATTCCAAGTAAAGCTCACCTTTGGAAAAATTATTTCATAATTGTAACAAGTCCATTAGTGTCTTGTTTTGTATGTGTTATTGGAGATTTCGGTGTACACCAAAACATGAATAAAATATGGCAGAGGCCGCAAAGAAATCTAACGCACATCACGCTGTTCCACAACCAATCAGTGAGAGCGCCACATGTCCGCGGACATGACGCTACGGATTAGCCAATCGATTTCTTGTCCGCGGAGCGAACAGGGATGTGTGACCGCGGAGCGGACATACATATCACAAATTTTTCCAGACCTACTTTTTCATCGTTTTAAAGAAAAGTACTGGACGGATTTTCACCAAATTTACAAAAGCACGCTTTCGGGGCCACGCCACTGCTCCTGCCACAAATTTGATGAAAATCCGTCCAGCGGTTTGGGCTGTAGGCATGTGCAAAGTTTTTTCCCCATTCAGTCTATGGGGAAAAAAGACATTTTGGGACCCGCCCTATAACTTTGCCCCCCCGGACCAAACCTCACCAAACTTTGCAAAAATTCAGAGTGGTCCATATACTTTTTTTGCAAAGTTTGGTGTGGATTCGTTCAGGGAGAGCGTAGTTATAAGCTGTGGCCATGTAATACTGATTTCGGTGTGCCAAAATGATCACTCAGATATGGAGAGTGCTCCCTTACTATTTGTAGATTTAAGCATGCCAAAAGTATCCAACTGACATGCTGAGTGCTCGCAAACTATATCCAAAGCATCAAATGGACATACCGAGTGCTACCTAACGATTTGTTAGTTTGGGTGTGCCAAAAGCATCACACTGACATGCATAATGCATCACAACTATATGTTAATTTAGGTGTGCCTAAAGGATCACACTGACATGCAGCGTGCTACCTAATTTGATGTTGATTTAAGTGTGGCAAATGCATCTCACTGACATGCAGACTGCTCCCTAACTGGATATCTCCTTTGTTGCGCTGCCTATTAAGAGATACTGAGGTATCCTTAGCAAACAAAAGAGCATAGATGCACATATTGCAGCCTGCATCGATCACACCCTTTACACAGTCACAGCTTGTTGCCTGCCTTGCCAGCACAATTGCTGTTCTGTGCCTCCATATGGCACCATTTATAGCACCATTTATTCATTTTTCTCTAACTCCCTGGTGTTGGCTCATTTTGCAAGGCCAGTATTTATGGGCTGTGACAGAACATGCCAAAGAAAAGGATCCCAATTTTAGAAGAGGGTTGGAGTTTTGTTTTGTGTAATAAGATTAGGCAACAGCATGACTGTGAGAGTTTACGGATTAGGAGGAAATGTTTGAAGCTGGAAGTAATTCAAGATATACCCATTGATTTGGCTGACAGCCTTCAACAGAGAGGATATCCTTGAAAAAGAATAGAAAATGCACAAAAGCGAGTTGGACACATGGACAGGGAGACATGCCTCACTAAACGCAGCAAAGAAACAGAGGAACAAATGGCATGTGTCACTACATATAGTCCTATCAGTGATGCTGTCAGGAAAGTCATCCTGAAGAATTGGCCTACTATTCTCCTACCAGATTTTCAACCAAACCAACCATGCCTTGTCTTTAAGAAAATCGAAAACAGATGCTGCTGCACACACATAACTATGAACCACTGAGAGAAGCAACCTTGACAAGCTTTTGGGGTCTACCAGCAGTCAAAGGCCACTCTTGTTGTGGGAACTGCTCTGTATGTTGTTTAACCAAAAAACATGAACAGTGTGATGCTCAAAGAGACCCTGTGGGTTCTCAAAGACTTCACCAATTGTAAGATGACTTGGGCAGTAGATGGGATTAGATGTCCTTGCGACCTCCTGTATTTAGGCAAGACAAAGATAGAGGTAAGACAGCACATTTGTGAGCACAAGACTTGCATCAAGAACAAGATCCCAGATAAACCAATGTTGGAACATTTCTGACGAAAAGACTGCAGCCATACGGATATGCTCTGGCTCATCAGACAAACTATCAAACCCAATACATGGGGCGGAGACAGAGATTTAACCTTAAGAAGATTAGTGCAAAAATGGATTCAGAAATTGAAGTGTCAAAAATGGCCTGAACAAGAGTATTGAGTGTGGTTTGTTTTTTTGACAACAAGACTTCAGAAGAACTGGGCAAGGCAGAGTTCTATTTGTTCTTTATCAGTTGAAGTTGTTCAAGCTCATGTTATTAAAATATAAACATGGAGTTTTTCAAAGACAAAATGCAGGGAGTATGGCACATGAGCAGTGGAGAGGCATTCAGAACAATGGTCAGGAACCTTCTCCAAGATGGCGCACTGCATTGACATGTACTAGGAAGTATGAAACCGAGGCCATTTAATATGGTCGACTGGCAACTACTTACAAACAGATTTCAGAGGAGACGGCCCGCGGCAGGGAAGCGCACAGAGTGTCTGCATGAAATGGTAAGCAGGATGGGAGCAGGAACATGTACATGGTGGATGAACTTGAGACATGCACCGATACATCATCAGAAAATAACATGATCGGGCCAGGCGGCTGCCATGGGCACATACTTTACAAACAAACCCTGGTGGTGCGCATGCTAGGGAGCACGATGCAATCGGGCATGTGATGGATTGTGCCACGCTATGTGGGACCATTATCCTTGAGCACTCAGAGGATGGAACACTCTGGAGTTTTGTCAATGGGGCGTATTGGAGGAGATAGGAAATGCGCTGATTTCATTTGCATCGCCTTAACCAGTTACGTGCGCACATGTCAGATTAAAAGCACTGCACATTTGAGCAGCTACAAGAATTGAAAAATCAAAATAGACTTACATTCGTACTTTCGTAAAATAAAACAATGCACGAAAGAGCACTGCACTTTGCAGCAGCGACAAGAATTAAAACATTAAGTAGACACATGAGTATTTATTTGTAATTATTTAGGTGATGCAGACGATGGAAGTGGGTTTGCTGAAAACCACTTGCTAACATGAAGACATAGATGCGGGTGACACAGCTTCCTAATAAAAGAGAAAGAAGAATAAAAGAAAAAGGTAACCACACACCTATGATTGATTTGTGACGTGGTGGAACACCGGGGAACGTTCCTTAAACATAACAATGGAGGGGCATTGAGTAGCCTGACAGATTAGGAAGAAATAAAAGAGGAATTATCATGTTTTTCTTAATAGAGAACGCTGTGAAACTCAGGAATACTACAAAAATACAGAGAAAAGGCTGCACTCCACCAAAGAGAGAATAAGGTCAGTGTTGGACTTGTGAATTCCACAGTGGCATGGTGTAATATCACCATAGTGAATCTCCTACTGATTTTTACTTTTCAATATTTATTTGTAGAGCCTTAATGAAGTAGCCAAGGGGCTGAATAATTGGTTCAAGATGGTTATAGAATCCACAATATATTTTTTTGTCCTGACGAAGGTCTGCTTAATGATCAACAAAACTGTGGTGCATGGACGGATTTTGCTATTAAGGGCCGATATGCATGAGTGTCAACATTGTTTTATCCAATCAATGTTTTTTTAGATCAATTTGTTTTAAAAAAACATAAATATACAATGGAATAATTGATCTTGAAGGAAATTTAAAGACATTATGGTACATTAAAAGAACTACAACATGAGAGTGGTATGTGAAAAATCTTGGACATTGAAATTAAATGATCACACCTCATGTCCGCAAAAATGTTTGAAGTCAATGTTTAAAAATATTATACTCCCCATTAAGATGAACGGCAGCAACTTCCAAAATCGTTTGTATTATATAGAAATAGCACTTTACTAACCCCTTGATTTGCACTCATAATGTATGATTGTTTCTTATGTGTTTTTTCTTTTTAAATGTAAAAGTAATGAATCAGAAGAAATGTATATGTGTTGAAAAACAAAGATATTAAGATTAAAATTACATATATTTTTCTAGTGAAATAGCCTGCAGTTTTCAATATACAGTAATATGAGCACAAAAAGCTGTAAGATTCACGAGTTAACTGTTGTCGTAATCACAACATGAATGGGAAGAGAGGGCAGCGTGTGTTTTCCTTGTTGTATCATTGGTGTTGAGAGTCCGATACATCCCTTGGGATTAAAACAGTGCAGAAAAAGGGGACATGAACTCAGCACACACTGAAGGGGAAAATACACACAATAAAAGTACTTTTATGTACATTATATATATTACATACATTTACAGAAAACAATACAAAAAAGGAACATCAGCATAATATAAATATTACAAACATCAGTATACACCTTGTAATGATGAACATACAGTTTACAGGTCTAATTCCTTGAATATTTCCCAAATCTCCTTATAAATATAAAACCTATGTATCTGAGAAAATGAAATACCTTGGGTTATGGATCACGAGAGAACTGGGCTAATTGATGGAAGTGAACATGTCACTGGCATTGGAGAATTTTGAGCAAGATATTGGAAGATGGTTGATACTTAACTTGACATTGTGGGGTAAGGTGAACATGATCAAGATGACTGCTGATCCAAGAATTATGCATATTTTGGAAATGCTACCACTGCTAGTGAGAAGGGGGATGTGGTGTAGAGTGGATGAGTTGTTGCTGAATTACATTTGGAAAACATATACCAAGGATGTAATTGTGGAAACTACAGTTGCCAATGAAGAAGGGAGGAATGAATGTCCCACATTTTGAGGCTTATCATTTAGTGATTACAATGCGACACACACTAAAAGTACATTCATTGAATTTTCTTTCTCGTATGTACCAATTTGTGTAAGGTTTTAATAAACTAAAATACAAACAAATATTTTCAATTGGGTTTGAAACAGATTTGTAACAGAGCAGTTAAATGACCAAACAAAAGTTCCACGTCTGCACCCCACTACCCTGTCACCAATCAAAAAAATGTGACACGAGTGAGGTTATAACTCTCTTTGAAGCCTTAAGGAAATGAATATCTGTAGTGTCTAAAAATGCTCTTGTAATCAAAGTGAAATCAAATGCAGGCAATAGCAAAATGTCACAAACACAGCTAGCAAGAGAAGGCAATGCCACAACTCGGATCGTGAGAGCATCGAGGCAATCGTACCTTGTTGTGAGTGACAAACTCAAGATCATCATAAGATTCATAAGATTCAACTACCCAGAGATTTCAAAATATACCTTAAAAAGTGAATAGTACAACATTAATATCAACCAAAATCAAGGAAAATTAAACAAGGAATCTCTCCTGAGGAACCACAACTAAAGTTGCGGGGAAACACGTGTTGGGAGATTATTCACTAAAAAAATCATACAAAATATGGAACTGTATACATGTGTATGAAATTGAATACATGGAAGTGTACAATGAAAATATGCAATATGGACAGTGCATAGGTTTAAATGTATGAAATGAATTCATGAAGAACCATATATGCACAAAATAGACAAATCAAATCATATTGGAAAAATGTTTGACATTTTCTTCCGGGGATCACACGTTACAAGAGTACCAATCATAACGTTTATAATTTAAATGCCACAACTGTGTAGAGGGCAGATCCAACGCCACGTTCCTCTCTATACCTACCATACCATGGGTTCTAGCAAAGGTGGCAACACGTAAGATCCCAAACTAGGGAAAAGGATTAGATTTGATTTGATTCCGGTTCTTGTGGTGCACAGGAGGAACTACAGAGCAAACCTAGTTCCCACTAGGTGAAAGCGAACAGAATTCATGAAACCACAGTCCAGTATCAGCATCGAAGTAGACGCATATTGAGGATTGTAGAAGAAGCAACCCATTATCTGATTCCCTGATGGTGGCAAGAATATGAAGATGAAAGGTATGCACCAGGAGTAGGCTCCAGATCTTAAGAGCCTGAGCTGAGAAAGTTCAATTCCCTCTGGCTAAAACCCGATGCCTCTTCAGAGCACACGTCACTCAAACCACTTAAGATTGTGGATTGACTCTTGTACCACTACTCTTCATACATGTTTAGACACCAGTAGTCCAGACAGGACCATGGGAAAATGATGGAAAATGTGGAAGACTCAACAGAACGGTAGACGAGCGAGAGAAGGATTGTTTGGTCTCAACCAATAAGGAGTCAGAAAGTATTGTCTCCACAAACTATTCCTTCAAACCTGCCAGAACACACACCTGTGAAAGCCATCTTATATGCTCTGAGTATCAGATGAATATATAACAAGGTTACAGAGAGGTCATGAGGAAAATCTTTGAAGCTAAGCCACAAATAAAAGTCCAGTGTATCATAGAAGAAAGGACTATGAATAAAGTACACATAATATGTATATTATTTCTGTGTGACAGCACCACACAAGGACAGATTCTTCACTGAAATGCACAATATGGGCGTTTAGAAAGAGGCATTGTCTGAAGCAAGCAGAGTTATTTATATTTTAAATAATATACATCAATGCAAATTTTCTTCCAATTATTGTTTCGTAAGTCAGCAGAGTGGGTGCGTGCGGCCTGTAATCACGTGTTCAAATGCAGGAAGAAAAGGTTGACCTTTCCCACTTTTGAATTGGGTGAAATGAATACCACTGAGTTTGGCTAAAACTCGGTGGTACTCCGAATAACTTCAATAATTTGAAATGTTTTAATAACCTTTGTATTTGTATTTTGTTTATTTTTATAGTATTACCTTGCCCCTAGGCATCTAGGTGCATTTCTTAAGGGTTACTGTTACATATATTTACAACATGATACATATACAGTGCATTTACATATCCAGTTTCAAGCATTTGATATACAGCTTAAGTTTAGAGCATTACATATATTTACAGAGAGGTACGTATGCGAGGCAATTTTACATATATAAAATTCCAAGCATGGTATATGCGCAGTAGTATATCAGGGAGGATGTATCATGCAATGAAGGCGGATGTGGGTGGTAGAGAATCAGGGTATCTGATGAAGGCTCTAGTGGTCTTGCGCCTCGAGTCAGAATTTGGCTTTGCTCCTGAAGGAGTGGAAAGAGGGTCGGGTAGTGTGTTCCAAAGCTTAGCGGAAAGTACTGGGAAGCTACAGCCCCCTGCTTTCTGCAGCTTAAAACTAGGTAAGAGGAGGCACTGCGCTTGGGCTGCTCTATGCGGGCACTCAGATGTGTTGCATGTGAATCGGTCAGATAAGTATTTCGGTGCCTGATTGGCGAGGCATTTATGTGTGTGTGACAATGATTTAAGGGTGATTCTTTGGGCGATCGGTAACCAATGTAGGCTACATCTAGTGTTGGAAATATGGTGAGCTGTAGATAGAGCGCATTACAATAATTGAGTTTAGACATGATGAGGGTTCTAGCAAGGGTGATGCAGTCAGCCGTGGTAAGGAATGGATGACAGGCAGTAATGAGTTTGCAAGTGTAGGTAGTTGAGGAAATGATGGCATTCGTTTGTCTTGTTAGGGAGAGTGTAGAGCCTATGTAGATACCAAGGGTTTTTGTGTTCTTGGATACCTTTATGTTGTTCCCATCAATGATGAACGAGTTAAAAGCTGGATCTAATTTGTTGAGTCTTGGTTGGGATCCAAGGATAAGTAGCTCTGTCTTGTCATCGATAAGACAAAGCCTTTGTTGTGCCATCCAAGCCCGGATGACCAGATAGACTACATTTAGTGCTTTGGAGTCCACTTTGTGGTCACCGGTGATAGGGATGAGTATTTGGGTGTCATCTGCGTAATTAGTGTAGGTGGCACACAAATAGTCCAGAATGTTGAAGAGGGGCTTTGTAAACACATTATATAGTGTTGGCGATACACAGGATCTTTGGGGGACCCGTACATAACTGGTGAGGGCTCGGCAGATGCCAGCAGGGAGAAGACCCTCATAGATCTGTTCTCCAGAAAAGATCTAATCCAGGCGGTGACATTTGTTGGAAAAGTGAGCTGCGGATTTGAGGTGTTGGCAGAGTATTTGGTGATTGACCAGGTCAAATGCTGCCGATAAGGTGAGCAGTTAAAGGAGGGCCAACTTGCCATTGTCTTTGAGGTCTTCAATTTGGGTTTTTAAATCGATTAAGGTCGTCTCGGTTCCATGCCTAGGTCGGAAGTCAGATTGTCTGAGGCCAAAGAGGTTGTTAGATTCAAGATAGTCCTGGATCTGCAGGTAGGCTGCTCTGTCTAGGATTTTAAGTAAGAAGGGGACGGTGGTGATAGGCCTGTAGTTGGTTGGCATGCTTGGGTCTAGTGCCGTTTATTTTAGTAGGGGAAGGACCCAAGCATCTTTGAGGTTGTTGGGCACGATGCCTGTGTTGAATGAGGCATTTATTAGGGCGGTGATGAATGGTGCTAGATCATTTGCTGTCTCCTTGATGATAGGGGCTGGACATGTGTCACCCTGACAGTTGGATGGTTTGAGTTTGAGGATCATATTTTCAACCTCTTTCACAGTTAGTGGTGAGAAGTTAAAAGGTTTAAGGGTATGTAGGGGGAGGTTTGGTGCTCTGGTGGGAGTATTGTGATGTGAGTTGAGAGACAGACTGCTTTTTCTGGCATTAATTTTAGTTTGCAGCATGGTGATTTTGTCTAGGAGTGCTTTTTGGATGTTGGAACACCATGCTCTGTTTTGGCAAAGGTATCAGGGGGAGCTGAAGGAGATCTAATTCTTTAAGTATCTTAAAGAGCTCCTTAGTACTCGATTTAGCTTGCAGGATCCTATTGCTATAGGTGTCTTGTTTAGCTTGGAAGATAGCCTCTTTATAGTTGAGGGATGCACGTATGAGTCTATCCTTTTTTGCGGTTGAGGGTAGGCTTTTCCAGAGGGACTCAGCATTTCTCTTTTCCTGGGTGGGCCTGTGGTTTTGGTTTCCGTAGTTTGAGTGGGGGAATGGAATTAATGGCTTTGAGAATGGTTTGGTTGTAGATGTCAACTAAGGTTGTGGGGTCAGCATACGACTTAGAGGCATTATTGAGAGTGTGTAGTATTATTGGGAGTAATTTCTCACTAGTTATGTCCATTTTGTTTCTCGTGCTGATGGCGGACAATGTTCTGTTTAGAGCAGTGGTTCTCAGATGTGATATTGAAGGTTATCATATGGTGATTGGACCACGCACATGATGTATTAGGCACCATGTTGATGCTGCAGTTAAGGTTGAGCAGCCAATCAAGGGTTCTCCCTTTGATGTGTGTGGGTCCCTGGATGCAATGGATAAAGCCCAGTTCGGTTAAGGTGCTGGTGAAGTCTAATGCTTTATGGCCCTTGGCATCTTGGAAACCAAGGTTGAGGTTGCCTAATAGCATAATTTGTGAATTGGGCTTTGTGGTAGTTAGGAGGGTGGTAATGTCTTCAGTGAAGGTGGGGACTGGTCCAGGTGGCCTATAGATGAGGTGCGTAGCAATGGTTTGGGTAGCTGAGATGGGAATCTTGACAGACAGTAGCTCAGCTGATGGAATGAGCTGACTTGGCATGGGTCTCAGACCTAAGGAGCTTCTAGAGGTGAAGGCGACACCTCAGCCTTTGGATTGGTTAGAGTCTCTGTTGCATCTTGTAATAGAGTAGCCGTTAGGGATGGCTAGTGAGAGTGAAGGACATGCAGCTGCGTGTAGCCAGGTCTCAGTAATGGCTATAAAGTCAAAGTTTTGAGATGAGATATAGTCTGCAATATCCATGGCATGTGCAGGTAGTGACCTTGCATTAATTAAAGTGCCCTTAATGGTAATCACTTTGTTGACTACCACTGACTTTGTTTGACTAATGTCAGAGATGGTGGAGAGAGTCTTGAGTATGGTGTTCTTACTGAGTGTGTGGTTACTTAGGTACGTTTGTGAGTTTGGTGGGGGTAGTGGGATTAGTGGTGGGATTATGTCATCACGAGGCTGCAGGTGGGAATCTGGCACCTAATCTGTAATTCCTGAGGTGAAGAGTGCAAGGTTGGTTAGGTGTGGGTTCGGAAGTAAAGTGTTCCAGCCACAGGGCTGGTGAGTTCAGGTAAGGGTTGAGTAGGTGCGCAGTCGTGGTGTGAGTGGTGCTAGTTATATGTTGATGGTTGGAGGGCAGGACAGTAGAGGGAGGCGTGCATCTGAGGCTGGTGTTGAGCAGGGTATTTTGAACAGGTTGTTCAATATCGTAATGGTTTGTAATGGTATGTCATTGCTGATTAAGGCAGGTGTTAGTATGTAGCAAAATAGAAATAGTATATAGCGTAGCATGTAGGTTATAAACATAGTGAGATGAGGTCTAGCCAATCAGATGATGAATGGAGCTCAGGCTACTGTTGCACGGAGAAATGCTAGGCAATAGCTATATAGGGCCCTTAGAACAGGGGGCACCAATAGCATTCAATAGTATTCTAACAATAACATTGTAACTGGGTATATAGCCAGAGCTACAGTTGAGGTACGTGAAGAACACGATACAGTGGGCAGTTCAAATCACAGGTAATGCAAACCAATGTAACATACAAAGGGCCTCATTACGACCCCGGCGATAAACCATGGTGCTATTAGCACCATGGTCCATGCCGGGGTCCGCCATGGTGAATGGCGGAATTACCGCCCCATTCCAAGGTTGGCGGGGCGGTAATTCCCCATTCACCATTTTTGCCCCAAAGGGCTCAATGGGAACGGGGAAGGCGCTAAGTACGGTGCCGCAAATTGCGGCACCGTACGTAGCACCAAGGTCCCTTTGCGGGTTGGATTTTAACGCCTGCAAAAAGCAGGCGTTAAAATCGCCAACCCGCAAAGGGACCTCGTAATCAGGCGTTAAGGGGTTAACGGCGCCGCAAAAGGTGGCGGCGCCGTTAACCCCTTAACGCCAGGGTTGTAATGAGGCCCAAAATATAAGGAGGGCAGTTTGAATCAGCATAAAGCAGTCCAATATAGCATAGGAGATCTTTATCCTGACTTGACAAGCCACAAGGCTCTTAAGAGAACACACCACACCCACCACATTAGGCATTAGATAGAGATTTTAGTAATAACAATTTGTGTAATACTCTCAAATAATATAAGGTTTCAACAAACAAGCCCAACCTATTCTAAAAGTACTGAAATGTATATAGCACGGGGCAAAAGATTATCTGCTTTGCTGGACTTAAACTCATGGATGTAGTAGGATTTCAAAGGTAATTCCATTCTGCCCACGCGGATGAGTAAGGGGGCGAGCTGCTCCTTTTCTGTTTAGTGATCCATAAATGACCTGTAAGAATAGTTAATAAACTCATGAGGATGGAGGACAAATAAGTTCTGCCAAAACCCAACCCTGTCTCCTGCAGGACGAACGCGGATGTGTAGGTCGAGTGCTCAGCTCCATGGGTAAAATAATCTGTGTTCGTATAAAATACCAAATACGAAAAAACCATGGGAGAAAATGACGCAAGATTTGTTTCCGAAATGTTACAAAATGTTCGAATATTTAGTAAATGTTTGATTTTCCATTAACTAGATGAATCGCTATAATATGCTTTTTTTCCTTCTTTTTATCGATTGAATTGTGTTTTTCTTACCTTGCTCTCTTCTCTTTGCCTAAATCTTCCGGATTCCCTTTTCTCACAAGATTTTGCATGAAGACGGCAAATCAGGAGGTACAGGAGGTTAGTGAAATAAAGACCCAGATTCATATAAAAAACGATGAGTATGCCTAATGTGGTGGGTGTGATGTGTTCCCTTAAGAGCCTTGTGACTTGTCAAGTCAGGAGAGCAAGTTAATAAATGGGGGGATGTCCAGAGAACGAGTGTGCAGTGCAGACGGAGACCTGAACCTAGACAAGGTTGCCCTTGTGTTTCATTCCAAAGGGTGGAGGGCCTCATCGAGACACGGCCTCCACCTCACAACATTGGGGTGAGGCTGTCTTCAACATCGGGTCGTTGCCTGCGTGGAAATGGAACTGCTGACATGCCGCTCTGTGTCATAGCTACATCCATTTGCCAGTGAAGATCTTGAGCAGGCCTGCCCCGGCCGCAAAGCTGGCTTGCATGCATGCCGGTAGCGACTGCTACCATCTGATCTTACCACGGGGAAAGTGGACTGCCGGTGGTGATATAAAACGGTAAGACACTGTGCTGCAGCGCCACCCGCCGCTGTGCATTTCTCCTGCGGACCGAGAGCTCAAGGAAAAGGTCATCCCTGGGGCGGCGAGGCCCGGATTTTGAAACACGCGAAGCATTTAGTCCCCATATCTTCCACTGAGACTTTAACAAGTGCAGTACCTGCTGTAAGCTGCATTGAGTGCTTGTGCGCCCCACCTTCACAGGGCTCCACACGTCAATTAACTGGGCGGCATCAAACGCTAATTGGCCCATATAACCACCCTGACTGGGTTGCAGCTCTTACCGAGAGTGCTTGCGCGTCAGACATGGCTCCGGCTGTGCTCACACACCCTGCCCAGGCAATAGACCCTACGTCCTCGCAGCCAGGAAGGGTGGGCCAGAAGTACTCGCTCCCCATAGAGAAGGTGGTGATTGTCATGTGCTGGAACAAGCGGTGTAAGGAGACATGGAGAATGAAGATGATGGTTCACCGACTGCTGCCAGGATGCCATGCCCGTCAATGACCCTTGCACCCCTGAAGGAGTTTGATGTCTCTGGGGCCTCTAAGGCCTTGGGTCTCAGGTGGTCTGCCTGGGTGAAGCGCCTGGAGCTATTTCTAGTGGCGGCAGGGGAGGATAATGATGACACAAAACAGTCTGTGATGCTTTATTCACGTGGCCCTGCCGTCAGAAACAATTTCGAGACTCTACAGCCCACTGACGTGTCATTCAATACGGCTAAGGCAGCACTCCCGGAGTACTTCATGCCCATGGCGAATCTTGACCATGAGAGGTCTCTCATGAGAAATGCTCTGCAGAAAGAGGGGGAATCCCTTGACACCTATCATTGCTGGCTACGGCGGCTGGCCATGACTTGTGCATGGCCAGATGAACACGAGATGCACCAACAGATCATCCAGGGTTGTTCTTCCATCAAGCTAAGACGAGAGATACAGCGAGAGCCAGGTATTATGCTGATGTGGATACTAGAACCTGGGCACTCCCATGAACTGGCAGATGTCAGGGCAGATAGGATGTGTGCCACCATGAAATCAGCCAAGCGTGAGAAAGCCTGTGCATTGGGTCATCAACAATTCCGGAAAGTGGACAAGCGCTCTCCATGGGACAAGAACGATGGACGGGTCACTGAGATTACCCTGTGTCCCAACTGTGCATAAGACCTGCCTCACTCCAGTGACTACCCAGCAAAAGGACACACTTGTGGGAGATGTAGTACAACAACTATTTGTCACGTGTTTGTCGTGCGCCATCACCTTCCAACCATCAACCTGCGGGGACAAGCGGGCTCAAGACAACAATACCAAAGACATGCGTGGAAAGTCATGCTGGTTGAACAGTCACCTCTGCAGAATTTCTTTGAGGAAGTACAGATGGTAGAAGAAGAAACTGATGAAGATCATGTATTCCTCATCTCCACCATGACCGAATTGAAGTCTTCGAAATGGTGTCAACCAATATGTACGTCAACATTTGCAACTCCCAGCTTCGAGTGATTATCGATACCGGGGCGTCTGTAGGTGTTATGACTGATGAACACTATCGTGGGTTGACAGGCGCTCCACCTCTGGCAAAGGTCCCACTACCACTAAAGGGTGTCTTCGTTGCACTGGTTCATTTTGAGGACACCACCATTAGAGATTCTTTGTCACCAAGGTGAGCAAGGTTACACTGCTAGGATGCACCACAGCAGAAGCCCTGCACTTTGTGAATTTTGTGTTTGGAGTATACATTCAAGATGTTCGGTCCTTATTGACTAAATATGTAACAGTGTTCACAGGGTAGGGAAGTTCACAAAAGAGCCAGTCCACCTGCACATTGATCTTATGGTACAGACGACAGCTTTAAAGCATATAAGTGCGCCATTTAACTTGAGGGCTATGGTTGAGCAGGAACTTGAAAACCTGGTACGCATGGACATTATTAAAGATGTTGAAGGGTCTACCCTGTGGGTTTCTTCGATAGTGATCGCCAAAAAACTCAAACAACCTCAATCATTTGCATCTGTGTAGACATGCGACTCCCGAACAGAGCTATCAAAAGGGAAAGACACATCACCCCAACACTTGACGACATCCTAGCGCACATTCAAGTGGCAATGTTCTTCTCAAAGCTGGACGTGAGATCAGGTTACCACCAATTGGTGCCGGACCCCACTTTCAGATGCATCACAACATTTACTAGTAATCAGGGGTTGTATCGGTACAAGTGTCTCAACTTTGGAATATCTTCATCCGCGGAAGTGTTCCAGAACACAATCTGCAGTGCACTTGCTGGACTGAAGGGAGCTATCAACATCAGCGATGAAATTATGGTCTACTCCAGCTCAGAACAAGAACACTTGGACAGGCTAGGGAACGTCCTGGCACGCATTCAACAGCGGGGGCTGCATAAAGGCAAATGTACGACCTGGAACTGGTGCCTCGCCCCGGGGAACGCCAATGCTGCCGATTTCCTCTCCCGGCACCCAGTAGGGGCAAAGGAAGCGGGGAACGACACAGAAGAGAGGGGGGACAGAAGAGCTGCTGCTTACACTGCTATCAGCGACTACGCCCGTATGGATGTCCCTTGAAGAAATACAAGAGGCGTCAGCAAACAACGACTGCTTCCAAATGCTCAAGTCAGAAGGGACGCAGGGCAAGTGGAAACTTGTCCTGGATAAGCTAAACAAGCACACTTATGACGCAAGGAGAAACCTGGAGCAAATGTGGCAGGTGCGATACAAACTGACATTTATGGACAGTGGGGTGATTCTCAGAGGTTCAAAAATGGTTATACCCTCCAGCCTGATGCTGTGGGTGCTGGAACTGGCACACCAAGGACACCAAGGAGCGGTCAAGACCAAACCCTGGCTTTGGATGAAGGTCTGGTTTCCAGGTCTTGAAGAAAAAGTGCAAGAGTTTGTCCGAACCTGTGTGTGGTGTGAGGAAGCGTTGCCACACCAAAGGGAGCCCTACATCGAATCCATGGACCGGAGCAACATTCCCTGAGGTACAGTGCATATGGACTTTGAATCCACCTGCCGGGACAATCATTTCATGGTGCTTTTAGATCAGTGTGAAAACAAATAGATGTACCCTTGCAATAGAACAATGCTCAAAGGCAATTGTTTAATTGGACCGGTTCAGGTATTTAGGCTTTTAGATCAGTGGTCACGGTACCTGGAGGTGGAGTTTGTAGAGTTCACCTCACTTGAAGATGTGATACCGGCTCTCAAGAAGATCTTTGCTACCCATGTGCTCCCAGATGAAGTGTGCACAGACAATAGACGGGCCTTTCAGAGCGGCAGATTCTCAGAGTACCTCCACCACCTAGGGATTCGGCATCACAAGATAACCCCAGTGTGGCCAAGGGCAAATGGGAAGGCACAGAGAATGATGAGGACACTAAATAAAGTGTTCCACTTTGCTCATGGACAAGGGGAGTGTGAACGACGAGCTCTATACCAATTCTTGTCGGAATACTGCTACACCTAGCACTGCTCAACTGGGGTACCACCAGCGGAGGCTCTTTTCCAGCGATGTCCAAGAGGACTGTTGCCGGATTACTCAACCCGCAGCCCGGGAATGATCGATGAAGACACTTTGCTTGAGCGAAGGAGATGGGCAAATTAAAGGGAAAATGTAAGGAGAGAATTATTAGAGCAGCAATTGGAAGTAGGTGGCAAAGTGCTTATATGGCCCAGATACCCAAAAGGGAAAATGGCTCTACCTCATGGGCCCACACCCATGGACGTGGTAATGACCAAGGGTACGATGGTTATGGTTTCGGATGGCTGAATGACAGTGACAAGGAACTCCAGTTTTTTCCTCAAGATTGCTAACCAAACCAGGGTAGGTGGCAGAGATAGCCCTAGCAGAGGGATGGGAGCAAGTGCCCAGCGGTGGCCAGGTCTCGAGAGGGATGAGTCCGAAATGAGAGGACCGGAGTTCAGCGAGGGAGAAGGAGAACCCATAGATCAAGGAGGGGGTACGAGTCTTAGAAAAGAAAGTCTGGGGAGACACAGAAGGTACTCGGTGAGACAAGGTCGCCGGCAACCAGCCTACTTCATAGACTTTGAAGACAGTCTCCCGTGAGGTTAACCCATGACTTGCCCGGCAGTATTGGCCATCGTGAATGAAGCTGCCTTAGAGACCCTATGTTGTCACCTGTTGTGACTGTTGTGAAAATGTAGTGCTTGTTTTGTTTGGTTATGAAAAAAGAGGAGTGTGGTGTGTTCCTTTAAGAGCCTCGTGATGTGTCAAGTATCGAGGGGACGTCCATAGCACGAACGGGCATTGCAGACGGAGACCTGAACCTAGACAAGGTTGTCTTTGTGTTTCGTTACCAAGGGTGGAGGGCCTCATGGAGACACGGCCTCCACCCCACAACAGTGGGGTTTCATGATTATTTTGTTATGTGCCTAATTTAATTAAAATCTGATGTGCACCTTCAGATATCGTGATTTATGTGTATTTATGAGGCATGAACAATGCTGCTGAAAGTAAATCAAATGAATCGCTTGTGCACACGTTCTCATTTCCTTTCACAAAACTAAACCAAAAGCATGTGGAAGCCAGGTCAAGTGTTTTGTTTGCTTTATATACATTTGCGATCCCGCATACAATGCTATTTTCCTTTCGGCAATGTCAAGGGATCTTGCTATTTATTCTAAACGGTCGGGATTTTGGATGAGAAATAACTACTATGCAATACATAATCTTGCCTGGTAAATGTTAAAGTGTGAGTGCCATTCTGAAACAAATATTTATTTTCAAGTTGTACGACCTCACACGCACGTTTTCATAATGCGACATATACGTTTTAAACTTTCTACCTAAACGCTAATTTGTGAAATGACCTATCTTTTTTGTGTCTGTATTATGTGATAAATGTTCGAATATTTCATGCGTACGTTATTTTCGTATAGGCTAAATTCGAACATTTCTCCCATTCTGTTTTTTTCCCCCCGACGGTTTCAGACACCCAAATAATCTTACAGAAACCTTCCGCCCAGAGGCATTGATATAGTGGGTAGGGAGGCGTGGGAGGGGGTGTAACCCAGGGTCTGACTCTTTTGGTTGTAGCCCTGGATAGAAGCTCAGGGGTGTTGTGGGCGTGCTAGGCCCAAATAAGGACGCAGACTCAGTGTGTGTCTTAACTCTCCTTTATTCCATTACCAACTGCCATTTTTCCCTTTCCCGCCTCCCCTCCTCCCGCCCCTCCCCTTGTCCCACTCCTGCTTTCTTTTCCTCTTAAAGGGGCCATGTGCCCTGTTCCCTTCACAACACCCCCCTTACTTATCACGTGAGTCTGTGGTCTACATTTCTTCAATGAGACGGGTGGACCTTCTGGCTGTTCTGCGGGGCCGTTCAGCCTGGTCACTTCCGTCGTCATCCGTGTCTGTTAACATGGGCGTCTCAGGTGGATCTGGGGGAGCCTTCGGGTTCTCTGGCTCCTCCTCCTCTAGGGGCATGTCCTCAGTTGGGTCTTCCTGGAACATCCTACGGAAAAAGGATGCATTTCAGGTTATCTCGCCTTGATCCCCTATCGCGTTGATCATGGGCCCGTTTACTTCAGTCACTATCATCGGCTCAGGCCGATGTGTCGAGTCTGTTTTCCGGCGCTGGGCCTGACGGACTAGCACCGTCTCGCCAACAGGGATTAGCGGCTCTCTGGATTTCCGTTTCCTGTCAGTCCATTCTTTGTCCTTTTGTCTTTTCTCTGCTTCTCGCTGTCTTATTTCCTCGTCTTCCTTGGGCGTATAGTCCTCGAGTTGGGGAAGCCGGGATTGTGGTTTGTACTTGATCATGAGTTCAGCCGGGGTGCAGCCGGTCGCCTCATGTGGTGTGTGTCGATAGCTTCGTAGCATCTGTGAGATGGCCTGGGGCATCGAGGTCTGGTCTGCTGCCGCTTTCTGGCGTGTGCGCTTAATGTTCGCCATGAAGCGTTCCACCATTCCGTTGGCCTGTGGCCATAGTGGGGTGATTCTTTGGTGGTGGAACCCTAGGTGTGCCGCAAATTTCTTGAATTCCTGACCCTGGAACAGGGATCGTTATCAGTTTTCACCATGTTTGGGATGCCCAATTCACTGAACAGTTAGTCTACCGTGCCCACGACGTGTTGGAAGGCTGTGGATTGCACATGTTTCACCAGTGGGAATTGGGAGTACTCATCAATGGCCACCAAGAGGTGGCCTACCTCTTCCAGTGGGCCGTAAAAGTCAAGTGCCACGTGCTGCCATGGTCCTTCCGGGAGGGGAACTATCTGCAGTGGGCATGGCGGTGGGCTGGCTGCGTTTATTTGGCATGGCCTGCAATGTCTCAGTAGGTCATCCACGATGGTGTCCATGTGGGGAAACCACACCTGGTTCCGTAATATCTTTTTCGTGTTGGCCACGCCTCGATGACCTTCATGTGCAATCATGACCAAGGGTTTCCTCAGGCTCTTGGGTGCTACGAGGCGGTTTCCTCTGTTTAGGGTGCCCTGGCTTGTTGTGGCTAGTCCATTTTCGCTAGGTCTCTTCTGTTTACTTCCGCCCCTCCCCCGGCTCTAAGTGTTTGTTGGCAGCCTGTCGCCACTTATTCGTGTTCGGGAGGTGGATTGCTGCTCTGATGGTGGGGTCTGCTCTGCTCTTTTCCACGAACAGTTGCGCTGTGATCGCTGGGGGAAGGGCGTTCAGTGACAAGTATGTCATGTACTCTTCAGCTTCTCCTTGCATCATGGTGTCGGACGCCCCGTCTGGGTGGCACGACCGATAGTTTGCGGGGTTGGCGTCGCCTCCAGGTTTGTAAATGATGGTTTAGTCGTATTCCTGGAGGCGAATGCCCCATCGTTCGATGCATGGCAGCATTTTTATTTTCAGGTTGCCAAAGAGAGCTAGCAGGCCCTGGTGGTCAGTTATCAGCGTGAAGGTGTGTCCAATGATGAAATGGTGAAATTTTTCGCACACCCACGCGGTGGCCCGACTTTCGCGCTCTGCCTGTGAGTAGGCTTGTTCGGTGGTGGTCAGTGCGTGGCTGGCATATGCTACGATGTGGGTTGTTGTGTCGTGCTGCAGGTCAATTTGGGCCAGTATCGCCCCCAGTCCTACCGGACTGGCGTCTACAGTGATGTCGGTGCACCATTGAGAGTTGAAGTATGCCAGTTGGCGGTTGGTTGCCAGTTCCTGTTTTCTGGAGGAGAATGCTTGTTGGCACTGGTCAGTCCACGTGACGGGTTGATCCTTTTTCAGCAGTTGTCGTAGCGGGCATGTGAGTGTGGCGTTTTGGGGAAGGTAGCGGGCGCAGTACCCTGCCATACCCAGGAATGATCAGAGTTCAGGGACGTTCCTCAGGCAGGACAGGTTTGTTATGGCACTGATCTTGTCCGGGTCAGCTTTGATGCCCTGGTCCGAGAAAATGTGCCGAAGAAGCATAAGGTGTGAGTATTGACCCCACATTTCTGGCTGTTAAGTGTAAGTCCAGCGTCTTGGAGGATGCAACAGACTTGGTGTAGGGCCTCGTCGTGTTGGTCTTGGATGACTACAAAGACGAGGATATCGTCACTGTAATTGAACGCGTTGGTAACTGGGCTGATTAGCCTGCAAATTGTTTCCTGAAAGATCTCGGTGGCGGGATGAAATGCCGAAGTTCAGCCGTTTGTAGCAGAACAGACCCTCGTGAGTAGTGAAGGTTGTGATGGGTCTTGATTCGGGATCGATGACTAGCTGGTGGTAGCCTTGGTTGTCGGTCTAACTTTGAGAACTTGTTGGCTTGGTTAAGTCTTATCAGCACATCTTCTATGTTCGGTCCCGGGTGCCTTTCCCGTTGAATGGCTGTATTGGGGATCCTCATATCGACGCAGAGGCAAAGGTGTCCATCTGCTTTGGGGACCACTACAAGTGGGGACACCCACGGTGTCGGTCCCGTCGCTCTCTCTATGATGTCGTTTTTTAGTAGCACCTGCAGTTCGTGGGTGACTTTGGCTTGTAGATGGAACCCTACCATTCTGGGATGTTGTGGCACTGGTCGTATGGACAGGTCAATGTGCAGTTTGATTAAATTGTCCTTCAGCATGCCAACCCCTTCAAACAAGCCTGGATAAGCGGTTTTTAGTGTCTCAATGTCCAGCGGCTTCAGACTGATGGCTCGTAAGTATTGGGATTTGGGTGGGAGCCCTTCAATCACTTCGTACTGGTCATAGTGGATATCAATGAGATGTAGCGCCAGGGCTGTTTTGTGACTGAGTAGGCACCTTCCTGTTGCCGGCTGTGGATGACATGTATCGCTGTGGTTTTCATATGGGTCCCTGGTGAAGTTTTCTCTTCTGTGTTCTTCATCAGTGTAATATTGCATGTGGCATATTTGTTCTTGGTTAGTGTAGATGTCGTTGGCTGGTTCTACTTGTAGATTCTCTACTGCTCTGATGAACCCGGGTTTGGCCATTGTTCTGGGGTTGTTGTTCTTGGTGGTCTCCCGCTCAGGGTACGGTCATAGGTTGAAAGATCTCTGCGGTTCAACAAGTCTCACTGGCTTTTGTGGATTTGGTGGTCGTATGCTGATAGCAAGGGTGTTTTCTCCCAGCACATGCTCTGCATTGACTTTTTGGTGATGCTCGTCTCGTGGAGTTCCATTGGTCTTGTCTGACGATGTTGCTGGGTTGGCGGTTTGCCTGGCTACTTGTGATTGCTGCTATGGAATCTGTCTTCTTTGGGTTCTCTATGTGGGCAGCCTGGATGTCCACCCTCTCATATACTCTGGCTAGCTCGGCTATTTCCTTCAGGGGTAGCGGCTTCTTTAACAGGTGTTTACGAAATATTGAGAAGAGACATCCTTCAATGACTCTTAGGCGGATGGCTTCATCGTCATTGAGGTTGCCGAAGTCGCAATACGTGATTTTCCTCTGAAGACATAGTATGAACTGTACAATTGTATCCTGAGGCATCTGCGTGCACTGGTTGAAAATGTAGCATTCATAGTCTCTATTTGGGACGACTACTAGGCAGCTGTTGATGGCTTCAATGAGTTTTTGATATGTCGTCCTCTCTGCTAACGGGATGGTTTTAATGGCGCTCTTTATGTCTTTTCCGACCAGGTTCCTGAAGATGTCTAGTTTATTTGGTGTGTCTTGGTTTCCTACAGCCCTCATGAATTCTTCAAACTCATCCAGCCACTCCTGCCACCTCTGGCCCTGATTCTCCTGGGGTTCTAGCGGGAACAGGTTCAGGCGGCGTAGGAATGATACAGGGTTGGTGGGAGTTATCCCTGGTGTGGCGGGTGCAGTAGTTTCTACCGCTGCACTTCCTGATTGTGACATGGTTAGTAGTGTCTGGGAGTGTTTGTGATGCCACTGCCAAGGTCCTCGTTTCCAAGTGGCTTTTTGGTATGATTGGTGCGTGCCTTCGATTCCTCGCTTTCAAGTGGCTTATCGCTATGGTTGGTGCGTGCCCTTGCTTCCTCGCTTTCAAGTGGCTTATTGCTATGACTGATGCGTGCCTTTGGTTCCTCGCTTTCAAGTGGCTTGTTGTGGTGTTTACTATGTCTATTCTGTGCCATTCTCCTCACGTGCCAGGCCCTCCCCGTATCTCTGTACCTTTGCGGTTTCACTTTACACCTGCTTGTGGCTCTTCCTGGCCTGGATGTAGTGTGTGGGCCTCCTGGGTCCTCCGCTCCTCAGACACGAGCAGCGTCTCTTGTCTTCTCCTCGACTCCCCCTCGTTCACTCCTGCGCGGCTGGCCTGCTCCCCAGATGCAGGCGGTGTGTCTCGGCTCCTCCTGTGCGGTTCGGCTCTCCTCGCTGGGCACTCTGCAGGTCTCGGGCACTCTTCTGGGCGGGCTGCAACCTCTCTGCTCCTTCTTCTGGGCTGAACTGCCGAACCTCCTCACCGGCACTTCTGCATTGCTTCTTGTTGGTGGCGCCGAGTCCCAACGTGACTCCGGCGGCTCTCCGCGCTCCTCCTTCACCTCTGCACCTTCTTCTACCGGCGTTGCTGCGTCACTCCTCGTTGGCAGCGCTGAGTCCCTCCATGACTCTGGCGGTTCTCCACACCCCTCCTTCGCCTGCGCGAGGGCGTGGGTTCTCCTCCACTCATCGCCAGTTGTGGGCATGCTCGGCCCAAATAAGGACGCAGACTCAACGTGCGTCTTAACTCTCCTTTATTCCATTACCAACTGCTGTTTTTCCCTTTACCTCCTCCCCTCCTCCTACCCCTCCCCTTGTCCCTCCCCTGCTTTCATTTCCTCTTAAAGGGGCCGTGTGCCCTGTTCCCTTCACAACAAGGGGCTGCAACCAAAAGGCTAGCTAGCCCCGACAGTTCAAACATTAGAGTAGTCGTAGATCTTTGCCAGACCTAACAACACCCACGCTTCCACCTCAAAATATCCTGAACAAAGGGGTACATGTTAAGGATAATGCTCTTCATTTCATTAATTAATTGCATCTAAAGAGAGGTAATAAGAAACGAGCAAACTCCCTCTCTAATAAGCTTCTCTTCTAACACAGAGCAACATATACAACAGTTGAGGTCAGACCTCATAGGCAGGGAAGAGGCGTTATTTGGCCTGTGTATGGTGTACTTTTGAGGGCAAGTGCATATGTGCTGTCTGAGCGCTATTTATTTTGGGAATTTAGGACATTATATGCACATTAAGCTAAGCTTTGCGACTGCTTACAACTATAGGCACACATCCTTCACAGTAACTGCCTCTTTTAGAGACTTCCACTCACACAATGAGGACCTACTACCTCAAACCTTCTGAAGCTGCCTCCTGATGGAAGGGGGAGGTTTCTGGGACAATTGGACAGGAAATAGGCCCAAGTCCTGCTAGCCTGATGAACACTTCACAAGCACAGTTCTTGGGCAAAGGCATAGGAGGGCCACTGGGCAAAGCACCTGTGAAAAAACAGGGAGAAGCTTAAGACTCCACATCCTGTCCCCTGCATCCCAAGGAAGGGGAAAAGGGACCTGTGTAGTTATCTCCTGGGAAGAACTATCCATCAAAGGTTAAGGAGGGGACTATCCAGGCAGTACTTGCCCACACTTGGCATTCCCTGTTCCTTGTTGCACCATGATCACAGGCTGTCAATGGTGGGAGAAAGACAAACAGAAAGTTTACCTGGAAGCCGTAGGCAAGTAGGAGTTTCTTTTTGGAGCAGTGGGGGAGGGAGATGATCAGGTAACCCTTCCAATGATTGCAGGAGGAATTACTGGGGCTGGAGGAGGCTAACCAGAGCTGCAGTGTTGGTAGGGGAACCCATTCAACAACGTGGGAGAGGTGGCATAGGTGGGTTAGACTGACAGATGGGTCTTCAGATCCTTGATTGGAGGTTACTTTAATGGAGAGCATCGCAGCCATTGATGCAGCAGCTATTGGAGCCCTAGTCTCTTGTGGGAGGAGGATTCAGCAGGAGTAACAGGTGATACTCAGATGACTGGTGGGGGTTTTCCAGCCATTTATCATGGTGACTATTTATAGCTCATAGTCCATAGACAAAGTTAGCTGGAACATAGCGGGGTAGCTTCCGGCACTGGCGATGCCGACTCACAGAGCTATGTTAGGAGGGCGGAAATAATTGTCCTCCAATAAACCTTGTCTGCTGCTGCAGTCTATTAGGAGGACAATTCTGTCTTCCATGTTCCAGCAAACGCCTCCAGGAAAGGCCATCCCAAGAAAGAGTTGCGTATTTACATCGCTCTAAATATGGCAGTCAACATAGATCCAGTCGATACGTGATCACCCTAAATAAATGCAACTAGAGGACTGTTCTTGGTGAGCCTTAATGGGGATCCTGGCCGGGATGGCTCATCCTCAATGACTCTTACTACTTGGGCCTACACTATGGACAGAGTTTGTGGTGAATCCCCAAATGGACTAGGGTAGGCTGCCTTCCTAGTTTTATTAATTTAAATGGGCCATGGTGGGAGAATCTGATGAAGGATATGTTATTTGACATGATTTGGCCAGGGGCATTCCCCCATTGTGCTGTCATCAGAAGAGTAGTAAATGTGATAAAAACAGGTCTGTAAATAAGGTAATGAGCTATCACCTGTGATGTGCAAGCCATTAATGGGAGGGGAGCAGAAGATTGTCAAGTGACATTTATGTTTAAAGTCAATCAAGGGATTTTTTTAATTGACTGTTTTATTGAACTAGAATAATAGGGCCGGGTGGAAAGTGACCACAAAGCCCTGGTGATCTCCTTGGCCCTTTCCCTTATTAGAAATCCCAAGTTGTGGAGGCTAGGCGCTAGTGAGTTTTTGTCTGTGAATAAAAGAACTATTAATTGGTCAAGGATTGACAGAAAAGTGATCTTGTTTCATTTGAAAACCCACCTGGATCAGGCGGCATAGCTTGCAGGAAGACTGCTGCGGCAGCAAATATGCTGATGAGTTTCTATACCTTATTGAAGTCTAAAATTCTGCCATCAGAGAGTTCAAACCAAGCTCAATCTTTAACTAGATACATGTTGCTTGAAGGGAGTGCAGATAGGGAACAGAAACTTTAACCCAGGCTATCAGGAAGTCTAGTTTTATCAGTGGGCGTTCAATTGAAAATGCTAAATTTGTTAGACATCAATACTGTTCTCTGGTGAGCAGGAAGGACGATGAAGCTCTGATCATGGCCCTGAAGGACATAGAGGTTGCAGCCAAGACTAAGGATTAAACAACATTTTGGTGACTGGTTACCAAAGGGAGTAAGGAGTGTATATTGACAAGGCTTGCTTTATCTGAGCTTTGCCGGCCTAGGGGCGGCCTTTGATGCTATAGACCAGGACATCCTGAGAGAAACCTGCTGAGACGACAAAGGGTAGATTGACCATCATTATCAGTTATCAGGCATTGCCTGATAAGACAATAAAGGTAGCAGGTGCCCTTCTCTAGAAGGAACATAGCATGATAACCTGTTCTTTGGTTTTTAACCACTCTGAGGGTCTGCAGCAATCGCTTCTTGCTCACTGTACTTTTCACAAGAGACGAATATACATTTTCATATCAGTCTTTGTGTGGCCTCCAAGGGCAGTCCAGCACCGAAATTCCTGGCAGACCTCCTTTAAACAAGAGTACCAACAGCAACCCTAGACACGAGTTGCGTGATAATACCAAAGGAAGGGCAGGGTATGAACTTAGTGGAGGGCTCAGAGGGAGATCCCAATCAAGAAGGGAGTAATACAGAGTCATCACCTGGCCCCAACTCTGTTTGATTGGTTTGCCTGTGATTTAGATGGATAGCAGCAGCATGGCAAGCACTGAACCCGGAGCATGGAGACTGTTAAGGTCCCTGTTCTGTTATCTATGACCGATTCTGTGCTTCTGTCACAAACAGAAAATGGTTTTATAATGTTTATGAGCAGTTCCAAGCAGAATTGTGTGGTAAAGGGGCTGAGATTAACCTTCTCCAAGACCAAGGTGCTGATCTTGGGATGAAACATACTCATTGATACAAGATAGTTGTCGGGGAGCACCACAGAGAGTAGTCTAGTGGCACGACTATTGGTTGGTATAATTTGGCTTCTCAGTCTTTTTTAAGCCCCAGTTAGAGAAGAGTGAGCAAACAGGTGGGAGGGGGCATGCTGCATTCCTTTTAATCAAAGAATGGTGGTGGGGGCATCTGGCCTCTGCTCTGGTAAAGGATCTCAAGGCTATTGTGATAACAGTTGCCTTCTATGCTAGCAAACTGTGGGAGGCATGCAAAGGGAGACAGACTCCAGATATCAGGAAATACTTTCTTAATATCCCTACCAAGAACACCCCTGCATTCCTATACTGCCCTAGCCAGTGAGGAATCACCACTGAACTCTATACACTGGAAGGTGGCACTGGGGCCTGTCCTTTTGTGGCCCGGAATTTGGGCTGGTAAGGGATTCACAGTTTACAAAGCATATCCGGGGGACGTTAGCTCTGAGAGGGGCTGCATCTTTTCTCTGGTTTAGGCTTATCAGACGTCTATAAGGTCCTTTGGGCTGCATTCACTTATGGGAAGACTCTGAGTTCATTTGTTAACTGGACCTAAAACTCACTAAACAATCCTTTTGGGAGGCGGATTCAATAGCTAAATTTGACTCAACTAACCCCAGGTTAGCTCTGGATTTTGATATGAGGTTTTCTGGGGGACAGAAGCCATATTTGTGAAATTCAGAATTGCCGTTCTCCCACCAAATATGGCTATGGCAAAGTGATCAGTGCTTGATACTGATGAGTACCTAAGTTCATGCGGTATGGCGCTGGAAGCTGGGGCCCATTTCCTTTGTTGGGTGGGGACTATGCCCATCTTAGGTGGAGTATTGTTAGGGCTTACCTGCTTGAGGCTAGCATTACATATCTGCAAGAGACTGTTGTTGAGGCATATATGACCGCAAGAACAGTGCTAGTTTTTGCCATTACCTCCTACATTTGGAAGACAAGGAAGTGGAATAAATACCTTCTGTACAAACCCAAATAGCAGGATTGTGATGGGAGTTCTATCGACTTTGTGTCCCTCTTACAGCAATTTTATTTTTGTAACTGACTGTTTTAATTATTTTATTGTTTAAAGCACTGACCTAGCGTGAGAGCTTGGAGCACTGTGCTGGGTTTGGGTAGCCATTGTTTAGGCTGGCATCTTTTAACAGTATTGCAGTATTGTGATGTGTGGTCTGTACATCAGCCTGTGCATCCATTGCAATTAGTCCTTGGACAGGTGTTGTTAAAAAAACACATTTTGAGAGATTTGTGAAATTATAGAATTGCGTGGGCATTCTGAGCTGATACCAGGGTACGAGGCTTGAGCTTGAGAGGGTGGATGCGGGAAAAGAGAAGGATCGTTTGCAGGTTCTCTCTTTGTGGACGAGTTATGATTCAAGACACTTTGGGGGTCATTACGACCAAGGCGCTAATTGCGCCAACTTTACCACTATGGTGTAAACTACGTTTACACCATGGTGGATGGCGGATTTACCTCCCCATTCCAAGGTGAGTGGGGCGGTAAATCCCCATTTCCCATTTTCCCTTCCCCATTCCCATTTTTGCCCCATAGGGCATAATGGGAGTGGGGAAGGCGCTAATTACGCCACCGTAAATTACGGTGGCGTAATTAGCATCATGGCAGGTTAGCACCATGGATTTTAACGGCTGCTAAAAGCAGCCGTTAAAATCAGAATAGGCGTTAAGGGTTAACGACGGCGTTAACCCTTAACGCCTGGGTCGTAATGAGGCCCTTTGTCGATTTGCTGCACGAGGAGCGTGTGCCACAAGATATGTGGAGCTTAGCCGCCAGGTACGCAGTCTTGCTACTCCCGTCTGCTTTGTAGGTGATACATGCAGTTTTGAACAGTATCCTCGCATGGAAAGTAAGCCAATGTAGTTTTAATAGTGCAGGGTGATTCGTTCAAATTCATGCGTGCCCAAAATAAGACATGCTGCTGTGTGGTAGAATGCTTTTAGGGGAGCCAAGTGAGTGGCTGGGTGACCCAGGAGGAGGGCATTTTGCTCATTGATATGCAAGTCCACAAGGGCTTGCAGTATGGTCCAGAAGTTCTGTGGTGGGATGTGGGCTTTGATTTTGTGTGGCTATGTGTTTCTGGAAGGACAAACTGCCAATCGTGAAGCCCTGGGATTTTGCTGAACCTGAGAGTTGCGGATCAAAACTTTCTAGGCACATATCATTGAGCCAATTACTGTTTAGTGGGGGAACAGTTGAGTAGAAATTCGACTATTTTCGACATAGACAGGACTGTCTGATGGCCCAGTAATTGCAGAAATGACTGTTGTGCTGTGGGCTAACTTTCATGTTCAACTGACTATCATCAATCTATTGGTGGATGGCCAGATTAGGATGTTTGAGCAGTGTGCCCCGAGGCTCCATGTAAAGGTAAAAAAGGATCAGTGAGAGGATGGAGCTTTGGGGTACTCTGCAGGTGACTGGGAGTTGGCTAGAATGCAACTTGCTCATCCGGATGGACTGTGTTAGCCAGAGAGGTAGGAGGAACACCAATTCATGACAGTGCCAGAGAATCAAATCCTGGTTGTTAGGGGAAAAGAAGACGAGGTGGTCAATGTTGTCAAATGCAGCCAAAGGTCAACAAGGACGAGGATGAATGAGCCAACCTTATCCATGATTTTGAAGGCATCATCCACCACCTGGATGGTGGCTGGCTCAATGTTACTGTTGGGGTGGAACCTTGACTGATAGTTGTTAAGAGGGTGTAGTTGTTTGATCCCGGTCAATAGTTGTGTAGCAACTACCTTTTTCAAGATTTTGCCAATAAGCACAAGGTTTGTTAGGGGCTGGTAGTTAGCCAGGGTCCATTTTTTCAAAAGATTTTATATGGGAACAGTCTTGAGGGTGTCTAGGGATTACCCTTTTGTGTGGCAGACATTAATGATGCTTAGGAGTGCCTCGAATGAAGGGCACATCGATTGTTCAATGATAGAGTCTGGGATGTTATTGTAAAATAAGGAAGTAGGTTTGAGGGAGGTGATTGTCTTTGGGAGATCTGGGAGAGAGAGAGGAGATAATTCAGTCTAGAGGGGCAGTGTGCATGCTAGAGTGCAGAGGAACTAATGATGTGGGAAGATGATTTGATGATCTGATGGATTTAATCTATTATTTCAATTTAAAAAGTTGTTGATTACCTTGCATTTTTCCTGAGCTGTTGGTACCTCAGGGTCGGGTGAGGGTTTGGTACAATGCTTTACTACTTCAAAGATGAATTTGCTCCTGCTAGAGGCTGCCATGCTGATAGTGGAGTAGTAAGCAGCTTTTGCCTCAATAATCAGAATCCTATGTTTGGCACGGATAGATTTGAAGTTGATGAGCTCTCAAGGAGTAGGGCTATTGCACCACCATTTCTCTATGGCACTGATTGAGCATTTATTGGTGGCAAGTTCGGGGGTGTGCCTAGGGGTGGATGGTTTGGCCTTAGTGCAGCTGGTTTTTAAGGGGGAATGAGTGTCCACCAATTGCATAGCATAGTTGTTTAAATATTCTAGGAAGACCGAGGCATTCCCTGTGGGGGAGGGGTCTGAAAGGTTTTTGTCTAGCTCATTGATCGCAAAGGCTTTGAATGAGTTGTGCTAAGTGAAGGGACGTTTTGCATGACATTTGTTGGTGGTGATCAGGCAGATGATTAACAGTGGCATGGAAGCGTGGTCACACCAGTCGAGTAGTGTAGGGTCTGTGCAGGTTATGAGGGGGAAAGATTTAAATACTAAGTCTAGGGTGTTGCCTTTGTTCTGCGTGTGAAAGGGCACAATTTGTTGAAGGTTGAAGGTCCATGCATCCACTCAGTATGGAAACCGTCTTAGAGTGTTATTGTTGCCGTAGTTAAAATCTAAGTGAAAGACTTTACTAGTGTTTGCTAATTTGGCAGAGGAGAGTCAACTGGAGATCTCAGCAGTGAAGTGTCACTTCTGTGAGGTGGACTGTAGATGAGGTGGAAGGTGATGGATTCCTTGCGAGATCAATTGTACTGGCATGCAAGGGATTTGAATGAGCTTGTTCTGGGAGAATGGGTGATGGAGCATGGCCAATCACCCCTGTGGATGATTGCCACTCTTGCCTCCTGCCCTTCCTGGAGAGTCAGCATGTTGGATGCAGTAACCTGGGGGTATAAGGATGTTGAAAAACATGGAGAGAGGATGGGGTAAACCATGTTTTAGTGATGAAAAGGATGTTAACGTTGCTGTGTAAGATGAGGTTGGCGATCTCTGCTGAATGAGCTGAATGAGCATTAAGCAAATTATTACATTTTTACTGTTTTATGCTTTATTTACTATTTATTTATTTATTTATTTATTGCTTTTTAGATGCTTATACAGCAAGTACAATACCGTTTCAAAGTGCCCACAGAGCAACAGGAGGGAACAAAGGTGTGAAATACATTACAATCACATCATTTAATAAGAGTGGTGGAGAGGAAGGAAGAACCTGCTGTACCTTGTTAGTATTCAGAACGTGCAGGTGCAGCAAGGAAGAGGACAGAGGGCGTAAGTGCTGAGCAGTCTGGGCTCATGGGTGGGCCACAGATGAAGTGCTTGGGTTGTTGAGTGCTACTTGGCCGGGGGCCACATTAGGAGTAAGTGGGAACCTCTGGGGCGGAGGGTGTGCCAAGGCAAGTGCTGAGGGTTGACAGGAGCTGCACTGATTGGGAATAGGAGGTCAGGGCCAGAGGATGCATAAGGGCCCCAAACACCAATCAAAGCAACTGAGGGATTAGCAGAGAAGAGAAGAAGGGAAGGAGGAGGTAAAGAGGAAAGTCTTGAGGAGCCTCCGGAATTTAAGAAAGTCCTGCTCATGGTGCAAAGGCTGGGGGAGGCTGTTCCATAGAAAAGAGCCAGCTTTTTAGCAAAACACTTTACACACAAAAGAGTTGGTGCCAGAGGAACGCAGTGGTCTGGAGGGAGAGCATTTAGTAAGACAGGGTTGAAGGTAGTGTGGTCCATGGGGCTAGACAGCCTTGTGGATGATGCAGAGGGATTTAATCCATGCAGCAACCAGGAGCCAATAAAGACATTTTAGGGCAGTAGAGAAGCTGTCCCTGGGCTTAAGTCCAAGGATAAATCTTGCTGCCCAATTCTGGATTAGTTGTAGGGGTCGCAGAATGGAAGAAGGTAGATTCCGGAGGAGGTTATTGCAGTAGTCAAGCCTAGAGAGAACCAGGGCTCGGCTAACATTGAGCCTCTGGGGGAAAGTGAGAAAAGGGAGAATTCCTTTGAGAAGGAAGAGCTCAAAGTGGGACTTCTTGGCAATTTCCTGAGTGTGAGGAAGGAAGGAGAGAGATTAGTCAAAGCTGTCCCCAAGGTTTCTGGTTTCAGAGGAAGGAGCAGGGGCAGAGCTCAAGGAGGAAGCCCAGATTGAAGGGAAGAAGGGAGCTGGGGTCCAATGGGAAGGATCTCAGTTTTACATGCGTTGAGGCAGAGATCATTGGAGATGCACCAGGACTGGATAACAGATAGGCAGTCAGGGATGATGGAGGGTGCAAGAGGGTCAGCAGAAAGTTTGCAAAACACTGGAAGTTTCAGAAGAAGAAGGAGATGAGGCGTGCAAGCTAAGCAAGGTAGATGTTAAAGAGCCAAGGGGGAGAGGATAGAACCCTGGGGGACACCACAGGCGGAGAAGGAAGTAGGAGAGGAGAAGGTGCCCAGGATGACTTTGGAAGAGCCCTCAGTAAGGAAGGATGTCAGCCAGTCCAGTGCCCGCTCTGAGATATCAAGGGTATAGAGGAGCCTTTGTATGAGGATGGAGTGGTTGACTGTGTCAAAGGTAGAGTGGAGATCAAGAAGGATGAGGACAGCAGGGGTGTTGGATTCCAGAGAAGTGAGCAGTTCTTCACGGGTGCTCAGATGAGCAGTTTTCTTGCCTCTGGATGCTCGAAATCCAGATTGATGGTCATAGAGACCATCAACAAGTTTGGTGTGTGAGTTGAGCTGGGGCAATGCCAACTTTTCCAGCAGCTTCCCCAGGAAAGGGGTGATGGAAATAGGGAGGTAGTTGGCAGGCCAGGTAGGGTCTGCTGAAGGTTTTTTCAGGAATGGACACACAAGGGAGTGCTTAAAGGGGAGGGGAAAGATCCAGTGTCTAAAGTGTAATTGCAGAAATCAGCACGAGCAGGGGCAAGAGAGCGAATGTTATCCTTGAAGGGCCTGGATGAGCAAAGGTAAACCTGTTTAGAAGAGACCTTCATGGAGCAAACAACTTCTTCAGGTTTAACAGGGGAAAAGGAGGAGAAGGAGAGAGGAGGAGTATGGGGGGCCAAGGGAGGCAAGGGGTTTAGGGATGGGTTGGGAGGGTGGGTAGCAAGGTTGTTCAGGATGTCCTGGGTTTTGGTGGCAAAGTGTGTGGCCAGTGCTTTGCAGAGGGCCTGAGAAGGGGAGGAAGAAACTGCAGAAGGGTTAGATAGTTCTCTGCAAATCTTGAAGAGTTCAGCCGTGTTTTTGGATGCACCGGAAACCCGTGCCTTTATTTGGTGTGGATGGAGAGCCTGTATTGACTTTGGTGCAGGCGGCAGGCCAGTTTGTCAGAGGGTGAGCCTGAAATTTGCACCTTCCGGTCCGCTGCCCTGCACTTTCGTTTCAGGGCGGCAAGATTGGAGTCATAGCAGGTGTTACGCTTAGAGGCAGGTTTCAGGTGGATCCTCATGACTGGGGCAAGAATGTCAAGAGTATTGGTGATGGAAAGGTGGAGGTCGTTGAGAGCAGAGTCAGAGGTAGTAACAGAGGTAGGGGAGGGAGGATGAATGTGGAAGCAAAAGCAGCAGCTGACACTCGTTTCATCGGGTGGATGTTAGTGAACGAGGTTGGCAGGGCTTTTTGGTCTAATACGTTTTTAAAACACAAATCTTGTGTATCTTGTGTCTCATAAATTTGTAAAGGAGGGACCTGAAGATAGCACTCTTCAAAGAGCATCTTGTCAATTGCTGCTAGCTTTACGCCACCTTACTTCTCCCCCTCAGAGCTCCGTCCCTAGCCTGCTCCTCATACTCATCACAGCGCCTCTACTGCCCTTGCACTCTTCATGTAACCCACTTGTGGTGTTCCCTATGTATAGTGCTCCATTGATTTCTACCTAGGTTTGATCATTATAAATCCCATGGAATGTGTGATGTGTTTTTAAAAATGTATTTACTATTTGTAATGACTTTTGTCAGACAAATAAACAACTGAATGGGTGAATGAGTGGAAATGAGGGATAGAAAAAGAGGAGAGAAGATCAAGGCTCCTCAGATTTCCTGTTCGCTTCCCAACAGCAGTGATGTGACAATTAACCCAACAGCAGCCCCTTACTCTCAGCCTCTTATACTTGCAGATACCTACGTTTGTCTCCACTCCCCCTGCAGAGACCTTTCATCGCTAGTCCCCAATGTCTTACATCCAACATTGTCTTCTGACCTTCACACACACACTGGTCACCTCCCCAGGATTAGGCTCACAAGGGCAGGGAAGATGCCTAAAAGCGCTATCCAGCATGCAGAAACTCAATCACCCTGAAACCATACAATGCAAATAGAACATGCATTTTCGGCTTCCCAGATATTTGAAAGCAACTGGTCTGGTAAACAACTGCTGGAATTAACAACATGTGTGTTTAAAATAATCGTCTCACAAGTACCATCTCCCAATTCACAACTCAGCACACAAACCGGAGGATTACACTTTACCTCTGGGTTATATTTTTAGAGAAAATGGTACCGTGTTTGCTAAAGAATGCACATATATTCATATCTTTCCATAGGCTATTGCAAGCGCCCCACAATAATACATGTTGAGATGATTTGGGCTTGAATTGAAAAGTCTCCTCTGCAGTGCCGAGACACGAAGCAAATTTCTTGAATATATGTGAGTGGCTTCAAAGTTTAGTGTTCTGTGATTTAATGCAGATCTCTAGCATATTCCCACCAAAGACTGCGTGCCATCGAGTCTACCTGCACACATGTCCAGGGCTATCCCTAGCAGGGGACGGTGATAGTGCATATCCCTAGCGGATTCCCACCAAAGGCTGCGTGCCATCGAGCCTACCTGCACACATGTACAGGGCTATCCCTAGCAGGGGACAGAGACAGCGCAGATCCCTAGCGGATTCTCACCAAAGGCTGCGTGCCATCGAGCCTACCAGCACACATGTACAGGGCTGTCCCTAGCAAGGGACGGTGACAGTGCATAACCCTAGCGGATTCCCATCAAAGGCTGCATGCAATCAAGCCTACCTGCACACATGTCCTGGGCTATCCCTAGCAGGGGACAGAGGCAGTGCAGATCCCTAGCAGATTCCCATAAAGGGCTGCGTGCCATCGAGCCTACCTGCACACATGTCCAGGTCTATCCCTAGCAGGTAAGAGTGATAGTGCATATCCCTAGCGGATTCCCATGAAAGGCTGCGTGCCATCAAGCCGACCTGCATACATGTCCAGGGCTATCCCTAGCAGGGATTGGTGACGGTGCATATCCCTAGCGGATTCCGACCAAAGGCTGCATGCCATCAAGCCTACCTGCACACATGCCCAGGGCTATCCCTAGCAGGGGACGGTGACAGTGCAGATCCTTAGTGGATTCCCATCAAAGGCTGCATGCCATCAAGCCTACCTGCACACATGCCCAGGGCTATCCCTAGCCGGGACAGTGACAGTGCAGATCCCTAGCGGATTCCCACCAAAGGCTGCATGGCATCAAGCCTACCTGCACACATGTCCACTGTCATCACTAGCAGGGGACAGTGACTGCAGATCTCTAGCAGATGAAGGTAAGTGACCACCAAGAGGGACCTGCATCCCTGTCCAGTGTCCATTGATCTGCCCAGCATGGGAAGTTGTTAACTGGGCTGTTAAATGATACGTTTTAGCCCCCGTCTTTGGGTGATTATTAGGACGTGACTTTGTTTATCTGAGAGGTCATTGTAAATTGAAAATTCCAGTTGGGACGCAGATCGATTCTGACAAAACTTCTTTTCACATTTCCTGTGGCATCCAGATTAAACACAACCGTATATCATTAAGTGTTGACTGACATTTTTACCCCACTGGGACAATGAATCTCAAATTACCAATCAGTCTAATAATATGGAAAATTTTCTATTTTGACGGTAGATGAATTAGGTCATATTTTCTGGCAAATTATGATTTTGATGTTCCTAAAGTGAATAATATTTTAGTGAATCAATTTGTATGAAAAAAAAGTTTATATAATCAAGAATCAATTTATTACTTACAAAAATTCTTGTTTTTTAATCCATCAATTCGTTCTTTTCGGAAAAGTTGGTCCTATATATTTACTTGGTTCTTATTTGCATGAAAAGGCTATGCTTTTATGTATCCCATTTCTTTATTTTTGTGAGTTTTATAAGACGTTAAATGCACCCAGAGCTGCTTCAGAGTGCCAAATGAATGGCAAGAGGTGCTGACTTCTGATCTTTCACACGCTTTGGAAATATTCTAATCAGTTAATGGCAAGTATTAAGATTCAATTTGTTGTCATAAATATGTAGTTTTAATACCAGAAACATTTGTTTCTAATTCCCTTACATCTGAAGCCTTATGCACAAATTTGGTGAGGGCATATCGGCCATCTTCATTGGCAACCTGAAGGAAGGATAACAGCACACTGTTCTGTGCTGCAGAGTTATGCCCACACCACACAGATCTGAGTAACTACAGGTTCTTAAAGGTTAATTGAGGACAGGTCATCAAGACATGCTGGGGGCTGCTCAGCAAACCCATCTCACATAGACAGATGGATTAAAATGGGCTATTCCAGGGCCATATGGTAGTCTATCACGTGTCGGCAGTAGATTTAGTCTTGCTTAATTCATAGACCTTTCTCACCAGAGGGGAAATAATTCCTGCAATATACCACTGAGTACCAAATATCATGAAAAACTCTTCTTACCAGCATTGAAATGGCAACATTTGGATTGTCGTCCAATCTTTATGTTTTTCCCTAATCCATCGCCTCAATGTTCAACATCTTTTAACTTTCCATAAGTGCGTTGAGGCACCATGGAATCAGCACAACACTCTATATCTCAATTTCCCAGGACAGTTCACCAAGAGAAATTTGACAAAAGTGTTAATTTCATGAATAGTCATCTTGATGTTCTCGTGGCTTTTTCAGTGTATGCTTTGGTTGAAAGGGTGTCAGTGCTGGAGATGTCACAGAAGCCACAGTGTAAGCTAATTTCATGTCTAAGTGCACCTGTTGGAAAGTATTGTGATTGCCCCAATTACTGATCTCCGGAAGTAGTACTACACACTCCGTTGTAGCCACGTGAACCCATAAGTATGAGCCTAAGAGCACTGAGCTCAACACCTTAGCTCTACAGATTCAAATGCTCTCCTCTGGCACTTGGGCATCTATTATAAAGAAGAATCTTAAAACTCACTTGGAGCTTGGAAGCTGACAACACCCATTTGATTGTCCTTCACAAGTGTTCAAGCGGGCTGCCAGCCTTTGAGAAAAAAAATCTGAGTTAACTATAGAATCTCACCGTAGCAACTGTTTTCCCTTTAGTGCTTAAAAGAACTTTAATTCCCCACTTTCAAAATGCCTGATTTTTCTTATAGTTGATGTTGGTGATGATCATTGGTGATGTTCTTATTGGTGATGATCACGCTGATCATCCCATAAGAGGAAAACTAGGCACCACACATCTCTTGCTCATGTTTACATGGCAGGTAACTCTAGAGCACAGGATGGTGAGCAAAGCCGCCGCATGTAATCATGAAAAGGGGTCTTTGTTTTCACAATAGAAGGAACAAGGGATGGCAATCTCTCTCTCTAAGAAAACTCTGAGGGTGAGTATTATCCATTCATTGAGCACTTGGATCGCCTGTGAAATGCAGAACTGCTCCTTGCACATAGTTGAAACCCAGGAAATAGACATTTTGTTTGTACAGCTTACCCATTTCTCCCCTTGCACACTGAACATTTACAACTTAGCGGAAGCCTGGTCTCACTCCACACACCCTGCACACACATACAACACAAACACAATTGCACATCACCTCTGCCATAAGAGTGAAGCTACTTTTAACGCCAAAAATGTGAACCGTCGCTTCCCACATAACTCTCTCTCTCCTTAAACACAATCCCCCCTTTAGTCCATAGTATTCCTCCGCTGCGCCCATACACACTTCATTTAGACATGGGTGACTTCGAGGGTCTTGGCCGCCTTTGCATAACTTTAATGACTGAAATGCACACACGCATAATAGCACCTCTCAAACTCTCCCGCATTTTTGGAGTATGGTCCCCTAGAGGGTGTTCAACCAAAAGCATGTTGGGACCATAATTATTGTCATTGGCACTATAACAAATGACAAAATGAATGAATGAATGTTCAAAGTAAGATGTCAGTTGTCAAAATTCCCATTAACCTCCTTTGTAGTCCATTGGGTGACATGTTTATATTTGCTAGATCGTCTGCATATAAAAAAGCTGTAACTATTTGAGTGTTGTAGAGGAGCAGCCGAATGCCTCTGCAGGAAGTCCCACCCCTATTCTGTCTATCTGTTGGAAATTGGAAATTGCCACATGTTCAACGCGAGTAATGATACCTATACCGCAAAGAGCCTTTGAGACAGCGTCTCCATTGAGAAAACCCTACATGACGTTTCCCGAAGAGATGACGGTCTCCTGAGGGAGACCCCTGAAGAAGTGTGAAGATGTAAAAGGAAGGACTGGTGATGTCACAAGAGATGAGTGTGACACACTGAGAACGAGGACCAGAGAAGAGAATGCATAGACCTTATAGAATCTGATGGCGAAGTAAGGAATGAAGAAGACTTTCATGTGCGAAATGAAGATTGCATGTGTGAAAAAGCACTGCAGAAAATGCAAGTCATTTTATAACTGTACAGATGCCGAAACGCAAGTAGACTAAGTAATCGTAAGGCTGGCTATATGAAGTGAATAGACTGCAGGCGGTGCCCCCAATTTATATTTATGTAGAATCTGGATATTTGATGGCAAAATCTTAGTAAGCTCAACCTGTGGAGAAAGGTTTGTGATAGTTGTGTATGTGTCGCAGCAAAGAATAAGCCGAGGTTCGAAGATGGACCAAAGGAAGACCGCTTGGCCTGATGTCAAAGACTAGGAGCAGCCAAAACTGGTTATCAGTCCTTGAAGAACAGTGAATGTGAGACGCCACAGCATCCCTTGTTAAGTTGCAAAGAGACAACACCAGGAGAGGCAAGTTTCTTTATTCAGGACAATTAAATGCTATAAAATGGGTCGATTCACAGTCCCCTGTCACGTGAGTCCAAGATGGAAAGAGATGTGCTCATGTGTGCCTGAACCTTGATAAGACCATGCTTGCACTCCCTTATATTCCCTGAGACGAGAAGCAACTACAAGGCCAAGTTCAAAGACAATCTGAATGGCAGACGGCATGAGTGATGAGAGATGGTGGGCTAAGTGGGTGGGGAGGTACGGTCAAGTCCACCCACCAGCACCTGGGGTACCAGCTTACGTGCTCCAGAAGGGTACAAGCATGCCAACCTTACTGTAGAGAACCAATCACAATCCTATCCCACATGGAAAGTATACTTAGATACTACCCTTAGTCCTATCACAATCCCACGCAGGTATTTGTAGTTTGCCCTGTAGTATGACATCACATATGACAAGGTTTTGCCATAAAAGTATGTTTTTTGATGAAATGCTTTGAGGTCATGCTGTGCGACATCTATTGATGTCCGTTGTACTCCCTGTTTTAGACAATTGAGAATAAAAAATACATTTGTCAACTTCCTGAGTCGGTTTTCTTTCTTGGTGTGAGAGTTTTTTCTCATCTCATCCTTCGTACGTTGTGTTACCTTAATTAAACGGACCATAAGGGTTCACTTGGTGGCATGTCGGATAGTTGGATAAAAAGACCCATCCACCATTAGGTCTCCAGAATTTCGTACGATCCAGTGCCCTCCACCGTCCAGCCGGAAGATCGCAAGGTTTCCTGTGAAGAGTGGCCGATATAGAATTTTTGCAAGAAAATCGAGACAGGTGGGACGGGTTCCTCTTTGACGAAATCCCTCCTTGTTTCCACAGGCGCTTTACGGACGGAAGGCGAAAGTGGTCAATTGGAGGGGGAGTCGATGCCAAAGGCCTCGAGCTGAAAGAGCGAATGGTGAGTAGACTAAGGAGAATGGCAAACTGAGGGAATGGGATCTTGATAGTTAGAAAGCAACAGGTAGTTTAAGGATGTAATGGGAAAAAGTAACGGGTAATTAGAAAGTAACAGGGAAAAAGTAATGAGTAATGCGAAAAATAACGTGTGATTTCTTTTATGTGTAAATAAGAGAGTAGAAGGCCCGAGAGTCCTAACCCAAGGGGTTCAGAAGGAGTTGTCATACACTTCAGTCAAAGTAAACCAAGCTATGTATTGGAAAGGTCCATATAAGATGACAACTCAAATCCTGTGATTAGGATATTAGTAGGGGCAGAGATAAGAGGAGTGATTACTGAGGATAAATGTGAAGAGTCGACTAGTACGTCTGTTTGTGTATTTGTGGTATATTAAGGTATTGAGGAGCAACAATTGTGTAAGGAGAGTTGAAAAAAGGTCAAGGAGATATAGCATCTATCTAGAGAAACTGTCTGTACCGACTCGGAGGTAGACTGAGATTATTGAGAAATTAGAGGTTTGAGCAGCGACTGTTGGCACACGCTCATATTTGTTGTTTTCATAAAAGGTATTTTGTGCAAACACTGGTAAGTATTGACAGTCAATTGAGACTCGTAACAATGGGAGACATTACTCTTCAAATGCATTTATGCAAGACATTGCCAAAAGATATGCCCAAGCTCAAACAGTACAGTGCAGAATGGGTGAAAGGCACGGCAGATAAGATTTTCATGCCATGGCCACAAGGGGGATCATTGTCAAAAGCAGTATTGCAACACATGACCACATACTTGCATGCTGCACGGGAAAAAAATTGGAGAAAAGGTTAGCTATTCTAGAGCTCTCGAATATGTACCAGGAAGAGAGGGAAGAGCCACCACCTGAGGAGTGGATGCTTAACCAGTGTAAGGAGGAATGTGGTGAGCCTTCTGTGCCCCATGCCTCGCCCGAGGTAAGAAGCGATAGTACGGAAGACGTAGGATTGTATCTGTTAAAGGAACTAAAAGCGGTGATGGGGTACAGTAATCCGATATACGAACTGCCTATTTATAGTAGTGATGATAGTCCAGAGGAGACTAAGAGAAAAGAGGAGATCTTTAAGTAAAGTGAGCGATCAAATGTATCAACAGATATAGAACAAGAGATTAAGAGATGGAAAGGAGAGAAGGATAAAAATGATGAAGTAATACTCATACAGAATGAGTGGGTGGGAGGACAGATATTGCTCAAGGTAGATGGGAAAATCATTGAGGAAGTTAGGCAAAGAGAAGATTAAGATGAACAGGATAGAAAAGACAGGGAGCGTGAAAAGAGATTGACAGAAGACAAGCATAAAAGGAAGAATAGACAGCGGTGAGAACAGATGTATCAGGAAGAGCAACAAAAGAAAGAAGAAAGGGCAGAGGAGCAAAGGAACTATGACAACAAAGAGCAATAGAAGAATGGAATAAGCAAGAAAGGAAGAGAGAAAAGGAGGAAGCACAAAAATTACGAGATCAAATAATACAAAGACGAAGAGAAGAGTAAGAAAGAAGAACGGGGGTAAGGAGGGACGAGATAAGAAAGGAAGAAGAAAGAGTTAGATGGGAGGCAAGTAAGCGAAGAGAAGTAGATGAAGAATTAGAACAAAAAAGGTGACCGCAGGAACGTGATATTGATCACATTCAAAAGGAATTAATGGAGCCAGAGGGAATGGAAGCAAAACCATGGCCTAAAATACAGTTGACTATAATGCATCAGTGTCGGCTGTTACAGGAGAAAAATAGGAAGAAAGACAATGTTAGAAAACTTGAGGAAGCCAAGTTAGTCCAGAAGAAATTGTCAAAATATGCCATAGAAGGGGCGGTATTGACGAGCGGAGAAGGGCTAGGAGCACAGCAATAAGTGGTTACATCGCAGGCAAATAATCAGCGCCCGATGTACCAAGGAGGGAACAGATTATTACCAAGGGGTAGAGGCATGGGCTACAGAGAAAGGGGTGGATTTCGGAATACGCAAAATGGGCTTCAGAATGCACAGAATGAGAACCAGAATGCGCAAGAAGGATTCAACAAAGGGGGACTAGTCTGACGGGGTCCTCCTATATTTTGGACATGTGGGATGACAGGGCACATTGCGCGCATATGCAGAAGTCAAGGGTATGTACAAAATGGGCAATTCTCAGGAGGGGGACAGCTTATCCTCCAGAATATAGCTCATAAACTAGGGAAGAATTTGCCCAAGATCAGATAGTGTATCAAGCACACGCACCGCAAGTGCAGCAGGCACAGCAACCACAGCAACTACAGCAAGCACCATTGAATCCATCACAAGGGCAGTTGCAGCACACCCCCATGCAGATACAGCAGAACGCAAACACAGGACAAGTACTGACACCTAGAATAGTGGGTGTCACTATTGTGGGAGGGATTCCTTTCACAGGTACAGGGGTATGTATGTATCCACAACAGTAAAGCTCACAGGACGACTTGATGTGTTCAGTACTAACCGTGACACCAGACCCCAAGAGGAGGCAAATCTTTTTTATTTTTAGTAGACACAGGTGCAACTCATTCATGTACACGAGAAGAAAATATCCAATGTCGGGAAATGCCATGAATGCTCAAGGATCTCTGGAGCTACAAGTCGAGTTCCTTTTACTGACAAGTTACCAGTCTCCATAGGAGAGTGTGATATCTCTGTTCCATTGTTATATTCACAGCAGACACCAGTTAATATTTTGGAAAGAGACTTAATGACAAAACTTAACATGACAATTTCTTTTACTGACAAAGTTATTGGGTGCTCCACTCCTGAGAAACACTATATGAATGTGGGTGAGTTTATTTTGGCATTTACAGGGCAAATGGCTCTACAAGGTGTGCCAATAGAACCCGAAGCCTTCCATTATGGGGTGAGCATTTTGTTAACATGGCTACCTGGTTTAGTAGGAAGGACTATGAGGATACCTGATGAATTTTTGTTTAGACCACAGGTACCTATGGATGAAGAGGGTGGACAGACAATCCCCCTAGAATTAGATGTAGCCACAGTACGAGGGGACATGGCAATGCTCGAAGGAACAGATGATGAGGGTAGGTAATGGAGAACAGTAATCGCCCTTGGGGAAGGGTGTAGATTGACTGACGTCACTGAAGATGATATGTTTAGAGATGATCCATCAGATGATGAAGTGGTGTTTTTTATGAGCATTACATATTGCATCAGAATAGAGAAAAGGGAGATCCCACAGCGCATGCGAAAGCTTCCAGCATTTTTTGAGGAAGACTTGGAGAAAGTGCCACCTGTTTTATGGACTAATGGCCCTTATGGTGTAGGCCTACTAAAGGGAGTAGGGGAGGTTAAAATAAAGCTGAAACCAGGAGCGATTTTACCTCGAGTAAGACAATACCCATTGTTTTAAGAGGCCGATGAGGGCATTTTTGAAACTATCTCAGCACTGATGGAGCAAGGTATTCTGGTACCGTCAGAGTCATCATGCAATACCGCGGTGTACCCTGTGAAGAAATTAAAGGGAGGATCGTGGCTATTGATACAAGACATGAGACTGATTAACCAGATTGTAGAGGCAGGGTTTCCTTTAGTTCCTAATCTAGCAACAATACTATGCAGTATCCAAGTAAAAGTGTGATATTTCACAGTGATTGATCTGAAAAATGTGTTTTTCTCAATCCCGTTGCATAAAAATCAACAAGACTTGACTTTGTTTTTGTTTCGTCACATCCACCTGAAGCACACAAGGCTGCCTCGAGGGTACCGTGAGTCTACATCGATCTTTAACAGAGTCCTACAGATGAACCTAGGCAATATTGATTTGAAGAGTGTTGTGATACAGTACGTAGATGACATTTTGATTTGTAGCACAACAGAAGATGAGTGTAGACAAGACGTTATTCAATTAATGACTATTCTAGCAGAAAAGGGATACAAAGTAGACAAAGAGAAGTTACAGTATTGTCAAGAAGAAGTGTTCTACATAGGCCAGTTGATCTCACATGAGGGAAAGAAAGTTTCTGGGATTATGTAATTATGTGAGAGCATGGGTGTAAAGAAACGCACTGGAGGGGGGCGTCTGTACTCCTGCTCTCTATACGGCAGAGGAGAGGCACAGAGGACCCCGGCCAAGATTCTCTATAAAGTAGCTATGGTCAAGCAATCAAGGCCCAGCTTCTCAGGAGATGATGCAGGCCGGTTCTTAAGTATGGTGTAGCCCCAAGCACCCACAAAGGAATGTCCACACACCTTATTAGTTAAAACACAGTCTTTATATAAATAAGGTTCAATATTATGTACACTATCACGATAATACACTTTGTGCTATGATAATTATAAAATGATAAATATATAAAGTTCTAGGTGGTACCCCGATTACTCTAATTCTATTAAAATGCATCATCTGTACTCAGTTCAAATAGCATATGAATCAACACAGTAAAACAATATCAAACATAGACCTGGGAGGGAGATAAGTTGGTTAGACAATCTACAGAATACTGGGCCCCTACCACTAGGCAGAGTTCTGTATGAGGATTCTCCCACCTGGACAACCTGTAAATGAAGATGCACTACAAGCCCAGTCCATATATTGTTTATTAAAGTCTTATCTTCTTCTATAGTCCTGCAACCCAAATGTACCTTGTGTTGTAGAGTCTTCGGGGAATCGACGGGCCCTTCTTGAGTGCACTCCATTTCAAGCAGGAACCACGGGTCGTCGAACTTCCGAGATGAAGAAAGGGTGAACATTGTTGTTGAGGCGCAGCTGCAGTCCTTGGGTGCTCGTAGACAAGTGATCGAAAACGTCCTGCAACAGGGGAGGCGTGCGGTGCACCTCAATGACGATGGTTCATTGCCGTAAAGAGTTAGTGAAGAACTTTGGCCCAGCAGAGCGTCGAGTCATCTGCGTCAGGCGTCGGCGAACGGGACGTGACCACGGCTGCCTTCAGTAGCTTCGTCGGTGTCTCTGAGGTCTTCAGGTGGCAGGAAACCCACCGGTGGATTCTCCTCGGTCGTCGACGACCTTGACTTTGTCCGGCAGGACGAAAGCGGTCGACAGTGATGAACAAGGGAGTCCTTGGATCAAATGTTCTTAGGCAACAAGAGCACAGCGGCTCCGGACGGCGACGGCTGTCTGGTGCTTCTCTTCGTTCTTCTCAGCAGTCCCCTTCTCCGTTCGGCAGCCTTTCGTAGGTCTGTCTACCAGGGAGCTTTGGCAAAGATCAGCTGGTGCACAATGGTCCAACGTAGCTCGGGGAGAGGTCTCCTTACCAGGTCCTCTCTTGGGTCTGTTCTTGAAGGGCACAGCAGCTTTCAGATTACACGGAAAGGAACAGCGGTGCACCTTCTTCTTCCGGCTCGGCTTCGAGAGTAAGCATCAAGTATCAACTTCAGCTTCTGAATGATTTCTAGCAGTGAGAGGCCCCAGATATACGAGTTGGTCTCCCAGTCATTCTGCTGGGTCACACTCAGGCAACCAATCACTCAGAAGGGCATTCAGGCAGTCAGTCTGCCAATCAGGCGAACGGTGCATTCAGGCCATTCTTCTCCATCCAGACATTCACAACACAGAATGTGGATTCGGACAAGCACTCTGCCATTCAGTACTGCACACTGCATTCATACTGGTTTCGGCAGGGATGTGTCAGTCATTGTGCCAAACACCAGATACTAGACATCCATAACACAGAAAGAGTATTCGTCACACACTGCATTCACCCAGGTTCCACTCCACGGGCGTACCCACAACATACGGTTGTTGGGAAGGGTCCAGCCAGTCTGGTCGGCACTTCCCCCTCAACACCATATATGGAACTTCCACCCAACAGCCAATCAAGGGGAAGGGACAGAGTCAGGACTTCCCGGGACTTTGGGAATCCAAGGTAACAGGCGATGGAGAGCAAGAGGCCACTGGCCGATTTTTTCTCCATCAGGAATCCACTGATTCCAATGACAGGGCCTGGGCATCCCAAAATGGAGGATGCACAGGGCAGCTGCAAATTCAGCATGGAGCTGCCACCAGCCCGTACCCTGCTCTATGGGCCACACACAGGTTCCCAAAAACATACATTAGGTGTACAGGGTTGTACTCTCACCCATGGGTGCCATAAGGGTATTCCAAGGGTCTGTTCACCAAACCATATTCAGGAAGAGCTGCACCGCCAGGAGTCCCACATGAACTCCTGCGCGGAAAACAAGACAGAACATACATGATAAGGCAATAAAGGACAAGGATTCATAGGCCCTGTCCCTCCGATGCATTTCCAGCATCACAATGGGTGTTTGACTATAGTTCGTACACAAGACCCCTTTTGCAGGTTTTAAAGAAATCACAGGTGAATAAGGAGAAAATAGAATGGACTAAAGAAATGAGGGGAGTATTTGAAGAATAGAAGAAAGCAATTTGTACAGCTCCTGTTTTAGGAATTCCCAATTATTTGTTTTCCTATGGGATTGTTTCATTATAAAAGGCTTCTGTGAATCAGGACCTATGTATTTTGCTTTTTGCAAGTTGCAGTTATAGCATGTGTTTTTCTGCCATTGTCTCTGTTTTGATCATCACAAGACATTCCATCTCGTTGTCCTCGGCCACTTGACAAAATCCTTGTGGCTAAAAGCTTGTGTACAGTGTAGAAATGTTTGACCATAGCACATAAAGTGGCCCTTGATTTCATTGTGCCACAATTGATGTTTTGTTGTAATGTGTCTATCTTTCCTATCTCCTTGACATGCTGTTCAGGATGTTTGTTTGTATGTATGAGGTAACGAGTGCCCAGAGTATAGGATGCCGTGTGAGTGCGCTGCTTCCCCTGTGCTACTCTAAATTCTTCAATACACAGTTATGAACTCTCCCAATGGTATTTATTTTGCAGCCTCTGAAGCATGAAAAGTAGATCCACGCAGGTTTGACATGTGGCCAACTTTGCACCAGACCTGCAGATGAACTGGCCTGCTGTTAAATCTCAGTTACCAGTTTAATGGTATCCACTACAGAGTGTGATTTGCTTTCTGACTTTGAGAACATTTGGACATGTAATTGCTCATTTTCCTATAGTCATTAAGCTTACTATAGCTGGTAAAATAGCTCAGAGGGTTGAGCACATGCTGCTGTGATGTGTGCGATCTGCAGGTTGCAGGTTTGAATCCCGCCAAGGCCAACTCAGCCTCTCATCCCTTTGAGGTTGATAAACAAGTACCAAAACAGGTTTGGTGATATTGTATGTATATCTGTTCTCTATAAAGCGCTTAAGGTTAAGTGATATATAAGAACACATCATTATCATTTGGCCTTAGACATCTGCTTGCATTCACAGTCATTTAGTAATATGGGCCTATACACACTGATATTAATGATACATATGGTGATCCATTCTTGTATGAAATGTATATCACATTACAGTGATATTGTAACCATATTTTTCGGAGTGTACTTAGGAACAATTCTATGTGATGCCACCTCCTGTTTTGTAAAGGTCGCATTCCAGACCGCTTCCTGTGATGTCACTTTTGGGAGTGGGTCAAATGACATAACTTCCTGTGATGTCATCAGAGGTCAAGGGTCGTGTGATATCACTCCCGCTACCCCTGGCATTTTGGTGACATGACGTTCCTGATTGTTGCATTGTTCTTGAAGGATATGAGGGGCACTGGCTCCTAATGGATTTGTGAACAAACTTCTCATTCCACGATTTGCATGTTTTGACAGTGCGAGAGAGCTTGTCCACTCTGGGATGAGTTGATCCAACATGTCATGGCGATTCTAGGCCTTGAGGTCCCAGGGTGTTACGATACTTATGACGGTGTTGACAGCCTAAACTAAGTGCCCCAGTGTGGTGTGATCTGGTTCATGAAGGTGACAATGCTGGCTTAAAAGTTGATATTAAGGCAGTGAAACTGTCAGTATTGCCCAACCCTAGACAATAGTTTGTAAATATTGACAATACGTATGCCATGGAAAGGGTGATATGTTGGCACAGCTGGGTGGTTTAGAAGGTCTAGACAAGGTCTAGACAAGGTGAGTGGATGGGTGAACTGGTGATCTGATGAATTTTCAATCATTTTGTAAGTATTAGGGAGTATTCTCAGAAATGTGCTAATTCCCTCCACCTTAGAGACTCCCAGCAACTTTGCTGGATTTTGAGGACTTTTTTTAACCTGGAGAGGGTGAGACCTTTTTTTCCCAATCTCTCATGTATTTTAATGTTATTTCTGAACTTTGTGTTTCTTTTGGTTATGGAACCTGACAAACTCCATAGGCATCATCTTTTACATTGTGCCACACAGCACCTTCACTGCAGTGGCACAGGGAAGTCTTCCAGATTCCCCAGAGGTTTAAGTACCTTCTTTGGGATGAACTACTGTTTCCCAGAGCACTAAAGTGAAATTGACTTTACTTACATTTGTAACTTTCTAGACCCAGCGCACACTATCTTACAATAGGGTGCTGGAGGGGTTACCTAGTATCCCCTTTGTCTAGCTTCTCATGTAAAATTGTAATGTTACCCTTTCCTCACTGAATGGCTGGTGGCAGTGGTTTACTTTTAACTACCGTGGTGTGCATTTACCGCGGACTGCGTTCGCAGCTGCTTTAAATCACCACAGCCATTTATGACAAAATGACCCAGGTCTTCTTTTTTCACCATTTCTTTGTGGAAAGGTCCTTGTTGAGATTTACTCTGTGCACCAGGTATGGTCCCTTTGTTCACTTTGCCTTTGGCGTGATTCACGAGTGAAGCCCGCCTCTGGCTCGAGGGTGTCTGGCGGAGGCAGGAAGTGAGGGAGGTGCCCGAAACTCCCTGTGCTTAGTCTCCTAGGAGACCCAAATGCACTCTGTAGTGATTGGCTGGCTGACTGTCCGGCAAGGACAGCCACCCTGCTGGGTGACTGACAGCTAGGCTGGAATGAATGCGAGAAACCTGAATAATAGGCAAGGCTTTTGACTTGGAAGGCAGAGTCACTGGATGAAGGAACCGAAGAAGAACTTGAAGAGGACGCCTGCTCCAACTCCTGGACTGTTGGTTTTCCCGGTGAAGCTCTGCTGCTGTGCTCAAACTCCAAATTCGTATCAACAGAGAAGCCTCTGCAAGGACGACTTCTCCCTTTGAGTTGGTGGGACCAATCAACTCCAAAGTAAGCCACCATACATCTTCTTGGAGCTGGTTGAATTTCCACATAGTTTCTGCAGGAAACCGAATAGCCAGGGAGAGGAACACAAGATTGTGTGCATTGCTTTTAAGTTGACCAAGAGCTCCAGGAACTGTCCTCCCTCTTGTCCCCACGACTGAGGCCCAGGAACCGTGAGATCTGCAGAGCTGCACAGGAACAGAAGTAATCTGCTGCACTTTTTCTTCAATCCAAAGGTAATGTAAAGTCTGCGAGAACTTACCTTTTATTGTAGAGTTGCTTTCATCTTCTACCACTCACCAGACTAAACAGCTTGTGGCCCTACATTGATTCTTCTTTTCTTCAAAGACTTCTCAAACATTGTGCAAAGACCTTTTCTTACTTACCTACCAGAAGTGCTTTAGCTCATATAAACCTTTGCCCATTGACTTTGGCTTGACCTATTACACTGACTGACTCTGCTTAGGGAATCCGAAAGTATTTGCCTGCTTAAGAATGTTTGTGATCTCTTGTTTGTTCTGATAACCTTTTCCTTTGACCAATTCCTAAGAATGTTCTAAATGCTACAGTAAGATATTAATGTCCCCAGCACCCTAGCTATTGAAGTCGCCTGTGGGTTGTGACTGTGGGCCATCCCAAAAGGGTCTTTACTGATTTAGAAACTAAGAGTCTGTAGTTTTGTCGTATATTTGTGTGTTGCTTTTATATTGCTCCCTTCTGAAGGAGGCTTACTCTAAATGACTGATAAATGTATTAATAATTGTTTATTCATGAAACCTTATGTGTAAGTGTTTATTTGAATACTTGTCACTGTGAATCTCTGTGTAACTCCCCTACAGCTCACATTGACCCCTCTTGAGATAAGCCTGGCTGCTCAACACACTACCAACCTGTGTAGTACAGACTCCTACCAAAGGTTGGGTTCCTATTGCCAGGAGGTCAGGGTTGTTGTAGTGCACCCAAAGGGTACTGCGTACAATCATGCCTAACACTGGTGGCAGGCGTTGAGGATCTATTGTAGAATTGTTACACTGGGAATGTACTTTGCTTGTGTTCAACTAAAAAGCTTCACAAGGCTAAGCTCCACTAGAAAATCAATTGTAACATGTCAGATATGGATAACTTCTGTCAGGAAATGTGAAAGAAATGTGTAAAATCAGGAATATCCCTGTTAAAGGAAAGGAAAGAAAAATGAACAAATTACAAGATTGTTGAATAATCAAAGTCTGGGTAGTAGGTCTGTCATACCTACTAACCCAGGAAATATGGAAAATGATAATGAGGATGATAATTCAGAGTCTAACTGTAATATTGTTGAAGAGTCAGAAGAGTCAGAGGAGTCTCGGGAAAAGAGCCCCTCTTTACTTAAACAGGCCCTTTTGCCTCAACCTGTATCCATAGGCACCCCACAAGGTCGATCACTGAGTCCAGAATATGTGTCTCTTGGGAAAATGAGACTTGAGTTAGAATTCAAAAGGTTACAAATACAAGCTGAAACCAAATATCAGGACATCAAACTAAGGGAAATGGAAATGCAACATGCTTTTGAAATGAAGAAGTTGTCTCTTGAAAATGTTTCTATCCCAGAGTCTTCTAGGCCTTCTAGTCCAAAGAGACTTTGCATGCCTAAAGAAGCACTGAGTGTGTATGATGAAAAGCTTGATATTTTGGATTGGTTGAGTACTTTGAATATAACTACATGATTCAGGGTTTCACAGGGAATCAGTTGATTCCTTGGCTTTTGTCTAGGCTCCCCCATGTTGCAACTGATGCTGTAATAGAGGTGGGGGAACTTGAAAGATTGGAGTATGAAAATGTGAAGCTAGCTTTGATAGGTAGATTTGGGAAAACTCCTTCCCAGTACCTTAAGAGGTTTAGGAGCCTCAAAAAGACTGATGGTATCCCCTCGACTACCTGGTTGTGTGAATGCTTGAAAAACATAGATGGTTGGGTTAAGGGTTACAGAGTGTACTCCTTTGAAGGAATGAGACATCTATTTTTGTTGCAGTCTATGTTTGATGCCTGCTCTTCTGAGCTGAGACAGCACTTGGCTGACTCAAAAGAGATTGATCCCAAGAAGCTAGCAAAAGCTGCTGACTTGTGGGTTGCCAACAGGGCTACTCATAAGATTTCTGGGGCCACTCATAAATAGGATGAGGAGAAGCAGCACAAGAAAGATGACATAGAGAATTCTAAATCCTCCCACCCAAAAGAGGGCCACAAACATAAGAAGAGTAAGCCATTTGGGAAACCAGGTCAGTCTAGTGAAACCTCTGGTGCCAATCCAGAGGGAGGTCAGCAGAAGCCCCCATTTGTCAAAACATTTGGAAAATGTTATGCTTGTGGGTCAACTGACCATGTGAAAGGGGATCCCAGATGCAAGGGTAAACCTTCAGGGGTCCACACTTGCTCCTTAGCCTTTATCCCTGAGGGAGAAGTACATATGGAAAGTGGAAACTTTCAACTATTGGCTGAATACCCCATTGGAGTCTCTGCCAGTGTTTCTTTAGTGTCCCTGGTCTGTGGGAAGAGCAGAATGTAGATGTGTATAACTCTATACCAGATAACACAAAAGAATACTACAAGGACAGTCTACTTATAATGGTCAGGAGACCCCTGCCATTAGAAACACTGGGGCCAGCATCACAGTGGTGGATGAAACCTTTTTCAAACCTGAGGATGTTGCTAAGGCACCCAAAGGCCCCGCTAAGCTTGCTGGAGGCCCTATCCAGATGGTTCCAATAGTATCAGCTCTCATCCAGTGCAGCAATATGGCTGTAAGAATACCTGTCAGTGTACAAAGTGAGGTGTCTGGGATAGTTCTGTTGGGGATGACTTAAAGACTCTTAGAGTTGTATCAAGTTCCCCCAGACCTCCCAGTGAAAGGAAGCAGGGGCAGACTAGGAAAGCCAGAGATCTCACTTTAAATGACTCTCAGTGGGTTGTTATGGAAGAACCTATAACACCCACTCCACAGGGAAAGCAAATGACTATTTCCAGGAAGAAAGAGACAAAGGGGAAACCCAAGGTATCAGGAAACACGATAGATAGCACTCCTGTGCATCAAACCAGGAAATCCCTGAGAGGACAGTCCAAAGTTACACCTGTGTCTACCCCACCAGCTGAGGCTGCATGTGAGGTGCAACCAGAAAATGGTGAATCAGCTACTGATGACACAGAGCTGGAATAAGACCTTCCCCCTGTTGGAGATCTGGATCCTAAAGATCACCCTGAGGTGCAGACTTTGCTTGCTGAAGGTGGCCTATGTAGGGCAGACTTCAGCAGAGGTCAACGAGAGTGTCCTACTCTTGAAGGACTTCGACAACAGGCAGCTTCCCAGCTGGATGGGCAAGAGCCAAGAAAGCACAGGTTTTACTGGGAGGATGATCTCCTCTATAGTAAACCTATTGAGCCTACCCAACGGGACTGCAGAAGACTTGTAGTACCTCAGGAGGTGAGACCCCAGTTTCTATAGTTAGCCTATGGGATTCCTTTGGCTGGTCCCTTAAGCTTCAAGAAGACCAAGGAAAGGATTTCTCTTTATTTCTACTGGCCTAATATGGGGTCTGATGTAGATAAATTCTGTAGGAGCTGTCACACTTGTCAGACTTCTGGCAAGAGTGGAGCCAAGAATGTGCCACCTTTGGTGCCTCTCCCAGTGGTGGGAGTCCCTTTTGAGAGGGTAGGAATCCGCATTGTTGGTCCCTTAGACCCTCCCACATCTTCAGGCAACCGATGTACATTGGTTGTGGTAGACCATGCTACCAGGTATCCTGAAGCCATACCTATGAGGACTGTTACTGCTCAGGTAGTGGCTAAGGCCCTACTTGGTATTTCTACCGGAGTAGGTTTTCCTAAGGAGGTTATCTCTGACAGGGGATCCAACTTAATGTCCCACTACATGCAAGCCATGTGGAAAAACTGTCTAGTGACCTACAAGTTCTCAACACCCTACCATCCTCAAACCAATGGGTTGGTAGAGAGGTTTAATAGAACTATGAAGAGCATGATAGGTGCTTTAGAAGAACCCCTTAGAAGAAAGTGGGACCTACGACTGCCATGCCTTCTCTTTGCTTATATAGAGAAGTCCCTCAAGAAGGGGTTGGCTTCAGCCCCTTTGAGCTCCTCTATGGTCATCCAGTTAGAGGTGAATTGGTCCTAATCAGGGAGGGGTTGGAGAATGCTCCTTCCCACAAGCCAGTGAGAGTCACTGACTATGTGTTAGGTCTCCAAAGGAGAATGACACACATGATGACAGGAGCTTCAGATAATTTGAACGTAGGTCAAGCTCTGGTGAAGCATTGGCATGGCCAGAAGGCCAACATGGATGAGTTTACTCAAGACCAGCTAGTTCTAGTTATGGTACCTGCAAGGCAGAGGGACTTACAGGACAAATGGATTGGACCCTTCAAGGTTGTGGGAAAACCTGGAGAAGTCAATTATTTGGTAGACTTAGGCAATCCTAAGTAGGCCCCCAGGGTTTTTCACACCAACCGCCTAAAGGCCTATGTCTCTAGACCAGAACTGGGAGCTTTGCTTCTAGCCTCTGCTCAAGAGGAGGAGGAGAGTGAACCTCTATCTGACCTCCTCAGGGAACAATCTTTAGATGGAAAGATAGAAGGAGACACTCTCTCTTCTGATCTGACACTGGAACAACAGGAGGAGTGCAAAATTCTGTTAAATCAGTTTTCCCCTCGGTTTTCACTATCACCAGGCTTGACCCCTTGGGGCCAGCATTAGAGTCTCATTGGTAACTGTTTACCTGTTAAAAGCAGAGGTTACAGAATGCCAGACCATGTAAGAACCCACATAAAGAAGAGGTCAACAAGATGCTTGATCTCGGGGTAATAGAGCCATCTACAAGTCCATGGTCTAGTCCAGTTGTACTAGTGCCAAAGGCAGGATACAAGGAGTTAAGATTCTGTGTGGACTATAGAGCTCTTAATGCAGTCACCACGACCTATGCCCATCCTTTACCTAGGGCAGATGAGTTGGTGGACAAACTTGGTTCAGCCAAGTACCTCAGAACATTTGACCTATCCTCAGGCTATTGCCAAATAGCTCTGACATACCATGGCAAGGAGAACACTGAATTTCAACCCCAGGAGGCCTCTACCAGTTTAAGGTTATGCTTTGTGGACTAAAGAATGCACCTGCTACATTCCGAAGGATGGTGAATCATGTTATGAATGGGATTGAGAATTTATGCATGGCATAATTGGATGACATTGTAGTGTTCAGCTCTACTTGGAAGGAACATATTGACCACTTAGGACATGTATTGCAGGCTCTTGAGCAGGCCAATCCGACCATAAAGGCAGGTAAATGTCAAATTGGTCAGAGTAAAGTGGTCTACCTTGGACATGAGGTAGGAGGAGGTGAAATAAGGCCACTGCCTAGCAAAGTACAAGATGTACAGGACTCGGTCACCCCTACTACTCAAACCCAAGTGAGAGCCTTTTTAGGTCTCACAGGTTACTATTGGAACTTCATTGAGATTTATGGGACCATAGCTTCTCCCTTGAATGTGATCTCCTCACCCCAATTCCCCAAGAAGGTGAGAGGAATGAGGAGTGCACTAAGGCATTTGAAGAACTTAAGAAAGCCCTTTGTTAAGCTCCAGTCTTAAGAGCTCCTGCCTACAACCATTCCTTTATTGTACAGACAGATGCTTCCAATACAGGTATGGGTGCAGTTCTGAGTCAGCTGGATGAGAAAGGCAGGGAACACCCAATCTGCTTCATCAGTAGGAAACTGAAGGAACCTGAGACAAGGTGGGCAACCATAGAATGGGAATGTTTTGCAATTGTGTGGTCTTTGAAGAAGTTTAGACCATACTTGTATGGATCTACTTTTCTGATTCAAACCGACCACCAACACTTGAGATGGTTAATGAAGATGAAGGGGGAAAATCCTAAATTGTTAAGATGGTCAATCAGCCTACAGGGGTTTGATTTTACCATTGAACACAGGTCATTGTATAATCACCAAAATGCTGATGGTCTCTCCAGAAAGTATGACCGACTGGAGTAAGGAGATTCATCCAGGGGTGGATTAAATCCTCCTGTCCCTTAGTCTGAGGGGACAAGTGTTAGAGAGAATTATCAGAAATGTGCTAATTCCCTCCACCTTAGAGCCGCAGGAACTTTGCTGGATTTTGAGGACTTGATTTTTTTTAACCTGGAGATAGTGAGACCCTTTTTCCCACTCTCTCATGTATTTTAATTTGATTTCTGAACTTTGTGTTTCTTTTGGTTATGGAGCCTGACAAACTACATAGGCATAATCTTGTACATTGTGTCACACAGCACCTTCAGTGCAGTGGCACAGGGAAGTCTTCCAGATTTCCCAAGGGTTTAAATACATTCTCTGGGATAAACTATTGTTTCCCAGAGTAGTAAAGTGAAATTGACTTTACTTAGATTTGTAACTTTCTAGACCCAGCACACACTATCTTACAACAGGGTGCTGGAGGTGTTACCTACTATCCTCTTTGTCTAGCTTCTCATGTAACATTTTTTATGTTACCCTTTCCTCACTGAATGGCTGGTGGCAGTGGTTTTCTTTTAACTACTGTGGTGTGCATTTACTGTGGGCTGCATTCGCAGCTGCAGTAAAGCACCCAATTGTGCCAATTATTTTATCAAAATGGCCCGGTCTTACTTTTTCACCATTTCCTTGTGGAAAAGTCCTTCTTGAGATTTACTCTGCATGCAGAACCAGGTATGGTCCCTTTGTTCACTTTGCCTTTGGCAGGATTCACAAGTGAAACACGACTCTGCCTCCAGGGTGTCTGGCGGGGCAGGAAGTGAAGGAGGTGCCCGAAACTCCATGTGCTTACTCTCCTAGAAGACCCAAATGCACTCTGCAGTGATTGGCCGGCTGACTGTCCGGCAAGGACAGCCACCCTGCTGGGTGACTGACAGCTAGGCTGGAATGAATGGGAGAAACCTGAATAAAAGGCAAGGCTTTTGGCTTGGAAGGCAGAGTCGACTACTGGAGGAAGGAACCAAAGAAGAACTTGAAGAGGACACCTGCTGCAACTGATGGACCGTTAGTTTGCCTGTTGAAGCCCTGCTGCTTTGCTAAACTCCAAATTTGTATCGACAGAGAATCCCCTGCAAGGAAGAGTTCTCCCTTTCAGTTGGTGGTACCGATCAACTCCTAGGTAAACCACTTGGACATCTTCTCGGAGATGGTTGAATTTCCACAGAGCTGCTGCTGGAAACTGAATAGCCAGGGAGAGGAACACCAGATTGCTAGTGTTGCTTTTAAGTTGGCCAAGAACTGCAGGAAGATCCTCCAGACTCCCAGGAAGCAGGACTGCCCAGGCCTGAGCCCCCTCAACAGAGTGCAGGACCCCAGAAGCAAGGAAAGTCCATCTTGACAGCCAGGAACCGCTGTGTTGCTATTTGCGGTAGTCACGAAGAGCTGAAACACCGAAGTGGCACTTGTTTGAAGATTGCTGGTTGCGAGCGGTGACCATCCCATTGCAGTGCAGGAGCCCCAAGAAGTCCTCCCTCTAGTCTCCAAGACTGAGGCCCCGGAACAGTGAGATCTGCAGAGCTGCACAGGAATAGAAGTCATCTGCTGTACTTTTTCTTCAATCCAAATGTACTGTAAAGTCTGAGAGAACTTACCTCTTTTGTAGAGTTGCTTGCATCTTCTACTACTCACAAGCCTAAACAGCTTGTGGCCCTACATTGATTCTTCTTTTCCTGGCGGCGGTTACAGAGCAAGACTCCTGGGTAGGCTGGTCAGTCTGCTGGATGGCCCAGAGACACTTCCGAAGGCTTACGTGCAGGAGATGGTGAAGATGCCGAGAATAGCTGTCCCCACTATTCCGAGGGTCGAAGTACCAGTACAGGCCTTCTGGTTCGATCAGAGGTAGAAAGGGTTTCACAAGGCGACAGCAGTGCAGAGGAGCAGTCCTTCAGCGGGTCACCAGCGATTCCTCCGTTCAGCCTCGTGGTTGCAGGATACTTGGCTCCTGTATTCCTTTGTTCGTGAGAACTCAGGAGATCGACATGGTAGTGGCGTTTCCAGCCCCCTCTTATCCACGGTTCCCTTCGCACCAAAACGGAGGGGACCCAATGGGAGATCCGCTCATCAACACTCACACCATATGTGGACCTATCATGGACCACAGTGGTCCCAGGCATTCACACCACCCTAGACTCTCTGGCACCCAGGATGTGTATTGGGACCAGACATCCCAGCCCACATCCTGGAGGCACACACAAGGCCTGTAGAAGCCCGCGAAAGCATCCGTGTTTCGTGGGAAAGTACATGCCCAAATAAGGAAGGCCCGGGTCAGCTCGACCTGGGGAAGGTGAAGGGAGCAAGACGGTCAGCGGACAGGACAAAGGAGCCTCGTGGTCTGGCCATTTTGGGAGCCAGGCCACCATTTTGGGCTAAGCGCGAGAAACACGCTTAAAACGCCAAAAGGAGCTCAAAACACAAGAAACAATCGCTGCCACCATTCCCGTCTGTGATTCACTTGCACCGATCAGTTACAATCCAAAAAGAGTATCTAGGGCCTGTAGAAGGCTAGAGACCCAAGAGAGCAGTAACTTATCTTACAGTGCCCTCTTGTGTCATGTTGCACGAAAGCCGCAACATGATAAATAAACTAAGGAAAACAGCGTTTCCCGGTACTGACTGTCTTAAGGGCATGTCAGTTTCCCCGTAGGAATGGAGCGAAAGCCCAGAGGAGTGCGGCAGAAGGCTGCACTTCTCTGGCAAAGTCTAGATCATGGTGAAAACAACAGCAAAAATCACAGCCCACCATGCAAGCGCTCATCCCCGGGTGCGAACCACCTTTTGGCGTGCAGGCAAGTGTGTGGGAGCGAGGGGCCATCAGGCCCCTCTCATCCTTTACTTCTCAGTAGAAACTCGTACCAAGTGCCTCCAGTAGTGGGTTCTCCCCTTGCCCTTATGTGATGTTAACTTTGGATGACATTCGCGTAGATGGGAACACTGTGCAGGACACGGGGCATCCATTTTTGTACCCCCTTTCCACTCCATTTTGGTGACCAGGCCTCACTGCGATAGTACAGCGTGCAGAGCACATGGCCCACAGCCTCGTTCCCACTCTGACTGGAAAACTCCAGAGGTATTTGCAACAGCTAATAAATGTAACACATCACTCTCTGAGATCACGGTCCTGCATGTGAACCTGCCTGAACCAAGCACATGGCTCGTTCATCTCCACAAACGTGTCCTTGCCCACGCACCCTCGCCAGTGGAAACTTACTGCCATTATGACCCTATGTCCCTGCAAGGTATTCTCTTCATGTGCTAGACCACTGACCACGCCATGATGCCCACCTAGCAGATCCCCAACTAACATTAGACCCCTACTGCAGTATATTGTTGCCTATCAATAACAAATGTCACATACCGGAGATTCTTGTGAGCACAGACCGACACTTCAAACAGTGTATTATAGTGGTCAAGACCCTTGACCTAAGGCCTGTATAATCCAATGTTAATTGATAGTATAGATATATGTGTGACTTTTATAGAGACATAACCGACTGAAAGACTTTGAACAAGTGTTATTTAGTGCATGCTTTATTGATAATATATTATGTTAGCTTAGATAGTGACCACCCCGCTTCACAGCGACCTGAACTTCACCCATTCCGTGCACAGGTGTCTGACGTCCATCCTTGAATGAAGACACACTTGATTGATTTAAAAAATCGAAACAACCATTGTTAAAATATATGTGGTGTTTTATTTTGTAGCTTATTTTGATGACACAAAAATACAAAACTTTACACATTGTACAGTTCAGGTTGCAGCACAGTGAGAGAAAATCCCCTGTACTGACCGCTGTCACTCGGGAACGTTTCTCTTATGGCACGAACGGCACAGGCGGGTATCACTCTTAGAACGCGGTGTCCAAGCCTCACGTGAAGCCACCATGTAAAGGAACGATAGGCCACCAGCCTGTACCACCTGTGAAAAGGAATGAAACAAACTGTTTTTAAATGACCAAGATAAGTTTAATAAACGTTTGTTGTCAATGACAATTCTTGTAACTAATGGCATTCTGCTCGGACAAATGCTATCTAGGCACTGCACACTATTGAACGACTTTCATGTGTTACAATGATATGTATATGTAATTTTGGATATAGTAGAAGACCATGAAATGGGAGTGGCATGACAAGCAGAGTATACTTACTCGTTACTCGGATTACGAGGACGAACAGTTGCACGAAGTTCGTGCATAAGCACCATCATTATCCTCAACACGGACCGTGTGAGGCAGGCTGCCCTGAAGTCTGGCAGCCTGGTGGTGCATTGCGGTCGTGGCTCACCTTCCGAAATGTAGGCCACGCATCCCGAGTTTTCACAGCAGCAGCAGTTCTCGTCCTCGTTTGGCATTAGCTTGCACCGATTGCATGTGCACCAGGTGGAAACACCGTCCATCCGACTAGGTCCAGGCTCTTCAGTTGTTGAATCGTCCTCCCAACTGCCGTCCGAAGACCCATCGTTTTCGCGTGTTTCCCTTTCCAGTAGTTCCTCCTCGGTATACTCGGGCTCGTACATGTAGGGCATTATTGTATCCATTGTGTGTTAAACAAACTAAAATAATTGTTAGCGGTGGTACTGGTATCTGTTCACACGGGCTACAAGCAACGAAGTTAGCTGACCAGAGCACAGAAACAAGTCACAGAATACTCAAAGTAACACAGAGAGAGGAATGGAATCGAAAATCTGCTGCTGTGTGTTGTGAAACGGTCTGTTTATACTTATTGAGGAAAGAGGCGTCCTGCCATTTCCATGGCGACACGTCATTAGCTGAAGCGCAGCGATTGTTGACACGAGACATGCTTTGGCGTTGTGAAATGGGCGGTACATATCTGCTGATGACAGGCTCAGGGGCGGGGGATATGATTTAGTGCCGCAAAAGCAGATCAGCCAGGGCGATGGGGGAAATGATAGGATTATCACAAAATGGCAGCTCCTTGCGTGTGCGTTTAATGGACGAAAACTCGGATAAGGTCCATAGGAAATGTTTCTAAAATCGAGCGACTTAGGCTTAAAAACACATGGTCGACCCGTAGGGGCAATAAAAAGTTTTGACCGAACCATTCCTTTAATGGTATTGGGTTTATATACCTTTGTGTGAATGCCCTGTAAACATGGAACAGCATTGACCCTTGAGGACCAGACTTGGAGGCCCCCGATTTCCATCTAAAGTCACCCTTAAATAGGGAGTTCTTTCTTGGTATTAAATCACCAGAAAACCCACTGTCTGGTTGTGAGTCCACAGGACCTCTGTGGATATCATACCACTCGGTTCCCCCACTCATCTTCTGGATAAGCCTCCGTAAGCGCCGGGAAGGGGGTTTCCTCATTCTTAAGGTGTGTCCAAACATTATCCCGCAGGGCCACTTTCCAGTTGTACTGTGAGCCGTGTTTCTATAGTCCGTCAGCAGTTGATACCATAACTGCTAAAATGGTCTGCTGGTCAGGTGTCTAATCTGCAGAGCGCTCTTCAAGTTCCACATGAATCTTTCCATGATCCCATTGGCCAGAGGCCATAATCGGGTAACCTGGTGATGGCGAAAACCCAGGTATTCAGCGAAGGTTTGAAATTCTTGCCCATTGAATGGGGGTCTGCTGTCCGAATTGACCCCTAGGGAATGACATACGCCATGGACATAATGTCCAAGGATGGGACAACATGGTGAGCTGCTGTAGACGCCACTAAGTGGGCCTCATTACGACTCAGGCGGTAAGGGGTTTACGGCGGCGTAAACAGCGCCGACCCTTACCGCCTGATTCCGAGGTCCCTTAGCGCCATGGAGGTTTTAACACCTGCTTTTAGAAGGTGTTAAAATCCATGCCGCTAAGGGACCTTGATGTTAATTACGCCACCGTAATTTACGGTGGCGTAATTAACGCCTTCCCCACTCCCATTATGCCCTATGGGTCAAAAATGGGAATGGGGAAGGGTAAATGGGGATTGGGGACTTACCGCCCCGCCAACCTTGGAATGGGGCGGTAAGTCCGCCAACCACCATGGCGTAAACATAGTTTACGTCATGCTGGTAAAGGTACGACCCAGGCGGTAACTTACCGCCTGGGTCGTAATGAGGCCCAGTGTGTCTCAGGGAATTGTGAGTACTCACCTGCCGCCATTAGTATGTACTGTCCATCCTCCATTGGCCCAAAGAAGTCAACAGCCACTTCTTCCCATGGCAGGCGGCACACCTCTTTAACATTTCTTTCACTTGGCCTTCCAGCTGCGGGAACCACACATTTTGCTGCAGTATCAATTTGATGACACAATGCCCCTATATCCTTTGTGTACTAATTCAATCAGCTGCCGCCTCAATGTGGCTGGTACCAGTGTCTTTGTTCCTTTTAGCAATAGTCCATCTTCTGATAGCGAGAGTTCTTCTTTCACCAGTGCCATGCTCTTGACATCATTCTGAACTTCTTGTGATGCTCCTTCCCCCATTTTCTTAGTGTGTTTCCACCATCCCGTCTTCAGGCACTCAGTGGGGATTTGAAATGCCCCATCTTGCTCACACTCTTGTAATAGCCTCTGGTTGTCCAACCCCGTTGGGGTTGCCTGTTGTATTACATAGTGGATATATATGTCCACTATCGATGGTTCAGGGGTTGCTGTTTCCAATGGGTGTCTCGATAGGAAGTATGTCAGCACGATGTTCTCCTTTTCCTGGGCAATGAATGATATCAAAAGCATAGTCCTGCAGTCATAGTCCCCATCTCGCTATTCTGGGATGCATCCTTGCCTGCGCGTTACAGTAAATGAAGCATAACGCCTGATGATCCATGATGAAGGTGAAAGGCTTTCCATATAGGAACATAAGGAAAAGTTCACAGGCCCACACCACTGCCAAACCCTCTTTTTCTGCTTGTGAATATGCATGCTCTGTTTTGGGCAGACTCCTGCTGCCATTCAAAACTATGTGCCTCTTTAGCATGTAGTCTTCTTCAGCTTGGGCCAGAATGGCCCCCAGCCTCACCTGGCTGGCCTCCACCATTTATTCAGTACACATTGCTGTGTCACAGTATGCCATGTTGTCGGCTGTCGAGATTCTCTGAAAAATAATGTCAAATGCTTTCTGACATTCCTTGGACCACAAGAATGCGGTGTGTTGTTTTGTCAGTGCTCTCAGGGGTTCACTGACCATCACAAAGTCTTTTATTTACATGGTGCAGTAGTTAGCAAGTCCTAGGAATGACCGTACTGCTGACACATTGGTGGGTTGATATGTTTTGTTTAAGGCGGCCACCTTCTCCGTGTCTGGTGTCATACCCTGGGCTGAGAAAATGTGAGCAAAGAATCTGAGCATGCCATTGTGAAATTCTTGTGAGGTTTGCTGTTTCCAGCGCCATGCACAGTCAGGCTAGGGTGTTATTGGGGGTCATTCCGAGTTTGGAGGTAAGTAACCGTCCTTACCGGCATGGAGCAAATACTGTGTCCGTGTAGTCAAGAGCCCGCTAATAGAGGGCTATAACGAGTACGCGTGCACAAGCTTTGCGCCATGCCGATAATGACATTACGGCATGCCTTTGAAGTCCTAAAAATGGTCCTTAGCGGGATCATGTAAAGCGCAGACAGCACTACCGGCATGAATCAAGACGGCATTAGCTATCACCCCTATTAGCGGCCACCGCTATCAGCGGTCACCGCTAATAACAGTCACCGTAAATAAGCAGAACTGGAAGTAGCGTCATCGCACAGGAACGGGATAGAGCACGGCGGACATCTTTAAAAACACAATCCATTGCCATCCTCAGCACCCAGGAACTGGAGTATATTGTTGTGTACCTACATCAACCCACAAAAGCTATATAATGCCTCCCCCGTCCCCCACCTGCGCAAGGAGCGCTTTAATGAAGAAGAGCTCACCATGCTGGCAGAGACCCTGGCTGAGAATGCCGATGTTGTATTTGCTAAGAGACTCAAGAGGGAAGCAGTCATTAAGAAGAAGGAGATCTGGGCACTAGTTTCACAAAGAGTCAGCGCGGTTGGCAACACACCACACACAACTAAGGATGTCAGAAAGAGGTGGGATGACCTGCGCCTGCCCGTCAGGAATATCCTGGCCGCAAATAGGAGCCGGGCCATGGCAACTGGAGGAGGAGCAAGTTCACGGATGAAGTTGTCCCGGTGGGAGGAGATATGTGCCAGCCCGGTCGGCATAGAGGCCATTGAAGGCGTGGGTGACGTGGAGTGTGGTGCAGCCTCATTGGCGGAAGGAGGTGAGTGTCCTAAGAAAACACTGTAATGCAGAGTCTGATGATAGTCCACCAATATGTCTGTCTAAAGAGGCAAGCCATGCCCCAATACACACACATTCCCAGCCTAGTTGTCGTCCGCAGCACAGACACATGCAGGTGCCTGCAGCAAGGCAATGACAGACCTTACACAAACCACACTAAGATGTTAATGGCATAAGTCACACTACTTGCAGGCCACAACAGATATGCATGTCATATAGCATATGTCTGCCCCAACATGAGTGACCTCGACGGATGCCTGCATTACCCACCCATATAGAAAGCAACGTGATCATCCAAACTCCACTGCCTATTCCCCTCTATTGTGAATTATTACAAATGTATGCATGATGCTTCTCAAACCATCGTTCATGCCGTCCCTCTCTTCGACCCCCACAAGCTCAGATCCTGACAGCAAGGCCTGGGACTCACCCCCACAGCCGACCATACCTCGGAATAGGGCCCTGGATGAAGACAACAGGCCTTCTAACTCCAAAGCCCCACACATGCCATGGCAGGCACCAAAGAGCAAACCACCTCAGGATGCCACGGCACTGGTGCCGCCAAGGCCCGTCAACACTGTACCCACAACTCCAGTGACACTGGCACAGGAGTCAGTTGAAGGTGCACTCTCTGCAGAGAACAGTTCTGTCTGGGAGGCGGCAGCCACAGCACCCCTGACTGATGACGAGGTGTGGGGACAGGTGTGTGTGCCCGTGGAGGACAACTCCTCCAACCTGCCTGGCACACCAAGTCCGGCACTATCCCCCCAGCTCACATCGGTCGACTCTGACCACGGCACCACCCGGAGCAGTCTGGGTGGGAGTACATCCCATTGAGGACCCAATTGAAATTGAGCATGACACGCAAGCATCCTCCACCTCCACTGGTGTACCGGCGGAGGTGCAGCAGGCAGGGCACGCTTCGCAGCAGCATGAGGAGCTAACTGCCCTGGTGAGACAGTTTGTCACTGACAATGACCAATCAAGGCAGGAGTGGCGCGAGAACACCGCCTCTCTGGGGAAGATCATGGCGGATAGCACCAGTAGACTGTGCAAGGAGGTATCAGCCCTGCGGCAGGTCCTCAGCTGCATTGCAGATGCAATGGAGGCTGAGCGTCCGGCCCCCCCAAATGGAGCAGGCGCCCACCCCATCTTCCTCGAGCTCCACGCAGACCAGCCCACTACGCAGGTCGGCGTGCACCCTGCGCCGCCCAGACATGCCACCACCATGTGCAGGGAGTGGCAGTATGTACACTGGTCAGCCTGATGAAGGCAATAGACAATTGTTTGGACCCCATGTGTGGGGGAGTTGTGGGGGGAGGTAGAGAGGGGTGAGGGTGTGTGGGGGAGTTGTGAGAGGTGTGTGTGGGGGAGTTGTGGGGGGAGGGGGTGAGGGTGTGTGAGGGAGTTGTGGGGGAGCAAGAGGGGGTGTGTGTGGTGAAGGGTTAGTGCACTTTCATCTTTATTGGACAGTTAAATACACCCGTTGTGTGAAAAAAATATCTTGAGTGGACATTCCTCATTGCGCATGTGTCATTTATTCATATACAGTGCATAGTATACATGTACTCTCACACCCAGTGCCCTCTATCCAACTATCATGTCAGCCTCTGCAGCCATGTGTGTCAGAAATATTGTGTAATCACTGACTGACGCAAAGCACGTCCCTCCTGTGCATCGGCACCGCGATGATGTTCAGCCACATTTTCTTCATCTCCTTCATCATCACCAGGTGGTAGCAGTTAAATGTCAGGGGGCGGGGGCACGTTCCGTCGGATACACATGTTGTGCAGCATGACACGTGCCATGATGATCTTGGCCACCTTCTCATGCCTGTAGAGGAGTGCCCCACCCGACCGGCTAAGGCAGCGAAACCGTGCCTTCAACAGGCCAAAGGTCTGCTCAATGACTACACGGGCACGGGTTTGGGAACGATTGTAGTCCTCCTCATGCCTGTTCTGTGGGTTTCGGACAGGGGTGAGGCACCACGGCTTCAAGGAATAGCCACTATCACCTGCATGGGATGTCAGTCAATTCATGATGGACAGCTGTACTAGTCACACATGCCTGCAGATTATCGTTGGTCACATGCACATGTCCCTGGTTGTATGCATGCCATTTTTATGCCCTCAATGTGACCTGTGCCATGGACTAATGGTGTGGGTTGCATCTTCAAGATGATACACGGTGTGCACTGCCTTGATGTTGCTCATGCATTGTGGACGCATACAGCTGTGTTTGTGTCAAATTTGTGATGTGTTGTGTTCTGTCTGATTTTCTGACTGGGAGGGTTGGCAGTAGGCTCTGCAATATTAGGCATTCAGCGCTGATGTTTCCCATGGTGACATGCTGCACTCCTGTGGTTGTGGCGGCCCTGTGACAGACAGTTGATTTTCTCTTGGTGGTTTTGTTCAATGCACTCCCATGGATGCTTGCCCTGTATGGTGATTTGCCGGAGACAGCAACATTGTGCATATTCACTGCATGTTGCTGGATGGTGTTATGGAGGGTGAGGTCCGCTGATGAGTGGTGCACGTGTTGTGGGATGTGGGGTGGTTAACTATTTGGCATGTTGTGATAGGTGTCGACCTTACTTCAGTCCTATGGGATTTGGTTGTCATGTTCTGTTTGGGATGCTTTGGGGCACAATGTTTGGTGATGTGCACATTGTGCTGTCACATCAACATTGACACCATGGTGGTGTGTGCATCTATCCCCCCATTTCTGTGCCATGTGCCTGTCATGTAACTTACCAAGCAGCCAGGCACGTCGTCCTTCATGTCGCTCCATGTAGCGTGGTAGCGTGGAGTTAAATCCAAGCAGACGTCCAAGGCCAAATTATATGTTATTGTATAGCACTTATGCTTAAGCTCTTTTTTATAGAACACATATGCATACAGTATCACCCAACCTGTGTTGGTACTCACTTATCGACCTAAGAAGGATGAAAGGCTATTTATTTTTTAAACCGGCCCGGGTATGGGCAGAAACCGGCCCCCACTCCCCAGGGACGGTTTTGGCCGAGGGGCCAATCCGACCCTGCCTCCAACCCTTTTTGGTGGTCTCCAGCTTGTGGCGTGGGTTGAACCATAACGTTGCCAATGCCTAGTTGTGAGTCCACAGGACCTCCGTGGACATCACACCACTCAATTCCCCCACACAGTGCCCGCCTTATCCGTAAATAAAGACACGGGCACCAAGCTGTAAGAGATAAGTCTTTATTCTCTCATGTTCTTACTTAGACTGCCCCTTTCCTCTGTCCCCCCATCACTTCCTGTCCCTGTCCCTCCCTCACGTCCAACCCCTCCCCTAACAATGCGCACCAACATTCTAAGGGCCTCATTGGGGGTTGGGCAAAGCGGTAAAAATGCAGTGGTAATGCTATTACTGCCCCATTACTGCTTCGCCCAATCCGAGTTAGGCGGAAAGTGGGAGGTTTACCTCCAGCTTTTTGCTGGAGGTGAAAACCTCTCCTTTCAGCCCCTTTTCGATGCTAGCGGCAATAGCACCAGAAGGCCCCATAGAGTCCTTTGGGCCCAGAATAAATGGGGATTAACAGAGCCATCCCAACTCAGGATCCAGCACAAATTGCGCCGGACCGAGATGCATTAATGCTAATAGCATTGGGCGGTATCCCTGCGCATTTACCGCCAGGATAGCGTCCAACTCGTGATGAGACCCTAAGGCACTACACTCACTAAGCCCAGAAGGCACTGATATGCTCTGATTCAGCACAAGTGTTGCTGATTATTCATGGCTATCATGTCTCAAAAGAAAACACTACCTTTGCCGAGCCGGTCACTGTTCTTGGCTTTTAAAACTCCCAATATCTTAAATAGACTCCAAATAGCACAGATTTTCAAAGCAAATCCCACATATCTGCCAAGCAAGACACTGCCTGTACTGCCACTAGAGCTAGGATGACCTGGAGATTCAACACATCAATTGAAAGTTTGGGCTTTGCCAGGAAGAGCTTTTTACGCATTTGAAGTACTTACAACATGCAACCTTTTGACCTGGTTTTTGCATGAATGGGGCAGTAAAACCTTTCCAGAGCAGAATGCATGATAAACGCGCAGCTTCTAAAGCCAGAGACTGTGACGTATTCTTTATCAAAGCCACACAATCGGAGTGCTAATGTATGCTGACATTTTGCGGCCGCTTAGTGCCCGCGCCGCTGCCTAGAATTGCCGTATTGTGGCACCAGCTGTGCAGTGAAGCGCTAACTCAAAACCTCCTAGATGGACATTCAAACTAGTGCGGGGGAATTATCACAGCATTTGCATGGGGGGCGCGGGGTAGCTGCACCGGGACATCAATTAAGGAAGGATTGTAGAAAAAGCTCAGCGTTCAGATCTCCAAACCTGTAGATGGGCACGTCCCGGGAGGATAGCTCAGCGGCAACGTGCTCCCCTTGGAAGCAAGACTACACGAAGCAGGTCCGCGCTTAGAAACCTCTGGGTATTTAAGCACATTATAAATACGCAACTAAGATTAAAAAAAGAAAATTATTTTTGTGGCAATTTTGCAGCTAATTTTAATTGAGTTGAGGGTGCGTGGCAGTAGCATGCAGGTGAGAGTGGGATCCGGAGGTAGATAGTAGAGGTTGAACGGTTTCGGACTCCTGGCATAACTCCCGGTTGGATGTGGCAGGGAGGAGGGGCCGCCGCTCCTCTGCCACCCACTATACATCACTGTCTGGTACATACTGTTTCCATACTGTTTATAATATACAATTCTCCATGATGACTTCTTATTTGACATGTTTACTTTGCTATTTTGAATGTCACAATTTTGATCAATAAAAGTGGCCTTATATTTTCCAAAGAAAGATGTGTGTATGTCTCCTTGGCTGGCCCTGACCCCTGCACTGCCCATCTATTAAACCATACCACAAACTGAATCACTTCTAGGGGCTCCTAATTTTGGCAGGAAACACACAATGAGATTAAATAATTTTCCCAGGATTACACACTTTGGTTAAGTGGTAAAGCCAGAATGTCATCAGAGCCTGAAATGTAGGTACTTGACCGTATATTTTCCCAGCTAAAGTTGGTACAAATATGTATTGAAGTTTGGTTTTAAATACTTAAAATATTACAATTCTGGGTCTTTGCACACAAGTCACTTTTTGTACAGATTTTGAAATGGTACTTATACCCTGCTTACCATAGCCGTTAGTTTGTATATAAAAGAAACTTTAAGTGATAGGGATGATTTATAGGAAAACATTTTTATTGTTATGAATTGCATACTTTTATACCAATGATTTTAAGCCATGAAAATAAAAATGTTGTTTAATTTGTAAGTTCCTGTATTCGATTTTTCTCTTTACTTTTCTATTTCCATTATTTAGTTTCTTTTTCTTACTTTGCTAACTTTTTTTGTAAAGGTTTGTAATAAGCCATAAACAATAACAAATAATAATACTCACTTTTATACAGATTACTTTAAACATGCACAAGTCACATGATAAACCAACCCGACAATGTGTTCATCATTGTAGAATCGGGTTGATGAAATAGAGTATTGGGGCAATTTAGTTTTGAATCCTAAATTGCATAGAGGAGACTGCTACTGTTTGCACTTCTTTGAAAAAGGGCCCCTACAGGCAATTGGAATTGGTTCCACAATGTACTGGAAAAGTAAATAGCAAAACATAGGCAAAAATGCAGTTTCACTTCACTTTTGCACTATGTGTCTGGAAAAGTATACATCTCTCCCACAATTAACGATTTGGAATCTGCTTGCTTTTGCTAATAATGTTACAATCATAGGTGGTAATATTCCAAATCCAGAGGAGTGGAAAAAGTGGCGGTAAAATGATTTTTGATTGTAGCTTTAATTACCCTGTTCTGATTGAAAGCCTACAAGTTCCAGAACGCTATTTAATCACAGCTTTTTCTGTAACCTCATAATTTCTAATCAACCAACAGTCACACTTAAATAGCTTATTAAAAGTGTATATAATTTAAAGACAAAGTACCTTTTCCTATCACTAATCACTTCCTATTTTAAATAATCTGAGATATGTTAAAAAGATAAGGCGTCACTGGGAGGATCTGTGCAGCCCTGACTGACTTTGAGGGGAGAAAGGCAGAGCAAGGGTGCCCCACAGACATTTGTCCATTGCCCGACTGTTAAATCCACCTCTGATTGCACTCTGCAGAATACATTTGTAAACCCTTTTTTATGTTTAACAGATGTGCACCGTTTATACGTTGCCAGAAACATATTAAGAAATGCTTTTGTGTTATTATCAAGGTTTCGTGATCAATCTTCTGAGAGCCAAATGTTTATTGGGGGAAGTGGGAACAATCTTCCAGTCCTGCACCCCCCCACCCTCTCTGTCACTGGTGGGATCCCACAGTAAATAACTTTCTGGCACTGCCTAAACACCCAGCAGTTATATCATACTTTTCAAACAAGACCCACAATACACATGATGTATTCAGTTTGCATACCAACATTGTTAATTGTTACTCCAATAGTATGATGTTATTAAGGCAGTACTCATCTGCCCGTTTCATGAAAAGTTCTGGCCAGGCAGCCTAGGCTTCCACACAGACAAATATGCATACTATTTAGGCCAGAACCCCACTGGTAAGCATGCATGAAACGATGATCTGAAGTTGGTCCATACTTGCCACCCTAGTCTTAATATGCTCAGGTAGGTTCTTCTTGGACCAACTCAGCAAGGTGCAGTTTGAGTCCCTAGGCATTGCAAACAAGGCTCCCACATCAGGGCATATATACTTTCACTTAGGGAGATAAACTGAAACCAACACACCTTGGCAAAGCCAACAGTTAGGGCTTTTGAATACACATAGCAAAGGCATTTGCCAGGCACTGCCATAAGGGTACCACCTGGCAATAAGGTGAAAACATCTAGAAATCTAGAAAATGGTGCGAGTACCTATGCATATGATGTCATTGTCTGGAAAATGCCTGTGTTATACTTATACACATATCAAAGTGGTTGACTTTGCGATTGCTTGTTTTAGGATTCCAGTGCAAGAAACCGATGTGAGGACGCCATGTTGCTTTCTTTTAAATCTACTGGCTGAAAACACACCATGTTATGAGATTTTGTATTACAACAGGAGCTCATTTACAGAGGCAATTAAGTCATTGAACAATCAAAAGAATATTTAGATGTAAGACAAGCAGGCACAATACAGGACAATATGTGATGTTACTTTGTGACAGAGCTAGCTCAACGAGTACCCAAGATGGTATGTTTCAGCAGGGAGGGGACATGTAGTTGTTGGGAATAACACAGAGATTAACATGGCAATGGATGGGTAAACGACCAAACATGTCAGTTGAATGTGTATCCCTCCTAACATCCTTTCTCCATCCTATCTGTGGTCCAAAGCAATTTTTCTGGCTTACACCTAATAGACTACTTCAACGCCTTACATCAAATCACTTTGATTTTACTACACTCTCCGCTCCAGAATTACATTGTTCTTACTACCAACCTAATTGTTTCACTTATACTCAAGTAGTTCATGCAGCAGAATATATACTTTGAATGGAATTTGTAAGGGCTATCAGTCTGATGGAGGTAAGTCTCTGAATCAATCTTAACCACTGCCATTGCTTCGGTCAGGCTTCCATACCGTCATTTAGGAATCAGCCTTGGCATTCCTGCCACTAATGAGAGCAGCCCTGCCAAAACTGCTGGACCATAAGGCAAAATGCTTGGGGTATTTTGTGTTCCAGTCATTGTAACTTGTCAGGGTCCTAAGCCGTTTATGCACCTGGTGTAGAAATCTGTATCCAAGCATCATCGCCTGCCATTTATTGTCTTCAACAGTTAACCATCGTATTAGGCATGATTGGAACAACAGTTATATTCCCACACATAAAAACCTACATTCAATTACATACATCTACTTGATAGGTTTGAAACAATAGCTTCCTTATAAGTGAGAGGTGTGAAATGTAATTAAGATTAAAAGTGCAGTTAAAAAAGCAATGCAGGATCTTGCTAGATAGTTGTAACATGCCTGCTTCAGCAGTTACTTAGAGGTGTGAATGGCCCTTCATATCCCTGGTCATTTCTGCTTTCATGGCTGTGGGCATAAATCATTGTCCAGAGCAAGCAAACAAATCCTGACTGAGCCTCCTGCAGTACCAACCATCAGAATGCTAACCGTAAAATCCCCCCAGCTTGTTTTTACTCCCTTAGTCTCCCTCTCCATCCCCCGGGTCCCAGTGGCGGTTAACGTTTATTTTTGTTTTTTTTAAAATGCATATAGTTAAAATACATTCAACCTTTTGATGAAAAAAAGAAAAAAAGGAAGAAAACCTCACACCACTGGCAAGGCTCCTTTCTAGCAGGGCTGGACTGACCCACAGGGACAACGGAAGTTCCTCCAGTAGGCCTCGGGCCATAGGGCCTGTTTACCCGGGGGAAGGATACATGGGGACTCAAAATTAAACTATCACTCGCCATTCGGGGATGTGTATCCATACAGGATTGCCTGGGTGTGGCCCTTCGCTGCATGATTTTTCTGTCTGCCATGCCCGACCATGCCCATGGATTTTGGGGCTTGCGCTCTCGTCACACTAGGGCGCGTGTGCGTTGAAACCGCACGTGCACTAGTATGCTCTGTGCTGTCGAGTCGCATGCGCAGGTGTTGCTGGGCGCATGATTGAACATGGCATTGCCACCTGAGAGACACTGCTGACAGACAGCCTGAGTGCTGTGCTGGTACCGGGCCCATGCGGTATGCTGTGCCTGTGTCACGGTGTGCTCTGACAGATTCAAGAAAGACAGCCAACCAACCAGGTGAGGCAGGCCGCACTGCCTCCATCAGTAGACAGCAGCAGGTGACCCAAGTGAGGCTGTGGCTGGGGCTGAGAGCTGCTGAGGGCAGTAGCCAGGCCTGAAAGGTAAGGGATTATTTGTACGTGCGTGCCTCTCTCCCATTCTGCCAAGTGCTTCTGACCCTCACTCTCACCCGATGCGATAAACTGTTTCCAATGTGCTGTAATATTTTCTAGCCATCATGCTACAATATTTTCCTTGTGTTGCTATCCTGCATACAAGTGCTGAACTTTTTTCTTACTGTGATGCCATGGATTGCAATGTGTTCCTCCTGTGCTGTAATCATTTACCGGTCGGGGTCAGGTAATATGTTCTCCATAAACTCTAACATTCCCCTTCCTGTGCTTTAATGTTCCCTACATGAGCTATACTGTAAAACAGCACCCTCTTTACCTAATATCCAATCCTTGTGCAGTGATCCTCCTGCCCCGAACTGAATGGGGATGGTTATTGGGGTGTACTGGGAATACTGGCAGCTCGTAGACCTATTAAAATGCCAATGCAGTACTGCCACACACACCCACCTCTACAAATGTACCTTACCATGACCTAAAGAAGCCCCTACCTATGTCATTATAGAGGCTGACACACCCCTCTGTTAATGCAACTCTTCCCAATCCTGACCTCCCACACCCCTGCAATTCCAGTACGTTAGAGCCATACACCCCTCTGCCAGTGTGCCTTAGCACTGACCTCCATTGACGCCTGCTGTTCCATTACAGCAACTAACGCAAAGTTCATCTGGCTGTCACTACTAGTCCAGCCTTACCAGCAGTAACTCCTTTGCTTCTATTACAGCTATTCACAAAACTGTGCTAATGGACCTCAGTCCTAGCCAGCAGCAACCTGTGTTGTTCCATAACAGTGGCTCATATAAAGCTCTACCAATGATATGATATGATATGGCATTTATAACACACCTATACACAGGTGTTTCAAAGCGCGATGAGGCAAGTGAGGGGAACCGAGGGAAAACAGACAACGATCCTACTAGGCCAGGTGTCATTCAGATTGCATGGGAAGGGGAGGGGGGAGAAGTGCTGGGTGGGAAGGGGGAGAAGACAGTGCAGTACATGGGATAAGAAAATAAATAAGTAAAGTACGGCCAGCAGGTGGCAAGTGCAAGGGTAAGTGCAGACAACAGGTGTCAAGTTCTGGTAGTGGGGCTGTAGGGATACAGAAAACAGTCCCCAAGTGCGGGGTTGCCAGGAGGGCAGTGCAGGAGTGCGACTGTGGGGGAGGGGGCCTGGGCCCGAGATCAGAGGGCGGCCAGGCAACCAGTGCAAAGTCAGTGTCAGCCAGGAAGTCAGCAAGGGAGAGGAGGAGAAAAAGCAGAAGCAAAGAGACAGGTTTTGACGTGCTTCCGGAACCGAAGATGATTCTCCTCAAGTTTCAGGGAGGCAGGAGCTGTACCAGAGGGAGGCCCCAGATGAAGAAAAGTTCTACCACCAACTTGTTGCTTGGAGAAGCGACTGACCCTGAGGGAGTTTGAGGCAGATGAGCGAATAGCTCGAGAAGGAAGGTATTTAGGAAGAGAGAGTTGAAGGTTATGAGGCCCCAGGGCCAGAAGGCCTTGTGGACGATGCAGAGGGTTTTGAGCTTAATCCTTGCAGCCACAGGGAGCCAGTGCAGAATTTCAGTCCTGGAGAGATACGATCCCTGGGATTGAGGCCAAGGACAAGCCTTGCAGTCCTGTTCTGGATAAGTTGCAGAGGGCGGAGAGTAGAAGCAGGCAGATTTAGAAAGAGGCTGTTGAAGTAGTCCAGTAGTCCAGCCTAGAGAGAACCAGAGCTCTGGAGACAGTGAGCTTCTGGGGGAAGGAGAGGAAAGGAAGAATACCTCTGAAGAGGTGCAGTTGGTAGTGTGACTTCTTAGAGACGTCAGAGATGTGAGGAGAGAAGGAGAGTGTAGAGCCGACGATGACCCCAAGGTTTTTAGCCACACAGGTGGGAGCAGGAAGAGAGCCAAGAGAGGCCAGACAGAGAGCTACAGGAAAGGAGGGAGCGTGTGTGCCAATGAGGAGAATCACAGTCTTACTGGCATTAAGGCAGAGGTCTTGGCGGCACACCACTCCTGGATAGTAGACAGACAGTCAGAGGTGAGGGAAGTAGAGGAGGAGGCAGAGGGTAGCCTGAAACTCAATCCTAGCTAGCTGAACCCTCCGTTGTTCCATTACAGTGGCTCACACACAGATCTGCCAATGGACCCCCCATCCTGGCCGACAACACCTTCCGTTGTTCCATTACAGTCAGTGGCTTCTTCACACGCAGCTCTACCAGTGTAACTCAACCCTGCCATCACACCCTCATGCCGTGGGATTCCTCTGCTGTAATATTCACTACACGCTCTCTTATCCTCATCTCTGTGCTGTTTTTTTTATTAGTTTGGGCTTCTAGACGGTGCTTGCACCAGCTATAAATCAAAACTGTTGCATTAAAGTTTAGATGGGGGAAATCGGCTATGATGAGGGACACCCAGCATGTAGGTGTTGTTTGGTTATTTGCCCACCCATTGACTGCCCATGATAATCCCTATGGCTATTCACCCCCAGTTCCTGTCCCTCCCAGCCAAAAACACCTCCTCCTGAGAACTCTTTGACTTTGCTTAAATCAAGCATTACCATCAAACTTTGCACTCAAAGTCCCTGCCAGTGTTTTGTCGAAGCTGCTTTCTGAGAGTGAATGACTTAATTGGAGTTGTAAACCCACTACTTCTTCACCAGGTCTGCTTTTAGCCACTCAACTAAAAAGCACTATGCATGCCCTTCACTTAAGTCCTATTAAAAATAAACATTGGTAAGGCCAACAGTTGTGGCTTTTGTATAAGTATTAGGCATTTGCCAGGCACTGCTAATAGGTGCCCAGGTACTCACACCGTTTTGCACCTGCTACCATTAATGGCCAGTTAATACCAATACGGCGGTTCTTGGAAAGTGCTCTTCCCATGCCTACACCAACTGTTGGCATTACCAATGCTTGTTTCCAATATGAGGGAATCGATCAGCCCTATTTTGCAATAGTGCCCCTTGGTGCAGTAAAATGTTCCTGTGCACTTATTGCTAGCTCGTGCAACGAAATATGGGGCCACTGTGATCAAATTTTCCAGGGCCTCTTTTGGTTCCCAGTCTGCCCCTTCTTTCTAGGGGGGGCCAGGGGCTGGCCTTGGGGGGGCCTGGCCCCCTTGGCCCCCCTGCTGGAGCTGGGCCTGGGGTACATGCTGTTTGAAGTACTTGGTATTGTTATTCTACATATGCACATGCACTTATGTTGTGCGAGGTTATGTTGAGTTATACCGCACACTTCTGCCATCCATGAGTGGTCTCCAGGCGCTTTGCCCGCGTGAGCTCATATTAGTGCCAGTGCACATACCCTTAACCTGATTTTCAATTGGCAATCATGTGATTGCACATGTGCCAACACTATTTGCACATGCGCAAATGTGATTGTGTATGTGAAAAAAAGTACTCTCCCCATCCTAGCCCTTACAATTGGCTGAAACAGGTGTATCTTTGCCCATTTGATTGCCATTGGTCCATGCCACACCTCTGACTGGAACCGCTGAATTTCAGAGGCCCTTGCAGGGAATCTCCTGCCCATGCAGCCCCTTTGGCTAAGGGCCCAAGGCAAAGGGCAGCTCCTGAAGAAGCAGCTCCAGGCCATGTTTGCATGGGAAGCCTGCAGCGTCAACCTGCATTGACTGATAAGGTAAATGTGTAGGTAGGGGGTACAGCCATTAGTGTACTCCATTAACTACCCCACCCGTCTAATTACCCAATATCCTACACCCCAGTCACTCAGTTTAATTGCTGCTTATCTGCCACAGTCAGCATTTACCCCACGTGTATGAGGTAGCCTTCTGATTCTAGCTTCAATGTGTAAGATAACCAGCCACAGTTTTACATTTTGGGCAGTTATGGATGGAGTAGAATTCTGAATATTAGCTTGTGTCACATCTAGATAGAACATTGAATATTAGCTTGTGTCACATCCATACAGAATTATGAACTTTAGCTTGCGTCACATCTACATAGAATTGTGAAGAGTAGCCTGTGTTACATCTAGACAGAATTGTGAATATTAGCCTGTGTCACATCCAGACAGAATTATGAATATTAGCTTGCGTCACATCTACATAGAATTGTGAAGATAAGCCTGTGTTACATCTAGACAGAATTGTGAATTTTAGCCTGTGTCACATCTAAACAAAATTGTGAATATTAGCCTGCGTCACATCCAGACAGAATTATGAATATTAGCTTGCGTCACATCTAGACAGAACTGTGAAGATTAGCGGGTGTCACATCTAGACAGAATTCTGAATATGTCCCTGTGTCACACCCAGACAGAATTGTGAAGAGTAGCCTCCATCACATCTAGATAGAACTGTGAAGATTAGCCAGTGTGACATCTATTAAGAATTAAGAATATTAGCTTGCATCACATCCAGACAGAATTGTGAAGAGTAGCCGTGAGACATATCTAGAGAGAATTGTGAAGAGTAGCATGCATCACATCTCAATGGATTTGTGGATATCAGCATGCTCCCCATCTAGATACTGATGCCACTAACCAACCCTACTAATACAAAAAAACAGACACCTCTGCGTACACCTCCCAAACTCTGAACTAAACACAACCATATGTCTAAAGCACAACAAACCACACAGACTTCACTACACCACAACAACAAAACAAACCACACATAGCCTTGTACAACAGCACATGAAAGCTACAAAACAAAAAACATTCCCAATCTCAGAGAATGGTACAAACCGAACTGAAGCTGCCAACAGCTCATCACAGATCCCTTGCTCTTTTCTCCCGCTCAGTCCTACTAACTTACACTACCCTCTTGGTTTTCAAATCCACCTGAGTGCCAGGGAACCTCTACGGTGGTGACAGTGCATGGTATGAATATCCTTCAACCTAACATAACATACAAAGATACAATAAAGTGGTGCATATTGAACATATACAGTGCATTTCTTCCCAAATCGCATACAGCACCATTCAATACATATAAAAATGTTGCATAATTCAGAATATTATTGATAACATTTCTTGGGTCCAATGAATTCTTGTGAATTCCTTTAATGCATAGTTTCAACTCCCCAAACCATCCCTATATGTTTCAATCCCTCATGGGAAGTGGGGGGATTTTCATCAGGGGCTAAGGATCGTTGTATGATGCAGGGTACCTAGAGAAACAGCAGCTGAGGTAAGGAGAGGAGACTATAAACTGTGTTGATTGTTGAATAGTTCAATATACAGGAAAGACCAAAATATTCTGGTCTTACATAGAACCGGCACTTAGCACCTGTGCAATACTGATAAATAGTACTTGTTTATTAGGCGTTTAATTAATAACAGACTTCTTGCCGCTGGTCACTTAGTTATGAGCGACATATCCTAACGCAAACAGATATGATGGAATAATGATGGAATAAAGATCTGTTGAAGATGCAAGAATGGAAAGTTAGATGGAAGAAACACAGAATGAAAAAATGACTCTCCTGCTGGTTAGTAGAGGAGGTGGCAGAGTTTTTTGAAGGATTATGGTGTCCAAAAGAAAATCCAGAGAAAGCTGGAATCAATAAGAAAGGACTGTCTATAAAAGCATTCCTAAAATTCATTATGCAATGGAAAGTCATAGGGCGAGTGAAAGGACAAAATTACAATTACTTTATGAACTATCTGCCTGTGTGTTGAAGTAGCGCAATGCCACCGCCGGCTAGTTGGATAACTAGGGAATATTCAAAAAAGGTGCGCCATGATGGAGTCTATTTATGGAAGATTCTTGGCATGCGGGTGCTAGTATGTCATGCTACAAACATGATAGGACGAAGTCTGCCATATTGGGAGAACTTTGTAGCATAAAAGACAAGGGAAAACAGTGCAGCCCTTTTAGACTATTGGAGGTTCGTTTGGATAAAGCAACAGTTGATACTTGGAGAGTATTCTGCCCAACACATAGACAACAGAACACTGAACAATCAGAAAGATTCTCAACTCAATTGTTAGTACGGGTAGTGTTTTACTACTGTATGTGTCCACCAGAGAAGGAGCTGCCTCTTTGCTTACTAACTGCTGAGCTAGCAGCCCATTGAGCATGTTATATCAAACATCTGTTTATATGTTTAGAAACATGTTAATTTAAATGAACACAATCATGTGTCACAACTGTCCATATATTAAGAAACATGCTAAATTGAAAAAGCACAATCTTTTGTGTCTCACATTATCTATGCCAACATGGAAAAACAAGTGTGATTGAGTAGGAAAAAAAAGCCTCCAAAGTCTACTGACTGATCTGTCACAAATTGCTATTCAAATTGGTGCGATGTACCATACTTCTGTTCTGCTTTATTACTTATGCCTACCACTGAACTACTTGACATACATTTATACATATTCTGATCTTAACTAAAATGTATATATTGATTGAACCCAGTGTTGTTAAAACTGTTTTATTCAGGCCATACTTAAAATGTAATATTCTTAAACTTTACACTCTTCGATCCTTAGTATGAACCATTGAACACTTATCAATACTGTTTGTAAACGAACTGGTGGATGGGCTGCTGTACACTAGATTTGAAAATCCATTTCTCAGAAATGTGAAACTGTCCATAGCAAAGCCCTATAGCTGGGTATCATGTAAATATCAGGTCGTCGTTCAGCCCTTTGATATGCAATTGGTTTTGTAAATGATCCTCTGTTCTAGCTCAACCAGCCTTTTCCCTGCATGTTTTCCCCTTCAAGTTGGAAACTAGAACTGTCCACAGAACATCTGTCTCTTTGTGCCTCATGGACATGAAATCTTTGACCATGGAAGCTGTGATGTTTTTATTCTTAATACAGCTTCTACGTTCACTCATCCGTATTTAACTTTTCTCACTGTCAGGCCTAAACATACAAGGTTACACGGGAATGTCATGGCATACACTGTCTTCCTGGTGTTACAATTAATTGGGTGCTTTTGTTCCCACAGAGCCCGTAGGTCTAAGTCCAAGTGTAACTGGCCTTTGTCTGGGAACACATTGTGCATTTGACACAGGGAACATGATCCTTGAGTTTTGCTAAACCCCATAGTTGACTAAGAGCAGGAACTGTTTGGAAATGTTATTGTAAGACTGAGTGAACCAATTGGCCTTTGAGATTTTTGCTTCGTTTCAATGCAAACACTGAACATGGCAACATTGTAAGACTTTTTCTAAAATGTGCTAATGCTTCTGAATGATTCTTTTAGTTTTGAATGACAAGTTGGTGTACTTGTTTATGTAGACCAGGCAATCCTCATCTCACTTGTTGTTATTACCATGTACTAATATGGCTTCTCGATTGTTACTGCCAGCACGTGTCATGCTCTTGCAAATACGAATGGCAGGGTAATTACATTGATAACTTATTGGCTAGAATGATCGCATGTTTTTGGTATCTGGTCCTCTCAGTGCTGTTACAATGAACTCTCAGAAATTGCCCATAGGGTAAATTGTCCCTACAAGAAATGGAATGGAAACTGCGGTAATTGAATAAAGAGTTTCCTGCTATGGGTTTCGTGTAGGGGGCTATTTTGACATATCTAGCATTTATTTCACTAGTGAATTTCAATGTTGAGTTAAGTGTGTTAAACCATGCTATCAATTCCAATGCGGTTTCTTGTGTTCCTTTGCATAAAATATGAACATCGTCAATGTATCTTTCCCATAGCCTGACGCAATCTCGGAATGGATTTGATTCCTGGAAAATGTGTGAAAGTTTGAGTTCTTTTACACATATAGTTGCTGTACCTGGGGCTATGGTGGAGCCCATGGCTGTACCCATCACTTCTTTATAGAGTTGAAAAATAATGTGTCAATGATATTTCTGCACACCATGCAATGAAAGCTCTAGTCTCTGGACAGAGTTCAGGATTGCATTTCTCTAGGTCTTGTCACCAAAAGAGGAATAAACGTATAAAATGATTCTGAGATTCTAAGCCGTCTATTAAGTTAATGACATGAGTAGTTTCCTTTATAAATGAATTCATTTCTGCAATATGTTGGCTCAAAAAGTAAACTGCAAATCGAGTGGTGGGTTCTAATACTGACCCTGTGCCCGATACTATGGGTCTCCCTGGGCGGGCTGGTAGTTGGATTCTTAAGTATCTTGGGTAGAGCACAGAATAATGCTTTGTGTGCTGGTGTCCGTGTGAGAAACGCAGCTTCATTTTCAGATATTCTACCCTCTTCTAATTCTAGCTGAACTCGATCCTTGATCTCATTAAGGATGGTCATGGTAGGATCCTCTGTGATAAGACTGCAACTATGTATATCGCTCAGCTGTCTGAGACATTCATCCATGTGCTTGTTGCAATCTTGTAAAACCGTGGCTCCACCCTTATCGGCCTGCTTGATGATAATTTTCATGATTGTGTTGAAATGTTTATTTATTTTATTTTATTTTATTTATTTGTTACACGCCCAGACCCTCGGGTGTCACGGCGAGGGTATAAGATAGCTTAGAAATTAGTCACATTCAAATATTACATTAGTTGTATTACATGATATAGGTTACAACATATTCACAACAATATACAGTGGCCTAAGTATTCACAACAGTATCCGATGGAAGGGGTCCTATCTTTGGGTGCTAATATTGGTTGAATAACCAGGTTTTTAGCTGTTTCTTAAAGATCGTGAAGGAGGATGCTTTTTTGATGATAATGGGTAGGGTGTTCCAGTGTTTGGGGGATAAAGTGGTGAAGCTGCTGCCCCCTGCTCTTGTGGTTTTGAATCGGGGGGGGGGGGGTCCAGGAGGAGTTTGTCGTTGGATCTCAGTAATGTTATGTTAGTTTTAGGATGCAGAGTGTTATTGAGGTAGATAGGTCCTTTTTTTGTGATGCATTTGTGGGTGATCCATAATGTTTTGAAAATGATGCAGGCTTTGATGGGGAGCCAGTGGGCATCTTTCCTGGTCTTGGATATATGGTCTGATTTTTTTATGCCTAGCGCTGCCCTCAGGACTTTGTTTTGCAAAAGTTGCATTTTGGCTAGGTTGGTGTTGGAGGTGCCCAGTAGTAATACATTACAGTAGTCCAATTTCGACAGGACCAGTGCTCTGGCCAGGGTGAGGAAGTTTGCTGGGGTCAGAAATTGTCGGCTGAGTGCGATTAATTTGGAAGTGTAGGCCGTGGAGGAGGAAAGTACATTGATCTGTTTAGTCATGGTCAGGCTAGCATCGAAGTACACGCCCAGTGTTTTTACTTGTTTTGACACTGGAATATTGGTGTCGTCGATGTTGATGGTTGAATATTCTGGCTGAATGGTTGCTAATTTGGCTGGAGTTCCTAAGATGAGGACTTCCGTCTTCTCATCGTTAAGGCATAGGCTGTTTAATGCCATCCAGTTTTGTATGATGACGTAAATTTTATTGATTGCTAAAGTGTCCTGGTCATAGTTGCCTGTAAGAGGTATAAGGATCTGGGTGTCATCCGCAAAATTTGGGTATATGACACCCATATCGTCAAGTGCTGAGAACAGGAGCTTGGTATATGCGTTATACAGCGTGGGAGAAAGGCAAGAGCCTTGGGGCACTCCTAAGGGGACTGGGATGGGGTTGGCTGCTTCTTTGCCTATGGACACTCTGGAGGTGCGGTCAGTTAAGAATGATTTCACCCAAGCAGTGGCTGCCCCAGAGAAATTGAATTCACGGGCAAGTGAGTTGCAGAGTTTGTCGTGGTCCACCAAGTCGAACGCAGCTGAGAGGTCCAACAGCAGGAGAATGCAAAGTTTCCCTGAATCTCTAATGGCATCCATCTGGATTTTGAGGTCCAAGAGAGCTGTTTCAGTGCTGTGGTTGGGCCTGAAGCCTGATTGTCTGGTGTCGAGGAGCTGGTTAGATTCTAAATGGGTTTGAATTTGGTTGTAGGCTAGTTTGTCCATGATTTTGAGTAAGAATGGGACGGTGGTTATGGGGCGATAGTTAGTTTGAATGGTGGGGTCTAGATTTGTTTTTTTTAGAAGTGGTGTAACCCAGGCTTCTTTAATGCAAGTCGGAACTGTATTTGAGTTGAATGAGGCATTGACAAATTTAGTGATGAGGGGGGTCAGGGTGGGTGCACAGGCTTTGACTAGTTTGGCTGGGACAGTATCTCCTTTGCAGTTGGATTCTTTTAGTTTGGAGATAGTATCGAGTACGAGATTGTGGGTGACTGGTGTGAATTGGATGGGGGGGTTGGAGTTGTCACTGGAAAGGGTACAGGGATTAGGGAAGGGGGTTTTTTTGTAGCTAGGAGTAATTTTTTGGAGTTGATTTTGTTTTGTAACATAGTGATTTTGGAGGCAAGAGCATCTTGTATGGTGGTACACCATTCTTTGCTTGTGTTTATGGGTGTGTCGGTCGGAAGTGGATTTTCAAGTTCTCTAAGGATAGAGAAGAGCTCTTTGGAGTCAGATGCTGCATTGCTAATGCGAGCATTGTAAGCGTTAGCTTTATGTGAGATGATAGCTGATTTGTAGAGGCTGTTTGCGTCTTTGAATGCTTTAGCTGAGTCCGGGGAGAGATGTTTATTATGGGCATGCTCAAGAGAGCGTTTTTTCCTTCTAAGGGCGATTATTTCCTCGTTGAACCAGAAGTTGGATTTTTTGTTGAGGCGCCTTAGTTTGGAGGTTTCAGGTGCTATGGTGTTAATCGCTGTGGAGAGGCATTTGTGGTAGTACTCAGCGATAGCAGTTGGGTCATTGCTGAGGATTGAGTGGGTATCTAGCAATTTGTTCAAGGTGGGGTCGAAGTTCTGAGCTGGTGAGCTTTTTAGAGTTTCTACTTTCGATGATGTCCATAGATATGTTCTTGGGTGTGCAAGGGTTGTCGCTAGTGATTGTAAATTCTATGCAGTAGTGGTCTGTCCAATTCAGTGCGGTAATGGGGCCTAAGGTGATGTTGGTGTTGAGGGTGAGGATCCAATCAAGGGTTCTGCCCTTGGTATGGGTGGGGACATTGACGTGTTGGCAGAAGTTCATGTCATATAGTGCCAGGATGAGGGCGGTTGCTTTGGTGTCTTGGTTATCATCAAAACCTAGATTCAAGTCACCAATGATGATACATTTCGTTTTGGGTTTGAGGAAGGGCGCCAGTATTAGTGGGATGTCTGTTTCTGGGTGGCTGTTTGTGCTAGGGGCTCTATAGATGACCACTATGTTAATTGTGGTGTTTTCATTCAAGGAGAGCTTGGCGAGTAGTAGTTCGTACCCTGAGATTATTTCAATGGAACTTGATCTAAGTTTGATAGTGTTTTTTGCAATGTAAGAGGATTCAATTCAACACTACAGCTAAGTCAACGCCTAGTCTATAATACTGAATGAAAACCCTTATTGATATATCTTCATGTCCAGTTCATGCGTTCTGGATGACTACCCCTATATAACACCCCTCTCTTGGAATCCCCCTGACCCCACTGAGCCAAGAAGTAGTTCTGTTTTGCAAGTTAAAAGGTTTATTTGATAATTTAAACAATATATATTATATCACGCTTTATAATAAATCAATAATTGAATAGCACACTTAATCTGATATGATAAAGATTAACAACAGAGAATCTGGCACTAACACGCTTCTCTATAATCAATAAGGAGTTGACATGAAATGGATAAGGTAGCACACTGGTAAATAGGAACAAAAGTATAATGTGGTAGAGGATGCTTTATGTAAGCTCAGGTGGATGCAATATTCAATGAATGCAGTACAGAAAATACTCAATATGATTTCAACCAAACAATGTAATCACTTTTCTCTGGCAATCCCCTCCCCCCTTGATGCAAGGCAAGGAAATGGAAGGAAAACACACAGTTCTCAGAAATGCAATCAACTGTGATTCAGTTCACCCCAGCAAGCTTAGACTACAGAAGTTTGAAAACACAGGCCCAAATTGCTTTGATATGTGCTGGCAATGAATTAAAAAATATGCTAAAATGCTTTTAATTCCCTTTCAGAGGTTCAGGGTGAGTGGTATCTAGTTAATATTAGTCCAGGCTCACACTAGCAATGATGCAGGGATAGTTAGCAGGTTAAACGAATTTCTGGCAAATGGAAGGCAAGCAGCAGCTGATTTTACATGTGGAGAAATTTGCAAATCGTGGTAAAATTCGCGGATGCGTGTTCCGCGATTGCGGTAAAACTATAAGGGGTAGGAATGCGGTTCTAGGTTCGTAGGAAAGCCACGATTCTAACCTTTCAGATGAAAGTTATTGCAAGTCTCTAGCACAAACGATTTTGTGAAGGTCGTTTTTCAGATTTGAAATTTTAAAGTTCAAAAAGACAAGTGCAGCTTGCAAATAGAAAATGACAAGTGACAACTTTACAAATGACAGGTGACAGTTAGGAGGCAGTTCTACTTAGATTAAATAGATTGAATTATATTATTTTAACTAGGAGATTGGTTCTGCACAGTTTTCTAGGTACTCACACTATATTCTTGAGTGAAATGGGCCTCATCATGGATCTGGTCAGGTTTTAAACTCGCCTCTGGTCTCTGCACTTCACAGTGATCTGGGTCAGCGCTCTCTGGTTCTCTGGTCTGGGTCTCTAGTTCTGGATAGATTGAAGTCTCTAGTTTGGCTCTCTGGAGGTTTGATGGAGGTAAAGTATGGATTTTTCCGGCAGAGCGTCCCGCTGCAGATGGAATTGAAGGTCCCTATCTGTCCTGTCTGTCTGCTTTTATGTGTTTAGAATGTGGGTGTGTTCTAGCATCACTGACCCTACCTCTCTCTCAGCTTCTAATTGGTCAAACTTCCATTTATCATTTGATTGGGGAATGAACTGTGAGTCAGAGGGATGTCATTTTATGGCTTGCAGATAGGACACTCCTCTGTCAGATTGCACACATTCTATATTTGATAATAAAAGACATATTTCACAGTTACACAGTTGTTTGAAATTACATATACATGGTGTGGCTGAATTTAGCCATGTCTCTGTCCAAATCTGCTGTTTCTAAGAGCTTGCATTCAGAAATGGCACATAATTGACTTTTTAACTGATTTTTCACTTTCTGACATTGACCCAACTTTACATACATGTGTGCAGGGAGTATGGACATTAACTGATGAAGTTTCAGATTTTTAACATGCATACATTTAGAGTAATATCCACTTTTCCGCTAAAACCCCCCTGAACACGCCACCGGGTCGAAAAACCTCTTAAAATGTGGGCAGAAAAATCACAAGAATTATGGTATCATTTATAAAATTTTCACATGTCCGCTCTATGAATGATCCATCTTTTTAAAGTTATGTTCTGGCTCCAAAGGGGTGTGGTTTCCTCTCAGCACAAGGTAGAAATACTGGTTTATCCAGTTCTGCCAAGCCAGCTTGCTCTCACAGGCAGTGCCCCTCCCCTTTCCTCAGGAGGAAGCCACTTTTTACGACCATTTACGACTCCTGCCAATAAAACCTTTGCCTGAGCCAGGACAGGGCTTTGTTCACTTTCCTGCAGAGCACAGGTAATTCAATTATCAGATAGATGGCATATCCTTAGTGTGAGCAGCAAAAGGGCAGCTAGGCCTGGGAACACAGCTGTGACTCAAGTTTCACTCCTGATGGGGGTAGTTGCCAGGCAAATTGGAATCTCTTTAAGCTGTCATTTCTGTTCCCCAGTTTCTGCATTCAAATAAAACTAAACATTTTCACATATGCAGCTAGAAGGCTGATTCTAAGTTTAAAACTATGACATTTAAACAATTGCAACCTATGTGACACTCAAAAGTAGGTCACTCAGTCAATTTAAACATTTAGATTTTTTTTAGTGTCTTTCAGTCCAAATTTACTTAAACTGCTGAAATCCACAGCGCAGCCAGTCTTGTCATAAACCTTCAAGTCACTTCAGAATATAACTTTACATTGGATCCACCTCTCAGTAAGTCTTTCTTTGGCCTGTTTTGGGTTCATTTATTCAGTTTTCTACAAAATCTGGTGGTTTTAAAACGCCGGCTTTTGGATAGTGGTGAGTACTGGTACTGCACCCATTTTTGGGATTTAAGAATGAATTCCCAACAATTCTAGGTTGTATTTGGCAATCAGCATTGCCATTCCCAATGGTTTCAGACTACTGTGTGGGTAGTCCAATGGTGGTTTTAGGCAGTGTCCTTCTGTGCCCATAACATCGGCAAAAATGGGTGGCAGCCTATTCTTCCTGCATTTCCCTGTGCATTTTCTGGGAAGCTCTGGCCATCATGATGTTTTCATGTCAGTACTGCACAGTTTTGAGGTATGGCTCGGATGCATGGGTAAATACATCCCACAAGCCCCCCTCTTGCGATGGCCATTCTATTTCACGAATGGGACTCGCAAGACCTGGGATGTTTCCTCATCTTCTTCCAATAGATGGCACAGTTCAGCATCTTTTCCTCCATCCGGTCGGATCGATCGGTTCTCCTCGCCGGTCCTGATGGGAATATTGGCCGGTCCACTGGGCCCATTGGATCTTCGTTCGCGGTCTCCGGATCGTCCTTCTTGTCATCCTCAAGGTCTTCTTTCTCCTAGGACGACAAAGGAAGAGCGGCAATACCTACTCATAGACTTTTTCCACCACTGTTGAGATAGTGGGGCAGCATATGCATTTCATCATCACGAAACATTACATTCTTATTTTGAAAATATAAAAACAGTATAACTAAGAGACAGTTTCATGCAAATCACAATATTTTAGAGACTAGATGTGGTATGTTTTATGATTGGAACAGAATTAGTCTGAGACAGTACCCGCTAGGATTCCTGAGGATTCCTCCAGTTGTTGCAGAGTGTGCCTGGGATGGCAACATTTCAACTGGTTTATGTGGACCCACTTGTCTTCCCCCTCTGCCGAACCGCCTTTGGGGATGTGGATTTTGTAGGCCACAGGTGAGATCTTGTCGATGATCTCAAAGGGTCCTTTCCATGTAGGCAAAAATTTGCGCTGCTTGGCCTGGTTCCTTTGGAAGTTGTATAGATAGACCCGGTCTCCCACCTGATATTCCTTCCTGGAAGTTTTCAGGTCATAATGGGTCTTCATGCTATCAGCTGATCTTTCTAGATTCCGCTGAGCATAAGCAAAAGCGTGTTGGAGGTGTTTCCTTAAATTCTCCACATACTCATGAGTAGTGGAGGCATTTATCAGTGTCTGCTCTTGGGTCCTATAGAGCAAATGCTGAGGAAGCACCATCTTGCGCCCAGTCATCAACTCAAATGGTGACATTTTGGTTGCAGATGAAGGGGTAGATCTGATAGCCATTAGGACCAGAGGTAATCGGATATCCCAACTTGGCCCAGAATCTGCCACAAACTTCTTTAATATGCTCACAATTGTCCGGTTATATCTCTCTACTGCCCCAGAAGAAGCTGGTCTATAAGCAATATGCAGCTTTCTCTTGACCCCCAATATCTCCCACATCTTTGTCATTACTTCACTGGTGAAGTGGCTACCTCTGTCTGACTCAATCCTTTGAGGTAGACCAAAACGGGAAAAGATGTGGTTGATCATCAAGGCAGCTGCAGTTTCCGCCTTGCAATTTGGGGCTGGGAGACATTCCACCCACTTGGTAAACAAGCATGTCACAGTCAACATGTACTTATTCCCCCTAGCCGAGCGAATCACAGGGCCTACAAAGTCGATTTGTAAATCTGACCATGGCAGTGTCATTCCCCTCTTTTGTAAAGGCGCCCGGTGCGTAAGGGATGATGGCTGAAATTGTGCACACACAAGACACCCCTTCAAGTATTGGTCGAGGTCCTGCCCCATGTGTGGCCAGTATGCAACCTCTCTTAAGATTTCCAATGTTGTGTGAAACCCCCTATGACCGGCAGTAGCCGCATCATGGGCGTGACTTAACATCAGGCTTCGGAATGAGGTAGGAACCACCCACTGGTCATGGCCAGCTTTGGATTTCCTTACCAACAAACCGTCTTGGATCCGGAACATTTTTGGACATTTCATCAACACTCTTAGGTCCTCTTTCCCAATGTAATCGGTATCCGTCAGGGGAAAGTTCTCAGGGTCTTCAAGGTGTTGGTAAAATTTACCAATTATTGGATCCCCCTTCTGAGCGGTAATCAAATCAGCATCAGGGGTCTCCTTGCTCCATTGTGCAATTGAAAGGTCGTTGTGAGCATTTGTCTGGGACCTAGTGATAGCAGTGACCTGGATTTCCCCCAACAGGGACTCAATCTCAATCAGATCCCCTTGGATGGCCCCAGTTTTGGCCAGCTGATCAGCTAAGTCATTTCCAGTTTTGTCTGGTCCCTCTACTTTGGAATGACCCTTGATCTTTTTCCAATAGATGGTCATCTCATTCGATGTGACCAGATCATCAATGTTTTGGATCAACTTCCCATGTTTCAAGGGTTTGTTGTTAGCACATAGCATGCCTCTGGTTTTCCAATTAACCAGGTGCTCCACGAACCCGTTCCGTACATAATCCGAATCTGTGATTATGACCAGTTCGTGGAGTTGATGCTGGACAGCAGTGAGGATGGCCTGATGCACAGCCATCAATTCTGCCACCTGACTACTTCGGGGACCAATTTTGTATCCAGCGGAGGGTTCTGGGAACTCATTCACCCATGCATTCCCTACGCCGGCCACCAGTTCTTTCTCCCCGTTGTTGTCAACATGGTAAGAGCATCCATCCACATAGACAGTGGGCATTCCCTCACACTTGTCCTCTTCAAAGACTTTGTGTGGGGAATTAAGGTATGCCTCCGTGTTGTCCTTTATTTTTAGACTCTCGTCCTCGAGACAGTTTTCTCTGGCACAATCATGCAAGTCAGCCAGACCTTGCGCGAGGGGACTCTTCTTGTTTTGGCCATATCTGACTTCCACAGGAAAGCCTTGCATTGACAGAATCCAGGAAGTAATTCGGGAATTACTCACATTTCCGGCCCGGATTCTGTCACTTTGGAGATATTGCAGAGGCTGGTGTGGAGTCTCCACTATGATGTGTTCCCCCTGGATAAACGGGCGGTAATTCTTCAATGCCCACACCGTTGCCAGGAGTGCCTTCTCACAATCGTTGAATTTTTCCTCCACAGAGGATAAAGTTTTGCTCGCATAGGAGATTACTTTATTGACCTTGTCATGCTTTTGGTATAATACTGCCGTCAAGCACGTATCAGAGAACCCCGTCTCCAGGAAGAACTCCTTGTTTCTGACAGGGTAAGCTAGGCAAGGCGCTTGTGAGAGGCTTCTTTTGAGTTGTTTTACCGCCTCGGCTTGTTCTGGACCCCATTCCCACTTGACCCCCCCCCCCTTCAGGAGATGAATCAGGGGTCTGGTGATCTCTGCGTAGCCCTCAATGAACTTTCTGCTGTAATAAGTCAGTCCAAGGAGGCTCCTTAGTTCCCGCAGAGTTGTGGGGTCTTTCAATTTTTGGAGGGCTTCCACTTTCTTTTCCTGGGGACAAAGACCCTGAGGAGTAATCTCATGCCCCAAGAAGTTAACACGGGTTTTACACCACTGTGCTTTCTGAAAGGAAAGTTTTGCTCCGGCGGCCCTCAACTGTGTCAGAACATAACGGATTTCCGCTATGTGTTCCTCAACAGTTGAGCTTTTGATGAGGACATCATCTACATAAGCCAGGTTACCCCTTGCACCCAAGTCGGGCATGGCCTTGTGTAGAAAAATGTTGAATTCATTGCCGGAGTTGAGGTATCCGAAGGGAGTCGGGGTCCATGTGTACTGCTGGCCCCCAAAGGTAAAAGCCAGCTTGTATTGGTCCTCCCTACTGACAGGCACGGTCCAGTATCCATTTGTCAGGTCTATTGCAGTGAATACCTGTGACCCCTGAATCTGGGCCAGACCTTGGTCAATGTAGGGCAGAGGCCATCGGGAAGTATGGACCCGTTTGTTGAGATCCCTAAGGTCGGCGCAGAGTCTCCACTGGCCGTTTAGCTTCAATATTCCCAGCACCGGATTATTGAAGGTGCTGTGGACTGGACGGATTATTCCCCGGGACTCAAGGTTCTTAATTATTTCAGTAAGGGACTCCATTGATGCGAGAGGCAAGCGACATTGCTTCACAAACACAGGAGTCATGCCAGGGTCCGTGGGGATTGTTGTTGTGTGGATGTCAGTGCGACCACAGTCATATGAGTCTACCGCAAAGAGATCTTGGAAATCCAAGAAAACTTGTTTCAACTTTTGCTTTTGTTCCAGAGTCACACAGGCATCAGCTAGGTTGACTCTCTATTCCACCATCTGCCTGAAGCCTGGAAAGACTTCTGGTTTGGCTATCTCCGCGGCCTCCTCCAGCTGGGTGGAGAAGTCCCTGGTCAGAGTGCTGATTTGGACCGGAGGCTTCAGGTGGGAAAGGCAGCCCTCATGTACCTGGAAAATCACCTCATCCCTCCTGAAGTCACACGTCACATCTTCCTTACCATAGGGGCAGGAAGTGTACACCAGGAAGTTCCCCCCATGCCGGGTAAAAATCCTGTCTGGTGTTGTATTGTCCTCACTGTCACTGTCAACACAGTCCTTGGGGATTGGTCCTAACAGTTCATTTACAAGATCAATGGAGAAATGTCGGTCATCAACCGCCATTCCAATAATGGTGCCTGCGGCTAGAGTAATACTCTTTAAGTCGCTGTTATCCACCTCTATTGGAATGGTGTCATGTTCTATGTTGACTAATGGTGTTGGGTTTACCCCCAACCCTTGCTGTTGGAGAGAAGCATTTAGATGTATGTAAGCATCAGGGTTTTTCAACTCTTGTCCCCTTTTAACTTTCACTTCCAGGGAGAATTGTCGGGTCCTTTCTGGGATGGTGACTTCCTCTTTAACCTGAATTTCAACTGCATAAGGTAGCAATTGAGCTGACCTAAATGCTTTTTCTGGATCATCAAAGCTCATGGGATTATCCGCTAATCGGGACCAAGCTTTGAAGTTTATTAGGTCCAAACTAATGGCAAAGCGATTGAGAATGTCACTGCCTAAGTAAAAGGCGGCAGGGACGTCTCGCACGACCCAACAATTGTGGACTATGCTCTTGTTGCCAATGGAGATTTTGAGCATACACCTGCTTGGCAGGAGATGTTTGGAATTAGGTGCTTCCAGGTCCATTTCCCATTTGTCTATCAGTTTGAATGTGGGAATGGCTGGATCTTTTGGGAGTTGGCGAAACATGGCTTCGCTGATGAAGCTCTTACCGTTGTTCACACACACTCGAGCGAGAACAGAGTCCTTCCCATCATTTAACTGAACAGGGATGAACAACTGCTCTCCAATTTGCTGAATATCAGCCAGGCTCTGAGCTGATTTCACATCTTTCTGGACTATAGGAGTGGGAGTTTCTGATTGTGGATTAGTATAGAATCTCAGAGTGTTTCCTTCCAGCGTGGAATACCACTTTAGACTGGAAGGAAGGTTGATTTTCAGAAATAGAGAGGACCCCCCATCACCAGTCTGTTGTCCTACTGCTATGACTGTCACGTCTGGAATTTGGTGGTTCTGGAAGTGAAATTCTACTTGGTCAGATTTTTGTTCAACCATGTGGCAGGTGCCGTTTAAACTAACATGGTTGACACTCTGTTTTAATTTTATGGGTCGGCTAGTCTGGGTCCAGAGGACCTTGTTTACGCAATCAATTAGGGGTGACAACCTTCTCAGGAGGTCATTCCCTAGTAAACAAGGGGTGCCCTCCGGGGTCACAACTATGACCGGGTGTTTCAACTTATGTCGCCCAATTTTAATGTCCAAGTCTGCAGTCCCCTCAACGGGAATTTCCTTCCCGTCAAAGTTCTGTAGTTGTCCCGGAAGAGAGGTGAGAGGAATTTGGTAATTCTCTCCCCTTCCTGCATTCAGTTCGTCAAAGGCCCTTCTGGACAGAAGGGTAGCTTGAGATCCAGTGTCCACCAGTGCCGAGATTGTACCCTGCCCCTGTACTTGTACCGGGGCATAATATCTTCCCTCCTTCTCCTCAAGGGGGCACAGGTAAGGTACATTTTTGGACAACTGGTGGGCTAACTTTCTGGTTTTGGACATTGCTAGCGAAGAGATTTGGGCAGAATTCTGTGGAGAGTCTTGGGAATCTGAAAGAAACAGTTGGCAACTGGAGATTAGAGCCATTGTGGGTTCCCCTGGTTCCGGTTCTGGGCCGCCCCCCCCTTTTTGGAGGCAGTCCCCAGGATGGGTTTGAACCAGGGGATTTTCTTGCTGTTGGTTCTGGGATGAGATGGTGGGCGGCGGTAGCTCAGTCTCCACATCTCCCCAGTCTGGATTCGCATCCCTAGGGACCCATTTTTCTTTGGGAGGAGTTCCCCCCTCTCTGAAGGAGAAGATCCTTTTCTCAGGATCCTCTGAGGATCCCTCTCCCTCAAATTGGAAGATCTGTACCTCCTCCTCAAACTGAGTCTGTTTGGGTCTTTTGTTTCTCCTACCCCCCCTCTGCTCCTTAGGAGGCAGACTTTCAGGGGCAAGAGATTTTGTTTCCGGTTCCTGGGTTTCCAGGGGCTGTTTACAAGTGAGGAAGGAAGCTTCCTCCAAGGCTTTACACCCCCCTTCCCTTTGTGCCTCCTCCCTGGGAACCGGTGAGTTATCGGGGTGCTGCCCCCGTCATTGTTCTGGAGCACCAGGTCCAGAGTTGGGTGCGTTCTGCGCCGGCAGGCCCATCTGAGGGTTCTGCAGAGCCCTCAGTATGTGACCCAGATCCCGCGCCATGTTTTGAACCTGGCGCTCTAACTGGGAAACCCGCTCAGGCTGATACGGGGCCCTGTTTTCTCCCCTGGGCTGATCCCGGGAAGGGTAGCTGTCCCTCCTCTGGTAATACCCCGGGTTGGGAAGATTTGGGTACCCCTCCACCCTTGGCCTCCCCTCTCCCGGATTCAGTGGTCTGGGCTCAGGGAATTGGGGAAAGAAGGATGGATGGTTTTGGGGCTGAAAGTCGGGTGGATATCTGGGGAAAAAGTTCTGCCCAGGGTTTGGTAAATTTCTGCCCTCCTGTGGGAAGTTTGGAGGGAAGTTCCCTGGGTTAGGTGCTTGTCTGGATCCCCCCCCTTGGGCTGGAGGAGTCCACACATAACCCAGGATGGGTCGATTTCCCTTGTAACGGGGACTTACATAATCAGGAGAGCGAGGGACCCCATTTGTGGGGCTGCCTCCTTGGCTCCCTGTCTGTGACTGACCCGAGGACCTCCTGGGCCTAGCATTATTAGGTGCAGGCAGGTTTTTAGGCCCCCCCATCTCCAAATCCAAAACGGGGGTGACCTTTACCTCTGCCACCTTGGCAGCAGCAGGGGTGCTGTTGGCTTTTGGGTTTTTCTGGGCATTACTTTTGCTATCTATCGGTTTCTGCACCTCATAGATCCGGGTAGCCTGTTCAATGACCCAGTCTAAAGATCTTTTCTCGTGAAAATCCCTCACGAGCTGGGTCATGATATATTTGGGCAAGGCATGGAAAAACGTATTTATAAATTCCCTGCTATCCGTGCGCACCCTTCTTGTGGTCTGTGCAAAAGCATGCTTTAACTCCTGCACAAATTCTTGTGGGGCCTGATCCTCCCCACATTGCAAATTGTAGGCTGCCTTGCGAGCCTCTTGAGGATTTCTGTGAACAGAAAAATGTTTCAAGATGGCCGCCTTATAGGTGGACCATCTTAAATGATTTTGGTCCTCCAGCCCCGCAAAGAAACTGGAGTATTCCGGGGAGAAGGTCCACTTTACATATTGAATACAGCTTTGGCTGTCCTTCAAATGGAAAGTCTCCATCATTTGTTCAAACAACTCTAAGTGCTCCCAAACAGAATACTTAGCGTTCTTATGGTAAGGCGTGATGACGCTCCTGATCGCCTTAATCTGCTTTAAGGGGTCCTTAAGCAAGGCCCTTTTTGCCTTATTGGCCTTTTTGGTTCGGGTAACCCTTGTCCATTCTTCCTCGGACTCAGAGGCACTGCTCCCAGAGGTTCCCGTCTGTTCTTCCAGGTTTTCCCGGATTCTGCGAGCCTGGGAATGGCTGGCAGAATGTGGGGACCTGGTCTCCTGTGTCCTGCGCAGTTCAGAGGAGTCTTCAGATTCCTCCTTGCTGCCAGGATTTGATGGGTACCCCCTCCACTGACCTAACTGGGCAGAGGTTTTCAGGATGCCCTTAATGGGCCTACTCTCCTGGGGTTCCCCATTGAACTGTACTGTACTTGGGTGCCCATACCCGGATGCCCACCCCTCCATTCCTGAGTGGTACTGGCCTATGAGCCCCATACTCTTAGCTGGATAGTAATCTGCCATCCCTGCAGCCCTGTGCTCATGTGCGCCAGGGGACATGGGGGTGGTAGAGTCCAGGGACTGGGGGAGATGAAGGCCCCTGGTGTTAGGGCTCCTGCGGTTATGGTCAGGAGTCTCTCTTTCCCAGCGGACCTCATCTCTATCCGCCCCTGCTCCCTGTTGCAATGCAAGAGCCTGCATTTGTGCTTTCAGTTCCTCTGTTAAGGCCTTACTCGACTCTATCAGTCTCTCCTGCATCGCTACCTGTTGCTGGAGCCTCTCATTGTGCTGGCAGAGAGCCTCATTTTCCCTCTGTACTTCCTGGTTGGTCCTGGAGAACTGGGCCAGTCTTTGCTGCAGGAGGGTTACCTCCTGAGCTGTGTCCCTATTGGCCTGCTCCTTTCTTGCTAGAGCATCCTCCACCCTCCTGGTGTGCTCTAGCAAGTTCTGGTGTTCTTTTTGGAGGTCACCCAGTCCCTGGTGGGCCAGGTGATTTTCTTCCATTTTTCTTTTTAAATGGCAGATTTCCTGGCCTAAGGTATCCCTTTCCTGACTAAGAGCCTGCATCTGTGCCGCCAGGTCGTCCCTTTGCCTTTGGAAGGCACCAGCATTCTGGCGCTCCTGATCAAACTCTGCCTGGGTATCCAGGTCTTTCAGAATTAGTTTGTTGCTCTCCGCCTTCACTCTATCCAGGTGGCCTTGCAGGGTGACTACCTGCTCAGCACATACCCTGTTGAAGTCCAGTTGTTGCTCCAGCTTTTTCTGGTTTTGCAGTAGGGAGTCCAAACCTTCTTGGTATTCCTTCTGCAAGGCCAGAAATCTGGTATTCTGTTCTACCTTTTCCTGTTGCAGCACATCCATATCCTTCTTTATTTTAATGATGTGCTGCCTACTATCATCTTCTGACTCCTGGCTCCTCTGCAGCCTCTGCTCAGAAGAGTCCAGATCAGATTGGGCCTTCTGTAATGCCATCTGTTGCCTATTTGCCAGATTTTGGCTTTCAGCACATCTATCCTGCATGTCTCCCATATATAGGTACAGGTATGCTGCTATCCTGGCAATCTTATTGTGTTCCTCTTTGGCTTTAGGAGCCATATATAGTTCACTCAGGGCCACATGTAAGGGACCCTGATCTCTATATATATCTGACCCTGTTTCAGTGACCTGTTGTGTGATGGCCTGCAACCACACATCCTGGCCCTGTTCGGTCCATTCACCTCTCACAAATAGCTTATGCAAGAGGTGCTCTCTGGCTATTTTCATGTCTACTAAGGTCGTCATTCTAGAGATTGGTCTCTGTCCTGACTTACAGAAGTTTGTATTTTATTTTTGCAGAACAGAACTTTTCTTGGAGTGTCCCTTTTGAGGAATGCTTCACAGCGTAATGCAGCGTGGTGATCCGACCGGATGTATGTATCCCGTCAGTTAGCACACTGTATTAAGCTGCACAAGTGGTAAATCTAACCCAACGTCTCGGCTCGAGCCCCCAATTTGTAAGAGGATTCAATTCAACACTACAGCTAAGTCAACGCCTAGTCTATAATACTGAATGAAAACCCTTATTGATATATCTTCATGTCCAGTTCATGCGTTCTGGATGACTACCCCTATATAACACCCCTCTCTTGGAATCCCCCTGACCCCACTGAGCCAAGAAGTAGTTCTGTTTTGCAAGTTAAAAGGTTTATTTGATAATTTAAACAATATATATTATATCACGCTTTATAATAAATCAATAATTGAATAGCACACTTAATCTGATATGATAAAGATTAACAACGGAGAATCTGGCACTAACACGCTTCTCTATAATCAATAAGGAGTTGACATGAAATGGATAAGGTAGCACACTGGTAAATAGGAACAAAAGTATAATGTGGTAGAGGATGCTTTATGTAAGCTCAGGTGGATGCAATATTCAATGAATGCAGTACAGAAAATACTCAATATGATTTCAACCAAACAATGTAATCACTTTTCTCTGGCAATCCCCTCCCCCCTTGATGCAAGGCAAGGAAATGGAAGGAAAACACACAGTTCTCAGAAATGCAATCAACTGTGATTCAGTTCACCCCAGCAAGCTTAGACTACAGAAGTTTGAAAACACAGGCCCAAATTGCTTTGATATGTGCTGGCAATGAATTAAAAAATATGCTAAAATGCTTTTAATTCCCTTTCAGAGGTTCAGGGTGAGTGGTATCTAGTTAATATTAGTCCAGGCTCACACTAGCAATGATGCAGGGATAGTTAGCAGGTTAAACGAATTTCTGGCAAATGGAAGGCAAGCAGCAGCTGATTTTACATGTGGAGAAATTTGCAAATCGCAGTAAAATTCGCGGATGCGTGTTCCGCGATTGCGGTAAAACTATAAGGGGTAGGAATGCGGTTCTAGGTTCGTAGGAAAGCCACGATTCTAACCTTTCAGATGAAAGTTATTGCAAGTCTCTAGCACAAACGATTTTGTGAAGGTCGTTTTTCAGATTTGAAATTTTAAAGTTCAAAAAGACAAGTGCAGCTTGCAAATAGAAAATGACAAGTGACAACTTTACAAATGACAGGTGACAGTTAGGAGGCAGTTCTACTTAGATTAAATAGATTGAATTATATTATTTTAACTAGGAGATTGGTTCTGCACAGTTTTCTAGGTACTCACACTATATTCTTGAGTGAAATGGGCCTCATCATGGATCTGGTCAGGTTTTAAACTCGCCTCTGGTCTCTGCACTTCACAGTGATCTGGGTCAGCTCTCTCTGGTTCTCTGGTCTGGGTCTCTAGTTCTGGATAGATTGAAGTCTCTAGTTTGGCTCTCTGGAGGTTTGATGGAGGTAAAGTATGGATTTTTCCGGCAGAGCGTCCCGCTGCAGATGGAATTGAAGGTCCCTATCTGTCCTGTCTGTCTGCTTTTATGTGTTTAGAATGTGGGTGTGTTCTAGCATTACTGACCCTACCTCTCTCTCAGCTTCTAATTGGTCAAACTTCCATTTATCATTTGATTGGGGAATGAACTGTGAGTCAGAGGGATGTCATTTTATGGCTTGCAGATCGGACACTCCTCTGTCAGATTGCACACATTCTATATTTGATAATAAAAGACATATTTCACAGTTACACAGTTGTTTGAAATTACATATACATGGTGTGGCTGAATTTAGCCATGTCTCTGTCCAAATCTGCTGTTTCTAAGAGCTTGCATTCAGAAATGGCACATAATTGACTTTTTAACTGATTTTTCACTTTCTGACATTGACCCAACTTTACATACATGTGTGCAGGGAGTATGGACATTAACTGATGAAGTTTCAGATTTTTAACATGCATACATTTAGAGTAATATCCACTTTTCCGCTAAAACCCCCCTGAACACGCCACCGGGTCGAAAAACCTCTTAAAATGTGGGCAGAAAAATCACAAGAATTATGGTATCATTTATAAAATTTTCACATGTCCGCTCTATGAATGATCCATCTTTTTAAAGTTATGTTCTGGCTCCAAAGGGGTGTGGTTTCCTCTCAGCACAAGGTAGAAATACTGGTTTATCCAGTTCTGCCAAGCCAGCTTGCTCTCACAGGCAGTGCCCCTCCCCTTTCCTCAGGAGGAAGCCACTTTTTACGACCATTTACGACTCCTGCCAATAAAACCTTTGCCTGAGCCAGGACAGGGCTTTGTTCACTTTCCTGCAGAGCACAGGTAATTCAATTATCAGATAGATGGCATATCCTTAGTGTGAGCAGCAAAAGGGCAGCTAGGCCTGGGAACACAGCTGTGACTCAAGTTTCACTCCTGATGGGGGTAGTTGCCAGGCAAATTGGAATCTCTTTAAGCTGTCATTTCTGTTCCCCAGTTTCTGCATTCAAATAAAACTAAACATTTTCACATATGCAGCTAGAAGGCTGATTCTAAGTTTAAAACTATGACATTTAAACAATTGCAACCTATGTGACACTCAAAAGTAGGTCACTCAGTCAATTTAAACATTTAGATTTTTTTTAGTGTCTTTCAGTCCAAATTTACTTAAACTGCTGAAATCCACAGCGCAGCCAGTCTTGTCATAAACCTTCAAGTCACTTCAGAATATAACTTTACATTGGATCCACCTCTCAGTAAGTCTTTCTTTGGCCTGTTTTGGGTTCATTTATTCAGTTTTCTACAAAATCTGGTGGTTTTAAAACGCCGGCTTTTGGATAGTGGTGAGTACTGGTACTGCACCCATTTTTGGGATTTAAGAATGAATTCCCAACAATTCTAGGTTGTATTTGGCAATCAGCATTGCCATTCCCAATGGTTTCAGACTACTGTGTGGGTAGTCCAATGGTGGTTTTAGGCAGTGTCCTTCTGTGCCCATAACATCGGCAAAAATGGGTGGCAGCCTATTCTTCCTGCATTTCCCTGTGCATTTTCTGGGAAGCTCTGGCCATCATGATGTTTTCATGTCAGTACTGCACAGTTTTGAGGTATGGCTCGGATGCATGGGTAAATACATCCCACAAGCCCCCCTCTTGCGATGGCCATTCTATTTCACAAATGGGACTCGCAAGACCTGGGATGTTTCCTCATCTTCTTCCAATAGATGGCACAGTTCAGCATCTTTTCCTCCATCCGGTCGGATCGATCGGTTCTCCTCGCCGGTCCTGATGGGAATATTGGGCGGTCCACTGGGCCCATTGGATCTTCGTTCCCGGTCTCCGGATCGTCCTTCTTGTCATCCTCAAGGTCTTCTTTCTCCTAGGACGACAAAGGAAGAGCGGCAATACCTACTCATAGACTTTTTCCACCACTGTTGAGATAGTGGGGCAGCATATGCATTTCATCATCACGAAACATTACATTCTTATTTTGAAAAAATAAAAACAGTATAACTAAGAGACAGTTTCATGCAAATCACAATATTTTAGAGACTAGATGTGGTATGTTTTATGATTGGAACAGAATTAGTCTGAGACAGTACCCGCTAGGATTCCTGAGGATTCCTCCAGTTGTTGCAGAGTGTGCCTGGGATGGCAACATTTCAACTGGTTTATGTGGACCCACTTGTCTTCCCCCTCTGCCGAACCGCCTTTGGGGATGTGGATTTTGTAGGCCACAGGTGAGATCTTGTCGATGATCTCAAAGGGTCCTTTCCATGTAGGCAAAAATTTGCGCTGCTTGGCCTGGTTCCTTTGGAAGTTGTATAGATAGACCCGGTCTCCCACCTGATATTCCTTCCTGGAAGTTTTCAGGTCATAATGGGTCTTCATGCTATCAGCTGATCTTTCTAGATTCCGCTGAGCATAAGCAAAAGCGTGTTGGAGGTGTTTCCTTAAATTCTCCACATATTCATGAGTAGTGGAGGCATTTATCAGTGTCTGCTCTTGGGTCCTATAGAGCAAATGCTGAGGAAGCACCATCTTGCGCCCAGTCATCAACTCAAATGGTGACATTTTGGTTGCAGATGAAGGGGTAGATCTGATAGCCATTAGGACCAGAGGTAATCGGATATCCCAACTTGGCCCAGAATCTGCCACAAACTTCTTTAATATGCTCACAATTGTCCGGTTATATCTCTCTACTGCCCCAGAAGAAGCTGGTCTATAAGCAATATGCAGCTTTCTCTTGACCCCCAATATCTCCCACATCTTTGTCATTACTTCACTGGTGAAGTGGCTACCTCTGTCTGACTCAATCCTTTGAGGTAGACCAAAACGGGAAAAGATGTGGTTGATCATCAAGGCAGCTGCAGTTTCTGCCTTGCAATTTGGGGCTGGGAGACATTCCACCCACTTGGTAAACAAGCATGTCACAGTCAACATGTACTTATTCCCCCTAGCCGAGCGAATCACAGGGCCTACAAAGTCGATTTGTAAATCTGACCATGGCAGTGTCATTCCCCTCTTTTGTAAAGGCGCCCGGTGCGTAAGGGATGATGGCTGAAATTGTGCACACACAAGACACCCCTTCAAGCATTGGTCGAGGTCCTGCCCCATGTGTGGCCAGTATGCAACCTCTCTTAAGATTTCCAATGTTGTGTGAAACCCCCTATGACCGGCAGTAACCGCATCATGGGCGTGACTTAACATCAGGCTTCGGAATGAGGTAGGAACCACCCACTGGTCATGGCCAGCTTTGGATTTCCTTACCAACAAACCGTCTTGGATCCGGAACATTTTTGGACATTTCATCAACACTCTTAGGTCCTCTTTCCCAATGTAATCGGTATCCGTCAGGGGAAAGTTCTCAGGGTCTTCAAGGTGTTGGTAAAATTGACCAATTATTGGATCCCCCTTCTGAGCGGTAATCAAATCAGCATCAGGGGTCTCCTTGCTCCATTGTGCAATTGAAAGGTCGTTGTGAGCATTTGTCTGGGACCTAGTGATAGCAGTGACCTGGATTTCCCCCAACAGGGACTCAATCTCAATCAGATCCCCTTGGATGGCCCCAGTTTTGGCCAGCTGATCAGCTAAGTCATTTCCAGTTTTGTCTGGTCCCTCTACTTTGGAATGACCCTTGATCTTTTTCCAATAGATGGTCATCTCATTCGATGTGACCAGATCATCAATGTTTTGGATCAACTTCCCATGTTTCAAGGGTTTGTTGTTAGCACATAACATGCCTCTGGTTTTCCAATTAACCAGGTGCTCCACGAACCCGTTCCGTACATAATCCGAATCTGTGATTATGACCAGTTCGTGGAGTTGATGCTGGACAGCAGTGAGGATGGCCTGATGCACAGCCATCAATTCTGCCACCTGACTACTTCGGGGACCAATTTTGTATCCAGCGGAGGGTTCTGGGAACTCATTCACCCATGCATTCCCTACGCCGGCCACCAGTTCTTTCTCCCCGTTGTTGTCAACATGGTAAGAGCATCCATCCACATAGACAGTGGGCATTCCCTCACACTTGTCCTCTTCAAAGACTTTGTGTGGGGAATTAAGGTATGCCTCCGTGTTGTCCTTTATTTTTAGACTCTCGTCCTCGAGACAGTTTTCTCTGGCACAATCATGCAAGTCAGCCAGACCTTGCGCGAGGGGACTCTTCTTGTTTTGGCCATATCTGACTTCCTCAGGAAAGCCTTGCATTGACAGAATCCAGGAAGTAATTCGGGAATTACTCACATTTCCGGCCCGGATTCTGTCACTTTGGAGATATTGCAGAGGCTGGTGTGGAGTCTCCACTATGATGTGTTCCCCCTGGATAAACGGGCGGTAATTCTTCAATGCCCACACCGTTGCCAGGAGTGCCTTCTCACAATCGTTGAATTTTTCCTCCACAGAGGATAAAGTTTTGCTCGCATAGGAGATTACTTTATTGACCTTGTCATGCTTTTGGTATAATACTGCCGTCAAGCACGTATCAGAGAACCCCGTCTCCAGGAAGAACTCCTTGTTTCTGACAGGGTAAGCTAGGCAAGGCGCTTGTGAGAGGCTTCTTTTGAGTTGTTTTACCGCCTCGGCTTGTTCTGGACCCCATTCCCACTTGACCCCCCCCCCTTCAGGAGATGAATCAGGGGTCTGGTGATCTCTGCGTAGCCCTCAATGAACTTTCTGCTGTAATTAGTCAGTCCAAGGAGGCTCCTTAGTTCCCGCAGAGTTGTGGGGTCTTTCAATTTTTGGAGGGCTTCCACTTTCTTTTCCTGGGGACAAAGACCCTGAGGAGTAATCTCATGCCCCAAGAAGTTAACACGGGTTTTACACCACTGTGCTTTCTGAAAGGAAAGTTTTGCTCCGGCGGCCCTCAACTGTGTCAGAACATAACGGATCTCCGCTATGTGTTCCTCAACAGTTGAGCTTTTGATGAGGACATCATCTACATAAGCCAGGTTACCCCTTGCACCCAAGTCGGGCATGGCCTTGTGTAGAAAAATGTTGAATTCATTGCCGGAGTTGAGGTATCCGAAGGGAGTCGGGGTCCATGTGTACTGCTGGCCCCCAAAGGTAAAAGCCAGCTTGTATTGGTCCTCCCTACTGACAGGCACGGTCCAGTATCCATTTGTCAGGTCTATTGCAGTGAATACCTGTGACCCCTGAATCTGGGCCAGACCTTGGTCAATGTAGGGCAGAGGCCATCGGGAAGTATGGACCCGTTTGTTGAGATCCCTAAGGTCGGCGCAGAGTCTCCACTGGCCATTTGGCTTCAATATTCCCAGCACCGGATTATTGAAGGTGCTGTGGACTGGACGGATTATTCCCCGGGACTCAAGGTTCTTAATTATTTCAGTAAGGGACTCCATTGATGCGAGAGGCAAGCGACATTGCTTCACAAACACAGGAGTCATGCCAGGGTCCGTGGGGATTGTTGTTGTGTGGATGTCAGTGCGACCACAGTCATATGAGTCTACCGCAAAGAGATCTTGGAAATCCAAGAAAACTTGTTTCAACTTTTGCTTTTGTTCCAGAGTCACACAGGCATCAGCTAGGTTGACTCTCTATTCCACCATCTGCCTGAAGCCTGGAAAGACTTCTGGTTTGGCTATCTCCGCGGCCTCCTCCAGCTGGGTGGAGAAGTCCCTGGTCAGAGTGCTGATTTGGACCGGAGGCTTCAGGTGGGAAAGGCAGCCCTCATGTACCTGGAAAATCACCTCATCCCTCCTGAAGTCACACGTCACATCTTCCTTACCATAGGGGCAGGAAGTGTACACCAGGAAGTTCCCCCCATGCCGGGTAAAAATCCTGTCTGGTGTTGTATTGTCCTCACTGTCACTGTCAACACAGTCCTTGGGGATTGGTCCTAACAGTTCATTTACAAGATCAATGGAGAAATGTCGGTCATCAACCGCCATTCCAATAATGGTGCCTGCGGCTAGAGTAATACTCTTTAAGTCGCTGTTATCCACCTCTATTGGAATGGTGTCATGTTCTATGTTGACTAATGGTGTTGGGTTTACCCCCAACCCTTGCTGTTGGAGAGAAGCATTTAGATGTATGTAAGCATCAGGGTTTTTCAACTCTTGTCCCCTTTTAACTTTCACTTCCAGGGAGAATTGTCGGGTCCTTTCTGGGATGGTGACTTCCTCTTTAACCTGAATTTCAACTGCATAAGGTAGCAATTGAGCTGACCTAAATGCTTTTTCTGGATCATCAAAGCTCATGGGATTATCCGCTAATCGGGACCAAGCTTTGAAGTTTATTAGGTCCAAACTAATGGCAAAGCGATTGAGAATGTCACTGCCTAAGTAAAAGGCGGCAGGGACGTCTCGCACGACCCAACAATTGTGGACTATGCTCTTGTTGCCAATGGAGATTTTGAGCATACACCTGCTTGGCAGGAGATGTTTGGAATTAGGTGCTTCCAGGTCCATTTCCCATTTGTCTATCAGTTTGAATGTGGGAATGGCTGGATCTTTTGGGAGTTGGCGAAACATGGCTTCGCTGATGAAGCTCTTACCGTTGTTCACACACACTCGAGCGAGAACAGAGTCCTTCCCATCATTTAACTGAACAGGGATGAACAACTGCTCTCCAATTTGCTGAATATCAGCCAGGCTCTGAGCTGATTTCACATCTTTCTGGACTATAGGAGTGGGAGTTTCTGATTGTGGATTAGTATAGAATCTCAGAGTGTTTCCTTCCAGCGTGGAATACCACTTTAGACTGGAAGGAAGGTTGATTTTCAGAAATAGAGAGGACCCCCCATCACCAGTCTGTTGTCCTACTGCTATGACTGTCACGTCTGGAATTTGGTGGTTCTGGAAGTGAAATTCTACTTGGTCAGATTTTTGTTCAACCATGTGGCAGGTGCCGTTTAAACTAACATGGTTGACACTCTGTTTTAATTTTATGGGTCGGCTAGTCTGGGTCCAGAGGACCTTGTTTACGCAATCAATTAGGGGTGACAACCTTCTCAGGAGGTCATTCCCTAGTAAACAAGGGGTGCCCTCCGGGGTCACAACTATGACCGGGTGTTTCAACTTATGTCGCCCAATTTTAATGTCCAAGTCTGCAGTCCCCTCAACGGGAATTTCCTTCCCGTCAAAGTTCTGTAGTTGTCCCGGAAGAGAGGTGAGAGGAATTTGGTAATTCTCTCCCCTTCCTGCATTCAGTTCGTCAAAGGCCCTTCTGTGTCGAGATTGTACCCTGCCCCTGTACTTGTACCGGGGCATAATATCTTCCCTCCTTCTCCTCAAGGGGGCACAGGTAAGGTACATTTTTGGACAACTGGTGGGCTAACTTTCTGGTTTTGGACATTGCTAGCGAAGAGATTTGGGCAGAATTCTGTGGAGAGTCTTGGGAATCTGAAAGAAACAGTTGGCAACTGGAGATCAGAGCCATTGTGGGTTCCCCTGGTTCCGGTTCTGGGCCGCCCCCCCCTTTTTGGAGGCAGTCCCCAGGATGGGTTTGAACCAGGGGATTTTCTTGCTGTTGGTTCTGGGATGAGATGGTGGGCGGCGGTAGCTCAGTCTCCACATCTCCCCAGTCTGGATTTGCATCCCTAGGGACCCATTTTTCTTTGGGAGGAGTTCCCCCCTCTCTGAAGGAGATGATCCTTTTCTCAGGATCCTCTGAGGATCCCTCTCCCTCAAATTGGAAGATCTGTACCTCCTCCTCAAACTGAGTCTGTTTGGGTCTTTTGTTTCTCCTACCCCCCCTCTGCTCCTTAGGAGGCAGACTTTCAGGGGCAAGAGATTTTGTTTCCGGTTCCTGGGTTTCCAGGGGCTGTTTACAAGTGAGGAAGGAAGCTTCCTCCAAGGCTTTACACCCCCCTTCCCTTTGTGCCTCCTCCCTGGGAACCGGTGAGTTATCGGGGTGCTGCCCCCGTCATTGTTCTGGAGCACCAGGTCCAGAGTTGGGTGCGTTCTGCGCCGGCAGGCCCATCTGAGGGTTCTGCGGAGCCCTCAGTATGTGACCCAGATCCCGCGCCATGTTTTGAACCTGGCGCTCTAACTGGGAAACCCGCTCAGGCTGATACGGGGCCCTGTTTTCTCCCCTGGGCTGATCCCGGGAAGGGTAGCTGTCCCTCCTCTGGTAATACCCCGGGTTGGGAAGATTTGGGTACCCCTCCACCCTTGGCCTCCCCTCTCCTGGATTCAGTGGTCTGGGCTCAGGGAATTGGGGAAAGAAGGATGGATGGTTTTGGGGCTGAAAGTCGGGTGGATATCTGGGGAAAAAGTTCTGCCCAGGGTTTGGTAAATTTCTGCCCTCCTGTGGGAAGTTTGGAGGGAAGTTCCCTGGGTTAGGTGCTTGTCTGGATCCCCCCCCTTGGGCTGGAGGAGTCCACACATAACCCAGGATGGGTCGATTTCCCTTGTAACGGGGACTTACATAATCAGGAGAGTGAGGGACCCCATTTGTGGGGCTGCCTCCTTGGCTCCCTGTCTGTGACTGACCCGAGGACCTCCTGGGCCTAGCATTATTAGGTGCAGGCAGGTTTTTAGGCCCCCGCATCTCCAAATCCAAAACGGGGGCGACCTTTACCTCTGCCACCTTGGCAGCAGCAGGGGTGCTGTTGGCTTTGGGGTTTTTCTGGGCATTACTTTTGCTATCTATCGGTTTCTGCACCTCATAGATCCGGGTAGCCTGTTCAATGACCCAGTCTAAAGATCTTTTCTCGTGAAAATCCCTCACGCGCTGGGTCATGATATATTTGGGCAAGGCATGGAAAAACGTATTTATAAATTCCCTGCTATCCGTGCGCACCCTTCTTGTGGTCTGTGCAAAAGCATGCTTTAACTCCTGCACAAATTCTTGTGGGGCCTGATCCTCCCCACATTGCAAATTGTAGGCTGCCTTGCGAGTCTCTTGAGGATTTCTGTGAACAGAAAAATGTTTCAAGATGGCCGCCTTATAGGTGGACCATCTTAAATGATTTTGGTCCTCCAGCCCCGCAAAGAAACTGGAGTATTCCGGGGAGAAGGTCCACTTTACATATTGAATACAGCTTTGGCTGTCCTTCAAATGGAAAGTCTCCATCATTTGTTCAAACAACTCTAAGTGCTCCCAAACAGAATACTTAGCGTTCTTATGGTAAGGCGTGATGACGCTCCTGATCGCCTTAATCTGCTTTAAGGGGTCCTTAAGCAAGGCCCTTTTTGCCTTATTGGCCTTTTTGGTTCGGGTAACCCTTGTCCATTCTTCCTCGGACTCAGAGGCACTGCTCCCAGAGGTTCCCGTCTGTTCTTCCAGGTTTTCCCGGATTCTGCGAGCCTGGGAATGGCTGGCAGAATGTGGGGACCTGGTCTCCTGTGTCCTGCGCAGTTCAGAGGAGTCTTCAGATTCCTCCTTGCTGCCAGGATTTGATGGGTACCCCCTCCACTGACCTAACTGGGCAGAGGTTTTCAGGATGCCCTTAATGGGCCTACTCTCCTGGGGTTCCCCATTGAACTGTACTGTACTTGGGTGCCCATACCCGGATGCCCACCCCTCCATTCCTGAGTGGTACTGGCCTATGAGCCCCATACTCTTAGCTGGATAGTAATCTGCCATCCCTGCGGCCCTGTGCTCATGTGCGCCAGGGGACATGGGGGTGGTAGAGTCCAGGGACTGGGGGAGATGAAGGCCCCTGGTGTTAGGGCTCCTGCGGTTATGGTCAGGAGTCTCTCTTTCCCAGCGGACCTCATCTCTATCCGCCCCTGCTCCCTGTTGCAATGCAAGAGCCTGCATTTGTGCTTTCAGTTCCTCTGTTAAGGCCTTACTCGACTCTATCAGTCTCTCCTGCATCGCTACCTGTTGCTGGAGCCTCTCATTGTGCTGGCAGAGAGCCTCATTTTCCCTCTGTACTTCCTGGTTGGTCCTGGAGAACTGGGCCAGTCTTTGCTGCAGGAGGGTTACCTCCTGAGCTGTGTCCCTATTGGCCTGCTCCTTTCTTGCTAGAGCATCCTCCACCCTCCTGGTGTGCTCTAGCAAGTTCTGGTGTTCTTTTTGGAGGTCACCCAGTCCCTGGTGGGCCAGGTGATTTTCTTCCATTTTTCTTTTTAAATGGCAGACTTCCTGGCCTAAGGTATCCCTTTCCTGACTAAGAGCCTGCATCTGTGCCACCAGGTCGTCCCTTTGCCTTTGGAAGGCACCAGCATTCTGGCGCTCCTGATCAAACTCTGCCTGGGTATCCAGGTCTTTCAGAATTAGTTTGTTGCTCTCCGCCTTCACTCTATCCAGGTGGCCTTGCAGGGTGACTACCTGCTCAGCACATACCCTGTTGAAGTCCAGTTGTTGCTCCAGCTTTTTCTGGTTTTGCAGTAGGGAGTCCAAACCTTCTTGGTATTCCTTCTGCAAGGCCAGAAATCTGGTATTCTGTTCTACCTTTTCCTGTTGCAGCACATCCATATCCTTCTTTATTTTAATGATGTGCTGCCTACTATCATCTTCTGACTCCTGGCTCCTCTGCAGCCTCTGCTCAGAAGAGTCCAGATCAGATTGGGCCTTCTGTAATGCCATCTGTTGCCTATTTGCCAGATTTTGGCTTTCAGCACATCTATCCTGCATGTCTCCCATATATAGGTACAGGTATGCTGCTATCCTGGCAATCTTATTGTGTTCCTCTTTGGCTTTAGGAGCCATATATAGTTCACTCAGGGCCACATGTAAGGGACCCTGATCTCTATATATATCTGACCCTGTTTCAGTGACCTGTTGTGTGATGGCCTGCAACCACACATCCTGGCCCTGTTCGGTCCATTCACCTCTCACAAATAGCTTATGCAAGAGGTGCTCTCTGGCTATTTTCATGTCTACTAAGGTCGTCATTCTAGAGATTGGTCTCTGTCCTGACTTACAGAAGTTTGTATTTTATTTTTGCAGAACAGAACTTTTCTTGGAGTGTCCCTTTTGAGGAATGCTTCACAGCGTAATGCAGCGTGGTGATCCGACCGGATGTATGTATCCCGTCAGTTAGCACACTGTATTAAGCTGCACAAGTGGTAAATCTAACCCAACGTCTCGGCTCGAGCCCCCAATTTGTAAGAGGATTCAATTCAACACTACAGCTAAGTCAACGCCTAGTCTATAATACTGAATGAAAACCCTTATTGATATATCTTCATGTCCAGTTCATGCGTTCTGGATGACTACCCCTATATAACACCCCTCTCTTGGAATCCCCCTGACCCCACTGAGCCAAGAAGTAGTTCTGTTTTGCAAGTTAAAAGGTTTATTTGATAATTTAAACAATATATATTATATCACGCTTTATAATAAATCAATAATTGAATAGCACACTTAATCTGATATGATAAAGATTAACAACGGAGAATCTGGCACTAACACGCTTCTCTATAATCAATAAGGAGTTGACATGAAATGGATAAGGTAGCACACTGGTAAATAGGAACAAAAGTATAATGTGGTAGAGGATGCTTTATGTAAGCTCAGGTGGATGCAATATTCAATGAATGCAGTACAGAAAATACTCAATATGATTTCAACCAAACAATGTAATCACTTTTCTCTGGCAATCCCCTCCCCCCTTGATGCAAGGCAAGGAAATGGAAGGAAAACACACAGTTCTCAGAAATGCAATCAACTGTGATTCAGTTCACCCCAGCAAGCTTAGACTACAGAAGTTTGAAAACACAGGCCCAAATTGCTTTGATATGTGCTGGCAATGAATTAAAAAATATGCTAAAATGCTTTTAATTCCCTTTCAGAGGTTCAGGGTGAGTGGTATCTAGTTAATATTAGTCCAGGCTCACACTAGCAATGATGCAGGGATAGTTAGCAGGTTAAACGAATTTCTGGCAAATGGAAGGCAAGCAGCAGCTGATTTTACATGTGGAGAAATTTGCAAATCGCGGTAAAATTCGCGGATGCGTGTTCCGCGATTGCGGTAAAACTATAAGGGGTAGGAATGCGGTTCTAGGTTCGTAGGAAAGCCACGATTCTAACCTTTCAGATGAAAGTTATTGCAAGTCTCTAGCACAAACGATTTTGTGAAGGTCGTTTTTCAGATTTGAAATTTTAAAGTTCAAAAAGACAAGTGCAGCTTGCAAATAGAAAATGACAAGTGACAACTTTACAAATGACAGGTGACAGTTAGGAGGCAGTTCTACTTAGATTAAATAGATTGAATTATATTATTTTAACTAGGAGATTGGTTCTGCACAGTTTTCTAGGTACTCACACTATATTCTTGAGTGAAATGGGCCTCATCATGGATCTGGTCAGGTTTTAAACTCGCCTCTGGTCTCTGCACTTCACAGTGATCTGGGTCAGCTCTCTCTGGTTCTCTGGTCTGGGTCTCTAGTTCTGGATAGATTGAAGTCTCTAGTTTGGCTCTCTGGAGGTTTGATGGAGGTAAAGTATGGATTTTTCCGGCAGAGCGTCCCGCTGCAGATGGAATTGAAGGTCCCTATCTGTCCTGTCTGTCTGCTTTTATGTGTTTAGAATGTGGGTGTGTTCTAGCATCACTGACCCTACCTCTCTCTCAGCTTCTAATTGGTCAAACTTCCATTTATCATTTGATTGGGGAATGAACTGTGAGTCAGAGGGATGTCATTTTATGGCTTGCAGATAGGACACTCCTCTGTCAGATTGCACACATTCTATATTTGATAATAAAAGACATATTTCACAGTTACACAGTTGTTTGAAATTACATATACATGGTGTGGCTGAATTTAGCCATGTCTCTGTCCAAATCTGCTGTTTCTAAGAGCTTGCATTCAGAAATGGCACATAATTGACTTTTTAACTGATTTTTCACTTTCTGACATTGACCCAACTTTACATACATGTGTGCAGGGAGTATGGACATTAACTGATGAAGTTTCAGATTTTTAACATGCATACATTTAGAGTAATATCCACTTTTCCGCTAAAACCCCCCTGAACACGCCACCGGGTCGAAAAACCTCTTAAAATGTGGGCAGAAAAATCACAAGAATTATGGTATCATTTATAAAATTTTCACATGTCCGCTCTATGAATGATCCATCTTTTTAAAGTTATGTTCTGGCTCCAAAGGGGTGTGGTTTCCTCTCAGCACAAGGTAGAAATACTGGTTTATCCAGTTCTGCCAAGCCAGCTTGCTCTCACAGGCAGTGCCCCTCCCCTTTCCTCAGGAGGAAGCCACTTTTTACGACCATTTACGACTCCTGCCAATAAAACCTTTGCCTGAGCCAGGACAGGGCTTTGTTCACTTTCCTGCAGAGCACAGGTAATTCAATTATCAGATAGATGGCATATCCTTAGTGTGAGCAGCAAAAGGGCAGCTAGGCCTGGGAACACAGCTGTGACTCAAGTTTCACTCCTGATGGGGGTAGTTGCCAGGCAAATTGGAATCTCTTTAAGCTGTCATTTCTGTTCCCCAGTTTCTGCATTCAAATAAAACTAAACATTTTCACATATGCAGCTAGAAGGCTGATTCTAAGTTTAAAACTATGACATTTAAACAATTGCAACCTATGTGACACTCAAAAGTAGGTCACTCAGTCAATTTAAACATTTAGATTTTTTTTAGTGTCTTTCAGTCCAAATTTACTTAAACTGCTGAAATCCACAGCGCAGCCAGTCTTGTTATAAACCTTCAAGTCACTTCAGAATATAACTTTACATTGGATCCACCTCTCAGTAAGTCTTTCTTTGGCCTGTTTTGGGTTCATTTATTCAGTTTTCTACAAAATCTGGTGGTTTTAAAACGCCGGCTTTTGGATAGTGGTGAGTACTGGTACTGCACCCATTTTGGGGATTTAAGAATGAATTCCCAACAATTCTAGGTTGCATTTGGCAATCAGCATTGCCATTCCCAATGGTTTCAGAATACTGTGTGGGTAGTCCAATGGTGGTTTTAGGCAGTGTCCTTCTGTGCCCATAACATCGGCAAAAATGGGTGGCAGCCTATTCTTCCTGCATTTCCCTGTGCATTTTCTGGGAAGCTCTGGCCATCATGATGTTTTCATGTCAGTACTGCACAGTTTTGAGGTATGGCTCGGATGCATGGGTAAATACATCCCACAAGCCCCCCTCTTGCGATGGCCATTCTATTTCACGAATGGGACTCGCAAGACCTGGGATGTTTCCTCATCTTCTTCCAATAGATGGCACAGTTCAGCATCTTTTCCTCCATCCGGTCGGATCGATCGGTTCTCCTCGCCGGTCCTGATGGGAATATTGGGCGGTCCACTGGGCCCATTGGATCTTCGTTCCCGGTCTCCGGATCGTCCTTCTTGTCATCCTCAAGGTCTTCTTTCTCCTAGGACGACAAAGGAAGAGCGGCAATACCTACTCATAGACTTTTTCCACCACTGTTGAGATAGTGGGGCAGCATATGCATTTCATCATCACGAAACATTACATTCTTATTTTGAAAAAATAAAAACAGTATAACTAAGAGACAGTTTCATGCAAATCACAATATTTTAGAGACTAGATGTGGTATGTTTTATGATTGGAACAGAATTAGTCTGAGACAGTACCCGCTAGGATTCCTGAGGATTCCTCCAGTTGTTGCAGAGTGTGCCTGGGATGGCAACATTTCAACTGGTTTATGTGGACCCACTTGTCTTCCCCCTCTGCCGAACCGCCTTTGGGGATGTGGATTTTGTAGGCCACAGGTGAGATCTTGTCGATGATCTCAAAGGGTCCTTTCCATGTAGGCAAAAATTTGCGCTGCTTGGCCTGGTTCCTTTGGAAGTTGTATAGATAGACCCGGTCTCCCACCTGATATTCCTTCCTGGAAGTTTTCAGGTCATAATGGGTCTTCATGCTATCAGCTGATCTTTCTAGATTCCGCTGAGCATAAGCAAAAGCGTGTTGGAGGTGTTTCCTTAAATTCTCCACATACTCATGAGTAGTGGAGGCATTTATCAGTGTCTGCTCTTGGGTCCTATAGAGCAAATGCTGAGGAAGCACCATCTTGCGCCCAGTCATCAACTCAAATGGTGACATTTTGGTTGCAGATGAAGGGGTAGATCTGATAGCCATTAGGACCAGAGGTAATCGGATATCCCAACTTGGCCCAGAATCTGCCACAAACTTCTTTAATATGCTCACAATTGTCCGGTTATATCTCTCTACTGCCCCAGAAGAAGCTGGTCTATAAGCAATATGCAGCTTTCTCTTGACCCCCAATATCTCCCACATCTTTGTCATTACTTCACTGGTGAAGTGGCTACCTCTGTCTGACTCAATCCTTTGAGGTAGACCAAAACGGGAAAAGATGTGGTTGATCATCAAGGCAGCTGCAGTTTCCGCCTTGCAATTTGGGGCTGGGAGACATTCCACCCACTTGGTAAACAAGCATGTCACAGTCAACATGTACTTATTCCCCCTAGCCGAGCGAATCACAGGGCCTACAAAGTCGATTTGTAAATCTGACCATGGCAGTGTCATTCCCCTCTTTTGTAAAGGCGCCCGGTGCGTAATGGATGATGGCTGAAATTGTGCACACACAAGACACCCCTTCAAGTATTGGTCGAGGTCCTGCCCCATGTGTGGCCAGTATGCAACCTCTCTTAAGATTTCCAATGTTGTGTGAAACCCCCTATGACCGGCAGTAGCCGCATCATGGGCGTGGCTTAACATCAGGCTTCGGAATGAGGTAGGAACCACCCACTGGTCATGGCCAGCTTTGGATTTCCTTACCAACAAACCGTCTTGGATCCGGAACATTTTTGGACATTTCATCAACACTCTTAGGTCCTCTTTCCCAATGTAATCGGTATCCGTCAGGGGAAAGTTCTCAGGGTCTTCAAGGTGTTGGTAAAATTTACCAATTATTGGATCCCCCTTCTGAGCGGTAATCAAATCAGCATCAGGGGTCTCCTTGCTCCATTGTGCAATTGAAAGGTCGTTGTGAGCATTTGTCTGGGACCTAGTGATAGCAGTGACCTGGATTTCCCCCAACAGGGACTCAATCTCAATCAGATCCCCTTGGATGGCCCCAGTTTTGGCCAGCTGATCAGCTAAGTCATTTCCAGTTTTGTCTGGTCCCTCTACTTTGGAATGACCCTTGATCTTTTTCCAATAGATGGTCATCTCATTCGATGTGACCAGATCATCAATGTTTTGGATCAACTTCCCATGTTTCAAGGGTTTGTTGTTAGCACATAACATGCCTCTGGTTTTCCAATTAACCAGGTGCTCCACGAACCCGTTCCGTACATAATCCGAATCTGTGATTATGACCAGTTCGTGGAGTTGATGCTGGACAGCAGTGAGGATGGCCTGATGCACAGCCATCAATTCTGCCACCTGACTACTTCGGGGACCAATTTTGTATCCAGCGGAGGGTTCTGGGAACTCATTCACCCATGCATTCCCTACGCCGGCCACCAGTTCTTTCTCCCCGTTGTTGTCAACATGGTAAGAGCATCCATCCACATAGACAGTGGGCATTCCCTCACACTTGTCCTCTTCAAAGACTTTGTGTGGGGAATTAAGGTATGCCTCCGTGTTGTCCTTTATTTTTAGACTCTCGTCCTCGAGACAGTTTTCTCTGGCACAATCATGCAAGTCAGCCAGACCTTGCGCGAGGGGACTCTTCTTGTTTTGGCCATATCTGACTTCCACAGGAAAGCCTTGCATTGACAGAATCCAGGAAGTAATTCGGGAATTACTCACATTTCCGGCCCGGATTCTGTCACTTTGGAGATATTGCAGAGGCTGGTGTGGAGTCTCCACTATGATGTGTTCCCCCTGGATAAACGGGCGGTAATTCTTCAATGCCCACCCCGTTGCCAGGAGTGCCTTCTCACAATCGTTGAATTTTTCCTCCACAGAGGATAAAGTTTTGCTCGCATAGGAGATTACTTTATTGACCTTGTCATGCTTTTGGTATAATACTGCCGTCAAGCACGTATCAGAGAACCCCGTCTCCAGGAAGAACTCCTTGTTTCTGACAGGGTAAGCTAGGCAAGGCGCTTGTGAGAGGCTTCTTTTGAGTTGTTTTACCGCCTCGGCTTGTTCTGGACCCCATTCCCACTTGACCCCCCCCTTCAGGAGATGAATCAGGGGTCTGGTGATCTCTGCGTAGCCCTCAATGAACTTTCTGCTGTAATTAGTCAGTCCAAGGAGGCTCCTTAGTTCCCGCAGAGTTGTGGGGTCTTTCAATTTTTGGAGGGCTTCCACTTTCTTTTCCTGGGGACAAAGACCCTGAGGAGTAATCTCATGCCCCAAGAAGTTAACACGGGTTTTACACCACTGTGCTTTCTGAAAGGAAAGTTTTGCTCCGGCGGCCCTCAACTGTGTCAGAACATAACGGATCTCCGCTATGTGTTCCTCAACAGTTGAGCTTTTGATGAGGACATCATCTACATAAGCCAGGTTACCCCTTGCACCCATGTCGGGCATGGCCTTGTGTAGAAAAATGTTGAATTCATTGCCGGAGTTGAGGTATCCGAAGGGAGTCCGGGTCCATGTGTACTGCTGGCCCCCAAAGGTAAAAGCCAGCTTGTATTGGTCCTCCCTACTGACAGGCACGGTCCAGTATCCATTTGTCAGGTCTATTGCAGTGAATACCTGTGACCCCTGAATCTGGGCCAGACCTTGGTCAATGTAGGGCAGAGGCCATCGGGAAGTATGGACCCGTTTGTTGAGATCCCTAAGGTCGGCGCAGAGTCTCCACTGGCCGTTTGGCTTCAATATTCCCAGCACCGGATTATTGAAGGTGCTGTGGACTGGACGGATTATTCCCCGGGACTCAAGGTTCTTAATTATTTCAGTAAGGGACTCCATTGATGTGAGAGGCAAGCGATATTGCTTCACAAACACAGGAGTCATGCCAGGGTCCGTGGGGATTGTTGTTGTGTGGATGTCAGTGCGACCACAGTCATATGAGTCTACCGCAAAGAGATCTTGGAAATCCAAGAAAACTTGTTTCAACTTTTGCTTTTGTTCCAGAGTCACACAGGCATCAGCTAGGTTGACTCTCTCTTCCACCATCTGCCTGAAGCCTGGAAAGACTTCTGGTTTGGCTATCTCCGCGGCCTCCTCCAGCTGGGTGGAGAAGTCCCTGGTCAGAGTGCTGATTTGGACCGGAGGCTTCAGGTGGGAAAGGCAGCCCTCATGTACCTGGAAAATCACCTCATCCCTCCTGAAGTCACACGTCACATCTTCCTTACCATAGGGGCAGGAAGTGTACACCAGGAAGTTCCCCCCATGCCGGGTAAAAATCCTGTCTGGTGTTGTATTGTCCTCACTGTCACTGTCAACACAGTCCTTGGGGATTGGTCCTAACAGTTCATTTACAAGATCAATGGAGAAATGTCGGTCATCAACCGCCATTCCAATAATGGTGCCTGCGGCTAGAGTAATACTCTTTAAGTCGCTGTTATCCACCTCTATTGGAATGGTGTCATGTTCTATGTTGACTAATGGTGTTGGGTTTACCCCCAACCCTTGCTGTTGGAGAGAAGCATTTAGATGTATGTAAGCATCAGGGTTTTTCAACTCTTGTCCCCTTTTAACTTTCACTTCCAGGGAGAATTGTCGGGTCCTTTCTGGGATGGTGACTTCCTCTTTAACCTGAATTTCAACTGCATAAGGTAGCAATTGAGCTGACCTAAATGCTTTTTCTGGATCATCAAAGCTCATGGGATTATCCGCTAATCGGGACCAAGCTTTGAAGTTTATTAGGTCCAAACTAATGGCAAAGCGATTGAGAATGTCACTGCCTAAGTAAAAGGCGGCAGGGACGTCTCGCACGACCCAACAATTGTGGACTATGCTCTTGTTGCCAATGGAGATTTTGAGCATACACCTGCTTGGCAGGAGATGTTTGGAATTAGGTGCTTCCAGGTCCATTTCCCATTTGTCTATCAGTTTGAATGTGGGAATGGCTGGATCTTTTGGGAGTTGGCGAAACATGGCTTCGCTGATGAAGCTCTTACCGTTGTTCACACACACTCGAGCGAGAACAGAGTCCTTCCCATCATTTAACTGAACAGGGATGAACAACTGCTCTCCAATTTGCTGAATATCAGCCAGGCTCTGAGCTGATTTCACATCTTTCTGGACTATAGGAGTGGGAGTTTCTGATTGTGGATTAGTATAGAATCTCAGAGTGTTTCCTTCCAGCGTGGAATACCACTTTAGACTGGAAGGAAGGTTGATTTTCAGAAATAGAGAGGACCCCCCATCACCAGTCTGTTGTCCTACTGCTATGACTGTCACGTCTGGAATTTGGTGGTTCTGGAAGTGAAATTCTACTTGGTCAGATTTTTGTTCAACCATGTGGCAGGTGCCGTTTAAACTAACATGGTTGACACTCTGTTTTAATTTTATGGGTCGGCTAGTCTGGGTCCAGAGGACCTTGTTTACGCAATCAATTAGGGGTGACAACCTTCTCAGGAGGTCATTCCCTAGTAAACAAGGGGTGCCCTCCGGGGTCACAACTATGACCGGGTGTTTCAACTTATGTCGCCCAATTTTAATGTCCAAGTCTGCAGTCCCCTCAACGGGAATTTCCTTCCCGTCAAAGTTCTGTAGTTGTCCCGGAAGAGAGGTGAGAGGAATTTGGTAATTCTCTCCCCTTCCTGCATTCAGTTCGTCAAAGGCCCTTCTGGACAGAAGGGTAGCTTGAGATCCAGTGTCCACCAGTGCCGAGATTGTACCCTGCCCCTGTACTTGTACCGGGGCATAATATCTTCCCTCCTTCTCCTCAAGGGGGCACAGGTAAGGTACATTTTTGGACAACTGGTGGGCTAACTTTCTGGTTTTGGACATTGCTAGCGAAGAGATTTGGGCAGAATTCTGTGGAGAGTCTTGGGAATCTGAAAGAAACAGTTGGCAACTGGAGATCAGAGCCATTGTGGGTTCCCCTGGTTCCGGTTCTGGGCCGCCCCCCCCTTTTTGGAGGCAGTCCCCAGGATGGGTTTGAACCAGGGGATTTTCTTGCTGTTGGTTCTGGGATGAGATGGTGGGCGGCGGTAGCTCAGTCTCCACATCTCCCCAGTCTGGATTTGCATCCCTAGGGACCCATTTTTCTTTGGGAGGAGTTCCCCCCTCTCTGAAGGAGAAGATCCTTTTCTCAGGATCCTCTGAGGATCCCTCTCCCTCAAATTGGAAGATCTGTACCTCCTCCTCAAACTGAGTCTGTTTGGGTCTTTTGTTTCTCCTACCCCCCCTCTGCTCCTTAGGAGGCAGACTTTCAGGGGCAAGAGATTTTGTTTCCGGTTCCTGGGTTTCCAGGGGCTGTTTACAAGTGAGGAAGGAAGCTTCCTCCAAGGCTTTACACCCCCCTTCCCTTTGTGCCTCCTCCCTGGGAACCGGTGAGTTATCGGGGTGCTGCCCCCGTCATTGTTCTGGAGCACCAGGTCCAGAGTTGGGTGCGTTCTGCGCCGGCAGGCCCATCTGAGGGTTCTGCGGAGCCCTCAGTATGTGACCCAGATCCCGCGCCATGTTTTGAACCTGGCGCTCTAACTGGGAAACCCGCTCAGGCTGATACGGGGCCCTGTTTTCTCCCCTGGGCTGATCCCGGGAAGGGTAGCTGTCCCTCCTCTGGTAATACCCCGGGTTGGGAAGATTTGGGTACCCCTCCACCCTTGGCCTCCCCTCTCCCGGATTCAGTGGTCTGGGCTCAGGGAATTGGGGAAAGAAGGATGGATGGTTTTGGGGCTGAAAGTCGGGTGGATATCTGGGGAAAAAGTTCTGCCCAGGGTTTGGTAAATTTCTGCCCTCCTGTGGGAAGTTTGGAGGGAAGTTCCCTGGGTTAGGTGCTTGTCTGGATCCCCCCCTTGGGCTGGAGGAGTCCACACATAACCCAGGATGGGTCGATTTCCCTTGTAACGGGGACTTACATAATCAGGAGAGCGAGGGACCCCATTTGTGGGGCTGCCTCCTTGGCTCCCTGTCTGTGACTGACCCGAGGACCTCCTGGGCCTAGCATTATTAGGTGCAGGCAGGTTTTTAGGCCCCCCCATCTCCAAATCCAAAACGGGGGTGACCTTTACCTCTGCCACCTTGGCAGCAGCAGGGGTGCTGTTGGCTTTGGGGTTTTTCTGGGCATTACTTTTGCTATCTATCGGTTTCTGCACCTCATAGATCCGGGTAGCCTGTTCAATGACCCAGTCTAAAGATCTTTTCTCGTGAAAATCCCTCACGAGCTGGGTCATGATATATTTGGGCAAGGCATGGAAAAACGTATTTATAAATTCCCTGCTATCCGTGCGCACCCTTCTTGTGGTCTGTGCAAAAGCATGCTTTAACTCCTGCACAAATTCTTGTGGGGCCTGATCCTCCCCACATTGCAAATTGTAGGCTGCCTTGCGAGCCTCTTGAGGATTTCTGTGAACAGAAAAATGTTTCAAGATGGCCGCCTTATAGGTGGACCATCTTAAATGATTTTGGTCCTCCAGCCCCGCAAAGAAACTGGAGTATTCCGGGGAGAAGGTCCACTTTACATATTGAATACAGCTTTGGCTGTCCTTCAAATGGAAAGTCTCCATCATTTGTTCAAACAACTCTAAGTGCTCCCAAACAGAATACTTAGCGTTCTTATGGTAAGGCGTGATGACGCTCCTGATCGCCTTAATCTGCTTTAAGGGGTCCTTAAGCAAGGCCCTTTTTGCCTTATTGGCCTTTTTGGTTCGGGTAACCCTTGTCCATTCTTCCTCGGACTCAGAGGCACTGCTCCCAGAGGTTCCCGTCTGTTCTTCCAGGTTTTCCCGGATTCTGCGAGCCTGGGAATGGCTGGCAGAATGTGGGGACCTGGTCTCCTGTGTCCTGCGCAGTTCAGAGGAGTCTTCAGATTCCTCCTTGCTGCCAGGATTTGATGGGTACCCCCTCCACTGACCTAACTGGGCAGAGGTTTTCAGGATGCCCTTAATGGGCCTACTCTCCTGGGGTTCCCCATTGAACTGTACTGTACTTGGGTGCCCATACCCGGATGCCCACCCCTCCATTCCTGAGTGGTACTGGCCTATGAGCCCCATACTCTTAGCTGGATAGTAATCTGCCATCCCTGCGGCCCTGTGCTCATGTGCACCAGGGGACATGGGGGTGGTAGAGTCCAGGGACTGGGGGAGATGAAGGCCCCTGGTGTTAGGGCTCCTGCGGTTATGGTCAGGAGTCTCTCTTTCCCAGCGGACCTCATCTCTATCCGCCCCTGCTCCCTGTTGCAATGCAAGAGCCTGCATTTGTGCTTTCAGTTCCTCTGTTAAGGCCTTACTCGACTCTATCAGTCTCTCCTGCATCGCTACCTGTTGCTGGAGCCTCTCATTGTGCTGGCAGAGAGCCTCATTTTCCCTCTGTACTTCCTGGTTGGTCCTGGAGAACTGGGCCAGTCTTTGCTGCAGGAGGGTTACCTCCTGAGCTGTGTCCCTATTGGCCTGCTCCTTTCTTGCTAGAGCATCCTCCACCCTCCTGGTGTGCTCTAGCAAGTTCTGGTGTTCTTTTTGGAGGTCACCCAGTCCCTGGTGGGCCAGGTGATTTTCTTCCATTTTTCTTTTTAAATGGCAGACTTCCTGGCCTAAGGTATCCCTTTCCTGACTAAGAGCCTGCATCTGTGCTGCCAGGTCGTCCCTTTGCCTTTGGAAGGCACCAGCATTCTGGCGCTCCTGATCAAACTCTGCCTGGGTATCCAGGTCTTTCAGAATTAGTTTGTTGCTCTCCGCCTTCACTCTATCCAGGTGGCCTTGCAGGGTGACTACCTGCTCAGCACATACCCTGTTGAAGTCCAGTTGTTGCTCCAGCTTTTTCTGGTTTTGCAGTAGGGAGTCCAAACCTTCTTGGTATTCCTTCTGCAAGGCCAGAAATCTGGTATTCTGTTCTACCTTTTCCTGTTGCAGCACATCCATATCCTTCTTTATTTTAATGATGTGCTGCCTACTATCATCTTCTGACTCCTGGCTCCTCTGCAGCCTCTGCTCAGAAGAGTCCAGATCAGATTGGGCCTTCTGTAATGCCATCTGTTGCCTATTTGCCAGATTTTGGCTTTCAGCACATCTATCCTGCATGTCTCCCATATATAGGTACAGGTATGCTGCTATCCTGGCAATCTTATTGTGTTCCTCTTTGGCTTTAGGAGCCATATATAGTTCACTCAGGGCCACATGTAAGGGACCCTGATCTCTATATATATCTGACCCTGTTTCAGTGACCTGTTGTGTGATGGCCTGCAACCACACATCCTGGCCCTGTTCGGTCCATTCACCTCTCACAAATAGCTTATGCAAGAGGTGCTCTCTGGCTATTTTCATGTCTACTAAGGTCGTCATTCTAGAGATTGGTCTCTGTCCTGACTTACAGAAGTTTGTATTTTATTTTTGCAGAACAGAACTTTTCTTGGAGTGTCCCTTTTGAGGAATGCTTCACAGCGTAATGCAGCGTGGTGATCCGACCGGATGTATGTATCCCGTCAGTTAGCACACTGTATTAAGCTGCACAAGTGGTAAATCTAACCCAACGTCTCGGCTCGAGCCCCCAATTTGTAAGAGGATTCAATTCAACACTACAGCTAAGTCAACGCCTAGTCTATAATACTGAATGAAAACCCTTATTGATATATCTTCATGTCCAGTTCATGCGTTCTGGATGACTACCCCTATATAACACCCCTCTCTTGGAATCCCCCTGACCCCACTGAGCCAAGAAGTAGTTCTGTTTTGCAAGTTAAAAGGTTTATTTGATAATTTAAACAATATATATTATATCACGCTTTATAATAAATCAATAATTGAATAGCACACTTAATCTGATATGATAAAGATTAACAACGGAGAATCTGGCACTAACACGCTTCTCTATAATCAATAAGGAGTTGACATGAAATGGATAAGGTAGCACACTGGTAAATAGGAACAAAAGTATAATGTGGTAGAGGATGCTTTATGTAAGCTCAGGTGGATGCAATATTCAATGAATGCAGTACAGAAAATACTCAATATGATTTCAACCAAACAATGTAATCACTTTTCTCTGGCAATCCCCTCCCCCCTTGATGCAAGGCAAGGAAATGGAAGGAAAACACACAGTTCTCAGAAATGCAATCAACTGTGATTCAGTTCACCCCAGCAAGCTTAGACTACAGAAGTTTGAAAACACAGGCCCAAATTGCTTTGATATGTGCTGGCAATGAATTAAAAAATATGCTAAAATGCTTTTAATTCCCTTTCAGAGGTTCAGGGTGAGTGGTATCTAGTTAATATTAGTCCAGGCTCACACTAGCAATGATGCAGGGATAGTTAGCAGGTTAAACGAATTTCTGGCAAATGGAAGGCAAGCAGCAGCTGATTTTACATGTGGAGAAATTTGCAAATCGCGGTAAAATTCGCGGATGCGTGTTCCGCGATTGCGGTAAAACTATAAGGGGTAGGAATGCGGTTCTAGGTTCGTAGGAAAGCCACGATTCTAACCTTTCAGATGAAAGTTATTGCAAGTCTCTAGCACAAACGATTTTGTGAAGGTCGTTTTTCAGATTTGAAATTTTAAAGTTCAAAAAGACAAGTGCAGCTTGCAAATAGAAAATGACAAGTGACAACTTTACAAATGACAGGTGACAGTTAGGAGGCAGTTCTACTTAGATTAAATAGATTGAATTATATTATTTTAACTAGGAGATTGGTTCTGCACAGTTTTCTAGGTACTCACACTATATTCTTGAGTGAAATGGGCCTCATCATGGATCTGGTCAGGTTTTAAACTCGCCTCTGGTCTCTGCACTTCACAGTGATCTGGGTCAGCTCTCTCTGGTTCTCTGGTCTGGGTCTCTAGTTCTGGATAGATTGAAGTCTCTAGTTTGGCTCTCTGGAGGTTTGATGGAGGTAAAGTATGGATTTTTCCGGCAGAGCGTCCCGCTGCAGATGGAATTGAAGGTCCCTATCTGTCCTGTCTGTCTGCTTTTATGTGTTTAGAATGTGGGTGTGTTCTAGCATCACTGACCCTACCTCTCTCTCAGCTTCTAATTGGTCAAACTTCCATTTATCATTTGATTGGGGAATGAACTGTGAGTCAGAGGGATGTCATTTTATGGCTTGCAGATAGGACACTCCTCTGTCAGATTGCACACATTCTATATTTGATAATAAAAGACATATTTCACAGTTACACAGTTGTTTGAAATTACATATACATGGTGTGGCTGAATTTAGCCATGTCTCTGTCCAAATCTGCTGTTTCTAAGAGCTTGCATTCAGAAATGGCACATAATTGACTTTTTAACTGATTTTTCACTTTCTGACATTGACCCAACTTTACATACATGTGTGCAGGGAGTATGGACATTAACTGATGAAGTTTCAGATTTTTAACATGCATACATTTAGAGTAATATCCACTTTTCCGCTAAAACCCCCCTGAACACGCCACCGGGTCGAAAAACCTCTTAAAATGTGGGCAGAAAAATCACAAGAATTATGGTATCATTTATAAAATTTTCACATGTCCGCTCTATGAATGATCCATCTTTTTAAAGTTATGTTCTGGCTCCAAAGGGGTGTGGTTTCCTCTCAGCACAAGGTAGAAATACTGGTTTATCCAGTTCTGCCAAGCCAGCTTGCTCTCACAGGCAGTGCCCCTCCCCTTTCCTCAGGAGGAAGCCACTTTTTACGACCATTTACGACTCCTGCCAATAAAACCTTTGCCTGAGCCAGGACAGGGCTTTGTTCACTTTCCTGCAGAGCACAGGTAATTCAATTATCAGATAGATGGCATATCCTTAGTGTGAGCAGCAAAAGGGCAGCTAGGCCTGGGAACACAGCTGTGACTCAAGTTTCACTCCTGATGGGGGTAGTTGCCAGGCAAATTGGAATCTCTTTAAGCTGTCATTTCTGTTCCCCAGTTTCTGCATTCAAATAAAACTAAACATTTTCACATATGCAGCTAGAAGGCTGATTCTAAGTTTAAAACTATGACATTTAAACAATTGCAACCTATGTGACACTCAAAAGTAGGTCACTCAGTCAATTTAAACATTTAGATTTTTTTTAGTGTCTTTCAGTCCAAATTTACTTAAACTGCTGAAATCCACAGCGCAGCCAGTCTTGTTATAAACCTTCAAGTCACTTCAGAATATAACTTTACATTGGATCCACCTCTCAGTAAGTCTTTCTTTGGCCTGTTTTGGGTTCATTTATTCAGTTTTCTACAAAATCTGGTGGTTTTAAAACGCCGGCTTTTGGATAGTGGTGAGTACTGGTACTGCACCCATTTTTGGGATTTAAGAATGAATTCCCAACAATTCTAGGTTGCATTTGGCAATCAGCATTGCCATTCCCAATGGTTTCAGACTACTGTGTGGGTAGTCCAATGGTGGTTTTAGGCAGTGTCCTTCTGTGCCCATAACATCGGCAAAAATGGGTGGCAGCCTATTCTTCCTGCATTTCCCTGTGCATTTTCTGGGAAGCTCTGGCCATCATGATGTTTTCATGTCAGTACTGCACAGTTTTGAGGTATGGCTCGGATGCATGGGTAAATACATCCCACAGCAATGATGGCCACACCGCCTCCTGGAGTGGTGGTTCTATCAGATCTGAGAATGGTGTAATCTGGTGGGATAGCCAATGCTAGCAGAGGGCCTGATGCTTGATGTAGCCAGGTTTCTGTGATTACTAACATGTCAAGGTCAAGTTCGATGATGAGGTCATGAATATCAATGGCGTGGGCTCCAAGGGAGCGGGCATTGATGAGTGCATTTTTGAGACTAATGGGAGGGTTGGGCTCCTTAGTGGGAGTATTTATGGTTGGTGGGCCACTTAGTGGAGTAGTTTTAGTTGCTCTAGGCTGGGTGTGTTTGTCGTTTGTTGTGTGGGCCGTGGGTTTGGGTGATCTGGGAGGCTGGGTCTTGGTAGTAGGGTTGTGGTGTGGTAGCCTTGTGCGAGCTCTTAAACGGGATGTTCTCTCATATCCTAGGATAGGGTGTATTTTACCATTGCTTGAGGGGTTGGGGTGTACATGTGGATCATCAGTGATGGTCGAGGTGGGATGGTGTTCCTTACTGGTTACGTAGGTGTCCTTGAGCCTGTAAAAGAGAATGGAGGAGGATGGGAAGGGAGGTGTGGTAGGGAGGAAGGGGGTAGGACAGGGGATGGGATGGTGTCTTGGGCAAGCTAGTTTGGTGAGCCCATTACTGAGGGCGAGGAAGTGAGTGCCAGTGCACGGGGTGTCCGCTCGGACAAGGCAGAAGGGGAACATAATGCACAATATCCAACTTAACATAGCTAGGGATATAGGGGGGTGGTGTAAAGTGAGGCTCGGCTCGCTTTATTTGCACCAATTGGGCTAGATACAGTAGTCAACAGTAAAATACTGTTAGGCTAATAGCAAGAATCCTAGGAGGGCCTGTGAGCGGTCAGGAGCGACCATAAGGCACAACACAGTATCACAGAGGTCTCTGAGCGACCATAAGGCACAACACAATATCACAGTGGTCTCTAAGCGACCATAAGGCACAACACAATATCAAAGTGGTCTCTGAGCGACCATAAGGCACAACAACAATATCATAGTGGTCTCTGAGCGACCATACAATTGGCAAGCGACCAGGAGGGTCTCAAATGGGTCATAAGGTGTATTAGTAGGGGACCATGTTTATGCAGTAGGTGGTGAAAAACACACTGTTCAGGGCTGCTCAAGCTGTAACAGTACTATGAAGGTCAGCCTATTGTGGACGCTAAATTTCAAATAAGCACGGAGAGCTGGATAGGCTATTTCAATTGGGCATACTGGACAGAGAATAGCATATGCACAGTGGCTAAGGTTCAAGTAGCATCGGCCCAGTGGGTAGCAGAAACTAAGTTACACAAAATCAAAGAGGGCATGGTTCAGCATAGTCTCCATAGGCTGCAATGACTACGATACTCATGGGCATAGTGGGCAGAGATCAGCAAAGGCTACAGTGACTAAGATGCTTGTAGGCACAGTGGGCAAAGATCAGCCTAGGCACAGTGGGCTGCAGTGACTAGGGTGCAAGTAGCAAAGCACGAAGGGCTATAATGATTGCATTTCAAATGGCATAGGCACAGTGCAGGCAACAAGGTAAAAGCAGGTGACCATATCGCTGGCAGGGAGGGATAGCATATTATAGCTACCTATTGAACTGTGATGGGCAAGCCTGAGCACCCATGTAGTGGCTAGTTTCAACACATATGGGGAACACCTTATTGAAATAGTGCGGTCATTATGGAAAGTCGAGCCTCGTGCTTTGGGACTGTGTGAGCTGCACGATAGTGGGCAGAGTTATATGAGCACAGCTCGCAGCAGCGCAAGAAGTGTTACAGAATGGCTCTATGTCATTAAGTGGAGCGTAGATACTGGATCTCGATTTCAAGGTTTTTCGTTTCCCTGCTAGAGGTGCAAATTAAGGCTCCAAGGCTTACCGTGATGGGGGCCCATCGTAGGGGAGGACGAGGCTCCCTCCGAGCTACCTTTAGAAAACAGGGGTGAAGGGATGGGCACTTCCTCGCCTTCCAGTCGCCAAACAGGCGCAAACAAGGCCTTTATACGGCCTTCATGCAGGCCGCCGGCGCATCCGCCTGCCGGCGGATACTGGAAACAAAATATGGAGCAGATCGAGGCTCAGCCTCGCTGTGGTGCCGCGTCGCGCCCTGCATGGGCGGGTCAGGCGGAAGATTGGGACACGGTCAGGCAGGCCGTGTGATGCTGGTCTGCGCTACAGCCTGGTGTCCGTGGCTGCAGGATAGGAAGGGGGGCTCCTGCCCGCTACCCTCGAAGGTCGTCTTGAAGAGGGGGACCTGGGCGCAAACAGGGCCTTTATACGGCCTTCATGCAGGCCGCCGGCGCATCCGCCTGCCGGCGGATACTGGAAACAAAATAAGGGGCAGATCGAGGCTCAGCCTCGCTGTGGTGCCGCGTCGCGGCCGGCATGGGTGGGTCAGGCGGAAGATTGTGACACGGTCAGGCAGGCCGTGTGATGCCGGTCTGCGCTACAGCCTGGTGTCCGTGGCTGCAGGATAGGAGGGGGGCTCCCGCACGCTACCCTCGAAGGTCGTCTTGAAGAGGGGGACCTGGGCGCAAACAGGGCCTTTATACGGCCTTCATGCAGGCCGCCGGCGCATCCGCCTGCCGGCGGATACTGGAAACAAAATATGGGGCAGATCGAGGCTCAGCCTCGCTGTGGTGCCGCGTCGCGCCCGGCATGGGCGGGTCAGGCGGAAGATTGGGACACGGTCAGGCAGGCCGTGTGATGCCGGTCTGCGCTACAGCCTGGTGTCCATGGCTGCAGGATAGGAGGGGGGCTCCTGCCCGCTACCCTCGAAGGTCGTCTTGAAGAGGGGGACCTGGGCTCAAACAGGGCCTTTATACGGCCTTCATGCAGGCCGCCGGCGCATCCGCCTGCCGGCGTATACTGGAAACAAAATATGGGGCAGATCGAGGCTCAGCCTCGCTGTGGTGCCGCGTCGCGCCCGGCATGGGCGGGTCAGGCGGAAGATTGGGACACGGTCAGGCAGGCCGTGTGATGCCGGTCTGCGCTACAGCCTGGTGTCCGTGGCTGCAGGATAGGAGGGGGGCTCCTGCCCGCTACCCTCGAAGGTCGTCTTCGAGAGCCAATGTAGTGATTGCTCTCAGTTCAATGGGGAAAAGATTGTGAAATGTTCTAGGTGGAGGTTTTTTCTCCATCTGTTCCAAATCTTTCAGGAGTCGACGCTCAAACACCAACGATTGAGGGCTTCTAGTTGCTGGAGGAACTATGAAAGTGGATGTTATTCTGAGACCTGTGAGTTTTTCAATTTCATTGTGATCTGTAGAGGCAAAGAATTCTTTCAAATGGATTTTTCTCATAAAGTTGCTATACCCTGATATAAATTTGAACGGATAGTGCATGTTATTAGGGATGAATCCCGAAACCTTTTCTGCTTCTTGTTAGTTTTGTGTTGGATTCCTGGTCCAGGCTGCTTCTTCCTAAAAAAATCTTGTTTGATGTTGTATAGATCTATCTTGGCCTCTGCCAAATTTTCTGCCTCATTTTCTCTGGCCTCTCATATTTAGTCTGCTAGAAGCTGATTTTGATCACTCTCTTCGTTATTGGAATCTGTATATGTGCTATAAAGTGTGTTACGAAATCTGACTTTTTTTGGGTTCTGGACAAATGATGCAACAGTGATGCTATAAAAATAATGACATTGATGCCGATGAGGAATTATGTTGACATTTGGAGTTACAATTGTTTCCAATGTATTTGTTTAGTCATGTGACTCGGCTGGTGGTGTTTTTTTTGCCTACGTTAAATGGGCCAACTGGTTGAAATCCATTTTACCTGCAGGTCTGTTTTGATCCCCCCCTCCCCTCATTTCAACAAAATAGAGGTTGTCTTTGTTTTCCTCGAAGCCCTGAGGGATCACATGACTATCCCTTTCCCTCTTTGTGTGTGTGTGTGTCATATGCAGAGGTCTGTGTGGGATAGTGTGGATTCATTCCTTTGTGTGAGATATTGTTGCAGAAAGCATATGGGTGCTTGGAGGGATTGTCTGCTATTGGCTTACCAGCCCTCTGCGTTAAAGATTCTTGGTGTGCGATTGGGTGCTGTGTTTACTCACTGCCTTCCGAGGGGTATAAATGCAGACCCACTTACCCACTCACCTTGTCTACTGCTGAAACTCTGTACCTGCACGATTGGAATTCCTGCAGCTCAAGGAAGAACCAAAGCTCTTCCCTAGCATCCTTTGATCTTCTAAGGAATCTGGAAGAGAAGTGTTGCCTTTTGTGCTGACTAGAAGGAACTCTCTGCAGCTCTCCTTTATCCTGATCAGGTGGGGGCAATTTGCTTGCAGCTCCTGCTCGAAATTCATCTCCATGAAGCTCCTGACCATGCCTACATTGCTGGATTCCGATTCACTGTGAGGAATCCGAAGACTTCCTATGCAGGACCGACCAGAGAATCTTCATCCCAGGACATTAGGCAAGTATTGTGGTCTCACCTCCACTGCCTTTGAATCTCCATGGGGCCTGTACTGCCTTTGAACCTGCAACCAAACCACTGACCTCGCCTGCTGGTCCTCCTTCTGTGGCTGGCTCCTCTCTGGAGTCATTTCTTCAACTTTTCTTCAATATTCGTTCTTCCTTAGGATCTCTCCAAGCCAACCCAGTGGGGTGAGGCGACGTGGTTGTCCCTCTTAGGATGAAGCCAAAGGCGGGCTTCATTCTTTGGTGTCTGGGAAGTAGCAAGGAAGGAAGGCCAAAGTATGCACTGTGCTGTAGTCCAATCTAGAAGGGATTAAGGCCTTCACCACTGTGACTGTGTGTGGAAACATAACGATTGGGAGAATTGTTTTGATGGTACAGAGGTGTAAAAAGTAGGCATTGACGCCAGCATTGTTTTGTGCGGACAGGGAAATTTAAGCATCCATGAGAAAACCCAGGTTTCTTACCACTGATGAGGGGTGGGGAAAGGACAGGTGCGTCTGATGTGTAATCTCTCTAGTGCGTTCCTGCGGTATTTTATGTGACAGCTTTCATGCTGTGCCAAATCCCCACAGTGGTGGTCTCAATTCGCCTAGACTTGTCTGAGGATTGGCGCATGGTGCCCCTGACTAGGTTTTCAGGTCCGATCTATGAACAAAAGAGGTCATTTAGCTGAAGATGAAGGGCTGAGTGGTTCATAAGGGAAGAGTATTGGGGTGAGGCACCCTGGCACTGAGTGTTATGTGCAGTCCCCATGCAAATGTTGCGGCAGTATAATAGTGATGCGCTTTACGTCCCTGCATTGAGCATGAGACAGATTATCAGGAGTATTCCTGGAGTAAAATGGTGCATCAGGTGTGTATGGGGCTCGAGATGCGCTCTGGCAAACCATTGGGCACTCACTTATATTTCATTGCTACATGAGGGAAAAGTATACATGTTATTCGGTATGGGCATGTTCCAAGTGCGTTTATGTGCATTACTGTCATACCCTTATATGCTAAGCCCTAATTATGCACACATATGCACAATATGCATGCATAGGCATAAGAAAATAACGAGCTTCCATCTAATTCCAAAGGTGCTTGTTATTGCAATGGAGTCTTTCCCCCATCCTGCACATACCCTGAACAGCTTGCCGCTGCAGGCATGCCTCCACACTTGCTGCATTACTTCCATCCGATCCTTCTGTGTTGACGTCAGCGGCCCAGGTAAGTGCTAACAGTGCTAAAAGGTTGCCCCACTTGTTTCCATTGAAAATCGCACTAAATTGTTGAGAGCTGTTATTCTACCCCGTGTGGATTACTGTAATGCACTCCTATGCGGGGCAAGCAAAGCTGATATCTATGAACTCCAAAAAATTCAAAACAAAGCCATCCGTATCATCTTTCATATGAAATGCTCTGAACCGATTACTGCAGCACGACAAAAATTACACTGGCTCCCTGTTGAGGCCCGCATTCGGTTCAAGCTACTTACCATCTGTCATGCCGGGAACAGGCATACCGCAGAGGGCCGAAGCACCATTACTTCTGCAGGACTAGCATTGATCGTCTTCTGAGTTTCTTATTTTCTGTATGTGCCCTCACTGGTTCTGATGTTATGTTATGTTATTTGGCATTTATATAGCGCTCTATATATCATTGGTATGACCTCAAAGCGCTGGTAGGTTGAACGCCCTATATTTATCATTGGCATGACCTTAAAGCGATGGTAGGTTGAACGCCCTTGGGACCGTGGTCCAGGTCAGTTCAGAGAGTAAGGCGGCATAGGGTGCTTGGGTGCACCGATTATGTGTGCAGCTGATGCGAATGTCCAATGGTAGCTGCATCCTAACATTAGTTGTGGTGGTATTTGATATCAGTAGAATGTGTGCAGTTTGGGCGATGGTCAACAGGACTGGGGTCTGGCTGCAATAGGCCTGTATAGGACGCTTATTTGTGCAGCTCGGTCAAATTCGAGGGGTATAGCTGCATTTTATCAGAGTGTTGAGGTGTTCATGAAGTATTGTTTGTATGTGAGCAGCTAGTCCGAAATTGATCGAGGGTTGTAGCTGCGTTCTAATTGTGTTTTGGTGTAGAGAAGAGAGTGAGCGTAGCGATATGAGAGGTGAGTGTATGGGAGGAGGATTTGATCTAGTGAGCTCGCTGTTCCGGATTTCAGTCCGCGTTTGCGATTGCCGCATCCAGAGTAAACATATTCGTAATTTAATAGCCGCATCAGTGGCGTTATTGTTCAGGATTTTCGGAACATTTGTCATCAGTTGGCAAGGTTTTAGCAGTCTTAGATGGTCATATTCGCCATTATGAAAAGAGCCAGGTTTTTAGAACTTTGCGGAAGGCCATGTAGTTATGGGTGTGTCGAATATGAGAGGTCAGTGAGTTGAACAGAGTAGGGGCTAAGGTTGAAAAAGCAGAATTATAGGTTGGAATTGATAGATCATTAATCATGATAAAGCGCCAGCCCACTCTCCCGCCTACAATCCTGGATAAGATTTTAAGTCTTATTGACCACTCTTGGGTCTTCCAAATAATTCCCTTTCAAGGGAATTAGACACTGTCATCTGCATAATTGGAAAAGCAAATCTTCCTTTCCTCTAACATCTGAAAAAGTGGAGCTGTGAAGATGTTATACAATGATGATGACAAGCAGGCAACCTGCGGCACCCCATAAGGAAGTGGGACTGGACTGGCCTCTGCTGTGCCCCTGCACACCCTGATAGATCCATGTTCCTGGAATCAGCATATTCACGAAAGCGCCTGCTCACTGAAATTTGCCACCTCTTGTAGTCTTTGTAGTAGAAGAGGATGTTCCACCAAATCAAACGCAGCCAAAAGGTCCAAAACCATAAGTAACATGGTTTGGCCCTCAGTCATCAATTTCAGCATATTAGGCTTCAGGTCTAGGAGAGCTGATTCTGCTTCAAACCCAGGCCTGAAACCAGATTGCCATTTATTCAAAACATTATGTTTAATAAGATGGTCTAGAATTTGCTCATGTGCTTCTCTATCAAGTATTTTAAGAAGGAATGGTGAGTTGGAAGTTGGTGTATAGTTTGATGGAATGCCTGGTTTATGGCCTGGCTTTTTTAACAACGGGGTGATCCAAGCTCCCTTTAAATCAAGCGGCACATGACCTTCCATAAAAGAGGAGTTGACAATTTTATTGATAGTGCCAATGAGTAGCTCTGAACATGCTTTACCGCTATTGCTGGACATATGAGGTCTACAGAGGTTTATGAGGTTTACAGAGGTATCAGAGAAGGAAGCTATGGAGGTTATACGTAAGTTAAAACCTACATCTTGCAAAGGGGATAGCTTTCCCGCAACCATGTTTAAAGATTTTGCAAAAACACTTACCATGGGTCAACACATTTGTCAATCGTTCTTTTCAGGAAACCCATGTTCATAGCAACATTAAAGAGGCATGGATCACACCCTTGTTAAAAATGGAAAACCTTGATCCCAGGGATATGGCTAATTACAGACCTAGCACTAATGTTCCTTTTATGTTAATGTTAGAGGTATTTGTACCACCACCAATGGAATTGTTCTCCAGGCGCTCAGGCGAATCTGCAAACTAGAAGAACCAAGGTTGGCAGGCCCACATCGGAGCCACCTGAATCATCGTGACTGGTTCCTGGTGCATCTTGTGCACTATCTTGTTGAGCAGCGGAGTCGGGGGGGGGGAAGCGTAGACACATTTCCCTGACCATGTTATCCAGAGCCCGTTCCCCTTGGAGTTGTTCTGCAGGTACCTGGAGGCATAATCTGGGCATTGCAAGCTCCAGAGTTGTGAACAAGTTGATATTTGGGAAGCCCCAGTCTGCGAAGACGTTGAAAACAATGTCTTTGTGTAACCGCCACTTGTACTCTATGGATAGCGGGAAGTCTCTGCTGAGTACATCCACCAGAAGATTGAGTTACCCTGGAATGTGTTGACTGGAGGAACATTTTGTGTTTGAGAGCCCATTTCCATGTGTTCTGTGACAGTTTGGATAGCCATGGAGAGTGAGTGCCCCCTGTTGGTTCAGGTAATACATGGCTGTGGTACTGTCCGTGAGGACTAGGACTGTCATCCCCTGGAGGTGTATTTGAAATGCTTTCAGGGCTTTGAATGCTTGCAGTTCCAACAGGTTTATGTGCTTGCCTGCTACCGCTGGAAACCACGTGCTGTGCGCTGTCTGATGAAAGAGGTATGCTCCCCACCCTGTAGGAGATGTGTCCGTGGTGAGAGTGGCTTCTACTGTGGGGGTGGCGATGGTATTCCCTTGCAAGAGGTTCTCTCTTGACCACCATTGCAGAGAAGGAAGAAGGGCTGCCGAGACAATCACTAGATCATCCCACTGTACACTGGCCTGACACCATTGGCTCGAGAGCCACTCTTGCATAGGACGCATGCACAGACATGCATGTTGAACTAGATAAATGAGGCGGGCTTCATCCCTAAGTCACATGGCTTTGCGTATGGTCACCTCGTGATTGGCTACATAGTGAGGGATCTAGAACAGCATGTTTTGAACCCTCTCATTGGAGGGAAAGACAAGTCCATCTTTGGTACGAATTAGAACCCCCAGAAACTGCTTGACTTGGCTGGGGTTTAGGCTGGACATTTTCTCGTTGATCGAGAACCCTAGGCTGAAGAGGAGATCTACCGTCTTCTGGGTACTTGTTAGGCATGTTATGTACGAATCCGCTGTTATTAGCCAGTCGTCGAGGTAAGGGTAGACTGGGATGGACTGCCTGTACAGGTGAGAAGTTACTACCGCCAGTACCTTTGTGAACTCCTGTGGGCCTGAGGCAATGCTGAAGGGAAGGACCTCCAACTGATAGTGCTCGTCCTCTATCATGAAACTTAGGTACTTTCTGTGCTCTGGCAACATTGAAATATGAAAGTATGCATCTTTCATATCCAATGTTGCCATGTAATCCCACTGCATCTGCAGTGGGATGACTTCCTGTAATGTTGTCATTCCGAACTTTTGCAGTTTTACATATTTGTTCGCTGGGCGCAAGTCCAACACAGGGCGCATGATGAGTTCCTTTTTGGGTACAAGGATGTACACTGAATAAATATCCTTGTTTACATGATGAATGGGGATGACTTTATTAGCGCCCTTTTCCTGAAGGATCTGCGCCTCTTTCAGCAGGATTTGCAGGTGTGCTGGTGATAGGCGTCTGCTCTCTGGTGGATGGTATCGAGGTGGCCGATGGAACTTGATACAATAACCGAGGCTGACGGTCTTGAGCACCCAATGGTCTGAAGTGACCCCCTCCCATGCGGGAAGGAATGATGACAACCGTCCCCCAACCGGGGAGACATCGGAGGGGACCAGGACTGGTGAGCCATTTTGATGCGGAGGCCGGAAGCCTCTTAGGGTGGAGTTTCTGCATCTACCCTTTCCTCTGCGCTGCCCCCTTTGCTTGCATTGGTTGCTGCCAGCTGAACCTTGACTGGAGGACCATGGGGCACCTCCTGCACCATAGTATCCATGTGAAGATCGGGAAAATTACTGACCCCGAAAGGAACGGCAAGAGTTTGCACCTCCCCGCTGTTGAAAGGGTTTTGCTGTGATTTAGTTGAGAGATTTCAGGGCCTCATGCTCTTTTTTTGCTGTTCCCACAGACTTACTGAACACATTTGATTCTTCCACAGGCTTCTGTTTCTGAATGTTGCAGAGAGGAATTGTGCTCCCCCGCTTGAAGGATGCATCCTTCTAAGGGGTGCTCTTCATCAGCGTATAGACCAGGCATTAGACAGATAATCACACTCACGACTCAGTCAACCACAAGCTCATTCGGCCATGCTGACAATGACAGAACAGTGCAATCGAGTGGACTTTGGGAGGCTCCTATTTCCCAATTTCCCACTCCTGTGGGATTGGCCCTCTTTCTCATGCTACCAAACACGTATGCTGCAATTGACTATCTATTAGTCTTTAGCCACATTTCCAGTCAAAGAGACCTCGCTTGTATGGCTCGTATGATTTTCTGAGCCAAGCCTATAATGTAAATTTCAACTGAGCTACTCCCCCTCTAAACCCTGTGTTCCCCAGGTAGCTCTTTAATTAAGCTCTATTACTACGGACAGATCGATTGTATGATGAATGTAGCATGTATGTTGTTGGATGCGTGGACACTTTAGATCTTTTAATGTGATATATTTGAATAGAATTCAAAAACAGTGACTCGCTATTCATCAGAATAATTCGACAAATGACTGAAATTTTCTTTTATAATTTCTGTAAATACATTTGCTATGGACAAGACTTTTGATTTATTTCTTTTTCTCTCAAATATTGTAATGTCCTAGAGAAAGTCCCTGTTTGATGCTGCACTGCCCTGTGTTCTATTTGGGTTGATTAAATATCAGGAGGAGATCTGCCCTTTCCTCTTGACAGTGAAAAGCCTCAGGTGACATGGGGCTAACTTATCAGAAAGATCTCTGGAACAAATGATACCTATCGGAGGTGTCCCAACACCCAAAAGGAAATCTTCACATTTCTTAGTGAATTTTTGCACACTGGTAGTGATGAAGAATACAATGGAGACATCCCAACAGCTACTTAAGGTATTAGGAAATTTGTATTTTTGCAAAATCCTAAATATTCACCCAGGCATAACATTTTCTGGTAATACTTGTTTTTCTATCACTAAACTTTAAAGAGATATTTTATGAATAAATTTTCTTCCCTAGATTGAACACATTAACTGTCATTCGTTTAGGTTTCTTCATATCATACTGCATTTCCGTACTCCACTAAAAACCTGCAGTAAATGAACTTGTTTAATACAACAGGCCCATTCGCAAAGACACTGCCCGGAGTTGGTCTGACGCACCCTTGGCTTTCAACTGGCGATGGCTATTTGATTTGCTGAGGAAGTGACTTACACCAGATCTTCTTTTGTGACTTGAATAGTCCTCAGCAGGTGTAAGTCAAGGGTGAGACAGACTTAGTCCTCCCTCCTCTTTGGTATTTGGGCTTAAGCTAGTAATTGGGTAACTCATTCTACCTACTTGATCAGACCTTTCCTTCTTCTTTCTTATAGTAGTGGCAACTCCCTCTATTGTTGACATTGTGTCCAATCTGCCCATCAGTTCCAATAGTTTAGTTTTTTCTGGTTGGCGAGGATTAATGACTTCCCTTGCTGCTAAGACATTTTGTTACTCACTTTGCCATATTAGGGTTACTCCTACACTTGGGGGTGAGGTCACGGACAAAGATGGTCTCTTTCCTCCACTTATATTGAAAACCAGATGTGAGATTTTCTCTTTTTATAATTGCTTTTCAGAATTGTTCGACTTTTCTACAGAACGGCATCAAGGGACTGAATGAGCTGCTTTGAGCAATCTTAAAGGCTGGTTGGACCCCTCATAGAGGCGACTGTCTCAGCAGGCATTTCGCCCCAAAGCTAATCCATTCTTCTGAACCAGACATTTCAACCACAGTTATAAAATAGACTCTAAATCTAATCTTAAAAATGTTTGTCCAGATAGCCTAATAACTCATCACAACCAAACAATGTTATATAACTGTAATAAATGACCCTTGACTTTTGTTCCACAGTGGCTACCCCCATCCTCAATTCTTCACTAAATGTTGACGCATGAACTTCCATTGAAACCTACGAAAGCAGCTGTTATAATGTATGCAATTGTCTTGTCTTTCCACTGGTCTTCTGTATGAATGATAGACTGTTGAGGAAGGTTTGAGTGACAGCTAAGGGGAATGTTGCTGTGTGATTGTGGTGAGAGTTTCCAGGAGTGACAGTTGGGGGCCTGAGCTGGGATTCATTCAGATTGGCCGGTGGGTGAGCTCCCATCCCTCTGGCTTGTCCCATTGTACATATTCACTAAGAGTAACAGGTTCCTGTATATATGTACATATGCAAATAAAGATTACCTGGCAACTCCCTGGGTTTGCAGCTGGTCTGTAAACCCACTGCAACCCAACGACCACGACATTTACAACAGCCGCTGTCATACCTCTGTCAAAAGAACGCCATCCCGCTGAACCATTGAACTTCCAGGAAGTGTAGAACCTACCTACCATCGCCATTTTGCGATGGACAATAAATGAAGAGCTGCAGAATGTCATTAAATATAAGAATCTGTAAGGCCCCTTTAAGGGAGATGTTCGTCCTTTTAGAGGAAACGAATAAATAATGCATGGCAGAGCAATCATGGATGGATACGGTGCTAGGGGACATAACCAGACAATATTTCACAGCAATCCTCTACACGATCTACACCATTAATCCCTGTCTAAGTCGTCATACAGGATTTTGTTTTGAAAGGAAATGTATTCCTTTTGTCATAGAAAGCTGTGGTCATTCCAATGTACCACCCGTGTCTCAGAAGTCCTCTCCATGATGTCACAGTGCATTATCATCATTCCTTTTTAGTTTTGGCTACTAGGAGGTGCTAAAGCACCACCTGTAAGATGTCATTATTACATTGGTGTACAGCTAGCAGGGAATTGGGATATGAGAAGGGACACATCGCTTGTGGGTGTTGTTTGGTTATTTACCCACCTTCTGACTGCCCATGGTCCCGTTATTACCTATGGCAATGTCCACCCACTACCTACCCGTCCCACCCAAAATGCACCCTCCTGGGTTCTCTTTGAACTAGCTTTTTCCAGGCTGTAATATCAATCTGCATGCTTTAAGTGCCTGCCAGTACTATTTTAAAGAAGTCTTGAGGGGATGAATGGCCTAAATGTAGGAACTAATGGTCTACTGGTGTAACATAAATGTCTTAACCAAGTGTGCCACCAGACCCTTTATTTATAAGCAATATGTTTGCCTTTTTACTGAAGACCTGATAAAAGTAAGCATTGGCAAAGCCAATAGTTTAGTCTTAGATGGGCATTTGCCAGGCGCAGCTATTCTATGCTTAGGAATTCACAGTATTTTGAAGCTCTGGCCATCTTATGGGCAGGTAGTACCATTATGACAGTGCCTGACAATTGCCTTTTCACTCCACGCACAAACGCCAAAATGGTTGGCTTTGGCACTGCTTGTTAATGTTTGCTTCCAACCCGTGACTCACTTTAAAAGCTCTATTGGGTAAGCTTTCTCCACTATGCTGATGCTGTAAAATTTGTCTGGAGTTAACATTTCTAACAAAATCCGCAACACTTTGTGATTGCTTAGCTGTGAGCAAATGCTGGAAGTGCCACCGAATGTAAAAGGCTATTCATTGTAAAATAGTGTGCCATCCAAAAAAGAGCTGTGAGTGGTAGGGTCACGTGGCCATGCCAGTTTTCAGAAACTATTGCCCCTCCCCCTAAGTAGCGTCCTTAAATCTCCTGTGACATTTCAAATCCTGGCCTATATTTTCAGAATTAACTATTTCTGGCATCTCATACGTCATGAGTCATAAAGGCAGGATTGTATCACTTCAATATGAAAACTAATCTTTCCCTCCTTACACCTGTGGAATAAAGGATATGCTTGTCGTAATGCTTCCTGGCCTACATTTTGCAGAACTTAATGTTTTGGGGATTCTTTAATGTCCTCCCGATGGCAGGAAAGTCTGTTAATCTGGAACCGCATGAGAAAGCCTAATGAAGTTCAAATCCGATGAATCTTTATTCAATGAACAGCAGAAGTTGACAAACACACCAGACACCAGGGAAGCGCCAAACATGGTGGCAGCAACGAGCAGAGCAGAGAGAAGGGTGCAGTATACAAAATGGATGGGTGGCTAGATTATAAAATGGACTTAAAAGGGAGCAGAGACGTTGTTCCAGTGGAAAGGTATAAGGTCACAGAGGGGTGAATGAGTATGCCAAAGTGGGGGTGGAATGGGTGGTTTTCCGGATTCTGTAAAGGTTAGTGTGGCTGAGAAAGAATCTGATTGAAGAAATAATGCAGTGGAATGAAATGAGAAAGAAAGGGGGGTACTGAGGGTGCCCTTCTTTAAGATTAAAACAGCTTAAAAGTGAACAAGGTGGGGAGAAGTCATTTATAATTTAATAATATTTTATAATAGAAGACATATTCATTTTGTCAGCCAGGCATTTTCGCAACTTTTTTTTTTTAGCCAATACAATAGCTTGGTACTTACATTTTCTCGCAGACAGTGTCCCTCCCTGCTTGCAACGCCAATATGTTTTATGCTTTGAAGGCAGGAGCAATGATGCCAAGTGTTTCATTCATTCCACGGATACTCAGGTGAGCCAGTTAAAATAAGACCAGGCATCCACCTTCCACAAGGCGGGCAATAACTTTCACCTGGCGTTAAGGTGACACGTGACGCTACACAAAGTGCAGTTACACAAGTACAACACTTCCAAGCAACCCCTGTGGAATAGGACTCCTATGCCACACACACAGACTGTGCTCGCAATACCTCTGTAACACACTCTATTTTAGGCAGCTATGCCCGTATAACACACCCACAGACCTTTTTGGCGTTAAGGTGACACGTGACACTACGCAAAGTGCAGTTACACAAGTACAACACTTCCAACCCCTGTGGAATATGACTCCTATGCCACACACACACAGACTGTGCATGCATACCTCTGTAACACACTCTATCCTGGACAGCTATGCCCGTATAACACACCCACAGACCTTTTTTGGCGTTTAGGTGACATGTGACGCTACACAAAGTGCAGTTACACAAGTACAACACTTCCAACCCCTGTGGAATATGACTCCTATGCCACACGCACACAGACTGTGCATGCAATACCTCTGTAACACACTCTATCCTGGCCAGCTATGCCCGTATAACACACCCACAGACCTTTTTTGGCGTTAAGGTGACATGTGACGCTACACAAAGTGCAGTTACACAAGTACAACACTTCCAACCCCTGTGGAATATGACTCCTATGCCACACACACACAGACTGTGCATGTAATACCTCTGTAACACACTCTGTCCTGGGCAGCTAGGCTCGTATAACACACCCACAGACCCGTTTGATAACATTTAACACACCTAGACCCTGCACAGTGACACCTCTATAACACACGTACATCCATTTGGTGTTGACATGCTCTTTACAGCTGTGTCCTATGTTTACATTGGGTAATCTCCAAATAACTCATGTTTGGACTCGGTAGCCCGAGCATGCAGCACCATGCAGGGAATACATCTCTGGCATCGCTATTCCCAGGCACAACTTGCAGATTAACCTAAATCTAGGCAAAGAATGTAGTGCACCATGCCGGAGTGCAGCCCTTTAAGCACATGACTGGGTATCGAACCTGTGCTGCTCTGCATTGTCTTGTTTCCAAAGTTAGACTCCGTTCAGCGGGTTTCACCACATCCACATGTGTGGACCTTTGAGAATCGCTTTCTTAAGTCTGAGCTTACAATGTGGTCATCTCTCCGCATACCTAGGAGCAGTCTAAGCAAAGGCAAAACCTTGTTGTGCCACTTTAGAGCACCCCCAAGCCTGTTAGTCACCAGTCATAGCCAACACGCCTCCCATGCCCCCATTGATCCGGACACCATACTCTGGTCCATCAGCTGTGCAGCTACTGTACTTTTTGACAAGAATGCATCATTGCAAAGTCTTACCATTATGTAGCTACATATTGAGAAAACTGTGAGGTGATGAACATAAAGAGGTTTGTAAATAAACAAACAAGGGCCCAGCTTTGTTTGGAATAAAAGAAAAACTGGAGAAGGATGACCAAAAGACATCTTGGGGTGTGTAAGACCAAGACGTTGATTAGAGAAGTGTATTGCTGGCAGGTTATGGCTGGGAATATTGAGAGATTTCTGAGAGCATGCGAGCAGTGTAGGTTCGTGATAAAGTTCCTTCAGACGAGAATACCACCCATTAGGCTGCCTCCAATACCTGACACGGTGTCGAATGTGGTGGCTGTTGATATTCTGGTTGTATTTTCCTTAACAATGTAGTGCCTGTCCACTTTAAAGGCTTATCTCAACATGATCAGGTAAAGGAGGGACATGAGGTTGGGGCTGATGTTGCTTATCAACTTTGAACGTGAAATTACGGTTTCTATTGCTCCCTGTACATTTAGAATGAGTAATAAAAGTATTACGCTTTGATATAGCACATCATACCAGATACAGACCCATTTCTATTTTTATTTACCAACCATTATTTTTCACGTAACAAATGGAATGACTACATTCCTGTAGTCAAATATAAATAGCAAATTAAAGAAGCTAATCTTAATTTATTGATTGCAACCGTTCCTTGTATTAGATGAGCCAACACGTGTTTTGAGCCAAAGGCTCTCCTTCAGGGCTCTATGAACATCTACTGGAAAATTCAATTGATATCAATCTTTGTTATCCATAAAAATGACCTACTCAAAAATCCACTTCCATACGAGTTCTGATAAATATATCTGCTCTCGATTGATGATACATATTGAAGTTGCTTGCTGACTGGCACTAAAAACTCGTCTCACATCCAGAACGCCAGTACGCTCTTCCGGTTCCACATATAATGATAGATTAACTCAAGTGCATGGTAATGCCACTACACCTCCGGAAGGCATGTTAGCTCGCCCGGTGTTCACGTGACTTGATAAACACCAAAGCACATGATATCTCCTGGTTGCAGCTACTTCTAAATCCTGGAGGAGCCAGTCTCAAACGTATGAGGAATAACAGTATTTTTTTTCCTTTGTGTTTTATCAAAATTTATTGATTTTATAAAGACAGATTCTGTTGGTTCAGCTACTTGTTTTGCTGAATATTGGTCTCAGTGCTGTGCATCTGTCGTACTTTCTTAACAGTATTATGTTTTGATATCGCACATCATGCCAGATTCCTTCCACTTCTTTTTTTAAATCAAGCATTGTTTTTCAAACTTTCAATACAGATTGATCAAAGCAATAGATCAAAATACAATACAGAAAAAAAACGAATCAAACATACCTATAAAAATTATAAAAAATATATCCAAATCAAAATAATAGGTCTGAGCATCGGGGAGGGGGGGCGAGTGAGGGGGCATTCCTACGAGATGGTAGTATACCTGTTCAACGTTATCACTAATAGATCGAAGGATGTTAGGTACTTTGATAACACTGCGTCAGTCCGATTACTTCAGAGAGTTGGTGTCTGCGGTAGACATCCTATCTGTGTTTAACATGTTCTATAAATGGAGCCCATGTCGCTAAGTATTTGTTATAAGTATTAGAAAAGATTGGCGAGATCTTTGCCATGGACAGAGTTTACCATATCTTTATCTACCAGCAGACTATGGGTGGACACTCAGGGGCGTTCCAAAACGGTGCTATCGTCAAGCGGGCTGCATTCAGTAGTTGTGTAATCCGAGACGCTTGGTGCCTGGATAGTGGATACAGCCCTTCATCATTGTCTATGCCTAGAATTAGCATGAGGGGATCTAATGGAAGCTGTATATATAAGATGTCTTTAATTCTTGCCAGGATTTCTTTCCAGTATGTCTGAATTTCTGGGCATTGCCACCACATGACCCATGTTGTCCACCTCCTTACACCCTTTCCAATAAATATCTGACACCTCAGGAAATATCATGTGCACTCTGTGTGGCGTTAGATACCATCTGTAGCATATCTTGTATGAGTTCTCCTTTATATATGTGCATCGAGAATTTCTTTGCATTCGTCCCCATACCCGCCCCCATGTTTCGATTGGGATCGAAATCCCAAGTTCTGTTTCCCATTTAGCCATATCAGTAAATCATAGATACCTCCTCTGGGATCCAGAGGTTTATAGCACTGGGATATTCTTTTACGGTCAGCCCCTTCAGCTGCTAATATTTCCAGCCCCTTTGGCTTCCTAGACGCTGCAGTTCTCACCAGCCCATTTGACACCCATTGTCTTAATTGTATATATCAAACGCGTTCTGCTTCAGGTATGTGAAACTTTTCTTTGCATTGGTTAAACGTGTGGGGACCATTGTTACCATATCATTTCTCCAGAGTTAAGGGTTCCCGTGTTTACCAAGCAGCAAAAGTGGCCTTGTTCAATCCTGGGGTAAAGTCCGGATTCACAGATATCAGGGTCAGTGGACCTAGTCTCGGATGTAATTTTATCTAAGTATCTAAGTGTGCACCTGGGGATGGGCAATAAACCCCGCCCCAACCACCGACCGGGGACAGAAACGGTAAGTGTGATAGGGGCAGGTGACACTCCTCTTGTTCTATTTCCTTCCATTTTTTGACACTTGTGAACAGGGCCAGTCCAGGATATGACTAATCTGCTCTGCTAAGAGGTATTGATGTTTGACCAAAACACCCACACCCCCTTGAATGGTCACTTGCTGCAGAATATTTTGTGGGGTTTGGGGTAGTTTCTTAGTCCAAAGGTATTACAATATGTCCCTTGCATTTGCTTCACCGCTTTAGGTGCTATTGGTACCGCTAATTTACCACCGCTATTCTCCATAGCAACAGCGTTTTATGGAGATTCCTTTCTCCAATGGTTCCTGAGCCTTTGCCATAATGGGAGATATTTTCGTGATACAGATCTTCATGTTTACGTGTGATCCGAAACCCCTGAGTAATCCATGGCTGTTTTCGACCACTTAAATGGGAATTTATTGCGTATCATGTCATTCTGCTCTAGGGATTGCAAAATGTTCATTGCTGTGGATTTAGTTATGTTAACCTTGAAACCTGAGAGCTAGTCAAAGTGTGTCAGTGTTGTGGTTAAGACTGGGATTGAGCTATTGACTTTCTCCAAGAATACTATCATCAGCATATAATGCCAATTTATGAGCACTGTCCAATATACTGTCCCCCTTAATCCGTCCGTTTTGTGCAGATGGATTGAGCCAAAGACTCCATTGCTAAAGCTAAGATCAAGGGTGAGGTTGGGCAACTCTGGCAAGTGCCCCTTTGTAGTGGAATTCAGAGTCTGATCGTAAGCCATTGATTGAAAAATGAGGGCCTAAACTGAAGGATCCCAATGTGCATTCCAAGTATACTCAGTTCACGCCTAAATCGCGTCCAAAGCCAGGACCACAACCTACGGCCCAGTCGTGAGCCCAAGTCTATCAAGTCTATTACCCTTCCAATGTTATCATGAGTGGTCCTACCCAGAATGAATCCCATTTGATATGCCTTGATCAACTCCAACAGTACAGTCATCAGACTAGTGGCTCAAATCTTCATACAAATCTTAGCATCCCCATTGAGGAGGGAGAAGGGTCAGTAAGAAGAGCATACCACAGAGTTTTTGTCCGGCTTCAATAAAAAGATTGTATTGGTTTCAGGCATGGAGGGAGACACCGAGCCCGCTACTAGGAACACATTGAATAGCTTGGTCAGATGTGGTGCTAAAAGTGTGGTTGATTCGTGGTCATGCTGTGAGCCTGCAGGAAAGCCTTGACATCACTTTGTTTAGGCTTCTTTGAGGCTTTTCACATTTATCGCCCACTGGTACCAGGGACAGCTGTGAAAATGACAGTGCAGTGACTCCCAGTCAGGGCATGAGCCCAACCCCTGGTAGCCCTGTTAGTTCTCCGCTCCGCCGTCGTTCATGCAGGCCACAGTCACAAACGTGCCAATCCTAATCGTGAATAGGAGCCCCACCACTCTCCTTCCACTAACCTGTTGTGAACAGCATGAATCATGCGCTGGAGGACGTTTCACTCCAGTCTTGGCCACCAGCGCCCCACACAGTATTCTCAGGAGCAGACAGTGTCCGGACTTGTACCCACTTCGCTTCAGATGCGGCAATTAGCAGTAGGGTTCTCTCCCCTATTCTTTCAGGGGTGATCCTCCCCGCATCCCCAGCTCGGAAGCTCTAAGAGCAGAGTGGCACTCCTTCTATGACTCACTGCACCAGCCCATCTACTCCTTTCGCTCTGTGCAGCTATCGGCAGATACCTTCACCTCACTGTTGCTGCCTCATGGATGGCTTGACGCTTGCGTTATACTAGAACTCCTGATCCGCAAAAACGCCCTTGTTCACTCCCTCCAGAGCCAGCCTCATGAAGTGCTATGATCCTCTGGAGCTACACTGCACTCCTCTCAATGTTTGCAGTAGAGGGACAGTGTAGACATCCAGCTGGAACATCCCCCGAAGAGATGTCCCTCCGGCACTATTTTTGCAAGTGATCGCTACAGCATCGAGGCTCCTAAGGAGTGACCACAACAGGCCAGCAAATGAAACAGCGACGACCCTCATACGCATGGCAGTCCGTGCTCACGTTGCGATCCTTTCTGGATAAATAAAACCATGTTACATGGGTGTTTTGGTGGCTGGTGGGCCTGGGTTGACTCAGAACTCACAGCTAGCGTGTCTTCATGCTCCGTTACTCGGGTCACACACCCTCTCTTGTCCGATTCCTCCCATTTCTAAGAACTCTAATAACTATGGTAATTGATACACTGCTGGGACATTCGAGATGTAGTCTGGATCCATGCCCAAGGCAAGAGCATTAAGCCTGGGCTCTCGCCTAAACGTTAGCAGTGTCTTCTAGTGCCGATGGACCTTAGTAAGGAGCGATTCTCCGTGAATGCACTGCCACAAAATAGAACACAGTTATTAGGTACTTTAGAACATTGATTCAATTAAAGCAATACGATCATGGTGAATTTCACACTGGCAAATGAATACCTAAGACTGCAGTAAGCTGTCCTCAGAAAAAGCCAGCCATCTGCCAACAACCATACATTTCAAGGATCCTGAGGTTCATACTGTGGTGTTAACAACCGATCCGGTGTGCCGGATCAGGTTCTATTAGCCCAGGGCCCGAGTTAAAGGCCGAGTGGAGCCTTAAGACTTAAACTGCGGGACCTTAAGATCCACAAATCATCAGAGGTGGATTAAACACCCAGACAAGGCACAATTGCCCACACCCCTCATGCCCCCAGCCCTGCTCTACTTTTCCCACCTCAAAGTCGTACAGCCTGGGCTGCACAGAGCCTCTCACTGAGATTCTATCCTTTTAACAGGCTAGGCAAGCACACCATTTACATAGAGAGGTGATTAGTGATATCAACAGGTTATGAAACACGTGTCCCTAAAGTTAATTAATGTCGCTCTTGTGATAGCCATTAACTTCCTCCCACCCTAAGCTCCGACTACCCAGGGCCCTCTGTCAATCATGCCCACAGGGCTCTTTGCCTTCAATTTGCCACTGCAAATCCCCCTTCTTTGACATTTAAAATCTAATCTCCATGCAATGTGGGATTTACAAGGGTTGCTCCCATTGCTTAAGCAGCTTGCCATTGATTTCAGTTCGGGAATTCGGCAGACAGCGCAATCAGTTTCCCTGCAGTAGGGGAACGTTTTTTAGGCACATAAAATGGTTCTTGTGCTTGAAACTAATAGTCAAGTAATGGCAGCCTGAAGGACTGTTAAACATAGCATGTTTGCATAGGAATTGATGCAGAAGTAGTGGCGCGAGTATTTAATATCCCAGCTCATACCGCCTTCAGTGGCGCGGCAACGCAGCAACGCGGCGAGGCGGTCCTTCACAAGGCGGCGCGGGAAAGCAGAACCGGCAAGCAGTTATGTCTAGACCGCTTGCTAACAGATCTTTATCTCTGAAATAATAATTGCTAGACACTTTGTAAAATGTCAGAAACATTTTCTTTGAGGTGAGGCTTGTCAATATCTGACGGAGAAAATGTTTAGCGTCTTTGTGGCTCTCGAATGAGTTGTGAGAACGAGGCTGGAAAACACAATATGTGCTGCAGTGCGGGCAAAGATTGGGCTACCTGTCAGAAGGGAAGTGCCCTGGTGTGGACCACAAGCAAAACAATTGCATGTTAAGTCGGCATTGTGAAAGAGGCTGGATGATGGCCTACGTTTTAGTCTTTTCACTGGCAGCATAAAGCCCCCTGGACGGTTACACTGCGCGTTGCACCAGAGCTTTCAGGCTAATGTGGTAAGTAATGGCAATATAATTGTGATGTTTTTGTTGTCTGTGATACACAATGCCAGGCCTTATGTCCTACATTGCTTCATAATGAAGGAGAATCTGCTTCCGAATATCCTCCAGTGACCCCACATCCTTAAATTTGTAACAAGTATTGCTGGCCATCTCAGGCCCTTCTCAGCCCCCCCAGAGATCTCAAGTTATTGCATGCTGGATTTGAAAACTTCATCCACTGATGGCTTATTTAATTGTCGTTTGGTACCTGTATCTTTCTACATCCAGGACTATAAATACCAGAATGCAATGCAACAAGGTTGGACGAGTCGGGAACGGCCTTAGACGATATTTTTAGTGGGGATAATATTAGGTTTTTTTGGGAGCGGGGGGTGCGGGGGTGCCCCCCGCTCCTTTTAAAATAATACAGGGGTTTCGGGGGTGTCCCCCGCAGGTTCCATGCCTTAAAATTGCTGTAAAAATATGACAATATGTTTGTATGCCAATATTTTTGCGGGGATATTAACACATGGAACCAACAAATATGTGTGAGATCGTCTGATCTTTGCCTTTTTTCAAAGTGAATCGCCTGCTGTGAGGATTTAGGATGCTACCCATATTCTAGACACATACTTCCGTTTAGCGTCTTAAGTCTTCATGGGTAAGCAGCCTGTCCTTTCAGAATCACATAGCCAAGAAGGGCCAAATGGCCTAGCTCCAAATCTCCACCCATTGCAAAATGAAACCATGCATCCTTGCGCTGGACTTCTGGACTGTGGTGCAGGCACTTGTGGTCTCGGCCATTTATGGGGCAAATGCCCTCCTGACGAGGCTCCTGAACGCTCACTTGGCACCGCTAAATGCAGAGCACCATGCCACAACACGTCCTAGTAGAAGCGTGTGGAGATTTGAAGAATCACCCCGTCCTACACGAACTACGTTGCCTTCCTCATCAGGACACTGTTCAAGACTCCATGTTTCATCTACACTTCACTCACAAGTAGAACACGAGCGTACCTCGCGTCTAAGCTCCACATATCTACTGGCACATGTCCCTCATGCAGCAAAGCGACCTACTTGCTCGAAACACAACTCGTCCATAAAGAGAGGACCCACCAACAATACGTCTCTTGTCACGTACCTACCCGCTGGAACTCCATCCTGGTATTAGCTCAGAATTCCTCCACAATTCTCCAATTTTCACAAATCTCTCAAAATGTGGTCTTTTCAACAACACCTGACCAAGGACTCATCCCAATGGATGCACAGACTGACGCACAGATGCCAGCGCAAGTTCTGGCTACCCACACCCAGCTCTGCGGCTCTCAAGCTAGGTATGCGCTTTAAACAATAAATACAAATAAATATGTGTCCTAGAGAGCTACACAGGCAAGAGGGAGTAGTATTGGGCCAGCCCTAGCCTCGCAGGGCCAGTGCACGTGTGCGTTATTCCTTGTGGTACCTTGGTGATGTATCTCCCACCATGCCCCCCTGGAAAATCATGCGAGTGGGACATGAAACAATATCACACTCTCAAGAGACACAGGCAATTCTTTTATCATGCATCACAAAGACCAGAAGTAGTCTGCATAGGTTGCAGACCATCCTGATCATAGCCATTTTGCACTGAATCAAACAATGCAAAATGTGCATGTTCTTCAGATTCCAACAATATTTCTAAAATGCTGCTAAAACGACACAAAATGCAGTACTATATTAATCTGCCACTCATTTTAGTTAGTCTAAAGGACAAATCAACTCTCCGTGCAGGAGCTTGCTTTTAATTAGGAGCTCACAAGAAGGAAATCAGCAATATATAAATTAAGCCTACAGTTTGCAAATCGTAGCGTAGTGTGCCACAATATATAGGTTTTCCTTGCGGCATACCTTTGAAATCAATGTCACCATATCCGGGGGTCTGTGTGAGGTGCTACAGGCCCCAGAACATGTTATTAAGACCCTAATTCTCTGTTATCGGACCTTTCCAGCTTGGGCACCAGCACTTGACGAAGTCTCTTGATATGTGTGTATATAGGATACTGTTCCACTAACTCTACTTTATACAAATCTGGCAAGGTATTGAATAGCTACATGACCATATTTAGCGGTGTAGGCCAAATGACTTTGATAAGGTCCCGGAAGTCTTCTTTTATACTTTATTAGGTATGCCAAATACTATACACAAAGTTCAAATATCGGCAATTCATATTTAAGTACACTAAAGGAAAGATGCAAATTAACAAGGGGGGTCCTGGGAGTCCCTCTGCCAGACATGAGTCCTGGTTACGAGAGACTTACCCAGAGTCTTTAGCTCACTATCTTTCACAGAGAAGAAATATCCCAAACATATCAGTCTTTGTCCTGCCCTGGGGCAGTCCAGCACCGAAATGCTAGGCAATTCTCCTCTGAACAAGCCTAGCATTTCGGTGCTGGACTGCCACAGGGCAGGACAAACACTGATGTGTTTGGGATATTTATTCTCTGTGAAAGATAGTGAGCTAAAGACTCTGGGTAAGTCTTTCGTAACCAGAACTAATGTCTGGCAGAGGGACTCCCAGGAGCCCCCCCTTGTTAATTTGCACTAAAGGAAAGATACAGGAGTATCAGACAGCCAAGATACGCATCCGATAAAACAGTCACTGTTGTAATAGGCCCCCAGAAAAACAAGTACAGTTCAGTACACGAGGTAGATATTGGGATTATCCATGCAGAGATCAAACTATACTATAATAAGACGCCAGGAGATGCATCTCCCGGAGTCGTCCATGACTGATGTAGTTTTACAGATGGCATTTGCCAAAATATGCTCATCAATTAGTTCCCGACTCGGGCGGTTGAATCTTCTGAGATGGTATCCATGAATATTGAAGGGTATGGCCTTTAAAATTTAGATTACCAGTGAATATTGGCATTAGCTGTGCCTACTTTTCCCCACAGCGGGAAACATGACCTATGCACTGATACAAGTGCAGTAATCAACATAGAAAAAGTACTATGGCTTTCTATGACTATGTTGTTGGAATGGCAAGAGATAGTCTTCCTAATATGTAGAGTCTGGGTTGTGAATTGGGGACAATAGAAGTGTTCATGTGAATAATGTGAATTTACCCCATCACTAGTCTTCTAGACACTACAGGTCTGCAGTTGTTTGCATTGACACCTGGCAACAGAGGAATTGTAGCGGGTTCAATTGACCAATCCATGTCCGGTCATATCGATGAAGTTGATTTTTCTACGTATCATTGCATTTCACTGAATCCGTTTTCACCTAATGTGAAATCTTCGACATTTCTTTTTTTCGAATTTGGTTGGGTAAGGGGGTACATTTTAAAACATAGATGGGGTGGGGTAAGGGGATAGGATAAGGTGGGGGAAGTGGGCGGGATCTCCCCCCGCCTAATAAAAAAAAAATTTAATAAAAAGAAATTCTGTCATTTCACCATTAGGTGAAGTATATTCGGTGAAATCACATACATCTATTTTTCTATACCTTCACATGTGTCAGATAACCCACAGCTGTACATCGTTGAAGCAGTGTCAGTGTGGAGGCTGAATATTCAAAGTAATGCTTGTAAATATGAACTAAAAGAGATAACAAAAGGAAACGTTGCTGTCCAAGGAAGCTTTGGGGTTGCACAGACTGGTAGGACATTGGGGATAAATAAGCATAATTAATTAAAAAAGGGGGATGTCTGTCAATCAGGGATTCTGCGTCTGATGAACCCAACACCCCTCTAATCGCTATTAAACGTGAAGAAATATGACGTGTTGATCAGCGATTACTCCATGTGTACTGGCAATAGGGGGGTACTTCTGTGTAGCAAAGACAGAAGCCAGTCATTCCGACCCCTGAATGCAGCACATTTGGAGTAGCATTGAGTGGAGAGCGCATGAAGACGGTTGCACGAATGTCAATACTTATGCCCCATTAGAGTGAAATACAGAGCAAATTCATGCAGTGAATAAGGTGTATTCCACTGGGATAAGAGAGACCATGGATTGGAAGATCACTCCCTAAATCACCAGTAACCATGGGGCAGAGGTCAGCTGAGGGGATGAAAGCTATGGGCAGGACTAGCCCTGGCCTCATTCACCTGAGGAAAGGCATGTGCCTCTCAAAAAACATGTTTTTTACATGTATCCCCCAACCCCTGAGCCCTGTGTACCAGCATTATATAGGGGAATCTTTCTGAGATATCTGCATCTGGTCCCCACCTCTCATCATTCTGGAATATCTCCTCCTGATCCCGCCTCTGCAGATGTTGAAATGTAAGGGCTTGCAATTTGCGATGCTCCGAAGCAATCCTTTGACTCAGAAGCTCGTAGTTACAGAGCCATATTTTGTGCACCATTTTGGTGCAACTACCCTTAATTATTGGGATGTTCTTAAAGCAATAGGACTGCATGCGATAGTCGATCATTTTGGAACTTCTTGCAACAATGAGGAAATAAAAGTGGCCACAATTCAACTTCTTGGCCTTTACTCTTATTGCCAAAGGGGCTCCTCGTTTGTTGAGGACTGATGTCTTTGCATGAAGGTGCAGAGAAATTAATGAAATGGGACTTGCTTTCTTGGGAACAAAGTTAAATCAATGATGGGTCCTGGGAACGGGCATGCAAAGTGGATCTGGTTGCCCAGAGCCCCCCAACCATGTCTGATCCTTCAAACCTGTTGAAATGAAACTGGAACTCGTTTTGTTGAACTCTTTGAATATAGCAGGAGTTTCGGCGAAGTTAAATCAGCTCAACGTTGCCAAATTCCTGAAAACAGTTACATTTAAATTATTGCATGAAACCTGGGCAGTGGCCGATCAGTTATTGTAAAATGTTGAGCACAGCAACAACAATGGCAGGCCAAGGGGAGGGTTTGGTATTATAGTGCCAGTAGGCGTTTGATTGGAGACTGTCGCACTTTACAGGAAATCGACTCACCTGATGGCAGTAAAAGTCGGCAACAAGGAAGTGAACTCCAAACCATGGAAATTGATCCCAGGAACTGTATACACCTCCCATTTTAGATTAAGGCTATCAGTGGGTATTGGAAAATATGGAATATACTACTGGGGATTGACGAATACATTTTCCGCTGGCAAAAATATAATTGGGTGAGGACTTCAATCCAGGTGTGTCAAGGGCATAAGTAGTGTCCAAGGATTTGGCAATGAGGCAATGTGCCTGCAACTCACCGACTGCTGTAGAGAGTCTAGGGAACAAAAGTGGCTATATATTGTTCGATACCATGAATTCTCTACTGAGGCGCCATTTTATTGGTAGAGTCAGTGACAATTGTCGGGACAGACCAACTCCCTCTCAGGGCCACATCAGTGTCATGCAGGATTATTTCTATTAGCATATTCCATTATTTAACTTAAATTCCAGTTTCAGGGTGATGGTCAATTACTCTCTGGATATAATTGGATGCTTGGATTAGTCGAAGGGCGCATCATGTGGTCCTAAGGCTCAGCTGGAGCAAGATCGAGTTTAGCAGCCAACTCAGACCTCTGGGGGGGAGGGGTGGTGTCTTCAAGCGATAGGCCGGTGGTCTGTGTTATGTGGCATTGATGAAAACAGATAAATGTTATTAGGGGTATAGGGTTAACGTGGAGAGGTCCTGCTAGAGCTTGTTTTTCCAGTTTGGAAAGGGGTTGTGATTCCGTGCTCATTTTGAAGAGGTGAAAGGGGCGTGCGCGCAGTGACCATTGCACGCCTACAGCATGAAGGATGGAATCACAGAGTAGCTCATTGCCAAGCTCCCAAGGCAACATTTTAAGACTATGATCATAAGGAAACAATGAGCACACAGAGGTGCTATGAGAGGAAAGTATTGCAAGGCTGTAACCAAGAGAACAGTCCTTATTGTAGCCTGCATTGCAGGTGCCATGGGGTTTATAGGAGCCTGGGTGGGGGCACTGTCCAAGATGAAGAAGGGGTAGTTTATATTTAAAATATGTATTGCACGCAGCTGATCCAGTGAGCACAATGATGTTCTGTTGGTGGTCAAGGAAGACCACAGCGGGGAAAAGTGAGCGCCACAGCACTGCTGTTTCCCCAATATCATGTAGAGAGGGGACCCCCAACGTGTGCACTTAAGAGCACTGGAGACCCCTCCCTTCAATCGTTTCAGGTGAAGGGTAGTAAATAAATCTGGAGAGGCACAGGCTGTTTACATATCACTTTAACACCCTTCACTGAAAGGATTTCAAAATGCCTCTCGCCATGTTTGGGTGGCGGGCGATATCTAACATGGATTCCACGTGAATCCGATGCTTTTACGCCGGCATGGATATGCCGGCGTAAATGCTTGCATTTTTGGCCGGCGGAGCTGACGGGGGAGGCAGAAACATTTATTTTGCTCCTTGTCCCCTCCCTGCCTGCCAAAATAGGTGTAAAATGATGTTTACACTTTTTACGCATGGTTTTTAGCCTGTTTTGCCTATTTGGGAGCTCCATGACCAGGGACGTCCTTTCACTGACATGCCAGGGGTAGCGGAAGTGACAACACACAACCCTTGACCTCTGGTGGCATCACAGGAACAGATGTCATTTGACCCCACCCTGAAGCGATATCACAGGAAGAGATGGAAGATGCCTTTCACCCCTTGACAAAACAGGAAGTGGCATCACACGGCATTGTTTATAAGCACACAACCAAAAATATGGTAACGATATCACTGTAAAGTGATATACATTTCATAGAAGAATGGATCTCCATATGTATCGTTAATATCAGTGCGTACAGGCCCATATTACCAAATTACTGTGAACGCAAGCAGACGTCCAAGGCCAACTGATAATGATGGGTTATTACATAGCACTTACCCTTAAGCGCTTCATATAGAGCAAAAAGACATACAATATCACCCAACCTGTGTTAGTACTCATTTATCAACCTCAGGGTGAAAGGCTGAGTTGACCTTGCTAGGAGCTGAACCTGCAACCTGCAGATTACACACACATTGCAGCTGCAAGCGCTCAACCCACTGAGCTATCTTACCGCTATAGCTATCAGATAACCAGCCACACCAGAAACAAAGAGCCACATACTGCTGGCCACAGCCCACGAGTCTCAATTACTACAAAAAAAAAATGTATTTTATTTTTAGGGGTTGGAAGGGAGACCTCAGGGGTCGCAGGTGCGACCCCTGGTGACCCCCTAATGACGTCCATGTCCATAAGGTTTGAAAATGACACCCTCCTTGTAGAAAGGCTGCTGTAGGAGCATTGTGAGGGCGCTAAAAGCTGGGTTCAGCTAAGACATATAAGAGGGCGCTGCTGGGCATGGTACTAATGAGTAAAACGACGAGGAAGCAGAGCAGAGCGGGGCATGCAGGTGCGGCCCGAGGCTCTGCCGGCTTTCCAGGTGCAAGTGAACCATGCAACCAGTCCTCTCTCCGCAGTCTGTTACGACTGTGGCGCTCACTGCTTCTCATGAGCTCAAATGAGTGTGTGGTGGGTGGGGAGGGGAGGCCGAGACATTCAAATCAGGGGAACCGCGGGGGCGGGGGGAGGACTGAATGGAAGGGGGGGTAAGGCAGGAGCGTGAGGGAAATTCATTTTCCCTCGTAGCTGCATCACTGTGACTGGAAATTATTCCTCGCAGTCACTTGCCCTCATCTCGACGTGACAGCATCCTGTGCTGGCTGGCTCTGTGCTCTGTCTGCGGTCATGTTGCGCAGCCTGTACTGAAAATGCAGATTATTCGTCCTTTTCTCCCCCTGGGATTAGTTTCGTGCTGTCCGAGTTCTCCGTGTAATGGCGCTGCGACGTGTGAATGCTTGGAGAGTATAGGTAGTTAGAGGGTCAGCAGGAATGATTAAATACGAATAGAGATCTGACTGTTTACTTTTCAGTGGTGTTAGCGTTTGATTGCAGTAATATTGCAAACATGTTTCCCTTTCAGAAAAATCTTGCTGACCCTGTAGGAAATTCCAGTTCATTGGTTACACTGATGTTTTATTGCATCCAGTTGCTGGCATGTTGCATTTTGCGCGCCTAATGGGTTGCTATGGACAGTTAGGCACTGGGGCTTGCAGGGGAATGAGAGGGTGTTTCTCCGAGTCACAGGCTCATGCCCGCACCTGTCACCCAGAAATCCCTGTCAGCTTCCTGGATCAAGTGGGATCTCTGATGTGCCCGGATGAAGCCAGGAGCCATAGCCACCAATTGGTTTCATGAACACATCATTTTTATTTTATTGAATCCGCTGAATTTAATCAACTTTTCAATTTAAAAGTGACTTTAAAAAACTTTGAATATAAAAACAAGAATATTTACACAAGTGAACACATCACATCATTAATACATCAGTTACTCAAGCATATTCTGATTCAAGATGTAAAGCATTTAAATGATTCATCATAGAAATGAGAATAGGCACCTGAGGAGTACTCGACATAAAAGACCAGCACTGCTGGTCATCCATCAGACCTAGGTATTTACAGAATTTCGAACAATGTGTAACTCTTATCTCTATTAAGGCCGGGCACTTTACGACCAAATGTTCAACAGTTTCAGCGACATGTCGGCAAATATTTTGATCTTCTGGTAGAATGTTGCGTGTACATAACAAAGTCTCTAGTGGGCCACAGGGTGAAATCAAAACGCAATATGCACTGTCTATAAAATACCGTGGGAACTTTACACAAATAGATTTCCATGGATCCCATCAATTGATCATAAAACCTTTGGGTAGAGGAATGTTTGTATTGTAAGCACAGTTTTCTGTCATCAATCGAGTCCGTGCAATAGATCCTTTCCTTTGCCTTGTCTGGATTAGACACCAGTGACACAATGGTGACATCAGCATGTACAAGAATTTGATAGATGGCTGTTAACCACAATTGGACACGTGTGTTGGCTCGAAAATAAATATTCTGATCATTATTATTATTATTATTATTATTTTTATTGTGTATAATCAACTTGTGATTTTTACAAAGACAAGTTGATTCCTGTGAATTTCTGAAGATTTCTAAACATTTCTGAGCACTACCAGCGTAAACGATGACTTGGTGTAAGTAGTTTCTGTTCTTTCCAGCTTTCACATCTCTATGTTTCATGTGCTTTCATTTTGTCAAAAATGATTGTCAGAAGCTTTGTTGTGGCGATAGTCCAATTTGTCTTTTCTCCCGACATGAATCTGTTCCACCACACCTCTTCGTCCAGAACGGAAACTGACATCCCAAGAGGTGAGAGATAGGCGCTTCTTTCGTGACTGAGCACCTTACAGTGCAGCAACAAATGCTTCAGATTTTCAGGTTCCTCTGCTGAGCCACACAATCTGCATACTGTGGACGCCGACGGGAGTCTGAAGCAGAGGATTTCGCGTGTGGGCATTAAGTTCAAGCGGGCTCTCAAAAAGGTCTTTATTCGTTTTTTGTCCGGAAATTTTAAACAATATGGCATAGGAACTTTTAGCTGGTTGAAAGTTGGTGGCAGGTGTGTGTGGTCAATTTGTTTGATTGAGCCTTGTCAACTGTGCCGATCCAGTCCATGAGGTCCATTTTTCTTTTTATTCTTTGAGGATGCTGATAATGTTTTTATGCTGATGTGCCAGGATGTATCCAGCAGCCATAGCCACCACTTGGAGCAATAAACACACAATACAATCATAAATGGTAAAAAGACACTCTCCTCTTTCCAACTGTGTCCCCTAAATCCCTCCAAAGAGCACAGCCTCAAAAGGCAATTGTACACTGTAACTATGTGGCATTCATTATTCACTTGTATTCGGCATAGAGCCATGAAGGGTGCAACACAGCAAACAAAAAATACAATTAATAGGAATCCAAGATTCAATGCTAAATAAATACTAATATGCATAAAGATACATTACAGTCAAAGTTAAAAAATCACTAAAAGGCATAAGTGCTCAATAAACTTTTAGGGTCCGCACGACCATAGTTCTCAACAGGCAGGGAAGGGAGAGTGTGCACTCGCAGCCCCCATGAGTACATGTGGGTTTGGGTTTACAGGGCCATGGACGCCATACAAATTGTTCAGCTCCTCTGTCTGCAAATAGGCCTTCAGGTGTCATGGCCCCATTATTGTCAGACAGGCTGAGGGGGAGAAGATAATTGCAACCCCCAGAGCTGAATACTGCAATTCACGGGTTTGTTTATATTACACGTATACAATTGGTATCTGATTTTATTTATTGGGACCTTGCTAAGCATGCTCAATGAATTAATTTGTCCTGATCGTCCAATCTTTTACAAAAAATCCAAAGCATCGAGTATGGTACGTATACCCGCTGTTCTTAAAATGGGTATGAGGTAGAGTACTCTCAACCCTCGTGGGGCCGAAATACTTTGAACTAAGCGTGGTGGCAAGCAGCACCGAAATTTGTTTCTGAGACTGTCCCTGACGAGACTCCTGCCGGGACTCCCTCTTGTCACCTGGCAGACCCGTCCGATAGAGCCCAAGGCTTTTTTTTTCTAAAGCCTGAAGCTCTCGCTCATGTGCGAGAGCTTCAGGCTTTAGAAAAAAATGCCTTTTTCCATAAGTGTGCTGGCGCCACCATTATGGAAGGAAAGGTGAGGCCGCTGGAAGCCGAGGCCTTTTTTACTAAAGACGAAGGTCCCACATATTCACGGGAGCTTCAGGCTTTAGGAGAAAAGGCCTTGGTTTCCAGCGGCCTCATTACTTAAGCTGTAAAGGTGGCACTGTCCCTCACCAGGCATTTCTTTATCTAAGAGATGCAGCAATCACCCTCGGGTGAGTTGCTGTCCCCCACTGGGCATCCCTTTTGTTAAAAGATGCAGAGATCAGCACCCCCTCCCCTGCGGGCGAGAGGCTGCTGATATCTGCAAAGGGCTACCGTGTCTGTAACCCATTAAGCAGGGGCACAAAAGAAAATGACAGTGAGATGGTTCACACCCCAACTCGGAGCCCTGAAGAAAACAAACAGGAAACTGGAACAAACATGGAAGGAAAGCTATGACCAACAGTAGAAAACTTGAATATCTGACACAGATATGACTATAAAATGAAAACCCTCAAAGCAAAAAAACTATACTGTAACGAACGCATTGCAAAAACAGGAAACACTCAGAAAGAGATGTTCAGCATCATCAACGATCTAAGAAACTCGACATCCTGCAACAACAAAAACACACGCTCACAAAACTGTGTGATGAACTTGAAAACCACTTCAAAAACTAAATTCTAAACATCCAGCAAGTCATCAAGAATGTGCCCAAGAACACAAACAACGATTCCATCAACCAACCAACTCCAGAACTAACTACAAGATTAAATTATTTCCCATAGATCGCGATAGAAATGTTTAAGAACCTAGTGAATCAAAGCACAAAGCAGGATCCACAGCAGACTCTTGCCCACCGGACATCAACAAGATCATTCTCACCCAAGAGGTGCCAGCAGAATACTTCTGGAACCTCATGAACCATTCTCTGGCAACAGTAGTTGTACAGAGAAGCTTCAAAGTGGTATACAGTAAACCACTCTTCAGAGAACAGAAGCACCATGGCTAAGCCCCTTCATGTAAACACCACACACACACCAACCTGTCGGGTCCTACAAGCCTCCTCCCTCTTGCTGCTACTCTTCAACATCTACATGACCCCACTCATCGACCTCATCAAAAGACATGGACTCACCTGCTACAACTATGCAGACAAGACATCGATATTTATAAAAGCGAAAATGTGTGGGTTTGTGGCTGGGTTTGTGGCTTGGCGAAGCGTTGTTCTTTATAAAATTCCACACTGTTTCACCAATCTGCAGCAAATGTTGCATAGTTACCTGTTAGGAACCTCCATTCATTACTGGCTACATGGCTTGTGGACACCCCACCCCTTTCCCCTGGTTCCAGCAAAACTCTAAATTTGTTTGAGGGTTTGTGGCTTAGCAAAGCATTGTCCCTTATACAATTCCACACCGTTTCACCAATCTGTACCACATTTTGCATAGTTACCTGTTAGGAACCTCTGGACATTACTGGCTGCATAACTTTTGGACACCTCACCACTTTCCCCTGATTTCAGCACCTTCACATATGAGACATTTGCCTAAAATTAGCGAAACATCAATATGGTTGTAGAAGGACCGGTCCACAACCCTAGAATGCACAGTTTTTGGAACAACCGGATCAGCACCAGAAGCCTTAGACTCCCCTTGGATAAAACAGAAATCATGATCAAGCCCAACAATCATTCGGACCAAAATCACATTCCATGGCATTGAAAAACGGAAAATGACTGAAATCTTCAAAATCACTTAAACATCTAAAATATGAATGGGCAACAACCTAATACTGGAACCACAAGCCAACGCATTTGCAAATAAATACTTCTTCATCTTACGCACAATAAAATGGATTCTACTTTGCCTCACCTTCGCACAAAGAACACTTGCCGTCATCTCCCTTGTCACTTCAAGAATAGACTACGACAACAGCATCTACCTTTAATTGCCGGATTACCTCACCAAAAAACTACAATGAATACAGAACACGGCAGCAAGACTTATCCTCAGATTCAACAAGAGACAACCCATCACACCAGCATGGCGACCCCTACGCTGGCTACCAGACAAAAAAAGGATTTACTTCAAACCCTTTGCATAGCACACATGCAAGGAGCGGAATTCATACAGGAAAAAACCTCCATCTACAGACCAAAATGAAGACTCAGATCCAGCAAAGACATACGTCTCGGACCAAAGCAATATTCAAAACTGGAAAATGACGGATCAGCATTCTCTTGCATCTCAGCAAATCTTTGGAACTCACTCCCAAGGAACTACGAAACAATAGAAGAACAACTAAAATTCAGAAAACTACTAAAAACCAGGCCCTTTAATTTACTCACCTAAACTGGAAGCACTACTGAGAAAAAAAAAAACACCATGAAAATAGGAAAGGCACCACAAACAATTGTAACACCAAAAACGAGCCAAAAGAAACTGGACTAGCCCAACGAAAGGAAAGAATAATAACGAGAAAGAGAACAAAATAAAGAATTCAGCCTAACCGAAACAGTGCAATTTTTTGAGAGTGCATGGGCCTCCCTCACCAATAACACTACAGAAAACCTTAAGCTTTCCCGCAAACTCACTGCTCAACCGCCATATAAAACACACACATATCCCTAACACCACACAAACCATAAATCAAACATCAAACAGCACCTCCCCACCTCTGTAATCTCACTCAGCCCAACACACTAAATATCCAGCACTATGCCACATACACACAAAATAATCCCATATACACCCACACTCCAAAGACAACACCTAACCCATATCATCTAGAAGCAAGCCCATCACACAGTGACTGGTTTTTCCGTCTGAAGCTACCAACAGCATAGCAAAATGTTCTCTTAAACTATCCCTCTCGCTCCCACTAACTAACACTCCCCAAAACCCCTACTTTTTCAGATCCACCAGAGCACCTGGAGTGCATTAAAATAGCAGAGGTGCACGGTGTAAATCTCAACGCCATAACATATTGAACTATCCCACCCATTGCACTGATAGTGTAATAACTGGTATAGAATCAATAATTGTCATTGAATCCTCTTATGAACTACAAACCTTTGCATTACAATATTGATTAGCAAACAACATTGATCAATGTTTTCTTTTCAAAGCTTTGAAGAAGAAGCCTCATGGAATTTGGAAGAATAATTGTTAAATAGCTGAATTGCACTGCAGGGACAGGGAGGCCTGCGGCAGCACAGCCAGCGTCTGCCCCCTGCACAATAAGCCTTCACAGGTGAGCTGTGAAGGCACTAGCAGTGCAAATACACCATCACCCACCCCCATCATTGCAGAAGAGCTGCTAGGCAGCAGGAGAGGGCGGCAGAGTGTCAGGGGGAGGGCTAAAAGAGGTACCGTGCAGCAAAACTGCTCCCTTCCCCAGAATGCAAGAGAACATTGCTCGAAAATACTCAGGTGTTATCACAGAATCACATGTTTAGGCCCTGATTCATTCTGCCTGCAAATCCCCATCCGTCAAATGGATTTGCAGGCAGGATGGCATGCAAATCCCTGTTTTACATGCACTTAATTCCATAAATCAGGGCCCTAGAGTGGTATTACAGAAACTTTGCACCTGTACAAGCGCAATAACAATTGCTCTAGTGCAAAGACGTTCTTTTTAATTCAATTTTGCACTAGGGCAATGTTTGCCCTACTCCTTTGTCCTACAGGGACATCATTTAGGAGTCACCAGGGGTCGCACCTGCGACCCCTGAGGTTTCCCTTGCTACCCCTGTGGTCTTCCTTGCTACCCCTAAACAAAAATAATAATAATAATTAAATTGAGGCTCCTTGGCTGTGGCCAGCAGCATGTGGCTCTTTGTTTCAGGAGTGGCTGGTTTTCTGATAGCTCAGTTGGTTGAGACCTTGCAGCTGCAATGTGTGTGTGATCTGCAGGTTGCAGGTTTGACTCCCGGCAAGATCAACTCAGCCTTTTATCCTGCCGAGGTTGATAAATGAGTACCAACAAAGGCTGGGTAATATTGTATGTATATTTGTTCTATGTGAAGCGCTTAAGCATAAGGGCTATATAATAACAGATCATTATCGTTTGGCCCTGGACTGCTTGCTTTCACAGTAATTTGGTAATATGGGCCTATACGCGCTGATATTAATGATAGATATGGTGATCCATTCTTGTATAAATGTATATCACTTTACAGTGATATCATAAACATGTTTTTCATAGTGTACTTAGAAACAATGCTATGTGATGCCACTTCCTGTTTTGTCAAGGGGTGAAAGGTTGTGTTCCATCGCTTCCCATGATGCCACTTTGGGGTGGGGTCCAATGACATCACTTGCGGTGATGTCATCAGAGGTCGAGGGTCGTGTGATGTCACTTCCGCTACCCCAGGCATTTTGGTGAAATGACGTCCCTGTTGTCCTGTTGCAAAAATGCATTGAAAGAATATGATTTTTGCACTGGGGCAATTTCTGACCTAGTGCTACTTTCGCTTGGAACGGTGCAAAGTTTCTGTGAGACTGCCCGCACAGAACCAACATTTCCACGGTTCATCGTAGAATTGTAGGTATTTCGGCTTTTTTTGATGACATTTCTTTTCTTGGATAAGGCTTGGAAGCCGAGACAAGGCCCAGACGTGTCACCTAGAGTAACACGGAGCGGAATTCACTGGGACGATCCAGAAATGATTCATGTGTCGGTTTTGACAATATTGTCTTCCATTATGCAAACGAGCTCGCATCTACTGAGCAATCAAACGAGCGTGAAGCACGTTTCCCGCCACACATAGGAACATTGTCTGCGCGCATTAATCGATGCTAATACCTTCGGTGTTGGGACGGCGCTTAAATGACCCGAGCCCCGGCTGATTAAAAGCCCTCTTTTGTGCCTTGTGAAGCGCAGCCATCAGAGGAATCTGTTATGACAATAAAAACCCACACACCATTGAGTGCAATTACATCCATAATGCATGAACCTCCTTTGCAACTTATAGGGCAAAATGCAGCTTTTATTCACACTAATGGGCTGTTTCTTCTGTAAAGTTTAGTCAAGGCCGTGACACGCGCTTCGTCGCCGGGTTCTTGAATCTCAAACAACACATGACTCTCCACCAGGGGTCTTCTTTCTAATGGTGCACTCAACTTGGAGCAGTGTGTCTTGAAGAGTGGGGGGAGGGGCACCCAATTCTACCATGCCAGTCATGTTTTAGCAGTAAACATTCTGCCCAGGGGTGGACTGGGAACCCAAAGAGGCCCTGGAATTTTTTTTCAAAGTGCCCCATATTACACATTGTCAGCAAGCCCAATCCTTTTCCTATGAGAACATTTGGAAATAACATAGGTTACCACACACGAGAGGCCCAGGGTGCAGAGGCCTCCCGGGAAATCTCCAGAGTTCCCTATTGGCCAGTCCACCCCTTATTCTGCCCCTAACACCGCATATGCCTGGTTTTTGTACTTGTTTTTTTTATTTTTTATCACTGAGGGTAATCAAGACTAAGGGAGAGGTAATTATTCTCTCGTGCCATAAATTGGGAAAGGGCCATTACCTAAAGTGTGGATTAGGTGTAAAGTAAAAGTGAATTGTTTAACTATATGTGAACGCAGTGTTCCATGTTTTTTCTTTCAATTTCGTGTGTTAAATGGGAGCGTCTTGTTCCAAGAAATCTTGAATACAGAAAAAGTATTTAACTAGTAGTTATTAATTGCATTCCCAACATTCTGATTGGTTTGCGAGGGGTCAATAAAAAGCTTTATAACGACCTCAAAGAAAGGAGGCCCATTTCAAATTCACAACTGGCGGCTTTTTTCACATTTTTTGATGTTGCTGTTTGGTGACGCAAGCCACCACATCTGTTAGTACACGTAGAAAGGGCCTTAGGAAAATGGCAGCGTTCCAGCTGTCCCTTAGCATTTCATGCTATGTGTGTCATTCCGAATGGTGTTGGGTCAAACAAAGGCCACATGCTGGTCCTAGGCCAAGATTTCAACAAGCGCTTCATGCTGTGGCACAAAAAGGGCAAGCAGGGACTGCATGCCCCTCTGCCACTACAAACTGGCTGCTCTCGCTGCCAGCCGGTGCCCGTTGTGGTCAGCATGCTTCCAATGGGAAACAAAATGGCGTACAGAGACACTTCATTTCTGAGTACCAACACACACCGCTGTTAAAGACAGTCAAGACTCAAGAGAGAGCCAAACAGCACAGCAACAGCTATGTTTAGTGCCCATGCTTGCCATGTCATGCCACCACTGTGAAAGGCGCAGTGGCTGGGGCAGTATTCAGGCTACAGAGGGCCACGAGGATGGCTCGTTCCAGTATTCCTCGCCCCTGCCTGCTCCCGCTGCTTCCTCAGTGCTGCTGCCCAAGGGGGTGGGCCAACAAAGTGCCTGGAAAATACACTCCTTTCCATCAGACACAATCGTGCAGGCGCAGGGGCGAGAAGTAGGGCAACGCTGTTCCCTTGCCTCTAACTTGACTGACGATCCTCCAAGGATTTTCCAGAAGCTTCCATGAATTAAGCACCGCTGCCAAACCCTGTTCATTCATCGAATGCAATCAGGCCTTTCAGTCTTTATTAGGGATATTGCTATCGAACATTGCATTGTGGGCCTAATGGAATCTGACCTTGTTGTGCTAACTTGCTATACTGGAATCAGGCCAAGGCGTGATTGCTGTGTTTAATGGAATCACACCTTTCCGTGCTAACTGGCCATATGGGATTCTGCACTGTCGCTGCTAAATGGGCCTATATGAACCGTGAATAGGCTGGCTATGTGGCCTCAAAGGAACACCGTTCTGTGCTAACTGGACATAATGGAATAGATTTGTTCTATGCTTACTGTGAATAATGTAGTTGTAACCTCAATACTGCCACACAAAAGTATTAGAAAAAGCTAGAAACAAGGATGCTGGTTATACACTTTGCGTCTGGAGTTTGTGGTCATTTCCTCGAGGGCTTTTATAACCAAGGGTTCTTAGAGCTATATACGTTTTTTTAACGTTACTATAATTGAATCATGCCTTGTTGTGCTAACTTTGTACAGCGGATTGTGGTCATTCTGTGGTAACTGCACCTCTTGGAACCATGACCTACGGTGCTACTAAGGGTATAATGAAATCAGGGCTTTCTGTGCACATTGGGGAAATTGTATTCTTAACACAATGTGCTCAATATGGATAATGTACATCGGCCATATGGTGCTGACTGGGAAATCTGGACTTGCTGCACTTACTAAGCATAATGGAATCGGGCCTTGCAAACATAACTGGGCATGATGCTTCATCCCATTCTCTGCTAATTAATCTTAACGTAAACAGGCCTTGCTGTGCATACTGGGCCGTGTGGAATCAGGGTTTATTGTGCTAACTAGGTCTTATAGAATAGAGATTTGCTCTGCGTAGTGGCACACATTTCCACTTGGGTTTTTGGGAATACCTGGCCAGTGCAGGGAGTATTTATAATTTGTGGTCTATATGTGATATATGATAGCAATACCTGTCATATGATGTGAGTTACAGAGGACATCTTTAACATGGAAGTACTTCAGCTAGGGGCAAGCAAACATTCTAGAAAAGTGTCCTGTGGGACTGTCACACTTTATTTCAGGGTCTCCAGGGACATAGTGAGCCATGCTTTGCTCACTTCTACTGCCTGGCACCCTCAGGGGGTACTTCACCGCTAATAAGCGGGATCCTGATTCCAGTGCACAGGCAGCAGGCCGGCCTTTCTCATCAGCCGTTGCACCCCACATGTGTCCTTGAGGTGGATAGGGAGAAGAGCTTTCCTTATCCCTGGAGTCTTCTATATTCACCTGTATAGCAGAAGACTTTGCAATAAACTCCTAGGTGAATCCATCTTGTCTTGAAGCTAAAGAACAATCGTCTAAGGGGTAGGGGGTTCTTCCCTTATAAAGGAAAAATGCTACAGAGGATTGATCCAAAGCAAGCTTGCCATCTGTGGTACAATCCAGGCTCATGCAGCAAGGGTCCTTTGCCTTCAGATATAATAGCCAGGGTGCTTTGTCTGCAGTAAGAGAGCAGGAGGCAGGACACTTGGGAAGGGCCGGCAAAATCCAGGGTAGTGAAATACCTCTCTGGCCTACACTTCTCCCCTCAGCTACTGTAACCCCACCCACTTCCTCTGTCTTGCTAATTCAAAAGGACCCCAGGAATCAGCAATCTGGTGTGAGATGGCCATTTTCGTGTCAGGAAGGGCTTTCATACACTGGTTCCCAGGGGACCTCCTCAGGAAGGTGTCAACCTTCCTGAGGGGGATCAAAAACGAAGCTTCCTCAGGACGGTGCCACATGGTGGTCATGGGCACACCCACACCAGAGAGCTAATATACATCCAGCCCTGCCATGAAAGGGCCATCTCAACAAGCTCATAGAAATATGGCACCCAAATGCTTGTGGGTTTATAATTGTGTAATCTCAACAGCCACCATCTCATTACCAGGCATGGCTTACTTTAGATATTAACGTTCCACCAGGATGCTGGGGTACACAATTCTAAGAATATGGAACCAGAGGTGAAGACCACTTAAAAGCCATCTCTGGCTGTTGGGACTGTGTGTTATATCAGCTGTTCATTAATGCAAATGTGACCTTCTTTGATGTCACTGATGGGCAGCCGTTGGGATATCAGGAAATGGTTGCATCGAAGGTACATTGGTGCATAATGTTTTTGGCATGACACATTATGAACGGGAGTCTGATTAGAAGGCCTCCCTTTCAGAAAAATAATGACCGCATCATGTTAATGCTTGAAATGAAAACATTTCAGGCTGTCCCATCCTCCCTAGGTGACATTCTGTCACACACCATGTGATTGTTTTGGAAGTTGCAATAAGTGTGTGACATGTGTAAGTGGAAATGTGCAGACCAGAAAAGTGAACTACTAAGCCAATAGTAGGAAGCCTCTATTTAATAACTTAATGGAAAGACATCTCTGCCTCTGGCTTGGTTTGAACTGGTGTTCCTTTTGTATATCCTGTTTTAAGAGACTTCACACGTTTTGTATTGGGCGCTTACCTAAGCCACTTCAGAGCCCTTTCAGAACTAGCCCCAAGAACACCTGTGGCCCTGAATTCTGTGACTGCACAATGCTGTGTCTTTGCCGCTAGACAGGGTAATATAACTATTCGATATACTGTTTGTAAATATGCTTGGCCTATTAGGCATCTGGGTTTAGCTTTGAAAAGGTGCAGACTGGTAGCCCCAAAACAGCAGGTAACAATAGACCTTTTCTTACCATGAAATATCTATTATAATTTCTTTGGACCTTTAATGCCTGATCCTTGAACAATATAATTTAAATTGTGCTGGAGTTTAGACTGATGCATTATTTGTGCATTAAACCAATATGATCACACTTTTGGCAAAAGAAGGGTTTTTAGTAAAATTCAAAAGAAACATGTTTTACTGCATGCTCAGGGCAAGGAAAGCCTTTAAAGGAGAGAGGAGAGGCTATGTTATTGGACAGATTGAGGTCAGGGTCTCAGGAAAGGGCTTCAGGCAGAATCCCACTTGCTCTGGAAGTCCAGCTAGCAAGCCCTTCTCTCTACAGTGCACCCTTTATCCCTGAGGCCCACCCCTACTCGAAGCCAGGGTAATTGGGCCCAAACGACGCCTGAAATTTCTTTAGATTGCAGCGGAATTCCCATTAGGCCTGTTTGTCCCCAAACCTTTAGATGAAGTGCAGGCCTTCGGGAGGTGTGCTGGGGTGCAATATGGGGGCGTCCTCTCACTTCGCAATGCATGTACATAACTGTACGCATTAACTTTAGGTGATCTCCACTGCGCCTGGCAGCCAGCGGAAATCCTATAAATGACCTTGGAAAGACAAACAAGGAAGAAGAGGGCCCTGGGGCAAGGACATCATAGCTCTGTGCAAGCTACTGCCCTGCGTCAGAGAGGAAGGTCGGGCACACCTGAAGCCCTACTGTGGAGCAATTAAGGCTTGCACCAGTTTTGTTCAAGTGCGGTTTCCATAGCTTAACCCAAAAGCTTAGTTTTTCCTGCATTGACGAGAAGCTTCACAGCCAAACTGGTGCCGGCTTGAGGCCCTCTACTCAGGAGTCCACCAAGACAGGACGTTGGATGGCCACCCTAGAATGCCGGAAGGTAGGAAGAACACTGACAGTACGCAGGGGACCTTCTTGGCAACTTGCTGTGGCATCCAGTGACCCTAAGTCTCATCTTAATTACTCAAGGCACTGTAAGCCACAGAGTGGAGTTGCCAGAGACATCCTTCCACCTCTGTTCCCTCCGAGGAGATTCAACCACACAGCGTTTTGGTCTCATAATTATGGTGAAAGGCTCTATTCAAATGACAATAATGATTGGTAAAAATTAATGAATGAACATCGGCAGCCAGTGCCCAAAAAGAACTCAGAACCCTACAGCCTCCTACTCAAAAGTCATCACCTACAGAGAGATCCTTTCTTCTAATACAATATGGGCATTTCATGGGACCACAAACAACCTCCCTACTCCCTTGGATGCTAAACTGTGTTAATTTACATTTTCATAACTTTTGGACTGATTGGGCAAAAACCTCATTTTCCCGGCTTTTGCTTCTCTGACCTGTAGGTTTGGTTTACTCCAATAAAATGTGAGCACATTTGGGCATAGACCTTGTCAAGAAGGAAACATGATCATTCTTCCATTTGTCAACAGTGTTGTGCAAAGGCTGAGAAACCAGCCCGCTGGTGAGTCCAGCACCCGCTCCGGGCCGTATTCCAATCAAAATCCTCCTGGAGTGGATTTAGAAGATTTTTGACACCAGGCCTTGCCTTATGCATTTTCATTGTTATTGATCCCCGACTGTATGCGTAAACATCCATTTGTTTCCTGTCTGTATTTAATTCTGAATGCCATAAAAACAGAACATCAGGTCTCCCAATGCTGTTAGTCATGTCTTGCCAGCCAAGGCACAGAGCTGTGCGAGCCCAGCGGGACTTGGCCGTCCCAAGCCCCACCTAGTGCTCTGGCCTGACGCCCCCCCGTGCCAGTGCCTGCCCAAAGCAGGGGCCGGCCATGAGTCCCACCGGGTGCTTATCCACTCCCTTAGATGCATTTTTTTTTAAAAAAGGCACGCTCCTGTAAGTGTGCCGAAAGCACTTGCATGAGCGCGTCCGCCTGTCTTCCGGCAGGCCCGTCCCCAGCCACTCATTGATTGGCTGGGGCAGGACAAGCAGTCAAGCGGCAGGACAGGCAGACATGCTCCTGTAAGTGCTGCCGGCACACCAGGAGCAAATCTCCCCCCCCTGCACCTCCCCCCCGCACCAGCCACTCATTTATTGGCTGGGCCAGGACTGGAACACTTCCTGGTGGTGCTGTGAGGCAGCAGTACATTCAAAAAAAGGTAAGGGAGCTCCTTTGTTTCTCCTACCAGTACTCTTTGTCCCCTTTTGTTAACCCAATCGGTTTAGCTGCCCCTGACCCATGTTTGCCCTTTTATTGATCCCCAGTCCCATTTAGCCCCTTGTATTGCCCATTTAATCTGCCCCCAGGCCCGTTTTACCCCTTTTCCTGCTCCTCCCAGTCCCATTTAGCCCTATTGGTGCCACTTAACCCCGTGAGCTGCCCTCATGCCCGTGTTTACTCCTTTTTCTGACCCAAGTCCCATTTAGCCCCTTTTGTTGACCCTGGCCCCTCTTCTTCTCCCCTTTAATCTCTGTTCTTGCCCCCTTTAGTCAATTGTGTTGCCCCCAGTACTGTTTATCCCCCTTTCTTGCTCCCTTTACCACCTTTTCTCACCCCCAAGCCTCATTAGCCTCTTTATTTGTCCCAATATCTTTGCTTCCCCTCAGGCCCTTTTTTGTCCCTGACACAAGCCGCCCCCCCATCGTTTTGTGCCGCACTTTCCCAGGCTCGGCTCTTGTTCGGCCCTACCCATGAATTTCATGGCTCCCCAGGTCTACCAAGGCAGTGCAGACTCGCAGCATCGCAAATGTAAAGAGGGGGACATTTTTACAGCCAGAGCCGAGCCACCACCACCCAGTGGCCTGATAAATAAAAATGGGCCTGATTCACGGAACGTTTTCCTATGGGATTGCGCCATTATAAAATACTTCCATGAATCCGGTCCAATATGTCTTTGTTTTCTGCATTCCTAAAGTGCAGCTCTTAAACCTTGGATGAATGCAGCAGACACGGCAAAGCCTTCGGGAATGGATGTTGGACGCGTTTAGAGTCCTGACATGTCCTTGAAATATGTGTTAAGGTGTAGACTAGCTGGATCCGCCATGGGCATGGGCCGTCTGTGCCATTGCCGCAGGCACCCAGTGTCCTGTATACATAGAGCATTGGCGAGGGGCTATACTACCTACAAGAGTGATGTTTTGTCCTGGGAGTGCCTTTACCTCCAAATGAGTCCTTGGAGATATCCCTCATCCCACCTCCACAGTGGCCCAGCGAATGCTGTACACCGGTGTTGCAGACTGGTCTCAGATCTTGGCTTTACCACTTAACCAAAGTGTGTGCTCTTGGGAAAATAATTTTGATCTCACAGTGCTTTATCTTCCAAAATTAGAAGTCCCTATAAATGATTCAGTGTCCACTATTCCGAAAAAGCCCCTGTTATGATATTGCATGTATAATAATAACAGCAACAATTCCTACGTTGAACTTCACAGAGTTTGCCGTTTGGTTTACAATAAATTGGGTCTCCTAATTTAACCTCACATAATCTCTTCAAGTATCAAAAACTCATTTTGTGAATTTATTTTCTGTGATACTTTATATACAAAATGGGGCAAGGGAGGCGCACATCGTTTGCCACACAGGGCCCAGCAAATCCTAGGGCCTGCCCTATAGGTTAGTACATGTATGGCACATCTGCATTTCAAACCGAAAACCCCACGAATGTAATCTCCATAGTGCCTGCTTGCTTGGCACACAATAAAGGCTATGCAATGACTACGAGCTGGTGGGTCTATTCACACAGTTTCTGACTTGTATGTGCCTTTCAGTCAGTAGTAAAACCGAGATGGGATTTTGTAGAGCTCGTCAATTTCTCTATGCCAGGTGTAAGGTGATCATTAATGACTGACTTTTAAATTCATGCCTTTGCTGCCTGAGTGAGGACTTTCTTTTTTACCCACCCGGAGATCCACAAAAGCGTTTTGCTTCGTTCCCAGGAGGGGGCGGAGCCTTGGTACTGCTCACGTGAGGAGTCACGTGACCCACACCACATAGAAAAAGCATTCGCTTTCACCCTCGCGGCGTTGAGCCCGGAAGGGGTGGAGGGCGTTGGCTGTTGTGCGGCTGTTTGGCGCTGACGGCGCGACTGGAGACTAGGGAACGGGAGACTGCGGAGGTATTCCCTCTTTGATCCCGAACTGAAGCCTAAGGTAAGTCCAATCTACATTGTCCAAAGGTCCTTGACAAAAGCTTGTGCAGCGTGATATAAAACAAGTACTGTAAATCACACCTGGTGCTCGCTGGTTGCTCTAAGAACAGAACTGCTCGATAATGTCAGCGGCAATGAGGGGGACTACGAACAAAGCTAACACACGTGCGCAAGCGAAGCGAGGTCTGAAAGCGATACCCATTACCATAGGAAATCCTATTGACAAGGAGAGAGCTTTTAATCAGTCCTTTGCTTCTTCAAATGCCCCTGTAGTCGCTACTATGGTTAGTAAGAGCGTCACTTCCCAAGTTAACGGTCCAAGGATGGCATCCAACGCCGTCACTACTGAGCAGCAGCAATACTCCAGCACTGAGGCACCCAGGTCTATCGGCTCTCATGAACATACGGGAATGGTGTGGCTGAGAAGGGAAGGAACCACTAATGATTCGATGGATACTCTTGATCTAGGAAGTGACTCTGAAAGTGACGAAGACCAAGAGCGGGACGAGGCTATCGAGAAGGAAGCCAAAGATGAGCCTGAGACTGAAAAAGAGGTCCTATCCGAGACCTGCAGGGAGAGGGTATGGGCAAATTACATTGGATCCCCAGAATTACATGGAAAAAAATCCAGAGCAACCATGGAAACTGAAAAAGAGATGCAGGTGGTCGAGGCACATGGAAGGAACTGCAAATCTGAAGGAACCCAATTAGGAATAAAGAGTGCCAAAGTCTGCACTGCTATGATACACCAGGTTCTGAGTGACCAGCCATCGCCAAATACCCCTCACCTCGGGCAAAAGCCTGAGGACCCAATACGAAACCCAGCCCAATTGACACAAGATAAGAACATAAGCCTACTAAAGATACAAAGAGAGGCAGCCAAGGTTGAGCATTTAAAATCGTGTTCTTCGCTAAAATTATTGGCTTGGACAAAGGTAGCCGAGATGCATAAACCAGAGTTAAACAAAATAGAAATGACAGCAACCACGAGCAAAGGAGATGAACAATTGATCAAATCACTACAAGATACAAGGGGCTCCCTTGCCAAACTAAACACAAAAGAACATTTTACTGCGCCAGAGAAAACGGAAGGTACCAGGGTGATGCAGTCATCCCCGAATGAATGGATGGAAAGCTCTACACTACCAACTACTTTACCACAAAATAATCTAAATTCAGGAGAAAGAAGAAATTCCGTTGGGATAGCGGACCAAGTGATAAAAGATCTAGCAAAAATGAATGCAAAATTGCTGCAAACTCGAAGCCTATCTCAAATAAGCGCCAACGAGGGAAGTCCACTACTTGCAGAGCTACACTATCCTAAACATAAGAGTATCCACGAAGTAATGACCTTAGAAACAAACTCACCAGCATTTGAATCTAGAAACAAAGAGATTACAGTGTCTCAAAAGAGAAGACGCAGAAGAGAAAGCTCTGAAAGTGAGGACCGATGTCTGAGGAAAAGACTCAAAGGCCAAAGGGAAGAGAGAACTATGGGAAGAAATACATCCGGTGAGACTCAATCACCGAAAAGGCCCAAACGAAGTGCCTCCTTAATCCCATCCATGGATTCGGATGATGAAGACGGTACAACAACAATGAGAAATGGAAATTGGCGGAAATCCACAGAGATACCCCTGAAGGGATCAAACAATAAAGATGAAACAGCGACTTGTGTTGAAACAATAATATCGAAGCTAAGTCCAATTCTGATGTCTGCCGCAACAATAGCTGTTGCGCCTCTGATGAAGCTATACGAGAACTTAAATGAGAACTATAGAGACCATACGACTGTAATCGCTCTACTAAATTCTAAAATGATTAAACTAGAGACAGACCTTAAGGAAATGACCTCTGAGATTGTGGTATCCAAACAAGGGAATGATATCTCACTAACAGCTTTAAAAGAATCCCTAAGAAATAACTCTGAAGATAAAAAACTCCTAGCAGAAGTGACAAGGCAAGCCCTTACGCTACTACAAAAAGAACGAGAAGGAAGGAGAGATCCAAACATAACGCGAGAATCAAAAACAGTGCAAACAAGCCAGACCTCAGTGATCAACCTAGAGATATTAGAGTTACCCGAGAAATCTGGAGTAACCAAGCAACCGTCTGGAAAAAAAAAGAAAGACGCGGAGATAAGGGTATCTCAACAGAATTGCTGTTATGACAAGGAGCTCGTAATTAGGTATGACGACAGTGACTCTGGAAGGATGGAGTGCAATGGTGTGGAGATCGCACAGAAAACAAGGTCTAGCGCCTCGACTGTCTCTACGAAACCTAGAGAAAAAGAGGTCGAGAAAAGTAAACAGCAAAATGAAAAACAAGTAGATAAAGAGCAAGCTCTCCCACCACCCAATCTACCTGAAATGTCTAAATCTATCGACATAAATACAAAAAATCTGGGAAGTAAGCCTGTAAATGAACCAGCAAAAAAGAATGAGGGAGAGTGGTATGATATATTTGAAAAACCGAAAATCTGTTCAGGAGTGAAGAACGAGAAGAGACCAAAACCAGTCAAATCAAACTGAAATGATTGCAAAAAAAAATCTAAGAATCAACAAGTACAGAAGAACAGGAACCCTCGTAGCTCTGCCAACTTCTTCAGAAACATTAAAGCATTGAACATAACTGTAAATAATTCTGAACTATCGACAATGAAGGGGAAAAAAAAAAGAAAGGACGATGAGATCCAAAACGTGGACGACAAAGTACAGCCAGAAAACCTGACTGAAGACAATAGGTCACCGACAGAGAGTACAATTGAGCTCGATGCGGAAGACATAGAAGGCGATGAGGAGGAATTGTTGAATATGTCAACTTACAGTGTGTCTGATGCTGAAGAAAATAAGGACGACAATAGGGTAGTGAAAACTACCGAAAATGGCAGTAATACTGGGCAAGATGATCGTGAGTCTGAGGCAAGCCCGCAGAAACCATCTACGGAAGGATACGAGAAAGAGAAAGAAGATGAAATGCAAAGTAAAAGAGTGATTTCGTGGCCAGCAACACCAAAAAAAACTCAATTTACAGTAAAGAAAACGACAAAAAAGGTGGAAGAGCCACAAATCTTTCTCACCTTAGAAGAGAAAAGTTTGAAGAGTATGTTGAAGCAGGGAAACTTACCTAAGATCAGGGAAGCTGCAAAAAATCCCATACTAGATGAGCAGGAGAACAATATACACGGCATAGAGCTCCCGAAAGAAAACCCACAACAATCCGTAAGAGAAGGCGGAGCACCTAGAGAGAACGCCGAAGAATCTGCTAAGTTAAAAAATTCTAACTTGATTGTCGGCACCAAAACAACACGAAAAAAACACCAGTACAGATTACTGGTTGAGAAAATTGACGGAAAAAAAGGAGATACCCCACTAAATCGGTACACCATTCTACAGATATTCCAAAAAATCCCTGTGTTAAGAGCAATAAAGAGTGCTCGGATTGATCGTGTGGAAATCATGGCTGAGACGAACCAGAAATTCGTACTCTTACACATCAATGACAAAAAAGATGCAGAATTGATCTGATGAGTGAGAGACAACTCCTGGAAGTTGGATATCAAGAGTCCGAAGTAGACAACGCCTTAAGGGGAAGCGACGACGAAAAACAAAAGAACCAAAAGTACAAAAAATAAATGAGAAAGATCAGGCGGCAATTAAAATAACTGAAAAAAGTGTAATACAGGAGTACGTGTCCAATGTCAAGTCTAAAGACACCGAATTGGAGACTGAAGTAGCAGGTCCTCCCGACGGTATAAGGAAGAAGAAAATCAAAATAACAGTGGATAATCGTGAAAAGTCAAGTCCAGTGAACTCTAAATCCCCGGAAGTAAGCTCCGACGAGGATGAAAGGAAAAAATGGTCTTGGTTGGCAAAATCATTGAATACAACAATGAGGAGGTAATGCTATGGCGAGGTAGGGCCACTGGTGATAGCCTCGTGGAACACCAGAGGATTTTCACATCTCCTAGGATCTCCACCTGAAACGATACAAAAGGCAGACTTGATATGTTTGCAAGAGACATGGGTCACTAATTTACCATGTGTGGACGGTTACGAAGTAGTGATAAACCCAGCTATAAAACAAAAAAAAGGGCGGCCTATGTCAGGACAACTGACTTTAATTAAAAGAACATGTGGCCTAAGAATATAATCGACCCGTAACTTGTCACCTTTCCTTCAGGAGGTCTGCCTAGAACAAACAGAGCCCACAGAGAAGTCGATGGACCAATTATATATATTAAATATATACTGGAACACGACTCCAAAGCTCAATCAAAAGCTCGAAGATGATATTATTGAAGCCATAGACATAATTAAAATAGAAGATTCAAAGGCAGTAATTATCCTATGTGGAGACTTTAATAGGAAATTTATTGACGTAGACCAACGAAAAACAAAGAAGACCAATGGGGCGAGACTTAAAAATGAATGTTGGTTAGAAGAAATGGCAAATAGAAATGTATCAATCCTTAACGGAGCAACAAGAGGGGACATACCAGCAAAGCCGACCTGGGAAAGAGGAACTCAACAATCTATCTTAGACTATATCTTTGTCTCGGAGAACATACTACATGAAATAGTCTCCTTTACAGTCACTAAAAACATCCAAAGTGATCATAATATTACATCAATGGAATGGAAATGGAGAAAAGTAGAAAAAAAGGAACAATGGAGATGTGATATCTCAGTGGAACCTGGGCGTAACAGACCAAGGATAAAGAAAACAGATATTAAGGTGGTATCTGAACAACTACAAAGATCCCAGGAGCAAGGCCTGATTGAGGCAATCGAATACCAGCACTTTCTGGAAATTTATAAATCTAAAAAAACGAATGCTCTAAGGAACCAAAATTTCTCCAAACATAAGTATGACCCAGAAGTGGCGAAAAAAAAAGGGAGTTGAGAAAAACATTAAGATCGATCAATGCCACTAAAGGAGTAGCAAACCAAAGCCAGTCCAAAAAAGTGAGAAACCAATATAATAACTGGCACAAGTTACACAGAGCTAAAATGGAGCAAAACGACGCCGAGATAATTCTGAAGGCATTGAACCAAAGGAATTCTAGGGGATTCTGGGCCCTAATAAATGAATCAACTAACTCAGAAAAAGCGATCATAACAAATATAGTAACGGAAAGGAATTGGGAGTGCTACTATAAAAATCTGTTCAAAAGAAGGAAAGGTCCAAGTACAGTGGAGATCCATACAAAAGTTCCATGGGACTTACAAATAGACAGAGTGGACATTCGAACCTCAATTTCAAACAGCAGCACATCCAGAGCCGCTGGACCCGACGGCCTCTCGAATGCTGACTTAAAAGAAAACATCGATGAATGGTCCGAATTTTGTGATATCCTGTTTAAGGCAATAATAAAGGAAGGAAGTATCCCTGCAACCTGGAAATCAGGAATCATTGTCCCGATATTTAAGAAAGGCTTACGGTCTGAACCAGCAAACTACCGCCCTCCTCGACGTTATAGGTAAAGTGTTTGCAACTCAGCTCCTTAAACAACTCACACTGTGGATTAATCACGAAAAAATCTATGATGAGCGACAATCTGGCTTCGTAATGGGAGTGGGTTGCAGCACAAACCTCCTAATACTAAACCTACTAAAAATAGATGCCATTCGATATGGCCAGAAAATCTATCTGGCATTTATTTTCTAAAAAAGAGAGGCTGTGACGAGAGTTTAATTGCAGCCATTAAAGAACTTTACTCCGACACCCATATTCAAGTAAGGTTAGACAAAGAAGGAAATCTGTCAAATCCAATTCCCACAGAAAGAGGAGTAAAACAGGGCTGCCCATTAGGGGCAACCCTGTTTAACTTCTACATCTCGAAAGTGGGAAAAGCCCTGGCAAACGTGATTTCATTTCCGCCAACCATCAATGGATTTCAACTGCATCACATCTTATATGTAGATGATATGTTGATCTTGGATCGTACACCAATCGGCCTACAGAGGAAATTGTCTGCATTGAAGATCTATTCAGAAGAACTCGGGCTAGAGATAAATGCAGCCAAATCAGAAATCCTAGTCCTGGAGAAGAAAAGAGGAAAGAAATCTTGCAAGTATAGATCAAGTTGGTTTGTGGGATCGAAGAAGCTAGAAAAAGTGCAATTTACAAAATACCTAGGCACAATAATCAACTCCAGCATAAATGACGAACCAATGGTTAAAAAAATTCTAAATAGCTGCAAACAATTAACCTCACAAGGGATCGTAATGCAGAAGAAATTCGGGAAATTCACGTGTGAGCCAGTGAGAAAATTTTACCAAAATAAAATTACACCAATTTTGATTTATGGGGCAGAGAACATGTTTGGCTGTGACCACAAGATATGTTCTCAGTGTGAAGGCTTCTTCTGGAAAAACTTTCTCCAAATACCACAAAGTACACCGACTGCGTGTGTCCTATACGAAGTAGGAATATCCACCCTGAACGTAAGGATTACATGAAACAAGCTATTGCTCTTTAGAAAAATGCACGACAAAGTGAATTCACCACAGTTTAAAATCCTATGGAGAAACGAAACAGGTGAAAAAAAATCAGCCCTAAGAGACAGGAAACAGCAATGTAGAGAAATCCTCAAACAGCTAGGAACGGATGAATCAACATTATGGAATAATCCAGATTTTGTAAAAAGAAAACTGCTGGATCTCGACTGGATCACAATTGGGGAGAGAAGAGCCTGTCAAAAATCCATGATAAATCAACCAAAAGAAGCAAAAAAATTGAATACTCCTCAGAAATACCTGGCTCTGACTCCGTGCAAGCACCTTAGAAAACATTGCTTGATGTTTCGTCTAAACATTCTAGAAACAAAAGAAATTCTGAGAATCAGGCGCGTGATATCAAGGGGAAACACTCTATGCCGATTCTGTGGGGAGAAAGATGAAAATTTAAAACATCTCATTCTAAACTGCACGGAACTAAACGATCAACGTGATAGTTGCATGGGAAAGATGATGACCAATTACCAGACGCTGTCTGAAGAAGAATGGTGGAGACAACTACACTTGACTGAAAGCAAGTCACTGTTGATTGCAGTAATGCGATTTTTAGAGCTCCTGCAGAAGCGCCTAAAAATGAATCTAGTGGTTGCCTAAACAGCAGCCCGCACAGTTATAGGTCAGGAGACCAACCACTCCGAATAGACCGATAAGACAGAATAACTGTTTGCGCAAAGGCAGAGGAAATGGGGGTAGAACAAGCCTCGAGAAGTAGACTAATAAGGTGTTTAATGAAGAACATTTTAGGATGATAGATGGAATGTTGATCTTATGTGAAAGATAAAGTTTTTCAAAAGTTTGTATAAACTAAATGAAAATAAAAAAAATAAAAAAAATAAAAATTCACGCCACTTTGCATTCTGGTACTTGAAGTCCCGCATTTACGATAGGGCAGCAAAACCTTACTGTACTGCAAAGCAAAACGCGGGAATTGAAGAGGTAGAAGCAGAAAATCACTTGAGATATCTTCTCTTCGTATTTGCGATGAATGAAAGATTGATGTTGGGTGAAAGGAGTGAGCAGTGGTTTGTCGGCATTACCGACTCCAGTGGCTTCAGCATTACCTTAATCAGCACTTGCTTTGCACGCTGCGTGTGTGCACCTACTCACGGGGGCGTGGATGCACCGCCTGTGCGTTTAATCCTTCAGAGATGGGTCTGACTATTGGGCAAACAAAACAATGAAGGGCGCGAGCTGCTGGTGACCCCTTGTTCTGTTTGCTTACCACGCTCCACCTATATGTCATTTCAAAATAACTGCTTCAGATTCGCGTGCCGCATGCTTTTCCTTTTCTGTTGAGAAATGACTATCTGTGCATTGCTACTCTGGAGATTCCAGTTACATTGGGAGTAATACCCATCCGTCTAGCGCTTAGAAGCAAGAGGAATTGCTGCTTTGTGCTTCATATTTGAAAATGAAGCTTAGCTCCCGAGTGTAAGTGCAGGTATGTCATGTGCACCAAAGATGAACATTGCTAGTTGCAACTTAATTTTTTAAAGAAAAAAACTCAATTTGGATAAATACTGATACAACTGCCAAGTAATAAATATTATGAATTCAAAAAAGGACACATGATCCCCCCGCCTCCCCGCGCCCACTCCCCGCCTATGGCACACAGGTTCGGTCAGCTACTAGCCTCTCCTTTCCTTCATCCGCTTCCCTCTGGCATTCAACCTCCCTTGTGAGACTGCAAGCACACACGGAGGACCCGGGTAGTCACTCCAGCAACTCGTACATGGAACGAATCCCGACAGTGGGCCAGGCATGGCACCCACATGGGCTTGGTGGGGGCAATGCATCGCACTTCAAATGCACTTTCGGAAAATCATGGTGACGATCCCGTAGAACAACTAGGCACCTCGCATGGCTTGCTCATGTTCACATGGCAGGTAACTCTAGAGCGCAGGATGGTGAGCAAGGCCGCCGCATGTAATCATGAAATGGGGTCCTCGTGTTCACACTAGAAGGGACCAGGGATGGCAACCTCTCACTCTAAGAACCCTCAGAGCGTGAGTATTATGCATTCTGCTGGCACTTAGATCACCTGTGAAACGCAGTACCGCTCCTTGCACATAGATTAAACCCAGGAAATAGACATGCTGTTTGTACAGTTTACCCATTTCTCCCCTCGCACACTGCACTTTCACGATTTAGCGGAAGCCTGGTCTCACTCCACACACCCTGCACACACATACAACACAAACACAATTGCACACCACCTCTGCCATAAGAATGAAGCTATTTTAACGACAAAAATGTGAACCGTAGCTTCCCACATAACTCTCTCTCTCCTTTAACACAATCCCGCCCTAGTCCATTGTATACCTGCGCTGCGCCTATACGCACTCCATTTAGACATGGGTGACTTCCAGGGTCTAGGCCACCCTCACATTACTGTAACGACTGAAATGCACACACGCATAATAGCCCCTCCCAAATGTTTTGACTCTGTTCCCTCCGAGGGCATTCAACCAAAATTGTGTTGGGGACATAATCATGGTGCAAGGCGCTATAACAAATGACAAAATGAAGGAATTCATAGATTGCACAGGAATAGTAATTCCATTGGCTGGCTAGTCACCAAAAGCCTTTCTTTAATCGCCACTGATCGAGTATACCCTTATTACATTCACTTTCATCAACCAAAAGTACATCTATGCTTCGATAGTGGGAACCCTGAACAGTGCCACACCTAACTAATTTCAAAACGTTTACTATGACCTAACCAAACATCATCAAGATAGACTAAACAAGGTTTAACAGTTACAGCCCAATTCAAAGGAAGCCCAAAGAAAAGACTCCACATCGCCTCGAGCTTAAGCCAGCAACAGTTTTCCCAATGCTTACCTGCCAGCGCATTAAAGAGCCAACCCACTATGTCCCTGAGCAACCTCTTCATTCCACTAATCTCATCAACCTATCCACCTCCACCTCCAATTTCAACAGATAAAGAGGCAGCTAGCCATTCAGCAAGCCCCTCTCGTCTATTGAACATATAACCCATGAAAAGAAAGTCAAAACGTACACCCAGACTGCTTGATACAACATTATATTTAGTAAATGCCGAATTTTAATATATTGTCCCACTAAACAAGCAATCATGTATTTTCAACAGTAAGTCTGGAAATCTAAAATGTATTTACTTATTTGTATATGATACTAGCTGATATACCCGGCATTGCATAGTCTTTCATTCCCTCAAAATCAGGTGCAGATTGGTGAAACATTGTGGAATTGTATAAGGAGTAACGCTTCGCCAAGCCACAAACCCACAATTGTTGACTTTGCTGTAATACAGGGAAAGGGTTGGTGTGTCCAAATGTCATGTAGCCAGTAATGTCTTGAGGGTCCTAGCAGGTGACTGCAAAATCTGGTGCCGATTGGTGAAACAGTGTGGGACTGTATAGGGAACATACACAAAGCCACACACCCCTAAACCCACACCCAGATTTTCACTTTTGCTGAAATCCAGGAAAAGGGGTGGGGTTTCCAGATATCATGTAGCCAGTAATGTCCGGAAGGTTAGAACAGGTGACTGTGCAAAATGTGGTGCAGATTGGTGAAACAGTGTGGAATTGTATAGGGAAAATACTCTTTGCCACAAAACCACAAACACATACATTTTCACTTTTATATATATATATATATATCAGTGATGTCATCAATGACATTTGTGATGCCATCTTTGATGTCCTGGATGTTAGTCTTAGCAATGCACGGTGGTGGAGCGAGTTATGGTTGCTTAGCTTACCAAAGTGGCACATTTCAGAGGTATTTCGGTTTTACTTGTAACCATAATGTTCTTTTAACGTTTTTTCATTGAATTTCAAGGGTTTTTGTTAGTGCAAATTTTGTGAATTTCATGGATTTTTGTAAGTGCAACTTAACCATAACGTCCCTTTAACAAAGTTTTTTCAGTGAATTTCATGGGTTTTTGGAAGTGCACTTTTACTCTGCTACAAGTCCCTTATATTGTACTCCCCCCTATGTGGCAGCTATGTAGTCCGCGGATGTCAGGCATCATTTACAAGGCTCAAAATCATAGGGGAGACCCAAAAAAGATAGATCCATCAACCAACAAACATACATACCTAAAATTACAACTAATGTTTACAACATGCAAGTATACTTTTTGTACAAATACTCAAATTTAAAAATATGAATTCTTTTATGTAAGACACATTGCAATCGAATGCACCAATCAGAAACCGTAACTGTACACTTCATATAATCTCTCCAGTACAAATTTGGATCCACATTAAGAAACAACAGGTGCTTACTGGACAAGATATTCTCACTAAACAGTAAGTGCATTGTATGTATTTCTCTTTTATTAGCTTTCATTACATAAACATGTGTTATAAGACATACGCCCTATTTTCTCACAGAAATGGCAATCACACTTGAATGGTTAGAGGAGACTTTCCCAAAAGAAGAAATGAGCGACAATACCATCTCTAATGGTATAGATTAGATATTTTAATGTCAACAAATAATGCATTTTGTACAAACCTTACTAAAATTATTATTTACATTTCTCTTACATTACACAGTTTTCACGAAGAAACCCTGCCCCAGTTTAATACTTCACAATCCCAAGAATCAGAAAGAGAAGTCCTATCCCTAAGGGTAAATAGTGAAATCATGAACGTGTCCAACAAATGAGATGAACGTAGGTATGATTTGAAAGAACTTGTACAGTATGTGAAAAATCATGTGATAAAAATGTTCCCTACCACCGTCCTTCTTGCATGTGTCCCCCTTGTCCCCAGCAATCATCCACAGCAAATTCTGAACATTTTAATCAAAGACACTTTGATGAAACCTCACTCCCTTCCTCCCCTCATAATTATTGTACAAAAGTTCCTGATTCTCCCATTTACGTTTCCCATTCCGATACCCCATCCCTTTCTTGAATAAATATGTTTTGTACTATAAATGTTTTGTTTACTGTTGTGTAATGTTTCCTTCTTTTTTTTAAACTCCCATTATCGGTCTGCAGACTACGCGACTGTCCGCAGTGTCCGCACTCAAAATGGAGGTGCCCCCGGACAGGCGCGATGTCCGGACATGTCCGTTTTCGTGTGACACACTTTTAATTAGTCCGGAGACACTGCACCTGTTCTACAGACATCCAGCAGATTCGCGCTGAAATTTTCCACCTGAAGGGTGTGCAGGGATGGACGTCGTGGCAGTGGGCATCCGGGGAAGTCATCATGTGACTGCACCCGTGCAGCGTGATAGCGGTGTCCGCGAACAGTGTTTGTGGTTGCGGACAGTTTAAAAGTGATTTTCCAGCCAGCATAGGGTGTTTGAAGCAGAGACGTTACCCTTGCACAGCTCCCAGGCACATTATATGTTGATCTGGCAACTTTTTACAACTTTCAACGGCCTATTTTTGACTTGGTAGTCCGCGAACAGATGACTGTCTGTGGGCAGTTACTCAGAAGGGACCCACCCATTACTATTCATCATTCTCAATCTGGCTATACAGGAGAGAGTATCTGGAGAACACATGCTCTGCAAATCTCTGAAACTCTGCTGCAATGACATCTGCTATGGACATCTCTGCTTCCCAACCACCCCACCACCACCACCTCAACAAACTGGAGGGCCTGGAGAGGGTAACAGGTGTGGTGACAGAGAGGAGGATCAAGAAGAAGAAGAGGATATAGTGCAGGAAGTCCCTGTCACCAGTACTGCGTGTGGCAATATTTCACGACCATTGGAAATGTCCCAAAGGCTCATGCAAGCAAGGTCCGGTGCATTGAGTGCAAAGTTGTGCTCAGTCATGGAAAACCTGGCTTGTCTTCGTACAGGTGTACTTCCATGAGACGCAACACCAAATCGGCTCACCGGAGAGCTCTGAGAAAGGCGATACCTTTCTCAGGTAAGAGCAGGTTGACTTCCTCCACCCCATCATCTTCATATGCTCCTGTCACCACAAAGGATACTCCTTTGGGGCAGAGGATCCCAGCGACGGCTTCACAGGCCAAACAGAACGCTATTGACCCTTACCTTTCAAGGGTCACAGTGCTATGCATGTTCTGTGAAGCACCGATCTGTAAGGGGCAGCAGTTTCGGGGTGCTATTCAAGCTGCAGCCAAGGAGACTTGCTGTGCCCTTTGTTTGAATCGAATTCTTCTCTGTAACTTGCTGGCCCAGTGACTGCTCCATACCGTTGTACTTTTCCTACTCTTCCTGCTGCCCCTCTCTCTACTCACCCATGGTGCTTTCTGTTTCTCCTATCTTCTCCAACTGATACTTATTCCAGCGCTTCTTCCAGACACCGACATCCTCTTTGTCGTTCCTTTGGCAGATCTATGGACACTTCATATGATCTCTGTGCTCTGTCCTGTCTCCTCCTCTCCCATTAATGGTGGCACCCGCTGGGAAGCCCTTATGGCCCCCTTTGACTCCTCTAAGGTCATCATTAATGTCTACCTAAATGGCACCGTCATGGTCCAAGGCCCTCAGGCCAATCTCCTCTTTGATAGGCGCTTCCCTCGCCTCTTCAATTTCCTTTAATTTCCTGCTGTACCCTCCTTCCCCTCTTGGCTAACTTGCCCTCTCTTCTCTCCTCTTCTGCCCCACCTCAGGCTCCTTCCGCACCTCCGCAGGGTGTATCTCTGATTCGTACCCCTCCCCGGAAGGCCTTTAATGCTGGCAACCTTCTTCATCTTGCCACTCTCAACCCTCACTCTGCTGTCAAACACTCCTCTGACATTTGCCACCTCCTGGAAGAACTTGACCTTGATGTCCATGGTCTTACTGAGACATGGTTCACGGCCAGCTCTGTCACAAGCTTTGACACTCTCCTCCATGATGGATACAAGATCCTCTCCGCACCCATATCCACCCGGCCCGGAGGGGGTGTAGCCCTGATCTTTCCTGAGTGGATTCCTATCTCTATCATTTCCACACAGATATACTTCTCTTTCGACTGCCTTGTCTGCAGACTTTCTCTCTCTTCTAGCCACTGTTTTACCGTGGCTAATCTCTACTGGCCCCATGGTCAGATCACATAATTTCTCTCTGAGCGGGCAAACCTCTCCTCCTCCCTCCTGGCCTCAACCACTCAACTCCTCCTTCCTGGTGACCTCAACATCCATCTAGACTCTCCTTGTTCCTCCTCTGTACTCTTCTGTGACCTCTGTGATTTCATCTCCCTTTCTATCCTCCCCTCTGGCCTGACTCCCTCTGCAGCGCACAAACTTGAAGTCTTGATCTCCTTTGATCTCCCCCTCTCTATCCCTCTGACCACTCCTCTCTCCAACCCTCCTCCCATCTCTCCCTCTCTACCCCCAGGCCAGGCCAACCCCAACACTGCCACCTACCTTCCCGGACATCCGGCCCATGAAACGTGTGTCAGTTGAGGCTTTCACCACCACCATCTCCCCCGTCCCTCCAACTCTGGCTGACTCACATCCTGACACAGCCCTGTCTATGCTCTACTCTTCCATTTCTGACAATCTTGATGCTTGTGCCCCTGTCATGAGGATCTGCTTGAAGCCCAAAGCCAAGTGCAATTCTTGGTATGACTCTGACCTAGCTACACTTAAACGTAAGTGTAGGGTGGCTGAGAGGAAATGGAGGGCTTCCTGTTCATCCTCTGACAAACTCGCCTGTCGCCTGCTCCAAAGGCAACACCGACTCTCTGTCCACATTAAGAAGAGAGCCCACATCCAAGCCTGTCTACCTGCGGCATCTAACAACTCGGCCAAACTCTTTAAAATCTGCAAGGAGCTGGCCAACCCTGCTGCAGTCTCTATCTCTCCTGTCGCCCCCCATGCTCTTTGCACGACCCTTGCCTCTCACTTCATCTAAGAAAACAGGACATCCTGTCCACCCTCTTGTCCCCTCCCTGTCTTCTCCCCTCTCCTTCTCTGCACTCTGGCCCTCCTACAGCCACCGCCCACCCTGTTTCTTGTCCTTTCCTCTTTTTTCCCCTGACAAGGACTCTAGACAAGTCTGATCTAAGAAAGTCTCATCAAAACACTTTCTTCCCTGTTCTTCCAAAACCATCAAAGACCACATTGACACCCTCACTCCTGCCCTGGCTGATTTCTGCAACCACTCCTTCACCTCAGGAGCCTTCCCCTCCCCTCTGAAGCACTCTTCTTTGCACCCTCTTCTCTAGAAACCCACAGCTGACCCTTCTTGCCCGGCTATCGCCCAATCTCCATCACTCCTTTTCTGGGCAAACTCCTGGAAAAGCTAGCCATCTCTCAGCTTAACCTGCACTCTGATTCTGTTAGTTGACTCCATGACCATCAGTCTGGCTTTAAAGCTGCCAGTAGCATGGAAACTGCTCTCCTGAACATCTGTGAAGATCTGCTCTCCAACCTTGACTCTAGCATCCCCTCTGTCCTCATCCTACTCGATCTCTCTTCTCCCTTCGACACAGTCAACCATACCATCCTGCTCAACCATCTCCATGATCAGGCTCTGGCCTGGCTGACGTCTTTCCTCTCTGTTCGACCCTCCCAGGTCCCACTTGGGTCCTTCTTTTCATCTATCTCCCTTTCTACTTGCGGTGTTCCCCAGGGGTCTAACCTCTCACCGTGGCTTTTGAACCAATAACTGGCAACTCTCGCCTACCACATTGCCATGTTCTGCTCTTATTTTCAGTGCAATGCTGATGACAAGCAACTCATTTTCAGGCTTCCCTCGGCCACCTCTTCCCCTTCTCTTATCTCAGATTGCCTATCTGCCATTCAGGATTGGTGTGTCGCCAACGATCTCTGCTTGAATGCCAGAAAGACGGAGATCCTCCTCATCGGCACACCTTCACCCTCCTTTCCTGTCACTCTATGGCCAGGCTCCCTTGGCCCTCCTCCTATCCCCACCTACGAGGCTAAGAACCTTGGGGTCATCTTTGACTCCACGCTCTCCTTCTCTTTCCACATCTCTGATGTCTCTGAAAAAGTCAAGCTTCCTACTATACCTCTTATTCTGACTTTTCTCTCCTTCCCCCAGAAGCCCACTGTCTGTTGAGCCCTGGTTCTATCTAGGTTGGATTATTGCAACAGCCTCTTTCTAAATCTACCTGCTTCTACTCTCTGCCCATTGCAACTTATCCAGAACAGGACTGAGACTTGTCCTTGGCCTCAAGCCCTGGGATTGTATCTCTCCAGCCCCGAAATCTCTCCACTGGCTCCCAGTGGCTGCAAGGATTACATTCAAAACCATTTGCATCGTCCACAAGGCTTTCTGGGGCCTGGGACCAAAATACCTTCAGGTGCCCCTCCATAAATACCTTCCCTCCCAAGCTCTTCGCTCCTCCACCTTTAACTCCCTCAGGGTCAGTCGTTTTTCAAAGATAAAAGCTGTGGGTAGATCTTTGTCTTCGGCTGGGGCCTCCCGATGGAACAGCCTCCCTGCCACTCTGAAACTTGAGAACCATCTCTGGTTTCGCAAGCACCTCAAGACCTTCCTCTTTGCTTCTGCCTTGTCTCCTTCTCTCCCCTGTTGATCTGTTCTGTCTCGGCATCGTGCACCTGGTCATCCTCTGACTTTCTGGCCCAGGTACCTGCTCACCCTGCCACCCACCCGCACTGCCTCTAAGCAATCCCTTGCACTGGGGTCTTTATCTGTAACCCTACAGTCCCCCCCTTTTTTCTGCACTTATCTGTAACCCTACAGTCCCCCCTTTTTTCTGCACTTATCAGACACACCCTGTCTGTTGCCTTAAACCTAGCCCTTGCCACATGCTGGCTGCACTACCATTGTTTGTTGTTTTTTATTATTTATTTGTATTCCTTTTGCTCAGCATTTTCCACTTCTCCCCCCTCCTTTGCACTTTCCCCTTTTCCTCTCCCATGCACTTGCGCATTCCCAATATTACTGGGCCTAGTAAGATTGTTGTTTTGTTCTCCCTTGTTCCCCTCCATTGTCTCGTTGCGCTCTGAAACACTTCTGTACAAGCACGATAAAAAATAAAAGATCAATCAATCCATCAGCACGCGCATCTGATGTCCGAGGACTTAACAGCGGCCTCTGGACCAATCGGAGGCCCGTCCACGGAGCGAACAGGGAACTGAGTTTGCGGACCGAACCCAGATACCACTAATTTTTTTAACCTTCATTTAGGTTGTTGAAAAAAAAAAATTGACGGATTTACACCAAGTTTACAAATGCACGCTTTCGAGACCAAGCCGCTGCTCCTGCCGCAAATTTGGTGAAAATCAGTCCAACGGTTTGGGCTGTGGTTGTGAGCAAACTCTTTTTGCCATTGCAACGCCCCTGTAACTTTGCCCTCCCTCCCCCTCCCCTGACGAACACTCACCAAACTATGCAGGATCGATCTGGTGGGGCCATAAACTTTCTTTGCAAAGTTTTGTGAGGATTCGCCCGGGGGGGGGGGGGGGTGAAGTTATAGGCCGCCCAAAAAGTGCTCTTCCTATGGGTTGAGCAACTTAACCATAACTACAGGGACGCTACCGCAGGCCTTGTAATATTATAGGGCAGCAGTCCCTGCCCTATAGTTGAGGTGAAACCTATTTACATTGATATTTCCCCAAATTCAAATACTAATAACTTTTTATTCGCTGTAAGAATTTGAATGACATTTCCCCCAAAAATGTTTGTCCTGCGGCTCTCTAAACTGGTTATTTTGTGGAAAATGTGTTAAAAGGTGGGAAAGGTATTAAGAAAACCGAAAACACTGTTTTCGGCCTAGTCCTATTCATTTTCCCATAGAAAAATATTGCTTGCACCAATTAAAGCACAAAGCGTTGCAGATGTGCCTGTTGGTGGTTTGGGTAAAAACCGTCCAGTAGTTGAAAAAATATTTGCTTGAGAGAGGGGTGCCCCTGCTCCCGAAACACTTGTACATATTTCCCATGGTGCTTTAAAGCAGGGAGGCTGAGAGGACTTTCAGAAATGAAATGTCTTCCTTTTTTGTTTGTTTGATGTGAGCGATGTGAGCGGTGGTCGAATTGGGGGGAAAAGGTAGTGGAACTGTGGACTTTGTTGAAAAAATTGTGTTGTTGCAGGAGGCGTTGTGGGGGGCATGGCACATTTCACTTAGATTCTACAGCTACTAAGTAAACCTATAAAGAACAATACAAACTTGAACTCTTAAAGCAATGTAGGGGTTGAATTTGGATACTAAGGGATGTCCTGAGACCAGGTTTTTGCTTCAATCACTGGTACTGGCCAGAGGGCGAGTTAAACCAATAGTGTCTTTGAAAACTCAATCTTTAAAAAGTTACACGTGCAAACCTAAAAACTGGGAGTCGGCGATGTGTGCAGAGAGGTAACCTCTTTCTTCCTTTAGGTATCTGTTGCAAATGTACTCTGATTCAATTAATCTTGTATGGTGTGGCTAGGGGGCCCAGGCACCTGCAGCACAGTCAGGCTTCACTACCCCTACTTTGCTTTACACCTGCTAATTAGGCTCTCAGTGGGAACACGCCCTACTGGTTCAACAGAGAGCACCAGTAGGGATGTTCACACTGGACCTTAAACAAACCGTAACCGCATTTTGGTCAGTGAAATCAGTGGGCACACTGAAGTAAAGATTTTACATTTTAATTCCCGGTCTCAGTGTACTATGTGGATTGGGGTTGTCTGGTGAAAGCTCCTAAACCAGTATATTTGTACTATGAATCTTCCCAGAGTTGGGGCAGTAATTCCCAGTGCAGCGAAATTAACTCCATTATTTACAGTAGAGAGGCAACCCATTTACATAAGCAAGTGGAGGGGTGCAGAGGGGGGTGACAGGGCAGAGTGGAAGAGGGGGTAAATACCTGCAGAAGAGTGCAGGTGGGAAAAGGAGGGAGAGGTCCCTTCAAGTGAGGAGGTGAGAGTGGGGCGCGGACGGCCCCCCCGGTTAGGAGGAGTAAGGGCGGAGGGCGCTGCGCAGCCCCCGCTGGTCAGGTGGAGGTTGAGGGTTTCAGTACGGCCCCGCCTCAGTCAACGCAAGGAGAGCCTAGAGGGCGCAGCACAGCCCCTAGCAATGAGGATTCCAGGGTGGAGGTCGGAACGCCTCGCCCGAGAGAAGAGGACCAGGCAGGGGTTCCCACAACCCCGCTGAGAAAACGTCAAAGGAGTGGCGGGGCGGACGCCCGGGGCTCGCAAGAGGATCATCAAATCATCCCGGGCATGAGCTCGCATCCACAATGGTATTTAACGGGTGATGAAGTTGGTTGGGAGGAATATGTGGGGCAATGGGAATTGGAAGATTACAGGGCGGAAAGGGAAAGGGGGGAGGAGAGAGGAAGTTCAAGGTGGGATAGGGAAATGGAAGTGCAGGGTGGTCGGGGTGAAAGCAGTCAAGGGAACTATTGGCTGGGTGAGTGTGCTGACATGTTTTGTCCCCGCGGTAGGAGCCCTCTAAGAATGGAGAGGAGGAGCACCGGTGTGGACGCCAGGCCGAAGGTGGCAGGTGTGGAAAGAGGTGAGCGGGAAAGGGAATGGTCATCTGCATGGCAGAGAGGGGTTACAAATAGGTGGACAGGGGAGGAACGGGCTGGTTTTCAATGTGTAAGGAAGGAAGTTGGTGTGCAGACCATTGGAGCCGAGGGGGTTGAAAAGAGCATTTGCTCAGTGGAGGTCCAAACGGACAAGGTGGTGGAGCCATTGGTGCTCGAAGTGCAAGCTGGAAAGGATAAGGAGTGTGAAGTGAAAAGAAAGGAGAAAAAATGGCCATACATGGGGATAACAAAACCATTGGGAGCGCACTTGATGGCAGCGACCAGGGAGAAGATTCAGGCAGGGGAATTTGTGGATGTCTTTAAATTGCTCCATAGGGAAGTGAGAGCAAAGGAGGGGTCTAAGGAGGAAGAAAGGGAACTGGCTTCACGCCCAAGGGTCCCGGTGACTATTGAGAATTGGACGTCGGCGTTTATTATTTATGCCAGTGTGTACTGTGAAAAATTTCCGCAGCGTTGCGTGGCCCTGCTTAAATATATGGACGTAATTAGGAAGGCTTTCACGAGTTTTGGGGGTTTGGCCTGGGTACGCTATGATGAGGAATTCAGAGCGAGAATGGCGTAGGATAGTCAGGCAGTCTGGGGGGAGATAGACATGGATCTTTGGCTGCAATGGATGGCTCAAACGAGGCCTGCCCCGAAATTACACACAGCAAGTGGGCTGCCTGTGCCTTACCGGCCCTTTCTTGGTCGCCCCGCCCATGAGGGGGCGGGGGGAGGAGGCGGAGGACAGCCCTCAACAGCATGTCGGGCGTTCAATAAAGAAAGCTGCACGAGGTGGATGTGCAAATTTAAACACGAGTGCAGCAGGTGTGCGGGTCGGCATCCGGTTACAGATTGTTTTCAGGCAGGGAACAGTGGGTCAGGGCGAGGAGCGGGGCAAGAAAGGGGGGGGGGGCAGGACCGCATGCCAGGTAAATCGGGGTGTGCTGGTAGGTCGGGCTCATTTTATCGTAAAGGAGGGGGGGCACAAGGTTTGATGAAAGGTGTTGGGAGCAAAATTAAAGGGGGCAGGAGAAAGGTGAGGAGGAAGATGCGTAGGTAGTGGAGGGCCCAGGGGGGAGGTAACGGTGGAAATTGTTAAGGGAGAGGTAGCTGTCGTTTGGAGGGCAGGGTCGACGGTGGTGAAGCCCTCACGCTTGCCGCACGACAAGGTGAGTAGGCTTCAGGCTGCATGGACGGAGGTGCGGGAGCGCCTCTGGTGCAGCAGGGGGGAAGTGAGGAGATGGGTCTGCATGGACGGGGGTGCACTAGGGCCCCTGGTGCAGCTAAATTAAAAAAAAAAAAAAAAAAGTGGAGCAGAGAAGCGAGGTGCCGGAAGAGGAATTTATGTGTAATGGTCTGCATGGACGGGGGCGCAGGTTTGGCCCCTGGTGCAGCGGTGGAGAGGAATAAATAAAAAAAAAAAAAAAAAAAAAAGGGGGCCTGCATGGACGGGGGTGCACTAGGCCCCCTGGTGCAGGTGGGAAACAGGTGGTAATGGACGAAAGTAGCTTGAAGATGGTGATATGGAAGGAACTGCATGGACGGGGGCGCAGGTTTGGCCCCTGGTGCAGCGGTGGAGAGGAGTAAGGAGGAAAAGGGGCCTGCATGGACAGGGGTGCATTAGGGCCCCTGGTGCAGGCGGGAAAAAGGTGGTAATGGATGCGAGGAGCTTGAAGAGTTATATGGAAGGGACTGCATGGACGGGGGTGCAGGTTTGGCCCCTGGTGCAATGGCGAGAGGAGTAATAAACTAAAGGGCCTGCATGGACGGGGGTGCACGTGGGCCCCCGGTGCAGGGGGGACAATGGGTGCAGGGGGGACAATGCAGGAATGTAAAGGAACAAACTGGGCACAACAAGTGGAACAAATGGTTTATTGCTTGTAGGGGAGCGGTTTGCGACTTGTTTTACGTGGGTATTGTTTGGGGGCTTTCAGGGTTTCCGAGTTGGTCGGGGGAAAAGGGGGGTAGGGGGACTGCAATGGGAAGATGTTCAAAATACAGAAGAAGGTTTAGACATCAAGATTAAAAGGTCTAAGACGGATATGAAGGGAAGGGGCTCTTGGGTTCGGCTGGGTCGTGGGAGCAAGGTTTTATGCCCAGTTCCAGGTGCTAGGGGTATTGCGGAAGGAGTTGGTGGCAGTGGGAGAAAAGGAAGAGGATTTTGGGACTCATTACTTTAGGATGGGCGCAGCATCTGAGGGTACCGGGCGGGGTTTTTTTATTTTTTTTTTTCAGAAGACAAGGTGAAAAGATTGGGACGTTGGAGGTCTGGGAAATACAAGGGGTACGGCAGGGAGTTTGATAATGGGGGTGCTGAAAAGGTGGTTAGGACTTTGCGGGCCAACTGTTGTTGAAATATTTTTGACTTGTCAGTGATTTTGTATTTTCTTTTTCAGATGCTGCGCGAAAGGAAGGGGAGTTGGCGCAAGTTTTGATTTGTTGGCCATTCAATTGTTAAGTGGGCTGGGAAGGAAGTGGAGAAAAGGGGTTTGGAAGGTAACAGGGGTGCAGTTACAAGGAAGTGGTGGTGAGACGGCACGGGTTGGGAGGCCTGCGGTGGGATCAGCTGCTTCCTATATTAGCAGGGATGAGGGAACGCTTGGGGTTCCAGAGGTGGTGATTATGCATGCAGGGGAGAATGACCTGGTGAGAGATACGGGGTTGGCTCTGCTAAGGAAAATGAAGAGGGACTTAGGGGGGGTGCGGGAAATGTGGCCTCAAGCAGTGGTGGTATGGACTAAGTTGTTGCCGCGATGAGTGTGGAAGGGAGTGAAAAGGGGGGAGCAATAGAACGGGCCAGGAAGGGGATAAACCGAGAAAGGGTAAAATGTTGTGCCTCGGTGGCAGTGCAGGTCATGGACCATAAGGAAATAACATATGAGGGTCTCCTTATCTTTAGAGAGGTTGGGGTACACTTGTCCGTGTAGGGGAAGAATCACTACCTGGCGGACTTGGGTGCTTGGCTGGGAGAATGGGTAAAAAGTTTGAGGTAGAAAAGTTGGGGGGGGGGTTGGGGCAGAAAGAACTCCTCGGGGGAGGGTTTTTCTGGTGCCGGGGGCATGGCCCCTTTTGATGTGGGGGGAGGGAAGCACAAGGGGGGAATGACACGGGAAAGGAGGGGGTGGCGCTGTTTGCACAAGCAGGTCACCCCGGGGGAACAGGTATTGAGCCTGGAGGGGCATGGCCCCTGGGAGAAAGCGGGACGCCTGGAAAAGGGGCAAGGAGACGGTAGGATCCAAGGGATCATTAGGGAGGAAATTGGTTATTTAATTATTTAATTGTTGGGGGAAAATGGAAATGTTTAAGTTATTTAATTGATTGTTCAGATATGTCTTTAGCTTGTTAGGCCATGGAGCCAGTTAAGCGTTTTGATTGTAAGCTTTGGCCTGTCACATTAAAGCGACCTTTTCCACTTTTAAATGAGTCTGGGTTTTTGTGTAGTAAGCCAAAATGGGGGCCCCGGGGGGAACGCGAAGCGTTTCCCCCCGGGGAGTTTTTTGGCGCTGCACATGGCCAGCGAGTGGCCGTGGGGGTGCAGAGCGCCTCCCTAGGGGTACCTAAGGGATCAGGGAAGGTTCGGGAGGCAGGCGACGGTTAGGACTTGGTGATTGTCCCGCCCTCCCACCCCTTCATTTTAGTTTTAGGGTAATGTCAGTTATGGAATAGGGGGGGGTCCATTGTTCATGGGATTATGCGGGGGGTTTTCTAGATGTCATGGGGAGTTTTTTATGGTTTTTGGGGTCTGTTAGGAGGGTAGAGTTGGTAGTTTCTTGTGACAGGTCAGGGCATTGTGAAAGTTTGTGTGTAATATATGTTGCTGATGTGGCAGGTCAGGCTGGCTGCAGGTCATAAGAAGGGTGAGTTTGGTGTAGAGGGGAGTTTAAAAGGGGTCGAAGTGGGTTGGGGCGCCGGGGGCATGGCCCCTTTTGATGTGGGGGGAGGGAAGCACAAGGGGGGAATGACACGGGAAAGGAGGGGGTGGCGCTGTTTGCACAAGCAGGTCACCCCGGGGGAACAGGTATTGAGCCTGGAGGGGCATGGCCCCTGGGAGAAAGCGGGACGCCTGGAAAAGGGGCAAGGAGACGGTAGGATCCAAGGGATCATTAGGGAGGAAATTGGTTATTTAATTATTTAATTGTTGGGGGAAAATGGAAATGTTTAAGTTATTTAATTGATTGTTCAAATATGTCTTTAGCTTGTTAGGCCATGGAGCCAGTTAAGCGTTTTGATTGTAAGCTTTGGCCTGTCACATTAAAGCGACCTTTTCCACTTTTAAATGAGTCTGGGTTTTTGTGCAGTAAGCCAAAACACCGCACAATGATTAATCTATGGATATTATCAGGGAGCCAGACATACATGGGGGACACCTGCATACAGAATGTGCAAAACCAAAGTAAAGTGGCGCCCGAGGACATGACATCACGGCACGGCACTGCAAGTCGCTTTTAGTAAATTGGGTGCACCTGGCCCTTTTCAATCAATTGAAGTTGAAAACTATTATTCTAATAAAACTTGTAATGTTGACAACACCCACTTTCCTCCTGTAAAATCACACCTTACTCATTTTCAAGTATGCACACTCTACAAGTGATGGTCTACATGTCCCTGCCCTTCCAGTGAGGTACTTGTAAATTTAGATAAATTATAAGATTATAAATATTGACCTACAAAGACCAGAATTCAACATGACATGAGCTTAAAAGCCGGAACTGGCAGAACAGTTCACATAAGAGACGTGGCAACTTTTAAAACTCTCCTACTACTTTAAACACTAAAAGACACACTCCCTAGGAGCTTGTGCAAAGCCAGTGTGTGCAGTCATTGTTTCACACAGACATGCAGAAGCATGTCACGCAGGATGAGATTAAATCTGAAGTGCAACAGGGCAACATGGTTTTTACATGTCAAATGATACATCATTGTGGATATTGAACAGGCATCATGTGGTCTATGTGTACAGGTAAAACACGTGCTGTCACACAGTCACCAAATCGTTTTGCTGGCCTGGGTAATGGAACAGCAGGCACACCTTCAATACTGTGGCCGTGGGGGCGGGGGTAAGGAAAGGTTCAATGGCATTGGACAGCCCCAACTGACCTATTGAAAGCGCTGTTCAGGGCAAGCGCCAGGGAAGTAAACCAAGGTACACACAGCACAAGGCCTCTCTGCCACATGGAGTTGCTTATTTCTGAAACGGCGCGTGATGCAGCTGTCCACCATTAGAGGCTGCTCATTCGAGAATAATTGCAGACAGGCACCGTCAGACGTTACGTGACATGACGAAGGAGTAGGTCACAAATTTCATAAAAATCAGCTAGTGCAGAGTGGTATACAAAGCGAAAACTGATTTCCATTTTAGTTCCAATTTAGGGACACTCTAACTTTATAATGGCACTGTCCAGAAACGGTTTCCTTTTAAAATAAAAACAAAGGCACTGTGAAACTTTTTTTTTAAGGTAGAGGGGCGGCGCCCCCAGTCACCCCCTTCTCTCTGCGACCACTGGATGGGAGGGAAGACGAAAATGAAAAGTGCTCAAAATGTTATTTTGAGGAGGAAAAGGGGTGCATTCATATCAGGCTACAGGTGGGGGGTGGGAAAGAGGGCCACATGTGCAGTGGAGGAGATTGGGGTGAACTGGGGAGCCAGTCGGAGGGAGCAAATGTTCGGCTTATCTAATGGGAGAGGGTCAGGGCACTAAAGCACATGGTGTCAGGGAGGGCCAGGAGACTTTTTAAAAATGTGGAGTGTTTTCCCGCTACTGCAGGAAATCGGCACACTCTGAATTGCTGTGGGAATGATTATGGGGAATTTCATCCATGGGAATAGAGGATGGCAACAAAGGAATTATTGCATTCGCCAGAATAAAAAGAAGGTGAAAAGTGGGTAATCAATAGCTTATGGACCACTGGGACTTGGCGCTAGTCATATAAAACTGCACAGAGGTGGGATCAGAACTACTATGCAGGGGGATAGGGATCTTCTTTACACACGAACAGGGGCCAAATGCCATTTCCTGAGAACCCTGAGGCCATCGGCTAAGTGCTTCTGCGTTTTGAAGTATTTGGGACGACATAGCCAGAAGGCATAGACAGAAGGGTGGTGCACCAGGAAGCCGCTGGCCATTTGCCTAGGCTATGGATCTGCTTAGGTACTTGGTAAGGGGGTATGGGCATCAGACAGTAGTCGGACATGGCCAGTGACCTTCCCTTTTTTTTTAAATCATTGGTGCAACATGGACACTGGCCAGAGGCCATGGCCAGTGGGCCCCAAAGGACCCCTTTGATAACAAACCCCTTGAAAGTCAGTGAATAAGCTTTAGTTAAGAGAGAGTTAAGGTTATGACAACAAAACCCTTGAAATTCAGAAGGTGTGGGAAGTGATGAGCATCTTAATGAACTCAGCGTTCCCGCTGCTGCAAAGCCCATAGACACATACATGCTATCACAGAAGGGAATACAAATGACATGATGGGAAGCATACATGGGAGGTTGCTGAGATGAGTAGCTCTTCACTTTCCTTACCCGCTGAAATTCAAGGGTTTTGTTGCGTGAGTAAAGTAAAGTGAATTCACTGAATAAGTGTGTGTGTGTGCGTGCGTGGTGTGAGCACCTGTGCCAATGCATCTTGGCTGCCATCTTATGTTGATGTAACAAGTTAATTATTCCACACCATCTTGAGGAGGACAATATATCTGTTGCATCCTGGCTGGATCTTATGATATCAACAAAGACGACTGCCGAAATGGAACAGATGAAATATTCCACACCATCTTGATGAGGAATATTAACCAACTTGTTGTCTCTGATCATTGCCCTGATCATACAGAGGCATCTTATCAATGAATGAACATTTTAATTTATGTTATTTCTGTTTGATATGAAACTTGTTATTGATTTTTGCTTTGATCTTTGATCAACAATCATTTGAGTATCTGTTTTTTCTCTTTTAAATGGGTTTTTAATGTATTTGATATCTACATGTGATTATCTCTTATTAGCATTCACACTGATTAAAAATATGTTAAATGTCACTTTAGTCAGTCATTTATGATGAGCTAAAAGTACACTTAGTTATCAATGAAGTCAGAAACACACATGGTTGCATGGTGGTAAATCGTAATTGATTACATGCTTTTTAATTCATTACATATAAGTGATTAATTACTCTTTCCAAATAGAAAGACCTATCACGTCCTTATATCTTTTCCAGAGATCCTATAGAAGTACGGGTCCCCTCATCTGGTTCTGTGTCATTTCATCGACGTGTGCAATTTCAATGTTTTTTTTACAACTATGATTTACTGAAAAATCTCATCGATGGAAGAACGTTATGCCCCTCATCTGTATGTCTTACGGCTGCAGCAAGATGCATCTTGAGGCTGCTCTGTTTACAGCGTGTACATGAAAATCACATGCATGAACTTAGCATTGCATTTGCAAAAAGTACACTTCTTGAGCACATTCCAAATCCCTCAAAATCAAAACAGCAGGGCTCCCTCTTGGCTGTCCTATAGTAATGGCCTGGCCCTTCTTAGCAGGGGGTCACAGGCATGTGCCCATGTATCAAGACATCGTTATCACGCTATTAACTTTAATTCCATTTAATTAAAAACAATATAAAGCATAACTCTTACTTTCAATTTCGCGAGTGCCGGTGACTGGAGCCCTGTCTTCATGGATTATTAAGCGGCAACGAACCATAAGGCGGATGTAATCATTTTCATCTAAACTTTCAGAGTGGAAGCCTGAATGAAATTACTTTTCTAATGACACAGATTCTGATTTGCAGCCCGGGCCTCGCATCGCTTTGACCAAATGACATTGAACGGCGTCCCGGCTCCACATTCTCCGCTCTCGGAACACACAATGGTCTCCTATTGCAAAGGCAAGAGCGGGACATGTTGTGCAACTCTCAAGCCCACAGAATGCTTTGGGGTTCCATCAGGGGGAACTTTGCCGGTTTCTTCTAAGGTTTAGGATATGAGGATCTACTTGGCTCAGCCTTGCTTTCATATGAAAACAGGTGAGTCGAAACTATGTGCAGTCCAGTCCATGGTTGGCATTTGAAGAGGCAGGAGCGGTACTAATTGGTGAAGTGGATTGTAGCTAGGATATCATAGGTTAGAATAAAATCAAGTAATTCATAGGGCCGGTTCCTAGTGATAGTTTCGAATGCCATAGTTTTGAAGGGCAAAGTTTTGAATAAAAATACCTCTTTTTTTTAATGGGGGTTCTACCCAACCCCCTGTTTTTTTACCCCATAACACCCATTTCAGTAAAAAAAAAACCTTTACCTACTAAAAATGAATTTTTTCGATGCCTTTTTTTCGAAACTTTTGTCATTTGAAACTATGTTTTCGAAACAATGCCTGGATACCCATAGGGTCTAGGCACAGTTATTGAATTAAGTTGGAATTTGTATATTTTGGGGTAGGCAAGGAATGGGGGACATGGTTTCTCTGTGGGTAGAGATGTGACTTATTTGTTGAGAGGCAGTACAACCCATGTTCCTTTTGAGGGCACAGGAGACGATCAAACCACCGAGAACCCCATGGGCATTTTCTAGGCATAGAAGATGGCTAAACCACTGAAATCCCACATGCACTTGGCAGGAATATGAGAAGTCAATGCATTGAGAACCTCAAGTGAGAAACCTATCTGCATATTGTAGGTGGAGGAGCAGGCCAATTGAGGACTCCATGTGCATTTCTTGAAGGCAAGTATTGAATTAAATTAACATGTCTGAATCTACTGCAGGACCCAACAGTGGAAGAGGACAGTGGAAGGGCAGAGGGGTGAATGTATCTGATGGTTGTTTCCACTTGTTGCAGCTCCAGCTGTCTGCATTAGTGAAGCCCAGATAGTTTGTGGGTCTCTGTGCCGTCAGCTCTGCTGGTCAATTTATAGCCGCATATAGCTTTTTCGGCAAAGAACGCAGGCATGTGTCTTGAAATAATATTGTGCATCAGAAAGAAATGTAATTGTTCTGGCAGCACCTTGGCACATGCATCAGGTGTCAGAGGATGGGGTTCAGAAGGAGGAGGCAGGTGAGCTGCCACCAACCGAGACGCAAGAGTGAGAATATATAAAACAAACATCACAGCAACAAAGAGAGCAATCCACAATGAGGATGACGAGGCCCTAAAAATACATTCCCCATCACTGATTTCCTTGGTAACAGATGAGGATGAAAAATGTAGCAGAGAATATGCCCCATTTAATTCAAGATTGAGGATTAGACACCTCTAGTTTGATGACACTCTAGATAGCGAGGGAGATTAAGAGACAGACGAAGGGGGTGCAGGCACTGACAAACCCATGTAATTCTCAAGTGCTAGCATTGCACACAGTAAGCAAGCTTTACACACTCTGTTGGCACCAGTGTGCAGTATGTTCCAAAAACGGTCTGAAAAACGCATGCTAGTGGTAGTACAACTTTGCAGTAGGCGTCATGCACGGCCCAGTGTCGGGAGGGGTGGAGGTTGCTTGCTATAGAGTGCTCTGTGAAGAGCTGGAGTGTCATCTGACACTACCTTGCACCCACCATCTAAACTGCAGGAGGGTGACACACTCGCTGCATCTTCCCCTTGTCCCCCTGCACCTCTCTGGTTACAAATCCCTGCTGCTCCTGGAGTAACTCCTCCTCCTCCCCACCAAAGCATTCTTCCATGTTTTGCAGGTACTCCTCAAATGACTCTGCTTGTACCAGAAGATTCAATTATTATTATTATTATTATTATTATTATTATTAATATTAATATTATTGTTAGGGTATTTATTTATTACAGACCTAGCTTCGAGAAGCAACAGAGCACTTTACAATCACAGGGAGAAGAACATGGTTAGGAAAGCAGAGAAACAGAGGTGTGGGTATTTAACAACAGGGGAGGGTGGGCAATTTGTCAGCAGTGGATCTACAAGCAACCAGCAGAGGAAACAGTGGGGATCCGAACACCCAGTCTCAGGTAGGGTGGGGAGAGGATGGTGTGTGGACCTATGTGCTAGGGAGGCGCCATGATTTGAAGAGGAGGGTCTTGAGCAACTTCATCAAATGTAGAATTGAGGGACTGAGTCTGAATTTGAGGGGGAGTAGATTCCATAGTTGTGGGGCATAAACAGGGAGGAACTATCTTCTGGTTATTTTCTTCCTGCACCGGCATAGTTCAAGTCTGCACATAAACATACTTTGGGTGGATGCTAGGCCTCCAGAGATGCTGGGATTCTCAGTGAGGTATCTTTGGGACTTCAGGGTGATAACCTTGTAGATGATGCTGCAGGATTTGAAGTTGATATGGCTTGCAGCAAGAGCCACAGCTGTTCAATGAGGGTTGGGGTGATGTGGTCGAATTTGTGAAGTGCTTTGATGAGTCATGTTGGAGCATGAAGAATACATTTTTGCGGTGCCAGTGTAGTCACCTGGAAGGCCTTGCAAAAGGGCATTGCCACCATCCAGGTGGAAGAGGACCAATGCTTGGGTAGCAGATCTAAAGTTGTTTTCTGGGATGAAGGGCTTGATTTTCCGGACCAGAGACAGTTGATACCAAGCCATTTGTGTCTTCATGGCTATGTGCTGTTTGAACATGAAGTGTCAGTCGATGTTTAACCAAAGGGGTGAAAAGCCCTTGTTGTGCATAGCAAAGAGCCAGGTGTGGATGTCTCGGTTTTCGGTGCAATATGTAGTCAGTCTTGGAGGGGTTGAGCTTCAGGTAAGCACTGGACATCCACGACTGGATCGACGAGAGGCAGACCTAAGCCTTCCATTTACGAACCTGTCCTTTCCAGTCTTAACTTGACAGACAAACAATGCCAGAAAAGATGCATTAAGTAAGCTGTAAGACCCTCCAACTTGTTTTGTTTTAGAATGGCTCAGGCCTCTAATTATATAGTCAAACTCTGCTCTCTTGAGTCTCGAGCCTTGCAATTGGATAGCATACCTCAATCCCTGCCTTGAGACCAGTGAAAGGATTTGACTTATAGGAAATCCCACATGGATCCCAATCGGTGGGTGGAACCCACCCAGAATATCTTGACCTTAGCATGGAGCCCATTTTGAGAAGTTAAATCTCCCCAACTCACTAGATATGAGCCTCACACGAAGAACACTTTTTTACTTTGGCTTAGTCTCGATGTGAACTTTTTGTCTTCAAAGCAGTCTCGCAACTGGACATTAACATTTTTCTATTCAGTCATTTGCTTTTGGTCCAGTACCTTCAAATGTCACACCTTTGGTTACACTTGGATCATTACTTCTATAGGCTTTCTTCTTCCTCAGGAGAGAAGGTGTGGTTGCCAAATAATTCCCAGTGAGATGCCCAGCATTTGATGAGTGTTTCCCATAAAAGCTACAACTATGCCTCACTGCTATTAAAGCTGAATAAGGAGTAACAAGATAAAAGTGAACCCCACAAACACTGAGCTACCATCTTTTCAGGACGCACCTCCTGAGGCCCTCAGACATTTGACAACTCTCTATCTGGCTACTGATGTGGAATCTTGGATTTCTTTTAGAGAAGGATCTCTCACTGGTGAGAGACCTTTTCCCATTTGTAGGCTTTCCTCTGTGAGTTTGTGCATTTATACTCCTAGCACTGTCCTGCATGACCTGCCTACATGGGGAATACTCGGGCCTAACTCAGTATCGCCTTCATCATTTACTGACGGTGCAGAATTCTGCAGCCTGCCTCTTTGCACTGATTACATCTCTCAAACAATAGGCACCCTCCTTTGTCTTCCAGCACGCAGGAGGATTTAATTTTAGATTGTGTGACCTTTTAAGGAGAAAACCCGACATTGCCACAGACACAACTCTCTCTCTATACGCCAACAAGGTCGTTTTAGGCAGACCACATTTACTTGTCATTTCTTGAGCAGGATAAGACATTCTAGAGCCGAGTCCTTCTTTTAGTTGGTTCGAGAGTCTTTGTCTTGATTTTTAAAAGAAGTTGTTCAACTCGTTTCAGTAATGATACATACAACAGCAGTAGTAGTAGAAGGGATGCCAAGACAGTTTAAGAAATATAGTATTTGGGTAGCAAACCTAAATAGGACATACACTAACGCAATCCTATAGAGATAACAGCAGAATCAAATAAATAAATAACCCTCATTTTAACCTCTGCAGTACTCACAGATGTGTCGCCTACAAGCAAAGATAAGCAAAATATGCATTAATATAAATGAAACAAACCAAGTGGGCAACAAGACCGCTACTTAAACAATAGTGGACCCTATCTCCAAAGACTGCTATCTATACATTTTCTTCCCAGGAAATGTGATCATACCTCTAAGAATAGCTTTTGCTAATCCTTCTGCCTCAGGTCTGCCCTCTTTATTATGGAGAGAGACAGGAGCTTATTGATCCACTCCCATGAATTACAATATTACATGGTCCTGAGTAACCATAGTTTATCGTGATATGACAGGAAATCAAGGGTAAAAGCACCCCCTAAAAAAGACAGAGAAATAAATAGGGATTACTCTGCCAAGAACCACATCCTTCGTGCGCACCACCCCTCCGAGAGTGGGTGTATCTTTTAACAATCCCATAATGTGTGATGAAGATTCCTAATTCTTATGTCCATCCCAAGCATTCAGCAGAGTGTGGAAGTCCTCTTCTAAGAAGGTTCTCCAGGGTAAGTATATTCTGATTTTAATCTGGCATGCCCTAACTCCACCATTCTGGGACGCAAACTGCACATTATGAGAGCACATTTTCCATGAGCTATCCTAAGGATGTGGCCATGTGCCTGAAAGCTTAATGTGGAGACGGGATGAGCCACTCAGGGATGTGTAGATTGCAGATGCCGAATGTGTCATCTTTCCCAGGTGAATGGGGCTGATCAGTAACTCGACTCTGTGGTTGTTCACTTCTATAAAAGTATATCTGATCTCTGTCCACACGCTGCTATAATCAGCGTGTGTGCAATCCTGCAGCACCTTTTTCTTATTCATCTCCCCAAAAGAATCCAGTTCTTTGCACCTAGCAGGTCTCCCAGATTGTTGACGCCTACAAGAATCCAATTGGGCCAATTGGGCCGAAAATCTATACCCTCATTGTCTAATTTCATTCAACATTCTCCTGGAAACTGAGTTATCAAGGACTCCTCTTCCTCTGTGCCTGACCAAGTATTGATTAGAGGAGACCTACCTGTCTTGCTTTAGCTTTCATTCATGCAACATCTGAACTATCAAGCCAGAGGACCATAGGGCTGGTAGAAAAGGACATGTGGCAATGCTCAAAGTTTGAACCATCCATTCCACCGCCGGGGCAGCGGAAGCGTCCAGAGAGCCAGCCTCAGCGGCTTGTCATCCAAAAATGAATCCCTAAATCATTGAGTCAGTTTGGTTGAACACCTGCTAGAGTACTGGTAAAGTCATTCTCAACAATATATAATTGATGTTGGCTGCAGAAGTAACCGTGATCTAATTCTCAACGCCCCAAAGGGAGAGTTGTGTTGATGTCCACCTGCCCAGGTCTATTTTGAACCTTCAGAGTACATCACTCACATTTGTATTCATTACCCTTTTGTTTGCCAACAACTTTTATTTCATTGATACAGTGAAGTTGGCAGAAAACATTGTATGCATTACTCTTCCATTGTAAGTGAAAATGAACTCAAGACAAGCTATGACCCCGTGAACTGAGGCCATTCCCCCCCCCCTCCACCCACCTACTTTACGTTTCGGGAATGTAACACAATGTAACACAAATAACTCATTGTTTTATACAATCTCCATTCCGCCTATCCTAGTAGCACCAGAAGACCCAGTTGATCATTCATGATAAAGAAAAGTATATATACATGAGTGCTCGATAAATAGCAGGCATGTCCTCCTATATTTTTCATATCACCCATCAAGTATCACAGTGATTTTTTCAGCCACCAGGATGTCCCAAATTTGTACCCACCACATTTGAGCTATCAACCTTCTGGGTGTTTCCACTTGCAGGTAATGGTAGGTTATGGTAACCTTGGCTTCCACCAGAAGATGACCAATAATGATAACCAGGGGGCCCGCCATGGGAAACAAACCCTTCCCCATGTCACCCAGTAATATGACAACTGGATCCATTGGTAATTGCAGTCCGGTGATCCCTTTAATTTGGGCCAATGCCTCTTTCCAAAAGAGTGTCACCTTAGCACAAGACCACAACATATGTATCAGGGAGTCCTCCTCGTTACATCACCTCCAACAACTTGAGGGATAAGAGCGGTTCATCTTTTGCAACTTATGTAGAGTTAGGTACCACCTATAGCACACTTTGGCCATGCACATTTTATCGTTTGCACACCGTGAGGACCTATACATTTGGGACAATAAGTGGTTCCAGGCTGGCTCATCAATTTTCACCCTTAAATCCTTCTCCTATTTGACCATATATGCTAACTTCTCCAGAGGATCAAATCTATCTAATCATTTTTATAGCATCGAGATTTTTGACTTTGTTATCCCACCCCTATAGATAAGCCCCAATGTTTTTAATGGTCTCAAGCCACACATCTTGGTAATTGAGTTTCTGCTTCGCCTAGGCATCATCCCAGACTGCCTTTATGTTATTTTGTTTCTTAAGCTTTTTACATGGTATGATATATATATATATATATATATATATATATATATATATATATATTACATGACCACGGTAGTGGCCATGTAGTTATGGTTAAGTTGCTGGTTCCATAGGAAGAGCACTTTTTGGGCGGCTTATAACTTCGCTCTCCCTGGACGGATCCTCACCAAACTTTGCAAAAAAAGTATTTCGGTCACTCTGAATATTTTTGCAAAGTTTGGTGAGGATTAGTCCAGGGGGGGCAAAGTTATAGGGGTGGTCCCAAAACTTTTTTTTCCCCATAGACTGAATGGGAAACCTTTTTTGCTCGCGTCTACTTTTTGGTGAAAATCCGTCCAGTAGTTTTTTTAAAATGCCCAAAAAGTAGGTAAAAAAAAATTAGTGATATCTGTGTTCGGTCCGCGGACACACTTCCCTGTTCGCTCCGCGGACAGTGTCCTGATTGGCCAATCGGCTTGCGTGATGTTCGCGGACATGCAACGTGTTCGCTGATTGGATGGCATGGAGCGTGAAGTGCGTCAGATTTTCAGTAGCGCCTGCCATCTTGTATTCGCGAAACTTTGTTCAAAATATGTATTTAGTAGAGTGTGTTGGTGTGTAGGAGTGTTTGGGGAGGGTGGGAGTGTATGAGATAGGATGAAAGTTGTGTTTTTTATGTGTTAGACGTTCTTTTTGTGTTCGATTTGTCTGCGGACGTCATGGGTGTTCTGAAATGTTCTAAATAAACTGAATGGGGGGTGTTCTGAGGACTCAATATGTGTCCGTTTTGTTCGCAAGCAAACTGAAACTGTTCTAAGAACACTCGCAGTGTCCTGAAATGTTCGCAAATAAACAAAATGGGGGTGTCCTGAGGACGCTGTCCGTATTGTTCGTTGTCAAGTTGAATATGTTCTAAGAACACGCGCGATGTCCTGAATTGTTTGCAAATACACAAAATGGGGGTGTTCTGAAGACGTTGTCGAACACTCGCTGTGTCCTGAAATGTTCGCAAATATGAATGGGGGTTGTGGCTGACAAGTTGAATGTCTTCTAAGAACACTCGCGGTGTCCTGAAATGTTTGCAAATAAACAAAATGGGGGTGTCCTGAGGACGCTGTCCGTATTGTTCTCTGTCAAGTTGAATGTGTTCTAAGAACACTCGCGGTGTCCTGAAATGTTCGCAAATAAACAAGATGGTGGTGTTCTGAAGACGCTTCTAAGAACACTCGCGGTGTCCGGGGAAAGTTTGTAGGGGGTGTCCTGAAGACGCTGTCCGTATTGTTCTATGTCAAGTTGAATGTGTTCTAAGAACACTCGCGGTGTCCTGAAATGTTCGCAAATAAACAAAATGGGGGTGTTCTGAAGACGTTTCTAAGAACACTCCCGGTGTCTTGGAATGTTCGTAGGGGGTGTCCTGAAGGCGTAGTCCGTATTGTTCGCTGGTAAGTTGAATGTGTTCTACGACCACTCGCAGTGTCCTGAAATGTTCGCAAATAAACAAAATGGGGGCTGCCTGAGGACGCTGTCCGTATTGTTCTCTGTCAAGTTGAATGTGTTCTTAGAACACTCATGGTGTCCTGAAATGTTGGCAAATAAACGAAATGGGGGTGTTCTGAGGACACTGTCCATATTGTTCGTTGTCAAGTTCAATGTGTTCTAAGAACACTTGCGGTGTCCTGAAATGTTCGCAAATAAACAAGATGGTGGTGTTCTGAAGACGCTTCTAAGAACACTGGCGGTGTCCGGGGAATGTTTGTAGGGGGTGTCCTGAGGGCGCTGTCTGTATTGTTCTCTGTCAAGTTGAATGTGTTCTAAGAACACTCGCGGTGTCCTGAAATGTTCGCAAATAAACAAAATGGGGGTGTTCTGAAGATGTTTCTAAGAACACTCTCGGTGTCCTGGAATGTTCGTAGGGGGTGTCCTGAAGGCGTAGTCCGTATTGTTCGCTGGCAAGTTGAATGTGTTCTAAGAACACTCGCAGTGTCCTGAAATGTTCGCAAATAAACAAAATGGGGGTGACCTGAGGACGCTGTCCGTATTGTTCGTTGTCAAGTTGAATGTGTTCTTAGAACACTCATGGTGTCCTGAAATGTTTGCAAATAAACTAAATGGGGGTGTTCTGAGGACACTGTCCATATTGTTCGTTGTCAAGTTGAATGTGTTCTAAGAACACTTGCGGTGTCCTGAAATGTTCGCAAATAAACAAGATGGTGGTGTTCTGAAGACACTTCTAAGAACACTTGCGATGTCCGGGGAATGTTTGTAGGGGGTGTCCTGAGGACGCTGTCTGTATTGTTCTCTGCCAAGTTGAATGTGTTCTAAGAACACTCGCGGTGTCCTGAAATGTTCGCAAATAAACAAAATAGGGGTGTTCTGAAGATGTTTCTAAGAACACTCTCGGTGTCCTGGAATGTTCATAGGGGGTGTCCTGAAGGCATAGTCCGTATTGTTCGCTGGCAAGTTGAATGTGTTCTAAGAACACTCGCAGTGTCCTGAAATGTTTGCAAATAAACAAAATGGGGGTGTCCTGAGGACGCTGCCCGTATTGTTCGTTGTCAAGTTGAAAGTGTTCTAAGAACTATCGCGTTGTTCTGACATGTTCGTAGGGGGTGTCCTGAAAACGCTGTCCGTATTGTTCGCTGGCAAGTTGAAAGTGTTCTAAGAGCACTCATAATGTCCTCGGACATTAAAAGTTTCCATAGACCATAGTTGAAATGTTTGACTCTATGGATGTGATATGCTGCGGTGGTTGTTGCCAGGGCATAGAGTCTTGGGTGCATGGCCATTTGGCCATGCACCCAAGACTCTATGCCCTGGCAACAACCACCGCAGCATATCACATTCATATTTGCTTATAACTTTGGGTGAAAAACAAATGTATAAGGAACAAAGGTATTAGATACTATGGATGTGATATGCTGCTATGGTTCTCCTTATTATTGTTTACTTACTGTTTGGTCTAGTAACGGGAGTCCATGTTTTTCTTGTTAATTTCTGTGATAAAAGAAAATAGCATGTTAGTATTAGTATTTTGTAATGACTTATTACATTGCATAATCAATATACTTTTTTTTTTTTGGACCCTCACATTTAGTAGATTACAAATCAGAGTACTGTGCAATTTGCTCGGTTTCTGTATTTGTTGCTAAAATCATTGGTTCTGTGGGAGCAAAAAAAATCCATGTTGGATTTAAAAAAAAACCTTTTTCTGTTATGCTACAGTTTATTTGTTTGTTTGTTTTAAGTGTTCACTTGTTTCTGGCTAATGCTTTATACTTTGGCTTGTTGTATTTTTTGGAGCAATAACATATTATTTATTTGTTTTGATATTATAAAATTTTGGAGCAGTTAGATACCAATTGGCGTATTCTAACTGTCTATTTTTTTATATATTTTAGTGGTATTGATTTATCTATCTGGATATTGTAAAATTTTGGGACAGTTAGATACCAATTGGCGTATTCTAACTGTGTATTTTTTGGTCTAATTTAGTGGTATTCATTTATCTGATTAGTTGTTGTAGAATCTTTGAGCAGTTAGATAGCTTTTGGAGTATTCTAACAGTTTATATATTTTTAACACAAGTTTACTTAGGGTTTAAATACAGTTTAGTTATCAAATTTTGGTTTTAAGAACATCAAATAAGCGTTTGTAACATTTCCTGGTAATCTCTGCTTTAGAGTAATGGTACTATCATTACATTCAAACCATCCACATTTCTTTTTTTATACATGCAGTGTAGTGCCCTGAATTGGTTGTGGCTCCTGCATGGTAGATTATACCTATTTTTGTGAAGGTTTTCTTACCAAGTGATATTTGACCATGTGTGAATCCAGTCAGCTTGCAGTTGTTTTTGGTACCATCTGCATTGTAACGTAGAAGCATTAGTATTATGTATTTACTATGTGTTTGTATTACTAACGTGGAGCGATTATCTGAATTGCAGGTAGAGCATAATCTACCATGGTTTGCATTTTGTACAAGTCGCTGAAATGGAATGGATTCATAATTTGGTATTGATATATATATGAAGCGTTCATTGGGGATTTCATCTTGTGTCACATTGTTGCAGAGAGTGCATGTATGTTTCCACATGTATGAAATCTGAAAGATTTAATTTATAGGTATGTTTTTGTTTTCCAGTACTTGTAGTAAGTACATTAGAAATTCTTGTGGATCTTCCTGTGAATTTATAGTGAATTTCACCATTCCAGCACAGTAGTCCAATTGTTGTCTTATTCCAAAAACACTATACGTGTTGTCAGGATTGTTTGCTGCATTTCTGTGAAGTACTAACATTTGCAAACACAATGGGTCTGTATTGTGTAAGTAAATGTTGTCAACAATTGGTGGTAATTGAAATAGAATATTCATTGCTACATTTGCGTAGCAACTTACACCAACTATATTTGAGAATTTAAATGGTCCAGGTAGTTCTGTATCTAACTGCTTTTTTTGGAGTTTGTCTTCCTTCTTTAAAGAAGTACTTGGTTTACTTTCCCTAATTGATTCTTTTTTGCTTGTGGTACTTGATGAAGTATTAGTTTCTTTTACTCTCTTTGGAGGATTTGCAGTGACATCCTGTTGCATTTCTGTTTGATTTATTTTTCTTTTATAACGTTTTACTTTTTGTGGAACAGAATATGTGTTTAGGTGGGGGGTGTATAGTGAGCGAAGTCTATTGTATTTTAAAATGCAAGGAATATCAGCGTTTATTTTACTTGCATCAAAGTTGATTAGAAATAGACCGTCAAGTGTACGTAAGCGTGATAGTGCTACATAGTTCATGCCTTCTTTAAAGACTGTGTTACCAATATCTATCATTGCTTTGTCTAGGGTAAGACCTTGTGATTTATGAATCGTGACTGCGTATGCAAGAGTTAGAGAAAATTGTTCTCTGCGTACATACATATCTTTGAAGAGAAGGTATATAGCTGTTGAGCGTCCTATCCTTTTTACTTCTGAAAGTTTATCAAAGAGTATATTGACAAACTGAATTTTGTTGTTGCGTGGGTATGTTTGAAATCCAACAACTCTACCCAGTGCTCCATTAACTAGTCCTTGGTCCACGTCAAGGTTACGTTTAAGCATTATTCTGCAATTTAAGGATAATGTTAACATCTTTTCTAAGCCTGCTGTGTTTGAGATTGATTTTTCTAAACTATTTAGTCTTGTTGTGGCTTGCTCACACATGGGTAGTGTCATACCATGTAAATCTAGTTTGTCTGTGGCGCTAATTTCCATGATTGGTTGCATTTCTTTACTTAGCATGATTTCATTGAATTTGAAACAGCTTGCAAGAGTTGGCATTAAGGCCATACAATTGATATTTTTGTGGGCTAATTGTTCCATAACATCTGTAGCACATGCATTATCGCCATAAAGTGCATTAATGTGCCAGGGTTTCAATATTGCTTCTGCTTCTTTAGAAAGTATACCAACTCTGATATTTTTAAAAATGTTGGCATAAGTGAGATTTGCAGATTGCCGCATGTTTTCTGTTAATTCTCTGTATTGGAAATGTTGCCAAAGGTTGACATTTCCAATGCTGCCAACGGTTTTACAGCAGAGTTTGTGTCCTAATGTTTTAAAAATAGACTCACCTTTTACTGGTGTTAATTGAAGCAGATCTCCAAAAACAATAATGTGTTTTCCTGCAAAGAGCTCTTCATAGTCTGTTTTGAGTACTTCTTGTAATCTGAGGTGAATCAAAGTGAATCAGGTTGGAGACCATGCTCACTTCATATATTAGTAGCATTTACATGTGTTTCAATATTCTGTGTAATTCCATTGCAGATTCTGCAGAAAGTTTGTAATAGTCTCATTTGTCCTGGTGTTCTACTGGTAATAGTAGTAATCGGTGTAATGTAACACCACCTATGTTGTAGACAGCTAAACCTGTGGGGGCAGTGACAACAGCTGACAGTTTGTTGTTTGTCAATTGTTGAAGGAACTTACTAATGATTTTGATTAGGAATGTTTTGCCAGAACCAGCTTCACCACTGACGTACAGTAGTATAGGTTTATAATTATGGCAGGAACATTCTTTATTTTCATGTTTTACACCGTGTGCAATTTGTTTTGTTACTTCCTGAAAAATGCTACTTTGCTCATTGTTTAGTTTTGATTGTAGTATAGTTAAGTCTTCCTTATCTTCATACTGACACATGGTGTTTTCTACTTCTATCATAGCTAATTCTGCCTCATTTATTATTAGAGGTTCTCCCAGTGGTTCCTGGCTTCCTGTTACAGAAGGTTGACTACTGTCAGGAGTGTCCTTATCTAGTTGGGCTTGGAGTTCTTCTTCGTGTTGCTGTTCATTGTGCAACATATTTTTGTACTGTGTAAGGTTTACATCAGTTATAGTGCTTTCATTTGCTTTGGAAAGCATCCTCATATGAGTCATAGTTATCTAGTAATTGTTCTTCTTTTCTCCATGGTTTGAAGAGTTGTAGCAGGGACATGTAATATACTTCTTTATGTTGAGGAGTCTTTAATGACAATTTGATATGATTAATTAAATTTGGTTTAGTGAGTTTAACTAAGCTGCCTTCACAGTTTGTCACTCTATATTTACCTTTTTTTCATCAGGTTTCAAATTATTTTTGTATGTGTAGTTTTGGGCTATGTGGTATAGACACATGTTTTCCAAATTATTACTTCTGTTTGGGTAGTATGTGTCCAATACATTGTTTTTTAAAATTTCTTGGCTGTTGGGATCATGTTTGGCTATTGTTTCTATATCTTCATGTGATTTTAGAACTCTTTTGCTAGATTTAGCTGCACCAAGACTTAGCCATACTATATTTTCAGATTTACCATACAATGCAGTACCAGTTAAACGATCAGCTGCTTCATATGATCCACATTCTCTATGAGTGAGCATTTTTATGCCCAAGCTGTATAATTTCTGAGATACTGTTTTATCTGATGACAGGTCATTCCAGAGGTCTTGGAGCTCTGTCTTTTCTGCTTTAGTTAAGTATGCTGTGACATATCGTGCAACTGCAGTAGAATTGTCTGCAATGTACTGCACATCTATGTTTGCATTCCATAAGTGGGCAATGATTGCATTATAATCATTGATATATGTTTCTTCTTCTTTTCTTTTTATGTAATATGTATTTTTAGGTGACTTACCTTTAACACTATGTCTAACTGAAGACATGAGGTTTTTCACTTGACCTGTATTTGTAACTGGTCTAGGGAAACCAAATCGGCATTTGGTGTAGTATTTCCCTTTGTTTTTGTATTTGCGACGACAATATTTTCCACATTTGTGTCTTTGAAATTGTAAAATTTGTGCATGAAGATCACCATTTGTGGCTTCTGATGGAATTTCACAAGTGACATATTTTTCAATAAACTGTAAAACAGTGGCATAACTGTCTTGACCAAATTTAGGAGCATCTTTAATCCATAAAAGCATGTGGATATGTGGTGCTCCTCTGGCTTGGTATTCTTTTCTCCAAAAGAAGTGGTGCACTTCCCCAAGGGGAGGAACAGTTTTTTTACAAATAAAATGTAGCATAGCAATGAAGCGATGGTGAAAATATCTTGAAACATTAACAGGATCCAAAGAACAAAGTTCTCCAGGTGTTAGTATATCTATGTTTGTTTTGTTTTTATTTGATATGTGTAGGAAATCATGTAAATCTTCCCATGCATATTCTGCCCAACTTAATGTAACAAACCAAGTGGGTGGGCCAAGGTTTCTGATCATACAACGTACATCTCCATGACGTCGAAACCAGTACTCTTTAGTACCACGCATATTTGCTAATAGATTTGTAATATTTGATTGTAAAACCTCATCCTTTTGTTGCACTTTTTCTAATAAATGTGTAGCTGTCATATTTTGAAAGTGTGATCCTGATTTTAAAATGTGTGCAACTCCGTAACATAAAGTTGCTAGTTCACTTTCAAAGAGTAGGTGGAATATGTATTACACATTTTGTCTAAATCTGGGATCTTCAGAATACATCCGTAATGGGCGGTATTCTGAAGCTGATATTTGAATAGGTCTATCATCATACCTTCCTCCTTTGTCAGTAGGAAAGAGTAGAGGAAAAACATGTGCTTCTATTCTTTTTTCCCATATGCTGATTGGCGATCCTTTTGTTTGACGCATTTGGTAAGTTTCCAGTACATCTTCTACGGTGTCATTATAGTGCAAAGGATGAATTATATAATGGTCTAAAGTATATGATATTGTAGCAGGATCTAGTAGCTGAAATTGACCAGCTTCTTGTGTTTCGTGAATTATTTCAGTTGTAGCTTTCAAGTTTTCTTCAATATTAATTTCTTTGTAATATTCATTATTCTCTTTAAGATATTGGAAGGCTTGTCTAACTTTATATAAATCTACCAGCTGTTGCCATATTTTTTTGTCTTTTGTAGGTACTCCATTTACTAAGATACTTAAAGATTGCTGCATTGGACGTTGCACTCCTAGAGTATGCACATTTTCTTTTAGATCTAATGGTAAATAAACTACATTTCCACGAATGCCTTTTACCAATTCAGAGGGAGGTAATTTTGCTGTTTTTGGTTGAAGGCGTATTATTGCTTGAAATGGGTGTACTGTTTGAATTATGATGCTCTCATATAAATTAAGTTGTTGTAGGGGTTTTGGTACTGGGTATAATTCCAAATTATTTGTGATAGCAGGTGAAGGAGTTTGGTTGTTGTCAAGTTTTGTAGTGCAGTAACTGCAAAGTATTAAGGGCTCAGTTATTTCGTATTTGTTTTCTGCTACAAGGTAGAGAGCTAATTCAAACCATTTAGAATCTTCATTGTCTTCTATTTTGCATGGTCTACAGTTTTTGTGTTACTTTTATAAAAAGTTATACGGCAACATACACATACATGGTTTGGTACTTCAGCTGATGTACTTTTAAATTTTAGTATTTCTTTTTTGTATGTGTTCAGCAAAAGGTTGCCATATGTAGAATTGTTGCTTAATTGGTGTAAAGCTATTTCATTCTGTAAATGGCTTTCACTTCCAAAATATTTTTTCTGGATATAGTGAATTTCTTCAAGTAGGTCTTTTGCTGTACCATGTAGAAGGATGTTATTTAACTTTGCTAGTGCTAAAGCAGGACTTTTAGCATAGTACAGTTTATAGACTAGATTTCTTATAGTTGAATGATGTGTTGATATCCGTTTGATATCATGGAAAGTGGTTTTACAAGTAGGTCCTTTAATGCAGGCAAATGCATGTCCTTGTAGTTCTGTGGACTTGTGCACTGGACAGGTATCCATATTTTGCAGTAATTTAATTTTGATTTTGTCTTTGCTTTTTACATATTTATTGAGGAATTGGCCTAAAGATTTGAAACATTGTTTGGGAATGTGACACATTGACGTGCATGGCCATTTATACACTAGACGTTCTGATTCAGTTGAATGGAGGGGTAATTCTAAGTTTTCAGGGCATATTTTTGTAAGGAGTACTTCTTCTTCCATTATGGTATTATTCACTTTTTCATAACCTCGACCACTGCTATGTATGGCAATTGTATTTGTTTGCTTTTGTTTGTACGCTTCTTCATTAAAATATGGTTCTGTGCTCGTAGTGTGATTCCATTCACCTCCGCAGATACTTAAGAAGTTCTTTCTGTTGACATTTCGCTTATTGAGAAGTCTTTTTTTGTAATTTAGTTATTAGTTTTGTTAGTGGTTTCATTTTGTTTAACAGTAAAATAAATAACTTTCTTTTGAGTAGAATTGCACTGTTCATCAACGCTTCTAAGATTAATTTCCTACGATAGGTTTTAAGCATTGAACCTGATTTCTCTCCTGTTTTTATAAGATTTTGGCTAAAATACTTTTCTTTTTATGCTTACTTTGCACTATATTAAAATTTGAAGATGTAGTTTTATCTGTAGTGATAGCTGATCTTCTGTTAATTGTTTTTTGGTTTGTTTTACATTTTGATAGAGGAGGCAAAGTTTTTGTAATTGAAAATTCTTGTGTTTCACTAAATGACTGTCTTAGCTGTTTTGTTTCAACTTTTTTTTACAAATTCTGCTAGAGATGGATGTTTATGTTGGACACTTTTATTTTCATTTGCTCTACTTTTGCGTTGCTTTCTACGGACTTGACTTTTGGTAGGCATTCTTTAGGGGCTGTTGAAAAAATAAAGAAGATATGGGTTGGGGTGTTCTGGAATGTATGTGTGCTGTGTGCATGAGTGTTTGAGTAAGATGATAAAGATGTATGTAATGGTGTGTGATTGTGCATTGGGAACTACAACTAGTAGGGATAGGTATTCTTGAATTTATGTGTTACTAAACTGGGGTTCAGATGACAAAAAAAGTAAGCTAGTGGTGTGGAAAAGTACAAATAGTAAATCTAATGTATACAATTAAAACAGTTGTTTGTTCTATAATATGAAAATTTGTGTGTCCAAAAATAGGAATTTGTGGGCCATTCTGGCTGTAAATCGCTGTTTAAGACATGGAGATTTTTGGACAAAATGGTACACAATCTCTATTTTTAGGCACAGAAATAGCTTATATTAACGTTATAGTATGTTTGATTAATAATGCAAATATTATGGTGATATTCTACTTACTTTTTTTCTTAAATTAACAGGTAACTTCTTAGTTCTTCTTTGTTCTTCAAATTCGGCTGCTTCTTTTCAGGAGACTGGTCTTCGCTGCAATTGTAAAAGCTTCAAATGAGTAACTTTGTTTGTATATAGCGCTGTTTTTAATTTAGATATTGATTTTTTTAATTGAAATCCTTAGTGCCTTCTTTAAAACCATTAAACCTATTTATTTGCATAAGATACATTGCATCAGTTCAGTACATATGATATGTTCTTAATGAACAAGTTGTATTTAATGACTAACTGTAGCAAAAAAAATATCTTTACTATGTCTTGTGAAATTTATAATATACCAGTGAATACCACTATTTCTGTAACTAAGCTGTTCTAGGTAATAGAGCCTCAATGTCATGTCTAAATTAAAGTAATTAAGTAAATAAATAAATAAAAACAAAAAAAATATGAAATTGTATAAGTATTTTTTAAAGATTTAAACATAGATTGTGCTTGCATGCAATTTTGTTTGAATATATGTAGTCTATATATTTCATTTAAAAAATGTTAGTTTAACATGATTTGAGTGTGTGTGTATAAAGAAAGTAAATAGTATAAAGGTTTATAAGTGATAGTTGATTTTAGGAAATTGAAAAAAATACAGTAAATTCATTTTACAGATTACACAAGCCAAAAGTCTGTTTGAAAATGTGTTCATCTACTGTACAGAAAATATGCATACCTGAAGTTTGTGTTCATGCATATGGATATGCATAGAGCTGCAAGTAGAAATCTTGGAGACTTGTACAGTATTTCTGGTAGATGGTGCTTGCCAATGATATGACACTTGTTGTCATGCCTGCGCCATGGGCGCATACATTGCCGATCAATATGGACAAATTGTTATTCATTTATCTACAGAAAACTCTTGGATCAACCGCTATTCACTATTTGGACTTTATTTCCCATTTGCAAGACTTTGGTGCTTTTTTATTTTTCCCAGGAAACTACACTTACCATAATGCACTTGGCTATAACCATCTATTCCTGGCTATTCCTATTTTTCTTCATCAGAACTACAATCCCCAGAAGCCCTAGGGATTTGCTCTGCTTCCACCAGCTCAGGAACAGAGAGGGAGGTGGCCGATTGTCTGCAGGTGTGCTGAGCCCGGTGCAACCAATTAGCCTGCCTCTGTGCTGGGCTGGGCAGTATAAAGGCTGCTGCCTGCGAGAGCTCAGTCTCTTGCATTGAGAGTCCTTCCGGCACCTTTTTGCTTTGAGCTACAAACTTTGTATGCTGTTTCCTGCTTTCACCTGCTTTTTGTTCCAGTATCCTGACAGGCTCCTGCCTTGCAGCCTGCTACACCCTGCTGCCTTCCAGCCTCCGCCCTTGCCCTGCCGGGCTCTCCACATGGCAGCCGATCACGCTCTGCTGCCTTCCAGCCTCCCTCCTTGCCCTGCCGGGCTCTCCACATTGCAGCAGATCACGCTCTGCTGCTTTCCAGCCTCCACCCTAGCCCTGCCGGGCTCTCCACATTGCAGCCGATCACGCTCTGCTGCCTTCCAGCCTCCGCCCTTGCCCTGCCGGGCTCTCCACATTGCAGCCGATCATGCTCTGCTGCCTTCCAGCCTCCACCCTTGCCCTGCCGGGCTCTCCACATTGCAGCCGATCACACTCTGCTGCCTTCCAGCCTCCGCCCTTGCCCTGCCGGGCTCTCTACATTGCAGCTGATCACGCTCTGCTGCTTTCCAGCCTCAGCCCTTGTCCTCTGGGCTCCCTGCTCTGCAGCCTGCCTCACTCCTGCTGCCTACAGCCCTTGTCCTCTGGGCTCCCTTCTCTGCAGCCTGCCTCACTCCGGCTGCCTACAGCCCTTGTCATCTGGGCTTCCTACTTTGCAGCTTATCACGCTCCGCTGCCTACTACCTACCTTTTTCCGCTGGGTTCTCGGCCTAGCAGCCCTCTACAGCCCTCTGCAACCTTCTATGGTCAGCGGCCCTGCCCCTCAGGGCTCACTCCTTGCTGCCCGGCTCTTCTGGGTTCCTTGCCGTGCAGCTTGCTTTACTCTGCTGCCCTAAGCCCTTTCCCTCAGGGCTCTCTACCTTACAGCCCTGCTCCTGTGGGCTTGCTCATTGCTTTCCTGCTCCTCTGAGCTCTCAACCTTGTTCCTTACTGTCCTCTGCTATCCAATCCTGTTATACGACTTTCCCTTCATTTCCTTCTGCTAGTTTGCTATCAACCTCCTTTTCCTTGATTTGTCTGTAAGTAACTTCTCTTGTACTGTTTGTAGATCCTTTTGTACAGAGCTTGTCTCTTGGTTCCCATCAGTCAACCTCTGCCCCTTCCCTTGTCTCGTTTCTACATTACAGACACCCATAGCTGCTGTTCCAAGCCATGAGCAAACAGCGTGGGCCTCTGTTATAGCAAACTGTGCAGAAGGCTAGAGTATTTCCTAAGGTTCGTGGAATACTCTTTTCCTATATCTGCATACACCCCAAGAGGGAATTCATTCTGTACCTTTTTCCTTGCTACTCTTGCCTACTCTTTGTTCTCTTTCCTTTCTGCTGTGTGTGTACTTATCTGTCCACTTTATTTTGGCACAACCACCCAAACCCTTTCTGGGTGTCCTGTGCCGCTCTTAATAGAGTGCCATCCTTGACAGAATGCAAGAGCAAAAAATGTCTTGTTCCATAGGCAGGAAAGGCACACACAGACCAAGGATGCTTTCCTTTCGGGTTAAGAAACCTTTGCAAAAATCTATACTTTCCCTAAAGACAGCAAACAAGAACCTTAGTCTAAAGAACAGTCTTGCCTTGGTAAACAAAGATTTACAAGCACGGTACTGCACTCACTGGCTTGCTGACCCTTCTTCCATGTATAACTATTATGACATTTGCGACTATGATCCGCAGTCCTTATCGGTTGAAGAGCTACAGCAAGATAACGAATTCTTACAGATCTTGTTAGCCCAAACAGTGAAAGACACTCCTGCGTCTGATAATTTTTCTAACACTGTTACAGCCAAGGATATTGCACTCATTGTGGGGGTCTCTAAACCAGAGTACGCTGTTGCTAGAGTGATATGTTCAAGATCTGCTTGGCAAGCTCCCAAGTCTACTGGAAACCCTCATTTGACAGGACACGGCATTATGTATCCGGAGGTTAGTTCACCTAGTCCTGGGTACAAAAGACCAATACTGACCATCGGTGGTCTTAATACTTCCCCAGTATCTACCAACCACAATAACCTTAATGTCAGTCTTCCCATTGCTACAACCAAATGTTCTGCCACACCAGATTCTGAAGCTTTAGATCAGGCTAATGATACATACCTGCTACAAGAAAAACTCCTACGCCTTAAAAGAAAGACCGAAGATCTCTATGATGACTTTGTTTATTTACATAGTAAAAATTCTATGAAGGGACACAATATTCCAGACCTTTTGACACAATGTCCTACACCCGAAATACTGTCTTTAGAGATCGACATGGTAAGGCCTGGAATTGCCACGCAGAAAAGGATACAGATTTATACCAAGCAGATGGAAGACCTAAATTTAGCATATACATCCCTTCTAAAGTCTGACACAGCTCTTTCACTTTCCAACCACAGTAACTCAGGTTCTGGTACTCTAGACCATGATTCTAATCCTGAACAATACCCGGTACCTTCCCGGAATCCAGCCTTTCGACCAGTCTATACCCCAGACCCACCAAGTAATTTGAGCACACCAGAATTTGAAGATCAGCCTTCAGAACGCCTACGCAATCATGACCCCATATCTGTCTTATTATCTGTTACTGCATCTGCTAGCCCAATCTCTGCTGCTCCTCCTGCTAATACTTCTAAATCTGCTACTGTTGCAGCATCTCACATCACTCTTTTCGCAGCAGAAGCACCCCCTTGCTCTCTGCCTGCAAGGACAGAACCTGTTGCTAAGTCAGATAACAACTTTTCTTTTGGGACTACAGCTCCGGTTGTTCTTGCTGGCGCCTCTGCAGCACTAAGACTACCAGACTCTACTCTATCAGTCTCAGGTGCGTCACTGTCCGCTGGTTCTTCTATGGCACCCACTCTCCCAGTTGCTACAGCATCGGAACTATCCACAGCCATTCATGATCTCTCTGCTGCGGTGGCTTCTGAAACTCCTACAAATCATGGAGAACCCGCCACTGTGACTCCTGACGTTTCTGCGGCTAATCTTGACTCTGCCATTGCTATGTCTGATGCCTTGGAAAACCTTCCTAAAGCAACCAACTCTGCTGTACCTCTGGCTCCACCTTTCACCACCTTACTGTTGCCTTTCAAAGCAAGATTTGCCATGGAACCTGCAACAGACATTCACAGTTCCTCTATTCATGAACACTCTGTTGGGTTTTGTGCTCCAAAGACTTTGTCTTTTCTGATTTCTACCGCAAAGGTTCAGCACATTGATACCGTCTCCACCTTTCAAAACTCCCACCTTACAACCTTAAACAGTTTTTGGTGCTTCATGATGTGCCTTTTCGGAATAAGACTCTTTCACGGTGTGACAGACCTTCTTCCTGTTGGTCAGTCTTCAGGGAGCCTGGAGAGGGGCCTGGAGAGAGGCATACTGTCATGCCTGCGCCATGGGCGCATACATTGGCGATCAATATGGACAAATTGTTATTCATTTATCTACAGAAAACTCTTGGATCAACCGCTATTCACTATTTGGACTTTATTTCCCATTTGCAAGACTTTGGTGCTTTTTTATTTTTCCCAGGAAACTACACTTGCCATAATGCACTTGGCTATAACCATCTATTCCTGGCTATTCCTATTTTTCTTCATCAGAACTACAATCCCCAGAAGCCCTAGGGATTTGCTCTGCTTCCACCAGCTCAGGAACAGAGAGGGAGGTGGCCGATTGTCTGCAGGTGTGCTGAGCCCGGTGCAACCAATTAGCCTGCCTCTGTGCTGGGCTGGGCAGTATAAAGGCTGCTGCCTGCGAGAGCTCAGTCTCTTGCATTGAGAGTCCTACCGGCACCTTTTTGCTTTGAGCTACAAACTTTGTATGCTGTTTCCTGCTTTCACCTGCTTTTTGTTCCAGTATCCTGACAGGCTCCTGCCTTGCAGCCTGCTACACCCTGCTGCCTTCCAGCCTCCGCCCTTGCCCTGCCAGGCTCTCCACATTGCAGCCGATCACGCTCTGCTGCCTTCCAGCCTCCGCCCTTGCCCTGCCGGGCTCTCCACATTGCAGCAGATCACGCTCTGCTGCCTTCCAGCCTCCGCCCTTGCCCTGCCGGGCTCTCCACATTGCAGCCGATCACGCTCTGCTGCCTTCCAGCCTCCGCCCTTGCCCTGCCGGGCTCTCCACATTGCAGCCGATCATGCTCTGCTGCCTTCCAGCCTCCGCCCTTGCCCTGCCGGGCTCTCCACATTGCAGCCGATCACGCTCTGCTGCCTTCCAGCCTCCGCCCTTGCCCTGCCGGGCTCTCTACATTGCAGCTGATCACGCTCTGCTGCTTTCCAGCCTCAGCCCTTGTCCTCTGGGCTCCCTGCTCTGCAGCCTGCCTCACTCCGGCTGCCTACAGCCCTTGTCCTCTGGGCTCCCTGCTCTGCAGCCTGCCTCACTCCGGCTGCCTACAGCCCTTGTCCTCTGGGCTTCCTCCTTTGCAGCTTATCACGCTCCGCTGCCTACTACCTACCTTTTCCCACTGGGTTCTCGGCCTAGCAGCCCTCTACAGTCCTCTGCAACCTTCTATGGTCAGCGGCCCTGCCCCTCAGGGCTCACTCCTTGCTGCCCGGCCCTTCTGGGTTCCTTGCCGTGCAGCTTGCTTTACTCTGCTGCCCTAAGCCCTTTCCTTCAGGGCTCTCTACCTTACAGCCCTGCTCCTGTGGGCTTGCTCATTGCTTTCCTGCTCCTCTGAGCTCTCAACATTGTTCCTTACTGTCCTCTGCTATCCAATCCTGTTACACGACTTTCCCTTCATTTCTTTCTGCTAGTTTGCGATCAACCTCCTTTTCCTGGATTTGTCTGTAAGTATCTTCTCTTGTACTGTTTGTAGATCCTTTTGTACAGAGCTTGTCTCTTGGTTCCCATCAGTCAACCTCTGCCCCTTCCCTTGTCTCGTTTCTACATTACAGACACCCATAGCTGCTGTTCCAAGCCATGAGCAAACAGCGTGGGCCTCTGTTATAGCAAACTGTGCAGAAGGCTAGAGTATTTCCTAAGGTTCGTGGAATACTCTTTTCCTATATCTGCATACACCCCAAGAGGGAATTAATTCTGTACCTTTTTCCTTGCTACTCTTGCCTACTCTTCGTTCTCTTTCCTTTCTGCTGTGTGTGTACTTATCTGTCCACTTTATTTTGGCACAACCACCCAAACCCTTTCTGGGTGTCCTGTGCCACTCTTAATAGAGTGCCATCCTTGACACTTGTACTCAGAGAGATTTACAGTACATTTGCAGTGCTGATCTATGATGATGCAGTTAGATGTAGAGGTCTTGAATGTGATTGGTGCATGGTCATGTGATTTCTTAGCTACATCCAATGAGGGAATGGCAGAGAGAGTGAAGTGGAAATGGTAGAAGGGCTTTTCATGTTGCGATATGTCCACGGACATGGCGGTAGTTCGCTGACATCTGGAGTTACATCCGGGGATTTTTGGGTTCAGAAGTCATGCAAATGAGAATGAGTACTAAAAGGGATTGGTCAGGAAAGTTTAGTGGGTGTGTTGTGCCCGAAGAGAGTTTCACATATACTGTTTTTGCTGGGAGAACAACAGATAGCTATGTCTGTGTATTTTAGGAAAAAGATTGTATGGATTTTGGGAGATTCATGGATATATTGGTTGAAGGTGCATGCAGAAAGCTGTGGAGTAGCTGTAGATCTTGGATTCCCACATGTGGAAGTACACTGGCATGGAGTACGTGGAATGAAGTGGTTGGACTTGCTACCTCTCTGTGCTACTTTGGAGACAGAGCAACATCCAGACATAATTGGAATTCATTGTGGAGGGAACAGTTTAGGACATGTGACTGGAATTTTTTTGCAATTTGCTATGAAAGAAGGACTTGGGAAGGTTATGGACATGTTTCCTAATTCTCAAGTGATATTTTCATGGATTGCGCAGAGACAAATGTGGCTTCGTTCTTCTTCATTTGGTCCACAAATGGAAAAAGCAAGGCGCAATGTTAATAAAGCTGTTTGTGCCTTTCTAAAAGATTTTGGCATGTCTTCTTTTCACAATGAAAATATTCTGTTTCGTAGTACAAACATTTTTCGCAAAGATGGAGTCCATCTTACTTATGGTGGCAATCAGATTTTTCTGAGAAATGTACAAAATGCATTGCAACCTTTTTTGGAATTACAACATCCATTTTGAAGTAGGTGTTAAGCATTTATAATTTTTGACTTACAAACACCTCCCAAAGGCTCTTTTCAGAGCCACCACTTCCTCCCAGAGAAAATTGCAATGTTTGTGATGGGGTAGCAACCCAATTTTTTAAATGTTCGCAAACTGTCTGCGGACTTCTAAAAAATACAAAGGGCCCTGCTTCATTTATTTTCACTTCTATTTTTTAACTGGGAAAGGCGGCTCTGAAAAAAGCCTTATTTTTTTTTTGATTTTTGATATTTTGTATTTTTTTTGGTTTTTTATACACGACACACTAGGAGAGGAGGGGAAAGGAAGGTAAAGGGGGGGACACCAACCGCAGGGATAAGAAAGGGCAAGCTGAGAGAGGAAGATGTAGAGTGGGTTTTATTTGGGTAGTGAGCAGATCTTCTCGTGTTCTGAGACGATAGTCTCAAAAGCACTACGAAGTCGCTCCCCCCTGCAGAGTACTGTGTCACAGTACATACATACAACTGTGACCCTCAAAAGGTAAGGGTCATCAGCATTCTGTATGGCCTGTGAGGCAGCTTGAGGAAGACGCTGTCCCACAGAGGTGGTCCTTGTGGTGACAGGATCAGAAACCTAGGATGAAGTAGAAATCAACCTGCTACGTTCTTTGCTAGGTACAACCCTGCGAATAGCCTCAGAGTGAAATGACCTCAGGTGCTGCTTCATAGTAGCGGTCCCAAAGCTGTACTTACCGTGCTTCCGGCGTCTGAGTATCATTTTGCACTCATTGCAGGTAACACGGTTCGCACGCGCCTTAGGAACATTCCCATGAATGGTAAATAACCGCCACACCCAAGACTCACTCCTAGTGCGGGTAGTAGGGTTTTCCTCTACCTCATTCTCATCATCCTCTTCTTCCTCCTCCGCATCCTACTCCTGTTCCCCTCTTCAGGCCCTTGGGGAGGTGGTGGTGGTGGAGGGGGTGGGGTGGTGCTGAAGCAGGTGCAGCACCAGGTGGCAGTTCAGCAGCCAGGGATGCCATCAAAAATGCGATGGAAATCTGCAGTTAGCAGCAAAATTCACTGTGCTCTGTAGAAAAGGCAGAAACACAATAAGAATAAGCTCTAGGGCGTGGTCTTTTATAGGGGTGCTTGTGCGCGGTCCGCGGACATGCGCGCTGTACACGGACAGATCGAACACAAAAAAAAGTTTGAAAAGTTTCAAAAGGTATGTAGAAACTCAGGATTGCTATGTGGGACTTGCGCCATGGTGAGATTTTATTGAAAAATATTATGGATTAATTGAAAATGTACTTTTAATTTGTTCGGGGACCCGAACAGTGTCTGCATTCCGAACACGCGATCAGCGTGGGCGCGGTCATATGATCCGTTCGCGAACAAGTCTGCGAAGGAAGCGCATGTCCGCAGGACACCAAATGCACGGAGATTGGCTAGCGCATGCGCGTTGATGTTCTATGGACACTCTTCGGGTCCTGAACTAATTAAAATTGCGTCACACGTGAAACGAACATTTCAGGTCACTGCGTGTGTTATTAGAACAGTTTAAATTTGCTAGCGAACAGTAAGGACAGATATAGTGTTCTTCAGGACCCGTTCAATTTCGTTTATGTACAAACATTTCAGGACACCAATTGTGTTCTTAGAACATTTTCAACTTGCTAGCGAACAGTACGGACAGGTATAGTGTTCTTTAAGACACCTCCATTTTCATTTAATTACGAACAATTCAGGACACCGCGTGTGTTCTTAGAACAGTTTGAACTTGCTAGCGAACACTACGAACAGGTATAGTGTTCTTCAGGACACCTCCATTTTCGTTTACGTACGAACATTTCAGGACACCAATTGTGTTCTTAGAAGAGTTTAAACTTGATAGCGAACACTACGGACAGATATAGTGTTCTTTAGGACACTTTAATTATTTTTTTTTACGAACATTTCAGGACACCACTTGTGTTCTTAGAATAGTTACATCTTGCTAGCGAACAGTACGAACAGGTATAGTGTTCTTCAGGACACCTCCATTTTCCTTTATTTACGTACATTTCAGAACAACCGCACTGTCCGCGGACACCTACATTGTTTTAAAAAAAATTAAAAGGTACTATTTACAACACAATATAAAAATGTAACTTTATTTAACATATATTAATAATTTATGACAGAGAAGGTGAGGCAGTAACAGAAACAAAAACAGGAGAATTAGGGGTTTCATCATGATAGCTATTAGGTGAAGAAGAACACATTATATGTACTAATACATAAGAAATGTAACCCATATATACAACACACTAACCATTCATTTAAATGCACTATGTTCTAAAATGGAATATACCACAAGAAAATAAATTGGCTTCCAACATAATTACCTCACAAACACGACAGAACTGAGAACAAGAGCAGACCCACTGAGTACATAGGACATATCTTACCTGAAATAGTAAGTGTACTTAATTTTATTCATATATTTATAAACTTTCTGTATTAGATAAAACAATATATTATCTTTTTTAGTCTCTCACAGAACTGTCTACTACTCTGGAATGGCTAGAGGAACATTTCCCACATGAGGAAATGTCACAAGATAGTGAAACTAATGGTAAACACTTTATAATATAAACCATTTAATTATTATTATTTTGTATACATTTAACATATATATATATATATTTTTGTACAGAGCATACCAAAATAGAAAAAACTTCAGAAAACCCTGTTATGGATAACAGTCTTCACAATATAGAAGAAAAAATGGATGTATTGTTGGCTAATTTTAATCATTTAAAAACTTTTGTAGAAAATCATTTCAAACCAAAAACCTCATACCATTGCCCCACATGTACTTGTCCCTCCTCACCATATCCCAGTCAATTATCCCCAAACCCTCTCCATAACCCAAAACATTTTGATGAGACTTCCATCCCTTCTTCACCTAATACCAATCATGTTGAAACCCCAAATTCTCCTGTTTTTGTTTCTGTTTCTGCCTCACCTTCTCTGTCATAAATTATTAATATATGTTAAATAAAGTTACATTTTTATATAGTATTGTGAATAGTTTCCGTTTTTTTTAAAAAAAAACAATAAAAGTGTCCACGGACAGTGCGAGTGTTCTGAAATGTTCGTACATAAACGAAAATGGAGGTGTCCTGAAGAACACCACACCTGTTCGTACTGTTCGCTAGCAAGTTGAAACTGTTCTAAGAACACACGTGGTGTCCTGAAATGTTCGTAAAGAAACAAAAATTAAAGTGTTCTAAAGAACACTATATCTGTCCATAATGTTCGCTATCAACTTAAAACTGTACTAAGAACACAATTGGTGTCCTGAAATGTTCGTAAATAAATGAAAATGATGTGTCCTGAACAACAGTACAACTGTTCGTAGTGTTCGCTAGCAACATGAAACTGTACTAAGAACACACGCGGTGTCCTGAATTGTTCGTAAACAAACAAAAATTAAAGTGTCCTAAAGAACACTATACCTGGCCGGTACTGTTCGCTAGCAAGTTCAAACTGTTCTAAGAACGCTATTGGTGTCCTGAAATGTTCGTACGTAAATGAAAATGGAGGTGTCCTGAAGAACACTATACCTGTTCGTAGTGTTCGTTACCCAATTGAAACTGTTCTAAGAACACAATTGGTGTCCTGAAATGTTCGTACATAAACGAAATTACACGTGTCCTGAAGAACACTATATCTGTCCTTACTGTTCGCTACCAAGTTTAAACTGTTCTAAGAACACACGCGTGTCCTGAAATGTTCGTTTCACGTGTGACGCACTTTTAATTACTTCAGAACCCGAACAGTGTCCATAGGACATCAATGCGCATACGCTAACCAATCTCCATGCACTTGGTGTCCTGCGGAGAGGCGCTTCCTTCGCGGACTAGTTCACGAACGGATCATATGACCGCGCCCACGCTCATCGTGTGTCCTGAAATGCGGACACTGTTCGTGTCCCCGAAAAATTTAAAAGTACATTTTCAGTTAATCCATAATATTTTTCAATAAAATCTCACCATGGCACAAGACTCACATAGCAATCTTGAGTTTCTATATACCCTTTGAAATTTTCCGATCCTTTTTTGTGTTCGATCTGTCCGCGGACAGTGCGCATGTCCGCGAACCGCGCACAAGCACCCCTATAAAAGACCACGCCCAAGAGCTTATTCCCATTGTGTTTCTGGCTATTCTTCAGAACACAGTGATTTTTGCTGCCACCTGCAGACTACACCATCATTGAGATGGCATACTTGGCTGCTGAACTGCCACTTGGTGCTGCACCTGCTTCAGCACCACCCACACCCCCTCCACCACCACCACCTCCACAACGGCCTGAAGAGGGGAACATGAGTGAGGATGCGGAGGAGGAAGAAGAGGATGATGAGAATGAGGTAGAGGAAAACCCTACTACCCGCACTAGGCGTGAGTCTTGGGTGTGGCAGTTATTTACCATTCATGGTAATGTTCCTAAGGCTTGTGCGAACCGTGTTACCTGCAATGAGTGCAAAATGATACTCAGTCGCGGGAAGCATGGTAAGTACAGCTTTGGGACCACTACTATGAAGCGACACCTGAGGTCATTTCACTCTGGGGCTATTCGCAGGGTTGTACCTTGCGAAGAACGTAGCAGGTGGATTTCCTCTACTTCATCCTCTGTTTCTGATCCTGTCACCACAAGGACCACCTCTGTGGGACAGCGTCTTCCTCAAGCTGCCTCACAGGCCATACAGAATGCTGATGACCCCTACCTTTCGAGGGTCACAGTTGTATGTATGTACTGTGACACAGTACGCTGCAGGGGGGAGCGACTTCGGAGTGCTTTTGAGACTATCGTCTCAGAGCACGAGAAGACCTGCTCACTACCCAAATAAAACCCACTCTACATCTTCCTCTCTCAGCTTGCCCTTTCTTATCCCTGTGGTTGGTGTCCCCCCCTTTACCCTCCTTTACCCTCCTCTCCTAGTGTGTCGTGTCTGAAAAACCAAAAAAATACAAAATTACAAAAATTAAAAAAAATAAGGCTCTTTTCAGAGCCGCCTTTCCCAGTTAAAAAATAGAAGCGAAAATAAACAAAGCAGGGCTCTTTGTATTTTTTTGAAGTCCGCGGACATTTCGTGAACATTAAAAAAATTGGATTGCTACTCCATCACAAACATTGTAATTTTCTCTGGAAAGAAGTGGTGGCTCTGAAAAGAGCCTTTGGGTGGTGTTTGTAAGTCAAAAATTGTAAATGCTTAACATCTACTTCAAAATCGTTGTTGTAATTCCAAAAAAGGTCGCAATGCATTTTGTACATTTCTCAGAAAAATCTGATTGCCAGCATAAGTAAGATGGACTCCATCTCTGCGAAAAATGTATGTACTACAAAACATAATATTTTCATTGTGAAAAGAAGACATGCCAAAATCTCTTAGAAAGGCACAAACAGCCTTATTAACATTGCACCTTGCTTTTTCCATTTGTGGACCAAATGAAGAAGAACAAAGCCACATTTGTCTCTGCGCAATCCGTGAAAATATCACTTGAGAATTAGGAAACATGTCCATAAACTTCCTAAGTCCTTCTTTCATAGCAAATTGTTTTGCTACAGATAGTCATTCAATACAATTTGTTCATTAAGAACATATCATATGTACTGAACTGATGCAATGTATCTTATGTAAATAAATTAGTTTAATGGTTTTAAAGAAGGCACTGAGGATTTCAATTAAAAAAATCAATATCTAAATTAAAAACAGCGCTATATGCAAACAAAGTTACTAATTTGAAGCTTTTACAATTGCAGTGAAGACCAGTTTCCTGAAAAGAAGCAGCCAAATTCGAAGAAGAAAGAAAAACTAAGAAGTTACCTGTTAATTTTAAAAAAAGTAAGTAAAATATCACCATAATATTTGTATTATTAATCAAATATACTATAACGTTAATACGAGCTATTTCGGTTTCTAAAAATAGAGATTTTGTACCATTTTGTCCAAAAATGTCCATGTCTTAAACAGCGATTTACAGCCAGAATGGCCCACAAATTTCTATTTTTGGACACACAAATTACCCAACTGAACCACTACAATTTTCATATTATAGAACAAACAACTGTTTTAATTGTATACATTAGATTTACTTTTTGTACTTTTCCACACCACTAGCTTACTTTTTTTTGTCATTTGAACCCCAGTTTAGTAACACATAAATTCAAGAATACCTATCCCTACTAGTTTTAGTTCCCAATGAACAATCACACACCCTTACATACATCTTTATCATCTTACTCAAACACTCATGCACACAGCACACATACATTCCAGAACACCCCAACCCATATCGTCTTTATTTTTTTCAACAGACCCTAAAGAATGCCTACCAAAAGTCAAGTCCGTAGAAAGCAACGCAAAAGTAGAGCAAATGAAAATAAAGGTGTCCAACATAAGCATCCATCTCTAGCAGAATTTGTAAAAAAGTTGAAACAAAACAGCTAATACAATCATTTAGTGAAACACAAGAAGTTTCAAGTACAACAACTTTGCTTCCTCTATCAAAATGTAAAACAAACCAAAAAACAATTAACAGAAAATCAGCTATCAGTACAGATAAAACTACTTCAAATTTTAATATAGTGCAAAGTAAGCATACCAAGAAAAGTATTTTAGCCAAAATATACCGTCACAAAGTCCTTCAAAATCTTATAAAAACAGGAGAGAAATCAGGTTCAAAGCTTAAAACCTATCGTAGGAAATTAATCTTAGAAGCATTGATGGACAGTGCAATTCTTCTCAAAAGAAATGTATTTATTTTACTGTTAAACAAAATGAAACCACTAACAAAACTAATAACTAAATTACAAAAAAGACTTCTCAATAAGCAAAATATCAACAGAAAGAACTTCTTAAGTATCAGCGGAGGTGAATGCAATCACACTACAAACACAGAACCATATTTTAATGAAGAAGCGTACAAACAAAAGCAAACGAATACAATTGCCATATATAGCAGTGGTCGAGGTTATGAAAAAGTGAATAATACCATAATGGAACAAGAAGTACTTCTTACAAAAATATGCCCTGAAAACTTAGAACTACCCCTCCAGTCAACTGAATCAGAACGTCTAGTGTACAAATGGCCATGCACGTCAATGTGTAACATTCCCAAACAGTGTTTTAAATCTTTACGCCAATTCCTCAATAAATATGTAAAAAGCAAAGACAAAATCAAAATTAAATTACTGCAAAATATAGATACCTGTCCAGTGTGCAAGTATACAGGATTACAAGGACATTCATTGGCCTGCATTACAGGACCTACTTGTAAAACCACTTTCCATGATATCAAAAGGATATCAACACATCATTCAACTATAAGAAATATAGTCTATAAACTGTACTATGCTAAAAGTCCTGCTTTAGCACTAGCAAAGTTAAATAACATCCTTCTACATGGTACAGGAAAAGACCTACTTGAAGAAATTCACTATATACCAGAAAAAATATTTTGGAAGTGAAAGCCATTTACAGAATGAAATAGCTTTACACCAATTAAGCAGCAATTCTACATATGGCAACCTTTTGCTGAACACATACAAAAAAGAAATACTAAAATTTAAAAGTACATCAGCTGAAGTACCAAACCATGTATGTGTATGTTGCCGTAGAATTTTTTATAAAAGTAACACAAAAACTGTGGACTTATCATACAAAATAGAAGACAATGAAGATTCTAAATGGTTTGAATTAGCTCTCTACCTTGTAGCAAAAAACAAATATGAAATAACTGAGCCCTTAATACTTTGCAGTTATTGCACTACAAAACTTGACAACAACCAAACTCCTTCACGTTCTATCACAAATAATTTGGAATTATACCCAGTACCAAAACCTCTACAACAACTTAATTTATATGAGAGCATCATAATTCAAACAGTACACCCGTTTCAAGCAATAATACGCCTTCAACCAAAAACAGCAAAATTACCTCCCTCTGAATTGGTAAAAGGCATTTGTGGAAAAGTAGTTTATTTACCATTACATCTAAAAGAAAATGTGCATACTCTAGGAGTGCAACGTCCAATGCAGCAATCTTTAATTATATTAGTAAATGGAGTACCTACAAAAGACAAAAAAATATGGCAACAGCTGGTAGATTTATATAAAGTTAGACAAGCCTTCCAATATCTTAAAGAGAATAATGAATATTACAAAGAAATTAATATTGAAGAAAACTTGAAAGATACAACTCAAATAATTGAAGAAACACAAGAAGCTGGTCAATTTGAGCTACTAGATCCTGCTACAATATCAAATACTTTAGACCATTATACAATTCATCGTTTGCACTGTAATGACACCGTACAAGATGTACTGGAAACTTACCAAATGCGTCAAACAAAAGGATCGCCAATCAGTATATGGGAAAAAAGTATAGAAGCACGTGCTTTTCCTCTACTCTTTCATACTGGCAAAGGAGGAAGGTATGATGATAGATCTATTCAAATATCAGCTTCAGAATACCGCTCATTACGGATGTATTCTGAAGATCCCAGATTTAGACAAAATGTGGAATACATATTCCACCTACTCTTTGAAAGTGAACTAGCAACTTTATGTTACGGAGTTGCACACATATTAAAATCAGGATCACACTTTCAAAATATGACAGCTACACAATTATTAGAGAAAGTGCAACAAAAGGATGAGGTTTTACAATCAAATATTACAAATCTATTAGCAAATATGCGTGGTACTAAAGAGTACTGGTTTCGACGTCATGGAGATGTACGTTGTATGATCAGAAACCTTGGCCCACCCACTTGGTTTGTTACATTAAGTTGTGCAGAATATGCATGGGAAGATTTACATGATTTCCTACGCATATCAAATAAAAACAAAACAAACATAGATATTCTAACACCTGGAGAACTTTGTTCTTTGGATCCTGTTAATGTTTCAAGATATTTTCACCATCGCTTCATTGCTATGCTACATTTTATTAGTAATAAAACTGTTCCTCCCCTTGGAGAAGTGCAACACTTATTTTGGAGAAAAGAATACCAAGCCAGAGGAGCACCACATATCCACATGCTTTTATGGATTAAAGATGCTCCTAAATTTGGTCAAGATAGTGATGCCGCTGTTTTACAGTTTATTGAAAAATATGTCACTTGTGAAATTCCATCAGAAGCCACAAATAGTGATCTTCATGCACAAATTTTACAATTTCAAAGACACAAATGTGGAAAATATTGTCGTCGCAAATACAAAAACAAAGGCAAATAGTACGCCAAATGCCGATTTGGTTTCCCTAGACCAGTTACAAATACAGGTCAAGTAAACAACCTCATGTCTTCAGTTAGACATAGTGTTAAAGGTAAGTCACCTAAAAATACATATTACATAAAAAGAAAAGACGAAGAAAAATATATCAATGATTATAATGCAATCATTGCCCTCTTATGGAATGCAAACATAGATGTGCAGTACATTGCAGACAATTCTACTGCAGTTGCACGATATGTCACAGCATTCTTAACTAAAGCAGAAAAGACAGAGCTCCAAGACCTCTGGAATGACCTGTCATCAGATAAAACAGTATCTCAGAAATTATACAGCTTGGGCATAAAAATGCTCACCCGTAGAGAATGTGGATCTTATGAAGCAGCTGATCATTTAACTGGTACTTCATTGTATGGTAAATCTGAAAATATAGTATGGCTAAGTCTTGGTCCAGCTAAATCTAGAAAAAGAGTTCTAAAATCATATGAAGATATAGAAACAATAGCCAAACATGATCCCAACAGCCAAGACATTTTTAAAAACAATTTATTGGACACATACTACCCAAACAGAAGTAATACTTTGGACAACATGTGTCTATACCAAATAGCCCAAAACTACACATACAAAAATAATATGAAACCTGATGAAAAAAAGGTAAATATAGAGTGACAGACTGTGAAGGCAGCTTAGTTAAACTCACTAAACCAAATTTAATTAATCATATCAAATTGTCATTGTAGACTCCTCAACATAAAGAAGTATATTACATGTCCCTGCTACAACTCTTCAAACCATGGAGAAAAGAAGAACAATTACTAGATAACTATGACTCATATGAGGATGCTTTCAAAGCAAATGAAAGCCTATTACTGATGTAAACTTTACACAGTACAAAACAATGTTGCACAATGAACAGCAATATGAAGAAGAACTCCAAGCCCAACTGGATAAGGATACTCCTGACAGTAGTCAACCTTCTGTAACAGGAAGCCAAGAACCACTGGGAGAACCACTAATAACAAATGCGGAAGAATTAGCTATGATAGAAGTAGAAAACACCATGTGTCAGTATGAAGCAAAGGAAGACTTAACTATACTACAATCAAAACTAACAATGAGCAAAGTAGCATTTTTCAAGAAGTAACAAAACAAATTGCACATGGTGTAAAACATGAAAATAAAGAATGTTCCTGCCATAATTATAAACCTATACTACTGTACGTCAGTGGTGAAGCTGGTTCTGGCAAAACATTCCTAATAAAAATCATTAGTAAGTTCCTTCAACAATTGACAAACAACAAACTGTCAGCTGTTGTCACTGCCCCCACAGGTTTAGCTGTCTACAACATAGGTGGTGTTACATTACACCGATTACTACTATTACCAGTAGAACACCAGAACAAATTAGACTATTACAAACTTTCTGCAGAAGCTGCAATGGAATTACGCAGAGTATTGAAATAAATGAAAATGCTACTAATAGATGAAGTGAGCATGGTCTCCAACCTGATGTTAGCTTTGATTCACCTTAGATTACAAGAAGTACTCAAAACAGACTATGAAGAGCTCTTTGCAGGAAAACACATTATTGTTTTTGGAGATCTGCTTCAATTAACAACAGTAAAAGGTGAACCTATTTTTAAAACATTAGGGCACAAACTCTGCCGTAAAACTGTAGGCAGCATTGGAAATGTCAACCTTTGGCAACATTTCCAATACAGAGAATTAACAGAAAACATGCGCCAATCTGCAGATCTAACTTATGCCAACATTTTAAAAAGTTTGAGAGTTGGTATACTTTCTAAAGAAGCAGAAGCAACATTGAAAACCGGGCACATTAATGCACTTTATGGTGATAATGCATGTGCTACAGATGTTATGGAACAATTAGCCCACAAAAATGTCAATTGTATGTCCTTAATGCCAACTCTTGCAAGCTGTCTCAAATTCAATGAAATAATGTTAAGTAAAGAAATGCAACCAATAATAAAAAATTAGCGCCACAGACAAACTAGATGTACATGGTATGACACTACCCATTTGTGAGCAAGCCACAAAAAGACTAAATAATTTAGAAAATCAATCTCAAACACAGCAGGCTTAGAAAAGATGTTAAAATTATCCTTAAATTGCAGAGTAATGCTTAAACGTAACCTTGACGTGGACCAAGGACTAGTTAATGGAGCACTGGGTACAGTTGTTGGCTTTTAAACATACCCACGTGACAACAAAATTCAGTTTGTCAATATACTCTTTGACAAACTTTCAGAGGTAAAACGGATAGGACGCTCAACAGCTAGATTCCTTCTCTTCAAAGATATGTATGCACGCAGAGAACAATTTTCTCTAACTCTTGCATACGCAGTCACGATTCATAAATCACAAGGCCTTACCCTAGACAAAGCAATGATAGATATTGCTTAACACAGTCTTTAAAGAAGGCATGAGTTACGTACACTTGAAGGTCTATTTCTAATCAACTTTGAGGCAAGTAAAGTAAACGCTGATATTCCTTGCATTTTAGAATATAATAGACTTCGCTCACTATACACTCCCCATCTAAACACATATTCTGTTCCACAAAAACTAAAACGTTGTTTAAGAAAACTAAATCAAACAGAAATGCAACAGGATGTCACTGCAAATCCTCCAAAGAGAGTAAAAGAAACTAATACTTCATCAAGTAACACAAACAAAAAAGAATCAATTAGAGAAAGTAAACCAGGTACTTCTTTAAAGAAGGACGACAAACTCCAAAAAAAGCAGTTAGATACAGAACTACCTGGACCATTTAAATTCTCAAATATAGTTGGTGTAAGTTGCTATGCAAATGTAGCAATGAATATTCTATTTCAATTACCACCATTTACTTACACTTTAGAGACCCATTGTGTATGCAAATGTTAGTACTTCATAGAAACACAAAAAACAATCCTGACAACACATATAGTGTTTATGGAATAAGACAATAATTGGACTACTGTGCTGGAATGGTGAAATTCACTATAAACTCACAGGAAGATCCACAAGAATTTTTAATGTACTTACTACAAGTACTGGAAAACAAAAACATACGTATAAAGGAAATCTTCCAGATTTCATACATGTGGAAACATACATGCACTCTGTGCAACAATGTGACACAAGAAATTCCCAATGAACGCTTCATATATATATCAATACCAAATTGTGAATCCATTCCATTTCAGCAACTTGTACAAAATGCAAACCATGGTAGATTATGTTCTACCTGCAATTCAGATAATCACTCCACGTTAGTAATACAAACACATAGTAAATCCGTAATACTAATGCTTCTACGTTACAATGCAGATGGTACCAAAAACAACTGCAAGCTGACTGGATTCACACATAGTCAAATATCACTTGGTAAGAAAACCTTCACAACAATAGGTATAATCTACCACGCAGGAGCCACAACCAATTCAGGGCACTACACGGCATATATAAAAAAGAAATGTGGATGGTTTGAAGGTAATGATAGTACCATTACTCGTAAGCAGAGATTACCAGCAAATCTTACAAACGCTTATTTGATGTTCTTAAAACCAAAATTTGATAAATAAACTGTATTTAAACCTTTAAGTAAATTTGTGTTAAAAAATATAAACTCCAAAAGCTATCTAACTGCTCAAAGATTCTACAACAACTAATCAGATAAATGAATACCACTAAATTAGACCAAAGAATACACAGTTAGAATACGCCAATTGGTATCTAACTGTCCCAAAATTATAAATTTGTGTTAGAATAATATAAACTGTTAGAATACTCCAAAAGCTATCTAACAGCTCAAATATTCTACAACAACTAATCAGATAAATGAATACCACTAAATTAGGCCAAAAAATACACAGTTAGAATATGCCAATTGGTATCTAACTGCTCCAAAATTTTATAATATCAAAACAAATGAAGAATCTGTTACTGCTCCAAAAAAAATACAACAAAGCAAAGTATAAAGCATTAGCCAGAAACAACAAGTGAACACTGAAAACAAACAAACAAATAAACTGTAGCATAACAGAAAAAGGTTTTTTTTTTAATCCAACATGGATTTTTTTTTCTCCCACAGACCCAATGATTTTAGCAACAAATACAGAAACTGAGCAAATTGCACAGTACTCTGATTTGTACTCTACTAAATATGAGGGTCGAAAAAAAATAAAAGTATATTGCTTATACAATGTAATAAGTCATTACAAAATACTAATACTAACATGCTATTTTCTTTTATCACAGAAATGAAGAAGAAAAACATGGACTCCCATTACTAGACCAAACAGTAAGTATACAATAATAAGGACAACCATAGCAGCATATCACATCCATAGTATCTAATACCTTTGTTCCTTATACATTTGTTTTTCACCCAAAGTTATAAGCAAATATGAATGTGATATGCTGCGGTGGTTGTTGCCAGGGCATAGAGTCTTGGGTGCATGGCCAAATGGCCATGCACCCAAGACTCTATGCCCTGGCAACAACCACCGCAGCATATCACATCCATAGATTCAAACATTTCAACTATGATCTATGGGAAACTTTTAATGTCCGCGAACAATGTGAGTGTTCTTAGAACACTTTGAACTTGCCAGCGAACAATACGGACACCGTTTTCAGGACACCCCCTACGAACATTTCAGAACAACGCGATAGTTCTTAGAACACTTTCAACTTAACAACGAACAATACGGACAGCGTCCTAAGGATACCCCCTACGAACATTCCAGGACACCGGGAGTGTTCTCAAAAATGTCTTCAGAACACCCCCATTTTGTTTATTTGCGAACATTTCAGGACACTGCGAGTGTTCTTAGGACACATTCAACTTGACAGAGAACAATACGGACAGCGTCCTCAGGACACCCCCTACGAACATCCCAGGACACCGGGAGTGTTCTTAGAAGCGTCTTCAGAACACCACCATCTTGTTTATTTGCGAACATTTCAGGACACCGCGAGTGTTCTTAGGACACATTCAACTTGACAGAGAACAATACGGACAGCGTCCTCAGGACACCCCCTACGAACACTCCCCGGACACCGCGAGTGTTCTTAGAAGCTTCTTCAGAACACCCCCATTTTGTTTATTTGCGAACATTTCAGGACACCACGGGTGTTCTTAGAACACATTCAACTTGACAGAGAACAATACGGACAGCGTCCACAGGACACCCCCTACGAACATTCCAGGACACCGGGAGTGTTCTTAGAAGCGTCTTCAGAACACCACCATCTTGTTTATTTGCGAACATTTCAGAACACCGTGAGTGTTCTTAGGACACATTCAACTTGACAGAGAACAATACGGACAGCGTCCTCAGGACACCTCCTACGAACACTCCCCGGACACAGCGAGTGTTCTTAGAAGCGTCTTCAGAACACCCCCATTTTGTTTATTTGCGAACATTTCAGGACACCGCAAGTGTTCTTAGGACACATTCAACTTGACAGAGAACAATACGGACAGCGTCCTCAGGACACCCCCTACGAACACTCCCCGGACACCGCGAGTGTTCTTAGAAGCGTCTTCAGAACACCCCCATTTTGTTTATTTGCGAACATTTCAGGACACCGCGGGTGTTCTTAGAACACATTCAACTTGACAGAGAACAATACGGACAGCGTCCTCAGGGCACCCCCTACGAACATTTCAGGACACCGGGAGTGTTCTCAAAAACATCTTCAGAACACCCCCATTTTGTTTATTTGCGAACATTTCAGGACACCGCAGGTGTTCTTAGAACACATTCATCTTGACAGAGAACAATACGGACAGCGTCATCAGGACACCCCGTACGAACACTCCCCGGATACCGTGAGTGTTCTTAGAACAGTTTCACTTTGCTTGCGAACAAAACGAGTCCTTAGAACACCCCCCAGTCAGTTTATTTAGAACATTTCAGAACACCGTGATCTCCGCAAACAAATCGAACACAAAAAGAACATTTAACACATAAAAAACACAACTTTCATCCTATCTCATACACTCCCACCCTCCCCAAACACTCCTAGACACCAAAACACTCTACTAAATACACATTTTGAACAAGGTTTCACCGCGCTGTCCGCGGACGTCCGCAAATCCAAGATGGCGGGCGCTACCGAAAAATCTGAGGCGCTTCACGCTCCACGCCGTCCAATCAGCGAACACGTTGCATGTCCGCGAACATCACGCAAGACGATTGGCCAATCAGGACACTGTCTGCGGAGCGAAAAGGGAAGTGTGTCTGCGAACCGAACACAGATATCACTAATTTTTTTTTACCTACTTTTTGGTCATTTTAAAAATAACTACTGGACGGATTTTCACCAAATTTGCAAAAGCACGCTTTTGGGACCAAGCCGCTGCTCCTGGTCCAAATTTGGTGGAAATCCGTCCAGCGGTTTGGGCTGTAGGCGCGAGCAAATTTTTTTTCCCATTCAGTCTATGGGAAAAAAAAAGTTTTGGGACCCCCCCTATAACTTTGCCCCCCCTGGACGAATCCTCTCCAGAAAAATTCAGAGTGACCCAAATACTTTTTTTGCAAAGTTTGGTGAGGATCCGTCCAGGGAGAGCAAAGTTATAAGCCACCCAAAAAGTGCTCTTCCTATGGAAACAGCAACTTAACCATAACTACATGGCCACTACCGTTATACTCTCGAAGGATAATTGGTTTGAGGCGGGTGTGGAACCACTGATATGGTTGCTAAAACTGGTGCGTTATCAGAGAGCATACAGAGTGCTATATAAATCTCTTGAATACCGAGGAACACCAAGCTCATCATCAGTACAAGGTCAATTCTCGAGAATCCCCCATGGAAGTGTGAATAAAACATCCCTGAGTTCCTCGTTATAAAGCCTCCGCACATCTACTAGCCCCAATTCCTGCAGTAGTCTGGCAAATGCTATTGCATTTCTATAACCCAGTCTAATGGGTTGAGTTGTCTTATCAACATCCAGATTTGGGGCAAAGTTAAAATCATCCTTGATTAGTACCTGTGCTTCTGCAAAGGCCACCGCTTGAGGTATTAAGATGTTAAGAAACTGGTCCTGACCACAGTTTGGTCTGTATAATGATATTATAGTGAACCAGTGCCCATATGGGCATCCCTTTCATGATTATATATCTCCCCTGGGGGTCCCTCGGGGTCCCTGTTCTCAATCTTAGCAAGTGGTACACTTCTAGCGATCAGAATAGTCACTCCTCGCTTTTTCTCTCTGCTAGTAGAGAAGAATTGGTGTGTTAACATCTTATGGAACAGCCTCCATTCATCAGCTTTCAGCAGGTGAGTTTCCTCTAGACACATAATCACCACTGACAGGTCACCTAGCTTTTGAAGGACAGACCTCCCCTTCATAGGAGATTTCAGCCCTTTGACGTTCAATGTACCTACACGGATCGCGTCCACCCTCTCTTGTCAGGCCCCATTGACATCTTGCATGGAGTTATACCGTCCATAAAAAAGGGCAACCCCACTCTTCCAGAGAGTCCTTTTCCATCTCACATAGCGATTGACTCTCAGCATCACAGTCATTTTTCACAACTGGAACTCGTAACCCCTCCCTCTCTCGCCCCTCTAAATTCCCCATCTTCAATAAAAATAAGCACGTCAACCAAAACCCATGCATTACCCTTTGCATTTGTGGGCTCCCTGACTTGGAAGTCAATGATGTATGATTACAACCCCCTCACTCCTGCCCCCTCTTGGCAATTTAATTTCAGACAGCGGTTATCAGCTATATACTCAAAGGTGCGATGCGGCTGCAAGCAGGACCAATTGCTAGGCTGACTCGGAGCTCTCCAAAGCGTCACTTAAGCTAATTGCTCCCCCCTTCTGTATCAAGCAATAGTTCTCCTTGGTCTTCTAGTGTGCCCCACATGGGTCCACTGTGTGGTTGGCATGGACAGTTGAGATACTAGTGCTGAACCCCCCCCCCACTCCTTTTGCAGAATCCTCTCCCTCCGGCCTCAGCAACTGCTCGCCCTCTTTCATCGATTTAATAGGCCACCATTTCCCATTGATAGTGAAGATTAGAGCAGTAGGAAATCCCTATCTGTAAGTGACATTCTTGTCTCATGGCCATTCTGTGTTCAGGTGTTGGTTGCAGTCTTCCCTTTTGTAGGGTCGTTTCAGCCAGGTCTTGAAATACCGATATTTTCACCTGGATTTTGCTGCTTTCATTATTTGCTCCTTAATAACGAAAACATAGAGTCTGGTCAACACATCTGGAGGTTCCCCCTGGCGAGGCTGCGATCTGGGGCGAGTATGATGCATACTATCAAAGTCCACAACCGAATCCTCAGGCAACTCGAGTAGGTGGCAGAAGAGGTCCTTCAAATACTCAGAGCCCATCCTCATGGACTGGAGTTGGAATCCCTAGGATATGCACGCGTTCCTGGTAGATCGGTTTTCAGCATCTCCCTGTTTGCCCTCTAGGGCCAACACCTCTATTTTATGCACCGACTCACTGTTTTCATAGGACTGCTTGCACACCGTTGTTTCAATCGTGCTGACTCTACTTTTCGCTTCTTCCATTCGCTTATCAAGAACTGTTATCTTGTGAGACAACGCAGCCTGCCATTTTTGATTTCCCTTTTAATCTCACTCTGCACCTCCTGGAGACCAGACTTTGTTGACACCTGTGAGGGCAACCCCTGAAAGGTGTCAGTGACATGCCCCATTGCTCAAACGATCTTAGGCTTCTTGGATTTCTACTAGGTTGGAGCATGGTGGTTATACCAGCATGATGGCCCCCTTTTGGTGCCTTAGCCATGGTGTGGGATCAGGCTGCAACTGTCCAAATAGAAATACTCAGCCACAGGGGACCCGGAATCTCCCAATTATAACTCGCCAGCAGCACAGCCACAGGACAGGAATTGGGAAGCCTTCACCTCAGGCAGGGACCTGTACACTCAGGACAAACAGTTGGGTAGAGATAACCCTGTGATTCTCCTTCTATGCTGTGGCTCAATAAGGGCTGGCAAAACCCCAGAGCTCACACCAGTGGACTGGTAACCTGGTCTTCTATACTTTATTTCATTAACCAACTCTGTGACCCAAGGTCCACGCCTACCTTGTCTTCATCATTGATGATTTGCAACCATCTTTCCCTACCCCTACTCTTCCTCTCTCCTCTTCTCCACTTTCCTGTCTTTCACCTGTTTTCCTATTGTACCTCCTTGCTACCACATCACTGGCTCGTAACATCATACCACCTAGTCTCATCCTTCTCAGGATTTATGCTTGCTCTTCCTTACTGGTCCCTTATCTGATATCTCTCACACTCTCCAATTTTCTAACCCCACTCTATTTCGCATTGCTCTTTCCTCCTGTTTATAGAATGCCACTGCCACATTCACATCCTCCCCCTTGATATTGTTTCTTTCTCTCTGTAAGCATTTCTCACGCCTTCTGTCAGAGCATCCTTCCTTTGCCGTGTGATGTTCCTTTCGTCCTTATGTATGTTTTTTCCCCCTATTTTCTAATTTCTACTTTCACCCTCCCTTCTTCACACTCTGTTTTCATACTCTTTCTGTTTTCTGTGAACTCCTTCTAGGATAATAATATCAACCTCCAACAATCCTTCTTCTCCCCCTTACTTCTCCAGCCACCTCTTTAGTGCTTTTAACCACCTCACTTCTGATGTTCAGTCCAACCTCCTGTTGAGAGACAGATGAATATGTCATGCATAACTACAGCCCCTCCCCGGCCTAATACCGCCCAGGTGAGAAACATTACTCACTAAGGCAACCATGCCGCCGTATCCTGAACGATTACAAAAGGATAGAAACACGCCGTAAGCTAAAGATAGGGAAAACAAACATACTGACAATGAAATCACGCATATGCATCCACTAGACATGAAGCACATGTGCACTCAACACGAAGAAAACACACTAGGTCAAATGCGCACTTATACATGAAGAATATTAACATTTGCAACCATAAAGACATGCAGAATACAGCATAAGTAATATAAAAGTAGAATGCAACACTAAACAGCAAGCGGGTATAGCTCACTAATATAGAAATGTGGGGGAAAAAGGCAACCATCTTTTCCAAAATGGAAGCCGCAGCGAGTCTCTCTAATACATAACAGCCTTGAGACGTTCAGAAAGCACAGAATGCTTAAATTAAAGAAATAACAGATCTGTGCAGAGCTCAGGCAGAGATCTGAAGCCAAAGCCAAGGCTTCTATGAACTAAGGGATAGGTCTCAACATTACAAAGAAAGGCACGAGATAAGAATTCCCAGTACATGAGAAGTGTATTCCCAAATTAATTAAAGCCTGGAGAAATACAATTGTCCATTGTGTGTCAGGTGCAGGATTAGTAGAAGCCAAACAACACTATACAGAATAGCTCAACAGTGTCCCCAGTGGTAACAGAAAACATAGCAAGTGCACTAAAATTATTTAAAATCCCAATAAATACAGGATAGAATAATACCAAACGCAGTCTCATCACACGTGATTCAAGATGAAGAACACTGTCTATTCATTAGTGCACAGATAACACACCTGCTTTACTCCTCATGCCTATTCCCAGACATTAAGGCGTGACACAAGGTTAGCTAGAAAGAAATTGCCCTGGGTCATGGCCTAGGGATAAGAAATGGGATCTTTTTTAATTGAGGTGAAAGCAGTTTGAGGACCTCTCTGTTCTTACTCCTGTTCGGCTCATGTCTTGACGTTCTTGACGACCTGTCATTTGCCCAAGGTTGGTCAGTGTAATGCCAACCAATTACATTTCTTGGTGTTAGGCCACCCATCAAGTATTATGCCAACTAATAGTATATTTTTCTAACAATTACGTTTTTTTGTTCTCAATCTAGAGGTGGTACCAGGAGGGGTTATTTGATAAGAGGTACCCAATCTTAACTGTAATAACCTTTATAGAAACTATATATAGATATTCTTGTTAACCAATCGCTTACCCTCGTAGGCTTTAGCAAAATGTGATGTCATATATGACGATTATTCTGGTTATAAACTGTTGTTTTCAAAGAGCCTGGTGAGAGTGACAATTGTTATGTTTAGTACGCTGTCCCTGATTTATTTAGGATTGTCAATAAAGTGGGCTTTGCCTTTCACTTTGACTATTTCCATTGTTGAGTTTGGGATTTCCCAGCCTCTCATCCTCTGCATGAACTGGGGGTTTCCAGACCAACTTAACACTCCTTTCTAATGTTAGTTTTGCCTCTTTCATTGCAGCCCTTTCCAAAATCCTCTCCAGTATTCTCTCTGCCTTCCTTCTCACAACACCTTTCAATCCCCACCCTGATGTACTCTCCAACTCCTTCCCCACAACTCTTTTCAACTTCCTCTTTAGTGTCCTTGCCACCTCCTGCCTCTTAACTCCTACCAAACTCCTGCTGAATATCTCTGCCAAACTCTTCTTCAGTGTTTCCCCAACCTTGCCCCAGTACTCTCTTCTAGTGCCTTTCCATATCACCCTGCAGCTTCCTTTCCTCACAATCCTTCCACCTTCTCACTCAGCTCAACCACAACCAACTCATATGCCTCTCCTCCTCCGATCTCCATCTAAAGCAGTCGCTGTCTCTCTCTCTCTTGACAACTCCTAATGGCCAAACACAGCTACGGTGCTTGGTGCCTTAATTCCAGTCTAGCCCCTGTTATCAGAGAGCATACAGAGTGCTATATAAATCTCTTCAATACCGAGGAACATCAAGCTCATCGTCAGTACAAGGTCAATTTTCGAGAATCCCCCATGGAAGTGTGAATAAAACGTCCCTGAGTTCCTCGTTATAAAGCCTCCGCACATCTAGTAGCCCCAATTCCTGCAGTAGTCTGGCAAATGCGATTGCATTTCTATAACCCAGTCTAATGGGTTGAGTTGTCTTATCAGCATCCAGATTTGGGGCAAAGTTAAAATCATCCTTGATTAGTACCTGTGCTTCTGCAAAGGCCACCGCTTGAGGTATTAAGACGTTAAGAAACTGGTCCTGACCACAGTTTGGTCTGTATAATGATATTATAGTGAACCAGTGCCCATATGGGCATCCCTTTCATGATTATATATCTCCCCTGGGGGTCCCTCGGGGTCCCTGTTCTCAATCTTAGCAAGTGGTACACTTTTAGCGATCAGAATAGTCACTCCTTGCTTTTTCTCTCTGCTAGTAGAGAAGAATTGGTGTGTTAACATCTTATGGAACAGCCTCCATTCATCAGCTTTCAGCAGGTGAGTTTCCTCTAGACACATAATCACCACTGACAGGTCACCTAGCTTCTCAAGGCAAGACCTCCCCTTCATAGGGGATTTCAGCCCTTTGACGTTCAATGTACCTACACAGATCGCGTCCACCCTTCTCTCGTCAGGCCCCATTGACATCTTGCATGGAGTTATACCGTCCATAAAAAAGGGCAACCCCACTCTTCCAGAGAGTCCTTTTCCATCTCACATAGCGATTGACTCTCAGCATCACAGTCATTTTTCACAACTGGAACTCGTAACCCCTCCCTCTCTCGCCCCTCTAAATTCCCCATCTTCAATAAAAATAAGCACGTCAACCAAAACCCATGCATTACCCTTTGCATTTGTGGGCTCCCTGACTTGGAAGTCAATGATGTATGATTACAACCCCCTCAATCCTGCCCCCTCTTGGCAATTTAATTTCAGACAGCAGTTATCAGCTATATACTCAAAGGTGCGATGCGGCTGCAAGCAGAACCAATTGCTAGGCTGACTCGGAGCTCTCCAAAGCGTCACTTAAGCTAATTGCTCCCCCCTTCTGTCCCAAGCAATAGTTCTCCTTGGTCTTCTAGTGTGCCCCACATGGGTCCACTGTGTGGTTGGTATGGACAGTTGAGATACTAGTGCTGAACCCCCCCCCCCCACTCCTTTTGCAGAATCCTCTCCCTCCGGCCTCAGCAACTGCTCGCCCTCTTTCATCGATTTAATAGGCCACCATTTCCCACTGATAGTGAAGATTAGAGCAGTCGGAAATCCCTATCTGTAAGTGACATTCTTGTCTCATGGCCATTCTGTGTTCAGGTGTTGGTTGCAGTCTTCCCTTTTGTAGGGTCGTTTCAGCCAGTTCTTGAAATACCGATATATTCACCTGGATTTTGCTGCTCTCATTATTTGCTCCTTAATAACGAAAACATAGAGTCTGGTCAACACATCTGGAGGTTCCCCCTGGCGAGGCTGCGATCTGGGGTGAGTATGATGCATACTATCAAAGTCCACAACCGAATCCTCAGGCAACTCGAGTAGGTGGCAGAAGAGGTCCTTCAAATACTCAAAGAGCTCATCCTCATGGACTGGAGTTGGAATCCCTAGGATATGCACGCGTTCCTGGTAGATCGGTTTTCAGCATCTCCCTGTTTGCCCTCTAGGGCCAACACCTCTATTTTATGCACCCACTCACTGTTTTCATAAGACTGCTTGCACACCGTTGTTTCAATCGTGCTGACTCTACTTTTCGCTTCTTCCATTCGCTTATCAAGAACTGTTATCTTGTGAGATAACGCAGCCTGCCATTTTTGATTTCCCTTTTAATCTCACTCTGCACCTCCTGGAGACCAGACTTTGTTGACACCTGTGAGGGCAACCCCTGAAAGGTGTCAGTGACATGCCCCATTGCTCAAACGATCTTAGGCTTCTTGGATTTCTACTAGGTTGGAGCATGGTGGTTATACCAGCATGATGGCCCCCTTTTGGTACCTTAGCCATGGTGTGGGATCAGGCTCCAACTGTCCAAATAGAAATACTCAGCCACAGGGGACTTGGAATCTCCCAATAATAACTCGCCAGCAGCACAGCCACAGAGCAGGAATTGGGAAGCCTTCACCTCAGGCAGGGACCTGTACACTCAGGACGAACAGTTGGGTAGAGATAACCCTGTGATTCTCCTTCTATGCTGTGGCTCAATAAGGGCTGGCAAAACCCCAGAGCTCACACCAGTGGACTGGTAACCTGGTCTTCTATACTTTATTTCATTAACCAACTCTGTGACCCAAGGTCCACGCCTACCTTGTCTTCATCATTGATGATTTGCAACCATCTTTCCCTACCCCTACTCTTCCTCTCTCCTCTTCTCCACTTTCCTGTCTTTCACCTGTTTTCCTATTGTACCTCCTTGCTACCACATCACTGGCTCGTAACATCATACCACCTAGTCTCATCCTTCTCAGGATTTATGCTTGCTCTTCCTTAATGGTCCCTTATCTGATATCTCTCACACTCTCCAATTTTCTAACCCCACTCTATTTCGCATTGCTCTTTCCTCCTCTTTATAGAATGCCACTGCCACGTTCACATCCTCCCCCTTGATATTGTTTCTTTCTCTCTGTAAGCATTTCTCACGCCTTCTGTCAGAGCATCCTTCCTTTGCCGTGTGATGTTCCTTTCGTCCTTATGTATGTTTTTTCCCCCTATTTTCTAATTTCTACTTTCACCCTCCCTTCATCACACTCTGTTTTCATACTCTTTCTGTTTTCTGTGAACTCCTTCTAGGATAATAATATCAACCTCCAACAATCCTTCTTCTCCCCCTTACTTCTCCAGCCACCTCTTTAGTGCTTTTAACCACCTCACTTCTGATGTTCAGTCCAACCTCCTGTTGAGAGACAGATGAATACGTCATGCATAACTACAGCCCCTCCCCGGCCCAATACCGCCCAGGTGAGAAACATTACTCACTAAGGCAACCATGCCGCCGTATCCTGAACGATTACAAAATGATAGAAACACGCCGTTAGCTAAAGATAGGGAAAACAAACATACTGACAATGAAATCACACATATGCATCCACTAGACATGAAGCACATGTGCACTCAACACGAAGAAAACACACTAGGTCAAATGCGCACTTATACATGAAGAATATTAACATTTGCAACCATAAAGACATGCAGAATACAGCATAAGTAATATAAAAGTAGAATGCAACACTAAACAGCAAGCGGGTGTAGCTCACTAATATAGAAATGGGGGGGGGGGAAAGGCAACCATCTTTTCCAAAATGGAAGCCGCAGCGAGTCTCTCTAATACATAACAGCCTTGAGACGTTCAGAAAGCACAGAATGCTTAAATTAAAGAAATAACAGATCTGTGCAGAGCTCAGGCAGTGATCTGAAGCCAAAGCCAAGGTTTCTATGAAAAAGGCACGAGATAAGAATTCCCAGTACATGAGAAGTGTATTCCCAAATTAATTAAAGCCTGGAGAAATACAATTGTCCATTGTGTGTCAGGTGCAGGATTAGTAGAAGCCAAACAACACTATACAGAATAGCTCAACAGTGTCCCCAGTGGTAACAGAAAACATAGCAAGTGCACTAAAATTAGTTAAAATCCCAATAAATACAGGATAGAATAATACCAAACGCAGTCTCATCACACGTGATTCAAGATGAAGAACAGTGTCTATTCATTAGTGCAGAGATAACACACCTGCTTTACTCCTCATGCCTATTCCCAGACATTAAGGCGTGACACAAGGTTAGCTAGAAAGAAATTGCCCTGGGTCATGGCCTAGGGATAAGAAATGGGATCTTTTTTAATTGAGGTGAAAGCAGTTTGAGGACCTCTCTGTCCTTACTCCTGTTCGGCTCATGTCTTGACGTTCTTGACGACCTGTCATTTGCCCAAGGTTGGTCAGTGCAATGCCAACCAATTACATTTCTTGGTGTTAGGCCACCCATCAAGTATTATGCCAACTAATAGTATATTTTTCTAACAATTACGTTTTTTTGTTCTCAATCTAGAGGTGGTACCAGGAGGGGTTATTTGATAAGAGGTACCCAATCATAACTGTAATAACCTTTATAGAAACTATATATAGATATTCTTGTTAACCAATCGCTTACCCTCGTAGGCTTTAGCAAAATGTGATGTCATATATGACGATTATTCTGGTTATAAACTGTTGTTTACAAAGAGCTTGGTGAGAGTGACAATTGTTTTGTTTAGTACGCTGTCCCTGATTTATTTAGGTTTGTCAATAAAGTGGGCTTTGCCTTTCACTATGACTATTTCCATTGTTGAGTTTGGGATTTCCCAGCCTCTCATCCTCTGCATGAACTGGGGGTTTCCAGACCAACTTAACACTCCTTTCTAATGTTAGTTTTGCCTCCTTCATTGCAGCCCTTTCCAAAATCCTCTCCAGTATTCTCTCTGCCTTCCTTCTCACAACACCTTTCAATCCCCACCCTGATGTACTCTCCAACTCCTTCCCCACAACTCTTTTCAACTTCCTCTTTAGTGTCCTTGCCGCCTCCTGCCTCTTAACTCCTACCAAACTCCTGCTGAATATCTCTGCCAAACTCTTCTTCAGTGTTCCCCCACCCTTGCCCCAGTACTCTCTTCTAGTTCCTTTCCATATCACCCTGCAGCTTCCTTTCCTCACAATCCTTCCACCTTCTCACTCAGCTCAACCACAACCAACTCATATGCCTCTCCTCCTCCGATCTCCATCTAAAGCAGTCGCTGTCTCTATCTCTCTCTTGACAACTCCTAATGGCCAAACACAGCTACGGTGCTTGGTGCCTTAATTCCAGTCTAGCCCCTGCCTCTTGTGTGTGTTTCTCGAGAGGGTTTGCCTATGTGTGGTGTAGTTGTGACTCTCTTGGTATTGGTGTACATCCTTGCACTTTAGTGTATTTGCCAGTAATAAGAAAATGTATGGCTGTGCAGTACCAGGAATCCATCTTGCTTGATGTTCATCTACCATCTTGGATTGCATACATTTGGGTTCACCGCACCTGGGCAGACCACTGTGCCAGACCACAAAACTCAGCTGCGTTGCGTGCTGCAAAGCAGAACACTTCCCTGTTCTTGACCATAGTGAGTACTCTGTTTCTTCTCTATTCACCGGGCTGGTGTAGAGTAATACCACGACCACCCCAGCACCGTAGCAAAGTGCAAGTTACAACTTGGGTCTTACCTTAAAATAGCACACATAGCATGAGCATGCTTCAAGTGAGAGTCCTGAGCTGCAGAGGTGGGGCATGGCAGGGTGCTCCTGGGGATCCCCCATTTACCACTTACGTGCCCAGAATAACACCACAGGCTGTGGAGCCCAGACCCAAGGACCGCCCCACCCAACATTCCAGGGATAGGCTGAGGACCGTGTCACAGTATCTAACGTCTTTGCATACACATTTTTATTCTTATTTAAAACAGGGATTGTTAGCATTGGACTGGATGGTGGCAAATCTATTTTAGATAACCCTCAATTGGTCAGGCTTAGAAAGAACTGGTTAAGTCTGCAACTCAAGCCTTCGAAAAAACAGCACTGAATCTATGCACATGCCTCGGTAGTGCCCCATACCTGACCGCTAGGACCTGTGGCAGTCTAGCTGTGAACCCTTTTGATAAAAAGAAACCTTAATACCAGTGAATTGTAGACTTCAGAAACTGGATGTACTGAAATGAATGTAACGTTACTTCAACAAGGCTAGAGACTTTTGTCTCTCCTGATTTGAGAATAAAAAACATTTGGATGGCAAACATTTCTGACATGGACTCGACTTTATAATGCACAAAGAAGTGAAGAACAAATTAGGCCACTTTTGTTTCAAAAATGTTCCCCTAGAAACATCTTAGGCCCTGCACCATCATATTTTGAAGCTATCTCAATGAATTTGGAGTCGTTATCATTGAAATGGCCTTCCTTGTTTCTTTCAGAAACTGGGAGGATACATCTCAGTGAAAGGGATTTGTTGTGAAGCAGTACATTCATTATAACCCGACTTAATTATTGTGATTATTATTATTATTATTATTACTTTAAGGGGGCAGTCTAGGTTTTTTCAGAAACACTACTTTCTTTGTCTTTTGTGACAGCAGAATTGTGCTTTTCAGCTAACAATCCCCACATCACCCAGAAGCCATCCAAGGCTTCCATTTCAGTCACTGAGCAATACATTGTAGGTATGCAAATTAGCACTAAAGCATACTGTTTGCTGCAGAGCATTGCCTTATAGTGCAGTGTGATTTTTATACATAACTTTATCAACCCAAGACACAAAGCTCTGAAGGGTACAAACAACTAAACACACATTTCACACTCATTAGAAAACATCAGCACTTTATAGTCTGACTTCCTTGTGATGTGAGCATTGGTGAATGTGTAGCAAACTCCATCAATGGTAAGGTGGGTTTAAACAAGCGTGTACATTACCCTTAAACCCTTCACAGCACATATAGCTTAGCTCTGTGCACGCACTCTGACACTCATTATCACAGACTTCGTGAATGCCTCCTTTTCTACCAATACGGTCACCCCCAGTTTAAAATCAGCTTGGGTCACCCCATTCCTGAAGAAAGTGTCACTCGATCCAACCCTCCCCACTAACTATCTCCCTATTACCACGGTCAACTTCCTTCGGAAAATAATAGACCGTCTGGCATACTCCTAGCCTCCCCCTGCCGCCTCTTCTCCTTCTCTCATCTCTGAGTGTCTGTCCACTATCCAGGATTGGTGCGCCGCCAACGATCTCTGCCTGAATGCCAGTAAGACAGATATCCTCCTCATCAGTACACCTGCACCCACCTTTCCCCCCCACTCTCTGGCCAGCCTCCCTTGGCCCTCTTCCTGCTCCCACCTGTGAGGCTAAGAACCTTGCGGTTATCTTTGATTCCACCCTCTCCTTCTACCCTCACATTTCCGATGTCTCTAAGAAGTCAAACTACCAACTGCACCTCCTCAGATGTATTCTTCCTTTCCTCTTCTTCCCCCAGAAGCGCACTGTCTCCAGAGCTCTGGTTCTCTCTAGGCTTGACTACTGTAACAGCCCCTTTTTAAATCTACCCTCCTCTACTCTCCGTCCTCTGCAACTCATCCAGAACAGGATTGCGAGACTTGTCCTTGGCCTTAAGCCCTGGGATCGTATCTCCCCAGCACTGAAATCTCTCCATTGGCTCCCAGTGGCTGCAAGAATAAAATTCAAGACCATTTGCATTGTCCACAAGAACGTCTGGGTCCTGGGTCCAAAATACCTCCAGCCTTCTCTTCAGAAGTATCTTCCTTCTCGAGCTCTTCGCTCTTCCTCCTCCAATTCCGAGGGTCAGCTGCTTCTGTAAGCAACGAGTTGGGGGCAGATCTCTCTCTTCGGCCGGTGCCTCCTCTGGAACAGGCTCCCTGCCTCTCTGAAACTTGAGCAGAACTATCTCTGGTTCCGGAAGCAGCTCAAGACTTTTCTCTTTGCCTCTGCCTTCTTTCTTCCACTTCCCTGCTGATCTCATGCATGAAAATGCACTTGTTGCCTGGCTACCCTCTGAATCATGGACCCAGGTCCCTGCCCTCCCAGTTGCACACTTGCACTGCCTCCTGACAACCCTGCACTCGGGGGATGTATTCTGCATCCCTACAGTCCCCCCTACTTGCACTTATCTAACACCTGTTGTCTGCACTTAAACCCTGGACCACCACCTGTTGGCCACACTTTTCTTTTGTATGTCTTGATCCTATGTCACACACTTCTCCTCCTCCCCTTGCCCCTGCACTTTTCCCCTTCCCTCTCCCTGCACTTGCGCAATCGCAATGTCACTTGGCCTAGTAAGATCATTGTCTTGTCCTCCCTTGTTCCCCCCCCTTGCCTCGTCACGCCTTGAAAAACTTGTGTATAGTCGCGCTATAAATAAAATATCATATCATACTCCCAAGTACAATCGTTTCTAGAACAACACCTTCTGCTAGGACCAAGGCAATCTCGCTTCTGCCCTAAACATCACACGGACACAGCATTACTCAACTTAAATATCCAAATGAACCACATCCACAACTCAGGTAACTTAGTTATAATTTTCCTACTAGATCTCTCTGCTTCAACTTGTCGTCAGAGGCCACAACCTGGATTTAATCCTTTCTCAGTGAATGCACATCTAGAGTGTTTATTGGTTACGCAGCAGCCAATCCCATATTGGTGCCGTTGGTCACCCCCAAAGGCTCTTGCATCTCACCTACCCTCTACAACACTTACACAAAGCCTTTTTTCAATCGCCTGGATTTCCTCTGAATCATTTATACCAATTTCGTAGATGACACCCAAATGCTCATCCCTATCACTGGCAACCACTCTCGTGACTTCGACATCATAAACAACGTCTAGAGCACCATCCAAAAATGGATGGCCAACCACAAACTTCGCCTTAATGATGATAAAACAGGGCTGATCATTGTAGGCTCACCTTACCAGCTGAAAAGCCTTCAGAAGGCCTTTTCCACTTTCTGTATTGATTTCTCTGCAATATCAGTTCTGAAACATGTTATAACCCTGGGTGTGTATTTCGAAGCAGAGATGACCATGAGCAAACACAGAAATGCGCTGGCCTCAGCCACAGCTCACACTTCAAGAATCATCTCCTTAAGCAGACAATTCCTCTCCCCGAGCAACTGCTTTACTCTCGCCAGGGCTCTCATCATCAGTAAATTGGATTATTGCAATGTACTCCTCATGGGCACCTCAGCAGCCAATCTGGCTAAACTCCAATTATTACAAAAGAAAGCTCTGCGCACTGCTCTGGGCCTCTGCAGATCAGACCACATATCAGCAACCACACGACAAGTACACTGGCTACCCATCAAAACCTGCATTGACTTCAAAACACAAACTATTGCACACCGTTGAATCTACAAAGAGGATCGCCTCAACCTCAATAACAGCAGTGCCCTGAAACATCACGTGCGCTCGCTAAGATCCTCCACCAGCATCTTGTTACTCACTCCAAGATTCAACAAAAAGAGAGCAGGGCGCCCGCCACCTGGAACTCTCTTCTGCCGCACATTAGAAACGAACAAGCTTACCCAGCCTTCAAAAAGCTTGTAAAAACCTGACTGTTCGACAAATATGACTAATGTCCTTGTGACCCTTTCCTTCTTCAAATGCTTTTCTCTGCACCGAATGCCATGATACCCCCGGTTCCCGGGTGTTACATGAATGTAATAAATAAAATAAAATACTAACTGAAATGTGAGAATAGAATAGGCCTCTTATGCTAACAAGCGACACGTGCCAAGAGCCACCAAGTAGCTAACCCCGAAAGTCCACCTATAGTTCAGATCCACTGTCCTGTGCATTGTGGGTATGCAAATGAGCTATAACGCATGTATTTTCCTCCAGAACTACTTTGCTATCTTTTACATAGCTTTATCAATCCAAAACACGACTTGCAAGGATACAGACTACTACATATGCTTTTCGACCTTTTGGCATCATCAGTGCGGTATAGCCTTGTGATTTGATAATTGTGGTTTATTTAGCAAACATCATTAAAGTTGACTCCTCTATAATTGGGACCCTCCCTTCGAACAGCTTAACAAGACAAGCTTAACTTGACAAGCTCTAAGGGATTTGTCTAATGGTTTTGGGTGCTACTTCTTCCTGGTGAAAAATGTCAGGATGTTTGGACCTTTATTGGGGAATCTCCCACTTGCCAATCACCACTTTCCAGGGGCACCCAGCCCTTATTTTTCTGCCATAATGCATATTTTTGGCTTTTCTAATCCGTTAGAACCGAGTCAAGCCCAGGAAATGGAAGTGCTGATCTGTATCAGGGTCGAAAAGATGATGTCAACTCATCTAATATAAGACCAATTATAAGACCAATTATAAGGGTATCTGCACCTCCGCACAGAGATATATGTGCCATTTTCTAATTCTTTCTAAATGTATTTGATCTTTCAAAAGGTGTATGCATAAAAATCATGCCAACAGATTTGTGAAAAATTCTAAAATCAGCAGGGTTTGGGCAGCCCTTCGAATGGCGCTTTAATGAGATCACCTCACTGTGACCCGTATCCATGGAGTGTGTAGTCCTGGTGTTTCTTGCCCCGCCCAACTATGTTTTTATTTATTAGTGTTAATTTGAATTTGTATAGCGCTTCACCAAAGCGCTGAACATAACATTGAACAAAACTGTACAAAATTTTAAGAGAGACAAGGTAATCGAGTAGAGCGAGAGGTCAAGGAGAACAACAGACAAATGGTAGAATTAAAGACAGGACGATGAGAAGATGCGAAGCAGGGAGACCAATCAAAAGAGCAGAGCAATAGTCGAGACGGGAGAAAATCAAGGATGAAATCAGAAGCTTAGAGGCATGAAAAGAAAGTAACAGAAGTCCACAATGTATATTATGGATGTGAAAATGGCAGATGCGGGAAGTACACGATATGTGATTAGAAAAGCAAAGAGTTGGTGCGAAAATCACAAAAAGATTGCAAGCTGAAGCAGAACAAGAAAGGAGTGAGGGAGGGGAAGATCAAGCTGAGGGGCAGTTATTGTTGAGAAAGGAAAGAAGCGTGTTGGTGGGGTTGAGGTGTACAAAATGGGAATGCATCTGTGATTGGACAGCAGAGAGATAAGCTCATGCACTGGAGTGAAGAGAGTCAGAAAAGCAGGTAAACAAGATGTTTTCATCCATATGACCTGGGCAGATAGGTTGAAGGAAGATATGAGTGCAGAAAGAGCAGTGATGTAGAGAGGAAAAAAGGAGATGTCCAAAAACAGAACCTTGCGGAACAACATATTTAAGGGACGAGTAGACAAAGTTTAATCAGCCTTAGAAGCAGAGTTTGTGAGATTAGAAAGATAAGAATGGAACCGTTGGCGAACAGAACCAGACAGACCAAGATATTCAAGAGAGCAGAGTAGGGTGGGATAATCAATAGTCACAAAAGTAACAGATAAGTCTAAGGGGATAAGAATGAGGACAGTTTACCATAATAAGCCAAAATTAGTTGGAAACAGTGCTGTGTAAGTTGAATATGATGGATGAAAGCCAAATTGTAGTGGAGGAAGTAGAGAGTGAAGATTTAGGTAATAAGATACTTGAGAGTGAACCACACATTCAAGTAATTTGGAGACTAACGGAAGGAGAGAAATGGAGTGTATATTAGCTGGTAGTGAAGGGGCAAGAGATTTATTTTAGAATTGAAATAACAATTTTCAGGGTAATTCATAGAATTTCGCATAAAAGTGTCGCAAGCGGCTGGCGCAGAGTGTCCGCGTGCGATTGACTGCGCCAGGCACGTGCGATAAAACCGATTTCCGCGCACAGCGTATTCATGGATTTCATGCTCCCAAACCAGCCGTGGCGCAGAGTATCGCAGCGACCCTGCAGCAGCGCCAGTAACGCCCCCAAGAACGCCCTCGCGCAAGGAAAAGCCAGCAAAATCGCTAAATCATCGCAAAGGGCTGCGCTAACCCTGGACCAGTTTACAGGGCAGCCAAACAAGGAACGCAAAGCGGGTAACGTGCATATCAGGGGTACACGTGAAGTCATACACGCGATTAGCCAGGGTACGTGTATTACAGGGGTACGCGGGAAGTTTAACACGCGATCAGCCAGGGTACGTGTATTACAGGGGTACGCGGGAAGTTTAACACGCGATTAGCCAGGGTAAGTGTATTACAGGGGTACGCGGGAAGTTTAACACGCGATTAGCCAGGGTAAGTGTATTACAGGGGTACGCGGGAAGTTCAACACGCGATTAGCCAGGGTACGTGTATTACAGGGGTACGCGGGAAGTTTAACACGCGATTGGCCAGGGTACGTGTATTACAGGGGTACGCGGGAAGTTTAACACGCGATTGGCCAGGGTACGTGTATTACAGGGGTACGCGTGAAGTTATACACGCGATTAGCCAGGGTACGTGTATTACAGGGGTACGCGGGAAGTTTAACACGCGATTGGCCAGGGTACGTGTATTACAGGGGTACGCGGGAAGTTCAACACGCGATTGGCCAGGGTACGTGTATTACAGGGGTACACGTGAAGTCATACACGCGATTAGCCAGGGTACGTGTATTACAGGGGTACGCGGGAAGTTTAACACACGATTGGCCAGGGTACGTGTATTACAGGGGTACGCGGGAAGTTTAACACACGATTAGCCAGGGTAAGTGTATTACAGGGGTACACGTGAAGTCATACACGCGATTAGCCAGGGTACGAGTATTACAGGGGTACGCGGGAAGTTTAACACGCGATTGGCCAGGGTACGTGTATTACAGGGGTACGCGGGAAGTTTAACACGCGATTAGCCAGGGTAAGTGTATTACAGGGGTACGCGGGAAGTTTAACACGCGATTAGCCAGGGTACGTGTATTACAGGGGTACGCGGGAAGTTTAACACGCGATTGGCCAGGGTACGTGTATTACAGGGGTACGCGTGAAGTTATACACGCGATTAGCCAGGGTACGTGTATTACAGGGGTGCGTGGGAATCATCACACGCGATTAGGCTGGGTGGGTCCTCACAGGTGTTCCCTGTACACCCTCCACGGCCCCTGCAGGCAGCCTACAAAACAGGGGACTACCCTGCACACCTGCTCATGTCCCCCTGCACCCCCACCCCCCCAGCAGTGCAGGGGCAGCCTCCACCAGGCCCCCACTCATGTCTCCCACCACCCCCACCCTCCCGCCACCAGGGGCAGCCTCCACCAGGCCCCCACCCATGTCTCCCACCACCCCCACCCCCCGCCACCAGGGGCACTCTCCACCAAGCCCCCACCCATGTCTCCCACCACCCCCACCAGTGCAGGGGCACCCTCCACCAGGCCCCCACCCATGTCTCCCAACACCCCCACCCACCAGCACTGTGGGGCACGTGGCCAGCAGGCAGTCAGGCAGCAGCAGATGGCAGGTGGGAGCGTGCTCAGGGCTCTGGGGGGCAGTAATTTCGCCTCCTGGCCAGGAGCGTGGTCTCTCGTGTGTGAACGCGTGGACAGCCTGATAGGTAGTGAAATCCCACACGTCAGCAAAGGCCCTTAGCGCGTAAACCCGTCAACAGCATATGCGCGCCTATAGTCACCTGCACGTGCAGGAAATTGTTGCGTGACACGTCCCAGTGTCAAAGCGTGTGATTGGTGAAAATGGATGTACACGTAGAAGTGACAAAGCGTGTGATTGGTGAAAATGGATCTACACGCAGGAGTGACAAAGCGTGTGATTGGTGAACGTACACGCCGCGTAAGTGACGCTGTACGTGTGGGCCTGTATATAAGGTACATGTAGAACACCATTTCCTTGTACGTGCTTTTCGTGGAGAGCGAGTGGGTGAAATCTGTACTTCTTGTCGTTTCACACGCGATTTACTTCACGGCGTTTCCAGTTCGTATTCCCTGTTACCTCTGACAGCTTTTTCTCTTTTTTCTCTTTTACTGGTTTACCTGGGCCTGTTCCCTCAAACAGTGTCCCCTTCTACTGTTGTCCTGTCTTCTCAGACAGCGTACACATCTTCTTTTGGCAGGGGTTTAGCCAGCCAAACGCGCTCATTCTTCACGCTCTTTTACCTGGCAGACGGTGAGTCACGCACGTATCCAACTTCTGTGCTTGCCCCGTGTGTTGCCTACCCCTTCAAAGGTCATTCTAGGCTGCGTGTGACACGCATACGTTCATTCTTGTGTTACTGGGTGCCACAGCGTAGTGCAGGTTTTTCTTTCTGCACACGTGGTCTAGGAGGGGTTGCGTGCACGTCATCTCCCTTTTTTGGGCCTCCTGTGCGTTGCGTGACCCGTCATCTTTCCCCAGGGGTTACAATCAGTCGTGCTAGAGCACTAGGGTACAATTACCATCTGGTACCCAACCCCTTTGACCCCCAATTGCCCAGGACAATTGTCTACAGCCACTCCCATACGCACATTAATATCAGTGCCATGGCTGGGAGGCGAGGATTCCGTAAGGGTGGCAAAGGTGGAAGAGCCACAAGTGGTGGCCGTGGTGGATCCGGTAGGGGACGTGGTCGTAACTTGCAGGGTGAGCCTGTCCCCCCATGTGTGGAGGACCAGTCAAGGGCACCCATCATCCCCCCCCTCCCCCCCTCCCCCCCTCCCCTTGAGGCTGAAGTGGCTGACACCATCCATGCTCAGCCCTTGTTGGACCAGCCCATTGTGGCACCAGACCTGGCTGACTCCATGGCTGACTTCCAGGTCAGCAGGGCTACGACACGTGCGCTGGTGCACGTTGATGCCATCATGCCACGTGGATCTGGGGCAGCAAGGTCATCCGCTGCACCAAGGAGGCAGGGCGGAGTGGCTGCAGGGGCAGCTGCGGCTCCATCCACCCCAGCCCTCACACACCCAGCCAGGACAGTGTCGGTCCTAGTCCATGCTGCTGACATTCCCCCTGACACCATCACACTCGAGCCAATGCCTGCACCAACTCCCATGCTGAGTGTGCAATCCCACACTCCTGATACAGAGTCCACCAGGGCTCCTGCCCCTAGTGTCCAGAGCGGCGCAGGACACTCAGGATCACCACCACCTTCCAAGCGGAAGAGGAAGAGTGCTCGTCCGGCACAGGCTGATGCCCCAGACACGGCTACACAGTCCGGCCCATCCAGGAAGCCCAGCTTCACGGATGACGAACTGAATGCACTTGTCGAATATGTGTCCGGACATGACAACGAGATGGTCATTGTTGCAGGATCCAAGACCACACCTGCACAACGCCAGGCACACTGGCAGACCGTTGCGGACATCGTAAGTGCCCTTGGAATCGTGAGGCGCACAGCCAATGATTGCTATAAGCGCTGGAATGACCTAAAGCGCAGGGCAAAGAGTAAGCTGGCCTCAAGTCATGCCGCAACTCTAGTGACTGGAGGTGGGTCTCCAGTAGTAGACATGGAACTCACTCCACATGAGTCAGTCACTGGGACCTACGTCACGGAGGAACAGATCCAAGGCGTGGGAGATCTGGCTGATTACGAGGCATTGTCCGGTGAGTGCACATGCATGTGTGTGTCATACATGTGCATGGTGTGTGTGTGAGGGCTTCTGTTTGGGTGCCAGGTGAGAGTGTGTGCGCCTCAGTCGTATGGGTCAGCCATGTGCTTCATGCAATACTTCCTGCGCAGCTGCATTTGGCCATAGCAGTATCCCTTCTGCCAACAGTAGACATCTAGCACAACTGCACGCCAGTTGCCCTTGAAGTGTCACCTTGACACAACAGATTTGCTTATTTTTCACTGTTCATTCAGTCAGTTTGTTTGCATTCCACCACTTTCACTAGGCATGTCGCTGTCCACTAGTCACATGTCTGACATGGGTATGGTAAAGGGGAGTGACTTTGTTACCTGGATATCATTTGTACACACATGTCCCTGTGCAATTTGACCATTACAGACTGGCAGCTCCAGGTGAAAAATCTGACCTGTTAGAATCAGAAAAGCTATTACATGCGGGAACTGGACTGAATGAATAGGTGCTGCCCTCCTCTCCATCTTCACTCAATAGCAATGGTACATGCCATCTGTGTGATGGCATGTGTGTTTCACCTGCCAATCACAGGCCAATGTGTGATGCCACTGCCAGGCAGCATGCAGAAAATTTGTTCATCTTCCATCTTGGTGTCATCAGTGTGTGCCGTTTGCCTGCACTTCATACGCAGTGAGGGTGCATGCATGGGAGGGTTTTAGTCATGTGGGACATGTCAATCAAGTACTGGTTCTCTTGCTTCTCAGCCCTCAATGTGTGCCATGGTGCTAATGCCTGTTTCCATTACTTTGTTTTCATGTCTTTGCAGGGGAAGACGCACCTGGTACTGCTGGGGTTGTGGAGATGGTGCAGACCCAGGAGGTGTCCCAGGGCCGAACAACCACCAGTGAGGGACGTGGTGTGGTGGTGGGGGAGAACCCACAAGTGCTGCAGGTCGTGCTCTCAAGGGGTGTCTCTGGCTGCACCTCCCCCGAGCTGTACTCAGGTGTTGATTCGGATGAGACCTACGTGCCGTCGCTGGTGAGTGTTCCAGGGAGGGATTCTGTTCTGTCTCACCCACCTGCACCAGGGTCAGTACCCTCCATGGGGATGTCAGTGTTGGCAGCTACGCCTTCGGTGGTTACGGATGCAGGGTCACACTCCGCGACATCTGATCCTGTTCCTGGGCCAGCAGATCAGAGGGGGAATGCAGTCTTGCAGCCTCAGGCAGTGCCGGCACAGAAAGGCGCAGTTCGCCTTGCCCCAGACAGGTGTGGTGCCCGCCGACGTGGTGGCCGTACGCCACCTGGCAATACCGCATGGGAGCAATCCATTTACGGTATGGCTACCCAACAGGCTGCATCATCCGAGATGATGGCTCAGGCCATGGATAGGGTGGCCACTTCCATTGTCCCCCCAGAAAGGCTGATGGAGCGACTAGAGCAGGCAACTGACTCCATCTGCCAGTCACACAGGGAGGACATGTTGGGGTCCAACAGGGACAGGCGGGCGGCACTGGCGACTCTGCAGGAGGCCATCTCCATTGAGTCCCAGGGCCACAGGGAAGCCCTGAGGCAGGAGCTCCTACACCTCAGGACGACTCTTGTTGAGCTTGAGGCTTCAACACACCAAAGACAGAACAGCAGCTGGAGCGTCTCACCCGTACGCTCTCAGCTGAGATGCAGGCAACGAGGGCGGAGGTCCGGGCATCCCGTGAGTTGTTGCATGGGGACCTCCGCACACTCATCCTCCAGAACCAGACCTACCACACCCGCATGCTTGCAGCCATGGAGGAGCAGACTAGGGCCTTGCGTGGGCTGCCTCCCATAGTGCAACCACCTCCGGATGCAGCTGCACAGGGTGATAATAGCGACAGCAGTGACACTCCCACAATAGGGTAGCCGTGTGGGCCATGAGCCCATGGAGGTGTTTTATTTTCCCAGGATCCACGCAGGTGGGTTCTGGTGTGCATCCTGTCCTCGGACCTCCTGAGTGGCCTCCCCAACCCCCCCGGGCCCATCAATGGCCATTTTTGATTGTTTCTTATTTTTATTTTTATTTTGATTTCTTTTATTCCCAATTTTTTTGGGAGGATCTGTTGGCTCCGATCTGTTGGCTCCGATCTGTTGGCTCCGATCTGTTGGCTCTGATCTGTTGGCTCCGATCTCTTGGCTCCGATCTGTTGGCTCCGATGTGTTGGCTCCGATCTGTTGGCTCCGATCTGTTGGCTCCGATCTGTTGGCTCCGATGTGTTGGCTCCGATGTGTTGGCTCCGATCTGTTGGCTCCGATCTGTTGGCTCCGATCTGTTGGCTCCGATCTGTTGGCTCCGATGTGTTGGCTCCGATCTGTTGGCTCCGATCTGTTGGCTCCGATCTGTTGGCTTCCGTGGTTCCTGTGGGCATACGCTGCATTGTGGCTGGGCACATGCAGGCTTGTAATGTATTTGGTTCAGATGCTTGGGTTTGAGTCACACACACCCCTCCTGCTTCCCGTGTCCATGGGCTTGCAAAGGGTGTGCCCAAGTGACAGTGAATTACACAGTGACGTTGGACTCCCATGAGCTGTGTGGCCAGTCTGTAGTCAATACTGTGTATACATTCATAGTGCGTATTGCTGTTGTGTTGTACACTGCATGTTGCATTGATGTGTAACTCTTCTTCTGTGTCTACCTCCCAATTTGCAGGTCCCTTCCTCAAGTCCACACAAGGACCTCAAGTCTGGCGATGGGGACCATGTTGGCAGCAGTGCACCTACAACTCTACATGGCGCCAACACTGCACAGTTGGTAGTGGTGGGAGTGCAGGCATTTCCAGGTGGTGAGACTACTAATATGTAACATTTTTGATGTCATGTTTATGGTACTACGTGCTCAAGTATGTTGTTGGTCCGGCATTGCTGTGAGCATTTCAGGTGTTGCAGGTTTCTAATAGTGCCACTGTACATAGTGAGAGTGATGTCATGTTGTGGGGATTACTTTGTTTACCTGCAATTAGCATGACATGGCACGGTGTGTCGTGTGGCAGTGCTGGGGTTGGGTTGGCTGACATGGCACTGTCCTCATGTTGCATTTTGCAAGTGGGTATTCATTTTAGCTGCTTCAATGTGTAACTTCACAAAACTGCATTGGTGGTGTCTGTGTGGGTAGGGATGCACACATTGTGACACTTCCAGGTGAACAATCTCAGGCTGACATGGAATTCCCGGTTCATTCTCCACACATTCAGGAACAGTGTCAGGTTGAGTCATCATTGATTGTCAGATGGAATGTGCCAGGGCAGTGTGCACTCCACAGGGGTGTGATTTCTATGTGAAGTAATTAGCCACTAGCTGTGTACGGGCTGCCTCCCCCCGTGCCCTTTCCCCTCCCATGCGCAGCGGCTGTGCATGTGGTTGGGGATGTGGGGCCACCACCATGTCCACGGCCAGGCCCCGGCGTGTTGCAACGTTGTGCAGGACACATGCTGCCACTATGATCCTGCACACTACTGGGGGAGCGTATAACAGCTGCCCGCCAGAACGGTCAAGGGAGCGAAAGCGTGACTTCAGCACTCCGAATGTGCGCTCCACTATGCCCCTGGTTGTAATGTGGGCTGTGTCAAATCTTACCTGGGGTGGCGTGGTGGGGTTCCGAATTGGCGTCATCATGTGGGGGCTGAGAGGGTAGGCACTGTCCCCTGTGGAGGTGGGGATTGGTATCATTGGTGAGGTTGTGACCTTGCTCAGTATCCAACATGCATGCATGTGCAGTGGCATACATACTCACCAAGCAGCCATGTATCGCCATGCCGCCCAGCTTCTAGGTCCCGGCTTAGGGTGGACATTCGGTAAATGAAGCTGTCGTGGGTGAAGCCGGGATAGTTGGCATATACTGAGGTGATGATTCCCTTGGCATTACATGCTACCTGCACGTTGATGGAATGCCAGTGCTTGCGGTTCCTATAGATGTGCTCAGATGCCCTGGGGGGACGTAGAGCCACATGGGTGCAGTCGATGGCACCTAGCACTTTGGGGAATCGTGCCACTGCGTAAAAATCCAGGGCGGCAGCATGCCTTTCTGCAGGTGTTCTGGGCAGGTATATGTGCCTGCGGACTGATGGGCGTGCAGTCATGATGTTCAAGACCTGGTGTAGGCAGCGTGACTGGGTGGCCTGTGACACCCCACCCACTATGGCACTTGTCCGCTGAAATGATCCAGTGGCTAAGAAGTGCAGTACATTGAGGACCTTCTCCAGGGGGCTGAGTGCTTGGGAGCACAGGGTGGGTGATGTGAGGTCATCCTCCCACTCACTCACCAGGTCCAGTATGATGTGTGGTGGAAACCTGTACCTCCCATACACCTGGTCATCAGGCATCCCGAAAAGGCTGGTTCTGGGTGTGAATATTCTGGCCCTGACTATCCTCCTCCTCCTCCTTTGGTAGCCCACTGCCACTGCTGCTAGGAACGGTATGTTCATCCTGGCGTCTGAGCTTGTTATTGTTAAAGTCCGCAATTTATGCTTAGCGCGTGTTCTAGGCGAGCGTGTGACCCGCGCACCCCTGGAATCCAGTTCCCAGTCCAATAGCGTGTGGAAATTCACACGCACCACGGGATACAGCGTGTGACCCGCGCACCCCTGGAAACCAGTTCCCAGTCCAATAGCGTGTGGAAATTCACACGCACCACGGGATACAGCGTGTGACCCGCGCACCCCTGGAAACCAGTTCCCAGTCCAATAGCGTGTGGAAATTCACACGCACCACGGGATACAGCGTGTGACCCGCGCACCCCTGGAAACCAGTTCCCAGTCCAATAGCGTGCGGAAATTCACACGCACCACGTGATACAGGTTCGCTGACGTACTTGCGTGTGTAAGTGGCCGCGCACCCATTAAATACACGTACATAGGCCAATCGCGTGTACGCGCACTTTTGTCCAATTACACGCGATGACACTCTGACGTGCAGTATCTCCACGTGTGCCCCGTCATCACGTGCTGAGTGGGGAACACCCGTGCGGGTCACGTCACAGACGCGCTTACGCGCTGAGGGACTCTGGTCCAATAGAATCGCGTATGCGTGCTGACGCGCTTACGCGCTAAGGGCCTTTCCTCGGATTTCACGCTGACGTGCAGGATTTTCACGTGCCAAATCACTCCGTATCAAGCTGGCCACGCGAAAACACACGGAAGCCCACGCTCCTGCCCAGAAGGCCGAGTTACTGCCCCCCAGTGCCCCGAGCAGCCTCCCACGTGCCATCTGCTGCTGCCTGCCTGCCTGCCTGCCTGCTGCCACCGTGCCCTGCCATTTGGTGCCTGCACATCAGCCATATGCAGGGGTCCAGTTGCTGTGTCCACCCCTGCTGGAACAGAAGACTCCCGATTGGTATTACATCGCTCCACAGCCCAGCCCCAGGACCCAGTTGCCCACCCACACCTGCCTCTGGGGTTGCCATGTCGGGCACTTCAACATCTGGCACCAGTGGCAACCCCAGGCCAGAGGGGCAGAGGGGCACCAGCTTCACTGTCACCGAAGTTGGTGTCCTGGTGGAGCATGTCCTGGGGCAGTATGATGCCCTCTTTGGATCGTCCCGCGCCAGCAAGGAAGGACGGCAGAGGATCTGGGCCGACTGTGTGGTTGCCATCAACGCGGAGGGGGTGGCAACCCGCGACGTCCTGAAGATCAAGAAGCGCTGGGAGGACTTGAGGTCCAGGACCCTTGTGAAGGCCCGGCGCCTCGTGGAGGGGGGCCGGGGCCGCATGAGTTCCATCCAGATGAGGGTCCTGGAACGCGTACGCCCAGCGCTCCACGCCCAGATCCTTGAGAGGGAGGCCCGTCTGGAGTTGAGCGGTAAGTGTCCATGCATTACTGTGTGAGACAGGGCATGTTGCGGTGTGCTGGTTCTATGATACTTGCCTGTATGTGTGCCATAGGCCATGTATGCATGTATGTGTGCAGGGACATCATGATAATGCATGTGCGACCAGTGATGTGTGATGCACATGGTCGTTGCATGTGTTGAAATGCCGCATGGGGAGCCCTATTCAGATTTAGAACATGAGAGCATGCCAGTCTCTGTACGTGGACATGGGTGGGGGTGAGGGATGGGTGCTGATGCCAGGTACATATATGGTAGCCATGTCTGTGTGCCTGACCTGCGTGTCTGTGACTTGTGCATGCCATGGATGCATGACACATGTGTGTGACAATGCAGAGATTCAGTAAAGCAGCCAAATTACCCTTGTAACCGCTGTGTTTGGTGTGTTTGGGGCCAGATGGATGTGACTGAGGTGAAGTGTGTGCATGTGATGGGCATGAGGCATGATGCATGTGAGTTACATATCATTGAATGTTTCAAGAGTCCATTGGACATGCATGGAAATGTCCATGGCATGCACCATGCCTGTTACTGTGTGTGTTTTGCCTGGACTGACCCATGTGTTGTGGAGGGACATGATGGAAGTGTACTTTGACAGTGGTGCTCATCTGCTATTGCTTCCTGTCTAGGGGACCATTGTACAGTGCCCTGATGCTTGTGTTCTTTGTCTCCCTCTACGCAGCGGCTAGTGAAGAAGAGGGCGGAGACGGCGCTGTGGAGCAAGGCGGCGGGGATGCCCCCACGGCTGCAGCGGAAGGGGTGGGTGAGCCCCCACAGGGGCCTGCTACGGTGGGAGACGGTGAGGAGCCATCCAGGTTGGTGGTTTGCACAGAGGAGGAGGAGGCCGCCACTGGGGCACACATGGGGCCTGGTGGGGGCATCCCTGCTGGTGCAAGTGGTGCAGTCCAGGGCCAGGGGCAGGAGGCAGCACAGGTCACCGTGGAGGGGCCTGTGCATGTCGCTGTCCCTGACCCTGTGAGTGCACCACCATGCACCAGCAGGGATGCCCCGTCCCAGGCCCGTCCGCAGGTAGTGGGGATGTCCATGTCACCTGACTCCCCTCCACCTGCGGACGTGGGAACCCCTGGCCGTGCGGAGAAGGTCCTGATTGGGGTCGCGATGCGCACGGCTGTGATTCGTGATGCCGTGCGTGCTTCCCGGGAGGAGCACGCACGTCATCACGAAGTGCACCGTGCCGACGTGGCCCAATTGGGATCGCCCATGTTCGGGGGTTTCCTGCATGTGTTGGCCAATGTGGCGGCCCTCTCCTCCTCTGTGCAGGCTATCCACCAGTCGTTCTCCTTGCCGTCTTCCAGCCCAGATGCCACCAGGGCCCCCTGTGGACCTGCCCCGACCAATGCAGCCAGCTCGGTGGGGATCCCATCCCTGCCACAGTCGGGAGTCAGAGATCCAGCAGGGGTGGACACCAGAGCAACTGGACCCCAGCAGATGGAGGATGTGACGGCATCATAGGGCAGGGCACGTGCACGACGGCGTCGGTGGTTTCCATCAGCCTGGATGCCGTCGTGCTGGCACAGGCAGTTGCGTCGGAGGCAGCAGCAGGCTCAACGTGGGAGGCATCATGGCTCGGGGCCATCAACATCGGGGGTGCAGGCATCGGCCGGAGGGCAGGAGAACCCTGGAATGGGAGTGGCTTCCGTGTGGGAGAGGTTGTGCCAGCGGATAGGTGCGGAGCGGCAGCGGGCAGAGGAGGAACGGCTCACGATGGTCAGGGCGGAGGACTCCATGCGGAGGGCGCTGAGGCGGGCTGAGTGCCTCGAGGGTCTTCGCAGGGAGTTAGAGCTGGACACTGCGTTATCCCTGCGGGACCTCGGGGCCAGGGAACATGCCCACCTCCAAGCCATTGACCAGGAGTTCGATGATGCCCTGGCCCATGACAACAACCAGTGAGCCGTCCGAATAGCCCGCTGCCTTTGTATATAGTTGTATAGTTAGGGTTAGGTTTCCTTTGTTTTTTTGAATTATTTTTGGTTGCGATTGGACAATGCACCACTTTTTTGTATATAGTTCACTTTTTAGTTAGTAGTCAGTTAGGTTTAATTTGGTAGGGCTCATGGACCCAGGATGATCTTCTTAATTTCCTTATTTTAATAATTCAGAATTTTTTCTTGGACATTCTTCTTGTTTAGTTTGATTTGCTTTGTGTTTTTTCTTGTTTGCTGTTCAATACATAATATTTTTTTATTCTTCAATGTGTCGTATCATCTCATTGCTTTCAGGCATGTCATGTTGGGTGTTTTGTCATTCACTTGCAGCCATTGTGTGTGACAGACATGTGTTAAATTGCATTATTTACATTGGGGGTGTAACATGTAATTGCCTTTGATATGTGGGTGGGTGTGATAGTTGGTTGGGCCTGTTGGCAGGGCAGGATGGGCATTACGGACATGATTGGGGAATGTCGGGACCCAGGTGCAGGGGGGCATGGATTGGACATAGGTGGGGGCCTGCTGGCAGGTGTCCCACAGTGCTGGGGGGTGGGGGTGGTGGGTGACATGAGTGGGGGCCTGGTGGAGGGTGCCCCTGGTGGCTGGGGTGTGGGGGTGGTGGGAGACATGAGTTGGACATGGGTGGGGGCCTGGTGGAGGGTGACCCTGCACTGCTGGGGGGTGGGGTGGTGGGTGACATGAGTGGGGGCCTGGTGGAGGGTGCCCCTGGTGGCTGGGGTGTGGGGGGGGTGGGAGACATGAGTTGGACATGGGTGGGGGCCTGCTGGCAGGTGCCCCACAGTGCTGGGGGGTGGGGGTGGTGGGAGACATGAGTTGGACATGGGTGGGGGCCTGCTGGCAGGTGCCCCACAGTGCTGGGGGGTGGTGGGAGACATGAGTTGGACATGGGTGGGGGCCTGCTGGCAGGTGCCCCACAGTGCTGGGGTGTGGAGGTGGTGGGAGACATGAGTTGGACATGGGTGGGGGCCTGGTGGAGGGTGACCCTGCACTGCTGGGGGGTGGGGTGGTGGGTGACATGAGTGGGGGCCTGGTGGAGGGTGCCCCTGGTGGCTGGGGTGTGGGGGGGGTGGGAGACATGAGTTGGACATGGGTGGGGGCCTGCTGGCAGGTGCCCCACAGTGCTGGGGGGTGGGGGTGGTGGGAGACATGAGTTGGACATGGGTGGGGGCCTGCTGGCAGGTGCCCCACAGTGCTGGGGGGTGGGGGTGGTGGGAGACATGAGTTGGACATGGGTGGGGGCCTGCTGGCAGGTGCCCCACAGTGCTGGGGTGTGGGGGTGGTGGGAGACATGAGTTGGACATGGGTGGGGGCCTGGTGGAGGGTGACCCTGCACTGCTGGGGGGTGGGGTGGTGGGTGACATGAGTGGGGGCCTGGTGGAGGGTGCCCCTGGTGGCTGGGGTGTGGGGGTGGTGGGAGACATGTGTTGGACATGGGTGGGGGCCTGCTGGCAGGTGCCCCACAGTGCTGGGGTGTGGGGGTGGTGGGAGACATGAGTTGGACATGGGTGGGGGCCTGCTGGCAGGTGCCCCACAGTGCTGGGGGGTGGGGGTGGTGGGAGACATGAGTTGGACATGGGTGGGGGCCTGCTGGCAGGTGCCCCACAGTGCTGGGGTGTGGGGGGGGTGGGAGACATGAGTTGGACATGGGTGGGGGCCTGCTGGCAGGTGCCCCACAGTGCTGGGGGGTGGGGGTGCAAGGGGACATGAGTTGGTGTTCATTAGTTCAAGGAGACATGTGCCTTTGCTGGGGGGCATGCCCATGGTGGGTGGGCTGCCTGCGGGACATGACCAGGGATGCAGGGTAGTCCCCTGTGGTGTGGGCTGCCTGCAGGGGCCGTGGAGGGTGTACAGGGTACACCTGGGAGGACCCACACTGTGAAATCACATGTGGAACTTCCCACGCACCCCTGAAATACACGCGCCCAGGCTGTTCGCGTGTGGAACTTCCCGCGCACCCCTGAAATACACGGGCCCAGGCTGTTCGCGTGTGGAACTTCCCGCGCACCCCTGAAATACACGCGCCCAGGCTATTCGCGTGTGGAACTTCCCGCGCACCCCTGGAATACACGCGGCCAGGCTATTCGCGTGTGGAACTTCCCGCGCACCCCTGAAATACACGCGCCCAGGCTGTTCGCGTGTGGAACTTCCCCCGCACCCCTGAAATACACGCGCCCAGGCTGTTCGCGTGTGGAAATTCCCGCGCACCCCTGAAATACACGCGCCTAGGCTATTCGCGTGTGGAACTTCCCGCGCACCCCTGCAATACACGCGCCCAGGCTGTTCGCGTGTGGAACTTCCCCCGCACCCCTGAAATACACGCGCCCAGGCTGTTCGCGTGTGGAAATTCCCGCGCACCCCTGAAATACACGCGCCCAGGCTATTCGCGTGTGGAACTTCCCGCGCACCCCTGCAATACACGCGCCCAGGCTGTTCGCGTGTGGAACTTCCCCCGCACCCCTGAAATACACGCGCCCAGGCTGTTCGCGTGTGGAAATTCCCGCGCACCCCTGAAATACACGCGCCCAGTCTGTTCGCGTGTGGAACTTCCCGCGCACCCCTGGAATACACGCGCCCAGGCTATTCGCGTGTGGAACTTCCCGCGCACCCCTGGAATACACGCGCCCAGCCTATTCGCGTGTGGAACTTCCCGCGCACCCCAGAAATACACGTAGCCCGCTCCCCCAGACCCGATCGCGTGTGAAACTTCACGCGAACCCCTGTGATGCACGTACCCTGCTGAAATCGCGTGTTAGACTTCCCGCGCACCCCGGTATACACGCACACGTATTTTTTGTCAGCGGGTGTCCGTGTTTGTGGGTACCCCTTTGCACGTCTTTGTTCCTGGAGGGCCACAGTATGGGACATTCATCATGGCAGTATATAGGTGCGATTAGTTGGCGCACCTTTTGGCGCACATTTCTTACAGCCGCAGAGACGCTACCGCCTGCTTTCTTGTGGCGGTTGTGTTTGTGCCTGTGCGCTGGTTTGAGCGTGCGCTTTTTTCCCCTATTCTATTCCATGAATACGTGTTGTAGGCGAGCGTGTGGGCGTTCCGCGCACTTGTGCCCTGTACTTCCCCCGTGACGCCCACGTTTTGGCAAGTTGTTCCCCATTCCGAGTGTTACGCCCGTGTTCCGCCTACTTTTGTTGCGTGCGCCGCGCTATGTGCGATTTTCGCTGTGGCCTGGGCGATTTTCGCAGTGACCTGGCGCACGCTGTTAGATGGCCTGTGCGCTAACGTGCGCCGCGCACTTTTTATCGCACATCCGCTGGTTTTCTCGCGCACGGCCTTCCATGAATCGACGTGCGCTGCTTTTCGTGCGATTTTCGCACGTTCACTGCGATTTTCGCTATTCCACTGCGATTCGCACGTTTTTGCCCACTTGCGCCGCGCTAATTATTCCATGAATCGGCCTCTTTATGTTTAAAGGAGGAGGATACTTGGGCAGACCATAGAGAAAGGTTAAACCTAAACGTTAAGTGGCCATCACCACTTGGCCAGTGGGGGCCCATACACATTTAAATAAATGAAGAACTATATGCAATTTATATAAAGGTGTGGCTGCTGCAGTCAGCCAAATGGTCCTTGAGGTCTTATAGGGGAGACACAATCACAGTACCTGTTGCCATTCTATTTGAGGCATGGGGTCAGACCCTTCCAACTACTCCAGAGGGCCCAGCCCGCCCCAGCCCGCCCCAAGACTATCCATGTTAATGTGGAGCCCTGTGCCATTATGGTGCACCACCGTTATGGATTGTTTATTCTTTATGCCGTGCACCATTGCCTCTTGGTGTGCAACCTTTACCGCGGCAGACCGGATGAGTTATTTTCTTCTGCGCAGTGCTTCATCACTGCTGCCATCCCAGCACACATTTATTCTCCGTTTGGTGCCGCAGTGGCTCCTGGAGCACCACCATCTCTGCTGTGGTCTGAAGGACTTGCACCGCTCCCTGAGAGTGGTTAGGGGTGGGGCCGGGGCTTGCCTGCTCACTGGCTTGTTCCCCATGCTCCAGGAAGGCCACCAACGGCCAGAACATTGGCTGGGCCACCTCATCGTCATGGCCTCGTACATTTCTTCGCCACCCTGCCTATCTTACAATCAGCGGGGCTGACTTACCCATGACACTCCTGCTGCCTCAAAGGCAGCACCTGACATACACGGCCCAGGAGCAACGATCTTCAGGGCTCACTCTGCCTAGCCCTAGGTCGGGCGACAGCGGGTATGATCACACCGCCTGGTACACGGCCGCCCCAATCACACCATCTGAGCTATGTGACCATGTTCATATCCTGTGCTGCACTGTGCAAATGGCCCATCCTTTCCTCTGCCGGGTCAATCGAGTCTGTGGATAATGCCGGGCTGCTGCTGGCATGCGCAGCTTGATTTTTTAAAGTTATTGGAGACTTGGGGGGGCACCTCAAGACCCCAACCCCACAGGGAACCTTCTCTTCACCTTTGACTCTTTCCATCTCACTCACAAAATGACTGTTATTACAACCCCCTAGCCAGACCCTAATTGCCAGCGGCTACAAGTGCACTCTCTGAAGCATCTTATATACCATGCTGTGTCAAATTATTGAGATTTATACACACCACTGCCAGTTTTATGGTCTACAGATGCTCAGGTGGATCTGAAAAGGAAGGAAGGATAGGGAGGTTTGGTTAGTTGGATGGAGTGGGAGAGCACAAGAGAGCTTTTGCTGTGCTGTTGGTAGCTTCATTTTGGAAACAACAGTCACCGTGTGTTGTGTTTGCTTTTAGTTGGCATGGTTTGGTGTTGTTTTGGTGTGCAAATCTGTACTGGATTGTTTTGTGAGCCTGTGAGGCAGTTTTCTGTGGAGGTTTAGTGTGTTGTGTTGAGTTGGGTGTTTGAGGGTGTGTGCAGTTTTCTGTGCCATTTCAACATTGTGATGTGGTAGAGGTATATGTGTGTTTTATTTGGTGGTTGTGGGTGCGTCTGTACAAAAATGGAAAGCTTTAATAGAGATAGTGATGGGGGAGGTGTGTGTGATCTTGTGGGTTACTTTGATTTGGTTTTGCTCAGTTCCTGTTATGGTTGTTGGTGTGAAGTTTGGCCATCCCAGATTCAGTTGGTTCTGTTTTGGTTGTTTTGCTTTATGATGTCGCTGTCGGGTGTTTCTCTCTGATAGTGTTGGGACGAGGGCAGTCCCATACCACCACCCTAAGCGCTTTAGAGTGAGGCAAATTGCATTTGAAGAACTATGATTGGCCAAGGAGGGGGGCGGTGAAAGGACCACCCCCAATATAAAGGACCCCACTTTGATATAATCAACTATAATCAACCCACATAGTGGAGCGTAGGGGGCAAGCAACATTGCTATTTTGCGTAGAAGTTAGTGATCATAGTTAAAAGACAAGGCCTGAGGCATTGCATATATTAGGCCCAAATTGCAAGAGAAAGGAAAATCTCCCGCCATGCCCGAGCTCCTATGAGGACAGCCCACACACACAACCACCACAAGTCCTATTCATTGTTCTGACAGTGTTGCTAAGATGTGTTTTTCACTCAAGAGTAGTGTGACCTACAAAGCTGTGATCAGAGACTGTGGCCTGGTGTGCATGTTATCTGACACTGGACAAAGCATGGCCGGGTCATCCCCAGCAACCCTGAGTTATAACCCATGTAACTGATTAAACTTTAATATCTCTGAATTCCATGGCACCAGGTGCCCTTTGACCACCAAATGTAACAAGTCCTGAAATGTTCAAAGAGGACAGACAGTGCACGTCATTGAACGACAATAATAAGATTTGTATTGCGAGGTGCTGGGAGGGTTACATTATAGTTCAAAACGTGGGTGGAAACCTTGGAGCTGGACGGCACATAGGGGAGTGAGTGAAATGTGCGTGTGAAGGTTGGAGTGCCCCAGAACCTCCTTGGTGCCTGTCTTAAGGCCTGCCAGTTGCACATTATAGTGATAAAGTAGCATTGTGTTAGGAGTGTAGTTAATTTCTTCTTTAACGTGAGAAGAATATGATCACTGCAGCACCCACGTGATGGAAGACGGATGGACTGGGCTGGAACCAATGACCTGGCAACTCTTATGGAGCAGGCGGATCATGTGTAGGCACACACCAACCAGCTGCGTGGGTGGCTACTGTATATGTTGCATCTTCAATGACAATGTTTTCCTTTGATTCTGCTTGTCAGAACATTCTTAGCAGCAACGGTCTTTGCGTTGCCCTCATCTGTGTGTGAGATTAAAACTTGTTATCCTTAAAAGATTGACTTAGGCTGTTCTTTCCTAGTGGGTTGTATTCTCTCTGGTGTGAGTGTTCAGTGACTTACCTTCAATAGTTCTACCTATTTAGGTGAGTGAGTGAAAGAGGCAGGTTTTTAGATGTTTTCTGAATTTTAGGTGTTCTTCTGTTGTTCATATTTCCTTGGGGAGTGAGTGCCAAACTTTCATTGAGATGCAGGAGAATGCTTATCCACCAAATTTCACTACTGAATATTGCATTGGGAATGGATGGAGGTGGATGTCACTGCTGGATCTCAGGACTTGCTTTGGTTTGCAGGTCGCAATTTCTTTTCCTATGGGAATTCCGCTCCTTGGCTATAGATTGCTCTGTAAATTCTTTTCTTACATTTATTGTTAGCAGTTTAGAGTTCTTAGTGCTTGTGTGATTTTTAGTCTTGCCGTCGTGTTCTGTATTCGCTGTAATTGTTTGGTCAGATAGTCTGGCATTCCAAGGTATATGCTGTATATGCTGTTGGTGGAGTCCATCGTTGACATGACGAGGGAGATGATAGTGAGTGTTCTGTGGGAAGGTGTGGGAAAGTTAGTATCCAGCTGATTGAGCATAGGTGGAAGAAGAACTTCTTTACTACTGCATTGACTTGAGGTTTGCATGTTAAGTTGCAGTCCATTAATATTACAATATTTTTCACTACTTTAGGAGGTTTGTTTCCCATTTTGCTCGGCCATTGGAATGTGAGGTTGGCTCAACGGGTTCTTGGGCATGACCAGGATTTATTTTTTGTCTGGGTTCGTTTATTGGTATGAAACCGTTGATGGGAGTTTGGTCTGGTTCTCCAGTAGTGTTGATTTTATAAATGATTTCTGTGTTGTCTGCTGTAGTTGTAGCACATCTTTCAATGAGGTTAATAGGTGGGGTCATGTAGATGTTGAAGAGTATTGTCGAGAGTGATAAGCCTTATGAAACTCCACAGGTTGGTATGTGTGGTGCTGAAGTGAAGGGGGTTATCAAGGTTGTGGCCATTCTTTCTGTTAGAATGGACTTCAGCCATAGCAAGGCCATGTTGCTGATTCCTATTTTTTGGAGTCTTTTGATTAGGGTTTCATGGTGGACTGTGTTGAAGGCTGCTGATCACTCCAGCCATATTAGCGCTGAGGTGGTGGTGGAGTCAGCGTTATTTTTTAGTTCATCCCAGATGAATAGTAGCGCTGTTTCTGTTCCTCTCAGGGTCTGAAACCGACTTGTGCCTTGGCTAATATTTGATTGCTTCCTTTCTCCATGTTCCAGGATTGGTTCACATTTGTAGCGTTCTAGTAGTTTAGCTGGCTAAGGGGTGTTTGAGATAGGTCGGTAGTTGGTTTGGTCTTTTCCTGAGGGGTCTTCAGGGAGTATGCTGCTTTGAAGCTTTGTGGTACAGTTCATGTTGCCAGTAAGTGGTTAAAGAGGCTCCAGAAGTATTCTGCAGGAATCTCTTGGTTGAGTATAATCTTGAAGATGGTTGATGGTCACGGGCCTGCTGTCTTGCTTCGTTGCCTTGATTAACTAGGTTGATGGTTTTTTTCTTTCAAAATTGGTGAGAAGTGTTCTAGTCTTATGGTTAGTTCTGGAGTAAGCTTTTTGTATTTTAATATATTTGTGCTGGTGCTGCTACCCAACAAGTTTCTCAGCATTCAACCATTTAGCATTATACATCATTAGTGGAGTTGCTATTTGTGTTCTTGGGCATACTCTTGATGGCTTGCTGGATGCGAGCGATTCGATGTGTTGTTGCAGGCTGTCAGGTTTCTTAGCTTGTTGATGATGATGAACGTCTTCTTTTGGGAGTTACTCGCTTTTCTGTTGTGTTCTGTGAAGTATAGTTTTTTTGCTTTGAGGATTTCAGTATTAAATAGTCATATCTTTTATTTGTATGCAATTTATTTCTGTTGTTCATAATTGTTCCACCACTATTGTTCAAGTTTCCTGTTTGTTTTCTGGGTTTGAACCATCTTTCAGTTGCTTCTTTTGCTAGGGGTGATGAAAGGTTTTTCCGGTGCAATGTCATAAAGGATTTCCGTAATTCAATTTTGCATTATCTGTTTTTTTTCTTCTGTGTGGATTGTCTATAAGGCGGTGCTTGGTGGTTTCATGGATTCTAGTCTTGTGTTGAGGTCCATGATGTTTAGAGATTTCCAGATTCTTTTTAGAATTGTTTTGGCGGTTGGGGAAGCGCCTGCGTGGGTCCGCCCACGCATTCAGTAATTTAGAAGAAGAAGATCACGAAAGATATTATAAGGTGGTCCTCCTAGAGAATTTGCAGAATTTGCAGAGAATTAGTGGTGCCGTTATAATCAAGTTTCTTTTGTGGAAAATTGCAAGGTGTGCCGAGTGGGTTACTCCCTTCCCCAATTGCTGTAGATGCATCATTGATAGTTGAGGTGTTAGTGTTTTAGCTGAGTTCGCATTTTGCCCAAATATTGAAGTCTCCTAGTAAAATCAGATGATCAGATTTTATGGTGAAGTTGACAATGGCATCTACACATATGTCTGGGAAAGTAGGGTTGTGTGTCAGAAGTCTGGAGATGCAAAGGAATGAAAGGTTGGTTTGGTGGTCCATGGATAGGTGGAAGAAGAGTGATTCACAGTTCAGGATATTTAGCAATTGTGCTGCTGTTATCTTTAGGTGACCTTTGTGTGCAACTGCGAGACCCGCTCCTCTTTTTTCTTCTCTGTTTGCTTGTTTCAGTATTAAATTGTTGTGTAGGGATCCATGTGTGACTGCCTTGAATTATTCAGTTAGCCAGGTTTCGGTGAGGGATAGAATGTTTGCTCCACCATTGCTGTGGAGGTCGTACATCCAAGTGCTGTGTTTTGACATCCATCTGGGATTGACTAGGTTGCAGTGAATCATTTTATTTTCTAAGGTTTTTGTCCTTTCAGAGTTGTCTTGGTAATTTGATTTGGCATCTTTCCTTTTGACTCTGCATCCGATTTTGCTTTGAGGGTATGTGGCAGAGTTTCATTGCTGCAATTTCTTCGTTGAGTAGTCCAGGTTGCATTTTGCATTGAGGTGTTCGTAAGGGTTGTCGTCTGTAGGTTCTAATTGATGAGCCTTGTTCCCCATTTTATGTGGTGAATGGTGTTGTGAGGTCTCTTCTTTCCACTGTGCTTCTTCTGTCCATCACAGGTGTGTCCTTGTTTACTTGTTTGCTTGGAATGTTTATGGATAGCTGGTGGTCGAGCTGGGCTGTAGTCTGATAGTGTGATACATAAAGTGATTTTAGTTCTGTTGTGGCAAAGAGCTCTCTTCCACAATGTGGTGTATTCTAATGTTTCTTGTTGTTACTTGGATCCTTGATGTGGTAAGCCCTTTCATGGTACCTTCTTGTGCGTCGGTCTCTCCTGGTGCGTGGCATTTTGTTGGGGCGTTGTTGCTGAGTTGGGAGTTGTGCTAGTTGATTGTCAATTCCTGGTTTGGATTTGGGTGTTTTAATTAGGTAAATGTTTCTGGTCATTCTTGGTAGATGTTCTGGATCTTCCCAGGCTTTAATCTCGAGTTGTCCTTCTCCAGCAGGGTCAGAATATCACAGGGGCAAAGGGTTGCAAGGCATTTTATTGCAAGGGCAGAATAAAACTGGAACAGAATGACACAGGTGCCAGGCCTCCCTTTGCCGGTAGCCTCACAGTGGCAAAGAGTACAGTGGTGAGGCCTCATATTGACAAAGCCTCACAGTGGTGGGTCCTCACATCCCAAACTCGTCCTTTAATAGCCAGTATCATAGGTTTACAGTTTAAGCACTCCCTGCTGAGATATGTGTGTGATTTACAGGTCACAGGTTCGAAATCTGGCAAGGCCAACTCAGCCTTTAATCCTTTTGAGGTTGTTAAATGAGTACCAACTTTGGTGGGGTAATAACAATTGCATATAAACATTTTCTATGTACTACGCTTTGGCGAAAGTGCTATACAAAAAAAGATTAACTGTTATTAGTGGTTTTATTTGACAACACACCGGGAAGCTAAGCATCTACATATACAGATATGTCTCGGTTGGATAGCTTAGGGGCAACGTGCTCGCCTTGGAAGCAAGACAACATGGAGCAACACAGGTTATGGTAACTGTTTTTTGGAGAAGGGAGATCCAGCAAGCGGGAGCACTAAATTACTTCATTCTAATTTTCATTTCAAAGATGTTTGGACAGGAGTGCGCCAACTCAAAATCCAAACCCCCCAACAAACCAACCTTTAACTATAAACTTCACAGACGATGGATCTGAAGTATTTTATGTTTTAAGGAAATTACATTTGTAATAATATCTGAAAGAGAGAGGTTATCTTTTTTTCTAGCAATGGCTGACGTCCACCTTAGTTATGGTTACCCCTTTCAGCATTGTAATCTGTTCTTCTATTATGGCGTCAAAAATGTCATGTTATAATACATGGCAGTCTACAAAACCTGTATTAAAGACTGTGAATAATGTTCTTATTATGGAATCGTTGTGACATCACTACTGACCTGCAATAGGAAAATGACACCACAATTGCTCTGTAATCAGTTATTCCAGTTGGGCTGTGATGTCACATTTCCTGCTGCCTGAACCAGCACTGAAGATAATTTTCCAGGTACGTTTCTTGTAAAAATAGATTTCTATGGAATTTTACTACCATCACTTGATAAGAAACTGTTTCGGGGTCTATGAGGGTCATTAGCAGTTTGTCGGTAACTTGCCAGAGATTTCAACGGGTTAATGGCAAACCCGTCTCACCGTTACCAGTGCCCAATGTCCCGGTATTACCAGGATATTATGGGTGCCAGAAACCGGGGTAAGAGCCCATTCCATGGATTCCTGAATCCATGGAAACGGTTTGTCACAATCACTGGCAGTACCAGTGCGAGAGATTGCGTCAATTATTTGCCGGTAGGGGCCGGAAAGCCCAGCAGATCAGGCATGCCACTAGTTCACTGCCCCTATTGGCAAACTCAGAGTGGGCCCGTCCGGTAAAAATGTCTGAGCCAGTATTACCAGAATTTTTTCCAGTATTTTTAACAGACTGGCACACTCCTAAGGACCCCATGGTTATTTTATTAACTGCTGGAATTAAGCACAAAACGTATTTAGATGCATTTTATTAAACTGCTTAAACTATTTTCTGCAAAACATCAGAAGATGCATTCTATTTCTTTTTTTAATCTAAATAGATTCAAAGGTGATTATATGTACCAGCAACTGGAAGATCTCTTACTTTATCTTAAGCAAGAGGCCAGGTATTAAAGGTGATGCTAGTGGATTGTACGTAATACAATACTCTCCCCACACATAAAAAGGAAATAGTCTAGCCTCGGAGATCCATGACCTTGGGGGAAGTCAGCCTTTTCAGTCTTGTTCCTTGCAATATCCTTACAACTTACAGTAGGGGGCACTTGATCCCATATATTAGCAATGAGAGCGAAAGATGTGTCTTAATGCTATTGATTTCTCTGTAGTTTTAAAGGTGGCGGCATGCCCATATAATAATAGGGTAATGATTACATTCAGGAGAAATGATATTAATGTCATCGTTCAGAGGCGAGCTGGCAATTACTTATAAGACCCAGGAAGCACCAGGAATGGGGTACATGCAGATCGCACTGTTGAGCAACACTTTGAACTTTGTAGCAGGTGCCTGAGAGGAAGACCCTGTCAGAATGTTACGCGAGGCTGTGGATCGCAGAATTGAGTTTGAGGGGGTAGTGCAGTCTCTTTGGAGACATCCACACGCTACCCTCTGTCCAGGGCAGAAGAAGCAATCTAGCATCAGCACAGAGAGGCCATGTCCAAAATCAGGACTAAAAGAACAATGCAGTATACACTAAAACAAATAACTGAATGTATGGATAGAAGTCACAAGTAAACGGTGAGAACGGTGAGAACGATAGGCAGAGTCGTTCAGTTCACGGGTATGAATGAGTTCAACGCAAGTAATAGAAAGGCGCTTTTGGAATGTCTGTAGTGGTGTCCATGTATATAAGTGTGGTTTGCTTGATTTGCGGAATGAAGGAAGGGAAGGAAGGGAAGGAAGGAAGGAAGGAAGGAAGGAAGGAAGGAAGGAAGGAAGGAAGGAAGGAAGGAAGGAAGGAAGGGAGGGAGGGAGGGAGGGAGGGAGGGAGGGAGGGAGGAAGGAGGAAAGGGAGGAAGGGAGGGAGGGAGGGAGGGAGGGAGGGAGGTGCTTGAGCCGCAGGCTATTCTTTACTCCGTGCTTGCCCCTTTGGTCCTAAGTCAATCGCATGAACCCTCGATGCAGAGGCATGTGTTTAGGGTGTAAGTAATGGCGTTAGAGCCTGCCAGGGCTACCTCAGTATTTCATCTCCTAAAGATGGATGTGATAAGTATGATGGAGGGGGTTATAGTAAGAGCTATTATTTGAGTGTCAAGAAACAACGCATTATCGAGCCTTGTCAATATGAATATATGGAGCTGAGCTGCTATTTTCACAGTGAAATCGTCATCCTCCTGCTTGACTCCCCAGAGCACACATTTTTCAAAGTAAGTCTTGGCAGTGAATAACAAACACTGGTCAAAGTGCAGATTAACTGTAGGGGGGCCATGCCACCTCCCACCTTCCCTTTCTCTCCCAATGCAAAGAGCTTACCAGGCGTTCTGCCTCTCCTCCACCCCACCCCCAACACTGTTTTACAACCGTGCGATCAAGACTACAATAAATAAGCATTGGCAAAGCCAAAAGTGTGGGCTTTTGTGTAGCCGGTTAGATAGCACAGCGAGTAGAGAGCTTACTTTGACATCCGTGTAGAGCCGGCTGATGCAGGTTCAAATTCCAAGCTCAATAAATGAGCACCACACACTGCAGGAAATAAGATACCTGAGGTTTTGTGGCACTATAAAAATGCACAAACAAACAAACTAAGGCACTTGCCAGGCACTCCCATAGAGTTATTAACTTGCCATTGATAGATGGAGGCGCAAAATGGTGCAAGTACCTGGGTATCTATTGGCATTGTCTAGCAAATATAAAATACTTATACAAAAGCCAAACATGATGGCTTTGCCAATGCCAGTTTATTAGTGAAGGACAGGTATGGTGCTTATACATAGAATGGCTGTAGGCAGAAACTAGTTAAGACATTTTTATTACACCAGTAGCCGGTTTACTACTCCAATGAAGTCAACAACTCTCAGAAGACTGCTTTATAAAACACTGGCAGGCACTTGCAGTGCTATGTTTGATGGCAAGACTTGCGTAAAGCGAGCTCCAAGAATTCCCAAGAGAAGGTGTTTTGGGAGAGATTCAGGAACTGTGTGGGAATGGCCAAAAGTATTAGCATGCCATGGACGGTCAATGGATGGGCACAAAACCAAACAACACCAACACGCTGTGTGTCCCTCCTCCCTATATGCACTTTAATGCAGTGGTTGTGGCTTATAGGCGTCACAGTGACACCATTACTTTCCATTATTGTTCACCACAGCATGCAGCGTTTCACACCTCTCCCTTTTAAAACGACCCTTCATTCGCACCTGTCAAGGGACATGCCAAATACCATAGCCACTCCCATTACCTGCACACAGCAAAGCCTGGAGCAGTCTAACATTACCCATGCTTAATTGCAGAAGAAAAAGACTGCTCACTTAGGGTGCAGCATTGCGTGGCAGCTGGGAATGAGTCTTATGTCCCCAGAAGGCAACTGAAATATACTAAAGGGAAGGGGCCTGATTCACAGATCGTTTTTCAATGGGATTGCACCATTAAAAGACACTTCTGTGACTCAGGCCCACAGTGTTTTGGTAAGATAGCTCTGTGAGACATGATAGCCGCACATCACCTACAGGATACAGGTTTGAATCCCTGTAGCGAGCAATGGCTGATTTTTCAGCAACAGTGGAAAAGGTCCTAATCTAAGGGCAGGTCTCATGGGTGGATAGCTCATGTGTTAAGCACTCGCCTCTGACAGTGGTACTTTGCAAGTTCAAATCCCAGAAGGGCCGAGTCAGCCCTTCAGCTTTCGGATGACGATAAACTGATTACTATTAAATCAGATAGTAACAGGTAGTATTGCAATCCCTTAACAACCTTGTGTTATTTTCATTATTAGATGTGGAGCTCCATGCTAGTGAACTACTCTGAAGAGACAGGCACAGTGGCTGTAATATAATAGCGGGACGTCAGCCATTACATGAGATGATTAAACGCTCTGCGATGAAGTAGCAGTATGGCATCCATGGGGGGTATGGCACATCTTCTCTCAAGCCAGAGACTTATCTACAATTTTGACATTTCATGGCACAGGGGTGGGGGGGTTCCAGCTCAAGGAGGTATGATCAAAAGGGGCCCCAATAGTCAGTAGGTCTCATACCCGGGGAGGGTGTGGGGGCAGTGGAGGAGTAGGATGATTCAGGTCTTTCACAAACACTCAACATATGAACCCATTCCCTCACAGTTGGCGGTGTGGTTCTCATCCATGCTTTAGTGATTAAGGCCCTAGCGACCACAGAGCCCATGGCAACGCAGTTTCCCATTGGTTTTAGTGGGAACATCGAACCAAGCCATAAGCCAGGCTACTGGAGAGTCACATGGTCATCCCAGGACCATTTTGTCAAAAGGACTGCATGTGGCAACAATTCCAGACCATGTGAATAAAGTCAGCAGGGGCAGAATTACAATGTGGGCAGGTGGAGTCCCTCTCTGGGAAAAGTGTATGCAGCTGTGCAGGAGAAAGGTAGGACTCGTGAAGGAATTTAAACTGCATAAGGCGAAACCTGGAGTTCAGCGAGATCTTCTTGGACAACGTGCAAATCACCCGCCATTGGTTATCGTGTAGAGGTGTGTCTAAACCCCTATCCTACTTGGCCTTGAACATTACCCGGGGGGCTGGGCGGAGGGATTTGATCAGCTTATATAGGGCAGATACCATCCCAGCGTGGATTGGAGGGTTGGTTACAAATTGGGCCTGGGGGGCGGGGACAGACCATAGAGGGAAATCAGTCCATAATTCCTGAAGTGCCTCCCGCAATCTATAATCGACTAGCAGGGAGACGGCGTTCCGGGGCCACAGCATTTCAAGGCCCCCCACTGTATGAATTTGCCCTCATGCACCAGGGCACCCAGGGAGAGTACCCCCAACTTCTCGAACTGAATTTTAAAGGTCCGTTCTGCTGTGAGAAGGACACCATGTACAGAGTATAATGCGAAGTCAGCATGATAATTGCTACCTGTGTTGGTTATGAAGGTAGCATGGTCCCACGCCCAACTGCTCACCTCCATGGGCTGTATTTTCCCTCTGGGGGATCGTTCGGGGGTACCCCAAAGTAAGCCTTTCAGGTCAAAAGGATGAGCAATGGCCGTTTCGAGTTGGGTGTGTTGGTGTTCCGCAGAGGGATTCCACCACCATATAGCATACTGGATCTGGCCAGTGAGGAATTATATGTATAAATCCGGATAATCCAGGCCGCCAGAGGCATACAGCAATGATAAAGTGTCAAGAGCCACTCACGCTACACCCCCGCCCAGACCTGTCTGGACATCAGTGACCGGACCCGTTTCCAGATCCACGAGAGAGGGACCAGAGGGATGTTGTTAAAGATGCAGAGCATTTTAGGGACCACTACCATCTTGGCCAGCGCGACACATGCCTCCTGGGACAGTGGAAGATGGATCGAAACACCAACTTTTGGCTCTAGTTGTTCCAGGACTGTTAAGTAATTATCCTCAAAAAGCTTGGGAGGGGAAGTGGAGACCAATACTCCCAAATATCTCATCCCCCGGGACACCAGCAAATTTCAATATCACCTCAGTAGGAAGTGCTGCAGGGGTGAGTGGTAAAATCTCTGATTTCGACCAGTTAATGCGTAGCCCCGAAAATGGACTGAGTAGGAACAATTCCTGTACTAGTGGCCGAAGATTTTGTTTAGGATTTTTAACATACAGTAATAAGTCATCTGCGTAGAGAGAGATAATAGAGATATGGAAATAAATGAACACTCCCTATGTGCATGGAATTCCTTTACTGCGCATGCCAAGGGCTCAAATGCCAGGGCAAAAAGTATAGGGGAGAAGGGGCACCCTTGTCTCGTTCCCCTAGTAGGGGATATTCTGTTGGAAGTCAACTGTTTGGACAATACCGTGGCCTAAGGGGCAGTGTACAGTAGTCAGACCCATTGAATGTAATGAAGACGTAGTCCGGATCTGCATAGTATTTCAAACAGGAAGGGCCATTCAACCAAGTCGAAGGCCTTCTCGGCATCGAGGGCAGCGACTTTAATGGGGACCTCTTCCTTAACATTATGCATCATGGTAAAGAGTCGCCTTAGGTTATTTTGGGTGGATCTGCCTGTTCGGGGAGGACTAGGGTGTTCATATGGGGGAGGAGACGATTGGCCAATAGTTTAGCCAGGATTTTGTTGTCAGTATTAATGAGGGATAGGGGTCTGTATGATGCACAGTTTTGGGGGTCTTTACCGGGTTTTATCAGAAGTGTGACTACTGCCGTCCTGGTGGACTTGGGAGCAGGCCAGCTGACATGGAGATTTGGTACATGCTGCAGAGATGCAGCTCAAGGATATCCACATACTCTTGATACAATTCTCCTGAGATTCCATCCATCCCGGGGCCTTACCATTAGGAAGGTCAGGTATCACCCTAGGGATCTCCTCAGTGGAGGGGGAAAGTTCATCAGGTCCGCAAGCACAGGGTTCAGCCAACCCAGGGTGACCCAGTCAAGGTAGGATCTGATGTCTTCAGCAGAGGCACTCAGTTGGGATGAAATAGTCTAGTATAGTAGTCATGGAACACCTTATTGATATTGCTAGGTTCATGGACCATGTTTCCGTGGGGTCCATAACCTCCATAATCCCACTGTGCCCCCTATCTTTATGGATCTCCCAGGCTAGGGTGTGGCTTGGTCTGCCATCCTCTGCGAATTTAGGATGGGGTCCCCCATATATTTGTCTTCCCTGAGCGCAGTCTCAGAGTGTTCAAACCACTTCTCTGAGAGCAGCTTCTCGTGCTCAGTGTCACTACCCTGAGCCTGTCTATGTTCCAGATCTCCGATCTCCCCCTCTAGATGACGGAGAGTCATCCGCAAATATTTCAGAACGCCTCCTGCCGGCAGATGCAGTAACCACTTATACACACCTTGAAGGCCTCCCAGACCATTGTCTAGTCAGGGACGGAGTCTACGTTATTATGGAAATATTCTAGGCTATAGTCTTGGATGCTGTTGCAGAGCAGCACATCTTCCAGTGTACTAGGGCGGAAGCGCCAGCGAGGAGGGTGGCATACCCTGTCAGGGACAGGGATCGCTGCCAAAACGGGGGAATGATCGGATAGTGTTCTCGGTAACAGCCTAGTGGTCTGTTTTATGCCAGCCAGGGGGACGGACAGCATGATATAGTCTATCCTAGAGGATGTCCCATGTGCCCCCGAAAACAAGGAAAACTCTTTTGTGTTGGGATGCAAATGTTTCCATATAGCCACTAGCCCAAGAGTTTCCGCAATATCACCCCAAGTAGTGGCCACCTTGGAAAGTGTTGACTGTGTTGTTGATGACCGGTCCAGATCCAATGATAGTGCCATGTTAAAGTCCCCCTCCTACACTACTTTGTACGTTTGGAATCTATGGACCATGGCAGCACATTTCTGAAAAAAGTCAGGGGAGTCTACGTTGGGAGCATAGACATTAATAAGCAATACTTTAAGCCCAAAGCAGTGACCAGCAAGCAAAATATATCTCCCCTCCACATCCCATATCTTCTTATGTAAGCGAAACTGAACTGAATGGTGTATATAGATTGCAACACCCCTTGATTGGGACGAGAAGGAAGACCCATATCGATGGACCCTCCAACCCTTACCACAACACAAGAGTAACAGGGGATACCAGGGATATCTATGTACTGTGACCTGGCCTGGAATGAACATATAGAAAATAACATAGAAGGTCAGAGTACTGTTGTGTTCAGAAGACAGGTGCTAGTGTACTGTACATATCTACAAGGTCGAGCTGATTTATTGGTGCACAAACCTACTGTCAAGCACCAACGTCCACCAATGAACAAAAACCTGAGATGAAACAATTGAATTCAACCCAGTGGACGCTCAAATATAATTAAATATTTTTATTGACATTATTAAACAAATCATTAAAAAAACTAATATTTCAACAATAAAAACATACAGCAATATTAGTATCAAAAGTTATGTTCATGTGGATCAACCCTATCAATTCATCATTGGGCTGACCTGATACATCATTCCCATCTAAAAACCACTACCAACCACACTACAACCACACCACTTTCATACACATCCATTCAAAAATTCATTCAATAATGACAAACATCTCATCAATAAAAATCAAACATTCTAAAACACCTATTATACATTTTTTTGATCCATTATTAATATGAACCATAAAGTTTAGCACCACTGAGCCTATTCCTCATTAATGTAATCTCTTCTGGCTCAGGCTAACATGGCTTTAAACTATTCACAAATAATAGTACACTCCCCAACCCGACATGTTTCTTTCTGTATAATATTCAGTAAACAGATATTCTTCAGGGGCACTGTGGTCCAGCGAAGTAGGGTAGAAAGTAGATGGAAACAATAAGAGACATGTAGAATACACCAGCGGAGCTCACCTGCATAAGAACACAACATCAATCAGGCCAAATGCTTAATTTACAAGATTAATCATTACTACCACCGTGTTATCAATAAACGGGGCGTAGAAAAGGTGATTAATACCTCCCTTCTTCCTTAAACCAAAGGAACTGTCAGAGGACCGTAATCCACAAACCAAAATAGAAGACACCATGTGAATTGGTACCTCTACAATATATCCACCATCACCAACACCTCGTGAATCTCCTAGATATCCAGACTCAACCAGGAAAAACTTTATCAAAAGGAAAAAATTCCTATGACCAAAACAGTTATGTGAGACCACCGGAGAGTAAAGGGAAGTGAAAATGAAAGTGATTACTAACAGAACACTCACGTTCAGTCTCTTGTGACTCTCATAGGTGAAGAAACACTCTTCAGCGAGCAAACGCCTAGATGAGGGTCATCACTGGGAACAGGCACCCGCTCCAACAACAAAACAGTGTGCAATCCCTAATTTTGTAGGGGAAGCCTCCTCACAAATTCTGTATGGAACAAATAGCAACTTGTCTTAAACACAAAGGTAAAGACATCATTGATAGTCAGACCAAATATAGTTCTGAACAATCATATATCTGAAGTACTGGAGTGACCACATAAGGAGAGGGCAAATATAAGTCACATTTGTCCCCAGGTGGTAACATCCCATAACGTACATTCCCATTGCACGTGAGAACATTCGTTAAACCAACAATTACCTGTTATGGCAACCTCGAATGTTTAATGGCCTCGGTTTAAATCTCAACCATGTCTCTAATAGGACTCTTCCCGTGAGGTAACACCAACCACGATGTTTAATTAAATCGTGACTGTAAAGATATCCAATCCTGAAAAAGGAAAGTACAGCCATGACCAGGAATCAAACGGCACGTGAAGACAAGACTGCACTTTGGTAAAGTTGTTAGCCTCAAAATAACCCCCGTAAATTCAGCAGATTTCCTAAACATTAGGGCTGCCATAAATCTAAGAATGAATAATGACTTACTCAGTACTGTATTCTAACCGGGAGCTAGACCGAGTTCATAAATAATCTCACAATATTCACAAAAAAAAAATTATATATGAAGCAGGAAAAACAGAAGTCTCCCGTGCTTATTTTATGTCCACCAGTTTCTTAAAATAGGTGGGGAGCATAATTAGTCCGTATGGCAACCTCATCTGAATATAGACTATCTGTGCGCCGAAAAAGGAACAAGGAAAGGGACCAAGCCCACATGTAACCTTACCTCCGTAAATCTCCGAGCGGCAGTGAAAATAGCCGCGGGAAACGAGACTGCCGGCATATTCGAAAGTCAGTCTCCGGAGGACTCGCTGATAAACATCCTCACGTGATCACGTGAATAACACGTGATTGACACGTAACGTGACTGGGCTGGATGGAACACGCCCCTTAGACTGCGAGCCTACACAAACGGCTCGTCAGTCAGCTGAATCATTGCAATGTCGGCATTGAAAAAAATAAAACAAACCACGATAATTAACAGCGGGGATAGTTGAAATAGAACACCCAACTGTTTGTGCACAATAAATATAATTGTGAATCAGATAAAATCACATGTGAACTCATGTGGCAGTAAAAGTAGGTACATCAATACCCACTCGTACAAACGTTAAAAGTGCTATAAAATAGAAATAAACGCCAAATCCCACTGTCCATTCACATGGGAGCAAAAGACACAGATCTCAACTCACATTAAGGGGATTCGAGAAATCGAGGTAATGATCACAATGAAACTCAGATATAGAGAGAATGAAGAGGTTAAAAATTCCATTCAATCGCCTCATTTAAACCAACTATGTTGCTTTTGCTCAGAAAAATAAGTTTGGTCTCCTCCCTCGATAAAGTATGTTTATCCGTAGCACTATTATTAGTGATCGTGATCTTTTTTAGTACTGTCCATCTCAGATCTTCCCAGTTGTGATTCTGCATTATAAAATGCCCTACCATAGGAGCTGTTAAATTTCTGAGTCTAATGCAGCTTTTATGTTCGCTGATACGAATCTTAATTTTACGTTCAGTTTTTCCAATATAAATCTTGTTGCAAGGGCACCAAATAGCATATATGACAAAACTAGAGTTACAATTAGTGAATGCTCTTTGTTCCCACGGTCTAGAGAGTCCTATATCCACCTCAGTAGTGCGTTTAGTCAGGGGGCAGCAAGCACACTTACCACAAGGAGTATGTCCCCTTACTTTCGGTAACCCCCATTGTTGAGTGATGGTGGTTTGTTTGTCAAACCTATTACTGATGTCATTCCTGCACACCATCTCTTTAATATTGCGTCCCCTTTTAAAGGCGCACCGTGGGGTCATCACAGGTATTTTAGCGTGTGCTAAAAGATGCCAATGCTTTTTGACAATCTTAACCACATAATTAGAAAGGTGGTTAAAGGTACTCACAAAGACCAGTGAATCAGACTCCGATGAACATACTTTCGGTCTATACTCAAGTAGAGCTTCCCGATGATTATTGGAGGCTCTCTTCAAGGACCTCTTCACTATTTTATCAGGATATCCCCGCTGAATCAGATTATGACTCAAGTCCAAGGCTTCTGACTCAAACCTCTCTTTCTCATTGCTGTTCCTTTTGAGTCGTAAAAACTGCCCGAAAGGTAAATTGTCCCTTAAGGATTTAGGATGAAAGGTGTCATATCTGAGAAGGGAATTCCTATCTGTAATTTTGTGAAAGGGTTTCAATCCAAACAAATTACTAACGGGATTAGAATAGATAGTAAGGTCTAAAAAATCTATCTGCTCCCTATTAAAGTTCATAGTGAACTTCAAAAAGGGATTGATCCCGTTTAGCCACTGAAAAAAGGATTGTAACGTAGTTTCATCACCGTGCCAGATTAACAGTACATCATCTATGTACCTTCCCCATAGCGAGATGCATTCTTTGAAGATATTATGTTCACTGTAAACACTCATGTGTTCCACAAAGTCCACATAAAGATTAGCTAGGGAACCCTTAACCACGGGAGTGAGGCATCTGGTGACAGGTGCGTCTCTTGCAGGCACAGAACATTGACCCCATGCAATTTGGCATGATTAGCCACCAACCGAAATTTCTTACCATTAGTGATACCCCTAATATTCGAGGACATTATGTTTAAGGATTCACCATCTATTATCTAGCGTTTGTATGGAACGTACAGTGCAGTGTGCACCTCCTGTATCTACCCATGAATCTTTTGCTTCCAGCCGATGAATGAGATTGCAACTGTAAACCATGTTTGCATGAGCACCTGGCACAGAACTCAGAACTTCCCACCACCCCCCGCCCACGCAGGAAACACCAACATACCAGCACATATCCCACCCCAATTAACCCAAACATCATAGAACTATGAACGCAGTGGCTGCGTCGATGGGGTACTGAGCGCGGCGTAACACAATTTCCTACTATTGTAGATCAAACAAATTGCTATTCAGATTGAGAGGAGCAACTACCTATCAAGCCTCTGTGGGTAATTTATTGGAATGACATTCAGCCCCCGAACAGGTGAGGGCAGTGAACCAATATAATGACAAGTTAACTGGCCGAGAGGAGACCTGGTTCATCTGTTATTTTTCCTAAACCATTATGTGGTTTCTACAACTTTCGTGATATTCTATATTCTCCATAAATTAGTGATATTCTATATTCTCCATAAGTTAGTCACACTTGGCTCTGTCAGGTCCCATAAGGTTATTTGCATGTAAGCATCTGCAAGCTTTGCTCAGGATCTCTTGCTTCTTGCGTTTTCTGTGTTGCTGCATTTAGCTAATAGCAAAATAATAAAAGCAATGACAGTATGTATATGTATCTGTCCTCTAGCTATAGAACTGTGTGCTCGTGTTCTTCGTGTATTCGAGTGCGTGTTTATGTCCCGAAGTGTGGATGGATTGTGTGCTTCATATCTAACACTGCTAGGTGGTGGTGTCTCTATCAAGTGAGCAGCATGGCTTCTTGGTGCTTTAATCAATACTGTCAATTGAGGTGTCTTTGGTTGCACCCTGGGACTCCTAGTCCATTGTGGGGTAGATTTGTATGGCACCTGGCATGTAGGGCTGGCTGAGGGGGTTCCTCTCGACATACTTATCAACCATTGGAGCACTTGGAATTGGTCCGAAACAGTATGGGCTTTCGCAATGTCTCCTGGCCTTCTTCCGTGTCATGTACCTTATAGGAGGGGGCAAACTTCCCCATCCCTCTTCAGTTCAAAGTGACTTTGCACGGCTGAAAAGTGACTTTGCACTTTGTGACTTTGCACTGCGGACACAAACCCTGATTCATGGAACTGTGCAAAGTGTATTTTTGCAGTGCAAAGTTCGTACAAAGTCAGTGCAAGTCATTTTTGCAGTACAAGATGGCTTTGCACAGACTTTGCACTGCAAAAATACACTTTGCAGTTTCATGAATCAAATTTGTGGCGGCAGTGCAAATTCACTTTTCAGCAGTGCAAAGTCTCGTTCAACCGTGCAAAAAATGTATTCCTTGAATCGGGCCCTTAGGCCACTGTCGTCTAGCTTCACTGTCAGTAGTCACTCAGTGCCTGCTCCATTCTCTCAGTTACATTGCCATGCACGAAGGGGTACAACACCATTGGGCTAATTGGGCTCCCGCCCCACTCCCTGAAATTGTGGGTAATTTCTGAAGGGCCCTGGTAACCTTCCGAGGCATCATGAGCAGGACACAATGCAGATGATGAACAGAGTGTGGTTCTGCACAATTATGTTACTTTTGTCAGCAGCAGTGCCTTTCTTAGGCATGAATCTGTAGGCCATTGGCATGGCAATGGGGGTATTTCCAAATGAAAACCCCCACACAGCTCCAATTAACCTGCAAATCTGTGTCCGCTTCCAAGACAATTAAAGCGAGTAACACAATAAAGCTCCATTTAGATTAGGAAGTCTACTGCCTCGACACAAACAAGAAGTGTTCAAATGTTCTAAACAGCATGCATAACGGCAAACTTTCAGTTCGTAGCAAACTATCTCTGTACCAGGTGAACATTTTACACAATTTCTTTTAGAATGGAGATCATGTTTATTATGGTGAAGCATAAAAAGCATGTGTAAAATGTATACACAAAACCTTTACACGTGCTTTTTACGCTGTGCCATATTGTCATTCATTTGCATGGAGGAGATTAGAGGAATGGAATGGAATTGCCGTTTCCGCCACCCCCATCCTCCCTGTTACACAGGGCACACAGCATTTACAACAGCATGTCATTTTCATGCTTGCACAAATGCTTTGGATTCTATGGATTCTGCCTGCTTTTTACACCAGCAACAAGCAGGTATACTCAAAACAAATCCATTGCAAACATTGTGTGCCATGCGTAAATGCCAGGTGGCATTTACACAATTTGCACTAAAAGTGAAAAACCGAAGGTGTTCAGACAGTTACGCCTCCATTGACAACTTTGTGTTGCACTCCATAGTGCAAATGACTAAAATTGCGTGCAAGAGCATATCCGCATTTAAGTGCAGATGCAATGTACGCTTTTGAATGAAATAATCACATGTGTTCTTTAAAGTGCTGGAGGCACGGTGCTGCACAATGGGAGTTTTTCAAGCTATCATTATTTTTAATTCTAGGGCTTGTAGTTTCCATTTATGGATGTAGCAAATAAAGTACAATGAACGAGCTGATATTCAGTCGGAAGGTCGGAAGCGGCCTCAGTACGTACGTGCTTTGGAGAGGTGCGGCTTGACTTCCGGTTCTCAGATTTGCGTCGCTCGAGGCTTTGGACGCTTCTGCGGTTCTGCGGCTGCGACGGAGTGAGAGGGGCCGCGAGCTGTAAGCTGAGAGTGGGCCGTGAATTGCAGGCGGGCTGGCCTGACGCGTGTGGGCGTTTGAGCGGGCGTCCGGACGATTCTGGATTGCTTCTGGCTCGGGTGGAGGCTCATCTGAGGGCTGGCCCCGTTGTTGACAGGCACTTGCAGACTTGGACAACTGAACCGCGGCATTTGGATCCCTTGCGGATCAGCTGGAGGCTTGCCGTGGATCGGTCTGCAAGTCCGGTACTTGGAGTCTCTGTGGTTTGGTCGGAGGCTTGTTTTAAAAAAAAAGTAAGTGAGCTGTTATGTTGCGGGGGGTTGATTTATTACGTATCACCCCTCAGCAGCAATAGACAGCTGGAATCAGGACCAGAGTGTGTGTGGCACCCGGAGCGCTTTGAGCCTGCTGGAAGTTTGTTTTGGAGGCGAGTAAAAAAAGGCACCGCCATAGGAATCCGACTTTAAGGGAGGCGGTAAAATTACTACTTAGGACCCTATTTTAAAGTTCTGGACCTACAGCAGCACATCACAAGCTATATTTTTTTTTTTTTTTTTTTTTTTTTTTTTTTTTTTATTATTCTAAGTGCACCTATTGTGACCCTGAAGCTAATATTGCACAATGATATTATTTTGGCTTAACATGTTTCTATATGTTCTTACGTATTGTTAGTTGGCTTTACTATGAGGTTTGTGCAAACACTATTATCCTTGATAGTCCTTGAAAGCCAAAACGTAAATAGTCATATCAATCAGAGCTCAGAAGGCATGTAGTTAAATGCCCAAATTCCAGGGTGGTTTCAAAACCTGGGTTCACTGCGTGACAAAAGTGTGTGATCATGGGCAAAATATTTAATCTCGTTGTGACTTAGCTGCAAAAAGTAGAGTTCTTAGAAGTGATTAAGTTCAGACTTTTTAAAAAAAAGTCTGCCTTGCAGTGCCGCAGGTTTAAAACAAAGTCAACTTTACAATGGGACAAACTTAATGATTTTAAGGACACAATGTTGTTTCCTCCTGTTCCTCTTCTAGTAGCCCCCGAGGCATCACCAAGAATTGCTTTATTGCTAGAGTGACTATAACTCAAGTTCCCATATTACCTGGTTTCAGAAGTAGATGTATACTCTTTATTCCACAAAGAGTATAGCATAGCAGACTTACATTAATTTGCTGCCCTGTTGCTGTCAGTCACCAACGTTGCCTGGGACACCTCAGAGTACTACTCCAAATGAGAATGAGGGAAGCTCTTTGCTGTGCCCAGTTATACTATGTTATTGAGTCTTGCATAGCACAAGCAGCTGGTAGGGGCCTAATACAGGCTCAGGGCAAGGATTCTTTGCTGAAGTTCTAATGTGTGCAGATCTGACCATTTAAAGCTGTCTTTCGTTTGTTAGTTGTAGCTATTCAGTGACTTGTCGATAGCAGTGGCTAATATGTGTCTCAGGTTGCTAACCTAAATTGTTTGTGTGGTTGTCTGTGGTGCATGTCAGAGTGGTGTTTAAGGTGTGTGGAGAACTGCGTTGGTGCATCTGTGGTTGGTTATTGTGGTCTTTATGAAATTTAGTGTAAACATGCGTCTTCTGTTGATGTACTTTCTATTGGTTGGCCTGTGCTGTTTTGTTGCTGGAGTTGTGTGTCGCGATGTGTTAGGTTATGGAACGCTACATCAGGTGACACTGGAACATGGAACGAATTCCGGTCCCACAGTTTCAAGTCGGTTTCCTGGCGGCAGAGACTGCAGCTGTAGCGCCACTCAGTCTTACGATGCATTGTATCACAATCTAGCTGGATAAGAACCATAAACTACCACCTGATAAAGCCCACCATGTACCACACCACAGTGACAGCCTTGCCTTGCTTGCTGGGCTGGGCCCATCAAAATGTGCATTTAGTTCCGAAAACCGAAGAGGTTTTTGGCAATCTCACTGGGCCAATGTGCAATACATAGCACCATTGGCTGACAGTTTGACACTAGTACAAATATTCATTTGGGAAAATGGGAATGGGGCTCCATACAAGTACATTTGCGGTGCCCAGGCAAAGTCTCCAAAGGTCCCCCCTTCCCTACCATTTCATACATTACCCCGTCCCTACACCAGATGTTTTGGTCTAGTTGCGCCTGTGATGGAAAGGGAAGGATTCTGATTTGTATCCATAATAAAAGGATGCGGGTAAACCAGACCCTCTTTCATAATCTCCATGCCAAAGCATAATGCACACCTGTGCCCTGAGGTGTCAGTATGCTGATGTGAATGGCCTGCTCTCCAGTAACACATTCCTCAGGCCTAGCGCAGCCAGAACCCAGTCTGGGCGTCCACCCACCAGACTGCACACATCCAACTGATCTCTTCAGCACCACACCTATCACTAGGAAGCAGCTATCATCCAACAACTACACCAGCTGCACACATATCCGCTGCACCCACGCACCATTACACCTCCTTGCCAGGCATGGAATCTCCCAGGTAGAGATACCCAGTGAACCCAGCTTCAAAGATCCAAGTCTTAAAATGGTCTGTCTCACAACAGGGGGTTGCACACCAAAGGGCCTTTGAAAGGGGCAGGTTTACACTTGCAGAATAAGTGGAACCAAAGAGAGGAATGATTCCTCCATCTTAGTTTACTGGGGGTCTTCTTTTCCTTCCTGTCTCCCACACTTGCTTCACAGCAAGGCCCTTTGGGTATGATGAAAAAAGGCACACGTCGCTTTTATCCTAACAGGAATCGGGCCATATAAAGCAGGCTTGATTTTAACCATTCGCTGGCGACTTGTTGCCTTTATAAGTGTCGCCTCCTCTTTCTGTTATTCATTCCTGCACTGCAAGACAAATTCATCTGGCCCACTTTTGTGAGAGGGATCTTTCCAAAGTCCGCAGCCAGTGATCTGAAGAAGGAGTGCTCTGCTTCCTACCCATCCCCAGAGCACATTGAGGGTGAACTGCTGCAGGGGCAAGACCTGCCTCTCTGCCAGCTACACTGGTACTCGAGAAGATCACTGGAGGTGAAGGACTCATGCAGGAGATAGCCATCCTAGCCCCGAGTTGGGAGCATGAGAACAATAATTCTCCTTGCCCCTTTGCCCCTGGATTGGGACTGCAGAAGTAACGTAGCTGGTTTCCTGCAATCTACCCCAATGAACTTCCATCAAATTATTGCTGACCACGTTCAAGCACCTTTGAAATAACAGAGCCCGCGGTACTGCCTTTGGCACTTCTTCTAACCTCTTGAAACTGCTGTTTGTGCCCCTCAGGCCAGTTATCTGCCACACTGTGCCATCTGAGCATGTCATTGGCCCGACTCGAACAAGAATAATGCCACTGCAGAATCCTTCAAACTGCCACGTCTGGAACTCTGCCTCGAACCACCAGTATCTTTGTCGCAGACTCCTGATAGAATGCTGAACTAACCTTAGTGGTCTCATTGACCTGCTTCCTTCAAATGCTGCATCGAACAACTGGAGCAAGTTTCATCTCAAACTTGACTTGATGCCTGCACACCATCTGTATCACCGTGACTTGCTGCATCTGAACCTAGTTCAACCTGCTCGCACAACGTTAAGACACTGTCAAACTGTTAATAACTGATTAAGGTACTCTTGGATGGCTCCAATCCCGCTGGTCCATTTTTGGATACCAGAGACTGGTTAAGCCCTCTTTTGCACCTTTTTCCCCAAAAGCATTCCTTTTCCTACAACATTGAAGTGTTGTATTGCCTTTCCACCCTGCTGAGTATCAAAATTGTTTGCACCATTACATTCTGTATTTGTCTATCTGCCTTGTTTGTTAGTGTTTTCTAGAACAGTTTTTATTGCATATCAGTGTATTTAAAGTGTAAATATTTGTATAGAAGCTTGGTTGAACATTAGTGTATTTGGGAATGTTGCACTATTGCTCTTTGGGTTGCTACCGTCTCACATTCAGACCCATCTTAAGATCATTGACTGCCCTCGGCCCGGGTTATCACAAATAGCAAATAGGTTACACCTCTTATCTGTGCCTGTTTCACCTTTATGACTGGGACTGGGATCACTGTTGTTTTGTTGTAGTGTGAGGGTTGAGTAGTCAATTTAGCCACTTCTCATCCTTGTTCTCCTGCAGGGCAGCAGTCATTTCGCTGGATCGCCCCTACATGCAGGTTCTGTACAGACATTCTGAGTACAGCGGTAGGGGGTTAACGGCACCGATAAGGATGCCGCTGCTGTTAACCCCCTACTGCTGCATTCCGAGGTCCCTTAGCTCCTTTCCCATTCCCATTGAGCCCTATGGGGGCTCAAATGGGAATGGGGAATGGTTTTCGGAATGGGGACTTATCGGATCCACAAGGGTCGGAATGTCCCGGTAAGTCCCCATTCCGACACCACGGACCCGAACACGGGTTTGGAAGTAGCCATGGTGCTATCAGCACCATGGCTACCTCCAAATCGTAATGACCCCCATTGTGTCTCGTGCTGAATCCTAGAGGTACAACAAGTATCAACAAATAGTGACCCCACAGGGTGTAAAAAATACAGGTGATGTAGTATACCTATTACTGATACTCACCTCACTTTTTCTAACCTCAAAAAGCAAACAACTAGTGTACAACACTGTAGCATACAAGAAAGATGCCACAGACTAGTAAACAGGTCTAGCATAAGGTTCCCTTGCAGGATCACTCTCAATTGGGCATATTGCTTTCTAGTTCCAAAGAGTGTCCTAATTGACTCTGGCTCTTTGTATTTTACCTCTGCTTAGCATGTGGTCATATCATAGCTGTTTTCAGAGGGTCATTGCTAGGAATTTAACGCTTAAATATTGACCAAAGACTTGGCTATAATTCTCATTATTTTAATAGAAAACATAAAACAACTTTTGGTGCAAGAGCCTCAGTGACATTTTACACAAAAATATAATTTTTCGATCAAAATGACAGCATTTGAAATAATCATGCACCATGGAGAGCAATAAAAGTTAAGTGCAAGTGAAACAAAAAGAACATACAAACATTTTTTGCAAAAAGAACCAATAAAAAATGTTTTCATTTGGACAAGAACTATAAATAACACAGAAAATAAATTCTATTCCTATGGCAGAGGGATATTATAACATTACTTAGTTTTCACCCTATTTTGGTTTGACAATGCTTCGTTTTCACCCTATTTTGGTTCTGGAAATCCACATATGTGTTTGCCAAGGAATCCCAGACAAAGGAAAACAGGAGCCAATTTTTGTTCCTTGTGGGGTTTTTTTGGGAATAGATGACTGGTTTCAACTTGACTTGTGTATTCACATTGGACTACTGTTTCTTACAGTACTGCTCAGGTCTACGTATATGCAAACTGGCATAGCTGATGTAAGTCCAGTGGTCAACTCAAACAGCCAAAGAAGGTCAGGCAAATGTAGTTGAAATACGTTTCGGCGTAATGATCTGGACAGAAAACGCCTTCCTCAGGACCAAAAGTCAGATGTGTAAGAATTATAGCCCCTATAAAAACAAGCAAAAACAGAAAGGGCAAGAAAGTGGAACAAAAAATAATGTTAAAAAGAGTTTTGGGAAGATTAAAAAGTCCAACCAAAAGCGACTGTTAAAGAACTAGAGGCGTGCCAATTTCTATTCAAATAATGCATGTAAAGGGAAAAAGCCGAACATGAAAAGAAAAGGCAGGGGAAAAGACAGAAAAGAAGAGGGAAACACCCAAACCCATCACAGGGAGAAGAGCCAAATTATAAGGAATATTGTTCATAACGAGATACAATATGTGTGCATAGTCCAGCACCGTGAAGAAATATGACAATGTATGAATAATGAATCAAGCAAAAAACAATCGTGTGTCAGAATAGGCCGAGATACTAAATAAATATGAATATTGAGGCCAAATGATCTAAGTAGAGTCAGATATGGGAACATTTTTGTGACACCCTCAAGTGAGAAATCACCCCTAAGTTGGAATCTTGTGTTCAATATGGAGGGGGTATCTTTACCTCAAATTGGGCGATCGAACAAAGGTCTGGAGCCACATGCAGTGTTACCGGATTGGGTAGTATCTGTATACTGGAAGGTATTGATGACCAGAGGACCCAGTAACGTGTGTACACACTTCACTTATCTAGAGGGAAACACAAATGTATACCACATAAAATAGGTGTCTCTCTGAAATCCGCATGCAGAAATCCAAATAGTGACAAATGTACTTGGAATACATGGCAGAAGTGAGAAAATAGAGGTCTGTACTTGAAATCATGGGCTTATCTGGGCACTAAAAACAGCACATGTCAAAGTCAACGTGCCGCAGTTAGATTGCTGGTTGCTCGTCAGAGCTATGTGTCTCTGCAAAAGGAGTAACACAAAGGCCAAAAGAGGCGTATTAGAGCGCCATGCTAGCTGTGTGGGACCAGCGGTATTGATATCAAGCTGATCCAGCACTCAGCGATGGAAAATAAAAGTAGACATGTACTCACCCGATGCCCTTGAGCAGGTAAGACGAGGGAACTCAGGTCTTCTCTGTATGGCGGGCATACGGGTCAAATAGAAACAAGAAACGGCAAATGCCGTCTTCGTGGCCGCTAGCGGTCTGCTAGATTCATTTGTGACCGGCAAGTAACTCTCTCAGTAGTGTTCGTCACACATAAAGGGCGCAGCCTCTATAGGGCAGAATATATCCTAGTTGTAATCAAGTGGCTATGGAGCCAGCGAGTGTAAAGACGTACAGCTAGAGCGGCTGCTGTAATTACGTAACGTGGAACTTGGAATGCAGTCCGAGTTGCCGGAGGTGCGCCATTGTTATGATGGTGGCCAGAAAAGGGAATGACACTCAGCTTGATTCTGGTAGACAAAAGCTGCCCATAAGCGGCAAATATAGTCTAATCTCATGCTGATAGTAACTCAGGGGAAAGGGAAAAAAAGAGAGAAAAAAAAAAAAACTATCGGATGTCTCAACAGAAAGATGGAAAGGGAATCAATGCCAATATTCAAATCCTATGGGTTAAAGCAAAAATTAGAGAGGACTGGGGTATATTTAAGCATGCGATACCTATGGGGCCAAATTGGCAGTGACTTGTCCAGTTTATGCAGCTTAAAAAACTCCAGCTATTGATACATCTGAGTGCAGAAGGTGGAAAAGGGGAGGGGGGAAGGGGGGAACAGGGGGGACTCCTGGGGCCACAGGAGGGTAAATGGAAAGCCGAAGTCTGTCTGAACAGCAGTGTCCCCAAATGGAGATGGCTAAAGACAAGAGAGACGGAGAGAAAGTAAAGCTGTTCTCCAGAATGGTCTGCAGCAAAAACCATGTTTGACTCTGAGGGACCCCAAGGTCAGTGTAGAAATTGACATTGCGGAGTTTCCTCATTTAGACCTCTCCGTTTATCCAAAGTTTGTAAACGATGGATCCATCTGGATTCCTTGTCATTCAATGCTCTCTTTGGATTGGAACTGTTTTTGGCAGTGTCCAGGACCCACCAGTGTAAGTCCTCAGAGCTATGGGCAAAAGCCACATAGTGTGACACATTGGTGCTTGATGATTCTTGCACTTAATCCTGGATCGATGTTCATTGATCCTTATGTGAACTGGTCTTGTGGTTTGGCCCACATATCTCAGTCCACATGGACATTGGATGCAATAAATTGCATTCGTAGTTTTGCAATTAGACAAGAAACGTATGTCCCATACTCTCTCCTCAATTTTAAAGTTGGACATTTTCTTTGTGTATTTACATGCCCGGCAGTTTCCACACGGGAAGTGTCCCAACAGGGGTCTAAGAATTCTATGACTTATGTTGGGTTTGCCATGGCTAGTGGAATGCACCAATTTATCTCTCAGGTTTCTCGATCTTTTAAATGCAAAGAGAGGTTTGCCTTTGTCTTGAAGACAGTTTCTGACCATTGGCCAATATTTCAAAAGGGTTTTCTTAATGGCAAATGATTGTGTACTGTAGGTCGTAACGCATGTTATGCGATCCTGATTTTGTATTTTCGGGTTGCATTCCAATAGATTTTCACGGGGCGTAAATCTTGCTCTTTTTAATGCATGGGAAACCAATTTCTTGGGGTATCCTCGTTCCTTTAACTCACCGGCCAATTTATTAGCATGTATATAGTAGTCAGCAACCTCAGTACAATTTCTTCGGAGTCTAAGGAATTGACTGAAGGGCAAATTCTCTTTGAGGGATCTGGGGTGGAAACTCTTAAAGTGTAGAAAAGTGTTTCTGTCTGTGGTCTTTTTATGTAAGTTACAGGCCAAATGTCCAACTTTCACATTAATGCATAGGTCCAAAAAGTTGAAAGTCAATTTGGAATATTGCATCGTGAATTTGATAGTATCATGTTGGCAATTCAAGTAGGCAAAGAATTCCTGTAGGGACTCGATATTTCCTCTCCAGAGAAAAATAATGTCATCAATGTATCTGTACCACTTTCTGATATGTGGATTATAGATGTTGTTTTCGGAGAGAACATGTTTCATCTCAAAAGCAGCCATGAATAGAATCGCGAGGCTCGGGGCGAAGGCTGCCCCCATGGCAGTTCCTCGTTTTGTAGATAGAACTGTCCTGAGTAGACAAAAAAGTTTCTTTGTAGCGCAATGGTCATTAGAGGTACAACTGAGCATTTCTGATATCCACAGGCTGTGCATTAATAAGGTAAAAAAGAGTGGATGAATAGTGTATAGGTGAATAAGTGAATGTGTATGAATGCTGAATGAATTTGTGTGGTAGTTTACTATAGTGTGCCCTGGGAGAAGGTCTCTGATTTAGGGGACTGTTTAATTAATGTCGCATGGCAATTTTTACTGGGTATCAAGGATAAAGCAAACATAAGTGTTATTAGGTTTTTGAGCCTGGCATACATTGATGCCGCCAGTCTGGTTGAGGATTGTTACGGTGGCATTTTTTACTGGCCATCAAGGGTAAAGCAAATGTACGTTAATAAGCATCTAGACTAGCAAACATTGCTATAGTCAGTCTGGTTATGTTTTTTTATTGTTACACAGCATTTTCTGCTGAGTATCAAGTGTACAGCAAACATGATAAGTGTTATTATGTGGCTAATGGGGCCTGCATTGCTGCAGTCAGTCGGGTTATGTGTTCTTGCTGTGGCATGGCATTTTTTATTGGGCATCAAGCGTAAATCAAAGATGATATGTATTATTAACTGGCTAGACTGGTCTTCATCACTGCAGCCAGACTACTTGCATTTTCTTATTGTGGCATAGCTTTTTTTGCTGAGCATCAAGAGTAAAACAGAAATGGTAATTGTTATTATGTGGCCAAACTGCCCACATTGGTTCAGCTAGTCTGGTTATAGTTTCTGACAGTGGCATGCCATTTGTTACTGGGCATCCAGGGCAAAGCAAACATGATTAGTGTTGTTAAAGACTGGCCTTCATTAGTGCAGCCACTCTGGATATATTTTCTAACTATGGCATGTTTTACTGTGAAAGCCAAGGAAATAGTTTCATGTATGGTAATATTGCCGCATAGTGGTTCAGCCTGCATAGACATGTATGGACGAAGCCAGCAGGAAAATCATTTTATACTGGCATATATTGTAGGCAAAAGCATCATCAAAATGAGTTGGAAAATTCTCCTGTGCACTCTTGACGATGTGCATCTATTGGATATGTTCATGTGTTACCCCACAAAAACGAATGCAAACTGTGTGGCTTTCGACCCAATTTTTCAGAAAAAGATGCTGTATTTATTTAACATTTTCTTGCTTGGTTCAGGTTCTCTCGCTACGCTCGTTGGCTCGCACATTATATGAATAACGTTTACTGCCATCCAAATAAAAAGTCACTAGATGCCTCTGGGCACTCCCCTTCATGGGCAGGTTGAACTCCTACTTCAGAGCCGTCCAACACACAGACAGTGGACATTTTCTTGAGGCTCTTGGCATTTCCTTTCTAGAGATGCAGGATTGTTAGTAGTTTTGTGGTTCCTCCACCATCAGTGCCAATTCGCTTTGATATTCAGTCATTTCTCATAGACACTGGCCATCATTCTGAGTTGGGCGCAAAGTGTCACAGGTTTCCCCCCTTCTCACCTGTCTATGTTGTTTACTGGAATTCTTTGAAGGAGTCTTCTTGCGCACAGTTCGGGTCTTGTATAACCCTGTGCGAACGTCCTTGGGTTCCAGCGTGAGTTCAGCGTTCCGACTACTGGAACGTTCAGAATGTCCGGGAAATCCTGGAAGTGATGAAGAGTGTACTCAGAGACGGGTACACGGAGGTCCGGGGTACAAGAGGTAATAAAGAGGAAGGGAATGAATGAGGAAGGAAAAATAGGGGCCAGGAACCAGGAATCAATGAAGTCAGCGAGAGTGAACTACAGCAGCACACGTCTAGCCACTGCAAGCCGTAGCATTGAGACGCACGGGGCCGCGGGGGCGTGGCTTCTTTATAGAATGTGCTACGTCTGACGCGGAAGCTGGTAAACAACGTTCCGTGTTTGACGGCCATGTTGGGAGTACTGCTGAGTGCAAGCCCCGATGTGTCAGGGACCAGGAAGTCCAAAAGGGACGCGTCCGATGGCTCATGACACAAAGGGATACCGGGCACCGTTAAGGACATCGGTGCCGGTAATCCCTTTGCGCCCTATTCGGAGGTCCCTTAGCAGGTCCCTTCCTTAACGCCTGGTTTTACCAGGCATTATGGACGGGGCCCGTTAAGGGACTTCAGAGCTAATAACGGTACCGCAATTTGCGGTACCGTTATTAGCGCCTTCCCCCTTCCCATTGAGCCCTATGGGAGCTGAAATGGGAATGGGGAATGGCTTTTTCAATGGGGACTTACCGGTCGCGCAAAGGTCGGAATAGACCGGTAAGTCCCCATTGAACCAGGGCGGACTCGATACCGGTATTGGAGGTAGTCATGGTGCAAATAGCGTCATGATTACCTCCAAACTCGAAATGAGGGCCACTGTCTTCTACTTACACTATTCCTGTCTTATCTTCATGCTGGAGCACTGCATTACGTAATGCACATGCATTCACCTTTGCAGGAATTTCAGTCCAAATGTTTTTCTTGGGTTCCGGAGACTTTTCATTCTGGCCTCCACCTTTATTATGTATCTTAATCTGTGCTCTAACTCCTAATCAGATAACATTGTTTTTGTGAGAGATCAGCAGTGTTATTTTTCACCCAGTCCCACTCATGGAATGAGATCTTTCTGAGCTTCTACACGGCAATGAAACACACATTCCACACACTGAATGAGCCGTGGGATTGCTAGAGCTTCTCAAGAGTGTGTGTGTGGGGTTGTGCACACGGCAGGCAAGCGCTAGTCAATATTGCTGTTTGTTAGTGCTGTGTATGCGATTTATAAAACGGGGACCTACCTGGGAAGCCACTTAGCGCTCTACATACTGCAATGTGCCCAGGGGTTATTGATGCATTTATTTATTTCATTTGTTGACAGCACCCAAACCCATAAGTATCATTGCATTGGTAACTTAGGAACATGGGAAGAATAAGGTACATACAGGACTGTTAATGTTACAGAGAAAGGTGGGGACCAGGGTGTGCCCATGGGCGTAATTATAGGGGGGGGCAGGGGTGTTTGTCCCCCCAACTTTCATGGCACACCATTTTGTCCCCATTCATTTGGCTGGGGCACCTTTTTTTCAGATGTCATGCCCCCCCCCAACATTTCCAGCAAAGTTACTCCACTGGGTGTGCCCCAAAACAGGTTAGTCGTATTTGTCAAACACCCAGGTTTTTAGCAGTTTTCTGAGGATGAGGTAGGAGTCCTGTTATTGGATGTGGGGAGGTAGGGCATTCCATAGGGTGGTGGCAATGACGGTGAAACAGGTGCCCCCGGCTCTTTTTTTCAGTTGCAGTTAGAAGAGATTTGCTAATCTACACATATTACACCATATCACATATTACACCATATCTACACATATTACACCATATTAGGCGATCTGAATGATACCTGGCCTAGTAGGATTGTTCTCCCTCCTCCCTTTGTTCCCCTTCCTTGCCTCGTCGCACCTTGAAACACTTGTGTATAGGCGCGTTATAAATGCCATATCATATCATATCATATCATGTGCAACAAGCATTTTGGAACTGTTCAGTTTAGAAATGCTTTGGCCCAAGGCATGGTTGAAATGACATGCTATGCGTGCTTTCAAGCTATTACAGGGTTGGGCATAACTGCTACATCCATATGTCCTGAGCACTGCGAATTCTCTTCAGACATAATGAGGAATGCAGATAAAGCACAAAAAGCTGCCCTTGGTGAAACGAGACTTGCATGCTGCGCCTTCTTGTCCTTATTTCAAACAGAGCCCATTTTACAATGTTAGGCCATGTGTTACTCATCCATGTTATAATGCAATATTTCATGTATTGTTACAGGCTCCTGAAAGGAGGTTCAGTGTGTTCTATGCCGTGAAAGGAAATCCAAGGACAATGAGTTATATGGCCTTGCAGGAGCACATTCTACGCCAGGCTAAACTGTATTCTTGGACATGGGAAAACCATTGTATGAAGTATTTAAAGTACGCCAAGTTGTCAAGCTGATGTATGCCCCACATATAATGCCTTCATCATCTCACTATTACACGGTAGTGGTATTTATTGATAGAGAACTGATTCAAATGATGCGTAACACCCAGAAGAAGAACTATATTTATCTGCCCGTGGAGTTTTCACGGAAGCACCAGCACCCTTATTAACAGTGCCAGTGTTTCCGTGGTCCCCACTCCCATGGAGTCCTATAGGACTCTATAGGAGTGGAGACTTACAATTTACTGGCGCCTGATTTTCCAGTCAGCCGGGGTTGTAATCCCCCAGTGTTAACGGGAGGTGAGGCACCGGTAAATCATTACAGGTCGGAAGCAACCCGCCTCTATCACCGGCACGGTTCCTGCCGGACCCGTAATGAGGTACAATTTGTAGTCTTGCCTAATAGATGGTGCTTTAGCGCCACCTATAAAGACAAAACTATCCGCATAAGAGCACAGAGAGGAGAGCCCTTTAAGATGTACAAGATCACCTGGAGAACATGTAAATCAGAGGTTGCCAAACGATCGCGGGCGACTGGTAGCTCGCCTGAGCCTTTTCAGTCACCCGCCGCGCTGAAGATACTGAAAAATAAACATTTGTCCTAAGTTATATTATTTAATGGTGCTTTTTGCAGCCATGTTCCGTGTTCAGGATCCGAAGTCGGCCCAATTGCAGGCAGAGAGCTTGGCTACTGTGCCACTTGGAACTGCTTGTAAATCCACTGACAAATGTCAATATCACTTTATGCTTCTGCAGGCCGCCTGTAGTGCCACAGTTGGCCTTGTGCGCCCCCACGACAGTCTTTCTTAAGCAAGCTGCTCTTGTTTGCCAGAGATGTTGGAGGGGCTGGGGCAGGATCAGGATCATTGTGACCACGCACTGAAAATATCACAGTAGCACTGCTGCTCGCCTGGAAATGTTCAAAATAATATTTAAAAAATGGTGCAATTTCTTTCCAAATTCCACACCATACATTTCCACTTTAAATCACTTCCATGACACAAGTACACCCACTTTTAGTACAATAAGCAATCCATAGACACGCTCTACAGTAGAAGCCTACCAGGGTAGTTCAGCAGGTTGACAGACCGATGCTGAGATGTTCTATATTCAAAACTACAGGTTGTTAATCGTATGATTTTTTGCAATGCATTATAAAAAAGGTGCTATACAATGTGTTTGGCCAGGGTATGGGTTGGGCTGGTTTCTTGCTTATATTCAGGGCTGAGGTGGGTATATTTCTGCCCCTGTGAAAATCAAAAGTTGGCACCCATGAACCCACAGTTTAATTTCCTAAAAACTGCTATCAGCATAACAGAAGCATTTGTGATTAACCAGTTTGACAAGCATATAACATCTCTATAAATATAACTTGTGCTAAAACACAGAGGGGCACTCAAATAATGATAATGATGTGTTATTTATATAGCGCCTTAATCCAAAGCGCTTTACAGAGCACATATTTACATGCAATATCACCAAACTGAAATTGGTACTCATGTATCGACCTCAGAAGGATGAAAGGCTGAGTTGGCCTTGCCGGGATTATAACCTGCGACCTGCCGATCACGCTCAGATCGCAGCAGCGAGCGCTCAACCCGCTGAGCTATCTTACTGGCAAATAACAGAGTATGTGTGGTGTCTGACAAAAAAAACATTTCAAAGAAAACTTGTGAACGCAAGCAACATTTTTCAATTTGGAAATTACTTTTTTTTTATTTGGAAAATAATAGTGTGCCTAGCATGTAGAAAGCCTGCATAAAACGCAAAGGAAGGGGCACAAAAATTACAGGATATTTGTGTGGTAGTCCATCAAATATCTGTCTTTTTGAGACAGCTACTAATAAATAATAATGCAACAAAGAGGTTTTTGAAGTTCTTAATATATTCGTGAAGACATATGTTATTCCATCTGTTTATAGAGGGGAAGTAATCGAGCCAAAAAAATATTGTCAAAAATTCCGAGGCTTATAAATATCCCCACCCCGATGTCGCCCGCTCGTACCTCTCCACTGTTGGCCTCCACTACAAGTAGCTCTAGCTAACGTAAAGGTTGGAGACCCCTGATGTAAATAGTAGCAGTGTGTGGTATACATCATAGTAAATTAATGTAACATAACTCATGTATCGACCTACCCAAGACACACTTTCCTGGGGTCTCTTTGAACTTGCTTTATTGTGCAGTAATGTCTAACCATGGGCTTTTATGGGGCTTCTATTGTTATTTCTTAGCTGTCCTCTGAAAGGTAAAGGCGAAGTTACCGCTGTAAATCATTCACTGGCGTAATAAACATGTCTTAAGTAAGTGTGCCTTTACATGCTTGGTTTTTAAGAATATGTGTGTCCCTGCATCTGTTCCATGCATTGAATTCCTGTTCAAAACAAGAACTGTCAAAGCCACAGTTTTAGCTCTTGTGTTGGCATTAGGTAGCTTTGGCAAGCACGGTCATTGTATGCCTAGGTACTCACACCATTTTCCAGCGGTTGCCTTTTTATGACCAGGCAAAACCTTTATAGCAGCATTTGGGAAATGCCTGCCCAACCTTCACAAAAGCCAAAACGGTTGACTTTGCTGATGCTTATTTAAAGCTACCGTTGGCACGTCCTCTCCACTTGTAAAAGTGATTTAGTTTGAACAGAACATACAATTCTATACGTAATGGAGCTTGATTCTACTTTGTGCAGTAAACCGGTTGTCACTTGTTTTTTCGCATGCGTCCACTTTGTTTTAAGCACTTCTGATTGTCAGTCTGGGGTGTATTTTGTGGTCACACTGAAGAGCTGCCCAAAGCAGCACTCCCCAACGTGTCAACAAGAAGCAGAAAAAAACACTGATTGCCAGTTCACTAGGCATTATGTCAGTGTCCCGCTAGGAGGTGCTGTCCCGGATAGAATTCTACTGTGTGAACTCACTTGCCTACCAGCAGTGAATCTAAACGTAGAATTATTTTATATAAATATAGTGTCAGTCCAGTAATCTCTAATAGCAATTCATGTTTTTTCTAGTTGTTATGTATATCTACATTCAGAAAAAGTTGTGAAATGTACTTTGGGCCTGATTCACAGAAGCATTTTATAATGGCAAAACCCCATTGGAAAACACTCTGTGAATAAGGGCCTTTTGTGTATATCTGGCCATAAGCCCCTCCGACTGCACGCCACTAACGTCTAAGGTAATGCCCCCGGGGCCCATAGTTACAGGCCCGAGCATAGCGTGGGCCCTAACGAAGGTCCTGGGGGCATTACCATAGGCGGTAATGGCCTGCAGTCGAGGGGATTATGGCTATTAGTACCCTGGCCCGTTAGACCGGGGTACTCAAAGCATTTTTTTCTCTTCCGAAACGCTCTGGCGTTTCAGAACAGAAACAAAACAAAAACATTTTTTAAAATGGCCGCCGGGGAAAGGAAAAGGGAGTCCCTTTTCCCTTTCCATATCGGCGTTTCAAAAGATAGGAAAAAAGTAAACAAATAAAATGGCTGCGATGGGACGGGCGAAGGGACTACACATAGTCACTTCTCCCTTTCCATGACAGCCTGTCGCAGATCGGGAGCGGACGCGCTGGGGACTGAAGTGTTCACAGCACACCCACTCTCGAAATGGAAAAAAAAAAAAGTGGCGGGTAGGGGAGAAGACTTACCCGATTCCCCGAAGAGGGGAGATGACAGGCGCTGGCCGTGAGGAAGCTTGAGGCAGCGGGATTACCATGTGGTAATGCCCGCATTCTGAGCCTCCCCATAGGCTAGGAGGCCACCACACCCCCTGACTGGGTACTAATACTAAATAAGCATGTGCAAAGTATGTCCAATTCTTAAAAAGAAGAAGATAAGCAAAGTATGTTTGGAAAAGAGACTTTCTTGACACAGGGAATGCGTACATTATGCACAAGTATTTCACTAATTGGCATGAACAGGTGTGATAACCCAAGGCAGCGGGGAGGATAGCTCAGGGGCAATGTGCTCATCTTGGAAGCAAGATGATGCAGAGCAACACAGGTTCAATCCCTGGGTCCATGCCTAGAAACCTCTGGTTATTAAGTGCATTGTACATAACCCATCGCAATTACAGCGTCAGGGAAGGGCCAAAGGGCAGACAGTGCAAACAATGGTCTGGTAGACACATGACGGGGTAAATGCAGTGGCCGAAGTGAGCGGGAGCGGGCGGGAGCGGTGCTCCTATACTTTTTTACATTACCTTTTAGAGCTCCTATACTTTTATTTGAAAAAGAAACCGTTCCGGAATGGTTTTCTTTTAAAATAAAACTGTAGTTGAAACCTTCACTTTCAGTGCAATGCACTGAACGTACCCTTAAACATCAGGTGCAAGTGTTTGGTGGGGGTGTATTGTGTGTGGGTGGGGGTGTGGCAATGGGGTTTGTGGGGAGCAGGGGCAGGCCAGCAGGGAACATAGTTCCACTACTTCTTTTCGTACACTTCTACCACTGGGTAAATGCCACGCTGTGTTAGCTCATTCGCAAAACGGAAGCACATTAAGGGCCTAATTCATGGAACTTTTATTGCGATGCAAATTCAGGACTCTTCGCACCACCCATTTAGCACGGTGCAAAGAGTGCTTTTGGAGTGCAAAGAGTCTTTGCTCTGCAAAAATACACTTTGCACTGCTCTGTGTATCAGGCTGTTTGTTGGCAGTGCAAAGTCACTTTGGTGGTACAAAGTCACTTTGCATCGCGCTAACAGTTCCATGATTTAGGACCTTAGTTTGCCTGTCTTCTTTGATGGTAATGTGCACCTTATCGGAGCTGATGTGCATTTTGATTCATACCATGAAAAACACGAGGAAAGTACTAGGGACTGTATTCTTATTTTTCACCTAAAAGTGCACGCAACACCTTAATTTAAAACGAGTAATGTCTATGGGCAGGGAAATAGGTTTATTTTCGATTTTGTTACTTGGCCATGTTTAAGTGCATTTCGGATGCCTTAAGAAGGTCCTGTGGTCTAATGTAAAGCACTTATTTTTCCACATTACTAGATTGGGAACTCTATTAAAATTGCTGGTAATTCTGGCATCAGCATTTTTACCGGACCAGGGAAACACAAATTTGCCAGTGGGGGCAACGGATCTACCTCTAGGCCTAACCTGGCAGTTGATCAGGTTCCCAGCGGCAAAACATTTCGCTTATTACTACCATGGTGTCCTCTGGGACTCCATGCAATGGGAATTTACCGGCATTCCCGCTGCCTGTAACATCCCGGTAATACCGGGATATCAGGTGATGGGAATTCTAATTTCATTCTGGAGTGGCAGGGTACCACCAAACTCGGAATGAGTGACATGATGTGCTGTATAACTGTTACCGCCTGCAGTACCCACAATTCAGTCTGGTGGTATTAGCATATACTTCTTTGCAGATAGGTGGAAAACCCACACACAGTAATTCTGCCTAGGTCCATACCACCATTATAAGCGGGAGCAGTGACTGCACTTATAACGGGGTGTATATTTTGCCATATTGGTAAGAAACCCTATATTTGTGCTCGGCAGTGGTCTGAAATTCCACATGTTGTAACGTTACAGCACACTTTATAATCAGGCCCAAAGATTATATATTTTTGTTCACGTCTTGTACATGTCATTTGGCGATAGCAAATCTGCATATATTTAAATCAGTAAAAAGGCAGTTTACACATAAGGGTCAAGAGAATTCCCACACGTTGCCATCTGCTCACTTACCTTTCCAGCGGCGCGCAGCTGCCCCGTGCTTTCCACGTGGCCTGTTCCATGTTTGCTTATATGTGTCATGCATCATCTCCATAATCTATGTTATTTTTTCGGTCTGCGCACTTAAAACTCGCTGAAGCCATAAACAACAACAGCTGCTTCTTAGCAAAGGATGCAACAGAGTTCCCAGCCTGTTGTGTATGTGTTTACACGTGTGATTAGCTGTCACGGTACAGCCATTGCCCAGGAGACAAGGCGCAATAGGGCCGTCAGCAGGCACGCACGCACCTTTGATGGCCTTGGCATCGTGCAGAAGCTCATGTGTTTCCCTTTTGGCTGGCTAGAGAGTGATCAGCGCTGAGTTCACCAATTAAGGACAGGGTCGGACTGGGACAAGAAATATGCCCGGTCACCCAAAAAAAGTGGCTCACCCCTCGCCTCACGACCCTTGACCTCTGATCACATCACCGGAAGTGATGTCACTTGACCCCACCCCAAAGTGACATCCTGAGAAGTGATGAAACACAACCTTTCACCCCTTGACAAAACTGGAAGTGGCATCAAATAGCATTGTCCCCAAGTACACTAAATTATTGTGAATCCAAGCAGACGTCCAAGGCCAAATGATAATATGTTATTGTATAGCACTTATGCTTAAGCTCTTTTTTTATAGAACAAATACGTATAAAATATCACCCAATCTGTGTTGGTACTCATTTATCGACCTAGAAGGATGAAAGGCTTTCTGAAAAGAAAAAAAGAAATTGAAAAGAAAAAAAAACATTTTTATTTTCTTCCAAACTGGCCCAGGCATGGCCAGAAACCGGCCCCCACCCCCCAGGGAAGATTTCGGCCTGGCCACGGGCCGAAATGCTGAGGGGCCAATCCGACCCTTATTAAGGAGTTAGAGGAGTCAGGGGACTTCTGCGGCGTGTGAATGGCTGCACCCCCTTTCCTGTGCCTCTATATTGTAGCAACTCCTTTCTTATCCCGGGGAACACCAGCGAACATCTGCCTTTGCGACTCTGTCGCAACAATCTGTTCTCTCTTGACGCCAGGCACACCGACTTCATGTTTTCCCGGGGGTTGGCAGGGAAGTTTACCCAGAAGGCCTTTCCCGGGAGTGCCCAAGCCCCGGAGCACCCTGCTTGACGCTGCTCCATGTGTTCCAGAACACCATGCGTCAGGATTAGAGGCACTGGAGCTCCAGGATACAACACCACTTCCTCCTTTATATTTTCCATGCAATACCATTTTCCAACAGTGCTCAAATGGCAAGCAAGGTAATAGGCAACCAAATGAAAGGGCATTCAGCGAGGGCATACACAAACATCACTTAAAGTAGGCTGCGTGAAACTGTCCAATATCCTTTAAGACAGGGTTGTCCAACTCCGGGCCACGATGGCAGGAAACATGCCAGATTTTCAGCATACTCCTGATTAATATTCATGAGATCAATTTGCATACAATGATTCTAAATGTATGTACATTTCCTCTCATGAATATTAATGATGGTGATCCTGAAAACCTGTTAGGATTCTGGCACTCGAGGCCTGGAGTTGGACAACCCTGCTTTAACAGAACCTTTAGGGTAAAAAACCAAGACCGTAACAAGTAGGATGACAACCTGTATGCCCCCACCCCACCTTCTGGTTGAGATACTATGCGCTCCTAAGCGTTCCCTCCTGTTGGTATTGGGGGAAAGGATACCCATTTGAATGGAATTCTGGAAACAGGTACCCTTGCCTTTAGTCTGTGGGCAATGATGGTTAGGGAATCGACAAGGTAGACCCGGGATTGTCCTATCTGGATGGTGATGTTTGGTGAATGAGGGAAATTCAGTCGGTCTCTTGTGTTCACTGTTTCTTGGTGTGCGCAGTCTGGGTCGATAGGCCCATGCCCAGGATCACCAGTAATTAACTTAGCCAACTCATTACTCGGGGTGGTGTAAGAGGGGGCTAGGGGCATTGCGGAATGATACTTTACCACATATCTATCAAGGTCAGGCAGCCCAGCATCGTGGTTGCAGTCCACACTCCACGTTTTACAATCTGTCATGCGCACTGGCCCATTTAGTACTTGGGTGATGTTACAGGGGGTGGCGGTGAGTACTTGGAGAACTCTCTGGAACCGCTCCGAGCAGTTTGACCTTCACCCAATATCCCACACAAAGTCAGGCAGTTGAGTAGCGTGGGAGTGTCTGATGTCCACTCCCATGTGTTCTTGTGCAGCATTTAAGTTGGCACAAACTTGTTTGAGGCCAAAAAGGACGGTCATGTCCTTCGACCTGTTCTTGAAGTTCAAAGGGGGACATTTTGGGCGTCGAGCAGGGAGTGATAATGAACATGAATAGCATACTCTCTAATGCCTCCAGAGGTTGGTAGCCATTTTCTATAACTATAGTGTATGGTGGACATTAGGACTCTATTGAACCTTTCTACTAGGTGATTACCTTTGGGTGATAAAGGGAGGTGGTGCGATGGATGACACTGCACGAGTTTCAAATGTTTTGCATGACCCTTGATGTTAATTGTACCACATTTTCTGATATAAAGGTTTCTGTATGGCCTTCTCTCTTAAAGAGTTGTCTCAATTATTAGAAGACTGATTTAGTGGTGATCAACTCCATAAACCTTACCTGTGGCCACTTGGCGAAATGACCAGTTACAACTACAGTATGTCTGTGTGAGGGACAAAGAATTCTGAATGACCCCACACTATCAATGGCAACAGTGCACCATGGTCCCTCTGGAATGGCTATGGGCATGATCTGGGCTGACTGGGACTTGGACAGTGTTATCCAATTGACAACACACAATACATTGTCTAACACATCTTTCAGTATCCATCTCAATGCTAGGACACCAATCATTTTCATTGATTAGTCTTTTCAAATGCCCCTTGTGGTCTGCACAAAGACATTTCGATCTCACACCTCATCCTATCCACCCTATATAAAACATGTCACACAGGGATAGCTCATGTGGACATTTTCAATAGGACTGGGGATTGTCCTGCAACAGTTTTGGGCAGGGCCGCCTATTCCGCAGATGTCTCTTCACTTCCTTTGATGTTAAATCTTCACTTTCTGCTTTTGCCCAGTCCTCCTTACTGACACGCTCTTTTGTACTGTCCAGCTCATCAATGATAGCTATGTTGTCAATGTGTCCCATAGTTGTTGTATCTTTCATGGGCTTGCATTACAACTAGTCAACAGCCAGGTTGGTTCAGATTCGATAGAGTAGTTGTATTCTTGAAGTAGAGCTGAGAATTTGCCCAGTCTAGGAGCTACTTTGGGCACGCACACTGCCAAGAGAACTTAAGTGATGGGCTGTGGTCTGTACACAATACAAATAATGCTCCTCATAGGTACTGTAGGAAAGTTTCAACAACTGCTCACACACATGCAAAGGCCTCTCTTTCATTTACTGGCTATTTTCGTGGGCTTGAGTGCTCTAAATGCAAAAGCTATGATGTTCTATCTATCTGCCTCCTTTGAATATAGAAATTATTGCCACAAGGATCTTTGTCCTGGCATCTACTGTTAGGATTGACTTACCTAGCTGTTGTTGTGTGGGAGCTGCCTTTGTCATGCTCTAAGTTGGTTCAAAGGATTCTAGTGGCTCCGTGGCCCACTGAAGCTGGACCCCTTTCTTTACGAGTCATAGTAGTTTAACAATAAAGCATCATTGCAAATTTGGTGTAAAATTCACAGACCTCTTTATTGGTTGGGGAGTGCTTCCACTATGGCTTTCATTAGGTTATGTTTGGGTTGTAATCAATGTGATGATAATGTGTCCCGAAATACTCAATTGGCATTTGCTGATCTTTAGTGTAAGGCTGTGTTGATTGATGAGTTTGACGGCATGCTGGAGTAGCTCAATGTGTCTCTTGATGGATTTGGTGTGAATCAGGAGATCACATTAAAATGCAATTACCCCTTCTACATTTCTGAAGCGTTGGTTTATGAGTCATTGAAAGACAGCTGCAGTGGGCGATAGTCCAAACGGCATTCATAAGAATTGGTACCAAATGGAGTAATAAAAGCAGTAAGTTCTCTTGAGTCCTCTGTCAGTTCAATGTGATGGTACCCCAAATGTAGATTTAGAGTGAAAAGAAATGTGCTCCATTGTTTCAGCTTACCATTTCTGAAATTTTAGGGTGTGTGGGTCGACTTTTATCAAGCTGCAATAGTCGATGCACATTCTAATTTCCCCATCTGCTTTGAGGGCTATGACTATTGGTGCAAGCCATTTAGTACCTTACACTCCTTGTATATTGCCAGCCTCCAACATTTTGTTCATTTGTGTTCATAGTTGGTCTTGCAATCTACACTTTATGCATCTGGTGTCTGAATGGTTGTGCTTCCCTTTTCAGCATGATGTGCTCATTAAAGTGTCTGATTTGATTTCGTCAACTGTGGTGTGGAACACTGTGGGATATTGTTGTAGGAGACTGTTGAGTAGAGCTTGGGCACTGTGCAAATCATTTTAAGATTGTTAGCTTGTTTTTTGTGTCACTGGACCTTCTTTTTGCATAAATTGGTCTGGCTTGTTGAGTCTATTTTGTCCTACCATCAGTGTTTGCTGACCCTCACCTGGCCTTAGTGTTAAATGGAAGGCCACGTGATGTTTCAAACTGAGGACTAGTGGACCTTTGGCTTCTACATACACAATGCCAACTGTAAATTAGTTCCTCTATCTCATTATGCCTGAAAATACCCAAGAATTTGAATACAGTGTCCTGAGTAAGCCGTGGAGAAAAATTATATGGGGGCTAATTGGCGGACTTCTTTATGTAATGTGACTAAGAAGAGGTCTTCTTTAATGATTGTGTAAACTGACCTTGAGTCTGCAATGAGGGGCAGGTGCTTTCACACTATTTCTATTTGTTTAGTGGGTCTGGGCGGACCTTGCTCTTGTTCTTGTCCATTGATGGCTAGCATCAGGTTGGAAAGGTGAATGGTAATGTCATCATCTTTCACATGTGAGTGTTCATGTTCATCAGTAGTTGTTATGTTAAGTCTGTGAATGCCGGGAGACATTTCACTAAGTGTGTGTATTTGTTTTGTAGAAATGCTTGAGAGAAATGGTTCATATATTTGCAGGCAGCACATTTCTGACCCAACTCAGGACATGCACTGTATGCAGAGCACTGGGTGATGCTATGACATGTCAAGCAATGATATCTTCACAGGTTAGTTCAGTCTACTCCTGTCTCTATTTTGAGGGTTTGCAGGCAGCTGCTTGTGTGAATATCTAATTCCATTGACTGTGCATATGGGACTCATGGTTTGAGTTGGGGTTCTTGCCTATGTCATTGATGCATGCCATTGACTGCTCTTTCCTTTTGGCTAATGTGATGACTTCATCCAAGGTGAGCTCCCTTGCGAGCCAAAGACAATCTTGCGCATGCTGGTTGCTTGTGTGAACGATTAGTTGGTCCTTTATGACCTCATTTTGAAATGTTCTAAATGAGCAGGTCGCTGCTAGAGTGCATAGTGCTGCTACGTACTGTTCAATGGTCTCCCCCTGGCTGTTGTTCCAGTGTGTAGAAGAGATGCCTTTTCATGTCTGTGTTCACTTTTGGCAAGTAATACCTGTCCAGCTTCTCAAGAGTCTCCTCAAAGGGCCACATGGGAGGAGTGTCTGGTGGAATCTGTATGGATGGTAAGCTCCTGCAAGCTTCTTGTGCTGCTAGACAGTTTAGAAGCACTGACTTTTTTTTGTTTGACGTGAACCAATGACTAATACAGGCATGGCTGCCGCTGGTATTTACTTTTACTGGCGCCCAGAAATGGGCAATTACCGGGTCATTACGGCTTTACCGGACCCAGTATTTGCCCATTCCTGGGCGCCGGGAATAATTCTTCCCCATTACCATTTGAGCCCCATAGGGCTCAATGGTAATGGGGAAGCCGGATGCAGTGGCACCGTTATGAACGGTGCCGGTTCATCCGACATGCTGTGCTCGTGTGTGCCGCTCTGCCCGCCAGGTCTGGCCAGGACGGGCAGAAAGGCACCCACGAGCACAACCCGTAGTTTGCCAGACTAGCAAACTTATAATGAGGCCATAGACAATCATCTGATGAGACTGTTGACAATTTCTTCAAATCTTTTAAAACTTTTGCATTTTTCAATGTGGATAATATATTTAAAACACACTAAAAAGAGGTTCAGTTATGCAATATTACAGTTCGCATCAAATAAGAAATTTAATGCGAAAAGATGAATCCTATGAATCACACATGTGAACACTACCAAAACGCTCTATGTCAAACTCAGAAGGTTTTGTCAAGATTTTGTGCATTGAAAGATCTATCACTTGAAATGATATGCAACCTTTAGACTGTTTCTAATCAGGGTTGAAGCATACAAAAGCATTTAACTATTATCTGCACGTTCTACTTCTTGTTCACAATGTTGTGGTTATTTAGTTCAAGAGATTCTCTAAATTGAATTGTAGCTATTCTGATTGATGCTCTGTTTGTGCAAAATATGTTCTGCCAAGCATCGCCACTTGACATGGTTTGATAGTCATTAAACAACCCTTTAAAACAGACATTGCTCCTCTGGACTAGAGATACACATTCAACTACCAGATGCTGCATAGTTTCTTTTTGACCTTCATTTTTACAAAATCGACAAATATTTTCTTCCTTATCAATGATACCACGTCTGGCTGAAATGTCCTTTGTCTGCCATAGATTAAGTCTAAAACTCAGATATTGGGTTCTAAAATGCGGAGAAGGACATTTGCTTAAATATTCGGCCGTGATGCAGAACTTTTTGTGACCAAATAGCATGGGATTTAAATCTACGTACGTGTTGCATTTGTTTTGGGTAGCTATCCAATCCTATTGGTACAATTTACATTTGGCACGCACCGGATTTTGCAACAGGAGCTCAATCGAAATATCAGCATCAGCTAGGTTGTTAAGCGTACAAGTTCTCCATTTGAGTGGAAAGTCATGGTTTGACGTTAACAGATATGCTGCTAAAATACATAAAAGGTTGTTTGAATTATTCGCTAATAAACATTTTCTGAGCAAGGAGCATAATTTCCATGAATAGATGGCAAAAAGCGAAAGTGCTCCTAGTGGAAACCGAATCAGCGAAATTGGTGCGCATTTAGGCAGATTTAGGACCTTCTGCCAAAATCAGGCCTATATGTTGTCCCAGAACGCTTGCTCTCGGGGTAGCTTTGTTTCGGCCCCATGTGTTTAACTCCTTTATTATCCCGAGGAACACCTGGGGACAGCTGCCTCTGCCGCTCTCTCCTAATGCTCTGTCTCGCTTGTGTTGATACTCCATATCATGGTTCCAGAACACCATGCATCAAGGGCACTGCCGTGAAAGCTCCAGAATACAACAGAGTGGCTGCTAACAGACGCCAGTGCCTCTTCCCAGATAGCCATTAACTCGATCCAGTCTATTTTGATGACAAATAATTGGCCCGTCTCAAAATGCTCAGTGAAGACGGTCTAAAAGTTTAAATTCTCAACCTTCAGGCATCAACGGGCAATCAAGCCCGTAGATGATGGGGTGCCCATTGTCAGACCTTTGCAGCTGATCTAGCAAATGTGCCTCTTTTGGGCAATGCTGCATGGGAATCCCACAAGCGAGGCAGGGTAACTGCTGTTACCATCGGCAGCTGGGAGAGGTACAGCCGCAACCACCCGCGCCTGCTCCTCTCCTGGAAGGGTAAGGTGCAAACAGTCATCGCGCCCTTCCCCCAAACAGCAAGGTGCTAAGCGCCATAAGGAAACAACCATCAGGCAGGGCCCAGGTTCAAAGATCTGCCCCCACCGGGGGGTCAGACAGTCGGCTATCCGGACGGGGCTGCAACAACAGCAGCCCCCACCACATACACAACAAAGACCCAGGGCCCCCTGGGTCCTATAAATGGGAGCAGCATGCTCAGAGTAAACACAATCTGTTTGTGGACCCTGAACGGGGACCCAAGCAAACAGGAGGTTCACTGTTTACTCAGTGTCTTCCAAATCTTCTTGCTTCTTTAGCAATCTTTGAAGTTCGCTGTACATCGCAGTGTCTTTTTGCTTCCTGAACATTGTACTGTTCAAACCAATTGCAACGCAGTTTTAACTAAGGAAGAAACGACAACCGAACGGCCAGCGCGGACGCTGTCAGCTTCAACATTTTCGGCATAGATCGAAAAGCAAGCGGCGAGCGTGTCCAATCCACAGCAACAAAGACGCATGCTGCGGAATTATCCACAAAACCAGTGCGAACGAAGGAGAAGCGGTACTCGAACAGCCCGGCGCGGACGGTTTTCCGATTCAACATTTTACAGGTGAGCCACCCCGGTGAGGCTACGAGGGAAGAAAAATAGACATTTATGTCCAGGAGGGATACATTGTATTTACAGTGGACCGGAACCCCCGCGTTATAAGGCAGACCGAGCAAGATAACACAACCCAATTTTAAATTTGGCAGAGTCACAAACCAGCTTGGGAGCTCGTCTTTGCTTGACAGCCACGCAGAGCTGGCGAACACATTGCCAAGCTCGGCGGGCCCAAAGACTGCAGATTTAAAATAATTTCTGTAATATTGCAGGGCGAGCTCACAGCGAAACCAATTATTTAAATCCAGTAAATCAAGCCTGGGGGCAGCCCAATTTTTGGAAACCCGGGCAAGAAGGCACCAGTCAACAGTTACCCAGCACGGGCAACAAATAGAACAAGCGCAAAGAACTCGCCGATAACCTCGTTTTAACTCTGTGATAAAACCCTTTTTCTTTTTCCTATAGCAGGCATAGAAAAACATGGGCCCCAAACGGAAAACACGGGCACCCACAACACCGGCGCAGAAGCCCAAATCACCACAATTGCTAGCAGCCATTGAAGCGGCAGAGCACTACGGATGGGCCTGGGTTAGAGAAAACATGTACGGCCTACCCAGGGAAGGAATTACCAGCCCACGCAGCCAGGAGGAGGTTCCTGCACCATCGAAAAAGAGATAAATATCCAAAGACGCCAGAAAAGGTACCAAAAAATTGTCAGAATTATGCGAGAATATAGCGGAATTGCAGCAACTAATGGTAGAAATAAGGGGGAAACAGATGGCGCCCGCAAGGGAACCTGGGGCCTCAAACCCCCCCATCACACTAGAACCTACTATAATGGTTGTCAATCCACCCGTAACACCACCTATAGCAACTCTGCCACACCAAGTACAGCAGTTGCAAATAGCGACCACAGCTATAAATGCAACAGCCTCCACAAATCCAGAAACTGATCCAACAGGTGCCCTAAAAGCATGGACAACGCCAGGCGCAGACAGCCCAGGCACGACAGGGACACCCGGCAGCAATACAACTGACATTATATCAATCTGTAATGCGCAAGTAGAACAAAAAATGAAGTCTTTCCAAACAGAGATATTAAATAGATACAAAAGATGCCTGGCATGGAACATTGATACCACAATCAAAGAAGCCATATGGGCCAAAGAGTTTATAGAAATCTTTTCCCTAATAGAAGCACAGCGCAAAGGAAAAGACGCTTTTAGAGATCCCAAGAAAATAGAAGAGAAAGCCATTGCCAGGAACGCCCAGGTCGAGCAAAACTGGGACAAATGGCTACAGGCCTTTGCCATACTAGCAACAATATATGAAGAAACATTTCCCATGGATGGTAGGAAGATCTGGGCATATGTTGATAAAATAAGGGAAGTAAAAGTAACGCAGAAGGGGAAGACATGGCTTGCATACGACATCAGATTTAGGAGGAGCATGTCAGAAAGGCCGGCCATTGAGTGGGATGAAGTCCAGAACAATTTATACACCCTCAATGCCGAACCTCCCCAGGAAGAAGATACCCTGCATTCTCCTTCCAAAAATAGCAAAAAATCGCAAGTAAGCAAATCCCATGACAATGATAAATCCAAAAAAGGGGAGCAGCCCTTTCGGAGGAACCAGCCTTGGGCGGCGAAACATAATGATGCCCACAGACAGAACAAACAGCAGGCTGGCAAATCCAACATTCCAAAACCAGTGTACATGGGGTAAAGAATGCTGGTACAAACACGCCTGCACAAACTGCAACGGCGACCATGCAACAAGCAACTGCACCAGACTCCCAGCCAAGAAAGAATGATATCCCAATTTTAGAACCAGGACGAACGCCCATCAACCCGGGCAATCTTAGGGATGCCCTAAACAGCTTCCCAGACATAGAAACCAGCAGGATAATATTGCAGGGTTTCACCAAAGGGTTTTTCATCCCATTTAAGGGCACTGGGTCACAATAAATCCCAATGAATCTAAAGTCAGCCAGGGACAACCCCCAGATAGTAGAAACCAAAATCAAGAAACAACTGCAACTGGGCAGGGTAGCAGGTCCTTGGGATGCCATGCCTCTAAAGGACTATTTAATATCTCCACTAGGCCTGGTTCCCAAAAAAGAACACGGAAAAATTAGACTAATCCATCACCTATCCTACCCCAAAGGCCAGTCTTTAAACGATGGCATCCCACACACAGAATCTATTGTAACTTACACGCATTTCCAAGAAGCGGTAAGGCTCATACAAGAGTGCGGCAGAAACGCCTTGATGGCGAAGCTGGACATCGAATCTGCTTTCAGACGATTGCCAGTCCACCCAGAGTCACAGTAGTGGCTAGGTTTCACTTTTAACAACAAATTCTACGTAGATATATGCCTTCCCATGGGGTGCGCAGTATCCTGTGCACTATTTGAGCAATTCAGTTCCTTTTTTCAATGGGCTTTCCTAAAGCAGAGACCGGGGACAAAAATAGTGCATTACCTAGACGATTTCATGGACATAGGGCCACCAAACTCTGAGGAATGCGGCCGGGCGTTAGCAAAGCTGGAGCACATGGCCGCACAGTGGGGAATTCCCCTAGCGAGGGAAAAAACCACCAAACCAGACTCAAACATAATCTTTCTGGGAATCGAAATAGACTCAGCAAAGGGGCTCTGCAGAATCCCAAAAACAAAAATAACAGAACTCCGGGCTAAAATACAAAACCTGATAATGAGAGATAAGGGGACTGTAAATGAAATACAATCCTTCGCAGGCAGCCTCAATTTCGCATCCAAAATAATACCTCAAGGGAGGATATTTTCCAGAAGCCTGGAGTTCAAAATCAGATCACTCACCAAACCACACTTGCATATCCGGCTAGGCAGAGAGGTGAAAAAGGACCTGGAAACATGGGGAAAATTCCTCAGAGATTTCAACGGGTCTTTACTTTGGCAAACGCCTTTAAACACCTTGTCTAACGGGGTCCTATACACCGACGCAGCTGGGAGCAAGGGGTTTGGAGCCATAATAGAATCCGAATGGGTGGCAGGACACTGGCCCAATTCATGGCAAACAGCAGGGTGGACAAGAAACATCACCTTACTAGAAATATTCCCCATCTGGCTAATAGTACACATCTGGGGCAGGTGACTTGCGAATACGGAACTTTTGATTTGGTGCGACAACATGGCTGTAGTGGGCTCCATAAACAGAAGGTCTACGAAATGCCCTTTAGTACTAAAAGTATTACGAGCCATTACAACAGTCACACTACAAGTAAACGTTGTACTCAAAGCGAAACACATTTCAGGGGCAGATAATAACATTGCTGATGCTTTATCTCGCTTCCAGTGGACAAGATTCCGAGAGCTAGTGCCGCACGCCCAAGAACAGATGACGCCAATACCAGCAGAATGCTGGGCAATAATGGGATGACAAGAATAACGGCACATGGCATCAACGCCAGCGCCAGAGAGCCCAGGCCGGGATGCCCAACGAAAACCAGGCACCTCTAAAACAGGGGCCAACAACACATTGGCATCAACGCTAGCACCAGAGAGTGCAGGCCGGATGACCAATACAAAGCAGGCACCTCGAAAAAAGGGGTGCCAGCAACACATTGGCATCAACGCCAGCGCCAGAGAGCCCAGGCCGGGATGCCCAACAAAAATCAGGCACAACAACAACGGGTGCCAACAACCTCACAGGCTTCCTAACAGTGTTGGCAGAGAGGGCGGTGGCAAGCACCACAGCAACACAGTAAAGTAAGTGTTTGCAAACAGTATTCAAAGCCACAGGTTTAAACCACGAAGAACTAATAGCTGTCCAGTCATTTGGTCGACTACAAACTGGTCGACTGCAATTTGGTCGACGTCATTTGGTCGAAAACCAAATGGTCGAATGTTTTTTTTTTATTTATATATGTGTTTTGTGGGTTTTCGTGTAGAAAAAAAAAAAAAAAAGAAAAAAGGGGGTTCCCCCCAAAAAAGCAAAAAAAGGGGTGGCAATCTCATACTTTACGAAAATTCGGGCGATTCAGACCCCACTCAGAACACACTCATTTCTTATGCAATGAAGGGATGGGGCAGACTGGAGGGGCCGCAAGTGGACACCTGCCAACCCCTTGATTTCACCAAACTGGTACAGATAGCAAGCCATTTGGAAGCCATATGTTGGCACCCTTACGAGATAATGTTATTTGAAACAGCCTTTTTCCTAGCCTACTTCGGGGCTTTCCGGGTAGGAGAACTCATCGCTTCCAGCACCAAGGCCACAAACGGCCTGGGCGTCAAGGAAATCAAGGTGAGACAGGAGAGTGTTAATATAGAAATGCAGCAGTCGAAAACGGGTGCAAAAAGAACCATCAATATTTGTTGCATCGATGAGGCAACAAACTGCCCGGTGTGCATCACCAACCTCTATTACGCACAACGACCTAAAGTAGGGGGGAGTTTTTTAATCCACAAGGATGCATCGGCCCTAAGCCACTACCAATTTAAAGGAGTGCTGATGAAATCAATCAGCAGAGCAGGGTGGGATCCCAAACATTTTGGCACTCATTCCTTCAGGATAGGTGCCGCCACTGCTGCATGGCAAGGAGGTTCAGCACCACAACTACTAAAAAACATAGGGGGATGGAAGTCAGACTGCTATAAAAGATATATCAGACCACAACCGATATAGCCATCCGCCCTAATAATATTGTCTTACTTTTCCCTCCCTCCCACCACCACAGAAACAACAGGCGAAGTGAGGACCACACTCTGATCAGCATGGATAGTTGGCCACTCATTCGTTTTCAGGACAGGCAGATGGGCAGAAGAGCCTAAAGATGGGCCACCTTTCAGAAACACCATTATGTCATGGTGGGGATACAGAGGCCTACGTTGGGCGGACGTCCACGAAACATTAGCGGAACTGGTGGCATACAGGGACCCACCAGAATTCCTGATCATACATCTAGGGGGCAACGCCCTAGTCAACATGGCTAGATGCACCCTATGCGAAGAAATGTGCTCCTCCCTAGCAGGCATTTCGCACAACTGGAGGGGTACCGAAATATATTTCTCAGCCATCTTACCAAGAAAGAAATGGATAGGGGCCAACGGCTACAAATCTATAGACATATCCAGAAGAAAACTGAACAGGACTATAGAGAGATTTTGTATGACTAGAGGACTGGGTTTCATAAAACACCCAGCCATTACACTAGGCAAACCAGACCTTTTTCTCGACGACGACACCCATCTGTCTAGCCAGGCCATGGAGCATTTTTTTCGGGAAATCAATACAACTCTTGCTCACAGGGGCTGTCACTAGGGCATACTCTTGGGGGAACACGGCCAGCCGGGAACCTGCCCGTGTGTGGCGGCACGGGTCCGAGGGGGTAATCTCAGGACCCCGGGCCCAAAAGTATGATACCATCATGATATGTGATATTGTCATTGTCATAACCCATATCTGTACAATAAAATCCTACGGCCTTTTATTGACAACACTTGTAACAAGTTGTGAGCCTATCATTATGGGTGAGGGTTCGGGGTTCGGCCATTACTAATGCATGCAAATGGGTTCAGCAGTTATGGGCAATGCTGCATGGGCATCCCACAAGCGAGGCAGGGTAACTGCTGTTACCATCGGCAGCTGGGAAAGGGGCAGCCGCAACCCCCCGCGCCTGCTCCTCTCCTTCCCCCCCAGCTAGGGAGATACTCAGTCTCGGCGGCACAAAAGCCACGGAAGGACAAGGTGCAAACAGTCATCGCACTCTTCCTCCAAACAGCAAGGTGCTAAGCGCCATAAGGAAACAACCATCAGGCAGGGCCCAGGTTCAAAGATCTGCCCCCACCGGGGGGTCAGACAGTCGGCTATCCGGCCGGGGGCTGTGACAACAGCGGCCCCCACCACATACACAACAAAGACCCAGGGCCCCCTGGGTCCTATAAATGAGAGCAGCATGCTCAGAGTAAACACAATCTGTTTGTGGACCCTGAACGGGGACCCAAGCAAACAGGAGGTTCACTGTTTACTCAGTGTCTTCCAAATTTTCTTGCTTCTTTACCACAGAACCCACCAACCCTGCAAAAGGGGAGAAGAACAAAAAGAAGTACAAGGCCCTGTACGGTGCCCACAATAAGTTGTGGGACACAAGAAGCCGCACGGGTCCGAGGGGGTAACCTCAGGACCCGGGGCCCAAAAGTATGATACCATCATGATATGTGATATTGTTATTGTCATAACCCATATCTGTACAATAAAATCCTACGGCCTTTTATTGCCAACACTTGTAACAAGTTGTGAGCCTATCATTACGGGTGAGGGTTCGGGGTTCGGCCATTAGTAATGCATGCAAATGGGTACAGCAGTTAATAGGGCAGCTGGAGAGGGCTGATCTTCAGACGCGCTATGTAAAACTTTAATTATTAGTGTTGACGATATCAAATCTATCGTTCAGAAGATGGGAAAGGGGAGATTTCCACATGGATTGTATTCATTCATGCCTACATTATCCATTGCATTTAGGAGTCACTAGTTCATTCCTGGTTTTCACTTTGCATTCTGGGACATGCAATCCAGGGTTTATAAGTCTCACAATGCAAAGTTAAAACCACCAGGAATGGACTAATGTTTCCAGAATTGACTGTATAATGTTGGCACATATGCTTAGTTTTACATTGAACTTATTTTGCCACCTCAAGTTAGTCTAGTGCAAAGGCAGATTGCCAAAGGGCACAGCAAAGTTTCAGCCCTGGAAAACAGGTACGAGAACAGTTACACAAAGAGGGCCGATCGTGGGTTGGAGGCCAAAGGGTCCTTCTTGAAAAAGTTTAATTAATTTATATTCCAACCAAGTTACATCTAGTTAATCATAGTATCAGGTTATTATACCGCATACAATGCTAGGTTTATCTGCTTCTAAGCAATGTAGTTAGTGTCCATTGTTACTCAATCTAGTGGTACTCAATCAGTCTCGGAAGGATGAAGGGCCGAGTCCTTCCTGCGAGGATTCGATTTTGCACAATTCAGCACTTCCTCGTGTCAGAGGCGAGAGCCTAACACATAAGCAATTCACCCAGTTGCCAAGCATTTGACTGTGTAAGTCTGATGCATGTGAAAGTGCGAGTGCAGATTCCATTGTGTGGGTCACTTTCATCTGCATCGTCAATTGCATGAATGAGACCACTTTCATTTGCACTAATGTGCAAAAGGGCACCTCTGTGCAATTTTAAGTTTTCCACTGGGTATTTTAAACGTTATTTGCCTTCAGACTTTACATTTCCACCACGGTTGTGGAAAAGTGGAAAAGCTGCCCACAATTCCCAATTGGGGGAGTCATTTTCAGTTGAAACTCATGGAAATCGCATGCGTTTAAAAAAATATATATATATTTGCATTTTTAAAGCACTCACACAGCCCGGCGGCATCAAGGCGCTGTTACAGGAATATGTCTTTGCTGCGTATTTATAACGCGCTTAACACCCAGAGGTTTCTAAGGCCGGACCCGGTGATCGAACCTGTGTTGCTTCGTATCGGCATGTTTCTAAGGTGAGCAAGTTGCTGTTGAGCTATCCTCCCGGGGAACAGGGTTATTTCAGGTGGATTAAACAAAACACGCAATGAATTACTGCCAGCATGACAACACATGCTGGCAGTATTGCAACTGCATTTGCCAGGCAGAGCAGGAATAGCAGGCGGATATGTAAAGTCCACCCCCTCCCACCAACTCAAATTGTTGAAAATCCTGCGGAACGGTATAAATGGTGACAAAAGCTTGCTGCCACTTTAACTGACTTGTGTATTCTTGAGTCTGATCACATTGAAACTCTTTGACTTTCGGGAAGAGGGGGGGGGGGCGATGGTCGTGAAGGGACTGCAAGAGCCAAGTGCGTCTTTCACCAACAGTGCACCGGTATAAATCTACCATGTATAGTTGAGGCCAATCAAAAATCTCCCATAACTGCCATTTTCGGGCGTCAGCATCCAGCACGCGTGAGACAGCTGTTTGAAAAAACGCAGGGCAACTTTGCTATGACAAATTCATCGCCGTGTCAACGTGAAGGCGCGAAATCCACGCAGTACCCGTACCAGGCACATCAAGCGAATAGCGTGAGCAAGCCGCCGAGCTCGCTACGTTCCACCGCTGAGAGGGGCACTGCATTTATTGTATTTTATTTATTTATTTTGTTTGTTGATAGCGCCCAGAGGTATCACAGCGCTTTCGCTGATCACAACAACTTCACTGACAGGATTTCAATGCTTTCGTATGGGAATTAGGAAGTGTAGTAAATTCAGGGCCGCCCTAAGGGGCAGCAGCGCCCTGGGCGAATTGGCACCTCCCCGCTCCCCGTGTGCCCCTGGTCAACAGGGGACGGGGGCCAGGATGTGGCTATTTTTTCTTTTTTACCAGGAGGTAATGATGTGAATAGGGCACATCAGCACCCTATTGTTATTAAATGCGCACCGCTGCCACAGGCACATTTAATAACAAAGGGGCGGCTGCTGTGTCTTCTGCCACTATCCCAGCTCGGGGGAGCCCTTCAAAGACTCCCCCTAGCTGGCGTGGTGGGGGGCTAATGGCGCCCCTTTGTTATTAAATGTGACCGCGGCAGTGGGGCGCATTTAATAACAATATGGTGCTGACAACAGCACAATATTGTCATTAAATGCGCCCGCTGTGGCAGGCGCATTTAATAGCAAAAGACTGCCTGTCGCATTCTCCCCCTACGCCAGCTAGTGGGAGCCCTTAAAAGACTCTCCCGAGCTGGCATGGTGGGGGCTAATGGTGCCCTGGGGGGGCATGATGCCCCTGTCGGTCACCCGGCCCACCCTCCCCTAAGGCCGGGTCTGGTAGTCACACGTCCTTAGGGCAGGGAAAGGGTTTCCCAAACAACAAACTTGCAGAAGTGCCTTTAAGTGCTCTAGGTGTAGGGAGACCAGACATCCCGGTTTTGCTGGGACAGTCCAGGAATTATGCCCTTTGTCCCCCCTTCCCGAGGGCGTTTTTAATTTGAAATCCACACCCCAGTTTTTGGATAAAGGGAATGTTACCAGTATTAAACGATTGAATATTGATGGTGGGCAACAATTACAAAGCAAGAAAACAACAGAATAATTAGCATTTTACATTCCGTCTTTCTGACATTCCAGGCTGGGCTTGAACACCCAACTTTTCAGTAGCCACCATACCATTACCAGCTTCTGGCGCACAGACTGACTAGGAAACCAAACAGATTGGGAAGCATGTAATATTATTCAAAGCAAACGCTCCTTTGTTAATGAGATGTTTACATTAAATATCAAAACCGCACGGTGTATTTGCAGGATAGCAGTTCAGTCCTGGAAACATGATGTGCCCATAGGGCCTTGGTAGTCCTTCTTTTATGTGTGTGGCTGTACTGGTTTTTATTTAGCAAATCTGGTCACCCTATCTAGGTGCCATAGAAATTTGGGTATCAAAGCGACCTAACTGACAATGACATATGCTTTGTTTTCCACAAGGGCGTGTTGCTCTAATGGCCCAGCCAGGTGCTCAGTGCTGCTACAGTGGCGGGTCTCTTATCCAGGAGAAGAGCCAGCTTCAAAGCACTCGCTGTGCTCCCTGCTGCTCACAGCTCCCTTTGTCCATCCGCATCCCAGGCATACCTGGCGTGCACAGTCCCTTGTCATGGAGAACAAAGGGACCCTGCTCCCATTACCGGCTGGCGGTCGTGGCAGCAGCGTAGAGTATAGCACTCAAGCCATTGAGGAGAAAAGAACACATCTTAATTAGGCTCCCTCCACTGGACAAGCCGACAGACCAAGACATGGAAGGCCATTAACCATTTACTAGACGTACACTGTGTGGGAAGCGCTGACATCAGGCGCAGCAGCGTGATCAGATATTTCCATTGTGCACACCAGGTTCGAACTATCTGGCGCCTAATTACGCGACATACGTGGTAATTATGTACTTCTTCACACAATGTTCCAACCCCTGCTCTCCGGAGCGTGCAGGGCACTCTTTTGGAGCGCTGTTCTCAGCTGCAAATGCGGCGTTGCTCAGCATCTGGCTGCTTGCACCGCGTGAATGGAGACCAGCTTCCATTTTGAAGCAGAGGTGTTATTTTATTCAAACCTGTCCCTCTTCCTCAGGGCCGGCCCCAAGATTTGCGGGGGTCGTGGGCTGCAAAAGATGCGTGGGCCCTCCTAATTTGCATAAATCTTGACAACAGTGATATCACAGAATGAGTCTTTAGTACGCAAAGGTATCCTCAGCACTGGTCAATGGGCTGGCTGTAGCCGGATCCGAGATCCTGCACCAGATGTGCAGCTGGATCTCGGGATCCAGCCAGAGTCAGCAGCCCCAAACCCCTTCTCTGGGCTGGGGACAAGGGAAAAAAAAGTGCCTGGGAGCAAACTGTAACTTCCTCTGGTGACCTCATGCAAGAGGTCACAAGAGAAAGTTACAGTCCTCAGCCACGACACGGTCCTCAGCCACGATACGTCCTCAGCCACGACCCGGTTTATTTATTTATTTATGCAATGTTTGTCGGATACATGGACCCAGATTATTTATTTATTCAACAAACATTGCATAAATAAATAAATATACAGGTACCGATGAACATTGCATACATAAATACTCCTATTACCATCACACATGATGCAGCCACCCAACTGCTTTCTGAGGGGAGCTGCAGGAGCTGTGCCGGGTGTTGTTCAAGTAAAAGAAAATGTTGCTTATGGCAAACAGAAATCACTGTGTTTGAATAGTACCCAGGGGGAAGTTTTGTAAAAAAAATAAAATGGGATGCAAATTGTGCATTTTAAAGAATATTTACTCAGCAACACTGGTCAAAATGATTATCCTCATAGTGAGGTAACTCATCACCAGCGCCATGGAAGAGGTTTAAAGCAGAATTGATATATAGTTTGGAGAAGAAGCAGCAAGAAATAAATTGCACCATTTTAAACTATTATTTTGGATATTTGTTTTGATCGGAGGTCAACTGCCAGCCCCGCCCTCTTAAACCTGCCTCCTCGGGCACCGCCCCCACAAACTCCACCCCCACCCCGGCCCTTGTGGGATCCCCCACCAATTTTTTTCCATTTCCACCACTGGGTATCATGGGAAGTTAAATTGTGTTGCCATATGTAAGGTCGTTGACAAATGCACTGTGATATCCAGTATATGAATTACCTATGTGGCAATTTCAGGAGTGAGGCATTATTTTTCAAGAAGCAGACAGTTGAATACCTTGTACAGACTTCTAATTTTGGCAGATAAGGCATAGTGTGATAAATGTTGCTGGAGCACTCATTTTGGTTAAGTGGCGAAGGCCGGATTTCAGAGCAGTCTGCAATTCAGGAACGTCAGCACATCTCTTCCCAGATGTAATTGACAGATATACTGTTTGCAAAAGGTCTTTTGAAACATTGCTTTAAAAACACTATCTGTGGAAGTCATTGCAAAGATATGGTGATTGTGTTTTGCTAACTGAAACCAACTGCTGTTTTTGCAGAAGTTTCACAATAGTTTTAATATTTATTGTGTGTATATTTGGGCATATTGTTCAAATTAGCAATATGCTTTTATTTCAGAAGCTACATATAAGGATTATGTTGACTGTCAAAAAAAATAATTGGAATAACTACGTTTATCAAGTGTTTCTCACTACAAAATGGTGCTTCTCCCTACAAAATGAGAAGGTAGCCTCATTAATGTGCCCCCTGAGCCTTGATTGGAGGGGGTGAGCAAGCCGAAACTGTTTGGCTGGGTGTAGAATAGCAGGCGATCCAATAGAAGAAAGTTGCAAAGGCAACTGAGCAGGTTGAGAGACTGTTCTGAGGTGTTATATGTTTATACCTTCCTGCAAATGAAATGTCTTCCTTCCTATTCCTGCGGCAACAACGCCTGGATGCCCAAGGGCTTTGTGTGCTTTCTCTAAATGTAAAAATAAATAAATGTGCTGTAAAATAGGTGTTTTGACACGGGGGTGCGTACGGCTCCCATGCTTCTCTCGGTGTGGGAACATGTGCCCCCAGAGCAAAAATCAAAAGCTGGCACAGTAAGTGAACATATTTATTGGACATTTGTATGGCACCTATACACAAGTGTTTCCAGGTGCCACAAGACAATTTGGGGATATGTGGGGGGGGGGGGTGGGAAAGGGAATCATGAACAAACATTTTAAAAAAACATAGAAACAATTATATTGGCCTTGTGACAATCCTACCGTGCAAGTGCTTGAGAAGGTGGTAAGTGCAGAGGGTGAGGGGGTAGAGGGATAAGTTCAGGAGTGGGTTGACCCCATGGAAAGGGGGCAGGAAAGTGCTGGGCGGGCCAATGTGGCAAGGGCCAGGGGAAAAAATGAAAGAGAGGATGAGTGCGCTGGGCAGGGAGCAGCAGCATGGGCTAGTCCAGGAAAGGGAGCCAGAGGGCAAGTGCTGGCAAAGGATGCTGGGGGAACTGATAAGGGGTGGTCTGGCCCTTGTATGATTCTGAAGAGACCAGTCCTCAGACATAGAGACAGAGTGAGAGTTAGAAAGGGTGGGGAGCAGGAAGTAAGAGGAGAAAAGCTAAGTCTTGAGAAGTTTCCAGAACTTTAGAAGATCCAGCTCAAGGCGGATGGGGGGGGCAGTTCCTTTGGGAGGAGCCAGCTGAGGAAAGGGATCTACCTCCCATTTTCTGCTTGGAGAAACGTTTGACCGGCAGAGAATCGGAGCCAGAGGACCGAAGGACTCTGGCTGTGAGGTATTTAGGGAGTTAAAGCTGGATATAAAGTAGTCCCAGGCCCCAGACAGCCATGTGGATGATGCAGAGAGTCTTGGATTTGATCCTTGAAGTCACCGGGAGCCAGTGAAGATATTTTAGGGCAGGAGAGATGCGGTCCCTGGGCTTGAGGCCAAGGATACATCTTGCAGCCCTATTCTGGATTAGTTGGAGAGGGCAAAGGGAGGAGAGAGGCAGATTGAGGAATAGGCTGTTGCAGTAGTCCAGCCTAGAGAGAACCAGAGCTCTGGATATATTGAGCTTCTGGGGGAAGGTGAGAAAATGTAGAATGCACCTGAGAAGGTGGAGCTGAAAGTTGGATTTTGCCTCACAGGTGTGAGGGGGTGGGACCCAAGGAGTCTGGCCAGAGAGATGGAGGGAGACAAGGAGCAGGTGTCCGGATGAGCAGGATCTCTGTATTTTCTTAAAGTGAAAGATACAAATTTAGTTTACTTGACCTTTCCCCTTAGAAGAAAGTGCTCCAGTCAGAAGAGCATTGGCCTTTCAAAAATAGTAATCAACAACAGAAAAATAACCTGAGAGAGTACATTGTTCATTAAATATGCTGGCCAAATATAAAAGGCGCTCACCTTTTTAACCCAGCAATATTTAGTGAAATATTCCCTAGAGAGGGTGAGTGTCTGCACCGAAAACATGACAACCTGGGTCAAATCCTGGCAGCCAAAAGCTTGGACAAGCTTGTCGGCCTCAAAAACGCCTAATGGGATTGCATCTGCTCTGTGAAAAAAGTTACGCTGTCCACTCACATGTATACTTTACTTGTGCAATGAAAAGCAGCACATGGCCACAATCCGGGAAAAATAACTGCACCCATCTCCAGGATTGCAACCTCTCTTGCCACATCCTGGGCAAATATTCTGGACTCGCTTGCCCTCTCATCATTCCCCCTCCTCAAGCCCACATCTGGCTTTCAACAACACTCTGCTTCATAAAGATGACTTGAAAAGTACACATACCATAGTAAGGTACCCACTCAAATATATAAATCATTACAGAAATATGTTAAGCAAAATGTGTACAATTGTGGCATTATGCCCCCATCTTGACTGGGAGACTACAAATACCAGAATGCAACTCAGCAAAATGCAAAAGAATGGCATTTGGGTTTTGAAAATGTAGTTTCAATAAATATAATAACATGTAATGTTTAAAAAGGTTACCTCCTTGTGTTTCAATGTTTGACAAATGAATGGTTCTTATATGGTGTGATGAAAATAGCACACTCAACCAAAATAAACTCATTTTTTTGTGCATTAAATATGAACATCTGAAAATAATGTAGCTAATTTAAAACAGTTTTGTTTGATATATTGTAATTGACCTGGAGGAGAGCGGAGATTTAGGCAGCTAAGCAGTGCTTTGTGTGCGCTTTCAGAATGAAAATGCCTATTTGCATTTCTTAACACAGAAACGTTCTAAACATCTCCTCCAAAACAATGGTCCCTTAAAAGAGCCATCATTTGTAAATTGCCCCCACTTTAATGCGCTGCTTGAAGAAAGAAAGTGAGTCATTAAAGCGCCTGCAGCATCTGAAGGGCCGCTGGGAGCGGTCTTCTCTCTAACAAGCCACGGGAGGTTGGGAGGCGACACCGTGGCCTCACGCAAGCTTTATACATGGAAGCTGTACAGCAGTTTAGGAAGACGCAAGCTTAATACATGGAAGCTGTACAGCAGCTTAGGCAGACGTGAGCTTAATACATGGGAGCTATACTGCAGTTGAGGCAGACGCTAACTTAATACATGGGAGCTGTACTGCAGTTGAGGCAGACGCTAACTTAATACATGGAAGCTGTGCTGCAGTTGAGGCAGACGCTAACTTAATACATGGAAGCTGTACTGCAGTTGAGGCAGACGCTAACTTAATCCATGGAAGCTGTGCTGCAGTTGAGGCAGACGCTAACTTAATACATGGGAGTTGTACTGCAGTTGAGGCAGACGCAAGCTTAATACATGGGAGCTGTACTGCAGTTGAGGCAGACGCGAGCTTAATTCATGGGAGCTGTACTGCAGTTGAGGCAGACGTGAGCTTAATACATGGGAGTTGTACTTCAGTTGAGGCAGACGCAAGCTTAGTACATGGGAGCTGTGCTGCAGTTGAGGCAGACGCGAGCTTAATTCATGGGAGCTGTACAGCCGTTTAGGCAGACGCGAGCTTAATACATGGGAGCTGTACTGCAGTTGAGGCAGACGTGAGCTTAATTCATGGGAGCTGTACTGCAGTTGAGGCAGACGTGAGCTTAATACATGGGAGTTGTACTGCAGTTGAGGCAGACGCAAGCTTAATACATGGGAGCTGTACTGCAGTTGAGGCAGACGCAAGCTTAATTAATGGGAGCTGTACAGCCGTTTAGGCAGACGCGAGCTTAATACATGGGAGCTGTTGGGTGTCTTGACCCACGTTCAAGTTATTAGGCTACAACATTTGGTGCTGTGGGCTTAGGAAATCCAAGAGGGTGGAAAAACCCACATTTGCGCCAGAATCCTGGAGAACCGTGCAGTTTTGCGCACAGCAAAATGTTCCCCTGACCTGCCACCCACAAGTGCGAGCGTGATGGGCGAAGAGTGCCATGGGTGAAATGTGTGCCAAAGGAAAAACAGCAGTGCCGGTTGGCTCAAAAAGCGTTTTGCAATCACCTTTGTTTCTTTGAAATGCAAGCTAAAAATGCCTATTTTAAACATTGCAAAATATTCAAAAATCTCAATGAACACCAGCAGACATTTGGCAGAAGGTAGACTTGTGTGCATACAAAATCTTGGAAAAGAAAGAGCCCAAAACAATGTTTATAACAAAACTGGCTGAGCTGTGGATGTCAGCAGCTGAAGTGAAATTGGACTGAAAGACACTAAAATCCAAATGTTTAAAATAAATGAGTGACCTACTGTTGAGTGTCACATAGTTTGCAACTGTTGAAATGTCATAGTTTTGAACTTAGAATCAGCGTTCTAGCTGCATGTGTAGAAATTGTCAGTTTGATTTGAATGTAGAAAACTGGGTACCAAAGTGACATTTAGCTGAAGCCGGCTTAAAGAGAGTGAATTCTGCCCAGCAACTACCCCCGACAGGAGTGAAACTTGCTCAGCCACTCTTCCCAGGTCTGGCTGCATTCTGCTACCCCTGCCAAAAGGAGATGACACCTCTCTGATTGAATTAGGGGAAGAGCACCTGGGGACTACAGGAAACTAAACAAAGCACTGTCCTTGGCCCAGGCAAATGTTAAATTAGGGGGGTCGTAAATGGCTTCCTCTTGGGAGGAATCGGGGAGGGGCACTGCATCTGTGAGCCAGCTGAGCTTGGGGGAAGTGGATAAACCAGAAATTCCACCATGTGCTTTGGAAAACCACACCCCTTTAGGGCCAGAGCATAATTTTAAAAAGATGGATAATTCATAGTGCGGACTTGTAAAATTTTTATAAATAACATCATCATTTTTGTGATTTTTCTCTGCACATTTTAAGAGGTGTTCGGACCCCATGGTATGTTCTTGGGGATAGTAGCAGAAAAAAGGTTGTTACTCCAAATGCATGCATGTTAAAAATCTGACACTTTATCATCTGAAACCCATATCCCTGGTGCACATTTGTGTAAAATGTGGAAAGGTTTAGAGGTCGTTATCTGGATGAAAAGGGGAGAATTCTGTCATAAGTGGACACAACATCTTACAAAGACAGGGATCGGTTGGTTTGGTGCTACAGAAAATATGTTAACTGGACATATAATATTAGAAAAATGGTAGATAGATAAATATGTATTTGGATCAGAAATAGATTTGTGTGCAATTTGACAAGGGGAGGATCCTCTGACCATAAACCTACCTCATCACTCTGACTCACATCCCATTTCCCCCAATCAAGGGAGAGAGGAGGAACTGGCCAATGATAAGTTGAGAGGGTTGGGCATACAGAATGAGCATACCCACCCACTTTCAAAACACATAAAAGAAGACAGTGCAGGACAGGGAGGACATTCACTTCCCACTTCAAGCTGATTTCTTGCGGAGCGTTTTGCCAGAAGACACCAGATCCAGCACTTAGAATTCAAATCCAAACAGAGACCAGAACTTTGAATTCAGACTTCAGAATTTGTCAGCAGTTCTCAAAATCTTTTGCAAACTGATTTACCCCAGACTTCCAAGGGGCACATCAGAGTAAAACAGCCGGGCTGAGCTGTTTGATTCTGGCCTAAAACCCTGTGCCAGAAACACCCAGAAAGCAGAGCTGTACCCGGAACCAGAGACCAGAACTTTGTGAAGCGCCGAGTGCCAGACCTGACCAGCAGAGCAGAGCTGACCCAGACCGCTGTAACCAGAGAACCGGTACTAAAGACCGTCCGTGGCGAGAGAACCGTAGCCAATCCTGACCCGACCCTTGACGAAGTCGCATTCCTGTCCAACATATAGTGTGAGTACCCAGCCAGAACTGTGCTAAACCAATCTCTTAGTTTAAAATAATCTAATTCAAACTATTTTAACCTATCTAGAACTACACCATAGCATTGTGTGTCCTTCTGTGACTTTAAAGCTGCAAAACTCATCTGTCATTCTGAAACTTTAAAATTCAATTTCTGAAAATCTACCTCCCCAAATTCGTCCGTATCTCTTGAACCGTTTGTGAGATGTAACTTTTATTTTGAAGCTGAGATTCTAGGCTTTCCAACAAGCTCTAAACCGACTTGCTACTCCTTATACTTCCCCCGTAATTGCGCTCGACGCACGCGACTAAATTGCCGCGATTTGACATTTTGCTTCATTTCAGCCACATGTAAAAATGTTTGTCCTTGCTTTCCTTTGCTGAAATTCGTTTGCAACCTGACAATCATTCATAGAGCATTGCTAAAGTGATCCTGAACTAATTAGCTATCACTCACCCTGAACCTCTAGAGGGAATAAAAATCATTTTAGCATATTTTTCCCTTCTTTGCATACCACCTTTAAAGTACTTTGCCTGTGTTTAAAATCATCCCTGTTTCTCTAAGCTTGCTAGGGGGGAACTGAATTCGTATTGTACTGTGATTGTATTCCTGAGGACTGTGTGTGTCACGTCCACCTCCTTACATTGTATAGCGGGGGGGGTGAATTGCCAAAAGGGGAAAAGTGATTATTTTATGTGTTGCTGAAATCATATCAAGTTTATTCCTGTGTTGCTTTTATTCATCTTTGCATCTCCTTGAAACCATAAAGCATTCTCTGATACCTTATTCCCCTGTTCCTAGTCATAAGTCACCAGAACTGTGCTGTTGTAGGATTACCTATTGCTGATTACTGCTCATATTCACAAGTGTGATATCAATTATTAATCTATTATAAAAGTGCGATATATATATATTGTTTAATTCTCAAATAAACCTTTTAAATTTGCAAAACAAACTTACTTCTTGGCTCAGTGGGGTCAGGGGGATTCTAAGAGAGTGGTGTTATATAAGGGTTGTCATCCAGAGTGCACGAACTGGGCATAAAAATATATAATTAAGGGCTTCCCTTGAGCAATCCCAGACAAGGCACTGACTTAGTGGGACTGCTTGATTGGAGTCTTTAACAGAGCTGTGCTGCAGTTGAGGCAGATGCAAGCTTAATTCATGGGAGCTGTACTGCAGTTGAGGCAGACGCGAGCTTAATACATGGGAGTTGTACTGCAGTTGAGGCAGACGCAAGCTTAATACATGGGAGCTGTGCTGCAGTTGAGGCAGACGCTAGTGCCTTGCAGGCCCCCTCTCACAGCGGGGCCCTGTTCCGCCGCAGATACTGCCCATGCCTCGGGCCGGCTCTGCTCTTCCTCATCACATTTCTTACATGTATGTGGTGCACCCACACACAAGGCAGGCAACCGACTGGTCCCCCCAAAATACAAAGGAAAATATGTAAAGGAACCTTGCCCTGAGTCCTATAACCTGGGGCGTAGCTTGTGGCGGGGTGTGTGGGTTGCTACACACTCTCAATCGTAGAGCCCAGTCAGGTTTCTGATGCTCAGTTGGGTTTAGCAGGCTTAGCTCTGCTGAGTGAGAGCCGATACATGACTCACTTGCAGGGGTGTGCCCATGCTAAAGTTTCTTCATGTGTTCTTTGTCTGTCAGGGGCAGCAATGTATGGGAAATACTGGTAATGACAAGGTCATCTTCAGTGACCCTTTTACATATTACATTCCAGCGCTTCCTGAAAAGTGCTTATTATCACTGTGTGACAGGCCGTCGGCATGTTAAACCAAGATTATTGTCACACCCTGCTGTTGATTAATCTGCATAACTACAAAACTTCACATAGCTTTCTGCCTGTAAAATAAAAACGAGTGTTACTTTGAATGTGGAACTGCACACTTAATTCTCAAAACGTGCAACAACAAGCAGCATGTCTGTTTCAAACAATGATGATAGCATGCGATTTTGTTCTAATAACACACACTGAACAGTTTGTAGTAAACACAAGTTGCCCTATGCAGGGCCGGCCCTAAGGCAGGGCCTTCCGGGCGACTGCCCAGGGCACCATTAGTCCCCTGTCATGCCAGCTCGGGCGAGTCTTTCAAGGTCTACGCTGAGCTGGCGTGGTGGGAGACGGCGCGGCAGGCGTGCTTATAAATTAAATGCTCCCCGCTCTTAGGTGGCATCTCGGGAGCGGGCGCATTTAATAACAATAGGGCATTCATGCTTTTGCATCAGCGTCTATTGAAAAATATGGCACCGCCTGCATAAACAGGGGTACGTGGCGGGTGCCAAATTTTTGTTTTGATGCCCGCGGCACTGCCTCCACTAAGGGCAGCCCTGGCTCTATGCTATGTGTGGGTAGTACATTCAGCACGGCTTCGTTCCCATGCAGTCTGGACTGAGCGTTGGTGAGACAGTAGCTGCCAAGTCCCTTTATTTTGCTCTTTATGCACCGGCCCTTTGCATTTGGAGAAAGTACCACCTTATGGGAAAAGCAAACCTGCAAGATCCAGAATGCAAAGTTCAGTTCACTGAAAGGGCCCGAGCTGTTTGAAGTTTGCACAGGATCCTCTTGTCATTTAGTTAGTAACTCTTCAGGCTGTTCCAGGTCAGGTCAGGTGAGATAGGTACTCCGCCAATCCTGGCACCCACAATCATAGCACTCTGCAAATCCGTTCCTTGTTTATGGGAACATTCATTAAATGTCATTATTGTGCAAGAAAACCAAATGGCATGAGCCAAAACAGGGCCATTGGTAGAACATCTGGGATGCTCCATGGGACAACACAGAAGCTCTGTTTTGTTATATTTCTAAGATGTTGGTTTCAGGAAGGAGTTATGTTAGATGAAAAAAGTGAGCAGTTGTTTGTCAACATTAGCTTTACTGGGTGCCAAAAATATTCTTACTGAGTGGTTATTCACATGCAGATTACAATTCTGTGGCTAGGAATCCAGGGCATATCTCTGCTCCGCGCTACTTGTTGGGAAGTACTATATTTACACCCTTGGATCGGATCTGCCCTGGCAGAGTAGGTAACCGCCCTTTAGCACAGACTCTGGCTTTTTATTTTCCCATAAGCATAAAACAGCAGATTTAGTAGATGTTAGTTTTTGGAACGTGAGCTTTTTGCTAGTACATGTCACAACATGTTTTCCCTCTCATAAACATGCCCCAAGTCAGCGGTCTGCAACCTGTGGCTCTCCAGGTTTTCTAGACTCTGACTCCCATAATCTCTCACCATTGTCTATGGTGGCTAGCGCTGATGGGAGTTGCAGTCCAAAGCATCTACAGAGCCATAGGTTGCAGACTACTGCCCCAATTCTTTGGGCCTCATTCCAAGTATACCGGTCTGGTAGAAATGCAGGTTAAAATGCTGTTAATTCCGGCTGTGGCATTTTTACTGGACCGGCACACTTCAAGTTAGCCAGTGGGGGCCACAAATCTCCTGGCGGGCTTGACCTGCTGGGAATTCAGGCCCCTAAAGGCAAATAATTGCTGCAATTACCGACACCGGTAATACAGGTGCCCGTAATTGCGGCAATCCCATCCCATGGAGTCCTCCATGGGAATGGGTACTCACTGTCACTCCGCCACCTGTAATATGTCAGTAATACCGCAATATCGGGCGGTGGAGACAGTAAGGCAGGTTTGCCGGTATCCCACTACCGGCAGGTTACCGGCAAACCTGTTATGAGCTCCTTTATCTCTGTATGTCATTAATGGGCGTTGATATTACATTACATCATGGTAATCATTATGCCGTTGGATGATGAAATGCCATGTTGGCCATACAAAGATTCAAAACTGTGACAGAGATCACACAAATCTGTGAAGCGGGCATTCAACCCACTGAGCTATGTTGTCTTCATTGTCCTGCAGGTTAAGGCGTACCCTTATACTTGCACACATCTAAACTCACCATGCTAAACAATCACTAATTCACATTCAGAAGAAGCATGTTTTGTCACTTTTTGACAACTTGGCAAATTGTAGCTCATTATAAATTAGTGTAGCTCAATGATTGCAGCATACACCCAGTTGTTTCCCTATCTTGTATTCTAAATGGTATTGTGGAAAAATGACAAACTTATTTTTAAATTGCATATTTACTCGACTGCTTTCTACATATTTTACAAACACACACTCTGAAATCTTGTGGCCTTACAGTGGGGCTGATATTTGCTTTGCTTAACACATTTCTATTAGATGATTTTATATTGTTAGGTTGATGTACCATGTGGATTCATGTTTTTTAGTGTAACATTACTTAATGCGGCATAGCTTTTTAAAGACCACAGTGCAACATTATATGTTGGTGCACATCTAAAAATGGAATTGGATGACATATAGGCTGCTACTTAAATTGCAAAACCGGAACCAATAAAAACCACTAAAATTTGGACTCACACAAAGTGTGTGATTCTAAGCAAATCCTGTTACCTTGCCCTGGCGTGTTTCTCTTTGCTGACAAAAATGGGGGCGCCTAGATGTGATTTTTCTAAATGTGCATTATCATGATCATCAAAACAAGCTTTATTTAGATAACACTAGTCCATCAAAGCATAACAAACAATCAATACAACTGAGACCCAGACTCACCCAAAAACTACAGACCCATTACAACAGTGCCATTCTTGCTGAAAATCTTGGATAAGGCTGCTTATCTGCAGATACAAGCCTACCTTGAATCTCACAACATCCTAGGCAAGAGACAGTCCGGTTTTCGCCCACGCCATGGCATAGAGTCAGCGCTACTCGACCCAAAGAACCAACTCCTAAAAAATATGGATAAAGGCAAATGTGCCATCCTCCTACTCCTTGACCTGTCGGCTGCGTTCGACCTAGTCGACCATAAAACCTTAAAGACACACCTCACCAATACCGCTCACTTCTCGGATGAAGCTACAACATGGATCTCATCCTTCCTGGAGGGCAGAGCGATGAGGGTCTACTCACACCAAGCGTCAGCCACTCCCTCCCCCATCAATTGTGGAGTTCTACAAGGGTCCTGCACCTCCCCCACACTATACAACTTATTCACACTCCCGCTATTCAATGACCTAGAAGAATTCGGCATAACGTTCACCAATTATGCCGACGATACTCAAATCCTTTTACCACTAACTGGTGACTACGAGCAAGACCTAAAAACCCTACAAAACACTTATGCCATCATCCAGGCATGGATGGCAGCCACTGGCCTATGTCTCAACGGAGACAAGACAGAGATCTTACTGGTGGGACCTAAAGAAACCATCAACAAACTAGACAGCAAATACAGCACCTTCCTAATTGAGAACTCAGTAATCTCTGTCTCCTCGGCTGTAAAAACACTGGGAGTATACCTAGATTCTACCCTGTCCATGGACAGACATGTCAGTTACATCTCCTCCTCAGCAGCCCTAACAACCAAAATAATCAACGCAGTAAAGCCCTACTTGTCCACTACAAACCCCCTCAACATCGCCAGGGCCACCATAGGCGCTAAACTGGACTACTGCAACGTCCTCCTACTAGGCACCTCTGCCAAAAACATTAACAGACTTCAGATCGCACAGAACAACGCTCTGCGAGCAGCCCTCAATATTCCAAGGAGGGAACACATCTCCCTAGCAAGACAAAATGCCCACTGGCTCCCAGTTAAAGAGCGGATTCAGTTCAAGACTCTCACCATTGCCCACAGATGCATATCCCATTCTGCCCCTAGCTACCTTACTGAACGGATACAACCAGTCCAGTCACTCAGACCCAAAAGGGACTTGTACGCCAACCAACTCCCAATCCCCAACTTCACCAGAGTTAAAGCTGGCGGCTCGTGTTTTGAACTCTTAGCGCCAAAAGCCTGGAACTCCTTACCGCCTAAACTAAGAGCTGAAACATCCCTCATAGCTTTCAGAAAAGCTCTGAAAACCACCCTACTCAAGTGAATCGCTCTTATAATACTACTGCATGCAACAATATCTGAATATTACAACTGTACCCTGCTCACTGTTCCCATGTAACCTCGGAACTGTAGCCATGCCTGTATCCATGTCTCCATTTCTGTTTTGTCGTTATTTTCACCATGCCAAGCAAACCTTCTTGTAACAGCGCCACAATGCCCTAGGGCAGCTGTGCGCTTTAAAAATGCAAATAAAAAAATATAAAAAATACAAATTTCATACGTATATATTACATCACAACAAATGCATCCAATGCAAAGGCATCAGCACGATGTCCCAATATACAACAGTGGTTACGTTCTATTTGCATTGCCCATGATCTATTAGCTGTTATCCACACCCCCAAGTGATCAACATGTTCAACCGATTTAATAACCTACCCTTTACATGCAATATGCATGTTTTCTTGCATTTCTTATGTCACACCATTGATGCACTATGTGTCATATTTATTTCCATTGCACAGTTATTGCAAAATGTTTCTACGCATTGAAGTTGCTTTGTTTTATTCCAGTTGGGGATTGTGATGTCAACACCACGTCGTCTGCATAAAGCAGATTCCATTCTGTTCATTAGTGAGCCCTGGTGCATCCCATTCACAATGTTGTATCATTTCAGCCAGAGTATGTATATACATGAAGAATAATCGAGGCGACAGGACGCAATGATGCCCATGGCAAAGGCCTCGGTGCACTCACCTCCATTCCCATATCTGACCTCAGCTTGGTTCACATGGACACGTGACATCAGGGCTTGCATTTTACCCAGAACTGTCCATAAATGTTTCCACCCACTTTATCAAACGTCGATTTAAAATCAAAAACCAAGATACAGAGGCATATTCTTTTGGATGCAGTATTTTCCTTTCAACAGGCAGATGAGGAAACAATGTTCCTTCCACTGTACCCCATGTACCTCTAAACCCCTCCTGTAATACTGATGACATTGCTGATTCTGTAAACCAAGATTCGAGTCTAGTTAACGATATCTTACAATACGTTTTAGCCATACTATCGATTAACGATATCAGACGGTCATTTCCTGGAGAGTCTCTATTCCCTTTTTTTAAATATCGGGATTACTTCAACAGATAGCCCGTTTTATTTCAAAAGATAGCCAGTTAGTGGGAATTATTCCAGTCATATTAATTACATTGAAAAAGACAGTAATGTAGGAAATCCAAATTGTGAGTTTGTCCCATAATGCACCAATGCCACTGTGAGAAATTACAGCCATACTGGCTGCATCAATATATGACAGTAAAACACTCCCATGTTGGCTTTGCCCATAATCCACTAATGCACTGTAAAATAATATGTGCATGCTGTCTGTGCTGTTATATATGCCAGTATTTACCACATAAAACACCCCGTGTTGATTTAGCCAATAATCTACTAAAGACACTGTAAGAAAACATGTCCTTGTTGACTGTGACAATATATGGCAGTATTTTCCATGTAAAAACAGAATCATGTTGGCTTTCCCATAATGCACCAATGCCACTGTAAGAAACCATGATCATGTTGACTGCATCAATACATGACAGTAAACCACACCCACAGTGGCTTTGGCCATAATCCAGTAAAAAAATATAAGAAAATGTGTCTGCTCTTCCTGTGCCGTTACATGTGGCAGAATGTGCAACATCAAAGACAGTCATGCTGATTCTGGTAGTATGTGCAACATCAAACGCAGTCACGTTGCTTTTGCTCATAATCTATTAAAGACACTATAAGAAAACACGAAACATGTCTAGTCTGGCTGCACCAACCCATGGCAGTTTTTGCCACATAGGATCACACTCATGTTTGATTGGCATATAAAGCACTAATGCCAATGTAAACATAATGGGCCTCATTACGACCCTGGCGGTACAGGGTTAACAGCGCCGTAAAAGGTGCCGGCGCCGTTAACCCTGTACCGCCTCATTACGAGGTCCCCTCGCGGGACCCGGTAAGTAACGCCTGGTCAAACCAGGCGTGCTTACCGGGTCCCGCGAGGGGAAGAGGGAGCAAACAACGGGCCAACTCGACCGGGTCCGGGTCCTTGGAGGGAGGAATTACCAGGCCTTCCGCACTCGGAATTGCCCGCTAATTCCTCATTCTGTGGACCCGGACCCGGAAGTGATTTCGGCGGCGGCTATGCCGCCAATAGCGGCATGGATACCGCCAAGGTCGTAATGAGGGCCAATGTCTTTGCTGGCTGCACCAACAAATGCCAGTGTTCCCCATGAAAGAACAAACACATTGCCTGTGTCCATAATGCCAGTAATACCACTGTAAAAATGCATGTCCCTTCTGCATGCACCAATAATAGATGCCAGTAATGTTGGCTTGTGCATAATGTGCTAATGTTCCTGTAAGTAAAAAGGTGCTTGCTGGCTGCTCCAGTATTTGCTATGTGTGGTTAGCACAAACAAAATGCACTGAAAAATGCACTGAAGTCAGAGTATTTAGTTCAAAATATCTTTATTATTACAGGTGGGTTTTGGGCATGGGTTGGTCAAACACCTACACGGACTGGGGAAATGATCGAGAATAATAGTCAACGACTCTGAAAATTGTGTGACAGATGGAATGGTATAACATGTTGGGTCTTTCCGATGCCCCCTTTGACTCAAGATAGCAAGTAATTCCATCAAAAAAGTATCAAACCTTATTTTATGAGACGCTCCTCATTCAGGAATGTCCTATTTGCATAAGCAAAGTCATAAAGATGAAGTACAAAAGAAATGGCCTGACCGATTCTTAACAAGCCTTTTGCCACCTGTCTAAGCCTATGCTATACAATAAATGCTCAAAGTGTTATTCTTCTCAGCTTCTTCTCTCTTTAGGCTTCGTTTGGGAGTCCGGCGCCCTATGGCATCCCTTCACCCCTTTTGTGAATATGGTAATACCCACTAACATGTACCACGTGTGGCACGGGGCTTAGGGGTGTGGATTATGTATTGCATCTGGCAGAGTTTTGCTCCACTGCTGCCAGCACTTGAGCCACCTCTGTTCAGGAAGTGCTTTCCATGGACCCCCAAGGAGTGGAGCGTGTCCCCCTGAATGGGTCTTCCCAGCCTTTTTTATCCACCTGGTCAAAGGTACCTCTGTTTAAGCTGGCCCAAGATTCCTCTTTCCACGGCTGTCCTGTTTCAGGTCTGTTGTTTGACCCTCCTTGTAATCTGGCCTTACTGGGTTTGAAGTTGCCTGATTGTTACCCCACCCCCCCATCATATTTGTTACATCATAATTGTCCCTTGTCTTTTTTTTAATTACTTGTTCTGAGGCTTTACATGGGCGCAGAGCCTCACCACCATCCTGGCAGTTTCCAGGAGTTTGCTTGCTTCTCTGCTCTGTTCTGTGGCAGCCATCATGGACAGGGGAGTTCAGCGTTCACAGGTCAGGAACCCTGTTCAATCGGCCAGTTGCAACCCGTTCCGGAGGTACGTTGGTTTGCCCAAACGGCCAAAGTTTGAAAGCTATGCCTCTTCTGACGAACTTTCATCATTCAGGGACTTACTTCTTCCCCTCAAACCTTTACTGCTTGAAGAAAATTGATGTTATATTGAACGTTAACTAGTTGTAATGAATAATTGTTGCATTGAACGTCCGCTGTTTGGGAAACGGTATTGTACCAAAATGTCGAAAAAAAACAACAACAAATGTGAATTTACTAAGTGAATGGCAATAAACGAAAATGATGAAAACCCAAATATCGTACAAGTGGAGCGGGGGATACAGGGGTGTTTCCTGCTCCCCTTGCATGGTATAATGGGTTCAGAGGTTGCGGGGGTGTCCCCTGCAGTCGCAAGGCAGGGATTGTGGCAGGAAAACAGATGTGCGATCTTTGTGATCACTGCCTGCCTGCATTTTCCCATTCGGAATTTCCTTTAGCAACATTTTCAGCCACACAGTGATAACATAGATCCTTGGGAAACAATCCAGTTTGTGGTTTGTTCCTGTCAAAGGCAAGGGATGCTGGGACATGAAGTCGTTTTTCAATAGTTTTGGGTTGTGTGTCTTCCAAGATTAAGTAGGGCTATCGCTACTTGGTAACAAGCCCAGGGAATGCCACTTCATCCACCCGCTGGGAAGCGCATCGGGTAGCAGCTGGATCGTCCCAGACCCCTGTGGCTCGGACCCTTCATATGAAAGGATGGGAAGTTCTTCTAACTCGCAACATATGCAAGAACACAACCACTGGCTCTGCCCATACTGCACTACTGCCCTTGCAAGAAGATTTCCCTGCGTGCGCTGGCTCCACAGTTTCCCTTCCGCTCCTGGCACCTTACTATGCTCTCCTTCTGAAATCACCCGCCTCCGCCCACACATCCTGCACACACACAAAACACACACACACAAAACACACACACAGAGACAAACACTGCACTCAATATCTTCATATGGCCTAGATTCTTGCGTGACCAACTTTTGAGCGATTACGCCAGAAGTGGCCATGAGGTCCATTGAAGATCTTGACACTATCCTTTCTTCGTCCCCATCTCTTGTGAAGCCATTGCCATTTGATTGAGAAGGAAGGTCAGCTGCAGCGTCCCTTGTGTGGTGTTTCCATTGTTTCCTTTTTTGACATAATGGCCCACTGCAGGTTAACCCCCACAACTGACTGACCTGCAAGTGATATCACAATATTGGCCTGGGGCTCCTGAGTGTTCAGGCCAATGACCTCAACTTGATTTGGCAAGGATCTCAGAAATGTGATCAATGATTTCCTTTTATTACGTTGAACTGCCCTTGTGTTTTCTGTCTTCTTCTTTTGCTCAGAGTTCCTCCTTTTAGTTTTGTTTTTTTGGTTAATTGTGATGGGTGGGGATGCTAAAATAGATACCTTGCAACGTACCCCCCTATTCCTTCATCCAGTCCAGGGTCTACCCTAGGTGTGTCAAACAGCACTGGAGAAGCACTTAGACCGGAATAGCAGTTCACAAGAGGAGTCGGACTGTTGGGTGTTTGACTAGCTGCAAAAGTCAGTTGGGCTTCTTTCATCACTTCTGTTTATGTCATCCTATCCCTGTACAGATCAAAAGACAAGGAGCCCATTGGAATGTTCAAATGGTTGCCCTTGGTGACCTCTGATAGGTCCACTAGTGTATGAATGTGGTGATCACTGCTTTAAGCTTTAACGCATTGTCTTGGACAATATCTTTTATATTGCAAAGATCCGAAAACTAAATGCAGCACTGAAATGGAGGCTGGTCCCAAAGTCTCCAAGTTAGGCAGGATGTTAGAATCACATCTTACTTGTGTGTTCCTCGGTGTGAAACAAAACGTATTACGTGGTGCATTTAAATTGGATTTCCTCCTGGGTGAGGGAGGAGGCATTGATCCCTTGCGAGCAACTTTGATTGGCAGCCAAGGCTATTTGATTATTCCACGTAGTAGAAGACACACATCTCTCGCCCAACTCCCCCATTTCACAGCAGAGGCAAAGGAAAGACTCATCCAGGAGAATTGAGTTTTCCTGATCCTTGTTTGTAGTAGCCTTTGCCGAGTTGCAGGGACGTCATTTAGTGGTCGCCAGGGGTCGCTTCTGTGACCCCTGATGTCACCTTTGCTACCCCTAAAAAAAATAAAAACACGTTTTTTTTCCGTTTTAAAAATAAAATAAAATTGAGGCTACTGGGCTGTGGCCAGCAGCATGTGGCTCTTTATTCTGAAGTGGCTGGTTTTCTGATAGCTATAGCTTTTAAGATAGCTCAGTGGGTTGAGCGTTCGCTGCTGCAATGTGTGTGTGATCTGCAGGTTGCAGGTTCGACTCCCGGCAAGGTCAACTCAGCCTTTCATCGTGCTGAGGTTGATAAATGAGTACCAACAGAGTTTGGGTACAATTGTATGTATATTTGTTCTAGATGAAGCACTTAAGCTTAAGTGTTATATAATAACACACCATTATCATTTAACCTTGGACTGCTTGCATGCACAGTAATTTGGTAATATGGGCCTATACGCGCTGATATTAATGATACAAATGTTGATCCATTCTTGTATACATGTATATCACTTTACAGTGACATTGTAACCATATTTTTATGTAGTGTACTTAGAAACACTGCTATGTGATGCCACTTCCTGTTTTGTCAAGGGGTGAAAGGTCGTGTTCCATCACTTCCCATGATGTCCCTTTGGGGTGGGGTTAAAATTACATTACTTCCTGTGATGCCATCAGAGGTCAAGGGTCGTGTGATGTCACTTCCACTATCCCTGGCATTTTGGTGAAATGATGTCCCTGCCGACTTGGCCAATACAAGATCATCTGTAGGCCCATTATATGGTTTAGATGATTCCATCAATATGAATGGTTGCTTGCTAACAAGGGTTTTGGTGACCTTTTATCCACCTCTGAGAGTGGACAAGACGTTGACAATGAAATAATAGTAAAGAGTCAGAAGTGGTTGTAATTATCTGGGCATTCACCAAATTACAACATGTCAAACTCTTGGGCGTTGATGATCGAGTCGGTGTGGGTAATATTCTCTTAAAAACTGCATGCTCCGGCGTCTTGCGAAAGTTTGTAATTTTTGCCTGTTTGTTGAGTTTAGGTTTAGATATGATGCACCCTTGAATGGGCCCTGCAGGCTCTAATAGTCCACCCAAGGTCGAAGCCTCGGTAGCCTCAATAGCCCCAGGTTCATGTACCAAATGAGACTCAGTACTCACAATACACTTGCTTCTTAATGAAGCTGCCATATTGTTTGCAATAGTTCAGATCCTCTGGACTCTTAAGATTTTCAAATGGAAAACGGTCAGATGTTAAAGCAGACCGTGCAAAACAACATAATGGCGCCTTTGTGACAAATAAACATAGTAGTCCTCAAGTAGGAATAAGTACATGACTCACTACTCATTCTTGGGGGCCTTGACCTTGACGTGTTTGACAAGCGGTCGGAATCCCCAATCCACAAGCTTGCAAGAACGCAGACACGAATCACTCCAGAAAGGAGACACGAATCCCTCCAGAAAGGAGACACGCATCCCTCCACAACAAAACAGGTCATGCATTGAACAAAAAATATGAACGGACAATAGCGTTATCACAAAGCATAACCTCTGGCTCGGGTGTGGGGCGCCACTGACAAGTCCAGCAGGATTAAGCTGGTACTGTGGCATTGGTTTTTATGCCACAACATATCCTTTAGTCTCTCGCTCCAAGTAGTCTTAATGCTCTGACCTGGTCTAAAGCCCACCGGTCCCTCCCCAAGACAATTCTGGAGCCCCACATGGTCCTGAAGTTGTACAATCCCCACATTTTCCAGGATTTTAGCCAAGAATGGGTGTTTGTTCTGGAGTCCTGGCATCTTTGAGATGCTCTCGCATGCAGGTGTGATTTACAAAGATTTTCTTAGGAGCATCACGTGATGTTCCAGGCATTTAAAGATATGCTCCAATTTTAGACTTTGTGAATTAGACTGAAGACAGCAGGTGTAAATCTGAGATGCTCATGGGTAGCTCCTGATTTTCTTCCGGCGCAAATCTTTCTGAATCAGAGGCCACGTACAATCACACGGCCTGATTAAAATGTGGTGCACGGGAGCAAGTGAGGCGATGCATGTGAGAATGAGGAGATGCATGTGAGCGGGTCTGATTTGCACCCGCTCCCTTTAACCTGACTCAGAAAAACCTGAGCAAATCTGGAGATGCCTTGATCATCATTAGGATTCCCATGTTTGAGTGCAGTTCACACAGATTTGTTCAAGAGATTCTCAAACCTGCCTCACCGGCACCTCCCGATTCAATCCATTTGCAGCCTTTGTGAATCAGATATAAGGAGGCAGGTACAAATCTGGGAGGCACCCAGGCATCTCCTAATTTGCTCAAGTGCAAATCTTTGACAGTCAGGCCCACTGTGTGCAAGTATATGAATAAGGCACAGGGGGAGCAGTGAGGGAGGCATGTGCCAAGGATCACACTAGGAGTCAATGAGGTGGTAATGAATTCAGAGTTACGTCTCATCAATTTATGAGGACTATCCAGTGGCACCTCAGAGTGGATAATTGAAGCAAATCCCTAGGTGAAGTGTCTCTTGCCGGACCACGCGCTCGGGCAAAAAAGCAGCTGCGCCTCACCCGTGCGCCCAACCATTTATCCAGATGTCAAACCATGTTCTGCTATGACAACCAGATGGGGCCCTGCTGCGCAATTAAATTATGGTTTTATTAATTACCCTTTAATTAGTTGATACAGCAGAGAACATGCAGTCATTTAGTCATAATTGCCCTGACAGAGACTCAATACCTTACAGGGACAGGAAGTGTTTGTAGGGCTGTTTGTCTCTAGCAACAATTATGCCGTTGACAATGTCATGTCTCTATGGCGAGGGGCGTGCCACACAACGTCCCTCTCGCGCACAGGACGAGCCTCTCTCCACAACAGCATGGCGGAGAAATCACTCTCTTGGAAAAAGGGATGGCTGCAGTGAATTTTCCCGACACACAATTAGAGCCTAATCAAATCTAAAAACATAATTACAGCGTTTCTTCACAGCTGGACAGCACTCGCAAGGTAACGCATTCGTTTTTGAAATACCTTCAAAATTCCGTTGGGAAAAGTGAGACAAAAACAACAGCTACATGTTTAAAAGGCGGCAGAGCATCGGACCTTCTGAAACACGCCGTGTTAATAACACAACACCGATAATGGGATACAACCCTACCGCTCTCCACTATTAAATGCATGGGCCGCTTGAGCCACCGTAGCACGCTGGAAGCAGAACTTCCTATGGCCTACACAATATACAGCGCCCTGGCCTGGATCTTGATAAGCTGAGCGAGGAGGAGGTACGATGGAGAGGTACATGAAGGAGTGGGAGGAGTTAGCGGTGTGCCCGTAAGAGCCAGGCTAGTATGCAAGTCTATGCAAAAAGGACGAACATTCTCGTCATTGGCACATTGTTTTACTGGTTCCAAGATACCTGCCAATCACGAATGAGGCGCTAATTATACATAAAGTGGTGCTGTACTGTGGTGTCAAAACGTGGGTTACAAATGATAGCAAGCATTGGCAAAGGCAAAAGGTCTGGGTTCTGTTTAGATGAGCGTGTTTATGTATTCATGGGTGACATTGGGTGTACACGTGCTTATAGGGGTGTTTTAGTGTGTGGATCTATGGATGAGTTTGTGTGTGTTTGCTCATTTTGTGGGCTCTATTCCATGGAAGTACAAGTATGTTGGAGCGTGGTCGTGTAGCTGTTTTAGTTGATGGATGGATGAATATATGGAAAGGTGAATAAGTGTTGTTGGATTTGGTGAATGGTTTTGTGGGTGGATTTGTTGATGGATGAGTTTCTGTGAATGTTGTTCTACCGATTGACAAGTATGTGTGTGTATGTGCACACACGTGCTTGTGTGAATCTACTACTCAGTAAATGGATAGATATATCTAGGTGTGGTTGTGTTACTGGGTGAGTGGGTGGATGGATGGCTCGATTGATGACTGGGTTTTTTTGGTCGATGTTGGGCAGATACGTGTGTGATGGGTTTGTGAGTGGATCAATGGCTGCATTTGTGAGATGGGTTAGTGGGAAAATGTATGAATTAATGAGATTGTGAGTGTGTATTTGGTTGTCAAGATGTGTTAGTCGATGGTTAAGAAGGTAGGTTAAAATGTTTGTGTGCGTTTATTTGCGTCTATTGTGTCGTTAGTGGGTAGATGGACTGATGGGTGAGCTAGTTTGCAGTCATGTGTTAATGGATGGATGTTACATTTGTGGATGGTAGATGGTATATGAAAGTTTGATGTGTTTAAGTATGGTGTGTCTAAGGGTGGTGTGTGGATGTGTGCGTGTTATGGCGTGCCAGTTTTCACACTGTGGAAGAGTGGGCACCATGATATACCACAAAATATGTGGCCTACATCACAAACGCAGTGCCATGAAAGGAACCAAAGAGCCTCTTTATACCAAAGCAAACTGACACCTTTTTAAAAGACATTAGCCATACACTGTCACACTGCAATGACTTGCAACAAAAATACAAGGTCTTTCTCTAGGCTGTACACAGGTTTCCATCAAAACAAACACAAACAAGGCCTTATTGAACATACAACATTGTATCATTGTACACAAATTTTGAAAAGATACTGGACACTTTGTTTGTGTTTTGTAAGAGGCGGGTAAACTCCAAAAAAGGATTGCATACTATTCACCATAGACGTTCTACGTTTACATTAATCCATTCCCCATGTAGATGGCTTGTATGCCATTGACTAGATATGACTCAAACACAAATCAGTAGGAGGTGAAAAGGTTTTTGTTCTGGAGTTATTGAAGAGTATTGTATACAACAACTTCTTTCGTTTTGATAATAAGTATTTCCTTCAAATTTCAGGAACATCAATGGAATCAGCAGCAGCTCCCGCATATGCTAACATACACATGCATTTTGTTAGACCAATTATGTACTATTGAAATATGCATGGAATTCATGCATCATCAAATGGTGTAGATATATAGATGCCATTTTTGGAGTATGGCATGGAACACAAGAATCCTTACAAAAGTTCCACAATTACTTGAACAGCATAAACCCTACGGTACAATTTACGATGAAAATAATAAACTCTGATGTACATTTTTTGTATGTGAATGTGTTTTGCTCTTACGATCTAGAACATTTTGTAATCAACATCTATAACAAGCCAACTGATCACAACTGTACATCTAAAGCAAACCGTTTTCATCCCACAAGGGTAAAAAAAAGACCTTGCCTTTAGTCAGTTCCTAAGACTTTGACGTATTATCTCAGAGGAGGATGAACTAGCTGGATAACTTGATGTCATGCCACTTAGATTTCAAGAACAAGGTTATTATAGTGGAACTTTGAGGTGGCATTGTTTGTGTTTGCAACGCCTTTCTGTTTGGTTCTAAATACTGAGTGCACAGTGTGAGGGAACTAATTTCTTTTCAAAGTTTATTATGTGCCTTCCACATAGTGCGATGTCATTCGCTGGCAGGCAATGAGCCGGCCCACCTCCTAAGGCTCAATTCCAAAGACTCCTGTCCCGAGCCTCAACAACACCCGATCCGGCAGCAGGAGCAGGAGCTCGCCGCCTACTGCAGGAGCAATGCCCAAATCTACACAGGGGCTGACCCCTGATACCATAAGCCTGTGGGCTTTATTACGCAGCAGCAAGCATGAATGTTGTATTGAGCTCACAAATATCGCGGAGCGAGTGCTATTTTATGAGCACATTCCGGAAATCACTTTTACAAGTTCGGCAGCTTCTTTCACCTTGATCCCGCCCGTTTCATCATTTTCTATGCGGCTTTCGCCTGAAAAACCATGATGATTCCATCCCGAAAACATGGCTGCCATATAAACCTCTGGCAACCCCCACCCTTGCAGCCAGGCAGCCTAGCAAGGCTCTGTGTGGATTGGCTGGAGCCTTCCACATAGTGCGATACCATTTGCTGGTAGGCGATGAGCCAGCCCACCTCCCAAGGCTCAATTCCAAAGGCTCCTGTCCCGAGCCTGTCGGAGCCGGGAGGGCTGGAGGTCTGCCCACGTATTCTCCCTGTTACTCCTTTTCATCCTCCAGCTACATCTGACTTGACATCTACCCACTGAACCATCTGTGTGATCCGACCCACAGATGTGGTAAGATATTGACTATTTTCTGGGAAAACCATTGTGCTACATTTTAAAACAATATTTACATTGACCTTTGTCACCCGCCACTGGTTCGGCATCTTACCTATTCTTATTACCACGGCATTGCTCTGATTTATTGCATGACGTGCATCTCGCTCTGCCCATACTATATAGGCTATTGCAGTACCCAGCATAACATACAAGTTAACTAACCTGCATGCGGGCTCATGCGAAACTAGCTTGCACACCGAAGCACCGCAGCTGCTGACCTACCACCAACTCCGTACCTACATATTCTCTCCCAGTGCTACATTTGTATTGTGTGCAGATCCTGTTTATATCCTCACCCGTTGCATCGCAATACTACTCTGTTCCGTTTCAAAGCATAATCCGCTCAATGTCTTCCATGAGCGACCCACCGACAGATTTATGTCCTTGTTGAGCTGGCAAATAGTGGTCTTTCGTCTCACTGCGTGCACAGTCTCAACTCATTTACATAGAGTTCTTAAGTTATGCAATTTATGTTATGAATCTATGGCATTTTATAACAATTAAGTGTTGGATTGATTCACATGATTGTTTGTTTGATTTATTCGCATTTCTATGCAATGTTCTTTTGTTGTCTTGTTTTTGGTTTTTTATATTCAAAATTGACTATATGTAATGACACATGAATCACGTTCAATGATATACAATGTGTCCACATGTGGAGAAATGTTTGGATTATGAACATTTATGTTTTGAAAAAATTGCAATAGTTTAGACTGATTACTTTGTCAGCTATTTAAGTATTCGGATAATTGATATATCTGCAAGGGCTTTTTTTAATGACCTAATTAAAATAAAGGTCCTTAGTCTTTCCTGTTTTTCTTTTGAAGGCGAGGATGGGGGAGTTCCCCACCTCAGCCAAGCTCTAGCTTTGTTTTGAAGTAGGTTTTCCGTTTGAAACTTGCCGACATATGTTGGGAACCCACCCTTGGTTCACGTTCCATGAGCGACCTGCCTACGATGCCTATCTGATTTCCAATCCCTATTTTAAACTGCAGTGTTGCATTCATTTAACCTGCTTGTGAATGCCAGCATGCGTGTAATACGCACATTAGCCACTTTGGGCTCTAAACATTGGTGGCACAACAGTCTCTGTTGCATTCTGAATCCTCACTAAGTGTAACTAATTGCTTGAAAGTTGTCAACTACGATTCACCTGCTTGCCACTTGTCAGCTTTCCCTGCACACTGAATCTAGCCTAAAGGGAATGATGTGCTCATAGTTGTCATTTATGGATCACGGGCTTGCCACAGGGCACTTTACCTTGTTTACTGTATCTAGTCTAAAGTAACTGTTCATAAACTGTCACATATGTATCATTTGTCTGCCACATGTCACATCCAAATTGTCAGATCCTTGCATGCATATACCATATTCAACTAGAGCAACTGTTTGCATATGCTGCTAACAGCTAAACAACTACTTGATGACCTATTGTCCAGATCCACGCTGCACCCGAAAGTGCATACCTAACTACCTGGCTCAACTCAAACAGTACCTAGCCATGCAGCTACTTCACCAAGCATTAGCCTTTCTCATATACTGCCTTATCTGTTTGAACTTGTCTCTACTAGTACTTACCACAGTTAGCCCTCGTTTGATACCCATGGACACCGCTACTAATCCCAAAGTGTCAGTCATTTGATTGTTTGTCATCTAGCCTCCCACCAACAGCCCTTATACCACCATCAAAATGTTTATCTCCATGCGTCTACTATGAATCTTCCTACCTACAAAGGACACCAGATCAACATATTGTACCCTCAGCCCAGCACGCAACTAAGGCATCTCCGTACGAATCCATAGCACCACTATTTGCTATCCATCCTCATTGTAATACCAATGACCTGCCACAGCAGGCATCTTCATCTACTTCTCTGTCTACCTCTCCATTCTCTACAACATATAGAAACTATAAACTAAGCTCTAGATTCCCACGACATCGCCCTGCCCCTGTCTCCCAAGACACCGCTGCAGTAACCCTCTTAGCTGCCCTAACGACCTCACCCCCTGCATCTGAACACAGCCAGGGACTACCCCACGGCAAACAGAAGAAAACACCATCTGTTATCAAAACTGGCCTCATTAATGTTAGATCCTTACCAGAACACGTGTTAGATATCGCCGAATTCATAACATCACACAACCTCGATTTTATCTCTATCATTGAGACCTGGCTTCACACAGCATCAGGTCCCTCTTTCGCCCTCGCAATCCCTGACAACTACTCTATAATCCGAACAGACATAGATGCCAACATCTCCAAAGGAGGAGGTATTGCATTCACCTACAGAACTTCACTAGGCCTCAGAAACATTAATAACCTAACTGCCTTCAGTGGAACTTCTATCTGTCAAATTACCCACCTCACCTACATCCACCATCACTATCCACCTAATCTACCGTCCACCAGGTCCGACTACCACCTTTGAAAACGATATTGCACACTTGCTATCTACTAATAGGAAACATCACTCACAAGTAATTATCTTGGGAGACTTTAACCTAGGCTTCCAAGATTCCAAAGAGCCGAAAGCTTGTGCTCTTAAGGACATAATCACTGAACTAGGGTTCACACACCGCATATCAGAACCTACCCATAATAAAGGTAGAACCCTAGATTGGATAGCTGACTTATATTGCAACATCAATATCCTTTCCAATACTCCTTGCGCATGGACCGACCACCACCTAATCTCGTTCGCCATTGAAGAATCTGCGACACCCATTTCACAAACTCAAGCACCTGCCACAATGACCAAGAATAAACGCAATCTAACCCTAGAGAAACGTATTCCATTACGTCAACCGATCATTAACCCTACCATGACTATCTCAGACCCCATGACTATAGTCGACCTGTACAATGATACCATCCTCAAAGCGATCAATACATTAGCACCTCTCAAACTACGCAAATCCAAACCTCATGTCCACCTCAACAATTGGTACACTCCACACCTCAAAGCTCTCAGGATACTGAAAACAACCTTTGCAGCATTATGGAAGAGAGCCCCTTCCATTGCAAACAAGGAGAACTTCATTTCAGCCTCCTTTAACTACAAGGTAACCATTATCCAAGCAAAAAAAGAACAGCCGGATTTCCAAGGCCAAGTCTAGTACTAAGGAAGTCTTCAATATCTTGAAAGAGCTAGAATCACCGGCCCCACTCCCTGATACTTGCATCAAAGACACCCAGTGGTGTACTAATATATAAAATGCACTCCAGACAAAATCACCATGCTCCAAAACAAAATAGAATCCAAGAAATTCTTATTTCCTACTAATGCTGACCCTATCCAGAACCCACCCACTCTGACCAGGAACATACAGCTCCAATTTAACTTTACACTGCTATCCATCAAAGAAGTCAAAACCATCATTTTGAAACTTAAACCATCAAATTGTCTGGGGGACTCATGTCCTGTCCCTCTTATTAAGGAGGCCGCGAAGGAATTAGCCCCCTTCATCACCTTTGTCAACAACGCCTCTTTCAAATCTAGCATAGTACCTAACAATCTGAAAGATGCCTGGGTACTTCCGCTCTTAAAAAAACCCATACTTAGACCCTAACATTCAATCAAATTATAGACCCATCACAACAGTTCCATTTTTGGAAAAATATTGGACCGAGCAGCCTACCTGCAGATACAGCAATACCTGGAATCCAATAATTTACTAGGCATGAGACAATCTGGATTCAGACCCAGACGTGGGACAGAAACTGCACTAATCGACCCCAAGACTCAAATCCAAATATTGATAGACAAGGGAAAAATGGCCCTGCTTCTTTTACTTGACCTTTCAACGGTATTTGATTTGGTGAATCATAAAATATTATGTAAACACCTTTCATCTGCCGTGCACTTCTCGGACCAAGCGAATGCTTGGATTGAGTCTTTCCTCAATAACAGATCCATGGGGGTCTTTACACCCTCAGCCTCTGCCTCACCCACTCCAGTTACCTGCGGGGTTCCCCAAGGGTCCTGCATGTCTCCTACCCTCTACAATGTCTTCACCAAGCCACTTTTTGATGATCTTGACTATCTGGGTGTCACCTACACCAACTATGCTGATGACACCCAGATACTCATCCCCACCACTGGTGACTACACTGTGGACAGTATGACTCGCAATGCCATTTACCTCATTATTCAAGCCTGGATGGCGAAGCATAGGCTCTATCTTAACGATGATAAGACAGAGCTTCTCCTCATGGCCCATCAGCCAACCTGAACAAATTGGACTCACTATTCACCTCATTCAATATTGACAGCAATATAATCAAAGTCGCTAATGTAGTGAAAACATTAGGAATCTACATCGACTCAGCATTAACTTTAACAAGACAAAACAACGCTATGGCTTTCTCTTCCGCCTATACATGCAAGCTCATCACAGCTTGCCGACTTTACCTGACTACAGTCAATTGCATCACATTAGCAAGAGCCTTGGTCCTCTCTAAGCTTGACTATTGTAATGCGCTCTATCTTGGCACCTCACACCAGAACCTCAAAAAAATGCAAGTCATGCAAAATAACGCCATTAGAGCAGCTTTGAACATCCCAAGGAAACAACACATCTCTGAAACCAGACAAACAATAAGGTGTCTCAACATCAAAACTCAAAACTCTGTCCCTCACCCATAAGTGCTTATCTAGCCAGGCTGCTATGTACTTATCCAATACCATCTCATGCCACACCTCAACACGGCCTACCAGAACAGCCCAAACACACTGGGCCTCATCACGAGTCTGGCGGTAACCCTTAAATGCGGCGGTAGCGCTATTACCTTAAATGCGGTTGTGGCGCCTGGGGTTTTGGCGGTAGGGCTAATAGCGCCGGCGGTAATAGCACCGGCATTACCGCCCAACTCGTGATGAGGCCCACTGTGTTAACATTCCATGTGTCAAGCAGCAACAAGCAGGCAGGGTTAGCTTCCCTGATCTCGCCGCAAAAAATGGAATGCCCTCCCTCTATCTTTAAGAGAGGAACCTTCTTACCCCCTATTCCGGAAAAAGGTCAAAGCATTGCTCCATGAGCAAGACCTCAATCCTGCTGCATAACCACGACCAGGCATGTACATACCTATGTTAATTCCTGCATTTTGTAAATATTTTTGTATTTATGCAATTTCGCATCATTACTCTATTGTATACTTGTAACTTCTTTTGTATCATACACTTGTATTCCTTGCTTTGTTTTTCTCATGTAACGTGTAAGTTTAGCGCCCAGATGCCTTTGGGCTTGGTGTGCTCTACAAATAAAGAAAACTAAACTAAACTAAATTATAGTACCTACATTGAGAAAGCAAAATGTAAGGCCATGTCCTTAGATGGACAATCCATGCTAACACCATCTTAGTTGAAATCACCTCCAGACCTCATTTACATGATGAACTATTCCAAACAAAGCAGCACGTTACAAAAAAACTGTAAGGAAACATTGGTCTACTATCTCAGAAGATATGTTTTTACACCATCTATTTTCAGATGCTCCTACTTTTTCATCCAAAAGAAGCCAGAATGTATTTCAGTAGTTGTTTGTTGCTGAACGTATTAGTTCAGATCCACAATCTTCAAAAGATACGCCCAAGACAGGCCCATGCCTTTGTCTAGGGTGCAGGAACTGCAACTTGATTATGAAAGGAGTTACCATTCACCATTCCTTTAAAGAATATGAAATTTCCCTTAGATACTTTGCCACATGAGTTTCCCAAGGCATCAATTATCTAATCAAATGTCCCTATTGGAGGTTTTATGTAAGCAAAACTATGTGAAAAGTTAAAGTTAGATGAAATGAACATCGTTCAACCATTAGACTGAAAAAAACTGTAATTCACCTTTGTCTAGACATTACATGGAATATAACCAGAATGTGTCACAAATGCAATGATCTGTATTAGAACTGACGGCCAAAAGAAAAAGAGGTAAAGACTATGAGAAACTCTTGTTCCAATGAGAGGCCTTTTGGACTAACTTTCTAGATACTCTGATTCCCAAAGGACTTAAGAATCATCTTGAACTACAACATTTTTTGACGGATATGGATGACAATTTCCAGATACAGTCTGTTAAATATTTGTCAATACTCTGTTCAGAATGGAAATTGTAATTATATACGACATGTTACAATTGTTGGATGCTAATATCTTATGATGTAACTGTGGACTATGATGGATTTACAAACGTATTATTCAACATATATTGTACAATCTTTACCTTTAAATGAACTTATTGAGATGGATATTGTTGAAGATATTTTCTCGTGAAATAGTTTATTTGGATCAAAATCCATAAACCAGCGCAAACATACGAATAAACACAGTTCAATATAAAAATGCAATTAACATAATCAGGGTAAAAAATGTACAGTCCAGACTAATAGCATACAATTTACAAAAACATGATAAAACAAGCATCAATATAAAAACTTGCATATGGATAGGAAGAGAAGAGTTAACATTCGATATAAAATAATTTATGTTAGAGCATCCACAATGCATTTTCTTCTGTTCATTGCCTTCCTCAAATATTCTGAGAGGCCACACGGCAACAATTAGGGGTTCCTCACGCAACAAGAACATAAGTGCCGGACGACACTTAGTAAAATTTGCTTCTCTCAACAGTGGGATAATGGTTTGTTTCCTGATATCATGATGACATGTGCACAACAAGACAAAGTGTACAAGGTCTTCTTTCACAGCCCCACAACCGGGACAAGGTAAATTTTGCTCATACCCCTGCCAATTTTTTGTTGTATCTCTCAACAGCAGTAAATTAAAACACACCCTGCTCAGTGACCAGCGATCCACCCGTTTGTCGCTATGCGCCAAATAGGGCTGAATGATGTCCAGCTTCGTAAGAGGCAAGCATTGCTTATTAGACTCAAAAGAAAGGCCAATGGATTCTCATTTTATTAAGGTAAGTGAGCAAAAAGCTCTCTTGTACATTCGGCTCCACGCTATTGCAAAACTGTGATCCGGACATTGTAAATTTGGGGCGTTCAGCTGTCTCACACAATCAAAATGTATTTTTGCCATGGTATTTTTTGCCCATAGGAACCTTACATTAGGGATCTAATAATTTTGTGTGTCACAGAGGGTCTCGGATTTGACCATATCCCCAGCCAGTGCAAAAACGGTGCTTCATGCCAGTTGTCACCAATATGGGTTATACCCAGTTCTGCATGCACAGCATAGTTGGGGGCGGAACTGAGGAGGCCCAACAACTTTTTCAGAAAGTTGTTCTCAATTACTTCAATGGCCAATGTGTTTTCAGTCCCCCTCAGTGCCACCCAATAATTGGTGACAGCCTTTGCTTGTGCCCGATACACTTCCATGATTATACCCTGATGCTTGGACTTTGCACATTTTCATGAATCTTTGAATGCCCCTCAGAGCCTGTTTCATTTTATTGCATTGTCTATGGACATGGGCTGTCCTCCTCGAATTTTCTGAGAAGCAAATGCCTAGATAGTCAAACTTGGATACCCTGGGGATAATAGAAGATATTGTTATTCACCACTGATTCCTATTATGTATCTTTGTAATTCAAAAATGTGTAAACGCCTACATTGTTTTTCATTTTTTGCAATCAGATAAATGTAACATCCTTACATCCTTAATTTAATTCTGGTATAAACACGCTCCAGTGAACGACCCGCTTCTGTGTATTTGAGTTATGTGAGCTAGTACTTAACACATGGCCAACATACAATCTGCTTGAATCCTGTAAACCTTTGTGAGTTAATGAGAATAAGCGACTAAATTGTGCACTGTCAAGCAGGTAAGAGAGATTCACATGGTTATTTTGTAACAACCTATTTTAAATAAATTTACAAATACATTTGTAAGTATTGATGATTTCACCTGTTACATCTTTCATGGTGCTGCCATCAGGAAGAGAAAATCACCTTATGTGAAATAAACAGATTTTCCTTCAATATCATTTGCAAGATTCTTGTGATGACTATTGTTTGAGACTACAAATAATAATTAAGCGTATCCCTATGAATCCTCTTATGTTATGTTTTCCCAGGGAGATTGATAAAACATGACTCGAGGAACATATTTTAAAAATGAATATTTTTGAAACACACATAAAATCTGATTTTTCAAATTCGGGTGCAAGGGGGCTGCAATGATAATCTCTAAATGTGGTTGTTTCAAATATTATGTTATGTTATGTCAAAGGTACTTATATAGCGCACTGTCACCAACGGAATTGATCCCCAGGCACTCTGGAGGATCTCTAAACGAGAAGGTGGGATGGGTTAGTAAGGTGAAGAGGGAGTAGTATAGTGAGAGGAGTGGTGTACTGTTGGCAGCTTCAACTCGGTAGACACCGGGTGCTGATCTTTGGTGCGAGTATCGGAGTCAGTCCGCGTGTGCTGTGAGTGCGGCATATATGTGAAGGGCGTGCGACTTGTGCGAGAGATGGTTGTGTGAGTTTTTTTAGAGAGATAGGTATGCAGAGAGTTTGAGCTTATATTGGTTAGTGGGTTATATGAAATTTAACATGCTAACATTCACAGTTCTGTCTAAGTGAAATACTTGCTAATCTACATATTCTACATAGCACTCGCTAACTTTCCCAATAATTGTCTAGATGTGGGGCAGGATAGTGTTCTCAATTCTGAGTGTGGCAGCTTCCAACACTCAAGTTCCATCTAGGTGTGGCATGTGCTAACATTCATAATCCTATCTAGATGGGACACAGGCTAAAGTTAAGGAATCCATCTAAGTGTGGCAATGTGGCACATGCTAACATTCAAATTCTATCTCTATGCGACGCAGGCTGAGGCTAAGAAATTCCATCTAGGTGTGGCACAAGCTACTATTCAGGTTCCATCCAAGTGTGGCATGTGCTAACATTCACAATCCTATCTAGATGCGAGGCAGGCCTGAGCTAGGAAATCTGACTAAGTGTGACGCAGGCTACAGTTAAGAAATCCATCTAAGTGTGGCGCATGCTAACATTCAAGTTCCATCTAGGTGTGGCACATGCTAACATTCAAATTTCTGTCCAGATGCGACGTAGTCTAAAGTTAAGAATTCCAACTAAGTGTGGCACATGCCAACATTCAAATTTCTGTCTAGATGCGACGTAGGATAAAGTTAAGAATTCCAACCAAGTGTGGCACATGCCAACATTCAAATTTCTGTCCTGATGCGACGCAGGCTAAATTTAAGAATTCCAACCAAGTGTGGCACATGCTAACATTCAAGTTCCATCTAGATGTGGCATGTGCTAACATTGGGAATTATGTTCTTAAGTAATGCAAAACAATATTTCCAGTCCAGTCATGCGAAGATTTTGGTCGGTGGACACAAATCTCTCCAAATATGCATGGTTTAAGTATCTGGTGGTGTACTTTATGGAAAGGAAAGGTAAAGTGGTGGGGGCTTTCTGGAGTAGAATAATTGCTCTACACCCCACCCAAGCCACACTTACAGTTTTTGTTGTTGTCTCTTGACTGCTGGCTTCCCCTGTTGACACCTGCTGACACCTCTTGGAGCTGCCAGTGTAGGAGCCGCCCTTTGCCTTGGGGCCCTTAGCCCCAAGCGCTGCCTGGCAGAGGGCTGCCCTTGAGTGTCCTTAATGAGGTTGCAGGGTACCAATCAGGGGCCGGGGGAGGTCTGGGAGGTGGGCAGAGGAGGTCCCAGGAAGCGGCAAGGCCATGGGGGAGAGCCTGCTATGGCCTCCCCCCACCCCACGTGCTTTTTAAAGCACGTAGATCCGTTTTTTCCCCTTCTATGGGGTGCTAGGGGTGTCCCACCACTCACCTGGCCCGGGAATAGTTGAAAAATGGCTCCAGTGAGCCGCTCGCACCAGGTCTGTAGAACTGCATGGAGCGTTGGTGCAGAGCACCAATCAGGGGCCAGGGGAGGTCTGGGAGGCGGGCAGAGGAGGTCCCTGGAAGCGGAAAGGCCGTGGGGGAGAGCCTGCTATGGCCTCCACCCACGTGCTTTTTAAAGCATGTAGATCCGTTTTTTTCACCTTCTATGGGGTGCTACGGGTGTCCCACCACTCACCTGGCCCGGGAATAGTTGAAAAATGGCTCCAGTGAGCCGCTCGCACTCTGTAGACCTGCATGGAGCAATGGTACAGAGCATCAATCAGGGGCCGGGGGAGATCTGGGAGGTGGGCAGAGGAGGTCCCCAGAAGCAGCAATGCTGTGGGGGAGAGCCTGCTATGGCATCCCCCTACGTGCTTTTTAAAGCAGGGAGATCCATTTTTCCCCTTCTATGGGGTGCTTGGGGTGTCCCACCACTCACCTGGCCCGGGAATAGTTGAAAAATGGCTTCGGTGAGCCGCTCGCACCAGGTCTGTAGACCTGCATGGAGCGTTGGTACAGAGCATCAATCAGGGGCCGGGGAGATCTGGGAGGTGGGCAGAGGAGGTCCCAGGAAGCAGCAAGGCTGTGGGGGAGAGCCTGCTATGGTGTCCTCCCACATGCTTTTTAAAACATAAAGATCCACTTTTTCACCTTCTATGAGGTGGTAGGGGTGAGCTTATGGCCCTTTGAACGTGCATCTGTATTGGATGGGATTACACCAGAATAATTCTGAGTCCAAATAACTTGACAAACTCAAGAAGATGGCAAGTTGCTGTTTAATTAGCAATTATCTAAAACAGGGAATTTATGTCAACAGACATATGCTAATTCTCTCAGCGATTTTCACAAAAAATATATTTATATACTTCTTTATGCATCAGAATGACGTCATGCTATGTGGCAATAGTGAAAAACCTATCAAGGGTCCGGAATGTTTAAGGGACACATCTAGATATACAATCCATTAGGAGCTAGGTTTTTTATTGGATGTCCGATTTCAGGTGCACAACTCATGACTACCTCTTCAAGCATGTCATTTTAAGAAAAATCAGTTACACAGTGTTTAAATGGTTTCTCAAGCTATAAGGTTGTTTGTTATATAGACTAATACAATTGGTCTGGAACATTTGGTTCAATTAGCAGCACATAAGCCAAGACCCATGTGCAAGTAGATAGGACATGAGGCTGCCCTACCACCCGATTAGCCCAGCATCTCTCATCACCCATATGCCTTCTGCCACGAAATTCTATTTGTACTTGGCCTTGCAGAGTATTCTTGTCCTGGGAATGCAACAGGACCAAGGGCACTCACTATTGTGTCTGGAACTCCAAGTTCGAGCCCTATTTCCATCCTCGATTCACGTGACCAGAGACCACAATTCTGTTAATTCTGTAAGCTTTTACATGCTTTAAATCAATGAAGGCTTGGCATCCTTTGTGTTCTTTATTGCTCCTCAATGTGAGAAGATTCATTATCTGCACACACATTCCTCTTCAGCGTAGATCGCTGACCTCGTCTTCTCTGTCTTGACTTTAGGCCAGACAGACTCCCAACACAGCTCCAACAACCTGCTATTCTACTGTGACATAGCCTTTCATTCTTTCTTAATGATTCTTTGGCTTACTTATTTCATGATACCAAGGTCCAGTTTCTGTACAATGACAGCTTCATCTGCATTCTGTTCAGTAGTGGTAGCTAGCTTATACGACGACTTGATCTATCTTGCATTTCATCGTATATACATTCTTTATACTTTGGTTTTCTGCAGTACTTTTTACCATTTAATCTTCTTCCTCTACACTTTAAGGTTCACTTCAGTCTTTTCTTCGTCATTTCTCCTCTAGGATCCCTACATCGTCTTCATTCAGTATCTCAGGACATTGTGCACAATTTCATATGATGTCATCAGTTCATTTTCTTAGCTCTTTCTTATATTCCTTCCGGGAGTTCCTCCTGTAAGCTGTTATCAACTCGAGGGTATATTTCGATATGGTCCTCTTAATGGATACCCTCTTCCATAAACTCAAGGCGGTATTGGTGCAACAGCTGGTGTTAGACAGGGCATGGTCTCATGGCTCCAGTACAGGAGATGCAGTCCCACATAATTCTTAGGATCTCTTGGATACAGGAACTTCGTTCGATCAGGTGCCACAATACTTGCATTCATGCAGTCTCTAATTGTAGTTTCAGTCTGCGCGTTGATTTCTGTTGCATCCTTCACATCAATTATGATCTTCATTCCCACTGCTTCATTTGCTGTTTTCTGGCATTGTCCAATTATTATCCTTTTAACACAAGAAACTTGAATATACTCACCATCCAGTCGCCAATTCAGGAAAACAGGTGTGAGAACCAATTGTCATCTCCAATAGCCTATGTCTCCTCCTCCGTTTTTGTGTGCAATTCCGTCAACATGTTAATAGCATCCGTCAGAGTCCAGTTCTCACCTCATGAGATGGTTTGAAAGAGCAGCAAGAAGGCCCGACCTTGGCGCAAACGCCTCCTTCCATTGTTATAATCATTTCAAGGACATACCTGTTCTGGAGGGTCATTAACCTTATGGCCCTCAATTTATCCGCTATGGCGTTAAATCCTTTTGTAGTGGCGTTGATTATCTGTACCAGCTCCCATCTGGTAATTTGCAACCATTTGGCATTCTCTACTGTTTGATGTCCAGGCATAGATATAAATGTCATTATCATAGCAATCTTGCTAAGCAACTTGTGCTCATCAGGAATGTCTTCACAAGCCTTTATTTATTTCGATGAGAAATAATTCTCTCTTTTCCTCCGCCGGGGTGCAAGTAACCTTCGTTTTCTGAAGTGCTCATCCACTTGTGGAAATCCCTCAATCTTCAGGTCACTCTTTGGAATCACCAAGACTGGAACATGAATGAGTATGATAGAACACACTCCTCTCCAGTTCCTTGGCAACTTCATAAATGCTCTGGATCCACAGGCCCAATATCAATCCATTAGGACAGCAGTCCCTTTCCTCATTCATGGGACATCAATTATGTTCTTGCACCCTTTATTCTCGCCAACTCAAACTTTACCTGTGCCGTGAAAGCACATTGCCAAATTCATCAATGGGACCAAAGCCATTGGTCCTGATTCATCATCCACCCATGTCAGCATTTTATAGTTTTTGGCCCATGACATTAGGCACTCATCATTCACCTTCTGCATCTCGTGCACTGGTTCATTCCTTAGTAGATGAGCTGCAGAGGATATCATCCCATCTTCCCATCCTTTGGTCGTAATCACTTACCCATAGATTAACAGCTGTGAGCTCTCCCAGCAAAGAGGTATTCCAGTTTTTTCAGTTTTGTCAGAGCAATTCATCCTCCTCATTTCTTCGATTATCACTTGGTCTTGTCCCGCAGAAGGATACATGAGCACCTTGTCTGTCCATCCAGGCTCTTTTTCCATTTGCTGTCTCTTGATATAATCATCCTGGTATGGGAACAACTTTCTTGATTGCCATTGCTGGGTTGCCCAGCTCCCTTGGGACTGAGGCACTTTGCATCATGTGCCGGCATCTCTTTTGAAATGATTGTTCTTACTGTACTCATGGCATAGGGCATGAGAGAGCAGACATAGCAGCTCTCATCAGATGCTCTCTCCCCCACCATATTCATATGTCGGTACCACCTATTATTCCCCAGGTGAGCCGAATTTTAAGGTATGTATCCCCTGGTTATATTCTTCTGCATCCCTCTCTTGTCTGTTGACCTGCCTGAATAGATCAAATAAATTATTTGTACTTATACTGGAAAAAATCACGTGTTTTCAATTGAACCATCAGCATGATAAGACTTTGAAATGAAAAATACAGAAAGAACAAGAAAAAGCACATGCATATATATATCAGGCATAAGAGTCTAGAAAAAAACATTGTGTGTGCCGTGCCATTTCCATTTGAGTTGCCAATCTCCCTGCAACTGCATTATCTTTGCCCTGAATCATTTTTAATACAGGTGCTCAAATGTGCTCCTGCATCTCACCCACCCTTTATAACCTATTTATGAGGCCACTATTCAACTTCCTGGAGGCGTCAGGCATCTCATACACCAACTATGCCGATGACACGCAGGTCCTCACCCTCTCTCTGACGACTATGAGTACGACATGGAAATGCTAAACTCTACTTACTCCAAAATTCAAACCTGGATGACTGAAAATTGGCTTTGCCTGAATGGTGAAAAAAACAAACTGCTACTCATTGGATCTCCGACAACCTTAAACAAACTCGACGAAATGTATGGCTCCATCGCTAATAGTCCTATCCCTGTTTCACAGGTGGTCAAAACTCTTGGGGTCTTCCTAGACTCCACCTTACAATGACCAGACAGGTTAATGCCATTGCTTCTGCTGCGGCCTACCACTCAAAACTGCTCTACGCCGCTAGCTCTTCTTGTCCAAAGAGAACTGCCTCACCATAGCAAGAGCAATAATTGGGTCCCGGCTGGATTACTGCAACTCTCTCCTAGCAGGCACATCTGCAAAAAATATCAGAAAACTCCAGACCATCCAAAACAATGCCCTCCAGGCAGCCACCGGCATCTCCAAAAGGGAACACATCTCAGCTACCAGGAAATCAGTCCACTGGCTCCCCATCAGGGAATGCATCATTTTCAAAACTCTTTCCCTCACACACACGTCTCCATAGCACTGCCCCCCGCTATCTCTCCCAGAGACTTGTTAAACTCACCACAGACAGACCTACCAGAACTGCTTACACTAACCTGATCACCATTCCTAAAACCATGAGGACGGGAGGATCTAGCTTCCCTTTCATTGCCGCAACTTAATGGGACTCCCTATCCCCACACCTGAGGAGCACTGAATCACACACAGCCTTACGGAAAGTTATTAAAACTCTGTAGCCCCCTTTTTTGATGTGTATAACTACACCCATGCACTATAACTTATTTGCTTTTTTTGATTCATGTAACACATTTTCAACAAATGTACCTGCATCATTTATTATGTTAGGATTTTTGCTCTCTGTAACTCCTGAGCAACCTTCTCTCTCGTAACTAAGACGCTTTCTTGCAACAGCGCCTCGATGCCCTTGGCTGTAGTGCACTTTACAAATCGAAAAAATAAAATAACATGCTTGACTTGATCTGAAATGAAAGTAACATTGGTAGTAATACATGTCAAATAATCATGCATCTCATCACCTAGAGTCTGCGCTATACTCTGGATATCAAGCCTGATTCTAGATGGGACGTAAGGGGCATCCTCATGCGGCACCCTGTTACTAGAGCTGAACCTGGCTGATTTCAAAGGACATAAAAGACCACGGGTAGGCAATATAGCCATCTCTTTTTCAAAGTTAATATGATCTTTGCTATCGTTTTCTTAAGGAGGCTGTTGAGCCTCTCATATATCCTGTTTGCTTGTGGGTGATAAACAGAAGCAAACTTATGCTTTATTCTCAATAAAAGCCCTATTCGTTCAAACAGCTCATTGACAAAGTGTGGCCCCTTATCTGACCTTAATACTTTGCACACCCCTCATCTTGGAAAAACTTTGCACACTAAAAATGTTGCTGCAAAGGTGGCATCAGGATGTGCACAAGGACCTGCTTCAATCCATTGAGAAAAGGGACACACCACCATTAATAGATATCTATATCCATTACATGTCTGCAGCAGATCGACGTAGTCAATACATAAATGTTGAAATGGCCATTTGGATGGAGTATTACTCCTCTGTTCTTAGTGTATGCCCAGCTGTAAACTTCTGACACACAACTCACAATGAACTGTGCAATGTGTTCCAATAGATTGGGAAAAAACCAGTCTTCTGCAATGGTGGCAGCAGGGGTGTTGCTAGGTCTGTAAAGATTCCGGGGCTAAACAAATGTTGAGACTGTCAAGACTCGGGGCTAACTAGTCTTTTGGTTGTAGCTCCAGAGCTTTTATCTGGGGCTACAACCAAAACACCTGGGGCTATAGCCCTCTCAGTCCCCCCCTAGCACTGCCTCTGGGTGGCAGCAAGACTTTCTCGGGTTATATGTGTGGGGTAATCCAGCTGCTAAAATGTGACTTTCAGTAATGCTGCTGGTATCACTGGCTTTCCAGTGCTTTCCTGTCTCTATAGTGCTTCTGTGGGGGATAATGAACATCCCCTACACCTCCATAGCTCCTGCTCTTCTTGTGGGGCTCTACCCTGTATCTCTATTAGTTGCGTAATTGACAACATATTAAACCCCTCTCATACTTACATGCTTCTATTCAATACTTCCTTAACATTTAAAATTTCGAAACTCAAAATTTCTGAAGAATACACAGCCGTTTTGGCTTCTAAGTCTGCGGCTTCATTTCATTGAGAAATAAAGTCAGTTCATTTAGTATGTGCTGTGCATTTTACGACCGCTATGGCTACTGGGAGTTATAGTGCCATAATGAGCCTGTCCAATAAAGACGCATGTTGCACTGGAGTGCCGTCTGCGCGAACATACACCTCCTTTTCCAACGTGACAGCCCTGCATGTACGGTTGGTGTCACATAGGCAGAGTCAGTATACACCGTCACTTCCTGACCTTAAAGTTTCTCGAGTGCAACAATAAGCACCACCAATGCTGCTGCTTGTGCTGAAAAATGGGACGGTAGCCTAAGCGCTCGTAACTAGCTCAAATTCTCCATTTAAACTGTGTCTTATAACTGCGGAGCATGAATGCCTCTCCCCATTAGTTTGGTTGATTTTTTAAGAACCTTCAATAAAGAGTATCTCCCTTCCCTCTAAAGAATTTTCTTTCACACAGGGTATATCATCATCAAATTTAACATAGTTAGCAAAATTGTGTACATGATCACCTTCTTCTATAGGTTCAGCTACAAATGTGGCTGGGTACACGATTTTGCATCTTAGGATTTTAATTGCTGTATTAGAAATCATCACCTCATACGCAGATGCTCTTTGTGACTTCAATGCATCTTTAGGTTTCTCTAAAATGACACGTATGGCGTCATTGCGCAGCCCATGGTTATACTTGTGGACTTTTCAATCGCAAATACAGCAGCAGCCAATGATTGTTTGCATAGAAAATGTCCTCTCATGACTGGATCTAGAATCCCACTGCAAAATGCCAAAGGTTTATACCCTAGTGTTGTTCTTTGTGTGAGTACTGCTGTCATTAATGACCATTGGTGTACAAAAACAAATACAATTCTTCACTATAATGGGGATTCCCAAAACTGGAGCTGTACACGTTGCTCTTTTTAATTCCTCAATTCTGTCCTGCATTTCTTCAGTTCATTCTATCTTCTCCTTACCAACTTGTGCTTTCTTAAGTGCTTGCAAAAGCGTTTTTGTATATGTGCTATAGTCGAACACCCAGGCCCTGCAATAATTGCATACGCCCAGAAATTGCTGCATTTGCCTCACTGTATTTGGTTTTGGTGTTTTCATAATAGCCTCAGCCCTCTCAGGTGTCACCTTCTTTCCTTCACGTGAAATTAACTGGCCTATGTACAACAACTCTTCCAGGCAATACTGTAAATTCTCCTCGTCTGCCTTGTATCCCTTGTCTGCCAATATATTAATTAACTGAAAAGTGTCTTGCCTTCATTCATCCTCTGTTTCACTATAGATTAATATGTCATCTACATACTGAAATAATGCACTCTTGAGTTCAATGTTCCCTAAATCCATCTGTAGGACTCTATTAAAAACCGATGGGGACTCACAATACCGTTAAGGCAATCGAGTATGTTTTAGTCTTTTTTGTCTGAATGTAAAGTAAGTAAGGTCTTGTGAGTCTTTGTGTAACAGGATCGAGAAAAATACACTTTTCAAATCCATCACTGTGAAGTATGTGCTCCAACTGGGATGCTACACAATATTGTTGCAGAATTCGGAACTAATGTAAACTCTGCTTCTACAATCTTATTAAGAGGGCGTAAGTCCTGGATAAATCTCGACGACCGTCATTTAGATTTTTTCCATCGGCTACACTGCAGTATAGCACTGGGTCTCCGATGGCAGTAGGATTCCCTGATTCATCAATGCTGAAATAGTCTCAAATATGTCTTCATCAGCTTCTCGGTCCTTGAAACACTTGTGTATAGGCGCGTTACACATGGCATATTATATCATATCATATCATATCATGCGGTACTGTTTTGCTTGGGGTAGAATTACTCCTGGCTTGAGTTTTATTTTAACCTCCCATATTCCTTTGAATAATCCTTCATCATCTACTCCTTCGAGCATTGCTATTTCCCCTCTTACTATAGCTGCTTCCAGTTCTATAGGTATATTTTGCCCTTCTTCCTCATCCACAGGTACTTGTGGAACTCATCAGGTATCCTCACAATTTTCCCTACTAGCCCAGGTAGCCATGTCAATAAAATACTCACTCCATACATGAATACTTCTGGATCTACCGGGACTCCTCATACAGCACTTGTCCTGTAAATGCCAGTATTATCTCTTCTACATTTAAAAAGTGTATTCCTGGAGTGGAGCACACTATTCTTGATCAGTGAATAAAATCGTCATGTTAAATTTCGTTGTCAAATCTCTACCCAAAATGTTAACTGGCATTTGTCACGAATATAACAAGGGGACAGACATGTCACATTCCCCTATAGAAAAAGGGAATTTATCAATAAAAGGAATTAAGTTTGTAGCTCCAGAGAATCCTTGAGCATTCCTGGCAATACCTGACATTGGGTATTTTCCCTCTGTTATACAAGAGCGAGTCGTCCCAGTAGCTACAAGAAAAGAAAAGGTTTTCCCTCCAATCATCGCATCGACCCTTGGTTCTTCTTGGGGGTCTGGTGTTACTGATATTACTTAACACATCAAGTCACCCTGTGAGCTGTCCTATTGCGGGTACAAATTCATCCCTGTCCCCGTAAAATGATTCCCTCCTATCACAGTGACCCCATCCCATAGCTGGAACCCATTATTCATTTACCCAATGCAGGGGTAATCGTCCCTATTCGTCTTCATGCTGGTAACAACCTTAACCTACTGACATAGGGAGGGGACTCTCCTAACACACTACACAGTCATCTTTGGGGAAGTTCGGGATATGGTGTAGGATCTGGTGTTCTGGTGTTCTTTTCTTAGGGTGTTCCAGATATGACCATCTTACCTCCTTATCTAGATGTTGACCTCCCCTTCTATCTCACAACCTGACTCCCTTTCTTCATCTGACATTGCTCTACACTAACTGGTATGACTATCGCCCTCATCTTCTCTATCTAAATGTAATCTACTCAAAGACAGTGCTCTGTGTTCATCACTAAACATATTTTCTGCCTCATACCATGGTTTTGGTATCAGGGATTGTCTACCACTCGCTTGAGTCCCATACTCACTGTTCTGCCTCATTTGCTGATAGATGTTATCCTTCCTCTTTCCAATACTTTCTGCATCATATCTTTCCTCTTCTTGTGCTGCTTTAGGTATTTCTTGAGTAATTTCTCTCATTGGGAAAACTTCACTTATCTTGTCCCATCGCCCCTGTATTTCATCGCTCGGTCTTATTTGTTCTTTAAGAACAAAACCGGCGTCAAGACCTTGCTGCCTTCTATTCTGTTCTATTCCTTCTTCTACTTTCCTTCACTCGTTGTGCCTCTTCTTCCTCTCACTTTCTTTCTCTACTATCCCTTTTTCTATTTCTTTCTTCGGACTGTCATACTTCCTTTGTTCCTCTGCCCACTTGTCATCTTTCTCTTGTACTTCTCTATATATCTTTTCCTGTCGTTCACTGCTTTTTCTTCCTTGTTCATCCACCCTCAACCGCTTTTCTCATTCCCTATCCTTCTTTTCTTGAACGCCTTTGTCTTCCTTTTGCCTAACTGTTGATGCTTTTCCCATCTAATTTGAGTAATAGCTGTCCTCCCATCCATTTGTTCTGAACAAGCGTTACCTCATCAACCCCATTCTCCTTTCCATCTCTTAAATTCTCTGTCTATATATGTTGATATATGCGATCTCTCGCCTTGTTCTTGTTTATCTTGTACAAATCTACAGTTGTCTTCCTTCTTTATGCTCTCTTCTGGACTGTCATCGCTACTATATACAGGGGGTGCATATGCTGCTGCTCTTAATTCTTTGAAAGGATAAAATCCTGTCTCCTCTGCATCTACGTTCTTAGTCTCGTGTGGAGTAAGAGGAGCCGAGGGCTCAATGCCCTATGCTTTATGCTGATTAAGCAGCCAGTCCTCTCGTAATGGGTACTCTTTCTCCTATTGGTGCATGTTCCAAAGTTCTAAAACTACCTGTGTTTTCTCTAACTTCTTTCACGTGTACGCAGCATGCACACATGTGGTAACGTGTTGTAATACTGCCTTTGACAATGATCGCTCTTGTGGCCATGGCATGAACATTTTATCAGATGTGCCCTTTACCCATTATGCACTGTACAGTTTGAGCTTGGGCGCATGGCGTGGTAATGTTTTACAAAGGTGCATAAGAGGAGTGTCCTCATAATGACAGGTCACAATTAACTGTCGACACTTACCAGGTTGTTACCTTGTTTATATTTAATAAATCTCTACTTATCTCAAGGTGTATTGCTCAATACTTTTAATCTAAAAAACAATAAATATAAGCAAGCACCACCAATCACCACTCAATCCTCTTTTGTCTCAACAACCTCTCTGTCTTCTGACTGGCCTCAATCGTTTACTACACTCAACTCAAACCTATTTCACTTTCAACTTTCACAATGTATCACTTTTCAAAACTTCATACATCAACTAATAATCAAAATAATAACACAATACACATTAACAACTCCTTTGATCACCTTCTCTTTTCCCTATAATTATTTATAGTAACAGGTATTCTTTCCTCGTCTCCAATTATGTTACTGTATACTGAGTTTAAAAAGTCACCTTCCATGGTCCTGACCATGTATATTCTCTCTCCTAATATTCTGACTGGAGTTTGAGACGTCTTCTTCTATTTCCCTTAAAATACGATTACCTAGGTGTTCTTCATTCACACAAAAGTTCCCGTTACCCACTTATTTTCATAAAATATGACAATCCTGGCCCTTTATATTGCCATTTCCCTTAGTCTACTTACATCAGTTTAATCGACTCGAGGCCTTCGGTATCGACTCCTCCTCCAATCCAACCACTTTGCCTTCCATCCGCGGAGTGCCCTTGGAAACACAAGCAGGGATTTCTTCAAAGAGGGACCTGCCCACCGTCTCGATTCTTCTTGCAAGTTTATTTCTATCAGCTGCTCTCCACAGGAAACTCCATGATCTTCCAGCTAATGGCAGAGGATGCCTGATCATCCGAAACTCTGAAGCCAAACTAGTTTAGATTGAATCCATTTGCACCGCTACCAAATGTGTTTATGTCCTTGGAACGTGGATCTGTTGAGATTACACCAGAAACATTTGGAGTCCAAATAACTGGATAAACTCAAGAAGATGGCAAGTTGCCGTTTTATTAGCAATTATCTAAAACAGGGAGTTTACAATGAACATCAATGGACGTATACACATTCTCTCCGCACTTTCCACAGAAAATACAATTATATACTTCTTTATGCGTCAGAATGATGTCATGCTAGGTGGCAATAATGAAAAACCTATCAAGGGTCGGGATTGGTAAAGGGACACATCTAGATATGCATTCTTATAGGAGCTAGGTTTGTTATTGGCTGTCTGATTTCAGGTGGACAACTCATGACTACCTCTTCAAATGTGTCATTTTAAGAAAAATCAGTTACACATTGTTTAATTGGTTTCTCAAGCTATACAGGTCCTTCGTTGTACAGACTTATACAATTTTTTTGGCAAGCTTGTGCCATGTCTGGAACATTCAGTTCAATTAGCAGCATGTAAGCCAAGACCCATGTGCATGTAGATAGGACATGAGGCTGCCATACCACCCAATTAGCCCAGCATCTCTCATCGCCATGCCTTCTGCCATGATATTCTCTTTGTACTTGGCCTTGCAGGGTATTCTTGTCTTGGGAATGCAACAGGAGTGAGGGCACTCGCTACCATGTCTGGAACTCCAAGTTCGAGCCTCGTTTCCACCCTTGATTCACGTGACCAGAGACAATGATTCTGTCCATTCTGCAAGCTTTTAAATGCTTTAAATGAATTAAGCCTTGGCATCCTTTATGTTCTTTCTTGCACCTTAATGTGAGAGGATTCATCCTCCGCACACGCATTCCTCTTCAGTGTATATAGCTGCCCTTGACTACTCAGTTCTTGACTTTAGGACAGACAGCCTCCAAACGCAGCTCCAATAACCTGCTATTCTACTGCAACACAGACTTTCATTCTTTCTTAATGATTCTTTGGCTTACTTATTTCATGATACCTTTGTCCTGTTTCTGTACAATGGCGGCTTCGCCTCCATTATATTCACTTCTTGAAGCTAGCCTATACAATGACTTGATCTATCTTGCGGTTCAGCATATATGCATTCTTAATACTTCGGTTTTCTGCAGCACTTTTTACAGTGTAATTGTCATGACCCCTACCGTTGACCACCACTGGCAAGTCAGCTTGCCCGGTAGGGCCGGGTTTCGGGGGTTCCATTATGGCCTCAAAGGCCTTAAAACCTCATTAGAGACTTTCTTGGAGTCAGTCCTGGTGCCTTTGGCACAAGGCCATAGTCATTATGGAGAGCACCTTTAAGTTGGGACTATTTAACTTGGACTACTTTCTTTAAGGCTGCAGTCAACATGGAGGCACTCACATAGCTCAGTTACCAAGAACTGAGCTATGTGGTCTAGTGTTTAGGGTGTGGTTGGCCTGGGACTACTTTACCTGGACTACTTTCCTGAAGACTATTTAAGCCACACCCAAACAGCAGAACACACTTCGCGTTATTCTGCTGTTTGCAGCGTAACACCCACCGTGTCCAGTCGTAGCTATTCTTGGAACCACGTGCCTGCAGGGAGATAAAGAACATCATTATTGGAATCTTACCTGCGAGTAGCATTCTGTCTTCAGCCCATCATCAGCTCCTGATTCTGCTTACCCAGAGACAATCGATCCAGCGAACTCCATCTTCAGGGCACCGCATGCTTTCTGGAGCGCTGCAACCTGAAAAGGAAAGTGAAGAACAGCATTAATGAGTGCATACTCACGAATCCACGCGAACAGCTAAAACTACAAATTCATACCTGGTATGTCGCCTCTTGGTCCGCATCACTACAACCGGCGAGCATCACTACAACCGGTGAAGAGTACCGCAACCTACGAAGGAAGGGGAAAGACACAGGTTAGCATATACAAGGCAAAACAGAGCCGCTTACTGGACAGCTTCGCGCACATCGCGCCTTCATTTACCTGCTCGTGCTTAACTCCAACCCGCACGAAAAAGGCCAGAATCTCTTGCACACCTAAAAGAGAAGGAATAAGACATTAATAACAATAAGAGGAAGGAAGGAAAGAACAACATAGAATACAAAGACTGTAAAGCAGCAAGGCCTACCCAATCAAAAGAGGCTTGCACCAGTGAAGCAACTTGGTCGCTCACGCCCACACGAGACTACGCACCCCTGCCACAAAGAGCAGGATGGAGAGTACAGCTTCTAAAGAATTAAGGTGAGGAGAGGGCCAAGGGAATATTTTGAATCCAAGGGAGGTGGGAAGACACCCTACTGAATACAGCCAAGTCTTGAATCCAGCCCTCCTGTATTTCAGGCTCAACTTCCGTCGGAGGCACTACCCAGGGATCTGGAAGAGGGCTTGAGGCGCATAACATCCAACCAGGGCTGTGTGGCGTCCCCGTGGATACCAGGTGAGCGTAACCGAATGTGAAGCCTGCAAATAACATAATCCACCTGGGCGTCATGGAGACATCAGAAATGGACCAATTGGCTCAGTTGTTGTGACAGTTTCGTGCCGAAGTACATTCAGCCAGGCAAGAAACCAATGCTCTCAGGAGGGAATTGATTATTACTAAAGATCGTACCAATGAACTCAGTAGACAATTACTCCAATCACAGGCAGGACAAACCCCATTGCCTGCAAACATTCTACCGGCACAAGCACCAACCTCATCAACCAGTCCAGTACAAATAACTGTTCCTGAGGCAGTTCCTTTAGCTCCACCCGAACGATTCACGGGGGATCCCAGGAAGTATGCTACGTTCATGAACCAATGTCGTCGTCATTTCCTCTGTAGACCTGGTGCATTTCCCAATGACCAGGCGCGGGTTGCTTTTGTTTTGTCGTATCTGAGTGGTAGTGCTGCGGATTGGTTGATACCATTAGTAAGTCAAGATGATCCTTTGTTACATGTCTTTGGGGGGGTTTCAGATGGAAATGGGAAAACTCTTTGCTCGTTAGACAATAAACTTTTATCAATCTGTCAAGGAAATCAAGACTTGTTAACGTACATAGCAAACTTTAACAGATAAGTTGTTGAAGCTGGATGGCCTCAAAGCAAAAGAACCACGCTATTTCACCAAGGTCTACTGGGAGAATTGAAGGACATCCTAGATCAGGTGGTTGACCTGCCTAAAGACTGTGCTGAATTCATCAATCTGGTTGTCCAACTAGATCACAGACTACAAGACCAAAAGGCAGACCGGACTAGATTAGACACTCGGCAATGTATGTTCGGTCTAAGGATAATGTCTCATGAGTATCAGAAAACACTGTAGAACCCATGCATATCGGAGGTGCACGACCCCCGTTAACAGAAAACGAAAGATACAAGAGAAGGCAACAGCAACTATGTTTGTACTGCGGAAAATCAGGTCACTTCCTCAAAGACTGTCCAGTGAAACCTCCAAGGAGAAGTGTAGGGGCCACAGAAAAGGAAGAAACTAAGGAGTCGGAAAACTACCAAGCTCAGCAAGCATAGAGGTAAGTTTGTCGAGTGAGAAGAATGAGCCACCGCCCTCACACTTTGCATTACCAGTGAACCTAGTCAATCACCAACAACCCTCTCAGATCCATGACATCGAAGCATACATAGACAGCGGAGCAGTTGGGAATTACATAGATCAAGAACTTGCAGCAGAGATGGTGCTTCCCTTATGTTCAAAGTCGACCACTGAAAAGGTTACCACTGTGGATGGGACAGAAATAGCTTCCGGACCAATAACCCAATGTACAGCAGCACTAACTCTACTGTGCCAGGATGGATACCGAGAATCGATTTCCTTTGATCTCATCAAGGCACCTCAGTTTCGCCTATTATTAGGGATGCCATGGTTAGTAGCTCACAATCCTCAAATAGATTGGCGTGCCAAGAAGTTGGCCTTTTCCGATGACTGTGCTCTTACCTGCTATTATCGTGAAAAGAAGGAATCCGACTTAGGCACATCTGCGGCTTCCAGCACGATGGCATTAGTACTTGGCGCAACTAGTACCTTACCAAGTGAATACCAAGATTTTCAGGATCTGTTCCAGAAAGAACAAGCTAATATGCTACCACCGCACCGGCCTTACGACTGTCAGATTGACCTCATACCTGGTGCACAAATTCCTTGTAGCAGAATCTATGCACTCACAGAACCAGAAAATCTCCATTTGAAATCCTACATGACTAGTACCTGGAAGATGGGTTTATCCACCCGTCTAAATCACCGACAGCCATTCCCTTATTCTTCGTATCAAAGAATGAAGGAGATTTGAGGACTTGAATCGACTATCGCGCATTAAACAAGATCACCGTAAAGAATCGTTATCCTCTGCTGCTCATTCCCGAATTATTAGACCAAGTCAAGGACGCCCACATTTATACCAAACTAGACCTTAGAGGAGCATATAACCTGGCCCAGGTAAAGAAAGGAGATGAATGGAAAACCGCCTTTCGTACCAAATATGGCTTGTACGAATATCAGGTAATGCCTTTTGGACTTGGCAATGCTCCTGCCGCATTTCAGTACTTCATGAACAATGTCTTACGGGAATTCATCGACGTTTGTGCCTTGGTTTACATAGATGACATCTTAGTGTATTCTTCCTCAGAAGAGGACCATGTCAAGCACGTCCGCTCTGTTCTAACCAAGCTCTGCCAACACCGCCTGTATGCTAAACTCGAAAAATGCTTTTTTCATGTTACCGAAGTTCAGTTCCTTGGTTTCATCCTTACCCCGAAAGGCATCAGAATGGATATGCACAAGTTAGATGCAATTCTGAGTCGGCTGTCACCAACTTCACTTAAGGGAATCCAGAGCATGCTGGGTTTTGCAAACTTTTACCGCCGATTCATCCCAGACTTCTCTCAAATTGTGCATCCGATTACGTCACTACTGCAAAAAAACAATAAGAAGTTTGTTTGGACCGAAGAAGCAGAGAAGGCCTTCCAAGAGCTTAAGAAAAAATTCACTTCCGCCCCAGTCTTACAACACCCTCTTCCAGACCTCCCTTACATCGTAGAAATAGATGCCTCCAGTATAGCTATGGGAGCTGTTCTCTCACAAAGGGACCCTGAAACTGACCAGTTACATCCCGTGGCCTTCTGGTCACGAATGTTTTCGCCTCCAGAGCTCAACTACACTATCACAGACAAAGACATTTTGGCTATTAAATCCGCTTTTAAGGTTTGGCGACATTATCTCCTTAGAGCCAGACATACCGTTGCAGTAATAACGGATCATCGAAACCTGCAATACCTAAAAACTGCGAAGGCTCAATCCTCATGTCAACTGCGGTGGGCCCTGTTCTTCGCTGAATATGATTATTTAATCACATATCGACCAGGAGTCTGGAATGGAAAGGCTGATGCCTTGTAATGCACGGGCACTGATGAAACGGTATATACAACTCCAGACCCAGTAGCCATCATTCCACAAGACAAACACTTAGGCCTTACAACAATTTTAACACAAACGGAACTCCAAGACAAGATTCAGCAGGTAATGGATTCTTGCACTTTGCAAGAATGGTGTACTCAGGGAGAACAATACACCATTAAAGACCAACTACCATATTTTAGGAACCGTTTATATTTGCCTGAAAAATAACTACAACAGCAAGTAATATTGGGTTATCACGATTCCCTGATGGATTATCACCCTGGAATTGCCAAAACCCTAGCCAAGATAAAACAAAACTATTGGTGGCCTACTTGGTGTAAAGACACTATCCAATTTATCCAATCATGCGGCATGTGCGCACAAAATAAATCGCAAAAGCAGAAACCAGCTGGTCTTCTTCACCATTGGAAATCCCTCCCGCACCATGGCACACGCTTTCCCTCGACTTCATTACAGACTTACCTCCCAGTCAAGGATTCAACACTATTTTAGTGGTCGTAGACTTATTTTCAAAAATGGCACACTTTGTTCCTTTTAAAGGTCTTCCAAATGCCTCTAGTTCAGCAAGTGTTCCTGGAAAAAATTGTTCGGTTACATGGCTTCCCATCAGTTCTGATCTCTGATTGGGGTAGTCAGTTTGTGTCCAACTTCTGCAAAAAGTGCTTTTCAGTGGCCCAAATCAACATCCGACTATCCACCAGTCACCATCCTCAAACACATAGCCAAACAGAAAGAACTAAACAAACACTCGAGCAATACTTGCGTTGCATGCTGCATTAAGTGGAAGGAAACCGGAAGGACTTGTTATGGATAGCATAATATGCTTACAATTATTTGTCACATTCCAGCAATGGACAAACCCCTTTCTACATCCTGTATGGTAGACACCCACGTACTTCCGAATTAGACCTTCCAACCAATTTGGACATGCCACTGTTAAAAAACCTACATACAACCATTTCCCAGGCCTTTAAAAAGGCAGCATAACACCTAATCCAAGCCAAGAACAGACAAAAGAAATTCACTGACCAACATCGTAGAAAGGTCCCCGACTATCAAGTTGGAGACAAGGTTTGGTTAGCATCAAAATATGTACCCATAAAAGGAATCCAGACGTTTCGTCCTCGGTATCTGGGACGTTACTCCATCACATCTATAATCAACCCAGCAGCCGTCAAATTAGAATTACCACCCAACATGCAAATTCACCCTGTGTTCCACGTATCACTCCGGAAACCGGTACAACCTGGTACACGGGTTACGGCACCACCAAAACCCGTATTGGTCGATGGAGAACCCGAGTTCGAAGTGAAGTATATCCTGGACTCCAAATACACCAGGTCCAAGTTATTTTACCTAATCGTTTGGAAGGGATACGGCCCTCAAGACAGATCCTGGGAACCTAGCGAGAACATCCATGCACCACGTCTGATTAAAAGATTCCATTGGAATTTTCAACCAAACCGGCACCGGACAGAAGGACTACCATGAGAGGGGCCTTGGGGGGGAGTGCTGTCATGACCCCTACCCCTGACCACCACTGGCAAGTCAGCTTGCCAGGTAGGGCCGGGTTTCGGGGTTCCATTATGGCCTTAAAGGCTTTAAAACCTCATTCAGGACTCTCTTGGAGTCAATCCTGGCGCCTTTCGCACCAGGCTCATAGTCATTATGGAGAGCACCTTTAAGTTGGGACTATTAAACTTGGACTACTTTCTTTGGGGCTGCAGTCAACATGGAGGCACTCACATAGCTCAGTTACCAAGAACTGAGCTATGCGGTCTAGTGTTTAGGGTGTGGTTGGCCTGGGACTACTTTACCTGGACTACTTTCCTGAAGACTATTTAAGCCACACCCAAACAGCAGAACACGCTTTGCGTTATTCTGCTGTTTGCAGCGTAACGCTCACCGCATCCAATCGGCCTGAAACATTCTTTGGAGCCAGCTATTCTTGGAACCGCGGGCCTGCAGGGAGATAAAGAACATCGTTATTGGAATCTTACCTGCTCAACTTCCGTCGGAGGCACTACCCAGGGATCGGGAAGATGGCTCGAGGCGCATAATATCCAACCAGGGCTGCGTGGCATCCCCGTGGATACCAGGTGAGAGTTACAGTAATCTTCTTCTTGTACACGTTAAGGTTCACTTAATTCTTTACTTCATCATTTGTCCCCTAGGATCCATAAATCGTCTTCATTCACTATCTCAGGATGTTGTGCACACTTTCTTATGATGTCATCAGTTCATTTTCTTATCTCTTATATTCCTTCAGGGAGTTCCTCCTGTAGGCTGCCATCAACTTGAGGGTACATTTGATATGGTTGTCTTAATGGATACCATCTTCCATGCACTCGCTGCGGAATTGGTACAACAGCTGGTGTTAGACAGGGCACAGTCTCATGGCTCCAATACAGGGGAGTTAGGGGGTAGGATCTCCTGCGGATATGAACGCCTGCCCCTCTACAAAGGTATAAAAGAAATTAGTACTCCATCATATTTCAATGTCTTAAAGTTACCTCTCCTTTTTAATTTCCTTCTGGGTATGAATTTTGGCAGTCTAGAGATGCTTCTGAAGATCAATAAACTGAAATGTTAAAGCATGAAAAAACAAACTTTCAAGGCTCTGTTGAATTCCAATACATCCAAATATTAATGTTTTGAAATATTGAAAATATTTTTCTAACTCTTGTATCCTTTTCATGGTTGACAGTATTTATATATGCAAGTAAATTAATTAAAATTACTTTGAGATGAGCAGGGGTAGTCTCGCCTAGGTTTTAGGAAAGCCTGCTATTTTGTATCTTTCACACAAAAGCTAGGGTGTATATACTTGTGAGCCTCAAAAAACCTGTTTCAACATTGACTTAATGGTCATTAATTTAATATTCTACAAAGTAATAGCGGTTTTAGGTGTGCATCTCACCCCCACCACGATATGCCACAATGTATGTGACTTTGCATATATCACGGAAACGGTGCCATGATATGAACCAAAAAGACAACAAGTGGTTGCTTTGTCTCTATCCTAATTGTACTCACGCAGTAGCTGCTGGGTCGCTCATAGCCAGTGCTGCCACCTCTCTGTGATTTAAGAGAAAACATGTCTATGCTTGGTGACGTCACCCTTAGGTTTGCACATAGGCCATGGAGGGATTGAGATGGTGAGGAGCTAGTATTGGAAACCTGAGATTGGCAGACGAGGTGAACCAGTGGTGGTGCGTGGAAGGCACATGCACAAGATTGTGGCTGTGCACGAGGAGGCAGCGAGTGTGACAGAGGGGCAGCGCGTGGAGCAAGCCGGATAAGTTGTGGAGCCAGAGAGGCTTGTAGAAACTTAAAAGTATTATTATTGCATTGTGCTTTTCAACCAAACCAGTGGACTGTCGAAACCCTCGACTTCAGGTAAGGTAAATGTACCAACATGTATCAGGGCAAATGCGGGGAGATACACCCCTTCTGCACCTGTGCAAGAAACTCCCACCTTACAGAGAAAAGATTTGTAAATATTGCATAGAATGGTCCAAAGGTACAGAGGGAAAATTAACAAAACCATGGCCACCTTGTGGAAGTTTCTCCAAAGACGTGCAGCAATCACTATTGACACACATACAGGGTACCTATAAAGGGAAGAAATTGAGCAACTGCATGGCCATATTTGAGTTGTGGTGCATGTTCCAGGAGGGTGAAGGGGATGCCGCGAGGTATCAGTGGATCCTAAGCCAGCAGGAGATGAATGACCATGGGACCCATCCCTCCGCACCTCCCCCTACCCCTCCAAGTGTAGCATCCAATGATACAGACAATGAACAGCTGGAGAAATGCACAGTGGGAAGGATGGGGATTGAATTGGCATGGATCCCCAGTCATTGTGGGAAATTGGGAAATTAGTTGGTGGACAGGGTTGCGCATGAAGCCACAACCAGGGATGTAGTGGATATAGAGATCCCCTTAAGTGTGTCTGAGGCTCAGGTGGAGCTGAAAGGCAGAATTAAGGGAGAACGTACCTGTAGATAGGATCGGGGGAAAAAAACATGTGGTATATTTGTTTGAGTTTCGTACAGCCGAACATTTTGAATAAATACATACAGTGCCATTATAGCAAACAAGGGAAGCAGGGTTGAAGTGGTGTCCCCTGCTCCCTATACAATAACGTTTAGTAAAAACAAAACAAAAGAATCCTGCAGCGCTGGGTTCAGTCCACGTAAGTGGAAGGAACAGGCATCGCATGGAGACAGGGACTTTGGTGGCCAACAAAAAAGTGTGCCACTGAAAGGTAAGTAGGGGGGTATTGCTATTTGTTGACAGAGAAAGAATATATGTGAAAATGTCGAAAGGGAAATGCTTTTTAAATATACTTCGTTTTTTCCTCCCACAGACTTTTCCCTTTTGAAATGTTCATGTATATCCAAGGGAGAATTCCAAAGCAGGTTGGATTCGAGCAGGAAGGGGAGACATTTGTATGTGATGCAAAGAAATGTCCAGTGTAAGAGATATGGGGGGAATCAGAGTTGGCACGCAGCGAGGAAACGATCTTGAATCGGCTAAGAGTGGGCCATACAAGTTTGAAAGGATGGAAGTTTAAGATGGATAGAGTTACTTCTGAGAATTGTGAGATGTGCATAAGCCCGGAAACAGTGGATCACTGTATGATGGGATGCAAAAATGTCAGACTGCAAAGGGAATTGCTAATAGCCAGGATGAACGGCATTGGAGTGTCAGTGAAACTGGGAAGTGGGAGGAGATTTAGTAGAGATGCGTGGCTGACAAGGGTGACTAATGGCAGACACCATTTCTACCGATGGAAGTCGCCGGCCCCGTCGCTTGAGGAGCCATCGCAAGAAGAAAAAGAAGAAGGTCCTTGTTCGTTCATTGGTTGCCTGTCAAGAATATGTCAGCAGAGTGGAATGCGAACAAGGTCGGAGAGCAGAAATGAAAACATGCACACATGTGGATACATTTATCGACGTGAGAGCCACGGGCTAAATTAAAATGTAGGACATGTTCGAAGATTGTGCTATGATAAAACTGGTTGAGGGGTCTGCAACCTTTGCCTTGCCAGATGTTTTGGACTACACCACCCATGTGCCCCCCTGTCAATGGTGAGAGATCATGAGGATTGTAGTCCAAAACATCTGGAAAGCCACAGGTGGCATGCCCTGGCTTTAGGCCAATAGTGCAGTCTGTTATAGAAGAGCAAATCAAATCAGACCAGAGGAATGGGGAAAGCATGCATATAATTTCAAAGTGCAGTGGTCGCAAAAGAGAGTAAGAACAGCAGAGCATAATATACACAGAAAGGAAGTGGGCCTCATCACGACCTCGGCGGTAGGGCTGGCGCTATTAGCGTGGGGGCTATTAGCGCGACCGCCATAGCCCCCGGCGCTAATAGCGTGGGATCACGAGTTGGGCGGTCTTGGAAGTCCCCATTCCCCATTGAGCCCATTCGGGAATGCCCCATTCCCCATTGGGCTCAATGGGGAAATTTTGCGCTCATACCGCCGGCGGATTTCCCGCCGGCGGTATTAGCGCAAATTCTAGGCGGATTTCACACCAGCTCAGATCTGGGTTGAAATCCGCCAAAGCCCTGATTCGGCGGACCCTTAAATCCAGCGGTAATAGCACTACCGCAGGATTTAAGGTTTACCGCCGAGGTCGTGATGAGGCCCAAAATGTGGTGTTATACCTTTGACCGTTGATAAAAAAGAAGAAAAAACCCAAAAGAGATACCGCTCATATCAATTACATCATCAAGTAAGTTTACAATAGAAATGTCATGAGTTTGAAATTATACCTCATCAGTTCCAAGGTTCAAGTTGTACCAATGTGCTAGACAGTAACATATCTTATTTGCCCAAAGTCCCTGGTTATTGAAGAAAGAGTAAAAAATACTCTATTAAAGAGTCAAGTCGAAGCTGGTCTCTTGTGGTTCAACAAAGTACAAGTAAGATGTGGAAAACACAAAATTTACTAAATTCTAACGATCTCACCTCTTCCGCAGGGTTCATAAGGTCAAGGTTTAACCATCAGCGAATATTCCCGCCTGGTTAGCTTGGCATTCCATGGCCTATAAATGTGGAAATTGTATATGAAAAACTAATGAAAAGACATCTAAGACACAACTGCTAACACAACTTATATTTGTAAGTATCTCCCATTATAGAATGGGTAGTATATTCACCTAAATATCTCACCTCTCAAGAGGTTTTCTTCAAATTAAATGGAATTCATGTAAAAGAGCAAAGGTCCATCTCAAGGCGTGTCGCCTTCAATGTTGTAGGTATAAGTGCCCATGTCAGACAACTTAAATCATAATCTTGTAAGAGCCTGTAATACATTACTAATAAGTGATATGGGTAAAGGAAAAAGGAAATAGACTCACCTCACACCAGTTGTGTAGAGGTATGTGATGATAGTTGTATGCTAGCCAAAATCTTCTCCACAATTTAGAATGGCATATGCCACCCAACCCTAAGGGTGAGGGTGATCATATTTAGTGGGGTAATATCATCAGGGGAGCCTCTATGTGGTATCACCAAACCAAAGTAACGGATGTGAACAGAATTAGGGAGTAATTACTTGGAAAGCCAAAATAATTAAAAGAAATTGGGAAAACCCTATGAACCACGGCTGATTTCAAGCGTGTACCAACAAGTAGTCTCAAAGATGGCTGCTATATCAATAAGCGTCCTAAGTTGGTGTGATGACCTTATCGCGTAATAACAACGATAACGACATAAATGTAAACAAGCATCTCGTCATGCATTATGCAGGCGCTGATGCCTGAAATCTAGTCTAAAAAGTTTTTTTCTTTCACGACAGGTATTGCCCAATGTGGTTCCAAGTGTAATTCCCTAATGATATACTTTCTACTGCAATAAGTAGATAGGTATATGGGATATTACAAGTTGCAACATTCCTCTATGTAAAAACTATTATGAAAATTCGATGTCAAAAATGTATATTATGCAACAGGGTGGTGAGTGTAATGTTAATGTAGCCAACCTATTATCCAGGGCACTGAGTATAATGTGTTAAGTGAAGTTGTATATTATATGGGTGCTGAGTAACTCAGCTTTGCATTTGTACATACTATCGGGTTCCCAGTTAGTAACACATGATGTCAGTCCAATCTATTAATATATAGAGGTACTATATAAAATACTATATAAAAGGATAGTAAGTGTAATCTGCCATCATTTAGTATGCTCTGCTTTTTTATTTTTCCTACTCTCTTCAGGAAAGTGTGTGTTCCTAGCCAGGCACACTTTCAACATATGCCCTGTTTAAACTGGCTAAAAGGCAAATGCCAGTGATTACAACAGAGCTGAGTTGTGGCTCGGTGAGCATGTATCACAATCACTGCCACTCATGTAGTGCAATGCTTGCAAATTCTTAACAATCCCAATAGATCTGCCGGGGCCATTTCTTTAGTTTACATACTCTACCCAAGAGAAAGAATCTCTCCCCATGGTGACGGGTGACAAAATATTTACCAGTTTTTTCTGTAAAATGGTGCATGTCACCATAAGCAAACTTCATATTTGGTCTAATCCTGCCACCAAAAGGCAACACCAACAGAGAAACTTATTTGACATTTACTGCAAACAAAGATACTTTGCAGTGAAAGTCCAAAAAAGTTTCAAACATCCCCATACATGCCAGCAATGTTGAGTTCCATAGAAATGATACTCGCTCATCATAAAATCTCCTCGCCCTCTGTATGGGCTAGTAGATTTTGCTAGCCCTGTTTTGGATACATGTATACGTCTGACATGCACTATCTACAGATGTGATTCGGCCACCTTCCTATCATGTGCTTCAAATATACACATACAGCAGCTGTATATCAGCTTCGCATGAGTTCCCTTTCAAAAGCTCATTTTGCACTTCGGGCAAATAAAATGATTCAACTGTCTATTGAAGTCTCCCTCTTTATTGAGGAGATTTTATAAGCAACAGAAAGGAGGGCTTGATTTCTAAAACAGCTGGTTAGAACTAATTTCATTCTACCAGATATGGTACCTGCTGGTAGGAAAATGGCTGTATTTTTTGTGTGGAAAAATTGTCGAATTCTGGGCAACATTTACCCCTTTGCCAAATTCACCTAGAGAGCTAAACTAGCTGTTTCTGGCTTTCTTCTGATGGAAATTTCATTTACATTAAATTACTTTTTTCATGGCTTTGAAATGTTTTGGACACAAACAAGTATAGTCAAAATAAAATAAAAAGATATAGTGATGCATGTTGGAATGAAATGAATTGCCGAAACTAAATTGGCTGCAATACATGGCAGCGTGTGAGTGGTCAACTGTGATACCTTGTATGCGAAAGGAAAAAAGTGCCAAATTGACCTGATTAGCTAAAATGCATATTTTGCATAAACTAGCGAGCACATTTTACACTTTGCTTTCAGAAAGCTTAAATCTTAAGTAGGACTTTAGTAAGAGGTCACTCAAATATTATTGCTAATGAAAAGATCAGGAATTTTAATATATTGGCTGAGGTGCCTATTGTGACTTATCTAAAGGATTATGCCACATGTGACACACAGAACATCATATATGGGATTAAATGCCCATGTGGGTTCTTTTATGTTGGCCAAACTCAACGTACTGCGAAGATTCGGTGGAATGAACACCGTTCTTGCATAAGAAATCGCACAGTTACCTCAGCGGTAGCCAGACACTGGCAAGAGAAACATCATAATTTGGCACAGATAACATTTGTGATTCTTGAAGTAGTCCAAAAACTCAATAGACATGAAAATGTACAGAAGAAACTTGATCAACGAGAAACATTCTGGATTGATCGATTGAGCTCTCTGACACCCAAGGGAATAAATGAAGAAATAAACTAGATGTGCTATTTGTGATCATGAACAGACAATTCTTTTTTTATCTTTATTTCCTTTTTTTCTATTATTTTTAATCTTATTGATTTTGTGGTATTCCAGGATCCCCAGTTTTTCTGTTTTGAATATTTTCATTTTGGTACCCTTTTCAGACTGTGACCAATGTCACCATGGACAACTATGAACTTTATGAACTCACTATTAGCCTTGATGTGCTTTTGAATACTAGTTGTTGAAATATGCTTACATGATTTAATTCCAACAATTACTTTTATAGATGTTTTTGAACTCGAGAACCATATGTTTTGAAACATTTACTTGTAATACTTACCTGAGATACGCCATTTTGGATGACTATTATTAGGTTTGAATTGTTCAGTGTACCATGTGTCCCCTATCAGTTTTGCCAATTGTAGCTTTGCATCCTTACCTATTCATCACTATCTTGATGTGACTTAAACTTAGAGCCAGATAATTGAGAGTCATTTTCTGTTCTGCATTTCCATCGTGTGTCATTTATTTCCCAATACTCTTTGCACAGCTATTGGCATGAGGAAGTATATACACATATTTCAACGCTGCTTCCAAGCGACGTTCTCCTTAAGTTTGAAGTATAACCAAACCTATCCTTGTGCCGACTGTTAATGGATTTCTCACGGCTCATTGTACGGCAATTTGGATGAATAAGCAAATCAACACATTCCAACGCCGTTCATTTCACAGCCATTTGGATGAATATGCAAATTAATACATTCCTACGCCGTTTCGCAGCGACGTTTACCTTAGTTTCTAGCACTCTTTGTGCTTTACTTTAGGTAGGATACACAACAGTGCTTTTCAATGCTTTGTTACCATTGGGGGGTAGGGAAAGGCAATGAACCGCCGCTTTCGAGCGAGACACATTAGTTTCACTTTATTCTGTTGATATGCTGCTATGGTGACAGTCCCGCCTTCAGGTCACCATGGAAACCTTTTAATACTCATGCAGGCATTCGCGCTCGTGCAAATGCGTCTGCCTTGAACTCAGCGTTCTCTGCCTAGTTAGGTAAGAACTCACCTCACCGTTCTTTTCACACTTGTTAAACGATTGTCAGTTATTGATTCGTTTTTTCGTGGTATCAACAGGAGCACGTATTTCAGCTAGACGCTTCCAATGTCAGTTGAAGAGCTATATGAACCATAAGGTACAATCCATTTCTTTGATTTCCTAAACCGCTGAGTATATGGATGTAAAGTCACTGACTATAAGTCTTCTATTTTTCTACTTTCATATCAACATGTTGGGACACATTGATGCACACTGAACCGGTATGTGTTTTTTGCATGTATATTCTAAATCATTATGTGGTTATTTACTTTATGCTAAATAATTAGATAATAAGCAAAATGTTGGGCATATGAGAACGAATATATCATGTACCGCCCTGATGAAGGTTTTCAACCGAACTGCATTGGCAATTGTACATGAAATCCTAGCCAATTTTAGCCTGGCCTCATTGAATATGAAATAATAATATTTGTTAAAAAGAAACATAAAGGGATGTGAATAAACATTTCCTTTAAGCAAATAAAATGTTGTTGTGAAGATTTATTGCAATAACTTTGATGTACGTTAAAAAATCAAAGCACCCAATAGTGCAGCCCTGCTTAGGGCCAACTGAGAGCACCATTTTTAATATAGTGGACTAACTCTATTTTTCTTGTTTGTTGATATTCGGTCCCTATGCCACAGGACCTCTTTATAACTGGTAGCCCCAGGACAAAACTTTATTAATCAGGATTACACACAACAGACTAGTGAATTAACCTTAGCTACAAAGTAGTGCCCACCTTCATCCTTTATCATCATCTAAAGTGCCTGTCATTACTTGACTGGTGGAGCACATTCATTCTCTAAACATGTGTGTACCAACAACGGAAAACAAGTGATACACCTTTAAATATTACACCATGAGTTGAGACATACATTTTTCTTACATACTTGTGTTGGCGGTCTGATTATTGGGGTTTACACCACATTCAAAATTACAGAACACAAAGCACAGGCTCTGTATTGGCAGTGTTGATAGCTACCTGGTGTGAGATTCCATCGCCAGCGGACATAACACTTGTATGGGTTTGTAGGGGCTTTATAAAGCTTGACCTTACTGGGAAGCAATGGTGTGGGTAGCACAGGAGCTGGAATGGGAATTGGGACCTGGACTGCTGTCGATGGAGAAATAGGGTTTAACAGAGCAATCAACGATTGGTGAGATATTATTTGAAAAGTAGGTTGTTCAGGTCCTTCCAGGAGTGTCACATGGAGAGAACCAGTCTTATCCTCATTTATAACTTGTTCCTGAGACAGAGTATAGTATGAATAGGTCAGTTTCCCCATTGTTTCCCTCTTACAGTCCTTTGTTTGCAGTATGGTAATGTGCCTTCTGGTGAAGTACTGCCCTGCAGAAAAATTGAGATTCTTAGCCAGGTAGAGTGGTGCTTTGGTGATGACTGCATTGCAGCTGATGCTGTCTGTCTTGAATGTGATGAATGCTTGACATAGCAGCGAGTGCAGTTCCTTGAGGATGGGGTGATATGGTTGAATTTTCCTATTGCTATGGTAAGGCATGTTGCCAAGTGGGCTTTGCGTCTCTAGAGCATTGCCATTGCCTGGCTGTTAATGACATGGGGTTGGGCAGACGTTCTGAAACTCGGCCCAGGAACGAAAGGCTTGACATTGTGAATACGTGATGTGTGCTTTGAATGAGGGGTCACAGTCAATGAAAAAGTTGAGGGATTTTGCACTGTGTGAGGGCTGAGGCATGATTCTGTTGAGCTGCATGTCAGTCAGCCGATTCTGGGCTTCAGCATGCTTGATGGGGTTTCCTAGGGGAATTAAGCCATTCCTTGTCAGGTTGATCTTCAGGTATGTGCTTGACATCCAGCCTTGGATGTGGGAGAGACCGAGTTTAAATCGATAGATGTGTTTGATGCAATTGATATTTAGGTAAAACTGTATGTCATCTGTGTATTGCGTTTAGCAATCAAGAGAAAAGTAGTGTCCAGGTTAATGGACACTCCCATCCCTTCACACCATTACACCATTCAAGCTGAGAGAAACTCAGTCAACCTTTGATATCAATATTAACATGAATCATGAGGTCAATCGATTTTTTTATTTTTCTGGTCAGGGTCAGAGTTTAATTTGCACTGTACTACAATAGTGATGATAGACAGTGTTTTATATGCAAAATAATGAGCTCAACGCATTTCAGGATCACAGTCCCTTCATCAGGAGCAGAAACTCTTTGATAAGTAGCGATTCATCTTCAAACTTCGTGTTTCATAAATCTACATAGAGTAAGGAGTAAACAACAATATTCAGACAAGTTGTATATTGTTGTGAGAGCAATAGAACATCACCTTAGTCATTCATTGAGGATCATGGAGGACGTCTATTCTTAGAGTTGTAAAAGTTTCTTGATAGGATGAGCAGAGGTTATCCACATAATGCAATATACATGTGAGGGTTGGAGTATTTATTCAATATCTTTATAGTGAAAATATTCTGTTGGTATGTTATCAACTGAAGTGCCTACCTTGAAATGGAAGACAATAAAGTGGTAATAAGTCCCAGAGGGGCATGTAAGTCATCTGTAGCGGGTCACCTCTAGTAATCTGTGGGTATATATCAGGTTCAGTCAGCTATTGTGTGGGAGAGTAAACCAAACACAACACTTGAATATAAAGGTGAGTAAATACTCACATGATGGTGGTATCACCTGAGATTGAAGGAGAATGCGTCCATAGACTTAAGCAGAATTTGTATTTCTACCAGGACATGAAATATTTACTCACCTTTATATTCAAGACATTTCATGTGCATCCAGTAATAAATGCTGTTGATAATACACTAATGTGCCTTTTTACTCAAGAGATGAAATAAGTCACATAGGTTTAGAAACCTCATGTGAAGTTCAAAGAAAACAGTAACAGTTCACTTCAATTCTAAGAACAGTGTAAGGCTAAACTCTTCATTCATAAGAACAGTATAAGGCTAAACTCTTCATTCATGCCAGTTGGTCCTAGTGAGTCCAATGTATGTATCCAATACATTTCTCTATGCATGGAGGAGTCTGTCGTGATTTCCTCCTCTTGCTGGACTTTTGACCACTTTTAGAATTAGATATTTCAGTTGAGTTATCGAGTGTCTCTTCTCTAAAAATTGTCTTGCTACTGGAGACTCCATGTTTTTAGTTTTGATGTTGGATTTGTGCTCATTACGTCTTTCTTTTATTTTTGTTTTGCCTACATAGAATTGCCCGCAGGGGCACCCAAGACCATAAATTACAAATTTAGAGTCACACGTGTCGTAATCTTTAAGGCATATCATATGTCCCGTCTGTGGGTGTCATATAGTGTCACCTTCCTGTATATTATTGCAGTGACTGCAATTTAAACATAGAAAAGTTCCATTTTGGGTGCATTTAGAAACGATTGTTTGGAGGTATTGGTTTTTCTGCCTTCACTAAGTTGTCTCACAAGTTCTTTTCTCTCGTATACACTATTATAGGTGGATGTGGGATTATTTTGGACAGTTGGGCATCCAGTCTCCTGATCTTCAAATTTTTCTTGATAGTATATTAATGTGGGCACGTTGTCTTGAGAATTTCATCGATTGAATAAGTATTGGGTCATTTTTTTAACCATTGGGTCTTAGTAAATTGGCTCTGGTGTGTACAGCAGCTTTAATTTTAGGTTGCGTCAATATGGATTCAGGATTTCCTCTGGTTTGGAATCTCTCAATCAAGATTTTAGATGCCTCAGTGGAATCATTATCATTGGAGATAATTATTCTAATTCTTAGGAACTGGGTAAATGGGTAAGTGGCAGGTTATTTCTCAGATTTTGGGGATGGAAACTTGTGTAGTATAGTGTATTGTTGACATCTGTCGGATTGTGATACATCTATGTGTTTAACTTATTCAGGTCTGGAGTCACTTCAACATCAAGGAAGTGGACACCTGGGCAACCTACTTTCAGTGTGGTTGAACCGTATGCTGATTTTTAGGAACAAGCAAATGTCCGGGGACATCCTGGGAAGATCTGGGTGTCATGACTGGATAGCCAACAGTGGCATTGTTCTGAGTTTATATCTATTTATGGGACTTATAAGTCACCCTGGAAATGCCCCCACTATCACTGTTCTATCTGGAACAAACCTTGCACTCCTCGGTACAAGGGCAGCTGGGAAATGATGGGGCTTGGGTATTCGTATCTGCAACTGGTGTTCACTGTTCCCTATCTACTCCATCCTCCCTTGATTGTTGTATTGATATGTTGGAAATATAGAAATGTTTTATTAGGTTGCACTTTTATGGCCTATGGCCAAATAAAGTTTATTATGCTGAAAAAGGAAGGGCTCTAATTAATCTTTGGAGCCTTTCCAGACTCCAAAGATATCATCGATATATCTTTTCCAAAGGGCTATCTTATAAGCCCATGTTTGGTGTTCAAGAATATAATGTGTTTCCAAGGAAAACATGAAGATGTTAGCATAGGCTGGGGCCATAGCAGAGCCCATTAATGTCCTGGATATCTACAGATAGTATTTTTTGTTGAACCTGAAAACATTATTTTAGAGAATAATTTTTGTTAGTTCTAGTGTAAACATTTTATCAGATCGAAAAATATTATTTTTGTAATAAGACCCATTTGAGGGCTCCCCTACTATGAGGAATGGATGTATAGAGACTCTGAACGTCTAAGGTAAATAGTGTCTGATTAGGGTCAAAGAAAGTTAGATCTTCTAGAGTAGACAGGAAGTGAGTCCTATCCTTGAGCAGGGTTAATGTTTGTTGAACGATCGGTTGTAATAGTTTGTCTAAGAATTTGGCAATAGAGTCAAAGATACTCTCAGTCGCTGCCACTATGGGTCTGAGCGGTTATTTCAGGAGATTTAGGTTTTATAATTATATGTTTTATGGAGTCCATCGGTCCTCGTCAAGTACCTTCTAGATATCAGAGTCTTCAAGTGTAAGGCAACTTGTGATGTAAAAGTTAGTGTCCATTTTCACAATAGTGCCTTCTTTGTCTGTTGGTTTGATATTGATGGAGTGATCTTCAGTGATTTGTTTAAGTAGTTTAAGTTGGTGGTTACACATATTGTTTGTTCTTATGTCAAAATTGTTTTGAGATCTTAGATAATTTTGGTCTCAAATAGATCAAGAGCTGAGTTCCGTACCATTGGGTTGATTATGCTCTTTGGTTTCATCTCAAGATAGTCAAATGTAATGGATCTTTCTTCTATAGGGGAACAGAGTCAAAGAAAACATTTAACCTCATTTGTCTTATGAGTTTAGATATATTGATTTCTTCCTCAAATAGATTAATATTATATGCAGGTATGAAGGACTGTGCTAGGCTAAGCAAGTCTATTTGTTGTTTTCAGAAAGTTTTACTCGAGATGTTGACCACAAAACTCCTATCTTTTTCTTGCCTCTTAGTTTTCTTGTCTCTTCGCCATGTCTTTCTGTCTCTAGAAACAGTTGTGTGCTGGTGGAACTGGATTCTGCTTGTGTTGCCCCAGTAGGATTCTGTGTTGCTGATGTTGATGTACTCAAAATCGATTAACCTCATGATTCATAATACATTTTATATAAAACTTTGATTGAGTTTCCGTCGGCTTTAATGGTGTGCAGGAGACGGGAGTGTTCACGTACTTGGACACTACTTTTCTCTTGATACACAGTAGCATTTTCTTGTGCCAGAACTGCCATTTCTCCCCTGTTCCCACAACCTATTTAGAATCACTGATCAATACGCCTTCAGCATCCCAAATCGTCAACACTAAAGAAGGTGTGTGATATACTAGACCTTGATATTGGTGTAGCAATGTCAGCACTGGCAAGTATTTTCCCTGGGGGTTCCATGTAGATTTTGAAGATGACACTGCAAGGGGGAGTCTTGTGTCACTCTGCAGTTTATTGGGCAGCACAGGGGTCTGACGGGCTCATCCAGATTAGTTGATCTCGTTTGGAGAGGTAAGATGTGAACAATTGCAGAATTGCTTCCTTAAATCCCATGTACATGGCAAGTATGGTGAGGGCTTCATAGTCAACATTATGAAAGGAGGAAGAGATGTCAGTACAACTTGTAAGCCTGGGACTCCTGTGTTCAGGATGTGTAGAGCATCATTAATAACTTGGATGGGAGATGGTCTCCCGGCTGTACTTTGGTTAGAAACCCGATTGGTGGTCCTACAGGAGATTGTTCAGAGTGATTATGTTGTGCAACTGGAAGGCATCAGTCTTATAAACCACTTTACTGAAGAAGGGTAGATATGTAATGTGAGATAGTTGGCCTGGTCATCCTGGTTCAGTTTGGATTTCTTCAATAAGCTGGGGATTCGTCCCACTTAAAGTGCATATGGGAAAGTGCCTATCGATAGGTGTGAGTGGCTGTCATTGAGAAGTTTAGTGAGTGCTTCACCTGTGATGACCTTCACAAAGGAGGAGAGCAAGATGTCTTTATAGGTGGATGATTTGAAGGTGGAATAGTGTTGGCTAGGACTTCTGCAACATTTGTTCTGAATGTGTTCCATTTTGATATGTTGCAGGCTAGTGTAGGTGGGACATCTGTGGTGTTTTGATCATCCAATGTGTTGCCTTCTTGTCAGTGGATGACCACTCTGCTCTTGGTGGATGCTTCCATTACTGTTGTTACTTGTTTGCTTACTGCTGAGCGCTGCCAAAACTGTTATTTTATTTAGGACATTTTAGTATTGTGACAATCTGTGTTTGGTGTGTTGTTTTTCAAATCGTGTGTATCACAGAGCCAGGGAACTACATATCCTGACAGGCTTTGCTGTGGCATACTTAATTTCAGTCTGAGTTGTGTGGCATTTTTATGACTTGTTTGCTTACTGCTGAGTGCTGTCAAAACAGTTATTTTAGTTAGAAAGATCGCGTTTGGGCTGGTTTGTGCTGGTTGGTGGCTGGGTGCGGGGGAGGGGGAAAGTGTCACACGTTTCCGCTGCATGCCGGATTTATCATTTAGTTAGGATGGTGCTTGCTTAAGCTGTCATATTTTAGAATGTCTTATTTTGCAACATGTCTCTTACAGCTGGGTGTGTGATGGATAATCAATGTCTAGCTATTGGGGGTGATAGGTGTTCCATCACACCTGCTCTCCCAGAGAAAGCCACGCGTATGTCAGCTAGAGCGAATGACATGCTACAGAAATATTGGTGAGTGGCATTAACCCCCTTGCCCTCCACTTGTGTAGTCAGCACAAACAAGACTTCTAGGCACTTGGAGGATGTGGGTGTAGTGGAACAAATGCACAAACCTGCTTCACTGCAGAGAAAGGCTGGCCAGTATATACATGACGGGGAGGGAGTGTGTGAGAGCCCAGATTGGGACTGCCACTGCCCAGGGTGAACGCACTACAGGAAAAGCCCATCGGCAAGCAGGTCGTGCCCATGTTAGCGGACAAGTTGGGTATGGGTGAGTTGACGCCGGACAAGGCAGAGTTTAGAGTGCCAGTCCTAGGGGTGAACTCTATCCAGCCAGATGGTTTTATGGATCAGGATATGATTTTGATTTTGATTTTGATATTTCTAACATGCATGCCCTCGAAAGGAACAAAGCAGAGGACTGCATCTGGGTGCAGATTGAATTCAGTTTGAGTGGGATAGCTTGCCTGCTTTAAAGTAGTCACAGAATGTATTTAAACAAAAAGGTTTTCAATTGCTACAACAATATGTTCGTTATTCTTGTAACAGCAGATGATGTTAGTGGAAACACATATCCCGTGCATGGTACTCCCCCCCGCCCCCCCGAGGATATGATTGGGCCATCTGGGGAGGATGCTAAGTCGCAAACAATAAAAGTGATTAGGGATCTTGGTGGTGTTAAATCAATTAAGTGTATGTTGTGCAATACACAGTCATTAATACAGCATGCAGTGGCGATATCAGACTATATTATCACCCATTATATAGATCTGTGTGCCATTACATAAACTTGGCTGCATAAAGCGGCTGGACCATCCCTTTCACTAGCAATCCCGGCTTGCTATGACCTATTTTTTGGGGGGCTGGCTCAAACGTTTGGTAGAGTGTGTAGTGTCACTTTTATTTGTAATTCTGTTTAGAAATACATCAGGTTGCTATTCAGGGATCAGCTGACTGTAACCTGATTTACATTAAGATACTTACAGACCCAAATTCTACAGTGAACTGCATCTTGGTGTATAGGCCACCTATCACGCTGCCAGAATGTGCTCATCTATTTGTTAATATGCTTCTGTCTTTATCAAAACCAGCTTCGGAAGTGTTGCTGCTGGGTGAAGTCAGTCTACCGATGGATGATACTTCTGACTTGGTGGCGGCCTTGGTGGAATACTCCCTTAGAGATCTGGGTTTCGAGCATCATATACACAAAGCTGCTCATGTTTTAAGAGTCATACTGGACTGCGGTGAGACAATTAACATCCTAATTAGTCCACCCATTGTGTCGCCATGCCCCTGGTCTGCCCACGATCTGGTGGTATTTGATGTTGGCAGACCTGTCAATTTATATTATTGTGCACATGTACTCATTCACTATTTTATATTTTTTCTGTTTTCTCACTTTCTGTTAAACTTGTGTGATCTGATTGATTATATGTGTTTTACTATCAAGATTGTTCATTTATTGTCCATTTTCTGTTTAGACATTCTTTGAGTTCAATGAATGTTGAATTTCTTTGTATCATTTTATTCAGAAACCCTTTTTATTTTGAGCCACTGTGTTTCATGTGATCCCAATTTTCAAGTATTATGATTTGCAAAATTCATGTTTTTCTATTTAATAAAGAATAGTATCCATTTCCAACATAAGTTCTCACTCACTTCTTTAGATTTATATTTTTTGGTTTCTAAGGGCAACTACAATTGGATATCTTTTATACCGATATGATTGAGAAATAAATTCAGGACTTAGGTTAAAAATGTACCTTATACAGCTTTTTGGACTTCCTGTTTGTATATGGGTATTTGATCCTGTGACAACGAATTAATGTAAGAAAACCCAAACTTAGTAGGACCCGAATGTTATCTAGAAATGTATGGAAAATCACAGCTGAATCCTTGGAGCCATTTCTTTCCATTTGCTAAGGATCTTGCCATGAGGCATCAGGATACACTTTCCAAGGCAGTGGAAGTTGTAGCTCCACTGAAGTTGTGTTCCGTGCCTTGCAAAAAAATTAATACATGGTATACTATCGAGTTACGTGAGCTTAAAATATCAAAAAGGAAGTGTTTTCGAAAATGGACAAAATCTGGTTCCACCATGGATAGACAGGTCTATGCTAAAATGGCAAAGGACTGCAGACTTGCCATCATTAACGCAAAGAAATCTGACTATAATTCTAGGATCGGGAAGGCCGGTTCGGATGTTCAAGAGCTCTTCAAAATCCTGAAAGAGATGGACAATTATGGCTCTAGAGAGACTCCCAACAGAACAAAGGATTATTGATGGTGTACTTCCATTCAGGAAGCCTTATTTAATACATTGAATCAGATTAAAGAGAACAGCAAGACGAAACAGATGGGGATTAAAGCTGCAAGCTCATGTGGTAGAGGGGAGTCTCTGGAGCCTGATCGGACTAATAAGTCGGCGGTTCCTCAAACATTATTCGAGTTTAAGCCAGTTTCCGAGACTGAAATGGCCGATATTATTTCACATCTGAAACCGACTACTTGCAAGGACGATATATGCCAAGCAGTGGTTGTAAAGGCCTGTTTACCATTCCTCATCTCAGCCATCACTATTTTTATCAATTGTTTTTTGCTGAGACTAAGGTTCCAGACTGTGTGAAGCAGGAGCGGATTACGCCTTTATTAAAGAAGCCTGGCCTAGACCCTCCGAAACCCTCTATCTATAGACTGATATTGAATGTCCCGTTTTTGCTCAAAATACTAAACCGGGTTGCGTATCTGCAAGTGTTGTAACACCTAAATTGTAATAACATCATAAGCAGTAGGCAATCAGGCGTTAGATCCTTTTACAGGGCAGAAACAGCCATACTGGACTTGAAGTTAACATCTTGAGATACATTGACAATGGTCATTTGGGATTATTGATGCTCTTAGACCACTCTGCTGCGTTCGACTTCGCGTATCATTCCATCTTGATTAATAGACTGCAACAAGTCACTGCATTCTTGACATCAGCAGCAGAGTGGGTCATGTCCTTTCTGGAAAATCATCATGCTAGTCTGTAGTCAGGAAGCAACAGCAGATCCAGTTGACATTCAGTTTGGATTCCCACAGGGGTCATGTTTGTCTCCCAGTCTATTCAAGATGTTTACCCTGCCTCTGTTCCAACTTTTCGAGGATTGGGGGATTGTTTTTACCAACTATGCAGACGATAACCAATGTCTGATCCGGCTGTCCAGGGTGTATGATAAGGATTTGGAGGAGGTTAATCAGGTGTACTCTCTTTTTCAAGTCTGAATGGTCCAAAATGAGCTAGCATTGAACGATGAGAGCTCATGATCATGGACACAGCTGGAAGATTGTGCAAGCTTGGGCCTGAATTTCAGCATTTCTCTATCACTGATGGCAAGCTTGCTACGCTACCCAAAGTTAAAACATTGGGGTGTACTTGGATCAAACCATGGCCATGCCACGCAGGTTAATAACCTTGTCTCACCGTCAGCTTATTACATCATATTGCTCACTCAAATACGCCCATTCTTGACCAGAACATTCTGTATCATTGTGGCTAGAGCTATTGTGGGTTCTAAACTGGATTACTGTAATGGCCTCCTCTTAGGCAGTAGTAAAAAAAGATTGTTTTAGGATTCAAGTGACCCAGAATAGTGTGTTAAGGGCTGTGGAGGGTTTAGGCAGGCGGGATCATGTCTCCCAGACTTGGAAGGAGTTACACTGGCCCCCTATGGAACCAGGATTGTACATCAGATCTTAATGATCACACAAAAATGTCTTCTGGGCATCAGTCCCACCTATCTCTCAGGGGGCCTGGTTAATCTTCTGAGTTGAAGGGCTTTAAGATCGAATGATTCAAACCTACTCTGGGTTTCTAGGACTAAATTCGTCAAGTGGCATAAAGGAGCATTTTTTGCTGCCGTCCCCGTGTTCTGGAACACCTTGCCACTGGACCTGAGGAGAATAGAGTCTTTGAATGTATTTAAGAGGAAATTAAAAATGTATCTTTTCCATTAAGGATCTTGCTTGTTTCCCTGAGACCTCTGTCCTGAGCGGATGCGGTTTTGGGTCCTGTGCTGCTGTGTTTGTTTATGGATGTTTAGTGCTAGCTCCCTTATGCCTGCGATCATGTTGTGCCAGCGCTATACATACTAATTATAATAATAACAATAATGGTTGTTGGGTAGTAGTGTTTTAGCTGTGATGTGATGATGAGTGTCCTGCATGCTGAAGAGAGAGTTCTCAGGGTGATAAGGTTTTCTTATTGGTGGAATTCTGTCCAGGACCTTTCTTGTTGGTGGATACTATGCTTACTGTCAATGAGTTTGTGTGTGTATCATGTTGCGAAGAGCTAATGTTTGCTGAATTGAAGTTTCAGAGGTGCATGGTCTGTCCAATCCAAATTTAGGGGCTAAGACATATCGTGGCTCGAGCGGTGGAGAATACCAAGTTGACTGTGTTGTCTTTGTTGTGGGTTACTTCTTTGAGGAGATGATTGATGCCATGGTGTTGAGCAGTTTACGTAGAGTGTGTATGGTTTTCTTGGAGACTTGGCTAATGTGGAGATTGACGATGCTGAGGAACATGTTAGCTGTGCTCTTAGCATATGCTGTTTTTATGAGGTCTGTGCTTTTGTTGAGAAAGGCCTTGTTAGATTGGGGTGGTTGAAAGACAAGGTGAATGGTAACTGTCTGAGCTTCAGTGAGTGGGATGTGGCTGTTGAGGAGTTCTATGGATCAGGGTGAGATTTTCTCCTGGAAAGTGCATGTCGACATGAGGTCTTGTAGATTTTAATGAACCTTTGTCAGTCTTCCCTTTGCAATCCTTGAGTTATGTGCTGTATGTAAAAAAAAAAAAGAGGTGCTGGCTGGAAGGTTTGGAATTAATCCTAACCTCTGGCATTGCTCTGAGCAACTCTCCAGACCATCATTCCTCAGCCTTCCAAGCCATTACAGAAGAGGAAAATCCATATGCAAATTAGGCTTTGTACCACCCCAAAGAGGATGTTTAGCCCAAACTGCTTGGTCACATCCCTTGTGCACTAAACCACAATTATCCCTAGATATGTTTCGGCATTATTGTATGCCATCAGTGAGGAGCTTGAGTCTCTAGGTCCACCAGGCACGGGACCCACGCCTGGGCATACCCGTCGCACTCGGGGTGACATATGCAAAACAAAAGAAGTGATGTCTGGAAGGTTTTGACGGCTTTTAATTGCTTGGCAGGTGAAGAACGATGGTCTATAGGGTTGCCCAGAGCCATGCCAGAGGTTAAGATTAATTCAAAACCTTCCAGCCATCACCTCTTTTGTTTTGCTGTAGTCCCCCCGAGTGGAACAGGTATGCCCAGGCGTGGGTCCCGTTCCTGCTGGCCCTAGAGACCCTAGCTACTTCTCACTGATGATGCCCAATGGGCAAAAACGTGTTTGGGATGCTTGTGGTCTCGTGCAAAAGAGATGTAACCAAGGAGTACGGGCTGGAGTGCCTCTTTTGTGGTGGACCAAGCCTGATTTGAATATTGTCTTTCCCCTTTTGTAATGGTGTGGCAGGCAAAAGACGATGGTCTTGAGGGTTGCCCAGAGTAATGCCAGAGGTTAAGATTAATTCAAAATTCTTCCACGCATCACCTCTTTCGTTTTTCTGTAGTCACCCCTAGTGGGAGCGGTATGCCCAGACATGGGTCCCGTGCCTGCTGGACCAAGAGACCCAAGCTACTCCTCACTGATGAGGCCCAATGGGGCTGAAAAATGTTTGGGGATGCTTTTGGCCTCATGCAGAAGGGATGTAACCAAGGAGTACTGGCTGGACTGCCCCTTTTGGGGTGGACCAAGTCTGACTTGCATATGGTCTTTCCCCTTTTGTAATGGTGTGGCAGGCAAAGAACATTGGTCTGGAGGGTTGCCCAGAGCAATTCCAGAGGTTACGATTAATTCAAAACCTTCCAGCCATCACCTCATTTGTTTTGATGCGGTATCTAGCCTGTGGGATATGGTCATCAAGGATGCTTATGGAGGTGGGGTGAGCCATGTCTCTGATCGAGAGTGTGTCTGAATTGTGAGTGGTGATGAGGACGACAATCACTGCTGAATGTATTACTGCACAGTGAGCATGAAGAGGCGCATGAAGCTGCATGTGTGTTTTTGAGGTGAAGTGTCAATGGCAAGTGGGATGTAGATGAGGTTCTGTGGGTTGGAGGTGTGTGGGAGTGGGTTGGAGACTGGGCGTCTCCATGTGTTGGTGAGGCGGACTGGAAGGCTAGAGCAAGGTGTGATTCAAGTGCTGCTGGTTACCTGATAACCAAACTACGGGGGGAAAAAACACAAACCCGGAGACAAATCCACTGGCTGCATGCAAGAAATTCCACAGATAATGCATAATGTCCAAGCCTCTGAACTTCAAAAAGCCAGACGATCTTTCAGAAAAAAACTCTCTATGTTGACCTGTCTCCACACCATGTGCAACATCTCACTTGCAGGGCAAGAGAGCCAAACATCCTGAAGGGAACTGACAAGCAAGCAAAGAAGCAAGACCTTCTGCGCTTACGCACCCAAACTCCGGAACAAGTGCTGCTTGACTTCCAAATGCTTTTCAGCAATTCCTGAAGGAAGCCAAGGTGTACTTTCATACTATCTGTTGCCAGAACATTGAAAGTGCCCTAGACTGACCTGCTACAACAACCATCAACACCCATCAACCCTCGGCACTTCCCTTCTTCCCTGACCACTCTTTATTCCCATTAATGTAAGTGAGCCACTATACATGTGCTTCCATTGTTTCTGGCAAATGTCCTCCTTCTAACCTTGCACCGTTTGGTACCTATCTCTATGCTCTATGAATGGCACAACGTCACCACTTTCTCCTTCATTCTTCCTGCTATTTAAATTAATTAACCATCCAAAAAAAAAAATGAACTGTGTGTGTGTGTGTATGTATCTGTGTGCGTACTTTGATTATCGTAGGAACACAAGTCAGAAATTATGTCCAAAGATGTAGTGTCAAGATTGGTTTTACTGTGCAAGTCACCACCACGGTGGTCAACCAGGGCTGATACATCTTTGCGCATTGCGTGGGTTCAAGAGGCCTATGCCCACAACAGTGTTACATTATAAATGCAGAGCGTTCACCTCAAGGTAGACAGCACATCCAGTTAAAAGGACTTTGGATCTTAAGGGTTAAATTTAGAAACAGGAAAAGAATCCACCACTATAGAGAATTCGTGACCCATGGTCACATAAACACTTACACCGTTTGTTGTATCATGTTTCGTTCTCTGACGGCTCCTCAACTGCGTCGTTTTTCTGCGTCAGTGAAGCGGTGCGTGTCCAGGGATTGGATGAGCTCCTCTTAGAGCCAGCTGCATGCCAGTCTCCCGCCTTTTCCATCACGGAGTGTGACAAGAGTGCTCCATGTGGACCAGGCGGCGATAGACTGCATTGCTGTGTCAGCGTGTTCGACAGGAGATCGCCAAATGAACTCCGTAACCCCATTAAAGGGCAAATTGAGCTGTTATGTTGTTTCAGCGCAATTTGAGAGCACTTTGACTTTCCTGTAGTGCTCAAATTCTCCTACAAGGTACCATTTTAGTGAATATTTGGAAGGCTCGGAAGTACAGCGTGCGATGCACACAATTATCTCCTGCGTACAATTTACAAGCCCTGAATTCCACCCCTACCTGACAGCGCGTTACAAGCCCCTCGCAAAGTAGAACAGAGGATACAGACGTATTCGATATCAAAAGAGGACTGTTTCAGGACAGTGGATCTTGGCTTTTCTACCATTATAAGCAGGGTGAATTGATATCTCAATGTGCCTATGTTTGCGTCCCTTTTGGTGAGGTGTGCACTTATACCTCCTCCAGTATTTTCCCCTCCCTTTGTCTTTTGTGCTTCAGTTAAAAATGAAGCAGTGAGTACAGTTTTTTTTAATAGGAATGAATGCTGTTGCCATGAGGCATATTTTTCATGCATGTATAATTCTTTAAGTTGGACTGTTGGTTCCCTATCCCACACTTTGCCAAAATGAAAGTCTTCTTTCCATGTCCTTCACAATATGAATCTCTTCTCATTGGGGTACACATCTTCTCTCAGGCAGCCTGTTATGTGGTAGGGAGGGCGAAGGCATGTACACAGACTGCAGATGTCTGGGGAAGGGGCACAGGCAATCATGGCTACTGGCGCATGCCGACACAGAATAGGAAGCGGGGAGTAAGGAGGTTCATTTTATCTAATAAATGAAACACCTAGATGGGCTTCCATACACTCATGAAGCAGAAGGCACGAATTCCCGAAACCTCGCAATACACCAGAGCTACAAAAAACAATTCCATAGCCACCATTACATAATCTGAGCAGGTGGAATCAGGGGTTCAAATCTGCCAAAATTGACTCTTTCTTGCCTACTGGCGTATACTGCCTTTATTGCCCATTTTGTAACTTGGGATCATCCACCAGCGCCAGTCCATTTAAATAAGGAAGGCCCCCTCATTGACATAAGGGTATTTCATATACAGATGATGGACTCCATAGTTGGCCTGGTGCATATTCCCATTATGAAACATATGGCGGGCCAACATACCTACTAGGTAGGACACAGTATGTAGATCACCCGGTATTGGCCTCCATTTTGAGTCACCACCTCTTGAAAAAACTATTGGGAACAGGCACTAAGTGTGCCACAGAGTCCAAAAGGGCCTTTCCATAAAGCTTGTAGTCACCAAATGCAGCCCCAGTGTAGCTGGATCCTTGCCCAAGGTTGGCTGTGGGGGTTCCCGAGCGCAGGGCAAATTTACCTGGCCAGCGCTACATTATCTCGATTTGCTCCATGGCACCTGGCATGTGAATGGGGGGGGGGGTGCTGTGAACCCTAACAGAGCAAGTGCACTAATGCATGACAACCATTGCTGTGTGCTCCTAAGCCTTCTCTGCTCCAAGACCAATCTGCCCCTTGCTCAGCGCACCCTCGTAGGGCAGTACGTGATACCACCCCAACTGCAGGCTGTGCAGAGAAAGCCTGCAGACCTGCACTTGCTGGTGAATACATCCAAACAAACAATCAATCTTTTGGCATGTCTTGGCATTTCTCTTACAAGCTATACACTCTTTTAGAACTCATAGGCTTAGAATATGATGGCCCTTTCTCCTTTTACTTATGAAGATTACACTTTTACTCATTGACCGTGCACTTCACAAGTTCGAATCCCACGGCATGCCGTCTTAGCCCTCCACCCATCCAGCTCTGATACACCGAGTGAGTACTTAGACATGGGAGGAATTGGCAGGATGGGTTATTGTTATTATGATTATGATTATTATTAATATTACTAAGTTCCACATGCTGCATCTCGATAGCCTCAAAGCAATTGAGCCTATGCACTATCTCCCGCTGATCTACAAACTATAGACAAAGTCATAACACATCACATAAATAACAAGTATAGCAAGTATAAAATCATAAACTAACAAGGTACTAAGTCAAGAAATGGATTTAGGGAAATCGATTTCCGAAAAGACTGATTTAGAAAGATCGCTCAGCGATCGCTCCGAATGGTCTTTCTAAATTGAACTGTCAGCCCCTGCGACGCACACAAGTGGGGGCAGGGGCGGACAGGTGCGGCAGGGCCAGAAGAGGGGAACAGTGGGTGCGCGAGGTATGCGTGTGGTGAATGTTTTTGTGAGTTTTGTGTGTGTGTGTCTTGTGTGTGTGTGTGTGTGAGTAATGTTTGAGGAGGGTGGTGCGGATCAGGTAAATGTAAGTGTATGCGTGTTTGTCTGCCTGTTAATGTATCTGTGGTGGGGTGCGGGATGGGAGAAAGGCTTTTGGCGTACAAAGTGGGAGGAACGTAGTGTGCAAGGGGTCAAACCCTAATTTACAAAAAATCTGTCCAGCTTGGGTGGGGTCAGGGTAGGTGGGGGATCCGTTTCTTGGGGAGTCGTGGGGGTCATGTAATGTCATATGCGTATTGAGGGCCGCACAAAATCGACCAGCGGTATTTTTTGTGTTCGATCTTCAGTATGCAGAAATATCACATAGAACCACAAAAAATCTCTGATGCACTTGTAAGAGTAGCTATTAGTCTCACCTTTTTATCCTAATCGACCTCTAGCTACTCCTACACAGAAATAAGATAATTCATTATACTCTTTATAAAATAATACATTATACTATTTCAAAAGGAATAATCATTTTACATAGTTTATGGACATAGGTAACTTGAAACCAATAACTTTCCTTCCAACCAAATGGCAGTGCTTTTTTATTAAGCTCTTATGGTGAGTGTTGTTTTTGTAAAGTGCTGACAATACTTGTTGGCCGCCTCAGAGTGGTCCGCTTCTTGGTTCATGGTGACTCATTGATCTGTGCTTGGTCATCGTGTCTCAGCCCATTTACCATCTGTATTGGGGCTGTTGACTTTTCTTGCTTCTGGGCAATGCCACCGGGCCGCCCCTGGCGAGGCCAGGTAACTGCTGTTACAGGGCAGCAGGGTCAGGAGAGGGGCAGCAGCCCTTCTCCAGGTTCAGCGCCCCTCTACTAAGGGAGACCGCAGGGTCTGGCGCATCAAAGCGCAGGAAGGGTGAGGTAATAAAAATACCTCACCCTTCCACGAGAATATATGGGTGCATTGCATCCAGGAGACCAGGGTACCCAGGCAGGGAAGTACAAAGGGATGCCCTCCTGGGGGCCGGAGGGGGCCCTATTAGTCAGGTTCAGGCTGGCCTGGGGGTTGGTGCACAGCCCCCCACACACATACTACAAAGACCCAGGGGCTTCCCTGGGTCCTATATAATGAGCTGCTTGCAGCTACAAAAACACAAACTGTTTGTCGACCCTGCGCCGGGACCCAAACAGTATAGGGAAGTTCGCTGTGTACTCAGCGTCTTCCTGCTCTTTTTCTTTTCCACAAAAACCCCCCCACCCTAGAAAAAGGGGAGAAGAACAAAGGAAGAAACTCAGGACACCATACTGTGACTACAACAAGTCGTGGGACAAGAAAGGCGGCACAGGCCAGAAGGGGTTACCTCTGGACCCGGTCCCCATAAGGATAATATTATTTTGATATACGAGTATTGTTTATGTTCCATAACCATATCTGTATCAATAAAAACGTACAGCCTTTTATTGCCAACACTTGACCAAAATGTTTGTGGTGTAATATTTCTTGGGGAGGGCAAAGGCCGTAGACATCACGCACACACCCCACAGCAACAAATGTAAGTCTGCTGCATATGAGTTCAACAGTTATAAACTGCTTAGCTGCTTACAGTGACCCCAGCCTCAGAGACTACTACAGTGATCTGGGCTTCCACTGGCACATATTTATTGAAAAGGGCAGCTAGTTTTATACTTCAGTCCACAGGGATGGGGGTTGTCCGTAGTTTTTGGGATCCTTTAATCAAATTATCTGGGGGTTACGCTGCCCAGGATCAGGATGTTTGCTGACCCTCCTTAGACTCAATACCCTCAAACCGGCGTCAGCAGGACTAGTGGCATTCCATGACAGAGATAGAGTAGAGGTCTCTTAAGTCTAGGTATCTTTGGAAAACGTTTGACAATGGAGAACACTGTGCAATGAGCTCGGCTAGGGACAACAGGCAGCAGTAAGACAACATAGATGGGAGTAGCGGATCCGATGGAACCTATCCGTTGACTGCAATCCTGAATGTGATGCCTCGATGGAAAATTGATATTGAATGTGACATCCCCAAGATTAACGTGCCAACTCCTACTGGATGCAAAGATGGGACTGGAGTCAGAGGTCTTCATGCTGTTTTCATGTGGATCTTTGAGCGATTGATCGGCTCTGTTATGGAATAACTTGACAGATTCTGCAGACAATACGTGAGCAGGATGAATACAGCCGCCATTCCCTCGGACCACAAAGACAGCAGCTGCTCTTGCGTGTGGGCTAGGATCAGTGCACCTGCCACTGTGCGTCCCGCCAGAGGCCTGAAAACTGATTGGCAGATGTCCAGCCTGCACCGCTAAACGACATGACAAGGACTCCTTTCACTAAAGCATCGGCGAGTGTTTGCAAAAGAAACCCTGGGACTGAACGCTCTTATTTGTTCATGTTATTTCGTCCAATTTAATATAACTCAACCAGGAAGTTTAACAACCCTTTTACAGAGGCATGGCTAAGAGTGATGGTAGAGGTCTCAGCATCTACGGGTTGTCAACGGCGATCCCACGTTTCGTTGGCTAGGCTAGTGATGGCCGACAATGGTAGCCATGACTTCACTGATCTTAAATTAAGCTGAAGCAGTCAACTGTCAAACGGGGTTTTAAAAAAGTGAATTGAATAAGAGTGAAAGTCACTAAAAGTAATACTGAAAGTAATAATAATCAGCACTGAATGGGAAGGTATGCATGTTGCCCATGTTCCACTGAATCAGCGTCATCAGCACAGAAAAGTATACGCAGAACAGTATGGTAAATAGACCAGTCCTTTGCAGGGGGAAATTCCATGATTTGCAGACACCCCTGTGAAATTGTTGTGAATGGACACTTCCTGAGCCCACGTGACCAAGGGATTAAAGATACAGCTTTGAAGGGTAAAACGCTCTATTTTCATGCATCTAGTGAGTAGAGTAGAACTCCCCCTGTTGCTAGGACCAGATCGGGCCCCATTGCCTCACACTGAAGAGATCGATGATCTGGGGGTCGGGGCGGTATAAATGCACGTGAATGCACATAGTTTAAAATGAATGTACGTTATTATTTCGAATACGAACATTGATGACAATGTCGAATTCTAAATGCTCATAGTCGAAATAATAACCCCACAGCTAAATTGTTTTTGTGTATCCCGCTCCCCCCACCCCCTTACTTACCATTTGGCGGCAAACTTCTCTGCCGCCGAGTCCCTGCAGCGCCAGTTCCCTTCACTTCCGTGGATGGGAACCAGCCCTGCAGGGTCTTTTTTTTTTCTTTTTCTCCAAAACTTTGTTTTGGATGCGGGGGTCACCCCCGTCACCCCTGATTTCATAATAGCTAACAAGGGTGCGGGGGACGCCCCTGCAACCCCTGCTTGCCTTGTTCACTATCATGAAAACCAAATGGTTATAATTTTCGTTATTTTCAGCTGTACGTGATTTTGGTAAAGCTGAAATCCGATCATTTAAACCATTCGGTTTTTTATTTACGATATTTTCGTGCAATACCATTATAAATATACATTGGTTCACTGTTGCCTTACTGAAAAGAGGTCAGTGTTGTTTACGCATGTTTTTTAATAATTAAGGAGATCTAGGGCCTTGCCTGGTCACCCAAGGAGGAGGGACTAATGTCATTATTAATAAGAGCCACTCGTTCGGACTGTGTACCTGTTATTTATTTAATTTATTGCAACTTTTTACTAAGCACGAACGTGGCACAAGTGCATTAGTTCACTGTACAGTGGGCAGATAATATACACAAATGATAAAGAAAGGTACAAACATATCAAGAAACAGAACCAAGTAAAAGGATAATACGTCAGGATGAAAACTGATGATAAAATGCTGCCTACTAAAAGCAGACGCCCAATAGTTTCCTGCAATCAGTCATTGTGACCACAGCGCACCTCCCCAAATACAGGACAGTTCTTCATACATGCTTTACTCAGATGCCATCCAGTGGGAATAAGGGAACTTGCAAGCAGCTCTTACTTTCTGGAACTCTTTTACACTCATGGCAAGACATGCGTGATTTAAATTAATAGGAAGCTTCTTCTGGGTAGTCGTTCCTCCCCAGCATGACCAATGTTAGGAAGGCTCCCGGCTGCTAGGTCCTTGCCTGCACAAAATGTCCTCGCAAGAGGGAGTTCTGCGCAACACATGACTGTGTGATTTTTAAGTTATCCGCCTTCATCAGCCAAAAATCTCACCATTTGTAGGATACAATGGATTTGTTCAAAAGAACACAGAGAGACCAGACAGTAGATTTAAAAAGGCAGATAAATAGGTCACCAGACACTTTGGATGTCCTCTGTGATGCGACAGGTTTGGCATTGCGCCCATGGCATTGGCAAGCCTGTCACCTCTTTACATCCGCCCTCATCAATGGAACCAAGAGCCACAACCCACCAGTGGATGGTTAACTTAGTGAAATGGATTTTTCAGCACCCGTTTCCCGATAGAGAGATCCTCAAACCCGCCCCTTTGACGAACCCTCCTCACACATTAAACTCTCATCGTAATTTTGTATACAACTATATTGTATTTTAGTATGCAGGAATCAAAATGTATTGTCTCTATGTACTTACAACATCTAAATCAATGGATGTGATCGGATAGTTTAATGTTATTAAACATTTATACAACACCCCTCGGTATTGCAAAAAAAGATAGTAAGAAAAAAAAAGAATGGTAGAAATTATCGCATTTGGGCTGTACCAAAATTATGTAAAGCCGAAAATGCCAAACATTTTTAACATTCGGTTTTCATTATAGCGAACAAAGGAAGCGGGGGTTAAGGGGGTGTCCCCCGCACCCATGTTTTCTGTAATGAAATCATGGGTGGCGAAAAAAAAGAAAAGGACCCCGTGGCGTTGGGTTCCATCCACGGAAGTGAAGGGAACTGGCGCTGCAAGGAATCAAAGGGGGTGAGAGGATCGGGGTCTATGAAGGTGATTTAGCTGTGAGGCGATTATGTCGAATATAAACATTTTGAATTCAACATTTTCTTATTCGAAGTGTTCGTATTCGAAATAATCACGTACATCCCACCCATCAGCATCATATTGGGCTTACAGTGCTGGGGCATGTCTAAGCAGAGGCTTACCGTACCCCTGTCTAGGGTAAACCAGAAACTGATCTGTGGTGGACAGGAAAAAGGGCAAAGGTGATAGGATAAAGGGAGTTTAGGGACAAAGAGTATCATTGTGATAGCAAGGGTGTGTTATCATTGGTAGAGGATCAAACAAATGGTGATCCAAAAAACAGAGAATACAACCTGCTCGTGATGGGTAGCATTTTTCCATGAAGGCAGTTTCTAGTAGTTTGATTGTGTGGTTCTAGACATGCTCAAGTGTGCTCTTGATGCGTGGGGCTAATTCGTTAGATAGCATTCTGTTAGGTCTAGCGTAAAGAAGGAGGGTAATTGTGGGTTAGGGCGTGCCAAGCCGATTGACAGAAGTGCAAGAGCCAAGAGTTAGAAGTGTAAAGGTAAATGCGGGGAACACAAAGGGGACAATGGGAATTCGAGGAGGGCATTCTCTTGATCCTCCTAGAGCCAGACCGGCTAAGCCAACTGATGATGGATGAGATTGGGTGATCAGTGTTAGCTGCTGTGACTAAAATGAAGTGCAACGATTGGGAGAAGACTACGGAATCTTAGTTGTATGTACACATCTACAGCAGGAGAATAGACCCTGAAATCCCTATCCCAGGGAGAGGGGGAAAGCCACCCCTTTTATATCATCCAGAGGACACAGTAGCATTTCCACAGCTACCTTCAAAGGTAGAGAGAAGGCATTCCTACCTTGCTCAATCTACCAAAGTGCAAGCAATACAATAGCTGCGACAAGCATTGCACGTGGAGGACATTGGCTAAACGTTGGCAGTTCTTACACATTGTTCCCAATTGCATTCAGGAGTTACGCCCAATAGCCTCTCTGAGGAAAATTGCATTTAGAAGTGTTCCCAATTGCATTCAGGAGTTGCGCCCAATAGCCTCTCTGAGGAAAATTGCATCTAGAAGTGTTCCCAATTGCATTCAGGAGTTACGCCCAATAGCCCCTCTAAGGAAAGTTGCATTTAGAAGTGTTCTCAAGTGCATTCAGTAGTGTTGCCAACCGTATTTAATAGTGTTCCCAATTGCATTTAGGTATTGTGCCCAATAGCCTCTCTGAGGAAAATTGCATTTAGAAGTGTTCCCAATTGCATTTAGGTATTGTGCCCAATAGCCTCTCTGAGGAAAATTCGCATTTAGAAGTGTTCCCAATTGCTTTTAGGTGTTGTGCCCAATAGCCTCCCAATTGTATTTCTGAAGCTGCCCCCAATAGCCTCTCTAAGAAACTGGCCTTTAGAATTGTTCCCCAAAATTACAATTAGAAGCTGCGCCCAATAACCTCTCTGAAAAATCTCATGCTATAGGAAGGGTCTCCGGTCTGGAATGGGAAGGAGTTGGATATCACATCTCATGTTATAGGAAGGATCTCAGGTTTGAGCAGTTGAACCCTGAAGTGTGCCTAAAAGCGTGTCATCACCGACCTTAGAACTACAATCAGAAAACCCTCCTAAACCAATCTTAAAACTCGCACCAATCATGAGTGCACCCACTCCACCAGAATCAGTCAGGAACACCATCTCCGATCTGTCTTCCGTCCCTTCCCGCCTCTCCCAAACCCCCCCACCCTCTCTCGCACCCCCTGCTTTTCCCCTCTCCAAACACCAAGCAAGGGGGGCACGATGGCGAGCCACCCACCCCAAGACCACTCATCCCCTGAACCCCACCCCGACCCACCAGCATTACCCATACCCGCTCCCCTCTCTATCATACCTGACACACCCCACCCTGCAATCACCCAACTCCCGCCCTCCCCTTATACCCCTGCCACCATCCCCACTCGACCTCACCCCTTCCCCTCCCTAAAAACTGCACGGCTAGCCCTAGCAAGAACCGAAGCTGCCTCCCAATCACCCTCCGACCCCCCCACTCTCTCCCACACACCAGTCGCAGCAAGGAAACTAAAGAGGAAACGTTCTTGGTCCCCCTCAATCTCACAGCACTCCTCGCCCCCCCTATCTCGACCAATCACATCTATCCTGCAATCCCCCCTCTCCCCCGTGGCTTCCCCCCGCCTGAAACCCCTCTCCCTCGATTTCTCATCAGCTGCAACTGAAACTCCTAACCGTCAACATCCCTCTTTCAAATCCCCCTTCCAAAACCCGACCATCCTATCACACGCAGCCTCCCAACCCCTCCCGAAGCCTGCCAATCTCTCTGCTCGCCCACTATTCCCATCTATCATCACCCAACCTACCCCCCCAAACTCTCCACCACTGCACCCTCCCCCTCCACCACAAAGATCATCCCCGACTGCCGATGTGAACTGCATCCTATTTAACGCCCGATCAATAGCAAAAAACAGACATTCCATCTTTGACCTCCTCACCTCTGACAAACCAGACCTAGTTTTCATCACTGAAACCTGGTTCTCTGACGACTTCGGCCCAATCGCCAACGAAGCCTTTCCCCCCAACTACTCCCTCATCCCACTGAACCGTCCGTCCAGGGGAGGAGGGGTAGCACTCGTCTTCAAATCTCTCTTCCGCACCTCAATCATCGATAACCAACCCTCCATTCCATCCTGCGAATCTCTCCTTGTTAAACTATCCCTCTCACCATCGCTCTCACATAGCTTCCTAATAATCTACAGGCCCCCAGGCTACGATAGACACTTCGCAAATAACCTTTGCGACTCTATTGCCACCCTCCAACTAAACCATCCCAACCTCACCCTTCTTGGAGACTTCAACATATGGCTCGACATCCCCACCAACCCTATGACATACTCCCTGGTTGACGGATTAGATGCAATTAACCTCCAACCCCACATAAACGGACCAACCCACTATAAAGGACACACTCTCGATGCCATCTTTAGCTCCAACAACCTGATTCAGCTAATGCCGCCCACCCCTATCATCTGGTCTGATCACTTCATTCTCTCTTTCACCATCCACTCACCCGAACCCCTCCCCTTACTCATATCCGAACCTCCGAATATAGGCAAATGCTGGAAGAAACTAATAATCACCCCAGACTTAGCCGAGGTTCTCCTCCAGTCTCCACCACCATCCTGCCCTCTCAACAAACATCTCACCCCTGAGGCCCTTGATTCATGGCTTAGCGCATCTCTGATGCGCCTCACCCCCTCCTGCAAACCATCAACCCGCCGTGGCCCTTTCCCCAGATGGTTCACTCCTGAGCTGAAGACCACTAAACGACTATACAAACACCTAGAACGCAAATGGCATAAAGAGAAAACCCATGAGAGCAGGACCACCTTGGCCCGACACCTGTTTCGGTACAAAGCCGAAATCCGGAAAACAAAAAAGGCCCACTACAACTCCCGAATCCTAAACTGCAAAAACCCAAGTAGAGAACTCCACAAAATTATCTCCGAATTCACCAATCCAGCTTGTAACACAACCATCCCGACCGCATCGCAATCACTCTGTGACTCACTCTCCCTCCACTTCTACTCCACGGCTATAGAAAGGACAAATACTCTAACCTCCAAACTAGCACTCTTACAGCCACTAGACAATCCTCAGCCCGTACCACCCAACCCATCAGCTGCAACCTCCACGCAACCAACGTTGGACTCCTTCAGTCCATTAACAACAGAACAGTTTCTCAAACTCCTATCTGCCCGCAAACCATCCGGATCACCATTGGATCCATGCCCAGCCACTACCCTTAAAGAAATCTTTGCCTCCACCTGCGCAGGAGAACACGCAAGATCTATCATAAATGCTTCCCTCTCTTCCGGTACCTTTCCAGACGCATTCAAATTGGCGCACGTCAAACCCCTGATTAAAAAACCCTCGCTCGATCCGCTTGAGCCCAAAAACTACCGCCCCATATCAAACACCAGGTTCCTCGCCAAACTCATTGATCGAACCGCCTACTCTCAACTTAACGCCTTTGTTGAAGCCAACAAACTCCTAGACCCCGCCCAATCAGGCTTCAGAACTTGTCACGGAACTGAAACCACCCTAACCTCTATCTGGGACGACCTTAAAATGACTGCTGACTCCGCGGGATGCGCCGCACTAATCCTTCTCGACCTATCAGCCGCCTTTGACACGATCAATCACTCAATACTCCTTGATCGCCTCCACTCCCTAGGAATAAGTGGAACCGCCCTCAAACGGATAGCCTCATTCCTCAAGGACAGGCACCAAATAACGACACTCTCCAACTTTACCTCCCAAGCCCGACCAGTCGACACAGGAGTCCCACAAGGAGCGTGTCGTGCACACAACATCCTATGTTACAATTACGCCGATGACACACAACTAATTCTAAAATTCTTGAACACGAATCCTAACTCACGACCGGCCCAGGCATCCTGCCTCCTTAACATAGAACGCTGGATGACCCAAAACCACCTCCTGTTAAACCCCTCCAAAACAGAAATCATGGTGTGCCGCAACCCAGATCTTCTCCCGCACCCTCTACCCTGGCCAACCGCCATGGTCAACTCACCGATACCCTCCAACACAGTGAAAAATCTTGGATGCACCCTAGAATCTGACCTGACACTCTCGCGCCAAGTCAACAATGTCTCAAAGTCCTGCCACTACCACCTCAAAAACCTTAGGCGCGTCTTTCCATATCTATCATTTCCTAACAGAGTCTCTGCGGTACAATCAATCGTCATCTCACGGCTGGACTACGGCAACCCCCTATACCACGGAATCCATGCCTACCAAATGAACAAACTTCAAAGAGCACAAAACGCGGCGGCCAAAGTGTTACTTGCGCTTGGTCCAAGAGACCACGTATCCCCAGCCCTCAAGACACTCCACTGGCTTCCAGTAGCCCGTAGGGTAGCTTTCAAAACCTTATGCCTCACCCATCGAGCAGTACATAAAACTGGACCGCAATATCTTCAAGAAAAACTAATAGCTTATCACCCCACTCGCACCCTCAGATCAAGCACAGCCGGCCTCCTAGTAATTCCTAAGACTAACTCAGTCAGGTTAGGCGGAGCATCATTCTCAGCCCTAGCCCCAACCCTGTGGAACTCTCTCCCACCCCACATCAGGCTAACCGAGGAGCTAACAGCTTTCCGCAAACTACTGAAAACCTGGCTCTTTCCCTAAAACCAACCGGTTCCATTCTAGCATCATCAAAATAACACCGACCCAGCGAAGCACCTAAAGCAATACCAAAAGCAAAAAAAAAAAAAAAAAAAAAAAAAAAGGATTGTATCAAATATTCACAAAAGAAATTAAAACGAGTAATGTAGATCTAAACAGTGAAGTCAATAACACGAATTGATCACTGGACAAAAGAAAAATAGAGCGTGGACGAGCTTGGAAAGCCGATGAGTGTGGTGAACGGATGAGTGAGAAGGGCGAATGAATAAAGATGATTCTAGACAAGTATAAATGAATGTGGAGGATGAAAGCGGTTGACAAGTGCGTCTGGAAGACGGTTGGGTCTGGAGACCCGATGAATAATACGAGCAAAATCAATGGGGGTGACGGATGAGTGTGTAAACCAATTGACTGTAGAAAGCGGTCCGAGTATGGAGAGCGGCTATGTGTAGAAAGTGGAGGAAGGTGGAGAATGGAAGAGCATGCAAAGCGAAGGAGCTTGTTGAGCGAAGAGAGCATACAGAGCAGAAGAACGTGGAGAGCAGATGCGCGTAATGAGTACAGAAAAGTATCAGCGACTGAATGGGGGAGCGACAGGGTGTGGAGAGCGGAAGAATGTGGAAAGCGGAGGAATGTGGAGGGTGAGAGGCCGGAAGTGGGAGACCGACTGAGTACCGACGAGTGGAATGCGCGTGGAAGATGAACGCTGCTGACAGATGATTGTGGAGGGCGGATGACTGTGGAAGGCGGATGACTGTGGAGGGCGGATGACGGTGGAGGGCGGATGACTGGAGGGCGAATGACTGCGGAGGGCGAATGATTGCGGAGGGCGGATTACTGCTGAGGACGGATTACTGCGGAGTGCGGATGACCGCGGAGGGCGGATGACCGTGGAGGGCGGATGACCGTGGAGGGCGGATAACTGTGGAGGGCGGATGACTGTGAAGGGCGGATGACTGTGGAGGGCGGATGACTGTGGAGGACGAATGACTGTAGAGGGCGGATGACTGTTGAGAGCGGATGACTGGGCAGGGCGGATGACTGGGCAGGGCGGTTGACTGTGGAGGGTGTATGCCTGTGGAGGGTGTATGCCTGTGGAAGATGACTGTGGAGCGCGGATGACTGTGGAGGGCGGATGACTGTGGAGGGCGGACGACTGGGCAGGGCGGATGAATGTGGAAGGTGGATGCCTGTGGAAGATGACTGTGGAGGGCGGATGTCTGTGGAGAGCGGATGTCTGTGGAGAGCGGATGTCTGTGGAGAGCGGATGACGGTGGAGGGCGGATGACGGTGGAGGGCGGATGACGGTAGAGGGCGGATGACTGTGGAAGGCAGATGACCGTGGAAGGCAGATAACTGTGGAGGGCGGACGACTGTGGAGGGCGAATGCCTTTGGAAGATGGGTGTGGATGGCGGAAGACTGTGGAGGGCGGATGCCTGTGGAAGATGAGTGTGGAGGGCAGATGCCTGTGGAAGATGAGTGTGGAAGGCGGATGACCGTGGAGGGCGGATGACTGTGGAAGGCGGATGACCGTGGAAGGCGGATGACTGTGGAGGGCGGATGACTGTGGAGGGCGGATGACTGTGGAGGGCGGATAACTGTGGAGGGCGGATGACTGTGGAGGGCGGATGCCTTTGGAAGATGAGTGTGGATGGCGGATGACCGTGGAAGACGGATGACTATGGAGGGCGGATGACTGTAGAGGGCGGATGACTGTAGAGGGCGGATGAATGTGGAGGGCGGATGACTACGGAGGGCGGATGACTGCGGAGGGCGGATGACTGCGGAGGGCGGATGACTGCGGAAGGCGGATGACTGCGGAGGGCGGATGACTGCGGAGGGCGGATGACTGCGGAGGGCAGATGATTGCGGAGGGCGGATGACTGCGGAAGGCGGATGATTGCGGAAGGCGGATGACTGCGGAGGGCGGATGACAGCGGAGGGCGGATGACTGCGGAGGGCGGATGACTGCGGAGGGCGGATGACTGCGGAGGGCGGATGACTGCGGAGGGCGGATGACTGCGGAGGGCAGACGATTGCGGAGGGCGGATGATTGCGGAGGGCGGATGACTGCGGAGGGCGGATCATTGCGGAGGGCGGATCATTGCGGAGGGCGGATGATTGCGGAGGGCGGATGATTGCGGAGGGCGGATGATTGCGGAGGGCGGAAGACTGTGGAGGGCTGATGACTGTGGAGGGCTGATGACTGTGGAGGGCGGATGACTGTGGAGGGCGGTGAGCGTACAGAGCGAACGAATATGAAGAGCCAATAAATGTGGTGGACAGATGAATGTGGAGAACACATGAGTGTAGAATGCGGCTGAATGAATATGGAGAGCACATGAATGTAGAAAACGGTTGAGTGTAATGAGGGGAAGAACATGGACCGCTGAGTACAGCTATCGGCTGAATCTGGCGAGCGACGGAATGTAACGAGCGGCTGAGTATGGCAAGCAGCTGAGTATGTCGGGCGACCGAGTGTAGTAAGCGGCTGAGTATGGCGAGAGAACGGGTATGCGTCGAACGAACGAGAAATAAGAGCGAGAAAACGAGTGTACACAAAACAGATAAGTACATTGTACGGAAGAGTGAACGGAGCTGATGAATGCAGAACTGACAAGTGGCGGATGAGCATCTGATGCGAATGAGTGCGTAACAGATGAGCCTGGGGAGCGGGTGAACGCACGAAACAAATGAATGAATGGACCAGAGCGCATGATTATGCTAGATGGAGGAGTACGCTATACGGATGAATTCGCTGACCCGATGAATAGTGCATAAGAGCAGATGAGAAACAAAACACATCGCACGGACCGGACCGGACCCCTCTGAATTGCGTGATGTGCAGACTTTGATGTGGAACGCAAGGAACTGTTGTAAGAGCATACTTCATTTCACACCCCACGCTTACTCTCTCCTTACACCACCACTCAAGTAGAACACAGAGATACTATGACACCATTCGGTATAACTGTTCTCATATCAACATCCGCCGCTCACTCCCCATCACTCTAAGTAAACATTGCTGGTTTCTCACCCCCAGCCAAGCGTTCTCGTCAGGCCCAACGCTGCCTCACTCGGACTGGATAACTATTGCCAGACCGAACACATACTCCTGATTCCTCAACCACCACACCTATCGCTAGGAAGCAGCTACCACAGAAATTCCGCACCAGCTGCACACATACCTGGTGCGCACACGCACCTTTGACCCTCTCTAATCTCTCCACTGACCCGGACCTCGGTTCCCAAGGGCGTTCAACCTACCAGCGCCTTCAGACCATACCAATGGTATATAAGGCGCTATATAAATGCAAAATAACAATAACAATAACAATAACATTTAATTGTTGCCATTTTTTTTATATTTGTTAGAAAGAAAACAGGCATACAAAGAAGCCTGAGAGGACATGGGGGCTACATAACATAAAGAAGATACACATGGGCATTATGCAATGTATCGTAACATGGAATACAATACGTAAATGCCCTGAAACTGGTAGAGATTGAGTGAACGCCTGCATTATACCCAGATGACTTAAGCATTAATACATGTGCACAGTGGAGCAGGAAATATATTGAAGGAGATAGGCTCCGGTCTCCACTCGACCCTATGGGCAGAGGCAGGCCAAACTCCCAGAGCATATATACCGAAACCTAGAAGTAAAAAGAGACCTGAACTCCCCATCTATGCCGTGTCCATGGGCCATACATCCCCAGTGCAACCAACCACAGTCAAAGGCTCCGAAATCACACTCAACGCGACACATGCAAACCTAGCAAAGCTGCACAGAGAGTGGACAAGGTACATGTAATGTTATAAACGCTGAGTAGTTAGGTAAGGCTCCACGCCAGTATTAATTGAACCCAGCTCAAATGTTTATAGACAACAAGGATTTATTAGTAAAAAAACCTCAGTCCTTAGGTACATAAATACAGTCCTAAGTAATCTTAGGCTACAAGCCCAGGATGACTTAGGGCTGTATTTATGTACCTAAAGACTGAAGTTTTACATGTGCCGTACCCACCTTACCTAACTACTCTGTGTTTATATCTTCTATTTTGGCCTGACCAAGTGAATATCGGACACAGTTAGGTATCTGCAGCCAAGACCTTCTTTATATTATATATTAGACCTATTATAATTGAGTACTGTTTGAGTGGCGCACAGACATATTATTCACTCAACCATTCAACCTACATGTAATGGTTTGCACATAGGCTATGTGGTGTATATAGGAATGTCTGTCGACATTACATAAGCATTGGAAAAAACATAGTAGTAGGCAGTATGTAAGAATAAGGTTATAGAAACTGTTGTGTAGTACACACGTGCTTCGGAAGCCTTGGGTACATATAGGATTCTATAATGAGGATAACACAATATACTAATAGAGAGGTACACTAACTGAGGTTCTCTACAATGTGGGGGAGATGCACATGGGCCATCAAAAGGATAAAGACAGGAGTGACAATGTTAGGAAGGCATGGCATTAAGAAGGGACAGAGTAGGACAATAAAGTGCCCCCCTCCCCCATATGCTGGGCCTACCCGGGGCGAGAAGAGCCCTGGGTCCCATTATTAGCCTTCCAGTCTTGCAGGACCTCATCTTACTGCAATGACGCCACAAAGGAACACACCTGTCATCTCCTTCGCTGGCCCACTGATTGGGTAGGTCCTTCATCCCGGTGCTCTGCCCACTTAGTCATTTCATCAACACTGATTGGTAAGATGCCGAGTAGACATTTGAGTAGGTTGCGCTCAACCAGCTAAGCTATTGCATTACCAGCATGCTGGCTTCTCCCCACTAGAAACCCTGATCCCTCTGGAATCCCTCGCCCACAAATTCCCCCGACCTAACCTGTGGGCCAATCACAGATCCCCTGGGTGGCAACGTACCAAATGCTCTATGACCCAAGGGACTACTCATTCTTTACTCCCAAAGAGCCTCTTTTGCAGTTACGCCAGAGTGGCAAATGAGCCAGGGGTTTGACACACAGTCACTCCATCAGAGACATCTTTATGGGATGGCAAAAGGGGCACTTGCGCTGGCCCCCCCCATCTTGGAGGGGGTGGGCCACAAGGCTGCCTGATCAAAGTCAGTTCCCATTGTTTAGTAAACTTCAATAGCACACACCAGGATATTATATGATGTGCTGCTGAAGCTCTAAACCTATCGCCTGTCTGTTGTTGTGAGTAGATTCTGTTCTGATCAGTTCATCCTGTAATGCTTGCTGTGTTCCCTGTCCCTGTGCATTCACTGCGACACAAACCCTGTCGCATTCTCACCTTTCTGTGAGGATTATAGTGATTGTGCGCAATGGCCAAAGTTGAAATGTATATCGAAACAAGTCAGTGCCGTACTGATTTAGAAGATAGCTCAGTGTGTTAGCGCTCATTGCAGAGATCTGTGTTCATATGTAAGATTAATATGTTACATTCCAACATGGGTGAATCTGTCTTTGCTATGTTTGAAGTTGATAAACCTGCATTGTGGCACAACAGGTGGTATTATCAGCAATTTACCTGCACCAGATAGTGGTTGTGATAAAAAACGAACATAGCATCACTATGGCAAAGGAGACTAGTAAAACCAAGGCAGCCGCCTCCAATGAGGAGTATACAGTGTTTGTGTGAAAGGTGAGTAGGTATCCACATTTAAGAATGTGGACCCAAATCGTTCATGCTTGTATCCTGGCTTATCCAGCAGACGATACAGTGATCCTGGACACATCAACTTGTATCACTAACATTACTGTGCTGTCTTCCTTGAAAAAGGAAGACATCACAGTAATGTCTAACATGCAGGTGGCATTATTTAGCCTATCACCTGAATCTACACCAGACATCACAGACCTCTGGAAAGCATATTTTAAGGCCTGCTCATTTGACGCAAGAAACAGTTTGCTTGTACAACTAAAAGGATTGTATGGATGTTTATACATAACAATTTCACAAACCTGTGTTTTGGGCATTTTTAAAGCTTTTATAAACAAAAGAGAAACTCAGGTGTCATATTTTAAGATCACATCAATTAGTATTCTGCTACATGTATACGTCCCTTGATGATTGAGACAATTAAGCTAGAATCATTCCCATTTTGCATAATGAGCCTCTATAACGTTTTGTTTTTAAAATGGTCATGTTAGGTTATGTGATTGGATCACTTTTTAAGTCAGTTCTATAAAACAGGATTATTTTAGTTCACGGTAAGTGCTAGAAAAGAAAGTGATACATTGCAGACTTGGTGCACATTCCAGCTTCACCTCTCAATCATTGTGTGATCCTGGGCATCTCATTTAATCTTGTGTTGCCGAACCTGTTAAAATTGCCAGTGCCTAAACCTATCGGAATTGTCACCCTTGTGATTGTATTCTGAGGGTATGAGCTTCAAAACAGCTTCACTCACGGATTCGCTGGCTATGGTGTTGTTTCCTCGATAATAATAGTGAGCATACTGCACACCAGAGCCACTTGTTTTGGGCTCTGTATTGGCAACACCACTTCAAAACCATGTCCCTCTTCTAATCTCAGTTTGTCTGGATACGAACACCTTCCTGGTAGCTTCTAATTTGCATCCACTACCTATGCTGTGGTATGTATGGCTTTCTACTTGCTCCGAACTTGTCTCCTGTATCCATGCTTCAGTACTTTTGCATAGTGTCAGGCAGCAGATCTGAGTTGCCTGCCTATTCTGGATTATGTGCACCTTTTTCATATGATCTGTGTCCTGCATGTATACTATGGCCGGGATGTGGAGCAGATAGTGGGAGGTGTTGCAAACTGTGTGTATTGTGGCATACAATAGAAGATTGGGCAGGCAATAGGGGTTGAGCACACGGTGGGAGAAAGACCGACAGTAGGAGATGAGGGAGAAGGTAAGGATGTGACAAAATGGAGTAGGTGGGGCCAAAGTTATGGGCTGGAAGGGACTAGAGGACTGGATGATGCGGTAGACATTAAGGAATTAGGTTGGCTGTGGTAGGCGTGGCTGACAGTAAGGGTTAAGACAAGTGGGACACACTGTAGAGACTGTAGCATGTAGGTAGAAAACAGTTTGGAGGCCACACTGTGGGCGTGGGACCGGCAGCATGTTGATGTTGTTGTCTTTGGGAGGAGCAGTTTACAGCAAGGTAAGTCTGAATTTGGAAACAGGGCCAGAGGCCTGGAAGTGAAGACGGCTGGAGAGGGGGCATACAGGACCACTCAAGCCAGCGGGCGCAAGGAAGGCCTAGCCAGCAGACGACACGTCCCTCTGTGGCGAGAGGGGCACTGCCGCGCGTGCTCGTCACCGCCATTTCCTATGAATGTCATCTGCGCCATCCTGCGGGTCTTCCCCTCGCTGCACTTTGTAACAGCTGACAGGACTAGAGTGAAGCCCTGACAGCTGGAGGTGATGAACTAGTCAGCAAAGTGCTCCACAAGATTATTTATCAAAGCAGAGATGACAGACAACCGCGGCCCATTTTTTTTGGAAGCATGGCACAGGAGGTCAATGGAGAGTCATGACATCCATATAACTGTTCTCTCTGACACCTCTTCTTATTCATTGCCTTTGGCTTACAAATGATGGGGATTTTAATGGAATTCCCCTTTAATTAATGGGATTTTTTCCCATCATTAACTTAAAATGCGTTAACGTCTGGCGCAATTAAAGCAAGTTGCTCTGCTTCTAACTGCTTACATAGAGAACAAGAGGAAAGAGTGGGCGGAAGTAGCTCACAGCTTGGAATCTCTAGTCGCACACAAGGTGCCACATTGCTGCGCCAGGCTGTTCTGGGTACTGCCTGCGCCTTACCTTATATCTACAGTTGCTGAAGTGGTTGTGTAGGGCAGGTTCTAGCCAATTTGGTGCCCAGGGTGAAACACTAAAATGTGCCCCACCGGGCATATGTCACTCCCAAATTACACCCCTGTGTCATTCGACAACCCTTTCTCAATATCAATATATCACTGCCCTACAAATGGAGCTGGTTTTATTGCGTTGCCTACACATCAATGGATCAATCTTGACTCTTCTCTAGGCGACGATGCACGGGTACTTTGCCACTGCAAGTGAAGAACACTTACTCCCAAATCTCTCTCTTCTCTCTCCGTGGATTGCTCTGGGACTCGCCCACGCAGCAGGCATGGGTCCGCTCCTCCAGGGCAAGTGGCATGAAGAAACTAATCTGTTCCTGGCGTTGCGATTGTATTTTCTAAATGAATCCCCACTTTCATGTCGGATTCCTCGGTTATTCTGGACCCTGGAAGGCAAGTGACTAGGCAATTATGCATTGTGCACCTGTGTTTGTTATGGCGTTAAGCCACCATTCCAAGGGCTGGAACAGGGGTTAATGACCCGGCAGCCCAAGTTATCGGCCCAAGTGAAGCAAGGGCAGATAATGAGGGCTACGGACTGTTAACCCCATTCCAGCCCTTGGAATGGGGGCTTAAGGCTATTAGCACCCCAGATTGCCAAAATGGTAACCCGTGGTGCTAAAAAAAAGGATTTTCCTTCATACAAAGGGAAATCCTTTACAAAGATGGCCACCATGGAATGGGAAGGGAGCCTCTCATCCCTTTCCATGGCGGGCGGTGTGAGCAGAGTGGAATCTCTGGTGGGGAGTGCCGCTGCAGCTGAAATAAGTTAAGTTGGGGGGGATTTAAACAATACGGGAGGAGGGTGGGGGAAAGAAGGCGGCGCGGGGTGCCGGCTGTCACGTAGCATGGAGCACAGGCTTTCACTGGCGGCTCAAGCCTCCGTTCCTAGCCACCAGATTGGCTGGCACCCCCCACCAGGGTGCTAATAAACACAATGGGCCTCATTATAAGGTTGGTGGTAGCCTTGCCGGTAAAACCGGCAAGGCTACCTCCAAACAGGCAAGAAAATCCGGCACCCACAAATGGGCAATTACCGGGGTATTCTGGCCCTGCTGGACCCGGTAATTGCCATTTCACGGGTGCCAGAGCCGGTATATCCCCATTCCCATTAATCCCAATGGGCTCAATGGGAATGGGGATGCCTGTAGCACCGGCACCGTTCAGAACAGTGCCGGTGCTACAGGCTTGCTGTGCTCGCGGGTGCCTTTCATTCCGCCAGGTCAGACCTGGTGGAATAAAAGGCATCCGCGGCACAACTCGGAGTTTGCCAGTCCGGATACAAGGGTCCCGGGAAGCTTAACCTTACCATTGTATCTGGGCCGTCAACCTTGTAATGAGGCCTAATGACATAGACATACGGCTTTAAGGTTTGTTGTGTTGGTTTTTTTTGTTACTTGCATAGTACTCTACATCAATGACAGGTCGTTTCTAAGAGTGGTAGAAGTAAGGAGATAGGAAGACACACCGGAAAGGTGACAAAATGCCAAGTGAAGAGTGGGAGGAAGAACAACAGGCAAGTGATGAAGAAACCGAACGAGGGAGACAACCTACTGTTATTATGCCTGCTTGTATAAAGTCGTCATTCCACTCCCGGTGATCGGGGTGGGAACATAAATCATCACAGTGGGAGTCATTCAAACTTAACCAGTAACATTCACCTTGCTGAAAAAAGGCACAGGTAATGGGGACTTTTGAAGCATGTGGTCAAGTGTGCTGTCTGCCCTGGGTGTGTGACCACCTCCCTTGCAAACCAGGTGATCAGAAGTGGCTGCATCAGAAAGGGCCCCTGACAGTACACATGATCGTGTTTGTTTTGAAACAATGATTCCCCCACTGCATCAGATTGGGGTGTTTGGGCTAATCATTCAAGCTCTTTGTGTCTTGTTTCTTTCTTCTTTACTGTTGGAATTACTCAGAAGCAGCAGGGCCTCACCTTTCAAACTGTTGATTGAATTACCGGCAGACGAACCAAAGCCCAGCACCTTTGATGTAACGTTGTCTTTGATCCATCCTCTCTGTGGTCCTTTTACAAAAAGTGCCAGATGGCATAATGCTCATGACATGTGCTGGCTCTATGCACAAAAAGTGACCATGTTTACTCCATTGCAAGCAGAACTACTCTGTGACTAAGCATTGGCATTCCTTGCCTTGATATCTTTATATTGGACTAAAACGATCAATTATGATCAAGCAGTACAGAAGCGCGTGCGCGCACAAACACACACACACTGATCAGACTGATGGATGGAAAGTTTCAGTGTAAAACAATAGCTTGTTAAGCAAGCCATCACTTACAAATAGCCCCTACTTTCAATGCTCTGTCAAGGCAAAGAGCGATCACCATGAAAGTTGAGAACTTGTGAAGCCCCAGAAGGGCTTATGGCTACTGCTTGGCAGCTGGAGACGTGTTGGCTCGGGTCTCCTGGGCATCCAAGGCGGTTGGAGGTAACAGCAGCTTGACCTCGCTGGAACAGGTAGGAAAAAAAGCAACTTGCCCGAAAGCATTGAACAACCAGTTTAACCAGGCTGCAAGTGACAGAAACCGCACATGAGTAGCAGCCTCGTAGAAGGAAATCTTGACTTTTCACAGTGTGTGGGGACATCACATGATCGCGGGAGCGTGTTCTCGCGAGATCTCGCGAGACGGGATCTCGCGAGCCCACGCTCCGCGGGAAAACGTTCCCGCTTCAGAGTTGGCGCTCGGCCAGCTGAAGCGGTCACAGAGGAGCGCTGCTCCTGATCACAGGAGAAGAAGCAGTGAGTGACAGAACTCACACCACAGCTTCTAGGGCGTAACACCACAGCCACTGGAGGCTTCATGGGGGCCCTAGAAGTTTACAGCGTGCCACCGGTGAGCACAACCTTTCCACAGTGAATCAACTGGGAAAGCACAGGACTTGATCGCAATGAACTGTAAGTAAGCGCCCCGCGCCACCAGGCCGCCTTAGAGCCTTTCTCCCTGTTGTCAGTCAATAAAGGCTGTTAGAAACCCTACAGCGTCCTGTCATCTATTTAGGCCACAACATAACTGGCGACGAGGATACCAGAAGTCCCACGGACCCACCATGCAAGGCGCCACACCACCCCCTGCGTTTCTCCCCTTGCCAGGGACACCAGCAATTCCTTGGATGCAATGGGAACCCCTTTTTTCCACCTACTTGGAAGCAGTGGGCGGCACGCGATATGCCCCCATCAGGAAGAGGGCGATGCTGTTAAATGCGTTAGGGGTTGAAGGTCAGCGCATCTTTGCCGGCCTTAAAGAAATACCTGCGGCCGACGATGACGTCGGAGACGACGATGTTTACAAAGAAGCGACTCGTCGCATCATGAAGAGATTCACCAATAAGGAGAACATTGTACTGCACAGGCTGAGATTCTACACTCGCAAACAGGAAGGGAGCGAACCCGTGGATGACTATATCACCAGGATGAGGGAGCTCGCTTCTCTTTGCGCCTTTGGAGAAAATGCAGAACAGGTTATCTGCGACATGCTCGTTGTCCTCACCAACTCTAGGAAAGTACAGGACAAACTCATCCAAGAAAAGGAGGTCACCCTCGATAAAGCCATCCAGATTGCCAGGGTGGAGGAAGAAACCTCCAGCAGACACATGGAGGCGGGAAGTCACCTGCCTGTGCCCGAAATGGCGGCGCTACAATGGAGAGGTCGCAGAGACAAGCATTCCCGCGACGGCCCCAAAGACAAAAGTCCCAGGAAAAAGGAGGCACCGAAATGTTACAGATGCGCCAGCCCCAAGCACATGGCGAACAACCGCGACTGCCCCGCCAGGAATAATGAGTGCTCCAAGTGCGGACGCATCGGCCACGTGGCTCCGGCATGCATGTGGCGGGAGAAAACTGTTTCCCGTGTTGACGGTGACTGCTCCTCAACTGATGATGAGGAACTACAGGACAGACCCATGGTTGTCATGGTCAATGCCCCCCATGCCAGAAGAGAAAAGCCCCACTGCACCATTAAAGTGGACGGAATGGAAACGCGCGTCATGGCTGATTCGGGATCCGACCTCACCATTCTGCCCATCAACACGTACAAGGAGATGATGGGGCAAGAAAAAGTGGAGATTAGATCAACCAGGCAAAAACCGACCGTGTTTGGAGGGGCAACGGTCGACCTGTTGGGCTAGATCAAGGCCCGGATCGATTTTAAAGGGAGGTCTACCACCACCAAAGTGTATTTTTCACCCAAAGGTCCAGCCGTGCTGGGGTGGGATGACCAACACAAACTCAGCATGAAACTAGATCCCAGCACTCCGGAACAGGTGCTCATGATCTCGTCAGGAGCAGCGCAAAACTATAAGGAGATCTTTCCAAACCTGTTTTCCGAGAAACCGGGAAAAGTGAAAAACTTTGTCCACAAAATTCGGCTGAAACCCAACGCCACCCCAGTCAAGCACAAAGTAAGGGCAGTACCTGCCACCGTAAGACCAGCTTTGGACGCCCACCTGAGGAAGATGGTCGAGGAAGGAACCATTGAAATCGTAGAATCCTCAGAGTGGCTGCGTCCGGTAGTAATAGTAAAGACAAAGTCCAGCAACGACCTCAGGATCTACATCGACCTGAGAAGCCTGAACTTGGAGGTGTTCACGGATAGCTTCTCACTCCCCAGCATCAATGAGATTGTCCTCATGATGAAGGAGGCGGCCATTTTCTCGAAGCTGGACATGCGTGATGCCTATCACCAGATTACCCTACACAAGTCCTCCCGCCCCCTGACGGCATTCATCACTCCTTTTGGCACCTTCCAATACACCCGCATGCCTTTCGGGCTATCGTCCGCAGCATCCGCATTCCAGAGGATGATGATCTCCCTGCTTAAAGGCCTCACCAATGTATCATTCTTCGAAGATGACATTCTGGTATACGCCAAAGACAACAAGACCCATGACAAGGCACTCAAGTCAGTCCTGAGCAGACTTCAGGAGGAAGGCATTCACCTACGCCATGAAAAGTGTGTCTTCGGGGTGAAGAAGGTAGAATATCTTGGGTACTGCATCTCGAGTGATGGGGTAAGCCCCAAGAAGAACCTCATGGAGGCCATTACAGAAGCACCGGCGTCGATGTCCAAAGAGGAACTACGCTCATTCTTGGGCCTAGCCGAGTACTATGCCAAATTCGTCCCCAGGTTCTCTGAGACCACGTCTCCCATGAGGGAGCTCCTGAAGAAGGGGGCAGCGTACTCTTGGGGCCCAGAACAGGATGAGGCTTTCGGCGAAATCAAGAAAAGGATTCTACACGCGCCGTGTCTTAAACCATACAACCCTGAATGGGACACCTACATCACCACTGATGCCAGCGCATACGGCCTAGGGGCCACCTTGACCCAGAAGAAGGGCGACACTGAGAACATTGTGGCATTTGCATCCAAGGCATTATCCTCATCCGAGAAGAATTACTCTACGGTAGAGAAAGAGATGTTGGCATGCGCCTGGGCCGTTGACTATTTCAGATCATACGTATGGGGGACAAGATTCAAGTTGATCACCGATCACAAACCCCCAATTCACATGTTGAGCCCGGGCGGCACCAAGACGGCCACCCCCAGACTGGCCAGGATAGCCGCAAAGCTCCAAGAGTATACCTATGAGATACAACACATTGCGGGCTGGAAAAACGCACAAGCGGACTGCATGTCCAGGCTCCTTAACCAAAGCGCCCCCGGCACCACATTCCTGGAAGACGAATGTGTCGTTGCGTCCATCGGCGACTTGAGGAACGTCGAGTACATGGAAATGAGCGAGCGCCACTGGCAGGAAGAGTTCGAGCAGGACTACGCCCTAAGGCACGTAAGCACCTGGGTTCGAAATGGATGACCCAACGAGAGAGCGATCCCCGAAGGCCTTCGTCCCTACTGGAAGGTGAACAAGGAAATCACCGCCATGAACGGTCTCATTCTCAGAGGTGATCAAATCATCCCACCCAGCGGAATCTGCAAAGTCATACTGTGCAGAGCACACTCGGGCCATTTAGGGTGCAACATGACCAGACGAAGGATACGCGACGCATACTGGTGGCCAGGCATGGACCAGGACGTACGGCAGATGGTCGATAGGTGCCACGAATGCTCAAACAGCAACAAGCGCCTAGCCTTGAGGCAAGCCCCCATGCTGCCCACCGAAGTCCCCAAAGGGGTGTGGCGAAAACTGGGGCTGGATTTCATAGGGCCGCTGGACAACATGCTCCCAGAGCACAGGTACAGGATAGTCATGGTCGACCATTTTTCCAAATGGGTGGAAGCTGACTTCACCCCAGACATCACCACAGGAACAGTCATTGAAACACTCACGTCCATATTCCAGCGGGAGGGCCTGCCTGAAGAACTCGTCACAGACAACGGAGTCCAGCTAGTCTCCAGAGAAATGGAAACATTTCTCAAGCTCAACAACATCAAACAGCGAAAAGCAAGTCTATATCACCCACAGGCAAATGGCCTAGTCGAGCGGGCAAACCGCTTCATCAAGGGGGCGCTACAACTGGCTCACGCCTCGGGCCTAGACCCATACAAGACAGTCAAAGAAGCCGTAGCGGCCCACCGTCTCACCCCCAACGCTGTCACAGGTGTTTCACCTTTCCATCTGCTGAGGGGGAGAAGGGCAGCATCCTCACTGGTACCACCATGGCTCCAGCAAGTGAGGGCCGACGACGACGTTGACATGGATGACGTAACGTGCCGCATGCAGCGCAACAAAGAAGCAATGAAAGCACAGGGGGATTTGCGCCGAGCCGCTCGACACACACAAGTCAACAAAGGGGATCTGGTGAAGATACAACTTCCCCACAAGGACACCTCCACTGGTTCCAGATACAGCAGTCCCATAGAAGTCATGGAGAGAGGGACAAACCACATCTGCACCAGCGATGGCAGGAGATGGAATCTAGAAAGGGTAGCCATGTACCGCAGGAAAGAAGACACTGTACACTCGCAAGGAGACACTGGAGGAGATCAAGTCTGCCAAGAGTCATACGAGAACCATCACCTCCCAAGTGGAGACACCATAGAGCCGCACCATCACAACGACTTCGCAAGCTCCATCCCCCCAACAACACCCAGGGAATCACAGCAAAGAGCTGGACAAAGAGAACCTGAATCACCAGCACCCTCCCAAGGACACTTCATCGATCCCACTCCATACCCCAATCCTGGCAGGCCCCAGAGAGAGAGAAGGAAACCCAGGAAATATGCGGACTTCATCATGGAGTGATCACCCATCCTTTTTCCCAGCAAAGGAGGTGTGTGGGGACATCACATGATCGCGGCAGCGTGTTCTCGCGAGATCTCGCGAGACGGGATCTCGGGAGCCCACGCTCCGCGGGAAAACGTTCCCGCTTCAGAGTTGGCGCTCGGCCAGCTGAAGGGGTCACAGAGGAGCGCTGCTCCTGATTACATGATAGGAAGCAGTGAGTGACAGAACTCACACCACAGCTTCTAGGGCGTAACACCACAGCCACTGGAGGCTTCATGGGGGCCCTAGAAGTTTACAGCGTGCCACCGGTGAGCACAACCTTTCCACAGTGAATCAACTGGGAAAGCACAGGACTTGATCGCAATGAACTGTAAGTAAGCGCCCCGCGCCACCAGGCCACCTTAGAGCCTTTCTCCCTGTTGTCAGGCAATAAAGGCTGTTAGAAACCCTACAGCGTCCTGTCATCTATTTAGGCCACAACACAGTGGCGGGTGCTCTGTGGCTGCCGTCTAGGTGGGCTGCTTCTTGCACCCCTCCGCAAGCACCCGATCTCTGCGCCCCTGGAGGCCACACCCACCTCGCCGGCCCCAGGAAATGGCCCTGTGGTTGTGTAGTTCCTAGGTTGCAGTAGGATCCCACATCCCATTGGGCAGCAAAGACAATGGCCCCTGGCCCAGGCGGGTAGTCGCAGAGTCTTGCTGGGCAACAAAACCTATTGGTGCGTTGGGCCAAGGGAACACTGTTAGTGCCCCTCAGGCTTAGTCTGTAGCTTGCGTAGTTACTAGAGGCAGTGCACTCAGGTGCGGTCATGCACGTCATTCACACGACGAAGGGCAGGATGTCATGATACCCCCCTGCTGTACGACAAGCACGGCCACTGTTGCGTTGTGGGCGCACTTGCTATTTGCTTAGATAACATGGGAGAATGCTAGTGCGTGCAGAGGTGGACGTGTAATGTAAATCATTGGTATTGCGTACCAGTAGTTCATTTGTTTTTAAAAGTGCGTGCCTTTAGTACAAACCCTCACGAAAAGCCGCCTGGACACCTTTTGTTTCTCCTGAGCCAAATATAGAATCAGCTCGCCTCGCACGATCAAGCACTGCCCCTTTCACACGTCACTGCTGGGCTGAGATACACACACACACGCGCACGCACACACTGTCCCTGGCTCCCAAGACATCTCCTTAACGACCTCGCAAACTCGCAAACACTTCTCTTTTATTATCGGCAGCATAGCCTTTAGCACCTGTTACCTGGCAAATCTGTTACAGTTAAAGTGAGTAAGACAATAAAGCTCCCTTTTAAAGTTTTGTTTTTATCCATATCTGCTAGCTTGATACATAACAACAAAGGTTTGGGTATATGGCGATAGTCAAATGGTCTCAACAGCATGCACAGCAACTGAGCTAGATTATAAAATGACAATCTCCATTCCTAACTGAGCTCCTTTCGCAACTTATTTTAGAGAGTCTCTTAAAGTGATGGAAACACAGTGGTGTTACATAGAATACTTGTTACATAGAATCCATTCAGGATTTGGAAAATAAAGCTGCAATGGTATCATTTTGCTTAACATGTCTCTTAAAAGATGTACATGTTCTCATGTTGCTTTTCTGTGCAATTTTTGTCTTTTGCAGGTCAACTTTAAGACTGTTTTGTTCTATGCCTTGAAATGCAAAACTGAAATATTTGTACCAAGTAAAGCTTGGAAAGTATATGGTTAAGTGTCTCAAATGCAAAGTAGGTTAAAATTACGGTTTCACTATTTAGTTAAATGGTGTGATCCTGGGTAAACAATGTAATCTCGATCTGATTTAAGTGCAAAAATAGGATTCCTTATAAGTGATTATGTCCACACTGTTTGAAAGAAGACCCCCTTACAATGAAGCAGATTTAATGGTTTTGGGGGGAAATGGTGTACCCTTGTGCTCTTCTTGTGGTGCCCACCAAGGCCATCACCTACAATTGATTTTTTTTACATTGTCCCTCCTTCAATCTCATTTCGCTTGATTTGACAGAGATATATATTACCACCAGGAAGTCAGTGCACTGATCATCACCAAAGACGACACTTGGTGCAGCACCCTTCAAGACGCCCTCACTGGAAAAATCTCACAATTACAAAGCAGAATTAACTCCAAAGTACACAACCTGCCCACCACCCCACTGCAAACCCCTACCAATGTACCACCTGCAAACCTGCAGCTCTTCCAGTCCTCTTTCATCATGGAACCTGATCTGGCCAACGTTGGGAAGGGCCTTCAGCCCTCACGGAGCAAAGGAGATACTTGTCCTGCTACCTTGGTCAAACAATGCCTGTCACTACTCAGCCCCCTCATCACAAACATTGTCAATGCCTCCTTTGCCTCCAACATCTTCACCTCCTGCCTTAAAGAATCCTGGATCACCTCTTTGTAAAAAAAAAAAAAAATCACTTGACCCTACCATACACACTAATTATCGACCCGTCACCACCTTCCCATTCCTTCTGAAAATCCTAGACAAAATCACTCACACCCAAATAAAGGTTTTTCTGGAAAATCACTCCATCCCCAGCCCCTGCCAATCCAACTTTCACCCAGGTCACGGAATGTGAACAGCCCTCCTTGACCTTAAGAATCAACTGGACGATGCCAATGAAGCTGGAAAACTCTCCCTTCTGATATTACTTGATCTCTCTGCCTCATTTGGTCTTGTAGATCACAAGACCCTCTGCAACCACCTAAAATCAGTTGAATACTTTTCTCCAGAATCAACTAGCTCCGCGAAAACAGAAACTTGTGAGTCTTCACAGGTTAAGCCTCAGCCTGTTACGCTCCCCTGGTATCCATGAGGACGCCACTCAGCCCTGGTTGGATGATATGCGCCTCGAAACCCTCCCCCCGATCCCTGGGTAGTGCCACCGATGGAAGTTGAGCCTGAAATACAGGAGGGCTGGATTCAAGACTTAACTGTCTCTGGTAGGGTGTCTTCCCACCTCCCTTGGATTCAGAATCTTCCCGTGGCCCTCTCCTCACCTTAATTCCTTAGAAGGCGTGCTCTCCATCCTGCTCTTCGTGGCAGGGGTGTGTAGTCTCGTGTGGGCGTGAGCAACCAAGTTGCTTCACTGGTGCGAGCCCTTTTGAGTGTCTTTAAGGTAGGTTTTTGCTGCTTTACAGTCTTTGTATTCTATTCTGTTCTTTCCTTCCTTCCTCTTATTGTATTAATGTCTTATTTCTTCTCTTTAAGTGTGCAAAGAGATTTTGGCGTTTTCGTGCGGGTTGGAGCTGAACACGCGCCGGTAAATGAAGGCGCGGTATGCGCGATGCTGTCCGGTAAGTAATGCACAATGCGCAGCGCTGTTTTGCCTTGTATATGCTAACCTTTGCCTTTCCCCTTCCATCGTAGGCTGCGGTGCTTTTCGCCGGTTGCAGTGATGTTCCGGAATGATGCTGAACAAGAGGCGACTAATCCGGTAATTGATTTCCGTTGTTCGTGTGCAACCGTGAGTATGCGCTCACTAATGCTGTCCTTCTCTCTCCCCTTTTCAGGTTGCTGCGTTCCGGGAAGCATGCGGTGCCCCGATGATGGAGTTGGCTGGATCGAAGGTCTCCACGTAAGGAGAATCAGGAGTTGACGATGGGCTGAAGACAGGATGCTGCTCACAGGTAAGATTCCAATAACGATGTTCTTTTTGCCTCTGCAGGCACGCGGTTCCTAGAATAGCTGGCATCAAAGAATACTGGAGACCCAACTGGACACGTTACACTGCAAACAGCAGAATATTGCGAAGCGTGTTCTGCTGTTTGGGTGTGGTTTAAATAGTCTTCAGGTAAAGTAGTCCAGGTAAAGTAGTCCCAGGCCATCCACACCCTAAACACTATACCGCATAGCTCATTCCTTGGGAACTGAGCTATGTGAGGGCCTCCATGTTGACTGAAGCCCCCAAGAAAGTAGTTACAAGTAAAATAGTCCCAACCTAAAGGTGTTCTCCATAGTGATTATGAGCCTGGTGCCAAAGGCGCCAAGACTGACTCCAAGAGAGTCTCGGGTGAGATTTTAAGGCCTTTAAGGCCATAATGGAACCCCGAAACCTGGCCTTACCTGGCAGACTTGCCAGTGGGGGTCAGGGGTAGGGATCATGACACAGCCCCGCCCACTTGAATGCCTTGCGATTTCCCACATGGCTCACGTGTCTCCCTACCCTTTATAATATTTATACAAAACCTCTGTTCAACCACCTAGACTCCTTGGATATCTCCTTCATCAACTACGCAGATGATACTCAAATACTCATCCCCCTGACAGGCTCATAAGACTGAGACTGTACCACTGTAATTGCCATCTACTGACTATCCAAAATTGGATGGCCTAACATAGTCTCAATGACGAAAAGACCAAGCTACTTCTAGTTGGCCCCTCAACCCGTCTCTCAAACCTTGACCCGGCATACTGGCTCTTCTCCATTCATTGGGTATCTACCTCAAAGCTTCCCTCAACATGACCCGCAAAATCAATAACATCACCTCTGCAACAGCCTCCATGACAAAACTCACACAAGCAGGCAAACCTTTCTTATCCACGTCCAACCGCCTCCCAGTTGCCCGCGCTCTTGTGCGGTCGAAGCTAGACTACTGCAATGCCCTACTCCGTGGGACCTCAGACAAAAAGTTTAACAGGCTCCAGGTAATTCAGAACGATGCTCTAAGAGCAGCCCTGCAGTTGAACAAATCTGACCACATCTCTGAGTCAAGGCGCTCAGTCCACTGGCTCCCCATATGGGAAAGATTATCATTTAAAATCCTTACGATTGCAGACCTTTGCCTAGCAATGGAGCCCTGACTTACCTCACCCTGAGGGTCAAGAAATATATACCAGCCAAACCGCTCAGATCCTCCAACAGCCAGAGACTACTCACCGTCAGATTCAGACTGAAGGGTGCACTTGGCTCAAGCTTCCCCACAGTCGTGGCCAACTTCTGGAACAATCTCCCAATACACTGACACTGAAAGACAGCTTACCAACTTCAGAAAAACCTAAAGACCCACTTGTTTCTCTAGTGGCTTGGACTACACCCACCTATGTACCTGTAGCTATGTAACTAGTGCTCAGATGACTGAGGGATTGGTGCGCTGCTATAAATGTTAAAATAAAATTAACAAAATACATTCTAGTATAGACCCAACATTCATTTCCTACCCCTGTTTCCGCCAGGCACTGAAGTTGCTTGGGACATTTAGAGTTCTGCCCCACAGAATAATGAGTCAAACACTTTGCTGTGCCCTGTTATGCTGTGGTATTGTGTCTTTTCCCAGTTTCTAGGGCCGTTGATTCTGCAAGAGGTAGGATTGGGGACTAACGTAGTGGAAGGAAGAGCAGGGCATTGTTGCTTTGTTACACTGTTAATGTGTGCAGATCTGAAAAGATGTGTCTCTTATGGTGGTGTACGTTTTAGATATTTTGTGAGCTGTGTGAGACAATGGTTAATGTGCGCCCCACTTAGCTGAAGTTAGTGTTTGTGTTGTTGTGGTGGCTCATTTAGACTGCTATTTAAGGAGTGGAGGGAGTTGTGATGGTATCTCTGGTGGGTTTGTTAGGTGTTTAGGGAAATTTAGAGCAGGCTAATCTATTGTGCAACGTGTGCTTTGGTGAACGGGTTGTGTGCCTCAATGTATTGCTAGTTAGGGTCCGAGGTAGAACGATTTCAGTGCTGAATTTGATTGCATGCACACACCATGCACGCATTGGATTTTGGGGCTTTCAAGTTACACTTCAGGTAGCAAAGGTACACAGACAAGGACGAGTTGTTCTTCCGTTTTGTTTTTGCTGGCGACTCGCCAGGGAGAACCAGAAGAGCAAAGGACCAGAGGAGTAAAATCACCAGGGAGCTAAGGACCAGAGGAGAGTGACCAACCAGCCAAGGACCAGAGGAGCAACTGACTGGAGAGCTTTGCTTTTACATTAGTTTTACCTTAGTCAATGTTTAGTTTGGGCTATTAGATGGCACTGAACTAATGCACTGTAGTACAGCAAGGAGGGAGTTTATCCTTATGACCACTGCCTGTCCTGCCTGCCCAAAACACAGCATTCTGGACTCTATTTTGGCTGGCTCCAGAAGTGGTAACATTATACTTTGACCTGCCAGGGTTATTTCTAAGCAGTCTGCTCAGAATGAACGCTCAGAATTAATTACAACTGTAAATGAGCTACTGTTATAATCGAAATGTCTTAACCAAGTCTCCCTTCAGCCACTTGATTTACATAAGGTCCTTGTGTTGAGGTCTTGTTGAAAAAAGCATTGACAAAGTCAACGGTTGCGGCTTGTGCATAGGCATTTGATAGGCATGTGCCAGGCACTCCTCCAACATGACTAGGTAATCGCACCATTTTCCAGTTGTTGCCATTTTATGGCCAGGTAGCACTGTTATGGCAGCGCCTGGCAAATGTTTATCCCATGCCCACACAAAAGCCAAAACCGCTATTTTTGCCAATGCGTGTATTCAATTGAAGTGACTGAACCAGATGAGTACTGGCTACTACAAGGTGTAGTGGGTTTAAGGTACTGCCCAAAGTATTTAATTTCTGTTTTTATCAATTACTGTTATTTGTAAGTACAATTATTTATTACGCAAAAAGGGTACAACAATACTTTTAAATGAGCAGCATTAAAGCATCATCTGTAATAGCAGGATTCACTTCCTGTGTGCTTGTAGGAATAGGCCATGTTTACCTACTGACACTCTACAGTTCTAATAAAACACCAATCAAATTATGTTTAAGTTATGTTTGTAATTGTGTGTTTTAATGTAAATAATGACTCACAGACAACACCAATAAACATGTTCTAAAGAGATGTGCGTGCCAAATAGTATCTTGTTCTATTTGCATCCAGAGTTGTATGAACAAATTCTAATTATTAATATATTGCTTTAATATTTCTGGCAGGAACACATCTTGTGCCTTTTGTTATCATTATTCCAGGCAATGTTTAGTCGAGCCACAACGAAGAGCCAACGGAAACTGCAAATCATAGGTCAAGCGCCCTCCTGCCACACCCTGTCCTTACAACCTCTTCCCCCACCCCTCCCGTTACCCCATTCCTCCCCTTTCTCCTTTTTGGATGTTCCACTAGTTCCTTTTCTCCACTTCCACCACTGAGGGCATGTAATAGTAAAGTACACTCAAGTGAGCTTTCAGTGATGAGTATTGAACTGAAAATACAATTCACCTTGTCATATGCTGTGTAACATTGCAAAGGATGGAGACCTCTTTCATGAAAGCAGTTGAAGTGAAAATCGAGATCACACTTGTGTTGTATATCTCATCTCATCATCAGAGGATCACAGGAGACTATATTCATGACTGTCCTTCTTTATTCCTATTCTCTAACTGACCTCCTTCTACCTTACATATTCCATTCCGCAAGTTCCACCCAGAACACATTCCACATTCCATTCAGCTACAACAACTTGGTCATATTTCATAGAAATTCCTACAAACCGTTCAATTTACTCAGTCATGTTGAAGACACAACTCTTTGATACACACATTCCATACAATATAACCCTGACTAAGCTCTCTCCTCTGCCCTGTTCTCATCTGAACACGAAGCAGAACGTACAACGCTATTTATGGACAGACATTTTGAATGACCCATCAGGCAGTGCAGTTGCAAAACCGAGGCTCCTGCACATATGCACATGGCGCTGAGAGTTTGGCGTAACAACAGTGGCTGAAGCCCCCCTGCCACAATAACACATTCCTGCTGTTGTTGCCAGCACATATGCAACAATCATTGGCGAAGGCTTTTCGTTTGGCAAGTGTAAGCGAGTATTGGTGTGGGAGGCTATGAATGTATGCGTGGATGGATGAGTGTGTTAATGTGGCCGTATGGATGATGAATGAGTGAAAGTGGTTATGTGGATAGTGGATAGATGAGGGGAGGAGTTCCCTGCAGCCAAATAATGCTTGAAGTGATGATCAGCAATTCCTGTCATCTATTTGCAAAAGCAGAGTTTAACATAAATACAGGGGTCAAGTCCTAAGCAAAAAAGGAAAAAGTTGGGGGACTCATTAACATACCAATTGAAAGTGACGTCACCAGAAATTATCATATCAAGGTGCCCTCTGAAAAAAGGGTGGGGGGAATCCGTCCAACTGCGTGTTCCCGGTTTCCATTTTAATGATCCTCTGACAAACAATGCAGCTTTTGCCCCAATATGAGACCCTTATCTCCGGGTGTGATGTTTGGGGTATTTATTTCTATTCTTCTTCGCAGATAGGCTTGAAGAGCAACGAGCAGCACCTCTGCACTCTCAGCATGGAGCAGTGCTAGACCGCGCGAGGCTTTGATTGAGCCACACGCATGGTGACAGACGTATGCGGGTGTCATAATGCTTATCTATTGTTCTATGGGCTAAAGAGTATTACCGAAATTGTTCGTTTACAATTGTTCGAATGAACAATCGACCGATTTTAAAGGGTCACAATTGACCTTTTCACAATTGACCGCATATATATATATATGGGGTTTTAGGGGGGTTGCGTTAGTTGGGGGATTGCGGGGGGTTTCCCCCCGCATATATGTTATATATGTTACAATTGCCCTTCACAATTCGGTCAATTGTGAAAAGGTCCATTTTAATTCGAACAGTTGTAAAATGAACAATTCATATACAATCGGCTATACACAACCAGCTTTGTTGCATTGCCTAAAGGTTAGGGCACTGGCTGCTGAGGAAGGAGAATTCAGAACAACTAGGTTTGAATACCAGCTTGGCAAATACCCTTTTTGATTTGATACCCTTATTTCACAATTAAAATAAAATACTGTTTTTTGCTGATTTAGGCCATCTTTTTCATATCTGTCGGGAGCATCCGGCTAACATGTGTTTAATTTATATGCATGGTTCCCCCCCGCCCTCCTTTTTTACCGTTTCCTTTCACTTCATAAGCATTAGATAATTACATGTTATAATCGCATTTTGTGTATTGTTTCTTTTGAAATGCAAATAAATCCGTTTTAAAAAAAAGTACAATGGTTGTTTAAGAAGCTGCAATCATGCTGGTCTTCCAGAGGCTCTCCTGGCACGTGACGCACTCTTCCTCGTCCCAGTTGCCTTCACTTGCTGCTGTGAGCTGCAGGCCACAGTGCTGAATCCTGGCAGGCCTTAACCAGCATTCTGCCCTTTGATAAAATGAGTACGTTCTATGCAAACGGCTTTGCAAAGGTGCTACACGAATGACGCATAAGTATTTGAATGTTGGGTTTGGTGCTGTGGGCCAAAGCACCTGAATGACATTGTGTGGCTATAGTGCACACCTTTGTGAATCAGGCCCAGCCTCTCTGCGTTATGCACCTATGAGGTCCAGTTGTGCATACTCAGCCGTGAGCAGTGTAATGAATACATGGTTCACCTGCAGAGCTGTTGCTTTTTTACCCTCTGGTTTAGGTGCTGTTTGCACTAAAAGGCAGCACTCACTCAAGTGCGAACAGGTGGGGGGAGGGAAAAGCAGCTTCTGTTGAACAGTGTGTTTTTAAAAAGCTGACCCTGTGGGGAGGGAGCAGATCACTGACAAGTGAAATGTGCTCCTGTGTCCAGAATGGATGTCTCCCAAAATGCCTGTGCAAGCTTAAGACGGGAGGGTGTGTATTACATACCAATATGCCCCATGCACTCTGGGACTTGTTGTCCTTCAATGGTAGAAACAGAACTGCATCTATTAGCGTCAGCATCCCATGAAAATAGAAATACTAAGCACAGATTTATACCAACATGTAGTTAAATGACTACGCGCCTGAAAGAACTGCCTATGTCCCACTCTCCAGTAATGGCGCTGCAGTTTCACAATGCCAGTCTGTAGGCCTCCGCCTTCACCAGTCTGTCAGACAGGTGTGATTGAGTGGGCGGGGAGCAATGGGAGGGCAGCTTCTGCTGAGCAGCGTTTTTTAACACACGAGTTGTGGGAGTAGGAGACGGTCATCAGCGCAGGTAGCAAGCGAGCTCAGGATGTGTGTGTGGGCGGTGAAACCGTCAGGGCCAATGAGCGTCGCAAGGCCATCGGCCACATTTATTACATTAATTATATTCCCAAAAGCGACAAGACGTCATACATGAATGACAACATAAAACCTGTTACGTCATAATTACATAATTGGGCGTGGGGGAGTGGCGGTGGCCATCATCCCCAACGCCACGGAAATGGACCTGACAGAAACGTGACCTCATTGGCCCACAGGACCCCTATCCCTGTTCCCCCTTTGCACGTATCGCAAAGACCGCTCATTGAGGGCCTGGATTACCTCCACGTCCACTCTTCCTCGTCCCAGTACTTACTACATGAGGCCCCTGCCTCCGACACAGGACCTTTTTCTATTTCTTTAAATTCCTATAACTCCTCCCCCACATCCACGTCACTCAGTTTAATTTTTCCTGCCTCCGGCAGGTTGGACTTTTTCTTCCCGGTGTGGGGCACTGGGGAGCACCGATTGCTGGCCCCCTGGGGGGGGGGCTGTGTGGCGGGGCCCTCGGCTTCCTCAGGTGCGGTGCTGCTCCTGGGCCACCTTGATTCGACAGGCCTTTTCCTCGTGCTCTGTGTACACATCTTTATTGGAAATGATGGCAAGCACTTGGCAGTATGGGCTAGCCTTCCCTTTTGTTGTGTGGCCTCTCTGCTTCTTGTCGTGGGGTGACAGTGGCAGAGAGTCTTTGAAAGTGCGGGGGCTCTGTTCTGTCGCAGGCATGTCACATATCACCCGCTCCTCAGACACACACAGCACAGGATGCACCGGATGTTAGCTGCATTCTCTGGTGGAAGGTAAGGAGAGGGGAGGACTGTGCTTGATATTTTCCCCTCTCCTGCTGGTATGGCCATCTTGACTCCTTCAACATGCCGTTTCCTCGTGCTCTGTGTATACATCTTTATTGGATATAATGGCAAGCACTTGGCAGTATGGCCTACCCTTCCCTTTTTGTTGTGAGGCCTCTCTGCTTCTTGTCGTGGGGTGACAGTGGCAGAGAGTCTTTGAAAGTGCGGGGGCTCTGTTCTGTCACAGGCATGTCACATACCACCCGCTCCTCAGACACACGCAGCCCAGGATGCACCAGATGTTGGCTGCATTCTTTGCGTGCAGCCTGTGAAAACCGCGCAGATTTGGACGTGTCTGCAAGCGGCCGGAAGGGTACCGGCCTGGCATAGTCTACATTTCGGGTTCGAGTCTCTGCGGTGCTGACTCGGCCCTTCATCCTTTCTAGACCAACGCATTGGCACGATTTAGAGCTTGGGGCTCCCAGCTACTGGATACAGGGCTCAAGCCACCTCTCAGCATTGTGGCGAGTTAGTGGTGTGTTTGGGTCTGTGCTAGCAATGGACGCAGACTCCTTGTCCTGTCCTCTTCCTCTGAACTGCACGAGGGAAGGTTAAAGGAGATGATTTTCTTTTCCCTTGTCCGGCATGGAATTATAGAAAATGCATCATGGAAGTAATGGCCATTCAGAGGGTTCCCAGTGTCTCTTCTTTTAGGGCCTAGGTCCTCCGGTGCCGACGTGTTGCTTTCACGCCTCCTCTCAGACTTGTGGGAAGTGATATGGCACATGGTGGCACATGTCTGTGCTTAGAGGGGTTCTCAGAGCCCCTGGTGTCGGTGGAGGGGAATGTCACTTCAGTGGGTTTTTCCAGTGTAGGAATACCCCAGGTGGGGGGTTGCCTTTCATGTCTGCTATCCGGGATGGATTGCTTTGCCCTGCTTTGTGACAGTACTCTGCCCTTTTGACGCCAGCCTGGTGGCTCCTCTGTCGGCTGGGGGGGGCATGGTCTGCTGGACATCTGGGCTGTCCTGTATCTTCCTTTTGATAAGTGGGACCTTTTTGTGGGCTGACAAGCATGCTGTTATATTTGGGCGCAGGCATGCTTCAACGTCCTGTGATTTTTCTCTGGTGCAAGTGCAGTGACTGGCGGTTTTCCCTGGCTCCTCGTCTCTATCTTCTCGGAGGTTTATGGGACCGGTGGGGTTCGGCTTCCTGGGTAATGGGCTCTTTCCGGAGGGGGGTATCAGTTGCAGTTCCTGTCTCTTCCTGTCCAGGTTTGCTTGGTTAGGACTTTGGTACCCAGTTCACGGTCCAAGTAGTTGGCCATGGGATCAGTTCTCTCCGAACGATTGTTGTGGGTTACCGTCTTGCCCATTAATCTCCCTGTTCAGGGTCAAGTTTTCTAGTTGCGGGTGTTCCTGGTCCCTATGCCTTCTAGGATGTGTCAACTGCTTATGGGTCTCAAGACCCTGCACTGCTTGGCCGGACGTCTGGGGAGAGCGTACTCTGGATGTTGTGCAGGGGGGGCGCTTGCTGGCTGGTTTGGGCTGGGTTCTCAGAAGGCAGTGTGTCTCGGCTGGCCTGTTGCTGAAGTTACGGGGCACGTGGCGTCTTGCGTGTTTTCCGGTTCCTTGAGCCCGTCTTCGGTTATGTCCCCTGGTGTCTTATACTCTCTTCCACTGGCTTCCGACGTCTCGGCTTTCGTAGTTGTTTTCAGTGTCCCCAGCGCTGCGAGTTTCCCTGCTGTGGTGGCGGGGGTTTCAGGTCTACATGCTGAGGTGTGCATGGTCCATCCTCCTGTGGCCTCTCTTACTACCGAGGCCGGCAGAAAGGGTCTACATTGGGGGTCCTCTCAGCTCAAGGGTTGTGAGATCTGGGGAGAGCCGGCGATCATCCAATTGGCAAGAGTTGTGCCATTGTCCAAGCTCTGGTGTACTACAAGGAGTTGCTGGACGGTCGGCAGTTTTGATCCGATCGGACAATACGACGGCCTTGGCATATGTCAACTGCAAAAGGGGTTCCGGCTGCTCCTTGAATGCTCTGGCAGCACTGATAGGCACCTGGGAGAAATCTCATCTGGTGTCTCTGGTGGCCTCACGTATCAGAAGGGTGGACAATGTTCAAGCGGATCCTCTCAGACGCCGGTTTTCACTCCTCGGCGGAACTGGTCCTATTGGCCCAGGTCTTTGCGGTGACCTGTGTCAGATTAGGGTCCCCGGTTCTAGACCTGTTTGCATCCCCGGCCTCAGCAGAAGTTCCTCTCTTCTGCTCTTGGTTTCAGGCCAGGGGGATTGGGAGATGGACGCCCTCTCTGTACAGTGGCCTTGGGGTTTTCCTTTATGCCTTTCCACCTATTCCCCTTCTGCCGCAGATGGTTTGGCGCATCAGAGTGTCCAGGGTGACTGTGTTGTTGTTAGCTTAGTTCTGGTCCCGCCGGAGTTGGCTCCCCTCTCTGTTGGAGCTTCGGTCCTAGGAACCTTGGCTGGTTCCGAGGTGGCCGTGTCCCCTTCAAGGGGATCTGCGGTTGGAATTCCACTGGATGCAATGGGCAGTGTGGCTATTGCTCCGGTCTAGGTTGATATCTCAGGGGTTCTCAGATCCTGTAGTTGAGTACATAATGGATGCTCTTAGACCCTCCACTCTGAAGGTGTTCGACAGGCATTGGGGCCATTTCCGAGACTGGTATGGGCGGTCTGGGATCCCTCCCCTGCGTTCTGGCCTCTGCTATCCTTCGATTCCTCCAGAAGGGCTTTTGACAGGGGTCTGGCAGTTTTTTTTTCCCTGGCTTCACTCTCAGTGGGCCTCCATGAAATTGATTTTGGGGGACTCTGATGGTCACTTGGATGCGGAGGTGTTGGTGGGGAAGTTGCTCCAGTGTTTTTCTTCTTCCCGTCCTTGTGCTGATAAAGGGCTTCCCCCTTGGGATCTCCCTCTTGTATTACAGTTCCTTCAAGGGCCTCCTTTTGAGCCCTTTTCCGAGATTGATATCAAACATCTTACACTGAAATCTGCTTTTCTTATTGCCCTCGCTTCTGCCCGTAGGCTTGGGGAGATTGGGGCTCTCTTATGTCACCCTCCTTTCCTGAGGGTGCTGCCAGACTCGGTGCTGCTGAGGTGTGGTCCGAAGTTCCTCCCTTAAGTTGTATCTCGGTTTTTCACACCTCTCAGGATCTGGTTCTCCCTGACTTCTTTCATGATACGAGAATGCATGAGGAGGTGGCTTGGCTTAACATTTCGATCAGGGGCGGTCCGCCAGGGGTTTGGCGGCTTCCTGGGCCGATGCAAGGAGGGTTTTCTCTGCAAGAGATTTGTATGGCTGCCGCCTTGGCTGGTCTAGGGATTTTCATCAACCGCTATGGGTTGAGTTTCTCCCACTCGGGGGGTTGGTTCCTTCGTGGTTGGAGTTTTATCTGTGGGGATATGAATTAAGTTATTGTGGGTGTGTTTGCTGCACTGTCTTTAGCTCTGTGTCTCATTGGGACCTTTTCCCCATTGCTGCTTTGGTATACCTCATGAAGTAAGTACTGGGACGAGGAAGAGTGGACGTGGAGGTAATGCTCTGATTACTTACTGGTAATCTTCATTACTCCTAGTCTTACTCTTCCTCGTCGCAGTACTGACGACCCTCCTCACCCTCCCTGCGGGGAAGGTCCCATGTTCTGGCTTGGTAATATGAAACTGAGTGACGTGGATGTGGGGGAGGAGTTATAGGAATTTAAATAAATAGAAGAAGGTCCTGTGTCGGAGGCAGGGGCCTCATGAAGTAAGTACTGTGACGAGGAAGAGTAGGACTAGGAGTAATGAAGATTACCTTACAGTGACCCCCAATTGTTCAGCCCATAACTCAGTTCAATGCAATGGACCCCAAACTACTGATCTCCCCCAAAACTGCAGCACCCTCTCAGCCACCAATCTATAGGGTAGAAGTGGGGGAAACATAGTAAACATTGCTTTCTCTGCAGCGCCACTGGTCCCAGCTGGGGGGGAAGAGAGGAAGACCACCTCCTGCACCCTCTCCTTGTACCCCTGGTCCGATGCTTCCATGATGTCATTGCGCTGCTCGCTCGGCGTCTGGACAACCATTTCACCCTTACTAATCTTGTGCCAATCATTCTTTTGGACACCCCACGCCTCCCAAAGCACTGCCCCGTCGAAGTGGCAGGGCTGTTAATGTTATGTGCTGTACATACCAATGTGTCCCATGCATTCTGGGGCTGTTATTATCAAATGGTAACACAGAAATACAGCTGTAAGCGTGTGTATGTCATAATGCTTTGAGGCCATAATAGTGGAACTAGGTGCTATACAAATATCAAGTAACATAACATAAAACACAACAACATAATGTAACAAAAAAAAGGCATAAATAAAATGAATACACAAAAAACAGATGATAATTAAAACTCCACCGATGGACCGTTGTGTATTTCTGGTGCTTATTGTCCACGCCTCAGAAAAATATGAGAATATAAAAAAAAACAAGCAAACAAATCAGGGGATAAAGCTGAACAATAAATGAATAGGTCAATGCCCAGGTGTTAAATGTACCATTTAAAGAAAACATTTATCATGACACTGGTTGAGCAGATTGAAACCTGGTACTCAGTAGATTTATGGGGTCACTCCTTTGATGAGGTATTCTTCCAGCTGTTCTAACAAAGGTTCCCAATCTATCACAGGTGCAACAGAAAAGGCGCTTACCCATATCCACCACTGTACCAGTCAACGAGCAAAGCATGATCACCTCGAGACCTCTATACTTGCAGCCGCTGGAGGCCAGGGTCAGCACATGAAGGTGCCCAGGTGCTCTGCCACATTGTTTGGCAAGGAGCCACCTAGTGGTGAAATGATGAAAAGCATCTCAGGCTGTGTATGCTGTGCATCAGAGAGAAACTGCGCCCACAATAGCGTGGAGATGGATCGACGAGGTGCCCGAACAGACAAAGTGATAAGTAAAGATGTCGCTCTCGACTACTGCATCAGATCCATCAGAACAAGAGTGCAGGGCTTGTATTTGAATAATGCTGGAGCACTTTTCGTATGATGGTGGGACTGCCAGCTATGCGTTGCGTAGGCTGACTATGCCAGTTGTATGATATGATATGATATGATATGGTATTTATAACGTGCCTATACACAAGTGTTTAAAGGCACGACGAGGCAAGGGAGGGAGAACAGAGGGAAGACAAAGACAACGATCTTACTAGGCCAGGTGACATTGAGATTGCGCAAGTGCAAGGGAAGGGGGAAGGGGAAAAGTGCGGAGGAAGAGGGGAGGGGCAGTGCAGTACATGGGATCCATAATAAAAATAAATCGAATAAATAAAAGCAATAAGTAAAATGTGCGGCCAGCTAGTGGCAAGTACAAGGGAAAGTGAAGACATCAGGTGTCATGTGCTGGAAGGGGACTGTAGGGATACAGAAAACCAGTCCCCAAGTGCTGGGGTTGCCAAGGAGGCAGTGCAGGTGTGCAACTGGTGGGGTGGGGCACCTGGGCCCGAGCTCAGAGGGTAGCCAGGTGACCAGTGCAGTTTCAGTTTTTGCCACGAGTTCACCAGGGGAGGGGAGGAGAGAAAGCAGAAGCAAAGAGGAAGATTTTGAGTTGCTTCCAGAACCAGAGATGGTTCTCTTCAAGTTTCAGAGAGGCAGGGAGCGTGTTCCAGAGGGAGGCCCCAGCCGAAGAAATAAATCTACCACCAACTAGTTGTAGCATATTACAGCAATAAAGGCTGCACTTGTCAAATGATAGAAGAAGCAACACATGTTTTGGGTTATACCTTACCACATGGTGCGTATAACAGGCACATGATTGCTTTAACGGGCGGTTTGAACTGCACTTGGCAAATGATAGCAGCACCTACGCATATAGGAGTACACCTTACATATGGTGACTATACCACCCATGAGATGACATTGCTCTGCATTTCATACTGTCCTGGGCATATAATAACAACACCAAATATGTCAGGGCGTGCCTTGCAGAAGGTAGGTACATCAGGCCTATGGTAGCATCGAAAGATCACCGTCAGCAAACAGACTGCTACAAGCAGGCCTGACATGGCCCTGCAGAGAATCAGTTCAATATCCCACTCAAGGATGCAGATCCTCCTGGGATAGCTTCCCAGGACGCCATCATCAGGGCCTCATCGGTTGTGTTCCTGCGCACCCAGTTCTGCACATCATTCAGGATTCAACAGAATCTCACCTTTGAAATTGCAATGACATTGACATTTGGATCATAACTAAAGACCACATGCCTTGACAAAGACCCATGAGGGTCAAAACACGTGTTGGCTGGAACTTCAATTAAAATAAGATATGATGAACACAACTAGTCAGGTTCATATTCCTTGACACCATATCAAATTCACATTGAATTATTACTCACCTGGCGCTGATGTGACTCAGGCTTTAGCCTCGTGGCTCATATTCCTTGACACCATATCAAATTCACATTGAATTATTACTCACCTGGCGCCAATGTGACTCGGGCTTTAGCCTAGTGGTTCATATTCCTTGACACCATATCAAATTCACATTGAATTATTACTCACCTGGCGCCGATGTGACTCAGGCTTTAGCCTCGTGGTTCATATTCCTTGACACCATATCCAATCCACACTGACCTCCTTACTCTCCCAGCGCCGATGTGACTCGGGCTCTAGCCTCGTGGTTCATATTCCTTAACACCATATCCAATCCACACTGACCTCCTTACTCACCTGGCGCCGATGTGACTCAGGCTATAGCCTCGTGGTTCATATTCCTTGACACCATATCCAATCCAAGTGACCTCCTTACTCACCCGGCGCCGATGTGACTCGGGCTCTAGCCTTGTGGTTCATATTCCTTGACACCATATCCAATCCACAGTGACCTCCTTACTCAACCGGCACCGATGTGACTCGGGCTCTAGCCTCGTGGTTCATATTCCTTGACACCATATCCAATCCACACTGACCTCCTTACTCACCCGGCGCCGATGTGACTCGGGGTCTAGCCTCGTGGTTCATATTCCTTGAGACCATATCCAATCCACACTGACCTCCTTACTCACCCGGCGCCGATGTGACTCGGGCTCTAGCCTCGTGGTTCATATTCCTTGACACCATATCCAATCCACACTGACCTCCTTACTCACCCGGCACCGATGTGACTAGGGCTCCAGCCTCGTGGTTCCTTGACACCATATCCAATCCACACTGACCTCCTTACTCACCCGGCGCCGATGTGACTCGGGCTCTAGCCTCGTGGTTCATATTCCTTGACACCATATCCAATCCACACTGACCTCCTTACTCACCCGGCGCCGATGTGACTCGGGCTCTAGCCTCGTGGTTCATATTCCTTGACACAATATCCAATCCACACTGACCTCCTTACTCTCCCGGCGCCGATGTTACTCGGGCTCTAGCCTCGTGGTTCATATTCCTTGACACCATATCCAATCCACACTGACCTCCTTACTCACCCGGCGCCGATGTGACTCGGGCTCTAGCCTCGTGGTTCATATTCCTTGACACCATATCCAATCCACACTGACCTCCTTACTCACCCGGCGCCGATGTGACTAGGGCTCCAGCCTCGTGGTTCCTTGACACCATATCCAATCCACACTTGACACCATATCCAATCCACACTGACCTCCTTACTCACCCGGCGCCGATGTGACTAGGGCTCCAGCCTCGTGGTTCCTTGACACCATATCCAATCCACACTGACCTCCTTACTCACCCGGCGCCGATGTGACTAGGGCTCCAGCCTCGTGGTTCCTTGACACCATATCCAATCCACACTTGACACCATATCCAATCCACACTGACCTCCTTACTCACCCGGCGCCGATGTGACTCGGGCTCCAGCCTCGTGGTTCCTTGACACCATATCCAATCCACAGTGACCTCCTTACTCACCCGGCGCCGATGTGACTCGGGCTCCAGCCTCGTGGTTCCTTGGCACCATATCCAATCCACACTGACCTCCTTACTCACCCGGCGCCGATGTGACTCGGGCTCCAGCCTCGTGGTTCCTTGACACCATATCCAATCCACAGTGACCTCCTTACTCACCCGGCGCCGATGTGACTCGGGCTCCAGCCTCGTGGTTCCTTGACACCATATCCAATCCACACTGACCTCGGGCTCTAGCCTCGTTTTTGTTTAGGATTATTGGGGAGTTTGATGCTGCATTTGGCACAGGATAGCAGCACCCATACGAATTTGAGCAAAGTTTCGTTCACTCATTATTTTGAGAGGTTCGGTGTAAAAGGATTGTTTTCGGGAGTAAAAACATAGTTTTCATTCCTGAACAACATATTTTTACATGAGTGAAAATACTTTCATTTTTAAAAACAGGCATTTTTCTTGTGATCCAAACATTCCTTGTGGAGAACAGTTTCCATGCTTGGAATTCTTTTGATCAGAGAGGCCATGTTCACATCAAGCAGCACTCTAGCAGAGGGCCCCGCACCCCGGAAGGTACTGCTGAGGCCGCCGGCTCCTACAGCGCAGATAGCATGCAGAGGTGGGACTCCACGCCCTCTTTCTTCGGAGCCTTGCATGACTACAAGGGAGTTCAATAGGCAGGCACGGCACCATACTTATTTATTTATTTTATTTCTATACCGCAAAACAGAAGCCCGGATGCGTAAAGGCACTTAACAGAACAACCAACAAGAAAAAAGGAGAGAGTAGGGGATCGGGAAAAGTACATCACATCATATCATATGGATCCCTGGCAGCAGCTGCACATGTCTGGCTGTACCTTTTAAACAGTGACTATGCCAGGCAAACTAGGACACTATTCGGGCAAGTGAGGCTGCACTTGGCATATGCTAGCAGCACCTACCTGCGCATGTCAGCGTGCACCTTGCACATGCTGATTGCAACAGGAACATGAAAGCATTATTGAGGCATGTGGGCCTGCACTGGTTGCCGTTTCTTGGCACTGGGGATTAAACCTCATATATACAGTAACTTATCGTCATGCAATGGCATTATTGAGGCTCCACTTGGCCAAAGAGGTTAGCAACTGCGCGTGCGAGGGTGCACTTTGGATATGGCAAAGACACTTGGCGTGTGGTTTCCATGGCTCCAGTGCTCAGTCGCTGTCCAGCTGAAGCGTTGCAGAAAAGGCTGTATGTTTTGGCAGTGATCTTGTTGCGCAATGAGCCCTTTGGGATGGCAGCAGGGCGAGAGAGGCCTTGTGGGACAGTGGGGTTGGTGGTGAGCTGAGCAGTGGAGTGTTCTGGACCTGAGGGTGTGACTAGGATGGAATTATGCAGGGAAGCGGGTGACAGAGACACACGCTTCTTCCAAAGCTCTACTGGGGAGCGAGGCATCCACAGGAGTTTTTTTAATGAGATCAAGATCATTTCACGGGGACATGGGTTTGGGGCACTGTGCGCATCTGCATGCATAGCTCTCAACTCACACGCTTTTGGCGGGTGTCACCCGCCTTGTAAACAGCTGACTCACCCGCCAAGCCTCTTGCACGCCCATTAATTTCAATGAGCCTCTCACCCGCCAAAAATAAAATCGGGTGTTTTCACCCGCCTTTGAGACATAAATGGTTGAGAGCTATGCCTGCATGATGCCCGGGGCCTCGTCGCGGATGAGGATGTCGGGGAGGTGGCACTGTGGAGAATATACGTGGGTGGAGACCTGGAATTCATCTATGGTGGGAATAAGATTTAAAGGGGGGCGGTGAATGTGCTACAAGGTCTGAATAATCCCATTTCCGGTGAGAGTTAGCCCAAAGGCATTCCCATTTCCGGTGAGGGTTAGCCCAAAGGCATTCCCATTTCCGGTGAGGGTTAGCCCAAAGGCATTCCCATTTCCGGTGAGAGTTAGCCCAAAGGCATGAGCTCAAAGCCACATAATGAGGAAAAAAAACAGAAATGAACATACATGATGAGTAGTAAACAGTCAGTGAACACAAATACACACATTTCAATGATTGCTTATAAATAAAGGCACAGAAGTGGGGCCCCCACTCCTACTACTGTATGAAGCAAAGGAGGGAGGTGAGTATCCGTGGCACATAGAGGATCTGAAGAAATAAGGACAAACACAACTAATCAATGACGTTTCATGAGTGGCACACCCATTCAAGATGGCAGCCAATCCTTGTCTGCAGAAAGTAGTGAAAACAAACATAGGACAACAACACCATGGGCAATGATGTTGTTCTGCTTTTGTATTTTTAGTTCTTTCCCCATCTTCAGCAGTGCCTAGAATTACATTTTTGCTGGTCCTGCCTAAAGTAAAGCTACTAGTTCATTAAAAAATGTTGGATAGAAAGCAGCAGCTATTCTGCAAGGCTGTCAGGGTGCATACAGCTGACAGAGGGTGATTGAGACAGATGGAAATAAGTTGCACAATATGGCTGACACAGAAATGCAAGAGTTGAAGGCCACGTGTTTTCAGCATCACAGAGAAGCCGATTGATACCATGGTCCAACTCGAATGTAAAGCTCTCTCTATCACACTTATAAAGTAGTTGATCAAATTGCACAAGCCGTATCATTATCTTCACTGCATGCAATACTTTTATGTGCTTTTAGTCACATGTGCCAAGCAGTATGTGCAAATAGCAGAAAGCTCCCATAAATGAATTGAAATTGCAAATATGTTCAAATCTTCGGGACAGCCAGCATTAAAAAGCCAATTGATGTCCCTGGAACATTCGAGTTTCAGAACGAAAAAAGTATGCCCTTTCCTAACCGACGCATACCTACATTGGCATACATTAATTCCCTGAGCCGGCCACGTCAGTGCTCTGAAGCGATCCTGCACAAGGCACTTTATAAAATGCAATGAATATGTACACAAGCATTGGCATTGCCAACGGGTGTTGGCTGCCATGTCCCGAGGGCAGCCTCCACATCCCCATTAAACTGCATACCATGATGACAGCAGTACAGTCCACACCACAACGAGTGTTAACAATCAATATAGAACGTGACAATACAGGCACAGCTTCAAATAAAAAAAAGTAGAATGTACCAAAAACTGTTCTTTCAAGCGTTTGACAACTGGCACTCTTTCCATTAAATTGACAACAGGGGCAACACATTATAAAACAAGCACTGGCCATGCCAACAGTTATATAGGCATGGGAAAGGCACTTGCTAGGCTCGGCTGTAGTGGTATTAACTGGCCTTTGATGGTAGCAGGTGCAAACAGTGTGAGTACCTGGGCATCTAATAGCAGTGGCTGGCACATGCTCAATATTTACACACAAACCCAAAACTGTTGCCTTTGCCAGTGATTGTTTTTAATGGGACTTCAGTAAAGGACCCACATTGTGCTTATAAATCGAGTGGCAGACCAAGTTAAGACACTTTTATTACACCAGTAGCACAATTACTACTCCAATTAAGTTATTAACTCTCAGAAGACTGCATTGTAAAAAACTGTCAGAAACTTAGAGTGCAAGGTTTGTTGATAAGGCTTGATTAAAGCAAACTCAAAGAGTTCCCATGTGGAGGCGTTTTGGGCGGGGAGGGACAGGAACTGGGTGGGAATGCCCATAGGGATTAGCTTGGCCATGGGTGGGCAAATAGACAAACAGCACCTAGAGGCTCTCTGTCCCTCCTCATATGCCATGTCTCCCTATCTCTACTCTTACGCAATAGTTACAGCTCATAGCCCAAACTAAACAGGATTCACAGATCATGTTCATGGCCTAGGCGACTGCAGCTCAGCGTGCGCGGGGTAGGCATGGCATTATCATGCAGATTAACTTCTAGAAGAGCCCAGCCTCAGCCCAAGAGGAATCCAGTCTCCCACACAACTATTACAATCCCCATAAAGCTCCTAACAGGCCTCAGGAACGTCCAGGCATCCCGGTCCAGAGCATTGCTCTCAGAGGAGACGCAGTCCGAAACCCACCCTCATTTAAGAGTTGCCATAGTTCCTCACAGCTTTCCTGTCTATGGAACCTGCCTGCTTTTGGCCCTTTGGGACCGATAGAGCAGTTAGGAGAGCAGGTTCTCTCCGGTGCTCCTGTGCATTATCGGAACACACCCAGGCAGTACAGGAAAACCCCAAAGCCTGACCATCCCTGAACCAAAGGCATGCTTAGATCCCTAGAACAAATCACACAAACCGTGCCAGCCCGTCACTGCATACAGGCCTTAACATAGACACGTGCCCTCCTAGAGCGTTGTCCTTACATGAATAGTTATTTACATTTAGCTAGCATGCCAGCCATGATTTTACAACTTTAACTCAAAATGCATTTTCCAACAGTGCAACACTAAATTCCATCACTCTTCCCTTATCGCTCCGAACCCCGTGCAGGTATGGCACCCCAGGTGACGTTCTGCACTCTATATCCCTCTACCCTTTTGTGTCCACCACAGTCAGCTTGCACGGTCCACCCTGGGAGCTGCCACGTCCGACAGCTGGCTGGGCAATCCCAGATGTTACCCTCTGGGATCAAGCAGGTTATGATAGCACCTAACAGGCCATGCAGGCTCCACACTTCTTTAATCCACTGGAGCACGACTAAAGCCCATAGTGAAACCATTCACTGACACATGGCAGTAGCCCTGTCCTCAGGCCTCTACAGTCCCATTCATGAGCATTATGGGTGAGCCCTTTCCCTGATGAACTGTACGCCCTGGTATTTCTGCACTTCAGTCAAGCCTCGGGTGACTGGCACAGTAAAAAAGATGAGTAACAGCGTATAATGTATTGCTGTCCATAATGGCAGTTTTTGCTCAATTAGGTGTCATTATAGCAATAAACACCCATTAGGTGGCCTTGATTGGCTGAGCACCACACACCGTGGGTAATAATAAGCAGCGCTCAGACACCTGAGGGTTCGTAGCGCTATATAAATGCTAAATTATTATCATTATTATAATGGACCGGTGCACAGATTATTGGCCCGGGCGAAGCAAGTGCCCTAACAAAGGGGCCGATGCCATTACCGGGACGGTGAAGCTCACTGAACGTGTGATTATGCTAATAGCAATAATAAAAAGTAAACTGACCCAGTGCTTTATTCGTCATGGATGGAGAGAGGTGGGGCAGTGTGTAAGAGTCATCGAAATGGAAGGCAGGGCTCTGCTCCGAGCGGTTCCATGTGTCAATATCCCCGCAAAAATATTGCGATACAAAAAAATCACCATATTTTTGCGGCGGTATTGAGCCATGGACCCAGCAGGGGATAATATGTAGGGATATCCTCCGAGTCTGTCTTCCATTTCCATGGCTGCATAAGGAAGGATGAGCTGTGTGAGGCTGCTAAAGGGAGCTGCTGAGTACAGTTAAGGAAAGGGGGTATAGGGGCTGTTAGGAGCATGGGCTTGGGGCCGCATGCATTGGGGGACACAAGAGGAGGGTGGGCGGGGAGGCAGGCAGCCAACGGCTGGGTCGAGGGTGGGTACTCTGAGCTCAGAACCCAGGTATGCATCGTTAGATTCAGCCTGGGGTTCAGAGCCACCTGATTGGCTGACGCACACGCTGAGGGAGCTAATAAAGCGGCATCAATGAGCCTATGGCTAGTAGTCATAGCAGTGATGCCCTCTGCTTAATGCGCACGCTTGAGGGTGGTAGTAACAAACAATCAGTGCTTAAAGTGGGCCGGGGCCTGCCGGGGCCCCCGTCCTACTGCAACATTGGCGGTATGCATTATCCCGTTGCGGCCGCAGCCGCGATGGAAGATGCGCCTGCAATGAAGTCAGGCAAGCTGACAGAAGTGGCAGCCAGCCACAGCGACGCTGTGACTGGCTGCCACTTCTGTCAGTCATAGTAACTGCATCTGGTGACCCCTCGCGCGAGAAGTCACCAGAGGCAGTTACTGTCCCTTTGTTTCCCCAGGTCACCGAGGTGTCTTTAACCCTCGGCGAACCTGGGGATTCCTCAACATATTTAGAGGTTTATAAAAGATGGCTTGAAAAGTACACAATTTTGTCCGTAGTGAAAGCTTTATAAAAGATGGCATGAATTGTGTACTTTCAAAGCCATCTTTTATAAACCTGAAATGTTTAAAAAAGATGGCCTGAAAACTAGGCAAACCGTAGGGTATGCACACAAATATATATAAATGTTATATATTTGTGTGCGTACCTTACTATGTTTTGTGTACTTTGCAAGCCATCTTTTATAAACGTAGAAATATGTTACCTATTTCTATGTTTAGAAAAGATGGCTTGCATAGTACACAAACCATAGTAAGGTACGCACACAAATATATAACATTTATATATATTTGTGTGTATACCCTACGATTTGCGTACTTTTTAGGCCACACCCCTCCCACAAGCCACACCCCCAAATGAGGGCCCCCCTCGATTTCTTACCCCACTTAAAGCCCTGCAAACAATCTTTGCTTTTCAGCCATACTGCAAATTATCCTGCGAAACTGTCTCTCTGCACCATCACAAGAGAGCAGACTGAAAGGAGTGTCCTAGGTGAAGTCGTTAGTGTCATTAAAATAGTACAGCATCAACTCTAGTCAAAGGGCTGCTTTTGCAAATGTGCGATATCCTCCTTTGTGTCACAGCCTGGCTCAATATCTTTGCAAGAGTTTAGGAGGTTTCCTGTACTCGACAAGTAACCGAACTGCCTTCCATGTTTGCACAGAAGTCATCCACAGGAACCATCACCAACGTCCAGCAGCGGTACCCGCATGCAAGGGGACAGAAAGGTGATGGATACAGGAGTACCTTACTGCAAGAGTGCACACTCGCAATCAAGAAATGCCACAAAACAGGAATGCAAAGACTCAATTTAGCAGATAAACAACAGATTATGAACAATGTGATCAAGGCTCGCGGGAACACAACACCTCGTGAACCGGAAATGACCCGCAGGATCCATCTAAAGGGGTGTGCAATGATTTTTAGTTGCAACTATTCACTAGGTCGGACACCATGGGCCCGATTCATGGAATATTTGCCCGGTTCAAAGTGGATTTGCACTGCTGAAAAGTGACTTTGCACTGCCGACACAAACCGTGATTCATGGAATCGTGCAAAGTCCCTGGAGGGATCGCTAGAGGGACAGCCAACCTAGCGGGCCGCCGATCTGCCCAGAACTGGCTCTGGGCTCAGGGGGACGCTTAAAAGGCCCCGGGCTGTGAAGACTCGTCCTCTTTGTAGCCCCGGATGAACCTGCTGCAAAGAGGATGAAACTTCGCAGCTCCGGGCCTTTTAAGCGTCCCCCCGGCCCAGAGACGGTTCTGACCGGCCCAGGGGAACGCCCCTTCCGCCTCCCTCGGGAGAGGCGAGGCATTGAGTACCCCCTGGGGGCCCAGAGAGGCGGCTCACTATGCTGGATGTCCCTCTATCGCCACCTCTAGGGGCTGGCCATCCGCTTAGCAGTGCCATCCCCTAGGTTGGCCCTCCACCCCAGACCCAAAGGCAACATTTACTTACAAATAAATTGACCACAGAGACACATTTTTTTGTTGGGAACAAACAGACATGCAGGCCCCACTGCTGTGTATTGAGCGAGTACAATGGTAGACTGAGCGCAAATGAGTTGTGCAATTATTCGTGTTCATTGTAATGCCAGGTGGAAAACCCTGACCTGGGTTGTGCACGCAAGCAAAGTGCTAGTGTGTTTGGGAGCAGCGGAGTGAGGTAAGACAGCTAAGTGGGTTGAGCGCTTGCTGCTGTGATGTGTGTGAAACGCCCTGGCGAGGGCGGTGCCCGCAGCTTATATTCTAGGGGGGTTTGGGCACATCAGGGTTTCTCTTTGAAGAGGTGAGATAGCTCAGTGGGTTGAGCTCTTGCTTCTGCGATGTGTACAAATGCCCTGACCATGGTGGCGCCAGGAGGTTGGTGCTGGGGTCTGGGTACATATGTGTTTTTGATTGAAGGGGTGAGATAGCTCAGTGGGTTGAGCACTTGCTGCAGCGAGATATATAGGAGCAGTAGGTCACAGGTCCGGATCCTGGCAAGGACAAATGAGACCCATATTTTCTGAGGTTGATAAATGTGTACCCACTACGGTTGGGATGATAATTGTATGTGCATATACGAAAGTTTTATAGGATATTCCAGCCTTATCGCAACTCCTGGCAAACCTTTAATTTGTGTTTAAGTATAGATACACTGTAGGCCGTAAAGCTGCAGCTGGATTTCTTGTTTCTGAGGCAGGTCAGAAAGAAACATCCACAGGAATGAAGCAGAGTAGAAAACCTTTGTCTTGCGCCCAACAGTGTTTTATTGACTCTTAAGTGCCTTGCTTTAGTGCAGTAGTAAGTAACACTTTTCAATGCGCTAAACACTCTCCTACTATTCCCTATAAGGGAAAACATGGCTAACTGTTAAAACTCTGCAACTTACTACTGCACTAAAGCAAGGCACTTAAGAGTCACTAAAAGGCAGTTTGGCGCAAGACAAAGGATTTCTACTCAGCTTCATTCCTGTGTGCATATCCGGTTGGGAATGATAATTGGATGTGAACATGTGCTATGTACAGCACTTTGGCGGTAGATCGATATAAGTAACTATGGATTAGCATCATCAATGCTCCTGTGCACTGAAAGCGACTGCACCTGTCAGATGTTTTGCGGCAGGCCCATGAGCGCATCAGGTTCGCCCGTGCGAGGGTTCGAGAACACATAAGCGCAACGATAATGCACGCGCGTTGTCTGAAATTGGGTCACTGGGCACAGGAACGTACAGGTCCATCTACTATTGGATGGTGGTTTTCAAGGTCAAATTGGTGAAGTTAGGAAGCCCCCCCCCCCCACCCCTTTTAAAGATTTAATAAAGACAGGCCCTGATCATCAAGATGGAGGTTGTGAAGGTAAGGGCTAAACTGCTAATTTTGTCTGTTAGGCCACAGGAACAAAGGACCGGTGAGAGGTTCGTCAGACAGAAGTTCTGTAGCAGGTATCAGCCTGGTTGAGGATTGATGATAACACGTGCTCAGTGGCACTGGTGGTAAGGCGGGTCCGTGCATCCATGGAGAAGGGCCCAGCTAAGGACGCGGGAGATGTCATTTATAAGAATGCCTGTGGGGCGATGTCAGGTACATCGCAGAGCTTGCTGCATTCATGTGTGCATTAGGATATCCGCAGGATCCTGGGAAAGTTTGTGCAGTCAGTGAGAAGTGCGCTGTAGCTGCAGTTTCCAAGTAACGCATGCGTAATGCAAAGAGAAGTTTGAAGCACTAGCGGTAGGGGCAGGAGCTAAGGGAGCAATTCATGGTGAATGGTGGAAGCTGGTAACGTGGACCAGATGTTCTGGGAGTGCCTGCTCACGCCAGGGGTTAGGTCCAGCTACCAGCGAGACCGCATGACCGATACCCTAGGGTGAGAGGGGCTGGGGGTGTCCAGCGTGCACTCTAACAACGGGGGCAGCTGGTCGGAGTCGCCATCTGCGCATTGGCCATTGGGCAGCACTGGATACAGGGTAGGGGGAGTGTATTACCGTAGACTGGAAAAGGGCCATTAGGATGATGAACTGTAATGGCAAAAGGTCACCCGGCCAGGGAAGGCCAAGGGTCACCAGGAAGTGCGCACGGGATATTGGACGGGCACTGTCAGTGATAGAGGGCAGTTGGACTCCTCAGTGACAGCCAAGTGGTCCAGAGGAATGGCCACAGGGAAGTTAAATGAAATTGGCAGAGACAGGTGTCTCCGGCGGTTGATGAACCGGAATGGCAAAGGGTCACCCGGAAGGAATGGCTTAAAGCCGGTTCATGGGTAACAGGTGGTGCTGGAACTGCCGTAATTGACTAGTAGATGTAGTGACTGCATTTATGACAGGTGGGTGACCATTGTTACGGCAGGTATGTGGTGTGACACAGGGTGGTGGAGCACCAATGTCGTCTGGCTGTATACTTCTGCCATGCAATGGCATCATTGCTGCCTTGTAGGTAGTGAGGACGGCTGCGCCAAAAGGTAAGGATAGTACGCCCCAAAAGAGATCATGATCTTGGGGCAGACGCCCCCCCCCAATAACTGACGTTATGTGGCAGCACTGATAAAGGTAGGCTGTGCCTAAGGAGCTGTAGTGAGAAGAATGTCCGGAAATTGGTGTAAACATGGTTATGGGAGTGACTGACCCGGCAGTTGGATACCAGAGGAGGGACGTTCTCTCAAGCACAAAACGGAAGAGATCCATATAAAGGTTATGGGAGTGACTGACCCGGCAGTCAGATACCAGAGGTTCTCAAGGCAGGAATTTGTGGAATCATACAGCACAAGCTTTTCCTCTTTGATATGCTGACTGACCTGGCAGTTGGATACCAGAGGTTCTCAGGGCAAAAATGTGTGGTATCATACGGCGCGGTGGGCAGTCATAATGTCGACACCAAAAATGTCGACAGTCAAAATTTCGAAAAATAAATGTCGAAAAAAATAATGTCGACAAACAATAATGTTGACATTTTTTCGATATTTTTTCGAAATTTTCTATTTATTGTATAAATAGATAAATAAATAAATATATAACTAAAATGTGTTGAGTATGAGGGGTGAGAGGGTGGTGGGGGGTTTGGGGGTGGCAGGGGGTGTTGGGTGAGGGGGGTTGGGGGGGACACCCCCATAGTAAATGATACTATTTTTATTTATTTAATTATTGAATAAATAAATAAATAAATATATAATTACTATGTGTTGAGAATGAGGGGTAAGAGGGTGGTGGGGGGGTGTGGGGGGGTGGCAGGGGGGTGTTGGGTGAGGGGGGGTTGGGGGGACCCCCCCCATAGTAAATGATACTCTTTTTTTTATGTATTTATTGAATATATAAATAAATAAATAAATATATAATTAGAATGTGTTGAGTATGAGGGGTGAGAGGGTGGTGGGGGGTGTGGGGGGGTGGCAGGGGGGTGTTGGGTGAGGTGTTGATAGTTCTAATTGACATTTTTTTGTCGACATTTTTTTTTCTAAAAAATGACTTTACATTATATGTATAGGATGTCGACATTTTTGTTTGTCGACATTTTTTTTTCGACATTATGACTATAAACCATACGGTGCAAGGTTTTCCTCTGGATATGTTTACAGCTCTAAGAAGGGCACGGCGTGCGTAAGAAGCCATGCTGAGTATACGGTCTGAAGTAGGTGGTAGCATTGAGGGCAGCGGGGGGCCACACCCAAAGCATGGTGGAGTTACAGGGCGGCCCTAGCCAGGGGGGGGTTTTCACTGCAGTTTCGGCTGCGAGAGGTACCCAATGGTCATTTAGGTGAGCAGCTGTGTGCCTCTGCATGAGATCCTGGCCCCTACCCCCCAAGTATTGGAGACATGAAATTGTGCCGTGCCTAAACACAGCCATAATACCAATACTGCAGTGAGTGTTTGAAAGAAGATGCCCATTGAGACAACCCTACCAAATGTACCTTCGACGTAATTATACCTTCCAGGAGGAAAAACCTGAAGGAGTGTGAAAATAAGCTAACCAATGAATGAACGACGCCATAAGAAGTGTGCACGACATCTCAAGATGCGGGCTAAAGAGGATGTATAGATCCTGAAGAACCTAATGATGAAGTAAAGAATTGAGTTTCCTGATATAGAAAAGGAAGATTACACATGCACAAAGTGCTGCAGAAAAACAACTGTTTCATAAATGTGCAGTTGCTGAAACGCAAGATGGATTAAATCATCATAGAAGCTGGCTTTGAGTAGTGAATAGAATGCAGCGAGACCTCCATTGTATGGAAACTGGATATTGGTATCATGAATTTAGTAGGCCACAACCCTTGAAGCTGGAATAGAAAACTGTGTTGCAGCAAGAATAATCAGCTTGTAAAGCTGAAAGGCAAGGCTGCATGGCCTAGAGTCACGATTCAAGAAGCAAGGTCATCTATCTGTTCCAAAGAAGTAGTATGCATAGGTTGAACCTTTTCACATTAAGATGCAAGGTAGAACACAAAGGATGCCAAACTTTAATTCATTTAGAGCATTTAAAAGCTGCAAAATGGACCAAATCATTGGTCTCCGGTCACGAGAGCCAAGGATGGAAATAGAGCTTAAACTTGAAGCCAAAGACACGATAGCGAGTGCCCTCACTCCCGTACATTCCCAGAGACAAGGATATTCTGCAAGGCCAAGTACAAATACAATTTCATGGCAGAAGGCATGGGCGATGAGGATGTTGGGCTAATTGGGTGGTGATGTAGCTTCATGACCTACCTCCCTGCACCTGGGTCTTTGCTTACGTGCTGCTAAGTGAACCGAATGTTCCAGACATGACACAAGCGTGCCAACCAATTGTATTAGTCCATATAACGAAAGCCAATGGGAAACTGTGTATCTAATGTTTCCAAAATGACATGTTTATTAGAGGTAGGTATAAGTTGTCCACCTGATAACGGACAGCCAATAACAATCCTAGCTCCTATAGAAAAGAATACTTCAGTGTTTCCCTTAACCAAACCCAACCCTCGATAGGTTTTTGCATTATTGCCACGTAGTAAGATGTCACTCTGACACAGTATTGTTATAAAAAGTATGTTTTTTGCAGAGATCATTGAGAGACTGAGCATACGTCCCTTGATGTTTGTTGTAACCTCTCTGTTTTAGATAATTGTTAATAAAACAGTACTTTGCCATCTTCCTGACTTGGTTCCGTTATTTGGATTCTGAATTACTCTGGTGTGATCCCATCCATTAAATATACACGTTCTGAAAGGGCCATAAGCTCAGTCACGCACAAGCCGGGTTCGGTGTTCTATGGGCACTGACCCCCTTATGGACAGTTGAGACTTCTCATCAACTGAATACAGTGGTCCTGGATTTTTTCGGTCCAAGCTACGGAATGGAAGCTACTGCCTGGCAGTTGGCAACCAGAGGCGGACGTCCGCTACTTTACAACCGGAAGTGACGTGGGTCACCCAAGGACAATAAAATATTGGTAAAAGCCAGGAATTGAAAAGGGCCACCTAAAAGGTGCTTTAGGCCATTACGCAAAAGGAGGCTGGGACCACCCCCCACTTTGTTGCCGACTCCAATAAATGTAATCTGTTTGTCCCAAAAATATAAATTGTCTCTGTGGCCAATTATTTTGTAAGTACATAATATTGCCTCTCGATCTCAGGTGTGGGGCCAAAGTAGGGGAAGACCCCGCTATGTTAACATTTGCCGCACATTGTGCTGTGCAGCGCCTGCCATTTAGAAGCAGGCTCATAGTATCACTATGTATCACTTGCTGCACATGGCGCAACGGGTGTGCATGTGATACCCTGGCTGTGCGCCCTTTATGTTACTAGGGACCCAAATGGGGTTTCCTAATTAGCATACTAATTACCATGTTAACCGATATGTTAATGAGTAAAAAAAAAACACTTCCCACACAGCATTTCTGCACGTTGGAGTGGTGCCATATAATTAGGCACTAAACCAGCCCGCCTCATCATTACCCCTCTTCAAAGTAAGATGCAGGACCGCGCCAGCACACATGGCTAACAAAAAAACTGCGTGCATCTTTTATGAAGCCTGGCCCCAGGGTGCCGTCCAGCAGGGGGTGCCATCACAGCACAGAGAGCTCTTTCTTAGCAGACTGCGAATGAGGGCGGCAGCCAGCGGGGACACAGGTCCTTTCATCGACCCAGTTTGCAGACGTGAATTATGCCATTTCGCTTCAGCTTCTCACTTGCTCTCTTTTGAACTAATCGGCCTGCACTGGCAGAAACGCGCAGCCCTTTTTTGAGGACAATTCTCAGTACATATTAACACGGTTCACTGCAGCTTTCACACACCTAGGATGGCCGGATGCCAACTGACATCTGAACCGGAAGATCAAATATTGTCATGCAAACATACCAGAAGGCCTGTTAAAATCAACAGCAGAGGCCACGGCTTGTTATTGCCCGCTTCTTTGTTCACGTTAGGGTGGCCAACTCTTTGATAGTCTTTCACAGGACACTTGCCCACAAGTCGGTGATGACGTCACGTCATTCACATTCGGCCCGCCCCTTTTTTAATGTACATTTTTTTAATGGCTCTTAATTCCTGGCTTCAAATGCAAATGGTTTGTCCTTGGGAGGTGATGGTCACGTTTTTTAACTGCAAACATGACCATCACGACCTCAGGAAAAAAGCATAAGCATTTGAATTAAGCCAGGTGTCCGAGCGTTACAGCTCGACCTGCAGGCTCAAAAGGAGCCAGGGCTGCAGCGCCACCCGGAGAAAGAAAGCAGCAGGCGGACGTGCCATGCTGTGTACATGGCCACTTCAGTTTGCATAGTGGCTGTGCTGGAGGCAGGTTGTCCCACGAAAGCCGGGACAACCTGCGTCCCGCATAGCCACTCTGCCAACTGCAGGATAGAGCCCCTAATTGCGGGACAATCCCGCAAAATCCGGGACAGTTGGCCACCCTAGTTCACGTGTGTGTCTCTCTTATTCTTGGAGACCCCCCAATTTACACACAACAATTATAGGAGGGAGACAGGCATCTTTTTTTCTCTCTAAGTATGCACCTTTTAGCATGTCTCTGTGGCAGGGCTTAAATATCAGTGCTTAATTTGTTTAAAAAAATAAGTGCCAGGGCCCAAATATTTTCTAGCACTCCTGTGACACTGTGGGTGGGCACCACTGCAGCCACCACAGTGCCGACATGTCTGGGTTTACACTGCAGTTGGATGCACTATCAGCACTTCACAATTAAAGTGACTCTGAGACAATAAGTCAATGACAGACCTCAAAAATAAGTGCCAGGGCGAAACAGCCCCACAAATTAAGCACTGGTCTTAATGCTGTCTCGCGGGATGTGGTGCGGGATCCTGAAGCAGCATTCTAAAAGAAAAAAAAACAAGAAAGAACGGGCAATAACTTTCCGGCGGTTTGGGAATGGCTTTCCCACAAAAAATGTCAGGATCACAGTCTGATCCCCCAAAAATTGAAGAGGCTAATCACTGTAGAGACGAGTATTTAAAACTCCTTGCCCCTCCCCCATTGTACCCCCTGCCTCAGATTCCCTCTCCTGGTAAATCTCTAGACACCCCGAACCATCCCACCCCGCCCATGTAAAGATCTAGAAGAGAATGGCCGAGAAGGGCCTTGTCGTGTGCGGTAAAAGTGTATCCTTAATGGTGGCCGTGGCCCTCTGCTTACCCTAATGGCCGTGGCTGCCCTACTAGTGGCACGGCTCCATTTTCTGGGATGGAATAAATAACTATTGCAGCTCTAGTTCTGTAATACTAGAGGAAAAGCATGGCATGGGCTTACTGCCTGGCATGCCACATGCATAAATGCAAATGGACCCTGACATGCATGTGCGCATGGGCCTTCACATGCTTGCACACAGTGCAGGCAGATAGGCATGAAGGACAGGCGAAAATTCCCCTAAAAGTGAACAGCTCCTTTCCCACCTTGCTGCAACCAGCACCCAATCTGCATGCAGCCTACCTGATGCCAAGTGCCGAATTTAAGATTTGATCCAAGGCAGGGACGTCATTTCACCTAAATGCCAAAGGAAGTGACATCACACGACCGTTGACCTCACAGGAAGTGATGTCATTTGACACCCACCATGATGTGACATCATGGGAATCGATGGAACACAACCTTTCACCCCTTGAAAAACAGGAAGTGGCATCACTTAGCATTGTTCCTAAGTACACCACGAAAAATATGGTTAGGATATAACCATGAAGTGATATATGTTTCACACAAGAATGGATCACTCTATGTATTGTTAATATCAGTGTGTAGAGGCCCATATTACCAAAATACTGTGAATGCAAGCAGATGTCCAATGCCAAATGATAATGATGTGTTATTATATAGCATAGTGCTTAAGCGCTTTACATAGAACAAATATACATAAAATATCAGCCAGCCTGTGTTGGTACTTATTTATCGACCTAAGAAGGATAAAAGATTGAGTTGAGGTGTTTGAGAACAGATTAAATTAGTGACTCACTCCCTGAAGTGTGCCTGAAATAAACCTTTAATGAGTCTAGAAATTATTGTATAGAATTCCAGAAAGACAAATGAATTGTTATTCCTATTCTTTCTTATTTAGGGGTGATGCTCAAAGTGTTCCACTTGTGGAACCCCATGTCTTTTAGTAAGAGGCCTGAACAAGAAAGCCAGCCACTCCAGAAACAAAGAGCCACATTGCGCTGGCCATAGCCCAGGATCTTACATTTAAAAAAATAATAATAATTTAGGGGTAGCAAGGGAGTCCACAGGGGTAGCAAGGGAGACTTCAGGGGCTGCAACTGCAACCCTTAGCAATCCCCAAATAACATCCCTGATCCAAGGAGTTTTGTGTGTTATGCCACTGTTCAACCTAGCAGACAAAAAAACTGGGTGAAAACATAGTGTTAGCCAGGCGCGTCCTTTGCGCAAAAGTGCAAGTGGAAAGCAATACTTACCATAAAGCTTGTGACCATTTCTAAATATAGCCAGATGGCAGTTTACAATGAGACGCTAAACAAGTCAACATGGTTTCATGTTGTAGGCTGTTTTACTCTCTGAATTCATTGCCCATGCGCACTTCACATGCCTCTCTGCATTTTTTAACTTGGAGTTGACTACTTGTTGATCTACCTTATGTTGACTTGTTTTCCCTGAGTTTAGCGTCTCATTGTAAACTGCAATTTTTTCACGGAACAATTTATTTACAAAATGCAAAGCTTTGGAGAATCCATGGAATAATATACTCTGAACTAACCCAGCAGCTCTTTTGGGGACAGCTGCAAGTGAGGGTCTGTCTAGCTGTGTGGTTCCAAACAGTTTTTTTGTCTGCTACATGATATTTGAAATCCTGGTGTCACTGGATCTTTTTACTACACAGCTCCTTAGAAGCTTATTCACATCAATTGCATGAATGTTTAAGAGACATTTAAGTTTATTGGTTATCAAAGTTGGGCCCACCTTACTTCTTCCCATACATTGACCCTCTAGACACTATCTAGCTGGATGCACATGTTGCTCTTTAACGGTACGATGTCAGTTGAAGATATTGAAGCACTAACTACTAAATGCGCTGAAATATTAGGATTCACTACAGAAGAGGCAGATGCCATCTTGGGCCTCATCAACCACATTCAACACAGCCAACGCAACCAACCAAGATCCTGCCAAATGCATTAAACAACAGGAGTACCTTATTCGCAAGGAAATCGATCGTAAATTTCATGCCATCACTTTAGGCAGATACCACAAAAATCAACGTATTCCAAGAGGCTTGAGAATACAACTTCGACCAACGTTGTGCTCAGAAAGCAGAGACTTTGTGCACAAATGGGAAGGCTTTTTAAACAAATGTTCACTAGACTTGATTCTCTAAACAATTCAGGAATTATCAACGAATCTGACCACACTGAATTTGGAGATAGAAGAAATTGAGAAAGATTAACTTGAAACATTGGGTAAAGAAGATTTTGAGGGTATACTAGCAGACATCAACTGTAAGCTTGAGAGTTACAAAACTGAATTAGAAGCCAAAAGAAAAAGTGCGCAAATTCAAGCGAGACACATACGATTACTTAAATAATGAAGTCTACACTTCCACCAAGGAAACCTCGACAAGACAATTCAAGCAATACTTCCAGCTCAGAGTCTGAAGCTACGGGCGAGCCGACAAATCGACCCAGTACATCACCCACTCCTAGTGGAGTCAATAAAGATACAGATGCAATTGCCATCACATCAGCTGTGTCTTTTTTTAGGGGTAAGACAAAAACAAAAAGAACAAGGAGAGGGAAGAGGAAAGCAAAGGGAAGGACACACCACAAGACAACAGAAGAGAACTTCGTCATCAACATGTCGAGCAACATTCTCAGTGAATCAGAGAAAGAGTCCTTACAGAAGGGTGTCAGCTTTTTGCCCATGTACAGTATCAATTTGTTTGACAGCAAGGTTGAACTATATCACTTTATTAGGAAGCTGAAATTGAAAGTATGTTTTGATGAAATGGATGGGGGTCTGTTCTGACGTGTAGCGTTTACTGGGGACTACTATTGTGCTAAAGTAGACCTGGATTATTTCTATTATGTCAAAATCAGTACATAAACACTTTAAATGTGAAAGATGCACAAGAAGGAATTTCAGACACAGATAGATATTGAGCTGTCAGCTTTTTAAATTTATTTCGCTGATGAATGCATTTATTAATCGTGCATTTTTTGATATTGAGCTGTCAGCTTTTTAAATTTATTTTGCTGCTGGATGCATTTAATAATCATGCATCAGAAAGTAAGAAAAAAAAAGTATATTGTTAAAAGGAACAGTTGCGAGCTGCAAAGGGTTCAATCACAAAAACAGAGTTTGCAAAACGATTAATTCTCAATATTTCCTCAAACAGCTGTTTTTGACAAAACAAATTTATAACCCAAAGCTTTTCCATTTATTGCTTTTGTTTTGGTTGTTATGTTTGTTATGTATGTTTTATATCTTAATCACTAGTCACTTTAGGTGGTGGTTATAAATTTGTTTTGTCAAAAACAGCTGTTTGAGGAAATATTGAGAATTAATCGTTTTGCAAACTCTGTTTTTGTGATTGAACCCTTTGCAGCTCGCAACTGTTCCTTTTAACAATATACTTTTTTTTCTTACTTTCTGATGCATGATTATTAAATGCATCCAGCAGCAAAATAAATTTAAAAAGCTGACAGCTCAATATCAAAAAATGCACGATTAATAAATGCATTCATCAGCGAAATAAATTTAAAAAGCTGACAGCTCAATATCTATCTGTGTCTGAAATTCCTTCTTGTGCATCTTTCACATTTAAAGTGTTTATGTACTGATTTTGACATAATAGAAATAATCCAGGTCTACTTTAGCACAATAGTAGTCCCCAGTAAACGCTACACGTCAGAACAGACCCCCATTGTTGACCTAGTATCTTTAGCCCAATGTTCTGTCGTATTCGGGCTATCCCTTCAGTTACCAGTTGATGAAATGGATGACAGTAGACAAATCGACTTTGATAAGCATGAACCGGAACTTAAAGAATTTATAGCTCAGAGCTCTTTCGTGCACCCCCCCACCATCTCTGTACCATCAGTTGACAGTTTCCACAAACAAGTTATCAAAGACCTGGAAATTATCAGCTTTAAACGTCCAAACCAGAGAAATCTCAAACCGCATGAAATGGCACAGATTAGAAATTTGTTTAGTGATAACAACATCACCATCCAGCCTGCTGACAAGGGAGGGGCCTTGGTGATTATGAATTAATGTGATTATGACACAGAGTGCAAAAGACAACTGAGTGATACCAACACATATGCACAATTGGAAGGGGACCCCACTGTTGCCATAATGTGGAATCTGGAGGAAATGTTAGCAAAGGCAGAGGGCTTAGGATGGATCAACCACCGTACACATAAGTTCTTGATGACCTCTCATCCAAGAATGCCTAGCTTTTACACTTTACCAAAGATCCATAAAGACCTTAGGAGAGCCCTAGGCCGACCAATTGTAGCAGGGATGGATAGTGTGCTGCAACCTTTAGGGAAATATATAGAATACTTTTTGCAACTACTGATACAAAAAACTAGCACTTAAGTGAAAGACACAGCCCATTTCTTGCACCACCTGGAGGGAGCTAAATATGATTCTGATTCCAATAACATCCTCTTCACAGTGGATGTGAAGAGCTTATATACATCAATACCCCACAATCTTGGCACAGAAGCAATTGAGTGGATACTACTAAAAGAGGATGACATCAAAGCACACAAATAATTCATTCGGGTACTTTTGCAATTCATAGCTGAGAATTTGTATTTCCAATATAAAGACAAGTACTATCTACAGGTCTCAGGAACGTTAATGGGGGCCATCATGGCCCCCTTATACGCCAATTGCTTTATGCACAAATATGAAACAGACCATGTGCTTACACACACCATCTGGCATGAATACATCCACAATATATTCAGGATATGGACCGGTATTGAAGATGAACTGAACAATTTCTTCATTTACGTAAACCAAATTGACCCAAATTGACCCAAGAATACAATTCATCCATGAAATATCCAAGGCCGAGATTCACTTCCTGGATGTTAACATCAAAATGGGAACCCATGGGTATACCACCAACCTATGTCGCAAAGGGCCAGCCAGAAACAACCTTCTACATAGACTCAGTTTCCAGCAACCCAGCCTCATAAGGAATTTACTCTTCAGCCAAATGTTGCGGGTCAAATATACAGTCAGTGACCCGGTGGACTATATATGTGAATTAATGGAAATGGGGAAGAAGTTTATCACCCGCGGGTATCAAACGTCAGAAGTAGAAGCAGCAACCACAAAAATTGACCAAACCGAACAGAACACGTTGCTCATGCAGAAGGAGAAAACCATGAGTGCACCACAACTTGTGTACGTATCCAAGTTCTCCATTCAGAGTGATAGGATAAAAAACATTATCAAAAATAACTGGAGGACCCTAACTTGTGACCACAGGGTGGAACACCTATTTAAGGAACTTCCAGTATTTGCATACCAGAGGAGCAGGAATCTGAGAGATGATTTGGTCTCTACTAGACCACCACACCAAGTACTGAATACAACACGCATTGGCACATTTCCGTGCCTCAATTGCTGCAACTGTGGATTTGTCACCAAAGGTGACACCATCCACCACCCACGTACTGGAGAGAAGATCAAATTAAAACACTATGCTACCTGTGACACATCAAATATTATTTACTCTATCAAATGCCTCTGTGGACAATATTACATTGGTCAATGCAAACGCTCAGCAAAAATAAGGTGGAACGAACACAGGTCCTGCATCAGGAGCAAAAATATGAACTCTACGGTAGCTAGACACTGGCTTGAGAAAAGGCATAACATATCGCAAATCAGATTCCAGATTGGTGAAACTGTGATAAGACCTAATCCACATGAGGACATGAGTAAGAAACTGTATAGGAGAGCTATTGAATTGACCTTTTGGGCACACTCACGCCACATGGCATGAACAAAGAGATCAATTACTTATGCTATATTTGACTTGTGTAGAATTTTAGTTTGCATGTTGTAGGCTTTTTTACTCTCGGAATCCATTGCCCATGCGTACTCCAGATGCCTCTCTGTATGTGTTAACTTGGAGTTGACTATTTGTTGATCTACCTTATGTTGACTTGTTTTCCATGAGATTAGCGTCTCTTTGTAAACTGCCATCTGGCTATATTTGGAAATGCTCACAAGCTTTAAGTAGTACTGCTTTCCACTTGCAGTTTTGCGCAAAGGACTTAATTTTCACACTCCATGAGCACCGCTGTCTGCTCATGCCACCACCATCTACCAGTGACCACCCATTTGCATTGGCCGTGTCATTTGTTGCAATCCCATATTGTGATATTCATAGGTATGACCTCCCGTATTTACACTGTAATCTTGCTTTAGTGCTCTGGGTTTGCATAGCTAGGTTTTGCATACCGTTCCTTTTACACGAATCCGTCTGAATTTAGTCCTTAAGAATAAACGGGATCGTGAGCGGTCCAATTTGATTATAAATTGTTCCTATCCGCTTCACGTTACTTTCATTTAGACCTTTTCTTCACTGTGCCTGCACATAGCGGCACTTCTGTTCTCTGACAGAAGGTCCGGGACGTGAGGCACCTGTCACGTGGGCACCTCCTTGGCCGTCCGTCACGACGCCAGCGGTCGACATGGATGTGACGTCCCAGCGCCACTATCGCGCATGCGTGGGCCTCGTTCTCGGCCACGCATGCGCAGTTGCAATAAACCGCGCCCGTGCGGCAGTTCGCGCCGGGACGCGTACAGATCACCAGCGCGTCCCGTGTCTTCCTGTGCGGTGTGCATGTGCATGACGGTTCGCCGAGGCACGGGGAACTCCACAACAACTGGCGACGAGGGGAACGATTGCCACGGCAACGTTGGCACGAACGCACGGCAGGCGAAGGAAAAATCGGCAGTGCTACGTGTCGTAGCGAGACACGGACCCGACGCGAATGATCCCGTGATGCTTGTGCAGCGGTAGCGGCCTGAATAGGTGCTCGTGCGCCGCTGCACAGATAATACATTCAATTTTTGGACCTTTGGTTGTCCCCCAGAACCCGGGGACGACTCTTCTTTTCCCTGGAAGACTGACGCTTCCATGAAAGGAACCCAAGACAAGACACAGTGGGCAACCGTTTGGCAGCAGCTTCAACAACCCAAGAGAGCCCCAAGTGAGGTTCGCGGCCTCTATAACACCAGGAGGTGCCTGTGCGTCCTGGAATCATGGCGGACAGCGATGGGGAGGAAGGAACTGCGACAGGTACAGTGATGCCACAACAAGGATCTCTGCTACCAATGCAAGAGTTTGATGTGTCTGGTCCCCCATCCAAATTGGGGCCTAGGTGGTTGCTGTGGATTAAGAAACTCGAGATGTACTTTACAGCAACTGGCATCACCGATGATAATGCGAAGAGGGCCACGCTGCTATACTCTGTGGGGCTAGACGTCTTACGGATTTTCGAATCATGCAACCTAAAGGTGGTGACGTACAGCACTGTCAAGACTGCGCTGGAGAACCATTTCATTCCTCTCTCAAATGTTGACTACGAGAGGTTTCTGTTTTGTGGCGAGAAGCAGAGAGAAGGAGAATCCCTGGATCAGTTCTGCGCCAGGTTGAGGTTGATGGCCACCACGTGTCGGTGGGACAATGATGAGTTAATGATACGGAACCAAATCATCCAAGGCTGTAACTCCGGAAAGTTAAGAAGGCAAGTGCTAAGGGAACCGGGGTGGACTCTGCTGCAAATCCTGGACAGTGGCAGAATATATGAGCTGGGGGAGGTGAGAGGAGCCAAAATGGATGCTGCAAGGCATCCTGGCACGTCCGAAGATGCATTTGCCATAAGTAAACGACCCGGAATAAAGGACAAGTGGGGGCAAAGAAGGCAAGAGACTCGTCTTCCTCCTGAGTCGGGGTCGATGTGTCCATCCTGCGGGTACGACCTACCCCACGCAGAAGAATGCCCAGCCGTGTCGAGGTTGTGCGGCCGGTGCGGCAAGCCGGGGCACTACGCCCGGATGTGTCGTGCTCCAGCCCCCATTTCAGTGCCGAGAGGCCCAGCAAGGAGTAGTAGTAGTGGACCCAGAAGGCAAAGAAGCATTGCAGCACTTGAACAAAAAAAACAGCGGCTGCAGCTGGCCGAAGAGGAGGAGGAGGACGAGGAAGAGGTATTCTTCATCTCAAACCTGGCCTCTGGGGCTAGAAAGAAGAGACAGCCCAAATGCATGGTGGACATTCAAGGTGTGCCGACACAGGTCTTGATTGATACAGGCGCCTCAGTATGTGTGTTGGCCGAGGACCATTATCAGAGGTTGCCAGGTCCTCCCCCACTAGACTGTTCGACAGCAAAGATATTCACCTTTGGAGGGGATGCCCCACTGCCTATCAAAGGGGTGTTTACCACGCCAGTCGCCAAGGGAGACCGAATCATTAGAGCGCGATTCTTTGTCACGAACGTGAGTCCCCATTCGTTGCTCAGCTGTGCCGCGTCAGAAGCCCTCGACTTGGTGCATTTTGCATTGGAGGTGTATCAAGTGGACATTGTGAGCTTGCTCGACAAGTATGCGGGCATCTTTGAAGGGGTCGGGAAGTTGAAGGCGCCCCCGATAAGGCTACACATTGACGACACCATCAGACCAGTTGCCCTCAAGCATAGGAGGATCCCGTTTCATCTCAGGGAGAAGGTCGAGGAAGAGCTGAGGTCGCTCGTCGGCATGGATATTATTGAAAGGGTGGAGGGACCCACACCCTGGGTTTCACCTATAGTGGTCGCTCCCAAGCCTAAGCAGCCAGGAGCGGTAAGAATCTGCGTTGATATGCGCCTTCCCAATGCCGCGATTAAGAGGGAGAGACATTTAACGCCAACACTGGATGACATTGTGGGGGAACTTCAAGGGGCACGTGTGTTCTCAAAGCTGGATCTACGGGCCGGCTATCACCAATTGGAACTCCACCCGGACTCCAGATTTATTACAACCTTCACAACACACGAAGGCCTCTACCAATTTAAGCGCCTGAGTTTTGGCATCTCGTCGGCGGCTGAAGTTTTCCAGAACACTATTAGGGGGGCACTAGCCGGCCTTCAAGGCGTTATAAACATGAGTGATGACATCTTAGTGTTCGCGGACTCTGAGGCGGAACACCTGAGAAGGTTGGAAGGTACTCTAAGGAGGTTGAAAGAACTGGGTCTCACTTTACATCGCCAAAAATGCGAATTTTTTAAAGACCGGATAGGGTTCTTCGGCTTCATCTTTCAGGCTGCAGGAGTGTCACCAGACCCGGCAAAGGTCAGAGACATAAAGGAGGCAGCGGCACCACAATCCCCCACGGAGGTAAGGAGCTTCTTGGGGATGGTGACTTATTGCGGGCGTTTTATTAGGGGACTAGCTTCGATGGCGGAGCCTCTCAGGGCTCTGACAAGAAACGACGCGGTGTGGAAATGGGAGTCCCGAGAACAAGAGGCATTTCAGGCCCTCAAGAATGCTCTGTCAGATGCAGACACCATGGCGTACTTCAACCCGGCCGTGGAGTCAGAAGTGGTAGTAGATGCCAGCCCCGTTGGTGTAGGTGCAGTGTTGCTGCAACCGGATGAGCGCGGCGAGATGAGACCCATTGCCTATGCCAGCAAAGCACTTTCTAGTACAGAGATGAGATACTCACAGATAGAAAGGGAAGCACTGGCCATCCTATGGGGCTGTCGGCACTTCCGCCTGTACATTTTGGGCAAGCCGGTTGTGGTGGTCACCGACCACAAGCCGTTGCTGCCGATACTGGCGGGCGCATCATCGAAGCCGCCGCCCCAAATCGAGAGGTGGATGCTGGCCTTAATGGAATATGGGGTAAAGCTTGTATACAGGCCGGGGACCAACAACCCTGCAGACTATTTGTCGCGTCACCCTAACAAAGAGAACGCAGAAGTGGAAAACGGGGAAGTGGACTGTAAGGGTCTGCTATGTCAAGTGGTAGAAGGTGCGCTTCCCATGGCGCTATCGAGGCTCACCGTAGCGACGGAGTCCGCCAATGATGAAGTCTTCGGCATCATCAAGGCAGCAGTGAGGAGCGGGGACTGGAGAGAAGTGTTACGGAACAACTCAAGGCGCCAGGAGGAAGCACAGAAGGACTTACAAGCGCTCTGTAGGGTGAGAGATGAGTTGTCGATTTCCGAGGATGGACTGCTTCTCAGGGGCCAGCAGATCGTCATCCCGAGGGAGCTAAGGATGCGGGTGCTGGAGCTGGCACACATTGGACATCAGGGTGTCGTCAAGACGAAGGCCAGGTTAAGGCCAAAAGTCTGGTTTCCCGATCTGGAGGCGCGAGTTGAAAGCTTTGTGAAGAGATGTCTGGTCTGCCAGGCGGCGACACCGGGTGACAAATCACCACCCATTAGCTCGATGGAGCGCAGTGAGAAGCCGTGGGGTACGGTCCATGTGGACTTTGGGTCGACAGGTCGGGGACGGTACTTTTTGGTGGCCGTCGATCAATGGTCACGGTACCCGGAAGTAGAGGTGGTTGAGTCGACCGCGACTGAGTTCACCACGGCGGCGTTGGACAAAATGTTCGCAGCGCATGGATTCCCGGAGATCATCTGCTCAGACAATGGGCCACCGTTCACTGGCAGCCAGTTTGTGCAGTATCTACGAGAAAGGGGGATAAAACACAGAAGAGTCTCCCCGCTATGGCCGCGAGCCAATGGCGAAGCCGAAAGGATGATGAGAACGCTCAACAAGGTAATGCGGATCTCGGCCAGCAGAGGTGAGGATCTTGTCCAAAGAGTTGTGGAGTTTCTTCGAGTGTATCGCTCAACTCCCCATCAATCCACAGGGGTTGCCCCAGCTGAGGCGCTCTTCGGGCGGTGCCCGAGGGGGATGTTACCAGAAATGGAGGACAGGAGGCCGGGGGTCATAGACAACGATAAAGTTCGTGAAGACCGAGCGGTGCGCAACCGGAAGGAGAGTGAACACAGAGGATTACAAGAAAAGGAAGTGAGAATTGGAGACTCCGTACTAGTAAAGAATAGACATCCGGAAGGAAAGTTGTCCTTACCGTTTGAACCACGCCCATGGACAGTGACTCATGTGAAGGGCACGATGGTGACCGCAGCCAGTGAACGGGGTACCGTTACCCGCAATCGATCCTTTTTCAAGAAAGTGGATGTCCCGGCGGAACCTCAGGTCTTGAATGACCCTTCGGGCCAGGAAGGAACATCGGAGGCCCAGGAGGGCGTCCCCTCATCGGATCCTGGACCCGCACCAGAGGCGGACCGCCTTTTGCCTACGGTCACATCGAGATATCCTGTGCGTGGGAGCCGGAGACCTCCGGCTCATCTGAAAGACTATGTCATGGACTCAGGGGACTGAGCGAGGGGTGAATTACACTTGTGGCCACCGGTTATTATGTTTTTGTTACTGTTCTGTTCCACCATAAGGGTTCCATACACCAAAGTTTTGTGTTTGTTCTGTTGTTAAAAAAAAAGAAGGGATGTGACGTCCCAGTGCCACTATCGCGCATGCGTGGGCCTCGTTCTCGGCCACGCATGCGCAGTTGCAATAAACCGCGCCCGTGCGGCAGTTCGCGCTGGGGCGCGTACAGATCACCAGCGCGTCCCGTGTCTTCCTGTGCGGTGTGCGTGTGCATGGGTGTATGCGTGCATGACGGTTCCCCGAGGCACGGGGAACTCCACAACAATGACAACCAACAGAAACAAAAAGACGGCACGCATTCGCGCACGCCATCTCTGCTACATTTTCGAAGCACCAGCAGCAGGTAAGAATGCCTGAATTCACTACCCACGATTTTTACTGGGCGACCTTTGGGAATACATTATTTATGCACAAACTCATAACGGGTACACATTTTTTCACAGACGATCTGTCACGCAGCATCTGCATTTATCAGACCTGTGAGGTAACCCCTGATGGCCTTATCTGTGCGAACAGATGTTTACATTTATTAATTATCCTTTCACTTACCGTTGATCCATTACATTTACAGATTTTTCTCACAGATTGCTGCATCAAGGTACCAGGCACTAATCCCTTTTATAGCTATAGCCTGTGCTCTGATTTTGACTGTAAATATTCATGACACTGATTGATATATTGATGTTAAGGTTTTTATTTTTATCCTCCCCCTTTCCCCACCCCCCCTCAACGCCATCAAACTGTCTTGTTTTATGGCATGTATGGATATGTGTAACAATGATGGACCGCCAGTACATGAAGGTAAGTTCTCGGGTTCTTTATTGTCCAGGTCCTGAACTCCTCCACAAGACACAGGGATGGTAGGGGACACAAGATGACACGGGAAACACCGGGCTCACCCCCACACCCATCTTCTCAGCTCACTGCTTCACTCTCCTCTCCAACCGTCACCAGCAGAACACCTTCACACAAACATTCCACACAAGCATTCCACTGCAGATGACCTCACACTCACAGCTAATCTGTAGGCCAGATTACTACAGTATGCTTTGTGTCTATTCCTGACGTTATGAATCATCTGGTTGATTACATTCATTTTGTGCTCACGTGTTACCATGTTGCATTTGTGTTATGCTTAATTTACTAGTGCTCAGCCCCGAAGAAGGAGTTCCCTCCGAAATGCATTGCCTTATGAGCTGTAATTAATGAGGATGCTGTTTGCCTCTTTGTTTCTGTTATTACAACCTTTTTCATGCTACATAACATCTTTTGAATCCTGATAAACCCATTCTCGAAGAAAAATGTATTTACAAAATGTTAAACTTTGGAGAATCCTTGGAATGATATACTCTGAACTAACCCAGCAGCTCTTTCGCGGAGAGCAGCAAGTGAGTGTCTGGCTAGCTGTGTGGTTCCACCCACTTTTTTGTCTGCTACATTGTATTTGGGATCCCGGTGTCACTGGATCTTTTTACCAGACAGCTCCTCAGAAGCTTATTCACATCAATTACGGGAATGTTTCAGACACCTTTAACTTTACTGGTTATCAAAGTTGGGCCCACCTTCTCCACATACGTTATGCTACGCTCATGATGCGGCATGAACCAACCTCAGCCCGACCCCATCGTTTTGCCACCAAGACAACCTACTGTGTCGCAAAACCAAACGTAAGCTTCATTCCATTTAGAAATGGCCCGTGCAGAGGCTCAAAGATTTTTCCGCCAGTTTGGACCGAAAGGAAGCTCAGTGTGCTGGCTGACAGACGTTTTGACCAGCCACAGCAAGTCCAGCTTCAGATGCAGGTTGGGCAAGAAAACATTTTCTTTGAACTAATTGCCCCAAAGTCTAATAGCATGTTTGTTGTGTAAAATGTCCACATTTTTGCAGCAATATTTCTAAAAGTGTCCATCAGGCAGGCATAAACATGGTAACATTGATTAATTCCACGTAATGAGTTTGAATACGCTTAAAACCAGTGTACTGTCTATTTCTATGGGTACTGCCAATCTGGAAGGGTGAAGACATTCTATTCTGGCCAGGAGAAGTTCAAGGGGAAGGCAGAGACTTCTATGAGCATGCCCAAACTTGTACAACTACTTGTCTATGAGGAATACCTCATCCACCTTTGACTGCATTGGCCACGGGCAATCTATCCGTTGCAGAGAGGTAGACCAGGAAAGGGAAGCATCCATAAAATCTCACTATGGTAACTATTATAATGAAAAGGAATGTGCATGCAACTCTAAAAATATTGAGAGGTGGGGGGCAGGCGGCCTCACGGCCAATCAGGGGGTGCCAGGGCGCCTGCCAACCAATCAGGGAGCTTGGAACGCAGGCTTTACTTCATGGTAAATCCCACATTCCGAGTCCTCTGAGCAGCGGGGGGGCTGTCATTTTCCTTACCGGGAATCATGTAAGTCTTACTGTGCTCTTCTCCCTCCTCCCCAACGTTCACTTTCCTCAACCTCTGCCCACTCTCTCCACACGCCAACCCCAGCCCCACTTACCTGAATCGGCCAGCACCAGGAACACTCTGTGTTCCGGCTCTTCCTCACCCCGGCAATGGCTGCCATGGAAAAGGAGAAGGGACTACGTGTATTTCGTCTCTGCCTTGACCATGGCAACCATCTTACTTTGAAACAGCAACGGTGCCATTTCTCAACTTACAAAAATATTTGTATCCTGGAAATTCACAGCAATAAGCCCCATCGGTGGGGGGAAAGGGGGCTTTGAGGGGTCTGATAATGCTGGGGCTCACATTAAGACCTTATTGCTTAGCTTACACCATTTACTTAACACAAAAAGCATATACTGAAAACACTAGCCACCTACCGCTGCAAGGGGAAACATGGGATAGTATACTGAATAAATACTTTGGGTAGACTGGGTACTGAGCACTGTATTGATTGAAGGACCTCAAAAATGGACCACTGAATCAAGAAAAGGAAAAAGCACAAAAACACATCGTATTTTTCAAAGTTACGTGGCCAAGTTGGGAAAGGGGACTTAATGAATGTCTCAGGCCCAAGGTAAGGTGAGATGGTCAGTGCACCGTGTATGTCTGGTAATGACACTTAGTCCAGTGATTTCCTACGTTTTTGGCTGGGTATATAGCATCAAGCCTGTCTTCTTGGTGCTTTGCATGGGTACAAGAGCGTGTTTAATGGTCTCAAATTGGCTCAACGATACTTGGTTAAAGCAGCAATGTCTGTAGGTGGCTGTGCAGCTCACCATCACTGGGGCACTGCAGCGGTGTCATCCAGTAGGGAGGCTCGATGGTCTTGATCGCACAGCTTGAGGATCAAAGTTAGGGATTTACCCCAGGTGTGGTTGGTGAGACCGCAGGATTGGACCCATCAAACCATCCCCTCAACCCCCACCCGGCCCCACTCCCTTTTTTTCTATGCACTGGCACGTTCCAAATGGTACAAGGCGTAGTAGGACCATTTTTTGTTGTTCTCTCATTTGTTCTTTGTCATTTCCATTGTTTATTTACTCCCCTGTTCCCTTCCCTTTTGCCTTGTAGCTCTTTGAAACACTGTCTTGTTGCATAACTGCCTTATAAATAACCATTACCCATAAACAGACACCCAGTGGCAGTGCCTCTGCAGTGTTTGGCTCCTCTTAGCTCCATCTGCCGGTCTGTGGAGCGGTGCGGAGCAGGCTCCAGTGCTCTGGTGGTGGACCACTGCACAAAGACGTGCTGGTTTGGTGGCAGTTGGCTCCTCTCAGCTCCATCTGCCGGTCTGTGGAACGGTGCGGAGCAGGCTCCAGTGCTCTGGCGGTGGACCACTGCACAAAGGCGTGCTGGTTTGGTGGCAGTTCCGCATCTGCTACAGAGTTCAGTTGAGGCTAACTGCGCGTGCTGCTCATCTGGTAGAGGTATCATGTCTGAACTCTGGCAAGTTTGAGCTTTTTCACCGATAAACCTCATAAACTGGAGCTTCCTTCTTCATCTTGGGCCGCATGCTGAAGTTGACTGACCCACCTGTAGGCACGGTGTCTACCTAGGGGATCTGGGAGCCGTGGTCTCTGGTCCTCGACGGCATGCCAGCTTGTAAGTTCTTTCAGTAGATTTCCGCTCGGTCTCCCTGGGACATTGACGGAATGGTCTCTCTCCATCTTTTGACTCCCTGCGTTCACTCCAATGGAAGGAGGCTTTGGGTCCTGCAGAACTGCAACACTTAGGAACAGAGCAGCGTCCCTGTCAATGCCTTTATATGTCAATTCCAGTAGGTGGCTGGTGGCTTCCAAGCCCCGCCCACCCCCTAAGAGCACTTACCAGAGTGATTTGATGCGTCTGTAGACTGTGCATCGCTGGAGTATCCCTGTAGCCACAATATGAAGGTCAGTAATTACGTTCTGTGCTCCCTGGACCAGGCGTAAGTGCAAGTGTCCTCAATGACAGCCTCATTTAACCACAGAGCTGAAAGTGTGACTCCTTGGGAAAGCGCACTTTCCTGCGATACCCCCCTTCACTTTCTCCTTAAGCATTCGCAAAATCTCAGGCTGGCACATCTCGCACTTGGCATGCTGTAGCCAGGGTCACAGGGTGCCTGGATGACATGGTGTTAAAGCACTTCCCTTGGCTGGCACGAGGGGTTCCAACTTAACATTACAATTCAGGTAGCTTCTGTTTATAGTGAAGGGATTAACCACTAGACTACTACTCCATACCAAACCTGGCTTCTTGGTCGTCCTGGTGAAGCTCTACGACCTGCACTATATGAAGCTGTGGTTGCATGAAAGTTGGAGCATAAGACACATGTTTACATAAGGCAGTGGTCTTCAAAGGGTGGTTCTGGCCTCCTTGGGGGGCACAAAGGGTATCCGGGTAAGAGGGAGTTTCAGGGGGGCCACAAGGCTCTTCCAAAAGGATTACGGTGACTGCTTTTAAAAGACCATATATGCAGAAATGGCCTGGGGGTGGGGGGGCAGCAATATTTGTACACAAGGGGTGCTCGGCAACAACATTTTACATAAAGGGGGGCTTGGCATAAAAATGTTTGAATACAACTGGATAAAGGCAAGATGGGGAACAGCGATTCTGAAAAATAAAAGTCTATTTTTGCACACTGTGGTAACCAACCCCCTGTAGAGCTGAAGGGTGCAGCACAAATAGGGAAAGACGTTATTACATCACCAGGCTTTTTTTCGCTGCGTTTTTTGCTGAAAATGTTTGGCCAAAAAAACTAATAAAAAAATATAGGGGGCGGGTGGTAAGGGAATATAAAGGGTAGGGGGGGTGGGGTATCGGGACTACAAAATAGGGAAGGGGGATTGCGGGTGACGCCCCAAATATGTAAAAAAATCCAATTCGTTTTTTTCAGCCGAAAGTGTTTGGCAAAAAACTCTGCGAAAAAAAGCCTGCCGATCTAAGAACATAGAACCACAAATCGACGTGTAGCAACGGACGCAACTTTTCATTGGGAACTTTCTGGTTCTTGTACGCTCACCGGAGCAACCACGTTTCCACAGAAACTAAAAGGTTCCGGTGGGTGTAAGGCCAAGACACTCTTGTGAGATCTCACTGGTGTTCCGCTGTCCTGGCCTACAGCCAATCGAATGAAAAAAACAACATATAATGTTGAATTATCGGCAACACATTCCATAGCCCACAAAACCTGCAACCAACACCACTCTCACCTAAGTCCCCTGGCCCGCCCTCATCCTGAACTCCACCCACAGGAAGTAAGCAACTCAGCCCTATTTCTCCATGTGTCCCCCACTTTCCCTCCAGCCCCTGCACTCATCCTCACATGAAATGTAAATGATGTGGGAATTATAGCATCGCTCTACAAGGGCAGAGATCGAAATTGCCGGGAGCGGTTTCGTTTTAAAATAAAAGTGTAGGAAGACGTTGCAACTTGCACTTAAGTGCACTGCAGTAAGCGTACCTTTAAACAGCGGGCGCTTGTGTTTGGTGGTTTGTATTTTGCGTGGGAGGTGGCATTGCGATAGGGTTTGTGGGAAGTGGGGGCAGGCCAGTAGGGAACATACTTTTCGTACACTTCAACCACTGCACAAGGGATATCCAAGTCCAGCCAGTACTGTTTCCCGGACTGTCACAGAAGAGAAAACACTTTAATACTTCAACTCTAAATGAGAGCCGTGAACCTAGTTAGCGTTTATCCTGAACGCCTGCTGTGGTTGCCACTCTTGAGGACCAGACCTGGAGATGCTGGCTACATACCTTAACCCTTGTGTCGGGATCATTGTAAATGAGCCTTTGATTCCTCCAGAGAGGACCGGGAACATGACCACACCTGCCCTCTGCCCCCGCAAATGTTGGTGTTCTCACAGCCAGAGTGTATTAAGGCACTGATGTCTGGGCTTTCCTCGGGTTTCCATGCATGTGAACACCCTGGTTGGGAAACACGCAGTACTGCCAGCCTCCGTGTATGTGCAGGGTGGCTGGCATCATAATAAGATTAGTCAGAAACCCATGGGGAGTCAAGCTTCTCTGCTCACATCAACATAAAATACTACCAGTTCTGGCTTTTGCGTAGGCATGGGATAGGCATTTGCCAGGCACTAACATAATGGTGCCACCTGGCATAAGCCGATAACAGCCGGGAAGAGTTGCAAGCGCATAGGCATATAATAGCAGTGCCTGGCAAAAGTCCTTATAATATCTATACATAGTGCTGGAAATGGAAACAATTTATTAGGGGAACTGCCACCTCTTTGGGGGGCGGGGCCAAGGGGCGTGGCCCCGCTGGGTTGCGCAACACAGTATCTGTTCATAGGGATGTATTCTAATTGACCTTTTCACAATTGATCGCGGGAGCATTGACCTTCTGCACAATTGATCGTGAAATGAAGGTCAATTAGGACATATATGCGGGGGGAAACCAGCCGCAACCACTGACTCAATCCAAAACCCCCTGCAACCCCCTACCCAATCCCATGATAACATTTATTACCCCAAACCCACCTCACACATATATATATAGAAAGTAAAATAAAGGTAAAGGTCAATTGTGCAGCAGGTCAATTAAGACCTACTATTTTTAGGTCAATTGGGACAAAAGGTCAATTGTAAAAGGGCAATATGGGTAATACCATTCATAGAACCCCAACCTGGCAATTTGCTTAAAAGCAAAGAGCATTATGGGAACGTCATGATGCCCACCATTTTAAATGCTAAACATGTCTTATAGTGATATAGTAAGAAACCCTTTTAAGCAAATAACGGACTCTTCTATTTTGATTGGTCACAATATTCGCCCTAATGAAGAGGTCTGTAAATTGCAAGACATACATATCAGTTTGGACAGCTGCAGCACTCTATGTGAGGTTTTGGAAGTTTCAGTATTCAGTGCCCAGTGCCAGTCTTCTGAAAGCTCGTGGAGTGGGTTACTCGGTTGTGCAGGAAATGTGATCATGGAACTGGTTTGTGGATTTCTCTCTGAGCCCCTGCTCTCTGTAGCAGTGACCAACCTGCGCTTGGACGAGCAGACTGCTTACGAAGGCTCCTCTGCAAGTTGAGGCACAGGACTTGGGACAGTCATGTATGCTTGCCACTGGGCCTTTGAGGGCGAGGGGGGTCCGCTCCGTCTTGTTCCGGCCCATTCCCTGCACTGCCTATACATGAGCCAAAATTGTTGGCTTTTACAATGATTGTTTCTAACAGGACTTCAGTGCAAGGAACACTGCTTCAAAATGAAGTGGCTGAAGACATTGTGTTATATGCACTTACTCTGCCTGTGCAGACTTGTATGATTCAGAAATTCAAGGGCTCTGAATGACTGTTGTTCCCTCCCTCCTTCAGCGCTTTGAAACACTTGCCTTGTGTATAGGCCCTTTACAAATCAACATTACCATACCATATCACACTGGATTAGAACATGTTTATTGCACTAGTAACACATTTGCAACTGCTAGTAAGGCATTGGCTCTCAGAAGACTGCTTACATAGAAAACGGTCTGGCCAAAATTTGAGGTTACTGCTTGATAAAGCTAGCTAAAAGATATCCTGAGGGGATGTGTTTTAGACTGGATGGGGTCGGTAGTGGATGTGAAAGGCTGTAGGGATTAGCATGGCCAATGCAGTCAATGGACGAGGAAATGACCAAACAACACCCACACACTTTGTGTCCTTTCTCAGATGCCATCTCACTCCTACTTGCATCGCAATTCAGTAGTTTTGGCTTATAGGCGGTGGTTAACTGCCACCTAAAAACGAAAACTAAAAAGATAGAAAATCATCAAAAGGTGCTTTTTTCCCCACAGAACTTCACCCAAATGCTCAGCAGGGAGCGGCGTTGAAGGAGTGTGTTGCACGTGCACGCAGACAGTTTCAGGAGTGCAGAATGCTGCCCAAAAAGATGTCTAGTCATGATATTTTTTATTTATTTATTTACATTTGTATAGCGCACAAAACAACCCCTACGCATCACCGCGCTGTTACTTGTAGTTACACTTAGTTACAGAAGTTTGAAGTACATTGCATTACATCTTGGATGATATTGATATGATATTTTATTTATATCGCGCTCATACACAAGTGTTTCAGAGTCCCGTGTACAGACCGCAAAAGACTGCCACTGAAGGGTGGGCAGAGCCCCGGCAAATCATGAGACACTTCCACAACACATCTGCCGTAGAATTGCGCGGTCAGCACTGAGGCGGGACTCTTGCTCTGCTGGAGGCAAGCACGCTGCACTTTATTAAAAAAAATGCCCAACTCTGAGAACCTCTATCCAGCATGGGTGAAGGGTGGTGGGTGTGGGGGAGGGGAACTTGCACTCTAACAAAAGTAGTGCCCGTGCAGCTATTGGGGTGGGTGGGTGCAGGAACAATAAAAGGCCCACACCTTTTATTCCCAACAATGACTTTAGTTACAAGGATACCGTTTGTCAATATTAAAATACGCTAACTTGAACTGCTGTGGGAGGAGTAGGGGGCTTTTTTCACCCAACCTCTTACCTGCATTCCCTGGAAACATCTGACACCATTGCTTGCTGTTGGGAAACTTAAACTTAATGTGGGGGTGTGACTGGGGGGGTTTACAAAGAGGCCTTTCATTTAATGTGTGAAGGAGAAAACAAAATTCACTTTTTTAGCCTTTTGCATGCAGTACAAAATATAATATGCTTCTAAAACACCCCTGAGCTTTGTGCGCTATACAAATGTTAAATAAATAAACAAAACATTTCCAAAAAAATGAGGTGGTGATGAATGTTGTATGTCCCCTCACGCCTCTTTTCACTTGTTCGCCCACCCCCGCCTCTTTGATGCAGTGGCCCACTGAACAATGAAGCGCCCTCATTATTCCAGTCACAGACGCCCACAATGGCATCCTTCTTCGGCGTCTACAGGCAGCGCTGGCAGGGGCTGCCCTGGCTGGCTCCGGGCTCCTCAGTGGAGGTGGGGCGGAGGGGGCGCCGGGAATCAGCTGCCTTGCCTTCAGAGCTGGGTGCCAATTATCGGGCATCACCAACCCTCCGCCTTCCGCAGCGGGCATTATGTATGGGGGGGGAAAGGGGGGTCGTGAGGGAAGAAAGGGACCATTCTCACCGCAGCCACGTCCACTGTGGCAGTTGTATGCCTCCTAAATGCAGTCCTTTCCCTCTGGATGTAGTTTACATACCTCTACAACGCCCCCCCAGCCCCCCCACCCCCCACCCATATCTGCCTCACACACCATGCCGGCAGACCATCTTTCAGAAGGTAGCCCATCAGTTCTCGCGCTCTTCCCTGTGGATAACATACTCCCAAGTTTCTTCCACGAATCCCAAAGGAATCCGATTGGCACTCAGGACCCGGGTCCTTCGGACCTGCGCCCGTCAACACCACAGGTTTAACGTCTGCCTTTCCCAATAAGAAACCCAGCCATGTTTTTTTTATCACAACCCCAAGTGCAGCGAGGCTGCCAAAAGTGGCAGGCGGGCGCTATACAAGACCACTTACATTGCAGCCCAATGAAGGTCCGTGCCTACATGCGCAATCTCTTGGAGCGTGCGCCTTCCAAGCGCTATAATGTGGCACAAAGTTATGCGGCTAAACCTCTCCTGTAGCCCCCTGCGCCAATACACCCGTCCAAAGAGTTTCTATTTCTAGTGACACAACAGCCTTGCGGCCGATCCCCAATACACAAGCCATCGCGACCACAACAATGCATTTATATTTTTTTAAAGTACACGAACAAAACCACCCTTAACAAGTTGCATCCGTCACTGTAGTGAAAAGTAGCAAATTGGCTCACTTGGCTTACACGAGTCCAACTCGCCTCTCTATAAAACACCACCCTGAAGTTGGAATTTCGCCTAAGGGCGCCCGCAAACGGCGGTGTGTGCCAGTGCCTCGCCTTAACTGCTTTGACAGCAGGGCGCATGGCACCTGCCCTTTAAATTCGAAGCCTTATAGACAACCCTCCAGCAGCTGTGGGTAGAATTCGCAAGGAAAGTGCTGGTAGAAAGCTCGGCGTGAGCGCACAGCACGCCCTGCCTGTAGCGCCTGCTGCGTGTTCCTTAAGTGCTGGGTGTTGCAGTGGCGAGTGCGTGCGTGCCAGCGGGTAAGGCACCTGGCCATGCTGGAGCTGGGAGGGCACGCACTGCCAAAGAAAAGGACGGGGAGACCTGAAAAGCGAGCCCCCGCGAAATAAACCGCCTCAAAGCGCTTCGGGATGTCGGGACCCGGGTGCAGCATATGGACATGGAATCCATAGGTTTGGGGGGAGAGGGGGTTCACATGAACCCAGCTATGTTTTCTGACACCATCAGTGTCACGCTGGCAGCCTCTGGAAAAGTCAAGGCAGACGATCAACCGGGGACGTATTGAGGGTGGCGCGTGCGTGTCCCAACTTCGCTGCACCCACAACAGCACAGCCATCTGCCCCCCTCCATTCTCCACGGAGACCGGCTCCAAAACGCAGTTTGTAAGAAGTGTAGGAGACAGATCTGTGGTTACTCACGTGCACATGGAGAACCCCAGTAACCCTGGAAAGGAAGGCGCACACGACAACCTGTGGAGGAGGAGGATGTTTGAGGGGGTGGGAGAAAGAACAGACCAGCACTTTCTTACCTGGCTGCACCTGGGTGGCCGTCCCTTCCGTCTCGCCTCTCGCCACTGACATGGGGGTCTTCCCTGCAGCTCACAGGGGAGCCTGTGGCGCCCCCACTCTCCGGTGGTGGGAGCTGTCCTTCCAAGTGCGTGCAGTGCCCCCTCCACTCAACTAAAGAGCTGCGCAAGGAAGGCGGATTCCCTGTGAACAGGCACCTGTTTCTTCTTCTGTCCAAGCGCCCGGAGTGGTTTTCTTCCCGGGGGCCCCTCCCTCTGTGAGTAAAGGGGTGCCTGCTGCTGTGACAGCGGAGAGAGGCTCCCCTCTGCCTCCCGAGCGCCGGCAGGCTGCGTGTGCCACTGCCCTCGTGCCCACCGCTCATGAATATTCCCTCAGAAGCTGAGGCTGCCCGAGCAAATTGAATTAGCCGCCTGCTGCCAATTTGCGCGTCTCCCCTCCGCGAGAGGGGCTGCGCCTGGCACCGCACCAGCTGCGGAGAGTGAAGTGTTCAGTTGGCACCCCGCGCGTGCAGTTCCCGCTGGGCACCTCGGAGCCTCCCTGGAGGTGCTGACGCCTCGCGCCTCTCTCTGGCGGCGGGGCAGGCAGCTGGGGTTCTGCCCCCCCCCCGCACTGTGCGTCTTCCAGCCAACTACCCAGTGGTCTCTGGGGAGCCGACGCAAGCACCACCCTTGTTGGTGTCTCCTCAGGAGCTGCAACGAGGAAGCCAGGTGGACTGTGATTTCCATTCCCCGCGCGCGCGAGCACTCACGCTTCATTAGTTTCACTAAAACACCCACGCCACCCTTGTATTATAATGCCACTCTGGCACCTCGAAGTCCCAGCGAGCGGAATCTCCAGACACCTATTCCAGAGGGCACGGAAACCATTTTGTGACTTTGTACACATGATATACATCTCCGAGGTAACCTGGAGGGCCAACATGTGTACAAGGAAATATGTGATTTAAATGGAAGAGAGTAGTGCAGGCACTCACAAATGTAGTCGTTAAGTGGGCCGGGGCACAGCCTGGAAGGGTCTACAAATCTATCTCACACCAGGGCTCGCTGACCCATTTCAATTAATCTCACACTGTGTCCCGCTCCATTTTCGTAGTTCTCCATTTGTCTCACTTTTTTTGTGTGTCTTGCTCTCCATGGTTAATTCTCTATGTGTCTCTCTCACCACACTCCCACCCCAGTCAAGTTCTCCCACCACATTTAACGCTCTGTGTAAATCTGTATTTTTTTTTAGCCTGGCCTTGGGAGTATGAAACATCTCAGTGATGCCAAATAAAATGTCAGCATAATGGTTTACAGTTAATGAATTAACTTTCAGTTTGATTCTGTCACCATAATGCAACCGTCTCTCGAAGGTGCTCATCAAGCACAGACTGATGTTGATCTGTTTTGACACTGGTATTATGGCGTACAAAAGATGGCAGGCCTTGTGAACTCAAAGTTTAGCAGGCAAGGCACTGGGAGATTCAATTATTTGCCAAGGATCGCACACTTTGGTGAAGCAGTATGTGAGGAATTTGTAGAGGTGGAGTCAAGTACTCCCAGCCAAAGCTCCTCCCCCATGTTGCCTATATGTTGGGAGCCAGAGCGTGAGACGAATGCAGTGCCAGTGAGAGTACCAATACTGAAGAGAATCCTGGAAGTAAGATTGCCAAAGAGAAAGCCATACATGCATACACGACACTATGATGGCTATTTGAATGACATCCCGGAAGAAGTGTGAAAACTGAGCAAAAGAGCAGATTGGTGACATCATGAAGAACAGAGCTGACGCTCCCAAAAAAGACAGAGAGACGAGAGAATATAAACACTTTATAGGCACTCTGAAGAGGAGATGCCAAAGATGAGCAACATTTCGGGCTCGATACGAAGATGCTCATGCTAACAGAAATAATGAAGGAGATATCAGGTCGTTTTACAATTGTACAGAAGCAGTAATGCAAGTAGCAAAGTATTCTAAAAGGCTGTCTATGTAATGAATAGACTGCGGCGATGCGCCAACGTATATGCATAGGAAACGTATGAACTATGGATGATTCCACTACGCACTTTAGCAGAGCTAGATCCAGTAAAAAGAAAGGTTTTCAGTGTGTCACAGTTAGAAATTGAAAACTTAACCATGGAGGTGAATCAAAGAAGGGCATGGCTGACTCAACACCAAGAAGTCAAGACCACCTTGGGTCTGAATGTTCGAAGCAGTGGTTACAGAACGTGTAAAAGAACAGAACTCCTGTCTTAGCTGAGGAGTGAGAACATTGAAGACGTAAGAGGTTCATCATTTAATAGTATTTTAAGAGCAGAAAGACTCGAAAACATGGTCTGCAGTCACGTGGTTGGATGAAAATAGACACTGGGACGAGCTATATTGAAACCAAGAAGACAGACTATGCCTATACTCCCTCATATTCTCGAGCTCAGAGAATATTTTCAAGGCTAAGTTCAAACCTTAATTGACTGGCAGACTGAAAGGGTGATCATAGATGAAAGGTTAATTGGTAGGAAGCTATGGTTATAACCAGCCCACCAGCACCTGGATGTTAGCCTGCATGCTGCTTGCGTAGGTGGAATATTACAGAGGGGAACAAGGGTGTCAACCAATTGTAGAGGGCCACGTAATAGAGAGCCCTATATTTTGTATAACCAATAGGACGTTGTGTATTTGATGACATTCCTAGTGACCTGCACTAAGGGAGGGCTTAGTTGCCCCACCTGATGTTATAGACCCAATCACCTTCCTAATAAAGATGGAACGTATACCTAGAAGTTCCCTGTAAGCCTATCCCCTTTCCAAGTAGGTTTTTGTAGTTTGCCATGTAGATTGGCGTCAATGATGAGTTTTCATTATAAAAGTTCTTTTTTAATGATATGCATTGAGTGTGAAGATCGATTGAATTCATTAATGTTCTTGGTAACTCCCTGTTTTAGATCATTGATATTAAAACAGTTACACTTTGCCAACTTCCTGAGTTAGTTTGATTGTTGATGTTTGAGTATACTCTGCATCTCCACCCATCTCAAAGTATTGCTACCTCATCTTAAAGGGATGGGTCAGACACCCCAGTTCACGTGGTAGCAGAGAGATGATGGTTAAAAATCCATCTGCCTATTGAGCTTTGGGGTCACAGAAATATCGGACACCCTCTGCCTTTTAGATGGAGGAACGTGAAGCTCCTTGTAGATAGCGGCCATGAGTTTAAAATAAAACTTGCAAGTACTGATGGGATGGGTCCCTCATTTTCAAGCGGAATACCCTCCTGACTTTTACAAGAAGCTGAATGATCCGAAGGTTGAAGTGTCTGGTTGACGAGGAGACTATCCCGAGGGTCAGAAGTTGAAAACACGAATGGTGAGTAAACTGAGTGAGGTGGCAAAATGAATGAGCACCACAGAGGGTTGGTTGATTGAGGTATTTTATTTTTTGAGTTAAGACAAAGAGCGTCTTAGTGTGAGATGATGAGCGACACAGTTTAAGGTGTATAGACGAGGAGCAATCTATATGATAAGCTCGGAATCCTAAGTCAAGGACGTTTAGAAGGAGCTTGTCCCAAAGTACAAGTGAACGTATCTAGGGTACAAACGATCAAGGATCTTTAAAGGGGACAGCTCATACCCCATCAGAGTCATTATTAGGGGCAGGAATGGTCACGAGGAGCGTAGACTGAAATATACGTGGCCGGCCAGTCTGTCAGTTTGTCTGTATATTATATATGGTGTATGTGGAAAAGAAATGAAATATTGAAAACAAGGAAGAAATTGACTGTGGTGGAAATATTGAGATTTAAAATGTAATTATTTATTTATATAGTCAACCAATGATGTTAATTGAATAAAAAGATTGTGAAGTAAACGTGATATGGAGGCTTGGAGCTGCGTTGATTCGTGCACGTTCATATTATATTATTTTTCTGGAAAGCATTTATTTGTGTGAAATAAAATAAAATTGTGACAGTCAAATTTTGACTGAGTTGTGATTGAGGATGTTACTACGCTCATGCACCTGTGCAAAACAGTTGCCAAAACACACACCTAAGCATAAGCATTACTGTGCAGAATGGGTTGAGGGTACGGCAGATAAAATGTTTATTCCATGGCCACAAGGGGGATCACTGTCTAAAGCAGTTTTGCAACATATGACAACATATTTGTATGCAGCATACACGGGAAAGAAGTTAGAGAAAAGGTTAGCTAGCTTAGAGCTATGCAAGATATAGCAGGAGGAGAGGGATGACCCTCCTCCTGAGGATTGGATGCTTAACCAGTCTAAAGGGCGGGTGAACAGCCTTCTGCTGCCCCTACCGTGCCTGAAGTAACTGGCGATAGTATGAATGTTGAAGGATTATATCCTTTAAGAGAGCTTAAAGCAGCAACAGGGTATAGTAACCCAACGTATAAGTCGCATGCATGTAGCAGCGACGAGAGTCCCAAAAAGACTCCAGAAAGAGATGTGATTCCTAAAGTCCCACGGGACAAGGAGAGAAGTGAGCAACCAGGTATGTCCCTAGACATAGAGAGAGAGAAAAATAAAGAGATGGAAAGGAGAGAAAGATAAAGCTGATGGGGTAGCGCTCATGCAGAACAAATTGATGGGTGGTCAGATATTGCTCAAACTTGATGGAAAGCACATCAAGGAAGTAAGGCAAAGGGAAGATCAGGACGAACAAGATAAAAAAGATAAAGAAAGAGAGAAAAAATTGAAAGAAGACAAAGCCAAAATAAAGAGCAGACAGAGACGGGAACAACTGTATCAAGATGAGCAGTCGAGGAATCTGGAAAGAGCAGGAGAGAAAAGGAATTATGATAACAGGCAAAAAGCAATCGAAGAACGAGATAGGCTAGAAAAGAGAGGAAGAGGAAGAACAGAAATTAATAGATAAAAGAATGCAAAGACGCAGAGACAATGAAGTGCGTAGAGCAAATAAGAGAAGAGAGGCGAAAAGAAAGCAAGAGGAAAGGGCAAGGGAGCAAGCAAGGAAACAAAGATAGTTTGATGAGGAACTGGAACTCGAGAGAAGGCAAAGGGCACTCAACATCGATCGCATAGAGAAAGAGTTAATGCAACTTAATCCAGTAGTAGCATGGGAGGACATGGAGGAATTCTTCCCGACACATGGATTAATGCCAGGGCCGTCTAGAGCAGATCTAGAGGTCAATTTTGACATAAGAAGCATTGGAGAGAAATTGATAAAGTTTATTATGAGATGAGGACCAAAAGTGAATAAAAAAAGAAGGGAAAAACGATTGATTTGAAGGTACACAGTTGCAAGGCAAAGGGGGAGGTTTGTTCAGCCTCGAGCATTGAGCCTTGTCTTTGGACAAGTTGACTCTGAATAGAGATGAGAAAGAGGGAAGTCACACCAGTTGGGGACATGATATGTCAGACAAAGATAGAGAAACCTTCTGTGGGGAGGAGGGCAATAGTGCATGTGGTCCTGAAGGATGTTCTCCAACAGATAGAGAAGTGAGATGGTCAGATCTGACCTACCTAACCTGAGGATGCCAGAGCCCTGGTGCGGCCAGATCAACCTAAAGGGCAATCACAAAGAGTGAGGGGGTACCCAACACCTTATGTGAGCAGGTAAAGGTCATTACCAGGAAGAAGAAAGTGCAGAACCATTGTCCCTGCTATTTACAGACAGACGATGGGGGATGAATGCCATTTTGGGATCTCACAGTTCCCGGTGTTAGAAAAAGGGGGGGGTCAGACCACAATATATACCGTGGCCCCAAATGAGTAAGGATAATTTAAGGTGTAAACTCCTGAGTTTGATGTCGGGTGCCGTAAAATGGATCTATGAATTCGAGAAAATGACAGGAGGGAATACGCTGGATATAGGGGACTTTAAGAGTCTTATAGCAGCTATACTTGGGGAGAGAGCCGATGACATTTGATTGAGAGCAGGATACGCAGGTGTCACTGCGCAGAATATAGCTCATGATGGAGCACCGTTTAATAATTGTAGAGCGGCAGTCTGGAAAGCGCTATGGGTACAGTATCCAGATACGTCGGATATGAAAGCTATAATGGCACGTAAGATGCAGGAAGGGGAGGATCCGCTTATTTACATTCAGAATTTCAAAGAGCAGTGGAGCTTGGAAAATTGCGATCCGTGGGGAAAATCTTTACCTGTATTTTATCATATATTATGTCAAGTGCTGCCAAGCAAGGTGCAGAGACAGCTCAAGAAGTTGGTGGGTATGGAGGCAAACCCATGGCCAGAAATACAGCTGACAATAGCAGGTCACTGCCGATTGTTGCAGGAGAAAAATCAAAAGAAAGAAGATGGTAGGACGTTTGAGGAGGCTAAGTTGCTACAGAAAAAGCTATCGAAGTATGCTACAGAAGGGGCAATGTTAACTAGTGGAGAAAGGCCAGGATCGCAGCAAGTAGCAGGTATGCCACAGGTGAATAACCAATGGCAGTTCGATCAAGGAGGGAACAGATTCATAACATGAGGAAGGGGAAACTTCTGTGGAAGAGGAGGCTTTTAGAATAATTAAGGTAATTTCCAGAGTAACCAAGGTGAATTTCAGTCTATGCAGAATGATAACCAAGGCATGCACGGAGGGCAAATCAGAAGACTTCTTCCTGTATGTTGGGCATTCGGAACAACAGGACTTCTAGCACGAACTTGTGGGAATCAAGGGTATGTATGTACAGAATGGGCAGTTGTCAAGAGGGGGGACCGCTTCTCTGCCTTCATATAGCTCACAAAATAACGATGGGTTTGACCTAAATCAAACAGTGTATCAAGCACAAGCGCCGAGAATGCAACATGCTTTGCAACCACAGCAAGCACCATTGAATCCGCCATAAGGGCAGTCGCAGCACGCACCCAGGCAGATACAACAGAGCACAAACACAGGACAGTTACTGACTCCTAGGATAGGAGGTGTCACTATCGAGGGTGGGAATCCTTTTACGGACACAGGAATAAGTATGTACCCAAAATAGGACAGATCACTGGGTGACTCGATGTGTTCAGTACTATCAGTAACCCCAAATCCTCAAGAGGTACCGAGGGTCGTTGTCAAGATAGGAGGCAAATCCTTTTCTTTTTTAGTAGACACAGGTGCAACTCGCTCATGTATACGAGAGGGGACATTTTTATTGTCAAGTAATGCTATGAATGCTCAAGGTTACAGAGGAGCTACGAGTAGAGTTCCTTTTACTGAAGAATTGAGAGTCTCTATAGGAGAATGTGATATGTCTGTTCCATTGTTGTATTGAAAACAGATGCCAGTTAATATACTGGGGCGAGATTTGATGGCGAAGCAGCTGAATATGACGATTTAATTTACTGATGAAGGCATAGTGTGTTCAACGCCAAGAATACATTATTTAAATGTGAGTGAATTCATTATGGCATTTATTGGACAAATCGCCATACGAGGGGTACCGTTAGAACCAAAAGTAATTCATTATGGGGTATGCATTTTGTTGACCTGGTTGCCTGGGTTAGTGGGTAACACTATGAGAATACCTGATGAGTTTCTCTTCAGACCAGAGATTACCATGGATGAAGAGGGGGGGTGGATTTTCCCTTAGAGCTACGAGCAGCTGTAGTACGAGGTGTGTTGGCAATTCTCATAGGATTTGATGATAAAAGCAGAACATGAAGCACAGTAATTGCCATTGGAGAGGGGTATAGATTAACTGATGTCACTGATGAGGCTTTATTTAAAGACGACCCATCTGATGATGAAGTAATGTTTGAGATGAGCATTACATATTAGGTTAGGGCAGAAAAATGTGAGGTCCCACAGAGAAAGATCATAGTGAGATAGAGTCCTGTATTTTTTTATGAAGACATGGTGAATGTGCCAGTCTCATTATGGACCACAGGCCCTTATGACGTAGGCCTGTTAAAGGGGGTTGGGGAAGTTAAGATTAAACTGAAGCCAGGGGCAAGTTTACCTTGAGCACGACAGTACCCAAGTCTCAAGAGGCAGACAAGGCTATTTTTAAGACAATATCCTCCATGATAGACCAAGGCATTTTAGTGATGTCAGAGTCACCATGCAATACCGCAGTGCATCCTGTCAAAAAATCAAAGGGGGTTTGTGGCATTTAATTCAGGACATGCGCCCAATTAACCAGATTGTAGAGGCAGAGTTTCCTCTAGTTCCTAATCCAGCGATGATCTTATGTAGTATCCGTGTTGAGGCACAATATTTCACTGTGATTGACTTGAAAAATGCCTTTTTCTCATTCCCAGTGCATAAAGATTCTCAAGATCTGAAGTTGTTTACGTCCAGACAGACTAAGTTAAAAAGCACAAGATTACACCAGTGGTACTATGAGGATCCATCGTTTTTCAATACAGTCCTGCAGATAGACTTAAGCAATATTGATTTGCCAAGTGTTGTGTTGCAATACATAGATGATATTTTGGTCTGCAGCATATCAGAGGAAGAATGCAGACAAGACACAGTTCAGCTAATGATTGTTCTAGCCGAGAAAGGATATAAGGAGGACAAAGAGAAATTGCAATATTGCCAAGAAGAAGTGTTATACATAGGTCAGTTAATCTCTGGCCTGGCTGACCTCTTTCTTCTCTGATTGACCTTGCCAGGTACAACTTGGGTCATTCCTTTCCTCCATCTCTCTCTATACCTGTGGTGTTCCCCAGGGGTCTAACCTCTCGCCCTGGCTTTTCAACCACTACCTGGCTACTCTCGCCTACTGCATTTCCATTTTTTGCTCAAACAAACAGTGCTATGCTGATGACAACCAACTCATTTTCAGGCTTCCCTCTGACACCTCCTCTCCTTCCCTCATCTCCGACTGCCTAATCACCATTCAAAATTGGTGTGCCGCCAATGATCTTTGTCTAAATGCTAAAAAGACTGAAATCCTCCTCATTGGTACACCTTCACCAACCTTTCCCCTTACTCTCTGGCCAGCCTCCCTTGGCCCTCCTCTTACCCCAACCTGTGAGGCTAAGAACCTCAGGGTCATCTTTGACTCCACACTTTCCTTCTCCACACACATCTCCAACATCTCTAAAAAGTCCAACTTCCTACTACACCTCCTTACAGGTACTCGTCCTTTCCTCTCCTTCCCCCAGAAGCTCACTGTCTCCCAAGGTCTGGTTCTCTCTAGGTTGGACTACTGTAACAGCCTCTTTCTAAATCTACCTGCCTCCACTCTCTGCCCTTTACAACTAATCCAGAACAGGACTGCAATACTTGTCCTTGGCCTCAAGCCCTGGGATCGTATCTCCCCAGCTCTGAAATCCCTTCATTGGCTCCCAGTGGATGCAAGGATTACTTTTAAAACCCTCTGTATTGTCCATAAGACTTTCTGGAGCCTGGGTCCAAAATAACTTCAACTATTCCTCTGTAAATGCCCCCCTTTCGAGACCTTTTCTCCTCTACTTCTAACTCCATTAGGGTCAGTTGTTTTTCAAAGAAACATTCTGGGGGAAGATCTCTTTCTTTGATGGGGGCCTCCCTTTGGAACAGCCTCCCGGCCACCTTGAAACTTGAGGAGAACCACCTTAGGTTCCGGAAGCACCTCAACACCTTTGTCTTTGCTTCTGCCTTTGCCCAACTTCTCCCCTGCTGTTCTATTTTCTCTCTCAGCACCATGTTCCTGGCCACCCTGTGCCCTTTCGGCCCAGTTACCTGCTCACCCTCCGGGACTGCCTCCGAGTCACCCCTTGCACTGGGATCTGTATCTCTACCCATACAGACCCCTATTTTTCTTCTGCACTTATCAGATATACCCTATCTGACAATTCATGCATTTGCCTCTGCCTGTATTATTTATTTATTTGCAATTATTTATTCATTGCACTTATTATTTATTCTATTCTCTCCTTTGTGCCGCACTCTCTACCTCTCCCCCTTCCTCGCTCTTTCCCCCTTTTTCCCTTTCCATGCACTTGCACTTTCTTAATGCCACTTGGTCTAGTAAGATCGTTAGTTTTATTCTCCCATGTTCCATTCCCTTTCCTTGGTCGTGCTCTAAAACACTTGTGTATGAGCGTGATATAAATAAAATTTCATATCATATCCTATCGCATGGAGGAAAGAAGGTCACACCTGAAAGGGCTGAGGCAATTGTGAAAACAGCAAAACCACACACGATAAAGCATATGCAGCAATTTCTGGGGCTATGAAATTATTTGAGAGCATGAGTATTTGATTATAGTTCATACACAAGGCCATTGTTGCAGGCCCTGAAAAAGGCTTAAGCGAGTCAGGAAAAGATTGTATGGACTGAGGAAATGGAGGAAGGGTTTGATGAGTTAAAAAAGGCAATTTGTACAGCTCCAGCATTAGAGATTCCTAATTATTCGGAGGAATTATTTGTATTCTCCTGCACAAATGGAACAGTCATAATGGCAGTACTCGCGCAGAGAACTACGTTGGAATACAAGCCTTTAGCATTTTACAGTGGGATTTTAGACCCAGTAATGAGGGGTCACTTCCTGTGCGAACAATCTTTGGCAGCAGCCGTTTTCGCTATTGAGAAGTCTCCCAGAATAGTAATGGGGTGTTCTATGACGTTGTTTATTAAGCATGCATTGTTTGCTATTTTGGAAAAACCTAAAGGTACATTGACATCTCAAAGAGCTTCTGCTTATGAGGTGGTTATATCAAATCCAGCAATTAAAATAGTCAGATGTAAGACAGTGAACCCTGCCCCGTTTGTAGTTGAACCACTGGCAAAGGATGAGCAGGCACATATTGCTCAAATTATGAGGCGTTCTATGATGAGATCCCAAGATTGAAAGAAAATGCTTCAGCCGCTGGGGAGATTCTCTTTATTGATGGTTCTTTGAAAATTGATAAAACTGATGGGCAAAAATATTCAGGCGCCGCTGTGATTAAGCACAAGGCTAACGATTATGTCTCAATTTTTAGCACAGGCTGCAGAATTAGTGGTGCTGATAGTCGTGCTCGAGAACAACGCAGATCTGGAAGTGACCATGTACAATGACTCTGCCTATGTGACGTTGACAGTACACACAGGGCTAGCACGTTGGAAAAGGAGGGGCTACCTCAGAGCAGAAAGGACTCCAGTGCAACACGCTGCTCTATTGGACAGACTTATTAAAGCAGTACAACTCCCAGTAGCCAATGCAATAGTTAAGTGTGCAGTGCACACTAAAAGAGCAGACTTTATTTCACGCAGAAACCAAGCCGCAGATGAAGAAGCAAGAAGAGTTGCATATTCAGCAGACATTATGAACTTTGATACACCTGATTTGAATGAGAAAATGGTGGTGATGATGATTATAAATGAAAGCTTTAATTTATCAAAGACACAATTAACGGAAGTTCAGGGTGGAGCAACACAGGATGAGAAAGATCTGTGGACACGGAGGGGGTGTTCTTTATCCCCTTCTGAGGCATTGTGGTGACAGGAAAGCACTGGTAAACCAGTGATGCCTGTAGCCTTATTAATGGTGGCATTTAATCAGTTGCACTACCCTGCGCATGTCATTAGGGAAAGCCTTGCACCAACTATTGCAGAGGAATGGTTTGTACCAGATTTATTAGAACATGTTGCATATTATGTAGTGCATTGCATTTTATGTCAAAAGCTTACTGCTGGGCACACGCTGCAAACAGTCAGTGGATTTATACCTCGACCAAATGGTCCTTTTCAGCATATACATATTGACTATGTTGATTTGCTGAAGGTCTGTAATGGATATAGATATATGATAGTGGTGGTGTGCTCCTTTTTTAAGTGGATCAAGGCTGGTCCATGCACACATACATATGCCACTTGCGCTACAAAATCTTTAGTCCGAGAAGTATTTCCTCGATGGGGAATATGTGAGGTATTCAGATCAGATAATGGCCCACATTTTGTGAATGAAATATTCGAACAAATTAGCTAATTGCTTAGTATAAAGCATACATTTTCCTCAGGTTATCACATGCAAGCTAACAGGATGTATGGGAGACTCAATGGTCTGCTCAAAGAGAGAATAACCAAGCTTCAGTCAACATTGAAAAAAGGAAGGCTGCATTGTCTGCCTCTTACATTATATGCATTGAGGATCCAACCAGGCTCTGACCAACATTTTACGCCCCATGAACTAGTAACAGGGAGGCAAATGAGAACGCCTCTCACTCCTCTATCGAGGACTAGAAGTGATGCCCAGACAACAGCAGAATTGTTAGGAGATGAGTTACTTACCTACTTAACATGTATGACTACAAGTATCTCTGTCATTTCAGTTGGTTCCATGTGTTAAAAATGCAGCAAAAATGTCAGTTTACACAAAAAATGGTGGCAAAAAGGCAGTGGTTTTGCAGCTGCAATCCATGTAAAGGATGCAGGGGACACCCCTGCAACCCCCATACCCATTATACCATTTAAGGGGAGTGGGGGACACCCCTGCAACCCCCATTCTCCTTAAATGGTATAATGGGGTACACCTTTACCGGGTCAAACCACAGCATTTGTGCCGCGATTGTTTGTAACTGTGACATTTTTGCCACAATTATATTACTGCAAACCTTTCAGACCAAGTAAAGCAGACAGGGTGTCGGTCTCAGAACACAGATGAATACCACACAGCAACTGGACCAACTGAACAATTATTACCAAGAGTGTTTCCCGGAGATCGAGGTTCTTATCAGGAACTTTGTTCATAAATGGCATCAACCCACGTTTAATGGTCCTTTCATCATGGAGAACGTCAAGCCATCAGCAGTGAAGGTACTAGGAAAACGTGCCTGGATATTCTTCAGTGACGTAAAGATCTACACCGATGAGACCGCTTCAACCCCACCCCATTCGGAAGCAAGCCAAGAGAAATTCAGCATGTGCAGACCAGATCAATGACGAGGAAGAAGGACACAGAGACTGTCCAGTAAGACAGATAAAGAGTTCATTGGACTTTGGTTCATTCAAGACACTCTTTGTAGCTGAAAAGCAAGGAGTGGAAAAAGCTATTGTTCTTGAGCCAGGAGCTTGATAACATTGAACTGAGACATATTGAGGTCTGGAAGGGAAAAGAATGCTAGACCAAGAGTTTATCTTTGACGATTGCAAGAGGGAGCATTTCCCTGATTCCTTTCTCACAGAGTTTCTCTTTGGAGGTAGCAATGTTCATCGGATCACGTTCTTGCTGTTTTCCTCTTAATTCGTCATGCATATCCATCTTTGATTGAGAGAACTACTGATGTTCATGTGTTTTTGCAAGATCCTAAAAATGGTCCAGTCGTGAGGCGAATGCTCACAGCCATAATTGAGAACATCCTCCAGTTACCTGAGTATAGTACAGCAAGTACAGATGGTCCTGACTGACGAGGACACACATAAACTGCTTGGAATGGTCTTTTATTTCTTGATTGAAGACATCCTTATCTTGTTGGACGACAAACAAATACTTATGTATTCCTGAGGGATCCTAGGAATCGACCTATGATAAATTGGCTGACACATGAAATTCCTGGGCAGATCTGTTTATTGCTTGACACACCTTGAATGCATGAAAGAGTGGGCTTGTCAAGTGAAGACATTCACAATCTACTGGCTTTGGTCTTTTACTAATTACTGCAAGTACATCCTCATTTGGGTTGGTGAAAAGACAACTCTTTTGTGTTTATCCGGAATCCTATCACCTGTCTGGCAATCAGCCAACTGCTTGTGGAGCTTGTGGAGCAAATCCAGCAATTGACCAAACATTTTATGAGATTTCCCGATTAAAGTTTGGTTTTTCTTCCTTAAAAGTAATCATTAGCAGTATGGGCAACATTGATAGTAATAAGAAGGTGGCAAATAATGAGAGAGTACCACGACATGCAAGAAGCTATTGCTGTATATGGTGGACATGCTGGTATATAATCTATACATGCATCATGTTTATTGTCATTCTACTTTCACTCACAGTGCGTACTGTCTATTATGTCGATCCAAATGAGGCAGTAGTTCCTGTGTATCTTTCTATGCAGCAGGCGGGTACAGATGTGGCAATTATAATGCCACCAAGGCCTTATGTGATTGTTCCTACTCGAGTGGTGCATACAAAAGTGCCTAGTCCTGTGACAGATATGTCTAAGCTTCCCTTTGGGGGGAGGTCAGCATTGCAAGTTTTTCATGATTCTTTGTTACCTCCGTATTATGCCAATAGGAAGAGACTTTATGTGACTGTTTCTACACCGGTAGCACATGTAAAGACACTGATTACACTGACAAATGTACCTATGATTCCCCCAGTGAAAAGGAATTATGCAGACATACTTCATGACATGATTATAAGAGCTTATGAGGCAAGAAGGAGATCTAAGAGAAATACAAGGGAAGAGGATCACGACTTGAATGATTATCTAGACAGTACAGCACATTTGCGAAACAACATATGGTATCAGCACACAAAAGAGCTAGGAAGGAGAATCTCAGAGGAGGAATGCTATGTATGTGCACTCCTGTCTCATAGTATGGGAAGTCTAAGATATTCATAGCCATTGAGATAGATGTTCAGACATCACACTGCCTATCTCACATTGCACTCTGCTGAACAAGAGATTAGTTCATGGGCCAAACAGCCTATTTAGCATGGGCAACAGAATGGACAGACACAGATGAAGATGATTATGTGCAAGACACAAAGACGAGAGCAGGAGCCCACAGTAAAAATCACATGATAAGATACGAACAGCCTGGAGTGAAAGGGGCTGGAATCAGATGGGAAGCAAAAGAAAACTTGAGAGTCCAGGAAAATCAGCAGAAGACATTCAAAGATGGAAGAACAGAAGCCAAATTCAGATTTGGGGATCAGTGCTTTCTCACGGTTATTGGGAGGAAGGAGTGGTCATCTGCAGAGTGTGGATAGTAATGGGCAGCTACAAACCAACCATTGACATTGTGGAAAATGGATGCAAACTGTTGTGGCCTAGACTTGCTAAACTACTGACATGGGTTGAAGACAAAGGAGGGCCTTTGCAGATAGTGCCATTTAGATAGTGCAAAGATATGTTTCAGAAATGATGGCACAAGAAAACTTGGAGAAAACCAGAACCTTTGAGGTGCCAGGAATGAGCATTGGAACAGCAGTGATATTGGACCACTACTGGGCTTGTGGATCCAGAGCTTATATGAAACTGCCCAAGGATTGGGGAGCACTGCATTCTATAGTAAATGTTCATATTCCAGCATTGGTGATTTCAAAAGGTGACCTGGACATTGGCGAGTTTCCTAAAGCAGATGCTCACTTGAGAAAAAGGAGATCTGCTGAACTCCTGAATTGAATGAAGACAGAGAACTATTTCTCAGCCAAGTCAATAGAAGCGTTTGATTCCATCCCTTATGAGCATCGATTGTTTAGTAAGACTTAATTGATATTTACAATAATCTTCATGCCCAGGATCCAGACAGATGCAAATACCAAGAGGTTACAAATAACCAGATGGGAACTGTTGCAGATGATCAACAGTACCATAAAAGGATTCAATGCTATCAAGGAAGAGCTGAGAGCCATACGACTGATGACTCTTCAGGATAGATATTTCCTGAACATGATTACAGCTATGCATACAGGTGTTTGTGCCAAAATTGGAGAATGATGTTGCACATTCATACTTTCTCATGACAACGAGAATGGCACCTTGACAAAGGCCATATCGATGCTGACAAAGTTACACGTCCAGATGATAGATGACGTGGAAGACATTGCTGATGACAGCTGGTTTGGATCAATATTCTCATGGGTTCCACAATGGATGGCAGATATGTTCAAGTTCCTGGGAGCCCTGATAGTGATGATATTGCTTGGATTTTGTGTGATCAGGATAATAATCTGACAATGCAAGAAGACTGCAAAGAAAGGTCTAGGAATGAAGATTATGATTGATGTTGAATCAGGTTGAAAAACTAAAGAGCTGACAGATGAAGAAATCTGAGACTACGTGAAGGCTAGCATTCACGCACCTGAAGGATCAAAGTTCCTGTAACCAAAGAACAACAAGAAGTATGTGGGGAAGTGAATTTACTGCAGTCCAAGTGGACAATGCATGCTTATTTCCTGGAGTACTGACGAGCATGTTAAATCAGCAGGATGCCTGATAAGGAGTCATAAAGTTATGGGTCCCCAAGAGGCATTTCTTCTGACGAGGATGTCTAGATATGAAAACTGATGAGAGAGTGGTTGATGAATTGCCCAGAGGGGGGAGTTTATTAGAGGTGGAGCCAAGTACCCCAACCCAAAGCTGAGCCCCCATGTTGCCTATATGTTGGGAGCCAGAGTGTGAGACATGTGCAATGCCAGTGAGAGTATCAATACAGAAGAGAATCCTGGAAGTAAGATTCCCATTAAGAAAGCCATACATGCATACATGACAATATGATAGCCATTTGAATGAAATCCCAGAAGAAGTGTGAAAAGTGAGCAAAAGAGAAGATTGGTGATGTCATTGAGAACAGAGCTGACTCACCCAGAAGAGATGCAGAGACGAGCGAACATAAACACTCTATAGGTACTCTAAAGAGGAGATGCCAAAGATGAGCAACATTTTGGGCTTGAGATGAAGATGCTCATGCTAACAGAAATAATGAAGAAGATATCAAGTCATTTTACAATTGTACAGAAGCAGTAATTCAAGTAGACAAAGTCTTCTTAAAGGCTGGCTATGTAGTGAATAGATTGTGGCTATGCGCCAACATATATGCACAGGAAATGTATGAACTATGGATGATTCCACTACGCACTTTAGCAGAGCTAGATCCAGTAAAAAGAAAGGTTTTCAGTGTGTCGTAGTTAGACATTTTAAAACTTAACCATGGAAGTGAATCAAAGAAGGGCATGGCTGGCTCAACACCAAAAAGTCAAGGCCACCTTGGGCCTGAATGTTAGAAGCAGTGGTTACAGGACGTGTGAAAGAACAGAACTCCTGTCTTAGGTGAGGAGTGAAAACACTGAAGAAGTCAGAGGTTCATCATTTAATAGTATTTTAAATGCAGAAAGACTCGAAAGCATGGTCTGCAGTCACATGTTTGGATGACAATAGACACTGGGATGAATTATTGTGAAACCAAGAAGATAGAGTATGCCTATCCTCCCTAATATTCTCAAGCTCAGAGAACATTTTCAAGGCTAAGTTCAAAGCCTTAATTGACAGGCAGAATGCAAGGGTGATGATAGATGACAGGCTAATTGGTGGGAAGCTAGGGTTATGAATAGCCCACCAGCACCTGGATGTTAGCCTGCGTGCTGCTTGCATAGGTGGAATATTACAGAGGGGTACAAGGGTGCCAACCAATTGTAGAGGACCACGTAAATGAGAGCCCTATAGTTTGTATAACCAATAGGAATTTGTGTATTTGATGACATTGATAGAGACCCAATTACCTTACTGATGAGTATGGAACCTATTCCTAGATGTTCCCTGTAAGCCTATCACCTTCCCAAGTAGGTTTCTGTAGTTTGCCACGTAGATTGATGGCAATGATGACTAGTTTTCATTATAAAAGTTGTTTCTTTATGACATGCATTGAATGTGAAGATCGAGCGAATTTGTTGATGTTTGTTGTAACTCCCTGTTTTAGATAATTGATATTAAAACAGTTACACTTTGCCAACTTCCTGAGTTCGTTTGATTATTGATGTTTCAGTATATTCTGCATCTCCATCCATCTCAAAGTATTGCTATCTGGTCTTAAAGGGCTGGGTCACCCCAGTTCAAATTTGACCATCTGCACGGAGAGAGTCCACTCACCTGGGTTTTTTGATTTTTTAATAATGAAAATGAATGATGGGAGACCAACCTCAGAGAAATGTGCGAGGCCATTCTGCGCACATTTCATCTGCTTCCCACACAAAATGCATAGTCACATGTACTCCAGGAAGAAGCAGCCTACAAGCACCATCTTCCCCTGTCATATTCAGCTGGAATGAGACAGCCCCAGGCACATGAAAGCATCTCAAGAAGGGGGAAGGCACACCTTCCTCCAACATGTGCAGCCTAATTTAAATATCAAAGGCTCCATAGATCTGCAGTTCTTTTGTCCACTGGTGGCAGTGCATATTAACAAGATCATTGAAGCAAGCCTAGAGGAAAGGCTTGGTTGCCGAAAGAGACAACAGGAAGGCGGGACTAACAACACTTTGGTATGTAATGTGTCAACTTGAAGCTAGTTCCCACCACTCTGTATGAAAGGCAGTGAATGGCCTGTCTGGGTCCAGCAGTTACTGCATGTGTTCCTGCAGAGCAGACCCCTTCCAGAGGACCAACAGATGTAATTTGGGAGAGACAGAAAGTCTGCTCCCAGCACATACTTCAAGGGAAGCCTGCACTTTAATCAAGAATCACAGAGGGCTCAGTTAATCAGAGAGACACTTTGATCTACAACAGACAGGAAGATGGATGGGACTTAGGTATATCTTGTCACCCCTTGTCTGTCCTGTTGCAGAGCACCCTGGTCCTGAACTCATGCAAAACAGAAGATTGTTGGTGGTGACCCAGGATTGGTTCATTAAGGTCGGCTTAGCCTGCACCGATCACTGGGGCCCATTTTGCTTTAAAAGTGGGCTGATCCCCTCACTTAGCAGATCATCTGAAGACTTTAAAGGAGTAAGAAGAAATACTAATTTGGACCCGAGCTGAAGGTACAGTCTACCTTGCATCTTCTGCGAATAAAGGAAGCCCAGTAATTCCAAGAGAGAAGCAAGATCCCTGCCCTAACATCTCCCAGGGAACAATGGCAGATACCAGACTAAGAAGACCCATCCTGCCGCTCCAGAACCAGTAGCCCAGCCAGCACACAGCGTGCCCTGCTAGGGTCTGCAAGCAAGCTTCCTAGGTGGGAAGTGCCAGAGACTCTCTGGACTAAGCACAAGGCTGTTGCCTATAAATACTCTCCTGAGCTTTGGGCAGTCTGCCTTGAAAGGACACAAGCCCTGTGAAGAAGCTAGGAGGAGTGCCACACAAGCATCATCCTGCGTCCATCTTTTAAGGACATTTCTGAGACAGTCGACTCCTCGAACCGCAATCCGGCTGCACCGCTGACTGTTATCATGTAGCAATCACTAGAGCCATCCGAAACACCTCGACCAGCATTCAAGATCCACCAACCAGCACAGAGACAACGATTCTTGGCCCCAATCTGCCGCACCAGACAGCCTGCAGATGTCCGCCCAGCCTTGCTTGCCGAACTGCCTGCTGCCTAGTACCCGCAGCTGTCTCCCGCCACTAACTCTGTCTCAAGCGCCGCAAAACACCATGGAACCACCTCGACGCTGTCGAGCACCAAGAACTCTTCAGCACCAGGTACTTTGTAGTTCTGCCCGCCTGAGGATTCCCCGAAGGCCCCTAGAGGCAGTTATGACCCTTTGCCCACTTGGTGCTGAAACCAAAAAACCTTGAACAGTAAGACTGATCACTTTACCACTACCCTCCTGTCAGTATCTAGAGTGCTTCCCTTTCCTTCGTGAAACTGTCAGTCCTCTGTGTTCCTTTACAGGGTGGGTTGTATTTTCTAGTGTGCTAGAACTGTCTGTTGTAGCAATAATAAAGTAGATATTTTTATACAACCTTGACCAGACAGCCCCTTTTATCATTGGGTAATAATTGTATTTTCACTGTGTTGACACTAACCAATGATCCCCAACATTGCGGAGATAAGTCTGCCGTTCCGTCCATGTTACCAAAATTGGACAAGAAGGTCTTATAATTTACTTGTATTCCAATCTGTTCAGATCCCTTCTGGTGTGCTAGAGGTGTGGGGTTGATTGATGGTTTAGAAACCAATATTCATCCATGGACCACTTGTGCCCCCGAAGTTGATTCATCACACAGTGAATGTTTGAGCCTTTCACGCAAACTTTCAGTTTGTTTTTATGCACTTGTTAAGAAAATGTGGCTATGCATGTAAATTAGAAGCGTGTGAGTTGAGAGGTATGGCTCCACATGAAAACTTTCACAGCACCCCATTGGAAACAGGTAAAACCCAATCAACAAAATGGTGCTCCACATTTGGTGTGCTGGGCAGCTCTGGAGCTGCATGTTTATGTTTCTGTTTGGTCTGCAGGGTGGGACCACGCATTATGGACATTGCATCCACCGGAGGGAACAGGAGGGGGAGGACACTGCACAGCTGTCAATTCTACAGCATAGGCTGCAGAAGCTTAGTCCTTCATTGCTGATACAATTAACTGAAATCCTATCATTTTCACCTCGCCATATAGTTGATTACCGGTACTCTCATATGGCTTTAGAAAAGTGCAGGTACTCATATTGTCAAAAATAAGAAGAGCAGGTACTAAGCGTTGGGTAGGACCATCTCAGTTAAAGCAATGATGTGAACCACCATTGGACTCTTACAGGCTGACAGACAGCAGAAAAAGCGGCACGCGCTCCAACTTCAGAAGTTTATACCTCTGCGAATAGCCAAGAGACCAACTCACAAATGTTCAGGGAAATTTGGACATTTGGCTCAGAATTTGGGCATTTGAAGTTGAAGAGAGATGAGGACTGTAAAGTGTGATTGGTACATGAAATAAATGCATTCAGCGCAGTAGTGTGGGGGGACAAGTCAATTGACAGATTTGTACACGAGAATCAGGAGTTTATAGAGAAAGTGATTGCACCTGGTGAACCATACAGCATGGTGAGGGTATGATGAACTTGGGAAGGTTGTAGAGGTTAAGTGTAGCAAAGTTGGGAACCTTGTTGAGGGAAGAGAAAGAGTAGAGTGGAAGGCCAAGTATTAAGATGGAAGATCAGTCAAATTTACCGAGGACAAGGGTTGAGATAAGGGTTTTTGTCGAGAGAAAGGTGCAATGCAGGAGGTCTTCCTCGAGTTGAGTTGGTTAATCCTGGCAGTAGGGGCCATTTCAAAGATGAATTATTGGAGTCTTTAGTTCCTGTTAAAGTGTACCCCAAAAGGCTTTGACCAGTGAGTGAGGAGATCAGGAGGGAAAGAGATGGAATACGGGAGAGTGGGGAAGACGTTGAAGGCCCAGAGTAAAATGACTTCTGTCTTGGATGATTCAGCATCAGGAAGAATAGAGCCATCCAGTGTTGGATAACAGTTAGCCTATTGGTGATGAATTCAGTGCAATGGGTTAAAGAGGGCAAGGTGAAGAAGGTGTGGGTGTCAACGGCAAAGTGGTGATAGTAAAAGTTAAATGATGAGATGAGTTTGCCCAGAGAGAAGGTATTGTAGGTGAAGAGGAGTGGGTGCAGGATTGAAACTTGAGTCACACCAACTGGTAGGGGGCTGCAGAGGAGGTTTTGGAATTCAACAAGATGGAGGTGGAGCGCTAGAGAGCTAAGAGGGCACGCAGTGAAGTGTGACACACTTAAACCAAGATCTCCTCTTTTTTGTCACAGTCCTCCTTTGTCACAGACATTCTCCATCATCACAGTCCTTCGTTAAGGTCCTTCATCAGAGTGCTTCCTTCTCCTTCATCACAGTCCTCCTTTATGATAGACCTTCTGCTTTACACAGTCCTCCTTCATTACAGTCCTTTGCCTTCTTCACAGTCTTTCTCCTTCATCACTGTCCTTTTTCATAGTCATTTTCCTTCATCGGTCCTTCTGCCTCATCACTGTCCTTATTTCTTACCACCCTTCTCCTTCCTCTTATCGCAGCCTTCTTCCTTCAGTTGTTCATAGCATCTCTTCTACTTCGTCAGTCCTATATAAAAGTCCTCCTTCAACACAGTCTTTCTCCTTCATCAGAGTCTTTCTTCCTCAGAGTATTTCTCATTCATCATAGTCCTTTTCTTTAGTAACAACCCTTTGGCTCAGTCCTTCTCCCTCATCACAGTCCATGACATACCTTGTCCTTCATGATAGTCCTTCCACTTTGTCGCACCCCTTCTCCTTCATTACAGTCCTCTTTCATCACAGTTCTCCAACACCACAGTCTGTCCCCTTCATCACAATCCTTCACCACGTACACTGAGCTTCATAATAGTCCCTCTACTTCATCATAGTCTTCCTTTTTTATCATATTCCTTCTTCGTTGGCGCAGTCATTCTCCTTCATCACAGTCTTTGCTTCTTCTTAATCACAGCACTCATCCATCATAGTCCTACTCATTCCTCACAGCCCATATTCATCAAAGACTTTAATCACAGCTCTTCTCCTTCTTTACAGTTCTTTTTCACAGTCTTTCTTGATCACATTATGTAGTTTGCATTTGAGTGTAAGCTATTCAGTGTGCATGTGTTTTGTAAGTAGAATATAGGAGAACCCTCAACTGCAGACAGTTGCCCTGGGGGAGAGAGGCGAGTTGATAGACACATTTATAGTAGCCCATTCCCCACTTAACAATGTGACCCACAAAATACGACTGAGCCCTACGAAAAACATAACCACTGACAAAGCAATCCTCTCTGCCCTGAACATTCTACACTGAACAGCTAGTATAATGTCTTTAAATTAGTAATCTCTGCTAGTAATTGGACAGTAGCTCACATTCTAAATGTTATTTCCATGCAGTGTAATACTCTTTTACTCTCATGTTTGTTCAGACTATGGTCTGCTGAAGGACTTCACTGAACAACCCTCCAAGGTCATAGCAATGGCAGTAGGCTGTGTACAAATACCAAGTGACATAACATAACAACCCTTCTTCATCACAGTCCTTTTCAGTCCTTTGCAGAGCCCTCAACTGCAGACAGTTTACCTTGGGTTTGATAGATTTCTTTATAATAGCCTGTTCTCCTGATAGTCCTGTCACCCACAGAAAAGGCAGAGTTCGACAAAAAAGTCGACCAGCAACCACATAGTCGATGACACAGAAATACTATCTGTGTCTGAACACTCTACATTGAATGGCCAGTATAACGGACCACATTGCAAGTTTGGTGGTGTAGGCAAAAGTGGTAGTCATTCCGTTACCACCACTCTTTTGACAGTAATGAAATTACTGCTGTTTTTCCTGCACCGCTAAATTAAATGTTTGGCTTGGCGGTATACAGCTGGTGGAATTACTGCACGTTAAATTGACCGACCTTTGGAAGATAAGTGTTGGATTCACCCCCAGTTTGCTTCTGGAGGTAAATCCTCCACTTTACCTCCAAAAAGCAGCAGATTTACTGTGCAATAATTCCGCTGGCGCTAAATCCACTAAAACCCCCCATGGAGTTCAATGGACACCATAAAGGTGGAATTACCACCACTTGTAATCCTGTGGCAACCCTATGGGACCAAGTGGCGGTAACCGTAATTGAGTTTGGCGATAATTCAGCAGAATTGATGCCGAAGTACCACCAAACTTGTAATTAGGTCAAATGTCTTTAACTAGTAATCTCTGCTAAAAATTGAACAATAGCTGAAATTCTTAATATTATTATGCAGTGTAATGGTATTTTATTGTCATGTTTGTCCAAACTATGGTATGCTGAAGGGCTAGTCTCCAAGCATCTCTTCAAGGCCATAACAATGGCAGTAGATAGCATACAAATGTCAAGTAACATAACCTAACCTAACATAACTACCCTTCTCCATCACAGTCCTTTTCAGTTTTAGTACTTGGTGATAGGCCTTGTCCTTAATCACAGTCCATCGTCACAGAGTTTCTCCTTCACAGACCTTCGTCACAGCCCTCCTTCATTACAGACCTTCTTTTCCATCACAGTTCTTCATCACATTCATTCTCTTTCATTACACACCCTTGCCAAATTCCTTTCTTCTCTTCATCACAGTCATTTTTCTTTTTCATGGACATCCTCCTTCATCACAGCTTTCATCATTCAAATCCTTCTCTTTCATCAAAGTCTTTTTCCTTCATTGCAGGGCTTATCCTTCATCATAGACCTTCTCCTTTGCCACATTTCTTCTCCTTCATCACAGTCCCTCTTTTGTGTTAGTCCTTCGTTGTTAGTCCTTCTTTTTCACCGTCCAACTCCTTTGTTATAGGCCTACTGTTTTATCATAGTCACTTATCACAGTCTTCACAGTCCTCCATTGTCACAGCCCTGCTTTCTTACATGCCTACTCTTTTATCACAGTTCTTCTTCCTTGTCACAGTCCGACTCCTTAACACCCCTTCACTCTTGTCACAGTCCTCCTTTGTGATAGTCCTGCTTCACAGTCATTTTCTTTCTTCACAGCCTTTCTCCTTCATCATAGTCTTTCTTTTTTGTCAATCATCTTTCATTAAAGCCCTTTAGGCCCTCATTACAACCCATGCGTTAAGGGGTTAACGGCGCCGTAAAAGGTGGCCGCGCCGTTAAACCCTTAACGCCTGATTACGAAGTCCCTTTGCGGGTTGGAGACTTTAACGCCTGCTTTTTGCAGGCGTTAAAAACCAACCCGCAAAGGGACCTTGGTGCTACGTACGGTGCCGCAATTTGCGGCACCGTACTTAGTGCCTTCCCCATTCCCATTGAGCCCTATGGGGCAAAAATGGGAATGGGGAAGGGCCATGGCGGCATGGGGAATTACCGCCCGCCAACCTCGGAATGGGGAGGTAATTCCCCATTCCGCCATGGCGGAGTCGGTAAGTTACCGGCATGGACCATGGTGCTATTAGCACCATGGTCCAACGCCAGGGTCGTAATGAGGGCCTTTGCCTTCATAAGTCCTTTGGAAAATCCCTTCTCCTTAACTTCAGTGTCTCTCCTTCATCAGTCCTTCTCCCTTCTCCTTCCTCATATTACTTTTTTGACACTTTTTGAATTTGTGTGTGTGTGTTTAACATTTTGCACCCGACTGCTGCATTGAATTCTGTGCCCTATTTTGATTTTCGAATTGGGTGTTTGTGCTTTATCCTCTTGCACCCCACTGCTGCATTGCATTCTGTGCCCTATTTTTATTTTTGAATTTGGGTGTGGGTGCTTTAACATCTGGCACCCCACTACTGCATTGCATTCTGTGCCCTATTTAGATTTTTGAATGTGGGTGTGTGTGCTTTAACATCTTGCACCCCACTGCTGCATTGCATTCTCTGCCCTATTTTGTTTTTCGTATTTGGGTGTGTGTGCTTTAACATTCTGCACCCTAATTTCACTGAATTTGTGCATTTCCCATCCTGCACTCAAATTGCATTGCGTTTGTTCTCCCTTGCTACTACTAGGCCACCTGTGAGATTAGGCCGAACTGTGCAGTGCAGTCAACCTTCTCTTTTCAACTTCTCTCCACCACCCTAACGGCACTCACCATCTGTCCTATCTTCTCTAACTGCTACTCTATCTCCTACCCCCCTCCCTCACTAAGTCTGGAATGAAAAGGCACAAAAAAAGACATCCCCGTGCAAACCCTGGCCTTCCCATTGCAGACACTTATGTCAGCGCAACCTCCAGAGAGGTCTTCACGGATATCCTTTTCTCTGTCCCCTCTTCAGATCTATAGACTCCTCATCTCTACTCTCTCCCCTTTCACTTCCTCTCCCATTAACGGGGGCACCAAGTGGGAAGTCCTCTTGGCTGGCTTCCCATCCTCGCGTTGCATTGTTGATGCACTATCCTGGTTCAGGGTCCTCAGCACCAACCTACTTCTCTTTAACCAGATCCTCCCTTCTCTCACCATTTTCCTTCCTTCTGTTGCCTCTCCCTCCACCACTCTCACTATCCCTCCCCCTCTGACCGGAGTACCATGCCCCTGTACTCCTCCTCAGAAAACCATCAAAGGCAGAGACCTCCTCCACCTGGCGCCTCTTAACACCCGCTCAGCCAACAAACACTCTGCTGACATCTGCCTCCTTCTTGAAGCCACTGGCCTTGACATTCTCGCTCTCACCGATACTTGGTTCAATGCCAGCTCAGTCACTGCTTTTGACTCCCTCTTCCATGACGGCTTCAAGATCATTTCCAAGCCTTGAGCTCACAGTGCTGGCTGTGGGGTCGCCTTAATCTATCCTGAGTGGGTTCCTACTTCCATCGTACCCACCCAACTCAATTCTTCCTTTGAGAGCCTGGTTTGTCCTGTCCACCCTGTTCGTCTCTGAATGGGCTGATTTCTGCTCCTTTACTTTTAACCATCTCTAACCTCCTCCTCTTGGGTGACTTCAACATCCAATTGGACACCGCTGCCTCACCATCCAGTCTTTTCATTGACCTTTGTGCACCTCTTTCCCTCTCCATTCTCCCCGCCAGTCCAACCCACTCGGCTGAACACACCCTGGACACCTTCATCCACTCGGACCTCTCTCTCTCTCTCTCTCTCTCTCTCTCTCTCTCTCCCTCTGGTCTTTGATTTCCTTAACATCCCTTGTTCTCATACCTGATTTGTTACTGTGATACACGTGTTTTTTAAACTAGCTGGGAACACTTCCCCTTTCCCCCTTCTCCTTAGCCCTCCAAAATATTGATCGCATACAGATAGGCACAGACAGCGTTTTTAGTGGTGTCACCAAACATGAAACATTGGGGGTCATTACGACCCAGGCGCTAATTGCACCAACATTACCACCAGGGTGTAAACTACGTTTACACCATGGTGGATGGCGGATTTACCGCCCCATTCCGAGGTGAGTGGGGCGGTAAATCCCCATTTTCCCTTCCCCATTCCCATTTTTGCACCGTAAATTACGGTGGCGTAATTAGCATCATGGCAGGTTAGCGCCATGGATTTTAACGGCTGCTAAAAGCAGCCGTTAAAATCAGAATCAGGCGTTAAGGGTTAACGACGGCGTTAACCCTTAACGCCTGGGTCGTAATGAGGCCCATTATCAGGTTGGTACCTTTTAGACCTATTGAATTAATTAACTTTTAGCCTTACCATTTTCACGTAACCGTAAATTGAGCTTCACACTCACGGTTATTTACATCCTTAATTGCAGGAAGGGATTGAGTTCCTATCACCTGAAGAAGGGAGTGATTCCCAAAATGCATAGTGTAAACAGGAAAGCTCATCTACTACAGAATAACTAATAAGTTCTCGTCGTACAAACTGTAGTATTCACCCTGTATCGACTCTATCCATGCAGACAATGTGAATTACTTCACTCAAAATACGAGTATAGTGTACATTTTCTATGTGTTTCCGACTGCATGAATGAGCTGATCATGTTTAACTGATTATTTGTTACTACTTTAATGTTGAATCAACATACACAGATGAGTGTTATGGACTATCTTATTTAATACATTACTTTATGTTTATGGATTGTGTCTAATTGTTTTCTTTGAATTATGCTAGATTTACATTTATGAATGATCAAATCGATATAGGGAGATCTCCCATTGGGGTGCCTTGGTTTTTTCCTTGATTACCATTGAGGAACCTTTTTTTGCCACCCCTCTCTCTTGGTCAGACCATTCTCTTCTCTCCTCCCACCTGGGTCCCTTAGGCCCTTCTATTGCACCCTCAAAAGTCCTGCCAACCTCGTTCTCTAACATCCGCCTGATAATACGAGTGTCAGCTGCTTGCTTTGCTTCTACCTTCATTCCGGCTTCCCCCTTACCACTGACTCTACCACCAACCCTGTTCTCATCAACCTTAACTCAGCCATCACCAATACTCTTGACATCCTTGCCCCAGTCATGGGCATCGGCCTGAAACCTGCCTCTGAGCGTAACACCTGGTATGACGTTGAACTTGCAGCCCTGAATCGAAATTGCAGAGCAGTGGAATGGAGGTGGCAAACCTCAGGTTCACCCTCTGACAAACTGGCCTGCCGCCTGCTCCAAAGGCAATACAGACTCTCCATCCATACCAAGAAAAGGGCCCACATTCAGGCACGTGTATCTGGTGCATCCAATGACATGGCTGAACTTTTAAAAATCTGCAGTGAGCTAGCCAGCCCTTCTGCAGTCTCCTCCTCACAACTTCCCTCTCAGGCCCTCTGCAACACTCTGGCCACTCACTTTGCCACCAAAACCCAGGATATCCTGAACACCCTAGTTATTCACCTGCCAAACCCTTCCCACACCCACCTTGCTTCCCTTGGCCACCCACCTTCCTCCCACCGCCTTCTCCACCTTCACTGCAGTCACACCTGAAGAAGTTACCAGAGTTGTCCTCTCTATGAAGGCTTCTTCAAAACAGGTTCCCCTCTGCTCATCCAGAAACATGGAGGACAACATTGGCTCTCTTGCCCCCACACTCACTGATTTCTGCAACCACTCTTTTGCCACAGGTTCTTTCACTTTCCCCCTTCAGGTACGCCCTTGTGCACCCACTCCTGAAAGAACCTTCAGCAGACCCTACCTGTCCATCCAACTACCACCCTATTTCGTTCACCCCCTTCCTGGGTAAACTGGAGAAGCTGGACTTGCCCCAATTCAACTCACACACTGAACTTGTCGCTGGCCTCCATGATCATCAATCTGGATTCAGAGCATCCAGAGGCACGGAAACCGCTCTTCCAAACACCTTTGAGAACTGCTTGCATCCCTGTACTCCAACTCCCCTGCTGTCCTCAACCTACTTGATCTCTGCTCTGCTTTCAACACTGTCAACCATTCCATCCTCATACAAAGGCTCCATGATACCCTGGGTATCTCGGAACAGGCACTGGAATGGCTGACCAATTTCCTAACTGACCACTTTTCCCAAGTCCTCTTCTACTTCCTGGCTCTTTACAATTACAATTTCTTTAATGTGATACAGATTTAAATAAATTCAAACTTTATACATAATACAAATTACATACAATAAATAGACCAATGAAAATACATAATTAAACAAACAAACGAAATTTCTTTAAGATATTAAAAATATAAAATCCTCAAGAAAGGAACAAAGTGCTCAAATGAAACAAATTTGTTAATTTAAATCTTTGTCTTCGTCTCAACACAATCTTCACCAGACACACACAGCAGGCCTCTCACCCACTGTTGTCCTGCTTAGAAGTAAAAAATAAGACATCCTGTGTATGCTATCTCTGACTAAAGAAATTACTGCCAACAATTATAACCCACCATAAGGAAATATTTTAACTCAAAGCAAAGAACCCAGATGTTTTTCTAATTGCTGCCAGACATTATACAATGCAATAAACAGATGCATGTTGCTGGAATTTGTACAGTAGAGCCAAAATGAGGTTTCACAGATGGTCAAATGATCATGTACAAATTCCCCAAGATATTTCAAAATCGGCCATTCCAGAATCGAGCACTCAGTCAACACATGTTTGGCTGTTTCCAAGCATTCGGGGAATTTGCATATCCGACAGACTCGCTCACTAATAGGTATTTTTTCCCTGGCTCCTACATTATAAAAAGTGGGTAGTTGCTCTAGTCGGAACAAGATAATAAAGCGTCTAAGCCTATTTGTTGGACATAGATTCAAATATGCTTGAGGTTGCATAAAAATATAAAGTCTATATTTTACAAAATGATAAGACTTTAAACTACTTAGATGTGCGAAATTCTCTAACCAGTCCCACAAGTCCACCTTTTTGCCGAGTGCTCCTAATACATCTTTAGAGGCAGACTCCCCTCTGTGCGTTTAGCCTATCGCTATAAGAAATTTGGTCATATCTTTCAAAAAGGGGGAAGTGGTGTGTTTTTTACATATTTCTTGATGTATCACTGCCAATAATGGATTAGTTGGGCTACCCTTCATTTTAAGATAGAATCCTGCCCCCCTCTTGAGCACCAATGATTTAAGTGAGGGAAGGCCCAGTTCAAGCCTGATCAGGGCCATTGGCACACTCGGAGGTAATCCCAGTATCCTGCGCCAGAATTTACCCTCCACCACCTGCAGCCAGGCAAGGTCAAAAGAAAGAAGAGACTCCAGACCGTAAATGACCATAGGTGCAAACACTTGAATGTATAGATGTCTAGTCCCCCACAAGGTAAAACCACCCTGCTTGTTAGTAAATGATGATATTAATGCGGTTACTTGCATAGCCCTGGTTTCACGTCCTTGCCGACACAAGGAATAATCTCCCAGCGGCTCGATGTCTACTCCAAGATACCTATAGGAAGGAGCATAGAGTATATAATTATTATATACCCGTAGGTTGACTCGAGATGCTCTTTTCCTCGTGAATCTAAGTACCTTTGTTTTATCTAAATTTATACTCAGGCTGTTGTGCCTAGCATAATCCCATAAGGTTATTGCAGAACGCCTAAGTCCTGCTATGGTGTTGTCGAATACAACCAAATCGTCAGCATATGCTAAAACTATGCAGGGAGTGTCACCTATTTTTGGAGGGCAGTTATTAGCTTCGGCAAGTGCTGCTGGAATGTCGTATACATAAAGATTGTAAATGAGAGGTGCAGTTACACATCCCTGCTTTACCCCCCTATCTGGATCACCTGTCTAGTCGTGCTGCCTTCCTGATTTAATCTGAGGGACACAGAGGTGTTATGGTGCAGCTGTCTTAAATAATATAACAGACCAGGCGGGCAACCCATTGTTTCCAACTTAATCCATAGCCTTGCTCTTGGAATAGTATCGAAGGCAGCCTTAAAATCTATATATAACGCAGAAAGCGGGAGCTGCCCCTTACTAAGAGCCCGTGTGCGAAGGATGTCCATTACCCATAGATTATAAGAGGTAGAGAAGTCTCGCCGAAAACCACATTGGAACCTGCTAAGTATGTTAGTTTGTTTCACCCATTTCTGCAGCTCACTAAGCAGTAAAGCAGCAAAAAGTTTACCAGTAATATCCAGCATCGAAAGGAGCCTATAGTTATTAGGGTCTATACGGCTACCCTTTTTGAACACAGGGACGAGGATAGCCGTTTGCCAAGAACAGGGAATGGTCCCCTGAGCTAAGATCTTTTTAAAGAGGATCGAAAGGAGGTATGCCCAAAATGTAGGATAGTTCTTAATTACTGCATTAGCCAGTCCGTTAGGGCCAGGGGCTCTAGAGGCCTTAAGGGTAACTATGTTGTTATAAATAGCCTCCGCAGAAACCTCAAAAGGTGGAGGGAAGGGTACCTTCACTTGAGATATTCTAGGGACCTCCTCGTCTCCCGAGTTACGCCCTAATAGGAATTTTATCCATTCTTCTTCGCCAATGGGGTTAGTTAATGGTGCATTAACATTCTCTCTGTTCTCATTTAGTAGGGACCATATACTACGAGAGTTTCTAGAACAGATAGTTTGTACAAGCCTTTGATGTCTGTTATTCCTCTCTGTCCTTTTTATGCTCTTAATACAGGCTTTATATCTGTTTTTAGCCTTTCTGATTTTCTCGTAATAGACAGCTCCCACTAAGTTCATGCTCTTAAGACCCCGAATCTCAGCTCTATATCCTCTCTTAGCCTCCCGGATTTCCTTATAATAATGGAGAATTCTACCCTCAGGCTTTAATATTTGCCTAGTTTTTATTGTGGCATGTATGCCAGCGAATCCCCGAATCCATTCTTCTATGCCATTTACTGTCATGAGATCAAAATAAGGAAAATCCCGTATCTCAGCAGCTATAAGAGCGTCCGAGGCTGATTTTATATTCTTTTCTGTCCAAACTATTCAAGTGCCTGAACAATTAGTTTGAATACTGCCAATATTAGTATGGAGTGAGGAGGGGGAAGGGAGGCGGAAAGAACAATGGAGCAACGCATGGTCGCTCCATTTGTTGGGAGTAACAATCATGTCGGCAACTCTGGACTGCATCTCAGGACACATTAATATGTAGTCCAGGGTACTGAACGATTTACCATTCGTCCAGGTGTGTTTCCCAGGCCGATCTCCCAATGTGCGACCATTGATCATGGCCAATTCCCATGATTCAAATAGTTTTAACCAACCTAATCCTTCTACCTCCCTTCTACCATGTGACATTAAGCATTTTGCACTGAGGTCAAGATTAGAAGATACAAGGTAATCGCCTGTCATATGGCAGTTAAAATCCCCCACTACCACTACCGCAATGTTACCAGGCCTTAATGACCAAGAAGATAACATCTACCTTGCTGAGCTGGCACTCCTCATTTCCTCCTTCTTCCCCAACTTCCAGTGTTATGCATACAACACACAACCTTTTTTCAGACTTCTTGCTGACTCACTCACTCCTTCCTTCATCCCTGACTGCCTATCTGCCATCCAGTCCTGGTGCACTTCCAACGATCTCTGCCTCAATGCCAGCAACACTGATATCCTTCAGATTGGGACCCCAGCCCCTCCTTCTTCCCTTCTCTCTCGGTTCTCCCCCTGCTCCTTCTTTGACTCCTCTCGCTCCTTCCTCCCTCACACTCTGGACATTGCCAAGAAGTCCCACTTTGAACTCTTCCTTCTCAAAGGAATTCTCCTTTTTTCTCACTTTCCCCAGAAGCTCAATATTTCCTGATCCCTGGTTCTCTCTAGTCTTGACTACTGCAACAGCCTCCTCAACAATCTACCTTATTACACTTTGCGCCCCCTTTAGCCAATCCAGAATAGAGCAGTATCCTTGGCCTTAAACCCAGCCCAGGGACCTCAACTCTCCGGACCTAAAAAGTCTCCACTGGCTCCTGGTTGCTGCACAGATTAAATTCAAAACCCTCGGCATCACCCACAAGGCTGTCTGGGGCCAGGGACCACCGTATCTGCAACTCTCTCTTACAAAATACACTCCTTCTAGACCTCTACATTCCTCTGGCACCAACTACCTGTGTGTAAAGTGTTTCGCTAAACAGAGAGCAGGAAGTTGTTTGGTTTCCTCAGCTGGATCCCTCCTATGGAACAGCCTCCTCCTCCCTCTGTATCTTGAGCAGGACCATCTTAAGTTCTGAAAGCACCTCAAGACTTTCCTCTTTGCCTCCTCCTTCCCTTCTTCCCTCCTCTGCTAATCTCACAGTAGCTGTGATTGGTGTCTTGGACCCTTATGCATCCTCGGGGCCCTGACCACTCACTCCTGATCACCCCCGCTTCTGTCAACTTCAGACTCACACTTTTCCACCCAATGCGGCTGCTGGACGCATAGCCCTTATGATACTGTGCACTTCATGTGCTGCTCATCATAGAGCACAGACACCTCAGCACCTATCCCACTGCCCTCTTCATTGCAGCACTTGCACATTCTGAATACTCACAAGGCATTGTAGGTTCGGCCATGCCTACCCCCACTGTATTTTTTGTATATTTTAATTGTATTGCAATCTCATGTTCTCTCCCTGTTGCATGGTGAGCGGTTTGAAACAGAATTAATTTACTTTATAAGTGCCTAACAAGCAAACAATAAATAAATAAAATACTATAAATAAATATCCTTTCATTATAGCTGTTCTCCTTCATCAGTCCTTCATCACAGTCCTTTGCCCTCATCACAATCTTAGTCCTTCATTGTCTAGGCACTTCTCTTTTATGATAGCTCTTTTCATTTGTCAAAGTCCTTTTCCTCATCCTTCTTGATCACCACAGTCCTTCTCCTTCATGATCTCCTATATCAGAGTCCTTCATCACATTCCTCCTTCATCAAAGTTATAATTCAGTACAGCCCTTCTCCTTCACCAGAATACTTCATCAAATTTCTTCCACATAGTAATAGTCCCGTTCTTTTTTCAATGTCCTTCATCTCAGTCCTCCTACATCACAGTCCTCCTCCTTCGACATAGCCCTTTTGTGGGTAGTATAGCTCAGTGGCAATGCGCTTGTCTTGGAAGTAAGATGATGTAGAGCAACACATGTTCAAATCCAGGGCCTGTGCTTAGAAACCTCTTTGGTATTAAGCGCATTATAAAAAAACTAATAATAATTATAATAATAATACTTCAGCACTGTCCATTGTAGTCATTATCCTTCACCACAGCCCTACACCACATAAGCCCATCTGCACGATAGTCCTCTTTCATTACAGTCCTTCTCCCTCATGACGGTGATAACCTTCAACCCTTGTCACAGTCCTATTCCCTAACCACAGTCCTCTCCTACTCCCTTTTGGGAGTACTTCTCCTTCATCATAGTCCTTCTTCTTTGTCACAGTCCTCCCTTGTAATATGGCATTAATTCTCCTGTCCAATGGCTGGAACGGGGATAATGACGCGGCAGCCCAAGTTATTGGCCTGAGCGAAGCGAGGACAGATAACGAGGGCTCCGGGCCATTAACCCTCGTTCCAGCCATTGGAACAGGGGATTAAGGCTATTAGCACCAGGGTTGCCAAAGCGGTAACCCGAGGTGCTAACAAAAAGAGTTTTCATCATACAACGGGATAGGCGCTGCGTCCCATTGTAGGAAGGAAAATCCTTTTCAAGATGGCAACTGTGGAAAGGGAAGGTGGTGCTCCATATGGAGCCCCTCTTCCCTTTCCATGATGGCAGCTGTAAATAAGGTAAGTGGGCTGGAGGGGGAAAAATAAATAAGGGGAAGGAGGGTGGGGGGAAGATGGCGACAGGAGAGCAATCCATCAGGTGGCTTGGAACGCACGCGTGCACCAGCGGTTCAAGCCCGTGTTCCTAGCCATCTGATTGGCTGGCTCTCCCCGAAAGGGTGCTATAAGTCCTTCTGCTTCATAGCAAGTGTTTTCCCATCTTCACAGTTCTTCTTTATACTCCTTCATTGCAGTCCTTCTCTTTCATCCCAGTCCTCCTCCTTCATCACAAAGTGTCTTCCTCATAGTCCTTCTCCTTAATCAGTCCTTCATCACACTCCTTCTCCTTCATCAAATCCTTTTCCTTCATCACAATCTTTCTGTCTCAAAGTTCTTTTCCTTCATTGTAGTCCTTTTCTTTTGTCATAGTCATTTTTCGCAGCCCTTTTCCATTGTCACAGTTGTTTACCTAAATCACAGTCCTTTGCCTTCATAACTGTCCTTCATCATAGTTCTTCTCCTTCATTACAGTTCTGTAATTCATCACGGTCCATCACAGCCCATCTCCAACATCACATTCCTTCATCACAGATCTTCTGCTTGGTCATAGTTCCTCTTCTTCATCACAATCATCCTCTTTCATTATGGTCCTTATCCTTTGTCATAGTGTTTCACCTTCAACACATCCCCTTTTCAGAGACCTCTTTCACAGTCATTATTTGTCACAGACCTCCTTCATCACAGTCCTTCTCCTTCATCAGAGTTCTTCCCCTTCATCAGAGTTCTTCTCCTTCATCACAGTCCTTCTCGTTAATCTTGGTCTTTCTCTTTTGTTATAGTCCTTTCCCATAATCACAGTCTTTGGCTGTCAGCCCCTCTACTTTTTCACAGTCCTTCATAATATTCTTTCTCCTTTGGCATAGGCCTTCATAACAGTATTTATCTTGTTTCACAGTTCTTCATCAATGTCTCATTCATCACAGCTCTTAAGCACAGTTGTTCTCCTTTGCTACAGTCCTTGTAATCAGTCATTCTACTTCATCAGGGTCCTTCTCATTCTTTACAGGCTTCCTGCATCGCAGTCCTCCTCCATCATAGTCCTTTTCTTTCATCACAATCCTTCTCATTCATTATAGTCTATCATTGTCCTTCTTCAGAAATGTCTTTCTACTCCATCACAGCCCTTTTACTTCAGCACAGTGCTTCTTAATTGAAATCTTTATTCTTCATAGTCCTTTACTTTTGTCACAGTCCTTCATCTGTGTTCTACTCCTGCATCATAGCCAATCACAGACCTCCTCCTTTGTCACAGTCTTTCTCCTTCATCAAAGTCCTCTCTTCTCCTTTGTCACTGTCCTCTTCCATCATAGTTCTTCTTCTTCACAGCACTTCTCCTTCGTCGAATCATCACAGTACTTCTTTATCATAACTCCTATCCATCACATCCCTTCCACTCAGTTATAGTCCTCCATCACAGCCTATCACCACAGTTTTTGTCATTCTTTACAGTCCTTTGTTACAGTCCTCCTTCGTCACACACCTTCATGACATTCATTCTCCTTCATTACTGACATTTTTCATAGTGCTTCCTTCTCCTTCGTCACAGATCTCCCCTTCATAACAGACATTCTTTTTCATCACAGTCCTTCATCACAGTCCATTTCTTCATTACATACGTATATCACAATACTTCCTTCTCCTGTGACACAGTCCACCTTTGTGATAGTCATTCTCCTTCGCAAAGTCCTTCTCCTTCATCACAGTCCTTTTCTTTCTTCAAAGCAATTCATCAGAACCCTTCTTCATCATAGTTCTTATCCTCTGCGTGATCGTCTTTCAGCAAATTGCTTCTCCTTCACCACAGTACTTGTCCATTAACAGTCCTCCTGCACCACAGTCCTTTATTGACACACTCGTTCTCCTACCTCAGTCCTTTATCACAGCATGCCTCCTTCTTCAGTTCTTCATCACAGTCCTTCTCCTTCATCAAAGTTCATCACAGTCCGTCTCCTTCATCACATTCCTTCACCACAGTCCTTCTGCTTCATCATAGCACCTCCCTTTCATCACAGTCTTAATATTTCTTCAAAGCCCTTCTTCTCTTATTCATCACATTCTTCTCATTTGTCACAGTCCTTCTTCATCACAGATATTTGTCAAAGTTCTCCATCAAAGTCCACTGTCACAGCCCTTCTTCACCATAGTCCTTCTGCTTCCTCACAATCCTTCTTCTCCATCATGGCCATCCTTCATCAGTCCTTCCCCTTTGTCACATTTCTTCTCCTTCATCACAGTTCTTCCTTGTCATAGGTCTTCTTCACAGTCCTTCTCTTTCATCACAGTCCTTCATCACGGTCCCTCATTGCGGTCCTTCCCTTTCATTACCATTAGCAAAGTTAGTCTCCTTCATCACAGTCCTTTTCCTTTATTATTCAATCTTGAGAAGGGCCCTTTATCACAGCTCTCTTTCATCAGACCTTCAACACAGGCCTTCCTCTTCATCGTTTTGTCATCAGAGTTCTCCTTCATCATAATCATTCTCCTTTGCCACTGTCCTTATGCCTCATCACAGACCTTCTTCCTTGTCAGCCCCTCTACTTTGTCACTGTCCTACTTCACCACAGTTCCTCATCATAGTTCTTCTCCTTTGGCATTGGCCTCCCCCACAGACATTCTCTTTCATCCCAGTATTTCATTTCTGTTTTTCTCTTTCATCATAGTTGTTCATTGCATTTCTTCTCCAATTATCAGAGTTTTGTTCTTTATCAGTCCTTGTCCTTCATCACACTTCCCCTTTATCACAGTCCTGCTTTGTCGTTTCCTTTCTCCCTATACATTCTTTCTTGTCAGTCAGTCTCCTTTGTGACTTTCCTTCTTCATCACAGTCCTTCATCAAGTCCTTCTCTTAGGCATAGGCCTTCATCACAGTCCTTCACCTTTGACAACAGGCCTTAATTATTGTCCTTTTTATCATTTTATTTAATCACAGTTCATCTCCTTTGACACCTTTCTTCCCCTTCATTTATTGTTCTCCTTCATCACCGTCCATCTTCATCAGGTCTTTCTTTATCAGTCCTTCATCACAGTTCTTCTCCTTCATAGTGCAATTAATGGTTCACTAGTGTAATGATCTCTTAAGTGGTCAAAATAGAATAAGTACTAAGTGAAGTAATACATTAGTAATATATTAATTTGTTATAACTTTGTTAACATGCATTTAAAATTAGGCTTAATTGAGCCGTATTACTTAGGATTTTAAGTTTTTAACAAAGAACTATGTGTTCCAATCAAATCTGAAATTATTTCTTATCACATATATTTTCTAAATAATTTGCTGTTCTCTTTTTGTTTTTCTATTTCCACATGCTCGTTTTATTTTTTGTTTTTTCAAACATATATTGGCTTCTCACATTTCTGTCTTTTTACATCGTTTATTTGGCTGCAAATAACTATCTGAATCAGTTAACTGATAATCCAGTCGTTGCCCCGAAGGCGTTCACCAGAGGTCGCAAATAGTGTATGACCTCGCGGGTGACACACATGTTGGACTATAATGACACATGTATGAGTTTGTTGAAAATGAATGGCATCAAAATGACATAGTAATGTGTTTGTTGAATCTGAACATGAGTAACATTACAAATAGTTCACAACGATTTTGAATAGAACTGTTATAATCAAGAAAATGTATATTTTCTTTGGATTAATGCATCGAAGGAAGATTGCTTCCTCAGATTTAAAAGACTGTTACTGACAACAGGTTGTGTGTGTTTTTTGTATCTGCCTTTTAAATGAAAAATATAAAACTTTGAAGAATATTTTTGGTACTAAACAAAAAAGGGATTGTTTATTGAACTGCTACATGTTTTTTCTATAAGCACATGGTCAATATCTGAAGTAATAAAGTTGTTGATTTATCACAAATGATGTGCAATACATGTGGTTAACCTGTTCGCATGACTGTTGATGCCCTCTACGCAAGATGACTGGTAAATGGGCAATGGGTCTTGGTACAGCACGATACTGCCATTTTGCTACATGCAATATTTGCCAAGTAATACATGGCTACCTAAACATGGTTTGATATATCACACAGGTGTGTCATTTTTCAGAGTAGTATTGTTCTTCTTTTTAGTCATGCTGTAAATGGATTTGTAGTTATTAGACCATTCTGTTGTACCTGGGTAAGAGCCCAGGCAATTAACCCTTAAATGTGTGTTCTAATATTGTTGATGGATGATACAGAGATCAAAAGCATTGTATGGATATTCGTATGCAAGCAGCAGGCTATGTGCCTCATCGCTGATTAAAATGTCAGAAGTATTTAATAAAACAGCTGAAACTAACAGCCTAACTAATAATAGTCAGAGGATAATTTCCACTGCAACTTGCTTGCTCTTTGGGGCCCCAAAGCAAATGCATGCCTATACATGTCAAATGCAATAGCAACTGCAAAAGACAAGACTATTGGCTTTATCAGTGCTTGCTTCCCTTTCATTCCGACTGCTTTTGTCTCCATCATCCTTACCCTCCTTTGTCTTTCTTTCTTCCTTTCCTTCTTTCCTTCTTTCCTTCTTTCCTTCTTTCTTTCCTTCTTTCCTTCTTTCCTTCTTCTGTGGGCTAGGTCCAGAGTTTGGTATGTGTGGCTCCTCTTCCTTCGTGACCTATGGTGGGATGACTGGGGCCTTTTGTGTGTTTAATGTCAACTGACAGTGAAACTTAAGAGTCATGTAGCACAGTGACACGTTTGAACCACCTCGAATTTACAGCCTGCTCTCCCCAAAACAGCACTGCCCGAAATAGTTAGTGCTGCGGCCGGTGGGGCGCAATGCATGCCTTTATTTATTTAATCAATCCACCAGTATTCAATTCCCTTTGTTCCAGCCCTCATCTTCCCTACACACAGACTAAAGCCAGACACGCCTTACAAATTTGCATTTGCCAATGACAACCGTTTTGGCTTCCATCTAGGTATTTCATAACTATTTGCCAGACAGTGCCATAACATGCTCAGGAACAGACATCATTTGTCAGCTGTTGCCATCGTTTGGCCAGGGATTAACCCCATTTTCTAGGCATTGTGATTCAAGGTCTCTGTGGGCAAGCGGGCGGGCTGCAATAGGTAACTAGGCAACAGATGCCAATACTTGGAAAATCTGTGAGATCCTGACTCTATTGTGGACATGTATAATGTGCAGCTCCACATGTGCATTTGGTGCCATCATATCTCAACTGTAGCTTCAAATGTCTCAATAATGACATCATTTGCCTGGTAAACATCATATGTGAGATATAGCCCTGCATGTTCAGAATATGCTAACTTAGGCCAAGTGCAGTATAAATAAATCATTAATGCCACCCTGTGCCTGGTATAGTAGTTTCCCGTCCAGGCTTCTAGGAATATTTAAACATGCTTTGAAGGGCGTTCAAAGTCCCTTTAAGCAGCGGCATACAGTTAAATATAGAAATGAAAATGTAGCAGCACCTAAAACTCACATTTTCTGCTTACATCATCAAAACGAAATGTGACATTTTTTAATAATATAGGGTTTTAAATATATGTGTGTGTCATTAAAGGGTTGGTATGATCTCAAGTTCAACTGTTGATTTGTACACCTTAGGTTAAGAAAACCAGTGTGATGCCAAGATGACAGGCACAGTCAACAGGCAACACTTGTGAGAACCCTGTCTATTTCTGTTGTGTCTGCTTCTTATGGTCAGGCAACCCTGCATTAAGGGCACATAGTGTGAACAGGGTTGGTCAATGAGGGGGCAGAGTGTTTGACACATGGAGGGACTAAAGCATGCATAAACCCCTTCACTGGATCTCCTTTGATTATTGGCCATCTGGGAGGGATACGAATAGGTATATCTATAAATTGAGGTTAATGCTGTAATGATATGGCTTCAACAATTCCCCTAGACTACCAACACCCTCTTCAGATCTGTGCATCAGCTTTGAAGTATAGATGTTAGGTATGGGTGGGCAGTCTGCGACTAATGTGCTGCATATTAAGCGCTTTATCCTGAAGATCCCCATATATAATGGACACATCATAATTATTAATAAAGGTCTGAGGAAAACAAATAATATTAAATAAAGAGGTGACCACTGGTAGAGCGGAACCAAATCACAGCTGCGGAGGATGCTCGCTTCCCCAGCAAGTATTGTAACCTCTGGTCCACCAGCGCTGTGACCATGCTGTGTCCATGAGCTCATATGAACCTTCCTTCATTCCAAGACACTTGCAAGCCTTGTGGGCAGAGCCTGCCCGTGCACACACGAGGGGTCCAGTTATTGACACAGAACCAAATAATGGCCCTTTACGAGCATTTCGGCTCCATCCTGGGGGATATTTTGGGGGTCAAAATAGTGCTGACGCGTGGATTAAACAGCGGCATTAGAATGATCTATCGAGTGCAGTTTGTACACTTCTATGCAAATAATTTGGGCAGCGCTGCATTAGAAAAATGTTTTGAGCAACGCTGCTGTGTACTTTTGGTAACTCTGCATCTGTTGGATGTTGTCATGTGCTACCCTACATAACCAATTGTAAATTGTGTGTCTTTTGACCCAATTTCTCACTTCAAGTCAACTCAAAATGCACAATTTCTTTATGAATTATTGAAAACAAATGCTCAGGAAGAGGATGCTGCCAGAGACCCCATTGCTTGTTTTGGGCTCCCTCATTTTTCTTGGTCGCTCAGGGACATATTTATGTGCCCCCGCGACCAGCCACCACGGGGCATGAGTAACTAGCTGTCTTATATATACTTGGATCGAGCTGCATTTAGGTGCTGTATATATCTTGAAGCGCGCTGCATTTTAGGTACTGCACCTTTGCTGAATCCAGCGATATTTTAGGTACTGCATATACTTTGAATCTACCTACTTTTAGGTACAGCGCCTTTGTTGAATCCAGTGGTATTTAGATGCTGCACATACCTTGAAACTAGCTGCATTATAAGTGCTGCATATATATATTTATTTTCAACCAAATCTTTATTTAGCCAATGGTCACATCGCATGCTCGAGCTCAGTACAAAACATTATAGGCATATATTTTGAATCTTGCACCCAAAGGTTTAAGTTGATGTTTGTCCCAACCACTGTTTCAATCTTGCTACACTCAAACTACACACCGTAATTGCTTTAAATACTGCTGCATCCAAAGGTCTATAACCACGAAAGTGATGGGTGGAATGCTTTGAATGAAGCTGAACCACTGGCATTGCTCTGGGCAACCTGCCACACCACCATTTTTTAGACCGTCTGCGCCATTGCAAAAGGGGTCCAGCCATGTGCAAATCAGTCAGGTACTTCCACCAATGGTAGCAGCCCAGCCTGAACTGCTAGGCCAGGTCCCCTCTGCACAGAAACACAAGAAACCCCAGACATGTTTCGACCTTGTTGGGCCTCCTCAGTGAGGTGCAGCTTGGTTCCCTATGGCGCAGCGAGCAAGGGACCCATGTCTGGGCATAAACTTTCTCACATAGTGAGACAAACTACAACCATAAAAGTGATGGGTGGAAAGATTTGAATGAATCTGAACCACTGGCATTAATCCGGGCAACCTTACACACCATTGTTTTTTAGCCCGTCTGTGCCATTGCAAAAGGGGACCTGCCATATGCTACAATGGTAGCAGCCCAGCCCGAACTGCTAGACCAGGTCCCCTCTGCACTCCCATTGCATTCCTAGGACAAGAATACTCTCCAAGGCCAAGTACAAAGAGAATTTCATGGCAGAAGGCATGGGTGATGAGAGATGTTGGGCTAATTGGGTGGTAGGGCAGCTTTATATCCTATCTACTTGCACCTGGGTCTTGGCTTATGTGCTTCTAATTGAACTGAATGTTCCAGACATGGCGCAAGCATGCCATACCAATTGGAATAGTCCACATCATAAAGTACCTTATAGCTTGAGAAACCAATGAAACACTGTGTAACTGATTTTCTTAAATAACACGTATGAAGTAGTAGTCATAAATTGTCCACCTATCTGACAGCCAATGGCAAACCTAGCTCCTATATGATTGTATATCTAGATGTGTCCCTTAACCAATCCCAACCCTTGATATGGTTTTCACTATTGCCACGTAGAATGAAATCATTCTGATGCATAAAGAATTATGTCATTGTATTTCATGTGAATATCACTGAGAGAAAGAGCGTCCGTCCGTTGATGTTCGCTGTAAACTCCCCGTTTCAGGTAATTGCTAATAAAACAGCAACTTGCCATCTTCTTGAGTTTGTCCATTTATTTGGACTCAGAATTATTCTGGTGTAATCCCATCCAGTAACAGATTTACATTTCCAAGGAACATTAGCTCGTTGTAGTGGCGGTGCTGATGGTTTCAATATAAACTAGTTTGACTTCAGCATTTGAGCTGATCGCCCATCCTGCATCATTAGCTGGAAGATCGTGCGGCTTCCTGTGGAGAGCGGCCGATAGAAATAAACTTGCAAGAAAAACCGAGACAGTGGGCAGGTCCCTCTTTGAAGAAATCCTTGCTCAGTTTCCACTAGTGCTACACGGATGGAAGGAAAAGTGGTTGGATTGGAGTAGGAGTTGATACCGAAGGCCTCAAGTCGATTAAACAGATGTAAGTAGACAAAGGGAAATGGCAATCTAAAGGTGCAGGATTGTGATATTTTATGAAAATTAGGTGGGTAACAGGAATTTTGTACAGATAAAGGAACGCGTAGGTAATTCTATTTCAAGGGAGATAGAAGAAGACGTCTCAAATTCCAGTCGGAATATTAAGAGAGAGGATACCCAAGGTCAGGATCGTTGAAGGTGACGTCTTAAACTCTTTACAAGGTAATATAAGTAGAGGCGTAGGAAGAATACATCTTACTATAAATCTTATAGGGAAAAGAGAAGGTGATCCCATTTTTTAAAAAAGTGTACTGTGTTATTATTGTGATTATTAATTGATGTATGAAATTCTAAAAAGTGAAAAATTGTGAAATTTGGAATTGAAGTAGTTATGAGTTAAGTAGTTTAGTAAACGATTGGCGCCAGTCAGAAGACAGATAGGTTGTTTTATTTATTTATTTATTGCTTATTTATACAGCGCTTATACACACCTGGAGTGTTTCAAAGTGCTTCAAGGTGGGAAGGGAACAAGGGAATACAATAATCATTCTTAGACCTTGAAGTATCTAAATGATCAAACAGAAAAACTAGCATACTCTGCCTGACAGCATTTGTTCATTTGTCCTAGTGCAAGTGCATGAAGTGTTACAGTAGCGACCAAGCTACGTGGGGGGGGGGGGATAAAAAAGAGTTGGGGAAGGGGGATGGGACAGACAAACCAACCAGTCCTAGGATGAGGATTGAGCGACAGTTGATGGTGCTTACTCATATTTATTGTTTTTTGGATTAAAAGTGGTGAGCAATAAGCTTTCAGATAAGTAGAGATTTATTAGATATAACAAGGTAACGATCTGGTAAGTATTGACAGTTAATTGTGACTTGTCATTATGGAGGACACTCCTCTTATGCACCTTTGTAAAACATTACCACAACATGTGCCTAAGCACAAACGGTACTGAACCCGTAGACCCTTTAATTGAGGTAATCCTTTATTGGATGGATGGGGATGCAGAATTTACTCTTACACCAATAATAAGACCGACGCAGGAAGTTGGCAAAACATAGCTGTTTTATTGTCGATTGTCTAATACAGGGAGTACAACAGACATCAACGGCGTCTCAATGCATACCTCTCAATGTTTTACATGAAAAAATACACTTTTATAGCAAAAACTCATCATCATTGACGTCATACTACGTGGCAAACTAAGTAAACTTATCTGACATTGTGGTTGGTCTACAGGGAACATCTAGGTATACTTTCTATGGGGGATAGGATAATGATTGGGTCTCTAAAGTCAAAAACTCTAAAGATGGACAACTACGCCCACCACTAGTGCAAGTCATCCTCATTGTCATCAAATACACAACGTTTCATTGGCTTTCAAACTATAGGGCTCTTTGCTACGTAGCCCTCTATAATTGGTTGGCACGATTGTACCCTTCTGGAATATTCCAATCGCTCACAGCACGCAAGCTGGTACCCCAGGTGCTTGTGGGTGGACTTGAAAATGCCTCCCCACCCAATGCACCCATCATCCATCATCACTCCTGCTGTCTGCCTTTCGAATTGTCTTTGAACTCGGCCTTGCAAAGTATCACTGCGCCTAAGAATAGAACAGAGTTTGAGCACGTTCTTATCTTCACTCTCGATGTAGCTTGCCCAAAGTCTTTTTCCATCTCCTCCATGTGAAAGGAGACTGTGTTTTAGCTCCTTCTTCACATTTAATACTATTAAATGAATAAAACTTGGCACTGATAGTGTTTTTCTATTGCACCTCAAGAGGAGCTCGCCTCGCTTCTCACGTTAATTGTATGTTCCCGAATAGATAAGCAGTTTCTTGGCTGCGCCAGACAAGCCTTCGCGATTCTTCCTCCATCGGCAGCTGCTTTTCTCTGCTGCGCCACACTTTCATCCCTTTTGCTACTGTGGTCCTGGGTTGCTAAAATGTGATGTGGAACATCCAGATTCTATACACATATATATTGGCGAAACCGCCTGCAATCTATTCACTACGTATAGCCAGTCTTCATGGTTACTTAGTCTACTTGCGTTGCAGCATCTGTACAGGTATAAAGTGACTTGTATTTTCTTCAGTGTTCTTCGCACGTGCAATCTTCATTCCGCACATGAAATCTGACATCTGGCTTCATACTCCGGGGTTTCTTCAGCAATGAACGTTTGGGCTGCATTCATGGCATAAGGTATGAGAGCACAAACATAGCAACTCTCTTTAGATACGCTCTCTCCCATCTTTTTCATGTGCTGATATCCCATGTTGTTACCCAGCTGTGCTCTACTATCTAAATATGTGTTTATCCCAATATAATCTTCGTCTGTGCTTCTCCTGTGTCTCCCTCTTGCAAAGTAATTGCTAGCATAATATTCCAGAAGTACATCAGTGACTGTCCTCCCTACAGGGGAGATCATCGGTACATTCTCTTTAGCAATAGGCAACCTTACATGAGCTACTGGTGTGGGGAAAATCACAAACGGTCTTGGTCGTTCAGTAATGGACAACTCTGTGTGAGTCACCAGAGTGGGAAGAATCAAAGGGATTTCTACCTTGCTTGGACCAATGAAATAAACACTATGGACCAAACAAATCAGGAAAACAACAATAAATGCAGAATGCACACATTATGCACCAATACATTAATCGCCACCAATTATGATTCTCCGCACATCATTGAGTTTGCTCACTTTCCAACACTGTACCATGTTCGATGTTCCTCATTATGCCTGCATACTGCCTTAAGGAAGATAAAACCCTGTTTAATCAGGCAACTCTGTTAAATGGTCAGGTAACTGCAGGATCTGTTCAACCATCGCCATAAGCAGCCTCCTGATTGCAGGGCCATTTTCAGGAGCATGCATAAAAGTGCGTATATTAACACTGCACCCAAAAGAGCAGGATCAGCTCAAAGAATAAAAATGAAAACAGCGAGAAGGAGCCTATGGGCATCGACATCTGTCAGGACCATTGAATTAACCAAACAAAAACTCAATGAGGAATGAGTCTGGAAACTGCTCACGTTTCCAGCCATCAAATTCAAACTCTAGGTTTGGCATATTTATAGTACGTCAAGACTTTCTAAAGTCTAATTCAAAAGATTCCTGTGACTAAAGAACTGAGTTTGCACTGCTGCTATAATATATAAAGAGTGTCTGGGGAGAGCCATAGTCCAAATGCACACTTGCATTTATTTAGTGAGAAACCTTAGCGTCCTTCCTCATCATCGATCGGGTCTGCACATGCTGAACTTCTTCTTGTCTTGCTTCTGAATCGATAGTTGGGGGTGAGTCGGTCTCACCAGCGTATGGCTTATGTCACTCAAAGCTTGTCTCCCTTGGACTTTCACTGCTGAGGGAGTAATGTTTTCCACCAAGTCAGGACCACTAAAGCATGACTAATGCCACTTTCTGGTGAAATTTCGTATTAGGACTGGATCGTCAATAAAAAGTCTAGGTACAGGTAGTAATTACAAAGCTCTGGTTTCTGAATGGTCTTCATCTGTGTCTGTAGACCGACCCCCCTGACGTTTGAGTTGATCTGAAATCCATAGAGATACTAGCGGTCATACATGTCAAATAAGCACATATCTCATTTCCTAACATTTCTGCAGTCTTCTGGGCATCACTTCTGCTCCTCGATGGGGGAGACAAAGGCATTCTCATTCGTCTCCCTGTCACTAACTCGTGGGGTGTGAGGTGGTGGTCCGACCCAGGCTGAATCCTTAATGCATATAATGCAAGGGGCAGGCATTACAGCCATCCCCTCTTGAGTGTCCATTTGAGTTTTATAATTCTCTCTCTAAGGAGACTGTTAAGTTTCTCACATTTCTGTTCACTTGCTGGTGATAAGCAGAAAAAAACATGTGTTTTATACTTAGCAATAGGCTGATCTGTTTAAATACCTCATTAACAAAATGGGGTCCATTGTCGGGTCTCAGCACCTCACACACTCCCCATCTGGGAAAGACTTTATGGACTAAAATCTTTGCTGCGCAAGTGTCCTCAGGGTGCGTACCAGGACCTGCTTCGATCCACCTGGAAAAGGGACACACCACCACTATCATATACCTGTATCCACTATATACTTGCAGCATGTCAACATAATCGATATGTAAATGCTGAAAAGGACCATTTGGTCAAAGAATCACTCCTCTGATCATTCACAGTGCATGCCCAGTGGTAAACTTTTAATATACGATGCAATTTACCACATAAAATGCAAAGTGTTCTAACAGGTATGGTACGAACCAGTCTGTCGCAATAGCTGCTGCAAGGCTTTCCCTAGTTACATGCGGAGGGTAGTGCAGCTGTTCAAGTGCTACCCCTAACAAGGCTTCAGGCTTTCCAGTGCTGTTTTGCCACCAAAATGCTTTGGAGGGGGATAAAGAACACCCCTTTCATTTCCATGGCTCTGGCTCTTCCTGCGGTGCACTGCCCTGAACTTCCATCAACTGTGTTCTCGATAAATGATTAAACCCTTCATTTACGATCATGATTGTGGCTACATTCTCCTTTACAAATGGAGTATCAAAACTTGAAATATCTGGTGAATATGCAATGCTTTTGGCCTCCACGTCGGTGGTTTCGTTCCGGCAAGAGATAAAAGTCAGTTTGCTTAGTATGTGCTGCACATCTAACTATTGCAATGGCTACTGGGAGTTGTAGTGCCTTAATAAGCCCATCCAATAATGCTGCGAGTTGCACTGGAGTGCCATCCGCTCGGAGGTAGCCCCTCCTTTTCCAACATGCTAGCCCAGCATGCACGGTTGAAGTCGCATAGGCAGAGTCACTGTACACCATTATTTCCTGCCCTGTGTGTTTCTCAAGCATGACAATAAGCGCTGCCAATTCTGCTGATTGGGCTGAAAAGTGAGATGGTAGTCCTCAAATTCACCATTTGCTCTGTGTCTCATCACAGCTGAGCTAGAATGCTTTTCCCCGCTAGTTTTATCGATTTTCGAAGAACCATCAATTAAGAGAATCTCCCCCCCTGCTAACACATTTTCATTCACGTGCGGGACATCATCGTAGAATTCCTCATAGTTCACAAAATCATGCACATGTTCACCCTCTGCCACAGGCTCAGCTACAAACGTGGCAGGATTCACTATTTTACACCTGACTATTTTGATTGCTGGATTCGATATAACCACCTCATACTAGAAGCTCTCTGAGATGTCAATGTACCCTTGGGTTTTCCAAAATGGCAAACAAAGCATGCTCCACAAAGAGTGTCATGGAACATCCCATCACAACACTGGTAGACTCCACATTGAGAATGCGGCTGCTGTCAGCGATTGTTCACACGGAAAGTGCCCTTTCATAACTAGATCCAGAATCCCACTATAATATGCCAGAGGCTTATACCCCAATGTAGTTCTCTTTGTAAGCACTGCTGTCATGACTTTCCCATACGTGTGCACAAAAAAAGGAACTCCTCATCATCATTGGAAATTCCTAAAACTGGAGCTGTACAAATTGCATTCTTTAGTTCTTCAAACCCATCCTCCATTTCCTCAGTCCATTCTATTTTCTCCTTATTCAATTGTCCTTTCTTTAGAGCCTGCAAAAGCGGTCTTGTGTATGAACTATAATCAAACATCCATGCTCTAACATAGTTGCATAATCCCAAAAACTGTTGCATGTGTTTTACTGTGTGAGGTTTTGCTGTTTTCATGATCACCTCAGCTCTCTCACGTGTTTGTTTGTTTGTTTGTTTATTTATTTATGTATATGGCACACCGGACCACAAAGGTATGAGGGCGCAGGCATTACAAGTATATTCTCAGCTTAGTTAAAGTGCTGTACATTATTTACATTATTATACAAGGATGCAATGAGGAAATGCAGTTACAAGGAGACAGTAGAGTACAATTATGAAAGAGTTACAGGTTGAAGAAGATTTGCAATAGTTACAAAGTTGGTTATTGGTCTTTGTTCTTTAGCCACTGGATGTAGTTACGCCTAAATTGGTGGTAGGTTTGAGGTGCTCTAACGGAGGGTGGTAGTGTGCTGCTTTCACCTGGAAGCTATTGCCGCCCATTTTCGTTCGCTTGAATCTGGGAACAGCGAGCAGGTTAGCATTGCTATTTCTGGTGTGTCTGTTGGGCGTGTATCTAGTTATTCTATCAGCTAGGTAGCGGGGGACTGCATTGTTAAGGCATTTGTGGGCGAGGGAGGCTACCTTAAGCAGGATTTTGTCCGAGGTGGTGAGCCAGTTGTGAGTTCTCCTAATATTCGAGATGTGTTCTCTTTTAGGGAAGCTAAGCACTGCTCTAAGAGCATTGTTCTGTAGGATCTGGATTTTATTGGTAACCTGTTTGTTAGCACCTACATAGAGGGAGTTACAATAGTCCAGTTTTGATAGTATGAGGGCTCTGGCTAGAGTAATGCAGCTTTGGGTGGAGAGGAAGGGTTTGGCTGAGTTTATAAGGTTGCGTGTGTAGGCTGTGGTGGAGGCCAGGGAGCTGACCTGTTTATGGAAGGAGAGGGTGGAATCGAGGTAGATGCCGAAGGTTTTCACTTCCTTACACGTGTGATCCTCTTTCCCTCATGTGAGATCAACTAGCCTATATACAACACTTCTTCTTGACAATATTGCAGCTTCTCTTTGTCTACCTTACATCTCTCGTCTGCCAGGATAGTCATTAACTGAATCGAGTCTTGTCTGCACTCATCTTCTGTCATGCTACAAACCAAAATATCATATACATACTGTATCACAGCGCTTTTCAAATCAATATTGCTTATGTCCATCTGGAGGACCCTATTAAAGATTGATGGAGACTCACAATACCCTTGGGGCAAACAAGTGCTTTTCAGTCTTGTTTGGTAGTTTGCCGAAACTTAAATGACGTAAGGTCTTGAGAGTCCTTATGCAACGGGATTGAGAACAGTCAATCAGCGTAAGATATCGTGCTTCTGCTGGTATACTGCATAATATTGTCACCGGATTAGGAACTAAAGGAAACTGTGCCTCTACAATCTGGTTAATCGGTCTCATTTCTTGTATGCTTCTCCACGACCCTTCCTTTGATTTCTTGATAGGATACACTGCGGTATTGCACAGTGATTCTGACGTCACTAAAATTCCTTGTTCCATCAGGGCTAAAATAGTCTTAAATATACCCTCATCCGCTTCTCGAGACATTGGGTACTGTCTTGCTTGAGGTAAAATTGCCCCTGGCTTCAGCTTTATCTTGACCTCCTCTACCCCCTTCAATAGACCTACGTAATAGGGGCTTGTAGTCCATAAATAGTTTGGTACTTTTTCCTAATTTTCATCAAAAGAATGGACACTGCTGCACTGTTACCATTGGCAGTGGGATCTCCCTTTTCTCTATTCTGATCCAATATGTAATACTCATCTCGAATATTACTTCATTATCTAATGGATCATCTCTAAACATGTGTTCATCAGTGAAATCAGTCAGTCTATACCCTTCCCCAATGGCAATCAATGTTCTCCATGGCCTGCCCTCGTCATCTGTTCCTCCGAGCATAGCCATTTCCCTTTGCAGTATGGCTGTATTTAACTCTAGGGGAATAGTGTGTTTCCCTTTTTGTGCATATGTATCTGTCTCCTAAACAAGAATTCATCAGGTATTCTCATAATCTTTCCTACTAGGCCGGGTAGCCATGTCAACAAAATGCATACCCCATAAAGAAAGACTTTTGGTGCAGTGGCATTCCTCGCAGAGCCATTTTCCCTGTAAACGGCAGTATAAACTCGCCCACATTCATATAATGTATCCCTAGAGTAGAGCGCACTATGCCTTCATCAGTAAAAGAAATCATCATATTAAGCTTCGTCATTAGATCTCATCCTAGAATGTTAACTGGTGTCTGCCGTGAATACAATGGAACATACATGTAACACTCTCCTACAGAGACTGGTAATTCATCAGTAAAAGGAACTTGACTCATAGCTCCAGAGAATCCTTGAACATTCATGGAAATTTCCCGACATTGGGTATTTTCCCTATTGTATACATGAACGAGTAGCCCCAGTGACCACTAAAAAAGAAAAAGAATTGCCTCCTATTGTCACATCAACCCTTGGTTCCTCTTGGGGGTCTGGTGTCACTGATAGTACTGAACACATCAAGTCACCCTTTGAGCTGTCCTACTGTGGATACATGCATATCCCCGTACTTGTGAAATGACTTTTTCCAAACCACAGTGACACCCCCTACTCTAGGTGTCAATAACTGTCGCAGGTTTCTATTCTGCTGTATCTGCATGCTGTGTGCTGTGACTGCCCTTGTGGGGTATGGAATGGGGCTTGCTGTTGTTGCAATGCCTGTTACACTTATGGCGCTTGTGCTTGATACACTGTCTGATCTTGGGTGAACCTATCCCTAGCTTGTGACCTTTATGCTGGAGGATAAGCTGTCACCCCTCTTGAGAATTGTCCATTCTGTACATACCCTTGGCTTCCACACATGCGCGCAATGTGCCCTGTCATTCCACATGTCCAACATACAGGAGGAACTCTTCTGATTTGTTCCCCTTGATTAAATCCTCCTTGCATATTCTAATTATCATTCTGCATATTCTGGAAACTGCCTTGGTTATTCTGAAAACCACCCCTTCCGCTGTAGCCCATTCCTCTGCCTCGTGGTACAAACCCATTCCCTCCTTGATCCATTTGGCGTTGATTATTCACCTGCAATGTACCCACTACTTGCTTTATTCCCAATCCTTTTCTGCTTGTCAATACTGCCCCTTCTATGGCATACTTTGACAATTTCTTCTGAACTAACTTGGCTTCCTCAAGTTTCCTAGCATCTTCCTTCTTCCTGTTTTTCTTCTTTAACAGCCGACATTGATGCACTATGGTCAACTGTATTTCTGCGAATGGCTTTGCTTCCATTCCCATTAATTTCTTGAGCTGTCTCTGTACTTGTTCTGGCAATCCCTGACATAAAATGTACTAAAATACTGCCACTGTTTTCCTCATGGATCCTGCTTTTCAAGAGTCCACCATTCCTGAATACTTTGAATGTAAGCCAGTGGATCTTCGTTATCTTTCATATAAGGTGCCATAATTGCAACCATATCTGATGTGTCAGGATACTGCACCCTAAGTGCTCTCCAGACATCTACTCTTTAATTGTTAAATGGCGCTCCATTGTGCGCTGTGTTTTGTGCCGTGACACTTGAATAGCGTGCTCTCGTCCAAATGTCATCAGCCCTTTCCCCAAGAATGGCTGCTAGGAGACCCTTAATGTCCCCTATTGCAAAAGTATTGCCCCCTGTAATTTTCTCTATCTCACAGATCCATTTTACTGCACCCGCCGTTAAACCTGGAAGTTTACATCTTAAGTTATCTTTATCCATTTGTGGCTAGGGAATATACTGTGGTCTGGCCCCTCCTTTTTCTAATAAAGGGAACTGTGTGAACCCAAATCCACAATCCTCTCCCATCGTCTGCCTATCCATAGTGGGGATAATGGATCTTGATCGCCTTCTGCTTGGTAATGACCTCAGCCTGCTCACATATGGTGGTGACTCTACCTTCTCGCTATGCAATCATCCTTTAGGATGCTCTGGATATGCCATGGGGTTTGGCTTCCTATCTTTGGGCTGCTCTAGATTAGACCATCTCACTTCCTTGTCTGTCTGCAGACATCCCTCGGGACCGCATCTAGCTCCCTGCTAGTATGGCTCTCATCCCCTTCACCCTTAGCTAAAGTCAGCCTGTTTTAGGACAAAGCTCTATGTTCGAGACTGAACGGCTCTTTTTCTTCACTTTGTGATTGGAAGACCAGAGACTGATCTCCCTTCCCTCTGCTTCCCGATTTGCTACCTTCTCTCAAGTCTTGATAGGTTTTATCGATCCTTTCTCTGATGCTCACGATATTAAAATTCTCTTTTAGGGCTACCCTAGATGCCCCTGACGTTGCTCCCTGTAATGGGAGGAACTCCTCTATATTTCCCCATGATATATCTGGACTTGGTTCCATTAACTCTTTCTGAGTCCTACTCTTCTGTCTCCTTTTTCGCTCCATTTCTTCATCTAACTCTCTTTGCTTTCTCGCTTCCCATCTAACTCGTTCCTCTTCTTATGTTTTCTCCTCCCTTCTTTTGTTTGTTCTACGCTCTTCTTCTTCCCTTTGCCTTTGCATCCTTTTATCCCTTAATTTCTGCACTTCCTCCTCTTCTCTCTTCCTTTCTTGCCTATCTTGTTCTTTGATTGCTCTCTGCCTGTTGTCATATTTCCTTTGCTCCTCCGCCCTTTCCTCTTTCTTCTGCTGTTCTTCATGATACATCTGCTCTCGTCTCTGCCTACTCTTTCTCTTATGTTCATCCTCTTTCAGTCTCTTTTCTCATTCCCTGTCTTTTCTGTCCTGCTCGTCTTGATCTTCCCTCTGCCTAACTTCCTCAATACTTTTCCCATTAAGCTTGAGCAATATTTGTACACCGATCCATTCATTCTGTACGAGCGTTACCTCATCAGCTCCATCCTGTTCTCCGTTGCATCTCTTAATCTCTTGTTCTAGGTCTGTGTTTGCATTCAATCGTTCGCTTTTCTCCTTCTTGTTCTGTAAGATCTTAAAGATCTCCTCCTTTCTTCTAGTCTCTTCTGGACTATCATTACTGCTAAAAAGCAGGTGGTTCATATATTGGATTACTATACCCTGTCGCCGCTTTTAGTTCCTTTAACGGATACAACCATATATTTTCTGTATTATCGCTGTTTACTTCTGGTGAGGTAAGGGGAGCAGAATGCTCAACACCTTGTTCCATATGCTGGCTAAGCATCCATTCCTCAGGCGGCGGGTCCTCTTGCTCCTCGTGGTACATTTTCCAGAGCTCTAAAATAGCTATCCTTTTCTCCAATTTCTTCCCTGTGTACGCAGAGTGCAAGTATGTGGGCATGTGTTGCAATACTGCATTCGACAGCGATCCCCATTGTGGCCATGGCATGAACATTTTATCTGCTGTGCCTTTTACCCATTCCGCACAATACTGTTTGAGCTTAGGCATGTGTTTTGGCAGTGTTTTACACAGGTGCATCAGTGGAGTAATATCTCCCATTGTGACAAGTCTCAATTGACTGCCAATACTTACCGTCATTTACACAGATATGTTTAAGAAAAACAACAAATATGAGCGCGCTCCAACCTTTGCTGCTCAAAACCTCTATTTCTCAATTATCTCAATCTACTTTTTCGGTTGGCGCCGACAATGACCTAAAATAAGCAATATCTTTTTTTGATCTCTACTTCAACTTTACACAGCTTATTCTTGTCACTCTTCGACACCCTTTCTTTTCAATACACAACACACAGACAGACAGACTAGTCGAGTCTTTTTACATACATACCATGGTACTTCTTTTCACCTAGCCCTAAAATACTCTGATTTTAGTATGAGTCATTCCCTATCATAAACCTTTTCATGTGCTGACTATTTATACCCCGATTGGGGTTTGAAATGACTCCTTCTAGACCTGCCTTGAGGTAGGAATCCCTGCTCTTAAAATGCTCTTCGTTTTACTTTAAACACTCTTCATTATACTTTAAACGCTCTTCATTATACTTTCAACAACCCTGTTACTTTTTTGTGTTACCACAATCCCATCCCCTGACTTTGCCATTCTCCTTAGTCTACTCACAATTCGCTCTTCTGCTCAAGGCCTTCGGTATTGTCTCCCCTCCTCCAATCAGCCACTTTCACCTTCCGTCCGCAAGGCGTCCGTGGAATCCAGGAGGGATTTCGTCAAAGAGGGGTCCGTCCCACCTATATCGATTTTTCTTGCAAGAATTTTATATCGGCCGCTCTCCACAGGAAATCTTGCTATCTTCCAGCTAAATGGCGGAGGGTGTCCGATCGTCCGAAATACTGGAAAATTACTGGTCGATGGGTCTAACCATCCTATCTCTGCTACCACGTGAACCCGTAGACCCTTTTAATGAGGTAATGCTTTATTGGATGTATGGGGATGCAGAATGTACTCTTACACCAATAATAAGACTGACTCAGGAAGTTGACAAAACATAGCTGTTTGATTGTCAATTGTCTAAAACAGGGAGTACAAATGACATCAACAGACCTCTCAAAGCATATCTCTCAACGTTTTACATGAAAAAAGACACTTTTGTAGAAAAAACTCATCATCATTGACATCATACTACGTGGCAAACTAAGAAAACTTATCTGAGATTGTGGTTGGTCTACAGGGAACATCTAGGTACACTCTCTATGGGGGATAGGATTATGATTGGGTCTCTATAGTCAGGTGGACAACAATGTTCACTGTTAGTGCAAGTCTTCTTCACTGTCATCAAATACACAATGTTTCATTGGCTTTCAAACTATAGGGCTATTTACTACATGGCCCTCTATAATTGGTGCAAATTAACAAGGGGGGTCCTGGGAGTCCCTCTGCCAGACATTAGTCCTGGTTACGAGAGACTTACCCAGAGTCTTTAGCTCACTATCTTTCACAGAGAAGAAATATCCCAAACATATCAGTCTTTGTCCTGCCCTGGGGCAGTCCAGCACCGAAATGCTAGGCAATTCTCCTCTGAACAAGAGTACCAACAGAAACCCCAGACACGTGTTTCAGTCTGGTTGGACCTCATCAGTAGGGTGGATCTGTGCCTCTCTAAGAATAGTGAGCAAGGGGTCCACGTCTTGATTCCCCTAGCAACTTAGGGTGAGACCCAAAGTTACTTAAATATGCAAATTAACAAGGGGGGTCCTGGGAGTCCCTCTGCCAGACATCAGTCCTGGTTACGAGAGACTTACCCAGAGTCTTTAGCTCACTATCTTTCACAGAGAAGAAATATCCCAAACATATCAGTCTTTGTCCTGCCCTGGGGCAGTCCAGCACCGAAATGCTAGGCAATTCTCCTCTGAACAAGAGTACCAACAGAAACCCCAGACACGTGTTTCAGTCTGGTTGGACCTCATCAGTAGGGTGGATCTGTGCCTCTCTAAGAATAGTGAGCAAGGGGTCCACGTCTGGATTCCCCTAGTAACTTAGGGTGAGACCCAAAGTTACTTAAATATGCAAATTAACAAGGGGGGTCCTGGGAGTCCCTCTGGCAGACATTAGTCCTGGTTACGAGAGACTTACCCAGAGTCTTTAGCTCACTATCTTTCACAGAGAAGAAATATCCCAAACATATCAGTCTTTGTCCTGCCCTGGGGCAGTCCAGCACCGAAATGCTAGGCAATTCTCCTCTGAACAAGAGTACCAACAGAAACCCCAGACACGTGTTTCAGTCTGGTTGGACCTCATCAGTAGGGTGGATCTGTGCCTCTCTAAGAATAGTGAGCAAGGGGTCCACGTCTGGATTCCCCTAGTAACTTAGGGTGAGACCCAAAGTTACTTAAATATGCAAATTAACAAGGGGGGTCCTGGGAGTCCCTCTGCCAGACATTAGTCCTGGTTACGAGAGACTTACTCAGAGTCTTTAGCTCACTATCTTTCACAGAGAAGAAATATCCCAAACATATCAGTCTTTGTCCTGCCCTGGGGCAGTCCAGCACCGAAATGCTAGGCAATTCTCCTCTGAACAAGAGTACCAACAGAAACCCCAGACACGTGTTTCAGTCTGGTTGGACCTCATCAGTAGGGTGGATCTGTGCCTCTCTAAGAATAGTGAGCAAGGGGTCCACGTCTGGATTCCCCTAGTAACTTAGGGTGAGACCCAAAGTTACTTAAATATGCAAATTAACAAGGGGGGTCCTGGGAGTCCCTCTGCCAGACATTAGTCCTGGTTACGAGAGATTTACCCAGAGTCTTTAGCTCACTATCTTTCACAGAGAAGAAATATCCCAAACATATCAGTCTTTGTCCTGCCCTGGGGCAGTCCAGCACCGAAATGCTAGGCAATTCTCCTCTGAACAAGAGTACCAACAGAAACCCCAGACACGTGTTTCAGTCTGGTTGGACCTCATCAGTAGGGTGGATCTGTGCCTCTCTAAGAATAGTGAGCAAGGGGTCCACGTCTGGATTCCCCTAGTAACTTAGGGTGAGACCCAAAGTTACTTAAATATGCAAATTAACAAGGGGGGTCCTGGGAGTCCCTCTGCCAGACATTAGTCCTGGTTACGAGAGACTTACCCAGAGTCTTTAGCTCACTATCTTTCACAGAGAAGAAATATCCCAAACATATCAGTCTTTGTCCTGCCCTGGGGCAGTCCAGCACCGAAATGCTAGGCAATTCTCCTCTGAACAAGAGTACCAACAGAAACCCCAGACACGTGTTTCAGTCTGGTTGGACCTCATCAGTAGGGTGGATCTGTGCCTCTCTAAGAATAGTGAGCAAGGGGTCCACGTCTGGATTCCCCTAGTAACTTGTTCAGAGGAGAATTGCCTAGCATTTCGGTGCTGGACTGCCCAAGGGCAGGACAAAGACCGATATGTTTGGGATATTTCTTCTCTGTGAAAGATAGTGAGCTAAAGACTCTGGGTAAGTCTCTCGTAACCAGGACTAATGTCTGGCAGAGGGACTCCCAGGACCCCCTTGTTAATATGCATATTCAAGTAACTTTGCGTCTCACCCTAAGTTACTAGGGGAATCCAGACGTGGACCCCTTGCTCACTATTCTTAGAGAGGCACAGATCCACCCTACTGATGAGGTTCAACCAGACCGAAACACGTGTCTGGGGTTTCTGTTGGTACTCTTGTTCAGAGGAGAATTGCCTAGCATTTCGGTGCTGGACTGCCCAAGGGCAGGACAAAGACCGATATGTTTGGGATATTTCTTCTCTGTGAAAGATAGTGAGCTAAAGACTCTGGGTAAGTCTCTCGTAACCAGGACTAATGTCTGGCAGAGGGACTCCCAGGACCCCCTTGTTAATATGCATATTCAAGTAACTTTGCGTCTCACCCTAAGTTACTAGGGGAATCCAGACGTGGACCCCTTGCTCACTATTCTTAGAGAGGCACAGATCCACCCTACTGATGAGGTTCAACCAGACCGAAACACGTGTCTGGGGTTTCTGTTGGTACTCTTGTTCAGAGGAGAATTGCCTAGCATTTCGGTGCTGGACTGCCCAAGGGCAGGACAAAGACCGATATGTTTGGGATATTTCTTCTCTGTGAAAGATAGTGAGCTAAAGACTCTGGGTAAGTCTCTCGTAACCAGGACTAATGTCTGGCAGAGGGACTCCCAGGACCCCCTTGTTAATATGCATATTCAAGTAACTTTGCGTCTCACCCTAAGTTACTAGGGGAATCCAGACGTGGACCCCTTGCTCACTATTCTTAGAGAGGCACAGATCCACCCTACTGATGAGGTTCAACCAGACCGAAACACGTGTCTGGGGTTTCTGTTGGTACTCTTGTTCAGAGGAGAATTGCCTAGCATTTCGGTGCTGGACTGCCCAAGGGCAGGACAAAGACCGATATGTTTGGGATATTTCTTCTCTGTGAAAGATAGTGAGCTAAAGACTCTGGGTAAGTCTCTCGTAACCAGGACTAATGTCTGGCAGAGGGACTCCCAGGACCCCCTTGTTAATATGCATATTCAAGTAACTTTGCGTCTCACCCTAAGTTACTAGGGGAATCCAGACGTGGACCCCTTGCTCACTATTCTTAGAGAGGCACAGATCCACCCTACTGATGAGGTTCAACCAGACCGAAACACGTGTCTGGTGTTTCTGTTGGTACTCTTGTTCAGAGGAGAATTGCCTAGCATTTCGGTGCTGGACTGCCCAAGGGCAGGACAAAGACCGATTTGTTTGGGATATTTCTTCTCTGTGAAAGATAGTGAGCTAAAGACTCTGGGTAAGTCTCTCGTAACCAGGACTAATGTCTGGCAGAGGGACTCCCAGGACCCCCTTGTTAATATGCATATTCAAGTAACTTTGCGTCTCACCCTAAGTTACTAGGGGAATCCAGACGTGGACCACTTGCTCACTATTCTTAGAGAGGCACAGATCCACCCTACTGATGAGGTTCAACCAGACCGAAACACGTGTCTGGGGTTTCTGTTGGTACTCTTGTTCAGAGGAGAATTGCCTAGCATTTCGGTGCTGGACTGCCCAAGGGCAGGACAAAGACCGATATGTTTGGGATATTTCTTCTCTGTGAAAGATAGTGAGCTAAAGACTCTGGGTAAGTCTCTCGTAACCAGGACTAATGTCTGGCAGAGGGACTCCCAGGACCCCCTTGTTAATATGCATATTCAAGTAACTTTGCGTCTCACCCTAAGTTACTAGGGGAATCCAGACGTGGACCCCTTGCTCACTATTCTTAGAGAGGCACAGATCCACCCTACTGATGAGGTTCAACCAGACCGAAACACGTGTCTGGGGTTTCTGTTGGTACTCTTGTTCAGAGGAGAATTGCCTAGCATTTCGGTGCTGGACTGCCCAAGGGCAGGACAAAGACTGATATGTTTGGGATATTTCTTCTCTGTGAAAGATAGTGAGCTAAAGACTCTGGGTAAGTCTCTCGTAACCAGGACTAATGTCTGGCAGAGGGACTCCCAGGACCCCCTTGTTAATATGCATATTCAAGTAACTTTGCGTCTCACCCTAAGTTACTAGGGGAATCCAGACGTGGACCCCTTGCTCACTATTCTTAGAGAGGCACAGATCCACCCTACTGATGAGGTTCAACCAGACCGAAACACGTGTCTGGGGTTTCTGTTGGTACTCTTGTTCAGAGGAGAATTGCCTAGCATTTCGGTGCTGGACTGCCCAAGGGCAGGACAAAGACCGATATGTTTGGGATATTTCTTCTCTGTGAAAGATAGTGAGCTAAAGACTCTAGGTAAGTCTCTCGTAACCAGGACTAATGTCTGGCAGAGGGACTCCCAGGACCCCCTTGTTAATATCCTCTATAATTGGTTGGCATGCTTGTACCCTTCTGGAATATTCCACTCACTAGCAGCACGCAAGCCGGTGCCCCAGGTGCTTGTGGGTGGACTTGACCATGCCTCCCCACCCAATTAGCCCATCATCACTCCTGCTGTCTGCCATTTTGAATTGTCCTTGAACTCAGCCTTGCAAAGTATCACTGTGCCTGAGAATCGAAGGGAGTGTGAGCACGTTTTATCTTCAGTCTCTAGATTGCCCAAAATCTATTTCCATCTACCTCATGTGACAAGAGACAGTGTTTTAGCTCCTTCTTTGCATTTTGTACTATTAGATTAATATAACCTGGCACTCGTAGTGTTTTTCCATTGCACCTCAACAGTAGCTTGCCTCGCTTCTCACATTCATTGTATCTTCTCAAATAGATAACCAGTTTCTTGGCTTCCTCAACCCTTGACACTGGGCCAGACAAGCCTTCTCGATTCTTCCTCCATCGCCAGCTGCTTTTCTCTGCTGCGCTACACTTCCAGCACGTTTGCTTCTGAGGTCCTGGGTTGCTAAAATGCGACGTGCAACATCCAGATTCTATACACATATATATGTAGGTGGCACCACCTGCAATCTATTCACTACGTAAAGCCAGCAATCATGGTTAGTTAGTCTACTTGCGTTGCAGCATCTGTACAGTTCTAAAGTGACTTATACTTTCTTCAGTGTTCTTCGTACATGCAATCTTCATTTCTCACATGAAATGTTACTCGACACTTTATTTTGTCATCAGATTCCATAAGGTCCATTCGTCCTTCTCTTGTGGCATCTCTTCTTGGCGAGTCGTCTTTGCTTCATGTGACATCTCCAATCTCCTCTTTCACTCATATTTACACTTCTTCCTGGACTTATCCTAAGAGGCCATTAGCACTCTGAGCATACATGAAGAACGGTTTTCTCAATGGATACCTTCGGCCTCATCACAAGTTTGGTGGTAGCCCTTAAATGCGGCAGTTACGCTATTACCGCTGCATTTAAGAGTCCGCCAAATCACAGGGTTGGCTGCATTTACCCCCAGCTATTAGCTATTAGCTGGGGGTAAATGCACTGGGAAATTCCTAATTTTTGGTGCAATTACCGTGCAGTAATAAGACCAACGGCAATTGTGCCAAAAAGTCCACATTGGGTCCCAGGGACCCAAGGGGAATGGGGAATTACTGTTACCACCAAACCCGTGATCCGGCACTAATAACACCAGAGGGATTGGTGGTAACACTATTAATGTGGGCGGTATCCCATCAGTAATACCGCCGGGATACCACCCAACTCGTGAGGAGGCCCCTTGTCTCAAAGGCTTTTCGTGTTATAGGCATCATTACTGGTGTTTTGCTTGTCACAATTTCCAGTTCCCAACATATAGGCAAGACAGGGGCGGGATTCCCGGTAGAGGCACTTGGCTCCTCCTCTATACTACAGTGCAGAATGGGTAAAGGGCACACCTGATAAAATGTTCATGCCATGGCCAAAAGGGGGATATTGTCAAAGGCGGTATTATAACACATGACCACATATGTGTATGCTGCGTACATGGCAAAGACATTAGAGAAAATACTGGCAGTTTTAGAACACAGGAAAATATATCAAGAGGAGAATGAGGACTGCCACAGGAAGAGTGGATGTTAAATCAGCATAAAGGAGAGGGCATCAAGACCTCGGCTCCTCTTACTCCACCTGAAACTAAAAATGTAGATGCAAAGGAGACAGGATTTTATCCTTTAAAAGATCTTAAAGCAGTGGCACAGTACATGAACCTGGTATATGCACCCCCTGCTTATAGTAGTGATGACAGTCTAAAAGAGAGCAAACAGAAGGAAGACACGTGTAAATTCATACGAGATAAAGAGGAACAAGATGAGAGATCGAATATATCAACAGATATAGACAAGGAAATTAAAAGATGGAAAGGACAGAAGGATAGGGCAGATGAGGTAACGCTTGTACAGAACAAATGTATGGGAGGACAGATATTACTCAAGTTAGATGCGAAAAGCATTGAGGAGGTTAGACAAAAGGAACACAGGGATGAGCAAGAAAAGAAGGATAGGGAATGAGAGAAGCAATTTAGGGAGGATGAGCAATGAAGGAAAAGCAGGGAAGGATGGGAAAATATATATAGAGAAGAAAGAACAAGAAAAAGACGAAAAGCGGGCAGCAGAACAAAGGAAGTATGAAAGTTAAAAGAAAGAAAATGAAGAAAGGGATAGGAGAGAAAGAAAGAGAGAGGAAGTACAGGCAAAATGAGTGAAGAAAAAAAGATTACAGAGAAGAAGAGAAGAAGAAGAAATAAGAAGGGAAGCATGAAAGCAAGAAGAAGAGAGGGTAAGAAGAGATGGGAGAGAATGGAGGGAAGTGGAAGGAATAAAACGAAATAGAAGGCAGTGAGACCTTGATGCCAGTCTTGTTTTTAAAGAATGAATAAGACCAGGTGACGAAATACAAGGGCAATGGGAAATGATAAGAGAAATGTTTCTGATGAACGAAGTGGCTCAAGAAACACCTAATGATAATAATAATAATTTGCATTTATATAGCATTGCAAACCCTCAGGCATCTGAGTGCTGCTTATTATTACATGTGTGGGTCTCCTTTAACAACCTCGGAAGCATGAAAGGCTGAGTTTGGCCCTGCTGGGATTCAAACCTGCGTCGACAGGCTCTGCACGATTAGCAAAATAAGTACCTAAAGCAGCACAAGAAGAGGAAAGATATGATGCAGAAGGGATTGGCGAGAGGATTGACAAGTTATATCAGCAAATAAGGCAGAACAGCGAGTATGGGACTCAGGGCAGCAGCAGACGATCCCTGATACCAAAAACACGGGATGAGGAGGAAATCATGTTCATTGATAAACGCAGATCATTGTCTTAACGTAGATTAGATTTAGATAGGGAAGAGAAGGATGATAGTCACACCAGTTGGAATGTAGTAATCTCAGACGAAGAAAGGTGTTCAGGTCGTAAAATAGTATGGGAAGGTGCATGCGTTCCCTTGGGAAGTCAAAGTTTGGACAAAGAGGTAAGATGTTCGGATCTGGAACACCTTAAGGAAAGATCACCAGACTCTATACCATATCCCAAACTTTCCCAAAGATGATTGTGTAGTGTGGGAGCAGAATCCCCACCCTATATGAGTAGGTTAAGGTCGTTACCAGCATGAAGACGAACAGGGGTGAATACCCCTGCATTTAATAACCGAATAATGGGGTCCAGTTATGGGATAGAGTTCACACAATTTCCCTTGTTAGAGAGCGCGGGGGAGACCACAATATATTCCATGCCCTCAGATGGATAAGGATAACTTAAAATGCAAGTTACCTATTTTGACTTCGGGGGCTGGAAAATGGACATACGAATTAGAGAAAATTACAGAGGGAAATACGTTGGCCATAGGGGACATAAAAGGTCTAAAGGCAGCTATTCTTGGAGAGAGAACTGATGACATTTGGAAACTAGCAGGATATGCAAGTCTGACAGCACAAAACACGTTGCATGATGGAACACGCTTTAATAATTGAAGGGTAGATGTTTGAAGGGCTTTCAGTATCCCGATACGTCAGATATGGGTGCAATTATGACACTTAAAATGAAAGAAGATGAACACCCTATTGATTATATTCAGGATATTCAAGAGAGGTGGCAGCTTGAGGTGCGTGAGCCTTGGGAAAATATAGTGGACATTTTTTTATCATATTTTGCATCAGGAATTGCCAGAAAAAGTACAGAGACAAATGAAAAAACAAGTGGCAATGGAGGCGAAGCCATGGTCTGAGATACAGTTGACTATTGTGCATCATTGCCGATTGTTACAAGGGAAGAATAAAAAGAAAGATGAAAAAAGAAAGGTTGAGGAAGCTAAGTTAGTTCAGAAGAAATTGTCAAAATGTGCTATATAAGGGGCTGTATTGATAAGTGAAGAAGGAGGAGGAACGCAAGAAACAATGTGTGCAGCCCAGGTGAATAATATACACCCAGTGGATCAAAGTGGGTATGGGTTTTGCTCATGAGGAAGAGGTGGAGGATTTAGAGGAAGAGGAGGTAGATTTCAGAACTCCCGACGTGAACTTCAGAACACCCATGGTGGATTTCCAAATGGCCAGGGTGGAAGAACACTTAGGGAGCATATACTGCTGGGTTTGCCAGAAGGCCACCCCCATGCTGTTGGAAATGTGGGATAGCAGGGCCATACAGTGCTAGGCCCGATGACACACAGACGCCAAGGATCTCCAATCTACATCAAAGTGGAAGGCACCAGAATCCAAAAACGATGCAAGCTAGCCTCTCGAAGTAGATGCACAGTTCAAAGTGCAACTCAGCCAGGGATCAAACCGGACACAGACTCCACCGACAAGAGAGAGCGTGCATCCTAAATTGAAAGGATATTCCTCGAATAAACATTTTGCCTTGAGCAAGAGACCTAGAAGAATTAACTGGGCAACATTTTATTTTGCATTTTGCATTTTTATTTGCATAATATGACAGAACAATAGTAGCAAGCGCTACCAACTCCGGCCACAACACCCATGGAATACTCTAACAACACCACCAATAGGCATTAAATAGGACACAGCTTGGTCCTTTCAACAACTGAGAACAGTGTTGCTCACCCCCCACAGAATCGTTGCAGGCTAAGATTATTTACAAGAAACACGAATTGTGAATGATTCCAATTACTACAGCGAACCAATTAAATATTTGGGTAATGAAACTCCTGAAGAATGTTCAACACTAATGTTTATTCAGACAGAAACATGTAGAGAAAATAACATGTGATACTTTGCACAGTGATAAAAGACCCAGAAGATAAACAAGTTCATGTACCACTTCATGTTCTCCCTGTAATGAACCAGAAGCTCATTATGTTTTGAATCAAAAGTACATTTGTGTGTACATTGTTACCCACTCCACCATCGCTGATATTGTAAAACAACATACTACTAAAAAATGCCTAGCATTTTAATATGAATTGTATTAACTTCTCTTTTATGTTATGATGTGTTAATACTTTTATTTTAGCCTTAGCATTATTTTAGCATTACTGAAGGATTTAAATTCAATCTTTTCAGTGTCTTGAACGTTCAGAACAGTTTCTACCTCAGTGTTATCAGCAAACTTTTATTTAGACCACAAGTACCTATGGATGAGGAAGAAGGGCACAATATTCATATAGAATTGAAAGCAGTTGTAGTACGATGGAAAATAGCAATGCTTGAAGGAGTAGCTGACGAAGGCAGAGCATGGAGAACAGTGATAGCTCTGGAGGAGGGATACAGATTGACTGATATAACAGATGAAGATATGTTCAGAGATGAACATATAGATGGTGAGGTAGAGTTAGTGTTTTTTATAAGCATTACAGTGAATGACACTGATGCAGCTAAGACCAGCGTTCATTCAGAAAGACATTAAAACGGTGTCAAGTGTCTTTTGGAATACGGTCCCATATGATGTTGGCCTATTTAAGGGAATAGGGGAGGGTAAAATAAAACTCAAGCCAGGAGCAATTTTACCTCCGAGCAAAACAGTACCCCAAGTCTTGGGAAGCTGATGAAGGCATATATGAGACTATTTCAGCATTGATGAAACAGGGAATCTGAGTGCCATTGGATTCCCCATGCAATACTGCGGTGTATCGATTAAAAAATGAAAAGGGGGGTTGTGGAGATTGATTCAGGTCTTGTGCCCTCTTAATTAGTTTGCAGAATCAGAGTTTCCATTTGTTCCAAACCCTGCAACAATATTGCACAGCATCCCAGTTTAAGCTTAGTATTTCACGGTGATCAATTTGAAAAATGCGTATTTCTTGATCCCGATCCTATTGATCTCGTTGCACAAAGTCTAAGAAGACCTTACTTCCTTTACGTTTAGACAAAAAAGACTAAAACATACTTGTTTGTCTCAAGGGTATCGTGAGCCCCTGTCAATTTTATTGGAGTATTTACAGATGGATTTAGGTAATATTAAACTCAAAAGTGTGGTAATTCAGTATGAAGATGACATAGTAGTGAACCAGAGGATGAATGTAGGCAGGACTCTGTTCAGTTAATAACTGTATTGGGAGACAAGGGATGCAAATTAGATAAGGAGAAATTACAGTATTGCCAAGAAGAGGTGTTGTACATAGGCCAGTTAATTTCACATGAAGGAAAGAAAGTGACACCTGAGAGAGCTGAGGTTATCATGAAAATGCCAAAGCCAACAAAAGTGAGGTAAATGCAGCCATTTCTGGGCTTATGCAATTATTGTAGGGCCTGGGGGTTTGACTACAGCACATAAACAAAACCACTTTTGCAAGTGCTTAAGAAAGCACACGTTGGTAAGGAAAAGTTAGAATGGACTGGTGAAACGGAGGAAGGTTTTGAGGAATTAAACCCAGCAATTTGTACAGCTCCAGTTTTGGGAATTCCCACTTACAGTGAAGAGTGTTATTTGTTTTCACACACCAATGGATCAGTAATAACAGTAGTGCTCACACAAAGAACTACATTAGGGTATAAACCTTTGGCGTATTACATTGGGATTTTAGATCCAGTCATGAGAGGACATTTTCCATGCGAATAATCTTTGTCTGCTGCTGCATTTGCAATTGAAATATCCACAAGTATTACTATGGGCTGTGTAATGACCCTATATGTGGAGCATGCCTAATTTGCCATTTTAGAGAAATCCAAAAGTACATTGATGACCCAAGGAGCTTCTGCATATTAAGTAATGATTTATAATCCAGTGATTAAATTGTGAGATGTAAAATAGTGAACACAGTCACGTTTGTAGCTGAACCTACAGAAGAAGGTGATCATGTACACGATTACAATAACTATGTCGAATTTTATGATGATATACCCTGTGTGAAAGAAAATGCATTAGTGTGAGGGGAGATTCATTTTATTGATGGTTCATCCAAAATTGATCAAACTAGTGGGGAGAGGAATTCAGGATCTGCAGTTGTAAGAACATATTAAATAGTGAATTTGAGGAAGTGACAAGTGCAAGACTTCCATCACATTTTTCAGGAGAGGCAGCAGAATTGTAGCACTTATTGTTGCGCTCAAGAAACACAATTATCAGGAAGTGACAGTGTACAGTGACTCCACCTATGCGACATCAACAGTACACAGAGGGATGTCATGTTGGAAAAGGCAGAGTTATGTCCATGCAGACGGCACTCCAGTGCAAAATGCGTCTTTATTGGACAGACTCATTGTGGTACTACAACTCCCAATGACCATAGTGGTCATAAAAAAACAGCACATACTAAACTAACAGACTTTATTTCTCGCAGAAACGAAGCAACAGATTTAGAAGCTGAAAGAGTTGCGTATGCCTCAGAAATTTTGAGTTTCGAAACTGAAAATGTCAAAGAAGTATTAAATAGAAGCATGTTAGTATGAGAGGGGTTCAATATGCTGTCAATTATCAACTAATAGAGATACAGGGTAGAGCCCCACAAGAAATGCAGGTGCTATGGAGACGTAGGGGGTGTTCTTTATCCCCCACGGAAGCACAATGGAGACAGAAAAGCACTGGAAAGTACTTGAGCAGCTGTATTACCCCGCGCATATAACCCTTGAAAGTCTTGCTGCCACTGTTGCAGTGGACTGGTTTGTTCCCAATCTATTGGATAACATTGCACAGTTCGTTGTGAATTGCATTGTGTGTCAGAAGTTTACAGCTGGGCATACACTAAGAACAATCAGAGGAGTAATACTCCATCCAAATGGCCCGTTTCAGCATTTGCATATTGACTATGTCGATATGCTGCAGACATGTAATGGATATAGGTATTTGTATTGGCATTTTATTAATATTTTATCTAGCGCCTTAAGCCAAAACGCTGTACATAGGATACAAAGTGGTTAACTAAATGTATAAACAATTAAAGTCAGAAAACAAACACTCTAACGTTTTGAAGTAGATATGATTTCAGAGAACCATGAAACAGAGAATAAGTGGAGATGGAGTTAAGAGAAAGCAGAAGAACGTTTCAAAGAAGAGAAGCAAGAAGCTCAAAAGAACGAAAATGAGACTGTGCACACGGGGGACGGGGAGCCAAGAGTAAGGATTGAGAAGAAGAACGGAGAGTGCATGCAGGGATATAGAAAGATATTAGTGCAGCAAGATAGCTGGGAGCAAGACCATGCAGAGATTTAAATACACAACAAAGAAAGTTGAATTTAATTTGAGAATGAAAGAGTAACCAGCCAAGTGTTTCAAGAGAAGCAGTGATAGGATCATGTGATGAGAGAAGACACAAAAGACAAATGAAGTGTTAAACACTGATTTAAGTGCAGCAAGATGAGGGTTAGGGAGCCTAAATAGCAATAGAAATGTCAGAAATAAATTAGAGAATAAATGTGAAGTTTAGATGCATGAAAAGTAAGAAATGGATGAGCCTTGCAAATATTATAGAGATGAAAGCAACTGGAATGGGCAGTTAATGAGATGTGGTGAGAAAACCAAAGATTTGTGTCAAAGTAAAGACCAAGATTATGAGCTGTAGGTGAAATTGGAAGCTTGGATGGTGGAAAAGATATATAGGAGGGTGTAAGATGAAGACGAAGATTGTTGGCCGGAAAAAACAGTACCTCGGACTTTGCAGCATTGAGGGTGAGATAATGGGAGGACATCCAGGATTTGATTGCAACCAAGCAAGCAGAAGGATTATGCTGAATTTCAGGGTAGAAATAAATAATTGGGTGTCGTCCGCATCTTAGTGGTGGGACAGCACAAAGTAGGAAATAACAACTGCAAGATGAGATGTCTAGAAGGAGAATAGGAAAGGGCACAGAACTGATCCTTGAGGCACACTGTGGGCGAGCGAGAATGATTCAGAGGACTTGCCTGCACAGGAGACTGAAAATGTTCAGTTAGAAAGATAGGAATGGAACCAAGACAGGACCGGACCAGAGAGATCAAAATATGAAAGAGAAGCTAAGAGTTTAGAGTGAGCAACAGATTTAAGGCCGCCGATAGATCTAGAAGAATAAGAAAGGATGAGTGCTTAGAATATCACGCTGAAAGAAGGGAGTTCAACATTGAAAGAAGAGCAGTTTCTGTAGAATGAAAAGGACGAAATCCAGAATAACATTTTGGAAGAATAGAAGAATTGGCACCAAAGGTGGAAATCTGATTGAGTTATCTATAGGTGTTTTTTTTGTCCCTTTTCTTGATGGATCGAAGCTGGTCCTTGTACACATCCTGATGCCACCTGCTCAGAGAAGTTCTTAGTGCTCAAGGTATTTCTGAGATGGGTGTGTGCGAAGTATTAAGGTCTGATAATGGGCCACACTTTGTCAATGGGCAATTTGAACAAATAGGGCTTTTATTGAACATAAAACATAGGTTTTCTTCTGCTTATCACCCACAAGCAAACAGGATATGTGAGAGGCTCAACTGCCTCTTTAAGGAAAGAATAGCAAAGATTAGATTTACTCTGAAAAAGGGATGGCTGTATTGCCTACCCTAGCCTTGTATGCCCTTCGAAATCAACCAGGTTCAGACCATCACCTTGCACCCCATGAATTAGTAACAGGGCGCTGCATGAGGACTCCCCTCATGCCCCCATATAGAGTTATAAGTGATGCCCAGAGTGTAGCGCAAACTCTAGGTGACAAGATGCACGATTATTTGACTTGTATGACTACCAGTGTTTCTTTCAATTCAGATCAAGTCAAGCATTGGATGGAGGGGTTGAGGAACACGCAAGAGGACGGCCCAGTAACAGATCCAGGGCAGTTACTGACACCACCAAAGTTGTATGTTGGAGATCAAGTCCTTATCAAAAACTTTACAAATAGATGGCATGAGTCAAGATTTAATGGACCATATCAAATAGAGGAAGTTACTCCTACTACAGTTAGGGTGTCTGGAAGAAGAGCATGTTTATATTTGTCTGATTAAAATATCTACAAAGGCGAGGCGCTCCCTCTGGTACCTGCTGACTGGGAAGCAAGACAAGAAGAAGAATTGCTGCGTGTGCAGACTCAATTGATGACCAGGAACAATTAACAATAAAGCAATTGTGTGATTAAAAAACCTTTCTTTTCGACTGGAATTCATTGGACACTCCTTGAAATTCTAGCAGGAACTACATGGACTTACAGAGATTTCCAGAGTTTAATCATACTTTTTAGAGATTCTTTGAAAAAGTAAAATTATATTGGCACTCTGCCCAAGTGCCATTTCCTCTCATTAAAAAATGGAAGAGAGATCAATACCCTGATTCATTTTGAGGAAAAATATTGCAAAAATAACATATGACACCAGCCGATAGTGACACACATAGGTTTGTGGTTGCAGTTTTTGTGTTTATACTTCATTCATACCCTAACCACATTAGGAGAGATGTTAATATTCTCACCTTTCTCCAATATCCAAAGCACAGCCCAGTTATAAGGAGGCTTTTTATTGAAATATTCAAGCACAATGTGCAGCTACGAATGTGATTTGAGTACATGTATTAAAATGATTCAGCAAGTAAACAATGCAGTTGCAAGAAGGCAAGCAATTCAACAAGAAATGCCATGGCACATAAAATGTTTCTAGACTCTTATGCGTGACAATTTCATGACCTGGAGTAAGGACAAACACATAAAAAATGTGGGCACCCAGAGGGGGGTGATGAAGATATGGATACTAAAGAAACCCTTCTTCAAGACAAGATTCAAAGAAGCAGAAAAACTTGAGGAGGTGGGTGATGACTCAACCAGAGGGGGGAATGTAGAGTAGCAGATGTACACATCCACAGGAGATACTACCCCCCTACATTCCCTGTATTGGAGACATGAAAACATGCCCTGTTTAATGCCAGCTATTGCACCAATATCACAGTGAGTATTTGGAAGACGCTATCCATTAAGACAACCATATCGAATGTATCCTCGAGTTGATGACAGCCTACAGGAGGAGATTCCTCCAGGAATATTAGAAAGAGCTAAGAACATGGACTGATGACATCATAAGAAAGTGTGCATAAAGTCCTGAAATACTGAATGAATACAATGTATGAATCTTAGAGGAGAAATGATGAAGTAAAGAATCAAGTGAACCTTAAAAGTGTAAAAAAAGAAGATTACATGGTAAAAAGTGCTGCAGAAATTAGAAGTATAATGAATGTACATATGCTGAACCGCAAGATAGATCAAGTCATCATATAGGCTAGCTACAAGTAATGAATAGAATGCAGCCGGAGCTGCCATTGTACAAAAACTGGATTTTAGTATCATGAAATAAGTAAGCAAAAGAATCCTGTAGAGAACATGAAAGGCTGCGTCGCAGTAGAATAGCAGGTAGTTGGAGCTGCGTTGGGAGGCAGTCTGGCCTGAAGTCAAGAATTGAGAAGTAGAGGTCAGCTATCTATGCTGAAGAGGAACATATGTGCAGAGGATGAATCCTCTCACATTAAGGTGCAAGAAAGAATACAGAAGATGCCAAGTACTAGTTCATTAAAAAATTTAAAAGCAGAAGGCATGGGTGATGAGAGATGTTGGCCTAATTGGGTGGTAGGGCAGCTCCATGTCCTAACTACTTGCACCTGGGTCTTGGCTTATATTCTGCTAATTAAACCGAATGTTCCAGACTTGGCATAAGCGTGCCAAACCAGTTCATATAACAAAGGACCTTATAGCTTGAGAAACCAATGAAAGACTGTTTAAAGGATTTTTCTTAAATAACACGTATGAAGAGGTAGTCATAAATTGTCCACTTGATATCTGACAGCCAATAACAACATAGCTCCTATATGATTGTATATCTACATGTGTCCCTTAACCAATCGCAACCCTTGATAGGTTGTTCACTATTTCCATGTAGCATGACATCATTATGACACATAAAGAAGTAAATAATTGTATTTTATGTGGAAATCGCTGAGAGAATGAGTATACGTCCGTTGATGTTCGTTGTAAACTCCCTTTTTTAGATAGTTGCTAATAAAACAGCAAATTGCCATCTTCTTGAGTTTATCTGATTATTTGAAGTCAGAATTATTGTGGTGTAATCCCATCCAGTAACAGATGCACATTTCCAAGAGCCATTAGCTCAAATAGACAAGGAAAAATAGACAAAACGCCCTGCAGCTTACTCACCCTAAGCTGTATGGTTAAACACAAATAGGAATATATGACCTCCTAAGTGAGGGCGGCACAGATGAACTTTTCCACATAGAAACATGGCTAGCAGAACCCTACAAGGCTATTGCGCATAAAGTCTTACCGGACCATTTCAAACTAAAACACGCCAAAAAAAATCGAGGCGGAATCGCAATGGCGCACAAAGAGCACAGCTGCGTCACTCCTCTCAACTGACGTGGAAGTCCGTGAACCTCTCCTCGTCAAGATCAAACTCAGTGAGCAAGACAACATAGTGTTCCCCCTGATCTACAGGCCGCCATCCTACATCCTGAACTATGCAACTTAAATCACTGACTCCATTGCCAACCTTTCCATCTACCTTGATAACCTAATCGTCCTGTGAGACTTTAACATCTGGTTCAAAAGAGAGAACAAAAACACAGCTGACTTACTCTGTGCTCTCCTGGAAACACTCCACTTCATGCAAATAGTCAACAGATCCACCAAAAATGCTGAACACACCTTGGACACAATCTTCTGCAGAGAAGGTCTCTGTGCATCTGCCCCAAGATACAAATGGTATGGATTGACCACTTGTCATGCCGCGAGGCAGGTGGAGCCTGTGGAGCCGCTGGCGGCGCAGATATTAGCACATCATACGCTCCGCTTACCCGTCACATACTCCTTTAGCACCGTTCTAGTGTTGCGTGCAGACGTGACTCGGAAGCTTAAAGCCTTTCACTTCCGGATCGCGGACGCGTTGCAACGCTTCCGGTTTCCTTGTTTCCGAGAGTGCTCTACGCTCTGTGCTTTTCGCAGCTTTCTCGCTCGTGTATTTTCTCCATCGGTCCCCGATCCCTATCGGTTTCCTTACTCCTCTCCTTTTAGCCTGTTTCCTTTTTGCGCTGAGCTCTTTTCCCCCTGTTATTTCCGTTCCTCGTATTCCGCTTTTACTCTCCCTCCAGTCTTCTAGCCCACCCCACGTCCCATCTTACCTTCACTCTGTGATCCTTACCTTTACTCCATTCTGTCTTCCAGTACTAGTCCCCTCCTTTGTTTCCTCTCATCTTCCTGCTGGATTCCCTGTGTACCAGATCCTGGCCTGTTAATTCGGATTGTCTACTCTACCGCTTGGACACCTTCTACAGTTGCTTTCAGTGTACCAGACCCTGGCCTGCTTTTGGACTGCCGACTACTGTTTCCTCAAGTGATCATCCTTCTCCTTTGGACTGTCTTCCCCCGGAGCTCCTTCAGAATTTCTCCGCCGACCATCTCTTCTGCTTGGCCCCGTCTCAAGACTACATCTCAGGGGTCGCTCAGGGGTTTTTTGTGCCTTAGGGCTTTTTCCCCTTATTGGCGTTCCCGGAGGGGGGCCCCGGGCACCCTTTTTTGGGTAGCACGGTGGCTTCCTTCCGTGGCCGTCCTTATCTACACAAAAAAAGGAGCGACCTAGAAGAAGAGGAGAGAAGGGTACGGAAAGGAAAGAAGAAGGTGAGGAGCTAGGGGTAGGTGGAGAATCAGAAACAAGGTTCTCTGACGAGGACATCTCAGGTCCCAGTGACAGTTTGCAACGCCAAAAGAGTGAGATCACGATGGCTACGCCGCAGCAAGTACAAGAACTTGTAGCAGCTGTCCATAGTCTAAACGTGGAGATGCAGAATCTAAAGGCCGCTAATGCCGCCCTACAGCAAAGAATGACTGAGAGAGAACGTCCCTCGACAGACTTACCACCGCTTCCCCTTGTTTCGGGCAAGTTTGATGGCTCACCAAAAAGAGTCAAAGAGTTTTTGGATGCCTGTAATTTACACTTCTCATTTCGCCCCCAAACCTTTGCCTCGGACCACGCCAAGGTGGGGTTTATGATCACTCATATGACAGGTAATGCCCTTGCATGGGCCACCCCGCTTGTTAACCAGCCTGACCCAGTTCTGCAGGACTATGATGCGTTTAAAGCTTTGATACAGCGGACCTTTCTGCATACAGAAAGCACTTTCTTGGCATCAGAAGATCTTGATATCCGTCGAGGAAATTCAGATCTGTTGACGTACATTACCGCCTTTAAACAGTAGGCAGCCGAAGCCGGTTGGCAGGAGCAGGCTCAGTATGCCATTTTCCGGCGAGGTCTGAGAGAAGATTTAAAGGACGAGCTAGCCAGGATAGAAAGACCCGTATCCTTTGCTGACCTCCCGACGGCTACCCTCCGAATTGACTTCCGCATGACAGAACGACGCATGGAAAAGAAAAGAACCAAGATAAATGTACCCTCTCTTTCAGAGACTCACCCAACTACGTCCGTACCCTTCCAAAGAACCACCAAGGAAGAGCCAATGCAAATTGGAATGGCTCGAGCCCCGCTCACACCAGAGGAACGCAAACGGCGCAGGGATGGCGGACTGTGCATGTATTGCGGGGCATCTACACATATGTTACGAGACTGCCCGTTTGTTCTACCCAGGAGGTCGGGAAACGCTGGCCCTCGGTAAGTGTTGGGACTCACTACCGAGGGGCTGGTCCAAGTCCTTATGCTCCTCTATCTGTCTCCTCATCGGAAGTCTCAGAGGACTCCCGTTTGATGGTTCTCATGGTGACTCTTAAGTTAGAGTCAACTGAAGTGACTACCTTGGCTCTACTGGATTGTGGGGCAGCCGGCAATTTCATTGATACCCAATGGGCAGAACAAAAGGGTGTTAAAAGAATTGCCAAACAAGAAGACCAATAAGTAGCAGGGGTAGACTGTGAACCTTTAAGCTCTGGCTTTATCACACACACCACAGAAGAACTTACCTTGTCGATTCAACAACACTCAGAAAGGATCGTTTTTGATATCATCAGAGCTGCGCACTTCCCCATCATCCTGGGAATATGCTGGCTACGCAAACACAACCCCTATATCGACTGGTCAAGAAACTTACTGAATTTTCAGTCCACCTATTGCAAATCTGAGTGTTTACCCGAACCAAAATTTGAAACAGTCAAGACTACTAACTGCTGTGAGACCAAGACCATCCATTGCTTGCCCCATTACCTAAAGGAGTTTACGGAGGTAGTTACAGAGAAGAAACCCATTGAGCTACCTCCACATCGTCCTGAGGATTGTAGCATCGAATTAACTCCGGGAGCTCTGGTACCATTCTGCAGAATGTTTCCGTTGTCATTAGAGGAGAAGCAATATCTCAGAGAATACTTGGACAGCAACATGGCCAATGGCCTCATAAGACCTTCTAAGTCCCCCGCAGGGGCCTCCATGTTCTTTATCTCCAAGAAAGAATCCAAGGAATTGAGGCCATGCATTGACTACAGAGGCCTAAATAAGGTCACTGTGAAGGATCGATATCCTATGCATTTGATAACAGAAATCCTATAAGCTGTCCAAGGAGCCAAGATTTTTACCAAACTTGATTTGAGAAATGCCTACCACCTTCTCCGCATACAGAAAGGGGACGAATGGAAGACTGCCTTCCGGACTCCGTTCGGACTCTTTGAATATCAAGTGATGCCGTTCGGTTTGGTAAATGCACCTTCAGTTTTTCAACGCTTTATGGACAGACTGTTTTCGGATTTGTTATGTCAAACCACTCTAGTATATCTCAACGATATACTAATATACTCCAACAGTCCTGAAGAACACGAAGGCCATGTCAAGGAGGTTTTCCGAAGACTTCGAGATAACCATTTATCGGTCAAACTTGCTAAATGTGTGTTTTCAGCTTCGTCTATCCCCTATCTGGGATTTATCCTGTCTAACCAGGGTATTTCAATGGATCCCAACAAGGTGTCTTTCATACTAGAATGGCCTTCACCCTCTTCGGTAAAAGAAATCCAAAGGTTTTTGGGTGTGGCTAACTTTTATCAGAGGTTCATTTCTAATTTTTCTCAGAAGATTCTACCCATTACTTCACTTCTCAAGAAGTCCTCAAATCCATTCAAATGGTCCGCAGAGGCCGTAGACAGCTTTAAAGATCTTAAGAATGCATTTTGTACTGCACTCATCTTGCTGCAGCCTGATCAAGATCTGCCCTTCGTCCTTGAAACCGACGCCACATCTGCAGCCGTAGGAGCTGTCCTACTCCAAGAAATTCAGGGAGTCGAGCATCCAGTCGCTTACTACTCGAAGACTCTTAACGACAGTCAAAGAAACTACTCTGTAATCGAACGTGAATTACTAGCCATGAAATCAGCCTGTGTGGAATGGCGTCATCTCCTTCAGGGAGGCAGACATCCATTTACAATCCGGACCACCATAAGAATCTGCAGGTCCTCAAACAATTCGAGTGTTATAACACCGACAGGCTCGTTGGGCTCATTTCTTCGCCCAATTTGATTTTCACATCACTTACATCCCTGGGAGATTGAATGTGCTGTCAGATTCTCTTTCACGTCCTTGTGATTATTCACCAGATTCAGACTCACCTCCTGAACGCATGTTCCCTCAACCTAAGTGTATCGGAATGGTTTCCACATTTCTCAGACAGGTAAAGGAAGAGTCGGGAGGGCGTTTTGAGGTTGAGAGACATCCTAAAGATCTGACGTATGAAATAAGAGATGGTCTCTACTTGGTAAAGGGCAGACTCTACTTACCCACGCCCGCCTTTCGCAAGAAGGCATTGAACTGGTGTCATGACTCTAAACTTGCACGCCATTGAGGCGGAACAGGCACTCTTGAGTATATCCAACGACACTTCTCCTGGCCGAGAATGAAGGAGGATGTGGATCGTTATGTCCAGTCTGTATCGTCTGTCTTCGAAGCAAGTCTTCCCGCCAACGACCGATCGGATTACTTGAACCTTGTGCAGTACCTGAAGGCCCTTGGATCTCTATTTCAACTGATTTCATAGTGGATCTGCCCATTTCTCAGGGATGCACGTGCATTATGGTGGTAGAAGATTCATATTCCAAGATGGCTCACTTTTCCCCTTTGTCCGGAGTCCCTACAGCTGCCAGAATGGCTGAAGTATTCCTCCAAGATATCTTCAGATTGCACAGAATGCCCTCTAAGATCATCTCTGACAGGGGCAGTCAATACACCTCCCGCTTTTGGAAAGCCCTCTGTGAGCGGCTGGGAATTGAAAGATCTCTCACTTTGGGTTTTCACCCGCAGTCCAATGGACAAACTGAGTGGCTAAATGGAACTCTTGAACAATACCTGAGGTGCTTTGGCAACTCCCAGCAGGACAATTGGTGCTCCTTATTGGCTTTGGCTGAATTCTCCTACAATAACTCCTTACATTCTGCTCTAGGGTTCAGTCCTTTTTTCTGTACCTATGGCTACCATCCTCGGTCTATTCTTCCTATCTCCTGTCTCTCTACCAACGTGCCATCTGTAGATTCCTCTCTGACTCTTCTTAGAGAAATACATAAGAAGGCAGGGGAAAGCCTTAGGGCAGAGCAGGACCGGTAAAGGTCACAAAGCCAATAAACACCGTCAACCTGTCCCTGGCTGGGGAGTGGGATCACAAGTTATGCTATCCACGAGATACCTCCCACACTGGGCCCATGCATCCAAGCTTTCTCCTAAATTCTTAGGGCCTTTCAAGATTATTAAAAAAATCAACCCTGTGGCCTTTCGTCTCAAACTTCCAGCCAGCCTTAACCGGGTTCATCCAGTCTTCCATTCATCACAACTAAAAGACTTTCATGTCGACACCTGGACTCGTCAAACTGAGAGAGTCACTATGCCTTTGGCTTCCACTCAGGAAGAATATGAGGTAGCTCAGATTTGCGACTCCAGGTACCGCAGAGGCAAATTGGAATATTTGGTACAATGGAAAGGCTTCCCATCCTCGGAGAACTCCTGGGAACCCATCTCCCATATTTCAGCCCCTTCCTTGCTGCGTAAGTTCCATTTATTTCATCCAGGAAAACCAGGGGGAGGTGCCATAAGGAGGGGGCATACTGTCATGCCGCGAGGCAGGTGGAGCCTGTGGAGCCGCTGGCGGCGCAGATATTAGCACATCATATGCTCCGCTTACCCGTCACGTACTCCTTTAGCACCGTTCTAGTGTTGCGTGCAGACGTGACTCGGAAGCTTAAAGCCTTTCGCTTCCGGATCGCGGACGTGTTGCAACGCTTCCGGTTTCCTTGTTTTCGAGAGTGCTCTACGCTCTGTGCTTTTCGCAGCTTTCTCGCTCATGTATTTTCTCCGTCGGTCCCCGATCCCTATCGGGTTCCTTACTCCTCTCCTTTTAGCCTGTTTCCTTTTTGCACTGAGCTCTTTTCCCCATGTTATTTCCGTTCATCTTATTCCCCTTTTACTCTCCCTCCAGTCTTCTAGCCCACCCCGTCCCATCTTACCTTCACTCTGTGTTTCCTTACCTTTACTCCATTCTGTCTTCCAGTACTTGTCCCCTCCTTTGTTTCCTCTCATCTTCCTGCTGGATTCCCTGTGTACCAGATCCTGGCCTGTTAATTCGGATTGTCTACTCTACCGCTTGGACACCTTCTACAGTTGCTTTCAGCGTACCAGACCCTGGCCTGCTTTTGGACTGCCGACTACTGTTTCCTCAAGTGATCATCCTTCTCCTTTGGACTGCCTTCCCCCGGAGCTCCTTCAGAATTTCTCTGCTGACCATCTCTTCTGCTTGGCCCCGTCTCAAGACTACATCTTAGGGGTCGCTCAGGGGTTTTTTGTGCCTTAGGGCTTTTTCCCCTTATTGGCGTTCCCGGAGGGGGGCCCTGGGAACCCTTTTTTGGGTAGCACGGTGGCTTCCTTCCGTGGCCGTCCTTATCTACACAACAAAAAGGAGCGACCTAGAAAAGGAGAGAAGGGTACGGAAAGGAAAGAAGAAGGTGAGGAGCTAGGGGAGGGTGGAGAATCAGAAACAACGTTCTCTGACGAGGATATCTCAGGTTCCAGTGACACCACTACCTTATATCATTGTCCATCAAACTTCAAACCCCGTTATTGCCGGGAAACCCAATATATAACACGCCACAAGGGAAAGAAACTGGAAGAGTTTTGACTAGGAAACCTTAATAGATCTGCTGGAATCAACTCAACCGAGCACCACCGAGCTGAACAGAATGACCCCAGACTCGGTGGAAAAAATACTTAACACCTAGATCACAGAGACCCTAGACCAACTAGAACCAGCAAAATCTTTCAAAGCTATAGCAAAAAAGATGGCAGCACGGAGGTTCACCGAAGAGGTGAGAGAACTCCAAAAAGAATTGCAAACTGAAAAAATATGGAGAAACCATTACAACTAGCAAGACAAAATAAAATACCAAAGACAATTCAGAATATACAAATCAGTAGTCCTCAAAACAAAACAAACCTACATCACACAAATCTGATTGACAGAACTCTTCAGGATCATCAAAGAGATCAAAAACTCTACATCTTGCTACACAGGCATCATCCCATCACAAGTACTATGTGACAACATCACCAACTACCTTAGAACAAAAATGTAAGCAATCCATCAGGCATTTTAAGCAAGCCGTGCAAATATGAATGCATCCACTGAACCACTGACAACTGGCGATCCACCAACCACAGCAAGACTCGTCCGATTTGAACTAATAGACAAAGATGTTTTCTCCACATTAATGAAGGACATAAACCTCTCTGGATCCCAGAGCGTCCCTTGCCCCCGGGCATCTGCAAAGAAGTTCTCAACCACAACACCCCAGCATCACACATCTGGCTTTTGATGAACCTATCCCTAAACACAGGAATTTTACCAGAATCATTCAAATTGGCTTACATTAAGCCACTGATTAAAAATGGAATGCAAAGCACGGAAAGCCCCAGTAATTACAGGCCTAGATCCAAACTGCCCTACCTGGTGAAAATACTGGGCAACCATGCATTCAAAATTCTACCTAGCTGTGCAGAAACAAACAGAATACTGGATCACTCGCAAGTCAGCTTCAGACCCATGACAGGAATGCATCAGCTCTCCTATCCATTTGGGATGACTTAAAAATAAATGCACTCAATCTGCCCGCATACCTTTGGACATATCAACAGTGTTCAACACATTTAGTCACACAACACTGATCAATAATAATATAACTACGCAGGTGGCACCCAACTCATCATCAAGATAGCCACAGCCCAAGACCCAAGAGACACCCTCACCAACTGCCTCACTGACATATACAGCTGGATGATGAACACACAACCTCAAATTAAACCTGGCAAAGCAGAAAAAAAGATCTCACCCCCAGAGGACAGGTCAACTGACTCACAACTGGACTGGCCGCCTGGCATGGGAACCCAATTGAACGTGCTAAAAAATCTGGGAATACTCATAGGCAACAGACTCTCACCGGAACCACAAGTCAACACTATCACAAATAAATGCTTCTACCTCCTGAGATTACTTAGAAGGCTGCTTCCCTACCTCTCATTCCCAGATAGAACCCTCGCAATCACCTCCATAGTATTATCAATAATCAACTAAGCAAACAGCCTCTACCTTTGAATTCAAGAACGGCTCACCCAAAAACTCCAATGCATCCAAAACACTGCAGTAAGATTACTCCTGATACTAAACAGAAGACACCACATCACACCAGCTTTGTGAAGCCTACATTGGCTCCCAGTAAAAAAAAAAAAAACTAATTAAATTCAATGCCCTATGTATCAGTGAAAAATCATTACAGGGACAAGGATCCAAATTGCTTGAGGCAAAGATTGATCTCTACCAACCAGGAAGAGACCTTAGATCAAGCGATGACATTCAAATTGAAAAAAACAATACAAAAAAGGAAATTAGGAGGATCTGCATCCTCACGTTTAATTGCTAACCTATGGAACCCAACGCAGAAGGAAATTAGGACAACAGAAGACCACCTCACCTTCAGAAAATTACTGAAAACATGGCTATTCAACTCCCAATGACCTGCACCAAATGGACACTGCCAGCAATGCCAATGGGGACTGAAGGAATGCCACCAACTACTAACCCCTGCTTCCAACTCCTCTCCATTACTTGCAGTGACCCTACTTCACCATGCCACTACAGTGATTACCTACATATGTACACTCTCAAGACACCTTTCCAAGATGGCCGCCTCCCTCCTCTCACTCGATCGATTTGATCATGATCCAGTATGCATCTCTCTGCCCCTCAGTGGCCCCTTGGTATTTCCGTCTCCAATTTAGGCCATGTCCTCCAATACCTTTGGTTGCCCTGACAACTGACACACACCCAGACACGACAGACCTAGCTTGCAGTTAAGCAGCAAGGTAAGCGCCATACAGGAACCGGTTCCATCACAAATTTATTTATGCGTGCACTTACACAGACATACAGGGCCAGGTCTCATACTAAGAATTCCTTTAATCTGGCATTTTATACAGATTCCGACACACAGCGCCTTTGGCAACAATACTAGCATTGTCCAGAATGCCAACACAGGCTACTATGATCACACCCACTCAATGCTGACATGACACCAAGCTTGCCTCTACACCGCAGGCTCCTGTAAGCATTCTCTATTCTCTCTTCACCGCCAATGAGTATATTGAGACGAGGACAGTAGGATCCACCCTTCCGCTCACCTACCTGCTGTCCTTCTTTCCTTGAGGTTCATCTGTGGGCAGACACACCTCCAGCTATTCCCCAAATTGTGAGTGTCCCGCATAAGGAAAGTACTGCACATTTGACAGTTACAACGGGTTCAGCTAACTCATCCTAGCACCCACACTCAGTCCTGTGACATTGGGCCTCATTACAAATTACCCGATATGGAAACAACGGTGGCGGTAAACACGCCGCCACCGTTGTTTCCATGCTGGGCGATCACAACTCCTGCAGGCGGGAGGTGATGTTCCCTCCAGGTCTGACCTGGCGGGTTTAACACCGCCCGCCTGCAGGCAGACGAGGAAACACCGGCAGCATTACGAGATGCTGCCGGTGTTTCCATGATCCCCATTCCCATTGAGTCCTATAGGACTCAATGGGAATGGGGATTAACACCATTCCGCCTGAGTGATTCCTAGAAAACCGGGGTTGTGATGCCCCGGTAATTCCGGGAATCACGGAGGCGGAATGGTAATACGAGTCCGGCGGTAATCAGGCGGTTTTACCACCTCGGTAACCGCCGGACTCGTAATGAGGCCCATTGTCTCTCTGGGACATTCACGGCTTGGATAAGCCTCTTCTCCCTCAAATTGTAAGGCGAGAACTGATAGCAGGGCAATACGTCTTTTGTCAACTATGTGGAGATCCCAACGTTTTAATTTAATTTTAATCATGACTAGGGCGATGGTGCTTCTCTTCCCTTCTCTTATCTCTTGTTTAGTTCATGTTTGGAGGAAAACCCATTAGTCACTCTGGGTCCGGGAGTGTAGCCTTTTTTTTTTACACTTCTGCACTGGCCACACTTGCCTATCTTTCCAAATACAATTTGTAATATGCTGACTCTTGATACATCTTTTCGATCTATTTTGGTCCTCAGGGGTTTCTGCATTTTGTTTGGACCTGAGGAAGGTGGTACATGGATTTTTCTGCCACCAAAATGTAAAGCACCCTTGGAAGCATATATGGCACATAGGAATGAGGCTCTACAGTTTTTGTATATATAACTGTAGCACTACGTAGTCCCCTGGCTCATGATTAGGTGCTTAAAGATTGAATTTAAGGTCTCCTTTGAAACTAGTCAGAGAATAAGGACTGTGATATTGAGTCATCACTTGTAAACTTGTTAGCAGTTGTGTCTGTCTATATTTTCCTGTCCTTTTACTTTACTTTTCCTTCAATTTTCTCGAATTAAGTACAAAGAATCAATCATGGCCAAATGTATATATTTAATGTGTTATTGGATGTATTTTTTTTCATTGATATGTCTGACGATCATGGAATTGTTGATAAGATATGAAAGTCATTTAAATGTTTATAAAATAAAATACAATACCTGAGGATTACAGGTTTAAAAAAAAGCAAACATATTTATGAGTTGCCTATGATCTTTTGAACAAATTAGTTAAACGTTGGAGTCACTTTGCCCTCTATCCTTATCGGTGTAGTTCCTACCAGGTTGGCATTAAATGCACAGTCTCCACCACACATGACAAAAGCACAACTAATGTGTTCCTGTTAATTTAAATCATTCCTGACGCAGCACTTTTTCTTTGTATTACAACTCCTCGCCAGCATAGCCCACACTTAGCTCACATGATCCTTTGGATCAGTCTAATTCCAGCTGAAACACACAACCCACACATCCACCACAAAATGAACGGCTGCAAACAAACACCCAATCATTGGACACTGCCAATCTGGACACAATACTCCAGTGTGCAGAATCCAAACACACTAGATGCCAGCTCCTCCTGGTTCTACAAGCACCAACAGGAAGCACAATCTCTATCCTCTTCCCTCACTAACCTTCCCATCCCACTCTCTTACAGAACCGCATGAGCGCCTGGAGACTATGCCAATGGTGACGGTGTGCAGTACAAGACAAATTAACATAACATAACATGCAATCAATTCACAAAAGTAGGTAGAAGTTTAAAATACTAAACTGTTCCTTTCTGAAGTGGCCCTGTCATGGCATATATGTCCGATTCACAAAGGGGTCAGGGAAAATGGAACAGATGGGCAAGTAGAACTTCCAATGACTTTGTGGATTACGTCTTAGATCTGGACACAAATGCACGGGAACCTTCTAGGAATTTGCAGTTCTATTCCATCTTGTGAATCCGGTGAATGTTCTAACTGTATAAATCACACATCCAAAATGAGTGTCCATCTTGGCCACTGCAATATACCTTCTAGAATACCCTTTTAAGAGGGTTATACAAAAAATGATTGATGCATTTTCCATGTAATAACCAATACCATGCTTTCTGAGAGACAACTGTAAATACTCTGACACACCTGGAATGCTTTACCAATCCATGCTTTCAAATTAATGTAAGAGTTGCGAAGAAGCACATTTCTTTGATGTTGATGGCTGGGGTCTCCCTGAAAGTAGGGTAGTCTCTGCAAACGGTCATTAGCCTTCATGCTGCTTATTATTATCCCCACAAAAGATGTAGTTGCATCATATCTCCCTGACAGAAGAAGAATCCGCCATATTTCCATGGCAGAGCTCTAACCAGCAAGAATGAGAGATCCCCTCTGAGTTGAATTAATGATGCACATAAGGTAATACATCTTCTCCGCGAGGATTGGGAATCCATTTTTCGGACATTGCTGTTAGCAATTTTTAGGACTGGAGAATTTAGCCTGTGACGGCAACTGAAAGAACAACTCTACCCACAGACTAGCACCCACAGGGACATGCAGAACCACCTCATCTCACCTCCCATTGGTGGCACTTGTTTGCCCTGTTACATGGATACTTCACCTAGCATAGGACTCTATCACAGAATCTTTGAACCGATGCAAGTGCAATTAGTAGGGTAAAATGTATCCTAATGCTAAAAATGTATTCTTTCCAATGCAAAGCAAAATGTACAATAGTGCTAATATTGAGTCCTATTAGCTATAGGGCAAGTTTTGCCCACTTGCAAAATGCATCATTATCTATAATGCATGTATCCATTGGGGGTCATGATATGTTTGCCGGTTCGGAATTAACGTGCCGGTAATAATGTTTCCAGGCACGTTTCTGGACCGGAAAACTTGTCGGCACATGATTTACCTTCAGGTCAGAGCTGGAGGTAAGTCAGGCAGCCCACCGGCAAAAACCAGATGATATTACCAACACTGGTATTACTGGTGCTGGAAATACAGCAATCCCCTTGTGCGGCCTCATCACGTGTTGGGCGGTATTTGGGCTGAAATACTGCCCAACTATATTAGCGTTAGAGCCCACTGGTCTGGCTGTATTACCACCGGATCACCGGTTGGGCGCTAACTGCAAGTACCCATTCCCCATTCCCTATACCGCCGGTGGTAATCGTGCCAAAAATTGGTATTTTCTCCAGCATGTTTACCCCCCGTTCTGAGCTGGGGTAAACACGCCAGCCTTGTTATAGGGCCAGCCCTTAAATATGGTGTTAATACCGTTACTGCCACATTCAAGGGCTACCGCCCAGCTCATGATATGTGGTTCAATGTCATTTCTTTGACGGATTTTGTTTCAATCGTTATTTTAACAAATATTTTTCAATGAAAAAACTCATCGAATTTGATTTTGTTTATTTTTGCGTTGGTACCCACACCATGCCCCCATCCATTATCGTTTTCTCTCTATTCCCGCCCCTCACCTCTTATATGCACTTTCCCAACCCGACCCCAGTTTTTTTGTTGAACATTTTTTGTTAAAAAACAATCCAAAAAAAGTTTGTCGATTAAAGGACTTTGTACCCTCCATGGAATGGGGGATTAACATGACTTTACTGGCACTCAGAATCTGCCAGTAATTCCTGCAGACAGAGTGTCGGTAACGGTAATTCCGTTTGGTGGTATCCCAGCAGATTTATCGGCGGGATACCATCAAACTCATAAAGACCCCCCTTTGCCTTATTTATCTGCTGTCTTGGCTGTGGGAACAGTCTGCATGCGTCCTTACCAGCCTGTCAGGTTGCAAGGCAGAAGAGCGTACAGCATGCCTCCTCCTCCTCAAGCTGCACATATGTGAGAATAGAGCCTCTGCATTCACCCCTGAAACTAGTCATTCACTATAAACAAAAGGAATATGTTTAGATCCTTTTGCTTTACATGCCAGACCTACTGAAATACACTCTCCCAATCCTCCTCTCCACTACAACCAGATCATTGTGTTCTGTGATGCTCACGTGTTGGTATTGGCCAAGACTCATGAAGGTTTCACTTTTCCCTTCCTTGGAATTGAATTCTCGATTTCACTCTCTACAAAATGGGTGCACGTCCAAAGGAAGCAGCCAACATCAGGCAAGTGTGCTGCAGAACTTTCAGCATTGGCAGTGCTATTGTCCAGTCGCCCCATAAAAAGCTTGGAAGCCTATTGAAGCCGTGGGGCCGGATAAACAAATATTTGGACTGGAGAAAATGAGGTGATGGCTGTGAGTATCTGTGATTTACCCCAGCTTTATTACACGCTATTTCCAAAGTCTAAAACTGGCGCACATCTTGGGATACCTAGAGCATCTCTGTGTTGGGCATGGGCAAACGCGGTTCACAAAGATTAGCATCGGAGCAAACATCCCGGGAAGATAGCTCAGTAGCAACGTGCTCGCCTTGGAAGCAAGACGACACGAAGCAACAAAGGTTTGATCCCCGGGTCCGCACTTAGAAACCTCTGGGTATTTAAACGCGTTATAAATATGCAACTAAGACAACAACAAAAAAATCTGGAACGGCGCCTCCATGCCCCCGGGCTGTGTGAGCGCTTTAAAGGTGCAAATTAAATGAAATTAATGAAGATGCCTCTAACAATCTCTGATTTGTGTTTACTTCCTTACGACTGATCCGAAAAGAGGAGCATCTTTCAGATGCCGTGCAGCAAATCTTGGTGAAATGCATTTAAACCTGTTCATTTGAAAGATGTTCCAAGTATTTACATATGTGCTCCAGTTTTAAGCTTCCAGTATCAAGCATAAGGTAGCAGGATTAAACAAGAGATTCTCCCTGGCAACCCTACAGATAAGGGGTGAACTAGACACTTTTACTTCCTAAAAATAGGCAAATACTTCCAAAAAAGAAAAATAGGGGGTAAAAATACTCCCAACAAAAAAAGAGCAAATCAACGAAGAAGAGCTTACCCCCCTGCGTTCACCCACGCAGCTCCATGGACATGTGTGGACCAATGGTACATGTAGTGCCACAGAAAGAAACTACTGTTACTAAGGCCTGATCTGAAAAGATACATTTTAAAGTGCAAGCATAACTAGGCGCAAAGAACATTTATTAGAACATAGTTTCTATTTTATGGTTAAAACACATTTACTCAGTTCTGAATTACTTGGTAAGTGGTTATTTGTAACGCACTAAGGGGCCGATTCATGGAACAAACGTGCGCCGAAAAAAGTGGCGCAAGCAGGCACAAGCGTGAAAAAGGAAGCGCGTGGGATTCATGGAAGTCCCTGCGCGTGTCTTTCTCGGGATATGCGCCAAACCCGTGCGTGGCGCACACGGGTGCACACATCACTGCAACATCCCAAACGTTGTGCGCGACGCGCACAGGGAAAGCGCACAACATCCACGCACACACCAAAAAGGGGGCGGGACACGGGGCGTAACAAGGGGAACGGGGAACAACGTGTGAAAAAGAAGGCATAACTGGGGAAGTACTGCAGGGAAATACACGGAATGCCCACATGCACGCGAACAACCCGTATTCATGGATTTGAACACGGGAAACCCGCACACAGCAAAAGACACGCATAGGCATCAATGCGTCCGCCACACGAAGGCAGGCGGAAGCGTCCCCGCGCACAGTATAAAAGTGCACGCAAACAACAAACACGTATACACAGCTACAATGAATGCCCCATTTGTCGCAGCACTGATCGTGGGACACCGCAAGAGGAGGAGAATAGCCAGGGCCCACATTTTTTTACCCCGGACCAGCCTTTTTGGGATGCCTGACGACCACGTCTGTGGGAGGCATAGGTTTCCACCTCATATCATCCCAGAACTCGTCAGGGAGTGGGGAGATGACCTTTCATCCCCCACCCTGTGCTCCCAAGCATTGAGCCCCTTGGAGAAGGTTCTCAATGTCCTGCATTTTTTGGCCACTGGGTCATTTCAGCAGACTACTTCCATAGTGGGGGGGGGTCTCACAGGCCACGCAGTCACGCTGCCTACACCAGGTGTTGGCAATCATCACTGCACGCGCCTCAGTCCGCAGGCACATATACATGCCCAGAACACCCGCAGAAAGGCAGGCCGTGGTTCAGGACTTTTACAGGGTGGCACACTTCCCCAAAGTGCTTGGTGCCATAGATTGCACCCATGTGGCCCTACGTCCACCTAGGGCCACTGAGCACATTTATCGAAACCGCAAGCACTGACATTCCATCAACGTGCAGGTTGTATGCGATGCTAAAGGAATCATCACCTCTGTCTATGCAAACTACCCTGGCTCCACCCATGACAGTTTCATATACAGAATGTCCGCCCTGAGCCGGGCCCTGGAAGCTGGGCAGCATGGTGACACATGGCTCCTAGGTGAGTACAAATGCCTGTGCACATGCATGCAAGTCACACAGAGACAAATACCCAAACCCTAATAATCTCAACAATTATTACCTCCCCAGGGGACAGTGCCTACCCTCTGAGCAACCACATGATGACGCCAATCCGGAACCCCACCACACCACCCCAGGTAAGATACAACGATGCCCATATTGCAACCAGGGGCATAGTGGAGCGCACATTCGGAGTGCTCAAGTCACGCTTCCGCTCCCTTGACCGCTCTGGTGGGCAGCTACTATATGCACCCCCAGTAGTGTGCAGGATCGTTGTGGAAGCATGTGTCCTGCACAATGTTGCAACACGGTGGGAGGTACCGGTGGACATGGTGGTGCCCCCACATCCCCAACCACAGGCACAGGCGCTGCCCATGGGTGGGGACAGGGCACGTGGCGAGGCAGCCCGGACGCATCTTGTGGCCACATTCTTTACCTAAACTCCCACCCCTGCGGAGTGCACACAGTCCTGGCACATACCAGGTGACAATCGATGATGACAAAGAGACAGTCAACTGTCACAACCTTGCCACACTGAGAATGTTGCCACGGAAGTGCTACATTGTGTGCATCCCTAGCTACTTAAACATAACCAATCCTGTGTGACCAAAAGGAACACATGCAAGGTGTGTATCACACACCCCTGCAAAACAGTCCATCACAATCCCTGGCATGTCACCCAAACCCTCCCAAACCACATCACCCTTGTCTGCTACACCATCACATGGCATGCAATAGCAAAAGGCCAACACATGACCAACAATATACAAAGTGACATGTCATAAATGATAACTGCCATGATACAATGAGGTCTGACATGGAATCCGATGAAATGACTGACCCACAACCTCCCACACATACAAAGTCAGACACAAATGCTTTACAGTCGTAGCATGGCAGGAGAGTGGATGTGGATTTGCAAGGGAAAGTAAGCAAAATACAACTAATCACAAAAACACATACTCAATTAGAGAAAACGTGTTCATCATGCACATTGTACCAAATTAGTCAACTTATCTGTGGGGTGAGTGCTGGCCTCCTGCCTGCGCACTCTCAGGTCTGGTAACAGGAGCACTTCAATGCTGCAAAGAGAGGGTGAGTTACTGATCTGAATGTTTGTTTACAACACACAACACACACACACAACCCCATCCATGCCCTAAATAAAGTGACTTCTCCACAAATAAACACCCCTGTCTGCTGCCATGTACCCATACGTTAGCTTGGGCCACCGATGGTACATACACTATCAATGCAGTAAGGCCGGTGCATGTGGCAGCGGGAAATGGAAGACCAATGGGTCAAGAATCAGACATGATAGAATGGTCCCTGGGTGAGCTGCAAGATGCGTATAGCAATGTGCAACTTCAGTACAAGTTGTGTTTTGGCCGCCGCAGATTCAAATAGGCAGTGCACGTGGCAATTTTGCAAATGACATGCACTCACCACGAGTCTGAGCCTCGCTGGTCGTCCCTGTGCGCTGTATCAGTTTCTGGCTAGGAATGCTACTACCCTAATTGCTCAGCTTCAATAGAGCAGGGGGTACTGGGGGATATGTTTGATGGCCCCTGCGTGTGCCACTGACAACTTGCAAAGGCAATTGGCATTTGGCCCTCAACGCATGTCAGCTGTACTGTGTGCTTCCCCAACAATGCCTGGCAAACCTCCCCAGCACTGGTGCTACTTAGCATCCATGTGCAAGTGGCCTGGTGGAAGGTAGTCTGCGGTGTGGGCTCTTGTGTTGCTCACCTTGGCAGGAGCTCCTGGAAACACGTCTGCTTCTGTCGGATGTCTGAGCACAAGCCCTGTGCATCTGCTTGCGCACACATCCACACTTCTGCACCACCGAACGTGCCAGTTTTCTGGATTAGTCGTCCCTGTGTCTGCTGGCAAAGGTAGTCTGGGGGCTCATCTTCCTGCAGAAAGGGCATTAAACAAAGCAATAAGGCTGGAAAATTCCCTGTATGTGTGTCTACATGATGGTTGTCACTGGGCCAGGTTACATAGCTACATCAAAACTCCTCCCACCAGGCCAAGGGTGCAGGCTACTGTCTACAGCATGAAGTGCATCAAGCACATATACAGGCAAGAAAATAACTTACATCACAATCCACATCAATTAATGGAGAAATCAATCACATACTCACCCAAATTCATCACAGACATGGGGTGGATGAAACGCAACCAATCCCCACTAGGGGTGTTAACACAAGTAGTACAGCAGCAGACAGGCCACAGTTATGAGGCAAGTCCAAAGCCCTTGTGTAATATTTTGTTACACCGAACCATCCTTAAGAGCCCATGGATAAGGGAAGCAGGAGTGGCCTATGTGAGTCAGGACCCCAAGCTGCAAACACATACACAAGACTAGCTTGAAGGGCCCAGCTGGAACAGACAGTGGATGCTTTCGAAAGCCACAAAGCACCACACCATCACATGAAAGCACAATAGACAAACAATATTAAACTATATTAACTAATTAAACTAACAATGAACAACCTACATAACCTAATTAAAATAACTATCAAATAGTTAATATTAACTAACTAAACTAAAAGCAAAAATCAAAAATGGCCACATACGACCTGGGGGGGGGGCACCCAGGAGGGGGGAGGTACAGGGTGCACCTCAACACCCACATGCCATTATTTTGAAACAGAAAAAAAAACCTCCATGGGCTCAACGCCTGCACAGCGTGACCTGTGTGGGAGATATCTCGTCGTCCGAGCCTACCTCAACCTGAATCGTCGGACGTGGGCCAGGAGCCTGACCACACCTAGGCACAGCTTGCCCCTCATCGGCAGCAAGTCTGCCGGATGGCTGAGCCTGGTTCTGTGCGGCAATGACACGCAGGTCTGCATGCAGAACCTTCCTTGATACACGTGCTTCCTCTTGCAAGGTAACACGTGTAACACAGAGTTCTTCCTGCGTGGTCTGGCTGGACAACTGATGCACCTCCCAGCAAGCACGTAGCTCAGCCGAGATGGTACGCTCAAGCTGCTCAAACCTCTCCTCTATCTGCACCCTCTGGGACGTCAAGAGGGCACCCAGAGTGGATCTGAGGGACTGATACTCAGCCCTCAGGGCCTCCATGTGGGCCTCTTCGTGAGCAGTAATTGCTTGACGCAGAGACAACATTTCAGCCTGGCGTGCCCTGTCAGAGGCCGCCATGCCCAGCCTGAGCGAGCGGGCCGTGGACTGCGCCGCCTGCCGCTTCAGAAGCAGCTGCCTAGCAGGGGGGAGCATGGATTGGGCCACACGTTCCATGCTCACAGCGATGTTATCAAGTGCTGCCCCCTGACGTTCTGAATTGGCAGTCATGTCTTGCTCCCACTCAGTATACCTCGGTGGCGCACGGCCACCGCATTGCTGGCCTTGAGACCTGCGGTTCCCAAGGACCGGGCGTCCTCGTTGGGTTGGCACCGCCCGCGGCTGCACGACTACATGCCCCCTCTAGGTGATGCCCCAGGCACATCAGCGACTGGTGTGGAGGGTGACCCTGCGTCGCGATCCACCACAGGCGGAGGTCCCACCACTGTCTGGCCCCTCTGTGCAGGTGTCGCGGTAAGAGGAGTGTCCACATCAGAATCACTCACCCCTGACGTATGGACCTGATGCACATACAACTCGACAAGGTCGTCAGACTGGTCATCTGGGCTGGACTCATTGCCAGCCATAGACAAGATGGTCTGTAGCACATGTGGGTTCGCGTGGCTTACCTCCCCACGACCCCCACTTGTGCCGGGTTGCTGTTGTGATAACAACCCTGTGCCTGACACCATCCTCTGGCTCCATTGCCTCATCATCTGAAAAGTGGAGAAAAAATAACATTAGTACACATGTCAGACGCACATAACACACACACATAGACATCACACAGACAGCCAACACATGAAACAGACATGTCACACACAAATGAGAACCTGCCATGCATGCCAGGTCATTTTGACATTGCATCAGTGAGTAGGCATGTAGAACGGTGTAACACATCTCAGAAGTGGGTTGATGCAGTGCAGAACATGTGTACGTTACCCACTATCTATATGAACAAGTACATCATGATGTGTATCAAAAAATGTGAAGGCAGTGCAAGGGCAAGTTCAGGCATCACGTGCAATGGGCATGCAATGGGTTGCATGGCTGCAAACAAATCCCCCCATCCCCCCTAAGTGAAAATGCAGGGATGCCTTGCATGGTGGCAAAAGGGTGACCAGATACCTGTGTATTGGCAGCCAGTGTTGAGTAGCATCAATGGCATCATCTGAGTCAACTGACAACACAGCAGATGATGATGGGACAGTAAGCAGGACACATGACAAACCCTCAGTAGTACACCCATGTGTGCAAAACCCACTACACCAGTTGGACAGAGTCAGTGGGCCTGAAACTGGGGGAGGACTGTGCCCCACACAGACTGTGACACCCTAAACATGTGTGGGATTCAGGACTGGGCCAGAGTGGCCATGGGATGGATGGTGGAATGGCATGAAATGTCGGTCACCCTGGACACGTACTACAATGAGCATCCAGTCAAGGACACATAGGGGGACGCGTGGAATGCACATGGAGCATAAATGGGCAATCAGGTCCCTGCGGAGCATCTGCCATCTGCACAGTCCAAGTGAGACACCCTGCATGAAGTACAGAGGATGTACCCCACTGCATGTGTCTGGCAGGTTGGCTGGTGGAAGTTAGCATGTACACAGGAGGCTTGAACAGGCCATTGCAGTACCGCAAAATGATGCACAACAGTGCAATGGTGAAATTGGGGTGCAGGGGGGGTGGAGGGGCAAGGGAGCATGCCTACATGGAGTACCCGCATGCAGGCAGGGGACACATGCACGACAGTCATGCAATGACATAGTCCCAGTGCTGAGAGGAAGGACACCCCAGGCTACATGCAGAAGGGCCAGTGAGCTGGAACATGGATTGGAGGTGCATCCGGGTGACTAGCATGTGAGTATGGTGCAAGTGTGGTAATGAGGACAGTCCCTGTCTGCTCAACATGTCCACCATCCTGCACAGCAGGCACGCATCAGTGAAGCATTGCATGACTTGCACATGAATACGGTTCTAGGTCAAATGTCCGAATGAAAACGATTGAATGACCAAAGGGTCGAAACAAAAGTACCAAAAAACCAAAGGGTCGATTTTTTTTGGGCCAATAGTTTGGGGGTTCCCCCCAACCCCAGTTACTGTAGCATAAACCACTTTGATTTTTTAACTACACGAAAACTATTACCCATATATATTCTGTCTGAGAATTTCGACCCTTTTGTCTTAGGTCCAATTACCTCGACCCTTTCATCATTCAATCCTTTTGGTGTTGAATCTTTGACAGGACACCCATGAGAACCATGTACACATGACATGTAGTTGCAGTCATGCCCAACACATGACACAAGTAAAACAACCATGGCCTCGACAAACACGCAGCAACACTCACTGGACTGGGCATCAAAGTTCTGCATCTCTCCCACTCCGACCAATTCTCGTGGTATGAACTCCGCAACGAGTGGCTCATGCGGAGTGCGGTCTACCTCCTCAGGTGCCGGCCCACTGCCAGTCACCAGAGTCATGTTGTAATGTGAGGCACGCTTCACCTTAGCGCTGCGTTTGAGGTCATTCCAACGCTTTTTGCACTCTTGGGCTGTTCGCACCTCATGACCGAATGCACTCACATCTTCCGCAACTTGCTTCCAGTGGGTATCACAATGGGAAGCCGTAGTCTGACAATTCGGCCCCACTAGCATGTCACGGTTGCGGTCCCGCACGTAGTCCACGAGGCAGTCCAGTTCCTGCTTGCAGAAAGGCTTCTTCCTCGACGTGCAGGAGGCCGTAGATGTGTCTAGGGTCCCAGCCTGTACTGCAGGTGCAACCTTCCTCCTCTTGGACGCTGGTCCGGACCCTGGCTGGCAAATGCCGCCCTGATTAGTATGAGCAGTGGCACTGGTGGAATGAGCAGAGGGAGTGGCAGGTGGAACATGGAGTGAGGCCCTGACTTGCATCAGTGGCTGCTGGGTGCCCTGGAATGGACCCTGCACAGCAACATCCGCTGGGCCAGGGTCATTGACCGGGACTATCCTGGTTGGTAGACTCACAACCGGGGTCATGTTGGCTGCATCTGCCCCTGCAGTTGCCAACACCTGGCTGGTCGGGGCAGCAGATGACATTACTGCCCCAGGGACACGTGCCTCAGTCTGGGCAGCCCTACGTGCACCTATGGTGTGCCTCCTGACCACCTGTAAATCTTCCATGGGCTCATCAAGCACCAACGCAGCCTGCGCTGGCAGACCCTGAGCCTGGGTGGTGGTGTCCACAGCTGCACCTGCAGCTACCAATACCCTTTGGCCCGTGGCAGTCGATGAAACAGACTGCCGGGTCACACGGGTGCCAGTGCCAGATGCAAGAACTGCATCTCCTGGAGCCACAGGGGGTGGTGGCATGACTGCACCAACACGTGGCACAACATCGTCCGGAGCTGGCGCACCCCTGCCTCTTCCCCGTCTGCAGTCAGCCTGGACACCCTGGAGTCCCCCTACTCCCTGGTCACCCCAGCCACGTCCCTGACCACACCCGCCACAAGGAGTACGCCCAGCTGAAGCGCCCCTCACCTTTGGTGGCCTCCCAACCATGGCACAGATGGAGTAGTGCTGGCACAGATGGAGATGTGCCAATGGGAGGTGTACACGACAATTGTCCTGGGCAATTGGGGTGAAGGGGGTGGGATACAAGATTATAAGCACCCCTGCACCTGCAAGGCTGTATGTGACCCCGGTGATGAAGTGACGGGTCACGCAATGCTCAGGCACCCCAAAACTGCAGTAAAACCTGCACGCACCCCGGTCGCCTGCGTGTGTGGAATTAACCTCCCGCAGTACGTGGTGGCACCCAGGGACACAAAAAACACGTATGCGTGGGGAGGCTACTATGACCTCGAAAATGGTTACGCGATACACAGGGGCACCCGCAGTGGGAAAAATAGCATGCGCGACTCACCATCAGACTAGCGTGATAATGAAAAACACACGTAGCCAATACCCCCACCAAAAGAAGAGATACGTCCTTGATGCACTGTGAAGTAGTGATGGTGCGCGAAACAACACGAAGTTGCAACACACACGTCGGTCTCCACGAAAGGCACGTACAGCAAACTGCCGGGAGCCGCTCACCTTTAACCCGTGCTGAGGGAAACCCCACACGCGTCATGTCACTTACGCACATAGGCCCTTTCCTCGGATCACACACATTAACACGCGCACGTGCAGTTTTTTCACGTGCTGATTCACTATGCACCCGTCACGAGGGAAAAGCCTGCGTGCATAACGTCACAGACGCGCTTACGCGCTAAGGTCCTTTCCTCGATTTACATGCTGACATGCACCTTTTCACGTGCCAAATCACTCCGTAGCAAGCTGGCCACGCGACATCACATGGAAGTCCACGCTCCTGCCCAAAAGGCAATTTTTCTGCCCCAAGGGCCCCGAGCATGCTCCCTCCTGCCATCTGCTGCTACCTGCCTGCCTGCTGCCCACGTGCCCTTCTATTTGGTGCCTGCATGTCGGCCATCTGCAGGGGTCCAGTTGCTGTGTCCACCCCTGCTGGAACAGAAGACTCCCAACTGGTATACCATCGCTCCACAGCCCAGTCCCAGGACACAGTTGCCCACCCACAACTGCCTCGGGGGGCGCCATGTCGGGGGAAACATCATCCGAGACTACTGGCGACCCCCAGCCAGAGAGGCAGAAGGCCACCAGCTTCAGTGAGAAGGAAGTTGGTGTCCTGGTGGAGCAAGTTCTGGGGAATTATGATGCCCTCTTCATACCATCGCGCGCCAACAAGGAAGGACGGGAGAGGATCTGGGAGGACGTAGTCGTTGCCATCAACGCAGAGGGGGTGGCAACCCGCAACATCAAGCACATCCGGAAGCGCTGGGAGGACTTCAGGTCCAGGACCCTCAAGAAGGCCCGGCACCTCATGAAGGCAGAGGATGCAGAGGGGTGCCGGGTCAGCCGGACCAACATCCAGATGAGGGTCCTGGAACTCATAAGCCCAACGCTCCACGGCCAGATCCTTCAAAGGAAGACCTGTCTGGAGTCGAGCGGTAAGTGGCCATGCATTGCGGTGTGAAACAGGGCATGTTGCAGTGTGCTGGTAGTCAGCTACTTGCCTGTATGTGTAACATAGGCCATGTATGGATGTGTGTGTGCAGGGACATCATGGTAATGCATGTGAGACCAGTAATGCGTGAACCACATGGATGGTGCATGTGTTCCAATGCAACATGGGGAGCAGCATGCGGAATGCACACATGAATGCATGCCTGTCCCTGTTTTTGGACATGGATGGGGGTGAGAGATGGGTGCTGCTCTCATGTACATGTATGGTGTACATGCCTGTGTGTATGAGAAGTGTGTGTGTGTGACTTTGAAACGTCAGGGATGCATGACACATGTCCGTGACGATGTGTAGATTCACTTATGCAGTCTAGTCACCCTTGTATCCACTGTGTCTGTGGTGTACGAGCCATGATGCATGACCCTCCGGTGATGTGTGTGCATGGGATCAGTATGAGCCATGATGCATGTGAGTTTTAAGGCAACACTTATGTCAATAGAGGCCCTTGCACATGGATGCTGATGTTGACTGCATGCACCGTGCCTGTTTCTGCATGTGTGTTGCCTGCATTGACCCATGTGTTGTGGAGGGGCAGGATGGAAGTGACGTTTAACAGTGCCACTCATGTGTTATTGCTTCCTGTCTAGGCGACTATTGTACCGTACCCTGATGCTTGTGTTCTATGTCTCCCTCTACGCAGCGTTGAGTGAAGAAGAGGGCGGAGACGGCGCTGTGGGGCTAAGCGGCGGGGATGCCTCCACCAGCCGGCGACGCAAGGCCCAGCCACCCTCCCAGGAATTGCCATCATCCAGGAGCGAGGGGACTGGTGCTGCGTCGGCCACTACGGCTGTAGCGGAAGGGCCGGGTGAGCCCCCACAGAGGCTTGCAACGGCGGAAGACAGTGCGGAGACATCCAGGTTGGTGGTCTCCACAGAGGAGGAGGAGCCCGCTACTGAGTCGAACATGGGGCCTGGTGGGGGTAGTACCACTGGTTCAAGTGGTGCAGTCCAGGGCCAGGGTCAGGAGGCAGCACAGGTCACCGCGGAGGGGCCTGTGCATGTCGCTGTCCCTGACCCTGTGACTGCACTACCATGCACCAGCAGGGATGCCCCGTCCCAGGCCCGTCCGCAGGTAGGGGGGAGGCCCAAGTCATCTGGCTCTCCACTACCTGTGGACGAGGAGTCCCATGACCATATGGGCTCCGTCCTGATTGGTGTCGTGTTGCGCACGCGTGTCATTCGTGATGACATGCGTGCTTCCTGGGGGGACCACGCACGCCATCACGAAGAGCTGCGTGGCAACGTGGCACAGTTGGGAGGGGCCATGGTCGGTGGGTTCCTACATGTGTCGCGCACTCTGGCGGACCTCTCCTCCTCTGTGGAGACTATGCGCCAGTCATTCTCCCTGCCGTCTTCCGGCCCAGATTCCACCAGGGCCCCTTGTGGACCTGGCCTGACCAACACACCCATCTTGGTGGAGATCCCATCCCTGCCACAGTCGGGAGACGGCTGTCCAGCAGGGGTGGACACCCCAACAACTGGAGACCAGCAGATGGAGGATGTGCAGGCATCATCAGACAGGGCACATGGACAGCAGCAGCAGCAGGCTCTCGGTGGGAGCGATGATGGCTCGGGGCCATCAACATCAGAGGGGAAGGCATCGGCCAGAGGGCAGGAGGACCCTGGAATGGGTGTGTCTTCCGTGTGGCTGCGGTTCGGCCAGCGTATAGTTGCGGAGCGGCGGTGGGCGGAAGAGGCACGGCTCACCATGGTCAGGGCGGAGTTCTCCATGCGTCGGGCGTTGAGGCGGGCTGAATGCCTCAAGGCAACTTGCAGGGAGTTGGAACAGGCCATGGATGCATCCCTGCAAAACCTCGGGGCCAGGACAGAGGCCCGCCTCCAGGAGATTGACATGGAGTTCGATGATGCCCTGGCCCACAACTTCACAGAGTGAGCCGTAGGACTTGCCCGCCGTCATTGTATATAGTTAGTTAGTGTTAGGTTTCCTTTTTCTTTTTTTTTTCTTTTGGGATGCTTGGACAATGCCCCACGTTTTTGTATATAGTTCTTAATTAGGTAGTTTTTTTTTTATAGGTTTCATTTCATTTGTTGGTCTCATGGACCCTGGTTTCAATCTCTGTACATAGTTGGACTGTGGATTTCTGCACACATATTATTTTACTTCACCATGGATCAATGGATTTTAACATTTAGGTTTCCTTTGGATTTCATTTGGTGGACAAGAAGTTTTCACTGACTTTATTTTGGATGACTTTGGATTGTGACTTCATTATTTTTTTTTCTTTTTTGGACATGCATTCTTTTTTTTTTATTAATATTATTTTCATGCTTTGATTCCATTTGCTTCATTTTGTGCACAATACATTTCGATTTCTTACTTCCATGTGTGGTATTCGCTCATTGGTTTACTACATGTCACAATGTGGGTTTGCACAATCACTGGCACACAGTGTGTGTGACGGACATGTGTTGATGTGCATAGTTGACTTTTGTTTTGTGAGAAGAAATAGGCCTTTCAGTGTGGGGTGGATGGGAAACTTGATTGTGTCTCAGGACTGGGGTGGCGTGCAGTGGGATTTTGGTGGACATGAGGCCCATGAATGTGCATCTTTATGATATGTTGGGTGGGGACATGTGTCGGTGCCTGCTGGCAGGTTCCCCTCAATACAGGGTGGGTGGGGGTGCAGGGGGACATGTGTTGGGGCCTGCTGGCAGTCAATGCTGGGTGGGTGGGGTTGCAGGGGGACATGTGTCAGGGCCTGCTGGCAGGTGCCCGTCAATGCTGGGTGGGTGGGGGTGCAGGGGGACATGTGTCGGGGCCTTCTGGCAGGTGCCCGTCAATGCTGGGTGGGTGGGGGTGCAGGAGGACATGTGTCTGGGCCTGCTGGCAGGTGCCCCTCAATGCAGGGTAGGTGGGGGTGCAGGGGGACATGTGTCGGGGCCTGCTGGCAGGTGCTCGTCAATGCTGGGTGGGTGGGGGTGCAGGGGGACATGTGTCAGGGCCTTCTGGCAGGCGCCCGTCAATGCTGGGTGGGTGGGGGTGCAGGGGGACATGTGTCGGGGCCTGCTGGCAGGTGCCCCTCAATGTAGGGTGGGTGGGGGTGCAGGGGGACATGTGTCGGGGCCTGCTGGCAGGTGCCCGTCAATGCTGGGTGGGTGGGGGTGCAGGGGGACATGTGTTGGGGCCTGCTGGCAGGTGCTCGTCATTGCTGGGTGGGTGAGGGTGCAGGGGGACATGTGGGCTGGCTGGGGGGCATGGCCAGGGTGGATGGGCTGCCTACAGGACATGACCAAGGGTGCAAGGTAGTCCCCTGTGGTGTGAGCTGGCTGCAGGGGCTGGGGAGGGGGTACAGGGCACACCTGGGAGGACACACACTGCAAAATCACATTTGGAACTCCCCGCGCACCCCTCAGAATACACGTACCCCGCTCGCACAAGGCCTGTCGCATGTGATTCTCCACGTGCACCCCAGAAATACACGTACCCCACTCGCACAGGGCCTGTCGCGTGTGATTCTCCACATGCACCACTGAAATACACGTACCCCGCTCACACAGGGCCTATCGCGTGTGATTCTCCACGCGCACCCCCGAAATACACGTACCCTGCTCGCACAAGGCCTGTTGCGTGTGATTCTCCACGTGCACCCCCGAAATACACGTACCCGCTCGCACAAGGCGTGTCGAGTGTAATTCTCCATGCGCACCCCCGAAATACACATACCCTGCTCGCACAGGGCCTATCGCGTGTGATTCTCCACACGAACCCCCGAAATACACGTACCCCGCTCGCACAAGGCCTAGCGCGTGTGATTCTCCATGCGCACCCCCGAAATACACGTACCCCGCTCGCACAAGGCCTGTCGCGTGTGATTCTCCACGTACACCCCCGAAATGCATGTACCCCGCTCGCACAGGGCCTGTCACGTGTGATTCTCCATGCGCACCCCCAAAATACACGTACCCTGCTCACACAGGGCCTGTTGTGTGTGATTCTCCACGCGCACCCCGAAATACACGTACCCCACTCGCACAGGGCCTATCGCGTGTGATTCTCCACGCGCACCCCCAAAATACACATAACCCGCTCACACAGGGCCTATATTGCGTGTGATTCTCCACGCGCACCCCCGTCGCGTGTGATTCTCCACACGCACCACCGTCGCGTGTGATTCTCCACACGCACCCCTGAAATACATGTACCCCGCTCACACAGGGCCTGTTGCGTGTGATTCTCCACGCGCACCCCCGAAATACACGTACCCCGCTCGCACAAGGCCTGTCACGTGTGATTCTCCACACACACTCCCAAAATACACGTACCCCGCTCACACAGGGCCTGTCGCATGTGATTCTCCACACGCACCCCCGAAATACATGTACCCCACTCGCACAGGGCCTGTCGCATGTGATTCTCCACGCGCACCCACGAAATACATGTACAATGCTCGCACAGGGCCTATCCCGTGTGATTCTCCACGCGCACCCCCGAAATACACATACCCCACTCGCACAGGGCCTTTATTGCATGTGATTCTCCATGCGCACCCCTGTCGCGTGTGATTCTCCATGGGCACCCCCGAAATACACGTACCCCGCTCGCACAAGGCCTGTCGCGTGTGTTTCTCCACGCGCACCCCCCAAAATACACGTACCCACTCGCACAAGGCCTGTCGCGTGTGATTCTCCACACGCACCCCTGAAATACACGTACCTCACTCGCACAGGGCCTGTCGCGTGTGATTCTCCACGCGCACCCCCGAAATACACGTACACCGCTCGCACAAGGCCTGTCACGTACCCTGCTCGCACAAGGCCTGTCGCGTGTGATTCTCCACGCGCACCCCTGAAATACACATACCCCGCTCGCACAGGCCTGTCGCATGTGATTCTCAATGCGCACCTCTGAAATACATGTACCCCGCTCGCACAGGGCCTATCGCGTGTGATTCTCCACACGCACCCCAGAAACACACGCATCCCACTCGCACAGGGCCTATCGCGTGTGATTCTCCACATGCACCCCCGAAATACACATACCCCACTCGCACAGGGCCTATCGCATGTGATTCTCTACGCACACCCCGCTGCGAGCGGGGTTCGTGTATTCGGAGGGGTGCGCGGGGAGTTTTACAGACATTTTCGTGGTTGGGGGGCTGTATGCTGGTCCACTGGTCTGTGCGCCATGTACGGGATTTGTGTGCTGTTCATGGCGCACAGGGCGGGGTTGGGGGCGTAACTGGCGCTGCTGCAGGTTCGCTGCGCCACTCTGCGCCACTGCTCATAATGGATGTTAGAATCCATTAATACGCTGTGCGCGGAAATGGATTTTGGCACACACGGCTTGCACAGACTTCCGCACATGCACACTATGCGCCAGCCGCATGCGCCACTTGTGCGCTGATTTCTATGAATTACCCTCTAAATACGGGGATCGAACCTCTGTGTTGTTTTGATTTCAAGGCGAGCACGTTGCCCCTGCGCTATCCACCCTAGACTTTTCATTAGAGAATGGGATGTATTATTTTACTCCCCAAAAATCATTTTATTCCCAACTTTAAAAAATAGGGAGTACATTTCTCCCACTTCAAAATCTTATCTGGAGCACCACTCAAGGGCCCCTCTGCATTTGCTCCAGTGCACATGTTTGAGTACGAGGCGCACAGACTCTCGTTTGCAAACACTTCAGAAAGCAAATCCAAGGTGATGCAGAAGCCTCATTCGCATGATCATAGATATGGAGAGAGCAGCGGATAATGTGTAGCTCCCAATTGGCTTAAAGAAGCAATGGGATTATTGGCAAATGAAAGGAGTCAAGAGTACACGACACAGCTGGTCTCAGCAATAGAAAGAGTTCTGCGCACTGAGATTATACAGACTTGCTCTAGAAGATGCTGAAGAGATGTAAACAGCTGATCTAAGAGGCAAAGGACTGGGAGCTTTATATCTGTACTAAAAGCAAAGATCATGGACTGGAAGCTAGTGCAATGCTACTCAAGATGTTTTTTTATTGTAAACCACACATGATGAATCAACTGGACACATATACTTTGTTCATATGTTGTTGGCATTGTCACAGCTGCAGTGGCTCAACAGTAACTCAAATGATAAGATCTTTCTGCATTATCTTGTCTGTTTATCTCAGCAAATTTTAGAAGATTTTGTATAACACAGTTCTACTCACCTTAGCAGGTAGGAGGGTGCTGGGCACATATGAAGGCAACACGTCAATCAATTAGAAGTAAATATAGCAGACACTGCAGGAGATAGAAACCAGAAGAATGAACCGGAAAAACAGAAAACATTAGGAAGAAGAACAGTAAATTGGTATAGGCCTGTTTGAAAATGTAGGTTTTTAGTGCATGTTGCAATGTGAAGAGATCTGGAAAAGACCTGTGGAAACAGAAAAGGAGTTCTATAGATGGGGGCTCGAGTCTGCAAAAACCTGATAGGATTATTTGAAAAGCTTCTATTTAGGACTCTCCAATCCAAAAACATCAGGGCCCTGTGTAGCTCTTGGGCCCCTGGACACGTCAGTTTTTAGTTGAAGCACAGAAGAAGCTTGAGGGGAAGCAGAGGAGTCGCTAGGAGGGCCTGGGGGCTATAGCCGCAGGTATTTTGGTTGTAGCCCCGAATAGTAGCTCAGGGGTTACACCCAAAAGGCTAGCTAGCCCCGAACCCCAAAAATCCCGATATTACCGTAGCCCCAGATCTTTTCCAGACCTAGCAACACCCCTGAGGGGAAGCACCGTGACAATTGTGCATCAAAGTTTATTGTGTACCTAGAACAAGGGGGAGACTGGGATGAACCAATACAATTGGAGTATTTGAATTTCTCGAAACCACCTGCTGTGCCAAGAAGACATATGGAGGATCCTCAATTTCTAACACTGTGGCAAAACGCGGGGACTTCATCCGCTGGACATGCGCACAGCAGACGATCACCCGTGTTCCAGGAAAATCCTGAAAACCTTCCTTTCACCACTCACAGCTAGAATTCCAAATGCGCTGCTAGTCCAGCAACTACCATTCCTTTACCATGAAATGATCACATTTCTAAATTCGAAAGGAGACATTTCCAAATTGTTTTTTCTTATATGCGGGGGTAGCCCCCACCCCCTGAAACCTCCCCTCACCCCGTACCTGAACTAATACCCTTTCCCCACCCCACACCTATATTGGATTAAAAACTACCCAAAATTTCGAAACAAATAGGCACAAAAATGCGATCATTTATTCTTTGTTTTTTTAAAAATTCGATAATTTATACGGATGATCGTATTTAAAAATGCACCAAACGAAACACCCTAAACCACTGACTGGAACCATCCACCAACAAATTCACCCTCCAGAGGCCAAGAGCTCGATAAGTGTGGCCGCCACAGAAACTGCTCACAGCAAGAAAATAGAGGACTCCTATAGGATCCCAAGCAATTTCAACTACTGCACTTGCTCAGTCAACTTCATACCACAACCCCTGCTTGGCATAACCGTTACATTTTAGCAGACAGAGCTACCCTCCTGTGGTGGACATCTCTTGCACCCTGCAAACCTCACCCAACCGAAATCCACAAAAGCGCCTGGTGACCATGCAATTTGGAGCCAGTGCGCAGCACGGGCCTGAATAGCATAACATGTTACCAAATCTCATTTGCCAGATTTACAGCCATTTAGCTAGATCTGCCCTTAATAATCTCTGAAATCGCCTTTCTGCCCATGGGAATGGTTTTCCCAAGGCTGTGTCGCCGCATGGTTGCTTGTGCGTCAGTGCGCTGCCTCTGCAATTCTTTTAACACTTAGGGCCCGATTCATGGATTTTTTTGCATGGTTCAAAGTGACTTTGCACTGCTGAAAAGTCACTTTGCCCAGCGGCACAAGCCCTGATTCATGGAACTTTACAAAGTGTATTTTTGCACAGTGCAAAGTCATTTCGTACTGCAAAAATGACTATGCACTGAATTTGCACGGACTTTGTACGGCAATAATACACTTTGTTTGTGTCAGCAGTGCAAAGTCACTTTTCAGCAGTGCAAAGTCACTTTAAAGCGTGCAACAAATTCTATGCGCATTCTATGTGCAGCGCAGCGCTAACTGCACCAGAGCTAATAGCGCCGAAAACCCCCACTGGGTCCAACAGACCCAATGGGGCATGTGGATTTACTGCCTTACCGCTACTCGTGTTCCAGCGCTTATAGCTCCGGACTCAGTAGCAGTAACGCTATTTGTCTTGGCAGTATCCCAGCGCAATTACTGCCAGGATACCGCCAACCTCGTGATCATCGACACAGAAACCCTAGAAACAAAAACCACACACAGTAACCGGGTAGCTCCAAACTGCACACATCGACAGAGCAACAGAGGTATCTTGTATTCACCCTCTTCTCCTGCTTACTTAACCTCTGACCCCCCTCTCCTTCAGACCCATCACAACACCTGTAGATCATGCAAATAGTATAAATACCAGGAACATAAGAAAACATAACATATTTGTATTTAGTAGAAGATAGGATTCCATTTAGGCCAGCAATGATATGCAGAGGATACTCTATAGAAGAAAGAGGCAATGGGCCTCATTATAACCCCGTCGGTAGCAGGCACGGCTGCCGCCTGAGTTGCATTTTTGCCGGCACCCGTCAATGAGGAATTACTGGGTAATTCTGACATTGCCGGACCCGGTAATTCCTGCATTGCCGGGTGCCAGTGCCTGTCAGTCCCCATTCCCATTGAGCTCCATAGGGGCGGTGCCGGTGCATCCGACATGCTGCACTCCCGGTTGCTGCTCTGCCCACCAGGCCCGTGAGCACAGCTCGTAGTATGGCGGTCCGGGAACTACGGTACCGGTAAGCATGCCGGTACCGTAGTTCCCAGACCACCATATTTAGAATGAGGTCCAAGGTCTATTTACGGTGGCTTTACAGTATATTAAATGGATGAAGTAGATTTGGTAGTGAAGGAGGAGCATAAAGGAACACAGACCAGGTACAGGGATTCGGGAAGAAAACATACACAACATGATATTAATATTCGAGGGATTATTTACATAGGTGCTATTTACATTAGTGAGTTCCTGACAAATGCTACAAGTGGGGCGGTCTGGGTGTTGAGTTACAAGGGGACAGGCTGGGGGGTTGATTATATGTTTGGGAACCTGAAACCCAACAAGCATCCAAGTGGAGAACTGCTGTAAGAGAAAATAAATGAGAGTAGAGCAGAGACGATGGCACTCTTGCCATTCATACATTATTTTGATGCAGAAGATGTCTGTTTGGATTTTTCATTTGCATTTGATTAAGTTAATTTTGCCCTGTTGTGAAAAACTGGAGTGCATGAAGAATCATAAAAAATTGTAATACACAACTGGAAACCTCAGACAGATTTAAAATAGAGAGACCTCTACCAGCGGAAACCAACAACATATTAAATGTAAACATCATCCTCATCATCACTGTAAACTTTATCTGGATAAACAATGCATCAAAGTATAAAGCAGATCATCATACAGAACAGTCATAAAACACAAAGGTAATAACATTAATACAATAATCATTCCACAAACCTCATCATTTCAGTATATAAACAATACCAATAAGGCCAATCCTAAAAAGGAGAACGTTTTTTCAAACAGCCACCTAATATTGTCTTTGAAAGACTCTCTCTACATCTTAATGGAGACAGCAAGTAAGACAACAATGTCCAAGCCAACAAGGGGATATCAGAAGCGAATACATAGAGTAAAGCAGGTCTGCATTGAGAGAAAGTCACATTTTGAAAAAGAGGAACAATTGTATTTCTTACTAAAATTAGTCAACTGGAACTAAAGTATATAAAATGGAACTGAGCTTCTCTTGTACCAAGGCAGAACACACCATTGCCATCATTAAAAGCAGAGTTAGTCCATCTAACTGTGATTGATCTTAAAGGGATCAGACGAAATCTTGCTCTGGTTATTGAACACGCTCATGTTTGAGTTTGGTCACAACAGGTGATTTCGCAAGCTATTACTAGCCACTATTTCATGCACACGATTGGAAGGCTCATTGCATTCATTCCATTAACCTTTGGAATTTCTGTCTGTTTTGTAAGATGTTTTGCTTTGTATTTGGATGGATTTCTTTATCCAAATAAAGTTGACGATGATGAAATGTAAACACTCTTCAACGTAAATGCCCTTCACGTTACCTAATGCGTTCAGAGAAAAGAGACAAAAAATATGCAAGGGCAAATTCCCATGGAAAACACATGTATTACACAATTATTTTATTTATACAAAAACCAGCATATCTCTTCTTAAAATGTATCAACATGTATTAAAACCGCATTACCAACATACAGGCTTAATATATGAACTGTACACAATTCTTTTTTTCGTAGTACACATACTCATAAACATCCTTGTAAACATACTTGTTAAGATCTAATGAGAAATATCAAACAACACAGCTATACATGATCTTAAGAAACCTTTTCAACACAAATGGGGTTGCAAATCCAAGACCTAACTGTTTCGGATCCCTGCAAAAGTGATTATGGGGTCTCCATCAGGGCCCCAGACACCTGCTTAATGTCTTCCCATATTCGTTAAGGGCAATCAATACAATTACAATAATTCAAATTTCTCTATATTGACAAGAGTAACTCTGCCTAAACAGAATGTTAAATGAGATTTACCTGTGCCTCTATTTACTGACACTTTGGGGCTTCTAGTGCTTGTGGATAGCACCCTTTGCATCTCTGAATGTCAACTTAAGTAGGCAAGCATACTGATTCTCAAATTAAATTAGAACCTTCCCTCATAGGTAAGCGGTGCCTAACAATTGCCAACTACCTACTCATCGGGAAATGCAATTAGTGAAGAATCATGGCATCCTCAAAACCCGTGGCTGAATCAAATTGAATCCACCATCAAATATTGCAACAGAGCAAGACATGTAACTGCAAGCCTTCGTCTCTTATTGATTCCAATAGCAGTGTTACACTCACGAAGCGCTGGTCCCTTTGGTCTAGAAGCCGGCTCTGTGGCTCCATTCAGAAAGGTACCTTCAAGATGGTGGATCGCAGCACGGACGATTCCGCTATCACCGTTCCAGTCCTCTCACGTTCGCCAGAGGTACGGCGTACCGCTCACGTGACTCTTCATAGGACACGGAGACTTCCAGCTCTTCGCGTCGCTACTGTACTAGTGGATGCTCCGTGAGTTCGCAACTAGGCAATCTCAAATCTTCAGCAGAAACCTCTTACCTCTGACCATTACTAACCCCTCTCCTCTTAACTTTTCAGATTCTCCTTTCAGCATTCTTTGCTGACACAAATCCCCCGGATTCATCTTGCGTCTCATTCTGAAACGCTGCCTTTGAGTTCTCGAGTCACTACATTCTGGGTAATATTAAATACTCCCGTCCAAGTCCCTTTCTGAATCTGTCTTCAGGTATTGTAGGATTTGCCTTTACGGGCTTACTCACCTTTACTTCCTTCTGACAGACTTGTGTTCCAGTCGCCCTCTCCGTGTCTCATATTCTCAGCTTCTCTCCTGGTATTTACAATCCGGCTTGTTAAGAGGTCAGGGGAATTAGTCTCTTTCCTGTTTTTTCCCCTTCCTATACTTCTGCTATTCATTACTTCGCTTCTCATTTCTTCCCTCTCCAGGAGCAGTCTTCCGATACTCTTCACCACGATCGAATAGGCGTCATCAGCCTGCGAACCACACTCCAATCTTCGGATCCTGCGCTCGACCAGGGTTTTCTTCCCCAGAGGGTTTCCCTGACTGGCGCGTACCTCTCACTCTGGGTTTCCCTACCGGTTGAGAGGTTGACGCGTTGGTCGGGGAGATTCTTGAGTTCAGCATTTGCTTCCCGTTGAACATATCAGTCTGCTCAGGTAAGACCTCCAGACCTATTTAATCGGGGGTTCTTAAAGATCCATTGAACCTAGACTAAGAATCAAGTATTCTGTAACAGTTAGCGACGCCTACAAAAGATAAAAACAATAAGGCTACTGCAGACTGAGTTTCAATGGAACAGCAAATGCAACAACTTATTGCCACCATGCAATCAATGTCCCTAGAGATGCAGGCCCTCAAACAGGATAATGCTCAATTACGACAACAGGTTACTCGTGCCTTCTCGGACTCTCCCCCAGTAAGTTTGAATTCTGGCAAGTTTGACGGAGATCCACACAAACTTAAGGAGTTTCTTGATAGCTGCACTGTGCAGTTTACATTTAAGTCCCGCTTCTTTCCCACGGACAAAGATAAGGTTGGCTTTTTGATTTCGCATTTGGCCGGACCTGCTTTGACCTGGGCTACACCATTGGTGACCTCTAATAATGTTATCTTAGACTCTTATTCTGCTTTCACCAACAGTTTGAAATCAATGTTCAGTAGACAAGAGATCTCAGTGTCCACACAAGAAAGACTGTTAGATCTTAGACAAGGTAACAAAGACCTACTTACCTATATCACTCTCTTCAAACAGCTTTCCTCTGAGTTAGGATGGCCAGACGATGGGTTGCTCACCTTATTCCGACGAGGGCTTTCAGACGAACTAAAGGATGAGGTAGCTAAGGTTCCGCGTCCGGCAAATCTAGCAGATATGATAACACTCATCATGCAAATTGATTACTGCTTACATGAACGTTCGTCTGAAAAGAAGAAGACTAGAGGCATACGATCCCAACTCGATTATCCCTCCATAACAAATAAACCCATAGCTTCTGATGAGCCTATGCAAATTGGAACTGTGAGAGGACCCTTTTCGGCAGCAGAGAAAGAGAGAAGGAAGAGTTTGGGACTATGCATGTATTGCGGAGTCTCATCTCATAAGTTGCGAGATTGTCCTTTAGTTCCTCCCCGACGCACTCCAGCTAAGCGGTCGGGAAACTTCAAAGCCCTACCGCAGGGGGAACAACGGTAGGGGTACAAGATTCTGATCCCCCAAAGAAGATCCCCGTAAATCTGGACTCAGTAGCAACCACTCACAATATGGTTATTATTTCGGTTACTCTTGTTTTTCACGATCAGATGGTACAGAACGTACCTGCCCCGGTAGACTGCGGAGCTGCAGGGAATTTCGTTGATGATCAATGGGCCAATAAACAAGGAATTACCTGTATACCCAAAGCGATGGTCACTCCTATCCAAGGAGTTGACGGTCATCCATTAAGTTCCGGCCCTATCCGAGAACAGACAGAACCTGTTGTCTGTCAAATAGCCTCACATAAAGAGACCATAACTTTCGATCTAATCACGGCAGCCCATTTCCCCATTATATTAGGTCTCCCCTGGTTAAGGAGACATAACCCTTTTATAAATTGGACAGCAGGTACTCTCTTCCTCGGCTCGGAATACTGTGTCAGCCATTGTTTAGCCAAGGAATCAGTTGGCATCTACATTCCTACTGAAAACTCGATCCCTACACCAGTATCTTCAATAAACAATTTGGAGATTGTTCCGGAATGTTATTCGAAGTATCAGTCTGTCTTCTCCAATCCCCAGTTCCCTACTCTACCACCGCATAGAAGAGATGACTCACATTGAACTTCTTCCTGACAAACCCATCCCGTTTGGGAGAATGTACGTCCTTTCCCAACAAGAAAAGGTAGTCCTTAAAGAATATCTCCAAACCAATTTAAAGAACGGGCTCATTACTGAGTCGGTTTCCCTGGCGGGAGCCTCTCTCTTCTTCATCCCAAAGAAGGAGACTGATGAACTTCGACCTTGTATCGACTACAGGGGTCTTAACAAGATCACAGTGGCAGACAAATATCCTATGCCGTTAATCCCTGACATCCTGGAGGCAGTTCGAGGTGCTTCCTTTTATACTAAACTGGACCTTCGCGGAGCTTACCATCTCATCCGTATTGCCCCTGGAGACGAATGGAAGACAGCATTTCGAACCCCATTTGGGCATTTTGAGTATCACGTCATACCCTTTGGATTGGTGAACGCACCTGCCGTGTTCCAGCGTTTCATGGACCATCTATTCGCAGATATTCTATTCCATTTTGTAATCATCTATCTAGATGACATCTTAGTATACTCCCACTCTCAAGAAGAACACCTGACACATGTAAAAACTGTACTCGAACGATTGCAGTCAAATCAGCTTTACTGTAAAGCATCTAAATGCGAATTTCACCAAAGACAGGTAACCTATCTCGGGTTTGTGATGTCAGCCCAAGGCATTTCTATGGATCCAAAAAAGATCTCCGCAGTGGTTGAATGGCCTATACCTTCTAACGTTAAGGAGATTCAACGTTTTTTAGGGTTTGCTAATTTTTACAGGAAATTCATCCCTAACTTTTCGGATATTATTCTGCCTCTTACTCGACTGTTAAAGAAGGGAATTCCATTTATATGGGATAAATCCACCGAATTCGCATTTCAGACTCTTAAATCCTTGTTCACCTCTGCATCCTGTTTGATAAACCCCGATCAGAATAAACAGTTTTTTGTGGAAACGGATGCATCTCATCATGCTCTAGGCGCGGTCTTACTTCAACAAACCGACCAAGGAGATGAAAGACCAGTTGCATATCTTTCTAAAACCTTCAGTGCCTCGGAACTTAACTATTCGGTGCTCGAAAAAGAATTGCTGGCTATAAGAAGGGCGTTTGAAGAGTGGAGACACTTACTACTTGGTTCTCCCTTTCCTGTAGTGGTACGCACAGACCATCAAAATCTTAGGGTCCTACAGAATGCACATACAACCAACAGTCGACAAGCACGTTGGGCGTACTTCTTCCTTCCATTCCGGATCGAATTTACCATACTTCCAGGAAAACAAAACCAGAGGGCGGATGCTCTCTCTCGTAAGGACGTTCCTGTCTCCCAATTCAGCTCTGAACAATTGTTTCCCAAAGCAAGATTCATCGCTGTCATCGCCGACTTCTTAAGTGAATTGAGGACTGCATCGGTCTCTAACCTAGACGCCTGCAAGAAGACAGCCAGCACTTATCATCTTACCCAGAACGATTCTTTCTTTTTTCACAAATCACAAGTTTTTATCCCTACTTCAGAGCTGCAGCATGAAGTATTACGAATGTGTCATGACACTCGGGCCGCTGGGCATCGAGGCGTTCAAGGCACTTTAGACCTAGTGCTAAGGTATTTTTGGTGGCCAGAAGTCCGCAATGATGTACAGGATTATGTAGCAGCCTGCATCGTTTGTTCCCAATCCAAGAATCCCAGGACCCCACCTTTGGGGCTGCTCACCCGGATGCCAATTCCAGAGAAACCTTGGCAAGTGATTTCTACCGACTTTATCGTAGATCTTCCTCCCTCACACAACAAGACCGCCATAATGGTCACCATAGATTATCTTACGAAGTTGGCACATTTTACTCCCTTGAACAAGCTGCCAGGGGCTGGGGAGATGTCTAAGATTTTTCTTTCGGAAATCTTCTCCAGACATGGTCTACCGGACACAGTGGTCTCCGATAGAGGCCCTCAATACACCTCCAAGTTTTGGGAAAAGGTTTGCCATGTCTTGGGAATCAAGCGGGCTCTCAGCTCGGGGAACCACCCACAGACGAACGGACAGACGGAACGCCTTAACCAAACCTTGGAGACCTATCTACGGTGTTTCGTATCAGCAGCCCAAGACAATTGGTTGGACTTGTTGCCCTTAGCCGAATTTGCATACAACAATGCCCTTCATACAGCCCTTCATACTAGCCCTTTCCATTGTACTTATGGGTTTCATCCGTCCTTTGTTCCTTCTGTCACTTTATCCCCTTCTAACTGTCCAGGAGTGGATGGCCTCATTTCCGAAATACAAGAAGGACATAAATTGGCCAAAGTCTCTTTACGAATGGCTCAAGATAGGGCCAAACGGACTTCTGATAAACATCGCCAAGACGTCCCGCCATTAAGCCCGGGAGATACTGTTTGGTTGGCTTCTCGCTTTCTTCCCCGGCATTTGGTCCCTTCTAAGCTATCCCCTAGGTTCTTCGGTCCTTTCAGAATCCTATCGATGGTCGGTTCTGCGGCAGTCAAGCTCGATTTGCCCTCGTCATGGTTCCGGATCCATCCTGTTTTTCATCTCTCCCAGATTCGGTTGACAGTACCGGACCATTTTCACCGGTCAGACTGTACCCCTCCTCCTCCTATCTCTACTGATGCTGGCCCAGAATATGAAGTCGCCGGTATCTGTGACTCCCGTTATCGGAGGGGGAAACTACAGTTCTTGGTGGACTGGAAGGGGTACTCCCCTGCAGAAAGGACTTGGGAGCCTACCTCAGGTGTTCATGCTCCACGTCTGATCCAATGTTTCTTTAGGTTACATCCTGGGAAGCCAGGGTCGCCCCCCAGGAGAAGGGGGCATACTGTTACACTCACGAAGCGCTGGTCCCTTTGGTCTAGAAGCCGGCTCTGTGGCTCCATTCGGAAAGGTACCTTCAAGATGGTGGATCGCAGCACGGACGATTCCGCTATCACCGTTCCAGTCCTCTCACGTTCGCCAGAGGTACGGCGTACCGCTCACGTGACTCTTCATAGGACACAGAGACTTCCAGCTCTTCACGTCGCTACTGTACTAGTGGATGCTCCGTGAGTTCGCAACTAGGCAATCTCAAATCTTCAGCAGAAACCTCTTACCTCTGACCATTACTAACCCCTCTCCTCTTAACTTTTCAGATTCTCCTTTCAGCATTCTTTGTTGACACAAATCCCCCGGATTCATCTTGCGTCTCATTCTGAAACGCTGCCTTTGAGTTCTCGAGTCACTACATTCTGGGTAATATTAAATACTCCCATCCAAGTCCCTTTCTGAATCTGTCTTCAGGTATTGTAGGATTTGCCTTTACGGGCTTACTCACCTTTACTTCCTTCTGACAGACTTGTGTTCCAGTCGCCCTCTCCGTGTCTCATATTCTCAGCTTCTCTCCTGGTATTTACAATCCGGCTTGTTAAGAGGTCAGGGGAATTAGTCTCTTTCCTGTTTTTTCCCCTTCCTATACTTCTGCTATTCATTACTTCGCTTCTCATTTCTTCCCTCTCCAGAAGCAGTCTTCCTATACTCTTCACCACGATCGAATAGGCGTCATCAGCCTGCGAACCACACTCCAATCTTCGGATCCTGCGCTCGACCAGGGTTTTCTTCCCCAGAGGGTTTCCCTGACTGGCGCGTACCTCTCACTCTGGGTTTCCCTACCGGTTGAGAGGTTGACGCGTTGGTCGGGGAGATTCTTGAGTTCAGCATTTGCTTCCCGTTGAACATATCAGTCTGCTCAGGTAAGACCTCCATACCTATTTAATCGGGGGTTCTTAAAGATCAATTGAACCTAGACTAAGAATCAAGTATTCTGTAACAAGCAGGGGTGACATGGGCTCTAAAGCCTACCTGAAACTTTCTTGACTCCACAACAAAACCTCCTGGAAAACATTGAGCCACACTATGAACTTACCTTGGACCTTGTTTAATTCACATTCCAGGCTCCCGTAGTGTCGCAGGCTCCTTCATTACAAGGATTTGTCCCATCGTGAGGGTGACTTCACCACGCCTCCAGCATCTCAACGTGTCAACCTCATCGCCTACCGTAGGGAATGAGGTGTATCTCATCCATCATGATCAGGTGTGCCCTGCAAAACCCAGAGTTCTTACTCGAACCATCTGGCCCCAGCTGGCTTGCCTCATTTAATGATCTCCTTCCAACCTTTCTCATGGCTCTATGTCAAAAAATGATCATTTTAGTTCGTGTTTATGCAGCTTCTTCTTTAAACATATTGGGCCCGATTCATGGAATATTTGTCCCGTTCAAAGTGACTTTGCACTGCTGAAAAGTGACTTTGCACTGCTGAAAAGTGACTTTGTACTGCCGACACAAACCCTGAATCATGTAACCATGCAAAGGGTATTTTGTACTGCAAAAAGGACTGTGCGCTGACTTTGCCACTTTGCACGGTTCCATGAATCAGGGTCTGTGGGGGCAGTCTAAAGTCATTTTTCAGCATTGCAAATTCACTTTGAACTGGGCAAGTATTCCATTAATAGGGCCCATTGTGTGGGGAAAGTTTACATATCCTAACATGGTCCACTTAGAACTTTCTTGACAAAAGAAATGCTCCACCAAAAGTGGAGCCAGTACCTTGTTGTTGATACATCTTATGTGCTCAGAAACATGCATTCTGGCTTTTCTTTCAATTTCCCTATTCAAGTCAGATCACAGAGACATTTTAATATATATTTTAAGCAATTAATGAACCATGCTACTGCTACGATTCTTGATTCATGGAATTATTTGAGTGTAAATCTGGGATTTGCGCACTATTCTGCGCGCAAATCTCATTCGTCAAACAGGGATTTGCGTGCAGAATGGCCCGAAAATCCCAGTTTTACACGCAAATAATTCCATGAATCAGGGCCTATAAGGTCCACTTGTTGCCATTAGGATTGAATGCCAATATCCATCTTGGTACCTTGCGTCCTTTATTTGCACATTGTGCACATTCCACAAGGGGCATGTCCCTTTACTCTTTCCAAACCTGCCATACTGTTCAAAGAGGGTGTTTTAACAAGGTGTGGTCGTATATCTTTGCACACTGCCATACTGTTAAGATAGGCCATTAGGAAGGCACCAGGTGCCACTGCTACACACGAGAAGACCCTCTTGTACTTACACGAACAGGAAAGCCCCCAGCAGGTACGTAGACGTGTAGGGAAACAAGTGACGTCCACCAGCACACCTTTATCAGAACCAGCCTCTCTCAACTGTCACAAATAGAACACTCAGCATCTTACACCACAGCATTCCACACTTGCAACTCTCATTGCATCAAGCATGCAGGGGAACCCAGAGCAGAAAGAAAGCACATCACATCACCTGTGCCCCCTGATGGAAACATCAGAAGGAAAAGGTACCTAGAAGCAGGGCCGGCCTTAGAGGCAGGAGCGCCCTGGGCGAATTTGTGCCCCACCCTCCCCGCGCGCCCCTGGTCAACAGGGGGCAGGGCAGAGGGGGCGCGTGGCCAAGATGTGCCACTTTCTTTTTTTTTACCAGGAGGTAATGATGTGAAAAGGGCACATCAGTACCCTATTGTTATTAAATGCTCTCCACCGCCCCGGGTGCATTTAATAACAAAGGGGCACCTGCCACGTCTTCTGCCACTATGCCAGCTCGGGGGAGCCCTTGAAAGACTCCCCTGAGCTGGCGTGGTGGGGGGCTAATTGCACCCTTTTGTTATTAAATGCGGCAGTGGGGTGCGTTTAATAACAATAGGGTGCTGACAACAGCACCCTAATGCGCAATCGGCGGCGGGCTCATTTAATAGCAAAAGGCCACCTGCTGCCACCTTCTCCCACTACGCCAGCTGGGGGAGCCCTTGAAAGACTCCCCCGATCTGGTGTGGTGGGGGCTAATGGCACTCTGGGGCAGCATGGCGTCATGTGCGGTCGCCCGGCCTAGAAGGGACACACGAAAAAAAAGTGCAATTGTGCAGGGAAAGTAGAGCCCACGCACACCAACCTTCAAGCAAACCAGCCTACCATTCGTCATGAAACCCAAACACTTTCTTAACTGCACCCATAACACCAAAACTAAAAATGCACCAGTAGCGTAACTGGAATTCGGTTGCGGTAGAGACGGGCTCAGTGTGGCACACATTTCTCCTCAGTTACTACCAACCGTTTTGGTGATGACAAGTCACCTCACACACCTTAAGAGACGACAACTGGTTAGGGTCAGCCCAGTTCTGGCCTTCATTGGGATGGTAACTACACTATTTCTAGGCAGTGTTATGCTCTGTGATGGGGTCAAAGGTCATAATGCAATTACCACTGGTACTAAAGTTTATGCCCCCAACTCTGATTTGGCCACCCATTGTTTGATCTCATTCTTTAATAGGTGGTACAGCACAACTGGTGATATTCCCACGTATCAGTAGCGGTATCCAACACCATAACATAACATGATAAAATAACATTACATACCATATCATTACAGGTTCTACGTTAAAATAGCGAAAACAAAATAATGGGGCTGAAAAGAAAGATTTTTTTTAGTCGAATTCCAAACATTTATTTCTGATTTTTTCTTTGTCTTTATTGCAGTGCAGACGCCCCGCAACCCCTTCTCAGATCCCCCAACCTTAATGTATACCCTTAGAGCACCATCTATTTATTAAAAAAATTGGCAAAAATCCCACAAAAATGCGATTAAATAAATTTGTTGTTTCGGCCTCGTTTTTGATTTCGCTTTTTTGGGGGAATACCATCGTAACATTGCATAACAAAACAACATAGCATAATAGCAATGCAAAATAAAAGATGACATAACATAACATAAAATAACATGACACAACATCACATTATACGATCATTTAAGATAACAAAACCGAACATAACACGATATAAAATAAAACAACATGATATAATACGATATGGCTTAGCTAAATGAGACACGGACTGGCGTGGCAACATACAAATATTAGCCTACTTTTTTGGCCCAATGGAAATATTCCACAGCACAATTATAATCATAGCCTCTGGCACAGCTGTGCTTATTCTCTGCCACATTTCGATGTAACCTCTGGCACACTGCGGATTATTGTTTGGCTGGACTGGCTTTCACCTCTGGCCAGGCCAGGGTGGGCGTGTTTTGACGGACCAGGATGATCTTATTCCAATGATGGGAACGATCTGCTCCATTTCTATTGTGGATAGCACTGAAAAGGGACATTGGAAAAAACACTGAAACACATACACAGGGAGCGCGCCATTGCTGTTGTGCACAACTGACTCCTGGCTCTTCCCTCTGTGGAACTCCTAGCATTTACCTCTTTCCCTGTCGGTTCTCTATCTCCTTCACGTTCTGGAGGACCACAACGCCTAGTAGGACCGTCCCTTTCCTGTTCATCAGTGTATTCTATTAGCCTTTTCTATGGTCCCTCCTGTATTTTGCCCTGTGGGCACTTTGCAATACAATTTATTCATGCCTTACAAAGGCACAATAAATAAATAACTTACCAGTGGAGACACACCCTTCCAGTCTCCACCTCCCAGTCCATGGCTAGCCTCCACGCTCACTAAAATACACATCACAGTAACACAAGACTTATTGATTCTCTCATTTCTAGTTTAAGTCAGGATTTTGATTGTATTAAGGTAGGTTTCAGATCCACACATAGAGCCTCATCACGAGTTGGGCTGTAGCCCTTAAATGCGGCGGTAATTTTATTACCGCCGCATTTAAGAGCTGGCCCTATCACGAGTCGGGCGCTAAATTGGCTGTTTTACCTCCAGCTTTTTTCTGGAGGTGAAAATCCCTGTTTTCGGCGGTATTACAGCCGCTGTATTAGCCCGCAGTATTAGCACCAAACATTCCCCATTGGATCCAATGGACCCAATCTGGAATGGGGATTTACCGTTAAGACCCAACCTGTGATCCGGTGGTAATACCACCGGGCCGGTCAGTGCTAGGGCTTTTACAGCCAGCGGTATTACAGCTGGGAATACAGCTCAACTCGTGATGAGGCCCATAGTCTCTCTGTGTTTTAGACAATATAAATACAAAGTGCCCATTTGTATGTGAAGCAAACTCCTGGGATGTAAATATATCTCTCTGAGATGCTGCACGCTGTGCTCTGATTAGCTGGTGACACATCAATGATTTATAAGGCAGATGTTAATCCAGGTCAGGTATTTCGGTTCTTCCCAGCATATGCCTATGTTCGTCAGTATGCAGATACCATACGAAGCGTCACAATTGAGATCACTAAAATCAATATAACGCGTCATGCTCTTCTATTCTTATGGATTACGCAAGCCCCAAAGCTGTGCTCCTAACACGCTCATAAACTAGTTACCCTCTTCTCCATTAAAACATCTTGACTTATTTTCCGTTGGAGTTTCTTCGGTAAATTTGGACACACTGTTTGACACTGCCACACCACCATTCCACGATAATATGTTGCAACTTGCCCATAGGCGTTTTGCCCCTCTCTTGACTTACTTAGGCACTACTGAGCATTTGTGCTATCCCCTTTGCAAAAGTCCACACCCTGACTCTTCAGATGGGTTGTGGGGTGCCATCACCTGCAGTGTGATGCTTCACCTGGGGTTGGTATAGAGAGGATCCTCCGACTACCCTCACCATGCCACATGTGACATGCAAGAGGTGCTGTGTGCACCCAAGCATGCCTGGGCCTTTAAGAAATTACATCAACAGAGTGTAGAAGGCGTTGGCAGAGCAAGGAGTGGAGGCCGATTGGATGCACACCAAAGAGGCAAAGGAGCAGGTGGTTCAGCAAAGAGTGGAAGCAGAAAGGAAGAACACCAGAAGGGTAAAGTTGGATGTGGCATAACGAGGAAGAGAGGTGTGAAAGAGGAGAGGAGGAACAACAGAGAGAGGAGGAGCATGATGAGAGCTGTAAAGGAGGAGTAGAGGAATATCAGGGAGGAGGTTGGAGGGGGGGTCAAGTCATGACCAACACCATTAAAGAGAGATGAAGGGGAGAACCTTGTGATAAAAAGTGGTGCACTTTGAGGGGGTGGAGGAATGAACTAGTTTACACATTGAGGCAGTGCAGAGAAAGAGTAGGGGGGATGAGAAGAGAAGTAAGGGATTAGTGAGTGGTGCGCCAGCATTCTCAAACTCTCTGGAGCAAGTGCTGGATGCTCTCATGAGGCATGCCCAACAGCACATCTCCCTGCCCACTACCCAGGCCCAGATGGGCACTGCAAAGGTTCAATTCTACGTTACTGCCCAGTTCCCCAATGTCATTGCAGCACTGAAATGCACACATGTGGTATCATTTCTCCCCGAAGAAGTGGAGTTGGCATATCAGAAATGGAAACAGTATCATTCCATGAACATTCAGATGACATGTGATGTAAATCTCAACATCAGACACTGCTGCACCTGATTTCAAGGCTCCACCCGTGATGCCATGGTCCTGATGAACAGCACCCTGCCAGCGTACATGAACACACACAGAGAACACTGTACCTGGCTTTTGGGTAAGTAGTCGATCTGACAATTATGTGGCACAGAGGCACATACAGAGACAGGCATAAGGCCAAATGTGAGCAAATTGTAAGTGCCATGAAGCCTAGTCCAAGAAGCATAAAATAGGCTGCGGCCCATTACCCACCTTCCGCAGGCCACAGTGTGACCTGAGAAAACCTCATAGTCTGTCATTGTATGTATGAAAGCAGGCCATTGATTCCTAGCATCAATCACGGCCCCTGTCAAATCCAACAAGGCATTTCCAGCCAATGCACACGGATAGGCCAGTAAAGGGACTAGCCCCAATACCATAGTGTTGCCTTTTGGGGTGATGCTGAAACAGACGGAAACCCATGAACAATGATGCAGGACACACAGCACTTTTCTGCTTGTGCCCATTGAAAGCCACTGATCCTGCCCCCCTACTCCCAGTTAAGTTCAGGGTGTCACCCACAAACACATGGGAGTACACCAAGATCACCAGCACTATAGGAATAGTAACAAGCACTTCACAACCAACAGTGATGCACAACATTGTCCATTCCACCTTTGTAGGTAACTCAGGCTATCCGGAGTTTCTGTGGTCGGTGACACCTGGGAGGAACCCTGGTACATTGCAGAAGGTAGCCTATAACGAGGCACCCAAGAGAACCGGAACATGCATTTAGCCAACATCTAGACTGTTGAATGGGAGGTTCAAGTGCCTCCATCGTAGAGGTTGGGCACTCATGTATAGCCCAGTTAAAGTAGGACAAAGTATCGTCACATGTGCAATGCTGCACAGCATGTGCTTACGTAGGAATATTCAAATGCCTCCTGATGAAGACAATGAACCTTCGGGGTCTGGTGATGAAGGTGCAGGTGACAATGGGGAACCTCGGGATAGATGTGAGGAAGTGAGAGGAGGATGCATAGTCCGGCAGGACCTAATAGACAACTATTTTTGATTCCGCACATGGGCATCTGGACAGATCATACGCTAATAACCTTCCTCAGAAACAAAAACACCATCCAACCTAAGGAAAATATATTGCCCCCCCCTTACCAACCAGAAATAAAACAAACATAACTACGGACAAACTGCTACCACTTATCCTCCCAACTCTAAATTCCTTACCTGATTCACTAAATACATGAGCTCTAGTAAACAAATTCAACTCAACCATGGCCAAAGCCTTGGACACTATCTCCCCTTTGAAAATGAGAAAAAGTAAGCCCAGAGCACACTTAAACACTTGGTTCACCCCTCATCTCAAATCCCTAAGAATTGATAAATGCAAATGTGAATCCGCCTGGCGACTAACTCCATTTGAGACTAATAAAGCAGCTCTCATCAATGCCTCTAAGACTTACAAAAACGAAATAAGGAGAGCAAAAAAAGAGAACTTTAACAACAGAATACTACAGGCTAAATCCAGAACCAAAGAGCTATTCATTATACTCAAGGAACTGGAAAACCCTATCCCTATTCCGGACAACTGCGACAAAAATAAAACGTGGTGCTCTAACATCCAAAAAGCTCTAAACGACAAAATCACACTCCAAACCAAAATTGAGAATAAGAAACAAAATATTCCTCCTTCAACCAATCAAAATGATAAACCACCTACCTCCACCAAACCAGAACATACAATCAACTTCAACAAAGTATCCATTTTAGAAATTGAAAAAATAATACCTTCGCTCAAACCAACCAACTGTCGAGGTGACATATGCCCAGCACAACTGATAAAAGACGCGGCCAGAGACCTATCCCCATTTATTTCCAAACTTATCAAGGCTTCCTTTACATCAGGCACGATACCAGACAACCTTAAACAATCATGGGTCCTCCCCCTTCTCAAAAAGCAAACCCTGGACCCCTCCATCCCGACCAACTACAGACCAATCACTACGGTACCATTCCTGCTAAAAATACTAGAAAGAGTGGCTTACCTACAGATCCAAAAATAACTGGAGCTGCATCAACTATTAGGTACCATACAATCAGGCTTCAGGCCTCAACAAGGTACCGAAACTGCGCTTATCGATCTCAAAACCCAAGTCGATGAGCTGAGAGATCTTGGAAAAACTGCCCAACTCCTCCTATTAGATCTCTCAGCAGCATTCGACCTGGTGGACCATGATGTGCTCTGTACCCACCTGGAATCTGCGTCCCACTTCTCCACACATGCCATTGCATGGATTAAGTCGTTCTTAAGTGGCAGAACATGAGGGTTTTCTCTACCTCTGCAGCAGCTGACCCAGTACCCATCACATGTGGCGTTCCCCAGGGATCCTGTGTCTCTCCGACCATGTATAACATTTTCATGAAGCCCCTGTTTGATGATCTGGACCTTCTGGGTGTCACCTAGAAAAACTATGCAGATGACACTCAGATTCTCATCCCACTTTCGGGGGATTACGAACAGGATTTGGCCTTGGTGAACAAGATATACCTCATGATCCAGGCATGGATGGCCCGTCATGGTCTATGCCCGAATGATGACAAAACGGAACTCATCATACTGGGGAAAAACATTAGGTTTTTACCTTGACTCTTGCCTCTCCCTAACAAAGCAGGTGAGTGCCATGGCCTCCAGCACCTCATACACCTATAAGCTGATTAGAGCAGCTAAACCATACTTGTCCACTACCAACTGCCTCACCCTATCAAGAGCTCTGGTATTATCCAAATTGGACTATTGCAACGCACTATACATAGGGTCTAATAAACTCACGCTGCAAAAAATCCAAACCTTGCAGAACAATGCCCTTAGAGCCGCACTAGGAATCCCAAGAAGAGAGCATATATCAGATATCAGAAGACAATCTAACTGGCTCTCCACAACTGACAAAATTAAACAGTATCACTAACTTTCAAAAGTATCAATGACTTAGCCCCCAAATACCTAACAGAAAGATTCAAAAGAAGAACTTCTAATAGACCCACCAGAGAAGCATACACCAACCAACTAGCTGTACCCCCATTTAAATTAAGCACAGCCGGAGGCAACAGCTTCCCTGTCAAAGGGGCCCAGTTGTGGAACTCCCTCCCATCTTCCTTAAGGTCTGACCAATTCTACCCACACTTCAGACTCAACTGTATTAAATGGCTCAAAGAAAATGACCTTTAACTGACCGACACTAGGACTACTCACACCTGACCCACCTGTTAACCTGCAACTAAACGCATACTGACATGCTGTTTTAACTTTCAATGTATACTGTGTATACACCCCTGTGTACTAATACCTGTATATATAACCATGTATATTGTCATCCTTTTACTGTCATTGCATCATGTAACTACTTGGAATGTGTAACTGTGTGTAACTGTAACCTGTAAGCTTAAAGTATTCTTGAACACGCGCCCGGATATCTCCGGGTCTGGCGCGTGCTACAAATAAAATAAAACCAAAACAAACAAAAGCATCTGTCACTGTACTGTTACCTTTTCACTGAATGTACATATATCACTAAATTAAATGACCACTGATTCATTGGCCATATTCCAAAGTGAATTAGTTAACATTACAGACCCTCATCACCAATGCTTTACCCTCCGCATACCCTTATTCCCAACCTCTTGCCCTACCCAAACACTCATGCTGTCCAGTCAGTCACGTAGTAGGATTTACTTCTTCTTTCGCTTGCCACCTTTTTTGAGCGGGAGTTGGATTAGCCCTTCTGAATTGGCCACCACTTGCTCAGCGAGCACAGTGAGCTCGCTCTAGCTGAAATGTGGTTTTCAAAGCCATATTTCAAGCACCTTGCCTCCTGATATGTTTTTGCAAACTTTCAGGTTCAAATGGCACTTCCAAAATGGTGATTTTGGGTGGATTGAGTTTTTAAAGATGGCTGCCACTGAACTTCCCATTAGCATCATGATGTTGTTCCGCTCTCCGCTAATTCTGCTGGCAAAATTACAGTTTCTATGGTTGTCAGCAGTCATTCCAACTGACGTAATTACTGGTACTGCCGATGGTTGGTGCGCAGACCCGTCTATTCCTGATTTGGCAGTAATTCCGCTAGACACCATGGCGGTAACCGTAATTACCTCCACATTTACCACTTTACTTGTAATGAGGGCCAACTATTTTGCCCAGATAGCTTTCGGAGTCCTAACAAGAAAATTATTATTAGAAAAAGTAAATATCGATTTACTCGTATAAACCATTAACTCTTCGAACACTAAAAAAATCGGAAACTTATGCTGTTTGCAAAACTCAAAGTGCAAACAAAATTGTATGTGATAATGACGACCTGCTGATTGAAGAATTTGAAGACTTATTTAGGTGTTTTGTGATATCATGTGGCACTTTTTAATGGGGAAGTCATCCAGCACCTCCCATCCATTCTACTGCCCTGTTTTCTCTTTAACTCTAACAGTAACACCTCCTTTCTCTGCAACGCTAATCCGAAATACTGCCTATTACCGTTCCACCTGCATTACAAAAGTTGTTTAAAAAAAAACAACAAGTTTATATTGGTTTCTGTAAAAGAACACATTCACCACAAAAATGTCAAATTCTGAGAGCACTAAAGCCACCATCTCAGCAAATACATGATCCCTGATTGAGAGAACCTCGTGAAACTCCGAAAGGGGGAGGTACAACTGAGTTTACTATCCCTTTATGAGTGATTGCTTCAATGGCATTACGAGCTGCCAAAAGAAACCTTACATTGATCTGAGGAAGTTGTGTTCTTCCTCAGATCTTGTCATCACCCACTCCCACCCAGAACATTGTCCTTGCTCTCAACATTTGTGACAAAGGGTGTGTGCTGACCCCATATAAGAATGTCTAAACTTAATTGATCTGCCAGAGCCCGCTTAAGAGAATGTTGCATTGTGAAAACGTTTGTGTTTGTAATGCCGTGAGTGAAGCCAGCATGTAAGCGTCACATGACACGGGAGAGAGCCAGAAGGCTCGGGGAGTAGGGCGGTTGAAAAGGGAGGAGTTGGGGAAATGTTACAGCAGTTTAGAGCTGGCACTGGAAGAATAAAGTTGTGTAGAACCACCTTGCAGTGGGTCCACTCCTAATTGTGTATCAGCAGTTGGGCAGTCATGTGGGATATGATATTGGTGACAAAGCGGTCGACCAGCTTGTGCTGTGTACGAGCAGCGTGACGGTGGCTTCACGTGACGTGCATATTGGAGTGTGTCTGACATGGAAAAAAGCTCCACCGGTGGTCTGACCCAGAGCACCCACCACAAAGTTCCTGCCTAACGCAGAGCGGGGTCCACACTGGGTAGAAGCGGGTGACTGTAGCAATAGCAGAGCGCCCATCCAGTCACAGGAGGATAGCTCCAGATGGGAAGGTGAGCATTTGCACAGGGATGTACCTGGCAAGGGAAGAAGTACATGCAGACATGCAAACAGCACCATCAGCGCAGGGGCCTGCCTCCTGAGAATCACATACTGGAGCAAGAGCGGTGGGTAAATAATTAAAAATGACCAATAGATAAATGATAGCAGGATGCCTTATATGTATAGTCAAACATTGTTTTTACTAATACAAAAATGTTCATTTCATTTCATTAAACAATTCAAATTAATCATCAAAAAGATCACAAACCCAGTGTATACTTCTCTTCCATTCAAATTTTCAGTCTTAAATCATACGTACCATATTCATAGCGACATTTATACATTCATATGTCTATTCTACCCATAGCCAAGATTCAAAACACATTTCCTAGATTTCGACTTGTGTATTTTATAGATGTATCCCTCTATCTCTCTATAAAGAGGGTGACAGTTTGTCGGCACGTGTTTCGGTTGTATTTTAGTGGGTGCAGATCATCTTTCCCCAATTATTCAGCCAACATTCCTCAGGAAGGAGGACAACAAATGGGTGTTGTTTCCTCTATGATGGATGGAGTGGGCCTTGTGATCTAGTCTGGTTCACCCAGGATGCAGTTTCCAATGGTGATGTAAATGACAATGAATATGCTCTCCAATGGATTGTATCACGTGATCGCGGTACATGTTTCTTTTTGAAGTCCCGTCCCACTTCCGTAGAGCGAGTTCGCGGTTTTAATGCAGGTACTAATATCCCATCTTATTTGGGATTCGCAAGACATATCTCATGCACTGTGATGGGGGAGGTCTTCTCAGCAACACGTATTGGTGTCTATGCAATTCCCGTGGAGACACTGCTCTCGGCAAAACATCCCGTCTTGTTTGGAATGATAATTTGCCTTGCATGGTTCCTGTTTCCTGCTCGCACTGTCGCGGTGGATTCGCAAGAGCGGTGGGTACAGGGAGCAGTTTCCAGCCCATCCATGATGGTTAAGAAGACCAGCAGCATCATTTTGCAAAGGAAAGGGACACATCATAGGTACACGCACACATGCAGAAAGGGGCACGTGGCCACTCACAGACACGGCAACAGTGCACAAGACCAGCATGCTGAGAGATAATTAAGACATATACAATTCACCACAGCCCCAAGTAATTAGGCCAGACCTAAGCCGTGTTCACATCAGAGGACTCAGAAAACCTTATTGTGCCTGTCATGTCACCAGGGGTTTACCCTCGAGACTACAGGACAATCTTACCATGCAACTACACACTCATTTTGATCTCTCCGAGACCAGCAACCTGGGGCCCATATGGACATGATGGGCAAGAGACTTTGATGTATATATCAGGGCCATAGGTCCCCTGGATGATGAAAAAAGCACAGCCTACTGACGCTGGCCATAGGGCCAAATGTGCACGACATTGTGGATGTGTTCCCTGCAGGATCAACTGACTCATGAAGGTTTAAGAGCCTCCCTCACAGAGTAGTTCACACCTCACACCAATGTGGACTATGAACATCATGTGTTTCACACAACCAAACAAATCAAAGGTGAATAAAATGATGCTTTTGTGAAGCGCCTTCACATTCGCCTCAAACATTGTGACTTTAATGACTCCTCTAACGAGAAGGCTCTGTGGTCATCACGGGATGTGAGTGTGCTGACTTCAAGAAAAGATTGCTTCAGAAGACTCACTCGCTGGATGAAATACTGCACCTGACAAGATCAGACGTTGCGCTAGCACTTGAGGTGGAAGCCATGAGCAATGTCAAAGTCTCAAATGGGTTATTGGAGGTGATCAACAAAATGGAGGCAACACCCCTGCACAAAAGCAACAGAGAACCCTTTTGCTACCTACGCGGATATGGGTTCCCCATGAAGGTGCCTGCCCTCCGCTCGTCCAACAGTGCTCGTCGTGTGGGGGAGACAACCATTTCAAAGCAGTCTGCCGAAGGTTCCACAGTCAACCACACTGTGAAGGTAGCAGCAGTGCGATGGCACGCAGAAGAGAGAAACCCCAGGGACCTCAAGCAGGGGTTTGTCAATTCTATGAACCACCTCCCTGAAAACACTGGGAGCGGAAGGATGAGCGGAGAGCATATGAAAGACCACCACCAGAACGGTGGTCAAGCCGATCATCTATGTCACAACCCAAGAGAAGATATACAAAAAGTAGGGTTGCACTTTGGTGTGAGTGTGAATTCAGGGCAGTACATAGTCTAGAACAAGAGAGAAAATTGAAAACACACTGTAGGACAATTTAATTATATGTCCTTAGTCATTAGAATTCATCAAGAATTGTTCTGTGCTCAACAATGGTCACAAAATGTAAGAAGTATAAATGTCTTACTGATCAAAAGAATATATATTTTTTAATAATTACAAACATAATCCATGATAACAAATAACTCACAAAATAATTCAATTCAGTTATTTAGTTGTAACACGCATGCATCCTGGGTGCTCTGAGAAAGGCTGTTCCTTTTTCAGGAGAAGTAGGCTATCTTCCTCTACCCCATCTTCCTCATCCACCCCGCTACCAAACAGGGTACTCCTCTGGAGCAGAGGATCCCACCGGCTGCCTCATAGGCCATAAAAAACACTATTGACCCTTAGCTTTCCAGGGTCTCAGTATTATGTGTGTACTGCAATGCACCAATCTCTAGGGGCGAGCAATTTCGTAGTGCTTTCGAGCATGCGGTCAACAGGCACAACAAAAGAAAACCTTAAAGTTAAGGCCTGCCCAACATCTTCCCGTGCCCACGTGCCCCTCTGTCTCTGTAGTTGGTGCCCCTTCCTCTCCTTCCCTCCCCCACCTTACCTTGCCTCTCCAAACAAAATATTTAAAAAAGCTGGAAAAAATACAAAATCAAAAAAACTCAAAACAATGGTTGCCTTAGGAGCCACCTTTCACAAATAAAAGATAGAACTTGAAAAATAAAAAAACAGGCCCCTTTGCAGTATGCATAGTCCGCAGACAGCGCTGTAGTCCACGGACACCTGTAAACATTCCAGGCATGGGGCTGAGGAAATAAAAATCAATTTAATAGTTTTTCATGCAAAAGTGGTGACTCTTAAAATAACTTTTTTTTCTCTTTTTGACTTATATATTTTTTCGATTATATTGTTTTATGTACTAAAGTACCAAAAAGTTCTACAGAAGGTAAATATTTTTTGTAACTTTCACAGAAACTGCTTCTATTTGTTTTGTCTATTTTGCATTTTTGTTTAATACAACTTAAAAAGAATACTTGAATCCATACTTTATGTGTTCACCGAAACTGCTGCAACGCATTATGAACATTTTCCAAAAAAATCTGATTGCACACATTAGTTAAATGCTTTACATCTCTTTGAAAAATGTTGACGATATAAAATTTTATATTTTCGTTATGAAAAGATGTCATGCCAACATCTCACAAAAAAGCACATGCAGCTTTATTCACATTGTGATATTCTTTTTCCATTTGTGGACAAAATAAATTTTAATGCATCCACATTTGTCTCTGAGCAATCCGAGAAAAAATCATGTTCGAATGTGGAAACAGTTCCATAAACTTTCCAAATGTATCCTTCACTGCAAACTGTAATGAAATTCCAGTAGCGTAGCCCAAACTGTTGCCTCCACAGTGAACAACAATGATGTCCGGATGATTCAAATAAACCATATTCTCACAAAATGGGAAGCATTACACCCACTTGATTCCTTGCACTCCATAGCATGAAACTTTAAATTAATTGAATCCAAGATTTTCAGACAATCCACAATGCTCAGAATAGACCTTCCGCCAATGGATCAAAGATTTCCCCAGAATCCATACACTCTGCTTCCTCAAACACATAGCCATTGCCATCTTCAGTGCACTCACCAAACAAACCTCCTGCCACCATCTCTTCCTGTACACCACACCCAGGAAACTTGATTGGCTGATCCCACAACTGTCTGCGGGCTCCGCAGTCCCCTTTCCATGCCAGGTGCCCTCAAAGGACCTGGATGTGGCACGTGCCTTCAACACACTACAGCGGAATCCGCTGACGCTGTAACACAAGGCAGCTCTTTTACCCTTTCAAATTTCTTGTTTCTAACACTCCCTCATTGGTTACTTTCAAACAGTCACACATCCGTTTAACAATCCCATCCAAAAACTGTAACCTAACCCTGTCATCTCAGTTCAACACTTCAGATGTGCTCTTCAACTCTCAGAGTACATACCTCGTATTAATCACAGCAATCTGCACCAGAAACTACTATTTACAGATTCAGCAACACCTGCATCTAACAAGACATAGTACAGGTATAATTTCATGAAAGTTAAGAAATGCATATGTGCATTTGTAGGATCTCTGTGTGCAACATTTTGTAAAATAAAATACAAGCTGATGGAAAAGATTTGAGCACTTGGTGTGTGTAAGTTTAATATGTTTGCAGTATGTGCATACTTGCCAACATGATGCATTCCAATCTGTAGGTGCTTATCTAGTCCTAGTTTCTTTTGTTTGCATTCTGGGAGTTCTAGTTCCCATTTTCCCATTATAAAACTTGGACTACAAATCCCAGTTTGTACAGACAAAAAACCAAGACTGGATTAGCAACTACAGTTTGGAATGGGTTATGTTAGCAAGTATGCATTTATTGCCAATTTATTAAACTTCCCCAAACCAAGTGCCACTTACAAATGTTCTACAAATGTATTGCATCTGCTTCTTATTTCTATTAGGAAAAAGGTTACAAACAGTGTTGCATGTATACATTTTTTACCTTTCAGTGAAACATTCCTAAAAAGAAACATTTTAAAAGCACAGCTTGTTATATTTCTGATTCAGTATAAATGTCACACTTTTGAATCTTCGAGTCCACTCTTGTTTTTTTCTTTGCATTCTGGAACTTGTAGTGTGAATTTTATAATGGGAGAAGTGGAATTGCAAGTCACAGAAAGGGAAGGAAAATGAGGCTTGATAAACACTAACAGATTGGCATGGGTGATGTTGGCAAGTATGCATGTGCTGACAACATATTAAACTGGCACACACTAAGCACCACTTAAATTACAAAAACGTACTTCTAAACATGTGCAATCACAATATAGACAACTTTTCAAACTTCTGTGAAGGTGAATGGATTCACACAAGCAGCACAGAACCATATTTCAATGAAGATGCTTATAAACAAGAACAAAAAATGAACAATTGCCATAGACAGTGATGGGTATGAAAAGGTAGGAGACACCATGATGGCAAAAGAAACCCTTGCAGAAAAAATGGCCCCAACAAACTTTCAACCAAATGTTCCTTTCACCCATACAAACCATCCAGTGTACAAATGGACATGCAGCTCAATGTATAACATATGCCACCAATCAAACTAGCAGACACAAGTAAAATGAAATCTTTACAAACCATGGACTCTTGTCCAGTACCCATACACATTGGACTTCGAGGACATTCATTAGCCTGTATTTCAGCACCTGCTTGCAAAAGCACCTTCCACCACATAAAATGTTAGCAGCACACCATTCCGCTATATGCAATCCTATGCATGACGTTCTGCTCTACAACTGCAAAATGTAAATAACATTCTCCTATAAAGAACAGTCAAAGAACTCCTTGAAGAAATAGAGCATATCCAAAGTAAATACTTTGGAACTGAAGTTGACTTAGAATATTCAGTAACTTCAGAAAACATTGCCAAAAACTTCATCAACACTAACCTCCTAACAAACACATACAAAAAAGAAATAGCTAAGTTTCAAAACACATCTGCTGAAATACCAGACCAAATGTGTGTGTGTTGTTGCAGAACATTTTATTTAAAAAAAGCACAAAAAAAGTAGATATGGCCTACAAAATAGAGGACAATGATGCATCCCAATGGTTCCAATTAGCATGTTATCTAACAGCAGAAAAATAATACAAAATAAGTGTCCCCTCAATACTTTGCACATACTGTAACACAAAGCTTGACAATAACCAAATTCCTTCACGTGCACTCACTAACAACTTCCAAAGGCTCTCCAGCAATTTAACATGTATTAGAGCATAATCATCCAAACAGTACATTTCAAGCTATAATACGTCTTCAACCAAAACAGCCAAATTACCTCCATCTGAGTTACTAAAGGGCATCCGTGGCAAAGTAGTATATTTTCCCCTTTGATCTTAAAGAAAATGTAGAAACTCTAGGAGTACAACGACCAATAGATCAATCTTTGTTTCTACTAGTTAATGGTGTACCAACAAAAGACAAAATAATTTGGCAACAACTAGTCGACTTAAACAAAGTTAGACAAGCCCTACAATATCTGAAAGAAAATAATGAATACTACAAAGATATAAACATAGAGGAAAACTTCAGAGAAGCCACCCAAATAATTTAAGATTTATCAGCAACTGGCCAACATGAACGTGTAGATCCTGTTACTGAAGCCAACATTTTAGACCAGTATCCAATTCACACACTACATTCCAAAGACACCATTAAAGATGCATTAGAAAAATATTAAATGCGTCAACCCAAAGGATCCCCAATGAGTACATGGGAAAAAGTGTAGAAGCACGTTCTTTTCCTCTACTCTTTCCTACAGGAAAAGGAGGCAGATATGATGAAAGGTCCACAGAAATTAGTGCATCAGAATATCGCTTTTTGCAAATGTATTCTAAAACCCCCAGATTTAGACAAAATGTAGAGTACATTTTCCAGCTCCTGTTTCGAAAGTGAACTAGCAATTCTATGTCATTGAGTTGCACACATATTCTCATTTTTAAACATATAAGCTACACAACTGATTAAAAAAAGTATCACAAATCTCTTAGCAAACATGCGTCGTACAAAAGAATACTGGTTACGGTGTCACGCTGCTGTACATTGTATGCTAAGGAACCTAGACTCACCAACATGGTTTGTTACTATATATGCATGGGATGACTTGCACAACTTCCTATGCACTGTAAACCAAAATTAAGATGGAATAGATATAAAAACATCAGGAGAACTATGTTCTCTTACAGTGTCAATGTATCAAGTTACTTGCACCATTGCTTTATTGCCATGCTGGAATCCATCTGCAATAAAACTGCCCCTCTGCTCAGAGAAGTGCAACACTTCTTTTGGAGAAAAGAATATCAATCCAGAAGAGCACCACACATCCCAAATTTGGCCATGACAGTGATGCCACTGTTTTACAGTTTATTAAAAAATACATTACCTGCAACATTCCTTCAGAAACCACAGCTAGTGACCTACGTACACAAATATTACACTTCCAAAAACGTAAGTGTGGCAAATACTGCTGACGTAGATATAAAAACAAAGGTAAATACTATACAAAATGTCCCTTTGTCTTGCCTAGACCAGTTTGCAAAAAAGGACAAGTAAATAGCTTGATGTCTTCTGTTAGACACAGTGTAAAAGGCAAATCTCTAAAAACACATACAACATTAAAAGGAATGACGCATCCAAGTACATCAATGATTACAATGCAATCATTGCCCTCTTGTGGAATGCAAACATAGACATGCAATACATTGAAGACAATTCCACTGCAGTTGCAAGATATGTCACAGCCTATCTCACCAAAGCTGAGAAAGCAGAGCTAAAAGACATCTGGGATGACATATCATCTGATAAAACACTGTCACACAAATTATACAGCTTCAGTATCAAAATGCTCTCCCACAGAGAATGCGGGTGCTCCAAAGCTGCAGACCGGTTAACAGGTACAGACTTATACGCCAAATCTAAACAGATTGCCTTTCTAAACCTTTGTCCAGCTTCATCCCGAAAAAGAGTACTAAAATCCTACCAAGAAATAGAAACAATAGCTACAAATATTCCCAACAGCAAGGACAATTTAAAAAACAATTTAATTGACACATACTACTCAAACAGACGTATTGCTTTGGAAAACATGTGCCTGTATGACAAAGCCCATTCATACAAAAACAATCTCAGACCAGACGAGGCAAATATTCAGTCTCAACTTGTGAAGGAAGCCTAGTAAAACTTACCAAACCCAGCCTAAATAATCATATAAAATGATCATTTAACTCTCTGGAACAAAGAGAACTGTATTACATGACCCTATTGCAACATTTAAAATTTTGGGAAAAAGAAGAAGAATTGTTAGGTAACTATGACTCATTTGAAGCTGCATTCAGAGCAAACGAAAGCAGTGTAACACATGTCAATTTCGAACAATACCAAGAAATGTTGGACAATGAACGCCCACAAGAGGAAGAAATTGAAGCTCAACTGGATAAAGACACTCCTGAGGGCAGTCAACCTTCCCTCACAGGAAGTCAAGAACCACTTGGAAAACCACTCATTCTAAATGAAGCAGAAAAAGCAATGACTGAGGTACAAAATACCATGTATCAATATATACAATCTGAAGAAGACTTGTCAGTGTTATAATCACAGCTAAATGATGAACAACTCACCATTCATCTAGAAGTCAGTGAAGAAATTGAACATGCTTTTAACCATGAAACTAAAACTTGTACCTGTAAAAATTAAACACCTGTGGCCCTGTATGTAAGTTGTGAAACTGGTTCTGGTAAAACGTTCTTAATTAAAATAATCAGCACATTTCTACAAAACTTAACAAACAACAACTGTATGGCTGTTTTAACAGGCCCCACCGGTTTAGCTGCCTACAACATAGGAGGTGTAACTTTACACCGACTACTGCTCCTTCCAGTAGATCACCAAAACAAATTAGAATACTTCAAATTGCCAGCAGAAGCTGCTACTGAAATACGCAGAATTCTGAAACCAATTAAAGTGCTCCTAATAGATGAAGTAAGCATGGTTTCCAACTTCATGTTGGCTATTATTCACCTCAGAATGCATGAAGTCCTAAAAACGGACTACGAAAAAACTATTTGTAGGAAAACACGTTATTGTTTTCACAGACCTCCTACAGTTAACACCAGTAAAAGGTCAACCTATTTTCAAAACATTAGGACACAAACAATGCGGCAACACATTTGGCAGCATTGGAAATGTAAATCTCTGGCAAAATGTTCAGTACAGAGAACTAACTCAAAACATGCGTCAGTCTGCAGACCTCAACTATGCTAACATTTTTCATTTTTAGGACTGTTCTGCTTACTAAAGATGCAAAATCCATCTTAAATATTAGACTAATCCATGAGATATATGGGCAAACACATCTGCTACTGATGCCATGGAACAATTAACTGAACAAATTATAAAATGCATTTCTTTAATGCCAACCCTTGCAAACTGTAGTCAATTCAATGAGACAATGTTAAAAAAAGAAATGCAACCCATACTACATATCAGCTCCAAGGGCAAACTAGAAGTGCACAGCATGACACTCCCTTTGTATCAACAGAGTAATTCTAAAACGTAACCTTAATGCAGAACAATGTTTAGTCAATGGAGTAATTGGTACAGTGTTTGGCTTCCAAACATATCCACTTGACAACAAAATTCAGTATGTCAACATCCACTTTTACAAACTTGCGGAAGTTAATAAGATTGGCCCACAACAGCACCTTTCCTTCTTTTCAAAGACATGTACGTACGCAGAGAACATTTCTCCCTGTCTGTTGCATATGCAGTCACTATTCACAAATCACAAGGTCTAACCCTAGATCACGCATTGACTGACATTGGCAGCACAGTCTTTGAAGAAGGTAAGAGTTATGTAGCAAATTCACATCGACCATACACGGAATGGTTTATTCCTAGTTAATTTTGATGCAAACAAAGTCAATACTGATATTCCTTGCTTCCTAGAATACAGCAGGCTATGTGCACTGTACACCCGATCTAGATATGTGAAAAAAAGAAAACCTTTAAAAAGAAAACAAATACAAACAGAATATAACAGATCTCCCAACAATACCACTAAAAAAGCAATGACCAACTGCTTCTCCGTCAAATAATACAACCACAAAACTGTCTATTACAAACTCAATTGCATGTCCTCAGAAGAGAAAGGGTCAAATATCTCTTCTCCCAATGAATCTGCAAGCCCATTAAACGATGCAATGACACAACTCTTGTGTCCATTTAAATTCAGCAACACAACTGGAGTAAAGTGCAATGCAAATGCAACAATCAATCTTCTGTTCAAATTGCCACCAATTGCTGACAACAAATACTTAAACGGCTCAGACCAGTTGTGTTTGCAAATGCTTGTCCTTCATAGAAATTACACAAATAATCCTGACAGCACTTACAGCGTCTCAGGTGTAAGGCAAGAATTGGACTACTGTGCAGGAATGGTAACATTTACCATAAACACACAAGACTATCCTCAAGAATTCTTAGTGTACTTACTACAAGTACTAGAAACCAAAAACATTCCTATAACAGAAACCTTCCATATTTCATACACGTGGACATATACATGCACTCTCTGCAACCATGTTTCACAAGAGCACATCCCTAATGAAATATTTATCTATATATCCATACCAAATTCTGAATCCACTGCATTTTACCAGCTTCCGCAGAATGCAAATCATGGCATATTATGCCCTTTTAGCAATTCAGACAATCGTTCCAGCATACAAATAAACTCAAATAGCCAATATGCCATACTAATGCTTCTAAGGTACAATGCAGATGGTACCAAAAATAACTGTAAGTTCACTAGATTTACACAGCCAAGTATCTCTTGGCAAAAAACCTTCACAGCAGCAGGCATAATAAAACACACTGGTGCCACAACTTCAGGGCACTATACGGCATATGTAAAAAAAGAAGTAGCTGGTTTGAATGTCACAACAACTCAGTTACTCCAAAACATAAGTTACCAGCAAACCTAACAAATGCCTACTTAATATTCCTTCAACCCAAATTTACACACTAAACTGTAGCACAATTAACAGTTAGAATACAACAGGTATGCACTCAGAAGCGAAGTCAAGTCCCTCAGCAGCATGTTTTTCCGGCATGCCTGTAGTAAAGATAAATTCGGCAGCTCGAGCTTGGTGGCCTGGAGCATGCGTGCTTGGGGGCGCCTTCCATGCCATGCAAGTTTTCTTTGAGACAGCGTAAATGTTTAGATTTGGATGCTAATGTGGTACCACAGGAGTGGCCCCGCGATATTATTTTTGTGCATAAACAGCGTTCAGACTAGTTTCTTTTTAAATGTCATAAAAATCCAACAGCCAATGACATTTGATATTTTAGAGGGTAGGCGGTGCTGCTGTAAACTGCGTGCATAAGGCGGTTGGGATCATGAACTTCCTGAGCTTGAGCTTTCTGGGGCCTTGCACTGAGGGATTCCTGACCAGAAAGCAGCCTGTCAGTGCCATCTTAGCCGTCTGTGCCACGCTGAGAACACTGTGGAAAACCGACCATGAGCGGTGAATAGTAAAAGTATGTTTGTAACGTTTCTATTCTTTCACTCACGCCCCGCCGTCGGACATGTATTCCGGATCCCAGCCTGCCCCTTGAAGGGCCTCGTGGCGCAGGTTTCTGCCGTGGACATCACTCATAGGTAGTTTACCTATGAACGTTAGTGAGTGACTAAGTTAGTCAGTAACTAATGTTAAGAATCGAACTGAAAGGCAAACCGGATCACTGGGCCCTTTCAGAGGGCAGGGCGGGGGATGGGTTACTTGATGGTGGCAGGCCCAATGGGTCAGTCGCATATGCTCGTTGTGAAATAAAAATACAATTGCATTTTTATTCACTACAAATGAATCTTTTCATTAAGGCAGGGCGACAGAGGGTGGCGCGGTCGGATCATGGCTGTTGCTCTTAGAGATGCAGCCGTGCGGCCCCATATTAGGATACTCAATACAACGGGGTTCATTCATGCAGAAGGCAGTCGACCTGAGCATAGACTATATATAAATATACATTGTAATCGTGCAAACGCACAAGCTGCAAGCATCTGGAAACTAATCTCATCATTATATCAACTTCTAGATGCTGATTGCCAGAACGTTATACCAGATGCCCCAATAATGGGGTTGAACTTATTTTAGGGTGTATTGTGAGCAATGTAGTAAACGTTCTCTCAGACGCTTGCTAAGGGATCCGAACCTCAGTTACGTGCTGTTCATCGTGGTCTTTGGTAAGCTAGTTTAGTAGTTTGGGTGCTACATAAATGGTCAATCTCTCTATTGTCTGCACAGTCTTTTAATGATACGACCCCTTCTGATGCATCCATCCTTCCGTCCACCCTGATTGGTTGTTTTTTCTGCCAGTCAATCTGCATATAGGCGCCCACAGATTAATGCAACCATAATGAAGTCACACACTAAAAGCCGCTTCTAAGAAATCTTTCATTAGCACATTTTGAGCAGTGCTCGGTTTATCGACCACTGAAGGAAAAAAAGGTTGAGACCAGTAATTCACTTTTCCGGGGATGTGCACAAAATACCTTTTACTACTGTATGCTAAACAGAGGAGAAGCCAACCTGTGCTAACAATGGTGAGGCCGCCTGGAGTTAGGTTTGACTATAGTTGTATTATTTCCTTCACCTGCTGACATTAACAAATGTCACTAGTTTAGGACCAGCCAGGATTAGAGCTGTTGACCTGGCGATCTTAGTCGCCAGAACTCAGAATCATGTATTAGTCCCTTGAAGCCGGAGGTCTGCAACCTGTGGCTCTCCAGATGTTTTGACCTACAACTCCCATGATGCCTCGCCATTGACTGTGCTGGTTCGCCCGTATGGAAGCTGTAGTCAAAAATATCTGGAGAGACAAAGGTTGCAGATGCCGGCTTTAAGCATTACTCTCTCCTCTGTGGGTCTTGTTAGAGCCGAGCAAGGGAAACAGAGAACTGACTGCCAGTTCCATCACACAACCTCTGATTGCGATTCGGCAGAAGGTTGGTTGTCCACGTGGGTGCACTGAGACTGACACAATAATAAACTGGAGTGGCTCTACCTGCTTATATGCCCATGTTCACACTAGTTGTCAAACTTGCTGGTTTGAACAGCGCCCACTTTTCTTTTGAATATAGAGAGAGATAGACATCTCCATTCAGATGCAAAAGATTCAAAGTTGATAACTCGTGTCTACGTTGGCTATCTTAACAAGCAATCCCCTTCATTTGATTCACCTGTCAGTCTCCATGCCCATGTGGGCAATACATATTCTCTCTAATCCTGAATGGAGACCGTGTGCTGTGAGTGCCAGGGTCTCATGTCGGTGTCATGAAGGAAAATAGAAGTTTGTACGTTTGTTTATATTGAGATCATAAAGCCATATTCTTCACACTTGCCCTTTTGTTTCACTCCTTACCATCCTTGGCTGTTATAGCGTTCTGGCAGTTTGCAATTGCTACCAAAATGAAGAGGATTATGTTGTGTTTTTGTATGTATAATTGCTTATTGATAACACGCTCAATACCAAAGCAGTTTATAGCGCGGACCCGGGATTCAAACCTGTGTTGCTCTGCGCCGTCTTGCTTCCAAGGCGACCGTGTTGACACTTAGTTATACTAGCCGTGCCATTAGATGGCAGGGACGTCATTTCAACAAAATGCCATGGGTAGCGGAAGTGACATCACATGACCCTTGACATCTGGTGACATCACAGGAAGTGATGTCATTTGGCCCCACCCCAGAGTGACATCACGGAAAGTGATGGAACATAACCGTTTAACCCTTGATAAAACAAGAAGTGGCAACACATAGCATTGTTTCTAAGTACACTATGAAAAATATGGTTACAATATTACTGTAACATTATATACATTTCATACAAGAATGGATCACAATATGTATTGGCAGAAAAAAAAATGCAATTACTGCAACTTGCGAAAAGAAAAATACATAGTCCGAAATGGATGCTTATTGTACTCTAAATGCTTTTTGGAGGATTTTGTCTGCATTGTGAATTTGCGATGTTTAAGAACAGTCTAAATCAGTGACCCACCCCGTGAAGTGTGCCTGAAATAAACCTTTAATGAGTCTAGCAATTATTGTATTGAATTCCAGAAAGACAAATAGTTCAAATAGCCACATGGCATTGGCCACAGCCCAGGAGCTTTAAATTGTAAAAAAATAAAAAATTAAACTTTTTTTTAGGAGTAGCAAGGGAGACCTCTCGTGACCCCTAAATGACGTCCGTGATAAAATAAATGGCCCCTATTTATGGCATTGCAGACACAAGAATGGAGTCTCAACATCTGTACAAAACGCGTACAGTGCATGCACATAGTTTGCCTCGATTGCGTTGATGCACAGACTGGATATTTTTATTTCTTACTACATCAATCATACATGAAGACAGGGGGACCCGTATCACGCTATTGCAGGTGAAGGCTCAATGGCGGTCTGCAGTGCTACTGTGGAAACATAAAAATAATATGAGGCCGGGAAGCCCAAAAAAGAAACATACCAACACAGGTTACAAAGAACATACAAGTGCTTTATTTAAAAGCTACAACAGTTACCAAAGTCAATTGACAAACGGATAGCTATTCGGCTCTCAGAGTAACGTAACGAACTTCAACGAAGGTTCGATGCATTAGTGAGAGAGACCGTACATTGGAATACTTGGGCTTTTTATATTCTTTATCCAGCCCTTGGCCAACCCACTCGCGGGTTAACCATTCTAGGGATCAGGCTTATGGGTTCCTTGCCAGGTCAATCCTATAATATATGCATTTTGATTAGTTTCGCTGATATAGTTGTACATTTACACATAGGTCAGCAATAGGACAAGGTCTCAGTTTGCGACCCCGACAAGTGGCCTGCAGGCATATTCATTATTCGTGCGTACGGAGGTCACGACGGCCATAATCTTACTCAGAATGTCATTCGCCCTCCATTTTGATGTTCAGTGTGACTTCCACATTACAAGAGAACCTAAAATGGCGGCTTAATCCAAGATGGCGGCTTACATTACTTTCTCTAAGGTCAAAACCTAGCCGCGGAGTTCATTCGCATATGATGTTTAGACAACTTGGCGTAGGCCAATACACATACAATTGCTGCGATAGGAGGCATAATATTGTTTCAATTCCGACACTACCACGTGCAACGCAGGGAAGCAGGCTGTTTTTTGAATAATGCAGTCTTGCGGTGACAAAGTTTTCATTTTGCACAGAATTAGGAGACTTCTAGACTCATTCCTGCAGTCCTTACACTTTGAATGTCAAGAGATGGCATATGGTAACGTGTTCACGCTCAGAAAGTCCAATTCCTGCCGGCATTAAGTAGAAAGGTTTGACATCCCGGAAAACCAGTGTCACAGTAATACTGTCTCTGCTGCCGAGGCGCTGGCAGAACACCAGTGCAAGCTGGGGGCGAGCCAGGGAGTTGGTAAGGGTAAGCAGAAATGTACAGTATGTTTCGGTATTCAGCTGAAAAACCTCTGTTCAAGCCCTGCCACACCATTTATTTTCTTCTCATCTGAAACAAACAAAACTGATCAGCGAGACAGAGATGGGGTGCAAGCTGCAATTGGGGAGGTATGTAAACCATGGCAGACATTGTTGATCATCATAGTAACGTGCATGTATGTGGGGGAGAAATGGAGCTGCAAGGACATGTGAGAAGGCATTGCTCCTGTGGGGCATGGCCACAGGTAAACCAATACTTTGGAAGAGGCAGCCTGAGGCTGGGAGGGCTGCTGTAAATTGAGTCATTGCAAGATATAGAGACCCGCAGGAGAAGGAATTCCTCCATCTCTGCAATTTCATGTGCAGTGTGGCTTACACTGCAATAGACTCCCTTAATTACCTATTGTGAAGAGAATATCATGTGTTCAGGCAGCAGTCTGCGATAGATGCCAGTGCCCAGTGTCTGCTTCATACACAGTGGGTTCCAGGGCTTCACATAATATTTAGAACTGCAGAGTATCTTGCCGTTTCCTGGAGTTGGCAGTGAAATGTTTTTTTTTTTATTTAGGAAATACATCCCAGTTCCATCGTTTTTCTTGTGGCAAGTAAAGCATATTTCAACTCTAAAGAAGCTTTGACAATCCAAGTCACCTTTAAATACCCACTTATATTTGCCCACTTAAGAATAATTTACCATCATTAGGACCCAAAACCGAATGCTTTTCAGGCAATGTTTGGGTGAAATTTGGCAAGATGTTGCACATTTTGGGACTCGTGTTGACATATTATCATTGGTTAAGAGGGGGGAGAAGATGGCAAGCAAACCCTGAACCAAAGCCTACTTTAAGGGGTTCAGGCTCAGTAGCAAATTTGACCCCCAAAATTACACCCCATCACCTTTCAAAGTCACCAGCCACCACTGTACATCCATAATACTACAATAGTACTTTAAAAAAAACAATCTAGTTAGAATACGCCAACAGGTATCTAACTACTTCTCAAATATCCTTCATTACAATGCACTTCAAATACGCCATTACAATTCTTGTTAATACAAAACCTCCTCGGAAGGCTAATATAGTTAGAATACGCCAAAAGGTATCTAACTACTTTAAACATTCCCTTAATAACAACACACTTCAAACATGCTGCAATCTAAATATCTGGATACTGGTGATTTGTTAAAAGATTTTATTTCCATTCACTATGGCTAGCGTAAGATGCCCACAGTAATTGATACTGGGTGTGAAAACCTAGTTGAATATCGTAGGAAGGTTACAAGCTGTGCGTGTTTCTCTATAAAGAAAAGAAGGTACAGTTTGTTACAGAACATACTTTGAAAAATGTAATTAGTTACAGAGTATATTTACTTGTTTGACCCTCATAAATAGTACATTCTATGTACTATGTTTGGTACACCATTTGTGCGAGGCACACTGTTGTATTAACATATAGTAATCATTGGGAAAAAAGTTTATGACATATACATGGTTTTAAACTTTCCTTGTTATACAATGTATGTGTGTGTTGGAAGTAGATACCCATTGGAGTAATCTAACTGTATTGGATTTTAAATGTACTACTGTACTATTATGGATGTATTATGTATTTATAAGCATGATGGCATGTTTTAAGTGTCTTGTAATTAAGGGTATCTTTAAAGTATTTAGATACCCATTGGCATATTCTAACTCTGTTTTGAAGGCATTATGATTTTTTTAGTGTAGTTTAATGAGTACATTTTGGTTGAAGGAATATTAAGTAGGCATTTGTTAGATTTGCTGGTAATCTATGTTTTTGAGTAATGAAAGTGTTGTTACATTCAAACCAACCACTTTTTTTCCAGATATGCAGTGTAGGCGCCTGAATTGGTTGTGGCAGCAGCGTGGTATATTATGCCTACTGTTCTGAAGGTGTCCTTTCCAAGAGATACTTGGTTGTGTGTGAAGCTAATGCTCTTACAGTTATTTTTGGTACCATCTGCATTTCACCTTAAAAGCATTAGGATGACGCATTGGACATGTGAACATATTTGTATGCTGGATTGTTGTCTGAATTGCAAACAGAACATAATATGCCATGATTTGCATTTTGTAGAAGCTGTTGAAATGGAATGGATTCACAATTTGGTATGGATGCATACACAAATCTTTCATTAGCGATTCACTCTTGTGAAAAATGAGTGCATGTGTATTTCCACGTGTATGAAATCTGGTAGATTTAATTAAAAGGGATGTTCATTTTTTCGAGTGTTTGCAGTAAGTGCATTCACTGGCATAACGGGGGCCCCACCACCACATGTCCTGGGAGGGGGGCCCTGTTTTTTTTGTAATTTTTTAATTTTATTTTGTAGTTTTTTTTGTCACTCTGCCTTCATAAACAGAAATAATTTCTTTATGAGGCAAAGTGACCACAAAAAGAAACTATTTATTTTTGAAGTCCGAGGGCTTCTCCTACCCCATGACACGGAAGCCTCTAGGCTGGATGCATCCATGTCATGGGGTCGGGGGAGCTCTATGTCCTTAACGGAAATAATTTCTTTATGAAGTCGGAGTGACTTCAAAAAGAAACCATTTCTTTTTTTAAATAATAGGGCTCCCCTCAACCCCATGACGTGTGCATGTTTGAATGTATGGTGAAAGGGTGCACACTTAAATGCATAGGTTTCTGCCCATGTGAATATATGGTGAAAGGGTGTACAATTAAATGTATGGGTGGCTGGGTTTGCGTGTCAAGTGTATGGTGAAAGGGTGCACACTTACATGTATGGGTGGCTGCCTGGGTGTGCCTCTATGGTGAAAGGTTGCACACTTAAATGTGTAGGTGGTTGCCTGTGTTAGTGTATGGCAAAAGGGTGTACACTTAAATGTATAGGTAGTTGCCTGTGTGAGTGTATGGTTAAAGGGTGCACAATTCAATGTATGGGTGCTGGGTGTGCGTGTCGAGTGTATGGTGAAAGGGTGCAAACTTAAATGTATGGGTGGCTGCCTGGGTGTGCCTGAATGATGAAAGGGTGCACATAAATGTATATGTGGCTGCCTGTGTGAGTGTATGGTGAAAGGGTGCACACTTCAATCTATAGGTGGCTGCCTGTGTGAGTGTATGGTGAAAGGGTGCACACTTAAATGTATGGGTGGCTGCCTGGGCATGCCTGTATGGTGAAAAGGTGCACACTTAAATGTATGGGTGGTTGCCTAGGTGTGCCTGTATGGTGAAAGGGTACACACTTAAATGTATGGGTGGCTGGATGGCCATGTGTGTGTATGGTGAATGGGGTGTGTGCTTGTGTTAGAGGTGCAACAAAACCTACATTTCAGGGGGTGCTAACCCTTCAAATGTTGGGAGAGGAGCTAACTTCATGGGTGGTGGGGGGTGCAAACCTATTTGTGTGGAGGCATCTAACTTCTTTATGCATTCTAATGAGACTATTCTAGTGCAGCTTCAATGTTACAAGCAGTTAACTCGCTCCTTTAAGTCTGAAAGAACCCACTTATGGAATGCTGTGAGAATAAGTGGTCTCCTGTCCCCTCTCTGCCCTTCCAATCACTTACCTGGCATGCAAGTACTAAACCCACATCAAGATTTCAATTGCCTAAAGAATTATGCATTTGAATGCAGGTACTAACAGTGAAATGCTTTACGTTAGTAATTGCTGGGCATTTATTAACAGCGAAACCCAGGTGCCGTTTTACATCGTGTCCTGTTCTGTCCCGCAACACCTCTGTAGGTCAGTCAGGTCGAGTCAAGATAGCCCAGAATTTCAGGTTGGGTGTGGGACGAGGGCTGAAGCCCAGTCAGCTCAATGGTGTTGCACCACTACTTGTGTTTAATCCCTTGGTTACTTATTGGTAATCTTCATTACTTATAGCCCTATTCTTCCTTTTCCCCGTACTTGTGTAAGAATCACTTGGACTCATGCACAAGTACTGGGATGAGGTAGAGGGCCATGGAGATAATGCCTGGCTTACTTACCTGTAATCCTCATTACTCCTAGTCCCACACTTCCTCATCCCAGTACTTACATGTGAGACAAGGATCCTCAAAAGTAAGCACTGAGACAAGGAAAAGGGACTTGGCGGTTATTCTGGGCCGAGAAGCTGATTTTGGGGGTTGGGGCAGGGGTTTGGGGGGCAAGGGGATGTTTGGCGTGTGGGGTGGGATGGATATTGTGCGATAAATCATAATGGTCATCCATGTCCAGTTTAAGCAAGAATTATATGTGGTATTATTGGTTAGAGAAGTATTTTGGTGCAGCCAGTCTAGACATTTCTTATTTTGGCTTGACTTTTTTAACTGGGCATCTCTGATAAAGCAGTGCTGCTAAGTGTTATTACCTGGCTATACTGGCATTTGCACGCTGCCAGTCTAGCTGTTTCTTCCTGCAGCATTGTATATTTTTATGTGATAAAATAACCATGATAAGTGTTATTGCTTTGACTGGCATTTTGGTGCAACCAGTTTAGGTATGTCTAAATGTGCCCTGGCATGCTTTACCGTAATATGTTATTATGTGTCTAGACTGGTCTATATTTTCGTATCCAGTTGGACATATTTTCATTGTGGCATGGCGTTTTCAATAGCAAAGCATTATATTAATTAAAGCATTAATGTTCCTGTGCACTGTTGGTGACTTGCATGTATTGGATTTTTGGATTGGTGTTACCCTACAAAACAATTGCAAACGCTCTTGTCTTTTAGCCAATTTTTCTCAGAAAGGGTGCTGTATTACGCATTAAAACACATATTTATATCGTTCTCCTAGTGCAGTGTTCGGCGTACCCCTTCAGCAGCACGTTCGTGTGTATTGCGCAAGCGTGGGAAACTGGCCTGCCCAGAGTGCAGCGCGACCCGTGATTTGTTACCGAGTTGGGGGGGGCCTCAACATGATTCGCTGGGGGACCCCAAAGTTTGCGTTACGCCACTGATGGTATAGCTTTTACTGTTCTATACTCCCATGTGGTGAATATCACTGATAAGCAGTGTGATTCATAAGTAAACAAACACATTTCCTAAGTGTCCTCAATATACAATAAACTGGTGCCACATTAATATCATTGGCAGCTACACCTGCCTAAGCATTCGAAAATTGTAAACATCTGTCATATAAATTCACAATAAATCTTATGTCCAAAAGCATGCAATAACGATGCCCTTATCCCATGCAATGTCACCTTCTGATAGACATATGTTTATAATGTTCAAAACTGAATATCTATTTGCTGCATGCATATCAGCAGCAGTTTGAGATAACTGTAACAGTCACAGCATAACCTTAGCTATATACATGTTAGATTGTGTCAGTGTTCCACACAATTCACTTTATTGCCACAGTGTCTCAGGAGGATTGCTCAGGGGCAACGTGCTCGCCTTGGAAGCAAGACGACATGGTTCAACACGGGTTCGATCCCCGGGTCTGCACTGAGAAACCTCTGGGTATTAACCGCGTTATAAATAACCTACCATATCATATCAAAGTGTCAATATTTCAATCCTTACACATCTGCCAATGTTTCTATGCATACATGTGTGCCGCCCTTGTGCCAACAAGTGTTTTAACTGTGCTAAAGATCTTTATCAAGGCCCGGGCAAATATTCTTGTAGATCATGACATTCCCTGTACTATGTATCTCAATAATATTGAACATCAACAAACACTCCTGTAAGGAAAGAATTAACAGATACAGGTTAGAGTAGCAGGGATTAGGCCGGTCTGATAGCACAATTTTGTGACAATAAGTGATAAACTATTCCCAACCATTCTTGGTGCTTTAATCCTTTCACGATCTTGGGTTAATATCCATACATTTAAGTCCCCTTCACATGCCATTGTAATTCTAGAAGTAGGAGTGAGTGCTAGACACCTGGATGCACGCTGTGACGCCACATGATGCAAATATTGTGACCTTATAATAACTGTTGATGCCCTATGACTTGTGTCTATAATTCTTATTAGTACCCGGCGAGGGTGCAATCAGAATGAAAGAGCCATTCTGTCGGGATTCCACGGCCTTTGTCCCCGGCGGGGGGCGTGGAAACCCCTCAGCCTTTGAGGATGCTCGAAGCGGGGCCTTCCCCGCTCCAAGCTTCCCCACGGCTGAGAGGCTGCCTTCGCCCCCGCCGGGGACTCAGGTAAGGCTTTTTTTTTTTTTTTCTCCCTCCCTCCTCCCACCTCCCTGCCTCTCCACCCCACTTACCTTCCATCCCTTGTCCCTGGTGGGGGACGATGGCAGCCTCCTGCCGTGTGGAGACTCGGAGCGGGGGCATCCCTGCTCCGAGCCTCCAAGCGGCTGGAGGCTTCTATCGTCCCCCGCCGGGGACCCAGGTACGTTTTTCTTTTCCCTTCCCCTCCTTTCCGCCCTCCCAACCGCACTTACCTTCTTTTTTTTTCTGGAGCAGACGCGCTGGAAACGCTTCTGTTTCCAGCGCGTCCGCTCCCGATGGCTGCCATGGTCCGTTTTCCCTTTCTATGGCGGGCATTTTATTTGATGTCTTTTTTTTTTCTTCTCCCGAAACACTGCAGCATTTCGGGGCAAAAAAATGCTTTTAGTTTCCCACTCACACAGTTTTTGCGGGCCGGGGTACTAATAGCTATATGCCCCTTGCGGCGGGGGCATTACCGACTCTGGTAATGCCCCGGGGCCATCGTTAAGGCCCTCGCTTCGCTCAGGCATATAACTATGGGAATGGGGCATATTGCTCAAATATTAAATGTAAACACCCTCTAAAATTAGAGGTGTTCTTAACAAATGAGTTCTCACTTTGTTAGGGTGAGCCCATTTTCTCTTTAATTGCGATTCTTTTCATTTTCCCAGTTTGTCACCCAGTTTGTCGTTTGAATTACTATAAGAATAGAAAATTAAAAATAAAGAATGCATTAACTTCTGGTCTAAGCACATACTCTGTTAATGTATGTGGACTGTGTCCTGATAGTTAGTGACAGGACTCCTTCTGACTAGGTGAAATAGATTCTCACCTGTCAAGGGTTGCAAAGGTCCTCCCTCATTCATATAAGGCATGAAAATAACGTTGTGTATCCTGTGAATTTGTTTTTTATTATCACTTAATGCACGTGAAGTGAACAAATTCCCTCTGTATGTCAGTAATATTATTGTGTTCACCAATCGTCCCTTAGGTGTTGGTATAGTTTGTATATACAACCACGTTGGTTTATTCAATTGTATCCTCACTGAAAGGATAATAACAGTGTAAATAAATAATACATATTGTTCGACTAGCTATTGCCTCCATAACTTTTAAAAACATGCTAATTTGCCTTGGTAGTTACCTGTTCATGTAAAGAGCATGGAGTGGGCTGCATTGCTAATGCGCCCCTGTCTGAACACTGCAGTCTGCTCTCTGTATCGCAGCCGCCATTTTGTATACCATGTCTATATAATAGATGACATCAAAAGTCTCACGTTTAAGCGTAAGGCGCCATTGTTTCCTTGTAAACGGATGAGGCACGTAGCACATAACACACGCTTGTGTTACCTCAGAATAAAAGAGGCATCTCTACATTTGTTTACAGTGTTAAATATTGGCAACTCTGGTAATATGTAATAAAATAAGGGTGTCAAGGTTGTGTCTCCAATGCATCTTGCATGTAGTGTGTGTAACGCGCTAGTGTTAACTCAGACTATAATAAGATACACCTCTACAGTTGAAGACTTTGTTAAGTATTGGCAACTCTGGCAATATGTAATAAAAGTATGATTCCAGGTTTTTAGGTATTTTCCAATTTGAAATAAATTGCTGCGATAGGTAGATTTAAACTATTTGCTTTCTGTGTGGAGGAGAGTGATAACTTCTATTAAAAGTCCTTCTATTGTCCCACCTTGAATTTAAAATAAAATTGAATTACTAATATTGCAAGTAACTACGTGAGTGTGATGCAATTTCGGGCTCATGAGGTGGGCTTGTTCACTACAACATGGTTTAAAGCGATGCATCAAGACTTGCAGAAGCATGCGGTGGGATTATTTCATGTGTGTTCTGTCCTTAATAGGCTCCTGCATATACTGTTTGTTAAATAAAGTCCAGCATAGTAATAAAGACCAAAACAATTAGCCATCATATATTCTAAAATAGATCAATTAGCAAGAAACAATACATAATTTTCATCCTAAATTATGCGCCTGTCTAAGATCAAATTAGATTTTCCAAAGTCATTGAGGTTTTAGTTGATAAAGGCATGGAGCTCACTGTCCTTATTCAGACCATCCATGATCGCTTTGAGTTTGAATGTAAGTCTGGCCTCCTTTCATCTCATCTCTATTTCCCTGTTGTCTATTCTTGGTTCTCTAACAAATGTCTTATTCCAAAAAATCTTATGTGCTTATTGTCATCCTTCAAATGTTACAAAGTCCAGTGTAGTGCCATTGGCTACTATGTGTTCCCCATTCAAATTGCACACAGGTGTCCATGGATTTTGTGCTACCAATATAACATGTTTTGCATACACAAATGGTCAAATATATCACAATTGTTGATTTACAATTGAGAAAACCCTCAATGTTGATCAATCTGTTGGTATAAATTGTGTGTTGGGTAATCTTATTTATTGCATGTTTACAATTTACGTGGGGTTGTTTAGTTATGATAGGCAAAAAACTAGGACTAATATCTGCCCTACTGTTGTTGCTTTTGTCAGAACTACATCTGGTTGATTTCTGATGTAGTCCCTTAGGTCCTCATGTAAGAGTAAAATGCACGGGTGCTCCAATGCTTATTCAAGATGTTATATAAACCATTGTTGTGAGCTCAGTATTTGTTGATGAACCTGACTAGGTCATTATCTTTAGTCTGTGATTTGGTTTTTGGGGGCAGGTTGGTTGGTGAAGGAGTGGATAGGGCAGTCCCAAGATACTGTAAAGAAGTTGGAAATGCAATGCTAGGTTGCTAGGATGCAAGTCATCCAAATACTTTACTTTTTTCTGTCTGATGTGCCACCCTAATACGGCAGGGATTTCCTTTGAGGGCATACTCGCCAAAGGCAGTCATTGCAGAGCCATGGCACAAAGTCAACTTGATTGTCCATGTTGGCCCACTTCCTGTAGGGACTATAATCCTCAGCACCCAGGAGTCGGTCAGGTGCAACTCGGTGGAGGACAGCTGGGCAATGAGGGGAGGACAGCACAGTTTCAGAGCGCTTTTGAAGAAGCTAGTGATATGAGGAAGGGTGGTTCACTGTCAAGTGCCTACTGCAGCACTGTCCCAAGATGCACGATGATGTCCATCTGATCCCTTGAATGTCCTGTACCTGACCAGCTGACAGCTTGACTTTCGAACAAGCAGGTGATCTACAGTAACAATACCATAGGTTTGTGTAATTATCTGCAGTGGTGGAGCCCTCTGGGCCCCTTCCAATGTGCCTGGTGGGCCCCCGTCTCCTGCAGGTTTGATGATGTATTTATTTTGTTTAAAGGCGCACACAGGAGTGGACAGCATGGCACACAGCCCACAGGTTTCTTACTTCCCACATTGCTAACTGCAGGGGAGTGCGCTTTCAGTTCAAGTCCTTCTAAGGCACTGCATACCAGTTATATGTCTCCACTTCCTCCTTGCTCGCCTCAGCCAAAGATGATGATAAACTCAAAGGTACTTTAAAAAAAAGGTGTTTGTACTGTTTGTGTGTTTGAATGTAATGCATGCTGTGTGTGTGTGTGTGTGCATGCAAGAGTTTTGAGAGAGTTTGCATGTGTGTGTGGGTGATGTCTGTGCGTGCATGTGTCTGAGCCTGACTGAATGTGCAGATTTGTACGTGATTGCATTGCATGCACATATCTGTATGTCGGGAGATGATACCTTTATCACTGCTGATGTTATCTGGTGTGCGTTCAGCTTCATGAAAGTAACCTAGAGTGACCAATACTGGCAAAGATTGTGTCCACGGCTTTATGAAACTGATTTACAGTGACCATTACTGGCATAAATAAATTGGGGCTGCAGCTTCATGAAATCACTAACAGTGTCCGTTGCTGACATAGATAGAGTGTGGATGCAGCTTCATGAAGTGATTTACAATGACCATTACTGGCACAGATAGATTGTGTCACACAAAACACAACCCATCTAAACGGCTTCCTCCCTTTAGGTTATAGAGCTGTCTATGACATCTTCCTGACACATACACAATACACCCTTTCTGACTTCAGGTAGGCACTCAAGGTTCTTCAAAAAATATACATATTTCAATATCTATCACATTTCATAAAAACAATCATAAAAGATCCTACATTTGTAAAACAACCAATGGTTCACAAACAAGTGTTGTATTTTTCTCTGTTAAACACCTCATTATAACTTAGGCGTTAAGGGGTTAACAGCGCCGGAAAAGGTGTCGGCGCCGTTAAACCCTTAACGCCTGATTACGAGGTCCCTTTGCGTGTTGCACTTTAACGCCTGCTTTTAGCAGGCGTTAAAAATCCAACCCGCAAAGTGACCTAGGAGCTAATAGCACCATGGTTTAGCGCTGGGGTCGTAATGAGGCCCCATTTCATTGCAACCAGTATGCATTCTAACACATTATGCCGTGTTCTTATACCCGACTATTGCACATACCCACAAATTGGTTATATACGCAAGATATGGTATTCCCCTCTTTTAAGGAACACAGTGTGTCAACACTAAACATGTGTTTCTGGAATCTATGCAATTTTTTAATACAATCCAAACCAATTGTCTTTTGTATTTTCCTAGATTCTGTCTTCAGGACACGTTTTCTTTTATGTCACGCAGCCATGCTATGAGTGTTGCATACTAAGAACGAGGTATTCCCCCACAGATCTACAAAATTAAAAACAGTTAGACATACATATACATATCTTGTGTGAACTTTGTGTAATGCATCAACAAGGCAAATATGTCAAATACATGTTCTATCTCATCTTTTTCAAAAAAAAAAGTAGGGACGTATCCCTGACTTATAATTTAATCAGAGTACCCTCATCAACACCCTCTTTTGTGTCGAGCATACACTTTTTCCGTACTTATTAAGAACATCATCCATTACTTCTTTTAATTAATACTGTGTTGGTTAACAATAAACACTGTATCATCTCATAACATATTGTCATCATAAGCTCTTCTAATACAAAAGACCCCGACATCTTACTCTACAGATCTAATATCAAGTACCTCTTATTTTCACTTTCCCCTCGAAAAATTCTTCTCAGCTTTAGGGGTCTATCTGGGTAGCCGTGCATCTACAAAGACAATACCACAAACGAGTTATGATCCCATCTTGTTTTAACCCATTCCAAGATGGGATCATAACTCATTTGTGGTATTGTCTTTGTAGATGCACGGCTATCCAGAAAATTTTGACACACCATTTGTTGAACTGATAGACCCCTAAAGCTGAGAAGAATTTTTCGAGGGGAAAGTGAAAATAAGAGGTACTTGATATTAGATCTGTAGAGTAAAATGTCGGGGTCTTTTGTATTAGAAGAGCTTATGATGACAATATGTTATGGGATGATACAGTGTTTATTGTTAACCAACACAGTATTAATTAAAAGAAGTATTGGATGATGTCCTAAATAAGTACGGAAAAAGTGTATGCTCAAAACAAAAGAGGGTGTTGATGAGAGTACTCTGATTAAATTATAAGTCAGGGATACGTCCCTTGTTTTTTTTTCGAAAAAGATGAGATAGAACATGTATTTGACATATTTGCCTTGTTGATGCATTACACAAAGTTCACACAAGATATTTATATGTATGTTTGTCTGTTTTTAATTTTGTAGATCTGTGGGGGAATACCTCGTTCTTAGTATGCAACACGCATAGCATGGCTGCGTGACATAAAAGAAAATGTGTGCTGAAGACAGAATCTAGGAAAATACAAAAGACATTTGGTTTGGATTGTATTTAAAAATTGCATAGATTCCAGAAACACATGTTTAGTGTTGAAACACTGTGTTCCTTAAAAGAGGGGAATACCATATCTTGCGTATATAAACCAATTTATGGGTATGTGCAATAGTCGGGTATAAGAACACGGCATAATGTGTTAGAATGCATACTGGTTGCAATGAAATGGTGTTTAACAGAGAGAAATACAACACTTGTTTTTGAACCATTGGTTGTTTTACAAATGTACGATCTTTTTATGATTGTTTTTATGAAATGTGGTAGATATTAAAATATGTATATTTTTTTAAGAACCTTGTGGGCCTACCTGAAGTCAGAAAGGGTGGATTGTGTATGTGTCAGGCAGATGTCATAGACAGCTCTATAACCCAAAGGGAGGAAGCCGTTTAGATGGGTTGTGTTTTGTGTGATATATTTTAGTCCTTTCCCATACGGCCCCTAAAAAGAGGACAATACAGCTCTGGTTAGCTGACAGATAGATTGTGTCCACAGCTTCATGAAAGTTACTTACAATGCAATGTTGGCATATGCAGTGGACGCAGGCAGCAAGAAAATGTTGTAACATGCACCTCTGTGCTGTTGGTGATATGATATTTACTATTTTTTCCCTGTGGACTAATTGTAATTTGTAGGGTTTGCACCTTTTTTCTGAATTATTGTGCTGTAAAATTCACAATTTCATCACATTATTTTTATAAATATTCCCTGTGGTTGATCGCCCACAAACACCTCTAAATTAGTAAGGGTTCCTTTGCTATTCTCAGTCACCCATGCCAATTGGTGGATGTTAATACCCCTCCATTAGAAACATTCACCTGCCTGAACTGACCTTGAATCACTTAGAGTGCCAGTCCCCACTATATCTTATGTGCACTGATACATTATTATCTCAGCAACATTAAAGTTATATACAGTGACCATTACTGTCATAAATTGATTGTGACTGCAGCTTCTTGGAAGTGATTTACAGTGTCCATGCCGTCATAAATGCAGCGTGGTAGCAACTTCATGATAGTGACTTTCACTGCAGCAGTGGCATATGCTGTAGACAAGGGCATCAAGAAAATGTTGTAAAATGTTCCTATGTACTGATATGGCAATGCATTTACTGAATTGTTTTGTGTGGTACCCTAGAAAATACATTGTAAACTATATGTCTTCCCCCCTCCCTTTTCTATCAAATTGTCCTGTAAAATGCACCATTTCAAAACATTTGTTTAAAAATGTTCACACAGGGAGGACCCCCAGCCAAAACATCCACTATGCTGGCTCACTCATGCTAATTGGGAGCTGCTACTGGTTTTCTACTTGTAATGCATACTACTGTGCTTGCCACTGACATTTGAAATATCAGTTGACACACTACATCCCATGCTGCAATACTAGACACATTGTCTCCGCAAGCAGGCTCTCGGAAAGTTATGCTGAAGTATGTTATATTCCTAAGTGGCTTTGTGGTTCACCTGTGCTTTTATTTCCTTACCATGTGGCCCCGAGGGAAAACCCCTAACTGGCCACTGGGACATTTCAACTTATTTTCCTGTGTTTATTTTTATGGAAGCCATCAACCCATACTTCTGTTCCCCCCACTCTCCTTGCCCTTCGTTACCATCCCCTCTTTTATCTTTCCGTCTTCTCACAAACCATATTGTACAAGCTTCCACCCCTCAGCCTGCCTCAAACCTACTGCACATAATCCGGTGAGTGGGATGTTGACAACTGGTGGGATACCCGCCTCTGCACTGTGTTCTCTAAATGAAAGCACTTGGCTGTGAGCAGATGGGGGAGTACTTGCTCTCAAGTACTGTTGGTTAGTATTCTTGTATGTGACACGTGCTAAGGTTCTTAACATTTTTATTATCATCATCATCAAGTAACTTTATGCGGCCAAAGGCCATCAAAGTACATCCTAACATATACATTTGCCAAATATAAAAAATCAAATTACATCAAAACAGTAACTAACAGCAATAGAGAGTAAACCAGTGAGAAGAGGCCGACCCAGTTCATAATTGCCCCCAGACAGACAGTTTGAAATACAATTGGCCCCAGTTCATTTTAGCCCAAAGGGATTAAGTTCGCTCCAGTTAGGGGGGTGTTAGCTGAGATGTGCCCCGAACCGCCAACAGCAACTGGTCTGGGTGACTTGCTGGAGAAAATCCCACCCGGGAACACCCCACCCTTCCACCTCGTTCTTTCCAAAATCCCTTTGGCCACACTGCCATCCCATAGGACCAGCTTCACAGTGCCTTGGGGGTTCAAACCCTTGACTCAAATTCTCAGACATCCCACCAGAGATTCTCTTGAAACAAATGTACAACCTCTCACAGACCGCAACCAATGCAGGCACTTATTCAATAGAGCCTCTCGGGGTTCGGTCTTAGACTCTAAGATTTTCGGCACCCCATGTAAATAAATTGCAGTGGGTTCAGGGCCACCCTCAACATGAGGCCCAGACAAGTTCTCTCTCCAGTGTCGGATAGGTGGTCCACTGACATTTGGGCTTTGGCCTTGTATGGGCCATGAGGCTTGAGAAGGCAATAGCTTGGCAGGAGGCACAGTAATACAATTCTGAGGCTTGGTTCTGGAGGCCATGAGACCAGGGGTGGAGGACAAACTCTTATGTGGTCTACAGTGATGGACTAGTCTTTGTCAGAGGGTGGGTGCATAGCACCCTGGGTCTTGGTACGCACTAAACGTGGCTTAGTTGAACCCTTGGCCTCAGAGGGGGTAGTGTCAGAGTCCTCCTGTACCCTTGTGTCTCCATTCCCCTGATTATTTACTAGAGCCAGAAGTAGTTTCCTGATGGCTGTCAACTCAGCCAACACCTCAACCATCAGTGGATTACATTTACACCTCCCAATGGGGCTAGCAACCTCTGCTGACAAATCGGGGGAGGGTGGGGGGGGGTATTCCGTCGCATGGCAAGTGAGGTTAGGAGCTCTGAGCGTAGAGAAGCACAGAAAAGAATTTCCTCCAGAGCTTGTGGAAGGGAATTGTTCACTCCAGGCTCGACTCGATGAGCCCAAACCCCCCGGTGAGCTTGAAACAAGTGCGGGATCGCATCATCTGTAGCACAAGCCATAGGCTCTGTGGGGTCCATGGGAACAGGGGCATCAGAGCTCATAGGGTGGTCCGCCAATGTGCCACTGGCCGATGAATGAATACACCCTACAATGTTTTCAAGAGGCAGGTTCCCCAGCACTGTGGCAAGCGATTTTGCGAGACCCTGACAGACAGAAGCAAAAGGCAAGTACAAAGGGGGAACGACCAAAGACGTGACCAGGGGGTTACAGGAGTTAGAGTCATGATGACGTGCATCAGCAGGTATGGTTGAGGGCAGAGAGAATCCAGGAGTGCCCTTGTCTTCAGCAGCAATCAGCCCAATAGATGTATTGAGAGTTGGATCAGTGAATGCTTCTTTCGGGGGCCTGGTCTGCAGACGTAGCCTCTTCACCAACAACACTTTCTGTTCTAATTTTGGCACAGGATGAGCCTGGGAAGCAGGGCAAAAGAGAAGTGGGGGGAACGGAGATGCGGGAGAGGGAAGCAGGGACTCCATGGTCTCCTTTGGTCTCCTTTGGTAGAGACAGAGTAGGGACAAGGTATGTTCCAATGAGAGTGGTTTCCAATGAAGGTCCAAAAACAAACAAATAAAGTCACAGGTGACACCAATGGGTTTCAAACAGATTTTCAAAACTGACTTTAAAATAAAAGTCTCTGTGCATACTCTCACCTCTCTCTCTCTCCCCCATGTAGTTTTCGAAGGCGTCCCAAAGTCCCACAGTCCAAATCCAGAGTCCAAATCCAGAGTCCAAGTCCAAGATTCACCCGAGTGGCCTCACCACAGCGCCGAACACCTGCGGCGCCAAACAGTGCGCCCTTGCCCCGCCGCAGGCTTCACCGCTGCAGGGTGGGGACCGGTGCAAAATAACCCAGGGGCGTGGCCACACGAAGCAGAGAGTGAGGAAAGATCCAGGAGGGGTCTGGAGCTCCGGCAAACACTGCGCCCTTGCCTCGCCGTGGGCTTCACCGCTGCAGGGTGGGGACTGGTGCAAAATATCCCAGGAAGCGTGGCCACAGGAAGCAGACAGTGAGGAAAGACTCAGGATGGGTCTGGAGCTCCGGCAAACACTGTGCCCTTGCTCCGCCGCAGGCTTCACCGCTGCGGGTGGGGACCGGTGCAAAATATCCCAGGGGGCGTGGCCATGGGAAGCAGAGAGTGAGGAAAGACCCAGGAGGGGTCTGGAGCTCCGGCAAACACCACACCCAACTTATTTCCCTGTGTTTATTTTTATGGAAGCCATCAACCCATACTTCTGTTCCCCGCAACTCTCCTTGCCCTTTGTTACCCATCCCCTCTTTTATCTTTCCGTCTTCTCACAAACCATATTGTACAAGCTTCCACCCCTCAGCCTGCCTCAAACCTACTGCACAAAATACGGTGAATGGGATGTGGACAAGTGGTGGGATACCCGCCTCTGCACTGTGTTCTCTAAATGAAAGCACTTAGCTGTGAGCAGATGGGGGAGTACTTGCTCTCAAGTACTGTTGGTAAGTATTCTTGTATGTGACACGTGCTAAGGTTCTTAAAATGTTTATTATATTAGTTTTAGCTAATTATTTGATTTGTTTTGTTTTCCACCGGACTCTAGTTTGGAAACCCAGGTTTTTCCTCAAATGATACCCTTGAAATAAAATGAAAAGGGGGCGTGGCTTGACGCCGACTAAGATGGCGGCGTGACCTGGCAGCTCCGTCTCACTGAAAATAAAATAAGGCATTTCCCATTATTCTTTTCCCCTATCACTTACCTTCTCCTCCCTGCGCTATGGTCCGGACCTCCTCCACGAACCGCTGAACGAAATTCAGCGCAGCTCCACGTTCGCCCGCGCCGGCTCACCGGCTCCAGCCAACAAGCTCCGGGGACCGCCGCGGCCGCCTTCCTGCATCCGCGCACCGTGAAGTAAGTGTCGGCGTCACGTGTTACGTGACGCGCCGGCCGCGGCCTGGTCCGCCCTCCTTCTCTTCCCCGCCACAAAACTGCTGCCTCTGGTGCCGGCGCGCAATAGCTCCATAAATAAAGCATTCCCTGAAGAGAGGAAGAAAAAAAAAAAAAAAAAAAAAAAAAAAAAAAAAAAAAAATTAAGGATTAGGAAGCCCATTTCAGCTATATAAAAAACAATACCACACAAGATACAGAAACGATTTAAATTTAACCAATATCTCGGCCATACCCTTCCACACAAAGAAGAAATTGAACATTTTCTTGATCTCTGAGACTTTTGGGACTAGATAAAGAGGGGAAAGGAAAAAAAAAAAAAAAAAAAACAGCAATAAAGAAACATAGAAAGGAATACTGTTTTATTGCACAGGATCTCCTCCACACGTTACCACTCATGTGACACAACCCTTTCTATTTGAAGCTCGATTTTGGTTCTAATTGAGAGCACACATAGGTGAACCACGCATTCTATATGCAGGAATATGCATGGAACTGGGCATAACCACAACTCAAAATTGAACTTGACGGTAACTGGATACCCACATTAAATGGAAGCTTCCTACCACTACAAGGCTTATAGCACTCTCAACTCACACCTAAGTTTACGCCTTATTATTCAACAGTGCTTCTATTAACCTCCTCTATCAGGAGTAGTACTACCTTAATAATATGGACGTAATAATTGTAAACTATGGTACATAGAACCCCACGAAGTTACTATTGAAAGACTCTATACATATGTGCTTACCACCACAAGCCCTTCTCAAAAAAGCTTCTATTTGAAACGGAACCTACTATTGCTCTACATGCAACAACTTTCTACAATTCTTTACATTGCATCATCAATACCGCTTACCAAGCTCTTTTCAATTGCCCACATATCTATATCTTGCAGCCAATATAATGGCGGCCAACAAAAAAAACAATACCTCAACTACCAAAGAACCTAATACTCTCACCGCCAACCTCAAGAGACCCAAAAGTGACTCACCTCCTCCGTTGGGCATCTCGGATCCTGCTTTGGAGGCCATTTTGGCAGAGATTAGATCACTCAAACCCTTCATAGAGACCACAAATTTAAAATTACAACAGTTGGACGACAGATGGAAGGGTTTTGAAAATAGAATGGACGAGGTGGAGAAGCGAGTGGGTCTAGTAGAAGATACCACATCTAAAGTAAAGCAACTGGAAAATGCAATAAAAGAACTTCAAAAACACAATGAAGATTTGGAAAATCGCAGTAGACGTAATAACCTCCGCATCTCAGGACTACCAGAGGGATCAGAGGGAACCAATACCATTGTCTTTTTGCAAACATTTTTAGCAAAGCTGCTTCACTTACCCCCTGATCTAACACTTAATATTCAACGTGCGCATAGAGTTGGCCAACTATCTACCTCCACCTCTCCTCGACTTTCGTCCAGAACAATGATCTTTTATCTTCTGGAATACTCCCAACTTCAGCTCATTATATCTGCAGCAAAGGAACATAAATCCCTTATATGGAATGGCTCTAAGATTTTCATTTCACAGGATGTCGCTAAAAGCACGGCACAGCGCAGGAAAGTATTCCTATCCTTTCGCCCAGCCCTGAAACAGCTTAATATACGTTATGGGCTATACCACCCTTGTTCTTTCAAAATCACATATGAAGGCCGTACCAGAATGTTTGAAGAACCAACAGACCTAAAAGCATTTATACGATCCATCAAATCCGATAACATGGACACTACCTCGCCTGCAAGTACCTCCACCTCTTTCGTTACATGAACGTTTTGCTCCCTTTCTCTCCTTCCTATTACAAATGCAATGCCATGACTATCTCCTATATATATGACGTGGGACGGGTGGCCTCGTGACGTCCATCTTCCATCCTGGGTCGCTCTACTTCCCTTTTGACGACTCAGCGGGTGTCACCCTTCCCTACTAATTGAAACTCCCCTAGCCTCCTTTTCCTCCAGTCTGATCAGTGTTCTATTCCATATCTTCAAGCCATTAGGCAACCGTTTATGATCAGACACCCCAACCCTCATCCTATTACCTCATGTGTTTTCCTAATGTGTCCCTTTCTCATTAATTGGTATTCAAAATATTGTTCTTGGGCACTAATTATTTGCATCTATATGGTTCACAAATGCTGTTTCAGACACTGTTCTAGAGCACCTAACATTTGCATGTATAAGGTCTTATATTATCGCTATGCTATCATAACATTTAAACGGTTATTATGATTTTTAAATGTGTAACATGGAACATTAAGGGTTGCAACAATCCCATCAAAAGGTGTAAGGTCATCTCGCATCTTAACAAACTAAACCCCTCCATAGCCTGTATACAGGAAACGCATTTATCTGTCAGAGAAACACTGAAACTGAAGTCCCGTTGGATCAAAGAAATCATTTCCAGTCCTGCTGTTGCTAAAAAAAATGGGGTAGCTATTTTAATCAGCAAGAAACTATCATATAAAGTTCTCGACCAAGGTGCGGACACAGATGGCAGATGGGTTTGGGTTAAACTAAATGTAAACTCTACTGATGTTACCATTCTGAATATTTATGGCCCCACCTGCCCAGATCCCAAGTTTTGGACCACCATCAAACAAATGATACTTCAAAAAAACTTTACAAATTTAATTATGTGTGGGGATATGAATCAAGTCCTTGATCCTTTTCTGGATAGAAAATCTAGCTGCCTGTTCAAAAATAACAAAACACACAAATCCTTTTCAGAATGCTTAGCCGAAACTGGTCTTATTGATACATGGAGAATATCTCACCCTACTCAACTTGACTACACTTTCCACTCTTCCCCACATAATACTCTCTCTCGTCTTGACTATATTTTTTCCACTAAAAACCTTACAGGTACCATTATAGATTCCAAAATAGAAAATATCATTATTTCTGATCATGCCCCTGTTTGTACCTCTTTCAGTCTTTCTGATGTTCGGAAACCGTCATCTCGGTGGAAGCTTAACAATTTTCTTTTACAAGACCCTCAATTCATCCTATCCGTAGAGTCTTTTGTTCAACAATTCTATGCGGATAATCAAGACAGTGACACTTCGGTAGGGAATAATTGGGATGCCTTTAAAGCTGCATTAAGAGGTCACATCATGGCTTACTCTGGAAAAATGAAAGCTCTACGCAAAAAACACTTAGATGACCTTTACTCTCAGCTAACTACAGCCGAACAACACTACTATAGTGTTTCCAACCCTACCAATCTCCGCAAAGTACTGACTTTACGCTACTCAATTAACAAAGAGATCACAAATCTTGCTGCAGGGACAATTCTTAAATACAAAACTAAAATATATCAAACATCCAACAAAGCTGGAAAAGCACTGGCCTCTTACCTAAAAACCAAAAAGGAACAATTTTTCATATCTCACATCAAAGACCCTTTAGGCAATGTGCATCACCATCCCAAAGATATACTAAATTGTTTTAGAGACTTCTACACCAAACTATACACTCCCGAAAACTCCATTCCCCATAATAACATCACATCCTTTTTTGATAACATTAACAGATCCTCCTACCCCCAAGCTGATTTATCCTCTTTAGACTCTGTAATTACTCTCCCAGAGATTTCCAAAGCAATCAAAGGATTGGGTAAAAGCAAGGCTCCAGGCCCTGATGGCCTTTCCACAGAATTCTATGATAGATTAGCTCAATCTCTTATACCCAAGCTTCAAAATCTATTTTCTTACTTTATATCCCAAGAAGCATCCTCAGGTTCCTTCTCAGAAGCCTTGCTTATTCTATTCCCCAAACCCGATAAGGACCCGTCTCTACCAGGTAATTATCGGCCCATCTCTCTAATAAACGTAGAAAGCAAAATCTTTGCAAAAATCTTAGCCAACAGGATCGAATCCTCCCTTCCTTACCTTGTCAAACCTGAACAAGTCGGATATGTTAAAGGGCGCAACATCTCTTCCAATGCCAGACTCCTTCTAAATGCTATCCACTTATCCAGTAAAAATAAAAAAGATAAACAGGGCGCAGCGGTTATAGCACTAGATGCAGAAAAAGCCTTTGACCGAGTCAGCTGGGACTTCATGTTTCAATCCCTCCGCTGGCACGGTTGCAGTGACAAGTTCATCTCTCTAGTCAGTTTACTTTACTCATCCCCAAAATCTTCAATATGTATTAATGGTCTTACCTCCCCATTTTTTTCCCTCAGCAGAGGCACTAGACAAGGTTGCCCCCTCTCACCTATTCTATACATCCTCTCCTTAGAACCGTTACTAGAATTAATCAGATCCAATAAAAATATTCCAGGTATAGCAAGTGGCACATCCCATATTAAAATAGCTGCTTACGCTGATGACATCCTTATTCTCATCAAAAACCCCAAAATACACCTCCCATATTTACTTGAAGTACTATCCCAATTTAGTTCAGTTTCAGGGTACAAACTTAACAAAGATAAGTCAGAAATTATGCCCCTCAATCCCTACTGCTTTAAACATGACATAGACCCCTTTGGTTTTAAATGGTGCAGTTCCTCTATTAAATACTTAGGCCTTAGATTTGCTCCTACCATCCAAGACACCATCAAACAGAACACTCAATCATTACTAAATAGACTTAAGGAATTAACATCCAGATGGTCCCCCTTGTATCTATCTTGGTGGGGTCGACTAGATACGATCAAGATGATGTTATCACCAATAATTTTATATTATCTACAACTCCTATGTGTTCCAATATCTCCTTCCTTTTATAAATCAATTTACTCTATCCTACTAAATTTCCTATGGGGGGAGGGTAAAAGCAAAAGAATAGCCTTAATCAAATTAAAGGCTCCATATGACAAAGGAGGTGTTAGGTTTCCTGATTTCAAAGCATACCACACTGCTTTTCTTTTGAAGCAAGCTAGATACTGGTTTGCCTGCCCCATAACGTCAGACATTGCCACATGGTGTACCATAGAGAAGCAGTTAATGTATCCAGTAGAAATCACCGACCTCATTTATATATCTAAGCACTCCTCACTGGCTATATCAGAACCCATTAGAGCCACAATATCAGCCCTCCAACTCTTTTTATTCACACAGACAGACTCCCCAAAAAAACACCTTTCTCCTTACCTATGGCATAATAATAAGATACTGATTAAGAATAAAACCCTAAATAGAAAATCCTGGAAGAAAAAGGGTATCAGATTTATACAACAAATCATAAATAAATCATCTATCCTTTCCTTTCAGCAGCTTAAATGTCAATTCTCAATTCCCAACACAGATTACAACTTTTATAATGAATTAGTTAATTCATGCTTTGACGCTCTCCACAGCTCCTCCAATGATATTCTGACTCCTGATGCCTCAAGATTGATACATCTTACAATGCCCACTGACACAAAGGCTTCAACATTCTACAACATTCTCATATCATCCCTGAAGTTGTGCTCGATACGCCACAAATGGGAAGATGACTTCGGATACATTTTAAACGATCACACATGGTCTAAGCTCTTCTCTAGAATCAAATATATCTCAACATCAGCAAATAACTCCCAACATTTTTTCTTCTTTATACACAGAGCTTTCATCACACCAGCCAGACTATCTCTATCCAATATCAATAACAATGATAATTGTTGGACATGTGGAGTCACTCCTGCATCGTATGAGCACATGTTCTTCTCATGTCCCTATACCCTTAAGTTCTGGCAACAAGTGTGGAAATACCTTAACTCTATTTTTTTCATTGACATACCACTTTCATTTATGAATATTGTTTTAGGTAGTCTGGCTATTACCACCCACTTGCCCTCTGGTGCATCCAAGCTCTATGATCTTTTCATTTGTTTAGCTAAAAAATGTATAACTGCCAATTGGAAAAATTCTCGTTCCTTGTGTATAAGAAGTTGGTGGAACAATATATGTCTCACGCAAAAGATGGAAATGTGCATGGCAAACAATCTTAATTCTATACCCAAATTTAATGCTAAATGGTCATTTTTCATTCGCTATCTGAATCACTTTAATGTAACCACGCACGGAATGTGACATCCTCAAATATATCATACTCCTTTGATGCTCCCAAGATCTTTACATGTGAATTTTGATCCGATCACTCAACTGAATATTTATTGTAATATATGCCAAGGTGCCTCTCTTCATTAATATTTACCTCCCTTCCTTTTTCCCCCCTCCCCTCACATCTCGTGTTTGTCAATTGTCAGTCTTGTGTTTGTCTTCCCCCACTTAAGACATCATAATGCAGAAATCGTTTTACACTAAGTTTAGCACAATACTGTGCCATGGTTGTTTTCAATTGTATTGACAATTTGTTCCTCTAATGCTTAACTCCTAAATATACACAGTGTACTAAATTAATTGCTCTCTCGGAACACCTTCTTGTACCACTGTTTAACCCATACCATTGTATAGGTTTTACTGCATTATGTTTGTGAAGTTATGACTTTATGATTGTATACTACATAACTTAATAAAAATTATTAAAATAAAGAAATAAAATGAAAAAACATGTAATTCTCAAAATATTGGATGGCGGTTATTATGATGGTTCTGGTAGACTAAGAAATTGATGTTGGTCAAGATTCTCGCTAATTAGGTTTCTGAGCTTTGTTTTCCTTTCTTTTAAAATTGTGTCTGCCTGCTTTTATTTTGTTGACATCTTTCACTATGTGTGCCATCCAATTAAATTGGGCCAATGCTACGTATTTTAACTATGCCCTAGTGCTTGCCTGGAATCTGCTTTTGAGATGTGATCAGTAGTTTGTGTGAGTTACCAAAGGGTCTGGATCGCATGCAAAGCAGTGGAGCAGCATGATGCAGTAGAACTATGATAAACGATTATTCATTATTTGTAAACATTATGGAATCATGTAAGGGACATTCTTGAAGGAGGGGCACTTCTTTATCCCAAAACGCATTGAAGGTTATATTGCATCATGATCTGAATTATGCTCTTTTCATTTTATGTGGTGCCACACACACCCTTTATTTATTACTACTTTGTTAAACATATCACAATATGGATGTTTCAATGATCTGTCTTGAGAAATAATGAATGTATGTGTTGTGTCTGATTTTTTCTTCACTGAATTAAAAAGTGTGACATTCTGCTTGTGAGTATCTTGGTACCTGAATTTTCTCTTTTACATGTACTTTTGCTCTCATCCGACTCCTCTTTTTCTAATCAATGTGTGTCTACCATGCGGTGGCTGACACTTCTCTGCAGTGTACAGTCAGTGAGCACCCCTGCCTCCAATTGCCTACAACGCCATCCCCTGGCAATGTACACCACGCACACACCATAAGATTGCACTTTGCTGCAAAAAAAGGTTTACTAATACCCATCCCCTTCTACCAGTGTAATTGTCCCACCCCATTTTTAAAGGGCGGGATCCCTCTATATCCTCTTCACCCACTAACACACCAGAACTCCTCCAATTCTTGTGCACCTTTGGTATGCACCACGGCCCCGGTGGTCCGCATTCACCACCCAGCAGAAAAAACATTGTTATAATCATGTATCTACAGCAACAAAAGAAAGTATGGACCATTACCTACAGCTGGTGAAAAGAGGACCATGCCTTGGCTACAATTGCTGTGGGCACCACAGCCAAGGACATGTTTGTTTGTTTATTTGTTTGTTTATTTATCTGTTAAGCACACCCCACCCAAAGGTATCTGGCCGCTGTACAAGAATATGCAGTTTCTTGGTTACAATACAGGTGGAAAATAAAGCATGATACATTACAGCACAAATATACTACATAGTTATAGTACAAAGTAAAATCTTCATTACTATGAAGAAGTGAAGCGTCGAAATACCAACAGAATATATTACAAATCCGGTGCGTGTCGGCACAGTTTGACACAATGAGAGAGCCAGCTAGGTACAGGATACAATACATGTCTGTGGATGTGGGAGGCCATCTAGCAGGGTGTGAGGTCTCTCGATGAGAGCCAAAGTTTAGTGTTTTTCCTGAATTGTTGGAAGGATTGGTCGGTTCTTAAGGTGGGAGGTAGGGAGTTCCACAATTGGGCCACCAGGACAGGAAAGCTACTTTCCCCCTGCTCTTTTCAGCTTGAAACCTGGGTACTCGCAGACATCTGGAGTTGGTGGACCTGGTAGGTCGTGAGGAGGTGTGCATAGTGAATTGTTTGGTATTCAATGGGCTGCATGTGTATGCTACACAATTGTAGAGTGTGGTATCGTACCACATATGGCTAGAACCCGACAAAACTATGAAAAACAAAACTTAAATAGCAACTATTCCTTATGGCTTTTGTATAGAAACATCTTTCTGCGAAGAAGAATATTAACAAACTCTCTGATTCCTACAGCTGCAGCTAGAATGTATTTTTTGCAGTTTTGAATCTATACCCAACCCTCTTTAAGATTCTGTTTACATCCAGGGGTCACTGTACAATTTCTCACAAGTTTTGCTTCCACATATTCTGACTATATGTAGTGGCAAAATCTGAACGTTTTGCCATTCATGTCTCAAACTAAAGTAATGTATCTAAACCGTCCCGTGATTATTTTGTACTCATGAATGCACCTTGTGTGGGTGGAGTGTGGAAGATAGGCCTGCTACCAGCGCTGTGCATCCTGGCCAGGCTGCACATTTCAATTTCATTTTCATAATCATCATTCTTCATTTGACTCAGCAAAACAATAGACCATATTTAGTTACCAAGGACACCAATAGGAATTTCTGAAAAGTAGATAGGAATGCCAATCCAGGGATTTGCCCAGCTGCCAAGCATGCGCCGAGATTGCAGAGCAGTGCTGTAATTCGCATCTTTATTTGCATACAGAACTAACATTGACATGACATTGAAATGAAGCGCCAATAAGGAATGCCTTATAATCCTACATTCCTGCTGCATTCTCCTGCTAGTAAAACCTGCACACACATGCTAGAGAATGGGTTTAGAAACTCATTATGTCATCAAATTCAACATGTGGAATGTTGTAGATTTGACTTTATCAGTGGTATTCAAACATTTTCATACCGAGCGCACCCCCTCCTTGAGTTAAAATATTGTTTTTGGGGCTGGCCCTTCTAAGGGGACCAAAAGGTATCGAGGAGGGCCCGAGGATTTTCAAATAAAAGTAGATTTTCTACTGCTTATATGTTCTATTAAAAGCAATAATCCTTTTCATATTAAAAAAAAAATTGTATTAAAAACTTTTCATAGAATATGTGGGCCCGACCACTGCTATAGGTGAAGGAGTGCATGCAAGGAAATCTACGAAGACAATATAGTTCTCAAAAATGTCTTAGAGGGAGATGTGTCATGCATTGACTGTGGATGCTTTAGATACGAAAAACAACACTTGTCTGCTCGCAAATCACATACTTTGGGCCTCATTACGAGTATCCCGGTATCAGCGTGTTCAATACCGGCATGCCTGAACGTGCAAGTCCGTGCCCGTATGAACCCGTGAACAGTGTGTGATTACGAGTGCGCGAGAACTCGCGTTCCCCCATGCCGGTATTGGCAAAACCGCCATGCCGGTAACGGGCCACCAACCCCCCCAAACCCCTATACCGGCTTTGCGGATGCCGCCCATTCCGTAACCGCGTCATAACAACCACTAAATACCGGCACAGTAATACCGTGCCGGTATTACCGTGTTCGCAAAAAAAGTACCCGGAAATCACGTCATCGCGCAGGAACGGGAAATGGGCCGGCAGCCATCTTTAAAAACACAATCCATTGCCATCCTCCATAACCACCACTACTCTCGTGTTGTTGTGTGCCACAGCAGAAGCAGGATGTCGAAGGCCACCAGGAAATCCTCCCAAAGGAAGAGAAAGCAGCGTTTTTCTGACGAGGAACTCACCATGCTTGCCAACACCCTCAAACAGCATGCAGATACAATCAGGAGCACAGACCTCAAGCATGCGGCCCAAACAAAAAAAAAGAGGTCTGGCAGGAGGTCGCACAGAGGGTGTCGGCAGTGGGGAGCACCCCAAGGAGTGTGCGTGACTGCTGGAAGCGCTGGGACGACCTCTGCCTCCGGGTGAGGAAGATCCTGGCGGAGAACAGGAGGGTCGCAATGGCGACAGGCGGTGGCCCACACTCCCCTGTGAAGTTGACAGCATGGGAGGAGACTGCAAGTGCATTCATTGACCCAGAATCAATTGGGGGAATAGGAGACCAGGAGGTTGGCGCTGCATCTACCACAGAGGAAGGTGAGTGAACCATCACATCCACGTATACCAAACCATGATGTGGCACAAGTGATGTGGAAGTGAGACTAGGCAAGGTAATGCATGTCCTAAGGCTACATCAACATATCCATTGAAGAATGAGTGCCGCACCCTGCCCCACACGCATGCTGAGTGACAATCCCAGTCCCAACAGAGGTGCAACATGACCCAACCATGCCCATGGAACCCACCACACAGACACCAAACCAATGCATGCCACAAGCCATGCATTGATTGGCCACATGTCCCCTCAGGACACCAAATGCCACACCCCAGAAATGAAATGATGCCTGAATGTATGAACATATCACACTGCAATACATCATAGCTGCCATTTGACAACATCACTGATGACCTGCATCTCTTCTATTCCCCAGGCACCGATGAGGAAGGTGGAACACAGGACAGGGGTGCAAGTGCATCCAGTGCACATAAAGGGACCAGGGCCACCGCCACCCCCCAGCCCAAGAAAATGCGTGCAGCAACAGCCAGTGTGCCACGCAAGGCAGTAACCCTGCAGGGGACACCTGCAGCCACAGAACAGCAGCAGGCACCCACAACAGTGTGAGCCGTTCCGCCAGCCACCACGGACGTTGTGTCCACAGAGGTGGATGATGAGGCTGGAATCATGTCTGGCACACCAACCCCAAGCCCCATTGCCAGCCCCCACCCCCCTGTGGGGTCTGAGAGCCTGGACGATCCGTGCCTCCATGACTCGGACCTAGGAGAATCAGACATTGCCATCTTTGAGGAGGACAGTGCCCTGGACGAGGGCCCCACGCAGGTGCCTTCCACCACCCTTCCAGCCACCACCCTTCCAGCCACCACCCTTCCAGCCACCACCCTGCCAGCCACCACCCTGCCAGCCACCAGCACACCTGCGGCCGACAACTCTTTTGAGGCTCGCCTGGCAAGGGTAGAGGGCCGCCAAGAGTCCATGCTGCAACTCATGCGGCAACAGGTTGACGCTGGGAATGAGGCCATGAGGGCCATTGCCACAGTCACTCACACAGGCCCTTCTTGCAAATCTCCCGCAAATGCAGCGGCCACACCTTGGGCCAGCCATGGGACTGACAATTGACACCTCCACTACAACAACCCCTTCCACCTCGGCGCAATCGAGCCCTGTGCGGTTCACGCAGAGGAGCGCACGGCGCTCGGCCATGGCACCCCCAGAATCAAAAATTGCCAAGAAATAACAGTACAGGCAATGACATTTAGAAGAACTACATTGGTGAAGGGAACACTATTTGTTGGACATATGGGGATATTTGTGATCTGTGGGGTGGGTGAGGAAGTTTAGAGGGGTATTTTCTGGGGTTTGTGGGGTGGGTGAGGGAATTTACTGGGTGTTGTGAGGGGATTATATTTACCATATCACGTCTGCTGAAAATACACCGTGTGTTGTAGACACATAACTCACATTTTGTCCATGCATTTCAAAAGTATTCGTCAATTAGTGCTTGGTGAACAGCATGGCCTACCCGTGCATCACGTACTGGCAGGGAGGCTCCTTCGCCTCCGTCTCCATCCCCTTCATCCTCACCCGGCCCATGCATGTCAATGTCAGGTGGCAGTGGTACATTCCTTCGGACGCACATGTTGTGCAGCATGACACAGGCCATGGTGATCTTTGCAACCTTCTCAAGCCTATATAGGAGTGCCCCACCAGACCTGCTGAGGCAGCGGAACCGCACCTTCAGCAGGCCAAAGGCCTGCTCAATGACAACACGTGCGTGAGTGTGCACACAATTGTACTCCTCTTCATGACCGTTCGTGCGGGTTCCGCACAGGGATAAGTAGCCAAGGCCTCAAGGGATATCCTCCATCACCTGCAAGAAGAAACAAATCGGTGTGTGTCACTCTGAACTGCCACCTTCAGGGAGCACAGTCATGGCAGCAGCTACTTGGTGTGGGCATGCACATGTCCCTGTACGTGTAGAAAATAATCTCCTAGATGCAATGTATACTGTAATGAGGTGTGGTACACTGGATGGGATTAACTAGATGATGCAGGGTGTATTCCTGCATGCTGAGGCAGATGTGCTGTGGTATTACGACAATGTTTAGTCTCTAATTCATGCAGGATATTGTTTGCTATGCATGGTCACACTAGCCGCATTCGCACAGTTGCCATCCTATTCAGTCATGCATTGCTTGCCAACAGCATGGTGCCCTGGTTGTGCCTCTTACTTATTATCATCCATATGCATTATTTGTGATATGTGGCCCAGTGATGTGTCCTGTTCCGTTTGACTGGTTCAGGTGAGGAGTATTTAGCTCTGCATGCATTCTCCACTCACTGGCTATTGGTGCCCTGGTGACCTTTACCCCCCCCTTCCCACCATGGTGCAGTAGGCCACCCCCCCTTCTGCATCCACACACATCTGTACCCCACAGCATGGCCATGGGCCTGTTGTGCAATTCACGAGCAGCCAGGCACGTGGTCCAGCGTGTCACTCCATGTGACGGGGTAGCGTGGAGTTGCGCAGTACCATGGCATCATTTGTGGATCCAGGAAATCGGACGCTGCAATGGGTGATGATCTTGCTGGAGTCACATACCATTTGCACATTGATGGAGTGGAATTGCTTGCGATTGCAGTACATCGCCTCTATGACATGGGGGACTACCAATTCTACATGGGTGCAGTCGATGGCACCAACACATTTGGGCATGCCTGCCAGTGCATGGAAGCCTACTTTGGTTTCGGCTATCTCCTGGTCAGTCCGTGGTAGAGATATATGGGTGCTTGCGTGCTTCAGGAGGGCATCCAGCACTTGGTTCAGCATGCGTGAAAATAGTGGTTGTGAAATGCCATGCAGCTGGCCCACTGTGTGTTGATAGGTGCCTGTGGCCAGGAAGAGTAGCACGGACACCACCTTTAGTAGTGGGGGGATGGCAGTGCGTATTTATATGTGGCTGGCAATGTCGTTCTGTATCATGTCCACTATGGTGGTGATGGTGTCACGGTCCAGCTGGTACAAGGTGTGGATCTGCTCAGGGGTTAGGTTGAATGGGCTGGGTCTGGTGCGAGGGATTGGTGGCTGCCTGCGAGGCAGTGGTGGCTGCCCTGGTGGTAATTGCTGGGCCTGTCTCACCCTCCTTCTCCTCCTGCGTCTCCTCTGTGCTGCCTGTTCTTGCTATTGTAGTTGTTGCGGTTGTTGCTGTTGTTGCTGTAGTTGTAGCAGTATAGGCATGTCCTCCAGCGCCATAACTGCAACTGCTAGTGGTAGCATTTTGGTGTAGGAAGGGGTGTGGTGTCTAGGTGTGCTCCTTTTGTACTGGGCCACTCTACATTGCCTACACCTGGGGGGGGGGGTTGTGGTGTGTGAGTGTGCTCAGTTTATACTAGCACAGCCTCCATTGGCTCCACCTGTGGTGATTGTGTGCACCTGTGGCAGCTGCCTTGTATCCTGCTTGCTGTTTGCGGGTGGTCCGCGATGCCTGTATGGCCGGCATCGTGCTGCCCGTGATTACCGGCTTTGCGATGCCGGTATTTGCATGTATGCGTGGGTTGGAATTTCCCCCTATTACCGGCATGCCGGTATTTGCTCCCTGAAGGGGCGCGTGTACGCGCCTATGCCGCTATTAGCGGCACCGTTGTTTAGTGTGCCGCTAATACCGGGTTTGCGGGTCGGAATGCAACGGGACAATGGACGATATTTTCATACCGCATCGTTTTTACCTTACCGGCATACCTCGTAATGAGGCCCATTGTGACTGAGGATGGCTACCCGGATTCATTTGCACCCTGGGAAGGGCACTCAGCCAATTAGGTGGCAGGAACAGTGGGCGAGAATACACAATCCTCACCGGCTGTCCCAGCCACCCAAGGCCCTTCCAAGAGTGGTGCTATTTCCCACTTTGGTTTCACTGCAGGAGGCAACAGGGAACCTTTCCCTGCTGCCTCCCCACGACCTCCACTTACCTGCTAGACAGGAGCATGGCACTCCTGTCCGAGAGCTCCACGCGTCTGGCTACCATAGACATGGAAAAGGGAGTTCGGACCGTTTCCATATGAAAGCGGGCATCTTGTTTTTTTTTCTTCTTTATTCATTGGGAGATCGGCTACGCTAGCAGCGCGGATCTCCTGATGAAAAATTGTGAAAGCCATTCACACCCCGGATGAACCCCTGGTGTACATATGGCTTTCATGCTCTGCCAGGAGGGCGGACATGGCCTTTAACAGCTCACAGCCCGGGCTGAGGCCCTTGATTTTCTCAGGCCAACCTTTGCTCTGGCAGGTAGGCCGTTAAAGGCCATGTCCAGCCTCCTGGCAGTACATGAAAGCCATAGTGGCATGACCTGCTAGAACCGCCAATGGAAAGGCTGCATGGCATCGTTCAAAACTACCCGGCTCTACTCTCTCCCAAAATGTCTTCTGTCTGGCACTCGTCGCCATTCACCATTGTATGAAAATACTATCTGTAATGAGGACAAATTAGACAAAGATTGGGTCATTAGAATAACTACTTTAAATGTACAATTGCAAATAATAAACCCATAAACGCCCTACCTGTGTCCATCATTCTATGCATATCACAGACACCACATTTCTCTTCATATTTATGGCAATAAAAACCTCTTGTTTAGGCACTCCTAATAACCAATATATGCAAATGTGCATTATCCTCTTGAGTAGAACAATATCACACCCCCAAACACACATGGGATCATATAAGTGGCAGGGTCGGTAAGATTATTTTTGCAGCCACAACACTTATTTTTAGAGCCTGTGTTTACCAATTACAGAATTGAGGTGCCTCTAACATTTTCCTTAGAGTAATCCCCTTACCCAGTAAAACCTAGCAATACTACTGATTGGAGACATGTTGGGAATCTGGGGAGGTGTAACTTATACCAAGTAACGCACATTTTCTCTACCCAAAACGCCCTCCTATAAATCGGAACTGAATGCAATAAAAACACTCATTCCTTATGTTTTTCTGAGTAAATCTGCAAAATATAAGTGAAATACATTGGTCTTAGCAATTGTCACACAAGCCCCCATTCCTACACTTATTTAGGGATAAAGAGTTTCTAAAATGTGAGACTCATAATGTACATATGATAAAAAGAGACCGAACTGCAGTCAAGTCAGTCACAATTTGGACAACAAAATGTGACCTGCATTCAAGAAGTAGACCTCTGGCATATCGGTTGCACTGGGAGTCAGAGTACACTAGAAATACACTGATTGCCTTTCATCTTCCGAGTACACAAACTCTTCTTGCAGGCATCGAATTAAGGCACTGGCCATGCCTGGGCCAGCTTTGCATGTGAATTATAGTGTGCCCTCTGAAGAAAGAAACTTTCTCACTTACTATGCAAGTATCTATAGGGCTTGGTGCCCTGGTAAGTAAGAGAGTAGAGTCATAGGCATTGTCCATAGAGAGTTCCATCACTTTGGATCAACCCAAAGGTTGCTTGCATTGAGCTGAAGAAAGGGCTCCAGGCAGGACAGGGTGCCACCCGAAGCAACCTGTCAGGGCTCCTAGGTGAAACCATGTCTGAGCACCCTCCAGGCAGAGCATGAACAAGGGGATTCAATAGGAGTGATTTATTTACATACACCAGACTTCAATACTGGTGTAGCATTAGGCCACCCAGAAAAAATGGGCAAACAAGGAAATTCAGGAGGAGTGATGTTTTTTCAAAATACAGACTTAGGAGAATATTGGTCGAGCAGGAAGGAAGTAGGCATGATGGTTTAACAAGACTGGAAAATTGCTGTTGACTGGACGAAGACAAACTGGATTGAACAATACCTATGTACTGGACCGAGAAAGGAACCAGAGTATGGGCTGGAGCGGGCTTGTGCCTGCAGTGTGAGAGTGTCGAGAGCATGGAAAGAGGAGATACACATAGAAATATTATAACTTATCTAGCCATTCCCGGCATAACATATGCTGTTCTAGCAGATCTTAAAGGTCAATATCTGTCGGTAATTCATAGGGTCACTTCTGCCCCCCTTCTTAAATATTGGAATTACCACCTATCGCTTCCCTGTGATTTATTAATGGTCATTGAAAAGGCTAAATGTATAGGTAACTGTCTTCATTTGAACTTGAAAGGCATATTTGTATCAGATGGAATGTGAGGTAAGCGCAGTATAAGAACCGTATCTAAGTTACATCAATTACAAAGGCCTCTATGATGTGTCTTTGTAGATGCGTAATTGTCAACCCTGTTCAATTTCAGAGTCCCTGTGATAGCATAAGATTGCGTAGTAGCATATCTACAGCACCTACTTTTAGTTTTAGCTTGTGAGGAGGTATTCGTCCTACATTGTTTCGATCTTTAGCGACTGAAGTATTGAGCCGTGAAGAGATGTGGGGGTGGATAGAAGTAACTTGAAATTATTCAGAATGTTTGCGCATAGAACCGTGCTCATTCAGTTTGTTAAAATGATCACTGTAACCAAGCTGAGAATAACCTTGCTGCTCCTGCGCCCTCATACCCCCGGGTCTGGCGCACAATATAAATGAATAAACATAAACATAAAACAGATAGCTGTTGTTGAAGTGGAAGCGCGCACACAGGTGCACTTTGCCATTTGGACAGCAGACGGCAACCTAACACTGATACATTTCATCAGCTGAGTACAGAAATATACCTAAGTGTTTTAGATGTAGATGGTCATCAGGCTTAAAGTAAAGGCTCAAAAGTATTATAGAGAACACACAATTCTTCATTAATTTGTAAGTGTTTCAGTTCTATTTGTTATCACACTATTGGCATATGAACCATCGTGTATCATTCTTTAGTGTCAAGAAACCGACATCAGCCTAATGTTTCAGTACCCTTTATTATCACCATTCTTGTGTCTGAATCATCTTATTTCATACATGCATGTTGAGAAAAAGACCATAGCCTACACGTTTTTCAAGCATTCTGCTCTTCATCAGGGCTTCAAATGAGTGTGCTTTTAGTAACATGCGGGTGTACATCAAATCAGTATATCAGTATTTACAAATTATGTTCATTGTACACAGATGTCATATTTTTGTGTGACTTTCTTATGTGTCCTTTCCTGCTCATAATGTCTAGTAATTATATTAATTCATTTTTATTTTTTTTCGAAGATAATTCAATTAACAAATTATGGTATCTTTTAGTTTACTTAATGTTAGGTATTTGGATTTGTTGTCTTTATTCTACTGGCTTCTCAATTCAAATCAAACAGTCCTTTGATTTGTCCACCGATGTAAGGGACACCAGTTGCCATGTGTTCCAGGAAACAACAAAAATGCAGGACATAAAAGCACATTGAAAACCAATGGAACATATAAAAGATATTCTGCATTGACAGTTTCTTCGCTGTTTGAAGCTGACCAAATCCAATGGTTGGCAAAGTGGAGGTAAGGAAGGGAGGAAGGATGGTACTGTATGAGACAATGGGTAATCCCAAATCCCCTTAAACGCACTACGAACATCACAATGTATATGGTATTGCATTAAATAACAATAGCACCAAAAAATAAGGCACATCACCCAAAGTGAATCAGGTGTACTTTGCTCTAGTGTTTTGTTAGTGTTCTGGGTGTTAATCTATAGAGGTGCGAGGTGATATACCAGATTGTACCTGGTTTTCCAAACATATTTTTCCAGGAACCTATTCACAGGCCCATAAATTCCAGAATGCACTAGTGAATCTGTTTACATACATATTACATTGACGCGGTAGCGTCCATGTAGTTATGGTTAAGTTGGTGTTTCCATAGGAAGAGCACTTTTTGGGTGACTTATAACTTCGCTCCCTCTGGACGAATCCTCACCAAACTTTGCAAAAAAATGTTTATGGCCCAGTCTGAATTGTTTTGCAAAGTTTGGAGAGGTTTGGTCCAGGGGGGGCAAAGTTATAGGGGGAGTCCCAAAACTTTTATTTTTTCCTGTAGACATAATGGGAAAAAACTTTGCGCACGGCTACAGCCCGAACCGCTGGACGGATTTACACCAAGTTTGTGGCAGGAGCGTCGGCTTGGTCCCAAAAGCGTGCTTTTGCAAATTTGGTGTAAATCCGTCCAGTAGTTTTTAAAAAAATGACCAAAATGTAAGGCAAAAAAATTAGTGATATCTGTGTTCGCTTTGCGGACAGACTTCCCTGTTCGCTCCGCGGACAGCACCCCGATTGGCCCATGGGCTTGCGTCATGTCCGCGGACGTGCAACGTGTTCACTGATTGGACGGCGTGGGGCGTGGAGCGCGTCAGATTTTCTGTGGCGCCTGCCATCTTGTATTCGCCGTCGACCGCGGATAGCGTGGTGAAACTTGGATTAAAAATTGTATTTAGTGGAGTGTGTTGGTGTGTAAGAATGTTTGGGGAGGGTGGGGGACTATGAGATAGGTTCAATGTTTTGTTTTTTATGTGCTACACGCTTTTGTTGTGTTCGATTTGTCCGCGGAGAACACGGCTGTTCTGACATTTTGTAAATAAACTAAATGGTGGGCTGTTCAGAGGACGGAGTATGTGTCCTTTTTGTTCGCAAGGAAGGTAAAATTGAGCTAAAAACACTCGCGGTGTATTTAAATGTACGGAAATACACAAACTGGGGGTGTCCTCAGGACGCTGTCCGTATTGTAATCTGTCAAGTTAAATGTGTTCTATGAACACTCGCGGTGTCCCGAAATGGTTGCAATTACACAAAATGGGGGTCTTCTGAGAACATTGTTTGTATTGTTCATTGTCAGGTTGAAAGTGTTCTACAAACCCTCCTTTTGTCTGCTGATAGTACAATTTCCAATGGGCCTCACCCGACGTTTTGTCCACTAAAGAAACGATAAATCAGGCTGGTGTGCGCCGACATTATGTGATAATCCTATGACTGGCGCTATTGACCTGGCTGACTTGCTTTTGCGACACTAAATCATATCTCCCGCCCCTAAGCCTGACATTATGAAAGCATTCATATTCCCCGCCTCTCTCCGTGACGTTACAGGGTGCATCATCAAACGCACCCAGTCCTCTCCAGTCCTACGCGTCTTTAAACAGAACCCGGAAGACAACACACATTATGTCACAACACAGCGCGCCACAATTCGGAATATGAAACTGTGATTTAAAAGCAAACAGCAAGATTGTAAATTTTGTAAAGTACATTTATTTGACATCAAATGTTTAGAGAATATTCAGCGATTTGCATTTTTCTTTGTTGTCGATCCGCAAAAGTTCATGTTGAGCCACGCGATCTTCCTTTCCGGTACAGAGGGTGTTAGATCAGCTTAGAATACCATGCGCCACAATTCGGAATATGAAACTGTGGTTTAAAAGTAAACAGCAGGATTGTACATTTGGTAAAGCACATTTATTTCACATTAAATGTTTAGTGAATATTCAGCGATTTTCAATTGTCTCTGCTGTCGATCAGCAAAAGTTTATTTTGAGCTACGCGCTGTTCCTTTGCGGTAGACAGGCTGTTGGTTTATGATAAAAGCAGTAGATGGTTGCACTTATAATTGGAAGATTGCTCCAATAACGAGGCATTAGACCACCATAATGGTTGGTATGTTGCTTCTAGCCGCTAGTACTGCAAAAGCGCATATTGGTCCTTGGCGATTGTCCCATAAAATGGTGAGGGTCATGAAGTTGCTTACATGGAGCTGCACCCAGCAGTTGAAAAATCCATCCGCTGGAGTCTGAAAATCGTGACATTGGCAAAATGGGGCAACATACCTGTTTTAAAAAACATAAATCAGTCTCACCAGCCGATCTTTATTAAAAATATTCATTTTATTTATTAGTGCATGAAACTATTTGCTAGCGAAGATAGTTCAACAGAGTATGTTAATAATAAAATACTAATATTTTCGCATTTATATAGCACTAAGAACCGTCAGGTATCTCAGCGCTGCTTATAATTACCCACAGTGTGTGTTGCTCATTTATCGACCACAGAATGATGAAAGGCTGAGTTTGGCCGTGCCGGGATCCAAACCTGCGTTAGCAAGCTGTGCATGGATGTCAAAGCAAGCGCTCTACTCGCTCTTCTACTTGACCGGCTACAGTGAAGTGGCACAGCGAGTAGAGCGCTTGACCGGCTACAGACCGGTTAAATTATTTCTATTAACCCACCCTGTGTCGTCTGCCTTTTTCAGAGCCCTCTAAACGACAGGGGATCAATTTGGCGGTGATAGTGCGCGGTAGAAAACAATATGCCACATTGAACGAACAAGTACAACTTGACCGGGCTTTAATGCCATGCTATTGTTATTATATTCCGGTATAAAATAATCTAAAGGGTTACTCACATTATAATTGCATTTTCCATTGTCCAAGTGTAGTGCAGTCCCAAAATACGACTCCGCGTGTGCCAACGATCTTTCTCAAAGTGATATAATATACAAAAGTGGTTTTGTTTCAGAAATTTCATCTTTATCGTGTCTTACGTTTTTGCTACACTTCTTCAAAAGAAGTCTTTCAGCACAATCTCTGTCTGTCAAGGTAAAAACAAAATAGAACCTTATACTGGGAGTCGTGGGCCTCTCCGGGCCGCGAGAAAAAAATGGAAGCAGCTGACCTTCACTGTGAACGAGCATAAATGCTTACTTTGCAACATTCTGTGTTAAGCCATCTGTGAGAACTTGCTGTTTACACTACATCTTTGTATATTGTTTGCATGCTAATAAAAAAAGTTTGTTTAAGGGACGTTATGGTTCCAAGTAAAGCCGAAAAACCCCTGAAATTCGCCAGTTATGGTAAGCTAAGCAACCATAACTCGCGCCACCACCGTGCACTGCTAAGACTAACACCCAGGACATCAAAGATGACATTGCAAATGTCATTGATGACATCACTGACGACATCACATGTGCATTTACTTTTCATGAAATGTGTGTACTAGGGATTTTTCTTATAATGTTGCAAAAAAAGTGTCAAGGGTCATTGCAATAAATATCATACCGTAATTAGTGCTTTGAACGATGCATTGATATAAATAGCATTGTATTATGGGGTTCGATCTAGTATACTGAGCTACTAATGTTGAAACATAGCATTGTGTGCAGCGTACAAGACGAAAGTATAATATTTGTAATGTTAATATGTTGAATAATGGAATGATAATTGTCCTGAAATGTTCGAAAATAAACAAAATGGGGGTGTTCTAAGGACGTTCTTTGTATTGTGTGACTGCTTAGCTGTATGCAATGAGGGAATGGCACAGAGAGTAAAGTGGAAATGGTAGAAGGGGTGTCGAAGAGTTACGCGGTCCGCGGACACCGCCGCTGTCGGTGGACAGGGCGTGCTACATCCGGGGTTTTCCAGCAAATCCAACATGGAAAAAAGACTGTACGGATTAGCCAATCAGATGTCGAGGTTGTGGATTTGTGTTGAAAGAGACTGTGTGTGGTGAAGATGGCAGAAGTAGAGAAAGTCAGGGTGTTGGTGCTTGAAGATATGTTTGTGCATGGTTTACAACAGTACGCTCGATGCAGGCATGTTGAAAAGAACTTTGATGTGAAAGGAGTGGAGGTGGTGTGGAGCACTGTGCCTGATTGCAATATACAGGGAATTGTACAAGTTTGTGAGGATATGGCCACGATTAACAGTCCGCATGTGGTAGTTTTGCACTATGGTGCTTTCCATTTGGGCAACGTCAGTGCCCCTACTTTGTTGGCTGATTTGGAACGCTTGGTTCAAGCCGTAATGAAGATCCTTCCAAATGTGAAAGTAATTTTTTCTGGATTACTACCTAGGGCAATATGGGACAATAGTTCAGTTTTTTGTCCTCAGCAAAACATTGCTAGGTGAGTCATCAACCGAGGCATGTGTGCCTTCATGCTTAGAGCTGGTATGTTCTTCTGCAATAATGAGAATATTGATGCCAGTAATACTGTTAATTTTAAAGAAGATGGCATCTCTTTATCTTTTACGGGAAATGCCTTTCTATTTTGGAATGTAAGGGTTGCTTTGGAGAAGGTTATGTGAAGATTTTAGGAGTAAAGTAAGAAAAAAAAACAAGAAAAAAAATACAAAATAACAGGTGTCTGTCAAGCATCTGTAAAAAAAACCAAAAAAAACGGCTCTTTTCAGAGCCAACTTCAAAGGGGAAATGGGGCACAGTATTTAAATTTACATTCACCACTCTCAGATTCTCGTTATGTCCGCGGACATGGCGGTAGTCCGCGGACATCAAAATCACTACGTGGGGATTCAGTATGTTCTATGTTACATGTATATGAAGTCAGGGATATTATGGTTAAGTTGTGCTACTAAAAACCTATGAAATTCAGTGAAAAAACTTTGTTAAAGGGACGTTATGGTTAAGTTGCGCTACGAAAAACCTATGAAATTCAGTGAAAAAACTTTGTTAAAGGGACGTTATGGTTAAGTTGCGCTACTAAAAACCTATGAAATTCAGTGAAAAAACTTTGTTAAAGGGACGTACGTTATGGTTAAGTTGCGCTACTAAAATCTTATGAAATTCAGTGAAAAAAACGTTGTTAGAGGGACGTTATGGTTCAAAGTAAAACCGAAAACCCACTGAAATTCGGCAGTTATGGTAAGATAAGCAACCATAACTCGCGCCACCGTCCACTGCTAACACTAACACCCAGGACATGAAAGATGACATCACAAATGTAATTGATGACATCTTTGGATGATTTCTCTGGTTTAGGCCTGGTTGTCGGGTTGTTGATGATCCTGGTCCTGACTTGGTACTTCATCATGAGCTCAGCGGGGGTTTTGTTGGTGGCTTCATGGGCTGTGTTGCGGTAGTCTCTCAACATTCGACACAACGCCTGGTGGCGGTCTGCACCCTCAATTACTGCTCTCTGCATCCTCTTTTTAATTGAGGCCATGAACCTTTCCACCATCCCGTTGGCTTGGGGCCACCGGGGTGTGATCCTTTGGTGGGTAAACCCCATGTGTCTTCCAAATACCCCAAATTCATGTCCACTAAAGAGTGGACCATTGTCTGACTTTATTGTGCTCGGGATCCCCCATTCACTGATGACTTCATGGAATGTGGCTGCTACATGGGCGAATGCTGTGGACTTCACCTTCTTTACGATGTGGTATCGGGAGTGTTCGTCTATAAAGAGTAACAAGTATTCACCTGTCTCAAGTGGTCCATAGAAATTGACCGCAACCCTTTCCCATGGGTGGTCTGGGATTTTGGTCACTCTTAGCGGCATTGGGGGTTCTGGCGTTGCAGTGAATCGACACGCCGCGCATTTCTTCACCCACCGGTCCACCCTATCATCCATGAAGGGGAACCATACATGGCACCTGAGTTGACGCTTGGTGTTGTCCGCACCCCTGTGGCCTTCATGGGCAGTCTTGATGATGGCAGATCGCAGTGTTGCTGGAATAACCAGTCGACAGCCCCTTAGTAGGATGGCCTTATCCTGGACAGCCAGTTCAGTATGTATTTTGGCAAGCCTTTCAAGCACATCTCTGCAGGCCTCAGGGTGTCCCTTAACAGCCCAGCAAAAGTCCTTCCATCTGTTGTTTTCTGTCAAGCTTATGGCCAAGGTCATGAAGGAGTCTGCAGCCGATGCAGCGTCGATGGCTTCGATGGAAACGGCAGGGCAGTGCGTTGGCTGTTGCATAACTGACATACTCAGAGTCTGGGGACTGGTTTCCTGTTTGGGTGCCGTGACAGGTAGTCAGCGGGGTTGTTCTCGCCTGGTCGATGGATGATCTCAAAACGATATTCTTATAGGCAAATGCCCCACCGTTCGATCCTTGGGGGCATTTTCGTTCTTGGATTCCCAAAGAGGGACAACAGGGCCTGATGGTCAGTAATCAGTGTGAATCTTTTCTAGATGACAACATTGTGAAAGTGTTCACAGGCCCAGATGGCTGCCAGGCTTTCTTTCTCCATCTGGGAGTACGCCGATTCCGGGGGAGCCAGCGCTCTGCTGGCATATGCCATTATGGGCCTTGGGTTCGCGTCAGGGCCGCTAGTTTGTGCGAAAATGGCTTCTAGTTCTACAGGGCTGGCATCGACAACAATTTCAGTATGCCAGTCGGGATCGAAGTATGCGAGTTTCCTGGCCTCAGCAAGGGCTTGTTTGATTGTGTCAAATGCACTTTGGCAGTCATCCGTCCAGTTGAAAGGGGCTTTTTTTTGTAGCAAGTGTCTCAGTGGCTCGGTAATGGTGGCGAAATGAGGCACATATCGTGCGCAGTATCCTGCCATCCCCAGGAACGATCTTTCATCGGCAGCTTGGCTGGGTTTCTGGAGGTGAAATATGGTGGCAACTTGTTGGGGTCAGGGGTCATCCCTTTGGCTGAGAAAATGTGTCCAAAGAATTTAAGTTTGGCCTTGCTGAACCAACACTTCTCCAACTTCAAGGTCAGGCCAGCAGACTGCACTGCTGCACAGGCAGCGCGGAGGGCTTCATCATGTTCTTTCCGAGTTTTCCCATAGACGAGGATGTCATCGCTGCAGTTCAACGTCCCTTTTACAGGTCTAATGATCTGCCTGATGGTTTCATGAAAGATTTCATCTGCCAACGAGATTCCGAAATGTAATAGTTTGTAGCGAAACAGTCTGTCATGTGATGCGAACGTGGTGATCACTCACGATTCGGGATGGAGTACCATCTGATGGTATACCTGGTTCAGGTCCAATTTTGAAAAGAGGACGGCCTTGTTCAGCTGGACAATCATGTCCTCAATTTTTGGTCCAGGGTGACGTTCTTTTTGGAGGGCTGTGTTTGCCACCCTCATGTCGACATAAAGGCATAGACGACCACCTTCCTTTGGGACAATTACAAGTGGAGAGACCCATGGAGTCATTCCCATGGCTGGTTCGATGATATCTTCCCGTAGGAGTTGATTGAGTTCATTCGACACTGCGGCTTGTATATGAAATCCAACCCTGCGCGGGTGTTGTGGGACTGGTTGGACCGACGGGTCGATGTGTAGCTTCACTGGGGGACCCTTCATCTTGCTTAGACCTTGGAATAGACGTGCACGTTCCTTTAGGACAACCTCTTTTGTAATGGTTGGACTCGCAGGCGGTGTCTGTTCCATGTTGTTGATGTGTCCTTGTGTTTCCTCTGTGGGCGCTGTTGAGTGGATGGTGTCACCATCCTGTACGTGGATGTTGATGAGGCCTAGGTGTGAGGCCGTCTTGTAGCTCAACAGGCAATGCCCTTTGGTTGGGCTCCTTGTGCAGAGGGATGTCGGCACACCATTGGAATATTCTGGAGGAGGTCTGCGTGATTGGGGGTTTGTTCTGGATTTGTTGAAATTCCTTTTCCCACATAATGTTCACTGTGGCCCCTGAGTCAATGAGGAAACAGAATTGTTTGTCACAAATGTCAACTGGTATCTTTGGTGCTTCTCGCACCTCACCCTCATCCATGATGATGTTTACGAACTTGTCTTGTGCGTATGCGTCATATTGTTCACCCACATAGTCTTGATTGACTTGTACCACAGTTTGGTAGTGTGGTCTTGTTGGTGGTGGACCCTCATATTCATCCTGAATCCTTGGGACCATGTCATTTGGCTCATATTCTTGGGGTTCGTCTTCTGGATAGAGTTCTTCTACTACTCTTACATATCTCCTTGGCCCCTGTTGCTATGGGCATACCTGGTATAGCTGGTTTTAAGGTTGACGCGGCGCCATTCTGTATTGTGGTGACGAGGGTGGTCGTAATGTAGGAAAAGGTCTACCCTCTCAGGAGACAGCTTGGAAGTGTCCTTCCCTGCCACAGTTACCACACTTTTGGGTGAGTGCAGGGCATGATCCGGCATGGGGGAAATCCATGCCGAACCTCTAACATTATCTTTGCATTCGTGGGGTCGATGCGTAAATTGGTCTGCTGGTCCTTTCACCCCCTCTGGTGTTCCCTTTGTGGACTGCTGCTATCACGTCGCTTCTCTCATGCTTGGGAGTTGTCATGCTGGTCATTTGCAATGCCTTTTTGTCAACCGTTCCGAGGATTCTGGCTGTTTCGCTGACCTCTTCAATGGTGAGGGGCTTTTAGAGTTGTTTTTTCAATGCGGGTGAGATACACCCTTCAATCACTCTCAGGCGAATGGCTTCCTCCGGTGAAAATGCATGAAATTGGCAGTGCGCTCCTTTAATTTGAAGCCTGGTGATGAATTCATCCACAGTTTCCTCACTGGGTGCATTGGTTGAATATATATCTTTCATAGTCCCTGTTGGGTTCTATGACCAGTCTTTTGTTGAGCACTGTAATCAGAGCTGGGAAATCTGTGTGTTCCGCTGGCAGGATGGTTTTGATTAGTGTTTTTATTTCAGTCCCAGCCGTGTTGATGAACATACTGCGTAGACGTGGGGACGTCTCTTCGCCTGCTGCTGCTATAAAGTTATTGAAATCTTCGAGCCATTCAACCCACTGCGGGGACTTGTCTGCTTGGGGATTCATGGAGAATGGCGGAGGTATGCGCCATGCTGAGGCCATGGATCGTGATGGTGGTGGTGGAGGTGACAGACCTTGACATGCTTTACCAGGGGAAGAACTCATCCTGGTGCGGGCAGCAGACACTCCTTGATGGCCTGAGTTCCTTTAGTGAGTCTTGGGGCGGGTGTCACTCTCTGTATGTAATTTGGGCAAATGTGGTTGGGTAGTCGCTACCGTTGCGGTGAGTTGGGACACTATTGTGTGTGTAGGACCATGCACCCACCTGTGAAATGTCTATGATGGTTTATGAGCTAAGCAGCTCGCAGCACTGCTGTGTCGCGGCATGTGCGACCCTCCACCAGCAGCGTTGCCCTTGCAGTAGCACATGCGCTTCAGTGTTTCCAGGGAGGATTCTTGGGCCTGGAGCTGGCAATATTGCTTTGAATATAGCATGTGTGCTTTGGTGCTTTTCAATTGGAGTTTCTTACTCTGGAGCTGGCACCTGCAGCTCTCCCTCTCATGGGTGGAACTGGGCACTCTTCGGGAGTCCGTTGCAGGGAGCCTGGAGTGGGTGGTTGGAACGTAGGAGGAGGGGCGGGCTCACACATTCACTCGCTTTCGAGAAGCGTCATATTCACTGTTGCTGCACAGCAGGATTGCTGGCAGGGGATCCAGAGCTCGTCCAACCGCTCCGGTGGGATTGCTAGCACATGGATGTAGAATGCGGCACAGGGAGCCGTCTTGGGGGCTCAGCGGGATCACTGGCATGGACCCGGCGGGATCGCCGGCATGGACGTCAGCAGCGCAGCAGGATTGCTGTGACTGACAAAGGAGGACACTGGTGCGCGGAAGACACCTTGTCTCCAGTTGTTAGCCCTTAGGGCCTCATTAAATAACAGACGCACACCAGCTTCAAGGTAACACGTCTTCTTCATTTAGTTACCCAACGGAAAGTGCCCTTCTCCTCCTACCCCCTCCCTATCACTCCGTCACGTCCGCTTGTGACGTTGCCTCAGGCTGTGGTCCCTTAAAGGGGCACTCCCCTGCAACGCGACCCAGTGGAATTTGCTTAGTTAAAGACAATCACAAGGTGACCTTGGGCTGCAAAGATGAGGTCTAACAACATGGGTGCAACAGCTGCAGTGAATGCTCCATCAGACCGGGTGTTTTTCAGCCATCCACTCTAACAGTCATTTTCTCTCTGAAAAAAGACTAATCATGGCACAGTCCATGTCAGTCCCTGAGGGGACTTCCAGATCACAGCAAGCATAAACACATTCATTTAACATGTATATACATAGCACAACTCATGAAATAAAGCAGACGCATAAGGATATCTACATTCAAATTTGTTTTATTGAATTTTATTGAGTTTTCCTCAAATAACACATAGAATAATTATTTCTGAAATATGGCAATATCACAAGTCCACCTACATATATTTAAAACAGCTTAACATGAGCTTTAATTGCCTGAATGCAAAGTAGGGGCAACCCACTACACTGCCTTCTAACTACTGTAGTCTTTTTGGTGACCCCCGAAATGAACAAATGTGCTCACCCAGAGGGTGCATCATGCCTTGTGTTTGAAACTATCCAACCATGAACCAGATTTGGGAACCACAGTTTGCCACAGACTACCTGCCCTGCAGCCCCTGTGATTATTTTCTAAAGAGAGAGGTACATAGGATGGGGAGGACCTGGGAGTGGATACCTGTCACTGAACCTCTGGGGGGTTGATTTAGCACTGGCTTGTTCTCCCTGGAGGGTCAACGGAAAACAGCCAAGGCTTCTTAAGGAGCACCACCTGTTGAAACCTCCTGTTATGGGCCTTCGGTCATAAGACAGCTCAAGGTCACTACACTCCAGTGGAGGTAAGAGGGTCTGTTGGTCCCTGGCTGCCTCCAATGCAGTAAAGACCTCAGGAAATTGTTCTACTTGGACCTCTGAACGGGTACTTGAAGGTAAGAGTCTTCAAGGAGGTTCAGGACCCCAGAAACAGGATCCTGCTATTTGTGAGTACTAAACAACATTTGCGATACACAAAGGCAGTCGTCATGAGTATTTTCAAAGTGTTCATGTCAGTCTGTTGCATATTTTGGCACGATTTTGGTCTGATGGGGGATTTCTGGTCTTCGAGCCATCTTGGTGCTTGGGAATTTCAGCATGTGAGCGCTGCCTCGCTGAAGGTGGTGTAGACGGGGTTTCCATGGCCCCTCAACTGGAATCTGTATTTCATCCCCAACTGAGAGAAACTGATTGTGGGGTAGAATCCTGATGGTGCATGGTCTACCTTTTTCACACTGTCGGTACAAGGAGAGATTACCCAACAGATGCTCTTTCTGATTAATGGCAGAGCTCCCCGCTTGTCTCTATGTTTATTCAGGCCTCTGTGACCAAGACTGCAGGCAAGCACACAAGCACCAGGCTGCAAAGTCTGCAGTGTGCAGTGTTTGTTGCTCTTAGCTATCTTGTCCACATCCATCTATGCAAGTTGGTAGGTCTGCTAGACTGGTTTTGGAGATGTGTTTCATAGCCGGCATAGTTCTTGCTTTATTTTCCAAACAAGTGGCACTCTGAAGCTCAGGTCTACCAATAGTCTTGTTTCCCTGCTGAATATCAGGAAGTGCTTTGGGAACGGGTTGGCATTATTTGTTGTGCAATTATAAGCAAGTGTGAGCGTCACCACATGGTTGCTCCTTCTGCTCTTCTCCTCTGTCCACAAAGTTCACAACATGGTCAGCAGGGTAAAAGTGCATCTGTCCACCTGTCTGTCATCTTGTGGGTCGTATGGTCTCATGCGGTTCTTCTTCTCACCCACTAGCACCAGCATCCTGCTCCTTGAAACACCATTTGCTGTATAGGTGCATCATAAATACCCAATAAATAAATAAATATATCTGCTTGATCAACTGTGACTTGAAGTCGGGACCTTGGTCTAAGACGATCTTCGCACGCCAGCCATAGTGGATGAAGTCTTCTTCCTGACCTATGCGTGACCATGATGGCTCTCTGGCCTTTGTTGGAAATGCTTTTGCATAGCAGATGAAATGGCCTGTTACCATAAGGGTGTTACAGAGTTCTTGACAATCCATTTCTGGGCACAGGAAGTCTATGGGCCTCATTACAAGTTTGCTGGTCCGGTACAAATGGTGCCAGTAAGCTACCGGCAGCGTTGTTAACGGACCGGCAAACTATGAGGTCTGCGAACGGGTGCCTTCCTGGCAGCCAGGTCTGACCTGGCAGGCGGAACGGCACCCGCCCACAGACCTTGACGGATGCCCCGGCACCATACATGAATGGTGCTGGTGCATCCGTCCTCCTCATTCCCATTGAGTCCTTTGCTACTCAATGGGAATGGGGAGTAATTATTTCCAATGTCCGGCTGTAATGCCCCGGTAAATCCCAATTGCTCCATTTTTAACGGCACAGCTACCGCCGGAGTCATAATGAGGCCCTATGTACACAACGTCAATAGGTCTTGCAAGTGTTGGAGGCACAGTGATGACATTACTTCTCAACATTTACAAACAGACATGGCCAGTAAAACCTTGAGAAAATCAGCTCGAATTTTCAATCACTGCCCAGTTGTCATTGTTGCTCAAGAATCATGAAGAGTACAACCTGTATGAAGTGTCATGGTAGTAGGAGGCGATGTAGGACTTGGTTGCCAACGTGACTCTCCTTATAAAGTTCCCTACTTGCTGTACTAACCTCTTTCATTCTCTCAGAAAAGTAGGCTTGTGTGGGCGTTTTCCTATGCAACTAGGTGCCTCCCCTCCCTCTGTTTTGGTACTCAGAAACAACAAAAAGGTAATGCATGGATCCATGAGCTGGGTAAAGCTGATCTCTTCTTGGGCCTGGCGAGGTGGCTCTGGTGCCTCCAGACTGGAGATGTTACAGTGCACCAGTGGGATTGCTTCAGCCAAGGCTCCCAAGCAGAAGAATCATACGTCCTGGTGGAAGAAAGAAGTGGGAGAGGGGGGAGGGGTAGAACTAACTGGGAGTTGAATGACAAAGAAAAGAAAGAAGTGGCCTGAGGAAAAGAGTGTATGTGAGCAGACAGAAGAATTAAGTAGGGTGGAGTAGAAAATAAGATCAATAGAGAAGCTAGAGATATGGGAGGAGGAGTACAAAGGTGGCTGAGAGAAAAGGAATCAAGAAGAAATATGATGATTAAAGTTCCCGAGAAGAAAGAAGACAGAAGAACGAGGAAGAAGACAGGGAAGAAGAGAGCTCAGTTGATCATAGGAGCTAGAGAGAATACATAGTGGGTGATAAATAGTGAGGAAAGCAAGAGCATAAGGTTTGACAAGGCAGAAATGTGGTATTCAAAGGTTCAAAACAGATGGAGATCGGGCATCTGTGAAGAAGCCATCGAGGAAGAGTGGTACAAAATACCAATGCCACCACCCCTAGAATTGCGCTGGGGTAGCGAGTAGATTCTTTTGCATTTATAGTTGCGTGCAAAGGCCATTGGGCCTCATTACACGGTAGGCGCTAAAAAATGTGATTTACCGTCATGGCGCCATTAGCGTGTCCGCCATCGTAGGAGACCGCTAATAGCGTCACATCACGAGTCAGCGGACACGCGCATAGGGCCATGACGGTAAATGACCCCACCGCCATGGCGGAAAAGCACCTTACCGGCTCCGACCAAAGTGCTGATAGCACCTCCGCCCTCATGCTGCACGCTATTAGCGGCCACCGCTGTTAGCGGTCACTGCTATTAGCGGTCACTGCTATTAGCGGTCACCGTAAAACACCGGAACCGGAAATAGCGTCATCGCACCGGAACGGGAAAGAGCCCGGCGGCCATCTTTAAAAACACAATCCATTGCCATCCCCTGCACTCAGGACCTGCAGCAACACCACGACTGGCAAAACCACATCCCAGAAGAACAAACAATGCCCAAGGCCCTAAAGAAAGCCGATGCGCGCCAGCGCAAAGAACGCTTCTCAAATGAGGAATTGAAAATGCTGGCAGACACCCTGGCTGCAAATGCAGAGGTAGTGTTCGCTAGCGACATGCGGCGCCCGGCACTCCTGAGAAAAAAGGAAATCTGGGCTGAGGTGGCGCAGAAAGTCAGTGCGGTGGGCTCCACCCCCCGCACCGTAAAGGACGTGCGCAAGCGGTGGGATGATCTGCGCCTCCGTGTACGCAGCATTTTATCGGCCAACAGGAATCTGGCCATGGGCACAGGAGGCGGAGGTGGATCCCCGATGAAGATGCAGGAGTGGGAGGAGACATGTGCCAGCACCATTGGCATAGAATCCATCGAGGGAGTGGGCCGAATGGAGTGTGGTGTGGCAACAACGTCAGACGGAGGTGAGTGACCACGCAAGACACAGCAATGCCAAGCATGAGTCCCTCCCCTAAATGTGAATTGGGAATCAGCTAATGGATGGGGTCATCACACACACATGTACACAACCCTGCATATATGCCCTGCACATCCCCACACAACCACATGCATGCAGCACCTCACACACGTGTCACCCTGACACATGTCCGGATGACCCACCCATCTGGCCAACAACCTGCAGGCCCAAAGTAGATGTCCAAATGCAAAGAACTGCAGCAACAACAACATATGCATGATGCACGTTGACCCATCACTGATGTTATCCCTGTCTTGCTCCCCCACAGGGTCACAATCTGACAGTGAGGAGCTGGACGCTGCAACGCAGGCCCCACCACCCAAAAAGCAGGCCAAGGGAAAGGATGCAGGCACCAGGCCCAGTACATCGAGGGGCACTGGGATATCTGGAGTGGCCCAGCGCACAAAAGCCACCCACGCAACGACCACACCAAGGGTCGAAATGCCATCCGACACTGTGGCAGCACCCCCACCACCCACCCCCACCACTCAGGAGCCAGTGCCAGAAGGCACGCCGTCCGCAGCCAATAGCTCCGTTGGGGAAGCAGCAGCCACGGCACCTATGAGTGATGTGGACGACCCATGTCCGACACCGGAAGGGCAGCGTACACCCAGCCCCCAGCTGTCCCCACTCCACAGCCCATGCAACACATCCAATGGCAACATCCATGAGGTGCATGCCGGAGATGCAATGGATGGGTCATTCAGTCCCGTGGCGAGCTCACCTGATGTCGGCCACATGCAGCAAGCTGCGCCGAGGAGTAACAGGGGCAGGGCCGCAGACGACACCATGAGCCTGATACGCCAGCGCCAGGAGGAGCTCAATGCCCTGGTTGCCCGGCAAGTGAGCGAGGCTGCCTCGACCAGGGAGGAGATCCGGGGGTTGTCAAGGGACATGAAAGCTGCCATGGACAGCAACACGACGCGCCTATGTGAGGAGATGGCCGCTGTGAGGCAGGTCCTAACGCGCATTGCTGAGGCGATGGAGAGCATGCGTCACTCACAGGGAGCAGATCAACCAGCCACGCCCTCGTCTACTAGCTCCGACCAGACAACCATCCTGCGCAGGTCCAGCCGGTCCTTGCGGCGGTCAGACTCACAACCCCCCAATGGTGGTAGTGGAGGAGGGAAGTAGGGCCAGCCTGTCCCTGTTGACACTTGGGAACTAATGCAGCACTGATGTGCACACCATGTTCGGTGGAGTTGTGGGGGAAGGGGGGTGAGGGTGTTTGGGGGAGTTGTGGGGGGAGGGGGGTGAGGGTGTTTGGGGGAGTTGTGGGGGGAGGGGGGTGAGGGTGTTTGGGGGAGTTGTGGGGGGAGGGGGGTGAGGGTGTTTGGGGGAGTTGTGGGGGGAGGGGGGTGAGGGTGTTTGGGGGAGTTGTGGGGGGAGGGGGGTGAGGGTGTTTGGGGGAGTTGTGGGGGGAGGGGGGTGAGGGTGTTTTGGGTGGAGGGTACATGCACGTTTGAATGTCATAATGCTCAATACAGACGTAATGGCATGGATAATCACATGACTGGACATTGATAATTGTGTATGTGTGTATTATTGTTGAAGGGTGCACTGTGATTATGTCCTCCATACACCCCGTGCCCTGAGCTGAACACCAATTGCACCCTCCTAATCCATGTGCATCAGAAACAATGGTCTATCATGTGCTGCCGCACAGCACGTCCCTCATGGGCATCGCCACCTGCATGACCTGCAGCCCCCTCTCCTCCATCCTCATCCCCGTCATCATCCTCAGACGGTGGTCGCAGTTCTATGTCAGGGGGCATTGGCACATTCCGTCTGATACACATATTGTGAAGCATGACACATGCCATGGTGATCTTGGCCACCTTCTCATGCCCGTACAGGAGTGCCCCGCCCGACCTGCTGAGGCACCGGAAGCGTTCCTTCAATAGGCCGAATGTCTGCTCGATCACCACGCGGGTACGGGTGTGTGCATGATTGTAGTCCTCTTCGTGCCTGTTCTGTGGGTTCCGCACAGGGGTAAGGAGCCACCTCTTCAGGGGATAACCTGCATCACCTGCATGGGTGCAACAATGGGTATGTGTAAGTGTCTACATAATGTGGAGCGTGCACATGTCACACAAACAAACATTGCATATTCAACGACATCCACTGATCCAAGCACGCATGGCAATCAGGGTAACTGCAATGTGGGAAGGTGAGGTGGTCCTTGCAAGTGGACATGCACCATGCATGCATACAGCAGGGATTGCCATGTCCCGCCAGAGTTTAAGTGATTTGTGTTTCCTGGCCCTGGCAACGTTAGTGCCACACTGCTAGTACACTGCCATTCCTTAGTTGATGTCCCCATGCTGTTTGATGGCAATTCTGTGGTGGGGTACGGGTGTGCCTCACCACAATGGCTACAGGGGATCCATTTGTATGCACTCATGTGCGCGGACCATTTCTGATGTAGTTTAGCGTACATTTCAGTTGTGATTTTGATATGCATGTTGCTGATTTGTGTAATGGGGGAATGGTGTGTTGTGCGGTGTGCATGTTGTTTGGAATGGCCTGTTTGGCGTAATGGATTGATATGTTTGCCGTGGCACTCACTTCCGGCATGTGGTTTTGTCTCTGGTCCATTGTGGGCTGCCTCACTGTACAGTGATGCAAATATGTATGTCCATTCTTCTCATGACACAAGTTCACGCACAGTTGGAGTATGCATCTCCCCCCCCCCATTCACGCCCAGTTGGAGTATGCATCTCCCCCCCCCCATTCACGCCCAGTTGGGGTATGCATCTCCCCCCCCCACTCACAATCCACATCACACTGACATGTGGTCAGCCTGCTACTCACCAAGTAGCCACGAACGTTGTCCAGCATGTCGCTCCATGTATCGTGGTATTGTCGAGTTCCGCAGGACCATTGCATCATGGGTTGAACCGGGATATCGGGCACAGCAATGTGTGATGATCTTATTGGAGTCACATACCATTTGGACGTTGATGGAGTGGTATTGCTTTCTGTTACGGTACACTACCTCATTGGCATGTGGGACCACCAGTTCTACATGGGTACAGTCGATGGCCCCAATGCAACTTGGGATGCCTGCCAGTGTATGGAAGCCTACTTTGGTGTTGGAGATCTCCTGGGCAGTCCGTGGCATGTATATGTGTTGACTTGTGTGCTGCAGGAGGGCATCGAGCACCTGGTTCAGTGTGCGTGAGAATACTGGTTGTGATATGCCATGCATCTGACCTACCGTATGCTGGTAGGTGCCTGTGGCCAAGAAGTGGAGCACTGTTACTACCTTCAGTAGAGGGGGGATGGCAGTACGGATGTCAATGAGACTCACAATGTCGTTGTATATCATGTCTACTATGGTGGTGATGGTATCCCAGTCCAGACGGTACAGGGTGTGTATCTGCTCAGGGGTTAGGTTGACTGGACTGGCTCTGATCCTGGGAATTGGTGGCTGCCTCTGTGGTATCACTAGGTGCACTGGTGGTGCTTGCTGCGCCTGTCTTGCCCTCCTCCTCCTCCTCCTGCGTCTCCTCTGTGCTGCCTGTTGTTGTAGCTGCTGCACAGCAATCATGTCCTCTAGCCCATGTAATGCTGCTAGTATTGCATCCATCTTGGTGTGGGAATGGGTGTGGGGAGGGGTGTGGTGTGCTCTTTTGTGCTGCCAGTCTCCATTGCCTCCACCTGTGCTGATTTTGTCCACCTGTGGCAGGTTGGAACTCTGCTGTGCTCTTTTAACGTGTGGTTCGCGATGCCGGTATTAGCGCCTTGCCGGTAAGGGTTCTTTGGGTCTAGTACATGCCGGTATTGCCATGTACGCATGGCTCGCGATGCCGTGATATTAGCGCTATGCCGCTATTTCCGGTCTGAGGGGCCGCGCGCTCACGGACTTGCCGCTAATAGTGCCACCGTACTTTGCGGTGCCGCTAATAGCGGTATGTCCGGGTCGTGATTGGGGAGGGGATTTACCGATATCGGTAATCCCTTACCGGTAACGGTATGTCCCTACCGCCTACCGTGTAATGAGGCCCATTGACATCTAGGCGCTGATACACGCAGAGACTTTTGAAGCGTTGTTACATACTATGAAACAGTGGCGAGCAGTTGCAGCCAAGGTTCGTCGACCGGCATGTAAGAGCCTTTAGTTAAACACATGAGTTTTACATTTTTTCCAGAAGAGGTGGGAGGAGGGCTCCTCCCATATTGTGTGTCAGATATTGTTCCAGAGTGTGCCAGAGGAGACAGGGAAGCTAGAGCCACCAGCTATGTTGCGTTTGAATCTCGGTATGCTGAGGCAGTGGTTGTGTCTAGATCAGAGTGTTCTGCTCAGACATGTCTTTTGACCTTCAGGATGAGGCATGGGGTGCATTGTTGGACAGGCATCAGTGGTTTATGGTCAGAATTTTGAATGTAATTCGTTCTTGGACGGGGAGCCAGTGAACGGATCTTCTTGCCTCCGAGACGTGTTCATGCTTATTCAAGTTTACGGCAACATGGATAACATTGTTTTGCAGAACTTGTAGTTTGGACAAGTCTTTCTCAGAGGTGCCACAGAGTAGCGCATTGCAGTAGTCCAACCTGGACCAGATGAGAGCCAGTGCAATTGTAAGACGGTTTTTGCTGGCGAGTAAAGGTTTGCAGACAGTGATGAGCGTTGTGTCGTAGTCTGAGGTTGAGACGATGTGATTGACTTAGCGTGCCATAGAGAGTGATGCATCAAGATAGACACTCAATGCTTTTACATATGTGGTGATTGGGATAGTGTGGCCATTGATGTTAAAGTGGCTGAAAGCTGCTTCAAGCTTGGCAAGACAGGAAGGGGATTCAACGAGTAGTAGTTCAGTGTTCCCATTGTTCGGAGTGAGTTTGTGTGAAGGGGAAGATTGAGTATTGGGGTGAGGCAGGTACAGGTGAGGTTAAGAGATCTGCGGGCTAGGATTGCAGGCAATGTGCTGCTTGTCTTTGCTTTTTTGTTTGGTATGGGCATAGAGAAGGCAATGATGTGGTGGTCTGACCATGGCCAGACCACCATTTAGTAGAAAGGGAGGATAGAGAAACAGGAGTATCAGTATTAGAAGTAGTAAGCCAAGTCTCAATAAGGCAGGGAAACTATACATTAAGGTGGAAAAATAGGTTAAAGATAGAATGTGGTGTGTTACAGATGGAACATGCGTTACACATACCAATGTAGAAAACAAGTGAAAGAGATGGAGTAATATTGGGGCGACACATTATATTGACAGCACAATTGTATAGAAGAAGAAGCTTCAATCAGATAGATTGAAGAACTGGGATTGCTAGAGGCAATGAATATAGAAGAGAAGGTAAAGGATAGATAGGAGATAAAGAGTGAGTGAAGGTCACCTGGAGGGGAAGCTATGAATAAATAGTAATAGTGCAGGAAGAAGAGTAATGTAGAGAAAGGCACAGGTGCTATATGAAGCCAAATGAACATGTTGCAAACAATAACAAACAGGAAGATATCAGAGTTCTTAGATGATTTGATCTTTTATGGGGATGCCCAGTTTGAGGATGCCCAATTAGGGTGGAAAATAAGAGTGAGGGACAGGGCATTTGACAGATCGAGGGACATGCTGTGCTGGAACAGTGGCATTGGCAGGTGGAACAGGAAGTGAGGGCCTGGCGCGGCAACACTGGGATGACAGCAGAGGCACTTTGGGTGGTAGCCCAGCTCAGATGTCTGGCGAGTCCATAGACCAGAAATAGTCCTTGATCCAGTCATGTGACCGATCACGTGATGTGGCGTGCTAAAACAGTAGGGCCTGCGGTGGAACTCCATCTGGATTTCATCCATCACGCTCCATGGAAACTGCCTGTCTCTAGTACAATTCCCTCCTCTTGACACAACAAATGCTTCTTTGTTCTTGTTCTTGTAGACCCCCCAGCCTGTTGACTAGCGGTCAGCAAAACTTTAAACCGCAAAGCAAATTTTGCAGAATCCACATTCGCCCATTCCGTGAAATAAGATTACGGTTCCACTGTCACGGAAATTTCGGTTCTGTGCAGTTTTGTGGTGCTTCTTTCAAATGTTAGTTTCATGTAGCGCAATAAGAAACTTAGCATGGATCTCTTGTTTCGATCCGTGTTAGTTTTGTGCAGCGACAAGAAAAACTTTGTGCAGGTTTTTTTTAACATGCTAGTTTTGTGAAGTTCCACAAGAAACAACTTGTGGTTTTTCGATGGTTTGTGTGGGTCTTTTTTTATCCATATTACGTTAGTTACGTGAAGCGACAAAAGACCACCCATGACACAAAAAACGTTTCACTGACTTATTTTAGATCCATAGTAGATTCATGTTGCGACACAAGAAACTTGGAAGATTTTTTGTATACTGTGCTACATTTGCGCTGCAGCGCAAGAAACTACATGTAGCTTTTTGGTCGATTTGTCAATTTGTGGTGAGAAAAACTTCATGCCGTTCTTCTCGATTCATGTTAGGCTTGCGCAGTGGCACGAGAAACTTTGTGTCACTCTTTTCAATTTGTGCTAGGTTCACGCAGCGGCATGAAACTTTGCACAGCTTTTTGCTCAATTTCTACAATGTTCACGCAGTTGCACAAGAAACTTTGTGTTGCATTCCTGCAGCGGCACAAGAAACTTTGTGCCGATTTTTCGATACATGTTAGGTTCGCACAGCGGCATGAGAACATTGCGTGTCTCATTTCAGTTATCGTGGCACCTTCACGCAACACTTTCAATATGCAGGGGTGTCGCAAGGGTGGATTGCAGTGAAAAGGATCAAAGTCCTACAGATTTTGCTTCCATGACTGACAGAAGGTAACATCACAATTTCGCCTAGCCCTACTGTTGACCACCCTACTGTAGTCTGACCTCTCCTGGTTTTTCTGGTTCTGTGCCTTGCTAGCTCCAGTCTTACCTCTCAGAAAGCACCTACTCGATTTCATGAGCCGATCGCACCTCCACTCCCCACGCCCTTCTCTATGCTCATTTCTAGTTTTCAGTTCTAGGCCACTTTTCCCATGCATACTATTACTCTTAGTTCCCCTGTTGAACCTTTCAATCACTCATGTCACTTTTATGCTGATGATTCCCAGATTCTCTTTTCTTTCTCTTCTTTCTTGAACTCTCTTCACTCCGTTGTCAAAGCTTGTCCTTCCTCTGTTCAATCCTGGATGTCATCCCATTTCTTGCTTCATATCTTGTCTGCCATAAATACACCCAAAATCCTATTTCAGACTGTGAAAGATCTGACTTCTCCTAGGCTTCCGCCCCTCCCTTTCAGATTTTGTGTGACAATCGGTCTAATTTTTTCTTCACAAAATTGAGACTATTAGAGCTAACATTGTATGCACTGATTGTGCTGTAGCTAATCCTATTCTTTTTCCCTCACCCCCTCAGTGGGACGAGGATTTGCCTACACTTAACACTTCTCATCTTATGGTCTGCTTGGCAGTATGACGGGCTGCTTTGAGTATTAAATCTGCCTCTCCTTCAGATGCTATTCCATGATGTAATCTTAAATTGATAATTGTTCACATTAACAAGATTCATGTCAAGGTGATCAACCACCACCTCACTCCTGGACAGATTTCAAACTCCTTAAAACATGCACTGGTGGTCCCACTTCTTAGAAAACCTACTCTTGATGCTTCCCAACAAGGATTGTGTCCTCTGATTGGCACAGGCAGGTTTTATGTCACTGGATCTTTCTGCTGCTTTTGATACCACCGACCATGCCACCCTCCTGGCCAGGAAGTGGAAGGCCGGCATCTCACGCACAGTATTGTACTGGCTTTGTATCTTTCTTTCTTCACGTTCTCAATCTGTCTCTCCATCTCCTTTCAAATCGGTGCAGTCCCTATTACTTGAGGGGTTCCTCAAGGGTCTTAATTGTCCCCATTCCTTTTAAATATGTATATTCAGTCTCTGGCCTGCCTCATCCATTTCCATAGCTTCCTTTTTTATTCTTATGCTGTGACACCCTGCTGCATTTTAGAATTGACATAGCATGGGAGGGGACTGCTGCCCGCTCTAAGCCTTGTCTAGAAGCCGTCAGTGAGTGGCTGTGTCTTAAGTGGCTTAAACGTAATGTGGACAAAGCAGAGGTGTTGGTGGTTGGTCCTCCTTCCTCCTCTTCATTCTGGACTCTGAATTTCTCTTCGTCTTTGCTGGGTGCTCTTCCATTCCCTCTCAAGGTGGTTGAGGATCTCGACATTAAGATAATATATTTGTTACCTCCCGATGTCCAGATGGGTGCCACCTCTAGCTCAGGCTTTTTTTTTAAATGAAAGCAATTAAAGAAAGTGATTGATTATAACCCTTCTATATTCCATGGCCCAGTCATTGCTGACACAATTAATGGCAACCTTGACTATTGTAACACCACTTTTGTTAGCCCAACCTGCTTATCATCTAAATCGTCTGCAAGTCATGCAGAATGCTGCAGTCTGCCTGGCCACGGACATACCATATGGCTAGCTTGTCTCTAGCACGCCGAAATCTTCACTGGCTGCCTGTCTCGGCACGCATTTAGCTTAAAGTGCTTTGTATGAACCATCGGGCATACTATGGCAAAGGCTTTCTATCTCTTCAAGAAAAGATCATTTGGTTACTGCCTTACCCACACTTTGCGATTTGAAGATTCTGCACTTCTCACATTCCCTCGCTATCGTTCTGACCTCTGTGGTGGTCGTGCTCATTCTGTGGCTGGCCCTATGCTCCACTCTATCTATGCACCAACAAAGGTTTAAGCCTTTTTAAAGCAAAACTCAAGACATTTCTCTTTGTCTAAACTTGATTCTATAGCCGTCTTACTGTTTCGTTTCTTTAGCCCCATATGGTGTCTCTGATGGAAGCTGCGCTCTACAAGATATTTAAAATAAAATAAACGTGGAACATTCCAAGGCCCTCTATTCTTCCATCCTGACGTCTTTAGTTCCTCAGAATTCCTTGCTGGGCACGGGGCTCCCGACTCCCAATGGGACTTCTGCCCTTTGACATGGCTGGTAATACTTGGCATGGCAATGCCGTAGAGGGTGTCCTCATGCCTGTAGACTCCTTTCTCCAGCTCCTCACCAGGGTTTTGCACCGCAGCACCTGCAACATTGCATCAGCACTCCAACACCTCATTGCCATGCTCTGGACTTCCTTGTCCCCACACAGATTGAGACAAGGCACACCAGCTCTATTCGCTGCTGACATGCTCCCCGTAACATTCCTTCTGGTCACCTTCTGGCTTTGGAGCTGCTCTGTATATCCTCGCCCCAGTACCCTTCTACTTGGAACCAGTATAATCATCACTTTACATTGCTTTTCTTTCTCACGATCCACCACTGCTCATGTTTGTTGCCCGAGGGACAACATGTCCCACATTCTCCTCACATTTCCCTGGTTAGCTCCTTATCCCGATTACTCGCAGGCCTGCATCCTGTTGCCCTGGGTACTGGCAGCATGCCTAAAAAAACTCCATGGGTGCATCCTATTCATTCGAAACAACACTATTGCACCCTATTTGCTCACATCCTGGGTGATGGGACATTACATTTGGGGGAAGTGGGTCCCTGCTTTCTTCACCCCCGCAGCAGCTTCCTTTACATCTTTTCTTTCCAGTTTCAGCTTCCGCAGACGTATGTACATTTCCAGGTCCCCTTCTGAGACCAGCTCATCACCATTTGTATATGGAAAATCTGCTGACACTTCTAGTAGGTTATAAGTAAGATCCTTTATTCTAGTTACTCTTAAATCCATAAGATTTAAGAGAACCCACTGGCCCTCACCGCCTAGGCTACATATCTCCAACTGCCTGGGTTGGAACGCAAATACACTAGCATTCCCTCACTCATACATCAATATTTCCACTTTCCAAAATTCTTTTGAACTCCTGCATTCCAGATTAGGTTGCATGCATCCATTCAGCAAAGCACTTTACAACAGAAGTATATCTTTTTCCTTACTCATTTGTGGAAAATGCTGGATTGTGCTTTATGGAAAAAGTCGATCAGTGCTGGGATGTTCCTGGTTGACATTCTTATCTCGCCAAGCATTACCAGAATTTTACGAAAGGTTTTGGCCAGAGTGGGTGAGGAACTAACACAGAACATGGGGTGGGAAGTCCACTTCACCATGGACATGTGGACCAGTGCTCAGAGCATTGACTACATGGCTGCCAATGCACATTGGTTGGTCTTTCTCCAGCAGCCTAGAGGACTCCTAGGGTGATTCTAAGGGGCTACATGTATGTTTAATATGCCAGCATGGCACTTTGACTATGCAAGGGTTTCCGGGCAGATGCCACATGGAATTTACACCTGGCAAAAGGTAGAGAAGGGGAAAGTATAGTGCCTTAGGGCCCATAGTCACTCCCTGTGCAGTGAGCCAAGATCATCTGCAGAAGCACATCCAGAAACAGCTATTTTAGTCAAGTCACTTTGTGACACAGATTTGGATCTCCTTCATCTATCATTCATCAGAGAGCCAGTGTTTCCAACAGTGTGACTTGACAAAGTGATGTGTGTATGCTTGAAATATATGTCTGCAACTGTCATCGAAAAACTGTTTCTTTGAACAGCAATACATGCATTGGGACACTGGCATCCCTGGGCTACCACCACAAAAATCATCACAACACTGCATGTTTTTGAACTTCTTCAAGATGTGGCTTTGCTAATAGAGGGCATTCTCCTTGCATATATACCCTGCTAAGCACTTGGTGAGTGCTTAAAAACACCTGTTGAAGTAGGCATTGGATTAAAAGTCATTGCTCTCTGACGAATAGGACGGACAATGCATGCACACTGCTTTGAGCATGCCCTTCAGATTATTGTTACATGCTGTATCATCAGTTGTGAGTCTGTCAAAGAAATGGTCACTGTGGCTTGGAAGATCAGCTCCTCTTTGACTCAAGTTTTCCAATCCAAAAATTGACTGCGCTTACTTCAAGTCCGGAAAAAATTGCCACCGAAGACCTTGGTGACCTCCCTTTGAAACTCCACATTGCACATTTGGAAAAGGCTATGTGTGCAATGCAGCACCATTGCAGATTACTGCAACACCCACAGCAGGGTTCTAGGTGGGGCATTTTAACATTGTGTCAGTGGCGGCTGCTGTCAAATGTCTGCTCTATGCTACAACCTTTTGAGGAGACCACCGACCAGTTTAGCCATTACACGCAATCCATGAGTGAGGTTCTGCCTCTCATCTACCTTCTCAAGCTCAACCTGACTAACATGGCAAAGATCTGTGTCTTCTCAGGTGATGCCGATGTAGCACAGCTAGTAAGTGACCTGCTTTCAGACTTGCTGGGTGATCCACATGTAGTTTGATTGAAAAGCAAAATTGAGCACCTGCTGGCTTCCTTTGCAGACCCGTGTTTCAAAGTAAAAGTGTCAGCTTTTCATCCATATGTCGCAGGATAGGAGCCCCCACAGACGTCATCACAAGTAAAAGAGACCCTGTAAATGTGCGAGGATGCTTTGCTGCAGTAATTCAATTGACAGGCGAACTCAGGTAGCAAGAGAAACACCAACTAGCCCAAGTTTTCCCAAGTGAATCAGACATGTCAAGTTCACAATACATCACCAACACCTCTTGAAAGATTCAATAGCAGTAAAGGCGCAGTCAACTTTTGAGAAATCAGTGGGACACCCGCCTCACTGACTCAGGCATTTTGTATACAGATGGGTCAACGGGAAGAGAGAGCCAACCATCAACTAAATGGATGATTGATGCCTATCTACGGTATACTTTAACTGTGGGAAGGGATTATGACCTGCTACAGTACTAGTACAGCTAGCAGTCCATCTGTCCAGTAGCACTTGTTTCAGTTGCTGTATTTATTTATTTATTTATTTATTTATTTATTTATGTCATTTGTTATACACCCAAACCAGGAGGTACCACGGCGTAGGTTACATTGAGGCTTGGTAGGTTACAACACATGTTACACAATTGAAGTTCATTTCAGGCAATTATGATCACAGTTACAGATACAACAGATATTATAGGAATAAGGAACAAATCCACACATAAATAAGCATAGTTACAAGCAGTGGCAACAGACATAGGGGAAGTCAATCCGTACTGGTCGAAAGTAGTGTCCATGTTATATCAGTTGTATTGATCGAAGAGCCAGGTCTTGATCAGTTTCTTGAATCGCTGGTGTGAGGGTTTGTTTCTAATATAGGCTGGGAGGGAATTCCAGTGCTGGGGGGCAACTACTGGGAAGCTGGAACCACCTGCCCTTTTGCTGTTAAATTTGGGAACATTCAGGTGCATACTGGAACCAGATTTTGACACAGATGTTCAGGTAGGCGGGGGCCTCATTGAGGATGCATTTATGTGCTGTGGTCATGGTCTTGAAGATGATTCTTGCTTGGATGTGGGGCCAATGTACTTCTCTTCTGGTGTTGGAAATGTGTTAATTTCTTTTTAGACCGATGGCTGCTCGAAGGGCTGTGTTCTGCAATAATTGTAATTTGGCTAGATTAGTAGTAGTAGTTCCTAGTAATAAGATATCTGTAACGCTCACCTGATTCCTGTAGAGGCGCCGGTCTTGACTGGGCATATACCGTATCTTCAAAGGTGATGTGTAACACACGGCTGGCTCTTTGGGCTGGACCTCGGTGCACTGTATGTCTGGCTCGAAGGGTAAGATGTCTGCAGATAGAAAATGTGGGATTAATGAACTGGGTTATTGAATGTCTCTCTCTTCTTCCCTTTCTCTTCTCCTGTAGAACCCCAAAGGTTAACGCTCTCACCTTAGGTAAGTGAACGCCGTGCTCTCCATCTGCCTCGAGGCAGGGTGCTGTAACCAGTTTCTTCACTGGATAAGGGGAGCAGGCCTCTTGACTTCAGAGGATTGCTGTCCGTCGTTTACTGCACGAACGGTAAGTTTTGAGTAATTCTAATGTCTTTAAAGTCTTTAGTAATGATGTCTCTTGTTTTGCAGGGTTCCGGCGATGGCGGATGGCGGGCTGAAGTGAGTTGAAGATGGAGCCCGTGTGATGAATAGAAGCGCCTGGAAGCACGTAATTAAGCGCTTGTTGCCTGCTTCACGATGCGCTCTAACTGTCTTTTTATTTTGCAGGTACAAGTTCGGGGCGGCTGCAAGGTGCCGGAATACCCACTGGGTTAGATGTGGAAAGGAGTAATTGCACGTGAGTATTAAAGTTCCCCAATGTCTTTAAACGCACCTTGTTTTGTCTTTCAGATGCGGGATGCAGCGCCGAAGGCCTCCGGAGCGTGCGAAGAGTTGGTAAGCTTTTGCCTTTCAGATGCCGGAATGCAGTGTGAAGACCTCCGGAGCGCACGAAGAGTAGGTAAGCCTTTGTCTTTCAGATGCCGGAATGCAGCGCGAGGCGTTGGTGACAGCCGATTGACCAGGTAAGTGAAGAGCTGTCACTGAAGACCGTAATGCTAACCTGTTCTTTCTTGTCTTTATAGGTGTTGCTGAAGACTGGATTCAGAATGGTAAGCCTTTTTCCTTAGGCCCAGGATCAGATGCAGAAGACACGATGAGCGTTCTGCTGCTGAGAATGCAGAATAACGCAAAGCAAGATTCATCCATCGGGTGTGGTTTAAATAGCCTCCTGTAGTGCTTAGGTGTCTCCTTCCACAGCCACGCCTAGGTAAGAAAAGAGTTCCTGCTTTCCAGAAGAGTTCCAGTGTTCTGAATCTAGGGAGTGGCTCCTGCCCCACCCAACAGGAAAAGTAGTTCCAAACAGAAGAGGATCAGAGACTCAACTGGCAGGCAAGTAAGCAGCATGGTCTGCTGCAGGTAAGTCCACCCAAGCATTATGAGCCCGGCGCTTCCAGCGCTGGGACTGGGCATATTTATGAGCCTGGTGCCACTGGCGCCAGGACTGGGTCCAAAAGGTCCCAATTGGGACTGGTTGGCACTCGGAACCTGGGTTATGGATCTGCTTCCAAGGGAGTTGGGAAAACCCTGACCTTTTGGAAGCAGAGATCATGACAGTACCCCCCCTCAAGGCCCCTCCCAAACCGGGCTTCTCCGGGGGTTTTGGCTTGTCAGGAAATGTTCGGTGAAATCTTTTGATTAGGCGAGGAGCGTGGACATATTCAGCAGGTTCCCAGGATCTCTCTTGGGGGCCGTAGCCTTTCCAGTCTATTAGGTAGAATAGTTTAGATTTGGAGATCTTGGAGTCCAGAATGCTTTTGACTTCAAACTCGAGTTCTCCATCAACTAGGATAGGTTTTGGAGATTTGGTTAGTCGGGTTTGAGGTTGCACGGGTTTTAATAGAGAGACGTGGAAGACCGGATGTATCTTCATGTGCGGGGGCAAGTCCAATTTGACCGCTACTGGGTTTACTATGGTAGTGATGGAATAGGGACCAAGGTATCTTGGGTTGAATGTGCGTGGCCCTTTTAGAGGTAGATATTTGGTGGATAACCAGACTTGATCCCCTACTTGATATTGAGGGGCTTCCTTCCGATGTTGATCTGCTCCTTTCTTGTATTGTTCTTTAGCCCTTTGAAGGTGAGAAACAGCTTCCTTAAAGGCTTGGGTGATTGTAGAATGCAGGTAGTCTACTGCTGGTGTTTCAAGATCTTGGAGGGGATCCAACTCCGAGGTTCGAGGGTGACTGCCGTACAAAAGAAAAAACGGGGTTTTCCCAGTTCCCGAATGGACAGAGTTATTGTAGGCATATTCGGCTATCCAAAGGATGTCTTTCCAAGTTTTTTCAGTTTGTTGCAGCATGCAGCGTAAATACTGTTCCAGAGTTTGATTGGTCCTCTCGGTTTGTCCGTCGGTCTGAGGGTGGTGACTGGTCGATAGTCTCACATCAATTTGAGCCGACCGACAGCAACTTCGCCAAAAATGAGAAATAAATTGACTACCTCGATCCGAAATTAGAACCGAAGGAAAACCGTGCAGTCGGACGATGTTTTCGAGAAATTCTCGGGCCAGAGTTGCTGCTGTTGGCAAGCCTTTGAGCGGAATGAAATGCGCCATCTTGGAGAATAAGTCCACGATTACTAGAATCGTATTGTATCCGGAGCATGGAGGTAGATCGGTGATGAAGTCCATAGAAAGCGTATGCCAAGGGCGAGGTGGGATGTCAATAGGGCGTAAGAGGCCTGCTGGTCTTTCCTTTTGACTCTTGTTTTGGGCGCATACTCCACAGGACATTATAAAGTCTCTGATATCTTTTTTCCAAGACGGCCACCAGAAGTAGCGCTTGATCTTTTCTGAGGTCTTGGCCATACCGGGATGTCCTTCCATTAAAGAATCATGATAACAAGAGATTACTTTTTTCTGTAAATCTGTGCTGGGTAGGTATAATCGTTCTTGGAAATACAATAAGTTGTCCTTTACTGCAAAGTCCTTTCCCTGCAGATGCCAATTCTGTATGTCTGCTGGAGTTACAAGTTGCCTGGCTTTATCCTTAACTTCCTCTATGGATTCTGTGGCGATTACACCCAGAATTCTTTGTTCGGGAATGATTGGTACAGGTTTAGGGTTGATCAAGTGTTCTTCCACTCCCATCCGAGAAAGAGCATCAGCTTCACCGTTTTTTGTACCAGGTCGATAGGTAATTATGAAGTCAAACTCGGCAAAGAATAATGCCCAACGGAGTTGTCTAGAGGATTGGGCTTTTGCGGTTTTCAAATATTGCAGGTTTCGGTGATCCGTAATCACAGTAACGGTGTGTCGGGCCCCCAGCAGATAATGCCGCCAAGCCTTAAAGGCAGACTTGATAGCCAGAAGTTCCTTGTCAGTAATCGTGTAATTGATTTCAGGAGGCGAGAATTTGCGGGACCAAAATGCCACGGGATGCAACTGATTGGTTACCGGGTCCTTTTGTGATAGAACTGCCCCCATGGCAAGGCTTGAAGCATCAGTTTCCACGATGTAGGGGAGTTCGGGGCAAGGGTGTTTTAAGATTGGTGCAGAGATAAATTTAGTCTTCAAATCCTGGAAAGCTTGTTCCGCCTCGGTAGACCATTCAAAACGTTTGTTTTTCTTTAACAAGGCAGTGATGGGCTGGACTATTCTAGAGAATTCGGGGATAAACCTGCGGTAAAAGTTAGCGAAGCCTAACATGCTTTGCACACCTTTTACGGAGGATGGTGATGGCCATTTGAGAACTGCATCAACCTTCTTTGAATCCATACGCACTCCGCCAGGTGATAATATGAATCCCAAGAATTCAACTTCAGTCACGTTGAAAACACATTTTTCCAATTTAGCGAAAAGTTTGTGTTGACGCAATCTTTCGAGGACCATTTTCACGTGTTTCCGATGTTCAGATTCCGATGAAGAATAAACGAGGATGTCGTCAATGTAAACAACAACACACACATCTATGAGCTCTCTGAGGACATCGTTCATAAAATATTGAAAGGCGGCCGGGGCATTACAAAGTCCGAAGGGTATGACCTGATATTCAAATAGCCCATACTTGGTGCGGAAGGCCGTCTTCCATTCATCGCCCTCTTTTACTCGTACCAAGTGGTAAGCTCCTCTAAGATCCAGCTTTGTATATATGCATGCTTTTCTGACTTGGTCCAGGAGTTCAGGGATCAAAGGTAACGGATATCTATTCTTAACGGTGATCTGGTTCAGGGAGCGATAATCTATACAAGTTCTAAGGTCTCCTTCCATTTTTGGAACGAAGAACAAAGCTGAAGAAGCAGGGGACTTGGAAGGACGAATAAACCCATTTGCCAGGTATTGATCCAGGTATTGTCGAAGGTGAAGGTTCTCAGGCTCGGTGAGGGCATAAATTCTACTACAAGTAGGAGTAGATCCAGGTATCAGGTCGATCTGGCAGTCATAAGACCTATGAGGAGGTAGAGAGTTAGCCTGATCCTTCCGGAAAACATCTTGGTATTCTAGGTATTCGGGAGGTAACTGGGGAGTCTCTGAAGAAATTGCTGCCAGTGCAACACCAGGTGGAGGGTGACAAGTAGAGACACATTCTGGAAACTGGACCGTTCTTGCTCGCCAATCGATCAGAGGATTGTGTTTCTCTAACCAAGGTATTCCTAGAATAATCTGAAACTGAGGGGCCTTGATCACGTCGAACACGATCTTCTCATGGTGTCCATCTTGACTTACTAACGTCACTTCTTGAGTGGTATGCGTTACTGGCCCGGAGGCTATCTCCGTACCATCCACCGTAGTAATGACGTCCTTTACAGCCTTGGGACAAAGAGTTAGATTCATCCTCAAAACCATTTCATGATCCACATAATTGCCGATGGCACCGCTGTCGACGTAAGCTTCAATTGCATGTAATCGATCCAGATTATCAGGGCTGATGAGGACCATAGGTATCACGAAATGCGAGGTCACGGAACTGGTTTTCACGCTCGGCAAGAGGACCTCTATTCTTGTCGGGCGAGGTCGTTTCCCTGCTCAGAGTTTGTAACTTTGGTAACTGCAGCTCCTACTGCCTTCTTGGCAGGTTTCACCGGACAGTCTCGAAGAAAGTGCCCTGAGTTTCCGCAATAGAGGCATAATTGCAACTGTTTTCTCCTTTCCCGCTCCTTTTGTGTTAGAGGACCTTTCAGACCCCCTATTTGCATGGGTTCCCCGGAGTCTACTCCTTTGGAAGGAGTTGGCGGTTTGGAAAATAGTCGAGCATCAAACTTGGAACGATCGGCCTTCCTGTTCTGCAGTCTGTGATCTATTTGAACGACTAAGTCTATATAGTCCGAACAATCTTGTGGGGGATTCACTACTTGGGCTAACACATCTTTGAGCTCTCCGCGTAGACCTCTATAAAACAGCGTAATCCTTTTGTCCTCAGGCCAGTGAGTTTCCACTATCAGTCTGTTGAAAGACGCAATATAAGCCAAAAGGTCTTGATTACCTTGTCGCAACGAAAGAAGCTCATTGTCCAAGGCCTGCCCCTGTGAATGTCTTGCGAACAGTTTTTCCATACTGAGCTGAAAAGCTTGAAAATCATGGAGGACCGGATCATCTTGATTTACTAGAGGGATCGACCAGTGTGCCGCATTGCCACTAAGGTACGAAAGCACGAAAGCTACTTTAGCTTGATCAGTTGGAAAGGCTGCTGGCCGGCATAAGAAATGCAACCGGCACTGATTGATAAATACTGCAAACCTCTTTGGGTCACCAGAAAATCGTTCGGGCGGAGCCAGAGGTACATTCCCAGGTAGGTTGATCTGCACTGGATTCATAGAGGATGTAGAAGGAAGATTTCCCCCAGATGCGGGTAACGGGGTCTGTCCGGCTTGTGACTGTAGCAATTGTCTAGCGAGATCATCTGTTCGCTCCTTGGAAATAATCAGTTCCCTTCTTAGAGCGTTCGTTTCCTTACGGGCTGCATGCACTTCTGCCCTTAGTTCCCCAAGTAACTGGGCTAGCTGGTCGGTATCCGAGGTTTCCATAGCGCCTGGACGGGAGTTTTGTGGTAGGCTTTGCGTTCTGTAACGCTCACCTGATTCCTGTAGAGGCGCCGGTCTTGACTGGGCGTATACCGTATCTTCAAAGGTGATGTGTAACACACGGCTGGCTCTTTGGGCTGGACTTCTGTGCACTGTATGTCTGGCTCGAAGGGTAAGATGTCTGCAGATAGAAAATGTGGGATTAATGAACTGGGTTATTGAATGTCTCTCTCTTCTTCCCTTTCTCTTCTCCTGTAGAACCCCAAAGGTTAACGCTCTCACCTTAGGTAAGTGAACGCCGTGCTCTCCATCTGCCTCGAGGCAGGGTGCTGTAACCAGTTTCTTCACTGGATAAGGGGAGCAGGCCTCTTGACTTCAGAGGACTGCTGTCCGTCGTTTACTGCACGAACGGTAAGTTTCGAGTAATTCTAATGTCTTTAAAGTCTTTAGTAATGATGTCTCTTGTTTTGCAGGGTTCCGGCGATGGCGGATGGCGGGCTGAAGTGAGTTGAATATGGAGCCCGTGTGATGAATAGAAGCGCCTGGAAGCACGTAAGTAAGCGCTTTTTGCCTGCTTCACGATGCGCTCTAACTGTCTTTTTATTTTGCAGGTACAAGTTCGGGGCGGCTGCAGGGTGCCGGAATACCCACTGGGTTAGATGTGGAAAGGAGTAATGGCACGTGAGTATTAAAGTTCCCCAATGTCTTTAAACGCACCTTGTTTTGTCTTTCAGATGCGGGATGCAGCGCCGAAGGCCTCCGGAGCGTGCGAAGAGTTGGTAAGCTTTTGTCTTTCAGATGCCGGAATGCAGTGTGAAGACCTCCGGAGCGCACGAAGAGTAGGTAAGCCTTTGTCTTTCAGATGCCGGAATGCAGCGCGAGGCGTTGGTGACAGCCGATGGACCAGGTAAGTGAAGAGCTGTCACTGAAGACCGTAATGCTAACCTGTTCTTTCTTGTCTTTATAGGTGTTGCTGAAGACTGGATTCAGAATGGTAAGCCTTTTTCCTTAGGCCCAGGATCAGATGCAGAAGACACGATGAGCGTTCTGCTGCTGAGAATGCAGAATAACGCAAAGCAAGATTCATCCATCGGGTGTGGTTTAAATAGCCTCCTGTAGTGCTTAGGTGTCTCCTTCCACAGCCACGCCTAGGTAAGAAAAGAGTTCCTGCTTTCCAGAAGAGTTCCAGTGTTCTGAATCTAGGGAGTGGCTCCTGCCCCACCCAACAGGAAAAGTAGTTCCAAACAGAAGAGGATCAGAGACTCAACTGGCAGGCAAGTAAGCAGCATGGTCTGCTGCAGGTTAGTCCACCCAAGCATTATGAGCCCGGCGCTTCCAGCGCTGGGACTGGGCATATTTATGAGCCTGGTGCCACTGGCGCCAGGACTGGGTCCAAAAGGTCCCAATTGGGACTGGTTGGCACTCGGAACCTGGGTTATGGATCTGCTTCCAAGGGAGTTGGGAAAACCCTGACCTTTTGGAAGCAGAGATCATGACAATATTGCACTAGTCTAACTTTGATAATATAAGGGCTCTGGCTAGGGTGAGGCAGTTTTGTGGGTTGAGGAATTATCGACTGAGTGAAATCAGTTTGGAGGTGTTGGCAGTGGAAGACGATAGGGCATTGATTTGTTTGACCATGGAGATGTTGGCATCTAAATGGATGCCCAGGGTTTTAACCTGTTTGAGGACTTGGATGGATATCCCATCAATGATAATGGCTGAGTAATCAGGGTGTACAGTTTTTAGGCGGGCAGGTGTGCTATGATGCAAATCTCTGTGTTTTCATCATTTAGGCAGAGACTGTTGAATGCCATCCGATTTTAGATAATGGCATAGATTTCGTTGACAGTGGTCGAGTCTTCTTCATGATCTCCTGTGATGGGGATTAGTATCTTCGTATCATCAGCGAAGTTAGTGTAGATGATTCCCAAGGAGTCTAGAGCTGTGAAGAGGAGTTTAGTGTAGGCATTGTAGAGGGTGGGAGAGGGGCAGGACCCTTGCGGTACCTAGGGGAACTGGGATCGGGTCAGCAGCCTCTTAACCAATGGAAACTCTGGAGGTGTGATCCGATAAGAAAGATTTAATCCATCTGGTGGCGTCAAGGCAGAAGTTGAAGTTTTCTGATAAGGTTGCACAGTTTGTCATGGTCAACCAGATTGAATGCAGCTGACAGGTCTAGAAGAAGTAGGATGCCCATATTCCTGGTGTCTCTAATCCTATCCATCTGGATTTTTAAGCCGAAGAGGGCTGTTTCCGTACTGTGTTTATGTCGGAAGCCTGATTGTCTGGCTCCAAGTAGTTTGTGGCTTTCAAAATAGTCTTGAATTTTGAGTGTACGCAATTTTATCCACTATTTTTAGTAAGAAAGGGGACAGTGGTGATGGGGCGGTAGTTGGTGGGGATGAAGGGGTCCAGAGATGGTTTTTTGAGCAGGGGGGTTACCCATGCTGATTTGATGCTGGAGGGGATAGAATTGGTGGAGAAGAAGGAGTTGATAAACTTAGTGATTATGGGGGCTAGGGCGGGAGCGCAAAGTTTAACTGGTGGGGCAGGGAAGCTGTCCCCTTTGCTGTTAGATGGTTTCAGGGTGCCAATGGTGGCTTGGACCTGGTCTTTGGTAACGGGAGAGAATTTGAATTGGGCACTGGGGATGGTGACATTGGGAGCAAACTGTGGCAAAGTTTTAACAACCAGCAGTTTTCTTTTGTTAGAGTCTTTTCTTGAAGCATGGTCGTTTTATGTGCTAAGGCGTTTTGGATGGAGGTGCACCAAGTTTTGTCTGTAATCACAGAGGAGACTGGTGCTGTAGGGGATTCTAGTTCTCTGAGAATAGAGAATAACTCTTTGGCATTGGGAGTGGCATTGTTAATTTGGGTGTTAAAGCAGTTGGCTTTATGAGCGATAACCATGATTTGTAAAGTTTAGAGACTGTCAGGAGAGTTAAGGCGGGTGCCTGAGAGGGGTACATTTTTTGTGCAAGTGTTGCGCTGCACGTTTTTGTTTGCGCAAGAGGGTGAGTTCTTCATTGAACCAAGAGCTAGTTTGCTTAGGTTTTTTAGGTATTTTCGAGATGGTATTTTCTGTAGAATTGCTAAGTTTTTTTTTTACCCTGTGCTATTTTCTCTAAGTGCAGGAGAAGCATTGCAGTGTTGCATGTTGAACAGTTTACATTCATAAAAATGAACAGTCACTTCTTTGTGGAAGAACCTGGAACATAGCCACCACGCTAGCACGGAAGATGATGACGATGATTTGTGATCCAAAACATGTCAGGAAATAAAAATTGGAGCATGGTTGTTTCATGGTGCACGTGGTAATGAAACAGATAGTTGTAATTGTCACTGTGAATGAATAGGACTCAACAGTTGCTGCCTTATACATTCCATTGCATTGTCCATACTGCAAGAAATGTTTTTAAATTGTAATCATGAAAGTGTTCATATGTTGTAGGACACAGCCACCCTTGTGCCTCATGAGTATTTTCACAGGGTGCAGCTACCAACTAAGATTCTTATGTATTTTCATAAGTCACAGACACCCACTAAGGTTCTGGGGTATTTTCATAGCGCACATCCATCCCTTAACATTCTCAGGCTCTTTCACAGGGCACAGCACTAACTAGTTATCAGGTTCTCCAACATAACTTTTCATAATGTTCTACAGCTCTCCCACAAACTACTACCCATCTTGCAGGTGAGGGCGTACCCCTGTGATGCCAGTTCCTCCCACATGACACCCCTTTTCCTTTGCACAACACACTACAGGAGGCAAGGGTGGCTACTTTCCATAAGCTTCCTCATGCTGCTCACCAACACGATGCAGTCAAATCCTCCAGCTCTAACAGAGTTCCTGCAATAAATACAGTAGGCCCTCCCACTTGGAATGACTCATCCAAGGTGGCTTGCCTAAGGAGGCATACTGTTGGTGGTGGCCCACCATCCCCCACCACCTATGGAGGTGACATCAGTAAATGGAGAATGCCACTGGTCTCAGTTGCTGGTGCCATTGATGCTGATCGGGCTTGCTGAACAGGTGTGGGTTTTTTTCGCCATGGCCTGCCTGATGTTATGTCTATGCTGCACCCTAGGCCTGGGGCATAATAGGACCCTTCTCCTGACCACCACTGGAGGAAGTGGTGGTGGAGGCTGCATGGTCACTAGCCTCTGAGAAAACATGTGACTAGTACTCCCCCTGTGCCACTGGCGCACATGGTTCCTCATTGCTGTGGCTCCTAGAGTTCAGCCCCCCTTCTCTTCCCTTCTACCCCTACTTGATTCAATTCCTACAGCCCTCCACCATACAGAATACCTAAGGCTCCTCTCCCCTGGTGACATGTCTAAATAGTTGCACACCCAGGATCTTAGTGGGTATGCATGAAGGAGGCGAGGTCACGCCTTCTTGAGGCTCCTCCTGACTTTTTCTGTTCTTCTGCTTCGGTAGGAGGAAGCTCAAGTACCTCTGGTCTCTTAACTACAGATTGAAAAATCAGACAAATACTCATTTTAATAATCAACTTCGCAAGATTTTGAGAACACTTTGTAAACTTACACACACACACGTAATGTGAGGGGTCAGAAATGAGAGGCTGACACATCAGCCTGTGTCTTGTCATGAAAATTATGCAAACAGTCCTTGTGTCCAAAACATATCTGACCCTCACACTTAAATGTTTCTGATTCTGTCTTAGCATAAAGTGTATAGAAATCGAGGTGGCAAATTCACCAAATAATCCTTGAATCCAGAAGGTAGTTCCCTTCCCCAGGATTATTTCAGGTAGGATAACAAAGGTTTTCTATTCAAAGCCTGAGTCTTTAAGAGTAGCCTATGTCTTGAAGAGTAGCTGAAATGTCTCTGTCATAAAACACTTTCTTAAGGATGGCAAAAGGTGTATTTTACAAACAATGATTCCTCAGAAGTAGTACAAATGTCTTTTCACACAACACTGTTTGGAGGATAGCAAAAGTAGTCTCTTTCACTTTAATGGATAGAAAAATGTCTATTTTACAGAACTGCTTCACAGATGACAAAGTGTCTCATTTACACAACTGTTCCAAGATGGTTTCCTGCTATACTCCATTGCCAGGAACTCTTCAGTGAATTATGTAGATCCCCTGGTGTACTCTTCTGCCAGATATATTCCACTATGTCGCTTGCTTTCATATGTTTTATGGATTAACTGGTATACTCCCTTGCCAGGAATCCCCCCCCCTCTGGATCTTGCAGATCACCTGATATACTCTCCTGCCAGGTATCTTTCTCCACAAAAGGCTCACTGCCTGATGTCCTTCTTTCACCAGGACGTCCTACAATGTTCACTTTCTTTACCAGTATAACACAGTTGTACTCCTTCACTGTTTATACCTCATTGACTTCAGGTACTACTTGTTCCAACTTCTGCCATATCTACATCTCATTTATGGAGACTTGTTCAAGTTCTGTCAACCTCTACATTAGTATTTCTTTGCTTGGGGCAATGCTTGTTCCAATTTTACCCAAATTGACATTTCATATGAGGAGACTTGTACAAAGGTTGCCTTTTCAATTTACTTGGTCTGTTTTCCAAATAATCATTCAATTGTTCTTATGTCTGCCGGACCGCTTGTGGTCCCCAACTCCTATGTGCCAACTCACCGGTGTTTAATGACGTCTCCGGATCGTGACGTGTAGCTGTGGCAGAGTCTTATCTCTGGGAAGGCTTCCCCTACTTTGCAGACCCTCATTCGGTTCCTGCGTCGGCTTCGTCTTCATGTGCCAATGTAACCAAGGCTGTCCCGCTAAATCAAAAGCATCAGAGACAGAAGATGTTATGTGGGTGTTATGTATACATGAAGTGTGAATGGTATTCTGCCTAGGATGTCTAGCAAGAAGGGGTTTTAGGGTTTCACAACTGGAGGGTCTTGTATGATGACCACATGCCATCAGGAATTTAGGAATTATAGGGTCTTCTTCAGAAGGAAGGGAAGAAAACCACGTCTCTCCTGCTGGGATCACCACATCTCTGCGACAGCCATCTCCTCCCATGTGATCCTCCCTCATGATACCACCCCCAGGGGCAGGATCAGGTAGCGGCTGCCTTCCCTGGCCACATGGGAGGAGATCTCAGGCTGGGGATCAGTGATGACTTCACAGGATTCATCACAATACACACGCAGATGCACACACTGACACACACACACGCACACAAACTAATACGCACACATATCCACACATAGACACAGACATTCACACACAGATATATATACACACACACTGATATACCCATACACACACATATATACACAACATAGAGATATACACATACACAGAGCTATATGCATAGATATACAAATACACAAAGCTATACACACACATACACATATATACAATGATACAAACAGAGATAGACACACAAAGGGATAAACACACAGAGATACACACACACAGATAAACAGAGATATGCACACACAGATGTATACACACTCACACACAGATATACACATTGACCCACCTGCCACATGCCCAAACAGCTTCTCTGTCATTCACACGAGCACCCAAAACATTCCCGCTGCTTTCACGGACATGCTCGCACCCATGTAAACCATTCACACTGAATTCCTTCATATGCATGCACTTACAGACAGACCCTTGCATGCATACATACATGCACTTACACACACCCATGCCCACATGCATTCATATATACATACAATTCTCTCACACACCACGCAAACATACACACACAATAATTGTTACCTGTTGTTTCCCTGCAGACTCGCGCACGCCTCCTCGGCTGCTCTATAGGTCTCTGGCTAATGGGCTCCACAGAGACAGAAACCAGGAAGCAGTGAGGGCCTTTTTGTTGCTGACATGCGCCGAGAATGGGAGCCATACAGTGACACCAGCTGCTCAGTCTGTTGAGTGAAATCTGTAAATGCCCACACAGCACTCAGAGCTGTGTTGGTGTATTTACAGGCTTCGAGTGGACCAGGCCTGCTCAGGCCCTACCCTGTCTACGCTGCTGCTGTCTTTTGCGAACCTTTGGAAAGAAAAGCCTGCAAGACATTTTGGATGTAAATTAGAGTGCCTCCCAGCTTTGTTATTTTTTCATATTGCCTTTTGCGTTCTTATTTGTGCTGCGTTTGGATTCATGCCCATTCTTGCCAAATGATTTTTAGGTTAAGGTAGTATAGACATAAAGCACCCCAAGACTGTCACACTTGTGATACGCATATTTCTATTAAATGGAATGCTACAACTTCCCTGTGGGTCTTCTTCTGCCAACAGCAAGCATGTATGTTCTCATCAGCAGTCTCTATGATCATCAGCACCATGAAACCTACCACAGGCAGTGTGCACGCGCAATCAGCCAGAATTCATAATTGTGATTCTGAAAGTGTGAGGCATATTCTGGCATTGTGCAGACAAAGAAGTGTGACTTTTAGAAATGACTGCTGCAGACTGGAGTGGACATGTTGTACTGTTTTTTGGGGGGGCAAAGTCCTTTTGAGTTTAACAAACACAAATTCCAGTTGAATTTAGACATGCGAAAGGGTTTGCAGGAGAATGAGTGGTGAACTCTATACAGAAGTATCCGCTGGGAATCCATAGCCTTGAACAATGCACTTCTTTGCATGATGTCTTCAGAGGCCATTCCGCACTAAATAAAAAGCCCAGGATGGGTGCCAAGGTGGAAATATAAATGGCAGATGAAGTTGCTTGAGCTGGGTAGCGTCACACTTGACTATTTTAGCAGTTTGTGCTGGACTGCTGACCTTGAGGTTGGGGCCCAAGAATGATTACCATCTAGTTTGTACAAATGTGATAAACACAATAGAATGGCATGCTTCTCATTGAATAGCAAATAGGGTATGCAAGATGAAGGGGTCAGAATAGAAATCTGAAAAAAGATATGCAATTAAAGCTACTATGACGCCACGGTTGAAACAATAATAGGGCACGAGTACACTGAACTTGGATGAAATCGCTATATGTTGTGTAGCAGGAGATACTAATGTGGTTTTAAATGAGTTTGTACAGGCTTTTTAATATATCACTTTTTGCTATATTAGGATTAAAAATAAACTAAAATATTGTATTGAAAAAGCTTGAAATCTATCAATGATGGTGGCATTAGAACGTATCCTGTACAAAGCAGTAGCATCGACAAGAAAACACTGTAGGGTATAGTAAAGGTATACATTTATCATAGATGCACATTAAAAAATGCCGTGGCTCCCCACTGGCCCCCAGCACATCACATGCACACAATCAAATTGATTAAGTGCGTACACGAGGCGCTGGGGGGCCAGATTGCATACATTGGGCCTCATTACGACCCTGGCGGATTTTTTCCGCCATCGGCGGACTTTTCCGCCATGGCGTAAAGTCCGTTTACGCCATGGCGGATGGTGGACTTACCGCCCCATTCCGAGGTCGGCGGGGCGGTAAGTCCCCATTGACCCATTTACCCTTCCCCATTCCCATTTCGGCCCCATAGGGTATAATGGGAGTGGGGAAGGAGTTAATTACGCCACCGTAAATTATGGTGGCGTAATTAACACCAAGGTCCCATAGCGCCATGGATTTTTACGCCCGCAAAAAGCGGGCGGAAAAATGACCATGGCGCTCTGGGAACTCGGAATTGGCGGTAAGGGGTCGGCGCAGCTAACGCTAGCGTAAACCCCTTACCGCCAGGGTCCTAATGAGGCCCATTGTATTTTTACTGGGCGTCTATAATAGATGGCCAGTAAAATATGCCATGCCTCCCCGCCCTCAGCGCCTCACATACACACAATCAATGTGATTATTTATGTATGTGAGGTGCTGGGGGCGGGAGGCAGTGGTCAGGCATGGTATTTTTTACTAAAAAATGACATGCCTGTCCCCTGGACTCGCAGCGCCTTACAGACGCACACCTTCATATACACGTGCACTTGCACACAAGCTGTCATGCACCCATGCAACCTCTCTCAGTCATGCACATGACACCCACTAGAACACTCCACTCGCACATATATACACACTCATATATACATGCACACAGTCACACCCCCATACAGCTTCTCTCAATCAATGAATAATTTAGAGAAGCTGTATGGGTGTGCCTCTGCTTGTGTGCATGTATAGTTGAATATGTCCATCTACCTGAGTACGTGTTCTGCTGGGTGCCGTGTGAATGCTTAATTCGCACGGCACCCAGCATGTTATAGATTCTTTGCAAATGCAAATAGTGCATCTGCATTACTATGGAGCTAGTTCAAATCAATCGCTCCATAATGCAAATGCATTTTCTTTTTGACATTCGTTTCCTTTGTTTTTCAAAGACGACAGGTATCACGCAGAAGCAGCATCACGTTAGGATGGGGACAGGTGGAAAGTCTGACCTCAATATGTGAGATGTGTTCCTGGGCAGCTTCAATGGGATCTGCCTCTGCAGAGGGCTTTGGCCGAGTAGGGTGCAACTTGAGGTCTTCACGCATCTGGGGATAAGGACTTTGGTGCTTACCTCAGCAGGGAATGATGCACAATGCCCTGGCAAGTCGACTGGAAGCAAGGGCTACTTACCCAAAAACCTTTTTGGGAACTATTCCCAATGTAGTGAGCTTCCGCATTTGGTTGGAGAAATTGAGCAACAAGAAAACGTTCTTATGGTGTGTTGAAAATCTGAGAAAAGACTTCAACATGCTTTTGCCTATGCTCAGCAGAATCTAGAGAGATCTGCAGACAGTATGTAGACCCACTATGATCTCAAGACAACTAAAAAGGAATACCAAGTAGGAGACCGGGTCTACTTGTACAATTTCTAAAGGAACCAGGCCAAAGAGCACAAATTCCTCCCAATTTAGTGGGGTCCTTTTGAAATTGTGGACAGAATCTCACCAGTCGCGTACCAAATCTGCATCCCCAAGGGCAGTTTGGCAGAAGGGGAAGACAAGTGTGTCCACATAAACCAGCTGAAGAGTTGCCATCCCAGGCATACTTTGTGGCAAATAGAGGAACCAACCGGAAACCCAGAGGGGGGAAATCCGGAAACATAGAAGAATCACTAAATCCGTGTATGTGCAAGAAGAGTGTTAAGACGAGTAGTAAACATGGATGGGGAACATTGCCAATTATAACCAATACAAGTGTCATTCCCACTGCTGACATCCCCAGATGACGTGTGGACACAGTAGTGGGAAAATATCCATGACCATGTTATGTTCTATCTTCTTGCATCTGAACTAAGAATCATCTAAAGGATTACCAAGGAGGACCACTCGGGGACCGGGAGGAAAGACCCAAGGAGCCCGGAGTTCCGATCCATACTCCCAACCAGAACCAGCAATACTCCTGACTAGAACCAGTGAGGAGAGCGGGTCAACTCCAGCACTGACGGGCGGTCAAAACCAAATCGGGAGGGGGGTCTCTGTGGCATGTATTGACTCACTCCGCTATGCTATGCGGCATCACCCTGCCAGTTATGGAGAAAGAAGCAGCAACAATGGCGGCAAAACCTCTGTGCGTGCCAAAAACCTACAAAACCCCACAAAAACCTACAAAACCCGTGTGCTTCAGCACACAAAAAGAGGGTTGCACAACTTGCCACCCATGGTGCATGTGCGGTGGAATAGAGTGCACCCTGCAAAAATGTGCCAGTGGGCTCCATGCCCAGCAAACAGAGTGCAAAGAGAGAAGCAGCACTTTGCAAGTGAAACCCAAACATGTGCCTACAATGACATTTGCTTTGTTGCTAAAAACTCCTAAATGCCAATACACAACACTTCTCCACATTCAAAATCTTGCCTGGTGCTAAAATTCATGTATCAAATGAAACATTGTGAAACATACAAAGTCTGAACACTGACAGCCTATGCCAAAATCTGTGTGCAGTACCGTGGGCTACCTGAATGACAGCTGTCAGAGGAGTACTGAGAAAACTTTAAAGTGACCTAAAACTAAAATGTCTGCTGGATTAGCAAACATAAAAAGTAATGTTGCCAAAAAACAATACAGATTTTAGTTGTGTTTTTGACCCTACAGATTGTAAGGCCAAGAAATAAATGTATTTATGTTTGATGCAACAAAGTTGGTTTTTGCTGGGTTTAAGAAGTTAATTAGCTTGGCTGAGTCACAAGAACTGAAAAAGCAGGTTTCTCCCAGAAGGAGGGCCTTCCTCTCAGCAGAAACTCACTGGGAGGTAATAATTGTGGGTTAGAACAGAATCTTGTCTATGGAAATGGAAGGAACAATGACAAAGCCTTTCAGCCCAGGAAGCAGATGTGTAAAGGGGATCGTAAACTCTCCTGGAAGGAGCTTCCCCCAGGGAGTGGGATGCACTGGACTCCCAGGAGAGACAAAGGGGTGGAGCTAAGCAACCATCTGCTGTTAAGAATGAACAAAGAACAATTCTTAAAAGACTCATAACTTGTCATCCAAAAGGGTGAAAAATATGCCAAGGACAGAGTTGTGAATCTAATTTTCGGCTGCACGTTTTAAGCGGCGGCAAAACCGTGTAACATGTTCTGGACAGGAATGGCAGTGTATGTGGTTTTATGCAAAATGTATTGATGTTAGAATTGTGAAAATGTACACCACATTCCTATGTGAAACACACACATTTGTGGAAAGTTGCATAAAATTTGGAAACTGTGTTCATAGCGAAAATGACAAAATTCTGTAGAAAGTTGAGACAAGATCTAACCGCTGCAGGATTTTGAGGAATAGCTGCTATGTAAAATATGGCATCTGTATGTGTGATTTGTATAAACGTGACCAATGTAGAAATGTACATTTATTATCAAATCCGATTTTGAGACCAGTGGCTAAAGGGAGGTCTCTGAGGATTGTAAAGCAAATCATAAAAGGTGACATCATCCGGCCTTGATCCAATCACTTGAATTGCAAGGCGGAGATGAAGTTTGGTCCAATCCCAGCTCACAGGGGCGAGCTTAGCTAAGCCGGCCCATACACCCCCTGTGTGATGTCATTTTTAAGTATAAATAGAGACAGCTGACAACACATAGGGACTCACAGATCCACTTACTTTCCTGATTCCGGCGAAGCACTCTGATCCAGCATTCTACATCCAGCTTTAATATTCTTACAGATCCAGATGCAAAACTCTTGCCAGCAATACAGAGCTATTGATTTCCAGCAAGGCCCAAATCCTCAAATTTATTCTCTCCACATAGTAAAGTGCTGTGTGGTGTGAGATGGCCTTTTGAACTGGTATCCTGAAATTCTCTGGCTTGCCACCACTAGGCTTGCCTTAGGAACTCGCTATCCCACAGATTAAAATACCCACAGACTAGGAGGGCAGATCCTGTGTCAATTCCGCGACCGGCCTAGATGATCCAGTACCGTGCTGGATGTGCTGTCTTTCCTAGACCAGACCAATACAATGACCAGAGCTGACGGTCCATTTAAAAATGTATACTGTGAGTATTAATAGGAAGAACTGTGGCCAATAGTATCTTTGCATTGTCTCATCCCTATCTGAAACCCATCCTATCTTTCATTCATAACCAGTATTGTTAGAACTATTTTTTGTGCTGACCCTTTTCTCATCTGAAGAAGTTGAGTTTCCTTAGCAGGCAGGTCGCACTGATCACGTAACTCTAAGATCCCTGTCTGGTATTCGCTTTTTCATAGTCATCCTCTAGTGTAAGCAAACCCATTAGTCATTTTCAAAAGTGCATTTCTGTTTTCCATTCTCGCGCCTATCTCTCAAACGACCTTTACTAAAACCTCTATAACTCCCTCAGCTTTTGTGATAGAAACGAAATTTCAACTCCTTCTTGTACCTAGCATCTGTAGCTATCCATAGAACCAAATCAGTGTGATTCCCCCGTTATTGGACTTTAAGATTTCAAATGTTTTCTTTGGACTAAATCATTGCTTGTGCTTGAGTGCAACTGTTCAAAGCAGCTCCCATAAGACTTTAGAACAATTTAAGTACTTTTGACCATATTTGGTGTTTTTGCCCAGTAATTTCTAAAGATCATTTCAAAGCCATTCTGACAGCTGAAAATTCAATACTGTTTTTCTCTTGTGTTTGAAGGGGGAAAGTGCGACTGCTATTCTGTGTGATTAGTGCTATTCCTGAATACCTGCTCTCCCCTCCCATCTCTTTACATTGCCTATTGGGGGTTGAGGGGTGTTGCAGGGGGAACCTCTAACCATAGTGCTATCTGATCGGAACCCACACAAAAGTATTATTTTCTGTGCTACAATTGTTTTGCGTATTACCTATTCCTAGTGTATTAAAGATATTATTCGGTGTTCTGTCACCTCATTGGTGATTGTTGTTTATCTATTAAAACCTACTGTGATACAATTTTCAATACATAAATAAATATTTACCCTTGCAAACTAGCCTGATTCCTGGTTCAGTGTGACCGGGGGGGGGGGGGGTTCCAGGAGAAGGGTGTGATATGAGTGGTATATCGTTCAGAATATTGAACTTATAGACAAAAATAAATAAGGGTTTCAGTTGTGCACTACATGCTGGGCTTTGACTCGGTCGTGTGCCGGATTGAAATCACTTACAGCTGTGATAGTCAGGTAGTGGTGCCCGTGGCCAGCAGTGGTTATACCAAATCATTGGTTGTGCGTTTCTCTTTATGATGCTTGACTCTGCTCTTTATTTATGGCCAACACCAAGGTGAGGGAGAGACTAATACTGGGTAAGCTGAATAACATTGTGAATGCTCTGTCTTGTTTGCAGTTGCTCAGGTTCAGGGTGCTGGTCCCAGATGGAAGCAAAGTGATGACTGTGCTCCCAGCTTGGCTATGGGAGGTTCCCAGGAGGTTCCAGACAGGTGGGTCATGGTGCCAGGATAGAGGCAAGGCTATGTGTGCTATTTGAGGACCTGGGAGACAGTGTTATTTAAGGCAGCTTTTTCATTGGCATTGTTTGGGGCTTTCCATATCAGCGAACTATGGCCACCAAATGAAATATCAGATGGGCTAGGTGGTCTGTTGTTCTCGGATACAGTGGTGGGGGTGAACGAATTGAGACTAAAAATCATGAGATCAAAGATGGACTAAGCGGGGAAAAGGCAATGGGTGCAGTTGAATTGCTTAAAGGTAGAACAATCTTGTTGAGTGCATCCCTAGTAGGCTTTCCTGGCCATCAGTGTCACGCTCACCTGATTCCCACGGAGGCGCTGGCCTGGTTTCGAGTGCTGATGCCTCTTCAATGGTGAAGCGCAGGGCTCTGAAGATGGATAGGATGGGCCCCTCAACTCTGGCTAATCTGGCTCGCAGGAATATCCTCCTTAGGGTCTGAAAGGACGAGCTCTCCATCCTGCTTCTGACGCAGGGGCGCGTTGAACCCAGTTACTTCAATGGATTGAGGTTGGATGGGAGTTCAGGTAAGCTTGATTATACTGGTAAGGCGCTGTAAAAGTTCTGTTGCAAGTTCAAAAGTTCAAGCTTTAAATAATAATGTTCATTGTCTTTTTCAGGTGATGAATGAAGATTCCTTTGGAGACTTCTTGCAACAAAGCGCTAATGTTGATGTCTTTTGCCCATAGGGGCCGGGGTTCGGAATGCTGGAGATATGGTGCCGACCCGAAGTGAAACGTGCAGTTCCAGTAAAGATCAGGTAAGTCCTAGATGAGCGCTCAGGTAATGTTTTTGCATTTGCTCATTTAATGTCTTTGTCTTTTTTCCCCATAGGGGCCGGGGTCCGGAAAATGCCTGGAAACAGCAAGACCCGAAATGAAATGGGAATGACCCAACAGGTAAGTCTTAGAAGGAAACTGAGCTTTTCCTATTCCCTTCTTTCTCTCACCTTGTGTTCTTCTCTTTTTCTCTCTAGGCTCTGGGAAGTGGCTGCGGATCCGGATGATCGCTGCTGAAGATGGAGGCGCCCAAGAAAGGAGAGTGAAATGCAGCGCTGCAGCGATCGGAGCGAAATGCTTTTAAAAATGATGTCTTCCTTTTCAGGATCGTTGGTGAGATGTCTCTGTGATGCAGGTTTAGCAGGTAAGGCCTTCTTCCTCTCCAATTCTCTTCTTATCACCCTTTGCAGGTGTCCCAGGATGCTGACAGGCGTGGCTGAAGTCCAGAAGCAGGAGCAGACACGGTGAGCGTCCAGCTGCTAGGTGCAGAACAACGCGAAGCACGTATGGCTGTTCAGGTGGGGTTTAAATAGCTTTGGAAGAAGTTCCAGGTATGTATCCTTCCACCGGTCAGGTATGTATCCTTCCCCGACCACACCCGGGTGGAAAGTAGTCCCCACGGGTAAAGTAGTCCCATTCAGGCCTCAAGAGGGTCTGGATGTAGCAGCATGGTCTGCATCAGGTAAGTGCACACTAAAACACTTGAACACATGTCCAGCTTTATGAGCCTGGCGCCCAAGGCGCCAGGACTGGGGTCCAACATGAGCCTGGCGCCTAAGGTGCCAGGACTGCGTCCAAAGGGCCCCAGCTTGGGCCCGCTGGAACTTCCCTGGGGGGAATGATGCCTGCCTCTGGGGTTGCTGGGTCGGACCTGGCTCCTTGGAGGTAGGCATCATGAAAGTACCCCCCCTCAAGGCCCCTCCCAAGGTTGTTCCCTCCGGGGGTTTTGGCTTGTTCGGAAATCTCCGGTGGAACCTTTGTATTAATCGAGGTGCGTGAACATGGTTACTAGGCTCCCACGATCTCTCCTGAGGTCCATATCCCTTCCAGTCAACAAGATAGAAGAGTTTCGACTTTAACACCTTGGAGTCTAAAATGTCTTTAACTTCGAATTCTAATTCCCCTTCAATTTTAACTGGGTCTGGAGGCTTGGACAGTCGGGTTCCTGGTTGTACTGGCTTCAAAAGTGACGCATGAAAAACTGGATGAATACGCATGTTGGACGGTAAATCCAGTTTAAAGGCCACTGGGTTGATTATAGCTTTGATGGGATAAGGTCCTATGAATCTGGGATTGAAGGTTCGCGGGCCCTTGAGGGGTAAATGTTTAGTTGCTAGCCATACCTGGTCTCCTACTTGGTAAGGAGGAGTTTTATTTCGGTGCAAATCAGCGTTTTCTTTATACTTTTTCTTGGCTTGCTGTAAATGAGTTGCAGCTTCTTTGAAGACTCGGGTTATTGTGGAATGCAGATGATTTACTGCGGGCATTTCCAGGGTCAGAGGTGGATCTAGGTCAGAGATCCGAGGATGGTGACCATACAAAGTATAAAAAGGAGTTTGTCCGGTTCCAGAATGCACTGCATTGTTGTATGCATATTCTGCGATCCAAAGGATGTCTTTCCAATTCAACTCGGATTGGTGTAACATGCACCGAAGATATTGCTCAAGAGTCTGATTGGTTCTCTCGGTTTGTCCGTCGGTCTGGGGGTGGTGGCTGGTGGATAACCGCACATCTGTTTGTGCTAGTTGACAACACTTCTTCCAAAAATGGGAGATAAATTGACTTCCACGATCCGAGACTAATATGGAAGGGAAACCATGTATGCAAACTATATTCTCCAGAAATTCCTTGGCCAAGGTGGAAGCTGAAGGCAACCCTTTTAAAGGGATAAAGTGGGCCATTTTGGAGAATAGATCCACAATTACAAGGATAGTGTTGTAACCACCACAAGGAGGCAGGTCAGTTATAAAGTCCATTGACAAGGTGTGCCATGGTGCCGGTGGAATATCCAAGGGTTGAAGTAGGCCGGCTGGCCTTTTCTTTTGACCTTTGTTTTGGGCGCAAATTCTGCAAGACAACACAAAAGACTTTATGTCTTTTCTCCAAGAAGGCCACCAGAAGTGGCGTTTGATTTTTTCCTCCGTTTTAGCGATACCAGGGTGTCCTTCCATTAATGATTCATGATGATAAGCAATAACAAGTTCCTGCAATTCTTTACTTGGCAGAAACAACCGCTCCTGGAAGTAGGGTAAATCATCCGTAACGGTGTAATGAGGACACTTTTGATTCCATTCCAGTAAGGCTGAAGAGTCTAGAAGTTGTTTTACTTGCGTTTGGATATCCTCAATAGTTTGCAATGAAGTTAAGCCTAAGATTCTTTGTTCAGGTATGATTGGCACAGGTTCTAAACTCGAATTGGGTTCTTCCATGCCAATCCGGGATAAGGCGTCTGCTTTACCATTCTTGCAGCCAGGGCGATAGGTAATTACAAAATCAAATTCCGCAAAGAATAGAGCCCATCGGAGTTGTCGTGAAGATTGAGCTCTGGCCGTCTTTAAATACTGCAAATTTCTGTGGTCCGTAATTACGGTGATGGTGTGTCTGGCCCCGAGAAGGTAGTGACGCCAACCCTTGAAAGCAGATTTAATAGCCCGTAACTCTTTGTCGGTAATTGCGTAGTTGATTTCAGGAGGAGAGAATTTTCTGGACCAAAAGGCCACAGGGTGTAGTTGGTTAGTTTCTGGGTCTCTTTGCGACAGGACAGCTCCCATGGCCGAACTGGATGCGTCAGTTTCCACAATGTAAGGGAGATCTGGGTGCGGGTGCCTCAATACAGGTGCAGAGGTGAATTTGGTTTTCAGGTCCTGAAAGGCTTGTTCGGCCTCAAGAGTCCATTCGAAGCGTTTATTTTTCTTTAGGAGAGCTGTGATGGGTTGGACTGTTCGGGAAAATTCTGGGATGAATCTTCGATAGAAATTGGGAAAGCCAAGCATGCTCTGAACTCCCTTCACCGAGCTAGGAGATGGCCATTTGAGGATGGCGTCCACCTTTCGCGAGTCCATTCCGACTCCTTGAGGTGTCAGGATGAATCCGAGAAACTCTACTTCTGTGGTATGAAAAACGCATTTTTCGAGCTTGGCAAATAGTTTGTGCTGGCGCAATTTCTCAAGAACTGCCCTAACATGTTTTCTGTGATTGGATTCTGAAGAAGAGTACACCAGGATGTCGTCAATATAAACAATGACACAGACATCAATAAGTTCCCGAAAAACATCATTCATAAAGTACTGAAAGGCAGCAGGTGCATTGCACAAACCGAAGGGCATCACCTGATATTCGAAGAGCCCACATTTGGTGCGGAATGCAGTCTTCCATTCGTCGCCTTCTTTTATACGCACCAGGTGATAAGCTCCTCGGAGATCTAACTTGGTGTACACACTAGCGTCTTTCACCTGGTCGATAAGCTCAGGGATCAGGGGCAGAGGATAACGATTCTTAATCGTTATTTGGTTTAGGGCGCGATAGTCTATACATGTTCTAAGGTCGCCCTCTTTTTTCGGCACGAAGAACAAAGCTGAAGAGACAGGAGACTTGGACGGGCGAATAAAACCATTGGCTATGTACTGATCTAAATACTGACGCAAATGCAGGTTCTCAGGTTCCGTAGGAGCATAAATCCTACTACAAGGTAGTTGAGCATTGGGTACCAGATCGATTTGGCAATCATAAGATCGATGGGGAGGTAACGTGTTAGCCTGTTCTTTCTGAAAAACGTCTTGGAATTCTTGATATTCTGACGGTAGCTGTACAGAGGTGGAAGTTGCTGACGCTAAACCCATAGCTGAATTTCTTGGATAACAAGTTGGTTCACAATCAGGAAAACTTATCTTCTTTGCTCGCCAGTCTATTCTTGGATTATGTATTTCTAACCAAGGAATTCCAAGAATTACTTGAAATTGTGGGGCCTTGATCACATCAAACACGATTGCTTCCCGATGTCCATCCTGACCCACCAGTGTCAATTCAACAGTGGAATGCGTTACAGGCCCTGAGGCTATTTCGGTTCCATCTACTATAGTAATGACATCTTGGGTTACTTTCGGGCGGAGAGGGAGCTTAATCCTGGAAGCCAATTCACGGTCTACGTAATTTCCAATAGCTCCACTGTCGATGTATGCTTTTATAGCATGCAACTGCTGAGGCTGTTTTGGGTCCACGAGTACCATTGGCATGACAAAATGCGAGGTCAAAGAGTTTGTTTTCAAGCTCAGCAAGCGGACCCGTACGCTTGTCGGGCTAGGTCGTTTCCCGAATCAGGTGTCAATAAATCGTTATCAGTGGCTCCAACCACCTTCTTAGGTGGTTTAACCGGACAATTTCGAAGAAAGTGACCGTAACCCCCGCAATACAGACAAAGTTGCATTTGCCGCCTTCTCTCCCGTTCCTTCTGCGTTAATGGTCCTTTAACACCGCCGATTTGCATAGGTTCGGATACATCGGCACTCTTGGAGTTAGCGTGGGTTTTGATCGGTACTCGGGTTTCGTACTTGAACCGATCTGCTTTTCTATTTTGAAGTCTGTGATCAAGTTGAACCACAAAGTCTATGTAGTCTGCGCAGACCTGGGGTGGATTTACTATCTGAGCTAGAACATCTTTAAGCTCTCTGCGCAGGCCTCGATGAAACAATGTGATCCTTTTATTTTCTGGCCATCCAGTTTCCACAACCAGTCTATTAAAGGTGGCAATGTAGGACAGGAGATCCTGATTACCTTGTCGTAAGGATAGCAGTTCGTTATCAAGGGCCTGTCCTTGAGAGTGTCGAGCAAACAATCTTTCCATGCTGGCCTGAAAGCTCTGAAAATCCTGGAGAATGGGATCATCCTGATTTACCAATGGAATAGACCAATCGGCAGCACTGCCACTGAGGTAAAATAGTATAAAGGCTACCTTGGTCTGGTCGTTAGGGAAGGCCCCGGGTCTGCATAGAAAGTGTAAACGACATTGGTTCATAAAGACGGCATATTTCTTGGGGTCCCCCGCAAAACGTTCAGGCGGGGCCAAAGGCATGTGTCCAGGTAGATTGATTTGTACCGGGTTATTCAAACCCATTGATGTGGGAGTACCACCGGAATTTGGTAAAAGAGTGTGCCCTGCCTGGGCCTGCAATAACATTTTGGCCAGGTCATCTGTTCTTTCCTTGGATAGGATCAGTTCTCTTTTGAGAGCGTTAGTCTCCTGGCGGGCTGAGTGCACCTCTGCCCGTAAATCCCCCAAAAGCTGGGCAAGCTGGTCAGTCTCGGAAGTCTCCATAGCGCCCGGGTGGGAAATTGTGGGTAGGCTTCGCGTTCTGTCACGCTCACCTGATTCCCACGGAGGCGCTGGCCTGGTTTTGAGTGCTGATGCCTCTTCAATGGTGAAGTGCAGGGCTCTGAAGATGGATAGGACGGGCCCCTCAACTCTGGCTAATCTGGCTCGCAGGAATATCCTCCTTAGGGTCTGAAAGGACGAGCTCTCCATCCTGCTTCTGACGCAGGGGCGCGTTGAACCCAGTTACTTCACTGGATTGAGGTTGGATGGGAGTTCAGGTAAGCTTGATTATACTGGTAAGGCGCGGTAAAAGTTCTGTTGCAAGTTCAAAAGTTCAAGCTTTAAATAATAATGTTCATTGTCTTTTTCAGGTGATGAATGAAGATTCCTTTGGAGACTTCTTGCAACAAAGCGCTAATGTTTATGTCTTTTGCCCATAGGGGCCGGGGTTTGGAATGCCGGAGATATGGCGCCGACCCGAAGTGAAACGTGCAGTTCCAGTAAAGATCAGGTAAGTCCTAGATGAGCGCTCAGGTAATGTTTTTGCATTCGCTCATTTAATGTCTTTGTCTTTTTTCCCCATAGGGGCCGGGGTCCGGAAAATGCCTGGAAACAGCAAGACCCGAAATGAAATGGGAATGACCCAACAGGTAAGTCTTAGAAGGAAACTGAGCTTTTCCTATTCCCTTCTTTCTCTCACCTTGTGTTCTTCTCTTTTTCTCTCTAGGCTCTGGGAAGTGGCTGCGGATCCGGATGATCGCTGCTGAAGATGGAGGCGCCCAAGAAAGGAGAGTGAAATGCAGCGCTGCAGCGATCGGAGCGAAATGCTTTTAAAAATGATGTCTTCCTTTTCAGGATCGTTGGTGAGATGTCTCTGTGATGCAGGTTTAGCAGGTAAGGCCTTCTTCCTCTTCCAATTCTCTTCTTATCACCCTTTGCAGGTGTCCCAGGATGCTGACAGGCGTGGCTGAAGTCCAGAAGCAGGAGCAGACACGGTGAGCGTCCAGCTGCTAGGTGCAGAACAACGCGAAGCACGTATGGCTGTTCAGGTGGTGTTTAAATAGCTTTGGAAGAAGTTCCAGGTATGTATCCTTCCACCTATCAGGTATGTATCCTTCCCCGACCACACCCGGGTGGAAAGTAGTCCCCACAGGTAAAGTAGTCCCATTCAGGCCTCAAGAGGGTCTGGATGTAGCAGCATGGTCTGCATCTGGTAAGTGCACACTAAAACACTTGAACACATGTCCAGCTTTATGAGCCTGGCGCCTAAGGAGCCAGGCCTGGGGTCCAACATGAGCCTGGCGCCTAAGGCGCCAGGACTGCGTCCAAAGGGCCCCAGCTTGGGCCCGCTGGAACTTCCCTGGGGGGAATGATGCCTGCCTCTGGGGTTGCTGGGTCGGACCTGGCTCCTTGGAGGTAGGCATCATGACAATCAGGCCCACAGAACCACAATCATTACTGTCACGCCACAGTAGTTTTGGGCGGTTATGTCCAGATAGGTGAAAACCCAACAGATATTTACATATATTCTTTCAGGATTGGGGGCATCAACAGCAGGGGGATGGGACATACCAGTGGTTGGGCTGAAAAAGATTGGATGATGGAAATCAGGCAGCTTTAATATGTGAAGAGGTGGTGGTGGAGTCAGTGGATGACTGCAGCAAATAACACAATCTCCATTTCCTCTACTCCCCACGATCACCAAAACAGGTGGTCCGTCAAAGAAGAAGAAAGTGTTATAGGTAATTCTTTTCTAAAACGCGCTGATGACTGGGTGGTGTTTTGAGAGAGAGGGAACCCAGATTTCCGGATGCCGAGATAAAGTGGTTTGGAAAGTCAGGCAAGAGATCGGAGCCTCTGGTTTTACAAAGTGCTACGTGTGAAAGTCAATGAGCTGTCTGGACATCTATTTCGATAGCTATGAAGATTTTAGACTTCCCCATAAAGTATGGCAGGAGTGCACACGCAAAGCATTTCTCCTTCGAAGGTCTTCTTTCCACTTCTTTCATATGTTGATACCAAATGTTATTTCCTAGGTGAGCTGTACTGTCCAGGTAATCATTCAGTTCAAAATCATCTTCTTGAGCGTTCCTTTCAGTTCTCATTCTCCTTTTGTGACCTTCCATAATCATGTCGTGAAGTGTACCAGCAAAACATCTTCTTTCTGGATAAATCATAGGCACATCTATTAGTGGACAGGGTACACCTACATGTGCTGTCTGAGTAGGAGAAAGTTCAGAACATCTTATCTGCTCAGCAGACCACTTAGGCATGGAAATGTCCTGCAAAATCTCTATGTTTGTCTTTCTTTACAGGATTATCTTTGGATTATTTATCATAGGACCAAGTGTGTTTGCATGCATTACCTGTATAGGCTCATCATCTAACAATCTCTTGTCTTGTCTGTCTTGCCAAGCCTGCTTTTTGTGTCCAAACCAAATTTCTACAACTTTTCTTTCATGTGAATGATTGCTAATGTCACTTATCTCAGACTCAGGTAATTGGTCATCTTTCTTTGGAACAGGAATAACTACATAGGGCCTTGGGTGTCTAGTAGTTGCCATAATTGTTCCTTCCTTTTGCTCAGGAAGACCCACTGGAGTCTTAGCTCCATAAACATAAATGTAGTATGGCGTTCAAACCATGCGTGAAAGCAACACTATGATGAACAAAATGCAAGCATAAATGATGCAAAAATATGTTAATTTGCAGCATCTACTTTGTGGACAACGTGAATTTATCTCTGCATCAGGCATTACGAAATTACTGTTGGTGCTGCCCATCTTTTACTGCTTAAGGAAGGAAAAAGTAATCTTTAATAAATCAGCATTATGCACTACTTCTGGAAGCTGCTGTCTTGACTTGGCAATTTCATCCTCAATCCACTGTCTGCTTACTGGATGATAAGAACAAACTCTCTATCTCTTTCTGGAACCAGTTATTAACCATACGAAATGTAGATGTCTTTCCAGCAAGAAGAAAAACCCACTCTCAGTATGTCGAGACGAGTTCTATGAAGTACACTAGCTCCCAGTCAACTCCTCAAATTTTCTTTAGACCAGATGACATGATGAACTTCTTTCAGCATGAACTAAGAGTCTTTCTTTTATCAGCAACCTCTCGATCTGTCCATCAAAGGAAAGTTTCACACCACCGTCCTGTGGGTTCGCTCGGAGTATAGGCTCACTTGAATTATAATACCTTCCAAGATTACATTCAAATTTGCAGTGTTTCCAGGATTCCTTAGAAATGTGAGCACATGCGTGTGTCTGCCAACAAGATGCGGGTACTCTTCAATTGGACGAAATAAAACCCTTCTGACAAGTCTGTGTGCAGCATCAGTTGATAGGGGAATTTCTACTATCCCCACTAAACTCAGGTAACTGCAAAACTTGCTCGATAATTGCTGCGAGTAGTCTCCTTACAATAGGACCATTCTTAGGATCTTGCAAGAAAATGCGAATATTAGAAGTTCTCCCCACAATAGCCAGATAAAAGCACAGAACAAAGAAAAGAACTTCAAATATGATCCTTGAAACGTTGTCATTGGATAACACCATGGGCAAATCCTAACAAAAACTCAGTGTGAAAGGAGTCGGGATACTGCACTCTCTTCCAATTGTCGAAACCACGATCAGAATCTGGCATATTCCTCTTCTTATCAAGGCTTAAGCATGCCTCAGTCCAAAGTTTTTAACAAGCTCCTGTGGCTTTAAGAACAACCAATTTTTCTTTCACCCTGAAATGACAGCACAGAGTGTTCACATCAGCTTCCCTTAACCCTTTCAGAGTTGGCTAAAAGAGTGTCCCGAACCAAGTCACAGTCCAATGAACTCTTTGTCTTTCTACTTGTCAGCTTCTGCGTCCTTATTCCTCATCATAGATTTCGTCTGCATGTGCTGTGGTTCTTCCCGGATGCTTATACTTGCTTCTAGTAGGGGTAACATCTCCTAGGAACATTCAAGCATGCCTGCCCTGCACTTTGACAGCAGACGACGTGACGTATTGCACAATGAACGGACCGTTGAAACAGGGTTCGTCCCAATTTTTCCTTGTGTGGTTGCGTATTAGGACCTCATCTCCGGGGAATAGTTGGCGAAGATGAAATTCTTGAGATTTATTTGTTGAAGCATCTCCGTCTGTGTTCTGTACTGCCCGGCACCCTTGTCGCTGCAGCTGTCCTGAAATGACAGAAATACAGCAAGTCATACAGTTCAAATAGTCACGCATTTCCATTCCAAACAAATCTGCATTTGACTGAGCTTCACTTCTAAGTCTGGATGGAGGCATTAGGGTTGTTCTCATTCACCTTCCAGTCACTATTTCGTGGGGTGTGAGATGGTGGTCAGAACCTGGTTGGTTCCTTAAAGCATATAATGCCAGTGGTAGGCAATGCAACCACCCTTTTTTTCAACGTAAGCGTCAATTTGGCTATTCTTTCTTTTAGCAGGCCGTGGAGCCTCTCACAGATCCCATTTCCTTGCAGATGATAAGCCGTAGAAAACTTGTGCTTTATACCAAGCAACAAGCTGATCTGCTCAAATGTTTGATTCACAGAATGTGGGCCATTATCTGACTTCATTGCTTCACATACTCCCCATCTGGAAAACACTGCCCGCACTAAACATTTAGCTGCACAGGTGGAATCTGGGTCTGTATAGGGACCTGCTTCAATCCACCTTGAAAAGGGCCCACTACAACAATCATGTATATATATCCATTACTTACTTGTATCATACTGACATAGTCGATGTGTACATTCTGAAAGGGGCCAGTGGGTCTCAGAATAACCCCCCCTAACTGTGTGCAGTCTATGCCCAGCCGTGATTTTTTGACAGACTGTACAATTTGTCGTAAAAAATTCAACATGCTCTAATAGATTTGGTACAAGCCAATCTTCAGCAATTGTTGCTACAAGGTTCTCCCTAGTTGTATGTGCATGGTAGTGTAGCTGTTCCACCACCACCTTCAATAAGGCTACAGGCATCACTGGTTTACCAGTGCTGTTTTGTCGACACAATGCTTCAGAGGGGTTTAAAGAACACCCCCTTCATGTCCATAAATCTTTCTCATCTTGAGGTGCTTCTCCTTGAACTTCTGTAAGCTGCGTTTTTGACAGATCACTATATTTTTCAACCACGTTCATCAACACAAGAATTTTCTCTTTTACATCAGGTGTTTCAAAAGTCATTACGTTTTTGGAACGTGCAGCGAGTTTTGCCTCACCGTCTGCTGCTTGGTTTCCATGTGAGATAAAATCTGCCCTTTTAGTGTGAGCTGTGCATTTAACAACCACGATGGCACCTGGGAGTTGCTGTGCCTCAATAAGCCTGTCCAACAAAGCAGCGTGCTGTACTGGCTTGCCATCCGCTTGGAGTTAGCCCCTCCTTTTCCAGCGTGCTAACACTGCGTGCACCGTTGACGTCACATAGGTGGAGTCGATTTACACTGTTACTTCCTGGTCTGATTGATTCTCAAGCGTGACAATCAGCGCCATTAATTCTGCAGCCTGTGCTGAATAGTGAGATGGGAGTCGTCCCCTTACCAATGTCTGAAACTCCAATTTATCAGTTTGTATGCATGTTCTCATTTGGTCTCTCCCTGTAGTGAGAGTTGGGTTCGAGAGCAGCATTTGTGAAGCTTGTCACACTGATGAAAGGGTGCCCGGGGCGGCATTATGGTGTGGGCCATTTCTAAACAGCTCCTGCAGTTACCAGATCCTGTTTAGCGTTGGCCCCACCACTGCCATAATCCACAACAAAGGATGGGACAAAGCCAGGAAAGTCTGTTGGCTTCAGAGGTGCCTATGCCAATGCCTTACAGGAAAGGACAAAGTTGTGTGAGTGAAGGGGAGGGGGATTACTTAGGAAACCACAAATCCGCCAGAGGCACTGCTTTCAGTGGAGTATCTGCACACAAGGAGGTGGCAAAGAAGTCAACTTTGCCTCTTTCTCTCCCCACACTCCCATATGCAGACGTCTGGAAGACACTATGTTGGGTGTGACATGAGGGACTGGCTGATCTAATCGGGAAGGATCCACAGCATGGAAGCTACCTGATCGAATCAACCAATCTCTGTTTTCATGGTTTTATTTATTTTTTTTATTTAGCATTTGTAGAGCGCACCTAACCTGTGGGTATCTGTGTGCTGGAAAGCAGGTAATACAATTTACAGGTGTTGCCATAGGCAACAATGCTATACATAAGCTTGACATGTAGCAAGATTGAGTGTATTTACATTCGATAAGTATTTACAGATACAATGATCCCATTAAGTATTTACAGATACAGTAATCATAATTATTTACAGATACAGTATTATTGTATAATGATGATGCTGATGAAATGGTGGGCAGGGTCTGGCGAATGCTCCAGCCGAATGGGGACTACAGGTTGGGTGTGAGGAGTCATGTCTTATGTTTTCTGCAGAATGAGGCATGGGAGGGGTCAGCTTTAATCAGTTTTGGATAGCAGGTTAGGGGGCCTGATACAAAGAAGTTGAAGTTGTTGCCTTTTTTAAAAATACTAAAACAAAAAAAAGCAGGATATGTTATAGTACATTGGTGAGGCTATACACCTGCTGCCTAGATGTAGTTGGACAATACTTTCCATTCTTATCAATGAATGCTTCCCATGCTCACTGTATTGAATACAGTTTATGCATCTATTGTAGTAAACTTCTGTAGTGTATTCACGTTTTTGAGGATAATATATATTGATCATTTGCAAAATCAACACTGAAATGCATGTTCATAGAATATCAGCATGTCAAACCGTTTTGGAACTCTGTGTTCAATACTATCAAATTAATTTTTAACCTTCAACAACGTTGTTATATTGAATTCCTTATCTCTGGTAACTCTTTTACACATGACACTTTTAACAAGAATACCTCTTATCTGTTTGATCTTTTTATGATGATTGCAATCCAAACTGGCACTGCCAACTGGAAACACAGGATGGAAAGTTGCAATGCCTCCTCTCCAGGTCTACTACGTACACACCAATTGAAATGGCAGTCTTTTCTATGTTTCCTATATAATATGAATTCCCATTAATATTCTGTGAGCATACCTATTTCATGTATGATTCTGCATCACCCCTGACCCCTGCTGCCCCCCTGTTGTACATGTCCTGTACTCTCTGTCTGTTTTGTCTTGTATGTTTTTCTGTCTTTCGTAATACTTATCCCCTTATTCAAAAGTTCTAAACTCCTTCATACAATGGTAGTATATGCTAACACGTACCAGATGTTTCTACTCTCTAATGCATATTCTATGTATAAGTTCTATACCTTAAAGCATTTGCTGCATCTATTATGTGCCTTGTATATCTGTTATTTCAAATACAAACTTTTAAACAAAAAGAGAAAGAAGCTTTACATTCTCATGTCTGAGATAAGAGAGCTAGCTCATTGTGTTTGACAATTGCAGCAGAAACAGGGATTGAGTTCCTTTCTGTGGCATAATAAGTAAATAATTCTGCAGGGTAATTCTATGCTCTGTTTTATTTAAGCTGGTTTCCAGTTGGGTTCACTGTCTCTTAGCTCCTGTAGCCTAGGGCGGCCCACTACACTAATTCCTATTTTTTTTTCTAGAATTATAAGTTCCTCTCCTTTAATGTTAGCATCTAAACTAAGAATGTCTATGCTGAGTGACAATTCATTTGCATTTTTCCAAATTATGTTTTGCTTCTTATCATGCTTACTTTAGGCATTGGGTCAGTGGTTCTTTTCTCATGTTAATTTACCTTAGCAGGCATAGTAAGACATTTTCAAAGTGGGCTCTATTGTAGGTTCAGTCACATTTTTTTGGTGTGAAACAGCGTGTTGGGCCACCAAAGTTGTTCATACTTACGCCAGTCTAATTATTTACACCTTGCACAAAATTACGGAAAATTAGACTGTTCAGAATGAATTTTGCAATGTGGTGGCGAATTATTTGAATTGAAATAGTTAGTGGGTTTGGCTCAAGAGTGTTTACATTTTTACTCCCGCCTATTTAACTTATGCCTGAATTCAGGAGGAAAAGCAAAGCCAGAAAGCCCAAGCCCGAGTCAACCTCCGAGCACAAACAATTGGACTTGATGGCCGAACTCTTGAACGCTGCCAAACAAAAAAGTATGAATTCAGCTCACAATCTTCTGGATGGCAGAGCAAACCCAGGAGTCAATCTTGCTACAGATCTGCTACCTCCAACAGGATTCCCAAGCGTGATATTTAAAGCAAATGTTTTCTCCAGACCCTATTGATATCATTCTACCTAGTGCCAAATGCGGAAGAAGAACACACACACACACACACATACACACACACAGTAAAAGATAACTCGCTTTAAAAAAGTACACTTAAAAAAAAAATGCTTATAGTTAGGAATTTACAAAGTCATCATATTTCTTAAAGCAACAGAAACAGTTGAATACATACAACGGAGATGTTACAGCTTTTGGTGCAGATAATCAATGGAAGAACAGGTTGTTTACTCCAAGTCATGGTAATCATGTTTAGGTCGACTGTCACATTCCATGCAATCTTTATGATTCCATTATTTGATGTTTTAATCCCATTACTTGAATTGTGCAAGTCAAAGTTCAATGGATTAAAATAGAATTCCATTCAGTTCTACCATCTATTTTCTAACGAAACACATGGCTTTCCATTTCATAGAAAAAAGGTTTTTGTTATACATCGGCAACAAAATGTTGCTATATGCATGTCTTCACTGGATAAATGCTAGCATGTTCGTCCAGGTGGTGGCACCGCAAATGGACAAACTGGGCCAGCACGATCATCCCAAAAGATGGATATCATTGTTCCGTTCATGATGGCGAAACTCCAGTTCTGATTAAAAAAGCCATCCACAGGCAGATGGTTGTCATGAGATACACATATTTCCTAAATATGTAGAGAAAGAAAAATATATTTTGGTGCCCATTGTCAAAATAAATAACACAATTAACTAAATTTCAATTAAACATAACATTTTTAAAAAAGTCTGTCTTTAAATGAACTTGAAGATAAATGTGGCACAATGTTTCCCGTCAAGCACACATTTACATAAATATTATAATAATACCAAAAACCTTACTTACATTAATTGTTGACTTTCTATTCTCGCAATGTAAAATGCAGGTTGTTCTCGTTCGACAGCTTTTACAAACAGGGGATTCAGGGCCAAATTACAAAGAGCACTTATTTCAGTGTTCACAATTCCAAAGTCCCATTTGCCTTCAGTTTCGCCTTTGCAGCAGAAATGAAAAATATGATGTTCCTATTTCAATTGTGACCACTACATAACAAATAAGACAATGGGCCTCATTATAAGTTTACCAGTCCGGAAACAACGGTACCGGTAAACTTGCCGGTACCATTGTTTCCGGACCGGCAAAGTACGAGTTCTGCGAGCGGGTGCCTTTCAGCCCGCCAGGTGTGACCTGGCGGGTGGAACGGCACCCGCACGCAGAACCTGAAGGACGCAACGGCACCATTCTTGAATGGTGCCGGTGTATCCGGCCTCCCCATTCTCATTGAGTCCAATGAGACTCAAATGGGAATGGGGATTAATATATTCCGGAACCAGAGAATGGTCCACCAGGGCTGTAATGCCCCGGTAATTGCCCATTCCCCCGTGCCAGAAAATTCATGACTCCGGCGGCAGCCATGCTGGTATTTACCAGCACGGCTACCGCCATGGTCATAATGACCCGCAATATCTTTGCTCTTCAGCAGAATATAATATTGACTTCAAACGTTACTTTTAATAACATTCTTAATCAAACCATTTCAAATTATTAATAATTTAAATGCACACATGGGAGAGTGTTCTTGTGTTATTTCTTGTCTGCCCAGTCAAATCTATATTGGTAAAACGGATATCTACTAACTTCTTTTAACCCAATTAAAAAGTGTAATATGCTAACTATGAGAATTGCATACAATGCTTACTGTTACTTGAATACATTATTAATGGTTCACAATATAGAGTCATCTTGATCTTCAAATGCAAAACCAAGTACTCTCTTATACAGTGCCATCCTTCAGGTAGGGTCAAGGAGGGCACTCCATTCACCTACAAAATGTTGTGCCTCTCCTTGTGCCCTCCCCCACCCCAAGGCAGCAGGTGTGGGTCAGGGTTGCCATGCTGGCATCCTCTCTATGGAGAAAGCCATTATAGAGCGGAAGGGGCTTGGGTGCTGATGCCCCGGGACCAACAGGTGCCCAGTACTGTTTTTCTGCTCTGGCTGTTGGGGGGGCAGGATCCCATGTGTGGGGCTTGCAGTCTTGGTGATAGTAAGAAGGATGCCAGGTATAGGGCTTGTGCTCTAGGTGGTGAGGAGACACGATGCCAGATATGCGCCTGTGCTCTGGGTAGTAGGGAGCATGATGCCAGGTATGGGACTTGTGTTATGGGTGGTGGAGGATCAGCATTAGAGTCATGGGGCTTGTGCTCTGGGTGGAGGAGGGGCAGGATTACAGGTATGGGGCTTGTGCACTGCGTGGTGGGGGCAGGATGTCAGGTATGGGGTTTGTGCTCTGGATCTTGACAGTGTTGGGTCGTTTGGGGCTTTACCCTAAATATAGGGGCTATACCAACCCTAGACGTATAATTTTGTGGCATTTGAGGCTGCAATTGGCATGTTATAGCAAACTATTCATGACATATGGTGAAAGATACAATTCTTAAGACATACAGAGAGACAGACAAACATACAGACAGAGGGTGGGGGCGACAAGTCTATGGGGTGGCAGGTCTATCAAGTATCAAAAGGTTTTTTTAAAAATTGCATAGATCCAGAGACATGGACAGATGCATAGAGAGCGATGGCTAAAGATGTAGACAGAGAGATATGCATAGAGATATATGTATGGAGAGAAATGGATAGGGGATAGAGAGTGATGAATAAAAGGAGATGAATACATGTATGTGGATAGAGAGTGATCAATAGATAGATTGACATATATATATATATATATATATATATATATATATATATATATATATATATATGTAACTGTATATATCTCTTTATATATATGCAGTTACATTTTCATGGAGAGATGGATAGAGAGCCATTGATACATGCATACTTTGAAATGTATAAAGGTAGAAAGATAGACTGAGATGAATATGTAGATTGATATACATAAATAGATACATAGAACAACATGGTCTGGTAGTGTTCTAAAATATACAGTGGCCATGGCCGAAGACCATTGCAAGTGGTGTGGACAAAACCTATGGAATAACACAACCCTTGAAATTCAATGAAACAACTTTAGTTAATGATCAGTTAAAGAAAGAAACTTATCAAAACTAAACCCCTGAATTTAAAAGCATTGGGAACCTCAGGATCGGCTTAACTCAGCACGTTCCCATTGCAAAGCCCAAAGCCCAAGATTTATTGGAAGAGAAGGGATTCGCAATGACATACAAAATGGCTTTATGGTGGATGTAGTATTATAGAGGGGATAAATGGAAACGTGCTGCGTTAAGCCGGTCCTGAGTTCTCCAATGCGTTGAATTTCAGGGGTTTTGTTGCAATAGGTTTCTTACCTTAACTGATCATTACCTAATGTTTTTTCTTTCAATATACATATAGAGACATACACACAAATAAGGAGATGGATATATACACTGTGAAGCAAAAAGAGAGATAAATATCAATATCCATGTGGATTTAGAGATCAATGTAGATAGAGAGATTGATAGAGGAGAAGGATGGGTACATAGAGATGAAGAGCAAGAGGTGGATATAGCTCGATGGAGAGATTCATATACATATGGGAAGATTTCTAGAGATGTAGATAGAGAGGATGATGGAGCTCAATGGAACTGTTAATATAGAGACATGCAAAGACAGGTCAGCAAGGACAGACATAGAGAGATGGATACAGTGAGATAGAGATGCAGTGAGATGGAGAAAAAACAGATAGATGGATATTGAGAGATGGATTCATATTGATGTAGATTATATATAGACAAGAGGAAGTGGTTGTTGTCATAGAGGTATTTAAGAAGAGTTGAGAAAGAGTCAGTCTATATTGATTCAATGCCTCAATCCCTTTGCGATGCAACTGAGAAGATGCAGTGATAGACTGGTATCCATTTCAGCAATGTTGCTGGTTTACATGGTCGGCTACCACACATGGACATACACATGACTAATAAAGATGGAGAAGAGGATATGCCCGAGACGTATGGTTACTGCACCAAGTGTCAAACCTTGTTGGTAATATTGGCACCACCGTGCTACTTATATTATTGGTCTCTTTTAATCTTTACAGTTACAGTCCAAACATCTTTTGGTTGGTTCTGTTTTTCATTCTATAAGATAGCATTGTCAATGCTTTTTTAAAATGTCTTGCTCTGTGGTGACTTCATTAACACAAATAACTTAATATAATCGTCAATATGACCCATCCATGTTACTTCATTATTAGTATGGAAAACTGTTATTTAATATATTCATGTTACATTGCAGCAAAACAAATTCTGTGAGATCTCGATTTTTATTCCTAGATGTAGTGAAAAATAAGCTGATTCAAAGCAAATATTCATCCTATAATACAGCTCCATGGATTTCCATTTAACACAATCAGTATTATCTGATGAAATGGACGAAAAAAACAAATCATTTTTCCAAATTCAAATTCTAATCATTTCAGCATTACCACCACATTCTGAGTAGCTACTTAATCATTATATTTAATGTCTCATCCAGTCCAGTACAGGGTTATATAACCAAGAAACGGCACATATTCTCGTCCTCATAAATAAAATAATAACACACCCAATCACATGAACGGACCGATATACTTTGCACATTCACAATTACACTCCAACACATCACCACAGTCGGACAAAAATGAAACACACACAGACACACACACACACACCCCCACACACCCACACACACACACACACATACACACACACACACATACAAATAAGTATCATAGTTCACTCTTGATCCCTCTACATTAAACGGGTCCTTTGTCTACTCTACTCAAAGGACCTCTGCATCCTTGAACTGCAATCTGCAGCATACTTTACAATCAAGTGCATGTTTGTTAGATGATAAAAGTCAAGTAACCTCAGCCTCTTTGCTCTACATTGTCCAAGTGCAGACCCAAGCCCACAATTACTAGCAACCCCCACAACTAATGCTTCTTGTCCTATCCGTCCTTGTCCTGTGTGTTATATACTTCGTAATCTGAGCATGGTGTAGAGTTTCTTTTTGAGTCTAGTTATTATGGAGGTTGGGGAGGCTAGATTTTCCGTAATATATGCCAGAGCAGCCCAGTGGTCGCTGTGGCAATGACAGAAACTTAGGAAATATTACGCTGGTGCCGTCATGTCATTTAGAGTCCGTGCTGTAACAGCCTAGTCTTTTCCAAAATGGAGCCCGCTGTATGCCGATCAGCTACTTCAGTCGCATTTGTAACTTGCTTATTGCCGAGGAAGATGCTGTCCTGCTCCTGTTACCCATTTCCCCACCTTGCAAGTTAATTTCCCTCTTGTCCTTCTGTGTCCTACCTCCTTCATTGTTATTCAGTTCAGTAAGGACATTTTGTATCCTCCTGGACAATCCTTCTCGCCTTGATGGACATCGACTGCCCCATTCATCTCCTTTTTGGATTTATTGTTTTAGCCTCTGGATTTTCCCCTTGTAAACTGGGGTTTCCTCCTGTCCCCCCCCCTATACCCCTTTGCTTCGCCCATAAATCTTGTGGTAGGCTGGAAAGGTGGCGGCTGGTCAGGATCATCCCTATTTATACTCTAATCACCTTACCTCACGGAGGAAAGAGCCCACAACATCCCCCAGCCCAAGACCCAAGGTTACCCATCAAGATGAAAGACACATTTGTGAGACTATGCCACTGCACCATCTTCCAGAATATTGTTTTAGCCCTCAGGGCAAACCTTTAAAGTTCTTCCTTGTGTATGTGGTAAAAGAGTTATATGTTTATGTACATATATTCCAAGATGGGAAATGCATCTTCTTCGGTTCTTTAGATAGGCATTATGAAAAACAAAGAACAGTTTAATTTCACATAAATCACCTGATTAGAATGTGTCAGTGCTGTCCTTGGCACCCATGTGCCTTTTCCATTTTTCACTTTTGTAAATAGCAACAAAAATGTTGAAATTAAATAATGTATGTTTCATTTTAGCAATCAATATACTTGGTAATGATTGCGACCAATACATACAGCAACACATTTTTTACATTCACATTTATTTGTATAATATAAAAAAATAAAAATGTTGAGAAAACATATGTAAAAATTCATATGAATACACATTTATTAGGACAAATAGACCTACATTTATTTTACGGAAAAATGTATTTAAAGAAATTGAAATATTTTTGAAAAATATGTAGTTAAACATGTTTATACCTTTTTCTTTTTTAAAGGATAACTTTTTTTAAAATAACAAATGTTTTAAACTTGAATTGGAAGACATGTTAAATACTACACCACTTCATTTAAATCTTGAAGTCAAATTTTCAACAATTTCATATTTTGGAGCACAAGCCACATCAGCAATGTTCTGTGGGATAGACTGGACCTGGAAACATAATCTGTTGTCAGCCCATGCATTTGCATGGCCAACACAGTGAAAGTCAGATCTTTTACAAATTCAAATTCCATCTGCGCTAATATTGGCTTAACCACCCATTGCTTTTTTCTTTTTGTAAACACCATGGTATAATGAAGCGTACCAAAAGCACCTTCTGTTCTAGCGTGTTCCCTACCAATGTTCTCATTGTGAGCTAGTACAGTCAGCCTTGTTCTGGCCTCCATACACTATAGCTTTGACATCCGTGCAGAGCCTGTTAACGCAGGTTCGAATCCCGGCAGGGCCAAACTCAGCCTTTCATCCTTCCGAGGTCGATAAATGAGCACCACACACCGTGGGTAATAATAAGCAGCGCTCAGATACCTGAGGGTTCGTAGCGCTATATAAATGCCTAATTATTATTATTATTATTATTATATGCTGAAATGACCCTTTTAGGCCTGTACTTTAGGTACATATTATGGAAACCTCCAAATCACCAGTGTGGCAAATGTAGTTAATCTACTAAGCATTTTGTTGCACACAATCTTTTATAGAGCTATGAGGAGGGGAGCCTTGCAACAACCACTTTTTCTCACAATCATGCTCTTCACCCAAAGGTCTATGTACACACTCATGAAAATGCTTGCTATCCTCCTATGAGTGTATTTTTGAACTATGCTGGAGCATTGTACACCACTTTTCAACTACAATCTGGACGGAACCCTCACAAGTTTTTGAAAACCACCATAGATGGTTGCTGATGAACTGTGACCATTTTAAAGTTTCTTCTGACACCTTTTTTTTTAAAAGTAGCTTTTTTAAATTTTTGGGGATTTTGATTTGGCAATGTACAATACATCAAATTGATGCATTATGTGGAAGAACTGCTCTCGCATGACCTTCACTATTCCCATGTGCCTGTCAGTGGCTATCAATTCTGTTTGCAATCCCCTTGATTGCAGAAGTATTGTATTTGTAATCCCCTTGATTGCATAAGTTCAATGGATTTAATGAAACTATATTTCTCCATGGAAACAAAGGATGTACGTTCTGAACTCCCTATTTTTTGAGTGTCCATATCCTGGACGTGGTAAGTTTAGTACTTCACCAAAAACCCAGGACTGTCACACTGTCCATCACCAGCCAGTCTGACCCTTTTGCCTGCAAAAGCATTGTCTTTGGTTATTTATTATTTTTTTTTATTGAGTGATTTAGTCATGAAACAAACTTTTCCACTCATATTACAATTTCATAACAAAAAACATCAAAAAATTCAATTTATAATTAAATTATTCTCATAAGATTAAAAAAAACATTTCCATTATATATCTCTTCTATATACGTAAGGTTTGATACATTTTTATTCCTTGGTGCTGGTTGTTGTTATGAGTTCCCAGAATTGAATGATTTTGTAGATTAATTTCTTAGGAGTTCCTAACAGCATGCTTGTCCATTGCTGTTTCACTGTCTATGGTTATATGTTCGAGGTTCCAGGCTTGACCAATAGTGGGGCACAAGAACTGTCTCTGATATTTGTAGTATGCAGATTTAGCAATGAACTCAAGTCCTACAAATTTAAAGAAACTTGATTTCTTGCTAAACGTTGAATCACTGAACAACACAGCTCAAGAACAAAGTACATTTCCAGCAGGTACTTTCCCAAGATTGGGTTGGGTGGAGCACGAGAATGTTGAATGGTCATGCACACAGCTCCATATGATCTTCAGGTTGGTGCCTTAGACTGCTTGAGTAAATGTCACCAATGTCTCCCCACAAATCCTCCCACATATTGCATAGCTGCATTCAGTAATTTGTATAATCTGTATCAGGCAGCGGTAAAAGATAATGTATTTCGGTCCCCCTAATAGCCAATCATCCTGTAATATAGTCGTTTGAGATTCTGCGGTGGTGGATGAGTCATCCCTAATAGCGATGGTGAAGTCAGGGTTATAAACATTATCAGCGATGAATTCCGAAGAAGCCTCAGCGATTTCAATCTGAGATATTTCTAGAGAATGTATTGGGGAAACAGGCAACATTGTCTTTTTTGACAGAAATTGTTTTGAATTCATGGATTGGGTGAAAGGGTAGGCAAGTTATGATAAAGCATTTTCTGTGTTGTCTGTCAGTTCCGATGGATGTTGTGTGCTGTAACCATGATCCATCATTACTTTCCATGGATTGCTGGTGATATTCAGTTCAAATTCTGACCACTGCACATCAGCATCCCGATTCTGAACCTTGGTACATGCATTTGCAACCTCAAACATTAGTTGCTCCCAAGTGACATTGATTTGGCAAACAACATCAGTTGTAAGTGGCGCGGTTTGAGTCTGCCTGCTCTTCTTCATCGTAGTCCTCAAATACATTTAAAAATCAAGCATTATTTATTTCAGACTCACATAACACATGAATATCAACCTTACAATCAAATACCAATGAGCACATTTCCAAAAGTGCTTTGAAAAAATGTAAAAGCCTGGATCATATTTACCCTGGTTTTCTGAAGTGTGCTTTGCCTAGTTCATCCTCAATATGTAGCAGCAGAGTATTCACAAAAAGTTGTAAACAACCATAAATATCTTCCGTGCCAAGCAACATAAATACAATCACATTAAGTACACTATTTCACTTTGGAAAACACTTTACACAATGAACAGACCATTAAAAGTCCAATGGATAATAGATGCTGACTGTCACTATTATTTATATACCTGTGGCCCGTGTGTCTCTTCCATCTCGACCCCTTCAGTAGTAGACTCCTTGCACATAACAACACATGAAAAAAAGGGAAGAAAATGACCAGCTGCAAAAATAACATATGCCCCGGTACTTTTGCCCCATAGCAATAATCAAAAGTTTGTACCCATGAATATATGCACAGTAAGTGAACATATACCTGAAAGTGAATTATACAAATGTAGTTCAATAGACCTACTCCTTAGACGAAAGTGTGCAACACAAAATAGCATTGGACTTTAAAAGAAGTAATGAACACCAGAACAATAACCAGAGAGAGGAAATGTTCAAATAAATGTGCTGGCAAAGTTTAAAAGGTGCTCACCTTTTAAACCCAGCAATCTGTCGTCAAATATTCATTGGAAAACAAAATCCCAATATGAAACAAGTGCTTGTGGTCCTGTGAGTAAGCATCAGCACTGCGAACATGAAAACCTGAGTAAAATCCTGGTAGCCGATACTTGAGCAAGCTTGCCAACCTCAAACCCCAATTGGTTGCGTGCGCCCTCTGAAAGAAAGTTACGCTGTCCACCCACATGTTCCTTTACTGGTGCAATGAAAGCAGCTACAATTGCAAGAAAATAACTGCACCAGTGTTAGAGATTACAAAGTCTCTTGGCACATTGTGGGCAAATACTCATGACTTACGTTCCCTCTCATCATTTCCCCTCTTCACCCCTATGTCTAGCTTTCAAAAATACTCTGCTTTATAAAGATAACTTGAAAAGCTCACATACCACAGTGTCACTCAAATATATAAATGTGTATAGAATTAGGGTAGGCAAAACGTCTACAATTGTGGCATTATTCCCCCATCTTGACTGTGAGACTGCAACTACCAGAATTAAATTCAGCAAAAGGTAAGAAATTGTCTCTGAGTGCAACACTTTCAAGGTATGACAGTAACACGGTTTAAAATAAAATAATGTGGTTGCAGTGTGTTATGAGATATGTAAAACTAAGAAAACTCATGGCATCCAGGACTGTGCCCTGTCTCCCAACCATGCAGTAGCCTGTACCGGCCCTGCTTAGTTTAAAAGCATGGAAGGATCCTGCCCCCTTAGGCCATGTTTCTCAAAGTGGTCTTGTAAAATGTGCTCATTTATTAGGCAACATGGCATTAGGGGGCTAACCCCTTCATTGCTTTGAAGCTAAGCAAGGTTCATCTCATTTACTGTCAGGATGGGAAACCCACTGTTTCTGTAAAAATATCTATTTTATTTGTTGTATTATTGACTGGGAGACTACAACTACCAGAATGCAATTCAGCAAAAGCCAAAAAATGTTCCTGAGTGCAAAACCTTCAAGGACTGAGAGAAGCACGGTTTAAAAAAATAAAATAATTTGGATGCCCATTCTGTCACCCATCCATGGAGTAACTGGGACTGACCCTGCTCAGCTTCAAAGCGGGACTGATCCTTTCTAGCTTTAAAGCAAGTAAAGGGCCTGCCCATTTCTCTAGGTGGTCTTGTAACTTTGCCTCATTTATTGGGCAACATGGACTGAGGAGGTTGGCCTCATCCTCACTTTAAAGCTAAGCAGGATGTGTCCTGTTCACTGCATGGATGGAAGACCTGGATGGCAATGGTATCAATGGCCAATGACTTTTCACCCCGAAGTGTAGCTACAAATATCAGCCAAACGGCAGAAAAACAAAAAATGCTTTCCTGCTCCCCTCATCTGTGCCAGCTCTCTCCATTCCCCAGATGGCCTCCTCACCTACCCCTTTCCTGCCCCAACACATACTGTTTCTGTGACACAGTTTTCTTTGAGATGTTGGCTATTCGAGGCTACAGAATGATTTGTGTTGCAAACTCAGTCCCCAGACACCCTTTAACTCTTAAATTTCACTTCATACCTTCTAGCCACAGCCCACCTCTAGCATGATGGCATTTGCATGTTTCTTGACCTGCAAATAGCTTTCTTCCTGCGTTTCATTTTCCCATATTACCCACGATAGCCGTAGATATCTCTCGCATCGAGAGAAAAACAAGATGTCAGTCGTTTAAATCCAGGAGATATCTCTATCTATTTTTGGGAAGGGGTCACCACATTCTCCATCAAATATTTACAAAACTTTTGCACGGAATAAACCCAAACCATGCATGGATTGCGAGTCAACACTTCATGCCCAAGTTGATTCAGAACTGGTCCAAATCCATCCAGCGGTTTGGGCTGTGCACTTTACCGAAAATTGACCTTGGTTATCTATTGGAAAATGAATGGTAAGTATGCTGCCCCATAATATATATATTAATTGAAAAAACGTTGTTAAAGGGACGTTATGGTTGCAAGCAAAAAAAAAAAGAAAAAGAAATTTGCCAGTTTTTGGTAAGCTAAGCATCCATAACTCATGCCACCACTGTGCACTGCTAAGACTAACACCCATAACATCAACATTGACAACGCAAATGTCATTGATGACATCACTGATGACATCACATGTCTGGGCTACTTTTTTCTTCACTGACATATATAAGCCACACAGTTTTGTTCACTGACAGTCAAAATATGAACATTGAAAAGGTGGTACATATCTAGACGCTAACCTTCTTGCATGTTCTTAAAGTTCTTTCCTTATAGTTTGGTCTCAGCTCATGGTGCACATATATGGGGTAATAAGCATGCCACAAACACACAATTCATTTGTATACATGATGATGAACTTTAATGTTATTTTCATTTTCTGGTGATGTTGTTTCGTTCTTCCTTACTTTAGTTCCCTTGTATGTGCCTCTGATTTGTATGCATTGTGGGTCTTCATATGTATTGTTTGTACTAACACAAGTATGCAGTAAGTTTTGAAATATTAGCTATTTATTCCATGTTTAACATTACTGAAAACTCTGGTACAGTAGCATTTATTATTTTGCTAGCTAGAATTACCAGATTAAACATATTGTACTTCTAAGGTCCATGCTGTAGCCATTGCCTGTATGTATGATTAGGTTCCTGTATTAACAACAACACTCCAATATAATGTTTTGTTTAGATGAGTACATTCTTTAATAGATTAAGTAGTTCATGATAGATCTCTCGATCACCCCTGAAATCTTGTTACCAACATTATAAACACTACCCCTGGTGGGGACTTTTCATAAAAATTCATTTCAAATGTGATTTCATCAGTCATGTCATCAATGACATTTGTGATGTCATCTTTGATGTCCTGAGTGTTAGTCTTAGCAGTGAACATCAGTAGTGCGAGTTATGTTTGCTTAGCTTGGTGTCCAGACATTTGGTCGACTGAAAACTGGTCGAAAGACATTTGGTCGACGCAATTTGGTCGAAAACCAAATGGTCAAATTTTTATTTGAATTTATATATATTTTTCAGGTTTTCGTTTTAAAAAAAAAGGGTTTTTTAGAAAAAAAGGGTGTTGGCAGGGGACACCCCCCCCCCACAAAAAAAAAGGGGTTCGACCATTTGTCCAGTCGACCAATTTTTTTCGACCAAATGTCTGGTAACCCTTAGCTTACCATAACTTGCAAATTTCGGGGGGGTTTTGTATTTATTTGTAACCATAACGTCCAACTTAACCGTAATGTTCCTTTAACAACGTTTTTTTACGTGAATTTCATAGGTTTTTATGAATGAAAATGTTTCATGATGTTAAAACACTGTATATAATTTATTAATAAGTCCTCTTTTAACATATATCAAAGAACTGTAAACCACATTTAAGAAACATTTTTTTTTAAACCGACTTGACAAAATCCATTCAGACTTTGCACAAAGATTGAAAGTTAGGTTTATAACCTTTTGGAGAAAAGATACGTCAAATGGCAACAAAGTTATAAGTCACCTAAAAATGTTGAAACCTTGCTCTATTTCTGCCCCTCTTGACAAAATCTCACTTTGCGAAAACATTCAAATCCGGGGCTAATAATTTGTTGCAAACCTTTGTGCAGTTTCGCTAAACAGCAACAAATTGGTAAGCCTATAAAATATTTGGCCCCCTCTTGGCAAAACAGCACCAAACCTTGTATAACCATAAAGGGCAAGGTCTAAAATGATTTTGCAAAATATCATGCAGTTTCATTGAGTGGTGCCAAAGTTATAAGCCATCCAAAAACTGCTTTTCAGTGAACCTGTAATGCAGAAATATGCATGGATGTCCCCGAACATCTGAGAGGTTCGCAAACATCACAGAATGGTCCCCGAACATTTCAGATATTCCCGGACATTGCAGAATAAAACACACACGATTTTGGGCTTACGTTTTTTCCCATTCAATTAGCGGGCGTGTACGATGTCCACGGACATCACGCCACCCCCTAATTGGCCCAGATGTGGCGGACCCCGAATCAGGAAGTGAGTCTGCGGTCCTGACTCCGATATCACTAATTTTGTTTTACTTACTTTTTGCCCATTTTTTGAAAAACTACTGGACAGATGTACACCAAATTTACAAAAGCACACTTTTGGGACCAACCCGCTGCTCCTGGTGCAAATTTGCTGAAAATCCGTCCAGCGGTTTGGGCTGTAGACGCAAGCAAATCTTTTTTCCATTGCATCTATGAGGATTTCCACACATTTTGGGATCCACCTATAACTTTGCCACCCCTGGACGAAACCGCACCAAACTTCACAGAAACATTCTGGGGGTCATATACTTTGTTTGCAAAGATTGGTGAGGATTCGCCCAGGGCGGGCACATTTATAAACCATCCAAAAAGTGCTCTTTCTATGAGTTGAGCAACTTAACGTTAACTACAGGGCCGCTACTGAAGGCCCTGTAATATAAATATGTATATATAAACATACATTTATCATTCATGTTCACTACTCACCTGACTCTGTGTGATGAAAATCAGTTGGAACAGCATTGGGAAGTAACTTGCTAGCGAGCCTGGGGTGGCGCCTTTCAGTGAACTTTGAAGTTTCATACATATCTGCCGAGAAGTGCATACAGCAGATGTGGAATTGATTGGCCCTCATGTCCTCCAAGACATCCCTGACTAAGCTGTCACTCTCTGATACTGGAAAGCAACAATTGCGCAACCATGTTCCTATCATCAACATATCCTTTGGGAAAATGTGCATCACGGTACCAGGTGTCTTATAATGGCTGATATTTGAGAACCCCAAAATAATACATGAAGGCATTGTTTTATGCTGTGGAAGATCTATTAATTTTTTTTACAAAAAGGTAATAATAATTAAATAATGAGGGATTGGTTCACCAATAAAAACATTGCAAGAGCAAAGTGCTTCAGAGTGTGGTAACTGCCCTGTAAGCTAGTCTGACCCGTGTGGCTAAGCACCCACTTTAATGTCAATGGTCTGTTACTCAAAGAAACGTATTACTGATACTTTAATCATCAGTTGTGCCACAAAATGATAGGAGCGATGAAAGAACATTACATATTTTAAAAATATACCCTATTTTGTAATGTGGTAATTCAAGATTTAATATAACATTGAAAGGTTGATAATGGAGAAGTAATGAGATACACTGGGTCTATGGTGGCCATGTAGCCATTGGTCCCTAACGGTAAGACCTCTTTAAGATGTACATTGTATTGAGCACCTTGTGAGTTCCCATCTGCCCAGCCCCATTGCGAGTGCATGTCCCAAGTGAGAAGTAACTTTGATAAGAGCAGATGGGTGGATGTGGACATAGGGAGCGCAATAGATCTGGCACCTTGTCAAAGGGCACACAGATATGTTGATTGCAGGGACGGGGTCTTCAAAGGGCAGTATGGAGACACCGAGTCTGGGTTGGCCAAGTGGCCAATGTTCCATGGATGCAAGACCCCTTTGAGTTGTACATGGTGTTCTGCACCTTGTTTGTTCCCATCTGCCCAGCCCCACAAGGGCCAAGTGAGAACTGTCTTTGTTAAGGAAGGGAGATGGATGTGGATGTAGCGAGCGCGATAGGCCCAACACCTTGTCAAGGAACGCACAGATGTGTTGATTGATGGGATGAGGTCTTCAAAGGGGAGTATTGATACACCAGGTGTTACAAGGAAAAATGAGAATAGATGCAAGAACTTCGTTGAGTAGTACATTAACTTACACTTTGTTAAACCAGCTGGTCCAAAACGTGAACAAAAGGGAAAGACATTAAAAAAATTATAGTAGTGCATTGCTAAGGGAGAATAGATTATGATCGAGTGTGATTGATATTGGAAATGTATTCAGGGCAGTCCTAACAACCTTCGTAGATCTTGCTCATAGAGCATACCATTTTTATTACTGGACATGGTGGCGTTGGTGACTTGGACAAATACTTTAATTTACTTGTCATCATAATGCTTCATTGCTTTAATTTCTGATGACTATCAAAGTGTGATGATTCTCAAAATTTAATGAAAGACTTGTGCATTCCTAAATAGAATCAAATTAAATTAAGAGTACTTGAAACAAAGAATGATCATGTGAAGAAATAATAAGAATAAGAAATGCAATCTCCCTTTTAATACAAGTAGTGAGTATTTGGTGTTTTGACTTTAGGGTTTGTGTCTTGTATTTTGTTGTGGAACAAATGAGAAAAACCTAAAATTAGTAAGGAAAACTAAAAACTTGAAATGAAATACACAAATGTGAAATATTTTGAAAGTAAATCGCGTCAACTTATCAGATACCTATATTTTTTATTGAAAGTAAAAACTGCATTTTATAACAAAAAGGTTGATGGTATATACAAACTACAAGTTATAATGATCTGGTAGGGGTACTGTCTGTAAAAATCCCCTGTATCATCCAGAGGCACTTGGAAATTGTTCATGGATGGCTCGAGCGATGCAGGCAGGTATGACAAGTTGAACGTGTATCCACTGTGTAAACGTTCGATAGGCCACAAGCCTGTATCATCTGTGTTAAAGATAAAGAAATTGTTATGCTGAATCAATCCAATAATTGCAATTATCTTTTTTCTCTTATCTTGTAAAATTCATCTTGTATCTTGTAGGAATTCAAAATCATACTTTGTGAGTAAAGTAGTCACGGTCCAATACTTTTGAAATAAGGGTAAGATAATAATGCGTATATGCTTTGGAAAAAGAAAATACAGGGAAATGATTTGTTCATAACTTGTAATTGAAAACGTTTTTATTGTTGACTCTCAAAATAGAATAGTTTGGCATGAGCAAAGAACAACATATTTCCAACATATCCATATAGATATTGTGAGTGAACCCATGATATCACAGTGGTCTAGGAGAACAACATAAAAGGCTATAGTGCAGAGTTGCCAGAGATAAAACGTATAGACACAATACTTACTCATTACTAGGAACTCAAGTGTGAACAGCTTCTATAGGTTTGTGCATCTGCACCATCAGCATTCTCAACACAGATCTTATGAGGCTGGCTGCCCCAAAGTCATGCAGCTGGTTCATGCTTAGTGGTTCTTCTTTAGCTATGTAGGTCAAGCAGCCAGAGTTTTCTCAGCATTAACTGTTCTCCACCAAAGTTGGCCTTACCTCACATCTTTGGTGGAGAACACCATGTGGAAACATTTTCCATGCAACGAGGATCAGGATCCTGTCAGCGATCGTCACGACTTTCACTCAATTCACCATCTTTTCAGCAAATTTCTCTCTCACGCATTTTCTATTCGGCATACTCAGACTCGTAATGGTGTGGTTGAATGGAGGTCATAATTATTGAGGATTGAAGAAGTAGAAAATCAATTGTGGGATCAAAACAAGAATTTCTCAATTTGGATAAAATAATGCATTGATGTTTTATTTTGAAATGGCTTGCCGCAAAAATGTATTAGTAGAAGAAACAGACATGTTATAAAAACCGATGGTGCAAAGACGACAGAAATAGTCCCAAAGTTGGAAAGTTATCATTGGCCCATGAAAAAAACAACTGATGTAAATATACAATTTAAAGCAGTTTTTAGCAAACAGATTTGTCAATTTTGTTAAAATTATTTAAAGTAAAAGTGCTTTTAGAGAAAGGTCTGTAGAGCTAGTGTAAGTACCTTTTTCAGTTTTATTCATTGTAGTTATTAGGTAGCTGAACAGAGCAAAAAGGAGTAGTGGAGGTTCTGAATGAAATGGATGGACAGGAAGGCAGCAGACACACCAATGTTCTCTAATTAGAAAGGGTCTGTTAATACTTAAAGAGCAAAGATGCATTTTGGAATGTCCATGGAGGCATGTCTATAGATTGCGCACAGGGGACATTTGAATGAGACGTGCACTGGCATGATGACAACGGGCATAAGCTTAAACTTAGCATCTGCTGATGTCAGCTTTAGGGGCAGATGTTATGACTTTCTGCCACCGCGACACTTGAATTTAGGGCAATTGATTAACAGATAGGATTATCACAAGATAGCGGTTTATGACCTGTGAGGTTCACATGTCTAAAAGTCTGAAAATCGAAAGTAAGATGCATTGGATAATAAATTCTAATCGATCAGTATATGCTCAAAAATACATGCTCTATTCATTAGGAATATACAATTCCTGAGAGAACTTCCCCTTTAATGCCACCAGATTTTGCCTCAGAGTAACCATACTTTTTATTTTTGTATTAATGTGATACAGTTTAAGCAACTTTACACACAATTAATCATAAAATCACTACAACAAATCGACATTATAAATATAAACACAACATAAAACACAACATAAAAGAAAACATGCCAAATAATCCTTAACATCATTACCCACAATATGGTCAACACTGCCTGGATCAATACAGCATTAGAAATCTTAACCCCATTATCATCCACATCAATTGTAAGTAACCAACGGCCACTAATTCTCCATTACCTGTTCAACAAGTTATTACCTCGGTCTCGTAGCAAGCTTCCCTTCTACCACCATCTAAAACCTTAATATGGCTAACACCATAGATAAGCTAGCACCAGCCACACATCAAAGCCAAAAGACCTCTCTACAAATCTCGTTCAGATCTTCAACATATGGCCCGTAATACAGAGCATTCATATTTCTCAAGCATGGACAGGAAGTCAAGACATGCCTCGCTGTCTTCAAAACATCAGTCGCACCACATGGGTGACATGTACGTTTCTCCATAGGGAAGCCTGACCAGGCCCCTCTGATGGCCAAGACATCGAGCGTATTAAGCCTGAAAAGCATAAATGTCCTTCTGAGCTTCAGGATGGGAATTGATAAATGTACTTTTGTGGTTTCTTGTAGGGGAAGAACATCCTGGCAAAGGTGCTCATTGATTTTAGTTTTGCCACATGTTCGTCGTTGTTCACCCAATCCCAACTCTCAGCCTGTTTTGTTAAAGAATGCATCAAAACCCCATTATCTTTTTCCCAGTTTGGAGCCCATGCAATCTGTTCAAAAAATGGTTCTTTAGATGTCTTGAATCCTCTCAGGACACGACACGAACCTGTCTGTATAGCCTTTCTATTTTTTTCTAAAACAGAGTTTTTGGCATCCTTCATAATCTTTATGAACAAATTGTCTCTGCTAGGCTTCTGAAGGACACCTAGTGATGCGGGGCCCAGTTCAATTCTTGTAGCCTCAACCGGCATACTATTATTGAGGCCAAGAAGGTTGTGCCATAGGTAACCCTCCAACGTATTTCACCACAAAGCTAGGTCAGTGTAAGAAGCTTCCAGGGCATGTAGTATACTTGTTACCAGCTTCTGCTTGTAAACCATTATGATTACTATTAGACTCCACGGGCGAAGAATTAAAACAATAAAAACAAACAGAAGAACTCGTGATTCAGCTCGAAAGCTTGATTAGGAGAGAAATTAGCCAACTCTTACATGCAACAACTTTGTCAATTTACCACTGTGCACAATGTATACCTAGAGGACTTAGGATAGACCTGGAACCTACGCTCTGTAACGAGAACCCAGAGTTTGTGAAACGTTGGAGATTAATTCTCAACAAGTGTTCGTTAGACCTAATACTGCTAACAATGGAAGAATTAGCAAATTCGTTACACTCAATAGAAGCAGACATAGAGCAAATTAAATCTTCAATTATTCCAATCTTATCCAAATAAGAACTGTCTACAATACTAGAGGATATTAACCAAAAGTTAGAAGGGTACACGCGAGATGTCGAATCTAAATAAAATAGAAAATTTAGAAGAGATACATTGGATTATAAACTAGACATTGTATATTCTTGGAAACAATATTATCAACAAAGAGACAACCAATATAGAAATCCTAACCTCTCGTGGTTACCTCGTAAACCCAATATTGGGACTTCTTCCTCTAATGCATCCAGTGTAGAAGTTGAAATAGATCAAATACCTAGTAACTCAGAAGACCTACACAAAGAAAGATCAAAGAGACCAGAATCAAGTGGAGCGTCTGTACCTGCGGGAACATCAACAACTGGAATCTCTTTTTTAGAAACTGACAAAACACAAGACGAAGCAAGAAGAATAAATCCACCAAGCAAAGTACAGTTTCCTCCAAAGAAGACCTAGTGGTTAGCATTTCTTCTTATAGTGTAACGCAATTCCAGAGAAAGACTTTACAAAAAGGAATCTCATTTGTTCCGAACTACTCAAGTTCCCTATTGAAAGAAAAAATAGATTTCTTCCGCCTTTTCAGAAAAATGAAATTGAAGTTGTACTTTGACAAGATGGAACAAGAAGACAATACCATGAGTGATTACATAGAATTAAGACCTTAAAGTTAATTTGTACCTCCTGTACAGAATTCCACACTTGAAATGTTCCAGAGATATGTTTTGAATGACCTGAAGAAAATTAACTATAAGAAGAAATATCAAGGCAACTTTACCCACAGGGAACAACAGGCAATTAACCAACTTCGGTCTAATCCAGACATTGGGCCTCATCAAGAGTTGGGCGCTAACCCCGGCGGTATTACCGCTGGGGCTATTAGCCCTAGAGCCAAAGCCCCCGGCGCTATTAGCGCCGGATCACAGGTTTGGCGGAACGATAAGTCCCCATTCCCCATTGGGCCCATTTGGGAATTTCCCATTCCCCATTGGGCCCAATGGGGAATGTTTGACGCTATTACCGCCCTCGCTATTACTGCCGGCGGTAATATCACCAAAAATCGGCAAAATTGAGGCGGATTTGCCCCCAGCCCAGAGATGGGGGTTAATCCGCCAAGCCTGTGATTTGGCAGACCCTTAAATGCAGCAGTAATAGCATTACCGCCGCATTTAAGAGTTACCACCAAACTCGTGATGAGGCCCATTATATTGAAACCAGCGGACAAAGGGTGAGCGTTAGTAATAATGGATTTAAACAAATATAAGGAAGAACTTGAGAAACAACTAAGTGACCAGGATACCTACATGCAGGTGGGCCAGGAGCCCACTGATCAAGTCATATTACTGATCCAGCAAGTACTGGATGAAGGTGAGGAAAATTAATTACCATACCAAAGCTTTCTTAACTAATGAACACCCCTTAATGCCAGTTATATGCTGTTTACCTAAAATCCACACAATCTGATGGATCCACCTGGACGCCTAATTATAGCGGCTACTAATAGTCTATTGGAACCTCTGGCGAAATATATTGATCTGGCTATTCAGCCATTGGTACAAAAAACAAAATCATATTTGAAAGATACCAACCAGTTCCTAACGAAAATCAATTAACTTAACTTTCAATCTGGAAAAGATATAATGTTCACCATGGATGTAGTTAGTCTTTATGGAGTGGTTACTCGTCATCCACAGAATGTCGGGTGGACAAAGTTTTTGTCCTAAGTCTAATAACTATAGTTCTCAACAACAACTTTTTCCGATTTGAAGATCGTTTTTTCATTCAGACATCTGGAACTTCGATGGGAGCGGCAATGGCTCCAAGTTATGCAAATACTTACATGGCACACTTAGAACAAGAACACATCTTTTCAAATGCTAATTGTACCAGACATCTAAAATGTTATCTCAGATATATTGATGATATCTTTGGAATTTGGTCAGGAACACCACAAGAATTAGAAGAATTTTTTGAATATGTCAACCAGCTAACACCAAGGATTTGATTCCCCAAGAAGCAAAGTTTAACAAAGATCAAATTCTTAGATGTAGAAGTATACGTCAAAGAGAACATCTGGAAGACAACTATTTACTCAAAACCTACGGATAAGAATAGCTTTCTATTAGCATCATGCTTCCATCCGAGAACAACGATAGATAGGTTAGCCAATTTTTAAGATACCATAGAATCATTTCCGATAATTATCAATTTGTCCATAAAACCTGTGAACTTTCAGAAGAATTCAAAAAGAGAGGTTAATCAACTGAGATCGTTGGAACAGTGGCTCAGAAAGTTAATGCGCTGACTAGGCCAGAAACCTTGTCACAATCAACTAAAGATTCTGCCTCCAAATTGGTATATGTGACAACCTACTCACAACAAAGTTCACAAGTGAAAGGTATCATCGAATCCAATGGGAATATATTACATTTGGACCCTAATTTAGTAGAACTATTCCCAACAGTACCAATATTTGCATACAAGAAAGCCAATTATTGAGCTCTAACTTGTAGTAAGAGCAGACATTAGTACATCAAGGATAACATCAACAGGACACAGGGGAACCCTCCCTTGCATGAACTGCCAACACTGCAATAACGTGATGACAGGTCAATCTATCAGCCACCCATATACAAGGAAACCAATACTATTAAAACACACTTCAACATGCGATGCCACCAATGTGGTATATGGGATTAGATGTCCGTGCAGCATATACTACGTGGGAATGACAACCAGAAAAGCCAACATGAGATGGACTGAACATAAATCGAACATTCGTACTGATTCAACTAGATCCACAGTGGCACAGCATTTTAAAGAATTTCGACACACCATATCACAAATGCAGTTTATTGTACTAGAACAACTGAAACAATCACGTAGAGGGGGAAATATAGTTAAAAGACTGCTACAGAAAGAAATTATGTGGATTGAGTGCTTAGAAGCATTGGTACCAAGCGAAATGAATAAGGAATACGATTTGTCATGCTTCCTTTAAAAATTGTGTTTAACTGATACAATAAAGCTGACAAATACAATTGGCAAAAAAAAAAACGTTTTCCTTGTTTGAGATACAAATATTTTGGAACAAATCAAATTAATGATTGTGACTGATTGAATTCAATGTAAGTCTGGCTGAATATTCAGATGTTGATTACTAATGAGGGGAATGACAACAGTGCATCTACAATGATGATGACCAGTCTATTCTTATGAATGTGAGTTAATAACCTTTAAGCCAGGTGGCACTTATATTAATGATGCATTACCTGTATTAAGGCATTATGTAGAATGTTAGCCACTATGGCAGTTTGTGTGTTATATTAGATCCACAATATAATCTAGAATACGGAAATATGGAAAATGTTGGTTATTATGGCAGCTCTTGAATTACATCAGACCCATGATTAATTGCATAAAATAGTAACTGTCGTAACTCGATGAGAATTGCATATTGTTGACAACATAGACATGAAACTAACAATGGCATGTGGAGAAATAACTGCAGGGTTACAGATTGATTATGAGTTCTGAAGATTAATCAAAAGATTAGCATCTGTAGAACTGCAATAAAATTCCCTTTAAAAAAAATGAAAATTTAACTTCAGGTTCGCATTATAACTACTTGCACACCAGTACAATTCAAAAGCATATTGGAATTTTATATTGAACTACAACATAGCATTATTATTCCACATGACAAGATCACATGACACACAACAAGTCGTGCTGATGTGCGAAGTGGTCACGTGAACATGTGCTGCCTCATCCTTCCGTGAGTTGCCTATTGAATTGTTTGGAAATAGACCGACCATTTTACTGCGCAGGAAATGCTGAGGTAAATACACAAAAATAGGACTTCTCAGAACGTGTTTACAACTAAACCAGGTTGGAAACATACCGAGTTACCAGCCATACCTTTAATTTACAGGTCACGGATCTGACCCTTCTATTTACAAGCGTTTATAATTAGCGATCTGCTGCCCTTATCTTCGTATAACTCACGGCCTTCCACTCAGGTAAATCTATATAATTTTTCTACAACAAAAAAGGTTTTGTTAAATATGAACATCTGGGATAGATCACGTGACTTGCAGTACTTTTAACTTGCAGGACACGAATTTGGTGTTTATTCATATGAGTGTCTTCAACCAGTGCATGCCAATGCAGAGACTTACCTCCAATTGAAGATTTAGTCTTCCGCAGAGGAAAGGTCTGGGTTAATACACAAAACCAGGCTATCTCCTAATCTACATAAGAACGGAAAATGCTTTAGACAGACTGAGCGACCCACAATATTCTTAAATTGCAGGTTCTGAACGTGGTCCTTTATCCCGCAAGAGGGTTTAATATCGACATGTGGCAGCACAATGAAATCTCTGTAAGTGTTAAAACACGTTGAAAATCTGCTATCTTTTATTATAACCTCTATGCAGAGACCGATGATGAGGATTCTAAAACTTGTATATTACTTCTTATGCCCTCAGGGAAATGACCGTTGAGTCATTACTATTGAAGTTTGATCAAATTTTGAAGTTTGCTCAACCATTACTACCGACATAAATAAGAAAGTTAAGGTTGGTGTCTTTTTAAACCAAGATGGTTTATTAATGACAAACTCAATGTTAAATCATTATGAGGTGTCTTAAGACATGAATGATCATTAATAAACATAAAGGCCTTTGTCCTTTAAATTTTCAGACAATTACAGAGTCCACTGCACCCGAAGAAGAGTTCACAACTCAAAACGCGTAATGCCAGTTCTCCACTTACTAGAACAACTAATCAAGTCTCTATTAGAGACATTATACGCTGCTATGGCACAAACCTAGGTGGAAATGATCTGCCCCTTGCCAGTGCTGTGCCAATGTCCAAAATGTAGAGTATAAAAAGCAGAGGGGCCAAGGAACACATCCCTGTCTGACGCTCTTGTCTATCTCCACAGGTACAGAGAGTTCACCAGCTCTGTTAATTCATATTCTAGAGTTATTAGGACTGTAAAGGAGTTTACAGGGAAACAGTAGTCCTCGAGGAGCATCCAGCAAATCTAACTTTGCCCGCAGCTGAGATCTATCCACACGATCAAAGGCCACTGAGAGGCCAATAAATAAAGCATAGAGCAGAGCTGCATCCTTAACACATGCCTCCTGGATTAGCATATTCAGGCCCAAGATGTTCAAAACTGTGAGCAGGATCTGGAGCAGTGAGTATGCACAGCTATAGTAGTATTGCTCTTGTGCTTCTAATTAGGAGAAAAGTGTAATCTTTGCGTGGGGTGCAGACCCAATTATAGGTGTCTACGTGTAGGACACTCAAAAATATGATGAAAGAGAGAAAACCTTGGCTGCTCAGCCAGCGGTGTGGGCTGCACACCCTAATACCCACTATGTGGTTTAAAAAACGTTTACTTGTAAAAAATGATAACTTAATTTGCAAAAAAGAAGAAGCATCAATCTTGATGTATTCATTAGGCGGAGTAGACTCATGATCAATTTGAAGCAGATATACATTGGGCCTCTGCATTTCGGACTACTAACGTCCTTCGTCAGGGTCTGTAACATCATCTTAGTTAGTTAGAAAAGTCAATGCGGCAATACATTTCATCACAACAATATAGTTCATCAAACAATCTTAATGTCAAAATCACCGGTAAACATTGTGTGTGTAAGCAGAAGTGTAGAAAAAGCATGCATGTTGGTGACAAGTTTCAGCGCCCCCAAGTGGAGAACAAATTCACATACCATTCCAGAAGCGATAGAATGAAACAAAGATCAGTAGAAAAAACGGAAAGAAGAAAGAGTTAATGAAGGGAAAATAAGATATAGCGAACACATTGCTTGATTTTGCAACATATTATATTGAAGAGTAGGCATTAAATTAATATACTAAAATTAATATGTAGACATTTTGAATTTCCATCAAAACAGCGATTAGAATTGTCTCATTTCGATTTGATTTAAATTTTACATTTATATAACATAAGTCAATTTTTCAATTGCACATTCATTATATTTAACATGCCTTATAACATAAATGCTACTTCCTTTCATTCTATGTATGAAAACTCCACTCTGGTTGTTAGTTCACTCGTTCAATTACACCGACCAAAGGTTTGGAAAGGTTCCTTAGCTACTTGCCAGGCAATGGTTAGGCCACACCCCCCAATATTGCTCTGCAAGGCGCCAGCGCCGCCTGTGGGTTATCAACCCTCATGAAGCACTCTGAGTAACTTTGTACACAAAATGTTTCCCTTTTGTACTGAAGTCGCTAATTTATGTGCATGCTAGAATCGATGATCACATCACCTGTCTTTAATTACTTAATCACACTTTATTCACACTTTGATATTATTTAATTGTTGAATAGTTGGGAAAATAGGGCATTGGGTCGCATTACAATTTCAGTGGTGAGGGAAAAAACTGGTGGTAATTCCTTTACTATTTTTGGTGGTAATGCAATTACCGTCATGTTTACCAGTACGAGTTTCACCTTAAGGCGGAGGGTTTTCATCCAGCAACGTGCTGGGGGTAAATCCGCCACTTTAAGGACCAATATCAGTGGGATTACTGCGGCGGAAGCACAGCTTGCTGTAATTCCACCAACATCCCCACAGAGTTGTCTGGACTCCAAAATTTGGGAGCAGCAGCGCCCTTCCACCACTTGTAATCCTGTGGTAAACCTAAAGGACCAAGACGCAGTACCAACTTATTGACAAATTATTAGCAAACTTGATATGGGGCCGGTTCTGGGTACTTCAAAATAAGAGGTGACTTAAGAGTCAGGAAACAGAAAGCATTGCATTTTGTTTCTTGTCCCAGTGACGTCACAAAACACCCACGCTCTGAGCCCATAGCGTCCCATCAGCCAATCAAACACGGCCACTGTTTCATGTCAGCACCTGCTCCCTGGAAGGACACCATACAAAAGAGGAACTTTGACAAGATGTTAGCATGCCGCTAATGTATTCTTACCACTGGCAAACCTGCGTAGCCATGGCTGCAGGCCTCCCAGGGGAGAAGAAGCTTGGAGCAGCAGTTTGTGCGAGTGGCACAATCGATAGTCGCTTTTATGATATTTCTGAATATCCATCGATTCTGTGACCTTTCAGTTACTCCAGCGATGCCCGCAAAAAACAAGGATAAGCTTTTAGGAAGATGTTTGCGCATAGAAAGAAGGCGCAACAGAGTGCATTGTTGCTTCACAAGCGAGGGCCTCAGGTGCTGTTCGCAGAACATGAGTGAGGGCTAAGCAACTAAAAACACCTGAAAGGCACGATCGATAGCATGGATCCAGATGGCGGCCTTTTCTCCCTAATACACATCTCTGTCAAGTGCATTTCAGTTTTTGAAAAACCTCAGTGACATATGGAACAAAAGCGCTTTTGATGCGACACTGCCGCGCCAACTCCCGGTGGCACAAAATAAGCCAGCTGTGCGCAGTCTGTCAGAAGTGGTGCAGGTTAGAACTCTGGGGCTGAGTCACCGGTGCCAGGGCCCTGCTACTAATGACTGACTCCTTCCCCCACCTCTCACAGCAACACGACGGAGGGCACATTCTCTGATGTGGGAGTGGTGGCAACTCCACTCGGACAAAGGAGTTTCTGGAAACTCAAAATGGCAGAACGTGAGCCTCTGAGAGAGAAAACAACACAATATGGAAAGAGCAAGAATTATAGCGCGAAACCATCAATTCACAGGAATGATGTGTACAAATGTAGACTATCTCTCTCCCTCCATCTATCCATTTTTCTAGACATATGTATGAATACATTCATAGCGCGAGAATATCGGTTAGTGTTTGAAAATAACATGATAAATACTTTTTATACTACATGGCTAAAAACGGCTAACAGAAATATGTTTTTTGAAAGCTCTATGTTGAATACTGGTGGTAGTCGGTAGTAAACATCAAAGCAAAAGTTGACTGATTGCCATCTGCAAGGGGGCAACCGTCCCGTGTTTTTACCAGTTGAAGGAGCTCAGTTGAATGGATTCTGCTTGAAAGTTAGTGCTACGAAACAGCGTCACTTACGAAACACTCTGGGCCTCATCACGAGTTGGACAGTAACCCCGGCAGTATTACCGCCAGGGCTATTAGCGCCGGATCACGGGTTTGGAGGAACGGTTAGTTCCCATTCCCCATTGGGCCCATTCAGGAATCCCCCATTCCCCATTGGGTTCAATGGGGAATTTTTGCGCTATTACCGTCGTCGGTATTAGCACTGGCGGTAATAGTGCCAAAAAATCGGCCAAATCCGCCAAGCCCATGATCTGGCTGACCCTTAAATGCGGCGGTATTAGCGCTACCGCCGCATTTAAGGGTTACCGCCGAGGTCGTGATGAGGCCCTGTGTGCTTTAAAGAGTGTAGCTCGTCTGTTCTACCTGCTTGGGTCGGCTACGATATATGGGATGTAACTGAATCCTTGGCATCAGTGAATAGGTGCCCATGTATAGTTTCTGCCGTGCTTTGCTATTGACTCACCAATAGCTGCTAGGCAAGATGGCCTTTTTTCAAGAAAAGGTACGTATAACAAAGAAATGTGCACTTTGCATGCTGAAAGTAGCATCCGGATACTTTTCTTTCAAGGCCTACTGGCCTTAAGAAAGTAAATCAATATATTTTTTTTTAAAACTGATTTCATTAGCACCATACCAATTGATCAGAGATTGCATGATATTATTCCAAATTCTGGACAGAAATATGAATGTAAATGTTAACTCGCATATCACTGTGTACCCTGCCTTCCTGTTCCCATGCTGCTCCTATATATCTGTACTCCCCCTGTCGCTATAAAACCAGCCCCCTGTCTCTATGTGTCCCTGTGTCGCTCTGTTCCCTGCCATCCTGTTCCTGTGCCTGGTCTCGGGTGCTTTAAAGATAATCATATCACATCACTACGCTCACTCTCTTCTATACACCAACATTCAACTAGAACACAGCTATACCCCTGATTAATTCGGCCTAGCTGTTCACATACGAATACTACCCCATGAACACCTCATCACCCTAATAAAGCGCAGCTAGCCAAGCACATTCCGGCCTAGTCGCTCAACAATGCATCCTTCAGGCCTAACGCGGCCAGAGCCCAGTCTGGGTGTCCACCCACCAGACTGCACACATCCAACTGATATCTTCAGCACCACACCTAACACTAGGATGCATTTACCATCAGGCAATTACATCAGCTGCACACATACCTGGTGCGCCCACGCACGGTTCCCGAGGGCGTTCAACCTACCAGCGCTTTGAGGTCATACCAATGATATATAGAGTGCTATATAAATGCCAAGTAACATAACATTACATAACATAACACATGTCTGCTATGCCCAAAACTCTCCAATCCCAGAATAGGGACTAATGGTTCCATGCAGCTACATGGTAAAAAAACGATGACAGGTTGTTTTTCCTACCAATCAAAACTGGTGGCCACATCCTAGGAATTGCAAATTTGATGTAAAGACATAACCATAAAGTAGCTTATATCCAAAGAAATTTGCTATATAGAGTGCACAACTAAGTTCTGGAGAATTTTGCCTTTACATTTTTGATGTGTAAAAATGGCCTAGCTGTGATTGGAGCAGAGCAAGTGAGAAGATGAGTAATGCCTCTAAGCGTTTCCACCTAGAATTCACCAGCTTGTTGAGCCTGAGCCGTAGATGTCTTTTGTTCTAACATAAAACCATTATCTCACTTCATTCCAGTGTGAATAGAAAACCTCTGAGGGCTGTGATGGACCCACAACAAACCACTGGTGACTGAACAACAGGGATGCGTGATCAAGGGTAGGCATTTGCATTGAGAGCCTGTTTGTTCTGTAGGGGCAGGATATAGTACGAGCTAAACCAGCTTGAGAGCTCTAGGGTAGGAAAGATCAGTTGTACCATTTTGTAATCTCTTAGCATCTGCCCCAAAACAACTCTTATAGAAGCAAGTTACTCTGTGAAATGCTGCCAAAGACGGAGTACCCTAAATTTAGAGATGTCCCCTTTGGATTATGGCAGGAGGCTTGGAAACCGCACATCGCATGCTAGAATTTACCTATAAATAGAGTGGGACCCCCCCCCCAACTCTGTGGAGTACTTGTTGGAGTTGTTGACTATTAAAAGTCCCCTTCCATAGGTTTAAAGATTCAAGGAGGTAGAGAGACACTTCCCTTAACACTCATAAGGAACAGAATGGACACCACCATAAAAACGTTGAAACTTGCCTTTACCGACAACCTCTTGACCAGGACACCGAAGTACCAAGGGTAGAGACACTGTGTCGCTAGGTTACTCAGCATTCTTCCCCATGTTAAGGAACTGCAGGAGAGAGCTTCATCTTTGAAGGATCCTTTTGATAGGCCCCCAGCACTCCTTGAAGTCCACTGGAATTATCCCTGGCATTGCATTTGCTCAAATTCCATCTCATGACTTTGAGACTGTTTTGAACCATCAAGCCACGGCCAAACCCCTGATTGAGCCACCTGAAGTTTCACACATCTGACCAGCTTCCCCACCAAGAGCCCAGCACTGCTTGTTGACTTGCCCAGAGAGCCAGTCTTGGCATGCTATTCAAAGCAATTCCCTACATTTGATCTATTTCGTGAATGCTCACTACTTCAAGACCCCTGGACTAAATCCTCCTAGGGAAAGGCCAAGAAGACATGCTTAACACTGGAAAATAAAGTAAGATGGAGAGCATGTAGGTTAGGGGTCCCTCACCCATGCATTCTAGGCACCAAGAGCTCCTGGCCTTATTTGAGCCTCTTTCCCAAACCTGACAAAAGACATGTGAATGATTTTTCATTTTTTCGAGATTTGCTTTTTCCCTCACATATGCGCCTATTTCCGATACCGCTTCTGCTGCTCAATTCCTAGTTTGCTGCTCTGATAATTGTGTATATTCAGCTTTTGTGTTATGTTGTGCTTTTCTCTTTCAGGGCTAGGTGATTCATATGTTTACTGATTCTATGTATTTAGTAAGGGCTTGCTAGTTATTCATAGCACCTTGCTTGGACGTTCCATTTATTTTGGTACTTTCTGTCTTGTTTTTTGGAAGCTTCTTGTTAGGTCAGAATTTCATTTTCGAGGTTTCATTCTCTATCTTTAGAAGTCCCCTAAACCTTTGCTGGCTTTTTGGTTTCTAGAAATTCTTTTTGCTTTCTGTTTGTCTTCCTCAGAGGTCTCCGGTCAGGTGCTACTCCTTTTTGGCATGCTGACCGCAGTAGCCCAAACGGCTACCTGGACAGTGTGGTCCCAAAGCACCCATTTTATCCATGGGTGAGCTTGTTTTACCCCAGAGTTATGTTGTAGGCTGGGGGCAGCTATTTTATTTGCTTTTGGCAACCTCTCAGTAGTCCTTTTAACATGTTGTATCCACTTGCTCTGTAAATAAAATCAAAGTGACAAACGGTTCATTGTATAAGTCCCACACAATGGTGTGTGTGGTGTGTCATTGGGTGTTTTCACCACATTGGATGCCCAAAATGGCTGTTGTGCCTACTTGGGCTCCACTTAGGGAATCAGTGAACCATCCACTCCTATAGCTTTTTGATGCTCCACAAACAGAGCATAGGTGGGACTGACTGCTGCCTGGCTGGAACCAGAGTGGCATTATCTTGCTTCTCAAAGCTTCCTGCTCCTTTATGGGGCATCTTGGCCCAAACACCTGCAGCTGCTCCCCATCATGCCGGCATCCTGTATCTAGTTCTTCAGGCCCGTGGCCTTCCGCAAAGCATTCTAGTGACTTGCTTTAAAGGGCCACAATTGTGCTTTTTGGCTTCTACTCCGTCAGTCCTCTCCAGCTCTCCACGGAGCACCTTGAAGGGGTAATGCAACCGATACCGTAGATTTCACTGAATCCAATTTCACCTAATCAGACATCTGTGATTTTTTTTCTAATTGGTTAAGAAAAGTGGCTACATTTTGAAATATAAATGGGGGTAGGGTAAGGGAATGGGATAAGGTAGGGGGAGTGTGGAGTGGGTCGGGAGAGTCTCACCCGCATAATAAAAACATTTGAAGAAAAATAAATTAGAAGATTTCTCCTTTAGGTGAAATGGATTCGGTGAAACCACAGACATCCTCATGCAACACTGATTATGGTGTTGCTTTCACAAGATATCTCTGGGGCTCTGCATGCAGACCCTGCAACAGCAAACCGGCACTGCAGTTCAACTAAAGACTGAAGTTCAAACCGACCTCGGCACCTGCGGCAGCTGAGCTTTCTTGACTGATTTCTTCAGCCAGGATCGCTGTCCCCAGGTCTACCATCCTACAGCGTGTCTCTGATTCTCACCTGCAGGGTCTTGGGGCTTCATACGCGGCCCTTCTTTAAGGCTTGTGATCTTGGGGGTTCTGCTGCTCCTCTGCAACCATATGTCTCTGGCCCTCTGGTCCTTGACCCTGGGATTGGATCTCTTGCAGTAGGTTCCCCAAGACCTCCGGTTCCTGCGACCCACGGGTAATACTTACCTAACCTTTTAGAATAACTGCAATAACTGTCTTGAACTCTAAGGGAACACATGTCTAAACTGTCTAAACTTCTGTAATAATGCATTTTACTTACCTCTTAAACTATACTGGTAATACACTTAAGTAGGGGTTTACAACTGTTTAGGTCATTGCCTAGATCTGTATCACTAAATGTTGATTTTTTAAATGCCTTTTAAAAAAAAATTATTTAATCACTGCTCGACAAAATTACAATCACACGTGTAAAGTCTCTTAAATTGCCACTGTCCTTTTCCACACTGGTAAATGTGTGTCCTATTAATACTTAAAATAATATATATATTTTTATTTTATTGTGCATTAGTATTACAAAGACATGTTTTACACATAAAATCCATTAATGAAACATCTACAACTTTCTTTTTTTTATTATCTCCATCTTTCAATTATTGTCTTTATTAACACATTTAACTGGGTCTGCTCTCTTTTAGACCCTTTGTTGTTGTCATGCATACTATTTCTACATTCTAAATTACTCACGTGTCTGTGGGTGACTCTAAACATATCACTTTATGATTAAGTGTATATTTTCAGGTAATTATAACGTGTGGTTTTAGCGTTATTGTGAGTTTATGCGACTAGCTGCTCCTTAGTTCCACTCGCTCCTCTCTTAAGAGTGAAGCCAGACTACTCGCCCATGCTACCATTCTGAAAGGCAGGGCTAACTTGGTGAAAATGCTGCCAAGCACTACAAGTTAGGTTTTCTAAGCCGTTCCGCTGCTTATTCACATCTCTGGAGAGAATAGCCTGCCCTAGACCCGTGTTACTATTTTAGAGGTCCAAGAGGTTTTCTACTCACTGTGACCTGTTTTACCTTTCTGACTGGAAAGCCTCAGAGCCTTGGAGCGGTACACGTTTAAGCACCTAGCAATACAGTCTCTCCCCGTATTCATTTTGACAGCGGAGGCTTTCGTCACACATGCAGGTTACATTTGTATTAGTCAATAGGTGGGTTGTAATTGAAGACGTGTTTTTATGTTGCACCTGCATTATTCGAGTTCTTTTCAATTGCTGGAATAGGTGACTTCGCAGTTGAACTGTGCAGACAGAGCAGCTAAAAATGGAAATCGCCAAATAAGTATGTATTCCTGTGGGTTTGTTGGTCTTGTTTACTTTTTCTGTGAAGGTCGGTTGCTGAGTAAACAGAGGATATTGATTAAAGAGAACAGCTGACACTTGCAAGGCTCAATTAAAGCTCTTGTCATCTCTACCTGACGTCCTCAGCCTGTTCGCCAAGGCTCACAGCCCAGGGCTTCTCTTTGAAAGCAAATTCAAACTCCAGCTTTATGACACCCCTATAGCTATGTCTGCTAGGCATAATCAACTTAATATATGCTGAACATGCTCATATCTCATCTTTCACTATGCCAGAACTCTTAACTTCACTCTGGTCCTCAGCGCCCTCCACTACTGTTCCACTCCCCTTGTGGGGCTATGCCTTTACTCATTTTCTCCCTGAACAGGAATTGCCATCTGGTGAGGATGTGAAAGCCCAAGCTTTTCTATTGTTATTAAATATTGCAAGTGCCCTGTTTGAGTATGGCAGCAGAGCCACTGCACCTCTGATCCAAAACCATAATAACTATGAAGAACTATCAGTCTAGTGGCAGGGTGATATATAATAATTAAAAAAGAAAAAAGATATAATAATAAGCTATACCTGGGTTTTGGTATGGTGGCTGATATAGTTCACACCATTAGTAAAGCCACATCAGATTTGCATCACACACATGCCAACATTGTGAGCCCATACCAGCCATGCAAAGGCTATGCAGATTATAATCAGATGTCCTGTCTCTGCCCAGCAAGCATGGCAATCGGCAGAAAGACTATGTCTCTCTTGATCCCTTGGCAGGTTGGGTAATATCTCTTCAGCCCAGGACACGCTTAGCAGGAGGACACCTGGGAACCATGCTTCAAAGAGGCACATCCACACCAAAAGGGCTAGGTTCACAACAGAGTGTTGCATATCAAAAAGGGCTTTGAAGCTGAATGCTTGAAAACAGGGAGGAGTTAAGGCAGTCAGACTGAGCGGATTGGCTGAAGGAAAGGTTCCTCCAACTTGTTTCTCTGTGGGCTTTGCTTTCCTTCCGTCTACTACACTTGCCACAGAGCAAAGCACTTTGGACATGATGCAAAAGGCAAACCTCACTGGATAGATTGCCATCTTGATTTTTTGTGGGCTTCTGGATCATTCCTGTCTCATAAAAGACCTCCACAGCAGAGTACTTTGGGTATGATGTAAAAAGGGACAAGTAAGTTGTTATCTCAACAAGGATTGGACCCATCAAAGCAGGCTTGCTTTTAACTAAGCCCATGTGGCCTGTTGCCTTTATAAGAAAGGGGTCTCTACCTCTTTCGTAGATGAATACCTGCACTTTGATAATAATTCATTTGGATCTCTTTTGGGAGAGCAGCCATTTCCAAAGTCTTCCACCAGTGAGGTGAGGGAGTCTTCAATGGAAGAGGCAAGCTCTGCTTCCTGCCCATCTCCAGGGCATGCTGTGGGTGAACAGCTGCTGGAGTAAGACCTGCCACTCTTCCAGCTACGCTGGTATCCAGGACCACACTGGAGAGGAAGAACCCCTGCAGATGTTAGCCAGCCTCCTCCTGGTTGAGATAGTGATAACAATTAATCTTCTTGTCCCTGAGGCCCTGGATTGGAGCTCATCGCGCTAGAAGCAAAACAGCTGGTTGATCTACTGAGGTCTACCATGTCAAACCTTCAGAGATCCATCACTGACAGCGCACAAACACATTCTAACAGGAACCACAGTGATGCCCTTGGCACTTCTTCAAACTGCTGTTCCTGGGCCTCGAACCAGATCATCTTTGCACTGCACCATCTGAGCGCGTAGCTTGCTTCTGCCAGCTTGAACAAGAAGCTTGCCGCTAGGAAAGACTTTAAAACTCCCTGTTACGAACAGCGCCTCAACCCACAAGTGTCTTAATCATTGACCCAAAGCTTGACCATCATATTGACTCTGGTGGCCTCATTCATCTTAATCCTTCAATTGCTGCATCGAACCACAGAAAGCTTCACCTCAAACCCGATTTCTTGCCTTGTGCTCATCTGAATCACTGCAACTCCCTGCATCTGAACCTGGTTTGACCTGCTCGTGCAATGTTAAGAAGCCTGGTTCAGGACCATTGAACTGCCAATATCTAATTAAGGTACTGTTGGAATGGCACTTTTGAAGTAATTTATTGCCTTTGTGCTCCCTCTTAAGTATCCAGAGTGCTTGAATCGTTACACTCTGCAATTCTCTGCCTTCCTTTACAGGGGTGGGTTCTTATTAATGTTTTCTGTACAGAGTTTATTACATATGGTGTGTTTAATTACATTACAAATAGTTTTAGTGTTACATAATAAGTTTTATTTAGTTAAAATACACATATACATCAAAGCTTAAGCAACATATAAAAATCCATTATTACATACATGTTTTAGAACCTTGAGTGGACATTGCTCTTTTAAAACGTTTGTATTATTGCTATTTGGGTTGCTACTGTCTCACATTCACGCCCCTTTTAAGAGTATAGCATGCTCTCGGCCCACAATACTGGACATCACAGCCTGCTTCTCAACACACCAGACTTGCCACCCACAAACACATAGACCCTCTCAAATGCGCTCTCATCGATGCCAGATCCTTAGGTGCCCACGCCATCGGAATTCATAACTCCATCCTCGATTTTCACTTAGACATGCTAGCCATCACTGAATGTTGGCCTCATGATGCCTCTGGCCCTCTTCTCTCACTGGCCGCTCCACTAGGTTACACCATCCTCAGATCTGACCTTCTTAATTCCATTGGAGGTGGAATAGCTCTCATAGCCACATCCTCCCTCCTAATTAGACAGTGCACACTACCCACTACACCTGGCTATGCAATGCTCTTTTTAAAGCTTACCACAGACCCTCAAACCAACGTTAACCTACCCCTCATCGACAGACAACCTAATGGACCTAGTGATAGGTAAGAATTGGTGCAGCCACACTGTGTGAGACTACTCAACACTTATCTGCTTGGTATTAGCTAACCCACCTTTTGGTATTGGTCGGTACTACTCAAGTTGGTAGTGTGACTGAGCTGCCAGGCCTATCTCGAGAGGGGTAAATGTGAGTGGTAGAGTTGTACGAATGAAATCTGTAAATACAAGTAGCCAAGTAACACGTATACTCAAAGTTTCAGTTATGAATAGTTATTTATTTAATTAACATCAATTGTTAAATAAGTGTTCTTTAAAAAGGCAATTGGTTGTAACAAAGTAAATATACTTTAACATTACTTTCCAGAATCAAAACAAGTTAGTGAATAATTTTTGGATATGCTTCTTACACAATTCCTACACCCTGATGTGATTTCAATCACAAGGACAGTAATGGCATTTACATATCACACTAGTACACTTTGCAGATTCTGAGGTTTGTAGAAAGGAAAGGTTAGGGAAGGAAAAAGGTTAGACAGTTTCTCAGTACATGTGAGGACAACTAAATCTTCCAATGAACTCTAGATAAGCCTTTCCCAGCAGTAACAGTATACAACAAGCTACCACCTATGAGGGACAAACAGTATCAAAGTCAATGGACTAGAAGAGTCTTTAGGCAGCCAGGACAGCCAAAGTCATTTTGGGGCACAGTCTATGAATCTGATGCTCTTCTTCGATCAAAGTCTTGCACAAAATAGGAGAGTCTTTAGAAAAATCACTGGTAGGGTCACAAGATGTGAGAAAAGAGTTGAAATCAACTCTAAAAGGTAAGACAATGCAATTCCCAGCTGACAAGAACATGGCTAAAAGTCAAAAAGGTAAGTACCCCAAACCTAAAGAGTACTCTGGTGTGTGGAAGAGTGGTCCAGCTGGATTCTGTCTTGCTACAGTGGTGCAGACCCTTGTTCCTGAGTCTCAGTCATGGGGAGAAGAGGGAGGATGACTGGAGGGCTCCTGCAGCGGTACTTGGGAGGTCGTTGGCAGCTAAAGTCTCTTTTTGGTTCAGCAGCACAGTTGCAGATCTTGGACACCGATTAGACTCTATTTGCTCCCTCGGTCCTGCACTCTGGTGAGAGGACTCTGGATCTGGAGTTCCTGCTTTTGGAGGATCCTTAGAAGTCTCCTGAAGCTTATAGATGGATTTATTCCACGGCAGATGTTGCACTCGACTATGGACACTCGACCCCTGGCATTGGGCTTCTGAAGCAACGAAGAGGCAGAGCAAGTCGGGGATGGTGGTGCAGGGGAGTTCGACTGCCTGCAGTTGCAAAACCCTTGCATTTTAAGCAGGTTTCTTCCATTTATGCACAGCCTAGGCTGTCAATCACGCAGCAGCCAATCAGAACTAGTTGCATACAGGCATTCCCAGAGAAAAAGGACAGGGGAGTTTCGGGACCCTCCACATCCTGTCCTTCCAAACACACTGGAGCTAGGGGCGGGCTTCAGGGCTGCATCCCGCCAAAGGCAAGACAAACAAAGGACTCAAATCTGTCTCAATGCACAGAGAAAAACCCATGAAAGACCTCACAATTAGAAAATGGGGAAAAAAGAAGACAGGGGCCCTTTTGACAAAATGGTCACCCATGGGTGCTGTACTGCAGCTGAGGGTTCAGCCTGTGGTAGAAAAGCACAATGGTAGGAAAAGGTAAACCACTGCCACCAGCCATTTAAAGTAGTGAGGGTAACATACAATGTTACATGAGAATGCAGGTAAAGGGGCTACTAAGTAACCCCCAGCACTCCACATACAATGGTGTGTGCTGGATCTACAAAGAGAAATGGTAAGTAAAGTCAATTTTACTTTACTATTCTTGGGAACTGTAGTTCACCAAAGGAAAAGGTATCCAAACCTTAAGAGAAATCTAAAAGATTTCTCAGTGACACTTCACTGAAGGTGGTGTGTCGCCAAACAAAAAGCAGATGCCTATGGAGTTTGCCAGAATCCAAAAACAGTGAAAACACAAAATCCAAATTAGCTGAAAACACATCAGAGAGTGAGAAAAAGGTCTCACTCACCCCAGAGGTAAAATTTAAAAGCCCTAAATCGAGCAAAAGAGCTGGAGGTCTCTAAGGTGGGAGGATTTTAGCACAAAAAAGTAAATTCTCCCTAACACCTACCTGTCATGACCGCGACATACCCTTACTCATCACACCCCTCATGAAACCTTCCACTTAATGTATCATCCAGGCGCAGCTGTTCAAAGAGACTTTTTACTCTCTGAGCCAGGTCTAGGATAAATGTATCTATACTTTATATAAAACTCCTGCTGCAAGGAGATGACTACAGCTGCAAAGACAGTGGCAATCTGAGGAGCTGCAAACCGAATTAAAGAAAGAAATGCTAGCAGTTTTTAACACATGTGAAAAAATGGGCTGTGCTGACTGAAGAGAAAAAAATGGCCTGTTTTAAAATAAACTGTTAATGAAAGCCTGCTTACTTAGCAATGTAAAGGAATTATGTTAGTGATGATAAAACACACATAGGGTATCTTCTGTCATAGGTTTGTTTAATTCAAGACCCAAAGTAAGAAATTAAACAGTTTAAAACACATCGGCTGGAGTTGCAAACTCTCAGAAAAACCTGTTATTCCAGTTGCCAGCCATGAAACTTCTCCAAGGAAGGGAGATACACCATAAATCAATGACACGAGGTGCGAAGTGCCAGCTTGAAAAACTTTGAATGGGACAGGACAATGAAAGTTCACAAGCTCATCAGACATTCGTCTGTGCTCCAGACTGGGACAATAGCAGTGCTGGGACACTCACCTATCAAGTGTGAAGGGGCAATAAAACCTTCAATTAAGACTGGAAACATCCTTGCCTGGAATGAAATGGCAACTGCTTGCAGTTGGAGGAAGAAACAAAAAAACAGGATCTAGTGACAAAGGGAATGCCTTTTGGTGCCAAAGACTGTTATAAAGAAACTTTAAAGACGTTTGTTTCTGTAGCAAGAATTAGCAAACATTTAAATTGTTTGCAGTTTTAAATCTAATTTTGTGGGCTATCTTTTAAAAAAGGCGAAACAAGGTCACACAGACCTGAGGATTGGACTGATCTGGGCTGCACATAATATGTAAACTGTGTTTATAATTTGCCAAGAGATTACAAGTGAAGAAATGTATGCTTTTGGCAAAATCGTATTTTAAGTAAAGTAAATGTGGGAGTGTTGGGACATTGTAAACCTCACTTCATAAACTTGACATCTTCCCCTTAGAAATCCAACCGACTGAGAACGAGGCGGAGACTAGCTCCCCTGCCCAATCCACGTAGTTTAGGGGCAGACGTAGTTAACCCTGCCCAGCCTCTACCTTGATGATGTCATTTTGCATTATAAATAAGGGTCCCTGACACGACCCTGGACACACACAATCTTCCTGAATTCCTGCACTGCATTCCTGTTTCATCATTCAGACTCCAGACTCCAACTACAAGGCCAAGCATTGCTGATCCTATTCCAGGGCCCACTGCAATACCCAAGCATTGCTGATCCTGCTCCAGCAAGGCCTACCCTACAATATTAAAACCCACTAATCTCCCAGTAACCAGGAGAAACTGTGGTACTTTTGGCATCCTAATTCATGCTGCTGCCATCTTGCTACCCTGCTGACATATAGCATCCTGTAACCAGAATTGCCAGTCCAGAAGAACTATCCTTTGCTATCCAGTCCCTGACCAGCTGATCCTGTCCCGCTGATTTTGTCCAGCTGTCCTTTGTTAGACCAGATCCGTGTGGTGACCAGAACCGCTGACTGTCCAAAATCCAAACTAAAAAGTGGACTGTGAGTATCAATAGGAACCATACAAAACCATAGTATACCTTGCCTTGTCTTGTCCTTAGCGCCACTCTCTAAGTCATCCTATCCTTATCTTCATAACTTGTAATATTGTCAAAAATCATTCTTGAAACCCTGCCTTTGATTTCTTGTGCTAGCGCCAATATCTTTAATAATTTTGTCTTGTAAAATCCTAAGCCCTTAGTCCTCTTCCGAGTGATCGGACTGGTTCCGGCAGGAACGGTGCAGGGGTGCTAGGGTTGAACTTGCTAGTTAACCCTGGAGCTTACTGTGTCTCAATCTGGTATTTTAGCCTGAATGCTCTATTGTAGAGTAAAACTGTTCTTGTCAAAACTGATTTCTTTGCCTTTTTCGCGCCTTCATTTTCTTAAAACGTACCTCACTAGATCTTGCATAACTCACTCAATTTATTCTACCTATGATCCATAGCTACCCCACAACACAAAAACCGCATCGCGATTTACATTTCACTTGTTTTTTATTAAAAACCGTTTTGGTAAATTCAGGCGGGAATTGCAAAAGTTTGCTAAGTTTCCAATGTGTCATTTTGATTATAAACTGTCTTAAATCTTCCATTCAATTTCGAATTGTATGCTTTTGCCCAATTAGAACAAAGTATACAAATGAATAGGTCCAAAGAACGTTATGCTCAACGATACACTCCCAGACAAAAAACAAACGAATTGACCTCTGCATTTATATATAAAGAATCACTCTTCACTACTGTCTAGTAGAGATAAAAAAACACTTGTTTTTATATTCAGAATGATTCAGAAAAAAGACATCACAAACAGGTTGGCTACACCTGAACAAGGAGAAAAGTTTTTTTGAAACACACACTGAACCAAAACCTTTTGGAACGAACTCCTAATAGTGTGTGTATAACATAGACCAAAAAACAAATGGAGTTTGTCACCAGATTCACACCTTCATCAGGACGAGGTTCAGGGTAGACTGATGAAAAGCGTTTTCGCCAGACGCCCGCAGTCTTTTCGGATCTGACATGAGAGGAGGACGTGCAACTACAACACTGCCAGCCAGCACCCCCCTCTAAAATAACAGAAGGCCGTGAGTCGATGTGACCATTTCACCGGTTGGAACCATTTATTATTTGATGATGTACACCTCGACTGTGAGGATTACACAGAGACAAGCCCACGTGGCTTTTGCAGTATAAGCCCTATACCTGTGGCATTCATAGCTCCACAGTTAAGACATCAGTCTACCGTGAACCTCGTCCTGATGAAGGCCGTGTTTAAAGACGGGGCACACTTAGCCCTCTGAAAAACGGCTGAAACACCTGGTGTAGACCCACTACTCCCTTAAGCTACAACTTATTCAGACTGTTCACACAAGCAAAATATTCATCTATGTTACTATTTTTGTTTTACATGTTTTTAGAAGTATATGTTAAATCTGTACACATTGTTATGTGAATCTAGTTTGTTCCAAAAGGTTTTGGTTCAGTGTGTGTTTCAAAAAAACTTTTCTCCTTGTTCAGGTGTAGCCAACCTGTTTGTGATGTCTTTTTTCTGAATCATTTATTCTGAATATAAAAACAAGTGTTTTTATCTCTACTAGACAGTAGTGAAGAGTGATTCTTTGTATATATATGCAGAGGTCAATTTGTTTGTTTTTTGTCTGGGAGTGTATCGTTGAGCATAACGTCCTTTGGACCTATTCATTTGTATGCTTTGTTCTAATTTACCCTCCTGGGTAGAATAGGTCCCCAACCAGGAGCCCTATTTTTGCGTGCTTTTGCTCAATCCATTGCTTGTGATTACTGGTATCTTTCCAGTGTTGCTCCAGTAAAGAATTGTTTTGTTTCAAGAGTTTTATACACATTCATTGTTTTATTCATCCATTTCCGAGTGTCATTTTTAGCATTGCCAGGGTTTAAAATCCGTTTTCTCTCTTGTTTGGGGAGGGAAAGTCCGATTTCAATTCTTAACAGCTCTGCACCTCCACGTTAGCATTAAACACACTGAAGGACTATGGGTGGGTGGGCAACCTGTACCAAAACCTTAACATATTCACACAAATCTGTTCAGGTGCAATAAACTAATCGTTGGTCAGTCATGTCATCTTGTACAACCTAAATTGCCCACCAACCGTGCTAACTGTGCCCTCCTGTTGTGGCATGTCCCTAGATGCCTGTGATGCGCCGCCTAGCTAGGGTGAGGGTACAGGGAGAGGCTTGCCCTACCACTATTCAAGGCAACAAAAGAACAAAGCAACACAGCTAAAAACACTTTCTGGCCACTTTGCGCTGTGCCCGAGAGTGATGGATATCAAGCAGGAAATCTGGTTGCTTTAATTTCCCTTCTTAAACTCAGATTAAATTAAAATGAAATAAAAACATGACTCACAATTCAATGAACTGTGTGCAAGGTCTCGTGCACTCTAGTACTAATTTGGGGATACCTAGATTAATGGGAACTCTCCAAAGCAAAACAAAACAATGGGCGGCCAGTTTCAGTGGTGTATATGAGTGCAACCACAGGGCCTGTCATGCCAAGATTTGCACCAGGCAGAACTGCTGGGCAGAGGACAGGGACTGCACCTCTAGTCAAAGAAACAGGGAGGGGGGGTTGGAAAGTGAGAGAAAAGGAAGGACGTTAGCACCCATCAATACTGGTTTTGCTAATTTCTCGTTCTTGACTAATGTGGTGTCCACCAACATTAAATCTGCGTGGATAGCACCCCATCCCCACCAACTACAGACCCATCACTACTATCCCCTTCCTGCTCAACATCTTAAATCGGCTTGCCTACAGCCAAGTCCAACATTTACTTGAACAAAACCATTTAATTGGCAATAGGCAATCTGGCTTCTGTCCCAAGCACAGCGTGGAAACTGCCCTGCTGGATCTAAAAATCCAAATGGGTACCATTCATGACTCTGGCAACCTTGCAATCCTACTGCTCCTAGACCGCTCTGCTGCACTTGACCTTGTCGATCACAACATTCTATGCCTACACCTTATCCAGAAATTCCACTTCTCCGAATCCTGTGCTTGGATCAAATCCTTCTTGAGTGACCACACCACACAAGTGTTCATCGGGGAATCTTCATCTGACCCCCTTCCCGCCCATTAGGGAGTTCCCCATGGCTCATGCCACTCTTCTACATTCTATAACGCATATACTAAACCCCTCTTCGATCTACTGAATGCCAGGAAGATCATTTAAACAAATTTTGCTGACGACAACCAAATTCTCATTCCCATCTCAGGTGACCTCACCAGAGACATTGCCACCATCAATGCTGTCTACAACACTATTCAAAACTGAATGGCCAATCATAACCTTTGCCTAAATGATGAAAAAATGGAGCTTCTCATCATTGGCTCACCCTACCATCTCAAACACCATGATCCCTCCTACTCCTCCATTTGCATCGACGGATCCAACATGCTTATCCACAAAAACATAAAAACACCAGAAGTCCACCTTGAAGCTGACCTATCAATGACAAGACAGACTAATGCACTTGCTTCCTTGGCTGCCTACACTGCAAGACTCATCTCTCTTAGTAGGCAATTCCTTTCTCCAAACAACTGCCTCACCTTGGCCTGTGCTCTGATTCTCTCCAAACTGGACCATTGCAATGCTCTGTTTATGGGCATGACATCAACTAATCTTTCTTAACTCCAGCTTTACCGGAATAAAGCATTTCATGCTGCACTTGGTCTAAAACGTTCTGACCACATCTCAGTTATCAGACAAGAATCACACTTGCTCCCGATCAAAGCACGTGTTGCTTTCAAAACATTGGCCTTCTGCCACAACTACATCCACTTAGAAGCCCCTTCTTACCTTAACAGCTGCATCACCAAAGGTGTCCCAGCACGAGAACTTAGATCGAGTACAAGCACATTCTTAACTACCCCACACTTTAAGAGTAAAAGAGCTGGTGGTGTCAGCTTCTGCGTCACACCTCCTACACTCTAGAACTCCTTACCAGCCCACATCCATAATAATCACCCACTGCTTTCAAGGAATTCGACAAGACTTTGCACTTTGTTAAATATGAGTAACTGTTATTGTATTGACATGCCCTGCCTGTTATTATTCCATGTATTCTATCTGAACTTGTACAAAATGCTGTGATACCCTCGGGTTTGGCCGTTACAAAAATGTCAACAACATTAAATAAATAAATAAATAAATAAATAAATAAATAAATACATAAATACCACAAAAGGCAAAGGAGCTAGATCTCTTTACTGTGCTGTTTCATCTTTATAATTGGGATCAATGGTATTTTGTTGACCTGTGAGGGCAAAGTAGGCAGTTTAGATCTACTAACCCTTGTCATTTCATCACCAGAACAGTAAGGAGGACGATCAAGATTGGCAAGAAGATTGTGGGCAAGGTGTGTTGGGGAGGTGGTAGAGGGGGCCACAGGGTCCTATGCAATCATGAAATGCAATTATAAACAATTGCAGGTTCCTAGGTAACCACTAAATGCAATTTAATAAATGTCAGGTTCCTAGATAAGCAAGACTTGCAATCTACAAGGTGCAGATGGTATATGCTTTGGTGGTAGTTCATAAGAGTGATTACACAGACTTGGGAAATGTGACTAACATGGTAGTTCTGCATTGATGGGAACATGGCTGGAGATGCAATTGAGCAAAATGGGTGGGCCTAGAACACACCAGACCCAATCTGGACCAAACAGAACCTGTCCTTTTCTGTGCATCCTTTTGCCGTGGCAGTCAAATGGTGGCACATCTCTGGGTAGGGATTTTACTGCTGAACAGAGGTTAGAAGGGCTAGTGAGGAAGCTGCCTGCTTCCAAAACAGGGGCAGATGTCAGGAAAAATGGTAGTAAAAATCCAGGTATTTTCTCCATCTGAGTTCCACCTCACACTGAGCAGGTGTTGTTGGTACTGACTGCAAGCTTCTGGCATCCGCTCTGGGAAGCTTACTGCTTCCACAGAGAAATGCTGGTAAGAACCAGATCTGCGGGGCACCAATCACATGGGCTGGAAGGGCAGGACACCTCTCAGTAGTGGCAAGCGTAGGGCATGGTGGCAAAGGGCTACATCCCTAAATGTGCTGTGTGAGGAATGGAGGATACAGGGTGACGAGGATGGTCCAAGGTATGGTGAAGGTGGACCTTGATGTGGACAGCAAGGGAAGCAAAAGGAAACAGGTACCTGATGGAGGAAACAGGGTAAGCTTAATACTTAAGTTTATTAATAACGGGCCCGCCGTGCCAGAGCACGCTACGCATTCTACAAGAGAATCTCCACATGCTGCTTCCTTAAGTTATGTTTAAAAGTAAGAATCTCAAAGGCTGGGATGTTCCCGTCCTGTTTTAATGATTAAATATCAGTTTGTGTTCTTCTAAAGTGTATGTTAGTTTATCTTCCCAGTTCCCACTGCAAAATCAGACGTAAACGCACCACAGTGCAAAGCAATGGGAGCTTGAAAGGCAGGACGCATTGAGTATCTCACAGCTGACATGGACCAATTGAGATGTCTGTAATGTGTGATCCTTGCTTGCCAAACAATGGATGGCGAGTTTCTGTATTTGTACCACCAACATCTCAATGCAACTGCGCAGGTCACAGGGGTTCACAGCTTTTCCACCCGCAATATTGCAATTGGCAATTACCACCGCCACATTAGGTGGCTGGTACTTATAATGGTTTTCCCATTTGCATGGTGACGAGACATGATGTATTTAAAAACTATTTCAAGGCCTTAAAACAGCACCATGGTCGCGATTATTGTTCAGGTTGTAAAAACGTGCAATAGTGCATTCCCATTCCAGTGAAAGTGATGGGTGATCCATATGAGACAGCAGTAACTCATGGCACAGCCGGCCAGTGGGGGAACACTGCACAGAAGGATCATTAATGACCCGTCGCCTCATTGTGCACCTCCTTTCAAAAAGGGAGTGAGAGCATAATGCCGGATGACATCCCGGAATCTTTTAATCCCACAAGGGAAGGGGATGCACTAGCACACCCTTTCAAGTGGAACCAAAAGCTTTTTTTTAAAAAATTTTTAGTGTGAGCTAAACAAATATTTTACTTCCACCTCCACTTCTTTATACATAAATAAATTATATATATATATATATATATATATATATATATATATATATATATATATATATGTATATATATATAAATAAATATATATATATATATATATATATATATATATATATATATATATATATATATATATATATGGACGCAGTAGCGTCCATGTAGTTATGGTTAAGTTGGTGTTTCCATAGGAAAAGCATTTTTTGGGTAGCTTATAACTTCGCTCCCTCTGGACGAATCCTCACCAATCTTTGCAAAAAAAAAGTATATGGCCCACTCTGAATTCTTTTGCAAAGTTTGGAGAGGTGTGGTCCAGGGGGGGCAAAGTTATAGGGGGGTCCCAAAACTTTTGTTTTTTCCCATAGACATAACGGGAAAAAAAATTGCGCACGCCTACAGCCCAAACCGCTGGACGGATTTACACCAAATTTGCGGCAGGAGCGGGGGCTTGTTCCCAAAAGCGGGCTTTTGCAAATTTGGTGTAAATCCGTCCAGTAGTTTTTTGACCAAAATGTAAGGCAAAAAATTAGTGATATCTCCGTTCGCTTCACGGACGGACTTCCCGGTTCGCTCCGCGGACAGTGCCCTGATTGGCCAGGCGGCTTGCGTGATATCAGCGGACATGCGATGTGTTCGCTGATTGGACGGATGGGGGCGTGGAGTGCGTCAGATTTTTTGTGGCGCCCGCCATCTTGTATTCGCCGGCGACCGCAGACAGCGTGGTGAAACTTGGATTAAAAATGGTATTTAGTGGAGTGTGTTGGTGTGTAAGAGTGTTTGGGGAGGGTGGGGGAGTGATGTCATCTTTGATGTCTTGGGTGTTAGTGTTAGCAATGCACGATGGTGCGAATTATGGTTGCTTAGCTTACCATAACTGGCGAATTTCAGGGGTTTTTCGGTTTTACTTTGAACCATAACGTCCCTTTAACAAAGTTTCTTTACTGAATTTGATTGGTTTTTAGTAGCGCAACTTAACAATAACGTCCCTTTTAACAAAGTTTTTTCATTGAATATATATATATATATTACATGGCCACGGTAGTGGTCATGTAGTTATGGTTAAGTTGGTGTTTCCATAGGAAGAGCACTTTTTGGGCGGCTTATAACTTCGCTCCCACTGGACGAATCCTCACCAAACTTTGCAAAAAAAAGTATATGGCCCACTCTGAATAGTTTTGCAAAGTTTGGTGAGGATCCAGCGGGGGCAAAGTTATAGGGGGGTCCCAAAACTTTTTTTTTCCCATGGACTGAATGGGAAAAATGTTTTGCTCGCACCTACAGCCCAAACCGCTGGATGGATTTTCACCAGATTTGGACCAGGAGCAGCGGCTTGGTCCCGAAAGCGTGCTTTTGCAAATTTGGTGAAAATCCGTCCAGTAGTTTTTTTTTAAATGACCAAAAAGTAGGTCAGAAAAAAATTAGTGATATCTGTGTTCGCTTCGCGGACACACTTCCCTGTTCGCTCCGCGGACAGGACGGTGATTGGGCAAGCAGCTTGCGTGATGTCCGCGGACATCTGACGTGCTTTTCTATTGGCTGCCGTGAAGCGTGCAGTGCGTCTATTTTCAGAGATGCCCGCCATCTTTGTTTATCGGAGCGGGATCTGCTGCCTGCACAGTGTAGATGTGGGCTGCGTCATCCACGAAAAGGCGGTGAGGCACAGGCCCTTGTGTCTCTCTCTTGTTCCCCTCACCTCCCGCTCATGGCCCGTGTCTCCCATGTTCCCCCCTCGCTGATTCTCCATGTGTTCCTCCCACCCCCCGCTCATGCTCCGTTTCTCTTTCCCATTCCCCCGCTCATGTCCCGTGTCTCCCTCCTTCCTCCCCCACCCTCCACTCATGCCCCGTGTCTCCCTACTGTTCCCCCCACCCCCCGCTCATGCTCCGTGTTTCTCTCCCCTTCCCCCTCACCCCCCCTCATGCCCCGTGTCTCTCTCCCCTTCCCCCCACACCCCGCTCATGCCCCGTGTGTCACCCTCCTCTTCCCCCACCCCCCGCTCATGCCCCGTGTGTCTCTCCCCTTCCCTCCCACCCCCTGCTCATGCCCCGTGTGCCTCTCCCTTTCCCCCCCACCCCCCGCTCATGTCCTGTGTGTCTCTCCCCTTCCCCCCAACCCCGGCTCATACCCCGTGTCTCCCTACTGTTCCCCCCGCCCCCGCTCATGCCCTGTGTGTCTCACCCCTTCCCCCCACCCCCCGCTCATGCCCCGTGTGTCTCTCCCCTTCCCCCCCACTCCTGCTCATACCCCGTGTCTCCCTACTGTTCCCCCCACCCCCCGCTCATGCCCCGTGTGTCTCTCCCCCCCACCCCCGCTCATGCCCGTGTGTCTCTCCCCTTCCTCCCCACCCCCGCTCATGCCCCGTTTGTCTCACCCCTTCCCCCCACCCCCGCTCATGCCCTGTGTCTCCCTTGTGTTACCCCCACCCATGCCCTGTCTCCCCTGTTACCCCCCACCCCCCACTCATGCCCCATGTCTCTCCCCTTCCCCCCACCCCCACCCATGCCCGTGTCTCTCTCCCCTCCCCCCCACCCACCCCCCGCTCATGCCCCGTGTCTCTCTCCCCTTCCCCCCACCCCCGCTCATGCCCGTGTCTCTCTCCCCTTCCCCCCAACCCCCTCTCATGCCCCGCATCTCTCTCCCCTTCCCCCCACCACTGTTCATGCCCTGTGTCTCTCTCTGCTTCCCCCCACCCCCGCTCATGCCTCGTGTGTCTCTCCCCTTCCCCCACCCCCTGCTCATGCCCTGTGTGTCTCTCCACTTCCCCCCACCCCCCGCTCATGACCTGTCTCCCCTGTTACCCCCACCCCCCACTCATGCCCTGTGTCTCCCTTGTGTTACTACCCACCCCCAGCTCATGCCCCGTGTATCCCTTGTGTTACCCCCCACCCCCTGCTCATGTCCCATGTCTCCCTTGTGTTACCCTCCCACCCCCCGCTCATGCCCCGTGTCTCCCTCGTGTTACCCCCCCACCCCCCGCTCATGCCCCGTGTCTCCCTTGTGTTACCCCCCACCCATGCCCTTTCTCCCATGTTACCCCCCACCCCCTGCTCATGCCCCGTGTCTCTCCCCTTCCCCCCCACCCCCACCCATGCCCGTGTCTCTCTCCCCTTCCCCCCTGTTAAGATGGATTTCTGAACTCTGTCCGGGAGGGGCAGAGGTTCAGAAGGCAAGCCCCATTTCTTGGAACAGGGTAACCTCTGGACAAGCCAGACCAATCAGGGTAGCGATCGCGGTGGTCAAGACTAGGTCTCAAGAGGGGTGAGGGTAACTGAAAGCCCGCAATGATCACACATAGCAAGGACACTTACAGATTACTCCAAACAGGTGTTATATTAAAAATATAGACACATTTATTCCAAGGCCTTTGCAACAATGACCGTAGGGAGAAATCACAACAAAACTCAAGTAAACCAACACATACCAAACCAATACAATATATATATATATAAATACGAACGAGTCTAACGCGTTAGACGCACAAAATGTGTAGACCACCTAGATGGGGAGGAAAACAGGCAGTGCGAATAATAATCAGACCCAGTCCATCTTCAGAGGCACCTAACTAAAAGGATGTCCAAACCCTACGAAGAGTGGACCTTGTGCTCAAAAGTACCTGCACACGCTGGTGCCAACGGGCAAAATGGGGAGCCTCTTCGAGGGAATCAGGCAGTTCAGTTCGGTGAACAAATGAAGATGAACAGAGCTCCGCGACTCAAGCGCAGCCTCCACTGTGGGCAGAAGCAGAGTGTGAGTACGGAAAGGCCTGCTGTTTGACACAGGGAGGATAGGCTATGGGCTACTGCAGGAGGGCGACCAGTTCCTAGCTATGCTACTCACTGGTCCCTGATGCAGGCAGACCCAGGCTTCTCCGCGTCAGTTTCAGTGCTGGCAATTTCAGATAGGAGCAGGGGACGTCTCGTCGTTGTGTAGATTCCGCAGCAGCAGAGTTGAGTTGAGGGCATCCCAAACGCAGTGAACCCGCACAGTTTGTTACCACAGCAGGGCAACAGGGCGGCCGTGTGTATCTCAGCCAAATGTACACTACTCACTTCAGACCTGGGAATGCCAAGTGTACCAATCGTGTGAGAGTGACAAGGACTCGTAATACAACACAACCGGACGGCGGTTACAGAGCAAGATTCCTGGGTAGGCTGGTCAGTCTGCTGGATGGCCCAGAGACACTTCCGAAGGCTTACATGCAGGAGATGGTGAAGATGCCGAGAATAGCTGTCCCCGCTATTCCAAGGGTCGAAGTACCAGTACAGGCCTTCTCATTCTATCCGAGGTAGAAAGGGTTTCACAAAGCGACAGCAGTGCAGAGGAGCAGTCCTTCAGCGGGTCACCAGCGATTCCTTGGTTCAGGCTCGTGGTTGCAGGATACTTGGCTCCTGTATTCCTTTGTTCGTGAGAACTCAGGAGATCGACATGGTAGTGGTGTTTCCAGCCTCCTCTTATCCACGGTTCCCTTCGCGCCAAAACGGAGAGGACCCAATGGGAGATCTGCTCACAAAACACTCACACCATACGTGGACCTATCACGGACCACGGTGGTCCCAGGCATTCATACCACACTAGACTCTCTGGCACCCAGGATGTGTATTGGGACCAGACATCCCAGCCCACATCCTGGGGGCACACACAAGGCCTGTAGAAGCCAGCGAAAGCATCTGTGTTTCGCGGGAAAGTACATGCCCAAATAAGGAAGGCCCCGGGTCGGCTCAACTTGGGGAAGATGAAGGGGGCAAGCCGGTCAGCGGACAGGACAAAGAGCCTCATGGTCTGGCCATTTTGGGAGCCAGGCCACCATTTTGGGCTAAGCGCGAGAGACGCGCTTAAAACACCAAAAGGAGCTCAAAAACACAAGAAACGATTGCTGCCACCAGTCCCGTCCGTGATTCACTTGCACCAATCAATTTCAAACCAAAAGGAGTATCTACGGCTGTAGAAGACTAGAGACCCAAGAGACCAGTAACTTAGCTTATAGTGCCGTCTTGTGTCATGTTGCACGAAAGCTGCAATATGATAAAGAAACTACGGAAAACAACGTTTCCCGGTACTGACTGTCTTAAGGGCATGTCAGTTTCCCTGTAAGAATGGAGCGAAAGCCCAGAGGAGTGCGGCTGAGGGCTGCACTTCTCTAGCAAAGTCTAGATCCTGGTGAAAACAACAGCAAAAAGTTTAGGGGTTGCCACATGGAAGGAAAATTACCCACAATTAAGAAATCTTTCCTAACACCCCCCACCTGCTCATGCCCTGTGTCTCTCTCCCCTTCCCCCACCCCCGCTCATGCCCCGTGTCTCCCTTGTTTTACCCCCCCACCCCCCGCTCATGTCCCGTGTCTCCCTTGTGTTACCCCCCACCCATGCCCTGTCTCCCCTGTTACCCCCACCCCCTGCTCATGCCCCGTGTCGCTCCCCTTCCCCCGCCCCCACCCATGCCCGTTTCTCTCTCCCCTTCCCCCCACCCCCGTGTCTCTCTCCCCTTCCCCCCACCACCGCTCATGCCCCGTGTCTCTCTCCCCTTCCCCCCAACCCCCTCTCATGCCCCGCGTCTCTCTCCCCTTCCCCCCACCCCCCGCTCATGCCCTGTGTCTCTCTCCCCTTCCCCCCACCCCCCGCTCATGCCATGCCCCGTGTCTCTCTCCCCTTCCCCCCTACCTCCCGCTCATGCCCGTGTCTCTCTCCCCTTCCCCCCCACCTCCCACTCAGGCCCCGTGTGTCTCTCCCCTTCCCCCCACCCCCCGCTCATGCCCCGTGTGTCTCTCCCCTTCCCCCCCACCCCCCGCTCATGCCCCGTGTGTTGCTCCCCTTCCCCCCCACCCTCCGCTCATGGCCAATGTCTCCCTACTGTTCCCCCCACCCCACCGCTCATGCCCCATGTCTCTCTCCCCTTCCCCCCGACCCCCCGCTCATGCCCCGTGTGTCTCTCCCCTTCCCCCCCACCCCCCGCTCATGGCCCGTGTCTCCCTACTGTTCCCTCCACCCCCCTGCTCATGCCCCGTGTCCCTCTCCCCTTCCCCCCCACCCCCCCTCATGCCCCGTGTGTCTCTCCCCTTCCGCCCAACCCCCGCTCATGCCCCAATGGTCTCACCCCTTTCCCCCCACCCCCGCTCATGCCCCGTGTGTCTCTCCCCTTCCCCCCACCCCCCGCTCATGCCCCGTTTCTCCCTCCTTTCCCCCCACACCCCTCTCATGCCCCGTGTCTCCCTCCTTTCCCCCACCCCTGCGTGTCTCTCCCCTTCCCCCGCTCATGCTCTGTGTGTCTCTCCCCTTCCCCCTCACCCCCGCTCATGCCCCGTGTGTCTCTCCCCTTCCCCCCCACCCCCCGCTCATGCCCCGTGTCTCCCTACTGTTCCCCCACCCCCCGCTCATGCACCGTGTCTCTCTCCACTCCACCCCCCGCTCATGCCCCGTGTCGTCTCCCCTGTTCCCCCCACCCCCCGCTCATGACCTGCCTCCCCTGTTACCCCCCCACCCCCGCTCATGCCCCGTGTCTCCCTTATGTTACTCCCCACCCCCCGCTCATGCCCCATGTCTCCCTTGTGTTACCCCCCAACCCCCGCTCATGCCCCGTGTCTCCCTCGTGTTACCCCCCACCCCCCGCTCATGCCCCGTGTCTCCCTTGTGTTACCCCCCACCCATGCCCCATGTCTCTCCCCTTCCCCCCACCCCCGCTCATGCCTGTGTCTCTCCCCCTCGCCCCCACCCCCGCTAATGCCCGTGTCTCCCTCGTGTTACCCCCCACCACCCGCTCATGACCCGTGTCTCCCTTGTGTTACCCCCCACCCATGCCCCATGTCTCTCCCCTTCCCCCCACCCCCCGCTCATGCACCGTGTCTCTCCCCCTCCCCCACCCCCCCGCTCATGCCCCGTGTCTCCCTCCTTTCCCCCCACCCCCCGCTCATGCCCGTGTGTCTCTCCCCTCCCCCTGCTCATGCCCCGTGTCTCTCTCCCCTTCCCCCCACTCCCGCTCATGCCCCGTGTCTCCCTACTGTTCCCCCCACCCCCCACTCATGCCCCATGCCTCTCTCCCCTTCCCCCCACCCCGCGCTCATGCCCCGTGTCTCCCTGCTTTCCCCCAACCCTGCTCATGCCCCGTGTGTCTCTCCCCTTCCCCCACCCCCTGCACATGCCCCATGTGTCTCTCCCCTTCCCCCCACCCCCCACTCATGCCCCGTGTCTCTCTCCTCTTCCCCCCCACCACCCGCTCATGCCCCCTGTGTCTCTCAACCTCCCCCCCACCCACCGCTCATGCCCCGTGTGTCTCTCCCCTTCCCCCCCACTCCCTGCTCATGCCCCGTGTCTCCCTCCTTTCCCCCCAACCCCCGCTCATGCCCCGTGTGTCTCTCCCCTCCCCCCCGCCCACGCCCCCGTGTGTCTCTCCCCTACCTCCCACCCCCCGCTCATGCCCCGTGTCTCTCCCCTTCCCCCCACCGCCCGCTCATGCCCTGTGTCTCTCTTCCCTTACCCTCACCCCCCGCTCATGCCCCGTGTCTCTCCCCTTCCCCCATCCCCTGCTCATGCCCCGTGTCTCTCTCCCCTTCCTCCACCCCCCGCTCATGCCCCGTGTGCCTCTCCCCTTCCCCCCACCCACCGCTCATGCCCCGTGTCTCCCTCCTTTCCCCCCACCCCCTGCTCAGGCCCCGTGTGTCTCCCCTGTTCCCCCCCCACTCATGTCCCGTGTGCCCTCTTCCCCCCACCCCCCCACTCATGACCTGTCTCCCCTGTTACCCCCCACCCCCGCTCATGCCCGTGTCTCCCTTGTGTTACCCCCACCCCCAGCTCATGCCCCGTGTCTCCCTTGTGTTACCCCCCCAACCCCCCGCTCATGCCCCGTGTCTCCCTTGTGTTACCCCCCACCCCCCGCTCATGCTCCGTGTCTCCCTCGTGTTACCCCCACCCCCCAATCATGCCCGTGTCTCCCTTGTGTTACCCCCCGCGCCCCCACTCATGCCCTGTGTCTCCCTTGTGTTACGCCCCCCCACCCCCGCTCATGCCCCATGTCTCCCCTGTTCCCTCCACCGCCGCTCATGCCCCGTGTCTCCCTCCTTTCCCCCCCACCCCCTGCTCATGCCCCGTGTCTCCCTTGTGTTACCCCCACCCCCCTGCTCATGCCCCGTGTCTCCCCTGTTCCCCCCACCCCCGCTCATGCCCTGTGTCTCTCTCTCCTATTCTCCTATTCCCCCCACCCTCGCTCATGCCCCGTGTCTCCCCTGTTCCCCTCCACCCCCCCGCTCATGCCCCGTGTTTCCCTCATGTACCCCCACCCCTGCGCATGCCCCATGTGCCCTGTTCCCCCCACCCCCGCTCATGCCCCGTGTCTCCCTCGTGTACCCGCCACCCCCCGCTCATGCCCCGTGTCTCCCTCGTGTACCCCCTCGCCCCCCGCTCATGCCCCGGCCCCATGTGTCTCCTGTTGCCCCCACCCCCCGCTCATGCACCGTGTCTCCCTCATGTTCCCCACACCCCCTGCTCATGCCCCGTGTTTCCCTCATGTTACCCCCCCACCCCCCTGCTCATGCCCGCGTCTCCCTCGTGTTCCCCCCACCCCCCGCTCATGCCCCCATGCCCCTTGTCTCTCTCCTTTCCCCCCCACCCCCGCTCATGCCCCGTGTGTGCCCTATTCCCCCGCCCCCTGCTCATGCCCTGTGTGTGCCCTGTTCCCCCCACCCCCGATCATCTCCCATCTGTGCCCTGTTTCCCCCACCCCCGCTCATGCCCGTGTCTCCCCTGTTCCCCCCACCCCCCGCTCATGCCCCGTGTCTCCCTTGTGTTTCTCCCCACTCCCCGCTCATGCCCCGTGTCTCCCTTGTGTTCCTCCCCACAACCCGCTCATGCCCCGTGTCTCCCCTGTTCCCCCCCACCCGCTGCTCATGCCCCGTGTCTCTCTCGTGTTCCCCCCACCCCCGCTCATGCCCTGTGTTTCCTTCCTTTTCCCCCACCCCCTGCTCATGCCCCATTTGTGCCCTGTTCCCTCTCACCCCCCGCTCATGCCCATGTGTCTCCCCTGTTTCCCCCTCCACCCCTCGCTCATGCCCTGTTGTTTTCTCTTTATACACCCCGCCTTCCCTTTTCCATGTTGGCCATCTTGGTAAAAGATTTTCCTTCCTACAAATCTTTTTTTTTTACCACCCGGGGTTCCTTCTTTGAGGACCTATCATCATCAATGACATTTGTGATATCATCTTTGATGTCCTGGGTGTTAGTCTTAGCAGTGCACGGTGGTGGCGCGAGTTATGGTTGCTTAGCTTACCATAACTGGCGAATTTCAAGGGTTTTTCGGTTTTACTTGGAACCATAACGTCCCTTTGACAAAGTTTTTTCACTGATATATATATATATATATATATATATATATATATATATATATATATATATATATATATATATATATATATATATCTTCTACCTCTTCAGTGTAGGTAAAATGAAATGATGGGGTCAGCCTCCCTGTCAAGTTTCCTAGTTCCAGGCATGACACCTAGTGCCATTCCTGCTTTTTGTTTCCAACTGAATTGCCTGCTGGAACTTGTAGTTTCGTTTATTCCATTGCATGGATGGGCCTTGGGCCTACAAGTCCCAGCATGCAGTGAGAAAAAAACACACAGGACTGTCTGAAAGATTCCGCATGGAACTGGCAAACTTGCAGCTATGGGTATAATACCTATGATTTCCAGGAGGTAATCAGAGCACTAATCCTGAGGTATTTACAATAAAATGCACGAGGTAAGTTCAACAAACTCAGAATGAGGACAGACTTTAAAAATGGACAGCATTCAACATGATCTTTTAAATACTACCATACTCAAAAGGAGACCATGCTTTCTCCATTGTACGTCCTCCGACTGCGGTGCCCAGCTGGCATACAGCTACAAAAACAATGCAAACCTTATGTTTGCCCAGTAGATCTCGACACTTGCAACCTGGCTTTAGTAGCCCACTGTTACCAAACCACGAAAATGCCCCGCAGAAGGCAGGTTTCATAACACCTCTTTATAGTTGTAAAACATGTCTACGGGAGGCTGGTAAACATGCCAGCTCCTGTTCGCTTCTACCAATTACTGTGAAAGCTTTCGTGCATTTTGTAGAGTTAGCTTGTTGTTGTGTGTGTGGTGCAAACACGCTGCTCTGGGCAGAGGGCGATCCTCATGCTGATTAATTGGCATTGCCGCACGCTGATTTACAATATTACTTGATCCAATTTGCACACGGTGTTCCCTTAGATCCATTTCATCTTTTGGACCCTTCAACCCTATCATCGCCTCTCACTGAAAGCTGCTTGGGGGAGGCAGAATTAACTTTCTGGCCGGCGTTTGCTGACTGTGTTTGGGCCTTTCCGCCTCTGGCATGGATAAAGCAGCCTCCTGTCCTCCTCCCATCCAATTTGTCACCGAGAATGTAGCGCGTGCCAGGTGGACAAAAACTAGATGAATGCATTGGATGAGTTTAATCTATGCTGAAAATGAGAGCTTGTAGAAGAGCGGTGCTGCGCAGACTTGAAACCTACTGGGCCTAAGGCAAGAAGCAGACATACAAACATTAAGGCGCAGGAAATCATATAGTCCAAAATATTTAACTCTCCCATAAATCTTTAAATAATTAGGCCTCATTACGAGTTTGGCGATAAATTCCAGGGGAATTATTGGAAAACCATCCCTGCCAATCCTCTGGCAAATATACTGCCAGATCACAAGTGGTGTTATGGCGACGGTATTCCCAATTTTTGGAGTCCATAGGAATCCATAAGGGATGTAGCAGCTTTACTGCAGGTGGCCATGACACCTGCAGTAAATCCTCCAGTTTTCAAAGGTAAAGTGAAGGATTTACCTCAAGATGTATGTTTATCGCCAATCTCCTCAGAATTTGGGACTGTATGAAAAATGGCAGTAAATCCTTTACCTCCAAAAAAAAGTCAGTGACAGATTTACTGTCATTTGTACTACACCCCATAACTCGTAATGTGGTCTATTTAAAAGGTCCAAACTGCCAAAGAAATCGAATGAAAACATGTCAGTTAATGCAACTGTGAGGGATTGCCATCTGGCAAGGGTGCAAAGCCCTGACTTTTTTATTTGTATTATAGGGTAATCTGCTAACTAGATTCCCCTTTTCAAAAACTCCATACCAAAAACATAGTGTACTTGTGCCCTGCTGCATCAGTAGCCTGCTGTGCAGCGCCTGCTTTACTCATGGAGTAGAGCAGGTTCAAAGTTCACAAGATGCCCACTCGACAGCCGCAGTGACAGCCAAGTCTCTGCAGTACAGGGGCAGCATTTAAGATATGCCCCCTGTACCAAAACTATGATGATCATAGGTAACCCATTCTGGTGCCAGGGTAAGCTCTCAATAAAGCCATGCCTGAGTTTAGGCATATGGAATGGTACTACTTATGATCCTGGGCGGAACATCCCAATTGATATCGCACATGTGCCAGCTACTGAGAGTCATCTCTGCTGTGGGAGATGATTTGTATTCAGGTTAGCTGGGTGGAGACTGAAAAATGGCAAAAGAGTAACCCGGAGGAACAAGCCTCTTCTTTGATCTCTTTGTGAAGGCTGGTGACCCCCTCCACCAGAGACAGCTGCACAACAGGCAGCCATTCCCTGGTCCAGGCATCCAACGAACACACACATTCAAAAGGAGTAGCCTCACACCATGGTGCTGCATCTCTAAGGTCTTTGTTCTTAGTGAGAAGGGAAGAGGGTGGGATTAGCGTAAACAGGAGTGCCCAGGCCAATAGCAGGAGACTTACACAATTTTGTTTCTCTGTCTCTGTTTCTCTTTCCGCTCCACTTTCTATAGAGCAAAGCACTTTGAGTATGACATCAGAAGGGCAAAGTCCACTCTGTTCAAGAGTAGGAGTGCGCTCCGTTCAAGAGCAGGATTGGACCCCTACGGCAGGCTAGCTTTAGTCTAATCACCTGGAGACTTTTGCTTTTAAAAGAAGTGGTCTCCCAAGCCTTCTACAGATCTTCTCAAGACACGAAGATTCACTCTTAACCACCTGAGAAGAACTCAATGGACTTCCTTTGGGAAATTTGCACTTTCCTAGGTCCTCAGCATGAGGTGAAGCAGGAACCGTCCAAGGCAGAAGAGAGCTCTGCCCCCATCTAGCCCCAAGGCCACTGGGAGTGATCCTTTGCTGTGGACCAGGGCCTGCCACTCTGCACCATAATCTCCCAAACTGAGAGAGCAGACCCTAAACGCAGCCGTCCTGTCCTCGCGTCCCTCTGAGTGGGCATCACAGAAGCCAGAGGACCAGACCAGCTGAAGCTCCCTGTTCTGCCGCACTGAATTGGTCAGTTTGTGTTCAACGCATCTTGAACGGGAGGGAAGACAACGGTGCTGGCTTTTGTGCTCCTCCACCAATCTGAACTATTGCTTGCACTTCAAACCATCTTGATGCTGAATCGTACTCTAGCTGAGCCCCTCACCTGCTAAGCCCAAATCAATTGCTCGTTGCAGGGACCCAAACCACTGGCTAGTCACTTGCCAACTTTAGCAAGTGGCTAAAACCACAGCTCAACCCAGCTAGCCTTCGAATGGCTGACCCACTGACCTGCACCTTGAATCCCCCAAGATCACCACTTTGACAACTGTCGTCTGCAACTCGATCTTCTGGAGCATCTTAAATTGACCCCGCCCAGCGGCTAAAGCCAAACTCGGCCTGGCCCAACTGTGAAGAGCTCCTGGGATCAACCGACCTGCATCGCTGAGAGCCCCCCTTTGACCACACTGAGTGACCAAATTCACCCATATGCAACGCCTGCTTGCTGCTTGGGCCCACACAATGCAACGTGCCTTAACTGAGCTTGATCCACTCGCATCACCGTTCAACACCGGGTTCGACATCATCAACCCACCCCAGAAACAAAACCAATTACTGTTGACCACAAACTGCCCACTCAGTCCACTGGGACCCTAGAGACTGGTTAGTTCACCTTAGCACCTTCTTGCATCCAAGATATATCTTTTTGTGGTTGGTATTTGCCTATCACCCCTGTACCCACGCCCAGAGGGCTACTTCCTCCAGTATGTTGCTTCTTAGTCTTTCAGAGAGGTGGGTTTTTGTACAATGTTCTCTATTTCGTTCTATTGCAGATGGTGTGTTTATTTGAAGTATACATTTTTTTTATAGTACCTTGATTAGACATTCCCTTTATTTTGGACTGTGTTACTGTGTTGTTTGGGTCACTACTGGATAACATCGACACCCCTCTTAAGAGCATAGCTTTCTCTCAGCTCCCTCAGCTCCCCTTACCACAAAAGGCGAAGGGGGTATATCTCCTAACTGTCCCTATTTTACCTTGATGATTGCATTGGGCTTTGGTTTGTAGAAATGGGACAACTGAGCAGGCCATTTTACCGCTACTCATCCTTGTAGTCCCGCGGAGCAGAATCCAATTTATCACAGTGACATTTAAGCATAGAGGCACATTGTTACCATTTAAATACTTCATATACTAGAACATCTGATAGGGGTGTATCCTAATTTGGTGAAGATGTAATCCCCCAATTCATCTGTGCTGAACCCCTTTCACCAGATCAACGGTACATCTGCATGTCTACCCAGCAAACACAGTTATAGAAAGCATAGTCTGCTTTCTATGACGAGTGTGCGCCACACAAATGAAGGATGATGTTTGGGCCAGCAAGGTGGAACAGGGAAGGAGAGCATGAGAGTGAGTGATTTTAGGAGGCATGGGGCATGGAGCAGGCTCGGAGTGAAGAGGGCACAGGGACAAGTGGATAAGGGGTGGGGGCAAAGGTGCGAACGCTGCATTGGGCGGAGGTATGATAAGTGTCAGGCAGCAGGGGGTAAAGGGACTAAGGGGAATGGAGCCCCCCCCCGCAATGAGACAGTGCACCCCATTCCAGAGGAAGGAGCCAAATTGCTTAATTGGATTCAGAGAACTGAATGCAGCTGAGAGAAAGGCAGTGGGTGGGATTCACAGAATGGGAGTTGGCAGGGGACACATTGGCGAGGTGCCCTTTGGTGTAAGCACATAGATTAATCTGAAAGATATTACTTCATGTAATTTTAAGATTACAGTACAAACATTAAGTGGCCGATTCATCGAATTCTGCACAGAAATCGAGCAAGTGCTGCGCGCCGAAAAGGACACTGCACGAGCCTGCACGCAGAAAGAAAAAAATGCTTTCAGCGGGTGCTCAAAACAGGCAGATTTTGAGAATGTCAAGCTGGATGAAAAACATTCCCTTTTCAGGTTTGAGGGAATACATGTGGAACACCTTCACAGTTGAACCACTTTAGTGAAGTGGCCCACTCTTTGAAATTTCACTATATAGGATCATTATGTCCCCAGTGCAACCATACTCCCTGCATTTGTGTGGTGCCCCCAGGTGTTTTGTTTTCTGTGACCCTACATTTAGAGGAGGTCGTCATGATCATGCAGACGCTGCGGTTGATCCCTTCCGGTCCGACTTGCCGCTCCGCCTCATAATCGTCCTGTTGCTTATGTTTTTATATTTTTTTATCGTGATCTGCTTTATATCAAATCTTCCACATACAACATTGTAAAAAAAAAAGAAAAACAATTAGTTAGATGCCATAAAATACATAACAGTATGAACTATTATTCACGAAATCATCTGAAAGCTCTGAAAAAACACAAGTCAAATACAGTTAATCATCATAAGTTAATCAGTTCATGATGATTTACAAATCTTAAATCTTAAATAGTGAGAGAGGGAGAAGACAGAAAACAAACATTACCAAAATAATTCACGGTCAAGAATTCTCATATAATTTATACATTTACCCAAAAAATGGCTGACGTGTCTCCTAAGCAATGGGAAACACATGAGTATCTTTCTTCGTGACTACTTCATCCGATCATGGTTCCAATGAGGACACAATGGGCAGTAAGTTTCAATCGGTGACTGGTACTCAGTATTTCCCTTGTTAGAGTCAGATATCATCAAAATCTAAGACATTGTTGTCTCCGTTCTCGGTTTGGAAATTTCAATAAGTAAGGAGGCAGTTGGCCCAGCTTCGTGTGTTCATTGGCCAAATCCAGATGTAAGTTATTGTATGAGAGAGAGGGGTAGGCAACCCTTTTTGTATTGGCACTGGACTTCAATTGTTCATACCAGTTAAGGTAGTGCATCTAGCAGAGTCAAGAAAAAATAGGTTGTGTTGGTTGGTATTTATTTGCAGTGTTTATTTTATTTGCATGAAGTTGCTAGAGGTTGACTGAGCACCAATGGTGATGCTCACTTAGCAAAAGCCAAAACGCGTTTCGACCGTCAGGTCTTTATCAATGCTGTGCAGTGGCACCATGGTGAGGTTATCATATTGGTGTTGTGGTGGGTGGGTGGGTGCCGTGAGTGATGATGTGAGTTGTGACATGGACATAAGTTAGATTACATATTTACATACGTGTTCCATTTGTGTAGTTGGTGACACGATGGGGATGATGTGACATACATATATACATGTCAGGTTAAACACGACACAAGTAAATGGACCAGTTAATGATGGGCAGGAGGTGCACCAAGAGGTGAAAAAAGGAGAAGAATGGACTGGTTAGGCATAGTAAGGCTCAGTATGTATTCAAAGTATGGTGGTGGGAGGGGGTTCTTACCGTTAAGAAAAATAGACAAGTCTTGCTCCTTGATTAAGGGTGCTGGATAGCAACTGTTAAAGTAGAATGACATAATAACGGTGTGGTAAGTACCTGAATAGGTTGCACGGTATGTTGGTGGGTTGAGAGGCTGTGGGTGGCCACTGCGAGTGTGAGCATTTGGACGTGTCCAAGGGCCCTAGGCTGGGGGGGGGGCGCTATCAGGGCTGGGCATGGGCCAGACAGTGTGACTCTGGGCCCTCAGGTGAGTGTGGGATGATGTATGTTGTATGAAGCCTGTGCAGTCCGTGATGTAGCTGGGCAGGTTTTCGTCATGCCGTGAGTATGGTACTGCGTGCAGTAATGGGTAGCTTTCCTGAGTGAATGGTTCTGAAGAAGCCAGCTTAAACATGCGCTGCCTGCATGGAGACAAGCTCTTGAGTGATACTGTTGTCGTGAGATGGAGCGTGACAAGTCAGGGTGATCCTGTGCAATACTGGCTGAATGGGAGTGTTGGTGGGTGGTCTCTGTCAGACGAAGGTAGGAGAGTGCAGGGTTGGTATACCACGGTGTTGGTTGAGGCACCTGTGTAATGAGTGAGATCATACACGAATAAGAGCGTGTTTGATTGAAGGCCAACTGCAAAGTATATATGGCCGATAAAGTTAAGTGTTCGTCAGCTGGACCAAATGATATAATGTCGGAGTACGTGCAGGGGTGCGGGGTGTGGGAGAGGGCAGCGAGCAACCTGTGGCTAATACGAGCTAGTTGCGGGGGAGGCAGCGAGTGAGGGGTTTACGTCCCCTGGGATAAAGTGAGACCACCCGTTTTTGTGTGCATGTTTGCGCATGTGACATGCTGCGGGGGCCCATGGTGAGGAAGCATGCAGTCTCTGGGGTGCCCCTGAGTTGGGAATGGTGCATGCTAGGTCAATTGGTGTCATTTGTTGCAACCCGGTTAGGTGGTGTTCTGGGCTGCATGTAGCAGTTAGGGTGGTGAACAAGCCCTCATGGACCATCATGGTGATGGACCTGGTTGTTGTGGGCGGCAGAGTTAAGGGAGAGCTCTTTCAGAGTAGCATGGTTCAATGCGAGATTAATTATGTAGGCTTTGTTATTACTAACACAATTACAGAAAAGAGTAGGGAATATAAATACGAACTACAACGTTGCCATTCATTCCTAAATTAACATTTCCAGACACTACTCTTTAAACAAAAGATAGCTACTTTTAGTTTATGTGAAAAGAGATGAAATGTCACAACATCTAAAAGCTGCCTGAATAGAGTAGAGGGCTAATTTAGGTGTGCTTTATTCTGCTTTCCCCCTTGTTTTCCTATACAACCCATCAGAGAAGAGTTAGAACATCTTTCTGTGTTCGAATTAACTATGTTGGGAAGAATGTCCCTGTATTTAAAATGTCATCTAAATGTTCATTGGAATATTTTCTTACTGGTGAAAGAGGCAGTGGCAGACATGAATTTCGTGATATATATATTATAGGGCGGTGATAGCCGCTCTATAGTTAGGTGAGTCAGACTCCCATAGGAACCCCTAGAAATTATGTCATTAATAACTATTGATTGGAGGAACGGATTTGATCCGAAAGTGATTGAAAATCTGCAACCTCCCCCACCCCCAGGTTGTAAAGTTTCATAAGGAATTGTTAAGAAATAAAAACGTTATTAAGCGTCAAAAACATTTTCTTTTTTCAAAAAAGTGTGGTGTACTTCCCATTCATTTTCCCATAGACAAACAAGGTCAACATTTGCCAAAGTACACAGCCAAAACCGCTGGACAGATTTGGACCAGTTCAAAAACAACTTGACCACAAAGTGTTGACTCTTGATCCATACTTGGTCTGGTGTTATTCTGTGCAGTAGTATTTTAAATATTTGATGGAGAATGGGGTGCCCCATCCCAAAAATCGATCGAAATATTTAGGGGATTTGCCCAAAGCCAGGTTTTTTAGAAATGAAATGACCACCATCTTGTTTTTCACTTGATGCGAGCGATATCAATGGCTATAGCTGAGGATATGAGAAAATGAAACTTTTTTTTTTTAAATTTATTTATAGACTTTTAGTTTTGTAAAGAAAAACAAACTTTTTGTCAAATACATTTATAATCCTCAGCCCACGTCATTGCATTAATGCATTTTTCCGTTCGGGTTATGCAAGCGTGGGCATAATGATTCGTCTAAGATAGTATCCTTGTTCTGCTGAACCAATGTTTTACAATAATTATATCAGTACCATGTCCATGAAGTTGATCACGTTGCAGGTTAACTGCACGTTTCTTCCCGTTATCAAATATGACCACCACTCTTCCATATTGCCATTTTTAGGGGCATAATGTTCAAGATGGAGGGAGCGCTGTTCAGTGATCTGTGTGCATTCGATTATGAGATGTTTGATAGATTCGAGTTCCTGCTTACAAAAGCGACAATTAGCATCAGTAATCATGGGATCTTTTATTCTCCTCTTGCATAGCTTAATGTTGGACAAATTAAGGCAAAGCCTTAGAAATTGATTCCGGTGATAATGAGACGGAAACTTAGACAGGTATTTCGGTAGAGTGCCTCTTTCCTGTTCACACATACCGAGGTCTAAGCCTGTGGATAATGCTGCTCGCCTTTCTGCATTTTTAATCCACTTGGATTGCATGAATTTTATTTTTGCCAGTTTCGGCGACTGTAGAGCCAAAGGCATTTTTATATTTGCATCTTCCAGGATGCCTAGTAGGTTCTCTTCCCAGCTATTTAGCATGGAAGCAGATGTATCATTTTTTTTGTTGGCGAAGATTGTGTAAGCCGTTGTCACCGGCAGCAGTCTCATTTTCCTCAGCAGTAGTATGGATTTCCATAATACTGTTGAGTGCAGAGAGTCAAGACCCAATTCGTATCTCACGGCCACCATCGAGACACATTGTGATAGCTGGAGGAGTTTACGCCAAAAGCAGCCCTCAACTTGGGCCCATAGGCATGCCCTGATGTTCCACCCTGTTTCGTTACCAAAGCATATTGCTGGGATCACTTTCTGGAGGTAGAAAGTCGTCACTGGTTGAAGGGAGAATTTCCCATAGTTGAAATGCAATTTGCGTCCTTGCAAAGCAAACATTCGCATACGCGAGATGATTTCATTTGTCCAACTCCATTCTCTGATTGATACATTGAATGAAACACCCAGATATCCGATGGCTTATGTTCTTGATAGTATTTCCTTACAGAAAATGAAACAAAGAAAAAAAGCCATTTGCAGGTCAAAAAATATACAAATGCCATCAGGCACCAAATCAAATTTGGGAGTTGGTCGGGGTCTAGGGACTGGGTTTTCAACACAAAGCTTCCTGTAGCCACAAAGTTGAAAATCCACTGGTCATAGTTGACTGCCATCCAGGTCTCCCACCCATACAGTTAGCAGGACAGACCTGACTTAGCTTCAAAGCATGAAAGGGGCCAGCTTCCTCATGCCATGTTGCCCGATAAATGAGTAAAAGTTACAAGACCACTTTGAGGAATGAACCAGCCTTTTCCTTGCTTTGAAGCTAGCAGGGTCAGCCTCGCTTTGGAGCTAAGCAAGGTCAGTCCCGGTTACTACACAGATGGGTGACCAATGGACATCTGATGTTTTTATTTTAAACCTTGCTAATGTCATTCTTTGAAGGTTTTGCACTCAGACTATTTTTTGCCTGTTGCTGAATTGCATTCTGGTGTTTGTAGTCTCCCAGTCAATAATAAAAAAATATATGTTTACAGCAACATTGGGTTCCCTATCTCTGCAGTAATGGGATGAAAGATGCTTAGCTTCAAATTGAGGAAGGGGTCAGCACCCTAAGGCCATGTTGCCTAATATATGAGCCCACCTTCCAAGAACACTTAGAGAAACATAGCCTAAGGGGGCTGGATCCTTCACTCGTTATGAAACTAAGCAGGATTGGTCCTGGTTACTGCATGGATGGCAGAGTGTCCTCGGTCCTGAATGATGTGTGCTTTCTTAGTTTTAAATATCTCATAACACAAGGTATCCCCATTATTATTTTTAAAACCGTGCTACTGTCAGTCCTTGAAGGTTTTGCACTCAAAGACCATTCTTTTGCCTTTTGCTGAATTGCATTCTGTTATTTGAAGCCTCACAGTAAAGATGCAGGGAATAATGCCACAATTATACACTTTTGTCTGACATAGTTCTATAAGGATATATATATTTGAGTGACACTATGGTATGTGTACTTTTCAAGTTAGCTTTATAGAGCAGAGAATTGTTGAAAGCCAGACATGGGGTAAGGAGGAGCAATTTTGAGAGGGCAAGTAAGTCACTTCTAGATAAAATCACTATGTTTCAAGACAAAATTGAATTTAAAAAAACGAATCTCTCTCTTCCCTCACCACAACACACCCCTCTAGCCTCACATCAGAATACCTGCAAGTTATTGATGTAGAAGACATAATCCTTAAATTGAAACCATCTAAATGCCAGGGAGACACCTGCCCAGCCCTCATCATCAAGGAGGCAACTAAGGAATTGGCTCCTTTATCATCTCCATAATCAACGCCTCATTTAATACTAGTATAGTCCCCAATAACCCAAAAGATGCCTGGGTTCTCCCGCTACTTAAGAAACCATCAATAGACCCATTATCCCCACCAATTACAAGCCCATCACTACAGTCCCCTTTCTATTGAAAATCCTGGATAGAACAGCCTACCTGCAGATTCAGGAGCATTTGGAAACAAACAACCTCCTCGGCCTCAGGCAATCAGGCTTCAGACCGAGACACAGTATGGAGGCGGCCTTGATTTACCTCGAGACACAAATAGAAGAACTAAAACACAATGGCAAACTTGCCCTTCTTTTACTGCTAGATTTGCCAGTGGCATTTGACTTAGTAAATCACAAAGTCCTATGCAACCCTCTAATCTCCGCTGCACATTTCTCAGACAAAGCTACTACCTGGATCCAGTCATTCCTAGAGAATAGATCAATGAGGGTCTTTTCTACGTCAGCCTCTGCCGAGCCTGCACCAGTCTTGTGCGGAGTCCCCCAAGGCTTGTGCGTGTCTCCGACTCTATATAATGTGTTCACAAAGTTTCTCTTCGATGACCTCTACCATTTGGGTGTCACCTACACTAATTATGCGGATGACACCCAAATACTCATCCCCATCACCGGAGTCCATAAAGTAGATTACAAAGCACTCAAGGACATCTACCTTGTCATGCAGGCCTGGATGGTGAAACACGGGCTCTGTCTTAAGGATGATAAGACATAGCTACTCCTTCTAGAATCACAATTCAAACTCAACAGGCTAGAAGCCAAGTTTGACTCCTTCACCATTGATGTTAATTCTATTAGGGTCTCTAAGGACGTGAAAACCCCTGGTATCTACATTGACCCCACCCTAAACTTATCCAGACAAATCAATGCAATAACTTCCTCAATGGCCTACACTTGCAAATTAATCATTGCATGAAGACCCTTCTTAACCATAAACAATTGCACTGCCATAGCCAGAGCATTAGTCCTATCAAAACTAGACTATTGCAATGTGCTATATCTAGGGACTAGTCAACAGAATACAAAAATGATGCAAGTCTTACAAAACAATGCCATCAGGTCGACGATGAATATACCCAGAGCCCAATATATCTCAGATTTCAGACGGAGCCTAAACTGGCTATCGGTCAACCAAAGGATTGCCTTTAAATCACTGTCACTCACGCCTAAGTGCCTTCGCGAACCTTGCACCGAGATATCTAACCAATCTATTCTCAAGCAACACTTCTGATCGTCCCGCTAGAGCTGCCCAAGCACACTGCCTTAAGATCCCGAAGTTCAAGATTCAGAAGGCGGGAGGTAGAAGCTTCCCTGTGCTTGCCACAAAACTGTGGAACACACTACCCACATCACTAAGAACAGAACCATCCTATCATTCTTTCAGAAGCAAAGTCAAAAACTGGCTTTTAGTGCAGGAGCAATAGTTTGCCCACTCTAGGCCAGCAACGGGGCTCTCCATTAACACTGATCTCCTCTTTACCTGCTTGCTAAATATGCAACCCCTTGGCAACTATGTAACCATATAAATATGTATAACGAATACCCTATGTAATCTGCAAGAAATGTATGTATTTAACCTAACTGTGTAAAACTAAAAAATGTGCCGAGATGCCTCAGGGCTTGGAGCGCTTTACAAATAAACAAAATACAAATGAGTATTTGCCCACGATGTGGCAAGAGAGTTTGCAATCCTTGACACTGGTGCAGTGATTTTCCCCTAATTGGGGTGGCTTTGCAGGGCACCAATAAGGGACAAATGTGGGTGGAAATCATAAAAAAATTTCAGAGGGCGGGTGAAACCCCTTGGGTTTTTTGGAGGTTTGTAAGCTTGCTCAAGTATTTGGATACCAGTATTTTACTCAGGTTGCCATGTTCCCAGTGCAGATGCTAATCCACAAGACCACCATAACTTGTTTCATATTGGGATTTTGTTTTCCATGTTATATTTCACTACAGATTGCTGGGTCTAAAATGCGAGCACCTGTTATACTTTGCCAGCATATTTATTGGGAGATATCCTCTCTTGTTTTTCTGGTGTTCATTATTTTTTTTAAAAAGTCCAATGCTACTTTGTCTTGCACACTTTCTTGTAAGGAGAAGGTCAATTGAACTACATTTGTATATTTCATTTTAAAATATATGGTCATTTACTGGGCGTATGTTTATGGGAGCCAGCTTTTGATATTCGCTATGTGGGCAAAAGTACCTGGGCATATGTTATTCTTGCAGCTGATAATTTTTAACCATTTTCCATGCTGCTTAATTGCGGTTAGTTGGGGTCGTGCAATGCACCACAACAGTCACCAAGAGACCAGCCCTAAAAGAAGGAGCTTGTAGCACGCTGTTTAACGAAAGTGTGTAATCCCCAGCAAATAATTTAATCTCACAGCACATTGACAAACATTATTAGGGCCTGATTCATGGAACATTTTCCTATGGGATTGCACCATTATAAAACACTTCCATGAATCAGGCCCTAAGAGTTCTCAAAGCATGCATTCTTTTATAAATAATATTAAAAAAGACATGTTTACCGCTACAGTGGGTTCCCATCAATGCAGTACCTGGACCAAACCTGCTTAGCGTCAAAGCGAGGGAGAGGCCAGCCCCATCAGGCCATATTGCCAAATAAATGAGCACCTTTTACAAGACCACTTAGAGCAGCATGTTCTGAGAGAGCCTGATCTGTTCTTGCTTTGAAGCTGGGCATTTGTTATTCTTGCAGCTGGTTATTTGTTTCCCTTTTACGTGCTTCTTAAATGCAGTTAGTTGGGGTTGTGTGATGTATCACAACAGTCACCAAGAGACTGGCCATAAAACAAGGGGCTTGCAGCATGCTGCATAACCAAAGTGTGTGATGTGTGATCTTCAGCAAATAATTTAATCACACAGGGCATTAACTAAAAACATTCAGAGGTCTCAAATCCTGAAATCTTTTATACATAATAAAAAAAAATAGATATTTTTACATCTACAGTGATATCAGGGGTGAAAAAATACTGCCGACCTGGGTCTCCAATCCATGCAGTAACCAGGACCGGCCTTGCTTAACCTCAAAGAGAGGAAAAGGCCTGCTGCCTCAGGCCATGGTGCCGAATAAGAACGGCAAATTTACAAGACCACTTAGAGCAACATGGCCTGATGGGGTCTGCCCCATTCCTCACTTTGAAGCTAAGCAGGTTTGGTCCAAAACATCTCATGGTGTTTGAGATGGTAGGGTGAGCCAATGATGAGAAGCTCCATTTTTTCATCATTTAGGCAAAGGTTATGATTGGCCATTCAGTTTTGAATAGTGTTGTAGACAGCATTGATGGTGGCAATGTCTCTGGTGAGGTCACCTGAGATGGGAATGAGAATTTGGGTAGCTTATAACTTCGCTCCCTCTGGACGAATCCTCACCAAACTTTGCAAAAAAAAGTATATGGCCCACTCTGAATTCTTTTGCAAAGTTTGGAGAGGTGTGGTCCAGGGGGGGCAAAGTTATAGGGGGGTCCCAAAACTTTTGTTTTTTCCCATAGACATAACGGGAAAAAAATGTGCGCACGCCTACATCCCAAACCGCTGGACGGATTTACACCAAATTTGCAGCAGGAGCGGGGGCTTGTTCCCAAAAGCGGCCTTTTGCAAATTTGGTGTAAATCCGTCCAGTAGTTTTTTGACCAAAATGTAAGGCAAAAAATTAGTGATATCTCCGTTCGCTTCACGGACGGACTTCCCGGTTCGCTCCACGGACAGTGCCCTGATTGGCCGGGCGGCTTGTGTGATATCAGCGGACATGCGATGTGTTCGCTGATTGGACGGATGGGGGCGTGGAGTGCGTCAGATTTTTTGTGGCGCCCGCCATCTTGTATTCGCCGGCGACCGCAGACAGCGTGGTGAAACTTGGATTAAAAATGGTATTTAGTGGAGTGTGTTGGTGTGTAAGAGTGTTTGGGGAGGGTGGGGGAGTGATGTCATCAATGACATTTGTGATGTCATCTTTGATGTCTTGGGTGTTAGTGTTAGCAATGCACGGTGGCGCGAATTATGGTTGCTTAGCTTACCATAACTGGCGAATTTCAGGGGTTTTTCGGTTTTACTTTGAACCATAACGTCCCTTTAACAAAGTTTCTTTACTGAATTTGATAGGTTTTTAGTAGCGCAACTTAACAATAACGTCCCTTTTAACAAAGTTTTTTCATTGAATATATATATATATATATATTACATGGCCACGGTAGTGGTCATGTAGTTATGGTTAAGTTGGTGTTTCCATAGGAAGAGCACTTTTTGGGCGGCTTATAACTTCGCTCCCACTGGACGAATCCTCACCAAACTTTGCAAAAAAAAGTATATGGCCCACTCTGAATATTTTTGCAAAGTTTGGTGAGGATCCAGCGGGGGCAAAGTTATAGGGGGGTCCCAAAACTTTTTTTTTCCCATGGACTGAATGGGAAAAATGTTTTGCTCGCACCTACAGCCCAAACCGCTGGATGGATTTTCACCAGATTTGGACCAGGAGCAGCGGCTTGGTCCCGAAAGCGTGCTTTTGCAAATTTGGTGAAAATCCGTCCAGTAGTTTTTTTTTAAATGACCAAAAAGTAGGTCAGAAAAAAATTAGTGATATCTGTGCTCGCTTCGCGGACACACTTCCCTGTTCGCTCCGCGGACAGGACGGTGATTGGGCAAGCAGCTTGCGTGATGTCCGCGGACATCTGACGTGCTTTTCTATTGGCTGCCGTGAAGCGTGCAGTGCGTCTATTTTCAGAGACGCCCGCCATCTTTGTTTATCGGAGCGGGATCTGCTGCCTGCACAGTGTAGATGTGGGCTGCGTCGTCCACGAAAAGGCGGTGAGGCACAGGCCCTTGTGTCTCTCTCTTGTTTCCCCCACCCCCCGCTCATGGCCCGTGTCTCCCATGTTCCCCCCTCGCTGATTCTCCATGTGTTCCTCCCACCCCCCGCTCATGCTCCGTTTCTCTTTACCATTCCCCCGCTCATGTCCCGTGTCTCCCTCCTTCCTCCCCCACCCTCCACTCATGCCCCGTGTCTCCCTACTGTTCCCCCCACCCCCCGCTCATGCCCCATGTGTCTCTCCCCTTCCCCTCACCCCCCTTATGCCCCGTGTCTCTCTCCCCTTCCCCCCGCACCCCGCTCATGCCCCGTGTGTCTCCCTCCTCTTCCCCCACCCCCCGCTCATGCCCCGTGTGTCTCTCCCCTTCCCTCCCACCCCCTGCTCATGCCCCGTGTGTCTCTCCACTTCCCCCCCACGCCCCGCTCATGCCCTGTGTGTCTCTCCCCTTCCCCCCCAACCCCGGCTCATACCCCGTGTCTCCCTACTGTTCCCCCCACCCCGCTCATGCCCCGTGTGTCTCACCCCTTCCCCCCACCCCCTGCTCATGCCCCATGTGTCTCTCCCCTTCCCCCCCACTCCCGCTCATACCCCGTGTCTCCCTACTGTTCCCCCCACCCCCCGCTCATGCCCTGTGTGTCTCTCCCCTCCCCCCCACCCCCCGCTCATGCCCCGTGTGTCTCTCCCCTTCCTCCCCACCCCCGCTCATGCCCCGTTTGTCTCACCCCTTCCCCCCACCCCCGCTCATGCCCTGTGTCTCCCTTGTGTTACCCCCACCCATGCCCTGTCTCCCCTGTTACCCCCCACCCCCCGCTCATGCCCCATGTCTCTCCCCTTCCCCCCACCCCCACCCATGCCCGTGTCTCTCTCCCCTCCCCCCCACCCCCCGCTCATGCCCCGTGTCTCTCTCCCCTTCCCCCCACCCCCGCTCATGCCCGTGTCTCTCTCCCCTTCCCCCAACCCCCTCTCATGCCCCGCATCTCTCTCCCCTTCCCCCACCCCTGCTCATGCCCTGTGTCTCTCTCCGCTTCCCCCCACCCCCGCTCATGCCTCGTGTGTCTCTCCCCTTCCCCCACCCCCTGCTCATGCCCCGTGTGTCTCTCCACTTCCCCCCACCCCCCGCTCATGTCCCGTGTCTTCCCTGTTCCCCCCCACCCCCCGCTCATGACCTGTCTCCCCTGTTACCCCCACCCCCCACTCATGCCCTGTGTCTCCCTTGTGTTACTACCCACCCCCAGCTCATGCCCCGTGTATCCCTTGTGTTACCCCCCACCCCTGCTCATGTCCCGTGTCTCCCTTGTGTTACCCCCCCACCCCCCGCTCATGCCCCGTGTCTCCCTTGTGTTACGACCCCACCCCCCGCTCATGCCCCGTGTCTCCCTTGTGTTACCCCCCACCCATGCCCTTTCTCCCCTGTTACCCCCCACCCCCTGCTCATGCCCCGTGTCTCTCCCCTTCCCCCCCACCCCCACCCATGCCCGTGTCTCTCTCCCCTTCCCCCCTGTTAAGACGGATTTCTGAACTCTGTCCGGGAGGGGCAGAGGTTCAGAAGGCCAGCCCAATTTCTTGGAACAGGGTAACCTCTGGACAAGCCAGACCAATCAGGGTATCGATCGCGGTGGTCAAGACTAGGTCTCAAGAGGGGTGAGGGTGACTGAAAGCCCGCAATGATCACACACAGCAAGGACACTTACAGATTACTCCAAACAGGTGTTATATTAAAAATATAGACACATTTATTCCAAGGCCTTTGCAACAATGACCGTAGGGAGAAATCACAACAAAACTCAAGTAAACCAACACATACCAAACCAATACAATATATATATAAATACGAACGAGTCTAACGCGTTAGACGCACGAAATGTGTAGACCACCTAGATGGGGAGGAAAACAGGCAGTGCGAATAATAATCAGACCCAGTCCATCTTCAGAGGCACCTAACTAAAAGGAAGTCCAAACCCTACGAAGAGTGGAGCCTTGTGCTCAAAAGTACCTGCACGCGCTGGTGCCAACGGGCAAAAAGGCTTTAAAAGCGGACTTAATGGCTAACAGTTCTTTGTCTGTGATTACATAATTAACCTCGGGTGCCGAGAATTTTCTGGACCAAAATGCTACGGGATGCAGTTGGTTGGTTTCGGGATCTCTTTGGGACAGGACAGCTCCCATGGCTAGGCTGGATGCGTCAGTCTCAATGACATAAGGGAGATCTGGACGCGGGTGTTTCAATATAGGTGCGGAGGTAAACTTAGCTTTTAAATCCTGAAAGGCCTGCTCGGCTTCTTCAGACCATTCAAAACGTTTATTTTTCCTCAAGAGTGCAGTAATGGGTTGTACCACGCGTGAAAATTCCGGGATAAACCTGCGATAGAAATTGGCAAAGCCGAGCATGCTTTGAACCCCTTTTACAGAGCTAGGTGATGGCCATTTGAGGATGGCATCCACTTTTCTTGAGTCCATTCGGACTCCTTTGGGTGTCAGGATGAAACCTAGAAACTCGACTTCTGTGGTATGGAAAACACATTTCTCCAATTTAGCAAATAGTTTGTGTTGGCGCAGTTTTTCAAGTACTGCCCTGACGTGTTTTCTGTGATCAGATTCCGAAGAGTACACCAGAATGTCATCGGTATATACGACAACACAAACATCAATGAGTTCCCGAAGGACATCATTCATGAAGTATTGGAAGGCAGCCGGCGCGTTACACAATCCGAAAGGCATCACCTGGTACTCGAATAATCCGTATTTAGTACGGAAGGCAGTTTTCCATTCGTCGCCTTCTTTAACTCGTACCAGATGATAAGCCCCCCGGAGATCTAACTTGGTGTATATGCAAGCGTCCTTCACCTGGTCAAGGAGTTCAGGGATCAGAGGCAGAGGATAACGGTTTTTAACCGTTATCTGGTTCAATGCGCGGTAATCGATACAAGTTGTAAGGTCGCCTTCTTTTTTGGGCACGAAGAACAAAGCCGAGGATGCCGGGGACTTTGACGGGCGAATAAAACCATTAGCTAGGTATTGATCCAAATATTGTCTCAAATGCAGATTCTCAGGTTCGGTAAGGGCATAAATCCTGCTACAAGGGGGTTGTGCACCGGGCACCAGATCGATTTGGCAATCGTACGATCTGTGAGGAGGTAACGTGTTGGCCTGTTCCTTTTGGAAGACGTCCTGAAAGTCTTGGTATTCCGGAGGGAGAATCCTGGAGGCAGAGGTTACAGATGCTAGATTAATCTTCAGGTTTTCTGGGTAGCAGGTTTGTGTACAATCCGGGAAGGTTATTCTCTTAGCTCGCCAATCAATTCGAGGATTATGTGCCTCTAACCAAGGGATTCCAAGAATAACCTGAAACTGTGGAGCCTTGATTACATCAAACACACCACCCTCCCGATGGCCGTCGGGACCAATAAGAGTCACCTCAGTAGTGGAATGTGTTACCGGTCCAGAGGCAATTTCAGTTCCATCGACTGTGGTGATGACATCTTTGCTGGTTTTAGGACGGAGAGGGAGGTTAATCCTAGAGACCAATTCACGATCCACATAGTTTCCAATAGCCCCACTATCGATGTATGCCTTTATTGCATGCAACCGCTTAGGCTTTTCTGGATCTACGAGAACCATTGGCACAATGAAATGCGAGGTCTGAGAGTTAGTTTTCAAGCTCGGCAAGCGGACCCCTACCCTTGTCGGGCGGAGTTGTTTCCCGAAACAGAGTCTTCATGGTTTTTATCAGCGCCTCCTACCGCCTTTCGGGGCGGTTTTGCCGGGCAATCTCGTAGAAAGTGTCCAGAATTCCCACAATAAAGACATAATTTTAACTGCCGCCTCCTTTCACGTTCCTTTTGAGTTAAGGGTCCTTTAACCCCTCCAATTTGCATAGGCTCAGAGACATCAACTGCCTTGGGATTAGCATGGGTCTTGACCAACACCCGGGTCTCAAACCTGGACCGATCTGATTTTCTGTTTTGAAGTCTGTGATCCAATTGGACCACTAAGTCTATATACTCTGTGCATTCTTGGGGCGGATTTACAACTTGGGCCAAGACATCTTTAAGTTCTCCGCGTAGGCCTCGATAAAACAACATGACTCTTTTATCCTCTGGCCATCCCGTTTCCACAATTAGTCTATTAAAGGTTGCAATATAGGATAGGAGGTCCTGATTGCCCTGTCGCAGGGATAGAAGTTCGTCATCCAGAGCCTGCCCCTGAGTGTGTCGAGCAAATAACCTTTCCATGCTTGCTTGAAACCTTTGAAAATCACGGAGAATCGGGTCATCTTGAGTAACCAGTGGAACTGACCAATCGGCAGCGCAGCCGCTGAGATATGACAATACAAAGGCTACCTTGGTCTGATCATTAGGGAAGGCCCCAGGTCTGCATAGGAAGTGCAAATGACACTGATTCATGAATACGGCGAATCGTTTGGGGTCCCCAGCAAAGCGTTCGGGTGGGGCCAGCGGCAATTTTCCAGGTAGATTAATCTGCACAGGGTTACTGGAAACCACAGGAGCGGGGTTCCCTCCGGAACCGGGTAGAGGAGTTTGCCCAGCTTGACCTTGCAAAAGCTGTCTGGCCAGGTCATCAGTTCTTTCCTTTGATATTATTAATTCCCTCCTGAGGGCATTAGTCTCTTGACGAGCGGCATGTACTTCGGTAATTGGGCCAACTGATCAGTCTCAGAACTTTCCATAGCGCCTGGTTGGGAATTTGTAGGAAGGCTTTGCGTTCTGTTACGCTCACCTGACTCCCACGGAGGCGCTGGCCTGGTTCGCGCTGCTGCGACCTCTTCCACTTTCCCCTCTCACCCTCCTCGAAACCCTTCTGTGATTCTTCGTAGCGTCTCACCTTAGGGTCTGGAAGTACGAGCTCTCCATCCTGCTTCTAATGCAGGGGCGCGTTGGTATCCAGTTACTTCACTGGATCTTCGGATTGGTGAGAACCAAACTTGCTTGGCTTCCAGGTAAGTTTTTTGATAAGAGGTTCTCCTTGTGTCCATGCATTAATGTACTAATGCTAGTGTCTTTTTTCCCCATAGGGGCCGGGGTACGGAATGCCGGGGAACAGGCACCGACCCGAGATGAGAGGTGAAATCCTTGTAGAAATCAGGTAAGTCTTTAATGAGCGTTTTTTGGTAATGTCTTTTCATTCGCTCATTAACGCTGATGTCTCTTTTTCCCCTTAGGGGCCGGGGTCCGGAAATGCCAGGATGCGGCGCGGGCCCGAAATGAAGAGAGTATGAATCAACAGGTAAGTCTTAACATGGAGATTTAGCTTTCCTTATTCCCTTCTCTCTCTCACCTTTTGTTCTGGTCTTTTTCTCCCTAGGCGCTGGGGCGTGGCTGCGAATCCGGATGATCGCTGCTGAACATGGAGACGCCCTGTAAAGGTGAGTGGAATGCGGCGCTGCAGCGATCGACGCGATGAGCTTTTAAATAAAAGTTTTCCTTTTCAGGATTGTCGGCGAGATGTCTCCGGGATGCGGACTTAGCAGGTAAGGACTTTTCCTTCTTCTGTTCTCTTCTTCTCTTCCTTTGCAGGTGATCCAGGATGCTGGCAGGCGTGGCAGAAGTCAGGATGCAGGAGCAGACACGGTGAGCGTCCAGCTACTAGATGCAGAATAACACGAAGCACGTGTGGCTGTTCGGGTGGGGTTTAAATAGCCTTGGAAGAAGTTCCAGGTATGTATCCTTCCTCCAATCAGGTATGTATCCTTCCCCGACCACGCCCGGATGGTAAATTAGTCCCACAGGTAAAGTAGTTCCTTTCAGGCCTCAAGGAGGCCGGGATCCTGCAGCATGGTCTGCATCAGGTAAGAGCACCCAAGCACTCCCATAATGAGCCTGGCGCCTATGGCGCCAGGACTGATGTCTTTTATGAGCCTGGCGCCATAGGCGCCAGGACACTGTCCAAAGGGCCCCTATATGGGGTTGCTGGGTCCTTCCTTGGGGACTGGATGTCTGCTTTCGGGGACGCAGGGCTTGAACCGGCTCCCCGGGAGCGGGCATCATGACATAATAGTAATTGTCCTCCAAATATCGGGGAGGCTGCTTGTCCGGTTCTGGCGTATGCAGACGATTTAGTCATCTTTGACCATACCATCAGTGGATTGCGTAGATCTGCTACTGCGCTCTGGCAGTATGCCACTAGCAATGGACTCACCATTAACCTTGACAAAACCAAGGTCTTGAGATTTACTAGTAAAAGAGTCTCTCGTGTCAATCTCATGGTGGGCAAAGTCAAGATCTCATATGCGCCGCAATATCGCTGTTTGGGAATTGATTTTGAGCCTAGTGGTGTATATGTGGCATGCAAGCAATCCCATATTTCACAAGCAGCACAAGTAACAGCTTTAATTGCTAGTTTTACAAACATGCAGAGATGCTTCACGCTATGGGGTACGCACCAACTTTATTTACAAGTATTTATCCCTATGATGACCTATGGCCTGGAAGCCCTTTTTGATATAGAACTCAATTGGCTTCAGGTCATAGAAGGGAAATTCTGGCGGCATATCCTTGGCTTAGCACCAGGAGTACCTATGGCCCTTATACGATTGGAACTGGGAGTGACCTCGCTTAAAGCCATTGTCATGAAAAAGAGATCAGGGTTTTTCCTGAAGATTTGTAGTGGAACAAACAACTCCTCACTATTAACAGCAGTCTATCAGGAACTATGTAAGAAACAAAATCCCTGCTCACCATCTGTGAGGATGACAAAATTTCTAGCTGATATAGGCTGGACTTGGCGAGGAGGGGTGTATTCAAAGCTGGTGCAGAATGTGCTCGATAAGCGTGTTGAGATGTGGGATTGGTTGGATAACTTTGCCCACCTCAGCACGCTGAAAAGCTATCAATTTGTACAATATAGGCTATAATCTTTCATGAAACCACAGGCTTATCTTAATCTCTCCCCTTCTAAAAGGTTGTAACGCTTTATGCTCCTACTTAGAATCGGCCAGCTTCCGACCATGGTGGTCATGGGGAGTAGAGAGCGTATCCCAATGGAACACTGTATTTGTCGGGCATGTAAAGCAAGTCATGCATTAGAGACAGCTACACATTTGCTGACACAATGTGGCAGTATGATAAATATAATTCACCATCATATTGGGAAGTATGCCCATGACCTGGCAACAATTAAAGATTCATCCTTTTGCCACCACTGTATCAACTCCGAAAGTTTGCGGTTGTTGACTGCCCTCTATAATATCTGGTTAAGGATTGAAGAAATATTGGGCATTAAGATCTGAATAGCAAGTGGAACGTAGTGTTTGAAACATCATGTGAAAGATTCTGCTTGTGCTTTTGTGAAGTGGCAGACTAAGGATTATATATTTAATTGACAGGATTCAGCACAGACATCTGTCTTGATCCCGTCTGATTTGCCACTAGTGCAATATCTTGAGATCCTTATTGATTTTTTTGTTGACCATTCAAATCAGTGTCCAATTGTACAAACAAGGTTGAAGATTAATTTGGGTTTGTCTGCCTTTATTGCTTCTTCTTCTTCTTCCTTCCTCCTCTTTCGTTTTTGTTCTTCATTACAAATTTTATATGTACTTTATAGGAACTGATTGTATGTTGTACTATGTTGTACTGTATGATGTACTATGACATTTGTATTTTATTTGATTTTATGGTTCAGTATATGTATAAGTTTAGATTATGTGTAAAGTTTATTAAGTAAAGTGTATAACATTAAATAAATTATTATTATTATTCTATATATAGTGTCCTCCAAGAAGGATGGTGGTGAAAACTGCCTCTCCAAAATATTATTAAATATCTTAGGTAAGGTCAGGGCTAAAATGCCTCACAAACGTTTGAAAAAGACTACTGAGAGCCCATTTACACCTGGGGCCATACCGAAGCTCATATATCACATGGTACCCAGTAGTACTGGGACTTCTAATGACTCCACTTCCTCTCGCCCAAAACGAGAAGTAAGCTATGATATGCTCCATCGTCCCCTCATGTTCTGATGTATAAAGGGTCTCATAGAAGTTTGCAAACATTTGTGCAATCTGCCAGGTATCAGTAGTTTCCCTTCCATTCACATCTGCAATGACTGTGACACTCCTATCCACTCTCTCCTTCTTCAGCTGGTTGGCCTAAAGGATATATGCCTTATCCCTTTTCTCATTGAAGTGCTGGTTAAGAAAGCACTGCCTCTGAGAGATCTGCAAGACTGAAAGAACCTTCAGTTCCTGATTCTTCATTTCATGAAATAGTTCTTCTTTCCCATATCCCCCTTCAAGAGAGTTTTCTAAATTACAAATGTCCCTCCTCAGCCTGGTCTCCTGCAGTTCTTCTCTCTTTTCCCTCCAACCTCTTCCTTAGTCAACAGGTCCCTAAAAGAGAAGTGGCCTTGTCCACATCTGACACCATGTTGAAGAGCACCTCTGCTACGTCATATATCTAAAAAGAGGCGGACTTTACCTCTGCAGTGTGGTCTCTAAATAGTTGATCCCTAAATAGGAGGTTGTTAGACTGCCAATGAAAATCCCACTGACCCTGAACCTTCAGATCCACCTCCATCCTAACCAAGTCATGTTCCAACAAACCCCCCAACTGCATGGAACATGAAGACACCAAGTATTCTTTCCCCTGTTCTATCAACAAGTAGCCAATACGGATGTGTGCACGCCAATGTTTTGTTCGCGGGCAGGCTGCCCGCAGTAAAACTGCTTGGACCCCTGTTTTGACCATTCATTGAAAACATGGGCCTGAGCAATTTTTGTCTGCCACCTCCATTGTTAGTGATGCAGAGGACACCCCTGCAACCCGCAAGGCTGCAGATATCTGAACATGAGGTGCGTACGTTTTAAATTAGGTCACAAGGGAAGAAAAGGTAAAAACAAACAGCTATCATTCGGTCAAAAAGACACAATGAACAAAAATAAATGAGCAAATTGGGTAATATCACCAATTAATGTCGATGTTACATGTAGGGGTGAACAGAAGGTGAATCCCCTCATCCCTCCTGTTACACAACCCCAGACATCTGCCAGAGAGTGGCACTCAGGGCACCCTGCAACTCTCCTAGTCTTCACATTGTCCACCAGTGGTGCCTCTAGCTTCAGTGAAAACGAATCCAAATGTGGATTTGCTATAATGTTGAGATAACCTCCCACAGACAGTGGGCCTTCTGCCCACTCTGTGATTGGGCCAAGGACCACCTCACCACAAAACCCTCGTTGTCTATGATTTGGGCTGTATACCACCCTTAAGGTAATCTCTATAGCACCCATGGTCGTGTTCAATGACAGGAGCCTCTCTTGAAGGGCCTTTTTAAACACTGCAATGGAGAACTTTAACCTGCTATCCATAAATATTCCAATGCCATCGCGTTTATGCATGCTAGATGCCCAAAAAGGATGCTCAGTATTTCTTTCAGGGACAGCTCTTCCCTCTCTGTCTTTAAATCTAGTTCTCTGCACAAAAGAAAAACCCATCTCTTTGTATGAAAATTCTCTAGGAAGTAGAAACCTATTGGGGAGTAAATTACACCCCTTAACATTCAAGGTACTCACTCTAATCCCACCATTAACTCCTCCCATACTCAAGGAAAAAGACATTTTTCTTCCAACAAGTCTTCCACACTGACGTGTTAACCCATAACATATATCCTGAAGGAAACCACAACTGACAGATCCTTTAACCCCCTAACAAATGGATCAACTGTGACCAACCTCACTTCATGTCCTATGATATGATATGATAAGTTATTTATAACGCGCTTAAAACCCAGAGGTTTCTAAGCGCGGACCAGGGGATCGAACCTATGTTGCTCTGTGTTGTTTTGTTTCCAAGGCGAGCACGTTGCCACTGAGCTATCCTCCTGATCCTATACTATCCCTCCAACAAACAAACCCTGTTGTGAGAGTCCAAGTTTGACCTGAGCCACCAGGTAGACCCCTCTAAGCAGGCTCCACCAGAACCCTGAGCATAGAATCATTTTACGTTTTCACTAACTCTTAATTCCTCTGCCCATATTACATCTCCTGTTAATCTACATTCCCTTGAAATTTAAAGAACTTTTGAAGAGATTATACAACACAACTAAACCACCTCAGAACATGAAAAAGAATCCAGGCCCAAATCACCCTTCCCCTCTAACTCTTCCCTGGGGATGTCATATTCTGATTCTGATATTTTCTGGAGCCAGTCATTATTTTCCTATGTCCCTAACCCTACAGGAGAGAGAGAGGACAAAACTGCCCCTTGCCCTTCTTTCCTTGCACAGACAATACACCTATCTGCTGAACTGCTCTCTCTCCACTTCTAATCCCAGGGCAAAGGGGTACCCATATTGATATTTAATCTAATGCTCTTTCAGCTAGAAAGTAAGGGGCTTGCATTCTCTTCTTTTAAGAAGTGTGAAGTGGGAGTGGCCCTGGTAAACCCGAATCGCACCTCCCCCATAGTCAATGAATTCCATCACCCTCACCTTTACCATAACTTCCACCTTCTCCTGATAATAAAGATACATAGTCACTATGGTTCTCAGGCCCTCCCCTTGACCCTCCTTTTTGTGTGTTCTGCCTAAGGAGATCCCTTTGCTACCCTCACCCTTGAACAAAACATTAATCAAATCCTTCACTTTCCTCTCAACATCATTGGGGGGTCACCCCCTCTTTCTCTGGAATCCCCATAATCCACTAAAAGTTGATTGTTCTCTAGTCCCTTAACTTTACCCTTTACCTTATTGACTTAGCTCTTGATCTCTGTTACAGACATCTATATGTTTTACGTCAGCTTCTTAATATCAGACAGTATATGTTTTATGCTTACTTCATTGCCGCCTCAGCCAAATAAATAGCCTTCTGTGGGGGTGTATTGATGTTTCTTCCATTGTTGCCTCCAAATCCATCCTCTTAAACTACTGCAGTGCCTGCACTCCTATAAATGCTTGTGTAACCCACTTCCACCTCCCACATTGGCAAGTCACCAACCACTTTCTGCTGGAAAAGGAGCAGACAATGTGTTTTCCCCTTCTATTTCCTACCCTGTGGGATGTTCTCCCTCCTCTTCTATGATTCATATCAGTATCTTCTTCAGATTCTGTCTGTTCCTTCTTACTAGAGAGTTGTCGTGGGGAAAGGTGACCAGATCTTGCAGGCACTACCCAACCACCCCCAACACCATCTCCTGTTCTCCCTTGGGTGTATTCAACTTCCCCCAACAATGCTCTACAACACTTCACAGGGGCAGGCACCACTCTCCAATATATGAGCCTCTGATTGTGATGGCTTGCCATCTGGTGAGGCTGAGACAGAGATTTTTAGATTTTTAGTAAATAATACAATTATGAGTGTAATCCAATTTTAGAAAGTGTGGTCTGATAATCAGACCCAGCCTTTTATTTAAAAAAAAACGCCATGCCAAAAGCAGAGTGCACACATGTGCCCTGCTGAATAAGTCCCCTGACATCTGAAGCCCCCTCACTTCTGTGGCACAGGGTAGGTTCAAAGGTCCCATGTGCCCTGGCAGATGCTGGGACACCATGGCCTTACAATTAGCGACTGCATTTCACTTCAGCACCTCTGACCCTGAAACCTCATAATTGTGGCCCTATCTATCTATTTGCAAGTTAACTATTACAACAAGCCATACCTGGTTTTGGTTTGGTGACTGATAACACACAGAATTAGAAAAGCCACATCAAATGGGTATCCTACAAATGTTAACCCTGTAAGCTCAGGTCAGCTATGGAAAAGCAGGTGGATTTGTGGCTCGCCTGTCTGTCTCTACGTCAGCAAGTGAGACAAAAGGCAAGAATGCTATCTCCTTTGCTTCTCTATCAGGTCGGGTAACGTTTCCCAGCATATTTGGCAGTCTCTTTTCTGTGTTGCCTGTGGTACTGCAGTCCGGGCTCTGAAGTCTCTCCATACTTTCAGATTTAAGACATTTGTCTCCAGACTTCTTAACAGGGATACACTAATTCTTGGCACAATATGACAAGAACTTGCTACAAGAACTTGCTACACTCTTAGAAGGTGGTGAGTTTCACCAGAGGGTCCCCAACATGTTACTGCTGGGCCCAGCTTCAGGTAGTGTATGTCGCTACCGGACCGACATTGTCACCGGAGCCAAGCCTTTACAGCAAGACGGAGCACTTTGGCACACTAGTTGGCAGTTTTAGTTGGCAGTTTTGTATGCCCATTTATACGCTGTTGCAGTTATCTGATCTAGAAATGACAAGTGCCTAGACTACCAAAACCGTGTGATGAAATCACGAGTGCCTGGACTACCGAAAACTGCTCATATTGGGGGGCTAAGAGTGAAATCCAAGTCAAATGCCATTTCCAGGTTGCTGAAGGTTTCCACTGGTGGTGGGAGGTTGCCCTTTTGGGAGGCGAGTTTATTGGCAAGGTCTTGATCTCGTTGAGCCACAGAAGCAGAATCTCCATTTTGCTACAATTCAGACACCTTAAGTGTTTCTCACTGTTTTGTATTTGGTAGAGGTAATCAAAGGTCAATTTGTTCGGCATCCCCCTTTCCCAGGTAAATCAGACACCCAAAATCATCTGTGTTGCGTTGGAATGGGTTGAGGAAGTAATCCACTACAGAGACAAAATATGTTATGTAGGTGGTAACATGCCGGGGAACACAGCAGACCCCTTAAGAACCCAGAAAAGTTGCTGAATCAGCAATAAGTAATCATTTATTAGGTGCACAAAACCAAAATGATTCAACTTGGTGACGCCCAACATAAAACAGTTACGACAAACACATACTGTAGGCACATTTCGACACCGCTCCGAAGGTAGGTGATTCTAAACTGCCACTCCCCAGATGTGGCGACATTTTCCTCCCCATCTTGCATTACATACATTTAGCGCCACCACGGTGCTGTAACTGGCAGCGCCCTCTTGTCCGGAGAGCATCATCACTCGGGATCAGAGTAGCCAGATGAATGGGGCTGGTCAGAGGGCATTAGGGATAAATTGGCACTCTTTGCATTCGCACTGGCCAGTGCTTCAAAAGCGAAGTTATTACCAAAGAGGAGCCCCGACCGAAAACCACCACCTGCACTGGAGAGAGCACCATAGAATTGGGCCAGAGGAAGGGTAGAACATCTGCAGCCCCTGCCATGTGAGAAAGACCACCAAGTTGCTTGTATTAAGGCAAAAAAACTGTTGCATCCCCCATCCAGACCTGGATCTGTAGCAGGCAAACTCCTGTCCCTGTCGTAGCTCCTAAATTTTGAACCAGGTTGGCAAATAATTGAATGTTATCAGTGTACATCTGAAACCACATGCTATATACCTCCATCTGCTATGCTAAAGGGTGCAGATAAGTAATGCAGAGCAGAGAGATCGTGCAGACACCTGCAAAACTCTGCATGTGGCCTCGAACTTGTAAGACCAATCCTCTCATAGTCTCACTCTCTTAGCCCTCCGAGTCAGAGAGGACCTGACCAAATTTAAGGCCCGTCCTGTGAGACGGAACATGGTGGCTAGTATGTCGAGGAGGAAACCCAGAGTCAGTGGTGTCAAATGCAGTCACTACATCTAACAGAACTAGTGCAGGTGTATATACCAAATCTCTCTCTCTCAATAATGCCTCTCTTATGTCCAGCACCACGGTTTCCATCTGTTGTGGCTTGAAAACCAGAATGCAGGATCATGCAACAGCCCATGGGTCTCCAGATAGTCACACAAATGTGTGGACATAATTCTTTAGATAATACGTGCCACAAATGGTAGTGGAGAAATTGCATGATAATTCTGGACCATGGTCTGGTCCGCCAAAACTTTTTTAGTACCAGAGTTATCATCCCTGATTATAAAACATTTGTTTACCATGTCTTGTAAAGTGATTACAATTGTGGATATTATCTTATGAAACAATTCTGCATGCCAGCGCTGCAACGGAGAAGAGGAGGTAACCACCTACATGATGAACTTGCAGAGTGATGTGGGGTCCAAAACCAGGAAGCTATACAAACAAGCTAATATAGGTTTCTGAGGAGGTCTACTCTGAGCTTTATGTGATTGTGTTCCTGCAAAAAAGCCAGGATGTCCATCTTTACTAGTCTGGTTTCGAAAATTGTAAATTGTAGACTCAAAATATAATGCAAGGTCAATGCAGAATGCTATGGGGTCTTTCTGTTGAAAAGCAGGGGCAGGCCGGAAAAAGGCATATAGGTTCCTTTGTTTTCTTGACCCCAGTGGTCTTTGAGGAATGACGTTAGCCATGCAAGGGCTGTTCCAGGTATGCCTATTCAGTGCTCTAGCTAGTGAATAAGGACGTTCATCTGTGTCATAGGCAGCTGGGAGATCCATATGGATAGGTATTGCCAGGTGGTTCTAATACAATGCATTTATGAGCAAGACCACTATTGTGCTGATTGGCACAGTGTGAAAGTTCTATAACATAACATGAGTGCTTCCCTGATGTTAAGCTGGGTGATCTCTGTGCCTGTAGTTGCTCTGAATTCGAATTGGTTACCATGGAACATCTCTCTCTCTCTCTCTCTCTCTCTCTCTCTCTCTCTCTCTCTCTCTCTCTCTCTCTCTCTCTCTCTCTCTCTCTCTCTCTCTCTCTCTCTCTCTCTCTCTCTCTCTCTCTCTCTCTCTCTCTCTCTCTCTCTCTCTCTCTCTCTCTCTCTCTCTCTCTCTCTCTCTCTCTCTCTCTCTCTCTCTCTCTCTCTCTCTCTCTCTCTCTCTCTCTCTCTCTTCTCTCTCTCTCTCTCTCTCTCTCTCTCTCTCTCTCTCTCTCTCTCTCGTAAATGGAATGGTATTTGTGCCTTAAAAGACATCTTGAGTGCATGAAGGAACTTTCCTGTACAATGCTGAGACGGTTCCTCAAGGTATCCAGATGTTTCTTCATGAGTGTAGCCAGGCATAGATAGGTTTCACATGGTGGATCCTTTCTGCTTACTGGCTATCTTGTTCAGTGTTTCTTCAGAGAATTGGGACAGGAGCTTTCTTAAATGGTTTTGGTGCACAGCGAGAAATTGAAGACAGAGCTCCACTGTGAAGTGATTATCGTGTTCCTCATAACGTCCATCTTGTTTGAGGAGGAATTGTCAATCTCCGTGCAGATTAGATTGGCTTGGTTGGGTTGGTGGTTGGCAGTCTGCTCCATACATGTTTGTTGATGATTTTGAATAGCTCAAAGTATTTTCTTTTGCACGATGAGATTCTGGTACGTAGGAATTCCTTTAGCCTGTACGATCTTACAAGCAGTTTGGTCCTTAGTCTCGCCTGACAGCTGTCAAGTGCTTTCAAGTTTCCTTCAGCCAGGGACGTCATTTGTGAGTCGCCAGTGGTCACACCAGCGACCCCTGACCTCTCCCTTGCTAGCCCTGTGGTGTCCCTTGCCACCTCTAAAAATCTATTTTTTAAAGGACTTTCTTTTTTGTTTCATTGAAGCTTCTGTGCTGTGGCAAGTGTTGTTTCTGGAGTGGCTGGCTTTGTTGTTCATGCCTTTTAAAATAAAAACAGGGGGTTCCACAGTGTGACACTTTGAGCAGTGACCCTAAATAAGAAATAGGAATAACAAATAAGTTGTTTTTCTGGAATTCCATACAATAATTGCTAGACTCAATAAAGGTTTATTTCACGCACACTTCAGAGGGTGAGTCACTGATTTAGTCTGTTCTTAAACACCTCAAATGCACAATGCAGACACAAACATCCAAAAAGTCTTTAGAGTAGAATAAGCATCCATTTTGGACTATGTATCTTGCTTTTCGCAGGTTGCAGTTAAAGCATGTTTTTTTTTTTCTGTCGTTTTCGGTTACATTCCATCTCAGTCTCCTCTGTCACTTGAAATCCTGGTCCTTAAAAGCTTGTGTACAGTGTAGAAATGTTTGACCATAGCACTTAAGATGGCCCTTGATTTCATTGTACCAATTTTGCTTTGTTGTAATGTGTCTATCTTTCCTATCTCCATGGCATGCTGCTCAGGATGTTTGTTTGCATGTATGAGGTAACGAGTGTCCAAAGTACGCAATGCCATGTGAGTGCACTGCTTTCCCTGCGCTACTCTAAATTCTTTCATACACAGTTATGAACCGTCCCAATTGTAAGTATGTTACCAACCTCTGAAGCCTGAAAAGTAGATCCATGCAGGCTTGACATGTGGCCAACTTTGCACCAGACCTGCAGATGAAATGGCCTGCTGTTAAATCTCAGTTACCAGTTTAATGGTATCCACTACAGAGTGTAATTTGCTTTCTGACTTTGAGAACATTCAGACATGTAATTGCTGATTTTACTATAGCCAGTAAAATAGCTCTAGCAGGTTGGATAGCTCAGTGGGTTGAGCTCTTACTGATACGATGTGTGTGTGATCTGCAGCCTTTCGTCCTTCTGAGGTTGATAAATGAGTACCAACACAGTTTAGGTGATATTGTATGCATTTTTGTTTCATATGAAGCCCTTAAAGGAATAGTGCGCTCCAAAATGTTATTGTCCCGAACGTTCAGGCATGTGGTTTTAAGCAAACTGTGATCAATCGTAAAAACATTTCCTATGCACCTTACCTTCGTTTTTCACACTTTTACACATGCAAAATCAACGAGCGGGTGCAGCCATCTTTTTCTAATCTTATCCGTGGCTCGAACTGCCTAAGTTCAAGTGCTCCAGCGGCACTAAATCATATGACCCGCCCCTGAAGCTGACATCACTAGACGTGTACAGCCCATTTCACAATGCAAACGCATGTCTCCTGTCAACGTTCTCTGTGCAGCAGCTAATGACGTGTCTCCATGGAAACGGCAGGATGCTCTTTCCACAATAAGTATAAACAGACCGTTTCTCACCAGACAACATCAGAGTTGCTTTTTGAATTGTTTCACCGTTTTTTTTTTGTATAGCCTGTAACTCGTTTCTGCTCTGTTCAGCTATTTTTGTTGCATGGAGCCCCTGCGAACAGATACTTATACTCTCATTACTATTGTTTTCAATTTTGTTGTATAATGGCAACAATACAGCCCTACCAGTACGAGCCGGAGTATTCTGAGGCAGAATTACTTGCTAGAGAAAGATGCGGAAACGATGGGGCATCGGACCACAGTTGGGAAAAGGAATCAATGGATCCTGAGCCAGAGCCTAGTCGCATGGAAGACGTTTCCACTTGGTGTATCTGCAATTGGTGTGAGGTCATGCCAACCGAGGAGAACTGCTGCTGCCGAGAAAACTCTGGATGCATGGCCTACATATCGGAAGAAGACACACCACCGCTATGCGTAACCGAACTGCATATCTTCAGGGCAGCCTGCCTCACAAGGTCCGTGTTGAGGATTATGATGGTGCTTATGCACAAACTTTGCACAACAGTTTGCCCTCGTAATCCAAGTAACGAGTAAGTGTACTCTAGGTGTGATGTCATTTTGACCACTGAGGCCACTAGCATTTCATGTTTGTCTCCTATATTGTTGTAACTTTGATCTATCAATGCCTAATGAATGTAGTCTGCCAATTGAATACATTTCTCGCGCTTTGGGGAAATCAGAGTGTTCATCTTATGTGTCTTTCACCCTCAACTAAGAAACAATATTTCTATGTGCCCCAAACGTTATGGATTGCATGGGTGTTCACTTTTGTAATGTGTCTACACATCAAAGCCCAAGTTGATTGATCCTTGAAGTAACATTTGTACGGGCAACTATACCATAGGATACAGGGTGCATTTTCAGGTAAAGTTTGTACACTTATCAGGTTCATTTAAATACAGTATGTGTGTTTCTCTTCCACAGGTGATACAGGCTGGTGGCCTACCGTTCATTTACATGGTGGTTTTATGGGAGGCATGGATTCCGCGTTCAACGAGTAATACCCGCCTGTGTCTTTGGAGCCATTCGCGCCAAATTCCCCATTGACAGTGGACAGTACAGGGGATTTTCCCACACTGTGCTGCAACCCGAAGTACACAATTTGTAGTATATTTGTGCCATCAACATCAGCAACAAAATAAAATACAAAAGAGCTTTTATGAATAGTTGTTTCAATTTTTCAGTGAATTAAGGACACACTCAATTATCTATGAGGGAAATGAAAGAATGGTTGGTGCCCTTTTACGCTCACCTCCTCTGCAACAATCCATACCCCCTCCATTATAAATGGCCAAGGTGCCATACACCATGTACACTTTAAAGTTATCTTCCATGCAGGGGCCATTGTTCACATGGCTTCCCCAGACCCAGTGTCTCCAGGCTCCACACTCTCGCAGACACCGCCCGTGCAATCCATATAAGTGTGTCTCCGATCAGCAGTGTTCTGGGCCTCGTCTGCACACCTCATGCCCATCCATCCCCTCTCCACTATCAATGGCAGTTTGCACCTGTGGATGTGCACTCTCAAGGGAGCTGGCAGGGTGGGAACGGCCAAGGTACCAAACACCATTTACACTACAGAGGTATCTTCCGCACAGGGCCCATTGTTCACATGGCCTCCCAAGACCCAGTGTCTCCAGGCTCCCCTCTCTCGCAGACCTCGCCCCTGCAATCCCTTTAAGTGTGTGCCCCATCAGCCGTGTTCCGGGCCTCGTCTGTATGCCTCATGCCCATCCATTCCCCCTCCACTATCAATGGCAGTTTGCACCTTTGGATGTGGGCTGACAGGGTGGGAATGGTCAAGGTGCCAAACACCACATACACTTCAAAGGTATCGTTCACATGGCCTCCCCAGACCGAGTGTCTCCAGGTTCCCCTCTAGCAGACCCTGGCAGAAACAAGCCACACATTCACATTCACACACACTTTTCAAATCCTTTATAAACCCCTTGATATTTATCCAGAGAACATCTCTGAGCACTGGAAGGCAACTCTTTATCGTGCTACCTGTTCTCCTGCTACTCGCTCCTCTGGTTGCTGAACCTAATTGTTTGTTAGTCAAGGTAAGGGCAGGTCACCTATTAACTTCAATATATTCATCTCTTTCTGATCTCAAATTTTCTATCTATTTCAACTGAATGTACCCAGTATTGAAATGTTCATTCATCTCAATGACTTTCCCATTGTCTAATGTTTCAAGCGTTCTGGTCTCGATATATGGCACATTTCATCAATGTCCATTGTAATAGAATTGCATCTTTCTTGGACCATGTCTATAAGTATGTTTCCTTTTGATGCATGAAAGTACATTCAAACGGGTGAGTAACAGGTTACGATTTGCATCATATTAATCAATTCTGTATGAAAGTTATCACCGCGTATATTCGACTATGCTACACAAGTTTTGCTTCTTTGACAAAAGTAAACATTGCATAGAAAACTATGATATAATTCCATCAATCTCATGCATACAGTACAATTTGTTTGTAATTATTTATACTTTTTTATACAGATCTGCTTGTATGGTTTTGGGTTGCCGTTATAGGAGTCATGTCAAAAGTCAGGACACAATCCTGCATCCTGCATACATTCCCAAAGGATATTGATTTAATAATAATAATAATAAGAAGAAGATGGGTACGATATTGTGGTTTTGGGGTGGATGAGATTGAAAGTAGAGCCCAGGTTGTCTTTGGAGACTTGAGGGCCAAATGATTCCGCATCTGCAGCCTGCACTTTACCACGGATATGTACGACCAATCGAAGTACACAAAATAGCATAGACCCAGAATGTTTTGTAAATTTCTTCCAAATGCAATTCCAACTCTATTGATGCACACGCTGCCTCTGGTGAGTCCCGGATGATGAATTAGCTGTAGGCGGTGGGGTACTGAAAGGTAACTTCATGAACGGATTGGTGTATTCAGTGTAAATGTGTCTTACTAAAGTTTGCATATTTACTAGATTGTATTACATTTTCACTATACCACATTTTACTATACCTCTGTACCTGGTTTATGGAGCCTCAAATGAAGTAATTATGACCATAGAAAACAATGCCATAGTGCCCTAAAAAAGCATAATGTTTTCATAATCAGTTGCATGACATGTCCATTATTTTAGGAAAGCAAACTAACGGAAGCACAGACCCTCGCAAGTGACGAAACCACTGACACGTCCAGTATACCAATGGTGAGCCCTACAGACTTGCAGAAGTTCATATTCTCGACAGTTAGATCTTCCCACATATCTAGTGCAAATCTGATTTGCACTAGATATGACCACTTCATGAAGTCAACAACAACTTCAAGCGCCTAAGAGGTAATTTCATTTCACTTTTCAATTACGTGAATTTATTATGCTTGGAATTTCAAATAATATGAAATTGTTTATGTATCCTATCAGTTGTTTACACTAGGTGTCATTTATGGGTTTATTTTTATATGTACCATTGTCTGCATCCCATTGTCTCTGTTCCATTTCGCTGCTTTCATCCGTTCTAAAACAAGTGCTGTGTTACAGGGGGATGCAGGTACTTCGACTACAATTACATTGTCCTTTGCAACTGATCCGCGGTATGAGGTATGCGTACTTACAGTTCCCTTGAATGAAATAAAGTAAATCCTATATAGGATACTATTAGACAGGACATTCATATAAACGTGCAGTGTTTCAAACTTTTATGATTTCAGTTCTAACGTCACACTTCCTCCCTAATGCAGAATACATTGGAAAATGTTTGAGGGCAAAATTACAATCAGTATGTTTTGCATGGTGATCTCTGATCAAGTACACTTGCCATCCATCAGGTGAAATTTGAAATGCATATTTTCACTAAATGACATACACTGTTTGCGAGGGTGTGTGTAAGCACTGTGTGCGATGAAAGATTTTAATTTCCAATATGATTGACTTTTATTTTTTTTAATGAATATTCTATTCAAGGAATGTACACAAGGTGTGGAATTAGAAGTGGAGGCACATGGATCAAAGGTGGTCGATCAGCTTGCTGGTGCGATCGTTACAGAGAATACCACAGTTTCTCAGAAAATCAAGAAAACAAGGGTTAACTAACAAACAATTTCATATTCTAGAAGTGTTTTAGGCTGTTGTTTTCTTCATAACATGTTTTTGTATTTATAGTGCTATCTGCTGTATATGTGCTATACATTGAACACGTGTTTACAACACATCCCCTAGAGGCCCAGAAGGAAAAGAAGTATAAAGACACAGACAACAAATGAAACCAAAGATGCCACTTGCCAAACAGATTTCACGATGTAGCAACTACTATTTGAGGCACAGTGTGGTCCAGTCAATAAGGTGACTCGTGATGCTTATGCCCAATGGCCTGAAACTGAATTGAATGTGACCAGCGAAGCCAGCAACGTGTTCTTGGACCATTCCTACAATGTGAGAACTCAACAAGATGAAACTGAATATAATTAAGATGCATTGGAATTCCTCACAGACCACTTGGCACAATATACACCCTCAAAAAAAGGTCCACCCAATAAACATTCTAATTTGATGGTTTCTCCAATTCATGTAAAAATAACACAAGCTGAACTAACAGATACTGAAGCTTCAACGTGATTGACAGATGAACTTGCCAAAGATCTCGACTTCAGTTTGGCCATTTTGGGAGATTTTTCCACCAGAGTTGAGTCACAAACCACATTCATGCAGGACGATTGGCTAATAAAGGAGCAAAAATACATTGAATTCATCAGCTGCCTGGCAGACATTATACTGATACTGAAATGTGTCCATACATTCAGGGGGAAAATATGCAGGCAGCCATTGCTGCATGTGTCTCGTATATTACAAGGCACTAACCTGAAAATCCAAGCCAGCTATGCAAGCCTCCATCATACATTTTCATGGTCCGCCCAACCGATGCTAGGCAAAGTGCCAGCTGGAAATCTACTATGTTCAGCAGATTTACTTTTCAGTGGCTCGACTTTCAGCAAGATGTCAAGTTTCTGTCAATTTTTGGGAGTTCAGTTCCTTGCTAAAACCCAGTACTACAAATATCAAAGGGAATTCTTATTCCCCGCTATTAGTCAAGCCTGGAAAATTGAACAGATGTCAATTGAAAGCACATTCTCTGGCAAACGGTTCTGGCTAGCTGGCAACGGACAGTGTGACAGACGCAGATTTTCAGCAAAGTACCGCACATACCACTTTCTAGACATGGAAACTAAAGAAATTGTGAGTTCGGAGATCATACAGGTGTTGTTAAATATTCCAATCAGGCGATACACCCTGGTCTCAGCCTAGTATGCAGTGCACAGCTGAAATGCTCATTTTACTATCTCTATATTTTCAATATTTTGAGTGATATACCACTCATATCCCACCCCTTCTCAAAATACCCCAGGTCATGGTGGACCAGGAATCAGGCTGGTTGGTAAAAGTCATATTTATGTCTTTATTTAAATTTCAAATCAAACATATACTTTGTAATAGGGAGCAACAATCACCAATCTGGTGACAATAACAGATGAGAAGGTATGTAAGGCAGTTACATTTACTTTTAGCAACACAGAAGACAAACACCAGAGAAATAGAACACTTTTGGCTTGTTTGGAAGGATAGCACTGAAGTTAGGATTTCCCCCTGAAATATTCCTCAACCCACAAATAAGCAATTCTAAACAGATATAAGGAAGCAGCAGGTATTCAGGAATAAAGAACAGTAAACAGAATTTGAATACAATCTTCCCTCCCCAAACAACAGAGAAAAACAGGTTTGAAATCTTACACTTTTCAAAATGGCATTTCGGAAATGGCTACGTAAAACAATGAATGTGTGCAAAAATCCTTAAATCAGTACGAATGTCTATGCGAGCAACATTGGAAAGATGCTAACAATCATGAGCTATAGTTTGAGCACAAGTAAACACTTTAAATCCGAATGGAAGTTTGAAAATAATTAAAAATTAAAATCACACGTATAAAACTTTGCATAAATGCGGATTCCTGCCTAAAATTAACCAAACGATTTTGAAATACACTACTTTTTTGATCTAGCTATAGATCTTAGGTATACTCCAGAGTTGAAATGAAGTCTGTAGCTATTAAATTGAGTGAGTTATGCAATGTTGAATAAGAGGCGTTTTTGGAAAATAAAGGCGTGAAAAAGAAAACAGAATTCAATTTTTACAAGGATAGTTATGCTCTACACTAGGGCATTCAGGCTAGGTTACCAGATTGAAACACAGTAAGCTCTAGAGTTGATCCGCGGAACCAACCCCAGCACCTCCATGCCCGCCCTGGCGGACCCAGTCCGGTTACCCGAAGGAGGATTAAGGGTTTAGAATTTCACAAGACAACATTTTAAGAAGTTAGCACTAGCGCAAAGAATAAAAGGCAGGGTTTCAAGAATGGTTATGACAATATTACAGTGATCAGGATAAGGATTGGATGACTTAGAGATTGGGATGGAACAAAGCAAGGCAAGGTATGCTATGATTTTCTATGCTTCCTATTAATATTTACAGTCCACTTTAATTTAGGATTTTGGACCGTCAAGGGTTCTGGTCATCACACGGATCGGGTCTAACCAAGGACAGCTGGACAAATCTGGCAGAACAGGATTAGGTTGGAGTCAGCAATGCATAGGCCTTGGCTTTGCAATGAAAATCAGGAATCAGGAACAAAGATGAAGAAATCAGGAACAAGAAACCACGTAGGAAATCAGGGAGAAAGTCAGGAATCAGTGTGTGTCTGTGCTGTCAGGTTCCCTTATTTATCATTCCAAATGACATCACTAGAGTATATGGCAGGGGCAGGCTTACTGTCCACACCCATAATGCTAGGATTGGGCAAGAGCACAGTCTCTGCCTTGCTTTTCGCTGATTGGATCACAGAAAAGGGTGTCATGTTTATGATGTTACTTTTACAATGTCTAGAAACCTCCCCTAGCTACTGGGACCAGAATCTAATTTTCCCACAAATACATATTTATATAGTGATAACCTCTGAGAAAATCAGATGCACGGGTTACATATTTTGTGAGTCACATTCCTATCCAAACCCCAAGTCTGTGTGACCTGGTTTTGCCTTTCTGCTACATTTTGGCAATTTTAATCATGAAAGATTTGGCCTAAAATTTCCCAACTTTGTACATAGATGCACAATTACCCCCAGAAATGTGTACAAAATGTTAAGTTTGCAACATTAATACTTTACGGACAATCGGTCATTCTTTATAACTTCTGTCCCTTATGCAGTAATAAGCTCTACCAAGTTTTCAAATGAATAGCATAAAATTAGATTTAGAATTATGCACTTTTCAAATGTTTCCTCATTCTTGCTGCAAAGTTAAATGACTTGAAAGTTCAGTTGCAAAATAGGCATTTTAAAACCAACAGGAAGTCTATTGTCACTTAAGCAGGGTTTTTTTCTTTCTTTCAACTGCAAGCAAATGTCAATTCCTTTGAAGCAGGATGAGGGGCCTCTCCCTTAACTGAAGTTTCCTGCCCCTCCCACTTGAAAGGTGAGAGTCTTATCCTGCTATTGCCTCAGCCTGGGGTAAAGATGAATGTCTGATGACAACTGGGAAGTCCCATTGTCCTGGGTATTCAAAGCCTCCAAGCTAGCAATTAGCCTTTCCTGTGCCAGCAGTTTGAGGTGACACCCTTTCTCAGGGCTAGCAACTTGCAGAGCAGGTTTTTTTATATAGTTTACCAACTCAGCCTGGGTTTTAGCTTTGGTTTTCATATTTAAAATCTTGACTTTAAACCTATGGAATTAAAACAGTTTATAGGTGGATTTTTAACAGTAGTAAATCCTTTTACATTCTTAAATAATCAAGCCTTCACACAATAATATACTTTAAAAATAGGCGATTTTGCTCTTCATTCAGGAAAAAGCACATTTAACTTATTTCTTGAAATGTGTTTTTCATCTGCAGCAAATACACACTTTGGGCAGCTCTAGTCCTTCCCTGGAGTGCTGTAGTTGTTTGCAGTATGGATACATGGATCATGCATCTCTTTAGAGTATTTCTCTGGACAGCTGATTCTTGATACTTGTTGAAAAAAATAATCATGTTTCCCATGTAAAATGAAAACACAGTCCCTGTGTTGCTTTTCCAAAGATACTTTTGCCAGGAGCTGTCATTCAAATGAGGCCTGGTTCCTCTGAGACTCAAGACTGATCCTGGGCATTGCAGAGCCTTTTTGATCACTGTGGTTCAGAAGGCATTGATGAATTTAGCGCCATACAGCACTTTGAATGTTGAAATGACATTTTAAAGAGGCATTTTAGGTTTTCAGCACAATGATGCTGCCTCTTTAACTTCGCTCCTTGTAAAATGTTGCAAAGCACACTGGCATACTCCTGTAGTGAGTACTCTGTTCCACCCCACCTGAAATGAGTGTGGCAGGGCGGTGCATCCATTTTCTGGTTGTTACAAAACACGCAATTTCAAGATCTTGGCACGCACAGGAGTCAGCACAGTCCTTTTGTGCTGTTTCTTGCACCAGTGCAGCAAAGTGATATAGTGAAGCATAGCTGAGTGGGTCAAAATATCCCACAGTGTCCCAATGTAAATCTTCAGTGGCAATGGAGAAAATTGGTTTCATAAAATCCCTCGAACATCTTCAATCGAGGGGATTGCAAATAGACCTCATAGCCACTGACAGACATGTTTCAATAGCCAAGGCCATGCAAGAGCAGTTTCCAAACATTCATCATCAATTTGATGTATGGCATGTTGCCAAATCAGTGAATAAAAATATCACAGCTGAGGGTAAAAAAAGGGTTCAGAAAAAATATTTTACAGTGTTCTCAGTCTTTCAACAACCATCTTTGGTGGAGCTCCAAAACTTGTGATGGGTCTGTGGAAATGCTACTGGAATAAAGGCGTTCATTGATGCACCACTGTTCCAACGTTCACTCATGGACAGAAAACCAACATTTTCACGAATGTGCACACGGACCGTTATCGGAGGAGCAGGAACACAAGAAGAAGTGGTTGGTGCCACACCTCCACACAAAGCTCTTGAGAAGATTGCGTATGACAAAACACTTTCAAGAGACCTGAAAGGACTCACAGAATTCTGTCACACCAGAGATTTGGAGATGTTCCATAATATGTGCCTAAAGTACAGGCCCAAAAGGTTGCATTTCGGCATAGATGGTTCGCAAGCCCGAACACTACTAGCCGTATTAGCGCATAATGAGAACCTAGGGAGAGAACAATCGAGAACTGCCGGAAACTTTGGCATGTTTCATTACAGCTTGGCCTTTGTAAAATGAAGCAAAAATTGGGTGGCAAAGCCAATATACCAGGAAATGGAATTCGATTTTGGGAAAGTTCTCACTTTGACTGGGTTGGCCATGCATTCTCATGGACTGGATACTGATTTTGTTCCTAGGACGCCTACAATGCCACAAAACGTTGCAAACAAGCCTGTCCACCTAAAGCTGAACTTGTTGAACAGTTGACTTCCTGGTATAAATGATTTGCAACTATGTTCTTAATGTGCTCACTATAACTTTTAAGATATGTTCCCCAATGTTTCTACATTGTACACGTACAATGGAATGTTATTAAACTCCAGTTTCAATGCTGTAAAAAGTATTAAGAAGTGTTTAATTATGCAGATTTAATCCGGTTTATGATTCAGTAATTTATATCTTTTGCCTTCCCTTACTTTATATTACTGCTCCTTGAACGATAACATACATGTCTGTGGTTGCTAGGTGTCTGTAAATCCCTGTACTAGACCCAAACCACATCCACACATGCAGTGCATGGCTCTGGCATTGATGGCCTAAATTGTCTTTTCAAATGTATCCTCTTTGTCAACTTTTTGCCCTGCTCTTTTCCCCTTTACTCCTCAACTGGACTTGCACGATCATCTGCCCTCCTTGGGTCTAAATCACTAGCACTATTGATGGGTAAAAAAGTATTCATGATTGTGTGGCTGTCAGGGCTGGGGCAGTTGAAGGGGCAGTGGGGTGAATAGTAGCCCCTGTGTGGGCCATAGGGGGAGTGGGTGAAGCCTTAAAGCACCCTATCAGGTTTTCCAGGCGTGTTCTCCACCCTTTTTGCTTGACCAAGGTACAGGGATGGAAAACTGCCCTGAAAATACATTTCCCAGCAGGCCGTGTTCTGCACGAACCTGCTGGGGTGAAGAAAGCCACACCCGCACGAATGCGCATGCGCGAACTGCGCCCAATGAGCACCGCTCGCAATCCAGACTGCCGGAGAGTGAAGACGTGTATTCTGCAAGCTCCTGGAGGCACGCCTACGCGGGGCATCAGCCTGCCTGCAGCCACACCCCAGGCCCCGCGTACAAATTAAAGATAAGTATCAGACTATTATTATTATGAACAGCTGATTTCTCCACTGGAAGGGAGACGCGCTACGCACCTTGGGGGAACATTAATCACTAACAGCCCAGAGTTACGAACACCACGGGAGGCGCGACCAAGCAACGCATGTTAACCCCTGCATGATACGCATGCCTAACTGCTCCTAGACTTCTGTTTAATTAACAGGTGGTGAAGTAACCACACTAGTAACTTGTTTTAAACCTTCAGGGAATGTTCTTAGGAATGACACCTACGCGCACATGTACTGACTTTACTATGCTAATTTCAGCATCAAACGAACCTGAGTGACGGTGCATCGGCCTAGCAACACAAAAACGCCCAGAGGACCTTGAATTCGCACAGAAAACAAAGCTAAGTGTATTTGCGTACTGTGTGCATATTGTTCTTTATCCTCGCATGGGGTAATGTGGGGAATCTGTTACTCTGCAAATGCGGGGACTTGCCTACATGAAGTAATGTGGGATTGGTGCTAGTGTTAGACGGTATTCCACAAAAGTGGCAGTGTATGACCAAATAAGGGTGTGACAACACACAGCTGCTGTAGCATTTGCTGGTTAGGGGCTCCAGTACAAAGGCCCCCAATCATAGAGGGCACATAGAATGATTGTGGAGTGTGTGTGCAAGGGTGGAGTCATTGTCCACTGGAGCCGGAGCAGGAGCTGAGGAGCATGTTTCCCTAAGTCCCACTATCCATCCATTGCATTTTCCCCTAACCTCTTTCCGGTTACCCTGAACTACCTCTACCTATCCACTCAACGGACCCTAACCCTCTTTCCCCAGAGGGTTGCGGTGGCCTGTGGTAGTAAAATCCCAGGTGCCAAAACCCAATGGGGAGGTAGGTGTTTGCGCTGCCTCTGCGCCAGTCAAGAGGACCAAGGGAATGACAGTGGCATTGGTGGATGCCAGCAAACAATTTGTTTATTTTAAGAACATATTTCAAATACCACGTTGGGCGGCCGGGCTCATCACTCCCATGAAGTGAAGGTCACTTTGTGTGATGTTGCTTGTGGGGAGTTGAAACTGACTCGTCTTGATATGATATGATATGATATGATATGGCATTTATAACGTGCATACACAACTGTTTCAAGGTGCTTGGTGTTACGGTATGTTTTAGATTTGTGGCTTTCCTTCACAAAAACGAAAGCTACCAGGCATACACTCTCTAAACAAGCTTCAATTGATTCGCTATGGCTTGAAGGACGGAAGGTGTCGAATACCTGCAAAAGTGATAACATTCACTATTTTGAAACTGGACATTGGAACATTTACTTTCAATCTATGCAAACCGTTGTTCTGAGCGGACACTCGGCATTACGCCAAGAGAATGGAACTACCAAATATAATCTAAGTTGAACTATTCAGTTTAAAGACGAGTTTAAAGCCGAACGAGTACAGGTTTCATTTTCTGACTGGTATTGCTTGCTTACATTGTTATAGGTTGTTAATTGGAGCATATTGTGACAATCATTCATCGACGAACCGCAAACACAACCTATATGCAGGCTAGTGATATCTAAACCACTTTGTCCTATGGCATATCAGGGTGTGATATCAACGTTGTATTATTGGATTTGCCGGGTGCAGAACATCTTCCAAGGGGACTTGGCTTGCTTGTGGAATTTTGATGTTGCCAGTTCCGTTACATTTTTAAACAAGGTAGCAGGCGCCCCTCTCTAAAAAGAACATGGCATGATAACCTGTTATGTTTTTTTTTCACACCTTGAGTGTCCGCAGCTTTGTGTATCCATTGTTTGTGATTTGTGTTCATTATTAGGTTTCACCCGGTGCAGAATTACACGGTAAATGGATACATTTGATTAGAGAACGGCTACTAAAGTATATTTTTATTATGTTTTATACACAGCTATATTTTGCTGTTCTGCTAATGCCATAGATTCCAGATTGCAACAGATGGATTTTTCAGCCATCAGTGGCAGATACGCCTAAACGGATGGATTTCCATTACGCTGATGTGGGACGATCTCCCAGAACCGATATGCCTTTTGGCGGTAGCAGCGACAAGGAGCAACCTGTCATCGTTTACAGTGGTCTAGCAAGAAGCTGATGCCCAAGCGTTGCGATTCAGGGTGCATCAAATGCGCATCTTCTCCCAAAAGGAACACTGTGTGCCCCATGATAAAGTTTTGATACTCTAAACCAAGGATATTTAAAAATGTGTTGTAAATCGAAATCATTGGATGTTCTCTGAGTGTTTTTTGTGAAATACAAGCACATTGTAAATTTCTAAGTAATGATGTTTCCTTTCAAAATAGTGTTTTCTATTCCGAATTGGGTCGGGCTGTGCTGTGAGAGGATGTTTGTGTTGATATTCCACGTTCTGCGTCAACTGAGGTTAAGACGTAGGTGATGAATGTGTGCGTTTGGCTATGCTGCCCACTAACATCATGAAAATAGGTGGAGAATATCGCTAGGAATAGTGATGTCAGCTTCAGGGGTTGTGATATGATTTAGTGTCGCAGGGGCACTTGAACTTAGGGTGATCGATCCATGGATAAGATTAGCACAGGATGGCCGCGCCCCGCTCGTTGATTTCACATGTGTAAAAGTGCAAAAAACGAAAGTAAGGTGCATAGGAAATGTTTTTACGATCGATCACAGTTTGCTTAAAACCACATGCCCGAATGCTGGGGACAATAACATTTTTGAGCGCACTATTCCTTTATGCGTAATTGCTATATAATAACACATCATTATAACTTGGCCTTGGATATCTGTTTGCATTCACAGTCATTTGATAATATGGGCATATACACACTGATATTATTGATACATAGGGTGGTCCATTCTTGTGTGAAATGTATATCACATTACAGTGATAGCAGAACCATATTTTTAATAGTGTACTTAAGAACACTGCTATGTGATGCCACTTCTTGTTTTTTCCAGGGGTGAAAGGTCGTGTTCCATCGCTTCCCATGATGTCACTTTGGGGTGGGATCAAATGACATCACTTCCTGTAATGTCATCAGAGACCAAATGTCGTGTGATGCCACTTCCGCTACCCCTGGCATTTTGGTGAAATGACATCCCTGCCTTCAGCATCTCGTCATGTCCACCAGCTCAAGTACTGTGTAGTGTAAAAGAAAGCAATGACAGCAGAGCACCCTTACAGTCTACCATAGGTTCACAGAGACACAGGCACAACTCAGAACCACACACAAGGCCAACATGAACAGCCCGAAGGCAGCCTATTCAAGACCGCTGTCAAACAGTGGTGTTCTAGCTCATCCAGAGAACTGCCAGCACATTCAATTAAACAGCATGCCTGTACAACAGAACCAAACAGAGAGGCCACCAAAGACAAACTCAGGGAAGAGTTGTGAAGAGATGAATCGCAACACACTCGCCTTGGGAACAGAAGGTTGTGTGCGCGTGAGTTAGAAACCCGATTGGGCAGACTTAGTCCTTTATCCTTAGTAGTTGTTCCTTCCGGAGAGCAGTACATTTGGTTCCCATCAGTGGGTAATAATGGTGACACCAATTATTACAACGCTGAGACATTGGTATGTAGTGCTATATTAATCACCAAATTATTACTTTATTATAATCATCATCAACATGTTATTATTACTATTATTGATTTTTACCATTACGACTCTGGTCCGCAGAAAGCACCAGGAATGTGCAGAAACACACATTCCAAACAGCAAGCAGTGCCAGTGGGCCAAACCACAGGGGCATATTTATTAATGCGTAACATACACAAAGGGTTCATTATAAAAAAAAATGTAGTCTTTTAATTAGCTCTATGAAATACCTAAATAAATAGTATACAATTATCATCCTGCAAAAGTGTATTGATCGTGTCTTCATTCTGTGGGTGTCCCTTTCTGCATTTCCTTGCCTAGTGTATGGCTATAAACCATGCAACCATACCTTTCCTGCAAACCTGGGAAACATGTATTTGATTAGCCCCCCTTTCAGCAATCTAGAGGGGTTTACTTGACCGTTTAGCAAGTACAGTTCATCACAATACACGCGTTATGGTCGCTCCCTTTCACCAGCTTTCCCTGCAGCCTAAGAAACCCGCGGCAGCTACTGCGCTTTGAACTTTCAGAAATGCAGTGTCTTTTGAAAACAAAAAGACGCGATAACAGGCAGCGAGAGAGGACTTGCGCGATAGGTGGCCGCACGCCGCCGTCCTTCTGCACGCCTGCGCGATCTTTCAAGCATTCAAATTGTCTTCACCTCCAGCGTCTGTGGCCATGCTTCACGAAGACGCTTTTTAAAGTTCACAGCACTTATTTCGATAGACCGTACAAACCGGCGAGACGGCGTGAGATTTCTGTGGGCATAATTGCCATTAAAGTGCTCGGGAGCACATCTCAACACCTAGCATGGAAACTGAATTCTTCCCTCAGCCCCACGCTCCACCTTTTCACTCTAACTTTGAACAAAAGGAATAAAGTCCCCCAAAAAAGTGACGAGCAGAGGGGTTGCTAAGGGGTTCGGGGGTCTAGCTGGGGGGATAGGGGGGGCTATGGCCCCGGGTCGTTTGGTCGTAGCCCCGGATAGAAGCTCGGGGACTACAACCAAAAGGCTATAGCTAGCCCCGAATCCCGCCACGCCAGTTCTGACATTAGCCCCTGATCTTTCCCAGACCTAGCAACACCCCTGAGTGCCATTAAGCCATATGTGCATATTTCCCAGTGCTGAATGGACCAATCCGTGTTGGAATCGTATGCGTGTATGGTCGCAGGCGATATGGGCTGCACCCAAGCAACAAAGCAGAACCATCCATACTAAACTCCGCCCTGCTCATTAATGAAGGCGAGGAGTGGCAAAATGGGGTATAATGATTCCATCATATCTTTGAAGAGCCAACCATTTTTTAATATAAGGCCAACAAACTACCTGTGCAAGAGAAAGCTGGACGCCACGGCCCTAATGTCACCTTCGCTTACAATGAGTGTGTCGCCATGGTTGATGATGGCCGTTTCAAGGCAAGCTTTATTACAAGTCTTCTGCAAAAGGTACCCTGCACTGAATTCCAGGCAGGTGCCTGGGCAGACAGATTTAACTTTTTTAAAGTTAATAAAAACGGACATTATAGCCAGGGCAGTGGTCTAAGTGTTCGAAAAGAAGTAGTGGAACTATATTCCCTGCTGGCCTACACCGCTCCCCACAAACCCCATGGCCGCTGCCCTCCCACGCGCAGTGAAACCCCCAAACACACCTTCTGTTTAAGGGAATATTCAGCGCAGTGCACTAAACTGCAAGTTTCAACTCTCTCCTGGACTTTTATTTTAAGAATAAGCCATTCAGGAACGGTTTCTTTTTAAAATAAAAGCATGGGAACAGTACAACTTTAACAAAAAAAAGGAGAGGGGCGCTGATCCCACCTACTCCGACCACTGAGCCAGGAAGGGGGTTATTGTAGGGCTTCTTTAATCCAGGAAACTCCTCTCAGATCGCTCCAGTCTCAGGGTTCACGGGGCATTCACCCCCACCCCATTTATCATCGTCAGAACATTCTGAAAAATGGTGTGAAAAGGAATGAGAGAATGCACAAGTATATTCACTAATAGGAAAACCGCCTCTGGGATCCCCCTTCCTTGACAAATCCTGGCATATTACCTATTTGCCATAGGAGGCCCGGTCTGACCCTCTCCCTTCCATCATGGTGTTGTGAACTTAGGTTGCACCAAGCCGAGCAAGACACCTTCCACATCCAGGGTCATTGTGCGCTGGAGTTTCCATTTAAGGTTACCATTGAATTGTACTCCATTGGTGTCCTGGTGAAGCACCGGTGCAGACGAATTTGGGAAAGGGGACATTACTGAAACTGTGCACCAGTGCAAGGTCGTTTTGCATGGTAACAGTGTTAAGGCAAACATTTCCCTAATTTCAAATCGTATTCTTTCAATGCATTTTTACACCAGGTCAATTTTGCTATATTGCTAATAGGACATAGTACAAGCACGGTGGGTATCTGCTCTCGTGCAAACAATACATTGAAAGAATACATACATAGGCACACCAGGACCATAGCGCTGGTGCTATTAGTGTGCAAATTGTCACCTGTACCAGTTTCTTAAATGAGGTCACATGCGCCCCATGCTTTTAGTGCATTATCTGATCCCATATAATGAGAAGCGGCTACGAGAAAAGGTGGCGTGTGAAACATGCATGCATGGCAAAGGCAATCCCCCCTCTCAAGTAATTTGCATATTGTACTCATGGTGGCCCTGAATCATGCTGTTCCCATCTTCATCTTGTATCCTGGCTGCAACATTATGTGTTACTACTGACTTATGCAATTGTATTCACTCTCCCCTCTTGCTTCTCCATTCTTTTGACTGCTAACTCTCTGTTCTCTCCTCCTTTCCCTTCTCCCATTTCCTATCTTCTCCCCTTACTTTCTTCTATGCACTTACTCTATCAGAAATATTCCTGGACCTAGTATGATAGCAACCTCCTCTTTCTCCTCCCCCCCCCCTTTACTGTTTTTTTCCTCCCCACCCTCGTTCCAGCACTATCTGAAATGTCGACAGGCCTAGTATGATAGTCACTTGTTTTGTTCCTCCCCTCCCTTTCTGCACCCCTCTCCCTCACCTTTTGTTTTACTCCAGCTCTACCAGAAATGTTGTCAGGCCTAGTACGGTAGTCGCCTGTCTGTTTCCATTTCCTTCACACTCTCCCCCTCCCTTCCTTATCTATGTCTTAGCTCTTGCACTATCTGAAATGTCGCCAGGCCGAGTATGATAGTTAATTTCACATCCTTACTGTTCATGGCCTGTAAGAATGTCATTGTATTTTCCCTTGTTCCCTCCCTTGCCTTGAAGTGCTTTGAAACACATTGTGTATAGGCACTATATAAATAAACAATCATATCATATCATATATCATATATCACCCCAGATAACTCCAAGAGCATTCATGAGTGATTTCAGCCGCCTCTGCTTCCTCACCCACTCACTCCACACACGTTAGAATTCCTTATCCCGAAGACCACCACTGATCCTACAATGTAATGATATCGGTGAGATGTTTTGAGGTTCGATAATGTGGTATGCGGGAGGACGGCTTTACTGGCTGCTGCATGCCCTGCCACAGTGAAGTAACTACTGCAATGCATCCATTATGGTGGACTACGAGTAGGCGAGAGCCCATATCTCTGGACTGAGATGACAGCTCCTGTCAAGACTGTAATGTATGTACATGGTCACCTTGACCTAATATAATCATGAAGGAGACCCATATTCAGCGGCACACATGCTGTCAAATGGTGTGGCTCTCTCAGCCATTCTGTCTCCAGTATTCAAAGCAAAGTGTGTTCTGATAGAGAACATATTAGACAAGGATTATCACATATGCAGTAAAGGGTTACTATCAGGCTCTGACTGGCCTATAGGGCAATGTCCGAATTGCAGGTTCAACATGCTAGTGTGGGCCAGTTTTTTGGTGAAAATGGGCCAGTTTGATTAGTTACTTGACTATGCAAGTAGTAGTTTTGAACAGTGTTACGGAACATATATTCTTTAAAATGCAGAATGTGTAACACATGTGACTACAACATTCCTTCTTGGGTACTACTCAAACAGACTGTCACAAAAGGAATGAATTGCCATTTGCAATGGTGGGCCACTTTTTTTATTGGTGCCTGAGCCAGATTTATACCCCAGTCCAACTCTGGTTACTATCAGCACAATGGGTGAGCTTGCGACTTGCAACTGCACTTAGTGGTCAATAGCCGTATTGCTAGACATTCAAGCCATGCTTGCCAAATCTAAAAGACACCTCACAAGTTCAGAAAGGTACACACGTCCTCGCCTAGTAGCTTGCCTGGAGGGAGGTGTTCCTTCTCTCGGAGGAACATGACTTCACTCCAAAGGATATTGGGGAGGGGCAGTTAGATGATGGGTAGGCATGGGAGATCTTGTGGGTCGTTGAGTAGCAGGCTGTAAAAGATTCGACCATCCGCACGTTGGGTTTTCGCTCGCCTGGGTTTTGGACATTTTTAATGAAATTGAATGATAGTAGATCAACCTCTGGAAACTGTGTCAGGCTAATCCTCACACATTTTCCAATGCTCACCCACATAGACCTGTGTACTCTGGGGGGACACAGCCTAGAGGAGCAGTCCCCACTGTGATATATAGTTGGGATATGACAGCCAAGAGTATACCATGCCATCTCAGAAGGGGCAGGGCAAAACCTTCTTCCAGCCATGGCCATCCTAATTAACTATCAAAGGCTCCATGGATCTGCACTGTCCTTTTGTTGAACCCTGCATACTGGTGGCTTTGATTAACATAATTAGCACAACACTAGAGTATACTTCAAACAGGCACATCTGGGGCCTGGTTGCAGAGGTTAACAAAGGAGACAGGAAACCCCAGCACAGTTTGATATGCACCGTGTCAACCTTAAACCAGCTCCTACCCTTAGTGTCAATGGAAAGTGAAAGGTCATGTCTAGGACTGCATGATTCCAGTAGTCATCCCCGGAGGGGGAACCCATTCAGAAGGTAGGAGCATGTTATTTCACAGAGAAAAAAAGTCTGTTCTCGCTGCAGCTTCAAGGCAGACCTGCCTCTTTAATCAGGAACCACACAGAGCTCCATTAACTAGAGAGACCCGTTGATCCACAACATATACGAAGATGGGATTAGTATTACATGTTTTCACCCCCTTACCTTTTCAGTTGCAAAGCACTGTGTTTGTGACCTCATACATTGTTGGTGGGGACCCAGAATTGGTTCATTAAGGTAGGTTTAGCCTACACCAATCACAGTGGCTCATTTGGCTTTAAAAGAGGGCTGAGCTCCTCTTTTGGGCAGATCATCTGAAGACTTTGCGATGAGTAGCAAGAAGAGCTCAGCATTGGACCCTGGCTGAAGGTAAAGCCTGCCTTACATCTTCCAACAGTGAAGGAAGGCCATGACCTCCAAGAGGGAAGCAAGATCCCTCCTCTAAACATCTCCAAGTGAGCAGAGGGAGATGCTGAATCCAGAGGACCCTACAGAAGCTCCAGAACGGTACCCAGCCAGCACACAGCATGCCCTGCTAGGCTCTGCAGCAAGCTTCCTAGGTGGGAAGTGCCAGAGAGTCTCTGAACCAAACCAAGGACAAGGCAGCTGTCTGCAACACTCTCCTCAGCTTTGGGCCATCCGCAATAAAGGACGACACAAGCCCAGTGAAGAAGCTAAAAGGAATGCATCGACACGTATCTACTGATGTCCACCTTAAAGGAAATTCTCAAGCAAGTCAAGCGCCTCAAGCTGCAACCGAATGCACTACTGACTGTTATTATGCTGCAGTCGCTGACACGGTCCTAGACGCTTCGACCAGTGCTTCAGATCCACAAACCAGCACTGAGACGATTCCTGACCACAAGCCTCTGTGTAGGCCGGCCTGCAGCCGTCTGTCTAACCTCTCCCGCTGAACTGGCTACCGCCTAATACCCGCAGCTGTCTCCCATCTTGAACTCTGTTGTGAAGCTACAAGGCACCCTGACACTGACTTGCATCTATCGAGCACCAAGAACATCTACAGCACAAGGTACATTGTGTTTCTGTCCCTCTGGACCCATTGCTCCCTTTGTGTTGAAATCAAGTATCCTTGAAATATCGAGATTAATTACGTTACAGACTACCCTCCTGTCAGTATCCAGATTACATCGCTTTTCCTTCTTTGAAACTGTCTGTCCTCTCCATTCCTTTACAGGGTGGGTTGTAGTTTGTAGTGTGCTAGAACTGTCTGTTGTGATAATAATAAAGTAGATATTTGTATACAATCCTGACTGGACATTCCCTTTTATTATTGGGTAATAATTGTATTTTCACTGTGTTGCCACTAACCAACGATCCACAACCTTTTGGAGACAAGTCTGCCGTTCCGTCCACATTACCAAAATTGGGCAAAGAGGTTTAAAATGTGCTTGTGTTTGTAATCTTTATCGTATCCCTTCTGGTGTACTAGAAGTGTGGGGCTGATTGATGGTTTAGAAACCGACATTCATCCCTGGACCACTGGTGCCCCGGAAGTTGATTCATCGCATTAGTGTCAGACGGTCGGATCTAGTTGGAGCCTTGTGCACAGCTTAATCACCTAACGATAAAAGTACTGTTGCAGGCAACGTTTAGAAATTGCTAGGTATTGTTAAATAACCATGGGTCTTGACATAGAGACTGTGAAAGGCATGACCAAGGATGTCCTGAGCATCCTATGCCGAGAGGGGACTTCCCAACAGTACTAAGGTTAATACACCTGAGTTGCTGACCAGCCTCCAAGCATGGGTAGAAGTGAGGTCAATTGGGGATAAGACCACAGGGGACGAGTTATACCCTGTGTACCCAAATGAGGAAGACCTTCCAGAAGTGGTACTGGAAGATGACAAGGAAGACAGCATGAGCAGTGTTTCTGGCCAACCAAGCATGGTTCATCAACACTCTAGAGTGTCAGTGACATCAGTGGCTAGTGCAGCATCCTGCAGGTTCCAGGCCTCGGCAAGGTCTCTAGGTGGACCTCTAATTGTTCCGGCTGTTAATGAGGTGTCGGCTAGAACGTTCCTGCTAGAGGATAGGAGACTAGCGCTGGAGGAACACAAACAGAGGGACAACATCACCATAGAGCTGTGCAAGCTGGTGCTTGAAGTGAAGAAGGAGGCCAGCAGATCCACCTCTAGCAGAAGGAAAAGTGCCTCAAACCAGGGCACCCTGGATAAGCCCGTGTGGTATATCCCAAAGACTTAGTGCAGGATTATAAAGTGGGGAAGGATATTTGTGACTGGCTTGAAACGCTCAAGCTTGCTTTTCAGCTACAGGAGGTGGATAAGGTATTATGAGGTGCAGCCCTGATCAGTCGCTTACCCACACCGGGGACTGATGCAATTCTTCAGTTAACTACAGAGAAATGGCCCGTTTATGAGAGCATGATGGCAGTCCTCCTTAGGAAGTTCTGTAAAACCCCAGAACGGTATCTCAAGAGCTTTAGAGGGCTTGGAAAGAAAAGGGGGCAGACATTTGAAGCGTTCACACATTTGTCATTGAAATATCCGAGTGGGTGTCATATATAAAGGAATGTACAATTTGATTGCGTTTGAGCATGCATTGAAGAATTGTGAGGTTGACCTATACCAGCATCTTGTGAAAAGACTATTATAAACCTTAGGGAGCTTGCAAAGGCTGGGGACAGATGGGTCAGTTGAAGGTGTCAACCTTGCAACGGACCTGTCAGAATAGCAACAGACAGACTGTCGCCATTTGCTGAGACAGTTTGCCACTGACTCCAGGCCGCGCAGATTGGTGCACCCATAATGTGGACATTGGAGACAGTAAGCCGGTGAAGAGAAGGATTCACTGAATGTCCAATAAGGCCATGGAGTGATAGAGCCATCCCACACACCCTGGGCTAGCTCAGTGGTACTGGTCCCTAAAAAGACCAGTGGTGGGAAGACTGAAGTCTGCTTTTGTGTTCACTACAGGGGGCTCAGTTCTATCACAAAGACAGATGCTCACCCCATTCTTGAGGCAGATGAGCTCATTGACAAGCTCAGCACTGCCAAGTACATGAGTACCTTCGACCTCACTGTAGGGTATTGGCAGGTCGTCTTGACAGATGGAGTGAGAGAGAAGTCAGCATTCTCAACCCGAGAAGGACATTATCAGTTCACAGTGATGCCCTTCGGATTGAAGAATGCCCCTTCCAATATTCAGCAGATGGCTAACCAGGTTTAGTCTGTTCTGGAAAACATCAGTGTCGCTTATTTAGACAACATTGCTGTGTTCAGCCACACCTGGGAGGAAAAAAGTGCTTCAGGTGCTGCAGAATGCAGGTCTGACTATCAAGGCCACAAAGTGCCAGATAGCACAGTGTACAGTGATTTACCTAGGCCACCTGGTCGGTGTAGTTACGAAACAGCCTCTCAAAGCAAAGGTGCAGACTGTGAAGGATTAGGACATCCCCACCATACAGACTCAGGTCAGAGCCGGGTACTACCATTCCTTCATCAAGGGGTATGGGACCATTTCCATGCTCCTGAATGATGTAATTTCCAAGAAAATGACGTAAATGGTAACTTGGACCCCCGCCTGTTAAACCTCCTTTCAGGATTTAAAGGATGGATTGTGCAGGGCCACAATTCTGAAAGTGCCAGACTATGGTCAGGAGTTCATTATCCATACAGATGCCTATGATGTTGAGATTGGAGCAGCTTTAGCGCAGCTGAACTCTCAAGAGGTAGTGCAATCTACCGCCTACATTATCAAGTGATTGACAAAAAGGGAAAAGAACTGGGCCGTAGTTGAAAAAGAGACTTATGCAGTCATGTGGCCCGTAAAGAATCTGAAACACTACATTTTTGGGTCGCAATTTACGATCCTGTCAGACCACCCGCCTCTTCGATAGTTAATAGCCATGCAAGGGGAAAACCCTAAGTTTTTGTCTTAGGCCATATCCCTAGAGGGATTAGATATAGACATCCAGCCAAGCCAGGCTTCCAGCATGGAAATGCAGATTGCCTCAGCCAGTACTTGCACCTTGATGACAAACCAAACCCTCAGTTGGGTGGTGGTTCTCGTGTTAAGGCTGGGGGGCATGTGAGGAATTCGACCATTCACAGGGTTAACTGGTGCCCCGGAAGTTGATCTATCACACAGGCATCTGCACTGCTGCCGTATACAAACATACACCAGACTTGAAATTGAGGTTTTGTTTAAAATCAAAGTGTGTGTGTACAGCCGAAATGCTCATGTGTGGTTTTGACTATATGGTGAAAATAAAATCTCACGGACACTGGGTACCCCTGGGTATGGTGCGCTATATAAATACATAAAACAAACAAGCAAACAAACTTCATCACTACAATAAGTGTTGTGCATTGTGTCAGCAAGGCTTGGTGCAATAGTGTGCCAATGTCTTTTTTTAAGTATACAATGACAAAAAGATTGCAGAAAACTGCCAGTACAGATTTGTAGTTTTACCGTTTTGCCTAAATATAATTCTAAATATACTTGTATACAAAAAATTCAAGTAATTTCTGGTGTAAACAAAACAAACACATTTGGACCACATGTCAAATATACATACACAATTTCCAAGAAAATTAGGCCCGTTTATATTTGTTGAAATATACATTAATTAATCTGGTCACTTTAATAAAATTGGTTGGAGGGAGATTCTCTGATTGTATTCGGTCAATGCTTTGACTCTATACAGTACTGGTGAATGCCTTTGTCTGGACAAAAGGCACTGGGCCGCATTTGAGGAGAACCATCTCCGGTTCCAGAAGCACCTCAAAACCTTCCTCTTTGCTTCTGCTTTCTCTCCCCCTCTCCCCTGCTAAATTCCTGACTGAAACTGCACTGAATCTGCAACTGGGCCTCTCTCACCGATCTCGGTCCTTGGCACAGCCAGTCTCCCCCTTGCACTGCCTCCCTGGCAACCCCTGCACTGCGGGACTGTCTCTGTATCCCCACAGCCCCCCTTCCCAGCACTTGTCTGCACTTACCTTGCACTTGCCACCAGCTGGCCCTTATTATTTATCTTGTTATTCTACCACCCCTGTACTGTACTTTCCCCTCTCCCTTTCCCCTTGCACTTTCCCTTCCCCTCTGCCCATGCACTTGCGCGATCTGAATGACACCTGGCCTAGTAAGATCGTTGTCTGTCTTCCCTTTGTCCCCCCTCCCTGCCTCGTCGCGCCTTGAAACACTTGTTTATAGACGCGTTACAAATGCCATATCATATCATATCATATCATTACGAGTAAATATGGCAATAATTCCTCCATAGGGAATTTTTCTTACTGCCACTGTGCCATATTATGAGCCCATGGTCTTGTACCAATCCATAGGAATTACCGACAAACCCCGCTAGCAAGCGCTAAGTGCTAATTCTGCCAATGATTGGAGGAATTACCACTTTAACAAACTGAATTTGGAGGATTTACCAAACAACTGGCCTCATTGCGAGTTGGGCAGTATCCCAGCACTAAATCCACCAGAATACCACCCAAATGAATTACTGTTAACACCACTTGGTCTGGCGGAATTTCCGCCAGATTACAAGTGGTGGTGGCGGTGTAAGTCCCCATTTAATTTGATTCCATTGAACTCAATGGGGCTTATTTGGTGGAATTACCGTGGCAGAATTTCCACTGCAGTAATTCCAACGATTACACCGATTTTTCAGCAGTGAGTTGGAGGATATAGCTCCAAGTTTTTCTTGGAGGCAAATCCTGCACTCCATGCCCAAACTCGTAATTTGGTGTAGTGGTAAAGTTGGCAGTATCTGAGTTACAGCTAACTTTACTACTTACTGCCAAACACGTAATGAGGCCGAATAATTACTTAAACAATTGGTGGATTTAGTGCCAAGCTGAAATAGTGTTACAATGAAAACTGGAAGCTGTGTGAAGGCCATCTTTAAAAATTCAATCTACTGGATATCACCCATTTCTAGCTGCCATCCAAGGAAGTAGGATACAGCAATCATGTCAACGGAGAAACGCAAATCTAAAGTACCAAAAATGGGGCTGCACAAGCCAAAGTTCACAGGTGCTGAGCTCACCTTACTTGCCGATGAGGGGGTGGCCAAAGTCTCAAAAGCGCACAGAGTGGAAGGCTGCCACTTGGACAGAGGTGCACAACAAGGTGTGCCCAGTGACACAGAAGACATACAAAAGCACTGGAATCAACTCAAGTGCAGGGTGTCTCCTCCCTGTTGCCCGTGGGCGCTTTAAAACAGAATTTACTTGCTGCATAAGCACCTAACAAGCAAACAATACATACATAAATAAACACACCTCGCTCATTTGATCACCACATGTGCCCAATCCACTATCAGTATTACCTCACATCACACACTGCATGCCGGAAAATGACAGGCTTAGGCAATCTCATAAGCACTACCAAGCGGATATCTCTTGCATGAACCTTATTGTAATAACTAGGACTTAACTGCAATGCACAACCAACCATTGTTTGGACATTGCAAGTGATATTATGTCACAACAGGTTGCCATGTCAACCAGGAAGAAAATGAAGGTACCAACACAGCAGACACATCTGCAACAACATCATCCTCAGCACCACCCTCCAGCCCCACTTGCAGGGATGCAGGGTAGTGTGCTGGCAGAAGCAAGAAAACAACACTGAAGTCAGCTTTAGCTATCACCTTACCAGCGACCACCAACACTCCATCTACAGTGCCGGTCAGCACACCAAGTACCTGTGCCCTGCCCACCTCCGACAGCAGTGATATTTGTGGGATGCATTGACCCACTAGGCTCTGCCCTGCGACATCACTGTGTGCTGCTTTCACCAGAAACAACAGAATGGCCGCCAAAAAGCCCTATTCGCGCTAAAAACCCCTGAGAAGTACGCAGGGAAACCGGATAAATAGGCTGCCAATCTACTTTGCCTGTGTCAGTGGTAGAACAGGAGACCACACTGCCAAAATCTGTCATTGGGCTGCCCACAGAGTGAAATGGAACTACCTGAAAAAGCAGTGCTTCATTGCCAGGAAAACCCAGAAGTGCTCTAAAATACGTTTTTCCTTGGCTGTTGAAATTGCAAAATAATGGTTCCCAAACATCAGAAAAGATCCAGCATCCTTATTGGGTGTTAACCATCACCTTATTTAAGGAATCCCCATAAGCACAATGTCAGGAGAAGCAGATTTCATCACAAGAATATCCACATTCAAAAAAAGGCTTGCCTGGAAAAATCTGTCAGAATATGGGCGCAGTACCGCCGCCTGCCTGTATCAAAGCTGTCATTTACCTACACTGTTAGTTTAAACTTGTACATTAAGATCAAATTGTTGAAACGAAGAGACATGCCATCAAAAGCAATATGTTACACTTCGGCAGAAAATGGTTCCCCTGCAAGCACGTCACATTCGCAAACCTCCTTGTGGAGCCGCTACAGGTTGCCATGGCGCCTGTACAAGCTTCGGAACAGACCGTGTCAGCTGACACGCCTTGCACGTAGGAAACGTATATGCAAGCCACATCCCCTAGCGGGATAAAACTGCTGGCTTCCGTGGCCTCATTGCTGCTAATTGATCTTTGCTCGCCGTCATGGTTACGTCCGTTAGTGTTCGTGAAGTATTACTCGCATTTCCTGATTGATTACCTGGTTTTCGACCCTCGCCTGATTCCTCGATTGTTTTCTCTCCTGATTCAGCATTGTTTCCTCGATCGCTACGATACTGACCCGGACCGCCCTGGACTGCCTTCTCTCTCTTGCTGATTACACTCATCTCTCCTGGGATCAACACGGTCCGTGACTGGATTGTTCACCCAGCTCCTACCTCCTTCCTGCAATTACTCGTAAAAGAGTATCCCGGGACATCTCAACTGTTCTGGAGGCTGTGCCTACTATACACACCAAGGTACACTTGCTTTTCCTGTTATTTTGATTGCCTGTCAGCGCCACCTATTCGCTACTGCTCCACTCATAATTACTATCCCTGTTGGGAGTTCTTGGACCTTTCCAGTTCGCTGAACATTTGGAATCTTACGGATTATCATTCTTCTGAACTGTTTTCTAAGTGCATATTGTGACGCTTTCCAAAGATTGCACCAACCCGGCTCTAGTGCGACCCTTGTGCCGCCCGTGGTATTGCCCTGTACTAACTTACCTGTTTATCCTTGAGATTCCTACCATTCAGGTCTGTTGTTTTGAGGTTAATTATCCTATAGATAGAATCCACTCATATCATATTCTCCTTATAATTGGGCTCATTTCCTTTGTAGCACAGTCCCATTCCAGGGGAATCTCCATTCCATTCCTTATCTAGGTATATTTTTCTCCACTACTGTTGTTTGAATACATTACTAGCTCTACTTAACACTGCTAATCCTCTTTGTATTCCTTTTCAGCATTGGTTTGGCGGTGTGTGTTCTCCCCGCTCTTTTATTCAATTGACACCTCTGCCTGTTCAGATTGAAATAGCAGAGAGGTACATTGTGGAAAAGAGCCCCTCTTTGAGGATGCCTGAATCATTGTATTCAGGGGACTTGGAACATTGGAGGCTGACATCAATTCCTGTATTACCACCGTCTCCAATGTCTTCTAATCCTGAATTCCCAACGTACTTGCGGAGCGGTGAATAACACAATATAGGTTGCTACTATTCAATTTCTATGTTTTAAAAAGACTGGAATTAGAGATCTGTTTGCCTATTTTGAAATGTAAGTTTATTTTATCAAAGACACATTTAAACAAGTTGGGTTTTAAAGTGAACTGATACCAGCCAGAGGACCTCAAAGCACATTCCACAGTTTGCCCCAAACAAAGGTTCCTTCCTTTTGATCTCTGTCCAGGAACTCTCAGTTAGATGCTAATGAAAGGAGGAGGAGATTTTACTCTGCTTCTCTGGGGAGAGACAATAGACTTCCTGGACTGAAAAGGAATGCAAATTCAAGTGTCAACAGAAACTAACTGCTAGCAGGAGGAGAGGCCTGGATTGCTCTTGGACCAGCAAAACCATGGGGGCGGGACCAGACAGATTTTTGTATCTTAACCCACAAGAAAATATCTTTTTGAAAAAGACTCACAGAGAACTGGGCAAAATTTGTAAAAATCCGAAAAATATAGGTTGTTAACATGAAAATTCTGCTCACAGTTTGAAACTACTTTGAACTCTGTGCTATGTTCAGAGTCATGACTACTGAAATTGTAATTTTGTAGCAATTGTGATGATGCTAGAAATATGAAACTTCACAGGATTATGCCCAGATGTCATAAGCATGTATGTAGAAAAATGTGGACAAATCTGACATTGGGTACCCAACCAAAAGCGCGAAAAACTGTCAAATCTGAACTAAAGCTCTCACTGAGCTGGGACTCGGACGGATACTTGCTCCACTAAATCTGTGATGTAAATATGTATTGCTAGCAAGTTGGTTGTATTGTAAATATGATTTATATGAAAAAAAGATTTACTGTACTCCCTGGATTGTAAAATACAGCATCATCATGGCACCAGAGTTCCTTCTCAAATCAGGAGAGAGGACAGACCCTAACCAATAGGCTTCCTAGAGGGTGTGCCTAGTATAATTCAGCCTACCCACCCCTTATGGAAATACATAAATAGGGACAGCTTAGGACCTAGAGACACACACAGATTCACCCATCAACTGATTACTGGCGAAGCATTCTGCAGAAGAAACCCATATCCAAGACTCCAGAACTTTGAAAGCAGAGAGGCCCAATTCCAAAGCTGAACCCTTCTCAGCTTGGCCTCTAAAATCTTGAAACCTGATTTTACCCCCAGACTTCCAAGGGGCACACCAAAAAGAGAACAGCCGGGCTGTGCTGTTTCTGCTTTCTTGCCAAGAACTCTTGCTAGAATCCAGAGATCCAAACCAGTAGAGCAGAGCTGTAACCTGATCGCTTCAACCCAAAACCAACCCGTCAGATCCAGTCTAGAGGCCGTGCAGTGTCCAGAGTGCCGTGCCGTGCTGAGTACAGAACCGAGCGCCATGAATCCTGTCCGGTGGGTTAGCATAATTCCAGTCCAGAAATCCTTTGACCAGATCCCTGACGGGCCTATTCCAAACAGTAGTTGGGAGTATCTATAGCATAGAGTTGTCCATAGCCTATCTCTTATCCTTAAGTAATCCTATCCAAAACCATTCTATCATATCCAGAACTGCCTTATAGAAAATCTCTTGTTTTCCTGAATCTTTCCCTCATCCCTATAGTCCTTTGTTAATTACAGTGATAATATCATCTTTGCGCTAATATAGGTGCTGAAGAAAGACAATCATCTCGGAAGATAGAAGCCATCCGGAGACGTCGCTGGATTGGTGGCTGTGCTGTCGTGTAGCTTGTGGCTTCATAGACTCCCTAGTATAAAGAAAATCTGTTTGTAATTCAAAAGTGCATCTTTCATTTGAAAATCTTGACTCTTTCTGAGAAAAACCGACCTCTACTAAAAGCTTCATAACTTCCGTACCGTGCATTCTAACTCCTTATAGTTTTCCCGCAATCACATTTCCCGCATGCGAAAAAGTTTGCGGCGAATTTGTCGTTTGGCTCAATTTCATCACATGTAAAACAGCTATTTCTTGCATCTGACCTCAGAATTCAGTTTTCAACCTGCTAGTTATTCAATCATCATTGCTAGTGTTTACCTGACACTATGTGTAGCGGCTCCCACTAGTTTTGAATCCAATTAAGTGAATTAAATCAATTTTTCAGTGTTTTTTCCCGTTCATTCAAAGCCACATTTAAACGCATTTGACCTGTTTGCAATCATTACTATTTCTCTCTCTATGCTTGCTGGGGGGAACTGGGATTGAAACTGTATTTGTTGAGATTGTATTCCTGAAACCTGTGTTCTCCCCTTCCATCTCTTTATCTGGCATATTGGGAGGACTGAGTAGTGTACAGGGGGAAAGAGTGACATTGCATTTGACTGAACCCACACAAAGTTTTACTCTATGCTGCATTGTTTTTCTTATCCATACTCCTTCTGATTGAAAAGATTGTTGATTGCAACATCACCCCCATGGTGATCCTTGTATAAATATTAATAGTGTGATATATATATTGTTCAAATTCATGAAATAACTCTTTTAACTTTGCAAAACAGCCTGCTTCCTGGTTCAGTGAGACCGGGGGCATTCAAAGAGAGGGGCGTGATATAAGGGTACATCATTCAGTAATAAAAGAACTTATAGACACAAATATATAATTAAGGGTTCCAGCTTTGCATCACACGCTAGGCATTGACTTAGGTGGAGTGCCGGGTTGAAATCACTTACAAGATTGGGGGCTCTTCGTGGTATTTTTTGAATTAAATATACCACTTGTGACAGTCTTATACAGTGTGCTAACTGACGGGGTACATAATCCCTCTTGGGCTACCACGCTGTGTTACACTGTGAAAAGCACCGCTCAATAGGAACGCTGTAAGGAATTGGTCTGTTTTGCAAAAATAAAATAAACTTCTGTAAGTCAGAAAGGAAATTAATATTTCCAGAATGGTGACTTTGGTAGAAATGAATATGGCTAAAGAACACCTATTGCATACATTATTTGTAAGAGGTGAATGGACAGAGCAGGATCAGAATGTGTGGTTGCCGGCAATCACAGAACAGATCACTGCAACAGGGTTTCATATGGCAAGACCAGGGCCCATTACATGTGGCCCTGAGTGAATTATATATGGCCCCTAATGCAAAGGAAGAGCAAAGCAAGATTGCCAAAAATAGCGGCATATCTATACCTGCATATTGGAGCAATACAGGACAAATATGCCGATGGCCAAGATCTGGCAAACAAGCAACTGCAGGCATTAGAAAAGGCCCAAACTGATCTGGACTCTTCTGAGCAGAGTCTACAGAGGAGCCAGGAATCTGAAAAGGAAAGTAGGCAGTACCTAATCAAAATAAAAGAAGACATGGGTATCCTGCAGCAGGAAAAGGCAGAACAGGATACCAGAATGCTGGCCCTACAGAAGGAGTACCAAGAAAGTTTGGACTCTCTTCTGCAGAGCCAGAAAAAGCTGGAGCAACAAATAAATGTCAACAGGGCATGCGCAGATCAGGTAGTCACCCTGCAAAGCCACCTAGACAGAGAGAACGAAGAGAGTAATAAGTTAATGCTGAAAGACCTGGATACCCAGGCAGAATTTGCTGAAGAGCGCCAGAAAGCTGGTGCGCTCCAAAGACAGAGGGACGACCTGGCTGCACAGAGGCATGCTCTTGCTCAGGAAAGGGACACCTTATGCCAGTCATTTAAAAGAGAAAATAGAAGAAAATCACCTGGCCCTTCAGGGACTGGGTGACGTCCAAAAAGAGCATGAAAAATTGTTAGAGCACACCAGGAGGGTGGAGGACGCTCTAGCAAGGAAGGACCAGGCCAGTATGGACAGGGCTCAGGAGGTAACCCTCCTGCAGCAAAGACTGGCCCAGTACTCTAAAACAACACAGGAAGCACAGAGAGAAAATGAGGCTCTCTGTGAGAAGAATGACAGGCTCCAGAGACAGGTAGCCATGCAAGAGAGATTCATAGAAACTAGCAAGGCCATGATAGAGGAACAGAAAGCTCAGATTCTTGCATGGCAAGAGGGAGCAGGAGCTGAGAGAGATGAGGTTTGCTGGTAAAGGGAAACGCCTGAGCATAACCTCAGGAACCCTAGTACCAGAGGCCTTCATCTCTTCCAATCCCTGGACTCTGCCACCCCCATGTCCACTGGCGCACATGAGCCAAGGGTCACAGGGATGGCAGATTTCAATCCAATCAGGAATATGGGGCTCATAGAACAGCACCTCTCAGGAATGGATGGGCGGGCATCTGGGTATGGTTACCCAAGTACTGTCAAATTTAGTGGGGAACTCCATGAGAGAAGGCCCACCAAGGGCATCCTGAAAACCTCTGTCCAGCTAGGACAGGGGTGGGGTACTCATCAAATCCTGGGAGCAAGGAGGAATCAGAAGACTCCTCTGAGCACCCCAGGACACAGGAGACTAGATCCCCACATTCTGCCAGCCATTCCCAGGCTCGCAGAATCTGGGAGAGCCTAGAAGACCAGACGGGCACCTCTGGGAGCAGTGCCTCTGAATCAGCGGAGGAGTGGACCAGGGTTACCTGAACCAAAAAGGCCAATAAGGTAAAATTGGCCTTGCTCAAGGACCCCCTAAAACAAATTAAAGCGATAAGGAGCGTCATCACGCCCTATCATAAGAACACAAAATATTCTGTTTGGGAGCACTTAGAGCTCTTTGAACAGATGATGGAAACTTTCCATTTGAAGGACAGCCAAAGCTGTATTCAATATGTGAAATAGACCTTCTCACCAGAATACTCTAGCTTCTTTGCGGGGCTAGAGGACCAAAATCATTCTAGATGGTCCACCTATAGGGCAGCCATCTAGAAGCATTTTTCTTTGCACAGAAATCCTCAGAAGGCTCGCAAGGCAGACTACAACTTGCAATGTGGGGAAGATCAGGCCCCACAAGAATTTGTTTAGGAACTAAAGCGTGCCTTTGCGCAGACCACCAGAGGGGTGCGCACTGATAGCAGAGAGTTTGTGAATACTTTTTTCCACACTCTCCCCAAGTACATCATGACCCAGCTAGTGTGAGATTTTCACGAGAAAAGATCACTAGACTGGGTCATTGAACAGGCCACATGAATTTATGAGGTGCAAAAACCCATAGAAAACAAACAATAATGCAAAAAGCCCCAAACCAACCAACAACCCTACTGCTGCTTAGGTGGCAGAGGTGAAGGTTACCCCCATTTTAGATTTAGAGATGGGGGGGGGCCTAAAAACCTGCCTGCACCGAATCAGAATAATCCCAAGCCCAGAAGGCCCTCGGGCCAGTCACAAACAGGGAGCCAAGGAGGTAGTCCCACAAATGGGACCCCTCACCCACTTGACTACATAAGCCCGCATTACAAGGGGAATAGACCCATCCTGGGTTATGTGTGGACTCCTCCAGCCAAAGGGGGGATCCAACCAGACCTTTACAGAGCTTCTTCCCCAGATACCCGCAAAACTTTCAAACCCAGAACCATCCATCCTTTTTTCCCCAATTTCCTGAACCTAGACAACCTAATTCGGGAGTGGGGAGGCCAAGGGTGGAGGGGTACCCAAATTTTCCAAACCCAGGGTATTTTCAGAGAAGGGATAGCTACCCTTCCCGGGATCAGCCGAGGGGAGACAACAGAACCCTGTATCAGCCTGAGAAGGTGTCACAACTAGAGTGGCAGGTCCAAAACATGGCACAGGATCTTGGTCGCATGCTGAGGGCTCAACAGAACCCTCAGATGAGCATGCCGGTGCAGAATGCCTCAAACTCCGGACCTGGTGCTCCAAAGCAATGACGGGCGAAGAACCCCGACAACCCACCGGTTCCCATGGGGGAGGCACAAGGGAAAGGGGGGTGTAAATCCTTGGAGGAAGCTTCCTTCCCCACTTGTAAAAAGCCCCTGGAAACCCAGGAACCAGAACCAAAATTGCCTGCCCCTGAAAGTCTGCCACCCAAGGAGCAGAGTGGGGGAGGAGAAACAAAGAACCCAAACAGATCCATTTTGAGGAGGAAGTACAAATCTTCCAATTTGAAGGAGATGGATCCTCATAGGATCCTGGGAAAATGATCTTCTCCTTCAGAGATGGGGGAACCCCTCCCAAAGAAAAATGGGTCCCCAAAGATCCAAATCCAGACTGGGTAGATGTGGGGACTGAGCTAGTGGCACCCATTATCCAACCCCAGAACCAACAGCAGGAAAATCCCCTGGTTCAAACCCATCCTGGTGGCTGCCTCCAAAAAGGGGGTGGGGGGGCAGCCCAGAACTGGAACCAGGGGAACCCAAAATTTCTCCCATATCTAGTTGTCACCTTTTCTTTTCAGATTCCCAAGACTCCCCACAGAATTCTGCTCAAATCCTTTCTCTATCAGTGTCCAAAACTAAGAAACTAACCCACCAGTTGTCCAAAAATGTACATTATCTGTGCCCCCGTTGAGGAGAAGGAGGGAAGATTCTATGCCCCGGTCCAAATACAGGGGCAGTGTACAATTTTGACACTGGTGGACACTGGATCCCAAGCTACCCTTCTGTCAAAAAGGGCATTTCATAAACTGAATTCAGGAAGGGGGGAGAATTACCCAATTCCTCTCACCCCTCTTCCTGGACAACTTCAGAATTTTGACAGGAAGGAACTTCCCGTCGAGGGGACTGCGGATTTGGAATTTAAAATTGGGCGACACAAGGTGAAGCACCCGGTCATAGTTGTAACTCCAGAGGGCACCCCTTGTTTACTAGGGAATGACCTCCTGTGAAGGTTGTGTCAGGACTCGACCGTGGAAGCTTTGGCATTCCTGGAAGGTTAACGCTGTGTATTGTCTGTAACCGCGGTCTAGTCCTCAACCATCATGGCTGCCGGGGTATAAAACTAAGCCCCGCCCACCACCCGGTGCGTTGTATCTGCTTTCTGATATTCAGCTCTGTGGCTAACCCTGTTAGCAGCCTTCGTTTTTGCCTTCCGTTACTCCTTCGCTTTCCGGAACCTTTCAGGGTTCCTATTGTGCTCTCTCTACTTATACTCGATCGCTAAACTCTTTCGGCATTCTGTCGTTCCGTTTCCCACTTACTTTACTTACCTTTCGGCGTCCTCGCCATTCTGTGCTTGTGGCTTCCCATTCTGGCTCCGCCTCCTCTGCGACGCTTCGCTTTCCAACCTATTCTTTCATGATCTGCTCTCAATCTGGTAAGTGGGGTCTGTTTTCTTATATTCTTATCTACTTTCCTTCTTACTCTCCTCAAGCCTTCTTTGCTTACCATCCACATTATCACTTCTTGTTTGACTGCTGGGGACCCCTACGGCAGCACCTTACCCTGCTCCCAGTGTGCAGCCGAGGATTTCTGCATCGGATCGTTACCATCCCAGAATTTCCAAGCTCCTTATACCAGCGGTCCTGGAATCCCATCAGCAGACTGAATTCGTCTTTTGAGAAGCCTAAAGTTCTTCAAGGGCTATTGTTCAGGGTTTTTTGTGCTGATCCGTCTTTTTCCCTGACGATTGTTGTTTGGCTCCTCGGGGTCCCCTGAGACAGGTCCCCTTCCCTGTCAAGGTGGCCTCCGAGGGAGCCAGGCCTTACTTACATGACCGGAAGTCTAAGGAAAGATCGACCAAAGACTCCTCCAGACCCACAAAGAAGCAGATTTCCTCTTACAAGGACAGTGAAACAGAGGACACAGGTGAGGAGTCGGGGGAGGAAGGAGTTAGGCCTGACAGGTTGTCACCCCTAATAGATTGTGTAAACAAGGTCCTCTGGACCCAGACTAGCTGACCCATAAAATTGAAACAGAGTGTCAACCATGTTAGTTTAAACGGCACCTGCCACATGGTTGAACAAAAATCTGACCAAGTAGAATTTCACTTCCAGAACAACGAAATCCCAGACGTGACAGTAATAGCAGTAGGAAACAAACTGGTGATGGGGGGTCCACTCTATTTCTGAAAATCAACCTTCCTTCCAGTTTAAGGTGGCATTCAACACTGGAAGGAAGCACTCTGAAATTCCTTACAAATTCACAATCATACAGTCCCACTCTGATAGTCCAGAAAGATGAGAAATCAGATCAGAGCCTGGCTGACATTCAGCAAATTGGAGAGCAGTTGTTCATCCCTATTCAGTTAAATTAAGGGAAGGACTCTGTTCTTGCCCGAGTGTGTTTGAACAACGGTAAGAGCTTCATCAGAAAAGCCATGTTCTGCAAACTCCCAAAAGATCCAGCCATTCCCACATTTAAACTGATAGACAAATGGGAAATGGATCTGGAAACACCCAATTCCAAACAGCTCCTGCCAAGCAGGTGTATGCTCAAAATCTCCATAGGCAACAAGAGCATAGTCCATAATTGTTGGGTCGTGCGAGACGTCACTGCCGCCTTTTACTTAGGCAGTGGCATTCTCAATCGCTTTGCCATTAGTTTGGACCTAATAAACTTCAAAGCTTGGTCTTGATTAGCAGGTAATCCCATGGGCTTTGATGATCCAGAGAAAGCATTTAGGTCAGCTCAACTGCTGCCTTATGCAGTTGAAATTCAGATTGGAGAGGAAGTCACCATCCCAGAAAGGACCCGACAATATTCCCTGGAAGTGAAAGTTAAAAGAGGACAGAAATTGAAAAACCCTGATGTCAATATTCATCTAAATACTTACTTCCAACAGCAAGGGTTCGGGGAAAACCCAACACCACTAGTCAATATAGAACATGACACCATTCCAATAGAGGTGGATAACAGCGACTTAAAGAGTATCACTTTAGCCACAGGCACCATTATTGGAATGGTGGGTGATGACTGACATTTCTCCATAGATTTAGGCAATGAACTGTTAGGACCAATCCCCAAGGACAGTTTTGACAGTGATAGTGATGACAACACAACACCAGACAGGATCTTTACCCGGCATGGGGGGAACTTCCTGGTGTACACTTCCTGGCCCTATGGTAAGGAAGATGTGACCTGTGACTTCAGGAGAGATGAGATGATTTTCCGAATCTGCGAGGACTACCTTCCCCACCTGAAGTCACAGTTCAAATCAGCACTTTGACCAGGGACTTCTCCACCCAGCTGAAGGAGGCCGCTGAGATAGCAGAACCAGAAGTCTTTCAAGGCTTCATGCAGATGATTGAAGAGAGAGTCAATCTAGCTGATGCCTGTGAGACTCTGGAGCAGAAGCAAAAATTGAAACAAGTTTTCTTGGATTTTCAAGATCTCTTTGCGGTGGACTCATATGACGGTGGTCGCACCGACATCCACACAACAACAATTCCCACGGACCCTGTCATGATTCCAGTGTTTGTGAAGCAATATCGCTTTCCTCTCGCATCAATGGAGTCCCTTACTGAAATAATTAAGAACCTTGAGTCCCGTGTGATAATCCGTCCAGTCCACAGCACCTTCAATAATCTGGTGCTGGGGATTTTGAAGCCAAACAGCCAGTGGAGACTCTGCACCGACCTTAGGGAGCTCAACAAACAGGCCCATATTTCCCTCTATATAAGGCATGCCCGATCAGGGTGAAAGGGGTAACCTGGCCTATGTAGATGATGTTCTCATCAAAAGCTCGACTGTGGAGGGACACATAGTAGAGATCCGTTATGTTCTGACACAGTTTTAGGGCTGCCGGAGCAAAACTCTCCTTTCAAAAGGCACAGTGGTGTAGAACCCGTGTCAATTTCTTGGGGCATGAGATTACTCCTCAGGGTCTCTGTCCCCAGGAAAAGAAAATGGAAGCACTCCAGAAATTGAAAGACCCCACAACTCTGCAGGAACTAAGGAGCCTCCTTGGACTGAGTAATTACAGCAGAAAGTTCATTGAGGACTATGCAGAGATCAAAAGACCCCTGATCCATCTTTTGAAGGGGGGGGGGTCAAGTGGGAGTGGGGTCCAGAACAAGCCGAGGCAGTAAGACAACTCAAAAGAAGCATCTCACAAGCGCCTTGCCTAGCTTACCCTGTCAAAAAAAGGAGTTCTTCTTGGAGACAGGGTTCTCTAATACATGCTTGACAGAAGTATTATATCAAAAGCATGACAAGGTCAATAAAGTAATATCCTATGTGAGTAAAACTTTATCCTCTGTGGAGGCAAAATTCAATGACTGTGAGAACGCACTCCTGGCTACGGTGTTGGCATTGGAGAATTACCGCCTGTTTATCCAGGGGGAACACATCATAGTGGATACTCCACACCAGCCTCTGCAATATCTCCAAAGTGACAGAATCTGGCCCGGAAATGTAAGTAATTCCTGAATTTCTTCCTGGATTCTGTCAATGCAAGGCTTTCCTGTGGAGGTCAGATATGGCCAAAAAAAGAAGTGTCCCCTCGCGCAAGGTCTGGCTGACTTGCATGATTGTGCCAGAGAAAACTGTCTCGAGGGCGAAAGTCTTCAAATCAAGGACAACGTGGAGGCATACCTCAATTCCCCACACAAAGTCTTTGAAGAAGACCAGTGTGAGGGAATGTCCACTGTCCATGTGGATGGATTCTCCTACCATGTTGACAACAACAGGGAAAAAGAACTTGTGGCTGGCGTAGGGAATGCAAGGGTGAATGAGACCCCAGAACCCTCTGCTGGGTACAAGATTGGTCCCCGAAGTAGTCAAGTGGCAGAGTTGATGGCTGTGCATCAAGCCATCCTCACTGCTGTCCAACACCAACTCCACGAATTAGTCATAATCACTGATTCAGATTATGTACGGAATGGGTTTGTGGAGCGCCTGGTTAACTGGAAAACCAGAGGCATGCTATGTGCTAATAGTAAACCGTTGAAACATGGGAAATTAATCCAAAACATTGATGATCTGGTCACCTCGAATGCGATGACCATCTACTGGAAAAAGATCAAGGGTCATTCTAAAGTAGAGCGACCAGACATAACTGGAAATGACCTAGCTGATCAGCTGGCCAAAACCAGAGCCATCAAAGGGGATCTACTTGAGATCGAGTGCCTGTTGGGGGAAATCCAGGTCACTGCTATCACTAGGTCCCAGAAAAATGCTCACAATGAACTCTCAACTGCACAATGAAGTAAGGAGACCCCAGATGCTGATTTGATTACGGCTCAAAAAGGGGATCCAATAATTGGTAAGTTTTATCAACACTTTGAGGACCCCGAGAGCTTTCCCCTGATGGATACCGATTACATTGAGAAAGAGGACCTCAGAGTGTTGATGAAATGTCCAAAAATGTTCTGAATCCGAGACGGTTTGTTGGTAAGGAGATCCCTAGCTGGCCATGATCAGTGGGTGGTCTCTACCTCCTTCCGAAGCCTGATGTTAAGTCACGCCCATGATGCGGCCACAGCCGGTCATAGGGGGTTTCATACAATGCTTGAAATCTTGAGAGAGTTTGCATACTGGCCACACATGGGGCAGGACCTCGACCAATATTTGAAGGGGTGTCTTGTGTGTGCACAATTTCAGCAACATCCCTCACACACCGTGCGCCTCTCCAAAAGAGGGGGATGACACTGCCTTGGTCAGATTTACAAGTCGATTATATCGGACCAGTGATTCGCTCCTCTAGGGGAAATAAGTACATGTTGACCGTGACATGCTTGTTTACTAAGTTTACTAAGTGGGTGGAATGTCTCCCGGCCCCAAATTTCAAGGCAGAAATAGCAGCTGCCCTGATGATCAACCACATCTTCTCGTGTTTTGGACTACCCCAAAGGATCGAGTCAGACCGAGGTAGCCACTTTACGAGCGAAGTAATGATAAAGATGTGGGAGATACTTGGGGTCAAAAGGAAATTACACATTGCCTACCGGCTAGCCTCTAGTGGTGCAATAGAGAGATACAACAAGACAATTGTGAGCATATTAAAAAAGTTTGTGGCAGATTCTGGGCCAAGTTGGGATATTCGATTACCTCTTGTCCTGATGGCCATCAGATCTACCCCTTCATCTGCAACTAAAATGTCACCGTTTGAGCTGATGACTGGACGCAGGATGGTGCTTCCCCAGCATCTGCTCTACAGAACCCAAGAGCACACATTGATCAATGCCTCCACAACTCATGAGTATGTTGAAAATCTAAGAAAACACCTTCAACATGCTTTTGCCTATGCTCAGCGAAATCTAGAAAGATATGCAGACAGCCTGAAGACCCACTATGACTTAAAGACTACTAGAAAATAATGCCATGTAGGAGACCGGGTCTATTTATACAATTTCCAAAGGAACTAGGACAAACAGCGCAAATTTTTGCCTAGCTGGAGGGGTCCTTTTGAAATTGTAGACAAAATCTCACCAGTCGCCCACAAAATCTGCATCCCCAAAGACAGTTTGGCAGAGGGGGAAGATAATTGGGTCCATGTAAACCAACTGAAGTGTTGCCATCCTAGGCACACTCTGCAGCAACTAGAGGATTCTCCTGGAACCCCAGAGGGGGGTCACTCCAACTCCCTAGAATTCCAACTACAAAATATTCCATCTATATAGTCAATAAATTGCAAATAGAAAGCATGTCCTGATATGCCAAATGTATGTGTCTGCCCCTCTACATAAATAGTGGTGGGGAAATGTCTACACATATGCTTTTTCCTTTGTCATCCTAGAATTGGAAACTATGGAGACTAAAACCAAGGAGGACCACCCAGGGACCGGAAGGAAAGATCCAGGGGGCCCAGGGTATCACTCCATACTCACATCAGGACTGGGCGAGGAGAACTGGTCGATCCACCACTGATGGGAGAAGCGGATGAATGTTGCCATTTGAACCAGACAGAAAAGAAACTGATCATCCCAGTCTCGCGACTTCTCTTGATGGATGATCAACGCCAAATCGCGAGGTGTGGCTTGTGGGATGCATTGCCCCACTAGGCTCTGCCCTGCAACATCACTGTGTGCTGCTTTCACCAGAAACAACAGAATGGCCACCAAAAAGTCCTATGCGCGCTAAAAACCTCTGAGAAGTGTACAGGGAAACCGGAAAAATAGGCTGCCAATCTACTTTGCCTCTGTCAGTGGTAGAACAGGAGACCACACTGCCAAAACCTGTCATTGGGCTGCCCACAGAGTGAAATGGAACTACCTGAAAAGGCAGTGCTTCATTGCCAGGAAAACCCAGAAGTGCTCTAAAATCTGTTTTTCCTTGGCTGTTGAAATTGCAAAATAATGGTTCCCAAACATCAGAAAAGATCCAGCATCCTTGTTGGGTGTTAACCATCACCTTATTTAAGGAATCCCCATAAGCACAATGTCAGGAGAAGCAGATTTCATCCCAAGAATATCCACATTAAAAAAAGGCTTGCCTGGAAAAATCTGTCAGAATATGAGTGCAGTACCGCCGCCTGCCTGTATCAAAGCTGTCATTTACCTACACTGTTAGTTTAAACTTGTACATTAAGATCAAATTGTTGAAAAAAAGAGACTTGCCATCAAAAGCAATATAGGTTGCTACTATTCAATTTTTATGTTTTAAAAAGACTGGAATTAGAGATCTGTTTGCCTATTTTGAAATGTAAGTTTATTTTATCAAAGACAAATTTAAACAAGTTGGGTTTTAAAGTGAACTGATACCAGCCAGAGGACTTCAAAGCACATTCCACAGTTTGCCCCAAACAAAGGTGCCTTCCTTTTGCTCTCTGCCCAGCAACACTCAGTTAGAGGCTAATGAAAGGAGGAGGAGATTTCGCTCTGCTTCTCTGGGGAGAGACAATAGACTTCCTTGATTGAAAGGGAATGCAAATTCAAGTGTCAACAGAAACTAACTGCCAGCAGGAAGAGAGGCCTGGATTGCTCTTGGCCCAGCAAAACCTTGGGGGCGGGACCAGACAGATTTGTGTATCTTAACCCACAAGAAAATATCTTTTTGAAAAAGACTCACAGAAAACTGTGCAAAATTTGTAAAAAGCTGTAAAATATAGGTTGTTAACATGAAAATTCTGCTCACAGTTTGAAACTACTCTGAACTCTGTGCTATGTTCAGAGACAGGAATACCATTCATTGTAATTTTGTAGCAATTGTGATGATGCTAGAAATATGAAACTTCACCAGATTATGCCCAGATGTCATGCGCATGTATGTAGAAAAATGTGGACAAATCTGACATTGGGTACCCAACCAAAAGCGCGAAAAACTGTCAAATCTGAACTAAAGCTCTCACTGAGCTGGGACTCGGACGAATACTTGCTCCAATAAATCTGTGATGTAAATATGTATTGCTTGCAAGTTGGTTGTATTGTAAATATGATTTATATGAAAAATAGATTTAGTGTACAGAAACAAAGGGGAGATACTCCCTGGATTGTAAAATACAGCCTCATCATGGCACCAGAGTTCCTTCTCAAATCAGGAGAGAGGACAGACCCTAACCAATAGGATTCCTAGAGGGTGTGCCTAGTATAATTAAGCCTACCCACCCCTTAGGGAAATACATAAATAGGGACAGCTTAGGAGCTAGAGACACAAATAGATTCACCCATCAACTGATTACTGGTGAAGTACTCTGCAGAAGAAGCCCATATCCAAGACTCCAGAACATTGAAAGCAGAAAGGCCCAATTCCAAAGCTGAACCCTTCTCAGCTTGGCTTCTAAAATCTTGAAACCTGATTTTACCCCCAGACTTCCAAGGGGTAAACCAAAAAAAGAACAGCCGGGCTGTGCTGTTTCTGCTTTCTTGCCAAGAACTCTTGCTAGAATCCAGAGATCCAAACCAGTAGAGCAGAGCTGTAACCTGATAGCTGCAACCCAGAACCAACCCGTCAGATCCAGTCTAGAGGCCATGCAGTGTCCAGAGTGCCGTGCTAAGTACAGAACCGAGCGCCCTGAATCCTGTCCGGTGGGCTAGCAGAATTCAAGTCCAGAAATCCTTTGACCAGATCCCTGACAGGCCTATTCCAAACAGTAGTTGTGAGTATCTATAGCATAGAATTGTCCATAGCCTATCTCTTATACTTAAGTAATCCTATGCAAAACCATTCTATCATATCCAGAACTGCATCATAGAAAATCTCTTGTTTTTCTGAATCTTACCCTCATCCTTATAATCCTTTGTTTATTGTAGTGATAATATCATCTTTGTGCTAATATATTTGCTGCAGAAAGACAAGTGTCTCGGCAGATAGAAACAATCCGGAGACGTCGCTGAATTGGTGGCTGTGCTGTCGTGTAGCTTGTGGCTTCATAGACTCCCTAGTGTAAAGAAAATCTATTTGTAATTCAAAAGCGCATCTTTCATTTGAAAATCTTGACTCTTTCTGAGAAAAACTGACCTCTACTAAAACCTTCATAACTTCCGTACCGTGCATGCCAGAAACGGAATTTAAGTGTCAAATTGAAGCTAACATCCTCAGATTTCCAAATCCGTACAGTTCTCCCACAATCATGTTTCTCTCGCGCGGAAAAATTTGCCGCAAATTTGTCGTTTGGCTCAATTTCATCATGTGTAAAACAGCTATTTCTTGCATCCGACCTCAGAATTCAGTTTTCAACCTGCTAGTTATTCAATCATCATTGCTATTGTTTACCTGAAACTATACATAGCGGCTCCCACTAGTTCTGAATCCAATTAAGTGAATTAAATCCATCTTTCACTGTTTTTTTCCAGTTCATTCAAAGCCACATTTAAAAGCATTTGACCTGTTTTCAATCATCCCTGTTTCACTCTCTATGCTTGCTGGGGGGAACTGGGATTGAAACTGTATTTGTTAATATTGTATTCCTGAAACCTGTGTTCTCCCCTTCCATCTCTTTATCTGGCATATTGGGGGGACTGAGTAGTATACAGAGGGAAAGAGTGATTTTGCATTTAACTGAGCCCACACAAAGTTTTACTCTATGCTGCATTGTTTTTATTATCCATACTCCTTCTGATTAAAGAGATTGTTGATTGTAACGTCACCCCCATGGTGATCCTTGAATAAATATTAATAGTGTGATATATATATTGTTCAAATTCATAAAATAACTCTTTTAACTTTGCAAAACAGCCTGCTTCCTGGTTCAGTGAGACCGGGGGGATTCAAAGAGAGGGGTGTGATATAAGGGTACATCATTGAGAAATAAAATAACTTATAGACACAAATATATAATTAATGGTTCCAGCTGTGCATCACACGCTAGGCATTGACTTAGGTGGAGTGCCGGGTTGAAATCACTTACATATTCGCACTATCACCACCACCACAGTCACCATCACCCCTACCATGTGTGACTCTGACGCCAAAATAACTACTCTTACCACCATCAACCCAGCACCTTGTGTCTCTGAGACTTCGTCCACAATTGTAGCTACTCCCACCTCTGGGAAAAAGTTGCCTGTGAGATTCCAAGACTCCATCCCTCCACTTGTGTTGCCTAAAGGGGGACACTCCTCTGATGGACTCACTCCCCTTCCCTCCCTCTCTCATGTCCCCACCATGCCATTGGATTTCCCCACTGGCAATGCTCTGCAGTGGCATTCTCAGCAGGATACTGATTCCTCTCATGGTGACAATGACACTGCAGATGCCATACCTTGTGCATCTGGGTGTCACTGCCGCATTACCCACAATCCTGTCCATCATTACCCACAATCCTGTCCATCAAAACACATTTGATTTGATATGAACATGGATCTAGCCAGATGCAGCAGAGGCAGGATCATATGGAGTCCCTGGCACAAGAAGAACTGGGGCCTTCTCAGGCTATGCGTGATGGTATTTAGGGGGTTCATTTGGGGAGGTGGAAACGGCTGTGGAAAGGTAGAGCAGGCTAGTAGAATATGCCACTGCTGCTGTCACAGTAGTGGGCCAAATGGTGCAGGATTGGCCAAGTCTGTTTTCTCAAGCAAAGGGACCATGCTGATCACCATTACTCTCTCTCTACATCATATTTGGGGACAGGGTGAGATTGCCATCTCCACCTCTGCCACACTTACAGAGGGATCTGTTCCCAGCATCCCATTAAGGCACACTCACCCAGAGTGCCCCCTCACCTCCTAAGAAGACATAATTCTACTGAGCTGCTGGGCTACTTTTTCATCGGGTATATATTCAGGTATACATGAATACTCTCATGCCATAATATTTGGCATGTCTATGTCTTGAAAGGGAGAATGGCCAAAGAGTACAGGCAATCCTGCTCCATGTTGAATAACCTGACCACTGGTCTCACCTCACTCTCCCTGCTGCAACATTACCCTTACTCAATTCCCAGTTCAGTGCATTGTCGGGTGGTCTTTTCATGTATATACCATTCCGGATATTACAGTGAGGTAGTTATTGTCAGGGACTGGGTATTTCAATGCATGCCGTGGTACCCTACTATTGTGTCCTCTTGTGTCACACTGTGACCGGGGCAAGCAGTGATATTCTTGATGGGCTATGGATCAAATCTTTTGCAAGGCTTTATAGGAACTGTTGTGATATCCAGGACTTTGTGTGTATGGGCCCACATGCCAAGAATGGGGACTTTAGAGAAATTGGCCCTGTGTAGGCTTGCCTTGTTTTAGTGAAATGCATCAAGTACTGGGAAGGGTTTAGCCATGCATGCATGACATGTGTATGGCACTAGTCCAGTGCCCCCATCTCATTCCCTTCTCTACTTTGCTCCACATATGCATTGCCAGTCTTGCTACCTACCCAATACTGATGTATGATGTACCCTGTCTCCATGTATCCTAGCATGGTGCTGTTCCCTAGGACTATAGCATCATGGGTGGAAACTAGGAAACTGTCACAGTGGTGGCTCACCATCAGATCTGCATCAAATGTCATGCGTATATTCATCCAATTGTACAGCTTGCTGTTGAAGTACATATGCTCTTGTACCTGGGGTGGGAACAATAACACATGCATATTGTCCAGTGTAGCAATTATATTGGGTTCGTGGGCTTTTGCATAGAAACGTGCCTTGGTGGCACACACCTGGGTCCGATCGAGTGGTGGGCATTAACATCTGATTTGGCACATGTCTCATTAGTGCATCCAACCCCCGTACCAGCACTTAAGAGAAGGAAGTCTGGGACATGCCATGTAGCATTCTGACCGTGTGCTGATATGGGTCTGTTGCTAGGAATTGCAGTAAGCCACATTCTTCGGTAGGGATGGATGGTAGTCCTGATGCTGATTCCACTCTGGAAGTCCATCTTCATCAGTGTGAGCATCTCTTCTGTGGTGGCCCAGTTCAGCCTATAGAGTGGGATTATTTCCTTGCTGGTCAGTGCCCAGACAGGGGCGGGGGGTCTGATACGAGGTATGGGCGGCCTCCTTATCACACGTCTTCTCTGCCTTTGCTGGAGTCCTTGGCAGCTGCTGCACTGCATGTCTCTCCAGCTCAATGTATAGACGTAAAGTACACATTTGCTTGGGACTGCATGTTGCTTGGAAGTGGCGTTGTGAAAGGTGTTGGCTTTAAATACTCTTTTGAGGGCAATTAGATACATCTGTGGCTTCATTTTCATCCCCTGGAAATATTTACCTTTTACCTGCCCCTCTGAGCTATAGGTTACTGCACAGATGTTTTTGTTGGCAGTATTCTGGCAGTATTTCGCCTTGCAATACTGTGAAATTAATATTTTATTTTTGGGCGGTAATTCCTCTAGAATAATTAGCACTGGAGGAATTAACACTGTTTGTTTTGTAATTTCTTCAGTGCTAACTCCTCTGACAGAAGAATTTATGTTACTTGTAATTTGGCCTTGCGGTAAAAGTGGCGGTATGTCTGTTAACGCCACTTTTTCCTTGCTGCTTTACTGCAACACCCGTAATAAGGCCCCCTATTTTCTTTACCTTAAACATACACAATTTGATTGTTTTCAAAGTGAAAGATGAAGGTAATGCAGAAGCTTAGTGTTTGGGAGCATTTCTGAGACATTTTAAATTAGTAGAGTGTAATCTGTGCTTTACTAATATGAGAGCAGGGAAATTCAAGTAATTTTTGTATGGGGTAGTTTGCTATTTTCAAATTGTTTTCCAATTTTATGCAGGATGCTGTTTGGTTAGGCCAAAAATGTCCGACTACTTTGAATGACAGAAAGAAATAATCAACAAGCAGTTGTTAGAAGCACAGTAGGAAACTCACTGGTAAGAAGCTGAGTATTGTAACTAATCGGAAACCCCAAGAACATTAATATTTAAAGTTATTTGTATTTAAACAACGTACAAAGTTGGCATCAACAGTGAGCAGCTGCAATCCTAGGGTACAGTCCCTTTTCATAATAGCATTGTTGAATTGAAAGACACATATACTGGGTGATGAAGGGGTTACAGTAGGCAGAGACGTATTTCCAACAAGGACGACTAGGCCCAGGCCTAGCCTACGGTGGCATTTTATTGCAGTTTATTTTTAATTACTGGTTGTCATTTTTGCTTCTCTGGGTCAGGCTGATGCACAACGCTGTGAATAATTTGGAGCTGTCAGCAGTCATTCCACTCTGACAGCAAAAGCTTCTGAAGGTAAAACATGTATATATGCTTGATATTTACAATGGCTTGATCATTAGAATGAATTTTGTTTTAACATTTTCTTTTTACGCAAAATGTGTACCAAACACAGCACGCTTTAGGTATTTAGTGATTCCGTCATACAACTCTCAAAGACATGACAGATCTAAAGCTCTTTGGTCATTCATATCTTCCCAAAATGCTCTTTAATAGGCAAAACAGCCAAAACCTCATTGGTGTTATTGGTGGCACTTCCTATTATCATATAAGTTCTTTCTAATCAATATACACATACACTGTGTTAAGCAATCACTTATATATTCAAGTACACTTGCATTTTTTAAACCATTGCAAAAATTAGGGGGTTCCCTTGCTCTGAGTCATAATAGAAGTAAAAATCATTGTAATATTCAGCATCTCATAGGGCTGTACTAACCTTGTTGTGTACTAGTTGTGTATAAAGCAAAACTAATTAGATCAAAGGAATTTGCCAATACACTTCACTGAATTAGACATGATAGTGGAAATAACTCACTGATTAGTTCCCAATAGTTATCAGTTGATGGAAACTGTAATATGAAATAAAAGTTGGTGGTCATGAGCTTTAATTGAGCCAACAACCTGTATATGGTGTTATAGATACAAATGTTGCATGAAATTATATGATATGATGTGGCATTCATAACGTGCCTGTACACAAGGGTTTCTAGGCATGACAAGACAAGGAGGAAGAAATAAGGGAGGACAAAATAACAATCGTACTAGGCCTTGTGTCATTTAGGTTGCGCTCGTGCGGTGATGAGGGAAGGGGAGAAGTGCCAGGGGGGAGGGGAAGGGGAAGTGCAGTTAACTCACAAGTACAGCCAGCGGGTGGCTCATAGGTGCAGAGAGAGGAGACTGTGGGGTTGCAGTTACAGACCCTTAAGTGCTGGGGATCCTGAGGCAGAGCGAGGGAAACTAGACATGCAGGAGCCTGGGCCTGAGTTCAGAGGGTGACCAGGTGACCAGTGCGCGGAGTAGTCAGGTGCATCAGCAGGGGAGAGGAAGAGAGGAAGAGAGAAAGCGAAAGCAAAAGCCAAAATGAAGGTCTGTTTTGAATCAACTTACTTATGACATGGTAATGAAGACTCATAGAATTTCATCTACTATTCTAGCCCTGAATGGAGCCACGTTCCTGGAAAAGACCAGGATGCTAAAGCTAAAGTATTCCAATGACACCATTGGAACTGACTGACCCCGGAACTGTGTACTTCCCAACAGAAAAATGTGTTCTTACCTTGTTGTGCTGAGAAAGGTGGCCACAGGACCGAAAGCAGCTATCAAGCGGCTTCCCGTCCTGAGGCCGTCTTTCACTGTGTTCATGAGGACACGTGATATTCGTGCGGGAGCAATGCATCGCTTCAATCACTTGATATAATCTCCAGAGCAAGTGTGTGAAACGGCATAAGAATGGAGCGGCCATCTTGGAATTACAAACTCCACGTTAAATTACAATTACCTGAATGCATATAACATATAAATGAATTGCTTGGTGTAGCAGTTACAAATAAAACTGCAATTCAAATAATACATCTAATCTGTTCTCTCCATTGTTGTAGATATATAACTTTATATTAATAACTCATTTAATGATGTACCTATATGACACAAAGGTAGGGGCTGATGAGTGGCGCTAACTACTTCATAAGACTAAAGGGCCTCATTACGAGTTTGGAGGTAGCCATGCTGCTAATTGCGGCATGGCTGCCTCCAAACTCGGGTCCGGGTCTGGGTTCCTTGAATGAGGAATTACCAGGCCATTCCAACCTTGGAGGACCCGGTAATTCCTCATTCAATTTACCCATCCCCATTCCCATTTGAGCCCCAATAGGGCTCAATGGGAATGGGCAGGGAGCTAACAACGGGCCGGTTAGTGACAGGCCCATTGTTAGCTCCCTGGTCCTTTAGCAGCTCCATCTAAGGGCGGCTGGTTTTACCAGCCGCCCTTAGTGGGACCTGCTAAGGGACCTCGTAATGCAGCGGTAAGGGGTTAACGGCAGCGGCATCCTTACCGGCGCCGTTAACCCCTTACCGCCGACCTCGTAATGAGGCCCTAAATGTACTTATCAAATTACTGCAAACTGCTGCAATTTGGATTTACTTAGTATTAAACGTCACTCCAATCATGTAGTTCCATGAAAGGAGCCGTCTTATAGATGTCCAAGGCAGAATTAGTAAATAATAAAATGTGCTATCACAATATTTCTAGTATTGTAATACATCTAAGTAAGAGGTCTATTTGACATACAATTAAGCACATGGTGTGACTCACATAGATTTGATTAGGCAATACCTCAAAGAAACTTGCTCAATTCTAGTTGTACAATAGGCAACAATCTACTTTGGTCGGCTAGAGTTCTTGACTGACACAAAACATTCCTTAATTTACAAATTTACAAATACAAATGCAAATAAAATAAAAATAATTCAATATGACCTTGCTGTAATCACTAAAGATGTATTCATTTCCTTTGAGATAGCATGATACACTGCTTCACAATACATTCATATACAGTACATATGACAGATTGAAAGCCAGAAAGTTGTCTAAGTTCAAGGTGTACATTAAGACAGGATCTATTTAGAAAGATTGAATGCTAAACCTTAACAACACTTTCCACAATTAAGAGGTACATTCTTATAATCACTGAGAACATGTTAATCTCATATAAGGTAACATACGGCTCCAATTTCCACAATATTTCTATGCATTACATATAACAGCTTCAAACGACAAATGCAGAGATGTCATATACCCTTCAATAATAGGATTACATCATGAAGTAACCCTGCTAAGCACCACCTGCTCATGATTGTCAGAATAATGATTGACAATCCCTTGAAATGTGTTTCCAAGTGGATACATGTCATGTACACAATCAATAATGGTGTATAGTGTCCATAACAATGTGAATGTTTCATGCAAAATAAATGAAGTTGGAGTTGCACTGCATGTTGTTAACTAAACTGGTAAATAAGGCTAAAGATATCAACTGAGGTCAAATTCAGTATTCATTCCTCGTGGTGATGAGATATCTAAGTGTTCCATCCACACTATGGGCCTCATTACAAGTCCGGTGGTAGACATGCCGGTAAAACCGGCAAGCTGACACCGGACTTGTGAATTTTCTCAGTGCCTGGTTTCACGTAAACACCAGGAGATTACGACCACGGTGTTCATGGAAGTCAGGCACCATAAAAACGTTAATCCTCATTCCCATTTGAGTTTTATGGGACTCAATGGGAATGGGGATGACGGAATCACCAGCACTGTTAATAACAGTGCTGGTGCTTCTGTGAAAGTCTGCGGGTGGTTGCCGTTCTGCCCTCCCGCCCGCCCGACAATGCTCTCTATTGTGGTTTTTGGAGTTTTAGGATGGAAACTTGTTGCAAGTAAAATATTGTTTTTGTCTGTAGGTTCCGGTCAGATAGCACAGCGAGTAGAGTGATTGTTATGACATCTGTGCAAAGTCTGCTCATGCAGGTACGAATCCCTGCAGGGCCAAACTCAGCCTTTTATCCTTCCGATATCGATAAATGAGCACCACAGACTGTGGGTAATAATAAGCAGCGCTCAGATGCCTGAGGGTTTGTGGCACTTTATAAATGCAAATTATTATTATTATTATTATTATTATTATTATTATTATTATTAATATTAAGGTGCCATCTTTCATGTAAACTTCCACATCTAAATACTCCAATGATGCTGTTTTGGGTTTGCTAGTACATTTTGTCCTTGGAGTGATCTGATTGATATATTTTAAAAAAAACTCTTGGCAGTGAACAAAAAAGAAGGGGATAGAGATGTGATGTCATCAATGATATTTGTGATGTCATCTTTGATGTCCTGGGTGTTAGTCTTAGCAGTGCACGGTGGTGGTGCGAGTTATGGTTGATTAGCTTACCATAACTGGCGAATTTAAGGGGGTTTTCGATTTTACTTGTAACCATAACGTCCTTTTAACAAAGTTTTTTTTTACTGAATTTCATAGGTTTTTATTAGTGCAACTTAACCATAACGTCGAATTTCATAGGTTTTTATTAGTCCAACTTAACCATAACGTCCCCTTAACAAAGTTTGTTCATTGAATATATATATATATATATATATATATATATATATATATATATATATATATATATATATATATATATATAATACTTTTTTGGGCTGTCTCTGGTGGTTATGTCCCCTGGTGTTGTATGGGGCCTGGCTCCACTTCTTTTCTTTCTTTTGGGAGGCCCCATCCACCATGTGAGGCCACCCATGAACACTGTGCAGCCCACGCTCTTTACTGTCTCTGGGCGGCCCGCTGCACATGTGGGGGTCCTCCTGCAGTCACCTCTGTCTTCTCTCTCCTCACGACTCCATCTCCTCCTCGCTCTCTCATCTTGGCTGGCTTTCCTTTCATTCCCAACTCTAATTCCACTTCCTCTGTCTTGTCTTTAAATCTCTTCGCGATCTTGCTCCCCCATATCTATCCTCTCTCATTTCTTTCTACACTCCCACCCGCTCTCTCCGATCTGCAGATCTCTTCCTTCTCTCTGTCCCCATGCACCTCCTCTCGTTTACGCCCCATTCACCTCCATGCCCCCCTCCTGTGGGAACAGAAGACATTGCATTGTTACTTGAAATACACTATAGACCACAGGTAAAACGAGACAAAGAAAGGGGCATAGATTGCCTCCTATGGAATAGGAGCCAATCTCTGTACAAAGGAATACACAGAGGCATGGGTGCGGACACAATCACATGCTTACCAGGCACTACGAGCCCTAAAAGGCAAACACGTATTCAGAACAGGAAAGCAGAAACTAGGAATGCAGAAAACTGTAGCACGGATTTGATAACAGGTAAGAGAGGCAAGGAGCAGGTACAGGGTAACAGAGGCAAGGTACTGGCACAAGGTAACAGAGCAGGGTACTGGTACAAGGTAACAGAGCAGGGTACTGGTACAAGGTAACTGCATCTAGGTAACAAAATCAGGCTGGAACCTGGACTGGAAACACACAAACTATACAAGGCAAGATTGTGGAAAACAGGACCAGAACTAATGGGAAAAGGTACAAACAGAAACAAGATAAACACTGACTGGCAAATGGAGTAACGTTTGAGATTAAATAGACCAGCAAGCAAGAGAAAGGCAGAACAGAAAGCAGAGAAGGAGTCTGAATGAAAACAGCACATGCAACAGAGGCTGAAAGCTGCGGGGACACAGTACAGGTGCTGGGGCTGGGTGATGTAGGCAATCAGGGCAAGAAACGGGTTCATTGCTGCAGGGCCACTGCACAAAGGGAATAGGAACACCCACTGGCAGCAGGCAGATGGTGTAGGACTGAGCCTGCAAGTCAAGGTAAGACTTTGAGAATTGTTGCAGGACATTAGAAGAGCAGGAAAGGATCACAGGCAAAGCACAGCGCACAATAGTCAGCAAGGCAGAGAGAGATTCCAAATGGGTTGCAGCTGGACGAGGTTCAGAATGCTATGGAAGAACAGGGAGCTTGAGAGTGTGGCAAATTATAAGCAGTTCTATCAAGAAGGAACACCTGTGTGGAGCTGCATGTTTTGGCTGCAAACAAGCAGTCACAGGTATGGGTAATGGAAATCCAGGGCATCAGCTTTGGGAGAGGATCCAGTATTAAAAATCTCCAGGAATGTTTGTATAGAACAAAAGCACAATAATTGTTGTGGCATTTTGAATGTTGCAGTCCATTGAAATGAGTCTGTCTCCTTCCAGTCATGGTGCCACTGTGCATGCAATTCAGATTCCCAAAGAGTTTCCGGATTGCGCTGCAAGGTTTTCCAGATTTCTTGCAGGTGCATTATGGGAATGGAAGTCTATGTTTTCGGAAATACAGATGTATGAAAGGAAATATTAAATAGCGATTCATGAGCATCTCTGCTGATGGTTGACAATGCCCCATGGACATGCAGCCAGCGCCACCCAGAGGCAAGGATGTAGAGAAGCACAGCGGAATGCATTGAACTTCCAATAGTACTACTACATTGATGCCCACACCTGCAGAACCAATGAGTGGGTGCTTGGGTTGTGCAAGAACTGCTTCTGGTGTCTGCATTGGACTGATGGTGTGTTTATGTACCAACCGGAAAATGTCAGCCTCTGTGGCCACATGCTGCAATTGGAACAACATAGCCTTCCACCACAATGTGCAAATGCCCTATGAGGCTAACAATGATGCAGACTTTTAAGATTGTGATCATGGGCATGACAGACACCCACCAGGGTATTGTGAGAAAAAGAACAATGTGGATTGTTTTTTCTGCCTAAAGAAATCATCAATTAGTTCTACTGAATAAGGTGAGAGCAACACTGCAAAGAAAAACATTACAAGGTTCAGAGTGAACAAAATGAAAGACCACACAAAACAAGCACCTATCTACAGTTTTTCTAACAAGGAATGATGGGGAAATAGTTGCTGCCCCATTGTGGTTAGGAACAAATATTCAGAGAAAAAATGCTCATGACAAGTTTTAAAATAAATATCAAAGAGGGGATGGGGACGTCGGTTCGTGTTAGCTGTTCATCAATTTTTAAAGTTGGTTCGGGCGGCTCGATGTGGTTCAAAATAGGAAATGCTGGGCTCTGCAACTAGCATTGCCAAAGGCAGCACCTTTGGGTTTACAGCACTGTTGGTTATTTCACCAAGCTTCTAGAAGAAAAATAGTGCCTGCCCATCCTTTTCCAGTCCATGGAAATACTCAGAGCTGTTTACAGGGTCACCCACAATCCTCGGACTCCTACCTGGGTGCCAGAAGTTCTGGATGGCATGCCAGCATTCCTCCCAGCAGTCACTTCTCTTGTCACCCAGAAGCAGTTAGGGAGGGAGCTGCCAGCACCCATGGAAATCGGACATTCACCAAACGCAAAGGACTTTTAGAAACTGTAGCTCCAACAAGATTTTCGCCTGATTCTTCTTCGGTTCCAAGTCAAATAGATGGTTTTTCAATTGGAGCAGGTGGTTTCATCCCCATCTACCCACACATTATGAAAGGGAATTGGCCTTTTTTCAAGCTTTCTGTCTAAGGCCAAATTTCGTTTCTGGTTCAGATTTTCCCTCCTCAATTGTGTAATAACCAGAATCATTGATTTACAGGAAGTCAGCGGGTTATGAAGGAAACGGTGTACAGTAAAAACCAAGATGGAAAGTGTCTTCTTCCTTTGCCTCTATTCGCCCTACATCAAAGGGGTATCATGCTAATTATCGCCTTTTAAGTATCCCCCTTTGCCAAGCAGCACCCCTGGAATTACCTGTTCCCAGCTCTAGAACATGGGGGTCCAGTTTCTCCGCTTGGATATTGTCAGCAAATTCAGTTTTGGCTGTTTAATGTAATCCCTTCATGAATCACTATATCCTGAGTTTAAAAAGGGGCACAGTTGCCCTGCCACCATACTTACGAAGTTAACATTTAGCAATTAAAGCCTGTTTGTTTACCCTCAAATGGATTATGGACCTTACTACAAAAAAGGCCAATGCAAAATTCTGCATAACTTAATTTCTTGGCAAACTAGCAATAATAATGTTCTCATGGATGATCCCCCCACATCTGGACTGCTTGCACTTTTGTAGCAGAATTGCCAAACACCAACGTGTTTCCACATTGTAAGTCGGCTGCGGCACTTTTAAGCGTTTAACCCCAGTACTGGGCAAGATTAATTGAACTTTAGCCACCTGTTTGTAATTCCATACCATACTTTTAGCTTCTAATATTTGATAAAGAAGTTCATGTCATCAATAGACTGCTGTTTGGTAGCATGAAAATGTTTCTTTAGTGACAATAGAGCTTTTAAAAGGAAACTCACAACAGAGCCTCCCACTCAGCCCCTGCATGCGCACATTTGAAGTACACAATACTTTTCTCTGAAAGGTGGACAGTTCACATTTAAGTAGCTTGGATGTTTGGAACCTTTGCATAGTAGAAGAATGCATGTGTCTGTATGTGACTGGCAGTGATCATGTTCAGTGCTCACAAAGCCTAAAACCAGCCGAGGCATAATCTATGACAGTACACTTTTGGCAACTGAGCAGATGTGGATAGGGTGTCTGTCCAGAAGTACCACTTTCGTGCAAAAAATCCACCTTGACTTTGCATGGTAAAAATCAAAGAAGCTAAGGATTGCACCCTCACAGATGGTATTCTCTTGCAGTTACAAACTGGAATGGGGAAGAGATGTCACAAAATGGAGATGGGAGAGTGGGTTATTTACCCCGCTTTGACCGCTTTGTTTATAGTTTCTGTTTAGTTGGTGTATTTGGGTGAATACACTATAGATGGCAGAATCAGCTGTGGAACTGTGGAGAGCAGAATGGACATGATGCCCTGGGATAAATGCCTCTCGTGCTCAGTACTTTGGCTAAGATGCTCCAATAGCTGCACCCTCTTGTGTTCCTCAAGTACTGCATCTTGACAACCTCCTTTGGTATTCTAGTGTCCTGGCTCTATCTCTGAGCTTATGTGACCACCCACTGGAGTGGCTTTCATGAACTACATGTATTTGGGTGGTGTGCTGTCTTTTCTCTGGTAGGTTTGCATGTTAACACAGATGCTCCAGCATGGGGACACATCTGTCTACATGATAGACTTTCCCGCCTCTCCACATGGAAATCTGTTGAAAAGCAATCGTTGATCCACATGTTGCTGGACATTACCATTATGGGGAAACTTTGTGGATGAAAAATACCAGCAGCCGACCCGTGCTTGCCCAGTACCTGGTCAGTGCCTATTTTGTCGGATCATGAAATTTTGCAACAAGGCTGGACTTGACATCAATATTTTCATTTTCTTCCTGTGACGAATCAACTTCCGGCACACCAGTGGTCTAGGGATGAATATCGGTTTCTAAACCATCAATCAGCCCCACACCTCTAGCACACCAGAAGGGATCCGGATATATTGGAACACAAGTCAATTATAAACCTCCTGGTCCAATTTTGGTAAAGTGGATGGAACAGCAGGCTTATCTCCGCAAGGTCGTGCATCTTTGGTTAGTTGCAACACAGTGAAAATACAATTATTACTCAATAATAAAAGGGACAGTTCCGTAAAGTTTGTATACAAATATCTACTTTCTTATTATTACAACAGACAGTTCTAGCACACAACAAAATTCAACCCACCATATAAAGGAACACAGAGGATGGACAATTTCATGAAAGAAAGGGATGCACTCTGGATACTGACAGGAGGGTAGTCTGTAAATCAATTAATCATACTGTTCAAGGTTATTTGCTTTCAGCACCAAAGGAGCATGGGTTGTAAATGTCACTAGAAGCCTTCGGAGAAGGACCAGGGGAACAGAACCACAATGTACCTGGTGCTTAAGATGTTTTTGATGCTCAACAGCATTGAGTTGGTTCCAGGATGCTGCGGGTATCAGGTGGCAGGCAAATCAGCAAGCGAGGCTGGATGGACGGCTGCAGGCTGGCCTACACGGTGGCTCGGGATCAAGAATCATTGTCTGTGTGCTGGCTGGCAGATCTGGAGCTCTGGTCGAGGTGTCTTGGATGGCTTTAGTGACTGCAGCGTGACAGTCAATGGTGCAGTCGGTCACAGTTTGAGGTCTCGACTGCTTCGAAAATGTCCTTAAAATATGGCCACTGCTTGATGCTTGTGTGGCGCTCCTCCTAACTGCTTCACATGGCTCGTGACATCCTTTCCAATGGCGGACGGCCCAAAGCTGAGGAGAGTGTTTGCAGGCAACTGCCTTGTCCTTTGTTCAGAGATTGTATGGCACTTCCCAGCTAGGAAGTTTGCTGGCAGAACCTAGCAGCGCACGCTATGTGCTGGCTGGGTGCTGGTACTGGAGCTGCTGGATGGGTCCTCTGAGTCTGGTATCTCCCCCTGTTCCCTGGTAGATGTTTAGCGGAGGGATCTTGCTTCCCTTTTGGAAATACTGGCCTTCCTTCACTGGCGGAAGCTGTAAAGTAGACTGTACCTTCACCCAGGGTCCAATGCTGAGTTCTTTTTTCCTGCTTCTGGTGACACCTTCAGATGATCTGCTAAGTGAGGAGGGGCTCAGCCCTCTTTTAAAGCCAAATGGGCCCCAGGGATTGTTGCAGGCTAAGTCTACCTGAAGGAACCAATCCAGGGTCCCCACCAACAATCTTATGTTATGCGTGAGGTCAGGACCAGAGTGCTTTGCAAAAGGGAAGGTAGGAGGTGACAACATGTAAGTCCCACCCATCTTGCTGTCTGTTGTAGATGATCAAAGTATCTCTCTGGTTAACTGAGCCCTCTGTGGCTCTTCATTAAAGTGCAGGTCTCCCCCGAAGTTTGTGACGAGAGCAGACTTTCTGTCTCCCTCAAATCACATACTTCGCCCTCTGAAATGGGTCCACTCTGCAGGGGTTGCCTACGGTAAATAGTGGACCCAAACATGACATTCACTGTCCTTCATACAGAGGGGTGGGAACTAGCTTCAAGTTGACAAATTGCATATCAAAGAGGTGTTAGTTTTCCTTCCCATTGTTAAGTTCTGTGACCAGGCCTATTCGCAGGCTTGATTCAATTAACTCTCATCAGTATGCGCCGCCACCACAAAGAACTTAGACAATAGAACAGGGCGGATTAATGGAGCCTTTAATATTTAATTAGGCTGGCCATGGGTGGAGGAAGGTGTTGCCCTTCTCCTCTGGATGTTTTCGTGCACCCCTCGTTTTCAAATAAATGTGACAAGGAGGACAGCGCCTGTAGGCTGTGTGCCCCAGAGTACACTGGACTATGTGTTTGTTGTGCGGCGAACATTAGAAAATGTGTGCGGATTACACCGACCCATTTTCAGAGGTTGATCTCCCATCATTCCATTTCCTAAAAATTCATCAAAAAAAGCCCAGGCAAGTGCACACTCCCTGTGCGGATGGTCAAAATGCCTCAAACTTCCCTCTAGTGACTTTCTGCAGACATGGTTTGCAAATGGGAGATGGCTCTCATTTTCCTATCTCCAACTTATCACCCCTCCTCCAGCTCTGTGTTATCATTCAGACGGTTCAGATCGTTACGGCTGTATTGCTGAGAGTGGTCTCTGGGTCTGCCTATGGTCATGTTAAGGAATACAACACTGGAAACCTGATGCCTATTTAGTACAGATCACAGACACACCATGCATGGAGGGTATGTATTGGGCAGATAAGTAGTGTCATGATTTCTGGGCATGGACATTCTGCCATTTCGCTTCCAATTGTAATCTTGCAGTACATGCACGCTCACACATCTGTCATGTGGTGTGGGTTCTGGGCAAGTCACATTGGGGATTATTTTCTACATCCATGGTTTGTTGAAGCATGCATACAAAAACGTGTAAAAAAAGCGCACATATCAATGTGCCCAATCTTTGAAGCACAAGGCCACCTCCTCCCACATACACAAAGAGGGACAGTACATAGTCAATTGATGCCTAAGGTCTTTGAGGAAAACAACTACAACCACCATGTTGATGAATGAAGGGGGGGGGGTCAAAAAGGATACAGACTGAAAAAATGTAGTCCACCCAGTGGAACCATTTGCACAGGTGAAAAAGCCAGCTCCAGGCTAGCCGCGTAACTAAAAGAGAGAGAGAGAGAGAGTACCCGCTCTCTGAAACAATAAGGTATCTTTGGGGTACCCACTGCCTTAGTCATCATCTGAACTGTTAAGGCAGAGCACAAAAACAAAGAGTCATGCTTAGTCAGGTTTGACATTAAGCCTGGCTGGGAGCAAAACAAGTCATCAACCTAAAATGCAAGCAGAAAGTACAGGGGGCTGCCACTTGTCATTACAACATGGCGCTCTGCATAACACAGAGCACAACGTGTTATGTCAGTGATGTTTCATTAAGTGGTTTTGCACCCATGTTTAAATTCCAAGTGCCTTGAGTCAGACATAAGGTTGCAAGTAGCACCCATACCACACACATAAATAAAGAACACAGACATGTGGCACTCTATGAAAAGAGTGCCAAAATGCCCAAAAGTAGACCGGGAAATGTAATTAAGAAAACAAAATAAACTCCACACCCTATTTTGACTTAGGATATGCATGCTGCCCTTGATTAACAGGACAAGGTAACTGAAGTGGAGGTCAAAAAGATATGCAGAGGTTGAATCTAGCAGATACACTCCCGCTAGAGCTCTGACGATTTCAAGCAGATGTCATAGAACATAGAGAACCCCCAAGGAAGAGAGAGAACTGAGGAGCCCCAGAGTGGGGAGAGCACTGAGATGCTTTACAGTGGGGAAAGCACAGAGAAGCACCAGAGTGGGGAGAACACAAACAAGCCCTGCCGTGGGGAGAGCAACGAGAAGCTCAGTGTGTGGAAAGCACCAAAACGCTCCCAGGTGGGGAGAATGTAGAGAAGCCCCAAGGTGGGGAGAGCACCACGAAGCCCCAGAGTGGGGTGAGCACAGATAAGCCCTAAGGAGGGGAGAGCGCAGAGGAGTCCCAAGGTGTGTAGAACCCAGAGATCCCTCAAGGTGGGGAAAGCACAGAGAAGCCGCCCAGTCAGAAGAGAGAAAGATCCCAGTACCAGAGTGGGGCGAGAATAAACAAAACCCAGAGTGGACAGTGAGGAGGAGTAGAGCCCATGAATGGGGAGTAAGACACTGGGAGAAATATAAACTGAGGAAGCATGAAAGACAGCAGTTTCTCCGCCCGAAGGGGGAATGACTGTGAGAGTGATACTTTTGACAAGGAAAAGAGAGACCTGGCTGGATCCTGGGACAGCATTTCAGCAGTGTCTGAACTGTACAAACTGGGACTGTGAAGCTAGGCAATGATTTATGATGACGAGTCAAAAAGAAGTGGGGGTGGGGGTCAGAAAGCAAATGCCATCCCAAAAATCTGTCTTAGTTGTTTTGTGGTTTTCCTTTCTAGAGATAGCGAGAGAAAGTAGGTAAGGATAGGATTTCTGGACAGAGGACTGTATTCATGTTGAGACCTTCTGACACCCTGAACAGTACCCTTTTATTCTGTTTCTAACTAGACTAGGGTTTAGAATCCCAAGGTATAGGCAAAGAATGGAAAAACGTTGAACCAGTCCCCCATGTCCATCTCCTGCTTCTGACTTACCAGAGAGCCCAGACTCAGCCTAAGAGGTGTGATGCCTCACTCACCACTATAACCATCCCACAAAAGTTCCTAGCAGGCCTGAACAACCTCCAAGGAGCCCAATTGAGGAGCCATGGTTAAAAATCCATCCTCACTTAAAGGATAGTTCCGGGACTTTTTTTTTATTGTCCCTACGGTTCGGCCATGTGTTTTTAAGCATAAATCGGTAGATCGTAGAAAACTTTCCTATGGACCTTACCCGACTTTTCGTCCATTAACGCACTCGAAATCAGCCGCCATTTTGTGATAATCCTATCATTTCCCCCCATCGCCCTGGCTCACCTGCGTTTGCGGCACTAAATCAAATCCCCCGCCCCTGAGCCTGACATCAGCAGACGCGTACCGCCCATTTCCCAACGCCAAAGCACGTTTCGTGTCAACAATTGCTGCGCCTCAGCTAATGAAGTGTCGCCATGGAAATGGCAGGACGCCTCTTTCCTCAATAAGTATAAACACACCGTTTCACAACACACAGCAGCAGATTTTCGATTCCATTACTCTCTCTGTGTTACTTTGAGTCTTCTGTGACTCGTTTCTGTGCTCTGGTCAGCTACCTTCGCCGCTTCTAGGCCTTGTGAACACCTGTACCATCTCTGTAAATTATTTTACTTTCTTTACCACACAATGGCTACAATAATGCCGTATATGTACGAGCCCGAGTACACCGAGGAGGAACTACTGGAAAGGCAAGCACGCGAAAACGATGGGGATTCGGACGGCAGTTGGGAGGACCAGTCAACGGATGAAGAGCCTGGACCATGTCGCATGGACGGCGTCTCCACCTGGTGCACGTGCAATCGGTGCGAGCTAATGTCAACTGAGGAGGAGAACTGCTGCTGCCGTGAAAATTCCGGGTGCTTGGCCTACATTTCGGAAGGCGAGCCAAGTCCGCAATGCATCACCGAGCTGCCAGAGTTCAGGGAAGCCTGCCTCTCACGGACCGTGTTGAGGATGATGATGGTGCTTATGCACGAACTTCGCGGCACTGTTCGTCCGCGTAATCCGAGTAACGAGTAAGTATACTCTGGTTGTGATGTCAGTGATGCCACTACTATTTCATGGTCGTCTCCCACATATAAAATTACATCTACATATCATTCGAACGCATGTAAATTGGTTCCATATTGTGCATTTTCTAGATAGAATTTTTTTCAAAGCAGAATGACATTTTTTACCTGAATCGACATTGATAAGAAAGTTTTGTCATTTTAATACAGTTTGCATCTTTCTTTTTCACAGGTGGTACAGGCTGGTGGCCTATCGTTGCTTCACTTGGTGGCTTCACGGGAGGCTCGGACACCGCGTTCGGAGAGTAATACCTGCCTGTGCGGTACTTGCCATTAGACAACATTTCCCCAGCGACAGTGGACAATACCGCGGATTTTCCCTGGATGTGCTGCAACCGGAACTTTACAATGTGTAATGTTTATTATTTATGTTCAATTGAAATTAAGATCTAAAATAAAACCCAACATATATTTTAACAATGGTTGTTTTGATTTTTTAAATGAATCTAGTGTGTCTCCATTGAATAGTCTTCCTGTGCCTTGTCTTGTCACACCACATGTCTCCGGCCAGCATCCTCCCTCACGCTGGCCGCCCACCTTCAATCCACATAACCGTTGAACCCATATGCAGCAGACATACATATGTTATTTTGCGGGTTGGCATCAAGCCTCCCGGCCTTGCCTCCTCCCCCAAAAATACTTACCACACCACTTTGTTCAAGCGTTGGCAATAAAAGGCCGTTGGATTTTATTGATACAAAACATGGTTATAGGTAAATAATCAATATGGTTGATCATAATAAATCATCCTTTTGGGCACCGGGTACAGAGATGACCCCCTCTGGCCCGTGCCGCCTTGCCACCACAGGCCAGCCTGCTGCTGACTAACTGCCTAGGCATCCAGGGTCTCCAGGGTGAACTGCACCCATATATTCTCCTGGGAGGGTGAGGTATTTATAAACTCACCCCCCTGCCTTCCATGTACTAGATCCTGCAGCCTTCCTCTTACATGCAGTTAGATGGCCTCTCCTTGGTGAGGCCCTGCGGCAAACGAGTCTTGTCTGCACGACCACTGCCCTAATCCACCCCCCGCCCTATCAAAGGCAGTTCGCACCGGGGTACTTGCGCTGGCAAGTGGAGCTGTCAGGGAGCGATAAAGGCCAAGAGGTGCCAAAGACCATGTACACTTCAAAGTGGTCTATAGAGCATGGGTTGTTGTTCCCATGTCTACCTCCAGACCCTGTGACTCCTGCCAAGCATCCCCCCTCACGCTGGACGCCCCCCTGCAATCCACATAAGTGTGTCTCCATTCACAAGTCTTCCTGTGTCTTGTCTGCACGACCACCGCCCCAATCCACCCCCCCGCCCTATCAAAGGCAGTTCGCACCGGGGTACTTGCGCTGGCAAGTGGAGCTGTCAGGGAGCGATAAAGGCCAAGAGGTGCCAAAGACCATGTACACTTCAAAGTGGTCTATAGAGCATGGGCTGTTGTTCCCATGTCTACCTCCAGACCCCGTGTCTCCTGCCAAGCATCCCCCCTCACGCTGGACGCCCCCCTGCAAACCGCATAATGCCACGACATATTCACGTCATTCATTCACAAACACACCCCTGTTTCGAATTCTTTATAACCCACTTCATATTTCTAATGAGAACTTCTTTGCGCTTTGCTAGTCAACCCGTGAAGGTGCTGGTTATCTGCTCTTCGTCTCTGTGAATTTCCGTGACCACTTCGAGCAAACTCGTCAGTTTGCAACCTGTGAACTGCTCCCTGTTCTACGACAAGAAACTACTCTGATCCCTGCATCTAACTGTTTGTTCGTCAAGGTAAGGCCATGTACCATAATCATTTTGCGTCCAATTTTTTAATTTATATCTATTTGCTAGTAGTCATCAAATTGCATCCATGTTTTCTTTTCGTTCAAGACAGTACATGCAAGGAACTAGTCACATGTTCTGAGTTTAGTCAAATTATTTTTCTATTTTTTTAAAGTTATTCAAATACTTATCCGCATGTGAATAACGTGTATAGTTCCAAGAACCAAAACAAACCTTGCATTGAACCTTTTATGTGTCATTTAATTTTTTAACACATTGGTATTCATAGAGAATTGTTGATCTTTACTTTTCAGAACTTTCCACAATGCCTGCCTGTTCCATTGGCGGTTGCCCTTCGAAGACCCATAAAAAATCTGAAGGCACTATAATGCATGTTTTCCCTAAGACAATAGATCAGATAAGAGAATGGGTCCGATATTGCGGATATCCACCGTCTGAGCTTGAAAGTAGAGTCCTAGAAGTCTTTGCAGACAAGAGGGGTGATCGATACCGCATCTGCAGCAGGCACTTTAGCTCAGACATGTACTCCACATCATTGCTAATAAAGAAGAACACACCGCGAGCGAAGCGAAAATTGCTCTCAACCGCTATTCCCACTCTATTCGTCCACATCCCTCCACTGGTGAGTCAAGTTTACGGATTTAGCTCTCGGCCTTGCGGTAGTGTGTAGCATTAGCTAACAATAATTTCCCCATTTATGTATCCACTCAATATGAAGGCGGAAGATTCTCCATCCGTGTCGTTATTGCAGTCATCAGCCACTTCAAGCGCCTATCGGGTAATCTTACTTAGCTATTCTGCCACTGACTTGTTTTAGGCATGTAAATCAATAGTTTTAATTTATCGTGTAATTACTTTACCTAATGGTACACCCTAGTACTCGTCCTCTAGTCTTTGTTTTCAGTTATAATTATTGTTATCCAAAATAATGCAAGTACTGTCTTTCAGGGAGATGCTGAGGAGTCCAACGCATTGACGACAACCGTTGATGTCACTCAGATGCTCGAGGTACGTTTCCGGACAGTTCCATCGATGGAGATCATCAGATCTTGCATTCTTGTAGCGTGACTGTTACACACAATGTTTCTTTCGTTTTTAGCCATTGATATGTCCTTCTGTCGTCGCCCTCCTATGTGTCTTCTTTTTTCAATATTGTTTTCATTACTAATGAAAGTCCTATGTTTCAGGGAGTCGATGGAGCGTCAGTGCGTGATGGATGTGCTTATCATGAAAATATAGTCGTTGCAGCGCAAGAGGAAGTGGAGACATGCACACACGAGTCGGAGCAACAGCGTCCTGATGTTGAAGTTCGAGGCAAGAAAGTTTCAAAGAAAAGAAAGCAAAAGAAGGTTAGTGTCCTGGTCACTATATTATGTTGTTTTTCACTGTTAATAGTTCAATACTGTAAGTTGTGTTTAAACTGAACATCCCTTTTCCAATCTGTCCTCTAGTTGCGAGTGGGTGTACGAACTAGATCTACACAGACAGTGAAGCGAACGAGAGATGTTGCTTGTCAAACCTTTTGGCAGGGACTTGAGACTGGAGATGCATCGTGCCAATGGGAAGAATATGAAGTGATTGACAACGGAGCTATACCACCACCAGCCATTGATAGTGAATGTCCTCCTGGTAGTTCGGATGCAGTCGGAGATCAATTCACAGAATCCACACCCGCAAAAACTAAGACCGCGAGAAAGTTGAAGAAATTGTTTTATTCACCCATCGCCGGAGAAGGAACAGATGTTGCAATGGAAGAGAATGAAGTGGACGACAATGAAACACCATCAATATCACTGAACATAGCGGAAGACGATATCAGAGATTCTACCTTTCATGTGAGTGACATGTCCTCAACGTTACAGGCCGAACCAGCTGGGATGCAGAGTGACAGTATAAGGAAAGAGGCCAAATTCATTGTATTCGATAGTTGTTTGATTGATATTATTATTAGGATGAAATGTGGGCATTCGGTTGGTGGGGAAGTATGTGGGGAGCCATTGATTAATGTGACTCGTGCAATTCGAGGCACTAACCTTAAAATACATGCCACCTGTACAAAATATCATCCTTTCTCATGGTCTGCACAACCCATGCTGGGGCAACTGCCAGCAGGCAATCTACTTTGTTCAGCGGCCGCACTTTTTAGTGGTTCAAGTTTTAAAAAGTTAGAGTATTTCTTTCAGTTTGTGGGAATCCATTTCATTGCGAAAACTCAGTTCTACAAATACCAAATCGATTATCTATTTCCAGCCATTAGCGAAGCTTGAAGAATGGAAAAAATGTCTATTGATAGTACATTCGCGGGCAAACGGTTCAGGCTAGCCGGTGATGGACAGTGCAACAGCCCAGGATTTTCAGCCAAGTACTGCACCTACCACTTTCAGGACATGGAAAGTAAGAAAATTGTGAGTTCGGTGGTCGTGCAGGTGTCACAAAGTACATCCTCAGTGGCCATGGAGAAAGTTGGCTTTGTAGCATCATTGCAAGAACTACAATCGCGGGGAATGGTGATCGACCTGATAGCCACGGACAGACACGTTTCAATTGCCAAGACAATGAGAGAAGAGTACAAAAATATAAATCACCAATTTGACGTATGGCATCTTGCAAAAACAATCAATGAAAAAATGTCGGCTGCAGGTAAAAAAAAAGATATGCAAGGTATTTCACAGTGGTCCAAGTCAATCAGCAACCATCTTTGGTGGAGCTCAAAAACATGTGGAGGGTCGTTGGAAATTCTACTGGAAAAATGGCGGTCAGTAATGCTACACTGTAGCAACGTTCACCACTGGACCACAAACCAACATTTCCACAATTGTGAACATGGCCATTTGTCCACAGAGGAGGCACGGAAGAAGAAGTGGTTGATTCCTTCATCACCCACTCACAAAGCCATTGAAAAGATTGTATTTGTTAAAACTATAACAATAGATTCGAGGGGACTCACGGAATTCTGCCACACAGGAGATTTGGAGGTGTTCCACAATATGTGCCTAAAGTACAGGCCAAAACGATTGCATTTTGGCATGGAGGGCATGATAAATCGGACTCTTCTAGCGGTCTTGGCACATAACCATAATGTTGGCCGTCAACAAAGTAGGACGACCGGAACTTTAGGGACGCTTCGCTACAATAAGGCCTTTGCTAAAAGAAGTAAACAATGGGTGATCAAACCAGTGTTTCAGGATATGCAATATGAGTTTATTGAGAGACTTATTGTTGATGTCCTAGATAGGCACATTCATGGAGTTGTGAACGAACCTGTGCAGGGGACAACTGCATTGCCACCCAACATTGCCTCTGTTCCATGTCCACCTAAAGCAGAGCTCATTGAGAAATACACATCACGGTTTAAATGATTGTAATTTGATTGTCTGTTCTCTCGAGTCTCCTCATGTTGCAGGCCCATTGAATATGTGTATCTATGTAATGTGTAAATAAAAGTGATTGCTCAGTGTACATGCAATGTGTCTCTCCACCGTTGCCCCTCCCTTCACCGTGTAGTTGTGCGAACCACCCGGGTGTCACCTGTGACTTTGCTCTGGAGTCTCCTCATGTCGCAGGCCCACTGAATATGTGTAGCTATGTATTGTGTAAATAAAAGTGATTGCTCAGTGTACATGCAATGTGTCTATCCAACCTTGTTCATTTGCGCATTAAATTAAACCAAACAGTAATATAAATCATTTTTCAAAAAATATAGAATGTCTCCGTATTTATGGTTCTCTGGGGCTGCAAATGCACGCAGACAAAATGCAAAGATGGAGTGTAAATTTCAAGTCCTGTGAGATGGCCTTACACTGAATGTAGCTAACTAGGAATGTGTGCTCGTTCAAAGTGAAGGTCAGCTGCTTTGATTTTTTGCTCGGGTGCCGGAATGGCCCACGACTCAGTATAAGGTTCTATTGTTATTTGACCTTGACAGGCCGGGACCATCCCGAAAGACTTCTTTTTGGGGGTGTGGTGCAATAACGTAAACGATAATGAATATAATTTCAGAAACGAAAGCCATTTAATGTTCGTTCATTAGAAGAAATAACGTCGGCATAGAAGGAGTGGTATTTCGGGGCTGCCCTACGCACAGACACAATGGAAAATGCAAATATAGTGTTAACTCTTTAGATGAGTTTATACCGCAATTTAATTACTATACAGTAGCTTTAAAGACGGGTTAAGTTGTACTTGTTCGTTCTATGTGGCATATTGTTTTGTACCGCGCACTATCTTGAGGAGAACCATCTCCTTTTACGGAAGCACCTCAAAACCTTCCTCTTTGCTTCTGCTTTCTCTCTCCCTCTCCCCTGCTACAACTGGTCCACTGTCTGCGACCTCGGTCCTGGGCCCTTCCACTCTCCACCTGCACTGCCTCCCTGTCAACCCCTGCACTGGGGGACTGTCTCAGTATCCTACAGCCCCCCCTTCCCAGCACTTACCTTGCACTCGCCACCAGCTGGTCCTATGTATTTATTATTTTATGCTACTTACCTTGTACTCCACTTCCCCCCTCCCCTTCCCCTTGCACTTTTACCTTCCCCCTACCCCTGCACTTGCGCGATCTGAATGACACCTGGCCTAGTAGGATCGTTGTCTGTCTTCTCCTTGTTCCCCCCCCTCCCTGCCTCGCCACGCCTTGAAACACTTGTGTATAGGCGCGTTGCAAATGCCATATTATATCATATCAGTGACGAAGTGGTCCACTGGCGCTCAGGCGGCTCTGAAAAAGGCGGAGGAGAGGGGGTGGGTTACTGGAAATGACGTATAATACCCAGTTGCACTGTCCTAGCTATGAAATAATTTCCCGACCTAATATATAAAATGAATAATTTTAATAAAGATCTGATGGTGAGACTAATTTCATTTTTTATGTTTTTAAAACAGGTACATCCTTCATTATTGTATGTGTCACGAGTACCAGACACAGGCGGATGGCTTTTACAACCGCCAGTTGCTTCTCCGCGTGAACAACGTTACCACCCTGACCATTTTATGGGACGATCGCCAAGTACAAGTATGCCCTTACGCGGTACTAATGGCTAGATGCAACATACATACCGTTGTGGTGGCCTAGTGCCTCGTTGTTGGAACAGCCATGCGATTATCAGTGCGACCGAAGAGCTTATTTTATCGTAAACCAACACCCTGTGTACTGCACACGAACATCGCTTGCCTCAAGACGAACTATTTTGGATCGAGAGCAAAGAAAAATGCAAATCGCTGAATATTCTCTAAACATTTGATGTCAAATAAATGTACTTTACCAAATTTACAATCTTGCGGTTTGATTTAAAAGTACAGTTTCATATTCCGAATTGTGGCGCGCTGTGTTGTGAGCTGATCTGTGTTGGTTTCCGGGTTCTGTGTGGAGTCGCGTAGAAGACGCCTGGGCGCGTTTGCCTACGCAGCACAGTCACGTCACGGATAGAGGCGGGGAATATGAATGTTTTGATAAAGTCTGTTTCAGGGGCGGGGGATATGATTTAGTGCCGCAAACGCAGGTGAGCCAGGTCGATGGGGGGAAATGATAGGATTATCACAAAATGGCGGCTGATTTCGAGTGCGTTAATGGACGAAAAGTCGGGTAAGGTCCATAGGAAAGTTTTCTACGATCTACCGATTTATGCTTAAAAACACATGGCCGAACCGTAGGGACAATAAAAAAAAAGTCCCGGAACTTGCCTTTAAATGTGTCCATGTGTCCTTCCTGCTTTCCCATTAACAGCACCTCAATGTTGTGACGTTCATGGAGTAGGGGAGTAAGTAGAATGCTTTGCTTCCCTGGTTTATTGGGCTTTTTTATAAACACTATCTATAAAGTATAAAAACGTTGTACCATAAAGAGGGGAATTAACATTGAACATTGTGCTAATTTTTCAGGGAGTTGCAAACAGGAAAAATTCGTATTTATAACATAGAACCCATCCCAAATGTTTTAATTACAAGTGTCGCCATGCAAACGCTGTACAGATCCCCATTTCTCTTGCGTGTGAGTCTGTCTTGCAGTACATTCACTTCTGTTGCACCACCCATTCTCTCCACTTTAACTTGTTGGCTTGCAGGCTGGGGAACCCCTAAGTGCTGATCACTGGGCTCACTAGTGTTCAAGTTGATGGCTTGCAGCATGAAATATTCACTATCTGGCCTTATCGCTACATAAGGCCCTGTACAAGCAACACAGCATACCATATATTTATGCTAACAGTGAAAGCATAGTAAGGGTGCCAGACTTCCAATGGATTCAGAAAGACTCACTGGAAGGCAAACATCTGGCACTTATAACCCTACATGACCTGTTTGTCCCACATCCACCTCCACTTTTCACACAGTCTAATGAACTCGGCCTGCATATGCAGCTCAGTTTATAGTTTCTCTCTATAGATGGCTATGTATTACTATAAAGGCTTAAGATGTAACACTAAATTTGGATCCAATCTAAAACATGTCTAGTGAATTAAATTGCTCCATATAACAACACATTATGCAATATATAACACTTCTACGGTATTAACTCAATGTTACAGACACTTGGACATGCGTTAAATGGATCTTAAACATAACTGAACAATGTGCATGTAGTTTTCATGTGCTACATGTTATTTAGTGTGCATTTATTCTGCATGCAAAATAAAGGAGAGCCCTCAACTGCAGATAATTGCCTTTGGGGCTGATAGACTAATTACAAATAGCCCATTTCGGCTTCAGGGCTGCAACCCACAGAATATGGATGAGTTCCATCAAAAATGCAGTCCAGCTGCCACGTGGTCACTGACATAGCAATGCTCTCGGCACCTGAAGTCTCTACATTCTGTGGCTAGTGCAATGGCTCCAAACTAGTGGTATACGCTAGTAATAGAACAATTGTCTACATTTTAAATACAATTTCCATGCAAAGTAATGTTCTTTAATTTTTATGTTTGCTCAGACTGCTGTCTGTCAAAGCGCAATTCACACCGCATCGTTTTGAAGCCATAATAGTGGCAGTATGTGCTATGTAAATGTCAAGTAACATAACATGGGTATACACGCATTTCACCGCTGTATTTTTCATCGCATGTTTTTTCATTGCCGTTTTTAGTTAGAAAAAAAACTCATTGTTTTTTTTTGGGGGGGGTTAAAAAATTTAATATACGGTTGTGGGTGTAAGGGAAAAAAAAGGGGGGGCTTGGCGGGGTAACTCCCCCCCAAAAAAAAAAAGAAAAAAAAAGATGAGTTTTTAAAAAAAAAAAACGGCGATGAAAAAACCCGCAATGAAAAATACAGCGGCGAAATAACATAGAACCAAAATATGTAAGGGTAACGTTCTTTCTCTCTTCTCCACTAAAGACAAATCTGGTATGGCTCATGGTAGGGGAGAGCCTTTTTGTCAAACTCTCCGTTAGTGTCCCTCAGCACTCATTCTGCACACAGCCAATTCCTCGCTCTGACAGCTCTGTCAGCGGGCTTGGCTTTACCAGACCACCAAGCAGCCATCAGAACATGGCAATTCAATATGATTTTCTGGTAAGTACCCCCCACAACTCCCAAGAGCTCATAAGCACACCTCAAGGCCATCATCCATCCAGAACCTGACTGCGCATAATATGATGATATGATAGGTTATTTATAACACGCTTAATACCCAGAGGTTTCTAAGCGTGGACCCGGGGATCAAACCTGTCTTGCTTTGTGACGTCTTGCTTCCAAGGTGAGCACGTTGCCCTTGAGCTATCCGCCCGAGACAATCACCATCACCATACTAACAAAGATCTCCATCAAAGGGGTACGGTCCCTTCTTTTAATTACATTTTCTTCTGGCCAAAAAACAGAAAACTATACATTCATCCCAACAATCATTACTGCTCACCCTAGTGTTTTCATTTCCCTACATGTTGTGAGTTAAGTCTGTAGATTTCTGTCTCCCTGACTTGTCCCACTCTTTCCCTTCTCTGCTCTCTTTGGCCATTTTCCATCCCCCCCACACAGATCACGGTCTGCCTGCCTCTCTGGCCCGTGATAACAGTGTGTCGCTACATGCACCAAGACTGGCGCTTCAAGATCTCTAAGGTGGTGATGTGTGCAGTATAGAATACAAAGAACATGACAGAACATGGGTCAAGGGAGTGCTCTAGGTAGAGAAGTGACTACAGCCCGTTTGACATCTGCTGAGACGGTGCCAGTGGGCAGTGGGGAACTCGTGATAAAGAGGGTGTTGATAAATGGGGGCACGCTTTTTGAAATTAGATGTCAGATAAGCTTCCAGTGATGAGCCTGAGTTTCAGGACCTCCAGAGTATAGCATGGAGTTCAGAATGTGAAAAAGAAGTTAAGGAAGTAAACGTGTAGGTGTGTTGGGGTGACAACTGCACATGCAATGATGTGTGAGAGAGGAAAGGGGGACATTTCTTTTTGATGAGTGAGAACTTTGTCCATAAAAAGTTTGAAATCTGGTCGCACCTTGAGATGGAAACTGGGGGAAGTGCAAGTAGCATTTGTAGTTTTTGCAAGCTCCTGAAAATCATTGACAAGTCTTTTGGAGATGCTGGGGTGTCACAGATCGTTATTGTACGTATTTTCACCATTTTGATGGTAGGGAACGAAGGTGGAGCTTGGAATGAAGAATTCCTGGGGTGAACTATTTTGCCTGACATTTCCTGGGGGAATTTGTTTTAGGGATACTGAAGAGAGGGAATGTTAAGAAGCCATCTCAGATGAGTGAGGCGTGCAGACAAGCTTTAAACATCACAGGAAAGGGGAAGCTGCTTGTAATGAGAACTTTTTTTCTGGGGAGTAAAATGGGAAGCACTGGATTAGAAGGCTTTCTGCTAATTTAGGAAGTTGGGTGATGGTGGCAGGGAGCAATGTTTGTGGATGAAGATGACAGCTGCACCTCTGTCCTTAGGTCTGCACTTGAGGAAGGTGTTTAAGTGGGTAGGGATCATGTAGGATGGGATGGGGTTGCATCAGTTTTGGAGAGGCAGAGGATGTCCAGGTTGGAACCATCCCGGTGATTCTTTAGTTCGACTGTATGTTTGAACTTTGAGGCGGAGTTGGTTGTTTTCCAGCAAGAGGTTTACGAGTGTTCATCAAAGTGCACAGACTGGGACCAAAGAATATTGAGCTCCTCGAGAATGGAGATGAAGTCAGGTAAAATGTCAGTCCATTTATTGTGAAGAGTTTTCAGCAGTAAGAAATCTGGCATATGGCACCTGTCATCAGTTACTTCTACATTAAAATCTCAGACCCATTTAACCTGGGACACAAAGGGCTTTGTAAATATCTGGTTTAACATCAATTTATATAGGGATGACCAATGTCTTCCGTACCCTCCTGGTGTATTATGAATGGTAGATATGTATCTATAGCTGGTTCTTTTGGAAATGTGGGCCATTTAGTTTGAAACGCTGCAAGTAATCTGTAGTACTACGGCGGAACGAGTGGTTTGTGTCAAGCATCCTCACATTGTCTCAATGTTTGACATTTTAATGAAGGATCCATTTATTTATTTATTTATTTGTTACAATGTTTGTATAGCACGAACAAGGCACATGTGCATCTGAGCAGCTCACAGTAATTACATCTATAACCAGCAATTGCAGAGCAAATGAAATAAAAGATCAGTACTCAAGATCCCACTTATTTCATTTTGGATTTTAAAACTCATGCTTTCAGCATCTTCCTAAATATCAGGTACACCAGGATTTTATGTAATTCCACCGGTAACAGATTCTAGAAGTAAATGGCAGCTCCTGAGAAAGATCTTTTAGAAGATGGACTATGCTTAACCATCCATACTTAAAGAAGTACATTGTCTGGACTGCGAAGATCGCAGGATCATCCAGAGATTTTGAGTTCAGCAGCCAGCTATGTGGGGGTCTGAAAGTGAATTGCCCGCTAAGTTATGAAAAGCCACTTGCTCACCCCCCCTCAACCCTATTTGGCTGGCTCACACCCTGACACAGCCCTTACCATGCTCCCCTCTGCTATATCTGATACTCCTAATATTCTTGCCCCTGTCATGAGGATCTGCTTGAAGCCCAAAGTCAAGTGCAATTCTTGGTATGACTCAGACCTCGTCACCCTTAAACGCAAGTGCAGGGTGGCTGAGAGGAAATGGTGTTCTTCCTGTTCATCCTCTAACAAACTGGCCTGCCGCCTAATACGGTCTCTCTGTCTGCACCAAGAAGAGAGCCCACATCCAAGCCTGCGTCTCTGCGGCATCAAACAACTCGTCCAAAATTCTTTAAAATCTGCAAGGAGCAGGCCAATCCGGCTGCAGACTATACTTCCCATGTCCCCTCCGAAGCCCTCTGCACAGCCTTGGCTTCTCATTTCATCTCTAAAACTCAGGACATCCTGTCCTCTCTCTCTTCCTCTCGCCCTCCTCCCTCTACTACTTGCTCTTCATATGGCCCTTCTACGGCCATCCCTCAGCTCCCTCCTGCTCTGTCTTTTCCCTGTTCTCCTCAGACGAGGTTTCTAGACAAGTACGATCTATGAAAGTCTCGTCAAAACAGGTTCACCCATGTTCCTCCAAAACCATCAACGACCACATTGACACCCTGATTCCTGCTCTGGCTGATTCCTGCAACCGCTCCTTCACCACTGGAGTCTTTCCCTCCCCCTGGAGCACTCCCTTGAGCACCCTCTTCTTAAAAAACCCTCTGCCAACCCTTCCTGCCTGGCTAACTATCGTCCAATCTCCATCACTCCTTTCCTGGGCAAACTCCTGGAAAAGCCCGCCATCTCCCAGCTTAACCTTCACACTGAATCTGTTGTTTGTCTCAATGACCATCAGTCTGGCTTCAGAGCTGCCAGAAGCACAGAAACTGCTCTCCTGGACATCTGTGAAGACCTGCTCTCCAACCTCGACTCCAACACCCCCTGTGTCCTGTTTTTACTTGATCTCTCTTCTGCCTTTGACACGGTCAACCATGCCATCCTGCTCAACCGTCTCCGTGATAACCTGGGTATCACCGATAAGGCCCTGTTTTGGCTGACCTCTGTCCTCTCCGATCAACCCACATAAGTGCAACTTGGGTCCATGCCTCCCCTCTACCTCTATCTCTATCTCTACCTGTGGTGTTCCCCAGGGATCCAACCTCTCTCCCGGGCTGTTCAACCATTACGAAGCACTTCTTGTCCACCGCATTGCCGCTCTGTGCCCCCACTTTCAGTGCTTTGCGGATGACACTCAACTCATCTTGAGGCTCTCTTCCACCACTTCTCCTTCGCTCATCTCTGACTGTCGGTCTGCTATCCAGGAGTGGTGTGCCGCCAATAATCTCTGCCTTAATGCCAGTAAGACCGAGATTCTCGTCATCGGCACACCTGCTCCCTCCTTTCCTGTCACTCTCTGGCTGGCCTCCCTTGGCCCTCTTCCTGCTCCCACTTGTGCGGCTAAAAGCATTAGGGTCATCGTCAACTCCACACTTTCCTTTTCTCCTCACATCTCTGACATCTCTAAGAAGTCACACTACCAGCTGCACCTCCTCAGAGGTATTCTTCCTTTCCTTTCCTTCCCCCAGAAACTCACTGTCTCCAGAGCTTCGGTCTTCTGTAGGCTGGACTACTGCAACAGCCTCTTTCTAAATCTGCCTGCCTCTACTTTCCGCCCTCTGCAACTCATCCAAAACAGGGCTGCGAAACTTGTCTTTGGCCACACAACCAGGGATCGTATCTCTCCAGGACTGAAATCTCTGCATTGGCGCCCAGTGGCAGCGAGGATCAAGTTCAAGACCCTGTGCATTGTCCACAGGGCCTTCTGGGGTCTTGGACCTCAATACCTTCAACTCGCTCTTCCTAAATATCTTCCCTCTCGAGTTCTTTGCTTATCCACCTCCAAATCCCTCAGGGTCAGTCGCTTCTTCAAACAGCGAGTTGGTGGTAGATCTCTTTCTTCTGCTGGGGCCTCCCTCTGGAACAGCCTCCCGGCCTCCCTGAAACTTGAGGAGAACCATCTCCGGTTCCGGAAGCACCTCAAGACCTTCCTCTTTGCTTCTGCTTTCTCTCGTCCTCTCCCCTGCTGATCTCCTAGCTGAATCTGAAACTGCACTGGTTACCTGGCAAAGCGCTCTGATCTCTGGCCCAGGTCCCCTCCGCACCTGCACTGGCCCCTGGAAACCCTTTCACTCGCGGACTGTTCTGTATCCCTACAGCCCTGATTAGCACTGACACCTGATGGCTGCACTTACCCTTGCACTTGCCACCTGCTGGCCACACTTTTATTTATTGTCTTTAGTTGTCGTTATTTATTTTACTGTTATCCTATGTACTGCACAGTGCCCTCCCTTTCCCGCCGCTCTTTTCCTCTTCCCCCTCCCCTGCACTTAAGCGATCTCAATGTCACCTGGCCTAGTAGGATCGTTGTCTTTGTCTTCCCTCTGTTCTCCCTCCCTTGCCTTGTCGCGCCTTGAAACACTTGTGTATAGGCGTGTTATAAATGCCATATCATATCATATCATACTTTAAAAATCAACCTAGCCATGAAAAGTAACAAATGGAACGAGCACAGAATCGGACTGATGTGGTCAAATTTTCTGACTCCCGTAATCAAGCGTGCAGCTGCATGAAGCGAGTAGAGCGCTCCCTTTGACATCCGTGCAAAGCCAAACTCAGCCTTTCATCCTTCCGAGGTCGATAAATGAGCACCACACACCGTGGGTGCTCTCAGCATCCACGGTGTGTGGTGCAGCGCTCAGATGTCTGAGGGTTCGTAGCGCTATGTAAACGCAAATTATAATTATGAAGTATCGCATTTAGAGGTGCCAATGATAACTGAGTATTTTCAATTAAAATAGAATTGCTATAATCTATTCTGGACAACACCAGAGATTGGACTAGAGTCCTGAAATGATCAATCAAAAAATATTTCTTCACAGCCTTTGAGCGCAAAATTTGGAAAATTGGCAGACATAAACAGCATATTAATATGAGCAATAAAGAAAGGTTTTTCATCAATATAAAAACCTAAAGATTTGGCTACAGCGACTGGGTCTTTTAATGACCCAACTATCCTGCATTTACTAAACCAGCTACAGAGTAATGTGTGATTTTAGGAATTAGTTAATAAGAGACATTCTGTCTTTGAAGGATTTAGTATCCATCTACGTGAATATTTCACAATGAATTAAATTGCAGCTTTGACCAAATGTTATTTGTTGCCCTGTTTGAGGTTGGTAGGAGGGCCAAACAATTCCATAGAGGAATTCCACTACAATAAAGGCTGCACTATTTGAGATAGGTGAAAGTGATTTGGCCAAGCTTTGATAGTGGCTCTAACTGGGTCAAAGAGGTAGTTATCAGAATGCGGGGAGAAAATCATCAGGGATCGAGTACCATGACTCCCTTCTGCTAGCTTTTTAATATTGAGATGAGGATATGAGGAGTCATTAATGAACATTCAGGAAGCATATTTTGCCTGAGGGTCAAGTGGTACAGTCTGAAGCTTGGACTGTGAAACCACCCCTTTCATATGGTTTAGAAAGATCACAACATTTCATGCGTACTGCACCAGAGCGCCACATGAATGCACATTTATCAGAATGCAAATACTTAAAGAATCTTTTCCCTGGAACATTTTGGAAAAAGTATAATAGTTTTGGAAGAACCACCATTTTTATAAGGTCAATCTTACTGGCTCTGGAGATTGGAAGACGTGCCCATTTATGCAATTTAACAGATAATTGTGATGTGTATTCACCAAAATGATCTTTGCATAGCGAGGCCCTGTTTGTGGATATTTTCACTCTCATGTATTTCATGTTGTTATTGTCTAGATTAATTCATTTTTATATTAGGCTAATGTGTAGTAGTGCCAGTCATTGGGGAAAGCTTTGATTTAGATTGGTGAATGCAAAGACCAGATCGGCCATGTTGTGATATGTCCGGCATCATATGTTCCAAGCTTTCCTGGGAGTCCCTCACATGCAGCAAGATATCATGAGCATACAGAGAAATGATCTCAGGCGATCCCATTATCCCGATAGCTCTGTGTCCGTGTCTTAGTCTCACTAAGTCAGTGAGGGGTTCAGTTATTATGGCGAACAGGAGTGGGGACAGAGGGAACCCCTGACGTCTGCCTTTTCCAATATCTGTTGGAGTAGACATCACCCCATTAGTACAAGCTCTGGTTACGGGGTCTGAATATAATATTTTAATGTATGAAATGAAGTGGGGCTCAAAAGCACATTTAAACAGAATTCCAAATATAAACTGCCACAATGCCGAATCATGTGCTTTTGTGCCTCCAGAATGGCCGCTAGCACTTGCACTTTTGTATCAGTTTGCAACACAATATTAAAAAGCTCTGAAGACCTAAGGAGGTGGAATGCCCAGGGATAAACCCATAGTGATCAGGGTGAATGGTTTGTCTTATATACGGCATTAACTATTAGAAAAAAGTTGTACAAGTGTGTTGACATCAACATTAATCAAGGGCAGTTGTCTGTAGGAGTCACAGTTCTCGACTGGTTTGTCTGGTTTAAGCAGCAGTGTGATGACAGCCTTGCACATCAATGAGAGAAGTACCTGTCTTTCCATAGTTTTTTCCCATAGTTTAAGCAAATGGGGACTAAGAATACGTTTCTATTGCTTGTAAAACTGGACAGTTAGTTTGTCTAAGCCTGGAGATCTACCAGATGGTAGTTTATCTATAGCTTGTATCACTTCTTCAGTAATGTTTGGCAGGTCTAGTTGCAGTTCAGTATTCTCTGACACTCTGATTCTCTGAGGAACACCTACACTTAGATGCAGATAATTCTGTCGTAGCGCGTTATAAGGGTACAACGTCCTTTCGTTGCGGGATGTTTTTTCGCAGGGTTTTTTACTACGATTTCTTTAAAGAACATCTGCACTTTCAGTGGTTTTTAAACAAGTTGGTTGCCTTTTTGAAGGGTATGTGGTGGGCTACCCATGCCCTCCAACCACTATCCATTCACCATTCAAAGTTTTGGCAGCCATCCAACCAGGATTGGCCAGCCAACTCGAATTTCACAAACACACACACACGAAACACACGCACACACAGGGGTAGACCGGGAACCAAAAGAGGCCCTGGAAATAATGTTCAAATTGGCCCCATTTTACACATTTTCAGCAAGCCTAACCTTGTTCCTATCAGAAAAATAAACTATTTACCACACAAAAGAGCCCCGGGGTGCAGAGGCCTACAGGGAAATCTCCAGAATTACCTATAGGCTAGTCCACCCCTGTGCACATACAGCCACAGGTGCCAGATAGGCCTTATCCAGTTTAGACTGGATGCTATTCACACAAAAGGTCTCTAGAGAGCACGCAGAAGAATGCAGATAGCATGTTTTCTCCCCCCGTAAACACACACAATAAACAGCCACATGCAAAATAGCCCAGCCACAGGACTTAAAAACCCTTGTTTACAAGATGAATCAAACAAACATTTGTTTAAGTCTCTGTCTCGTTTTGATTTTCTTTGTCGGTCGTCGTAGTTATTAAAATCAGTTCCATGATTTTAGCCGTAGCCTTCACCCATGCTGCCTTTTCTCCTCCAATCAGCTGCGTCCACCATATGTCTTCTTTGAAGATGTGAGCTGAAGCTAGGATGTTTTTCAGGTAAGGTTTCCTGATGTGGTCGACCCCACGGGTTGTCTAGCATATTTGATGATGGATACAGGTATCAAAAAAGCATCTCCACACTTAACAAAACAGTGCATAGTTCGGAAAGACAGAATGCGGTGGGCAACCAAGCCAAGTGGGAAGCGGACTTGCAAACAGAGTTGGCTCACCAAAGGTGTTTCACCGAATTCCAGATTTCTCCTCATCCACTTTAAAGTTCTCAACATACTGCATTACCTAGCCTTTCGGACCTGCCGGTTTCAGAAGGACAACTCTGGGGATGCCCCAGATGTCGGAGTAAAAACGCCAACCTCCTACACATGTTATGGTCCTGTCCAAAGCACTGTAACAACTAGTCCGTGATTTGTCTAACTTCGTCAAGCATACTGGGGCAACAATTGAACCTTAGACCGAGCGAGAGATTGTATATTGGGCTACATTAACAAAATGGATGTAATTAAAGGAAGATTGTTAAAATCTGGGTTACTGTTAGCCAAAAGGTACTTATTAGTGAGGTAGAACTGAAAGGAACCGCCCTCACTGTGCTTGTGGCTGAATGATATGGTGTGGGCTAATAATAATGAGGAATTGTATATAACATTGCTGCCAAACAGTAGTAGACCCAAGGACATATGGCCCGCATTTTGTGACTACTTGGAGAGGCCCACATTCTCTAGTGATACTGAGGCGGCATGCCCTGAGGTGGCAGGCTAACCCTATAGGTAACGGTCCGCTGCCGAATTTAAGGGCCCAAGCGCAGGAAGGGTCTCTTAACGAGGGTGGCGGTGCCATTACCTACAGGGTTGGCCCGTCACTGAGAGGCGTATCGGCATTAGCAGCCGTGCAGATCACTACACTGGTGCAAATGATTTTTTTTTTACTTAAAAAAAATGAAACTTACCGTTTTTGCCACAGCCCCATGCTTCATTGTTGTCATCCAGGGAAGTCCCTCTTTAAGGTTCATGACTGACATCATGAACATTGAAGAGGGACTGCCGGGAAGACAGCACTGCATGGCAACAGGCCGTTTCACAAAGATACGTTTATTTTTTTTTGGGAGAGGGAACACTCTTAGCACCCGTGAACTAAGAAGTGGGGGTGTGGGGGAGCGGGAAAGGCAAGAGGTGCTGGTTGCTTAGAACGCAGGCTGTCCTTGGTGAATACAGCCCGTGTTCCGAACATTTTCATTGGCTTAAAAAGCCAACCAGGGTGCTAATGAAGATAAACAAGACTCTTAGCACCTTCTCTCAATCGGTGTTCTATGTAATGAAATGTACATGTAGTGCTGTAACCTGCTCACTCATAAAACCTATGTTGTATGTATTTACTCCACCAAGTGCTCTATGTATAAATCTTTAAAAAGCAAAAGAAGCTATGAGTAAAGACCATGCAGACAGTGGTGGCTGGAGCATGATAGGCGCCTGGGCATGATCACTTCCTATTTGGGGACCCCCAGGTTCCTGCATGATTGAATTTCATTTGCAGAATGACACACATGTTTTGCACTCACTTGATAATACAACGGGACAGTGTATTGCTGTTCAAGGCCTTTGTCTTTCCAAGGAATCTAAAACTATTGTAGTTTTCTGAAAATTCAAATATGAGTGCTTCCTGTCACCCTGCACAGTGCTGTGTATGGGCACAAGTTGGCCCATTGCAGAACAGGTCTGACCCTGGCATGCATGGTATAATGTGCAAGTCATCTCCATGTATCAGAAACATGAGAACCTTCATTTTGTCTGATGGGTGCTAAAAATTGCATACATGTCAGACACAATGAGGTTCTTCACTACTGTCGCACTCTTCCTGTCTCAGTCTAGAGGTGGGGTTAGAATGCTAACCCAAGTTCAGCCTGAGTCAAGAGCAGGGAGAGCAATGGAGGCAGCTGGCCTCTCACAAATTCATGCTGCTGCCAGCTCCCACCTCCTGCCAAAAGACGAGCTGGATAAGAGGGAAAGAGGACAGCACTGCCACAAATCCATGTACACTTATTTATTTTAAAAAAAAAACAATTGTCCTTGTCTCCATACATGTTGTTGTTGTTATTGCCTGTGCATGTGTGTGAGCATTTGAATGAGTGTGTTGCTCATGTGTGTGTGTGTGTGTGTGTGTGTGTGTCTGCATGTGTGATTGTGTGTCTGTGTGCCAGTATTCATATACGTATTTATGTGTGTTTGGTGGGGAAGGTGGCATGCACATGGGGGAAGAGGCTAAGTCTGCCACTCATGAGTGTGTGTGTTTGTGTGTGTGGTTGTGAAGACATGTGTGTTTGTGTGTGTGTGTGTGTCTAGTGGGGAAGGCAACACGGTCCTGAGGGATGAGGCTTAGTGACTAGTGAGGGAGCAACATTGGAAAGTGGCAACGCCAGCATTAAACAATGTTTTTACAGAGGGATTTGTTTGCTACTGAAATTTGTATTTGTATTTGTTTTATTTGTAACGCACACCGTCAGGCCCGGAGGCATCAGGGCGCAATTTAGGACATGGTTACATAACGAGCATACATATATTCAAATGTGGGTACAGTGCAAAGTATTCAGAACATACAGAAATATACATCATTTACAGAGTAGAGATCGGAGCAGGCGTTTTACTGGGACAGGTCTCCCATGTACATACGACATCTAAGTTTCAAGGCTGATTGAAAATCCAGGATTTCGTTTTGGACTTGAAGGCACTAATGCATTCTTCTGATCTGATGGTGAGGGGAAGGGCATTCCAAAGCTTGGAGGCTAAGACGGGGAAGCTTGATCCACCCGCTTTTTTAATTTGAACCCAGGGATGGTTAAACAGTGGGTCTGGGCAGTTCTTTGAGGGCGGGTAGGCGCATGGCGGGATAGCCAGCTGCAGAGATATGGGGGGGCTTGGTTGGCTAGGCATTCGTGGGTAAGGCCTATGGCTTTCAGTGCAATTCTCTGTTTGACCGGTAGCCAGTGTAGATTGAATCTAGATTCCGAGATGTGGCGGTTTCGCGGGATGTTTAGGACCGCTCTAATGGTGTTTTTCTGGGAGATTTGCAATTTGTTCAGATTCACTTGGCTGGTTCCTAGGTAGAGGGCGCTACCATAGTCGATTTTAGCCATGATGAGGGTTCTGGCCAGTGTGACCGAGTTTGGGGTGGTCAGAAATGGCCTGCAGGCTGCAATGAGTTTGAAAGTGTCATGATGGCATTAATGAGGCTCCATCAGCAGGCAAGTGGGTTTTACAATGAAATGCTGTCATTCGCTGTGCACAGCCAGTATGAACATGTTTTTAGAGTGCCAATATTGTTATGTATTGGCCAGAGGCAGCAAAATATATTTTCACATTGGAAAAATTGGCATATAAATCGGACATAGCCAGCATAATGATATGCATTGTCAGCAGCATTTTTGAATAAATTGGGCCCCCAGTGGCAATACTGAAATATGTTGGGCACAGTCAGCATGCAAGTGTGTATTTGAAGTGGGATGCTTGTGTATTTTTATTTTGGGGACAGCCATCTTATACATGTGTTTTTAAAGTGGCAAGGCCTGTATTCGCACATGCAGCAAGAACATGTCTTCTTAGAATGTAATACTGGCATAACATGGGTACAGCAAGCATGGAATTGTGTGTTTACAGTAGTAATGCTGCCATTTAGGCACAGCCAGCATGGACATTATTTGGACAGGGTTCCATGTGATAATTTTGCCACAGAAATATCGCCATACAAAAATATCGCCATATTTCTGTGGTGAAATTCACAATGGACCCTGCGGGGGACACCCCCGCAACCCCCGCATCACTTTTTAATGTGCCGGGGACACCCCCGCAACCCCTGCTCCCACATAATATCCCCAATAAAAATATCGCCTATGGCGAACCAAACGGCCATATTTACGGTGATATTTTTGTTGGGGATATTATTACCTGATACCTTTGACAGTAGCAGTATGGCATATATTGCGCATATTCCCATTCTTCTTGATCTTTCTGCTGCCTGATATTGTCCATCGCCCTATTCTTCTATCCTTTCTTTCCTCTCAGGGCGTTTCTGGATCTATCCTTAAGTGGTTCGCATCCTATCTTTCAAAATGTTCTCACTTGGTGGCTTGGGTTGCAACACATCTCGTACCACCCGCTTTATTTTGGGACCCTTCAGGGTTCTCTTCTTGTCCCTCTTCTTTTCTCCTTGCACACCATTCCCCTCTCTGCGCTCATCAGTTCCTTTAATCTCTCGTGTCAATTTTACCCTCAGGATACTCACATTTTCTTTTTCTTCTCTTCTTTCTCGCCCTCTCCCCAAGACACAGTCTCTTCCTGCATATCTGCTGTCAAGGTGTGGATGGCCTCTCGCTTCCTTCATCTTAACTTTTCTAAGACCAAGATCCTTGTCTTTCCTTCTGTCTCCTCTTTCCCCTCTCCAATACTCTCCGGTTTCTATTCTCCCCCAACTATGCTCCCTTTTCCCCCCTCTGCTTGCAATCTTGGGGACATTTTTGACCTCTCTCTTTTTTGTCTCCTCATATCTCTATCATGGCTCGTTCTGCTCGGTATCATCTTTATAATCCTCGGCGTGCCCATCCGTTCTTCTCTTTTCAGGCTACAAAAATCCAGGTGCACTCCAATTTTTCCTGCCTTAACTAATGTTCTGTTGTTTTTCTTGATCACCCCATCCTCTCACCCTGCTCCCTTGTGCTGTGGCATTTATTCTGCTATTCGCCGATTATTTCAGCTCCCTTTCCACTTCTCTTTCACTCCCTCTCTCATCTTGGCCTCTCTTCTCTCCTTTGATCTCTATCTTCTCCTTCACTTTCTTTGCTTCCTCTTCAAATCTTTGCATGGTCGTGTTCCTCCCTTTCTCTGTTCTCTGGTCTCCTTATACACCCTTGCGTGTACCCTTCACTCTCAGTGCCTGTTTCTTCTTTCAGTTCCCAAATCACCCTGTGCCTTCTCTCATTTTCATTCATTCACCCTCCTTGCACCCAAACACTGGAACATTCTTCCTCTTCATATTCTCTCCTCTTCCTTCCATGTCTTTCAGACTCATTTGCTTCAGTCGCTCTCCAATGCGTTATCATGCTGTTATGCTTTCCATACCATTCATTGTTACTTTTTACCATTGTTACTTAATAGTTATTGCCAAAGCGCTTTGGCAAAATCGCTCTATAAATAATAAAATAAATGCAGATAGGTAGCATTAGCATATGTGTTACAGTTATAATGCTGGCATATATTGGAAACTGGTAGCATAAAAATATGATGTTGCCTTATTTTTTTTTTAGATGGACCTTGTCGTTTTCAATTGGACGCAGACAGCATACAAATCTGCTCCTTTCGAAGTAGCCTGTAAATTGTATGGCTTAAGTGACACAATCTTTCTGAACTTTGTGCTGTAAAATGCATGATTTCAACCCATACTTAAGTATTATCAGGGCACAACACCTACACTCAACTGCTCAACAGTCTGCCAATGCAGGGAAAATAATCATGCCATTCCATTTCAAAATAAATCCCAGCCCTCACTGTATGCAGAGATGGTAAGATTATATGTCAAGATGTAGGTGAGCATTATGCTTCATCTTCCATTTTATTCCTCTCTCCAGCCGTTTCAACAATAACAATTTTTGTAACATCCCATTTGGGAAAAACACAATTTATTTTTCTTTTTAACCAAATACTACATTTCCCTTTAGTCCCAGACCAACTGTAGTCTCAAGGTCCTGACCACGTGACCTTAGTCCTTCCTCTCTCTCTTCTTTCCTGCTCTCCATTCAGATAGGTTGCTTCAAGAATTAGCTGCGTACTGTATAGTATTATTTGATTAACTATGGTGTATTTCAAAGTTGTAGAGTGTGATTTAGAAGTGCACGCGTTCTGTGGCAAGAATATAATTATTTAAGTCCGCGCAACATACTCAGGATTTTCGTTTCGGGGTTCACAATAGGAATCGGCGGTCCCATGCTGCACTTTCGGCATGCTTGTGGCTCGCCGGTCTCCCTCATAACCGCTGAGACGAGCCTCCACCTTTTTAGAGGAGGAGCTGAATTTGCATGGTCATCATGAGCCTAGAAGCAGCCCCCACCTTAGTGGGGGCATTGCCAGGCTCCACGGGCACAAAGAAGTGCCACAATGATCACGTTAGAGAAAACAGCTCATTGGAGATTCACCAGCCCCCACCCTTGCAAAGGAGGGGTTTGGATTTCAGGAAGCATCGTACAACACTCGTGTACACGCAGATCACCGAACAGGGAATTATTTTACTCCGGAAAGCATAAAGTCTCGTCTGCAGTGTTCCTGTTACACCCGCGGTGCAGGAGATCCACCATCAAAGCCCTTAACCACACAATATCAAAGCTCAATCCACACAGCCCATACCAGGCGTTTAAAAGGTGGACTCAGAGGATATTTGTCTGGAAGCCTGCATAGCAGGTCCAAAGGTGCAATATCAACATATTACATAGTCAAAGTGAGCTAGTGGTCGTGCCACTACACCTGAAAAGGTATTACAAAGCACTTTCCAGCACAGGCAGAATGGCAGAGTTTGAATAGAGCGAGGAGGAGCAGGAGGCAGCCTACTCAGAGGATCTGGCCTATAGCTTCAATGAAGTGCTGGGGACTCACTAATAGAGGCAGTGGCTCAAGGGGTTAAGCCCCTGGAAGAAAGACTAGAAACTATCGAGACATACCTGAGCCAGAAAGAGACTAGCACCTTACCAAAAAGAAGCACGTCCACAAGGGTCATGCTAGAGGACCCACAGGGGTGTAAAAGGGCCCGGAGGAGAAAGAGCTCTTCTGACCCCCAAAGCCATACAGATGTGGGGGAACTGAAGGCCTCTGGGGCTACTGACACATTCTTAAGACTGCGGAACACATTCATACAAAAGTCGGGAGTGCCAAGCCTCTAGACTCCCTACCAAGGGGAAGCTAATATGGGCAATGAAGAGCAATTCTCAGAAGAGGACCCCACAGGGTTCCCGAAATCCTTGCAAGAGGAAAACTACAAGGAGGAGGAAGAGGAAGTACAACCTCTACCCAGGATAAAGTTGAGAAAGCTTAACAACACGGAGGACAAAGAGGTGACTGTGGATATGTTCCAACCAGAAGATATCCGGAGCCCGAAGTCCTCAGAGTGGTTGACATCACCCAGGGTTACTAAATACATGACCCACAGGCTACGTAAAGCTCTAGAGAAAGAGGTATGCCAGAGGATGAGAGCAGAATGTCCTAAACCTGAACTACCAGGAAAAGTAGCAGAGGCACGGGAGCTAGATCCAAAGATGTTGGCTTTTGTTTCAATGACCACCAGAGATCCCAGAAAAGAATTGACTGATCCTGGCAAAGTTGCCAAGAAAAAGTGCTCGACCTAGCCGGAGTGCTAGCGAAGAACATGGACTTGGCCGAACGAGCAAGAGATACGGGAGAAGAAGTGGATCCTGAGGTGCTTGCTTACTGTGCCCAAAGAGAGGTTTGCTTCCTAGGTAATGCTAATTGCGCCATCTCATCCGAGCGCAGAAGAGGACTGCTCCTCAAAATAAACCCCAAGCTAGGCGATCTGGCATCCTTTGAGGCAGGCGAAGCAGCCCAAGGACTGCTAGTTGGATAAACCTTTGGGAAGGAAATGGGGACGTTTGTGGGAACCTAGACCTCCTTGGAGAAGGCAAAAGCCTCAATAAAGAAAATATACCCTGATAGAGTTTTTGTGAGACCGGTCTGTACCGAGGCCGAGCGACCGGTTGCTACCAAGCCACGAGGAGGTCTCAGAACAACAGGGCCCACTATTGGGAAAACAGGCAGCACAACGCCCTCTTTCCCCCAAGAGTCAGTTTCCCAAGAGGAAGGCGAGGCAGAGGACAAGGAAGAGGACAGAACTTCCCCACAGGTGAGAAAACACACATACTCGCAAGTGGGGAGGGCATTGAGATTTTGAGAGAAATGGCTTCCCAGCGATGCCTGGGTATTGCATACAGTCAAAGGACTGCATTTAGAATTTACAGAGATACCCACACAACCCCACCCCCCTGCCCCTTACACTCAGTGCAAGCAAAGAAGGAGACACTACACGCAAAGTTACGAATCCTGGTGAATAAAAGAGCGATAGAGCCTTGCATTATAACCCCGAGATTTATAAGCAATATGTTCCTGGTACACCGGAAGGACAAAGTAAGGCCCGTAATAAATTTGAGAGAGATGAACAGTTGGGTAGTGTAACACCATTTCAAGATGGAGGGAATCCATCAACTCACAGATACCCTCAGACAGAACGACTGGCTCACGAGAGTACATTTGAAAGACACCTATCTCAAGATACCAGTTCAAGGGGAGTATCACCCCTTTCTAGCGTTTGACTGGGGCAGGCAATTCTGGCAATTTGCAACAATGCCGTTTGGGCTAGCCTCAGCACCATGGGCATTTACAAAACTCATGAGGCCCATAGCCGCTACAATCAGAGGGAAAGGGACAAGAATTATCATATATTTGGATGACATATTGCTGATGTCAAACAACAGAGAAACACTCCTGTGCCAGACAAATTGGGTGACAAACCTTCTGACGTCCTTAGGGTTCCTAGTGAATCAAGTCAGAAGTGATACCAGCGAAGAGGATAGAATTTCTAGAGTTCGTCATAGACACCAGGATGGTCACACTAGAATTACCAGCCAGGAAGATAAGAGATACAAAGAGAGAAATAAGGAGTTGCCTCAGCAAACCGTGATCTGCCTGAGGACGATAGCGAGAGTAGTAGGTCTACTAGCAGTATTGATCCAAGCGATATTCCCAGGACCCCTACACTATCGAGCCCTGCAACGGCTGAAGATAAAGCACTTACAGCAGGGCTTATGATACCATCAACTAGTACCTCTAAACATAGAGTCAAAGATGCAACTGGAATGGTGGTTAAAGAATATGGACACCTGTTACGGGAAAGCCATATTCGGTGACCGGCCCGATTTGGTGATAGAATCAGGCGCCAGCAGAGCAGGCTGGGGAGCTTGCTGCAGAGAGCTCGAAACAGGGGGCAAGTGGAGTTTGGAAGAACTCAAACTACACATCAACTGTCTAGAACTATTAGCCGGGTCATTTGCGATCAAGGCATTCACGAAAGACAAAGTGAATTTGTGTATCCTGCTGAAAATTGACAACATATCAGCAGTCAAATACATCTATCATTTAGGAGGGGCGAAGTCCAAATTATTAGCGGAACAAGCCAAGAACTTCTGGTATTTTTCCCTAGAGTCAAGGCCATCAGTAGTAGCAGAATATCTCCCAGGCTCACTGAATGTAGTAGCGGACTGGAACTCCAGACACCTAGCAGACTGCAGCAACTGGATGCTAGACAAGGAAATCTTTCGGCAGATAGAAGAGTTATGGGGACCAGTACATACAGATCTGTTTGCGTCCAGACTGAACGCTCAAAAGAGCAAGTACTTCAGCTGGAGACGGGATCCGACGGCAGCAGGAGTAGATGTATTTCTCCAAGTTTGGACAGGAGAGATGCACTACGCCTTCCCGCCATTTGTTATGATGAACAGAGTGCTAACGAAAGTGCGCAGGGAGAGAGCGACAATGATAGTAGTAGCCCCGATATGGAAATCGCAAGTATGGTTTCCAACGTTGATGGAACTAGTGACCGATTACCCAAGAGTACTACCACCAGGAGACAGTCTTCTCACTGACCCATTGGGTCATATCATCCTCTGAGAGTGAGAGGGACTCTCCCACTGATGGCGTGCAGGGTAGCAGGAGACACTGGAATCTCCCTGGGATTTCGGCGCAGGCTGCTAGCCTCATCGTGGAGTCGTGGGCACCATCGACTAGGAGGAGCTATGACGCATTTTGGAACAGATGGTCACGGTGGTGCAAAAGGAGAGGTCTTCATTCCGTTTCAGCCCCTCTAGTAGAAATATAAAATTTCTTGGCAGAACTGCTTCAATACGGGAAGGCTTATAGAACAATTGGAGTTTACAGATCAGCGATATCAGCGGGCCACATACCCATAGAAGGATTCCCATAGGGGAGAATGTAGCAGTAATCCAACTGCTTAAAGGAATAAGATTTAGGAAACCACCACAACCAAAGTATGACTCAGTATGGGATGTGTCAGTAGTTCTGAAGCTACTGGCCAGCTGGCCAGGGAACGGGTGCCTGTCATTGAAGCAACTATCAGGGAAACTGGCAATGCTGTATGTCTAGTGTCATGTAGAAGAGTAGCAGACGTCAGAGCCTTACACGTAAATAGGAAAGCATACGGACCGCAAGGAGTAACCTTCACGCTAGCCGGAAGATCAAAAACAGATTCGGTGACAATAGTCTACCCCTACCTGTAGGAGCACCCGAAGTGGTGTGTAGCAGCCTGCATAAAAGAATATGAGCATAGGACAGCAGAAATTAGGCCGCTGGGGACGACACAATTGCTTATAGTGCGTAGAAAACCCCACAAAGTACCATAGCAAGATGGGTCAGAGAACTGATGCAGTTAGCAGAAATAAATATGTCTAAATTTGGAGTGCATTCTGTTAGGGGCTCAATGGCTTCAAAAGCTCTAGCACAGGGTGTGATGTTGCAAGATATCCTGGGAGCAGCCAACTGGGCCAGTGATACTACCTTTAGAACATTATATTTTAAGCCTGTACATTCAGTTGCAGAGACAGTGATGACAAGCTTTGAACAAGCATAATGCTCGCATCCGTCTTGACATAGAATGAAGATTACCCCTGCTAATAGCGCAGGGAGTCTTGATTCTATTAAAGACAAGGAGGCGAGCATTACTTTGCCGCCCTAGATACACGAGAGAGTTAAGGTTGATTTATAACAATATACTCATGATACATTTCTCCCAGAATAGGGTGTATATCCGCCGCCCTAACATGATCTGTTGTATCTTTCATTAGGAGATGACCAGAAGAACAGTTGAGCCAGAGGGTTGAGAAAGACGAGCTGTTGAAAGCAAGTCCGCCATTTCTAGTGCAGAGGAATTGCAGAGCAGGACAGTGGAGAGATCCGAAGCCATGTTTGGACCAGTTGAGAGTTTAGTTCAATTTGCATTACAGTTAAAGAGCAGTCAAGAAGAGGGATAGAACCGGAAGAGGAAGGACTAAGGTCACGTGGTCAGGACAGTGAGACTACAGTTTGCATGGGACTAAAGGGAAATGTAGTTTTTGGTTAAAAAGAAGAAAAAAATGTGTTTTTTTTCCCAAATGGGATGCTACAAAAAATGTTATTGTTGAAACTGCTGGAGAGAGGAATAAAATGGAAGATGAAGCATAATGCTAGCCTCCTTGTCTTTAATAGAATCAAGACTCCCTGCGCTATTAGCAGGGGTAATCTTCAATATACTACTTAAAGGGCCCGATTCATGGGAATATTTGCACAGACAATAGGGTACTTTCCCGCCAAACTGCATGCAAAATCTCGTTTGTGGATTCATGGAATCGAATGCGTGGGATACTCCTTGAACTTGCATGGATTTCGCACAGACTCGGACCGTCTCTGCAAGTGGTCAAGTGCCACGCCTGAGACTCCATGCAAAGCGTGGGCGAGGCCTGCACAGTGGGCGGAGTAGGGGGAGGAACTTGGAAAATGAGGAAAAACAAGGGAAAGAGTGGGTGTTACGAGGGACGGGCCGCAGGCAGTCCATCGCACACCTACAAATGGGCAGAGCAAAGCATATTTATGTATGTGACCGCGCAACCGCTCACTCGCGAAATGCCCACGCAAATCCCTCGATTTCCCTGCCACCCGAAGGCAGGCATAAGTACACTTGTGCATAGGATTCCCAGGGCGCAGGTGAGTTTGCATGTCAGATTTAGGGGTGCCTGCATTCAGAAAGGGTTCTGATCAGACTTTGGGGTGCGTGTATGCAGCGTAGTTGGGTGCTGGGCCGGTTTACGGGGGTTTGCACGCAGATATTCTGAGTTATTTCCCGAGTTACGAAGTGACATACACATGTTGTCGGGGTGCCGGCAACAGTTACGTGGGAATCTGAGCAGGGTCCCCGAGATGCAGGCCTTCTTGCAGGGGCCCCCACGCACTGTTTGAAGGGTGCATGTATTCGCAGCAGGATAAGCAGGCAAATGCAGCTGTTCAGGCTTTTTATACTTTGCATGGGGGCATGTCATGGGCGTTCTGGGCATGACTTGCAAATAGGTTTAATTTGTGCTGTAAATTCCATGAATATGTGGTGTGCGCATTTTCTAGTCTGCGCGCAGGCTCATGCAGTGTCGTTCTCGGCGCACAGCAAATGTGCGAGAAATGCGCTCCTTTCCATGAATCGGGCCCTAAGTGTAAAACTTCATCTTACCCAATGAATGAAACACTTCTATCCTCTGTTCAATGTAGATTGCAATCACATCTATTTTAGAGAAATAGTTCTGTTGGTCAACTAACGTTTTACGTTGGTTTTGGAATGCAAGAGAAGTGTGTCTGTGCCTGCTCATCATGGTCTCTGTGGTTTGGCTTCACTTCTTACCTGCTCCACCTACTTGGCAATTTTTGGGAGTGGAGTGATCTGCTTTTTTATGCTGGTCCTTGGGTTTGATGGCACGATCGGACACTGGTGCATAAGTACGTGAGGGAAGAGGATGGTTATTCTACTTTAACCGGAAATATTGATGCCTTATTGATTGCCAGATTCAGGAACCTTCTGGGATATGGCATGGCACATGGCATTGGCCAGACTTTTATTTTTACTGTCCATTGACACAAGTCATCACTGGACTGCATCAAGTAGGTTCAGTGTGCCATGGATGGACTTGTATCTCCAAGGTTGTCTGTTTTCTCACTGTACTTGCCCCCACCTATTCCTCTACTTGCACAGTCAACCCTTGACTTAGCTGTGGGAGACAGCACAAACCAGCGCAGTCACAGCATTTAGTATTCTAGTTGGTGGGTTGGGAACAAAATAGACAATTCTCCAGATTAGTAGCTTTCACACTTCAAGGGGCCGCATGAGCACATCTTGAGCCCAGCATACATTCACAGCCAACCAACTTATCCTTCAAGAAGATCTTAGACCCACCAGAAAATGCCCGCCCAGCGGCTCAAAATGCACATCTCTGACAAGCCTTGGCACAGTGAGATCCCTTAGGTTATAACAGGCACATTATAGGTGATTATTTACAATCAGGGACTGTTGTGCAACTTCAGTGTTCTGTGTAATATGGTCTTAGTTGTTCGCTTTGTCAACACGATATGTGTCACAAATACTTACAGACTCATTCCAGATGTGGCGACACAGAGAAACAGCATGGATGAAGGGATTTCTTAACTTTCTCCATGTCCCTCTCAGTTTCTCAACAGTCTGATTTCTGAGCCCACTTTTCCTGTACCAGGAAAAAACAGTCACAGTCCTCAGAAAACAATTCCACAAAACAGACAACAGATCTGGCCGCCTCATACACATGCTGCATAGGTTACATAGCACCACCGCATGCAAAAGCCAAAGGAACCCAGGATCCATCAATTCACCACTTAAACCTGCAAATCACCAGAATCTGGGTGAATATGCCGGACCCCAGCTGAATGCCGTAATGGTTCGGCCCATTCACCCGTTCTCCAGGCACAGAAGAGTCAAGCAAACATCGTTTCTCTGTATGGGTCCATTTGATACCGAATGAGTTGGGACAGTTGCACTCATTCTCAAGTTCAGCCGCCTCAGCATAGCTCTCAAAAGGCGGCGAGGCGCAGACAGATCAGCGTGCTTTTCAAAATCCCATTTATTTTCATTGAGCCCATCCTCAAACAAGACCTCGCTTAACTAATCCGTATAAGAATTGTCAAATAACTGCAGTCCGAGCTCACTGCCAAATTGAGCTTGAATTGTTTTCCAGCCAAGCAATCGACCGCCGCAAATGAATGACTCACACCCCAACCCCGAGTGAAAATATAACCCGAGAGATGGAGTCAGATAGAAATTGCCACCGCCCTGAAGATCGCTCTGCCGTTGGTGATTTATATTAAGTAAAAGCCGTATGGAAAAGAAAAGATAAAGAAACAAAACATGTCAAGTCGTTTTAAAATGTAGATTTATTTCAGGAGATGGAAGGCGCATTACTCTGCTATCACTGTTTGAGCAAGGGCATGTTCGCCTGCTTTGAGCTATTTTTCACCTCTGGATGCAGCGGGAAGCTACACGGAACAGCAGCAAAATATATGGATATGCCTTATCTTTTCATATACATGTATGGCTTCCGCGCTCCAGCCCAAGGGTGACTTATGGGTTATCTAAATGGCAGCGAACACCGGAACAAAAGGGCGAGAACTCATAAGAAGTACTTTCCGCTTCTGCGTTATCTGATGGTGGCATTCAGAGGAGCTGGGATCCGTCCAACTTCCCTCATTGCCCTTCCCACCCACCCCACGCACGCTCTGATAGTTTCGTCCGCCTATTTCTGTCCTGGAGATGAGGGGCACGCGAGTTCACATTTCCTAAACAAACTGGTAAATCAACAATCTGTCCAACGGTAGCTGGCCCCAGTGGTTGTGTTTATGATGGAGGGCAAAGGTTCTGCGACGGGTGGCGCAGCAAGAAATTAGTTTGCAGCAGCCTGAGTGAAGCTGGCATATGGCCCTCTAAGAGGACCCTGGTTTTGCCGGCCATTTTTTAAAAAACATGTTTAAGTTACATAGAAACTAGAAAAGCGTGTTGTCATTGAGAAAAGAATGGCATGTTTGGCGGGACGTCATTTAGGGGTCGCCAGACGTCTCAACTGCGACCTTTGAGGTCTCCCTTGCGACCTCTGTGGTCACCCCTGCGACCTCTAGTAAAAAAAGAAAAAAAAAACACACTTTTTTTTTGTAATGCAACCTCATGGGCTGTGGCTAGTACCATGTGGCCCTTAAGTTTTGGAGTGGCTGGCTTTCTTGTTAAAGCCCCTTTAAAAAAAATAAGAAAAAGAAGAAAAGGAGTGACGCAAGTCTAACACTTCCAGCACTGACCCGAAATAAAAAGGAATAGGAATACCAAATAATATGTCTTTCTGGAATTCTATACAATAATTGATAGACTCATTAAAGGTTTATTTCAGGCACACTTCATGGGGTGAGTCACTGATTGTGTCTGTTCTTAAACGCCTCAACTCAGCCTTTTATCCTTCTGAGGTCGATAAATGAGTACCAACACAGGTTGGGTGATATTGGGTGTATATTTTTTCTATATAAAGCGTGTAAGCGGAAGTGCTATATAATAACACATCATCATCATTTGGTCATGGACGTCTGCTCGCATTCACAGTAATTTGGTAATATGGGCCTATACACACTGATATTAACGATACATATGGCAATCCATTCTTATATGAAATGTACATCACATTATAGTGATATCATAACCATATTTTTTGTAGTGTACAATGCTATGCAATAGCACTTCCTGTTTTGTCAACAGGTGAACTGTCGCGTTCCATCGCATCCCGCAATATCACTTCGCAGTGAGATCAAATGACATCACTTCCTGTGATGTCACCAGGGGTCAAGAGTCGTGTGATGTCACTTCCACTACCACTGGCATTTTGGTGAAATGACGTCCCTGCATGTTTGCAGTCCCTGTTCGTCTGAGCCTCAGAATGTCATTTTGGCATGTCTTAATAATAATGTATTTCTTATATAGCACTACACACCCATAGGTCTCGGAGGCCTGAAATAACAAAAGACATTATTATTCCACAGAGTGGTACTCAATTGATCAACCTTGGGAGGATGAAAGGTTGAGTTGACCGCTACCAGGATTCAAACCTGTCACAGCAGGCTGCGCACAGACATGAGGGGTGAGAGCTGAGCTCACTGTGCTATCTGACCGGCTATGAGTAAGGCGACCGGCTATGAAGAAGGCGAATCTGCAGCCATCGGAGAGGTGCCTATCTCAATCCCAAATTCCTTGCTGGCCAGCCACATGACTGCCTCTGGCCACGAGTGTCTCCTGCCAGCAATTTCCTTCCATCACCAGAATTCTAGCACCTGCTATTGGCACCGCAAAGCCAGTGGGGGAGGCTGCTTTTGAGGCGGGAGGCGGAGAGCTCCTGAAGGGGCACAGAGATTCTAAACGATTCATGGGTGAGCCCTGGGGCGGTGGAAGTTTTCAGTGGAGGCTCCTACATTTTTCATGAAATAAGCAGGAGCGAGCCCAAAATAATTAAGGCAGACTCACAAGGGGGTTGGGAGTGGTGAGAGGGGAATGGGGGCATCTCCCATGAACATTTTTAAAATAATGCGAAGGAGTGATGAATTTTGCAGCACAGTTTTTAAGAAAATGTGATGAAAAGCCATGCAATTTCTAATGGTTTCTCTAGGGAAACATGAACAATATCCAGTGCATTTCACGATTCACAGGCAGTCATGACAGGAGAGTAGTTTGAGTGGAGGGACCTAAATATTTCCTCACATTAACATGAGCGACCCAATGCACGAGGGAGCCCGAGTAATTATCTGGGGAACATTTTAAAAACAATGTGATGAAATTATGCATTTTACAGCACCATTTTTGAGAAAAATTAGGTAACACTCCACAAAATGGACAGTTGGTTCTCTAGATTAACACATTAAAAAATCCCGTGAATGCCATGCCACCAGCCGGACACAACATGAGGCTGCTGCCACAATCTACCTATGTCAGTAATGATGAGTCTGTGAGGCTGCTGCCACAATCTATTTATGTCAGTAATGATGAGTCTGTGAGGCTGCTGCCACAATCTATCTATGCCAGTAATGATGAGTCTATGAGGCTGCTGCCACAATCTATCTATGCCAGTAATGATGAGTCTGTGAGGCTGCTGCCACCATCTATCTATATCAGTAATGATGAGTCTGTGAGGCTGCTGCCACAATCTATCTGTTCCAGTAATGGTCACTTTAAATCACAGATATGAAGCTGCTACCACAAATTATTTATGACAGTAATGGCCACTTTAAATCGCCTGCATGAACCTGTATCATGCATGGGATTTTAATTGACAATTATCATGTGAAACTGCAATGCAAAATTCGGCCGCCACTCACAGGATTTATTTTGAAATATCGAGGCTAGTACTCAGTCAGTGTCAGCCTTGACTGGCGCCAGCCCCGAGGCAGAGATGAGGGGTGCAATGGGCATCAGGGAGGAGCGATGAACCTTGCCTCCTGTTAGCCCATTTTGCTCCTCCCCTGCAAGCAGCCCCAGCCAGCACTTACCTTCTCTTGCAGCCATTGCTTGACCGCCGCCAGGGAAACCGAAAAGGAACTGACATCTTTGTTTCAATTCTTTTATTTTGGATGGAATTGGTGCACATAGTCTGCATGGAACCGTGTTTCCCATACAATTTCCAATAGCAACTCTGAATGTTTTGCTGGGTTGCTTATAGCATTATTGGCCACTGGTGGGTGAGGGGCTTACTCTGGCAATGTTAGCCCTAAACCCTTGGTGAAGCCCTCCTCTTCACTTTGGCGTATCACCTTGGACTAGCTGCACATTCAATTACTGGCAGGTCAGACCCAACACGCGGCCATTAATGCTCCAGTAATGACTGGGCACTGTCGGGGTTTGGCGCTGAGTCTTAGGTATTGGCGTCCACTCTCAGGTTAACATACGTCAACAGAGCAATCTGTGATGAGCGCAATGCTGCACATAAATGCCATTGGCTCTCATGATGGTTGTCAGGATGGAAGACCTGGAAGTAGACTTCCTGTCCGATCAATTGTTTGAACAAACACCTTACTTTGTAGCCCACCTTGGTAGATGAGTATGTCCAGGCAAGCCCGGGCATAGAGACATGACTGCACAGTGTACTTTTCATTGGCTTTTCATTGGTTTTAATGGTACACCTTGGCTAGAAGTCCTGATTGCTCCGCTGGGATAGATTCCTTGCAGATGGGGATGTGGGCTGTTCTCGGGTATTTCTATCCCTTCATAAGCTATGTCTCACTTTATGTGGTATAATGTTCAGTGTTTTTGACTGAAGAGGGTGTCCCTTCTGTGGACCCAGGGAACACAAGTCAACAAATCCTTCAAAAAAACAACTCTTTGGTCACAGCTTTGCGAAGGCCTGATTGCGGGATGATAGATGGGAAACCGATACGAAACCGATACCATTGTTTTCAAAGTGTCCTCACCAATTTTGTTATCCAGTTGTGTGAGGGTCGGACATTGTCTTTGGCTATGCTTTGTGCTGTTCATGCAACTTATCGCGGGTTGTGAATATAAAGTATATTTTTTTAATAAACTCTGCCTCTTTGTCTGTTCTTTGGCATATCACCAATGTATCTCAACTCTGGTTTTAACGTAAGCCTGGGAATTCTCGTTGCGGCCTGCCCGGAGGTTGGCAACTGCCAAGGACCAATCGCGTGTGGTCTTGCGTCACAATGCGGACACTACGAATAAGTAAAACATGAGAAATGTTTGGACACAAACAAGGAGGAGTGTAGATTCACATTAAAAAGAGAATCTCACAGCCAACAGGCAATAAACGATTCTATGAAATATTTATGCCTGGCTGGAAGGCAGTTCCTTCCAGTTCACCACAGAAGAGAGAAAATCAATGCCTTCAGTGTGGCGGCTACAGGGGAAAGGCCAGGTACAAATGCAGCCTTTGCTCTGTTTTGTCACATGTTTCTCAGATTCGAAATATGGTGTACACAAATAATGGCCAGAAAAAGGATCTTGTGAAACGAATGTAAATATTAAAATGAAAAAAATAGCTGTCAATGGAAAATGTGAGATCAAAATAACAGAGATTGTGAAATACTAGCCTTTGAATACACTGTGAGTGTTGGTGGCAGGAAACCATGTCGTATTTCAATGCTGCCCGTCTTAAAGGAACACCTAAGTATTAGTTGCACACGCTTGGTCTATCTACAATGTGGGGTAAATGTGAGTTGTTTACCCCATGCAGCGCTTTCGATGTCCCCATTCTGTAACGTATCCCATGCCATGCCAGCTCATAAGTGGGTGTTTTAAAAACTGGCGCTAATTCAAATTCAATTGGCCATTATGAGTATGGCAGTAACAATAAAACATGTGGTAATTTAAATACCACAATATACCAATTTAGGAGATGACTTTAGAGTCCCTAAATGCTCTTTTGTTTAATTCTCCTGTACTAGTCAGAGTATCTGCGTGTATGTGCATTATTACATTTGATGCACTTAAGGGCTAAGAATTGCACAGCACCTTCTAATGCCATTTCTTTCATTGAAAGTATTCAACAGCAAGCATTGGTCAGGCCAACAGTTTTGGCTTTTGTTTAGGCATGTGAAATGCATTTGCTAGGCTCTGCTGCAGTGGTACAAATTGGTCGCCAGATTGCTGCAAAACGGTGTGAGCACCTGGGCATATGATAACAGCGCCTGGCAAAGGCCTAATACTTACACACAAGCCAAAACTGTTGGATTTGCCAGTGCTTGTTTTTAACAGGACTTGGGTGAAGGATACACATAAATCCAGTGTTTGAAGGCAGATTTGGTTAAGACATTTCTTTTACACCATTATCAGGTTTACAGCTCCAATTAAGTCATAAACCCTCAGAAAACTGCTTTAAAAAAAATTTTGAGCACAATATTTGATGGTAACGCTTGACAAAGCTAGCTCAAAGAGATCCCAAAAGGATGTGTTTTGGGTGGGTAGGGGAAGGAAGTGGTTGGGAATTGCCATAGGGATTAGCATGGCCATGGGCAGTCAATGCACGGGTAAATAATCAAACAATGCAATACACGGACCACGGGCATACCCTGTGGTGCTGCTCTATCCCGGTAGAAAAATCTGCTCGACTGTATCAAATATACATATGCCTAAGTCAATAACACAGTTTCAAATGTCACAAAAATATCATGAAAATGTCCAAATCTTGTAATCTTGGGTGTTCATGACTACACCATTGCCACCCTTGTTTGCTTCTTTGACCACTATATCTTTATCACCAGCAAGAGTGTCCATTGCTAAATGTTGTTCCCTGCTCAGATTTAACCTGGTTCTGTTTTTCTTTTTGCAATTTTTGTCTAGATGCTGATATATTTTGTTGGTGCTGTGTGAAATGTTTCTATAACACTTTCATTGGACAATTGCGGAGTGAATTTGGATGTAGGCTTCAGTTCTTGTATCTTCAGATGTCTAACCTGCAACTCTAGATCAGAACATATATTTTCCTGTATGTAATTAATCGCTGACTCTAGGGACATCAGTAGATGAGTGTTCTCAATGTCACCTATGGTAAATTCAGTCAATGGGCCTCATCACGAGTTTGGCGGTAACCCTGAAATCCGGCAGTAGCGCTGTTACTGCCGGCTTTAAGGGTCCGTCAAATCAGGGCTTTGGCGGATTTCTCCCCAGCTCTGAGCTGGGGGGAAATCCGCCGAAAATTCGCGCTCATACCGCCGGCGGGAAATCCGCCAGCGGTATGAGCGCGAAATTTCCCCATCTAGCCCAATGGGGAATGGGGCATTCCCGAATGGGCTCAATGGGGAATGGGGATTTCCAAATCTGCCAAACCCGTGATCCGGCGCTAATAGCGCTGGTGGGTTTGGCGGTAGGGCAGATAGCGCCAGCGCTATTAGCGCTGGCGTTACCGCCCATCTCGTGAAGAGGCCCAATGTGTTTAGTCTTTGCCTAGGAGCAAATGGCATTTGTGAAACAAATATTTCTTTTTAGCTTAGGTTTCCTGGTAAATTTGGAAATGTCAATCTGAAAATTGGTGAAATCTGCCCCTGTAGTTGGAGCAAAAGACAATCCTGTATTCCGTCTTCGAGAGATGCCTGTTTCATAGGTTAACCACCAAATTATTCACAATCATTTGTTTCTTGGAGCTGGATCTTGGCAGTATACCTGTCCACTTCTGAACTTCCTCCCACCGCCCCTCCTGCCCCTAATGTGGTGTTCCATGTTGAGATATTTTTTACTTGCTTGATGTTTCTTTGTGTACCTTTTCTTACCTTCTTATTTGTTCTAAAAAATACTTTCCCTGTGGGATCTTGTCTGTCTCTGTGCTGGGTGCAGGTGTTCCTGTGGTGGTGATGTTTGCTTCTTCGAATTCTATGTCAGAGCTGCCTGTTGAAGTGTTTGATGTGTTTTCCCTTGATCAAATATAAAATGAAAGTATACTCAATCTCCTCACTAATCACGGTCGTCTCTGAAGTATTTCTTAAACTTCTGCAGTTTAATCTCATCTTGATATGTCTTCAAGATTTCATACACTTTGCATAATTGTTCTGTTAGTTGCCTCTGCCCTGGTCATATTTGTAATCTTTGCACACGCATTTTTGGGCAAATGATTTTAATGCCAGTCAGGCGGAATATAAAATTGTGTATGAGACATGTTCTTGTTTGTTTTTTCCCCCATGTCATATCTATCTACTCAAAAATTATGAATTTAGTATGTGAATTTGTTATTATTTTGATATTGTCATCACATGTTATCATTTTGATATCACTTTGCTCTAACAACAGCCTTGAAAACGACCCTGTGTCAAAACACGTGTCGCTATTTGGAGCAGCTGAAGACAGGGCTAAAATAAGAGATCAATAATATAGTGGATATTAAGAGATGTTAGCGCACAACCAATGCACAATCATTCTGGAATCCTCACTGCCTTGAAAACGACTCAGGGTCTAAACACGTGTCGGCTGTTAAAATAAAATAAAATACATTTGAAGCAGCACAAAATAGATTTTTTCGAATGTATACAATGTACAGGAGAAGTGTATGATACACTTTGTCAATCATTCACATTATTCAAGGGCATAACGTGAATCACCAGCACAAACATATATCTAATAAGGAGTGGTGCCCTCCTCCAGGTGTATTCTCCTCCTTTTCTCACAATACACACGCGGTGGCACACCAAGTATGCCATTTGAGGACATCAAAGACTTGACTAATAAAAAGGCAGAAACATTAGGCTTTAGTGTCGAAGAGGCAGAAGCTAAATTAGGGCAAATTAAGTTGCAACATATTCAATGAGGTTTAAGGATGCTCTTACAACCTACCTTGTTTATAGAGAGTAAAGATTTCATTTGTAAATGGAAATTAATTGTAAGTAAATGTTTACTGGACCTGATTCTCCTCACGATTGAGGAATTATCACAACTAGGCAATCTAGAAAAACATTATATTTTTTAAGACTTTGGAAATGTTCATGATATTTTCATGACACATGAAACTGTGTTATTAACTTAGGCCTATGGATATTTGATACATTCGAGCAGTTTTTCTGGAAGGGATAGAACGACACCATGGGGTGTTCCGCTGGTTCATGTATCGCTTTGTTTATCTGCTACTTTATTGCGAGAGCAGGTCCTGATGCTTTATCCAGAGATTGTATTGTAAATAACATGTAGAAGCTGTGTCCCTCCATATAAGCCATTTCTCTCTAGCTGAACTCCAATGCAATAGTTTTGGTTTAAAGATGGTGCTTTAGCACCACCTAATATCCAATATCCACCTAATATCCCAAACTAATAAAAACAGGTAACAGTACTACAATGTGAATCTCATTTATTTAATACAGCACTTTTTTCACATATATTTCTAAGTATTTTCTTCCCCGTCTTTCAGACAGATATAAACAATGTAGAACATGTTTACGTGCAGGGGACCAGCAACGTTTGTCATTTTGAACATTTCAAAGTCGGTGTGTAAAAGTAGAATAAAGCCAGGCCAAATTGCCTTTACTCTTTATTTTAATTCTGCTTTTTGTAAAAAGGTAAACGCCAGCTAAAGATGATGCTTCGCAGCTGGCTTTATTCATGGATTCCCAGGGAATCCACCTGACATAGCAGGAGCTAATGGGAGGCGGGTTTCATAGGAATCCAATCATTCTTATATATAGGCTCATTTTTGGAGCCGTACAGAGTGTGAAACATGTCTGGCGTTAAGTGGTTGTGTTAGGTGTGCCACAATTCTTTTTACCAGCGAGGGAATTTTCTCAAGTTCACAGGCAGAGTGGGGGCACAGCCTCCTCAAGTCCAGACACCACACACCAGCATCCCTCACCCCCGCTACCCCCCCAGGCTGCCCATTGAAGTCCTGACATCAGCCATCTGCCCTCCTCACCTCTGCCGCCTTCCCAGGCAGCCCCTTCATGTCCAGACACCACCCACCAGCCCCCCTCACCTCTGCCAATACCCTCAGGCATCCCTCTCGAGTCCAGACACCACCCATCAGCCGGCCTCACCTCTGACACTACCCCAGGCAGCCCCCTCAACTCCAGACACCATCCACAAGAACCTCTCACCTCCACCACTGCCCCAGGCTGCCCCCTCAAGTTCTGATACCAGCCCCCAGCCCTCCTTACCACCACCCCTAGGCTGCCCCCTGACAATACACCCCTCTTATCCCCGGGATCTTACAGCACCCCCAGGTTGGCCCTGCAGATCGACCCACCTACTAGTTCAATGTTGATTAACAACTCACCTCAATGACACAGACCTGTGGCAAAAATGAAGTACACTGGCCACATAGAATAACTGGGATCATTGCTGCAGAATCCATGTCCGGAGCTCATGACAGGAAGTCCTGGTCCAACACACTCAGCTACACATCAACAGGACAGCATAATGTTGCACCAGCAACACTGTGACCACACCATATACATGTGACATACCATTGAAATGGAATGCAATTAACGTAGCATCCTGCCCATGTGCCATTCCAATGGACTGAAAGCACTGTAAGTGAATGCCTGTGGAGTCCCCACGTTTGACACGGAACAGATTGTACTGAGTCACATGTAATGTGTGTCTGCGTAGTAGCCCGTACAAAGGAATCAAGGAAGGCAGTGAGGTAGGCAGTCAGAGGTGGCAAAGCCCCTGCAAGTGATACAAGCTCAACTGGCATGTGTCTGGGTGACGCAATGCTGGCTGAGAGTGCGCACGTCAAGGAGATGGTAAATGTGCACATGCAGACTCAATGACAAAGAATCAGAGAATCCTGCATGTAAGTGGCTGATGAGCAGCAGCATGAGGTGAGAGCATGGTGTGTGTGATAGAAGATATGGGTGGGCGGGGCTCCATACCTTGGGAGGGATACAACTACTGAAGATTGAGTGCACAATTGATGAGTGAAGCTCACACATACACACTGAGTCCCCAGCCCACGTGACAGTCATCGCTGAAATGCATAACAAAAATATAGCAAAAGTGAATCTGAACGTTGCCAAAAAGAGACTGCAACAAGTGTATGATCATGAAACTGAAACAATATTCTGATATGTACACAACAAAAACAAAAAGTGGGGAAGGGTGAAATGTCCTGGCCAGAAAGATAAACAAAATGCAAAATGAAACTTAACCCTAAGAACTATGTAGACAGGCAGCGGACCTACATGTCCTGCAGTGCGTGCTCCAGGGCAGAATCACATTCCTCGTCATTCTGCTCCAGGTGGGCCTCTGTTCTCTTCTGGGGGTCTTGCAGACGCTCCATCCTCCTCCTCTGCTCTTCATCTGCATCCCTGCAAGCTTCCTCCAGAATGGCCAATGCCCGCCTCTCTGACACCTCTGCCCTGGCCCTTGCAATTCTCGCATTCCTAGCTCTCTGCAATCAGCTGCCATTGGTTTGTTGTACAGACAGAGACCAGATGATGGAGTCACCTCCTCTCCTCCTGTCATATGCCAACCATGTCCTGCCTCATTTGCCTTCTCGGTGTTGAGTGGCCCTGCATTTAGTGCCTCTGTACACTCCTCATCTGCTGCTGCCTGGCTGAGTACAAGCTCCGGAGTTAACCCCATCATCTGGATGTCACATACCAGAGGGGCACACTGCCAGCACTGTCCTGAAGTGCCAGCTGTCCGACTGCTGCCTGTCCCTGTGTCAGTGCCTGGGCAGGCACAGTGACCACCTCATCTGTAGCAAGCAGGACTTCCACCAGAGGCAGGCACATGCTCACCACCAGACCAGGTGGTGTGGGTGGGATTGGTGTAGAGGGGGCTGTGATGGTATCTGGCAAGGAAGGCTCCACAGAAGATGACTGGGGCACAGCGGAGGGAATGGAGGAGGGGGCAAGTGAAAGTGCCAGCGTACAGAGACAACACGGGAGCATGGCATGTGCCAGCTGGCACAGGTAAAGGCACATCAACCGCTGATGCTGAGCCAGCTCCTCACGAGGAGCTCACACAGTATCACAAATCGAGTCTGTCCACATCGCCAGACAAGCCAGCAGGGCCTGCACCAATTCTGGGGTGGTCTCCTCTGGCACACAGGGAGGGCCTGGTCTGGGTGGAGGCATCCATGAAGGTGGTCACTGCTGCAGCAGATGGAGCAGGTACAGGAGGTTGTGCAGCTTCCACCACAGTGCACTGCACATCCTTGTGTCCCTGGCCCAGGGGTGCGGCCTGAACACCTTCCTGGATGCCCCCACCAGACCCTGTGCCCTGACCTTCACTTGCCTCCTGCTCCACCTCCACCTCCATCTCCATGGATGACTCCCAAGAGTCTTCCTCCCTCAATGGACCCTCTGTCCTCGCACCCTGTCCCACATCTGCTGAGGAGTCCCCCACCACAACCACCTCCTCGGACTTACCCCAAGCAGCTCCATTTGATGGAACATGCGCTCTCCCAGCCAACTCTCCCTCATAAGAGATGGTGTCAATAGTGGCTGGCCGGGGTGTGCGCTTGGGTCTGGTGGCCTGGTCCTTGCCCTTCCAATCCATAGCAAGTTCACCGACCTTTTCATGAGCTGCAGCAACTGTTGAAAATGGGACAAAGGAGATTGACATCAGCTATCGGTGTCAATGCATGTGTGGGATACACAACATTAACATCACCAATCATGCAGCATGTTGCAACCAGAAACTGATACACACACAACACACACACACACACACATGGGCATGCCCATGCAATCTGCAGAACAACTGCCACATGAATGTAGTGTCAACAATATGTATTTATTTATTTATTTGTAATGTATAAAGTGCGCAAACAGCCCGAGGACATCGAGGCGCTGTTACAAGGGGATGGCTTGGTTACATGGTACGTACATATCGATTACATTTAAAACATTACTTACAATCAGGTATTGACACATGGTGCTTTGCATGGCATATTATGTACGATAGCTGAACAGCTGGCAGGTTCAAGCAAATAGCAGAGTTTAGATAGCTTTGTGGAAAAGTAGGTGGACCACAGCATGACACAAGCACATGTCAGCAGAGCACATGGTCAAGTGACGGCATACACTTTACTGCTAACATGCAATGGCACCATACCAATGCAAAACCAGCACAAGTATGACATGCAGCCAGGTGCACGGGAACTGCACCAGGGCATCTGCCCACCAATCATAGTCAGAAACATGCATCCGTCACAGCCTGACTTGCAAGCAACCAACATGTACTGACACATATATCTGGGGATCAGTTGCTCAGTCCAGGGATCGTATCCCTCCAGGACTGAAATCTCTGCACTGGCACCCAGTGGCTACGAGGATTAAGTTCAAAACCCTCTGCATTGTACACAAGGCCTTCTGGGGTCTGGGACCGCAATACCTTCAACTCTGTCTTCCTAAATATCTTCCTTCTCGAGCTCTTCGCTCATCTGCCTCCAACTCCCTCAGGGTCCAAGCAGCGAGTTGGTGGCAGATCACTCTCATCGGCAGGGGCCGCTCTCTGGAACAGCCTTCCTGCCTCCCTGAAACTCGAGGAGAACCATCTCCGGTTCCGGAAGCACCTCAAAACCTTCCTCTTTGCTTCTGCTTTCTCTCCTCCCCTCCCCTGCTGAATTCCTGACTGAAATTGCACTGGTTACCTGGCCACCCTCTTCTGGTCTCTGGCCCAGGCCCCATCAATGGCCCACCTGCACTGCCTCCCTGGCAACCCCTGCACCTGGGGACCGTTTTTCTGTATCCCTACAGTCCTCCTACTAGCACTTCTGTCTGCACTTCCTTGCACATGCCACTAGCTGGCTGTTTTATTTGTTTTTACTTATCTTATTTATTCCACTTTCCCATATACTGCACTTACTCCTCTCCCTTCCCCCATGCACTTTCCTTTCCCCTCTTCCCATGTACTTGCGCAATCTGAATGACACCTGGCCTAGTAAGATCGCTGTCTGTCCTCCCTTGTTTCCCCCCCCCTTGCCTCGTTGCGCCTTGAAACATTTGTGTATAGGTGCATTATAAATGCCATATCATATCATATCATATCATGTTGTGTGGCCCAGCATACACACATTGCATGTACATACGTACACTTGTGCTTCAGATGCAGTGGGATGACATGTCACATCCCTGTCCCTGAGATGTCAATGCACCAACTTGACATTCACAGACATCTATGCACATGTGTAACTATCAGCAGATGTGTGTGTGCATGGCCTCACTTGCAGGTGTTCCACACATGGAGGTGTCCATCATGCACCTCCCTCACATTGCCACAACAAAGCATGCCTGCATCGGTAATGTCCCTGCACTTGTTCCATAATCTAACACAGCGTGTGCCTGGTTCTACATATCACTGAGGGCAAAATCTGCAAATACCAATGCATATGCCAGAAAACAATGTCTTCCACCATATACGCCTGGCATTGGCATGAGGCAGCATGCTGCTGCATCTCACACATCCACACATGCTGCATACAAAATGTGGCACCTGCAATCATGCATGCCACACATACACAGTAGAGCAGTGCCCCACGTGGCTACTCACTAGCAGTATACAGACGACTTCTCCACGCACAGATCTGGGTGTGAAGGTCCGTGTAAAACCTCTCGAGGATCTGCAGCTGGTTATTGGACAACAGGTGGCAGCCCACACTGTACCCCTCCACGGTGCGCTCCCTGGCGAGGGCTACCTCCACCTTTGAATGGCTGTGGGGCTTCAGGTCATCCCATCTTTTCCAGATGGTCTTCATCTGAAGTTCTGCAATACCCACTGTGTTGATGGCAACAGTGATATCGTCCCAGATCTGTTGACATGCATCATAACCCAGCTTTTTTGCTGGGTTGAAGACAACATCATAGTCACCCAGCACCCTATCAACCAGGATGCCAACTTTGGTGGCGGTGAAGTTAGCAGACCTCTGTCTCACTGACATGGAGGTGCCACTCTTTGTAGAAAAAGTGGATGATCCCAAAGTGGCACCACCGAAGCAGGTATGGCTTCGCTGGGTACTGGATAGGTACTGTGGAGCTCTTTTGGTGTTGGCCGGGAGATGTGGAAGTCCCAAATCACAGATGAGGTGGTCACAGGCTTAACAAAGTAGTACAAGCAATTGCATGACAGCTGGCACTCCAGGACAGTGCTGGATGCAAGCAGATACTCACACTCAATCAGGCAGCAGCACATTCAGAATGTTTGAGGCAATGCAGGGCCGGAGGAGGCAAACGCAATGGCTGTCAGGCAGGAGGAACTCTGGTGTGTGTCTCCCATCTAAGGCCACCAAAAACAGAGTAAAATCCCTTACTGTGTAAGTTACGTGATACCTGGTGCACCTAGTGCACCTTTATGGCTCACGGCAATGACAGTGATATTTAAGGGGAGCGACGTGAATCACTGGATGTGCGCGTGAAGGGGCGAAGATATACGAGTTTTGCATGCATGTATTTGGGGATGCTACACAAGCAATTTCCTTCAGGTAACCCTTACCACATTTTTCTTCTTGGTGGGGGGGGGTTGTCATTTTATTCAATGTTGAGGTCCATGGAGTGTCACAAATGCATTTCTTCCTTTTGGGGTACCTCTGCGTATCGCTTACCAATTTTGTTTACCTTTTAGAAGCTTTCTGGGTATTGCCTATGCCATTTTTGGATTTGGGGTGCCTCTGCATATCGCATACCGCATTTTCACTCTTTTGGAAGCTTTCGGGTATCGCTTATGCATATATTTGATTTTGTGTTACATTGGACCTTGATGGAGCACACATCGATGTGGGACATCACATAGACTGTTCCCTTCCACATATCACCCAGAACGATAATCTGGTGTGTATTCAACTCATCCATTACATCTGCAACACAAGTGGAAAGGCCCCAAAGGGGAAAGGGAAAAGGAGTAGACCGGGACATGGTGAGGACACATCTGCCCCAGCCCACAGGTGACCCAGCACCTGGACGTAGATATGGTTAGAGACAGACAGGTGAAGCAGCACCACCTAGAGCCACTAGGTCTACAAAGAGGAAGAAGAGATGGTTCTCTGATGAGGAACTCCAGATCCTCGTTGACTATGTTAGTGGTCACCATGATGAGATGTACCAACATGCGGGTAGCACCCATACACACACACAACGAATGGTGCATTGGCAGCATGTCACAGGACTCATCAATGCCTTCCAGAAGTGTATGAACGATTTCAGGTGAAGGACCAGGCGTAAACTCAGTGCCCACCTGCCTCTGCACTGACCACTGGAGGGGGATCTTCAGAGGAGGAGCAGCTGACTCCATGTGAAGAGGGCACAAATCAATTCATCATCATTGAGCAGGTGCAAGGCATTGGAGGTGCGGAGACCTAGGAGGACAAATCTGGTGAGTGACATTTGTGTGCATCGTATGTGAGGACAATCATGGCTGACCTACCCATCTATGCGTTGCAGTAAAGCTGGCTGCAGTTGCCACCCATCCTTGGACAATGCATGTTTGCTACCGAGTAGACTGCTGTCACATGTCCTGTGTTCTGGGATGTTGCTGTATGGTTCACATGTGTGGCACAGGTCAGTGTGACAATAGACAGCACTGTCTGCTGTCCTTCACAGCTGTGCCAGTACTTTCTTGCAGGGTTTCAATGTCTGAATTATGTGAAAATTGCAAGACCCCAATGACGTGTACCCTGACATGCACACATCACCCACAGGGCACACCTCAGTGACTCGCCAAGAAATGCAACAGCCACATGTATCGAACTTTGTAACAGTCTTGTGGCCTGTCTCTTTGCATTGTACATCAAGTACATGCACTTTATGTCAAACACACAGATAATTGTTGAACACTTATCACGTAATTGATTGTACATGGACTACACTCTGCAAAATAATGCAAGGGACCATGCTGACCTAATCAGGGTGCAGAGTTACATTTTGACCATATGTTGCAGTGGTTGGCATGTTGGGTGGATGGTGAGTATGCTGATTGTGAGGGAATGCATGTAGGCCATGTTCCAATGCATCCAAGGGAGCACTTTGGCAAGGACATCACTGTTTGGCATCTCAGGCATGGGGAATATGTTGCAATGAAGAGTTATGGTTCGGTAGTCTACATGTGCGATTTTCCATGACATGGATATCAAGTACACGTTTTTGACAATGTTTTGTCCATCATATTCCAATGTTGGTAGTATCTGTGGATATGGCCGGCTAACTAGGGCCACGTGCTGGCCTTCAGCATCACCATGCCCCATGTGCAGTACTTGTCCCTTGGTCGTGGTGTGAGATGCTTGTTGCATGGCCCATCAGTCATGGTGTACACCACTTTTGTACGTATATGTTTCCACTAATGGCATGGACAGGACAGCTCACAGTGTGCCTAGCCACAATGTCAGATGTACAGGTGTCCAGGCATTTCATGTCTGTATGCACTTTGATGTACATGTACATGTTTGTCAGGAAACACATGACTTAAAGGAATGGTTCGCCCAAAATTTTGTATTTGAAAAATACATAGCCAATATTAAAAAAAAACGATTGCCATTTTTTTTTCGAAGTCCCTATGTAAAATTTTGAGCAATTCAAGCTCAAAGATAGCACATGGAAATCAGCTCTAGGCAGAAACACCGCGGCATGTAAACACAACCGTGTTGTGTTTCTGCCTGCCTTGGTTTTCACTTTGGGTCTCCGGTGCTCTCCTGGGGCAGCACCGGAGACCCAAAGTGATAGCCACGGCAGGCAGGAACACAACGCGGTTGTGTTTGAAAATGCTGCGGTTTTTCTTTCTGAGTTTCTCAGGCTCCTCCGAGCCGGAGGAGCCTGAGAAACTCAGAAAGAAAAACCGCAGCGTTTTCAAACACAATAACGTTGTATTTATGTTTGCGGTCGCTTCAAAAGCGACCGCAAACATAAATACGTTTTTAAAGCTGCGGTTTTATTTCTAAGTTTTCCGGCCTCCTCCAGCCCGGAAAACTTAGAAAAAAAAACTGCAGCTAGTGCTTATTTAAAAAATAAAATAAATAGCACTTACCGAGATGCAGCTGCCGCTTTTCTGCCTGTAGTCTCCGGTCCGCGTCCTCTGAGTCCCGGCACCAATGAAGGAAAAGCCACCCAGTGGTAGCTTTTGTTTACTACAGCTGGCTGGCTTTTCCTTCATTAGTGCCGCAAAAGCCAAAGCGAGCACAGCAGCGGGCATCCATTTCACAAAATGGATGCCCCCATGTGCTATCTTTGAGCTTGACTTGCTCAAAATTTTACATAGGGACTTCGAAAAAAAAAAATGGCAATCATTTTTTTTTCATATTGGCTATCTATTTCTGAAATAAAATGTTTTGGGCGAACCATTCCTTTAAACTGTTTTTCTCATTCCATGTGCAAGTGATGATGCAGCGGATACAGAGGAGGAGGAGGAGGAAGAAGAACAACTGTATTGTCAGTCCACCAGTGGAGGCTGTGGTGTCCTTTGCCAGGAAAATCCACAGGTGTTACAGGGGGTTATCAGTCATGGTCCTGCCTCTTCACACTCTGCTGATTTGGATGCAGAACCAGAAGTGTATGCCTCACAAAGAGATGGTGAGTGTCCCAACGGGCAGATCAGATTGCGCTGTTGAGTCTGTGGCAGTGCAGCAGGATTCACATGGTCAGTCAGTGGTGATTCCCATGTCCGTGGTGATTACGGCTCCCTCCCATGATTTGGTGTCAGTTTCTGGGGCTGATGTCCAACCGAGGGCTGCAGACTTGCAGCCAACAACATGGACAGTGCAGCAATGTGGCTGAACCCTTGCATCACACTTCAGAGGGGCCTGCACATGTTTACGATGTGTGCATGCCAGAGAGACAGTGTGGGAGCAGCAAATGTTGCATGCCGCCATCCGGCATGGCGATATGTTGAGTCGTATTGCGGAGGGCATGGATCGCCTGGCTGAGAACAGGCCCACACCAGTGGCCTGAGATGCGCTGTGGCTGCAAGACGTGCGGTCCTCCAGCCGTTCCGACAGACTGGGCATGGAGGCCAACATCAAGGGATAACGGACTGATCTGAAGTGTCTGCAGGAGTCCCTGCATGCAGATGCTAGGGCACATAGAGAGGCCTTGAGGCGTGAGACGTTGGCATTCCATCTATCCAATTGCCGTGAGATGGAGAGCTTGAGGGCTTTACTGCTTGATGAACTCTCAGCCACAAGAACACAGCTCCATGAGGAGAAGGATGCCCTGAGGCAGACACTGTCCCAGCAACTTGATGTGTCACAAGTGAAAGTCCATACAGACTCTGTGGCAACTCAGGATGAATGCATTGTGACCTCACCACCTTTAGGGTGCTGCTGCATGCATCCGTGTCATAGCTGGCCCTGGCCAATGAAGACCAGGCCTTGGAACTGCGTGGACTGGATCCACCACCACCATCACAACCACCTGCTGATTCACCACAGGATGGCGGGCCCAGCACACCCATGCCTCCTCAAACACCTCTGCTGTGATGTCCATGAGCCAATGGAGGGATTTTTTATATTTTCTTTGGGTGAACACTCATGTGGACATTGACATGCACTCTCCCCCCTCCCCCCCTGCAGGGTGGGCATTTGTTTACTCCAGTCCTGGATGGACATTATCTTTTTTAACCTGACCAGTTCGGTCTGATTTTTTTCTTTTTTTGCCCCTTTGTTCGTGATGGACACATTCTTCTTGTTTTTTCATTCCCCTGTCCAGAATGGAGGCATGTGTTGTTTTTTCCCCTGTCTGAGATGGACTGTTTTTTAGTTGTTTTTCCCTACCTTGAAATGTGTGCTGTTGCTCTCTCAACAGAATAGTGAGTACAGTACTGGAGATACAGCCATGCACAGTGGTTTTGAGCTGCCATGGTTGACTTGGACACACCAGGAAGACATATGCAGTTAACAATGGTTTGATGGCATTTTTGCACATATGTTGAGTATGCATGATTTGCTATGGCTGGTGACATACAATGTCCCATGTTGTTGAAGTGATCATGATTCATCCAGGGACTGAAATCTGTGGGAGGGTCACCCTGTACCCTATCACCTCCTTAGTCCCCATGCCTTCTTCCAGGCACTGGCTCTCCATTCCCAAATGTGGAGGTACAGTTTCCGGTGGCGGTGATGAGGAAATTACATCAGGACAGCTCTGTCAGCAGGTAATATCTGTTTTGGTGGTCAACACAGTGTTTGCATGCATTCACACACATTTACTTTCTGATGGTGTAATCATTTAGTCACTGTGAATGTCAGTGCAGGTGTGTGTTTGTCCACATGCATTTGTGTATATGTACCCTTTCAGATCAATGCATGTGCGTTGTTTTTGAGATTGCACTTCCACAATTAACAGCCAAATAATGGGAATGTGCAGCAATTATCACATCTAAGACATTGGCAGTATTTTCCACATTCATGTCCTGCATTCTCTGTGCATCTGGACTCTGTGTTTTTGGTTGTTAAACACTTGCCTCAATGACCGTTATGATGACTACTTACTGCCAACCTTCTCCTACACCATCCCATATGTCCCACGGGGCCTTGCAGGTGTACTCCCTGTCCCCACTACTCTTTGACCTGTGCCAGAGACCACTCCACACCATTATCCACTCACATTACCTGCCCTGCTAAAATTCCACATCTTGCACACACGTCCATTGTCAGGTCTACACATCCTCGACTGATCCCTTTCATAGCCTTGACTCTGGTACCACAGATCTGGCAATTTGTCTCCAATGACTCCACAGGACAGGGTTGGCAGACTTGGTGCATCTAGGGTTGTACTGGTTCAGGCATGTGCACCCCTGACATGTTACCTGTGTTTCTGAATCAAGTCACATGTTGTTTATTGTTGTTTTGGTATGTTTTCTCCTCCGGTTGTATTGCATGACTTTGTTTAGGAATTATTTGTTGTTCACATCCAGCACTGTGAGTGACTAAACAATGGGCCTCATTATGAGTGTGGTGGTCCCCAAAGAAGGGTGTCTGTAAGCTTACTGGCACCCTTGTCTCCAGACAGCCACACTTCAAGTCTGCCTGCAGAGGCTGTTGCGCCCGGTAGGTCTGACTGTGCCGGGCGCAATGGCCCCTGCAGGCAGACTTGTCACAGAAGCACCAGCACCATTGTCAATGGTGCTGGTGCTTCTGAGGCCCCATTCCCATGGAGTCTAATGGGACTCCACAGGAATGGAGACTTACCGAATCCCCCGCCTGACTTCCCGCCCTGCCGGGACTTGTAATGTTCCAGTGGCACCGGGAAGTCAGTTGGCGGATCCGGTGTTTCGGGGTCGACGGCAACCCACCGACCTTGTAATGAGGCCCAATGTGAGTATTCCTTTCTGGGCACATGCATGTGGTACGTTGACCACTCCGGCAAGATTCTGTTAATTTGTTGTCCCTATAGGTGTTGCCAGTGCACCCTATGATCCCCGCACAATTACTGGGACTGTCTCATCCAGGGTGCATGGTCTGTTGGAGGGTGAGGAAACAGGTGGGTATTGTTGTCATGTCCATTTCCTGTGGTGTCTAACAGGGGGTGGAGGGGGTGTTGTTCGTTGGTGCAGGGTCTGGAGATGTGGTTGAATTTACTTTTTTGCATGGATGATGGGGACATGGGTGTCTTTCTGGTTTACATTCCATGGTGGGTTGCACATGTGTTTTTGATGAGGAGATGATCATTGCCCTTTTACAGGTGGTCTTTGTTTCCCGGTCTGCCCTTCCCCCTCACCCACTATTGTCCATCCTCACACCCAACATGTTCTATTATTCCACCTATGTGCCTTGCAGGTTCTCTTACCATTGTGCTTTTTTCCTGGTCTCTCTGTCTCTGTCTTCTACTCTTCGCCGACTTCTCTCTGCCCTCACCCACTGTGATGGCCAGCATCTCTCTCCTCGTCTCCCCACCAGCCATTCACCTCCTTGCACCACAATTCCCCTATCCCTCCCTCTCTGTCTCTCTGTCTCTGTCTCTCTCTCTCTGTCTCTCTCTCTCTCTCTCTCTCTCTCTCTCCACTCCGGACCTACACATTCATCACTCTGTGTCCTGTCTCCTTCTTGCCTTCTGTCATCCTTCACATCGGCTCTCACACTTGTACTTCCACTCCCAGACCTTTGCCTCATCACTTGGTGTCCTTTTTCTCCCCTGCATCCATGGGTGACCCAAAGTCACACGTGACACCTGGAAATGGATGTGTGGAAATGATGGGCCTGTGATGAATGGCGCCACTTGTGGCCACATCCTGGGGCTGACTGACATCTGTTTCCAGAGTGCATGTTGTGCTTGAAATCTGTTTGCTTGACTGCCAGTGATTTTTCTGTTGGTGAGTTTTGCTGTCTTCAGAGTGAACATTGTTCAGGCTCTACTATTTGTACTTCTGCACGTTGACACTGGGTTGTCCCTGCCAGTTGCCTTGTTCCAAATAAGATTTGTCAAGGCTGTCCAGTTTCTTGAATTTCATTCAATGCATGTATTTGGTAGTTTAGCAAGTTGTTTCAGGGGTGATGCTGTGGATGTGAGACAGGTGGGTACCTTGTGCAGGTAGGGTGAAGGCACTCAGCGGGGCACAGGTTGTGGTGTTGTTGGTCCCACTCTGTGGGATTTTTTGTTTTGTCTTGGACTGAGTTAAGCAGGCCCGGCTTCATAGGTGCAGGGACACATGGTGATGGTAGGCTGGTGAGTCTGTGCTTGCTGTTTTTTACATGGCAATCAGTGGGTCATTGGTTGTGGGGTGGTTGTTGTGAGGGAGGCTGTCACTGTGGGGTGTTTTCTGTTGATTTATCCTGAGGTTAGCAGGTACGGCAGCATGGGTGCAGGGACACATGGTGATGGGAATCTGGCGAGTGATTGTTTGCGGGTTTTGCATGTGTCTACGCTGGCAGTCCACTCATGGTACTTCTACCCGTTCAGGGGGTGTCCAGAGACAGATCTACACACAGCACAGCAGTGATGCCCAATTGGGGGATGCCACAGGCACCAGGCACATGCCATTGGCTTGGTGTTGCTGTTTGCCATGGGCATATGTACCATGCACGGTACACCAGCAGATATTTTGCTGCCTGTTGAGAGCTGCTTGGTGCATCTCAATGCTCCCTTAAGTTACTGGCACTAGTCTCTGCTCAGTCCAGTCCCTATGAGCTCTGCCTTCCCTTCCTCTTGCCTGTTCCCTGCTCCCTTTTGTGTGTCAGTCTCCTTGACCTCTGTTTCTCTTTCTTTACTATTGTCTGCTTGTCTCTTTTATGCCAGTTGCCTCTGTGCTGTGCCTTCCTGTATGACTGCTGCCTCTTTGACCAGCTGCCTTCTGTCGGATCCTGTCTTCACTGCAATTGATGAGATGTTTGCATTCTGTCGTCTTGCAGTTTCCATCATCGGCTCACCTCTCAGTGTTTACTGCTCTGTCCTGATGCCACGATAATCAGGGGATGCCATTTCATGGCATTGGGAGTGCTTCCAAGGGAATCCTGGTTTTCAAACCTATCAGCGATCTCTATTTCGGAGTCCTCTCACTGTCATTATGACTGCAGCTGGGTCAGCGTGTTCACATATATCCTCACTAGAACGGGAGGTAAGTGGTGCCTGGTGTTTCACTGCATGGCACTCAGGGGGGCAGGAAGTGTACATGTTGTGGGTGGGGGAGGTGTCACTGTGTGTGCTATTTTACCTGCATTGGCTTGTGGTGGGTGGGTCTGGCTGAATGGGTGCAGACACACATGGTGATGGGTGGCTGTTGATTTCTTTAGCTAATGGTATTGTGCTGTTGATTTGCTCTTTGCCCAAAGATATATATTCTCTCTAATACAATACAATGATTTCCAAATTCAATTTAGTTGTGCTTACAATTTATTTTCTTATTGTAAGCCGACAAGTGTTTCGACACTTGGTCGTTTTCAAGGCAATTGGTCTTGATTATGGGCCCCATGGAATTTTAGTTGCTTGTTCACTAGGGTCCAATACTAGTGCAAGTTCTTCTATTCAATTCATTTGATTATGGCTCTTCTTAAAGATGCTCCAGTAGTTTATTATTCTTTTTGTCTGTTGTTAATTCCTAGCTAATTAATAGTTTGTTCTATCAAATATATTGTCCTTGATAGGCTTAATCCGTCGTTCGGGATTGATCCTGGGCACGGTGCGAATATCGGCTGTTGATTTCTTGCTTGCATTTGTTGCATGCTACTCAGGGGGGCAAATGCTGCAGTGTAATTGGGTGCATGGATTTGTTTCCTGCTCTGACCTTGTGTTGTTTTTGTGTACTGAGGCATTCTGCGTGCAAAGATGTTTTCTGGCATTGTGGAGGACAGTACTGTCAGATGTCTGCACACGACACGTCGGCAGAGTAGGCGGATTTGTGAGGCTACCAAGGGGAGGAGGAATTCATTCCAGGCAGTAGCTACAACAGGCTCACAAGGGGAAATGTGTGAGGTGAGATGTGCATCCTTCTTGTAGTGAACCTATCATTTCTGCATTCTGTGTGACTATTTTGATGTAAATGGGAATTGTGGGCTGTATTTTGTTTTGAGTCGTGCATGTAGTGGACAAGGCGGTCCACACAAGTGTGTGTTTTGGATTACATTTTGTGCTGAAACCTTCCTATTTGTGTTCTCCTGTGTGTTGTTGTGGGTCTGCATGCACTATTCTTGGTTTTAGCCATGTTACTGTGGTCGTGGAGTTTGTTGCTTTGGTGTGTGCAACATGGTCATAGTTGTTTACAGTTGCAATGACTATGTCAGTGTTGTTAGCAGTTGATTATATGGCTATGGTCACGCACAGTTTGCCTCTCCTAGACACACATTTTCAGGTTTTTGTTATGGCCATGTAGGATTCGCCCCAAGTCATCATTGAATGGCACCAGGGATGTGACTTCACTGTGTGTGCTCCACAGGGACTGATTTTCATGAGAAGTATGTTGGCACAAGCTATTTCCATGCAGCCTTTCCCTGGGCCCTTTGGCCGACCAAGGGCAAGGGTGCTGCCTCTGGGTGAGGCTGATGACCCTCCTGTATATTGGCTGGTGTGCCATCAGTGTGGCAACATTGTGCAGGACACATGCTGCCAGGTTGATTTCACATACTACTGGTGAGGCATATAGCAATACCCTGCCAGAGTGGTCAAGGGAGCATAAACGTGATATAAGCACCCCGGATGTGCGCTCCACTATGGCATTAGTGCCTACATGTGCTGCATTGCATCTTACCTCAGCTGGTGTTGCCAGATTCCTGAATGGCGTGACAAGGAATCTTGATAGCGGGTAGGCACTGCCCCCTGCTAATGTGTTTATGGTTGGTATTGGTTTATTGTCATGTTCAGTTGTTCACTGTGCCACATGAGTGACAGTTGATACTCACCTAGGAGCCCGATGCCAGGGACTGGTAGAGTGGTGACTGGCGGTAGATGTAACTGTCATGTGTGCTGCCGGGACAATTGGCGTTGACTTGCATGATTACTCCTTTTGCATCACAGATCACCTGCACATTGATGGAAGGCCATGCTTCCGGTTCCAGTAAATGTGCTCCATCAATCGGGGTGGGTGTAGCGCAACATGTGTACAATCAATGGCTCCAAGTACACGTGGGAAGTGTGCTAATACACAGAACTCTTGGTACACTCTCTGCCTTTCCTGCACTGTGTGCAGTATGTATATGTTCCGATGCACACTCGCACGTGATGTTATGCAAGCCAACACCTGGTGGTGATAGCGGGATTGTGGTGCTTGGGACATGCCACCCACAATATGTGGTGCGCTGAAAAGAGCCTGTGGCTATGAAATGGAGTTCTGTCAACACCTTTCCCAGGGGGGTGAGGGCATGGGAGCAGATGGTGGGTATGAAAAGTCTTCTTCCCACTCCATAACCAGTTATAGTATGACATGGGGTGGGAACCAGTACCTTGCATACATCTGGTCGTCTGGCATCCCAAACAGCATGCTGCATAATGCAACAATCTGGAGTCTCTGCAGCCTCATCCTCCTTCTGTGCCCACCTATGATGGCTCATACTATTCCTGCATTCAATATGGCTGACCCACGTTGGAATGGTGAGCATTGCATGCTTTATAGGCGTGGCTTCCTTTGCATGTTGTATATGCGCTGTTCTTTGCGTGTACTATCATGCGGCGGTGAGATCAGGAGGTCTGCATGTGTGACTTTTCCTGACGTGATGTTGTGCAGTGAAATTCAGTTGTGTTTGCGCTTGATTGGGCGTGTGGTTTCTCTGGGTGGTCCGTCCCTCAATAGGCCCATGTTCTTCCGCATTCTGCATTGGAAAAGGGGTGTATGCATGCTTGCGTGGAGTCCCGCGCACTAAACCCGACTTTACGCAGAGACGTGACAGGTCGGCATGAAGCCACGAAAAGGCATGCAAAGTTGGTTCCATTAATCGACGAAAGGAGTTTTGCGCGCTGATTAGTGCCCAAAGTCACTATTCAGCATGTAAATCATTCTATAAATCATGCCCAAAGACTCACAGCTTTAATTTAAAGCCCACGACTGGATGGGTGTTGTACAGAACCACAGTCATTTCATACCAGCCTCCCTTTGTGCCTTCTTTTTAAAATGCTAAGTTTGCCTTTTGATTTATGTTGGTTGAAAGTGAATAACTTTCTTTTCTATTGTATATCATGCCTGTATTATCAAGAAATAAACACAATTCGTTCGAAGAATGAATGTGCAACTGTTTCCTTGTTTCCAGACAACTGGCGATTTTGAGTGGAGTTTATGAACAATAAACGGTGCCAGTGATAAGTACTTACTTGTTAGAAAATTGCAAGTCTGGGTAAAAGAATTTAAAATGTACTCTAAATGTATGCATTTTAACAGACCAAAAGAAAAATGCTTCTTTCGGAGTGGGCGGTTCGAACTGTCAAACTTTTAACTGTAAAGTTACAGCGTTTCTACAAGAATAAAATCCCGGATTTCCAGCTCGTTTTTAAAGTCCAAGATTCCCCACATAATTCCAAACTGTACTTATGAAAACCATAGCTTTATCCATCAGTGTTAGGGAAAAGCTCGGAATACAAAGTAATCCAACCACAATGAATAATGCAAATTATAGGAGGTTTCTGAGTTTGGACAGGAAGGGGGAAAATCTAAGTATTTCTGAGAAGTCACAGCTTTCAATAAAATGCCTAGAACACATTTTACATGAGCACCTTTGACAGTCATGTCAGAACGAAAAATCAGTGGTGGAAGGAAGACCTGCCAGGCCGGTCAATAGAGCGTTGGACTGTCAACTGCAGAGTCATGGGTTCATCCACAAGCCAATTTTAAAAACAGAAAATAAACTGTGCCCTGGTCAGATATAGTTAGGTTTTTTTGGGTCTAAAGCTGTTTACTATTCCACAACATTGTTTTGTTTATTTTTATTGCAAGCCACTTGTAGGTAGTTTAAGAAGCACTGTTCCAATTGATTTGGTTCTCAAAGCTTTTTTCTGTTCAACAACATTGTTTAATTGTGATTTTTATTACACGTAACTGGTGGGTAGTTTAAGAAATGCTGTTCCCAACAGGCATTGGTAGTTTGCAATTGAGGGTTGTGGAATTACATCTTGGAAAGACATGTCAGAAGGAAAAAAGGTAGTCTTCTAAAGTGAGACCCACTAGCAGAGTTGGTAGTGCATAGGGTTGTGAACCAGACGTTGGAGGGTTGCATTACCAAGTCAGACAGAAGACCACACACCATGACACTGAGGTGCAATATGGGTAAACATATTGAAAATGTTTAGTTAATAATTCGTTTGTACTAATCTGCTTTATACTTTGATGTACTACAAACCACTTGTAGGCAGTAGCAGAAACCAAATTCTCAGAATGGATAGTTTGCTTTTGGAGCATCTGTGTTACATCATTGGCAGTCAGGTCATAGATAAAACAAGCAAGGCGTTTTTAGGAGAGCCCTGTTTGCTCTATCAGTGGATTATTGGGGCTCCAGTCTGATGTTAGTGTGTTTATTCCCCAGCACAAACACAAACAACATGTACGATGGACACGTTGTCCGCTCTGATCAAAAACAGTTCACGGTTTAAGGTTCTACAGATATGTACTCTTCAAGAAATTGTAGGATGTTTGCTTTTATCACAAGCCACTTATAGGTGTATTAGAAACCATGCACCCAGCTGGCACTGATCATTTGTAGTTCAATCTTCAAGCACTTACACCTTGGACAGTCATGTCAGAATGAGAAAAGCAAGGTGCTTTAAAGTGCAACCTTCTAGCTAAGTTGGAGAGCATAGGACCGACAACAGGCAGGTTGTAAATTCCATCCCCCAAGTGTGTCAGGGAACCTTGAGGTAGGGAGTAGAGCTGTATTCTGGGCAAAATCGTTCGATTTATTTTAATTCTTCTTGCTTTTTTACTTTTCGGAACAAATGTTTTCGGTTGGTTTGTCCTGCAAGTTGTAGAAGTGTAGAGAACACCTGGCCACAGATGCATACAGCGATCCACCAGGGAGGAAATCATCACAACATTGCTTAGGGGGCACAAAGAAAAGAACCCCAGGGGAACACAGAGACCCTGTCATGGCTAACCTGATCTGTGAAGGCAAACAAGAGCATGCCTAAGATCAGAGGTTGGAATATGTCCTGTTCACTGAAGATATTGGGCTATCAAAATCACCCAGCCGCCTTACCAAAGAGAAATAACCACTGAAGGATGTTAATAAAACAAAACAAAGATGTGATGGCTGGAACTGCAGCTCCTCACAGATGACGCACAATGAAGCAGAAACATGACTGGGGATGCTTGTGGTCGGGTGCACAAGGGATGCGACCTAGCAGTTTGGGCTGGACTTCCCTTTTGGGGGTAGGACCAAGCCCGATTTGCATACGGCCATTACACTTTCTGCAATGGTTTGGCAGTTGAAGAATGAAGGTCTGCAAGCTTGCCCAGAGCAATCGCCAAAGGTTTAAGATTAGTTCTAAACCTTCCAGAGATCACCTCTTTGTTTTGCTTTGTCACCCCAAGTGGGACGGGTATGCTCAGATGTGGGTCCTGTGCCTGCTGGGCCTAGAGACCCAGGCTACTTCTCACTGATGATGCTGAAACATGTCTGAGAATGTTTGTGGTATCATGCAGAAGGGATGTGAGCTAGAAAATCGGGTTGGACGGTTCCTTTGCGGGTGGGACGAAGCCTGATTTGCATACAGTCTTTGGCTTTTCAGAAACGGCTTGGGAGGTGAGGAACGATGGTCTGGAGGGTTGCCCAGAGAAATTGCCAGAGTTTTAAGATTAATTCTGAACCTTCCAGCAATCACCTCTTTTTTTTGCTTTGTCACCCCGAGTGGGGCAGGTATGCTCAGACGAGGCTCCTGTGCCTGCTGGGCCTAGAGACCCTAGTTACTCCTCACTGATGCCACCTAAACATGTCTGGTCTCCTGAAGAAGGGATGTGTCCTAACAGTTTGAGCTGGAATGCCCCTTTCGGGTTGAGACCAGGTCTGATTTGCATATGGTTTTTCTCTTTTCTGTATTGGCTTGGCAGTTGAAGAACAATGGTCTGGAGTAATTGCCAAAGGATTAAGATTAATTTTAAACCTTCCAGTCATCACCTCTTTGTTTAGCTTTGTCACCCCGAGTGGGACGAATATGCTCAGACATGGTTGCTGCGCACTGGGGCTAGAGACCCACTCTATTCCTCATTAATGATGCCCAATGAGGCTGAAACATGTATGGGGATGCTTGTAGTCTTGTGCAGAAAGGATGTGACCTAGCAATTTGGGCTGGCCTGATTTGAGTATGGTCTTTCCCCTTTTTGTAATGTCTTATGAGGTGAAGAATTATGGTCTGGAGGGTTGCCCAGAGTATTTGCCAGAGGTTTAAGAATTATTCCAAACCTTCCAACTAGGAGCACAATCAATAATGGCATCTATAATTCCTGAGCCATGAAGACTGCAGTCAGTCACTAGACCTATGGGACAACAGCAGCAACAGTTTTTTCAGGTGACAGTACATAATGGTTTGGGGTGGCAGATGTGGTGCCCTGACTGCCATGCAGTGACATGTTCCATTTTCATATTTGGCAGGCTATGCAAAGGTGGAAGAGTAGCTTTCTTCTTCCCCCTCATCTGTGTAACTATGGTACTATTCTGCCCATCTTCCTCTATATCACTATGTTCCACAATTGTGTGCTGCAGCCTGGACCCGATGGGTTTCCACCTTTACCTTGGCCACACCATCATCATTATTATCCTCAGACTCATCATCAGTGATTTGGGTTGTACTATAGGAGGCCTGGACCATCTCACCTGCACCACTGCATTTGTTTTTCCAGCTTGCCAGTAAATACAATCTGTAAGTCCGCCCTCCCCTTCTGCACCAGAAGCAGTGGGCGGAACCTGCTTTGTATGCCTCCTTCTCCCCCTGTCATTTTTAGAAAACTACCAATTTTCCTCCTCACAAAACAATGGCATTTTGACTCACAATGACTCAATTACAGCTACTGAATGCACTGTTTTACCTTAAAGGAATGTACTATTGGCAACTTTTCAAGCATCAAGTATTTGGTCAGGCAACAAAAATATGGGGCACTCATTTACAGCCACTGAATGAAATTCCCCCATACCTACCAAGAATTATGCTTTTTTGTTTCTGTAACCAGTAATTTGGGGTATGCAAAAAGACAACACACTCACTTATAGTCACTGAATATAAACCTTCTCATGCCTACCAAAGAATATAGCTATTTTTCTCTGCAGCTAGTGTGTTTTCTAGGCACAAAAAGACCACCCACTCAGTAATAGCCACTGAATGCACTCCTTTGCCTAGAAAGCATTCTAAGATTTCTGACCTGCACCTTCACAAGCAACACGCATTTTGGGTCGCTGCAAAAATGATGGCCCACTCTATTCCAACAACTGGATGTTATTCTTTTCTTGTAAGACATTTTCTTTGCAAACATTAGTTATTTTGGCTCGTCTCACAAAAAGAGGCACCATTGCAGCCTGTGAAAGTAATCTGCTGCCTGCCTCCACAAACAACTGTGTTGTACTTCTGAATCTCATAAGAAATGTCAGCTGTGTTCGTCATCTCACGTGTTACTGAGATTTTGTTCTGCCTGGTACTAGTGGACACTAGATAATGGAAATGTGTTGCACACTGATGCAAAGCCACTAATATAGATGCTCCTTCTGTTTACAGAGAACTAAAGGACTTGTCCTACTCAAACATCAAGTATTTTATCCACTCCTATTAAAATATGGCACACCGAAATACAGTCACTGACTGTAATATCCTGCAGTATAAAAATATTTATGAGACTTTATAGCGCAAGACGTAGGTAGTTTGTCTCACCAAAAAAATATGCACACCAATTTACAGCCACAAACTATAATATCCTCCTCTTTAAAAATAATTATTAGACTTTTTCAATAGAATACATTGGTATTTTGTCTGAGCACAAAAACATTTCACATTGACTTATATCCTCCTGCCTACAAATAATTAAAAATACTTTTTCAATGCAAGAAATAGGTTTTTGTTATGGTCAAAAAAAAGATGGCAAAATGATTTACAGCAACTGAATGAAACTCCATGTGCCGACAATTAATTTTAAAACTTTATTTATGCAAGCATCACATATTTTTCTCCTCTTACAAAAGTATGGCACAATGATTTACAGCCACTGAATATAATCTGGTCCTCCATTAAAAGAATAGTAAGAGATTGGGCCTCATTACACGGTAGGCGGTAGCCATGGCGCTATTAGCGTCATGGCAACCCCATTACCGCATTCCGGGTCCGTGTTCCCGGAATAGGGACTTACCAGGTCATTCCAACCTTGGAGGACCCGGTAAGTCCCCATTCCGGGAAGCATTCCCCATTCGAACCCCCATAGGGCGCAATAGGAATGGGGATGGAGCTAATAACGGTACCGCAATTTGTGGTACTGTTATTAGCTCTGAAGTCCCTCAACGGGTCCCTTCCATAACGCCTGGTAAAACCAGGCGTTAGGGACGGGACTCGCTAAGGGACCTCGTAGTAGGGTGGTAAGGGATTACTGGTACCGGTGCCCTTACCAGTGCCAGTAATCCCTTACCACCTACCGTGTAATGAGGCCCATTTGCTTCACAAGCAACACGTATTTTCACTTATCACAAAAAGTATTTTCACTCAGTCATACTAAGTTACAGCCGCTGAAAGTGAACTGCTGCCTGCCACCAAACAATTCTATGATATTCAGCTCCTCATTCTGTCAACAGTTGTCGCTTATGTTAGTAGAATGCAAGGTGATCACTAGGATGTCACCTCTCTCATGCAGAGTGGACAGAAAAACAAAAAAATGTACAACATCTTTATCTGCTCCTGTGCAAACCTTGCAACAGCTAGACAGTTTGTCATTCTTTTCTCAACGGGAAGAAAAGCTATGCAAGGGTTAAATGCCTATACAATATTTCACATATTGGGGGTCATTACAAGGTTGGCAGAAGCCATGCCGCTATTAGCGGCATGGCTACTCCCTTACCGGGTACCGGGTCCGGGTTCTTCGAATGAGGAATTACCGGGCCATTCCAACCTTGGAGGACCCGGTAATTCCTCATTCAAGGAACCCGGACCCGGTACTTCCCCATTCTCATTCGAGCCCCCATAGGGCTCAATGGGAATGGGGAGGGAGCTAACAACTGGCCCGTTCATAATGGGCCCGTTGTTAGCTCCCTGGTCTGCTAGCGGGACCTGCTAAGGGCACCTGGTTTTACCAGGCGCCCTTTGCGGGTCCCGCGAGCAGACTCGTAATGGGGCGGTAAGGGGTTGATGGCTCTGGCACCATTACTGGCGCTGTTAACCCCTTACAGCCTCACTCGTAATGACCCCCATTGTCTCTTGTCTAAGTGTGGTATGTCTAACTCTAAATAGTTCTGAAATGTATGATGAGACTTGCTCTCCAAATAATGTTTGAATAGTTGGCTTTAGTCACTTGTTAAATATCAATTTTCTCAGGCACCAAATATTATAAGTATTTTTAATCATAGCCTTACTCCGCACTTTAAGGAAGGGTTGTAACACATGCAGCAAAGATTCAGTGGTTCCAGCTTCTTTGTTGCATAGGTGAGTGAGGGAAGTGATGCTGCTCCAGAAAGCCAGCAAAGTTCGCTCAACATCTCTCTACAGTTAACCAGATCAAGTGAATACCATGGCTTGACCCAACACAAGAAGGGTTTGATTTTGGCAACATTGACAATTCCCAGGTGTCCCAGTTCAAGCAGCAACGCGATCATAGGGCAACTTAGGTGGGTCCCAGTTGTTACTTAAGAAATTTGTTTTCCGTATTCTCAAGCGAGGACAGAACATATAAATCCCCAGTTCTAAACCATATAAACTTGCTGAAATAGCCCAGGCTTTATAAACCTGTAAGGTGGAGCCAACAGCCCGACCCAAAATGCTTTGTAAAGCTCTCAAGCACTTCAGATGGCATTGATAAAATCAAGTTGCTTCAAGAAATGTGTGTTTCCACTTATCACTGTTTGATATGCTGACGGCAAGATAGTCGAAAGAATCAAATTGTTCTAGTGGCTGGTCATTTAATAAAATTCTTAGTTGTGGGGGGTGAGTAACCTTGTATGGCATCAACTTGGTTTTGTCAATGTTGACAATCAAGCCCTTTTCTTTTTACAAGGGTGAAAAAAGGTTTTCTTGGGCATGGAGATGTTTTGGCGTCTTGCCAATCAAACCGGTGTCATCCGCAAATAAAAGTATTCCTAGCTTGTCTCTAGCTAAAGAGGTTGCACCAGCTTTCAATTTCACAATTTCAATAGCTATACTATTATGGAGACAATCTCTTCGCCATGTGTTCAGTAAATTAAGAAATAGTTCATGCAATTAGAATAACTGGTTATGAAAGTTTAAATACCCAACAAACTCCACCCATGCGCCATCATTTGACTGAGTATTTTTGGATTGGACAGACACGTTGGTAGGTTTTCTTCATTTTCTCACACCCACTAGGGCTCTCTTAACTTGCTTTCCTTGGCACGTTGAATTCTCAGTGTTATAAGGGGAGGGGTCAGCTGGAAGCTGAACTTCCCCTCAGGAATGAGGAACCAAAACTAGATTGGACCATGTTTGTGTGTTATAATTCTCGGTGTGGATTTGTCCTATTGATGAGTATTCTATATTCAGATTTGCAAAAATATTCTGTATATGTCGACATCATTTATGTTTTTGTCACTGCATGCATAACAGAATTATTAAAATATATAACTCTTTTAATAAAAGGTACATTCTTACATGTGTGCAATTCTCTTTTTTATGCTGAATTCAGATCATTATTTTTCAAATTGATTCATAAAATGCCATGCACTAGCAAATGTCCCTAAATCACTAGCAAGACTGATGGCATCTACTACCCTTTATAGACCTGGCAAATAGTTGCCCTTGACCTTTGGCTGTGCTACATTAGCCTACCTCGAACAGCCATAAAACCGCTGCCTGCTTAACTTTACTAGCAATGGAAGAGATCGGAGGAATGTAAAGTACTGCGGTCAGCAAAACTCTGAGTAAGCCTGAAAATGAATATGAGCATGGCTATGAGTGAATCTCTGTGTAATTACAAACAGAACTCTGAGTGGTTCAGTCTGAGGGTTAGGAGAAGAGCCCTGTGTGGCCATAGGGAGATAGCATTTAGCGTAATAATGAAGATTGGCATATTCTAAAGAAGGTTCAAGGTACTCTTTTGAAAAGTTGCCTATTCTCTGTGGGATCCATTGGGATGGCCATTCCTTTTAGGGCTCTGCACTGCATGTGGATGAATTGCTATGGTGGGTATAATATGCAGGTGCACTCAGTCCTCCGCTCTAATAACGCACTGGCTCATACAAAGCGATGCTCTAGAACACAGTCACTCACACCTGTGCTCTTGAAAAAAGTCTTAATGATAATACGCTGATTCATTTTAGGCCTGATGTTTATGATACCCAAACTGCCTCAAAACGCGGCTCATGTGCACATACAAGCTCACCCTACTCTGAACTATGCTTCTGATAATATTTAGAGCCACTCACACTCCTACTAATAATATAGAAGCTCACTCAGAGATTATCCTGATTTCAAGTTCTTTTTCTGTGGCACAATGCCATGTGGGATGGTATTACAAGGGGCATTTTGCATTGCAAAGGTCTACTTCGGGAAATATTTCTACTGAGCACACACTATTGCCAATGATTGTTTTCTCTGGCACAATATTCTTTCTAGTATTTCTTTAAATATCCATGGTATTCCTGATGCCCGTTATTTGTACGGTTTTGTTGTGGCAGACTGCTTCAAATGGTGAGATTTACCCTTATTATCTTTGACAGATATTTAACTGTCATGTTTACAGGGATCGGTAAGGAACATATGATATGATATGATAGGTTACTTATAACGCGCTTAATACCCAGAGGTTTCTAAGCGCGGACCTGGGAATCGAACCTGTGTTGCTCCATGTCGTCTTGCTTCCAAGGCGAGCACGTTGCCACTGAGCTATCCTCCCAGGACTCATGTAACTGTTTCTGTAGATGCAGATAACTAAATAACCCCGGGCAGTGTTAGAAATTGGGAAGTATTAGATGAATCCATTAGAACATTAACACATCTATCTTTAAACCAGAGTTCTGGTTTAAAAGCTGGAAAAGTTGTGAAAGGTGATTCCCTCCGCCCTCAGCATAATCACTGTTTGTTATCAGTGGTTGTTTGTTGTGTTTTTTCAGCATGATGGCGGTTATACTTTCCATAAATGACTAAACCATACCACCACTGTTCGTTTTCCAATACAAAAAATATCTTAAAGCAAATCCATTAAACTCTTATTTGTTACTAGCTATAGATAAGTAGCCTAGATTTTACAATAACTCTAAAATAAGGCAGCACCATTGGCAAGCACCCACACTCAAAATAAATGTCCAGCACCATCCAGTTCTCCGGCCTCTTGCCAGACGGCTCCAAGGTTGCCCGGAGGGGAGCCACACTGTTAATCACCGTCGCAGCCTGGACTGCGTCCATAGGTAATATTATCCCCACCAAAAATATTGCCGTACATATGGTCGTTGGGAACGGCCATAGGCGATATTTTTGGTGGGGATAATTTATGGGGGAAAATGGGTGGGGGGTTGCGGGGGTGTCCCCCGTTCCCTTTAAAAATATATGGGGGTTGCGGGCGAAATTTTTGTATGGCGATATTTTTGCGGGGATATTATCACATGGAACCCTTCCTAGGAAGTCCCCATGTGGAAGGGGAGCCCTGCAGCCACAAAGCTGCCTTCTGAACAGCATCACTATTGTATACGGTTCTCCGTGTCAGGAAGGTGAGGGCTGTGTAGGAGCTGCTGGGCTCGCCCCCTTCACAATGGGTTGTAAGAGGATTCAATTTAACACTACAGCTAAGTCAACGCCTAGTCTATAATACTGAATGAAAACCCTTATTGATATAACTTTATGTCCAGTTCATGCGTTCTGGATGACTACCCCTATATAACACCCCTCTCTCAGAATCCCCCTGACCCCACTGAGCCAAGAAGTAGTTCTGTTTTGCAAGTTAAAAGGTTTATTTGATAATTTAAACAATATATATTATATCACGCTTTATAATAAATTAATAATTGAATATCACACTTAATCTGATATGCTAAAGATTAACAACAGAGAATCTGGCACTAGCACACTTCTTGATAACCACTAAGGAGTTGACATGAAATGGATAAGATAGCAACAATACTTTTATGGTTTCAAATGGATGCAATGTGGAATGAAATGCAGTAAAGAAAATAACTTGATAGGATTTCAGCAAAAGACAATGTAATCACTTTCTTGGACAATCCACCCCCCCTTTTATGCAATGCAGGGAAATGGAAGGAAGGCACACAATTCTCAGAAATGCAATTCAAATGTAATTCAGTTCACCCCAGCAAGCTTAGACTACAGAAGTTGAAAACACAGGCCCACATGCTTTTAAATGTGCTGGAAATGAAGAAAAAAATATGCTAAAATGCTTTTAATTCCCTCTAGGAGGTTCAGGGTGAGTGGTATCTAGTTAATATTAGTCCAGGCTCACACTAGCAATGATTCAGGGATAATTAGCAGGTTAAACGAATTTCTGGCAAATGGAAGGCAAGCAGCTGCAGATTTTTACACGTGAAGAAATTTGCAAATCGCGGTAAATTCGCGAGTGCGTTTTTCATGATTGCGGCAAAACTATAGGAGGTAGGAATGCGTTTCTAGGTTCGTAGGAAAGCCACGATTCTCAGCTTTCAGAGGAAAGTTACTGCAAGTCACGGAGATATGAGCGATTAAATAAAGGTCATTTTTCAGATTTGAAATTTTAAAGTTCAAAAGACAAGTGCAGCTTGCAACTAGAAATCACAGGTGACAGCTTTACAAATGACAGTTGACAGTTAGGAGACAGTTCTACTTAGATTAAAATAGGATTGAATTATATTATTTTAACTAAGAGATTGGTTCTGCACAGTTTTCTAGGTACTCACACTATATTCTTGAGTGAAATGGGCCTCGTCATGGATCTGGTCAAGTTTTAAACTGGACTCTGGTCTCTGCACTTCACAGTGATCTGGGTCTGCTCTCTCTCTGGATTCTTAAGATTGAGGGATTTAAAGTCTGGATCTTTCTGCACAGCTTTCTCTGGAGATTGATGGAGGTAAAGTATGGATTTTCCCGGCAGAGCTTCCAGCTGCAAATGGATTTGAAGGTCCCTATCTGTCCTGTCTCTCTGCTTTTATGTGTTTTGAAAATGGGTGTGTGTGAGCAGCATCACTAGCCAGCCCCTCTCCACTTATCATTGGCCAAGCTTTCATTTCTCCCCTGATTGGGGAAGCTAAGTTGTGTCAGAGTGATGTCATTTTACAACCTGCAGAAAGTCCACTCCTCCTGTCAACTTACACACAAATCTAGATTTGAAACAAATACATATTTGCAGAGGTACATATTGTTTTAAAATCATATGCACCCCTCACATATCACAGGAGGTATCTCCTGTTCAAACTCTGCTCTTCCTGGGAGCTTGCATTCAGAAATGGCAATATTTTGCACTTTTTAACTGGTTTGCAATTCCGGACATTACCCCAAATTTACACACATGTGCGCAAGGAGTATGGACATTAATTGATGAAGTGTCAGATTTTTCACATGCACACATTTTGAGTAATATCCTCTTTTCCGCTAAAACCCCCCTGAACATGCCACCGGTTCGAAAAACCTCTTAAAATGTGGGCAGAAAAATCACAAGAATTATGGTATCATTTAAATAATTTTCACAAGTCCGTACTATGAGTTATTCATCTTTTTCTAAAACCATATTCTGGCTATAGAGGTGTGTCTTTTCAGGTCACATGGTACAGAAACCAGTCTTTCCAGTTTCTGCCAAGCTCAGAGACCCTGCCACTCCCAGCTTCTACCAAGAGGAAGCTGTTTTACGACATCTGCAATAAAACATTTGCCTGAGTCAGGACAGGGCTTTGTTCAGAGCTCCTGTATTCTGTGGGGCTCCCCTTAATTCAATTATCAGAGAGATGGCATATCCTTAGTGTGGCCAGCAAAAGGCAGATAGGCCTGGGAACACAGCTGTGACTCAAGTTTCACTCCTGATGGGGGGTAGTTGCCAGAATCCAGTTCCTTAAGCCAAGTTTCAGATAAAATGTCACTTTTTGTTCCCCAGTTTCTGCATTCAAATAAAACTAAACATTTGTACATATGCAGCTAGAATGCTGATTCTAAGTTTAAAACTATGACATTTAAACAATTTCAACCTATGTGACACTCAAAAGTAGGTCACTCAGTCAATTTGAACATTTAGATTTGTAGTGTCTTTCAGTCCAAATTTACTTAAACTGCTGAAATCCACAGCTCAGCCAGTCTTGTTATACACCTTCAAGTCACTTCAGAATATAACTTTACATTGGATCCACCTCTCAGTAAGTCTTTCTTTGGCTTGCTTTGGGTTCATTTATTCAGTTTTCTACAAAATCTGGTGGTTTTAAAACGCCGGCTTTTGGATAGTGGTGAGTACTGGTACTGCACCCCTTTTTGGGATTTAAGAAAATGAATTCCCAACAGTTATGGGTTTGCTTTTGGCAATCAGCATTGCCATTCCCAATGGTTTCAGACTACTGTGTGGGTAGTCCAATGGTGGTTTTAGGCAGTGTCCTTCTGTGCCCATAACATCGGAAAAAATGGGTGGCAGCCTATTCTTCATGCATTTCCCTGTGCATTTTCTGGGAAGCTCTGGCCATCATGATGTTTTCCATGTCAGTACTGCACAGTTTTGAGGTAGGGCTCGCATGCATGGGTAAATACATCCCACAAGCCCCCCTTCTTGCGGTGGCCATCTGATCCTTCACTGGTGGGACCCGCAAGATCTGGGATGTTTCCTCCTCTTCTTCCAAAAGATGGCACAGTTCAACATCTTTTCCTCCATCCGGTACTGGTCGATCGGTTCTCCTCGCCGGTCCTGATGGGAATATTGGGCGGTACCCCGGGCCCCCTTGCATCATCCGGTCTCCGGGTCATCCTCCTTGGTCATTCTCCATGGTTTCATCTCTCCTAGGATGATAAAGCAAAAGCGGCAATACCTACTCATAGACGTTTTTCCACCACTGTTGAGATAGTGGGGCAGCATATGCATTTCATCATAACAAAACATTACATTCTTATTTTGGAAAAAAAAAACAGTATAACTAAGAGACAGTTTCATGCAAATCACAATATTTTAGAGACTAGATATGGTATGTTTTATGGTTGGAACTGAATTAGTCTGAGACAGTTCCCGCTAGGATTCCAGAGGATTCCTCCAGTTGTTGCAGAGTGTGCCTGGGATGGCAACATTTCAACTGGTTGATGTGGACCCACTTGTCTTCCCCCGCTGCCAAAGGACCTTTGGGGATGTGGATTTTGTAGGCCACAGGGGAGATCTTGTCGATGATCTCAAAGGGTCCCTTCCACGTAGGCAAAGATTTCCGCTGTTTTGCCTGGTTTCTTTGGAAGTTGTATAGATAGACCCGGTCCCCCACCTGATATTCCTTCCTGGAAGTTTTCAGGTCATAGTGGGTCTTCATGCTATCAGCTGATCTTTCTAGATTCCGCTGAGCGTAAGCAAAAGCATGTTGGAGGTGTTTCGTTAAATTCTCCACATACTCATGAGTAGTGGAGGCATTTATCAGTGTCTGCTCTTGGGTCCTATAGAGCAAATGCTGCGGAAGCACCATCTTGCGCCCAGTCATCAACTCAAATGGTGACATTTTGGTTGCAGATGAAGGGGTAGATCTGATGGCCATTAGGACCAGAGGTAATCGGATATCCCAACTTGGCCCAGAATCTGCCACAAACTTCTTTAACATGCTCACAATGGTTCGGTTATATCTCTCTACTGCCCCAGAAGAAGCTGGCCTGTAAGCAATATGCAACTTCCTTTTGACCCCCAGTATCTCCCACATCTTTGTCATTACTTCACTGGTGAAGTGGCTACCCCTGTCTGACTCAATCCTTTGAGGTAGACCAAAACGAGAAAAGATGTGGTTAATCATCAAGGCAGCTGCCGTTTCTGCCTTGCAATTTGGGGCTGGGAGACATTCCACCCACTTGGTAAACAAGCATGTCACAGTCAACATGTACTTATTCCCCCTAGCAGAGCGAATCACAGGGCCTACAAAGTCGATTTGTAAATCTGACCATGGCAGTATCATCCCCCGCTTTTGGAGAGGCGCACGGTGCGTGAGGGATGATGGCTGAAATTGTGCACACACAAGACACCCCTTCAAGTATTGGTCGAGGTCCTGCCCCATGTGTGGCCAGTATGCAACCTCTCTTAAGATTTTCAATGTGGTGTGAAACCCCCTATGACCGGCGGTGGCCGCATCATGGGCGTGACTTTACATTAGGCTTCGGAATGAGGTAGGAACCACCCACTGATCGTGGCCAGCTTTGGATTTCCTTACCAACAAACCGTCTTGGATCCGGAACATTTTTGGACATTTCATCAACACTCTTAGGTCCTCTTTCCCAATGTAATTGGTATCCGTCAGGGGAAAGTTCTCAGGGTCCTCAAGGTGTTGGTAAAACTTACCAATAACTGGATCCCCCTTCTGAGCTGTAATCAAATCAGCATCAGGGGTCTCCTTACTCCATTGTGCAATTGAAAGGTCGTTGTGAGCATTTGTCTGGGACCTAGTGATAGCAGTGACCTGGATTTCCCCCAACAGGGACTCAATCTCAATTAGATCCCCTTGGATGGCCCCGGTTTTGGCCAGCTGATCAGCTAAGTCATTTCCAGTTTTGTCTGGTCCCTCTACTTTGGAATGACCCTTGATCTTTTTCCAATAGATGGTCATCTCATTCGAGGTGACCAGATCATCAATGTTTTGGATCAACTTCCCATGTTTCAAGGGTTTGTTATTAGCACATAACATGCCTCTGGTTTTCCAATTAACCAGGTGCTCCACGAACCCGTTCCGTACATAATCCGAATCTGTGATTATGACCAGTTCGTGGAGTTGATGCTGGACAGCAGTGAGGATGGCCTGATGCACAGCCATCAATTCTGCCACTTGACTACTTCGGGGACCAATTTTGTATCCAGCGGAGGGTTCTGGAAACTCCTTCACCCATGCATTCCCTACACCAGCCACCAGTTCTTTTTCCCCGTTGTTGTCAACATGGTAAGAGCATCCATCCACATAGACAGTGGGCATTCCCCCACACTTGTCCTCTTCAAAGACTTTGTGTGGGGAATTAAGGTATGCCTCCATGTTGTCCTTGATTTTTAGACTTTCGTCCTCGAGACAGTTTTCTCTGGCACAATCATGCAAGTCAGCCAGACCTTGCGCGAGGTGACTCTTCTTGTTTTGGCCATATCTGACCTCCACAGGAAAGCCTTGCATTGACAGAATCCAGGAAGTAATTCGGGAATTACTCACATTTCCGGCCCGGATTCTGTCACTTTGGAGATATTGCAGAGGCTGGTGTGGAGTCTCCACTATGATGTGTTCCCCCTAGATAAACGGGCGGTAATTCTTCAATGCCCACACCGTTGCCAGGAGTGCCTTCTCACAATCGTTGAATTTTTCCTCCACAGAGGATAAAGTTTTGCTCGCATAGGAGATTACTTTATTGACCTTGTCATGCTTTTGGTATAATACTGCTGTCAAGCACGTATTAGAGAACCCCGTCTCCAGGAAGAACTCCTTGTTTCTGACAGGGTAAGCTAGGCAAGGCGCTTGTGAGAGGCTTCTTTTGAGTTGTTTTACTGCCTCGGCTTGTTCTGGACCCCATTCCCACTTGACCCCCCCTTGAGGAGATGAATCAGGGGTCTGGTGATCTCGGCGTAGCCCTCAATGAACTTTCTGCTGTAATTAGTCAGTCCAAGGAGGCTCCTTAGTTCCCGCAGAGTTGTGCGGTCTTTCAGTTTCTGAAGTGCTTCCACTTTCTTTTCCTGGGGACAGAGACCCCGAGGAGTAATCTCATGCCCCAAGAAATTAACACGGGTTCTACACCACTGTGCTTTCTGAAAGGAAAGTTTTGCTCCGGCGGCCCTCAACTGCGTCAGAACATAACGGATCTCTGCTATGTGTTCCTCCACAGATGAACTTTTGATGAGGACATCATCTACATAAGCCAGGTTACCCCTCGCACCCAGGTCGGGCATGGCCTTATGTAGGAAAATGTTGAATTCATTGCCGGAGTTGAGGTATCCGAAGGGAGTCCGGGTCCAGGTGTACTGCTGGCCCCCAAAGGTAAAAGCCAGTTTGTATTGGTCCTCCCTACTGACAGGCACGGTCCAGTACCCATTGGTCAGGTCTATTGCAGTGAATACCTGTGACCCCTGGATCTGGGCCAGCCCTTGGTCAATGTAGGGCAGAGGCCATCGGGAAGTATGGACCCGTTTGTTGAGCTCCCTGAGGTCAGCACAGAGTCTCCACTGGCCGTTTGGCTTCAATATTCCCAGCACCGGATTATTGAAGGTGCTGTGGACTGGACAGATTATTCCCCGGGACTCAAGGTTCTTAATTATTTCAGTAAGGGACTCCATTGATGCGAGAGGCAAGCGATATTGCTTCACAAACACTGGAGTCATGCCAGGGTCCGTGGGGATTGTTGTTGTGTGGATGTCAGTGCGACCACAGTCATATGAGTCTACCGCAAAGAGATCTTGGAAATCCAAGAAAACTTGTTTCAACTTTTGCTTTTGTTCCAGAGTCACACAGGCATCAGCTAGGTTGACTCTCTCTTCCACCATCTGCCTGAAGCCTGGAAAGACTTCTGGTTTGGCTATCTCCGCGGCCTCCTCCAGCTGGGTGGAGAAGTCCCTGGTCAGAGTGCTGATTTGGACTGGAGGCTTCAGGTGGGAAAGGCAGCCCTCATGGACCTGGAAAATCACCTCATCCCTCCTGAAGTCACAAGTCACATCTTCCTTACCATAGGGGCAGGAAGTGTACACCAGGAAGTTCCCCCCATGCCGGGTAAAAATCCTGTCTGGTGTTGTATTGTCATCACTGTCACTGTCAAAGCAGTCCTTGGGGATTGGTCCTAACAGTTCATTTCCAAGATCAATGGAGAAATGTCGGTCATCAACCGCCATTCCAATAATGGTGCCTGCGGCTAGAGTAATACTCTTTAAGTCGCTGTTATCCACCTCTATTGGAATGGTGTCATGTTCTATGTTGACTAATGGTGTTGGGTTTACCCCCAACCCTTGCTGTTGGAGAGAAGCATTTAGATGTATGTAAGCATCAGGGTTTTTCAACTCTTGTCCCCTTTTAACTTTCACTTCCAGGGAGAATTGTCGGGTCCTTTCTGGGATGGTGACTTCCTCTTTAACCTGAATTTCAACTGCATAAGGTAGCAATTGAGCTGACCTAAATGCTTTTTCTGGATCATCAAAGCCCATGGGATTATCCGCTAATCGGGACCAAGCTTTGAAGTTTATTAGGTCCAAACTAATGGTAAAGCGATTGAGAATGTCACTGCCTAAGTAAAAGGCGGCAGTGACGTCTCGCACGACCCAACAATTATGGACTATGCTCTTGTTGCCAATGGAGATTTTGAGCATACACCTGCTTGGCAGGAGATGTTTGGAATTAGGTGCTTCCAGGTCCATTTCCCATTTGTCTATCAGTTTGAAGGTGGGAATGGCTGGATCTTTTGGGAGTTGGCGAAACATGGCTTCGGTGATGAAGCTCTTACCGTTGTTCACACACACTCGAGCGAGAACATAGTCCTTCCCATCATTTAACTGAATAGGGATGAACAACTGCTCTCCAATTTGCTGAATATCAGCCAGGCTTTGAGCTGATTTCACATCTTTCTGGACTATAGGAGTGGGAGTTTCTGATTGTGGATTAGTATAGAATTTCAGAGTGTTTCCTTCCAGCGTGGAGTACCACTTTAGACTGGAAGGAAGGTTGATTTTCAGAAATAGAGAGGACCCTCCATCACCAGTCTGTTGTCCTACTGCTATTACTGTCACGTCTGGAATTTGGCTATTCTGGAAGTGAAATTCTACTTGGTCAGATTTTTGTTCAACCATGTGGCAGGTGCCGTTTAAACTAACATGGTTGACACTCTTTTTTAATTTTATGGGTCGGCTAGTCTGGGTCCAGAGGACCTTGTTTACGCAATCTATTAGGGGTGACAACCTTCTCAGGAGGTCATTCCCTAGTAAACAAGGGGTGCCCTCTGGGGTCACAACTATGACTGGGTGTTTCAACTTGTGTCGCCCAATTTTAATGTCCAAGTCTGCCGTCCCCTCGACGGGAATTTCCTTCCCGTCAAAGTTCTGGAGTTGTCCAGGAAGAGAGGTGAGAGGAATTTGGTAATTCCCTCCCCTTCCTGCATTCAGTTCATTAAAGGCCCTTCTGGACAGAAGGGTAGCTTGAGATCCCGTGTCCACCAGCGCTGAAATCGTACCCTGCCCCTGTACTTGTACCGGGGCATAATATCTTCCCTCCTTCTCCTCAAGGGGGCACAGATAATGCACATTTTTGGACAACTGGTGGGCTAACTTTCTGGTTTTGGACATCGCTAGTGAAGAGATTTGGGCAGAATTCTGTGGAGAGCCTCGGGAACCTGAAAGAAAAAGTTGGCAACTGGAGATCAGAGCCATTGTGGGTTCCCCTGGCTCCGGTTCCGGGCCGCCACCCCCTTTTTGGAGGCAGTCACCAGGATGGGTTTGAACCAGGGGATTTTCTTGCTGTTGGTTCTGGGATGAGATGGTGGGCGGCGGTAGCTCAGTCTCCACATCTCCCCAGTCTGGATTTGCATCCCTAGGGACCCATTTCTCTTTGGGAGGAGCTCCCCCCTCTCTGAAGGAGAAGATCCTTTTCCCAGGATCCTCTGAGGATCCCTCTCCCTCAAATTGGAATATCTGTACCTCCTCCTCAAACTGAGTCTGTTTGGGTCTTTTGTTTCTCCTACCCCCCTCTGCTCCTTAGGAGGCAGACTTTCAGGGGCAAGAGATTTTGTTTCCGGTTCCTGGGTTTCCAGGGGCTGTTTACAAGTGAGGAAGGAAGCTTCCTCCAAGGCTTTACACCCCCCTTCCCTTTGTGCCTCCTCCCTGGGAACCGGTGAGTTATCGGGGTGCTGCCCCCGTCATTGTTCTGGGGCACCAGGTCCAGAGTTGGGTGCATTCTGCGCCGGCATGCCGATCTGAGGGTTCTGCTGAGCCCTCAGTATGTGACCCAGATCCCGCGCCATGTTTTGAACCTGGCGCTCTAACTGGGAAACCCGCGCAGGCTGATACGGGGCCCTGTTTTCTCCCCTGGGCTGATCCCGGGAAGGGTAGCTGTCCCTCCTCTGGTAATACCCCGGGTTGGGAAGAATTGGGTACCCCTCCATCCTTGGCCTCCCCTCTCCCGGATTAGGTTGTCTGGGCTCAGGGAATTGGGGAAAGAAGGATGGATGATTTTGGGGTTGGAAATTGGGTGGATACCTGGGGGAAAAGTTCTGCCCAGGATTTGGAGAATTTCTGCCCTCCTGTGGGAAGTTGGGAGGGAAGTTCCCTGGGTTAGGTGCTTGGCTGGATCCCCCCCCTTGGGCTGGAGGAGTCCACACATAACCCAGGATGGGTCGATTTCCCTTGTAACGGGGACTTACATAATCAGGAGAGCGAGGGACCCCATTTGTGGGGCTGCCTCCCTGGCTCCCTGTCTTTGACTGGCCCGAGGACCTTCTGGGCCTAGCATTATTAGGTGCAGGTAGGTTTTTAGGCCCCCCCATCTCCAACTCTAAAACGGGGGTGACCTTTACCTCTGCCACCTTGGCAGCAGCAGGGGTGCTGTTGGCTTTGGGGTTTTTCTGAGCATTATTTTTGCTATCTACCGGTTTCTGCACCTCATAGATCCGGGTAGCCTGTTCAAGGACCCAGTCTAAAGATCTTTTCTCGTGAAAATCCCTCACGAGCTGGGTCATTATGTATTTGGGCAAGGCATGAAAAAATGTATTTATGAATTCTCTACTGTGTGTGCGCACCCTTCTGGTGGTCTGCGCAAAAGCACGTTTCAGTTCTTGCACAAATTCTTGTGGGGCCTGATCCTCCCCACATTGTAAATTGTAGGCTGCCTTGCGAGCCTCTTGAGGATTTCTATGAATGGAAAAATGTTTCAAGATGGCCGCCTTATAGGTGGACCATCTTAAATGATTTTGGTCCTCCAGCCCCGCAAAGAAACTGGAGTATCCCGGGGAGAAGGTCCACTTTACATATTGAATACAGCTTTGGCTGTCCTTCAAATGGAAAGTCTCCATCATTTGCTCAAACAACTCTAAGTGCTCCCAAACAGAATACTTAGCGTTCTGATGGTAAGGCGTGATGACGCTCCTGATCGCCTTAATCAGCTTTAAGGTGTCCTTAAACAAGGCCCTTTTTGCCTTATTGGCCTTTTTGGTTCGGGTAACCCTTGTCCATTCATCCTCTGACTCAGAGGCACTGCTCCCAGAGGTTCCTGTCTGCTCTTCCAGGTATTCCCGGATTCTGCGAGCCTGGGAATGGCTGGCAGAATGTGGGGACCTGGTCTCCTGTGTCCTGCGCAGTTCAGAGGAGTCTTCCGATTCCTCCTTGCTGCCAGGATTTGATGGGTACCCCCTCCACTGACCTAACTGGGCAGAGGTTTTCAGGATGCCCTTAATGGGCCTACTCTCCTGGGGTTCCCCGCTGAACTGTACTGTACTTGGGTGCCCATACCCGGATGCCCACCCCTCCATTCCTGAGTGGTACTGGCCTATGAGCCCCATACTTTTAGCTGGATAGTAATCTGCCATCCCTGTGGCCCTGTGCTCATGTGCGCCAGGGGACATGGGGGTGGTAGAGTCCAGGGACTGGGAGAGATGAAGGCCCCTGGTGTTAGGGCTCCTGAGGTTATGGTCAGGAATCTCTCTTTCCCAGCGGACCTCATCTCTATCCGCCCCTGCTCCCTGTTGCAATGCAAGAGCCTGCATTTGTGCTTTCAGTTCCTCAGTCAAGGCCTTACTAGACTCTATCAGTCTCTCCTGCATCGCTACCTGTTGTTGGAGCCTATCATTGTGTTGACAGAGGGCCTCATTTTCCCTCTGTGCTTCCTGGTTGGTCCTGGAGAACTGGGCCAGTCTTTGCTGCAGGAGGTTTACCTCCTGAGTCCCATCCCTACCGGCCTGCTCCTTTCTTGCCAGAGCATCTTCCACCCTTCTGGTGTGCTCTACCAAGTTCCGGTTTTCTTTTTGGAGGTCACCCAGCCCCTGGAGGGCCAGGTGATTTTCTTCAATTTCCTTTTTTAAGTGGCAGACTTCCTGGCCTAAAGTGTCTCTTTCCTGACTGAGAGCCTGCATCTGTGCTGCCAGGTCGTCCCTCAGCCTTTGAAGGGCACCAGCTTTCCGCTGCTCTTCATCAAACTCTGCCTGGGTATCCAGGTCTTTCAGAATCAGTTTATTGCTTTCTGCCTTTTCCCTATCTAGGTGGCCTTGCAGGGTGACTACCTGCTCAGCACATACCCTGTTGAAGTCCAGTTGTTGCTCCAGCTTTTTCTGGCTTTGCAGTAGGGAGTCCAAACCTTCTTGGTGTTCCTTCTGCAAGGCCCGAAATCTGGTATCCTTTTCTGACTTTTCCTTTTGCAGCACATCCATATCTTCCTTTATTTTAGTGATGTACTGTCTGGTCTCATTTTCTGACTCCTGGCTTCTGTGCAGCCTTTGCTCAGAAGAGTCCAGATCAGATTGGGCCTTCTCTAACGCCATCTGTTGCCTTTTTGCCAGATCATGGCCTTCAGCACATTTATTCTGTATGGCTCCCATATATAAATATAAATATGCCGCTATCCTAACAATCTTGTCGTGTTCATCTTTGGCCTTAGGAGCCATATATAGTTCACTCAGGGCCACATGTAATGGACCCTGATCTCTTCATAAGTCTGACCCTGTTTCAGTGGCCTGTCGCGTGATGGCCTGCAACCAGGCCTCCTGGCCCTGCTCAGCCCATTCACCTCTCACAAATAGTTTATGTAAGAAGTGCTCTCTGGCTATTTTCATATCTACCAAGGTCGTCATTCTAGAGATTGGTCTCTGTCCTGACTTACAGAAGTTAGTATTTTATTTTTGCAGAACAGAACTTTTCTTGGAGTGTCCCTTTTGAGGAATGCTTCACAGCGTAATGCAGCGTGGTGATCCGACTGGATGTATGTATCCCGTCAGTTAGCACACTGTATTAAGCTGCACAAGTGGTATTCTAACCCAGAATCCCGGCTACGAGCCCCCAATTTGTAAGAGGATTCAATTTAACACTACAGCTATATCAACGCCTAGTCTATAATACTGAATGAAAACCCTTATTGATATAACTTTATGTCCAGTTCATGCGTTCTGGATGACTACCCCTATATAACACCCCTCTCTCAGAATCCCCCTGACCCCACTGAGCCAAGAAGTAGTTCTGTTTTGCAAGTTAAAAGGTTTATTTGATAATTTAAACAATATATATTATATCACGCTTTATAATAAATTAATAATTGAATATCACACTTAATCTGATATGCTAAAGATTAACAACGGAGAATCTGGCACTAGCACACTTCTTGATAACCACTAAGGAGTTGACATGAAATGGATAAGATAGCAACAATACTTTTATGGTTTCAAATGGATGCAATGTGGAATGAAATGCAGTAAAGAAAATAACTTGATAGGATTTCAGCAAAAGACAATGTAATCACTTTCTTGGACAATCCACCCCCCCTTTTATGCAATGCAGGGAAATGGAAGGAAGGCACACAATTCTCAGAAATGCAATTCAAATGTAATTCAGTTCACCCCAGCAAGCTTAGACTACAGAAGTTGAAAACACAGGCCCACATGCTTTTAAATGTGCTGGAAATGAAGAAAAAAATATGCTAAAATGCTTTTAATTCCCTCTAGGAGGTTCAGGGTGAGTGGTATCTAGTTAATATTAGTCCAGGCTCACACTAGCAATGATTCAGGGATAATTAGCAGGTTAAACGAATTTCTGGCAAATGGAAGGCAAGCAGCTGCAGATTTTTACACGTGAAGAAATTTGCAAATCGCGGTAAATTCGCGATTTTCACGATTGCGGCAAAACTATAGGGGGTAAGAATGCGTTTCTAGGTTTGTAGGAAAGCCACGATTCTCAGCTTTCAGAGGAAAGTTACTGCAAGTCTCTAGCACAAACGGTCACGGAGATATGAGCGATTAAATAAAGGTCGTTTTTCAGATTTTAAATTTTAAAGTTCAAAAGACAAGTGCAGCTTGCAACTAGAAATCACAGGTGACAGCTTTACAAATGACAGTTGACAGTTAGGAGACAGTTCTACTGAGATTAAAATAGGATTGAATTATATTATTTTAACTAAGAGATTGGTTCTGCACAGTTTTCTAGGTACTCACACTATATTCTTGAGTGAAATGGGCCTCGTCATGGATCTGGTCAAGTTTTAAACTGGACTCTGGTCTCTGCACTTCACAGTGATCTGGGTCTGCTCTCTCTCTGGATTCTGAAGATTGAGGGATTTAAAGTCTGGATCTTTCTGCACAGCTTTCTCTGGAGATTGATGGAGGTAAAGTATGGATTTTCCCGGCAGAGCTTCCAGCTGCAAATGGATTTGAAGGTCCCTATCTGTCCTGTCTCTCTGCTTTTATGTGTTTTGAAAATGTGTGTGTGAGCAGCATCACTAGCCAGCCCCTCTCCACTTATCATTGGCCAAGCTTTCATTTCTCCCCTGATTGGGGAAGCTAAGTTGTGTCAGAGTGATGTCATTTTACAGCCTGCAGAAAGTCCACTCCTCCTGTCAACTTACACACAAATCTAGATTTGAAACAAATACATATTTGCAGAGGTACATATTGTTTTAAAATCATATGCACCCCTCACATATCACAGGAGATATCTCCGGTTCAAACTCTGCTCTTCCTGGGAGCTTGCATTCAGAAATGGCAATATTTTGCACTTTTTAACTGGTTTGCAATTCCGGACATTACCCCAAATTTACACACATGTGCGCAAGGAGTATGGACATTAATTGATGAAGTGTCAGATTTTTCACATGCACACATTTTGAGTAATATCCTCTTTTCCGCTAAAACCCCCCTGAACATGCCACCGGTTCGAAAAACCTCTTAAAATGTGGGCAGAAAAATCACAAGAATTATGGTATCATTTAAATAAATTTCACAAGTCCGTACTATGAGTTATTCATCTTTTTCTAAAACCATATTCTGGCTATAGAGGTGTGTCTTTTCAGGTCACATGGTACAGAAACCAGTCTTTCCAGTTTCTGCCAAGCTCAGAGACCCTGCCACTCCCAGCTTCTGCCAAGAGGAAGCTGTTTTACGACATCTGCAATAAAACATTTGCCTGAGTCAGGACAGGGCTTTGTTCAGAGCTCCTGTATTCTGTGGGGCTCCCCTTAACTCAATTATCAGAGAGATGGCATATCCTTAGTGTGGCCAGCAAAAGGCAGATAGGCCTGGGAACACAGCTGTGACTCAAGTTTCACTCCTGATGGGGGGTAGTTGCCAGAATCCAGTTCCTTAAGCCAAGTTTCAGATAAAATGTCACTTTTTGTTCCCCAGTTTCTGCATTTCAAATAAAACTAAACATTTTTACATATGCAGCTAGAATGCTGATTCTAAGTTTAAAACTATGACATTTAAACAATTTCAACCTATGTGACACTCAAAAGTAGGTCACTCAGTCAATTTGAACATTTAGATTTGTAGTGTCTTTCAGTCCAAATTTACTTAAACTGCTGAAATCCACAGCTCAGCCAGTCTTGTTATACACCTTCAAGTCACTTCAGAATATAACCTATAACTTTACATTGGATCCACCTCTCAGTAAGTCTTTCTTTGGCTTGCTTTGGGTTCATTTATTCAGTTTTCTACAAAATCTGGTGGTTTTAAAACGCCGGCTTTTGGATAGTGGTGAGTACTGGTACTGCACCCCTTTTTGGGATTTAAGAAAATGAATTCCCAACAGTTATGGGTTTGCTTTTGGCAATCAGCATTGCCATTCCCAATGGTTTCAGACTACTGTGTGGGTAGTCCAATGGTGGTTTTAGGCAGTGTCCTTCTGTGCCCATAACATCGGAAAAAATGGGTGGCAGCCTATTCTTCATGCATTTCCCTGTGCATTTTCTGGGAAGCTCTGGCCATCATGATGTTTTCCATGTCAGTACTGCACAGTTTTGAGGTAGGGCTCGCATGCATGGGTAAATACATCCCACAGGGTGCACTCAAAGTCCCTTAACTCCTCCACGGCCTTGGTAAAAGATTTTACTGTGGCCTCCATTGCTACAAGTAGTGCCAGGCAGCTCTGGTTACTCGTCCTGGCAAAGACTCCTCCTCTGGGGCCCCCAATACTGATAATGGCTGTGCCAGGACTCTCGTACCAGGACTCTCGTAGCATATGCGGCCCAGCTAGGAAAGACTTCCAGGCCCCGAAGCCATCTCCAAGATTATCCAGGGCTGCCCCTGGCAGATGCAGCTCTGGAAATAAGTATGAGGCCCCATCAATGCTGCTGTTGCTGCCCTAGGAAGAGAAATCCGTCACAGGAGCATTTTAACCCATCTTCTGCAGTAAAGTTGACATTATAGTGTGTAGTGTGTGTTTACCCCTTTTCTACAAAATATTAAGACATATTAATGACATCTGATCAGTAAAATAACATACACCAGCATACATACCTTTGTCTGCATTTCCTTGTGTTGTGTAGTATTTAAATGTATGTAGTGTTTCTTAATAGAGGTTTGGGGTATTCCTGCAGCTACTACCTATCTTGATAAGCCCTTATCCCAGTGCAGCACACCCCAGGCTGATTCCAGAAATAAGGTAAGTGGGGTCGCCAGACACAGGTCGGAGTACTAGCAAGCCAGAAAAGGGTTTTTACTGTGCCCGCTTACACCTGTCTCCCTCCAAGTGAAAGTTGAAGCACCCCAGCTTAATGTCTCCCCAACACTATTTAATCAGTGCACTTATTTGACATATCTTGTTAAAATGGGTCTGCATGAAGCACTGTATAACAACATCAATGATTGTTATTATTTGAACTGCAGTAAAGTAACTCAGTTGGGCTAATAAACGGTACAATGTCCTTTCATCGCGGGATGTTTTTTCACAGGGTTTTTAACAGTGAATATTTTTACAAAAAAGAAACATCTAATTATTTTTTTGGGGGGTAAGAAAATTATATATATGGGATGTGGGTGTTTGGGAATAGATACAACTGAAAGGGAATGGGGGTTGGGAGGGACCCCTTAAAAAATAATGTAAACAAAAATGTGATGGGTTTTGTTCGTTAAAAGATTCACGGTAACAAAACCTGCGAAAAAACATCCTGTGATGAAATGACATGGAACCCTAATAAACATTGCCTTTCTGTTCCCCAGAGTCTCAGTTTCTTTAAACTACGCTTCACAGCAGCGACAGAAGAACACAAGCGAAGATCATGAATTACAGCACTAATGTGATTAGGAGAGAGTTTCCTCTGCCTGCTGCCAAGGAGCACCTCCCATGTTTAAACAAATCAATGCCGGGGGCACGTTCAAACTCTTTGTTGGAGCTGGACGCAGAGTGGAAGATAGATGCAGGTCACCATGGCTCTGGCAAACACATGTCCCCTGGGAAGACATGACTAAATCTCCCAGAACAGCTTCTAACAACCAGATGGCACATTTTCTTTTTTTATAGGGCAAATTAAACAGCAGTCAGACTTGGTAGCGTTGGTTTGTCACAATCAATATTGAGAAGGCGGTGATGTACATCAAGAGCACATTGATGCAAAAGAGAAGCGAATTGAAAAATTATAATTTCGCTTCCAATTATATGCTTTTGGAAAATGGAGAACTTAATCACATTCGTGGTGCTTTTGAAGCCAGGATGACATGAGGCATTGACTAAGAGATGTATGCCTAACAACGACCTACATACTTGTGAGCATCTTGGTCAATGGCCGATCTGAAAAGCATCGCCAAAGGTGTAAACATAAGGGATGAAAGGGAATACATACACAACCACCACACCACAGGCCCACTGAAATGGCCAAAAAGGTGCACAAAATGGGGACAGTGGTGTCATGAGAGGGGCATACAAATTGCATAGCAGTAAAAAACAGGCTTGCAATGGATCTAAGGGTCATGAAAGCCAATGACGTCACCAAAATACCAGAGGTAGCAGATGTGACATCACAAGATATGATAACACACAAACTTTCACCATGGTGACACCACATAAAGTAGCATTGCAGATGCACAAATAATAATAACCTTGAGATTGTTCAATTCACAAACAGCTAAGTGCAGTCAATTTCACAACTAGTATTGGACTGGTAGGTCAGACGAACGCAAAGTACAAGAAGTTTAGGCCAGAGGCACTGCCTTTATCTGACAGTACAATCTGATATGGACTTTTACTGCCATTTTATTTCAAAGACTCACATACAAGGTACAACTTTCGTATGCTAAATAGAGCCCCACATTGCATGGTGGCGCCATAATATAATGAGTTTAGTCTCTGACATGTGCGTATGGTTAACGTCTAGTTTTAGTGTCACATGCCACGTATAGTCATAATATGCAAAGGACAGCCTCATATGTCCAGGTAATGCCAACATATGTCAAGTGCTCTCTTAATGATCTCGCAATGCCATATAATGTGACGTTAAGCCCCTGTTCCAAGGGCTGGAATTGGGGTTAGGGGACCAGCAGCCCAAGTTATCGGCCCGAGCGAAGCAAGGTTGAATAACGAGGGCTCAGGGTCGTTAACCAAAGTTCGAGCCCTTGGAACGGGGCTTAACACCATTAGTACCCCGGGTTACCTCTTTGGTAACCCAAGGTGCTAAAACAAAAGGGTTTTCATTCATTGAATGGGACACCTCGTGCATCCTGTTCAATGAATGAGAAACCTTTACCAAGATGGCCACCATGGAAAGGGGAGGTAGGGCTCCGGCCGAGCCCCTCTTGCCTTTCCATGGCAGCCTGCTGGAGGAAAGAGAAAGGAGCGAATGCGGCAGCAGCACTCACCGCTGCCGAAATGAGGTAAGTGGGGTTGAGGGAACAAACACTCCCCAAAAACGGGGACGGAGAGTGGGGGGAAGATGGCAGCGGGGGAATCTGGCCGCCCGGTGCTAAAGTGAGTTAATGCCTTGTATAGTCACTGAATTCAATGCAAAGACTCACATATCTATGTGATGCTAAAATTTGCCAAGCACAGCTTCAAGTGCCCAGAACATGTCCTCTCGGAACCTGCCACCACTCTTAGATCAAAAGACATCTAAAGCGCCATCTGCATGCTGCTGGGCAAAGCACCTAGCAAAGGGCACATTTTTGCATCTCTTGCTGTGTTGAGGAAAACAACAGCGAAATTTCAAAATTTTAAAGGGATGAAAACTATGATCAAAATCTGCAAGGCCTATAAAACAATTCACATTCATCTGAACACACTAGGGCATGATACTACTATTCATTCTCTGGGACATGTAACAATACATTATAGCCAACGAGAGGATACAACTATTGTAAACTACATGTAATGTGTGCAAGAATAATTGCAACATTTTTTGACACAGAAACCTTCTTCATACAGTTCAGGTAACACATGATACAGGATTACTTGGTTTAGTGATAATGATGAAAATGCAGTCCCATAGCAGACATGTAGAACATGACTTTAAAAGTTAATTAAAAATCACAGTTAAATGATATCAATAATAAGTCTTGGTAAGGAGCTCACTGGACCACAGGTGACGCAGGAGGAATTTCGAGCCACCCTAAGTACCCCACATTCAATTCAGCTGAGTTGCAAAACAAGTTCAAAATTCCATAGCAGTGAATAGAAAGGTAAAGGGCCACCTGCTTCAATGGAGGTAAGTCTGATCAAGGATCAACTCCAGGAAGGTCATAGGAGACTACAAGGAAGTGTTGCAAGGGTAGGAAGTAGGACACAAAACCCAAGAAAAGAAGCAGCAGAACAGAAGTACCCCCAACTTAAGTCTATGGGGAATGCGGTAAAGACTTGCCTCTTAGGAATCTCTACCACGGACCGGGAGGACCCCTGAGGGTGAGTAGCTTGAATAACCATTCACTCCAGGACCTCAACTGACATTGGTATTTTGGAACAAAAGGCTTCATCAACCCAAAACAATCTGGTGAATAAGCAACTCTTTTCCACAGGTGCTTTCTCAGGATTCGGTGGGCAGGGATTTGAACCGTGGGCCAACGATGACCTCAGCGATCCAGGAAAGGATCAAAATCTTTTCCCACCCTATCAACCTTCAAGCCAGGAGTCGAAAATCCAGCAAGGAAGATTTCAGTAAGACGAGTGAACCCATGAAAAAGGGTTCCTAGCAGTTTGATGCAAAAAAAAATGCTGCAGCACAGCAGCAAACTGCCCCAAGATGGAGACCACGGGTCCCATCACGCGTTTGGTGGTATCTCTGCTGTAAATCTGCCAAAATACCACCCAATGGAATCACTGTTACTGCCACTTGGTCTGGCAGAATTATCACTGGATTACAAGTGGTGGTAGGTGGTGATAGACCCCAGTAATTGGAGTCCATAGGACTCCATAAGGATGTCAGCTGTTAGCTGGAGTCGAATCCTCCCCCCTCTCCATCAAACTTGTTGCGGTAATGTGGCTGTAACAGAATTACTGCTGCATTACTGCTGATTTTTACCACACAGCCCAACGAGTAATGAGGCTGCATGTCTGGTAATACTCACAGACACCCTAACCTAAAGATCTGGTGGGCAGTTGAGGCATCAACCACCTTCCCATCATTAGCAGTGACCTACAGCTAATCAAAGGATTCTTGCGGTACAGGCTGGGTAGCGAAAGCATAGCTCAGACAACGGTTCCACAGTGGTGGACCTGATCCATTAGATGTGGGGAGACAACAGGAGTTTTCAAGAAAACACAGTCGGGAGACCTACCACCTCCAAGTTGCAGGACCAGAAAAGCGAGAGAATGCAACAGGGGAGGACAAACCCCAAATACATTGGCAGGTGGTTGCCAAAGGTCAGACAGCCTATCACTAAAAAGAGCTGAGGGCAAAGGGTTACATGACCAACCATGCTGGTTGGCCATTAGGACTGCCACTTAGCCTTAACCACCCCGACAGCTAGTGAGAGTGATAAAACAGGGACCTCTACTGGCCTAAACCAGTTATGACTAATATGGAGGCTGCCATTGTTAGCTTACAAAGACCCTACATTTTTAGGGCCTACCTCATGTTCATCTAGACAAATAAAGACCTAAAACACAAAATGGCAAAGAGCAGGAAATAAAAAAAAGGTTTTCCAATGGCTAGCAAAAGGTTTGAAAGGGCTACCAATACGGTACAGCAGCTTGCACCTCTGGTAAATCCAAAACTTAAACGTAGCTGCCACCAACCTTCCCCCTGAAACCTGTGTAGTCGCATAAAATCACTGTGGGCAAACATGTGGAGGGTATGAGCCACCACTGGTACTGGACACCTTAAGGGTGACCCTATACCATATAACCTATATAAAGTAATAAGGGAAGTAATGCCAGGGGGACTTTAGGAGAAGTCTGTATGCCCACTAAAAGAAGATCAAGGAACCAGAAAAGACAGGAGAAAAGGCAAATAGTTGAGGAGCCTCAAGAAGTGGCCCTATAATCCACAAAATATGAATTCTGCCGTAACACTGATGTTTAAAATATAAGCAGGGAATCTGTTAAAGGACAAATTAAGCTCTGTAGCACATTTTTATGTTATAATATATAAGGAAAACCTCTATTGCCATCCTATAAATGTGAATGCACATTAAGGTTTTTACAACATCTTTTAATGGCCCTTTCAAACGTGATTAATAAATGTGATCATGTGGTCATTTAGAAGAGCTAATTAATCTCACCCATCCTTCAGTAATTAGGCAAGGTGAGCCTAGCAACACTATAGCCAAACAACACATAAATGAAAGCAACAAATGTTGCAAGAAGCCCACCCTGCACATACCTTAACAGTCCATAAGACATGCAGCTTTTTTCAGTGGCTTCACAACTACACTGCTGAGTTTTCCAACCAATCCACAAAGTAAAACATCATGTAATACTGTGACAAAGGGAAAACTGTACTTCTGATGCCCCTGTACCTGACAGCAGCGTTTGATTTAGCAGGCCACTCTATTCGTGTAGCCAGATTGCAAGACTAAGGGCTTCATTACAACTTTGGAGGTAGCCATGGCACTATTAGCGCCATGGCTCCCTCCAAATCGTGTCCGGGTCCGGTCTGGTGGAGAGGGGACCTACCGGGACATTCCTCCCTAGTCGGACCCGGTAAGTCCCCATTCCAAATGCCATTCCCCATTCCCATTTGAGCCCCCATAGGGCTCAATGGGAAGGCGCTAATAACGGGCCTGCTAATTGCGGGCCCGTTATTAGCTCCAAGGTCCCTTAACGGGTCCCGTAAAGAATGTGTGGTCAGACAATACATCCTTTACAGTTCCTGCTAAGGGACCTTGGAATTGGGCGGTAAGGGATTATCGGCACCGGTCTCCTTAACGGTGCCCGGTATCCCTTACCGTCCACCTCGGAATGAGGCTCTATGCCTTGTTTTCTAGTGAGGCTTCGAGTTGGGTGCATTCCTTCTTGACGAATCACACAGTCAGAGTCCACCACGAGAATGCCATGGCTGATGGCTGCCCAATATCCTGTGGAGTGCCTCAGGGGTCCTGTGTGTCCCCCACTTTATTTAACATCTTCACTCGTCCTTTCTTTGTGTTGTTGGATGCAGAGGGCGTAGTCTATGCCAACTATGTCGATGACACACGGTGCCTCATTCCACTCTCAGGCAACCATAGTCTTGACACCAAAATTATCAATTCCATCTACAACCTTATCAATGGGCTGGCACTGAACAACTCCAAAATGGAGATCATGATTACAGGCACGGCACCCCCGATGCATAAGCTAGATGCCGCTTACCGGTTCTTTCAAATAGCAGAGTGCACCCTGGCTAGCCTGCCAAAAGTCAAGACTCTAGGATTAGTCTTGGATCAAGAACTCAGAATGAAGGCCCACATCAATAGCCTAGTGTCAAGTACCTACTACTATATAAAACTATTTGCTCAGCTTAGACCTTTTCTTGACTCCCCAAACTGCGCCACCTTAGCTTGAGCCATTATTGGAGTCCGTCTTCACTACTGTTCTAGCCTTCCGCAGGGTATCGGTAGGGGTGAAATCAACAGACTTCAGGTCATGCAAAACAATGCTGTCCATGTGGTAATGGGGCTGCGTAGATCTGATCATGTAATGGACACCAGACGATCCTTGCATTGGCTGCCCATTGACAGATGCATCACATTCCGGACCTTGTGTATTACACATACCTGTCCCTATGGCAGAAGCCAAGGTTATCTGTCAGGCAGACCGTCATGGCTTCATAATCGAAGAACGCTTAGGTCGAATAACTCCTTCCTCCTCAATACCCCAAATTCCAAATGATCATTTGTCACTGAAGGATCGTTTACCTTCGCAGCACCATGATGTTGGAATGCTTTACCTCCTGAACTAAGGGCCTACTCTTCTTTGGCGGTCTCCAAGCACAGACTAAAAACAATCCTCATTGGTCAAATACCAGCTACTTCACTGATTGACACCTTTTGATGTTTTCCGTTGTCTGTCTTTGTTTAGCGCTCCTATGCCCATGGGTATGTCCAGTGCTTTAGAAAAAAAAATAATAAATAATGAAATAAAACAAGGTAAACGAGGCTCATGAGCCGTATTTTGCCTTTTTCTCTTGATCTTAACCAGAGCAATGTATAATGTAAAAGTCGCCCATCTTTGCAGAAGGACTGTCAATATGGCTGGTTTCATGGTAATCATACCAGGCAGATGGCAGAGGAGTAAAAGGAGACACTTCTTCGTCCTTCAAGTAAATATTTTGCATAAAGATTACCAAACAGGTAGTACCCAGACTAACAAATTTAAGCATATACTCAAAATTCAAAATTATATGTTGTCTGTTTTAATCATCATAGGTAGTTGCTGAAGCTTGGTAGAAATGTACATCAAAAGTAACTAGTAACCACAGTTGCTATAACTAATAATAGCCATCACGTGTGTTGATTACCACATGCAGATACCAAGTGAGATTTCTTCTATTATTTTAGGGTAAATAGGTCCCGGCCGTTCTCAGCCCTTTGCCGATCTTGCAGCGTGGAGCGCCAGTGAAGGGCCGAGCATGGGCAGGAGCTATCTAGCGTAAAATAATGCGAAATCTTGTTTGGTATCTGCATGCTGTATACCTGAACCCTGAGGCGCCACACTGGCAAAAACATGACTCATCACAATTTCATTTGTAAATAGATGACACTCAACCTTATGAAAACATATTTTAATGCAAATCTTCTTCTGTGCCATATAATTTGTAAAGAAATATATTCTTTCTACCGAGATATTTTACTCTTAAAATATACCGTCTGACTTCTACACAATTGTAAAGTTTGTTTTACCAGTGGCAATGCTGGTTTGTATGTTGGGTACAGGCATCATTATAAAACACTGGAAAATCCTCATGTGCACTGGTAGTGAGATAGCATTTATTGCATTTGTTTCTTATGTTATCCTACAAAACAGATTGTATGGATTTGTAACCAGTTTTTTAGGGAAGGTGTGCTGTAAAATTCAACATTGGGACCCATAACTTTAAAAGTCTTCTTTAGGAAGAACCAAACCAAACTGTTGGAGTAACAGCCCGGATGCTCCATGATAGGGACTATCGAATCCCTCTCCTGCACATGGACTTCTTTTTTCACTTTTTTCATTGAATTCAAGGCTAATGAATATTTAAAACTGGACCATGCAGTGAAATACCTATCTCTACTAAGAAAAGGATAAATATTTCACTTACTAAAAACACTTAGCGTGACTGACATCATAAGGAAATGAAACTCTCCTGAGGATCCCTTTTGATATTTAAAAAGGGTGAAATACGTGTAGAGAGTACAAAAATCTTTTTGTAAAATAAAAAACACGTTCAATTATTATCATCAACCGTGTGGAATAGATTATTGCGGCTCTCACCAACTGAAGTTGAATACCAATGTATTGGATTGGCACAATTGGGACTGTACATCTCATTGAATTTCAAACTGTTGGGGTAGTCCAGCACAACATATCTGCACCCATCCAAGCACACAACGTAATAACATGGCGTGCATTTGGATTCACAACCATGATAACAATATTCGCATTCAGTTGCATTGTGTTGACAGTACATCATAAGTAGTGTATGTTGGAAAATTGAAAAGCTCCATTTTTGCATGTGCAATGACAGCATGGGAATATGAAAGACAATATATTCAAAATGAGCACAGCACAAGTGAAACACGGGTGGCATATGAAAACATAGCATGTATGGATTTTGATATTTTTTGTTTTGTTTTTGTGACATGTCACATTGACTTGACATATTACATGTGTTCACCTTAACGGCACTTTGAATAAATATGTAATCGTCCATGTCCATACTGAATCCAGTGTCACAATCCATTATCCACATCATTATCCAATCTAATATTCATACCACTATCCAAGTCTGCTTACATGCCACCATCTGCTACAACATCTCCCACAACACACTCCAAATCTGCCCTACTGTCCCTACATTCACATCCCCTCGTACATTCACGCCATGTCACACCAGCCTGTTAAACATACATATACATCAATAACCACATCACCTCAGCACCCACATCAACCACACATACTCACATTATTTCCCCTTGTACCTTTATCATCCTTCCTGTATCCACACAAACAATAATCCACAAGAGAGTGGAAGCCCCTTAACTAAGAACGAACATGGCTCAAATAACCTGTTCTGTGGAGTTGTGCCCGCTCAGGAGGGTCTACACCCACGTTTTAGTTCACTGCACCATTTACAACGGAGAAAAAACCATTTGCATATCAGTCTGGTCTCACCCACAAGGACATTCCATCACCAAAATGCTAGGAAATTCTCCTCTTAACAAAAGCTCCATCGGCAAGCACAGGCACGTGTTTTGACCTTGTTGGGTCTCCTCAGTGAGGTGAAGCTGAGCCTCTCTAAAGCACAGTGACCAAGAGGTCCATTTCTAAATTATCCTTGGTAACCTAGGGTGAAACGTCAAGTTTTACAAAATTCATAAAAGTGTGGCAGCCATTCTTCTGAGAATGAACATGGCTCAAATAACCTGTTATATGGAATTTCTTCCACTCATGGGGGTCTACAATCACGGTTTAGCTCACTGTACCCTTCAGAAAGGAGAAATATTCATTTGAATATCTTTCCGGTCCCACCCACAAAGGCAGCCCAGCACTGAAATGCTAAGCAAGTATCCTCTGAGCAAGAGTACCATCATCAACCAAATAATAAGTATGCCTTAGGCTGAAAGCAACCCATACCAACACAACACATACAATCCCACAGCCACACACCACCTACAAGTGAGGCGGAACGGGTTAACGGGACCCGCTAAAGGAGGCGGACCCGTTAAACCCGTTCCGCCTCATTACAAGCTCCCCTCGCGGGACCCGGTAAGTAACACCTGGTCAAACCAGGCGTGCAAACCGGGTCCCGTGAGGGGAAGAGGGAGCAAACAACGGGCTGCTCGTAATCAGCCCATTGTTTGCTCCCTCCCCCATTCCCATTCAGCCCTATGGGGGCCTATGGGGGCTGAAATGGGAATGGGGAAGGTCCGGGCCCGGGTTCCTGGAGGGAGGAATTACCGGGCCCTCCGAACACAGAATGGCCCGGTAATTCTCCATTCTGGGAACCCGGACCCGATTTTGGTGGCAGCCATGCCGCCAATAGCGGCATGGCTACTGCCAAAATCGTAATGAGGCCCATTATCATCTACAGCCACATCTCCCTCCACACGCCACCGCTTCCTCAGGTGGCTAAATGTGCAACTAACAACCTATAACATGACATACTTAGGCATCAACCTAGATTAGGGGTCTCCAACATATGGCTCTCCAGATGTTTTGGACAACAACTCCCATGATACCTCACTTTTGACTGTACTGGCTTGGGCAGATGGGATTTGTAATCCAAAACATCAGGCAAAACAAATGTTGCAGGCCCCTGCTTGCTGAGCCAAACAAGCACGACTCATAACATCACCATAGTGCATACTTCATGAACATCAGCAGAAGCCAAAGTGACTCATGCATTAGAACATGCATACAAAGTCCACACATTCCTACTATTTTGCACATATCATACACTTTTCCTCTAACAACCCCCATCCAGTCACCACACAAAAAGTATTATTGCAGACATGTAACACTTGCCAAAAGCTGTCTCCCTTCTGGTCACCTAGGTACACTGCCTTGACATGTCTTTCTTTAATTAATGGCTAACTTTTTATTTTGAGGGAAAACATATCTTTCAGGACCACACAATTATTGTCAAAAGGGTTTGTCAATAAGGTAACATTTGACACATGCTTAACACTGCACACTTCCCCACCACTATAAAAAAGCATATAACAAAGCCACATGCCTACACCAGGACTCCCATATATGAGAGATGGTAGGATTCTAGATGTGCCTAGCCACTTTAGAGGACTACTATCTCACTAGCCCCACACCATGACACTCTGATAGGTTGGAGGTGGGAAGGACTATGTGTACCTTGTCCCAACATAAAAGCATCACTGTGTATCATACTCATGTACATGCTTCACCTCAACAAACCATACAATTCCTACATACCTAAGTGTCATACATTATTTATATATGCCAATAATATGGACAGCTCTAAGCTCCAAGCCATGCGACATCAGCATGTAGCCATGAAACAATTATTTTAGGTTACTTCATGTTGAACCTCGAGGGAGCAGGGCCTGGATATCACTGATGTCCCGCAAGACCTGTCTGTGTAAGAAAAGCAAACAGATTTAATGAGTAGACCAAGAAGTCCTCAAACGGTGATGTACAAGGAGAAGATGTGGGGGATATCTTCATACAAAGGACAGTTTGAGAGCATGTTGTGTTATCAGTGTACTCATTACTCCAGGTTCCTACTGAGTGAATACTAACCTGCTAAGTAAATGTCCCAGGTACTAGATCATGATTTAGCTGAAGGAAAAAGGGGCATGATATGTGAAAATATCAAATTGACCTCTTTGAACTGTGGGAGTTAGAGCACGCCAAGTCAAGATATTAAACAGAGTCTTTTGGAGTACAGCTCGGTTGGTTGAATGAGGTATATCCGAATCAGACGTATGCTGAGGATGCAAGCACATGAAAGGAACATGCAAACATATGCTGTGGGATCGTTCAAGGTCAGAAATCTTTGGGTAGAAGTAACAAGGTCAATTAATAAAATGCTGATGAGAAACTTAGATTACTGCTTTGAAACATTGACTTTAGGAGACGACTCACAGATAGAACAACTCCGGTTCCCACTAAAATGTTTTTCTTAAGCCTGCGATGACGGCTAAAAATATCAAATTAAGGTGATGGAAAACAGTGAAACCACCTAGCAAAGTCTAGTGGGTGGCAGATGTGTGCAGAATTAGATGGTATTGTGGAAGAGGCGCAAGAAAATCAAACTTTAGATATATGGTCACGCTTTGTCTCAATTGAACTGTAACATTCATATTATTAGACAGGGTAGTGGGTGGGGATTGGATCATATTCTGATTGGACGATGATGTACCCATAGAATTCAAGGCCTTTTTTGACATATTTTGAATCATTTTCATCCAATGGGTTATCCAGAGGTTGGTCTGTGCAACCTCACCTGTCCATGGGATTGCCAATCCACAGCATTGCAGTTGTGAGTTTGATTTATCAAGCCATTGTGGCAAACATGCACATCTGTAATTGGTAGGAGTCAGGTTTAATATTTTAGAACAGTAGGATTCTGGCTTTCTTTTCTACTACTTTGTACTAGTATTAAGAACTGTATGTATATTGCTCAACTATTCTATTTTTAATGTTCACATATGATCTCTACAAGAAAATAAATATACATAAATGCTAAACAAGAGTGAGTGCAGTATTAAACATTTTTCAATTTCTGAATATAAAATACACTGTATTACAAGTGCACATGCTTTCTTGTTTAGTGATAAAAAGTGTAGGAAATATATTGATAGCATCTCATGTTTATCATTCAAACAAGGGTAATGAGCATTGATACATATATTAACACAGAAGGTGGACCCTGGAGTGTGAAATAGTAAGGTTGTCAGCACAGAGACCCCATTTTCTCTTGAACTTTGCTTCTGGTAAAACACTATTCACTGCCGCAAAACCTGCCACAGCTTGAGATAGACATTTAAAACACCTTTCAGGTGGAGGTTATGTTCTGTCAAGTAGGGTATGATGAAAATCATGACAGAAGGCCCAGAGAGACTTATACTAGCTGCAACCCATGCCTACCTGAATCCACAGAAACCCAGACATTTATGATATTGAGAAGTCCTACACATTCCTATTGCCCCTGACTCACCTCACCAACTCTGCTGACCCACACAGTGGCATTCCTACATGTATGGGATGGGTAGAGTCTGCAGATAGGAAGTCCCCTTTCCTGATAGCCTCAAAAGTAATCACGCAGAAGCTAATACATCAGCTTCCCAAACCTGGCATGTAGGAGATTGGGAGTGCCTATAGCTACAATATACTGCTGCTAGCAACACCAAGCTTACTGACTGCAATGACCTAAAGATTGCCATTGCTACAGATGCTACTCCCTTGCCTGATGTGACTGAACATGACTCCCACAAGGCATCTTATGTATCACATCAACAGAATTGGGGAGGTAGGGAATGGGCATGGGCATATTGGTACCAATATCCCCCTTTCTGGCAGTACAGTACAGTACAGAAGTCACAAAGAGTCACATGCATCCCCTCAACAAACCAGGGCAAGTCAGAGATTTGGGAGGCCTAATGGAATCTATGGCAACTTTTTACTTCCCCCATCCATTACACTTAAGATCACTTGAGATGGCCATCCATGCCAAAAGAACATATAAAGGGCAAAGATGCACTTTATGAAAACCATATAAAATAACATAATTGAACATAATGTTAAATAATGTAACATAAAATAACAAAACACAAGATAATATGACATAGCTCACAGGTTACTGACCTGCTCTCCTGCCACTGGCTGCAACTCAATAGTAGAGCAAGGATTTTCATGGGTTTGTGGGGTACAGCAATGAACCTCTTCCGTGTGAAGGCATGCCCACTTGACTGGGATTCATGCGGAGGGAGAGGTCAGAGGCGCCTGTCTCTCAGTCTTTGTGCCAAAATGACTTCTGCAATGCAGGAGTTCAAGAATGAGTATGAGGGGTGTGAATGTGGTCCAGTAGCAACCCAAACAGCAAAGTACAACAGTCCAGAATAAAAGGAATACCCAATCACGGTTCTATAAAAACATCTATACTTTAACTAAACACACAATGTGCAAAAATAACTAAATAGAAAACCACTACAAAAACACACCCCTGTGGAAAGAACACAGAATATGCAAATATAGAAAACACTCTGGTTAATGATAGAGTGGTAAAAGGCAATAAAAAACCACAACTTTCTTACAAAGAGTATGTTCTTGTGTGCAAAAGGGTTTAAAGATGATCTATCCATTCTCAGGACCAGGGGGTAGATAGCAGTCAATAATACCTTTCCACTGTGCTTGGAGGTTCAACAGCGTCAAACCAGGCTTATTGGCTCTTTGCGAGTGGTTCTAACCAGGTTCCAAAGCAGTGGTTGAGTTTTTCCAGATGAGAGCTGGTGTCAAGCTGGGGTCGAGATGAAGTTTGCTGTGGTTCAAAGCAGCCTTTTAAGAATTGCAGATTGTGAGTCCCACCAGGGTCAGTTCTACGGTCAGTTCATCAGTGAAAATGCTGGTGACTGAATGCAAAGCTCATGTTAAAAAATTCGATGCATTGTTTTAGGGTTGTCATTTGATGAGGCCAACAGGGTTGGTCAAACGTTGATTTGGATCAGTGATGAAGACGCAGGCATTTCGCTAAGCAGTTGGAACATATAGGTCAGTGACTGCAGTGATGAGCTTCTAGTTCAAGCCAGGGCAATGACATGCTTGTCTGGTGTGGTGCAGCAGCAAACTGGTTTGAATGTGTTGCACAGTGGCCCAAAGATCAAGCAAGTATCAAAGGCCACTCTGGAGAGTCTTGCTGGTTCAATTGTGTCAAACCGTTTCGAAAGATGACTCTAAGTGGTTTAACGGTGAAAAAACACAGGAAACCTGGCTGGTGTGGCTCTCAGGTTGCTGTGAGTCCCAATCCATGTGCTCAAGGACACGATAGGTCCATGTTCTCATTTTGCCAGACATGGGGAGGCTGTCAAACATCTTCAGGAGTCCTTCATCACCAGAGAGTTCCTCAATACATGTTTATCTGGCAGAGAGACAGGTCCTGCTTAAGCAGCAGGCAAGCCCAAATACGCAGTAGTGCTAGTTAGGGAGCAGCGGTTTCCTCCGTCTTGAACACTCAATCTTCACCTCACTGCATGGGCTTTGAGAAGTCAACTCTCACTAAAGAGGTGCTCTTGAAATTGTACTTCTGCATGGATGGTCCAAAAGTGAATCAATGAACGGTGGGAGACTCCCTCTTGTAGAAGCAAAAGTCCACATTTGATTGGACAAAACAAGCCTGTTTTAAGGAGTCCAAATGTTCTCCTTGAGACAAGTCATCTTTGCCTTCTTGGATTGTACCCAAAGTGCATTGTACCAAAGAAAGTAGAGGAGATAGGAAGGTTAGAGAGGTATGGAGGGAAAAATGATGGGAGGACACACTTCTCTACATGTGCTGGGCTCTCTCTCTCTACATTAACTCTGCCCCTCTATCAGACTGATAGCATCAGCATCAAAGGCCCTTTGATATTCAACACCAAGGAGTGATGAATATCATTTTGTGTAGGATGTGCTCTTTGATGCTAGTTTCCCAGGTCAACCCCTACTGAGGGACTGTCTCACTGTACAGAGGTGTTATCCGACCTCACAAAAGATCAAAGAAGAGATGCATCCATTCAGTCACTTGCCCTTCTAGTTGCAGAGCTAAGCTACCCAACCAGAAAACAAACATTCCTTTCACAGCTGACAACTGTATGAGAAAACTCAGATGTCTCTTCTTATATTTAGATTAATTATAATCCACCATACCTCAAACTCAGGGATGGCTTCATATTTAAAGATCAAACTTCCACCAGAATTATAAACAATCATAACTCCATGGTTTTGGAACAGAGGTGCAATCTTTAAATGCAACCTCTTTGCTAAAGTGACTTTGCTGTCACAGCAGCTGTCAAAAGGGAACCTCTGATCCTGATTTGTGGCCCTGAATTTCTGGAGACTGATGCAGCAGAGCACAAGTCACCTTTCTTTTGGCATTGAGCTTATGAAAGGGGGATATGGTTAGCGGATCATCATCTCTGAGATGGAATTACCTCCATTGTTGAATTAATAAAAATAAAAAAGCCAGGGCTTCTGCACCCTTGCAAGATTGTAATTCCTCACAGTCTTGCTGTCTACAATGCTGTAAACAAAGAGCATTGCACCAATGTCAACATAGGTTTTAAGGGCATCCACTAGGATGTTACCATTTGCAACCCTGTCCTGGCTCACTTTCTATACTATGTTCCTTTTCAGATGCATGTTGTTTGACTTGTAATCTGTCTCTCCAACCTCTGGAGTGCTCTTTCCCCAAACTCTGGGGTATATCTCTCCCCAATGTCTGGGGACTTTCTTGCCACAACCTCCCTCCAATGTTTTTACTACCTCCATCTTGCTCACAAGTCACTCTCACAGCACCCCTCAAACCTCCTTCTTCATCCCCTTCTCAAACCACCTCCAAAGAACTCTCTCGCTCACCTCCAGCACACTCTTTCTCCTTGTCCTTGTCACTGATCACTCCAAAATCCCATACTGCCTGATTACTCTATGCACTTCTTATGCTCTCCAAACCCCAGGGTTGGTCTTCGAGCTATGTGTTGCAGTGTGTAATCTCAGCATCTTCGGTTGAGGATTGGGTTAGAAATCGTCTGAAGCAGTTTCTTGGGTGTTTTGATTTCTAGCGATCCCCCTTCTCTATACGGACAAAGAGTTCTTAGTAGGCTCTACCATCGTGAATTCTCAGACATAGCAATTACATGTAGTGAGAGTGTGGCTGTTGGTCAGTCCCCAGTGATATTGCCTTCATTGTTTTGGAGCCACAGGATAATGGATGGGCTTGCTGGCGTTTGTGGTTCACAAATGCCTGTGCACCTTTTTTTCCTCTTGGCTATCCCTGGATGGAGAGTCAAGTGAGTTCTGCTGGGATACCTGTATGAGAGGGGGTTAAGTGTTACAACCCACATAAATCCTTACGGATAGCCCATTGAAAGTGTATGCTGTTCCTTCACTTGGACCGTTTATGGGTCCTCCAAGTAAGGCTTCAGCTCTGTAACTCTGTATCTGACAAATGCTCTTACAAAGAATGGTGGCTTTACAACATTTCCATGTTAATTTTTAAAGCAAACAGGAATGATAAAAAAAACATGAAAAAGGTTGAACATAACCATTGGTCAAATATGTACAAATGTCCTTGAACAAGTACAGTGGTCCCCAATCCCTCACCCTCTATATAGGTGAATAACACTTCTTCAAGCTCTATCACATTTCCTCACTCCACCCTTCTGCCTGGATTGCATGATATCTAAAGCACCACAATGCAATGTTGACACCTTGCGGCAGAAGGGTCAGGAACCACTGAATACAAAGGGTGACATTGATGTGCAACATTCCCATGACAAATGTGTACTGGAATGAGTCCCCAAACCCAAAACTAATGTCCATCATGAGTTGCTGACATGGGCATTCATCTGCTCTCCCATGAATGCCATTCTACCCATTACCTGCTTGTACACATTGTCTGCATAGTAGTGTAATAAAGATGCAAGTTCAACGCGGTATAAATGAATGCGCTTATCAGCAGCGAGACTAGCACTGTAAAAGGGGAGAGGGGCTTTTTCTGATATCTGTGATATAAAATCCATAATAAAACAAATCCAAAAATACAAGGACACAGGTAACTATGATCAAACTTAGTGGTAGAACAAAATGCGGTAAATAGGCCTTTAAAGCTTGCTTTTTCTTTAAATGTGTGTTTGCATTTTGTGCACGACAAAGGCCGCTGTGGCTGGTGATTTAGTGCAGAGTCTGTGATCCCAGGACTGCGATGAGAGAAGTACAAAGTGTTTTTTTTCAGGGTCATTGATTAGAGCTCATAGGTTTCGCCAACAAATAAGTAATACGTGGCCATTTTATAATTTTAAATCATTTATGAATATGATTTTCTAATGGAGCTGAAAAGAACCACAGCAGTTTCAAATTGCCCCGTAGAACCTTTTCCCTGTGAAACAGGTTAGAGTGTCCCCGATATGTAACATTTGTATAGCAGTATGTCCGTGGTTCAAGGCTCTGGTGGTGTCATGGTGGAAAGCCATTCTCATGAGAATCAGGATGAGGCACACCAAGGCAGTTGATTAAAGTTTTGCTGGTCGTCTCAAATGTTTCAATGACTTAACGTTGTGCTGTGGGAGTTGGGGTGGATTGTGACATTACAGAGTGGTGTGGGAAGGTTCATGGACTCAAATATTGATCAGAATGTATGTTTTTCTTTAAGGGTTCAAAGTGCAAATTCCAATCAGATTTTGTGTTGTAATTTTAGGGGGTGTTTCTTGGTCAGTGCCTTTTCATGCAGTTCTGTTCTGCAATCTTGTTTGAATAAAACTATGTTACTTCTTGCACCAGCGTACACTCCTTTTGACTGCTTTGGTAATTTTTTTGGTGACTTTTTAAGAGACGACCCCTGATACATTTTTGGAGGCCCGAGCAAGATATCTCTGCCGTTAGACCAAGGTGCAGGAACTCCAGCCGTACTCCATCGTCCATTGGCCATTACTAAGAGCTTAAGCAAGGAGAGGTCCTCAGATGCCACTTCCCAAAGATCCCTCTGGTCCTGCACCCACTCCAACTGAAGTGCAGGCCTTTAAAGGGCGACTCCAAGGTCGAGAGAAGTGAAAAATCTCTTAAATGGATACGTGATTGTACCCGTGCATGAAAGCGCCATGGGCGGGAGGGACTATTTTTATGGTGTAAAAGACACACCCTCATTAGTGGTGAGGGGCGATTGACCAAAGTAGTATTAGATGTTAGGTCTGCCATTCCAATAGGGAACTGGTAGATGGTGACACATCTGTGCTAGAGCAGAGGGTTGTGTGGTACGTGGCAGACCTTGTTAGACAAGAGTTGCGCGTAGTGCAGGCAATTGCTATAGTTGCTTCATTTTATTTTCTGTAGGGAACATTTTCTGGGGGGTACATGCGCACACGTGTTTCGTGAGGAGCAGCAGTTTGTTGTTTATTGTTGTGGAAAGTGATCATAATGTTCATTTTATGTGGCTTTGGAAAAAACAGAGGAGCCACAGACAAAATAACTTGTAAATAGCGCAAAGCCGCGTAGCGTGAGTAACTGATGCAGTTGAGCGAGAGGAAGAGTAACTGCTTTTTCTAATGTACTAATATAGGGCCTCGTTGTTAAGGTGGAGGGACTGGGGAGAAGGCACTAATACGATTTAACAAGGCAGGCCTGTGGAGAAGGACATTGTGTGCAAGCATTGAGTGTGAGGTGTGAAAGAGCGGGCCTTGTGGAGAAGGCCAGAGCAAATAAAACTAGGGTGATCAAGCAAAGTGGTAAGTATAAAAATTGAGCGAGTGGGACATTTTGAAGAGGGAGTGAGAGTTAAAAGTTTTAAAATAGTAAGGGGAAGGAAGGGAAAGGGAGAGAAGAATATTTCAATAGAAAGGAATAAGGCAGAAACAATTGTCCTATTGGATGGATGCTCCGTTTAATCACATGTACAAAACATGCCACAATATCATGATACAATAGCAAAGTACCATTTTGAGTGGGTACACAACAAGGTGGGGAAGTGTTATAAAGAGTGGCCCACACAAGGGACATTCGATAAAGACATTTTTGAAAGCATGTATTCCTATTTGGCAACTACATACAAAGGAGCAAATCTTAAAAGGAAACAGCACATTCTCGGGTCTTGGAAATTGTACTAAGAGAAAGAAAAAGAGACAGAGAAAGGAAAAGAGGAGGAGGAGCGGGGAAGTGCACCGCCCCCTCCCTATATGATATACCCATTATTAAAACCAGCTGCAGGTTATACAAATCCTAAATAAGTGTCTCAAGAAAAGGAAGGAACACATAAAAAGAAAGAAGAGAGCGACACAAGCATTATCAGCAAAGTCGAGAAAGGGAAGAGGAAAAATTTAAATGACATAAAAAAATGCATGCTGCAGCAACTTGACAGTGTGTTCAAGGAAGCAGAAAAAGCAGTGGAAGGGGAAATAGAGGAGAAAGGAAAGGAACATGAGAAGGGATCCAATGAACAGGGGTGGACAGCAGGACGCATAAAGTTTAAAATAGACAAATGGGGACAGGACTCGGACTATAGTGAAACTGAAACGGCAGAAGAAGGGCACATCATATCAGACTGGGAAGACAGTGGTGACAGTGATCATGGAATGATGAAATAGAGATACAAGTCTGACATACATAATAGAGGAAAGGAGAGAGGTGAGAGAAAAGAGGAGGAAAGATAAGAAACACTGGGTGACTGTGGAAATAGGCTCCGGAGCAGGAAAAACAGAATAGCGGTAGTCAAGAGACCGCAACATGGCAATAAACGCAGAGCTTGCACACAAATGCCCCTTTTACAGAAAGTGAGGTGCAAGGTTTATTACATACCATGGCAGACAATGCACAGGGACAATTAAGTTTACAGTGTACCTAAATTGATGGCGGTAGCGAGCAAAAGGATTTCTGTTTTTGAAAAAGATACAGCAGGAATCCCATTGCCAGTAGAGGACATACAACATTTATTGGCAATATTGGTCAGGGAAAGAAGTGTCAAAATACGGCAACGGGCTGCATAAGCAGGGATAGAATTAAGATCTAATATACACGATTGAGCACCCTCTAACAATCAAGCACATGTTTGAAAGGCTCTAAGGCAGCTGTATCTAGATACATCAGACACAGGTTCTATATTGGCTCGCAAAATGAAGCCTGATGAGGATCCTGCGGAATACATATGATCCATACAAGAATTGTGGACACAGGAAAATAAACAGTCATGGGACAAATAAATACCCTTGTTTTACCACATCTTAATGAGGGGGCTCCCCACAGATGTGCAGGTCTCTTTAGAAAAGATACTGGAAATTGAGGCGAAGGGGTGGCCTGAGATACTGGCAGCAATTATAAACTTTTCCAAAATAAAGCAGGAGAAGGGGAAAGAGACATTGGAAAATGCAACCAAAGCAGAAAACAAATTGGTTCAGAAAAAACTGGTGAAAATTCATATGGAGGAGCAGTACTCACTTGCTCAGCAAGGAGGGCTTCCAGTGGCCACTGTAATGCAGCCGGAAGGTTACATTCAGGTACCACCCAACCAGCAGTGGGGAAGAGTACAGATGCAGCAGCAACCCGCATTCATAAACGTGCAGCAGCTAGGGGTTCTGCAGGCTGCTGAGGAAATGGGTATATGGAACAGTATCAGAATGGGAGAGGATATTATACACGTGGAAGAGGAATGGGATACAGGGGAATGACTCCACGTTTTGGAGTACAGTGCTTTGCATGTCGTCATTTTTGACATTTTGCACAAACATGCCCACTTATTGCACAGGCAGGACAGCAACAGCGAACATACATGCAGCAGACTCCTCAACAGGTGCAGATAAGGCCACAGCAACAGATACAGCCAGCACAAGCACAGGGAATCACTACCCAGGGACAAGTGCAGGTACAAAGTGGGGAAATAACTCAAGGTACAGTGAGCATACTTCAGGCACCAGTACAGACACAAATCCCAGAAGGGTTAAACATATTGGGACAGAATACCGTGCCCCAATACACAGGAGTGACAGTGGTGGGTGGTAGCCCAATTGTATCATCCGCGAACACATTTTGCCAATAGGGGTGCCCACAGGGACTTGGAGTGTTTCCAGTTCTAGCAGTAACTGAAGACCCAGAGGAGGAACCAGATGTAGCAGTTCAGATAGAACAGAGGGGACATTCCTTTCCTATGGATACTCGAGCAACTAGATCATGCATCAAGTAAGAAGGATTTCCATTATCTAATAAAAGTTTGGATACATAAGGCTTTTATTCAAAAGATACTCCCGTCAACATTCTGGGAAGGGACATACTCAGCAAATTGAATGCTGCTATTTCATTTTTAGAGAAAGAGTTGATGTGCACCACAACCGGAATGTATCCATATTGCGTGGCAGTGCTGATTCAGGCATACTATGCACACAGCACAATGAGAGGGATACCTAAACACATACAGGTGTTTGTGAACAGAGTACACTTGTTGTTGGGATGGTTACCAGGGATTGAGTGGTAGGTGTTCCGGCTATCCAACAAACCTTTGTTCAGGTCTCAGTGTCCCTCCTCAGTTAGCTCAGTCACACATGCTCTACTGTACTTGGAGGAAGTAGTTGTCCAAAAAGACAGGATTATACTGGTTGCCACTGGCGAGAACAACATGGAATGGCATTCAGTATTATATATTGATCCCAGACTGACATTGACAGGAGTAAGTGACACAGAATTGTTTGCAACAAAAGACAGTAAAGGAGGTGAGGTAATGTTCGAACTGAGCATACCTTGCCCAGTACATGTAAAAGGAAGGGCAGTTCCCCAGATGACAAAGATAACAAGAAAGAAAGCACAATAGTTGCAGGAAGATTTGGAAAAGGTGCCCAAGAGATTGTGTAAACACACACAAAGAGGATTTGGTTTGCCCAAAGTGACCGGTAGCAGACTTGGGCAATCACAAGAGTCAAGCAAAAGAGAGGAAGTGCTGCTACCAGAGGGTTCTACTCACAATGATCGTATTCGAACAAATTCAATTGGGGACCCTTAGTGTTCCAGATTGAATGAATCAAACAAAAACTTAAAGTTAGTCCGAAAAGAAACACACAGAAAGGGGCTGAGCATAAGATTCAAGTGATTATATTTGAAAATGAAATTGGTTTTATAACAATTTTTAGCAGTGTGTACTAAAATAGAACTATGCCGACACCCTAGAGGTGAAACTACTCTTAATTTGGGTTAATTTTTCACAATAAACTGACATCAAAAATAAGTAAATGTAAAAAAAAGGTTGTGAAAAATAAACAAACAAAACAGGTCTCTAATTAGACTTGTTTGCGAAAAACAACAATTGGATCTCTTAAACAGTAAATTATAAATTACCCTGGTTTAACCCTCCGGTTTTTACCAGGAAGTAAGGTCTACTGTTACCTGAGCAATAGTATCTATTAGTTATTTGCACAAAAAGACATGCTTTGCCTGATTTGGGTTAATTTTACACAATACATAGACATTAAAATAAGTGAATCTAGAAAGGTTGTGAAGAGCCAAACAAACAAACCAGGTCTCTAATTTGACTTCTTTGCAAAAAACGACAGTTGGATCGCTCAAACAAAAAATGATAAATCACCCTGGTTCTACCCTTCGGTATTCACCAGGAAGGTAGGTCTGCTGTTAACTGAGCTCTGGTATCTATTAGTTATTTACTCAAAAAAGGACATTTTTTGCTGACGCTACAGGGGGTAAAGCTAAATAAGTCCAATGCATAAAGGTTGACAGTGTCTCCAGGAGTCCAAGTTTCTCAACTTTAATATTGTTGCATGGGTTCCCCCTTTTCCAAAGTGCGTTTCGGCGGCAAATATCTCGCAGTTTCAATTAAACAAGCGTAACTTCTGAGTGTTCGTAATAGCCGCCTTCTTCAGGGTGAAGTGAATGACCCCTATAAAAGAAAGAAAAAGAGGGAGTGAGGAAAAAGGGATCCCCCTTTAATACTGGGTGTTTCCTTCACGGGTAGTAGAGGGCAGGAAATAATACTTTCTTAAAATTTGACGACATCATAAATTTCAATTTCTTCAAGGGCAAAGGGAAAAGTGGGGAAAAAAGACGTGCTATCTCAGACTAGCTCTGGTGAGAGAAAAAATGGCTAAATCAGCTCACCAGGGACATCCTATGAGTGTTCTTCAAAAGACAGTGCCCCCATGGAACTGCTCTCATCTCGGGTTGCCTCTGTAATGAGAGGCTTAGTGCTAGTGGGGCCAGCTGGCAACAATTGGTGGAGTGGAAAGCATGGGAAGTCGGGTAATTTAGATTCCCTGCAAATGGAAGTGAGACAAGTCAGGTAATAATCATGTCCAATGTGTACATATAGCAACTGTATCTGGGTTGTGAGTGTTATCTGGTATAGTGCTGACATTAGGGGTTACCTGCATGTGTACTAGCATCATGCCCCAACAGTTGTTCATTGCTGCATTGTTGCATTGTGTATCTTTGGCGTAGGAAACATCTATTCAGGGGCCAGCCATCCATCTGTCCCTGTGTCGAATAAAAACAGCAGAAGACAGAGGCAGATATAATTTAGTGTAATGAGTGCCTATAGATAACCATTGTGGTTAGTATTCAGTACATTCATAGTTCCCAACCAACAGCGTGGGTCTAGTATTTCTAAAGGAAAAAGGCTTGTGTGGCACCAAGTGAATACCTTAATATGGCTGCCAGCGTTCTAAAAAGGTTAAATCCTGTGTTGTGGTGTCGGATAGTGTGTTGTCCGTGCTTGAGTCCAAAAAGGAGCCACCAGACGACGTGGCCATCTGTGTGTGGTCATCGGGCAGTGCTTGGGCTGGTGCTTGTCCCAGAGTGGGGGCGGTCCGCAGTGGGAAAAAGGATCTGCAGCGGTCTGTCTGTCACAACCATACTTCATGGCGGGTGTGAGTACAACATCCAATCAGGCGAGCGGGTGCTCAAAGTCTGATTGGATGTGTCATTATAAAAATTGCAGAAGCTCTGGATTGTAAATTCGCGGGCCAATCAGGAGTCAGGTCGGGCCCCACGTCAGGAAGGATGTGTATGTGGCATCCAATCAGGAACGCAGGCATGCGAAACCTGATTGGATGTCACATCCACAATGCGGAAACTCTGGTTTGTTGGGCGTCTCGCCCCTCAGTAGACAGCTTAGTCCGTGCAGTAAAATGGGAGTGCGTGCGGTATCCAAACACGTAAAAAGGCACGTCAAACTTGGATGAATATGCGACTGTGTGTGGCCACTGTGAGAGAGTGTTGCTCAACCAGTAAAAGGTAACTGCTGGCATGTTTAAGATAGAGACGTGTTCTTAGTCAAAGTGCCCATACAACCGGGTGGGTGAGAGTAGCATCCATATTTACCCGGAGTGAATCATTGGCATCGGATGTTGTCTGAAATGAGCTATGGGGGTAGTAAGGGGTTCAGACGGCCCAGTGGAGAGTCCCATAATAACCACACATTGAAGGGGCATGGCCGGGGGGGCCACGCGCAGGGCTGATTGCTCAGTCAGTCACTACTACAGATACCTAGTATGCAATTAGTTTCATCTGTAGATCTTGTGTGACAAGGTTTGATTAATTGGTGAGGGAGAAATTGTTCATTCAAACCCTCTGTTACAGAGTCCATCCTATGTATCCATCTGCACTCCAGGTCTAGTAGACGTGCCTGGATATTAGGACCGGTGCGTACACGTTTGAGGACCCACCACTTTAGATCAATGGGGCTATGCCGCATCTCAATGTAATGTTGTACTAATGGTGAGGTGAGATTTTTACACTGAATCCTTGAACAGTGTTCTGAAATCTTGGTCCCTACATTTCGCATCGTTTGGCCCACATATCTTAATTGGAAAGAACACTCAATGCAATACACGACATGGTTTGTCTTGCAATTGGATAGATCTTTAAGGGTCCATATTCTCTCTTCCAATTGGAATTGTTGTGTTTTACCTGTAAACTGACAGACAGAACAGGACCCACAGGGGTAATGCCATGTCAGTGGGCGGAGGTTCCAAAGACTCCCCTGGGCCATTTTCCTGGTGTACATGGAATGGACCAGGTGTTCCTTAAGATTATGAGACCTTTTTAATGCAAATCTTGGTGTCTGTTTGTTGGGCATGCAGAGTTTGACTATTGGCCAGTATTTGTAAATTATTTTCTCAATATTGAAGACATGGTGGCCATTTGTGACCACACAGGTAATTCGGTCTTCTTCTTCTTTGGATGTTCTGGGGGTTAAAAGTGAGTCCCTACAGGTAAAACAAGCTTGTTTTCTGGATCGGGAAATCAGTTTGTTCGGGTAACCCCTTTGACGTAGTCTGTTACTTAGAATTGTGCCATTACAAGTCATCCAGTGAGGTACAGTTCCTGTGGATCCTCAGAAACTGTCTGTATGGTAGGTTTTCCTTGATGTCTGATGGGTGGTCACTTGCAAAATGCAATAAAGTGTTCCGGTCTGTTGGTTTGCAGAAAGTATTGCACACCAGTTTGCCTTCATCATGGCCAATGATAAGGTCCAAAAAATGGATAGAGGAGTTACTGTGTTCTACTGTAAACTGAATGTCATTGCTACATCTATTAGCCACGCAAAGAAGTTATTTAATGCTCCTTCAGAGCCTTCCCATAGGCAGATTACATCGTCTATATAGCAAACCCATTGTTTGATGTTGCTGCGCCATGGGTTGATTTGATTAAAGATATACTTGTTCCCAAAAGTGGCCATAAATAAAATGGCCATGCTCGGAGCAAACCTCGCACCCATGGTAGTCCCCTTTGTTTGTAGGTAAAACTGATTGTCAAACAATCCCTTTGTTTTGCATATTAAGTAACTTTGGGTCTCACCCTAAGTTACCAGGGGAATCCAGACGTGGACGCCTTGCTCACTGTTCTCAGAGAGGCACAGCTCGACCTCACTGATGATGCCCAACAAGGCTAAAACATGTGTATGGGATTGCTGTTGGTACTCTTGTTCAGAAGATAATTGTCTAGCATTTCGTAGCTGGACTGCCCCAGGGCAGGCCAAAGACTGATATGCAGGGATATTTCTTCTCTGTGAAAGGGACAATGAGCTAAAGACTTGGTTGAGACTCTCCCAGGGGCCATCCACCTAAGAACAGGTCAATGGGCTGTTTTTGTGCTGGTAGAGTGACTCCCAGAACCCCCTTTGTTTTGCATATGATTTAATAAAGGAAATCACAGCACTCCCGGTGAGAAAGCATAAACTAAGCATGGTTTACCATCCTCCACCCAACGGTTTGGTAGAAAGATGAATGGACTGCTGAAAATGTGATTGGCTAAGCTTTATGAATGCTTGAAAAATCATGGGTGCACTGCTTCCCTCTTGCTTTGTTTGCGCTGAGAGGAGTTCATCACCTGACTCCTCATGACATTGTTACAGGGTGGAGAATCCATGTGTCAATTCTGCCATCATGTACAATCTCTGATGCTCACTCTACAGCTTCCATTCTGGGGGGATTTGATACATATCTTAAAGAAATTACCAAGTCCCTTAAATATATCTCCTTACAGAGGAAGCCTAAAAACCAATCTTGAAAATCAAGTGATCCAAACGGACATTTCCCACAAGCGGCACCTCTTTTCTGGGTGACCACGTCCTCGCACGGATCCATGTCAGGAAGTCGAAAGAGGAGCGCTTTGTTAGCGTACACACCTGCCCCTATTCAACATCAACTGCTGTCAAGCTCGGAGGACAATGCAGATTGGTCCATATAACGGACATTCACAGAGAAAAAAGCACTGTCTCCCAAAGCACAACAAATTGGGGAGTATAACCAAATTTTCTTTTAATTTTCGAACAGCCCTTAGAATTTATAAATAGCCAGCGAAAGAGGGTGTTGAAGAAGTTTGTAATGCATTATGCACGGCAAAAGACATTTTCAGGTTTCTGGAGCGCAATGATGTTAATATGTCTTAGTATAGTATTAATACTTTTGTTAATTTGATTATTTAATGAAAAAAGTGAAACACAAATGAGTGAAAAAAGAAAGATGGTAAAGAAAAATGTGATGAATGGGGAGAGGTTCCATAAAGGCACTGAGGAGGAGCATGATTGCTTAACAGGAAACCTTTGGTATGATGAGATGATGCATGTGGGAAGAGAAAGAGTAAATGGGATATACTACATCTGCTCTCTCATTCCACACTTAGCTGGAGTGTCCAGGCTTTTCCTGCCCCAACTGTGTCCTATGAGGCGGAGGGATGCATAATGCACCTGTCTCTCTGTAGAACTAGAGGTTTATTCCAGGGGAAAAAGTAGCTGTTCACTGGGTGGATGAAGGGGTAAATGTATATGAAGACAATTTCATAAAATTAACAGAAATACTTTGAAATGAGGAAAGCCGGCATAAGGTGGTGGAGTATATCATTGAGGGTCCTAAACAAGAGGAATTACAAATAAGAGACCACAAAAGATTGCAATGCACAACTAAAGAAGATCAAAGTGTCCTCTGGTCTCACACAAAGACACTGATGAGGACAGAAGGAGCAGTATGGTACTGGGACAAATGGGCAGGCAGAATAATGCAGTGTCGTACTGAAGGATTGGTGGGCTTTTAGCAAAACGTGGCAGCCAAGGTAATTGACGACTGCCGAGCAACTAGGGAAAATATGTTAATGCTTTAACTCGGCTACATGAAAAACATCTAGGTAGGATTGGAACCCTCTTGTACGTTGGCGCTGGATCGGGTAATGACCCTTTTTCAATTGGAAGTACGTTCGTTTTTTCTTCAATAATATTATTCACCTTTTTGGTTTTTGACAAAGTATTTGATTTGATTTTGTCGATTGCTCACACATGTCCGTTGTTTGACAGTGGTTGTCACTCTTGTGACATGCATCCTAGTGTGTACGTTGTTGTTACTACTAATCATAAAGCTACATGCTTATGATTTTTGAGTGCCGACATGTGTTTCAACCGATGGTTTTTCACTGAGAGTCTGTCAGACTACACTGAACCCAACCGGGAACGGATGCTACTAAGCCGGCCACCAACCAACATACTATCAGAGACCCACCAGGGACAACAGAATACAACCAACTGCCTTGAGAAAAACCCTCGGTTGAAACATGTGTCGGCACACAAAAATCATAAGCATTTAGCTTTATGATTAGTAGTTACAACAATGTACACACTGGGATGCATGTCACAAGAGTGACAACCAATGTCAAACAACAAACATGTGTGAGCAATCGACAAAATAAAATCCAATACTCTCTCAAAAACCCAAAAGGTGTTCAATATTATTGAAGAAAAACCGAACGTACTTTCAATTGAAAATGGGTCATTACCCGATCCAGCGCCAACGTACAAGAGGGTTCCAATCCTAGCTAAATCCATATACTAAGAATTTAGACTGCAGGAGCTCTGTCCATTTGGAAACCCACATATGGGTAGCAGGAGATAAGAGGTTCACCACAAACCAAGCACAAATAAACAACCTAGCACAGAGGTCCACAGTTCCTATAAGCTTCAACCACCAGTCACAAATACTTGAAGAAAATCTATCAGTTGACATAAGGAGATTTACATGATTCTCTTTGTGTTTCAGGTCAAGTGTGTCCATTTTCCTGGAGACTAATTTGGGCTGCACCAAGGGACTGAAGATTGCAGCACTGATGTGGGGAACAGCAGCAGTGATGGCTATTTGGTGGGCTTAGGGATCCGAAGCATAACCCAGCTTCTTACTGACTGGAGTGGAGTTTGCCTCTTGTCACTTTGCAGAGCTCTGTACTTGTGGTGCAGCAGAATAGCACTGTTATGAAGATTGCACTGCAGGGGGAAATGGTGCAGCAAAATGAGCAGCAAAATATAATGAAGAGGTGAAAACGAGAAAGCCATTATTTTTCAAGAAAGAATGTGGAGAACCTAGCTGCTATAACAGATGAGTACCGTTAATTCTCCACGTCTGCACCTTTTTCACTTCATTGTTGCTTTCAGGAGTACAGACTGCAGTAAATTCAAAATGGTTGCAGCTGACTCGATATGAGTTATTGCAACTGGCCAATTCAACAGCAAATGTTTTGAACACAATTAAAGAGGAGATGAGGGCCTTGCGCTTGGTGGCCCGTCAAAATTGGTTTGTGCTGGACCTCCTAACAGCAATTGAAGGCAGTGTCTGCACCAAGTTTGGGACAAGTTGCTGCATAGCCATTACTGATGGTGAGGCCTCTAATTGAACTCTAAACACAGCTATACAAGAGATACGGATACTCCAGGAAAGATGACAAGTGCGATCAATGAAGTGCAAGTAATGACTGTCCCAGTGTTAGTGCTAATTCTAATCACCTTCTGCATTTTTAAGAACATTTTAAAATTATACTTTAACAAACAAAAAGGACATTTGATGTTACCCTTGCGTGTTGACAAACATTGTTTTGTAATGAAGAGTAGAAACAAAATAATGGGGAAAGACGAAGAGGGGAATCCTGATGGATGGGTTTTTACACAGCCCACAGATGGTAAAAATTCCAAAGAGTTCTGCATTCAATGTCTAAAGGATGGGACAGGGTGTGTATGGGTGGGGGAAGATATGAACGGTTGGGAGGAGACTGGGGATACATGACACAAATGGAAAACATTTGGATAAATAAAGATGAAGTAGCTATAAAGGAATGATAAACCCCAAAATATGTAGTTATTAATACATTAATAAAAGGGGAGAATAATGTAATAAAGATGCAAGTTCAACTCTGTATAAAGGAACACACTTATGAGCTTTGTAGAGTTGCACTGCAAAAGGGGAGGGAGATTGTTCTGATATCTGTGAAATAAAATCCTTAATAAAATGAATCCATAAATGCAGGAGCACAGGTTAAGTATGATCAAACTTAGTGGTAGAACGAAACACAGTAAATAGGCCTTAAAAACCTACTTTTACTTGAAACATATACTAGCATTTTGTAAGCGACAAAGGCCGCTTGGCTGGTGATTTAGTGCAGAGTCTGTGATCCCAGGCCAGCGCTGAGAAAAGTACACAGTGGTTGTTATTTTTCAAGGACATAGATTAAAGCTCATAGGTTTTGCCAATGAATTAGTAACACATGACATTTTATAATTAAATCATTTATGAAATACGATTTTCTAATGCAGCCGAAAAGAACCACTGTGGTTTCCCTGCAGAACATTTTCCCTGGGAAACGGGTTAGAGTGTCCCCGATATGCAACATTTGTGTAGCACTATGTCAGTGGTTCAAGGCTCTGGTGGTGTTGTGGTGGAAAGCCATTCTCATGAGAATCAGGATGAGGCGACCAAGGCACTTGATTAATGTTCCGCTGGTTGTTGAAACTGTTTCAATGGCTAAACATTGTGCTGTGGGAATTGGGGATGCACAGTGACATCAAAGGGGGTAAATGAGGGCGGTGTGGAAGCTTTGTGGACCCAATTATTGATTGCAATGCATGTTTTTCTATAAGGGTTCAAAGTGCAAAGTCCAATCAGATTGGTGTGGGAAGATTTTTTCATGTTGCACGATCACGAATACTAATTACTTGCATTGTATAAATGTTCTAACCTTAGGGGCGCTTCTTGGACACTGCCTTTTCATGCGGTTCTGGTCTGCAATCTGTTTGAATTTGCTGTCCAAGCTGTGTCTGGGGCCCTGAATAAAACTGCGTTACTTCTTGAAAAATGATCACAATCCCATCCCCTTAATTTGCCATTCTCCTTACTCTACTCACCATTCGTTCGTTAATCTATGCAAGGACTTCAGTATCGACTCCTCCACCAATCTGACCACTTCACCTTCTGTCCACAGAGCATCCATGGAAACCGGGCAGGGATTTTATCAAAGAGCGACCTGCCCACTGTTTCGGTTCTTCTTTCAAGTTTATTTCTATCAGCAGCTCTCCACAGGAAACCCTGCAATCTTCTGGCTAGTGTAGGAGGATGCCCGATCATCAGAAACACTGGAGACAAACTAGTTTAGATATTTTCCAACCATCTGCACAGCTATCACATGAGCATATGGCCCTTTGGGTATCCTGAATGCAATGGATGGGGATGCAGAGTAATTCTGACACCAAATAATCAAACCAACTCAGGAAGATGGCAAAGGTGCTGTTTTATTAACAATTATCTAAAAAAGGGAGTTACAGCAGACATCGACGGACTTTCGCTCAAGCTCTCAGTGTATTTTTCATAAAAACATCCTTACATGCAAAATATATGTCAGAGGTGACATCATACTACGTGGCAAATAAGAAAAATCTACGAGGGATTGTGATAAATTCAAGGGGAATATCTAAGTATTCATTGCATAGGGACTAGGATTGTGATTTGCTGCCCACTGTCAGGTGGACAAAGTATGCCTACCTCTAAAAACATGTCATCTTCAACACCATTAAGTACATGGTATATCATTGGCTCTCAATCTATAAGGCCCTTTGTTATATGGCCCTCTACAATTGGTTGGCACGCTCGTGCCATTTCTGGAACATTTGGTTCACTTAGCAGCATGTGAGCTCATACCCAGATGCCAGAAGATGGACTTGACATTACCTCCCCTCTCAATTAGCCCAACATCTCTCATCACCCAAGATTTCTGCCATGCAGATCGTCTTTGAACTTGGCCTTGAAAAGTATCCTTGTCTGTGGGAACATATGGGAGTACAGGCTTTCACTATCGCTGTTCTAGGACTCCATGCTCAACTCTCTATTTCCAACCATTTGTTTCTACGATCTTGACTTATTCTTGCTGCGACACAGTATTTGGCCTTTCCTCTCCATGGGTCCTGGCTTACTAATTTCATGACACCTCCAGTCCAGTTTCTATACAATGACAGCTTTGCCTGCAGGCTATTCACTACATATAGCCAGCTTCTATGATCACTTAGTCTACTTGCGTTTCAGCATCTGTACAATCATTGAACAGTTGCATTTTCTGCATGCTTCGCACACGTGCAATCTTCTTTTTGCATATGAAAGTTTACTTGTTTCTTAACTTCGTCATCAGTTTCTGTAACATCCATATTTCCTTCAGCCAATGTTCTCAGGGCGTCACACTCGTCTTTCGTAATGCCACCATCTCCTTTTTTTCTTCTTTTCTTATTCCTTCAGGGAGTTCCTCCCTCAGATTGTCTTCTCTTGAGGGAAATATTTGATAGGGTTTTCTCAACTGCTGGTGTCAAGCATGGCACAATCTCAGGCTTCCAACATACAGGAGGTAGTGGGGCAGGATTTCCTGCAGAGGCATGTAACTTATCATCTACATTCTGGTTTGGGAAAGGCTTGTAAATTCCCTATAATGAACTTGAGAGAATTGCTGCGAGACAACATAATCTTTGCTCCATGTCAATTAGCAATACATACTTTGATCCTATCCTATTTTTTCCGGTCAGGATAACTTTGAATATGTGCCAGAGGATCTATCAGAAAATGGTGACCACATTGTCATATGGAAGGGATATTCCATTGTAGAATTTCCCAGGTCGCTTACCTATGGCTAATAAGGCTATCCAGACAGTTGGGGAAGGCAGCATTTTAGTACTATGGGAGATATGTACTCAAGTGGTGCTTTTCTGTAAATGGCAGATGTGGAGGTTGGTAACGGGAAGAAGATGTTATTGACATTTCAATATTATCGGCTGCAAGCTGTGTTTTGGGCTAATTGGCTGACATTCCCAGAGGAACTGATTATCCCAATATATCATATATAACTCACTTCAGTGGATATCGTAGCCGAGTCTCCTCACTATAGAAGAGTACTCAAAACCTCCCCCCGGTTCAAAAAGCTAAAGCTTGGGTTAAGTGGCCTCAGGATATTGGGGAAGAAATGAATGGGAAGCAATGGCAGCGTATATGCAAATTGACCGGAGAGGTCTCTGACAAGTCTAGATTTAGGTTGATCAATTCAAGGTATCAGATAGGGTGCACTATGCCCCAGCTAAGATACAGCTTTAGAGGTCAGATTGTGAGGGCCTGTGCCCCATGCATAGAGCAAGTGGAGCTGTTCATATGCATATGTTTTGGTCTTGCCCACAGCTGCCGGAAATTTGGAAAGATGTGTGCAATAATCTGTCAGTTAACTGTGGGATTGCACTTACCAAACTCCTTTATGTTGTTTATTTGGAAAACTTGGTTTTGGGGAGAAGTTGGACCCCCACCAAGGCTTCTGGGGGTCAGAGCCATGGGAGACCCCAACACCTCCCATTTTGTCCAAAGAAATGCAGCAGAATCCCAAGCAGGCATCACCATGTTCCAAACTGCATTTATTTCTGGGCAGCAAAAAAAAAGAAAAACACACAGAGAGCTTTGCGCACCGTCTCCCCCGGGGCTGGCTTGCAAGCCAGCTTTGTAACACACTGCAGGCTGACCTCACAGAATTGGACCAGCTCCCAGAAACCTATTTCATCCTGCTATTGGCTGCTAAGTGATAGGTTACCTATGTACCCCTTATAGGAAGCCTGATAATTGGACATTGGACTTTTGCATCAGTGGGTTGGTTTAGCTGCGCCACCCCCATTACCTAACTCTGAAATTGTTGCAGTATGAATCTGTTCCCATCACTTTTAGCTGAAACAGGCTTTCGCCCCTGGGCCCTTAGCGTTCATTGGCCAGAGCTGAGCCATTTTTGTTACAATTATGTTTCAAATGGTGTGTGAGTCTTGCAAAAATGTCTTTCGTTCCCAGGAAAAAACACTGGGCTCTGGATGTTCTGCCGTGGCTTACTCATATTTGTGAAGAATTAAAAATGTTTGTCTGCCAGGGTTCACTGTCATTCAAAGAAAGTAATCTTATCTTACTGTGCGACCTTGGCTTCTCCTGGGTTTGCGAGGAGTATTGCTGAAGTCAGCATGAATCCCCACTGCGGCTGGTGTTCAGTGAGACAAATGCACTTGGCTACTTGGCTGTACTTTTCTTAAAACATGGCTTTACACTGTGCAATTAGATCAGGTTAATTCATATAGGCATCTGCAGCCTTTAAACAGGGATTATTGTGTTTTGTAGATTATTTTACTGCTGCATTTAGGCTAATGTAGCATGTAGGTTGCAATGTTTGTGAAGTGGGTGTTTTTCAGCATATTTGTCACCCATGGGTTTGCTGGGGCCTGGTTCAAATGATAGGTGCGCTCCTTATTCTTCCTGCTGTTCTGTCTGTCGATGTGCCTTGGGTGAGGGGCAGGAGTTTGATCTCGATGTTCCCTCTTCAGTGGTAAAAGGTATACTGTCAAGTGGACATCCATCCTTCTGATATCTGTACCTTCTAACAGATATATAATTCAGAGATGACCAAAGCAAAGTGCTATGGCTGTCTAGACATGAATGTGGGGCATGACATGGGCCAACAATAACAAAGAGATACTTGCTACGCTGCTACCAGCACTTTCAAGGCCAAAGGGTATATGGATTAGTTTCAGGAGCTATTTATGGTCCGTAAATTCTGATCATATTTTACCCAGCTGCACATATAGTCATCCATAGTTGCAGTACCTGGTCGTCACAAAACACTTTTAACAGTAATCGGAAAAGTACTGATGGAGTTCACTCTGCACATCATTAATCTGACATCAGACAACAGACTATCAGGCCGATTCATGGAATTAATGTGCGCTGAAATTTTCAGCACAAGTGTGCGAAAGCATGCGAATCGTAGTGCCAGTGTGAAAATCGCAGCGAAACCCGCGCACAGCGATTCATGGAAGTCTGTGCATGAGGAAATTCCAGGATGTGCGCCAAAATTCCACGTGGCGCACGCTGGCGCACAGGTCTCCAAACAGCCTGCGCTAAGCGCACAGCGAAATCGCACATAGCGTGGCGCACACAACAAAAGTAGGAGGAACAGGGGGCGTGACACGCAAAATGGGGAACAACTCGTGAAAATGTGGGCGTCACGGGGGAAGTACAGGAGGCAAGTGCGCGGAACGCCCACACGCACATTCAAAACACGTATTCATGGAATCGAATGGGGCTAACGCGAACGCCAAAAAAGAAGCGCTAATCCAGAAACACGTACGCCAGCAGGAAGCAGGCGTACGTGGACCCACGCAGCATAAAAGTGCGCGCAAACAACAAACAAGCACAGACGCCAGGATGAATATACTGTTCCTAGCAGCAGTGGTCGTGGGATACCGCAGGAGGAGGAGGAGGATAGTCAGGCCCAGAATTTTTACACCCAGAACCAGCCTTTTTGGGATGCATGATGACCAGGTGTATGGGAGGTACAGGTTTCCACCTCACATAATACTTGACCTGGTCAGTGAGTGGGAGGATGACCTCACATCACCCACCCTGTGCTCCCAAGCACTCAGCCCCCTGCATAAAGTCCTCAATGTACTACACTTCTTGGCCACTGGATCATTTCAACGGACAACTGCTATAGTGGGGGAGGGGGGTGTCACAGGCCACGCAGTCACGCTGCCTACACCAGGTCTTGACCATCATGACTGCACGCCCATCAGTCCGCAGGCACATATACCTGCCCAGAACACCTGCAGAAAGGCAGGCTGTCGTCCAGGATTTTTACGGGGTGGCACACTTCCCCAAAGTGCTAGGTGCCATTGACTGCACCCATGTGGCTCTACGTCCCCCCAGGGCATCTGAGCACATCTACAGAAACCGCAAGCACTGGCATTCCATCAACGTCCAGGTAGTATGTGATGCCAAGGGAATCATCACCTCAGTATATGCCAACTATCCAGGGTCCAGCCACGACAGTTTTATTTACAGAATGTCAACCCTAAACCGGGTCCTAGAAGCTGGGCGGCATGGCGATACATGGCTGCTCGGTGAGTATAAATGCCACATCACATGCATGTATGTCAGATACTGAGTAATGTCACAACCGCACTAATGATACCCATCACCACCTCCCCAGGGGACAGTGCCTACCCTCTGAGCACCCACATGATGATGCCAATTCGGAACCCCACCATGCCACCCGAGGTAAGATACAACACAGCCCACATTGCAACCCGGGGCATAGTGGAGCGCACATTCGGAGTGCTCTAGTCACGCTTTCGCTCCCTTGACTGTTCTGGCAGGCAGCTGTTATACGCTCCCCCAGTAGTGTGCAGGATCATAGTGGCAGCATATGTCCTGCACAACGTTGCAACACGCCGGGGCCTGCCTGTGGACATGGTGGTGCCCCCACATCCCCAACCACAAGCACGGCTGTTGCGCATGGGAGGGGAAAGGGCACGGGGTGAGGCAGCCCGTCCACAGCTGGTGGATAATTACTTCACCTAAAAGCACACCCCTGTGGAGTGCACACAGCCCTGGCACATACCAGCTGACAATCAATGATGATGACATAAGGGACAGTCAACTGTCACAACCATACCAGCCTGAGATTGGTCACCTGGAAGTGTTACATTGTGTGCCCTACCTACACAAACACCACCAATGCTGTGTCATCAAAAGACACACTTCTATGCTGCAAAAATCATTACCCCCTTGCAAAATACAACATGACAACAGTGCCATGTCACCCAACCCCTCCCCAGCACCGCCACCCAACACACCATGGCATGTCATGCTATGTGAGAGCAAACAAAGCAATCCCCAAAACATCACACAAGTGTCAAAGTACAGTGTCCTCAATGGAAACTGCCCACACACAATATGCTCCCAGTAATGTAAAACTAACAACACACATGACCAAATACTTACCAACAATACAATGCAGCTACACAACCTCAAACATAGCATAAACATGACAGTACTAAGTTAAAGTAGTGGTAGTCTTACAACCTGATCATGCCAGCACATCGGCCACTTCCAACAGTACAGTGCTCCTGCCACGCAAATGTCCAAGTGCACTGCTTACAACATGAACTCCATCTCCAAAGTAGACGGCCTTGTGAAGACATGAGGGATTAACCTGCAAATTAAGCGAAAGACATGGATGCACAAGCACATAGCAATACACCATGCAGTGTACAATTCAACAACAATATCCACTAGGAATGTATACACAGTATTGACTACAGACTGCCCACACAGCTCATGGGAGTCCTACGTCACTGTGTAAGTCAATGTCACTTGGGCACACCCTTTGCAAGCCCATGGAAACGGGAAGCAGGAGGGGTGTGTGTCTCACGAACCCAAACTCAGGACAAGGCTGCATGTGCCCAGCCGGAATACAGTGGATGCCCATGAGAGCCACACAAGGCAACACTGCAAAAAAAAAAAAATAAAAAAAAAAATAATCAAAAATCAAAAATGGCCATGTGGGGGCCAGGTGGGGGGGAGGCCACCCAGGAGGTCCGAGGACAGGGTGCGCACCAACACCCACCTGTGTGGATGTTGGGAAAAAAAAACACCTCCATGGGCTCATGGCCTGCACGGCTATGCCAATGTGAGAGAACTGCTGCTGTCGCTATCATCACCCTCTGCTGCTGCCACAGGAGGTGGTGCTGCCACAGGAGGTGGTGGTGCAATGGGAGGCAGCCCACTCAAAGCTCTGGTATGGTCCTCCATGGCAGCAAGCATGCGGGTGTGAAAGGTCTCGTTTTGGAGGATTATAGTGCAGAGATCCCCATGCAGCACCTGCCGTGATGCACAGATCTCCTCCCGAGTTGCCTGCATCTCAGTTGAGAGCGAACGTGTGAGCCGCTCCAGCTGCTGTTCTATCCTCAAGTTAGTGGAAGCCTCAAGGTCAACAAGAGTCTCCCTGAGGTGATGGAGTTCTACCCTCAGGGCTTCCCTGTGGCCCTGGGACTCTATTGATATCGATTGGCGTAGAGTCTCCAGTGCCGCCTGTCTGTCCCTGTTGGACGCCAAAATGTCCTCCCTGTGTGATTGGCAAATGGAGTCTGTTGCCTGATGTAGTAGCTCCATCTGCCTTTCAGGGGGGACAATGGAAGTGGCCACCGTCTCCATTGCTTGAGCCATCATCTCAACTGATGCTGCCTGTTGGGTTGCCATACCGTAAATGGATTGTTCCCATGCGGTATTGCCTTATGGCGTACGGCCATCGCGTCGGCGGGCACCACACCTGTTTGGGGCAAGGCGATCTGCGCCTTGCTGTGCCGGCACTGCCTGAGGCTGCAGGACTGCATTCCCCCTCTGATCTGCTGGCCCAGGAACAGGACCAAGGCGGACTTACCAACACGACATCCCCATAGAGCGTTCTACCCCTGGTACAGGTGGGTTGGACAGAACAGAATCCCTGCCAAAAAAACGTACCTGCGACGCCACATAGGTCTCATCATCCGAATCAGCACCTGAATAGAGGTCTGGGGAGGTGCACCCAGAGGCACCCCTCGACATAATGTTCTGCAGCAAGATTGGGTTCTCACCCACCACCACACCACGTCCCCCACTGGTGCCCGGTCATGCCTGAGATTCCTCCTGGGTCTGCACCATCTCCTCAACCTCAACAGCATCAAGTGCGTCATCCCCTGCAAAAACATGAAAGACAAAAAATGGAAACAGGCATTAGCACCATAGCACACAAATAGGCCTGACAAGCTACATAACCGGCACATGATTTACACGATTTACACATGTCCCACATGACTATAACCCTCCCATGCATGCACTGTCACTGAGTTTGAAGGGGACCCAAAAGGCAGACACTGATGACACCTACATGGAAGAGCAACACATTTGCTGCATGCTGGGTAGCACTGCCATCACACATTGGCCTGTGAGTGGCATGTCCAATACACATACATGACACATGCCATCACACAGATAGCATGTACCATAGCCATGATACATTCCACATGTCAGTGAATGAATACTGTCAGCCATCCATGTGAGATGGAAATGATGAGATGAAAAATGCTACATAGTGTGACAAAATAGGCATGTGCCACACAATGCAACACATCCAGTGTACAAAAATACAGTGATTGCAGGCCGATGTACACATGAATGGTTTGTCACTTCAACATGACAGGAAACAACTATCATGCTCCACATTCAAACAGGCCCCATAAATTCCTGTGATCAGGCCAATACTCAATTAGCCTGAATGGTCAAATCATTCATCTAATAAGGTAACACATGTGGTCCAATGTGGGGTTCATCAATGACAGAAGCATGTCACAAATGTGACAATAGGGCTGAGGAATGCGTAGCCAAAGTGGGAGAATTGAAACAATCAGCCTGAACGAACACTGAAAAATACAAACAATGTTGTTGCAAGATGCCACTTCAAGGGCAACTGCCGTAATGTTGATCCAAATTACTAATGTGGGCAGAAGGGATACTGTCACACCCAAATCCAAGGCTGCTGAATGTTTTGGATGAAGCACATGGGTGACCCACACCCTCACCTGGCACTCAATCAGAACCCGTCACCCAAACAACATACACATGCATTACACACACATGCATGGGCACTCACCGGACAATGCTTCATAATCAGGTAGTCCTCCCACACCTTGGATCTGTTCCTCTGTGATGAAGGCCCCAGCAACAGACTCATGTTCAGTGAGTTTGTTGTCCTCTTGTGGAGACCCACCGCCAGTCACCAGAGTAGCGGCATAATTTGAGGCCAGCTTGTTCTTTGCTTGCGTTTCAGGTCATTCCACCGCTTGTAGCAATCATCAGCTGAGCGCCTCACAAATCCAAGGGCACTTATGCGGTCGGCGATGGTCTGCCAGTGTGCCTTACGTTGACCAGGTGTGGTCTTGCACCCTGCAGTCACCACCATTTTGTGGCTATGTGCCGACACATAGCCCACAAGTGCATCAATTTCCGTCTCATTGAAGCAAGGCTTCCTTGAGGTACTGGAGTGTATAGCCGTGTCTGGGGTCTCAGCCTGTCGTGCCAGAGCACCCTTCTTCCTCTTCTTTAAAGGTGGAGCAGAGCCAGAGTAGCGTACGCCGCTCTGGTCAGTAGTGGCAGAATCAGCGGTGGACTGGGTAGTAGGAGTGTGGGAATGCACAATGACCATAGTTCTTGGTGCAGGCATTGGTTGCAGGGCAATGTTGGCAGGGGGAACGTCAGTTTGATGGACTGGGACGGACACTGTCCTGGCTGGGAGAGTCAGAGCTGGGGCGGATGGAGCTGCAGCTGCCCCTGCAGCCTCCCCACCCTGCATACTTGGGGCAGCAGATGACATAGCTGCCCCAGATCCACGTGGATTGGTGACAACAACTTGCACCGCCACACGTGGCCTAGACTTGCTGACCTAGAAGTCAGCCAGGGAGTCATCCTGTGCCAGGTCAGGTGCCACAATGGGCTGGTCCAACAGGGGCTGAGCTTGGATGGTGTCAGCCACGTTTCCCTCAACCATGGGGGGGGGCATGGGTGTCCCTGATTGTTCCTCCACACATGGGGGCATAGGGGCACCCTGCAAATCCCGGCCACGTCCCCTACCACGCCCACCATGCCCACCTTTTGAGGGTCAGCCACCTTTGCCTCCCTTACCGCTTGGTCGCCTCCAGCCATGGCACTGATGTTGTTGTGCATATGGGAGTTGCAGTAAACTATTGTCCTGGGCAATTGGGGGTCAAAGGGGTAGGATACCAGATGGAATTCGTACCCTAGTGCTCTAACAAGGCTGTCTGTGACCCCTGGGGGAAGATGACGGGTCAGGCAACGCACAGGCAGCCCAAAATCAAAAATAAACATGCACGCAACCCCTCGTAGTCCACGTGCGTGAAAAAATGAACTCGCACTAGGCTGTGGTGCCCAGAAACACAAAAATAAGCGTACGTGTAATGCACAGCGCCTACAATGACCTGTGAAGGGGAACGCAACCCATGGGGCAAGCACAGTTGCTAAGTACGTGCAGAACTCACCGTCTGCCTGGAAAAAGAACGTGAAAAATACACACGTGTGCGCGTTGGCAACACCCCCGCCAAAAGAAGAATTGTATGCTGTCTGAGGAGACAGGACAAAAGGAGAAGTGAACTCTGTTTGAGGAAACAGGCCCAATAAAAAATCAGAAAAGAGCTGTCAGAGGTAACAGGTAGTATGTACTAGAAACGCTATGAAATAATCGCGTGTGAACCGACAAGAAGTACAGATTTCACCCACTCGCTCTCCACGAAAAGCATGTACAAGGAAATGGCGTCCTACACGCAGCTTTTAAACTGGCCCGCACGTACACGTCAGAGAAGCGTGTACGCGGACGCTTTCATCCAATTACACGCGATGACACTCGGACGTGCAGTTTTTCCACGTGTGCTCTGTCATCACGTGCTATGAGGGAAACTCCCGCGCGCGTAATGTAACTTACGCGCCTACGCGCTAAGGGCCTTTGGTCCAATGGAATCGCGTGCATGTGCTGACGCGCTTACGCGCTAAGGCCCTTTCCTCGAATTACACGCTGACGTGCAAGATTTTCACGTGCCAAATCGCTTTGTATAAAGCTGGCCACGCAAAAACACATGGAAGACCACGCTCCTGCCCTGAAGGCCATTTTCCTGCCCCTAGAGCCCCGAGCATGCTCCCACCTGCCATCTGCTGCTGCCTGACTGCCTGCTGCCCACGTGCCCTGCTATTTGGTGCCTGCACATCAGCCATCTGCAGGGGTCCAGTTGCTGTGTCCACCCCTGCTGGAACTGAAGACTCCCCACTGGGATACCATCGCTCCACAGCCCAGCCCCAGGACCCAGTTGCCCACCCATGGCTGCCTCGGGGGTCGCCATGTTGGGGCAAACACCATCTGAGACCACTGGCGACCCCCAGCCAGAGGGGCAGAGGGCCACCAGCTTCAGTCAGAAGGAAGTTGGTGTCCTGGTGGAGCATGTCCTGGGGCATTATGATGCCCTCTTCGGAACATCACGCGCCAACAAGGAAGGACGGGATAGGATCTGGGACGACTTTGTGGTTGCCATCAATGTGGAGGGGGTGGCAACCCGCAACATCAAGCAAGTCAAGAAGCGCTGGGAGGACTTGAGGTCCAGGACCCTCAACAAGGCCCGCCGCCTCGTGGAGGGGGGCCGGGCCAGCATGAATACCATCCAGATGAGGGTCCTGGAACCCATGGGCCCAGCGCTCCATGCCCAGATCCTTCAGAGGCAGACCCGTCTGGAGTTGAGTGGTAAGTGGCCAAGCATTGCCTGCATGTGTGACATAGGCCATGTACGTATGTGTGTGTGCAGGGACATCATGGTCATGCATGTGAGACCAGTAATGTGTGAACCACATGGTTGGTGCATGTGTTACAATGCAACATGCGGAGCAGCATGGGGAATGCACACATTAATGCATGCCTGTCTCTGTTATTGGACATGGATGGGGTGTGAGAGATGGGTGCTGCTGTCATGGACATGTATGGTGTCCATGTCTGTGTGTCTGACTTGAGTGTCTGTAACTTGTAAATTCCATGGATGCATGACACATGTCTGTGACAATGTTCAGATTCCCTGATGCAGCCTACTCATCCTTGTATTCACTGTGTCTGGGGTTTACGAGGCCAGATGGATGAAACTACGGTGAAGTGTGTGCATGTGATAGGCATGACCCATGATGCATGTGAGTTTCAAACCAGCATTGTATGTTTCAAGAGTCCCTTGGACATGTATGCTAATGTTCATAGCATGTGCCATGCCTGTTACTGCATGTGTTTTGCCTGCACTGACCCATGTGTTGTGGAGGGACATGATGGAAGTGATGTTTGACAGTGCCACTCATCTGCTATTGCTTCCTGTCTAGGGGACCATTGTACAGTACCCTGATGCTTGTGTTCTATGTCTCCCTCTACACAGCGGCAAGTGATGAAGAGGGTGGAGACGGCGCTGTGGAGCAAAGCGGCGGGGATGCCCCCACCGGCCCGCGACCCAAGGCTCGGTCACCCTCCCAGAATTTACCATAGTCCGGGAGTGAGGGGACTGGTGCTGCGTCTGCCACTACGGCTGCAGTGGAAGGGGTGGGTGAGCCCCCACGGAGGCTTGCAATGGCGGAAGGCGGTGTGGAGCCATCCAGGTTGGTGGTTTCCACAGAGGAGGAGGCGGCCACTACTGAGCCGCACATGGGGCCTGGTGGGGGTGGTACCACTGGTGCAAGTGGTGCAGTCCAGGGCCAGGGGCAGGAGGCAGCACAGGTCACCGCGGAGGGGCCTGTGCATGTCGCTGTCCCTGACCCTGTGACTGCACCACCATGCACCAGCAGGGATGCCCCATCCCAGGCCCGTCCACAGGTAGGGGGGGTGTCCATGTCATCTGACACTCCTCTACCTGCGGACGAGGGGACCCATGGCCGTATGGAGAAGGTCCTGATTGGTGTTGTATTGCGCACGCGTGACATTCGCGATGACATGCGTGCTTCCCGGGGGGAACACGCACGTCATCACGAAGAGCAGCGTGCCAACGTGGCCCAGTTGGGAGTGTCCATGGTCGGGGGTTTTGTACATGTGTCGGCCACTCTGGCGGCCCTCTCCTCCTCTGTGGAGACTATGCGCCAGTCGTTCTCTCCATGCCGTCTTCCGGCCCAGATGCCACCAGGGCCCCCTGTGGACCTGCCCTGACCAACGCAGCCAGCTCGGTGGGGATCCCATCCCTGCCACAGTCGGGAGTCGGAGGTCCAGCAGGGGTGGACACCACAGCAACTGGACCCCAGCAGATGGAGGATGTGCCGGCATCATCGAGCAGGGCACGTGCACGACGGCGTCGGTGGATTCCATCAGCCTGGATGCCGTTGTTCTGCCAGAGGCAGTTGCGTCAGAGGCAGCGGCAGGCTCAACGTGGGAGGCATCATGGCTCGGGGCCATCTACATCAGAGGGGCAGGCATCGGCCGGAGGGCAGGAGGACCCTGGAATGGGAGTGTCTTCCGTGTGGCAGCGGTTGGGCCAGCAGGTAGGTGCGGAGCGGCGGTGGGTGGAGGAGGCATGGCTCACAATGGTCAGGGCGGAGAACTCCTTACGCAGGGCGCTGAGGCGGGCTGAGTGCCTCGAGGAAATTCGCAGGGAGTTGGAGGTGGACATGGCATTATCCCTGCGAGACCTCTGGGACAGAGAACAGGCCCGCCTCCAAGACATTGAACATGAGTTCGATGATGCCCTGGCCCATGACATCAACAAGTGAGCCGTTGGACTTGCCGCCGCCATTGTATATAGTTCATTAGTGTTAAGTTTCATTTCTTTTTTCTTTCATTTGGCGCGCACGGACTATGCCCCACATTTTTGTATATAGTTAGTAATTAGGTAGGTTTCATTGTAGGTTTCATTTATGTTGTTGGGCTCATGGACCCTGGATTTGCTATTTGTACATAGTTTTACAGTGGATTTTTCTCCTTCATCTTTATTTTTCTTCACCATGGAGCAATGGATATTACACTTTTCTTTCCCTTTGGATTTGCTTTGTTGGACGGTGACTTTGGACACATTTTCATTTGGATTAATTTGGATTCTCATTTTTTTTATTTATCATTTTTTGGGACATGCTGCATTTTGATTATTATTGGCATTATTGTGTGTTTTTATTTCATTCCCTTCATTTTGACTTGAATACATTTGTGTTTCTTACTTCAATGTGTGGTCTTCTCTCATTGGTTTCATGCATGTCACGATGTGGGTTTTCTCAGTCATGTGTTGCCATTGTGTGGGTCTGACAGACTTGTACTTATGTGCATACTGCTTATTTGTGATCTATCATGTAATGGTGATTTCAATTTGGAGTGGATGTAAAGCTTGGTTGGGTCTTTGGACTGGGGTGCTGTGGGGTGGGATTTGTGTGGCCATAAGAGCCAGGGATCTGGATTGTGATGACGTGTTGGCTGGGGGACATGTGTCGGGGCCTGCTGGCAGGTGCCTGTCAATGATGGGGCGGTGGGGGTGCTGGGGGACATGAGTGGGACATGAGTGGGGGCCTGCTGGCAGGTGCCCTGCACTGCTGGGGGGTGGGGGTGCAGGGAGTCATGAGTGGGGTCCTGCTGGCAGGTGCCCCTGACTGCTGTGGGGTGGGGGTGCAGGGGGTCATGATTGGGGGCCTGCTGGCAGGTGCCCCTGCACTGCTGGGGGGTGGGGGTGCAGGGGGTCATGCGCTGTTGATCAGTAGTGCAAGGTGACATGTGGCTTGGCTGGGGGGCATACCCATGGTGGATGGGCTGCCTGCGGGACATGACCAGGGGTGCAGGGTAGTCCCCTGTGGTGTGGGCTGCCTGCAGGGTCCATGGAGGGTGTAGAGGGAACACCTGGGAGGACCCACACTGCCAAATCACGTGTAGGACTCCTCTGCACCCCCGAAAAATACACGTACCCTGCTGAAGTCGCGTGTAAAACTTCCCGCGCACCCCTGAAATACACATACCCTGCTGAAATTGCGTGTAAAACTTCCCGCGCACCCCTGAAATACACGTACCCTGCTGAAATCGCGTGTAAAACTTCCCACGCACCCCTGAAATACACGTACCCCGCTCGCACAGGGGCAATATTCCTGGGGTGCGTGGGAAGTCTCACACGCCATTTCAGCGGGGTATGTGTATTATGGGGTTTGCGGGAAGTCTCACACGCGAAAGGACCCTGTGCGAGCGGGGTACGTGTATTACGGGGTGCGCAGGACGTTTTACACACGATTTTAGCAGGGTGTGTGTATTTCAGGGGTGCGCGGGAAGTTTTACACGCGATTGGGCCTGGGGGAGCGGGCTACCACTCACCGTCTGCCTTGCGTGTAGAAGAACGCGTAGCCAACACCCACCTGCTGTGAAATAATAGCGTGAGAACCCCAACGCCTGGAAAACACATGCGCCGCACCCATGAAAAGCACGTACAGAGCAATGGAAATCCACGTGGGATCTTCAAGCCCTGCCAGGGCAACGCCCGTGCGCGATACGTCACAGACGCGCTTACGCGCTAAGGGCCTTTGGTCCAATGGAATCGCATTCGTGCGCTGACGCGCTCACGTGCTAAAGGCCTTTCCTCGAATTACACGCTGACGTGCAATTTTTTCACGTGCCAAATCACTCCGTATCAAGCTGGCCACGCGAAAACACATGGAAGACCACGCTCCTGCCCTGAAGGCCATTTTCCTGCCCCCAAGAGCACCGAGCACGCTCCCACCTGCCATCTGCTGTTGCCTGCCTGCCTGCTGCCCATGTGCCCTGCTATTTGCTGCCTGCACATCACCCAGGGGTGCAGTTGCTGTGACCACCCCTGCTGGATCTGAAGACTCCCGACTGGGATACCATCGCTCCACAGCCCAGCCCCAGGACCCAGTTGCCCACCCACACCTGCCTCTGGGGTTGCCATGTCGGGCACACCACCATCTGAGACCACTGGCAACCCCCAGCCAGAGAGGCAGAGGGCCACCAGCTTCACTGCCACCGAAGTTGGTGTCCTGGTGGAGCAAGTCCTGGGGCAGTATGATGCCCACTTCGGAAGTTTGCGCGCCGACAAGGAAGGATGGACCAGGATCTGGACGGACATCGTGACTGCCATCAACGCGGAGGGGGTGGCAGTCCGCAAATTCAAACATGTCAAGAAGCGCTGGGAGGACTTCAGGTCCAGGACCCTCAACAAGGCCTGACGCCTCTTGAAGGCAGCGGATGCTAAGGGGCGCCGGGGCCACCTGTCGGAACATCAAATGAGGGTCCTGGAACACATATCCCCAGCGCTCCACGTCCAGGTCCTTCAGAGGCAGACCCGTCTGGAGTCGAGTGGTAAGTGTACATGCATACTGATTGTAAGCTGTGCGTGTGGTGGTGTGCCAGTAGTGTGCAGGTTGCACATGTGGTTTTGTAGGGCCATCTATGGATGTGTATGTACAGGGCCATGAGGCTAACACATGCGAGTCCTCTCATGTGTGAGACACATGGATGGTGCATGTGTGTGTGTGTAAGCTTGCATGCCAAATGCAGATGTGTGAGCACACATGTTTGAATGACTGTGTATGTAAGTTGGCATGGTTGTGGTGTCACACCTGGATGTCGGTTCTAGCTGCATGTATCTGCACCGTGTACATGTGCATGTGTGTGTATTTCACAAGGGTGCAACAGTGATGCAACATGGATGCTTGGGACACTGATATGTAGAAGACTGATTACCAGATGTGACATGGATGCCGATCTCATCACTGCGACAGTTGGTGGAGGTGTACACATGCATGTAAGTGTGGTGGCGTGTGTGCATGTCAAGTGCACTCCCTGTGTTTCATGTGATGTCTGGCTCACCTTTGGCTGGTCATGCTGTTGTATGTGTATGGATGGTGCTGGCTGTTGCCATATGGCTGTGGAATTGCTCATGTGTGTGAGTTGACATGCCATGTGTGTTGGGGATTGTGATGCCCTGTCTGAAGTTTGACACTGCCACTCATGTGCAACTGGCATGTCTGTATCAGTCCATTGTACAGTGTCCTGATGCCTGTCTCCTATCTCTCCCTGTCTGCAGCGTCAACTGATGAAGAGGGCGGAGAGGGTGCTGTGGAGCACAGCGGCGGGGATCACACCACCAGCCAGAGACGCAAGGCCCGGCTCCCCTCCCAGGTTGTGATCTCGTCAGGGAGTGAGGAGTCCGGTGCCACAGCTGCCGAGGGTAGGTCCAAGAGGCGGAGGTCGGAGTTGGACTCCTCAGCGGCAGAAGGGGCAGCTGAGACCCCACAGGGTCTGACGAAGGAAGATGGCACGGAGTCATCCAGGTTGGTGGGGGGTTTGGTGGAGGAGGAGGCCACGCAAGGGACAGAGACGGGGTCTGGAGGTGGGGATTTTACTGGTGCCAGTGGTGCAGTACAGGGCCAGGGACAGGAGGCAGCACAGGCCTCCGCGGAGGTGCCTGTGTGTAATCCTGTCCCCGATCCTGTGAATGCATCATCCCTCACCAGCAGGGATGCCTGCGCCCAGACCCGTTTTCAGGGAGGGGATCCGCTTACAACAACTGGCATTCCTCTCCCTGTGGACGTGGCTATCCGGGACCAGGTTGAGCCTGTCCTGGGTGGGGTGGCGTTGTGTCAACGGGACATGCGAGGTGACCTGCAGTCTTTTCATGGGGAGACTGCACGTCATCTCGAATGGCTCATTGACCACGTCAGCCTACTGGGACAGGTCACCCAGGCAAGATTCCTCCGTTTGCTGAACCTTGCTTCGACCCCCTCCTCACCTGAACCCCCTATGCGCCAGTCGTCCTGCGTGCCATCTTCCCACCCATGTATCACCTGGGTACCCTGTGGAGCTGCCTCTGACCGTGCAGCCAGGCTGGTAGAGGACACATCCCTGCCACAGTCGGGAGTCGGACGTCCAGCAGGGGTGGCCACCTCAACAACTGCACCCCAGCCGGAGGAGGATGTGCGGGCAGCAGGTGCCAGGGCACGGGCACAGGCACAGCAGCAGCAGCAACAAGGTGGGAGCCATGATGGCTCGGGGCCTTCGACATCGGAGGGGCAGGCATCGGCCAGAGGGCAGGAGGACCCAGGGCGGGAAGTGTCTTCCGTGTGGCAGCGGTTAGGCCGTGCTATAGATGCGGAGCGGCAGCGGGCAGAAGAGGCACGGCTCACGATGGTCAAGGTGGAGAACTCCATGCAAAGGGCTCTGAGGCGGGCCGAGTGCCTCGAGGTAATTCGCAGGGACCTGGAGGTCCGGATGTCATCGTCCATGCGAACCCTCGGGGCCTTGGAAGAGGACCGCCTCCGGGACATCGAGCAGGAGTTCGATGATGCCCTGGCCCGGGAAATCAGGAAGTGAGCCGTCAGACTAGCCCGCTGCCATTGTATATAGTTAATTAGTGTTAGGATTCCTTTTGGTTTTCATTTCATTTGAGGCGCTTGGACAATGCCTCAACTTTTTGTATATAGTTGTTCATTAGGTAGGGTTTTTGTAGGTTTCTTTTCAATGGTTGGGCTCATGGACCCTGGATTTATACTTTGTATATAGTTCTACACTGGATTTCACTTCATTAAAGTTTCTTTTTTACCATGGATCAATGGATGTGTCTTATTTTTACACTTTGGATTTGGTTGGACAGACAAACTCTTTGGACCCATTTGCTTTTGGATTGATTTGGATTCTGCTTTCACATATTTTCTTTAAATATTTTGGACATGCAGCTTTTTCTTCATTATTTTCATTATTGTGTGATTTTTTTTTATTCATTTGGTTAATTATTGAATACACATTTATTATATACTTTACTGATGTGGTCTTATCTCATTTGTTTTGTGCATGTCACAATGTTGATCTTTTCACAGTCATGTGTCACCATTGTGTGGGTCTGAGGGACATTGATTTATGGCCATGCTGGTTGTGTATTTTCTATCATGACTTTGGGAATTCAATGTGGGGTGTTTGGACTGGGGTGGGATTTGGGTGGCCATGAGGGGCATGGGTCTGGAGTGTGATGACCTGTCGGGGGGGACTTGTGTGGGGGCCTGCTGGCAGTTGCCCCTGACTGCTGGGGGGTGGGGGGGTAGGGGGACATGTGTGGGGGCCTGCTGGCAGGTGCCCCTGACTGCTGGGGGGTGGGGGTGCAAGGGGACATGAGTGGGGGCCTGCTGGCAGGTGCCTCTGACTGCTGGGGGGTGGGGGTGCAGGGGGACATGTGTGGGGGCCTGCTGGCAGGTGCCCCTGACTGCTGGGGGTGGGGTGCAGGGGGACATGTGTGCGACATGAGTGGGGGCCTGCTGGCAGGTGCCCCTGACTGCTGGGGGGTGGGGGTGCAGGGGGACATGAGTGGGGGCCTGCTGGCAGGTGCCCCTGACTGCTGGGGGGTGGGGGTGCAGGGGGACATGAGTGGGGGCCTGCTGGCAGGTGCCTCTGACTGCTGGGGGGTGGGGGTCGAGGGGGACATGTGTGGGGGCCTGCTGGCAGGTGCCCCTGACTGCTGGGGGGTGGGGTGCAGGGGGACATTTGTGCGACATGAGTGGGGGCCTGCTGGCAGGTGCCCCTGACTGCTGGGGGGTGGGGGTGCAGGGGGACATGAGTGGGGGCCTGCTGGCAGGTGCCCCTGACTGCTGGGGGGTGGGGGTGCAGGGGGACATGTGTGGGGGCCTGCTGGCAGGTGCCCCTGACTGCTGGGGGGTGGGGTGCAGGGGGACATGTGTGGGGGCCTGCTGGCAGGTGCCCCTGACTGCTGGGGGGTGGGGGTGCAGGGGACATCTGTGGGGGCCTGCTGGCAGGTGCCCCTGACTGCTGGGGCGTGGGGTGCAGGGGAACATGTGTGCGACATGAGTGGGGGCCTGCTGGCAGGTGCCCCTGACTGCTGGGGGGTGGGGGTGCAGGGGGACATGTGTGGGGGCCTGCTGGCAGGTGCCCCTGACTGCTGGGGTGTGGGGGTGCAGGGGGACATGTGTGAGACATGAGTGGGGGCCTGCTGGCAGGTGCTCCTGACTGCTGGGGGTGCAGGGGGACATGTGTGGGGGCCTGCTGGCAGGTGCCCCTGACTGCTGGGGGGTGGGGGTGCAGGGGGACATGAGTGGGGGCCTGCTGGCAGGTGCCCCTGACTGCTGGGGGGTGGGGGTGCAGGGGGAAATGTGTGGGGGCCTGCTGGCAGGTGCCCTTGACTGCTGGGGGGTCGGGGTGCAGGGGACATGTGTGGGACATGAGTGGGGGCCTGCTGGCAGGTGCCCCTGACTGCTGGGGGGTCGGGGTGCAGGGGGACATGTGTGGGGGCCTGCTGGCAGGTGCCCCTGACTGCTGGGGGGTGGGGATGCAGGGGGACATGAGTGGGGCCTGCTGGCAGGTGCCCCTGACTGCTTGGGGTGGGGGTGCAGGGGGACATGTGTGGGGGCCTGCTGGCAGGTGCCCCTGACTGCTGGGGGGTTGGGGGTTCAGGGGGACATGTGTGGTACATGAGTGGGGGCCTGCTGGCAAGTGCCCCTGACTGCTGGGGGGTGGGGGTGCAGGGGGACATGTGTGAGACATGAGTGGGGGCCTGCTGGCAGGTGCCTCTGACTGCTGGGGGGTGGGGGTGCAGGGGGACATGTGTGGGGGCCTGCTGGCAGGTGCCCCTGACTGCTGGGGGGTGGGGTGCAGGGGGACATGTGTGCGACATGAGTGGGGGCCTGCTGGCAGGTGCCCCTGACTGCTGGGGGGTGGGGGTGCAGGGGGACATGAGTGGGGGCCTGCTGGCAGGTGCCTCTGACTGCTGGGGGGTGGGGGTGCAGGGGGACATGAGTTGGGGCCTGCTGGCAGGTGCCTCTGACTGCTGGGGGGTGGGGGTGCAGGGGGACATGTGTGGGGGCCTGCTGGCAGGTGCCCCTGACTGCTGGGGGGTGGGGTGCAGGGGGACATTTGTGCGACATGAGTGGGGGCCTGCTGGCAGGTGCCCCTGACTGCTGGGGGGTGGGGGTGCAGGGGGACATGAGTGGGGGCCTGCTGGCAGGTGCCCCTGACTGCTGGGGGGTGGGGGTGCAGGGGGACATGTGTGGGGGCCTGCTGGCAGGTGCCCCTGACTGCTGGGGGGTGGGGTGCAGGGGGACATGTGTGGGGGCCTGCTGGCAGGTGCCCCTGACTGCTGGGGGGTGGGGGTGCAGGGGACATCTGTGGGGGCCTGCTGGCAGGTGCCCCTGACTGCTGGGGCGTGGGGTGCAGGGGGACATGTGTGCGACATGAGTGGGGGCCTGCTGGCAGGTGCCCCTGACTACTGGGGGGTGGGGGTGCAGGGGGACATGTGTGGGGGCCTGCTGGCAGGTGCCCCTGACTGCTGGGGTGTGGGGGTGCAGGGGGACATGTGTGAGACATGAGTGGGGGCCTGCTGGCAGGTGCTCCTGACTGCTGGGGGTGCAGGGGGACATGTGTGGGGGCCTGCTGGCAGGTGCCCCTGACTGCTGGGGGGTGGGGTGCAGGGGGACATTTGTGCGACATGAGTGGGGGCCTGCTGGCAGGTGCCCCTGACTGCTGGGGGGTGGGGGTGCAGGGGGACATGAGTGGGGGCCTGCTGGCAGGTGCCCCTGACTGCTGGGGGGTGGGGGTGCAGGGGGACATGAGTGGGGACCTGCTGGCAGGTGCCCCTGACTGCTGGGGGGTGGGGGTGCAGGGGGAAATGTGTGGGGGCCTGCTGGCAGGTGCCCTTGACTGCTGGGGGTGGGGTGCAGGGGGACATGTGTGGGACATGAGTTCGGCCTGCTGGCAGGTGCCCCTTACTGCTGGGGGGTGGGGGTGCAGGGGGACATGTGTGGGGGCCTGCTGGCAGGTGCCCCTGACTGCTGGGGTGTGGGGGTGCAGGGGACATGTGTGGGACATGAGTGGGGGCCTGCTGGCAGGTGCCCCTGACTGCTGGGGGGTCGGGGTGCAGGGGGACATGTGTGGGGGCCTGCTGGCAGGTGCCCCTGACTGCTGGGGGGTGGGGATGCAGGGGGACATGAGTGGGGCCTGCTGGCAGGTGCCCCTGACTGCTTGGGGTGGGGGTGCAGGGGGACATGTGTGGGGGCCTGCTGGCAGGTGCCCCTGACTGCTGGGGGGTTGGGGGTTCAGGGGGACATGTGTGGTACATGAGTGGGGGCCTGCTGGCAAGTGCCCCTGACTGCTGGGGGGTGGGGGTGCAGAGGGACATGTGTGGGGGCCTGCTGGCAGGTGCCTCTGACTGCTGGGGGGTGGGGGTGCTGGGGGACATGTGTGAGACATGAGTGGGGGCCTGCTGGCAGGTGCCCCTGACTGCTGGGGGGTGGGGGTGCAGGGGGACATGTGTGGGGGCCTGCTGGCAGGTGCCTCTGACTGCTGGGGGGTGGGGGTGCAGGGGGACATGTGTGAGACATGAGTGGGGGCCTGCTGGCAGGTGCCCCTGACTGCTGAGGGGTGGGGGTGCAGGGGGACATGTGTGGGGGCCTGCTAGCAGGTGCCCCTGACTGCTGGGGTGTGGGGGTGTAAGCTGACATGTGGCTTGGCTGGGGGGCATGCCCATGGTGGATGGGCTGCCTGCGGGACATGACCAGGGGTGGGGAGTAGTCCCCTGTGGTGTGGGCTGCCTACAGGTGCCGTGGGGGGGTGTAGAGGGAACACCTGGGAGGACCCACACTGCCAATTCACATGTGGGACTCACCGCGCACCCCTGAAATTCATGTACCCCGCTCTGACAGCAAAATCGCGTGTGAAACTTCCCGCAAACCCCAGAAATACACATACCCTGCTGAATTTGCGTGTGAAACTTCCCGCGAACCCCAGTTATACACGTACCCCACTCGCATAGGCCCTTCCGCGTGCGAAACTTCTCGAGAACCCCAGAAATACACGTACCATGCTGAAATCGCGTGTGAAACTTCCCGCAAACCCCAGTTATACACGTACCCCACTCGCACAGGCCCTTTCGCGTGTGAAACTTCACGCGAACCCCCGTAATACACGTACCCTGCTGAAATCGCGTGTGAAACTTCCCGCGAACTCCATTTATACACGTACCCCTCTCGCACAGTCCCTTCCACGTGTGAAACTTCATGCGAACCCCCGTAATACACATACCCTGCTGAAATTGCATGTGAAACTTCCCACGAACCCCAGTTATACACGTACCCCACTTGCACAGGCCCTTTCCCGTGTGGAACTTTCCACGAACCCCCGTAATACAAGTACCCTGCTTAAATTGCGTGTGAAACTTCCCGCGAACCCCAGTTATACATGTACCCCACTCGCACAGGCACTTTCGCATGTGAAACTTCCTGCAAACCCCCGTAATACACGTACCCTGCTGAAATCACGCGCGAAACTTCCTGCGAACCCCAGTTATACACGTACCCCACTCGCACAGGCCCTTCTGCGTGTGAAAATTCCCGCGAAACCCCGTAATACACGTACCCTGCTGAAATTGCGTGTGAAACTTCCCGCGAACCCCAGTTATACACGTACCCCACTCGCACAGGCCCTTTCACGTGTGAAACTTCCAGCGAAACCCCGTAATACACGTACCCTGCTGAAATCGTGTGTGAAACTTCCTGCGAACCCCAGTTATACACGTACCCCACACGCACAGGCCCTTTCGCGTGTGAAACTTCACGCGAACCCCAGTAATACACATTCCCCGCTTGGCGTTTGCTGTTTGGCAGGACTGTAAACTGGTCCAGGGTTAGCGCAGCCCTTTGCGCTGGATTGGGGATTTTGATGGCTTTTCCGTGTGCTAGGGGCGTTATTGGGGGCGTAACTGGCGCTGCTGCAGGGTCGCTGCGCCACTCTACGCCACGGCTGGTTTTGGAGGCGAAAATCCATGAATATGCTGTGCGCGGAAATCGATTTTAGCGCACGTGGCTGGCACAGACATTCACACGCGCACACTGTGCGCCAGCTGCGTGCGCCACTTTTGTGCGAAATTCTATGAATTACCCTGTTTATGTTCAACATGGCACAATGGGCTTCTTTTAAGGAACTACACAACAGCTGCAAAAACCCCAACTACCTCAAATGCCATTCCGTAAAAACTTTGCCAGCAAACAACTCTCTCAATGTTTGCTATGAAGAAGGTGCACTAAACATGTTTCTGTGGATGCCGTAATTGAAAGGATTGACTGTTGGCTTTATTGTCAGTAATATTGGTAGCGAAAATATGTCACAAAATGTGTGGCGATTTTAGACATTGAAAAGATTGCAAACCATGAATGGCCTACCCCAGCTCGGTCTTATACAGGAGTTTTGCACCCAATGTAATTAAACCCTATGAATTCTTCAATGCCTGTTTGTGCAGCACAGAGTTCTTGAGTATTGCAAGCTAAGTAAAGGTGAAGAAGGGTCATTTATGGCTTTGATTCCTAGGCAATGAGGTATCACGAAAAGGCATATACAGTATTTTAGCAAGGATAACCTTACGAACAGTGATGTGATAAAGGTTCATTCCTCTGCTCAGGGGCACAAAATGTGAAAAGAAAGCATGTTGAAGCTCTCTGTTTGACTAATGGCATATACCAGTGCTTAGACAAAATGCCAAGATTAACACAGACGTGGCTGGCTCTGAGGAGTTCCTCTGTGCCACAATTTTGAACTCATGCAACAGATTGGAATTGCTTCTTTTAAAGGCAACATTCAAGGCATGGATCCTGGACTGAATTGTGGCACATGAGAGGGAGAGGTCACACTTGCCACTTCCCAGGAATGGAATTGGAGAATTGTCCTCTTCTTCAACTTCCTCGCAGGGCAGCCACAATGGCACGATTGACACCAATCCCAACCGCTACACTGCCGCTGCACTCCTAGGCCAGTGGAAATCACTATCCTCTACAATGTCTCCTATACCTGCTCCCAGGAATCAAAGCAAAACAAGCCCAAGTCTGGCTTCTTCTACAGGAGCTTCCTTACCTCAGCTACAAGCATAGAACCCTATTTTGTAGGGCATAGCCAAATTTGGCTTCAAGGCCCAACCAACAGAACAATCCTCTGTTTCAAGACAGACGGCCGAGGAAATGCTTGCGCCCCGAAACATATTGTGTATAGGCGCATTATGAATACTCAGGTAATGAACTGTGGACCACACATGACAAACCTCTGATTTGCACAGCAAAATGGAGCAGTGGACAAGACTAAACAAGCCGCCAATCGAATATCTAGTATGCCTGCGGCCAGCATCGACTCTGAAAATATTTTTAGGACATTGGGGGTCATCATCGGAGACAGAAGGACAAGAACTTCCTCTATGCAGATATACTCAGCTGCTGCTGACTGAAATGAGGGCAATACTTGCGTCTACAGCTGCACTCTGCACCAGAGAGACCAGCGTACAGCAAACATGGTAAGAACGTTAACATCTGTATTGCTTCAACCCAGATGTATGAGTTATTGCCTCTGTTAAAAATCATATTTACAAATAAAGAATTAACATTTTAAGAAAATGCTTATTACATGCATGGAGATACAGATATTTAACTTGACCACAGACATCACACAGCACAACAGCATCAAAAGACAAACTACCTGAGGTTGAGTGTATTATTTGCCTCAACAAGAAGAATTCAGATCACCTGTGTTATATATTTAGATCATTTCACTGTATTCTTTGCACAATTTATTTTTGAGTGGGAACATTTCATGCTTAACCTCTCTTACTTTAGCAATGCCAAGTCTACACTGTAAGGGAAAAGCTCAAATAACATTTGCTTGATCTACAAAGGATTATGAGCAAAGAAACATTCCTGCCACTACTGATACATAGCATCAGGGCAATAGGTATTCCCATCAATCTGCTTACACTACAGGTTTTCAGAGTACCATTGGGCTTACACATCAATTAATGTAATTGAAAATCTCTAGTGAATCTTCTTCTTCTTCTTAGGATTTCGTCAGGGTGACTTACATCCCAGCAATCAGAAATGTATGGGTACTCTAATGGCTGATTTATCCTACTATTACAATTTTCCTCATCTCCCCGTATCAACAATTTGTCTCAGAATGATATGAGTCTTGCTATGTTGCTTTCCACTTGCATCTTCCAAGAATATATCTCCTACTATCATCAGCTGTGCCAGTGAGCATTTCTATAATCCTACCCTACATAAGAAGGGGCAGGTGATGTGGCAAAGAATAGTTTTTGCCCTGCAAAATGATGTTATATATGAAGAGTTTTGACATTTTCTGGCTCTTCCTAAACTTCTACATAAAATAGAAAGGCTTTACATATCTGTTTGCATGACAAGTATGTGGTAATGTAAAGATCCTAGAGACTGTTTTTCTGCTACAAGACCAAGAGGGAACTACCATACTTATTCTGGGCTTTTTAAATTAGTATTGGAGGCCTGCACACACTGGACAGTGGGAAGGAGTTTGATGGGTCGGAGGAGGGGGGCAGCAACACATTCCTTGGAGATGAAGGAAAAAGGAGCCACTTTTCAAAAGTACAGTGAAGGAAACCTGCTGCGTTTTTGCATTGAAGGATAGTGACCTCTATTAACAGTTTAGGAAACTGCAGATTTTGAATCTATACTGTGATTTGCTTCTGAAGGCTTTTCAATATAGTCATGTGTACTCTGATTGGCGCCTTTAGCATCCACTGTTAACATTGAGCTGCAGGATAAAGACCACTAGTTACAGGAGAAGGCACTGCATCAGGTACTCCTCTGAACAGTGCTGCAAAGAATGTATAAGGCAAACCTGTGTGATTTGTTTAGGAGGCACCCTGTGGGACCTTAGTGAGGCTTTTATTTGTTTTATTTTTTGTTTAGCTCCGTTGTGGGAGGGTGGGAAAACCTAACACAAGCCAGATTCTTTGCCGCGTCATTTCACTTACTTTAAAGTTTTAAAAGCATGGCTTCAGATACGTTTTAGAAATTTGGAGTAATATGATGTTTTGGGTAGTAAAAAGTAATTCACATTCCAAATGGTTGTACTTTTTTGGTGAGTGAAATGTTTTAACTCTAGAACTGATATCTTTTAGTAATCCATAATTCTTTCCAGCTAGTAGTATGTGTCACTTAAAGAATTAAAGGAAACATGTAAATTCCTTTTCAGATAAAGCATTAATATTACTAGAGCTCTTGCTTGTGCCTCTGATCTGCTTGTTCCATATATTTGAAAATACTCTTCTTTGTGGGTGGATGCAAGGGGTAGGCTTATATGTGTCTACTGTTTCCTCTTTTTGTTAGGTAATTGTAATTGCAATTGGTTATTTATAATGCGCTTAATACCCAGAGGTTTCTAAGCGTGGACCCGGGGATCGAACCTGTGTGGTTTTGCTTCGTCTTGCTGCCATTGCGAGCATGTTGCCCCTGAGGTATCCTGCTGAGACTGTGCTGACTGGTTTTACTGCCTGGTTTGTTTTTTGTTTGAGGTATTCAGCTGTTTTTGGGGAGTGAATGGATCCCCATTGATTTGTTGGGCTGGTCATGAGTAAATACTGCAACTGCTCTATTCTCAGTGCAATGTAATATTGAGGGTAAGCAGTGGAACCGGTATCATCATTGTCATACTCTGTGGTGCTGCAAGGCTGATGAAATCATACTTCTGAAAATATTATAGGAGGCATGATCCCCTGCTTAATTAATTTTAGTGGCACATGAACAAGTATTGCCATGTTTCTGGCACACTCCTTTTGGCTGCTATCATATTTGACATCTAGTGTATCATGTCTGGATTTTTGATCAACCACCTGAGTTACGATAAGCGATATCTGTTCTTTGTAACACATTTTCAGATTACGTATTTTTTTCAGTGGCATGAAATATGTTCTGCGTTGCCACTTAGCATTTACCACTCGACAAATTAATATCCACAGCTATAGAACTCATTGGTTCCACAGGATAGAGAATGCTGGCTTTTGGAACATACATGTATCTTTTTCTGCACAGTGGTGTCAGTCTAGAAAAATGGATACCTCTACTTTGTGACCGCAAACGTATTTTGGTGGCCGTGGGCCAACCGTCTCATGCACGATATGACAGAATATAGGTTTTCGAGCTTGCCAATGAACGGTCATTTTGATGTAACAAGAATCGCCATTTTGTTTTCTAACCATTGCTCATTGCTTTCTGTTCCTATTGCTTCGCAGTATATTTTCTGCTTACACTGCTCGACTGTAAAACATTGTTGTCTGCACGTAAAAAGGACAAGGCCACAGGGCCGTGAGGATAACAAGAGTTTGTTGAAACGCAACGTAGGCAGCGCCAGGAAGAATGCCTGGCTCCCTCCCGAGTGTAGCCTTGAAGCAGAGCTGCAGGGCATTTAATCATTTAGCAGCTGCCAGCCAGTCTCGTTATATGGTAGAATATGTTAGAATAATACAGCTAAAGGCTTGAATTATGCTGTTCTTACGGCCCCCCTTTGCTGAGCCCCGCTAGAGCATGTCGGCTCCCAGGACACGAATAGCACCTAATAGATAGCAAGGTCCGGAATGCAACTCTTCCCCCCGTATGTAGCTCGCTTCCAAGAACAGAAGCGCTGTGTCTATTCAACAACTAAAAGATGCCTCCGCACTCACCAATTGCAAATTGTTACTAGAATAGATGTTTGAAGGTGTCATAGTTGTCGGAGATGTCCATCATCACACCAAGTTCAAAGAAACCCAATAGAAGGGGGTGTTAAACATGTCATAGCTGATTGTTTGATATGCATTTTGTATATATGTAACTGATGTACGTAATTCACTCTCTTGCATCCCTCGAGGTCTAGAGATACACGTCGTGGGGCGTGAGACCTAGTTGGCCAACTGAGACATTTGCTTTGCAATAAACCCAAGCTTTAGGAATACAACCTTGTGTCTGGCGTATCTATCGTGTGTGGTGACTCGCCTTGTTTCCATAGATGTTAGGGACCCCTAGGGGCCCCTTTCAAGGTGGCGCCCGAATAGGAACCCTCCCCCACTTGTTCCATCGCATAACGTTGTAATTGAGTAAGGCGGAGAACGGCGAGGACGGGACGATCGAGCCGGGATCAAGAGGTGTTCAGGGTGTCCTGTAAAAGTGATGAGAGACTCCTTTGCAGATCTGCACACATCTGATCCCTGATCGACGTGCCTGGCTAGAGAACAAGGAGGCGAGGGTCCCGAAACGAGGCGGAAGCCAAGAAACGCAGACACGACCTTCATTTGGTGCGTCAGTATACAGATGACTTGATCTATCAGGTGAGTCATTCCCCAATTCAAAGTAATCCTGATATTGGTTGAAAGTTGACTTTGCAAAATCAAACGCCCTAGGTAAAGTTGATTAACCAGGGGGAAGGTTGAAACATGCCTGGGGTATTGTCCACCTTAGCAGGGTTTTTCCGCTGTGGTAGACAATCTTTGGAAGATGGCCAAATTGTACCACCTGGGCGAACGCCAGCGTATGAGATGTATGTAAAGTATGGAGTGGGTGCGATAATATTCTGTGAGACTTGGCATAGGCAAACCAGAAAGTAACAAGACCATCAGTGGCCGATTAATGGTAGTTTTGAGATAGCAAGAATAGATAACTTGGAAAGGGTGTTAATAAGAAAGAAAACGCGTCCTGCAGCATTTGAGACTATTAAAGACTGGAGAAAGGAAGCAATGCTCTGATTTAAAAGCAGAGCGCAGCATGCGCGCAGGCATAAATCGAAAGGTGAAGTAGCGGAAGAGAAAGAAGAGGAGGAGTGGACTGAGAGTCTAAGAAGGGCAGGTAGGCGTGACCAGTTGAATATAGAAAAAATATAACCCACAACGAGAATTACACATAGCAGATGAATTGATAGAAAACATATTGACCCATACAAAACAAGGCCCAAGATCAGAAGTGAGGCCCAAACCCTGCCCGTAGCCCAAGCTCTCCCTCCAGTAGGTCAAGCCCTCCCACAGCCACAGACCGCGCACGTAGCACTTCCTATTAGCCAACAAGGCCCACAACAGACACTCCCTGTTCCCATTGTCCCATCCACACCTCCCGCCTCAGACACAGACTCGGTACCGTCTGTTCCTCCCGGGGTTGAAGTTGAAACCGCAGGGGCAAGAGGCGGGACTGACCAACGGGGAAGCACGAGGGTAACTCGCAGCGCGATCAGCAAAGAAAGGAAGGTGGAATTGTAGCAACAGGCAGAGATGTATATAGACGGGAATGATGGAACGGCAGCATTGGCTTCGATGTATGACTTCCGAAGAAGCAACGAAAGACAGGTAGTGTTGGAATGCATGGGTGAATATTTGGTGGAGAAATGAAAACAGTTAATTGGGAAATTACCACCGCAGCGATTGTTAGATTTGAATGCATTAGCATGCTGTAGGGAGAGGGATGAAGAAGTGAGGGAACATGTATATGGACTTTTTGAACTTAAAGATGAATTAGATAATGATTATGCCGAAATGTTTACTACACTTGGGTACACGAGTAGGGATATTGGGAGACATAGGGCCTCATTACGACTCAGGCGGTAAGGGTTTTACGGCGGCGTAAACAGCGCCGACCCTTACCGTCTGAGTACGAGGTCCCTTAGCGCCATGGCGGATTTAACACCTGCTTTTAGCAGGTGTTAAAATCCATGGCGCTAAGGGACCATGGAGTTAATTACGCCACCGTAATTTACGGTGGCGTAATTAACGCCTTCCCCACTCCCATTATGCCCTATGGGGCAAAAATGGGAATGGGGAAGGGTAAATGGGGATTGGGGACTTACCGCCCCGCCAACCTCGGAATGGGGCGGTAAATCCGCCAACCACCATGGCGTAAACTTAGTTTACGCCATGGTGGTAAAGTCACGGCCCAGGCGGTAACTTACCGCCTGGGTCGTAATGAGGCCCATAGAAAGGAAACTGTAGAGCCGTATATGCAACGATGACATTCAATGTCGTAAGTGCAGAGGGACGGCAAGTTAAAAGTATGTATACGAGAAGCGTTTATATGGATGTCGGATCCCAGTATTCCCACAATGGAGATACATGAGATATTTGATGAATATTCCATGCCCATGAAAAGAAAAGCACTACAGTCGATGGCTGAACATTTATTAGATAAAGATATAAAAAACAATAAGGCCAGCCCACCTGAAATAATGGCAGTATATAGAAGAGCACTAGAGCGAGGGACAGGAGAAACAGCCCTATCGCTGGATCTGGGAATATTGTTACACCTGAGAGAAGGGGGAGGGACAGTGAGTGGGGCATTTCCTATTAGAGAGAGGTCCCACCTACCTTTGTGCCAAAGTAGAGGTTCCCGCAGCGGGCAATGTAGCGGTGCAGGTAACACCAGCCCATTACACCGCCCAATATGTGCATGTCCCCTTTTCCAGACAGTAGGTGAACAACATAAAGCAGATGATTCCTGATATAAGAAAGAATCCTGCAGGGTTTTACAAGGAAGTAGAGTCCTGCCTGCAATCATCCGTGCTTACCTTGGGTGATATAGACCTAATATTCCCGGTGATTCTGCCAGCAGACATATGGAAACAAATAAAGAAGGTAGATGACGCAACGGCCTTTGGCGCCACATGGGCGGACTTGGTAATAGAAGACAGGAATAAAGTGGTTGGAGGGACACCAGGAGCGAACCTGGTAGCTTTACCAGCACGTATAGTGCAGAAATGAAAAGAAATTGTCCCACAGAAAAGAATTCAATGGGACAAATTGACTACATGTGTACAAGGCAAGGATGAGTTAGCTACAGATTATTTTAATAGATTTCAAGAAGTATTCACAGACTTCAGTGGGCAGGATGTGGGCTCGGAAGCGGGAAAGAGGTTATTTGTTGACAAATATGTGAGGGGGTTAAAACTTCCAATCCAGGAGCTAATAATGACATCAGAGAGTGCATGGCAAACAAAAACGTTGGGCGAAGTATTACACATGGCCCAATATTATGAGTACAGAGTTACTGCGGGAAAAGAGAAAGAAGAGAGGGATAGGGTAAATCTGAAAACACGGGTACTACTGCAGCAAGTAGTAGGACACAATAGAGGGAGAGGGAACGCACAAGGAAGGAGTAATTCGAATATGCATGGGGGTACAGTGGGACCAAATCAGTGTGCGTATTGTAAGGAGGAAGGACATTGGCGAGCACAATGTCTGCATCTGCAGAATAGAAATGGGTCAGTCAGAGGAGACAGCATAGAGGACACCCAGGAGCGAATGGACCAAATAGAAATAGTATGCAGCAGCATCACAATATCGGAGGTAATCAAAATCAAGGCCAAAACCAAAATGCCCCAAACCAGAGTCAGGGACAGCAAAATCAACAGTATGGAAACCAGAGTGGAGGAAATAGAGGAAAGAGTGGGAACGTTTTTGATACACAGCCAAACACGTATTACAGTAACAGCAATGATTACACATCGGACGATGTGTTATTTCCCCAATAGGACAGCCCAGGACAGGGGTCAGAACCAGTGTCTATTCCCGTGAATCAGAGAGGACCCTACATAGAAATGAGAGTCGGGAATGAGAAGCACTGCTTTCTTGTAGATACAGGAGCGCAGAAGTGTTCAATAGACCACCACTTGGTTCCGGATATACCACTGTCAGGGCAAAAGAATGTTTCTGTAAGGTTCGCAGGCAGACCAGTCATAAACCCAGTGTCCAAACCAGTCCCAGTTACAATAGGACCATTTACTGAACATTGTCCTTTCCTTTGAACAGAAAATTGTGGGGAGAACTTGTTGGGATTAAATTTGTTGAAAAAATTAGGTTCCGTTATACATTGCACGGCAGACGGAGTGTTCCTAACGATTTGGCCATACGATGCCCCTGTGTCAGAATTCATGTCTGAAACTTTACCAGGAGAACTAAGTAAAGTGCCAACCTGTATATGGGCAATGCATGACAATGATGTATGATGCTTAAAGATAGAGCCAGTAAAGATCATTTTGAAAGAAGGTGTTACCCTACCGCGAATTCCCCAAGACAGAATTTCGGCTGAAGGTGAGAAAGGATTGAAGAGTATTGGTACAGATTTGGTAATATTAGGGATAATCGAGGAAATTACAGGCAGTACATGCAACAGCCCGATTCTTCCAGTTTATAAAAAAGGAGGCAATGAAGTACCATACCGTTTTATAATTGATTTGCGCGCATTAAACAAGGTAGTAGATCCACAATTTCCTTTAGTGCCAGATGTCACTACAATATTGACAATGATACCTGCTTCGGCAGAATATTTTAGTGTAGTGGATTTGAAAAACGCGTTCTTCAGCATTCCATTGGACAAGGACAGCAGATATTTGTTTGCGTTCACATTAGGAGGTCAATCATTTACATTTCCGCGGATTCTGCAAGGTTACACGGAAAGCCCAAGTATTTACAGTAGAGCATTAAAAGAGCAGCTCGACATGCTAGAATTACCAGTGGGTTTTGTACTCTTGCAATACATAGACGATCTATTGTTAGCTGCAGACACAGAGGAGATTTGTAAAGAAAGCACCTTATTACTACTGTCACACCTAGCGGCACATGGCCATAAAGCTAGATTGAAGAAAGTTCAATATAATCAAAAGGAGGTGGACTTATTTCAAAAGAAGGGAGAAGGCTAACGCCAGAACCCATAGAAAGTATTTCTTGTATGCCTATTCCAAAGACACAAAAAGGAGTCAGAGCCATAATAGGCGTGGCTTCATATTGCCGACAATGGATTGGTAATTTTGCGTTAATTGTGAAACCGATAGTGAATTTAACTAAGAAAGATGCGGTTATGCCGTTACAGTAGGATGAGGAATGTCAGAAAGCATTTGATGAATTGAAAACTGCATTATGCTCGGCTCCAGTTTTAGGTACGCCAAATTATGAGAAGGTTTTTAGACTGTGTGTGAAAGTGAAGGATGTGCATTGGCGGTTTTGACACAGGAACAAGGTGAAAGAAATAGGCCATGTGGCTATTTTTCTTCTGCGCTGGACCTTGTAGCTGCGCACTACCACAATGTTTGCGATCTGTCGCGGCGGCTGCTGCGTCAGTGAAACAAACGGAAGGGATGGTATTGGGGCACACTTTAATTCTGATGGTGCCACATGCCATAGACGTTCTATTAAATAGGACACAGACGCAACACCTCACCTCTGCCAGATTGACAAGATATGAGATTAACTTGTTCGCGCCCAATATCCAAATTATGAGGTGTAGCGCTTTGAATCCTGCAGAATTAATGCCACTACCCATAAAAGAAATTGGGGAGAATGAATCAACCCCCCACGATTGCTTAATGGTCACTGAGGAAGAAACCAAGGGGAGAGTTGATTTAAGTGATACCCCACAGAAAGAGCCAGATGGAGAGTTATTTTGTGACGGCTCATGTTTTAAATTACCAGATGGCACGACAACTGCCGCATATGCTATCAATACCCTAGAGAGCGTTGTAGAAAGTAAAAGAATTCGCTACAATTCGGCACAAGCCGCAGAGATAATAGCATTAACCAGAGCCTGCGAGATTTCTGAAAATTTGAATGTGAATATATATACTGATAGCCAGTATGCTTTTGGGGTGGTTCATAACTTTGGTCGACTCTGGGCTGAGAGAGGTTTTTTGACATCACATGGCGCCAGAATTTAACATGGCCTTTTGATTGTACGATTGCTGTCTGCACTCACGTTTCCAAAGCGCCTAGCAATAGTAAAATGCGAGGCACATAAAAAGGTAACATGCAAAATAGGAGAAGGAAACGCGCTTGCAGACAGAATTGCGAAACAAACTGACACTGATTTAAATACCAAAATGATGACAGTGTTCTGACTTGAGTGTCGTGTAGACCGTTGAAACCTCCGTCCTCAAGTGACGCACAGGGGAACTAAAAGAAACCCGCTGTACGACCTTTGGGGCCACAGGTGGGATATGTTACTTCCCGGATCCACGGAACCTCTGGAACACCGATGCTGCTGTCAAAAAGAACGAGGTTAAGTACCAGGCAATTACAATATATCACAAGAACCAAAGGATCTGAATGGTCTTACCTATCCGGTGTTTGGAAAACCCAGGAAACCTAGGAGGGAGGTTCGAGACTCAGATGAGGCGGTCCCTAGAACAAGAGGACCGCAGACAAGCGTGGATGCAGGATAAGCCACCTGTAGGACTGAAGGTGTGACTTGAATCCCAAAAGGGAAATGGCGTAGAAGTTCAACAAGGTACCAAGGGATGATCCGAAGACAAGTTAGGGTCGTGTCAGAAATCTGGCAATAGGTAAGCAGTTCCAAGCAAAGGTACAAAAGGGTAATCCGAAGGAGTCCAAGAGAGAGTTCCAAGATCAAGGTAAACCAGTAGTATTATCCAAACGTAGCGCCAAACAGGGTCTGAAGACAGCTGAGAAGCAATGAGTGTTCCGTGCCTCAAGCCTTATATACTGTGCGTTTCGGGGTCATGTGACGTCCACCAAGGTCACGTGGGAAACGCCACTCTGGATCACGTGAGCAAGTGAACGATCGGCGTGGAGGTGTAACGCCGCCCCTTCTGCTGTATGTTCTCCATGGCAACTGCCAGTGCAGGAAGGGCTGCAATCGAGCCTGTAAATCGTACCTGGTACGGAGCTTTCGGTCCTTTGGGTAAACCGAATCACATGAGCCTCGAACTCTGGAGGGAGGTGTTGGGGAAATGTGAGCAGTGTTCTGGTGTGCAGTGGATCGGTGTGCAGAGGATCGCCTAACATAGCCCCCCGCCAATGGCCCACGACCCCGTGGGCAGGGCGGGTGATCCTTATGGAACCGGGCTACCAACCGAGGAGCGTCAAGATCCAAAGCGGAAACCCAAGAACGCTCCTCCGGCCCATAACCCTTCCAATCCACTAAATACTGGAGCCTACCCCTAAACCAATGGGAACCCAAAATGGCCAACACTTCAAAAACATCAGGGGAGGACAGGAACACCGGGGCTGCAGGGGCCCGAAGGCGGGAAGAATCAGGGCAAGTCTTGAGGAGAGAGACATGAAAAACAGGATGGATTCGCCAACAACTCGGGAGAACCAGACGAAAAGCCACTGGATTTACAACCTGAGAGATCACATACGGGCCAACAAAACGAGGCAGAAGTTTCTGACAGCCCACTAGGCGAAGGTGACGGGAAGACAACCAGACCCTAGAACCCACCACCAGGGGAGGAGCAGCCAGGCGCTTGCCGTCAACACAAGCTTTCATAGAAGCCTTTGCTTCAGTAAGATGGACCAAAGTAGTAGCATGAACAGCAGACAGATCCCTAAGACAAGCCGTGGCCGCAGGATTCAAAGAGACAGAGGCGTCAGGGACAGGCAAGACCTTGGGGTGTTGGACATAGAGGGCGTAGAAAGGAGAAAAACTTGTAGCAGAATGAGCCGCGTTATTGTATGCGAACTCGGCAAGCCGTAAAGCACTCAACCAGGAGGCCTGTTGCTGCAAGATAAGACACCGAAGATACTGCTCCATAGATTGATTTGTCCTTTCAGTCTGCCCATCAGTCTCAGGGTGATAGGCCGAAGAATACCTGGTATCGATGCCAAGTAATTTAGTCAATGATCTCCAAAAACGAGAGGTGAACTGTGACCCAGGATCGGATATAATGACCGAAGGAAGCCCAAATAACATGAACACATATTCAAAAAACAAGTCCGCCAAGACTGGGGCCGAAGAAATCCCCTTACAGGGAACAAAACGAGCCATTTTTGTGAACGTGTCTACCACCACCCAGATGGTGTCAAACCTCGTACCTTGGGGAGATCGGTCACGAAATCCATCGTCAGTGTATGCCAAGGTCTCGGAGGTACCGGAAGCGGAAGCAGCAGCCCAACTGGACTTCCTCTTCGATGTTTGGCCTGAGCACAAACAGCGCATGAATTGACATGGCATTCCACATCGCGCTTCATAGAGGGCCACCAGCACCAGCGCTTTAGAAGATCCATAGTGCGCTCTTGGCCGGGATGGGCATTAAAGGGAGCATCATGAGACCACTCAAGGGCCAGGTTACGAGTGTCAGGCGTGGGAAGAAACAGACGTTTCTGCAAAAAGGCAAACCATCACAATAAACGGGGTCCCAATCCCGCAGTTGGTCGGAATGATTGCTCGTCCAGGCTCGTACAGAATCCAACAATGACAGAGAGGGAGTGCAGAGACAAATCACATGACTCTTACCAAGAACAGTATCGGGGAAGGTTGGCAATTTGACCCCACCCGGAGAACGTGACAAGGCATCCGCTTTTCCATGAGAGTTTCCAGGACGATGCGTAATGTGGAAATCAAAAGCGGAAAAGAAAAGATGCCACCGGACCTGTCTGCTATTGATGCACTTTAAGGAGGCCAGATCCTGTAGATTCCGATGATCTGAGTATACAGTGATTGGATGCTTAGCCCCCAGAAGATGATGGCGCCAGACACGAAAGGCGTCCATGACAGCCAGAAGTTCCTTCTCCGTTACAGTATAATGGGTCTCAGTATTGGAAAACTTACGGGAGTGGTATGCCACCGGGTGCAATTTGCCTGTTCTAGCACATGTCTGAGACAACACCGCACTGAGGGCAAAAGAAGAGGCATCCGCCTCAACTATGAATGGAAGATCGGGATTGGGGTGCTGGAGCACCAGTGCGGTGGTGAAAGTGGTTTTCAAAGCCTCAAAAGATTCTTGATGTTCCTTCTGCCACCGATAGGGTACCTGAGGGCTGGTCAGGGCCTTAAGTGGGGCTACAATCGTGGAAAAGGACGAAATAAAGCGTCTATAAAAGTTGGCGAAGCCCAAAAAGGCCTGCAAGGACTTGAGTGTCTGAGGAACTGGCCAATCTAGGACTGCTTTAACCTTGGATTTGTTCATGGATAGTGCCCCAGGGGTAATGTGGAAGCCCAGAAACTCAACAGACGCTTTATGGAATTGACATTTCTCGGGTTTGGCAAATAGGGAATGTTTCCTCAGACGGGATAAGACCTCCCGGACATGCTTTACATGGTCATCAAGATTCCGTGAAAAGATCAAGATGTCGTCCAAATAAACAACCATGTATACGTCCAGAATGTCCCTGAATATGTCATTCATAAAACGCTGGAATGTTGCCGGGGCGTTGCATAGACCGAAGGGCATGACTAGGTATTCATACAAGCCGTAACTGGTGCAAAAGGCAGTTTTCCACTCATCGCCTTCGCGAACGCGCACTAGGTTGTATGCGCCGCGAAGATCCAGCTTGGTGAAAACAGTGGCATGGGATAAATGGTCCAGAAGAGGTGTGATCAAAGGAATTGGATACCTATCCTTTTTCGTGATAGCGTTAAGACGCCGATAATCCACACAAGGACGTAAGTCCCCCTCTTTCTTAGGTACAAAAAATATGGGACTTGCAGCTGGTGAAGTAGAGGGGCGGATATGTCCTAGTCATAAGGCGTTCTGTACATACTGTTTCAATGCTTGTTCTTCCGAGGGGGACAGAGAATAAATCCTGCCCGAAGGAATGGTAGAATTCGGGATTAATTCAATTGGTGTAACGCTCACCTGATTCCCGCAGAGGCGCCGGTCTTGACTGGGTGAATGCCGTATCTTCAAAGGTGATGTGTAACACACGGTTGGCTCTTTGGGCTGGACCTCTGTGCACTGTATGTCTGACTCGAAGAGTAAGATGTCTGCAGATAGAAAATATGGGATTAATGAACTGGGGTTATTGGGTGCCTCTCTCCTCTTCCCTTTCTCTTCTCCTGTAGAATCCAAAAGGTTAACGCCCTCACCTTAGGTAAGTGAACGCTGAGCTCTCCATCTGCCTCGGGGCAGGGTGCCGTAACCAGTTTCTTCACTGGATAAGGGTGCAGGCCTCTTGACCTCAGAGGACTGCTGTCCGTTGTTAACTGCACGAACGGTAAGTTCTGGGCACTTCAAATGTCTTAAAAGTCTTTTGTAATGATATCTCTTGTTTTGCCGGGTTCCGGCGATGGCGGATGGCGGGCTGATGAGAGTTGAGGATCGAACCCGCGTGAGGAATAGAAGCGCCTGGAAGCACGTAAGTAAGCGCTTGTAGCCTGCTTCACGATGCGCACTAACTGTCCCTTTTATCTTGCAGGTACAAGTTCGGAGCTTTAGAGAAGCTGAAGGGTGCTGGCATACCCACTGGATTCGGCATGGGAAGGAGTAATGGCACGTGAGTAATAAAGTTGCCCAATGTCTTTAAACGCACCTTCTTTTGTCTTTCAGATGCGGGATGCAGCGCCGAAGGCCTCCGGAGCGTGCGAAGAGCTGGTAAGCTTTTGTCTTTCAGATGCCGGAATGCAGTGCGAAGACCTCCGGAGCATGCGAAGAGTAGGTAAGCCTTTGTCTTTCAGATGCCGGAATGCAGTGCGAGGCGTTGGTGACAGCCGATGGACCAGGTAAGAGATGCGCTGCCACTGAAGACCGTAGTGCTAACCTGTTCTTTCTTTGTCTTTACAGGTGCTGCTGAAGACTGGATTCCAGGATGGTAAGCCTTTGTTCCCTTAGGCCCAGGATCAGAAGCAGAAGACACGATGAGCGTTCTGCTGCAGAGAATGCAGAATAACGCAAAGCAAGATTCATCCATCGGGTGTGGTTTAAATAGCCTCCTGTAGTGCTTAGGTGTCTCCTTCCACAGCCACGCCTAGGTAAGAAAAGAGTTCCTGCTTTCCAGAAGAGTTCCAGTGTTCTGAACCTAGGGAGTGGCTCCTGCCCCACCCAACAGGAAAAGTAGTCCCAAACAGAAGAGGATCAGGGGTTCAACTGGCAGGTAAGTAATCAGCATGGTCTGCTGCAGGTAAGTCCACCCAAGCATTATGAGCCCGGCGCTTCCAGCGCTGGGACTGGGCATCTTTATGAGCCTGGTGCCACTGGCGCCAGGACAGGGTCCAAAAGGTCCCAATTGGGACTGGCTGGTACTCGGAACCGGGGTTATGGGTCTGCTTCCAAGGGAGTCGGGCAAGTCCTGATCTTTTGGAAGCAGAGATCATGACAGCACCCCCCCTCAAGGCCCCTCCCAAACCGGGCTTCTCCCGGGGTTTGGGCTTGTTAGGAAATGTTCGATGAAATCTTTTGATTAGACGAGGCGCGTGGACATATTCTGCAGGTTCCCAGGATCTTTCTTGGGGACCGTAGCCTTTCCAGTCAATCAGGTAAAATAGTTTAGATTTGGAGATCTTGGAATCCAGGATGCTTTTGACTTCAAACTCGAGTTCTCCATCAACTAGAATAGGTTTTGGAGATGTAGTTAGTCGGGTTTGAGGTTGCACAGGTTTTAATAGAGAGACGTGGAAGACCGGATGTATCTTCATGTGAGGGGGCAAGTCCAACTTGACCGCTACTGGATTTACTATGGTAGTGATGGAATAGGGACCAAGGTATCTTGGGTTGAATGTGCGTGGTCCTTTTAGAGGTAGATATTTGGTGGATAACCAGACTTGATCTCCTACTTGATATTGGGGGGCTTCCTTCCGATGTTGGTCTGCTCCTTTCTTGTATTGTTCTTTAGCCCTTTGAAGGTGAGAAACGGCTTCCTTAAAGGCTTGGGTGATTGTAGAATGCAGGTGGTCTACTGCTGGTGTTCCAAGATCTTGGAGTGGATCCAACTCCGAGGTTCGAGGGTGACTACCGTATAAAAGAAAAAACGGGGTCTTCCCAGTTCCCGAGTGGACAGAGTTATTGTAGGCATATTCGGCTATCCAAAGGATATCTTTCCAAGTTTTTTCAGTTTGTTGTAGCATGCAGCGCAAATACTGTTCCAGAGTTTGATTGGTCCTCTCGGTTTGTCCGTCGGTTTGAGGGTGGTGGCTGGTCGAAAGTCTCACATCAATTTGAGCCGACCGAAATTGACTACCTCGATCCGAAATTAGAACTGAAGGAAAACCGTGCAGTCATACCGGGATGTCCTTCCATTAAAGAATCGTGATAACAAGAGATTACCTTTTTCTGTAAATCTGTGCTGGGCAGGTATAACCGTTCTTGGAAATATAATAGGTTGTCCTTCACTGTAAAGTCCTTTCCCTGCAGATGCCAATTCTGTATGTCTGCTGGAGTTACCAGTAGCCTGGCTTTATCCTTAACTTCCTCTATGGATTGTGTGGCGATTACACCTAGAATTCTTTGTTCGGGAATGATAGGTACAGGTTTAGGATTGATCAAATGTTCTTCTACTCCCATCCGAGAAAGGGCATCAGCTTTACCGTTTTTTGTGCCAGGTCGATAGGTAATTATGAAGTCAAACTCGGCAAAGAATAGTGCCCAACGGAGTTGCCTAGAGGATTGAGCTTTTGCGGTTTTCAAATATTGCAGGTTTTGGTGATCTGTAATCACAGTAACGGTGTGTCCGGCCCCCAGAAGATAATGCCGCCAAGCCTTAAAGGCGGACTTGATAGCGAGAAGTTCCTTATCAGTAATAGTGTAATTGATTTCAGGAGGCGAGAATTTGCGGGACCAAAATGCCACGGGATGCAACTGATTGGTTACTGGGTCCTTTTGTGATAGAACTGCCCCCATGGCAAGGCTCGAAGCATCAGTTTCAACGATGTAGGGGAGTTCTGGGCGAGGATGTTTTAAGATCGGTGCAGAGATAAATCTAGTCTTCAAATTCTGGAAAGCTTGTTCCGCCTCGGTAGACCATTCAAAACGTTTCTTTTTCTTTAACAAGGCGGTGATGGGCTGGACTATTCGAGAGAATTCGGGGATAAACCTGCGGTAAAAGTTAGCAAAGCCTAACATGCTTTGAACACCTTTTACGGAGGATGGCGATGGCCATTTGAGAATTGCATCGACCTTCTTTGAATCCATACGCACTCCGCTAGGTGATAATATGAATCCCAAGAATTCAACTTCAGTCACGTTGAAAACACATTTTTCCAACTTAGCGAAAAGTTTGTGTTGACGCAATCTCTCGAGGACCATTTTCACGTGTTTCCGATGTTCAGTTTCCGATGAAGAATAAACGAGGATGTCGTCAATGTAAACAACAACACACACATCTATGAGCTCTCTGAGGACATCGTTCATAAAATATTGAAAGGCGGCCGGGGCATTGCAAAGTCCGAAGGGCATGACCTGATATTCAAATAGCCCATACTTGGTGCGGAAGGCCGTCTTCCATTCATCGCCCTCTTTTACTCGTACCAAGTGGTAGGCTCCTCTAAGATCCAGCTTTGTATATATGCATGCTTTTCTGACTTGGTCCAGGAGTTCAGGGATCAAAGGTAATGGATATCTATTCTTAACGGTGATCTGGTTCAGGGCGCGATAATCTATACAAGTTCTAAGGTCCCCTTCTTTTTTTGGAACGAAGAACAAAGCTGAGGAAGCAGGGGACTTGGAAGGACGAATAAACCCATTCGCTAGGTATTGATCCAGGTATTGTCGGAGGTGAAGATTCTCAGGCTCGGTGAGGGCATAAATTCTACTACAAGGAGGAGTAGATCCAGGTATCAGGTCTATTTGGCAGTCATAAGACCTATGAGGAGGTAGAGAGTTAGCCTGATCCTTCCGGAAAACATCTTGGAATTCTAGGTATTCAGGAGGTAACTGGGGAACCTCCGAGGAAATTGCTGCCAGTGCAACACCAGGTCGAGGGTGACAAGTAGAGACACATTCTGGAAACTGAACCGTTCTTGCTCGCCAATCGATCTGAGGATTGTGCTTCTCTAACCAAGGAATTCCTAGAATAATCTGGAACTGAGGGGCCTTGATCACATCGAACACGATCTTCTCATGGTGTCCATCTTGACTTACTAGCGTCACTTCTTGGGTGGTATGCGTTACTGGTCCGGAGGCTATCTCCGTACCATCCACCGTAGTAATGACGTACTTTACAGCCTTTGGACAAGGAGTCAGATTCATCCTCAAAACCATTTCATGATCCACATAATTGCCGATGGCACCGCTGTCGACGTAGGCTTCAATCGCATGTAATCGATCCGGATGTTCAGGGCTAATGAGGACCATACGTATCACGAAATGCGAGGTCACGGAACTGGTTTTAACGCTCGGCAAGAGGACCTCTATTCTTGTCGGGCGAGGTTGTTTCCCTGCTCAGAGTTTGTGACCCTGGTAACTGCAGCTCCTACTGCCTTCTTGGCTGGTTTCACCGGACAGTCTCGAAGAAAGTGCCCCGAGTTTCCGCAATGGAGGCATAATTGCAGCTGTTTTCTCCTTTCCCGCTCCTTTTGTGTTAGTGGTCCTTTCAGGCCCCCTATTTGCATGGGTTCCCCGGAGTCTACTCCTTTGGTAGGAGTTGGTGGTTTGGAAAATACTCGAGCATCAAACTTGGAACGATCGGCCTTCCTGTTCTGCAGTCTGTGGTCAATTTGAACGACTAAGTCAATATAGTCCAAACAGTCTTGCGGGGGATTCACTACTTGGGCTAACACATCTTTGAGCTCTCCACGTAGACCTCTATAAAACAGCGTAATCCTTTTGTCCTCGGGCCATCGAGTTTCCACTATCAGTCTGTTGAAAGACGCAATATAAGCCAAAAGGTCTTGATTACCCTGTCGCAATGAAAGGAGCTCATTGTCCAAGGCCTGCCCCTGTGAATGTCTTGCAAACAGTTTTTCCATACTGAGCTGAAAAGCTTGAAAATCATGGAGAACCGGATCGTCTTGATTAACTAGAGGGATCGACCAGTCTGGCACATTGCCACTAAGGTACGAAAGCACAAAAGCTACCTTAGCTTGATCAGTTGGAAAGGCTGCTGGCCGGCATAAGAAGTGCAACCGGCACTGATTAATAAATACTGCAAACGTCTTTGGGTCACCAGAAAATCGTTCAGGCGGAGCCAGAGGTACATTCCCAGGTAGGTTGATCTGCACTGGGTTCGTAGAGGATGTTGAAGGAAGATTTGCCCCTGATGCGGGTAACGGAGTTTGTCTGGCTTGTGACTGTAGCAATTGTCTAGCGAGATCGTCTGTTCGCTCCTTGGAAATAATCAGTTCCCTTCTTAGAGCATTCGTTTCCTGACGGGCTGCAAGCACTTCTGCTCTTAGTTCCCCAAGTAACTGGGCTAGCTGGTCGGTATCCGAGGTTTCCATAGCGCCTGGGTGGGAGTTTTGCGGTAGGCTTTGCGTTCTGTAACGCTCACCTGATTCCCGCAGAGGTGCCGGTCTTGACTGGGTGAATGCCGTATCTTCAAAGGTGATGTGTAACACACGGTTGGCTCTTTGGGCTGGACCTCTGTGCACTGTATGTCTGACTCGAAGAGTAAGATGTCTGCAGATAGAAAATATGGGATTAGTGAACTGGGGTTATTGGGTGCCTCTCTCCTCTTCCCTTTCTCTTCTCCTGTATAATCCCAAAGGTTAACGCCCTCACCTTAGGTAAGTGAACGCCGAGCTCTCCATCTGCCTCGGGGCAGGGTGCCGTAACCAGTTTCTTCACTGGATAAGGGTGCAGGCCTCTTGACCTCAGAGGACTGCTGTCCGTCGTTAACTGCATGAACTGTAAGTTCTGGGCACTTCAAATGTCTTAAAAGTCTTTTGTAATGATATCTCTTGTTTTGCCGGGTTCCGGCGATGGCGGATGGCGGGCTGATGAGAGTTGAGGATCGAACCCGCGTGAGGAATAGAAGCGCCTGGAAGCACGTAACTAAGCGCTTGTAGCCTGCTTCACGATGCGCACTAACTGTCTCTTTTATCTTGCAGGTACAAGTTCGGAGCTTTAGAGAAGCTGAAGGGTGCTGGAATACCCACTGGATTCGGCGTGGGAAGGAGTAATGGCACGTGAGTAATAAAGTTGCCCAATGTCTTTAAACGCACCTTCTTTTGTCTTTCAGATGCGGGATGCAGCGCCGAAGGCCTCCGGAGCGTGCGAAGAGCTGGTAAGCTTTTGTCTTTCAGATGCCGGAATGCAGTGCGAAGACCTCCGGAGCATGCGAAGAGTAGGTAAGCCTTTGTCTTTCAGATGCCGGAATGCAGCGCGAGGCGTTGGTGACAGCCGATGGACCAGGTAAGAGATGCGCTGCCACTGAAGACCGTAGTGCTAACCTGTTCTTTCTTTGTCTTTACAGGTGCTGCTGAAGACTGGATTCCAGGATGGTAAGCCTTTGTTCCCTTAGGCACAGGATCAGAAGCAGAAGACACGATGAGCGTTCTGCTGCAGAGAATGCAGAATAACGCAAAGCAAGATTCATCCATCGGGTGTGGTTTAAATAGCCTCCTGTAGTGCTTAGGTGTCTCCTTCCACAGCCACGCCTAGGTAAGAAAAGAGTTCCTGCTTTCCAGAAGAGTTCCAGTGTTCTGAACCTAGGGAGTGGCTCCTGCCCCACCCAACAGGAAAAGTAGTCCCAAACAGAAGAGGATCAGGGGTTCAACTGGCAGGTAAGTAATCAGCATGGTCTGCTGCAGGTAAGTCCACCCAAGCATTATGAGCCCGGCGCTTCCAGCGCTGGGACTGGGCATCTTTATGAGCCTGGTGCCACTGGCGCCAGGACAGGGTCCAAAAGGTCCCAATTGGGACTGGCTGGCACTCGGAACCGGGGTTATGGGTCTGCTTCCAAGGGAGTCGGGCAAGTCCTGATCTTTTGGAAGCAAAGATCATGACAATTGGGCAGTCATATGGTCTGTGTGGAGGAAGTACCTCGGAAGAACCGCGATCGAAAACTGATTCGAATGCTTTATACTCAGATTGAATCCCTGACACCACCCCTCCAACGGTGTGGGAATTCACAACCTCTGATCCATCATCATTCAGCGTGAGTTGAGCTAGAGCTCCCAAGGCCCGAGAAGGAGTATCTGTTGCTTGATGGGTTGGGAGACAATAGTTCTGACAAATATCAGACTCGAAGAGCACCGTGCCTGATTGCCAATGAATCAGAGGATTGTGTTCACGTAACCATGATATTCCTAATATGATACCGAATTGAGGTGTGGTGATCAAGTCAAAACTTAGCGTCTCTGTGTGAATATCTTGTATGGTCAATAATAGAGGAGCAGTTTGGTGTCTAACGGGACCAGAGACTAGTGCAGTGCCATCTACGGCCTGAACAGGTTCAGGTCGGGTTTTTACTACTAAAGGTAGATTGAGAGAATGGGCTAACGCAATGTCTATGTAGTTCCCAGTGGCACCTGAGTCAATGATGATCGTGACTGCATGAGAGATACCTGCAGAGGGACAAAGAGTGGCCTGTACAAAGATGGGCTGGACACGAGCAAAAGCAAGAGTGGTACCCTGAGATGAAGACTGGACACTCGACCGGGTCTCCGGATCTAAGGTCGAGCTGTCCAAAAAACCTGAGACTTCTTGGGACGTCGAGAGCATTCCTTCACATAATGTCCCGTGGTGCCAGAATAGAAGCATGCATTATCCACCCTTCTACGTTCTCTCTCAGATGTTGTGATAGGGCTACGTAAACCTCCTACTTGCATAGGTTCTTCAGTACTAGAAGCAGGGGTACTAACAACTGTAGGATGAGAAGAAACCCGCAACTCAGCTCTGCGCTCTGATCGACGTGCATCTACCTGCAGGGCAAGATCCACTAGTTCCTGATACTGAGTGGGCATGGAAGGAATCACTGCTAAGGCATCTGTCATTGCGTTATTCAACCCCCTATAAAATATAACCGCCCGCTTGCTTTCTGGCCATGATGTCTCGGCGACCAATTGGTTGAACCGGGTGATGTAGTCTATCAAGGTTCCTCTGCCCTGGGTTAGTTCTAACAACTCCAAATCCCTAGACTGTGCCTTGTGTCTGGTATCGAAGACTCGAGACATCTCTAGAACTAACAAATCAAAATCATAGAGAACCGGGCTATTGTTCTCCAATAAAGGGTTAGCTCAAGCGGCAGCTGTCCTGGCCAGATGGGAAAGGGCAAAGGCGGCTTTAGCAGTGGAATTAGGAAAGGCCAGAGGTCTGCACAAGAAATGTAACTTGCACTGATTGATGAAGGTCCTGAACTTCTTGGGGTCACCTTGATAACGTTCAGGAGCGGCCAAAGGGGAAGAGGTTGGGAGGACCACCGGAGTTGGAGCTGGGGTACTTGCCAACGGAGGAGGTGTGGTTGAAGTGCTAGCATACCCGAATTCAGGGTCTGCAGGAAGAGAATGCTGAACACTCTGTATGGAATCTAACCTTTGGTGAATCACCGTATTAGCGGCGGCCATATCTGCCCTTAATACTGTATCGCCTGAACTAAAGCAGCTATGGGTTCTTCTGTGGATCCCTGCATTGTCTAACACGACTATGCGGCTTCTCAGTCTGTTCTGACATGAGTGTCGTGTAGACCGTTGAAACCTCTGTCCTCAAGTGACGCACAGGGGAACTAAAAGAAACCCGCTGTACGACCTTTGGGGCCACAGGTGGGAGATGTTACTTCCCGGATCCACGGAACCTCTGGAACACCGATGCTGCTGTCAAAAAGAACGAGGTTAAGTACCAGGCAATTACAATATATCACAAGAACCAAAGGATCTGAATAGTCTTACCTATCCGGTGTTTGGAAAACCCAGGAAACCTAGGAGGGAGGTTCGAGACTCAGATGAGGTGGTCCCTAGAACAAGAGGACCGCAGACAAGCGTGGATGCAGGATAAGCCACCTGTAGGACTGAAGGCGTACTTGAATCCCAAAAGGGAAATGGCGTAGAAGTTCAACAAGGTACCAAGGGATGATCCGAAGACAAGTTAGGGTCGTGTCAGAAATCCGGCAATAGGTAAGCAGTTCCAAGCAAAGGTACAAAAGGGTAATCCGAAGGAGTCCAAGAGAGAGTTCCAAGATCAAGGTAAACCAGTAGTGTTATCCAAACGTAGCGCCAAACAGGGTCTGAGACAGCTGAGAAGCAATGAGTGTTCCTTGCCTCAAGCCTTATATACTGTGCGTTTCGGGGTCATGTGACGTCCACCAAGGTCACGTGGGAAACGCCACTCTGGATCACGTGAGCAAGTGAACGATCGGCATGGAGGTGTAACGCCGCCCCTTCTGCTGTATGTTCTCCATGGCAACTGCCAGTGCAGGAAGGGTTGCAATCGAGCCCGTAAATCGTACCTGGTATGGAGCTTTCGGTCCTTTGGGTAAACCGAATCACATGAGCCTCGAACCCTGGAGGGAGGTGTTGGGGAAATGTGAGCAGTGTTCTGGCGTGCAGTGGATCGGTGTGCAGAGGATCGCCTAACAGACGGTTCAGACTGAGGAAGTACCCTGTATGATAGAAAATGGAGTTGCCACTGTCAAAGAAATGCAGGCCGAAGCTACGGCCGATGAAATACAGGGGTGGGCAGAGGGCTCTGCTGAGTTAGAGCTGGAGGGTTGTTGGGTGGACAAGGAAACTAGAAACTGGATGTTGCCAAATTCGTATGTGACTGCAATGGTCACAATGGCCCACAGCCCTACTCACATCTGTGCGAAAAAGATAATACAGCACGTTTCTACAGTATGGCAGAATGTAAACATAAAAAAGAATGCAGAGAGGTTGGTGCAGAACTGTATCACGTGTTTGCAACACAATGTAGGAAAGGGAACAGTGACTCCAATAGGCAGTTTTGGCCCGCCCTCTATGCCATTTGAGGTGATCCATTTTGATTTCATAGAGATGGAGAGATGCCAAAACTTAAAATACGTCTTAGTGGTGATCTGTGCATTCAGTAAGTGGGTGGAGGCATATCCCTTGAAGGACTGCACAGCAATGAGCACTGCAAAAGTAATGCTTAAGGAATACTTTTCCAGATTTGTCTTGCCCCGGGTCCTATGGTCCGATAATGGACCACGTTTTGTGGGCGCAGTGGTGTTACAGATATGTGCTGGTCTTCAGATTGATAAGAGATTCCATAGTTCAAGGCATCCAAGTTCTGCCGGTCTTGTGAGAAGGCACAACAGGATTCTTAAATCAAAGATTAGCAAGATTTGTGCGGGAAGCAAGTTGAATTGGGTGGATGCATTACCAATAGCACTATTATGCATGCGTACGTCTGTACAGGCTAAAACTGGGCTCTCCCCGTACGAGATCGTAATGGGGAGGCAGGCAAATGTATGGTGCGCACCACAGCCAAAACGACTTAGTGAGGTAGAACATCCTGTGCTTAGTACTTATTGTGGCCTTTTAATGCAGAAATTGTGTTTGATTCATCAGCAGGTGCAGGAGGCATTACCAGTGAGTTACACCGGTCTGGGGCACGCGCTGGAGCCAGGAGACTGGTTGCTGCTAACATTCTTTGAAAGAAAGTCATCGTTAGCACCCAGGTGGCGCGGGCCCTATCAAGTACTCTTGGCGACGCAGACGGCAATACGGGTGGATGGAAGGAAGTTGTGGATCCATGCCACCCATGCCAAGAAGATTTCAACTTCACTGAAAGACTTGCCTGACCCAGATGACCGGAAAGAGACAGCAGTCCCACAAACGGAAGAAACTGTTGCCAGTAAGCAGCCACCAAATCTGCCAAAACGAGAAGTGAAACTCGAAACAAAGCCTGAGACGATTGCCAAAGAGGGGGAAGGGCAAAGAGTGCCCCAACTTTGCCCAGCAGAATCGACATCACTGCTGGCCGACACAAAATCTGCCTTGCAAATACCAGCAGAAACAAATCGTATACCCCTTTGGCGCCCACCATCACTTGCCAGCATGCCAAAAAACAGATCTGCATCATTGGCGCGGCGCACACCAGCACCTGCAGTAGCGCCACAGGCTGACTTTGAGCCTGAATCTGGAAGTGCACCGGCACTGTTCACGGATCACACAATACCAGGAGTAAGGCGATACAACTTGCGGCCTCGAAAGACAAAGTGATCCGCAGTTCTTTTTGGTGTTTATGTCAACCTCTGGTTCAGCTCATGGACGGAGAAGGAACTAGAGGTGTAGAGGAGAGAAGCGTTAGAATTGTGCAAGTCGGACATTTCAAGACTCCTCGGTGCGATCATAAAAGTACATGTGTCAGGAGCCAGAGCGGACAAGCTGGGCGCACATGGTACTAAGGCAATAAGATAACTGATCAAAGGTCCTCTGAGCAGTATGAGAAAGGACAAGTGATCTTGCCTAAAAAACTAATTGAAACAAATCCAGGCTATTAAGGACTAGCAGAACTGAACTGTGACAATTCCGTTGAACTTTTTGACATCAGAGCAAGCGCGACGAAGAGAGATATCCACAACGAACTGTAGTAAGGAAGAAGAAGGACAATGAGAAACATACCAGGACCGGTTTCAGACTCCTCCTGCACCACCACTGCTGAGAATGAGTCAATTATAAAGACTGTAAGATTAAGAAAAACGCATGGTAAAACGAATTGTATGCTGGCACTGACAATAATAATGTGCTTTATGACCATGGTAGCACCAATATCGACAGCCCTAATATTATGGTATGTGGAAGCGATACACCCATTAGAAATGTTTTTACCAATAGTTAATATATCCACTACTGAAAGCCTGGTTCAGGTGATTACTTATTCCCTGCCCCCAATGGAAGAAAGACACAGGGAAGGTTTTGGGAATAATACGTTATTATTAATCATGAACATGACACATGGAATTCTGAAGAAAACAAATTGCTGGGTATTTGCCCATTTACCACAGCATGCTGGGAAAGGAATAGGGCGGTATGCACAGCCATTACCATTACGTTCTGCATGTAGAGCATCTTTAGGTGCAATGTTCTATGGGAAATGGAATGAGAGTAGTACGGGTCAATTAGACAGAACCAACATGAATGAGTTTGAAGAGATAATAATGAAGCCTGTGGGTTGTTCCATTTTCCATAAAGCGCAAGTAATAGCCCCAGAGCCCATGAGGAAAAGTACACGAAAGATAACACAACAAAATAGACGAGATAGATTATCCCCACCAGAAAAGACATCTGTAATGACGTTTTGTGTAAGAACAGAAGGGGACAAAGATGCAATCCCCTCATCTTACACGGTGAATTATAGCCCAAGAACTGTCCCTTTATGTCTAAAAAAGAAAGGCTCTTTTTCAGTCGGAACATATACTGGATGCATGACTACAGTGGTATTAAAATGGGAAATAGAATCAGTATATGTAGGTGATCCAGTTTATTTTATATGTGGACAGAAAGCATATCCTTAGTTGGCCAGAAACTGGGGAGGTACATGTTACCTAGGTCTATGTTCCTAGGAGTATTCCTCTTAGAAACAGCAGACATGGCCAGACTATCCAGAAGTAGAGTCAAAAGGACTGACAAGGGTGTTTTGATAGCAACTGATGTAGCAAAATCATTCATTCCATTCTTAGGGCAGATAGTGAACTCCTATAATATAAGGCAGCTGTCCAGAATACAAAAAATACCATAAACACAACAACAGATACACTATTTAACATGAAGTTGGAAGAAAGTGGAATCAGGTTAATGACGCTGCAAAATAGAATGGCTCTCGATGTGATCCTGGTTGATCGTGGGGGAATTTGCAAAATAGTGGGATCAGCGTGTTACGTTTATGTCGATGACTACTCCCCTACGATCTTGAAGCAATAAAGCAATATAGCAATAAAGAAGCAATAAAGAAAATGCATGTCCTAAACTCTGAACTCCCAACTGGAGAATGAAGCTGGGGACTAGGGTCTTGGTTTTGGGGAATACTACGTTCTTGGGGATGGAAGTTGATTTCAATATTAGTAGTGGTGTTTGGAATATTCCTAACATGCTGTTGTTGCATACACTGCCTACCAATAGTTTGCGCTGAGGTAACTGAGGGATGTACGGAGGGATGTATGCATATGATGACGAAGAAAAAACAACCTCATGGTCGAGCTGACCAAGACCCAAATGAAACGAAAACAGTAAAGAGTTGATGTCAATAGATATTGATGAAGACGATGATGTTTACGATAGCATGCAAGATTCAGACATAAGTATTTCAGACTCATCATCACTAGAGGAGGTTTCAATAAATAGATGAGACGTTTGGCATACGGCCAAAGGAGGGTTTGTCAGTCTAGAAAAATGGATACCTCTACTGTGTGACTGCAAACGTATTTTGGTGGCCGTGTGCCAACCGTCCCATGCACGATATGGCAGAATATAGGTTTTCGAGCTTGCCAATGAACGGCCATTTTGATGTAACAAGAATCGCCATTTTGTTTTCTAACCATTGCTCATTACTTTCTGATCCTATTGCTTTGCAGTATATTTTTTGCTTACACTGCTCGATTGTAAAACATTGTTGTCTGCACGTAAAAAGGACAAGGCCACAGGGCCGTGAGGATAACAAGAGTTTGTTGAAACGCAACGTAGGCAGCGCCATGAAGAATGCCCGGCTCCCTCCCGAATGTAGCCTTGAAGCAGAGCTGCAGGGCATTTAATCATTTCGCAGCTGCCAGCCAGTTTCGTTATATGGTAGAATATGTTAGAATAATACAGCTATAGGCTTGAATTATGCTTTTCTTACGGCCCCCCTTTGCTGAGCCCTGCTAGAGCATGTCGGCTCCCAGGACACCAATAGCACCTAATAGATAGCAAGGTCCGGAATGCAACTCTTCCCCCCCGTATGTAGCTCGCTTCCAAGAACAGAAGCGCTGTGTTCTATTCAACAACTAAAAGATGCCTCTGCACTCACAAATTGCAAATTGTTACTAGAATAGATGTTTGAAGGTGTCATAGTTGTCGGAGATGTCCATCATCACACCAAGTTCAAAGAAACCCAATAGAAGGGGGGTGTTAAACATGTCATAGCTGATTGTTTGATATTCATTTTGTATATATGTAACTGATGTACGTAATTCACTCTCTTGCGTCCCTTCGAGGTCTAGAGATACACGTCGCGGGGCGTGAGACCGAGGTGGCCAACTGAGACGTTTGCTTTGCAATAAACCCTAGCTTTGGGAATACAACCATATTTTACAACCATAGTGTGTCTGGCGTATCTATCGTGTGTGGTGACTTGCCTTGTTTCCATAGACGTTAGGGGCCCCTTTCAGGGGTATGTTTGCTAGGTTCTAAGCAAATCTTGAAGACTTGCATTGACTTATGAGCTCATTTAGAACTGCCTATAAAACATTAGTTTTTCTTAGCCAACATTCGAAAAAAGGGTTGTAGAATGCACCTTTTATACCAATGTGTAAGAATTGAAGTAATTGGGGAGGGGGAATGTATTGCCATACTCCCTCCAGGGATGATTTCTCACTAACGACTTATGCTCACAAAGTGGCTTACCACACTAATCAGTTCTGCAGATAGAAATCAATGTGTGCACTAAAGCAAACTATATCCTGACGTAGAAATAAATAATTAGACAGAACAATTCTGGTAACCGAAGTGCAAGTTCTCAAAATACCCTAAGAAAAATGTGAGTGAAACAAGTGTGAAAACTGGGGGAAAACAGACTATTACAAGATTGCATATTGGGATCCGAATTCCAATTCTCTAGACACACAGGAGAAAGAGACTGTGCGGGAAAGCACCACATTGGGAATTGGTTTTCAAGTTCCCATAGAAATTTCAGCGAGAGATTAAAAGTACTAGGCCAGTGATCTACAAAACCTGGTAAACCCAGACCACCCGACACCACCACTACTAAATAAAGCCCGTCTATCTTTTTGTCTGATCTAACAAAAGTGTATATATTTTCATCAGGGGCCATTCTTGTGTCACTTCTGAATCCTATTAGCTTATTGTGCACATCTGCCCTTTTGACATCACTAAAAACGATCAATGATTGGTTGATTTACTGATTCAATGAAATGACAATTGAACATCATGTTTAAACTGCTTGCATCTTCTCACTCATGTAGCATTGTTACTGTTGGAAGGAATCACTCCAGGTATTTCATTGAGTATATATGGAAGGCTCTCAACAGGTTAAGAATGCTTTGTTCCTCCTTGAATGTGCTGTCACTTAGCTAGCTGTAGTCAAGCAACCACAGCACAGCTCTTGCAATGTTATTTGGGGCTTAAGAAACACAATATAACACTTTACTAAATTGAATAAATGAATATCCATGCTGTGTTACCAAAAACAGAATGCTTGATTTGAATTTAAGTAAGTATGGTATAATAACTGCAGGTAAGTATTTCATTGGATCATTGATATTACTGTAATGCTTTGTCTCTATATCACTTCGCAGTTGCGGAATAACAACTACTTAGCCTTTCGGCAAACTCGAGCGTTGCCAATGCCATTTGATATACACCTAAGAACAGAAGAGCACATAAGCCTCAGAAGAAGAGCAGTGGCCCGAAACACGTGTTAGTCCGATCCGTAGTTCAATAAATGTTATGCATTCACCCATGGAACTTTCCGAGATGTGTAGAGTGTGATTGTATCCATTTGTCTTAAATCAAAGATGCTTGCATGCTGCCTTTACGTTCCTTTAATAGCCTCTGTTTTTTTTTTGTAGGGATTTGCTGGTTGCCTCGAGTAAGCGGCTTAACTGGTTGCCCCTTTTTATGGGTAACTCATTCTTTACCAAAAGAAAGAAATATAGCATTGGGCCTTTGTTAACAGCTCTTGCCTGATGTCATTCAGCTGGTGTTTCTATTCAGCGAATACCCTTATGAATTTCTTACAACACAGAAGAAACACAAAGCCATACAAGTTATGTTTCACACTAAGATCACTGCCCGTGCAGCCGAAGCCCATCTTGGAGATCGAGCGGTGGTCACACTTCCCACAAACTGCAGGAAGGAAAAGTATGCTCTTATATGAACCTAATATATTTGGAGCACCACAAGTGTTTGTGATTTCTTGCATGTTGTGCAGGTACAAATCCCCTCACATACAGCACACAAGTGTATTGAGTAAGTGTAAATGATATCTGTCCTGATGAAGGTCTGATTACAGTGACGCTGATAGCATTTTGTAGGCACAAAGAGGATTGGCAATACATTTCATTCACTAAAGGAATGGTGTGAGCAAAATAACTTGGTGTATGCAGAAAAAAGGCAAACTTGGCAATTTGCGGATCTGCAAAGTCAGGAACTTTGCAAAATGATGCCTGTAGAAAAAAGATACTTCACACATCCCTCACTACAAGTAAACAAATGCAATATGCAGTGACTCTAAAAGCCAAAGGCTGGTTGACTACATTACACTTGTAAGACAATCTGGTTTTCGACCCTGCTATAGCACTGAGAAAGCATTGCTAGATCGACGATCACACATGCTGAGAATCATTGAAAAAGGCAAAGCGGGTCTGTTGGTTCGTTTGGACCTGTCAGCAGCTTTTGATTTGGTGAACCACCAATGCCTCCTACATTGCCTACGTCACCTGGGACTTTGCTCTGAGGAGGCGAGCGACTGGTTCCATTCTTTTCTATCTGAACGTGAATCTAAAATCCAATGGGGATCGGTCCACTCTCCATCGGCCCCCATCTGGTGTGGAGTCCCTCAAAGGGCCAGTTTATCTCCCATTTTGTTTAATCTATACACCCGGTCACTCTGTTCTCTTCGAGACAATCTTGGTGTATTTTTCACCAAATATGCTGACGATACGCAGCTAGTCCTAGAATCTACTGGTGACCACCTAACTTACAACAGGACTCTCATCAAAATTTACCATCAGATAGAACTTTGGATGTCGTCCAACTGTCTCTACTCGAATGGAAACAAAACAGAAATTCTTATCTTTGGCTCAAGACAGGCCTGGGCAAAACTGAGTGCTGCCTTTAGGAGCTTTAGAATCAGAGATGACATCATCCCAGTTCAAACTAAGGTGACAACTCTTGCTGTCCAGCTGGAGGCTTCCCTGAACTCTAAGGCACATGTTAGCCAGCCAAGCCAAAACTGCAATTACCATTTTCAAGTCCTCAGAAATATTCGCCCTTACATCTCTGCAAGGAATAGTGCCAATATAGTCCAAGCGACCATTATCTCTAGGCTTGATTACTGTAATTCCCTACTGATTGGCGCGTCAAGCTGTAGCTTAAAAAAATGCCAAGTACTACAATACGGTGCCGTACGCATTGTTAAAAATGTCTCAAGGCATGTGTGATGCTGGAAATGCATCGGAGGGACAGGGCCTCCTTATCCTTGTCCTTTACTGTTTTTTATCGTGTGTTCTGTCATGTTTTGCACGCAGGAGTTCATGTGGGACTCCTGGCGGTGCAGATCTCTCTTTTGATTTGGTGTACAGACCCATGGGATACCCTTATGGCACCCATGGGTGTGGGTACAACCCTGTGCCCCTAGTGTATGTTTGTGGGCACCTGTGTGTGGGCAACAGAGCAGGGTATGGGCTGGTGGCAGCTCCATGCTGAATTTGACAGGTGCCCTGAGCGTCCTCCATTTTGGGATGCCCAGGCCCTGTCATTGGAATCAGCTGATTCCTGATAGGAAACAAGATGGCCCCTGTGGCCTCTTGCTTTCTATTGCCTGTTACCTTGTTTTCCCAAAGTCCTGGGAAGCCCTGACTCTGTCCCTTCCCCCTGACCGGCTGTTGGGTGGAAGTTCCATATATGGTGTTGTTGTGAAGTCCAGGCCAGACTGGCTGGAGCCTTCCCAGTGACTGTATGTTGTGGGTACACCCTGTGGGTGGGACCTGGGTGAATGGAGTGTGTGACGAATACGCATTCTGTGTTGTGGGTATCTAGTATGTCTAGTATCTGGTGGTTGACACAATGACTGAGACAGCCCTGCCTGAAACTGGTATGAATGCAGTGTGGGGTGTTGAATGATTGGGCACCTGATTGGCTGCCTGCCTGCATGAATACCCTTCTGACCGATTGGTTGCCTGAGTGTGACCCAGTAGAATGAATGGGAGATCAACCAGTATATCTCGGGGCCTCTCACTGCTAGAATTCCTGTTCAGAAGCTGAAGTCCACTATGACGAGTAACTGGAGTAACAGAAGCTTGACCTTGAAGCCCTGCTGAACTTGAAGAATGCTGTTGCTCTCCTTTACAATCTGAAAGCTGCCGTGTCTCCAAGAACTGACCCAGAGAGGACCTGGTAAGGCACCCTCTTCCCGAGTTACAAGAGACCATCGTGCACCAGCTGATCTTTGCCAAAGCTCCCTGGTAGACATACCCTCGACAGGCTGCCGACCCGAGACGTGGACTGCTGCAGAATCCCAAGGAGAAGCGCCGGACTGTTGTCAGCCACTGTCGCCGACCGCCATCGCCGACGGGAGCCGCCATGCTCCCGTTTGCCTAAGAACTTCATTTGATCCAAGGACGCTCTCGTCTGCATCGTCGCCGCTGTTTCCTGCTGGAGAAGGCCTGACCGTTGACGCGCCGAGGAGCATCCGCCAGTGGGTTTCCCGCCACCCAGAGACCACAGAGACGCCGATGACTCGACGACCATTTCTGGGCCACAGTTCTTCAAACTCTTTGCGGTCCAGAACTATCGACACCGAGTTGCCCCGCAAGCCTCTCCCTTGCAGAACATTTACGCTTCCCCGTCAACGAGCACCGCTAGGAACGAAGCTGCCAGTTCACCATTGTAGCTCACCCAGTTCTCTGTCGGACGTTCGACGACCCGTGACTCCCGCCTTAAAGGGAGGGCACTCAAGAAGGGCCGTTGATTCCCCACCGAGGAACGCTGAAACGGCAGGTACTTTGGAGTTGCAGAACTATTGGGAAGTCTATTGTGAACAATATATGGAGTGGGCTTGTATCTTTATTCTACCGGTTGCCCACGTGGGGGGATCTCCACACAGACCTGTGTTTAACGGTAGCGACCAGTATTTGTCAATTGTTCAACCGTCTTGCTTTCCTTCCTCTCTCGACTGCTGGTTTCCTCTTCATTGATCTGTGTAACATTTTGACAGTATAGCTGAAGCACTTTAATTAGATCTGATAATATTTGTGGTACCACTGTAGAACAGTATATATTTACCCTTGTTGATTTTCTGAGCACAAAGTGAGCTATTGTGATAGTGTACATAACCTCGAATATTAATTATATAAAGACTGTGTTTTAACTGATACAGTGTGCGGACATTCCTCTGTGGGTGCTTGTGGACAACACTGTACTTAAGAACCAGCCTGCAACACCTCCTGAGAAGCTAGGCCTTTATTGTTCGATCACGTACCAATAATAGAGAATCTTGGCTGGGGTCCTCTGTGCCTCTCGTCTACCATATAGAGAGCGGAAGTACAGACACCCCCCTCCAGTCTTTACAGCGTGTAAACATCTTAAAGCACAGTCAAAACCTTCACTGGCTTCCCATCAAGTAAAGAATTAGGTTTAAGACTGGAACTATGGTCCACAAATGTATTTTTGGACAAGCCCCTGCTTACTTAAAAACATCTATTCCTCAATATTTTCCACTCAGAACCCTCCGCTTCACTAACAAAAGGCAGATCAGCTGCCCTGACCACAAACACACAAATGGATTTGGAAGATCCTTTCCAGTGAAAGCATCCACTTTTTGGAACTCATTTCCTACTACCTTGAGAACGGAAGCCGTACTGGCAACTTTCAGAAAGGCCCTAAAGACCTATCTCTTCCATTGATTCTCCCTCTATGATCTCCACTCTGCTTCACTTGTCCTGTTACTTGATGGTCGTCCTTCAGTGTGAATGTTTCTGGTGCCTGGGGGCTTTGGCGCCTTACAAATAAATAAATAAAATAAATAATGGGATTTACTTATTGAGATTCTGATAAATGAGATGTGCTATCTTGAAAATTTAGCCACATCTTAGAAGAGAGATGCCTGGGAGATGAACATACACACGTGTAGTCAATCTTTGGCAAAGACACAACCTGCATAAACTGCACAAAAAAAGTCTTAGAAGTGTTATGAATAGCAGACAGATCAATAAGCAGCACATCAGCTTTCAGAAACAGATCTGAACACAATGGAGCTTTAGGGCAGCTTGAGCCATGGTGGAATGAATATGGGCCTTGCCCGACACACCACACCCTTTCTACGGCATTCTCTTACTGTTCACATGCAGTGTCATCTGTGAACTGTTCACATGCAATATGTCTCCTGTGAACTCCTCAGCTGACTCCCGAGGCAACCACACACACAAACTGTTCCGGTGTAATGTGATGAAATTGGACTATACAGTATTGGAATAACGCGTGTGTGTTCCTTTAGAACTCCCATGTTATCCAATGGATTTGAATACATTTTCTTTTGAAAATCCTGCTTTAAAATGCACTGTTTAGAAACCCACATTTTCTTAGTGTATAAATCCCAATGAAACCTCATTGGGGTAGGGAGCATTTGTCTCACTTGACCCACCCGATCCAGTTGGGACAGGTATTTGCCTCCAAACCCCTCGACCCACTGTTAAACAGTTACCCAATGCACCAATCCCTTTCCTTTTTTGAACATTCTAAAAAGCTGCATGAAAGCAAGATATTCACTACTTGGTTTACCCCAATTTGCAGAATAGTCTATCTCCCATTCAGTTGCTAATAATCAAATTAACCGTAATAGCTGTTCTTTATTTTTGCCATGAATCGCAGATTTTCGCTTATGATATTTGTTCTGAATTCAGTGCTTGCAAACAGGAGGAATTGAACGGGAACCCCCCAAGTTGAGGAAGCACTCTGCCTCTGACTGATGTGAGTCTCCTCGATGCAGTGGCTGTGCACATTTTCACTTTTTTTCGTTCCGTTCAGATATGGTAGATCATCACTTTCAGAATCGCCCACTTTTATAGATCAGTCGCTAGAAGAGTCTTGTTTTACCACCAGGGTGCAGTTGATGTTTTTCTTTTCACCACCACTAGGTGATTTCTGGAAGAGAAAGCACACAAACAGGTAATGAATATGTACATTACTCAACCCACCTTGTTGCTGTTGGTTTTACCCTCATGTACTTTTGCATACTCCTTATGAAAGCCATCCTTTGCTCAAAAGCCCAAACTTAAACAATGGAACTGTCCAGAGCTGTATATATGTCTCACGCTTTGCACACATTTTACTGTCAGGGTGACCATTCTGAGAGAGGAAAGGAGCACCATACCAAGCGTGCATGTTTGGTGAATTGGTGGTCTTGACTTTTTTTATACGTTCCCCGCAATATATACAATATACATTTTTATATATTCATTCTTATGTTCCCAAAATGCACTTTGTTTTTATGCAAACCAGCAAGCATCCTATATTCAATGCACGCACATCATTCAACACTTAGCTCGACCCCAGTACTGCCTACACCACTGACGAGCCAGCCTCAGTCCCGCCCACACAACTGACAATCCACCCCCCCCCCCCCCCCACCGCCTTTGCGCACACGAAGAGGAGGGCAGGAGTTCCCCCAGTAAATTGTGTCCATTTCCAGCACTGCTTGCAAATGAGTAAAAAGACAATCTTTCACCAAGTTACACAACAAACAGCACATTAGCACAGGCACTGTAGCATCTCCCAAATGACAATAACCCCCTCTGCATCAGATAACAGCAAAGGAGGGGGGGGGGGGGTCTAGCCGTACACATTTGGAATAGAAGGATGACATGTCTAACCCCACAATTGCGAGCAAGCGTTATCGGGTACAGTCCAATAAATGAATCTGCCATGTTTGCTTTCAATATTGTTTTAGAGTGAGGCTGAATATGAAAGTGGCTTGCACAAACAGATTAATGATGCTGGCTCTGGGCTTCTGTTGACATCATTGTCTAGACGGCGCAGATAAAAACTGCGCAGCTATGTAACAAATGACTCGCGATCAGCAGCGGGAATTATTATCAGCGTGTAAAGGAACACGGCAGGCGATACTCACAGATACTCCCACGTAGAGGTGTTGCCCGCACGAAAAATAAGTGAGGCGTACTTTTTGTCGACAATAAAAATATATACTGTGAGGAACGTATACAAAAAATCGAAGGCACGAGAACAGCATGCATAACAGCTACTGGACAAATACAAAACAAAAATGTGTCCAGTTAATAAAAGTGTGATGGCAGGCATTGTTCCAAGCCGTTGGACGTAAGATGGCGCGTCTGCGTCAGCCTTTAATTTTGTTTCCGCTTAATTGAGTTTCAATGGCTCTGCTTTACAGGCGCGTAGGTTGGCGAGCATTGAATATATCATACCCATTTTTAAAAGGAGTGTGATGATTGGCATGCCCACTCCTTATTATTCCTCGGTCGATAATGCGCAGCTTTGGAGTTAAATGCGTGGCGTGCCCCCACCTTCCAATAACAGATTCCTTATAGCTGACATTTGTGCTCCAGCAACCCAAAAGTAAAGCGGCACAGCGCTGTCCTTACCAGTAGAGGGCGCTTAACTAGCCTGACTTTCAGGACACACATTCTTCCCCTCATAAGTGGGACTTTGCATAAATCATAACGCGCTGTGCTTCCTACTGCATATTCTGTTCACCGTTATTCCGGCTGGACTGGGAGCTGGAAGCAGCCATGGGGAAACAATCATACATGCCCGAAATTGCGCTGAGTGAGCGTGCATAGGAATAAGCGTAGCCCACCCATTTTCAGTGAGTTTAAGGGGGAAGGTTGGGCTTGTCAGCCATAAAAGCTTAGGCAAAAATAGGCTCAAACTTTGAAGGTACTTGTGGTAGGTGGCACACTATGAGAATACAAAATATATTGATTGAAAAGCCTAAGGGCCTGATTCACAGAATCGTTTTATAATGGCGCAATCCTGTAGGAAAACGCTCTGTGAATCAGGCACTAAGGGGCTGATTCAAGGAATTTATAGCACAGAAAATAGGCTACTTGCAACCAATCTGCGCGCAACGGTTTATCGATTCATGGACTCGAATGCGCAGCACTTTTCCTGGACTTGTGTGGAATTTGCACTGGCCTGGCATGCCTGTGCGAGCCGTCGAGGGCCTTGCACGAGACTGTGAGCTGATGGTGGGAGGGGCCTGTGCAGAGGGCTGGGAAGGGGGCGGAACATCAGAAATGGGGAGTAAGTTGCGAAGAAGTGGGCGTTCCGACGGACGGCCTGCAGGCAGTCCCTCGCACGCCCACTATTGCATGGCAAGAGACGTATTCATGGACTCGATCGCGCAACGTCTCGCTGGGAAATGTCCACACAAGTCCTTAATAGGATCCGCCACCCGAAGCTGGCATTAGTACACTTGCGAGTGGGATTTTCAACATGCAGGTGGGATCGTATGTCGTGTTTTGGGGTACATGTACTCAATCGGGGTTCCGATGTAACATAGAGGTGCGCGTAAGCTGTGTAGCAGGGTGCAGGAACGTTTTAATTGGGTTTGCACGCACATTTCCAGAGTTAATGCTGAGTTACGAATTTTCATATGCATGTTCTCAGGTTGCCGGATACAGTTAGGGGGGACCCCACGCAGGCTCCCAGATTTGCAGGCCTGCTTATGGGTGACCGCACTGTTTGAAATGAGCGTGTATTCGTGCCTCGGGGAGCGCACAAAGCTAGCTGATCTGGCAGTTTACTGCTTTGTGGGTGGGTGTGTCGGGGGCGTTCAAGCCGTGACTTGCGAATATGGTTACTTTGTGCGAAAAATACCATGAATGCACGGGCCTTGTGCGATATCTGCACGAAATTCCATGAATCAGCCCTTAAGTGTGAGTCTTGAAAAATGGTGTAACTCATGCCTGTAAAAATTCATCAATAGGCGTAATCCCTATTCATTAAAAGACATACGTTTGTCCACAGAGTTTACGCCTATAGAAAGACAAATATTGAAAAATAGGTGAACACTTTAAACCATAGAAAAAAAAGCAAACAATTCATGAAAGAAAACTGAAAGTATCAGCAGAAAGTCGACAGTGTCTCCTTACTAACATGATCCCTCCAAAGAGAATACCCGCAGTCTGCACGTGTCCCTTCTTATCATTCTCCAGAGACACCTGCATGACTTCTTCGTAGTCATCCACTTTCATAGAGCAACATCCTTCTGCGACCATTATACAGGTGAAGGAAATGGGAGCTACTTTGCTTTACGGCACAAGAATTCCTATGGGAAGTGGGGGGGCGTTTGTGTGGGCGCTGGATCTAGGTTCAAATGTTTTACTTTAATGAACCTATTAATGATGGTTAAAGAATTAAAACAATACTTGAGGGACAAACCTCACATTGTATACACAAAAGCTAAAACACTACAGAAGCTGTTGAGTCCGAGTCATCTTTCCAGAGTACCACAAGGAATCTGGTTTGGAAGGATTTCACAAATGCGGTCCGTGTAAAAAGTGTTAATTTGCAATTAATATTAGAACAGAAGTAAAATACCTTTATTGTATATCTTATCAAATGAAACAATTCATCAATAGTTGAACAACCATGTATATGTAATTCAATGTATTTACACAAGACTGAATGTAGGCAGGCCCATACGACAATTGTGTGTTAGAATCTATGAACATTTTAGATCACTAATCACAGGAGACTTGAGAAGTCCTTCAGCACAGCAGTGGCACGCTCTCATAATGGAGAAGACATGAACAATGTAAAATGCATTGGAATAAGAAATCCCAAACCTGGAGTGCAAAGAGGACATTCTGAAAAAAACAACTATGTAAAGAAGAAGCACAATTAATATGTTTTCTTCGGATTTATTGAATGTGGTTTGAATTAAGCCCTGGAACTCTATACTTTTTTAATGAATTTATTTTACATGGGAAGACCATTTATCAATGTTTTCTGTATAGTTCAATGATGTGTTCATAACAAAATTCTATAAATATAATTGTGATAATAGAAGGTATGATTTTTTACATAATGTGATTTATTGGTGCATATAACCAACTAATCATGTGAGATTCTGTAGCATGTATGAACTCAACGTTGCAACGAAGTTGAATTTGAAGCATTTGTAACGCGCACACAACGAACTTAATCGAATCCTGGCGCAGGTGATACCATATAATGAAAAGGAGAACATCAGCCTGAAAGAAATTGACGGAAGAGAGATTAGACAAGAGCCACAAGTTCTTCATACCTACATAGTACACTATACACATGAATACATCTTCTAATGAATCGCTGTGGCATGTGTGACTTGTATGGTTGCAATTCTGACACTTGGCATACTCAAGGTGACCAAAATCACATGTGTACCCATTCATCAAACCCACCTGTGACTCGAGCAATAATGAAACGCGTATTGTGAAATTATAATATTGCTTGTGAAATTGTAGGAAAAGGGATAAGTACTGTGAGATATTATGCAAATGAGGACTGCCATATTAGGTATCTGCAAATAATGGCCAATTTAAACACACAAGTCGCAGTGCATAGGGTGGAAGATGTTGTCCCCAATAATGTCTATACCACTACCACCAAGTGGGGAGAGAGCCTGGATGTAATACAGAGTAGAGTGCAGAATGGTGTGTGATACAATGGACATGAGGAAGTGAGTATGATAGTACCATCGACATAGCTAGCGTCACACATGAGTCATCACATCACAAAAGCAGTGACACATTCTGTTATGTCTTTGCAGTGACACATGTAGCAGTGCGTGCCTAACGAGACACAACACCTCAGAATTGTGCATACAACACAATTTCACTTGGCCATTTGCACAGCACAATAATGGTCTATTATGTTTTTTTTTTAAATATTTATTTACAATTAAACCAATACAGGAATACAACAATCACCAAGCAAATACAATGAATGAAAATGAGAAGAGAGAGAAAAAAAAAAAAAAAAAAAAAAAAAAAAAAAAAAAAAAAAACACCCACCTCTTGTAATAAAGTCAACTCTTAGGACCAACATAAGTACACATACAGGCCATTTGCTAATACAGGTCTAAGAACGAATCCCACACCTTAGCATGTATATGCAATTTCCTCAATCGCCTAAATATCACCCTCTCAACATTCGCCAATGAAATCATCTCATCAATCCAACTTTCCGCAGTTGGAGGAATCCGGGACTTCCAACCCCTCAAGATCAGTCTTTTAGACACTGAAGCACCCCTAAACAAAAATTTCCTTTCTGACACCGAAAGATCCTCAAGTAAATCACCACATCCCAAAACCATCGTCTTAAAGTCCAGATCAATCGTGCAATTCAGGACTCGCAAGCACATATTGCAAACCTCATGCCAGAAGTTCCGTACCCTGACACAATCCCAGAGCATGTGTTCAAGAGTCCCAACATCCAAACCACAGCACCAGCACGCGTCGGAATCAATCATGCCCCTCTTCCTGAGCTTCTCCGGGCACCAAAACACCCTGTTAAGAATTTTAATTTGCCTTGAACGTTCACACAGATTGATTGAGCAAAGCTGTACATTCGCACACATCCCATTCCACATATCAACAGTAATCTCGCAACCTAAACGCCTGCTCCATTCCTCCACCAGTCCAGTATTATCTTTATAGCTCGCAACCATTCTGCGATATAATCTACTCGCCACCGACCGAGAGTCCACCGCCAAATTCTCCAAAGTTTCAAGTTCACACACATCAATCTCACCAACGCACCTTTTCAATTTCCTGTAGTCTGCCATGGATATATGCTCAATATCAAAATCAGCACATAAGAGGTCAAAATTAATGAATTTTCCGTCACGGTAAATGTCTCTAATCCATTGAACACCACCCAGAAACCACTCCGTCCAAAAAATAGGCTTACCAGCCTCAGTGATGGATTTATTAAACCAGATCGATGCCGAAGGAGATCTCTGAGCCGATGAGCCACACATTTCATGAACATCTCTCCACACATCTCGCAAAAATCCAGTCAATGGAAGCGTCTTACCCCTATTGCTAGCCGTCGTAAGAATCGCTCTTGGTGCAAGAGGACCCAAAGCACCCGCCTCCGCCACCGCCCATGCACCCGGAGACACATCCAGGAAAGGAATCAAAAATTGACAAGAGAAGGCAAGATGATATGCCCTAAAATTGGGGACCCCAAGACCCCCTCTGTCAGCAGGGAGCTGCAGCTTCCATAACTTAAGCATCGGCGGTTTCCCATCCCAAAGGAAGGTTTGCATAGAAACATCAATCATTCTCCAATAACTTGCGCCAATCTTCATTGGAAGCATACCCAGGATGTAGTTTATCCTGGGGGCCGCCACCATTTTCAAAGCGTTTACCTTGCCCCATAATGACAGACGCAAAGTCGACCATCGGAGCAAGGATGACCCTAGCTCACGACAAGCCTCCCCCAAATTTGCCTCCACCATATCATGCACAATCGGAGTAAGCCAAATCCCTAAATATTTCATTTTTTGAGTGCACCACTGGAATCCAAACCCCGTCACCACAGATTTAATGCAACTTCTTGTAATAGGTAAAGCCTCTGATTTCAACCAATTAATCAAATATCCAGATGCAGTATGGAACCGATCCAAAATCGCCATCAATGAAGGTAAAGAAACTTCCAAATTTCTCAAAACCAATAGAAGGTCATCCGCGTAAAACCAAATTTTTTGCATAACTCCATGGAAGGGTACACCCTCCAAGGTCAAGTCACTCCGCAGAGCAATTGCAAGAGGCTCAATAGCCAACACAAACAATAAAGGTGAAAACGGACAACCCTGTCTTGTGCCACGCCCTAGAGTAAAAGTATCGGATAGTAAACCGTTCGTCTTAACATTGGCCGTGGGGCGAGCATACAAAAGCGAGACCCACGAGATAAACCCATCACCCAGATTCATTAACCTCATCACAGCAAACATGTATTGCCAGTCAATACGATCAAAAGCCTTCTCAGCATCCAGGGAAAACACAGCTACATCATCGTCCAGATCTCGGGCCGCAGTTATGGTCAGCAAAAGATTCCGAATATTGCTGGAGGACCTACGATTTTTTAAAAAACCCGACTGATCTGAGTGAACAAGTTTCTGAATCAAGTCCTCAACACGTAACGCAAGAACCTTGGCCAAGATTTTGTTATCGGTATTTATTAAACTTATCGGCCTGTAGCTTGAAGGTAGAGCACAATCCTTGCCCTTCTTAAGGAACACGGAGATGGTGGCATGATTAGTAGACTCTGGAAGAACCCCCACCTCTCTGGATTCAACATACATGTCCCTTAGAAGTCCCAACACCGCCTCCGGAAGAACCTTATAGAATTCAGCCGGCAGACCATCAGGACCAGGTGTTTTTCCTGAATTCAGACTCGCAATAGCAATCCTAATTTCATCAATACCGACTGGCTGACTCAAACTATTCATGTCATCATCCGAAACTTTAGGAATATTCAAACTTTCCAAGAAGCATACACTATTACTAGTAACACTAGCCTCATTTTCATATAACTTCATGTAGAAGTCTTTAAAAATTTCATTAATCTCGCAAGGATCAAAAGTAACCACCCCATCTGTCCCTTTTATAGAATTAATGGCACCTTCTGAAATCTGTTGCCTTAATCTATAGGCCAGCCACCTGTCACATTTCTCTCCTTTCTCAAAGTAAGTGCTTTTGATCCTATATAAATCCTTCTCAGCTCTTGCGCCCAAGGCGTCATTCAGATCCCTCTTCAACTGCTTCATCTCCCTTCGCTTTGCAATATCATTCGGATCACGAATCAATTCATCCATCACCTCTGCAATACGAGCCTCAGTGTCTCTCTGCATTTTAGACATTCTATTCCTCCTACTACAGGACAAACCCAGAGCAATGCCCCTCATCGTACACTTAAATGCCTCCCAAATGACTCTTTTACTAATAACATCAGAAGAATTCTCAGTCACAAAATATTCAGCTTCCAGTCGAATCTTTTCTAAAACAGACTCATCATGCAATATAGAAGTGTTCATCTTCCATTGAAAAGTCCTGCATCGCACAAAATGCAAGGACAGGCCCAAAAAGATAGGCGCGTGGTCGGTGACAGCTATACAGCCAAGTCGGCTATCCAAAAGTTTGGCAGTCGCATCCCCAGCAGTAAAAAACATATCAATCCTTGAATAGGTGTCATGTGCACCCGAATAGAATGTGTATTCCCTGGAGTCCGGGTGGTGTAGCCTCCAACAATCCTGAAGATCAAAATCCTCAAGTAGTGTCCGAAAAGAACAAAAATGCCCATCCTTTCTCTGTACAGCAGAGCGTCCAGTACTATCCATGGAAGAATCAATCACTAAATTGAAATCCCCACCCAGAATGATATTAGCTGAACCTAGATCAAGCAGCAACTGTGACACTTCCCCAAAGAAAGTGCCACGGTCCACCGAGGGAGCATAAACATTACATAGCACATGCTGGACTCCCTGTATTTCCACCAATACAGCCACTGCCCGCCCCTCCCGATCACTAGTGGTCTTCATAATCCTGACAGGAGAACCCTTCCGCAAAAGAATAGCTACCCCCCTGGACTTAGAGGAATAGCATGAGACAGCAACCTCACCCAACCACCCTTTACTCAGGACCCCAATATCCTCCAGCAAAAGATGAGTTTCCTGCAAAAAGTAAATATCACATTGCATATCTTTTAAACTATTCATAACCTTTTGCCTTTTGAGAGGATTATTCATTCCGTTAACATTCCAGGAGGAGAACTTAAGTTGAGAGTCCCCGGCAGTAGACATTACATAAAATTCAGGCGATGTCAAAGAAATAAAGAAAATGAAAACAATAACACAAAACAAAAAAAGAAGAACAACCCCAAACCCTCTGCAACAGAAAAAGGACGCCAATGCAGAAGAAGCACCGGAGACCAAACCAACGCCCCAGCACCCCTCCCAAATCCAAGGTAGTCGTCAAATCCACTAACATTAATAATCAAAGTCATGCATAAACAATATGCATAAACATCAACCCATCAATCCCCATAAAACCCAGTAAAAGCAGTATTCTAAGTAGGTCACCAAAGAGTAGATATCAACCAAGTAAATCCCGCAACAAAAAGGGGGGGAGAAAACAAGGGGGACCTATTTAAGGAACCCATGCACCAAACAATGGACATAAAAACTGACCATGGCATTAGAAGAGAGCTCCACAACGACAGAGTCAGCAACCTGTATCAGGCCTTGACCCATCGTCAAACCCCCCAGAGCAACAACAGAGCCCAGGAGTGAGATGAGATGCGAGTTAGCTGCGGTAAAACTGCCCCCCCCCATACTATGCCACTATCCGAGCACAGCACCTTCGCGTGCAGGAAGATATTAGTAAAGGTCCAGATGAAGGCCTGATGAGTCACACCCTCGCAGATGTTGCAAGTGGGTGCCTCTACGGCGTCCGTGCAAAAGAGATTCCCTTTTGTCAATGAGGCAAAGCTGATGATGCCAATGCGGCAAATGTGGGCAAAAGCAGAGGCGATGTTGGTCCAAATAAGCCCCTTGGGGAACCTTGAAATGTGTGCCGCCAACAGACACAGGCGGAAACAGGTAGGGCAAAGTGAGGGTCCGGAAGCACAGACAGGCCCCTGTAGTAGAGAGGCTGCAGCAGTACACACTATCCGCACCCCAGATGCGGAACACAGGCAAGGATAAAATGGAGCACCTTAAGCAAGCGAACGAGTGACCTGCGCCATAAGAGTATCATATCCTTGTAGAGGGAGTTAAAAGAATCCAAATGCAGTCCCATTAACACCCACGCTCACCGCCGCTCACTCCACTGAGCACCGAGGTCCGGAGTAACCAGTCAGTCCCTCCACCGTGATCCAGCTGTATTAGATCCCGTGGAGCCGACAGGAAGCCGCCTGCAATCCCGACGAGCGTCGGAGAAAGGAAAACACTGCAGCATCCGGAACCAGGAAGTAGATCCTCAGCGACGTCGGGAAAGAGACGGCACCACGGCAATCAGCTGATCGGAGCCTCGGAAGGTGCTTTACTCATAGCACGGGGAGTTCACGGCACGCGTATCCGCATCATACGAAGTGATGAAAGTTCTTTTCCAACGGAAAAAGAGCAACTGTGGCGATAGAAGCGCCATTTTAACCCATAGTAAGTGACCAAAAATAAATCAAAATAAAGATAAAACAAAGAGTTCACTTAGCCATGTTATTATCATGAAGTTTGTCCAGCCATGAAAGGGCTTCCTGGGGGTCCGAAGTGGTCTTGCTTCCTCCAGGCAAGATCAATGTTAAATTATTGAATCTGTTCAAAAAAGCCTTCACTTGAAGTGATTTTGCACGTTCTTTCACCCCTTTAAACAGTTTCCTCGCCTCCATCACCATCCTGGGATAATCAGGAAACAGATAGATTGGTTTCCCATTAAAATTGACAGACATCTTGCCCCTTGATGCCTCCAGCAAGGACTCCTTAATTCTTGCCAGAGTAAATGACACCAAAATGTGTCTAGGCTTCAGGCCAGGAAGTTTACCAACACGATAAACATTGTCAATTTCATTTTCCAAAGTGTCCACACCATAGCATTCCTTGAATATCTGTAGTATCATTGGCAACAACTTTTCACCTGTAGGATCCGAGTGCTCTGCTACACCAACTAGCCGCAAATTCCTCTCACGCAGTCTCAAATCCATCTCCAGGCGATGGTTTTTCCCCTCTTGTACATCAGCCTTCAAATTCTTGTAAGCTCTATAGCTCCCAGTAATTTCTGTTCCCATCTCAGAGGTTTTCTTTTCCAGACCAGTAACCCTTGTATCCAAATGGGAAACTTTTCCATTCAGTTCTGCCATGGTTGTCTTAACTTCAGCCACGTCTATGGCCACTTGGCGCATCAATTTGTATAGATCCTGGACACTCGGGTCATCCTCATCCATCACTGTGATTTGTTTTTGTTTTTTTGCTGTAGGATTATCAGGTTCCAAGATCTTTTTCTTGGAATTCATATCAACAATAAAGCAGCTTCAGGGAGGAGGCCAGGAGCTGAGGGCTCAAGCTGCTCTCACCTTGACCACCATTCCAGAATAATGGTCTATTATGTTAATGAAGCCTGCATACCATCCTTGCACGGTTTCTGCAACGCCCAGCAGCACTTACTGTAGGCGTGTTGCTACAAGATTGTCTGCCATTCCCCACACACAAAAGAGTAATTTACTTGGGATACATATCTGTACATATGTTTGTGGCTGTCATTGCCCTCATGTCTGTGCCGACAAGAATCCAAGGCGACTTTATCTAGTCACACATTCCAATAGTTCCATATTGAGGTGATAGGTCATCTGGGCATGTATGTTTTTATATACCCTTAGGGCCTGTCACATCTGTATACACCCACATGTTAAATTATAAGACTGTGGTAGGTTAAAATTAGGAGACAGACATGGAGGCATTATTCACACAAGTTTTATTCTTGCTTCACTGTAAAAAGGGCTATCCGCACCCTAAACCTATGGTTCGAAACCCTACTCTATATAAATGTAAGTCAAAAGGGTACCTGCCGGGGTGTCAGGTTGGCAACATAAATACAGTCCTCGGTCCGGAATCCTACTCTAATCTAGATTATTTCCCAATTACCAACAAAGAAACACAAAGCAACCAAGACATACTTTGGGGGCATTGTCCAATGAAAGGGATGGCTGCTGGCTTCTGGCCCCATGCCATGTGTGTCTTTACCATTGGCCCTGGCTCAGGTTCACAGTTTATAATACATAGTTCATATACTGCTGCTTTTCCTTCCAGTTATGGCTCAGTCTTTCTCCCTTCAGAGAGAGTTTTGCCTGCTTTGCTGCCCCATTCATGATCCTTTCAGTCTCTTCTTTCCCACTCGGGGGGGTTCTGTTACTTCTTACGTCCCACCCTGTGGTCTTTCCCTTCTTTCCTCAGTCAGATGGTTGCTTCTTTCTCTCTCTCCACTCTTGGAGTTTCCCAGTTCCCTCTCCAATTTGGGATTCGTCTCTGTCTCTCTCCCCACTCTGGAGTTTCTCAGTCTGCTCTCCGCTTCAGGGCTTGTTTCTTTCTTCATTCCACTCTGGGGCTTTATGGTTTGCTTCCCACTCTTGGGCTTCTTTCTTTCTCGTTCCCCACTCTCGAATTTCTTGGTTCATTCCCCACTCTCTCCCTACCCCCACACTGAGAATGTCTGACTCTTCCCACACTGGGGCTTGTTGTTGTCTCTTTCCCCACGCTGGCGCTTTGGGTTCTTTCTCCCACATCAGTGCTTGTCATTGTCTCTTTCCCCACTCTTGGGCTTCATGCTTTTTCTCCCCAAACCGGGCTTGTCTTTTTCAACGTCGTGCTGCCCTCCTCCCTGACCTCTGTAGCAACTACTTGCATCAGCTACTGCTCCCTGGGAGGGTTCTGCAGTCCACCTGGCCCTGTTCTCGTTGCTTACATTACTCATCACCTGGCCACTGTGTCGCCCGGTGATTCCCTCTCATTCCCCACTCGTTGTGGAGATCTCTTGGTGGCTCTTCAATGGGGCTTGGCCTGAAGTCTGTGAGGTAGCTTGATCTCCTTCAAGTTCCCGCATCAGATGGTCCCAGTTATTTGTTCATGGGCCCGGGTTGCACCATCCATTTGCCTTTCGCAGGCTGAGACTCTATGTCTGGTACCCTCTCTCTCTTCCTGGCCACACCTGCTCTGCACGCTGAAATGTTCTTGAACTCCGCTGGCTTCGCTCAGACTCTACCTTGATTGTTTTCTCCCATGACGTGCCTCCAGGAGGTGGATCTTTCTGATGTTTTCCACGAATACTGAATAAAGTTTGGGTCAGAAGCCAAATGAGTCCTTTTGAAAGGAGTCATGAGTATCATACACCTTAGTTCCAACATACCCCATAAAGGTGTTGATGCTTGGGATTGGGTGTTGGTGACTTGAGTCCCTCTCTGAGGGTTTCTTATTCCCTAAGGTGGATTCACCTCTATAGGAATCCCGCTTACCCTGCCACCCACAGGGTGTGACTCCCTACTGTGGAGAGGTCAACATCTTCTTGGATTCGCTACACGAGACACAAATGTCATAGAAAGAACATTTAATGTATCCAGGCAAAATAAAGGTGAGGAGCTAAGGGGAACCAGAAACCCTGAAAGTAAGGAAGTCAAAGAAGAAGCAGAACATGCTGTGGTACACAGTAACAATAAACAAAATGATAGGTAATGTCGAAGGCAGAGGCCAGCCATGAAGGATGGACACTCATTTATTAGCATAGGTTGCATGTCATGTGAGCTTCCTTGAAAATTACCAAAATGCCACTTCTCCAGGGGTTTTGGGAAACAAACTATTGCGATGGGGAAAAACTGAGAATCGTCTTCTGACTCTTCTGTCACTCACCAACAGCAATCAACATTCTTCCTTTTTACCACAGGATTGTTCACCAATTGCCATGAAAAGGAGGCGGAAGACATGGAGAGGAATTTTGTACACCAAAGCAGCCTGCGGAAAGGTCGCTCAGAAGGCCCTTAAGGAAACTACACTGCACAGGATGTGCTATGGACAATGACTGTCTGTGCCTTTGCCAAACGGTGTTGTATGCTACACACAGCCTCCTTCATCTCACCCAACTCACTGCGTATCAATGCCATTCTACCCCTGAAACTCCTGTCCTTATGCCTTGCAACAGGGGCTGTACCTCTCAAATGTTCCAATGTATGATGCCCTGCATCTCTCAAATCTTCCACTGCCTCCCACCCTGCTTCCCTTACAGTATACACCGTCTGCCGCTCTGTTTCCCAAAGCCTTCATGATTTCCTGCCCTGCTTCTCACATAAACCCAACTGTTTCCCACAGTGCCTCAATATGGCAGTCCAGTACTTGACCATTCTCACTTGCTACCTACTGCTCTCCAGTTTGCAGCACTCCCAACAACGGATGCAATAATCCTGCACCATGTACTTCAACCCGTAGTAGAGAAACTTGGGTGGCATAGGTGACCCTGGGGCAGAAAGTGCTCCATTACCCCTGTAGGAACTGGTGCCAGCACAGGAATGCTTCATTGTGTCATGTATGCCATTGGGTCCCAGCCTGGCGATGTCCTATGGGCCTTGATGATGTGTGCCAATCAGAAGCATGCGACTCTGCAGCATTCTGTCCCAATGAGGTCTGTCATGAGGCTACACTTGGGTGGGGGCATATGGTGAGAGGCAGGAGAATACACCACTATATCAGGGACGTGGTGTTCCTGATATAGTGGTGTATTCTCCTGCCTTCTCGGGTCTATTATGTTAATGGATGCTGCATATCATCCTTGCACGGTTTCTGCAACACCCACCCGCACTTACTGTACAAGCGTTGCTGCCATTCCCGACACACAATAGACTCATTTACTTGGGATACATATTTATAAATGTGTGCGTGGCTGTCATTGCCCTCATGCCTGTGTCGACAATAATCCAAAGCGAATTTATCTAGTCACACACTCCAATAGTTCCATATTGAGGTGATATGTCAGGTGGGCGTTTCTGTTTCCACATTCCGTGGGGCCTGCCACAACTGTATACACCTACATGTTAAATTAGAAGACTGTGGTAGGTTACAATTAGGAGACAGACAAGGAGGCATGATTCATACACGTATTATTCTTGCTTCAGTGTAAAAAGGACTATCCACACCCTAAAACTATGGTTCGAAACCCTACTCTATATAAATGAAAGTCAAACTAGTACCCGCCAGGCTCTCCGGTTGTTGACATAAATACAGTCCTCTGTCCGGAATCCTACTCTAATCTAGATTATTTCCCAATTACCAAAAAAGAAACACAAAACAACCAAACCATCTTTTGGGGGCATTGTCCAATGAAAGGGATGGCTGCTGGCTTCTGGCCCCCAGCCATGTGTGTCTTTACCATTGGCCATGGCCTAGGTTCACAGTTTCAAATACATAGTTCATGTACTGCTGCTTTTCCTTCCAGTTACATCTCAGTCTTTCACCCCCTACAGAGAGAGTTGTGCCTGCTTTGCTCCCCCATTCAAGATCCTTTCAGTCTCTTCTTTCCCAAGAATCTGGCCAGTGGCAACAACCATTATCATAATATGTGCATAGTAATTATAGGTACTGTAGGGGGAGTATAAAGTATCTGGTATTTATGATTGTAGTACAATTGAGGATATTGCTTATGGAATATGTAATTGTTTACATTTGGTACGGCTACTTTGTTTTATACAGTAGTGACACTGGAATCTATGGTTTGTTTTCTGGGAAAACAATTCTATAATGTGTTAAGCACGATTTACATATACATGTACTTTTTTGACCCTCATAAATAGTACATTCTATGTACTATGTTTAGGACAACATTAGTGCATGCTACACTGTTGTATTGACGTGAACAATTATTGGGGAAAAAATTCAGAGAGGATTAAAAAAAACGACTACAATTATGTTAGTGTAAGTGTGATAGTATGTTTATTTGAAGTGTGTTTTTGTTAAGGGAATGTTTAAAGTAGTTCGATACCTGTTGGCGTATTCTAACTACATTAGAGTTTAGAAGAAGTTTGGTAGTAATAAGAATTGTGAGGGCATATTTCAAGTATATTGCAATGAAGGGTATTTTTTAAGTACTTATATATCTATTGGCGTATTTTAATTATCTTGCATCTGTTTTTGTTTTTTCAGAAAAAATGTTACAAACAGTTTTGCTATAAATGTACACATATATTTTTTCATTTTCATGAAAGTGCTCCTAAAAAGAAATATTTCTAAACGCACAGCATTGTAAGTATTTGCTACTTGATGTGAGGAGGTGCTAAATGCTGCAATGCATGGTAATTGCTAGAGTGGTTAAAAAAGAGAATATCCTTTTTGAGAAGCTTATATATGTATAAAAGAGTTGAAGAAAATACTTTGCACAAAAGAAACGTACCTGTACCATGTCTTGTTAGATGCAAATGTTGTTTAATCTGCAAATAGACCTTTTGGAGAGTTTTACAGTAGTTTTTGATGCAGGTGGTTGTGATTAACCAAAGATATGTACTCTCTGAGTTCAAGTGTACATCGGAAGTGTTAAACTGAGATGACAGGGTTACATGTATAGTTTTTGGATGTGATTGGTGGATGCATGTCTGACTGTTTGAAAGCAGGCAATGAGGGAGTGCTACAAGCATAAAAGTAAAAAAGCGTAAAAGGTCTGCCTTGTGATAATTGAGTGTAAACCTCCCTGCTCGCTTCAATTGGACATTCTGTTTGTGTACTGCGCGGTAGTCCACTAATCACATGTGCCACATCGGGGTCTTTTGAGGGTGTCTGGCATGGAAAGTGGAAAGTGGAGACCGCGGATAGTCGTGGATGTCCGTGGACATCCGGGGATCAGCCAATCAGGTTTCGTGGGTGTAGTGTACAGGAAGAGAGGGTGGCAGGAGTTTTGTTTGGTGAGAGCACTGAAGATGGCTATGGCCATGTCTTTGAGGAGAAAAGGGAGTTTGGGCTACCCCGCCCTTACAAGCGCGGTGAGGTGAAGCACACGTATTGGTCAAAGACTGACGAACATTACTCGATAGTATACATGGTCAGAATTCATAAAAAACAATGTATTACCGAAAAACAGGCATATCGTTACAGTCTCAAGGGACACATGACACCTATGTACCAAAAGATGGATACATGTATGAAAAAAAGACACTTTTGATGGCTAAATAATAACCTATTACACAAACATCTAGAGCATCATAAATATACTGCATGATGTTAGTAACAGTGTGATTAGCATTACACTGTGAGTGTCACCACAAAAAGTGTTTCTGGCTAGAGATGGGGGACTCTGTCTTGCATCCGTACATGAGATGATTTGGGACCCTCCAAGCCAGGGGAGTTGCTAGGTCTGGAAAAGACCCGGGGCTAAGCTGATGTCGGAACTGTTGGGACTGGGGGCTAGCTAGTCTTTTGGCTGTAGCTCCTGAGATTCTATCCGGGGCTACAACCAAAAGATCAGGGGCTATAGCCCCTTTAGCCCCCCCCTAGCAACGCCCCTGCTCCAAGCCATCACCAGGACACCTCAGCTCAAGGCAGTATAGTAAAAGATGTAGTTTCTTGTTATGGAAAATTGATCCAGAACGACCCTGTTATCTCTTCTGCATGACTTGGGCCATTCATTTTGTCAACACGTAGGACGACCTCTGTGTGTTGTATAATTGATTGCTTAATGATTGATGGATCCACTGGGGGATCGCTGAGCCTCTCATTTAGAAACTTGATTCTACAACAACCAGTCTTGTGGTATCACTGTTTCACTTGCTCTCACGATTCACAATGGACAAAAGCGTTCAATGCTGATTTTCGAAAATCAGTTTGATAGTTTGTTCCCTCAAGAGACAGGCTCCCAGGCAACAAAAAGAGGGTTTTCACCCATAGTTTGATAGATAATATGTCTTTGAGGAGATAGAGTGTATGGATATAGTGAGATTCTTCAATCCAGTTTTTAAAGATGTATGCTGAAAATCATGGCATCTCTGAAAGTATTGGATTGCAAGAAGTGGAAGTTTTGTGTCATGCAGTTTGTGGGTTGAACTGGACAAGCTTGCTGTCATTCTGTCAGAGTATGGCACACGTTAAATGTCCAGACATTATAGTTGTGCATTGTGAAGGAAACATTTTGGGCTATGTGACTGCAATGTATTTGCAGGTGGCCCTGAAGGATTTTTTCAAAAGTCTAATGGAACTGTTTCCTGCTGCAAAGATTATTTCTTCTCACATAAATCAGAGGCAAACATGGAGATGTGTAAACTTTTTCAGTGCACAAATGGAAGAATCGCGGCAGCTTGTTAAGAAAGATGTGTCTGCTTTTTAATATGCTGCAGGAATGTCATCTTTTGAGAATGACAATATAAGGTCTGATGGTGTGAATATTTTGCATGAAGATGGAGTTCATATCACAGATTTCGAAAATGCAATTTTTCTTTACAATGTTAGGAATGCATTGAAATGTTTTCCCTACCGCGCAATCCGCGGACAACAGCCGCTGTCCGCGAATTCAACATGGCGGCCGTTTCAAAAGTTTTGACGCACCTCATGTTTTTCACCATTCAAATCATCGGGTACGTCAGATGTCCACAGACATCATGCTGCCTCCTGAGTGGCCCAACGGGGAGTCATAAGCACGCCTTCGGGACCAAGCTGACGCTCCTGCCGCAAATTTGGTGAAAATCCGTCCAGTGGTTTGGGCTGCAGGCGCAAGCAAAACCTTTTTCCATTGTGTCTATGAGGAAAACCACACATTTTGGGAACCCCCCTATAACTTTGCCCCCCTGGAGAAAGCCTCACCAAACTATGAAGAATCAATCTGAAGGGGCCATGTACTGTTTTTGCAAAGTTAGGTGAGGATCCGTCCAGGAGGGCAATGTTATAAGCCGCCCAAAATGTGCTCTTCCTATGGGTTGAGCGACTAAACCATACCTACACGGCCGCTACCGCAGGTTGTGTAATGTGCGGACAGCCGTGGATGAAGCCGATCCAGCAGTTCACCATCAACCCTGCCCTACCTAACAGTGCAATGTTGACAGCAGCTTGTGCATCAACATTGCACATAGTGCGTCATGTCCAGGGCACTTGCTACATGTTTAACCTCACACAGTGATGCCAGTACCCCAGGGTTGTCCATGCTGCCTAGGCAACCCGGGGTGGGTGGGGTTGAGGGTACATTACCAGAACACCATGCCAGTGAAGACACCATATCTCTGGTGGACAACTTCCCATAGTTCACACATTTGTCAAGTGGTATTTTACGGGCCCATGCTACGCATGTGTTAACAAAGGCCAAGGGGGTGAGAGGGGAGCAACACACCCACCTCCATACATGCCAGGCACGCTGGGAACACTACAGTGGAGATTTGGTGCAGTATAAAAGCTTTGTAACATGGCATAACATGGCATCCACATTCAGCTGTGCTGAGTCAGTTGCCCTTCGCATTTTGACGTGGAGGTCTGTTCCGAAGACACTATCATTCACACACTGTTCTTTGGAGGGACAGGGATGTGGGATTAAGAGATATCAATTGAGTGGTAAGACAGCCTTTCAAAGAATGTTCCCTGGGCTCTGTAAATCTACCATGTACTGTGGCAAGTAGTCACCAGTGATAGTGACCTTCAATTTGTAATCCATAGAATGGATCTTGCCCCCACGTGGCCATATCACTGTGCCATGATTTAGCTCTAGTGATGCCCTCAACGGCATTCAGTTAGATTTGGAGATATACAGTTTCGAGTCTAGTGGCTGATTCATGCGAGTCTGGTATCTTCAAGCTCAAATCCCCCACCTCTATAGCAGGATTATTGTAAAGGATGCCATGTGTATACCATCTGCATGCCCGACTTCAAAGAATCCAGTAAAGTATAACGTTTTTTGCAGATGGACATTAGGACTACAACAGAGCATTCAGCGTACACTTAGAAGGTGAGGCAGAGAGAGCTTGCATTTTGTTTCTGGAACTGACATCTCTGACAGACAACCCTAAGCATGCAGTATCCCTGTGTGTGTTGTGTTGTACTGTACACAGAGGTGTTTTCACAGTGTGTCCTCTTGAGATGCTACTTCAATGCTCTTGCCGGACATCATGTGTGTTGTTTGGCTGCAGTAAACAATGCATCTTTCAAAGCTATGATCAGATTGACAGTCCCCATACAATGAGGAAAGGCCCTTTGGTAATATGTCAGATTTTCTATTGTGGTGCCATGCGCACACATGCATGACTTATCGTATGCGAGTAGTGCGAGGAAGGACAAATTGCAAGGTGGAATGTACATCTCTATCTGCGGTGTTAACATGCAGTGCCATGCATTTTGTCAGCACAGGACTCATGGTATTATATGAGATGATAAGTAATTTATATGCGCCTGAACACAAGTGTTTCTAGGTGCGACAAGACAAGACAGGGAAGACAGAGGGAGACAAGACAAACGATTTTACGACAGATTTTGAAGGAACTTTTGGGTTGATATCACTTAGAACGCCCGCGACCTGATTCAATGCAAAAATGTGCACTGTCACATTGGTGTGCCATAGAACGGAGACTTCGAGTTCCTCAACTCCGTTTGTTTAATTAGGAAACCAGGCTGCTGTGGTCACACCTTATTACTGCGCCAGAAAAGAATTATGCTGGAGACTAAATCCAATTGCTGTTGGCAACACTTCGCTCAAGCGAGGACGCAGGACGCGGCAATGATATTTGCAGTTGGGATTGATCCCCATTATTACACTTCCAGTAATGATCAAGAGAAATAAAGTTGGATAAGCCCTGATTTGAGAAAGGCACCTTGCCGAAACACGTGTAATCCATAGGGAAGATCAATTAAACTTTCTTATCACACAACAGCAATTGGACTTAAACGATTTTACTAGGCTTTGTGTCATTCAGATCGTGCAAGTGCGAGAACAGGAAGTGCTATGGGAAAGGGAGAGGGGAAGTGCAAGGGAGAGGGGATGGGAAAACAGAACAGTAATGCTGTTAAGTGCAACCAGGGCAGCATAGCTCTGGGTAGTGCAAGGAGAACAAGGGACTGTAGGGTTACAGTTACAGCCCCTAAGTGCATGGTAGGCCCTGAGGCAGTGCAAGGGTGACTGATCATGAAAGAGCCTGGTAGCCAGTGAGACTCTGAGGGTAGCCAAGCAATCAGTTGGTACAGCAGAAAGGTAGGTCAGGTAGGTTCCCAGGGGAAGGAGAGAGAGAAATCAGAGGAGAAGAGGAAAGTGTTGAGCTGCTTCTGGAACATCAAGTGGTTCGGCTCAAGTTTTAAAGGGGCAAGGAGGACATTTCAGAGGGAGGCAACTGCAGAGGAGAGAGATATACCCCTCGCTCTCTGCCTGGAAAAGTGTCTAACCCTTAGAGAGTTGGAGGTAGCTGAGCGATGGGCTTGAGAAGGAAGGTATTTTGGATGAGATCCTTGGATGTAGTGTGGGCTTTGGCCCCAGAAAGCCTTGTGGACAATGCAAAGGGTCTTGAATTTGATCCTTGTGCTCACCGGGAGCAAGCAGAGAGATTTCAGGGCTAGAGAGATACAGTCCCTGGGCTTGAGAACAAGGATAGGTCTCACAGTTTTGTTCTGGATTAATTGCAGAAGGCAGAGAGTCGAGGAAGGCAGATTGAGAAAGGGGCTGTTGCAGCCCAGAGAGAACCAGGGCTCTGTTGAAAGTGAGCTTCTGGGGGCAAGTGAGACAGGGAAGAGTCTCTTTGAGAAGGTGCAGCTGGTAGTGGGACTTCCTGGCGACGTCCGAGATTTGAGGAGAGAAAGAGAGAGTGGAGATGAAGATGACATCAAGGTTTTTTGCCTCGCAGGAAGGTGAAGGAAAGGGGCCGAAGGCGGGCAGCCAGAGAGAGAGTGAACCCAGGGGTCCCAATGAGAAGGATCTCTGTTTCACTGGCATAATGCAGAGATTGTTGGAGGTCCACCAATGCTGAATCGCGGATAGACATTTGGGAATGAGTGAGAGAGGAGATGAGGCTGAGCGGGACCTGAAGGAAAGATGAGTGTCATCTGCATAACACTGAAAGTTAGAGGAGAAGTCAGAGATTGGGTTGGTCAAAGGGGTCAAGTAGAGGTTGAAAAACCAGGGTGAGAGGATAGAGCCATGGGGAATGCCACAGGTAGAGAGAGAGAGGTGGTGGAGAGAAAGGGACCAAGTTGGACAGGGGAGGGGCGGTCCAAGAAGAAGGAGGTCAGCCACTCCAGGGCCTGATCTGTGATGCCCAGGTTCTCAAGGAGTCGATTGGTCAGGATGGCGTGGTTGACTGTCAAAAGCAGAGGAAAGATCAAGGAGGATGAGGACAGAAGCAATGCTGGAATCAAGGTTACAGAGCAGTTCTTCACCGGTGTTTAGGAGAGTAGTTTCCATGCCTCTGGCAGCTCTGAAGCCAGCCTGATGGTCATGGAGACAACCAATTGATTGAGAGCGGAGAGTAAGCTGGCATTGGCCAGCTTTTTCAAGAGTTTGCCCAGGAAAGGGTTTATGGAGATTGGACAAAAGTTTGCCGGGTAGGTACGATTGACAGACGGCTTCTTGGGGCGGGCGTGGGTGCACAAGGGAGTGCTTAAGGGCAGAGGGGAAAGTTCCAGTGGTGAAAGAGTGATAATAGAAATCAGCTAAGGATGGGGCGAGGGTGTCAATGTGCTCGCTATGTGGCATATGCAAAGCCGAAAGGTGATGGCTGGCAGGTTTTGAATCAATCAGAACCATTGGCACGGCTCTGGGCATTCCTCCAGACCATTGTACTTCAGCCTGACAAGCCAATACAGAAGGGGAAAGACCACCTGCAAATGAAGCTCACCCCACTCCCCAAAAGGGGGCAGTCCGGTCTGGCCGGCTTGGTCACATCCTTTCGGCATGAGACCATAAGCATCCCTGGACATTTTTCGGCATCTTGGGCCTCATCATTGAGGAGTGCCTTGGGTCTCTAGGCCCAGCAGGCTCGGGACGCACGTCTGGGCACTCCCATCCCACTCAGGAAACTAAAGCAAAATCAAAAGGTGATGGCTGGAAGGTATTGAATCAGTCATAACCACTGGCACAGCACTGGCATGTTTTAAGTAGTCGGGTGTTCTAAAATAGCCAAGTGAACAGTTTACCCCACATTCAGATGTTTCACTTTCAAGAGACATCACACATGGTACACTGCCTTAAATAACCCTCACCCTCAAAAACCAATCTAGCTGACTTTTCTCTTCCAACGAGGGACATTAATCCTCCATTACAGAGCGGATGAACCTCCGGGTATTCAAAACAAGGCTTGCAGGATTAGGCCATCACACAATACTCCATACTTATGTATGTATGAGACAGAGTATGGACCAGTTCGACTTGCTGCTATCAAACTCTGTCCAAGATAAACAAACTATCCGCCCACTCGGGAGGATAGCTCAGGGGTGACGTGCTCGCCTTGGAAGCAAGACGACACGGAGCAACACAGGCTCGATCCCCGGTCCCGCACTTAGAAACCTCTGGGTATTAAGTGTGTTGTAAATAACTTATCATATCAAATCATAACACACCACCCCTGCCTCAAATCCATTTGAGAACCCAAAGCACATGGCAAGCTCGCCTGCATGAAAGTACCTGTAGAGTGCACTTATTGACTACAGTTGCATGTGGATAAATGGTGCCCTGGATGTGTAAAGCACCGGGTCATATGAGACTTCACAGAAGTTCATCAGATACCTGCATCAACATGAGCATGCGCTGCATGTTGCTGTCATGTGTACTTTCATGAGTAAGTTTTACATGGACAACTATGTGGCAAAGATATGGCATAGTCAAATAAAAATGGAAGTGACTATACAATGCCTGTTCATGGTGAGAGTTCATCTTTAATAACAATAGTGAGGAAATGCGCTGTGCACGTTGTGTGGGAATGTGAATGAGGTCCATAATGATGTGTGAGTGAGTGTGGAGATGTAGAGTTGTGGTGATAGGTCAGACTGTGGGTGGTCCGTGGGGGTGGGGTGGTGTTGGAAGTGGAGCTGGGAAGGATTATCAGGGGGACATGGTGTGGATCTGTGGGTGGAGGTTAAAGACCAGTGTTTGGGCCTTCATGGAAGCATTTCCGTGGCCAGTAAGCCTGGGAAGATTGCTCTTTTTCCTTCCTTGAGTGTTCTGATGAATGAGGCCAAGAGGCACTTTCATGTTGTGCACAGTTGTGAACTGACTGTGGGACACAAAGCAGAGTGCCACAAACTTGCCCAACCATTTCAGCCTACACTGATATCATCTGCTCAAATATCTCTCTGTGCAAACTTGGATGATCGTTCAACATGTCCACAACCTTCATCACACATGCATATTTTTGTGATAAGTGGTCGAAAAGCACACCTATGCCCATGTGGATCTGGCTTACCTCGTACAGCTGCCTCTTCGTTATCTGGCTGGCCAACCGGTGCTGCTGCATTTATAGCACCAACTCAGTTTGGTGGGTCTATCCTTGGCAGTACTGATGACTGGGATGGTGGCTAGTCTAATGCTGGGTGATTTGTAGCTGACATGGATAGTTGTTGGGGGCCAGAATGTGGATTACTCCTGGATCGAGATTGTGGACTTCGTAGCGTGATGTGGGTGGTCGTGTGCAAATTGCAGTCCTGGTGATTTGTGGTTTCCTGCACCTATTCCATAAAGTCTTAATTCACCACCCTAGGGTCTTTCTCTTCGGCTAAGACCACAGCTGCATGGATAAATAAAGAGGCCAGATGTTGACATCAAAGTGATTTTTTCTTGTACCAATGACTCAATAACGCAGGACTCTACAATGGCAACATGTAGGGTGCCAATGGGGCATTACAACACGCTGAAAGGTTTTCTGTGGAGGAAACATATCTTTATGCATTCAAGGGGCCTGATTCACAAAGATCTGAACTGGAGCCCTTGATTTTCACTGTGAGGTGTGGTGACCATGGGCAGAGGGGGTCTACTGATAATGGCCAGTGTCACTGCAGGGGCTCTGGGACCCTTATAGACCAGTAGCCACTTGATCCCAACACTGGCAGAGTTCTTGTTTATGTTTGTATATTTTAGGGCTTTGGGCTTGCTTCTAAAAAAAAAAAGAGAAAGCAAGCCAAAATTAATCTAGGAACGTATCAAATCATGTGGAAAGACCACTGAAGGAGATGCAAGTGAAAAAGTAAAACCAGAGGTAAGTAAAATAAAAAAGTGTTTTCTGCATGCATGTTTGAATTTATTCCAATATGTAGATGAAAGATGTGGAATGTGATGTTCATGTGTATGTTTGGTGTGGGAGTTGTGTGTGTCTGCCTGAATGTGTTTAGTGGGAGTTATTATATCATATTAATAGTGGCACAGGCTAATTTTATTTACACAGTCATCAAAGTAGTATTTCGGGTATTCTAGAATAGATTTGGCTGCAGGTTCATGAAAGTGATTTAAAATGAACATAATGGCATAGACTGTGGCTTCAGCATTATTAAAGTGACTTACTATGACCGTTACTTGCTAATATTGTGGGTGCAGCTTCATGAAAGTGATTGATAGTGGCCCTACTGGCAAAGAATGTTGCTGCAGATTCACCGAAGTGAGCTACAGTGACCATACTGCCACAGATTGTGGCCACAGCTGCCTGAAAGTGATTTACAGTAACCAGACTCGCATATATTGTAGGCACACCTTCATGAAAGTGATTGACAGCAGCCTTTCGGGCATTGATTGTGGCCACCATTTCATGAAAGTAATTCACAATTCACAATTACCATTACCATACTTGCACAGATTGTGGACGCAGCTGGATGAAAGTGACTTACATTGACATGTGTCTGTCACACCTCAGGGAACCTGGCGGCTTTGGTCTAAATGGAAGCTGCATCCTCCATTGCTGGTTCCTTCACGCACGGCGAAGCGCAGAGTACGGGTCTAGTCTTTTGCTCTACGCATTCCGACGCCGGCTCTTTAGCCTCCCAATTCCGGTGTCGGATGTGTTGCAACGAACAGTTTCTCTGATCGCCTGCGTTGCCGTACTCCTTGTACTTTGCTCCTCAGACTTTTGTCTCCTTCCCGGTTCTAGTCTCCCCATTCTATTTCATCCCTTTCTTATTTCCAGCTTATCCTCTCGCCTCTGTTATCCTCGCCCTTCCTCCTTCTACTTTTCCGCTCCCGTCTTCCGCCCGTCCCTTTCTCCTGTCTTGTGTTGTTTTCCCTCAGGCTCGTCTTCTTTCACTCCTTTCTACTCCGCACCACCCCCTGCCTTCAGTCCTCTGTCTTCCAGTGTATCGACCTCCGCCTGTACTACGGACTGCCTTGCCTCTTCCTGATCGGCATTATCCTGTTCTTTCTGTGTACCGACCTCTGCCTGTCCAACGGATTGCTTGCCTCTTCCTCGATTGATTTGTTGCTACCGGAACTTTCTACCTGTGTTTCTCTGGCACTCAACTGCAGTTCATACGTTATTGTTTGCTACCCCTGGAGTTTCCTGATCGCAACACATCTCATCAGCAGAGGAGTACCTTACTGGGGTTTTTTATGCCACTGGCTTTTTCCCCACTGTTCAACGGCTGAGGAGGGCAGCCACATTTCACCCATTGGGTGTCACTGTGGCGTCCTTTCACGGTCGTCCTTATCTACATTAAAAAAAGGTGAAGACTCGAACCCAGGATAACCCGAAGCTTGCATTACACCGGAAAATCAGAGGTGAGGAGGAAGGGGAGGACAGGGAATCAGACTCTTCACAAGTGGAAGAGGATATAAAAGATCTATCTGACAGTGTCATCCTATGGTACAAACTGTAATTGTATGGCCACATTTTATGACCTTTGCTGCCATTTTCCACAAAAATGGTGTTGTAAAATGCACCATTTCAACACATTATTAAAAATATTTCTCAGTGGGAGAGCTGCTTCCTTGAAACTCCTACATCACTGATGTCTTCCTCACTACTCTCAGTTGCTTGCACCAATTTGTGGGAGATATTTATGTCCCTCCACGAAAACATATGTACCTGTCGCCACTGACCTTGAATCGCTTATAATGCTAGTACCACTTCTTTAGCCACATGCTCCACCTTGCAACGGAAGCTGCCTCCACCACTTTCATGCACACAGTAATTTTAGGGCCGAGCACAGTGGTGGCTTGTACATTTGAATGCCAGGTGACAGGTGTCATCCACAGATGTTTCTACGCTAGGTAAAGATTTAAGGTTTGATTAAATAACTTACTTGCATCTTTCACCTAGTCCAGTACGCTGATTGGCAACCTTATCTTCAGGCATATTCACATGAGTAGTGGCCCAGATCAGAATTGATGTCTGGCGGGGCCTGTGCTTGTTTGAGGAGGTTATCGGGGTTCCTTAGCAGGGCTCACAGGATCGCTCCATATTATCTGTGACGCCGCCATTAGACATCTCATACTTTAATCAAAATGGCATGACTCCAAATCTGGAAAAAAAACATATTGATCAGTTTAATGTGGTGCAGAATAAATATTAATGACACTTTGTTTTCCAAAAAAGCTAAATTAATGTACAGCATTGTTCCCTCCTTTAAAAGGATGCAGTCTTAAAAATAAGTATTTTTATTTTTCACTTCCTCCCTCACTTCGGGGGCTGCTGGTAGTGCATCACACGCTTATGTCAGGCTTCCTCCCTCACTTCGGGGGCTGCTGGTAGTGCATCACACGCTTATGTCGGGCTTCCTCCCTCACTTCGGGGGCTGCTGGTAGTGCATCACACGCTTATGTCGGGCTTTAGACCAAATAAAATAAAGGAGGCGACCATATCCTATTCTCTTCCTGTTACTTCCCTGATCATGGATCTTATCTCCAGTCAAAATGATCTGAGCTCACGGCAACCCCCCATAATGTGCGTCAAGGATCCATTACCCCCCGATTCTCTCCAACATCTATCTCCTCTCTCTCTCTGTTGAGTTTTTCCGGTGTGTGATGCCATCTATGTAGGTTTGTTACCTGTAATTCTGTGTTCTATGTGCATATAAAGCTTTTCTATGTCTCTCTGAACATATTGTCCCACAACTCTTCAGTGAAGTTAAAATTTAACTCTTTTCCCCATTCCCATCCTTTCAAATATATCCATACCACATTTTCGTGTAGGGCAAAACTCCTGTTTACATTGGCTAAATGATTTAACTTCTCCTAACATGAACATATCTCCTAGGTTTCCACAGACATTCCTGTACCATTTATCAAACCCAGTATCGCTCAGGGCCGGTGAAAAATCACTATTCCGCTAATTTGGTGTAAAGGGTGAGGGAACAGTTAGAAAACCGTTCTTTTCGTGAGTAAGTGCATTTAGGTAAAACCCACTAGCTCTCTGCTTCCTAATCAACCATGGTTGTTTCCATAGATGCTGACCTACCATGGCCTGCTCCACGAATATCCAATGTCTCCCAGATTCTGGCTGCATCCATTTCACTATTGTTCTTGTTTGAGATGCAAGATGTTAGCTTAAAGTGTTTGGGCGTGCCAACCCTTCCCCCCTCTTTGTTTATTTATTTATTTATTGCTCACTTGTTAGGCGCTTATACAGGAAGTAAATACTGTTTCAAAGCGCCCACAGGGTAACAGGGATGGAACATGAGAAAGAAACATGATACAATCAAAAAATGTGAATACACTGAGGGAAAAAATGGACAAACCTACTATGCCTGTGACTATTCAGAACGTGCAAGTGCAGCAAGGAATAGGGCAGTAGGGGTAAGTGCTGGGGTGTACATGCTCGAGGGTGAGTCACAGATGAAGTGCAAGTTATGGTAAGTGCTATGCGGCCAGGAGCTGTGTTGGGTGGAAAGTGCAACCCTCCAGGGCGGAGGGGTGCACTGAAAGGTGCTGAGGGTAGACAGAAGCTAGAGTAATTAGGTGTGGGAGGTCAAAGGCCTCATAGATGCACGAGGGCCCTGTACACCAATCACAGAACTGTGAGATTAGCAGAGGAGGGAAGGAGGAAAGGAGGAGGTAAAGAGGAAAGTCTTGAAGAGCTTCTGGAATTTAAGAAAGTCCTACTGAAGATGAAGAGGGAGGGGGGTGCTGTTCCATAGGAGGGAGCCAGCTGAGGAAGCGATCAACCTCCGGGCCTCTGTTTAGCGAAATGCATTACATACAGAGAGTTGGTGCCAGAGGAACTTAGAGGTCTAGAAGGAGAGTATTTAGTTGGCAAGAGTTGCAGATAGTGTGGCTCCCGGCCCCATACAGCCTTGTGGATGATGCAGAGGGATTTTAATTTAATCTGTGCAGCACCCGGGAGCCAGTTAAGACTTTTTAGGGCAGGAGAGATGCTGTCCCTGGACTTAAGGCCAAGGATAAGTCTTGTTGCCCTATTCTGGATTAGCTGTAGCAGTCGCAGAGTGGAAGGATGTGGATTCAGGAGGAGGCTATTGCAATAGTCAAGCCTAGAGAGAACCAGGACTTGAGTCGCATTGAGCTTTTGGGGGAAGGTGAGAAAAGGGAAGGATCTCAGTTTTGCTGGCATTGAGGCAGAGATCGTTGGAAGTGCACCAGGACTGGATGGCAGATAGGCAGTCAGGGATGATGGAAGGTGCAAGAGGGTCTGCAGGAAGTTTGAAAAAGAGTTGAGTGTTGTCTGCATAACACTGGAATTTGCGGAAGAAGGAGGAGAGGAGGAATGCCAGCTGAGCAAGGTAGACATTAAAAAGCCTAGGGGAGAGGATAGAACCCCGAGGGACACCACGGGTGGAGAGGGAGGTAGGAGAGGAGAAGGGCCCAAGATTACTACGGAAGAGCGGTCACATAAGAAGAAGGTCAACCAGTCCAGTGCCCGTTCCGCGATACCAAGGCTATCATGGAGCCTGTGTATGAGGATGTCATGGTTGACTGTGTCAAAGACAGAGGACAGATTGAGCAGGAGGAGGACAGCTGGGGAATTGGAGTTCAGAGATGGGAGCAGTTCTTTATGGGTGTGTAAAAGAGCATTTTCTGTGCATCTGGATACTCAGAATCTAGATTGGTGGTCGTGGAGACCACCCACAAGTTCAATCTGTAAGTTGAGTTGGGATTATGCAAGCCTCTCCAGAAGTTTCCCCAGGAAGGGGGTGATGGAAATAGGGTGGTAGATGGCTGGACAGGTGGGGTCTGCTGAATGTTTTTTGAGGAGTGGGCTCATAAGGGAGTGCTTGAGGGAGGAGGGGAAATATCCAGTTGCAAATACGTGGTTGCAGAAATCAGCTATTGAGGGGGCAAAAGAGCCAATGTTGTCCTTGATGGTTTGGGATGAGCATGGGGAAACCTATATGGAAGAGACCTTCATGGAGGGCACCACTCTGGTGACTTCTTCAGGTGTGACAGGTGAAAAGGAGCAGAGGGGGGAGCAGGAGGGGGAGGGGCCAAGGGATGCATGGGGGGTGTCCGAAAGGTTTGGTGGGTGCGTAACAAGGGTGTTCAGGATGTCCTGAGTTTTGATGCTGAAGTGTGTGGCCAGTGCATTGCAGAGGGCCTGGGAAACAAGAGAGGAGGAAGAGACTGTGGAAGGATTGGCAAGTTCCCTGCAGATTTGGAAAAGTTCAGCCATGTTATTGCATGCATCAGATACCAGTGCCTGAATGTGGGACCTCTGCTTGGCACAGATGGAGAATCTGGATTGCTTTTGGAGCAGACGGGAGGCCAGTTTGTCAGAGGTTGAGCCTGAGGTTTGCCACTTCCACCACTCTGCACTTTCGTTTCAGGTCTGCAAGTTCATAGTCATACCAGGTGTTATGCTGAGAGGTGGGTTTCAGGCAGATCCTCATAACTAGGGCAAGAATGTCAAGAGTATTGGTGCTGGCCAAGTGGAAGTTTCTGAGAGCAGTGTCAGGGATGGAGTCTGATGTAGGGCGGGAAGGGGGATGAAGGTGGAGGCAAAGGCAGCAGCTGACTCTCGTTTCATCAGGTGAATGATCGTGAACGAGGTTGGCAAGGCTTTTGGATGGGCTGTCAGAGAGCTGAAAAGATCCAAGAGGCAGAAGAGGAGAGAGTGGTCTGACCTGGCCAGAGGGGTGATGAGAGAGGGGGAGAGAGAGAGGTCAGAGTGGATGATGGCATCCAGTATGTGACCATCCGAGTGGGTTGGACCAGAGGGGATAACGAGAGGGAAAGACAGGTGCAGAGGTCAATGAAAAGAGTGGATGCTGTGACAGAGTCCAGTTAGATGTTGAAATCACCCAGGAGTAGGAGGTTGGGAATGGTTGAAAGTAAGGAAGACCAGAAATCAGCCCATTCAGAGAGGAAAAGGGTGGTAGCACCTGTAGGCTGGTAAATTGTGGCAATTGTTAGGGTGGAGGAGGGAGAGATGACCAACTTGCATACCAGGCTCTCAAAGTAAGAGTAGAGCTGGGTGGGTAAGATGGAGGACGGAACCCCCTCAGGGAAGATCAAGGCACCCCACCGCCAGCACGGTGAGGCTGAGGTTTAGAAATGATCTTGAAGCCTTCAGGGAGGAGGGAGTCAAAAGCAGTGACTGAGCTGGCATTGAACCATGTCTTGGTAAGAGCGAGAATGTCAAGGTCAGTGTCTTCAAGAAGGAGGCAGATGTCAGCAGAGTGATTGTTGACTGAGCAGGCGTTAAGAGTCGTCAGGTGGAGGAAGCAGTAATGTTGCTAGGTTTGGAAAAGATCAGGGGCTAAGCTAATGCCAGGACAGTTAGGACTTGGGGCTAGCAAGCATTTTGGTTGTAGCACCTGAACTTTTATCCGGGGCTACAACCAAAAGACCAGGGGCTTTAGCCCCCTTTGCCCCCCCTAGCAATGCCACTCGGAGGAGGTCTCTGAGTTTGAATGTTTTCTGAGTTGGAGTACAGGGGCGTGGGGCTCCAGTCAGAGGGGGAGCCACAGAGAGAGTGGTAGAGGGACAGGCAGGTGAAGGAAGGAACTTAATGAGGGATGGCAGAATCCAGTCAAACACAAGGAGGTTGGGTTGAGGACCCTGAACCAGGATAGGGCCTGTGTGGTAGACGTTGAGTGCCATCACAGTGGCAGAGAAAAGATGAAAAGAGGAAAGTAAAAAAAATGAGGGGGGTGCTGCACTGCACTGTCCTGGCCAGTACTCAAGTGACCTAGTAGCTAAGCAGGGCACAATTGCAGGGTGATAGGCCGGGGTGCAGTGTATGTTTTCAAATCGGATCACAATGAATGTAGAGCATAAAAGGATACAACATGTACAGCAGAACCACGCAGATTCAAGTCATAAACAGTGTCCCAAAAAAGCAATGCAAAATGCCTACAGTGATGGAAAGAGCGCACCAACTAAAACACTTTAAACAGAACAGAATGCAATGCAAAATGGCTGCAGTTATGTAAAGAGCACAACCACTTAGAATCAGATTTTTAAACAGTGTCCAAAATACAATGAAAGAAGTAGAGTAGAGAGGAGAGGTAGAGAGGCAGAATGAAGACAAAAGATTAGGCTCAAGTGTTTGTGGTGGGGGCAGTGAAAAAGTTCAGCCATCACGCACAGGCTCAATGGGTTCGTAGTAGTCAGGGACACAAGATCATTGGTGAGCAGGGTGAGCCAAGCGACCACCACATGGATGTGGGTGCACGAAGGCCCAGACAGGCACAGACAGGACCTTAGAAGTGGGCCTTGGGAGGCGTGCCGGCATTCGCCTGCCAGCTAGACTGATTGGGCCTTTTGGTGACAGGGGTGCCCAATCAGGAAGGACCTAACCCAGAAAAGCAGGCACACCGATGCCTACAGGAGAAGGGTAGCCACGATGAAGGTGGTGCTTTCCAATGCAATTCAGGGCACAAACTGCTAGAAAAATTAACGCTGCTACAACAAGCTTGCAGATGGAAATGTCTTTCACAATTAAAAATCATTTCTTTCTGCCGCCTTAATTACGGAGCACACCACACTCTGAGCTGTGATATCAGTGATTCAAGCCCAATTAAGACCTAGGGGCTTACCTTTTTCTGCTGCTGGATGGGGTGGAGGGTCCACAAGCCTCATGGTGGTGAGCAGAAGCCTGTACCGGCTGCTGTTACCCTTTTTTTTTGCCTATCCTGGGTTTCAAACCTCCCAATATAAATGGGAGAATATTGCTTTGGATACCTTCTATCGGTTCTTCTATGGGAATATTTTGAAACAGTTAGGTATAATAGTCTTGGTGGTACATTAATCTTTATAATAGCCATTCTTCCCAGGCATGATGTGTACAGTCTCCTCCATCTATTTAGATCTGTTTTAATTATTTTGAATACTGACGGATAGTTGGCCTGTTCCATGTTTCTCCCTTTCAAGGTGATGTTTATGCATAACATCACAGAGTTCTCTGCCCATCTGATTATTTGTATGTATTTATTTATTTATATCATGCCATAGGCCGCAGTCATAAGAAGGGCGCTATTTCCTTTAATTTCTCTTTCATATCCTCTGTAGCAAAGAAGTTTAATATGTCAGATTTATCCAGATTAACTTTAAATCCAGACACTGCCCTGAAGTTGTTTATCCACTACTGAAATGTTTGGGTTTGTCGGGGAGAAATTAACATCATCTCAAAGAGTAGGATTTTGTGTTCCAACCCTCCCACCTTTGTACTGCTAATTTCTTTATTGACCCTAGCCCTTTGCACGAATGGTTCCATCTCATGAGCGAATAGGAGTGGCGATAGGGGCACTCCTGCTGTGATTCTCTTTGTAGGTGTATATGATCAGTTATATTAATGTTGACCCTCGCATATGGAGTGGTAATTCACCATTATAATGTTAACCCTCTTGGGACTGATCCCAAATTTGATTAACACTTTCCTACGAAAAGACCAGTCCACCCTATCAAGCACTTTCTCAGCATCTAACATCAATAGGACAGACTGATCCCCCTTCCTCTGTTAGCCCTTTCCACTAAAAGTTGAATTCTCCTTCTATTATCGCTAGTCGCCCTGTTCTTTATGAATCAGGCCTGATCCGGGTCAATCAGCCCTTGCATGAAGGTCTCTAGTCTTGTAGTAATTATGGGATGGCCCGCTCCCAGAGACTTTGTTTACCGTCCAATGGTGCAGTGTCTTATATTTCCACCCTGGACTCTCCCTGTTATAACTCAATTCCTTTCTTGTCAGCTGGCTCAGGCCTTTGCACACTTCTGACTTCTTTCAGCTTTGGCCAACCCTTGTTTCTTAGGTTGTCCTCGCGTCCATCATCCTTTGCCACGCAGACACCTCCACCCCTCTCGCCACCCGTGTGTTCAGAAGACCAGAGGAGGAGGGGACAGCCCCTCTTCATTCAGCCGGTAGCGAGGGAACCCCTTCCCCATGGTCGCCATTGGTGCTCCCTCTATCCCCCTTGTGAGGTCCTGCACCTCACTGCTTTACAAAAGGGTCCAAATTCTCTCCTTCTCTATCCCAGTCCTAGTGGGGGGTGACCTCTGTTTGGCCGTGAGATTCACGGTGGGGGGGGTGGTGCAAGGCCTGAGTCGACTGTTCGCTCTTGCGCTCCTCCCCGCTGTCTCCTCTATCTACCGGGCAGGCACCACTTGACTGCCCTGCCCTTTGCTACCACTGGGCGCCATCTTGGAGTTAGGCCTCAGAGCGTCTCAGCCCACAGTCCACCGCAGTCCACTTCTAGGATGCCTCTGTGTCCTCTTTCAACAGCCGGTGTTCATCTTGCCCTTGTTGCGTGTAGTTGAGCGCAGGCTTTGATCCAACTTCAATGTTTCATCTCTCATTGGGGATTCGGGACCCAGAGCTTCTCACAGCGTGTTTGCTCCGTCGACCATCATGACCACACCCCTTTATTATTCTTGATAACGGTTCCACATGCCTTTTAAACCATACTTCCAAATCATACTCAGACAGCATTTCATTGAAAAACCTCACAATCATCACGTTCTATCGAAGTTGCCAGTAAATGATTAAACATTGAACTATTACGAAGTAAACTTTCCTTCTTTCTGCTGTTGCATACTACAGACAAGATTGAACTGAGCGGATCCAACAAAACTCACTTTGCATCCCTTTACACTTGGCAGTGCAATCAAATCAAAGATTTATGTTTATTTTAATTTGTCACACATATACTGCAAACTGAATTGCCACTTGCACTGATGGCAAGGAGATATAGAAGGGTGGAAGGCAGGTGAGGGAAACGATAAGGATGGGAAAGGGACAGGGACAGGGTGGCAGGCTAATGAAATAGCATACTACAAAGGAGATAAAGAAGAGTCTTCAAATGGGAAGGATTTGACTGCTTTTCTGAACTGTAGGAGGGATTTGATGGTTCTTGAGAAGGCAAGGAGTTACAAAGATTAGGATTGAAGATGGAGAATCACCTGACTCCTTTATTTCTGCAGTAGTAGGGTGCTACACTGAGAAGATTGGAGATATATTAATTGGAGTATCTTTTGCAACACACTTCTACTACATTTCATCCCAGACGTCATCACCTGTAGTATATCTTATTTTACAAGAGAATCCAACTAAAAAATGCTGGCTTATCCCTTAAGAAACCATCATTCACTCACAACTTGAACAACATATTATAGATAGTACAGCTCCAGGCTTTTTAAAGAAATGTCTTAAATAACACAGTCTTAATTGATTTCGTTAGCTGCAGGACTGATGATGCTGTGCAGCTGTGGGTGGAATGGTTCTCCATGCTGCATGTGCATAACACTAGAAGGCCCGTCTTTGTTTTTTTCAGTAACTTTTTGTTTCCAATCTCACAACGTTGAAGTTCTGAAAATTCACTGGCCTCTTCGATTAACAGTTTTTCAGCTATGTATAGTGTTTTTTGATCTACTACAGCCTTTTGCGTAATATCAACCATCTTAAGGATAATTTGGGCTGTTAATGGTAGCCAGTGCAGTGTAGATCCCGCATTGTGGAGGAGATGTGATTCTATTTTCTTGTAAGCTAATAGTCTGACTACAGCATGATGTATTGCTTTGGGTGGCATGATGGTTGAGTCAAGGTTGCCGAGCCGATGTGTTTTTCCATCCATGTTTGGTAGAACCAGGGCTTAATAGAGGGAAAGGCTTGATGTTGTACAATAGTGGTAGTTACCAGGCCGTCTGGGTGCTTTCTGCGTGTCAGGGGGATTGCTCAGGGGCAAAGTGCTCACCTTGGAAGCAAGACGACAGGGAGCTCACAGGTTCGATCCCCGGGTCCGTGCTTAGAAACCTCTGGGTATTAAGCACGTTATAAATAACATATCATATCATAACCGTGTGGTATTTGAATGAGAGGCTGCAATCGATAATGAAGCCTAGTGATTTGGTGCTTTGGACAAGCTTCGATGTGAACCCTTTCAGAATCATCCTATCGAGAGATGATTGGACTATAGTTTGTCTAGTTATGTTTCTGTGGCACACAATACATTTTTTGTATGGTTTGCTTTGACATATGAGCTTGAGACGAAAGACAAGGCAGTGTTTTAGCTGTGAAAGGGCTTTGACACAGCTGAGCTTTCGTTATCGCTGCGTATCATCAGCATATTGATACTTTAGATGGAATGTTGGTGGTCTTTGAGGAGGGCCCCAGGAGGCTCTTTGCAGAAATTGAAGATGACTGTTGATAGAATGGATCGTTGGGTAACCCCAGAAGTGATGGGACAGCGTACTGACCTGTAGTCTCTTATCTGAAATAGCTGGTGCCTATACAAACAAGTAGGATGCGAGACAAGCTACCACCAACTTGATGACCTTCAGTCATGTTGCAAGAATTGAGAAAAGAGCTGAAGGCCTCTACCAAATTCCAATGACCAAGAGGCAAACGTCTCCTTTGTCATGATAAGTAGGGCATCATTGACAACTTGCATGGATGCTGTCTCTGTGCTGCATCTGGCCTTGAACCCAGATGTAAAGGCCTGTAACACACTGCGTTGCTCAATCGATGGGCCTCAGCGGTCATGGGGGCACACTGGTACAGAGCCACCTTTCCCCCTTCCTGACACCGTGCAAGGTGGCTTGTTTGGCTGACCTGCCTGCAGTTACCTCACCCAGATCCGGCTGTCTTAATTCCCATATGATGAGTAAATTGAGTCTCCCCCCCCCTTTGCACATCCCTGTCATTGGGGTCACGTGTTTTAGATTGAAAAGTTCCCACATCAGCCCGCTCAGAGTAATTTTCCACTATGTGTATTTGTGATTTTACTATTTGTGTCCCTCCCCTCCTTTAGCTAATCATAGAGCAATGTGCTGGACCAAGTTTACATCCAATGTATCTTTACCCCCTACCATTCCCGGTGAGGTCCTTTATACAGCGTATCTGTGGCTCAGAGTTTCTGTGTTATTCCCATGTGGCCACTCCCACCGTGCATGTTCTTTATTCCTGTAGTTGGTAGGTGCGTCCCCTATCTGCCGTTGAATTAGCACCTTTAACACAATGGAACCTGACTGTGCTAGGCAAAGTAGACCTAATGCAATCTGGTCATACTGGTTTTACTGGGCTTAATGGATCTGGTCATGTTGAAGGAGGAACTGTGTCTCTAGAAATCAGTTAAAGCAGGGCTAACTGTGCCTTATTTATTGAATCTGACCATGCTGGGTTTAATGGGTCTTAAGGAATCTGGTTGTTCAGGGCTGGTTGGGTCAATGGAATCTTGCCATGGTTGATCCAAAGGGGCGAAGGAGTGCGAGGAGTCAAAGGTGACACCAAGGTTTTTTGCCTCACAAGAGGGGACGGGACCCATAGAGGGCAGCCAGATGGTAGGAGGGAAGGAGAGAGCTGGGGCCCCAATGAGAAGGATCTCAGTCTTACTGGCATTAAGGCAGAGATCTTTGGCAGCACACCATGGCTGAACAGCAGTGAGACAGTCAGGGATGTGAGAGGAGGAGGAGGAGGCAGAAGAGGGAAGCTTGAAGGAGAGCTGCGTGTTGTCAGCATAAGAATGGAAGTGAGGAGAAGGAGGAGATCAGGTCGGCCAGAGGGGCAAGGTAGAGGTTCAAGAGCCACGGCGAGAAGATAGAACTTTGAAGGACGCTGCAGGGGGAGAGTGTGATAGAGGAGAGAAAAGGGCCCAGTTGAAACTGGGAAGGGCAATCAGAGAGGAAAGGGGTCAACCAGTCGAGTGCCAGGCCCTGATGCCAAGGGTTTCGCGCAGCAGATTTGTCAGGGTGGCATGATTGACCGTGTCAGAGGCAGTGGAGAGATCCAGAAGGATAAGAATGGATGGAGAGTTGGAATTGAGATTAGAGAGCAAGTCTTCACATGTGTTCAGAAGAGCTGTTTCCATGTCTCTGGTGGCTCTGAAGCCAGACTGGTGGTTGTGGAGACAGCCAACAGATTCAGTTTGTTGGATCAGTTAAGAGGAGACCAGCTTCTCCTGGAGTTTGCCCAGGAAGGGGGTAATGGAGATAGGGCTGTAGTTATCCAGGCAGGATTGGTCAGCAGAGGTTTTTTTAAGGAGATGATGCACAAGGGAGTGGTTGAGGGGTAGTGGGAAAGAGAAATCAGACAAGGCTGGTGTAAGGCAGGCAATTTTGTACTGGATAGTTCTGGTGGGCCCGGGTGCACCTGCTTGGAGGAGACATTCATAGAAAGGACTTGTCTGGAGACCTCATCCGGTGCTATTGGCAAGAGAGAGGAGAGTAGGAGGGGAGGGAGGAGGGGGCACGAAGGAAGGCATGAGAGCTGGGGAGGAACAAGGTAGGGGAGGATGTCCTGAGTTTTGGTTAAGAAGTTGGAGGCCAGTAAAGTACAGAAGGCCAGGAATGGCAGGGGAGAAGTGGAGAATGCAGAAGGATTGTCAAATTCCTTTCAGATTTTAAACAGTTTGTCTGTGGTGTTAGAGGCCTCGGTGATGTGGGTTTGGATATGGGCCCTCTTCTCCTACTTTTGTTCTCTTTCTGAACTTGATACCTTTTCCCTTCTCACTAGTGCCCGTCCCACTGCTTAACCTTCTGACCCCCTTTCTTCTACCCTTATCCCCCAAATGTATCCTCACCTCCTCTCTTATCTTACCTCCCTGATAAATTCCTCACTTAATAATTCTTATTTTTGCATTCGGGAAGTGTGTTCGGAAGTGTGTGAGGAGAACTGCTTTGCTGCTTCTCTCTCTGTTCGTGGACTGTGCCACTCCACATTTATTGGCTTGGTTTTGTGGATTACCTGCATTGTTAATCGGCTACATTGTAGCCCTGAACTCCGCCTTAATCTGCTCCTCCCTCTTTTGCATCACTTCCTATATCCCGTGAATGCACGCGCATCCACACGCGCACGTTCAGGAAGTGCGTTTGGAAGTGAGTGCGGAGAACTGCTTTGCTGCTTCTCTCCCTGTTCGTGGACTGTGCCGCTCCACGGTATGTCAGAACAAGCCGCCTAAGTTGTGTGGACTGCGGACAACGAATTGTGCCTTCTCTTGTGAAGTTGATGCAGTCTCATTTACATTCCTTGCAAACAAATATGTCACTGCGCACTGTGGTCACAAGAACGCCAGCCACTTCCAAGAGTTGTACACTGAAGTCGGCTTCTATGATACTTTCGGCAAGAAAAGCTAAAAAGGTTCTAGAAGCTTTAAAAAGCAAGCCTGCGAATGTTGATATTTGTGACTTTTGCAAAGTGCGTGCTAAGATTGTCTCCACCTTGTATGAAACTGAGTGTTTTATTACTCCTTTTGAAGCTATTAGCCCGAATTTCTCTTGACTCAATTGAATGATGTTCAGGCTCCCACTGAGTGTCATAATGCCATTTCAGATTCAGTGTTAATTGCAAGTGAGAGAGATGCTGTAATAACAGTACTTGCCCAAGATTTAAATCGACCGCGGCAAGAACCTTGTTATCATCCACCTGAAATCAATGACTGTCTTTCATCAGACGTTTTTTTGTGGAGAGAGGTTGGCATTCTTGATATTCCTGACTGTACTGTGGTGCCTAACGCTGGTTGTCCAGCAGTTGATAACACATCTCTTCCATGACAGGTTGGAGCTCCCAGTGTGAATAATGATTTGATTTCCTCTCCTTCACTTAAAGACGCATGTCTACCTCATAATCCTTGTTCGTTATCTCAATCTCCAGATATATTGACATCTCAAAATGATATTCTTTAGATTTTTCATTTATTCATCCCACTCCCCCCGCAAGAGCGGTGTTCCGCATAGTGGATAACAAACTCCATACATTAATCACGACTTGCCTAATACACAGTCGCCTCTATTAGAAATAACCTTAATGGTGATGAATACTACCATATAATCTTTAGTCAAGTTGTTTGATACAGTAGATGGTAAAATAACGAAACAATCGCAACAAATTGATCAGATTGTCCAGTGGTTGAATGCACCACAGAAAACCGAGCCGAAAGAATTGGACATGATATCTCATAATGACAAGGACTCTAGATTACACTTGCCAAAATGTAACTCTTTTAAGAATGTAGATAAATTAGCTGAAAATGGTCGACCATCACTTCCAGCTATTCCGCATATAATACGAGCAGAGGTGGTGGCCAGTGTAGAGCGAATATCAAACACAGATAGCTCCCTTGAACTTATTGACCCTCATACGATACCATCTCAAGATGGCCAATCGAGAACGTCACTGCTGATTTCATACTTCATCACTTCATTTCAAAAACTCAGGACATCCTGTCCTCACTCTCCTCCTATAACCTCCCCCCTCTATTCCCTGCCCTTCCTCTGGCTCTTCTGCAGCCACCCCATCTCTCTCCTTCTCTTCCTTTCCCCTTTTTTCTGCTGACAAGGTTTCAAGACAAGTCCGATCTATGAAAGTCTCGTCAAAACAGGTCCACCCCTGTTCCTCCAAAACTATCAAGGACCACATTGACTCCTTGGCTCCTGCCCTTGCTGACTTCTGCAATCACTCCTTCGCCTCTGGAGTCTTCCCATCCCCTCTCAAGCACTCCCTTGTGCACCCCCTTCTTAAGAAACCCTCTTCCGACCCTTCCTGCCCAGCTAACTATCGCCCAATCTCTATCACTCCCTTCCTGGGCAAGCTCCTGGAGAAACTGGCCATCTCCCAGCTTAATCTCCATGCTTAATGTGTTGGTAGTCTTCATGACCATCAGTCTGGCTTCAGAGCTGCCAGAAGCACGGAAACTGCTCTCCTGAACATCCCTGAGGAACTGCTCTCGAACCTTGACTCTAACATTCCATGTGTTCTCATTTTGCTTGATCTCTCTTCTGCCTTTGATACTGTCAACCGTACCATCCTGCTCAACCGTCTCCATGATAACCTCGGTATCACTGGTCAGGCTCTGACGTGGCTGACCTCTTTCCTCTCAAATCGACCCTCCCAGGTCCAACTGGGGTCTTTCCTCTCTGACATCTTCTTCTCTACCTGTGGTGTCCCCCAGGGATCTAACCTCTCTCCCTGGCTGTTCAACCAGTATCTGGCACTTCTCGCCCACCACATCGCCGCTCTCTGCCCCTACTTTCAGTGCTATGCGGATGATACCCAACTCATTTTCAGGCTACCCTCGGCCTCCTCTTCTCCTTCCCTCATCTCTGACTGTCTTTCCGCTATCCAGGAATGGTGTGCCACCAACGACCTCTGCCTTAATGCCAGTAAGACTGAGATTCTACTCATCGGCACTCCCACTCCCTCCTTCCCTGCTGCTCTCTGGCCGGCCTCACTGGGCCCTCTTCCTGCTCCTACCTGCAAGGCAAAAAACCTTGGGGTCATCTTCGACTCCACACTCTCCTTCTCTCCTCACATATCCGACGTATCTAAGAAGTCACACTACCAGCTATACCTCCTCAGAGGTATCCTTCCTTTCCTCTCCTTCCCCCAGAAGCTCACTGTCTCTAGAGCCCTGGTTCTCTATAAGCTGGACTACTGAAACAGCCTCTATCTTAATCTGCCCGCCTCTACTCTCCGCCCTTTGCAGCTCATCCAGAACAGGACTGCAAGACTTGTCCTTGGCCTCAAGCCCAGGGACCGTATCTCTCCAGGACTGAAATCACTACACTGGCTCCCAGTGACTGCGAGGATCAAGTTCAAAACCCTCTGCATTGTCCACAAGGCCGTCTGGGGCCTTGGGCCAAAATACCTTCAACTCTCTCTTCCTAAATAACTTCCTTCTCGAGCTCTTCGCTCATCCGCCTCCAACTCCCTCAGGGTCAGCCGCTTCTCCAAACAACGAGTTGGGGGCAGATCTCTTTCCACTGCAGGGGCTTCCCTCTGGTAACAGCCTTCCTACCTCCCTGAAACTTGAGGAGAACCACCTCCGGTTCCGGAAGCACCTCAAAACTTTCCTCTTTGCCTCCGCTTTCTCTCCCCCTCTCCCCTGCTAATACTACTGAAACTGCACTGAATCTGCAACTGGGCCATTCACCGTTCTCAGCCCAGCCACTCTCCCCTGCACTGCCTCCACGGCAACCCCTGCACTACGGGACTGTGTCTGTATCCATACAGCCCCCCTTCCCAGCACTTATCTGCACTTACCTCGCACTTGCCACCAGCTGGCCCTTGTTATTTATCCTGTATGCTGTATGCTAATAACCCTGTACTGCACTTTCCCCTCTCCCTTTCCCCCATGCACTTTTCCCTTCCCCTCTACCCTTGCACTTGCGCGATCTGAATGACACCTGGCCTAGTAAGATCGTTGTCTGTCTCCCCTTGTTCCCCCCCCTGCCTCGTCGCGCCTTGAAACACTTGTGTATAGGCGCGTTACAAATGCCATATCATATCATATAATATCATATCATACTCGATTTTCAATTTGCAAAAGGCTAGTTGTAAAAATAGACATATGCAAGAACTAATAGTGCCAATTAAAAAGAAAACCAAAAATGAAATAGCAAGCAAGCCCCCATCTTCATCACTCGTCAAACAATTTATACAAAAAATGAATGTGTCTAAAACACGTAATAAAATTGCTAGCACAGCAGTGCTTTCCAAATATAAAAACATGTCTTGTTGTACAATCGAGGTCAATCGGCTTAAAAAAAAACCGTGTAATAGGTACCAACCCTTGGATGAGTTGGTGTCAACTTTTGAAGATTATCAAAGAACCAGCGGTGTTAATCCGGTAGTAGCTGCAAAGAATTCTAATGAAAACAATCGATCTCAAGAACAAAAGGACAAGCATGTCACGGAAACACTCTTGAGTGAAACTCTTTTGCCCCAAATAAGGGTCGAGATACAAAAGTCTATTGAAGACATTTTGTTAAAAAAAGTACAACTACCAAAACCTGTGGAAGATCATAAGGTTGCATCAAAAGAGATTTCAGGTGGTGGGTTTACTCAAGAAGAATATCAAGCATAAAAACAATTCAGCAGCTCTAATGCTACTACATCTGGGGTCCCTTGTCTTTCAGCATAAGGCTCAGATGCTCCCATCAATACTGAATCCAATTCAATTAAGTGTTCAAAAATGAAAAACATAAATCATTACCATCGACTGATAGTGAAATGTTGCCCATTAGCTTTTTCCTTCTATGATCTATGTCATACTAGCATTCTAGATATATTTGCTGAACTACATCAACTAGAGGATATAACCTCATCAGATGTTGATCAGGTGGAATTTTTGAATAATGCGGACCTGTCGATAGTGAGAATTTCGATACGCTCGGGTCTGATGCGGAACACCATTTGGTAGGCCAAAATGGAACTGTTTAGGTTAGGATTTGTGGTAGCACAGGATCCGATGGTATTCAACCCTTCCTCTACTCAAGAAATGCAAAATGACTCTGCTGAATGCCCACAATATCGAAGATATAATAAATAGATGCATTTTCTCTTGGTAAATCATACAAATAAATGTAATCCTATAACATAGCCATGGAGCACAAGCGACAACCGGTAGCTAGCTGATAGAAATGTAGAGAAAATAATCACGCTAGCAAGCTGGAATACCCGAGGCCATCTTCATTTGTGTAATGACAGTGTGGGTGCAATTGACTCATATGATATATTAGTCTTCCAAGAAACTTGTTTGGTGGAGCCGCCAGTCTGGGAAAATCATAATATCCATTTAATTCTGCCTTTAATTAAAAATAAAGGCCGCCCAACTTCCAGCCTGATGGTAGTCACCAAAAACAACATCGGACTGAATTTACAGTCTTGGGCATCACCGAATTCACATTTACAAATGGTTAAGATGTACTATCCTGGTAGTGTGATAGCCTTAATTAACTTATACAGAAATCCTGTTGCTTTAACTGACCACAGATTTTTCAATGATCTTGAAGAACTTCTCAACTTGATAAGTGTAGCTGCCGAGGTTACAAACATTATTATCGCAGGTGACTTGAATTTACAATGTCTACCTATTAACAAAAAGAAGAAAAATGCAGCTTATGATAGATGGACATCCCGTATGGACAGCCGTCAGCTGTATATGCTAAATGGATCTATTGAAGTTGATGTATCACTTGCTGCTATCTGGTGCAGAGGTAAAAGAAAATCTATCATAGATAACATCTATGTTGATTCTGGTACCTATTCTAAAATTGAGAAATTTGAGTTGGTCAAACAGTGACCAGGAGATGCGTACACTTCAATGCCATTTGCAAATGCGAGCCTCACAGTCCAGGCAAAAGTACTATACTGAATGGCTACAAGTTAATAATGCCAGAACTCGTTTTTTTCTGGAATGACAAATCTCTCAATCTTCTTAATGAAAATATCATTGAAAACCAAACAGAAACCTCTGTCAGTACCAATTCAAATAATGATAAGTACATTAATGCTCTGCAGATATTCAAATTCACACAACTTTGAATGCAGGGAACATTTATAAGAAAAGAACATGGATTTGACGCAGAGGTTCAAGAATGAAAAAGAGAGTTGAGAATGCAGAAAAGGCTATTGATGTTGAGACCAATTCATGAAAGGGCTGCCTTATTAAGATCCTTAAAAATGCTAATATAATAATTGGGGTTGATCCTAAAAAATGCAGCTTTATCAGACAGATGGAGAATTAATGCTAAAAGCCATCTATGATAACAATTTCAGCGCAAATATGGAGATTTTTAAACCTAGCAAACCATAATACACAATTGCCTGTACAAATTAATGGAGTGACAAATGAACAGTGGATCCAATATGACACCCGTCTTTATGCTTGTCCTGCTGTCAGTGAGAGTAGCTGCTCATTAGTTCAAATTTCCTCGTATCGGTTAAAGATTGAAGAAGAGGATAACCTGCATTATATAACTAACTGAAGCAATTCGAGAACCCCTGGCCCTGATGGCTTGCACAATAGAATATTTAAACAACATTCTCAGATGTGGGCACTGATTGTTGGTAACATATTCCAACATGTTCTTACCACAAGAAATATCCCAGATACGTGGCGTCACTCAATAATTGTTCCCATCTTCAAGAAGGGCGATCGGTCGGGTCCTGCTAATTACTGACTGATCGCCCATCTTGATGCCCCGGGTAAGATCTTCTCTAGATTTATTCTTAGGGACTTCAATTAATGGGCAAAAAAAAATCAATATTTGCAAATGAAACAGTCTTTGGCTGATTCCGGCGCTCCTCCCTGGAAAGTAAATTGAATACAGAGCAGCAAACAGAAGATCTATTACCCTTAGACTGTAAAGGGAAACAAAACTGTACTGTTAACTAATTTAGACCTTGGAATAATTTGCGCTCTGTAAAGGAGAAAATGGTTTTCAAAAACATTTCTTCAATCATACGTTGAGCCAAATAGATTGTCTGTTGTCTTAGCCTTTGTTTTTATTCTTAACAGGAAGTAGTTAATTCAATTAAAGATACACACTAGACAAAAACTGTTACGTCACAGTGTTTGACTTTTCCCAAATTTCGTGCTCAATTGTGGTCAAAATTCTATGCAGTTGTGATACATTTATTCTTAAAAGAAAAGGTTGCGTTTCCTAATGTGTTGCCATACAATCCAATGGGTTTTGCATTCAAATAGGCACTGTTACTTCACAGTTTTGGTTTGCAAAAGTGTATATTCAAGTAGCAACTGTTGCTTCACTGTTTAAATATTTCCAATTCAGTGCTTTTTCTACACTGGTATAGTTGTTTCGAATTAATGTCCTTTTACGGTTCTTCAGGTTTTTTTTTGAAAGGTAGAAATTGGTTCAACAAATGAAAATGAAACAAAGTGCCTAGAGAAAATGGAAAGAAAAATAAGTAAGAAAAGATTGCTTTAAGTAAAAAGATAAAGATGGTTTCCCAAATCTAAATATAGCCTGTTAGTTAATTTACACTGCATTTTAAGTCTACTGAAATGGGTGACTGTGGGGCATTTGGTGTTTAAAGTACTGTTTACTTAGTACATATATAGAAAAGGCTTATAAAAGCAACTTACTTGAAACAGTTCACTTCTCACAGGAGCTATGTTGTGTTCAAACGGTCTATTTTAAATATTTGTTGGCGGCTGCTTTCAACACTCTCCCTAGTTGGAAGCAGTATAGATATACAGTGTCAATGATACATTGGTGAGTTGCAAAAGAAAATGGAGCGCATTTACTAGTTCAAATGTAATTTGGGTTGAAGCTGTTCAGTTCTGCCTTCAAAAAACAAGGCTTCTTACCTCACAATGAAGCATGATGTTTGTTCGGAAATGTAAAGTTATCTCGCATTTCGGTACGATTGCTGGAGTATCCGAGTTGTGTGCGCTGCCAGGTATAACCCGGAAGTATAAAAAGAAAAGAACGCCGTGTCGTAGGAGTCACGTGAGCGCATTCAGAAATGAATGATCATGTGCACGGCATGTTGGAAAGGGGTGCCACGATACTGATAATGTTAAAAGAGAAACATGCGTGAGAAGTGAGCAACACGTTTCAAAATATGTAAGCGTGTGCACGCCATATTGGAATGGGGTGCCGCAGTATACTCGGTTTTCAAGAAAAGTAAATGTGCTTGAACAAGTTTGGAGTACTTAGAGATATTAGGAGTGCACGGTGATGAAATAGAAGGGTGTTATCCCCAAAGTCATTATAAGAGATTGTTTTACTTTAGTGTATATTTTGTAGTAAGGTGCGGTGTCACTGTAGGATCTAAATTTTGAACAGATGATATTTTTGCAATTTCTCATAATATAATTCAATTTGGTTTTATATGAATAACAAATAGAAAGAAAGGTATTCAGAAGATGATATGAGAAGCGTAAATAGTTCATCACAATTCCTTATTGATGTAGCAATCTATAAGTATGGTCTGCAAAGAAACCATTCGATATACAAGTGTCTCCTAATATACAATAGTTACTAGATTCTTAGCAGGCACCCATTTAACATTCTGTTTTATGTTGTGAATCGGGCTAAGTGAAAATAGTTTTTGGGTTTCAAATGGAAATATGTTCTTAAGGAGGAAGACTTTAACAAATTAGGTATATTTTAAACTGACCTGCTCAGAGGACACTTCACTCTCATGTCCCACTACGGGAAGTGTTACCAAAACTGTGAGGTAACAGTGCCTATTTGAATGCAAAACCCATTGGATTGTATGGCAACACATTAGGAAACACAACCTTTTCTTTTAAGAATAAATGTATCACAACTGCATAAAATTTTGACCATAATTGAGCATGAAATTTGGGAAAAGTCAAACACTGTGACGTAACAGTTTTTGTCTAGTGTGTATCTTCAATTGAATGAACTACTTCCTGTTAGGAATAAAAACAAAGGCTAAGACAACAGACAATCTATTTGGCTCAACGTATGATTGAAGAAATGTTTTTGAAAACCATTTTCTCCTTTACAGAGCGCAAATTATTCCAAGGTCTAAATTAGTTAACAGTGCAATTAAAAATCAACAACGAAATTGCTTTCAGACTGGTTTTGTGCTAGGCTTGGGCACGTCAATCAATTTACTAACCATCAGAGCCATCCAATGACATCATATTACCAATGGACAACCGCTCTACATGGCCTTTGTAGACTTCCAGGCCGCATTCGACTTGGTTTCGAGAAAGATCTTATTTAACAAACTGAGAAGAGTGGATTGCCCATTGAGCCTTATAGCACTAATTCAGGACCTTCATACTAATACTAAGATTCAAAGAACTTCTATGAAGGGCTACATGACCCCACTCATTAGAATTTATCGAGGGCTGAGGGTGGGATGTATTCTTGCCTCGGCCCTCTTTAATTTCTTTATCTCAGATATGAGTGATGGCTTTAGGGATATTGAAATGGATGCCTCTAAGATGAATGATCAACAAATACCTGCATTATTGTTTTGCAGACGACCTTGTCTTGATGTCGAAGGCACCTCAGGGTCTTCAACGGCTTTTAGATGCCTTGGCATCCTATGCTGATCAAAACTTGATGACAATTAATTTGAATAAAACAAAAATGTTGATATGCAATAATGACAAGCGATCTTTAAGAAATAGGAAATGGTTGCTACAGAGTACAGTTGTGGAGATAGTACAACAGTATACATACTTGGGAGTTGTACTTACTAATGCAAAGAACAACAATCTTTACTACATGAATCTTTCGAGCAAATTAACTATGGGGATATCTCAATCGATCTCTATTCAGACAAAATATGGAACATTTTCGCTTAGCCCTGTAATACCATTCTATAGACATAAGGTTACACCGACATTATTGTATGGGGTTCAAACAAAGCCCATATTTACTGAAATGTGATTGCAGAAATTTGAAGGCCAATACTGGTGGCACTTGTTAGTTCTACCAAACCGCGTCCCAGTTGCATGGATCCGCTATTAACTGGGTTTGACTTCCATGTATTACAGATACCTATGGTTGGTAATATCCTTATTTAGGAAATGTCTTCTGACACCCGATTCAAACATGTTGATAAGCATTTTGTCGAAATACATGTTTACGACAACTCACAGGTTTGTCAAGAAATGGATTGACTTAGTCATTCAGACTCGAGCCCAAACAGAAATATCGCTGCAAACTCTTTCAGAGAATCTGCACAAAGTGAAAACTAAGCTGTACCAATATGATTGGCTTCGTACTGGAGAAAAAGGCCAACATTATAATGATTTTAAAAACAATCCATTTCGGGACAAGAAACACAGCACTGTTGAACCTTATCTGCTCCAATCACCCTCTGTTTTACACAAACAAGATTTTCTACGACTGAGATTCAACCTGTGGCCCACAAGAGACATTTTAAATAGACGTGGCCAGATTTCTAATTGTGAAAATGTCTGTCAATTTTGCCTGAATACTGAGAACAAAGAAACGTTATTTCATTTATTGATTGATTGCACTATTCTACATGGATTACACACATCATACTTTAAAAAAATGTTATGGGAGTATCGAACAGTCACTTCTGATAAATTGTGGCACATACTATTTAAGGGCCATTTGGCCGCATATTGAATTGCTGCTCTTAATTTTTTAAATGCATTGAAATTATGCTAATGGAGCCTTACAAATCATGAGTGACAAAGGAATAATTAATGCACGTTGAGTGTTTATGTATAATTTCATTTTAATGATGTATTTTAAATTTGAGAGCTTTATGGATTTTAACTTTTAAATCACAAGATTATGTTGTACAAATGAAAATAAAATTACATTTTAAAGATTATAAATTGTAAAGTTGATTTATCAGCTAAATCAATAAAAATAAAATTCTTGTCTTCCACCTCTTTTCAAACATGCACTCACCCTCCCTATCTTGAAGAAATCATTTTACAGTCCCTTGGTCCCTGCTAACTTTCATCCCATTTCTCTTCTTCGTTTTTTATCTAAACTTCTTAAGCAGGCTGTCTATTCTCAAGTGTCTGCCTATCTCAATCTTCAATCTCTTCTGCTCTCACGACTCATCACTCTAAACACTCTTCTATCCTTTCTGTGGCACTTAATACTGTTGATCACTCCCTTCTCATTTCCTCTCTTTTTTACCCTTGGTCTATCTGGCTCTGTTCTGAAATGGTTTTACTATTATCTTTCTCACTGTTCTTACTGGGTAACCTGGGCTGGCCACACCTCTCGCTCCCATCCCCTTTTTCTGGAGTCCCTCAAGGGTCTGTCCTTGATCCTCTGCTTTCTCACTTTATGTTATCACCCTCTCTGCTCTCATTACTTCCCTAAATCTTTCTTTTTATCTGTATGCCGACACCCACATTCTTTTCTATTTTTCTTTTTGCACTGACACCCTACATTCCACTGTCTTTAACTTTCTCTCTGCAGTCCAAAACTCAATTTAATCACATTTTATTCACCTCAATCCCTTCAAAACAGAGGTTCTATTCTCTCCTTCTACTACATTCCCTCCCACTTCTACTCCTTCCCTTTCTTTCCCTCCCTCCTCCCTTCCTTGCTCTCTCTCTGCTCGCAACCTAGGTGTAATCTTTGACCCTTCTCTCTCCTTCTCTCTGCATATCTCTTCGACTGCTTGATCCGGTAGCTACACAATCTTTAACATCCACTGTGCTCTGCCCTCCCTCTCTTTTTATGCCACCAAGCTTCTTATTTCCTGCCTAATTTTCTCTCGCATTCACTAATGCTTAGTTCTTCTTATTTGTCTTCCTGCTTTTCATCTTCTCCCTCTATAACTCCTCTGTTCATCTCCCTTTCACTCGTTCTTCTCGATTCTCTACCATATCCTCTCTACCCTCTATATCGCTTTTCCCTTTCATATCTCATCTTCTTTATCAGTCTCCACCATCTTTAAGTGGATCCATGGTCTCACCCTCCTTTACTTTTCTTCCCTCATCTCAATATATTCTCCCCCCTATCGCCTTTGCTCCCAGAATCAGTTTCTTCTCTCTGTTCCTAAATCCCCCTGTGCATCCTCTCGTTTCCGTTCCTTTGCCCTCCTTGCACCCAAACATTGGAACTCTCTCCCTCTTTCGATTTGTTGTATTTGTTCTTCCTCTAGTACAATATGGCCACCTGGGCTAAGTGGGCATAATGGAATCTGATGATGCAGAAATTAATAGAAGCTGGTACAGCAGGAATAACTGGGCCTAGTGGAACCTAGCCATCTGGCTGGGCTAACTGTACATAAAGAAATGTGGCCACTTTGCACTAATTGCTCATAAAGGAATGTGACCATGATTCTTGTTCTGTGACAAACCATCCACAGAACTCACTATTCAGATATAACGCTTACTGTTCTTTATGAACTTGTTCAGGGTGGAATGGCATAACCTATTTAGGTACTTGGGGAACCAAACTAGAAACAATAAAACACTTTATTGTAACATTGTCTGTGTGAGATAACTCAAATGGACTCAGCAACCAAGCTATGGGTATACTGGTGTTCCCTAGGATTTCCTTACTAAATGTCTCAACTGTGCCTCTACCACAGGTTAACACCTGGTTTGTGTCTTGAACCGACAGTCTCAGGGTTACAGAGCCCAGCCCATGTCTTGGCAATCTGATTCCGAGGATACAGCTTCCTGCTCTCTTCTTGACAATGTCCTAAGAGCAAGTATTTCCCTCCCTTTCTTAGGCTACTCTTCAGACATACATATTCTCAATATGCAGCTACAGGGAACACTCCTGGGCCAGGATCTAAACCTTTAACACACTCCTACCAGCAAGTAGGCCTTCCCCCGTAGCTGTGGTTTTTGTCAGGCTGCAATATTGTAACCCACCAGCCATGGGTCTCCATCTTTGACTAAAGTTTCCGGATCAATGTTTGACACGCTTAACACGTTTTTCCAGTCTTTCCCCTTTTCTGGTATTCCATTGTGTCTGTGATATAGCCTTCTACAGGCTCTTAGCTCCTTCACTCAAGCTGATTTCTCCCATTGTCAGAGACAGTTGTAAGCAGACTTTTACCTTTCACTCTCACTATAGTCCCTTCCAGTGTCTTGCTATACCCTGTGGCTCATGCTCTCCTCTCTGTGCCTACAGTTTGGTATGCCTGTGTGTGCGCCTCCCACTTTGAGATTTGATAGGCCGCTGATTGATCTGATTATCTAATAGCCATCTGATAGGTTATTTCCCAGTTTCTTGTGGTTCATTAAGCAACTCCTTTTTCTATTTTCTCTCTAATACATGTATTGTCCATAACGCTTGCTGTACCCAATTGTGGCTGTTTATCTAGCCCCTGTGTGTGATTACCCTCAATTATCAGTTAAAGGTGGCTGCCAAAGTGTTAAAAGGCCCATTTGAAGTTAGGAAGAAGAACATGTATCACAAATGCGAAGTGCAGTGCCCTGGTCCCCATTGTCTCTGCGGCAGCTCACTGATGTTCGAAATGAGCGGCAATTAATTTGGGGCTTCTGCTTCATGTCAGCATAGGAAAGGGTATAACCAAACAAGTGATGGGTGGAAGGTTTTGAATAAATCTGAACTAGTGGCACTGCTCTGGGCAGAAGTGATGTGACCAAGCAGTTTGGGCTGGACTGTCCTTTTGGGTTGACACCAAGCCTGATTTGAATATGGTCTTTCCCCTTTTGTAATGGCTTGGCAGGTGAAGAAGATGGTCTGGAGGGTTGCCCAGAGCAATGCCAGAGGTTGAGATTCATTCTAAACCTTCCAGCCATCACCTCTTTTGTTTTGCTATAGTCACTCCAAATGGAATGGGCATGCCCAGATGTGACTCCTGTGCCTGCTGGGTCTAGAAACCCAAGCCACTCCTCACTGACGATGCCCAATGAGGACAAAATATATATGGGGATGCTTGTGGTCTCGTGCAGAAGCGATGTGACCAAGCAGTTCAGGCTGGACTGTCCCTTTTGGGGTGGGACCAAGCCTGATTTGCATATGGTCTTTCCCCTTTTGCAAAGGATTGGCAGGCTACGAACAATGGTCTGGATGGTTGCCCAAAGCAATGCCAGAAGTTGAGATTAATTCTAAACCTTCCAGCCATCACCTCTTGTGTTTTGCTATAGCATAAAGGTGCAACTCTCATGAAGGGCAGCACTGTGTTCTTTGGATGCTGCACCAGGGCTCTTCCTGCTGCTCTCAGTATTGAAGCAATGTACCGGAAGCAGAACATGTGACAAGGAATGGGCTGTCCTCTCCAATTCTAGCACATAATCCTGCAGGACTTTCTTACTGGTGATCCCTTTGTACAACAACGAACATGAAAGTCTATGTGGTGGGTGGTCCACTTTGGAAAAAAGAGGGGTGGGATGGTAGTCTCCTTTAAGAGAGAAATCGCAAGGGGCCAGTAGCAGCGACCTGCTGATAGATTTCTTTTGGGAGCAGAATGGGGTGCTGGTTGCTCCCTAAGACTAACTACACGTCTGAAAAGGAAGAATGGGCATTCTGGTCTTAAGGGTCTATGCTAAGGTTGCTTGCCCTGTGCAGTAGTCCACATCACCCACGTGGTCTTGGTGGACTCAAAGTAGTGTTGGGAAATCCTCAGCATTTTACCTCCAAGTACCTTCTCTCTTAACTTCGGTGCATAACTTGGTTCCCGAACTCGTGTTTATTTTTAACTCTGTTTATTGGTTCAAGCAAGTGTCATACAATATTCTTCATCAGTAGCATGAAGGCACCCAAAGACAGATGCTGTCATTAACATGGCATGCGAAACAGAATTGTATCATAAAACAAAGGGCGTTCCAACAAACACATAACCTAGAGTCGTTGGGTTGCTGTCTGGGGGGAGGGGCTTCCATCCATGATGCATCCATGGCTGCAGGGCCATGTAAGTAAATGAACCATTACGGGCAAGTGGAGGGAGGGGAATCCTCAAGGGTGTCATAATTACACGCAAGTCCATATTAGTACGTAGACAGGAAGAAATAACCTAACGTTTTAATGTTCATGGGGGTTTGTCATCTGATGAGTGAAACAATGCCAGGAGCAGGGCATTTCATGCCTCTACATTGTCTGTGGCTCACGCATTCCCGCTCTCAAGGATCTGTACCAAGTGGTGGTTCATGCCGCACTCCATATTACGAGACCTTTATACCAACGAGAATACTACACCCCCCCCCCACCTCCCCTCTTCAACTTCCAGCCCACGGCTTTGCTTCTTTTGGCCATAACACATGCCAGATCCATTAGTTTGCTGGGTCCCCAAACTCCTATAACCCCAGAATAGGGACTTTTAATGCGACTTTCTAACAGCACACTATACAAGAAACCTGCATACATACACAACATGGGGCAGACACTCCTCCTGAGCACCGTGGAAGAGCACACATAAATGTTGTACTTTGTTGGTTCTCCTTCAGACCTTCCTCTCAAACCTATGAGCCAGATTCAAAACTACATCTGTTTCAGACGTGTCATCTGTTCCAGATGTTGACGAAGTGAGGCTGTGGTGTAACTTACTCCAATAACTGTTATTCACTAAGCCAGGTACTACATCCAATAGGCACCTGCGCTGATACAAGCATGACTTTGCGTGGAAGGGCTACCTGATTCACTAAGGAAAGACACTTAGGGCCTCATTACGAGTATGGAGGTAGCCATGGAGCTATTAGCTTCATGGCTGCCTCCATACCGGGCTCCATTACCGGGTTCCTGCAATGGGGACTTACCGGGTTACGCCGACATAGGAGGACCCGGTAAGTCCTCCTTGCAGGAACCCATCCTCATTCCCATTTGAGCCCCCATAGGGCTCAATAGGAATGGGGGGGAGGTAATAACGGACAGATTACATCTGGCCTGTTATTGCCTCCCTCTTCCCCTCGCGGGACCCGGAAAGGATGCCTGGTTTTACCAGGCCTCAGATCCGGGCCCCCAAAGGGAAGCTCATAATCGGCGCTCCCGTAATGAAGGGTGCTGGTCCCATACCGGCCCCCTTCATTACGGGAGCGCCAGCCTTATAATGAGGCCCTTACGCCTGAGAACCCTTCCAACTGCAAATGGGTGAAATGTAGAGATGCACACCAGTAAAGTTAACGAAATTATGATTTGAGTTCTGATTTCAATATGATTGGTCAATTTTTAAAACGACTATAGGTGCTCCCAGAGAGTAAAGTGCTACCTTTACTGAGAAATACTGAAAACTGGTAAGATTCACTGCAAAAGCACGGTGAATGAACTGAGGCACAGCAATAAGCAACCACTGTTGCAATGATTTAGTTAAATGTAAGAAAACATAAATGAGTGTATTTTAGCCAAGGTAATTTAAATAATTCACAATTGTATAGAATAAACTTTCAATACCACAGTTTATATAAAGAACATATATGAGTATTTTTCAGCATACACAAGTTCTATTATTACAACAAATTCTGTCAAAAGTGAAAGATACAAACTAGTCCTTCACATCACAAATGTGCATTGCTATTCAGCAATATCTTCATAAACGCAATAACAATTACATAACAAAATTCAAGAAATCAAGTCCCAATATAGGAGTTGACATAAGTTGTGTGATGTTAGTGTAACAAGTGTCCTCTCTTCTTAACTACGCGCTTCGGGCGGTAAACACCCTTCTTCAGGTTATATATATTGGGTGAAGGTTCTTTCAATCCCTCATGCAATTAATTATAGAAAAAATTCAGTAGGAGTTGTAATTTTGAAGTACGTGAATATCAATACTAAATGACTTAATGGTATAACGTGGCACTAACCTTGGTGGTGGACCTGCAGTATAGTCCAAGTATTTACATTCTGGTAGACTACGAAGTCACTGAAAAACATATATATATCTGTGTTATTCAGAAGTGAAATAAAGCGTTGCTCAGGGGGAGCGAGCGCCATATATTATCGCTGGGTCCCCCTGTCGCCACACGTGGTTCAATCAAACAATACAAATGTACCAAAAGAAAACAGTCTAAATCTTACCTAAAAGATATGTGACCAAAATCAATCTGTTTAGGTTGGTAGGGGAGACTTGGTAGGTTCTTAATGTGCCGGGTTGAATTCTGATACCATACCTGTAACATATATTATATGTAAAACTTCAGGGGTTGCTAACATATTTCAATGTGTAAGTGGTAGGTGATTAAGGAGAGACAGCCTACCTGTCTCAAAGACAGCATACAGCGTACGTTCTAGCCCGATGTAAGTCACGGCACGATAGCCCGATTCATTCGTGTTTGTGTATTGAAGAAAAAATCTCTGTTGAAAATAACAAAACAGAATATCAGATTTAAAAGCACTATATATGTAGCCATAAAGCTAAATATGTGGTTTGTAACTCTTAACCTATAAGTATCTTAGTCTTATGAATCTGATCTGTATCCTTCTCTCTGCACACTTCCAATGTCTGTTTACCTCCGCCGTCTCGATTGAATATTACCCAAAATTCACAATAACCTCTTAAACCCACCAGGACGGCCAATCATTGCAGCAAGCAATAGCTTGTTAGAACCAATTGCACAGTTTATGGACAAGGTTATTCAGCCATTGACTCGGACCTGCAGTACCTATATTCAAGACACAAATGACTTTTTAAGAAAACTTGAAACTATTACCTTCAATCGAGAAACCGATCTTTTGTTCACAATGGATGTCACAAGTTTATACACAAACATCACACACCAAGGATGCCTGGAGGCAATGGAATGGATGTTATTAAAAAGTGGAGAACAGGTGAAGAGTGATCCTTTATTTATTCTTAAATTACTAAGCATAGTACTTGAGAATAATTTTTTCTCCTTTGAAAAGAGGTACTTCATTAAAATCTCTGGAACTTCAATGGGTGCAGCAATGGCACCTAGCTATGCCAATATATACATGGCTTATTTGGAAGAAACAGGGGTTATCAACAATCCAAGATGGAACAAAAAGTTGAAATTCTTTACCAGGTTTATTGATGACCTCTTTGGGGTTTGGCAAGGGACTGAAGACGAAATCCAGGAATTTTTCAAATACATGAATGGATTGGCGCCAAGAATTACGTTTACTCATAAGACCAGTAAGACTTACATTGATTTTTTGGATGTGAAGGTGTATTGGAAAACTGACAAATTGGCTACAACAGTCTATACTAAGGAAACAGATAGGAATAGTTTACTTTTAGCCGCAAGTTTCCATCCCAGGAAAACCATTACCAGCATACCCTTGAGCCAACTCTTACGCTATAGATGCATTATCTCTGATGAAGAAGGCTTTGAGAGAAAATCGATGGAGTTAAAAAACAAAGTCATTAAAAGAGGGTACATCGAGCCACTCCTTTCTGAACATTACTCAACAGTGAAAGACATTCCAAGAACAGTGGCCCTTAAGCCCAAAATAAAATCAAAAGAAGACGAGTTAGTGTATGTCACTACTTACTCCCAACAAAGTGGTAAAATAAAAAAACATCATTAAGAACAACTGGAATGTGCTGGCATTAGATCCAACACTTGACAAATTATTCCCCACTCCTCCACTTTTTGCTTACAGCAAGAGCAAATCGCTGAAAGACCACTTAATTAAATCTGATTTCTCACAAAAAACTAAAGTGGAAAAGACATACAGGGGTACATTAACATGTAACAATTGCAATTGTTGCAATAATGTATTGAAAGGAAACTCTATCTGCCATCCTCATAATGGTAAAAAAATCTCATTGCTGCACACATCTACTTGTGACACAAAAAATGCAATATACGGAATAAAATGCCCTTGTGTCATATATTATGTTGGACTCACCAGTAGGAAAGCCAAAGTGAGATGGGGAGAGCATAAGTCAAATATAAGGAATTGTTCTACCAAATCAACTGTAGCACAACATTTTATGGCAGAAAGACAGACCATTGCACAAATGAAATTTGTGATTTTGGAATCAGTTAAACTCCCAAGAAGGGGGGGGTAATTTGATGAAACTATTACACCAGAGAGAGATCTTTTGGATCGAGAAACTTGATACTATGTATCCCTGGGGAATGAATATTGATAGGGATTTGAATTGTTTTCTGTGAGATTTAAAGTGGGAATTGATGTGACAATGCAATCTTGTTGAAATTAGGTGTAAAGGGGTTGAGACCCTCTTTTTATAATGTTATTATACATGTAAATTACATTATTGTGCCTTTTGTAACATTGTACTTACATCTAGTAAGTGGTATACACTGTAGATTCTAAATGCTACTACGTGTTTGTAGATGAGGTTTTTTTAAACCAGTTGCCCGTGTTTTAACATGCTGTGTTGGGATGTATTTCTCTGTTGAATTGACTTTAAACTACCATATCAACACATAAGTTGCACTTTGAATTGCTTACAAAATGTAATATTCTCCCTTAATTTTGGTATCATTACGAGCACTGATAGACTAGGCAAGAAAATAGATTCACATGGTTAATAGTGTTTTTGGCCATTCTAAGATGGCGCCCGTGCTCGAGTTGCCATAGAAATAATAGAAGGACATATAGGTAGAAGCATTCCCATGCAACCCGCGTTTCTTCAATCGAGACGGCGGAGGTAAACAGACATTGGAAGTGTGCAGAGAGAAGGATACAGATCGGATTCATAAGACTAAGGTACTTATAGGTTAAGAGTTACAAACCACATATTTAGCGTTACGGCTACAAATATAGTGCTTTTAAATCTGATACTCTGTTTTGGTATTTTCAACAGAGATTTTTTCTTCAATACACAAACACGAGTGAATCGGGCTATCGTGCCGTGACTTAAATCGGGCTAGAACGTACGCTGTACGCTGTCTTTGAGACAGGTAGGCTGTCTCTCCTTAATCACCTACCACTTACACATTGAAATATGTTAGCAACCCCTGAAGTTTTACATATAATATATGTTACAGGTATGGTATCAGAATTCAACCCGGCACATTGAGAACCTACCAAGTCTCCCCTACCGGCCTAAACAGATTGATTTTGGTCACATATCTTTTAGGTAAGATTTAGGCTGTTTTCTTTTGGTACATTTGTATTGTTTGATTGAACCACGTGTGGCGACAGGGGGACCCAGCGCTAATATATGGCGCTCGCTCCCCCTGAGCCACGCTTTATTTCACTTCTGAATAACACAGATATATATATGTTTTTCAGTGACTTCGTAGTCTACCAGAATGTAAATACTTGGACTATACTCCAGGTCCACCACCAAGGTTAGTGCCACGTTATACCGTTAAGTCATTTAGTATTGATATTCACGTACTTCAAAATTACAACTCCTACTGAATTTTTTCTATAATTAATTGCATGAGGGATCGAAAGAACCTTCACCCAATATATATAACCTGAAGAAGGGTGTTTACCGCCCGAAGCGCATAGTTAAGAAGAGAGGACACTTGTTACACTAACATCACACAACTTATGCCAACTCGTATATTGGGACTTGATTTCTTGAATTTTGTTATGTAATTGTTATTGCGTTTATGAAGATATTGCTGAATAGCAATGCACATTTGTCATGTGAAGGACTAGTTTGTATCTTTCACTTTTGACAGAATTTGTTGTAATAATAGAACTTGTGTATGCTGAAAAATACTCATATATGTTCTTTATATAAACTGTGGTATTGAAAGTTTATTCTATACAATTGTGAATTATTTAAATTACCTTGGCTAAAATACACTCATTTATGTTTTCTTACATTTAACTAAATCATTGCAACAGTGGTTGCTTATTGCTGTGCCTCAGTTCATTCACCGTGCTTTTGCAGTGAATCTTCCCAGTTTTCAACCTTTCCAACTGCCCCAGGCGTATGGTCTACCTGCTGCAACCTGAACTGAAGTAATATATCACTTAACAAACCTACAGATATGACTGTGAAACCGAAAGCAACTGTTTTCCAATGTACTCCTCCACATGTTTGATGCCTTGTAAAAATTGTCACACACACATATATCCACACGTTGTTCAGGTAAAACTTACTAACATGTTGTGATACCCTCTGAAGCAGGAGTGTATGCTTCCAAATTTACACCAAGGGTGTGCACCACTAATTTTTGCTAACACCCCCCTGACATGCCCACAAACCACAGAACACATTGCCAAGACACCCACACAAAATCCTGGACACACCCACAGACCCTCATCCAAAATCATTGATACACCCACAGACTCCCCCACCACCCAAACATCATGAATACACCTCAAGACACATTCATTCTGAGTTTTTGAGAGCATCAACACTGCAGGTGGAAACAACTCTTTTCGCAGAAAAACCTACTGGGTCATTTTAGCGCGATAGCAAGACATTAACCAAAGTGGCCCAGACACATTTACCAGGTAATCCCTTCACTAAACCCCATGGCATAGACCGGCTCGTGCAAGACTGCAGTCACGACCAATCACAATAAGTAACACATATTCCCAACAACTGCATAAGTCAGAGTTCAGGGATGCTACTTCATCTGTGATTGCATGATGGCTTGGCAACAGGCAACCCAAACATTTACCAAAGCTGAGACAGACATCTTGGTTACATTTTGCCTCCACAATATCTTGGCATTACGGCATCTGCGCCACCTTCATCTTGAGAGCCACTCCCTGGGAGTGGATGATAGAGGAGGTAATGCCCAGGGAGTGGAATGTCAGACTGTGGAGGAGATTACACAAAACTGCATCAGGACTGTTGCCATCCCATGCACAGGTTTACACAAACTGACATGTCTGTAAGTACAGATCAAAATGACACACAGCTTGCCTGCAGATGCACAGGTTATGGTGCACCACTCGTCAGTCAACCTCCGCAGGCAAACCATGAACCCCGAATCCAACTGAGAAGGATATAAAACAAGGAACAAAGCCAGACATACACAAATCGGGTGGGGGGTGGGCTGTAGGATTTCCAAAAGAATCTTTGCGAACAGTGACGGTCTGACCAGTGACATCACCGAATGCTGGAGTAAAAGAAGAAGTGCACACATCACAAGACAAACGGTGGAATGACCCCCATTCTGATGTAACCTCTCATTCACAGAGGCCACACAACACAGAAACTGGATATCGGTGTCCACGCAGAACCGAGTCTTGATGTCTCTGCACAACATATGTGAGAGCATCTGACACCCAACCCAGTCTTTCACACAAAGCAACAGTTGGATTGGGATCCTGGGCCTTGCATAGGCAATAGTAACAACAGCAAACCACCGAGGTAGCAGCATCACACCGTCCACCCATTCCCACTCACAATGCTCCAGTCATCGCCCTTTGTCACACCATTCCTTGTCATGTGCCCTTCACCCCACGCTAGGATTGCAATGTACACCTTAGACTAGCCACAGGTCACCTTTTCCCCTCTCTGTAATCTCACTGCACCTAGTGCTATCTCTAAACACACACCACACACACACGCCGCAAACACACACACATATAGTGTGTACAGTGTGGTAGATCAGACAAAGGAGATGGACAATTGCACATTTTTCAAACGCTTTCACGTTTATTAAAATAAAAGAACATGTCTCACCGAGCATTTTTTCTAGGGTAAAAGTCCCCTACTGTACATTATATCAAAAGAGTGCTCATCGGAATGTCTTACATACATCAACCTCGTCCTGCAGCCAAAACGGTGCTACCTTGCTGACGGTCCCTACCACCTTCCTCTCCCTAACTTACACAGACCCAGCTACGACAGTTTATCAATGCCCAACTGTACTCCCTTGGCCTCTCCTCGAAGGACACTGCACTCACTCACCTTCTCTCCTGTGCACTCCCACTAACCCCTGCACTTTGAGTCATGTTCACTGGCAACTGTTTGCATGCACTTACACTCATGCACCATCTTTTTCCCTCCGCAAGCATTCAGCCTCCCTCTCTAGCCTTCGCGCCAATACCCACTCTCCCCCAGCCTTCGCACCAATGCCAATACCCACTCTCCCGCAGCCCTCTCACCAATGCCAATACCCACTCTCCCGCAGCCCTCTCACCAATGCCAATACCCACTCTCCCACCAGCCCTCTCACCAATGCCAATACCCACTCTCCCCCAGCCCTCTCACCAATGCCAATACCCACTCCCCCCAGCCCTCTCACCAATGTCAATACCCACTCTCCCACCAGCCCTCTCACCAATGCCAATACCCACTCTCCCCCAGCCCTATCACCAATGCCAATACCCACTCTCCCCAGCCCTCTCACCAATGCCAATACCCACTCCCCCAGCCCTCTCACCAATGCCAATACCCACTCTCCCCCCAGCCCTCGCACCAATGCCAATACCCACTCTCCCCCAGCCCTCTCACCAATGTCAATACCCACTCCCCCAGCCGTCTCACCAATGCCAATACCCACTCCCCCCCCAGCCCTCTCACCAATGCCAATACCCACTCCCCCAGCCCTCTCACCAATGCCAATACCCACTCTCCCCCCAGCCCTCTCACCAATGCCAATACCCACTCCCCCAGCCCTCTCACCAATGCCAATACCCACTCTCCCACCAGCCCTCTCACCAATGCCAATACCCACTCCCCCCAGCCCTCTCACCAATGCCAATACACACTCTCCCACCAGCCCTCTCACCAATGCCAATACCCACTCCCCCCAGCCCTCTCACCAATGCCAATACCCACTCCCCCTGCCGTCTCACCAATGCCAATACCCACTCTCCCCCCAGCCCTCTCACCAATGTCAATACCCACTCTCCCACCAGCCCTCTCACCAATGCCAATACCCACTCTCCCCCAGCCCTCTCACCAATGCCAATACCCACTCCCCCCAGCCCTCTCACCAATGCCGATACCCACTCCCCCCAGCCCTCTCACCAATGCCAATACCCACTCCCCCCAGCAGTCTCACCAATGCCAATACCCACTCCCCCCAGCCTCTCACCAATGCCAATACCCACTCTCCCCCCAGCCCTCTCACCAATGCCAATACACACTCCTCCCCAGCCCTCTCACCAATGTCAATACCCACTCTCCCCCAGCCCTCTCACCAATGTCAATACCCACTCTCCCCCCAGCCCTCTCACCAATGCCAATACCCACTCTCCCCCAGCCCTCTCACCAATGCCAATACCCACTCTCCCCCCAGCCCTCTCACCAATGCCAACACCCACTCTCCCACCAGCCCTCTCACCAATGTCAATACCCACTCCCCAGCCGTCTCACCAATGCCAATACCCACTCTCCCCCCAGCCCTCTCACCAATGCCAATACCCACTCCCCCACCAGCCCTCTCACAAATGTCAATACCCACTCCCCCGGCCCTCTCACCAATGTCAATACCCACTCTCCCACCAGCCCTCTCACCAATGCCAATACCCACTCCCCCCCAGCCCTCTCACCAATGCCAATACCCACTCCCCCCCAGCCCTCTCACCAATGCCAATTCCCACTTCCCCCAGCCCTCTCACCAATGCCAATACCCACTCTCCCACCAGCCCTCTCACCAATGTCAATACCCACTCTCCCCCCAGCCCTCTCACCAATGTCAATACCCACTCTCCCCCAGCCCTCTCACCAATGCCAATAGCCACTCTCCCCCCAGCCCTCTCACCAATGCCAATACCCACTCTCCCCCCAGCCCTCTCACCAATGCCAACACCCACTCTCCCACCAGCCCTCTCACCAATGTCAATACCCACTCCCCCAGCCGTCTCACCAATGCCAATACCCACTCTCCCCCCAGCCATCTCACCAATGCCAATACCCACTCCCCCACCAGCCCTCTCACCAATGTCAATACCCACTCCCCCAGCCGTCTCACCAATGCCAATACCCACTCTCCCCCCAGCCGTCTCACCAATGTCAATACCCACTCTCCCACCAGCCCTCTCACCAATGCCAATACCCACTCTCCCCCCAGCCCTCTCACCAATGCCAATACCCACTCTCCCCCAGCCCTCTCACCAATGCCAATACCCACCCCCCCAGCCCTCTCACCAATGCCAATACCCACTCCCCCCAGCCCTCTCACCAATGCCAATACCCACTCCCCCCAGCCCTCTCACCAATGCCAATACCCACTCCCCCAGCCCTCTCACCAATGTCAATACCCACTCTCCCCCCAGCCCTCTCACCAATGCCAATACCCACTCCCCCGCAGCCCTCTCACCAATGCCAATACCCACTCCCCCAGCCCTCTCACCAATGCCAATACCCACTCTCCCACCAGCCCTCTCACCAATGCCAATACCCACTCCCCCCAGCCCTCTCACCAATGCTAATACCCACTCCCCCAGCCCTCTCACCAATGCCAATACCCACTCCCCCCAGCCCTCTCACCAATGCCAATACCCACTCTCCCACCAGCCCTCTCACCAATGTCAATACCCACTCTCCACCCAGCCCTCTCACCAATGTCAATACCCACTCTCCCCCAGCCCTCTCACCAATGCCAATACCCACTCTCCCACCAGCCCTCTCACCAATGCCAATACCCACTCCCCCCCAGCCCTCTCACCAATGCCAATACCCACTCCCCCCAGCCCTCTCACCAATGCCAATACCCACTCTCCCCCCAGCCCTCTCACCAATGCCAATACCCACTCTCCCCCCAGCCCTCGCACCAAGGCCAATACCCACTCCCCCCAGTCCTCTCACCAATGCCAATACCCACTCTCCCCCCAGCCCTCGCACCAATGCCAATACCCACTCTCCCCCAGCCCTCTCACCAATGCCAATATCCACTCTCCCACCAGCCCTCTCACCAATGCCAATACCCACTCTCCCCCAGCCCTCTCACCAATGTCAATACCCACTCCCCCCAGCCCTCTCACCAATGCCAATACCCACTCTCCCCCAGCCCTCTCACCAATGCCAATACCCACTCTCCCCCAGCCCTCGCAACAATGCCAATACCCACTCCCCCCAGCCCTCTCACCAATGCCAATACCCACTCCCCCCTATCCGCCCAACTACCTCCCTGGCAGTCACTATTCCCTGCCATCATGATCCGTGCTGTGCTTGCGCACACTCCATGTCACACTCTCACTCACTTTGCCTGTGCCCCCTCCCTCGTGTGCCCCTGCCACGCCTTCCTGCCTTGGAGAAAACATTGTCAGGAATTGTTCCAGAGATCTGCCTGCTAGCTGGTGGCCTTACACATGGAAGTTCAGGCTGCGTAAAAAGTTCTGTTGGGACATGGCCCCAATATTCTCTGGCTGATGTCCCATTGCCGTCCCCAGTAGACATGTATGCACCGGACTTAATGACTAAATCCACAACAGGGCAGAGGCACACGCAGAAGAAAATGGGTGATGAAAAGCACACATCGCATTCATCTGATGCAACACTGCCAACATACACACAGATACACATGCAGAGACCTGATGGCTACTCAAAAGCCTGCTCCTGCGCCAATGCACGCCACTGTATAATGAAAGCGTCTGGGTCACTATGGCTGCCCAGCAAATATGCCTGGCTCGGTTCTGTACAACAATCATAGAGGTGGCACTGTAAGCAGACACAACATGAAACAAATAGGCCTTTTAAGCATGGAACACACCCAAGCACAGATGCGCAGAGAGTTCCATTGTGCTCCAGGAGAACAGCATTTTGGCAGCTGCACGGTCCTTCAGGAGCCCTGGACAGACTCCATGGCAGTGATGGCTCAGATGTTTGACTCACAGCAGGGGCAGGCCTCCTGAAGCACGAGTGAGTGACAGAGTCCATCACAATGCCCCGCTAGGCGAGGACTTGCATCCAGCTGGCAAGGTGTCTGGCTACACAGCTCACAGCCATGCATCCCACACAGACACTGTGCAACTAAGATCCGTCATCACATCTGCGCCGAATGCTGGAGGCAGCAACATCCACGAAGCTAGGGCTGAGACAAGTCACGGACCCATACCAGCATGGGGAAGCCAAGTCATGGAGAGAGATGCTATCTGCTCCTGGCCATCATAGCTACTGACATTGCTATCCCTGCATATCCTGTGGTCTGGGCTGCCCTGTCTGACTTCCATTGGCAAAGTCCAATGTTCTCAAAACCCGGCCCTCGATGCAAATCATTATCAGAGCTATATTGGCTGTACACACAGCAGAAGTGAGCGTATCCCGGGGGTCTCCTGCTGGAGACTTCTCCCGCACCGTGACATGCCATGTACATGTGCATCCCCAAGAGCTACACCGCGCTTCAGGATCCACATGAAATCCCGCATTTTAATGGACTTCTACAGGCGGAGGGTCGGCACAGCTATTCATCATGCCACACACATCCATGGAACAGGTGCCAGATTCCATGTATATAACATACCAGACACCCATTCACATCATATATGTTGCCCCTCCTCCTCAGCCCTGCACGGATCTTATTTATGTTCTGAATGCTAACAATGATTTGGGAGCACAGCAGGGCCGAAAAGCTGAGATAACATCCCTGTAGCTGAATGGATTCCGAAAGCCAAACGCCAGAACCCTAGAAAAAGAACCAGCATTAGTCAGAAGACAACCAGTACCCGTTCCTCCCACTACCCGCTAACAATCAGAACAAATTTGACTCCCCAGACTCTCAGTACTAATGATCAAGACTCACACGGTGGTCAAAACATTAGCAGAGACACACGTAAAAGCAAAGGGGGTCCAAACAGGAGTAAGGATAATGTTGAGGTAGCTATTGACCCCCGACCCAGCAATACCTTCATCATTGACATCATCAATGCAAGGTCAGGAGACAAGAGCACTGCTAACATCTTCAACATCCTGGAGGGACTTCACAGTGATCTCGTATTGAGAAACCTTGTTATCTGAAGACGTCCCCACTCACCTAGAGGACACCCTTCTTCCACCAATCCACTAGTAATAGGGCCAACAAGGGAGGGAGGTTAACAGTACTTACTAAAAACCAAATCCATACATGGTCATGGACCTTTGAAGCCTTAGTTTGTAAGGTTGTATACGAATTGGTGGTATTACAATTGACCGAATCACAATTGACTATCTGCACAATTGACCGAATTTAAAAGGTCAATTAGGATATATTTGACCCCCGTGCAATATATTCTATGCAGTTCTACATAAGAACATGATGCAAATATAATGATAAGTTATTTACATAGCGCCTTAATCCAAAGTGCTTTACAGAGAACATATGTACATACAATATCACCCAACCGAAATTGGTACTCATTTATCAACCTCGGAAGGATGAAAGGCTGAGTTGGCCGTGCCGGAATGCCAGATCACGGTCAGCTTGCAGCAGCGAGCGCTCAACCCGCTGAGCTATCTTACCAGTTTACAAATATCTGTAAGGATTTGCTTCACATAAAAAACACATGTTGACCACATCCAACCTGCTTTGAAATCAATCAATTGAGTTTTGAAGGAACATCGGGATCGAATCCATAATAATACACAAAGCCAAAAGAGACAACTGCCTTACCACCTGACCAATTTGGCTCAATCGCACCCCAAAAAAAACCTCAGCTTTAGTCACACATCTGATTAGTCGAAATGAAAAGAAAATACAGGGGCTGATCGTGCAGAGCACTGAGCCCACTGAGTCGAGGTGTCCCTGATGCATGCTTTTGGGCCAATCCATACCAGCTCTGAAAGCTGTGGAGTCCCACCTGTCAATGTGAATGTTACAGCTTCCTTCTCCCCTCATTGGCGGCCAATGGCCTGCCTCTAGTGAAACAGCCAGCACTGCTTCTCGGGCAATGGACGCTGTCAAACCTTATTTGAATGCACTAGTGATCAGACATAGCCATGCGGCAATTGTAGACCTTTGTCAAATAAATAAATAAATAAAAACTCATAAATGACTGATGATACCACCGTGGACCTAGGTTTCCTTTACCTTTGCGCGATAGGAGAGTACTTCCTACGCCACTATATTTTGCTACGGATCTATGAATGTTTGCTGGCTTTTATGAATGTTTGCTGGCTTTTATGAATGTTTGCTGGCTTTTTAACGACCTACACCTTTGCTGATTTTATTTTAGCGACCTACACTTTTGCTGATTTTTTGTAACCTAATTTACCACTTTTTTACACTGCTCCCATTTCAGCGCCACCCGCGCCTCTATATACCATACCCCAATTTACCATGTGCATTTTGGGATAAAAAAAATGTTGAAAGAAATTTAAAAAAAAGCAAATCTGCAAAAGTGTAGGTAGGCAGAAGTGAGTAACACCCTTTGCCACAGATGCTTGTACCTTCAACCAGCATCAATTTGGATTAAAGGAAGCTGTTAGTTCAATCATTTCTCCTAGCTTTTATTAGCTTTCGTTGTTCGTGTCAGGTCCCAGATTTACTGCGTAATACTTAGGGACCCCAAGGCGGTCAGGGTTCCTCGCCAGCGGTAGACTGGCCCAGAGTGATCTCTGGATATTTCCTGGTAGGCCACCTGGGCCTCTTTTGTGTGGTCTTTCCAAATGTTCCCATAGAAAAAGCGTTGGCCTTTGCTGATAATGTATAATCTGCGGCCATTTTGAAAATGGCTTCCAGTGCCTCTTTTGGTTCCCAGTCCACCCCTGTTCCTCCTGTTCCTTGTAACCCTTTGTGTTTGTAGACATTTGATTGTTTCTACCCTTGTGACAAAAAGTACTTTCCAGTCCCCAGAACATTCTACAGTATTCTTTCCATTGTATGCATCATCGTGTGCACATTTCTTCTGCCACTGCTGAAGTTGAAGGGTGTGGCTCACTGCTGGCCCGCTTCGATAGCCCTCAACCTCTTAAGTGCCAAGGACGAGTATGCATAGACTTGCATACTAGCCTGGCAGTAATACATGCCCTCATCGCCTGCCTTACTGAATAGCCCTGTTTTTCTCAGATCACGATTATAGGCAGACAATAGATAGATATAGAAATAAACTTGATGTGATGATGATTTTCATTAGAAAAAGGTTCATGACATCATTCATCATAACATGCGTTGATAGCATCCCCCATGCCCAAGACCAGCGTGCCACCGCCCCGCTAGAAAACTGCGTGGCAGATGGAGACCCCATACCCACATCCCCTGTGCTGGTGTGCTCAAGGTAAGAGAACAAGAAATCATGCAAGCAGACTCCTTGCACCCACCAAACAATGCAGCACTTCATTATTTATTTATGTTTGCTCAAAGAGATCTCATTTATGGCGCACCTGATACCACACACACACACACACACACACACACACACACATCGAGCCGAGGGAGAATTGGGCCTGCTATCTGCAGTATTATAAATACTCAAGCACTCCGAATAAGCGATCAGTATTATTATACTATCCCGAGCAAACACTGTAGGTAATTAAACCCTGCATACACGACAGCCTTTGTGTAGTGCACACTTCACGGAATCACTTCAATGTGATCCGAATGTTGGCAGCAAAAGAAAAGACGATCCATTAAGGCTGAGTGATTTTCCCAGTATCACATATTTACTCACCTGTGGAAGCGCAGCTGATGACACCTTTTCTAGTCGTGCTGTTCGTGAAGTTTTTACAGTGACAATTCTCCTGTTGCATCTTTAATTGTCCTGTGTCAGGGTTGAGATGTGTGGAAGGTTCTTGCTTTTATTTTCTTTCTGTATTATTGTAGTGAGTTTGTAGTTTAATGTTGGCAGTTTGAGTGCAGAAATACAATTACCAGAATGCAATGCGAAGGGAGTCTAAAAGGTGGGACTCTGAGAAATGGTTTATACTACTGCTCTGTTACAAAGTGAAATCATTTCCTTCAACTAATAAATACCAGCTGAGTTTCCTAACTTACTGCACATTTCTTTTTTTAATTCGCCTCGTACTGTAGGTATCTGTTTTTGTTGGATTGCACGATCAGCAAGCAGAATAGCGCAGTGTTATTTAAAAAACGGGAACATTAAAATCCAACATGCAATTATCAGAAAATGCTTTTTATGCTTGTAGGCAGCCACATTGAACAAAGCGTTTGTGGCAGCAGGTGGGAATTTCCCTCTGAAGTAAACATTGCCCCACCCCACACCTGGGCACGTGCTTTCTCTGCATCAAGCAGCAAGAGTAATCAAAAACAAAACCCGTTTGCTAAGGCAAGATCATGGGTGTTTGCGGATGATTTTTGCATTCTGCATTTATAGGCACTGGGGTGCAAGGAGGAGAGTCCAAGGTTTCAAAGGAGCATGTGGGAAGAGATACTGGTGTGCAAGAGAATGAAAAGGGGAATAGAGCAAGGGAGGGAAGTGGGGGGTACGTGGGGCCAAGGGAGTGTATGTAGGGTGGGTGGTTCGTGGTACAGAGAGTGGGGATAGGGTGGGGGTAGGGCAGGTGTGTTGGGGTAGGGTCAGTGGAAAGGGGTCGAGAGAGTGGAGCTGAGTCACTGGGGGTAAAGAGAGAGTGGAGGTCAGGGTGGGTAGTTGGTGCTACAGAGAGTGTGGATAGGGTGGGGGTAGGGAGAGTGGGGGTAGGGCAGGTGTGTGGGGGTAGGGTCTGTGGGAAGGGGTAGAGAGAGTGGAGGTGGGTCAGTTGGGGTAAAGACAGAGTGGAGGTCAGGTGTGTGGGTGGTGGTGGTTGGTGGCAGAAAACATAAAGAACAAAGCAGTCTTGGGTGGACTGATCAGAAGTAGCTCAAAATAGCCCATGTAATGGGGTTGGGGTGGGGGTAGATAATGCACCTGGAGTGGTTGGGGGTAGAGAGGCACCTTCTGCTGTCGAAAGTAACCCAAAATAGCCCAATATCAGAACTTTACAAATCACAGTGTGGCTGGGAAATGACAATCTCGGCAGCAGACTTGCTTCCTACAAAAGCTGCTGATTGGAGAAAACATTGTTAGGGAACCAGATGTTCTCCGTTTAGGACCCCTTTCCCTCTCTTCTATAATAATGGTTTCTGCAATTTTGTGGTGCAAGCAATACACACATTCTCTAAAACCAAAAATTCAATGGGGATTCTCGGCTGCTCAGTCCCAGAGTCCTATTATGGAGTCAATGGCTCTAAGGCGGGCATTGCCGGGCTGAATAGGGCTGTCCCAGGCCGTCATCTTTATCAATATGTTTTTTGGGGGGGGACTTTAAATCTCAGAAGCCAATGGAGCCCCCTTAATACTCACTTTCTCAACAGAGTACGGGTATTTCCAAAACAGAAGAAATGGGGTAGTGCTAACATTATAATTCCAAGGTTTATGTGTTAGCCTGAGTCTATTTTGGACAATTTAGGAGACAGCATTTTTAGAGCAGTAGCGCTTTTGTTGTTTGTTAGTGCCATTTTTCAACACTGTGTTTACATGACATGTGTTACAATAACCGACTCTGTGGCATTTTGAATGAAGGGGAAGGTATGCACACTGGGGATGCATTGATAATGAAGCATACAATCATGTACTACCAGGTGTTTTGTCTGAATTTGTGGCATAGGGCCTTTGTGATGTCACTAATCCAAGATGGCTGCTGCTACGGATACTAATTATGTTTTTGAGCTGTAACTGCTTAAAGGGTGGTTCTATGAAAAATGTGCTAAGTAGGTTTTTTGTTAAAGTTCATAAGGAATATTTTGAAATCTTTTATCGTTTTCCGAGATATAGCCTCGTAATTTATTGCTACTTGGTTGATAGTTTATTTACAATGTGCCTATACACAAGTGTTTCAAGGCACAACCAGGCAGCGAGGGGGAAAACAGGGGAGCAAAAGACAATCTTACTAAGCCTAGTATCATTTAGATTGTGCAATTGTGCAGGCAAGAAGTGCAGGGGGCGAAGGGGGAGAAGTGCACCCAGTGGAACAGTGCCCTGGGTTAAGTGCAGGAAGGCAGGGCCTCCAAGCGGAACATGCCCAGGAAGTTCAAGGAAGGCCAGGTGGCAGTGCAGGAGTGCCCGAAGGCAAGTACTAGGGACTGGAAAGGGGGGTGCAGGTGCCCTATATGACTCAGAGGAGCAACAGGCAGGCAGTCAATGTAACAGCAGGAGGAAGGGAAGGATAGCAGAGTGAAGGCAGAGAGAAAAAAGGAGTTGGGGAAAGGTTAGCAGGGGAGAGGCAGAGAGAAGGAAGAGGAGAAAAGGAAGGTCTTGAGGAGCTTCCGGAACATAAGGAGGTCTGGCTCAAGGCGGAGAGTGGTAGGGAGGCCATTACAGTGCGAGGCACCTGCAGAGGAAAGAGATCTACCTCCTAGTCTCTTCTTGATGAAGCGATTCACTCTTAGAGAATTGGAGGTAGACAAGCCGAAGATAGGTACATAGGAAGAGAGCGTTGGAGATAGTACAGACCTTGGCCCCAGAAGGCATTGTGGACAATGCAGGATGTCTTGAACTTGATCCTTGCAGCCACCAGGAGCCAGTGGAGGAATGTCAAAGCTGGAGAGATGTGGTCCCTAGGCTTGAGGCCAAGGATACGTTTTCTGGTCCTGTTTTGGATGAGTTGCAGAGAGCGGAGCGGAGAGTTAGGTAGATTGAGACGGAGGCGGTTGGAGTAGTTTCGCCTAGAGAGAATGAGGGCTCTGGAGACTGTGAACTTCCGGGTGCAGTTGGAAAAGGGACTTTTTGAAGATGCCTGTGATGTGTGGAGAGAAGGAGAGAGTGGAGTCAAAGATGACCCCCAAGGTTTTTGCCTCACAGGAGGGTAAGGGCACAGGGCCAAGGAAGGCTGGCCAGAGTGAAAGGGGAAAAGCAGCAGCAGGGGTCCAAATGAGAAGGATCTTTGTCTTACTGGTATTAAGGCACAGATCATTAGAGGTGCACCATGCCTGAATAATGGAAAGATAGTCTGGGGTGAGCCAAGAGGAGGAGGAGTCAGAGGGTAGTCTGAAGGAGAGCTGCGTGTCATCCACATAACACTAAACGTTAGAGGAAAAAGTAGAGATCAGTCGGACCAAGGGGTGCAGATAGACATTGAAACACAAGGTCGAGTGGATGGGGCCTGGGGAATGCCACATGTAGAGAGTAGTGATGGAGGAGAGGAAGGACCCAAGTTCAACCTGGGAAGGTCGGTCCAAGAGGAAAGAGGATAGCCACCCCAGAGGCTGATCCGTGATGCCCAGGGTATCTCGGAGATGGGTGATCAGGATGTTGTGGTTCACTGTGTCAAAGGCAGAAGAAAGGAGGTCAAGGAGGATGAGGACAGAGGGAGAGTTAGAGTCAAGGTTAGAGAGCAAGTCTTCACAGGTGTTCAGGAGAGCAGTTTCCATGCCTCTGGCTGCTCTGAAGCCAGACTGATGGTCGTGGAGATAAATAACAGATTCAGTGTGGAGGGTTAGCTTGGAGATTTCTCCAGGAGCTTGCCCAGGAAAGGATTATCAGAAATTGGGTGATAGTTTGCCCGGATGGAGGGGCCGGTAGAAGGCTTTTTGAGCAGGGGGTGCACAAGGGAGTGCTTGAGAGGAGAGGGGAAACCCCCAGTAGCAAAGGAGTGATTGCAGAGATCGGCCAAGGCTGGGTCAAGGGAGTCAAATCTGTCTTTAGTGGTCCTGAAGGGGCAGGCAGATACCTGTTTGGATGAGACTTTCATAGACCAGACTTGTCTGGAAACCTCATCAGGTGTGACAGGAGAGAGGGAGGAGAGGAGAAGGGGAGAAGGGTCTGCCAAGGAGGACCTGAGAGAGGAAGAAGGAGGGAGGGGAGTAGATGAGAGCGAGGACAGGATGTCCTGAGTTTTTGTGGTGAAATGAGAGGCCAGGGGCGAGCAGAGGGGCTGGGTGGGGGTGGTAGAGGAAGATACTGCAGTAGGATTGGCCAGCTCCTGGCAGGTTTTAAAAAGTTTGTCTGTGTTGTTAGATGCCGCAGAGATGCAGGCTTCAATCTAGACTCTTTTATTAGAGAGGATAGAGGGTCTATATTGCCTTCGAAATAGGTGGCTGGCCAGTTTGTCAGAGGGTGAACCTGAAGCTCCCCATTTACATTCAGCTGCTCTGCACTTGCGTTTCAGGTCGCCCAGGTTGGAGTCATACCAAGAATTGCCCATTTTGGCAGGCTTCGGGGTGGATCCTCATGACAGGGGTGAGGATTTCAAGAGTGTTAGAGATGGAAAGGTGAATGTTGGAAAGGGCTGTGTCATGATGGGATCAGCCGCTGGAGTAGCTGGAGGAGATTAGGTGGATGCAAAGGCTGCCACTTACACTCTCTTCATGGGTCGGATGACCATGAAGGAGGGTGGCAGTGCTGGGTGGGCCACTGTCAGGAGGAATGGATGCTTCAAGTGCAAAGAGACAAGAAAGTGATCCATCCACGAAAGAGTAGTAGTCAGAGGGTTAGAAGGAGGGATGTCAGAGGAGATGAGAGTATCCAAGGTGTGTGAGACAGAGTGGGATGGACCAGAGGGTAGAATGGAAAGAGGGAGAGAAGCGCAAATGTTTCGGAAAAGCCCTGGGGAGTCAGAAGAGTCCCGGTGGATGTTGAGATCCCCATGGAGGAGAAGCTGGGAGGTAGTGGAGGGGAGAGAAGAAGTGAGGTCAGCTCATTCAGCAAGGAAGAGGGGGGCCTGGCCAGGTGGCCGGTAGAAGGTGACCAGGGTCAGAGAGGAGCCAGGTGAAACAGAGAGCCTACAGACCAGGCATTCAAAGGGGGAGCAGGCTTTAGTGGAATGATGGAGACAGGAATCCATTCAGGACAGATCAGGGGCACTGCATGTTGGACCTGGGCTCGGTGAGGATTGTGGAGCCCTCAAGGAGAAGTGTGTGTCAAAACTAATGACAGACCTGGCCTTAATCCATGTCTCAGTAAGGGTGAGAACATCTAGATACAGCATTTCAAGGAGATGACAGATGTCAGAGGAGTTTTTGACAGCAGACCGACAGGTCTGAGTAGCAGTGTGGAGCAGGTTGCCACGTTTGAAAGTCTTCCGGGGAGTGTACATTGGTCCCCACTGGGAGTGGCAGAGAAGCCTGATTGGTACAGGGAGGAGGACCTTCCAACGTGTGCCAACATTAATGGGTGAGGAAGAGCAAGAAGATAGCAGAGCGACCATATGATGGGTCCATAAGTCTGGTGCAGGAACGGCAAAGAGTATGTCGGTGAGAGTCTCTCTGGCGGAAGCACTGACATAGGTGTCAGCGATGGGAAGGCCTGGGTTGGAGATCTGTGTGCCCTTCTTAGGCTTCTTCCTACCAGACTTAGTGAGTGGAGAAGGATAGGAGATAGTGAAGCAATTAGAGAAGATGGGGGAAGCAGAGAGCACCATAGTGGGTGTGGGAGCGAGTAGAAGAGGCACTTTGCAAGGCTGAGAAACTGAGGTGCGAGGAAGGGGTACAATGGGAGGGGGGAGGAAAAGAGAAAACACACGGATACACAAGTACAGGGAGTAGGCTAAGAATAGTAAGTTACAGTAGGGTAACAGTTCTAGAACAGGTTACTGTAGGATAACAATTCTAGACCAGAGTACAGAGAACAATAGAACAGCACAGGCAAGGAGTACTAACAATGGGAAGAACAGTAGGTCAAGGTAGGGAAACCACTTCTACAACAGAGTACAGCAAACAGCAGAAAGGCACAGGCAATGATATCAAGAGTGGGTTAAAACCCTAGTGGGAGAGCTGGGAGCCAGAGTGGGAGACCCCAGAGAAGAGGAGAAAGGCCTATTGGGAAAATCAAATCATGAAAACAGAGCCGTGGCCCAACACAAACTGTAGGGCAAAGTAGTTGCAGGGGTCCCCAAGCGTTCACCTAGGAGCAAAAAGCAGGAGATGAGAGAGAAGTGTAAGAAAACAGTAGTGGCAGTGAAGAAACAGAGTACAGCTACCCTGGAGAAAGGGGATCCTAGTGGATGCATGGGACACAGTTCAAGGTAAGAAAACACATTGGAAAGGAAAGTGTGCATGAGGTCGGGCAGTTTAGTAGGATGCAGTAATGACTGTGCCCCCCGCCCCCACCTTTGCGACCTTGCAGTTGCTGCTGGTCGATGGCTGCACTGCATACGCATACTCTTTGATTCTGCGACCTGTTCCGACCCCTTTGTCACCAAACACCTGCGTCGCTCAGCACTGCAGCCTTGTCCTGCGAGGGCTTTGCTGCAGAGGGTCCGATCCTCGGTTCTTAAAGGCTCCAAACCATGAAAGTTGTGTTGCGTACTTCGTATCATCAGGCAGCGTCTCCTGTATACCTTTGTCGTTCTACACTGTGGCCTTGTCCTGCAACGGCTTTGTCGTAGAGGGCCGATCCTCGGAACTTAAATCCTCGTAAGTGTGCAAGTTGCATTGCATGCTATGTATCATCGGCAGCGCCTCATGTGTACCTGCGTCGCTCAACACCGCAGACCTGTCCTGCATGGGCTTTGCCGCAGAGGGTACGGTGCTTGGTTCTTAAATGCTCAGAAGAATGGAAGTTGCCTTGTGTGCTACGTATCATCAGGCAGAGTCTCCTGCGTACCTGCATCGCTCAACACTGCAGCCTTAGCCTGCGAGGGCTTTGCTGCACAGTGTCCAATCCTCAGTTTTTAAAGGCTCGGAAGCATGGGAGTTGCGTTGCCTGCTACGTATAATCGGGCAAAGTCTACTTTGTACCTGTGTCGTTCAACACTGCAGCCTTGTCCTGCAAGGGCTTTACTTCCTCGCAAACCTTTGGCTATATGCTCACTAAATTAGAAAGTTTGAAATAATTTGCTACTTTCTCGTTGAAAGATACTATTTATTAAAACTACAATAGCTATTTACATTTGAAGAGAGAAATTAAGGTTTTACAGGTCATCTTCTGAGTTCCAGACTTCATTCTCATCATCTGCAAAATCACAGAGCTCATCGTCACCACCACAGTTACACAGCTCTGTGCACCTTATTGACTGAACTCTGCATTTGCAATGGACAGCACACCATGCTTTGATGCATGCACACCGTACCAGCTGTATGATTGATTGTGGTGCACATGTCGGCATACACATAGTACAAGAACATTGGTTATATGCCTTCTCTCACCCAAATTGTCATGGCTCTGGGAGATTCGGGTGTTGGTGATCAGCGTGTCGCCACTTCAGCACCTGGTAATGAGTCCTTAAGCTATATGGTATTACAGAAGATCTTGCTGTTAGCAGATTTTCACTTTGCATCTCTTGTTTTGTGAATATCCACCAACGCAGTTAACCAATGTCTGAAATCTTTGTTCCTTGTGAGTTGACTTGGCAAGTGAATCACTCTATTAATAGGTCATCTTCCTTCTCAAATTCTTCTAGACATCCAAGTTTTCCCAAAGGTTCAAGGATTTCTTTTTCTGAAGTCTTGAAAACTTTACAGTCAGATAGTTTTCCTTTCTTTGTAAAGCATGTGGTAACATCACACCCTGAAAGAGCACGAAGGCCTAGCAATGCCCACACTTTTGTAGGCCCTAAGCAGGAGCACATGCGTTTGAGATCTATAAATCTTCTATTAGTCTTAAATGTGAATAGCATACTGTCAGATGGGAAAGAAACAGTGACCACCACAGTGAAAGGACAATGACATGGGTATCAGGTGAAAAAATGTGGAGGGGTAGTAGCATGACAATGTGATACATAAAGGGAATGAAGAATCATTTTTGTGTGTTCCTCCTCATGTGTGCTTTCAATGTCTCCAACATCATTTCCATCGATGACATAGCTTAATTTCTCCAACTGGCTACTAGGCTTCTTTTTATCCTCTGTGCATGCAGAATTGCTTTATTTGAGGGGTAAGCTGTTAACTCATCTTTAGTTTTAGAATCCAATAGGAGGGTTCCAGTGTTAAAACATTCAATATCTCTGTTTTTGTCCTCAACAGGTGTTGCTTTTCCTGCTCTTTTCCATCACATGGAGTTCTTGAATGAATTCTCTAGGTAGGTATCAAATAATAAATGAGTTTGATCATACTTGAGCAGATAAGATTCTACTTTTTGTTAATTTCAATTGCAAGGTCATGGCAGGTTTTCACATATGACGGTTTCTGCAGTACTTGCAATTCCTCCATTCCACCCAAGAACAGCTGATGAATATGTTTGCTCTGGTACAGATAATATGCACTCAATGACCAATGAAGAGTCCTCTGTCATGTTGTTAGAAACCTCTGTATGTTGTTCTTTTTCCAGTATCTTCATCACCTTGCGTTTGTTTGCAGGTAAAATCATCGTACCATCTAAGTTGTACATTGAAAGAGGTACTGCAGAGAATTTATAATTGCTCAAGTATTCCTGCAGATCAATGTCAGTTTTACTTTGTGAAGTAATCAGCAAATGTGAGAACAAAGAACGATCTGCCTTCAACTGCACTATGGGGACTGATACTTTTGTTTTGACATCTTTGCTGGCACTTTGTCACAGCTGAAGGTTCTCTTTCTTCATTGTTCCCCACAGGCTGGAACTGTCTGATTTGATCTGGTCTACTTTATAGCTGTTGTACATCTGGCAACCTTTTTCTGTCATTCTTGATGTGTCCTTCTGAATTTTTTCATGAAAAACTGAATGTAGAGGTGTTGGTGAGTTCTTTTCCATCCTAATTCACAGGATTAATCAATGTCATGATCGAGTTGTAGATCTGTTGAACATCTTCCTTTTGCTGTGTTGCTTTGGGTGCTGTTAGGTGGTGATGTTTTGACTGTTCATAATCTGTGATTCCTACAATTTCTTTACTTCTGTAAACAGCCTTGACAGCTCAGGGGTGGCAAAAAGGAAGTGTGGTAGAGCCTGTTTCTTGTGAGTAATATTAACCCCACCACAAAGTACTTTCATTGCCCTGTTTTGATGTTTTGATGTTCTAGAGCTTCATCTGAACCTAAAGCACAAAAGGGTACTTTATCTTGCTTATTACCCAATTGCCTTTTTTATTAAACTCATTCCACAAGACCATGTTTTATTTGCTTTCCAACAGATTCATTTCTCTTAAGTATCAAGCTCTCATACTTGCCTAGTTCATTAAATTGAGGGCGTAAAAGTGCTTAACAAACTCTACAAGTGATGCAAGGTTTAACTCCCAGTTTGCCTTTCAGGCGCTTCTAATACATAAATGCATTGTGTCCACCATATGAATGCACTGAAGAACACTTCTGTGTGTTGGTTTTTCTTGCGATTCCTTAGCCTGAAAAGATTCAATTTTTGCAATCACATTCAAATTTGTCAGAACTGTCGCAACATAATTATGGACTGATTATGTTTCTTGGGAATCATCCACTTCCATACTTTTAAGTAACTTCATAAACTCGGGTTCCATCGTTCCCTTGATTTCACATTCTCTTTGTAGAATTCATTGATGATGCATTTGAAAAGTGCAAGCCTTAGTGATGTGTGTGCTTCAACTGCTCTCCTTGATAGAATCTATAAAACATTTGTATCATACAGTACAGTTATGGTGGCCTCAATGCCTTTACCATCCAAGAAAATGCCAATAGCTCGAAGCATCAACATTATTATATGTAGCTCAAAGTCTAAACTTCCAGTTCATTTTTTTGACAAGTCTTTTTTAGCCATGGCTAATTTTAAAATATTCTTGTAAAGGCCAAGATCCAATGTTACAACTGTTTTTGATTTCGGGGTGACAACAGATGTAATTTTCTCCAACTTCTTCATGAATGTTAGCTCTCTTTGTGTGCTTGTTGTTTTGCCATCTATGAGCGAGAGTACATAGATGCTAGTTTCTTTAGTTGCAGAATCATTTATAATGAAATTATAAGCTGACCAAGTCAGAACTGTAGTGAGTGGTTGTGACCCTGTCTCAGTTTCTTCAGTGAGATTACAATGTCTATCCAGCAACTCTTCACCAAAGCATTCTTGAAAATAACTCAATGATAAGACGACTTCCAGCATGATCCAAAATAAGTTCTCATGGCTGTTGCAATCTAAAATAACCTTATTCCTCTCTGCATAATCAGTGATTTGACTGCTTACAGGACTCTGTGGTCTACACCCTTTGGGAATTTTGCAGGACATGACATCAGACAGGGACTGAGGAACCTACTGCATTGATCAAAATAATAATTTAATTTGGGCTTAGGACATCTGACTCCTCCTTCTCCTGATAGACCACTTTAACTGTACCATGCAAAGTTCCTTTACAATACGGAGTATCCATGAGTAAACCAATGTTATCAGCAGCACAATAGACGAATCTGCCTCTGACCAACTCTGAGGGAAGGTAACATCCTCCACACTTTTATTACCTTTGTGGCTATCGGTCTCAAACTGAAGGACTCTGGTGTAATCTATAGAAGCTCCAATATTGTACAGAAATTGAATGATGAATTTGCTGCAGGTAGCTCTGTGCATTGTGAGCCCAAAAGCCACTTGCAAGGGCATTTTGCGGGTATGCCAGGTGGCAGAAGTGCTCGCGTACGAAACCTGCCGTGGTGATAGCATTTCATATACAAACATCTGTGACAATTTATTAACCCTGTTCATTACAATGGTATCCCGCTTTTCTGAATTACTTTCCATATCCATCTGTCCTTGACAACACCACTTGTAAAAATGAATAACATTCTTTGGAACAACATCTGCCAAATTCCCTTCTTTAAAAACTTCCAGTGAATTTCCATTTTTCAGAAGCTGGTACAGCTCTCTGTAAAATTCTAGCTGCTTCAAGAAGGGTTCTGATCTTTTCCTCAATATACTCAAATTCCTCTTCGGCATTACATTGGGGCCATCTGCTGTTAATTTCTATGAGACTTGTTGTTGCTCATTTACCCTTTGGGATCACTAAAAATAATGCCAATACATTCAAGCTCTTCTTCTATGAAACCTTTCATTTGTCTTCTTGTTTTCATCTGTCCTTCTTCTAAACCATTGTTAGCTGCAATTTTCATGTAAAGCTTTTCAATTTCCCATTTGTTGTTATGCTGCCTTCAAGGAGAAAATCACTGATTGAAGATACAATTCAATATTTGTTCTTTCCTAAAATAGTGAATTTGGTTGCCTCTTTCCGATAAGTGTGCATAATAAGAGATTCAAAAATGCGTGTTCCACCATACCTTGCTTGAGGGTAGCCAGGATCTGTACAATCACTAATGATATGATATATGATATGATATTTTATTTGTATCGATCTCATACACAAGTGTTTCAGATCGCAACCAGGCAAAAGGGAAGGGAACAGGGGCGAACACAACAGCGATCTTACTAGGCCCAGTGATATTGAGAATGCACAAGTGCATAGGAAAGCGATAGGGGAAAAGTGCATGGAAGGGGGAGAGTGGAGAGTGTGGACCAGAGGAGACACAGATAAATAACAATAAATAAAAAAAATAGATAATGGAGGCAATAAACAGTGGTAGTGCATCCAGCAAGTGGCAGGTGCTGTGTTTACGGCAGCAGACTGGGTAAGTCTGATAAGTGCAGAAAAAGAAGAAAATGGGGGAGTGTGGACTTTATGGGTACAGATGCAGTCCTCAGTGCAAGGGGTGGCCAGGAGGCAGTACAGGAGGGTGGCAGGGTGAGCAGGTACCTGGGCCCAGGGGACAGAGGGTGGCCAGGTGCACAGTGCCAGGAGAGAGCAGATCAGCAGGGGAGAGGGGGAACAAAGGCAGAGGAAAAGAGGAAGGTCTTGTGGTGCTTCCGGAAGCAGAGATGGTTCTCCTCAAGTTTTACAGTGGCATGGAGGCTATTCCAGAGGGAGGCGCCAGCCGAAGACAGAGATCTACCCCGAGATCGTTTCTTTGAAAAACGACTGCCCATTAAGAAGTTAGAGGTAGAGGAGCGAAAAGCTCGGCAGGGGAGGTATTTGCGGAGGGATAGTTGAAGGTATTTAGGACCCAGGCCCCAGAAAGCCTTGTGGACAATGCACAGGGTTTTGAGTTTAATCCTTGCATCCACTGGGAGCCAATGGAGAGATTTCAGAGCTGGAGAGATACGATCCAAGGGCTTGAGGCCAAGGACAAGTCTTGCAGTCCTGTTCTGGATTAGTTGCAGAGGGCGGAGAGTAGAGGCAGGTAGATTTAGAAAGAGGCTGCTACAATAGTCCAACCGAGAGAGAACCAGGGCTTGGGAGACAGTGAGTTTCTGGGAGAAGGAGAGGAAAGGCAGAGTACCTCTGAGGAGGTGCAGTAGGAAGTTTGACTTTTTAGAGACCTCTGAGATGTGGGCGGAGAAGGAAAGTGTGGAGTCAAAGATGACCCTGAGGTTCTTAGCCTCGCAGGTGGGGGTGGGAGGAGGGCCAAGGGAGGCCGGCCAGAGAGTGAGGGGAAAGGATGGTGAAGGTGTGCCGATGAGGAGGATCTCTGTCTTGCTGGCGTTCAGACAAAGATCATTGGCGGCACACCAATCTTGAATGGCAGTTAGGCAATCAGAGATGAGAGAGGGAGAGGAGGTAGCCGAGGGAGGCCTGAAAATGAGTTGAGTGTCATCAGCGTAGCACTTGTAATTTGAGCAGGAAATGGCAATGCAGTGGGCGAGAGTTGCAAGGTATTGGTTGAAAAGCCAGGGCGAGAGGTTAGACACCTGGGGAACACCACAAGTAGAGAGGAAGAAAGATGATAGGAATGACCCAAGTTGGAACTGGGAGGGTCGATCAGAGAGGAATGAGGTCAGCCAGGCCAGAGCCTGATCAGTGATACCAAGGTTGTCTTGGAGACGGTTGAGCAGGATGGTATGATTGACTGTGTCGAAGGCAGAAGAGAGATCAAGTAGGATGAGGACAGAGGAAAGATGAAGCTTCAATGTGTAATTGTTAGACAGTTCTACTGCTCTCTTCAAACGGATACCTGTTGAATCAGTTGCTATCATATTAAATAATTGGTTTCTTCTGTGATACATAGGTATTTATGATCTTGTAGTGTAGCTTTGTTATACTTCTTCCTCTTCTTCATTGCTGGAGATAGACAGTTTTGGCTCACATAACTGCTATTCCTACAATCTTTTGTTTCTTTCCATGCGTGCCTTATGAGTACATTGCTTGTAGCATTTAGAATGCCTGGATTCGTTTTCATTTTTCAGGTCTACAGGGGTTAAGTTGCCTAATCAAAGACTTATGTTCAAGTATTCATTATTGTTCCACTCAGCTATCTTCTTAATACACTATAAAACCTTTTTGAAATATTTTGGATTAACCAGGGGAGATTTCTTACTTTCTTAACTTAAGATACACAAGGAAAAGTCTGCTATCTGTTTTCTTTTTTTGGCTGATGGTGTAAGTTCTACTTTTAAATGACTTTCGATATCTGGAGGCATCAATATTTTAAAAACATTGATTTAACTGGAAGATGGAATCAAATGTCACTCTTCAACTGCTCCTAAATAATTTTCTAATTGTCTTTCCAATTAACCTGTAACAAAATAGAAGGAAAGAAATGTTAGAAATCAAGAAAAATGAACTGCAAACCGAAAGTTACACTGGAAAACACAAAAAAGGTGATATAACTTCTAAACAATAAGAGATATAAAATTATTTTAAGGACCTTCTTCATTGATAGGAGCACCCTGAAGGGAGTTATCAATAAAGTTCTGATTCATAAACTGTAGCAGCAGCCATCTTGGATTAATGATGTCACACTGGCATTTTGCCACAAATTTAGAAAAAAACACCTGGTAATACATAAATATCTGCTTCATTTGCAATGCAACCCCAGTATTCATATATTCCCTTCATGCAAATCCCACGGAATTACATATGCCCCTCAACTGTTATAAAAACTGATGTTTTTCCATCAGCCTCTGATCCTTCTGAATGAGCACCATTGAGTTGTGTAACAATACAACCTGTTATTAGTCCCTAGAGACGATTCACACCTTAAAGCCCTCCATATAAGTGTAGTAATTAGTATTATTATTTCCTATATTTATGATCAAATATTAACGAAAGCATGCCCTCAGCTCGGAAACTGTCTGATAGAAAGCAGCACGTGTGTTTCTTATAATCCGTGTGGATACATTATTCTAGTTTTGCTTTAACTATGCACTTCATGTATTTTGCTGTTTACCCTTGTAAAAGACTTATTTTATTCCCCCAGACAGCTGTACTGTGTAGTTAATGGATTGCTCGTGGAAGATAATCAATGCACAGCTAATTAAGTTAAGAAGGCCCTTGAAGAAAAACACATTATCATGCAACTAGGAACAATGCTGAAGACAAGAAATGTGCACGGGTGGCACTACATGAAATGTGTGGTAAAGTATGCCCTACGTTTCAGATTAATTATTTCTCTGCACATGACAGTGCATGCCATTATTTTCTTACTTCGCAAACGATGCTTTTGCAGCTAGGTAATCAAGGGGACCAGTTCTGGGAGACTTAATGATGGGTTGTGATGAGGCACAGCCAGGGCAAAATTTTTCTGATTGTGGAGTCATTTGCAGTGACCTTGCTTAGGAGTCTGACACAGGGCGCATGCGCAATGGTAATAGCACCAGTGGGAATAGAAATTAGGGGCAGTATTGTAGAAACATTACCAGTGCAAGTGCAATTAGACTAGGGAACCAATTGCTCTCATACAAAAAACATAAAAGGCCTCATTACGAGTTTGGCCATATTCCGGCGCTAAGTATGCTGAAATTCCATCCAACGGAATTACTGTTACTGCCACTTGGTCCTGCGGATATACTGTGGAATTATAGTGGTGGTAGGGCTGTGTAAATTCCCATTCTTGGCATCCATGGCCATGGGAATTTCGGCAGCATTACCACTGGCGGTTAATCCGCTGTGGTAACTCCACTGCTTTTTCATGGTAGGGAGCACGTTTTACCATCGACTTTTAGTTGGAGGTAAACCTACCTCCCTACTCTCAAACTCGTAGTTGGGCATGCAGTAATTTGGTGGTTGTATGTCAATAACAGAATTACCACTGTTTTACTGCCGTTTGTACTGCACTAAGAGTGGGGGTCATATTCGTTCAATGTGTTTTTGACCAGGACAGTGTTTTTCCTATTTGTAGTATTTGCCCTGAAAGAATTTGTTTTTTGAGTGACATGTGTGAAGGGGCAGCCTGCCACAAAGAACCACAATGACTCCCAGACAAGTTCCAAGGGTGTTTATTTCAAATTACCAATGGTTGGTCTAAGGGATTCATGGCTAGGTCTCTGGGCTAAGGGGTTCTTGGGGAATTTGCCGCCAGGGCAGCCCTCTCTCTCTCAACTTCCCCAGTCATCCCAACCCCCCTAACCCAGGTGTCCCTAATGGGAGATTAGTAGCTAACGCCAGGTGACCCCTACAGCCTCTTGTTCGCTTTAAGACTAAGTGTGGCTTAGGCGTTGGCTACCTGACTCCCTAGGGATTTTCTAACTCTCCCTCTCCTAGCCCCGATTAGTGTTCTAGGGGTGTTATGGGGTAGTGCCTCCTTCCACAGGTCCACCTGCTCGTCTTGCACACACGATCTTGCCTGACTCTTCCCTGCACTTTGTCCCAAAGTACTCTACTCCCACCTTACTACTGTACCTCTTATCTCTAAGGATTATCTCCACCTTTCCATCTCCACCCTTTGATCCGACTTCCCGTTTACTTCTTACTGATGCTACCTCCTTTTACCTCTTACCTCTGTTATTATCCTCTCCTCTTTCCTACCTCCTACTCTACCTCCTTGCCTCTTGCTATTCTCCCGTTGTAATTGCTGTCTCACTCTATGCGAATAGTTACTCCTGATCGCCCACTCGCTGTCGCTCTTACTATTCTGTTGCTCCTACTTTTCTACTCCATACTACAGCCTCGCTATCGCCCTCTAATACCCACTACCACTCTACTGCTTCTTCTATTCACTAACGCTCTCTACTACCTAATCCACTTCCAATATTATCCTTTACCCCCACTACAACTATTACTACTTATTCTCGGTCACTTGTTATTCTGCTACTCCCACTATCTTCTCTCCCAACTACTATTACCTCCACCAATACTACCACTAAAACTACACTATTTCTACTTTACCTCTACTTCTCACACTTTCCGCTCTCACACTCTAGCATTCCACAGACACCCGCTTAACAATAGCCGACACACTCCAATCACTCTCACTTCCTCTAGTCTCTCAGATGCCTCCTTCACCACCTCCTGTCCTCACCCAACTAACCCACACATGCTCACTCACACACACCTCCATCCCCTCCCAGGATTCCCCACTTACCTTTTTCAATAACATTCCTGGATCCAGGGGTTCTGACAGGCGAAGGCCATTGGAGGGCGTGAGAGGGCTTGTAAGCCCCACCCCTCTTTTCCATGTAGACTTGCCTTATTGTCACCTGGGCCACATAAGGGCCTGTGGAGAACTACTGTTCCTAGACCTTCCAAAAGGTATTTTAGTAATAACAACCTTGGTGGCCTACTGCGCCCCATAGTGAGGTCTTTATTTTATTAATTAAAATTCCCTGGTGAGCTACTGGAGGCTCCCTATTTGCAAGGGCTCGAGTAGACACAGTGTTAAGACGGATTTCTGAACTCTGTCATGGTGGCGCAGAAGTTCAGAAGGCCAACCTAATTACTTGGAACAGGGTAACCTCTGGACGAGCCAGACCAATCAAGGTAGCGATCGCGGCGGTCAAGACTAGGTCTCAAGAGGGGTGAGGGTGACTGAGAGCCCGCAATGAGCACACAAAGCAAGAGCGCTTACAAACTACTCCAAACAGTTGTTATATCAAAAATATATACACATTTATTTTAAGGCCTTTAAAACAACGACCGTAGCGAGAAAATCACAGTATCACAATATTAAGCCAACACATACCATATCAACACAATATATATACAAATACGACAGTCGCAAGCGTTATATGCACGAAATGTGTAGTCCACCTGAAAGGGAAAGAAAACAGGCAGTGCGATAATGCTTTAGACTCAGTTCGCCTTCAGAGGCACCTAACTAGATGGAAGTCCGAGCCCTGCGAAGAGTGGAGCCTTGTGCTCAAAGTACCTGCACACGCTGGTGCCAACGGGCAAAAGGAGAAGCTCTTCGGAGGAAGTCAGGCAGTTCGGGTTAGTGCACAATGGAAGAAGAACAGGTTCTGCGACTCAAGCGCAGCCTCCACAGTGAGCAGAAGCAGAGCGCGAGTACGGACAAAAGGGTGCTGTTTTTACACAGCAGGGAAAAGCAATGGGCTACTGCAGGAGGGCGACCAGATCCTAGCTATACTACTCACCGGTCCCCGATGCAAGCAGACCCAGGCTTCTCCACGTTAGTTTCAGCAGCTGGCAGGTTCAGAATGCCTCGTCGTCGTGTAGAGAAAAAAGACGTCCCAATCGAAGAAACCTGCACAGTTTTGTCACCACAGCAGGGCAACGGAGCGGCCGTGTGTATCTGAGCCAAATGTACACTACTCACTTCAGACTTGGGAACGCCAAGTGTACTAAGCGTGTGAGAGTGACCAGGACTCGAAATACAACACAACCTGGCGGCGGTTACAGAGCAGGACTCCCTTGTAAGCTGGTCAGTCAACTGGATGGCCCAGAGACGCTTCCGAAGGCTTACTGGCAGGAGATGATGAAGTCGCCGGGAATAGCTGTTCCTGCTATTCCAAAGGTCGAAGCACCCGTACAGGCCTTCTGGTTCGATCAAAGGAGGAAAGGGTTTCACAGGACGACAGCAGTGCAAAGGAGGAGTCCTTCAGCGGGTCACCAGCGATTCCTCGGTCCAGCCTCTTGGTTGCAGGATACTTGGCTCCTGTATTCCTTCGTTCGTGAGAACTCAGGAGATCGACATGGTAGTGGTGTTTCCAGCCCCCTCTTATCCACGGTTCCCTTCGCGCCAAATCGGAGGGGAGCCAATGGGAGATCCGCTCATCAACACACACACCATTCGTGGACCAATCACGGACCACGGTGGTCCCAGGCATTCACACTACCCTAGACTCTCTGGCACCCAGGATGTGTATTGGGACCAGACATCCCAGCCCACACCCTGGAGGCACACAAAAGACATGTAGAAGCCCGCGAAAGCATCCGTGTTTCGCGGGAAAGCACATGCCCAAATAAGGAAGGCCCCGGGTCGCTCGACCTGGGGAAGGTGAAGGGAGCAAGACGGTCAGTGGACAGGACAAAGGAGCCACGTGGTCTGGCCATTTTGGGAGCCAGGCCACCATTTTGGGTTCAGCGCGAAAAATGCGCTCAGAACGCCAAAAGGAGCTCAAAATACACAAAACGATCGCTGCCACCATTCCAGTCCCTGAATGACTTGCACCGATCAAATACCATCCTAAACGAGTATCTAGGGCCTGTAGAAGGCTAGAGACCCAAGAGAGCTGTAACTTAGCTTACAGTGCCCTCTTGTGTCATGTTGCACTAAAGCCGCAACATGATAAAAGAAACTACGGGAAACAGCGTTCCCCGGTACTGACTGTCTTAAGGGCATGTCAGTTTCCCCATAAGAAAAGGAGCGAAAGCCAGAGGAGTGCAGCAGAAGGCTGCACTTCTCTGGCAAAGTCAAGAACAAGGTGAAAAACAACAGCAAAAAGTTTAGGGGTTGCCACATGGAAGGAAAATTACCTACAATTACGAAATCTTTCCTAACACACAGTCTGCCAGGGCGCATTGGTGTTGTATTTGATGCAACAAATAAAACACCTACACCAACTATGCAGACGACACCCAGATACTCCTGCCCCTCAATGGTGGCTATGACAGTGATGTACACCTTGTGAATGAAATCTACACCATCATTCAGGCATGGATGGCAATCCATGGCCTATGCCTGAATGATGATAAAACTGAACTCCTGCTAGTCGGTTCTACAGCCAACTTAAACAAACTAAGCCCGAACTATAACATATTTAACATAGATGGGAACAACATTACCATTGCCAAGGCAGTAAAAACACTTGGCTTCTACTTTGATGCCACATCCAATCTCAACAAAAAAAGTAAACATTAGCACTTCAGCCACTGCTTAAACAGGTAAACTGATAAGAGCATGCAGACCTTTGCTATCTCCAGAAAGCTGCCTCACACTAGCCAGAGCTCTTACATGCTCTAAACTGGACTACTGTAATGGGCTCTACCCAGGGGCTAACAAATCAGGAATAAAAAAACTTCAAACTTTGCAGAACAATGCACTCAGAGCGGCCCTCAATATACCAAGAAATGCTCACATTTCAGCGATAAGAAAACAACACAAATGGCTCTCCATAAATGAAAAGATCAAACTCAAAACATTATGTCTTACCTTCAAAGCGCTGAATAACACAGCCCCTTCATACCTTACCGAAACATGTACCCGTAGGTCATCTACTAGAATTAATAGATCCACGGACACTTCATGTCTGACAGTCCCAAGATATAACCTAAAATAAACGGTGGTTCTAGCTTCCCAGTTCTGGCTACCCAGTTATGGAACTCCCTCCCTTCCAACATCAGAGCCCTACAAGTTTTTCACATCTTCAGGAGAAGCGTTATCATCTGGATCCTCAGCAAAAACGAATCAACTAACACCAGCATCACACTGACCTCTAGCCACAAACTCAACTACCCACTTGTTCTCCTACAGCTCCCCGATAACAACCCCTTTCTCCGGCCCTAGCATACGGACCCTATCGGGAATGCCTCTAAGATGTATGCACTATGTATGATGTATGTTTATAAGATGTATGCATCTATTTATGCCTACCACCTGACCTACTTATGTAACTTACCATACTTAGTCACAACTACACATGTACCATTGTCTCCTACTTATGAATTGCCTAATAAGCAGTTACCATGTATTTATGCAATACCTGCCAATCTGTTACCGTGTATATGTAACCCTTATGTAACTATCCTTTAAAGTGCCCAGATACCCCAGGGTCAGGCGCGCTATACAAATAAAATAAAATAAACAAACAAACAAACAAACACCCCCTGGCGCTGTGTCCATCATGGCCGCGTCCTGCAGTGCTGTTTGTGGGCGGCTCCAGTGTGTACTACCCAGCCTCCTTGCTGCTGGAGTCCTCCCAAGGTAGTGCTGATTCCATCCTTGTTCCAGCAGGGTCCTCCCTGGCCACACTGCAAACATTTTCCAGGGAATTAGAGGATGGAGGGGGCCTATCCACACTCCGGCACCTTAATAGGGTGTTTTGGCAGGACTTCCTCCCTCCCTTTCACAAGGCCTGCCAGGAGGCCTTGTAACATACCTCCACCCTTACTTTGTAATTCAAATCTAGGGTCTCCTGTCCCTGCTTATCTACCTTGATAGGTTTTGGGTCACTGCACCTTGTTTCATATAATAATAATTCTAGGGTCTCCTGATGTTGAAGCAACATAGATATATGTGTTTCTTTAAGGATCTCTAATAGTTCCTCCATGAATGTTTTCTTAGTTCTGAAAGGGGTTCTCTGCTGTTGGTAATTCCTTGTCCCTCTCTTGGTTACCATCACTCTTCCTGGTGGGTTCGGGGTTCGGTATTGTGGGAACAATAGATTTTTCTCGGGCACTGCTAAGATATTTGCCCTCTGCCTCCACAAGTGTAACACTTAATTATCAGATTTATCTGCTGTACTTGAGTTTTAGTGCCTTGATTGGATAACCTTTTGGGGGCGCTGTGAGAATAAACGTATGACATGAAGGACAGAAGAACAGTAAGGCAAGCTTAGCCAGGGCTAACAGATAAACAAGTGCATTTTTATTAGACACAAATGGCAGTTCAGATTTGAGATGCTTCACACAAAGTCATATGGAGTTATCAGAATGATCTCTATCCATTATAGAGAAGTTGCAGCTTATAGAGGGATCACTAATATGAAATCACATTGGCCCAAATCCAAGTGTGTGCTACCAGACAGGTTTGCATAATGGTAACAGCTTCTTCCGACAGCTGGTTTCAGGATGTCAGTCACACTTGCGGTTGTATGTACCCTTTCGTAACATAGGGTCAGCTAGCATAGCTATCACTTCTATGGAAAAACAACATAACAGCAACTGGATACCAAATAAGGTAATGATAGACAAAAAGGGAAATGGGGTACTGAAGTCTGACAGTGGGTTGCTGGGCTGTGGAAGAATCTGCCAGCCCCAGGGTGTGTGCAATATGTAAAGATAATTATACATGACTTACACAGAAAGGGCCTGTTGAAGGCTTATGATAACATATAGATATTCTGCTACAACACTTTGATGGCATTGGACCATGAGGTGCAAAAACCTGGAAATGTTCATCCAATTATCATATCTTTCCGGGAGGTTGGGATTCAAGAAACCCTTGTTTACCACAAGGATTCCCCAAATTGGATGGGGACTTTTGTTGATACATAGAACACCCAGTCTCCATGGATACAATGGGTGGCTTCGGGATTCCCTCCAAATTGGCTGTTCATAGGTAAATATTTTGGGTGCATGCTGCTGTAAGTGCTGTCATAGTTGAAGAAGACTCATAGTGTCTTCTCCTGTACCTAAAGCTGTGCACGCTATCCATCTTCCAGGAAGTCACCATGGGCATACATCAACTAGGCATTGGAGCATCTTTTGTAGTTTTTACCTTTCTTCATCTGTCCTTTTATTTTTCCATTGGGAGTCTGGTTTGAGCACATGTACCTGGGTATAAAGCCGAAGTCAGTCACGGCCGACCTAAACATCTCTGTATGTTTGTCATTCACCTCCTACATAAAGTCTTCTGGCCAATGTTAGACCAGGACACCCTGCAATTGGGTGATCTCTTCTGGCGAGGAACTTCCTGTTCTTCATCTGAGAAAGGGTCAAATCGAAAGGCTTTGGGATGCGGGTCTGTTTCTGATGTCATCTCCAGGGAATTGTGATATTCAAGAGGTTCTAAATTTGCTAGGTCTCATGATTTTTGTCCGGTTGGCTTCTCGCTGTCTTGACAATCTTCACCACTAGGTCCGTTCATGAACAGATCTTCTGGTTTTAGTAACGGATCACACCCTTTCAACTTTGTCTCTTAGGTTCAGGATTGTACTTCTTCTCATCATTTTCACCTGGGATCGTCATCAGTGTTGGAGATAACCGTAGACAGTATTTTCTCATTTCTTCAAATGTTAGGGTATCTTCTACTCCAGTTTGATTTTGTACATCCTGTCTCTCTGAGTCTGGTTAACTACCAGTCTTCAGATATAATTTGGATCCCCCAGTTATGGACCCTGGGTTAAATGGTATAGATTTCACAATAGGCTCTTCATCTTCTCCAGACAGGGTAGCCTCGTTGTCACTCCAGTAGGTCTCACTCTGGTCTTTCCCAGGTTTGCATGGGACCCACTCTCTGAATCTGTGCTGTATTGGTTCTGTGACAGACTTCGGGCTCCCAGACAGTGTCCAAACAGAAGTAACTGAATACTTCCCCTGCTCACAGATAAAGGGGTCCGGTTGATAGGTTTGCTAAGAGGGCTCAGATGTTGGCTGGATATTGAGCATGGCTGAACACTGCCATCACATCATACTTGGTCTTCGCTTGAGCCTGATAAACTGGAACAAAATAACCCACAGAGCCTTGGTGTAGATCCACTCTCAAGTCTGCCTCAATCAGGGACAGGAATATAATGATTGTAGGCACTCTGGACTTCATAGGAATTGTCCAACAGAGATCTTTGTATTATTTATCACATATATTTATCAATATTGATCAAGGCAGAGATTGCAATTTCGTGCTTCTTAAATTTCTTCACTAACTATCAACAGATCAAAAGCTGTTTGTGGAATTTGATATTTTTACATTTATCCCCACTTCTCTCTATGTGTTTCGCTCCAATTGTCCTTCTTCAAGAGGTCTTCTGATCTGTCTTCCTGGAGCAATTGAAAAACATGTATTTATAATATCATCTTTTAATATAAATTCCTTATTCTTGTTTATAACATTGAGAGCAATTGCCAAACTAACATCAGTGCAGTATCTCTTCATTTCCTTGTTCTTAAAGTTATATCTTAATCAACCTGTAAAGAACACATTTTATTTATGATTCCTTGCTGAGGTATCTAGGCTTCTAAACCTCATCTCTATCTTCTCGTGTGAAAGTAAGAGGTAAAATAGCTCACCATCTGATTTTCTTATCAATTCAGACTATCCTGTGTTTCTTCTCCCTTGTGATCAAATCAGCCTTGTAAATCATTTGTTTCCTCTAATCAATCCTGTTGCTAAATGTTTCAATAAGTATCAACTATATCACATGATTCTACTCCCAATATACTCTTAACATTGCTATGTACACCTTACCTCTGAGTTCTCTCATGTCACCTAGCTTACACACTGAGCAAACACAGTGGAAGCTGTGACACTCTCCTCACTGTTTAAATAATTTCAAGATTGCATCATGTATGCGTGGTGCATTACGCGATGCATGTGACATCAAACGCATGGCATCACACATTCTGTAATTCCCACAATTCTGACCTAGTTGGTTGGGAAATCTTCCAACTAAACCACTATCATCATCAATTAGCATAATATCTTACATATACATTAATGAGAGCTGTTTATCCAAGGTAATCTCCCTTTAACTAAGATCATATTAAAAAAAGCCATATATTTATGGTTAACATGTAATGCGTGCGGTGTAATGTCCAACATGCAATGTCACTTATCCCATGATCAAAGATTGTATGTAACCTAACTGGGAACTCAATACAGTTTTAAAATCCTCATCTTTGAATCCTTCATATCAATCAATTCCAGCAGATTTCACATAAATGGCTCAAATGTAACAAGCTGCATTCTATTCCACATTCAGCCATTTAGGTTCCACTACATCCATCTTATTTATACAAAACAGTTCTCCTTTTTCTAATATAGCTTGTAAATGTCCCCCTCTTTTCAGTGGCTTCACTTGTTCAAAAATAACAAACTGAAGTTGTGCCACTAAATGCTTTTTCTTAATACAATGTACTGCCATTGGTGAATTATCTGTGCGGACGTTGGACTTGTGTCCAGCATATTTTCACTTTTTTTTTGATAGGCCTACGTAATAGATGCCACAAAGGCATCTGAACCATAAATTATGACATTATTGAAACTGATATTGATGAATATTTCTTCTCGTTGCAATCAACAATTTCTTTGTTCAGATATCTGGTAACTTAATGGGGTCAACTGCTAGGACACAACATACCTGGTCAATGGACCAACACCTTACCGGCTATCTCTGAAAGCCCCATTGGACACGCTGCTTTCTTGCGCCTGTTGCCTGCATCCCTCATGGCAATGCCACCTCAGAGATGGTGATCCCGTAAGAACCAAGATAGCGACTCAATGCCACGTAACAGACCATCAGAACCACTAGGTTATTTCCTCTAAGGCCATCTGATCGGCCATAGAGAGGAATCTATGTTTCTATAAAAGGATCAATTTGCTGACGGTGTGGTGTCTCACAAATGATTAATGCTGCCGAGATCCAGGAAGCCTTTTTTGTAGGTATTGCGATTTTTTTTTATTTTCTCTAAGGATTATTTTTGGAAGGTACGTCTCATTTGAGTCAAGACCTAACTCTGTTCCCCAACCCCACTCCCTCTCACTAAGTAACCTCTCCAAGTCTACAGACGTTAAGATGTTCCTTGCCCTGCTGCTGTGACCAAACCAATAGCAGTAGATAAATAATCGATGTGTGGCACCGTTTGTCTTGCAGTACTTGTGGGATTTTCTGCGTACTTGCTCCACTGCACCACAGAAGTCTATACACCCTGCCAATTGTCAGGAAAAGGAGGCACTTCACTACATAAACCACACACCGGCGCAGAGTGTGGTGTGTGGCACTGTGTCTTGTGGTACTTGCAGGATTTGCTTAGTTCTTGCTCCACTGCTCCACGGATGTCTGTTCACCCTGCCCATTACCAGGAAAAGGAGGAGCTTCACTACATAAAGCACACACAGGTGCAGAGCGCGGCACAGTGTGTGGCACTGTGTGTCTTGTGTCTGGTGACTGGGGTCTGAGACTGAAGCAGAAGACCGGCTTTACCTGATTCCACCGACCGCTGCCTAAATCTTGCAAAGAGAGCTTTCAACTTTCCTGGCACACTTATGTAAATTAGTCCAAGTTGCTGCTTAAAGCTCAAAACTCTTTCGGATTTCCTCTAATTATAATGCGACTGCAGCTGTAATATGTACCAAATAACTTGCGTTCTGCTTGCAGCACCCTCCACTCGAACTGAAATATACTATTTTATGTTCTTCTGATAGAGCACTACTGAATGCTGGTCAGTTAAACCCTTGGGAGTGCCTGCAGGCGTTGTCCTTTAAGCTCTCTTGCAGTTTAAGTGAAAGGTTTATATTGCTTACATCTTGCTGGCCTCAGCCTAACATTTTTCTGCTTGGTGCACCATCGGAGGAACACCTGCAGAATACTAACTTAGAGCTCCCTATAAGTGCACTTTTAAAGGAAATAGAAACCCATACTAGCCCAGCTAATATTTCTCAGCCTGGTATGTTACTGGAGGAGTGACTGCAGGATTTTCTCCTTTGAGCTCCCCCACGAGAACTCTTTAAAGAAACACAATATTATTTCAATCCAGCTAACACCTTTCAACTTACTACACCAACGGAGGAGTGACTGCAGGATACATCCTTTGAGCTCCCCTTTTGCTAACTTCTTAAAGAAATATAATCTTTATAATTCTATATTTACACAAGAGTGTTTGTGAAATAACTTTCTTAGAGCTCGTTCTTAGATCTAAATTTTCTATTAAATAACCGGGCTGGAACAGGGCATCCATAAGAAACCCTGATTCCAATCACTTGAGAAATACAAATAGACTAGGCCAATTGATTACAATTTATCAATATTTTTAACATTTGTTGATGATGTGTTCTTAGAAAATAAAAGGACTACATAATAACAATAGTATTACCATTTTTAATACTGGCTGGAGCTGTGCTGTTAGAAATATTTGACCAGATTACACTGTATCACTATTTTTAACATTTGTTGATAATGTGTTTGTAGGAAATAAGATGACTAATTAATAACAATTGTATTACCATTTTTAATACTGGTTGAAGCTGTGCTGTTAGAAATGTCTTACCTTTATTGTTTATTGTTTTTCATAATGTACTAATTTGTATACAAAATATGATATAATTAAGTTGATCTCTATAGTATGCCGGCGCGTTCTAAAAGATACTATTTACGTAGTGGGGTGAGTAAGATAGGTAAATTAAATAAAAAACAACTCAACATTGCTAAACAATCGAACAAAAAAACAGTATTAAACAGAAAAACAAGACAGAGATTGCGGACCTGTTGAATACGCCGGGGAAAACTCATTAGCATCTTTGCTAAAGCAGGGAAAATTGACTACCTACCTAAAACTTCAAAAAACTGCAATATGGAATCAGTGGAACAAACTAATATCCCCACTGAATGGTCTATACATGAAACCTCTCCACAAGAGAATACCTCTGAACTCCACCCTATTCACAATAAATCCCTACTCAACCTGGTCTTACATTTACAAAAGGCGACAAACGCGCCTACTACAATTCAGCAAAATGTGCAAACTAACGAAGATGGAATAGTGCATATTGACTCCATACCTAGCAGCTCTACCAACTTATACAAATCCCCAGACTTAGCTTGCATCGCAGCTGACTCATATCATCACTCTAGACTATGACATGATGAATCATGCTCATCTTCTGATAGCTCGGAGGATGCAGGATCTAGAGAAGCCGAACAACTTATTATTCTAAAAGCCCTCTATACGATCGGCTCCAAATTAGCAAAAGGACAGCAGATAAGAAAAGAGGATTGGTAAAATGTGTTGATATAGTGTTATCCTCACCTTCCCAAATTGTATCCCAAGAGAATACAGACTCTCTATTGGCAGAACCGAGATTATCCTCATCTATTATCTGTATCAAAGATACTCCTATGGTAGAAATAGGCAAGACACATCCTTCTGATGCTCCAAATGAAGAGACAAACCAAAAACAATCTATAGTGGAGCAGGACACTAATAGAAAGATAGTGAATAAGAAAAACATATTAACAGTAAAAACATGAAAAAGGACTAAAAATAAGCAAGTAAAGAAATAAAATCGCACTAACTCATCTCAGTCCTTAGCATTTTCCCCTAGCAGCAATATAACATGTACTGAGACCGGTCAAGGGTACAAATTTATTGTAACTAAACCTCCCAATGTTTTTGGAAAGAATAGAAAAATCAACCTCTCCCTGGCTCAATAGATCAGTGAATCGGAAACCAAAGTAAAAAACACACCACTAAAGATAACACCAAAGATCTGGAGCCAAATACACCGGCCAATGATGACAATTGTATTATCACTAATGAGGGTATCAGATTAAATCCTCTCCCTATTTCATCCTTCTCGGGAGGATAGCTCAGCGGCAATGTGCTCGCCTTGGAAGCAAGACGACACCAAGCAGCACAAGTTTGATCCCTGGGTCCGCACTTAGAAACCTGTGGGTATTAAGCATATTATAAATAATCCATAATATCATATCATACTCACAGAGAATTTTGGAAAAACAAAATCTTACATAACAGACTTTTTGGAACTGATAGTCTCTAGTAAAAAAATGATTGGAAAGATAAAGATGGTGGACACATATGCTACATCTAACAGTCCATTTCCTAATCACTCCAATGCACGAGAAATCATGCACCAAATTCCTCAATTAAGAGCAATCTTCACCAATGATTTCTCACTGGTGGAAATTCCAAAAACCATGACGGAAGCGAATTGGGCATGGCTCCATCTCCCGTGCCCTATAAACCTGGAATTAATTATGATGCATGCACAGATCGGTTATGAATTCCCAACATATGAAGAACCTAGCAAAACTAATAACATACCTGTTAAGGGAGGTGGGAAGAGAGGTGCACTAACTTTAACGGATGTGGGCATAGCAAAAAATAGCTAAGAAAGTGGTGGGAGTTACTGGTTACAGTACGTCATCAGCCACTCAAAATTACAATTTATGGGAGGAGGATTTATGTTATGATATGATAGTTTATTTATATAGCACCTACATACAATGTGTTTCAAAGTGCTTCAAGGCAAGGGAGGGAACAAGGGAAAATACATGACATTCTTACAGGCCATGAACAGTAGGGATGTGAAATTAACTATTGTACTCGGCCTGGCAACCTTTCAGATAGTGCAAGAGCTAAAACATAGATAAGGAAGGGAGGGGGATAGTGGGAAGGAAATGGAAACAGACAGGTGACTACTCTACTAGGCCTGACGACATTTCTGGTTAAGCTGGAGAAAAACAAAAGTTGAAGGAGAGGGGTGCAGAAAGAGAAGGGAGGAAAAACCAAGCGACTATCGTACTAGGCCTGACAACATTTCAGATAGTGCTGGAGGGTGGGGAGTAAAGAAACAAGTAAAAGGCAGAGGGAGGAGACCGATGAGGTTGCTATCATACTAGGTCCAGGGACAATTCTGATAGAGTAAGTGCATAGAAGAAAGTAAGGGGGATAGGGGAGGAGATAGGAAAAAGGAGAAAGGGAGAGGAGGAGAGCAAATACAATTGCAGAAGTCAGTAGTAACACATGATGTTGCAAGCCAGGATACAAGATGAAGATGGGAACAGCATGATTCAGGGCCACCATGAGTACAAGATGCCAAGGAAGTCCAGCATGAGAGTTTAGAAAGGGTGATGCACTGTGAATCGATGAAGTCCATAAAAGTCAAATCCAGCATTGGCCACAAGACGGTGATGGTGAAACCAGAATGTATCAGGACAGTCTCCTGCAGATGTAGGCTGGAGGGGGGGGCAGGGTAGAAGAATCAAGCAAAACAGGCAACACCTGTGTGCAAGAAGGGTGGGGAGAATTTAGAAGAAGTTGATTGACTGCCCCTCCAGCTTTTCATCCAGATTCTATCATGGAATTCTAGGGATTTTAACTTGTTTGTGTCTGAAGAGGAGGACATCAAGTTCCTTCTGAAAGCTAACATAATTGTGCTCCAGGAGACATGGATCATGCGAGCCATTGCTATTGATGGATATCATATCATCCAAAGATTTGCAAGACATAATTTAACCGGGAGACCCTTTGGTGGCCTTTTGATTGACGCAAGAAATAACCTAACACTGAAAGAATACGCCCATTAATGATTGCCCATGTATACTTGCTAGATTTGCAATGATTGAAATGCATCTTGAATTTGCCTTGATACTAATTATTAACATCTACAATCCTCCATGCTATGGGAGGCCCACTCATTTTATAGAGATTCTTGAAAAGATTATCTATGATTGGTTTACCCAGAATGAAGAAGGATATATATAATAATGGGTGACCTAAACTACCAAAAAGCTGATCTTGTGGACAAGCATGATATTATCTTCAATACATTAGGGGTAAAGGCTATGTCCCAAGGAGTCCTGATTGCCTTGCTTCCTGCAGCCCCCTGAGGGACTTTATGGCAACACAGGGCCTCTACCAGCTAACCACAAACCATATGGAATCAGGGATTCCTACTTTTACTTGGACCAATCGGCATGTATACAGCTGGATAGATTATATTTTTCTGCCTCAAGTGAGCTTTGCAAAAAATAACCATAGTGACCATGTTATCTGTATGTTTACTTTGGAATATCCCCAAAAAAGACTACACAGAATCCGGGGGAGAATTACATTTGAATAGATCTGGTAATAGAATTTGCTCAATATAGGGATGTTCAACCAACAACTAAATACTGAATTGTCCAAGATGGATAGGTCTAGAGATCATGACAGAACATGCATAGAAACTGTGATAAAGGATGCATATACATATATGCTATCCTACGGGGAAAAGATATATCCCAATAAAAATGCGCACTCGAGCCATGCATTTGATTCAATCATTAGAGAGAAAAAGATTGCATATAATAAAGATCGGAAACAAATTAGTGCTCTAGATTGGAGACGACACAAGGGAAGAATCTGCTCAGTAAATTAAAAACAAAATATAAAAATGCAGTAAGAGAACATAAAGCATCTATAGACACAACACAGTGGCAACATGTGGTTAGAGCTTTACAAGATTCTGACACTTACTCTCAGACATTCTGACCCATTTCCAACTCTTGGACTGAAATCACTGACAGTGAGAAATAACTTAATCCCATTGAAGCAACTACCTGGATTGGGCATATAGAGACTCAGTATAATTCTCTAAATGAAAATATAGACCATAACTGACTACAAGAAACAGAATTCCTTAATAGAAATATTCTGTGCACTTTAGACGACATCACGGGATTGATTGTGAATGTGAAGCCTTCTAGAGCCCCCGGCCCTGACGGAATCCCTAACAATATACAAAAAGCAGATCCTGAAGAATGGGTAATGGCATTACAAATACTCTTTGAAAATATACTCACAACTGGAATAGTCCCACAGAGCTGGAAAGAATCTATTGTCATCCCTATCTTCAAGAAGGGTGATAGGTTAGACCCCTAAAATTATTGGCTATTAGCTATGGTCGATGCCAGCTCTCATGTTTTCACGCAAATTGTCATGGAGTACATCAATCAGTGGATGCAAAATTAGAACATTTTCAAAAACCAGGACGCAGGGTTTAGAAAAGGCTTCAAAACACTCTCTAACCTTTGGACTTGGTCCTACTTGATAAAAGAGACACAACTGGACAAAGAGCGGACCTGGTATGCCTGTTTTATAGACTACAAGACCATCTTTGATACAGTTAATAGAGCACACCTCTGGGGAAAATTAGAGAACTGGGGTCTTAAGCCAGCCTTGTTGTATCTTGTGAAAGAAATGTACTCTAACACCTCTATGAGAGTCTGAATTAATGTGGAAGGATTTCTCAGCAAGTCCATTTCTACCAACCACGGGCTTAAACAAGGCTGTGTATTGGCCCCACTCCTCTATAATCTCTATGTCGCAGATTTTCAAGAAAACATAGCGAACTGTCATAACTTCCCCCCTCGTGTTGCCCAGTAACCAGTATCTTGGCTCTCATACGCCGATAATACTCTTGTCCTAGACCAAGCCCCGATTGGACTTCAAAGAACGCTTACATCCTTACCAAATTTTTCCCATGGTCTAGAAATACATTATAAGAAAACAAAAATTATGATCTCCCATAAAAGAAATTAAAAAATAAAAACATTCAATTGGAAGATCGGAAAATAACTCATCGAAAGAGTAGACAGATACTCCTACCTATGTATCCCCTTCTTTGAAACAGATAATGGCAAAAAAATGTGAAATTATGTCATCAGCAAAACCCTTAAAAAGTTTAACGCCATGAGGCAATACATAAGACCTAAGGTAGGCTACTCTATAGAGGGCCTCTTGAAAGTCTACAAGAATAGCATTATTGTGAGCATCCTATATGGTCTGGAGATATATACGAACAAAGAGACAGCGTGGTTGGACCCGCTAGACGGGAAACTTTGGCGACAATCTCTTGGTTTACCAAACTGCACCCCTATAGAGGCAATCCACTGCGAATTGGGTACTATGGCTCTTAGCACTTTTTAGCTAGCAGTGCTATTTATAAGAATCAGAGAAGAAGAAAACAACTTGAACACAATGTGTAGCAATTTTAACCTCTTTATGCATGAACCATACCCCAAAATTGCAATAACAAATTAGTTGAAAGAAGTACTCAAGTTCTTAGACTTGATTGGCTGTGATCTAAAAACTTTTGACAATATTGGGATTGCGATCAAAGATATAAAAGAAAAAGCTGGGGTATGGGATAGAGATAAGAATTTCAGAAATCTCTCTACCAGAAGGCTCTACAAGATCTATGTATTCCAAACCTTCCAGATTAATGCTACCTTTAAATATCTCCAGACTATTAGAGATGGAAAAACCAGGTGTTTTATGTTACTCTTCACCTAGGTTTACTCCCTACCTTATCTAGAGTTGGAGCTTGGGAGAACCTTGCTTGGGACGATCGCATTTGTAGGCTGTGCAAATCAGAGGTGGAAACAGACAGACATTTTCTAACGCAAATAGACACACTAAGAGATAAAGGCACAACTTCACTCTTACTACTCCTTGACCTCTCTGCCTCATTCGATCTGGTAGACCATGCAATACTATGCAATCATCTGGTCACGGCAGCCTGCTTCTCCCAGGAAGCAGTCACATGGATCCAGTCTTTCTTAGATAACAGGACAATGAGAGTCTTCTCTCCTCTAGCAGCTGCTGACCCCGCAACCATTACTTGTGGCGTACCCCAAGGATCCTGCGTATCTCCCACCCTCTACAATATCTTCACAAAGCCCCTTTTCGATAATCTAGACGGTCTCTGTATCACCTACACCAACTATGCAGACGATACACAGATCCTCATCCCGTTGACGGGAGATTATGACAAGGATTTGGCCTTTGTGAATAGAGTCTACCTCATCATCCAGGCATGGATGGCCGCCCATGGTCTATGCCTGAATGATGACAAAACTGAAATCCTCATTATAGGCACTACTAACATCAACATCAAAAAACTGGGCCCCAACTATGACTCTTTCATAAATGACAATAACATCATTACTGTAGCCAAAGTAGTTAAAACCCTCGGTTTTTATACAGACTCCCCACTTACTTTTGGTAAACAAGTGAATTCCATGGATTCAGACACCTCCTACACCTGCAAGCTAATTAGAGCAGCCAAGCCCTTCCTCTCACCTAATAATTGCGTCATTCTAGCAAGGGCATTAATCCTGTCAAAACTAGATTACTGCAACGCCCTCTAAATAGGCAGTAACAAATACATCACCTCCAAAATTCAGACACTTCAAAATAATGCCCTAAGAGCCGCCCTAAACTTCCCCTAAAAATGCCCACATATCAGACCTTAGGAGATCTACCAACTGGCTTTCCACTAAAGACAAAATCCTCCTCAAAACAGCCTCCCTTACACACAAATGCCTCAACCATGCAGCCCCGCAATACCTCATAGACAGATTCACCAGCCCCTTACGAAAAGCTAACTCTAACCTTTTGTTAGTACCCAGATTCAAACTTACTAAATCTGGCGGGAGTAGCTTCGCTGTTAAAGCGGCACAACTGTGGAACTCCCTTCCAACTGCTCTAAGGGAAGATCTCCCTTACCAGCAATTCAGATCCAATCTGATCCAATGGCTAAAAGATCATGATGCCTAACTTCGCCCTACTGTCATTTGGGATCTCATGTATATTTTGTATATTTGCTCTGCTCTATTTATCTGTCACATCTGCATTCTTGTTAACTCACTGTACATACTTCTGTGATTTTTTGACATCACATGTCTACAGCATTGTAACTGTAGCTGTACACCTGTTTATTTGTAACATGTAACCTAAGTTGAACAACCCTCTTTCTGCCTTCGCACCCGAATACCCTTGGGTCTGGTGCGCAATATAAATAAACAAACAAACAAGCAATGCCCAAAGACCAATCACATTTAAGATAAAGGATACCACCGTGTGTGTTTCCCTCTAGGTCAGCGATCTTCAAACTGTGGGTCACAGTCCTCAGGGAGGGGGTGTGCAGGGGTGCGAGAGCCCAGCATGAAATGAATAAGAAAATGTAGAGCATTTGTTTTTTAGATTGGGGGTAATGGGCAGGGGCCGCTCACATGGTCGAACTGGAGCATAAAACTGTTTCAGGTGCCAATGAAAAAGTGGCCCGCAGTTGCAAATAGATATTCATTCATTTAATCACAAACTGTTTGAATTGGAATTGAACCCAAGGGTTTTTTTTGTTAAAACTTAAGCAAATTGTGATATTTAAAGAATATTTATCCAGCAACAATGGTCAAAACTACTAGCTGCATAGTGAAGTAACTCATCAAACTGGCCCACATTGGGCAAATAAGTGGCCCATTTTGACTGGCCCACACTAGCATTTTGCATTTTTGGTATGAGGATTGCCCTATTGCCCTATAGGCCTGTCCAAGCCTGGCGCTTCATCCATAATGGGCGAGGGGGCATCCACCCAGTGGCCCCCTCACCCATTGTAGAAGAGCCAAGGAGCCAGCCCAGTGAAACACTGAGCACTCCCTCAGATGCTTTTTCCAGCTGACGGAGTGCTCCTGGGCTGGCTGAACTGTCAAAGGAAAACACTGTTCAGTTCCCCAGCTGCACATGCTCACTAAGCCATGCAAGGCTGGGGGCGTTTTGCTTCGCCAGCCTTGCATAGCTAATTGTAAATGCTGGCTGCAGCACTGCATGTCTGTATGTGCGAGTGGGAGCTCATGAGCCTACTCACACATACGGACAGAGCAGTCTGGAGCGAGGCATATCAGCAGCCACGCACAGGCCCCTGCAGAAGGTACGTTTATCTTCATTTCTTTTTTATTTAAATATGTGTATGGATGCGTGTATGTGTTATGAGTGAGTGTATGGTGACGGGTGCTCACGTGAATGATAGAGTGATTGCTGTGTGCATGTGTGTGTGTGTGTGTGTGTTTGTTTTGGTCCATTGAGCTGATTTTGGCGAGTGGGGGGAAGCAGGGAGGGAAAAAGGGGGAAGGAGGGTTGTAAAACAAAGGCATTTTAAAATGCCTTTGTTGCACAATCCCCCTACCCACCTGCCAAAATCATCTCTCCTCTGAGGTGCTGTGGAGCCCAGGGGACAGGCTTGGCATTTTGTTACTGGACATCTATCATAGATATCCAGTCAAAAATACCATGCTTTGCCCTTTGGCCGCCCAGATCCTTGCATACACACATATTCATGTTGATTGTGTTAGGCACTGTGGGGCCCAGGGGAAAGGGATGGTATATTTTTACTCAACCTCTCTCATAGATGTCCAGTAAAAAATATCATGCCTGCCCCAGGCCACCCCCAGCGCCTATTGCAAACTATTTGGCTTTTTACCCATTTTTATTTTAAAGTATGCTCTAAAATGCAACATTTTAACCCATTATTTAAAAAAAATTCATGGGGGGAAAAAGAAAACCTTGATTGGTTTGGGCTGCCTTGTTGCGCTCGGTCGCTATGGCATGTCTGTTGGAAATATTTATGCCCCCCCACTTAAAAATTCACCAAGCACCACTGGCCCTGTGAATGTGCTCAGAGTAGGGTGGGGAAGTCCAGGGACTGTGGTGGGAGCAGGATGGGTGGGAGCCATGGGATAGTGGTGGGAGCAGGGTTTGGAGAGCCCAGGATCTGTGGTGGGAGCAAAGGGACTAGGCTAGGAGTGGGATGAGTGAGTCCAGAGACTGTGATGGGAGCAGGTGGGGCAGCCCATGGACCATATTGGGAGTAGGCGGCAGTGATGCTGCGCGATAGTTCATAACCATTTGAACTTACTGTCCATTTGGCATTTATGTGGGGGAGACGGCCTGCCCACATTTTGCTTGGGGGGGGGGCTGGTCTAAAATGTTTGAAGAATACTGATATAGGTAATCAGCATAGCCACCAAACATGATCTTTTATATTCTCTGGCACAAGCTTGACTTTGAATTATAATGTATACTATATATGGCCAGAAATTGAGAAACTGCTGAACATTAGTCATTAAGGTATACTTGTTTTTAGACACAACCCCTAGCTTATCTTAAATTGATAATTGTTACCAATAATTAAGAACGTGAAATTGATTTTAGCAAATTTTTCTGAACTGTGTAATATGTATGTATAACTATAATGTATCATGAATTACCAATATGATTATTTTTAACTGAGTGTGTAATATGTATTTCTAACCATAATGATCCATTAATTATCAATATGATTGCTTTTAACTGATAGTGTGTAATATGTATTTTCAAGTATAATGTTTCATGAATTACCAATGTGAATATTTTCTTTGACTGATAGTGTTTAATGTTTCAGGTAACTAAACAAATAAAAAAAAGGAATTAGAAGATAAGCACCCTCAATATGAGATTGGTGGTAGTAATGGCGCTATTTGCGTCATGACTGCCACCAATAACGGGACCGAATGGGGACTTACCGGTCTAGTCCGACCCTGGCGGGATCGGTAAGTCCCCATTGCACCAACCATTCCCTATTCCCATTTGAGCCCCCAAAGGGCTCAATGGGAATGGGGAAGGCGTATTTATGGGCCTGCTAATGGCAGGCCCATAATTAGCGGCCTGGTCCCCTAACGGGACCCGTAAGGGACGTGTGGTATGACCACACATCTCTAGCGGTTCCCGTTAGGGGACCTCGAAATCGGGCAGTAGGGGATTACCGGCACCGGTCTCCTTACCGGTGCCCGGTATCCCCTACCGACTGACTCGTAATGAGGCCCAAAGAATCCCATGGTGGATAGAGCCAGGTCCTTGAAGCAAAAGGTATGAGCAATTGAGAAAAGTGGCCAGCATTGTGATTATAGATTTCTCTCTTTTATCCTTTTTAGGCCAATGCTCTTGTGATTCTTTAGCCCCTCCATCTCCTGAACGTCCAGTGCCAAGATTCTTCCAAAGGAGGCGCATGACATAAGCCGCCTCTGCCCCAGTGAGAGGTTCACCGCTAGTTCTATATGCCCATTGAAGGGAGCCGCTTTTCCTCTTCCTGAGGGGCTAGGGGTTTGTAGGTGACATCTTCCGTGACTGAGAGGATACTTGTGAAACCTCACTTGGCATGGGACTCAAGAAAAGCTTCAAGACTGTGTTGACTATGTAAATGCAATACATCCACGGATATGTGTAACAAGTCAATGCAGTAGAGTCAGGATTTAATTTCTGGATGTTGAGTTCTACTGGGAGAATGGGATATTGTAGACAACAATTTACTCAAAACCGACAGAAAAATGTAATTGGTGGCAAATAGTTTCCACCCCAGAAAAACCATTGGGAGTACTCTGTACAGTAAATTTGTGAGATATAAAAGGATTATCTGCAAAAATGAAGACTACAGATTGAAAAGTTTGGCATTAAAACAAAAACTCATAACAAGGGGTTATAATGAGAATAAGATTTCTGAGACAATACAGAGAGTAGAGAGGTTACTGAGAGCAACTTTGTAAGAATCTGGAACCAGTAAAATAACTCCCAATTTAGAAGATGTAACCACTGATTCTAATCAAAGCTCCTCAGTGAAGAAGGTTAAGATGAAGCATTGGTAATGTCTAAACTTTGATGATACATCACAGAGGTTATTTGCAGATCCTCCAGTATTTACTTACAGGAAGAGTCAGTCACTTAGGATCTTAATGGTTTAAACAAATGCTGTGAGTTTGAAAGAAATCAAGGGGAAATTGAAAGGAACACAACCATGTGGCAATTGTCAACACTGACACATTATTATCAAGGGTAATCAGATGAATCATCCATACATCGTAAAAAAAATTAATTCTTTTCAATCCCACAGCAACTTGTGACACCCAAAATGTGATTTAGGGTATTAGATTGCCTTGTGGTATCCATTATCTACGACGAATAAAGAGAAAAAAGAAAATACGGTGGACGGAGCTTAAGTCCAATGTGCGTACATTCAGAAAAAGCATTAATTGGCCCAACTGCAGTTTGTTATTTTCAAATAAGTGAAGTTACCAAAAAGAGGGCAACATTTTCAAGCTATTTTAGAAAAAAGAGAACTTTTTGGGATAAATAGGATGGATGCAGTGGAACCTAAAGGGCTGAATGTGGAATGGAACTTAAATTGTTACATTTGACTAATTTGTGAGAAATCTGCTGGAATTAATTGATATTAATGATTCACAGATGAGAATTTAAAAACTATATTGAGTTCCCAGTTAGGTTACATAAAATCTTTTATCACGAACATGTGACATTGCACGTTGGACCTTATGTCACGCACATTACAAGCTAAACCATAAATTAATGAAATTTGTCTAATTTAAACTTAACTAAATGGACATTAATTTGGATAAGTCATTCCAATCAATGTATATGTGAGATATCAGGCTAATTGATGATGTTGTTAGTTTAGTTGGAAGATTTCCTAACCAACTAGGTCAGATTTGTGGTAATTATGCAATGTGATGTCACATGCATGATGTAATGTGCCATGCATACATGACACCATCTTGAAATTATTTAAACAGCGAAGAGAGCGTCACAGCTTTCACTGTCTTTGCTCAGCATACAAGATAGGTGACTCGAGAGGACTTGGTTAGGGGTAAGATGGATATGACAATGTTGAGAATAGATTGAGAGTGGAATCATATGATATAGATGATACTTATTGTGAAATATTTTAACTACAGGATTGATTGGAGAAGAAGAATGATTTAAAAGGCTAATTTGATCAGAAGGGGAAGAAGCACAGGCTAGTCTGAATTTATAAGAAAATTAATTGGTGCGATATGTTACCCCTTAGTTTCATACAAGACGATAGAGATGAGGTTTAGAAGTCTAGATACCTAAGCACAATTAAAATGTGTTCTTTACCGTTGATTGAGATATTACCCTAAGAACATGGAAATCAAGAGATACTGTTAGTTAGAGGTTAGTTGGGCAATTGCTCTCAATGTTATAAACAAGATTAAGGAATTAATAATTAAAGGACATATTATAAGTAGGTTTTTTATTGATTGCTCAAGGAAGACAGATTGGAAGACCGCCTGAAGAAGGACGATTAGTCCAAAACTCATAGAGAGAAGTGGGGATGAATATAAAAACATCAATTCCACTAACAGCTTTGGATCTGTTGATAGTTACTGAAGAAATGTAAGAATCACAGAACTGAAATAGTTGACTTGATCAAGATTGAAAAATATACGTGATAAGTAATTTAATGAACATTGTTTGGTTGTACAATGAGTTCCGAAAAAGTGAGGCACTTGAATTAGAAAGTATTGATTTACCTATTTGTTGAATACATTAATTATATAATTAAAATGGATTGTTTGAATGTATATGTGACTGAATCAGTACACTAATTGAAATTTTAGGGAATAAATCTGATGGGACATATTTTTTTGCCCAATGTCACCTGGCCCACGTAAGGGCCTGTGGGGAACTACTGTTTCTAGACCTTCCAAGAGGTCTTTAATAGTTACAGCCCTGGTGGACTAGTGGGCCCTTTAGTGAGGTATTTCTTTTATTAATTAAAATGAACTGGTGGACTTGTGGAGGCTCCCTATTTGCGAGGTCTCCAGCAGACACGGTCTAACGTGTTGTAGTTGAAGTGGCAACCCCTGATGCCATGGCCATCATTGCTGCATCCAGCTGTGCTGTTGCTGGGCTTCATCAGTATTCATAGCAGTGAGCCAGGACTGGATGTCAGGTTTCTTGGTGTTGTTGGTGGTGGGTAGAGTTGTTGATCTGGAGGAATTGTAATTGTAATTGTTTATTTGTACAGTGCTTATACAAAAATGAAGTGCTTCAAAGCGCTATAAGGGGAGAAGGGAGCAAGGGAATACAGTTGTCATAGTTAGGCCTTGAAGTTTCCGAATGATCTAACAAAAAGTAACTAGCGTACTAGGCCTAATAGCTTGTCTCCTAGTGCAAGTGCATGCAATGTTTCAGACGCAGGAAATTAGGGAGGGACGACAAAGGGGGGACTAAACAGAACTTACTAGGTCTAGTAAATACAGGTCATGCACATGTACAGATGGAAGAGCAAGGATGGGGCATGGGGATCAAGTGCACCCAGTCCAGCAGGGGCCTGGTTTAAGTGCAGAGAGGTTACCCCATTCATGGAATGTATGCTGAAAGTACAATGGTGCAGAGCATAGTGCAGAGGACCGGAGGCAAGTGCAAAGACAGGCGGGGGAGCATGGGACCTGTGTGGCTCTGGAGGTGAGCTAGGTGACTAGTCAGTAAAAGCTGAACAGAGTTAGGGGAGAGATGGAGAGTGAGGCTGGAGAGAAAGAGAGAGGAGATTAGCAAGGGAGATGGAGAGAGAAAGTGGAAGAGAAGAGCAAGGTTATGAGGAATTTCCTTTATTATGAATTGGTGGTGGTTAGCAAGGTAGGATTTGAACCAGATGAGTAGGGTGCCACTGATCCCCATTTGGTGATTTTAAATGTTGCACAAATTCAAACATCATTTGTCGATGCATACCATAATTCGGTATATCAAGTAGAATCCAGCTTTTGTGATTTGGGTGCGCTTGTAGATTTGTTTATGCACTTAGGACATGAAAGATGGTCACTTATCGAAATGGATTTTTAAAGAAAGTTTGCTTTCTTTTTAGTCATATTTCAATCAGCTGACCATGTTTTGCATGCAACACACTTAATAATGGCTCATAGGATGTAATGATCGTCATGTCATTTGTGGATTTTGCGTAAGAACCGACAGGTGAGCCAATTCATGGTTAGCTGGTTATCTACAATAATTCTGCCCCTGAGCCTATTTGCAATTATGCACACCTAAGTGCATTCTAATTTTGCAATTGTTTAATCTAGCATCGACAATTCATGCTCAAATTATTGTGTGCAATATCAATACTATGACCATAGTTTGAAGTGAGATAAATTTGATTTTGATGCATCTCTAATGTGCTTCCGACAGAATTAAATGTATCCAAATGCAGGTTTTACTAAATTCACGTCGAACACCATTTAATACTCATTACCAACAGACAGAGATTCAATAGATTCAGCAGTTAATTAAACAGGTGAGTCTTTAACCCTTTTGGGAATAAGGCAAGGGTTGTGATGCTTCGAATATTAAACAGCAGTAGGTTTCACAATCTAGGTCCATACGTTGAGAAGCGTCTTTCACGCCAATGGACGAATCTCGATGGCAGGATCACAAGTTAGAGCTTATCCTGACACATCATAGAAGGTACTTGGGCTTATAGAGAACCATCTTTCTAAACAGGTGACTAGGGGCTAAGTCCTTGAGGGATTTAAAAACCAAGCATAACATATTAAAATCAATCCTTCGTTTAATTAGAATCCAATGTGAAGATCGGAAAAGTGAGGAGATGAGCGCCATTGTAGATATTCTGAATATCAAATGAACAGCTACTTTTTGTGCCCTCTGGAGATGGTTGAATTGTTTATTAGGTATTCCCAATAAGGAATCTGTTCCCATAATCCCGTTTGGAGTTAAGCAACGCTCCTACCACAATTAAGTGGTTTTTCAGATGAACAAACAGAAGGATGTGATGCAACAAGGAAAATATAGATTGTATTTTAACATCTATCTGCTGATCGCCGCCCAAATTGAACTGTCAAAGGGATCCCAGATTCTTGACCTTAGAATATAAGGTCATAGGTAGTCTGAAAGTACATGGTGGAGGGGGGCAACTGGCAGGGTCGGACTTGGACAAGAAATAGGCAGGGTCACCCATAAAAAGTGTCCCACCCCTCGCCTCAAAAAAGTGACCCACCCCTCGCCTCACGACCCTTGACCTCTGATGACATCACCGGAAGTGATGTCATTTCACCCCACCCCAAAGTGACATCCTGGGAAGCGATGAAACACGACCTTTCACGCCTTGAAAAAACACAAAGTGGCATCAAATAGCATTGTTCCTAAGTACACAAAATTACTGTGAATCCAAGCAGACGTCCAAGGCCAAATGATAATATGTTATTGTATAGCACTTACGCTTAAGCTCTTTTTTATAGAACAAATATGAATACAATATCACCCAACCTGTGTTGGTACTCATTTATAGACCTAAGAAGGATGAAAGGCTTTTTGGAAAAAGAAAAAAATAATGTGAAGAAAAAAAAGATTCATTTTTTGCATTTCTTTTTTTCTTCCAAACTGGCCCATGCATCGGCAGAAACCAGCCCCACTCCTCAAGGATGATATCGGCCCGGCCACGGGCCGAAAAGCCGAGGGGCCAATCCAACCCTGGGAACAGGACTGATCTGCCAACAGGTGTATAGGACCCACTAGATTCAGCTGGGTTTTGTTTGGGTTCAGTTGGAGTGATCATTCACCAGCCAACTTCCTCAAAGCACTGCACCATCTTAAACAGGGATTCCAATGTCTTGCTCACTCTCACCTAGCTCTGGATATCATCTGCCTAAGCATGATAACCCAGATCATATTTCATAAAAATGGCCATAAGTGCTTGTAAATATAGATTTAACAACAATGGTGAAAAGGAAGAGCCCTGAGGGTCCACACATCCCAATTGAATCACATCACATTTACACATTGGTAAAGGTAAGATGAAAAAAACTCTAAACCAAGACAGCGCATGAGTGGATACTCTGGCCACCGTGGCCAGTCTAGACAGTAAGATGTTGGGGTCCAGTGTACTGAATGCCACTAAGAGAATAAGTATGACCACAGTTTTAAAGCCATGCCTGCGACTGGACGATAAGTCTGGAGATCAATGGCATTCAGAGATGGCTTTTTTAGCAGTGTGGAGACCGTTGATAGTTTCAATTCAGCAGGAACTATACCTTGGCCTAAAGAAAGGTTAACACATGTAGTAATGTACTGAACTAGTGATGTTGCATCTGTTGATGCCGCACATGCAGGGAGAACATACATCAGGCCATTGGTACATTTTCATTTAGATAATGATGACTGATGACATAACGAGATTAGGATTGTCTGGTGTAAAATCAAAGTTTGCTTCTAATCGTGGGGTCAATTCCATCAAAATGTCAGTCTATTCAGGAGCTTGTCCAATCTTCTCCCAAATGTTTTTAATTTTATTCACAGAAAATTCATTCAATTCGCTTTTTACGTGGAAGGAGTAATGCTAGAGGAATCACTAATAGGGTTTATACATTTGGAAATGATGGAGAGGAGGTTTGTCCGATGAAATTGATATTTTGTTTTATAGAAGTGTGGCTTTGGCCTCAAATATTGGATTTCTATACTGTTGTATGGCACTTTGTATTTTTTCTTGATCGACAAGGCTTATGAATTTCATCGATAATCTTTCAAGTTTATGGTATTCATGTTTCATTCTAGCTAGAGAGGGCAAGTACCAGGGGTTTGACCATTTGTTGAGTGTTCTAGAAGCACAGGGGGCTATTGATTTCAGCTCTTTACAACCATTAAAGAGAAGTTAATTACACCCAGATTTGAACTCAATAGCTGCCAGGGCAGTTGCTAGGTCGGGTCCTGGACTCTTAAAAGGATTTTTCTTAGTATGATTCCTTAGCACTTCATTTTTCTTTTATTTTTTATTTTTATTATTTTATAAACAACACTCCAAACATTACAAACAATTAGGACTTCCGTATTTAAGCTTCACAACATTACATTACAAAGTACACTTTTCGGTCCTCCCCCCTCCCACCCCTTCAACTCGAGCCCCTGTATCCATGTCATCAACCTGCTTATCTTCAGGCGTGTCTACTGCCATTATCTCTTCTGTATCATCATCGCTATGGTTGGCCTGGGAGGGACCCCCTATTGAAGCCACCAATTGTCTCCATGCTATTGGGGGTCCACCTCCTCTTCCCCCCGCTGACCGCTTCATACCAGGCAGCCGTCTCTGCCTCTGCCCACTTCATAAGGTCTGCCCACCACATCTCAATTCTAGGCCGATGGGCTGCTTTCCAGAACATTGCAATTCTCTGTTTGGACAGGATGTAGGCCAGGTCCTTCATCTTACTGATGTGCCTCAGGTTGCGTGGTCTGGGAAAAACCCCAAGCATGCATGCCCAAGCTGACTCCACATCCAGCATAATCCCTTTTCCTGCCAAGCGTATCTTCAGCTCTGTCCAGAACCTTCCCTCCTCCGGGAAAGCCCAAAACATGTGTAGCATCCCAGCTTCCTCCTCCCCGCACCTAGGGCATTTCTGTATCACCGGGCCACCAAACCTGGCAATTTTGCTGGGGGTCAAATATGCTCTATGAGTGACATAGAATTGAATCTGCTGAAGCCTCGCATTTTGGGACACCTTCTTATGATACCTTTAGGCTCTATCCCATTGCCCATCTGACATGGGTTCGCCCACCTCCTCTTCCCAATCTCGCCTCAGTTGGAGCAGCTCCTTCCCCACCCTAGTCCCCAGTAGCTCATATATGCGAGATATTTCATGCCCACCCTCCGAGATGTCATACATCGTCTCGATGGTAGCATCAGGTTGTTCTGCAAGCACTTCCTCAGGCCGCCTTTTTCCCACTTGTTTAATGATTCTGGAGTAAGTAATGTGTTGGCCCTTATGCACCCCAGTGTCCTCTATTAGTCTCTGAAAATCCAATGCCTCCCCCTCCTGCCATAAATCTCCAAGGGTAGCCAGGCCCATCGGTTCCCAGTATCTACGGACCCCTTTTATCATTTGGGAGTCTTCCCTGCATAGCGCCACTAACGGCACTTGCAGGGAGAATGGGGCTGGGTTTCCCACAGTCTGCCATGTTCTATGTCACATTTCCCAGCCAAGCCCCAGCAGTCTCGCCATTCCTATTACCTTTGGTTTAGGTAACCACACTGTCTCTCTAAGGAAGCAGGGAGCAGGATCCTTACATAGCAGCCTGGCTTCAGCCGTTTCTTCTTCAGACAACCTCCTGGCCGCATATTGCAGCTGTCCCGCCAAGTAATATAACTCAAAATTCAGCAGATTTATACCCCCCTTGTCACACAGGTTTTGTAGTTTCCAGAGGGCCACCCTGTTCCTGGAATTTTGCCATATGAAACCCCTGCACTGGCTATGGAGTTTGGCAAAAAAGCGCCTAGGGATCACATACGGGATGTTTACAAAGAGGTGTAACAGTCTGGGCAGCACTACCATCTTGATCAGAGCCGCTCTTCCCATCATGGGCATGGGTAGCCTGGACCAAAATCCCATGCTATTCTTAATACCTTCAACTGCCTTTTCCGTATTGTGTTTGTGTTCTTCTCCTGTTATGTGGTATATGTCAATACGGTTACCAGACAAATGGTCGAACCAATTTGGTCGAAAACCAAATGGTCGAATTTTTTTTTGTTTTTATTTTAACCCTTTTTTTTAATTTTTTTGGGGGGGTCCCCCAAAAAAATTCGACCATTTGGTTTTCGACCAAATTGCGTCGACCAAATTGCAGTCGACCAGTTTTTTTTCGACCAATTGACTGGACACCTGTCAATACCCAGGTATCGAAACGTCTCGGTTCGCCAGGGTATTGGCAAAACCGGTAGGCACCTCGGTAGGGCACGTCTGTACCTCTCCAGGCGGAACATGCTGGATTTTTTGGCGTTTACTGCTATGCCCGAGAGGGTAGCATATCGTTCCATCACCTCCAGGACATATTGTAGGTTGTCCTCTTGGAAGTGCAGATATAAAAGTATATCATCGGCATACAATGATATAAGATGCGAACCTCCCGCAGTATGGATCCCTATCTCCCCATATTGTTGTCTGAGGCAGACTGCCAATGGCTCCAATGCAAGGATATGTGGCAAAGGCAACTAGGGGCAGCACTGTCTAGTGCCCCTGCTGAGTTGCCATCTATCCAAGATTGTAGCGCCCGTTTTGATCATTGCAGTCAGGGAACTGTATAACATTTTGATCGACCTCAGATACCCCGGCCCCATCCCGTATTCTCTCAGAGTCGCCAGCAACTAAGGCCATCTCACTGAGTCGAAGGCGTTAATTGCATCCAGCAAAACGATTGCCAATTTGCCAGGGTCTTTCTCCGTTTGGTCGATAATGTGGTGAAGTCTCCTATGATTGTCAGTTATGTTCCTGCCACGAACATAGCCTGTTTGGTCAGGGTGTATCAGTCTGCCGATGACTCGCTTAAGCCTGTTTGCCAGCACTGCTGTGAGGATTTTGCTGTCCTGATTAAGCATCAATAGGGGTCTGTATGACCCACAGTCTGTGCTTGGCTTACCTGGTTTTAAGAGTGGGATGATCATCGCCTCCCGTAGGGACTCCGGCAGCCTACCGCGCTCAAATGCCTCATTAAGCATGGCCAGCAGTGGGGGGAGCAGCTCCTGTTGGTGTGTTTCTAGAATTCACTGGGGAGCCCATCCGACACCGGAGCTTTGTATGTGGGCAGGTGTTGAATCACTGTCTCTAGTTCTTCTGAGGTGATTGGGGCATCCAGGTCTGCCCATTCCAGATCGTCTAGTGTGGCAAGCCTAGATCTTCAAGAGTTTACTGGATCTCTTGGTCCATGTCTTCCCCTGCGTTCTCATAAAGACGTTTATAATATTTTAGGAACTCTTTGTTTACTCCCTCCTGGGTATCCCAGACCTGGCCCCCGTCCCCTCTAATTTCCCTGATCACTGGTTGTGATGTTTCATTTTTATATAACCAGGCCAGCAGTCTACCCGGCTTGTCTCCTCCTGCATGCTGCCTTTCGACATATTTCTTGTAGCTCAACTTACATAATCTATCACAGTGCTCACTGCTGGCTTGTTGTATCAGCCTCATCCTTACCCCATCCTCCTGAAAGGTGCCCCCCTTACGCATTATGTCTTCCAACTCCCTCTCCGTTTCCTGCAACTCCCGTTCTATGTCTCCCTGGAGCCCTCTAGATTTTGATATGGCTACACCCGGCACTACTACTTTTAATGCCTCCCATACGGTTTCCACAGATTGAACGCTTCCGGTGTTAATGTCAAAATACTCAGTGATCACCTCCCTCAAGTCCTCCCGGAATCCTGAGTCCTGCAGGGCCTCAGCTCTGAGCTTCCACGTCGGAATTCGCACTCTAGGGGGTTGGTGTCGCCACTGCAGGACCAAGGGGGAGTGGTCCGAGAGCACTCTGGCCTTATATTCCACACCCATCATTTCTCCTACTATCTCGGCAGCAGCAAACAAATAATCCAGCCTCATGTGCAGGTTATGTGGTGCCGCATAATGTGAGTACTGCCTGTCCGCTGGGTGTAGCTGCCTCCAGACATCTACGAGTTCAAAATCTTTCAGCAGGGTCTATAACACCTTTGCGGCCGGGGTGGGTTTGTCTGGTTTACCATCTGACCTGTCCATTTTAGGATTCAATGTACAATTAAATTCCCCTCCCCATTGGATCACGCCTCCCAGTAGGGGGCTAATTTTGCCGTATAGAGTCCTAAAGTAAGCCGCTGTATCTTGGTTAGGGGCGTATACGTTTATAATGCTCACTTACCGGTTTTCCAACATCCCCCGCACTACAATCATTTTGCCCTCCGGGTCTAGCGTAGACTGAGTCAGCTGAAATGGTACATGCGGTGCCACCCATATGATAACTCCCCTTGCATAAATTGAGTATGTAGCTCCCGTGATGCTCCCTTTCCATTTTCTCTTGACCACCTCCAGTTTCTCCCTAGTAAGGTGGGTTTACTGTAATAATGCTATGTCAGTCCTCATCCTTCTTAGGTACATCATTACTTTGTTACACTTCAAATAGCTATTGAGGCCCCTCACGTTCCAAGTCACCACTCTAAGGCTACCCGACACCATTTATAGGATATCCCGCCTCCCCTCCCAGTTCCCCTCCCGCCTGATGTGACACAAGATTTGGCTTGTTCCCCTCCCACTCCCAACAAACTCCCCCTCCCCCCTTTCCCAACCACTCTAAACCACTGCACACAACCCCTTCCCTCCCCCTCCCCACCCAACGCCAACAAGTGCCCAGCTCCATCCCTGAATCACAGGCCCTCCTGCGTTTGGTCCCGCCTCAGAATGCCGAGGCCCGGAACCCAGCAGGGTGTCACCGGACTACTGGTGACCTAAATAAACTTCTCATTGTGGGGATGTGAGGGCTGGCTCTGAAAGGCTCCCGCACTAATATCAAGGTTTCTCGTGCTAACGGATCATGCATACATGTATAGCCCTATTTGCACCCTCCCACAGGCTATGTCCTGTGCTATATTCAAGTCCCATTGTCTTAGGCTGTGACAACATAGGTGCCGCAAATGGATGTTACTTATCTTCGCCTTCTCCTGTCTGGATACCCGATTCTTGGGGGCAGCTCTGCGCGTCCAACCATCCCATAGCGTCCTCCGGGGTTTCAAAAAACAAGGTTCTGCTCTTGTGGAACACCTTCAGTTTTGCCGGGTAGATCAGCATATACTTGTGGCCTGCTTCACGCAATCTTCTTTTCATAGTCCCAAAGTTCATGTGTCGGCGTTGCACCTGCAAGGTATAATCCGGGTATGCCGTTATGTTTGCCGACCCCCTTTGTATCGTTCCGCCCTTCCGAAAGTGTTCAAGAATTTTTGCCCGATCTCTGTAGTTCAGGATCTTGGCTATCACCGGCCTAGGGGGGGTTCCCGGCAGTGGCCTCCTCATCAGGGCTCTGTGCACCCTTTCCACAGCAAATCCCTGGGTCAACACTCCCCCGGTTATCTCCTGCAGCAGCATTGATTCAATGAACTCTGTCGGGTTGGATCCCTCAGCACCTTCTGGCAATCCAACGATATGAATATTAATCCTTCGGTGCATCCTTCCGCCTCCTCCGCCCTACTTTACAGGTTGCCCACGCGTTGTACCAGGGCGTGAAGTTCCGAATTATGAGCTGCGCAGTCCCCTGTGTTCGGGGCCACCTCTTTTTCTAGGTGATCCGTGCGTTCTGCCAGTGACCTGACATCTTGCTGGAGAAGATTCACCTCCTCCTGTACTGCCCCAACTTTGAGCTCATGTGCCGCTTTCAATTTGTTCATGGCCAGTCCCAGTTTGGTTTCCCACGCCACTTTCAGATCAGCAATCGCCACAAGTATCTCCTGGTCTTTGCCCATAGTGTCCATGCCCCCAGCGGGGGTTTTGTCTTTGCTCCTGCCCCCTTCTGCACTCAGCGATGTTCTAGCATATTCGTCGAGGGTGGGTTGCTTGCCCTTTGTTCTTAGGAGTTTGCTGGTCATCGTGGTGTGTCAGAGACATATGGGCAGGTCCCCCCGCTTGTGGCCCCTGGCCTAAGAAAAGTTAGGCTGCTATTAGTGTCATGGCCCGGCCAGGCCGTGTCAGGGGTATCCTCAAGCTACCTGTTCTGCTCCTGGAGTGGGCTGTGTCCTCCCACGTATTTATGTGGGTTTATTCAATCTGCTCGAACCCCGAGCCCCAGCCCCAGTTGGTCTGGGTCCTTGGGTGCCCCTCCCAGTGCTTATAGAGCCCCCCGGCGTGTTTGCTGGCTCAATGTGCGTCACCCATGAGCCCCGACAAATTACTGTCACTTCCCACCCGACGGTGGTGTTTATGGAGCTTCTCGCCAGGCACGCCTCACAAGCAGGTTGAGAGTGCCCACGAGCTCCCAGTTATGCTCCTGGAGTGAGCTGCGTCCACCCACGTAGTTATTTGCTGGCATAGGCTAGGGGGTGTCTCCTTCCACTTACTTATGTTACTGCTGTTCGTGGCCCTGGATCAATTGGGGCCCTTGCTACTTCCATAATGCCTTTTGTGTCCTCTTACTTAATGCAGCGCCTCGCTCATGACCATATCTCCAAGCACAGCTCAAATCTCGACTGCAGGTCTGAACTTCGTGAGAATACGTGTTGCGCTTATATGAGGCATGCGCCTGTCCGGGCTGTGCAGGTCCCGTGTTCCATCAACAGCCGGGTTGTTAGACCGCAAGCACTCTCCCCCGTTGAGCCCGCATTGGCTCCCGTTCGCGAGGGGGGGCCCAGGCCGCCCCTTTCTCCCCGCCCCCCGGTGCGCTCAGATGCCCGGGGGTGTGGGGCTCTCAAGTGTCCCAGGTGCGGCTGATATCTCCCCGGGCTACCTGCACAAGCCCCCGGGGACATGGATGCCGGACTGGTCCCCCAGCGGGTCTCACACACCAGGCGCGGCTGGACCCCCGCCTACCTCAGCGTCGGGGGCTGCTGTGCCCCGCTGCATCCATCCGCAGATACGCTCCAAAATGGGGAACTCAGCAGTCGCATGCACCAGTTGGGATCCGAGCACCGCGGGTCACTGCTCCAGCGGGTGTTTCAGGGGCCCGAGCGTGCCGCTGCCCAGATCCGTCTTTCCTTGCCGCAGTGCCACCGCAGTTTCCTTTCTACCAGTTGGAGCCTTTGTTAGCTCTTCGTGTCCGCCATTTTGGGGTCTCAGCCCCGGGGTGCGTGGGCCCAGCGAAGCCCATAGGGCCATCCCCCTCCTTCATCTCAGCTTCAGATTTACAGGATATCTGTGCACCCCACTCACAAGCAGGCATACGAATTTTCAGGGCGCCGGTGCATGTCTTAGTGCACTTTTAACCAGGATCAGATGCCGGATCTCAGGAGCTCTCCCAGAGCTCAACTGCTCACATGGCTCTCGTAGCCACGCCCCTCCTTAGCACTTCATTATGTTGATTAGAGGTAAGCAAATTTCTGGAAATAATAAAGGAGAAGAATCTGATCAAATGTTCTGACTAGAGAATCACCTCAGTATTGTCCATCCAAATGCCTGAGCCACGCAAAGGTTTATGGTCATTGCACCAAATTATTACCATCAACGGACCATTCCATCTAAAAAAATGCATTGACAAAAATTGCATCGAATGCATTTTTGTTTATTTTTTTTATTTTAATGCGGGGGTCCCCCCTCAACCCACCATTTTTTACCCTTTAAAACCCATTAAAATTCAACTAAACCATTTACCTTTAAAAAACATGCATTCAATGCTTTTTTCGTTGCAATTTTCTAGATTGTCCATGTTGATGTGAGGGGGATATAGTTGAAGATCAAAGGTCCGATTTGGGAATCATTGTCCCAGTTTAATATGTTGAAGTGCGATATATTCCATTAGTTCTTATGTATCACTGCAATACCACCCACTCTGTGCAATAAGCAGTTTAGGTATTTTATAATCATCAGGAACCGTAGTATGAAGTACAGCATAAGAGTCATCATTAAACCAAGTCTTTGTAACAAATAAAAGCTCCAGGTTATGTAGTTCCACCAAATCAAGCAGCTCAGGTCCATAAGCTAAAGCTGATCTAGCATTAATTAGTGCTGACTTAACCTGCGATGTTGTGTTTCCCATGGAGGTATCTATAATTAGAGGCACAAAACCATATATGTTATTTTACCGGATTTTATCCAATGCCCTTCATGAAATTGATCTTGGGTTATGTGTGTGTACAATGATGCCTAAAAAATAGGCAGAGAGGTGAACAAAAGATCTTACTGACCGGTCCTCCCAATATGTGATTTGACAGTGCCTGCGCAAGATCAGCAAGACCGTACCATTATTAAAAACTACAACAGTGGGGAATCAGTATCAAGTATCTGCCAATAAGTTTGAAGATCCCTTGATGAATGAGCAGCGCCTCCTGGCAAATGCCCAAAACCGGCCAAAACAGGCTTTGTGTCAGCATGATGATGTCACTAGAGAGCGCACAGCAGTGGGCTATGGGAGATGAACTCCAAAACACAGGCTTCGGGACGCAGGATATCAAATGCGCAGAGGTGTGCCAAATAAATCCACGAGTCAAATTATAATATTAATAGAAAAAAATTACTAAGTGTAAATATAAGATTTCAATGCTCAAAGTGATTAACAACGGTAAAAAGTTCCTACTGTAGAAGTTATATAAAAATCCGATCTCAATACATTTTTAAATAATTCAAGACCTAAAACCAGTTTCTTGCGTGACATTCAATCCAACTAGGATGTGTCACTAAATGTAATGTCAAAGAGATCCGGCACAGCACCCTGCAGAGGTGCAGCCTTGCTGGATTATATATTAATTGTGTAAGAATATATTCAAATAATGTAATTACATTTTATATATTCAAGCAATTATATCGTTAACATTGACGCACCCAATTTCCCCGCAGTCTGCAGTCCAGTGGCTACAGCAATGAAGAACGCTGATTGGATGGCCCATGCCGAAGTTACTAGACGCTCTTTTTTATATTATCACAGGGATAAGGATGCTCTCGCTGAGGCGGTGTGGTGAAGGGTGTATGGTAAAGGGCCTCACTGGTAAGCCAATTCTCCATGTTCCCCATTCTCATCATTTGCCATGAACCAGGCAAGATGCTGTGCGACCCCCTCCTTGTGAACTGTGGTATGTGTCTTGCTGTTATGGTCATCCTTGGCTTCCTTCATCTCTTTATCTTGCCCAGGTGGGTGTCCTCTGGTCTCAGTGCTGCTAGTGCACCATCACTTCTGCAGTGCTTTGAGTCGGTATAGTGCTTCTTGTTTCCCCCAAGCTTCTTCTGCGTACCCCTCACCTAGGCAAGTTCTGAGTGCCTCTCCCACTCATCTCATAGGTTTATTCTGAGTGCCTCCTGCCCCTGCCCTCCTGAGCTGGCTCTGGGTGCCCCTTTCCACCTATCCCTCCGTTCCCCCCCATGTCAGTCTTGTTATTCTGTACATTTTTAGCTCATCCATGTCATACCCTTATAACTTCTATTCCCTTCTACCACCCTTCTTTAACCTCGATATCTTTGATATCCTTGCTCTTACCGAGACGTGGTTCAATGCCAGCTCAGTCACTGCTTTTGACTCCCTTCCACTGATGGATATAAGATAATTTCCAAGCCTCGCCCTAACTGTGCTAGTGGTGGGATTGCTCTGACCTAGCCTGAGTGGGTCGCTTCTTACCTCATTCTCATACTCTTCCATCGAGAGCCGGGTTTGCAAGCTGATCATCACTCCCACCTCCTCTCTGAATATTGTCACTATCTACAGGCCACCCAACTCTACCACCCTGTTCCTCTCTGAATGGGCAGATTTCTCCTCCACTCACAACCACCTCTAAACTCATTCTCCTGGGTGACTTCAACATCCATCTTGACTCCTCAACCACAGCATCCACTCTCTTCCGTGACCTCTGCACCTTGCTCGCCCTCTCCATCCTCCCTTCTGATCCTACCCACTTGGCTGTACACACTCTTGATGCCTTCATCCACACTGATCTTTCACCTCCCAACTGATCACCCCACTCTCCTGGTCAGACCATTCTCTCCTCTCCTTTCACCTGGGTCCTCTCGGCCCTCTGACTGCACCTCCCCTAGCCCTGCCTACCTTGTTCACGAACATCCATCCGATGAAACGGGTGTCAGCTGCTGCCTTCACTTCTACCTTCATCCCCCCTCTTCCCACTACAGACTCTACCTCTGACTTTGCTCTCAGCAACCTCCTTCTTGCCATCACTAATACACTTGACATTCCTGCCCAGTGATGAGGATCCAACTGAAACATGCCTCCAAGCGTAACACCTGGTATGACTCTGAACTTGCATCTCTGAGACGCAAGTGCAGAGCGGCAGAATGGAAGTGGCAGACCTCAGGTTCACTGTTTGACAAACTGGCCTGTCGCCTGCTCCAGAGACAATACTGACTCTCCATCCAACCCAAGAAAAGGGCCCACATCCATGCTTTTGTCGCTGGTGCATCCAACAACATGGATGAACTCTTTAAAATCTGCAAGGAACTAGCCAACCCTTCTGCAGTCTCACCCTCACCTCTTTCCTCCCAGGCCCTCTGCAAAGCACTGACAACACACTTCACTGCAAAAACGGAATGCATCCCTCTCCCCCTCCCTTACCCGACCGCCTGCCTCCTATGATCTCTCATCCCCCTCTGCCTTTGTCTCCTCCGCCTCTCCTACCACACATGATGAGGTCACCAGAGTTGTCCGCTCCATGAAGGTCTCCTCCAAACAGGTCTCCCCCTGTGCCTCCAGAACCATTTTGGACAATATGGGCTCTCTTGCCTCTGCACTTGCTGATTTCTGCAATCACTCTTTTGGTACTGGATCTTTCACCTTCTCCCTCAAGCACTCCTTTGTGCGGCCCCTCCAGAAAAAACTTTCCACAGACCCATCTTGTCAGCCAACTACCACCCCATATCTATCACCCCCTTCCTTGGGAATCTCATGGAGAAGCTAGTCTTCCCCCAACTTACTCAGCACACTGAACTTGTTGGTTGCCTGCGCAACCATCAATCTGAATTCCGAGCCTCCAGAGGCACGGAAATTGCTCTTCTGAACACTCTTGATGAACTGCTCGCCTCTCGTGACTCCAACTATCCATCTGTTCTCATTCTAATTGATCTCTCTTCTGCATTTGATACAGTCAACTACTCCATCTCATAAAATAGCTCCAATATACCGCAGGTATCTCAGAGTGGGCACTGGACTGGCTGACGCCCTTCCTCAATGACCATCTGTCCCAGGTTATTCCGGGCTCTTTCTCCTCCCCCACCTCTATCACCACATGCAGCATCCCCAGGGCTCCAACGTTTCTCCCTGGATCTTTAACACCTATCTTGCTTTGCTTGCACACCTCATTTCCACCTTCTGTGCCAACTGCCTGTGTTATGCAGATGACATACCACTCTTATGCAAACTTCCCTCTGACCCACTCCTTTCTTCCTCCATCATTCCTGACTGCCTATCTGTCATCCAGGCCTGGTGTACTTCCAATGATCTCTGCCTCAACGCCAGCAAGACTGTGGTCCTTCCTATTAGGTCTCCTGCTCCCTCTTTCTTCCCTTCACTCCGGCCATCTTCTATGGGCTCTCCCCCTTCTCCTTTATCTGAAGCCAGAAACCTTGGAGTCATCTCCGACTCCTCTCTTTCCTGCCTCTCTCACATTCCGGACCTTGCCAAGAAGTCCCACTTTCAACTCCACCTCCTCAAAGGAATTCTGCCTTTTCTCACTTTCCCCCAGAAGCTCAATGTCTCTAGAGCTCTGGATCTCTCTAGTATAGACTACTGCAATGTCCTCTTTCTTAATCTACCCTCCTCTTCCCTACGACCCCTCCAGCTAATCCAGAATAGGGCTGCAAGATGTATCCTTGGCCTCAAGCCCAGGGACTGCATCCCTCCAGCCCTAAAATCTCTCCACTATCTCCCAGTTGCTGCAGGATCAAATTCAAATCCCTCTGCATCATCCATAAGGCTGTCTGGGACCGGGCACCACACTATCTACAACTATCTCTCACTAAATACTCTCTCTTGAGATCTTTACGTTCCTCCGGCACCAACTCTCTGTGTTTCAAGCGCTTTGATAAACAGCGAGCTGGTGGCCGGTCGATTTCCTTGGCATGCTCCGTTCTATTGAGAAGCCTCCAGCTTCCTCTTTGTCTTGTACCGGACCATCGCAAATTCCAAAAGCACCTCAAGATATTTGTTTTCACCTCCTCTGCTAAACCCCACAGTTGCTGAGATTGGTGACTAGGTCCCTTATGTGTCCTCCTGGGTCCTGGCCTCGCACACCCAATCACCTTCATCCTCCCCATAGCTAGAGCTATAGCCTTATGATAGTCAGACAGCGCATTACGAAAAATGAGCTTTGCCGATGGCAGATAACGCAATCTCCAGTTCCTTTCGGCTTGTCTGCAGGTCCAGTTTTTTAACTTAAGCTCTTCAGAGAACCACAGCTCCGATCTGTGCTTGGTTCCTTTCGACAGTCAGAGGGGTGCCAAGGCGTTGGCTACCTCAGAGAAGATGTTCTCGACTAAGGTGAGGGTAGGAGAACTAATAGGCGTAAGTTGTTTCAAAAGGGCGGTAGCAAGCTCACATTTAGACACTTTCTGCCAATCACGTCTGAAGGATGCAGGTTTGCCGATCGGGGAGGTAGGAGTAGGGAAAGGTTAAAAAAAACAGAATTAGAAAGTGATCGGACCATACAAAAGGGCAAGGAGGGGAGAGCAGAATATAGGGTTTGGGGGCACAGATGAAATCAAGAATATTAGCTAACTGATGGGTGGGCTCAGTAATCAGTTGTGGTAGGCCTAAATTGTCCATGAGTGACAAAAAAGGTCATAACCTGATTAAGATTAAAAGTATTAGATGACAGGTTAAAGTCGCCAGCAACCCAAAGATTGGTGTTTTCAATTATAAGCTCTAATATGAGTTCAGGAAAGGCAGTACAAAAAGTAGCATCCGTACAGGGAGGGCGGTATACCAAAAGAATCAAGTGCTGTACAGGATTACCATAACCAATCATTACAGGCCCAAATAATCGTACAGACACAAACATATGGAAAAGTCCTACTTATCAATTCAAGCAGGGAAATCTGGCACACATAACAAGTAGCAGCTTAATTACTCCCAAAATACATTTCCATTATACAAAGGGTTTATACCTCAATATGCGTGTTCTATGACATCAGCAAATAGTAGAAACCTGCTGGGTGGAGGGATTGGTTAAGGGAACATATATAATTGTAGTTTATTTAGGTGTTAATGACATCATTGGCATCCCTTTATCTGAAAGGCACGCCTAGAAGAACATCTTAACTACGTATAATACAGATAATAGTAGAATAATAGCAACAGATTGGCTTTGGCAACAGTGTATAGTCCATCATCACATGGGCCATCCTGATTGGCTGGCATTCTCTTCCAACCTTGGACATTTGGCTCGTTAGCAGCAAGTATGCAAAGCAAAACCCAGATGCGGGGAACAACGTCAGACAACTGCTCACTTGGCCATTTAACCTTACCATCCCTCATCAGTTAGGCCCTAAACCAAGGCCTCTTCTTTGTAGTTGACCTTGCTGACTGTTCTCTTCTCCAGAACTTTTAAGGGAGTGAGGGTACACAGCTATCTTCATCTGGAGCATTATGAATATGCCTTGTTTTCTGGTCTTGTACTACGTGTGAGGAGACCATGTTTTATCCATTCAGTCCTTCCATTTAGTGCTATTTGATTGAATTATATTGGGTGCCATTACTCTCTTCTGCTTCTGGAGACTTGGTTGCTCCGTCTTGTATATGCTTTCTTCACTTTCAACTGTCTAATACTTGACCCTCACAGATGTTTATTCCTTTGCTTAATCTAAGAGAAATATGTGTTACGTACATGGCTTATCCTCTTTAACTCCCTTTGTGCTTTACAGTTGCTTCATTGTGGCAATCTTGATCCCTAGCCAAACAAATAGTATTTGTTCTTACATGAATTGGTATTCCAGTGCCTGGCAGCTCTTCTGCCTCAGTCTCTCTCTCCTTGGGGTTTTCAGTTCACTATTACACGAAACTGACGTCCATATTCTCAACATGGCTGCTTTTCCTGCATCATATTTTCTACTGTAGCAAGTTTCTATATTTCTCATCTACCTTGCGCTTCTGCATAGCTACATCTACTGCATCTCTTCTTACTTATCTTCTTAGTAAATATGATTTCTTTGCTTTTGCATGCATAGTCCCTTTACTTCACTTTCATCTTCATTCTTTAAGTATTCATATATCATTTCAGTGTGTCCTTGTGTCTTTTCTTCATGATGTCACTGTACAAGCTCAGACTCCACTTATAGTTCTTCCATGTCCGATGGTGTCTGCAGACTTCCTTCCACCATTTCAGTTCGAGGGTACATTTGGTACGGTTGTCTGAGCCCATACCGCCTTTTGTATTTTATATACAGTATTAGGTATTGGGACGATACTAGATGTCATGGACAGTGCTTTCTTACTGCTCTTACAGTATGACAGAGGTGAGGGGGCTGGCTTCATGAGTGACGTGTACATCTCCTTCTCTACACTGGTACTTCAAAAAAGTGATTTGCCATACAAGTCATGTATATACGTGCTTTGTAAGAGGTTAAGAGTAATTCTAAACCTTCCAGCCATCACTTCTTTTGCTGTGTCTATGTCACGCCAAGTGGGATGGTAATGTCCAGATGCGGGTCTGTGCCTGCTGGGGCTAGGGACCCAAGATACACCTCAGTGATGACACCCGGCAAGGCCGAAACATGTTTGGGGTGAACTTGTGATCTTGTGCAGAAGGGATGCGACCAAGCAGTTTGAACTGGACTGCCCCTTTTGAGGTGGGACCAAGACTGATTTGCATATGGTAATCCCCCTTTCTAAAGTGGCTTGGCAGGAGATAAAAATTGTCTGGAGGGTGCCTAGGGCAACGCCAGAGATTCTGATTAATTCTAAATTGTCCAGCCATCAGCTCTTTTGTTGTGCATAATTGCATTTTAATTTGTATCCCAAATGTAACATTGTACTAAAAACATTTCAGAATGAGATGGCATTAGTTGTATGCATAGAATGGGTCTGTGTACACTTTCTTTAAGGCTAGTATAACTAGCCAACATAGCTGAACATCATTATAACAGTAGAAATATATAATGCACAAGGACATTTTAAATTTACGGATTGATATTAGCACTGAAGCAAACTTTGCCCTGGTGCAAAAATGCATCAAACAATGTCTCGTTTTGAAACTAGGACAATTTTAGCCCTGGTACTTATACCATGCCAAACTGCACTTGTGGTGGGTTAAGGGTTTTCAAATGTGTCCCTGTGTTTTTAGAAGTAGGGCAAACTTTGCCCTAGTGCTAATACTGTGCACCTTTGCACTTGCACTGTTGCACATTTTCTGTTATCTCGCACCAGGTACACAAACTGGGACTAATGATAGTATAACCGTGGTGATATTGCAATGTCAATCCCTGATTATTTGCTACAGATCAGAGACAACATTACAATATTGTATCACACGGATTGTTTATGTGACTTTTCTACATTTGATCCATCATTACCCTATACGTATAGGTAAGATAGTGGAACACCATTTATGATCACTATTATTTCTTCGTGGGACTATCAGAACAAGATTTTACACTTTTAAGTGTTCATTTGTCATACTGTGTTTTCTCTAAACATGTCTTATCTGTAATAGACATCTTTTTTTGTGTACAGATTGGTCATGCGTGGATTGGCAGAAGTGTCAGTGAATATGGTGTGAGATGTTATATGAACTGTTTGAATTGTAACGACACACGAATTGTATGACCTGTAGCGATTGAAATGAAATGTGCGCCTGTTGTATGAAATGGATTTTGTATACAGTTTTTTAATCAACCAAATATACTAATTAAAAAAAGAAATCTGGTTTTGATAGTTGGTCATTTTTCTTTTCTACCCAAAGAGAATGATTTTAATAATTGATTACCCCTCCCCTGTTTATCCACCTATATTTTTGTTCAGCATATATATATATATATATATATATATATATATATATATATATATATATATATATATATATATCTCACTTAAACAAACTTTGTTAGGGGGACGTTATGGTTAAGTTGCACTACTAAAAACCTGTGAAATTCACTAAAAAAAACTTTATAAATGTGACATTATGGTTCGAAGTAAAACCAAAAAACCCCTGAAATTCGCCAGTTATGGTAGTCTAAGCAACCATAACTGGCCGCACCACTGTGCACTGCTAACACCGACACCCAGGACATCAAAGATGACATCACAAATGTCATTGATGACATCACTGATGACATCACATGTACATTTAGTTTTCGTGCATCCACAAGGGATTATAATTATATAATTGGCAGAAAAGTATCAGAGATGATTGAAGAACTAAGATATGCCACGTATTTCATTAAGCAATGCATTAATGAAAAAAAAACAATTCCATTACTGAATTCTTTCAGTACATTAACAAACTCATGGAGAAATGTAGGCATTGTCTGCAGCATGCACTACAGAGGTGCAATATTTCCAATCTTACCATGGTGCATACTACATTGATAAATGCTACCATTACAAATGTTTACATACTGTGAAACATAAGTATCTACGTATGCTTCCCTTACTGCATAATTACCCAATTACTCACAAAAACATATAGAGAGCACAATGCATACAAATATACGCATATACAGGGAACGTAAAGCATGCACCAAAAACTGCAGTTTTAATACGAAATGTTCATACCCAAACTAATTAACTTCATGCACAGACAAGATTCTTGTGTTTCTGGATTCCTTCTTCTTCTATGCATATGTATGATATGGTGTAACCGTAACCTAAGGAAAGTATTGTAAGAACACATGAGAAGGATAAGGACTACAAATATAGAACATTTACCTTCTTTAACTCCTGACTGACAGTGAAGAAAGCCACCTAGCCTACATATGTCAGTGAACAAAAAAAGAAGCTAGAAATGTAAAGTCATCTGTGCTGTCACCGTAGTACTTTGTACTATAGTATAGTGACTTTTTAGTTCCTGCCTGTTACTGCCCCAGATATATCAGTGAAGGAAGAAAGAGTGAGCCAGACATGTGATGTCATCAGTGATGTCATCAATGACATTTGTGATGTCATCTTTGATGTTCTGGGTGTTGGTGTTAGCAGTGCACAGTGGTGCGGCCAGTTATGTTTGCTTAGACTACCACAACTGGCGAATTTCAGGGGTTTTTCGGTTTTACTTCGAACCATAATGTAACGTTTATAAAAAAAAATTTGGTGAATTTCTCAGGTTTTTAGTAGCACAACTTAACCATAACGTCCCCCTAACAATGTTTTTTTTAGTGAATTTTACGGGTTTTTAGTAGGGCAACTTAACCCTAACGTCCCTTTAACAACATTTTTTTTACTGAATTTCATAGTTGTTTAGTAGGGCAATTTAATCATAACATCCCGTTAACAAAGTTTTTTTTACTGAATATACACTTTCATCATGTGAAATTGGAAGATATGTGGTATAATTCCCTTACTTTATATACATGTAACATAGAACATACTGAACCCCCTCGCTAATGATATGTGAAAGGCACGGACAGACGCGGACGATATCAACACTACCCAAACAGTCAGGGGGTATCTGAAATTGTACTATTCTGCCATATGAAAAATGCACACATTTAAAAAAGAGCATATAAACACATTATAAGTACTAATAAGTAACCAATCGAACCTACACGTCACACACATTACCCATGCATTTAATTATCATGTAAAATGAAATGGGTTGTACCATAACAAAAAAAGATATGTCTCCAACGTAATTACCTCACAGAAACTGTGCAGCCAGGAGCAACAGTAGACACACACAGCACAACGAAGACAAATTGCAAGAAAATAGTAAGTTAACTTCATTTTTCTTAAATGTGTGTATACTTTTTGTATGAGGTGCAGAACAAATAATGTATTTCTGTTGTTTTGACATAGAAATGTGCAGTACTTTGGAGTGGCTGGAGGAGAATTTTCCACATGGTGAAATGTCGGAAGATAGCGTTAATAATGGTACACACTGCTCTGCATAAGCAAATGAATAGTCAGTACTTTATGGGAACTTAACATATATATATTTATTTTTAACAGACCAGGTAAAAAAAGAAGAAAGTCAGCAGAACATCTACGCACATGCACACCACAACCGTAAGTCTTGCGAACATCGCGCCTGTCCGTAACTGTCTGTCTCACTTGTGTCGCACTTTTAATTAGTTTCAGGACCGAAACACTGTCCGTAGAACACCTGCGCTCATGAGCATGACAGTTACTGTGCATTTGGTGTCCAGCAGGCATCCATTTCCTTCGCGGATGTGTTCACAATGTCATCATGTGACCGCACCCACCCTGAGCGTGTGGCCTAATTTGTGCAGTTTGTCCGCTTCTGCAACATTTCAAAAGAACTTATGCAGACATGGGGAAATATTTTACAGTACAAAATCACCATTTCACATGTCCCATACAATCGCCCTAGCTTTCAACGTATTGTTTAGAATTTTTTCAATGCTTTTGAGTGATCGATATGGTCACGAGGCGCATCCCTCCACCCCTATAAAAGGCCACACCACAGAGCTCATCTTCATTGTACTTCTGGCTATAGCAGATTGAGTTTTGCTGCCTTTACTGCTGTATCGAAGATTATCTGACCAACCCTAATAGCATCCATGGCTGCTATTGCTTCATCAGCCTCAGCACTATCCCCAAACCCTCCACCGCCACCACCTCCCCAAGAGCCTGCAGAGGGAAATATGCGTAAGGATGTAGAGAGCGAGGAAGAAGAGGATGAAGAGAATGAGGTGGAGGAACTCCATACTACAAGCACTCGCTGGGAGTCGTGGGTGTGGCGGTTGTTTACAATTTTTGGAATCGTACCAAAAGCACGTGCGAACCAGGTCATGTATAACCAGTGCAAGTTGGTGCTGAGTCGCGGGAGACCTGGTGCGTACAGCTTTGGTACGACAACCATGAAGCGACATCTAACATTGTTCCACAGTGCGGACATTCGCAAGGTGGTACCATGTGAAGAACGTAGTAAGTTGAGTTCCTCCGCAGCATCCTCTGTGTCTGATCCTCTCACCACAAGAGACACTCCTGTGGGAGAGCGCATCCCTCCAGCTGCCTCACAGGCCATTCGCGATGCTGTTGACGCTTACCTTTCGAGGGTCACAATATTGTGTATGTACTGCGATGCAGTACTCTGCAGGGGGAGAGTCTTCGAAGTGCTTTCGAGACTACGGTCAGGGAGCAGCAGAAGAACTGCTACCTACCTAAGTAAGGCCCACCCTACATCTTTCTCTCTCCACCTGCCCTTTCTTATCCCCATGGTTGGTGTCCCTTCCTTACCCTCCTTTACCCTCCCCTCCTAGTGTGTCGTGTGTGAAAAAATAAAAAAATGAAAAACAACAAAAATTCAAAAAGGCTCTTTTCAGAGCCGCCTTTCGCAGTTTAACAATGGAACTATCAAGTGACCGGTGTAAGGCCCTGCACATTTTTCAAAAAGTCTGCAGAGTCGTAGGACGCACAAAAATGGAGGGTGCAAGCATAGCAAAAACAATGCACTTTTCGCCAGGGGGTAAGTGGTGGCTCTGAAAAGAGCCCTTTGGTGGTGTTTTGTGTGTTTGGAAAACTGTGGATTAGAAAAAATGTAATGCAAAATATGTGACTATGAATGCAAAATAGGTCGCAATGCATTTGGTACATTTCCAAGAAAAATCTGATTACCAGCATACGTGAGATGGACTCCATCTCTGCGAAAAATGAAAGTGCTGCGAAACAAAGTGTTTTCATTGTGGAAAGAGGACATGCCAGCATCTCTTAGAAAGGCACAAACAGCCTTATTGGCATTGCGCCTCGCTTTCTCCATTTGTGGATCAAATGAAGAAGAACGCAGCCACATTTGTCTTTGTGCAATACGGGAAAAAAGTACTTGGCAATTTGGAAACATGTCCATGACCTTCGCAAGTCCTTCCTTCATTGCAAATTGCAAAGAAATTACAGAGACATGCCCTAAACTGTTTCCTCCACAATGAATGATAATTATATCAGGATGGCGCTCTGTCTGTAAAGTAGCACAGAGAGGTACCAAGTCCAGCCACTTCATTCCACGCACTGCATGCCAGGGCACTTCCACATGAGAAAATCCAAGATCTGCAGATAAACCGCAACGTTCTGCATGCACCTTCAACCAATGCATCCATGAGTCTCCCAAAATCCAGATAATCTATTTTCGAGCACACAGAGCCATAGCTGTCTGGTCTCCTCTCAGGAAAAAGAAGTTCTCACTAAATCGCTCCGTTCAGAACACACCCACTGAACTTTACTGACCAATCCCTACCTTCGCTCATTCTCATTTGCATGCGTCTCCACCCCAGAATCCCCGTTGGTAATACGCGCTGCCTGCAGAGTACCACCATGTCCGCGGACACATAGAGGATCTGAGCGTGATGACTGTACATTTAAATAGTATTCCCCTTTTCCCCTTTAAGGTGGGCTCTGAAAAGAGCCTTTTTTTTTGTTTTTTTGGCAGATGCCTGACAGACACCTGTTATTTTGTATTTTTTTTATTTATTTTCCTCTTACTTTACTCCTACAATCATCACAGAACCTTCTCCAAAGCAAGCCTTACATTCCAAAAGAACATGGCATTTCCCAAAAAAGATAAAGAAACACCATCTGCTTCACAATAAGCCGCATTACTGGAAACAATGTTCTTGTGGCTGCAGAAAAACATACCAGCTCGTAACATGAGAGCACGCATGCCGCGATTAATGGTACACCTCCCAATACTTTGATCAGGACAAAAAACAAAACTGTTGTCCCATTTTGCTCTAGGGAGTAAGCCAGAAAAAATTACTTTTGCAGTTGGAAAGATATTAATGACTGCTTGCACCAACTGTTCCAAATCTTCCAACAAAGTAGGTGAGCTCACGTAGCCCAAATGGCAAGCACCATAGTGCAAAACTACCACATGGGGACTGGTCATCCTACACATATCTCTGCAAACTTGGAGAATTGCCGCTACATTGCAATCAGTCGCAGCGCTCCATACCACCTCCACTCCTCTGACATCGAAAGTGTTTGCCACATGCCTACTTTCGGAATAGTGCTGTAAACCATGAACAAAAATATCTCCAAACACCAACACCCTGACTGTCTCCACCTCTGCCATCTTCACTACACAAACTGGGCCTCATTACGAGTTTGGCGGCAGCCATGGAGCTATTAGCTCCATGGCTGCCGCCAAACCAGGCTCCTTTACCGGGTTCCCAGAATGGGGAATTACCAGGCAATTTTGAGTACGGAGGGCCCGGTAATTCCACCTTCTGGGAACCCGGGCCCGGACCTTCCCCATTCCCATCTGAGCCCCATAGGGCTCAATGGGAATGGGAGAGGGTGCAAACAACGTGCCGATCATGAGCCGCCCGTTGTTTGCTCCCTCTTCCCCTCGCAGGACCCGGTAACAACGCCTGGATTTGACCAGGCGTTCCTTACTGGGTCCCGCGAGGGGAGCTTGTAATCGTGCGGAATGGAGTTAACAGGGCCGCACTTATTTGTGAACCCGTTAACCTATTCCGCCGATCTTATAATGAGGCCCACTGTCTTTCGACACAATTGAATAATGTGAACATCTGATTGGCTGATGCCTACAGTCCCCTTTCCATGCTGGATTTGCTCTAGAACCCCGTATGTGGCATGCCCCCTACCTGCAGACAAGCATGGTGTCTGTGCGGCACGTAACTCTTAGCCAGTCCTTCTACCCTATCCACATCACTCACGAATCCATTCCCTCATTGCACACAGCTAAGCTGTCACACAACCATCCACCAATCACATTCAAGACCTCTACATCTAACTCCGTCATCAGAGTTCCACACTTCAAATGTACTGTTGATCACTCTGATTCAAGTCGCACATCATTGCAAAGCACCTACTTCAAAAACTACTGTGCAAGTGTCGCGGATTTCGACTTACAGCTCCATGCATACGTGCATGCATGAGTACAAAGTACAGGTATGCATATTTTATTCAGAGAACATGTGCAACACTTATGATTCCATTTAATCAAATAAATGCCACTAAATCTGCATAGGCAATACATACCAATGCTCCCGCTTTAAGGGCAAGGCTTCTGATTTTTCATTGAGAAACCGCACTACTTCTTACTGTCTCCCGCATAACCTATACATACGTACCAACCCTCCCGATTTATGGTCGAAATTCGATTTTCCATTAGAAAATGGCACAATTTTTTACTGTCTTCCGCCTAAATTAATGCTACTTCCAATGCGATCGTATGAGAAAAATAAATGTTCCCGATTGCTGTGGTGACATCTCCCTCTGAGGTGCTCCCGATTTTTCGTATTCCTACTTATAATATGAAAGTATTCAAATTTTTCCCATCTACTATAATGACCTATCACTTCCAAAACTCTCTGCTATGGACAACACAGCTTAAAAAAAACAAGGGTATTTCATGAACTGAAAATTGTACTCATTTGTGAAGCAGGTTTAACTAACATACTGCAAATAACATATAAAGGCTGCACATAGTGAAATGAAATGCACACATGCACTGTCTTGAGATATCAAACAAGAATACTCCAACGAAAGATGCAAAATGAACATGTACATTAACATCACTGCTTTAAACACACAAAGTTACTAACTTTTTCCTTTTACAATTGCAGTGAAGACTACTCTCTTGAAAATCAACAGCATCTACACTGCAAACAACATATCCGAAGAAACCTGGTCATTCCACAAAATAAAGTAACTACAGTACTACCTTTATATTGTTACTGTTCCTCAAAGAGACTGTGTGGGTTATTTATGTAATTTGGGCACCAAAAGAAACATTGATTTCTGAACCATTCTGCCCACAAATCCCCATTTAGTAAACAAAGAATAACAGGCAGAATGGCACACAAATCCCTGTGTTTTTGGAACACAAATAACATACAGAAGCCTTAGAATGTTAGTACTACAAAACAAATAGCTGTTTTAATTTTTTACCATTACATTTACTATTAATGCTTCTCCTCACCACTAGCTCACTTTCGACTCTCAGCTCAAGCACAGTGTAGTAATATACAAATAGAAAAATAGCCTTCCCACCTCATTGTAACTGCCCAATGCACATTCACACACCACCACAAACAGCTTCCCCATCAAACTCAGACACGCATGCACACAGCACACATACATTGTAAAACAGACCATACCATGCCTTCTTTTTTTTCAACAGGCCCCAAAGAATGCCTACCAAAAAGCAAGTCTGTAGAAAGGAACGCAGAAATAGAGCAAATGAAAATAAAAGTGTCCAAAGTAAGGATCCATCTCTAGCAGAGTTTCTACAGAACGTTGAAACAAAACAACTAATACAGTCATTTAGCGAAACAAAGGAAGCTTCAACTACAGAAACTTTGGCTCCTCTATCAAAATGTGGCACAAAACAGAAAACACTTTACAAGAATTCGGCTACCAGTACTGCTAACAATGCTCCTATAAATCCTGATATACTAGCAAAAACCCATAGTAAAAAAAGTATTTTAGCAAAAATGTTTCGCCACAGAGTCTTTCAGAATCTAATAAGAAGAGGAGCGAAATCATCCTCAACCCTTAAAATCTACCGTAGAAAATTAATTCTACAAGCTCTCGTAGATAGTGCAATCCTTCTCAAAAGGAAGTTATTTATTTTAGTGTTAAATAGGATAAAACCACTAACAAAACTAAGTACTAAACTACAAAAGAAACTTCTCAATAAACGGAATGTCAACAAAAATAACTTCTTAAATATTTGTGGAGGTGAATGGGGTCACACAATGACCACAGAACCATATTTTAATGAAGAAGCATACAAACAAAATCAAACAAACACAATTGCCATCCATAGCAGTGGACGAGGGTATGAAAAAATCAATAATGCCATCATGGAACAAGAAACACTGCTTACAAAAGTATCTCCTGAAAACTCAGAATTACCTCTCCATTCAACTGAACCAGATCGTCCAGTATACAAATGGCCGTGCACATCAATGTGTAACATTCCTAACAAATGTTTCAAATCTTTACGTCGGTTCCTCAATCAGTATGTGAAAGGTAAAGACAAAATCAAAATGAAAGTGCTGCAAAATATGGATACCTGTCCAGTGCGCAAATACACAGGACTACATTCGTTAGCCTGCATTTCAGGACCTATTTGCAAAAGCACCTTCCATGATATCAAAAGGATATCAACACATCATTCAAATGTAAGAAATCTAGTGTATAAACTATACTATGCTAAAAGTCCAGCTTTAGAATTAGCCAATTTAAATAACACTCTTCTGCATGGTACACCCAAATACCTACAAGAAGAAATCAACCGTATCCAGAGAAAATATTTTGGAAGAGAAAGCCACTTACAAAATGCAATAGTTTCAGAACAGACTAGCAACAATTCTGCACATAGCAACCTTCTATTACACACAGACAAAAAACAAATACTAAAATTTAGAAGTAGATCGGCTGAAGTATCAAACCGTGTGTGTGTGTTGCCGCAGAACGTTTTACAAAAGGAACACAAAAACTATAGACGTAACATACAAAATAGAAGACAATGAAGATTCCAAATGGTTTGAATTAGCTCTCTACCTTTTAGCAGAAAACAAATACCAAATAAGTGAACCCCTAATATGTTGCAGTTACTGCCCTACAAAACTGGACAACAACCAAACTCCATCACCTGCTATCACAAATAATTTGGAATTATTCCCACTACCAAAATCCCTGCAACAACTCAATGTGTATGAGAGCATCATAATTCAAACAGTTCACCCATTTCAAGCAATAATACGCCTTCAATCAAAAACAGCAAAATTACCTCCCTCTGAATTGGTGAAAGGCATTTGTGGCAAAGTAGTTTATTTTCCATTAGATCTCACAGAAAATGTGAACACTCTAGGAGTGCAACGTCCAATGGAGCATTCTTTAATTGTCTTAGTAAATGGTGTACCAACAAAAGACAAACAAATTTGGCAACAACTCGTGGACTTACATAAAGTTAGACAAGCCTTGCAATATCTGAAAGACAATAACGAATACTACAAAGAAATAAATATTGAAGAAAGATTAAGGGAAACAACTGAAATAATTCAAGAGTCATCAGAAACTGGTCAATTTGAACTTCTGGATCCTGCTGTAGTATCCACTCTTTTGGACCATTACACAATTCATCCAGTGTACTCTAATGAGACCATAGATGATGCACTAGAAACTTATCAAATGCGACAAACCAAAGGGTCGCCGATGAGCATATGGGAAAAAAGCATAGAAGCATGTGCTTTTCCACTGCTATTTCCTACTGACAAAGGAGGAAGATACGATGATAGACCCTCTCAGATTCCGGCATAAGAATACCGCTTATTACGAATGTATTCTCAAGATCCCAGATTTAGACAAAATGTTGAATACATTTTCCACCTACTCTTTGAAAGTGAGCTAGCAAACCTATGTTACGAGGTTGCACACATATTGAAATCTGGAACCCACTTTCAAAATATGTCATCTATGCAATTAATACAAAAAGTGCAAGAAAAAGATGAGGTTTTACAATCAAGTATAACAAATCTGTTTGCAAATATGCGTGGTACGAAAGAATACTGGTTCCGACGGCACAGAGATGTACATTGTATGATCAGAAACCTTGGACCACCCACTTGGTTTGTTACATTATGCAGTGCAGAGTATGCATGGGAAGATTTACATGATTTCCTATGCATATCAAACAACAACAAAAACAACATAGATATACTAACACCTGGAGAACTTTGCTCACTAGATCCTGTTAATGTGTCAAGATATTTCCATCATCGTTTCATTGCTATACTACACTTTATTTGTAATAAAACTGTTCCTCCCCTTGGAGAAGTGAAACACTTCTTTTGGAGAAAAGAATACCAATCCAGAGGAGCACCACATATTCACATACTTTTATGGATCAAAGGTGCACCTAAATTTGGTCAGGACAGTGATGCCACTGTTTTGCAGTTCATCCAAAAATATGTCTCTTGTGAAATCCCTTCACACAGGACACATAGTGACCTTCATATAAATATTTTACAATTTCAAAGACACAAATGTGGCATTGTCATCGCAAATACAAAAGCAAAGGGAAATACTACGCCAAATGCCGCTTTGGTTTCCCTAGACCAGTTACAGAAACAGGTGAAGTGAACAACTTCATGTCTTCAGTTCGACATAGTGTTAAAGGTAAATCACCTAAGAACACATATTACATAAAAAGAACAGAAGAATCAAGATATATCAATGATTACAATAAAATCATTGCCCTCTTATGGAATGCAAACATAGCTGTACAGTACATTGCAGACAATTCCACTGCAGTTGCACGATATGTTACAGCCTACTTAATAAAAGCAGAAAAAAACCGAGCTTCAAGACCTCTGGAATTACCTACATCAGACAAAACACTATCTCAGAAATTGTACAGCCTAGGCATAAAAATGCTCTCTCATAGAGAATGTGGCACGTATGAAGCTGCAGATCGTTTAACCGGTACTGCTTTGTATGGAAAATCAGAAAACATAGTATGTTTAAGTCTTGGTCCTGCTAAATCTAGAAAAAGAGTTCTCAAATCATATGAGGACATAGAAACAATTGCCAAAAATGATCCCAACAGCCAAGACATTTTAAAAAACAATTTACTGGACACATACTACCCGAACAGTACCACTTTGGAAACCATTAGGCTGATTCATCTAATTATTTGCGCCGAAAAACAGAGATTTGTGCGCCATTCTGTCCGCAAATCCCCATTTGTTAAACAGGGATTTGCAGGCAGAATGGCGTACAAATCCCCATTTTTCAGCGCAAATAATTCTATGAATCAGCCCCATGTGTCTATACCACATATCTCAAAACTTTGCATACAAAAATAATATAAAACCCGATGAAATCAAAGCTAGATACAGAGTGACATATTGTGAAGGCAGCTTAGTGAAACTTACCAAATGAAGCTTAATTAATCATCTCAAATTGTCATTACAAACTCCTCAACAGAAAGAACTATATAACATGTCCCTGCTACAACTTTTTAAACCATGGAGAAAAGAGGAAGAGATACTAGATAACTATGACTTCTATGAAGACGCTTTCTAAGCAAATGAAAGCGATATCACCGATGTGAACTTTACGCAGTACAAAACAATGTTGCACTATGGACAGCAACACAAAGAAGAACTTCAGGCCCAACAAGATAAGGACACTTCCCACAGTAGTCAACCTTCTGTAACAGGAAGTCAAGAACCACTAGGACAGCAACTAATAGCAAATGAGGCAGAACTAGCTATGAAAGAAGTGGAAAACACCATGGGTCACTATGAAGAAGATATAGAAGACTTAACTGTACTACAATCAAAACTTAACAAAGATCAGCACACCATGTTTGAAGAAGTAACAAAAGAAATTGCACATGGTGTACAACACGAAAATAAAGAATGTACCTGCCAAAATTACAAACCTATACTGCTGTACGTCAGTGGTGAAGCTGGGTCAGGAAAAACATTCTTAATCAAAATCATCAGCAAGTTCCTTCAACAATTGACAAACAACAAACTGTCAGCTGTTGTAACTTCCCCCACAGGTTTAGCTGCCCACAACATAGGCGGTGTCACTTTACACCGATTACTACTCCTTCCAGTAGAACACCAAAGCAAATTAGACTATTACAAACTTTCTGCAGAAGCTGCAGTGGAACTATGCAGAGTATTAAAACAAATGAAAATGCTACTAATAGATGAAGTGAGCATGGTCTCCAACCTAATGTTGGCTTTGATTCACCTCAGATTGCAAGAAGTACTTAAAACAAACTACGAAGAACTCTTTGCAGGGAAACACATTATCGTTTTCAGAGATCTTCTACAATTGACACCAGTGAAAGGTGAACCTATATTTAAAACCTTAGGACACAAGCTCTGCCGTAAAACTGTTGGCAGCATAGGAAATGTCAACCTTTGGCAACATTTCCAATACAGAGAATTAACAGAAAACATGCGTCAATCTGCAGATCCCACTTACGCCAACATTTTAAAAAGTATTAGAGTTGGTGTACTGTCTCAAGAAGCACAAGCAATATTGAAAAACCGGCACATTCATGCACTTTATGGCGATAACGCATGTGCTACTGATGTTATGGATCAATTAGCGCACAGAAATGTCAATTGTATGGCCTTAATGCCAACTCTTGCAATCTGTTTCAAATTCAATGAAACAGTGTTAAAAATAGAAATGCAACTAATAATTGAAATTTGCTCCACAGACAAACTGGACATACATGGTATGACACTACCCATGTGTCAGCAACCCACAACAAGACTGAATACCTTAGAAAATTCTATCTCCAACACAGCGGGGCTGGAAAAAATATTACAATTATCCTTAAATTGTAGAGCAATGCTTAAACGTAACCTTGACCTGGAGCCAGGGCTAGTTAATGGGGCACTGGGTACAGTTGTTGGCTTTCAAACATACCCACGTGACAACAACATTCAGTTTGTCAATATTCACTTTGACAAACTTTCAGAAGTGGAAAGGATAGGGCGCTCAACAGCTCGATTCCTTCTCTTCAAATACATGCATGAACGTAGAGAACAATTTTCTCTAACTCTTGCATATGCAGTCACCATTCATAAATCCCAAGGTCTTACCTAGACAAAGCACTGATAGATATAGGAAACACAGTCTTTAAAGAAGGCATGAGCTACGAGGCACTATCACGCTTACGTACACTTGACGGTCTATTTCTAATCAACTTTGATGCAAGTAAAGTGAACGCTGATATTCCTTGCATTTTAGAATACAATAGACTGCGTTCACTGTACACCCCCCATCTGAAACAATATCCTGTTCCAGAAAAAGGAAAACGTGGTAAAAGAAAACTTATTCAGACAGAAATGCAACAGAATCTGACGGCAAATCCTTCAAAGAAAACAAAAGAAGCTAAAACTTCATCAATTACCACAAGCAAAGAAGAACCTATTAGGGAAAGTAAATCAGGTACTTCTTCAAAGAAGGAACAGAAACTCTGAAAAAATCACTCAAAGACAGAACTATCTGGTCCATTCAAATTTTCAAATGAAACTGGTGTAAGTTGCTACGCAAATGTAGCAATGAATATTCTATTTCAATTGCCACCAATTGTTAACAACATTTAATTACACAGTACAGGCCAATTGTGTTTGCAAATGTTAGTCCTTCATAAAAACGCAACAAAGAATCTTAACAACACGTATACAGGCCGATTCATGGAATAAATGTGCGCCGAAAATTCCGGCGCAGAGGGGCCTATACGTGCGCTGCGCCGAAAAATAGCGAAAAGCGCAGGGAAACCAGCGCACGTCGATTCATGGAAGTCCGTGCGTAAGAAAAGCATAGGACGTGCGCTGAAAAAGTGCGCGGCGCACGCCGGCGCACAGGTCAACCAACGGCGTGCGCCACGGCCACTGCGCTATCACTCCGAGCGCAGCGCACAGCTCTAAAGTAGGCGGAACACAGGGCGGGACACTCGGAATGGGGAATAAAATGGGGCACAACACTCGGAATGGGGAAGAATGTGGGCGGCACGGGGAAGTACAGGAGGCAAGTGCGCGGAACGCCCACACGCTCTCCGGCAACACGTATTCATGGATTCGAACAGGGCAAAACAGCGCTCGATCAAACCAGCGCACAGGCCCAAAAACGTACGCCACAAGTAAGCAGGCGGTAGCGTCCCGACGCACTCAACGAAAGTGCGCCAAAACCTGCGCCAACAAATACCACCCACATACAGCAATGGGCCATACCGTGACCCCAAAGGACTAATGATGTGCAAAGGTGTACGCCATTTACACGGACACCCACTGTTCAAAAATTCGCGCGTGTGTGTACAACGGGTTGCGCGAGAAGTCACTCGCGCGATTGCCCTGGGTACGTGTATCCCGGGGTGCGGGGAAGTCCCACACGCGATTGCCCTGGCCACGTCGATACCAGGGGTGCGTGTGAAGTTCCACACGCGAAAAGCTAGGGTACGTCATTTACAGGGGTGCGCGGGAAGTTTCACACGCGAAAAGCTAGGCTACGGGAATTCCAGGGGTGCGCGTGAAATCCTACACGCGAAAAACTAGGGTACGTCATTTACAGGGGTGCGCGGGAAGTTTCACACGCGAAAAGCTAGGCTACGGGAATTCCAGGGGTGCGCGTGAAATCCTACACGCGAAAAACTAGGGTACGTCATTTACAGGGGTGCGCGGGAAGTTTCACACGCGAAAAGCTAGGCTACGGGAATTCCAGGGGTGCGCGTGAAATCCTACACGCGAAAAACTAGGGTACGTCATTTACAGGGGTGCGCGGGAAGTCCCACACGCGATTACAGCAGGGTACGTGTATTTCAGGGGTGCGCGGGAAGTTCCACACGCGAATAGCCTGGCCGCATGTATTTCAGGGGTGCGCGGGAAGTTCCACACGCGAATAGGCTGGGCGCGTGTATTTCAGGGGTGCGTGGGAATTTCCACACGCGAATAGGCTGGGCGCGTGTATTTCAGGGGTGCGCGGGAAGTTCCACACGCGAAAAGCTAGGCTACGGGAATTCCAGGGGTGCGCGTGAAATCCTACACGCGAAAAACTAGGGTACGTCATTTACAGGGGTGCGCGGGAGGTCCCACACGCGATTACAGCAGGGTACGTGTATTTCAGGGGTGCGCGGGAAGTTCCACACGCGAATAGCCTGGCCGCATGTATTTCAGGGGTGCGCGGGAAGTTCCACACGCGAATAGGCTGGGCGTGTGTATTTCAGGGGTGCGTGGGAATTTCCACACGCGAATAGGCTGGGCGCGTGTATTTCAGGGGTGCGCGGGAAGTTCCACACGCGAAAAGCTAGGCTACGGGAATTCCAGGGGTGCGCGTGAAATCCTACACGCGAAAAACTAGGGTACGTCATTTACAGGGGTGCGCGGGAAGTCCCACACGCGATTACAGCAGGGTACGTGTATTTCAGGGGTGCGCGGGAAGTTCCACACGCGAATAGCCTGGCCGCATGTATTTCAGGGGTGCGCGGGAATTTCCACACGCGAATAGGCTGGGCGCGTGTATTTCAGGGGTGCGCGGGAATTTCCACACGCGAATAGGCTGGGCGCGTGTATTTCAGGGGAGCGCGGGAAGTTCCACACACGAATAGCCTTGGCGCGTGTATTTCAGGGGTGCGCGGGAAGTTCCACACGCGAATAGCCTGGGCGCGTGTATTTCAGGGGTGCGCGGGAATTTCCACACGCGAATAGGCTGGGCGCGTGTATTTCAGGGGTGCGCGGGAATTATCACACGCGATTTGGCTTGGTACGTGTATTACCGGGGTGCGTGCGAAGTTACACACGCGATTAGGCTGGGTGGGTCCTGTCACCCTCGACGGCCCCTGCAGGCAGCCCACAAAACAGGGGACTACCCTGCACACCTGCTCATGTCTCCCACCACCCCCACCCCCCCAGTCACCAGGGGTACCCTCCACCAGGCCCCCACTCATGTCTCCCACCACCCCCACCCCCCAGCAGTGCAGGGGCAGCCTCCACCAGGCCCCCAACCATGTCTCCCACCACCCCCACCCCCCAGCAGTGCAGGGGCAGCCTCCACCAGGCCCACACTCATGTCTCCCACCACCCCCACCCCCCCAGTCACCAGGGGCACCCTCCACCAGGCCCCCAACCATGTCTCCCACCACCCCCACACCCCCAGTCACCAGGGGCACCCTCCACCAGGCCCCCACTCATGTCACCCACCACCCCCACCCCCCCAGTCACCAGGGGCACCCTCCACCAGGCCCCCACTCATGTCTCCCACCACCCCCACCCCCCAGCAGTGCAGGGGCACCCTCCACCAGGCCCCCACTCATGTCCCCTATCACCCCCACCCCCCGCCACCAGGGGCACCCTCCACCAGGCCCACACTCATGTCTCCCACCACCCCCACCCCCCAGTCACCAGGGGCACCCTCCACCAGGCCCCCAACCATGTCTCCCACCACCCCCACCCCCCACCATCCAGGGGCACCCTCCACCAGGCCCCCACTAATGTCTCCCACCACCCCCACCCCCCCAGTCACCAGGGGCACCCTCCACCAGGCCCCCAACCATGTCTCCCACCACCCCCACCCCCCCAGTCACCAGGGGCACCCTCCACCAGGCCCCCACTCATGTCACCCACCACCCCCACCCCCCCAGTCACCAGGGGCACCCTCCACCAGGCCCCCAACCATGTCTCCCACCACCCCCACCCCCCACCATCCAGGGGCACCCTCCATCAGGCCCCCACTCATGTCTCCCACCACCCCCACCCCCCAGCAGTGCAGGGGCAGGCTCCACCAGGCCCCCACCCATGCCTCCCACCACCCCCACCCCCCCGCCACCAGGGGCACCCTCCACCAGGCCCCCACTCATGTCACCCACCACCCCCACCCCCCCGCCACCAGGGGCACCCTCCACCAGGCCCCCACCCATGCCTCCCACCACCCCCACCCCCCCAGTCACCAGGGGCACCCTCCACCAGGCCCCCACTCATGTCACCCACCACCCCCACCCCCCCAGTCACCAGGGGCACCCTCCACCAGGCCCCCAACCATGTCTCCCACCACCCCCACCCCCCAGCAGTGCAGGGGCAGCCTCCACCAGGCCCCCAACCATGTCTCCCACCACCCCCACCCCCCAGTCACCAGGGGCACCCTCCACCAGGCCCCCACTCATGTCACCCACCACCCCCACCCCCCCAGTCACCAGGGGCACCCTCCACCAGGCCCCCAACCATGTCTCCCACCACCCCCACCCCCCCAGTCACCAGGGGCACCCTCCACCAGGCCCCCAACCATGTCTCCCACCACCCCCACCCCCCAGCAGTGCAGGGGCAGCCTCCACCAGGCCCCCAACCATGTCTCCCACCACCCCCACCCCCCCAGTCACCAGGGGCACCCTCCACCAGGCCCCCAACCATGTCTCCCACCACCCCCACCCCCCCAGTCACCAGGGGCACCCTCCACCAGGCCCCCAACCATGTCTCCCACCACCCCCACCCCCCACCATCCAGGGGCACCCTCCACCAGGCCCCCACTCATGTCTCCCACCACCCCCACCCCCCAGCAGTGCAGGGGCAGGCTCCACCAGGCCCCCACCCATGCCTCCCACCACCCCCACCCCCCCGCCACCAGGGGCACCCTCCACCAGGCCCCCACTCATGTCTCCCACCACCCCCACCCCCCACCATCCAGGGGCACCCTCCACCAGGCCCCCACTCATGTCACCCACCACCCCCACCCCCCCAGTCACCAGGGGCACCCTCCACCAGGCCCCCACTCATGTCACCCACCACCCCCACCCCCCCAGTCACCAGGGGCACCCTCCACCAGGCCCCCAACCATGTCTCCCACCACCCCCACCCCCCAGCAGTGCAGGGGCAGCCTCCACCAGGCCCCCAACCATGTCTCCCACCACCCCCACCCCCCCCAGTCACCAGGGGCACCCTCCACCAGGCCCCCAACCATGTCTCCCACCACCCCCACCCCCCACCATCCAGGGGCACCCTCCACCAGGCCCCCACTCATGTCTCCCACCACCCCCACCCCCCAGCAGTGCAGGGGCAGGCTCCACCAGGCCCCCACCCATGCCTCCCACCACCCCCACCCCCCCGCCACCAGGGGCACCCTCCACCAGGCCCCCACTCATGTCTCCCACCACCCCCACCCCCCACCATCCAGGGGCACCCTCCACCAGGCCCCCACTCATGTCACCCACCACCCCCACCCCCCCAGTCACCAGGGGCACCCTCCACCAGGCCCCCACTCATGTCACCCACCCCCCCACCCCCCCAGTCACCAGGGGCACCCTCCACCAGGCCCCCACTCATGTCTCCCACCACCCCCACCCCCCCAGTCACCAGGGGCACCCTCCACCAGGCCCCCAACCATGTCTCCCACCACCCCCACCCCCCCAGTCACCAGGGGCACCCTCCACCAGGCCCCCACTCATGTCACCCACCACCCCCACCCCCCCAGTCACCAGGGGCACCCTCCACCAGGCCCCCAACCATGTCTCCCACCACCCCCACCCCCCACCATCCAGGGGCACCCTCCACCAGGCCCCCACTTATGTCTCCCACCACCCCCACCCCCCAGCAGTGCAGGGGCAGGCTCCACCAGGCCCCCACCCATGCCTCCCACCACCCCCACCCCCCCGCCACCAGGGGCACCCTCCACCAGGCCCCCACTCATGTCACCCACCACCCCCACCCCCCCGCCACCAGGGGCACCCTCCACCAGGCCCCCACCCATGCCTCCCACCACCCCCACCCCCCACCATCTAGGGGCACCCTCCACCAGGCCCCCACTCATGTCACCCACCACCCCCACCCCCCCAGTCACCAGGGGCACCCTCCACCAGGCCCCCAACCATGTCTCCCACCACCCCCACCCCCCACCATCCAGGGGCACCCTCCACCAGGCCCCCACTCATGTCTCCCACCACCCCCACCCCCCAGCAGTGCAGGGGCAGGCTCCACCAGGCCCCCACCCATGCCTCCCACCACCCCCACCCCCCCGCCACCAGGGGCACCCTCCACCAGGCCCCCACTCATGTCTCCCACCACCCCCACCCCCCACCATCCAGGGGCACCCTCCACCAGGCCCCCACTCATGTCACCCACCACCCCCACCCCCCCAGTCACCAGGGGCACCCTCCACCAGGCCCCCACTCATGTCACCCACCACCCCCACCCCCCCAGTCACCAGGGGCACCCTCCACCAGGCCCCCAACCATGTCTCCCACCACCCCCACCCCCCAGCAGTGCAGGGGCAGCCTCCACCAGGCCCCCAACCATGTCTCCCACCACCCCCACCCCCCCCAGTCACCAGGGGCACCCTCCACCAGGCCCCCAACCATGTCTCCCACCACCCCCACCCCCCCAGTCACCAGGGGCACCCTCCACCAGGCCCCCAACCATGTCTCCCACCACCCCCACCCCCCACCATCCAGGGGCACCCTCCACCAGGCCCCCACTCATGTCTCCCACCACCCCCACCCCCCAGCAGTGCAGGGGCAGGCTCCACCAGGCCCCCACCCATGCCTCCCACCACCCCCACCCCCCCGCCACCAGGGGCCCCCTCCACCAGGCCCCCACTCATGTCACCCACCACCCCCACCCCCCCGCCACCAGGGGCACCCTCCACCAGGCCCCCACCCATGCCTCCCACCACCCCCACCCCCCACCATCTAGGGGCACCCTCCACCAGGCCCCCACTCATGTCACCCACCACCCCCACCCCCCCAGTCACCAGGGGCACCCTCCACCAGGCCCCCACTCATGTCTCCCACCACCCCCACCCCCAAGCAGTGCAGGGGCAGCCTCCACCAGGCCCACACTCATGTCTCCCACCACCCCCACCCCCCCAGTCACCAGGGGCACCCTCCACCAGGCCCCCACCCATGCCTCCCACCACCCCCACCCCCCCGCCACCAGGGGCACCCTCCACCAGGCCCCCACTCATGTCTCCCACCACCCCCACCCCCCAGCACTGTGGGGAACCTGCCAGCAGGCCCCCACACATGTCCCCCTGGCCCCAGGTCCTGACGATACACAATCATGGCAGTAATGGCCAGCATACCCAGCACAAACACCCAGGCAAGGATTGCATCCACCCACATAGTGAATGCAATCACATGACACAACCCCAATGCCAAGTATGCAAAAGAACACATGTCCGTCACACACACATACACAATGGGTGCAAGTGAATGTCAAAACCCATATCATGACATGTAACAAACCAATGAGAAAATAACACAAGTGTAAGAAAATATAAAAAATGTATTAAATACCAAAAATAAGTGAAATTTTCAAACATACAACGATGTGGCTAAGTAAATAAATGGTCCATGTCCGAGAACAAAAGTGATAAACAAAAAAACAAAGGAAAAAAAAATTAAAATGAATTTGTCCAAAGCAATATCATGTAATAGGAAATTAATGAAAAACCATTACGTCATGGTGAAAACAATAAGAAATTAAAAAAATGTATCTCCCAAAAAAACAAACTATATACAGGAATGTTCCAGGGTCCATGAGCCCAACACCAAAAATGAAACCTACCACTAACTAATGAAAAATATATGTACAAAAAAGTGGCCATTGTCCGAGCGGTCCAAAATAATAAAAATAAATAAAGGAAACCTAGCACTATCTAACTAAATAACTATATACAAAGGCAGCGGGCAAGTCCTGCGGCTCACTTGGTGATGTTGCTGGCCAGGGCATCATCGAACTCCATGTCGATGTCCTGGAGGCGGGACTCTGTCCTGGCCCCGAGGTCTCGCAGGGACAACCCCATGTCCACCTCAAACTCCCTGCGAGCTTCCTCGAGGCACTCAGCCCGCCTCAATGCCCGATGCATGGAGAACTCCGCCCTGACCATGGCGAGCCGCTCCTCTTCCGCCCGCTGCCGCTCCGCACCTATCCGCTGGCCAAACTCCTCCCACACGGAACACACCACCATCCCAGGGTTGCCCTGCCCTCCGGCCGATGCCTGCCCCTCGGATCTTGATGGCCCCGAGCCATGATGCCTCCCACGTCGAGCCCGCTGCTGCCTCCGACGCCACTGCCTCTGCCAGCACGACGGCATCCAGGCTGATGGAAACCACCGACGCCGTCGTGCACGTGCCCTGCCCGATGATGCCGTCACATCTTCCATCTGCTGGGGTCCACTTGCTGTGTTGTCCACCCCTGCTGGACCTCCGACTCCCAACTGTGGCAGGGATGGGATCCCCACCGAGCTGGCTGCATTGGTCGGGGCAGGTCCACAGGGGGCCCTGGTGGCATCTGGGCCGGAAGACGGCAAGGAGAACGACCGGTGGATAGCCTGCACAGAGGAGGAGAGGGCCGTCAGATTGGCCAACACATGCAGGAAACCCCCGAACATGGCCGATCCCAATTGGGCCACGTCGGCACGGTGCACTTCGTGATGACGTGCGTGCTCCTCCCGGGAAGCACGCACGTCATCACGAATCACAGCCGTGCGCATCGCGACCCCAATCAGGACCTTCTCCACGCGGCCAGGGGTTACCACGTCCGCAGGTGGAGGGGAGTCAGGTGACATGGACATCCCCTCTACCTGCGGACGGGCCTGGGACGGGGCATCCCTGCTGGTGCATGGTGGTGCACTCACAGGGTCAGGGACAGTGACATGCACAGGCCCCTCCACGGTGACCTGTGCTGCCTCCTGCCCCTGGCCCTGGACTGCACCACTTGCACCACCAGGGATGCTCCCACCAGGCCCCATGTGTGCACCAGTGTCGGCCTCCTCCTCCTCTGTGCAAACCACCAACCTGGATGGCTCCTCACCGTCTCCCGCCGTAGCAGGCCCCTGTGGGGGCTCACCCACCCCTTCCGCTGCAGCCGTGGGGGCATCCCCGCCGCCTTGCTCCACAGCGCCGTCTCCGCCCTCTTCTTCACTAGCCGCTGCGTAGAGGGAGACAAAGGACACAAGCATCAGGCTACTGTACAATGGTCCCCTAGACAGGAAGCAATAGCAGATGAGCACCACTGTCAAAGTACACTTCCATCATGTCCCTCCACAACACATGGGTCAGTCCAGGCAAAACACACACAGTAACAGGCATGGTGCATGCCATGGACATTTCCATGCATGTCCAATGGACTCTAGAAACATTCAATGATATGTAACTCACATGCATCATGGCTCATGCATATCACATGCACACACTTCACCTCAGTCACATCCATCTGGCCCCAAACACACCGAACACAGGCGAAACAAGGGTAAGTTGGGTGCGTCACTGAATCTGTGCATTGTCACACACATGTGTCATGCATCCATGGCATGCACAAGTCACAGACACGCAGGTCAGGCACACAGACATGGCTACCATATATGTACCTGGCATCAGCACCCATCCTTCACCCCCATCCATGTCCAGGTACAGAGACTGGCATGCTCTCATGTCCAAAATCTGCATAGGGCTCCCCATGCCGCATTTCAACACATGCAACAACCATGTGGGTCACACATCACTGGTCGCACATGCATTACCATGATGTCCCTGCACACATACATGCATACATGGCCCATGGCACACATACAGGCAAGTATCATAGAACCAGCACACCGCAACATGCCCTGTCTCACACAGTAATGCTTGGACACATACCGCTCAACTCCAGACGGGCCTCCCTCTCAAGGACCTGGGCGTGGAGCGCTGGGCGTACGCGTTCCAGGACCCTCTTCTGGATGGAACTCATGCGGCCCCGGCCCCCCTCCACAAGGCGCCGGGCCTTCACAAGGGTCCTGGACCTCAAGTCCTCCCAGCGCTTCTTGATCTTCTGGACGTTGCGGGTTGCCACCCCCTCCGCGTTGATGGCAACCACACAGTCGGCCCAGATCCTCTCCCGTCCTTCCTTGCTGGCGCGGGACGATCCAAAGAGGGCATCATACTGCCCCAGGACATGCTCCACCAGGACACCAACTTCGGTGGCAGTGAAGCTGGTGCCCCTCTGCCCCTCTGGCCTGGGGTTGCCACTGGTGCCAGATGTGGAAGTGCCCGACATGGCAACCCCAGAGGCAGGTGTGGGTGGGCAACTGGGTCCTGGGGCTGGGCTGTGGAGCGATGTAATCCCAGTTGGGAGTCTTCAGTTCCAGCAGGGGTGGACACAGCAACTGGACCCCTGCAGATGGCTGATGTGCAGGCACCAAATGGCAGGGCACGGTGGCAGCAGGCAGGCAGGCAGGCAGCAGCAGATAGCACGTGGGAGGCTGCTCGGGGCACTGGGGGGCAGTAACTCGGCCTTCTGGGCAGGAGCGTGGTGTTCCGTGTGTTTTCAGGTGGCCAGCTTGATACGGAGTGATTTGGCACGTGAAAATCCTGCACGTCAGCGTGAAATCCGAGGAAAGGCCCTTAGCGCGTAAGCGCGTCAGCACGCATACGCGATTCTATTGGACCAGAGTCCCTCAGCGCGTAAGCGCGTCTGACGTGACCCGCACGGGCGTTCCCCACTCAGCACGTGATGACGGAACACACGTGGAAATACTGCACGTCAGAGTGTCATCGCGTGATTGGCCTATGTACGTGTATTTCATTGCGTGTAATTGGACAAAAGTGCGCGTACACGCGATTGGCCTATGTACGTGTATTTAATGGGTGCGCGGCCACTTACACACGCAAGTACGTCAGCGAACCTGTATCCCGTGGTGCGTGTGAATTTCCACACGCTATTGGACTGGGAACTGGATTCCAGGGGTGCGCGGGTCCCACGCTGTATCCCGTGGTGCGTGTGAATTTCCACACGCTATTGGACTGGGAACTGGATTCCAGGGGTGCGCGGGTCACACGCTGTATCCTGTGGTGCGTGTGAATTTCCACACGCTATTGGACTGGGAACTGGATTCCAGGGGTGCGCGGGTCACACGCTCGCCTAGAACACGCGCAAAGCATAAAATTGCGGACTTTAACAATAACAAGCTCAGACGCCAGGATGAACATACCGTTCCTAGCAGCAGTGGCAGTGGGCTACCAAAGGAGGAGGAGGAGGATAGTCAGGGCCAGAATATTCACACCCAGAACCAGCCTTTTCGGGATGCCTGATGACCAAGTGTATGGGAGGTACAGGTTTCCACCACACATCATACTGGACCTGGTGACTGAGTGGGAGGATGACCTCACATCACCCACCCTGTGCTCCCAAGCACTCAGCCCCCTGGAGAAGGTCCTCAATGTACTGCACTTCTTAGCCACTGGATCATTTCAGCGGACAAGTGCCATAGTGGGTGCGGTGTCACAGGCCACCCAGTCACGCTGCCTACACCAGGTCTTGAACATCATGACTGCACGCCCATCAGTCCGCAGGCACATATACCTGCCCAGAACACCTGCAGAAAGGCATGCTGCCGCCCTGGATTTTTACGGAGTGGCACGATTCCCCAAAGTGCTAGGTGCCATCGACTGCACCCATGTGGCTCTACGTCCCCCCAGGGCATCTGAGCACATCTATAGGAACCGCAAGCACTGGCATTCCATCAACGTGCAGGTAGTATGTAATGCCAAGGGAATCATCACCTCAGTATATGCCAACTATCCCGGGTCCACCCACGACAGCTTCATTTACCGAATGTCCACCCTATGCCGGGACATAGATGCTGGGCGGCATGGCGATACATGGCTGCTTGGTGAGTATGTATGCCACTGCACATGCATGCATGTTGGATACTGAGCAAGGTCACAACCCCACCAATGATACCAATCACCACCTCCACAGGGGACAGTGCCTACCCTCTCAGCCCCCACATGATGACGCCAATTCGGAACCCCACCACACCACCCCAGGTAAGATATAACACAGCCCACATTACAACCAGGGGCATAGTGGAGCGCACATTCGGAGTGCTAAAGTCACGCTTTCGCTCCCTTGACCGTTCTGGCGGGCAGCTGTTATACGCTCCCCCAGTAGTGTGCAGGATCATAGTGGCAGCATGTGTCCTGCACAACGTTGCAACACGCCGGGGCCTGGCCGTGGACATGGTGGTGGCCCCACATCCCCAACCACATGCACAGCCGCTGCGCATGGGAGGGGAAAGGGCACGGGGGGAGGCAGCCCGTACACAGCTAGTGGCTAATTACTTCACATAGAAATCACACCCCTGTGGAGTGCACACTGCCCTGGCACATTCCATCTGACAATCAATGATGACTCAACCTGACACTGATCCTGAATGTCTGGAGAATGAACCGGAAATACCATGTCAGCCTGAGATTGTTCACCTGGAAGTGTCACAATGTGTGCATCCCTACCCACACAGACACCACCAATGCAGTTTTGTGAAGTTACACATTGAAGCAGCTAAAATGAATACCCACTTGCAAAATGCAACAAGAGGACAGTGCCATGTCAGCCAACCCAACCCCAGCACCGCCACACGACACACCGTGCCATGTCATGCTAATTGCAGGTAAACAAAGTAATCCCCACAACATGACATCAGTCTCACTATGTACAGTGGCACTATTAGAAACCTGCAACACCTGAAATGCTCACAGCAATGCCGGACCAACAACATACTTGAGCACGTAGTACCATTAACATGACATCACAAATGTTACATATTAGTAGTCTCACCACCTGGAAATGCCTGCCCTCCCACCACTACCAACTGTGCAGTGTTGTCGCCATGTAGAGTTGTAGGTGCACTGCTGCCAACATGGTCCCCATCTCCAGACTAGAGGTCCTTGTGTGGACATGAGGAAGGGACCTGCAAATTGGGAGGTAGACACAGAAGAAGAGTTACACATCAATGCAACATGCAGTGTACAACACAACAGCAATATGCACTATGAATGTATACACAGTATTGACTACAGACTGGCCACACAGCTCATGGGAGTCCAACGTCACTGTGTAATTCACTGTCACTTGGGCACACCCTTTGCAAGCCCATGGAAACGGGAAGCAGGAGGGGTGTGTGTGACTCAAACCCAAGCATCTGAACCAAATACATTACAAGCCTGCATGTGCCCAGCCACAATGCAGCATATGCCCACAGGAACCACGGAAGCCAACAGATCGAAGCCAACAGATCGAAGCCAACAGATCGAAGCCAACAGATTGAAGCCAACAGATCGAATCAAACAGATCGAAGCCAACAGATTGTCCCAAAAAAATTGGGAATAAAAGAAATCAAAATAAAAATAAAAATAAGAAACAATCAAAAATGGCCATTGATGGGCCCGGGGGGGTTGGGGAGGCCACCCAGGAGGTCCGAGGACAGGATGCACACCAGAACCCACCTGCGTGGATCCTGGGAAGATAAAACACCTCCATGGGCTCATGGCCCACACGGCTACCCTATTGTGGGAGTATCACTGCTGTCGCTATTATCACCCTGTGCAGCTGCATCCGGAGGTGGTTGCACTATGGGAGGCAGCCCACGCAAGGCCCTAGTCTGCTCCTCCATGGCTGCAAGCATGCGGGTGTGGTAGGTCTGGTTCTGGAGGATGAGTGTGCGGAGGTCCCCATGCAACAACTCACGGGATGCCCGGACCTCCGCCCTCGTTGCCTGCATCTCAGCTGAGAGCGTACTGGTGAGACGCTCCAGCTGCTGTTCTGTCCTTTGGTGTGTTGAAGCCTCAAGCTCAACAAGAGTCGTCCTGAGGTGAAGGAGCTCCTGCCTCAGGGCTTCCCTGTGGCCCTGGGACTCAATGGAGATGGCCTCCTGCAGAGTCGCCAGTGCCGCCCGCCTGTCCCTGTTGGACCCCAACATGTCCTCCCTGTGTGACTGGCAGATGGAGTCGGTTGCCTGCTCTAGTCGCTCCATCAGCCTTTCTGGGGGGACAATGGAAGTGGCCACCCTATCCATGGCCTGAGCCATCATCTCGGATGATGCAGCCTGTTGGGTAGACATACCGTAAATGGATTGCTCCCATGCGGTATTGCCAGGTGGCGTACGGCCACCACGTCGGCGGGCACCACACCTGTCTGGGGCAAGGCGAACTGCGCCTTGCTGTGCCGGCACTGCCTGAGGCTGCAGGACTGCATTCCCCCTCTGATCTGCTGGCCCAGGAACAGGATCAGATGTCGCGGAGTGTGACCCTGCATCCGTAACCACCAAAGGCGTAGCTGCCAACACTGACATCCCCATGGAGGGTACTGACCCTGGTGCAGGTGGGTGAGACAGAACAGAATCCCTCCCTGGAACACTCACCTGCGACGGCACGTAGGTCTCATCCGAATCAACACCTGAGTACAGCTCGGGGGAGGTGCAGCCAGAGACACCCCTTGAGAGCACGACCTGCAGCACTTGTGGGTTCTCCCCCACCACCACACCACGTCCCTCACTGGTGGTTGGTCGGCCCTGGGACACCTCCTGGGTCTGCACCATCTCCACAACCCCAGCAGTATCAGGTGCGTCTTCCCCTGCAAAGACATGAAAACAAAGAAATGGAAACAGGCATTAGCACCATGGCACACATTGAGGGCTGAGAAGCAAGAGAACCAGTACTTGATTGACACATGTCCCACATGACTAAAACCCTCCCATGCATGCACCCTCACTGCGTATGAAGTGCAGGCAAATGGCACACACTGATGACACCAAGATGGAAGATGAACAAATTTTCTGCATGCTGCCTGGCAGTGGCATCACACATTGGCCTGTGATTGGCAGGTGAAACACACATGCCATCACACAGATGGCATGTACCATTGCTATTGAGTGAAGATGGAGAGGAGGGCAGCACCTATTCATTCAGTCCAGTTCCCGCATGTAATAGCTTTTCTAATTCTAACAGGTCAGATTTTTCACCTGGAGCTGCCAGTCTGAAATGGTCAAATTGCACAGGGACATGTGTGTACAAATGATATCCAGGTAACAAAGTAACTCCACTTTACCATACCCATGTCAGACATGTGACTAGTGGACAGCGACATGCCTAGTGAAAGTGGTGGAATGCAAACAAACTGACTGAATGTACAGTGAAAAAGAAGCAAATATGTTGTGTCAAGGTGACACTTCAAGGGCAACTGGCGTGCAGTTGTGCTAGATGTCTACTGTTGGCAGAAGGGATACTGCTATGGCCAAATGCAGCTGCGCAGGAAGGATTGCATGAAGCACATGGCTGACCCATACGACTCAGGCGCACACACTCTCACCTGGCACCCGAACAGAAGCCCTCACACACACACCATGCACATGGATGACACACACATGCATGTGCACTCACCGGACAATGCCTCGTAATCAGCCAGATCTCCCACGCCTTGGATCTGTTCCTCCGTGACGTAGGTCCCAGCGACTGACTCATGTGGAGTGAGTTCCATGTCTACTACTGGAGACCCACCTCCAGTCACTAGAGTTGCGGCATGACTTGAGGCCAGCTTACTCTTTGCCCTGCGCTTTAGGTCATTCCAGCGCTTATAGCAATCATTGGCTGTGCGCCTCACGATTCCAAGGGCACTTACGATGTCCGCAACGGTCTGCCAGTGTGCCTGGCGTTGTGCAGGTGTGGTCTTGGATCCTGCAACAATGACCATCTCGTTGTCATGTCCGGACACATACTCGACAAGTGCATTCAGTTCGTCATCCGTGAAGCTGGGCTTCCTGGACGGGCCGGACTGTGTAGCCGTGTCTGGGGCATTAGCCTGTGCCGGACGAGCACTCTTCCTCTTCCGCTTGGAAGGTGGTGGTGATCCTGAGTGTCCTGCGCCGCTCTGGACACTAGGGGCAGGAGCCCTGGTGGACTCTGTATCAGGAGTGTGGGATTGCACACTCAGCATGGGAGTTGGTGCAGGCATTGGCTCTAGTGTGATGGTGTCAGGGGGAATGTCAGCAGCATGGACTAGGACCGACACTGTCCTGGCTGGGTGTGTGAGGGCTGGGGTGGATGGAGCCGCAGCTGCCCCTGCAGCCTCTCCGCCCTGCCTCCTTGGTGCAGCAGATGACCTTGCTGCCCCAGATCCACGTGGCATGATGGCATCAACGTGCACCAGCGCACGTGTCGTAGCCCTGCTGACCTGGAAGTCAGCCATGGAGTCAGCCAGGTCTGGTGCCACAATGGGCTGGTCCAACAAGGGCTGAGCATGGATGGTGTCAGCCACTTCAGCCTCAACGGGAGGGGGGGAGGGGGGGGGGGATGATGGGTGCCCTTGACTGGTCCTCCACACATGGGGGGACAGGCTCACCCTGCAAGTTACGACCACGTCCCCTACCGGATCCACCACGGCCACCACTTGTGGCTCTTCCACCTTTGCCAACCTTACGGAATCCTCGCCTCCCAGCCATGGCACTGATATTAATGTGCGTATGGGAGTGGCTGTAGACAATTGTCCTGGGCAATTGGGGGTCAAAGGGGTTGGGTACCAGATGGTAATTGTACCCTAGTGCTCTAGCACGGCTGATTGTAACCCCTGGGGAAAGATGACGGGTCACGCAACGCACAGGAGGCCCAAAAAAGGGAGATGACGTGCACGCAACCCCTCCTAGACCACGTGTGCAGAAAGAAAAACCTGCACTATGCTGTGGCACCCAGTAACACAAGAATGAACGTATGCGTGTCACACGCAGCCTAGAATGACCTCTGAAGGGGTAGGCTACACACGGGGCAAGCACAGAAGTTGGATACGTGCGTGACTCACCGTCTGCCAGGTAAAAGAGCGTGAAAAATGAGCGCGTTTGGCTGGCTAAACCCCCGCCAAAAGAAGATGTGTACGCTGTCTGAGAAGACAGGACAACAGTAGAAGGGGACACTGTTTGAGGGAACAGGCCCAGGTAAACCAGTAAAAGAGAAAAAAGAGAAAAAGCTGTCAGAGGTAACAGGGAATACGAACTGGAAACGCCGTGAAGTAAATCGCGTGTGAAACGACAAGAAGTACAGAATTCACCCACTCGCTCTCCACGAAAAGCACATACAAGGAAATGGTGTTCTACATGTACCTTATATACAGGCCCACACGTACAGCGTCACTTACGCGGCGTGTACGTTCACCAATCACACGCTTTGTCACTCCTGCGTGTAGATCCATTTTCACCAATCACACGCTTTGTCACTTCTGCGTGTAGATCCATTTTCACCAATCACACGCTTTGTCACTTCTACGTGTAGATCCATTTTCACCAATCACACGCTTTGACACTGGGACGTGTCACGCAACAATTTCCTGCACGTGCAGGTGACTATAGGCGCGCATATGCTGTTGACGGGTTTACGCGCTAAGGGCCTTTGCTGACGTGTGGGATTTCACTCCCTATCAGGCTGTCCACGCGTTCACACACGAGAGACCACGCTCCTGGCCAGGAGGCCAAATTACTGCCCCCCAGAGCCCTGAGCACGCTCCCACCTGCCATCTGCTGCTGCCTGACTGCCTGCTGGCCACGTGCCCCACAGTGCTGGTGGGTGGGGGTGTTGGGAGACATGGGTGGGGGCCTGGTGGAGGGTGCCCCTGCACTGGTGGGGGTGGTGGGAGACATGGGTGGGGGCCTGGTGGAGGGTGCCCCTGGTGGCGGGGGGGTGGGGGTGGTGGGAGACATGGGTGGGGGCCTGGTGGAGGCTGCCCCTGGTGGCGGGGGGGTGGGGGTGGTGGGAGACATGGGTGGGGGCGTGGTGGAGGCTGCCCCTGGTGGCGGGGGGTGGGGGTGGTGGGAGACATGGGTGGGGGCGTGGTGGAGGCTGCCCCTGCACTGCTGGGGGTTGGGGGTGGTGGGAGGCATGGGTGGGGGCCTGGTGGAGGCTGCCCCTGGTGGCGTGAGGGTGGGGGTGGTGGGAGACATGGGTGGGGGCCTGGTGGAGAGTGCCCCTGGTGGCGGGGGGTGGGGGTGGTGGGAGACATGGGTGGGGGCCTGGTGGAGGCTGCCCCTGCACTGCTGGGGGTTGGGGGTGGTGGGAGGCATGGGTGGGGGCCTGGTGGAGGCTGCCCCTGGTGGCGGGAGGGTGGAGGTGGTGGGAGACATGAGTGGGGGCCTGGTGGAGGGTGCCCCTGGATGGTGGGGGTTGGGGGTGGTGGGAGGCATGGGTGGGGGCCTGGTGGAGGCTGCCCCTGGTGGCGGGGGGGTGGGGGTGGTGGGAGACATGAGTGGGGGCCTGGTGGAGGGTGCCCCTGGATGGTGGGGGCTGGGGGTGGTGGGAGACATGAGTGGGGTTCTGGTGGAGGCTGCCCCTGGTGGCGGGGGGGGTGGGGGTGGTGGGAGACATGGGTGGGGGCCTGGTGGAGAGTGCCCCTGGTGGCGGGGGGGTGGGGGTGGTGGGAGACATGGGTGGGGGCCTGGTGGAGGCTGCCCCTGCACTGCTGGGGGTTGGGGGTGGTGGGAGGCATGGGTGGGGGCCTGGTGGAGGCTGCCCCTGCACTGCTGGGGGTTGGGGGTGGTGGGAGGCATGGGTGGGGGCCTGGTGGAGGCTGCCCCTGGTGGCGGGGGGTGGGGGTGGTGGGAGACATGGGTGGGGGCCTGGTGGAGGCTGCCCCTGGTGGCGGGGGGGTGGGGGTGGTGGGAGACATGGGTGGGGGCGTGGTGGAGGCTGCCCCTGCACTGCTGGGGGTTGGGGGTGGTGGGAGGCATGGGTGGGGGCCTGGTGGAGGCTGCCCCTGCACTGCTGGGGGTTGGGGGTGGTGGGAGGCATGGGTGGGGGCCTGGTGGAGGCTGCCCCTGCACTGCTGGGGGTTGGGGGTGGTGGGAGGCATGGGTGGGGGCCTGGTGGAGGCTGCCCCTGGTGGCGGGGGGGTGGGGGTGGTGGGAGACATGGGTGGGGGCCTGGTGGAGGCTGCCCCTGGTGGCGGGGGGGTGGGGGTGGTGGGAGACATGGGTGGGGGCGTGGTGGAGGCTGCCCCTGCACTGCTGGGGGTTGGGGGTGGTGGGAGGCATGGGTGGGGGCCTGGTGGAGGCTGCTCCTGCACTGCTGGGGGTTGGGGGTGGTGGGAGGCATGGGTGGGGGCCTGGTGGAGGCTGCCCCTGGTGGCGGGAGGGTGGGGGTGGTGGGAGACATGGGTGGGGGCCTGGTGGAGGCTGCCCCTGGTGGCGGGGGGGTGGGGGTGGTGGGAGACATGGATGGGGGCCTGGTGGAGGCTGCCCCTGCACTGCTGGGGGGTGGGGGTGCAGGGGGACATGAGCAGGTGTGCAGGGTAGTCCCCTGTTTTGTAGGCTGCCTGCAGGGGCCGTGGAGGGTGTACAGGGAACACCTGTGAGGACCCACCCAGCCTAATCGCGTGTGACTTCCCACGCACCCCTGTAATACACGTACCCAGCCAAATCGCGTGTGATGATTCCCACGCACCCCTGTAATACACGTAACCAGCCAAATCGCGTGTGATAATTCCTGCGCACCCCTGTAATACACGTACCCTGGCTAATCGCGTGTTAAACTTCCCGCATACCCCTGTAATACACGTACCCTGGCCAATCGCGTGTTAAACTTCCCGCGTACCCCTGTAATACACGTACCCTGGCTAATCGCGTGTTAAACTTCCCGCGTACCCCTGTAATACACGTACCCTGGCTAATCGCATGTTAAACTTCCCGCATACCCCTGTAATACACGTACCCTGGCTAATCGCGTGTTAAACTTCCCGCGTACCCCTGTAATACACGTACCCTGGCTAATCGCATGTTAAACTTACCGCATACCCCTGTAATACACGTACCCTGGCTAATCGCGTGTTATACTTCCCGCGTACCCCTGTAATACACGTACCCTGGCTAATCGCGTGTATAACTTCATGCGTACCCCTGATATGCACGTTACCCGCTTTGCGTTCCTTGTTTGGCAGCCCTGTAAACTGGTCCAGGGTTAGCGCAGCCCTTTGCGATGATTTAGCGATTTTGATGGCTTTTCCTTGCGCGAGGGCGTTCTTGGGGGCGTTACTGGCGCTGCTGCAGGGTCGCTGCGATACTCTGCGCCACGGCTGGTTTGGGAGCCTAAAATCCATGAATACGCTGTGCGCCGGATTCGGTTTTGGCGCACGCGGCTGGCGCAGACTATCGCACGCGCACGCTGTGCGCCAGCCGCGTGCGCTACTTGTGCGCTGAATTCTATGAATTACCCTCTTAGTGTTCACGGAATAAGACAAGAATTGGACTAGTGTGCTGAAATGGTGAGATTCACTATAAACTCACAAGAAGATCAACAAGAATTTCTAATGTACTTACTACAAGTAATGGAAAACAAAAACATACCTATAAAAGTAATCTTCCAGATTTCATACATATGGAAACATACATGCACTCTCTGTAACAATGTGACACAGGAACAAATCCCAAATGAGCGATTTGTGCATGTATCCATACCTAATTGTGAATCCATTCCATTTCAGCAACTTCTAGAGAATGCAAACCATGGCAGATTATGTACTATCTGCAATTCAGATAATTGCTCCACCTTACTGATACAAACACATAGTAACTACATAATACCAATGCTTCTACGTTACAATGCAGATGGTACATAAAAACAACTGCAAGCTGACTGGATTCACACAGGGTCAAGTGTCACTTAGTAAGAAAACCTTCACAACAATAGGTATAATCTACCACGCAGGAGCCACAACCAATGCAGGTCACTACACTGCATATATTAAAAAAAATGTGGATGGTTCGAATGTAATGATAGTAGCATTACTCTAAAGCAGAGATTACCAGCAAATCTTACAAATGCGTATTTAATCTTCTTAAAGCCAAAATTTTATAACTAATGTGTACTTCAAATTTAACAAAAATTGAAGTAAAAGACTATAAACAGTTAGAATATGCCAACAGGTATCTAACTGCCCAAGAGTGTATAACAACCACACAGATAAATGAATACCACAGATCCGTAACAAAAAATACACAGTTAGAATACGCCAACAGGTATCTAACTGTTTAAAAAATCTGCAACAAGCCAACATACATAACATGAACCTAGAAACAACAAGTGAACACTCAAAGGAAACAAAGAAATAGTTTGTAGCATAGCAAAGAAAGATTTTTTTTAAATCCGACAAGGACTTTTTTCCCCCCAGACCCAATGATTTGAAAAACATGCACAGTACACTGGTTTGTAAACTAAATATGAGGGTAAAAAAAACCTAAAATGTCTATTGTACAATGTAATAAGTCTTTATAAAATACAAACACTAACATGCTCTTTTCTTTTATCACAGAAATTAAAAAAGGATATTTCCGCCAAGTACTGAAGTCATGTAAGAAATATATCGAATCTCAACGAAGTAAACAGTAAGTATAATTTCACACATTTCATACATATTAGAATCTATACATCTGATCTATGGCAGTAATATAGTGCAGTGGCAGTATGCAGGGCCTACAGTCTTGGATGTGTAACCTACGACCTACACCCTGCGGCCAAGCAACCAAGACTGTAGGTCCTACCCACAACCATCGCAGCATATCAAAACCATGGTGGCTTATAACGTCACTGCTTATAACTTTGGTCTTGGGTACATGGCCTGCAGCCATGCACCTAAAACTCTAGGTCATGCACACAACCACCGCATCACATCACACCCATGCTGACTTATAACCTCAGTGCTTATAACTTCAGTCTTGGGTGCATGGCCTTTGGCCATGCACCCAAGACTCTCAGTCCTGGCCACAACCACTGCAGCATATCACAACCATTGTGGCTTATAACTGCAGTGCTTATAGTTTTGGTCTTGGGTGCATGGCCTTTGGCCAAGACTCTAGGTCCTGCCCACAACCACCACAGCATATCACACACATTGTGGCTTAAAACTTCACTACGTATAAATCTGGTTTTAGGAGCATGGCCTTTGGCCATGCACCTAAGACTCTAGGCCCTCCCCACAACCACCTGATCAATATGCGATACTATGAGTGTATCTATTGCTGTGATATCCTGCGGTGGTTGCGGCCTATGGCCTGAGGTCATGCACCCAAAACTCTATGTCCTGCCCACAACCACTGCACTATATAAAACCTATATGGCCTTATAACTGCAGTGCTTATAACTTTGTTCTTGGGCGTATGGCCTACGGCCTATGGCCTGCGGCCATGCACCCAATACTCTGCGTCCTGCCCACAACCACTGCATTATAAAAAAACCCATGGTGCCTTATAACTGCAGTGCTTATAACTTTGTTATTGGGTGCAAGGCCTACGGCCATGCACCCAAGACTCTAGGCCCTCCCCACAACCACCTGATCGACGTTCGATAGTATGGGTGTATCTATAGCTCTGATGTGCTGCAGTGGTTGTAGCCAGGGCCTACAGTCTTGGGTGTAAGGTCATAGATAATTGAATCTGTAGGCGTAGGCGTGCAATATATGAAACCCATGTTACCTTATAACTTCAGTGCTTATAACTTTGTTCTTGGGTGCATGGCCTTTGGCCTTTGGCCATGCACCCAGGATTCTAGGTTCTGGCCACAACTACCACAGCATATCACACCCATTGTGGCTTATAACTTTATAAATTTGGGCTTGGGTGCATGGCCTTTTGCCATGCACCCAAGAATCTAGGCCCTCCCCACAACCACCTAATTGATGTTGATACTACGGGTGTATCTATAGCTGTGATATGCTGCAGTGGTTGTGGCCAGGGCCTACAGTCTTGGGTGTATGTCCATAGATATTTGAATGTATGGGTGTGCAGTGGCGTATAACTCCAGTGCTTATAACTTTGTTCTTGGGTGCACCCAAGACTGTAGACCCTCCCCACAACCATCTGATCAGTAAGCGATACTACGGGTGTATCTATTGCTGTGATATGCTGCGGTGGTTGTGGCCAGGACCTAGAGTCTTGGGAGTATGGCCTACGGCCATGCACCCAAGATTTTAGGCCCTCGCCACAACCACCGCAGCATATTACACCCATGGTCACTTATAAATCATGAGCACACGCATAGAATGAAACATTTTAACTGCAGCATATACTCAATTTACACCCAGGACTCTAGGCCCTGCCCACACCTACCAGATACATAATTAATTGTATGGGTGTGATGTATGAATATGATATGCTGCAGTGGTTGTGGGCAGGGTCTACAGTCTTGGGTGTATGGCCTACGGCCTGCAGCCATGCACCCAAGACTCTACGTACGGGCCACAACTACCACAGCCTATCGCACCCATTGTGGTTTATAACTTCTCTACGTATAAATTTGATCTTGAGGCATGGCCTTTGACCATGCACCCAAGACTCTAGGCCCCCCCCACAACCACCTGATCGATATGTGATACTACGGGTGTATCTATAGCTGTGATATACTACGGTGGTTTTGGCCAGGGCCTAGAGTCTTGGGAGTATGGCCTACGGCCTACGGCCTACAGCCGTGCACCAAAAACTCTAGGCCCTGGCCACAACCACTGCAGCATATCACACCCATGGTGGCATATAAATCAGAAGCACACCCATAGAAACAAAAATTTTAACTACGGCATGTACTCAATTTTAATATTCGCTAACACCACGTGTGTCCTTAGAATAGTTTCAAGTTGCCTGCGCACAGCACGGACAGAAGTACTATCCTTTAGAGACCCCTCATTATCAGTAATTACAAACATCCTGGACAGGGCGGGCATGGTGAATACATCATTAGCACCTGCTGCCTAAACAAATATAGTATTTCACCCATCTCTTACTCTCTGAACCTTCCCAAGCACTCTGACACACCAAAACAGTTTCCGAAACAGCATTTTGCCTCTTGTCGCCGCCGCGCTGTCGGCGGATCCAAGATGTCGGCGCATCCAAACAATCTGATGCACATAACGGCTCACTGCAACCAATCGGCAGACACGTCGCGTGTCCGCGGTCATGACACCAGCCCCTTATCCAATCGGTATCTTGTCCGCAGAGCGAACAGGGAAGTATGACCGCGAAGAGGACATAGATTTCACTAATTTTGGGAGACATACTTTTTGGTCGTTTTAAAGGAAACTACTGGACGGATTTTCACCAAATTTACAAAAGCACACTTTCGGGACCAAGCTCCTGCCGCAAATTCGGTGAAAATCCGTCCAGGGGTTTGGCCTGTAGGCATGCACAAAGTTTTTCCCCCATTCAGTCTATGGGAAAAAAAGACATTTTGGGACCCCACTATAACTTTTTCCCCCCTGCACCAAACATCACCAAACTTTGCAAAAACATTCAGAGTGGCCCATATACTTTTTTTTTGCAAAGTTTGGTGAGGATTCGTCCAGTGGGAGCGGAGTTATAAGCCACCCAAAAAGTGCTCTTCCTATGGAAACAGCAACTTAACCGTAACTACACGGCCACTAGCGTGGCCGTGTAATTTCTTTTTTTTTTTTTTTTACTTTGGGCACCATACCTGTGTTTTGAAATCAAGAATACTTGTTAGGGTTATTTCAAAGGAATTAAGTCCATCAAAAAGAACAATGTTCTTTCTTACATCAAATCAGTTGATTCTGATAGATAACGAGTCAGAGAAGTTGGCAAAAGGCAGGGAAAGAGGGACTTAATACTGTACACCACTTAGGGCCTGATTCATGGAACTTTTAGCACGAGGCAAAGTGACTTTGCACTGCCAACAAACACCCTGATTCACAGAGCGGTGCAAAGTGTATTTGTGCAGTGCATAGTCTCTTTGCACGTGTGTAAAAGCGGTGCAAAGTGACTTTGCACTGCAAATATGCACGTTGCAGCGCTCTGTGAATCATGGTGTTTGTTGGAAGTGCAAAGTCACTTTTCACCAATGCAAAGTCACTTTGCACCCTGCTAAATGTTCCATGAATCGGGCCCTAGATATTCAGTGGTTTACAAGATGATTAGAAAATGTGCCCCAAAAATGTACTGTGAGCTGTATAAAAGACTGGGAGTGCAGAAGAAGACTATTAAAAAACAAGATTGAATCATTAATGTTATCTGAATGTCCAAAATCAAGGTTGAACAACAGATATTATAGGAAGCATGTTAAAAGCAGGGACGTCATTTCACCAAATGCCAGGGGTAGCGGAAGTGACATCATATGACGCTTGATCTCTGATGACATCACAGGAAGTGATGTCATTTGACCCCACACCAAAGTGATATCACAGGAAACGATGTAACATGACCTTTCACCCCTTGACAAAACAGGAAGTGGTATCAAATAGCATTGTTCCTAAGTACAGTACGGAAAATATGGTTACAATATCACTATAATGTGTGATATACATTTCCTACAAGAATGGATAGCCATATCTATTGTTAAAATCAGCGTGGGACCCATATTACCATATTCCCAAGTTATTGTGAATGCAAGCAGACGTCATGTCAAAATGATAATGATGTGTTATTATATAGCACTTACGCTTAATCACTTTATATAGAATACATACAATATCACCCAACCTGTGTTGGTACTCATTTATCGACCTCAGAAGGATGAAAGGCTGAGTTTAGGTGTTCAATACAGACTAAATCAGTGACTCCCCCACTGAAGTGTGCCTGAAATTAACCTTAAATGATTCCAGCAATTATTGTATAGCATTCCAGAAAAACAAATTATTTGTTATTCCTTTTCTTTCTTATTTAGGGTCACTGATGACTTGTGGAACCCATGTTCTTTTTTTGTTTTTTTATTTTTTTAAGAGGCCTGAACAAGAAAACCAGCCAATCCAGAAGCAAATACCCACATGGCACTGGCCACAGGCCAGGAGCTTGATTTTTATTTAAAAGAAAAGTTATTTTTTTTCGTTTTCTTTTTTAGGGGTAGCAAGTAAGACCACAGGGGTAGCAAGGGATACCTCAGGGGTCGCAGTTGCGACCCCTGGCAACCCCTAAATGACATCCCTGGTTAAAAGTATGTGATTTGTATTTGTGTGTTATAAAGGCTACTTGGCTCTGCAGTGAAACTAGAAGCTTGAAAGAGGACAACAAAGAAAGAGACTTGGGGGCTGATTCACAAATCGTTTTTTAATTAGATTTTGCCTATGAAATAGCATTGTGAATCAGGCCCTCTGACACAGTTTGCTAAGCAGGAACGTCCTTGGCCCTGATTCATGGAAAAGGGTGCATTGATCCTGCAAATTCTGCGCACCGAAAACGAATATGCGCGGCCCGTCCTGGCGAACCACCCAATACACAGGCTGCGAGAGGAAAGCCCTCGACACGCCACACACAAAGCCGTACCAGCCATGGAGAGAGACCTCTGCACACACCTCTGATGCAAAATCAATGTACCCTGACAAAACTGCCTGAAAACCCCTAGAACACCGGCAGGGTGCGCCGGGTCCCCCGGAACCACGCTCAGCGCCCCATCAACATGCGTAGCACTTAAAGTAAAAGTCAACATTTGCCAGTAGATGAGCACGTGAACCCTCGCAAAATGCTCCTGTACCCTGATATGCTCCTCACGCGCACCCTAAGTCCAATCGGAACCCCGATTGCATGCACGCACCCCAAATTCCAACTTTCAAGCTTGCCTTTGTGTGGCGAATTCCATGCACAAGTGACTGTACGCCTGTCTTTGGTTTGCAGAAAGTATGATGGCTTTGCATAGACTTCTCCCCTGGCGAGAGGTTGTGCAGTTCGGTCCATGAATACAATGTGGGCATACAATGGACTGCCTGCGGGCTGTGCCTCTTACCGCCCACATTTTCGCAAGTTCTTCCCCATTTCCGGAGTTCTGACCCCTTCCCAGAGCTCTGCGCAAGCCACGCCTATGCCCTGCGTGCTGTCTCGCGCAAGCCACTCAGCCGCTCGCAGAGATATGCCGGGCCAGCGTGAAAGCCACGCCAATGCAGGAAAAGTCCTGTGCAGTCGATTCCATGAATCGACGTACAGGGATTTGCGCGCAGAATGGCACACAAATCCCTGATTTTAGATGCAAATAATTCCATGAATCAGGCCCTTTAACTGCTTAATAAAGATTGTGTGGTTATTTTCATTCTGTCTCTGTTTTGGCAGCCGGTCGCATCGTTTAGCTGCTACGAAGGCACCATTTTTTCCCTTAAATCTTTCCTTCTTACATTTTCGATTAATTAAAGCAAGGACATATTTAAAGGGCTATCGTGAGGAGAAGACATAGGGGGTAATTCATAGAATTTAGCACACGAGTAGCGCATGCGCCTGGTGCACAGAGTGCACGTGCGACAGTCTGTGCCAGCCGCGTGCGCCAAAACCCATTTTAGCGCACAGCGTATTCATGGATACTAACATGCACAATCAGTCGTGGCGCAGGGTGGCGCAGTGACCCGGCAGCAGCGCCAGTTATACCCCCAACCCCGCCCCATGCATCAAAAACATCACACAAATCCAGTACATTGTGCAAAGCCCAGTGGCCCAGCATACAGCCCCCCAACCACAAAATTGCGTGTATAAATCCACACGCACCCCCTCGGAATACACGTACCCTGCTCACGCCAGCAAAATCACGTGTATAAATCCACATGCACCCCTCGGAATACACGTACCCCACTCGTGCCAGCGAAATCGTGTGTATAAAACCACACACACCCCTCGGAATACACGTAACCCGCTCGCGCCAGTGAAATTGCATGTATAAATCCACAAGCACCTCTCAGAATACACATACCCCACTTGCGTCCCCCATGTGGAGTGGGCTGCCTGCAGAGCATGCCCATGGTGGATGGGCTGCCTGCGGGACATGCCCAGGGGTGATGGGCTGCCTCCAGGGCATGGGAGGGTGGATGGGCTGCCTGCACGTATTCCGGGGGTGCGTGTGGATTTGTACACGCGATGTCACTGGCGTGAGTGGGGTACGTGTATTCCGAGGGGTGTGTGTGGATTTTTACACATGATTGGCAGTGTGTGCCCTCCCGGGTGTGCCCCCCACATGCTCCGCAGGCAGCCCACACCACAGGGGACCACCCCACAGCCCTGGGCATGCCCCACAGGCAGCCCATCACCCCTGGACATGCCCCGCAGGCAGCCCATCATGCCTGGGTATGCCCCACAGGCAGCCCATCACCCCTGAGCATGCCCCGCAGGCAGCCCATCACCCCTGGGCATTCCCCGCAGGCAGGCCACATGGCACCATGCACCTGGAAGCCCTGACTCATGAGCCCCCCACCCACCCGCAGTGACGGGCATCTTCCAGCAGGCCCCGACTCATGTCCCCCCACCCAACCCCAGTGACGGGCACGACTCATGTCTCCCCCACCCACCCCCAGTGACGGGCACCAGCCAGCAGGCCCCGACACATGGCCCACCAAACAACATGTCCTAACAAAACAGACCCATGGCCCTAATGCCAACACAAATCCCCTATGGCCCCCAGTACAAGCATGCACCCATTCAATGCACCCCTCCCAAATTACCCATGCCATGACAGTCTTAAAAGAACCACCATGCCCATGCATAAATGCACAACAGAGCCACACAGTGGCAACACATGACAGAGGCAATGTTCATTGAGACATGCACAAAACCAGTGATAGTACACAACACCAATCATGAAGTTAGAATAAATGTATTACAAACATAATGAAATAACATAAAAAAATCAACCTTGCAAATTAATAAATAATGAAAGCCAAAAGAATTGAAAATCCAATGATGAACAAAAATCCCCGGCTTGAAAAAAGAAAAGTGGGAAATGTAAAAACAGAAAGTATGTACAAGTCTTCAACTATATACAATCCAAGTCCAAAGGGTCCATGATCCCAAAACAAAAGGAAACCTACAAAAAAGTCCTATGAATAAAAAACTATATACATAAGGTGGAGCAAAGTCCATTAACTCCAAATAATAAGAAAAAACAAAGGAAACCTAACCCTAAAGAACTATGTACAAAGGCGGCGGTCAAGTCCAATGGCTCACTTGTTGATGTTCCCGCCCAGGGCATTATCGAACTCCACAGCGATGTTCCGGAGGCGGGCCTCTTCCCTGGCCTCGAGGTCTCGCAGGGATGCATCCATGGCCTCCTCCAACTCCCTGCGAGTTGCCTCAAGGCACTCAGCCCGCCTCAATGCCCTGTGCATGGAGTTCTCCGCCCTGACCATAGTGAGCCGTGCCCTCTCCGCCCTCCGCCTCTCTGCATTTATTTGCCGGCCCAACCGCTGCCATATGGAAGACACTCCCAGCCTGGGGTCCTCCTGCCCCTCGGCCGATGCCTGTCCCCGGGGTGTTGATAGCCCCGAGCCATGATGCCTCCCATGCTGAGCCTGCTGCTGCCTCCGACGCAACTGCCTCTGCCACCACGACGAACTCCGAGCTGATGAAATTCACCGGCGCCGTTGTGCATGTTCCCTGCTCGATGATGCTGGCACATCCTCCATCTGCTGGAGTCCAGTTGGTGGGATGGCCGCCACTGCTGGACCTGCGACTCCCGACTGTGGCAGGCATGGGTTCTCCACCAGGCCGACACATGGAGAAAACCCCCGACCATGATCCCTCCCAACTGTGCCACGTTGGCACACAGCTCTTCGTGATGACGTGCGTGGTCCCCCCAGGAAGCATGCACGTCATCACGAATGTCACGTGTGTGCAACGCGACGCCAAGATGACTCAATCTGGTCACGGGTCCCCTCATCCGCAGGTAGAGGAGTTCCAGATGACGTGCACCTCCCCCCTACCTGCGGACGGGCCTAGGACGGGGCATCCCTGCTGGTGCATGGTGATGCAGTCACAGTATCAGGAACAGAGACATACACAGGCACCTCCGCGGCGACCTGTGCTGCCTCCTACCCCTGCCCCTAGGCTGCACCACTTGCACCAGTGGTACCACCCCCACCAGTCCCCATGTGCGGCTCTGTAGCGGCCTCCTCCTCCTCTATATACACCAGCAACCTTGATGGCTCAGCACCGTCTTCCACCGTTGCAAGCCCCTGTGGGGGCTCATCCGCCCCTTCTGCTGCAGCCGTGGTGGCAGACGAGGCATCAGTCCCCTCGCTCCAGGATTATGGAATTTCCTGGGAGGGTGACTGGGCCGGCCGGTGGAGGCATCTCTGCCGCTTTCCTCCACAGCGCCGTCTCCACCCTCTTCTTCACTCGCCGCTGTGTAAAGGGAGACATTGAACACAAGCATCAGGGTACTGAACTATAGTCCCATAGACACAAAGCAATAGCACGAGTGGCACTGTCAAACGTCACTTCCATCATTTCCCTCCACAAACATGGGTCAGTGCAGGCAACACACATGCAGGAACAGGCATGGCACATGCAACATACATTAGCATCCATGTCCAAGGCACCGTAGATTCATCCAATGGTGGGCTGATACTCACATGCATCATGGGACATGCTGGTCACATGCACACACATCACCGGAGGGTCATGCATCTGGCCCTGTACACCCCCAGACACAGTGGATACAAGGATGACTAGGCTGTATCAGTGAATCAACACATCGTCACGGACATGTGTCATGCATCCATGGTGCACACGCTACTCAGACACACGGACATGTACATCATGCATGTCCATGACAGCAGCACCCATCTCACACACCTCAAACATGTCAAAGTACAGACACAGGCATGCATACATGTGTGCGTTCCGCATGCTGCTCCACATGATGCATTGTAACACGTACACCATCCATGTGGGTCATGCCTGACTGCACTCACATGCAGCACCATCATGTCACTGCTCACACACACATCCAAACATGACCCATGTCACACATGCAGCCAAGTAGTTAACTACCAGCACACTGCAACATGCCCTTTTTTAAACATGAATGCATGGGCACTTACTGCTCGACTCCAGACGGGCCTGCATCCAGAAGATCTGGTGGTGAAGCACTGGGCGAATGCGCTCCAGGACCCTCATCTGCTGGGTGGTAAACTGGACCCGGCGCCCCACTACATCCGCTGCTTTCAATAGGCACCAGGCCTCCTTGAGGGTCCTGGACTTGTAGTCCTCCAGCGCTTCTGGACGTGTTTGATGTTGTGGGGTGCCACCCACTCCGCATTGATGGCACCCACTATGTCCTTCCAGATCCTCTTCCGTCCTTCCTTGTCAGCGCGCAATGGTGTTAAGAGGGCATCATAATGCCCCAGAACTTGCTCCGCCAGGATACCAACTTCCTTTTCACTGAAGCTGGTAGCCCTCTGTCTCTCTGCTGGGGGGTTGCCACTGGTGCCGGAAGGTGTTGTGTCGGACATGGCAACCCCCAAAGCAGGTGTGGGTGGGCAACTGGGTCCTGGGGCTGGGCTGTGAAGTGATGGAACACCAGTCGGGAGTCTTCTGTTCCAGCAGGGGTGGTCACACTAACTGGACCGCTGCAGATGGCAGATGTGCAGGCACCAAATGGCAGGGCACTGTGGCAGCAGGCAGGCAGCAGCAGATGGCTCGTGGGAGGCTGCTCAGGGCTCTGGGGGGCAGTATTTCAGCCTTCTGGGCAGGAGCGCGGTCTTCCGTGTGTTGTCACGTGGCCTGCTTGATAGGAAGTGATTTGGCATGTGAAAAACAGCACGTTTGCGTGAATTCCGAGGAAAGGCCGTTAGCGCGTAAGCGTGTAGGTAATGTAACGTGTGTGCAGGCGTTTCCCTCGGCACGGGTTGAAGGTCCCACGTGGGTTTCCATCTCTCTGTATGTGCTTTTCGTGGAAAGCGGTGTGTGTGTTTTCCAGACGTTGGGGTTCACACGCGATGACTTCACAGCGGCTACAGTGCGTACTTCTTCTTTTGGCGTGGGTCTTGGCTACGCGTTCTTCTTCTACACGTAAGGCAGATGGTGAGTCACACAAGCTATTTTTCCTACTGTGGGTGTCCCTGTGAGTCGCGTACCCCTTTTTTTCGGGCATACTAGCCTGCGTGTTGATCACGGATGCATTTTATGTGTTCCTGGCTGCCACAGCATACTGCGTGTGTTTATTTACCCGAACGTGGGCTACAGGGGTTGGGTATCTCTTTTTCTTGCTTTTTTGGGATGCCTGAGCATTGTGTGACACATCATTTCTCCTAAGGGGCCTCAGAATGGGACATTCATCATAGCTATATATATGTGCTTTGTTGTTTGTGCACCCTTTTATACTGCGCGGGGACCCTTCCGCCTGCCTTTGGGTGGCGGACGTGTTAGGCCTGTGTGTGTCTTTTGGCGTGCGTGTGTTTCCCCTATTCGATTCCATGAATACGTGTAGTTCGCATGCGTGTGGGTGTTCCGTGTATTTCACAGCAGTACTTCCCCAGTTACGCCCTTATCTTCACGCTTTGTTCCCCATTCCACGTGTTCCGCCCCATTTTCCGCCCCCTTTTTGGTGTGTGCGCTAACGTTGTGTGCTTTCGCTGTGTGCGTCGCGCACAGTGTTCTGAATGTTGCAATGACATGTACGCCCGTGTGTGCCACCCGCGGATTTCGCACACATCCCGGGGAAAACACGCGCAGGGCCTTCCATGAATCGCACGCGTGCGCGTGCGCTTGCTTTTTCACGCTTGCGCCACAAATTTTGGCGCACATTTGTTCCATGAATCGGCACCATAGACACAGCCTTGTGAATCAGACACATTGCTTGGACGATAACCCGGGCCAGTGCAGTGATCTGAATCCAGGAGAGATATTATCAAATCTCCGTAGCTTGGGGTTTTTTCGTATTTTAATTGTGGTACATCAAAGGGAGGCTTGTCCACGTGCCCTGTTTTTTATGAGAAACGTGCTATATCTGTGTCGTGGTAGAGGCTTAAGTGAAAGAACAGCACGCTTATGCATCACCACGTACAGCAGCTGCTGCCCTTTCAAGTGTGATATCATGACAAGCAGTGCGACAGCCTCCATCCAAGATCGCTCTGATGGGGGTGCAACGAAAAGTTCCACCAATGTGCTTCCAAGCACATGCTGGTTTCCAGTTTAACAATTAGGGATTGGGGAGCCTGGGTAGTCAAGCAACAATAAAGGTAAAGAAAAACAGAGCAGCAAACAAGTGAAAAATAACATCAAAATGTCAGCCACGTGGAAACAAAAGGACTTAAAGTAGAATTCACTAACTCTGCCCGCATGCATCATGCCCTAGACACAATTGAATGCTGCAACAAAGTGGGCAGTACGTCAATGGACCAAGCAGCATGCAAACAGCCTTTTCAAACGAGTATTTAGAACATCTCGGCACAATTTAAATAGTTTCGATTGTTACTACGAAATGACTGCTGCTATAACACAACTTTCAACACCATGCTCTCATTCTGCATCACACAGCAGCTGACTGGCACCAGGGCCCCTCTGATATGTGTCTTCAAGCTCTCTCGCTGTGCCTTAAAAACATCATCTTCACCAATTATGGCCAGAAAATCATTAATAATTCACCCCCGCCATGCCCTGCTCAGGACCAGTGTTAGTGTGGGACATAAAACAGATGCCAAGAGTTTGGGCTTTTGTATAGGCATGGGAAAGGCACTTGCCAGGCACTGCCATAGTGGTATTAACTGGCCATTCATGGTAGCAGGTGCACAATGGTGCGAGCACCTGGACATATAATAGCAGTGCCTTGAAAATACCCAATACCTATATCCAATCAAAAACTGTTGACTTTGCCAATGCTTGTTTTTAACAGGAATTCAGTGAAGGATACGCAGAGTGCTTATAAATCTAGTGGCTGAAGATAGGGCTGGTTAAGACATATTTATTACACCAGTAGTAGGTTTAAGGTCCCAATTAAGTAATTAACTCGCTTAAGACTGCTTTAAAAAGGTTTACAGTGATTACATCGGAAAAAAAGGATCGTCAAACCAAACCATCGAAAAAAAAGCATCTAATGCCAAAGCATCGACACGCTATCTTTTAAATGTAAAAGTGCCTTTCGATCTAAACCAGTCCATCGTAAATATAAATGGACTGGTTTCAATGGAAATGCACTTTTACATGTAAAAGATAGCATTTCAATGCTATTTTCTGTAACTTTAAAACGTTACATGGAACTGTCCAGTGCTGAAATGTAGGCACTGGCCAGCTCCTTGTAACGTTTAAATTTTTGTTTGTGGATATTGGGGGGTTCCCTACCAACCCCCACGCTCACCCCCCAACCCTAATATAACCCTTAATCTAACCCTAGCCCAACCCTATCCCCTAACCCTAATGTAACCCTTAAACTAAACCTAGCCCCAACCCTAACTCCTAACCCTAATGTAACCCTTAATCTAACCCTAGCTTCAACCCCAACCCTAACCCTAACCCTAAACCTACTGTAACCCTTAATCTAACCCTAGTCCCAACCCCAACCCTAACCCTACTGTAACCCTTAATCTAACCCTAGCCCCAACCCTAACCCCTAACCTTAACCTAAACCCAAACCCTAGCCCTAATCCTAACCCTAACTCTAACCCTAAAGTAAACCTTTAACCCTAGCCATAACCCCAACCCTAACCCTACTGTAACCCTTAACCTAACTCTAGCCCCAACCCTAACCCCTAACCCAAACCCAAACCCTAGCCCTAACCCTAACACTAACCCAAACCCTTACCATTTCGATACTACCATCGAATTATATGCAACGAAATGGTCATTCGATGGAATGGCATTTTGTTGCTTATAATTCGATGCTATGGTGTTCGAGGATATGGTGTTCGGTGGATTGACCGGATACCTTTAAAAAACGGATGGGCACTTTGACTGCAAAGTTTGATGGCAAGGCTTGTTTAAAGCAAGCTCAAAGAGTTCCCATGAGGAGGTGATTTCGGGGGTGGGGGGGCAGGAACTGTGTGGGAATGGCCATAGGGCCATATGCCATTTTTCCCCCCCTGTGCTCTAATGCAATAGTTTCGGCTTATAGTGGTTGCAAGCGACACCTGATAGCCCAAACTAAAAAGTGAACTGCACTCGAAAAAGGCAATTTGTTATTTTTAGTAAAGCCCAAGGTGATTTTTATGGGTCAATTGTGCTTCAAATATTGCACTTTGATAGAAATGTGGTCAATATAATTGGTCGGACCTACTAGCTGCGCGCTCGATTAACACATCTCACTGAGTCACTTGAGCCCAAAAGATTAGCCCACACTAGTAAGTTGGAGTGCAGTTTTGGGCATTGTTCTTGTGCTCTTTATGCGGGTGCGAGCCTGATCATGATGTCACACATGACATCACAGAGTGCATGACGTATACATTCACCTGGAAATCATACTCTGCCATCTGACAGTTAAGGATTTGCATATTTTCCGACTAGATATCCCTATGAAACTCGAGTAATTGATATGCAAGCGCCGTAGTAGTATGGGTGGCAACGAAAGGGTGCTGTGGAGAAAGGCTTGCTTAATATGCAGAGGTGGAGTAGCACGCGGTGTAAGTGGAGTTCTCTGGGGCACAAGCCTTATCTGACATGCAATAGTGCATAATGTCACTCGAGGTAACTGTCAAAGGGCTCATATCAGATACACAAGGAGTACTGTTACCATCTGTTCTTAAAGCTCCTTGGAAAGTATTCCACATCATAACAATGTAATGCAGTAACAGAACAATCGACCCAGGAAAATAATGTTTATGGTACAATGAGTCAGCGTTTTGAATTGGCCGTCAAAACAAAACACAAAATCGGCAAAAGCATGCTGAGATGCAAATAGTTTCCTTTGCTGCTTTCCCTCATGCCCCGTGGGTAGTCCGGTTATGGGTGTGGCCTCTGTGAATATTTGTGTGACATCATGAGCAGTGCATTGAAGGTCGTGAGTTAACATGTCTGAGTTATAATTACTGTGCTCACAGGACCCGTTGAATTTGAGAGGTTTTGAATTAAAAACGTTCACTGAATTTCTAAAGTTTATTGAACAAAAGGTTAACTATAACATCCCTTCCACTGAAGATGTGTCCTTGCATTTTAAAGGTTTTCTTTATTACAGAAAAGTATTCATACGTGTAGTAAACACAGTTAATTTAGCTATTTTTTTGTTTTTTGTGTGATATGCTTTAGGAATGTACCTATGTGCCTTGGGGAAACTGTGTCTGGGACATAGCATTTCAACAAGCTGCAGGCACAGTCAAACTTTCTACACAGTCCACTTGACCTGGCCTGCTGCCATGTCCAGAGGTCACTATGCACTGTGTATGATCTGGGCACAGGGTAAATAGGAACACAAGACGTGCCCACTGCACACTGTGCGTAGGGGACGGCATTTAGGCCTGGCACTGGCATTGTGCACATAACCGCAATGATCAGTGGACATGGCTGTCTGCTCCCATATCATTTTACCTCACTGGCACAGAACTTCACAAACCTTTCAAATAATATTTCATATGGATTTATATGGATTTTGGAGGTTTTCCTGCTATTCCGTCCAATGGGGCAAGGTAATAAGTCACGTTTCATTTTTTTTTAAAAAGACCTATTCTGCCCTTTTAGGGTATGATTTAAAAAATAATTCAGTGCAGGATATAAATCAAAGAAGGTGAGCCAGGCACAACCTTTTCAAGATGGCTTAGCCAATCACATATAACACCCAAAGGGAACATACCAATCTACACAACATTCAATGATTACACAGAATTAGTACACTCATGACTCCTATACTGGATCAGGACAACCAATCCCAAAGAGAGGGATTGAACAAAAAACAGAGACAGAACACACCTCCATCTCTCCCTAAACCCCCACCCCTAATTGTATTAGCCCCTTAGCCAATCACATCCCTTTATTCAAAGTTGAATTTGGATCCATTTGGATTGTCATATATATTGATCAGAATGAATGGACCATGTTTATGCTTGTCTAGATGTCTTGGGGTATTTGCTCGCAACTTCAACCAACACACACATCCATACACACACACACATATAGTGTACAGCGTGGTAGTTCAGAAACAGGAGATTTATTTATTAATTTAATTTATAAAGCACATAAACAACCAAAGGTATCGAGGCGCTGGTTACAGGAACACTTTTATTACATTCAAATTAGGTAAATTGTACAGGCATAGCAGTAGCAGAGACAAAGCAATACAGTCTATTCAAACAGCTGGGTTTTTAGAGATCTGCAGAATACCCATTAAGATTGTTAGGCATGGCATTCCAATGTTTGACTGAGATGTAGGGGAAGCTTGTGCCTCCAGCTTTTGATCCTCTGACTTTGGGTAAGAGTAGAGAGTGAGCAGATGGCATCCTGGAGGATCTGGGAGATTGGGCTTTGGTAATTCTTTGGGTGAGGTGGGGTCAGTGTTTGGGGGCTATGCAAGGGCCATGAGACACCCAGCATGGAATGGAGGATGGAGAAGCACTAGTGTTTTCTGCATATACTCTCATGATTCTTCCTTCCAGAAATGAAGTGATCCATTCGGTAGCCACCGGGGAGAAGTTGGCAGAGGTAGTCAGGCAGCGGCGGCACAGAATTTTGTGTTTGACCAGGTCGAATGCAGCGGACAGATCCAGAAGAATGAGAAGTGCTGGCTTTCCATTATCGCTGATCGTATCCATCCGTATTTTTAGGTCCAGCAGGGTTGATTCCGTACCATAGCCTGGATGGAACCCGGACTGTGCATGCCAAGGATGTGGTTGGCTTCTAGGAAATGCTGGGTTTGCAGATAGGCTGCCTGATCTAAGATTTTTAGCAGGAAGGGGCCAGTTTTGATGGTCCTGTAGTTGGTGGGAATAGTGGGGTCTAAGGAGTTTTTTTTAGAAGGGGGAGTTCCTAAGCTTCCTTAAGGCTGGCCGGCACTGTACTTGTTGAGAAGGAGGCATTTATGAATGTGGTAATGAGCTGGGCTAGAGAATCTAAGCAGTCCTTGATAATGGAAGCAGGACATATATCTCCTTTACGCCTGGAAGGTTTTAGGCATTTGATGATGGCGAGGACTTCTGGTACCGATATCCCTTTAAAGTGAAACTGTTGGGGTTTAGAGTGGTCAGGGGAGGAGGTGAAGGCTGAGGCAAGGTGGTGTGTGTGGAGGTTACTGCTGGTGTGGCCCAAGAATATGTTTCCTGAACCCAGTGTATTATTTTGTAATCTCAGCTGCCTATTCTATAAAATACACACGTCCGTGATTTAAATGGACTAAAGGCAACTATTAATCATTTTTGGTGCAACACTTGGAGAAAGTATCATTCACTCTTGATTTTATCCCAAAAATAAAGGGATGTATTAGAGAAACTTTGCACTAGGCAAGAACAACTAGCACTAGAGCAAAAATGTTCCTAATGCAAAAAGCTTTTTTTTTTCAATGCATGTTTGCGCTTCACACTAGTCTGATGAGTAGGGCCAGTATATTGCTATAGTGGAAAAAATGCCTTAAAATAATATATTTTTTAAAATAGGTAAATGTTTTTCCTGGTGTTAATTGCACGTGTATAGGTGCAAAGGTTGTAATGCCACCCATTCTTGCACCAGCACAAAGGACTAAGACTAATGCAAACATGGCTATGGTTTCAAAATGCAATGACAAGTTTGCCCTAGTGCTAATTGCACTTGCACCATTGCAACGTCTCTGTAACACTGCCAAAAGAGTATTATTTATTAGCAAAAATAAAATTCAGCAATTACATATGCAGAATAATGCACTGGCATATGACAGAATAAGGGAAACAAACATTGCATCCAAGCCTCTCATTTCATATACAGAAAATGGGTCTAACATGCATTTCCAGACATTGTAATCAACTTCCATTAGCAAAGGTTTCTTCTATTATCAATAAATGAATGTTTCTAAAATTGTTTTCTATTTATCAATAATTTTTTCAAGGTTAGTTGTTTTGGGGAAAAGTGTAACTATAGAAGCAACACATTAAGAGCACTAATAAAGAATTCCATCACCTCAGGTTTCTGGCCGCATTGAAAGAAAAGGAGGTAATAGCGGGAGTGCAGCGGGGAGTGCAGTCAGCTGCACAGTACGGTCGATCAAAAAAGGAAAGAAAGGCCCCTGACATTTCAAAAGGAAATAATTCATTTAAATGCAGTCTAACACCATTACTCAAAATATTGTTCAGCAGAAGATCAACATACATGGAACACACTCATTTATTATTTTGCTGTAGTTATTCATGTAAAAAGAAAAAAATGAGAAATAATCACAAGAACATTTGACACAAATTACATAGCAATACTGCCTCAAAGGCAAAAAACATACTCAAAATCGTAACACTTACAAACCACAATGGCCATATGCAACGACGACAACACAAAGGGGGTCATTACGAGTATGGCGGTAGGGACTTAATGTCACTGTTAAGGATGGCGGTGCCATTAAGCCCCTACCGACATATTCCGAGGTCCCTTAGCGGGTCCCAGCATGAACGGCTGGTCTGACCAGCCATTCTTTGCGGGACCCGTTAAGGGACCTTGGAGCCAATAACGAGCCCGAAATGGGCGGGCCTGTTAATAGCGCCTTCCCCATTCCTATTGAATGGGGAATGGTTTACTGAATGGGGACCTACCGGGCCCGCATAGGTCGGAATGTCCCGGTAAGTACCCATTCAGTGACACCGGACCCACACCCGGGTTTGGAGGCAGCCATGGCGCTAATAGCACCATGGCTACCTCCAAACTCGTAATGACCCCCTAAATCACAAACAAGTGAAAACGCAACCCAAATGAATACAAGTCACCATACATTATAAAGTAATTCAGTGATGAACAAATTAGTCAAAATGTTTTTTACACATCGAGTTGCACTTATGTCTCAACTCGTACACCATGTGACTTTGCCAGTGTGTACATGAATTATTCAATGATTATTCCAACTTTTAATGACCAAGAAATTAACAGAAACTAAAAGAGATTTTCTCAGACATATGCCAACTCGAGTTTCAGCTGGTAAACAGATGGCCTCTCATTTCAACATCAGCCCAGTCTTCTCCAGGGCATAAGAATAGCCCATGATCTTTGGAAGCATCATAAATAATAGTGCACCTAGTAAAAAATACACACCTTAAATTTAGAGTTTAACACATTTGAAAAAACATGCATTCACACAATGCAAACATGAAGTGTAAAACTTGCCATCTTATTGTCGCCAATTGCTCCAAAATGCAACACTAAAATATAAAAACATTCAAGCCCACAGACAGGTGCAAAAGTCAGTGCCACATCCAGTGTCCCCTCAAATGGAAGAGTCTGTCGGAGAACAAGGAACTCCTTTCTATGTAGTAGATTACACATTACACCCCCACAAGATCATTACTTTTGAAAAAATGGTGCTGCATCATTTTTCTAAAATTCATGTGCCTGATAGAGATGGCATTTGGAGGAACATGAATATACAGGAAAATTCTGCATTGCACCAATTTCAGACAAATCGGTCCATAGTAATCAAACTGGCAGACAAGGGGGTGCTGTGGTGTTGATGGACCGTCACCACTATGAACTCATGATAAAAACTCTCATTGAAAATTAAATTTAATTTATGCCTATGAGAATAGACCCCACAGATTCTAGAATTAGATCACTCCAGGATCTTTGCACTGAGAGCATAGAAGCAAGTTATCTTACCACAAAGGAGGCTGTTCATTCCCTAAGAGGTTCATGGATGCCGTTGATTTATGCTTTACCTAAGATCCATATAGACCCTTGAAATGCACCGGGACGGCCTATTGTTTCCTTGTGTGGATCAGTTCTGGAAACAGGTGGCAAATACTTGGATGTTTTTTTGCAAACTTTAGTGGAGAAAACTCATTCTTATCTCAAAGACACCACTTCCACGATTAAATGTTTGGAAGGATTAGAGTTGCATGAAAAACAGGAATAGTTGGTCACATGTGATATTTCCTCATTATATACTAATATCCCACAAGAAGAAGAAGCGATTAAGATAATTAAATCTAGGTTGAACACACATCCTTTTCCTCACAACGTACCAACATTCTTCCTTGTAAATCTTCTGAGACTTGTTCTTTGTCAGAATTTCTTTACTTTTGACAAAGACATTTACCTACAACAAAAGGCACTGCCATGGGAGCAGTCTTTGCTCCCAGTATGACAAATATATACATGTCTGAATTTGAGGAGAATTATATCTACTCCAGAAATACCTACATCTCTTCCATTTCCATATGGAAGAGATACATCAACGACATTTCGGTCATATGGTGAAGAGCAGCAGAGTGACAAAATTTCTTTATGACATGGCTGAATGGCCGTAATGCCAATTTTTTATTCATATACGCATATAATTCCTAACAGATTCCATTCTTGGACATTACCATCAAGCATTTCAAGGAAGAATCTATAGCAGTCTGCTCAGGAAATCCACTGATCATAACACATTACCAATGTACAATAGTCAAAATCCTTTAGCCCTTTGAAACAACTTATCTTATACACAGTTTTTAAGGATTCATACAAATCACTTAAACAAGCCTTCTATTCAGACAGAGAAGAACTCAGAAGGAGCCAGGCTAGAGTGGACTGCAAGGAACTTGTCTGTGTGACCACTTTTTCAAACAAAACAGCACAGGTAAAAAAATGAGTGAAGAAATGCTGGAATTTTGGGCACTAACAATGGGTGTACTGCACAAATGCTATTATTTGTCCTCAAATGCAGCCAGAATATAAGATACTATTTGGTCCATTCCAGAATACCACAAAAAGAGTAAAGTGTTGGACACTCCCGTCCCCTGCACACCATCTGGTTGGACTAATAGCCAGTCAAAATGTCTCTAAATAGTATCTAATTCTGTGAAACAAATGAATTCATCCGGAGATAAACTATCTTTAATAACCAGAGTATATTCAATACATACAGTATGGTATAACCATTTAATAAAGTTTCATATTCAATTATGACAATTACAAAATGAATAAATTCACACAATCAAATAATAACATATCGTAAGAAAGAGCTCAATGCTTTTTGGGATAAGAATTCCCTTCACCAGGAGCAAAAATGATTCAACAGGGAAATCGGTTTGAGTTTATAGGTTTGTTCAATCTTCAACATCCAGATTGATCTACAAAAAGTAAATTAGAGACTCATGTCAATTTTGAATATGCAGTGTATCTGTAAAATGGTGAGAGAAGTGACTACGTTTAAAGGGTCTTCACACAAAAAGGTTAATTAATAGTTTAGTCAATTATGTCATTCAGTACAACCTAAATTACCCTCTAACCATACTAACTGTGCCCTAGTGTAGTGTGACCTTTCCCTAGATGCCATGATGTATTGCCTATCTAGGGTGAGGGGACAGTTAGAGGCTTACCCTACCGCTACTGGAAATGAAAAGCCTAATTAAAGCCAAAAAATACCCCAAAGTGAGGCTAAAAGCACTATCGGGACACTTTGAGTTTTTGTTACTTTAATGACCCTGCTTTTGAGCCCTAAAATAACTTAAAATCAAAAATCAAAAACAGCACAAAATTCTAAGAGCTGTGTGAAACTTCTGAAGTACTTGAGTACTAATTTTGAGGATCCCTAGTGTTGGGAACTCCTCAAAAAGGTTAGCCGACTGGTTTCATTGGTGTTCACGGTTGCAAACAATTTCTTCAGGGCCTATTCTGCCATATTTTGCAACACATTGAACTTCTGGGTGGGGGCTGGTGACCGCACCCTAGTGTGCAGCTCCAAGTAGTCAAATGGCCTTAACTAGCGAGCGCTGTGGACCGTGAGTGGCGGTGGCTACATGATGTGTGTCGGGATTCTGAAAGTAAAATGTAAGCCTTCCAGCTCCCCTGGGGGTGTTTTTTAATGTCATGCCACAGCTTGCAGCATTTAAGCAAATAGGACAGGACCCTTTTTTTCGTTGTACAGCATTTGTGGATTTCAGTAAGGCAGATGAATTCCCGCAGCTTGTCCGACACCACACAAGGAACAATCTATCGTAGGTTAGTTATTATACCTTTTTTTTTATAATATGAGGAGTGCCGAATATGCTAATGTGTAATCTACTACATAGTAAGGAGTTCTTCCGTTTGAGGCGACACTGGATGTGGCACTGTCGGAGAACAGCTATTTGAGTTTCTGTTAATTTCTTGGTCATTAACACTTGCAATAATCCAGCATTCAATTGCTTAGGTGTTGTAAAAGTATCATTGCATGATTCATGTACACACTGGCATAGTCACATGGTCTACCAGTTGACACATGAGTGTAACTCAAGGTGTAAAAAAACCTTTTGACTACTTTGTTTGTCACTGAGTTACTTATCTATAACATATAGTGACGTGTATTAATTTGTGTTGTGTCTTCACTTGTGGGTGATTTTGTGTTGTTGTCTTTGTATATAGGCGGTGCGTTTTCTAAGTGTTACGATTTTGAGTATGTGTTCTGCCTTTAGGCTGTTTTGCTATGTAGTTTGTGTCGAATGCTCTTGTATTTATTTCAGATTTTTTCTTTTTATCTGAATAACTGCAGCAAAATAATATATTAAGTTTTCATTTTATGTTACTCTTCTGCTGAACAGCTTGAGTAATGGTCTTAGACTGCATTTAAATGAATTATTTCCTTTTGAAATGTTAGGGGCCTTTCTTAACATTTTTTGATATTGGTTTTTGATCCCACTGCGGGTCCCTATGGATAAAAATACTTTTTGGTGGGCCACACCCCTTCTTTGTAATGTTGTGCACTGTACAATTGAGCCTGTATAGTTTGTTGCTCAAGAAATCATTTTGGAGGAAAGTGTTCTTCATTAACAGCGCCCAGTGCGGTTTGCGGCACAGCATTGCGGTGGTGAGTGCAGTCACCAGAAAAGTAACATTGAACCAGGATACTTTGTTGCTCAAGGAACAGTTTTGGAGGTGACACACCCTGCTCTTCATTCACAGTTCCTATCGTGGAGCACGGCAAAGGAGTGCACCAGTGAGTGCAGTCACCTGCACAGTACCATTGAAAATGGATACTTTGTCAATCTAGGAACAGTTTTGGAGGTGACACATGCGGCTCTTCATCAACAGCTCCCAGCAAGGTGCACGGCGTGGGAGTGCAGAGGTGAGTATGTTTAGGGGGGTCACTCCTTTTGCCATGACCCACACAGCCAGCCATATCATGGAAGCATAACACTGTTGCAGTTGACAAAATAAAATCTAAAACAAAAACAAAAAACATTACCAGGTTTTTTAATACAATAAATCAGCCAGCAACCTCCGAACAATTGAACCAGGTGTTAGTTAAGTGTGTCCCCGCAGAGTCTGTTGAATACATAGCACAGAATCTCCTATTATACAACATCAAACAAACAAAAGGCCAGGGTCCCATAAATCATCAGTCAGATAACACTACAGCAGGGGAGGCTTTGTCGTGTCTCTGAGTGTTACTTCTTCCTCCCTGTCTAAAACTCCTGCATTGACTAACTTTCTTACCCCACCGAGACCTAATCTATTTATAACTAGTACAGCCGCTCAGGAACAGGATATAAATTTGAGGAATCTACCAACGTTGGGCCCAAATTCAATCTCAGCCTTGAATGTGTTACTGAGATCCCTAGGGGTTTGGTGAACAATATAAAGGAGGACATGAAAACACACACAATTGGCCTAATTACGGGTCCAGCGGTATCCGCACAGATAAAACCGGCAGGTTACCACCGGACCCGTACCCAGTTACTGCCGCCTGGCTTGCCGGTAACACTGGGGTATTACGGTAAGCTTCCCGGCACCGTTGTTTCTGGACCTGCAAGGTCGTAATGAGGCCCAATGTCTCTGGGCAGGATTCATCGCACAGTTGATGAAATGAGAATCATCTCATTTCGCAATCAAATTGTCGAGTCGATTGTAGTGTTATCAAGAAACTTCAATCTAGGTTTGTGTGAAAGTCTGGAGAACCCAGTCCCAAGTGATGACATAGGAGGGGTTTTTCCGGGCAGTACCGTACATGCCCAGGTTGAAATAAAAGAAGACATACTCAGATTCATTGTTGTCTCAGTATTTCTTTGGATGGAAAACTACATTGTACAAATGCTATGGGCAGAGGCCATGCCTGCTTCTCCACGTAGCGGACTGTCTCTCTGTCTATGCAGCAAGCCTTTCCCTTCAACGTAATCATGAACATTTCCTGACGTTCCTCTCTAGAAACTCGATGCTCCTATCAGCGCCCGGGAAGCCTCCTACCTACTGTTGCAGATTTTTTCTGGAGCAAATATCCTGCGCTGTATCCTGCCGCGTCTACTCTGGTGCCCGATATCAAATGGCACACATCAAAAAATGCAAAACTCTTTAACCCCCACCTGACCATGATTACCCCGCCCACCCCCGCCCCTCCCACAAGCCTGTGTTCTTACTTATTAAGGTTCAATCACACTATTTGCATTTTCCTCTGGCCTGCTTGTTATTATGTTTGACGCCGATGTTTCGTCTTCCAATCAGCTCCCAGCCATGTGGCTCTTTCATGGCTCTAATGCAATTGCAAAGCAAAAACTAAAAGATGGCTGGAAGGTTTAGAATGAATCTTAACCTCTGGCATTGCTCTGGGCCGCCCTCCAGACCAGCGTTCTTCGCCTACCAAGCCATTACAGAAGGGAAAGACCATATGCAAATCAGGCTTGGTCCCACCCCAAAAGGGGCAGTCCAGCCCGAACTACTAGGTCACATCCCTTCTGCACAAGACCACATGCATTCCCAAACATGTTTCGGCCTTGATGGGCCTCATCAGTGACCTCGCTGCAATTGGATATTACAGACTCCAGCCATGTGAAGCCGAGGTCGATTCGTTGGATGCATGATTTCACTGATTTTCTGGGTGCGATGGGCCTACAAGTTAGAAAGCGTATGACAGGTTTCCTCAAGCACGCTTTGGGCCTGGCAGTGTGTTATATTATCTATGAAGTAATATGTAGCAATGTGCTAGTGCCAATGGAAGGCTTCGGCTGTGGAATGGTTGGATGGAATGTTTGTGTGGTTTGTGTACAGGGGTACTGCAGGTGACAGTTAGAGTGAGCTGGGATGGAGTGGATGTCTTCCTGTACTAAACTTGGACATAAGTGTACAACTGGGCACAAAAAACCTTGCATATAACTTACCTAGTTCCTGTTTGGTGTTTGGTGGAAGACCCACAGGCGACGAGGATTCCTTATGCCAGGACCAGGAGCTGCTGCGGGGGAGTAGCGAGTGGAAGACACTGCCGCCGACTGTTTTCAATCCACGAGTTACCAGCTGGCATTGACAGGGGCCATGGGCTCGGTCCTAAGACCCACACATCAGGGGTGCAGGCAAGGCATTTGCGGAGGGCAGATGTGGTGGAGTGAGTCCCTAGGAGGTGTTGGAGTCATAGAAGAGACACAGTCTCTGTGTTCTGCAGGTCTGGTCAGCACAGGAGGAGTGTGTCGTGCCTGTTTTCCGGGCGGAGCAGGCAACACGGAATGAGGACAGGACAGACACGGTGTCTGCTGGAGCTCTGCTCCCCGTGGGAGGTGAGGCAGGTGCCAGTTGCAGCAAGAGCCGGTTTGCTCCAAGCAAATTGCGGCTGAGGAAAGGAGGCAGGATGTTGTTGGGCCATGGTGTGGTGGCTGATTGCGTTGTGAGCTTATGGCCCTTTGGTAACATGCATACAATGGATGGGTTCACAGAATAACTCTGAGTCCAAATAACCGAACCAACTCAGGAAGATGGCAAAGTACTGTTTTATTATCAATTATCTAAAACAGGGAGTTACAACGGACATCAATGGACGTTCGCTCCATTTCTCTCAGCGATCTTTTCACAAAACGTAGACTTTATACTAAAAATAGGTCAGAGGTGATGTCATACTATGTGGCAAATAATGAAAAACCTACTAGGGATTGTGATAGGCTTAAGGGGAACATCTAAGTATACATAGGAACTAGGATTGTGATTAGCTGCCCATCATCAGGTGGACAATATATGCCTACCTCTAAAACCTGTCATCCTTAAAATCATTAAGTACACGTTTTTCAATTGGTATTTAAACTATAAGGTCCTTCATTATATGGACCTCTACAATTGGTTGGCATGCGTGTGCCATGTCTGGAACATTTGGTTCATTTAGCAGCAGGCAAGCCCAGACCCAGGTGCAAGGAGGTGGGCCTGACTCTATCTCTCCACCCAATTAGCCCAACATCTCTCCTCAACCAAGCCCTCTGCCAAGAAAATTGTCTGTGAACTTGGCCTTGCAAAGTATCCTTGTCTCTGGGAATACATGGGAGTGTGAGCACTCACCATGGTTGTTCTAGGACTCCAAGTTCGACTCTATTTTCATCCTTGGCTCACGTGACAGGAGACCATGATTTCGTCCACTTTGCAGGTTTTAATTGTCTTAAGTGAATAACACTTGAAACTCTTGGTGTTCTTTCCTTGCACCTTAACAAAAGATGATTCATCCTTCACATGTTTACTCCTTTCAAGAATAGATAACTGACCTTGGCTGCTTCTGTTTTGATACCAGACCAGATAGCCTCGCCATGCAGCTCCACAATTTCCGCTTATTCTTGCTGCGAGACATTTCTCCCTTCTTCTTCATGGGTCCTGGCTTACTAAAATCCATACCAATGTCCAGCTTCTATACAGTTGCGGCTTCACCTGCATTCTATTCACTACATATAGCCAGCTTCTAAGATGACTTAGTCTACCTTGCGTTTCAGTGTCTGTGTAGTTATTGAACGGTTGATTCTCTGCAGCACTTCGTACACTTGTAATCTTTGTATTTAAAAGTTTACTTGTCTCTTTACTTCCACATTAGTTTCTATAGGATCCATGCATCCTTTTTAGCCAATATTTTGGGACGCCACACATGTCTCTTGTGACGTCACTAGCTACTTTCTTTGCTCTTTTTCAGATTCCTTCAGAGAGTTCCTCCCTCAGATTGTCGTCTCTTCGGGATACATTCAATAGGGATGGCTCAAAGGATATCTTCTTTCTTATATACGCGGAGGTATTGGCACAACTGCTGGTGTCAAACATAGCACAATCTCAGAGTTCCAACATATAGGAGGCAGGGGGGTTATATTTCCTGCAGAGGCATGTAACAGCTCCTCTACAGTCAGTTTTGACAAGTGGGGACAGAGATGTGTACCTGACTGCTGCTCCAAGCGTTGTGGTGACATCACCAGCACAGGAAGGAGCTGCGTTGTCGCGTCACATGGAACGCAGCTCTGTCGTGGAATGCAAAATGGGCATCTTGGAACGCGACATTGTCGTACAACGCAGCATATGTATCTTGGGCTATGACCCACCCTTAAAGCCGGTTTCTGCTCTGGGGGCTAGGGAGAAGCTGGCGGTTCTGGCAGGCTATGTGACAGGAGATATGCATGGGATGAAAATGCAGCAGTTCGTCACCATGGAGCAGTCATACTCAGAAAGAGAACTAGAGAGACGTTGAGTCTCCGGTGTGGTCATATGGCCCAGGGGAACTGTCCCATCTGTACGGTGGGTAAACCTTTGTGTGACGAGTTCTGTGGAAGGTGTAGCAGTTTTGTGGAGGATTTGAGGGAACTGGATCTAGATCTCTGGGGCATTTATGTTCAGTTAAAAGCCCCCACCTTATCAGAAGACTGACATGGTTTAGGTGTCTGGAGGAGGCCAATAACTTTGTGCTGTTGCATTGCTGTTGTGGCCTCCTGGTTTGCATTTTATCAGTGGGATTTATCACAGGTTGATGTTTGACTGGGGCCTGTGAGTGTTGGGTTGAGTGTTCATATTGTGGCCCGTGGGTGCCCCTACAATTGCCTTACAATGTTGCCATGTTTTGTAATGTCTCCAGTCTTTATAATGTTGCATGTTTTAATTGATGTTTCCTTCCGGGGGGAGCCTGGACTTGTGGGTGCAGGGTGCTTACTTACTTTTAGGGACAATCCATTACTATTTTTATTTTCTGCTGACACTTTTCTCCTTGCTTCTGGTGAGTTGTGACATCACATATGACATTTTAGAGCGGTTGACATCACTCAAATTTCATCCAATTTTTGGGGGGAGCTGTGACATTACATATGTTGTTGAGGATGTTCGCATTACTGTAATACCATCTATGTGTACTTGTATGTCGCATCGCGTTAACCTATCTTGAAATGGTATGTGTGTTCGTTGGATCCAGTCAGGGAGATGTTAAGTGGTGTTGTGTGGCTGTTGGTTCCAGATGGTATTTTAGGCTGTTGGTTACAGCTAGAGTCATAGTTGACTGTTGGTTACAGTCAGGGAGGTGTTGTGTGGTGTTTGGGGCTGTTGGTGGTTACAGCCAGAGTGTAGCTGTCGATTACAGTCAGTGTTTAGGGCCGTTGGTGTTTACAGCCAGAGTTTGACTGTTGGTTGCAGTCAGTGTGGCTGTGTTACAGTGTGTGGTTTAGGGTGTTGGTTACAGCCAGAGTTTGACTGTTGTGTACAGTCGGGGAGGTTGTGTGTGCTGTTTATGGCTGTTCATTACAGCATGTTTTTTAGGCTGTTGGTTACAGACAGATTTTGCCTGTCAGTTACAGTCGGGGAGGTTGTGTGTGTCGTTTAGGGCTGTTGATTACAGCAGGTATTTTAGACTGTTGTTTACAGCCAGAGTTTGACTGTTGGTTACAGTCGGGGAGGTTGTGTGGGGTGTTTAGGGCTGCTGATTACAGCAGGTGTTTCAGGCTGTTGGTTACAGCCAAGATCTCGTGGTTCAACTGGTGGGGGAAGTCAGAGTTGTCCGTTGGACTTAGGCTGCATGTTTTGTTGGCGTGTCCACTGTTGGCGTTTGTTATCTCCTATGTCTGGTGCACGGTTGGGTTGTCAGTGGTGCAGTGGTATGCAAATGTGTTGTGTGCTGCAGAAGGTGCACAGCATTTTTGCATTTGTGTTTCGTGATTTGTGTCTTTTATCCATTGCAGGAGATGGGTTATTGCGGGCGTTGGTGTACATCATCCATCTTGTGCCCGAGTGCGTTCTGGTTTCTATATTTTCTGCTGACTAAGGTTTGGGTTTGGCGTGTGTGTTGCTTATTGTGCGTTCTGCAGCGTAGGTCATCTGAAACTTGTTGCAATGACGTGTGCCGATCTGTTCAGGGTCGTTTGTGGTTCATTATGTTACATCCATTGCACTATGATGTTGCCCAGCGTAATTATGTTGTGGGTGTTATTTGCTGCAATGTTCTGAGCATCACATGCCACGTCTAAGGTTTTCACTATTGGCATTTGTGGTGTGACTAACGGGGGGAGAAGTGTAGTAATGTGATGGTTCCAGTGGAAGGCCTGGGCTGTGGAATGTTTGGGTGGAATGTGTACAGGGGTTCAGTGGGTGGCAGTTAGAGTGAGCCGGGCTGGAGTGGATGGGCCAGTGTTTCTTCTTGTTCTACACTTGGGCATAAGTTATGTTATGTTATGTTATTTTGCACTTATATAGCGCCTTATATACCATTGGTATGGTCTGAAGGCGCTGGTAGGTTGAACGCCCTTGGGAACCGAAGTTCAGGTCAGTAGAGAGAGTAGGGAGAGTCAACGGCGCGTGTGCGCACCGGGTATGTGTGCAGCTGGTGCGGTATTCGTGAAATAGCTGCTTCTTAGCGGTAGGTGTGGTGGTTGAGATCAGGGGTATGTGTTCGTTCTGGCAGGATTTACCCAGACCGACTGTGGCTGCGTTAGGCCTGAGGAGAACGCCTGGCTGGGTGTGTGTAACCAGCAGTGTTTACTTAGAGTGATGGGGAGTCAGCGGGAGGTGTTGGTATGAGAACAGTTATACCGAATGGTGTCATAGAATCTCTGTGTTCTAGTTGAGTGGTGGTGTAAAGAAGAGAGTAAGCGTGGGGTGTGATATGATGGGTTACATGCTCTTTCAAACGTTCCCTGCATTCCAGACCATACTATGTACGTCGCGCAGTTCTATGCGCTCCAGTCCGTTCTATGGACTTTTATTCATTCATAAGTGTTCAATTGGCACAATAAACCGTGCATACAACTTACCTGGTTCCTGTTTGGTGGACGAACCCTCACCTTGGTTACTTCATAATTCCACTAACACATGTTTGAGATCTTAGTGGCCATTTTAAATTACTGTGTTCCTCACAAAAATGTTGATTACGCGCATCCCACTTTCCATGCCGCACGCAACTTATTTGAACAACAGAAATGATGGACGATGTTGTTATACATTGTACAGCACGAGGCAAGACATTACTACAGAAGCAACGCTCCCAGGATTAAATCCTGTATGTGTTCAGAAGTACTGCAGTGGCCGAGCTACAAACAGACGGCATGAACGTACTCTAACTGGTGCGACCTACATTATCAGTCTGTCCAATGAGTGACATTTCAAAGCCTGTGAAACCAACTTGGAACCGGCGTGGCTGCGGTTTCTAAACGATGGCATCTATCTATCCAACAATGGGTGACTCCGCTACTGCCTGCGGACATGAAAACCATTTCTGGACAGCATGCGTCACGGGTAGCCTGAGCTCCAGAGACCGGTCGATTCTCTGCAAAAAAGACACAAGACGATCACCCAGAAAGACGTGCCAGCACTCACGCAAATGCCACCGGGTCTCTCCAGAACTCACTCAACAATTGACTGATCCCAGAAACCCTCGAAAAACAAGGAGCAGAGTCTGATATCTGGATGCCAAACACAGTCAGTAGTGAATCTGACTCGTCATCCAGCGATGGGAGAGTAAAAGGGGATGCGTTTGGCCAGGGAAAGCCAAAACCACCCGAGCTGTATTCCTGCTACACGTTAGGGGGCATCATGCATACGAATTACTGATAGATAGATATAGGTGATACCATTGATGTCCCTGGAGGATATCTCAGCGGCAACGTGGCAAGCTTAGAAACCTCTGGGTGTTTAAGTGTGTTATAAATACGCAACTAAGACACACAAAAAAAAAAACAATTACGCAACTAAAGAAACAATGTCTGTAACAGCGCCTCGATGCCCGGGGGCTGTGTGAGCGCTTTAAAAATGTAAAATAAATAAAACTGTAAAATAAATAAATAATGTTAGCAGTGAAATGAAATATCCTTCACTGAAACAGAAATGTCCCCTTCACCCATCTTTAGTTGACATTTAATAATGCAGGTCACAGCTGGGAATATTCTGAGCCATGTGGACGTACATAGGTCACATAGTCAAATTTGACATCCACGCAATTAGCATAAACATAAAGCGAGGCTGCATCCTTGGCTTCAAGACTGCGATGCAAATGGGACTTGTACACATACTATTATATCACCTCATCACACAAGGGCCAGCTGAAAAGAATCCAAGCCCTCTTTTGAGGTTTCAGAAAACCAACATATGATCCAATAAAACTATACTAATATATATAATTTTGAACTAAGAACTCTTTCAGCCTACGGGCTCCATGTAACTGGTTGAAGCGCCCTGATGCCCGAGGGTTTGTGTGCGCTATAGAAATGCAAAAATAAAATAAATAAATAAACATAGATGAGAATGCCGCACCAATAGCTCAACGCCCGGGGGTATTCCTTTTAACATTTAGTGGCAAGTTGACGAATTGCATACACTGCTAGATCAGAACCTTATAGACCCGCAAAGGGACTCGCCTTGTTTTGTCTTTCTCTAACAAATCAAAGAGAATGGCACCAGTCCCCGACCATAGCAAATATGAAGTATCTTCTCCAGGGACAGACCATGTGCTCCAAGCTTGGTTTAAATAAAGCAATCACCACCCATCTGGGATTATTTATGTAATGATAGTTACAGTTATTTATATAAAGTGCTTTACATAGAACATATTTCAATACAAAATCACCCAGCCAAAGTTGGTACTCATTTATCGACCCCCGAAGGACGAAGTCTGAGTTGGCCTTGCCGGCATTTGAATCTGCTACCTGCAGATCACAGAGGCGAGCCCTCAACCCGCTGAGCTATCTTACCGGCTATGTAGAAACGTCTCTGCTTTGGCACCCTGGCTGCTAGCTCACCTTTCAAGAGGAAATCCGCAAGGTAATAAGAGACAATTTCAGCGAGGACATGCTGAAGTTTGCGGTCATGCACGAGGCTCCCGGTGTAACACTCCGCAGGGTCTAGCTGTGCAAATCTTACGTTGGACAAAGGCAAATCCGAATGCAATAAATTCACCCTGAAATTCTTCATGCACATCTTTTGAAGCAATGGGAATAGGCCAGACCCGGAGAAGGTGCAGGCGCTCACAACAAACCCAGGTCCGCAAAATCTATCAGCACCACGCTGCTTTTTAGGGATGGCGAACTTCTGCCTGTGATATATCTAGGATTTCATATGAGTAATTGCAGTGCAGGATTAATCATCTGGGGGGGAGGGGCGGTGTGCAATCCTTCGGGGGTCTTATGTACTGGAGAACATCTCTGTAGCAAATGCATTAGCCAGCTGAGAATCCTTACTAACATTGGAACCTGTAACCATCATGCTTCACATGGATCTCTGCAGCAGGTGCCTTAACGTGCAGAGCTATGTTTTTGAGATTGGAATATGTAGCTCCTGAGCAATCTCACCAGCATACACTTGGTGATTTTTTTTTAAAAAAGTGCACAATCCTCCATGTTTTGCTAGGGTTGAATTTGCAAAGTACCTATTACCCTCCATGATGGTACTCATGTTATCACTTTGTGAACCTTGGTGAATGGAAGCTTCACATGTATTGTAATGGTGCTCTCAAATACAAAAAACTGGTGACTAGTAGTGCATATGGTGGCCGAGCTTATAGGGGGAAGTCACAGTTGTCTATGGACTCCAGCTCTGCAGAGACCAATGAATGGTGTCACCTCCAGAGCCCATCTATGGCTGTGACTCCAATTCACTAGCCTGTGTTACACAAGGCACATGCCACCCACATAACTGATCACATGTATTGCCTCCAGATATAGCAATTCTTCACATAGCAAACAGCCCAGAAAGTGGTCTCGCAGTACAATTATCTCATGAGAACGCTTTTTTGGATGTACCTGAAAGTAACTTTAAAACAAAGTCCAGGATAAAGAAAAGTGTCAATACAGTTGTCTAAGGACTGTTTAGTTTTCAGTTGTGTACATGGGTGTCACCAGGGTGACGTTGGCGACTGCACAAGGAGCGGATACTTTGGGGGCGGAGCATCGGCACGTGGTCTCATTTATGTGCTTTGTCCTGTTTCTCTGTTTTTCTTTTACCGCAAAGTCTCTCAAAACTGTTTTTTTAATAGTAGGCACAGCTGAGAATGGGTAGGTGGCAGTTACAATTGTTAGTGGTCTTTACATTTTCATAGCAGCTCTGTCAACCCAAGAGAAGGTTTGTTTAGGCTCTCATGAACACACATCTGTACACAGAAGAGCTCGGAAGTCGTGTTTAAGTGCATAAAAAGGAGACTGGTTGCAAATCATGGCTTCACTACCTAACCAAAGCATGATCTTGGGAAAACCATTTAATCTCCCTGTGACTTAGCTACCAAAACTTCAAGCTCTTGGTTGTGACTCAGTTTGCAGTGTGTTTTGCAAAAAACGCTTCACTCATGCTTTACTGCACTAGAGTCATTCTGAAAGGCAATCCTGATGAGCTGTGGAGAGTGAACATGTGTTTCGTGTTGCAACACATTTATAATATACAGAAGTATACGTAAATGCGTGGGACACCCTGAGCATCTTGTTTACAGGTTCTGTTATTGGTGGAAAGGTGTTTCAGTAAATTAAACTTCATGAAAAACAACTCATTAACTAGGTTTTTACTGGCTGAAGGGAAGCTATTAGCCCAAGTTATATAATCAATTGAGAGCAAAGTGATATCAAAAAAAGATGACGCAGCAGCAATCACAACCTTTACACTGCCTGAATTTAAGAGTGAGTGCTTTAGAAGATGAACGTGAATTCTTTTTAGCGATTACTCAGTCTCCGTATTACTTTTAAGTACTTTCATTGCAAGTTATAGTAATAGTAGTGTGTGTCACTTATGTAGTTCCCAATTCTGGAGAATCCACTTTCAGACTTGGCCAAGCTACGCCCAGAGCTATCTGAGATTCCCTTATTAAAACGAGCTTCTGTTCATATTGCAATGATGTTTTAGTTTGGGGGATTCATTGCATATTGGGGTTTGTTGAATAGGGGTGCATTCTAATGTTCGGCCCTGGGTGCTATATTGTCTAGAAGCTGCCCTTCGGGCAATACTCCCAAACACGTGCCCCTCCTTGACCGTGTTTGGACACTGTAGTGAACAATAGCAAAATATATCGTTGTTTGAAAGATTAACTACTGTAACACTTTCAGGCAGCTCACATGACCTGTATTGCTTTAAAACTCATACTTTCAGTTTCAATGCCACAAAAAACGGAATGTTTATCATGAACATTTAACACGACTGTCCCTTTTAGCGAGCAAATATTCGTAGCATTGCAAGGCTTTCTTGCCAGAATGTGACAGAAGTAATCTGATCATTGGCCAGATAAGGTCAGGAGCGCAGGGTACAGTGCCCGCTACCAGGAAGCAGACCTTTAAAGTCCATAGTCAACCTTTGTTACCATCCCAGTTCCCGTGAAAAGTACAGATCATTCTTTGCGCCCTTGCGGATTTGTTATATAAAGCAACGGGGTCTTGTTTAGTGAAATGTGTTCAGCCCTGAAATCTCTCCATTGGCTCCCAGTGGATGTAGGGATTAAATTCAAAACCCTCTGCATTGTCCACAAGGCTTTCTGGGGCCTGGGTTCAAAATACCTTCAGCTATCCCTCTGCAAATACCTCCCCTCTCGAGCTCTTCGCTCCTCTACCTCTAACTCCCTAAGGGTCATTTGTTTTTCAAAGAAACGAGCTGGGGGTAGATCTCTATCTTCGGCTGGGGCCTCCCTCTGGAACAGCCTCCCTGCCAATCTAGAACTTGAGGAAAACCATCTCTGGTTTTAGAAGAACCTCAAGACCTTCCTCTTTGCTTCTGCCTTCCCTCCCCCTCTCCCCATCTGATCTGCTCTCTCTTCGCACTGTGCACCTGTCCACCCTCTGTCTCCTTGGCCCAGGTACCTGCTCACCTTGCCACACTCCTGCACTGCCTCCCGGCCTCTCCTTGCAGTGGGGACTGTATCTGTACCCTTACAGCCACCCCCCACATTTTTCTTCTTTTTTCTGCACTTATCAGACTTACCCAGCCTGCTGTCTTAAACACAGCCCTTGCCACTTGCTGGCTGCACTAGCACTGTTTATTGCCCCCATTTTCTATTTATTCTGTATTTATTATTATTTATCTGCTCTGCACTTTCCACTCCCCTCCTTCCATGCACTTTTTCCCTTTTCCCATTCCCATTCCCATGCACTTGTGCGTTCTCAATGTCACTGGGCCTAGGAAGATCGTTGTTGTTGTATTGTGTTCTCCCCTGTTCCCCTCCCTTGCTTAGTCGCGCTCTGAAACACTTGTGTACGAATACGATACAAATAAAATATCATATCATATCATGTTGGCGGCCTCATTTCTCTTACACTCAAAGCCTCACATTAAGAGGCACATGTAAAACTCTCAGCTTTGAACAGAAAAAAAGGCCAGGCCAAGCCAGATTCTCTTAAAGGAATGCGTGTCTTCAAGTAAAAAATAAAAACGGCAAGTTGTGACATTCACCTGCATGGGGGCGCGGCGGGAGATGTAACAATTGGGGGCTGGTGCAGATGAACCTTTTGCTCCCTGGTTAATACAGCCCTGAGTATGTGCCCAGCTCACAAAGCAGGATCAGGAATGTCTGTGTGTGCAAGCATATCAGACTGTGTTTGACCAAATAAAACAAAGCATTCTGAAGGCTTTATGCAGGCTGTGGGTCTAGGTGTCAAGTTAGCACACTAACCAAGTTCGACATCTCCTTGTAAAATGGTGTCCTACACTAGTAAGAGCCTCGGCGAACCAGATCAAACATATTCCCAAACTTAGTAAAAAAGCGTACGGTCCTGCTCACATTAACAAGTAATCCTGAAACAAAAAAGACCCCCCCTCCCCACCGCTTGAAAGCTCAATGTAGTGTATGGCTTCAACAATCCACGTTTGACATAATCCACAAATCAGGAAGCAATGATAACCCTGCTGACAATCGAACCCAAGATCCATTGGCACTGGCACAGACCCAGAGTATGCCACTGATAGAACAATATGTTACCTAGGAGACCCCTGATGCAAGAGCTCTGTCAGCGAATCTGACTGATGTATCCCGAAACAAGAGATCATCCATCACTTGCGGTAGTTGTACGTACGATGTCTCCAGTCTGGAAGGTTGCGCGATGCAAGACAAATGGTTCACTCGGATGTTGGCCTTGATCAAGGAATTCTGAAGATGTTCCCACTAGTCAAAGATGAACTCAAAGGCAATCAAATTGTTATTCTGAGATCCCTTAATCCCCAGAGTGCTGGGCTGGCACATGAAGGCCATTGTGGCAAAGTGTATGCCAAGCAATTACTTAACAGATTACTTAATAGAAAAGTGTGGCTCACAAAAATAGACTTACAGAAAGCATCCTAAAGAAGTGATATATTTTCCATAGTCTAGCTCCCCACACTTAGCCTAAACTGCATCAGATGATTCCACTACCAGCTGGTATGTGGAAAGAAGTCACAGATGATTTCTTTGGACCAATCTGCTGTTTCAACTGAATGAATTCTCTCATTATCCTGATCTACAGGTCATATTTTCTACTGCTGCACCATCACTCATTCATGCGCTGGACAAGACCTGTGCTGCCTACGAAAACTCCACAACAGTCACAAAGCACAATGGTCTGTGAAGTAACTTGTGTACGAGCGAGATAGAAATAAAATATAAATCAAAAACTTGACCAGGCCGACTCTGTTGTATGAAGGTAATTTACTTTATTAGGAATAGCCCGGTGCAGCACCTGCATCGGCCGCCCTTGTCCAGCAGCCTTCAATTGACTCTCCGCTCCCCTTGCATTCCACCTACAACCCCCCGGCACTTCTAACCATAACATTTCTAGCGGGTGGATGCAGGCGCGCATCACAGAACCCACCAAATACCTTACAAGGCAACCCCCCCCCCCCTTAGGACAACAACAGTACAAAAGGAAATATGAGAAAAACAGAGCAATAAAAGAAAACACAACAAGGAAAACCAAGGCAATAAGAGAAAACCCAACAACCCTTCACCCCCTAGGTTTGGCTGAAAATGCAGCCACAAATACTGTAATCCATTATATAATCCCTGGACCATACAGGGCGTTTCCTGGTTCTCATCCTCTGCTCGACTCCACCACTCTCCACAACAACCACATTCATTTCCGCACCCCTCTTGCATAGACCACTGACCAAACCTCCATGCACGTGCACTTCCTCCTCAAACAACTCAACGGCATTTCTTCCCCCACCCTTGATTAAACCTTTGTTCCTTGTGTGCAACTCCGACTCATCCCATTGCCACCTCCACTTACTAATGCAATCTAAATTCCAGATGGTCCCACCTTGAACTCTGACTGCACGTTTAAACACTTCCACCACCTTCTCTGGGTACGAATATTTGGCCTCCCCTTTCCTAACAACCCTTCCCTTTTTTTATCTGACAAAATCACTTGGAAATATCCTCAATCTGACCACTTTGTCATGATCTGCATCCTCTTTGATGTTCCCTTTTACTTTCCAATGATTAACTGACTCAGGATTCAAAATCGTGTTAGGCTCTCTGCCCCTCATCATCTCAAATGGTGACTTGCCAGTGTCACCTCTGGCCGCAATCCTGCTGCTTCCTCAACTTGCATATTGTTTCTTAACGCTTGTTCTATGGTCTCCACGATCACCCTGTTGCATCTTTCCAGCAGGCCATTTGTTTGGGGATGGTAATAAGCCAAGAACCTCCACTCAATCCCCATACGCTTGACAAAATCTCTCATCTCCTTGCTCTTGAACTGAACACCATTATCACTTATCATTGTTTTTGGGTAACCCTCTCTCCTGAAAACCTGCAACATGAACTCTATGACCTTGTTCGTATTTATTTTATTCACTAACTTGACCTCCATCCATTTGGAACAAAAATGCACCATGACTATCACAAACCTCTTTTTGTTTGCTAGATTTTCATATAGTCCCACAATATCAATGTCAACCATCTCCCATGGTTGTTCAGTCTTAAGTATCTTTATTGGTGCATTTTTAAAAACCTTACAACTTTTGTCACAGTTCTGGCAAGGCCAACAATTCCTTAAAAACCTTTGCACCACGATATCAATCCCAGGTCACCAATATTTTGCGCACTCATTGTTCTTAGTGCCTGAAGCACTAGGATGCCCTTGATGAGCTTTTCTCACTAATTCTTCTCACAGGCTCTGAGGTGGTATTAACGTGTCCCCTCTCAACAACAACCCATCCTCTAAAGAACGTTAATCTTTTACCTCCCAAAATTTCAAACAACTCTCCTCAACTGTCCTCCTCTCTGGCCACCCGATTCTAGTGTACTCCATGACCTTAACCAGCGTCTGATCCTTCATATGCTTGTGTAACCACTCTTCCCTTGATGTCACTTCAATTACAGCAGCAACCCCGTCTATATCCTCAACTTGAATGGCAACTGACTCATCCAGTGGTAACCTCGACAAAAAATCTGCAACCTGGTTCCTCTTGCATGAAACGTAGTTTACATCATAATGGTAATCTTGGAGCTTCAGACTCAGATGAGCTAATTTAGGGGATGCCCTGCACATACCTTGTACAGAAAGTACTTCTACCAGAGGTTTGTGATCTGTGTGTACTATGAACTTGTTCCCCCACGGATACTTCCTGAAACAGTTAATTGCCCAGACACAACCTAACATCTCTCTCTCTCTCTCTCTATTACATAATATCTGCTTTCAATATCTGTGACTGCCCTAGATGTATGATATATTATTTTCTCCCGACCATTTTCTGACAATTGTGACAAACTTCCCGTAATCCAATGCCACTGGCATCCACAGTCAGTTTTGTTTGCCTTCCGAATACAAAACCACCCAATTCTATGGACTCACAAATGCCCTTCCTGATAGACTCTGCTGAATTCTTGCACTCATCATCCCACATAAATTTGATATCTTTTTTCAGCAATCTCCTTAGAGGCTCAGTTATGCTGGCAACATGTTCTACCAACGTATACTATTCGCATAGCCCTAGAAATGGCCTCAATTAATCCTTGATTTTGGGATCAGGTGATTCCTTGATTGCTTTCATGGCCTCCAACTTAGGTTTGTAACCCTTACCATTAACAACGTTTCCAAAATATTCAACTTCTGCCATCTTGAATTTGCATTTACTTCGCTCCACTTTCAACCCCTTCTCACTCAGTCTGGACAACAATTCTTGCAACCTGCCATCATGCTCACTTGCATCCTTCCCAAAGACAATAATGTCATCCTGATAGACTAAAGTTCCTTTGAGTCCTTTTAGCACGTGCAACATGACCCTCTGAAACACAGCTGCCGCAGAGGCCAGACCGAACGGCATCCTATTATAGCGGTACAGGCCAAAAGGTGTGATAAACACAGTAAAGTCTCTGCAATCTTCTGTCAGGCGTATCTGGTGGTATGCACTGGATAAATTGAAAGTGGTGAACGTGTCTGTCCCTTCAATACAGTTCAGCATTTCCGATATAATAGGTAAAGGGTACATATCTACCACAATGTTCTTGTTCACATTTAATAAGTCTGCACAGATTCTTAATTTGCCATTTTTCTTCATAGCGACGACACTGTGACTCACCCATAATGACGATTCAATTTTTCTGATCACATCCTCATCTTCGAGTCTGTTTAATTCCTGTTCCACTTTGTCCACCAAGGCAAATGGTATTGGTCTAGCTTTGGTGTGTGCTACTGGTATCGCTCCACGCTTCATCCTTATCCTGTGAGCAAAGTTTCTTAATACACCCAACCGTGACAGAAATACATCTTCGCGGTCACCCTCTGGCCTCTTTGTGCATTCACTGCTGCTCTTTACCAAAGGTACAGGCTCACTCTCACACAGGTGTAACCCCTTATCCGTAAGGCTGCTTGGTCCCTCCAATCAGGCACATTTACTCCTTTTTTGCCACGTATATCTTCACATGAGCTTGGCGGTCTTTAAATTGAACTATGCTGTTGAACCATCCTGTGATGAGGATCCTCGATTCTTTTGAACCCCCCCAGGGTTTTTGATGTCCGGTGGTCGCAAATTTGACTTGAGACCTTCGTGAGTTTTTCCCAAATCTTATGTGTGATGATGGTATATGGCGAACAGCTGTCCACCATGACCAGAAGCTTCCAGTTTTCCACAATGATTTCACATCACGGACACTTCAATTCTTCTCCAGGTGGATCTCGAACTACCACTACCCTTTCTTTGCCTGAGTCTTCATCTTCTTGTGCCACGGACACTCTCTTCTTGTGTCTGCACACTACTGCAAATGTCCTCTTGTTCCACAGCTACCACATTTTTGCCCTATTGCGGGGCATTTTCTCGAATAAGCATAGTGTCCAAATCTGCCACAGTTAAAACCTTTGTCCCCATCTCTGAATTGTGGGGAATATACCTTCGCTTCATTCCTTACCCAAGGTCTTCTGTTATTGCTCTTCACTTCCCTGTAGTCCAAACCTTTAGGTTTGCCACGCCTACTGTTGGAGTCGTCTGTTCGCTCCCTGTCCTTCTTGGTGCGGACTGCATTCACAGAGACTTGCTCTTCCTGGTCTTGTGCTGGTTTAATATTGCATTGTGCTGCGCTTTGATTGGCCTCTAACTTCTTATTCTTCATTTCTTTGGAGCATAATTGGGTATGCTCCACCCTTTTAGCTATGGCAATGGTTTCAGGCAGTGAAGGGTTTCCTACCATCCAAAGGCGGTCCTTTACTAAAGAATCTTTGGTATGGATTATTATCTGGTCCCTGATCAATTCGTCCAAAGTGATGCCAGTTCCAAATCTACATGTCTGGCCCAACTTCCTTAGGGCCGATACATATTCTTCAATGGATTCTTCCTCCTTCTGTGCCCTAGTATAAAAGTTGTATCTGTTAATGGCCACGTTTACTTCGGGGGCATAATATTTGTCTAGTTGTCTCAGGGCCTTCTCATGTTCATCTGTATCTCCTGCCTCGTCCCTTGATAGTTCTGGTAGTTCCCTGTATTTTCTTTGCCCCTCCAATCCCAGGGCATGTAGCAACATTTACTTCTTTTTCTAGGGTGTCAGGCCTTTTTGTTCCACCGTTTTTACATAAGTGATCTAGAATTCTTTACATTCAGGCCGTACCACGGTTGGTTGACCTTGGCTTGGCAGGAAATGTGCAGGTGGTTCTACAGTAATACCTTGCATGGTAGATTTTCTCTGCAATTCCAACTTGCTCTGTGTCTGATCTGTGAGCAATTGTTCTATGGGCCTGATCACGACTTTGGCGGTAACCGTTAAATCCGGTGAAGCGCTAATACCGCCGGATTTAAGGGTCCGCCAAATCAGGACTTCGGCGGATTTCACCCCAGCTCTTAGCTGGGGGGAAATCCGCTGAAAATTTGCGCTATTACCGCCGGCGGGAAATCTGCCTGTGGTAAGAGCGCATATTTTCCCCATTGAGCCCAATGGGGAATGGGGCGTTCCCGAATGGGCTCAATGGGGAATTACTTTACCGCCGATCTCGTGATCCGGCGCTATTAGCGCCGGGGAGTTTGGCGGTAGGGCTACTACCGCCGGCGGTAATAAAGTCGTGATCAGGCCCTATGTGGTGAATGCTGACTCTCGAAAACCAAAAAGAAATGTTTTTTTTTCTAGTACTGTGATGAGGAAAAGCCTGATTTGCTCCGAACTGTGAAGATCAATGCCCGACTCTTTGTCTGAAGACAAAATGGCGTTGCATCTCATGACGTCGGGTCCTTTCTTCTAATGCCCCAACAAAATCCTCTATCTGTATGCTTATGGCGCACACATTTTGGTGTGAGGTTTAAAATGTTGCTTTTCAGTCCCTATTACCGTGCCAACTACCTGCCGTTGGGCACATGTCTGACAGCCAAATCTGTGAATACTTTTATTCTCCCGGAGCTCCACCTCTCGATTCCTGCCCGGGTCCGGAAATCACCAGGCTATCCTCATCGCCATCTGAAGTAACTTGATCAGGCTGACTCTGTGGTATGAAGGTAAATTACTTTATTAGGAATAGCCTGGCACACCACCTGCATCTGCCGCTCTTGCCCAGCAGCCTTCAACTAACTCTCCGCACCCCTCGCATTCCGCCTAGAACCCCCCGGCACTTCTAACCATAACATTCCCAGCGGGCAGATGCAGGCGCACATCACAGAACCCGCTAAATACCTTACAGCACTCTGCCTTTGAGCGCACAAGACTTTACGTTATTTGTAGAGAATCTTGGCTTCCAATACCATAAAGTAACTGCATTGTGGCCATAAGCTACTGGGATGGTGCAACGATCCATGAACAGCCTCAAAAGTACCCTACAAATCTGCTCCATCTCAAATGGATCTCTTAAAGCACGCCCTGTGTCAATTGTTGAGGGACTATTGCAAAACCCCTCACAGCATGACTGAAAAAGTCACTTCAGGCCTGAAAATTAGTAGAAAATGTAGACATGCATACCACACATTGTCGGGGAAGGCGAAATGTCTATGGACATGTCAAACCTTAGGGAAAGCATTTTGAGAAGGGCGATTAAGTTCTGGTAAAACAGCTGCAGAAACGCACAAGGCAATGCCTCTGTGTGCCCCTAAGCTTTGACCATTACGGACATGAATGGGTCCATGATAACAGCAGAAAACAATACTATGTTGCTTCCTAGATAGATGTGGGCTATATAAACTCAAAAACCAAATAAACACAGTTGCAAATAATTGATGCTTCTATCACCAGAAACTCTTTGTTCCTCAAATATTCAACTAAACTGCACGACATTAGAATTGACAACTTGGCTGATGACGCAGCAAACTCTGGTGGCAGTCAACTGTCAGACAATGAATATGTTGTGGAAGGTACTGGAAACTCAGTAGCGGATGATTCTGTTTTTGGAAGAGCCGAGTGCAGAGAGTGATCAGTGGACCCATGAGATGGATTGAAGGAACTAGTTGATTTGGTTGTTTCATTTTAGGAATGGGGGAGGTGTTTCTTTCAAATGCAAACATCCCTGTCCTTTAATGGGAGGACTTTTTGGCGTGAATGCGTAGTGGTGGATGTGAGGGCGTAGGAGAGGTTTTAGGCTCATGCACGCCCCGACTGAAATAATGGATAATGTACTTGAATTCCTGTATTTCTTTGGATGGTAATCTCCGCTGTACAAATAAAAGCATCAGTACTTTCGTTCTTGTAAGGCGGGAAAAAAATCCTGCACTCGTGGGCATAGTGGAACGAGTAATGGCTTTTACAGCGTGACCAGTTTGAGACATATTTCTGCCTGCCTTGAAAAGTGTGTCAGACAAATCGGAGATAGAAGATGTCTGCTTGTTATTGTCTCACAGTCCTCTTTCTTTTACTAGCCAACTTCTTCCTCTATTCAAATAAATCTCCTATGGACGCACAAGGGAAACAGATGCACATCAAAGCGGAACGTTGAGTGGAAGAAAACAGAATGACACAAATCCCAAAACATGCGCCGATAATGAACACGGCTGGCGAGGAACAAGAAAGTGAATTTTCCATCTCAGTGCCCGCGGAAGCCATTGATAGAACAGAGCACTTTGTTCTCTCTCCTCTCCTGGTTTCCGTGCATCCTGGTAAAACAGACAAAAGCTGTTATTATTGGATGTGAAGCTGATAGTTTTCATATATCACATCCACTGGACTGAAAGCGTAATTGCTACTTTTGTGTTCATTATGCTGTGAATAGTAATTAGCCTTTGGCCTGTTGCGGTTGGTGCATTTGAAATCACACACCTGCTTCTCCATGTCTCGTTAATATAAGTTAAATATTGCCTAGCCCAGAAAGATAATACAGCCCATTTCTTTCATGCAGCACAAGAATAATTCAAGCATGAAGCTCACCGAACAGATTAAGATGATATTCCGTTATTATGTTCATTATGGGTTGGTAGCGTTTCAACGGGATTGCACTGAAACGAGAGGAGCTCAGTTTAATTTAGAAATGCATTATGTATCATCACAATAGGCAGCTATGAATATGAACGAGTTGGAAAAAAATCTTCGCATGGGCCCTTGGCACGTGTCGCTGCCTGGAGTATGGTGGGGAGCATTCTGACACACCTGCTACTGTATCATGGCGCACCTCCTCCACCTTCTATTGAACATGGCTCCCACCTTTGCACATTTCCACAGCAGCAGCCGCACAACTTTGCTGATCATCAGCAAAGAATCTCAGAGAGAGTACACGCGCTGCTAGAAACTTACAATGCGGCCCTGTCCGCAGTTCTTTATTTAACCAAATTCTTGAATGTGTACATTCTATAACTAAGCAGTCACCGCCGCATTGGTGGGCCTGAACCTAGGTAACCCTGAGCGAAGCAAGGGCCTTGGCACTGTCTGCCAGACTATCACTGGCCATTTGCACCCTCCGACAAGTGGGTGATAGCTATTCGAACCATGGGGCTTCCTCCAGGGTGCAAATAATGTAAATGTTTTTTGGATGGGAGATGGGCTGCAGGTGTCTTTCATGTCCCCAATCGCCTGTTGAAAAAGAGAACAACAAGATGAATGCCACCATGGCAAATAGAAAAGGGACTAAGGGCCTTTTCAATTTCTTTTGCACAGCCCGGCATAGACGGGAAGTAGAGTGGCAGCTTTAAGGGCCTCCCGCTAAAATGGGGGGAGGGAAGGGGTAGGGGCCGTTGGCGATGACATGGGGCTGGGGGAAGGGCAGTGGTAGGTGGAGATGGGGTCTGGAGAGGGACTGGGGCTCCGGCGCCTAGGTGCCAAAACAAAGATGGCAGAACCCATGGAAGGGGCTAGGGTGACTAATGTTGTTCGGGGGCGGGGGTATTTACAGCTTCCACCCACGTTTCCAGCAACCTGATTGGCTGAGTGCCCTTCCCGAGTTAAGCATTATTGCCCAGAGCTGAGAAAATATGGGATATTATGCACACAGCATTCTGGGCCTCACTGCAGCAAGGATGCATAAGGGAATGTCCCTTATTGCCCTGTGGCAATAACGCTTTTAGCACCTGGCCACCAGCCCAGGTGCTGGGCAAGCCCATCAATTCTTTTGAGTGGCAGAGGAAAGAAAAAATAAACAAAAACTACTTTCATATGGTTGTTGAGCCACAGATGCTCGGTGACCTGTGTCCCGACGTTCTTCTTTCTCCAGTGGCTAGCATGATTGCCAGTGCACTGAATGACCGGCGGTCAGAGGAGGAACAGTGGAAACTGCAACATGTTGGCCCTCATTCTGAGTTGGGCGCAAAGGGATACCGGGCACAGTTAAGGACATTGGTGCCGGTAATCCCTTTGCGCCCTAATCCGAGGTCCCTTAGCGGGTCCCTTCCTTAACGCCTGGTTTTACCAGGCGTTATGGACAGGGCCCGTTAAGGGACTTCAGAGCTAATAACGGTACCGCAATTTGCGGTACCGTTATTAGCGCCTTCCCATTGAGCCCTATGGGGGCTGAAATGGGAATGGGGAATGGCTTATTCCATGGGGACTTACCGGTCCCGCAAATGTCGGAATAGACCGGTAAATCCCAATTGAACCAGGGCGGACTTGGTACCGGTATTGGAGGTAGTCATGGTGCAAATAGCGCTATGATTACCTCCAAACTCGGAATGAGGGACGATGTGTGCTGTGGCCAGGTAACAGAAACCCCCACATACCTGTGGAATGGAGGAAGGGGGTCGAGACAGTCTGTGAGTGAATGGTGGGCACCCATAGAGGCTTATGGAATCATGTGGGCCATTAATCCACAAATGGTCAATGCTGGAATGTCTGCCTCTGATTGGTTGTTCTGGATTCTACAAAATGACCACAAGTGCTAATCCCTCACACCTACCAATTTAGCTGGATCTCCCCTGTTTAAAAATAAAATGGACTACTTCACTATCTATCTAATGTACTTCCCATCAAACATGGTTAAACCGTTTTGCTGCCTCACAAGCATACTATATATATATTTATAGCACTTCAAAAGCATTGGACAATGATAGAAATCCTTCGTATTGCTATTTGTTTTTTGCCTTTTGCATAGAGCTCACTATCTGCATTGACTCTTTTGGTGTGCCTGAGATGCTTTAGGCAGAGAGGAACACGCAGGGACTTGAGAGCCAGTCCAGCGGGTCACACAAGATCCTGTCAATATGCTTTATGAAAATGGTTGGTTTTCAGAACATACATGTAGTTCCTAAATTCAGTTCTGTGGCATATGCCGGGTTCAAGATGGAGGATTTGCAGCAGATAAATCATTTAGTTAGCAAAACAGATTTTTGGCCCCGTGTTGGTTAGGATGCTGTTGTTTGGCCATGTAGGCTCGGGAAAATAATGATCATACTATAAAGGTTTTTCATACAGCGCTTCTTGCATGATTTCTTCTGCTTCTAATCCCTCTAATCATAGCTGTTATTACTTTCCAATGTAATGGTGGTCAATGTATGGGCATAAGATCTAGCGTCCAGTCTAGCTTGAGCACCCAACCATAAGTGGTGGGCGGCCGATGTAACCACTAATGACTCTGCCCCATAAACCATGCTCCAGAATTCATCAGAGCCATGCAATACTTTATCTAAAGGGCAAAATATTTTGAATTTGAACCTCCCAGTGGCTGGCAGCCATTGAAATGGCATACATTATGGGGCGATGGGAACAATCTCTTGTAGTTAAAGGCTGATAGTTTTCACCACTTTTAAATGCACCCCAATTTTATATGTGCAACCCTTCATAGGGGCTGTTAAAGCGACCACTTAGACGGAAGTCCAAACTAAGGACGAGGGCAATCTAATGCAAAAAAAAACGGGCTAGTTGCAAACTACAGTCGAGAAGGCAGTGTTGGCAAATGTGTTTTTTGTGACCTTATTAACTTAGGATAAAGGCATTTCTGAATTGGAGGAGATTGTAGACAGATGGACTGATCTAGCTTGCTCAGTTGAAGTAGGCTGCCCATAGTAGTGAGCAAGTCAAAAGAAAACAGCAATAATACATATTCACTCACTATCTTCTTGATCTGTTAATGGACTTCTGCTTCTCTTACTTACAGCATTATATGTAGGAGAGGCATTTCATGACCTTTTGCATATAGAGGAGTTCATCTGATATTCATCTGCAGATCTGCATGCCATTATGTGCATTTGGAGAGGAAGGATTCCAGTTTGGCTTCAGTCGGAAGCGGCCGTCCAATCCTCTGAGTGACTGGGAGAGAGATTGTTATTGCGGTGCGGCTTGACTGTCTGCCGGCCGTTGAGAGAGGTTCTTTCCTCTAGTCCTCCAGCACTCGAGTCCTCCAGCCCTCAGAGTGTTGTGGGGAAGCTGGGCGCTGGGGCGCCCGATCGCCGTTGGATCGCCGTTGGAGCGACCTGCATGCTGCCGGGGGACTGGGGAACCTTGTCGGAGAGGCAAGTACATGCTGCGAGAAAGGAGCCGCGGGGGCTACTACTGGCGATCGGTGGTCGGCCCGCGCGTATAAACCACGTATAAACCCCGAGGCGGGTGTCGTGAGCCCGCGCTCCTCCCGGGAGCTGTGTCGAGGAGGCGGGAGCACGGGAGGAAGGCGCGGGTGTCGTGGCTGGGACCGCTGAACTTAAGTAGGTTCAGCGGTCGTTCTACCTGGTGCCTATTGGTGCCTATTGGTGTCCCTGCTCCCCCCTTTGGCGCATTACAGCAAGCTGCACCTGTGGTGCAGGGGATACATTAAGACTTTGTGGAGAGGGGCGGCTGATCCTCCCTTCTCCCTTTTACGACAGATAATCACTCTGCTTGGGGTGGTGCTGGAACTGGAAGTGGTGTGGGAAGTACTCCCAGTATCCCCAGTGGAAGAGGCCCATTGGACCCCCCCCTTTTCTTTACGTAACCCCTCCTTTTTATGTTTGCACTTTACCTGGGGGTGTGACAGACAGGTGGCTCCATAAAAACAATAATACCACCCTCCCTCTAATTATTTACTCATTTTAACAACTTAAAATGCCTCCGGGGCAAAAGACAGCACAAAATAAATATAATCTACGGAAGACGCCGAAAGCCCGAGAAGCAGAGGCATTGCGGAGTGGGGAGATGGGCAGTCCCAAGGAAATCTCCATGAAGAAGCTCAAAAAGACCACCCTCCCAGGTCAAGGGAAGATTACTGGTTTCTTCCCTACAAATTCTATACCTGAAACTAATTCTACGATCATAGCGGAACCAACATACATTGGAGGGGGTGGGGGGGATTGTTTGAGTACCACTAACTTCGATGATATCGATAATAATTCTCTACTTGATCTATGCCTGAGCATACAACGTGGGATGACCCCCCTGATACCCAAGAGGCAGGATGACAAAGATCTGACGCAGGGAACGAATCCTGCGGCCTCTCCTGTTATTATCTCGGGCCACTCTGAGCAGGGGGGCAGATTATCTGCCTCCCCTAACTTAGTAATGGTATCAATGGAGGACGTCCCGGACAATGAGGATGTGGATCCATCTATCCCGTTTCCTGGAGCAAATGAATTAGCAGAGATACAATCCTCTGTATCTTCTATTCAGTTTGCCCTAAAAATTCTGCTCCAAATAACCGGACGCATCTTAGCCAATACCACCGTACCGACTACTCCCCGGACTTATGAAAATCCTGTGGAAGTTGAGGCAGAAATCAACTTAGCGGAGGCAATTGACATAGCTGAGGAGATAAACGCTACGCCCATTAAAGAAGCCTCTGTAAACATGGACCAGAGCGAGATGGTCTTTTTCTCTCGCAAACAGCGCAAACTGGCTAAGAAGGCTCAACAAAACAGGAAAAAACTGTCAGTGTGCCCCTCAGTAGAAGAATTTGTGAAAATCGGGGGCCGCTCAAAAAAAGCAAAGAAAAGGGCTGCCCGTGCTAAGAAAAGGAACAGCATTGGAGGTGGCTCCCTGACTAGCTGGCTGATTACAGACCAAGATCAGAACAAGGAACAGTCGAAGGAGCCGCTATTGCCTGCAAGGGAGGATGAGGGTACTGAGGCTAAAGGTACATTGACCTTGGATGACCTAGAAGTGCTGGACGAAGAGTGGGAACAACTTGAAGTCGATGCTCAGTTGACAGAGGAAAGGCTATGTGGGCCCCCGGAGAAATCATCCCAGCCTTTGCTGCCTCAGGCTAAAATCATCCATCCTCCTATCAAACCAACGGAGGTGGGTTCGGGCACTCCATTCAGTAGGATATGTCGGATCAAGAACCTTTACAATAACGGCGATCGCAGATGGCTGTCTCGGTCGGAATTCCTAACCCGATTATACTCCGTTCCTGAATTGCGAGTGTTGCAATCTGATGACTTCCAGTTTGTGGAGCCATTGAAGGGGCGGAATGCGTGTGTATCTGCCCTGCATTGCAAGTTCCTATCTACCGCACAGCTGATCAGGAAATATCGAGACGAACTATGGGCAGTTGACGTGGAGATAGATGCAGACTTGGATGTACCTGATCCCTGTGTCGATAACGGCGAAACAAGTGGTTCAGCTGATCTAGATGTCTGCCCGATTGTACCTAAGGGAAAGAAAGTGGAAGTGGCGGACATACAACACGTGCTAAAATGGTTGGCCGAATCGCTTCCCGAAGCTTTATCTAATCATTGAACCTGTTCATTACTATCGTGGAATTGCAGAGGCTTTGCACATCTGCTGTCCTCTGAGGGGTCAGTAAACTTTGTCGCCAAACATGAGCTAATATGTTTACAAGAGTCCTGGGCGATGGACCCACTATTACTGGATGGTTTTGTGACTTATCAGTCTTTCGCGAAAAGGGGAGAGAAGGGTAGACCAGTCGGTGGGTTGCTTACTGGGGTGGCAAGCTGTTTGCACTCGAAACAGATACCCTGTAGCCAAGACAACAATCTGCTGGCAGTGGAAGTTGAATATGGGCCTAAGGGCAAAGGAGAAAAGGTACTGTTGATAAATCTATATAATCCTCCTTATGCCCGGATAAGTGAACCACTCCAAGCAGCCCTTCATGAGCTGTTGGCATTCTGGTCAGCGACTCAGGGAAACGGAGCGGTAATGGTAGTTGGCGACTTCAATTGCCGAATACCGGGGGAGGGAGGGCTACACCCACAAAACCGTAGGCTAAGAAACAAGCGGTTACTTACGCATATCAAAAAAGACACCGAAGACCCGCAATGCCGTCTCTTGTTTGATGACTGGGATTTGGCGATGGTGAATGGTTACACTGTTAGTGACCATCCAGGGAAACAAACGTGGGCTAATGGGTCTTCTTCCAGTATAATTGACTATATTTTTATGTCCCCTAAAATGTTGCTGTGTGTTGTTGACCTAACGGTATCTTTAAATGAATGGAGTGACCACGCTGCACTTCAGTGTGTACTAAATATTTCCCATATTAATCCAGAAAAGAGTAATATGGGTACAATTCGGGTAAACAAAGCGGGCTCTAGCATCAGGTGGACTGCCAAGAATATACACTTGGCATCAGAAGCACTAAACATTGAGAACTGGCCCCAAATACCCAACTTCAACGATATGTCTATAGAAGCTATAGAAACTTGGATCAGTGTTTTTTCTAATACTCATGCCTCAGCCCCCAATCGGAGTATGACTAGACCAGAGGGTGGGATACCCCCGTTTAACAAAAAGATCAGAGACACTAAGAGGGAATTTAGAAGGGAGCTGCGCACGATCAAACAAAGGAGCGAACCTATAGAAAATCTTAGGGTGGCTGTTAGGAAATGCAAAAATAAATATAGAACCATATCAAAAAGCTACGGCTTACCGAAAGAAATCTGGCATATCAGAAATTGATACACACCATCTGCTCGAAAAACACTCGCAGCATTTGGGCACTTCTGGGTGAAGCTAGGGAAACAGTTAAGGGGCAATTGGTAAACCCCATCGGTGCTAAGGAATGGGAGGATTTCCTGCTGAATCGTAATGCCATCGTGCAGACAGAGGAGAGGTTTCCACCGCTTCCTCCAAGATCTAGTATATCATTTGATATGTCATACACAGCGATATTCTGTAAGATAAAAACTCTAAAATCCTCTAGAGCTCCCGGCCCTAATGGCCTAGCCAATATAGTTATCAAAGCCCAACCTGAGTTCTGGGCAGGATTGTTGGCAATTATGTTTGAGAAAATTTTGAGCCAGGGGGTGATACCTAAGTCGTGGCAAACAGCCGTGTTGATCCCGGTATTTAAAAAGGGAAACCGGCTAGACCCGAATAATTACAGACTCCTCTCGATGCTGGACACGACAGGCAAATTGTTTGCCGCTCTGCTGCTCAAGGACCTTCAGACATGGGTAGACGAGGCCCATATACTATCTAAATTCCAATGTGGTTTTAGAAAAGGCTACTCCACCGGGTATAATTTGATGGTAATGAACCTATTAAGAGCAAGAGCCCGTAAAAGAGATGAGCCACCGCTGTATGCACTATACATCGACTTTAAAGCAGCTTTTGATCTGGTACCTAGAGAACGCCTATGGTCTAAACTTGCTGCCCTAGGCTGCCCTGTTGGCGTACTATATTTTCTCAGATTGTTACATCATAATACCTCAGTCAGGTTAAAATTGGACCAGGAGGGACATCTGACTAGCAAGGTATATCAAAACAGGGGGGTCAAACAGGGCTGTGTGACTGCCCCCCTAGTGTACAACCTTTATGTGCATGATATTCCGCTTGCTCTAACTTCTACCCGTAATTGCCCCCCCAAAATCGGGGACTCCGCCTGTACTGTCATGGCATATGCTGATGATTTGGTCATCTTTGACCACACTATTAGTGGCTTACGTAGATCAGCCACTGCATTATGGGAGTACGCCGAATCTAATGGTCTCATTATTAACCTAGACAAAACTAAGGTATTGAGATTTACCAGCAAAAGAGTGTCCCGTGTGAACCTCACGGTGAATAATAACTTGATTCCATACGCCCCACTCTACCGTTATCTAGGTATTGATTTTGAGCCCAATGGGGATTATGTGGCTCTTAAGCTCTCACGTACAATGCGAGCGGCGCAAGTAACATCTTTAATAGCCAACTTTACCAATAAGCAAGGAGGATTTTCCCTTTGGGGTACGCGCCAATTATACATGCAGGTATTCATCCCTATGATGACTTATGGTCTAGAATCACTTCTAGACCTAGATTTCAGCTGGCTTCAAATCATCGAGGGGAAGTTCTGGCGTCGTATACTTGGCCTGGGCCCGGGAGTTCCGATGGCAATTATTCGATTAGAATTAGGACTACCCTCTATGAAGGCTATCGTCATGAAAAGGAGATTGGGGCACTTCTTGAAAATGCGCAGTACAACATCTAACCCTCTCCTGCTTACTATCTTCCAAGAATTGTGCAAGAAACAAAATCCTCAGTCACCTTCTGTGATGATGATAAAACTTCTTGCTACAATTGGATGGACCTGGCGAGAAGGTCCATATTCTAAGCAAGTTCAAAATGCACTTGATAAACGGGTAGAAATGTGGGTTGGCTCGAGAATTTCGCTCACCTTAGCGCGTTGAAAAGCTACGCATTTGTACACTACAGGTTGTACTCATTCTTGCAACCCCAAGGGTATCTCAATCTCTGCCCTTCAAAAAAACTGCGACGATTTATCCTTCTATTAAGGATGGACCAACTCCCTATCCTGTTGGTCACGGGCAGAAGATTGCAGTTGCCATTGGAACAACGCACCTGTCGGTTGTGTGAAGGAAGCAATGTATTAGAGTCAGCAAGACATGTTTTGACAGAATGTGGCACTACGATTGATGTAATCCATTATCATCTGGGGAAGTTCTCCCATAATCTAGCATCAATCGGAACGTCATTATTCTGGCATCACTGCATGAATTCTGAGAGTATGCGAGAAATGGTAGCTTTCTTCAACATCTGGACTAGGATAGAAGAAATATTGAATATTCAGATTTGAAATTAGTACTCGTATCCTAAAACAGTCACTCCCCGGCCCTAGGAGGAGGTAAACGGCTGTGCTGTGAGTGCCCTTGGTATGGTAGTTATGAGAAATGAACTAAGTATAGTTTACCGCTTTGTATTGCTATCCGTATATTATAGTGAGCATTGTGGATGTTACTGTATAAATATGTAATGTTTTTTTCTTTATATTTTTCTTATTTACATGCTATTTGAGCTTTTAGATTGATTTTATATGTGTAAATAGTTCCTTATTTATCATATTGTTATATTGTTATTATTTTGCTCATGGAAGTTTAGTCTATATATGTGCTTACTTATTAATATGTGTAAAGTTTATTAAATAGACTGTATCACATTAAATAAATAAATAAATAAATAAATAAATAAATAAGGTTTGGCTTGATTAACGTGATTTGAGAGGAAGGACTTGAACAAAAGCAAACCCATGCCCCCAATTTCACCTCGAGAAGGTGGAGATGTTTATGTTCCACTTTGTCAAAGGCCTTTGAAAGATCAACAAGGATCAACATGAATGCCTGGCCTCATCCCTGAATTCGAGAACGTCTTTTCTGATGTTTGCCAGACTGGTTCCTGGTCCCCATCATGACTCAAATGTAAAGTGGGAGTCACTAAGAAGGTGAGAAAATGTTTGCCAGATGACCATTGTTAACCACAATCCAATTCCAGTCAAGAGAGGCCATACATCAGCCTCATGTCGTTCACAGAGCAAGGTTGAGTCTAGAGATTAATAACGGGGTTAAAATTGCATTTTTGAGGTCTCTGGAAATGTCACCCTATAGGAGGGAATCTCTAATGAATCGTTTGATGAATGACGAGATAGGCAACTGGCAGACTGTGATTGTTTTAAGAATTACAGGTTAACTGCAGGATTTGCTGAAGGCATGAGGCAAGTGGCCATTTTGTAGGTTAACTGCAGGATTTGCTGAAGGCATGAGACAAGGAGCCATTTTGTCACAGTATGCGTATGTACCAGTTAGAACCTGGAGAAATTGGAAACGCAGGTGGGCTCAGCAATGTAATTTTGCGTCACAGGGACTTGAAAAAGGAAAAAGGTCAACTCATTGCCCATGTGAAGGGACCAGAATGGATGATACTGGCCATGAAAAAGGTAATTTCTGATATAGCATCAAAGGTTTTAGAGGCATCATTAGTTTGTGTAATATGAGCATGCAAGTAACCCTTTTTTGTTTATTGATGGTAAGTCTACCTTTGTTGTTGAAGAGGGAAGGCCAGAATACGCCTCCCGTCCCGGAGGTCCCTCCAACCGAAAGAAGCACCAAAAACAATATGGCCACTGATCGTACGATCTCACACCAATTCCCACTACTCCCCCATTGGACAACTACCATGAGAGGTACCCCCTCACCAGGCCCTACAACCCAGGAGTAGTGAGAACATTACCCAGAGTGGATGAAGACACACAAAACGGAGCTGGAGACAGTTACATGGACAGAATCGACTAAAGAGCCAAGAAGCCACACCTCACATCATTAGAGACACCACAATGACATAGCTGAATCCGACATGAAGCACATGTGCTATCCGCACATTCGGGTCACTCACACACCCAATTACTCAAAGAATATTTGCGTACAGTCCTACGGGTTAGAGAACAGTGACATATACATACTGTGTGCACGCTTATTATTTTTGCCATTAGCTTGTCGCAGCAACGCAGGAAGGCAAGAAGCCAGAAGAACATGCGTAAATGCTTGCAAATGCCTACATGCAAATAACCCTATGGAATGATAGGAGCACCCAAGGGACCTGACAGCCATAATGCACTAACCTATGGATACTACAGAAGATACATACAGTAGAAGCCAAATCATAGTTTAGGAAATCTTAGTAGGCCATGATCGTCCTAGAGAAACCTGTACCACGAGATGCTGTGCTAGCAGAATCACTGCAGCAGGAACAAAGCCACTGCCAAGGTCACAATGTTGCAAGGGACAGTTGCAAGGGACATTCCTCCCCTTGAAATTAAGTCACACTGGCTGCAGGAGAGGTCCATTCCCTGTAAAATACAGAATAATTCAGAGGTCCTGTGCTCACAAACGTGGTCTCCAAGCAAGTGATCTGGCCGAGCTGATGAGGTGCCAAGATCTGGTGGCTGGGAAGAGCAAACTGTTTTATGGACCAGACAATGCTTGCAACAAATTTGTTACAGACAAGCTACAGTTCTGCACAAGGATCGGAGCGCGCTCACGGCAATAATGGTCCACACAGTTATGATGCTGACACATAGTTTCACCTTACAGACACATAATTGCACACGCACTGTGAACAGGTGTCTTGCAGGCTGGGAACAGATATTGTCCCAGGCTTGGGGGCCCATGGACTAATCAATGAAAATCCATGGCCCTCGGGGTGGGTAGCGGGGATCACCGACCAATCATGGGGTCAGCACACTGTAACCATTCTAGCGTAACAGTTTTCCGGGGTGGCCCAAGCCTGACACCTGACATGGTCTGGTCCAATGGATTTATTTTTTATTTATTTTTTATTTTATTTATTTATTTATTACATTTGTAGAGTGCACTGCAGCCCAAAGGCATTGAGGCGCTTGTTGCAAGAAAGTGTACGTAAGCAAGATTATAAAACAAGCAGTGGTTACTTAGTTACAGAATATGAGGAAGGTTACAAAGTACAATTAGGGTGTTCATTTTTGGTTACAGTAGTGTACAAGGTAATGGCTTGCTTGGGAGTTGACAAAAGCAGTTAGGCAAATAGCGTTGTTTTGATGGCTTTGCAGAACGCTAGGTGGGAGTCAATTCCCATGATGTGCGAAGGTAGGGCGTTCCAGTGGGCAGCAGCCATGGCTGGGAAGCTGGAGCCACCTGCACGCACTCTACGTGTTATGGGCTTGGTGATCATGTTGGTATAGGCTAGTTTGGATGGCCTAGCGGATGTGGGCATGGCTACGCGCTGAGCCAAGTAGGGGGGTGCCCGATCATGTAGGCATTTGTGTTTGAGGGATAGAATTTTGAAAATGATTCTCTGTTTTACGGGAAGCCAGTGGACTTGTCTCCTAAGGTCTGATATGTGGTCCTTTCTGGTGATTCCTGTAGCAGCCCTGAGGGCATTGTTCTGGACAAGTTGGAGTTTGGCAATGTTTTTGCCTGAAGTCCCTCCGAGGAGAGCATTGCAATAGTCCAGTCTCGAGCCGAAAGTAGCCCTGGCAATGGTGAGGCAATTCTGAGTAGTTAGGTAGGGTCTTGCTGCATTGAGCAGTTTAGTGTAATAGGCAGATGAGGAGGCAATGGCATTGACCTGCCTGTTCATGGTGAGATTGGAGTCTAAGTAGACTCCCAGGGTTTTGACTGCATGCGACACCGCTATGGGTATATTGCCGATGTTGAAGGAGCAGTAGTTCTTGTCAAGGTTACCCAAGATTAACACCTATATGAGATCCTATAGGGGAACTACCACTCAGCGGCCTAACCAGAGTGGAGTTAGGTTTTTGGAGAAAGGCCGGGATGTGCCGTAAGTTGTGACGCCATGTACCATCAAAACTGACCTGTGAGCCAGAGCTCTGCGAGAGGTGCCCGGAATTGCCACTGTGCATGTGAACCCAGTTATACCTTGCTGCTTGCGTGGACCTCACATTCTTTTGTGTTGGGAAAAGTTAGGCCTTCCACAAGTTCGGCACCCATGGACTCCTAGCAAACGGCTTTGTCTGCCTGGGAGTTCCCACTAACACGTTGGAGGCACTGCTGAGATCGTTTGGGATGTCAGGCTGGCCAGAAGCTGCCTCCTTAGACATTGGACCTGGAAGGCTGCAGGACCCTTGCAGGAATTGCAAGACACCCGGCCAGGGCAACTGGAGATAGGTCGTCGGGAGACGCCTTCAGAAATGATCAGACCCGCAGTCAGCGAGGTGTCCATGCAGACCAGAAGGGTGAGATGAGCGGTTGATGGGGAGCCAGCGATTGAACAGCATCAACAAGTGCAGAACGTAAGTTGTGGTCCACGTAAATAGCAAAGAGGTGTGAGGGTAGATGTAACGTGTGCAGGAGCGGGAGGTGTTAATTGTGAGATATATTACTGGGTAGTATTCAGTTCATAGCGGTAACACATGTGTGACAGCACAGACAGGAGCGGAGGTTGTAGTCTCTTTTATATGTCTAGGAAACGTTCGGTCTTCAATCTACAGGGTTCTGGTGCATAACCGGGACTAAGAACGTGATAGGTTCAGGCGATAGAGAACTTGGAGTTGGGACACGGGTGGAGAAGGAACAACAGCGAAGGGACGAAGAGGCAAGGCTTGAACATGAGGACAAGGAGAGGAGGAAGGAAATGGAAAAGGAAGTGGAACTATGTGAGTAGGGACGAAGGGAGCACTTGGCAATGCTAGAGAGGGAACGAAAGGACATAGCGCAACAGGAACAGACAGAGGTAAGGCAAAAGGAAGAGTGGGAAAAGAAGGGAGAAGAGGAGAAGGAGGTAGAGATGGCACTATGGATGAAGATACTACTACTGCAGGAAACATGTAAGTATGAAGTGAAAAGGCTGAAACAGTTACGGTTGGAAAAAATGGTGAGGGAACATGACAGGGAGGATGAGGATGTGCGAGTGCTATGGAAGGTAAGCAAACAAATTGCACTAGAATTGGAGAAGAAAAGACAAGATGAGGAGAGACAAAGAGAACGAGAGTGAGCAGATGTCCCCAAGGGAGATTCAGGTGGAAAGGGCGCAGCACACCTGAGGGTGCGAGAAGTGAAGAACACATGTAAATTAACAGACATCGATCTTAACGCACACCCTAGCCCAAACCATATAACACAGAAGTTAAACTTTTCAAATGGATTTTTTAGCAACACGGACGAAGAGTCCGACCATGACGATGTCCACAGTGATGAGGAGAGGGAGGGGCCCAGCAAACTTTACCTCACTAGGACCGGGAAGGGGCGTCATGGCAATGCTGGTGACAGGAACAAAGGGGAGGAGGGCGCGTCACAGATGAACAAACACAAGACATATTAGGCGGGGTGACCTCACAGAGCCCATATAATAACAGACTACGGGATCTCCTACAGCGCAGGAGGGATGGGACAATGGTTGCACGATCAAGGGAACACTCTTGCTCCAGGGGACGACTGCCTGGGGCCCATGATCAACTACAACAAACACCTGCAATACAGCCAATAGACACATGTACAGATATTGAGGACGAAAGGCGGCCCATCCAAGTCAGACAGTACAGTTGGACACCGGAGGAAAAAGCATCATACTCCCAAATGCAGTTACTAGAGCGGGGAGACACAAGACCACAATACGTGCCCTGGAAGCACACAGACAAAGACAATGGGCCTCATTACGAGTGCGGCGGTAAAGGGGTTAACAGCACTGGTAAGGATGCCAGTGTCATTAACCCCTTACCGCTGCATTCCAAGGTCCCTTAGTGGGTCCCACTAAGGCTAGCTGCTTTTATGTTGGCTCGAATGGGAATGGGGAATGGTTTTCAGAATGGGGACTTACCAGGTCCTCCAAGGTTGGAATGACCCTGTAACTCCCCATTCTGAGAACCCAGACCCGGACACAAGTTTGGAGGCAGCCTCCAAACTCGTAATGACCCTCAATGTCAAATACCAACTACCCTCATTAAGTGTCGGGGCGGGAAAGTGGATCTATGAAATGGAGAAACTGACAGCAGGGCACAGACTGGCAGTGGGTGATGTCAAGGGCTTGCTGGTTTCAATATTAGGTGATGCTGCTGATGACATTTGGAAGAGGACGGGGTTCCCAGGAGTGACCATCCAGAACACTGCACACGACGGGGCACCATTTGTAAATTGCAGGGCTGCAGGCACTGCGGACACAATACCATACCCGACATGTCAGACATAGGGGCTATTACGTCATGCAAGATGCGTGACGAGGAGGACCCTGTGAATTACATTCAAGAGATTCAAGCGCTTTGGCGCCTTGAAACTCGAGAGCCGTGGGACAAAATAATAGCAATCTTTTATCACATCTTGAAACAAGGGTTACCAGAGCAAGTACAGAAAAGTTTTCAAAAATTAGTGGGGATGGAGGCAAAAGGTTGGACAGACCTACAACTCCCAATAGTGCACCACTGTAGGCTATGGCAGGGGAAAATAAAACAAAAGGCAGAAGAGAAAAAAAGCAGAACAAGCAACATTGGTGCAAAGGAAGTTGTCAAAATATGCATTTGAGGGAGCATTAATAACCAGCCCTAACCCACAGACACGAGCACTGACTGCTCAACCTAGCCTCAGTACCGACAACAGTTGTCATACAACCCCATGCAACAATAAACACCACCCATGTGAGGAGGGTACATGGGAAGGGGTGCATACCCACAGAATTACTAAGGGAGGGGAGGTTTCCAAAGGGGAAGAGGCTTTGGACCAAAATCACACCACTCCATGGGGGGATTTATGGGATATACACAACAATTGTCACAAAGAGAAGGAGGGGGAAGGTTCCCATGGCAAGTGAGAGAGCCATCCCAGTGCTGGACCTGTGGGTAGCTAGGACACATTTCCTGTGCATGCCAAAGCAGAGGTATGCCACAGGGGTGGGGAGAGCAGGGGCACAAGGGTTACCAAGGAGGACAGGATGGTTACTACCCACAAGATATGCAGCAGCAAGGACAATCACCAAACATACAACAACAGGCCACAACTTCAGAGCAGGAACAGCATCAGGCCGCACAAACAACACCATCCATGACAGCACCCCAGACAGCAGCACCTCCCCAATACTCAAAAGCAGCACAACAGCTAATACAAATACAAGACCACCACTCCCCAGAACCCATGGACATGCTGACAACGGTACCTGTCAGAAGAATGGGAGGGGTTAACATAGTCGGGAATAACCCTTACACAGGGAACAGATTGTCATTATACCCCCAATAGGACAGTCCACAGACAAACTTGTTGTGTCCCATCCTATCGGTCACACCCGATCCTGCAGAGGAACCTTGCATAAGGGTGGTGATAGGTGACAAAACATTTTCCTTTCTTGTTGACACTCGGGCGACTAGCTCATGCATCCAGGAAGGGACATTTGCATTGTCAGGCGATGCCATGAAGCCTTGAGGATTCTCTGGGGCTCGAGAAGTGGTTCCCTTTACTGATTACATCTCCTTATCTATAGGAGATCATGACTTATCCTTACCCTTAATTTACTCCAAGCAGGCACCTGTAAACATATTGGGATGCGACATAATGAGCAGACTAAACATGACCATCCCATTCACAGACAAATGCATAATATGCCCTGCACCAGGAATACACATGATGACTGACTGTAAAGCAGATCTTCCAAACATATTGTAGGAGTAAAGTACAGAGGAGGGAGCCAGCAGACCCTGAAATGTTCCAGTACAGGACAGACATGGCCCTAGCATGGATGCCAGGAAGAGCAGGGACGGAATGGAGGAGAGCAGGTGAGTATCTACTCAGGCCAGAGCCAACACTAGACGAGAAAGAAAGAACCATCATATATATAGACATTGAGGGAGTGGTGAGAAGTGAGGATTTGGTTGCAGTACACGCAACTGATGACCAGCGAAGGGCCTGGAGGGCAATAATTGCAGTTGCAGAGGGATGCAGACTAACACATGTAACAGATGATGAGCTGTTCTCAGATGACAGAGGAGAGACAGAGATGATTTTGGAGATGAGTGTGCACTTCTGGTTACACATCACATACAGAGAGGTTGCACCGAAAATGGCAATGGCCCTAGAGGCACCACCACTGTACCAGGAAGAGGATCTAGCCAAAGTACCTGACACACTATGGACCACAAGTCCCTATGATGTGAGGTGCATAAAGTGCATAGGAGGGGTGAAGATAAAATGTAAACCTGGAGCAATACTGCCATGGGTCAAGCAATACCCCCTGACCAAAGAAGCAGTCGAAAGCACCTATGAAACTATCTACGCCGTCATTGAGAGAGGCATTTTAGTACCGTGTCAGAGTCTCCATTCAACACTGCGGTGTACCCTGTGCGCAAGGCCAATGGGGTGTCATGGGATTTTGTACATTATTTGCACCCTCTTATTCACATTGTAGAGGCAGAGTACCCTGTAGCAGCCAACCCAGCAACAATCTTGTGTGCCATCCCAGCAGAAGCCACCTGTTTCACAGTTATTGACCTTAAAAATGCTTTTTTCTCTGTACCGTTGCACCCAGATTCACAAGATTTGACAAGCTTTATGTACCGCAACCAGAAACGGAAGTCCGAAGTACACTAGATGACCCCAAGGGTACTGCATATCATCATCTATCTTTAACAGAGTAATACAGATGATTTAGGGAACATACAGACAGAGAGCACAGTCTTGCATTATGTAGACAACATCCTCATCTGCAGCCGAACATAGGAAGAATGCATAAAGGACTGAGTGCACATGTTCACAGTGTTAGAAGAAAAGTATACAAGGTAGACAAGGCCAAGCTCCAGAACTGCCAAAAGGAAGTGTTATTTATTGGGCAGTTCATTTCCAAAAATGGTAGGCACATAGCACCAAGGAGAGCTCAAACAATCATCAACACTCCACGACCTAAAACAATGAGAGAGATGCAGAGGTTCCTAGGCTTGTGCAACTATTGCAGAGCATGGGTTTTTGACTACAGTTCCTACAGATGTCCACTAATAACTGCCCTCAAAGAAGCACAGAGAGAAGCAAAGCTGCTGGGTTGGACAAAATAAATGACAGAAGCATTCAATAGCTGAAGAAAGCATAATGCATAGCTCCAGTGTTAGGGACCCCAGATTACAACAAAGAATTTGTCCTGTTTTCACACGCTGACGTTGTGGTTATGAAGGCAGTACTGACCCAAAAGTCATGCATGGGCCATATGCCAATTGCATATTATAGTGGACAACTAGATCAACTTGAACCAGTTATGAGAGGGCATTATCCCTGCAAACAATCATTGGCTGCTGCAGAATTCATAGTAGACAGAGCATCAACAATAACAATAGGGTGCACCACCACCCTTTATGTAGAACATGCCCTCTTTGTGATACTGCACAAGCCAAAAAGCATGCTGACGACACAGAGAGTGACAGGTTATGAAATCATACTATCAAAAACAGAATTGAAGACTGTAAGATGTAAAAGTATAAACCCAGCTTTATTCTTGGCAGATGTCTACCAACCAGGTGGGTTTGCCCATGATTGCACCAAGACTATAGAGCTATTCACTGAAATACGCAAGGTAGAGGAAGATGCACTTGAGGGGGGAGAAGTACTTTACATCAATGGTTCTTCAACAATTGATCAAAGTTATGGGGTCAGGATGACAGGAGCTGCAGTAGTGATTACGAAGGAAGATGGGACAAGCGAGGTAGTAGTGAGTGCGCGACTACCTCCTCATTACTCCGCACAAGCAGCAGAATTAGTGGCACTAATATTGGCATTGCAAAACAGTGTAGGGAGGAGTGTGTCGATCTACTCAGGCAGCGCTTGTGTCACCTCAACAGTACATTCAGGATTAGCTAGATAGCTCAGAAGAGGATTTAGAAGAGCTGATGGAACCCCAGTACAACATGCTCTGCTGTTCGGGGAACTAATAGAAGTAATAACATACCCACAGGAGCTAGCATGAGTGAAGTGCCAAGCACACAGTAATGGGGAAAATGCAATTTCAAAAGGAAATGAAGCAGCAGATCATGAGGCAAAGTGTGTGCCATACTTTGGAGAGATGTGGGAACTGAAGGGGACACAAAAAGAAAGAGGAGGGGTGAGGCAGATGCTGTTGAAAGAAGGATACAATTGTCTTCCAGAAACTCAGATAATGGAACTGCAGGGAGCCACACCCAGGGATTAAAAGGATCTTTGGGTAAAAAGAGGGTGTTCAATGTCTCCCACTGATGCCCTATGGCGACACAACAACACAGGGAAAGTGGTCATGCCACTCGCATTACTGAAAACAGCATTACCACAGTTGCATCACCCTACACACACAGAGAAAGAAGTCATTATGCACGCATTAGAGAATCATGGTTCTGTTCCAACCTAAATGAACATGTGGCAAACTTTATCAGTAATTGTTTGGCATGCCAGCAGTTTTCTGCGGGGCACACACTTAAGGTTGTGAGAGGAGCCATACCCAGACCCGATGGCCCATTCCTACACCTTCATGTTGACTACTTTGACATGATCCACGTATGTCAAGGATACTGCTACTTGATAGTAGTTGTCTGTCCCTTCTCAAGATGGGTGGAGGTTGGACCCTGCTCCCATCCCAATGCTCTCCGAGCAGCAACATTTCTGGTCCAGGAAGTATTCCCAAGGTGGGGCATATGTGAGCTCCTGCGGTCTTACAACGGGCCTTAATTTGCCATCGAACTGTTCCAGTACATCACTACTCCGCTAGGAATAAAACACACAATTCCATGTGCATACCACCCGCAAGCAAATGGAGTATGTGAATGCCTCAATGGAATACTGAAGGAACAAATAGCAAAAACTCAGCAAAGCACCAAGAAAAACAGGTTGCATTGCTTGCCCCTGGCCCTATTCGAACTGCACAACAAACCATGGTCCGACCACCATTTAAGTCAAAATCCAATTAGTCAGCCTTGTTGCGGCTACTGGTGCCTTGGATCGTTAGTATATAGTTGATAATTTTTAAAGAAAATATATGGCATATTGAAATGGCAGCTCTAATTCAAAATACAGGTACCCTCAGGCTGACCAGGGTTTGAAAACATAACAAACGAGAAAAAAACCTTTATTTAGCATTTACATGGTCAGTCACTGCAATATTATTCTTGCAGTTAGTTTGTATAATGTTGTACAATATTATTTTGTTATTGCAAATTGTTTCTTCCACAAAGCATTCACTGTTTTCGATATAAGTTTCCCAGTTGGTTTGTGGATTTTCTTGTGGTTTTAAGTTTCTCCTTTATTTGGTTCCTCTAAATTTCTCCTTTATTTGGTTCCTCTCTTGTGGTTTTGAATTAACATAGAGTTTTAGGATTTTACAAAATTCTATTTGTTCTCCTTCCACACTCCTTAATTTAATTCCTCTCTCCTGTATTTGGTTCCTCGACACGTGTTTCCCCGTCTATGGATCTGACGGTTCCTCAGGAGGTTCCTTTTATACGATTTCACTTTGGAAATACTTAGTTCTGTATTTAGATCTGTTGGAAGTCACAAAAAACCTCTTTAAGAATTGCTTTTTCTTTGACGAAATCTGTCAAGGTTCACAGAATTCCTTTCTTTGTTGATTTGTTCTGTTGATGGTCACAAAGTTTTCTCTAGAATGGCAAATAATGAGTGCTCAATGAACAACGTCATTGAGCATCCCATCACAATGGTTGCAGCCTTTTTATGATGAATGCTGCGGCGGCTAAACTTTGTTCGCATGGGAAGTGACCTCTCATTACTGGGTTCAAATTCCCACTGTATTATGCCAGAGGCTTGTACCCCAACGTGGTCCTCTGTGTGAGTACTGCCGTCATAACACTGCCATTCAATTTTTTCTTTCATCACCCGTGCTTTCTTTAGGGCTTGCAACAAGGGCTTGGTATAAGAGCTGTAGTCAAAGACCCATGCCCTGACATAATTGCATAATCCTAGAAAACTCTGCATCTATTTTATCGTGTGTGGCTTGGCTGTGTTTAATATGGCCTCAGCCCTTTCAGGGGTAACCCTTTTTCCCTCATGTGAGAATAGCTGGCCTATGTAAAGCACTTCTTGTTGACAATACTGTAACTTCTCTTTGTCAACTGTATATCCTTTCTCAGCCAATATAGTTAATAGCTGAATAGAATCGTGTCTGCATGTTTCCTCTGTCATGCTGCAAATGAAGATATCGTCCACATATTGCAAGACAACACTCTCTAATGTAATGTTGCTTAAGTTCATCTGCAGGACTCTGTTGAAAATCGATGGAGACTCACAGTACCCCTGAGGTAACCTTGTGCTTTTCAGACACATTTGCCTGAACGTGAATGACATCAAATCTTGTGAGTCTTTGTGCACTGAGATTGAGAAAAATGCATTTTTCAAGTCTATCACTGTGAAATATTTTGCCTCCATCACCGGTGTTATTTTTCATTCCAGAATTCAGTACCTGCCCTGCACTTGTTATCTGTGACAGTTGCATCGACGACTTTTGGGACTGCCCTTGCCGAAAATTTGTCATATTCTGAGGTTGCAAGCTTTGCTGTGCTCCCGGTGCTTGCTGTTGCACTGTGTGATTTTGTGCAACTCCAATTCCAATCTGCTGCAAAAATACAGGTGGATTCACCATCCCTACTCTTGTTCCTTGGTTATTTTGCACCATGCCTTGACTCCTGCATGTGCGTGCTAGATGCCTGTCATTCCACACGTCCTACATAATGCCGGTGGTCTGATTATTTGCCCATTTCACATGTCCTGATTGCCGTTTTGCCTCCCTGATTACTCTGAAAACCTCCCTGATTACTCTGCCATCCTCTTCCTCGAAAGCCTTGGGTAGAACCCGTTATTGCCTTGATCACCCTGCCCTTGATTAATGGCCTGCTGCATGTTTGGTCCATCTGTGCTAATTATCATTGCCCCTTCAATGGCATATTTTGACAATTTTTTCTGCACTAATTTTGCCTCTTCAGCTTTTTGTGCAGCCTCTTTTTTGCAATTTTTCTCTTGCAGCAGCCTGCAATAGTGCACTATGGTCCACTCTATTTCAGACCATTGTTTGGCTTCAATTCCTACCAATTTCTTGAGCTGCTCCTGTACCTGATCTGGCAGCCCTTGAGATAATACATGGTAAAACACAGGAATGGATTTCCCCCAAGATTCGTGAGTTTCCAGCATCCATGCGTCTTGTAAATTCTGAATCTAAAGCAAAGGATCCTCTGACTCCTTCATTTTACGTGTCATTATAGCTACCATGTCAGAAATATCTGGGTATAGCAATCGTAATGCTTTCCATACCGCGGCTCTGCAATTGTTAAATGGCGCTCCATCATGTGCAGTAATAACTGCAGTCACGCCAGGGTAACCTGCATGTGTCCACACATCGTCAGCTCTATCACCAAGTATGGCGATTAAAAGACCCTTAATATCCCCTATAGCTAACGTGTTCCCACCCGTCATTTTTTCTAACTCATGTATCCATTTTCCGGCTCCCGATGTTAACATTGGAAGCTTATTTTTTAGATGTTCTCGATCCATGTGTGGCCAGGGTATATACTGTGGCCTAATTCCTCCTTTTTAGAGCAACAGGAATTGTAACACATGGCACTCATTTTGTTCACTCATCATTTTGCTATCCACTGCAGGGGTAATATTCCTGCATAGCCGTCTACCTGGCAATGTCCTTAGTCTGCTCACATAGGGTGGTGGAGACACCCCCCTCTGACCGTAAGATACACCTTGGTGTCGGTCTGATTGTGTGGCTGACTCTGATGCCTTAGGTGCAGATCCACTAGAATCTGGCCATCTTATTCCTTTTCCTCCAGAGAAGCGTTTTTCATGTCTTCTCTCATCTTCCTTTTCCTCATATTCTTTTCTTTCTGCATCTGATATTGTCGGTGCCCAACTCGTGCAACTCCTCTCATCTTCCTCGTTCCTATTTAGTGTCAACCTATCTAGGGGCAGCTCTCTATTTCTGCTACTTCAGGAGGCGTCTTCAGTGTCGTACAACTGAGTGCTCTCCAGAGGCTCGTCATCTCTTTTCCCTCGGGGTTCTTGTTCTAGCCACATTTTGTCATATATTCTATCGATCGTCTTTCTGATGCTTCTGGTGTCTAAGTAATCTTCCATATTTGCCTAGACATGCCTGGTACTGAATCATACTCAGGAAATAATTCTTCTATGTCTTCCCAGTCTACTACTGGATCAGGTTTTTTAACCTCTCTCTCCAGATTTTTGTGATCTCATGCTCTCTGTCTTCGCTTACGTTCTATGTCGTCATCAAACTCTCTGCGCTTCCTCGCTTCCTCTCTGACCCTATCTTCTTCCAGTTTCTTCGCATCTCTATGTTCATTTGCCCTTTGTATTTCCTCATCTCTTCGTCTCTTCATTCTCTTTTCCTGTATCTTTTGTTCTTCTTGTTCTATTCTCCTTTGTTCTTGCCTGTCCTGATCATTAGCTGTTCTCTGCTTATGATCGCATTTCCTTTTTTGCTCTTCGCGATACAACTGCTCTCCTCTCTGTCAATCTTTTTTCCTGATTCTTTCGTCTCTCAATCCTTTTTCCTTTTCCTTCTCTTTCTTTTTTGAATCGTCTGGCTCTCCCTTTTGCCTCATGTCCTCAATGCCTTTACCATCGAGTTTCAATAGAATCTGACCTCCCATCCATTCGTTCTGTGTGGATGCCATCTCATCAGTTCTATCCTCATCTCCTTTCCATCTCTTTCCCTCTCTATCTGTATCTAGAGATTAACTTGCTTGTGCCTGGTCTCCTTTTTCTTTCCCGCGTCTCACCTTGTCCCAGCCGACGTTGGAGGTGATATTTCTGCCTCTATACTTCTCTGGGCTTTCGTCACTACTTTGCGTAGGTGATTCATATGACAGGTTGCTATATCCCGCGGCTGCTTTAAGTCCCCTCAACGGATATAATCCTTCGTCTTTACTGACTTCTCTTTTTGGTTCAGATGGGGCGGGTGGCGCAGAAGACGTTTCGCCCCCCTCTGTGCATATGTTAAGTATCCAATCTAACGGTGGCTCCTCCTCCTTCTTCTCTTGGTACATCTTCCAAAGTTCTAAACTAGCTAGGTGTTTGTCTAACTTTTTGCCAGTGTACGTGGCATGCAAATATGTCGTCATGTGTTGCAGGATCGTTTTAGATAGTGATCCGCCCTGGGGCCATGGCATAAACATTTTGTGGGCGGTTCCTTTAACCCATTTTGCACTGTACTTTTTCAGCTTAGGTGCATGTTTTGGCAACTGTTTTCACAAGTGTACTAACGATGTAATCTCTTCCATGCTTAAATCTGTTTATCTTATCTTCATGTAACACTTTGTTATGCTTTACGTTTCTTAAACAAAACCAACAATATGAGCGAGCACCAATCGTCGCAAGTTCCAATCCTGTTTTTTCACAAAAAAAATATTTTTACCTTTTCAAACAACAACCATCAATTCATATCATGCAACATCCTGGCTATACAATCACAACATTTTCATGCTATTTCACCCAAAAATGTTCTTACCTCATGATGTCAGAAAAAAGAAAAACACAAGACAGGCATGACAGACTAGACAGGCTCCGGCCGGCTACATGAATCTCATCCCCCTATCACTATTCCGACATGGAATGTAAGACCATCCCTTTGAAAATGTCTTTTTAATCATTTTGGTCTCCTATAGCGTCCGATTAATTCAGGACTTTGAATGCAGGCTTCTTCTAGCTCTATATTAAAGCGTTGGTATCTGGGCATATCCTCTAGCTCAGGTATCCTTCCCGGTATCCTCTCTAGCTCGGATATCCTTCCCGGTATCCTCTCTACCTCGAATATCCTCCCAGTATCCTCTTTTATTGCTCGGGTACCCTCAGTCAATATTTCTTTCCCCTTATATATACATTATACTCTTACTCTGATGTTAATTTTGTCCCACCTCCCTCCGTTACCTTCCCTTCTAAGGCATGCAACTTTTTGCCAACGTATTTAGTTTTTTTTCACGCACCATTCGCATTATTTTTCTCTCTGGATACTCGGGATCACCGCCTTCGTTAATGTCTCTCCTTGCTGTTCGCTCGATCAGCTGCTCGTAGAATTGGGAATGGGTTTCTGGGGGAAAGCACAGGTTCCTTCAGACCTCACACTGCAGGGTCTTCGTTTAGACTATCCACTATCTATGGGGAGCCTCTCGGTCTACATAGCCGGATGGCAAAGGACTCGTGACATTGCAGAGGACCTACAGGTACCTATGCCGACGGCCAATGGGTGTCTTATCTAATCGATAATTGATAACCATCCTCAGCTACCAAGTGTACATTAGGACCCCAGCCGGGCGATAGAGCTGGGGGTTTCCCAATAGCACTTTAAGATGATCAGCAGCACCTGTGAGGTGGATGGGGATGAAGATTAATACTCTCTCATCAAATCAATAATGACAACTCGATAGTTTGGCAAAGGGAGTCCGTTTAATGACAAGTACAAAAAACGGGGAGTTCATGAATATCAGCAATCGCTCGATCTTCCTTCTCGCTTCAACTCCAATTAATTTCAGAAAAAACACATCATTAATGCTAAAAACTCATCATCACTGACATGTAACGCTTAAAACTTTGGCATGCAACTCTGTTGGTTCTAGGAAGGTAACTTTAATATAGGCACTATATCTGTATATGGTAACGGGGAGTTGGGATTGGCTAAACACTGTGAGGTGGGGCATCTAAGCCCTTCCTTCAGCATGGCTATTGTAAACGTCACTAAAAGTACGACATCTCATTGGTTCTGCTGACTATAGGACCCTAGATTACTTGTTCCACTATGATTGGGTTGGCATCAACCCCACTCATACTTTTCCACTTGCTTAGCAGCATGCAGAATAGCCAGCCAGGTGCAAGGAGTTTGTCTGCACCCCCAGCTTCCCTCCAATTATTGCTACAATCAATCATCACCTCAGTGGTCATGTGTCAATTATTTCTTTGTGGTTGGCCTCAAAACTACTTCTTGGTCTGGAAAAATTAAGACATCTATGCATGGCACAAGTCCATGCATAGGTGTGAAAGTTTCATCCCTTCTCGTCCGTCTGGTCATGTGATTCCGACACCGTGAAATCTTCTTATTCTTCATTCAATTTGTGTGCTTGATTTAATTTTGCCAGCCATCTGCCATCTGTGGCTTATCTTGACCTTTCTGAACAGGATAATCTGTTCTTCTTTTCATAAATTGTACCCACTGTTGATCTATTTCAGCCAATACGACCTCGGCTTCTTGGCACGATTTGCTTTCGTCTGAGTTTATCTCTGTCTTTAATTCTCGATTTGTTCGCTACAAAACACTCCTCTTGAGACCTTTAGTAACCTTTGATTGCTTCTGCTCTTGTGCATAGTGGAAGTATACTTATATAAAGTGCTCCTTTTGAGGTAGATATGTATAGGTGGTGCTTGCCGCAATCTCTCTTACTACTAAGCATAAGCAAGCCTCACAAATTCTTGCTTCTTGTGGTTCCTTGCATATGTACACGTTTAAACTAACTAAATATCTTCATCGCACATGTGGCATAATTTCTGATATCTTTGACATCGATTATTTCACTTTAGGCTCAGGATGTCACTTATCCATGGCGTTTCGTCTCTTTGCATCATTCTCAGGTCATTATATCTTCTATATGTGAGTTAGTCTGGGTTTTTGTGACATCACAATTCATCTTCCTTAAGTATCGTTTTAGCTTTTTTCAGGGATTGCATTCTGACAATCGTCATTCTGTCTCATTTGTCGATATGGTTTTCTCAATGGGTACCTTACTGTCCAGGTTTTCTTAGGTGCTGGTACTTCAACAGGTGCTGTTCTTCTGATAGGTACTGGACAGAGCCCAACTGCGGCTCTCTGCTGGTTTATTTGCTCATCATACGTCACATATTTTGGTGTGAACGTTCCTGGTACTTCAAAATGGACGGTTGGAGTGTGAATCGAGCTTGGCACCTCCTCTACACTAGTACGTGTAGAAGCAACTCTGGATGTGCGTGCTAAGGGGAGGAGACGGACGAGTGGACTACTGCGTATTTTGGGATTCCATGCAATTCATTCACTTCAGGGACGTACTCATTTCTTATTTTGGTGGGGGATTTGCCTCAGTGCGTATGCGCTTCTACTTTTGATTTTTGCAGAGCTAACAGTGAGTGGCGCATGCATTATTTTCGACTGTGGGTGCCCCTCTGCTTCGTGTACCACTATTCTTACCTTTCTGGTAGCTTTCTGGGGGAAGCGTATGGATTTTTAGTGTTGCTGGGTGCCACTGAGTATCGCGTTCCACTTTTTTCTTTTTTTGGAAGCTATCCTGGTATCGCGTACGCATCCATTTTTTTTAGGGTGCCTGTACGTCATGCATACCATATTTGTGACACCTGGGGCACATTTCAGCCTTGCTGGACCACAGAACTACATCTTCCATCACGTACACTGCACCTCACTCAAATTGCCCAGCACAATTGCTTGGTGTGCCTTGCATTTTTCCCTTACACCTGGAATATGAGTGGAAAGGCCCCAAGAGGGAAAGGGAGCAGATGTGGCCGGGATCAGGGACGTCCTGCAGAAGCAGCTGCCCAAGCCCCAGGGGTTCAGGGACATGCTGCGGAAGCAGCTGTCCAAGCCCCAAGGGTTCAGGGAAGTGCTGTGGAAGCAGCTGCCCCAGCCCAAAGGGTAAGGGACATGCTGTGGAAGCAGCTGCGTCAGCATAAAAGGGTAAGGGACGTGCTGCAGAAGTAGCTGCACCAGCCTCAGGCGGTAATGCCATGTCCAGGCCACTTGTGGTCCGACATCTGGACCAAGAGTGGTCCCAGCCACACAGAGGTGCCAACAAAACCTTGTGGCAAGAATGCAAAGCCTGCACAGCAGGAACAGGCTCAACCCCATGACAAGGCACAGGACACTGGCACATTGAGGAAAAAGAGCTTCCATGATGAAGAACTCAAGATCCTCATGGACTACGTGGCCATTCACCACTGTAATATGTGCCACCAACCGGGGAGCACATATACACATGCTCATCGTATGGTGCAATGGCAGCATGTCATGGATGAGATCAACGCCTTAGGGTTTGAGAAGCGCACTGCTGCACAGGTAGTGAAGTGCTGGAATGACCTCACCTGTCGCACCAAGTCCAAGCTGGGTGCCAACCTAGCCTCTGCTCTGGCAACTGGAGGTGGGTGACCAGAGGATGAGGAACTGACCGAGCATGAAGAGGCTATGAGCCAATTCATTATACAGGATCCGGTGCAAGGCGTGAGAGGCCTGAAAAATTACGAGGAGACGTACAGTGAGGGACCAAGATTGTGCATCCTGAGTACATTAGGTGAAGCATTACCAAGATGTATAATTGTGGTGCACAACTGGCTGCATTTGAATGACTGCCCCGGGTGAACCATGTTGTGGTGTACTGACTCCTGTCTAGTGTACACAAGAGTGGATACAAACCATATGTTGTACATCAGTTGAACATGGCTGTGTGACAGAACTCATCCCCACTTGCATACCCACACAACATCTGTAAGATAATACCACAACGTGCACTTTTGTTAGCTGCATCCTTGATGTCAGTGACTGTGCTCTGCTTGACATATGCTTGTGTCTAAAACATGAGTTACACTTCATGCCCTGCAGGGTATAGAATCTCTTTCCACACACGTACATAGGTACTTCCATGCTACATAGAACATACAAGATGACAACCAGCATGCCTTACAGCATGCCCTGAGTGAGTGTGCATATGTCTAGACTGTGCACATCCCTGCTGCCACAATGGCAACGACTCCTGAGGAAAATCGTTGTGAGGCTTGATCCCTGTTTCCCTCCCACACTCAGCCCATACTCCATGGGGCCATGCCCCTCTCCCTCTTGTGGGTCACTGTACCTTGTTCCTATCTAAAACTCCATTTACTTACTCTCTCCACTTCACAGACCTTGCCTAGGGGGTACTCTTAGAGCCACACATCACCTGGGACTGTTTCCTTTTTCACATACTTACAGCATGTTCCCATTGTGTACAGTCCCTGTACCTCGTCAACACTGGTGTGGCATGTGAAGCATGCGGACTTAAATGTGGATATGTGTGTTTGCCTGTTGCCATGTGATGTAATTGCACATCATAGAGCCATATGGCCATGCCCATTTTACTGGTATTAGTCAACTGTTAGCTGTGCCATTGGCCATAATGTGCTTCTTAATGACCCTGTTTGTTGGCAAGGGTTCCACTGGAAGCATGGCCCTGAGCAGGGAATGTTTTTGCCAGTCTGCATATACCATACTCAGATAGTTTGTTTTACATAGTGTGTGGATGCTGTATTTCTTATGGTCACATGCCCTGCATTTTGTTGCATGACAGCAATGTGGTACATATGTTTACTGTAGACACATTGCACATGACTCCACATGTCTTTTTCCGTCCATGTGCAGGTGAGGAGGCACCAGATGCAGAGGAGGAGGAAGAGGAGGACAAAGTGTCTGTGGTGCTTCAAACCAACAGTGGAGGATGTGGCATTCCAGGCCGTGAGAAACAAGTGTGGCCACAGACCGACCTGAGCCGTGCTGAAAACAATTCTGACTCTTAGGACTCAAGTAGCTCTGATACTGAACCAGATGTGAAGCACTCAATGCTGGCCGAGGTGAGTGCACCAATGGGTGGAGCAGTTGGGGCCCGTGAGTCTGCTGGGGGTCAGGTGCCTTCACAAGGCACCTCACTACCAGCACCTAACCACCACAGACGGGCATGACACCACTGACTGGGTGTCACGCCCGTCTGTGGTGGTTATGGCTGCAAAGCCACACCCCCATGTATTGGTTTCTGATCCTAGGGCAGATGCCCAAGGGAGGGTGCAGTCCTGAAGCCAGAGACAGGGGAATCAGAGCAAGGGCCATGCTCCCTTGGATCAGGCAGGCATGAACCCCACACACATGTGGGGGGCATGTGCAGACTGGGCAGACAGTGTGGGAGAAGCAGATGTTGCGCTCCACACACTGACAGGGTGCTGCCTATGAGAGTTTAGCTGAGGGCATGGATTGGGTGGCCAGTTCCATGATCCCCCCAGCAATACAGGTGGAGCAACAGCTACAGGTCATGTGGTCCACATGCCGCTCCCACAGGCTGCGCATGGAGGCCAACATCAGGGGCCGAAGGGTAGATATGCAGTATATGCTGGCATCCCTGCTTGCAGAGGGTCGGGTACACAGGGAATGTCCTGTGAGTTGTTGGCGAAAAGAGCTGCAATCCATGAGGAAGAGGCAACCAGCAGAAGACTGTCCCACCAGGAGATGTTATCATTGAGGCAATCACGGAGGAACTCTGTGCAACCCGTTAGGTTGTGCATAGCGACCCCTAAGCCCTCAGTCTAGTGGTGCATTCATCAGTTTCACGCATGGCGGCTGCCACTGAGGATCAGGCCAGGCCACTGCGTGGTGATCTCCAGCACCACTTCCACCATCTGATTCAATTTAGGATGGTGGTGCCAGCAGAGACATGCCTCCTGGTCCACGTAGCCGTGCGGTCTGTGAGCTCATGGAGCGGAATATTTTTTTTTTCTTTTTATACGTCCACCCATGTGGAAGTTGACATGCACCCTGCCCCACCACCCTCCTGGGTGAACCCATCCCCGGTCCGTGATAGACATTTCGATTTTTAAAACTTTTTTTGATACTTTAGTTGAGCCCCAGGCCAGGATGTTGGTATTTTATTTTATTTTCAGGTTTTTTTTCCTTGGTTTGTGCAGTTAACCTCTCAAGGCCATGACATTTGCCATGGTGGAAATGCAGGCTTGCATAGTGATGTCAACTTGCATGTTTGCATGGTGGCACATAGGATGGCATGAGCAGGGTAACTATGCGTTCCGTGTTTCCTTGCACATGTTTGCTGTGTGAATGGTACTTCGCTATGCCTGTTGTAATGTCTTCTCCCATGTTGTTTCAGTAATGCGTGATCTGGCGGATACACCCTGTACCCTTTGACATCCATGGTCCCCATGCCCGCCACCAGGCACTGTCCATCCTGTCACTAATTTGGAGACACAGCTCTTGGTGAAGGTGATTCAGGATTCACACCATGCTGGCACAGTCAGCGGGTAAGCATGACCACTGTCTTGCATGTTGAACATGTGTCATTGTTCGCTGTTTGCTTCATGTGTAACTTTACTTATATGTGCTTTGCATGCTACCATGTCTGGGTGGTTATTTAAATGGTACTCATGTCACTGTGTTACCCCCCCTCGGTCAATTCATCTATGGCCACACCTAGTGTGGTATAGCACATGTTATTGGCCATCTCCAATCCAGACAGTATACTCCTTGGTGTGTGTTTAACTTGGCCTTACCTCTCACTGTCACTCTCTCTCCCTCTCTTTGTTGTGGTATGCTGCACTCATGGTCAGATTGTAGTCTATGGTCTGTCACCCTCTTGCACCCTGTAGTGCTTCTGCAGTGGGTGCTCTCTGCATATTTACTGGATAAATTCATGCTTTGTCATGGATTTGCATGTTCTTTCTGTTGTTACTATGCATGTCATTGCATTTTGGGTACGTGTCTCCCTATGGGTTGCATTGTATGCAAGGCAGGTGGGTACCCTGTGCAGGTAAGTAAAAGGCATTTGCAGACGCTTGTGAGGTGATTGGCTGGGAGTCTTGCGCTGTGTGTGATCACTTGGGATTGACTTATCTTGTGGGGGCACCAATACTTCTTCATGGGTGCATGTTTCACAGGGTGTGCTTCTGGTGATAGGTCTGGGCATGGTGTTTCTGTGGATTTGTGGGGACACTTGTTTCATATTCAAAATTGTGGGAGTTCCAACTGTGTGGTCCTTTCTTGGGTGTTTGGGAGTGGGTTGCAGGGCCGGCTGTTTGTGGCCTGTGACAGGCGTTGATGGTTGTGCTGGTGTGTGTCTCATTGCACTTTGACCATGTGTACTGAGTGACACTTCACATCCCTTCCAATGTTTGTGGGGTAATGGTTCAATGGCACATTTGGCCTCTCTTGCTTGAGGTTCCCCAATTATGGTGTGCAACCCCAGTTACAAGCCACAACCATGGGAACATTGATGCACATTTTTGGGATGCTATGTTGTGTACCAGCACATTATGTTTAGCAGTGTTGGTGTTTTCACATGCATGTCCCATTCATGCTGCACCATGGTGTTTGCAGCTTCAAGTTGACCGCAGCAGGGTGCATGGTACTGCTGCATTCAATTAAATGCAGAATTGGACCAATTGTATGTTGTCACAATGAAGTCTGCATTGACCTTGCACTTTTTGTTTGCATCCTACGTTTAGCATGCATGTATCCTTGCTTGCAGTATCACATTGCTTTGTGCTGTCTGCTTATGTCTTCCATGGCAGTTGCCTTGGTAGCCAACCTTTCAGTCAGAAATCAGCCTCTGTGAATTGATGCCTCAAGCATGATCCTGGCTGCAGTGCAATAGTATGTGTGTACTTGCATTCTTGTGCTATGCATCACGACTGAACTCTAAAAAATCTGCATGGAACTTGCCAAACCGTACGCAGTATCTTCTGTCCCTGCTCCTTCCCAGGCCCTTTGTAATGCACTCGCCTCTCACTTCATTTCCAGAACCCAGGACATACTGAACATCCTTGTCAGAAAGCTACAAACCCAACCCTCCCCCCTATGCCAACCCACCACTCACACTCCTCCTTCCTCCTCCCCCTCCTTTACTCCAGTCTCCCCTGAAGAAGTCACCAGAGTTGTCAACTCCATAAAGGTCTCTTCCAAACAGGTTGCTCCATGCTCCTCCAGAACCATCAAGGACAACATTTCCTCTCTCGCCCCTGCTCTTGCTGATCTCTGCAACCACTCCTTTGCTACTGGTTCTTTTGCATACTCCCTCAAGCACTCCCTTGTGAGCTCCCTCATTAAAATACAATCTGCAGACCCTTCCTGTCCAGTCAACTACCACCCCATTTCCATCACCCCCTTCCTGGGGAAACTGCTCAAGAAGTTGGCCCTCCCCCAACTCAACATCCATACCGAACCTGTTGGTGGTATGCATGACCACCAGTCTGGATTCCAAGCTTCCAGAGGCACGGAAACTGCTCTCCTGAATACCCGTGAAGAACTGATTGCATAACTTGTTTCCAAATCCCCTGCTGTCCTCATCCTCCTTGATCTCCCTTCTGCATTTGACACAGTGAATCATTCCATCCTCATAAAAAGGCTACATGATAACCTTGGTATCTCGGAGCGGGCACTGGACTGGCTTAGCTTGTTCCTCCAAAACCATTCTGGGCCCTTTCTCTTCCCCTACTTCCTCCCCCACCTGTGGCTTCCCCCAGGGCTCCATTCATTTGCACTGGCTCTTTAACATATCCCTTTCCCTGCTGGCATGCCTCTTTGCCTCCTTCTCCCCCAACTTCCAGTGCTATGCTGATGACACACAACTCTTCTTCAAATTTTCCACAGACGGTCTTACACCTTCCTTAATCGCTGACTGCCTCTCCGCCATCCAGGCCTGGTGCACTGCTAATTACCTCTGCCTCAATGCCAGCAAAACGGAGATTCTCCCTATTGGGTCCCCTGCACCCTTCCTCTTCTCTTCATTCTGGCCTTCCTGCATGGTCTTTGCCCACCCCCTCCTCTGAAGCCAGGAATCTTGGAGTCATCTTCGACTCCTCCCTTTCCTTCATCCCTCATATTCAGGACATTGTCAAGAAGTCCCACTATTAGCTCTTCCTTCTCAAAGGAACTGTACCCTTCCTCACCTTCGCCCAGAGACTCAATGTTACTCATGCTCTGGTTCTCTCCAGGCTAGACTACTGCAACAGCCTCCTCCTTAATCTTTGTTCGTCCACCCTGCGACCCTTCCAGCTTACCCAGAATAGGGCAGCGATACTTATCATTGACCTCAAGCCCAGGGACAACATCTTTCCTGCCCTACAATGCCTTCTCTGGCTCCTAGTCTCAGCACAGATTAAAATTAAATCCCTCTGTATCATCCACAAGGCTATCTGGGGCCGGGGACCACTCCATCTTCAACACTTCCTGACCAAATACTCCCCTTCTAGACTCCTGAATTTTTCTGGCACCAACTCCCTGTGTGTGAAGCGGTTTGCTAAACAGAGCTGGTGGCCAATCACTTTCCTCTGTGTGCTCTCTTCTGGGTAATAGCCTCCCTCTCCCTCTGTATCTTGAGCAGGACCTCCTTAAGTTCTGAAAAAACCTCAAGACCGTTCTCTTCTCCTCTTCCTTCTCCTCCTCTCTTCCTTGCTAATCATACAGTAGCATGACGGATGTGCAGGGCCCTAATGTATCCTCAGGGCCCTGACCTCCCCACATCTCTCAATCAAGCCGCTGTCTATGTATTGCACTTGCTCTGGCTCAGTCTCCCCACGGGAGGTTGCACTTACTTTTTAATTTTCTTAGCACTTCACCCTGAGCACTTCTCCATGAGCACTCGGGCCCTACCGCCCCTTCCTCTTCAAGCAACTTAGGCTGCAATGACCCCCTGCCTCAAGTAGCATATGTGGCCTTCTCACTCCAAACTATATTCAAAGTTTTATATATTTTAATTTCTGTGGCCCGGTGTTGCTGGGCCACGTCCATGCAGTCCTGTAAGGGCTCTGCTGTCTTTTCCCTTTTACCCCCATGGCCAGGTTCTGCAGGCCACACCCCTTCCTTTGTTCCATGTTGGGCAAGCGTGTGTGTAGGTCATGCTCCTTTTCTGGGCGTACCACCAGCCTGGACAGAATTATGCTTAATGCTAACTGTCACCGTGCGGCCCGGTTCTTGATGGCACCGTCTGCCCCTTTCAGGGCTGCCCACGCTCCCCCTACACGCGCTCCCCCTACACGCGGGAGCCCAACGGAGGGTTGGCTCCACCCCCTTCCTTTGTCCTGTTGCCTGGGCGGTACCTCACCACGCGGTGGCATGGCCGACGCTGCAGGCCCTCCACACGGCTCACGTTGCAGCCGAATAATCTCTATCACGGCCACACCTCCACGCGGCCTCTGCTGCAGCTGACGCTTTCTTTCCTTTCCTTTCGGTGGCCTTCCCCGACGCGCTGCCCACGCCGCCTGGCTGCAACCGCAAACGTGGCTCTTTTGCTGCGCCTCCTCCTCAAGAGGGAAAAACAAAACTCCCACGGAGCCTGCACATGGATGTGCTCGGGGGGCGAGACTTCCTCATCGCTAATGTGGTGGCCCACCTCCTGTCACCGCGCGGGCACACAGCGGATCTTAGTCAGGGGACACCCTACGTCGCCCCGATCACCGGGCAAGTCACCATGGGGCTGGGGATCACCCCAGCTGTGGCAGCCTCTGTGCTGGGGGCACCCAGGCCGGGCTGCAAGAACAGGCCGCGACCATGTGGTATCCAGCCCACAAAGTGGTATCCAGCCCACAAAGGAAAACACAGAAATGTGTTGCCGCTTCCTGGGGCTCTGCTGCACTGACCCTGACGTGCCAGCAGAGCCCCTTTTATTAGAGGAGCGTTATGACTATGTCATGAGGCTTCCTCGCACAGCAACACTAGCACACACAACATCAACGTTGGGCCACCCAGAACAACAGCCACCCAGTAGCTTGTCCTGGAAGTTCACGAGCACTTCAGAGCCACTGAGTAACACATTGGCCCTCATTACGACCCTGGCGGAAAGGGGAAAACGATGGCGGAAATGCAATACCGCCATCGAAAAGCGCTCGGTGCGACTATGACCCGTCACCGCAAAGTACGAAGCCATTAGCGACACCGTAGTGAACGCCAACGCTAACTGCACTAAGCACGCGCGCGCGCACCATGCCAAACCGCAAACACCACCATGGTGCAACGGTACGCCAATTCCGACCCTAGCGGACATGTACCTAACGCCATCAGGCATGGCGGAATGGACCATTCCGCCATGGCGAGAAATACGGCATCGTGAACCAACCGTAAATGGCCCACTGAGTGCCTGTACTCCACTCCCTGGCCACATTGCACAACTCCTGGCAGGCGCAATGTACTCACACCATGCAACCAGTGAAATCTACAATTCACCCATGCATGCCAACGTAGAAATGCATGCAGGTGTTCGAAGCGCCCCGTGAGTGGGCATCCATGTACGGCATTTCACCATAGCCGTACTGATGCAGCACAGGCATGTGAAGGTACAAGACATCAAAAAGGAAATCAAGAACACATGACACAAAACAACAGTAGTCCCCCATCGCTTGCCACCAGCGCAAGGCAACATCCAAAACAGCATCCTGAGGGGGATTGCACCAGACCTGTACTCTTGCCAGTAAACAAACCAACCATCAGCAGAAGCATGTACCACACAAGTTGGCAGAGTGACTGAGCAGCCAGGCACATCCCAAGAGGGGCCGATGGGAGCTGCAGGGCACAGATGGCATCAATACAGAAGCTATTCCAATGGACATGACCCCAGTCCCCCTCCAACAAACGCACGCAAACACAGGCACCTGTGACCAGCCACATTCTGAACATCCCATCATACCATCAATCGACCTGGCTGACAGGCACCAGTCGGCCAAAAGCCAATCCCCCGCCCCTGAACAGCACATCATGTAAACAGTCACAATGGCAGCCCCTATCCGTGACCACACTGTGCTACGTAGGCAAAAGCGGCCAGTACTGTACCACACAACTCAACTCAGAAGGCGGAACACAATGCAGATCATCTCGCAATACATACCGCCACAAATCGAAAATCGCCACATCACCTGCAAAGAATAACGCAACACGCCAAATATCGGAATACAATTTAAATGCACATCCAAATGACAAAGGCCTCACAGCAATTTGTAAAATAACACCAAAACATCCATCATCACCGAGGGCTGCATCTGCAATAATTGACCAGCTTCCACTTGTGTGACGCCCTGTACCATCATGGCACACAGGGCCAACATCAACGTTCCAAAAGGCAACATGGAAGCGGCAAGAACCGCAGGTCCGTCCCATGAGGCAGGCACTAGTCCAGCTGAAAGGCCGAAATGTTGCACCTAGCCACCAGAACAGCGTAAGGGCATGTGGCCCATTGGCGATCGTCCCATAAGATCGTAATGCTGCTCCACTGATTCACCCGAAGCTGCAGGTGTCGAGAGTAAAAACCATCTGGAGGAGTGGCGTACAGATGGCATCTGCAATAGGGCAGGAGATACCTGTCACCAAAATGAAACACAAATTAACCGATTGCACTACATGACACATGATGCATCACTATCTTCATTCAACACACCAAATCCACACCCATATGCATGCTAGCCCACTCCAAAGGAATATACACACCCCTAAATCAGTATCGATACATAACGAAACCAATCGAGGTTAATACACCATTGGCAACGTCGGTTACTGTGCATGCGTCCGTCAAGATAGAACCCATGACATGGGATTAGTAACGTGCCTAGACACAAGTGTATGAAGGCGCGTCGAGACAGGGAGGATCCGACAAGGGCAGATAGACGTAAGTCCCACTATGGCAGCCTTGCATCACATAGCGCAGGGGAAGGGGATTGAATCAAAAAACACATGTACATGGCAGACCCTAAATGGAATCATCTGTCCATGCATCCATTCATCATTCCCTCATCCCGCAATGAAAACGCATGAACATTCACTCACATAATATGTGAAACTTCCATCGCGTCTGTGCGTAATGCAGTCTGCAAAAACCACTGTGCTCCTGGCCGGATCTGTAGTGTCGTGAAGCTAGATGGACTTGGGAACGTCCTGCCTTATCGTCCACTACGCTATTGCGCATCCCATTCAATTCATGTCATTCATTGCTTGCTCGTTATGGGCCCTGTCCCAAGGACATTCAACAATAGAACGTTACATTTCCAGGCAGACCTGTGGGCGTCTCCTCACCGCTACTTCGCAACCAAAAATCCTGGCCTTCGAATTCCTCACTTGCAACATTACGTCGAAAAGGCTTCTGTGAACGCTTGCATTCACAATTACATCAATGTAGTGCGGCTGTGTGTCATAATGCTAACTGGCTGCAATCACAAATGGGACGCCACGCCCGTCGGTGAAGTACGATACTGTGCTGCATGAGGGTCGGCCATCGATCGAGCCCTACATACCACTGACTCTTCACAGGTATGTAAGCGGCTGCAATCATAGCATGTGTAACAATGGGAGCATAGCATGAAAATCAGTCAAAGTACATCACACTGCCATCGGGATTTGATACATGATTCCAATCCCAAGATGCCATGCGGCCAAATGCAGCCTTACGTGCGGGACGTGCTCGGCCAGAAGGGATTGCATCTGCCACAGATTCATTCAATCAGCACAGGTGGAGGCCATACAGGCCGACAGCACATATATAGCAGACCCAAACCCCTCCCACAACCACTCCCACTCCAAAATGCTACCGGCAGGACTAGCGATGTTGGGCCTGGGGCACCAGATAGCACTGCAAGTGCTACAACTACAAGAAGACGACGAACAACAACAGGTACAACAACCGGGCGCACAGGGGAGACGGAGGAGAAGGAGGAGGAGGAGGGCAAGGCAGGGTCAGCAAGGCCCACAAGCACTGCCACTACCACCACGCAGGCGGCCCGCAATCCCACGCCTCCGAGCTGATCCGTTCAACCTCACTGCTGAGCAGATCCACACCCTCTACCGTTTGGACCGGGACACCATAATCGCCATTGTGGACATGACACATGCTGACCTCGTGAGCATGATAGATAGCCCAACCGCCATCCCACCCCTACTGAAGGTGGTGTCTGTACTCCACTTCCTGGCCACAGGCACCTACCAGCACACAGTGGGACAGTTGCATGGCATTTCACAGCCACTGTTCTCACGGACACTCTCCCAAGTGCACGATGCCCTCCTGAAGCACGCCGACGACCACATCACACTACCACGCACGTACCAGGAGATTACCAACGCAAAGGTGGGATTCCATGCACTTGGCGGCATCCCGGGTTGCATTGGTGCCATCGACTGCACCCATGTTGAATTGGTTGTCCCACATGCCATGGAGGTCCAGTACCGCAACCGGAAACAATTTCATTCAATCAATGTGCAAATGGTGTGTGACTCCAACAAGATCTTTACGCATTGTTGTGCCAGATTTCCAGGATCTACCCATGATTCTATGGTCCTGAGGAACACAAGAATACCACGCTACATGGAGCGACACGCAGGGCACAGATCCTGGCTACTCGGTGAGTCTCATTCCATGCATGACATCGTGGCCCATTTGATGCGTCAATGACCTTGCAGGAGGGGGGGGGGGCTACTTAGCACTATCATTCCACTGACACCCTTTATTCGTCCCATACAGGTGATGCCGGGTATCCACTGAAGAGATGGCTCCTTACACCAATCCGGAACCCACAGAACCAGCATGAGGAGGACTACAACCATGCCCACTCACGTAGCCGTGTGGTCATTGAACAGGCATTCGGCCTACTGAAGGCTCGTTTCCGCAGCCTCAGCAGGTCTGGCGGGGCACTCATGTACAGCCATGAGAGGGTTTCTAAGATGGTCATGGCATGTGTCATGCTGCACAACATGTGCATACGTAGGAATGTGCCCATGCCCCCTGACGCTGTACTGCATGCACCTGAAGATGATGATGATGAGGGTGGGGATGTGGAGGCACCCCAGGGAGTCCATGAGGCACAGGATGCACGTGCAATCCGACAGAGCATCATAGATGCATGCTTCTAGCAACCACGCATGGTGCCTATTACACGGAAAGGGGACCTGTGGCACTGTGTGTGTGTAGTACAGGCACATAGTGGACTGTACGCCTATGAAGGCCTCGTACGCAAATATCAATGTCCACACATGTCATTGGATGATAATGAAGTGCTGTATTGTTAATGTGATTTGATTCATACACCCTATGGACCCGCCACCCAGTGAAGCCCAACACACCCCCTCCACCCTACTTCCTCCCCCCCCAACACCAGTGTCCAGATATGCATGCTGCCCGTGGGTAGACGCTATTGCAAGCCCCCTCTACGGGTATCAGGGGCACCCCTGCCCGTGGAGCGCAGGTTCCTGCCAGATCTGCGTTGGGGGCTGCCCTGGACGGAACTTGCCACGGATGACGTCTCTGCCTGCTCGCGTCCATGCATGTCTCTGAGGGTTTGTGAGAGCTCCGAGAGCACACGGCGCACAGCAGCAAGTTCAGCACAAACGTCTTTGGACGTCGCATGCAGTTCCCCCCTCAGGCTCTCGGTGCTTTTCTCCATTTGTGCTCTCAGGCTCTCGGTGCTTCTCTCCATTTCTCCCCTGAGGCTCTCACTACTTTTCTCTATTTGTGCCCTGAGTGTCTCGGTGGATGTTTCCATGGCTGCCCTGGAACCCCCGCATTCATTTGCATGGTCCTTGAGTAGCGTGGACGCTTCCTGCTGTTGCTCGATCAGCAGGTCGAGGGACTGTTGCCTCTGCTGGGCCATGGACATTTGCGGTGGTGTGACAGGGGGGCTGCTCAACACATGTTGCCTTGGCACAGGACTTGTGGGGGTTGGCCAGTCGTCGTCTTCAGGGTGCCCCTGCGTGGTTTCGTCATGGTGTAGGGGATGGAACATGCAGGGGGATTGGGAAAGGTCATGGATGGTACCTACGTCGCCAGCACTGTTTTCCGTGTCGGAGCATGCTGGCATGACAGCTGTGTCACCTATGGTGCTGCTACCACCAGAGGCAGTGCCATCAGATACGTTCTTTGGGGGGACCTGTGGTGCTGGGGTTGTGGACTTGCTGGCTGCTGGGGTGCCTGTTGCAGTCCCCTCCAGTGTGCTGGCACTTGATTCCTGCTGCTGCCGTGTCTTGATCCTTGCACCTGAGGTGGAGGCTCTTGGGACGTTGGTCCTGGCCCTCTTTGCAGGCGTGCTGGTAGGGGTGTCCTGCAGCTCGTCGTTGGTATCGGACCCTGTGGTGGAGTAAAGAGGGGCGAGCGTTAGTTATGGGTCTGTCGGATTTGGAATGGCAACGTATCAAATGCATTGGGGTGGTACATGAGGCTGATATGGGACTGGGCCTTGGAGGTGGTCTCATTTTCGTGTGGATTGAGGATGCATTCATTTGGCTGCCTGCAGTTAGGGGGTGCATGCTGCACATGTAGGGGTTGTTTATGGCATCTTGATTAATTTGTTTATTCATTCTGACTTTTAGAGGGCGCTGTCAGGGCAAAGTATGTATTGCACTATGGGGTCACATGGTACTGCACATGTTCGTGGTTTGTGGATTTCGCATTGTTTCTCTTGGCAAACCTACCTGATTCTCCGGATGTCGGCACTCCTTTCTCCATCCCTCCGACTCCCTCTATGCTCTCCATTCCTATGGTGGAGGCGCAGATCTCCTCCCAGGGGGTCAACTTGATGGGCGACTCTGATCCCCCCCCGGTAGCTGTGGCGATGTTCCTGTTCGCAGAAAGTATGCTGCGTACGCGGATCCGCAGGTCGTCCCACCGCTTGCGACATTGCTGTGGCGTGCGGGGTGTTGTCCCCACCGCACTTACGCGCTGTGCCACAAGGGCCCATATGGCCTTCTTGTTGGCAAGGGCCGTCCTGGTCATTTGACTGGAGAAGACGACGGCGGCATTTTCCTGCAGGGTCTCGGTCAGCACGGTCAGTTCCTCTCGGGAGAAGTGGACCTGCCGCTTGCGATCACACGCTTTCTTGGCTACCTTTCCCATATTTATTTTTTTAACTGGGGTTGCTAACGGGTTGGGATGTGTGTCAGGGTCGGATTTTTAATGGTTGTGTTGGGATTCGGATTTTATAGTTGTGCGGCGTGCTGTTTCCCGTTCCGGCCACATGCTTTTACTTCCGTTTCCGTATATTTACGGTGCCCGTAATTTGCGGTGCCCGCTCATTACGGTGCCCGCTCATTACGGTGACCGCTAAGATGGGTGGCGGTATTGCACCTGGTGCAGCGTACGGCGGCGGTAAGGGCCGTTTTGGGGTCATTTCCGCCATCGCAGCCTTTCGGATTCCGCCATGGCGTAATGCTCGTGCCCGATGGGTCGTAATTAGCCGCACTTTGCTCCTTCGTGCAATGGCGGAAACGCTATTTACGCTGTTGCGGTCCGGTCAGTCAATTTCCGCAAGGGTCGTAATGAGGGCCATTGTGTGTATGAAAATTCGCTTAAAATCACGCTTTTTGCAGAAGAAAACTGGCTTTATCTTGTAGGGTAGAACTATTTTACAAATAGCGTCATCAACTAAAGATGGACAGCTCTCAAGGATGCAGACAGCCACATACAGACTTCACTATCAATAAGCAGGATCAATGCAGTATAGTTTGACATACAAGTGATTGGACATTTGGAATATGTTTACCAAAGACCATCAATTGTATGGGGGCTTTTAAAAAAAGCATAAAATCCCCTTTCATCTCAAATCTGAGAGTAGAACAGGCCACATCATCTAGCAGGCCCCAGATGCCACAGGACCATTCAGTAACAATCTCTAGAAGTTCACCTCCAGTTCAAATCCGCCGAGCAATGCTTGTGCATTCTGGGTATGCAAATTAGCTCCTCCTTCAGAGCTGGCTGTATTGGGTTGTTATGCACTAAATAGTGCTGCCTTATAAGGATACATATAATGTTATGGAACAAAAAGCATGCTGTTGAGCTAATGTGCATACCAATAATGCTTTGCTCAGAGGCTCTGAACTGGAGGTGAATTCCAGGTTTGGCTGCACATATGACTTATTAGCCAAAATGGCTTATTCTACTCTCACATTGTAGGTCGACTGTGTTTTTCAGGTTTTTCTAAACCCACCACAAACATTGATGGTGTTGACTAGAGACCCTAATGCTCCAAATTACAAGTATATCACACTGTACCCACTGATGGTCTGCTATGCAGACGAAATGTTTATCTGGTTGTCAGCATTCTTGAGAGCTGCTTGTCTTGGATGCATTACGGTTTCCATGAAATAGCACTGTTCTGCACGACAATGACATTTTATTGCAGCAAACATGCAAACATGTTTTGTAACTTTTTTTTTTTTTTTTTTAAACTTCTTTTTATTATAAAGCGTGGCAGCAAAACACAGGAGAACAGCGTCAGGCAGTTACAGTATGAAAACAGTGTACATAAAGTAGGTGCGCAGAGGTTACTACACATGGTGAAACAATAAAAAAAAAACACAGTCACAGCGTGGAGAGGGCAACAGGAAACTATGATAGGGGTGAGGACCCAAACTGGTGGGGGGAAGCGGGAGGGGGGGAGGCATCCGGTGTCTCGACAAGGTCAGACATGCAGGAGCGGAACCTGAGCCAAATGTTTCTAGGTCTGGAGTGGGTGGGTTGCATGTGGGACCAGGCTTCCTCAGAATCAGAGGCCCACGTGACCGCTCTCAGCCATTGGGCGTGTGTGGGAGGTGAGGGGCGAAGCCAGCAGAGCAGGATGGAGCGCACCGCGAGAAGCAGGCAGAGACCAGCTAGTTTCTTGGAATCACGGGGGAGGCCTGGGAGGTCGTGAAAAAGGCATACCACCGGGGAGAGAGCAATGGGGTGGTCAATCACAGCGGATACTGTCGAACACACAGCCTCCCAAAATTGTGAGAGGCGGGGGCAGGACCAGATCATGTGAATATAGTCGGCATCATCCCGGCCGCATCTGGGGCAGCTGGCAGGGTGATCACCGGACATACGATGTAGTCTGATCGGGGTGTGGTGAAACCTGTGAAGCACTTTGAATTGAATGAGTTTAAACCGGGAGTTGAAGGAAACACGATGTGTGCGTTCGCATAGGTGTGCCCAGCGTTCATCCGACAACTCAACACCGAGGTCTGCCTCCCAAGCGCGTTTCAGTTTAGCGAAGTCTGGGACAGATCTGGATTGTAGCATAGTATATAACCTAGAGATCTTACCCCTCGTGGGGCCGGGGGAGAAGAGCTCCTCAATGGCAGGGTCGTCTGGTGGCAATGCAGGGAACGTTTGGTAATTACGCTTAAGGGTCCTACGAAGGGATGTATATTGGAGCCATACACACTGGTCGCTTCTCAAGGGCAAGGGGACTTCGGGCCACTCAACGAATACACCCTGGTCAAACACGTCACGTAGCAGCTCGTAGCCCGCGTCCACCCAGCGGCGAACCGTGCCCGGTGGAACCCGCGGGACCCCAGGGAGAAAATTCCAAAGAGGGAGATTACCATGGAAGGCATAGGTAGTTCCCGTCAGCTTCCACATTTTAGCCAGTGCAATGGCTGTGCAGGCGACCGGGCTCTGTGAGTCCTGTACCAAGGGAGCAGGTTGTAACACCAAGGAGCGGATGTCCCGGTCATATACCGCAAGCCTCTCAAGTCGGACATGCGGGGGGGATCCGTAGTATTAAACCAGTAAGAAGTATATTGGATTTGGGACACCAGCCAGTATTTAAGAAAGTCAGGGGCACCGAAGCCCCCGTTAGACATGGGAGTGGAAAGGGTACCGATTTTAAGGCGAACCGCACCCGAGTGCCAAAGGAAGGAATTCACGGTGCGGGTCAAGTCGCGAAAGAAGCCCACCCCTGGCCACAAGGGTATGTTGGTGAACCTGTAAAGCAACTGGGGCAACACCACCATTTTCAGCAGAGCTATCCTGCCAGCCAAAGAAATCGGGAGTTTATCCCAGACCTGGATCTTAGCTGTCAAGTGTGTGAGATACTTCTGATAGTTTTCCTGGAAGGTCAGCACCCGCTGGCGCGTCACCACTGTCCCCAAGTAGGTAAATGTGGATTGGGCCCATGTGAAACCGAGGGTGTCGGGGGGAGGAGAAGTGCATTCCGTGAGCAGGAAAAGAGTGGATTTCGAGCAATTCACGTTAAGGCCCGAAATTCGACCAAACCGAATGATGTCCTCTAGTATAGGGGGTAAATTGGTGGAAGGAGAGCGCACAAACAACAACGCGTCATCCGTCTGTCCCGCAGAGCGGAGGCCCCTATGAGCGTGGAGTTGGCAGAGCATGTCGGCAAAAGGCTCGATTGCTATAGCGAAGACCAGGGGGGAGAAGGGGCACCCCTGTCTCGTCCCTCTGGCGATCTTAAAAAGAGGGGGGGAAAAAGGTCGCCGGTGCGGACCCTGGCAACCGGAGCGGTGTAAAGCAGTCTGATCCAGGAGAGAAAGGAGGGGCCGAATTTGCAACCATCGAGGACCCGCCACAGATACCTCCATGAAACCGAGTCGAACGCCTTTTGCATGTCAAGGGTAGCAGCCACTGCGTGCGTCTCAGGGCTGATTCTGTTAATAATGTTGAATAGACGCCTCAGGTTCAGGGAGGTAGAGCGACCCGGGATAAAACCAGCCTGGTCAGGGTGGATGATAGATGGTAGGAAGGGAGCCAGCCGGAGAGCCAGAGCCTTGGCGTATATCTTGACATCGCAATTTATAAGTGAGAGCGCGCGATACGAACCGCACTGCGAAGGGGGTTTACCAGATTTAAGTAGTACTGTGATTGTAGCCTCACAAAGTGAAGGGGGGAGTACCCCGGCCTCCACGGACTCCTCCCAAAGAGCCAGCAAATGGGGGAGCAGTTGTGACTTGAAATGTTTGTAAAATTCGACTGGGATACCGTCCGAGCCAGGGGCGCGGCCCGAAGATAGGGAATCAATAGCGTCCGACAGCTACTCCCGCGTGAGAGGGGAGTCGAGGGAACCCGCGGTCTCCGCAGACAAAGTTGACAGCGGAAGGGCATCGAGAAAGGAGTCGATCTCCGCCACCGATACCTCATCAGTGTTGGAATATAGGGTTTCGTAGAATGTGAAAAATTCCCTGTTGACATCCTGTGAAGAGACAGCCATAGAGCCATCAGGCCTCTCAACCCCAAGGATGTGTGGGGACCCCGTCTCGTGCCGGATCAACCGAGCCAGAAATCGGCCGGGGCGCTCACCCTCGCCATACCTCCTTGCCATGCCAGGGTTATCCAAGAACCTCTGCTCACGGTCCGCAAGGGAACGGAACTTGTCCAATTCCATCCCGATGTCAGCCAGGTTGCCCAGGGAAGAGTGAAGTGAGCATGTAGCTTCCAGGGTCGAAAATCTAGATTCGCTGGTGGCAAGGTCTCTACGGATCGACTTAAGGACCACATTCTCCTTGGGCAACGCAATCCCTCTAATATAAACCTTGAAGGACTCCCACAGAGTGGCCTGAGACGTTACTGAGCCCGTGTTGGTCTCGAAGAACTCCTCAATCGACAGCTCGAGCTCGGAGCAGAACTCCGGGTCCAGTAAGGAGAGGGGTTTCAATTTCCAGTAGCGGGTACGGGTGGGATCGAGACCCTAGTCGACAGTGACGGTAACAGGAGAGTGGTCAGACAGGGTTCTGGGAAGGATCATTAACTGTGTTACATTCTTAACCAATTCGTTAGAGATCACCCATCTATCGATGCGAGAATAGGAATCATGAACAGAGGAGTAGAAAGAGTAGATGCGGGAATCCGGGTAGAAGAATCTCCATGCATCCACCATGGCCAGACGGGGTAGGGAAGACAGTGCAGCGTAAGCTGCCCTGGAGAGGCGACGGGGCCTGGAGCCTGATCTATCGAGAGCTACATCGAAGATCGTGTTGAAGTCTCCACCCCAAAGGATTGGAACAAGGGGAAAGCCATCGAGAAGGGAGGTGACCTGCACATAAAATTCTGGGTCATCCAGATTAGGGCCATAGATGTTCAGAAGAACCACTTCCTTGTGGTGTAGCATGGCATGGAGCAGTACATATCTGCCTTGGGGGTTGATTGTCGAGGAAATGAGGGTAAAATGGAGGCTCTTGTGAATGAGGGTCATGACTCCCCGGCTTTGAGTGGAGTAGTCGGTGAAAAACCTATGGGGGCCCCAGGATTTGGCGAAACGCATGCATTGTTCGGAATGGGCATGAGTCTCTTGTAAAAAGAGAATCTTGGAACCGTGGCGCTCGGCCTGCAACTGGAGCTGCCTCATCTTTCTGTAATTACCCAGTCCCCGTACATTCCAGCTCATAAAGGTCAGGGCACTCTCAATCACAGTGTGGTGGCGTTTGGGATGAGAAGAATGTCAATGACCAAAGGGTCGGATTTGCGGTCCTACGACACCAGTTCCAGAGTGCCTCAGCACAGTCCGCCTTCGCTGCCAGCGCTAACTGTTCAATAACAAAAACCCCAACATGACCCACCCCCACCCACACCCCCCCCAAACAGAGGGCTGACAAGCCCAACCCCTTGCAGACAAAACCAAAACAAAGGCATCAGCGCCTGGGGGCCTGTGGGCCTGACTGGCCGTATCGCTCCGGGTTGCAGCAGAGCAAGTAGAACATAAGATGCCCACAATAGAAGTCACATGTAGCTTGGGCAAAGTACTCGCACATGGCGATCCGTGAGGACTCTGTAAGTTGAACTGAACAAGCAGGCTACGGGATGAAGGATCAGCGTGGCCCGGGAGCGGGAAGGCGGAAGGGCCCGGGCGCCCCCCGTCGGGAACCTAGGATAACGGCTGAATCGAGGTCAGAGGAGAAGGATCAGCCAGGGAAGTGTTCGTCAATGAATTTGGAGGCCTCCTCTGGAATCGTGAAGAACAACACCTGGTTGGCATGCTCTATGCGGAGCTTGGCAGGATAGAGCATAGCATATTTGATTGAGTGGTCTTGCAGCCTGCGTTTCACCGCCTGGAAGGTCTTGCGTTCCCGCTGGACGGCCGTTGAGAAGTCCGGGTAAAGATGAGTCCTTGCGCCACCCAGTAATAGCTTGCCTTTGTGTCTTGCGGCCCTGAGGAGGGCGTCACGGTCGCGGTAGTTCAGCACACGAGCTATGATGGGCCGAGGTGGGGCGCCGGGCTTAGGTTTAGCCACCAGAGCGCGGTGTGCCCGCTCAATTGCAAAGTGTGGGGAAAGCTCGGGCTCGTCGAGGAGCGACAGCAGTGTGCGCTGAACAAAGTCCTCCATTGGCTCATGGATTTCATCCTCGGGAACACTGATAATGCGGAGATTGTTGCGCCTCGAGCGGGATTCCAAATCTTCGTTTTTCTTTTCCACCTCGAGGACACGGTTGGAGAGAGCGGCAACCTCGGAACGTAGGGCCCCCAGCGCATCCTCAGCGGAGCCGACCCGCATCTCAACCTCCGATACCCGGCTGTCAGTCCTCTCAATGTGGGCCTTGATAGAAGATATAGTGCCGTTCATATCGTCTAATTTTGAGTGAAGAGCAGTGAAACCCTCCCGTATAAAGTCCAGCATATTTTGGGACTCTGGGGCTGCGTCAGACGGGGCAGTAGGGGCCTGCTCGGTAGCCTCCCCAGGTGATCTCACCGCAGCCTTCCCGAACATGTTGATGGAGCTCTGCTTCCTCGCGCCCCCTTTGGTCATCCTGGCAGTATCGGAGGTCGAGGAAGAGGAAGGGGGAGATACGAGAACTTGATATTAGTGTGAGGACCGCTCCCCAGATCACCAGGACCGATGCCTGTACAGGGTCAGTGCAGGCGTGGGGCAACTAGTGGGCTCACCAACAGCCCGGGTGGTGAGGAGTAGAAGAGGCTATGACCCCTCAGGGGCTGGTGGGCAGATGTCATAGAAATTGGTGGCGAGGGGAGACCGCAGGAGGGGGGCTGGAGGGCCGCCCGTGTCAGGCCAAGCGTGACCAGGCAATGAAAGACACAGTGGCAGGTGTGGTGCTCCAGTTGAGCCCGTGGGGGCATTAGTGTTATGTGTGCCACGACTCTGCAGCTCCAGGACGCAGACAACAACAGGGTGTGTTGCCGTGGAGAATGTACCGAGGTCCGGCGGGTCTCGGTGTTCGGGGCCCCCCAATCGGCCTCAGGTGGGGTCAGCAATGTCAGCAGGCAGGCGCGGGACCCAGGCAGGCGTGGGGGGGTCAGGACCGCATCAGGCCCAGCGACGGCGCCGGCCCGTGTGCAGGGAGCCCACTCACGAAACAGGAGAGAGAGTGAGTCTCTGGTCAGGGGCCGCAGTAGCCAGGCACACCCCCCCTCACACGCCCCCTACCTTTGAGCCCTCCGGTGTCGTCGTCTGATGGAGTGGAGGAGCGGCGGGGGGGGGAGGGGAGGGAAAGCGGGAGCCAGGTCCGCCACCGGAGCGCCTCGGGTTATGGCTCGAGGGCCCGAAGCCGGCCGGAGCCAGGGGGGCCGCCGGATGAGTTGGAGGGGCCGGCAGTCACCGACGATCCGGGTCGGGACGTGTAGAGGTGCGGAGAGAGGCCCAGCCGGCCGCGATGGTCAGGTGCGCCTCGCCGGGCGGGCGCCCCTCCCCCAAGGCGGCCCGCGGCGCCGCGGCTTCAGGTGGATAGGAGAGCTGATGCAGCCGGAGCCGTAGGGCGGGGAGAGCGGGAGGCCACAGCCGCAGTCAGGGGAAGGAGGCGCAGCCCCGTCCTCGGGGCACGCAGAGGCTCCAGACTTCGCACAGCCACAGCGGTAAGGCTTACGGAGGATTGGAGGTGGCACTGCAGGGTCACATGCAGCGACGGGCGGTGTTAATCAGGATCGATCGCTCTGCCAGTCCGGAGCGAGACGTTCAAGCGGCCATCTTGTTTCAGCGCAACAGCGCCCCCCCTCTTGTAACTTTTTTAACATCCACAATGCATTGCTCATCGGCTCAGAACTGGATGTGAGTGTCCAATGTTGGCCACTGACTAGTGCAAGGGCATGTGTTGCCTGTTCGCTGAAATGACCTATTCTACGCTTACACTTCAGATTAAAGGTATTGTTAATTATTTTTTAAAACCATCAACACATAGATGGTGCTTGCTAGATATAAACGAATGCTCCAACCACAAGGACGTCAGACAGAGACGTCGCTTGGAGCGGGCTGAGGGGCCTATAGCCCCGGGTCTTTTGGTTGTAGCCCCGGCGAGAAGCTCAGGGGGTACAACCAAAACGCTAGCTAGCCCCCAGCCGCAACAGTCTAGACATTAGCGTAGCCTCGAATCTTTTCCAGACCTAGCAACACCGCTGAAGTCAGACTATACACCACACGGACGATCCCTAATGAGAGTGGAACACATATGTGTTTATCTGTACACTTGAGAGCTATCTATCTTGGGTTGTTTTAGCTACGCATACACTATCACTGCTCTATAAGACATAGAACATATCCGAGAGCATGCAATTGAGCTAAGGTGCCTACCCACAATGCATTGCTCTGACATGGAGGTGAACTTTCAGGCAAGGTTTCTGTGGGGAGCTGTGGGATGTGTGCTTTGTTAGCTGCAATAGCCTGTTCTATTAGCAGGCTCTTAAAGAGGCCCTACATGTTCAAAAGGGCAATGAAAACATCAAACATCAAGGAAATGACGCAAACAGCTTTTCTAAATGTTCAGTGAAAGATATACGGCAAGCACGTGTCCTCTGGGATTGCAGGAATGATCATTGTCATGGTTGTTGGTTATGGGGAAACTATCTTTCCTTCAGCTAGGTACACACAGAATATTCCACCATCAAAGATGGCTATTGAAGATAATGTCCACACACAGGGCCGCCTGACCCACAGAGCATTTTCCAATGTGATTGCACCATATCAGTCTCTTAGTCTGTGCTCGGCAACATGCAGATCAGCATTCATTTAGCAAAAATTATATGAGCAGGGAAGTGAAACTCCGGCGAGATATGTGACAGTGCTGGAGGGACGGTGCGTTGACATGCTAGCCTACCAATGGCGTGACAGCACTCAAGACCATATGATGCTTGCAACGGCACATGAGCATGATCACACCAACTCAGTGGTGTTGCCAGGTCAGGGGGATATCAGTGGATGTTGGTAAAATGTAAAATGTGTATGATAAATGTCAAGGTGTATCTGCTGTGGCAACGTAGGGCAAAAGAAAAGGAACAGTAAGCCTAGACCGCAGTACGTCAAGCGATTTCGCTGTGCACGGCCTTCGCCTGCTCCCTGTTAATTACATATGCACATTTCCTATATGCTCTCACTCTTTCCGTTGTTGGATATGATTAGGCTACTGCTCTGTCCATATTCAGTGCAGTCCTTCCAAAAGGCCACACATGTATGGCTACATTCCTGTATCCCACAGCAGTTACTACAGTTGTGTTCACTAGATGATGCAGGCTGATTGTATTGGTATTTATACCATATTCTGTCAAAACCAGCGTAGTCCCCAGGCCCTCTTGCAGATCTAAAAAAGAGAGGGCAGGGGGTAGGCAAATGGGGAGATAGGGAACAACAAGATATCTTTGCTGTTGTGTAATGCATACAGACCAGAAGTACCCCAAGGTCTGCATGTGGGTCAGTTTCTAGGTGTTCTTTGTCAAGAGCAGAAAGGTATTTGTATCCAAAGCTAACCAAGGTCTGCTTGTGGTGCCAGGGTGCATTGGCCAAGGCTGTGCTAAGTAAGTTGGTTGTAGAGGTGTAGTGTTCTGATGTTTGATCCCCTTTGGGGAGGTGTGTTCTATTTCCATTTGTAGGTGGCTCCGTTCAAGTTAGTTTTATGTTTTAGTGCAGAGAGGTGTCAGAGACCTCGATGGGAAAGTGTGTGAAGAGTGTAGACAATCCTGAAGCCTGCTATAGCAAATCATCATAACATGGCAACGCAAAACAAGAAAATCCATTCAAGTCAACAGAAAGCATTAGAAGTCATAGCAACATGTGAAAAAGACATACAAGGCGAAACACAGGACTCTTGCACACAGGTCCTATTTTCCCCATTACGCTTTCACACATTACCACTGTCAAAGCCCCCTCTCGGTCTCCCCTCCCCGTCTTTCTCTCTCTCTCTCTCTCTCTCTCTCTCTCTCTCTCTCTCTCTCTCTCTCTCTCTCTCTCTCTCTCCCTCTCTATCTCTCTCTCTCTTTCTTTCATTCTCTCTCACACATGCTTTCTCTATCAAATAGGTACATTGTGCCCCAGGTGCAACAAGGATCTGGAAATGTGCAAATGAGGGAAGCGAGCAGTCTGAAGACTCCACTCATTACCATGAGCTAAATGCTAAAGGTTTTGGGAGACAAGAATTTAGGAGGCAAGCTGTTGTGCAGATACATGGGATACATGTATTATATGATTCAAATGTTCAAAGTACGGTGCTTGTTGACTTGGGGCTCTCACCAACAGGGGAAACAGAAGATGCTGGCAATGACAGTGCTGGAAAATGGCTATGGTGAAGACACTGTGGAGAGGGAAAGAGATACTGACCCAGATGTCCCCTATTGGGTAAGCCTCTGAAGCTCCACAGGACACCATGCCACCACCAACCCCCAAGCATCCATCCTGGCCCTCTAGTAGCAGGAATGGTCAGCTTACCAGCCACAGTGACCAGGACACCACTAACATTGACAAAATCAAGAAAGTCACTTTGGCCCAATCTAGGACACAACAGCTGAGCGCTGAGGTTATTTGGTAGACGTGGACATCATCACTGCTCCCATGGAGCAGTCTCTTCACAAGTCTCTTCTCTTCTATATCTCTTCCTCTCCCTTCACCACCACAGCACCCTCCTCTTTCACTATGACTCTCCTATTTCTACTCAGAAGAAATCGTCAGCTGATTTTCTCCCTCCATCTTCCTCTTAAAGGTGACATCTCTTTAATTCTTCTCTAAATGAATAACCATTTTCTCCAAGATGTTTTCTTGCTCCTTCCTCTTGTTGGTGTTATCTCTCTCCTACCTGATATTTTTGAAGCAGAATTAAAAACCAGAGGTTGGCTTGAGGGAAATCCCACATGCCCAAGAAACGGAGGAGTACAGAAATGTGACAAATTGCTCCCTTTTTAATCCAAGGAGGGGTACATGCACAGATGTCTACAGCTCCCAAAAAACACTCTCAGCTTTTTACAGGTGGGCAGTGAGATTTTAAATTACTGTGACCTCACAACCAAAAGTTACATTGCTGGGCTCTAGGAGAAATGGGATTGGGTGAACAGTATAGGAAGAATAACTGCGTATTGGGGACAAATAATCTGAGTGGTCTGGGCAGATCTGGTAGCTCTGCCCAGCACCAGCCTCGGGAGGTCAGTGCAAGCCTTGTCCATTTAGGAAATTTACCAGCATGTAAACAGAAATGACGGGTGGGGAGAATGATCTCAGAGCACCGCCTGTTTCTCACTAATGTTACGAATTTTCTAACTTCTCAAGCCCAGAGTAAGGACATTGCAGTCTCCATCTTCATGCTGTGTTACATTTGTTCATCTTCTGTCTTCAGTTTGTTAGAAACAACATTTTTTGTCTGCCTCACAAGAATGGGTCACAACCTTTGGGACCGTACAAGTGATTTTCTCTGCTTGCATTTATGAGTGATTTCAGCCTTCTGTCCATGTATGTGTTTCCTATTTTCTGCTTACTCGAAACTCTCTCTCCCAGTGTCCTTGGCAAGGCTGGACATGGGGATTGCACTGTCAGCTCTGCTTTGTGTTTCTCAGGAAAATCAGTGTGTCAAGCCTCCTCGTGTGTTGTAAGCCTTCCCAATTCACTTCAATGCAGCTTTGGTTTCCATTTTATTTTCTTGGAAGTTCATGGTAATTGCTTTCGAGTGTCAGCAAGCAGTTCACGTATGTTCTTTTGCAACTTGCTAATGTCTCCACGGGTGTGCTCAGCCATATCGCCTCTTCATGATTACTTTGGTGATGTCATCAGGTTATGGTCTGTGGGGCTGCTTCAGTGTGTGGCATCCATCATTTATTTATTAATTTACTTACAGCACACATAACCCGTAGGTATCTAGGCGCTAGTTTCATTGTGGAAGTGGAGGTTATTTATAATGCGCTTGTGTTTTTTTGTGTTTTTTTTCCCAAGCGTGGGTCCAGGATTCAAACCTCAGTTTGATCAGCATGGTCTTGCTTCCAAGACACGTGCGTTGCCACAGAGCTATCCTCCCATCCTTGGGGTCATCTTGGGGGTATGCTGGATGGTGGGGTTTTAGGCCCCCTCAGCATTTTCATCTTGCCTCTCTGAAGTTGTATCCCTCTCTTCAACACCTTCTCTGCCATTCTTCTTTCAGGAGTACTCGCTCTCCTGCACAATATTTTTTCTTTCTCTTTGCAGGTGATATTCCTCGCTTTCCTCTTCAAATTGCTACCATCTTCCTTGGCTGCCAAACGACCTCTTCATCCACTCCCAAGCACACACTCGCGCTGTCTCTCATAAACCAGGCACCCCTTTGTGTTACACACTACTTATAACACACTGCCCTAACAATAAAAACCTCTCTTTTCAAAATAATCTCTCCCTTCTCTCTACTCCTTGCTTATTCCTCCTTGTCACACATTGGCGTTGCCTCCTTCCTGGTCTCTGTCGTCATTCTCTCCTCACTTGTGGTCTCCAGAAGGGGTCTTCCAGAATCTGCTGCACCCCTCCAGCCAGCTCTCGCAGCTTTTGACACCTGCTCAGTGGACTGGCTGTTTTTTAAAGCCTGATATCTTCTTCTCTTTGGTGGTGGCTATGGGCATTGGTTGGCCAAATGTTGAATGGGCCGGGGTTTACTCTGTTTGGACATTGTGCCTAGTACCATGTGGGCTGCTGGGGTAAGGAATGGAGTTTATATCCCGGCCTGCCCCCATCTTGGATTGCAAAAAGGCGTTGGACAAGTATGAACTCTACCTCTCCCTCCCTGGAAGCCCTGTTGTCATAAGGCTCCCTAGTCATATTCACCAATATAAATAATACATAATAGTAATGTATTATATTGTAATAAATGTAAAAAGACTGTATTTTGAATGTCTATTTGTCAAAAACATTTAATATCACCAAACCTCACAACTTATATATGTAGCGTATGTCTCTATGAAAACATCCCAAATCATCAATCACATAAGAAATAAAAACATGAAATACAAAAGCTGACAATATAAAATAATTAGACATCATCAAGATGAAACACAGTTCTCCTGAATATCAGTTGTGTACAATCGCAACAGGAGAACATTAATAGGCCCTAGATGTTTCTGTCCCTAAATTAGGACATTCTTCAGGTGCATGTCTCACTATTGATGTAGAGTGGCAAATATGCTAAGAGGAAGTAAAAAAGAAGGAGCTATGAGAGAAATCTCTCTCTCTATTGCCAATAAGATACTACATTCTTTTTATTAGTGGCAGCAATTGTGCAAATCCCTACAAAATTATAATTCACCTGCTTGTACGGTTGTTTCTGTCTTCCTTTTTTTAAAATGAACTGCTGGGACCGACAGGGAAAGAGTCAATTCGGTTAACACAAAAGCGCCAGATAATTATTTGTCTAATAGGGGAACATGGTCAATACACGAAATTACACAGAGGATACACAGAATATGTATGTATAGGCAGAACACGATAGTGAGCCCACATTTTACCTTAATTATATGTTGCACCAAGGAAAAGCAGGGATGGTCATTTTAAGCAATTGGGACTCATAGGCAGAAGAAAAACCACATTTGTAATACCCAAAATCCTAATGGGAGATTTTGAATGGATAATTGTGTATCGATGGCCAAAAGAAATGAGCATTTGCACCAGCGTTTTACAAGACTTATCAAAACATGGCAATTTAATAAATTCAACTAGAAATGTTTCCACCATGACCCCAGTGCTCCGGCCAGTCTGACCCCTTCCATTCTTTGCACGTTGTTATCAATGTATTATGAAATGTTCTTTCTGTATTGTTACATAACTTGTAACCAGATAGGTATTCTAATTAACCTACACCGTGATACCTCCGGGTTTGGGCGTTTAACAAATGCAATAAATAAATAAATAAAAAAGAATTACAGTAGGATTTTTTTAAAATAATAATTGAGTATTCTCTATCAAAACAGAGGACAACAATGCACTTACTTGGGTGAAATGATGAGCAAGCCAGTGTCATGAGAATACTGATTGTATTTTATGCCATAATGGGAAACCTGTGGAAAGGGTCAGGGGCACTTACAAGAAATGGTGTGGATAAGTAAGGGTTATGCCAGTAATAAGAAAACCATGTAAGTGGTCCTGCTCCGGCTCTGATTGCCACCAAACAGCTGTGATGCTGCTCCATCGCATTAAGAAGTGAATCTAAGCATCAGTACAGTGCTGAACATAAAGGGCATGGGGCCATATTGGTGGTAGAGAACAGTAGAATGCTGCTGTATGTCTGACTAAAACATATCTAAATTTATAGTGTGTATGTATCTATGATGAAAAGCTTTTTGGTGAGCCCGTGGACATATGTTTAAGAGAATAATAAAATAATAAACACAAAAATGAATGACTAAAAGGTTAAAGGAACCCTTATCTGGATGGAGAATATAGTCACTAATTCAAAGTGAGATTATATATGAAAGCCCAAGAATAAAAATGATACTATGCATGTCTGTGGAAAAAGAAAGACAAAGGATATCTTTTGCAAAAAGGGGAGATTCAGTTCTGAATACCGCATGTCCAGGGCACAAAAACTGATCTTGAAAAGAAAATGAAACACTGGTTACATTTTTGAAGATAAATAGCTATCTGAGCTGCGTACATTAAACATAACTAAAACCTTTGTTATATCAACCATTCCAGATCATCATTTAGGCCTCCAATGTGACTGCTAGTTTTGATAATCAGTCTTAGCTGAAGCTATTTCGGTGTCCACTCTGCTCCAAAGATGATCATGTTGTGTTAAGTACAGTGCACTAAAGGTCATTGTCATTTTGTCCAGGTTCAATCTAGTCTGCCACTCAGGGAGCATTACGGGTTTTACTGCAAATGTAGCTGATGTTTTCCAATTTTATTTCTGATAGCTTTAATTGTATAGGCAGTGTAACGCATTTGGCAACGACACAGAATCATGTAAACCACTCTGTGTATTACAATTAGTAAAGAGTTTCTATTGCCAATGGAGATTTAAGTAAAACAAAAGAAGTGGTGCCTGTAAGGTTTGGAATTAATCCTGACCTCTGCCCTGGCATTGCTCTGGGCAATCCTCCAGAGCATCGTTCTTCGCCTGCCAAGTCCTTACAAAAGAGGAAAGGCCTTATGCAAATCAGGCTTAGTGCCACCCCAAAAGGACAGTCCAGCCCAAACTGCTTGGTCACATCCCTTCTGCACAAGACCACGAGCATCCCCAAACATGTTTCGACCTTATTGGGCCTCATCAGTGAGGAGTAGCTTGGGTCTCTAGGCCCAGCAGAAACGGGACGCACATCTGGGCATACCCGGCCCACTCGGGGTGACTTACACGAGACGTGGAGAAGGGATGTGACCAAGCAGTTCGAGATGGACTGTCCCTTTTGGGGATGCCAACCCATCCATTCACTGTCACCAAACAGCTCCTAGAATACAGTGAAGAATACAGTGGAAGAGCCCTTCCCTGACAAGCAGTCAGAATTGAAGCCAGGTAGAATCATGGAACCAACATTAGCAGATGCCAAAGAAAATATCCTGCTTAACATTAACACCAAACGGTGTCCAGTCATTATCTCGAAAACAAAATGTCGAATTACAATAATGTCGAAACAATAATGTCGAAAACAAAAATGTCGAATTGTTTTTTTTAATTTACATGTTTTTTTGGGGTTCCGGTGGTAAAAAAAAGGGGTAAAACATAAAAAAAATTTAAAAAGGGGGGTTGGGGGGGAACCCCCCATTTCGAATAAAAATCAACAAAAAAAAGAAATTCGACATTTTTGTTTTCGACTTTATTTTTACGACATTATGACTTTCGACATATTTGTATTCGAGATTATGACTATAAACCACACCAAACAACCAATGGCAATCATTCTCAATCGATCTAACAGCAGCCAAAAACAGGGTTGACAATACTATCCTAGCAGCAAGAATACAATTCTACAAGGCATCAGTGGAGTTGGCCTGAACTCGGTCACATCCTTCCTCAAAAAACATTTGGCAAGAGTGAAGGGGGGCCATTTCTTGTCTGACCCCTTGGATCTCCCTTTTGGTGTACCTCCCTCTACCGCTGTGTTCTTAGTGTGTTTACCTGCACTTTAAATACAATCCTATACCATTTTCACAATGTGTTTAATATTGATGCTAAAGACACGTAAATAAGAATCTGCCTGAGTGGCGACAGAGTGATTGGTCAAACGGTCAAGAAGACTAGTGTAGGCTGGAGTGGTTGGGAGTGGTGCTCCTCTGCTTTTTTTAATTAAGTTCCACTGTTACTATACTTTAAACTTTTTTTTAAAACACTTTTGAAATTTTTTCTGAAGAAGTTAAAACGTGCTCTGCAGTGCACTAACTCAGGAACCGTTGGAATCGTACAAAAATGTCGACCTGGGAATTGCGACGGCCGAAAATGCTGACTTTTTTTTTTTAAAACACCCCCTTTACACCACATATATATGTGGTGGGTAATGTGATATTATAGAAATATGGGGGGTTAGCGGGGGTCTCCCCCCACATATCTATGCGGTGTAAAGGGGGTTTAATTAAAAAAAAAAAAAAAATTACATGTGGTTGCAGTGATCACATAGATCCGAACCGTTCCGTTACTTTTTGGTGAGCTGAGAACTGCTCCTGAAACAACAGGCGCAATTGCCTTTTCTTTTGCCTTACTGAGGATTTGAACCCGGGACATGCTGGATCAGCTCCAGCGTCACATCATGGTGAGCTAGAGTATAACAGCTGGTTTGCTGTGATTCTTCCAGTAGCTTGCTGATGATAACGCCTGTTCGCAAGCCCCATCAGAGCCCTTCTCCCACAGTAATCAAAATTCTTCTTTTGCATTTAAGCAACTTAACGTGAAAATACTGCAGGAACAGCTGTACGTGCAGTTAATAGGGAGGTGGAAGGGGTGGCTTTAATATCTTTAGCATGCCCCTTAAGAGGTGCGCATGGTGGGTGATTAGAAAGGGGAAGGTGCGTAAAGCTGCACGCTGTGGAGGACAATGAATGAAAGGTCATGGGGTCGTTTACGATGCATTTTGAATTTTCCTTCACTGTGTTTCTTTCAGCCTTTGCACAGTAGTGGGTGTGGAATGGAGGAAAGGCGGGACGCGGGTATGGGCTTTGTATCGCGCTAGGCAGGGGGTGTGCCAATGGGATTTGTAGGAGTACGGGTGGGCCAGCAGGGAACATAGTTCCACTACTTCTTTTCACACGCTTCGACCACTGAAGAAGACTATTAGAAACAAAGAATCCGGGTGAAAAACACAAGTCAGAGATGGAGACTGTTATATCAGTGGGTTTAAATGCTCAAGGACATCCCCGGAGCAGCTGGAGGATGACGGATGGTAAGAAAAGAGATAGTATGCGATTTGGATAAAAAAAACATCTGGAAATTCCAATGCAGACACAGTTGAGGGTGTTGCGGAGTTTAGGAGCACGACTCATTAATACCCAGCTCTAACTTTACTGGCTTTTGAAAGCACACTTCTCAAACGCTTCTCAACAGTCCAATCCTCAATGTACAAAAGTCAGCTCTTCCTCACTCCTGGCAAGACAGAAATCTTGCTATGTGTCCATGCCGTATCCTCTGATATTCCTTATCGCTGGCCCAAAGATTTAGGTCCTACACCCAGCACAGTAACCAAAACAAAGAACCTTAGAGTGACGTTCGACCAAAAGCACATGTTTTCTCACACTTCTTGCCCATGGTAAGCAGCAGCTTCTTCACTCTGAAACTTACTGTGTAAGGTTCTCCTGCTCTTGACGTGTACCACAAGATCCAAATGATTGATGTGCTCATCCTGTTGGGAATGGATTATTGAAATAGCCTGTGGTTCTGTCTCCCCAAGACAACCATTGCTCTCCTCCAAGCTATTAAAAATAGAAAAGCACGATTAGTATTTGTCTCAAAACAAGACCATATCTCGGGAGCCTTAAAAATCTACACTGGCTATCGATTATTCTACCAATTTACTTCAAAGTCCTCTGCATCACTCGACGAGTGATGTGGATCACGGGGCACCTCCACTCACCTAATCAAACAGGACTCTCAGCGATCCCTCAGATCAAGGGCCTCTAAAAGATTATTCTTGGCCCCTTATAGGGTGAAAAATATCAGAAAGAGGAGAGCAGCAATGGCAGGGCCAGAGTTGTGGAACGCCCTCTCCTGAATAAGGATTGAACAAACCACCTGAAATTCAAGAACATGCTGAAAGCACAACTGTTCAAGAAGGCCTTGCCAGCATTTTAGATCTGAACCCAGACTTCCCCCCAGGAAGCACCCATTAGATAGCCCTAGAATTGACATTTAATGTTGTAACTGAATGTTGCTTCTGCAAACATGGTGCGAATTGGCTTTGTTCCTGTGGCAGTTCTCAAATCTTGGGCCTCTGTGCTTTATTTACCGTTTGTCCACCATGTGTTGTTTCACCCAGTCCTCGGCCTGCCCTGGTCGCCACCCACAAGCTATGAAGTATTTTGAATGCAGGTGGTCCTTTACAAAACACTGAAAAATACATAAAATAAGGAAATGCAGGCCGGGTCATAATTGAACTAAAGTGAGACTTTAAAGAAATTGAGAAAGACGATTGGAGTGAACTTAATGAAATGGTACCCCCTTTGGCTAACTATGCATCAACACGACCAAAAAGAAAGTAGCTCCTCGCTTGCAGCCTCTACCATCTAAGAAAATACACCTCTTGAAGTGCGTGGCAATAACATACACGATACAGGTTTTGTTGCTACCATTAGTAATCTCAATTGGTAGCAGATGAAGCTTCTCACCAGTGTAGAGGCTCACTCTTTTTTACTGTCTTAACTCTCATGTTTATCTGTTTGACAATCTGCCAAAATCAAAATACCTTTAGTAATTGTGTAAATTATGCAGCCATCTTTGACTAGTACATTTGGGTACTATTGCTTGTGCACTGCCTTTTGTTAATTGTTTATCATATTAGAATCTTACAAGACTACCACAGTGAACACGTTCCAAAGCATGTCTTTAAATCCACCTACATATTTATTTAAAGTATGCTTCATAATGTCATATGCTAGGTCTACAGGGCTATGGCCTTGCCTTGACTGGCCTTGTAGGCGCAGCAGCATGTTTTGATACAGCATGGTGCACAGTGTACAGCAGCCATTTTGCAGTGTGTTGGGTGCACAGAAGGCACACACTTTGCTCTGGCATGCTGGGAAACTACCCAGCTTTGTGTCCAGTTGTGCATTCGTGCCTTCCAAACCTGGTGCCCAGGTATTTATTGCAATGTGGCATGCTTGCTTCGTGTGATTCGACATTCAGCAATATGGTGAGAATAGTTTTTGGAGCAAGTCTCACATTCTCTCTGTGTGTTTTAGAGTCTCATCTCTATATCCACCCTGTAGTTCTTTGGTGTTTCAAAGAAATTCCGTCTTCATGCCATCTCTGTGAAGAAAAGTGGTAAACGAACCAACATGTCAGGCCGTTGTTAGTGCACCCTTTCTGTGTTCCTTCATGTGGTATCTATTGCCAGGATGTGCTTAACAAATGTGTGTTTCTCCATTGAAAACAGAGGCGTCAGCTTTCGCCCGTCTCTAGTTCTCGCGCCATGCTTGGCACATGTACATGCCGTCTTTGTGTGGACAGGCGACCATGCCTGCTGTGCTTTGCCTAATCTCGGCATCCATTGTGGTGATAGCACAGTACTGTTTTGCCGCAACTGATATTTTTTCCAGAGGTCATTGGCATGGGTTGTATGTTGGCACGGAAATCACTGAAATAATTTGTGAATGCCAGTGTCACTACTGTATGCTATTATCAGCATATTTCATGAGAATACTATCTCCATAGAAATAAGAAACAAAGGGACTTCATGCGTGTTATGTTGTGTTAAGTTATGTTACCTTACGTTATGCTAAATTATGTTATGGCATGTGGCTTTTATTTCTTGCCAAATCACAGAGCGGCTAGACTTAGTCGTTGGTTGGCATACTGTGCCAGATGTATCCAGGCATTGCCTGAGGAAGAGAAAAGGAGCAAGGGAAAGTTGGAATTGGTGCTGCAGACAAAATGTATGATATGATAGGTTATTTATAATGCACTTAATACCCAAGGGTTTCTAAGCGCGGACCCAGGGATCGAACATGTGGCGTTCTGTATCATCTTGTTTCCAAGTCAAGTACGTTGCCCCTGAGCTATCCTCCCGAGACCCGACTCCCAAGTATGGAGTGATGCGGTGGTGTGAGGAAATATATTGTGATTTAATGGATGTATGTAAGGTCTGTTAGGTGCACAATATGTTTATGGTGTAAGAAAGAAGTGAATGTGCCATGCTTGGTTACCCAACCCATAGCCTCGAGGACCAGAAACATGTCAGAAATTCAGGGAGTCTCTCATTGATATTCATGAGATTCATTTACATATGATGATTCTAAAGGTATGCAAAGTGATCTCATGAATCTTAATGAGGGATATCCTGAAGATCCATCAGGTTTGCGACCCTCAAGGACCGGAGTTCAACGTGACGAGGGATCTATTAGTCTGGGTTTCGAGGCAGAGCTTGAGGGGTTTGATTTGTGCTAAGGCAATCCTGGAGGATTTGGTGGCCTATTTGCCTGGGCACACCAATACCTTGTACAGTGGGTACACTCCAGAATATTGTCTCTGGGACTGCCAATCCCGAGGGCCAAGTGTGGCCTACTCATGAGCCGAGTAAAATGGTGAATGTTGGTGGGGTAACATAGAGGAGAGAGGGGATAGCATGGATGAATCGAATAAGTCAAACAGACATCCTGGGACCAGGAGAGTGAAGAGTTACTGTTGAATGTTTGCTCTGTGTTCATGTGATGTTGGCCTCTATTTTGATTACTAGAAATATATAGGATGCCTAAACCATAGCTGCATGACAACGCAATCTATAGTCGGCTGCTAGACCGTATTCAAAGGAATAATACCAGTTCTGCTTTCTGTATTATTAGTTTGGGCCAACATTGTGGTAGAGGCTCCTAGATGAAGCAAATAGAGTCGGCCTGATGACTTCAGTTAGAATAGCAAAGCTAGGTAATTTCCCCTCAAATGTCTAGAGTTATAGTGGCTAAAGAAAAGCTAACTGATTTCGTATACAATGTTCAACATCCTTAGCAGAACTCAAAGCCTCTACGATGAGCGGAATTGCAAGATTGCATGCAAGCGGTTTCAGGTTTTGAATATCTGTGTGTGAAACATCTCAGAGGCTCGTCCAAAGGAAGATAATGCACAATTTTAATGTTGCACTTATTATATGTTAAATTGTGCTAATTAGCCTTGTTTACTGTGCCCATCCCCACAATGCAGTGTTCCCACAGCACCGGGCCCAACCACAAGCTGGTGTACCATACCCCCGCCCCGCCGGGAAGAATCCACCCTCAAAGAGCCATACGTGTATGGCCGCAATCAAAGGGCTAGCTCACTAAAATGGCTCAGTGGGTTAAACGCTCATTAGTGTGATATGTGTTTGATCTGCAGACACAGGTTCAAATCCTGGCAAGGCCAAGTCACCCTTTTATTGTTCCGTGGTCGATAAATGAGTACCAATTTTAATTGGGTAATAATAGTAAGGTATGTAAATATGTCCTATGTAAAGTGCTTCTGATTAAAGCTCTATATACAAACTGTATTATTATTATAAAAACTCAAATGCAAGCTGTGTGTGAAATTCCATGAAGTGCTTGGCGTGGAAAATGTCCCTTTGAAGCGCAGGAGCAGCTGCCTGAATAAGAGAAGCCTGCAATGTCCCTCGGTGTGACTGGGTCCCATTGCACAGCAGAGCATCCTGAGGCAGAATGTCTCATAGTAGAGCTCCTCACCTATTATTCCAGAGAAGGCGCTTGAACAAGCTTTGGTGCATCATTGAGCTTTCGGAATTGTGCAGGACCGAACCATGGCCAAAATGGCCTGGCTACTGAGCATGAGGGTCTACAGTGCTCACTCTCCCTCCCAACTCAGATTAGACAATCCTTGTAGGGTCTGGATAGCTGAAGAAAAGGGGAAACACACTAGTTAGCAGGCATATGGCTGCACGCAAATCACATTCTTAAGGACACTGAAAGAAGTGTGTTCTTCTATTTGAACTTCCTGTTAAAATGACAGAATACAATTAACCCTAATCACAACGCCTATCTTATATCTGTCTGGATTTCCTTATTCACAGAGCGGTATTGTCTTCTTTGTTCATGTTTGTGCAAAGCGTTCTTTTCCATTTTAGCCCAAGTTGGGGAGCACTTCAGGGAAACAGGACTGACAAGAGTAATGGGTCTGGAAGGGTTGTGGCACTATAGTTTGTTTTTGGAGGAAGCTTTTCTGCATCTGAAATGGGTGGTTGGAGATGAATTCACTTATTACCAACACAGCTGATTGTGTGTGTGTAGTGCTTTCTGGGAAAAACACAGGTATGGTAAACAAAAGGGAAAAACTCAAAAGCACATAGGTATGTCAGCTCAATAGGCTATTTACTTATGTGTAAGCACTGAACACACAATTTTTGGATATGCAATTAAGGAAGAATATCCTGGCATGAGACTTCCTGCTGGGTTTTCTGAAACATTTATGGACTTTGCAATTGGCTATTACAAAGTGTGCGGGGCCAATCATTACCAGTAATCCAAATGAGGACATCATTAATGCATTGTTCAGTCATGATTCTGCAATGCAGTGCTTAAAAGCATATTTGAACAAAACACCTGGAACTTGAAGATGTTTAACACTTTCAATTCCAGAATTCTACAGCTGCTGGGCTGCCATCGAACTATGGCTTTGTGGCCCCCACCCCATTACCCAAATGCATACCCTTTTGCATTATCCTTGTTTTTAGATGCATTTAATAATGATTGCACGGAACACATGCTTTGTAACACCTCTGGACGGTTTTAAAAAAGTCAAACAAATGTATTTATATTGAAAAGACTATTTTTCACATAAACATTCAACACCACAGTCTGCCTGGATCAAATGTTTACGACGTAATAGGACAAAATGACTGAGGGCAAAAAGTCCGAGCCCCAAAAGTCCAACCGCCATTTTTCCGCGGATATATATGTAGGGGGATAAAGTTAATTAAAATGGATAGGGGTAAGGTGGAGGAGTTATGGGGGTCTCCCCCCACATATATATTTGCAGAAAAATAAAAATAAAAGTTCAGACTTTTGCATTCAGTCATTTCACGCAGATCCGTTTATGACACCTTTGTACTGATGTCTTCTATGTGCCATGTCTCTCCTTCAAGAGTGAGGGCAGACTTGAATTTTATTATCAACACAGTAAACCTGGGAGACAATATGCAGCCACAATTTGTATCACGCAAATATTGTTTGTTTTGCCTGACATGTTTTCTTCGCATTTTGCTCGTGGTTTGAGCAGGGCCTTGTGGGTGGTTTTGCACAAAGCAGTATAATTAGGGTGCACATTCTTCAATTTCAGGAATCAGCCTTTTACAAGGAGGGACACAGGCAGTCGGTTGTAGAGCAGTTAAGGGAAGGGTTTTAGTTGAAAACTGATAGCGCTTAGTTGACCGAGGATTTTAAAATTGCAATTGGATTTGGGCTTTATACAGAGGTAGACAATGAAAGTAGGATTTAGTTTGAGGGAGAGGTGTAAACATTAAATAGAGAGTAGGGAGGGTTGAGGAGGTAACTGATAAGGTGTTTGTGCTACAGGCACAGGTGGATGAACTGCGACAGGCTAATTATGAGTTAGAAGACATAAGCAAAGCAAGAGGTTCTATATAGGAGGAAGATGGCAGGTGTGGTGAACCCATGGTGCCGTTATTGTGAGAAAATAGGAGAAATGGAATCTATGGAACCTTTGCTACTACATTGTCCAGCACTGCAGGCAAGGAGATTGACTTATCTGGAGAAGTTGAGAGAGTGGGGTATAAGTGCGGATGTCAAATACATTTGAAGCAGATGTATTAATATCCAGAATATATCAGAGGGCCTGGCGGTAGCATCCTTCATTAAATCCCTAAACCTCTCATTGGCCTTGGAGCAGAAATAAGAGATAGATCTTTGTCTCTCTATGAAGCTCTCTCTGTCCGGATTATCACTGGTGATGGGGGAAATTATGAGGGCTTTTTACTACCTCTAATTTTAACTCAACGGCCACAATAACAGCCAAAGTCTCTTAACGACTCCTTGATATCAGCACTGTTGTAATAAAATGTGATGTTTTGCACGATATTGCTTGATTAACTTAATTCGACTGCATGTTATAATACTGCTACTATGCTTTTAATAGGATCATATCTACAATCAGTCTATTTTCTTTTTTTATCTCAGCGTACTGTACATCACAAAATTGCTGCTATGTTTTTACTAGGATTATAGTTTTAGAATTTGTCTTCCCCGTTTTTCTCTTTCACTTACCAGAAACGCCAGATGACTGCTCTTTGGATAAGGTGTCAAATGTGATGTTGACTTATGAAATCTATAATGTTAAGTTTTATATGCGTTTTACATGATGTGATGTTATATATATATGTTTACATTGATGTCAAATGTTGTAAAGGTGTCTTTGTAAACCTTAAACAATAATAATGTTTAAAAAAACAGAAGAAGACGGAACAATCTACGCTTCTTTGGATTTCCAGAAACAGTTGAGGGCAAAGACTCCATCAGTTTTCTGGAAATGGATCAGGGCCAATCTGCAAGTAACTTTTGCCAAGGAGCAAGAGATAGAAAAGGCACATAGGTTCAGAAACCGGAATGGAAGCAGTACACAAGCACCGAGACCTATGATTGCCAGCCTTCTGCGCCATCTGCAAGTTTGCTAGATTTGAGCAGCTATTAAAGGGAGAGAGAGAGGCCTGACTGTGGGGGAAGGTCACAAGATATATATTTCGCCAGACTTCTCCAGGGAGATGTTGGACAAGTGGAAACGTTTTCTAGACATGAGACCCATGCTGAGGAAATGGGTTCTGATGTACGGTTAATTAGAACCAGCCACGATGCTTGCCACAAAAGACCAGAAAAACATTCTCTTTACAGAGCCATCTGCACTATGGGACTATCTACAAGATCTGGAAGTGCAAGCCAGGGGCACCTCCCAACTAAGAGACACTGAAAGGCAAGACAGAGATGTGTGCCATCAAGAGGGAAAATCAGGGAGGACAGACCGGCAGGCAGAGTGGGGCCAAGGGGCCCACGAGAAACTACATAGTGACAAGCAAATGACAAAAGATAGCTCAAACACTGAGATGCTGCATGAAAAGTCATGACCCCATTGAAGAACTGAGATAGGAAAAATGGATATGAATACTAGGACAAGTCAACAATGTTGACAAGGAGTGTGTCGCTGGCTAATGGATCATCCCCACTGAAGAACTGATGTGGGAAACAGATGACTCAGAACAAGGGAGGGGCCTGCATATTGGGGGGGTCAGAGACTGGGTACACAGTTTGGTAAGGATAATCGATATTCTATCACTAGTCGGATTCTCACTCACAGATACTTTGTCATTTTTTGTTTTTAACTATGGACAACAAGGGGGAGGGGACGGTTGTCACTGGGAAGGCCAGAGCTAAAGAGAGGACCGGGACACAGGGGAAAGGATTGATCCAGTGTCAGTCTCAATGTGCGAAAGGAGAGCAATGGCTGACACAGTGGGAGGGATGGTGGAAGGTGAGTGATGATTACTGGAGTTTACTGTTACAAGTTTGGCAGTTGCAATACATTCAGTTAAATAGGTTGATGTTCGTACATCTAGTACCAGACGAGTAATCCCCGGGGAGCAGGGGAAGGAATATTAAGTAAGTTGGAGCTAACTGTTGGTGACCATCGAAATGCTGTTCACAATGGGAGGGCCACAGCTTGAGGGTGTTATCACAATTCTTATATGAAAATCACTCCCAATTCACATTACAAAGATCTGGGCTGATGAAGAGGGCAGATTCTTAGCAATCAAAACGCATATACACAATAATAAGTTTATCATAAGATCAATATATGTCCCCACAGCTGATAAACAAAACTATATTTAAAGTCACCATAGTTCTCTAGCAAAGGTGGGAAAACGCCCATTATTACTTGGAGGGGATTGGAATCTGCGATTAGACCCCTTCTACAAATCTTATAATTCGAGGGATAGAAATACCAAATACAGAGATGTTAAGGATTTCAATCAGGCAATACACTCTGCTCTCGGCCTCGTGTACAGCGCAATGGAAAAACTTATTTGATATATAGATTCAATTATTTGAAAGATGTACCACTCGTATCACACCCCTTACTTAAAAATACCCCGGGTCACGCTGGACCAGGAATCAGGCTGGTTTGTAAAAGGTATTATTTATTTATTAATTTAAGATCAAAATAATAATATATTTATTAATAGGTAAACAACAATCACCAATGGGGTGACAGAACACAGAATGATATCTTTAATACAATAGGACTAAGTAATGAGCAAACCAAATGCAGCACAGAAAATAATACGTTTGTGTTGGTTTCAGATCAGATAGCACAATGGTTAGACATTCCCCCTGCAACACCCCTCAACCCACCAATAAACAATAATTAAATAAATGTGAGGAGATAGCAGGTATTCAGAAATAGTACAGATCAGAGTGTCTCACTTCCCCCTTGCCCTCTTACACAGAAAGAGAAAAACAAAATGGGCATTTCAACTGTCAGAATGACTTTTAAAGTGGCTGCGCTAGAACTCTAAATGTGTAGAAAAATGCTTAAATTGTTGTAAATTCCTACGGGAGCCGCTTTGAACAGTTGCACACAAGCATAAGCAGTGATTTAGTCAGCAGAAAACATTTACAATCTTAAAATCCACATCGGAAGCAGTATACATCTATTTTACACGTGTAAAATTTCTCAGGATTTTGAAATCGCGGCAAACTATTCCATGCCCGATATTCGCGATAACGGGAGAACAGCACTGTTTTGAAATGCTGTGTTCTATGGATAGCCATGGATGTTAGGTACATGTAGAAGTTGACATTTTATTTCTATCACAAAAACAGAGGGAGTTATAGTGGTTTTAGTAAAGGTCGTTTTTTTGTGAGATAGGCGCAAGGATGGAAAGAGGCTTCAGTTTTAAAATCAGAAAAATATGGACTTTGGTCTAGAGCATCCCAGTTAAGCCACCAGGACGGCACAACGTAAGAGTCAGGAGTGATTTGCGACTCAGTCCTGGTTCCTCGATGTCCACCTTGGCGCGCTAGGCTGGTCACTCGAATTAAATTAATAGATCAAAGTTGACAAAATGACCCGGAAAAGGATGCTTTTAACGATAGACAGAGTAAGATTTCACAACAGATTTAGACAACGTTACTGATTATGGAAGTAAGGATAGTTCGGAGGTTAGGAGAGGACAAGATAATGCAGGGGAATCAACAGTTTCTAGCTTCTTGTTAATACTCACAAAACAAAATGGATTTAAGATTTTGGACCGTCAGGATTCTGGACCGTCAGGGTTCTGGACCATTGAATCGGATCTATCAGGGACTGACAGCTGGGCACATTGGATTGGACTGGGTCAGCAAGGCGCTCTGGTCACAGCACGGCACAGCACAGCACAGGATCTGCCCTTCTTAGTTCTGAGGATATTTCAATTTAGCAGGCAAGCATTAACAGCACAGCCTGGCTCTATTGTGATGCTTCCCCTAGGCTTTTTGGGTTCTGTTCTAGAATTCGAAGCCTAGCTGAAAATAGTTCAGCTATGCAATAGGCCTTTGCTTTGCCAAGTTTCTGGAGTCTGGAACAAGGAAGATGTAGATTTCAGCAGCAGGGTGCTCTGCTAGCATCAGGAGAGTGAGTGGATCTGTGTCCCTGTGTGCTGCCAGCTGTCTCTATTTATCCTTCATTTGGGGTGATTGGATCAATGCTGGGTGATGTCACGTTTTTTTATTTGCTTTACAATCCTCAGAGACCTCCCTTTAGCCATTGGTCTCCAAATCTGATTTTATTATATTATACACACATTTCTACATTAGTTACTTTTATACAAATTACACACAAATAAAACATATTTTACATAGCAGCTATTCCTCAAAACCCCGCAGTGGTGGGATCTTGTCTCCTCTTTCTACAGAATTTTGCCCTTTTCGCTATGAACACACTTTCCAATTTTTATGGAACTTTCCACAAATATGCGGGTTTAACATGGTGACATGCATGTACACTTTCACAATTCTAACCGTAATGCATTTAGCATAAAACCACATATCATGCCATTCCTGCCAAAAACATGTCATACAGTTCTGCCACCTCTTCACACGTGCAGCCAGAAATTAAATGAAATACTCTGTCATTTTTATGTTTTTCACCCTTTTGAATAGCAAGTTATAAGTCTTTTAAAATGTGTTCTTTGTTTATGTTTAGCAACAGATGGTCGCTTGGCTCCGCCTCTTTTTGTCTCTCTTCAGTCCAAGGCAACCCCTCCTGGCTTCTTTCTTCTGGAGGCCATTTACGACCCTTTTCACACTTCCAATTTCCTGGGTTGGAGGATGTCCATTGTTTAGTCCTAGCCTAACCAGCAATTAGCACCTCCCCGTGAGTTTCAATTGAGAGGAATGCCCTCCATCTGGGATGAACCTGCTCTTCCAGTTCTTGCAGCTTAGCCAGGTTTAATTTAATTGTTAAAGTCTTTTGACTTTAATTTAGCACAAAACAAACTTGTTGCATCAAATAATAGATAGAATTCTCATTCAAGATTTTAACCTATGGGATCAAAAACAACTACAATATGGGTTACTATCACTAACAGGCCTCTTATATTGCAAACATTTGACTTTCAGTTTATAACATGTTAAAGTTTAATCACGAAGGCCCCTGACAGCTGTCATCACAGGTAGCCCTCTGCTGCACAGAGATTTTTTTTACAGATCTCTTTATGCTCTTAGCCTTTCAGGACCTTGTAAATTCACCTTGATTCCTTAAACTAACTGAATTGTAGCACCCAGTGAGAATTTTTAATATTTGGAAGGTGTTCTGTACGGCATTCTGAAGTTTCAGCAGCAAAGAAAAGGTGATTTAAAGCAATATTTGGAGTTTCATTTAGCAAAGCACTGCTTTTTCCTTCTATACTCCGCTTTCAATTGTTGTGGAGCCCAGTGACACATTTCAGTTTTGAGAGCTCTGTTCCACCACTGACAACATGCGTGGCAGATTGGGCAGCCATCTTTTTGTACATTGAAAAGCGCGATTTTCAGGCTTTTTGGCGCGCACAAGGGTTTTGCGGCCATTTTGCTGTTTCTGGCACCACCATAACAGAGTGATGCAGCATAGCAGCGCAAAAGTGGATCAATACATCCTACAGAGAGCATCTGCAGCAGATTGTGGAAGCTCACAATTTGTGTGATCCCTAGAGGCTGTTGAATCTGCCAGGCAGAGAATATACTTTCACGTTGTGTGTTCATGGCACGCGCTTGCGCATGGACTATTTTTTGCTCTAATCTCGAATAATCAATAGTGTGGTACAATCCGATATTCTTCTGGGAAAGGGATTCAGACTCAAGGATGTGAGCATTTTGCTGGACACTCCATTGGTGAGACCGCGGAAGATTAGGTGGCGAATGAATACAAGTATGATTATACACTCACTTGCACGACAAACAAGCGCTCAAACACTTGAAACTGAACTAAATTATGATAAGTGAGGGCTCGGTTAGCAAAGTGAGAAGCCTTTGTGCAGCAGGGAAGGCATATATCAGGAGGTTATGATGCAAACGGAAGTGAGGAATAAGAAGGAGGACAGGATATATATCTCATCTGACGCACATTTACCGCCAAATTCCTTCATAGAAGAACCTATTGGAACCCAGAAAAGGCGAAATATGAATTAAATGCGAAAGCGGAATATGCGCTGTTTTGGATATAATCGACTACATATGAACAGACGAGAAGGCCAGTCATTTGTTAGAAACTCAGCTAAACAGAGATAAGAGCAGACAACAATAGCTATGATTACATATGTGTACACAGGGGTGAATGTCACAGACCCACAAAATACAGGTGCAGCTTTCTGTCAGTTCGTTGGCATCCTATATACACCAGAAGGGTTGGCAGACTATAGGAGTGAGAATGAATTTATGAGTACCATTACCTCTCCCACCTTGAGCAGCGAGGGCAGACTCCTATAAGGAAGACCTTTCCCAGTGGAGGAAGTCAGGGATGCTATCAAGGACATAAGGGTGAATAAATCACATGGGGAAGATGGGCTACCTATACAATTTTGTAAGTCTGGGGGAAACAAGATTGCAGAAATACTAGCTGAGCTGTACAATGAGGAGGCGAGGGAAGAGAAATTGGCCTCAGAATTCAACAGGCTGCTGATCACAGTCCTACCGAAAACAGGAAAGGATCTAACCAGGTGGGGCAGCTACCGGCCCATTTCTATGATAAATGTTGATGTTAAAATCTTGGCAAAAATATTGGTGACAAGGTTGAGGAAAGTGATATTGAAGCTAGTGCATGCCACTCTGGTGAGGTACATGCCAGGGTGGACTGCGAGGGATAATATGAGAGTGCTATTACGTATATTATGGCAGGAGAAAGAGGGCAAGCAGGGAGTAACACTTTCATTGGACGCAGAGAAAGCGTTCAGCAGAGTGGAGAAGAGTACCTGTTTCAAACGTTAGACAGATTTGGCCCAGGTGACAAATGCATGCGCATTCGAATAGTGCTTCATAAGTGCTTTTGTGCTGAGACACTCTGCTCTACTGATACAATTATCTGCTGGCATTCATTGGACTTCATTATTGGTGCAAACGCCCTCAAGCTCTGCCCATTTACCCAGCACCACCTCATAAGCACTGGCGCGTGCGCATACAAGAACTGCTTCACAAGTGCTGTTGTGCTGAGACACTCTGCTCTACTGCTGCAATCATCTGCTGGCGTTCACTGGACTTCATTATTGGTGCAAACGCCCTCAAGCTCTGCCCATTTACCCAGCACCACCGCATAAGCACGGGCACGCGCGCATACAAGAAGTGCTTCATAAGTGCTGTTGTGCTGAGACACTCTGCTCTACTGCTGCAATCATCTGCTGGCGTTCACTGGACTTCATTATTGGTGCAAACGCCCTCAAGCTCTGCCCATTTACCCAGAACCACCTCATAAGCACGGGCGGCGCGTGCGCACGCGCCTCCAAGCGTGCGCATTCGAAAAGTGCTTCATAAGTGCTGTTGTGCTGTTTGGGGCAGAGGGCTGAGGGCATCCTGTTTGCAGTAACAGTAAAACAAATTGAAATAAACGTGGTAACAACGATTTCTAAAGATATGTCAGGCACGTACACGCTAACTACTGCCATGCCACCGCCAACCGATATTGCAAAACTGCTAGCAGAACCACAACAAACCCCTAAAACCTCAGCACGATCGATAAAATTAACTCGAAGTGCATGCTCATGTGTGAGAGCTTGAGTAATTTCCCTGACGAGTGACCTTCGCCAATATTGTTTGGATACTGTTGCCTCCCAGGATATTTGCGATACTCCCAGTTCCCTCACCCTTGAGTCTGAGTGACACAAGGAATGGTGGTGACACCGAGCAAACTGAAAACATGTCATCAGAAATAAACGTATGCACGTCAAAAGCATGGATGTACAAACATTAACAACCAGGCCAAGTTCCATTACACAAATGCAAATTTGCTTCGTGGAATACTCAAGGCCATAAACATTCATCTGGTCTGCAGGTATTACTGAGGCTTTCACTGAATATGTATTTGCAATTGGTTAAAATTCGAAATGTTTCAATCCAAATTGCATTAAAAAATATTTATTGGAACCACGCGGCTATAAAAGATGAGGATTTCCTGGATAGTTTAGAGTCTTTATTGGACCTAGTATACAATGATCCATCCATTGATTACACAATTATTGTAGGAGATCTAAATATCAAATGCTGTTCACTCTCTGGTCTCAAAGTATCCAAGACAGCAAGGTGCTGGTCCTTACTCATGGACGGGAGACAGTTTGTCATGGTCAATGGGTCAATGCCAGATGACATCCCTCCTAACTATACTTGGCGGTGAGGCAAATAGAAGAGTATAATAGACTACATATATGTAGATCACAACTTATACACCCTGACGGAAACATTCAGGTGTTTCAACAAGAATATAGTGACCATGAAATGTTGTCTCTCAAAAGGGCATGGACCTCAAATGTAACAACTGTACACTCAGAATATTATGCAGAATCGCTTTCCATATCGAAGGGTAGAAATCGTTTTAAATGGAAATGGATGATGTTATATTTCCGGAATTAACTTATCATAATGAAATTATCTGACGGCTCTGCAACTTTTTCACTCTCATACGTACGATCAAGCCACACCATATATGAAAGCAAAATTCAGAGCGGAAAAAAGGGCCCTAAACAAACTTCCATTGGCAACCAAAACATGTTGCCTAAAGACGTTGAAAACACACTACAAAAATTGGGACAAGTCCAGGAATGCAGCCATGATACAATCAGATGCTGAGTAGATGCAATGAGCCTTAGCATCAAAATATTCAGCCCTCATATGGGGACTACTTAATACGGCAAATAACACTATGCAGACTCAGGTTCAAATAAGTGCAGTCCCAGAAGAAACTTGGGTTAACTTTTATAAAACTGTATATGCAGCAATGCAATCGATACAAACTTAGACAACAGTGGATGACATTATCTTCCAAATATCGAAACTAAATTTATCCAGAGCCCCGGGCCTGGCCGGGCTCTCAAACGCAATGCTTAAATTGCATCCAGAGGCATGAGCTAGGATCTTGTACTTAATATTCTCTAGAGTGCTACATAATCACTAAATTCATCCTTCATGGAGGAAATCCATTATTGTACCTATTTATAAAAAGGGCAATTGACAATCCCCAGAGAATTATCACCTGATAGTGTTACTTGACGCGCCTGGAAAGATCTTTGTGCGCATAGATTTGGTAGAAATTCAACCAATGGGCACTGCTGTCAGGCCACCGAGACCCTGTCCAGACAGGTTTCCTCACCGGCTTGGGAACAACAGTCAACCTTTATGCACTCCATGCCATCAAATCACACAAGAAGGAAATGAAATAATCACTTTATTTGGCATTTTTTGATTTCCAAGCTGGATTTGACTCTAGAGAGATCTTGAAGACCAAGCTAAATGATGCAGGCTGCGCACCCTACTTGCAGCATTGGATAGGTCAATTCCACATGGATACAAACATTCAGGTACGCTGGATATTGGATGGAAGGCTCTCCATCCCAATCTCAACTTTCAGAGGGTTGAAGCAAGGATGTCTTTTAGCACTTTTTAACTTTTTTATATCTGATATGGGAAAGCATTGTATTAACATTGCATCTGATCCTCGGAAATTATGCCGACATGCTGTCCCTTTGCTGTTCTACGCCGATGACTTAGTCTTGATGGCTAAAACTCCAAGAGAACTACAGACTTTATTAGGCCAACTAGGCAAATATATTGAGTTCAATCAGCTAAAGGTAAATCTCACTAAATCAAAGGTGCTAAGATGTGTAAATGGACAATGCATTAAGCGATCCTCATTCAAATGGCTCTTCCAGGGGAAACCCCTTGAAATTGTAGATGACTACAAATATCTGGGGCTTAACACCAATAATCATGCAGGTGACCACCCACACCTAGATGATTTACAGAGAAAAATAAAAAACAGCAATCGCACAATCATGCATTTTGGATGTGAAATACGGTACATTTTCTATGAGTCCGTTACTCACTTCTTATAAGCAAAAAGCTTTCCCTGGAGCAAGGCGCCAGAAGAAATGTTGGTTGGAAATAGAGAGAATCTACTTGAAGAGAGTTTTGAAGCTTCCTAAATGTGTGTCCATGTGCACAGTGAGATATGAGCTTGGTCTACTCTCCTTCAATTCCATGTACATGTGGAAAATATGTGAATTTTATAGAAAATGCATTATGCCGTCACCACTTGGCACTTTCTTGAACATTCTGTCAGATTATGTGATCAATACCACGCACAGAGCAAAAAAGTTTGTTGAAACTAAATCCGAATAAGTTCAACACCAAAATGTGGTATTCTGATTGGATCAATACCAGAGAGAACTGCTTGAAACGTCGATTGCTACAACCACATAGATATTACTCTTTTCCAAAAACGTATTTGATTAAATTCTTGGATCCAGAATATACGGCTCAATATGCTGAGATTGCGTTTGGATCTGTGGGCTACAAAAGATGCTTTGGCAACACGTACAATAATTAAGAAAACTTTGAATACTTTTAAATTTTGCCAACAACCACACCAACCAGAGACTAGTAATGATCTATTCACTTCCTGCACAGCCTCATTGAGTCCTCCAATGACTCACTTTTTCAAATATGTCATTACCTATACTTCTGTTATTACACCTGAAATACTGTGGCATTGTTTGTATAATGCTAAATTGACATCCATGAGATTGGCCACAGTGAGCTTCCTGGGAAACTTGAACCTGCATGAACAGTGTACTAATTAAGAAATACTATTATTTTAAAAATGCCAATCCTTCTATGATTTATCTTGGGTGACATTATAACAGAGATATTGATTTTATCAACTGATATGAATACGAGTCTTTGGTTTTAGATTGGATTTTATCTTGTGTCACTTTGCACTCATGTAAATGCGCTTATTCTATGATATTACCTTTTATATGGAATGCTATAATAATGCTTTTATATCCGATGTTGATACGTTTATAATCAAATGGTTTCACCCTTTTATATATTCGCTAAAATTATATCTTAAAATGGCTTCATAAACTAATGTTTTTGTGATTGAATTGTAAGGTTCAGTTCCTCAACCAAATCAATAAAAAATAAATTTTAAAAAGTTGTTTATGCTGGTTTTATAAACTTTCTCTGCAGCAATTAGGGGACACAACAGCATAACAGGGATACAGACACCAATGGGGGAAGCAAAGTCCCAGCTATATGCTGATGACATCATGTTAACCCTGGCTAATCCCGATTCCTCAATAGCGGTACTTGTTACATCAACACTTCTAAATTTAATGATAATAAAGCAAATCAGATATAATTAAGATCTCACCTTGACAGACAGTGAAATACCAAAATGGAAGAGCCAAAGCTGAAGGTGAAAGTTCCCCCGACCGACCTGTCTCTCCCAGCCTGGAAAGTTATAACCTGGGGGAAAGAACACGACCGTCAGGGAAACCCTCTGGGGAAGAAAACCCTGTATGAGTTTGAGATCCGGAGAATCTGGGTCATCGTGCAGATGGTGTTCAGGCACGGATGAGTAGAACAGGACACGGGAAGGCTTCTTCTAATGACAGAAACAAAGGAGGTGAGAGGGGGTTCTTTGATAAAGAAGGAAATTAGGACAAAATAGTAGAGAGAGCCGGGAAAGATTCTCTCACCTCTAGGCGTGAGAATAATCACGAATCAGAGGCGAGTTTTTAAGACTGGATCCGGACTGAAAGAGAGGCAGGATATCTATAACAGACAGAAGGGTAAGTACGGGCGAGATGAGAGAAATAATTCTCTACTGATAAATAGAAGGAACTCACTCCTGAGACGGTGTAGAGAGAGAAGCAATACCTGAAAGAGCGATGTTGCGCTAGAAGGGAGGACAAGAGTTCGATAATCTGGAACAAGTAATAGAGGCGTTTGGGCAAAGAGGAATTCCCACTGAGGCAATGCAGCGCCTGCAACAACAGTAGCAACGCGAAGGGCGTTCGTTCTCTGTTCAGTATAAGGGATCACGTGAGCGATCATCAGCGTCTCTTGCGGACGTGTAAACACTGAACCGCTGCTCTCCACCCAGGTAATACAATGGTCCTCCATCTTGGAAGTACAATATCTAAGCAAACCGCATAAGCGGCTACGGGACCAAAGAGACCAACGGCCATGGGCGTAATTTTAGGGGAGAACGGGGGTGTTTGTCCCCCACAACTTTCATGGCACACTATTTTATCCCCATTCATTTGAATGGGGCACCTTTTCTTCAGAGGTCATATCCCCCCCAACATTTCCAGCAGAGTTTCTCCACTGCCAACGGCCAATGTGTGTAACAGTACTGGGGAAGGTGATACAATCATTTTCCTCCTTTGGAGGATATAAAATCAATTAGGATAAGTGTGAAGTGATGCCATTGAACAAAGGTACTATTAAAGCGGTGGTTTCAGGGCACACTTTTAGATGGGTGGACAAGGGCATGAAATACATGGCGATAAATATGAATCCAGGGCTGGTGGACATGGTCAGGCAAAGCACAGGACATATTTGGAATAAAATATGTGTGGAAATGACCAGATGAAAAGCCCCTAATATGTCTATTTGTGGAAAAGCATAGATTGTGAAAATGGTGATAATAGCAAACCAAAATTAGGCTTTGTGTGGGGAAGCATGAGGCGAAGACTTAAACTGGGGAAGTTATATGCTCCTGTAATGGCAGGATCCCTTAACTTGCCCAATGCAGAACTATACTACCTGGTGCAGCAACATTCGCAGATGGCAGCCTTTCATAGGGACTCAGACGGAAGCCGTGCTTGGCACGCCTTGAGAACCATATAGGGCACACAAATGGGGAGGGGGCAATGATGTATGATGAGAAGAAAGGACATGGGAAGCACCCAATTCTTAGGGCTATGGTACAGGCATGGAGAGAGTGCAAACGCTACTCAAAAAAGATTAGTACTGGCAGAAGGAAGTCCCCATTTGGAATAATAAGGCCATCAAAATAGGGGGGAAGAGCGTAGCATGGGTGGAATGGGAGGCTAGAAGCATGAGGCAGATTAAAGACATATGGGACAAGTAGGACCTGCTCAGTTTTGAAGTCTAGTCCAGCAAATTTCACTCGAGCTTACCTGAGAAGTGGAAATACATACAGTTGGCACACTGTATCAAGCAGGTCCTCAGAAACCTGGGAAAGGGGCCACATAGCTCTCCAGTGACGACAATGCTAATACATGGGGAGGAAGGGAAGCCCCAAATAGGGAATATGTACACTCTCTCAAGGACTCGATGCACACAGAAGGCATGAACAATGCAACTGTCCAAAGGTGGCAAGCAGCGTTGAATACCCAATCAAGTGAAGACTCAATCAACAGCATTATGGAGAATTATGCCAGAGGGTGTCAGGAGGTGAGGCTAAAGGTAACTCAAATTATGCAGCGGTCGTACTGGATGCACTGGAGGCAGACATCCTGCATGTTTTAAGGTCCTGTGCACAACGTACAGTATACTGGGAGTTTGATACAAGCTGCCCTGCACCGTGGGGTATCATGGACCCCTGCACTGTGCACACTGAGTATTTGTCACGAGAATATCACCTTACAGCCCAAGAGGCAAAGTGGCTCAATACGACGCTACTAGTAACTAAGCAAGGTAGAGTGAGGCTGCGGGGCACATAGACCATACCCTCAGCAAAAGCATGGGATAGGGAAATGCTAAAGAGGGCAGCATATGAAAGGCTAATGCATAGTGTGGAAGACAGGGAAGAAGAATGTGTACGTGTATATGGGATAAACACTTGCTGCTAGACACAGCAGCTGGAGACAGTCTGCTAGAAGAGCCGAGGCCCTAAGATGTCTCTCTACTTTGGTGAAGGTGTCAGCACCCTGGCAATAGCCCATTGGACGGTGGTCAGTGGCAAACAGGGCAGCAAGAGATATAATCAAGGACAGTGCTGGTAGTTGAATTGGTTTGGCCTAGCTCTCAGCTGGTTAGTTTGGCTGAAGTTCATGTTATTATTATCATTCTATTGTTGGATTCTATTTAGATCATGGATCAGAACCTATATAAGAGATGTTGGGGCAGTGGATGAACTGGTTGCATGCCTTAACATGGGGATTGAGAAAAGGCATTAGGGTACTTGAAGACAGCTAGTGGGCGGATCATGGGGCAGGCGGGGAGGATGAGTATGAACTATGGGCGGTCGATCTCGGTCATCTCTGTTTGTGTCATACAATACATGCCACCAGGCAAGATGAACCTAGGCATTTACTGGTCGTATCTGGGTAATATGTTGGTAACATGTAAAATGTTTGCAAAACGTAACATGTCTGCAAAATGGTTGTACGGAAACGTTTGCATAGGCAATGTTTGTATGATAATTAAATAAAAACTATGATTAAAAAAAAGAATTCAGAAGAGCAGCCTCACAGAATGTGCTCAATAATGTATATAGGAAACCGACTGAAAGCCACCAGGCAGGCACACATACAGAAGCATAGATGGCGGATGCAAATTACAAATGACCAGTAATGTGTAATTATCTGAAAACAGAGATTAGAGGAGGACCATGATTGCCACGAGTGAGCCTAAAAACACATGACTCTGCGGTGTGCAATTTATCAATGGTCAATTTTGTTATATAGGAAGTCACAGTATAGCCAGTCACACCATGAGTGAGGATTGTTTAAAGAACATCCCCAGAGAAGAACTAAATCACTATTAGGGGCTGAACATTTTAAAATATTTAAGGTCTGGTATTTTTGGCAATCTAGCCATTAGATGATTAAATGTGTTGCCAGGATCACACACTTTGGTGATGTGGAGATGCTGGGATTTTAGCCCACTCGCCAATTCCAGCACGTGACAACACTGTTTTCCTGTCCTTGTAATACAGAAAAGTGCAATTATTTTGAATGTTTGACAATCATGACCATAAACTAATTCTCTGCTGTGCAGCCCAAGTGCTGGCAACCCACACTCTGTAGAGCTGTACTGTGCTTTAAACAATAAAATAAACAAATAAAAATATAGACCTGATTTGGAAAACATGCAACTTGCATGATAAACCACCATGACAATACATTACAACAAATCTATGTAGACACATGTTATTAAAAAGGGGAAGGATTGTACCATTATTCATTCCATCATAAATTGAAGTCTACAAAGAACAAAATACTCATGGGGGTTAGCTTAAAACATTGCAACTGGGCTTTACTACTGTTTTTTAAAGATGTAAATGCACCAAACAAAACTGGGATAAATTCATCCAATTATCGTTATTGTTGACACATATTTGCATATTTTCATTCATGAAATGAAGAACCACATTTGAAATTGAAAAAAAAAACAGTTGGTAGTGTCAACTAAGCAAATCTGAAAATAAACGTGTCAGAGGGCAACTGGCAAAATGGTGCCACCAGAATGCGACATGGCGAACCTTTTGACCAAAGACAGCACAGTACTTTACAGAGGATATGAGCTTTGAAGCTTTGGCCATACTCAATTAAATATGGCTACATAATGACCAACCAGACTTATGGCCTCATCACGAGTTTTGCCTGTGCCCTTAAATGCGGTGGTAACGGTATTACTGCCGCATTTAAGCGCTGGCCAAATCACGAGTTGGGCGGAAAAGAACATTTTTATCTTAGGTAAAAATGACAATTTTCATGCAGTTTGTGGCCTTTTCCAGCACTATTACCGCCGGTGCAATTACCGCTGGCGGCAATAGCGCTCCCCAGCCCCATTGGGTCCTATGGACCATATGGGGAATGAGGATATACCGGCCCCTTTTCCACCCCTATTACCGCCGTTGCAATTACCGCTGGCGGCAATAGCGCTCCCCAGCCCCGTTGGGTCCTATGGACCATATGGGGAATGAGGATATACCGGCCCCTGCAACTCGTGTTCTGGCACAAATTGCCCCACACCGAGGTGCGGTAGCCCTATTACCATTGGGTTTGTTTCTCAGCTATATTACCGCCGGGATACCTCCCAAATCATGATGCCTCCCTTAATGTTCTTTATTGGAGCTAGCTGCTCAGTTTTTACAACCCTTCTGTGGAGGGATGTAACTACGGACCCGCACCATGCTAATGCAATGTTACTTTTATAACAAGTGTTTTCTGTTGCTGCATTGTTTTGTAGCACAGTATATGTGGCTATCACCAGAGTGTGTATGCTCAGGTTTATCAACCTCATAGAGAGAGAAAAAGGCAACATCTTCTTTGCCATGATTTGGAACTGTAATGTGACATATGGACATAGATCTCTGCAACAAGTGCTTAGTACACTGAGTTATCTTACAGACCGTTGTGGCGTTCGAGTTTATCAATATCATGTTAACTTTAGTTACAGCATGTTATCAAAACATTTGACAGGGAATGGTGAAAAAGCTGCACAACGTGTGCTATAGTGAAAGTAAAAACTGTACGTACTACAGTGAACACAGAACATTTCACAGGAACAATTGATCAGTATGGAATGTATTTATTTATTTATTTGGTTGGCTGAATTTTTTGTTTTCAATCTTTCAAAACAACCAGGCAGCAGGCACAGAGCCTCATCGGCAAACTATGTGATATCAAGGCGCATTATATATACTTTGTCAAAAATGTGCACTGACTTCTTTCCATCGCATGCCCCTTTTCTCGTCCATGAACACGTCTCTGGTAAGAAGCCCTTACCTAACACAGTATATATATAATACATGAGAAGCATTACTCTCACATATCCAGTCATGTTTACATTTTAGATTCAACGTCTCCAAGAAAAGAGCACCGCTTCTCCCTGCTCCACCTTTCACTTCAGTTACAATAAACCCTGAAGAGCCCATGGGAGATTCCATAGAGATGACAGTGACCTACGGTGGCGCTTTCTACTTTTATTTGAAATAACGCATGCGTATTTACGGACGTGAACAGAGAAATGTGTCAACACATGCCTTCTTCAGAGAGGTGTTGCTACGGGGACAGGGTGGGGATGGAGGAGGGGGGATTATATGCCGGTTCTTTTGGCTGTAGCCCCGGATAGAAGCTCAGGGGATACAACCAAAAGGCTAGCTAGCCCTGAGTCTCGGCATTAGCGTAGCCCCGGATCTTCTCCAGAGCTTGCAACACCCCTGTTCGGCAGAGTGTTTAGCTGCAGCAGAGGTTGTGCTGTGCAGTTTTAGGAACGAAGCATGACAAAGGGTCAACATATTCAAGGTTACAGCATAGCTTGTGGGCACGGACCAGTCAGGCTTCAACACGGGCCTTTCAGCTTCCAACATCAACCAGTCCTGGCTGTAGGAACCCGAGTGTGTGGCTGTAAGCGTGAGAGTGAGTGAAGGTGTGGTGGGTCAAAGAGAGGGTCAGTGAAGAGTGTCTGTGTGAGAAAGAAGTTGTGCATATGTTAGTGAAATCATGAGTGTATGCTTGTGGACGTCATCACACCCCATGGCAGCATGTCATCTTTCCAACCAAATGAAGAGGCAACCAAAAGTGACAACAATCCAAGGCCGTCTAAAAGCCCAATATAAAGTACAGTTAGGCATGTTGTGGGACAGTTCTGAATTGCTTACGAGTGTAGTGTATGGGTTTCAAGCAAAAACAATGGACACGGAACACAGCACGCTAACAGCCTTGCCAAAATGTAGGTACTACACCTTCTACTCAGACCAAGTGGCAACTCTACGGACGATAAGGCATCAAAGATGTGACTTGGCAGCTCTGCTCTCGTGCAGTGGGCCAATAACCATGGTATGGGGGAGTCAGTCCATTAGACAAGAATCAGGGTCATTATTATTCCTATTACAAAGAGAGATGATGCCACTATTTTCATGAACATGCACTCGATAGAGGGCAACCACGAACCAATGGTGCCTGCCGGCCCACATGGCACAGCAGGCTGCTAGCAATGGAGGCACATGCAAGGAACTCAGTGCGATTTACTGCAATGGCTTCTAGGCTACGCGCGTGCCAATGTGGACCACCACCAGTCAGCACTTCCTTCTAGCCATGCTGGATACACAACTCATCACTGAGATTGTGCAGCTGACTGCGAGTCCGTGGTGTTGCGCATCTGGCTGGCCTTTGGAGTGGCATTTGGTGATGCAGTGCTCTGTTGGCCTGCAGCCCTCTGGCCTACCTCCTAGCTCTTGTGCCCTTCTCTCCAGCCCCTTTCCCTGCTCCTGTCTCTGGGAAGCGTCTTCTTGGTCTCCCGTCCTCCTGGATTCTGCGCCCTGCTCTCCACCTGTGCCAGGCTGCCAGCCATGGCTTCTGCACATGCAAAATTCCATTGCATCCATTTTTATTTTGTCTGTTAGTGGTACTTAAACAACCCCTTTAAGCAAAACTGTTACATTGGAATATGTCTAGAAGTAAAATGACATGTGATGAGGGACTTGTGGGTGTTTTGTTAATTACCCACCCATTTACTCTCCATGGCCATGCTAATCCTCAAGGCCATTCCAACCAACTGCCCGCCCTTCCGCACCGAAAACACATCCTCCTGGTATCTCTGAGCTAGCTCTATCAAGCAGCTCTATCAAGCAGTAACATGGAACTTTGGCCTGACAGTGTTGTTTCTAAGTCTGATGCTGGGAGTTAAGGGCTTATTAACTAAGTGTGCCATCAGCCAATTGATTCAGACCTGTTCCTCACACTTAAGACTTTGTTAAAAAAAATGTTTTAAAAAAACTAATTGACTAACAGACCGATTCATGGAATTAATGTGCACCGAAAATTCCGGCGCAGAGGTGCCAAAACGTGCGAATCGAAGTGCAAGTGCGAAAATCGCAGGGAAACCAGCGCACATCGATTCATGGAAGTCTGTGCGCGAGAAAAATATTAGATGTGCGCTGAAAAATTGCACGGCGCACGCCGGTGCACAGGTCATCCAACGGCGTGCGTCACGGCCACAGCGAAATCGCACATAGCGCGGCGCACATAACAAAAGTAGGCGGAACACGGGGCGTAACACTCAGAATGGGGAACAACGCGTGAAAATATGGGCGTCACGGGGGAAGTACAGGAGGCAAGTGCGCGGAACGCCCACAGGCTCGCCTACAACTCGTATTCATGGAATCGAATAGGGCAAACCAGCGCACGGGCAAAGACGCGCACAGGGCCAAACAAGTCCGCCACAAGAAAGCAGGCGGTAGCGTCCCTGCGCCTGAAATAAATGTGCGCCAAAATGTGCGCTAACAAAAAGCACCTATATACAGCTATGATGAATGATCCATACTGTGGCCCTCTAGGACAAAGGAGGTGCAAAGGGGTACCGACAAACACAGACACCCACTGCGTGAAAAATAGTGTGTGCGTGTATTTCGGGGTGCGCGGGAAGTTCCACACGCGATTGGCCTGGGTACGTGTATTTCGGGGTGCGCGGGAAGTTCCACACGCGATTGTCCTTGGTACGTGTATTTCGGGGTGCGCGTGAAGTTTCACACGCAATTTCAGCAGGGTACGTGTATTCCAAGGTGCGCGGGAAGTTTCACACGCGATTTTGCAGGGTACGTGTATTTCGGTGTGCGCGTGAAGTTCCACACGCGATTTCAGCAGGGTACGTGTACTCCGGGTGCGCGGGAAATTCCACATGCGAATCCAGCAGCCTATGTGTATTTCGGGGGTGTCGGGGAGTACTACACGTGAATTGGCCGTGTGGGTCCTCCCAGGTGTTCCCTCTACACCCTCCACGGCCCCTGCAGGCGGTCCACACCACAGGGGACAACCCTGCACCCCTGCACATGTCCCGCAGACAGCCCATCCACCATGGCCATGCCCCCCAGCCAACCCACATGTCACCTTGCACTACTGCCCACCAACGCATGTCTCCCAGCACCCCCACCCCCCAGCAACCAGGGGCACCCTCCACCAGGCCCCCACTCATGTCTCCCACGCCTCCACCCCCCAGCAGTCAGGGGCACCCTCCACCAGGCCCCCACTCATGTCCAACTCATGTCCCCCTGCAATCCCACCCCCCAGCATTGTGGGGCACCCTCCACCAGGCCCCCACTCATGTCTCCCAGCACCCCCACCCCCCTGCATCCAGGGGAACCCTCCACCAGGCCCCCACTCATGTCTCCCAGCACCCCCACCCCCCAGCAGTCAGGGGCACCCTCCACCAGGCCCCCACTCATGTCCAACTCATGTCCCCCTGCACCCCCACTCCCCAGCACTGTGGGGCACCCTCCACCAGGCCCCCAATCATGTCTCCCAGCACCCCCAGCCCCCAGCATCCAGGGGCACCCTCCACCAGGCCCCCACTCATGTCTCCCAGCACCCCCACCCCCCAGCATCCAGGGGCACCTTCCACCAGGCCCCCACTCATGTCTCCCAGCACCCCCACCCCCCAGCAGTCAGGGGCACCCTCCACCAGGCCCCCACTCATGTCTCCCACCCCCCCAACCCCCAGCAGTCAGGGGCACCCTCCACCAGGCCCCCACTCATGTCTCCCTGCCCCCCCACCCCACAGCATCCAGGGGCACCCTCCACCAGGCCCCCACTCATGTCCAACTCATGTCTCCCTGCACCCCCACCCCCCAGCACTGTGGGGCACCTTCCACCAGGCCCCCACTCATGTCCAACTCATGTCCCCCTGCACCCCCACCCCCCAGCACTGTGGGCACCCTCCACCAGGCCCCCACTCATGTCTCCCACCCCCCCCCACACCCCAGCACTGTGGGGCACCCTCCACCAGGCCCCCACTCACGTCCAACTCATGTCCCCCTGCACCCCCACCCCCCAGCACTGTGGGGCACCCTCCAACAGGTCCCCACTCATGTCTCCCTGCACCCCCACCCCCCAGCATCCAGGGGCACCCTCCACCAGGCCCCCACTCATGTCTCCCAGCACCCCCACCCCCCAGTAGTCAGGGCCACCCTCCACCAGGCCCCCACTCATGTTTCCCTGCGCCCCACCCCCCAGCACTGTGGGGCACCCTCCACCAGGCCCCCACTCATGTCCAACTCATGTCCCCCTGCATCCCCACCCCCCAGCACTGTGGGGCACCCTCCACCAGGCCCCCACTCATGTCTCCCTGCACCCCCACCCCCCAGCATCCAGGGGCAACCTCCACCAGGCCCCCACTCATGTCTACCAGCACCCCCACCCCCCAGCATCCAGGGGCACCCTCCACGAGGCCCCCACTCATGTCCAACACATGTCTCCCTGCACCCCCACCCCCCCAGCACTGTGGGGCACCCTCCACCAGGCCCCCACTCATGTCTCCCTGCACCCCCACCCCCAGCGTCCAGGGGCACCCTCCACCAGTCCCCCATCATGTCGCCCTGCACCCCCACCCCCCAGCATCCAGGGACACCCTCCACCAGGCCCCCACTCATGTCTCCCACCCCCCAGCACTGTGGGGCACCCTCCACCAGGCCCCCACTCATGTCCAACTAATGTCCCCCTGCACCCACACCCCCAGCACTGTGGGGCACCCTCCACCAGGCCCCCACTCATGTCTCCCTGCACCCCACCCCCCAGCATCCAGGAGCACCCTCCACCAGGCCCCCACTCATGTCTCCCAGCATCCCCACCCCCCAGCAGTCAGGGGCACCCTCCACCAGGCCCCCACTCATGTCTCCCTGCACCCCCACCCCCCAGCACTGGGGGGCACCCTCCACCAGGCCCCCACACATGTCCAACTCATGTCCCCCTGCACCCCCACCCCCCAGCACTGTGGAGCACCCTCCACCAGGCCCCCACTCATGTCTCCCTGCACCCCCACCCCCCAGCATCCAGTGGCACCCTCCACCAGGCCCCCACTCATGTCTCCCAGCACCCCCACCCCCCAGCATCCAGGGGCACCCTCCACCAGGCCCCCACTCATGTCCAACTCATGTCTCCCTGCACCCCACCCCCCAGCACTGTGGGGCACCCTCCACCAGGCCCTCACTCATGTCTCCCTGCACCCCCACCCCCCAGCATCCAGGGGCACCCTCCACCAGGCCCCCACTCATGTCTCCCAGCACCGCCACCCCCCAGCATCCAGGGGCACTCTCCACCAGGCCCCCACTCATGTCCAACTCATGTCTCCCTGCACCCCCACCCCCCAGCACTGTGGGGCACCCTCCACCAGGCCCCCACTCATGTCTCCCTGCACCCCCACCCCCCAGCATCCAGGGGCACCCTCCACCAGGCCCCCATTCATGTCTCCCACCCCCCCACCCCCCAGCACTGTGGGGCACCCTCCACCAGGCCCCCACTCATGTCTCTCACCCCCCAGCCCCTCAGCAGTCAGGGGCACCCTCCACCAGACCCCCACTCATGTCCAACTCATGTCCCCCTGCACCCCCACCCCTCAGCACTGTGGGGCACCCTCCACCAGGCCCCCACTCATGTATCCCACCCCCCACCACCCAGCAGTCAGGGGCACCCTCCACCAGGCCCCCACTCATGTCTCCCACCCCCCCACCCCCCCAGCAGTCAGGGGCACCCTCCACCAGGCCCCCACTCATGTCTCCCAGCACCCCCACCCCCCAGTAGTCAGGGGCACCCTCCACCAGGCCCCCACTCATGTCTCCCACCCCCCCCACCCCCCAGCAGTCAGGGGCACCCTCCACCAGGCCCCCACTCATGTCTCCCACCGCCCCACCCCCCAGCAGTCAGGGGCACCCTCCACCAGGCCCCCACTCATGTCCAACTGATGTCCCCCTAATCCGCCACCCCCCAGCACTGTGGGGCACCCTCCACCAGGCCCCCACTCATGTCCAACTCATGTCCTCCTGCACCCCCACCCCCCAGCACTGTGGGGCACCCTCCACCAGGCCCCCACTAATGTCTCATTGCACCCCCACCCCCCAGCATCCAGGGGCACCCTCCACCAGGACCCCACTCATGTCTCCCAGCACCCCCACCCCCCAGCAGTCAGGGGCACCCTCCACTAGGCCCCCACTCATGTCTCCCTGCACCCCCACCCCCCAGCATCCAGGGGCACCCTCCACCAGGCCCCCACTCATGTCCAACTAGTGTCCCCCTGCACCCACACCGCCCAGCACTGTGGGGCAGCCTCCACCAGGCCCCCACTCATGTCTCCCACCCCCCACCCCCCAGCACTGTGGGGCACGCTCCACCAGGCCCCCACTCATGTCCAACTCATGTCCCCCTGTACCCCCACCCCCCAGCACTGTGGGGCACCCTCCAACAGGCCCCCACTCATGTCTCCCTGCACCCCCACCCCCCAGCATCCAGGGGCACCCTCCACCAGGCCCCCACTCATGTCTCCCAGCACCCCCAATCCCCGGTAGTCAGGGCCACCCTCCACCAGGCCCCCACTCATGTCTCCCTGCGCCCCACCCCCGAGCACTGTGGGGCACCCTCCACCAGGCCCCCACTCATGTCTCCCTGCACCCCCACCCCCCAGCATCCAGTGGCACCCTCCACCAGGCCCCCACTCATGTCTCCCAGCACCCCCACCCCCCAGCATCCAGGGGCACCCTCCACCAGGCCCCCACTCATGTCCAACTCATGTCTCCCTGCACCCCACCCCCCAGCACTGTGGGGCACCCTCCACCAGGCCCTCACTCATGTCTCCCTGCACCCCCACCCCCCAGCATCCAGGGGCACCCTCCACCAGGCCCCCACTCATGTCTCCCAGCACCGCCACCCCCCAGCATCCAGGGGCACTCTCCACCAGGCCCCCACTCATGTCCAACTCATGTCTCCCTGCACCCCCACCCCCCAGCACTGTGGGGCACCCTCCACCAGGCCCCCACTCATGTCTCCCTGCACCCCCACCCCCCAGCATCCAGGGGCACCCTCCACCAGGCCCCCATTCATGTCTCCCACCCCCCCACCCCCCAGCACTGTGGGGCACCCTCCACCAGGCCCCCACTCATGTCTCCCACCCCCCAGCCCCCCAGCAGTCAGGGGCACCCTCCACCAGGCCCCCACTCATGTCCAACTCATGTCCCCCTGCACCCCCACCCCTCAGCACTGTGGGGCACCCTCCACCAGGCCCCCACTCATGTATCCCACCCCCCACCACCCAGCAGTCAGGGGCACCCTCCACCAGGCCCCCACTCATGTCTCCCACCCCCCCACCCCCCCAGCAGTCAGGGGCACCCTCCACCAGGCCCCCACTCATGTCTCCCAGCACCCCCACCCCCCAGTAGTCAGGGGCACCCTCCACCAGGCCCCCACTCATGTCTCCCACCCCCCCCACCCCCCAGCAGTCAGGGGCACCCTCCACCAGGCCCCCACTCATGTCTCCCACCGCCCCACCCCCCAGCAGTCAGGGGCACCCTCCACCAGGCCCCCACTCATGTCCAACTGATGTCCCCCTAATCCGCCACCCCCCAGCACTGTGGGGCACCCTCCACCAGGCCCCCACTCATGTCCAACTCATGTCCTCCTGCACCCCCACCCCCCAGCACTGTGGGGCACCCTCCACCAGGCCCCCACTAATGTCTCCCTGCACCCCCACCCCCCAGCATCCAGGGGCACCCTCCACCAGAACCCCACTCATGTCTCCCAGCACCCCCACCCCCCAGCAGTCAGGGGCACCCTCCACTAGGCCCCCACTCATGTCTCCCTGCACCCCCACCCCCCAGCATCCAGGGGCACCCTCCACCAGGCCCCCACTCATGTCCAACTAGTGTCCCCCTGCACCCACACCGCCCAGCACTGTGGGGCAGCCTCCACCAGGCCCCCACTCATGTCTCCCAGCACCCCCACCCCCCAGTAGTCAGGGGCACCCTCCACCAGGCCCCCACTCATGTCTCCCACCCCCCCCACCCCCCAGCAGTCAGGGGCACCCTCCACCAGGCCCCCACTCATGTCTCCCACCGCCCCACCCCCCAGCAGTCAGGGGCACCCTCCACCAGGCCCCCACTCATGTCCAACTGATGTCCCCCTAATCCGCCACCCCCCAGCACTGTGGGGCACCCTCCACCAGGCCCCCACTCATGTCCAACTCATGTCCTCCTGCACCCCCACCCCCCAGCACTGTGGGGCACCCTCCACCAGGCCCCCACTAATGTCTCATTGCACCCCCACCCCCCAGCATCCAGGGGCACCCTCCACCAGGACCCCACTCATGTCTCCCAGCACCCCCACCCCCCAGCAGTCAGGGGCACCCTCCACTAGGCCCCCACTCATGTCTCCCTGCACCCCCACCCCCCAGCATCCAGGGGCACCCTCCACCAGGCCCCCACTCATGTCCAACTAGTGTCCCCCTGCACCCACACCGCCCAGCACTGTGGGGCAGCCTCCACCAGGCCCCCACTCATGTCTCCCACCCCCCACCCCCCAGCACTGTGGGGCACGCTCCACCAGGCCCCCACTCATGTCCAACTCATGTCCCCCTGTACCCCCACCCCCCAGCACTGTGGGGCACCCTCCAACAGGCCCCCACTCATGTCTCCCTGCACCCCCACCCCCCAGCATCCAGGGGCACCCTCCACCAGGCCCCCACTCATGTCTCCCAGCACCCCCAATCCCCGGTAGTCAGGGCCACCCTCCACCAGGCCCCCACTCATGTCTCCCTGCGCCCCACCCCCGAGCACTGTGGGGCACCCTCCACCAGGCCCCCACTCATGTCTCCCTGCACCCCCACCCCCCAGCATCCAGTGGCACCCTCCACCAGGCCCCCACTCATGTCTCCCAGCACCCCCACCCCCCAGCATCCAGGGGCACCCTCCACCAGGCCCCCAACCATGTCCAACTCATGTCTCCCTGCACCCCACCCCCCAGCACTGTGGGGCACCCTCCACCAGGCCCTCACTCATGTCTCCCTGCACCCCCACCCCCCAGCATCCAGGGGCACCCTCCACCAGGCCCCCACTCATGTCTCCCAGCACCGCCACCCCCCAGCATCCAGGGGCACTCTCCACCAGGCCCCCACTCATGTCCAACTCATGTCTCCCTGCACCCCCACCCCCCAGCACTGTGGGGCACCCTCCACCAGGCCCCCACTCATGTCTCCCTGCACCCCCACCCCCCAGCATCCAGGGGCACCCTCCACCAGGCCCCCATTCATGTCTCCCACCCCCCCACCCCCCAGCACTGTGGGGCACCCTCCACCAGGCCCCCACTCATGTCTCCCACCCCCCAGCCCCCCAGCAGTCAGGGGCACCCTCCACCAGGCCCCCACTCATGTCCAACTCATGTCCCCCTGCACCCCCACCCCTCAGCACTGTGGGGCACCCTCCACCAGGCCCCCACTCATGTATCCCACCCCCCACCACCCAGCAGTCAGGGGCACCCTCCACCAGGCCCCCACTCATGTCTCCCACCCCCCCACCCCCCCAGCAGTCAGGGGCACCCTCCACCAGGCCCCCACTCATGTCTCCCAGCACCCCCACCCCCCAGTAGTCAGGGGCACCCTCCACCAGGCCCCCACTCATGTCTCCCACCCCCCCCACCCCCCAGCAGTCAGGGGCACCCTCCACCAGGCCCCCACTCATGTCTCCCACCGCCCCACCCCCCAGCAGTCAGGGGCACCCTCCACCAGGCCCCCACTCATGTCCAACTGATGTCCCCCTAATCCGCCACCCCCCAGCACTGTGGGGCACCCTCCACCAGGCCCCCACTCATGTCCAACTCATGTCCTCCTGCACCCCCACCCCCCAGCACTGTGGGGCACCCTCCACCAGGCCCCCACTAATGTCTCCCTGCACCCCCACCCCCCAGCATCCAGGGGCACCCTCCACCAGGACCCCACTCATGTCTCCCAGCACCCCCACCCCCCAGCAGTCAGGGGCACCCTCCACTAGGCCCCCACTCATGTCTCCCTGCACCCCCACCCCCCAGCATCCAGGGGCACCCTCCACCAGGCCCCCACTCATGTCCAACTAGTGTCCCCCTGCACCCACACCGCCCAGCACTGTGGGGCAGCCTCCACCAGGCCCCCACTCATGTCTCCCACCCCCCACCCCCCAGCACTGTGGGGCACGCTCCACCAGGCCCCCACTCATGTCCAACTCATGTCCCCCTGTACCCCCACCCCCCAGCACTGTGGGGCACCCTCCAACAGGCCCCCACTCATGTCTCCCTGCACCCCCACCCCCCAGCATCCAGGGGCACCCTCCACCAGGCCCCCACTCATGTCTCCCAGCACCCCCAATCCCCGGTAGTCAGGGCCACCCTCCACCAGGCCCCCACTCATGTCTCCCTGCGCCCCACCCCCCAGCACTGTGGGGCACCCTCCACCAGGCCCCCACTCATGTCCAACTCATGTCACCCTGCATCCCCACCCCCCAGCACTGTGGGGCACCCTCCACCAGGCCCCCACTCATGTCTCCCTGCACCCCCACCCCCCAGCATCCAGGGGCAACCTCCACCAGGCCCCCACTCATGTCTCCCAGCACCCCCACCCCCCAGCATCCAGGGGCACCCTCCACGAGGCCCCCACTCATGTCCAACTCACGTCTCCCTGCACCCCCACCCCCCAGCACTGTGGGGCACCCTCCACCAGGCCCCCACTCATGTCTCCCTGCACCCCCACCCCCAGCGTCCAGGGGCACCCTCCACCAGGCCCCCACTCATGTCTCCCAGCACCCTCACCCCCCAGCATCCAGGGGCACCCTCCACCAGGCCCCCACTCATGTCCAACACATGTCTCCCTGCACCCCCACCCCCCAGCACTGTGGGGCACCCTCCACCAGGTCCCCACTCATGTCTCCCTGCACCCCCACCCCCCAGCATCCAGGAGCACCCTCCACCAGGCCCCCACTCATGTCTCCCACCACCCCGCCCCCAGCACTGTGGGGCACCCTCCACCAGGCCCCCACTCATGTTTCCCACCCCCCCACCCCCCAGCAGTCAGGGGCACCCTCCACCAGGCCCCCACACATGTCCAACTCATGTCCCCCTGCACCCCCACCCCCCAGCACTGTGGGGCACCCTCCACCAGTCCCCCACTCATGTCTCCCACCCCCCTCCCCACCCCCAGCAGTCAGGGGCACCCTCCACCAGGCCCCCACTCATGTCTCCCACCCCTCCCACCCCCCAGCAGTCAGGGGCACCCTCCACCAGGCCCACACTCATGTCTCCCTGCACCCCCACCCCCTAGCATCCAGGGGCACCCTCCACCAGGCCCCCACTCATGTCTCCCAGCACCCCCACCCCCCAGCAGTCAGGGGCACCCTCCACCAGGCCCCCACTCATGTCTCCCACCCCCCCACCCCCCAGCAGTCAGGGGCACCCTCCACCAGGCCCCCACTCATGTCCAACTGATGTCCCACTGCACCGCCACCCCCCAGCACTGTGGGGCACCCTCCATCAGGCCCCCACTCATGTCCAACTCATGTCCCCCTGCACCCCCACCCCCCAGCACAGTGGGGCACCCTCCACCATGCCCCCACTAATGTCTCCCTGCACCCCCACCCTCCAGCATCCAGGGGCACCCTCCACCATGACCCCACTCATGTCTCCCAGCACCCCCACCCCCCAGCAGTCAGGGGCACCCTCCACTAGGCCCCCACTCATGTCTCCCTGCACCCCCACCCCCCAGCATCCAGGGGCACCCTCCACCAGGCCCCCACTCATGTCCAACTAGTGTCCCCCTGCACCCACACCCCCCAGCACTGTGGGGCACCCTCCACCAGGCCCCCACTCATGTCTCCCACCCCCCACCCCCCAGCACTGTGGGGCACCCTCCACCAGGCCCCCACTCATGTCCAACTCATGTCCCCCTGCACCCACCCCCCAGCACTGTGGGGCACCCTCCAACAGGCCCCCACTCATGTCTCCCTGCACCCCCACCCCCCAGCATCCAGGGGCACCCTCCACCAGGCCCCCACTCATGTCTCCCAGCACCCCCACCCCCCAGTAGTCAGGGCCACCCTCCACCAGGCCCCCACTCATGTCTCCCTGCGCCCCGCCCCCCAGCGCTGTGGGGCACCCTCCACCAGGCCCCCACTCATGTCCAACTCATGTCCCCCTGCATCCCCACCCCCCAGCACTGTGGGGCACCCTCCATCAGGCCCCCACTCATGTCTCCCTGCACCCCCACCCCCCAGCATCCAGGGGCAACCTCCACCAGGCCCCCACTCATGTCTCCCAGCACCCCCACCCCCCAGCATCCAGGGGCACCCTCCACGAGGCCCCCACTCATGTCCAACTCATGTCTCCCTGCACCCCCACCCCCCAGCACTGTGGGGCACCCTCCACCAGGCCCCCACTCATGTCTCCCTGCACCCCCACCCCCAGCGTCCAGGGGCACCCTCCACCAGGCCCCCACTCATGTCTCCCAGCACCCTCACCCCCCAGCATCCAGGGGCACCCTCCACCAGGCCCCCACTCATGTCCAACTCATGTCTCCCTGCACCCCACCCCCCAGCACTGTGGGGCACCCTCCACCAGGTCCCCACTCATGTCTCCCTGCACCCCCACCCCCCAGCATCCAGGAGCACCCTCCACCAGGCCCCCACTCATGTCTCCCACCCCCCCGCCCCCAGCACTGTGGGGCACCCTCCACCAGGCCCCCACTCATGTTTCCCACCCCCCACCCCCCAGCAGTCAGGGGCACCCTCCACCAGGCCCCCACACATGTCCAACTCATGTCCCCCTGCACCCCCACCCCCCAGCACTGTGGGGCACCCTCCACCAGTCCCCCACTCATGTCTCCCACCCCCCTCCCCGCCCCCAGCAGTCAGGGGCACCCTCCACCAGGCCCCCACTCATGTCTCCCACCCCTCCCACCCCCCAGCAGTCAGGGGCACACTCCACCAGGCCCACACTCATGTCTCCCTGCACTCCCACCCCCTAGCATCCAGGGGCACCCTCCACCAGGCCCCCACTCATGTCCAACTCATGTCCCCCTGCACCCACCCCCCAGCACTGTGGGGCACCCTCCAACAGGCCCCCACTCATGTCTCCCTGCACCCCCACCCCCCAGCATCCAGGGGCACCCTCCACCAGGCCCCCACTCATGTCTCCCAGCAACCCCACCCCCCAGTAGTCAGGGCCACCCTCCACCAGGCCCCCACTCATGTCTCCCTGCGCCCCGCCCCCCAGCGCTGTGGGGCACCCTCCACCAGGCCCCCACTCATGTCCAACTCATGTCCCCCTGCATCCCCACCCCCCAGCACTGTGGGGCACCCTCCACCAGGCCCCCACTCATGTCTCCCTGCACCCCCACCCCCCAGCATCCAGGGGCAACCTCCACCAGGCCCCCACTCATGTCTCCCAGCACCCCCACCCCCCAGCATCCAGGGGCACCCTCCACGAGGCCCCCACTCATGTCCAACTCATGTCTCCCTGCACCCCCACCCCCCAGCACTGTGGGGCACCCTCCACCAGGCCCCCACTCATGTCTCCCTGCACCCCCACCCCCAGCGTCCAGGGGCACCCTCCACCAGGCCCCCACTCATGTCTCCCAGCACCCTCACCCCCCAGCATCCAGGGGCACCCTCCACCAGGCCCCCACTCATGTCCAACTCATGTCTCCCTGCACCCCACCCCCCAGCACTGTGGGGCACCCTCCACCAGGTCCCCACTCATGTCTCCCTGCACCCCCACCCCCCAGCATCCAGGAGCACCCTCCACCAGGCCCCCACTCATGTCTCCCACCCCCCCGCCCCCAGCACTGTGGGGCACCCTCCACCAGGCCCCCACTCATGTTTCCCACCGCCCACCCCCCAGCAGTCAGGGGCACCCTCCACCAGGCCCCCACACATGTCCAACTCATGTACCCCTGCACCCCCACCCCCCAGCACTGTGGGGCACCCTCCACCAGTCCCCCACTCATGTCTCCCACCCCCCCCCGCCCCCAGCAGTCAGGGGCACCCTCCACCAGGCCCCCACTCATGTCTCCCACCCCTCCCACCCCCCAGCAGTCATGGGCACACTCCACCAGGCCCACACTCATGTCTCCCTGCACTCCCACCCCCTAGCATCCAGGGGCACCCTCCACCAGGCCCCCACTCATGTCTCCCACCCCCCTCCCCGCCCCCAGCAGTCAGGGGCACCCTCCACCAGGCCCCCACTCATGTCTCCCACCCCTCCCACCCCCCAGCAGTCAGGGGCACACTCCACCAGGCCCACACTCATGTCTCCCTGCACTCCCACCCCCTAGCATCCAGGGGCACACTCCACCAGGCCCCCACTCATTTCTCCCTGCACCCCCACCCCCCAGCATCCAGGGGCACCCTCCACCAGGCCCCCACTCATGTCTCCCTGCACCCCCATGCCCCAGCAGTGCGATTGGCCTGGGTACATGTATTTCAGGGGTGCGCAGGTAGTCTTACATGCAATTTCATCAGGGTACGTGTATTACGGGTCCGCGTGAACTTCCACACGCGATATCAGCAGGGTACGTGTATTACGGGTCCGCCTGAACTTCCACATGCGATATCAGCAGGGTATGTGTATTACGGGTCCGCGTGAACTTCCACACGTGATATCAGCAGGGTACGTGTATTACGGGGTTCGCGTGAACTTCCACACGCGACTGGGCCTGGGAGAGTGGGGTACATGTATTCCTGGGGTGGGCGGGAATATTTACACGCGACTGGGCCTGGGAGAGCGTGTTACGTGTTTCCTGGGGTGGGCGGGAAGATTTAACGGTCGCCTACAACGCGCCAAAAAAAAAGGTCCAATCCGGAAACACGTACGCCAGCATGAAGCAGGCGCACGTCCCGCGCAGCATAAAAGTGTGCGCAAACAACAAACAAGCTCAGACGCCAGGATGAATATACCGTTCCTAGCAGCAGTGGCCGAGGGATACCGCAGGAGGATTAGGAGGATAGTCAGGGCCAGAATCTTTACACCCAGAACCAGCCTTTTTGGTATGCCTGATGACCAGGTGTATGGGAGGTACAGGTTTCCACCTCACATAATACTCGACCTGGTCAATGAGTGGGAGGATGACCTCACATCACCCACCCTGTGCTCCCAAGCACTCAGCCCCCTGGAGAAGGTCCTCAATGTACTGCACTTCTTGGCTACCGGATCATTTCAGCGGAAAAGTGCCATAGTGGGGGCGGGTGTCACAGGCCACGCAGTCACGGTGCCTACACCAGGTGTTGGCCTTCATCACTGCACGCCCATTAGTCCACAGGCACATATACCTGCCCAGAACACCTGCAGAAAGGCAGGCTGTCAGCCAGGATTTCTACAGTGTGGCACAATTCCCCAAAGTGCTAGGTGCTATTGATTGCACCCATGTGGCTCTACGTCCCCCCAGGGCATCTGAGCACATCTATAGAAACCGCAAGCACTGGCATTCCATCAACGTCCAGGTAGTATGTGATGCCAAGGCCATCATCACCTCAGTATATGCCAACTATCAAGGGTCCACCCACGACAGCTTCATTTACAGGATGTCAACCCTAAACCGGGACATGGAAGCTGGGCAGCATGGCGATGCATGGCTGCTTGGTGAGTATAAATGCCACAGCACACGCATGCATGACAGATACAGAGTAATGTCACTACCCCACTTATGATCCCCATCCCCACCTCCCCAGGGGACAGTGCCTACCCTCTGAGCACCCACATGATGACGCCAATTCGGAACCCCATCACGCCTCCCGAGGTAAGATACAACACAGCCCATATTGCAACCCGGGTCATAGTGGAGCGCACATTCGGAGTGCTCAAGTCACGCTTTCGCTCCCTTGACCGTTCTGGCGGGCAGCTGTTATATGCTCCCCCAGTAGTGTGCAGGATCATAGTGGCAGCATGTGTCCTGCACAATGTTGCAACACGCCGGGGCCTGGCTGTGGACATGGTGGTGCCCCCACATCCCCAACCACATGCACGCCCGCTGCGCATGGGAGGGCAAAGGGCACGGGGTGAGGCAGCCCATACGCAGCTGGTGGCTAATTACTTCACATAGAAATCACACCCCTGTGGAGTGCACACAGCCCTGGCACATACCATCTGACAATCAATGATGACTCAATCTGACAATTCTGATGAATTAAGGGACAGTCAACTGTCAGAACCATAGCAGCCTGAGATTGTTCACCTGGAAGTGTCACAATGTGTGCATCCCTACCTACACAAACACCACCAATGCAGTGTCATTAAAAGACACACTTCTATGCAGCAAAAATGAATACCCACTTGCAAAATACAACATGAGAACAGTGCCATGTCACCCAACCCCTCCCCGGCACCGCCACACAACACACCATGGCATGTCATGCTATGTGAGAGCAAACAAATTAATCCCCACAACATGACACAAGTGTCTCAAAGTACAGTGTCCCTAATGGAAACTGGCCACACATGAAATGCTCACAGTAATGCAGGACCAACAACACACATTACCAAATATTTACCAATAATACTATTCACCTACACAACCACCAACCTACCATAAACATGACAGTACGGATTTAAAAAATTGGTAGTCACACTACCTGATAATGCCAGCACTTCGACCACTTCCAACTGTACAGTGTTAGCGCCACGCAAAAGTGTAGGTGCACTGCTTACAACATGGACTCCATTTCCAAAGTAGACCGCCTTGTGAAGACATGAGGAATGGACCTGCAAATTAGGAGGATGAGATGGATGCAGAGGCACATATCAATACACCATGCAGTGTACAATACAACAACAATATGCACTAGGAATGTATACACAGTATTGACTACAGACTGCCCACACATCAAATGGGAGTCCAATGTCACTGTGTAAGTCAATGTCACTTGGGCACACCCTTTGCAAGCCCATGGAAACGGGAAGCAGGAGGGGTGTGTGTTTCACAAACCCAAGCATCTAACCCAAATTCAGGACAAGCCTGCATGTGCCCAGCCACAATACAGCGTATGCCCACGGGAGCCACACAAGGCAACACACTGTAAAAAAAATCAAAAATCAAAAATCAAAAATGGCCATGTATGGGCCAGGGGGGATGGGGGAGGCAACCCAGGAGGTCCGAGGACAGGGTGCACACCAAAACCCACCTGTGTGGATTTTGCGGAAAAAAAACACCTCCATGGGCTCATGGCCTGCACGGCTACCCTATTGTGAGAGAATCAATGCTGTCACTCTCCTCACCCTCTGCAGCTGCATCAGGAGGTGGTGGCACTATGGGAGGCAGCCCACGCAAAGCCCTAGTCTGGTCCTCCATGGCAGCAAGCATGCGGGTGTGGAAGGTCTGGTTCTGGAGGATAATTGTGCGGTGGTCCCCATGCAACAACTCACGGGATGCCCGGACCTCCTCCCTACTTGCCTGCATCTCAGCTGAGAGCGTACGTGTGAGCCGCTCCAGCTGCTGTTCTGTCCTCGTGTCAGTTGAAGCCTCAAGCTCAACAAGAGTCACCCTGAGCTGACGGAGTTCCACACTCAGGGCTTCCCTGTGGCCCTGGGACTCAATAGAAATGGCTTCCCGCAGAGTCTCCAGTGCCGCCCGTCTGTCCCTGTTGGATGCCAACATGTCCTCCCTGTGTGACTGGCAAATGGAGTCTGTTGCTGCTGTAGTTGTTCCATCAGCCTTTCTTGGGGGACAATGGAAGTGGCCACCCTATCCATGGCCTGAGCCATCATCTCAGATGATGCTGCCTGTTGGTTTGCCATACCGTATATGGATTGCTCCCATGCAGTATTGCCAGGTGGCGTACGGCCACCGCGTCGGCGGGCACCACACCTGTCTGGGGCAAGGCAAACTGCGCCTTGCTGTGCCGGCACTGCCTGAGGCTGCAGGACTGCATTCCCCCTCTGATCTGCTGGCCCAGGAACAGGATCAGATGTTGCGGAGTGTGACCCTGCATCCGTAACCACCAAAGGCGGACCTACCAACACTGACATCCCCGTTGAGGGTTCTACCCCTGGTGCAGGTGGGTTGGACAGTACAGAATCCCTCCCAGAAACACTTACCTGCGACCGCACATAGGTCTCATCATCCGAATCGACACCTGAATAGAGCTCGGGGGAGGTGCACCCAGAGACACCCCTTGAGATAATGGTCTGCAGCAAGTGGGGGTTCTCACCCACCACCACACCATGTCCCTCACTGGTGCCCGGTCGGGCCTGATCCCCTCCTGGGTCTGCACCATCTCCACAACCACAGCAGTATCAAGTGCGTCATCCCCTGCAAAGACATGAAAGAAAAGAAACGGGAACAGGCATTAGCACCATGGCACACAATTAGGGCTGAGAAGCAACAGAACCAGTACTTCATTGACACATGTCCCACATGAGTATAACCCTCCCATGCATGCACCATCACTGCGTATGAAGGGGAGGCAAATGGCACACATTGATGACACCAAGATGGAAGACCAACACATTTGCTTCATGCTGGCTAGCAGTGCCATCACACATTGGCCTGTGATTGGCATGTCCAATAAACATACATGACACATGCCATCACACAGATGGCATGTACCATAGCCATGTCACACATGTGACAATATGACTGAGAAATGCCTAGTGAAAGTGGTGGAAGGCAAACAATCAGCCTGTATGAAAACAGAATAACACGCAACAATGTTGTGGCAAGATGACACTTCAAGGGCAACTGGCGTGAGGTTGGGCTAAATCTCTACTGTTGCCAGAAGGGATACTGCAATACCCAAATCCTGGTGCACAGAATGTATTGGATAAAGCACATGGGTGACCCAAACCACTCAGGCACACACACCCTCAAATGGCACTCAATCAGAAGCCCTCACACACGCACCATGCACATGGATGACACACACATGCATGTGCACTCACCGGACAATGCCTCGTAATCTGGCAGGTCTCCCACACCTTGGATCTGTCCCTCCGTGACGTAGGTCCCAGCAACATACTCATGTGGAGTGAGTTCAATGTCCTCTGCTGGAGACCCACCTCCAGTCACTAGAGTAGCGGCATGACTTGAGGCCAGCTTTTTCTTTGCCCTGTGCTTCAGGTCATTCCAGCGCTTGTAGCAATCATTAGCTGTGCGCCTCACGAATCCAAGAGCACTTATGATGTCCGCGATGGTCTGCCAGTGTGCCAGACGTTGTGCAGGTGTGGTCTTGCATCCTGCAGTAATCACCATTTCGCTGTCATGTGCGGACACATACTCCACAAGTGCATCAAGTTCGGCCTGATTGAAGCTGGGCTTCCTTGGTGGGCCGGACTGTGTAGCCGTGTCTGGGGCATCAGCCTGTACTGGACGAGCACTCTTCCTCTTCCGCTTGGAAGGTGGTGGGGATCCTGAGTGTCCTACGCCGCTCTGGACACTAGGGGCAGGAGCCCCAGTGGACTGTGGACTAGGAGTGTGGGAATGAACACTCACCATGGGACTTGGAGCAGGCATTAGCTGAAGTGTGATGTAGTCAGGGGGAACGTCAGCAGGATGGACTGGGACCAACACTGTCCTGGCTGGGAGACTCAGAGCTGGGGTGGATGGAGCTGCAGCTGCCCGTGCAGCCTCCCCACCCTGCCTACTCGGGGCAGCAGATGACATAGCTGTCCCTGATCCACGTGGCCTGGTGACACCAACGTGCACCGCCACACGTGGCCTAGACCTGCTGACCTGGAAGTCAGCCATGGAGTCACCCTGTGCCAGGTCTGGTGCCACAATGGGCTGGTCCAACAAGGGCTGAGCAGGGATGGTGTCAGCCACGTTACCCTCAACCAGGGGGGGGGGCATGGATGTCCCTGACTGGTCACCCACACATGGGGTTAGGGGCACCCTGCAAGTCCCGGCCACGTCCCCTACCGTATCCACCACGGCCACCTCTTGAGGCTTGGCCACCTTTGCCACCCTTATCGCGTGCTTGCCTCCCAACCATGGCACTGATGTTGTTGTGCGTATGGGAGTTGCAGTAAACTATTGTCCTGGGCAATTGGGGGTCAAAGGGGTAGGGTACTAGATGGAATTCGTACCCTAGTGCTCTAGCAAGGCTGTATGTGACCCCTGGGGGAAGATGACGGGTCACGCTACGCACAGGCACCCCAAAAAAGGGAGATAATGTGCACGCAACCCCTCCTGGAGGGGTTGCGTGCACATTGCGTGTGTGGAAAAATAAACCTGCACTACGCTGTGGCATCCAGAAACACAAAAATGAACGTATGCGTGTCACACGCAGCCTAGAATGACCTCTGAATGGGTACGAGACACACGGGGCAAGCACAGATGTTAAATAAGTGCGCGACTCACCGTCTGCCTGGAAAAATAGCGCACGTTGGCAACACCCCCGCCAAAAGAAGAATTGTACGCTGTCTGAGGAGACAGGACAACAGAAGAAGTGAACGCTGTTTGAGGAAACAGGCCCAGGAAAAAGACAAAAAGAGAAAAAGCTGTCAGAGGTAACAGGGAGTACAAACTTGGAACGCCGTGAAGTAAATCGCGTGTGAACCGACAAGAAGTACAGATTTCACCCACTCGCTCTCCACGAAAAGCACGTACAAGGAAATGGCGTTCTACACGTACCGTTTAAACATGCCCACAAGTCCAGCGTCACTTCCGCGTGTACGTGCTAAGGCCCTATCCTCCAATTACACGAGCTGACACTCTGACGTGCAGTCATTGGACGTGTAACATGCACCCGTGTACAGGGAAATGCCCGTGCACGCACATCACAGACGCGCATACGCGCTGAGGCCCTTTCCACCAATTACACGATATGACACTCTGACGTGCTTATTTTTTCTACGCGCCATGGAAAACGCACGTGCGCGTAACCTCATATATGCGCCTACACGCTGGGGGCCTTTGGGCCAATGAATTCGCATACGTGTGCTGACGCGCTTACGCGCTAAGGCCCTTTCCTCGAATTACACGCAGACGTGCTGGATTTTCACGTGCCAAATCACTCCGTATCAAGCTGGCCACGTGTAAGCACACGGAAGACCACGCTCCTGCCCAGAAGGCCGAATTACTGCCCCCCAGAGCCCCGAGCACGATCCCACCGGCCATCTGCTGCTGCCTGATTGCCTACTGCCCACGTGCCCTGCCATTTGCTGCCTGCACATCAGCCAGGGGTGCTGTTGCTGTGACCACCCCTGCTGGAACCAAAGACTCCCGACTGGGATTCCATAGCTCCACAGACCAGCCCCAGGACCCAGTTGCCCACCCACTCCTGCCTCTGGGGTTGTCATGTCGGGCACTGAAACATCTGGCACCACTGGCAACCCCCGGCCAGAGAGGCAGAGGGGCACCAGCTTCACTGCCACCGAAGTTGGTGTCCTGGTGGAGCAAGTCCTGGGGCAGTATGATGCCCTCTTCTGAAGTTTGCGCACCGACAAGGAAGGACGGACTCGGATCTGGACGGACATCGTGACTGCCATCAACGCGGAGGGGGTGGCAGTCCGACTATTCCATCATGTCAAGAAGCGCTGGGAGGACTTCAGCTCCAGGACCCTCAACAAGGCCCGGCGCCTCTTGAAGGCAGCGGATGCTTAGGGGCGCCGGGGCCACTTGTCAGAAGATCAGATGAGGGTCCTGGAACGCATATCCCCAGCGCTCCACGTCCAGGTCCTTGAGAGGCAGACCCGTCTGGAGTCCAGCGGTAAGTGTACATGCATCCTGATTGTAAGCTGTGCGTGTGGTGGTGTGCCAGTAGTGTGCAGGTTGCACATGTGTTTTAATGGTGCCAAGTAGGGGGGAGTGTACAGGGCCGTGAGACTAACACATAGGAGGGCTCTCATGTGTGAGACATGGATGGTGCTTGTGTGTGTAGGCTTGCATGCCAAATGCAGATGTGTGGGCACACATGTTTGAATGAATGTGTATGTAAGTAGGCATGTTCGTGATGCCACACATGGATGTTGGTTTCAGCTACATGTATCTGCACTGTGTACATGTGCATGTGTGTGTATTTGACAAGGGGGCAACAGTGATGCAACATGGATGCATGTGACACAGGGATGTGGAAGACTGATTGGCAGATGTGACATGGATGCCGATCTCAACACTGCAACAGTTGGCAGAGGTGTACACATGCATGCAAGTAGGGTGGTGTGTGTGCATGTGTAGTGCACTCCCTGTTTGCATGTGATGTCTGGCTCACCTTTGCCTGCTCATGCCGTTGTATGTGTATGGATGGTGCTGGCTGTTGCGATACGGCTGTGGTATGGCTCATGTGTGCGAGTTGAAATGACATGTGTGTTGGCAATTGTGATGCCATGTCTGAGGTTTGCCAATGCCACTCATGTACAACTGTCATGTGTGTATGTGTCCATTGTAGAGTGCCCTGATGCCTGTGTTTTATTTCTCCCTGTCTGCAGCATCAACTGATGAAGAGGGCGGAGAAGGTGCTGTGGAGCACAGCGGCAGGGATTGCTCCGCCAGCCGGAGACGCAAGGCCCGGCTCCCCTCCCAGGTTGTCATCTCGTCGGGGAGTGAGGATTCCAGTGCCGCGTCCCAGGCCGCAGCTGCCGGGGGGAGTTCCAAGAGGCGGAGGTCGGAGTTGGACTCCTCGGCAGCAGAAGGGGCAGCTGGGACCCCACAGGGCCCAAAGGGGGAAGATGGCACGGAGTCATCCAGGTTGGTGGGGGGTTTGGTGGAGGAGGAGGCCGTGCAAGCGACAGAGACGGGGTCTGGAGGTGGGATTCCACTGGTGCTAGTGGTGCAGTGCAGGACCAGGGACAGGAGGCAGCACAGGCCGCCGCGGAAGTGCCTGTGTGCAATCCTGTCCCTGATCCTGTCACTGCATCATCTTGCACCAGCAGGGATGCCTACGTCCAGACCCGTTTTCAGGCAGGGGATGAGCTTACAACAACTGGCCTTCCTCTGCCTGCGGACGTGGCGATCCAGGTACGGGTTGAGCTTGTCCTGACTGGTGTGGCATTGCGTCAACGGGCCATGCGAGGTGACCTGCAGTCTTTTCATGGGGAGACTGCACGTCATCTCAAATGGCTCGTTGACCGCGTCGGCCTATTGGGTCAGGTCACCCAGGCCGGATTCCTCCGTTTGCTGGAGCTTGTTCCGACCCCCTCCTCAACTGAACACCCTATGCGCCAGTCATTCTCCGTGCCATCTTTCCACCCATTTGTCACCTAGGTGCCCTGTGGAGCTGCCTCTGACGGTGCGGCCAGGCTGGTGGAGGACACATCCCTGCCACAGTCGGGAGTCGGCCATCCAGCAGGAGTGGCCACATCAACGACTGCACCCCGGCCGGTGGAGGATGTGCAGGCAGCAGGTGCCAGGGCACAGGCACAGCAGGAGCAGCAACGAGGTGGGTGACTTGATGGCTCGGGGCCTTCGACATCGGAGGGGAAGGCATCGGCCGGAGGGCAGGAGGACCCAGGACGGGAAGTGTCTTCCGCAGTGCCTTAAGTGGCACTAAAAATCGAGCCGGGGCTCATCGAGGGGGCGTGGCCTAACAGCGGGGGCCTTGATGGCCCGTTAGGCCACACCCCCTTGAATGGGCTACTGGCACCCCTGCCAGGCAGCCTTTTGTGGAGATTAGCACCCTCTCCCCTATGATGGAGAGGGTGCTGATCTCTGCACTTATATTCCATAGGCTTGCATGGCAGGGGACAGCGCCTCACCTATTCAGCCTTAATGGTGGCGCTGCCCCTCGCCAGCTGGGGAGGGGCAGCGTCACCATCAAGGCTGAAAGGGTGAGGCCACTGGAAGCAGAGGGCTTTTTCCTAAGGACTGAAACTCCCGCGAATCCGCGGGAGCTTCAGTATTTAGAAAGCAAGGCCTCTGCTTCCAGCGGCCTCACTTTTTCTCCATAATGGTGGCGCCGGCCCACGTGCATCACTTGATTAAAGGGATGCCTCGTAGGTGTGGCGCCACCATTATGGCTGAAAGGCATTTTTTTCTGAAGCCTGAAGCTCTCGCACACGAGGGAGAGCTTCAGGCTGTAGAAAAAAATGCCTTTTCGTGTAGTGGCTGGGGCTGCCAGGGGAGATTAGTGGGCCCCGGCAGGGCCCCGCCTCAAAACGAAATTTCGGAGCCTGCCCACTTAAAGCCCTGGTCTTCCGTGTGGCAGCGGTTGGGCCATGCCATAGATGCAGAGCGGCAGCGGGCGGAAGAGGCACGGCTCACGATGGTCAGGGCGGAGAACTCCATGCGGAGGGCCCTGAGGCGGGCCGAGTGCCTCAAGGCAATCCGTAGGGAGTTGGAGGAGAACATGTCGTCATCCCTGCGGACCCTCGGGGCCATGGAAGAGGACCACCTCCGGGACATTGAGCAGGAGTTCGATGATGCCCTCGCCCGGAACATCCAGAAGTGAGCCGTCGGACTAGCCCGCTGCCCTTGTAAATAGTTCTTTAGTTTTAAGTTTCCTTTCGGTTTTGTTTTGTTTTGGGGCACTTGGACAATGCCCCAACTTCTTGTATATATTTCTTCATTAGGTAGGATTTTATTTAATACGTTTCATTTAAATGATTGGGCACATGGACTCTGGATGTTCTCTTTGTACATAGTTTGACAATGGATTTGGATTCTTGATTTTTTTTTCCCATGGATCAATTGTTTTTTATTATTTTTGCACCTTGGATTTATTTTCACAGTCTCACACTTTGGAGACTTGCTTTTGGATTGCTTTTCATTTGGATTTCATGCGTCTTTTTCATTTATTGGACATGCTGAATTTCTTTTTTTATTTCCATTTTCTTCTGTTCCATTTCATTGCCTTGCTTTTCTGTTTAATACATTATCATTTGGTACTTCAATGTGTGGTTTTCTCTCTTTGGTTTCATGCATGTCGCAATGTGTGTTTTTTCATTCACATGCTGTCATTGTGTGGGTTTGACGGATATATGTTGATGTGCAGACTAGCCATTTGGGATGCATCATGTGCTGGTGATTTCTTTGTGGGGTGGATGTCATACCTGGTGGTGTGTTCGGACTGGGGTGGCGTGGGCAGTGTATTGAAGGGGCATGGGGGCCATGATTATGGATCATCATGAGGTGTTGGGGGGACATGTATGGGGGCCTGCTGGCAGCTGTCCTGCACTGCTGGGGGGTGGGGGTGCAGGGGGACATGAGTTGGACATGAGTGGGGGCCTGGTGGAGGGTGCCCCTGACTGCTGGGGGTTGAGGGTGCAGGGAGACATGAGTTGGACATGAGTGGGGGCCTGGTGGAGGGTGCCCCTGGATGCTGGGGGGTGGGGGTGCAGGGGGACATGAGTTGGACATGAGTGGGGGCCTGGTGGAGGGTGCCCTGCACTGCTGGGGGGTGGGGGGGCTGGGAGACATGAGTGGGGGCCTGGTGGAGGGTGCCCCTGGATGCTGGGGGGTGGTGGTGCAGGGGGACATGAGTGGGGGCCTGCTGGCAGGTGCCCCACAGTGCTGGGGGGTGGGGGTACTGGGAGACATGCGTTGTTGATCAGTAGTGCAAGGTGACATGTGGCTTGGCTGGGGGGCATGCCCATGGTGGATGGGCTGCCTGCGGGACATGAGCAGGTGTGCAGGGTAGTCCCCTGTGGTGTGGGCTGCCTGCAGGGGCCGTGGAGGGTGTAGAGGGAACACCTGGGAGGACCCACACGGCCAATTCACGTGTAGTACTCCCCGCGCACCCCTGAAATACACGTACCCTGCTGAATTCCCGTGTGAGACTTCCCGTGCACCCCTGGAACACACGTACCCAGGACAATCGCGTGTGGAACTTCCCGCGCACCCCTGAAATACACGTACCCTGCTGAATTTGCGTGTGAAACTTCCTGCGCACCCCTGAAATACACGTGCCCTGATGGAATCGCATGTGAAACTTCATGCGCACCCCTGAAATACACGTACCCTGCTGAATTCGCGTGTGAAACTTCCCGCGCACCCCTGGAACACACGTACCCAGGACAATCGCGTGTGGAACTTCCCGCGCACCCCTGAAATACACGTACCCTGCTGAATTTGCGTGTGAAACTTCCCGCGCACCCCTGGAATACACATACCCAGGACAATCGCGTGTGGAACTTCCCGCGCACCCCTGAAATACACGTACCCTGCTGAATTTGCATGTGAAACTTCCAGCGCACCCCTGAAATACACGTGCCCTGATGGAATCGCGTGTGAAACTTCACATGCACCCCTGAAATACATGTACCCTGCTGAATTCACATGTGAAACTTCCCGCGCACCCCTGGAACACACGTACCCAGGACAATTGCGTGTGGAACTTCCCGCGCACCCCTGAAATACACGTACCCTGCTGAATTCGCGTGTGAAACTTCCCGCGCACCCCTGGAATACACGTACCCAGGAAAATCGCGTGTGGAACTTGCCGCGCACCCCTGAAGTACACGTACCCTGCTGTATTTGCGTGTGAAACTTCCCGCGCACCCCTGAAATACACGTGCCCTGATGGAATCGCATGTGAAACTTCACGCGCACCCCTGAAATACACGTACCCTGCTGAATTTGCGTGTGAAACTTCCTGCGCACCCCTGGAACACACATACCCAGGACAATCGCGTGTGGAACTTCCTGCGCACCCCTGAAATACACGTACCCTGCTGAATTTGCATGTGAAACTTCCCACGCACCCCTGGAATACACGTACCCAGGACAATCGCATGTGGAACTTGCCGTGCACCCCTGAAATACACGTACCCTGCTGTACTAGCGTGTGGAACTTCCCGCGCACCACTGAAATACACGTGCCCTGATGGAATCGCGTGTGAAACTTCACACGCACCCCTGAAATACACGTGCCCTGATGGAATCGCGTGTGAAACTTCATGCGCACCCCTGAAATACACGTGCCCTGATGGAATCGCGTGTGAAACTTCACGCGCACCCCTGAAATACACGTACCCAGGACAATCGCGTGTGAAACTTCCCACGAACCCCTGAAATACACGTTCCCCGCTTGGCGTTTGCTGTTTGGCAGCCCTGTGAACTGGTCCAGGGTTAGTGCAGACATTTGCGATGAATTGGGGATTTTGATGGCTTTTCCTTGCGCAAGGGCGTTCTTGGGGGCGTAACTGGCGCTGCTGCAGGGTCGCTGCGCCACTCTGCGCCACGGCTGGTTTTGGAGGCTAAAATCCATGAATACGCTGTGCGATTAAATGGATTTTATCGCACGCGGCTGGCGCAGTGTATCGCACGGGGACACTGTGCGCCAGCCGCGTGCGCCACTTTTGTCCGAAATTCTATGAATTACCCTGTATTTCATTTGTTTTGGCTTGTGCATGCATAGAATTTACATAGGTATTTGCCAGGCATTGCTATCATATGCCCAGGTAATCACACCATTTTCCAGCTGCTTCTTTTTATGGCCAGGTAGTTCCGTTATGGCAGTGCCTGACACATGTCTATCCTGTGCCTACAGAAAAGCCAACACTGTGGGCTCTGCTAGTGTTTTTTGGGGTATGAGGGAGAGAATCAGGGACTCGACTGCAGACTAATGAGACATGGCACCCTGTGTGCTTGGAAAGCTGGACGGTGAACATTGCCGTTCACAAAATCTAACATCGCAACCGTCTTTAATATTCCACTTTGAGCAGTGAGGAGGATGGACGCTGCCCACCTCCCGGCTGATCACTCACATTCTGGACGCTCACCTCACACCAGGGATGCTCTACATACTGTGCTCGTGCCAGTCTCCTCCCCATTGGCTGACCTGATTAATTTGAAGCAGTTCTCTCTCATTCACACTCCTCTGCTCTCCCACGGGACGCGTGGCTTCTATGCACTGCAGAATGTGTATCACCCTGATGTATGCATTATACATAGTTTGCTTGTTCCGCCATAAGCAGCCCCTGTGCTTTCTGGATAGCAGTGTTTGGAATGTGCCCCAATGCCTTCCCTGTACAGTGTGCTGGGAATTAAGAAAATATCTGTTGAACTAACATGTCCATTAGCATTCTGCCTTTACCATGGGCCGCATGGTTCTTCTGATGCTTTTGGACTATAACTCCCATCAGCCCTGCTCAGCATAGTGAATTGTAAAGAATCACAGGAGTCAGTGCTCAAAACATCTTGGGAGCCAAACAGTGCTGGACCATGGCCCATGCATCCTATCCCAATGTTTAAATGTGGCATGCAGAATGCGAGTCATGCCTGCAAGAGACCCCATGCAATGCCTGATACCTTCAACCAGCCCTAGTTTTTCACATCACCTGCTGGGACTTGTAGGTCCATATTGTCACTGAAAAATGAAACTACAAGTCCCAGCATGCAATTTGCATATTCTGAATGGGCTGACGTCTTCAAAGCTGAAATGGGGCCATATTATACCTATATGTTATAAAATAAGTGGGGCAGGTTACTTTAAAAAAAAAAACAGCACAAGAGAGTGTGGGGGTACCCCGCTCCAAGGTGAGCAGTTGGTGGGCCCCGCTTCAGGGTGGGGGCCCGGGGCAAGAACCCCGTTTTCCCACCAAAAAAGACGCCTCTGGCTCCATGACACATAGTAGCTGCTTCCTGCCCATTTCCCCTTGGACCAATTATCCGCGTTTATTCCCCCTTCACCAATTTAGTGGAAGATGTTGGAGTGGCGGTCATGAAGTTGAGCCTTTACAGAATCCTGAACTCCACTATCCAACAGATGTCATTGCCTGACCACCCCACACAATGCAGGAAGTGCCTGCATGCTGGAAAGGGTAATACAACTAGATGTTCCCGAAAGGATGCTCAGCCAAGTTTTCCAATACTAGGGTGCTGGGAGCCAACACAGGCCTATTTGCTTTGGTGGGTGCGACTATCTATAATGGGCCTTTTATTAATGCCCTTGCACTCAGGATCGGGAATGACCAGCATCTCAAGACATTCTTACAGGTTCTTCTTCTGCGCCACTGGTGGTGGTCACCGTGGAAGTGGCTGCCACATGAGCACTATGTGTCACTTCATGCCGGCCCCTGAATTTGGTTACACATTGCAGTCCTGCCCAATGAGTTACACTCGATATTCTTGCTCTGTTGCATACTCTCCATGTAGAGCTTGCACACAACCGTTAGACTAGGGATATTTTCTGAGAAGTGATCTGCAGACTCCAGCGAATCAAATCTCCTAGTGAGACTCGGGTAGGTTTGTGGGTTTCTGCTGATTTCTCTTCGAACCAGAATCTGCAGACTCTCCTTTAAAAGCCATTAATCTTTAGAGCAGTTGGGCAGGTAGGGCTGATAAGGAAGCACACACAAAATTAATTTAAGTCTTCAGGAAGGGTGAGAATGCTTAGAGGAAAGGGAGCGGTTATCAAGAGGAAATGGAGTCCTGTGCCTCTGGAAATGTTATCCAAGAAGAACAGAAAATGGATCTCTGAAGTAAGCTATCTCTCATACCGACAATCTGTCGGCCATCCAGGCATGGTGTGCAGCGAATGATCTCTGTCTCAATGCCAGTAAGACGGAGATCTCCTCATCGGGACACCTGTGCTGTCTTTTCCTCCTACCCTCTGGCCACCCTCTTTGGGCCCTCTACCTCCACCATCTTGTGAGGCTGAAAACCTTATGGTCATCTTCGACTCCGCTCTCTCCAGAGGCATTCTTCCTTTACTCACCTTCCCCCAGAAGCTCAATATCTCTAGAGTTCTGGTCCTCTCCAGGCTGAACTACTTCAGCAGCCTCTTTCTCAATCTCCTTCTTTTCTCCCTACGCCCTCTCCAGTTAACCCAGAATAGGGCTGCAAGACTTATCCTTGGCCTCTAGCCCAGGGACCGTATCTCTCCAGCCCTAAAATCTATCCACTGGCTCCTGGTGGCTGCAAGGATCAAATTCAAGACCCTCTGCATCATCCACAAGGCCTTCTGGGGCCTGGGACCACGCTATCTCCATCTTTCCTTCCCTAATACTCCCCTGCTGAGCCCTACACTCCTCTAATTCTAACTCTCTGACCCAATCAGATTTGAGCAGGACCGCCTAAAGTTCCATAAACTGCTCAAAACTCTGCTCTTCTCCACCTCTTTCCCTCTTTCCCTTCCCTGCTAATCACTCTGCTGCCGCTGTGACTGGTGGCCTGATCCTCATGACTCTCACCGGATCCCTGGCCCTTCCTCCAAGTCAATACTAGCACCCCTCTCCTCACTGCACTGCACTGCATGCCCCTGCCTGGATGCTCCACATGCCACCCTTGAGAGTTGCCAGTACTAGCACTTAGCCTGAGGTTCTCCTCCTTGGTTCCACTTAGCACTTCCCTCCCGGACCGTCCCCCAGCACTTGCCCACTTCTCTGATAACCCTTCCATATCCTTCCCCTGCACTTTTTATTCAATGCACTTGCACGGCCAAATGCCACAAGGCCGAGTAGCACCATGACTGTATAAATATATTACTGTTTTGCCATTGTTACTATTTCCCACTTACCTTGTGGTACACTTCTGTTGTATTAATCGCCTTACAAATGCTCAATAAAATAAAAATAAAATAAAAATATCTTAGTAGATTAATATTCCTACTGTAGTGCTCTAGGTTTAACTTGCATGTCCCAGGTTTAAATATCGGTAAGAGGAATTCAGCCTTTTATCCATCTGAAGTTGATAAAATTAGTAAAGTTGATGTGGGGAATCATAAAATTGCATGTGTGGTCAGCAGAGACAGTTTTTTATCAGGCATGCCTGGGGCTGCTCTTCTTCGTTCAGTATTTCACATATTGAGTATTATTTAAGCAATAATCCCCGTGAGGGCATTACCGAGTCAGGTAATACCCCGGGGCCCATAGTTATTGGCCCGAACGAAGCTTCGCTCGGCCCCAGGGCATTACCCAACTTGGTAATGCCCTCGCAGTGAAGGGCTTATTGCTATTAGTACCCCGGCCTGCAAGACCGGGGTACTAATAGCATTTTTTCTGTTCTGAAACGCTGGAGAGTTTCGGAACAGGAAAACAAAAATGACAAAGAAAATGGCCGTTGGGAAGGGAAACAAAGTCTGTTTTCCCTTCCCATGGTGGTCATCGGGAGCTGACATGCTGGGAACAGAAGTGTTCCCAGCACGTTCGCTGCCGAAAAGGACGAGATAAGAAGGTAAGTGGCGAGGGCGGGGAGGGTATTTTTTTCAGGGAGGGAAAGAAAGAAAAAAAAACGTACCTGAATCCCCGGCGGGGGAGAATGGCAGAATGGCAACCTCAGGCCGTGTGGAGGCTCGGAGCGGGGATGGCAACATTTTGAGCCTCATCATTGGCTGAGGGGCTGCCAAGCCTCTGCTGGGAACAGAGGAATGATATCCCGGCCGAGGGATTCCCGGTCAGGTAATTACCCGGCGAGGGCCAATCAGAATGTTTGTTACATTCTGGTTCACCCTCGCCGAGCACTTATGAGGTTTATAAAATGTCAACGTAGGAAATTCAAAACAGACATGGACCTCTGGGATGCTTACTGGTGTGGAGAAGAGTCTGTCATGCATTAGGGATGCATGACATTTCATCCTGCGGAATATTCTTCCTTGAGGACTACTAAGGTTATTTATTTAATAATTGGGAGAGCGCATGGCTGCAGGTCAATGGCCTCAGAAAGGACAGCAGGGGTGAGGAAGAGTCAGTCACATGTTAAGAATTTGTGATGTAGACCCTAATGTTCCTTAAAAGAATGGCCTTTATTCAGATAGTATTGCAATTTTATGGTCTTTGTACCTTGGAAAAACACATAACCTATATTTAAAGTAAGAGGCCTATTCTTACAACTTTTGTAGGTGCAAGAGATGAGATACACTAATGCATCTCATCACCTGTACCTCTTCGCAAAGTTCTCTTTTTCTTTTCGTCTCTTTTCCACATCTGCACAAATATTGATGAATGTGTACACATTTTATTGCACATCAGTAATGGGTTGCACATGAATTGGCCTGTGCTTCTAAGAAACAGGCAAAGAGCAATGTATGACAGGGTAATTTCTGACTCGTTCATACATGTATTTTTTTTTAAATGTGAAACTGAAGTGATATGTCAAATGAACTGCTGCTGTCCCACTCACATAGCTATATCTCAAGCTGTCAACAGCTGAGCTCACTTGCTCTCTTCCATCTTTTATCGGCTGAAGGGATGATCAGAACTCCTCTGTCAGTTTTCAGGAAAATTGTGGACACTCTGACTACCAGAGAAGCCCTTCCAGGGCAGGCGTTGTTTGGTAGAAAGAGAGCCAGAACCAAGATGGAACTTCCTGGAGAAAGCAGAGGAAAGCCTTCTGACAACACCAGCTTCCAGTGGACAAAAACCTCTGCAGAAACAAAGAAGCAAGATGCCCATAGGTTACACAGTACATAGTGCTATTGAAACATGCTGGGGAAAAAGGACCTTTACCTTTATATAGTGTGGAAAACAGACAGTGAACTGGAAGTAATCTCTTCCCCGTTGGAAGACACACTGAGTAGAATAGGTATGGGGGAGGGCCATGTTGGATTGGGGAAATAGTTACAGTAATTCAAGGATTGTAATTATTTAGTTCAGAATGAGTAAAGTAATTGGTTGTTTCTTGGGGTTGTGTTTCTTCGTGCTTCTCTAACATAGAATTCTTTGTAGGTAGATATCCAGGGTAGCAAGGTTTTCCCAAGCTCAAGTCAGCAGATGGAAGAATTCTCCTTCCGGCTCTCACGGAAGGAGCTTGTGCAGCAGGACGAGTCCCGAGACGTTGCACTCTGCCTGGCAGATGACAAAGAAATCCTGAACTTGGTCACCATCTGTAATGGGAGCATGCAGTGCGGTTTCCCGGTTTGCCCTTGTATATGGGCAATTCTGTACAGTGGCATAGCCCCAGTCAGAGCAGTAGCCCCAGGCCAACCACATGTTAGATGTTTCTACTTCTTCTGCCACCCAACGCACACTCCATGTCTGTCAGAGGATCAAGTGTGTGAGGCTGGCCTGCGCCTGCGTGGCACATGAAAAGAACATGGGAGCTCAGGTAAGAAGGGGGCCCCCTGGGACGGGCATCCCTGCTTCATGACACACGCAGGGATAGAAAGGTTTTCTTTTCTTTTTTTACACATTTCACAATAACAGACCCTTTAAGGGCCCATTAAAATGAAATGCACTTCCTGCATCCACATGGGTGAAGGGAACACTGTACACACTCCTGACACTAATATGCAAGAGAGCTGGCCATGAATCATTTGATCTGCAGCACAGCCCCCTAAAATGTGCTGGGTATCTTTGTGAATAAGGTGACCTGCACATTTCTCAAAATAATGCAAATAAAAAAAATACCTGTCCATTTTGTATTTGCATTGCTTTTGTGAATTTGGCACTATATGATTTTTAAAAATAAGATACAACCAGCAGCAAGTCATTACTCAATTAAACTCTTTCTTTCATTGGGCATCCCTGGCAAGATTCAATTAACATTATACTTTAATTTGATTGATCGATTGATTTAGTATTTGTTACACGCAAATCCTTCGGAACCAAGCAGGAGTCCTGCATTTAGGCACAGATGTTATTGTGCTTGCTCAATGTAGGTATAATCACTGAGTTCCTAATTCATTGAAACAGAAACATTTTCAGTTTAAGGAGGAAAGAGCAATGATAGGGGTATTCTGCAATTCTGCTTGAAGTGTGTTACAAAGCCGAGGACCCTTGATGGAAATGCAACGATCGCCCTGGGCGGCATGGTGAGAAAAAGGGAACACCAACACATTTTGGCCAAGTGAGCGCAATGCTCGAGAGGGCTGATAAAGCTGGATTTTAGATATTAAATATCTGGGTGCCATTCCTTGAATACATTCCTTGAATACACTTATAATATAAGCGTTCTGAATTCAATCCTTTTCCTGACACTCAGCCAGTGCAATCTCCTTGATATGTGGAAATAGGAGCCCTTTTTGGAAGATAATAAACCAGTCTAACGGCAGCATTTTGAGCTACCTGCAGATGATGTAATTGACTTTCTGGGGCACCCAGAAGTAGAGTGCCACAGAAGTCAGGCCTGGGGGTCACCATGGTCCCCAGGACCACCACCCGATCCGATTCTGGAATGAAGAGCAGAATAGGTGTTAGTAGCCCAATATGATAAAACACAGCTATAATTACCTCTGAGACCTGAGTATTATAATCCAAAAATGCTTTTCAAAGACAACCAAGATTTATCACTTTACTTGAAAAATAAGTGTCTGCATCGAAGATAGCAGGACAGGGATAGGTGACATGATAGTCCTTACGAAGATTGTTTAGGCCAAACACTATCGCCTCTGTTTTGTTGGGATTAAGCTGAAGCTTACTTTTAGTCATCCAGTTTTTAATGGCATTGGCACAAGCTAAGACATGGTATGTTGCTTCTGGGGTGATTTTAATCTAACATAAATATGCAAATCTTCTGCATAGGAATGGTACTTGTTAAGCTGCTGATGACACCACGCATTGTCAAGTTGTAACAAAACTTGTTTAGTAAGATAAAATCAGAAAGGACCCCCAGCACACCTGAGAACAGCACAGACAACAGCTGCTACTTTCCAACTTCTGTTCTCGGAACCTTAGACATAATTATACATTCTACACCAACACTCTGCGCAGAATGTTGACCATTGAACACTCTAACATTATACCCAGCAAGTAATATCACAATGCATCTCCCTCCGTTTACGCTCTCCTTCATGACACACCACCTCTTCTCACCACCACAATCCTACCATTATTCCACACCTGGCCTCTACTGACTTGCACTGCACCTTTCTGTACAGCCCCCACCTTAACAGGATCGAAGAACAGTAATTGCCCTTTGCTCTTGGTCACGCCTTTCTTAATCCTCACCCAGTCTACCACCCTCAATTCTTTCTTAACCCATCTCTCATCAACCATTCCTCCGTCTTCTTCTTTAAACACCTCCTCACTTCATCCACAACGTAATCCGATTCTCTATCCCTCCCTAACCAGGGAGGGCTCAAGGTTGGTATTTGCTTTGCAGCCCCTCATGAGCTCGAAGAGACAAATCCCTGTCATGGAATGGCGAGACATCTGCAGAGCATATAACCTCTCTTGAACGGCAACCTTCTTATCAGTACTACACACATCAGCCAATCGGATGGCCTCCATCACGCACCTGTTCATCCTCTCAACCATTCCGTTGATTTTGAGATGATATAATGCCAACCTTATGTGCTTTACGCCACACTCTCTCAAGTAACTTACGAAACATGTGACTGTAAACTGCATCCCGTTGTCAGAAAGTATGCTTCATGGCACACCTTCCCTCACAAAAAATGTCTTGAATTAATTCCACCATACTTTCCCCAGAAACATCTCTCACAATTTTAAACTCACACAATCTCCAGAACAAATCCATCAATAACACAATATATTTTCCTCTCGCATATCCAAGTTCGACTGGACCTAATATTTCAATAGCCATGTAATAACATACCTTTCCTGGCACAGAAAACTCCACAAGGGGCTGTTTCTTCACGTCCAACCCCTTCCCTGCCTTGAAACAATAACAACACTCACCCAATTTCTGCTCAATGTCCCTATCGAACCCAGGCCACCAGTAATCACTCCTCAAAATACCCTTCGTCTTTGCTACACCAACATGCCCATTGTAGGCTAAACCAATTACTTTGTCCCTGATAACCATAGAAACTAAAGCACGTTCCCATCTGAACACAATATCACCAACCATACTCATCTCATCTCGCTCCTCCCAAAATGCTTTCTCACCCTGCTGTAAATCTCCTTTCTTGGGCCACACCGAAGACTTCACATATGTCGCCGCCTGCCCCAGTATGACATCTTTACTCATTTCATCCAACCACTCCTCCTTCGTTACAATCCCCTCATAACTGAAAAACACCAACTCCACAGTATTCTCCTCCTTAACAACATCTGCACCCCTACATAATCTGAATAAACAATCTGTTAAAATAGTTTCCCTCCCCGGAATAACTTGTATCTCGAACCTGTGACATTGTAACCTCGTGACCCAGCTGGCAACCTCTCTGTAGACTTTGTCCAACCCCTTTATTTCAAAAATCACCTTGAGAGACTTGTGATCTGTCCTAATAATGAAATTTGTACCCCATAAGAAATTCTTGAATCTCTCTACAGCGCAATGGCATGCATGTGTTTCCTTCTCAAGGACAGAATAATGTCTTTCTGCCCTTCTTAGCCCATGTGATATATGCACAATAATCTTATCACACACCTCATTCTTGTTATCTACACTTGGTTGAGACAATACGGCACCAATCCCATTATCACTGGCGTCAACAGTTATTATACTCACTGTTCGTGTGTCAAAAAACCCAATGGGTGAGGTGAATCAATCTCATTCTTTATATCCAGAAATTCATTCCCACACCTCCCATTCCAAATTAATTCCTCACCTTTCCTCAAAAGCTTCCTTATTTCATTCACTTTGCTTGCATAATTCTTTACGAATTTCTGCTAAAACTTGGTAATTCCTAAAAATAACCTTAATTGGCCTTTACATTCTGGTCGCTTTACCTCCATGATGGCATCAACTAAGGTCTCCTTAGGTTTCACACCACTCTTAGATATTTCGTGACCTATATACTCCACTTTTTCAACCCTTAACTTACACTTCTCCTCCCTCAATGTGATACCCTTCTCCTCTAAAATCTTCAGTACCTTATCCAGTATTTCATCATGTTCCTCTTCCGATTCGCCACACACAAGAACTTCATCTTGGAAACAAAACACCCCTTTTTCTCCCCTAAACAACTTGTCCATGACCTTCTGGAATATGGGCGAAGCCAATACCAATCTGAAGGGAATTCTGTGGAACTGGAAGTCTCCCTCAAGGTTGATAAAAGTGGTACGTTTTCTGCACCCTTTCTCTAATTCAATTTGGTGATAAGCCAAAGCCATATCAAGCTTGGAAAATACTTTTCCCTTGCCTATCACAGCCAACATCTCCCCCATGTTGGGGAAAGGGTGTCAATCTATTAAATAACACTTGTTGAGTTCACGCAGGTCTACACATAACCTCAACTCACTGGATGCCTTTTTCACAACAACTAGGGGATACGTCCATTCTACACCTCCTGCCTTCTCGATGATCCCCATTTGCAGTAACTTATTGAGTTACTTCTTGATGCCCTCCCTTATGGCTAAAGGAACTGATCTCAATTTGGCAGCAATGGGTATGCTTTCTCTCTTGAGGATGATTTGGTGCTGCACACCCTTTACTTTCCCAACACCCTTCCTGAAAACACTTTTGTACTTTTCTCCTACGGTACACCCCACATGCATTACCTGTTTATCCATATTAGGATCCACTCTCATCTTCAGCTTTTTCTGTTCACGCCATCCTAGCAATGTTAAACCTATCTTCGTAGCATAAAACTTCCCTTCACTACATCGATCCTTAAATTTCAATTTGGCTGAAAAATAACAAAGAAAGTCAATTCTGTCCTGATTGTACCCACCAGGGTTAATGTCAGGCTCTAATAGGTTTTGCACATCTCCACCTACTTCTTGTTCAAATACCATCCTAGACATTTGCGAGATTTTGGATCATGAATCTGCCATGATCAAAACCTCTCTACCATTCACTCTGACACAGGCACACAGATGTTCACACGCATTATCGTCCCCACTCTGTACGACATTAAGTGTTAACAGTAATGTTTTCCACTTGACAGCTTTCTTCCTCTTCTGATGATTTTTGTCCATCATCTTCATTGACGTAAAACACTTTTCTTTGATTGAATTGGCAGTTCTTACAGCAATTCGCAAAGTGCCCGCACCTTTTACACTTTGCACATGTGGCCTTTTTTCCCGGACATGACATGGATGCTGAAAAATGCGAGTTACTTGCACATCGAAAACATAGACGATCTTCTCTTTTCTCTCCTCTTGGCTTGTTGTTCTTGATGTCAAAACCCCCCTGAAATCCTTGTTTTTCTTTGGGTTTTCTCCTTTGTTTCGACTCACCCGCACTCAACACTTCCGCCTTCTCTTCTGAGATTTCCTTTTGCAATAACTTTGCCACACAGGCCATAGAGTGCTCAACGCTCTTGGCAATGTCCAGCACCTCATCAAGTGTTGGCTCGTCTTTTAAATATTATTTAGGTTACAGTGAATCATGAACTGGTTGCGTATATGCTCATCAAATGAGTCTTTACATTTACATGATAAGGCTAAATGACTCAAGGCAGTGATGTACTCCTCCACAGACTTGCCTTGCTCTTGTGCACGTATACCAGAATTGTAGCGTTCTAGTACGGTGCTCGTCTTTGGATTGAAGTGCTAGTCAAGCTTGAGTAACGCACACTCCAGTTCATTTGCTGAGTCTCCTCCACCCTGACTAGGGAGAGGTGGTAATGTGTCAAATATGTACTGCCCTTTGTATCCCAAAAAAATGCATCAACAATGACAGCTTCCTGTCATTGGAATACAAGCTTCCGCACGCCACCTTAATGTAGTGCATGAAACTCTTCTTCCATTGCGACCATTTTATCTTTACCAGACCGGGAGTGGCCATGAACATAGGTGGCCCTGACACACCCAGCATAGCCATCTTCTCTTCTTGCTTCACAGGTTTCCTCTATGCATTGTTAGATTACACTGTCCTTGGCTTTCACTGTCTTTCTCTGTCCTTTCATGGAAATTCCTTAAATGAAATATCGGTTATGAGCCAATGTTGCTCTCTCCACCTTGTCACTGGCTTACTCGTGCTGCACCTCTTCCCATGTTGCCACTTTGCCCATGCCATTAATTATCCCTGAACTGTACTTACATAAAATTCTCCTTTGTGCATGGTATTGAAGTGGGAGAATGGAAGAACAGGCTCCCGCCCTTCCCCTCTCGCGCCTGGCCTAGAGGATCACGGCCTAGACACCCTCCACGAGAAGAGTTTGCCTATCTACCAGACGACCAAATACCCTGGTACAGGAACATACGGATGTGCCCATCTACCTGCCCAGCAGCCCGCCCTGTCCATGCCGACACCTGCGGCACGGATCAACTCGACTAAAACCTACACGTCGTTAGAGATGCCATGACGACCTAGCCAACGGTCAGCACACCTGTGCAAACATGCACACCAGACACTCCCACACCAATCCACACGAAGAATATACTCAGCGCTATGACGTAGGCGACAGACATACTCACGGACGTGCATCTTTATTATTTTCCACATAGGCTCTCAAAATGCAGAAACGCAAGACGCATCATGAACTTATCTAAAAAGGCTTGCTCACGCTTCTTCTAAGAACCATGTACCATAATGAAGAATATAACGGAGACACGATACTGAGGATAGAGCAATATGATACCGTACCCTAAAGCGCTCGGCATCAAGCGGTTCCACCTATGCACCAGGCCCAAGTAGGCCGCAAGCAAAAGCTTCCATGAACATTGAATGAGCAAGAACTGGGTTGCTGACCCTTCAGAATGAGCCCGGCGAGAGCACACCGCCAAGGGCACGATGTTGCAATCTCGCACGCTGCAAGCCAACGCCAGGGTCGCACCTGCAAGATAAACCAGGCACACAGTAGGAAAAACAATATTAATTGTGTTGAATTTTGCCTCAAACACGGTCCCACCTCACGTGACAAAGCCAAACCTGACAAGATGCCAAGCCCAGGAGGAAGGAGACTCCTGAATCCCACGTTTCAAGACACAGGCAGATACAATTAAAAGACTCATTGGACATCTGCAGCAGTGGGAGTAGTCGACCTCCCAACATATGAATAAATCCTCACATTGTTTACACCTACCCATATTAAAACATTGTTGCAAATTACAGGTGCACCGCGAGCTGGGAACAGCGATAGTCCCAGACTGGGAGGCTCGCGAGCGGACCAATCAGAACATGGGGCTCCTATCACTGACGCCATTAACATTGACCAATCCTCAGAGGTCTTCATGTAACAATTTTCATGTATCAAATTGAAGGAACAGCCCAGGTATACCACCTGACTAACCCTCAACCACTAATACCGTTCTCTATATGTATGCTATACTAACCCTACCACTCGAGTAACCAATCCAGAGTGGAGATAGGTTTTTTGCTAAACTTTCCAAGTGACGCAAGTAGCGTGTCATACTAAGGTAAAAAGGGCCTGCGAGCCCCACGATTGTGTGTGTGTCAGGACGGACGCGTACGCTCCTTGACCCATCCCTGCCGTTTTGTCTAATAAACAGCAGAGTCACCTTGCTTCTTGCGTGTGTCTCATACTCTATCTCTTTTGGGATATATACGGGAGGAGTTGGGGCCTCCCTGCCCGGAGGTGTGCGGACGGCCCGGCCGACCCCGGCAGAATTTCCCCCCGACAGTATGTAATCTCATATATTATGATTTCCTCTTTGGTTCAACTCCCCCTTTCCAATTTGGTGTGAGCTCCCGTTTCCTATGTGGCTGTGTTCTCCACCTTTATTCTTTAGGAATGGACTGGATGCAGTTATTTCTTATTCCCCTCACTGTGCATGAGTAAGGAGCTGCTTTTCTTTTGCTGGGCCTCTACTTTCACATAGCTGCAATGCACGCATGCACGATCAGTCCATTTCGGGGACCTGTGGACAGCTGATTGCGCGCTCTGAAAGACGATGGGCTGCAACCAGGGAGCTTCAAAGGGAATTGGGTAGGTGGACACTCAAATATGCAGTGTGTTGCTTTCACTGTTCGGACCTTTGTACATGTCTGACTTTTCAAGTCGCTCGCAAGGGATCGGACTCTTTCAGCAGAGATCGGGGAGGTGGGGCTGGCAATGAGTCACGGGAACGCAGCACTTACTTTCATGCGGCATATGTATCACCCCTTTAGAAGACTGTTTCTTTTAATGCAGATTCAGAGTCCATATATGTTCTGACACGGTCTAATACGGTGTTCGGCTCCTTCCTTTGCTTCCTCTGCAATTCCCACGTTGGCCGCTTCAACGTGGAAGATGGAGCGGCATATGAATACGGTGCAGCCAAAATGGGTTTCTTTCAGTGGTGCCAGGGGTCCATGCTAAACATCCTTGTCACCAATGTTAAGCTGCTCATGACACCACGTGTTGTCAAGTTGTAATAAAACTTGTTTATTAAGATAATAGCAGAAAGGACCCTCAGCACAGCTAAGCAAAGCTCAAACAACAGCTGCTACTTTCCAAATGCTGTTCTGGGAACCTTAGACATAAGTATGCATTCTGCACCAACACTCTGGGCGGAGTGTTGACCATTCAACACTATAAAATGTCATGCAGCATGTAAGATCACAACAGTACTCCAAATTGAACCTGGAAAATAGGTCTATCAGAGGTCAATACTAAATAGTGAACAATATAAGCAACAAGGATGACCCCTGTGGTACTCCGCAAAGGATTGGCAGATCATCAAAGTAAATGGCTCCAAGCTTAACTACTTGGGTCCTATTTTCTAAAAAAGAAGAAAACCATTTCAGTGTTTCCTCCAAGACCTGGGCAACCACTGAAAGTCTCTTCAGCAGATGACCAAAATCTACCATGTCAAAGGCTGCATACAGATGGAGCATGATCAACATGCTCAGATCACCTTCATCAGTGGCCCTTAAAATGTCATGCCACACAGCCACCAGGGAGGTCTCAGTCACGTGACCGGGTCTGAAACAGGACTGAAAGATATCTAGAATTGCATTTTCCGCCAGATAGGTATGCAGCTGTGTGGTGCTTTCCAATATTGTTGCAGTCCAAGGCAGGCCTACAACAGGCCGATAGTTTCCCAACACCTGATGGTCCAGGGTGGAATTTTTTTACAAGGGCGTAAGGACTGATTTCTTTCAATCTTGTGGCACTGATCCACGGATTAGGGAAGCATTTACAAAGTCCATCAGAAAGGATTTAAGAGATGATGCATGTTACACTGCCAGATAAGCTGGAATAGGGTCATAGTGATGATTAGTCGGTTTCAATTTCAGAATTAGGGCTTCCATATCCTCTAAGTCTACTGGTGAGAAGGAAAAGGTAGGCAACAAAGTAGGAGCTATTAAACTATCCTGACTCAAACAAGGCATTATTTTAGTAGTAGTTTGTAAATCAATGTTCTTATGAATGATTTTGACCTCATCATTAAAAAACAATTACACTCGTTGGCCAGAGTACGGGACGGAGATCATTTAAGCGAAGCACAAGATGGTAAAGAAAGGTTGTTAATAGATCCTTGGATCGGTTTTCAAAGGAAGTTAACTGACTTTGTAAAAACTATGATTTTGCCCGGGCAATTCCTTGTTTATATATTGGCAGTTCCTCTTTGGCACTGTGACGAGAAAATAAATCATTAATTTTCCGCCCGATTTTTTCTTTCCTTCGATAGTTCTGCTTTAGCTCTCTCAAAGCTTCTGAGAACAAGGCATTATATTTATTTATTTATTTATTTATTTATTTATTTATTTATTTATTTCAGGGGTGCCTAGCATCACAAAAGTTCTTCAGTGATGCTTTATTTAATCTGATGATATTTTTCTATATAGGGGGCTCAAAATGTGCCATTTAAATAGTATGCCAATAAGCTGGTCAGATCATATGGTTGTGATGTTTTTTATTCTTTCTGAGTAAGCAGACCCTCGGACAAGAACCCAAATAAATTCTGTTATGTCTCCTTGCAAAAGAGCCCTTGCCGCTATTACAGGACCCCAATTAATAGTGGATCTATTACCATTCACAGCGGGAACCAGGTTGTGTGAGGCTGAGGAACTCAATGATGCTAAGTCATGTACTGTCATTATTTCACTCAGCCTTAACCAATCTGTACTACAAGAGTCGTGACACCATATGTTGAAGTCCCCAAGAACATATTGAGCATATGCGAGCTGAAAATGGTCTTACATAATCAACCCAATGTTTAAAGCAACATTTCATCAGCATTAAATTGTCATGGGCTTAACCTGACTCTGTCTCCCGGGCATCTTAAAGTTTGGCCTCACAAAAATGACCCAAATACAGAGACAATTCAGGTGATTTGGATACATTACAATTCATCTGCCCAAGTTTAACAACTGCATACTTCTCTTCCTTTGTCTCCCAAACAGGCAGAAGAAGACTGCTGTAGGATGTTATGGGACATTCGCAACTGGGAAAGGGTGCTTAGCCAATCAGGTGGCTGGAACAGTGGGTTAGAATGCCCATTCTTCGGCTGCTGCTTCCAGCCACCCTAGGCACTTTATTTATTTTAACAGAATTTATTTATTCATGGCGCATTTTGGATTTTATTAATGTGGGGAGGCAACATGGAGCCTCTCCCTGTTGCATCCCTGTCCCTCCTCCCCCCAAAACAATCCTTACACCTTCCCCACCTCCTACCTCCTCACTTACCTGCTAGACCAGAGCTTTGTGCTCTGGTCATGGCGCCCATCCCGTCTCCGGCCGACACCATAGTAATGGAGAAGGGACTTGATTTTGATTTTGAGCATTTATAAAACACACAGAACGGACTAAACCGTATAAAGGCGAAAAAGACTTAGGCCCTTTTCCCTAGGGCGGTGGCCATTTTTTTCATTTTTTTCCCCACTGGAGATTGTCTGCTCAAGCAACGCCAATCTCCTGAGGGGAAAGAAAAAGCTTATGCACCCCAGATAAACCACTTGGTGAGAATGGCTTTCAACCCCGCTGTGGGGGACATACATGGCCTTTAATGACTAATAGCCCTCACTAAGGCCTTTTCTTCACTCAGGCCTACCTAGGCTTGTGTGTGTGGGCCGTGAAAGGCAATGTAAACACCCCCACAGCAGGGGTGGAAGCCTTAGTACCTTTTCACTGCACATTCCCTCGTCAGCCATGCACAGGTCAAGAGCCACTACCTTGGTCAGCACCCTCCTCCTCCTACATTTCCTCTGACTCCCACTCCCCATTCTCCTTTCCTCTAACTCTTAACACTGTCCCAGATCTTTGCCTTCGCTGTCTTCTTACTACCCTTCATCAGTCTCGTGTTCCAGCACCTACCCCTCAACGTTCCCCTTCGGTTACCAATCCTACTTTACATTTGCTTCCTATTCCACTTCCTCCTGATGTTCCACCTGCTGACCCCTTCCGCTGCCTTACCTTCTTCTTCCTCCTACCCTGCATCTGCCTTGTTTTGACTTCTGCTGACCCACTGTCTGTGCCTCCTTGTGTTTCACCTCCCTCGTCTTGAACACATCCATCCCCTCCTTTTCTTGACCCGCATGTGCCGTATTGTCATGCTGCCACTCACCATCAGCCTATCTCTGCCAAAATGTCCTCCTCAATTGCTGCCACAGCCACCTTCTCTTCATGAGAAACACAGCCTCTCTTGCCACTACCTCCCATGTGTCGTGAAAGACTTCAGTTAAGGACTACAGGCTACTGTTCTGTGCCTCGATCCTTTCCGCTTCCTCATGGTCCTGCTCATCACTTGGCAGCTCTCAACCTTGATCATTCTTCAAGGCTTGCACATCTATGTCCCTGGGTGAAGTTTCAGCAGCAGTCTGAACAGGCTGCTCACCCACGAACACATGAATATCATGCCTCCGGCCTTGACACAGAATCACTCCATGTTTTTGAGTGTTCACGTGCAGCAGTCTTTCCTGAAGTACGAAGGATTTAATAACAGTCCGGCGTTAGTGATAATAACAGATGGTAATTATCATTATCAGATGTTTAACTGCAGCGCTAAACTACACGTTTTGTTACAGATACTCTTGTTTAACACCGGCTTTTGTGTGGCGGTCCATACCTTCATGCTAAAGCAGTACCGGAATAAAGTAATTACCACATGCAGTAAATACCAGGCCGCAGTGAGTCCTAAACAGGGGGAGATTTTGTCCGGAACAAGACGGAGCTCTGCTCCGACAGACATGGTCTTGCCGGAGCAGTGTTCTGTGATGGTCCTTAGCCCAAAAAGCCCTTGGGCCACAGGGCTGTTTGCTTCTCCCCAAAAATGCCCCGGAGTCTCTGCGAAGGAACTCGATGGGTCCGATTCCAGAGGGAAAGCTCAGAGAGACTGCGTTGGGACTAAGCACCGTCTTTGATCCTATTCCAAAACAAAGATGGGCTGTTTTTCTTTTAAGCTTTATGATTGGCCAGAAAGCTTCTAATCATAAGGAGGAACAGAAGCAGCCAATCATTTTGAGGAAGTGCAGTGTCTGGTGCGCGTCATACTTACCTTACCTTGCTTCATGTTGAATGCGATCAACTTCCTTTTTTGCCCTGAAGCAGCAACGCAATCTTGGAGTGTTGAGCCCTGTCGACTCTCCCATCGTTCCAGCTAGCCTACTTTAGTTAAGAAAATCTTGTGCAGTGCTTATGTTTCAAGTTTACTTCTCAGTTAAAACGGACGGTGCTCCCAAGGATTATTTCGTAAATTAATGTAAAGGAAGGTGCTGGAAAATAATCCTTGCGGCCACCGTTCGTTTTCATTTAAAATTAAATGTGGAAGTTTACAGGTTCTGTCATGTTAACCCTCTCCTCTGCCTATATATTGTTTCCTAATTCTATTTAGGCGATGGTGCTCCCAAGGAATATTTTCCAGCACCGTCAGTTAAATGGATTTACAAAACAATATAAAGGCAGCAGAGAGGGTTAACATGAAAGGCTTGTAAGGTTTCAAGGTTACTTTTAAATTAAAACGGATGGTCTGCGCCTAGGTTCTATGATTGGGAAAGGTCTGAGATTGGCTGCTCCTTGTTATTACAAGTGTGGATGTTTCTTTCACAGATGGCAGACCCAAACCCACAAAGTTCGAGTCCACAAGTTTGGATTTGTTTTGCCAACATGTCGTAGGGTGTTCGGGTGAGAACGAGCTCCCAGTATCGGTGCTCAGAAAATTGAACAGACGGTGAGATTTGCAAACGTTCTTAAGTCAAGTAAGGTACAAATTGCATTTACGACGTGCCATGAGGCTTGTCTAGCACAACGGTTCTGCATGCCTCCATGGTTTGGCTATGTCTCCGAGGGCCTGCCACGGGGAAAAGTGTGGATATTTCGTGGCTCAGTAAGTGACTTTGGCAAACTGTAATTGGCTCATGGGTGCCTCTGCAAGGAATATTAGTCTCTTGTCAAGTCTCTATATTCATTGAAATATTGAGCAGATAAGGGAAGAGGGTGCTTCTGGGCACACTGAGGAGGATTGGCACCCCTCTATCTTTGCAGGGAAGGGTCAGGCCCAGCTGGAACAACTAACACTTGCCCCGAGGGGTCTCTCGTCTGCTGAAGTGGGAGGATACCATGCTATGTTCTCATCAAGGATTCTTTCACTATGTTGGGGCAGGGGGGTTGAACTGGGATTTTGTAAGTGACCTTACCCTGCCAAGAAACAGCCACTGAGGGTAGGTGACCTGAGATTTCCCCCATACCTCCCTGTAGCTCATCCTTCACTAAATCAGTGTGGCCTATAGTGCCCTAAGTCACTCCATTGGTGGTCCTCAGAACCAGCTAGGGGGCGTTGCCAGCAACGTCATAGGAAACCCCCCAAACACCGTCTCTGGTTATTTTTCGGGTGTAAATAACGAAAGTATAAAAGGGATGTATCTTTTACCCCTAAGAATCTGTACAGAATAATTCCTTGCAGAGCAATATTCGAATATGAGACATTACACCGTGTTTTTGTGATGCTTTAGTGTGCTCCGGTGGGCGAGTTTGTGACCTGACGACCTGGTTTCGATTCCTGGCTTTGGAGAACAGGCACTAACCCAATAATTCAATTAAAGGGAACACAATGATTTTGTTATTACTCACATCCTCCTAAAGAGGCCAGATGCCATCCACCCTTCTCCGCACTCGACCTGTAGTACCCGGCTAGGAGGTATTATTAGTGGTTTGGTATTATGCCACAATGCATGGATTCACTTTAGGGTGTCAGCAGTGATTAAGTGTGCATTTCCTTTTGTTTGAGTTCTGCTTAAGAAAGAAATGGCAGATCTTCTTTGCTGAGAACACCACACGCTTGCCATGAAGCTTTACCTGGCTCTGCCCCATAGGAGATGCCAACATCTCCCTGACCACGCCCCTTCCCCAAAAATAGGCGGGGGGAGAGAGTTCCCCCAGTAAATGTTGTCCATTTCCAGCACTGGTCCTAAGGGAGTCCAAAATGGGGAATTACAGACAGGGCCGCATGACTTGGAATCATGCAGACCTTTCTGGGGTACCCGATGTTTCCTGCATGCAATTACGGTATTATGAGTTTTGAGGTATTAATGAAGGTAATACCATCCAACACATAACCAGGCCCCAGATACTGCAAGATTTAGCAAACATTTAAGCCAACCCACAACCTGGTATTCTAGATTTAAACTAAATGTTCTAATGTTTGAATTGATCTCACTTTCAGAAAGATCTTTCTCGTGAATGCAGACAGCACTAATGTTGAGTGTGCAATTCTTTAATAACCGTCAAATCAATCTTTCAGTTTGCTGACTCGTTTCAAAGGGCAGAGCCTCATAAATCTTGAGCTGCATAATGAACTCCTAACGCCCAGCAAACAGCACAAATTTGTCCACTTAACTTGCTGACTTTATGCTTCAATATTACCTTCCAATACGATTTTTTGAACACCTGACTCCCCGTTACTTTTTGTCGCCTTTTTCCTCCAGATGTCAAAGGCAGAAACGTTTTCTTTAGAGAAATTGCATAAGACAGCGTAACAAATGAATACAAATGAAGTCATTCTTGAGTGCCTCCGTCTGCTCTGGAAATCAGCCTCGGACACTTCGAAATGTGGCCCAGAGCCAGACAATTAGGCCTAACTCCAAATGGCGGCGCAGGTACCTCACAGCTTCATTACCTTTCTTCATGAAGGCACGTGTCCAAAAAGCGCGGGTCTTATCAAAGCGCCACTTTCTTCCCCAGCAATCTGTTTGAGATTAAAGGAATGAATTTGGCGGGGAGGGAGGGGTCCTTTCAGGGCACGCGGGCGTTAGGAAAGTTCCACATTTGAGGCGACAGCGTTTGAACTGGGCCCCACTTTACAGTGTTGCATGTCATTGTCAGTCACTGAGCACACAGAACAAGGCCCGTAATTTCTGTTTACCGAGTGTAATCAGAAGCCATTAATAAACTCGAAACCCGAGCCGCTCGCATAAGGAGGCGGAAAGTGTCTTTCCTCTGCAATCAACAGGAACATTATTAGGTAATAACCGACTCTATTCATCTTCATAATAGCACAATGACAGCCTGTTTAAAAATAACAAATGGCGGTTTCCGGTTGACAACAACACAGTTAACGTGACCTTCAAATCTGCTAAGCAAATGAGTTCACTTTTCTGAAATGTGCATAGATGATAGTAAAACATGTTCTTCCCTTTGCTAAAGTAAGTGAACTTTTTAAAAATGTATGTTTGCCTGAAGGGGGCTCACTTACCCCTGAGCCAAGCGCTGTAAAAATCTTGAATTTTCCTCAACAACAAAACCATGAAAACGCCCCTTGAATCTTTAGTTGCTTTGTGATGTTGGGCGTCTGGGAGAATTGACAAGGGAGGTTTATTAGATCCTTGTACAAATCTGCTCGCCTGCACCCTATGGTGCAATTACGTTTCAAAGGTAAGGAAGGCGCTGTCAGGCCTTTCATGGCCTGGATCCTGTATGCTCCTGGAATTATAATTAGACATTTAACAACACAACAAACCTTGAACTCAAACTGCTAGAAAGCACATAGAGCATGTTCTAGCAATGCTGGTGCACTATACAACTAAAAATATATTTGTGTATATCAGTTACCTCATTCAATCGAGTGAGTGTGGGAATGAGTGACTGAGTGAGTAGGCTGATTTCTATAGTGAGCATGGCGGAGACCCACTTCTTCACGCTGGTGTGCACAAGCTACAAGGAGGAGCCAGGAGGATTATATGCCAAAGAGTTGAGCTTTCAGATGGCCTAGGAAGAGAAGGTGGTTAGTTTCTGCTCTGAAGCAGAAGAGCACATTTTACCAGTTTGTTGGACCCCAAACATTGAAGCATCTGGTACAAGCAAATGTAGGCATCAAAAGAAGGAGTTTGTTGCTGGATCATAGGAGGCAGCTGGGATCTTATGTCTGGATCATTTTAGCAAGGCATTAGGGTCCAGTGCCATGGATAGCCTTGTGTTCTAGGCAAAGAACTTTGATGAGGACCAGCTCTCATACAGGCGGTTCGTGAGGAGAAGCTCAGAGTTGTGATGGTTCTTAGGCCAAACATGAGGAAGACCGCTGCGTTTTATACTAGCTGCCATTTGAGAATTGAGGCATTTGGAAGGCTAGACAAGAGGGCATAATTGTGATGACAATGGATAGCTATATTTCCTACTTCAATTTGTTTAAACCTTCTGTGAACAAAAGGGAGTAGGCATCTCTTTTTTTACGGTGCAAGTCTTCTTTAATTTGTTGATATAAGGGAGACGGGATAAGATGGAGTATAACCAAATGCATAAAATTCGAATGGGCTTTGAATCATTAGAGAGGTTGGCTAGAAAAGAAGGGAGGGGTCAACAGGAGGGAAAGTTAGGTACAAATTTAGGCGGACAGGGAGCATATTTTCCATTTTGGATTGCTTGAGCTTGAGCCAGTTGGAAGCCATCTTTTGGAGGGTGTCTGGGATATATGAATGATAACACACCCATTTAATAACAGACACAGCTAATGTAACATATCTTGTTATCCTGTGGGACAAGGTAGGCATGACTATCATAAATGTATGCTGTACAACAGAAAATCAAGAACACCAATATGAAAAAATCTGAACATGGGTAAAATGTAGGAAAAACTAAATAACATGACCGTCTCAAATGTCAATCTAGTTAGCATTCAGTAATCTGAGCTTAATCGTGGCTATCTTAAATAAATGTTCTAAAAGCATGGTAAGACGACTTTGCATATTTAACCTAAATGTGAGATATGGCTGACTAAACCAAATGGGCTAAAAGCAAAGTAAGGCTAATTTACACAAATTGGCCAAATACAGAATGAAGCTAATCCAGAATGAGGCTAACTTGCACAAATTGGCTAAATGTAGAATGAGTCTAACTTACAAAAATGGGCTAAATACAGAATTAGGCTAATTTACACAAATGGGATGAATGAAGAATGAGGCTAACTTATACACATGGTCTAAATGCATGTAGCTATTTGATATTGGGTTATAAGAGAGGGGTTTTACTGAAGTACATTAATGTCTGTACTCCCCTCCCACACCACACTTACCTTATCAGTCCCTGCTAGTTGGCTGTGACAGGCATCCCAAGTGAATACAGGCAAACACAGAGTGGAGTTGCTCAGTTGGAAACTGCCCTTTGCCTCTGTCCCTTAGCAGACTGGCTGCCCGGACAAGGCAGAGGTCCTTTGTTAAGAAGAGGGGAATTCCAATATCGAGACTGTGAGGTGGGAGGTGGGCATGCTGGGAACTGGGTGGGCCTGGAAGCTGGAGCAGGTAACAAAAAATACCAAAAATGAACAGAAACAGAGGACAAAACAAAATGGAGAGGGCTAGGAAACTGGGGCAGGTAGGGCTGTGGATGGAACTGAAAATAACAAAACAGAAAGAGAAGACAAAATAAATGGAGAGGGCTATCAAGCTGGAACAAGTATGGCTGGGAAGGGAACAGAAAAGACCAACAACGAAGAGAAAGAGAGGACAACACAAAATGGAGAGAGATATAAAGATGGAGCAGGTAGGACTGGGGAGGGAACATGAAAGGCCAAAAATGAACAGAAAGAGAGGACAACAAAAAATGAAGAGGGTTAGGAAGCTGGAGCAGGTAGGGGTGGATTGCGGGAAAGAAAGACCAAAAATAAACAGCAAGAGACAACAAAATAAAAAATGTGAGAGGGCTAGGGAGCTAGAGAAGGTACAGCCGGAGAGGGAACAGAAAAAAACAAAGACAAACAGAATTAGTGGACAAAGCAAAAATGGAGAGGGCTACGAAGCTGGAGCAGGTAGGGCTGGTGAAGGAATGGGAAAGACCAAAAATGAACAGAAAGAGAGGACAAAACAAAATGGAAAGGGCTAGAAAGCTGGAGCAAATAGGGCTGAAGAGGGAACAGAAATTACCAAAAACAAACAATTTGAGAAGAAAAAACAAAAATGGAGAGGGCTAGGAAGGTGGAGCAGGTAGGGATGGAGAGTGAACAGAAAAGATCAAAAATGAACAGAAAGGGAGGACAAAACAAAATAAATGGAGTGGGTTAGGAAGATGGAACAGGTAGGGCTGGGTGGGAGGTACAAAATTATAAAAAAAGAACGCAAGAGAAGACAATACAAAAAAGGAGTGTGGAGCAGGTAGGGCTGGGGAGGGAATAGAAAAGACCAAAAGTGAACAGAAAGAGTTGACAAAACAAATTGGAGACTACTAGAAAGCTGGAACAGGTAGGGCTTGGGAGGGAAAAGAAAAGACCAAAAACAAACAGAAAAAGAAGACAAAACAAAAATGGAGAGGGCTAGGAAGCTGGAGCGGGTAGGACTGGGGAGAAAATAGAAAAGGCCAAAAACGGGGGGCGCTGTTGCGCACACCAAGATGGCGGCCTGAAGCGAGAGCTCCGGCCCGACAGAAATCTGAATTATATTTGAATCCTGTTTCGGAGCCACCAGCGGATAGCGAAGTCGAGCAGGGGGTGCACCCTGACCCGGTCCACACCCGACTGAAATCCTGAGAGCGGCGGACCAAAACTCACGGAGATATCGGCTTTGGCGGGTTGAGTGGGAGGAGGCCCGGGGGTGTGCCGCGTGGCACAACCGGCTAGTCTGCGCTCTGCGCCGCTAACGCTCTGGCCAGAGAGGCATAGAGAGGTGGGGCTGCTGTGCTGCGGCCGTGGAGCTGGCCCGTGGGTGCTGCTGATCGACTGGGGTGTCTCCCCCTGGGTCCCATACACGAGGCTGTGCGGGCGAGTGTTGCTGGCTCGTGGGCCCTGCCTTTGTGGTTATTGAGGTGGTCCTGTTAGGTGAGAGCTGGTGCTCCCTGCGGGTGCTGGGAAGCGGGCCGTTGTCGGATGGCGTGATATCCTTTCCCCCCAGGCCTGGGTCGTGACCGAGGGGGTGACTCCATTTTCTGGCCTGCAGCCGGGACGCGCCACACTTGCTATATTTCCTGCAAGTCGGCAGCAGGGACGGCGCGGGGCGCGTTGCCGCTGAGACGGTGAGTTGTGCAGCATTCAGCGGCTGGGGCGCAGCTCCTTTCTTCATGGGAGGACGCAGTCCTTTGTAAGTGGGCGAATTAACAAGTTGCACTGGTGCCTGGTCATTGGTGGCTCTGTGAATCACTAGTTTTGTGGTCCCCCGGCCTGAACAAGCCCACTCGACAAATAATATCCTACACGGCCTGCCGCCGCGGTATAGTCCCACAGGATCCATTGCCCCTGTCAGGCCGTGTTGGTGACCCGGCTGGAGTGGCGGACATGGGTAACACGAGGAAATAGGAAAAAGCGGCAGAGGGGGCGACCGGGAAAAAGAAAGGCCCGATGGACTCGTTCACCAGTAGCCAGGCAGTCGGCCACGAACCAGACCTGTCGACAACATCAACGGCTGAACCTGGTATGGACAGCAGCGACAGGGTTGATCGCCTTACCACGATTGTGCAGAATGGCTTCCTATCCCTAGATGTGAAGCTAGATGACATTGTTAACACCATAGGAGCACTGAAAACCAGAGTCGACAAGGAGATGCTCAGAATCACCGAGGCTGAAGACAGAATTGGTACAAACGAAGACACCATTGCGCGACACGATCGCGACATAACGCAGCTTAAGGCAGGCATGAACGCGCTGCAAAGTAAATGCGAGGACCTAGAATCCAGATCCCGAAGGAACAATATTCGGATTGTGGGAGTTTCTGAAAAGTTCGGGAAAGGCGCAATGGAACAGCAAGTGGAAAACCTTCTTAAGACTCTTTTTGGGACAGAATCCTTTTCGAGCCAATTCCTGGTTGAGCGAGCACATCGCACTCTGGCCCCCGTGCTGAAACCTGGAGCCCCGCCACGCACCATCATTGCCAGGCTGTTGAATTACAGAGACAGAGATACAATTCTCAGAAAGGCTAGAGAAATTGGGACACTACAATATGAGGAGAACCGCATCCATGTTTATCCGGACTTTGCAGCGGGAGTACAGGCTAGCAGGCGATCATATGAGCCGGTCAAGCGGCTACTGAGGGCACGACAGGTCCCATATGCGCTAATATTCCTGGCCAAAATGCAAATCCAGTATGGAGGAAGAGCACACTTTTTTGAGACCCCGGCTGCCGCTCAGGCGTATGTGGAAGCAACTATACCCCTACCACCTAGAGGCCGTGGGCCGGACCAGAACGGAAGATCATCTCCGGGAGGTGGGGACTGGGGCCCTGCTGACTGAACCTGGTTGCGCACATATCCTCTGTTGCTGCTTTAGTGATGTGTAATGGATTTCTGCTCCCGCTGGGGGGCTCTGAGAACCTTCGAAGTGGGTTATGAGCCCACTCTGGTTGCCCCGTGACGACAACGTGGCACCCACAGGAAAGTTCCTAAAAGGGTTAAGGGTACATCGTCAAGTTGGGGTGGATGATGTGGGTGGAGGGTGGGGTTGGGGAAATCGGGAAGTTACAGAATGTTATTGCTGCCAGGCCATGTTAGGGACCTGGGATGTGGAGGAGTCTGGAGAGGGAGCATTCTCTGTTGGAAGTTGTAGGTTAATTAAAACATGGTCTTGCAGGCACTGGTGCTACTCTAATGTTAGCCACTTGAGCATTGATGGTCATTACTATATGGTACAATGTAAAAATTCAAAAAATGGGTGACGGGTTGAAGATAAGATTAATGTCATGGAATGTCCAGGGCCTGAACAATCCAATGAAGGTCAGAAAGGTTGGCAATTATGTCACTAGACACGGGCCTCACATTTTAATGTTACAGTAAACGCATGCACAGGGCTCGGTTAACGAGAAAATACTGGCAAAATGGGGCAAATTGCGCTACTACACAAACTATTCATCACAGTCCAGAGGGGTCTGCACCCTCATACATAATTCTCTTAGCTTTGTTGCCAAAGGCCACTTGGCTGACCCGATGGGTAGATATGTTCTGGTTTGGGGGGGGAAATAGCAGGGAAACAAATAACCTTATTGAACACCTATGGTCCCAATCTGGACGATCCTGATTTTTACCTACACATGCTCGAGATCCTTGCCAAACATGATGCGACCACGGTACTATGGGGAGGGGACTTTAATGTGATATTAGAGCAGACCCTGGATAGATCTACTAAGGTAACCAGGGCACCCACCAAGGCGGCACTGGTTCTGAAGCAAATTATCCCGCAACTGTCTCTAGTGGATACCCGGAGAGTGCTCCACCCAACCAGCAGACGGTACACGTTCTATCCCTCTGCCCATGATAGTGAGTCACGTATAGATTATATCCACAAACATAGCGCATACCCTACAGGATTGCGAGATCCTTCCTCGTACACTATCGGACCACTCCCCGGTGATGTTGGAGATCGTTTTGGAAGATGCCTCCAGACCAACTAGGAGGTGGAGAATGCCAAGAGACATACTAAAAGACCCGAATGTTGTTGAAACCCTACACATTGAAATTGACAACTTTTTCACAGACAACATTGGTTCTGTAGAACACATAACGTCAGTATGGGAGGCTTTCAAAGTCTGGGCGAGGGGGGCCTTAAATCTAAGGCCACTGGGCTTTTGATGGAGGTGTGCCGTGAGCTGGAAGGGGTGGAAAAAGAGTTGAACGCACTAGAAGAAATCTACAGCCGCACGCATGGTGGAGACACCCTGGCTGCAATACATAAGTTATTTAGGGATTTTGACCGACTGGCAATAAGGGAAGTACAATATGCAGCAGCCCCTACCAGTGCTCGCAGATATGGAGAAGGAAATAAAGCAGGGAGAATGTTGGCCAACTTGGTTAAGCATGAAAAACATATGACCCCAATTACAGCGATCCAAACGGCACAAAACGAGATAATAACAAGGGAACAGGGAATAAATGATGAGTTTGTTCACTTTTACAAAAATTTGTATAAGAATAGAGATGGGAAATCCCCCGATGAGATTAAAAGATATCTTACTATGCTAGATCTCCTACAATCCCAGAAGAAAGCAAACTAGCACTCGAACAACCTATCACTGCCGAGGAGCTTACTGAGACGATGAAGCGGCTCACGTCTGGCAAGGCACCCGGCTCCGATGGGCTCGGTGCTGAATTCTAAAAAGAATTCCAGGAAGAATTGATACTTGTGCTATTAGAGATGTGGGGAGAGGCTGTGGGGAAACAAATGCTGCCCCCGACAATGCGTGAAGCCATCATAACAGTGTTAGTCAAACCCAGACGCCCACCACAAGACATGTCATCCAATAGGCCCCGGTCCCTGATAAATGTAGACGCCAATATTTTCGTGAAGGTGCTGGCGAATCGCATGTTACCTATAACACCTACGCTGGTTCATGCAGATCAAAGCGGGTTTATTCCCAATAGGTCCACTGCCCTAAATTTGCGTAGGCTATTCGGCATAATGTCGCAAATCAACCTGAGCAAGCAAGCAGTCGCGGTGTCGAGAAGGCGTTTGACTCTGTCTCCTGGGAGTACCTCTTTTTGGTGCTGGAAGCGTTCGGGGTGGGCCCCAACTATATCCAGTATGTCAGGCTGCTGTGCACAGCCCCGGGTGCAAGCGTGTGCACGAATAGAACTATATCTGACCTGTTTGAGCTGGGACGTGGCACCAGACAGGGATGCCCCTTCTCCCCTATCCTCTTTGCTTTGACAATAGAGCCTATGGCGGCTGCGGTTCGACTGAGACATATTGACAAGGGTGTACCACTGAAAGGTGCCACTCAAATAATATCCCTATATGCGGACGATACCTTGCTGTACGTCCGCGAACCAGACAAAACATTGTTCCTATTATGGCAGACATCAACGAATTTGCGGAGTACTCTGGGTACACGGTGAACAATGCTACATCAGAAATGTTCCCGCTCACCCCATCCACAAACCGCCCGGCTCGTATGTGCGGCCTTAAGTGGTCGGAGCGACACATCAGATACCTGGGAGTCCTGGTTTCAAGTAATAGACAGACCCTGTATGCTGACAACCCTGATAACCATGACCAGGCGCTACAAACACTCCATACCAAACTACAGACCTGGAGACACCTCCCAATCTCACTACACGGTAGAATTGCCATTCTTAAAATGATTGTACTCCCAAAACTGCTATACCTGTTCGTAAACATACCTATATGGCCGGGTAAGGAATTTTTCTCCAAACTTCGATCCATGGCAGTGTCATTCCTTTGGAACGGAAAGGTGGCTAGGATTGGGTGGGAAAAGATAATAGAACCATATGAAAAAGGGGGAATAGCAGCACCAGATTTTGAGCTCTACTATATGGCGGCACAGGCGCAGTTCGCAAAACATTGGTATGACGAGGCGGACAATTCGCCCCACACATGGATAGAAGAGTATACTACTACACTCACAGACGTTAGGTCAGTTATCTTTGATACAAGACACAAGCACTCATGTGAATTTGACCCTGTTAGCTGCACAGTGATAGCCTGGGGGTCCATATACAAGAAACTAGACATTGATAACCCCTATAACCATGAGGCCCCATTATGGAAATACACAAATATTCCCCCCACATTCGACATCAGCATCCAGGAAGCCTGGGACCCCGATACAGAGATGAAGGTGGGAGATATGTACATAGACAGGAAGTTTGTGACCCTTGCAGTATTCTTGAGGGGTGTGGGAGGAGGATCCCTCCGAACATTACAGTACTATCGGATGAGGTCCGCATTTCAAGCACACTGGCCATCCTTCCCTGATGAACCCCCCTCCCACCCGTGCATACAACTGGTTACAACACAAGGTGGGCTGGGAATCTCCAAGTTGTATAAGACGATACAGACCCACACTCCTACGACCAACTGAGTGAAAGAGAAATGGGAAGCTGATATCAAAATGCTAATTCCTGAAGAGAAATGGGTAAAATACTGTACGCTTACAAGAAGGGTGTCCCTCAATGCGGGATTGCGCCAAATACAGTTTAAAATCCTTAACAGACTGCACTATACCCCGGCCAGAATTGCTAAATTCATGCCGGGTGATACAGGTGACTGCCCAAAATGTAAGTCCCTGCAAGCGGGATCCTATCATTTGTACTGGGAGTGCCCGGTTGTGGCTCGATTCTGGGAGAGGGTTGCAGCTACCCTGACAGAATTTACACAAATCCCTCCATATTTGTCCCCCCAAAAATATTTGTTTGGGGATATTAGGAAATGTTCTGAAAAAATCAGAAGGCTGTTTAATGTGTCATGTGCTATCGCCAAAAAATGTATACTGCAACCATGGAACAGCCCAAACTCCCCTACCATGAATACCTTTTTACGTGAATTAACCTATGCAAATGAATGCGAGGAACAATATGTGCTAACCCAACCGAGCAAGAGCCGACCATACGACATCTGGAGCCCCTTCAGGGCGTATCTGTGTGACCTGCCCACGGATAACGAAACAGCTATGTAGACTGTAAATTATTGAACTTTTGGTGAAGACATTGTTGTATGTAAGACCATGTGATGTATTGATTAGGTGCCTTGTAACTGCTGAGACCTTAATAAAAAGTTGTTTGAAAAAAAGAAAAAGCCAAAAACGAAAAGAAGGGAGAAGACAAAACAAAAACGAAGAGGGCTAGGAAGTTGGAGCAGGTTGAGGTGGGATGGGAACAGGAAAGACCAAAAACGAACAGAAAGAGAGAACAAAACAAAATGGAGAAGGCTAGAAAGCTGGCGCAGGTAGGGCTGGGGAGGGAACAGAAAACACCAAAACCGAAACAAAAGAGAGGACTAAACAAAATGGAGAGAGCAAGGAAACTGGAGCAGGCTGAGGTGGGGAGGGAACAGACAGGAAAGACCAACAACGAATGGAAAGATAATACAAAACAAAAATGGAAAGGGATAGGGCTGGGGAGGGAACAGAAAGACCAAAACCGAACAGAAAGAGTGACAAAACAAAATGGGGAGTGCTAGGAAGCTGGATCAGGTTGGGGAGGGAACAGGAAAGACCAACAACGAATAGAAAGAGAGGAACAAATAAAATGGAGAGGGCTAGGAAGCTGGAGCAGGTAGGGCTGGTGAGAAAACAGAAAAGACCAAAAACGAACGGAAAGAGAATACGAAACAAAAATGGCAGGGCAGAGAGAATGGGACACGGGTGGGACACCCTCATCCCATGGGTGCAGCCAGGGAGCCTGCAGCACAACCCACTAAGATGTGATCAGCACGCTAAAGGCTTCTAAGGCATTACATTGTGCACATGCCAGATTTAGGGGGCAGTTGTTGTAGGATCTGCCACTCAAAAGGTGTGCTCTCAGACAGCGTAGTTATATTGATCCCCTTCTGTGTGTATAGAGTGTACCATACCTTTAGCAATATCATCAGGGGCCACTCTTCTGGTGCAATGTGAAAGGCAGTAGAGGGCAGCCAGCATGCCAACAGAGAGCGCTAACACAGGTGTGGACACCATGTGGAAAAGTGTGTTTGAAATACAAAGATGAAATATGGCATTTGAGTTTCCCACACTGCATAGCATGGTTGTGCAAGGACCACATCTCGTGGGGCTTAACATCCATTGATTTCTCTATTTTAGATGTTGAGTTGACTATAGTGCAGCACCCTACTCCTTCTCTATGATGGTGGTTAAACAAGCCCAGCATGTTGCACCTCTACAGAGGGCCTTTCTCTCTGAATGACACTGAATGGACAGACACACATGGCAGGTACCACATTGCACATGCTACACCAATATCAGAAATGTCTATCATATACCTTTCGAGCTGTAATCTACATGCCGCTCGCCCAGGGGACATGTCCTCTGTTGATGTCTGTCACGTGGGACTTGCTAACATATGCTCTGTGAAAAGTAGGTGAAACACAAACTAGGATGGAAACAACATCTAAATCTGGCAGGTGCATTACACTAGCAATCGTCCCTACAGTCACTGAACCAGGGAATAGCCTTTCAATCAATGTACATTTTGTCACGGAGTGTCACGTAAAGCAAATATACATGAGCATTAAAGGACTTTCTTTTTTTTTAGTTTAAAGAACTTTTCAAAACAAATCATACGAGGTGTAAAAGGATTATGTTATATCTTGTATCCACTTTGAGCATAAAGAAGTAACAACATAAAATGTAACTATTGAGATATAAGAGAGCCTTGCATGAAAAACTATTCATTAGTTATTAAAATGTTCAATTTTAGAGGGAGGGAAGGGGGGATACATATACATTTACAAACAAGGACATGACATAACAGAAACAGAACATATGCAGGAGGAGAGATGAATTTCAGGAGGGGGAGGGGAAAAAGGGGCAAAAGTGTGCAACAAATATTAGATATGTGACTATTAAACCACCTATGAATGTGCAATCAATTCAATAAAAGGTTCCCATTTTAGTTCATGATTACGTAATAGAGACAAAGTAGATACATTACACCTTTCTAGTCTATGAGTGTTGCATATTGAAATCCACGACATTCTGTAATGAAGTTTATCTAGATTTTTCCAGTTGGATGAAATTGTTCTTCTAGCCAGCATAATAAATACATCAAACAAAAAATTCTCATGTCTGCTAGTAACATTTTGAACAATAGATCTTCCAGCAAAAAGAACGTGAGGACAGAAGTCAGTTGAAATTTTGAAAATACTTTTGTTGGTTTTCCAAATGTTAAGCCAAAAGGACGAGACAAATCTACAATCAAAAACCATATGCTTAAAGGGTCCAGAAGATTAATGGCAGCTCCAACAATTGTCATTTTGCAAAAGGCCACATTTGAAAAGATGTGAAGGAGTAATACAAATTCTATGATGAAAAAAGCATGTAGTTTGTAATATGTCTGCCGAGACTGTGACCTTAAGTACGTGGTTCCAAACTTTAGGCCATTCCAGTTGATTATCCATTAGTATGCAGTGTTGCTGCTAGGCTAGAAAACAGTCATGCAAAATGTGTGTAGTAGCCTCTTGCCGAAGAGTTTTACAATATAAAGAGGCAGATTTGCCGGTTTGTAGAAAGAAATTGTAACCTTTTTGCATTTGGAGTGATACTTTTATAGATAAGAGAGTCATAGTTTTCAACAATTTCATCAATAATAGATAGGAAGTGTTGCACACACGAGAGTGGGATATTGAATCCATCAACAAGTGCATTAAAATTAACTGGAACACCATGAACAAATAGCTGATCATGTTATTTTATACCCAGAGAGAGCCAAGGCCTCCAAAACATTTTTTATTTATCAATTCCAATCAAAAGATTAAACCAAATATATGAGGAGATGTATTGATGGGATTTGGAAGTAGGGGGCAATAGGTACATTCTGAGGTAGCGGACAGAATATATTATACTTGTACATTTAATAAATCTAGTTTTATCTTTAATGAGAAAGCAGTCAACAAGACTTAAGGGGATGCCATCGCTCTCTCTAGGCATAACCATTGGGGTACATCATTAGAACGTTCATGGGTAAACCATAACTGAACTTGCTTTAACACAAAGACTATATGATAGTTCCTAAAATCCAACCCCTCCAACTGTTCATGACTTTTTGAGTTTATTGGGAGACAATCCATGTTGCTTTCCCCCCCCAAAGACATTTAGCCAAACAGTTATCAATGGATTTAAAGAAAGAGGAGGGAAGGGGAATAGGTAACATAAATAGAAGATACAAAATAATTGATGAAATCATCATTCTAATGGATTCTAATCTACCCCACCTTGACAGGTAAAGAGGGGACCAGGTTTTTGTGTGTTCCTCTATTCTAGAAAGAAGAGAAGCAGTGTTGAGTTTAATGATGTCTTTGGTGGAGGAAGAAACATATATGCCAAGATATTTAAAGCCATTTGGACACCATTTCATACCTGAGGCTAATATTTGGTGTTTGGTACAATGCACATTAAGAGGTAAAATGTCCAACTTGTCTGTGTTCAGTTTGTATCCAGAGACAACAGACAATTGTGAGATGATATCTAAAATATGTGAAAAGGAAGTATCAGGAGCCTTAAGTAGTATTAAGACACCATCAGCATATGCTGCCAATTATATTTGTAAATCACCACTTCTTATACCTTTTATATTTATATTTTGCCTTATTTTTTCAAGAAGGTTTCTAGGGCTAAGATAAACAGAAGAGGGGACAGAGGGCACACTTGGTGTGGCCTCCAAATAAGGGGAAATGGGATTTATGCCCATTAATGAAAATGTAGGTGATCGGATTAGAGTACAGAACTTTTACCATTGCTAAGAATGGGGATTCAAGAACATGCCATTTGAGAGCTTCGAACATATAGTTCCATTCAACCGGATCAAAAGCTTTCTCAGCATTGAGGGCAACCACAGCATATGGATCTTTGGAACCATGAATCGAGTGTAAAGAGTCTTGAACTAATCTTATGTTAGAGGAGGATAATCTACTCTTAATATAACCCACTTGATCCTGATTAACTAGTTTAGGCGGTACCAATAGAAGTCTGTTGGCTAAAATCTTAGCAAAGATTTTACAATCTGTGTTTATAAGGGAGATGGGCCTGTAGATTTGGGGAAGTTCAGGATGTTTACCAGGTTTGGGAAATGCAATAAGCATGGCTTCCAAAAAAGATCCTCAAGCCCCACCATCTTGGATACATTGAGAAAAGAGTTGGTTAAGTTTAGGTACTAAAATGTATTTAAAGTGTGCGTAGAAATCACTTGAACATCCGTCAGGACCAGGAGCTTTGCCTTTCTTGAGGTCTTTGATGGCTTTATGAATTTCGCAAATGGATATGGGAACATTGAGCGATTGAAGATTGGCTAATGGATACGAAGAGTGAGGTGCATCATGAAGAAACATATGAATAAGCTCATTATTAGGAAATGTTTCCAAAGTATATAGTTTCTTATAGAAATCAGAGAAGACCTTGAAAATTTCTTTATCTGAAAGCCTTCTATTACCTATGTGATCTTTAATGACTGGAATCGTAGTTGTCCCTTTTTTAAGTTTCAAGTAAGAGGCCAGGGACTTACTCAGCCTGGTAGAGTTGGTACATTTTAACCTTATATTTTAAAAGGTTATCACAGGATATTGGGTTACAATTTTATTGTATTGAATTCTAAGTTTGATGATGGAATTTAAAGTTATTTCAGAGCTGGTGCGTGAGTATTGAAATTCTAGGGCTTTGAGTTCTTTCATAATGTTCTCTGATTCCTGTTTGAGCACTCTCTTTTTATTAGCCACAAAGGAGATAATGTGTCCTCGAATGACTGCTTTATAGCTGTCCCAAATGTTGGAAACTGGGGTGTCTTGGCTTAAATTCTCTGAGAAGTAGGTATTGTGTTGTTGTGTTATGAACAGAGTAAGTACCTCATCTTTGAGGAGGGCGAAGTTGAATCTCCATATGCAGAGTTTCTAAACTTTTGCGGAGAGGATAATTGCATATGAACAGGTGCATGATCAGATAATGTAATACAGTAAATGTTGGCATCTAAAAGGCAACTCGCGACGGGTTTAGATATAAATATATAGTTTAATCTAGATAGAGTTTTGTGAGGGCTAGAGAAGAACGAGAATTCAGAGTCGGAAGGATGAGTAATACAGCAGGTGCCTATAGGGCTTAATTCTGAGAAAAAATTGGTGAATTGCATATTGGATTTGGTAAGTTTATAGCAAACATTGGATTTTCTATCCAAGTGTGAGTCCATGATCTCATTGCAGTCTCCACAAACATTCAGATTGTTAGGATTAGAGAGGAAGGTGTGATTTTGAGTTGCACCCAGAAGGATGGATCTGGCAATGTAGGTCCATCGATGTTAAGGACAGTAAATTCAGTGGAGTCAACTAAATGTTTTACAATTACCAATCTACCTTTACCATCGGATTCATTCACTAATCCTTGACAATTACATTTCTTATTAATCAAAATTATAACACCATTTTTCATCCTATTTGCGGCACTCAAGAATACTTCACCAACCCAATGACAGTTAAGTTTAGCTGCTTCTGCGTTAGATACAAGCAATGGAGGATTTGGTTCTGTTAAGGTGAGAGAGAATGTTCAGCCTTTTGATAGGGTTATGTAACCCTTAACATTCAATTACATTGAATGTATCAAATTACGGCAGGATAGTAAACATGAAACAAAATTTAGGAATGCAATAGTTATGGATAGTGCAAGAAATGCTGTAGGAGTTATACTGAACTAAGAACTAGATAATGTTTTCAAAAAGGTGGTAAATTTCCTGAACACACTTGACAGGGACACATAAGGAAGGATACATAAAGGAAGTGGGGAGACCAACAAGATCAGCATGGATAATATTAACCCAGCGAGAAAACATCGAAAACAGTTGCGGCTAACAGGAAGGCTGCTCCAACCCATGTTGAGTAAAAAGAAGAAAAAGGGGGGGAGAGCCTCTGATGAGACAGCTATCCTCACACCCCGCTCCGGTGAGGAAACTGTATGGCAAAAGTCACTAGTGATTAAAGAAACATAAGTAGTAACTATCAGGTAGGTGGTTTGATGTATCCATATACTGTCTCCTCTGACTTGGATGAATTGTCTTATGGCAATAGGATTTTGAAAAGTAGATGTGTGCTCATTAAGAGTCACTTTGAGATTATCCAGATGTATGACGCCATATCTCACATAGAGCTGTTTAAGAGCAGGTCTAAGAGCAAGTAGTTCTTTCCTTCTAGCCGCTGTAGCATAAGATACATCTTGGGTGATGAAAATCCTTCCACCATTCCATGCAAGTTGTCTTATTGATTTGGCTTTCTCCAAGATCAGAGGGACATGAGTGTAGTCAAGTAGAGCAAATATGACGGTTCTAGAAGAGTTGTTACTAGAACTGCTGGAGGGCTGTATTGAGTTCATTGGTCCAATCCGGTGTGCCCTCTGAATGTTTAGCTGAACTGAAAATGGGAGTTCAAGGAGCTTCATTAGAAGAGTGTTAAGGTACAAAATTGGATTATCCCCCACAATGCCCTCTGGCAGTCCAACAATTTGTAAATTTTTCCTTCTGTTGTGATTTTCGAAATTTTCAGTATGCCTCTGCTTCTATTTCCCTCGCCACCACGCAAGCCTTGAAATAGGGCCTACGGGGGCGATCAAAGAGAAACACCAGAATCAACCATCCGGGTGACCCTTCTTTGACAGCGATCATTCTTAAGGTTCAAAATCACCACCTAACATGCAAGCCATACTTCCAAGCACAGGAGGATAGTCATGCTCTGAAATGGGAAGAGGTCCGAAGAAGTGTTGGTCAAGAATGTCCTTACCCACATCTATCCCCACTGCAGAGCAATTGTAACCCATCTTTAATAGTAGCGTGCAATGTTGCAAAATATAGTCAATGGTGTTTTCAACCTTAAAGTGAATGGGTGAGGTGACATATTTAGCCTCTTCACAGATGCCACCAATTTGCATGTCATAACTTCTAATGTGACGGAGTAGAATAATGCCATGAAACAGGTCCAACAGTCTGGCTCTGTTTAGATAAATAAGTCGCTGTAACAAAAGAGGCTACGGATCCGAAGAATTTTTAGTTTCTTGAGTCCCCTCTGTGCATAGGCACTGTATAAACTTGAGCTCAAACCAGGGGACAGTGGCAGGAGAATCCGTTTGTACTGGGATGCTGATGGCAAGTTTGCCTTCTTCAGCATCTCTTGGTTATACAGCACTTTGTCACGTTTTTCACCAGTATCTTATTTTTTGCCTTTTGATTTCTAGTGCCCTTGCACAGCCCCTCCTTAGTTTGCAGATTATCAGTGGGACAGCCCTAGGCAAAGTCGATGTAGACATCTATGTCACCTTTATTCTTTCTTGGTGGCATAATCAAGTCATCCTCACACGCCTCAATAGTAAAAGAAGTATTTACCACATAATGTGAATTTATTGCGGCCTTGGTCTTGGTGCTGCATATAACATGAACCCCCTTGAGATCTGATGACATACTAGTGGCACATCCTGCTTTAGCCGCAGGCATGGGGTCACATTTGCCACAAGTGTAGTAGGAATGGAGTTCACATGTTCATCTAGACACCCTTTCCTTTTCCTGTCCGATTGCATATCACCATGAATTACCACCTTCCCGATAACTCTTTTAGGCTTCCTTCTATACCAATGGGCAGTTTGCACGGCACCATCAATGTCAGAGTGAGACTGGTCTACATTGCCACAAATAAGATGCAATAGTAGCAATTCCATAAGAGTAGCAGAACTGGAAAAAAATGTATCCATAAAGACTGCATCTTCCTCAGTGGTTTTAGTGATCAGGCCAAGGGAGCCAGTAATCTCAGTGAAGATGATGTTGTGACTAAGTAATTTATCAGCCAAATCATCACATTTTGCTACCAACATTGTTAGCAGTTTTTCCAAAGTGCTTAACCTTTCAGCCGATGCACATCTCGCAGTACTATCATTCAAAGAGTTGTTAGACTCCCCAACCAAGGAAACTCTAATGTCGGCCAAATTCAAATTAAGCGCCAATGGGGAGGAAGTAACATGGGCTGTCGGAGGAGGCACATGAATGTCAGCAAAGTTCAGTATGATGTTGCTTGTAGGGCAGCCAGAGGCAGTGCCCTCATCCAAATCCATGGATGGCAAGTACTCCGGTTCAATAAGGCTCAAAGACAACAGCAAAGGCAAGGTGTGATCCCCCTTTGAACTATCAAGTTCACAAATGGTCGGTAGAAATTAAACAGATTGTCTGGGATGAATGGAGTTAACAATATTTTCACTGGTTTTAGAGCCTAAATAGGGCACAGAGGTTAAGATTTCAGACACAAGTTCAGAGAACAAGCCTTCTGTGAGAGAACGGGCCTCAACGACCGGTGGGGTGTGTCTGTACTTCCGCTCCCTATATGGTGGAGGAGAGACACAGGAGACCCTAGCCAAGATTCTCTATTCGGTAGCAATGGTCGAGCAATCAAGGCCTAGCTTCTCAGGAGGTGATGCAGGGTGGTTCTTAAGTACAGTGTATCCCCAAGCCCCCACAAAGGAATATCCACACTCTGTATTGGTTAGAACACAGTCTTTATATAATCAATAGTTAAGGTTATGTACATTTATCATATTAACTCACTTTGTACTCTGGCAAAATCTACAATGGCAAATATTTACAATCCTAAAGTGGTACCACCCTAGATCTCATTGAAGTGCATGAACAATACTGTACAATGTCACACAGACCAATAGAGGGAAACCAGCAATAGAGAGAGGAGAGAAAATAAGATGGTTGAGCAATAGGCAGAATACTGACCCCTACCACTAGGCACAGTTCTGTGTGGAGATCCCCCCACCTGGGCAACCTGTAAAGAAAGATATAACACAAGCCCAGTCCATATATTGCTCTGCAAGTCTTATTCTCTCCTATAATGTTTTTACCCCCCCAATGTACCTGGTGGAGTCGAGTTCCTCGAAAAGGCGTCGACAAACGTCGAGGGACTTGCTGTTCGGCGACGGGGAATCGACGGCCCTTCTTGAATGCCTTCCCTTTCAAGCGGGAGGCACGGGGCGTCGAACGTCCGTCGACAAACGAGGTAGAACGATGTCGAAGAGGCGGCAGCTTCGTCCGAGCGGTGCTCGTCGGCGTCGGGGCGTCGGCGTCCTGCAAGGCGGAGGTGTGCGGGGCACCTCGATGACAATAGTTCTGGACCGCAAAGATTGTAGAGACGGGAGCCCAGCAAGGGCGTCGAGTCGTCCGAGTCTTTGAGGTCGTCGGGTGGCGGGAAACCCACTGGCGGATTCTCCTCGGCGTGTTGGTTGTCCTCGACTTTCTCCGGCAGGATAAGCGGTCGACGATGCGGTCGAGAGAGTCCTTCGATTGAATGTTCTTAGGCAAAGGAGCGGACGGCTCCAGTCGTCGGCGGCGGCACGGCGTCAAGTGGTTCCCACGGCTGGGCAACACAACTTCGACGGGCCTCCAGCGGTTACACAAACCTGCGAACCCTGGTCGACGGCAATGGACTTCGACGGCGTCGATGTCCGGGTGCTTCACTTCGATCTCCTCAGCGGTCCCGTCTCGGGTCGGCAGCCTTTCGAGGGTCTGACTTCCAGGGCGCTTCGGCGAAGATTCAGCGGTGCTCGATGGTCCCTCGGAGCACGGGAAGAGGGCGCCTTACCAGGTCCTTTCTCGGGTCAGCCCTCGTCGAATTCGTCAGCCTTCGGATCGGTCGAAGCAAATGCCACAGCAAGTCTTCTTCTTCCAGCTGGACGTCGAGGATCAGCAGTTCCAGTTACTCTTGAGTGGAGACTCAGCTTCTGAACGCTTCTAAACAATTTTCAGTGGTGAGAGGTCCCCAGATATACTATCCTCTCTCTCATCCACGCTGCTGGCACACACACAGCAGCCAATCACACAGAAGGGCATTCATGCAGTCAGTCAGCCAATCAGGCACACAGTGCATTCAGGCCACACTCCTCCCTTTCAGACACTCACAACAAGGAATGTGGATTGGGGCAAGTACCCAGCCATTCAACACTACACACTGCATTCAGGCCAGTTTCGGGCAGGGCTGTCTCAGTCTTTGTCTCACATGCCAGAAACCAGACAACCACAACAAGAAGTGTATATTGGTCACACACTCCATTCACCCAGGTCCCACCCACAGGAGGTACCCACAACATACAGTCACTGGGAAGGCTCCAGCCAGTCTAGCTGGGCCTTCACAACAATACCATACATGGAACTTCCACCCAACAGCCAGTCAGGGGGAAGGGACAGAGTCAGGGCTTCCCAGGACTTTGGGAAAAACAAGACAACAGGCAATAGAAAGCAAGAGGCCACAGGGGCCATCTTGTTTTCTATCAGGAATCAACTGATCCTCATGGCAGGGCCTGGGTATCCCAAAATGGAGGACACCCAGAGCACCTGTCAAATTCAGCATGGAGCTGCCACCAGCCCATACCCTGCTCCGTGGGCCACCCACAGGTGCCCAAAAAACATACACTAGGGGCACAGGGTTGTACCCCTACCCATGGGTGCCATAAGGGTATCCCATGGGTCTGTTCACCAAACCAAAAGAGAGAGCTGCACTGCCAGGAGTCCCACATGGACCCCTGGGCAGAAAACATAACAGAACACACGGTAAAAACAGTAATAGGACAAGGATTCAGAGGCCCTGTACCTCAGATGCATTTCCAGCATCACAGTCGCCCCCCCAGACTGAGTGGAGGGTGTCTAATCTCCCACGGGATAGACACCCTCATCCAGACGGTCAACATACCTTCTGGAAAGGCCATCTGCATTATCGTGACTCTTCCCTGGTCTGTGCTCTATGGTGAAGTCTAGCCCTTGCAGGCTAATGGACCACCTGAGCAATTTCGGGTTCTCACCCTTCATCTGCATAAGCCACTTCAGGGGCTTATGATCTGTTTGGACCTTGAAGGTAGACCCGGTAAGGTAGGGCCTAAAATGCCTAAGGCTCCAAACTATACTAAAACAGTCCTTTTCAACAGTAGCCCACCTAAGTTCTCTACCCTTGAGTTGTCTACTGATGAATATGAGAGGGTGTTCTCTCCCTTTGTCATCTAACTGGGACAAGACAGCTCCAATTCCGGTGTCACAGGCATCCGTCTGGACGATAAAGGGTCGGCTGTAGTCAGGCGCACTAAACACAGGTGCCCTACACAGACTTTCTTTCAAGCCATCAAAGGCCCTCTGACAGTCTTCGGTCCAATTAACCTTCCTAGGCTGCTTGGGTGACGTTAGAGCTTTCAGGGGGGCAGCTATGGTCCCATAGTCTGCCATGAAATTGCGATAGTACCCAGTGAGGCCCAAAAAGGCTCTCACCTGGGTTTGAGTAGTGGGAGTCTCCCAGTTCTGTACATCCTGTACTTTACTGGAGAGAGGTTGGATTTGACCCCCTCCTACCTCATGACCAAGATAGGTAACTTTCCCCTGAGCTATCTGGCACTTGGTGGCCTTGATAGTGAGGTTAGCCCTTTTCAAGGCCTGCAACACCTTATCCAGATGTGTCAAATGCTCTTCCCAGGTGGAACTGTAGACGGCAATGTCGTCTAAGTAAGCCACACAAAAGGCTTCCAGCCCACTGAGCGCATGGTTGACCAATCTCTGGAAGGCGGCAGGGGCATTCTTCAACCCAAAAGGCATGACCCTAAACTGGTAGAGTCCCTCAGGTGTTGAGAAGGCCGTCTTTTCCTTGGCATGGTCCATCAGAGCTATTTGCCAATAGCCTGAAGTAAGGTCAAAGGTGCTCACAAACTTGGCAGCACCGATGGTGTCCACGAGCTCATCAGCCCGGGGCAATGGGTGCGCGTCAGTTTTGGTGACGGCATTGACTCCTCGGTAGTCCCCACAGAACCTCCAATCCTTGGTACCCGCCTGGGAACTTGCCTTGGGGACAAGGACCACTGGACTGGACCAGGGACTGGTTGAGGGTTCAATAACACCCAGATCCAACATCTTGGCGACCTCAGCCTGGATGTGGTTCTTGACGGTATCTGACATACGGTAGCACCTGCTTTTGACAGGTACACTGTCACCAGTGTCAATTTCATGCTTACACCACGGTGTAAGGCCTGGCTTCAGTGAAAACAGAGAGGCGTACTGTTGGAGCAAAGCCCTACAGGCCCTCTGTTGCTCTGTTGTCAAATCTGGAGAGAGATGTACTCCCTCCACTGAGCCATCCTGAGGGTTGCTATGCAGCAAATCAGGAAGGGGCTCACTCTCATCCTCTTCTTGCCCTGAAGCTAGCAAGAGACATGAGACCTCTGCTCGCCTGTGGAAAGGCTTGAGCCTGTTGAAATGGAATATCTGAGGGGCTACCCCAGAGGCACCCATGTCAACCAGATAATTGACTTCGCCCATCTTGGAGATTATCCTGAAGGGTCCAGTCCATTTGTCGGCCAAAGCCCTAGGCTTTGTAGGCTCCATCATAAGGATTTCCTGTCCCGGAGTCCAATCCACTTGTGAGGTTTTAAGGTCATGCCAGTACTTATTCAATTCCTGGCTGGCCTTGAGATTGCTGTTGCCTGTCCCATCATCTGTGTCATCCTCCGTCTGAGGCCTAACACATAGTCCCCCACTTGCTTGGCGGGACCCGGAGGAGTGGCTTCCAAGCCTTCCCTGATCAAGGCGAGGGGCCCCCTCACGGGATGTCCAAAGAGTAACTCAAAGGAGCTGAAACCAACACCCTCCTGAGGTACCTCTCTGTAAGCAAACAGCAGGCATGGCAGGAGGAGATCCCATTTCCTCCTTAGGGGCTCTTCCAAAGCACCTAGCATGCCCTTGAGAGTTTTGTTAAATCTCTCAACCAGACCATTGGTCTGGGGGTGGTAAGAGGTGGAGAACTTGTAGGTTACCCCGCACTCTTTCCACATGGTTTTCATGTAACTCGACATGAAGTTGGATCCTCTGTCAGAGACAACCTCCTTGGGGAATCCAACATGGGTGAAAATGCCCAGGAGAGCCCTGGCAACCACCTTGGCCGTAACCGTCCGAAGGGGTATCGCCTCAGGGTACCTGGTGGCATGATCTACCAAGACCAGGATGAACCGATGTCCACCTGAAGTGGGAGGGTCAAGGGGACCGACGATGTCGATGCCCACCCTCTCAAATGGGGTGACAACCACTGGCAATGGCTGCAGTGGGGCAATGGCACTGCCTCCAGTCTTGCCAGACAACTGACAAGTTGGGCAGGTCCTGCAGTGGGACTCCACTTCTACTCCCATCCGTGGCCAGTAGAAATGGGCAGAGAGCCTCTGCTTAGTCTTCTTGGTCCCAAGATGACCAGCCAAGGGCACCTCATGCGCCAACTGCAGTAGGAAGGGCCTGTAAACCTGGGGTACCACCAACCTCTTGCGGGCACCAGGTTCAGGCTTAGTGGGCTCACTAACAAGGAGCTCACCCTCCCAATAAATCCGGAAATTCCTAGGCACCTCTCCTTGTGCCTGGGCCAGGGCCTGTTTCCTCAGTCCCTCGAGAGAGTGGCACTCTCTCTGTCCCTTACAGAAGTCCGCCCAGGAGGGTCCCCCTTCAGCTAACAAGCATTGAAGGTCGGGATGATCCTCCGGGTTGAGAACCTCTCCCGCAGGAGAGTCTTCTGCCTCTTCTCCCAAAGGAGTTGAGTTTGGGTTTTCCACTGGACCCAGCCCGTCCGGAGCATGGATCCCAATGGGTGCTGTCGGAACAGCAGGAAGAGAAGGTGCTCCCTCCACAGAGGTGGCCTTCTGGGTCTTCCTTCTTCTTGCCTTAGGCCTCGCCTTTGGCTCGGGTACCTGACCCACAGCCAGACCCGGTGTCACCTGTGACCTAGTGACTGCAGCAGCAGTCATGGGAAGACCATCCGAGATCAACCCCAACTCTACTAGATCATTCCCTAACAAAATGTTAGCAGGGACATTGTCCTGAACCAGGACAGGAAGCTTCGCTGTCTTGTCGCCAATCATGAGTGTGACTAAGGCTACATGTGATAATTTGGGAGGCCCACCAGCTAACCTGGTGGTTTGCAGAGGAGCACCTTCATAGTCCTCTGGCCTGAGCAGGGTCCTGTCCACCACTGTCATGCTTGCCCCAGTGTCTCTCAAACCAGTAGAAGGCTGGCCATTCAAGAGGACACTTCTCAAAAACCTACGGGTGTTCTGTGGGATAGTCGCCAGTACTTCCGCATACTGGTCCCAGGCCCCAAGGGACACTAAGGAAATCTCCACCGGAGCACCAAATGTGATCCCGGCAGAGGAGGGGAGGACAGTGGCCTCCACCTCAGACACGGGGTAAGGGTAGGTCAGGCTGACAGCCTGTACTCCAAGTGCCTTACCTTTACACTTGGGGTCACCCCTTTTGTGATCCAGAGCTCCACACTCCCAACAAGTGCCAGGAGTGCGGGGTACGGTACTGGAACCACTGGGAGCCTGCTTTGCAGCAGGTGGACCACTACTCTTATTCCCACCCCCAGATGACTTATCCCCACTAGAGTCTTGGGTCTTAGGAGAGGAAGGTTTTGGTTTACCCGACTGTGACTGCTTGGGGGACTCCTCAGCTTTCTGAGAGGCCCCCTTCTCCTTATCCTTGTCCTTCCCACTGGAGTCCTTAGGGGACACCCGGTGGGAGACCCACTTGTCAGCCAACCTAGCCAGCTTAAAGGGGTCCAAAATGTTCTGGTCAGCCACATACTGACGCAGCTCTGGTGAACAGGCTTCAGAGAAATGCTCAAAAAACAAGGGGTGGGACAATTCAACAAAAGTCTTAACCTTGTATCCATCGATCCACCCCATCATGTTCATGTGCGCAGCACTCACCCAGTCAACCCAAGACATATTCTCCTTTTTCCTAAAATCCCTGAACCTTCTAAGGTATTGGGTAGGTGTCTTGCCGAACTTGGCAATCAAAGCAGACTTCATACACTCGTACTGACCCCTTTCTTCCACACTCAGCTTCAGAATACAGTCATACCCAGTTTGAGGCACTCTGCTTAACAAACACTTCGCCCAATCTCTTTTATCCACATCATGAATCTCACAAGCCATTTCAAACGCTTCAATCCATTGGAGGATATCCAAACCCTCCACAAATACACCAACCAAATCTTTCATAAACTTGGTGGCTGGGGACCTGACACTCTCACTGGTTCTAGCTGAAGTCTCCACTCTAGCTTTCTCTAGCTGGATCCTCTGACATTCAGTGTCCTGGCTCTTGAGTTCAAGGTCCTTATTTTTGAGTTCAAGATCCCTATTCTTGAGCTCCACTTGTTGAGCCAACTCCTCTTTCTTAAGCTCAGCATCTATTTCCAACTTGCGGTATTCAAAGGCCAAGTTCATCCTTAATAACTCAAGCTCTAAGGAATTGCTGGAGTTTGGAATAGAGGCAGCAGGAATGGCGGCATTCCCAGAAACAGATTCAGCAGAAACCCCAGGGGGAGAGTCCTCATTGGTTGCATTCCCCCCCTCATCAAGACTTTCACTATCAGTCTGGTAGTCCACCAGGGCAGCTATCAGCTCAGCCCTAGACTTCTCCACAAAGTCTAACTCCCTAGCTTCACAAGCACTCTGGAGAGCCTCCAAGCTCATCCGAGTTAATTTGCCATTCGCAATAGACTCCATTGTTTGTAATGCAGTTACCTTGTACACAACTAAACCTTAATTTAATAAAGAGCCAATATCGTTTGTAAGTGGCACGGTTATAAACTGATTCTTAAAACCATAAGCATCCCACCGCTTGCCACCAGTGTGAGAGAACGGGCCTCAACGACCGGTGGGGGGTGTCTGTACTTCCGCTCCCTATATGGTGGAGGAGAGACACAGGAGACCCCAGCCAAGATTCTCTATTCGGTAGCAATGGTCGAGCAATCAAGGCCTAGCTTCTCAGGAGGTGATGCAGGCTGGTTCTTAAGTACAGTGTATCCCCAAGCCCCCACAAAGGAATATCCACACTCTGTATTGGTTAGAACACAGTCTTTATATAATCAATAGTTAAGGTTATGTACATTTATCATAGTAACTCACTTTGTACTCTGGCAAAATCTACAATGGCAAATATTTACAATCCTAAAGTGGTACCACCCTAGATCTCATTGAAGTGCATGAACAATACTGCACAATGTCACACAGACCAATAGAGGGAAACCAGCAATAGAGAGAGGAGAGAAAATAAGATGGTTGAGCAATAGGCAGAATACTGACCCCTACCACTAGGCACAGTTCTGTGTGGAGATCCCCCCACCTGGGCAACATGTAAAGAAAGATATAACACAAGCCCAGTCCATATATTGCTCTGCAAGTCTTATTCTCTCCTATAATGTTTTTACCCCCCCAATGTACCTGGTGGAGTCGAGTTCCTCGAAAAGGCGTCGACAAACGTCGAGGGACTTACTGTTCGGCGACGGGGAATCGACGGCCCTTCTTGAATGCCTTCCCTTTCAAGCGGGAGGCATGGGGCGTCGAACGTCCGTCGACAAATGAGGTAGAACGATGTCGAAGAGGCGGCAGCTTCGTCCGAGCGGTGCTCGTCGGCGTCGGGGCGTCAGCGTCCTGCAAGGCGGAGGTGTGCGGGGCACCTCGATGACAATAGTTCTGGACCGCAAAGATTGTAGAGACGGGAGCCCAGCAAGGGCGTCGAGTCGTCCGAGTCTTTGAGGTCGTCGGGTGGCGGGAAACCCACCGGCGGATTCTCCTCGGCGTGTTGGTCGTCCTCGACTTTCTCCGGCAGGATAAGCGGTCGACGATGCGGTCGAGAGAGTCCTTCGATTGAATGTTCTTAGGCAAAGGAGCGGATGGCTCCAGTCGTCGGCGGCACGGCGTCAAGTGGTTCCCACGGCTGGGCAACACAACTTCGACGGGCCTCCAGCCGTTACACAAACCTGCGAACCCTGGTCGACGGCAATGGACTTTGACGGCGTTGATGTCCGGGTGCTTCACTTCGATCTCCTCAGCGGTCCCGTCTCGGGTCGGCAGCCTTTCGAGGGTCTGACTTCCAGGGCTCTTCGGCGAAGATTCAGCGGTGCTCGATGGTCCCTCGGAGCACGGGAAGAGGCGCCTTACCAGGTCCTCTCTCGGGTCAGCCCTCGACGAATTCGTCAGCCTTCGGATCGGTCGAAGCAAATGCCACAGCAAGTCTTCTTCTTCCAGCTGGACGTCGAGGATCAGCAGTTCCAGTTACTCTTGAGTGGAGACTCAGCTTCTAAACGCTTCTGAACAATTTTCAGTGGTGAGAGGTCCCCAGATATACTATCCTCTCTCTCATCCACGCTGCTGGCACACACACAGCAGCCAATCACACAGAAGGGCATTCATGCAGTCAGTCAGCCAATCAGACACACAGTGCATTCAGGCCACACTCCTCCCTTTCAGACACTCACAACAAGGAATGTGGATTGGGGCAAGTACCCAGCCATTCAACACTACACACTGCATTCAGGCCAGTTTCGGGCAGGGCTGTCTCAGTCTTTGTCTCACATGCCAGAAACCAGACAACCACAACAAGAAGTGTATATTGGTCACACACTCCATTCACCCAGGTCCCACCCACAGGAGGTACCCACAACATACAGTCACTGGGAAGGCTCCAGCCAGTCTAGCTGGGCCTTCACAACAATACCATACATGGAACTTCCACCCAACAGCCAGTCAGGGGGAAGGGACAGAGTCAGGGCTTCCCAGGACTTTGGGAAAAACAAGACAACAGGCAATAGAAAGCAAGAGGCCACAGGGGCCATCTTGTTTTCTATCAGGAATCAACTGATCCTCATGGCAGGGCCTGGGTATCCCAAAATGGAGGACACCCAGAGCACCTGTCAAATTCAGCATGGAGCTGCCACCAGCCCATACCCTGCTCTGTGGGCCACCCACAGGTGCCCAAAAAACATACACTAGGGGCACAGGGTTGTACCCCTACCCATGGGTGCCATAAGGGTATCCCATGGGTCTGTTCACCAAACCAAAAGAGAGAGCTGCACTGCCAGGAGTCCCACATGGACTCCTGGGCAGAAAACATAACAGAACACACGGTAAAAACAGTAATAGGACAAGGATTCAGAGGCCCTGTCCCTCAGATGCATTTCCAGCATCACACCTTCGATACTAATAATTGAGTCCTCGCGTACTGGAAAATAGTTGGTCATTTTTACTGTGCTGTTAAAACCAACTTCTGCGCCTGCGACTCTAAACGTGTTCTGTGGGTGGGTCCGCGTAAACCGGCAGATGGAAACCGCATGATTTTCTTTCGTCTCTACCCCACACAACAGCTCCATGTCCCCAAACTCAGGTCAGGTCACAGCCATCAATTCTTCTGCCCCTTCACAGATAGACTCCATGACAACTGTCCAATCCACCAGGATGCCTAACAGTGTAACGGTGATGCGCTTTGCGCGTGACCTGCGCAGCATACCGGCATATGTAAATACATCGTAAGCGATTAAAAGGGCACAGCAGCCCAACATTTCCTATTCTTCCAGCAGGGGAAAGTAGTCCTCACTGGATAGGTTAGGTTTCCACAAATAACTCTCTCACTCTAGGATACAGGCAACAGTAATCGATAAGTGTCGCTTCAGCATCCTGGCTGATGTAAATACGGCAGAAGCGGTTCAAAGGGCACAACAGCCCAACAGTTACCACTCTACCTTCAGGGGAATGTAGTTCTCAATGTATATGGTAGTTTTCCACAAATCAGTCTCATGCTCTAGGAAACAGGCAGCAGTAAGTGTTGAGTGTTATTACATTTGGGGCCATCACTTGGTCTCTAAGCCTATAATGGCCCCCACAAGCAGGTGGATTTGGCTGATGATTTCAATGGCGTATAACCCTGCTAAAGTTCCCATTGCAGTCGAAAAGAGGGTAAGGTACTCAGAGGAGTACCCACTTCCTCAGCCACCTTCCATGGTGGCTTGCTATCAGATATATGCCGAGCCTCTACATGGGGCGTCTGATTGGTTGGTTACTAAAGGATGGACCAGGCAGTGAATGTTCTTCAAATAACTCCCTTTATTTGAGGGTTTTCACTTCACAATTTCTTCATTGGTGTTCAACTTTTCAATCAGGGTATACTTCACTTCTCTCTCATCTCCTGCAGTTTCTGAAGTCTCTTTCTGGGCTCTACTAAGACCAAATATACTCCTGTTCTAAATACAAGTCATCCTCTAACAGAGTCTGGAAGAAATAGAGAAGAGACCCTGAGACCGTTGAACTCCTTTTTTAAATGTCTGCTCATACCTCATGATTGGTTGACCGCTGGCCTCCTCCCCACCAATACTGTCTTCATGGCATGTTTAGGAAGGCCTTCCTTTCATTCTACCCTGTTGGGTTCGGGCTAGTCTGTGTTCCACCCCTCAATGTTTCTATCTTCATCTGGTGACTGTTTCATTGTTCAGATTCTCATTCCTGATGTATCAGGTGAGTTGAGTTTCCCCAGGCCTTGGGTGTCTCTCTCCGCCAGCGGCAGCCAAAGGTGTTTCTGATGGCCAAGAGAGGCTCCTCCCCCTCTCTGAGGGCTCATGCCACCACTGGTCAGTCTGGGCGGCCATCCTTTGCCTGCCCCTCCCTGTCCCACTCTCCCCCATCTCTCTTGGCACCAGCACACTCCCTGCTCTTGCCATAGGATCTGTTCTTTCTCGGCTGTCTTCGTCCCGGGCTGTACTTCAGCTCTCCCATCTCCAAATTGCTGTGGTGATCATCACATCCACTGTGGCTCTCTCAGTTGTCATAATCCAGGTCATACCTCAGCTGTCCCATCACTGATTCACCACAGCTCTCCTTAACATCACCTTTTTTTCTGCACCAGCATCTCCCAAAACACTTGGTCATTTGTTTGGTCGCCCAACGACTCAGTGTCCTGCTCCACAGGGACAGCCCTCCTGCCCTGTGTCCTGGGGTCAGCTCGAGGTAGGTAATCCTGCCTTGTATGATCTCACAGGACTCAGAATACACTTTCATTAATCACTAAAAGCTATGGCTGCTGGGGTCCACCTCATGTTTTGGTGATGCAATATTGGACTTGATGTCCCACTGAATGATTTGTGTTATAAATTAAGGTGTTTCACTTGCGTGCATACTACAATTAATAGTGTGAATATTTGTTGTCCTTCTCCTCCATTATCTCTAGTCTTTTTAGGTGGAAGATGGACGAAAGGGTAATTCCCAGATTACCTACAGTAATCTACATTAATCCAAATCTGCTTTTCCTCGTCCCAGTTTTAATCTCCCCCTACAATGGGGGTTATTGAGAAATTTGACTGCTAGTATACTACTGTTAGAGGTGACCAACATTAACAGTTTTACAGTGGGAAGAGATACAAAGAATTATTTTTTTTAAACTGATTCAGGTGTGTTCTGACGTGCTTTGTTTATGGATGCATGCCGGCTGGTGTGGAATGCATGAGGTCAGAGAGAATGATAGACTGTTGGAATGTGTATGTATGAGTAAGAGATTGTTGTGTCATTGGAGTTCCACCACAGGCAGTTGGAAAGATGTAGCCTGTTTGCTGGGAGCCAGTGGGTTCCTATCATGTGTCTTAAATGACTTTGCAGTAATAAAGGAACAAAGCATGACTTTACCTGAAGTGCCCAGAATCATCCTTTACAACAAGTTTGCTTGTCTTGGTTTTAAGGATAAGGTCATATTTCGGGTCTGGGTCGAGTAGGACGGATAATAATGATGAAAACCTCTAAGTAATCAGAACATCCTATCCTAGTAGTTGGAATGTATGGAACTTTTATGTAGGTTTGATATCAGTGACAGCAAACCATCACGTAATTTCTGGGCATGGGAAATTGTAAGTTTCCCTCTTTCTTGTAAACATGTTCATCCTCCAGAACACGTTTAAAAAGAAAAATATATTTAAAAAGAAACTTCCACCGATGTGAAAAAATAGCAATTTATTTCAGGAAAAAAAGAATTTGAAAAAAGTATTGATTTTTTTTAAATTAAGTGACTAATTTTGAAAGACATAGGAATTCATTTTAAAAGAAATTATACAAATATGCAAGCGAATACTCCTCATTCAGTCTTTGGCTAAGAAAAAAAGATACTCAAATGTTGAACCCAATTCCCGATGTGCTTCTCATAGAGAGGACAATACATGTATGCTATTCTGCAATACAGCCTGTGCTAGACCAGTCCAGTGGGCACTACCAGAGATGGGCTTTGGGGACTGCATTAGCAAACAGGACTTTGGTGTTGAATCTTATTTTCCCGAGTCGAAAGTTTACCCTGGAAAAAAAAATCCTGTTATGGGATTTTTGAGAATGTGGGCACTAGATGTCACCTGCACTCTTCAAAATAGGGGGCGTCGGGTATTACTGTTGCCCCTGAAAGGCTTAGGGCGAAACATTGTCAAACTTCAAAGACTGAGATGCTACCTTACAGCAATATTAGGCAGGCCTTTTCTGTCCTCTTCATGATGAAGAGCATAAGTCATGGGCGTCTCAAAAGGTCCAACTCTTGGTTGAGTGAGTCTCTTTCTGAGCACTACCTTGGATCTTGTGAGAGATGGCCCTTTCGCACACCAAAGCCATTATCTCGTTTGAGCTCCTTTACGCTACCTCTACAACTGCCCTTGCAGCACTCCCGAAATCACCAACCAGCTGGCAAACATGAATAGCGGAATAAACAGCAAATTAAGAATAACCCGAATACACACATGGGCGGACGTGTACCCCTCCCATAGGTTTCAATCTCTGTGACATGACAGTTGAGTGTCTTAACTATCTCCTGTCTGTTCTCCTCTGTTGAAGCAGGTGGTCGCGAAGTAACCAGTAAAACAGACAAAAAGGCCTACTTCTGCCCACACAGGGCACAACAGATGATCCCACTCAACACACAATGCGTCCCTGAGCACTGCAATTGTACTCTGCAACTCCTTGTAATTCACAAGCATACTTCAATATCAATATTGCACATGTCTGGTGCCTTCAATAGCATGACTCATACTTAGTTATAGGCTGCTGAAGCCAACGAAATTAAGGGCCTGATTCAAGGAAGTGTTTTATAATGGCGCAATCCCATACGAAAACGCTGCATAAATCAGGCCCTAAATGTGTGTGTAGAATCCCTTTGGCTTGCTCTCCAAAGGGAAGGGTTTTGGATCATGTATTTGGGTTTTTATTGTACTATTTTACATTTGGACTCTGGCGGATGGAGAAATGCTAACTTTATCATGTTGTCTGCATTCGCCATCTTCGGCCATTTTGAGACTTGATCGGAGCATGCGGGCTATATTATGCAGGTGCCACTCCATTTATAAAAGATTCCATGCAGCTTCCACTTGTCGGTTGTGCTGGAGGAGCTGCAGTCCTCTGCAGTGCCACTTTGGTCTACATTTCCATTAAAGAGGCCAGCCTTTCTTCCTTTTTAAACGTCTTAAAAGAAATAGAACCATGCCGCCTCAGCACGAGCTCGCCAGACCCTGAGTGTCGCTTCTGTTTAATGTCATGAATGTAGGAAGTTTTCAGGCCAGTTTTTTCTTGGCCTACTCGGAATGCTGCCATTGTTTTGTGATCTTATTTTGTGGGCAGATGGCTAAAAACATCTGATGCCTCATTTGCAACTCAAGACCTCTCGCTGTTAGGTGTCAGAGCGGTAAGGCATGTCACAGCTTGAACTCTGGAAGTTGTGAAAGCTGCTCCATCAATGTTAGCCCTCACAGAGCCAAGCATCTTTGCTCAAGACACATTACATCACCAGCATCCTCTGTTTAGGTTCTGCGTTATCCATGATCCACAGGACATTATACATTGTTTGGAAATGGTAGAATCAGCAACGAGCATTATAGGCTATTTTCTTCATGCGTTATCACACCATTTACTATTTAATCGCGTGCTACTCATAAGCACAAGCACTGGCAAAGACAATAGTTTTGTCTTTTATGTAGGCACTGTATAAGCACCCTTCCAGGATTCAGAAACCACGTTTTACATGTTTTCATGGAGCAGCTAGTAATTAATTGAAAGTGCTGCAGAATAGACTGTTACATTATATGGATTGAAAATAATGCCTGCCTTGATGTGCCACACATCTAAATAAAGAGTTCATTTTTTTTATATATATTTGTAAAGTGCCTAAACCCTGAGGCACCAGGGCCCTGTTGCAGACCAGTTACATGCTACAAAAAGCTTCAACAGAGGAGTGACAATATACCCCTGACACACCCAACGCGGTAAACGGTACAGATTGCAACGGTCGTCAGTGCTTGTGTTCGAGTGGGAGCACTATGCAAATAGCCAGGTTTTCAGTGCCTTTGATATGGTTAATGAAGTAATTAAGAAACGTGTATGTGCATTTTTACTGTGTCCCTTTAAAAAAAATGCAATGCATTTTAATCAGTAGCTGACACCTGCATTGTTCCCTATTTCCCCATGTATTATTCTGAGTCATTTTTGTAAATGTATATGCAGTGTGTAGGTGTATGGTCAGCGTGTAGGCATGTGGGTCCTATCAAGGTGGAGGAAGGTGAGGGTGTTTGTGCTGTCTGTGGGTGACCATGCAGCGTGTCCTAAATGCATGTAAATGTAGTGTGTCCTTAATGGCACTCCCCAACGACAAGTTGACAGTGTGAGACTCTTCCACCCTACCATTTGCGTTGCCATCCAGGGGCTTGCCTTCCGAACTCGGCTTTTTCCTGATCTTGTTGTTTGATCCTTGCCTATATATATTCTTATATATAGGCAAGGATATGCCTATATATATTATATACTGTTAATCAATTTGAAAGGAGAAATGGTTGCCATTGTTGCCTCTGCTATTTCAATCCCAACTCTCAGAATTCCCTGCTGCATCTCTTGTTTTTAAATGTCTGCTCTTTGGCGATTTTGGTGCTATAATATCAGTTGTGTTATTGTGTGAAGTAGTTAATTAGAGGTGGAGGACATTATAACGAAACTAAAAACATCCATATGTCAGGGAGATACTTGCCCACCCCTATTATCAAAGTTTCAGCGAAAGAACTCGCCCCTATCATCACATCCCGTATTAATGCATGCCTAGGTTCAGTCCTTTCTAAAGGACAACAGATGTATGAGGGTCTATGCACCCTCAGCCGCCGCAGAACCAACACTGGTCACTTGTGGAGTCCCTCAAGGCTCCTCTGTGTCCCCCACACTTTACAATGTGTTTACAAAGCCTCTATTTGATGACCTTGACTATTTGGGGGTCAACTATGCGGATGACACCCAAACACTCATCCCTATCACTGGAGACTATGCTACTGACAGCAAAACACTTAACGACATTTATCACATTATACACACCTGGATGGCTAAGCATGGACTCTGTCTTAATGACAATAAGACAGAGCTCCTCCTCCTAGGCTCCCCAGCAAACCTCAACAAACTAGATGCTCAATTTACCTCATTTAACATTGATGGGAACACAATCAAAATCTCAAAGGATGTAAAAACCTTAGGCATATACATTGACTCAGCTCTCACCTTAACGCGACTAACCAATGCAATTGCCTCCTCGTCAGGCTATACCTTCAAGCTAATCACTGACTGTACACCATTCATCATGGCAGCAAACTGCATCAAAATAGCCAGAGCCCTAGTCATGTCAAAACTAGACTACTGCAATGCACTATGCTTTGGAACCACCCAACAGAACCTAAATAAGATGCAGGTCATACAAAACAATACCATCAGGTCAACTCTAAACATTCCCAGATCCCATCACATCTCTGAAAACAGACACAACCTGAATTGGCTACCGGTCAAGCAAAGAATTACGCTGCAAACCCTGTCACTTACTCATAAGTGTCTATCGAATCTTGCACCAAAATATCTGTCCAACAGTCTTGCTCATAACATACTAACAGGCTACACTAGAACTGCTCAGACACATTGCCTAAAAATCCCCAGGTTTAACCAACAAAGAGCTGGGGGGATCAATTTCCCGGTATTAGCAGCCAAAAGCTGGAACGCCATGCCGGTAATTCTAAGATCTGAACCACCGCATCTCCTGTTCAGGACAAATGTGGCTTCAAGCACAAGAAGGCAACTGATTCTCTTGACATTGCCCAGCTCAGCTTCTCTTGACATTGCCCACCTCAGCTTTCCTCACCTCGCACGGCCACTAGATCTATTGTATGCACAGTACTGCACGCAACTGTACCTATTGTAAATACACTATGTTGCTATTTAAGCCTCTCTGCCATTGTCATTAAATAAACTGCCTTGCGTAATGCAACTACGCACATTGTAAATCAAGTGGTTCTGTGTAATGCACTGTAGCTATGCAAACTGTAAATTGTGACTGTAAAATTTAAGTGTCTTTCAACATGTAAGACAACCGCCCAGATGCCTCAGGGCTTGGTGCGCTCTACAAATAAACAAACTAAACTAAACTACACTAAACTAAACTAAACTAAACTAAGCTCGGGGCACTCTGGGAAGAAACCTCACCCACACCCTCGGTAGGGAGCTATGTTTTCTGAATGTGAGAAAGCAACATGTCCCAGCGAGAGTAGTTTAGGGGTAGCAGCATAACCAATCCAGTGTTGCCAGCGGTGGAGGGGTGAGGGGAACCAGTAGCGCTGGTTCATGGCGGCTGGAGGATACAAGCAGAAATGGTCTAGGGAGAAGGATATTAATAGAACTTGTTGGTGATAGAGGCAACCAGCAAAAAACAGCACAGGCATAGTTTGCCCATGCAAGATATCCATGGGAGTAGGAAGGGGTGGGGGTCGGAGGGGTTGGTGCATAGTATGCATAGTAATAAGGGTGTTAAATGATGTTGCTAGTATACCAGAGGACATTCGTAATTATTGTTGGACTTTGTTTTTGATCTCTAGACCTATAGCATGTGTACAGGAGGAGTTAATCCAGCAAGGGGAGTAGTTGCTGGTGGAGGGAAGGCACTGAAATGCTCCTGCAGAAAGAAGCAAGGGTGCTTCAAGGCTTTACCAATGGCAATAGGCGCTATACAAATGCCATTTAGCATAACATTCCACAAGGCATGTCGTGGATCTGCTGCAAGGAAAGGGAGTTCTTCCTGGTTGAGGCAAGTGGCACAACCATAGGGAGATCTAGGGTGTGCATGCAGGAGGAGGGCTGTGGTCCTGAAACAAGAGGGACGTGTTGCTGCATCTCCAAGGAGGGAAGGCATGGTCTTGTGGGGATGGGGTCAGGAGTAGGGCTGAAATGATCAAAGAAGGTGCACTTACACAGAGGAAGGGATGCTCTGGGGGCCTAGAGAGGAAGAGTTCCCTATGAAGAGAGACAAGACAATGCTCATGCTACAGGAAGGTCATGCTTTTGCAGTTGGGGTGGTGCTCCTACTGTGAGAAGAAAGAGCTGGTTTTCCAGGAAGTACTCTGGAAAAGAGGAGATGAGTCACTTCTTTGGGTGGAGGTACTTGCATCAGGGAGAACATCCTGAACAGTGAGGAAGTGGTACTCAAAATAATTGGGTAGGAAGAGAGGCAGAATGATCCCAACTTCTGCTTTTCAAGTCTGAGACAACAAATGCAGACCTGCTATTTGGATTAGTGATAGTTTATACTGGCACATAAAGGGGAAGGGGGCTTGTATGAGAAGGGTTCAAAATGGCCATCGTCCAGTTTAAGAATACTTGAGTTCAGGGCTTAGTTATATGATTTTTGTGGGTGAAGGTTGACAAATTCCCTCACATCCACGAATGTTCTTGATTTTCACATTTAGTCTTAAGTTTAATGTTCACTCTTTTGCAGTGACAAGAAACCCAGAGGACGCCTTTGAATAACCAAGTGCTCACTTATGGTGCAAAACTGGGCAGCTAATGTTTGCAAAGTTCAATTCAATATTTCTTGAGTTGCTTCATCAGATAGTAATGTGTAAAACAACACATAGGGCCTCATTACACGGTAGGCAGTAACCATGGCGCTATTAGCGGCATGGTTGCCGCCAGTATTTTACCTTGTCCGCCTTGGTGGATGGTGGAATTACCGCCCTACTCCAAGGTGAGCGGGGGCGGTAATTCCCCATTCACCAAGGCACTTCCCCATTCCCATTTTTGCCCCCATAGGGCTCAATGGGAATGGGGAAGCGCTAATTACGGTACTGCAAATTGCGGTACCGTAATTAGCATTAAGGTCCCTTAGCGGGCCCGTTCCTTAACGGCTGGTAAAACCAGCCATTAAGGTCGGGTCCCGCAAAGGGACCTCGTAGTAAGGCGGTAAGGGTTTACCGGTACCGGTGCCCTTACCGGTACCAGTAAACCCTTACCGCCTACCGTGTAATGAGGCCCATAGTTTTATTTCATAAATCATATGAGGCAGTATGAATGCAGTATGTGGGTCCGCGAATGCAGTTCACATCAAATCTGTCTTCAGGGCAAACCCCTTTTATTCATAATTATAATGTAAACAAAACACAAAAACGTCACCACAGAAAAAACAAAAACAAAAGAAAACAAAATAGAGATTACTGACTCCATTGTTCAACTTTCAAAACTCCACATGTAATTGCATATACACATTCCATACCTATATACTCTGCCCCCTTATTAAATAAACAGTGTTTTGTGGTCATGCAGAACAAGCTGAATTGCGCAGTTATCCCTGAAACATATAAATTCTTCTAATGAGTATTAGTTTGTGTATACATTTAAATTCAATGTGTTTTTTCATGTGCATACCAACAAATTCAATTTCGTAGTCCTAACTGAAACATAAAAGATATACTGAAGAGTATTTACTCGCTAATGTGTGTCCTTTAAAATTCACCCCTTTCCCATCATTTGCTTACCTATTTCTTTGAGAATTCTGTCTGCCTATGAATGAAGGAGACGCCTGCCATCATCCATTTGTGACCTACCTGTTTGTTTAATGGCAGTAAAGTGCAGTGTTCAAAACGGAACGGAATGACGTCATCGCGTCATTATGTAACCCGTTAGGCTGCATATGAACGTGATGTGAACAATGGCAATCCCTAATACCAGGTTGTGTGTCTTTACGTGTCATACACAAGTTTGTCTAACTTCAATTGAATGTTCAACAATTTTGGTACTAAAAATGACTACCACATCAGTTTAATGTCAAATGCAAATAAACTTTACATAATAAGAAATATCCAAGTGCATCGGGGTAACTATGTTATTGTATATATAGTTGTATAGCACATATGAAACTTGTGTGTCTTTACAAAAGCACCAAAACCGATAAGTAATAATGCCCCACTGAAAAAAGGGGCAATATCATAAGAGATCTGATTATCTCAATCCTACACGCATTACTGTGCCCGAAACCTGTATGAATAAAGTGCTAAGGATACTACTTTAGGGTTAACCACAGCATGAACACATTCTTCTAAGCTTATCAAACAGTTAGAACACCCTATACGCAAGGAGGTCAATAGGAAACTTCATTCAATAACTCTAGGGAGATATTTTAAAAACCAACGCATTCCTAGAGGTCTTAGAATACAACTACGTTCAACACTATTGCAAGGAAAATAGGAAATTTGTGAAGAAGTGGGAAGCAATATTGAACACATGTTCACTTGACTTAATACTTTTGATGATTCAAGAATTATCTAAGAATGTAGAAACAATTAACTCTGAGATTCAGGAGATAGAAAGGGAAATGAAGGGTTTACTAGGAGAAGAAGAACTTAAGACAATTTTACAAGATATTAACCATAGATTAGAAGATTATAAATCTGAGTTAGAGACTAAGAAGGTGAGGAAGTTCAAGCTGGATGCCTACGATTATTTAAATGATGAAGCATATACCTGGATGGAGAAATTAAGGCCAATACAAAAAATATCTACGTTAAAACATAAGGTATTTTTTTAAGTAATGAACTAATGAAATAATAGATTCTGAGGTAGAGGAGTAAAGGAAAGAATTCAAGGCCAAAAGTACTTTTATGCCTCCCATAAATGTACCATCCATACATATTTCTCACAGGCAGGTACTGAAATATTTAAGTAAAATCTCATATAAACGGCCAAAGATCAGCAACCTCAAACATCATGAACTAGCTTTTGTGAAAAACGTATATAGCGATCTGACATCATGTTTCGCCCAGCAGGCAAAGGAGGGGCACTAGTAATGATAAAGTCGACTGACTAGGACGCTGAATGTACAAGACAGTTGACTTCCATTAAAGTGTATGTGAAATTAGAGGCAGATCCCACACAAACTATTATGAATAAATTGGCAGAGTTACTCAGCAAAGCTGAGGAGTTGCGGTGGGTTAATCACAACACAAAAACTTTTTACAGAGTGGTCATCCTAGGATTCCGGTTTTCTGCACTATACCAAAGATACATAAACATCCCACACAGCCACCTGGAAGACCCATTGTGGCAGCAATCCATTCGGAGACTATATACATTATTTCTGCAACCATTGATCAATCAAACTGAGGCATATATTCAGGATACTTCACAAGTATCTAGCATATACCAGAATACATATTATTGACTATTGATGTAGCAAGCATATACACTTCAATCCAACATAATTTGAGCATGAAAGTGGTAGTCACAGGAGGAACATATAGGAGCTTCAGAAGAATGTATAATGATTTTCTCCAATTTATTGCTGAGAATTCCTACTTTCAATACAATTATCATTTTTTTCTCCAGATTTTGGGGACTTGGATGGGGGCCACTATGGCCTCCTCGTACACAAACTGCTTTATGTACAAATTCGAAAAAGACCCAGTATGGCATAATTACTTGATAATGTGGCTACGCGACAGTGATGATATTTTTAGAACCTGGAAAAGGACAATTGGAATGTTCAGGATTTGTTTGAATATTTGAACACCATAGATTCACGCATACAATTTATGGCCGAGGCATGAGCACATACTATCCATTTTCTAGATTTCAAAATCTCTGTAATAGACAATGATTATGTCACTAATATTTTCCCAAAAAGAGACTGATCAAAATAACCTCTTTCTCCGGTTGAGTTTTCACCCACCGAGTTTGATTAAAAACCTACCATATAGTCAGATGTTAAGAGTGAAAACAACAGTGAGTGATGCACAAGAATTTGAGAACCAATTGAGGATTATGGGAGATAATCTTCTCTCCCGAGGTTACAGGACCGACAAAATCAGTGCATCGAAGGAAAGAATATTGGCAACAGAGCACAATGCTATTCTGTTTAATCCACCCAAAGAAAAGACAACACCACCTCTGGTGTATATGTCAAAATATTCAGTCCAAAGTAAGAAAATCGAGGCAATATTTCGGAAGAATTAAAAACTTGTGAAAAAAGTGTATAGCATTTATTTCTGGAACCTCCAATGTTTGCGTATAAATGCAGCTATATTGAGAGGGATTCCTTGGTTAACACTAAAACAAGATGTAAAACCCTGAATCCTAGAAGAAAATGTACTTTTCCTTGTATGTACTGTTCGTACTGTAGCCATGTAATCAAAGGGAATGTTGTTTATCACCCACGTACTGGGGAGAAAATCTTAATACATTATTTTGCCCTGTGTGATACATACAATGTAATATATGGCTTTAGATGCTTGTGTGGCATCTATTAGGTGGGTCAATCAACACAACAGTGCAAAATTCGCTGGAATGAGCATATGTCATGCATCAAGACCAGAAACACCAACTCACCAGTGGAGAGACATTGGATTGAGAAGAGACATGACAGGGCTGATTAATGGAATTATGTGCGCCGAGAAAATGGGCTTTGTGCGCCATTCTGCGCGGAAATCCCTGTTTCACAAATGGGGATTTGCGAGCAGAATGGCGCACAAAGCCCGTTTTTTTCGGCGCACATAATTCAATGAATCAGCCCCGACATCTCACAGATGCGATTTTAAGTACTGGAGGTGGAAAGGAAGAATGGAACATTTAAGGATTGGACAAACTCCAAAGCTTTCCTGAAATATCAGCAGAGGCATTCACAATGCTGGTAAAACGAAGCAAGAAAGCAGGATCACCCATGGACCCCTGTCCCCCAGACATCTACAGATCAATCCTAGCGCAAGGATCGCCAGCAGAACACTACAGAAACCTTCTAAATCTATCACTGGCAACAGGGACTGTTCCGAGGATCTTCAAATCAGCATACATCAAGCCACTCTTGAAAAACACAAGTGGTGACGTAGACAACCTTTCCAACTACAGGCCGATCTCTAACATCCCCTACCCAGCAAAACATCTAGAAACATACGTATACAAAATAACCCAAGAACACGTAGAAAAATAACACCTGCTGGACCAAGCTCAAGTTGGTTTCAGACCAGCAAGAGGAACGGAAACAGCACTACTATCCATCTGGGACGACCTCAAAACTAACGCAGACTCAAACACTACCTCAGCCCTTATTCTGCTCAAGCTCAACCTCTCTGCAGCTTTTGACACAGTTAGCCATGACACCCTGACCAAAAGACTAGAAGACATAGGCATAACAGACACAGCACTACGCTGGAACAAATTATTCCTAGCAGACAGAACAGAAACCATATGGATCAAACCTTTCAAATCCACCCCACGAGTTAACGACTGTGGAGTGCCACAAGGATCCTCACTATCTCCACTATATTTCAACATCTATCAGACTCCGGTCATCAGAATCTTCAAAAAATACAACATTACATGTTACAACTATGCAGATGACACTCAAATCATCTACAAAATCAAAGACATCGATGCCGACCATTCGACCCTAATCGACTGTCTAAAAGAAGTCTTCAACTGGATGGATGCCAACAACCTGAAAATCAACCCAGGAAAGACAGAAATCATGATCATATCCAAAGACCAAGAGAATGAAACCACCATCCTGTGGCCTACGGAAATGGGAAACGCACCAACTCCATCAAAGGTAGTAAAAAATCTGGGAGTCCTAATGGACAACACCCTAACCCTAGAACCACAAATAAATGCAACAGTGAAGAAATGCTTTTTCCTCTTCCATACGGCATGAAGAATTCTACCTTTCCTCTCCTTCGCGCACAAAACGCTCACTATTGTCGCCCTAATAATGTCAAAAATAGACTATGCAAAGAGTCTCTACCTCGGAACACCAGAATACCTCCTGAAGAAACTGCAACAGATCCAAAATGCAGCAGAAAGACTACTCCTCAAACTATCCAGGAGAGACCACATCACTCCAGCCCTAAAAAACACTCCACTGGCTCCCAGTAAAACATTGCATCACCTTCAAAACAATGTGCATAACGCACAGGGCGATCGGCGGACAAGGAGCAGAATTCCTACAAAGGAAAATAACTGTCTACAAACCAACGAGACCCCTCCGATCAAGCAACAAAATCTGCCTGGAACTCAAACCATATCTCAAGAAAAAACTTGGAGGCACCTCCTTCTACCACTTAGCCGCAAAAACCTGGAACAACATCCCAAAAGAAATAAGAAACACTGAAGAGCATCTAAAATTCAGGAAATCACTAAAAACCTGGCTCTTCAAAAACCACAGATTAAAAACTAAAAACCGAAACAGGAAAAAGGATGGCTAAACTAGAAAGGACATGGACAACCCCGAACCGACAGGGAAGCTCCCGTGGCACCTGGACGGGTGACACCAGATAGACCGGAACACAGGCGACACGCACGGAGACTGAGTCAACTAACCCAGCCAACCACACCAACACTTCCGGCCCTCCCGTTAGTTACCGCCAGGCGCCACAGTGTTGTGGAATTGTCGAGATATTGGCAATCACCACACTACCTGAGATGTTGACATCAGCGGGTGCATTGGCCACAGGACCATGAAGGGAGGACAGGGGGGGCTATGAGGGAAAGTGATAGAGGTGGGGGCGAGAGGAGTAAGGAATGTTGTTTGCCAGCCGGACCCACATCAGGACAGAGGCGCATCAATGAAGACTACGCAAGCCGAGCACCTCAATTCAGGACAGAGATGAAAACTAACCAACCCCACTAACAATTTCCCTTTCTGCATACACCTCTCAAACTCCAAACCAAAACACAACCAAAACCTACAGCACAACAAACCGCACAAGCTTCACTACATTGCAACAACAAAACAAAAACACACATAGACTCGCACAACAGTACACGACGACTACCGGCCGTAAACACCCCAGGCCCAGCCAATGGACCCATCCGGCTGAGGCCGCCAACAGCACATCACTGCTCTCTTGCACTTTTCCTGCTTTGACCCACTAACTCAACCCCCCCTCCTCTTTCAGAGCTGCCAGACCACCAGGGGACCACTCCGGTGGTGAAAGTGCGCGTTACAAATGTCCTTTAACATTAACATTAACATTAACATTGAAATTGGCTCAGCGAGAAAACATTTGGATAGAGAGATTGGACTCTGTGGCTCCAAATGGGATCAATGAAGACATAAACCTTTTGTGTTATTTATGAAGGAATTTTAAGAAAGCCTTCAGTTGCATATCTTTGTGTATAACTATGTATCTAAATGAACATTCATGAATACTATTCACTAACAGAATATTTGCAATTATGCCAGCTAGTTGATTATTATGGATTGGTGTTTAATTGAATCAAGAACTGATCAGCATTTATGATATATGAAAGATATTAGAACCATATGATGGTTTACCGAAGGTCTTCGTTTGAATATAACTAACTGTAAGACCTATATAAAATGATTGTGACATTATTGTGAAACTATGCATTTGGTGATGTGTTTCAAATTCTATTAACTATGACACTCCGTGGCACTTTATTCATACAGGTTTCAGACACAGTAATGTGCATGTAGATTTACGCTACTCAGATCTCCTATGTTATTCCCCTCTTTTTTAGTACAGCATTATTAATGATCAGTTTGGTGCCCTTTTAAAGATGCACAAGTTTCATATGTCCTGTCCAACTATATATACAGTAACATAGATACCCTGATGAATTTGGAGATTTCTCCATTATGTTGCATTTTACGTCAAAGTGATGTGGTAGTCATTTATAGTGACAACATTTTTAAACATTGTAGTGAAGTCAGTAAAACGTGTATTGCATGTAAAGACACACAACCTAGTATTAGGGATTACCATTGTTTACATCAAGTTCATATGCAGTCTTACGGGTTACGTCATGATGTGATGATGTCATTCCATTCCGAACACTGTGCTTTACCGCCATTGAACGAACAGGTAGGTCATGAATAGGAGATGGCAGGCGTCTCCTTTGTTTGTATTTGGCTGGAATTTTGAAAGAAAAAGTTAAGGATATATATGGTAAAGGGTGAATTTATAAGGACACACATTAGTGAGTATATACTCATTAGTATACCTTTTATATTTCAGGGGGGACTGCGAAGTTGAATTTGTCGGTATGCCCATAAGAAAACAAGTTGAATTTAAATGAATATACATACACAAACTAATACTCATTATAACATTTATATGTTTCAGGGAGAACTGCGCAATTCAGCTTGGTCAGCATGACCACATGGAAAACACATTTTATTTAGTAAGGAGGCACAGTATATAGGTATGGAATGTGTATATGTAAGTACATGTGGGGTTTTCAAAGTTGAGAAATCCAGTCACTAACATCTATTTTGTTATTTTTGTTTTTGTTTTTTCAGTAGTGATGATTGTGTGTTTTGTTTACATTATAATTATTAATCAAAGGGGTTTGCCCTGAAGACGGAGTTGATCTGAAATGCATTCTCTGACCCAGATACTGCATTCAACTGCCTTATATAATTCATGAAATAAAACTGTGGGTGTTGTTTTAAACATTCCTATCGGATGAATTATTTTCAACTCAAGAAATATTGAAATGAACATTGCAAACATTAGTTGGCCAGTTTTGGGCCATAACTGGTCATGTGGTTATTCAAAGGTGTCAGTTGGGTTTCTTGTGGCTTATCTTATACCCTAATGCAACGAGGGTTTATCACGTTGCTCCTTGAACCAATTAGAATACAAGGTTTAGATTTAACTAATATTTTTTAGGAATCATTAAGTGGAGCCCACCTTTTTCATTTTCTTGTGCAGTCACCACACGTGGTAGGATTTAAAAATGAAAGGTTTACCTCCAAACAACTTAAAGTCAATTTCAGTGCACTATGAGTGACAACATTTGGGGCTAACATGCTTGGCTGGATTGCTAAAAGTGAGAGCAAAATGTGCAAAGAGGGCATATGGTCCCCGATTGTTCCGAATAGACTAAACATTGCATATAGACTGGTTATCCTGAGCCAAAAACACATTGGGCCTCATTACGACCCAGGCGGTAATCTTCCGTCATTACCGCCATGGCGTAATGAGCGTTTACGCCGTGGGCCGATGGCGTAAAGAGCGCCACATTACGACCCATCGCGCACGAGCATTACGCCATGGCGGTAATGCAATTAACGCCATGGCAGAAAAGGCCCCTACCGGCATCGTAAAGCGAGCAAGGTGCACTTCCGCCACCGTAATTAGCGGCGACCGTAATTAGCGGTCACCGTAATTTGCGGTGGCCGTAAAAAGCTGAACCGGAAATAGCGTCATCGCGCCGGAACAGGAAACAGCACGTCGGCCATCTTTAAAAACACAATCCATTGCCATCCTACCGAACAACACCAGACCCAACCCTGACACCTGTCCCAACCAATCAGCCACCCATCCAAGTACCCGAAAATGCCAAAAGTTGTAAAGAAGGCATGTGACCGCCAGCACCAGGAGAGATTCAGCCGGGAGGAACTCTGCATGCTTGCGGAGACCCTGCAAGACAACGCAGGTGTCGTTTTCTCCCCGGAAATGACCAGGACAGCGATAGCGAAGAAGAAGGCCATCTGGGCCCTGGTGGCCGAGCGCGTCAGCGCGGTGGGGACCGTACCCCGCACACCACAGCAGTGCAGGAAGCGCTGGGATGACCTACGCATACGGATCAGAGCCGTCATCTCTGCAAACCGCAACCTTGCCCTGGGTACCGGTGGAGGGTCGGAATCCCCACTAAAACTCCAACCGTGGGAGGAGATCTGTGCAACCACGATTGGCATGGAATCCATTGAAGGCGTTGGAGGGATGGAAAGGGGAGCTCCGACATCAGGCGATGAAGGTAGGTGCCTCAAACAAGACATGCCATAGTCACTGCAGTCCATTCATGTGTAGCACAAGGTTGCCCTACAGTGTAAATGCAACACATTTCAACACTGCCCATAGCCACATGCGAGCACCACCCTGTATACACTGCTGGCACCCGCATACCTGCATCCAAATTCCACACTAAAAGGAGACAACCTGCATGGCCCTGCCTAAAATCTGCCTCATCTACTGACCAGAATAATGTCAATCATTGTCATTCCAAAGTCCGCAGACCCATCAATAACGCCCTCCCTCCTTTGCTCCACCACAGGCACAGATTCACACCCCGAGGACCAGGACACCCCTGCGACGAAGAGAGCCAAGAAGGCCATCAATACCGTCCCCGCACCCTCAACCTCAGCTGCAGTGAGGCAGACCCCACAACAAGCAGGACCCACTGCGAGCATACCGGAGGTCCCACCGGCAAGCACCCCTGTAGGCAGCAGGCCAGCAGCAGCTGCTCCACCTCTACCGACATTGCCTGCCACAGAAGGCACCGGGTCAGCGGCCAGCAGCAACATCGGTGAGACAGCTGCAATAGCTGCATGTTCAGACTCAGACATGGAGCACGAGGTCAGAAGCCCCACTGACCTACTACATTCCCCCTGTTTCTCAGACGCCAGCCCCCATGAGGATCACACACAGGGGCACACAGAGGTAGAGGAGTGGCCTTCCACCCCATGCCCAGTCCTCACTCCACAGGAGGGGAGCAGCCCCTCCATCACACCACCAGCACTGGCCATGGGCCAGCAGGGGCAGCAGTCCCTCGAGGACATCACAGAACGGCAGCAACAACTGTCAACGATGCTGACTGAGCATGCCGCGGAATGTGTGGGGGCTAGGGCAACCATTGAACAGGCCACGGAGACCCTAAGGGCCGAAGTAGCGCAGAGCACTGCCACCCTGAGGGATGCCATGCAGGCCATGTCCAGGGACATCTGTGCTGAACTTGCCGGCTTGCGTCGTGCGCTCACTGAGCACACCCACACCCTACAGGACGTGCATGCACGGGGGCAGGCAGGGACATCCTCCACTGCCAGTTCTGCACAGAGCAGCCCCGTGCGACGTGCCGGACGTAACCTGCGCTCCACAGCCAGGGGTGCCCCGGGGGCCGGGAGAGGGGGCTTGTAACAGCCTGTGGCCACTGTCACAGGCATCTGTTGACACCTACATGGGGTGTGTTGGGGTGTGCAGGGGGGAGGTGGGGGGGGTTTGGGGTGTGCAGGGGGGAGGTGGGGGGTGTGTTGGGGTGTGCAGGGGGGAGGTGGGGGGGTGTGTTGGGATGTGCAGGGGGGAGGTGGGGGGGTGTGTTGGGGTGTGCAGGGGGGAGGTGGGAGGGGGTGTGTCACGACGTTTCATAGTTTGAATACACTTTTTTCTTTCCGAAAAAGAATTGTGTGCATGTCCCAGAGCCACACAGTGCCCCAAGTGCAGTCACCATGTGATACACACCAGCCGTGTGTGCTAGAAGCAGTGGTCAATGATACTTTGGCGCATTGCACGCCCCTCCTGTGCATCGCCTCCTCCATGGGGTGCCGCCCCATCTGCACCCTCCTCATCCTCATCGTCAGGTGGTTGCAGTTCTGCGTCAGGGGGCAGGGGCACATTCCGTCTGACGCACATATTGTGTAGCATGACACATGCCATGACGATCTTTGCCACCTTCTCATGGCCATACAGGAGTGCCCCACCAGACCTGCTGAGGCTTCGGAACCGTAGCTTCAATAGGCCGAATGTCTGCTCTATGACCACACGAGTACGTGTATGTGCACGGTTGAAGTCCTCCTCGTGCTGGTTCTGCGGGTTCCGAACTGGTGTAAGGAGCCACCTCTTCAGGGGATAGCCTGCATCACCTGTATGTAGGCGAGAATGTATGTGTCAGTCATGTTGTCTGATCAAGAACATGATGTTCCACCATGGCTTGCATCCAACTGTTACTTTGGCTCACTTCTACATGCACTAATTGATTCACACAATGCTACCACTATATGCTCATGGCTCCCATGGCCTGTTTTGCATGCCATCACCCAATGTATGCAGAGGGGTTGTGTGCATTGTGAGTGCCCGTCCTCTGTCTCCGTTCACTGTGTTACTCACAGCCAGGTGGAGTATGCATCCCCCCCCTTTCAGCCAGGTGGAGTATGCATCCCCCCCCTTTCAGCCAGGTGGAGTATGCATCCCCCCCCTTTCAGCCAGGTGGAGTATGCACCCCCCCCCTTTCAGCCAGGTGGAGTATGCATCGGTACGTCATTCACCTGCCCACTTCCATGACATTGGACTCACCGAGTAGCCAGGATCTTGGCCCTGCATGTCGCTCCATGTAGCGTGGTATTGTGGAGTTCCTCACGACCATAGAATCATGGGTTGATCCGGGGAATCGGGCACAACAATGTGTGATGATCTTGTTGGAGTCACAGACCATTTGCACGTTGATTGAGTGGAACTGTTTCCGGTTGCGGTACGGTACCTCCATGGCACGTGGAACCACCAATTCCACATGGGTGCAGTCGATGGCACCAATGCAACCGGGTATGCCGGCTAGTGCATGGAAACCCACTTTGGTGTTTGCAATCTCCTGGCCAGTCCGTGGTAATGAGATGTGGTCGTCTGTGTGCTTGAGGAGGGCATCGAGCACTTGGATGAGTGTTCGTGAGAATAATGGTTGTGAAATGCCATGCAGGTGCCCCACTGTGTGCTGGTAGGTGCCTGTGGCCAGGAAGTGGAGTACAGACACTACCTTCAGTAGCGGGGGGATGGCGGTTGGAGTTTCTATCATGCTGACGATGTCGTTGTGTGTCATGTCTACGATGGCGGTGATGGTGTCCCGGTCCAAACGGTACAGGGTGTGGATCTGCTCAGCAGTGAGGTTGAATGGATTGGCTCTGATGCGTGGGATTGGGGGCTGCCTGCGTGGTGGCACTGGCTGTGCTGGTGGGGCTTGCTGGGCCTGCCTTGCCCTCCTTCTCCTCCTGCGTCTCCTCTGTGCTGCCTGTTGTTGTTGTTGTTGTTGTAGTTGCTGTTGTAGCACATGCATTGCTATCAGGTCCTCCAGCCCCAACATTGCTAGTCGTATTGGTATCATTGTGGAGTGTGACTGGGTGTGGGAAGGGGTGGGGTGTGCTCTTTTTGTACTTCCTGAGTCTGTATTGCCTTCACCTGTGCTGTTTCTGTGCACCTGTGGCAGCTGCATTCACTTAACATGGCCCTTTACGGTTGGTTCGCGGTGGCGTTATTAGCACCATGGCGGTAAGGTACTTAACGGGCTGGGTGATGGCGTTAGGTGCATGTCCGCTTGGGTCGGCATTTGCGTACCTTTCCGCCATGGCGCTAAGTACGGTGTGGGCGGTCGCGTGCGTGCACCCTTAGCGCAGTTAGCGGCAGCGTTAACTACGATGCCGCTAATGGCATCGTAGTTAACGGTCACGGGTCATGATCGGACCTGGCGGAAAACGATGGCGGTAACCATTTACCGCCATCGTTTTTCACTTAGCGCAAGGGTCGTAATGAGGCCCATTGTGTTGAACAATTAGGATGGGTAATAACAGATGCACATTAGGTGGTCTGGGCTAGACTAGATCATCCTGAAACAGACTTGAAGGACACAATATGGGGTCAACGATGGATTAGGGTGAGCCCAGGATGGCTTACAAATGTATACCTGGGGTAATAAACCTTCAGAACATGCATCATCAAAAGGCCGTCATTTTTCAGAATAGGGTCTCTTACGGTCATAGTTATTGGATATCAGGATCAGACAACTTTCAGGAATAGTAAGTGGGATATATATTTAGAATAGGGAAGCATGCTATTGTGCAGTGTGGGGAAGAGGGACAATATAAGTAACAGCCAAGAATAGCCATCAGGAATATGTGTCCACTTTTTTATGGTGACCTGCAATAAGGATTGTCCTTCAGGTGATTAGTGAGCGGAGGGGTGGGGGCTTACTCATGCTTTTTATGTAATAGTTTCCTTATGAAAACATTATTGATCGCCTCTTGAACAGCATTCTAGTCTCCATGGAACACAACAACTTTGGGGGACTTCCCACACATGCCTTGTGGACCATGAGACTCTCTAAGGCTCTGCTATAACCACAGACGCTCAGCAGAAATAACCTTAGAGGGAGGCAGCTTTGAGGGCTGAAGCCCACATTCATGTGTGAGGAGAGAGAGAAGAATGTGGAAAACCCCCAGACCAGGCCCCAGCGCTAAATACTGATGCTTCTTTGTGCTCTTGCCCTGAACCACTTGAAGCTGAGCTCAGTCTCTCTCTTCCCAGTTTCCGCATTCGGCTGGAACATCACGGCCCTCTGAAGCATAACCCACATCCTCCTTTCACCCCTTTCTCAGTATCCATTTGGCAGATCTGCACCAGGCTTGCCCGGTTTATGGTGGGATGAGGTGTTGGTATTCCCCACTATTCATTCCTCAATTCCTCCTGTTTTTCCAGAACATTTTTCTGGTTCAACAGATAGCAGAAGGCCAAATTGTACACCATCAGAAAGTGCCGGCCCCACCCTGGGCTCATCTGCATGCTTAAAGAGAAGGGAGGACATGGTGCAACTAGCACCATTGTATTGGCTGCCTCCATTCAGCCCGATCTTCCCATTTGCTTGGCAATACGCCCAAGTTGCTGCAGACTAATGCAAATAAAGGGCGATCTGCCATCACTAGCGGTGGCCGCTGCCCTCCTGAATGCTGTGAGGTTATATGGGATTTAACCGAAGATTTTTTATTATAGGTTTTTGTTGCCGAACATTTTTTAGAGAAAAAATACCAATTATTTTTTCATTTTATTTGGGAGGCTAGCACCCCCCCCCCCAAACCCGCCGTTTCCCAATGTGTTTATCAACCCCCTCCTCACCTGTTTTAACCCACTACCCCAATATATATTTTCAAAAAAGAAAATCTGAATATTTTCGGTATAAATGTTTCACTTAAAAATACCTTGAATAAAAAATCCTATGTAAAATCACTGGATACCTGCTGTGATATATTGTAGTGTGGGCAGAAGTCTTCGCATTGTGAAGCAGAACATGCTGTTTAAAAAAAAAATAAGCCTCTTTGAGGCGACCATCATTTTTTATGCTACATTGTGGGTCACTGATGCCTGCATGTGATGAGTATACAGAGTGTTGATACATGCTGGGGTCAATAAGATATCTACCTTTCAGTGGCAAACTAAAACAGGAAGCACAGTGGATGCTGTCATCATTAATAGCAACCGACAGAGAGGAGACGTGCCTAGTTGGCGCACAAATTGCCTAACCGCTGCCATGTCCATGGAGAAAAGGCCAAGTTAATGGACTAGATTAAGAACTGCATTATTTCCTTACTTGTCATGCTATATTTATGCTTCTCCGTGAAAGCAGTAATTTGCACATGTATGCACAGTGGGTGGAAGTCTGCAACTGTATGGTCCATATGGTTGTATACTAATTGACCTTTTCACAATTGACCTCGGGAGAATTGACCTAAATTAGAAGGTCAATTAGAATATATATGCTGGGGAAACCCCTCCAGCCCCCACCCAATCCAAAACCCCCCACCTCCCTCCACCCAATCCCATTATATTATTTATAATCCAAAACCAACCCAATACATTTATAAAACAACTAAAATAATATAAAGGTCAATTGTGCAGAAGGTCAATTAGGACCACTATAATAAGGTCAATTAGAACAAAAGATCAATTGTAAAAGGTCAATTTGGGTAATACCATCCATACACTGTGGGATCCCACCAGGGTCTGTCCCTGAGGCCTTACTGTTCACTCTGTACACCAGTCAGATTACCTCCTTTGGGTTTCTGTATCATCTCTTTGCTGATGACAAACACATCATTTTCACCTTCTCGTCCTTCTTCATTAATCATGGAATGCTTGGCCACCATAAGCAACTATTTGGTTCTAATCTGCTGGATGAACAACTCCTCCAAAAATGTGCTGATCTGTCTCCTGATTTTTAACTTCTCACCCCTCCTGCCCTCTCTTCTATCGTTTCCACCTGACGACCTTGCCCCATCCCTCATGGCTAGCCACATGTGAATTCTATTTGACGCCAATCTGAAACAGTGGTCGAAGTGTACGAAAAGAAGTAGTGGAACTATGTTCCTACTGGCTTGCACCACTCCCCACAGACCCCATCACTGTGCCCCCTCCCATGCACAATAAAAAGCCAAAAATACATGTGCCTACTCTTTAAGGAAACGTCCTGTGCAGTGCACTGAAAGTGCACGTTTCAACTTCTTCCTACACTTTTATTTTAAAACGAAACCGTTCCGGATCGGTTTCTTTTTAAAATAATAGTATAGAAATGGTAAATCTTAATTAAAGGAAGTAGAGTAGCACCGCTCCCGACCGCTCCCGCCCACTTCGACCACTGATCTGAAACTCCAGCAGTTAATTACCTTCACTGCTGAAGCTGGCAGGTCCAACCACCTGAAACTCTGTCAAATCTGCCCAATATCACCGTTCATGTTGCTATCACTCTCATCCCCACCCTTGCCCTTAATATGGCGGACTGTTGCTCCAGCCTCCTCATGGACTCCTCCTCTACTCATTTACACCACTTGACAAGGCATATGATGTGCTCTACACAGCAAATTCTACCTTCGACGATCTTCACCTATCTCGGCACACTGCCTCCACGTGGGATGGCTGAATATGCATAATCACTCCCTTTTTAGATTCCATCTTGTCTACCAATCCACCCCTGGGCTCCATCCCCCCACCTGGCAAAATCCATCACTCACTACTCGAATTTATCAGCCATTGCATCTCATCTACTATTGCATTCCAACAAATCCTAGGATTGCAACTCAGCCATGCCTGCTATGTGCAGAGTTTCTGGTCAAACCTGTATCACCCTCCCTAATAATGAGAAAAATGCAAAATGCAAATGAGGCAATTGAGGACACAGCACCTCTTCATCTATAGAATTAAGTACCTATTTGATGATAATTTTTGGGGGCTGTGATTACGTTTAAATTGGCACGTGTCCGATTTGCATTGACGTCATAATTGGCACATGGAACCTCATTTCGAGTTTGCCGGTAACAGGAATAAGTGTCGGTAACGGAATTACTGACACATTTACAACACCGTCAAATTGAAAGTAACACAACATTACCTCTAATCCATCAGGTCCTAATGTTGTCGCAGGAATTGGTGCTAGAGGAATTACAGCCAAGAAATTGTGTTAATTGCTCCAGTGCTGATTCCTCAAGAGGGACTAGCGCCACAAAGAAAATTCCAGTGATAGAAGCTTAAATTCCACCAAAATATCACTAAAAACAGGCCGTAGTTTCTCCCAAAGAATCAGTGCAGTTACTTCAACCTAAGAGTTGCAGGTAAATGTATCCAAGTGATGAAAATAAATGAAACCACAGGTGCATTCAGTTGAACCCAAAGGAGAATGTAAAGGCCACTCCTTCCCCATGCTCATTTCCAAGCAACGCACAGCACTACATACTGCCGAGACAGGCAGTGCAGCAGCAGCAAAGGCTGCAGGCATGGCAAAGACAGAGGAGAAGCGTGACGAGGAGGCCACCCATACCTCGTATCGGACCATCCATAAAATCGCACCCCATCGGCTGAAGAGTGACACCATAGCATAGCTACTTACGCTGATAGAAGTGTATCTCTCGAGGAGTGTGATGAACTTCAGGATTGCCAGCCCGCCACTGCTGAAGTTGGGGGATATCCTGCAGTTTCTAGCAATAGTCCATTTAAGCACACCGTCCGAATGCTAGATGCCATTTCACAGATCACCTTCTCGAAAGTGCTAGTCCTGGTGCTTGATGTTGTAATGAGACATGCAGCAAATCACATTTTCCTGCCTAAGAAATAGCCCACTTCTCCAATGAGATTGCAGCTCTGGACTGTATGCACGTGACATTGGTCCCACCACAGGCAGATGATCATGTCTACTGCAGTAGGAAGCAGTACCATTCAATGAACATACAAATGACGTGTGATGCTGTTCTAATGGTGAGCCACTCCTGTGGCCATTTCCGCGGCTCCATCCATGGCTTCATGGTCCTGCGGAACATCACCAGGCAAGGATACATTGACACCCCCAGGGAACATTGTACATTGATACTAGGTAAGTAGCAAGACTGACAATGCAACGAAAATGTGGAGCAAGTAATGAGAATGGGGTGAGATATAAGGGCAAGAGCACAACTGCCATAGATATGCCATGCATGCATGCCCAAATCCTTGTCGATGCATGATGCATATGCCCATATGATAGCAAGATTACATGGCCCAAGCCTCTCAAAATTCTGGCGCAATGGCATAGCTTTCGTTCTTTCTACACACAAAATCTTCGTAAGAAACGGTGCACAACTCATTCACACCAGACAGGTGTGGCACTCATGTACAGCTCTGAGAAAGTGGGGAAGACTGCAAGCGTCTGTGCAATGCTGCAGAGCATGTGCATTAGGAGGCATGTCCTCCCTCCAGAGGATGGCAACTCTCAACCAGACTCCGCTGTTGATGATTATGATGATGCGGGTGATCACAAGCCACATTGAGGAGGGCGTGGTAATGCAAGGGAAGGGCACATTATCCGTTAGGATCTCATTGAGAACTATTTTTTTTAAAGCTTTATTTATTAAGCTTGACATTGCAACAGACAGAACGAGCAGTATACAGACAGTTGGTAAGTATACATTCCATATACATAGTCTGGTGGGAAATTATACAGAACAGTAAAGCTCCAATTGGAGGTACAGTAACCTGCGACACAGGCAACATAGTGATAGTTAGAGCACAGCGGTTAGAGTTGGGAACCTTCGATATCCGGTCGCTGGCACCGTCTTCAGTGTCATTGAACAAGGAAGAAATATAGGAGCGGAATGGAGCCCAGATGTTCCTGGGTCTAGACACTGCTGGTTATAGGCTTGCCCAGCACTCTTCATTGTTGGAGGCCCGGGTGACAGCCCAAAGCCACTGAGTGTGCGTAGGGGCCACAAGACGAAGCCAAAGCAGTAGAATACAGCGGGTAGCGAGTAGCATACATAGTCCAGCCAATTTCCTGGAGTCACGTCCGAGCCGAGGGAAGTTTGTGAAAGAGACAGGTCAATGGGGATGGGGTAATAGTGCAGTCTAATATTTCAGATACGGTGGTGCATGCCTCCTCCCAGAACAAGGAGAGATGCAGACAGGACCACACCATGTGTATGTACATTTAATCAGTTTAAATCGAGAGTTAAATGAAATTTCGTGAGTATGGGCACACATGTGGTCCCAGCGTTGATCTGTTATTTTAATCCCTAGATCCTTACCCCTGGTGTCCCTGAGTTTAACGAATGGGGAGGCTGTCCCACCCTGGAGGAGGGCATACAGTCTGGAGACTTTTCCCTTAAGGGTTGTGGTTATTCAGGGTTTCAGATATTATTGAATCATAGTGAGGGATCAAGGGGAAGTCTGGGCACCTATTCTTGAGAGAGCATCGCAGACCGGCATTGTGGAGCCATTGGGAAGGCCTACCTCGTAGGGGTTCTGGTAAGTCATGTCATTCAAGAAAGATACCATGGGTGAAAACATCTCAGACAGTACCGAGACCTGTATTAGAACAAAAAACGTGTTGTTGTGGTGTTTACACAGGGAGATTCGGGAAGGAAGTTCCAGAGGGGAAAGTCACCATGGAAGGGGCATGGGGAGCTGGCCTGTTTCCACCATTTATTTAGAGCTAATGCGGTGGACCCGGCGGGTCAAGGGGCTAAAATTTGATGCAATGGGAGGGGAGAACTAAAGAGCGATATCACGACCATTTACGGCCAGGCATTCGAGTTTAACATGTGGGGGGGGATCAGTAGATGCAAAGCAGTATGATGCAAAGTGGGCCTGAGCAGCCATCCAGTACCTCTCAAAGTTAGGGGTGTTGAATCTGCCGCTCGACATTGGGGTTGTTAGTGTTTCCAGTTTCAGGCGGACCGCACCGGAGTTCCATAAAATGGTGTGAATGGTTTGAGTTAGTACTTTAAAGAATTTGCGGCCTGGCCATAGGGGAACATTCAGGAATTTGTATAAGAGCTGGGGCAGCACCATCATCTTAAGAATGGCGATCCTACCGGCCAGAGAGATCGGCAATTTAGTCCAGCCCGTGCATTTTCAGATAAGGGTGGACAGGTATTTCCCAAAGTTAGCTTTGTACAAGGAGTTCTGCTGACGTGTAACCACTACTCCAAGGTAGGTGATCTCGGTTTGTGACCATACGAATCCTAGAGGGTCTGGGTGGGGTGGTGACTTCGATCAATAGAAATAATACAGATTTAGAGCAGTTTACTTTAAGACCCAATAGTTCACTGAGGAGTATGAGAACTTCTAAGACTGGGGCTAGGTTATGTTCAGGAGAGCGGATGAAGAGAACAGTGTTGTCTGCGTAAAGGGAGATGATCTCGGGGACCCAGACAATCTTATGCCCCTATGTGCATGTTGTTGGTGTATCCTGTCAGCCAAGGGCTCAATAGCCAAGGCAAATATTAACGGCGAGAAGGGGCAACCCTGCCTCATGCCTCCAGCTTTTTGGAATTGGTCAGAACAACGGTCCTCAGTGCAGACCGTTGCAACGGAGGAGTACAAGAGTTTCATCCAGGACCGAAAACGAGGACCAAAGTTACTTTTTTCAAGGACCAGCCACAGGTAACTCCAGGAAACAGAGTCAAATGCTTTCTGCATGTCCAAAGTGGCTGTGACTGCATGTGCGCCTGGGTCGACTTGAGCAAGTATGTGGAATAGTGGTGCAAATTAAGAAAAGTGGAGCGCCCCGGGATGAGGCCCGTTTGATCCAGGTAGATAATGAATGACATACATGGTAACAATCTCAGGGCCAATATCTTGGCATAGATTTTAACATCACAATTGATAAGGGAGAGAGGGTGGTATAAGCCACATCTTGTGGGGGGGTTTGCCTGGTTTAAGTACTACATAGATTACTGCCTCTCGAAGAGAGGGGGGTAGGACGACCGCCCCACAGGCCTCTTCCGATAGGGTTGATAATTGGGTGACCTGGCGGTTCTTATAACGCTTATAAAATTCAATGGGAGTCTGTCGGATCCATGGGCCTTTCCACAGGCTAGTGCATCTATAGCCTTGGATATTTCCTCAGGTGTAATTGGGGTGTCCTTGGTCTCCGGGGAAAGACTAGAGAGCAGGAGACTATCCAAGAATGTCTCTATGCCAACGGTGGGGACATTGTCCGCGTTGGAGTAGAGTGCTTTGTAAAAAGAGCGACATTCGGCATTGATATTGTGCGATAAAAGAGCCAAGGGGCCATCAACCCTCTAAATAGCCAGGACATGGGGCGTTCCATTTTCATGGCAGATCAGTATTTACTGTATTTACTTGGGATCATCAAGGAACTTTCATTCCCACAGAGCGTGAGTGCGGAACGCATCTAATGCTTTGCCTATTTCGGCAAGAATGACGGACGACTGAGCGGTGGCGTATTGGGCCGCAAGTAGGGCGAGTCGGGACTCACTCTCTGCGACGGTTCTCCAGATTGCTCTAAGAATCCCTGCCTCTTTGGCAATTGCAATGCCCCTAATATAGATATTGAATGTCTCCCAGAGGGTGGCTTGTGATTTTACAGAACCAGTATTTAGTAAAAATCTATGCTGGTCCCCAGTTCAGTTTTGAAAGCAATATCTAGTAGAGTATGCAGTTTCATCCTCCATGGGCATGTCCCCGAGACGTCCCCATTCCATCTGAGGGAGACTGTCACCGGGGAGTGGTCTGAGAATGTTCTGGGAAGGATTCACATTTGGGTAATGGTTCTGATGAGTACATCTGAGATGAGCCATCTGTTAATACGTGAGTGTGAATCATGTACTGAGGAGTAAAAGGAGAATGTTCGGGACTCAGGATGGAGTAGTGTCCATGCATCAGTCACTTCTAACTGAGACTGCACCTCAATGATGGTTCTGGCTGCCTTGGAAAACTGGCGAGGTTTGGAACCCGATCTGTCGAGGTTAATGTCTATAATAGTGTTGAAATCCCCGCCCACAGGATAGGGACGAGTGGAAACCCAGATAGTAGGGAGGAAAGATGCGTATAGAAGTTGGGATCATCGATGTTAGTACCATATATGTTAAGTGGTACAACCTCTCTATCCAGCAGGGTCCCAAATAGTAATACATAGTGTCTCAGGGGGTCTGTATTAGTCACTTTATGCTGAAATTTGAGGCTTCTATGGATTAAGATCATGACTCTGCAATACTGGGTAGAATAGTCGGTGTAATAGCGTTGGGAGCCCCATGATCTCGCGAACCTTTCACATCCACTGGAGAGCATGTGTTTCTTGCAGGAAAAGTAACTTAACTTTGTGCGGTTCAATATATAGCTGCATTTTACGCATTTTAGAGTGATTACCCATCCCTCTGACATTCCAGTTCATAAATACGATACAATCATCTGCCATTGAGATGGTAAACCAGCGACAATAGGTAAATGTCCAAACTGCGAAATTAACTATAAGGTTTGGACCAGACGTACAGGGGCCTCAATCTAATATTACCAATCTGGATAATTTAGGTACTTGGGTTCTCAGTCCCGTGTCAAGCATTTTTCCAACTAAATACTCCTCCCAACTGAGCCCTCCCACCCCTCCCCCAATCAGAGAGGTAATAACCCAGTAAACCATCAACTCAAAATCAAGCAGCGGCAGGATCGTCAGGAGGGCCGTGCGTCGGACGTGAGCGGCTGTACATCCGAAGTGGGGTATTAACTAGGCATTGTGTGGTGCAGAATGTGAGAACAGTAAATAAGAAGCAAAGGAATGATACTTGTGGGTCAGAGCTGGATGTCAGTTAATCCAATAAAACTGGTGGTTTGCAGATGTATCAGTCATCCACACCCCGTCTCGCACTTGGCATTATTAAACAATCTTCAAAGGTGAAAACAGGGGTGTCCGCAGCAACAGAGTCAAATTTTGGTTAGCCCGGGAAATGTTCATCAATGAATTTGGAGGCCTCCTCAGGGATGGAAAGGAAGAATACTCGGTTTGGGTGCTCAATCCTGAGTTTAGCTGAGTATAACATGGAGTATTTAACACCCAGGTCCCACAGCCGTTTCTTGGTGGCAAGGAAGGTTTTCCATTCTTGTTGGATAGCCACAGAGAAGTTCAGGTAAAGGTGAATCCTGGAGGAGCTGAGGAAAAGATCGCCTTTGGCTCTCGCCGCTCGAAGAAGGGCATCCCCATCCTGTTAGTTTAGCACTCTTGCCATGATGGGGCAGGGAGGAGCACCAGGCCTGGGATTCGCTGTTAGGGATCGGTGGGCTCTTTCTATTGCCAACTGCAGAGATATTTTTGGGGAATCCAGAAGCGAAAATAGAATGCGCTCAACATAGTCTTCCATGGGGCCATCAATCTTATCTTCTGGAACTCTGATGATGCGTAGGTTATTGCGCCTGGAGTGTGATTCCAGGTCCTCATTCTTCTTGCAGACATCTTGAACCTGCCTGGACAGAGTGGCCACCTCAGACCGAAGGGCAAAGATATTGTCTTCAGCCACCCCGACCCTAGTCTCCACCTCTGTTACCCGGGTATCCGTTTTTTCCATATGGACTTTGATCGAGCATATTGTCCCACTCATGTCATCTAGTTTTGAATGAAGAGCAGTGAATCCCTCCTGCATGTATTCCTGCATTTTTTGTGTTTCAGTATCTTCGGGGGTTACTGACAGGGGTGCCTCCAACTCTGGTAGTGGTTCACTTGGTTTCGGCGTCGCTTTTGCATACATATTGATTGAGCTTTGCTTTTTGTTGGCACCTTTGGTCATGTCAAAACCGCGTGGGGAGAAGAGTTGTACAGTGCCCAAGGGATTGGGAGAGATAGTGCGTGCCAGGGAGTTTAGCCCAGCGATGCTCAAAGTATTCCTCAGTTGAGTGATAGGGCGCGGTTCATTGTGACTGTTTCGACAGTGAAAGTTTCGAATGACAAAACTTTCGACAACAAAGCATCGGAAAAAAGACTTTCAAATGCATTTCTTTTTTTTTATGAGGGGTCCACCCCAAACCCCTGTTTTTTTTTTAAACACTTATTTTACTATACGAAACAAAACTAAACCCTATAACATTAAAAAAAAATTAATTCACATTTTTTTTTCCAAAACTTTGTATTCAAAAGTTTTGTCATTCGAAACTATTTTTTGGAAACTATGACAGGACACCATAGGGCGCAAGGTCTCATGTCTCAGAGCATTGTAAGGCTAGGTAGGTCTGAGGTGGAGGCCCAGCAATGGTGAACCAGCGTGACTGGAGGGCGATGAAGCAGGCAATCAATAGCCTAGGGTGAGAGGTCCTGGTATCATGTGCAAAATCTCAGAAGGTAGGCTTATTGAGGATGCGGCCTGTTCTCCAGAGCAGGGCAGGGTCATCAGGACTGACCAGTGCAGATGATTGTGTCCAGTAAGACCGACCCAGTCCGCATCCGAGCGGGTTGTGGCCTCCCACGTATAGCAGGGAGATAAGTAGTAATGTGGGTAGTCGAGGTATTCAATTACATAGTCAGACCTGCTTTTCAGCTCACAGTTACACGGATAAAAGCAACCACGGCTAAGGTGGGTAGTGTGCTCCAGGATGGGGTAAAGTCAGTTAATGAGGAAGGCAGGTTATGCTGCGTGTGCACCCCAGACAGAGATGGTGCTTAGGACCCCCCAAAGTCAGCAGGCTAGGCAGCTCAATATTTTTCATGCTGGGTTCCAGGACAGGCATATGTGAGGTGCTGGCTGTCAGACCCAATGAAGGGAAATCCATGGGCATAGGGCATGCAAGGGCCGCAGTGGCCGGAAGGATATAGCTGGGAGGCCCCGTGGCTCACTGTGGAAATGTCCGGACTGTTTAGGCAATGCTAGGTGCAGCGGGGTCCAGTCCAGCACAGTGCTAGCATGTGGAATTCCTATTGTACCCTCCATGCTCCCCTGGGGCCAGCAGTACCGCACTGGGGTCAGATTGATGAGTTTACCAGTATAAAGTCCAGTACTATGCGCTGGGGGCCTGGTACCTTGAGACTTGAAGGAGCGGCGGCGCCACACCCTCTCGAACCGTCCCGTCATGGGTCAGTGGGACCGTAGTTCCAGTCTGCAGGGCGACGGTGGAGCCAACAGAGAAGGACTCAGCCTGAGTCATGGGGTGCCCAGTGTCTGTTAGTGCAAGGCTGGTGAGGCCAGGAAAGTGTGGGCGCAACATCCGTAGGCCCCAGGATCCCAGCCTTGGAGCGGCGGGCTGCAGGCAGGGGCTCAGTAGAAGTCTGTTGCAGGATAGGGTCGCCCAAGGGGGCCCAGACAGGTGTCCTCATTGTAGGGGGCTGAGGGATCTGCAATGCCGGCCACAGTCGTCCGGAGCGGCCCCAGTAGAGGGTACGCAGTTCCGAGCTGCGGGTGCTCCTCCCCCAGCTGGGCCCAAGAACCTCATCTCTCAAGCCAGCAGGAGTCCACGTTCTGTTGTAGCGTGGTGCAGAGCTCTGTAAGGAGTTCAAGTGGCAACCCTAAAGAGGATCATTTCTCTATAGCGGTTCCCCTCTGAGCCACGCCAGCCAGGCAGGTTTCGCAGCAAGCCAGCTGGCATCAGTCGGTGGATTTTCAAAAAGAAACGCAGCACCAGTAAGGAAGGATTGATGAAAAGGATCTTCCCTCGCACAGAGCACCACGTTCAAGCGCCCGTACTGTATTAGCGCAACAGCGCCCCCCCCCATTGAGAAGCTGAAATGAATTCACATTTCACAGTACAATTACTCAACACTAAAAGCACACCTCTGCCAGACAGTAAATGACCGCATGATTATTTTGCTGGAATGCTATTTTATTTAAAAGGGACATACCCATTCCCACACTCCACCCTCATACCCCAATAACCATGCCTACCCACCAGCCTCATGCACAACAACCAGATACACCCACCCCTCTCATCCACAACACCCATGTCTTCCCACCACCCTTATTCCCAGAACCAACGACTGTGTTATGGCAGTCCCAACTTTCTTCTGTGCTTACCATGTCCTGGCGTAGTAGCAGGGAATGCAACAATATCTGTTCTGTGATTGCTGTACGAGAATTCCCGGGGACGCACCCCTCTGTCAGAGTGGCATAGCTTGAGCTGCCTGTGTGCCACCTAATATGCATGACTGTGAGTGAAATAGCTCTCAGTGCTATTTCATTGATGGCTGACATGACCTCTGTCTTTTCTTGCACTCTCTGCCCAACCAAGGTGATGGCAGCAGTGCCATCTGCAATCCTTCTCTTTGTCTCTACATGGCACTCTCCTCCGAACTTGGTGCCCTCTGCCTTGCATCCCTGATAGCCTCTGAATAGCCCAGCTGTTCTTGAGCAATCCTATGCATGTGCTCTTGGTGCTGCTCAATCATGTTCAGTTTCTTCCCATATTTTCCTAAGAGTTTGTTTGGGCTACTGGGCTGGAAGTTAATGGTTATGCTTCCTCCCTGATGCACATGTACCGTGCACTGTTGTGTCATCATCCCCTGTGTCGGATTTAGAGTCCTGATGATGTTGACACTGCAGTGCATGACCAATGGATACAGGTAAGGGGGTGTTGGGGAAAGGAGAAAGCATGGGAAGGGGAAAGGAGTCTGGTAGGTGAATGTCCATACTGAATATGACTGGCAGACATTGTATGGTGGCAGAAACAGCGGCAGGCTGTGCCAAGCCTATGCTGACTGTAAAAACAGTGGTGCTCTGAGCAGATGTCACATGAAGGCCAGTACCCTGCATCCTTGTGGGTGTTGCCAAAGGATGGGGCATAGGATTGGAGGTAGCAGATGCTGCTGTGGAGGATGTGATTGGCCCCACAGGGTTGTGCTGGATGCCTGTTAGGGGAGATGTGATATGCTGCCACTTGACATGTACTTTCAGGGGTGATTATTTAATAGAGTCAGGGTCATTGTTGGTGGCTGGTCACTCATGTTGGTAGAACAGGACCCAGGAATCAGAAGGGAATTCCTAAGATTCAGACTACATCTCTTATTTACTCGAGAAATACTCTATATTAGAGACAAAGATAAAAATACCACAGATACATGTGACAAATGTGAGGAAAAGACGAGTCAGTCAATTGAGCACCTCTTATCGAATTGTACAGGGACGTGGAATCACAGAGTGCAAAGATTCGAAAGATTTGTGCATGATGTTCGGTCATTGGATACCAAGATCTTTTGGGAAAGACTTGCGTCAGGAAATGAAACCTTCCTTACAGCTGAAGTGGCTAATTTCTCTTGAAATAATTAAATCTAACTGGAAGTAAATTAAAGTAAAGAGAAAAAGCAGAAAAGTAAAGGATGAATACTCCTCTGGTCTTTCATGACATTCCATGATTTTCTGCTCTAAATAGGGCATTTCTTGGTGTTCTCATTTGCTCTGCTGTGTCTTTTGTCCATCTTTACATCGCCTTTTCGCTTTCCTTTAATACGTGGTATTTATTTTTTTTCTTCTCGTTTATGATATAACATTTTATTGTATTAAGATTTTAGAGAGTATGAATTTGGAGCTTCTTTCGTTATTTTGATGTTATTATCTGATTATTATATGTCTAATTAATTCTTGTTTAGTATGATGATGTTTGCTTTGAAGAACTCGTACATGTAATGTGTGAAAAGTCAAGATTTTCTTTTTGGCTAAAACACAATAAAAAAAGAAGAAAAAATAGAAAGGGGGGGTCTTTGACTGGTATCCTGGATTACCTGGAACCAAGGTGTTTATGTTGCTGGTATGGGATAACGTTGCATTGGAGGTTTATGTTTAATAGCGAAGTGGGCCTCAGAACATTTTGGCTGGGTCATGCTCATTACCTAGACAAAGCAGGCAGTCACCCTGCAGACTAGATGTGGGTCTTAGGAATGTTGAGACAGTGATGTTTGGTGGTACTTATCAAGTTGTGCCGCTTGACTGATGTGTGTTACATCTTGCATTGGCCTTGTACCAGCTGCTTATTGGTACTGCCATTAAGCATTTCTGACATAATTGATGTGGTAGCATGGTATGATGTAAGTTGCCCAGCATATAGTTGTGTGGCCCAAATGTGCCTGTGAGGGTTCATTAGGATGATGGTCCACCTGTGAGCGAGAGAGCCCAGCTATCGTTGCTGGGGAGGTACTGGGGATATCATAGACACTCCAGGTCAATTAACACACCACATGAAATATCACTTTGGTACTATTTGTTAAATCGTTTGCTCACTGCATGTTCTAACGTATGGGTCTGACCTTTCTAGAGTACTCATTCCTGGGGCTTCTGCATTGGCTGTGCCCATTGTGCATGTGCAATGATGACCACATAGACTCCTGGATGACAGGCAGTGTACGGCTACCCATTGTATATGGATTATGTGATTGACAACTGGTAAAGTCTACTCAATAGGGTCTGCTTAGGTGCCAGATCTGATCTCAGCCACAGTACTCCCCATTCCAGCCATGTGGACTCTCTGCTCCCATGGCATCAGCGTGGGGGCTCAGCTGTGCTTCTTCCTTTGGCTACTTTCTCCTTGCGGTCGCGCGTGCCAGCAGTAAGCAAGCCCTCGACTTCAGGTCATTCTCCCTCTTTATGATGTCTTCATTGTTCTGGGGCATAGTCGCTACTGCCACAACCTTGTCCTGCACCCCATTCCAGATGGAGTTCTTCCTGTGGTGTGTGCCTTACCTGCTATGGGCCACAAAGAGCTCTTCAGAATGGACTTCAACTCCTCTTCTAATAAGGTCAGATCTGCCTCCATAAGATTTGCCTTCTTGATCCTCATTTCAGGAAACTCGCTTTTTCGTTTTTTCCCCGGACATGATGGTAGCAGGAAATGGATGATTTACAATGGTTTCAGATTTTAAAGGTGCCCACCGCTCAGCTTCAAGTTTTCAGTGTGCCACTATCACTGCCTTGTTCTAAAACTGCAATTTTTTGGAGAAATTACTGTTTGATAATTCCTCCAAATACAGCCAGCAATAACCGTATTTCCTGCAAGCGCTCTGGAAATGTTTTTGGTGGTAAATCCTCCAGACGGAATTACTGTTACCAGCAGTCTAGTTGGTGCATGGCCACGGGCTCGCAGTGTATTGGTAATTCTGCCAGACGCATTGTTGGCAGCGATACTTCTTTTTGTAGGAATTACCGCCAAATTTACAGCCAAATTTGTAAGGAGGCCTATTACCTACACCATCTATTGACTCCAGTTTTGCTATAAAGGAGATTGAGGATGTGCCCAACTACACATTTCAAGTCATAAAGCAAGGCTGGGCTGAGTTTCTCTCTGGTGGAAATTGCAGTGGACCAGTTATAGATGGTTTCTTCTGGATCCACTAGCAGCAAAAACTGGATCGATGAAAAAGCATTTATAAGTGGCTAACAGGGATTACCACAGGGAATACTTTGCTTGCGTCAACATTTATTTTACATACTGCTCTGTTTCATCATGCACCACAGCCATCGCACTAACACATCTCACCGCTATTTCGACCCCAATTTCTCTCAGACAAACTGTCATAACAACCATGCAAGTAGCTGTCGGGTATTTCACCACGTTTTCGCCTTGCTATTCAACAGGGACTGTAGAGCCCACACCTGCAGGCCCTGGCCACAACCCATACAGGGCCACTGTTTTCAAGCATGGAAGCATTCTGGCACATGGCAAAGCACATGGTATTGGTGATCAGAGCGCCTTCCTGGCAAACCCCCCAAATCAAGTGGGAACCAGGGCTCGATACTGGTAAATTCCCCAGTCTAAGAATCCTCACGACCAGTGCAATTTCTTCCAGAAGACAATACTGAGCATATTTTGCTTTTAGTTGTGCCCTTTATTGTAATGCCAGTTTACCAGTTGCACCTGTTTATAACATGTCAAACAGAATTTCAAAGTGTTTCTTGTGTACTTATTGTGATACTGTAGCCTAACAAGATCTAAACACAGGGGCGCGTAAACAGCAGTTAATGTACATGCTGGTATTCCTGCAGCAGATAAAACGTTTAACTATGGGGTCAAAGCATCAGCATCATGTACTGTTCTGTGCAGAGTGGGACAAAAGGTCCTTTCAGACATATAGGCATACTGATTGCCCGTCAATCCCTGGGAGACGTTAATAGGAAACAATCAACAGAGTCCAGTTATTGTACATTTGAGTACCCCTTCCCGTGTTGACCCTATTGTCGCCTTTTTTCCAGGCACTCCATTTTTTATGTATTTATTTATCTATTTACTCATATAGCGCCGGGAACCCTCGGGCATCAGGGCGCACATAGACACGAAGTTCATTTATTAGACGGGGCTGAAACATAAAGTCATGAGCAGCATTTGTTGTAATGTAAATGTTTTTTCAATACAGATCTATACCCAGGTCTCAATTCCAATTATTGTGTATACAGTAGGTATTAAAAAACTGAACTATTAAGATGAGCGGAGCATCAGTCAGTAGTCGAGGTGTGGAATCAGAAAATACAATATTAAGGCTTTTACACCATGCAAAGAGAAATACACCAACACGGGCTTGTAACGATTCCCAGAATCTTTATTGCAATACTGAACAGTTTACGAAACAAAGTACACAAATAGCTATTTGGCCGTCAGTACTTCACAGAGACCACCAGAAGGTTCAATGTGAGCAGTGAACAGGAATTGCTAGCTGGACATCACCATATTTATACAGTTTCTTCATAACGATGTCCAGCCTGCTACAAGTTAATCATGTACTGGGCTAGGGTTCGCGCCAGGTTCATTTCTAATTTACATATCTCGTGCATGTGGTTTACTTTTAATACATTTACTAACAAGCACTATTATTCTCTGGGTTTAACTCTACACTCTTTGCACATTTGTTTCAATGCAGGTCAAACAGATGTTTCGCATGTCATGTTTAAATAGCGTCATTGTTCTTATATACTTGTAGGTTAACATCGCTGATTCAAGTTATCCCCTGTTCCCGAGGTCAACAAAGGACAAGGTCTACATGACCCTAACATGTAGCCTGCAGGCAGGTTGCACATTAACTTCCATACAGAGCTTGAAGACGTTAAGTAAGAACAAGAGAATACAGGTCGGCTATTTTAGGCCACAGGGTGACTTTGCACAACTAACTAAAATGGCGGCTTTAACCTAAAATGGAGGCTCGATTAACTTAAGGTTACGACCTTGCGATGCAGATTTCCTTACAGAGCGACTGGGCATAGGCCAACATATACAATGAAGACGAAACAATATTATATCAGTTTTAACAAACCCTCCTTTTGGCCTATGCTAAGTGCTAAACTACTTCCAATCACTTTATGACTAATTCCACATTTCAACTTCTATACACCCCGAATCATTATCAGACGTATCTATTGCCATCAGATCAGAACTAGAGTTTCTTTCAACACATACTCCTTGGAAACCTTATCTGGGGCATATATTTTATGCCCTATTACACTTGTTGCTTGCGCGCAACACCCCCCTAATACCAAACATATACCAGGGAGACACTGTATACAACAACAAAGGAATACAAAACTACCCAAGATAATCAGCAGGGCCGAAAACAACTTCCATCCCCACGACCATAGGAGGTCCCAAAACCATGCCCTAATTTCCCAGTTTCCCTCAGGAACATGTACTTCCGAACTAAGAACATGTAGATTTTGGATTGCCCTAAAAATCATTGGAGAGGGGTCTGGTATGTAAACGCAGCAAGCGGACCCCACTAATTTACATACTTTTCCACGCTCTGCCAGAATGACATCTAATGCCATCCGGTTCTGAAGAGCTACTAATCTTATCGCTTTCTGTTCTAACGTCATATTATAGAGTATGTCAGTGGTCCGGTTGATGGTGTTCTCCAGTACTCTCGCTAGTCCCCTGATATCTTCTGAATTCATAATTTGCCCAAAAAATGGCACAAAGGATTTCATGATGTCTCCTAGAGTTTGCGCTGGAGTATCCCCCTTCACATCTCGTTGTGGACGAGTCTTCGAAATTTCTGCAGTACTGGCAATAAATACCCCAGGTAATAGAATCCCTAAATAGCAGGTTCGTTGCCAATCCCTAGGCAACCATGGAAATGCCACATTACCTCAAAGGAAATAGACTGGTTCACCTACATACAGAGGTCTGTTCTCACTAGTCAAATTCGCAATGTTGGCGCATCTTCTAAAATCCCCCATTGACCGTGTTCCATTCCTCTGTATGCAGAAGGAAACTGAATCGGGCTATGGTTAACAGAATAGGATGGAGGTGTGGCATCCTTATTGCCTATAGGAGCCATTTTGAAAGAGATCAAAGACTGAAAAGGACGAGACAATCTATCAGAGGGCCTAACAGAAGCAACGTTTGGCTTACTCCTATTTGCAAACAGCGAGCATCCCAGGGGCATCAAAACACGTTTTTCAAAACTATTCAAATTTGTACCATCAAAGTTCCCTGAGTTGCTGTCATTCCAACAGCCAAAGAATAGGGCTCTAAGAGAAGCATAACAAGCAGTTGTCAAAGGTAAAGGATGAATCTACCAACCTAGCCCCCTATCCCCATGTTGCGGTAAATGCGAGCAGATCCAGCAGTTGGTTCTATTAAAAATTGCATGAGTGGCATTCATTATTAACAAAAGAGTATTATTCTGATAGTTCCGTCTATCCGAAGAATCTCTCGGCGACAAGGTATGCAATTGCACGGAAGGAGTGGGTATAACAGATACGTTTTCAACAGGTAAAAAGTCCTTTAGCGGATATGCTTCTTCCAGGTACCATAACCCAAAACCAATAGTTACTAAAAACCCAGTTATTATTACAAAAAGGCAACAATAAATTTTCGGGGTCCCCTTACACGCTTGATCATTGTCTCTGCTAGTCACATATCTATCTAAAAGTTCAGTACGAGTGGTAGCGGGTGCAGGCATCGTAGTCTTCAATCGAAAAACACCAATTGTTCGTTTGCTGGCGACTCTAGTCGCGTGTCTTCTTAATGTCTTTCCCACAACCCTTAGCCAACAGAATCCTTTCGTACAGTCGGGCCAAAAGGCAAGCCCTCAAATGATTTCTTCAATCGCACAGTCAAACCGTGCCGTACGTCTGTCTTCTTGGACGTAAATTATATTTCACAATTTCTGGTGCTGAAGAGTCAGAAAACAGTATGTCGTCACTTCCCACTGGAGGTGGCCAGTGAACGGAAATGGGATCAGAAAATGGATGATCCGGAAGTACCACGGTTGGAGAGTGTGGAGACAAGATGGCCGTTTTGTCTGGCCTTACGAACTCTGGAATGGTCTCTGATACTCTCTTGTCGGTTGTTGCTGTTTCGGGCACGTTGGTTACAGCATTGGAAAGGGATTCTGTGTCTTCTGTATCGTATGGCACGGGATGCAGATCCGTTTGGTGTGTGTTGCATGTATCCAGTTCTTCCGCCCTGCTACCCGCACCCCAGTCTGGGTGACTAGCAGGACCTGGTAGGGACCCCTCCACCGAGGTGCAAGGCAAGACGACCTTTCAAAAACTTTCGTGAAGATCCAGTCCCCTGGTCATAGACTGTGACTGGGACCTCATACCGTACAGGTAATGCCTCTCGCACCTAGTGATAAATTGAAAATAGATTTTTAGTCAACTGGTTAGAGTAATCTGAAAGAAGCACATTCTCTATATCCCGCAATGAGTGACTCTTTGGCATACCCCAAATATTAGCAGGGGTTGTTCTCATCGACAGCAAAACCATCGGTAAGGCGTCCGGCCATTTATACTTGGTGCCAGCACACGTTTTAGCGAGCTTGTTATTTATAATGCTGTTGTGCCTTTCCACTAATCCGGCACTTTGGGCATGTCTGGCCGAATGGAACCGTTTATCAATCTGCAATCCCTTGCATATTTTTAGGATTACAGCAGCGATAAAGTGTGGCCCATTATCCAACCAGATGACTCTCGGCAGCCCGAACCTAGGAAAGAACTCTTTCAACAGAGTTTTTGCCGTGGTTATGGCCGTTACATCTCTAACAGGGAAGGCCTCAACCCACTTGCTAAATGCACAAATGACAACCAGTACGTATTTAAGATTGTTACAACGTTCCATCTCAATAAAATCAAAGTGGATGACCTCACATGGAACAGAAGGTGGAGCGAAACTTCATCTAGGAGTCGAGGTACCTTTTCCTACATTGTGCTGCAAGCACACCATGCACCTTTGGACAAAGCGCTCCGCAATTTTGAAAATGTTATCATTGGCCCATACACTATGTAACATTTTAGTCAATTTACGCGCACAGACATGGGTCGGACCATGAGCCATAATGACCATCATTGTAATGTAGGCGTCGGGGAGTAACCATTTTCCTTCAACATTGTCCACCCAACACCCATCACCATCCAATCTCCCTGCACCCTCGACCCATTTCTTGGTCTCCTCTGCAGTAGCATCTGCTTGAATGTCTTTTACAGAATCGATACTTTCACCAAAAGTACAAACATTTACAGTTTCCCTTACAGCATACATTTCTGAACTAAAATCAGTGGCAGTTTGTTTAGCTATCTGATCAGCGAAAGCATTCCCTTTTCCTATATCATCTGTAACCTTTTGATGTGCTGTACATTTTACAATGGCTAACTGAACAGGGAGTGCGAGCGCTGAAAGTAATCACACTATTAAAGTGCCGTGCTGTATTTGTGTGCCATGTGAGGTCAAGAAACCTCGTTCTTTCCAAAGCCTATCGAAGTTGTGAACTACCCCAAAGGCATACTGACTGTCGGTATATATATTTACTGTAAGCCCTTCAGAAAGTTCACAAGCTCGAGTTAATGCTATAATTTCTGCGGCCTGCGTGGAATTATGCATAATTCTTTTGGTTTCCACAATCGTGCTTAAGGTAGTGACGGCATAAGCAGCCGTGGATGTACCATTCGGATGTTTGAAACAGGAGCCATCACAAAATAGCTCTCCTTGTGGACTATTCAAAGGCATGTCTTTCACATCGATTCTACCTTTAGTCTCTTGTTCTGTAGTGTAAAGGCAATTGTGTGACGTTTCGTCACCATCAACAGTATCTTGCGGGACAGGTAAAATTTCAGCCGTATTTAATACACAACACCTCTGAATTTGAATGTGGGGAGCAAACAAGATCAATTCTTATCTTGCCAATCGTGTGGAAGTAAGGTGTTGCGTTTGAGTTCTATTTAATAAAATATCTACAGAGTGAGGTACCATTAGGGTTAACGCATGACCCAGGACCATTCCCTCGATCTGTTTTACAGAAGCAGCAGCGACAGCTCTCAAACATTTCGGCAAAGCGCATGCAACAGGATCAAGGGCGGATGAGAAATAGCCGCACGGCCTATTCTTCCCTCCATGTTCCTGCGTTAACACAGCCAAAGCACATCCATCACGTTCATGCACATACAACCCCAAGGCCTTTTCATAATTTGGAGTTCCTAAAACCGGTGCCGAACACAGCGCGGTTTTGAGCAAATCAAATGCTGTCTGGTGTTCCAAAGTCCATGGCAATGGCAAAGAAATGCCCTTCTTTGTCAAAGCCAGCATTGGTTTAATCGTTAACGAAAAGTTAGGGATCCACAATCTACAGTAAGAAGCCATACCTATCAGGGCTCTAACTTCCTTCTGTGTATTTTGGGACAGACATGCCAGAAATAGTTTTTATTCGTTCAGGTGTCAACCTTCTTCCCTCCTTTGACAGGAGATAGCCTAAATAGGCGACCTCCTGACAACAATATTGGAATTTTTTGAGTGAAGTTTTGTGGCCATGTTTTGCCAGATGAAAAATCAACAACATGGTGCCTTCTTTACAGGCACTCTCAGAATCAGCAGCCAAGAGGAGATCATCTACATACTGTAGTAACGTGCAAGTAGTAGGCAACTCAAAGTATCGAGTTGCTCTTTCAATGCTCTACTATAAATACTTTCTCAGACTCTCAGTGTACCCTTGTGGTGCATGAGTGAATGTGAACGAGCGTCCACCTAGGGTAAACGTGAACAAATACCTACTATCCTTATGTATAGGAATACTGAAAAACGCGTTTTTGAGGTCAATAACGCTAAAGTGAGTGGCAGAAGCCGGAATCATAGTTAATATCTTTGTAACATCAGGTACAATGGGAAATTGAGGAGCCACAATTTTGTTAATAGCACGCAAATCAATTATTAACCAAAAAGGAATCGCATTATCACCTTATATACTGGCAAAATCGGGCTGTTACACAAACTACCTGTAATTTCCTCAATTACTCCACGATGTACAAAATCAGAAACTATACATTTCAAAGCCTGTTCGCCTTCAACTGAGATCTTATATTGTGGGATGCGAGGCAATTTTACTCCATGCTTCAGAATAATTTTAACAGGTTCAATTTGAAGAATGCCCACATCATTATCATCAATTGCCCATAAGCATTCCGGAATGTTACTGAATTCTGGCGGTAAAGGTCGAGTCAAAAACTGAGAGGCGAGCGATTATTGAGGTGAAATTGTTAACCGAACTCCGTCCGAGGAGTAATATATTACTGCATTCAATTCCTTCAGCAAATTTAACCCCAGCAAATTCTCCCCACAGTTTGTAGTAAGTAGAAATGGACACTTCTCCGTGAAGGGACCCAGTGTTATCGGTACCGGCAAAGAGACTGGACAAACTGCAGGTGTGCCTGAAAACCCTACGGAGACGTTGGACTGCCCTGACAGGGAATGTTTGGAACCCGTAAATGGTCAATGGAACACTTTTGTGCTCCCGTATCTACTAAAAATAGATGCTTCCTATTTCCCACCGCCATCTCAATGTAGGGACCTTTCTGATGAACGGGAATAGGCGTTGGTTCCAAATCCTGCTTCGGGCAATCCTAACAAAACAGAATGTCGTCAAAAGGAAGCTCTTCAGAGAGGTACGCAGCTGAAGGATGATCAAAAATGTTTCTATTATCCACACTCGAAACTTGTTTATCCTGTGAAGAAGGTTGCTGTGATTCTGGCGCAAACGGACCCCTGCCAGGGCCCCCTGCACCTAGGCGACCTCTGGATCATCTACCCATGTTCCCAAATTACCTTTTCTGCAAGGTCGGACATTGTGCGCTCTAGTGACCTTCCTGTCGACAATAGGCACACTGGTTAATGGTTACCGGCGCCAGGGGCGTACTTCCCTGTGGAATGTTTTGACCTCTAAATTGATTACCCCCTCTAGGGTTTCTAACGATCTGTTGTAATAGTACTTTTTTTTTCAGGTCACCCTTTCTTTTCTTAAGTTTTTCCTTTTCATTATTCACACGATTTTCATAGTACTGAGCCATGTGCAGTACTTCTGATTGAGACTTTGCCTGCCAAGCGCTATCGGAGGACATAATCTGTAACTGGATGTCAGGCAGCAATCCACGTACAAATTTGTCGACACACAGCCTTTTCCCTGACTCTGTGCCTAAGTCTTGTCCACTGAAATCTGAAAATACCTGTTCGAACCCATTGAAGAACTCGGTAGCACCCTCAGACTTTCCTTGGACACAGGCCGTAAGCTTGTCCCAAATTATTCTTTTTTCAGTAACTATAGTTTTTAATTTTACAATAATCCTATCAGGCAAAGTTAACATCACTTGAGGCGGTAGCTCGCCAGCTGGTCTTTCTCTGTTGAGCCTAACTATGTTATCCCCTGTATCTCCTAACCCAGGTACATCATCTACAGTCCTAATCTGTTTCCACAAATCAACTGGCAGGAGTACGGGAAATAATAAATCAATATCACTTAAGGTGAATACCGATGATTGTAAGACCGACTCTATTTCTTTATAGAACCCCGTCGGATTCTTTCTTATATCAGGAATAGATTGCTTTATGGTGTTCACTTCCTGTCTCGAGAATGGGACGTGAACAAACTGCGATACATAATGTGCAGGAATGTCCACAGCGACTATACCTCGTGCAGCATCGGCCGCAATTTCAACTTTTGGGACAAATCTTGGAGGGACCTCTCTCATAGGCAACTGAGAAGTAGGTAGCTCTGAACGCTTACTAAGCAACAGAGCCAAATCAAGCGCTAAGGCAGTCGAAGAGGTATCAATCGAAAAGGCTCTCCTATAAACACTCAACAATTCTGTGGGACAACAAATCTTTCTTTTTACACACTAATTCTGCAGGTATTCTACCATAACCTGTATCACTTTCTTTTGCATTTCTAACGTATACTGACCATACGTATCATATACTTCATCTGGAGTTATCGACATATCCGAAATCCATCTTATCGCATCCTTTGTACAAATTTGCGCTTCCTCACCTATCAATTCACGGAGAGGAGAAAACCGTTTCTGTAAGAACATAGTACCTAAACTATCACCATCTACTTCTTCATTCTGTAACTCTTCCAACTCCTTCCTATACACAAAAATCCTCTTGACATGCTCATATACTTTCTCTGCAGTATCTCTAGACAACGCTAAGGTGTTCAAATCCCGTAACCCTTGTGGGAGATCTACATCGTTTAATCTATTCCACATTATGCTCAATTGAATTCCTAACCCTGCAATAAAAACATTTTTTTCAGGAATACTTTTCAGATTTTCCAGTGTGGAAAAAACATCAGCTTGTTCACCCTTCTCCATACAATGTTTATCCCAAGCAATTAATTCATTCTTTTTATCTGGGGACACAGTATTACGAGTCACAACCCTCAATCCCGTTCCCTGGTCTACTACAAGCGATGCAGAATCACTTGGAAGAGGAAGAGTAAGCACATTCTGAATGTCAATAGGTGGAAGCAAGGAGGAGGCAAAGGACCAATGGCTGGAAGAAGAGCAGGAAGAACAATAGGAAGGACCGGGGGGACTATAGGAGGAGGAATAATGACAGGAAGGGGCAAAGCACCAGGAGGAGGGACGTACGGGGGTGGAGCAGAGGCATCGGGCCTTCGTTCATGCAAAATTTTATTAATCAATTCATCGGACGTATGAAAATCTTTTGAAGGGTACATTTTCTGAATGCCTAATTGAAACGCTCTGTCCGTGTTCCTAACTGATTCCATTTCTTTATTTTGATCATATAACAGCACCTTTTCGGCATTCGTCATATGTCGACGCATATGTTTCTTTCTACTTTTTTGTTGCTGCAAAGCTTCTGTTTTCCAACTGTGCAATGCATCAAATGCTGCATGTCTAGCCTTTTTCTTTACCAGAACAGACTCTAGATATTCTATACGAGGGATTTCAAAGCTACCATTGGTTGGCCACCGAAGATTAGAGTTATGTCTGGTCTGTCTGTGCCAAATATCATTAAATGCTATACTACCAAAGCCTTTCTTACAGTACATAGTACATGCCGGCGACCCCTCCTGTGGTGCGGGCTGGCTATCTTCCAAAGATTGTCTGTCGCTGCGGAATAATGCCCTGAAGCAGGCAGACAATTTCCCAGGCATATCAGAATTCTGGTGTTACCTGGTCAAATAATTGTGCTCGCGAGTATAATGCGCCAAATTCAAATTATCAGGGTTAAATTAAGAATCGGGTTACAATTCACCTGACCACAGGACTGGGAGGCCTGATCGGGTTACTAAGAACAATTCTAGGGACCCACGTGTCTGGTGATTTCGGCAAATTTGCCCACCTCGATATATGGACCCTCGTCAAGACGTCGTCTCGGGCTACAGCTCACCGTTCAGGGATCGGATCGTGCTGTTCTGTCGGGGAATTCGCTTCTCATCCAGAGGGGCCGTTTTGTTGGTACCGTCCGATCCCGGTCCGATAGGCGAGCCAACCTTCAATGAGACGAAGTCAATCTTGAGGGTCCCTATTCGGGCGCCATCTGTGGAATCAGAAAATACAATATTAAGGCTTTTACACCATGCAAATAGAAATACACCAACACAGGCTTGTAAAGATTGCCAGAATCTTTATTGCAATACTGAACAGTTTACGAAACAAAATACACAAATAGCTATTTGGCCGTCAATACTTCACAGAGACCACCAGAAGGTTCAATGTGAGCAGTGAACAGGAATTGCTAGCTGGACATCAGCATATTTATACAGTTTCTTCATAACGATGTCCAGCCTCCTACAAGTTAATCATGTACTGGGCTATGGTTCGCGCCAGGTTAATTCCTAATTTACATATCTCGTGCATGCGGTTTACTTCTTAATACATTTACTAACAAGCACTATTATTCTCTGGATTTAACTTTACACTCTTTACACATTTGTTTCAATGCAGGTCAAACAGATGTTTCGCATGTCATGTTTAAATAGCGTTATTGTTCTTATATACTTGTAGGTTAACATCGCTGATTCAAGTTATCCCCTGATCCCGAGGTCAACAAAGGACAAGGTCTACATGACCCTAACATGTAGCCTACAGGCAGGTTGGACATTAACTTGCCTACAGATGTTGAAGAGGTTAAGTAAGAACAAGAGAACACAGGTCGGCCATTTTAGGCCACAGGGTGACTTTGCACAACTGAAATGGAGGCTTTAACCTAAAATGGAGGCTCGATTAACTTAAGGTTACGACCTTGCGATGCGGATTTCCTCGCAGAGCGACTGGGCATAGGCCAACATATACAATGAGGACGAAACAATATTATATCAGTTTTAACAGAGGGATACAAGCAGTGGCATGACTTAGAGTAGCACTTGCTCTAAGGAGCACACAAAGAGATACATAAAGAGGACTATCTGGTTCCCAGTACCAGGACATACAATAGGTAAATTTTTACGATTATACACATACAGTACATTCGAACATATTCCCATACAGCATTGCTTGTCTGAACAATTCCAGTTTATTTATGTATTTCGGTCAATGGCTGAATAGTCAGTGTCAGTGACGAATGGTAGCCTTACCCCAGAGTGGGCTGGGGGATGGAAGTAGCTTCTTTAAAATGTCTGTTCCCCCCGCACTCCAGATTCACTTTCTAGAGCTACACTATTCCGGAAATCCATTATGGTACACTGTGCTGTGGTCTTTGAATCCTGGCATTGCATAGGACCACTTCAAATGAATTAAAAAAAGGAATGTGTATGACATAGCTTCTGCTGATATGCCAATGGTCTTTGCACTGCTTAAACCAGGAGAAGCAATTCCAAATGCCACCATTACTTCTGGGTCAAGTCTGAACACAGTATTCGCCTAGACCAGCCTGGTCAATGACACAGACATCTGAATGGAGGTCCGACAGCTGAGGAAAGGAAATAACCCACCAAATGGCAGTGGAAATAGGAAGAAAACGGCCCCCTTCATGCTGGAGTGTGAGTTACTGTGCAGTGAGTCCATTTCCTGATTACAGTGCAGTATAAGCTTGTACATTTTCTGTCTCTTTTCTACAATAGGGGACTTAATAGGGTTTGATATCAGGATACAATCCTGGGTGTTGTGTTATTCCCATTTTCATTGATTTTTATATTTTGTTTTTATTTACCTTTTTGTATTTAAGAACACATGGAATAATATATTACATTGTGTGAGAAATATCACATCCTACATGGAAGAAGATAAAATTGTGTAGATATTCCAAGACGTATCTGGAAAGTAGCCAACAAATCTACAGAACAACACATTCCCCAACCCAGTTACAGTCAAGTGCACTGTATACAATATCGGTGAGTGCTGAAACACAGTCAACCACATCCATTGTATACACTCATAAGTGTTATTATAAGTGAGCAAGAGACTTCGTAAATGTAGATATAAAATATATCAGTTACATGCAAAATTTGGGGTGGGATCATTTCCCCGAAACGAGGTATGGTACGTTTGAAAGTCTGTCTGAGGACCCAATTCTGAGCTCAATGATAATGCCCTTCCATGTTAGAGCGACACTTTCCTAAACTCCTCCAGATTTTGATGTGTAAGACATGCCATCTAAGGCATAGAAACACGTTGACGCAGAACCTCTGGTATCAACCCGATTAGTTTACAACGGAGAGTGATGTTCTCAGTAAATAAGCTCAGTACACAAACTAACCAGTATAATGGGACAGTATCTTTCACAATTGAACTTAATGAGTTGGTCATATGTGTCCAGTGCTTCATAATGGGGGAAGAGGACCAGGCATGGTAAGTACAGCATATGCGCGCTCCACCACACATCTTGGACACCTTTTGAGTTAAGTGGAGTCCATTTTGTGGTTTTTGACAGAGGTGTAGTATAACTGATGAACATATGTATAATGTATGATGCATAGCTTTTGGCCAATGGAGATATTATGTGTGAGAGAACATATTGTCCATCATTGACTTTCAACGATTCAGATTTTAGTCCCAATTTCCCCTTTTCCAAGGCACTGCACGCCGTGTAAGGTCTACATATCTGCAACTGAGAGTACAGCCTGGATGCTGCATGTCAGTTTTATAGACGCTTCTGATCTAGTCCCCATTTGTATCTAACTGTCTACGGAAACTAAGCCACTATTTTTTCAACATGAATTTCTTCCTATTGCATTGCAATATACGTTTTGCGTCATTGGGCTGTGGGGTAGCAGGGCTTGCAGTGTGGCAAATTCACGATCTTGTACCACTTGATTCCAAAGAGAAATTCAATTTGCTTCCCATGTCCTCTGTACACCTACATTAAAAGTGGCTTTCAATTCAGCGTTCTTCCTATGTATGCAGCTGGGAAAACAACAGGTGTTTGTCAGTCGTATTGCATTTCCAATATCAATATGTGCAGTGTAGAGGGGATAACATTATAACCACAGCATTCACAGCATGCTGGGTCGCATTTAGGGATTCAACTGTGACATGCAGTAATGGATCATTGTTTCAAAACTAACACAAAGCAAAAATGTCCAGAGATAGAGGGTATCATTCCTTCAGATTAGGAATGGATACACTACCCAGAAAGTAGGGCATGGGGGCATGTTCCATTTCAACTGAGGGGACTTAGCTCCCCAAACCCATGTAGATGGTTCCACGTCATTTTATCGCGGGATGTTTTTTCGCAGGGTTTTTGACCGCAAATATTTTTATGACAAAACCCATTAAAAAAAATGTCATTATTTTTTGGGGGGATCGCCTTCAATCCCCCATTCCCTTTAATTGTTTATCTATTCCCAAACCCCATATATATCATTTTCTAACACCCCAAAAAATTAGATTTTTTCCGTTAAAAAATTTGCGGTAAAAAACCCCACAAAAAAGCATCCCGCGATGAAAGGACGTTGTACCATGTAGATAAGTGTCCCTGCATGTTACTTAAAAAGGGGGAAGGCAAAGGTACTTGTGGTTCCTGAAACAAATATCAGAATTTAGGAAGTGACACCATTTTTATTATCACAGCCCTCCAAACAATGATAAAGGAACAGTAACCCACCTGTTCTCCTGGGGAGCGAGATACTCAACAATGGGAGTCAGTTTAGATCAAAGAGGACTTTAATATGTGTGCTAACATTCATACCTGGGTATTTAACAGACCGGTGAATCCACTTAAACCCACTTAAAAGGTGATTTTGCAGTCATCGTATTAAGTGGTACAATTTAAAAACTATTGCAATTAACCACCAAACAGATATAGTTCTTGAAAGAGTTTACGTCTTGCATCATGGGATTAAGAAAATATGTGGGTTCGAGTAAAGTACCACTTTATCCACATACAAGATGATAGGTGAGACATTTAAATGCCAGGCATTGCTTTATGCCAATAAAACGAGATCAATGATCAGGGCAAACAATAATGGAGAATGGAGACACCCTTCCCAATGGCCACTCCCCTTTCTTCTGATGCCCCATGTAAAAATTAATTCCATTTCATAATACGGGGTCCTAAACCAAATTGTTGAAAACAGACAAAATACATTTCCACTCCACTGAATCAAAAGCCTTGTTGGTGTCCAAAAAGGAGGCAGCTATCACATTACTATGATTTTTTTTGTATTTGTTATTCGGCTGAAAACAAGCAACCTTTAAAAACATTTAAAATGTCATTCATATACAATTCATAAAACATCATTACATTTTTTAAAAGGCGAAAGGCTAAACATTTTACAATACCATTGATAAAAACAAATTAAACAATTAATTTCATATAACTTACAGATGAGTCAAGAATGTACTAATACAAACCTACCACAATATTATCAAAAATTAGTGTACACAAATCTGAAATAGAAATCCCTCTCTCTCTTTGTCAACTGCAAAAACTTCACCTTAGCTAAGATTTACCGACCTAAGGAAACCCACGACTCCTATCAAATCCAGCTAAATATCTATTCCAAAAATAGCATTGGATGCCATGGATGTCATCTACACCAACTTCGCAGATGACACCCAGATCCTCATACCAATCACTGGAAATTACGATCAAGACACGCTGCTCATCAATAAAATCTATGCAATAATACAGAATTGGATGGACCTTAATAGCCTATGCCTCAACAATGATAAAACTGAGATTGTCATTGTGGGCTCCCCAATCAAAATGAATGCCCTCCACTCTGATTACACATCAATCAACAAATCAACATTGATGGTACTACTATACCAATACTCAAACAGGTCAAAACCTGAGGTGTTTGCTTAGATGCCAACCTAAAGATGACAAAACATGTAAATGCCTTATACTCATCTACCGCCTACACCTCCAAACTAATTGCTCTAAGCCACCAGTTCCTCACACCCAAAAACTGCACTACCCTAGCTAGGGCTCTGATATTATTTAAGTTGGATTACTGCAATGTACTCCTACTAGATAGCTCTAACGCCAACCTGACTAAACTACAACTAATGCAAAACAAAGCATTATGAGCAGCCCTAGGACTAAAAAAGTCAGACCACATCTCCAACATCAGGAGGGAGACTCACTGGCTACCCATCAAGGCCAGAATAATCTTCAAATCACTGTGTGTTACCCATAAATGTCTCGCAAAGAAAGCTCTCATATACATCAACAACTAAATAGTAAAAAAAGAACCCAACAGAACGCTGTGATCTAATAACAACGCCTTCCTTGTAGTACCACGCTTTAAAAGCTCCAGAGCAGGTGGAAGCAGTTTCCCAGTCATGGATCCCAAACACTGGAACACCCCCCCTTAAACATCAAAAATGAAGACTCCTTTCAGAGCTTTAAAAAACTACTAAAAACTTGGCTATTTAACCAATTTTAGTCAGCTGACACCTATCTATCGCTATTCGGCCTCCTTCTGCGCTAGATAGTGCCAAGCATACAAAGTCTGCCACCAAAATATGTAAATAAATAAAGCTGATTTATGCAACAATAACTAATGTATCATAACATGTTATCCTTGTTTTTAATGTCTGTATTTGTAACTATTGTGAATGCTGTTGAACTATAACTAAGCTGTCTGTAACTACACCGTGAAACCTAAGGGTTTGGGCGTATAACAAATGTAATAAAACAATAAATAAAACACCCTTCAACTGAAGCCCCCATACGGAAAACATGATGACAAAACCTCTGACACTGAGAAATCAATGAAGGGCATTCCACCATAATATGTCTGATTATTTCCACCTCCTTCTCCTCTGCACAGTATCTACATTTCCTCTTTGTTTGGTCAATTTTATCATATCTCAGAAGAATGTCTTTTGTCAAATTAAGGTTCCAGAGCAATTAAGGCATATAGACAAAAATGGTGCCACCACTCCCTGTTTCTTATGGTCGGACCATAAATATGACAAAGAAGAGAAACTGTGCATTCATTCAATTGTATTAATCCAATCCCAAGCTCTCAAACATGTCTTAGGGGCCGATTCATGGAACAAACGTGCGCCGAAAATCCATGCGCAAGCAGGCGCAAGGGAGCGCAAGCGTGAGAAACGCAGCGCACGCGCACGTGTGCGATTCAAGGAAGACGCTGCACGTGTTTCCCGCTGTCTGTGCGCCCAATCCAGCCATGGCGCACGCAGGCATACACGGCGTGCGCTACGCGCACAGCAAAAGTGCACATAGCGCGGCGCACACAACCAAAGTGGGCGGAACAGTGGGCGTAACACCCGGAATGGGGAATAACGCGTGAAAAAGAAGGCGTAACTGGGGAAGTACTGCAGGGAACTACACGGAACGCCCAGATGCACGCGAACAACCCGTATTCATGGAACCGAATATGGGAAACCCGCGCATGGCAAAAGACGCACACAGGCGTCAACGCGTCCGCCACACGAAGGCAGGCGGAAGCGTCCCCGCGCACAATACAAAAGTGCATGCAAACAACAAACACGCATATACAGCTACGATGAATGCCCCATTTGTCGCAGCACTGATCGTGGGACACCGCAGGAGGAGGAGAATAGCCAGGGCACGCATTTTCGCACCACGGACAAGCCTTTTTGCGATGCCTGACGACCAGGTCTATGGCAGGTATAGGTTTCCTCCCCACATCATCCTAGACCTGGTCAGGGAGTGGGAAGATGACCTTACATTCCCCACCCTTTACTCCCAAGCATTGAGCCCCTTGGAGAAGGTGCTCAATGTCCTGCATTTTTTGGCCACTGGGTCATTTCAGCGGACTACTGCCATAGTGGGGGGGTCTCACAGGCCACGCAGTCACGCTGCCTACACCAGGTACTGGCAATCATGACAGCGCGCCCCTCAGTCCGCAGGCACATATACATGCCCAGAACACCCGCAGAAAGGCAGGCCGTTGTCCTGGATGTTTTCAGGGTGGCACACTTCCCCAAAGTGCTCGGTGCCATAGATTGCACCCATGTGGCCCTACGTCCACCTAGGGCCACTGAGCACATCTACTGAAACCGCAAGCACTGGCATTCCATCAATGTACAGGTGGTATGCGATGCAAAGGGAATCATCACCTCTGTCTATGCAAACTCCCCTGGCTCCACCCATGACAGTTTCATATACAGAATGTCCGCCCTGAGCCGGGCCCTGGAAGCTGGGCAGCATGGCGACACCTGGCTCCTAGGTGAGTACAAATGCCCTTGCACATGCATTCAAGTCACACACAGACAAATACCCAAACCCTAATAATCTCAACTATCATCACCTCCTCAGGGAACAGTGCCTACCCTCTGAGCAACCACATGATGACGCCAATCCAGAACCCCACCCCACCACCCCAAGTAAGATACAAGGCCGCCCATTTTGCAACCAGGGCCATAGTGGAGCGCACATTTGGAGTGCTCAAGTCACGTTTCCGCTCCCTTGACCGCTCTGGCGGGCAGCTACTCTATGCACCACCAGTAGTGTGCAGGATCATTGTGGCAGCATGTGTCCTGCACAATGTTGTAACACAGCAGGGCGTCCCAGTGGACATGGTGGTGCCCCCACATCCCAAACCACAGGCACAGGCACTGCCCATGGGAGGGGACAGGGCACGTGGCGAGGAAGCCCGGACCCAGCTTGTGGCCACATTTTTCACCTAAACTCCCACCTCTGCGGAATGCACACAGGCCTGGCACATACCAGGTGACAATCGATGATGACAAAGAGGCAGTCAACTGTCACAACCCTACCACCCTGAGATAGTTGCCATGGAAGTGCCACATTGTCTGCATCCCTAGCTACTTAAACACAAGCTATCCTGTGTGACCAAAAGGCACAGATATGACATATGACATGCTATGGCCTATACACAAGTATTTCAAGGTGCGATGAGGCAGGGAGGGGGGAACAAGGGAAGACAGACAACGGTACTACTAGGCCAGGTGTCATTTAGATTGTACAAGTGCAGGGGTAGGGGGAAGGGAAAAGTGCAAGGGGAAGGGGAGGGGGGGAGTGCAGTACAGGGGAAGTAGACCAAAAAACAAATACATAGGTCAGCTGGTGGCAACTGCAAAGGTAAGTGCAGACAAGTGCTGGGATGGGGGGGCTGTAGGGATAGAGAGACAGTACCGCAGTGCAGGGGTTGCCAGGGAGGCAGTGCAAGTGGAGAGTGGCTGGGCCAGGGACCAAGGTCGGTGAGAGTGGCCCAGTTGCAGATTCAGTGCAGTTCCAGTGAAGAATTCCGCAAGGGAGAGGCAGAGAGAAAGCAGAAGCAAAGAGGAAGGTCTTGAGGTGTTTCCCAAACCAAGGCCTGGCTGGACAACCGCTGCACCTCCCGGCAAGCCTGTAGCTCAGCCGAGATGGTACGCTCAAGCTGTGCAAACCTCTCCTCTGCCTGCTGCCTCTGGGACATCATAAGGACACCCAGAGTGGATCTGAGGGAAGCATACTCCTCCCTCAAGGCATCCATGTGCGCTTCTGCGTGAGCAGCAATTGCTTGACGCAGAGACAACATTTCACCCTGGCATGCCCTGTCTGAGGCCGCCATGCCCAGCCTGAGCGAGCGGGCCGTGGACCGTGCCGCCTGCTGCTGGAGAAGCACCTGCCTAGAAGGGGGGAGCACAGATCGGGCCACACGCTCCATGCTCTCAGCGATGTTCTCCATTGCTGCCCCCTGCCGTTCTGAATTGGCAGTTATGTCTTGCTCCCACTCAGTATACGGCGGTTGCGCGCGGCAACCACGTTGCCGGGCTTGACCCCTGCGGGACCCAAGGACCGGGGGTCCTTGCTGGGTTGGCACCACCCGCGGCTGCACGACTACATGCCCCCGTCGACGTGATGTCCCAGGCACATCAGTGACTGGTGTGGAGGGTGACCCTGCGTCCCGATCCACCACGGGCGCAGGAACCAAGACTGTCTGATCCCTCAGTGCAGGTGTCGCAGACAGAGGAGTGTCCACATCAGAATCACTCACCCCTGACACATGGACTTGATGCTCATCCAACTCAACATGGACGTCAGAGTCGTCATCAAGGCTGGATTCATAGGCAGCCAGAGACAAGATGGACTGTAGCACTTGGGGGTTTTCGTGGCCTACCACCCCACGACCCCCACTAGTGCAAGGTTGATGTAGTGGTAACAACCCTGTGTCTGGCATGACAGCACCATCCTCCGCCTCCATTGCGTCATCACCTGAAAAATAGAGAGAAAAAAGGTCACTACACATGTCAGAAGCACACAACACACACACCGACAGCAAACGCATCAGGCAGACATGTGACACACAACATATAACCTGGCATGCATGCTGGGTCAACTTTGAATTGCTTCTGTGATCAGACCTGTTAAAAGGTGGCAGTTTCCATGGAAGTGGGTCTATGCAGTGCAGAAAATGTGTACGCCACTCACTACCTACATGTACAAGGACTCCATGGTGTATGCCAGGAAATGTGAAGGCAATGCAATGTCAAATTCAGACATCACGTGCATTGTGCATTCAATGTGTACCATATCTAGAAGCCAAGCACCCCTCCACCCCAGTACCAAAGCAGGGATGCCTAGCATGGTATCAAAAGGCTGACCATACACCTGTGTATTGACAGGCAGTGTTGACTGGCATCAACAGCTTAATGTGATTCACGTGACAACACTGCAAATGATGCTGGGACAGTAAGCAGGACACAAGATGAAAACTCTGGATTCTGCCCATGTGTGAAGAAGACACAACAACAATTGGACAGAGTCATTGGCCATTGAACAGGCTGAGGCCTGTGAGCCACACAGATTGTCAGACCCTAAACATGTGTGCAACGCAGGACTGAGCCACAGTTGACATGGGAAGGCTGATGAGATGGCAGGCAATGTATGTAACCAAGGACTTGTATTACAGTGATCATCCAGTCAAGGACACATAGGGGCATGCGTGCAATGCACATGGAGCATGAATGGGCACTCATGTCCCTGCGGGACATCTGACCTGTGCACAGTACAAGTGAGATACCCTGCATCAAGTACTAAGGCTGTACCACACGGCATATGTTTGGCAGATTCTACGCTGGAAGTGAGCATCTACGCAGGACGCATGAACAAGAAAGTACACATTGGCAAGATTGAAGAACACCACATGGCTGTGGGTAAGTGCAGCCAGGGCAGCACAATTCTGGGTATGTGCAAGGAGGCTGGGGGCTGTAGGAGTTGATGTAGGCCAGGAGGCAGTACAAGGATGAATGGTTATGGAGGAGCCTGGTACCCAGTGAGGCTCTGGGGGCACCAAGCAACCAGTCTGGGCAGCAGACAGGTGGTTTAGCAAGGAAGGGGGAGAGTGAAGGCAGCGGGGAATAGGAAGGTCTGGAGCAGCTTCCTGGATTTCCGGTGGTGGGGCTCAAGTCTAAGAGAGGCAGGGATGCCGTTCCAGAGGGAGGCACCGGCAGAGAAGAGAGATCTACCCTTGACTCTCTGCTTGGAGAATTGTCTGGCCCTCAGAGAATTAGAGGTAGGCAGAGAGAGTTGGATATCGTGAGGACACAGGAACCAGAAAGCCGTGTGGACGATTCAGAGGTTTTTGAACTTGATCCTTGCAGCCAGTGAAGAGATTTCTGGGCTGGATAGATGCAGTCCCTGGGCTTGAGGCCAAGGATACGTCTTGCAGTCCTGTTCTGGATTAATTGCATGGGGCCAAGTGTAGAGTTAGGCAGATTAAGAAAGAGGCTGTTGCAGTAGTCCAGCCTGGAGAGAACCAGCACTCTGGAGACACTGAGCTTCTGGGGGAAGGTCAGAAAAGGTAGAATGCCTCTGAGGAGGTGCTGCTGGAAGTGGGCCTTCTGGGTAAGGTCTGTGATATGAGGAGAGAAGGAGAGAGTGGAGTTGAAGATGACACCAAGGTTTTTTGCCTCCCCCGAAGGCGAGGGTAGAGAGCCCAAGGAGGGCAGCCAGAGCGAGAGAGGGAAAGCGGGTGCAGGGGTCCCAATGAGAAGGATCTCAGCCTTACCTGCATTGAGGCAGAGATTGTTGGAGTCACACCATTCCTGGATCGCGGATAGACAGTCAGGAAGGAGAGGAGTCTGAGGGAAGCCTGAAGGAGAGCTGAGTGTCATCCGCATAACACTGAAAGTTAGAAGAGAAGGTGGTGATCAGGTGGGCCAAAGGAGCCAGATAGATATTGAAGAGCCAGGGTGAGAGGATAGGGCCCTGTGTGACACCACATGAAGAGAGAGAGAGGTGGTGGAGAGAAAGGACCCAACCTGGACATGGGAGGATCAGTCCTGGATGAAGGAGGTCAGCCACCCCAGGGCCTGATCCACGATGTCCAGTTTCTCACAGAGTTGGTTGATCAGGATGGCATGATTGACTGTCAAAAGCAGAGGAAAGGTCAAAGAGGAGGAGGACAGATGGGGAGCTGGAATCAGAAGTAGTGAGCACTTGTGTTCAGGAGAGCAGTTTCTGTGCCTCTGGCTTCTCTGAAGCCAGACTGATGGTCATGGAGACAACCAAAACATTCAGTGTGGAGTGTAAGTTGGGAGATGGCCAGGTTTTCCAGGAGTTTGCCCAGGAATGGAGTGCTAGTAATCGGGCAATACTAAGATTGGCAGGAGGCTTTTCTTAGGAGGGGGTTCACAAGGGAGGGCTTGAGGAGAGAGGGGAAGATCCAGTGGTGAAAGAGTGATTACAGAAATTGCCTATGGCAGTCGCAAGGGTGGCAATGTGTTCCTTAATAGTTCTGGAAAGGCAGGGGAGCACCATTTTGGACAACACTTTCATAGATCGGACTTGTCTAGAAAAATGATCAGGTGTTATCGAAGAGAGGCAGAAAAGGGGAAGAGGCGGCCAAAGGTGGCCTGGGTGAGGTAGAGGGATAGAGAGTGGAAGAGGAAAGTGATGGCAGGATGTCCCGCGTTTTAGTGGTGAAATGAGAAGCCAGAGCCGTACAGAGGGCCTGGGAGGGAACAAAAGAGGTGGAGACTGCAGTAAGATTAACCAGCTCTGTGCAGATTTTAAAGAATTTGGCCTTGTTTTTAGATGCAGCAGAGATGCAGGATTGAAAATGGACCCTCTTCTTGGAGAAGACGGAGAGTCTGTATTGCCTTTGGAACAGGCAGCAGGCTAGTTTGTCAGAGGATGCGCCCCAAGCCCTCCACTTTCTCTCAGCCACCGTGCACTTGAGTTTTAAGACAGCAAGGTCAGAGTCATACCAAGAGTTGCACTTTAAGGTAGGCTTCAGAAGGCTCCTCATAACAGGGGCAGGGATGTCCAAGGTGTTGGAGATAAAAAGATGCAGGTTAGAGAGGGCTGTGTCAGAGTGGGCATCAACCACAGGAGTAGGAGACACAGAGAAAGTTGAGGTGAAGGTGGCCACTGACACTCACTTCCTGGGCCCAATGACCGCAAACGAAGGTGGCAGTGCTGGGGTGGGCTTTGCCTGTGGGCCAATATGTTGCAGGTGGGAGGAGAGCAGAAAGTGGTCAGTCCAAGAGAGAGGAGTAGTGAGAGGGTTAGAGAAGGGGGATGTCTGAGGAGATTGGAACTTCCAAGGTGAGTCCAGCAGAGTGTGTCAGACCAGAATGTAGAATGTAGAGGGAGAGAGAGTAGCAGAGGTTGTGAAAGAGCCCAGTGGAGGGGTTAGAAGCATTGAGGTGGATGTTAAGGTCTCTGAGGAGAAGTTGGGATGTAGAGGCAAGGAGAGAAGAGGAGAGGGCAGCCCATTCTGAGAGGAAGAGGGCGACCTGGCCAGGTGGCCTGTAGATGGTGGCCAGAGACAGGGATAGACCTGGAGAGATAGAGAGCCTGCAGACCAGGCATTGAAAGGAAGAATAGTCCTGCATAGAAATGACAGAAGCAGGGACCCACCCAGGAAAGATCAGGGCCACTCCACCTCTGGGATGGTTGGTTTTGGGCTTGGAGAGGATCTTTTAGCCCTCAGGGTGGAGAGTGTCAAAGCTCGTGATAGAGCTGGGCATGAACCATGACTTGGTGAGAGCGAGGACATCCAAGCAAAGGTCTTCGAGAGGTAGTAGATGTCAGAGAAGTGTTTGACAGCCGAGTTGAGAGTAGCTACGTGGACCTGGTTGGCATATTTGAAAGACTTCCGGGGTGGGGTACAGGTGTGAGGTAAACCCAACGGAAGCAGCAAAGGGGCCCGAGAGTGGGCAGAGGCAGTAGATGGAGGTGGCATGGGGCCAGAGAGGAGGAGGAGGGGGTGCCAGAGACGAGGCATAGGCCGTGGATGGAGGTGACAGAGGAGCCAGAGAGGTGATGAGACGATAGAAGGGGTAGCAGGAGATGATAGGAAGTTGATAAGACATGGGAGATGCCTATCAAGAAGGAGGAGATTGGGCCGAGAGCCCTGGACCACGACAGTACCATTAAGATAGACAATGATAATGGCTTTGAAGGAATGGAAGGAGGCCAAGAAGACCTCCCATTGGGTGCCATCATTAATGAGAGGGGAGGAGAAAGGAGAGGGAACAGAGACCGTACCAGGGGTCAATAGGTCTGAAGAGGGAACGACAAAGAGGATGTTGGCGAGAGTCTGTCATGAGGAAGCACTGATGTTGGCCTCTGTAATAGGAAGGCCTGGGCTGGAGACCAGGAGGTCCCGCTTGAACATTTTCCTTCCAGACTTAGTGAGAGGGATAGGACAGGAGATAGGGTAGCAGTTAGAGAAGATGGGAGAAATTGAGAGTACCATAGAGGGTGCGAAGAGGAAAGAGGAGGAAGTGAGGGAGAGAAGAGAGAGGGAGACGAGCACAGAACAGCGGTGCGCACTGCAGGAAGCACAGAAGGGGGATCACAACAGAAGTCGCACAAAGCAGGTAACACACCACAAGGGGAAAACAAGAACACAGTGAGGACTAAGACCAAAATGGGGGGCACAGAGATCAGCCTAGAGGGGGGAACCAAGTGGGTACAGAAATAATCAATAGTAACCAGTAGTAGAAGTGGGAACCTAGGAAGTGGGAACAGCAGAAACACAGTAACGAACAGTAACCAACAGAAGAATGTCAACCTAGAGTGTGGTAGAGAGCCTAGTGAAACAGTAGAAACATAGTAACCAACAGTAGCCAATAGTAGAGTGGGAACCTAGAGAGTGGGAGAGAGCTTAGTGGAACAGCAGATGCACAGTAACCAAACATTAACGAACAGTAGAGTGGGAACCTAGAGAGTGAGAGAAAGCCTAGTGGAACAGCAGAAACACAGTAACCAACAGTAGATTGGGAACCTAGAAGGGGGAAACAGACCACAAAAGCACAACAGTTAACAGTGTAGAGGCACAGCAGCCGCAGAACACAACAGAACAGAGACTCGTAATAAACAAAGTACAGCTACATGCACAAGAGTGGGAAGCCTAGGTTTTCGCAGAGGCAGAGCACATTAAGCCAGGTGGTAAGTAGAGGTACGAGCAAAGACTGGCCAGTTAAGTAGAGAGCAGTAGTGGCTGCTCCCACTGCCCGCACCTTTCTTACCTTACGTTCGCTTCTGGTCAATGGTTGTGCACACGTTTGCACTGTGCGCAGCTATCGCGTTGTCACCAAACACCTGCAGCACAAAACACAATGACCAGTCCGGCGCAGGCTTTGCTGCAGAGGGTCCGATCCACAGCTCTTAAAAGATTGGTAGTGTGTACATAGCGCAAAGCGGTACGTGTCGACGGGAAGCTTCTCCTGCAGACCTGCAGTGCACAACACAGCAGCCTTGTCTTGCGTGGCCTTTTCTTTACATAATATTCTAGATTAGATAGCCTACTACATAGGCTCTTCAATACCCCATATCCAGTCACCAAGCAAACCACTCTAATATATACTTTAAAAGTTTCTCGGAGTGTGATACAGTAGGGCACCGATCCAGAGTTACTCAGAAAGTACTGTGATGTACTATTTAGGTGCGGCCGTTCCAACATAGTATCCCTGAAGGCATTGTTTTTAATCCGCCATAGGACTGTGGGATATATTGACCCATGCAACAGCAAATCCCCCACATCACCAAGCTGCATTTGTGCAGAAACAGTCAAATGGCTGCGCTGGCTTCTGTGAGCGCCATGGTTCAGAACTGCATTTTGCAGCAACAACCAAAAATGGCTGCACCGTCCTGCCAAAGCACACATCAGGCAGGATGGGAAAAGGGGGCCCATTGAAGGAGATTGCCAGTGGGTTTCCGAGATAAATAAAAGGAAGAAAGTGGAAAAGGCAGATTTGCTTTGCTACAAAAGCCAAAATCTCCATTGAAAATAAACCCTTTTTCACCTTTAAAGAAAAAATGCGGCTTTGACGCTAATTCCCTCTGTTCCTTAAAGCCACTGTGAATAATAAGCCCTACCAAGCCCTTTGAGTCTCACTGTGCCTCAGCAAAACCAGGCATGATTCTGAATTGACAAGCCCAGTCAAACCAACTTAAAAAAAAAAATCAACCAGGAACTTTACTTTGGCTTACACGGGAAACGTAGTTATTTTCATTGCAAAAGTATCCAAAAGTCAGCTATTCCGAGAGAGACTCTAACTAGCCGAGCCATGCCTGTTTCAATGTATCCGTGCTTCAGACCAACTCCAGCATTTCAAGAAAATAACTATAGCTGCAAGACAGTGTGTGAATTTGCTGGAGTTGAAAAGTTGAATTTAAGAAGGAAGGACAGCTGCACCACATATAAAAAAGGGCCTTTGCAAATTAAAGAAAAACAAATGCCTGTGTTTTGGAACAGTACACTGGTGAATGAAAGCCTGCTATTCTTTAGCAATATGAAGAGGTTTGTTGCTGGTGAGACCATATAACATGGGTCATTTTGTGCAACAGGCCTGTTTTAATTCCGGATCTAAGATCAGAAAATAAAGGTTAAAACTATGGTGGCTGGAGCTGCAAGTTGAAAACAGGTTTTCTGCCTGGACGGGTGGCACCAAAAGGAGGGCTCTCTCTCAGCAGATACCAACAGCCCCCTGATGATTACGGGGTTGAACAGACTTTCGTCTCTGCTGGGAACCTGACAATGAAGCTCCCAGGGAAGGAAGTCTGAAGTGTGAAGGGGAAATAAACTTCAATCAAGGAAGAAACCTCCACCAAGCTCTGAAGGAAATGACAGTTGGCAGCAGTTGAAGGAAAGAAAAAAATGACCCAGGGACAAAGGGACTGGCATTTGTTCCCAAAGACTATTTCAGGAATAAACTTTAAAGACTTCTATCTCAGCACCCAGACTTTGAAAAATTGTAAATATTTTGCAGTTTAAAAGTGATATTTTTGTGCTTTCTTTTGAGATGTGATAGAAGTCAATGACACCTTGGAGACAGAAAGGGCAAAGTATTGATGATAAATCAAACATACATTTTTGTACATACATCCCTTGGGATAATTCACATCTGTGTATAAGGTTATGGAATTTTAGACCAAATCTTTCATGCTCAAGATTACCAAAATGTAGCAGAAAGGTGGAACAAGGTCCCACAGACAGGAGGATTGGACTGATATGTGCTGCACAAAAAGTGTAACCTGTGCATATAATTTGCTAAGAGATTACAATTGTATAAATGTATGTTTTTGGCAAAATCGGATTTTAAGTAAAGTAATTGTGGGAATTTTTGGACATTGTAAATCTCCCATCATAAATCTGACATCATTCCCTTGGAAATCCAACCAGTTGAGAGCGAGACAGAGATTAGCACCTCTGTCCAATCCAAGTAGTTTAGAGGCGGGCTTTGTTAACCCTGCCCAGCCTATACTTTGATGATGTCATTAGGCACTATAAATAAGGGTCCCTGACAAGACTCTACACACACTCTTCCTGATTTCCTGTGCTGCGTTCCTGTTCCCGTCATCTTCCAGATCCAGACTCCAACTACAAGGCCAAAGCCTTGCTGATCATGCTCCAGGGTCCACTGCAAAACCCAAGCAGTGCTGGTCCCATTCCCAGCAAGAACACTAAAATGTGGACTCCAGGTCAAGTCTATCCACGGTCATGCCTGGAAAGCACGAGTATATATAGGACAACTAAGTGGCCGGGATAAGCAAGCTTTTTTGGGTGAAAGGCAAGACAGAAAAAATATTTAATAAATACTGTTATCAACATTGATCAATTTGCACAACTCGCAATGGGAGGTGAAAGAATTCAATTTGCATCCATAAACATGTTAATAAGATAAATGTATTAGTTCTAAAAACTACCATATGGATTATAAAAATTTCATAATGTATCAATATTAGAAAAAATGAATAGACCACATTAAGATACAATACACCTAATAATTCATATTGATATTCACAATGCATAATAATTCATATTGACATTCACCATGCACAATACAACAAAACCACTCACATCACCAACTGCTCCATCCATACGGCACTCAATAAAATTCATCAAACTCAACACACCTTAATTACAATGATTATCAAAAGAATACAAAAACATAAATGTAAAATTTATATCACAAAAAGTAACAAAATTGACAAAATCTAGCCAGTAACAAACAACACTGTACTGCTAAATATAAAGTTTCCAATAACTAGAAAACTTGACTTGTCACATTAATTCATCACTATTCAAGACAAGGATCGAAAGCCCAACATGTTTCTTTCCATCTTCATTATTAAACTTTTATGTGGAAATACATGAGGCATATAGAAGGTCTGAAGTCTTCGGAGCAGAATGATACTGGATTATTGCAGTACACTTAATACAACTGCCTTTGCCTGACACCTAAATAAGAAAGCAAGAGTTACTGATCTCATACCAAATAACTTTAACGAGTTCAGTATGTATCTACTACGCTCTGTGAATGAGCGAGCAGCAAAAAGGCCATAAGACCTTACACAGCACACATTCACCTCAAAGTGGTCACTAAAATCATTGATCGGACCAACAAAGCACAGAACTATATACATTTTGTTCTCGCCCAATGTACTGTATGAAAGAGTGAAAAGAGGCTATCCCTAAGAATGGCGTAAAACATAACTCTGTGTAATAACTAATTACACCAATATATGGGTACCACTCAAGATATTGGAGTAGAACAGTAACTTCTGTTAAAATAGACACAAACAGTAAACTACCTGTTTATATGGTATTAAAACATAGACGGGAACCAGAAATTCGTTCATCAAATGAAACAATCAAAACTGCTAAGTAGGACCCTATGATAATGGTCATCCTCACCGATATAGCAAAAAACGGCCGTGAGTTGTATATAGCTGTTCTAAATGAGCAGACATGTAAGTAGTTCAAAAGTCCCACTTACGCTACTGCATGGCGAATGCTGCTCAATCAGCTGTTGTGGATTGTTGAAACCAGTTCACCACACACAAGCAATGTCAATATTAACAATAAAAATACACCCTGCGAAGAGGGGAGAAAAATATACATAGCAGGTGTTACTCACTTGGACACTAACTGGTAGGGACCACCACAACTTCCACTAAAAGTGAAGCCGAAAAGAAATTGTCAAATGAAGTTCGAACCCGCACTTACTTGTCTAGACAATGAAAGCGAAACAGATTTTGTGAAATAAGGCATAGCCATGCTGAGTAAAGCAGCAAGGCCTCAAATCTAAAAAATAACACTAAAACTCACATTAACAAGGGGAAAGCTGTTGTACCTTTTGGCATCCTGATCCAGCCTGGCTTGCTCCCCACTCACTCCATGCTGCTGCCATCCTGCTACCCTGATGACCTTTAGTATCCAGTGACCAGAATTGCCTGTCCAGTTGTCCAGTACTTGCCTGCCGGTGACTGCACAGCTGTTTGCCAGGTGCCCTGCTGTGTAGTGACCAGACCCGGTTGACTGCCCAAAAAGCCCCAAACTAAAAAGCGTATTGTGTGTATTTAATCAACCCATAGAAATCTTTAGTATACCTTACCTTCCCCTTCCCCTCTATAAGTCATCCTATCCTTATCCTGATAAATTGTCCAACTGTCAAAATTCTTTGTGCAATTTGTCATTAATCTCCAAGCATTAGTGCCACTTTCCTTTTCATTTCTGTCTTACATAGAGCATATGTCATTAGCGATATTTTGATTAAATAAAGTAATTTTCCTTAAAGAAAAGGGGTACACTGCATTAAGGGTTACATCTGCAGTGTAACCTAGAGAATTCACGGGTGGCGTTCCTCTTTTCTCAGTCCTTAAATCTAGTTAAAGTAAACTGTTCTTTTCACAAACTGATTTCCTTTCCAATTCACCCTTCATTTTACTCAAAGCGCGTTTCCTTCTATATTGCATAACTCTTTCATTTTACTAGCTAGAGACTTACTTTCAATTCCATTTGGTACCTGTGATCTATATCTATTCCCCACCATAAAAATCAGTGTATTTCACCCGCTTTTATTAAAAACCATTTGGGTAATTTTGGGCGGGAATTGCAAAAGTGTACATTTTAAACGTGTTATTTGACTGCAATCTGTTTTAAACTTTCCACCAATTTCTGAACTGTAGGCTTTTAATAATTCATTCTTGGGGATTGTTAGGATCTTTGCATTGTTGCTTTAGTAAGGAATCGTATTTGCTCCAAGGTTTTTAACACACATTCATTATTGATTTATCCGTTTCCGAGTGTCATTTCATCACATTGCAAGGGGTTTAAAATCTGTTTTCTCTCTGATTTGGGGAGGGAAGGTCAAATTTAGATTCTGGTTTCAATTTCTTATTCCTGATTACCTGCTGCTTCTTTGTTTCCTACGGCACTTTGGCAAAGCACCCAAGACTCTAGGCCCTGGCCCCAACCACTGCAGCATAACACACCCATAGAAACAAACACCTACCAAATGACCACAACCCAAAAACATAATACATCCACCTCAAAACCTACCCACTTCAATTAACATTCTAAAAAACAATTACAACCAACGTAGAAACTCTTCAATACATACCCTCTTCACCCAATGCTCTTCTAACGACCCAAAACCAACATCATAGTTGCTAAAATATCCAGTAGTGCGCCAACTGTTCATTATGTCAGCGGACACCGCAAACACATCACAACCTTATCCCACCTAAACAAATACAGCATTTGACAATCTCTTACTCCCCCACCCTCTCCAAGCACTCATACACACCAACACACTCCCCAAAATTGGATTTATGTTCACTTTCAGCACATGTCAGTGCATCCAATATGGCGGATGCTTCAAAACAATTTGACGCACCTCACGCCTCATCCTAGGCAATCAGAGAACACGTTGCGTGTCCGCAGACACGACACAAGGCGATTATCCAATCGGTGTCCTGTCTGCTGAGCGAACAGAGAAGTATGTCCGAGTAGTGGACATAGATATCACTTTTTTTTTTTGCCCTACCTTTTGGTCGTTTGTATCAAAACTACTGGACGGATTCACACCAAATTAACTAAAGCACACCTTCGTGACCAAACTGCCACTCCTGCCGCAAATTTGTTGAAAATCCATCCAGCGGTTTGGGCTGTAGGCATGACAGAAATATTTTCCCCTATAACTTTGCCCCCCTTGACCAAACCTCACCAAACTTTGCCGAATAATTCAGAGTGGGCCATATACTTTATTTGCAAAGTTTGGGCAAGATTCGTCCAGGGGGAGCAAAGTTATAAGCCAAACAAAAAGTGCTCTTCCTATGGGTTTAGCAACTTAACCATAACTACATGGCCGCTACAGCCATATAATAAGGGCTGCTGTATCACACACACAAGATTGGTGGGAGTAAGCTTTCTCTTCTGGGTTCATAAATGACCAAGTAGCATGAAGGACAAAAATATCTATTATATTCTTCACAGCCATAGCAGCACATGCTATTAGTCTTAAACTACCATTATTACTGTCCATAACTGGAACACAGACTAAGTTAAAATCATCTGCCCAGATCATGAGGGTATCCAGCCACTTTCTCAGTAGAATAGGATGGGTGTTAGGACCAAATATATTGACAAACAAGGTTTTCCTGCCAAACAAAAAGCTCTCCCACCACATACCGGTACTGTACCCATCAGGGTCGGTGGTTGTTTCTATAATAACACATTTCACTGATTTATGAATGAATATACCTGTCCCCCCAGCATAACCTGAATCAGAAGCAAAACATCTATATGCCCCCAGGACTTGGCAAAATAGGAGATTTCCGCCTTGTGGGAGTTTCTTTTAAACACAGGATATTTAAGCTGTCTCTAAGAGTGTATGGCACACATTTCATCTATCTTTTTAAAGGTTCCCTAACCCAGCCATCCCATGACAATAAAGCTAATTCCCTAGGAGACATTTTTGCATAACATCTATATTTATGCACATGTATCTTGATATGCTATAATCTCCACAAAGATATAGAAGCAGCATTTTACCAGAACTCACTGTTTGGCTCCAAAATTCCAATTCATCTGTAAGTAAAATGACCTGCCCCCTTCCACACTAACGTTCCCAAATTGTCAGTGAAATGTCCATCAGATAACCCAACAATAAAATAAACCATTTATGCATCATGAAAAAGGAGCAATGAGTTGGCTCACCATCCAGACACCAAGTCTAATCTGTTTCATAACTACTACTAGTTATTAGTTCAATATCAATGAGTTCACAATAATAATATTCACATCCCGATTGCTGTCACTACGAGATAGCCAAATGAAAATGATGATATACAGACAGTGTCATCATTCAGCCCTAAAGTGGTCTTATCTGGAGAGCTACACCTAGAGAATCAGTAAAGAAAACATGTTCTCCATCGACTATGATACAAAGTAGATGGATATAATAGAATTATCTGTTTGCCTTGCAAACGTCTCTTGACAGTTTAAATTGTTTTTGTGCTCTCTGAACCACAGAACTGAAAAAGGGCAATGTAGTTTCTCAAATCTAACTTCTCCAGCTTTGCAGACAGCTTGTAACACTATCACAATCACAGTAGTTTAGAAATCTGAAAATAAATGGCTGGCGTTTGATCACAAGTTTAGGGTGTGCATCCAGAGAATGGAGGGCTATTCCACAACACACTGTGTATATAGATTCACTCCCAGAAGAGCATGGGATATCAGCCATTCCATATAAAATTGCACTGGATTCAACTCTGCCCCTTCCCTCAGACCAATAATCTTCAGGTTATTGCAGCTCAATCTGCTCTCTAAGTCCGCAATCTTTCTGAGGAGTTGTTTACATTTTATTGACTCTTTGATGTTAAGATTGAGAATGTAATTTTCAGCTGCATTGACTCAAGACGTCACTTCCACCATATGGCCCATTAGCTGCATGAGGTGAGCCTGATTATCATCGCCTCTGGATGCCCTCTCCTCAATCTAGGCAGTGACTGCTTTCTTCAATGAAGATTCATTTCAGCGTTACTGTAACTCCTTCAGGTACCTCAACATCAATCCTGAGGACCATCTGTTTGTTCCCATTGACAGACAAATGGTTGTAAATTGGGGTGTCATCTAGTATGGGTTTGTCATCTCCTAACAGTCACGGATGAGTGGGGGAACATACAATGTCAGAGTAAATGGTAAACCTGCAAATAATTATTTCTCAGCAGTGCACATAGGTAAATCTGTAGATATTTTCTCCTGGCGAGGCAAGTACATGATTACATTTTATTTGGTGTGCAAATCTGTAATGTGATATCATGTTATTTACGTAACAGACATTCGTATTGATACTCGTATATCAACACAGTCCAATGAAGAAGGTATTCATACCTTCGAGAGTACAGGATGTACTAACAGTAACTCCGGTATCAGTATCCAAAATGGACAAACAGCTCTGTTTTGGTCAACTATCCTTCTGCCCCATTCTAACGTTCACAGCCTCAGTCTTCCCGGAAGCACAGTCAGACATATTAGACTTTCTGATCCAGGGACAACTACTGGATGAATGCAAACCCAGCATAATATCCCTTTGGCATGCTGCCTGTAACTCTAACGGTGTTTCACTAAGGGCAACTGGCAATGGGATGTCAAACCAGCCCCAATTAGTTGTTGCAAAGGAAGATTTTCCCAAGGCCACAAAGGTAAAGTCCAGAAGGCGGGTGCATTCCCCAGAGATAAAACCTATGAATGCACAAGGATCGTGCTATTGTAGGATGAATAAAATAGCAGGAATTAATTTCCAGCAGCTAGGGTGTACATATGTTTTTTAAAAATAAGCTGACAGCATGGTGCGGGATGGAAGTTGGGGGTGCTAGGGCTGAGCAGGTGCAGAGGGGCGAGGAGCAGGGGGAGCCAATCAGGAGCGAGGGATTGTGTGTTCTGAGAGATGCAATGTTCATGATTTTGCCGATGTCCACTCACAATTTCATTAGTCGGGATCAGTGGGATGCTACTGCCTGCACTGTCCCCACAATAACTGTCCAATTAGCATCAAGGGTTATATCCAACTGCATTTCGAAGCGTGCCAACCAATCACGAACATGCATTTTCTGGATGTAATTGAGGGATGGTATATTTTTTGCTCCAAGAAGTAACGCAGCCAATGAGTTATTTTAATCTATAGTGTTTTTAGGGACTTGCTGACGAGTTGACAGTCACCATGCTAGAATTGTAGAAAATGCTAATGTGCGGTTTTCTGCCTTAAATACTGTAGCCCGGAAGTGACGAATTGAGATGGTGTTCAGTTCCGTTCCACTGAGCTTGTGTATTTTTCTCCTGGACACTTTATGTAAAATAAAGCTGTGTTCTTCCTTGCAACTTGTACACTGCATTTTTAATCATAGTCCAATTGCACCCACTGTGATTATTGTTTACTGCTAAATTGATTAAGGTAATTAGTGTAACACATTTCATGATAGCAAAACAAAAAGTGATAGCTTGCTTGCTGCGCAAAGGAAGCCGAGGTAAACCTCACTGATGAGGCCCAAAAAGGCCAAAACATGCCTGGGTTGCTTGTGTTTCCATTTAGAGGGGACCTGGACTTGCAGTTGTGGGTAGGCTGCTCCCATTGGTGGAAGTACCTGACGGATTTGCGTATTGATGGTCTCCTTTTACAATGGTGCAGAGAGGCTAAGAAATGTAGGTGCATAACGATTCCCATAGCAGTGCCAGTGGTTATGATATATCCAGAACCGTCCACCCAGCACTTTCTGGTTACAAATGTCATGCTGCATCAATACATTTAAATGAAACCTAAAACAAAAAAAACAACCTTTCTGTCACTATCGCTTTGTAATTTGCTATTGTTATTGGTTATTAGCATTTCTATTTTTATGAATATATATATATATATATATATATATATTATTTTAATGCCCTGAATAAAACTGGATATGGCATAAGAACCTTTGGCGAATGGTGAACTGATTTATTCTTTTGAGATCTATACTGGCGTCCTAACCGCGAAGAGTGGTGTCTTCGTGTGGAGAAGTGCAATTACTTCTCCCTTTTTTTACAATATATAAAGAATGTGTTCAGGTTGAGCACAACTCCTTCAACATGTGGAGCTATATCTCCCCTGTTCCACGCCCAGCATGCTAGCACCACACATGATAGTCAGGTAAGGTATTACATAACAAAAGACTGCCCATTTCTCTAGGCACAATCTCCCTCTCCAACAAATGACTGTTTTGTGCATCCAAAGTGAGAATGACATGCATTATTCTGATGCTGGTTCACATATTTGCCCCATTACATTCAATGACACAGCAGATGAAGTAACCAACCATCTACATACAGAACCTTTGTTTAACCAATATTGCAGGTATGAGCAATTTAAACAATTCATTGAACATGGTTTAACATATATACAGATGGCTTCATGTGTGATTAAAAACACAAGCTACAGTACAACATTGCATGGCTAAAGTCCAGCCCAAACCCCACCACCAGCACGAAGCAGCTCTGCCCAAAATCTATAATCCATGTGCAAAGTGAGACTGCCATATTCTGATACAGTGCCCATATTGGGTGGTTCCCCATCCCTTCCAAAGACCACTGGCAGGACCTTTCCAGCAAGGGCAATTGTCCTACAGAAAATGTCTTGTGAAGGTACATCAAACTAAACCTTGTTAATACCATTGAGTAGCCCTGCCTTGTTCATGAGTTTATGACCACACTTAAAATATCCCTTGGAGAGCCACAAGACTATTTCAGTCTGATTCATGTTTGAAGAATCAGGCTGAGCCCTGGCCCAATGGAGACGCGAGAGTTTTCTTTTGTAATTAAAAAATAGTTTCACATTCAGTGCAGTGCCCCGAGACCATGCACTCCTTGAGTCAATTGACCCTTCAAGATGGACCATTGTGCCTTAGCCATTACTGGAGACCTGCCGACCCCCCACCCCACAGTCATGAAATTGTATTGGGTTCTTCTGCTCTTTGCCATAAACAGCATGTCTTCCTTGCCTTTCCTATTTCACAGTTTTGCAAGCAAAACCCCCTTCTTCTTGATCACATTGCAGATCAAAGGAGACGCCCTGAAAGATAACAAAAATACACCATGACAGCTCTGAACATACACAAGGCCTTCAAACACTGTACAACATGAATGTTACCCTTGTAGGTTACACCTCATTTAGAGCTCCACCCACCACGCTATGCAAAGATCTTATGATTTACATAAAAGGTGCCCTTCATGATTTATAGATAAGCACATACATACAGCACAGAACCAAATTAAGATGTTGCCCCTTTCATCTACCCTCGGTCTAGGCCAACATAAAAATCCTGTCTGACACTGCAGTCTGGCATTTCTTACACAGATCTCACAGAGCAACATAGACTAGTCTGTGAATTGAATCCTGTGAAAAGAGGGCAGCAGAGATTTGAGCCAGGGCACAGTTCTTTCATCATCCTCCTGGATAAGGGAGTACATAATTTTCCCCATGTGACTAAAACTATACTAGAGGAAATGTAATGTTCAGAACCACATAATAAACACACAAAACCTTGAATTTCATATACACCTGTACAATAATGTCATGTAATGCAAAGTGGCCTTGGCTAGCATGTGTTTCAAAGTGGCCTTGGCTAGCATGTGTGTATTTTACATACGCCACAGCGTACAACAAGAAAAGAAAGCAGAGCCAAACGGCACTCTGTCCTGCTGTGAATATTGTTATGTTACATAGATCTATGAATCAGAGTGGCTGAGTGTGGAATTTGCTGTGCTGCCTAATGTAATTTGATACAGGTAATTATTTCTCAGGATATGCAGATTTGTGTTTACCTAAATATATGCGTCATTTATAACACTTCATTACAAATATACATCATATATACCTAGTCATCTCAGTTTTCAATGCAACATTTATTGAAATAGAGACTTTTGTAGCACACACTTCCCTGTACATACCTTTTGTTTACCCCCATCACACATGTACCATCGACTGAAAAATGCTTCAGTGTCCAGGGTAAACCTTTTCTTTGTTCAAAACGAAATTAAATCAGGCCATGCCTGCCTATATAATTCCCTCTACTTTCCCTTTATTGAAAATAGATACCTCCCCCTAAATCAATAGACATGTCGCTTTCAAAAAGCGTTTTTAGAAAACTCAGTAGAAATACTGGCTACTTGACATTCCTGCATGTAAACAACTTGTAAAAAAGAAAATGTATGTTCAATGTGTATGTTTGCTAGATTTCCTCCAGTGGTGTTTTTACTGCATTCATGTGAAAATGTGTTCATTTCTCATTTTCAATGGACAATTTACAGGTCGGAAAATAGTTAGCGAATCATCAATCTTTCCCTTTAGTTTTAAATGGTTCGGCACTAAGAAAAGTATTCTGCTTAGTGATGGACATTCCTTTAATTACATTATTTTTCCAGGTATGCATACAGTCAGATGTCCTTTTGACTCTCAAAATACTTTTTGCCGGTAAGATAGCTCAGTAGGTTGAGGTCTTTCTGCTGCAATCCAATTGTGATCTGCAGGTTGCAAGTTCAAATCCCAGCATGGCCAACTCAGTGTTTCATCCTTCCGAGGTTGACAAAGGAGTACCCACTTCGGTTGCGTGATAATTATACATAAGTATGTTCTCTGTACGGTACTTTAGCAAACGCTCCATATAAATAAAACATCCTCATCATGCTATGCTAGGCATCTTCACAGAGAAGGAGTGGGGGATCTCCTTGTATACACACCATCAAGCTTATTCTATCAATCCTCAAGCACATGCACTTCTGAAATCATTGCTAATTTCCTACAATGTAAGTACATTTAAGTATCCTTCACCCCCTCAGTGCTTTCACAAATAACAGAGGCTGGGATTGAATATATTCATCTTCAGAACATAGTTCCCTTCTGAATTATTTCCCCATGGATTCAATTTACATAAGGACTGGTTCAATTCTCTCCCTCTGGAACAGGCGGGCATCAGTCAGCAAGACAGTTTCAGCTTGCCTCCACAGTCTGGTTGCCTTCTTTCTGTATGTGTCTGCTGTCTCTTCCACTGAAGAAGCCTGGATATTTAACTCCAATTATGCTTCTCTTGAAGTGTATTGCTAGAAATCCAAAATTGATCCAAAAGAAAAGGCATCTATTCCATTTTCCTTTCTATTTTTGCCAGTTCTCCTTTCTCTCCGTCTTCTCTTCCATCAGTTAGTCAGTGAGCAAATGAGTGGCTGGCCCCAGAATGTACGGGTTTGAACGTTTATCAAGCAGAACCCACTCCGTTTAGAGCTGTGTATAATTTTTCTAATCTAATTGGTCAAAATATGTGATTAACAGGGTTCCAAAAGTGACATCACACTAAACGATCCCCTTTGTACTCATTGGGAATATTAATGAGGAGGGCAGTCTGATGGCAGTAACTTCCACACCCAGCTTCCCTCCCATTTGATTACATGTCATTGTAGAGATTTCTGCACTAAACAAATGTAATTTTCTATAATATCATATTCCCCACATGTGATTATTTTACTAATTGGTTCATAAGATTGCTATCTTTCATGCAAATTAAATTATGTGATTCTCATCTCGACATGGTGTGTGTGGTGTGGTCTTTGTGTTATTGATGTTTGTCTTTTTCTAATAAATACATTTACACAACTTCATTTACAGTTCAAAATAATGAGTGTTCCAGCACCAATGCTAGGATATGTGACTCATCAATGTCCACCATTTTTTCACAAAGTTTTCAACATTTCCATAATTTACATAATTAACATATACAAAACAATGTTGTTCCACATCCATTTGATAGAGCCTTTCAAGCTGAACACTATTTTAAACAATTCACTCTCTAGGACCTTCTGTACATAAGTTAGAAGTTAATATGGTTTCATATGCAACTTTCAAATGGTTTGTTCTTGCTTAGTCCTAGGCTCGCCCTTAGACCTGGCAAAGGCAGCCTTGTTTTCAGACCTAGTGCATGAAAGGTCTGTAGCATCCTCCACAAAACCTAAGCCTTTGGGGGCATTCTCTGACAGAATGTGTCTTGGAACTTCCACTCACACAGATAGGTGCTTGTTCACTTTTCTATTAACAGCTAAAGTGACAGGCGTAACCAACAAAACTAAATCTACTTCAGATCCAATGGCATTAGGCAAGGTGTTTGAAAGGAAGGATACTCCAGTGATAATCTCTTCCTCTTCATAAGGAAGGGCCAGATTCACAGAATGGACCCCCAAGACCTTACCCTTACATTTGGGGTCCCATCATGTTGTCACTTGCTTCACAGTTTACACAAGATCCAGTGGACCTTTGTATATAGGGAGGCTTATAGTGCCCACCTTCCTGCTTGGGATGGTGAGTTCCACTACCCTTAATATGATCATATGGTTTACCGCCTTATTAAATATATGCTGGGCCTCATGCAAAGAACATTTTGCAGAATGGCCACCCTCATTCTCTTTTTGCTTCTTCCTCTCCTCATGCTTACCAGAAGCATGTCCGTCCTTACAGGACACTCTATGCTAAAACCACAGGTCAACAGCCATGGCTAGTTTCTTATGTAATGTAATGTAACCGCATTTATAGAGTGCTACTAAGGTCATAGGCATCTAGGCACTGAAGAAACAACATGGGCTGATGAAGAAGCCAACAACCTTGCACCCACCAAACTTTATCTGTTCCAGAACCAGAAAATATATGTCTTCAAGGCTTTTGAAATAATAGATGATTGTCAATATTTCGCAGGCCAATAGGGAGTTTATTCCACATAATAGGCACGAGGCAAGAGAAGGCATGTCCTCCCATCCAACCTCTTTGAAAACAAGGGACTCTAAGAAGCCTCTGTGATTCAGACTGCAGGCAGCTACCAGGGACATACGGGGTAACTTAGCCTTCAGATATTTGCCCCCCCCTCCGATGCATGGCCCAGTGTGTAACACACATAGCCTTAAACTCGATGCGGCTATGCACCGGAAACTAATGCAGTTGACGAAGAAGTTAGACGAATGGGACATCCAACTCGCTCCTAGAGCCAGATGGGCAAAAATCTGTTCAAGCATGACAAGACTAATTATCCCTTCAAAGGTGATTGCTCTGTGGCTTCTGCCCCACCAAACAACATTTTTAAAGAGTCATTCACAAATGTAACCCAAGTATAACCTTCTCTCTTTTTGTGGTATCTAAATCTCTTGCATTATTGGGCAGGAATCTCCCAACCTTCACTAGCAGAAACTTTTACAGTTCTCAAAGTCTTTTCTGTCAGCCTTATGCAACTCCATAATGACACTGCAGCCAGTCCGAGACAGTTTACTGAGCAACCACGCGTTCTTATCAAACTCTCCTACTTCTTGCACAGGCATACTTAAAAGCAGTCAACCAGTCTATGATATCATTTTTTTTATCATATATGCTCAACAGATCATTAGGAAATCTTGGATGTGAGGAGGACCGAGAGCCACTTCCAGACCCTTTGGAGGAGCCTTGAGATCCTTGTGGGCTGCCGAACTCCAGCTGAAATTCAATGTCCTGCTTTTCAATCCTATCAAACTCCAGACCGACTTTGTTAAACTCAAGTGTTTTCTCTCTGAGCCTAGGTTTTTCTTTTTTCAATTTAAACAAAGCGTCAGCTTTAGAAGTTGTGATTGAGGATCCGAAAGCCCTCTCCTCGTCCTCATCTGTGCTTTCAATAGTAGCCCTTACCACAGGACCCTTGCGACTGCTAGGCACTGCCCCAGCATAAACTGCATCACTAGTCACAGGCAAAGGAATAATTCTAGATTCCTCGTGATCCATTAATCTCTGAATCAGATCAGCGTTTACTCAAGAGGAGGGTAATCCCCTGTCTGAACACAACTTTTTAAGATATTCTACCTTAGAGGCATCAAGAGTAGTTATAGTGAAATTTTCCGTTATATACTAAGAGTAGATACCTGTTATACAGCCTATTACTTTTAAACAGAATTGAAGTACTACACCAGTAAACTATACTGAGTACCCAAACCACTAACCTCACGGCTCAGCATCAACTTGTTCAGATGATGTTCTATAATCTGGCCTGGCCCAGGAAGCAATCCTTGTTATAATGAATGGGACACTCTGAGAGTTTAGCCAACACCCAACCAAGGTACAGTGGTGAGCGGTCAACTGGTCTGAGGAGAGTGTGAGTGGGGTTAAGGGCCCTCAATGAGTCCTCACAATATAATACACATTCATTCCATTTAGACAGTTATAAAAATACTTGTTATGTATTTAGGCATTTAGAACTCACTGATAAATGTAAGCAGCAGGTCGAACTATCACATAATACTCTATAATTCAAATATTTACATTCACCAGTATTTTTTATTCATAATCAAATGACTCACCCAAACAATGCGGGTAAGTAATGCATATACAGTAGTATGATGGGAAGCATTCCTGAGTACAGTAGCCTAAATTCAGAAGTCCTAACCCTAAGCTGAATGGGCCTTGTGCCCAGATATCACAGGGTCCAAGGCAGTGTTTCTCATAGATATGAGTTCTCCTTAAAAAGAATGAAATGAACTTGTGGTGGTAATTAGTTTCAAACTATTAAAATGTTCAACAACAATTTACCAGCCGATAGGTAAATTTTCTCCTTTTGTCCAGAACCAGGGCTAACCAAGGGGCAGATCACCTGACCCAGGTTCGACAACGAGATGTGAGTGGAAGGGAGGTAGGCAACAAAGGGACTTGTTCTCAATGTTGTCCTATGGAGGACAGAAGGGTGATAGGAGCAGGTATGCTTTCTTACCCCACTGACTCAGTTTTGCCCAGATGTTATGATGGATCATCTAGAAGTCAAGGGGGGTTTGACATTCCACCATTTGTTCAGGTAAGAGGTGCCCAGGGGTTGCGGTTTCGAGGATTCTTATGGTAGGGCCACAAATGCAAGATGCAATGCCCGTCGGCGACAAAACGCAGAATCCAACAATGCAGTCCTCTTCAGGACATTTCACAGGATGGAGGAAGGAGAGTTCCAGTGATCATCATCATTTGCAGGCAACAACAGGCATACTTCCAGTCATCATCACAAGAGCTGCTCCAGGACAGGTTTCCTTGAAGAAAAGACGAAGGAATTTGGGGAGAAAAACATTGTAGTACATGCTGGCAACCACCAAAGTCCTCAACTTGAACACAAAAAGGCAACACTTATTGCGAGGTAGCCCATGAGAGAACAGGTCAGTCCACTGGGCATTCCAGGGACACTTCCGAAGGCTCTGAAGGGCACCGGTCAGGGTCTTCAGTGATCTGGCAGAGGAGCAGGGCTTCACAATGCTAGACACAGGAGGGGATGCTGGGCCACTTCAAAAGTTGACCTTGGCTCATAAATAGTCTCCTCTTCTTTGAAGCATTCTTGGCTCCAACCAATCACTGACGAATAGCTGAAAAAGTACTCCTCTTATCCAAAATCTGGAACGGAAGCAAGTCCAAGCCAACCAATGATAAGGATGTGCACCATTAAAACTAGCAGTAGTTGTCCAATCAGAGACAACTACTGGTTTCACAACCACCACAGTAGCAGACTTTATGACACCAGTGCTGTGGACTGGAACTAAATAGTTTCACCCTGGGGAGTTCCAGAATGGTACGGGAGATGCAAACCATAACATAGACATTCATTAGACTGTAACTGAGTGCTATGTAGTAACCCCTGAGGCAGGGGGTATTACTCCCTAGTAATGGCCTGGGACCCAAAGGTCTAAGAGAAGTGTCAGGCCTGGGTTTAGTCAGCAGATGCCATAATGCAGCATCATGGATAGCTAGGGTGTGAACTGGTGAACCTCACCATCAGGTGAAGCTAGCCCCTATGCCACTGGGAATGAGGACTGCTCAAATCAGGGTACTAATTGCTGCATTTATAGCAACTTTCCAAAAGAGAAATCAGTCATTATCATGTATGCCATTTAGAATCGGAAATTGGTGGGTTCCATGCTGGCACAGAAAAGTTAGTAATTTGGTGAGAAGGATTGCTGGCTGGATGTTACTGTTATATGTCTATGGGAAGGAGTTTACTGTTTTCATGATCTTTTCTATTTGTTTATGTATTCATTGATCGATTTCTGATTTTATGGGAGCTTCCCATGAGTTATGCTGTGCTCTCATCTCTGATGTCAGGAGTGTCCTCTAGTTTCCAATTATGTCATAGAAGATATAATACATGATTTCATTGGTGATGTCACCCGGGATGTCATCAATGTGCTCATGGGTTGTGTCCTCAGAGTTTAGGTGGCATCAACGTCAACTCAACTCAAATACAGTTTTTTTAATTAATTTCAAGGATTATGTTGTGCTATACCTCACACCAACTATAGCACGAAAGATGTTTTTCTTTTCATATCATCACACATGTAATATTTAATATTATCAATTTTCCTAAGCTATGCACCACGAGATATATTCCCATCACTGGTCAGTGCTCCCCTGGTGACCATGACCCGTGGCCACTTTGTGATAATGAGGAACTGTGAAGAGATGTGTGCAATATTTTGTGTGTTAACATACATTTCAAAAATATATTTGATATCAGGGCACGGAAGCTCGTATTGTGCAGTCAAAACATTTTTTTTCTGCAGCAAGAATATTTAAAATGACAGAAAAGAAAAAAAATCTTTCAAACATCATAATTAATTACATATCCCACAATCCTGCATGTTTTGTTTGGGGACAAACACACAGTAAACTAAGGAGCTAGACACCAACAAGATTGGAGCCAAGATAGGCTAGCATTCTTTCTTCCCCGTGGCATCCCCTTTCACTTCATTTACTTTCTCCTCCTTCTCGATTCCGCCATCTTCGCCTACAGTGTCCCTTTATGGACCCATTTCACCCTCTCTCATCTGTCCAGATCTGTATTTCCTCCACCCATCTGTGAGGTCGCTAGATGATTCTTCTCCATGACTGTGCTTGGGCTACATGCTAGTTGGGCTCCTCACCCAGGCCTTCTCCACCTGATGGGATTCTCCTTTCCATGTCTTCTGCCTCTTCTTTCATGCTTCCTTCTCCCTCTCTGTCTTATCTTTCTTTGCTTGAACACCTGAAGGGGTGGTCATGAGACGCATTCCACTTGACCTCTTTGGCATCAAGGGCGACTGAAATCATGGTTCCTTTTTGTGCCAAAACAATTGCTGGGTCAATCATTTTTCATGAGTCAGTCATCTTTGTTTGTCTTTGCTGTACTAGCATTTCATCTCCCAGTTGAAATTCTTTAGGTGTCGCCCTTCTCTGATGAACTGTATATTCTTTCGCTGTGAACTTCTCATTATCTCTGACCTCTTCATCTCTCATTCTGGTAGATAATATGCAACTCGGAAGCCTTGTCCTTAGAGGAAGGCCATCTTGTGTTCAGCAGGTGTTGCACCTTTTGACCCATGGGGTGTTGCCCTGTACTGTCTCAATGTCTTGCACAGTGCTTGATTTCTGCCAATGAAAGGTCTTTTTCAGCAATTGGTTCTGGAATGTGCATGGCGTGCATCCTTCAACGATGCATAGTCTGATTGCTGCATCCTTCGAAAAACGATCAAACTGGCAGTGTGCCACCTGTTTTTGTAAATGGAGGACGTACTCATCCACCGTGTCTTGTGCCATCTGGCTGCATTCATTGAAGGTAAATCTCTCATAGTCTCTATTTCACTGGGCGACACATTTCTGATTGAGTGTTGTTATCAAAGTTGGATTATCTTGTCTCTCTATTTCTTGCAATGGTTTCATTATGGACTTCAAAACTCTCTCTACCGGAGTTGTGAATATGTCAATCTTGTCGGCGGAATCATTGTCTCCTACTGTTTTAACAAAGTCCTCAAAATCCTCTATCCATTCTGACCATCTAGATCCTCAATCCACCTCTGGCGGTAATGCAAATAGTGAGGGTTTCCTTAGAAATGCAGCTCTGCAGGAGGTGGATGGAGATATTGTCATTTGTTCAACTTACATCTTGTTGGTAGCATGGCCTACCTTTCCTTCTGTTCTAGTGTCCCCTTCCTTGTCCGAGGAGACTTCCCTTTTCTCCATACGTCCATGGATTGTCTCCATTTATTTGTTGTATGGCATGTGCTGTATCTTTGAAAGTGTTTTGTATTTGCCCTCTCAGGGGTCTCTTCTTAACTTGGGGCTGCTGGACGTTGCAGTGCTCTGTTGCTCCTGTGGGGGAGTTGACATGTCTTAGGCTTTCTTCTGGTGTGCCTGAAGTAAAGCTGTCCTGGTGCTCCCGGGCAGTACCAGGTGCAGACGGGTGGTGTAGTTGTCGCTCTGCACCATCAGGGGCAATGCAGCTGAATGGGAGCCGTTCAGACAGACTTCATCTGTGGTCCATGTCACAGCAGCTCACTTGATACCACTGCGGATTGGAGGAGGAGGAGGACATAGTGCTGCTAAGGACACCCCAGAGAGGGACGGGTAGCAGATGTGCACACCGGCAAAGAAGGAATCTGCCACAATGTCCCTTGGTGCGGGTTGAGTGTCAGCCCTGGGAGGGAAGCATCAGAGGATGGACATGTGGGCGAACATTCTCCCTCTTCATCACCAAGTTGTTTTGTTTGGGGATGCACACACAGTAAACTAAGGAGTTGAACACCAACAACACAGGAACCAAAATAGTCTAGCACTTTCTTTATTCTTTCTTTCCCGTGGAACACCCTTCCACATCACTTCCTTTATCCTCCCTCCTCTCTCTCGATCAGGCCATCTTCACCTACAGTGTCCCGTTATGGAGGCAACACTGCGTAACCACCATAGTGACAATGGCAAGTCCACAGTCTGTACACAGAAATGGCCACCCTCCCATTCCATCTGCCTCTGTTCTTGCTGCTGCTTCTATTGGAAAGATAGTGGCATACGTTTATCTAACAGAACATTCACATTGATTCTTAATTATGCTATGTGTGTGCAGTTTGGCTTAGCATGTTCTGTTTTTTACTACGGTACGCAATGCGGTGTGTGACCACGTGGTCGGTGTTGTTTGACTGCTCTTCTCGTAGCTCGCGGTTACCGCAGTGGGACTCCCTTGCTCCCTGCCTAGTCACTTGCATTGTGGAAGCAGTTGCTCTGTCTTAGCTTACCCATCACATAAGCTATGAGTATCATTCAACCTAACCACTGTAACAATCCCCCAGTGCTTCTGGCAGCGTTATGGGGGAGTTCGGGGCTACTAAAGAGTATGATCCCTTTGTGAATTAATAGCTTGATATAGCAGAGGAGCCTGGGTAGCAAGCCCACTGTCCTGGAGATATGCCAGCATGTTTAGATAACTCTATATCTGGGATTCTGAACAGATACTTGTACAATTATTTTGAGGAGCTTTCATCCCAGATTGGCAAGGAGAAAAAATGCAGCTATATGTAAATGAATGTCTGAAAGCTGGTGGAAAATGTAAAATGTTATTGTAAGTGAATTTAAATGTCAACAAGAACAGTATACTGATCTAAGAAAGATTAGGGTTCCATATACATCAGTAGTCCTAATGTACCATAGGGAAAACACCTATTCTGCATTACATGCTTGCAGTCAGAACGGAGAAACAAAACTTAGCAATTAAGTGTGTGTTTTCTTACACATTTGTTTTCTGCTGTCATAGCAAACACTACTTATAACCGTGCATAAACTGCCAGAATTATATTAATTTTTACAAACAGAAGTTACTTCAAATGAATACTGATATGACAGTGTGAGTCTTATTTGTATTAGAGATACAGAACTGTGTTATTTATCGCCTGAAGACTAGGAAAATTATCCTGGCTATATATGTCCGCCTGTCTCCACATAGAAGCACGTTGTACAATTGGTATGACATAAATCCTCCATAGTGTGGTCATTGCATTGAAGTCAATGTACTAAAGTCCTGTTTATGAGGTGGTGGGGTAACAGCGTTTTGGATCGCTTGATTGGGGTTATCTGTGTTCTCCCTTTAGTGTTGCTTTTAGAGATTCATCGATTCAATATCACCCAGGACTCAAGACCTAAGTCTGTTTTGTCGACATGGAAACATCTATTTCAAATGTTGTAGCAAAAGCTCAGGCACCATTTGTAATCATGATCCCTTTTATTGGGCATGAGGATGAGAGATGCTCATCCATGCCCACAAAAAAGAGAAAACACCAAGATAGTACAGTGGATGAGTGCAGTATCATTTCCTCCAGATCCTCCCAACCTAGCAAAGTGGTGTTGGTAGATACAACAGATTTGGGTACTGTTTCAGCAAGGCCCTCAGGCAAAGATAGCACGCCCTTTGCCAGCTCTCATTGTATCAACTTTAGATATTGTGGCATATGTTCCGCCAGTGGAGGCAACTTTGAATGGTTGTTGGCTGCTGGTAGAAGGAGGAGTGCCGGGCCCTAACAGGATCCAGCAGGGAACTTTATGTTTGAAGCTATAGAAATGTTACATCCCAATTCAAACGAAAGGGCCCCCATGCTGCGTGTAGCGGCACATGTCCACAACCATATTAATACCAGATTTCATAATGTGTCAAAAAGTAGAATGAAGTCAGAATGGTCCAGGCCAATCATTCCAGACATGTACAGTTCCACTCCCACAGTTGACCCCAAGATTAAGATTTTCCTTTTCAAGTATGGGAAGGATCCCATCAAATCAGTAGCTAGGCCATGGCTTTGCTGTCAAGATCTTCCTGTGGGTACTCTGAGGCCTTTGGTAAAGAGTTCTGATATGGCTGACAAGGTCATCCATGATGGCCCTTTTATCCATCCAGAGTTATTATGCCATTGGGCTCTGAGAGTAACTTGTGTTTTAGGTAACGTGAACGCTCCTTTAGGGGTGCAGCATCGGAAAGGCATTCAACTTAAAATAATGTGATCTGGGTCACTGGCAGAATTATATCAAGAAAACTCACAGCGCCTACCGTTCAGGGAACAGTTTGTGAAGGAGGTGGGAAAGCACATCAGCACGTTTGATTCACTAGTTACAGCTCAGAACATTCTAAAGAAGTTCCTTTATCAACAAAGGGTTTTACCCAGTGCTCAGTAAGCCAGGAACCGCTCTTTTGACCAAGCCAGCCTGGTGTCAGGCTCCTCAGGATATTCTAGAGGGAGAGGCTTTGTTTCACAACCACAAGATGCTCATCATTCATCAGTCATCATTGTCTCTAGGCCCAGCTGGCACAGGATTAACGTCTTGGCATACCCGTCTCACTCGGGTTGTCTGCAGGGGGTCTTTCTCCTTTTGTAATGGTTTGGCAGGTGAAGAACTATGGTCTGGAGGGTTGACAAGAGCAAAGAAAGAGGTTAAGATTAATTCTAAACTTTCCAGCCATCACCTCTTTTGTTTTACTGTAGTCAGCCCGAGTAGGACAGTTTTGCCCAGATGTGGGTCCCGTGCCTGCTGGGCCTAGAGACCCAAGCTACACCTCACTGATGAGGTACAACAAGGATGAAACATGTTTGGGATGCTTGTGGTCTCGTTCAGAAGGGATGTAACCAAGCATTTCAGGCTGGACCAAGCCTGATTTACATATGGTCTTTCCCCTTTTGTAATGGCTTGGCAGGCAAAGAATGATGGTCTGGAGGGTTGCCCAGAGCAATGCTAGAGGTTAAGATTAATTCCAAACTCCAGCTATCACCTCTTTTGTTTTGCCACAGAACTTTAAAGATGGAAACAATCCATCTTCTCCAAGAGGTATTGCAGCAGTAGACAGGATGGTTTGGTTCAATCTAAAAAATGTCTATCTGTTGGTCCCTATAGTTCCTCCATCTTGATGTTTCCTTTAGTTGCAATAGAACAGGAGGTTTTTCTACTTCACTTATCTCCTGTTCAGCCTATCATCTTCGCCTTGTTGTTTCATCAAACTGTTCCAGCTTCTGTTGGCAAAATTGCAAAGTCAAAGGGTCAGCTTTCTGATCTATCTGCATGGCATTCTTATCATGGCACTCTCTTTGGATATGGTATTGAACCACCTGTTGGTGACCCAGAATACCCTGTGCTCCACCGAGGGGGGGTAGCTTCAAGCTAATTAAGATCATCCTAATAAAACAAATCTCAGTACCACAAAGAGAAGGGAGAAACGTTATTATTTATCACAGTGCATACATTACTAATACATTCCTTCCAGAAAAACTATGCATCCCTAGTAACTGGTACTACCCCTAGGTTGCGGTGGTGTGCCACCTATCTACCAGGGATAGAAAAATCTATTTTTCAACTCTTAGCACTATACCTTAGAAAGATCTTCTCTTGCCCTGTAGAGCTTGATGCCCCTGGGCTGCAAGAATGTACCACCTGGCTGGGGAAAAGATAGAAACATCTTCTGCCAAACCATACGTCTTGCTGTCATAGGGTGCTGAGAAATAAGGTAATACACAAAACAATTGAGGGCTCAAGTACACCCTAGCTTGAGCCACAACTATCTGTTAAAAAGAGGCATCTAGTGATGGTGCAAACAGATGGGTATGTTTCCTTTATTCTACCCACTTCTGAGTATGTGTTGTGATGAATCCAATGGAGTCATCACAGATTCCCCGGTCAGAACCTCCTCCCATGTGGCCAGGGGAAGGCAACCACTACCTGATCCTGAACCTTGGGGAGGTTATATGAGGAAGGATCACATGGGAGGAAATAACCACGAGGTAGATGTTGTGACTTCATTGGATGATGCACAGTATTTCCCATCTTCCCATGAGGAAAACACTATGACCCCCAAAACCTTAATGACCTATTGTCAACTATTGATTCTTCACTGTAGAAGAAATCTTTTCTTCAGACTCTCCTGGTCAGGCCCCCGCTTTTGAGCCATACTCACACCCCTCATGCAGAACCCCTTTGGTTCTAATACGTCTTCAGGTGAAACCTCTGAGAAAAATAATCTAAGAGCTAAAAGGTTTATGATATCAATGGACTCCAACTGCCATGATTACTCAGGTATTGAGACGAGGAGGAGGATGAGGATGTTTGTGCAAAATGACAAGAGCTCGATGTGCAACTAGTTTTTTTCCCAGTCCCTCCGTGGGCAGGACATTTAAAAAAGGCAACCACACTGTCAGAAGGAGGAGTGCAAGAGAGGACGTCAAACCTCATGCTGAGGCTCACAAACGTGGAACACTGGAAAGCCATCGGAACAAGGAGAGAGAAGCCGCATGCGAACAAGGAGGGCTGTGGAGATGTTCCTGGGGAGTGAGCCGTTATCAGAAGCAACGTTCTCTTGTCTGCACCGATCAAGATAGCTGGCATAGGGGGGCGTCTCATACACTATGAAGTGGAAAGCGGCTCCAGGAGCCACACCGCTAAGGTGCGAATAGAGTCAGAGACGCTGGACACCACCAGGGAGTCTTCCCAAAGCAGTTGGAATCTGACAAGCGCATCACCTAGTACTTGAACAAAATGAGATTGCTGGTATAGAAAATACCCAAAACCTATTTAAATGCAATCAAGACAAAGTACGAAAACAAACCCCAAACAAATATAGATGCATGAAATGACTGCGTGGGGGAAGAGTCATCCAATACAAAGAAAATTAGAATGCAGGTAAGGCAAAGAATAAAGGCGAACTCCAATCAAGTAGAAATAAATAAAATGTCAATGTGGGGAATAAGTTTGAACTGAGCAAATTATACTAGGTCCTCAGGGTATGTGCTATTGTGGTATAGCCAAAGAACTCTGAAGTTGAATAAAGATACCTGGCATGGGAGTGTACCAGGTGACCCAGAAAACAATAAAAGAAGTCCTGGCAGACGAGTACCCCAGGAAGCTAAAATTGCATGAAGATCCCTAGCAGGGGAGTACATCAGCTGATCTATTGGGTTACGAGAAACATGACATAAAGATTACTCCATAACCTATTGTTTTAAGAAGAACTTTGTGAGTCCAACAAAGGAACTGTTATTTAGAAGATAAACTCTTTCCCAACCTATCAAGAATCCAGGGGAAGAGGACCAACCTCTGGGTCCAGGGATGTATACCGTGGAGAAGATTTTCAATGGAATCAATTTTGATACTTTTGGTTTTGTACACTTTTTACTAATATCAAGTCAGAGACTTTTCCTTGCAACCTTTGTGTTTTGTTTATAGTGTGAGGGTCAGGTTAGGTCATTCTGGACACAAGGACAGTTTTAGTTATCGACTTCCTGACACAGGCAGATCCTTTTTTTTTAGTTCATAGGTAGGGAAAACCTCCCTAACATAGGGCAAGAGAGGTATTTTTCCAACCCATTTTCTTTCATTAAATCTCTTCTTGTTAAAACATGTCCTCATTGTGTCCTGCTATCTTTTCTGACTCCTCACTGTGTGTTCAATAGATTTAGCCATTCATAAAAAAAACACTTATTTAGAGTTAGGGTATCTCAAATCAATAAAGGATATCCCAAAGAAAGACGACTGGTTTCTGCAACTTTGTCGGGTGGCATTGCATTTTTCAGGTCCACAGATCAATACTATCCTCTTTTGTTGATTGAGGTACAATAGCTTCATCTATGTATACAATTTGTGTATTTATTGCATTCTGTTCACTTTTTTCAAATAGTGCTTCCGAGATGATGGAAGAACTGCCTTTAGTGCAATGACCTTCATCTCTTGTGAGTGACGGATTCACTCATAATGTCAAGAATTTAGTATGCCATGCCATTGTGAATCTCATTCAGGAGCTGGGGTTCCTCATAATTCTGGAAAAAATCATGCCATGCCATTCTCAGGAGATGGATTTCCTCAGGTTGCCAATAAATGCTTGAACATCAAACCATCATCTTCCCAAACCCAAACACTCAGTGATCAAGTAAGAGGTACGAGTGACCCTCAGACGCCTTGCCATATCCATGGAATATCTGGCAAGGATACTAGGCCTTCTGTCATCATCTATCTAAGCCATTTTTTTATGGGTAACCTTGACTACATGGTTCTGCAGAGGTGGAAGATGAAAAGGTTGTGCCAGGGCAAGGCATATGCGTATCAGATTTCTCTGTGTCTGCAGGCCGAAAGGAAACTTTGTTGGTGCTTTACCCATATGGAAGCATGGAATGCAAAGGTCATTTTTGGTGCATGCCACAATCTACTGTTAGGATTGGTTTTCAGCCTGCAAGGCTCAGGAGATCACTGTGGAGGAACTGGGAAAGGGAGTGCAGTATGCACACTTACATTTTTTAGAAGTGCTTGAAATTTCCTTTGCAATAAACTGTTTTGCAAAGTCCAAAGCACATTGCTCTATTTTCTTAAAAATGGACAACCTATTTACTATCTTACATATCAAACAGCTAAGAGGAACACTCTCAAAGGCCCTGGCAGATTGGGCAAGGACACGCTGGAAATGTTGCTTTCCTTGGCAGATCATGGTCCATGCAGAGCCTTTCCCAGGAGGGCACAATGCTGTGGCAGACTGGTGATCAAGACATCTCATTAATTCAGGGGTCTGGTGTCTGTTTCGTCATCTCAGGCTCTTACACATCGCTTTGGCTCAGTGAGGATAGGCCACCTTGCTTCCTGTCTAAATGTACAATGTCCAAGATTCTTCAGTTGAAGGCCAGAACCAGACGCCATAGACATAGACATGTTATTGCAAACCTGGGGTCCAAGGTTGCATTACACCTTTCCCCTGATTTATACTAATCCCAAAGGTGTTGCTACAGACACAAATTCAACAAGAAACCATCCTTCTGATCACTCCCTGTTGGCCATTCTAAGCATGGTATCCACTGGCACTGGGGATGTGCTGCGATGTACCCATGATTTGTCCAATAGTGTGCAATCACTTGTGAAATCTAAAGCTACAACCACATCCATTGGTTCTGGATGATTCACTGAAGCTCATGGCTTGAAAGCTTTGAGGCCCTTCAGAGTGACACAGGGTACTTCAAAGGTCGCTGCAGAATCCTTACTAGAAGCCAGGACTCCAGAACCAGAAGGTTCTACCTGTCAGATTGGCATTCTTGGGCGCACTTGCGCATTTCCCAATACTTGGATCCTGTTCTACCCCTGAGATGGACCTACTGAATCCCCCAGTGAACTGGCGGTTTCCCAGTCCTACAGGACTGCCGATGTATACTGATCCACCATATCTGCACAACAAAGGCACAGAGTAGAGAGCGATATGCCTGTACCTCAAATCCTGGAATATTTGTGGGAGTAATCAAGAGAAAGGAAACCAATCTGCACTCCTTGTTTAGTAAATATTAATTATTTGACATTTTACAATGATTATTTGATAATATGTAAGGTGCGGAGGAGATAAAGAACAACCCTTGCATATGGGTTGTGAACATATGAACAACAAGAAAAAAGTTCCTAAATGTGGGAACTCCTGTCCTCTGCACTCTGTAGGTGGCTCTATAAAGAGTCCTGGTAATTAGATATATATTAGATATATCAAGTTGACTTGTTTGTTTTAGTATATATATATATATATATATATATATATCTTTGAAGCACTGAGAAGACGTCAGGCTGGGTGAGTAGCACTCTTCATAGTTTAGGAATAAACAAAATCCGGACATCCAAGTTGAGCAATAAGATATATTCTTTATTAGTGCCTTGCAAAGTGGCAAAGTGGCAAAATATAATTAAAAAGCCATGGAAATAAGGCTCTCCCAAAGTGCAACACCTGTGTTCAATTTAACATCTATCGGTAAACACTTAATAACATATATCAGACACACTGACACAGTTAAATTTCTTAATCAAAGTGTATTTATTTATTTATGGCCCGATGCGTTTTGTGAAACTATCACTTCTTCAGGGGCAAATAAACAATTTTTCACAATAGTTTCTGGAATAAATAATATTTAAATAGTACATATTAGTACATATATGGTGCTATTAGCAGTATCATCAAAAGTAACAACATTCTTGACCTATATTCTTAAAGATTAACATAATTCTTGACGTGTATCCAACATTTTAAGTGAATCCTAAAGAACCACATCTAATACTGACATAACAACACGTGTATTGTGCATTTTTGTATTTGAAACTGTCTGTAAAAAAACATATATAAATACATACCATACAATCATGCGGATAAAGACAAAGTAAAACTGGTAAATGAATTAAACAATTACCTATAGTTTCACTTCAAGTGACAGCGAGTCCTTTTGTGCTATGTTCCAAACAAAGGGATGGAAGCGGTGAATATGTCTTCTTCACCAGATTGGACGTAGGCTGTAGTTTCAGAGTTGCCTAGTTCTGAATAAAAAATATTAAAGTGGGGCCCATGAGTATTAAAAGCAAGTGTGTAAACGTTTTTTATGTATAAACGTTTTTTTAATGGAAAAAAAGGTAATCAGGTTGGTGACTTAGCAACAGTTTTTTTTAAAAAAACGAAATCATCCAAGAAATGGAGATAGTTGCAGAAATGGCAGTAATCCACGTTGGGAATTATCCTGTGCCAATAATATGTTGTTCACTGGCTCAGGGTACCGATGGGATCATAGACAATAGTAAATGGGAACCTGACATAGAGATCTCTACCATCCCCAATTTGCTAAAAAGATGCGAAAATTCCCGTGCCCCTGGCCGTAATGGCCTAACTAACAACACTTTTAAGGCCGACCAAACTAATTGGGCCAACTTACTGTATTTTGAATTCAAAGACATTATTCGGACAGGAATTACGCCGTCCTCCCGGAGGACACACCTGTAATTTGTGCTTGACGGTGGCAGCTTCGAGATTCATCGGTGGCCGCCCCGGATACATGGTGGTTTGCTCCCTTGGTTGGTTAGGAGTGCTAGTTTTGCGGGTGGTTAAATACACTCTGGTGGTTGCGAATTTGGTACTGCTTATGAAAAATTCGGTTCGGTGTTTGTGTATGGGATACTTACTGGTATGGCTGAGTGTGTGATTCCACTTCATGTAGCTTTATAAGAAAGGGGGATGTGTAGTGTGCTGCTTGTATTGCTGTCTGCAATGAAAATCTATGCAATGTTGGTTGTAGTAGAACCCTGTGATCCCTCAGTTTTCCAGAGATGCCAGTTGGCACAATCAGGATGGGAGTCAATGGCCCTCATTACAAGTCCGGCGCTGGACCATGGTGCTATTAGCAACATGGTCCATGCCGGACTCCGGCATGGTGGATGGCGGAATTACCACCCCATTCCAAGGTGAGTGGGGCGGTAATTCCCCATTCACCATTTGCCCTTCTTCATTCCCATTTTTGCCTCATAGGGCATAATGGGAATGGGGAAAGGCGCTAAGTACGGTGCTGCAAATTGCGGCACCGTACTTAGCACCAAGGTCACTTTGCGGCATGGGTTTTAACGCCTGCAAAAAGCAGGCGTTAAAACCCGGGACCTCTTAATCAGGCGTTAAGGTTTAACGGCACCGACGGCGCCGTTAAACCCTTAACGCCTGACTTGTAATGAGGGCCAATAGCTTAAACGATGTATCTACCTGACCTCTCTCCCTCCTTCATATCTAATACCCCCGAAACATAAATAAAGCTTCATCTACTTTCTTACCTGATGGCTCATGCATGGTACCTTTATCTTACCTGTGAATCCTGATTCTACAAGATCAAAGATCACTATCTATGTCATATAATGCCTGTGTAAAAAAATGTAGATCGGAACACATTTTGGACAGTAAGTCCTAGTCTCTTGAAGCATAGAATACAAACTGTAAGTGTCTGTACATGGCCTGTGGCAACTTGTGAAGTGTCTGGTGCCCTCTCCAGGAATAGGTGACCAAAATTTCCTTCTGGCTAATTAGCTAATCAATCAAAAGCGCAAATATGAATTTTCAAAGCAGCAATACCTGATTGTGTGTCAGGATGTGGGTGCCCTTTGAGATGTACCATATTTGAAAGAGCGACATTCCTTCTGCTGTGGTTATTCTCACCAATCAAGTAGAAACTATTTTGAGCAAGGACTTAGTAGTTAATACCACTACTGATCATTTTAATGATACACATGCAAATGTATTGCAAGCAATGGAATGAATCCCAAAAGACTGGCTGATGATGGTGCTAACAGATTACTGAGGCTAGAAGAAGTCTGGGCGTGGTCCAATGCTATGCTCACTTTAGGGGATGCTTGTGGTTTCATGCATAACTAATGAAATGTGTCTATTATTTAGACAGGCATTGGCAAAGACAATCCTTATGGCTTTATGCATTCAGAGTGTTTTTTTTTCTGTAAAGAAACCACAGCACTAAAATCACTTATCCTGTACATTTACTAAGCTGCATCTATTTGTTTTGCCAGTGTGTGGGGACTTCCGGTCACGAGATCTCGTCAACGAGATCTCGTGAGATCTCGGCCCTGAGAAGCGTGAGGAACGCGCATCTTGGCAGAATAGGGCAGGAGAGCACAAGGAGAGGACGGCGCCCGCTCTCCTCCTAAAGAAGAGAGTCAGCAGGCCTGCATAAACAGCTCACTAACACCAGAGCGTAACACCATGGCTGAGAACAGCCTCCTGGGGGCTCAGGTGTGACAGGTGTGCTCCATCTGAAGGGACTTAAATGCAGCAGAGAATCCAAGGCTGCAGTAAAGACTACAGGACAGGTTATACCCCCTGCCCCTGGATACTTCAAATCCCAAGTTGATCCCCTCTGACGGTGTTAAATAAATACCACAGTTACAACATTAGGTGTCCTGCCTTCATTAAGGCCACCACATAATTGGCGACGAGGAACCAGAACCCAATGCAGCCACCATGCAAGGCACCACACCCCCCCTGCGTCCCTCCCCTTGCCCGGGACCCGAGCAATACCGTGGCAGCAGTGGGAACCGCTGTTTTCCACATATCTGGAAGCGATGGGAGGAATGGAATATGCACTGACCAGGAAGAAAGCAATGCTGTTAAACCCGATGGGGGTCGAAGGGCAGCGCATATTTGCAGGTCTTAAGGCCATGCTAGACGCCGGCGAAGACGACGATGTATACCAGGAGGCAATTCGCTGCATCGTGAAAAAATTCACCAACAAAGAAAATGTGGTGTTGCACAGACTGAGGTTTAACACTCGCAAGCAGGAGGGCGACGACTATAGTACCAGGATGAGAGAACTAGCATCCCTGTGCGGGTTCGGCGACAATGCAGAACAAGTCATCTGCTACATGCTCTTGGTACACACCAACTCCAGAAAAGTGCAGGATAAATTCATCCAGGAGAAGGAAGTAGACCTCGACAAGGCCATCCAAATAGCCAGAGCTCAAGAAGAAACCACCTGCAGGCGCAAAGAGGTCGGGAATCCGTTGCCGGTACCCGACATATCGGCACTGCAATGGAGAGGGCGCAAGGAAAGACAGCCCCACGAGAACCCCAGAGACAAAGGTCCCAGACAAAGAGATGCGCCGAAGTGCTACAGATGTGCCAGCACCAAACACATGGCCAGTGATCCTGAATGCCCCGCTAGGAACAGGAAGTGTTCAAAATGTAGACATTTCGTTCATGTGGCCCAGGCCTGCACGTGGAAAGGAAAAGCAGTCGAGGGCGACAGAGAGTCGAGTGAAGACGACGAGTTACACGACAGACCCATGGTCATAATGGTCAACGCTCCTCAAGCCAGGAGAGAAAAGCCGCACTGTACAATAAAAGTGGACGGCATGGAAACACAAGTCATGGCCGACTCAGGCTCAGACCTCACCATCCTGCCCATCAACACCTATAAAGAGATGATGGGACGAGACAAAGTGGAAATTAGATCCACTAGATAAAAGCCAACAGCCTTTGGAGGTGCCACTGTGGATCTTCTCGGCTACATTAAAGCAAGGATTGAGTTCAAAGACAGCTTCACCACAACAAAAGTCTACTTTGCTTCTCAAGGCTCCTCTTTACTAGGGTGGGATGACCAACACAGGCTCAGCATAAGGCTAGACCCCAGCACACCAGAACCGGTGCTTGCGGTCTCCTCAGGAGGAGTGCTGAGTTGGAAAGAAGCCTTCCCCGGCCTGTTCTCTGAAACTCCGGGGAAAATTAAGAACTATGTCCACAAAATCTGCCTCAAACCCAACACGGTGCCTGTGAAGCACAAGGTCAGGTCTGTACCTGCCACAGCGAGACCTGCGCTAGAAGCTCACATCCAGAAAATGGTTGAGGAGGGCACCATCGAGACAGTAGAGTCCTCAGAATGGTTAAACCCAGTAGTACTCATTAAAAAGAAATCTTCCAACGACCTCAGAGTCTGCATTGATCTCAGAAGCCTCAACCTAGAAGTTGTCACTGACAGTTTCCCACTCCCCAGCATCAGCGAGATCGTGCTCATGATGAAAGAAGCAACGATGTTCTCGAAGCTGGACATGCGCGACGCATACCACCAAATCAGCCTACACAAATCATCACGCCCGCTCACGGCGTTCATCACTCCGTTCGGCACGTTCCAGTATACCAGAATGCCGTTCGGCCTGTCCTCAGTGGCATCTGTGTTCCAGAGGATGATGAGTTCCCTGTTGACTGGAATCGCGAACGTCTCCTACTTTCAGGACGACATACTGGTGTACTCAAAGAACTCAGAGACCCATCACAAAATCCTTGCCGCAGTACTGAGCAGACTGCAGGAAGCTGGTGTCCACCTGCGCCATGAGAAATGCATATTCGGCGTATGGGAAGTCGAATACCTCGGCTATCGCATCTCAAAGAAGGGAGTGAGCCCCAAAAAGAACCTCCTGGAAGCCATAACTGACGCCCCGGCCCCAATGTCCAAAGATGAACTCAGCCCCTTTCTGGGCCTTGCAGAATACTACGCAAAATTCGTCCCGCGATTCTCGGAAACCACATCCCCCATGAGGGAACACCTCAAGAAAGGTGCGAGCTACGTGTGGGGGCCACAGCAGGATGAAGCATTCAAGGAAGTCAAAAGAAGGGTCCTCCATGTGCCCTGCTTAAAACCCTTCAACCCAGAATGGTAGACATGCATCACGACCAATGCCAGTGCCTAGGGGCTAGGCGCAACTCTAACCCAAAGAAGGGGTGACTACGAGAACATTGTAGCGTTCACCTCAAAGGCCCTGTCAACATCGGAGAACTACTCCAAAGTAGAAAAGGAGATGTTAGCGTGTGCCTGGGCCGTAGAATACTTCCGGTCGTACGTCTGGGGTACAAAATTCCGATTGGTCACCGACCACAAACCCCTCATACACATGTTAAGCCCAGGAGGCACAAAGACCGCCACACCAAGACTGGCCAGAATCGCTATCAAACTCCAAGAATACACCTATGAGATAGCCCACATAGCAGGCTGGAAGAACACCCAAGCAGATTGCATGTCTAGGCTATTGAACCACAATGCCCCAGGAGCCACATTCCTCGAGGACGAATGCGTAGTGGCCTCCATAGGCGACCTAAAGAACAGCGATTTTATGGAACTAAGTGAGCGCCAGTGGCAGGATGAATATGAGCAGGACGAAGCCCTCCGCTGCGTAGCAGAGTGGGCCTGAGAAGGATGGCCGAACGAAAGAGCAGTCCCAGAAGGGCTACACCCCTACTGGAAAGTGAGTGACGAAATAACGACCATGAACGGCCTCATTCTGCGAGGCGACTGCGTGATTCCCCCCAGAGGCATCCGGAAAGTCATCCTGTGCAGAGCACATTCGGGCCACCTAGGCACAACATGACGAGGTGAAGAGTATGCAACGCCAACTGGTGGCCAGGCATGGATCAGGACATAAGGTCAAGATAGAAAGGTGCCACGAATGCACCAACAGCGACAAACGCTTGTCCGTGAGGCAAGCCCTCATGATGCCCACCGAGGTTCCCAAAGGAGTGTGGCACAAAATAGGCTTGGACTTCATAGGCCCGTTGGACGGCATGTCCTCAGAGCACAAGTATGGAATCCTCATGGTGGACTACTTCTCCAAGTGGGTGGAGGTCGAATTCACCTCAGACATCACCACCAGCACAGTCAGCGAGGCGCTCACTGTCGTTTTCCAGCATGAAGGCCTCCCAGAAGAGATAGTGACCCACAACGGGGTGCAACTAGTCTCCAGTGAAATGGAAAAATTCCTCCAAAAACACAACATTCGACAGTTGAGAGCGAGTCTGTTCCACCCTCAAGCCAACGGGCTCATCGAGAGGGCAAACCGCTTCATCAAAGGAGCACTACAGTTAGCGCATGCATTGGGATGAGACCCCAGCAGGACAGTCAAAGAGGCTGTTGTGGCCCACCACATCACACCAAACGCCATCACAGGCGTTTTTACCTTTCCAATTGTTGAGAGGGAGAAGGGCGGCGTCTACGCTGGTACTGCTTTGGCTACACCAAGTAAGGGCAGACGAAGATGTGGAAATGCAAGATATAGGGCCTCCTTACACGGATGGCTGTAAGGATTTACCGGTACCAGTAAAATACCGGTACCGGTAAATCCTTACCGCCTTACTACGAGGTCCCTTTGCGAGTTGGGGGATTTAACGCCTGCTTTTTGCAGGCGTTAAAAACCAACCCACAAAGGGACCCAGGGAGCTAATTACGGTACCGCAATTTGCGGTACCGTAATTAGCGCCTTCCCCATTCCCATTGAGCCCCATGGGGCAAAAATGGGAATGGGGAAGGGCAAAGGTGGAAGGGGGAATTACCGCCCTGCCAACCTTGGAATGGGGCAGTAATTCCCCTTTCCGCCAAGGCGGTGCCGGTATTTTACCGGCATAGCGCCATGGTTCTCCGCCATCCGTGTAATGAGGCCCATAGTATTTCGCATGAAAAGAAACAAGGAAGTCATGAAGGCTCAAGGGGACAAACGCATAAAGACACCATGACCAGATCCAAATGCAGTAGACCCATAAAAGTCATTGCCAAAGGGCCCAATCACATATGCACCAGCGATGGCAGGCGATGGAACTTGGAAAGAGTGGCCTTGTACCGCAGAAGAGAATCCACCAACCACCCATCCGAGGAAGGAGGAGAAGGACCATCCCAGCAAGGCCAGTCCAGCAACCAGCATCATGCCAGGGAGAACCCATCGGGAATGCTCCATCACGAAGAAACTAGAAGCATGAACCCATCGTCCCTGCCTGAGGAAGCACAGAGAGAAACGACACAAGGAGAACCCGATCCACCTGAAGCTCCCCATGCCCCAAGTCGCCAATCAGATCCACCCTCTAATCATGGCAGACGCCAGCGCGAGAGGAGGAAACCCAGCAAGTTCTCAGACTTTGTTATGCACTAATCACCGTTCCTTTTCCTACCAGAGGAGGTGTGTGGGGACTTCTGGTCGCGAGATCTCATCAACGAGATCTTGCGAGATCTCAGCCCCGAGAAGCGTGAGGAATGCGCATCTTGGCAGAATAGGGCGGGAGAGCGCAAGGAGAGGACGCCCCCGCGCTCCTCCTAAAGAAGGGAGTCAGCAGGCTCACAGGCCTGCATAAACAGCACACTAACACCAGAGCGTAACACCATGGCTGAGGACAGCCTCCTGGGGGCTCTGGTGTGACAGGTGTGCTCCATCTGAAGGGACTTAAATGCAGCAGAGAATCGAAGGCTGCAGTAAAGACTACAGGACTGTGAGCACAGTTATACCCCTGCCCCTGGATACTTCAAATCCCAAGTTGATCCCCTTGACCGTGTTAAATAAATACCACAGTTACAACATTAGGTGTCCTGTCTTCATTAAGGCCATCACACAGTGCTTACTGTTATATTAAGGATTCACAGGCACATCAGGAAAGCTACAAGCAAGTCCTTCATCCAAGTTACACTTCAGTTACAGGAGAGGGACCCACTGACTCCCACCACCCAGGCTACATCTTCCAATTGCCTGGGTTGGAACACCAACACACTAACATTCTCTCATTCATGCATCACCAACCTTAGCTTCCAACATTCCCTCTAACCTCACGCATTCCAGAATACCTTACATCCATCCATCATAGCAAGATTCAACACACCTCCCTTCCTTCCCGGACACACACCATCTCATCCACATCCATCCACCCACGAGTCACAACACACCTCTTCTCTTTAACACGCACATTGCCACACCCCTCGCAACATACACATGGTACACACACATACATAATGTGTTGCCCTGCAACAGGAATTTCAAATTCAGTGTTAAAATGAACAATAATTACAGGAACATCCCAGATTTCCACACACTTTTCAAATCCCTCACCTGTCCATCCAACATATCTTGCGGCCACAGACATGCTCTTCACTTCACTAACATCCGCATGGGCCTACGCCACGTTACAATTCCCCTGTCCCCCATATGGCACTGACTAGGAATGCACACGCCAACACACACCATCACCATATCACCAAATCAATGTGGCATATACAACATGACCCAATATCTCAGTGCGCTCATGGCATCCCTCCCTATCGCCATATCACCAAATGATTGCTGGCATACACAATATGCCCAACTTATATGGGGAGGAAGCCCGGTATACCGTTGACTATAGAGAGTTAACAACGTATACTCTATCTAGGTCCGGGAGGACAGTAATCCATTATTTACAAAGGAGACAGAGCTAGTTAATATAGATGCCACATGTACACAGAACTCATAATATTGGAGTATCTCAACAAGGACCCGTCATAATTAAAAATGATTAATATCAGATTTAATGAATCACAGATTTTTAAAAACAAATTAAATCATACGGTACCCCCATGTCTACGGGCAGAACAAAACAGACGGCGTACTCAACCCTTCACCCCGAAGACCAATTTGCTGACACATTTAACCCTAATTAACTTTGGGTGCGTAAAACTGTATATAAAACGTACCGCTTGGTGTTCGGTGTGTTTACTCTTGACACACTGGCAACTAGCTATTGAAAGCTTGTCACGTAACTGTTGTCCATGTCCTTTGTTTGTGGTGTAGATTTTCAAAATGTATGTACATATTGTGGACCGTATGATTTAATTTGTTTTTAAAAATCTGTGATTCATTAAATCTGATATTAATCATTTTTAATTATGACGGGTCCTTGTTGAGATACTCCAATATTATGAGTTCTGTGTACATGTGGCATCTATATTAACTAGCTCTGTCTCCTTTGTAAATAATACACAATATGCCACAAAATCTTGGCATGCACAAGGCAGCACCCCTTCACCGCATCAACAAATCATTGTAGGCATACACACCATACCCCAATATCTCAGCTCGCTCATTGCAACGCTCCCGAACACCACATCACCAAATCAAAAGTAGGACACGAACACCAGTCATCCCACAAGGGTACACACGGATGGCACATAATCTCGGTTCCACAACATGGCAGTTAACCTTTCAGTACCCCTCAGATGACACACACTTCTGATAACACTCACATGGCACAACTCGTTCCCGTACTTCTCTCGTAGCACAAATACCTGACGCACTTACACTCACATCACTAGGTCTATTTAATACCATTTTTGTCACAAGTCATATCTACACACGTGTTCCACCTTCTGCATCACATATTTTCCCTAAAAGTCAATTTGCCGAATATTCCGCGGTAATCTTCCAAATACATCAAAAATCAATTGTTAACAACCATTATTCCCAGCAATACAGTTTCATTTGAAAGCATGTGTTAGAAGTCACTACTGCCACTTGCAGTTCCAAACTTCTAACCCCTAATAAAAAATACTACTTTTTACTAAAAGTCCTTGCTGCGCCACCAGCGTAAAACCTGAAAATCCTCAAAAAATTATGCTCTAACAAAGATTACTATACTAAATGGGCTAATGCGCACACTGCACTGTTGCCCTCTCCATTCCTATCCCAAACTTTGTAAATAGCGTTGTTATTATCCACAGAAAGTTCTTGCTTCAACGGCTACAATTCACCTGCATACAACTTAATGCCCAATCCAGAGGCAGCACCCACTTTTAACATGCGACAGTGCCTACTCAGCCCCATAAACACAGATAACCTAGTAAGGTTCAGAAAGGATTTAAAACAGTACTTCTTTAAATTGCTATCCATCGGTCTGCTCAGCTGCTCTGGTGCAGATCGTAAAACAAATTTTCTTCTCCATACTGCCGGTGCTGCGCGATACATCCTGTGTGCATTACACTGTACGAGTGTTTGACCCTACCCCTGCTCCACGACTATGCTGCCAATATGTGTCTCCAAAGTTAAAGGATGTGCATAGGTCCTTTCCTCTGATGTTCTCGAATGACGCATACAGTACATCACCATCACAGTACATCACCATATCTTCGTGGCAGCTGATGGGGACTGATGGGGTCTGAGCTCTGACCCCCGAATGCTGCTCCTCGCGCCATGCCACAAACTCCATAGACTGACATCATCATTTTGTTGCTGGCCGTGAAGTGGCACGGAGCTCCGAGTACCTCTACCACGGTGCTGCTCAGTACTCCTCGCGCCATGACACAAACTCCTTAAACCGATGTCGTCATTTTGACACTGGCCTCGAAGTGGTACAGAACACCAAGCATCTCTACGATGGCGCTGCTCTCCAACCATCCTTCGACTACTCAACCGACAGAGCTGCTGCAACACGACCACACCCGGCATCACATCGGTAACTTTGAGCACATTCAATGCTCTACTTGGCATAAACATGCTTACTCCTGTCTTCCAACATGAGTGCGAGACAATACTGGGCAATGGGTTTCAAAATGCTCTGCCTTGACACCTACTACAGATTTGGCAGTCCATCCAATTTCTCTACCGCACCGCTTACAGGGTGTCCTGGGTTACAACCTGCTTTTTCAACTTCTCTGCGCATCAACGGTGCCATCCAGCCATCAAAGCAGAACCTTTCCTTTCCACTGCAGTCTACCTGACTCTGTGGAGCACCCTGGGTGTGTGGGCCCTTGCTTTGCGCACCACCCTGCAGCAGCTTACTTGGAGTCTCGTCTTCCTGTTCCAGTTCCAGTATCTGCACACCTGAGTCCAGCTCAAAGACCAACTCATCCCCAGTGGTATATCAAGGATCCGCAGACACTTCAAGTAAGTTGCAAGTAAGTTCTTTCTTCCAGTTAAACTTGAGTTACAGGCGAGGAACCCACTGGCTCCCACCACCCAGGCGACATCCTTCACTGCCTGGGTTAGAAAGCCAACACTCTAGAATTCTCTCACTCATACATCAACACTCTTACCTTCCAGCATTCTCTCTGACCTCACACATTCCAGACTAGCTTACACCCATCCATCCATCAAGGCAAGAAACAACACACCTCCCCTCCTTATCGGACATGCACCATCTCATTCACATCCATCCACCCACTAGTCACAACACTTGCCATTGTTTTTCCCTTGGAGAGAATTCCTAATGCTTCAACACCTTAATGTCTGCTTTATTTTTGAGTTCCCTGACTGAAGATAATTTAGTTGATAGATATTGTTGTCAGAATGGTCATCCTAACTTTGTTTTTTCCCCAGAAATATTGATACATACACACACGCACCCTAGTTTGTTGGCTACAAAGGCAAGAAATATAACAACCTGTTTTACTTGACGCAACCACACTCTCTACCACTCAAGCAGCTTTGAAAAACCTCATGGAAACAATTGCACAAGTTTCTTTTTTTTTCTTGAGGGCCTTCTATGCTGGGCCAGAGAGATCTATGTGATTTCTTTGAGAATATTTCCTCAAAGACTATTGAATGGATTTGTTTTTATAGCACATTTCACTGCCAATAAATGCTGGGGAGACCCCCCACAGCCCCTGCAGATCCTCCCACCTTAATTAATACCCTAACCCAACCCCCTATCTACATTGCAGCGAAATGTGTTAAAAATATTCAATGTAATGGGCTTCTTTCAAAAATTATGCAATGTAATGGTAGAATACTGGGCCAGACTGTTCAAGGAGCAGTCCAATTGAACGTTTGACTTTGAAACCTTTTTTAAAAAGTGGACAACATATGCATTTTGATGTATAATAACTTTAATGCTCTATTTCTAACGTTTTTATTTGTATTAATTATTATTCAGATATATGCAACATTCTCTGAAAGAAAATGTTCAATTAATAATGAAAACATTACCTTATGTAGGTCGGAAAACATTACGGCCTATGGTAAAAATAAATACATCCTATTGAACTGAACCAAAATGTACCAATGTCCAGCAGCCATCTACGACAAAACATCTACGATTAAAAATCGTATTTATGAAATATAGGCAAGACGTTTCTGTATGCAAACATTGTGGTACAATTTTCTTCAAGTAAATGATTTGAATTTGATATATTACATTGTGAAATTGAATAATGTGATTCTTAAGCTTAAGATAATTGAGGGTTTGTATACATGGTTTTGAATTCACATTGTATATATTTACTGAATTGTAATTTTTTATTGTAATAATGTGATGGATAATATATATATGCATATAAGACCCTTTATAGAGGTCATATGTATGCTATTAATAATAGTTCAGTATATAGAAAGCAGAAGATTGACATTATGGCTCGGTAGCACAGTGAGCCTTTTCAAGTACAGACACAGAGTTGGACAGTGGAAGATTTCATAATAGCCTTCATTCTCTGCACAGTGGTGGGCGAGGTTAAGGAGAAATCCCAACGCAGGAAGAAAGGCCCCTATACAGTGGTGTACCTCAAGTTTTGTAATAGATCACATGTTTCCAGATTGGGCTGTTTGGTCCGGACCAATGCTGCTCTCCAACAATACGTTCACTTTTCAGCCGCAGTTACCTCCCCTGGTTGCAACACAAGAGCTCTGGGTGTGCTGTTTCCACAAAATCACAAGGGTGCACTGAAATGATTCCCTCCAACCCCAGTACTGCCCGAAGTACTGATTTCTTGCTTCCAAAGGTCGGTAAAACAAGAGCTCAGAATGTATTATTCACCAAAGATCACAAGGCTGCCCTTCATTGTATCCCGCCACCTCAATGTTTGTGTTACGTTGTAATTTAGGTTAACCAATAGCATGTTCCATATCACCTATGTTTTATGCACTTTCATAACTATTACATCAATAGTACTTTGTAATTTGTTTGAATTATGTTACATGCAGAGAAGTGTCTGGTGTGCCTTAAAAGTACATTCATTCAGTTACTGCATAGTTATGGTAAAACAGAAATACTGCCTACTGTTGGCCTCAATACATACTTTTTTGGCCTGATTACCTCCGGTTGTAATAATTTTTACCACCAATGGTACTCTGAGGGCTTCCACCTGATTATAGGAATACTGACTGCATGGTGGAAACAGGTGAGGATTTTCCACGAGCGAGATTTCAGTAAATATGCACACATTATTTGAATGTTATTTTTTTACCATTTCCATCCTCACCTACGGTGTATAAATGAATAAGGTACAGTATCATATACTGCCCAATCTTTTACATTTCAGGCAGAGTGAGAAGGTGGGCACTAGAGATGACTTATTTTCACCGCATTTAGGCATCCCCATGCAGTATGCAGTGAATTGAAGCTTCCCTTTACTACTGGAAAAAAACACATAATTCCCAGCAGAGGACCTGCTATAGTTTTTACCACATCACCGGTGGTGTCGGGAATGTTCAGGTACTCTGCAAAGCCTGTTCTTACAGAGCATGCTTCCCAAGGCCCTGGTGGGTAAAGCAAGACTAAAACACTGACCAGGGGTTATGGAAAATGTAGTAAGGAAATCTTATGACTTCCCGATTCTGAGCTGAAAAGAGAAGAACACTGGAATAATGACAAAACAGACAAGAGAATATCACACATGGCAAACTAAACACATGAATCACAGCACAGCGGGTGAGTTCTCATAGTTTAGGGAAAGCAGCAGTCGATTGGTAGGGCGGAGTGTCTGAAGGTCGAGGGACATTGAAGAGAATCTAGGAATAAGGAGGAGTCCAGAGACAAGGCCACTGTTGTATCAACGTCACCACGCTTGCGTGGTGACTTGTAATAAAAGCTGGGTTGCCCTCTGGCATTTGGAAGGCAGTTGCGGGCAGAGCATTGACCTGTGTGGATGTGTCCACTTACTGCGCAATGCAAGAGTGAGTAACGGCCCAGCCCCAAGCACTCCCCAGCCTCGAGCTGGACCCCCGCCACCGTTACAACACTGGCGATGAGCAGCAGGATCCAGCAGTGGCCCGAAAATAACAGGCACACTCAAAATATGTTGCTTTCTCTCACATTTTCCATGGACCCAGCAACATGGCCCGCAACCCACGTGTGCCTTCCACCTCAACGCCACCTCAGTCATATGCAATGCCAGTGCAGAATCAGTGTGTCACCCGCTGTGGTGGTTTGCAACAACACTGCCCCTAAGCCTACTGGGCTTGCGTCTACATATAGTTTTGTGGTCACAGTGGTGTCGTAGTAGGCCATTCTGGTGCTGGTCGAGAGTGCTTCTTTGATGCTGTTGAGGACTTCATAGAACCGCATAGAACAACCCCAACTGCACTGTGGAAGCAAGAGAATTTCTATCAGGCATATTTTCAGTCCTTAGATGAACCTAAACCCATTGAGAGCTTTCAGAAATTAACCAAATTAAATGTGGCTCCAAGATCCATGACTGAAGCTGAACTTCATCTCAAATCAAAATTCACACAACCAATTACCACCTGATCATGCAATTGATGTATTTTCATAAAGCAGTCACTAATGATATTCATCGTTTAGTGGAAAGACCTTGAGAGGGGGAAAGAAAATTGTTTGGAGCCTTAAAAAAGAAGAAAAACTAGCTCTTCAAACACTCAGACAAGACAAAACGATTGTAATAAAAGAGGCCGATAAAGGCGGGAACATTGTAATAATGAATCGCAGTGATTACTTACAGATGGCATACCAACACCTGTCAACACCAAATTGTTATGAAACACTTCCTGCTAACCCTAGACAAACCATCATCTCTGGGCTGGATAAGATGATTACCAACTGGCACAGACAAAAATTAATCATGGATGAGGAGAAAACGTTTTTATTTATCCAGCACCCCAGAATGCCAACAATATATTTTTTACCAAAGGTGCATAAACCCTTTAACATCATTCCTGAAGGCAGACCGATCATGAGTGGAAATGGATGGGCAACCGAAAATGTATCAGCATACATTGACAGTCTACTGAGACCAGAAGTACCCAAATTAAAGGGCTATCTTAAGGACACCACCCATACCATCCAAATATTACAACAAATTGTTTGGCAACCTGATTATGTCCTTGCAACCATGGATGTGTGTGCCCTATATACCTCAATTAAACATGTATCAGCAATTCAGACACTTGATTATGTGTTTAGGGATGCCAGCACCTCACATTACCACCAAGTACACATGCTGAAGGAAATGCTCCAGGCAACATTAGAGTATAACGTCTTTATGTTCAACGACAAGTACTTTCACCAACGACAAGGTGTGGCGATGGGTGTTAAATAAGCCACCGCACTCGCTAACCTATCCATGGGGATGCTAGAAGACAAGTCAATCTAAACAGACATCCAATACACCGAGCACATTGTTTTATGGGCACTGTATATTGATGATGTGCTTCTGATCTGGAAAGGGGAAATTGAAGTTTTTGAGGAATTCAACAACCGTCTGAATCAGAACGCATTAGGAATCGAATTCACATCACACATGAGTAAAATGCAAATAGAGTTTCTGGACCTAACGATCTATGTAGAAAACAACCAACTACATACTAAGACCTTCCGAAAACCTACAGAGGTCCATTCCACTCTATTTGCCACCGGCTGTCACCAACAACTTGTTAAAAATAACATACCGGTTGGAGAATTCATCCGTGCTCACAGAAACTGCGAAGAACAAGCACAATTCGACAAAGAATGTAATCTACTTTCCTCGCATTTCAGAGCGAGGGGTTATCTTCCTAAGTACATCAAAAAAGCACGAGCAAAAGCTACTTTGTTATCACAAGCTCAAACATTGACAAACCAATTGACTAGAGATTTCCCTCGACCAGAAAGAGTGTGCTTTATCACAACCTACAACCATGATCATTTTGCAATCAAAAGAATTTTGAACCGTAACTGGCATATACTCCAACTTGATCCTCATATATCTGGACTCATACAAAAGGGCTCTCATATTATTTTCAAAAAGGCTCTGACTTTAAGAAACCAATTGAGCCCTTCCTTTCTTCCATCAGGCACAAGTAACCAACACACTACCTCGCTCAATAAGGACAACTTTGGGTTCAGAAAGTGTCGCACCTGTTGGATGTGCCAATATGTGCATGAAAAAACGTCTGTTTTGGGACAAATTTGGCAGAGACAAAATCAATCAAAATATAAATTGTAAAACAAAATGTGTGGTACACGCATATGTGCATGCAATTTAATCTACATCGGAAGTATGATCCGTGAACATCTATCAGGAACTGGCCGTCAAAAAGCAATGTTACCTTTGGCTAACCACTGGCAACAGGTACACCAACTGGATGAGAAGAGAGACATTCGATTCATTGGTCTTAAAAATATTAGCCTAGGCAAAAGGGGCGGGAACCTTGAAATTATGTTACGACAAGCAGAAGCCCGCCTGATTTGCCATTTCCAAACTTTGAAACAAGGCTTGAACACGGACAGTGAGATGTATTGTTTTTTATAAAGCACAATTCTTGTAAAGTATCCTTCTGCTTTTGAACAATTTAAGTTTTATATTTGATTTTTATTTTCATCATGCAATATCACCTTTTTGCACACTGATACAATCTTCAGGTGCTCACTTGCTCACAATCCAAAGAGAACACTTTGGATTGGCCAACATGAGATATTTGTTTTAGATTTGTTGAGATCTGATTCAATCTCAACTCCAATATGATCGTATTTCAGTGCATATCATTTATCCTTAATAATCACATTTGATACCTAAATGATTTTGATTCACAACTCTAACATACACAGCCTGGTATCCCCCAAGGAACACACAAATTTAAAATTGTAAATTAAAAATCAAAAATTACAAATTATACATAATGAAAGAGCACAACCAAAACACAACGAGAACTTGGTGAGGCACTAACTTTTTATTTCATACGTATATGTGATATAATATATCTTCATTGCGAATATTCGCAGATGCTATTATATCAGTGGGTAATTGACCTTGTTCCACAAAGTTTTACTCATCGGAATATTGCACTGTCACTAGGGTTTTTTATTCCTTTTTTCCCTACATGGATTTTTTAGCAGTTCCCATTGCCTAACATTCATGATTCCCCAAAACATGGCCTCCATCTAATTCAGGGGATGAAAACTGAAGAGAGACTCCAGATGTTGCCAGGCAACCAAGCACAACACTTATAATACTAGTCAAACGTCGGCACAGTGCCGGGATGGTCCACAGCTGACGCGCTGCACAGACCTGCATTTGGAGGTATGTTGTAGTTTATATTGTACCTTTCACATACGTGTGTACTGTCTTATAATGTTTATCGAGAATCGAATGCTCGATCCTCCTTAATGCATGCTATTGAACAGACATTTTAGCTCTAATAATTTGACCGTTAACAGTGACGGTAATTCGAAGCTGGTATCTAGTATATACCTCACAACCATATCTTGCAAATTACATGTTCACGCGGCCGCACAAGCGCGTGTGTGTTACTTTCCTCATGCGTGCCATGGCAGGCACAAACAGCGATCGTGTTGTTCTAAAATGCACACAGATTGACACTCCTTTAATGACATCGCCCTTTTCTTTTTATTTGGAGAGTTCAATTCACACGTTTATTCATATGTACATGTTTGTGAAGCTAAAATATTGATTATGCATTTGTGTTTAGATATGCAGACATACAACAAGTATTTTTCAACTAAAACCAGGATCTTATTATTTTCTTAACAGTGGGATGGACCCCAGTTATTACGTTGAGTACTAACCATGGTAGAATAATAAGGCCAACCCCCAAGGTCCAAAAGACCCCCTCGCCTACATCCCCTCCCCGGGTGAGGGCCATGGCTCGTCAGGCGTCCCCTCCTTACCACCAGGCCCAGGTGGTGGATGGCTCACCTGCTGAAGACATCGCCCAAACCTATTGAATTTAGCTAGGCCTCAGAAACCATTTTGTCTAATAAAGATGGTGTGAGCCTGGCGCACTGCAGCGCGGCCCCCACCTTTGGAGAGTTTCAATTATCCCTGTGGCCGCAGATCCCTGGCAGATCCACTGCGAGCCCGTTCCCACGAACGAGACGGACATGAGCTAGTGTAAGATACCAACACTGTAACATTTCACCTTCCGCAGTGTATTGCTGCTCCCAGCATGACCGCATGACCCGGCCAGCAGAGCCTGGGTGGAAAGAGAACTGAAAAATGGTCCTTTAATAAAAGCAAAAGTTCCCAAACACTAATAACAAAACTACCTGCGATGGAAGCATTCTCTCCACAACCCCTTTACTAAGAAACCTGTAAAATGTATGGATATGGCAGAATGTGTGTTCATATGGCATTAGCAATGAAGCACCCACACCACTGCAGTTATGTACAAATAGTAAAAGCGTCCCAGGGGGTATTTCTTATGCGTATCATTGAAAAGATTACACCCCACGGTCCCACGCCATAACCGAACTAATGCTGCTAGAGTGCAGAAAAAGACACATGCAACCATATTGAGGGCTCATGTAAAGGGTGCACGAAAATGCACCCTTCATGTGTGTATGTCCAAGCCCCTTATGTGCCACTACCGTCACGTATAGTGGCGACTCGTTTCTATGCGCTCCACCAACCTCACTACTACCTCACTTACTGCGAATGTATATGCATATAACAAAATGTTGTAGTTGTTAAAACACAGTGTACTAATAATGTGCTCAGACTGGCTATATTTGAGAAGCATTAGCAATGTCAAAATGTGAGCTTCGGAATGACTAAATTAGTATTGTATATTATTTGAATATTTATGATGCGTTCACCTAAAATCGGCAACACATGAGGAAGATACCTTTGGGAGTATATGCAAGCCATTCCCCCTCCATCCCAGGGAAGCCTGCCAGACGAGAGAGCAGAGGCCCGCGCCGCGCGGCTCCACCTCCCCCAACTCGGTTGGAGCAGCTTCAAAGATTTGTAGTTCCCTCTGCAGCACCCAAGGCCACGGCCCGCCACCTGTGTTATTTACAGCCCAGCAGTAAACCTCCGCCTGAAAACACAAATCCAGAGGCGCCCTCTCTTAAGCCCCACGACCCACCGGATCACCTTAGGTTAATGGCCCCTGTAAAATTAGGACACCCACTATTATGGCAACATTACAGCAACACATTCATAATGACTTCTAACAAGACCGGATGAGATGTATTGCCTGTGCCATGCCCTGAGACCCAGCCCCACGACCTATGGTACCCGGTCAATAGGACACTGGTAACCATGTACTGATGAATCGCCATCAAACCCCCCTCGAGGTGCATTCCTCCTGTGTTGCATTAACCTGTAGAATAACCTATTGGAAGATTTACTAAAGAAGATAATATTGCAAATGGTTGAATGACTGCAGTGTGCATGGCCTAGGGCAAAGAAGCCAGGAAAAGACATTCATCTCTGACACTGGCCACAGTGGCACAACGACACCGCCCGGATGAACCCAGCTGACCCGCCAGGCCCAGCCCAACCCACGAGGCTGACCAGTGACGTCCTCCAGCCGCGGCCAACCACATCACAGCAGCACCTATAGCTAGTCATCGCCACCCAATCCCACTGAATTTGTGCCCCCTATAGTGTGTAGGTTCTGATGACGTTTTTTATAAATATATACACCTGCCTTTGCTATTGTCAGACAGAGCACTCTCGGAGTTTGCAGAGTTCTTTGCATGCCCTATTCTGATTGATAAACTCCCATTTACGCTCACCCGCACTTTGTCTTGGCCTTATTCCCATCCTGGGAGAGTCCATCATTGTCTCTCATTGCGGGGAGGATCGTGCTGGTTGGGGACGCTTGCCTTCAGTGGTGACCCCGAAAGCGTGATTATTATTTTCTCCCAACATATCCCTACCGTCCCCTTTGGCACGAAAATCTCTGGTCGAAAAGGGATACGCACAGTGCGCCGGCTCCGGGAGGCTGCCCGTCAATGGCGACCGGTACGCTCAGAAGTGCGCACTCAAAAGAGAGGGGGTACGGGATCCCGGTTGAAAAATCCCCTTTGAGTACTGCTCGCCGGAGCCGGGCTGACTGTTGAGCGTACGGCAGCACTGCCTGGACGGACCCAGTTTCGGAGACTCTCGGTTCAAGACGGGCACGTGAGTATTGAGTGCGAGCGATCATAAAGGGAGTAAAGGAGGAAATTTAGAACAGGGAACGAGGCGGGGTAAAAAGGGGCACGTTGGGTCTACTAAGGACCATCTTAAACTTACTTTGCTTTTTCTTTGCATATGGCCATTAGGATTAAGAGGTGAATAAGAGATAAAAGTGACGGGAACCTAGCTCCGAGAGGGGGTGGAAGGCGGCGCAGCATAGTGCTATCTTGACTAGTACTGAGAATATATGAAGAAGTGGAAAATAAGATAAAGGTGTCTGGCAAAGGGAGGCACAGAGAATATATTAGTGACTGCTATTCTTTCTATTCTTTTCTCTGGGGTTACGGGAAAAATAAAAGTGGGTCAGTATAAAATGAAAGGGATAAACTAAAGAGAGAGAGATTTTTTACTGTGAAATTGAAGATCAAACCCATATATATATATATATACATATACCTGAATAAGACGGACAGGGACAGCCGGCTAGGGAGGAAAGGGAGGACAAACTGAACTGTGAATAGAGTGTTACATAGGGATGTGTGAACATCGTATGTGTCAGGACATAATTTGGTATAATGATTGTGTAAAAGTGGTCAGAAATGTATAGCCATTGAGTGGTCATGGTAAGTGTGACCAGACAAAGTATCATAAAGACAAGAGTAATGTGTTGAAGCGAGTGTGTACCTTTTCGATTTGTGGAGTAACATTGTTGAGATTACTGGCCGTTTGCTCTTGTACGTGCCCCCAAAGAGGATAGAATAGAGGCCGTGCACAGCCGTTCTTACGGTGTGCAGGCGGAGGGAGTAACAGAAAGGTCCCCACGATTCAGTAAGACATAAAATACGTGAACTCACATGTTGACACATTTATATTAAGATATCGAGATATATAGAGACACATAAGTACCAGGTGGGCACAAAGGATGGGGGCAGAAACACCCTTATCACATATATGCAAGAACCTACCTGGGTACGCGGAACGGATTAAGAAATATCATGACCAATGGATCACAGAGTTGAAGGTGGAGGGGTTACCTCAGATATGGCCCAAAGGGGGTTCATTTGACAAGAGTGTCCTAGATATGGTAGCCACATGCATTTGTTTGAAATACAAGGGGAAGCAGTTGCATAATAGGAGAGAAATATTAGACCTTTGGAGGCTGTTTGAAGAGGTACCGCCGCCTAAAACAAGGGAATTAGATCCTGATCTACCATCTACCACTGATAATCCATTAATGATACAAAAAGATGATAAAGTATTGCCAGAAGAAGAGCCTCCGATAGAGGTAACTAGGTTGTACCCAATACTAAATAAACCAGTACCCGCGGAGGGATACAGTGACCCAGCTTATGTGCCCCCACCGACAGCTAGCACCACCCAAGGGCCAACATCACCCCCGCCATACGAGAGTCATAGGGAGCGAGCACAGGTGAGTACACCAAGGGTGGATATAGAAAAATTAACAGACGATCTAGAATCAAGGCTCTCTATAGCCAAAGATGAGCTATCGAGGATAAAAAGCATATGTGAACGGACTGCACGCAATGCAGCTAGATCAGAGCATGCATCCAGAGCACAGAGCGAGAGTAGAACATTTGAAGAAGGGTAGAAAAAAGGCGAGATACTGTTCAGAATACAGGAAGAACCGACACGAATAATTGAACTAGAGGAAAGAGAGGGATGTACTGACAATGAAGAGAGGCCCATAGGAGACAGGGAGGAGCTACTATGTGATATAAGGGATGATTTAGAAGAAATCGAGAGATTAAGTATGGCAATGGGAGGGGGAAGCGAAGGGTTGGACGGTGCATGCTCGATGAGGACACTGGATGATGAGTGGACAGGGCGATTAAGGAACCGGGTGGGGAAAATGGCGTCATTAGGAAAATCAGGAATGATGGTGAGTACAGATACGCCGACAAAGGGAAAGTTGCAGCTCCCGCTAATACACAGGAGAGGTGGGAGGCTGAATTACATACCCTGGGCTCAGATGGATAAGGCCAACTTATTAAAGTTATTGCCCCCGTTATCAGGAGGGGCGAGCAAGTGGATATATGCCTTTGAGAAACACACAGCCGGGGTACCCCTAGCAATAGGGGACGTGAAAAGCTTGCTAGTATCAGCAGTCGGGATCAGGCTGACAGAGTATGGGTCAAAGCTGGTTTCCCGGGAGTAACGTTAGACTGTGATCGCCATGATGGTGCCTCCTTTAAAACAGTGCGTGCAAGGGAGTGGGATGCTTTGCGGGAAACGTTTCCAGATACACCAGACTTGCAGTCAGTAATGCAATGTACAATGAATGACGGGGAAGATGCTATGGATTACATTTTTCGGGTCCAAGAGATGTGGAGAGCAGAAACGGGCACGCCCTGGTATCAATCGACATCGTTATTTTACTTCATTATAAAGAGGGGGCTCCCAAAAGAGGTGCAAAAGGCGCTCGACAAAATAGCAGGTATTGAAGCAAAAGGATGGCCAGAGATTCAAAGCATAATAGTGCACCACTGTAAGCGAATAAAAGAGAGGGAGAAAGAGGTGGCGCAGAAAAGATTGGCAGACGAAGCGAAACTAGTACAAACAAAGTTGGTGAAGGTCGCAGCAGCAGTAGCCGCGCTCCCACACAGCAGGGAGGGAGATGAGGAAGAGGAGGGGCTGGTAGCAATACAAGGAAGGATGGCAACTAATTGGGCAGGAGCAGGACAGCGGCAGTGGAACGAGCAGGAGCAGGGCGGAGGTCCGCAGTGGCAAGAGTGGGCCCCTCACGGGGGACGAGGTGGGTACAGGGGCCGAAGAGGAGGTGGACAAGGGTACGGGGGAATGGGAGGAAATGGATGGCAGGGTCCCAGAGGTGCGCAAGGGAGTTGTTGGAACTGCGGGAGGTTTGTTTGTTTGTTTGTTTATTTATTTATTGTGCGCACCAGACCCTGGGGTAGCAGGGCGCAAGAGAACAAGGAGGTTTACAGCTTAGTTAACGTTTACAGGTTACAGATTAGTTAACGTTACAGGTTACAGGCATAGTGGACATTTCGAATCTGCAGGGTAGGGCAAGTGCAAGTGCAGATAAGGCGTAGCTAAACAGTCAAATCTATGGCGATCAAACAGTAAAAGCAGGTTAGTACAAACATTATAAGAAGACGTTACGTATAAAGTGACATACGCTATGTCGCATTCTCAATAAGCCATTTTATGGTGTTCTTTCTAAAGTTATTGAAGGTTTGGTCAGATCTGAGTGCAAGGGGTAGGGAATTGCATAACTGTGCTGCCTTAACTGGGAAGCTGGAACCTCCAATGGTGGCTAGTTTGAATCTGGGCACTAGGAGGCAGTTGGGGCTGGCTGTCCTTGTGAGTCTCGTTGGATTTTTCCTGTTGAAGCGTTCTGAGAGGTATCGGGGAGCTTTGTTGTTTAGGCATTTGTGGATAAGGGACGCAGATTTAAGGTTGATTTTTTCTTGGGTGGAAAGCCATTTGTGTTTTCGTCTTATTTCTGAAATGTGTGCACTTCTGGGGATACTTAGGGCCGCTCTAAGTGCATTGTTTTGGAGCACTTGGATTCTGTGGATGATTTGTTTGGTAGTCCCTATGTAGAGGGCGTTGCAATAATCTAGTTTCGATAAAATGAGGGCTCTAGCTAGAATAAGACAGCTGTCCTCTGAAAGGAATGGTTTCCCAGCTCGTATTAACTTGCATGTATAGGCAGTGGATGATGACAGTGAGTTCACCTGTTTGGTGAAAGATAGTGTCGCATCAAGGTAAAAACCTAGGGTTTTTACTTCTCTGGCGACCTTGATAGTGTTGCCATCGATGATGAAGGCGGAGTAGTTTTGGTTAAGTTTGGAGGTACGGGCTGCCGTGCCCAGGATGATGAGCTCTGTTTTGTCATCGTTCAAGCATAGGCCATGGTTGGCCATCCATGCCTGAACGATGCTGTAGACTCTATTCACCAGAGCCAGATCTTCGACGTAATCCCCAGTAAGTGGTAAGAGAATCTGAGTATCATCTGCATAGTTAGTGTAGGTGATACCCAGATTATCAAGATCGTCAAAGAGTGGCTTGGTGAAGATGTTATAGAGTGTCGGCGAGACGCAGGATCCCTGGGGCACTCCGCAAGTGATTGGGATAGGGTCTGCTGCCGCTGCGGGGGAGAACACCCTCATGGTCCTGTCACTAAGAAATGATTGAATCCAGACTATAGCCTCCTCTGAGAAGTGGGCAGCCGAGTCCAAGTGATTATATAGGACTTTATGGTCCACCAGATCAAAGGCGGCTGAAAGGTCTAGAAGGAGGAGGAGAGCTAGTTTTCCCTCGTCTCTGAGTGAATCTATTTGGGCTTTTAGGTCGATAAGGGCAGTCTCTGTGCCGTGTTGCGGACGGAAACCGGATTGGCGGGTGCCGAGGAGATGGTTCATCTCAAGGAAGTTCTGGATTTGGGTGTATGCTACCTTGTCTAATATTTTTAGTAGGAAGGGAACCGTGGTGATGGGCCTGTAGTTAGTAGGAATGTTGGGGTCCAATGTTTGCTTTTTTAGGAGGGGGAGTACCCAAGATTCCTTTAGATTGCGGGGGATGGTGCCCGTAGTAAAGGAGGCATTGATAAGTTTTGTGATAAAGGGGGCTAAATCCCTAGCCGCATCCTTGATCAGTTGTGCGGGGCATTGGTCGCCTTTGCAATTAGAAGGTTTGAGGGTCAAAATGGTCTTCTCTACCTCAATTACTGAGACCTTGGAGAAACGGAATTGGGTGGATTCTGGGTTGTTGGATGAGGGAATTTTGACTATCAGAGGTTGAGTTGGCAGAGAGGCTTTCTTTAGGGCAATTTTTGTTTGGAGGTTGGATACTTTGTTGGTTAGTGCCAGTTGTATGTCTGTGCACCAAGTTTTGTCTTTGATGGAGTCATCCTGTACTGTGATAGGAGTTTCCAATTCCTTTAGGATGGAGAATAGCTCCTTCATGCTGGAGTTGGATTGGGAGATCCTATTATTATAGGTTTCTTGTTTGGCCAGGATGATGTCTCTTTTGTATTGCGAGGAGATGTTAATTAGGTTGGTTTTATTTTCAGCGGTCGGATGTCGGTTCCAAGCTGTTTCGCATTTTCTCTTCTGTAGTCTTAGGTTTTTTAGGTGGGGTGTAAACCATGAGTTCAAATGCTTTTTGGGTTTACTGATCCGAAGTTTAAATGGAGCAATACTGTCAAGAGCAGAGCACATGGCTGCGTTGAATGCATCCACTAGGATGCCTGGGTCAGAGTGGTCAGGTAGGGAATTTAGTTTGGGTAGGATGTGGGGCAGAATATTGTCGGCTGTAATGTTTTTCTTGTTTCTCGTTAAGGTGGGTGTGGCTGGCGTGGGTGTTAAGACTGTGGGTCTTTTGGTGTTGAGGGTGAAAGAGATAAGGTAATGGTCAGACCATATTTGGGGGGTGATGGCTGTTATAGAGGGGTAGCAGTTGTGACTGGCAATCCAGTCAAGTGTTCTTCCCTTGACATGTGTGGAAGTATTCACGAACTGCGTGAAGCCTAGCACTGACAGAGTATTGCCTGTGGCAGTAGCATGATGGTCGTTGATATCGTTGAGCCCTAGATTGAAATCTCCTAGTACTAGTGTTTGGGAGGATTCTTTTAGCTTCTCAGAGATAACAGTGGTGATGTCTTCAGTGAAGGTGCTGACGGGGCCAGGGGGTCTATAGATAAGGTGGATATTTAATGTTTGGGAGTTTGCAGTCGGTAATTTGATAGAGAGAAGCTCGCAGGATTTGAGGGAGGGTGTGGGTGTGATTCTCATAGAGAGATTAGATTTGGCGATAATTGCAATTCCTCCACCGCGCGAGTCTGGTCTGTCAGCTCTGAGAATGGTATAATTCTCTGGGACTGCCAGAGTGAGAGCCGGGCCTGCTGCATCGTGGAGCCAAGATTCAGTAATGGCAATGAAGTCAAGGCTATTATCCCGTATGATATCTGCTATGTCAGTGGCATGGGCGACTAATGATCTGGCATTGATTAGAGCAGCTTTTAGTTCAGGTTCTAGCTGTGCTGTGAGCGGAGGTTTGGCTATAAGTTTATTGATTTTATGGTGTGGTTGGTGTCTGAGAGGGGCGGTGATTACCAGTGGTCGGCATATTTTGGGTCGGAGGTGTTCTAGGTTAATGTTATATTTAGTAATAGGTTCGAATATTTTAGGTAGTCGAGCCCGGAGTCTAAGCTTCCTTTGTTCTAAGTTGCAGGGTTTAGAGATGAGTTGTATGTGGGCACCAAGGCCCTCTGTAGGCAGAACTGTAGGCATGGTCGTGTAGATGATGGTAAGGATAATTGTCAGTTTGGAGAATTGTGCAAGGTGAACTGGGTTGGGCATGTGGAAGTACATACTGTTACTACTAGCTGAGCTAGGTGGGCTGGAATTAGTTGCCGTGGATGGATACGGGGCAGAGTTGGCAGAGTACAGTTCACAAATAATTAGCGAGATTAATGCAGCAGTGACGTACTAGTCTGAGAGTAGCAGTCAGATATTGGGCTAAGTGCGACGGTCAGATGTAGGTCTAAAAACCGAGGTCAGATACTGGGCTGAGAGTGCTGGTACAGTGGTCTCTGGGCGACCATAAGGCACTACACAATAATACAGTGGTCTCTGGGCGACCATAAGGCACTACACAATAATACAGTGGTCTCTGGGCGACCATAAGGCACTACACAATAATACAGTGGTCTCTGGGCGACCACAAGGCACTACACAATAATACAGTGGTCTCAGGCGACCATAAGGCACTACACAATAATACAGTGGTCTCTGGGCGACCACAAGGCACTACACAGTAATACAGTGGTCTCTGGGCGACCATAAGGCACTACACAATAATACAGTGGTCTCTGGGCGACCACAAGGCGCTACACAATAATACAGTGGTCTCTGGGCGACCATAAGGCACTATACAATACTACAGTGGTCTCTGGGCGACCATAAGGCACTACACAATACTACAGTGGTCTCTGGGCAACCATAAGGCACTACCCAATAATACAGTGGTCTCTGGGCGACCATAAGGCACTACACAATACTACAGTGGTCTCTGGGCGACCATAAGGCACAATACAGTGCAGTGGTCAGTTAGCGACCAAAGGGCACGGCCAATAGCAGTCATGAGGCATAAAGCACTAGGGGCTGAAAATGACTGAGCTATTAAAGAGGTGGCAGCAGTAACGCAAAGAGGCGGCGGAGTTGGAAGCATAAGCGTATGTAGCAAACAGTTATCGAGGGTGAAAGAAACCGAGTTCAAATGTTTATGAATGCGGAATAGCAGAAGACATACCAGAAAGCACAATAGTGTAAACTGAGGGTATCCCCTTTACTCACAAAAGATTAAAGGTCCGAGTAGACACTGGCTCCGAGGCTCCGGAGGCAAACAAGGTGATTACACACGGTGTTTGTGATGCCTGGAGCAGCACGGGCAGAGTTTGTGGCCCCTGGCTCCTGTGGCTCCGAACAGGCACCCAACAGGCCTTAGAGTGGCCTTGGAGCTGGCCGCCGGCGCGATCCGCCTGCCGGCGGTTACAGCTGATGTTAACGAGGCTCAGCCTCGGTTTCAGGCCGCGCTGCGCCCGGCATGCGCGAGTCAGGCGGCGTGTGGGGACAGGGTCAGGCAGGCCCCTGTCCGTGTTCCTCGTGGTTCCTCTGCTGGGCTGGGGTGCTGGGGGGGCTCCTGCCCTCGCCCCACGATGAGGAAGAGTGGAGTGAGGGGGTGAGCAGGCACCCAACAGGCCTTAGAGTGGCCTTGGAGCTGGCCGCCGGCGCGATCCGCCTGCCGGCGGTTACAGCTGATGTTAACGAGGCTCAGCCTCGGTTTCAGGCCGCGCTGCGCCCGGCATGCGCGAGTCAGGCGGCGTGTGGGGACAGGGTCAGGCAGGCCCCTGTCCGTGTTCCTCGTGGTTCCTCTGCTGGGCTGGGGTGCTGGGGGGGCTCCTGCCCTCGCCCCACGATGAGGAAGAGTGGAGTGAGGGGGTGAGCAGGCACCCAACAGGCCTTAGAGTGGCCTTGGAGCTGGCCGCCGGCGCGATCCGCCTGCCGGCGGTTACAGCTGATGTTAACGAGGCTCAGCCTCGGTTTCAGGCCGCGCTGCGCCCGGCATGCGCGAGTCAGGCGGCGTGTGGGGACAGGGTCAGGCAGGCCCCTGTCCGTGTTCCTCGTGGTTCCTCTGCTGGGCTGGGGTGCTGGGGGGGCTCCTGCCCTCGCCCCACGATGAGGTGGGGACATTACTCTAGGGAGTGCAGAAGCAGACCAAACAGCGGATTTCCAGAGGTAGAACACTATGGCCATCCTCATCCGGGGAGCCCATATGGTCTCCCAATGGGACAACAACAAAGGAACCCAGGGCAGGGGTACAATGAGCAACAGCAAGGACACCAATACAGAACAAAGAATCACCCACAAAACAATGACACTATGCACTACACGCCAGGCAACCCTTTCACGACAACAGCAAACAGAGCCCCAGCACCAGCCCCCTATAGTGGCGTGTCAGTGGTTTCAGGGAGTGTGTTCAACCAAGGGGGGGGGGGGAATGAGACACCCCGCATAGGACAGCCCACAGAGAACACTTGCGTGTCCAGTTCTATCTACCACCTACGATGCAGCAGAGGAACCATTGGTAGGGGCGCAGATAGGAGACAAGCAGTTCATATTCATGGTGGATTCGGGAGCGGAGAAATCATGTATTAGGGAGGGCCGGTTCCCGTTATCTAACCGGAAGTTAGAGACACAGGGGTTCTCTGGGGCTGTAATTGAAGTTCCTTACACAGAAGCATTGGATGTGACGGTAGGTGGTAAAACTGTAAAAGCACCCTTACTGTATTATGAACATTCGCCAATAAATTTACTAGGGAGGGATCTTCTTAGCAAACTCAACATGACGATATCATTCACTGAGAGAGGTATAGTGTGCTCAACACCAGGAATATGCCCATTATGTGTAATGCTAGTAGTACAGGCTCACACAACCGCACCAGAAATACGTGGTTTGCCAGTGGACGAGAGAATGTTTATTGAAGGACTAAAGACGCTGGCCCTCATAGTTCCTGAGCTGAAAAGAATGGATTGGAGAATACCGGCAGAGTTCCTCTTCCGCCCAATAGTGCACCCTGACATAGCACCAGGATCAGTGGTATCATTAGACTTGCATGCTGTACAGGTATCTGCAAAAAGGATCTCTGTGATTGGAATGGACATAGACGGATGTGAGTGGCGCACAGTACTGTGTACCAATGCCAATATTGCCCTGCAAGACTTAACTGATGAGGATCTCTTTTCAGATTTAGAAGGCGATGGTGAAATAGTAATGGAAATAGCAATGCCCTGTGACATTTTGATTCAAGCTAGAGAGATTCCTATCTAGCTGATGGCAGTGGTGGGAGCACCACCGCCATTTTTCGATGATGACATGAGACTAGTACCAAATAATTTGTGGACAACAGGCCCCCATGACGTAGGATTGTTGCATGGAGTACAACCAGTGGTAATAAAGCTCAAACAAGGAGCGATTCTACCCCGAGTGAAAAAATATCCATTGTCCCGTGAAACTGAAGAAGGGATAAAAGAGACAATAAATGCACTACTAGCACAAGGGATAATAGTGCCTTCAAACTCCCCATGTAACACATGTATTTACCCGATTAAAAAAGCAAAAGGAGGGGCTTGGAGGATGATCCAGGATTTACGCCCCCTAAATGATGTAATATAGAAAGAGTTCCCTTTGGTCCCGAACCCTGCAGCAATATTATGCAGCATCCCAAAAACGGCATCACATTTCACAGTGGTCGATTTGAAAAACGCATTCTTCTCCATCCCCTTGGCAGAAGAGAGCAGATACCTGACAGCATTTACACTAGGGGGTAAGAGATATGAACATAGTAGATTACCACAGGGATACTGTGAGAGCCCAAGCATATTCAACCGCATACTACATAAAGACTTAGGAAACTTATCAGTTGAAAGCACAATCATTCAGTACGTAGACGATTTACTCGTCTGTGCACAGGATGAAGAAACATGTCGAAAAGATTCGATAACACTCCTGACCCTATTGGCTAATAAGGGGTACAAAGTAGACAAAGAAAAGCTACAATATTGTCTGACAGAAGTCCTATACTTGGGACAGCTAATATCAAAAGATGGAAAAAGAATAATCCCCGACAGGGTAGAAGCAATAAGATCAGTAAGAGAACCCACAACAGTGAAGGAGATGCAGAAATTCTTGGGAATGTGCAACTATTGTAGAGCATGGATATTAGATTATGCAGCATACACCAGACCCTTACTGCAAGCGCTCAAGGAGACCCAACAAGAGAACAAGAAAATAGAATGGTCAGAAGAAATGAGCGCCTCATTCAAATCATTAAAAGAGTTGATTTCCAGTGCTCCAGTACTCGCTAACCCTAATTATGAACGCAAATTTTACCTGTTCTCACACTGCAAGGGGACACTCATGACAGCTGTACTGACACAAAAGACGTCCCTAGGACACAAACCATTGGCTTACTATAGTGGCACTTTGGATGCTGTGATGCAAGGACATTTCGCGTGCGAGCAATCGCTCGCTGCAGCCGCGTTCGCAATTGAGAAAAGTGCCAAAATAGTAATGGGATGCCCTGTGACATTGTTTGTGGAGCATTCATTATTTGCAATACTCGAGAGGTCAAAGAGTACACTCACCACACAGCGGGCAACAGCCTATGAAATAATATGTGGTGCGATGCAGGACAGTGAATCCAGCAACATTCATTACAGAAGCGTGCACACTAGAGGACATGCAGAAACACGATTGTGCAACTTACAAAGGAGAAAGAGGGGAGGACACAGTGGTGTGCGAGAATGCCCTGAGCGAGGGGGAAGTGTACTTTGTAGACGGGACAGCATCAATTGATGTGGACACAGGAGAAAAACATGTGGGTATGGCAGTGGTGAGATGAGAAGAAGGTGAGTATGAGACACTAGTGCAGTACCGCCTTCCATCACATTTCTCAGCACAAGCAGCAGAACTCATTGCCCTAATAGAAGCATTACATGCAGCTAAAGGGTGCGCAGTGACAATTTACACAGATTCAGCTTACATGACGACAACAGTACATGGAGGTCTGGCCAGATGGGGGAGGAGGGGGTTTCGACGAGCAGATGGGACTCCAGTGCAACATGCAGACTTACTGAAGGAGTTAATTGAAGACCTACGAGATCCCACAGTGGTAGCAATAGTGAAATGCCAAGCTCATACGTCCAACACAGACGTTGTGTCTTTAGGAAACGCGGCAGCAGACGCGGGGCCAAAGAAGCATCATACTTTGAGAAATATGAAGCAGGTGAGTACATGCTGCAGCACAAGACAGACGAGGAGATTCCAGAAGGGTACAATACAATGCCTGTATCACAAATACTAGAATTACAGGAAGGAGCAAGTGCAGATGAAAAGATGATGTGGGTGAAACGAGGGTGCAGCCAATCAGCAACAGACTTACTCTGGCGACAGAATAACTCAGGAAAAGTGGTAATGCCAGTAAAGTTACTAGAAATAGTGTTTGAACAACTACACTTCCCAGCACACAACACGAAACAACACATTGCAGCAGAGATACAGGAAGAGTGGTTTGTGGCCTGTCTTCAGGAGCACTTATCTAGATTGACACTGGAATGCACAACATGCCAGATATACAGTTCAGGAATGACATTATGTACACTCAGGGGAACAATTCCAAAACCGATTGGGCCATTCAGAGAACTACACATTGACTACGCGGACATGGGAGAAAGGTGTAATGGGGCACGTTACATGATTGTGGTTGTGTGCCCATTTTCAAGATGGGTGGAAGCAGGCCCATGTGCACGACCTGATGCTAAAAGCGCTGCAAAGTACCTAGTAAGAGAAGTATTTCCGCGCTGGGGAATTTGTGACGTGATTCGCTCAGACAACGGCACTCACTTTGTGAACGAACTCTTCAAGGAAGTAACGACACTTTTGGGAATAAAGCATAAATTGTGCTCGATTTATCATCCTCAAAGTAATGGCGTGGTAGAAAAAATGAACGGCCTGTTAAAAGGAAGATTATCGAAACTATGCTTCTCATTAAAAAAGAACTGGATTTACTGTTTGCCCCTTGCGCTGTTTGAGCTGAGAAATCAGCCAAGCAAGGACCACCATTTGTCCCCGCACGACTGGGAGACGAATGCACACAGCACACTCCACACTGCGCGAACACTCAGATGCACACAGAAGCGCTGCGATATTGGGAGATGAGTTGACAGACTACTTGAAAAAATTAATAAGGGCAGCGCGCGCAATAGCAAAGCAGCTTTCACCACCATTCACGAGAGAAGAGGGGAACACAACAGGGTCCGTTACGGAGCCTGAAACACAGGTACAACTGATGTCGGGTGAATTCATTTATGTCCGGAGCTTTGTGCGCCGGTGGAATGCACCACGGTTCCATGGCCCATACAAAGTTGTGTTTTGCACGCCTACGGCTGTAAAAGTGAAGGGCCTAAAATATTGGATACATCTGACGGATGTAGGAAGAGCATATAATAGTGTGCAGGAAGAGGTGGATGAGGGGGCACAGACAACAGCAAACAATGCAAATGAACATAATGAGTGAATATGAACATGTGTGTGGCGGAAATGCACTTGATTGAGAAAGTTGTTGATCAGAATAATTACGTTTAAGGGTATTTAAAAAAAAAATGTGAACTTATATGTAAATAATAATGTGATAAAAATGTATAGTGTCTGCTCCCTTGTCTGTACATCCCCAACCCTACTGCCCTACCCACTTCCATTCCCTTTCAATATATATTGGCACTGGTGGTGCCAACAAAATATTTACATGCATGCACTTAATGCACTTTTATATCTCAAACAGGAGCTACCATGGCATCTAACGGGCAGCCTGCAACGGATAGATTTATCAGATATAGAGAATTGTTAGCTGAGAGATGTAGATATTCGTATGAGTGTGGATTATCTGTGTGCATTACATTGTTTTTTACAATCATGTTTTGCCTGGTTACGTATTGGTTCATAGCGTTCATCTCTATCGAGATGAACGAGGGGGGAGGGATTAACAGCACTAATGTGACTAATGCAACAACAAGTGTAAATACTAAAGAAGGTGATTTTTGGTATGGGATGGAACTAAACTTGTATGTGGATATTATACGACACCATCCAATGCTGTCATCTCGAAAAATGAAGGTCTGCAGGGAAAAATGCAAAACAGCACGGTGTCCAAAAATATCTAATTACAATGCCCGCAGTCTAAATGATCGAAACCCCTCTGCCATATCCTGGTTGTATAACACCCCCACCAGCCAGCCTGCCCCCGTAACCAAGAACACACTGTTAGATAACATAAAGGAAGAAAATGAAAAAATGACATCAACATAAGAAATATTATATGATGATTGGGCAAAGGGGGGCGGGAAGGAGAAAGGGGGGCCCTCCTTGTCCATCGCCCATGAAGCCGGGAAGTATATATTAGGCAAGGAAATAACAGTCGAAAAAGGGAGGCTGGGAGGAGGAAGTATGATGAGTATTATGGGTTAGGACTAGACAAAATGGAAGACCCGCGACACCCCCACCAGACAAATAAATGGTATGCGGATATGAGCGCAACAGCCAAGCAAACAACAAATGACAGCTGTTATGTCTGCTCCCTCATTCCCCATGCTTCAGGCACGCCTAAAGTATTGTTGCCCAAAGAGTTGCCTATTGTAGATGCCCAATATCTCCTTCATCTCACGTTGTGCAGAATTAAGAACACCTTCCAGGCACATGAAGTGACTTTTAGAATGCTGCAGAACGAGAAAACCTGCTATCCAAAGACAGTAGGAGTGGTATGTCTGGAAGAGCCATTTTTTATAATACAAGAGAAACTTTTTTCAGACAACAAGTGGAAGGACGAAGAAGTAGCGTTTAAAGCTGAGGCACTGAGGGGTGTGGCACCAGAGAAATTGCAATGGATAGAAGAAACGTGCACACCAGCATGGAAGGAACACATCTCAAAACTAACTTGGGTAACAGCCATTGAAAAACCCTTCAAGCTGCAGAAGGAAATAGACTATGAACTGTGTTTTAAAGGAGAGGGGCAAGCCCCCATGGGGACAAACAAGAACTGTAACAAGATCCTCACCATCCAAGATTTAAGAAAAGGGACAGCGGCCCTCATGGACACGTATTGGGTATGTGGCAACCAGGCATACCTGCACCTCCCACAATCATGGAGTGGCAGCTGCTCGATGGCCACTCTGCACTCAGCACTAATGGTAATCCCGGAAAGCCACATTGATGGGAGCAAAAAGATGCGAGGAAACACCCAACAGAGTGCGGGCCGGCCAACTGTAGAGCCACAAGTATATGTCCTGTCTTCAGGGAACAAGGAAGAGGTGCTGTACCGAAACAGACGATCATCGAACTACATATCAAAGGCATCGTCAGAATTGCTGGCACAGATCCCAGACAGGTATCGATTATTCAGCTCTGCAGAAACATTCTTAGCCTCACTCATCCCAAGTATCCAGGCGCGAGCAAATGCAAAATGGCTCCAAATCACACGTTGGGAGCTGATCCAGCTGGCAAATGACACTGAAGAAGGGTTCAACGTAATAAAAGTGGAACTAAGAGCATTACGGCTGATGACCATGCAGAACAGGTATGTCCTGGACCTGTTGACAGCGATGGATGGAGGTGTTTGCCGAAAAATTGGAAGTGCCTGCTGCACTTTCGTACCTTCCGAAGACGCAGACAACGGCTCCCTGTCCCACGTGATCGAAGCAGTACATAACCTAGGAGAAAGAATGAGAATGGAAGGTGGAGCGGAAGAAAGCACATGGTTCGACAATATCTTTTCCTGGGTTCCGTCATGGCTGGGAATGACTGTGAAATTTTTGATGCCGGCTGTGGTGTTCCTCCTCTTTATTTTTTGCCTGTGCCAGGTGGGTCTTCGATGTTGTGCTAACGCAGTACCGAATGGTGCAATGATGATGGTGAGAATGGGCAACCCTCGTGGTACAATACAAGCTATGCAGGAAGTGCAGGTACAAACAGGAACAGATGACACACCGAGATATCAGTTAGTACCTAGGTATCACGACAAGGATATAGTAGATAGATTGTGGCATACTACCATTAAAGAGCCCCTCATACTGGAATGGTACAAGGAGGTATGGGTAGACTTGGAAGCAGGGTGCGGATGCATATACCTGACTTGTATCCCAGATGAATATGCTAGGAGAGGTGAGAGCTTGAGGGGGGTGTGCAGAGCATGGATGCCCATAAAAGGCACACCTGCATGGGATGAGGCAGTAATTGACGAGGAAGAGTGCAGGAGATTGGAGGATTTAAAGAATTTGTTACTTATGTAACGAAAGGGGGGAAATGTAGGGGAGGATTGGTCCAAAAGACCCCCCTCGCCTACATCCCCTCCCCCGGTGAGGGCCATGGCTCGTCAGGCGTCCCCTCCTTACCACCAGGGCCCAGGTGGTGGATGGCTCACCTGCTGAAGACATCGCCCAAACCTATTGAATTTAGCTAGGCCTCAGAAACCATTTTGTCTAATAAAGATGTTTTGAGCCTGGCGCACTGCAGCGCGGCCCCCACCTTGGGAGAGTTTCAATTATCCCTGTGGCCGCAGATCCCTGGCAGATCCGCTGCGAGCCCGTTCCCTCGAACGAGACGGACATGAGCTAGTGTAAGATAACAACACTGTAACATTTCACCTTCCGCAGTGTATCGCTGCTCCCAGCATGACCGCATGACCCGGCCAGCAGAGCCTGGGTGGAAAGAGAACTGAAAAATGGTCCTTTAATAAAAGCAAAAGTTCCCAAACACTAATAACAAAACTACCTGCGATGGAAGCATTCTCTCCACAACCCCTTTACTAAGAAACCTGTAAAATGTATGGATATGGCAGAATGTGTGTTCATATGGCATTAGCAATGAAGCACCCACACCACTGCAGTTATGTACAAATAGTAAAAGCGTCCCGGGGGGTTATTTCTTATGCGTATCATTGAAAAGATTACACCCCACGGTCCCACGCCATAACCGAACTAATGCTGCTAGAGTGCAGAAAAAGACAAATGCAACCATATTGAGGGCTCATGTAAAGGGTGCATGAAAATGCACCCTTCATGTGTGTATGTCCAAGCCCCTTATGTGCCACTACCATCACGTATAGTGGCGAGTCGTTTCTATGCGCTCCACCAACCTCACTACTACCTCACTTACTGCGAATGTATGTGCATATAACAAAATGTTGTAGTTGTTAAAACACAGTGTACTAATAATGTGCTCAGACTGGCTATATTTGAGAAGCATTAGCAATTAGCAATGTCAAAATGAGAGCTTCGGAATGACTAGTATTAGTATTGTATATTATTTGAATATTTATGATGCGTTCAGCTAAAATCGGCAACACATGAGGAAGATACCTTTGGGAGTATATGCAAGGCCATTCCCCCTCCCTCCCAGCGAAGCCTGCCAGACGAGAGAGCAGAGGCCCGCGCCGCGCGGCTCCACCTCCCCCAACTCGGTTGGAGCTGCTTCAAAGATTTGTAGTTCCCTCTGCAGCACCCAAGGCCACGGCCTGCCACCTGTGTTATTTACAGCCCAGCAGTAAACCTCTGCCTGAAAACACAAATCCAGAGGCGCCCTCTCTTAAGCCCCACGACCCACCGGATCACCTTCGGTTAATGGCCCCTGTAAAATTAGGACACTGAATATTATGGCAACATTACAGCAACACATTCATAATGACTTCTAACAAGACAGGATGACATGTACTGCCTGTCCCATGCCCTGAGACCCAGCCCCACGACCTATGGTACCCGGTCAACAGGACACTGGTAACCATGTACTGATGAATCGCCATCAAACCCCCCTCGAGGTGCATTCCTCCTGTGTTGCATTAACCTGTAGAATAACTTATTGGAAGATTTACTAAAGAAGATAATATTGCAAATGGTTGAATGACTGCAGTGTGCATGGCCTAGGGCAAAGAAGCCAGGAAAAGACATTCATCTCTGACACTGGCCACAGTGGCACAACGACACCACCCGGATGAACCCAGCTGACCCACCAGGCCCAGCCCAACCCACGAGGCTGACCAGTGACGTCCTCCAGCCGCGGCCAACCACATCACAGCAGCACCTATGGCTAGTCGTCGCCTTCCAATCCCACTGAATTTGTGCCCCCTATAGTGTGTAGGTTCTGATGACGTTTTTTGTACATATATACGCCTGCCTTTGCTATTGTCAGACAGAGCGCTCTCGGAGTTTGCAAAGTTCTTTGCATGCCCTATTCTGATTGATAAACTCCCATTTACGCTCACCCGCACTCTGTCTTGGCCTTATTCCCATTTTGGGAGAGTCCATCATTGTCTCTCATTGCAGGGAGAATCGTGCTGGTTGGGGACGCTTGCATTCAAATAATAAGGCCAACCTGACACAGGAAATGTATCACTATAAATATATATATTTTTTTATACAATGTATTTCGAGGCTTACTACAAGCCAAGTAGTATAATCGTGCCTCACCAATATTCTTTTCACACTACTTACGAGAACCACAATTTGTAATGTAACACTAACTTTAAAACATGGTATTTCACACGCATCACACCATTTATTGTTTAATACCAATTATTTGTATAATGTGAAAACCTCTGAAACAGAGGTGCTATTGTGCTAGGTTCTCCCTTGATTTGCGTGTTAGACATCTTTTATTTACCTTTTATCCCTACTCTTCATTTCTAGTCCCTGTGCTAGATAAGATGTGATTCTAAACATGTTGTTTGCAATTTTTCTTTACCCCTCTGAATCCTTCCCGATTCCCCTTCCTTTCTCTCTGTCTACAATATTATATCAAACAACATGTTTATGACTAAATCATTCATTACTACCGTCACATCACCATAAATGTATGGTTAATAGTACAAGTGGTTATTGTAACTATGTGATTCAGAAAGCCCTGGTTTGAAAAAGGCAATGATCTTTCTGCCAAAACACGTGTCACCTATGGGCACAAATGTGATTTATTTTCCAGACCATGTTTCTGACTATTAAACAAGCATTTTTCTAAATTATATTTGCTTAAGTGTGGCGCAGAATCAATTGTTGGAGGTCGTGTTTCATATGTCATATTTTCAGTCCTTCACTAACTGTCAATTACAGACGAAGGCCTCATCCTCAGGGGAGTTTGCATCCTGATACCACCCGCGCTGCAAGGGAGAATAATAGCACTGGTGCACGAAGGCCACCAAAGCATGGTACGGTCAAAGCCAAGGATCAGTGACAGAGTATGGTTCCCCCACATTGAAATCAAAGTCAAGGAAGTTGTCACAGCATGTCTTTCATGTCTGTCACAGTATCCCCACCAAGGCCAGAGCCCATACAAAATGCTCTGAGAGGCACATCGAGGTGGGAAAAAGTGAGCGTCATTTTCTGCATAGTTAAAGAGGGGACGCACCTGTTAGTCACCATCGACGAGCACTCTCTCTCCCATGAAGTCGAGATAGTACACTGAACGGCGGCAGAGGTCATCATACCAGCACTGGGAATGATGTTTGCGAACCATGGCCTACCCAGGTAGTTGAAGAGTGGCAATGGACCACCATTTCATGGAATTGAGTTCGCAAAATACATGGAAGACGTCCAGATTGCACACCATCTCATCATGCTGAGATGGCCCCAAGCAAATGGCGATGCTGAACAGTTTATGAGAATGCTCCATAAAGTACTCAATCGCAAAGGCTCAAACAGCCCCATGGGAATTTGAGTTATCTTGGTTCCTAAGCAACTATCGGCTGACCTCTCACTCATCAACCGATACACCCCCAGAGCACATCATGTTCCGGACCATACTATGATCTTCCATACTTCACCAACGCTAAAATAAAGCCAAGTCAATAGACAAGCAGAGGACACCCAATAAGAGAGTAGGGGCAAAAGAGCCAGAAGTGACGGGCATGGAAGTCACACACCAAAGTAGGAGACTGAGTGTTAGTCCTCCGCAACCCATCGAGGAACAAGCTGGCAAATGTGTTTGAGACTGAGCCATGGACAGTGACAGAACGGAAGGGAACGATGATCACTGCTAGCCGAAAGGAGAAAATAATCACCAGAAATGCATCTTGGTTCAAGAAGGTTCCCAAGACATTATGGAGACAAGGGAGTGACCCAAGGGAGGACAGAGAAACTACAGAAGAAGAAGCGACAAGGGGAAACCTGGATCAAGAAGCAGGGTAGCACCAGTCCAGCATCCCTGTCAACATGGGATGCCCATACAAGGAGGAGGGAGGGTACCAAACCTCCATTTCAGCCCAGTTGCAGCCAACCAGCACTCACCCAGGCTCGACAAGCTGGCAGAACATCCGATGCCACCTGAGAGCCGCTCTGAAATATATATATATGTATGTGGGTTTTATTTCATACAAGGAGGAGGGAGGGTACCAAACCTCCATTTCAGCCCAGTTGCAGCCAACCAGCACTCACCCAGGCTCGACAAGCTGGCAGAACATCTGATGCCACCTGAGAGCCGCTCTGAAATATATATATATGTATGTGGGTTTTATTTCATGAATGGGGAAGAAGAGGAATGTTGTATCAGCATCACCACACTTGCGTGGTGACGTGTACTAAATGCCAGGACGCCCTCCGGCAACAGAAAGCAGTCGCGGGCAGAGCATAGACCTGTGTGAATGGGTCCACTTATTGCGCAATGCAAGAGTGCGTAATGGCTCAGCCCCAAGCTCCCCCCAGGCCTGAGCACTGGCACCATTACAACAGACCCCAGATGGAATTTGAAGTCCAGCAATCAATGGATGAGTCCGTCTGAAATCCGGATGACAGCATACACACAGTACCAAGCAAGAGGTGATGATTCCCAGGTAAGGAATCCCAGAGGAGAGACAAGAACAGATGGAGGAAAAGGCAGTGGATCCAGAAAGTGCAGGGATGGGGAGAAGAGCCAGGGAGAATGTGGAAAGAGCACTGTGGGTATGTAAGAGAAACACACATTCTCAAACGCAGGAGGACAATGCCAGATCAGTCCAGCTGTGGTCATAGCAGCGATTAGTAACAGTGCAATAAATGGTGTGGGTCAGAGTACTGAGACAGGATGACAAGTAGAAAGCTATTGGTTAACCAGGCCAAAGTCATAGCTAGAAATCCCAGGAGAAACTAATTGTGACAAGAATTAGCATAATGGCACAACACAGGTGGACTTTCCATGAAGAAACCCTGCTGGGGAGCGTTCCTTTTTAGTAAGCAATCCTGTGTGCATGTCCCGCACATGCAAAAATGACACCAGGCCCGCTGGGAATTGGAGTCCGTGGTCCAACACTGAGAAGGCAACCCGTAATGGTGTACAACTAGCGCAATGAAACCTGCAGCCCCACATGCTAATCCCTGACACCATAATGGTTGTAAAGTGGATCCCGGGGATCCAAGAAAAGTTCAGGGCAATGGGGCCGCATATGCATGACAGGTGGAGATAATAATTGGAGCTGTTTCCCAATAGCCTACTGGACAATTGAAAAAATAGGACACATTTACGAATATTATATGTTTTAACCATCACTGCCATTACTGTAAAAAGGCCCTCTGTGCATCACAGAGCAGGTGATTAGTATTGGATTGGAGCCTGCTAATTGTCTAATAACTACAATATCAAAATTATCACTTACAATATTAGCCAAAAAAACAATGCATCACAAAAGTGTAAAAAATAATGTACCAAACAGCATGGGAACAAAAGGATCTTGCAAGAGAAACAATTGCCAACCCTCCCGCCAATGTAAACAATTCCACTTAACTCTACAAAATAGCTGCCACTTTAACAGAACTTTAACCAGGATGCACTTGTTCCACATCATGGAGAAGTTTATTGACACCGGTGCCTATCTGGTAGCCATTCACAAGAGCTCTGAAAGAGGGCTAAAGCTTCCCATAGGAAGACCCAAAAAGAATACAGCTGTGCTCAGATTATCTTGTAAATTCACTCTCTATCTTTATCATCCAGTGTGAAACGGTTTGAGAAACTATTGCTCACGAGATTGCAGTGTTGGTTCTGTTAGTAAAGAAGATTGCAAATCTCCACGGTGTATTTTCCAGAGTACTGGATCTATAGAGTACGATGCACATGCAACACAGTCAGTGAGGAAAAGGGAGTTTGCCGATCTGAAAGTTGCATCTGATTTGATCGATCTGTGTTTTCTCTGACAAGCTCTGTTCATGGGACACCTTGATGAAGAGCAGGTTCCGGTACAGCCGGGGACTTAACACCATAAATACTGAAAACATTTCCATACAGGTGAGAGTTAATCAAGCTGTGTGCTAGACCTGTGACTTCCCAAACTTTGTTTGATCTAGCCTAATGATTGGTTGCTGAGAGATGCGTCTCACACCCCATTCAAGAAAACCCTTTGGGCCTGATTCACAGAAGCAGTTTATAATGGAGCAATCCCATAAGAAAACGCTCCATGAATCAGGCCCCTTGTGTTCACATATAATGCAGTTATTTGTCCAAGAGTGAATAATGTTTGTTTACTCTCCCGAAGGACCTTCTGAAATATTGTCAATGGGTATTTTTTTTTATGCCTCCAAAATAAATGTAATTGTAAAGAAACAATGTTATTCTGCGTAGTGCCATTCTAACAGTGAGTTTTTATATTTTATATAGAGGTTGTATGTAGCGCGCCAAAGTGGCCTGTTAGTCACTTTAGAGTGAAGCAACAAGAACAGAAAAGGTGAGATATTGGGAGGTTGGAGAAAAAAAAAGCTTGAAATGGGAGAGCAGATGTAATGGGGGTGGAAAGGCGTGAGTGTTTAACAGTAGACAGCAAAGAGATGTGTATTTAGGCAAGAAAGTACTTCACGCTCTAATGACTGATTTCATTAATATAATACATGAAACTAAATCTCATATTGTAGGTGAAATGGTGGTTCATGTGTGTATGAACACATTTAGTAGTCAAGACAGGTTTGTGCTTAAAGCGCTTTCTCAAGACACTTCAAGACATTTTTGGAATCAAATGTTGGTATTACCTATGGCCGTGCAGTTATGTTTCATTCGAATTTCAGCCTGGCTCATACTCAGAATTGCAAGGTGCACTGGCATGATGACTATGAAGGTTCTTGTTCATTCTTAGTCCTGGGTTGCCCAGTACTGGAGCACTGTCCCACATCAGGCCAGCACACCTTCCAATCATGAGCAATTCTTAAATATGCATGAAACTCTACATTTCAGGACTTTAGATACTAGCACAAATGGTAACAGCTATCTTTGCGGTGAAGCACATAGGCAAGGCATTCCAATCCAGAAGTTACAACTTGAAGAGCAAGTTAAGTTGTCAACTCCAAGTAAAGAAGATCCAATGCATCACACGCGGCTTGGTCTTTGCTGGTAGTTAATCCTTAGTTTTGTTTCTTTATTTATACCGCGTGCCGAACCCTGGGGTAACTGGGCGCCGGAGGAAGTTACAGCAGAGTATATACATACAAGATGATAACGGTAAGTGCAGTTGAGTGCAGTAAGTGCCTTGATACGGTTCCAATCGATGAATTTGACCTTGATCAAGTATTGCGTTGTGAGATCCTGAACTCGTTCTAAACAAGAACCTGGAGCTAATGGCTTTGCATCATGGAATGGTAGGTATAGTTGTTAGGTTTTAGGTTATAAAGTATTATGTCTGATTTTTTCTGAATGGTTTAAAGTAAAAAAATTAAGGTCTGAGTGAGATTGATGTGTAATGGGTTGGCATAATGAACCCATGGGAGAACGTTTGATCTAAGTTGATTAGCTTTATGAGTGGGTGATATATATGATGTGTTATTACATACCAGCTTCAGACAATAGTTGCAGGATTCACCTGGCTGAATGATTTGGTTACATAGGGGGCATATTTCACAAAATAGGTTTGCTGGACCATAGATGGGGTTGAGCGTGGAAGGCAAAGTTATGAATTCAGGATGTCAAAACAGATATAATGGGATGGGAAGGGCTGTGGAGTTCCATTTATTGTGACAGGACATTGGATACATCAAGTGTCCAAAAAGTACTCTCACAATGCCAGGCAGCCTGTGAAGTACATTGTTTCAATAGGAAATGTGAAGTCGCTGTTCTGTTGCCCTTTTACGTGTTTGTAGAAATGAAGTTGTGGGTAAAGCTCTGTATTACAGAGGTAATTTGGAAACAGCTAATTTAAAACAAGTTGCTGTCACAACATGCATAGAGAATTGAGATGCAGACAGATTGAGACGGAAGCTGTATTGAGACCCTTGGTGGTACGGTACAAACTATGGTCAAGTCCAGAACCCTCAGATTCTGTGGATCATTTGACTGAGGCCCATTTGACGGCTAGGGTTTGTTTCACATCAAAAATATGTGGTAAAGCTGAGCATGCATTATTTTTGCCAGTCTCCAGAGTTGTTAACTAAGGCTGATAAAGGGACAGTTAAGAGCTAGTTTTGAGTGTGTAAGGTGAAATATGCCCTTATCCAGCCATGTGCCAATTCAAGATTACTATCTTATTTTGCCCTAAATTGTGACCAGAGCCTGTAGTATAAAGTAGAAATTATTGTCTACCACCTTGGCATGAGCTACTTGTTTATGACATTTCTGTTGGGGTTGGCCGCTGAAATCTATGATGGGAAGATGGAAGCAGGTGTAGTGTCGCTATCTTTCAAAGGGATTGGGCTACAATGTACAGGAAGGAAAGGGGCCATAACTGGAAGTCATCCCAGTCCTACAAATCCTACGCCCATATTATACTAATCAGAATCAGAATGGTCAAAAGGGGGCTTCCACTAATCATTTTCCATAAGCACCCTGACGTAAAGTTCACCGCTAGCATACACTTCCGGTTTTCTAGTCTAACCATAGTGTGCCTTTCTTAGCTCATGCCCCAACTCACTAGTAAAGTGGGATCTCCTTTAGAGGTACAGCAGACAAATATAGGAAGGCGAACAATATACACAAACAGCGGCTGTGCAGTGGGATTGCAAGCCAATGGCTACTTGCAAAGAACACAAACTGCATACACAAATATATATTTGTTTAAACGTGCAGCATGGGCCCAAGTCTTACTTTAATTACTTGCATTCAGGAATTGGTGGTGTTTTACAGCAGGGGAGGTTTGTATTCTGGCAGGGGAGTTGCTAGGTCTGGAAAAGACCCGGGGCTAAGCTGCTGTCGGAACTGTTGGGACTGGGGGCTAGCTAGTCTTTTGGCTGTAGCTCCTGAGATTCTATCCGGGGCTACAACCAAAAGATCAGGGGCTATAGCCCCCGTAGCCCCCCCCTAGCAACGCCCCTGTATAATTCTGGTAAATGTTTGGAAACTGGCTGAGAATGAAGTACATTTGCCCAGGCGACCAGCTCCTGCAAGCATTATTTTATAAAGCAAGATCGCTGCGAATGCTAGTAATCTTGTTTTTTTTCCTCTCGTTTTTTTAACAGTTTCAGTTATTTCTTTTTGAAAGCTGCCTGCCACCAAGATGATATTATGACTCGGCTCGACTTCCTCTCGATTTAAAAGACCAAAGCACGCTGGTTTTCCTTAACACATTTCACTCTGCAGAGCAGAATAAATGGCAACTGTAAAATTATTTAACAGGAACCTGCAATCGTAGGAGCATTTATAGAATTGCATTTTGAATAACAATTTTGAATATTAAGTTTAACAGAAATAGCTCTTGCAGCATGTTAGCTTGAGAAACGGTCACTGGATCCAGACATACATAGGTAAAATCTGCGAATTCGATTTTTCTCTTGGGAGATTTGGGGCCATTTAGAGCGGGAGTGGTAAAGGGTCAGACCACACCACTAGGCAGTGTTGTACATTTTGTTTGTTGTCCTGTTTGGGTTATTTTGCCTCTGTGGTAGCACATGGTGGAGGGTTATATATATTTGTTTTTTTGGGACATCTGAATGGCGCCTATGCACAAGTGTTTCCAGGTGCCACAAGACAAAATAGGGTGTGGGGGACAAGGGAAAAAACAGCACTAACGGTCGTACTAGCCCTTGTGATATTCTTACCATGCAAGTGAAATCTGATGCTGTGTTACGCTTCTTATGTGGATTTCATTTTGTTTTAGTAAATATATAGTCATGGTTCATATACATGTTAAAAAGTGAATCATGCATGACACGTGAAACATCAATATACACATATTTAAACTAACCTATTTAATAGGGAGAGAAAGCGAATAAACCACAGGAAGGATATGTATCAGTGGTCCTCTAGGGCTTTCAACAAGTTACCACCAGCAGTCCAAAAAAAGAGTGCAGACCGGGAAAGAAGTAACACTGTTTATTACAGCTGGCTGAGCACAAATCAAACAGCACAGTGGGACAGAACTGATTAATGAGAGCTGACAAACTGGCTCACAATGGACTGTCATTTTATACCGTTAATGCAATGTTTGTACAATTAGAAACAGTTCCGCTTCAGACATTGCGTCTTCTCGGTTCCCAAGAAGCTTACTGGTTGAACTACGTCATATCCCTGTAGCTAGACATACATTAGTTAGACGTGATTGAGCAAATAGACCTACCACTTTTCAGGGGGACAAGGGAAAAAACTGCAGTAACGGTCGTACTAGGCCTTGTGACATTCTTACCATGCAAATGCAATCTGATGCTGTGTTACGCTTCTTATGTGGATTTCATTTTGTTTTAGTAAATATATAGTCATGGTTCATATACATGTTAAAAAGTGAATCATGCATGACAAGTGAAACATCAATATACACATTTTTAAAGTAACCTATGTAATAATTGTCAGTGTAATTTAGCACAATGAAACAAAATAACAAAATATTGTTATTTAATTGAATAATCAGTGCACTTAATCTGATAAGCGTGTTAGGGAGAGAAAGCCAACAAACCACAGGAAAGATATGTATCAGTGGTCCTCTAGGGCTTTCAACAAGTTACCACCAGCAGTCCAAAAAAGGAGTGCAGACCGGGAAAGAAGTAACACTGTTTATTACAGCTGGCTGAACACAAATCAAACAGCACAGTGGGACAGAACTGATTAATGACAGCTGACAAATTGGCTCACAATGGACTGTCATTTTATACCGTTAATGCAATGTTTGTACAATTAGAAACAGTTCCGCTTCAGACATTGCGTCTTCTCGGTTCCCAAGAAGCTTACTGGTTGAACTGTGTCATATCCCTATAGCTAGAGACATACATTAGTTAGACGTGATTGGAGCAAACAGACCAACCACCTTTCAGCCCATCTCCTCCCCATGTGGCGCCACATTTGCTTCGTATTCCACCCCGCAAACAGTTTGCAATTAGTAATAACATAATTGTGCAGACCTCTGGATCTTTATTCATCTGCCATTTGCCAGCACCAGAAAGGAAGGAACACAAGACAACCTGCGGGAAGGGATACATTCGGACTGCGTCTGCAAGATAGTAACTTTGCAAACACTGTTGTGGGCACTCTGTGGGCTTGTTACTTTCCAAGGACACCAAAACATACTGTCTGATTGGTCCTTCTTGGAGCGCCCCACCATTCCACATCCTCATTCCCATACCCGCTGGCCCAGGGGCGATTTGAAATCGCCTTGGTGCAATGCGGGTGCCTCTTTGGGTCAGGTTGATTTACCCAGCTCCCACAAGTTGCCATGGGACTGGATTGCCAGCCTTGATTACATAACCTGGTGCTGTTCCCACGGACTGCGGTCTGCTGGAGATGAGCAGCCTCAATTCAGCTACCCTCTTCCCTTAGCGGAGGTGCATGGGCCATGTGTTCAAAGCGGCCTATGAGATGCAGCCCAGAACCTGCAGCGCCCCTATTGAGAGGGCTTAAATGTGGTTTTGCCTTTCTCACATTTGTACAGCAGGTCTCCTTGTACCCATGTTGTGTTATATACAGAGTTTTCCTCCCCCTTGTTCCCTTCATGCCTGGTCCTTGGGAATGGCTACAGCTCCCAGAGCCCCCCCTTTTCCCCCCTTAGGAGGTGTTCCAGCCTGTTCACCTTATTCCCACAATTGGTAGGTGTGCCCCCCTCTCTGGTGCTGAATCAGCTCCTTCTGTACAGATACGTCATTAATATTGTACCTACACACTCTATGTCACTTTTTAGTGGTGGGATTGTAATGCCTGGATGGCATATGTAACTAGTGATCATTGTGATGTCTTTGTACAATATGTAGCAAAATATACTAAAATCCAGAACCATGCAAGTTGCAAATGCAAATAAATGCAAATTTTTGCAAATTTGTTTTTGGATTCGTGACCCTCAAACACTTTGTGGAATCTCTAGCCAAACATGTACAAGCAAAGTCAATAGCTTTGTCTTTTGCAGTTGTTCATTACATTGTACATTTATAAGCATGCATTGATGTTGTCCCTGTAAGGAAGGGGCCTGGATCTAAGGACATGCAGGCTGAAGGGCCTGTCATCAAATGGCTATTGTTATGTGACCTGTTAACCAGAATTGACTGATTAAAGACTTCTGCCATTTAAAATCAACAGCTGAAGCATGAATCCTGCTGCCCTTAAAGTTATTTTGATCACTGTTCCATCCTGCATGGCATCATGGCATCACCAATAATGTTAAAATGCACCAACCAGCCCTAATTACCCAGGACAATGTCCAACAGAATAGTGTTAACCCCAACAATCTGTTTACTGCAGATCATAGGACTGTACAACTGTGAAATAGAATACATCTCATGTGATACCATGCGTAGGAGGACACGTGCTACTTGATAGATAACAATTGTAGCAAGATGAAAACATTTTCCTGTACCAATACCCAGCACCAGTTTAACACCATGCCAATGCAAAGAGAGCATCAACTTCATGTAAACATGCATTTTACAAATCATGTAAATAAGATCTAATAGTGTGAAAGCCACATGCCCACTTCTGTCAGAGAAATATTTGAGCAGCATTCAGGCCTTACATTTAACCTCAGGAAAACTGAAGCAGCTGCTCTACTCAGCCATTGACAGCAAGTCCCATACTTAATAACATAGCAAGTTCGATGAAAACCTCAAACCCTCCAACCATTTGCTAAAATTAGAAATACCCTACGCAGGTCAGTATACTGTTACGCTCACCTAATATCCCCAGGGGCATCTGGAAGGCTCTGAGATCTGGAACCCTGGATGCGTAGTTGCCCAGTGCTGAATAATGAATCTGCAATTACAGAAGGGAGGATTTGTGATAACTGTCTCTAATGGGTGAATCTCCCACCTCCCTCTGACCGATTCCCTTCCCACTGGGTTTTTTCTCACCTTAGTTATTTGTAGGGTGAGCTATCCGTCCTGCGTTTCTTGTGCAGGGGCGCTTGACATTTGTTGGCGAGCTGCCCGAGTTGCTTCAGTGATGCAGTACGCCGTCCTTGGGCCCAGGCCTGCTGTGAGCCCGAATCTGCTGGTAGGCAGGTAGGTTTGTTAATTGTAAGTCTTTGTTCTGTTTATGGAGGGAATTTGTTAATGTCTTTATCTCCTTCTTTTCAGGTGCGAAGGTCTTGATTCTGGCGTGCCGGATGGAGAGTCACGTTTCTAGGTAAGAGAAAGCGTGAAGTGCGGCACATTTATTGTCTTTTAAAGCTAACCTGTGCTTTCTTCTTCTTCTCCTCACAGGCCGCTGTGGTGCTGCGAGTGGATGAGAGAATAACTGGCCCCTGGAATATGTTTAAGTAAGTACAGTGCTGTGTGGTTGTTTAATATTGAAAGGGAACCTGAATATGTCTCTTTTCCTTTGCAAATGTTGCTGTGGTGCTCTGGATGGAAGAGTGGCGTAGCGTGATGGAATTCAGGTAAGACTGATGGAATTCAATGTTTTGGAAGCGCACACGTTCTGATATTATTTTTCCTTTTCTCGTTACTGCAGGTCGCGATGTTCGAGCAGCAGGTGAGGTAGCGGTTCACCGGAAGTCCTTAAGCTAGTACTCACAGGTGAGTGATGTTTCTTCTTCTCTCGGTTTCCACAGATTGCAGCCCGGTTGAGATGCTGAGTGCTGGATGGTGTTTTCTCAGGTAAGACAGAATAATCTTGTTCTTGTTCCTGCAGGACTGGTGGAAGATGCTGAAGACCAGGAGCTGGACACAGTGAGCATCACGCTGCTGGTTGCAGAATAACGCAAATCGTGTTCTGCAGTCAGGGTGTGGTTTATATAGCGCAGGTAAAGTAGTACTAGGGAAAGTAGTTCCAGGCCTGCCACACCCAAAGCAGTAGACCGCATGGCTTGGTTCTTAGAACTAGGCTGTGTGGTTGCCTCCATGTTGGATTTAAAGACCCATGTAGTCTATTCTCAACTCTCTTCCTTTATCTCTAACAACTCCCGGCTTCCGCCCTCTACACTCCACTGAAACGCCCCTCATTTCTGTTCTCAACTCTCTCCTTTCTGCACGCTACTCTAAGCACTCCTCCATTCTTATTCTCCTTGATCTCTCAGCTGCATTTGATATTGTCGACCATCCTCTTCTCCTCAACTTCCTCTCTTCATTTGGCCTAAAAGACTCTGTCCTCAACTGGCACTCCTCTTATCTTTCTAACCGCACATTTTCTGTCTCCTGCGGTGGCTCCACCTCTCCCACATACCCTCTCAACCATGGAGTCCCCCAAGGTTCCGTCCTTGGTCCCTTTCTTTTTTCACTCTACACTTCTTTTCTAGCTCCCATCATCTCCTCATTTGGTATCTCACATAATTTCTATGCTGATGATACCCAGCTTTTCCTCTCCTTCTCCCCCTTCTCCCCTGACATACATGATAAACTCTCTTCTTGCCTTTCTGCTATTAAATCCTGGATGTCTTCTCACTTCCTTACTCTTAACGTTGAAAAAACTGAACTCCGTTTCTTCCCTGCCAAAACTCTTCCTCCTCCCTCCTCTCCCCCTTTCCTTCTCTTTCCCCCTCCCAACTCTCCTTCGCTCCCCATGCTTGTAACCTTGGTCTTCATATTGACCCTTACCTCTCCATATCTCACCACATTTCTGTCACTGCCAAATCTTGTCACTTTCACATCTACAACATTCGTAAAATATGACCCCTCCTAAACTTTCAACTAAACTCTTGATCACCTCCCTCATCTTCTCCAGACTTTTCTACTGTTCCTCCCTTTTCTTCGGACTCCCCTCCTTTCATCTCTCCCTACTAAAATCTATCTGCCACTCTGCTATCCGCTCCCTCTGCCTTCTCTCACCTCTTGATTCCATCTCCTCTTCTCTCACCTCTCTAGGTTGGCTTTCTTTTCACTCCCAGCTTAAATTCAAGTTCCTCTGTCTTATTTCTGCTAACATCTCCTCTCATCCCTCCCATTCCCTCCTATTCCTTTGTCCCTCTACACTCCCTCCTCACCTCAGCAATAATGTAAATTGTTCCTTATTCCATTGAGTTGTGATTCAGTCACCGTCTTATATTGTTGTATTTCCCACTCCCTCTTATTCCTTTGTCCCTCTCCACTCCCTCCTCACCAATAATGTTAATTGTTCCTAATACGTTTTTCAATTTGTTTCAATGATCATCTTTTGTTTATTTTCTCTCCCCTTCCCCTATTCCTTTGTCCCTCTCCACTACCTCCTCACCTCAGCAATAATGTAAATTGTTCCTTATACTGTTTTCGAGTTGTGATTCAATGACCATCTTATGCTTGTTGTATTTCTTCTAGTTCTTATGTAAAGCACTTTAGATTAAAGTGGTATATAAATTCTCACCCCAACTGGCAATACACTACACAGTTAGGGAAGCGAAAGAGAGACAAAGAGAGTACACACAAGAGATGAAGAGCTACAGAGAGAGCCAGGGAGAGCATGAGAGAGAGAGAGAGAGAGAGAGAGAGTGAGAGAGAGAGAGAGAGAGAGAGAGAGAGAGAGAGAGAGAGAAAACCATGCAAGAAGAGAAGAATGGATAGGTGAAGGAATACAAAGGGGGCAAAAGAGAGGGAGATTGTGACTAATCCAAAGACTGTGTCCGAGAGACAGGCTGACTAGGAAGAAGAATATGGACTAGCATGAAGGAGATGGATTAGTATAACGGAGATGCACTAGGACGAAGACTAGTGACTATTAAGAAAGATGATCACTAAGATGAATAAGAAGGGCTACAAAAAAGGACTAGTATTCTAACAAGGGCTTTGACTAAGGAGAAGGACCAGCAGAAAGGAGAAAAACTATGAAGAGGTACTACAATGAAGGAGAAAGACTATGATTAAAGAGAAATATTACTCTGAAGGAGATGGACAATGATGATGGAGATGAAAGTAGGAGAACATTTATGAAGTAGCAGGACTAGGTAAAGGAGAAGGACTATGACTTAGTAGTAGCAGAAAAATTGGCAAGCAGAATAACACTCAGTGATACATCCAGTTACCAAACCAACCAAATATTCTCTATCTCTGCACCATTTTCTCTTCTCTCTTCCTTTGCTTGAAATGTCTTTTCACAAGATGGGTTAAAGCTCACCATTTTACCAAAACCAAAAATGTCTACATACACTGCCAATATGACACATTGCTAGCAATCATTAACACTGTTACAATTTAAGCTGCACAATGCAATTCCAGTGGTTGTGATTAACTGAAAGGTTTTCATGCATTACCTTTTGGTGTTTGTTGTGGCCTTTACTAAGTGACAGAGGGTATGTCCAGGTGTGGTTCCCTTGCTTTGTGTGCCTAGGAAATTGAGCTGCACATTACTGATGATACTTAATGTCAAAACCTGTCTTGGATTGCTTCTGTTCCCATGCAACTGAGATGTGGCCTAGCAATTAGAACTGGACTGCTCTCGTTCATGGCAAGAACAAGACTAATTATTGTACAATGTAAGTGTATATCTTGCTGTAGAGCCAACCTTTGCTTTGAAGGTTCATGCTGTATGAAGCCTGACACCTACATTCTCCACATAATGATTTGCATATGACTGGTTCCATTCTGCAGTGGGGAAGGCAGTCCAAAAACAACATTAAATTTCCTAGCGCATTGGCAGTGGTTTGAAATAATTCAAAAGCTTATAGTCATCATTTCCACCCCCCATTTTTAGTCTTGCTCAGTGTCATGGTGTATGCCCACAGATGGGTCCCTTACTTTCTGTGCCTAGTCATCACATTGATGATGCTCAACAAAGCTGTAACATGTCTGTCGTTGCTGGTATTCCCATGCATAAGGGGACACAGCCCAGCAGTTCAGACTGAGCTGTTCCCATTGGTGCAGAATCAGCATTGATTTGCATATGCCTGGGCACCTTTAGTGATGAAAGCAACAAAATGAAAAAAATGGCATGGACGCTTCTCGGACCAATATCAGTGGTTAGGGTTAATTCAAGGGTTTCCCTTCATCACCTTTTGGTCACAGTCATGTGTACACAAACCTATACAATATGTTGGCTGTGAAAAGTATACACCTGCATTGGGCCTCACCGGGACTGCATGGCCATATCCAGCAATTAGAGGTAAGTATTAGGAAATATCTCCTGCAAGTAGCAGCAGGTATCTCCTCCAGTAAAATCAAGAATGTACCATGGTTGGAATGACCACTCTTGGTAAATACTCCAAACTTGGGATCTGGGACTTCAAAATGGGTACTTCCACCAGCTAGGCTGCCACTAAACATTTGTAGTAAGATTTACAGTAACAGTAAAGGAGTTTGGTGGTATTTACTCTGGAAATACTGCCATACACCTAATGAAACCCTTAGTTAGGTTAAAGGGATCCAGAACATACCCTAAACAAGCTTTAGCTAATGTGTCACCCATGAAAAGTAAAACTAAAAAATAAGCGTAAAGAGTTACTCCAGACAAAAGAACGGGTGTTCATTTTGTTCTACCATACTTTGCTTATAGGTCACTGGGATTCAATCAGTGCCTTTTATGAAGGAATAGCATTTTCACCCAGTGAAGGGCACCGGGCAAATCAGATGACTGGAAGAGCGTGCAAGAATACACTGTATGCTCTTTTCAGCCACACAAGGCCCGGGTGGCACCATCTTTTTTAATGTGGGGCGGCAATAGGGAGTCTCTCCCTGTTGCCTACCCACCCTCCCCTCCACTGCCCCAAAGCAAAACATATCTTTTCCCCACATCATCCCTCTCTCCCCACTAACCTGCTGGACTAGAGCTTTGTGCACTAGTCCTGGTGCTCCTCCTGCCTGCGGCTGCCATAGAGATGGAAAAGGGACTTAGTCCCTTTTCCTACGGCGGCCGCCAACTATTTTATGGAGATTGGCAATGCGCAATACGGGCAGCCAAAAGCCAAAAAGAAAGTAAACCATTTGCACCCTGGATGAACCTGGGGGTGTAAATGGCATTCGCCCTCTTGTCGGGGGGTGGGGGCAGAGATGCCTCCAAGAAGCTGGGCATCAGCAGTTCACTGTGGATTTTTTGTGGACACCATTCCCCTAGCTGCCACTCTGAATGCCACTACTGTAATTAGACTGTCATAGGGTTAGTGGTCAGAAGAGTTCTAAGGATTTGTTTGAGCTTTAACGGTCTAACCGTGGGGGCAGATGCTTTAAGTTAGATGGACCTTTATCTCTTTATCTCACATGCTGCTTACAAATTTTAGAACTTGTGGCACAAGATTGGCAAATACCATACAATGTGTTGACTGGTGCTGATTGGTGTAGGATGCACAACTTGTCAGGGCTACAATTTCAAACCCATTGTACTGTCAACTATGAGGAATGATTCCTCTGGACACCGATTAGTATGTCACTCTTTGCACAAGAGTGATATCATGTTTAACTCCAATTTACACGTCCCTCTGTGTTCCTTGTCTGGCGACCTTTGGCGGTATGTTTGTGCAGTCAGAGAACCGGTGATCCCGCTCCAGGTAGCTTGTGAGTATCTGCAGAAAGTAATTTCCAGAAAGTAGTTTTACTGTCTGCAGTTTGGTAAGCAGAAAGAGAACATGGACTTCAAAATACTATGATGTACATACTGACATACTGACTGGTAATGTTTACACCTGTATATTTTGTACTGCTTATTACTTGCATGTGATGGCAACTATTTCTTGGTCATTCCCTCAGTTATAATCACCTCTCACTCCTTCCTAAGCAAAATTGGGAAGAATAGAAACTTTATTAGCTTATCTAAAGTATGGGACACTGTTGACAAATGTGACTTTGAGCAGTTTCACCCACCAGTGGCACATGCTTCAGAGAGGACTGGAGGCTGGTCCATTCAATCAACTCTAAACACCACACCTGGTCTACAGGTGAAAATATAATGTTGACAGGAAGATGAATATGTCATTCATAGCTATGACTTCTCCCCTGCCCCAGTATAATGTAGGTGAGAAATGCTATGCACTAAGGCAACCACACCAGCCTCATCCCAGACAGATACAGGAAGATATGGACTTGAGGTGAGTAAAGATGGCAAAGGTAAGCAAACTCACTGGTAACTGACACACGTGCATGCAATTGACACAAAGCAAATATGCATTCACCATGAAGAAAGGCAGACGCTAGGTCAAAATGTGCATTTATACATGACAAATATCTTTTACAACCATGGAAACATGAAGAACATAACATAAGCAATCTATAAACTGAAACCCAAAACGAAAGAGATACATATATAGCGCACTAATATAGAAACACAGCAGAAATGGGCAGCAGTATTTTTGAAAATGGAAGCAGCAGCAGACATTAAAATTAATGGAAGGCTCCAAAGCTTCATGAAACTCAAACTGCCAAATTCACTGAAATACAGATTTGTGTAGGGCGCAAGCAGTAGCTCTGCAGCCCCTTCCAAGGTTACGGAGGCATTGGAGAGTACATGGATGGGCCAGGAAGGAACACAAGATAATAATTCCCATGACAAAAGACATAATTCTTCCGGATTAATTAGAGAACAACCAGCCTTTGAACACTAGGTGCCGACTAATTAGAAGCTAAAAATGTATAAGGAATCGATCGACCGAGTCCCTAGTGGTTAGAAAAGTAATACCCCTCGCATTCATGGTAGTTAAAAACGTAATAAATGCAGGGTGAAATCATTCTGAAAATGGTCCTCTCACATGTGACCCATAATTTAAGAACAGTGTCTATTCATTTGGGCACGACACAGCCAAGCACCTGCATCGACTCTCCACATGTTCTCTGAACCAAGGCACCTAGCAAAGTCGACTACAAAAGGGTTGCACTGTCTCGTGGCCTGTGACTAATAGATGGCATTTTATTTATTTGAAAGGAAAGCAGTTATTGAAGGTCCCTTCACCCTACTCCCATTTTTGGGCCATGTGTTGATGGCCTCACCAGTGCTCAAGGTTGGTAAGTAAGATGCAAACCCATAGAAACTCTCAGTGTTATGCCACCCAGTACATGTTGCATTAACCAGTTAACTACTGTAAAGATGGCATGTATTGTCTATTATCAATTTACAGGTGGTCTCAGGTGGAGCCATCAGATAGAGCATAACCAATGAAAAGACTAGCCACTATAGTTTCCATATGTATACAGTTCTTTAACCAATCCCTGTACCCCCTATGTTTTTGTAACAACGATTGTTATGTGAGGTCAATGATGACGTATTTTCATTTTTAATCCAAAGCAGTGCCTTAGAAAGGCAGAGAGCACCAAGATTGTATTGCGTGTAGGCTGTCCCTGCTTTATGTGGATTTTTAATAAAGCATGTTTTTGCCATTTTCTTTGACTATTTCCATTATTGAGTCTGGGATTTCCCTGCCTACCATTTCCGCTTAAACTGGGGGTTTCCAGACCATTATTACATCAGTCATGAAAGTCAATTAGGTTTTTGCGCACATGCAATGTTTAAGAACATATAATCATTTCACTGTGATGCTGTTGGGGAAGACCACTCTGATATTTGTGTTGTCCAAAACTAAGAAAGATATATGTATCTATTTACAAGGCTGATATAGCACTTTCATCCAAAGATAGGTCCAGGATAGTTTCTTATACATTCCCAAATTCAATCAGATATAAATTAAACTGGATACTATATTTGTAATAAACTTGTAGACATTTTCATAAAAAAAGTTATTCTTTTCATTTAAAAGAAACAAACAGTTATGTTCACAAGTAAAGGTATCACACATCCATTACATAATGCAGAGTATGACATTTACATTTTACAATTCTTTTGATTCAATTCAGGAATTTGAACAAATAGATTTCAGAAGTTTGAGTCACTCCTTCATTAAGACCATTAATCTATCATGTAACAGAAGAAACACCCTCACTAATTCAGTGAGGCATATAACAATTACCACAATATTCAGTGTGTTAAATGCGTAATGAGAAGGAAAACTAACAGACAATGAATGTCAATGACCATTTAATTCTGCCTTGTTAACATGATTTGCTATCTTTTTGGAAGTAAAGCATTAGATATAGCCCTCCAACGTTCTATTGGAACCTTTAATACACACTCGGGACTAATGATCGAAAGCAAAGAAATACAATTCTACACTAGTAGAATGGGAAGACACCACTCCAGAATGCTCTGGAACAGGATACACTCAATCTCCATGGTTTGTGTGATGTAATGTAAGTGAAGAGAACATCTGCAAGGCTAAGGATCCATCAAAGAAAGTCACACATTACTAATGAGAAAGGGGATACAAAGCATAATTACATACAGTGATAATTGCATGGTGTCATGTTTTGTTTTACTAGAATACGAGAAGCTATTGGCATACAATCTCACAGACCAATGTATGAATGGTCTACAAATCCGTGTCTGCCATTTTGGGATTATGGCTAGGAGAAAATACTAAAATACAACCTAGATTCTTCACAGAATCACTGGATAGTGTCTTTAACCCGCTATCCTGTGAATGTACTATCAAGATTAGGATTTTAGAACCCTCGAAAGAAACTCAAGACCCTCATTTTGAAATATGGGCATGAACTTGCAAATTAATGTTCTTATTAAAAACGATTAAACTCTCTTAACTAAACATCCACACATCATATTAGAATCTAGCACAACACACATATAGCTAAAAACATTATCAGGATCATGTCTAGAACAAAGCTGGAACAGCTGCAAATTGTTTGGGTGTCAGTAGGGGCTGGAGTTGTATGGTGATATGCTCCTGGGTCCATGGCTGCAGTTGAGGGGGTTTTATGTACCTCCAATCCTGTGCTTACTTTTGAATCATAGGTAACAGCCAAGATTTGATACTCAATTGGTAACCTAGTGCCTTCAGGGTGCGTGCACACTATTTTCTTGCTCCGAGTGAAGGTAGTGGAATGCTGCAGATCTTTGAGCAGTTGAAATAAATTCCACAGTTTTGATTTTTATGGCGGGCTAAGGCCTGTCCTGCTGTGTGAGTTTGACTGCATAGGTAGTGCTGGGCATGGTGCTTTTGGTGATGGCGTTGGTGATTTAGCTACCACACACTGATATTGTGCAGTTACAAATCTCCCATATTGTTGTTTGGTAGACACTCTAGACAGGTGGAGGCGTAGCAATGTCTTCCTCTCCGATCTCTGTAACTGCACCATTTTCTTCTTCCTCCTCATAACAGTGACAGTGCTGCTGGGTAGGCCAACGTCTTTGCTGCTCACTCACTGGCTTACTTGATAATTTTATGTGGGTATGCTCTAGGGCTAAGAAGACAGTTCAGTAAATCCTTAGCATATATATAAATGTAATATTTCTTGGCAGAGTTACATATTATGTTCGTTACTAGGTTTCCTCCTCTAAGGCTCAGTGTACAATCCTGTGTCTTCCATAACACAAATAATGTTTAAAACTGGGACTATCTTTTCATTGCATGTCATGTAGAACATCAGGCACATGTCCACAATGACATCACTTATATTAAATCTTCATGTTATTTTGAGGGTCAGATACAAACACGACGCCTTTGCTTGTTACCTTTGGCTTCCGGTAGGCCTGTTGTTTGTACAGAATTAAATTATCCATCAGGGTTTTCCTTGCTCAGGGTAATGTAAATAATGTTGGTGACTCATGTGGTATGTCATCCATGTTCTGAACGTCCTCTATAATATTCAGTGGATCTTCTTTGGACCTTGGTGTAGAGTACTCCTACATCAAAACTAATATGTTAGTCATGGCAACAACCTATAGACATCTAATAAGCAAATCATTCCAGCTGAATCCAAATTGGGGACTTCTGCAAATTAGGGCAACCAACTCTGGTTTTCCAGTTGCTACCTGTACATCCAGTACCTTGTTTGCATTCCTTGCATTGGTTTTAGGTATCTGCCTCTGTTTCAGCTTCAGCATCTTTTCCCTGCCTCTGCCACCTCTCATGCAGTATCTTCTTGGTCACTCCCGCTTGGAATATTTGCAGTTTCCACAAAGATCACAAAACTGTGCATGCTCCCAAATCTTCTCTTCTGTTTGATCTTTGATTTTGTGAATTAAATTCTAATTCCTGATACTAGCCAGGGTGGAGGAATGGATACATTCCTTAAATTCAGACACATCCTTTTTTAATGTATTGACTGTGTCTATTGTTAATAGCTCCAACTTTTGACTCTATTCACCTAGATCATCTAGTTTTGGTTTGGCATCTGCTATTGCAGTGTTTTCTACCAATGTATGTTCATGTGTTTACAAATAATCCCCTTACTTTCTCCACTTCTGATCAATTACCAGTATAATGAAATGCCTACTAAATTTCTTTCCAACCACGCCCCACTTCAATTCAAATCTTGGATTGTCAATAAAGGAACATGGGATGTTTTTCACTTTTTAAGACCTTGTTGCTCTTCTCCAATCATCAAGTATTCCAACTTAAATTGACTAGGTAGGTATGTCCTCAACAATTATTTTTGTTGCATAGCATCCATTTTGTTTTTCACATATTTAGGCGTACATTTCCCTAGCCAGATTTAAGGACTATTAATGGATTTTTATGATGATCATTGGAGAATGAAAAACGTATTTACAATCTCAATGTCTGTCTGCCGCACACAGTCTCTCTGGGAACATGTCCAAGAGGTCATAAACATTCCCTGGCCCTTTGTCTGACAATGAATCCCTATATAATTGTGTTCACTCACTATACCCTCGCGCAGCAAACAGGATGCACATTGTGTAAATCAAAACACAAGGGATATTCCTCGAGCATCCCTAAAAAACAGGAAGCAGTTTCATAATACATTAAAGTAGATACCTGGATTCCAGACCATCTTTGTAGCTACAGACACTGAATAGATTATTCTGCTGCCAAAGAATTCAAGCGCTTTCCCTTTGCAAAGGACGACTTTTTTTGTCTTCCGACACAAAATTGCACACTGATTACCAGTCACTGAATATAATATATTCCGGGCTGCGAAGAATTCTGAGACATTTTCTATGCAAGCATCAATAACAAACATCGTTTATCTTCACAAACAATGACTGTTCTGTCTCCTCACAAAACGATGGGACACTCGTTTGCAGTCACTGTATATATGTTACTTCTAACAGCAAAAAACGATTAAGGCATTTTCTCTGCAACTTGTTTTTTGGCTTACCACAAAAAGACGACACCCCAGCAACCACATGATCTACTCTCTAGCCTAAAATTAATTATGAAAAGTTGTATTTGCCACTTCACAAGAAACAGGTGTTGTGTCTCACCACAAAATATGCCACAGTGATTTACAACCACTGAAAGAAATGTCTTCCATCGCCAAGGAATTCAAGGACCTTTTCCATGCAAGACTCATATATGTTATCTACAGCTAAGAAAAATGCACACTCTGTTACAAACACTGAATGCAATCTCCTCACTCCAAGAATTCAAATTCTTTTTCTTTGCAAGGAACTGTCTTCTCCCAAAAATGTTGCACGCTGATTTATAGTCACTGAATGTAATCTCCTCCAGCCTCCAAAAAACGCTAAAAAAATGTATTATGCAAACATGTAGTAATCACTCACAATAAATGTAGCACGCTGATTTACAAACACTTCTTCAAACACCTCATATCTGTAAAGATTGATAAAACTTGGTCATTGCAAGAAACAAGCATTTTCTCTTGTCACAGATGATTTGAAAGTGTCAGGTAATGTTCACCCAGGCTTAATCCTTGGTCCCGTCCTTGTTTGTCTTTGGCTCTGCCAAATATAAAACACACATTTCTTCTGAACCAAACTAAAGCTCTTCCTCCTCGCCCCCTAGTTACCCTCTTAACCTACATCTGAACTGCCTGCAAAGTAACATTTTTCACCCTCCCAAACCTGCCTCTGTTCCTCACTTCCTCTCCCTCCACTGTAGTACTTTACCCATCATAGACACATCCCAAGCACTTAAGACTGCCCATTGTTGGTTGTCCTTAATCTATGTATGTCCACTTATGTGTTGTTCCCAGTGACTGTTCCATTTATTACCCTCCAGAACCTGGTCAGAATGACCCTCAAACTCACCCCATTGAAGCTCACTGCTTCTATAAATATAAACCAATAAACATCCCTAGATTTTATTCTCCAAATAAAGCTGGTATTAAGAGTTACTCCTTTCCATTTACAGTATGTTTTGTCATGAATGCCATGTACCCTTTCAGTGGCCCAAACCTCCTCCTGTCTTCAGTTAGATTGTTCACTTTACTGCTCTGTGTCAGACTACAGAACACATTTACAATTCCATATCGATAATTCTCAGTAGATAAATGTTATATCTGTAATAAGTGTTGTGAGGTCGGCACCCTCCCCAACCATCTCTGTGTGCTAGTGGTTGTGGGCGGTTGTGGGCGGTGATGGTGACCTGCACCGGGAATAAAAACACGGAAAAGGGTTCTGTTGTTTACGGGTCCCCTGCTCGTGCTGTCCTTGCGTTACTGGGGGTCGCCCTTTTATTCCATGTACGCTTTGACGTAAACCACGCCATATGCCTTACAGGCACATCATCACAATATAGCACTCCTCCTTTACCATAATTAATTAACACAATTTCAAACAAGGCAAAACTGCATACAAAACACTCATCCCTGATTGGAGACCAGGTGGCACCTCATAATTAAAACCCACCCCCACATGACAAACAAAACCTAGGGGTACATAACAATTGTTCAACAACATAGTGATCCAAACATGTTGGTAGTTGTCTGCTTTGTCTCTCAGGGTGTTGATGTGGTCCACTGGACGGTTCGTCATCTTGACCAGTCACCCTATACGGTAGAAGCTCCTTATGAACACCATCGCCCTCAGATCCATTACTTCTTTCTTTATCACTTTCATACACATTGGAACTACCATCACTGTCCAAGGACCTGGAACTTCCACTGCTCTCCAGCGGAAAAGATGTAATTTATTAACTGAACTGGAGTTCTTTGTTACTGTGTCATGTCCGTCAGACATCGCTAGCATGGAGTATTTTTTATCCACCATGCTGAATTGGTGGGGTACATAGGGATGACTCAACTTCCTCTCTTGAACCTTTGATTTCTGTAAAATAATGGCAGTGTTGCTCTTGCATGCATATTCCTTCATATTTGGTAACACATGGAGCTGTGATGATGTCCAAACAATACACAAAAAAGATCAGGAACTTTCTCATGTAATATTATATGGGTAAATGAGGAAGGGAAGTGTCGTGGTTTGTGTAGCATTGACTTCAGTCAATGAAGACACTTTAAAAAAAATAATTCTCACTGAAGTTTAAACTGTGAGAGATGATGCATGCCTACTTGTTATGTGGTCCACCAGATGTTTTGGTCTGCCATGATACTTCACCACTGACTATGTTAGCCACAGTTTGGAAATGACTGATAGTCTCTTAGACATTCAGTGCGGCTTGACACGCATCCATCGCTGGGTCCTCTGTAACTCCTTTGCCTCACTTGCTTCACTCTCAGCCCGTCCCTGGGCCTTTCTTGGTCAGTGTGACCTCTAGCATGTGCCATGGCCTTTGTAGCCTGTATACAGTGACAGTGTGCTGGACAAGCGGGCAGGGTGAGAGAGCAGCATGCATTGAGGAAGACTGTGAGGACGTACTGTGGGCTGTTGAGACGCCACACACTGAGCGTTCTGCATCTGCCCACAGCCGAGCTGAGAGCTTCCAAGCCTCATAGAGCTCCTGAGCCAAAGTTCAGCCCCCAAAAACAGGACCAGGTAATACCAGTCAATGGTGGGTGCTGCTGATTAAGGCTGGTGCGCCTGTTGGGTTACTACTGTGCTGTGCTGAGGTGCCACGAGTGCTACAGGTGCCTCGGGTGCTGTACCCCTACGCTACCATTACTGCGCTACCTGGAAATCCCTGGACGACACATAAAAGGTGGTGTATAAAATGTACTGCTCAGCAACTATTATGGGGGGGAGGTGGTGGTGGACTTAGAGGGCAAGGATTAGTAAATATCCCATAGCAATCACCTTGGCCCATTCGATAGCCACATCCCGTCAATGAGCAACACGCAAATTCACCTAATCTTTTACCTGAGTGTTGAGTGTGGTGCACTCTATGAAGGCAGGCGAGAGTACTGAGCTACCTAGCTACCTAGCTATCTAGCTAAGCCGTCGGCTCTAGGGAGCAAACCCTGAATACTGAGTGTTGATTCTTTACAGCTGCACATAGTATTTTATGCACAATGCAGTAACACCCAATAACACGCACTGAGAATGGTTTTAAAAGGCAAGCGCAAGTGTTTTAAAAGAAAAACGAGTGCACGGAAGGGTAAAACAGCAAGTCAGCATGCTTCCCTTTGTGCATCTACAAAGCTTGCAGTCAACTATCAACTGGGACTTAAGAAGCCAGGAAAAGTATGGAGACAGGATGCCCGCTCTAAACAGCTCTACTGCAGTACAATCTGAACAAGAATTAGAAATGAAAACTCCAGACATGTTGCCTATAGAACACACCTTGTTGGCCTTGGCTCCTTCTCCAACCTCCACTTTCCCTGTGGCCCTCTTGCCACCCTCGGGTGGGACCACTGTCCCCTGTGCCTCTCCTCCCCCCCCCCCGAGGAAGACCCTCAAAGATGGCAAGCTGCTCCACATTGCACTCGTAACACTCACTCTGCCAGCAAACACTTGTCTGACATCTGCAACCTCCTCGAATTTATGGATCTTGATGTGCTCTTCGCACACAATTAATACACAGTGATTTACAGCCATTGAATGTAATATCCTTCTGTCTGCCAAGAATTCGAAGAATGTTTATGTGCAAGCATCAATAATGAAAATAATTTTTCTTTGCAAAGAATTACTATTTTGTCTCTTCACAAAACTATGCTACACTCATTTGCATATATAATTCCTGCAGCCAACAAAGAATTATTAGAAATGTTCTCAGCAACTAGTATTTTGACTTATCACAAAAAGATGACACAATGAGTTACAGTCACAGAATGCACTTTCTGGTATAAAGAGAATCACGAAAAGTTGTATTTACCACTTTACAAGAAACAAGTATTTTCTCTCTCTACAAAATATGCCACATTTATTTACAGTCACTGAATGCAATCATCTCCTGCCCTCAAAGTATTTAAGGATCTTTTCCAGTATTTAAGGATTTTTGTCCGTTTGGCTCCAAACAATTCTGAGATGCTTCTCTGCTCACCCTGAGAAGAAATGGCACGTGCTTTTGTGTCATCTAAGGTAGTCACAAAACGTTGTCTTACCCAATTTCAGCTTTCCACCACTAGTCAACTAATTCCTATTTTAAATGTCTAGCCATCTCTCCATTAAATCCTATAACCTGTTGGCTCTCCCTCAATTAAAGCCTATTCCCTCAACTGTTCCGCTACCTCCTGCATCTTCTTTCGCAAGCGTAATTCTGAAATCGCACCAACCATGCCGTATTCATAATTGTTTGATCTAAAAAACCCAAAACACTCTCTTTGAACCACAGGCAAAAGTTGGGGGAAAAAGCTTGTGAGCAAAATGGCTAATTTTCAGGTGATTGGGATAGTGTCCGAATGTGTACGCCCAGGCTTACTCCTCAGTCACAACGTATTCCTGTTTGTCTTGGGCTCTGCATAAACTATATTCCTACATTTTATTCACAGATTAAAGGTGGCATTAACAGTTAATCCTTTTCATTCAAATTAATACTTGATACCAATCCCCGGGATCATTTAAGATGACAAAACAGCCTCTTGTCTTCATAGTTGGACTTTCCCTAGTACTGCTCTTGATCACACTAGGGGCCACAGTTACAGCTCCAGCTCGATAATGTTCGGTAGACTTGGCTTATCTCTGTAATTCTTAATTGCTATCGTTCAGAAAAAAAGTTATGTGTTTGAGTAGTTTAACTTGTATCATGTTGGTTGCATCCTCAACATCTGCAGGCTTGTCTCGTTCATTTAACGATTCTCTGATTTCAGTTGGGTTCAAGTCCACCTTCACCTGTGTGTTTTACCCTTATTCTGCTGCCTATTAAATTACACTATGCATCCGTCTTATGATCGAGCATGCATACATGCCAGGATTATCGATTCCATTCAGGAGACAGTATTCCAGTCCCGGTTTTAACTTTGCATTCAGTGACTTGCAGTGCTGGATTTCTCCATTATCAACCCAGGACTACAAGTACCAGAATGCACATTTAAAACCAGGACTGGACTAGTGTCTCCTGAACGGAAGAGATAATGTTGGCATACATGATTCAGTAGATGGGCAAATATTAATCTTTTTTTTTTGTTTTTTGTTTTATTGTTTGATCAAAAATAAGATTTTACAATTCATTATTGTTTCTAGAGCATTTCATCAGATGCTCGAAGCGAAACAAAACAAAACAGGTTTCTACTTCACTTTCGCGTAGATCTTACAAGTCTGTGACAGAGCATTTTTTAAAAAAAAAACATTTTTACGACTTTTCTGGGGCCCGTTGATGTGACACAGTACAGATGAGTATGCTGAATTATGGAACTGCTTAGCTCTTCTCATTTAGTAGATTGTTCTCGATATATTCAGTCATTTTGGCCAGTGCAATTTGCCATGTGGTTTTTTCTCCTCCTATCAATCGGCACCACCATGTATCCTCTTCGGCCAGGATATCAACGCCTGCCATGCATGATAGATATTGTTGCCTGATGGCACTGGTAGCTGAACATTGCATGATCAGATGCCTTAATGTCTCTTTTGGTGGATGAGGATTGTGTTTACAAAATCGACAAGTGTTTGTTAGTGCCTGGTCCCGAATGTGCAAAATCTTGTTGGTTTTGTACAAATTCAAACGTGCTTGTAGAATTAGATTTCGAACCTGTCTGCTAGGACATTGTTTTACATAAGCTTGTAGCTCATTTCTTTTAACCATGTTGCTTGGTAGATGTCTGGTGAGTTTTAGCTTTGCAGCATCATCTGTTGTGGAGGCCCAGTCATTGTCTTTTATTCTTTTTAGAATTTTACAAGGATTCGTTATGAGTTCCTCCTCATTTGATGCAATGTTATTTAGCACCACTTGATTTTCATCTTGCCAGTCTTTTAGCATGTTACAATGTCTGCTGTCCATCTCACATTTTAGTAGTCTAAAGACCTCATTGCTATGTGCCATTCGACATTTTCTGTATAACATCATTGAATTGCAGGTCACTGAGCATTCTAAGGATTGCAGACGTAGTTTGCGTCTTATGGCTGTCCCTGATGTTGATGCCGGGAGGTGTAGCACTTTGCGCAGGAATAGAGCTTCTAACTTGGCCCATAGCTGTTTTGGAATTGTGGGCATTGCTTCTACGCCGTATGTTATTGTGGGCACCACTTTCATTTTGTAGAAGTTTATCGTTGGTACTAGTGAACATTTTCCAAATTTGCCATCGATGACTTTGGCTTGGGCAGCTAGTTTTTTGATTTTTGAATACAATTCTGCTTGCATGGCAGATTCCTTTTCTGAACTGTCCATAATCACTCCTAGATATTTGAACTTTGTTACAATTTCAATGTTGGCTTCTCCCAGGTGCCAATTGAAGTTGGTTTTTTGATTTGTCCCACAATTCTGAAGAGTCATGACCTTCGTTTTACTCGTGTTTATTTCAAGATGATTTTCTACGGCATAAGTTTGGAGAGCAGTAAGTTTCCGTTGGAGCCCAATTTCAGTTTGGTCAAATATTGTCAGATCATCTGCGTACAGAAGGTCTCCAATCTGCATTGGACCCAATTTCGGTGGAAATGCCCTGGTAGATTCTTCTATTTTTTTGATGTCACCGATGTAAGAGAGAAACAACACTGATGCCAATGGGCATCCTTGTTTAACCCTGCGTGCGCTTTGAATTTCATCTGATAGCACGCCTTCCCAGTTCAGTGGTACTCTCAGAGTGGTGCTATGGTGTAGCGCTTGAATGGGGGCTAATATGTTCTCTGGACATTGGCAGGCCTTTAATTTGTTCCATAGTACCTGTCTCTCCACCTGATCAAAAGCCTGAGTAAAGTCGATGTATACTACGAACAGATGTTGCTTGTTCTGGCGTGTTTTGGCTTTTAGCATGCTGCATGCCAAGATGTTGCAGGTGGTTCCTGCATTTTTCTTAAAGCCCACCTGATAGGGGTCATTGCATTTAGCTCCAGCTGCCCACGTTTGGAATTTGGTCATGAGAAGTGAGGCATAAACCTTGCCCATTACATCAAGTAAAGCAATTGGTCAAAAGTTCTCGGGATCTGATGGATTGCCTTTTTTGTAGATCAGAATGATTATGGCTTTGGACCATGACTGTGGGACAGATTGTGTTTCAGCGCACCGCCGGAAGATCGCGCTCATCAGACTGGCCCATTCTTCAGGGTGGGCCATCTGGGCCGGGAGCTCTCGAGTTTTTTAGTTTCCTGATGGCGTCAAGGATGTCTTCTTCTTTGTCTAGATTGATCCAGTTAGGACCCTTCTGTCGCTGTTCTTTCACCTGGTGGCTAACCGCTGACCGGAAAACTTTTGCGAAATGCTTCTCCCAGGTGTCTTGATTAATATTGTTTAAGATTTGGTTATCTAATGTTCTGTTTGCATCACGTATTAGTGCCCAAATATTCCTGCTGTTGTTCGTAATAAGGGTTTTAGTTATTTGTTCCGCGTCAGCTTGATGTAATTTGTGCCTGTGGAATTTCACCCAATCTTTGTATCTTTTTTTTATGTCCTTGATGTTCTCTGACAAGTCTGTGTTTGACACCTTGTAGGCTGTTCTTAGCGCTCTCCTATATTCGCGCCTTTTCTCAACCAGTTCTTTATTGTAGACATGCTTGCTAGCTTGCTTTGGGACGGACTCAAGGTGCCTTTTTTGTTGGATGTACGGAATCAGTAGTGGTTGATAATCAATGCCGTCCATTGCTTCTGAATATGTATTTGCAATATACTTAGTGGTCACTTTACTGATGCCTGCGGCATATATTCTTAATCTTGTACCTTGCGCGGTGGGCACAATCTGGGTGGTGTATTTCGTACTTTTATTACTGGTTAGAATCCAGGCAGTTTCGAGCAGGTTGTGATCGCTCGTAGGGGTGAGACGCACCTTAAAAATTTTGTAATAAGAAGTAGTGATTGTGATACAAAGATGTGATCAATGGTTGAAGCTGCGGGCGGACGCTCCCACGTTGGTAGTCTGTCTGCTGCAAGAAATGCATCGTCTAGATTATGTAGCCCCTGTGATTTGCTGAAATTTGTCCATTCTTTGCCTCGTTGTGCAGACGCCTGTTGGGCAGCTGTTGCTTTCTTTGATTCTTTGCATGTCGCATTTAGGTCTCCACACATTAATATGGCTGTGGTTGGATGTTCAGTCGTGACTGTGACGAGCAGACTTTCACATTGTTCGATGAATCTTTTTCCAGATACTGTTGCAGGATTCCAATATAGGTTGATTATGATGACGTGTCTTAGTTCAGGTTTTAGATCTAACGTGCCTTGTAGGGAGACTAGTACTGCTAGCATCAATTGATTGGCCGTTAATATTTTTTCTACTTGTACTCCTGTTCCATTACGGCAAGCTATCATCAAGCCAGATGTTGGACGCCCGTTGTGGCCCCTTGCTGCTGGTGCTAAAATGATCTGGTATCCCTCCATCGTTGGTGCTTGTTGGAGCCAGGTTTCCTGAAGACAGATGATGTCAAATTCCCCTAGGTTTGGTTCCCCTGAAGCTGTCAGATGGAAATGGCCTCGAGTGTTCCAGGAGCAGAGGGTTAGTTGTGTTACGCTTTCCTGGGACATGTAGCTTGTCGCTGTCTCATTATTCTTGCATGGCTATTTCTTACGTTGTGTAGTAAGAGCTTTCGGCAGCCACGCCCATAGGCCTGTTTTGCTGCTGCTAGGGGCTTCCTTTTTGTTCTGTGTGCTCTGTGTCCGTTCCATTGCTTGTGTATTTATTTTTTTCGTTAGCCTTAAGGTGTTATCTGATCGTTGTTGTTTTACTTCTTGGCTTTTCTCCCTTATTTTGGAGGATACTTGGTTTTGTGGAAGTATGCGATGATCTCTCTTTTCTTCATCATAGCTGGCCTTGTGATTTCGTAAGTCTAGTTCGGCCATTTTCTTTGAGGTGTGACTTTTCTGGTAATTTGTCTTTACATTTTTATGCAACGGTTCTCTGTGTGCTAATTTGTCACGTCTGGTTCTTGTCGAACTCTGTCGTCTACACGATGAGGCATTTTGACTTTCATGAACCTGATGATCAGATCTGTCCGCAATGAAGAATCCACACCTGTGAATGTCATACGAGTGGCGGCACCTGACTGATCATGCCATGGTTCCACAATTTTAATGTCAGCCGAGTACACGTCTTGCAGTTTCTCAATAGAGTGGAGTATAGCCATGACAGATCTTCTATTTAGAATGATGTCATCAGTATTGCAGGTTCTTTGAGTCATCTTGACTATCCATCTGTATCTACCTTGTCTGTCGAATTTGTCGTGAAGCTCTTTTGATATTTGGCCTCTTACGCCATTTTCTTTGCGTTGTCTCTTGCTTGACTTGTTTGTTATCCGAACGTGCATGCTGATCTTGGTCATGGTTATTTTTTGTTGAATTTCTATTGGATATTTCATTTTGGTTCCCGTGAGGGGTGCTGCGTGAGTCATGACGTGATGTTTGTGATTTCTTCTGTTTTTGGGGGGTTTCTCTTAGTTGACTGTTTACAGCTACTCTCTCCCTCCTAGATGTCTTATCCTGCAGGCTTTCGATTTTGTTTCCATTTGATTCACTGTATTTGCGATCCTTGCTAGGCGTCTTCATCTTGTGGTTTGCATCTCTGTGACGCGTGCCTGTCTCACTATTCTGAAAGTGATATGTTAGACGATTGCGCCTTTCCTCTAAAGTTTCAAAATCGCGCTCCTTTTGAATTTGGTTGTTTCCTCCAGTTTGGGCATTTGATTTTTGGTTTGGGTGGAGTCCGCTTTTGTTGACTTTTATGACTCTTTTCAGTGTTTCATTAGAATTTGAGTCGTCATCGGGGTAGACACTAAGATTCATTAGTTCATCTTCTATGTTTACTTCTGGTGAGCAGGTTCTTGCCGCAGAGTTCCTTCTTACTTTATGATTGTCAATTGTCTCACCCTCCCTTGAAGATAATATGTTGCCAGTTGACACTTTTGGATTTGTGTTTGCTCTTGTAGGCATTGCTCCCGTTGTTTGTTCTTTTTCTGCGATATCGTTGTTAGAACTGATTTTTTGAGGTACGCTGTTATTTTTTTGAGAGACGATGTTACTGTTTGTGGTTACTGCGGCAATTCCTACACTCTGTTTATCTTTGCAGTTGGCTGCTTCAGACATTGCATAGGTTGATTCTCTTGTTTCAGTACCATTTTGAGTGTTAGCTTGCACAGTGTTGAGTACCAGCATCACCTTAGTTGCCTGGTTTTGGGACTTTGTGGTCAGCTTTGATTTCTGGTTACTTCTGCCAGTTGGTGCTTGAATTTGTGTGGGAGCTGTCTCCTTGCCAGATGAACTTCTATCTGTTGTTAGATCAATTACTATTTTAGTCTGTGTTCCAACTTCATTTGTAGTGTGTTCATTGGCTTTGAGCATCGTTGTGACATCAGGCGATGTGGCCGTTTTGTTTGTACTATTCCTAGGATTCTGTTCTGTCGTCTCCTTGGCGTTGGTGAAGTTTTCCTTTGCTGTTATATAGCCCTCAACATGCAAGACTTTGGTAAGAATCATGGCTAGAATGACCTGTTGATATTTAACAGCCTCGTTCATCGTTTCGTATAATTTGCAGAAGGGGTTCAAGGCAATGGTTATAACTGACATTATGCCTTGCAAGTCTGCTTTCTTTGCTGCTGAGTCGTGGGCTGCAGTTGAGGGATGGGGGGTCATATTGTTTGTAGGTCTGTGGCCAGGTTCAGAATGTCTTTTATTTGGTGTCTGTGGCCAGTATGTGCCTCTTCCTGTTTCAAATGAAGATAGGTTTGTCCTTGTTGGTAGTTGATGTGCGTTCAGGCTTTGTTGAATGGGTGCTGATTCCTTTGCTGCCGTGATCCGCTCATCGACATGGGAGAGGTAAAGTACATCGATGGTTGCTCCTGGCCAGCAAAAGCCGTCTTTTTACGATCATCCAACATTGGAATTTGCGGAAGATGATGTTGTGCTTGCGATGGCGGATCAGCAGTTACTTCCTCAGCAGACCTCGGGTTTGTGCCATTTTGCTCGAGGATATGTATATTGCGGGACACCGTTTCCTCAGTTGTAGTAGGAGTTACATGGGATTGCTGTTGGTCTATGTTAAGTTCGTCATTGAGATCGTCACTGTGGATCTCGTCAAGGTGGTAGGCTCTGTTCAATTTCTTTGTGAGACTATTGCTTTCAGCTGACTGTTGATTTGGTGTATTATATTCATTTGACGCTGGTGTTATATTGATGTTAGTTTGTTTGAGTCTTTCTAGGATCTGAGGGCTAGAGGTTTCTCTATGGAATGGAATTTGGATTGTGAGATGTATGGTGCAATTTCGTCTCTCAGTGTGTCTATTTCATTGTCAATTGGTTTCTTTGGATTTTCCGCAGGCTGCGATTCTTCTACCGGCTCTTCCATGTGTGTTGTCGGGCAATTGAGTTTTCTTTGTTTTGTCGGGGGCATCAGGTCACACACTGCCGCAAGCATTTCTGCGTCGGAAACTTCTGCAAGATGATTGGATTTTGTTGGTGGTTGTATATCAAAGAAGTCAGTCAGTATACGCCGTGTATGGTTTTTTCGCAACTTTGCATAAGATTCATTGTTGGTCATACTGTAACTTAATGGCTGTTGTACTTTTCCTTTTTGTATGATTACTTTGCTTTTTGTCTGCTTCGTGTGTTTCCTGATTTGTTGTTTTTTTCCATGTGAAGAGTTTCTCTTGGTGTTTATTGTACATGTTTCTCTTGATCTTTTTTTTCTATTTTCAGCAGTTGATAGAGTATTTGTTGACCCGGTACCTGCCTGGTGTTCTAGTGGTGTAGGTAACCATTCCTCTCCATCTTGGATATTCTTTTTTTCGCTGGAAATGTGAACTTGTGCAATAATTCTTTGTACAGATGCCGGTCCTGATTCCTCACTTTGATTGTCCTCATAACTCTGAGCCTGGACCGCGTCTTGCGATAGATGTAGAATCGCCATATCCGATTGCAATGGAGCAATGATGGTTGCACACAGTGTTTCATTAGAATATGCATCAAGCTCGTGAATGTCTTGCTCCGTAGCAGGCTCAAGGCAGCAGCTAGTGCTTTGCCTGGTCACCCCTCCGGGAGGCCGCGGCTTGGCTAATTCGGCTGCACCGAGCTTTGCTGCGATATGTGTTTCTGTTGCTTCAATCAACGTACGCTTTGGCGGCAACTGACTCACTTCCACCTCTAAGGTCACTACCTCTACTTCCGCTTCTAATACCTCTGAGATAGATGAGGAGTTGAGGGGGGGAGTCGATGTACCATTTTTAACTTGGATGGCATCTCCCAACGCTCCCTGCACCTGTGGGCGATGCTTGGTCATGGTGTGTGGGCGAGGTGTGTGCTTTGTGTCGGACCTTGAGAATGCATTTGGTGCCCCCCCCTTGTTTTGAACTATGTAGGCGCATCTCTTCCTCCATGCAGATAGGACGGAGCATGCAGCAGCTACGTTTTCCTCTGCTTCAAATTGTCAATGGGATATATATATAGCGTAACAGCTTACCGCTCACGTCTGTTAGATGATGGTCCTCCACGGTCCGCAGTCTCCCTCGAGGCGCCACCAGCACCAAACAGCCGCAAAACAGTTGCGCCCTTTGCACCTGACGGGCTTAGCGCCGCAAGGGTAATAACCTCGGTGCTTTGTTGTCCCAGGAAAGTCACGTGTAAGATCACGTGGTCCACGCAGCTCCGCCTCCTCCAGGAAGCGTATTACTCCCGACAGGAGCCCTCCACTGGCTCACAATGTCGGCGTTCGGGTACTGCTGGAAACGTTGCTTTTGGAAATGAATTATTATTATGAAATATTATTTAGCGCTGAATATAAGGTCACTCCACCAGGCCCTACTTAACCACCTAACTAGTGGATGCCAGGCAGCTCAACCCCTGAGAAAATGTACTCATGTACCTGGCAAGGAGAAAGAAAGCAATCCACACAGCTATACTGCTTCTGCTACCTGTTTGTGCCCTTTATGTCAACGGGCAGTGATTGACAAAAAAACAAAGACAGACCTTCAATCCTTTCACTGCTCACATTTTTAATGTGTCTTTTAAACAAGCAAAATCAGAATCAAATCCTTGCCTTTTTAACTGCATCCCCTCCATTCTCTCTTCCCATCCGCACTGACTATGGTAGCATACAGTGTTCCAATGGGGTCTAGACACTCTATAAAAACCAAAGATTAATGTAAATAGTTAAAAGTATTGTTTAATTAGCATTAACAATTGAGTGAGCTACTTAATAGATTTATATCGTAGCGGTCAGGGAACTAAATACCATTTTGACTTTAAAGACTAGATATGCACAGAAGCCAGAAAGTAATGTCTTTCAGCTGAATAGTGGCTCACTTAGGAGGCTATGTGACACTAGCCGGAATCATTGGCCTGTCAAGCATTGACTTCTAGGACTCTCCAGAATAGTTGGCCGGTGTGCATTAGACTTTCATTGGATGAACCCAAGGAACGTCCTGGGATGTCGGTTTTGCAGTGAAGAATTTGCAGGATTTATTGTGAATGAATTTGTGGGCCAGATACAAGCAAGGGGAAGTGCCTTGGCTGTTGACTGGGAGCCAGTGGAGGGACCTCTGGATTGTGGCAGTGACGTTGCAGGACTTTTTACATGTTGACATCATTCTGTTGATCAAATGCCATGTTCAGGCAAAAGGTGATGTTCGGGATTTTGGTCTTGGTGTTGTATATCTCTGATGGACCAATGCAGGACTTTAGAGCATCATATTAGTGTAGGTCGGTGGTGCACTTAACAATGAGAAAAAGTTGTTCTGTTTTGAGGACATCTACATTTATGACAATTCTGGCCATCCATTGGATGATGCAAGAAAAGCTTGTTTTTAAGGCCAGTTTTTGTTTTTACTTGTTGCCGAAGTGACAGCAAAGTCCTGTAAAATGATGTCAACATTGCTCTTGCATGCAAAGTCCTCCTTATGTGGCAATAGATGAAGCTCTCAAGGTGTCTCAACTAGAGACAGAACAGGGCATGAACTACTAATATTGTAAGGAAAGATGAAGAATGGATGTGGTTTGGGTAGCATCGACATTAGACAATGATGCCGCTTTTGAAAAAATAGTTTTCTCAATGCAGTTTCAACAGAAATAATTGATGCATGGTTAATTGCTATGAAGCCCTACATCTGTTTTGGACTCCAACTACCATGATCCTTCACCCCTGACTATGCTGGTTAGGGATAATGGGATTTGAAGACCAAAACATCTATCTGAAGGTCCACAGAAAGAGTATCCAGGCTCTAGGGCATCAGTGAAATGTGAGTACCAACACTGTTTAAATCAATTAGGATGCCGTCCCTCCTTGTAGACCCACTTTTTTCCAAATGGCATTTTTTTGATTTTCAGCAGAGTGCAAAAACCAAGAACATTTCACTACTGACAACTGAATCTCAGTAATCAAGATCCTTATCCCCACCACAGAGAGACATTTCATCTCTTTAAGCTTCGTTGTACATAACATTCCGCCTGCTTAAAGTAAAACACAGCAGTATGTCTCGAATAACATAAACATGCTACACCCCTCCTCCCCCAGACCAGACACATCTCCCCTCTTCCACTCATTGTTGTGCCTCACTCTTCAAACCTCCCAGAGTGCTTCCAACAAGTTTCCTACTTCCCTTGATTTTCATTTGTTTCTCTCCTGTGACTCGCCCTTCGTGCCCCCTTTCAAGCTTATGTATTTAGTTATAAATGGAATCCACTCCCGTTCCAAATTTCTCTCTGGGTCTCTAGCCAGATAGGGCAGCTTTTCCATAACGATGATATCCCATCGTACATTGATACATTCCCTTTTGGTGGAACTACTTATATTCTTCCAGCCGCTTGCCATGTTGGCTATCACTGCTGAGAGTAAGCTGTTCTCCATGTGATCCAAGTTCTCAAATGAACTCCCCTTTTTCCTCTAACCCAAACAAAATGAGTAAGGGTTCCATCTTCCTCTCAATCTCATCTAGCTCTTTTGCCCACAACAGGACTTCTCCCCAATAGGTTTACACCCCCCATAGGACTACCACATGTGCCAGTATGTCCCTATCACCTTGCGTCCTCACCAGCATTGGGTGCTGGCTTCAGGATACATGGTGGCTAGCCTCGCTGTCAGGTTTTGCCATCTGTGCAGGAGTTTGAGGGCAAGCAGCCTATAATTTGAAGATGTTCAGGTGACTCCTCTACACATGCGGCTCCATAAATTATAATTTATTTCCCTCACCAGATCTTCTTGCCACTGCTGTGTGACCCGCAGCAGCTCCGTCGGTTCTGCCCCAAGGATGGATTTGTAAAGCCTCAATACCTCCCTGCTTGCATGTGTCAAGGTCAGCAGCTCCTTCTCGAAGGGGTTTAAGTCTCTTTTTAAGTTTTCCCCTCATTTCATATTTGTTAGGACCCTTTAGAACTGGAGATATAAAAAAAAAGGGAACAGGGGTCTCAGTTGTAACAGGTACTGCAGCCCTGTCAGCCCCACAAAGTTCCTGTCTATCCACATTTGTCCAGACTTTTCCAGTCCGTTTCATACCATAGTTGGATCCGGTTGGCGTCCATGAGACCATTTCTAATAGGTGGGCCCATAATCAACTTAAAGGGGCGGGCCATGAGGAGAGGCACCCATTGTCTCCTTTTTCGCTCCAAAGTTCCCACAAGATCTGCAGATCCGGGTGTCTAAGGATTCTGTTCAGGATTCTTTTACTTGCCAGCCACAGCCAATCGTACACCAGACCAAATGTAGTACTGCATTTTCCAATGGAACCCATTGCTTTACTGTATGCAGATCTAGGTGTTCCACTAGCACCTTCATCTGTGCCGCCTTATAATACGTTGTCAGAGCCGGGAAACCAATTCCCCCCTGCTCTCTGGGCAGTATCAGGTGGAGTATTTAATTCTAGGTCTTGGTCCATTCCATATGAAACCCCACAAACCTCTTTTTCATTTCCCCTAGAAAACCCACCAGACGTCCAATGGGCAGCATCTGGAACAAATATAGAACCTTTGGAAGGAATGTGTTCTTTATTATATTGAGCTGCGGCATCTACGAAAACCCATGTACCAACCATTTTTCAAGGTCTGTTTAGCCTGATCCCAGAGCTTTGGATAATTAGCCACATGTAGATCGCTTAATGTTCTAGGCAGAGTAATCCCCAAATACCAAATACCGTGCTGAGTTTCCTGAAAGCTCTGCTGCATGATGCAGTCTCTTGCCTGCACGTCAGGATCTGTGACTTGGTATAGTTCACTCTGAAGCCAGAATAGCCACCAAACTGCTGTATTTCATCCAAAACAGGAGGCAGTGTGGACTTCACGTCTGTGTCACAGAGTAATACATTGTCAGCAAACAGGGCAAGTTTGTACTCTCCATCTAAAACCTTTAAACACTTCATATGCTTATTCTCTTGTAACTTGATAGCGAGAGGTTCCATTACCAGCACATAGAGCAGGAAGGTGATGGGGATCCCTGTCTCGTTCCCCTGCGCAATTGCTCCTCTTCCGATCGATGCCCATTCACCCATACTTTCGCCGCTGGGTTAGAGCGCTCCGATCCACCTAAGCCAGTTGGGTCCCAACCCCTGTTTAATGAAGACCTTCCCCAGGGATGCCGAGGTGACCCTGTTGAGGACCTTCTCTGTGTCCAAAGTGTCCATGACAGGACCCTACTGATTACCCAAAACCACCACCATTGAGTTTAGGGTCTTCCTCAGTTTATCTGCCCTGTGTCTATTCCAGACAAATCCCGCCTGAGCCCCATGGACCATTCCTGGGAGCTAATGTTCCAGGAGTCACACCAGTATCTTTGTCAGGATCTTAACATCCCCATTGATCAGGGACACTGGTCTATAGCAACTGCACTTAGATCCGTCTTTCCCCTCTTTTGGTATTAGTGTGATCAATGCCTTGAGGAAGGAGTGAGGTGGCTCCCCATTCCAAGGATTTCATTGTAAACCTCTGCCAAATCGGGAGCGAACACAGCACTAAAACACTTATAAAAGGTCTGTGTGTATCCATCCTCTCCCTGCGTGCTCCCTGTCGCAAAGCTCCTTAATAGCTTGGTGAACTTCCTCTACCTTGACCTTTGCGTCTAGTGCTGCAGTCCCCTCCGGAGGTAATCCCTGATGTTCACTCCCTTCAGATATTCCTCCATCCTTTCTTCACTTTCTCCCTCCTCTCTGGCATATAATTCTGCATAAGATGTGTCAAATGGTGTTGCCTTGTCTCCAGGACTGATGCACCTCTTTCCCTCCCCACCTATAATATCCTTCACCCTCCTATATTCTCTGTTTGTCCTCAACCTGTTAGCCAGCAGCTTCGCAGCTGTGTCTCCTTTTACATTATATTTTAATTATGTTCAACACTTGGTGAACTTTATTAAGGCTTTGCTCATGAAGCTGTGACCTTAGCCCTGTTTGTCCTCCATCAAATCTACCCTTTGTTCCCCATTCATCCTAAGCTCTACCCTTCTGTCTAATCTGCTTTCATAGCCCATCTTCCAAGGAGGAGTGCACCTTTTACTTCCTGGCTCCCTCTGCAATGATCACACCCCTCATTGTTGCTTTTGCTGCCTCCCCAATGAGTTCCCTAACTCCCCTAGATTGTTTGTCTAGAAAAATAGCTTAATCTCATCCCTCAAAGTTTCCCTGAAACCTATATCCTGGAACAGAGTCTCATTGCACCACCATCTACTGGGACCTCTACCAAATTTCCCCATCAAGAGGTCTACAATCACCAATTTGTGGTTGGCCCATGTTACGGGTATAATGTCATCCCCCTTCATCAAGCATTCCCTCCACTTGTCAAGCAGAATATAGTATATCCTCATCATGGATTTATGTACATTGTACAAGAAGGTGTAAGCCACTTTGTTTGGTTTGTCCTCTATGAATCAGATAGAACATGTATATTGCAGCAGCCCCCCAGCCTGTCCTGCCCTAGATAGTCCTCACTATCATTTATTTCAAAACAGAGAGTCTGTCCAGATTAATTTATACCAACATGTTAAGATCTCCCCAATGATTCAAAGTTCCTCAGTTAATCTCAACTGTTACACATTAGGCACATAGATTGACACAAGCGTATATCTTTTCCAGAGAATATCTCCCTTCGCCACTAACCACCTGCTCTCCTTATCTCTTTTAGTTTTCACCTCTTCCAGGGGAATGTCGGGACCAAGTAGAATGCCTAACCCCCTTTTCTTCGCTGATGATGAGGACAAAAACACCTGCGCTATTCCATTCCCCAATTGGTCTGTGCTCCTACTTACACCTAAAGTATTTCTACTGAACAAAAAGTATAGAATTCCTATATCTGGCCATCTCTCTAAGCAGTAGGGATCTCTTCACAAGTGTATTGAGACCATTCACGTTCATTGTACCTATTTTGACCATCTGGTTACCTTTGGCAATCATCCATTGGATGCTTAAATTCCATCCAAGTTTGTGCCGCCCTCCAGGTGTCTACATCATGCTTGCTTAGACAGCGCCCTTCCCTTGTGTATGTCATATATCTGTGGTCTTTCCCTCCTCCTCCCCCGAACCCCAACATCCAGCAATATATCAAAATTTCCGACCAAAATTTGCTCCACCTATTGGGGCTGTATGGATCATGACTGAGACATCTGGGTTTTACCAGGCCACTAGGTGTCAGGCTCTGCTCTATTCCCCTTTGCCCACTCTTGGCCTCATAATGTGAATCACCCCCCTTTCTCTCCATTTTCTTGAACCTTCCTCAATAAGTTTTAAATTCTGCTATTCCAGAGCTTCTCAGCCCTCCCCTCTTACTCCTCTTCCGCGTCTATTAGTTAAACTATTCCCCCAACTTCATGGCCATGTCCATCCTCTTCGGTCACCGTTCATGTAACCTTGGGAGAGATAGGCCCCACTTTACAGAATTTCTTGGTTCCTGATATTTTCCTCCTTCCGTCCCCTCCAGTGAACGCCCTCAGGAATTTGTGCTTTTCCAAATTCCCGTCCCTCATACCTCGGCTTCCTAGGCAGTCTCGTAGCATCTGTGGTGCCTTTTCTGTATCGGCCAGCTTGTATACCACCCCTTCATATTTAAATATAGAGAGAAGGAGTCCCCCCCATCTATATCACTGCCCCTGCTCGGCAATCCAGGACTTTTATCGACATTGGCTTACCCGCAAGCGCCCCCTCACAGTGAATGCAATCAAACAGTATTTTCTTGTTACTCTTGCTGTTATTGTTAAAGGATTGCAGGATTAACTGAACTTTCGCTTCCAGCTCTCTCACAGATTCTCCCTTTCTGTGGTACCTCTAACAGGCATATGTTATTCCTCCATTCTCGAATCTTGAAGTCTTCCATTTTCAGTAAGGTTTTCTTTTTCCTTCTGTTCGCCGGCCTTTGTTCTAGTGTCCATGCTGAATTCCAACATTTTGACCACCGTATGATTGCCTTCCAAGGCCTCAACCCTGCCCTTCACCTTTTCCATCTTCCCCTTCAATTATATTAGTAAGGCATGTATATTCATCTGCAGTGCCTTGATCTCAGGAGAATGTTTAAAATGTCCGCTTTGGTGGCCACATCCCCTCTCTGTTTGGGGGTACCGCCTTCCTTCTGTATTGTATCCGCCAAGACTTTGTAGGTTGGGTCTTTACAACCCCACGGGCTCTCAACTCTCTCTCCAATGGCTCCACTCCGTGTGATTCCCAGGGCCTTCACTCTGGCAGCCCCAGCACCATGGGGTGGCCCTTACTTCAAATCCAGCGCACTTGTGCTCAGGGTCCGCCCAGTCATCAGGTGTGCATTCTTCCGCTGATTGGACCTCCCCTCCTCTTTACAGTTGTAGTTCCGGGCACCTCACGTCCCTAGCAGGGTTTCTTTCGTTTTTTCTTCAGTTACTCAGTGGGGGCAGGGCTGTGCAGCATCCCAGGCTAACAGGGATGGCCAGGGAGGCTCTCAATTGTTACGCCGGTATCAGCATTGTGGGTGCTGCTGCTTACCTCTGGGCTTCTCTATGCATTCCCATGCCAGCCTCTTCACCTCTACAGCTCGAGACTCATCTCCCTGTTTCGTACCCCTGCTGGGATTACACACCCTGCTCCATTCCCGAGGCCTTTGCGACCAAGCCTCTCTTCCTCCCCTCCTTCCTGACACACAAGCGTCATTTCCTAGAAGGCTCGGGCCCATTGGTGGCCTTTTGTTCCTCTATGTCTCTTCCCCTTGCCACCAGGTTATTAGCCATGCTGGGCTGTGCCTGTGGTGCTGCTTCTCCCTGGATGGTCTGTGCGTGCTGCCGCTCACCTCCGGGCTTTACTAGTCAGTACCAAAGTAGCCTTCCCTCTTGTATGACTCTGGGCTCTCTGCCTCATCTCACACCCTCACCGGGATGGCAAGTTCTGTTCTGTTCTCTGTACTTTTAAAATTTGGCCTCTCCTTTTCCTCTACCTCCTCTCCTCTGAGGTTATGCCACCCAGTCGCCACCTACCCCAGGGTTTGTGGCCTGCTCTCAGCCTCCTGTTGCTTTGTGCTTCCTCCTATGTTTCTGCATTATCGGCTGCGCAGGGCTGTGTACAGGTGCTGTTTCTCCTCGGATGGTTCACGGAGGTACCAGGGGGGTCTAGAAGGCAACCGCTCCAGTTTCAACTTGGCATCGGGCCTTCCACCGCAGTGATTCCACTATGTAGCAGGGCTCTGATGGGGTGCTCCGCTTTCACGCTGCCATTTTGTCTGCACCCCCTAGCAGTTATCCACCCATTTTGATAGATGATATCCAGACTGCGTTGATTACATCTGCCATCCTTGCTGAGTGATATGAAATGTCTTGAAATTGTAATATTGACGACAACCTCTAATTATGCCCTATGCAAGCGTAATACTGAATCGTCAATGATTATAATAAAACGCATATTGGATGACATTTATCACATTTATATTCTTCTATCGAGAAGATTGAGTATGTCCACGCTTGTATCATCACCATCAATATCTAAAGTGTGGAATGTTCCTTTTGCATTGAAGGCTGGCTCCTACCTCAGTGCAACTGGCATTCTTTTTACCGCGGTCTCTTAATCCCTTGTGTGGATAAAAGACTTAGACCACCTGCCAAGATCTGAATTGTAAACAACATTTGGAGGGCCATTACGTTTAGGTGTGGATTGTCTGACATGCATATATTGATATAACATGGATAATTTACTGTCATTGATTTTGCAGTGCAGATTAAAGTTTTATGAAATTAAGCAAACACTCTTGGTTTAACCTAGGCAGTGATGCATTAGGGGCAAAGTTTCAAGAAATGTGTTCAGACTTTTAAAATGATGCTGGCATTGCTGTGTTGGGCCAAATGGAATACTAAGCAGGCCAAGGCGACAAAGGTTGATGTGGATGTTATTACTCAAGCCTGTAGAAGTGCTATTAATTTAATGGTGCCCCAATGAAACTCTAATACCACATAAAGTGCAGAAGGGCGACTTCCAGATTCAGTGCAGACTTTGCCAGTAGGTTTCCAAATGAAGTAATGGGCACTTAAAACACAAACTATTGCAATTGTGCAAAAAAGAAGAAGTGGCATTTCTGTTTTTAGAAAACTATGGAATTTCACTTGCTTCAACAGAAAAAACGGAACAAAACAAGCACTGGAAAAGCCAACATTTTTGGTGGTGTCAACTGTTTACTGCATTTTACATTGTAAATACATGAGTTTGTGTGTTGGCCTGCATAAAGAAATGTCTTAGACCAAAGAGGAGGCTTGATGAAGAGCCAGGCCATCATGTGACTATTATTAAATGAGTTGTTATCCTCTGCTCACTGATAAAACACGATTAATATTTTACATCTGCAGCAAAGTCACACAGCCTGCAGCTTAAACAGCCTGCGGACCCAGAAAAGACCTTTGATCTCTGTGCCACATGACATTATCAAATATGTAAAAAAAAAACAATGGAGCACATTTTGAGCTGGGCATAACCTCTGCAAAATGCCTTGCATAAGGCTTTTACTCATTTTGTTTACGTTACGCCGCATTTTCATTCATTGGTATAGGTGGAGAGGAGAGGTGGATCGTACCTTACAATACCGCCACACCCGTCCTCTTCACCATGTAACTCCTCCAGCATTTGAGCCAGCATGACATTTTATGCAAGAGCAAATGCTGGGGGACTTTGATGTCCCGGGTGTTAGTGTTAGCAGTGCACAATGGTGCGGCCAGTTATGGTTGCTTAGCCTACCATAACTGGCGAATTTCAGGGGTTTTTCGGTTTTACTTTGACCCATAATGGCACATTTGAATAGGTTTTGTAGTGGACGGCACAGGTTTTCGCAGGGCAACTTAACCATAACGTTCCCTTAACAAAGTTTTTTTTTAGTGAATTGTACGGGTTTTAGTAGGGCATCTTAACCATAATGTCCCTTTAACAAAATTCTTATTGTAACTGAATTTCACAGATTTACTGAAGGGGAACCTAATCATAACAGCGTGTAAATTAAGTTTTTATGCTGAATATACACTATCAGCATGTGATCTTGCAGATATGTAGTATAGTTTGATTACTTTACAAACATATAACGTAGACCATAAAGAACCTCCTCGCTATCGATATTGTGAAGGCACGGACTGAGCGCCTGTCTGCGGACGGACGCGGGCGAGGTCATCACTACCAAAACAGTCAGGGGCCATCTGAAATTGTACTAATGTGTCACACAAAAATTGTTCAACTTTGAGAAAAGACACAGAAAGACATTATAATTACTAGTAAATAAATAGAAAAACCTAAACGTCTGAAACAAAAACCATGCATTTAATGACCATCTAGAATGAAATGGATTGTACCATAAAAAAAGGATGACTTCAATGTAAGTACCTCACAGAAACTCTGTAGGCAGGACCGACAGTAGACGCACGCACTTCAAGTAAGACAAATTTCAGCAAAAAAGTATGTTAACTTCATTTTTCTTATATAAGTGTGTACTTTTTTTGGTATAAGGGGCAGAAAAAATAATTTCTTTCTGTTCTTTTAGTACAGAAATGTGCAGTACTTTGGAGTGGCTGGAGGAGAATTTTCCGCATGGGCAAATGTCCGAAGATAGCGACAGTAATGGTACACAGTGCTCTGCATAAGCAAAATAATGTTCACTATTTTATGGCCATTTAACATATATATATTTATTTGTAGCAGACCAGGAGAAAAAAGAAGAGAAGCCATGAAAGGACTCAGAGGAAGACAGGCTGAAAAGGATAGAACGTAAAATGGAGACACTGAATGACAATTTTAATAGTGTAAAGGAATTTGTGGAAGAATTTGTTAGAGGAAAAGTATGTTACCACTGTCCCACCTGTACCTGCCCTCCTTCTCCATTCAGTGAACCGTCTCCAAACCTTCAAGAAGAAAAAGGACGTTTTGATGAAACATCCATCCCTTCTTCCCCACACAAATCATCTCCTCACAATCAGCCCGTATTGAACCCTAATTCCCCTATATTTGTGTCAGTGTCCGCATCCCCCTGTGTTTCTGTCGATTAAAGTGCGTGTAATTTTTTAGAACGTTTTTGTATAGTTGTTGAATACGGATAAGAGAAAACATTTTTTTTTAAAAAAGACTTAAAATGTTCGTGAACAGTGTGCCTGTTTGAGTTAGCCGTAAGCAATACAATGTGGATGTTCTAACGGCAATACACCTACCCGTACCAATGACAACCAAGATGGAACTGATCTTAGAAGGCACCATCTGTGCATGTTATGTGTAAAGTAACAGAATGGGGCGTGCTAAGGACATTATACCTCTCTGTACGGCTCAAAAACGAGATAAAACATGTTCCTAGAATATAGTAGGTAGGCAGGCTGTATATAAATGAGGCAAATTGGAAGTGTTCTAAGGACACTATATCTGTCCGTATCGTCCGCAGCAAGATGGAACCATCCGTAGAAAAGGCGCGATGGCCGGCATGTTCGTTATCAAACAAAATAGAGGTGTCTTAAGGAGACTGGACCTGTCCTTACAGTCATCAGATCAGGTACGTACATGCGCATTACACCCATAAGTACTTCGAACATCCCGCCTGTCCCTAACTGTCCATCTCACTTGTGCCGCACTTTTAATTAGTTGCAGGACCCGAACACTGTCCGTAGAACAGTGGCGCGCATGTGCACGTGCGTTAGTCTGCATTTACTGCATGCTTTTCCCTCGCGGATGTGTATAGGACGTCATCATGTGACCACACCCACGCTGAGTGTGTGGACTAATTTGCGCACTTTGTCTGCTTTTGCAACACTGCAAAATAACTGACACAGAAATGGGAAAGTATTTTTCAGTATAACATCACCATTTGACATTTCCCATACAATAGCTCCACCTGTGAATGTGTCATTTACAATTTTTGGAGCGTTTTACAGCGAGCAATGTGGTCATGAGCCGCATCCTTGGACCCTTGTAATTGGCCACACCCCCGAGGTCATATTCATTGTGCTTCTGGCTATAGCAGTTAAAGTTGTGCTGCCTTTAGTACTGTAGCAACCATTTGGCAAAAAATCCTTATAGCATCCATGGCTGCTACTGCTGCATTACCCTCAGCACCACCCCCAAACCCTCCACCGTCACCACCTCCCCAAGGGCCTGCAGAAGGATATACGGGTGAGGATGTAGAGATTGAGGAAAAAGAGGAAGAAGAGAATGAGGTGGAAGAACTCTGCACTACAAACACTCGACAGGAGTCGTGGGTGTGGCGGTTGTTTTCCGTTTATGGGAACATACCGAAAGCACGTGCGAACCTGGTCAAGTGCAACCAGTGTCAGTTGGTGCTGAGTCGCGGCAGACCTGGTGCATACATCTTTGGTACGACAAGCATGAAGCGACACCTAACGTCGTTCCACAGTGAGGACATTCGCAAGGTGGTGCCATATGAAGAACGTAGTAGATTGAGTTCCTCCACAGCATCCTCTGTGTCCGATCCTCTCACCACAAGAGACACTCCTCTGGGGGAGCGCATTCCTCCACCTGCGTCACGAGCCATTCACGATGATGTTGACCCATACCTTTCGAGGGTCACAATATTGTGTTTCTACTGTGACGCAGTACTCTGCAGGGGGGAGAGTCTTCAAGTGCTTTTGAGGCTACGGTCACTGAGCATGAGAAGAACTGCGCCCTACCTAAGTGAAGGCCACCCTATATCTTTCTCTCTCCACCTGGCTCTTCTTATCCCTGTGCTTGGTGTCCCTTCCTTACCCTCCCCGGCCCTTCGCTCCTAGTGTATCGTGTTCATAAAAGCAGTGAACTGAAAAGTTATAAACATTTTAAAAAAGGCTAATTTCAGAGCCGCCTTTCTCAGTTTAACAATAGAGCTTTAAAGTGACCGTTGTAGGCCCCTCGCTTTTTTTGATAAGTCCGCGGACAGTCATGGGACACACAAAAATGGAGGATGCAAGCAAAGCAAAACCAATGTACTTTTCGCTGGGAGTAAGTGGTGGCTCTGAAAAGAGCCTTTCGCTGGTGTTGAGTATGCTTCAAAAACTGTAGGGTGGAAAAAATGGATTGCCAAATAGGTGACTATGATTCCCAAAAAAGTTGCAATGCATGCTGAACATTGCAAAGAATAATTTGATTGCCAGCATATGTGAGATGGACTCCTTCTCTGCGAAATATGAAAGAGCTGTGAAACAAAATGTTTTCATTGTGGAATGAGGACATGCCAACATCTCTTAGAAATGCAGCCTTATTCACATTGCACCGCACTTTCACTCCCTTCTTGCACCGACTGCCTCAACCAACTGTTCCAAATCTTTCAACAAAGTATGTGAACTCACGTAGCCCAAATGGCAAGCACCGTAGTGCAAAACTATGACATGAGGAGTGGTCATCGTTTGCATCTCGGTGCAAACTTGGAGAAGTGCCGCAACATTGCGATCAGTCTCAGCGCTCCACACCACCTCCACTCCTATCACATCAAAATGAAGTGCCAAATGCCAACTTTCAGGAATAAAGCTGTAAACCTTGGCCAAAAATGTCTCCAAGGACCAAAACCCTGACCCTCTACGCCTCTGCCATCTTCAGTATACACACCGTCTTTCGCCACAAAGGAACAATGTGAACATCTGATTGGTTGATGCCCACAGTCCCCTTTCCATGCTCGATTTGCTGTAGATACCCGTATGTGACACGCCCTACCCGCAGACAAGCGGTGCCTACGTGCAGCACGTAACTCTTAGCCAGTCCTTCTGCCCTTTGAACATCACGCACAATTCCATTTCCTCATTGGACATAGCTAAGCAGTCACACAACCATCCACCAATCACATTAACCATCCCTACATCTAGCTCCGTCATCAAAATTTTGCACTTCAAATGTACTATTGATCACTGTGAATGCAAGTCGCATATCATACCAAAGCACCAACTTCAAAAACTAGTGTGGAAGTGTCGAGTTTTTCTACGTACAGCTCCATCCATGTGCATATGCATGCGTATAAACTACAGTTATGCATATTTTACTCAGAGAACATGTGCAACCCTTATGATTTCATTTAAAGAAATTATTACCACTAAATCTGCATAGGCAATACAAAGGTCATCCTTTAAGTACAAGATGTCTGATTTTCACTAACAAACCACACTACTTCTTACTGTCTCCCGCATAACTTATACATACGTTAGAACCCTCCCTTTTTAGTGAGGAACTCGATTTTCCATTAGAAAATAGCAACATTTTTTACTGTGTAGCGTCTGCATAAATGCTACTTCCAATGCGATTGTATGAGAAAAAGTAAACGCTCCCGATTGCTGTGTTGACATCTCCCTTCGAGGGTCTCCCGATTTTTTTCGAAATCGTACTTATAATGTAAAAGTACAGATTTTTTCCCCATTTACTATACTGACCTATCGCTTACAAACCTCGCTGCCATAGATAACACAGCTTAAAAGAAACAAGACATTTTCGTAACCTAAAAGTGTACGCATTTCTGAAGCACGTGCAACTGACATACTGCAAGTAACATAGAAAGGTAGCACGTAGTGCAGTGAAAAGCACACATGCACTGTGTTCAAATGTCAAAGAAGAATACTGCGATGAAAAATACAACATTAAGGTGTACTGTAACATCACAGCTTTAAACACACACAGTTACTAACTTCTTCTTTTTACAATCGCAGTGAAGACTACTCTCCTGAAAATCAACAGCATCTACACTGAAAACGACATATCTGAAGAAACCTGGTCATTCTGCAAAAAAAAGTAAGTACAGTACGACCTTTATATTCTTACTATTGCTCAAACAGACTTTGTGGGTTATGTATTTAATTTGTGCACCAAAGTAAACAATGATTTCTGAACCATTCTACCCACAAATCGCCATTCACTGAACAAAGAATAACAGGCAGAATGCCTCACAAATCCCCGTATGTTTGGAACTCAAATAACATACAAATCCCTTAGAATGTTAGTACTAGAAAACAAATAGCTGTTTCAATTTGATGCCAGTACATTCACTATTAATGCTTCTCCTCACCACTAGCCCACTTTCTACTCTCATCTGAAGCACATAGTAGTAGTATGCAAACAGAAAAGTAGACTTCCCAAATCATTGTAAGAGGCCAATGCACATTCAAACACCACCACAAAGTGCTTACCCATCAAACTCATGCACATAAGCACACAGCACACATACATTGTACAACAGACCAAACCATGCCTTTTTTTTCCCAACAGACCCCAAAAAATGCCTACCAAAAAGAAAGTTTGTAGAAAGGAACGCAGAAGTAGAGCAAATAAAAATAAAAGTTTCCAACCTAATCATCCATCTGTACCAGAGTTTGTAGAGAACGTTGGAACAAAACAGCTAATACATTCGTTTACCAAAACAAAGCAAGCCTCAACTACTGAAACTTTACCTCCTCCAACAAAATGTGGCACGAAGCACAAAACTCTTCACAAAAAATCAGCTACCAGTACCGCTAACAAAGCTCCTAATAATCCTGATATAGCAACAAGAAACTGTAGTAAAAAAATATTTTAGCAAAAATGTTTGGCCACAGAGTCCTTCAGAATCTAATAGGAAGAGGACCGAAATCATCCTCACCCCTTAAATCCTACCGTAAAAAAATAATCCTATAAGCACTTGTGGACAGTGCAATCATTCTCAAATGGAAGTTGTTTATATTGGTGTTAAATAGAGTGAAACCACTAACAAAACTAAGTACCAAACTGCAAAAGAAACTTATCAATAAACAGAATGTGAACAAAAATAACTTCTTACATATTTGTCGAGGTGAATGGAGTCACACTACAACCAAGGAACCATATTTTCATGAAGAAGCAGACAAACAAAATCAAACAAACACAATTGCCATCCATAGCAGTGGAAGAGGATATGAAAAAATCAATAATACCATCATGAAACAAGAAACACTGCTTAGAAAAGTATCCCCTGAAAACTCAGAATTACCTCTAGATTCGACCAAATCAGACCGTCCAGTATACAAATGGCAGTGCACGTCAATGTGTGCCATTCCTAACAAATCTTTCAAATCTTTACGTCAGTTCCTCAATCAGTATGTGAAAGGTAAAGACAACAATAAAATGAAAGTGCTGCAAAATATAGATACCTGTCCAGTGCGCAAATATACAGACCTGCAAGGACATTCATTAGCCTGCATTTCTGGACCTATTTGCAAAAGCACCTTCCATGATATCAAACAGATATAAATGCATCATTCAAATGTAAGAAATCTAGTGTACAAAATATACTATGCTAAAGGTCCAGCTTCAGCCAATTTAAATAACACTCTTCTGAATGGTACACCCAAGTATCTACAAGAAGAAATTGACCGCATCCAGAGAAAATATTTTGGAAGTGAAAGTCACTTACAAAATGCAATAGTTTTAGAACAGACTACCAACATTTCTGCACACAGCAACCTTCTATTACACACATACTAAAATGTAAAAGTGCATCGGCTGAAATACCAAACCATGTGTGTGTGTGTTGCCGCAGAACGTTTTACAAAAGGAACACAACAAATGTATAAATAGCATACAAAATAGAAGACAATGAAGATTCCAAGTGGTTTGAATTAGCTCTGTACCTTATAGCTGTAAATAAATATGAAATAAGTGAACCCCTAATATGTTATAGTTACTGCACTACAAAACTAGACTACAACCAAAGTCCTTCAAATGCTATCACAAATAATTTGGAATTGTTCCAACTACCAAAAACCTTGCAACAACTCAATTTGTACGAGAGCATCATAATTCAAACAGTTCATCCATTTCAAGCAATTATACGCCTTCACCCAAAAACAGAAAAATTACCTCCCTCTGAATTGGTGAAAGGCATTTATGGCAAAGTAGTTTATTTGCCATTAGATCTTACAGAAAATGTGCACACTCTAGGAGTGTAACGTTCAATAGAGCATTCTTTAATTGTGTTGGTAAATGGTGTACCAACCAAAGACAAAGTAATTTGGCAACAACTGGTGGATTTACATAAAGTTAGTGAAGCTTTGCAATATCTAAAAGACAATAACGAATACTACAAGGAAATAAATATTGAAGAAAGCTTAAGGGAAAGAACTGCAATAATTGAACAGTCACTAGAAACTGGACAATTTGAACTTCTGGATCCTGCTGCAGTATCCACTCTTTTGGACCAGTACACAATTCATCCATTGTATTCCAATGAAAGCATAGATCATGCACTAGAAACTTACCAAATGCAACAAACCAAAGGTTCACCAATGAGCATATGGGAAAAAAGTATAGAAGCACATGCTTTTCCACTGCTATTTCCTACTGGCAAAGGTGGAAGGTACGATGATAGACCCACTCAAATTACAGCATCAGAATACCGCTCGTTACGAATGTATTCGCAAGATCCTAGGTTTAGACAAAATGTTGAATACATATTCCACCTACTCTTTGAAAGTGAATTAGCAACCCTATGTTACGGAGTTGCACACATTTTGAAATCTGGGACCTACTTTCAAAAGATGTCAGCTACACAATTAATACAAAAAGTACAAGAAAAAGATGAAGGTTTACAGTCAAGTATAACAAGTTTGTTTGCAAACATGTGTGGTACAAAAGAATACTGGTTCTGACGGCACGGAGACTTACGTTATATGATCAGAAACCTTGGACCACCAACTTGGTTTGTTACACTAAGTTGTGCAGAATATGCATGGGAAGATTTACATGAGTTCCTACGCATATCAAACAACAACAAAACCAACATACATTTATTAACACCTGGAGAACTTTGCTCTCTAGATCCAGTTAATGTGTCAAGATATTTCCATCATCGTTTAATTGCTATGCTACACTTTATTTGCAATAAAACTGATCCTCCCCTCAGAGAAGTGCAGCACTTTTTTGGGAGATAAGAATACCAAGCGAGAGGAGCACCACATATTCACATGCTTTTATGGATCAAAGGTGCACCTAAATTTGGTCAGGACACTGATTCCACTGTTTTGCAGTTCATCCAAAAATATGTCACTTGTGAAATCCCTTCACAACGGACACATAGTGATCTGTACGGACAGATTTTACACTTTCAAAGACAAAAATGTGGCAAATATTGTCTACACCAAATGACGGTTTGGTTTCCTTAGACCAGTTACAGAAACAGGTGAAGTGAAGTGAAGAACTGCATGTCTTCATTTCGACATAGTGTGAAAAGTAAATCACCTAAGAACATGTACTACATAAAAAGAACCGAAGAATGTAAATATATCAATGATTACAATGCAATCATTGCCCTCTTATGGAATGCAAACATATATGTGCAGTACATTGCAGACAATTCCACTGCTGTTGCAGTATATGTTACAGCCTACTTAACAAAAGCTGGAAAAACTGAGCTTCAAGACCTCTTGAATGACCTATCATCAGACAAAACACTATCTCAGACATTGTACAGCCTAGGCATAAAAATGCTCTTTCATAGAGAATGTGGCGCCTATGAAGCTGCAGATCGTTTAACTGGTACTGCTTTGTACGGAAAATCAGACAACATAGTATGGCTAAGTCTTGGTCCTGCTAAATCTAGAAAAAGAGTTCTGAAATCATATGAGGACATAGAAACAATTGCCAGAAATGATCCCAACAGCCAAGACATTTTAAAAAACAATTTACTGGACACATCCTATCCAAACAGGAGTAGCACTTTGTAGAGCATGTGTCAATACCACATCGCTCAAAACATTGCATACAAAAATAATATATACAGTCACAGATTGTGAAGGCAGCTTAGTGAAACTTACAAAACGGAGCTTAATTAATCATGTTAAATTGCCACTAAAAATTCCTCAACAAAAAGAACTGTAATACATGTCTCTACTACAACTTTTTAAACCATGGAGAAAAGAGGAAGAGATACTAGATAACTATGACTGCTATGAAGATGCTTTCAAAGCAAATGAAAGTACTATCACCGATGTGAGCTTCACGCAGTACAAAGCAATGTTGCAAAATGAACAGCAACACGTAGAAGAACTTCAGGCCCAACTAGATAAGGACCCTTACGACAGTAGTCAACCTTCTGTAACCGGAAGTCAAGAACCACAAGCACAGCCACTAATAGCAAATGAGGCAGAATTAGCTATGACATAAGTGGAAAACACCATGTGTCACTATCAAAAAAATATAGAAGACTTAACTGTACAACAAGCAAAACTTAACAAAGAGCAGCGCACCATTTTTGATGACATAACAAAACAGATTGCACATGGTGTACAACACGAAAATAAAGAATGTACCTGCCAAAATTACAAACCAATACTGCTGTACATCAGTGCAGAAGCTGGGTCAGGAAAAACATTCTTAATCAAAATCATCAGCAAGTTCCTTCACCAATTGACAAACAACTAACTATCAGCTGTTGTAACTGCCCCCACAGGTTTAGCTGCCTACAACATAGGCGGTGTCACTTTACACCGATTACTGCCTCTTCCAGTAGAACACCAAAACAAATTAGACTACTACAAACTTTCTGCAGAAGCTGCAATGGAACTACGCAGAGTATTAAAGCAAATGAAAATGCTACTAATAGATGAAGTGAGCATTGTCTCCAACCTAATGTTGGCTTTGATTCACCTTCGATTGCAAGAGGTACTTAAAACAAACTACGAAGAACTTTTTGCAGGGAAACACATTATCGTTTTCGGAGATCTTCTACAATTGACACCAGTGAAAGAGGAACCTATTTTTAAAACCGTAGGACACAAACTCTGCCGTGAAACTGTTGGCAGTATACGAAATGTCAACCTTCGGCAACATTTCCAATACAGAGAATTAACAGAAAACATGCGGCAGTCTGCAGATCTTACTTATGCCAACATCCTAAAAAGTATTAGAGTTGGTGTACTATCTCAGAAAGCACAAACAATATTGAAAAAGCGGCACATTCATGCACTTTACGCCGATAATGCATGTGCTGCTGATGATATGGAACAATTAGCGGACAAAAATGTCAATTGTATGGCCTTAATGCCCACTCTTGCAAGCTGTGTCAAATTCAATGAAACAATGTTAAATAAAGAAATGCAACCAATAATTGAAATTTGCGCCACAGACAAACTAGACATACATGGTATGACATTACCCATGTGTGAGCAAGCCACAACAAGACTAAGTAGTTTAGAAAATTCAATATCCAACACAGCTGGGTTGGAAAAAATAGTAAAATTATCCTTAAAATGTAATGCTGAAACGTAACATTGACGTGGAGCAAGGGATAGTTAATGGGGCATTGGGTACAGTTGTTGGCTTTCAATCATACCCACGTGACAGCAACATTCAGTTTGTCAATATTCGCTTTGTCAAACTTTCAGAAATGAAAAGGATAGGGCACTCAACTGCTCGATTCCTTCTGTTCAAAGACATGTATGTACGTAGAGAACAATTTTCTCTAACTCTTGCATATGCAGTCACCATTCATAAATGCCAAGGTCTTACCCTAGACAAAGCATTAATAGATATAGGAAACACAGTCTTTAAAGAAGGCATGAGCTACGTAGCACTATCACGCTTATGTACAATTGACGGTCTATTTCTAATCAACTTTGATGCAAATAAAGTGACCGCTGATATTCCTTGCATCTTGGAATACAATAGACTGCGGTCACTGTACACTCTCCATCTGAAACAATATCCTGTTCCAGAAAAATTAAAACGTGGTAAAAAGAAAATAATTCTATCAGAAATGCAACAGAATCTGATTGCAAATCCTTCAAAGAAAAGAAATGAAGGAAAAGGTTAATCAATTACCACAAGCAAAGAACAACCTATTAGGGAAAGTAAACCAGGTACTTCTTCAAAGAAGGAAGAGAAACTCCGAAAAAAGCACTCTGAAAAGGAACTAGCTGGTCCATTCAAATTTTCAAATGTAAGTGGTGTAAGTTGCTATGCAAATGTAGCAATGAATATTCTATTTCAATTGCCACCGATGGTTAACAATATTTACTTACACAGTACAGACCAATTGTGTTTGCAAATGTTAGTCCTTCATAGAAACGCAACAAACAATCTTGACAACACGTACAGTGTTCATGGAATAAGACAAGAATTGGACTACTGTGCTGGAATGGTGAGATGCACTTTAAACACACAGGAAGATCCACAAGAATTTCTAATGTACTTACTACAACTACTGGATAACAAAAGCATACCTATAAATGAAATCTTCCAGATTTCATACATGTGGAAACATACATGCACTCTCTGTAGCAATGTCATACAGGAGCACATCCCAAATGGGTGATTTGTGTATGTATCCATACCTAATTGTGAATCCATTCCATTTCAGCAACTAGTACAGAATGCAAACCATGCCAGATTATGTACTATGTGCAATTCAGACAATCGCTCAATCCTTAGTGATACAAACTCATAGTAAGTACATAATACTTATGCTGCTACGTTATAATGCAGATGGTACCAAAAACAACTGTAAGCTCACCGGATTCACACACGGTCAAGTGTCACTGGGAAAGAATACCTTTACAACAGTAGGTATAATCGACCATGCAGGAGCTACAACCAATGCAGGTCACTACACTGCATACATTAAGAAGAAATGTGGATGGATGGAATGTAATGATAGCACCATTACCCTGAAGCAGAGATTGCCCGCTAATCTTACAAATGTGTATTTAATCTTCTTAAAGCCAAAATGTAATGACTAATGTCTACTTCAACATTACCAAAAAATGAAGTGAAAGTCTACATACAGTTAGAATACGCCAACAGGTATCTAACTGCCCAAGAGTGTAGAACAACAACACAGATAAATGAATACCACAGAAACATAACAACAAATGCACAGTTAGAATACGCCAACAGGTATCTAACTGCTGTTAAAAACAGCAACAAGGCTACAAGAATAACATAAATCAGAAAGAACAAGGAAACACTCAAAGAAAGCAAAGAAATATTTTGTAGCATAGCAAATGAAGTTTTTTTTTTAATCCGACAAGGATTATTTTCTCCCAGACCCAAGGATTTCAAAAACAAACACAGAAACTGAGCACAATGCACAGTACACTGGTTTGTAAACTAAGTATGAGGGTAAAAAAAACGAAACTGTCTATTATACAATGTAGGAAGTCTTCATAAAATGCAAACACTAACATGCTTTTTTCTTTTATCACAGAAATTAAAAAAGGCTAGGTGCGCCAAGTACTCCAGTCATGTAAAACATATGTGAATTCTGCACAAATTAATCAAGTATAATTATAGTCATGTCATACATATGCAAATCAACACGGCTAATCTATAGCAATAATGTGGTACAGTGACTATAAGCAAGACCTAGCTTTTTTGATGTATAACCCAGCACTTACACCCTACGGGCAAGCAACCCACACTATAGGTCCTAACCACAAACATCGCTACATATCAAAACCATGGTGCTTCTAATTTCACTACTTTTAAGTTTAGTTTTGCATGCGTGGTCTGCAGCCATGCAACCAAGACTAGAACATGCACACAAACACAAACACAACACCACACCCAGCCATGTTCACTTATACCCTCACTCTTTAACACTGCAGGCTTGGGTGCATAGCTTGTGGCGATGCACCCAAGACTCAGGGTCCTGCCAGAAACAGTAAAGCATATCGTAACCAGTGTGGCTTCTAATTTCACTACTTATAAAGTTGTTTTTGGGAACAAAACACTATGTCCTCCCCACAACCACCTGACTGATGTTTCATAGTACGAGTGTACCTATGCCTGTTATATGCTGCAGTAGTTGTGGCCACAAGCTACAAACTTGGGTGTAAGCCCATAGATTTTTGAATGTATGGGTATGCAGTGTATGAAATCCATAGAGGCTTACAACTGCCGTGCTTATAACTTTGTTTTTGGGTGCATGGCCTTTGCACATGCACCAAACACTGTAAGTCCTCGACACAACTACCACACCATATCATTGTGGCTTTTAACAACACTTCGGCCATACAGCCAAGTTTCTACACACTCTCCACAACCATTTGACCCATAAGCAATACTATAATTGTATCAATTTCTGTAATATGCTTTAGTGGTTGTGGCCAGGGCCTAGAGTCTTGGAAGTATGGCCTACGGCCATGCATCCAAGACTCTACGCCCTGGCCACAATCACCGCAGCATATTACACCCATGGTCGCTTACACAGGATTGACACACCCATACAATGAAACATTATAAGTGTAGCATGTACTCACTGGAATCTGTGGCTGAGATGTATGACTGTGATATCCTGCACTGCTTGTGGGCAGGGTCTACACTCTTCGGTGTATGGCCTACAGCCTGCAGCCATGCACCCAAAACTGAACGTCCTGCCCACAACTATCGCACTATGTAAAATTCATGTTGGCTTATAACTTTAGAGTTGACAAGTGTGTTCTCAGGTGCACCAAAGACTGCAGATCCTCCCCACAACCACCTGAGTGATGTGCGGTAGTAGAGGTGCAGCAATAGTTGTAGTATGCTTCAGTGGTTCTGGCCAGAGGCTAGACTCCTACATGTATATCCATGCCTAATTCAATTTATGCAGTGTCTAATACCTCCAGTTCTTATAATGTTGTTCATAGGTGCATGGCCTGCGGCCATGCAGCCAAAACTGTACAGACTGCCCACAACCATCTAATCGATAATCAATACTACAGGTGCATCCATAGGTGTGAAATGCGGCGGTGGTTGTGGCCAGGGCCTACAGTCTTGAAAGTATGGCCTTCGGCCTACGGCCATGCATCCAAGACTCTAGGCCCTGGCCACAACCACCGCAGCATGTCACACCCATGGCGGTGTACTAATCAATAGCACACCCATAGGAGCAAATAACGTAATAACGACACATAGGGCCTGATCACGACTTCGGCGGTAACCCTTAAATCCGGCGGTAGCGCTAATACTGCCAGATTTAAGGGTCCGCCGAATCAGGGCTTCGGCGGATTTCGCCCCAGCTCTGAGCTGGGGGGAAATCTGCTGAAAATTCGGTGTGGGTGGGTGTGCAGTGTCTAATACCTCCAGTGCTTATAATGTTGTTCTTAGGTGCATGGCCTGCGCCCATGCAGCCAAAACTGTACACACTGCCCACAACCATCTAATCGATAATCAATACTACAGGTGTATCCATGGGTGTGAAATGCTGCGGTGGTTGTGGCCAGGGCCTACAGTCTTGAAAGTATGGCCTTTGGCCGTAGGCCTACGGCCATGCATCGAAGACTCTAGGCCCTGGCCACAACCACCGCAGCATGTCACACCCATGGCGGCGTACTAATCAATAGCACACCCATAGGAGCAAATAATGTAATAACGACACATAGGGCCTGATCACGACTTCGGCGGTAACCCTTAAATCCGGCAGTAGCGCTAATACCGCCAGATATAAGGGTCCGCCGAATCAGGGCTTTGGCGGATTTCGCCCCAGCTCTGAGCTGTGGGGAAATCCACTGAAAATTCGCACTATTACCGCCGGCGGGAAATCCGCCGGCGGTAAGAGCGTGAAAATTCCCCATTGAGCCAAATGGGGAATGGGGCATTCCCGAATGGGCTCAATGGGGAATGGGGAATTACTTTACCGCCGAACTCGTGATCCGGCGCTATTAGCACCGGGGAGTTCGGCGGTAGGGCTATTACCGCCGGCGGTAATACCGCCGGCGGTAACGGCCAAGTCATGATCAGGCCCTATAATTTCCCCTAACACCACGCAAATCCTTACAACAGTTTCAAGGTGCTTGGGCGCAGCACGGACTGAAATAATACCCCTATTAAAACCCTCATTTTATGTACGCACAAACATTCCAAACAATATTAACACCTACCGCCTGAACAAATACATTTTTTCACCTATCTCTTACAGAGTGAACCACCCCAAGCACTATGACACAGCAAAATAGGTTTCGAAATAGCATGTTGCCGCTGGTTGTCCTGCGCTGTCGGAGGATCCAAGATGTCGGGTGCATCCAAACAATCTGACGCACAACACGTCTCACTGCAGCCAATCAACAGAGACGTTGCGTGTACGCGGTCATGACGCCAGTCCCTTAGCCAATCGGTATCTTGTCTGCGGAGCGAACAGGGAAGTGTGACCGCGGAGCAGACATAGATATCACTAATTTTTTTGCTTTATGTTTTGGTCGTTTTACAAAAAACTACTGGATGGATTTACACCAAATTAACAAAAGCACACTTTTGGGACCAAGCCGCCGCTCCTCCCGCAAATTTAGTGAAAATCTGTCCAGTGGTTTGGGCTGTAGGTGTGTGGAAAATTGTTCCCCATTATGTCTATGAGAAAAAAAGACGCTTTGGGACCCCCCCTATAAGTTTTCCCCCCCTGGACCAAACCTCACCAAACTTTGCAATAAAATTCAGTGTGGCCCATATACTTTCCTTTCAAAGTCTGGTAAGGATTAGTCCAGGGGGAGCAGAGTTATAGGCTGCCCAAAAAGTGCTCTTCCTATGGAAACAGCAACTTAACCATAACTACACGGCCAATACCGTGGCCGTGTAATATACATACATATATATACGACAACAAGAAAGTTATGGTGTCTTGGCTCAAATGAACTTTCCTACTTTCACTATATATTACACGGCCTTCGGTAACAGCCATGTAGTTATGGTTAAGATGCTCAACCCATAGGAAGAGCACTTGTTTGGCAGCTTACAACTTCACCCCCCTGAATCCTCACCAAACCTTGCATAAAAAGTGTATGGCCCCTTCAGAGATTGATTCTGCAAAGTTTGGTGAGGTTTCGTCCTGGGGGGGGGGGTGGTGGTAAAGTTATAGAGATGCTCCCAAAATGTGTGGATTTCCTTCAGCCCAAATCGCTGGATGGATTTTCACCAGATTTGCAGCAGGAGCGTCTGCCCGGTTCCGAAAGTGTGCTTTTTAAAATTTGGTGTAAATCAATACAGTTGATTTTTAGTAGGTAAATAAAAATGTGCGATGTATGGGTAATGCCCGCAGACTCCCTTGCCTGTTCGGTCTGTTGACAGACTGCTGATTGGTCCAGCGGCCGTCATGATGTTCGCAGACATCCGAAGGTGCCCACTGATTGGATGGTGAAAAGCGCGAGGTGCGTGTAACGCTCACCTGGTTCCTACGGAGGCGCTGACTCAGGCTGGACTGCGACCCTGGGTTCGGGATGCGCTCAGGGTGGGACCTCCGAATACGAACTGCCTGGTTTGTGAGGTATTTTTCTGTAGATGGGAAAAAAGGGGTAAATACCCAAGTGATAGGATGAGGTTCCCCCCCAGTCTTGCTTCTCCCACTTCTAGGCTTTCAACAAGTCTCAGCGAGCTCTTACCTTTGGCTTGGTGAAGGTGAGCTCTCCATCCTGCTTCTGGTGCAGGGGCGCAAGGAGTCCAGTTACGTCACTGGATGAATTCAATGTGCAGGTTAGAGTCCCTTTGCAAGACTCCGTTGGGCGATGCTGTTGCAGTTGCACGTGCGGAGACACATGAGTATAATTGAACTATGGTCTTTTCCAAAATGGCACCTGTAACAATGTCTTTTTCCCTTTCAGGTGCTGGGATGCTGTGGACGATGCCGCCGTTGCTGCACGTGCGGAGTCCGGTAAGTATAACTGAAACGTGGCCTTATCCTAATGGACGCCTTTAAACAATGTCTTTTTCCCTTTCAGGTGCTGGGATGCTGTGGACGATGCCGCCGTTGCTGCACGTGCGGAGTCCGGTAAGTATAACTGAAACGTGGCCTTATCCTAATGGGCGCCTTAAACAATGTCTTTTTCCCTTTCAGGTGCTGGGATGCTGTGGAGGATGCCGCCGTTGCTGCACGTGCGGAGGCCGGTAAGTAATAGTTAAACTGTAACCTTATCCAAATGGGCGCCTTTAACAATGTCTTTTTCCCTTTTAGATGCGGGGATGCTGCCGAAGTGAAGGCCGCGGTGAGCCTTGGAGTGATCAAGGATGGATAAGGTAAGCGAGCGCGGCTGCGGGCGTTTTGCACGTTTTCTAACCTTGAACTTTTCTTTGCAGGTCTCGGAGACTGGATTCTGGAGGTTGAATTCAGGTACGTATGAATTCCGGCGTGTTTTCTTAACCCCAGGTTGCTGCTCGGGAAGCTGAGGATGTATCCAGACCAGGAATGCAGGAGCCGACACGGTGAGCGTCCTGCTGCTGCTGCAGAATAACGCGAAGCACGTGAAATCCATCGGGCGTGGTTTAAATAGTGTAGCAGAGCTTTGGTGCATGTTCTTCCTCCAGCCCCACCCAGGTAAGAAAAGAGTTCCTGATTTGAGGAAGTAGTTCCTCTCAGCCCTGCTGGCTGGGAACTTCAGCCTGACTGGGTTGCTCGGGGTGAGTATGCAGCATGGTCTGCTCCAGGTAAGTCCACCCAAGCATTATGACATGGTTTACCCATATGAGCCCGGGGCCTATGGCGCCGGGACTGAAACCCTTTATGAGCCTGGTGCCAAAGGCGCCAGGACACGGTCCAAAGGGCCCCTGTAGGATGCTGGACCTGTCCTGGCTCCTCGGGAGCAGTGCTCATGACAGTGCGTAACATTTTTGGAAACGGCCGCCATGTTGGATCCGCAGACATCAGTCAGTGTCCATGGACAGCACATTGGGGTAAAAGTCTGGATAACACATTTTGGGCTATTTGATGGCCGAAGGATGGCCTGGAAAGGGTGGGGGAGTGGAACATAGATGATATGCGGCTGTTTTTCTAGGTGAAAAAAGTGGGTGTGGGTACCGCCCGCTACACGGACACCGTAGTAGTCCATAGACAGTGGCGTGAAGAAGCAGCTTGGAAAACACATTTGAGATTATTTGATGGCTGAAAGAGGCCATAGAAAGGGTCGGGGAATAGAATGAATATGATACGGAGCTGTTTTTATAGATGAAAATAGGGTTTGCAGATGCCGCTAAGTCTACGGTCAATTTGGGTGTCCGCGGACACCAACTTAATGGATGGGTTTTCAGGGCGAGTTTGTTATTTGCAGGTGTATTCTAGATACTTGTTATATGGTTTCATTATATTGTGCTGGTTGTGGCCAGTGGCCAGATTCTTGGGGGCATGGTCGTAGGCAATGGCCTCAAGAATCTGGCCACTGACCACAACCATTATAGAAATATGTGTATAGTAATTATATGTACTGCAGGTTAGAAAGGTACTGTAGAGTAGAACGTATGTGGTATTTATTATTGTAGAAGAATTGAGTATAGTGGTTATGGAAAATGAATTTGTTTACAATTGGTATGGTTACTTAGTTGTCTAAAGTAGTCAACCTGGAATCTCTGCTTCGTTTCCTGTGAGAAAAGAGAAAAGAACAGATGAATGTGTTAAGCAAGATAGTTGAAAAGGCTTATAGCATACAATTTTACATATACATTTACTTTATTTGACCCTCATAAACAGAACATTCTATGTACTATGTTTGGTACAACATTGGTGTGTTTTACACTGTTGTTGTATTGACTTCAATAATCATTGGGTCATTGGGAAAGGAAATCCATAGAGGATTACAAAAATCCTACTACAATTATGTCAGTGTAAGTGTGATAGTATGTTTGTTTGAAGGGTATTGCTATTAAGGGAATGTTTAAAGTAGTAGGATGCACAAACAAGGGAGGTCCTGGGAGTGTCTCTATTGGTCTATATCCTGGGTTAGAGTCTCAACCAGAGTCTTTAGCTCACCATCCTTTTGTCGTAAATCTGCCCCCGTCTCACCTGGGATCGCTTCTTGCTCTGTTCTGTGGGAGGATTCCTCTTGTGGACGGATCGGGTCTTGTATAGGCTCGCTCGAGTCTCGTCTGGCTGCAGAGCGCATTCAGAGTTCCGGGAAGGTCGCAGTTCCAGGATGTCCAGGAAAAAGGTAGCAGTCGCTAGGGATGAGGATTTCGGGAGCAGAATTAGAGGGAATGGGTGAAAGGAAGGAAGAAGCAACCAGGAAACTAGGAACAGTGGATTTGCCGAACAGCACACACACGTCAAGTCACTACCTAATGATAGCGTTGAGACGCGCAGGGCTGCGGGGGCAAGGGCAATTTATAGAACGTGCCGTGTGCGACGTGAAGGCTGGTGTGAGGCAAGTCACTTGGCACGGCCATGTTGGGAGTAACAAGGAATACAAGCCCCGTCGCGATAAGGACCAGGAAGTCCAGAAGGGGCAAGTTCTAAGGGTCATGACACCTTTCACAGAAGAGAAATGTCCACTACATATCAGTCTTTGACCTGCCCAAGGGCAGTCCAGTACCGAAAGTCCAGGCAATTCTCTTCTGAACAAGAGTACCAACAGCAACCCCAGACACATGTTTCAACCTGGTTGGGCCTCATCAGTGAGGTGGAGCTGTGCCTCTCTAAAAACAGTGAGCAAGGGGTCCACGTCTGGATTACCTTAGTAAATTAGGTTGAAAATGCAAAGCTACTTAATATGCACAAACAAGGAGGGTCCTCGGAGTGCCTCTCTACAGGCCTATATTCCGGGTTAGAGTCTCAACCAGAGTCTTTAGCTCACCCTCCTTTCACAGAAGAGAAATGTCCACTACATTTCAGTCCTTATCCTGCATGAGGGCAGTCCAGCGCCGAAATGCCAGGCAATTTGCTTGTGAACAAAAGTACCAACAGCAACCCCAGACACATGTTTCGACCTGGTTGGCCTCGTCAGTGAGGTGGAGCTATACCTCTCTGAGAACAGTGAGCAAGGGTTCCACATCTGGATTACCCTAGTCATTTAGGGTGAAAACCGAAAGCTACTTAGTATACACAAACAAAGAGGGTCTTGGGAGTGTCTCTCTACTGGCCTATATCTGAACTTAGAGTCTCAACCAGAGTATTTAGCTCACCCGCCTTTCACAGAAGAGAAATGCTCACTACATCCGGTCACAACGGGTCCCTGCAGATGCCGGAAGCACCGGCATCGAGGGTAGTAATGTACCGGTCTGGTAAATGATACCGGTATTCCCTTCCCGGTTTTGTTATTACTGGACTGCCAACCTTGTAATGAGGCCCAATGTGTTTGGGGCCTGTAAATTGACTGGTGAGCACTCCTGTCCCTGATGGCATTTTCAATCTAGGCCCATGCTGCCACATCTGAGTGGGTTCACGGCCAGTCTGGTTCACCCAAAATACCCTTGCACTACCTACTTCCCCTTGAGTCTTTGTCCTGTCCAAGGGCAGTCCAGCATCGAAATGCCAGGCAATTCTCTTCTGAACAAAAGCACCAACAGCAACCCCAGACACGTGTTTCGGCCTGGTTACACCTCATCAGTTAGGTGGAGCTGTGCCTCTCTAAGAAAGCGAACAAGGGTTCCACGCCTGGATTACCCTAGTAATTTAGGGTGAAAAACCAAAGCTACTTAATATACACAAACAATGGGGGTCCTGGGAGTGTCCCTCTACTGGCCTATATCCCAGGTTAGAGTCTAAACCAAAGTCTTTAGCTCATCATCCTTTCACAGAAGAGACATTTCCACTACATATCAGTCTTTGTCCTGCCCAAGGGCACTCCAGCACCGAAATTCCAGACAATTCTCTTCTGAACAAAAGTACCAAGAGTAACCCCAGACACGTGTTTTGGCCTGGTTAGGCCTAGTCAATGAGGTGGAGCAGTGCCTCTCTAAGAACAGTGTGCAAGGGTTCCAAGTCTGGATTGCCCTAGTAACTTAGGGTGAAAGCCCAAAGCTACTCAATATGCACAAACAAGGGGGGTCTTGGGAGTGTCTCTCTACTGGCCCATATCCCAGGTTAGAGTCTCAACCAGAGTCTTTAACTCACCTTCCTTTCACAGAAAAGAAATGTCCACTACATAGCAGTCTTTGTCCTGCCCAAGGTCAGTCCAACACCGAAATGCCAGCCAATTCTCTTCTGAACAAGAGTACCAACAGCAATCCCAGATACGTGTTTTGGCCTGGTTGGGCCTTGTCAGTGAGGTGGAGCTGGGATATAGGCTGTGTGTGAAGCTAGTAAATTTACAGTTATTTTTGGTACCATCTGCATTGTACCTAAGAAGCATAAGTATGACATATTAGCTATTTGAGTTGATTTGCATACTGGAACGATTGTCTGAATTTCAAAAATGACATAATATGTCATGATTGCATTCTGCAAAAGCTTGTGAAATGAAATGGATTCACAATATTTTATGGATACATATACAAATAGTTCATTAGGGATGTGCTGTTGTGAAGCATGGTTGCAGAGAGTGCATGTATGTTTCCATGTGTATGAAATCTGGAGGATTTCATTTATAGGGATGTTTTGGCTTCCAGTACTTGTAGTAAGCGCATTAGAAATTCTTGAGGATCTTCTTGTGTGTTTATGGTAAATGCTCCTATTTTTGCACAGAAGTCCAATGCTTGCCTTATACCTGAGACACGATAAGTGCTGTCAGAATTATGTGTGTCATTTATATAAAGGACGAGCATTTGCAAATACAATGGGTGCAAGACATTTAAGTACATGTTGTGAACAATTGGTGCCATTTAGAAGAGAAGATTGATTGTTACATTTGCATAGCAATTTACTCCAGTTGTGTTGCTGAATTTAAATGGACCAGAGCATTGTGTGTCTGCATCATTTGATGGGCCTGCAGATTATTTGGAGAAGAGATATTTGTCTTTTTCTTTTCTGATGGATGTGCAGTTCAGTTTGCAGTAGACAGTTTTGTGATTGTATTATTTCATGGAGAAGGACTTGGTCATTGTTTCTTCAGCGGTATTGTTGGGAGATCTGTTGTAGATTCTGTTTGCATTACTTTTTTTTTTAGGTGCAGGTTATATATCTAGATGGGGTGCACCGTGCACATAGCCTGTTGTATTCTACGATGCCTGGAATGTCAGCATTGACTTTATTTGCATCAACGTTAACTAGGAATAGACCATTGAGTGTACACATATGTGAAAGTGCTGCATAACCCATACCTTCCTTAAAGACGGTGCTGCCAATATCAATCCATGCGTGATCTCAGGTTAGTCCTTGCAAATTTGTGAATAGTGAAAGCATATGCAAGAGATAGAGAAAATTGTTCTCTGCGTACATACATGCCTTTGCAAAGAAGGGAAGGTGCTATTGTGCGGGCAATATTTTTAACATCTGCAAGTTTTTCAAAATGGATGTTGACAAACTAAATGTTGTTGTCATGTGGATATATTTGGAAGCCAACAACTGTACCAAATGCTCCACTAACTAAACCTTGCTTTACATCAAGGTTATGTTTTAGAAATACTCTGCTGTTTAGGCACAAAGTTAATATTTTCTCCAATCCAGCTGTGTCAGAGATAGATTGTTGTACGGTATTTAGTTGTGTGGTTGCTTGTTGACAAATAGAGAGTATCATGCATTGCACTCTAGTTTGTCTGTGGAGCAGATATGCAGTATGGGTTGCATTTCTTTTTTTAACATTGTCTCGTTCAATAGACTACGGCTTTCAAGGGTTGGCATTAAGGACATGCATTTTAGATTTTGTTGAGTTAGTTTTTCCATGGAATCAGGAGCAGATGTGTTTCACCCATATAGCTCAAGGATTAGTCGAGTATTTAAGATAGATTTTGGATCTTTTGTAAGCAGAGCAGTTCTAATGCTTTTTAAAATGTTAGCATAGGTGAAGTCTGCAGACTGACGCATTTTTTGAGTTAGTTCTCTGAACTGAAAATGTTGCAAGAGATGTACATTTCCAATGCTGCCGTGCATGTCGTAGCATTGTTTGTGTCCTAATGTTTTGAAAATAGGTTGACCTTTTACTGGTGTTAACTGTAGGAGGTCTCCAAAAACAATGGGCCTCATTCCGACCCTGGCGTTAACCAAGGCGCTATTAGCACCTTGGTTGACGCCGTTATCTTTCCGACTCCGCCATGATGAATGGCCGAATTACCGCCCCATTCCAAGGTTGGCGGGGTCGGTAATTCCCCATTCACCAAGGGCCCTTCCCCATTCCCATTTTTGCCCCATAGGGCTCAATGGGAATGGGGAAGGCGCTAATTACGGCACCGTAAATTACAGTGCCGTAATTAGCTCCTAGGTCCCTTTGCGTGTTGGTTTTTTAACGCCTGCAAAAAGCAGGCGTTAAGTACCAACCCGCAAAGGGAACTCAGAGTAGGGCGGTAAAGGTTTAACAGCACCGGTCTCGTTAACGGTGACCGTTAACCCTTACCGCCCGACTCGGAATGACCCCCAATAACATGTTTTCCTCCAAAACAGTTCTTCGTAGTTGGTTTTTAACAAAACCCTAAGGACGTCCTTTAAGCACATACAAGTAGGTTAATGTCTACATATGTAGCCCCTTTTGAATTGTCATATTCTACAAAAACACCTGGCCCAGATATGTCAGTGAACAAACACAAGTGGCCTAGATATGTGATGTCATCAATGACATACATGATGTCATCTTTGATGTCCTGGGTGTTAGTTTTAGCAGTGCACGGTGGTGGCGTGAGTTATGGTTGCTTAGCTTATCCCTCCTACCCAGGAAGCACCACCACCAGCTCCAGGACCTACACAACAAAAAAAGCACAGTACTTCCAAAGACATTGAAGAGGACCAAGAAGATAAGGTAGAAGAAGTGCCTACCTCTAGCACCCAGAGAGAATCGTGGGTGTGGCAGTTCTTTACCACTGTTGGGAATGTACTAAAAGCTAAAGCTACCAAAGTAAAATGCATTGAGTGCAGCATTCTACTCAGTTGCGGACTACCTGGACAGTACTCCTACGGGACCACCTTCATATGCCACCACCACACACAATCTAACTACTGCAATGCCTTCAGAAAGGTTGCTCCTTTCTTAGGAAGTAGTATATTGTCTTACTCCACTTCATCTTCCTCATCCAATACTATAACCACACAGCCTATGTCGATGGGACACAAAATCCCACCAGCTATCTTGCAGGCGATAAAAGAGGCTGTTGATACATATCTTTCAAAGACAACAGTCCTCTGTCTGTCCCCCTCCTGCAGAGTGGTGCAACACACCACTCTGCAGGAGGGGAACAATTTCAAAGTGCTTTTGAAGCTGTAATCAAAGAGCACAAAAAGCACTGTCCCCTACCTTAGATGTAACACACGTGCAACATGTTCCCCTGTCTACCTGCCCCTCCATATTAGTTCTTGGTGCCTATTCCCCCATTTCCCACCCCATTTTACATTGTGACCTTTCTTAGAAAAAAAGAAGAAAAAAAAAACGTTCTGGTAGGAACCACCTCTCACAGTTAAAAAATAAAACAAAAAAGTTATCTTATAGAATTCATCTACTTTGCATGTTCAATAAAGTATATAAACTCAATGTATTCTATCAGCTGAACTTCAAAAAGCTGCGCGGCACTGATTACATTCACCGGCCCCTAATGCTAACATCACTATGCCCTCAAAATGAGCTCCACCTACTTCAATGATGTTCATGGGTAGTGTAGCCAAACATACACGGTCATCACCAACATCATAAAGTTATGGTTTGCAAAGTTATGTTGTGCAGAACAAGAAAGTTAAACACAAACATACACAACAAACGCAAAACCTTGGTCTTTTTTTTAAAACAAATGAGAGAAACATTTTATTTTGAAGAAAACAGCATTAGTGGGGACCGTAACAAATACTTTAAATTTTGACACAATGATGAAAACATTCACTTAAGTCCAAAAAAGTTTTGTGAACTTTTTCGAACCCAGTTCATAGTTACAGAACGTATCAGCGTTCACATTTTCACTGAAACGAACAACTGTAATCTTCTACTGCCAAATCCAATCATCAATCCATCAATGTAAGTCTTTGCGTTCTCCACCAAAAATAATTTTTCATAAGCGACAAATAATCTGTGCAGATGCCGCTCCATTACGCACAACAAATTACTGCTTTCAAATTCAAATAAATGCAATACTTTCACAACCGCACTTTTCTAGAACCTATATGCAACCATGTTGCTTCTTATTACTGCAACAGTAAGCGATCATCCCAAAAAATATTTATGACACATCTGTTGTTGATAATTATTGTCCAAACACAGTTGAAAAAACCATGGGCTGGTAGTTTGAACCCATGACACGCACCGAGCTGGAGTATATGACTATGTGAACTAGAGGACAAAAAAGCATATTTCAGTAACCACTTTACAATTTAATATACAAATGCATTCATAGTTGGCTATAAATTAAAGTTTCTTGTAACATCCACTACGTCTACTCTCTGCTGCAAATTCAATATTCATGCGTCACAGCGTTGATCATATGACAGACAGTTCACTTTCCACATTTCATTAGCTTGCAAATAAAATGTTGCTTACATTGCGTTTTTTGCAAATCTATTTTTCCAATGTTCTACATGACAAACTGCTTCCCGAACACAGTTTTCTAAAATACAAACTTTACTTTCCAATGTCTGCTTTTAATACAGTGAATCTTTTTTCTTTGCAGATTGTCGACACATTTACTCACACAAATGCTTAGTTCACTCTTTTGAAGGCCACATAACAATGCCACCCTTCATGTACCGTTCACAGCGTGCCGAGTCAGTTTAGTTTCTGGAAACACATGCCACACAGCCTTGTCAATAATACAATGATCTTCAATTTCATCCTGAAAGCAACCACCAAGGCCACCTGCACAGTACCATTGCTCTGCAAAAGTTCAGATTCTAGATTAAAGTTAGAGGAGGACTATAACAAGGACCAGTGCTGTGAAATAAGGACATCATATGTACCTAGAAGACACAGGAAAATAAGCGGGGGCTGCAGGGGCCCATAAGGCGAGTACAGCGGTGCAGAAGCTGTGCAATATTAGTACAGCACAACAAGTACACAACACCAACAGTGGTTGTTTTTCCCCTTTTCCCGCCTAAATCCCTGTTTTCTTTTCTTCCCCTCCCCTTTCCTTTAGCCACAATACAAAAAGAGGATCACTGGGGTACCAAAAGGCAAGTTAGGATCTCACACCATGGTGCTAAAAGGGTCCAGGTGTGACTCCGCGGTATAAGAAAGGAAGGGAAGTGCGGCATAGGACAACGGTTGGGCAACAAATGCATATGCTACATTTTCGCCGCCAGCCAGACGGTTAGGGCAGCAAGGCTACGACCAAATGAATGGCCTAAGGCCAGAAAAAGTGAATAAAAGGAGCCCTGTCAGCATGGGTCTCCGATTTGTACATCACTCCGAACAGAGCGCAAAAGAGATTTTCTTCGACCGCAGAACGCTTCTACTTTTTCACCCAATCCACCCACTCAGAAAAATAAGAATAAATGAAACACAGACACAAAAAAGAATTACAGTACAATGAATGTTGTCACACAGTCGTGGGAAAAGAAAGCAGCACAGGCCAGGATTACACCCACTGCCCTCGTGCCCAAAAGGACTTTTTCATGTTTTTAATGCAAAATGTTATCAATTAAATTATGATATATGTAAATGTGCAGTAAAATCCCCAACCTTGTATTGCCAATACTACCTATAATGTATTAGTAGTCGTTGGACAAACAACCCAACAAGGTTGGGAGTATGGGGTAACAACACAATAGGCCCAGGGGCCATCGCTGCTCCACAGCTTATAGGGTAAGTGCAATAGGACTGGGGCAACATTCAATGCACTCATACATATGTTCATTGCAGAAACAGGGTCTTCATAGGAGAGTCTGCACACACCAGCACTGCCTTGTCCATTTCCACAATAGTCACAGTGCATACGATACCTTTCTGGTGCACATGGTGTACCACACCTTCAGCGTCTCCATCCGCCCTGCCCCCTTTCGAGCACACCATCACAGCTACCAACTACCATTGATACTAGACAGGGGTGTATGTAAGGGTAAGGTAAGTGCCATAGACCAATGCATGTGTTATTGCACACCTCTATGTAACAATATGCTTATATGTATCAACATGTAGTGCACTTACAAAATTGTCTCACAACTGTTTACCTGCAACTATTTGTAATATTTTTTTTATCCAGTACGTTTCTTTTTCTCCCAATGACTCAATATCATAATACCTCATGTTACAAACACTTTATACTCCCACTACATTATGGAAAATTACTTTACACATATTGCTAACATGATCATTTTAGCCTTACTCCTACTATATTACCTATAATTGCAATACACATACTACTACTGTAGTCATTGTGTCCAGTGCAAATATTATAGTGGGCATGGTCTGTGGCCATGCCCCCCAGAATCTAGCCACTGACCAGAACACAATTAACTGCATTCCAAGTATGTATCATACACAGTGAACTAATGAAACTCACTCCCACCCCCCTGCATTCAAAAATGATATCCGCAAGATGTTTGTGGACATCAGAGAAAAAACAAACCTGTTTTTTTACTTTTTAAGGCCATATCCCATCCCATCCTCATCACTCCTCACCTCCCCAGATATTGTTTCATTAGTTTGACAAGTGCAATTTTCTGTTTCTTAATATGTTTTTACCTTGATGTCCGCGGATGCTGGCGAATGTCTGCAAATCCAACATGCCGGGCATGTCCATAAATCTGACATGTCTAACGCTCTTCACCATTCAATCAGAAACTGCGTCCAACGTCCACGGACATCACGCCATACTCAAGACCAATCAGAGGCCTGTCCATGGACCGAGGAAGTGAGTCTGCGGACCGAACCCAGATAGCACTAATTTATTTGGCCTGCTTTTTGGTCTTTTGAAAAAAAATGACTGCATGGATTTACAACAAATTTACAAATACAGGCTGTCTGGCCTAAGCCGCCACTCCTGCCACAAATTTGGTGAAAATCCGATAAGCGGTTTGGGCTGTAGACATGAGCAAATTCTTTTTTCCATTGCATCTATGGGAAAAACCACACATTTTGGGATCCCCCTAAAACTTTGCCCCCCATTAATGAAACCTCACAGAACTTTGCAGACTCAATGTGACACAACCATATACCTTTGTTGCAAAGTTTCGTGTGGATTTGACCGGGGGGGATAAGTTATAAGCCTCCCAAAAAGTGTTCTTTTTATGGGTTGAACAACTTAACCATAACTACAGGGATGCTACCGCAGGCCCTGTAATATATGTATATTACATGGCCCGCGGTAGCGGCCGTGTAGTTATGGTTAAGTGGCTGATCTCATGGAAGTGCACTTTTTGGGAGGCTTATAACTTCGCTCCTCATGGATGAATCCTCACCAAATTTTGCAGAGAGAGGTTTCGTGATGGGGGGGGGCAAAGTTATACGGGGGTGCAAAAACATTTTTTTTTCCATAGACTGAATGTAGAAAAGGTTTGCGCATGTGTAAAGCCCAAACCACTGGATGGATTTTCACAAAATTTGCAGCAGGAGCAGCGGCTTGGTCCCGAAAGCGTGCTTTTGTAAATTTGGTGAAAATCCATCCAATTGTTTTTTTAAAAACAGGTAGAATGTAGGTCCCAAAAAATGTGTGATATCTGGCTCCACTCTGCAGTCCCATTTCCCTGTTTGCCTCGCAAACAGGACCCCGATTTGCCCAGAGGGTGGCTTGATGTCCGCGGACATATGGCGCACCCGCTGATTGGCTGGCGATAAGCATGGTGTGCATCCAATTTTTGGAAGCGCCTGCCATGTTGTATCAGAGGATAGTGTGGCAGCAAAAGGGGCACCAAAACATGCTTTGAGGCATATGGTGGTGGGAAGAGGGGCTGGAAAGGGTGGGGGAGTGAAACAAGGTTCATATGATGCATTTGTTTAGGTGGAAGAAGACAGTGGTGTGTCGGCGGTGCCCGTGAATACCACAGAAGTTCTTGGATAGGTCCTCAGGTGGGCAGACTTCAATAGAGTAAATTGGGACCCGAGGCAAGCACTTTATGTGGTGACTGCAGGCAGGCTTCAATGGGGAATAGGAGTGGTTTGTAGATGATATGAGGATGTTTGTATAGGGTGTATTACGCTGTGTTGTATGTGCTAAGCCCCTAGAATCTTGGATGGACAGGGCCTCACACTGAGGCTAGCACTTTATGTGATAACTGCAGGCAGGCTTAATTAGGGAAGGGGAGTGGATTGTAGATGATATGAGGATGTTTGTATAGGGTGTATTATTTGTGTGCGGTAAGCCCCTAGACTCTTGGGTCATGGCCCACTGATTTTCAAGTACTGCAATAGTATGTGTAAAGTAGTGGACAGGGCCTCAGACAGCTGGCTTACTGCACCCAAGAGTCAGTTCGCGGATTGATCCTCAGGCGGGCAGCCTTCATTAGGGTAGGATAGGTCCTGAGGTGAGCACTCCATGTGGTGACTCCAGGCAGGCTTAATTTGGGAAGGGGAGTGGATTGTAGATGATATGAGGATGTTTGTATAGGGTGTATTATGCTGTGTTGTGTGTGGTAAGCCCCAAGAGTGTGCCCACTGGTTGCAAGTATTGCAATAGTATGTGTACAGAATTGGACAGGGCCTCAGACTGAGGCGAGCACCTTATGTGGTGACTGCAGGCTGGCTTAATTAGGGAAGGGTAGCGGATTGTAGATGATATGAGGATGTTTGCATAGGATGTATTATGCTGTGTTGTGTGTGGTAAGAGCCTAGACTCTTGGGTACTGTGGGATTTCTTAACCCATTTGTGCTCTGCCATGCGGCATCACTGTGTTCTGATGGTGCCAGAAACATCAAAATAGCCGCAGAACCCTTATGCGCGCCAAAACCTCTGAAAACTGTGCTTTTGCAACACCAAAAACATGGCTGACAAATCTACCATGCATGTTGTCAATGGTGGAACAGCGATCTCACTCCTGAAACATGTCACTGGGCTTCACAACAAGTAAAAATGTAGCACAGAGGGAAAAGTGGTGCTTTGCTGAAAGAAATCCAAATTCTTGCTTTAAATCCCTTTTTCTTGGTTGCTGAAACTGCAGAATGCCAGTACAAAACACCCTCAAAAATCCAATATCCTTGCTGGGTGCTACAATTCACTTAGTTCAAGAAATCATTGTGAACTTACAATGTCATGAAAACTGAAAGCATCAAAGAAACATCCACAGCAAAAGTTGCCTGCCTGTGGAATCTGTCAAAATCTGGGCGCAGTACCCTCGGCCACCTGAATGACAGCTGTCAGAAGCCTTCATGATAAACTTTAAAACTTGTACAAACTGAAATCAAATGTTTGAAAACTAAGTGGCCTTATACTGAGAGTAACCTATGTTGTAACTGTTTAATCCCATGGTTTAGCATCTGGAATAAGTCTTCTAGCTGCTTGTTTGAAATTACAAGTTTGTTTTAAGCAAAGAAAAAATGCAACAGAATTAACATTTGAATTTAAGCCTGACTAAAAGCAACCAAACCAGTATAACAGCTTCCGCCACAGAGGCAAGGCCTCTCCCTTCTTCTCTCCACCAGTAAATCACACCTAAGTGATGATTATAGGGTGGGAGAAGAATTTGGTCTGCAGGGGGAAGGAGACAATGGACATCCTCCAGCCAAAGGGAACTGCCATAAATGGCCTCTGCTCAGGAGGAACTGGGAGGAGAATGCTTCTGAACTGCAAAGAGACAGAAGGAGGCGGAGACAAACAACCATTTGTTGCTTAACATGGACAAATGACACATTTTAAAAAGACTGAGAACTTACTGTGTAAAAGTGTCAAAAACACAAAAATAACAGCATTTTTAATGTAAATATTGGCTGCACATTTTAAAAGGTGACAGAACTCGGTGACATCTTCTGGGAAGGAACGGCGGAAAATGTGATATTACACAAAATGTATTTTTGATAGAAGCATGAAACTTCCTACACTTATTCCCATGTTCAAGGCTCACATTTGTAGAAATTTGCTTCTAAATTGGACATTGCATTCCGGATGAAAAGGGCAAAATTCTGTAAAAAGCAGAAACAAGATTTTACAGTGACGGGGTTTGGAGGAGTAGCTGCTACACAAAATATGTAATCTGTATATATGATTGTAGAGGTTGCACATGTGGAAATATGTATTGTACTAAAAGTAGATTTTGTGTTCAAGAGGCTAGGGGTGGACTCTAGGCCTCGTAAACCCACATCATAAAGATGACATACTGTTTTTCTACTCCTATCAAGGCAGAGAGGAGACCCTGACCAATCCCTGGCAAAGGGGCACGCTTAGGATAAACTAGCACACACACCCCTTTATCACAAGCATAAATAGAGACAGCTCAGGACTCAAAAACACACACAGATTTATCCACTATCCCGATGCTGGCGAAGCACCCTACAGCAGAATTATCCATCTTACTTGCTTCAGACTCCAGAAACTTGGCAAAGCAGAAAGGCCCATTATATAGCTGAACCATTCTCAGCTAGGCCTTGAATTCCAGAACCAGAATCCCACCACCAAAGGGGAGCATCAAAATATATACAGCCGGGCTGTGCTGTACTGCTTGCCTGCTAAAAGAATTATCATCAGAACCAAAAGATCCAATCCAGTTGTGCCGTGCTGTGACCAGAGCCATTGCAGATCAGATCCAGTCCAGTCCTGCCGTGCGGTGTCCAGATCGCCTTGGCGCTGCCCAAATCCGATGTGACCAGTAGTCTGTCCTGACCAGAATCCCTGACCAGAATCCTGACGGTTCCGTTTGAAACACATCTAGTGAGTATCTATAGATAGAACTGTGTCACTAGCATATGTACCTTGCTTAGTCCAATCCCTCTCTTAAATCCATCCTATCTTCGGTTCAGAACTTGCATTGTTAGAAATATTTTTGAATTGGCTAAACTCTCTATCTTATCCCTTCTATCTTTCCTCCTGTGGTTATATTGTTAAAACATCTTTGCGCTGATATTTTTCATTTGAAGAAGGCAAACTCCATGGCAAGCAGTCACCCTGATCAAGTGGCTGTGTCCTGTGTGGTATTCGTTTATTCATAGTCATCCTATCGTGTTAGAAATATCATTTGTCACTTTAAAAGCGCGTTCTCGTTTTTCCATTCTTGCACCTATAAAAAAAAAACAACCTCCACTAAAACGTCCATAACTTCCCAAATCCATACCGTTCTTCCGTAATCGCGATTTCCGCGCACTGAAAAGTTTGCTGCAAATTTTTTTTCAGGGAAATTCTGACACGTGTAAAACGGCTTTTGATTGCTTCCGACCTCAGTTTTAAGATTTCACATTGCTTCTTAGTATTAAATCATTGCTAGTGTTTGTCTGTAACTACCCAAAGCGCCTCCCATAAGAATTTAAACAATTTAAGCAATTTACACCAGATTTAGAGGGTAATTCATAGAAATTTGCACAAAAGTGCCGCACGCGGCTGGCGCACAGCGTGCCCGTGCGAATGTCTGCGCCAGCCGCGTGCGCCAAAATCGATTTCCGCGCACAGCGTATTCATGAATTTTCGCATCCAAAACCAGCCGTGGCGCAGCGTGGTGCAACGACCTTGCAGCAGCGCCAGTTACGCCCCCAAGAACGCCCTCGTGCACGGAAAAGCCTCCAAAATCCCCAAATAATGGCAAAGGACTGCGCTAACCCTGGACCAGTTCACAGGGCTGGCAAACAGCAAACGCCAAGTGGGGAACGTGTATTTCAGTGGTTCGCGGGAAGTTCCACACGCGATTGTCCTGAGTACGTGTGCATCAGGGCTGCGTGGGAAGTAACACACGCAAAAGCAGCAGGGTACGTGTATTTCAGGGGTGCGCGGGAAGTATCACACGCAAAAGCAGCAGGGTACGTGTATCTCAGGGGTGCGCGGGAAGTATCACACGCGATTCCATCAGGGTACGTGTATTCCAGGGGTGCGCGGGAAGTATAACATGCAAAAACAGCAGGGTACGTGTATTTCAGGGGTACGCGGGAAGTATCACACGCAAAAGCAGCAGGGTATGTGTATCTCAGGGGTGCGCGGGAAGTATCACACACGATTCCATCAGGGTACGTGTATTCCAGGGGTGCACAGGAAGTATCACACGCAAAAACAGCAGGGTACGTGTATTTCAGGGGTGCGCGGGAAGTATCACATTCAAAAGCAGCAGGGTTCGTGTATCTTAGGGGTGCGCGGGAAGTATCACACGCAATTCCATCAGGGTACGTGTATTCCAGGGGTGCGCGGGAAGTATCACATGCAAAAACAGCAGGGTACGTGTATTCCAGGGGTGCACGGGAAGTATCACATGCAAAAGCAGCAGGGTACGTGTATTTCAGGGGTGCGCGGGAAGTATCACATGCAAAAACAGCAGGGTACATGTATTCCAGGAGTGCGCGGGAAGTATCACATGCAAAAACAGCAGGGTACGTGTATTCCAGGGGTGCACGGGAAGTATCACACGCAAAAGCAGCAGGGTACGTGTATTTCAGGGTTGCGCGGGAAGTATCACATGCAAAATCAGCAGGGTACGTGTATTTCAGGGGTGCACGGGAAGTATCACACGCGATTCCATCAGGGTACGTGTTTTACAGGGGTGCGTGGGGAGCACCACAGGTGAATTGCACGTGTGGGTCCTCCCAGGTGTTCCCTCTACACCCTCCACGGCCCCTGCAGGTGGCCCACACCACAGGGGCCTACCCTGCACATGTCCTGCAGGCACCCCATCCACCATGGCCATGCCCCCCAGCCAACCCACATGTCACCTTGCACTACTGCCCACCAACGCATGTCCCCCTGCACCCCCAGCCACCAGGGGCAGCCTCCAACAGGCCCCCACTCATGCCTCCCATCACCCCCAACCCCCAGCCACCAGGGGCAGCCTCCACCAGGCCCCCACTCATGTCTTCCATCACCCCCACCCCCCAGCAGTGCAGGGGCAGCCTCCACCAGGCTCCCACACATGTCTCCCTGCACCCCCACCCCCAGCAGTGCAGGGGCAGCCTTCACCAGGCCCCCACCCATGTCTACCACCACCCCCACCCCCCAGAAGTGCAGGGGCAGCCTCCACCAGGCCCCCACTCATGTCTCCCATCACCCCCACCCCCCAGCAGTGCAGGGGCAGCCTCCACCAGGCCCCCACTCATGTCCAACGCAAGTCTCCCTGCACCCCCACCCCCCAGCCACCAGGGGCAGCCTCCACCAGGCCCCCACTCATGTCTCCCACCACCCCCACCCCCCAGCAGTGCAGGGGCAGCCTCCACCAGGCCCCCACCCATGTCTACCACCACCCCCACCCCCCAGCAGTGCAGGGGCAGCCTCCACCAGGCCCCCACTCATGTCTCCCATCACCCCCACCCCCCAGCAGTGCAGGGGCAGCCTCCACCAGGCCCCCACTCATGTCCAACTCATGTCTCCCTGCACCCCCACCCCCCAGCCACCAGGGGCAGCCTCCACCAGGCCCCCACTCATGTCTCCCACCACCCCCACCCCCCAGCAGTGCAGGGGCAGCCTCCACCAGGCCCCCACCCATGTCTACCACCACTCCCACCCCCCAGCAGTGCAGGGGCAGCCTCCACTAGGCCCCCCGCTCATGTCTCCCACCACCCCCACCCCCCAGCAGTGCAGGGGCAGCCTCCACCAGGCCCCCACCCATGTCTACCACCACCCCCACCCCACAGCAGTGCAGGGGCAGCCTCCACCAGGCCCCCACTCATGTCTCCCATCACCCCCACCCCCCAGCAGTGCAGGGGCAGCCTCCACCAGGCCCCCACTCATGTCTCCCAGCCAACATTTCACCACAATGTAGATCCCTGGCCCTTATGGTCAGCCTCCAAATGGCAAACACCCACCCGAGTATTGCATCCACCCACTTAGAAATGGCAAAAACATGACAGAAGCCCAATTGCAAGTTTGGAAATGAACACATGTCCCTCACATACACCCAATGGGTGTCAGTGAATGTCAAAACCCATATCATGATATGCATGAAACCAATGAGATGATACTACACATTGAACTTTGACGAAAAAATATGTATTAAAAGCAACATAAATTGAATCAAAAATAAACAAACAATAATAGAAATTTAAAAAAAACAACAGCAGGTCCGTGAAATAATGCTAAACCACAAATCATAATGCAAAGGAAAGGTGTCCAAAGTCAGTCCACAAAAGTAAATCCAATGGAAAATTAAAATCGAAAACCATTGCTCCATGGCGAAATCATAATAAAAATTGAAAATCCAAAAGTCAACTATGTACAGATAAACTATCCAGGGTCCATGATCCCAACCGAAGAAATGAAACCTATCTAATAACACTACCTAAAAAAAATAACTATATACAAAAATGTGGCCCATTGTCCAAAAGGTCCAAAAAAAAAGCTAAACCAAAGGAAGCCTAACACTAACTATATAACTATTTACAAGGGCAGCGGGCTAGTCCGACGGCTCACTTCGGGATGTTCCGGCCAGGGCATCATCGAACTCCTGCTCAATGTCCCGGAGGCGCTCCTCCTCCATGGCCCCGAGGGTCCGCAGGGCCGTCCACATGTTCCCCCCAAACTCCCTGCGGATTGCTTCGAGGCACTCGGCACGCCTCAGGGCCCTCTGCATGGAGTTCTCCGCCCTGACCATGGTGAGCCGTGCCTCTTCCGCCCGCTGCCGCTCTGCATCTATGGCGTGGCCCAACCGCTGCCACACGGAAGACCATTCCCGTCCTGGGTCCTCCTGCCCTCCGGCTGATGCTTGCCCCTCCGATGTCGAAGGCCCCGAGCCATCATGGCTCCCACCACGTTGCTGCTGCTGCTGCTGCGCCTCTGCCCGTGCACTGCCTCCTGCTGCCTGCACATCCTCCACTGGCTGGGGTGCAGTCGTTGAGGTGGCCACCCCTGCTGGACGTCCGACTCCCGACTGTGGCAGGGATGCCTCCTCCATCAGCCTGGCCGCACCGTCAGAGGCAGCTCCACAGGGCACCCAGGTGACTGATGGGTGGGAAGATGGCACGGAGGACGACTGGCGCATAGGGGGTTCAGTTGAGGAGGGGGTCTGAGCAAGCCCCATCAAACGGAGGAATCCGGCCTGGGTGACCTGTCCCAGTAGGCCGACGCGGTCAACGATCCATTCGAGATGACGTGCAGTCTCCTCATGAAAAGACTGCACGTCACCTCGCATGGCCAGTTGACGCAACGCCACACCAGTCAGGACAGGCTCAACCCGGACCCGGATAGCCACGCCCGCAGGCAGAGGAAGGCCAGTTGTAATTAGCTCATCCCCTGCCTGAAAACGGGTCTGGACGTAGGCATCCCTGCTGGTGCAAGATGATGCAGTGCCAGGATCAGGGACAGGATTGCACACAGGCACCTACGCGGCAACCTGTGCTGCCTCCTGTCCCTGGTCCTGCACTGCACCACTAGCACCAGTGGAATCCCCACCTCCAGACATCACATGCAACACAGGGAGTGCACTACACATGCACGCACACCACCACACTTGCATGCATGTGTACACCTCAGCCACTGTCGCAGTGTTCCGATGGGCATCCATGTCACATCTGCCAATCAGGCTTCCACATCCCGCTGTCACATGCAGCCATGTTGCCTCACTGTTGCACCCTTGTCAAATACACACACATGCACATGTACACAGTGCTGATACATGCAGCTGAAAACAACATACATGCGTGACATCACGAACATGCCCACTTACATCCACATTCATCCAAACATGTATGCCCACACAACTGCATTTGGCATGCAAGCCTACACACACAAGCACCATCCATGTCTCACACATGACAGCCCTCTCATGTGTTAGCCTCACGGTCCTCTACACCCCCACCCATACTCACATCACCACACGCACAGCTTACAATCATGATGCATGTACACTTACCGCTCGACTCCAGACGGGTCTGCCTCTCAAGGACCTGGACGTGGAGCGCTGGGGATATGCGTTCCAGGACCCCCATCTGATCTTCCGACAAGTGGCCCCGGCGCCCCTTAGCATCCGCTGCCTTCAAGAGGCGCCGGGCCTTGTTCAGGGTCCTGGACCTGAAGTCCTCCCAGCGCTTCTTGACATGTTGGAAGTCGCGGACTGCCACCCCCTCCGCGTTGATGGCAGTCACGATGTCCGTCCAGATCCGAGTCCGTCCTTCTTTGTCGGCGCGCACACTTCCGTAGAGGGCATCATACTGCCCCAGGACTTGCTCCACCAGGACACCAACTTCCCTGGCACTGAAGCTGGTGCCCCTCTACCTCTCTGGCCAGGGGCTGTCAGTGGTGCCAGATGTTGCAGTGCCTGACATGACAACCCCAGAGGCAGGAGTGGGTGGGCAACTGGGTCCTGGGGCTGGGCTGTGGAGCGATGGAATCCCAGTCGGGAGTCTTCGGTTCCAGCAGGGGTGGTCACAGCAACAGCACCCCTGGCTGATGTGCAGGCAGCAAATGGCAGGGCACGTGGGCAGCAGGCAGTCAGGCAGCAGCAGATGGCAGGTGGGAGCATGCTCGGGGCTCTGGGGGGCAGTAATTCGGCCTTCTGGGCAGGAGCGTGGTCTTCCGTGTGCTTACGCGTGGCCAGCTTGATACAGAGTGATTTGGCACGTGAAAATCCTGCACGTCTGCGTGTAAATCGAGGAAAGGCCCTTAGCGCGTATGCACGTCAGCACGCATATGCGATTTCATTGGACCAAAGGCCCTTAGCGCGTAAGCGCGTCTGTGATGTGACGCACGCGGGTGTTTCCCTCATTAGACGTGATGACAGAGCACACGTGGATTTCCACCAATCGCGTGTGAAACTTCCTGCGCACCCCAGAAATACATGTACCCAGGCCAAACGCGTGTGGAACCTCCCGCGCACCCCGTAGTACATGTACCCAGACCAATCGCGTGTGGAAGTTCACGCGCACCCCGAAGTACACGTACCCAGGCCAATCGCGTGTGGAGCCTCCCGCGCACCCTGTAGTACATGTACCCAGGCCAATCGCGTGTGAAACTTCCCGTGCACCCCGTAGTACACGTACGCAGGCCAATCGCGTGTGGAAGTTCACGTGCACCCCGAAGTACACGTACCCAGGCCAATCACGTGTGGAACCTCCCGCGCACCACGTAGTACACGTACCCAGGCCAATCGCGTGTGGAAGTTCACGCGCACCCCGAAGTACACGTACCCAGGCCAATCGCGTGTGGAACCTCCCGCGCACCCCGTAGTACATGTACCCAGGCCAATCGCGTGTGGAACTTCCCGCGCACCCCGTAGTACACGTACCCAGGCCAATCGCGTGTGGAAGTTCACGCGCACCCCGAAGTACACATACCCAGGCCAATCGCGTGTGGAACCTCCCGCGCACCCCGTAGTACACATACCCAGGCCAATCGCGTGTGGAAGTTCACGCGCACCCCGAAGTACACGTACCCAGGCCAATCTTGTGTGGAACCTCCCGCGCACCCCGTAGTACATGTACCCAGGCCAATCGCGTGTGGAACTTCCCGCGCACCCCGTAGTATACATACCCAGGCCAATCGCGTGTGGAAGTTCACGCGCACCCCGAAGTACACGTACCCAGGGAAAGCGCACGGCTGGGGAGTGGGGGTGGTGGGAGACATGAGTGGGGGCCTGGTGGAGGCTGCCCCTGGTGGCTGGGGGGTGGGGGTGGTGGTAGACATGAGTGGGGGCCTGGTGGAGGCTGCTCCAGCACTGCTGGGGGCTGGGGGTGATGGGAGACATGAGTGGGGGCCTGGTGGAGGCTGCCCCTGGTGGCTGGGGGGTGGGGGTGGTGGTAGACATGAGTGGGGGCCTGGTGGAGGCTGCCCCTGCACTGCTTGGGGTGGGGGTGGTGGTAGACATGGGTGGGGGCCTGGTGGAGGCTGCCCCTGGTGGCTGGGGGGTGGGGGTGGTGGTAGACGTGAGTGGGGGCCTGGTGGAGGCTGCCCCCTGCACTGCTGGGGGGTGGGGGTGATGGGAGACATGAGTGGGGGCCTGGTGGAGGCTGCCCCTGCACTGCTGGGGGGGGTGGGGGTGATAGGGGACATGAGTGGGGGCCTGGTGGAGGCTGCCCCTGGTGGCTGGGGGGTGGGGGTGCAGGGAGACATGCGTTGGACATGAGTGGGGGCCTGGTGGAGGCTGCCCCTGGTGGCTGGGGGGTGGGGTGATGGGAGACATGAGTGGGGGCCTGGTGGAGGCTGCCCCTGGTGGCTGGGACGTGGAGGTGCAGGGGGACATGTGTGGGAGCCTGGTGGAGGCTGCCCCTGCACTGCTGGGGTGTGGGGGTGATGGGAGACATGAGTGGGGGCCTGGTGGAGGCTGCCCCTGCACTGCTGGGGGGTGGGGGTGGTGGTAGACATGGGTGGGGGTCTGGTGGAGGCTGCCCCTGGTGGCTGGGGGGTGGGGGTGGTGGTAGACATGAGTGGGGGCCTGGTGGAGGCTGTCCCTGCACTGCTGGGGGGTGAGGGTGATAGGGGACATGAGTGGGGGCCTGGTGGAGGCTGCCCCTGCACTACTGGGGGGTGGGGGTGGTGGGAGACATGAGTGAGGGCCTGGTGGAGGCTGCCCCTGGTGGCTGGGGGGTGAGGGTGATGGGAGACATGTGTTGGTGATCAGTAGTGCAAGGTGACATGTGGGTTGGCTGGTGGGCATGGCCATGGTGGATGGGTTGCCTGTGGGACATGAGCAGGGGTGCAGGGTAGTACCCTGTGGTGTGGGCTGCCTGCAGGGGCCGTGGAGGGTGTAGAGGGAACACCTGGGAGGACCCACATGGCCAAATCAAGTGTAGCATTCCCCGGCACCACCGAAATACATGCACCCTGCTGAAATCGCGTGTGACTCTTCCCGCGCACCTCGGAATACACGTACACAGGCCAATCGCGTGTGGAACTTCCCGCGCACCCTGAAGTACACGTACCCAGGCCAATCGCGTGTGGAACTTCCCGCGCACCCCGAAGTACACCTACCCAGGCCAATCGCGTGTGGAACTTCCCGCGCACCCCGTAGTACACGTACCCAGGCTAATCGCGTGTGGAACTTCCCGTGCACCCCGAAGTACACGTACCCAGGCCAATCGCGTGTGGAACTTCCCGCGCACCCAGGAACACGCGCACACGCTATTTTTCACACAGCGGGTATCCGTGTTTGCCGGTGCCCCTTTGCACCTCATTTGTCCTAGAGGGCCACTGTATGGCCCATTCATCATGACTGTATATGGGTGCTTTTTGTTAGCGCACATTTTGGTGCACATATTTTTTCAGTCGCAGGGGCGCTACCACCTGCTTTCTTGTGGCGCTACCGCCTGCTTTCTTGTGGCATACTTGTTTGGCCCTGTGCGCGTCTTTGACCGTGCGCTGGTTTGCCTTATTCGATTCCATGAATACGGGTTGTAGGCGAGCGTGTGGGCGTTCCGCGCACTTGTCTCCTGTACTTCCCCCGTGACGCCCATATTTTCACGCGTTGTTCCCCATTCCGAGTGTTACGCCCTGTGTTCCGCCTACTTTTGTGATGTGCACCGCGCTATGTGCGATTTCGCAGTGGCCGTGGCGCACGCTGTTGGATGACCTGTGCGCCGGCGTGCGCGGGCACATTTTTAGCGCACATCCAATGTTTTTCTCGCGCACTGACTTCCATGAATCGATGTGCGCTGGTTTCCCTGCGATTTTCGCACTTGCACTGCGATTTTCTCACTTTTACTGCGATTCGCACGTTTTCGCACCTCTGCGTGGGAATTTTCGGCGCACATTATTTCCATTAATCGAACCCTTAGTGTTTTTACCCAATCCATTCCCAAGATAACTTTAAAACCATTTGGACAGCTTGCCAATCCATTCCGTTTTTCTCTTGTGTTGCTGGGGGGAAATTAGAATTGATATTTTGTTTGAATTCTTCCATTCCTGAATACCTGCTCTCTTCTCATCTCTTTTCATTGACTGTTGGGGGGTTGAGGGATCTGCAGGGGGAACTAGTAACCACACTGCTATCTGTTCTGAACACACACACAAAAGTATTATTTCTGTGCTGAATTGTTTTGCTCACTATTACTCCTGGTGTATTAAAGAGATTATTTAGTTTTACATCATCCCATTGGTGATTATTGTGTACCCATTAAAACATAGTGTGATTGAATTGTGAATACATAAATAAATATTTTAACTTTGCAAACCAGCCTGATTCCTGGTTCAGTGTGACCGGGGGAGTTCCAGGAGAGGGGCGTGATAGGAGTGGGACATCGTTAAAAAAAAAAGAACTTTTAGACACAAATAAATAAGGATTTCAGTTGTGCATTACACGCTAGGCGTTGACTTAGGTGAGTGCCACTGGTTGCATGTACTGCAATAGTATGTGCACAGGCGTGGACAGGGCCTCAGACAGTTGGCTTACTGCACCCAAGAGTCAGTTCACGGATAGATCCTCAGATGGGCAGCCTTCATTAGGGTAGGATAGGTCCTGAGGCGAGCAGTGAATGTGATGACTGCAGGCAGGCTTATTTAGAGAAGGGGAGTGGATTGTAGATGATATGAGGATTTTTGTATAGGGTGTATTATGTTGTGTTGTGTGTGGTAAGCCCCTAGACTCTTTGGTGCATGGCCATAAATCTAGGGCCTGGTCACAACCACTGCAACATAACATAGCCATGTTGTCAACATTCTGATAGTGGTGTATGGAATGCACAAATATGTGTACAGAATGCAATGTGCAGATTGCAAAGCAGTATGATACCAATAATGGTATACTTACTGTTTGTATAGTTGAGGGTGTATAGTATGTCTAGAAAAGTTTACAGGGGCTTAGGTGGCTGGTTTATTGGAGTGAAGAGTGTGGTGACTGATTGTTTTTATTGAAGTGAACAGGTTTTCTGGTTGTTGTATGATGTGTGTGGTTTGTGACCAATTTAAAGATTGTTGGGTGAATGGGTGTGTCATGTTGTGGTGATTGTGACCAGGTACTACAGTGTTGGGTGCATGGCTGGAGGGGATGGAGTCAACAGTCCAAGAGTGTGTCCACTGGGTGAAGTGTTGGAATATTATGTGTGCAGAAGTGGACAGGGATTTAGGTGGATGGTTTATGTGTTTGGGTTGTGGCCACTGGGCAGATTCTTGGGTAGTTTACTGTATTATGATGTGTTGGTTGTGGGCAGTTAATAGAGTCTTGGGTGCAGAGGCTATGTATTGAAGAGTTTGTGCATTGGTTGAAAGTACTACAATAGTATGTGAAGTGAAGTTGGTAGGGCTGCAGGTGGCTGTGTTATGTTTGCGGGTTGTGGTAACTCGGCAGATGTTTACATGCAGGGCTGTATTATGTTGCGGTGGGTGTGGCTCGGGTGCATGCAAACATTGTGATATTGGTATATGGATTCAACAAATATGGCTACAGAGTGCAATTTTATTGTACTAATTGTTTGGGCAAGTCGTTATAATCATACGTTGATCGATGGTAAACATTTTTCGATGTATTTTACCTTAGTCTTCCTCACTTTTACAGGTGTGAAAAGAACGTGTTGGGCGTGGCCGTCTTGTGCTAATGTTATGCGTGAATCGATCACACCTAAGTTTAAGTGAGGGTGCGGTAATAAATCAAAACACCCGCCCCCAAAGCTGACATCAGTTGTGCCAACGATCTGCTCCAGCTATTTGCATTACATTCATGGTTAGCGTAGTCCAACGTGCCAGGTCATGACCCACGCCCACATAAACCGGAAGATAAACACAAGATAAAACAGACCTGCTCACACAAAGCATACCTTCTCTGTTTTGCCATACATAGTATTTTGTAAGTGAATATTTCAATAGTACATCCACAATATTGTGCAATGTTGCAAGTGCTTTTATTTTTCAAAGAATGTTCACAAGAAATTGTAATCTCCATGAAACAAATTATTTTTTAATTTTGCGGGTAACTTGGCGCTGACAATGTTTTTTGTACTTTTGTGTCCTTGATTTGCCGTATAGCAAATTGGCAAAACAATTTAATCATGGTCCTTGTTGGTCTGTGTGGGAGAACACAGGTTTTTTTTCCATTTTGAAAGTTTTTGTTTCTGCGCTTCTTACATCATGAATGTTGACATGTTGCTCCTTATTGCCAGAAATGCAAAGGGACATATAGTGCCATATCAATCGACCCAGATAACAGATTACGAGAAAATACCGCTTATGGTAATCCTGCACTGTTGGTTCCAGAATCCGTCTGTTGGCACTTGGAAGCGGTGACAGGGACAGTACAGTAGGAAGTATCTGCAAATGAAATGCAATAACAATACATTTAAGTAGCCATTCTTTATTTTAATATAATAAGTTAGCGTATAACTCATAACCGTTCAAAATCTAATCAAAGGCACAACACAGCTAATGTTTAACACACAAATGAAAATGAGGGATACTGTTTTGAGACCACGAGTTGCGTACAATTTGAGCACTGTGAATTAGGTATAGCTTCGAATGGGATTGAGAAGCACATGGAGGAAACAAAAAACATGTATAGCAATCATGCAGCTTGAACCCCGGAGCTATGTCATTGTAACGAAGTGTGCAAGAGAAAACCAAGCACTGTGCACACGGACAATGTTTACGCTACCGTCCATTAATAATTATGCATACAGCACTCTATCCTACTCATTTTTAATCCCCATAAAAATGTTATGTAAACTTCAATTTACATAATTTCTGGAAATTCCATGATCAGATTCTTTCCACGGAAAATCTTGCTCTGTACGACGTATCACACAATTTAGACTACCTTGGCGGTACATGTGCGTTTTGAATGTAATTAAAGTTATCTTTTCTTTTTTTCTATTTCGCACAATGTACGTCCTTCGAGCAATTGATGCGTAGCGGTCAAGGCTAAATTACAATAAGCATTTGTCCTGTTGAAAGGCAGACACGTTAGGTTTCCATTCCCGGAGAGAATGCGGGGAAAAAAAGCATTGAGACAAGACACTGTTAGGATTTTATCGTGCTTTTCAGAATGTAAGTAGTGTAGTTACATATAACTTAGTATTAGGTACATGGAGAGATGATCCTACCTTACACATGGTGCAAGGAATAGATGGATGATAAAAAAATTATTGTAGAATTACAGCCCCTATGTAATACTGTTATGTACAGTGTCTTACAAATCAAATGTGTATGTTTGGGCACTGTGTGTGACAGAATGTGTGTGTCAGATGGCTGAGCATACGTGGGTGGCAGGGCAATGTTAAGCACTTTTGGATCTCTGGGCACAGACATATTTGGGCCCCCCCTCCACCAAACCAAAGGAATTACTTTAAAACTTATAAAAAGATTATAGGTGGGGTTTGGTTTTCAAATAGTGTATCCATTAGATATTAAAAGAGTAAAGCAGAAGTTTAAAACTTTAAAGAGTAGGGCAGACTTTAAAAGATGCTTGCCCGAATCCTGCACCATGTGGTCCAGTTAATTGTGTCTTCTACCCATTCTAGTGAAATGGCCTACATAAGAAGAAATATGAAGTAATGGGCTAAACGATGCCACTTGAATGCGAAGACGCAAATCTTACAGACCACAGTACAGTTATGTACGAGATATGGATGCATTCTGTGTTTGGGTTGTGGTCACCGTGCAGATTATTCGGTAGCTTACTGTATTAGGATGTATTGGTTGCGGGCAGTTATTAGAGCCTTGGGTGCAGAGGCCATTCATCAAAGAGTTTGTCCATTAGCTGGAAGTACTGCAATACTATGTGAACTGAAGTGGATAGGGGTTAGGTGGCTGTGTTATGTTTGTGGTACGTGGATAGATGTTTGCATGCATGGCAGTATTATGGTGTGGTGGTTGTGGCCAGGGTCTAGAGTATTGAGTGCATGGCTGGAGGCCATAGACTGTAGGGTATGCACTGAAAAGTGTAGGCCTTGGGTACAAGCACCACAGTAATACCTATGAATTCAACATTGTGTTACTGGTGTGTGGATTGCAGAAATATGTGTATAGATTGCAAATTGGTGATTATAAAGAAGTATGACACCAACAATTTTCTACTTACTGTTTATATTGTTGAGGGCCTATGCAGTTTTTGTGCATGGTATGTGGAAATGTAGGAGTAATCGTTGTTTCCTTCTCTGTGGTAAAAGAAAACATAACATGTTAGGGTAGGTACTTCGTCATTTTGTAGTTCATTTGCATTGCAGACATTTATATACTTTGTGGACCGTCATAATTAATACTTCAGAAGTACCATGCTTTAAACAGGTATACTGTGCAATGTGTGCAGTACCCGTGTTTCTTCACATAATCATTGGGTCGGTGGGGAAACAAAATTCATGCAGGATAAAAAAAAAACTTTTACATACATTTGTGGTTATGTTGCACAGTCAGTTTTAGTGACATGTGAACTAGTTACAGCAATGTTTAAGGTGTACTGTTGCAGTAGGAGGGATTGAAATGGTGTATGATGTGTCTTTTGGAACTGGTGGTAGTATGGTTGCAGTTAGATACCAGTTGGCATATTCTAACTGTTTATCTGTTAACTCTTTTTAGCAGTATTTCTTTATGCATTTGGTTGTTGCTGATGTTTTGTAAGTATTGTGGCATTGCACTGTGATATCGCAGAATTGTGGGGGGAGTTAGATACCTGCTGGCATATTCTAACTGTTGATAGTTTGAAAGTTGTTGAGGGTATGTTTGTAGCACTGTGGTTGCTGAAGGTTGAGTTTGGCAGTTTAAATGCTGCAAGTAATATTGAAGTATTATGGTTGCAGTTAGATACCAGTTGGCGTATTCTAACTGTTTACAGTTTCTAATTTTTGCAGCGTATGTTTAGAAGCTTGTGCGTTCTTGTTGGTACATTTACATTTTTCAATATTCTGAAGTGCTGTTGTAGTACTATGGGTGTACTTAATAATATTAGCATATTTCTTGCATTGGTTTGGGCATTGTTAGACAGTTGTTGCCTTATTCTAGTAGTTGGTGGTTTAAGAGGTTACCGAGGACAGTTTTAAACCCTCACTCAGTAGTCTTTTTTAAGTACTATGTAGGAAACAATATTAGTGTGATTTTTCTACACGTATTGTTTTGTAACTGAAATCATTGGGTCATTGGGGAAAAACTTGTATAGCAAGCACATTGAAGTATTTGTTGGATAGTTGCTGTATGCTAAGTAGTTCTAGTTCCACAGAGTAGAAGGTCATTTTTTTGCTATTGCAATTATATATGTACTGGTGGGTGTTGGGGAGTAGGTTATTCTAATTTTGTAGATCAGTTAGTACATTTTGGATTCAAGAATATTAAGTAGGCATTTGCCAAATTTGCTGGTAATCTCTGCTTTAGAGTAATGGAAGGATCATTGCATTCAAACCATGCAGATTGCTTTTTTAATGCATGCGGTATAGTGACCTGCACTGGTTGTGTTGCCTGTGTGGTGGATTATGGCTACTGTTGTGAAGGTTTTCTTGCCAAGTGATACTTGTCCGTGTGTGAAGCTAGTAAGCTTGCAGCTGTTTTTGGTTCCATCTGCATTGTTCTTAAAAGCATTAATATTACGTATTGGCTATGTAATTGTATCTGTAAGATATATGTATTTGTATTTGGCAAGTGGATTCGCCAAGTAGATTTGCTGTCTCGCTGCTCTGCTCCTGTTCTACATTGCCATCAAGCTTCTCGGCTGCGGTCCGCTGTACGAGGCTGGAGCCTCTAGACGTGGAGCCATTCTGATTGGCTAGCTGCTTTCAGCCTGCCTCCAGCCGAGGCGAGGTGAGCCATTCCACACAAAAGAATCTGCACACGTGCATTCGCGCGCGCTTTCGTGGAGCCATTCTGATTGGCTAGGTACAATTTCCAGACACTGTTATAATTGGCTTGGAGCCTTATTTTCAAAGACTACTCCAGCAACGTCCCTAGCAACGTCCCTAGCAACGGCCACTTGAACTGCTGCCCTTCAACATTCTTGAAGAGTCACTGTGTTTTTTTTTCCGGCTTTTCCCTACAGCTGCTTTCAGCCTGCCCCCAGCCGAGGCGAGGCGAGCCAATCCACACAAAAGAATCTGCACACGTGCATTCACACGTGCGCATTCGGCAAGTGGATTAGCCAAGTAGATTTGCTGTCTCGCTGTCCCGCTGTTGAGCGGGAGTAGGGAGCCGTTCTTTTTTGTTCACAGTATTTTTATTTTCATTTCTAATTTTCCCATTTTCTAGCAAAAACGAGCCACTGTCCTCGTGACATTAGTATTGCGAACATGGTCATACCGAAATTTACTCTAAAGACAGGAATGCCCCTTACGTCCTTGCCGCCCCATTCTCCCAAAGGCCCCGAGCGTTCTGCCCTGGAAAAACTAATAATGGAGAACATCAAGCGTGTCACAATGGGTGGGCGAAGTCTGTGCAAAAAGGGTGTACACACGCTTCCCTGGTTAACTGATATTCGTGCCTACTGTTTCAAAGAAGCGTATGCAAACTAACCACATCGTAAGGAAGTCGATGGCTCCGTCCACACAAGCGCAACTCCCCTCCCAATCCCCATTTCAAAGCGTACTGTGGAGTTAGCTATTATCAACAAACCGACATCCACAATTTCTTTAACAACCGGCAATGTTTGCCCCTCCGACCATAATGTGGTATCCGCTGAGGTAAGAGAAGTGGGTACAGAAATCACCAATAACACACTAAATTCGGTATGTATAGATCACAGGGAACGAGCTAAAGGCCCAGCCCTGACAGCGGCTCATTTAGCCTCACATAATCCTCTAGTACCAATGCCGTGCTCAGCTCTGGCACAGCAGAGCTCGCGGACTTCTCATGATTCTTTGACATTGACTGGGAAAATTGATGACGAGGCACTAGATTTTATGAACACCTCGAGTAGATCTAGTGTCTCCTCTCAGGAAGTGCTGTATATATGCTCTAACACAGGAGACCTAAGTCATCTTCATGAAAGTACCATGCCAACCACAAATGAAAATCACATTAACCCCGCGATGCCCCCCACTTCAGACTTGTCTGACCCGATTCCTAATCAAAGTCAAATATCAGAATCGGTTAACAAATCACATATACATTGTGTTGATGAATCACCCTCATTTATTGCCCCAACACCAAGACGATCCAAGTTTAATGATGATATGCTTAACCCCGAATTTTGTATTCAAAAAGGTCGGTCGACTCGCTTCTCCTTCCCGGAGACCCCCGCACTCAATAATACACTGAGTGCCATGAATACAGCTCTGCTGGCAGTAGCAAAGCTGTATGAAATCATGGAGGGAAAAGTGAGCCACCAAACCATCCTGATTGAACAACTAATTGGCAATGTAGGAAATCTGGAAAAAATCATAAGAAATAACCATGTACCAAACCCCCACCTCAATTTATCTCCCCTACCCCAATCTCCACCCAAATTATCCCTGCCACCAGAGACAAACGTCTCATCCCCTAATCAATCCAAGAGAATATTGATTAGGGATGACCCGCGAGCACGTTTGATACCTTGTGATATGACGAAAAACCTTGAGTAAATTAAAGATCTCAAACCAGACTCCATTAATTCCAGAAAAGATGCCCATAAGAAGTCACCAACAAATGAGACCGAGAACTCATGCGTAACTCCCAAGGTCACCAAAGTGACAACATACAACCTATTCTCAATTCCAAACGTTAAAAGTAACGAACAAGACACTGTCATACCCAAACAAGATCAGATTGTGAAAGAATCTGGAAAAAGGTACAAGAGAACATGACAAGTTCCTGTGAGAGGAAAAAAGAGGCACTTTGTCAAAGCCATTAGCAAACTAGGGAAAAAGCAAAACCCTGTCTCCCCAATTAGCCCAGACGAGTCGGTCAACCCTGATCATCACAGTTACCAGCCCCTGGATGATCTTGTGGCACTCTCCCGTCTGCCAAATCAAAACTCGTTTACTACAGTGCCCACTAAAAAACCTGCAGTCACGCAGGTCCCGAATCCTGGAGTTGATTCTCTCAAGTCAGCGGAGATCATGTTTAATCAACCCACGCTGACCACTCTCATACCAGATCACCAGGATTCTATACGAAAAGATTTATTGAGAAAAGAAATCCATGCACCGATAGCCGCCTATGAGAGCCAAAAAGCAGCAGAAGCGGAATCAGTGAGGCAAACTAGTGTTGCTATCATGACTGCCTCAAACTGCTTCTCGACACAGGCCAATACACCATTCAGTGTAAAAAGCAAAGCGCTTGCTGGTCCGTCTGAGACTCCAAAAGCTTACCATGCAGATCAGCATACGAATATTTGGCTTAATAAAAACACTATTCCCTCAACCTTGTCAGAATTAACAACTTGCACTGAGCCGAATATTTCTACCATTCGGCAGTTTTCCAATGTTGAAAAACAACCGAACTATGACAATCTCTGTGATATTATAAAAGCGTTGATGGAAGCCTACTTCTCAGAATTACACACTAGGGCACAGAATGGAGACAAATCTTCCTCAGTTCAATTTCCTAATGTAGAGAGATTACTCTCGGGCCCAGCAGTGGCGAAACAAGCTGAGCAGCAGGTCACACAATCGCACATGCAGCCCCTTAAAATGGGCAGAATACAGGGTACAGGAAATCCTCCCTTCCCAAGCAAGTCCTCAAGGCTGTCAGAAAACTCTCTAAAGAAGACGCTGTCACATTGTTTGATAATCAAATGTCGAGAGCATCCGGCCCCCCAATATGTGCTTAATCGAGCTAGCATTTTGAACATATGATTTGATAGAATTTTCAAGTGAAAACAATCTCTATGAAGCCAGAATTCATGTTCGATCCAGGCTTGTAGCAAATATACTATGGGAAGCTAGCCTAGCCATATTTGATCTAGGTTTTTTGTTACTCCAACTCCCTGAGAGCATTGCATCACAATCATCAAAGAATGTACTTAACACTTATAATACATCCTCAATTGTTCCCTTTACACATGATCAAAATGCTTCTCACTACCCTCAAGTCACGCAAACATACTGCACGAACACATAACAAGTGACCCAGAAAGATCATATTTATATTACCTCTTGGAACAGTAGAGGTTATTCCCACCTCATGACCTCCATGCAAAGTACGCTAAGTAAACAAGATATTGTGGTGTTAGAAGAAACCTGGCTAGTTTCTGCTCCAGCATGGGACTCACATGTTCTTCACATTACACCTGCTACTAAACATAGGTTGGGTCGCCTAATGGGTGGTTTACTTATCGCTATAAAAAAACTTCTGGGCTTGACTGTATATCTTGTACCACTCCATCTCCCTATTTTCAAGTAGTGAAAGTCTCAAGAGGTAATACCTTGTTAGCCATTGTGAATATATATTGGAGCAAGAGCACAACTACACCAGTCCAATTTTTTAAGTATCTCTCAAACATTTTAGATGATCTACTCCAAGATCAGTCCCTGTCCCATACTATTCTAATGGGTGACTTAAACCTACATCTGCTCCACGCGAACCCTGTTGACCTTCCAGTTGTTGAAACAGCCTGGTCTCTCATGATGAAAGAAAGGGGTTTTATTATGTTGAATGGAGCAATCGCGGGTGATGTTCCCCCCGATTTACATGGAACAGAGGTTCTCAACAGTCGATTCTTGACTATGTTTATGTGAATACCAAGTTATTGACTCATATAATGTCATTTCAGGTGGTCAATACTGATCTTAGAGATCATAACGTGTTGCAAGCATGTCTCACCCTACCACGATCTTAGTTGGAGGCTGAGAAGAATACTTATATTACAAATACAATTGTTAATACTAGAGGCTCCTGTCTCCACTGGAATCCTAGGACCTTGACCCGCCTATGAGATTGCACCTGTAATTTCCCACGCAAAGATGGTTCAGATTCCTATGTGCATCTTATGCAATTATTCCATGAAATGATAAGTTATCAAATGCCAAGTACAAAAATAATCATCCACATCGTTTTGACCTGGAAGTACAGCAGTACAAATCTAAAATGAGATCCATGTTGTGTAATCTAAAATATCACGACGAAATAACCAGATGAAGCCTAACAAAACAATTGAAACAGGCCTACAAAGCATGGTTAAGACATCGACGTGTGACTCAATATCGTTGTGATAATAAAAAATTAAATATGCTTCAGCAGATTATTAAAAAATCAACTAGTGGCATCTGGACATGCCTAAACAATGCTGCTCCACATTTTCAAGGAGCATTACAAAGCAATGCAATCTCGGATGAGTAATGGCAATCCTATTTTGGGCATCTCTATAGCCCGCTGTACTCTCACCCATTTGAGTGGTCTAAAGTGGGCACAACTTGTTGTATACCTTTTCAATAGAGGTCGAAAAAATGTTATCTTGCATTTCAACCTTGAGTCGGTCGAGAGTTCCGGGGCCCGATGGTCTTCACAATGGTCTCCTAAAAGATAATTCATTAGAGTGGGTCCAAATATTACATTTGATATTTAAACATGTCTTTATTGTAGGAAGGGTTCCAAATTCATGGAAGAAATCCATAATTTTGCCATTTTTCAAAAAGGGCGATCAAAGCGATCCCAAGTCGAATCGCCTCATTGCCCTTCTTGACTGTCCTGGGAAAAATTTTGCTCGTTTGGTCCTAAAAGAATTTAACACCTGGCTTGATTTGACCAACCTGCGAGACCCATTTCAAACAGGCTTCCTCTCAGGTATTGGCATGGCCATCAACATAGTGACACTACGAGGCATTCAATCCCAGGCAATCCAACGCAATCAACCACTCTATTTGGCGTTCATAGACTTTCACATGGCCTTTGATGCGGTCCCTCGCGAACTACTATTCAAGAAACTACTGGACAAGGGTTGCCCCTGGCATATCCTCAAATGGATAATTGATTTTCACACTGCAACCTCTATCCAAGTCAAACTATTAAGCGATGGTCTCTTGTCAAACTCAATACCTACGTCTCGTGGCCTCAAGCATGGATGCTTGTTGGCATCAGCAATGTTTCATTTCTTCATCTCTGATGTCGGTAAAGAGTTTCTAGGCATTCAAGCTGATCCGCCCATAATTAACGGCAATCAAGTGAAATATCTCTTATACGCAGAAAATATGATTTTACTCTCCTAAAGGCCTGCGTGCATTGTTGAATGCCCTAAACAAATATACGACCAAGAACTATATTACTATCAATGTATCCAAGAACAAGATCATTCAATGCGGTAATGTCAGACAACGCATTGCCAAGCTACATTGGCCTTTACAGAACGTACTATTAACCTCTGTTTCCTCCTATGTATACCTAGGGACTTTGATAACGAACCAATTAACCAAATCTCAATATGAGGCATATATTCAGGTCAAAGTAAATACAGCATTGTCCCAGGCTCGCATCATAAAGAATAGGTTCTGTAAGTTTTCAATCATGCCACTGGTAATCTACTATAGACAAAAAATGGTGTTGGTAGTCCTCTATGGTGCTGAAGGTCATGTGGATAAATCCTATCAATACTCGACCAAACTTGAAAGCCAGTATTGGAAAGCAGCCCTCAGATTACCTATCTCTGAATCCATTTCCATCATCAGACATGAGTTAGGCATGATATCCTTATACGCCTTATATAAATGGAGGATGTGTAGTCTGTACCGTAAATGCATTATGGCTAGCTCTACATCAGATCTGCTAGGGATACTTGCTACATACCTCTTAAACTCAACAGACAAGCTTCCCAGCACATGGTGCCTTCTAATCCAAAAAACAGTAGAGGATGCAGGTTTCTCAATCGAGACACTATGTTGTAATCCAGACAAACCAACATCTCGTCTCTGGGAAGCCGATTGGATTAAGACATGATCAGCCTGCTTCAAATATCAGAAATTTAAACAAAATCCCTTTGCCCTGAAATGGTATGGGTCTATGGAAAGCTACCATGTCAAATTCCCAAATGCCTATCAGAGGAACATGTATCTACGTTTTTGTTTTAATTTATGGCCAACGCATGAAATATTATATATACGTAGACTACTTTCCAAATCAGATGTTCATTGTCGTTTTTGTAATCTTGAATTGGAGACCCTCCAGCATTTATGCACTGAATGCCCAAAATTGGATGCCAAACAAACTATCGATCTTAAACCTTTGTTTCTTGATCATCATGAATTATCGCGAATAAGAGCTTGGGGATATTTATTCCATGCCGGGAGAAAAGCACTAAGACATGCCATACTTAACTTTTTACAGTGTTTAGATCTGTCTCACAAATCTGAGCATGTTGCTAACTCTTGATCTGAACAGCATTTATTTGATGTAACCATTCAATTGTCAGTCTTGATCCTATTCCCCTTCTTTTGTACTCTTTTATTTGGGATCAAACCTGTATTATATGCTAATTAATTTTATACAAACATCAAATGTTCAATCCAACTGATGGAATTTTAGACATTGACTTGCTGGAATGTGCAGGTAAAAGAATAGGTATGTGTGTTTTTAATATTAGTATGTTAATATCTGAGATGTATTTGAAGTTGTCTTTTGATCTATATTTGTTTCTTTTATTGAAGCTTCTGTTAATGTTGTAAAATCAAGTAATTTTCCTGATTAAATCAACTTTAATAAAAACGAATTAAAAAAATTTGTATTTTATTTGTATTATGCACCGAAAGCCCGCAGGCATCAGGGCGCAAACATAGAGACAAGGACAGTGAGTAAACAGCACAGAAACATGAAGTCTAGGTCAAATTATTAAGTAGAATTATTTAAAGAGCAGTGTTTTCAATTTCTTTTTGAAGATCAGAAAGTTGTTTTTTAGTCTGAGCACAGTAGGCAGGCTATTCCATTTTAGGGATGCTTTAATGGGATAAGAGCGCCCCATTCCGTTCACTTTCTTTGTCTGAATGATCTTAACTAGACCTTGGTTTTTAGATCTCAGTGATCGACATGGTTCGTACAAGGATATTTGTTCCTTTAGATAAGTGGGAGAAGACGACATATAGGCAGTGGTGGACGATTGAGGCCGCCTTGAATGTAATGCGGTTATCTACCATCAACCAGTGTAAGGCTTTACGGTCTTCTGTGATGTGATTATGTCGAGGTTTCCTTTTTATAGCTCTCACTGCGTCATTCTGAATGACTTGGCACTGATCGATGCAACCCTTGCTTGTTCCTACTAAAAGGGCATTGCCATAGTCGAGTCTTGAAAGGATGACAGCTCTAGCGATGGTTGTGCTATTTTTTTTCATTTAAGAGGGGTCTTCTGTGTCTGAGTAGTCTGTGGTAATATTTGCAATTCTTTTTTAGGTATGCTACATGGGCGTTGGCTCCAAGGGAGGATTCCAAATAAATTCCTAGGGTTTTCACTTTGTTTGAAGTCTGGATGCTAGAGTTCTTTATGTTGAATTGGGCATAGTTCGAGTTCAATTTTGCTCTTGCCTGTGTGGAGCCAAAGATCATGATCTCTGTCTTACTGCTGCTTAGGCAGAGCCAGTTCGATTTAATCCATGCCTCAATTATACTGTAAATGGTGGCTATTTTAGTGCTGTCTATGCTGTAGCTTCCACACAGCTCTATGATCAGCTGAGTGTCATCATCAAAGTTAGTAAATAGTACACCCAAGTTGTTAAGGAGAGTGCAGAGACAGCGAAGGTAGAGATTGAAAAAGAGGGGAGAAAATCTGGCTCCGTGGGGTACGCCGTAGTTAACACTTATGGGTTTGGAAAATCCCCCCCCCAGGGTATTTTGGAGCTATGATCCGAGAGAAAAGAGGAGATCCAATCTATAGCTTCTTGAGAGCATTTTCCTGATGTCCCTAGTGCTTAGTGGAGTTTATGGTGATGTGGCAGGTGGAACGATTATCGGAATTGCAAGTAGTACATAATATGCTATGGTTTGCATTTTGTACGAGTTGCTGAAATGGAATGGATTCATAGTTAGGTATAGATACCTAGACAAAGCGCTTGTTAGGGACTTGTTCCTGCATCACATGGTTTCAGAGAGTGCATGTATGTTTCCACATGTATGAAATTAAGGAGATTTCATTTATAGGTATGTTTTTGCTTTCCAGTATTTGTAGTAAGTATATTAGAAAGTCCTGTGGATATTCTTGTGTGTTTATAGTGAAGCTCACCATTCCAGCACAGCAGTGCAATTCCTGCCTTATTCCCGAGACACTGTAAGTGTTCTAAGGATTGTTCGTTGCATTTCTGTGAAGGAGTAGCATTTGTAAACACAACTGGTCCGAGCCTTTTAAGTAAATATTTTCAATAATTGGTGGCAATTGGAATAGAACATTGATTCCCACATTTGCATAGCAATTTAAACCAGTTGTATTGGAAAATTTGAATGGGTCAGATAGTGTTGTGTGTGAGTCATTTGATGAAAGTCCATGTGGTTTGTTCGAAGAGGTAGTTCTCTTTGTTTGTGTAGTAGGGTATGTATTTTCTTTTCAGTAAATTTTTCTGTGGTTTTGGTAGTTGATGGCGTAGGAGCTGATTTCAATTTCTTTGGTGGTACTGTTGGGAGATCATGTATAAATTCTGATTGCATTAATTTTCTTTTACAAAATGTGTGTTTTTGAGGCAAAGGGTACATTTTGAGATGGGGGTCTGTCGAGTCCACGTAGTCTTTTGTAGGCAATATCAATATTGACTTTACTTGCATCAAAATTGACTAGAAATAGTCCTTCAAGTGGGATCTAGGTGATTTCTGCAACCACCAGAACTCCAACGGCTGTAAATGCCAGGTCAAAAAAAAAGTTGGAATTTCGGGAGTCAGAATTCTGAGGGCGACATTTTGGGCCATTACCCTTCAAGTGTACGTAAGGCGTGACAGTGCTATGTAACTCATGCCTTCTTTAAAGACTGTGCCGCCAATATCAATCAATGCTTGATCTAAGGTTAGACCTTGTGATTTATGAATAGTGACTGCGTATGCTAGCGTATGCGTATGCTAGCGACAGAGAAAACTGTTCTTTGCGTACATACATGTCTTTGAAAATAAGGAATCGGGCTGTTGAACGTGCTATCCTTTTAACTTCTGGAAGTTTGTCAAAGTTGATGTTGACAAACAGAATGCTGTTGTCACATGGGTATGTCTGGAAGCCACACAAAACAATCAGGGATTCTGATTATGGAAAACAGTTTGCCTTAAGTGTTAGTTAGAATCAACACGTTAACATACAAAAACACTTCTTTGAAAGCGAAGAATATTTAAAAACATTATTATTTTTCCATAGCACTAAATGTGTAAGCTACCGATCCCTTGACAGAAGAATACCCTTTCCTATATTATTACCGTTTTGGTCGCTAGTTGGTGCGTGATGGACCGCCTATTTAAAAGGGAAAGACAGAGAGTACTATCCCTACATCTACAATGTTACATCTGCTTCAGATGTTGTTCACAGCAAATATCAGGGTTTAAGTCACGTTGACATTTCGAGGAGGCACTATTTCCATAAGGCCTTTAGGCCATATCTTGCTTTATTGACCTTCCAGAGAAGTGTGTCAATTATATGCTTATTAAAATGTATTTCTGAAAAGTTAAGGTTAAAAGTGTTGTGAGCGGTGCCCACTTGTCTTAAAAGGTGAATTGAAGAAGGAATACCCAGTGTTCTGGATTCTCCTACGTGATAGTATGGTCCTTATGGGTGCTAAGAGAGTGATAGTCAGCCACAGATGTTGTATTTTATTTTTGTCTTATATCTCAAGTACCAAGAGTGCTTCTTGTTCTTAGGTAGCTGTTCTTGTTCTATTGTGGCTGTCTGTCACAAACTCAGATCACACCGACTATAATTATTCAACAGAACTAATCCGGTATAAAAGGATAAAGAGGTATGGTCTCCAATATAGTAGTGGTGTTTAAATCCAGTATCCAGTATTCCTTAGGGGATATCATCAATTTGGGTGGTAGACCGGTTTTGAAGATCTTCTTGTGTGTATCACTTTCTTCAGGACCTTTTACTTTCTGCATCTGGTCAAATCGTTCACTTCACGGGGTGTGGTGTTGATTACCACATCTAACCATGGAGAGTTAATAAGAATACTTTTGGTCCGAGTTTGGTAGCCTTCTTTTAGTTCTTATATGCTCTTATTGCATCAGAACATGTTATTTGTTCTGTAAAACTTATTTGGTAAGGGGTTCAGTGTCCTGGCCCTGATCAGTGGTCACTCGTGCCACCGCCCCAGGGGGGGGGCCCTTTTTGACTTAGGTCCATTCTCTAATTTGACTGTAACAAGCCTCAAAATTCATCAACAGTATATTGAACAGTTATCTTACAACCAGATGTGATGGACCTGCATCTGCTGGTGTGTAGAACTCAGTCTCTTTGTTAGTTCAAGAGATCCTAGGTTTAGAGGTTTATTTTCCGGTCCGCTAGAATGAGATGGGGAAAGAAAGATTTTTGAAATTATGGGTTGCTGGATCCAAAGGTTCATGTGGTCTTTAAATATTAGGATCCCTGTTTTTTATTATTGGCACAGCGTCTAATTCTGAGGTAGGGATCATGGCATATAATAACCTCAGTCTGTAATGTCTGGAGTTGAGTGATCGGTTGTACAAGCATCGAGTGTGGATTGTATCTTTTTTTAATTAGGGACATGACTATCACGCTTACATTCTCTAGGTAGAGTGGTGATGTTGCTGATTTGAATCTTCAGATTGGTTTTCATATTGCCGCATCTGGGTAGCGCTGCTGCGTCTGCTCTTACAGTGGGGATGAAGCTCTTCGATTTTGTGTAGTTGCGCTATAGCTGTAAAGAGTGGCTGATCTAGCTACCTCGTGTGCACTATTATAACATGGCTTATCGCATAATCCGTCATAGCATATAGGTCGTTCTTACCATAATTGCAGGTGATCCTAGCTTGCACGGTGTGGAGACACCGTCCGTGTCGAACTCCTCATTTCGGCAGAAACAAAACAGTTGCTAGGGAACCACTTGGGTCCTTGTAAGCACCGTCTTCTCTTTCTGTTAGAAAAAACTGTCGGCCATGTTGGAGTGTAGTTGGAAGGCCACTAATGTTTGCATTTTCTCTCTTGTCTCTGGGTTTCTACATCTATTCCTGATATATTGACAAGTGTAAGTGTTGCAAAGCATCTCGATCGATATTTTTACAATGATGATGTATATTCAATTTGTGTCCAGTACTGAAGGGTCATCCGAAGTTAATCATTGTGTTCAACTATCTGATGGTGTGGCGTTTTGTTTGACCTAATGTTAAGACTAGGACTGGGTATTTTTTTCACTCTGTTTATAATCCATAGCGTGGGGTTCTCTAGGGATGTGGTGTCTAGTATGAGGATGCCCGGAGAGCACATCGGCTGGTGTTGTATCACACTGGTCGCTGTGTCTAGTGGTATCTATGTTAAGGTATTGCAACCCTTCAATGTCCCAGTTTCTTGCAGCAAGGACATAGAGCGATGCTGTGTTCAACATATGGTATTCAAATGGACCCACTGGTCAATGTCGTTTTATGATGACCGTTGTGTCTGGTGTTTCTCAATTGCATCTTATTCAGCATCATTTTCCCGTCCAATATCTTATATTGGAATATTCATTTCATCAGAGCCAGGTCGTGCCATCGGATCTGTTCATTGAGGCCATCCTTAACCGTGTTGAGATGAAAGATCCAAAGTTGCTCATGGTTTAGCAGCATATCTGCATAGTTGACGCCTCTTCTGGGTGGTCTTACTTTTTCCAGAATTGTCCATTTAAACTCATCCTGAGTAGAACCATTGGTTTGGAAATGGCTCACCAGAGGTGCTGTCAGCCTGTTGTTTCGGATACATGACTTGTGTTCAATAATTATTTTTCTTACTTCTCTTGCTGTCATGCCTAAGTACCGCAAGTCGCAGGGACAAGCGACCAAACTATCTGGGAGACAAGTGACCAAATATACAACCCCTTTGCTTTTGCAGTTCGTGAGATTCCTTTGTTCCCAAGGGGTATGCCAACCTATTTCGATTCTGGTACTTCTGCTGGTTTGTCCGCACATTGTGCATCCCACACATGGGGTATGGCCCAGGGGTTTTCTTGCCCTCAAGATGGTTTGATCTGCAGTTTCCCTGTTTGTTTCCTTGAGGGTATGGACCAAATGGTCCCTTATGTTTCTTCTCCTCTTGATTGCAAATGAGGGCATAGCCAAGGAACTAGTCCCGTTGTTCAAGATGGGCCAAAGTTTCCTCATTTCTTTTTTTATGCAGTTAAACAGTGGTGTGTAACTCAGAACTGCAGTTATTTCTTCTCTCTCCCCTGGCTTGGGTGTTGTAGAAGGGTGACATCTCTCAGGATGTTCTTGGCTCTTCTGTAGGTGTCGTTGACAATTTTTCTGGGGTAGCCTCTGTGCTTTAGTTGCCTCTTGAGAGCACCTGCCTGTGTGGTATAGTTTTCTGTTCGTATGCATGTTCTCTGCTATCGTAAGAACTGGCCGAATGGCAAGTTATCCCTGAGTGCCTTCGGGTGGTAGTTATCGTATTGTAGAAGTGAGTTCCTATCTGTTTCCTTTTTGTATATTTTGGAGATCAGATGCCCATCCTGGGCTATGATGTGAAGATCCAGGAAGTGGGTTTCAGTCTTACTTGAGTCCATACTGAACTTTAGATGGGAGTTGTTGCTGTTGAGCCAATGGTGGAATGATGTAAGTTCTTTTGTGCCTGGGAAGATGAGCAGCCCATGATCAATGTACCTCTTCCATAATATCATTTTGTCGAGAAAGGGGTTTGTTCCTACGTAGATAAATTCCTTCTCAAAGTCTTCTACGTACAGATTCGCTAGGCAAGGGGCAAAGGTGGCTCCCATAGCGGTTCTAGATATTTCCTGAAAGAAGGTATCTTCACATAGGAAATAGTTCTTAGTGAGGGCAATCTCTGCCAGATGGGAGATAAACCCAGCATGGCACTGGGACAGCCATCGGTCGTTGGTAAGGAATCATCTGACCGTTTCGAGCGGCTCTGTTTGAGGAATGTTGGTATATTAAGCCTCTATGTCCATGGTTACCAGCCATTGGTTGTCTTGGTCCAATCGAAGTGTGGACATATCGAATCTTTCACATATGAGGTCAATTTTGGTATTTCGTCCCTTAAGAAACAGTCAACATACTGGAACAGTGTTTCCAGAATCGAGTTGATCGCAGACACTATTGGTTGTCCTGGTGCTGATGTGATACCCTTATGTACTTTCGGGAGTGCGTAGAATGCTGGTAGTCTCGGGGTGCTGCGTGTGAGGAAAGCTGCCTCTTTATCATTGATATATCCTCTATCAATGCTACTTCCACAATGGGTGCGATCAGGGCCCTTACTGCTGGTGTGGGGTCCGTGGGTAGCGATCTGTAGCTCTTGTTGTCATCAATTGGGGAGTGAAACATCTGTTGGTAGTCCCGCGTGTTCATGATCACTGTGGCTCCTCCCTTATCTGCCAGTTTTATCGTGATGTTGTCATTATTGGACAGCGCTGTCAGTGATTCCAGGTGCTCCTTGCTGCAATTATTGTGAACAAAAGTGAGATTTGACCCCAATTCTTTGAGTTTTTACATGAGGGCCTGTTCAAATGTGGTACACTCAGCTGTATTGCTCTCAGATTGTAGATAAAATTGTGAAGGCGGATGTAAGTCACTGAACTGTAAATTGGGTTGGTCATTCCTGTCCTGGAAAAATTGAGCCTGATTATCCTTAGTAATTGGGTAATGCGGGTCTGGAAGGGGTTGTAGCATGCAGTTGGTACAAATGAAAGCCCCTTGCTCAAAATACTGAGTTCTGCTGCTGATAGGGCATGTGTAGATAGATTCAAAACTAAGGAAAGGTTGGTTGCTGGAATCCCTGTCCCCGGCTGCGAGTGATTCTTGGCGAGAAGGTTTGCCACCTTGGTCTGCTGCGTTGGTTCCTGCGTTGTCCTAAAAAAAATGTTGTTGCTTGGTCCTGGTGCCTGGTTATCCTGATGTGTTCCAGTGGAGAAGTTTCTCGTAGACTGCTTTAGCTGTATTGATAATCAAGATTAACCAGTCTCTGGTGCACTTGTTCGCTATGAACGGCCAGTCCTTCCTGAATTGGATGTTTTCTAGGAAAACCGATCACACAACTTCCAGACATTACAGACTGGGGTTACTATACACCATGATCCCTACCTCGGAATTAGATGCTAGGCCAGTAAAAAAAAACTGTGATACTAATCTTTAAAGACCACGTGAACCTTTGGATCCAGCAATCCATGATTACAAAAATCTTTCTTTCCCCCATCTCATTCTAGGGGACCGGAAAATAAACCTCTACACCTGGGATCTCTTGAACTAACACGGAGACTGGGTTCTTCACAGCACCAGATGCAGGTCCATCACATCTGGTTGTAAGGTAACTGTCTACAATATACTGTTGATGAGTTTTGAGACTTTTTACAGTCTAATAAGACAACAGACCAGTCAAATAGTTGGCAAGGCCCCCGGGGGCAGTGGCACAAGTGCCCACTGTTCACACCCAGGACACTGAACCCCTTCCCAAATAAGTTTTACTGAACAAATAACATTTATTGATGCAATAAGAGCATATGAGAACTAAAAGAAAGCTACCAAACTCAGACCAAAAGTATTCTTATTAACTGTCCCTAGGTAGATGTGGTAAACAACACCACATCCCGTGAAGTGAACGATCTGACTAGACGCAGAAAGTAAAAGGTCCTGAAGAAGATGATACACACAAAAAGATCATGAAAACCGGTTGACCACCGAATTGACGATATCCCCTAAGGAATACAGGATACCGGATTTAAACAACACTACTATATTGGAGACCATACCTCCTTATCCTTTTATACCGGCTTAATTCTGTTGAATACTTATAGTCGGTGTGATCTGAGTTTGTGAAATACAGCCACAATAGAACAAGAACAGCTACCTAAGAACAAGGAGCACTCTTGATACTTGAAATATAAGATGAAAATAAGATACAACATCTGTGTCAGACTATCACTCTCTTAGCACCCATAAGGACCATACTGTCACGTAGGAGAATCCAGATCCCTGGGTATTCCTTCTTCAATTCACCTTTCAAAACATGTGGCCACCTCCCACAACACTTTATCCTTACCTTTTTAGAAATACATTTTAATAAGTATATTGTTGACATACTTCTCTGGAAAGTCAATAAAGCAAGATATGGCCTAAAGGCCTTATGGAAATAGTTCCTCCTCGAAATGTCAACGTGACTTAACCCCTGATATTTGCTGTGAGCAACATCCGAAGCAGAAGTAACATTGTAGATGTAGGCATAGTACTCTTTGTCTTTCCCTTTTAGATAGGTGGTCCATCACACAACACCTAGGAACCGACACCTGACACTAGGGAAAGGGTGTTCCTCTGTCAAGGGATTGGTAGTTTACACAGTCAGTGCTATGGAAAAATAGTAATGTTTTTGTGTGTTAATATGTCTGGAAGCCAAAAACTGTACCAAGTGCTCCATTAACTAAACCTTTCTCCACATCATGGTTACGCTTTAGCATTACTCTACAGTTTAAACCCAATGTTAAAATCGTCTCCAAACCAGCTTTCTTAAAGATGGCGTTTTCTAAGGTGTTTAGTCTTGCTATGGCTTGTTGACTCATAGGTATTGCTATACCGTGTATGTCCAGTTTGTCTGTGGAGTAGATTTGTACTTGTGGTTGCATTTCTTTTTTCAGCATAGTTTCATTGAATTGAGTACAGCTTTCTAGAGTTGGCATTAAGGACATACAGTTGACATTGTTGTGTGCTAATTGTTCTATGACATTAGTAGCACATGTGTTATGTCCGCATAGCTCATGGATGCTTCTGGTATTTAGGATAGACTGAGCTTCCTTAGATATGACACCAATCCAAATGCTTTTTAAAATATTGGCATAGGTGAGGTCTGCAGACTGACGCATGTTTTCAGTTAGTTCTCTGTATTGGAAATGTTGCCAGAGATTTACATTCCCTATGATTCCAAGAGTTTTACGGCATAGCTTGTGTCCTAAGGGTTTAAAGATTGGTTCACGGGGGGCGTGGCCAGCGCCGATGGTGTAAAGACGTGTCTGTGAGGAGCTCCCGTCTCGATCCTGGCCTAGATCCTTAATTCGATCGAAAATTTTGACCTGAACAAGTTCCAAGCCCATACTCCGGTGGGGGAAGCGATTCTGGCCCTGCTCGGCGCAGGAACGAAGAGAAACGGAGCCGGCGTCCCTGAAAACGCAGCATCCGAACTGATACCCCCGGGAGAAACAAGATGGCGGACGGCGCCGAGGCCTGACGGAAGAGCAGTTTAAGCCGGCAGCGAGGCAGCGGGGAGAAGGTCGCGTCGAAGGAGTCCCTGTGAGTAGAACGGAAAGACCCCAGTGGAAACCAGGCGCAGGACCGGCCGCCCTTAGATCTCCCTCCCCCCCAGAAGCCCCTGAGCGCACAGGAGAGCCTCCGCATTACCCAGGGGAGCGAACGGAACTACATCCGAGGCCCTGGGACCGCTGCAGAGGAGACACAGGGGGTAAGCGGACCGCTGCCATTTCGAGGGAGACCCGTCGGTGAACTGCCAGCCGCGAGTGCGGTGGTGCTCCGTGGGCCAGAGAGGCAGCAGAGTTAGCGGACCCTTGCCGCTGTCGTTACAGCGTACTGCACGGGGCCCTCCTCCCTCCCTGAACAGGCAACCGCGCGGTTGAAGAGGGAACGGTCCACGCTCAGATGAACCGGAAGACTTGCAGACCCTAACCCAACACCGGGGAGCAGGAACTCGCCCGTGCCGCAGACAGCAGGGCCTAGCAGGGTTACAGGACAGCGGCCCAGCGTGCTGAGAGATCGCAGAGCACTCCATTGCCCAACCGGGAGAATACCCTGCGCAGGAGCGTATACTTAATTGCACCCCCCCTGTGTTCTCCGGTGCCATCACTGACTAACACTGTGCATCACTGCATAACGCTCGCCTTGTTACTCACTGTCTGAGGGCTCGTATCTGCCTCCACAACATTAAGAGGGACTAATGTCTACCTCACGAAACAAAAACAGGGGTGCAACAATCATGGACTCGTTCTCAGGGGCTAAACCTAAACAGTCCAGCCAATATGAGATCCCCACACAGACGGAACCCCCTGCAACAGTTGACGACCCCAGCAACGCCCAAGTGCTGCAGACCATTGCTACACTCCAAACGTGCATGGAGACCAGGATAGATGAACTTAAGGTAGACATGCAGCTCATCCGCCAAGATGCCCGCAACCTAGCGGAAAGAATAAACACGGTGGAAATAAAACTGCAGGACACCACAGACACTGCCAAGGACTTAAAGCACAAAGTTATCGCACTTGAGAAACAAGTGGCTCATCTCGAGGCGAGGTCTGAGGAAGCAGAGGGAAGGGCCCGCCGCAGTAACATCCGAGTCCTTGGCGTTCCGGAAGGGATGGAAGGTACCGACCCCACGGAATTTATTGAATCCCTATTAATACAAGAGGTGGGAGCTGGCAAGCTTACACAGGGATTCTCCGTCGAGAGAGCCCACCGCTCCCTACAAAAACGACCCCCACCGGGATCACACCCACGCCCGATGATAGCCAAGATCTTAAACTTTCGCGATAGAGAGACGATCCTCAAATTCTCGAGGGACGGAGGCGAGATCAGACGCAATGACTCCAAGATCGTTATCTACCCAGATTATACCCCACAAGTGCAGCGCGCCAGGAACTCATTTATACCTGTCAAAGCCCAACTGCGGAAGCTGGATCTTAAATACATGCTCCTGTACCCCTCGCGCCTTAAGATACTATACAAAGGCAAAGCTGTCTTCATGGAGACTCCGGCAGCAGCCACTATGTGGATGGAGCACAATAATTTGGCTGAGGGAGAGGATCACGCCCTGACGCCCAACGGCTGATCACGAACAGATCTCATTGCTGTAATGATCAATTAGTTCTTTCAAGGACGGGAGCTATAAGGACTACCCACGGACATTGTCACAACCCACCCCATCCCAAGCATGGCTGGCCTATGGCCAACACCACATCCGCACCTCACGGCCCGGATCGGCCTATGGGTAGCGGAAGCCCCCGAGCGTTGTCCTCCCAGAACGACTGCTGGGGGCAACACACAGTTATCTTTCATATTCGATCCACCTGTTCGAGTGGAAGTTAAATTTGTTCATAAGTCTCCGTTTAATATATCAACACATCAATCATGGGCAACAGGAAGATTACAATGCGCATTGCTGACGGCCGACCCAGGGGGCATTTGTTCAGCACACGAAGCTGGCTTGAAGACGGTTGAGACCACCATGAGTTCAGCGCTCCAACTCCTCTGCCACCATCATGTCTACACGCCTTAAGATCGCCACTTGGAATGTGAGGGGTTTGGGTACCTACTTACGCCGCAACAGAGTTAAATCCTTTCTACACAGGAAGAAGATAGGGCTGGCCCTATTACAAGAAACCCACTTAACCAAGGAATCCACCGCGACGCTCCAATCATACTGGGGTGGACAGGGGTTCGGGTCCGCCTATTCTAAATTCGCAAGAGAGGTGTTCACTTGGATCAGCCCTCACATCCCCTTCCAGCTCAAAAAAGCCGAACAGGACCCGGAAGGAAGGTTCGTGATACTCTGGGGCCACATCGAACAAACTGAGGTATGCATTGTCAATTCATACCTCCCCAACAACAATATCCCCGCGCACCTTGCTATGTTGTACACAAAGATTACACTGTATAGAGACACATTCTTTATCTGGGGAGGCGATTTTAATTGCGTCAGTGACTCAGTGCTTGACAGATCTGCTCCTCCCTTGGGGGGCCCGTCGACCGCTACCACCGCCATGAATGTCATGCTGAACCGCCTAGACCTGGTAGACATCTGGCGGGAGCAACACCCAGGGGATCGAGGCTATTCCTTCTACTCCTCGCCACATAATCTTCACACCAGAATTGACTACCTCTTTACTGGCAGAGAAAGCTTTCCCCAGATTGCTTCTTCCAATTATTTGGGCCGTACCATCTCTGATCACTCTCCCCTGGTAATTGAATGGAACATCACGGGCCCCAGACCTCCTATACCTACATGGAGGATGCCCACCGAGGCACTTAAAGATTCGGAGTTCAGGGAAGATCTCAGGGAATCCCTAGAGAACTACATTCGTGAGAATAAAGACAGTGTTGACCACCTAAGCACAGTCTGGGATGCTCTCAAAGTGGTTGTAAGGGGAGAGGTCATAGCAAAGGCTGGAGGAATGAGAAAACGCCTAAGAACTGAACTTGAATTACTAGAAACTGAAATAGAACAGCTAGAATCCAACACCCTGGACCCCCAACCGCAGGAAGACAGGCTTGCCAGTACAAGGGCCACCTGCAAGGAAGCTTGGGACAGACTGGCCAAATTTGATTATATCACCAGGACCAATAAAGCACACGCCCACGCTGATAAACCTGGTAGACTGCTCGCCTGGCTGTGTAGGAAAGAACACCCTAAACATCCGACTACAGCCTTAAGAGATGCTGATGGCACATTACATCGGACCCAACATGGGATTAACGACACTTTCGGGCAGTTTTATGCCCAACTATACTCCCATAATGACGTGGTGCCCCCTGAGGAAATTTCAAACACCTTGGATGAAATTGGCCTGCCCCTACTCCCGCCGTCACATAAGGAGGCTTTGGATGCTGATATCACCATAGATGACATAACCGATGCCATCAAGTCTCTGGCCACTTGTAAGGCCCCGGGCAGTGATGGGCTACCTGCCGAATTTTACAAAACCTACGAGCCGGAATTGACTCCGCTGCTGCACGAGGTGTTCCTAGAGGCCTACGAGACGGGTATCCTGCCTGGGAGCATGCGTGAGACTTTGGTGGTTCCGCTCCTCAAGCCAGGTAAACCTGCAGATGACTGTGACTCCTATCGCCCTCTCGCGATGCTCAATTATGATGTCAAAATTCTTACAACCATTCTGGCTAAGCGGCTGTCCAGGGTGATCGGAGGAGTGGTGCACCCCGACCAGAGCGGCTTTGTGCCGGGCCGCAACACCACTGCCAACCTTCGTAGGCTACAACATGTATTATCACATTCCACTCATGTAGGGGAATCTTATGCCTTGCTCTCTTTGGACGCCATCAAGGCGTTCGATTCTATTTTCTGGGAATGGCTAATTGCGGTGCTTCGGGAGTTTGGCTTTGGAGAACGATTCGTTAGATGGATCACAGTTCTCTACACTAAACCACGAGCACGAGTAAAATCTGGCCGGCTCATCTCCACGGCATGGGACATACAAAGGGGCACGAGGCAGGGCTGCCCGCTCTCCCCTATGTTATATATACTTGGGCTCGAACCCATCGCCATTTTTTTTAGGAAACAGTTCTTCGATGCTGGTATAAGGCTAGACGGGGTGGACCACATAATTTCCCTGTATGCAGATGATGTCCTCCTTTATGTGAGGGACCCGCAGTTGAATGTCCCGACCATGCTGGAGGTCCTCGGCAACTTTGCCAAGGTATCAGGCATACACTTCAGCAGACATAAGTCTTGTCTGTTTCCGTTAGGTGCCCTCCAAAACACACACGTCGATGACCTCCCCTTGCTGGGTATAAGTTGGCGCCCCATCACGTTCCGCTATCTGGGCATTAATATCTATCACACGCCTGAACTTATGCACGTCAACAACACGGCAGCGGCGCTGCCTCCCTTGCGCAGGTCGATTAGGTTTTGGGCTCGCCTCCCCCTATCCATGATGGGCAGGGCTTCCATCATCAAGATGATTGTTCTCCCCAGATTTCTTTATGGTTTCCAAAACATTTTTTATTATATTAGGACACCCTTCTTTCGCCTTTTGGGGAAGATACTTAAAGACTTCCTGTGGGGAATTAGTAGGCACAAATTTGCATTATCCACGCTGACCCTACCCTATGAGCAGGGAGGCATTCGGCTCCCTGATCTGGAGCGATACTACCTGGCTGCCCAACTAAGCTTCGTGGCTAAATGGCTAGCTGATGATGACACCCCCGAAACAGCGCTTTTACAACGCTCAATTGCTCCGATCCGGCTAAACGAACTCATCTGGGCCCCTCAATGTCTTGTGGATGGGATCCCATATTTAGCTACCCTGGGTCGTCAGATATGGCAAAGGGTTAAAATTCTTCTCCACTTGAAACATAGATATACTCCGGACACACCGCTCCTGGCCGACCTGTGTCAGAACTCTGTAGACCTTGCTTCCATTAGATACTGGGAAAGGCTGGGAGTGTACACTTGGGGGGATCTATATAACGAGGGCTCCTTCCGGGATTTCTCCTCCTTGCAGTCAGTAGATGGCGTCCCGGCTGGCCAATTCCTTTGGTACTTAAAGATCCGTAAATTGCTCGGACCAAATGGGACGCGTGGCCAGAAGAACCTGAAACTGACCCCTTCATAACACTCCTATATAGTTTGGGAGATGGATGGAGGCCTGTGTCCCGTATATACAGCCACCTAATCGATAGGCCCAATCCCCGCAGTCAGGATCTCAAACTCAAATGGGAAGAAGACTTGGGGCATGAATTGTCTGAAGCAGAATGGGGCAGAGCACTAGCGTTTCCCAACGTGGTATCTAGAAACTCTAGATTTAAATTGATTCAGCTTAATATGTTATATCGCTCGTACCTGACACCACTTAGAATAGCCAAAATATATGGGCTACCCCAACATAACTGCCCTTGGTGCGGCAGAGATGAAGCAAATCTTTTACACATGTTCTGGGGATGTGTCCAGGTCCGGCAACTCTGGGCGAAGGTGGAACTCCTCTGTAGCGAGGCAGGCATGACCAGATATGAGTGGACCCCAAAGGAGTGCCTTCTCGGAACGTATCCCAGACTGGCCAAGTTCAAACACTCAGTTAAGCTCATGGACCTAGTATGCATTCTGGTCAAAAGGACCATTGCTATGGCCTGGAAGCGACCTGGAGGCCCACGATACCAGGTATGGCGTAACGAACTGGAGCGCTGGATAGGGGCAGAAACCTCTGCTTGGGAGGATGGGGTTACCACATCCCCCGAAGACACGAGCTTGGCACTTTCTGCCTGGAAAACTCTCACCTGGGCCTTACTTAACCCCCCTAATGACGATAAACCCCCTTGAGTAACTTGCCACTATCGAAACATGCTATCTGACACAGAACATTTGCGCAGTCCATAACTTGAACTTATTTGTTGCCTGATCTTCCTACGTTGCTTACGCCACTGACCATACGGAGACTTGTTAATGTTGTTTACGTTTTGTTGTTTCTGTTTAATTGTTAATTTCTATTTGGCCTATCTTGATTAATCCTGACTTATACCAATGTGATCGCACAATGTTACGATGCAACTGTCTCTTATATAAATGCCAATAAAGAAATTTGAAAATAAAATTAAAGATTGGTTCACCTTTCACTGGTGTTAATTGAGGAGATCTTCATAAACAATAACATGTTTTCCTCCAAAGAGTTCTTTGTAGTCTGTTTTGAGGACCTCTTGCAATCTGAGATGAATCAAAGCCAACATTAGGTTGGAGACCATGCTTACCTCTTCTATTAGGAGCATTTTCATTTGTTTCAAAACTCTGTGTAGCTCCATAGCAGCTTCTGTTGAAAATGTTTAGTAGTCTAATTTGTTTTGGTGTTCTACTGGAAGGAGTGGCAATCGGTGTAAAGTGACACCACCTATGTTGTAGGCAGCTAAACCTGTGGGGCAGTTACAACAGCTGAAAGCTTGTTGTTTGTTAATTGTTGGAGGAATTTACTGATAATTTTTATTAAGAATGTTTTGCCTGAACCAGCTTGACCACTTACATACAGCAGTACCAGTTTAAAGTGTTGACAGGTATAAGTTTCAGTTTCGTGCTGCATACCATGTTCAATTTCTTTAGTTACTTCTAGGAAAATGGACGCTGCTCATTGTTTAGATGGGATTTCAGTACAGCAAAGTCTTCTGCAGATTGTGTTTTTAATGACAGTTTTATATGATTAATCGGGCTGCTTTTGGCAAGTTTCAACAGGCTGCCTTCACAACTTTCAACTATGTATTTACCCTTTTTCACATCTGGTTTAATGTTATTTTTGTATGAGAAGTTTTGGGCTATGTGGTATAGGCACATGGTTTCTGAAGCAGTACTCCTGTTTGGGTAGTATGTGTCCAATAAGTTGTTTTTCAAATTGTCCTGGCTGTTGGGATCGTTTTTGGCTATTGTTTCTATGTCTCGGTACAATTTCAGAACAATTTTTCTGTATGCAGCAGGACCAAGGCTTAGCCACACTATGTTTTCAGATTTCCCATATAAGACAGTGCCGGTTAAATGGCCTGTGGCTTCGCAGCAGCCACATTCTCTACTGGAGAGCATTTTTATGCCAAAGCTGTACAATTTCTGTGACAGTGTTTTGTCTGATGATATGTCATCCCATAGGTATTTCAGCTCTGTTTTCTCTGCTTTTGTTAAGTATCCTGTGACATATCTTGCAACTGCTGTGGAATTGTCTGCAATGTATCTATATTTGCATTCCGTAGGAGGGCAATGATTGCATTGTAATCATTGATGTACATTCTTTTTATGCAGTATGTGTTCTTAGGAGATTTGCCTTTTACACTGTGTCTAACTGAAGACATAAATCTGTTTACTTGTTCTGTTGCTGAAACTGGTCGAGGGAAACCAAAGCGGCATTTGGTGTAGTATTTGCCTTTGTTTTTATATTTGCATCAACAATATTTGCCACACTTGTGTCTTTGAAACTGCAAAATGTGTGCAATTAGGTCGCTATGTGTACTTTCTGAAGGCATTTCGCAATTGACATATTTGTGAATGAACTGCAAAACAGTTGCATTACTGTCCTGACCAAATTTAGCAGCATTTCTAATTCACAAAAGCATGTGATGTGTGGTGCTCCTCTGGCTTGATATTTTGTTCTGCAAAAGAAGTGTTGCACATCTCTGAGTGGAGGAAGTGTTTTATTACAAATGAAGTGCAGCATGGCAATAAAGCAATGATGGAAGTACCTTGACACATTTACAGGATCAAGAGAGCAGGTGTTTTCATGTTGATACATGATTTGTTTTTGTTTGCTATGAGTAGGAAAGTGTGCCCATGCATACTCTGCACAACTTAAAGTGACAAACTATGTTGGTGGGTCAAGGTTGGGTAGCATACACTGTACATCTGCGTGCCATCGGAACAAGTATTCTTTCATACCATGCATGTTTGCCATGAGATTTGTAATACTTGACTGTAAAACTTTGTCTTTCTCTTGCACCTTTTGAAGTAGCTGCATAGCAGACATGTTTTGAAACTTGGAACCTGTTTTTAATGTGTGTGCAACTCCATAACATAGAGTTGCTAGTTCACTTTCAAAGAGGAGGTGGAATATGTATTCCACATTTTGTCTGAATCTAGGGTCTTCAGAATACATTCATAAAGAGCGGTATTCTCATGCTGTTAGTTGTGTGAATCTTTCATCGTATCTTCCACCTTTTCCAGTAGGAAAAAGAAGACGAAAGGTTTGTGCTTCTACACTTTTTTCCCATGTACTGATTGGTGATACTTTGGCTTGCCACATTTGATATGGTTCCAGTGCATCATCTATGGTGTCTTTGGAGTGCAGTGGGTGAATTGCATAGTGGTCTAAAATATTGGAGGCTGCAGTAGGAATTATTTCTGTTGTTTCTCTCAGGTCTTCTTAAATGTTTATTTCTTTGTAGTATTCATTGTTGTCTTTAGGATATTACAGGGCTTTTCTAACTTTGTGTAAATCCACTAGTTGCTGCCAATTATCTTTGTCTTTTGTAGGTACACCATTCCCCAGGATAATCAAAGATTGTTCTATTGGCCGTTGCACTCCTAGAGTGTCTACATTTTCTTTGAGATCTAAATGCAAATACACTACTTTGCCACAAATGCCTCTCAGTAATTCAGTGGGAGGTAATTTTGTAGTTTTTGGTTGTAGTTGTATTATGGCTTGAAATGGGTGTACTGTTTGGATTATAATGGTCTCATACAAATTAAGCTGCTGGAGTGTGTTTGGCAATGGGAATATTTCCAAATTATTACTGATAGCCCATGCAGGCATTTGGTTACTGTCACATTTTGCAGTGCAGCATGTGTACAGAAGTAAATTTGTATTTGTTTTCTGCTATAATGTAGAGAACTAATTGGAATCACTGGGATTCTTCATTGCCTTCTATGTTGTACATTATAACTATAGTTTTCATGCTCTTTGTATAAAAGGTTCTGCAACAACAGACACATACTTGGTTTGGTACTTCAGCAGATATGATTTTGAGCTTGGCTTTTTCTTTTTTGTATGTGTGTAATAGAAAGTTGACATTTGTAAGGATGTCGCTACTGTTTTCTGAAGTTACTGGATTCTGTAAGTGCTCTTCCAATCCAAAATATTTGCTTTGGAAGTGGTCTATTTGTTCGAGCAGTTGTTTGGCTGTACTGTTTAGGAGAATGTGATTAAATGATGCAGTGCTAAAGCAGGACTTTTTGCATATTACAGTTTGTGAACCAGATTTTTTACAGTACAATGGTATGTTGCTAACATTTCGATATGGTGGAAGGTGCTTTTGCAAGCAGCTCCAGAAATGCAGGCTAATGAATGTCCTTGTAGACCTGTGTATTTGCGTACTGGACAGGAGTCCATAGTATTTAGTATTTTCATTTTTCTTTTGTCGTTGGCTTTCACATCATGATTGAGGAACTGCTGCAAAGATTTGATAGAGTTTTGGCGTAGGTTACACATTGATGTGCATGGCCATTTGTAGATTGGACGTATTGGTTCGGTGGAATGGAGAGTTGATTCTAAGTTTGATGGGGATATTTATGAAAGCAGTGTTTCTTCTTCCATTATGGTATTGTCTACCTTTTCATACCTGCGCCCACTGCTATGTATGGCAATTTGGTTTGTTTGCTCTTGTTTGTATGATTCTTCATTGGAATATGACTCTGTGGAGTGACTCCACTCACCTGTACAGATGTTGCCAAAGGTATCTATGCTGATATTACATTTGTTGCAAAGTACTGGTTGTAGTGTACTAATTCATTTTGTTAGTGGTTTCATTCTGATTAAAATTAATATAAAGAATTTCCTTTTGAGGAGTAATGCACTGTCTACAAGAGCTTCCAGGATTAGTTTTCTTCTGTAAGTTTTAACCCCTTAAGTGCCAAGGGCGAGGTATCTCATCCTTGAGATAACCCCCATGTTGCCAAGGATGAGATACCTCATCCCTGGCACTTAAGGGGTTAATGAAACAGAAAACGTTAAAAGGCATTCAATGGCGAAATACCAAAATCACCAAAAAAGGCCTTGGCATTGGGGGGGGGTAAATCCATGGCAGTTAAAAGGTTAAGGGTTGAACATGATTTTTTTGCTGTATTTATAAGGTTCTGATGAACTCTGGTGTGGAATTCCTTTTGTAAAATGTGTTTTTTGGAATGCTTACTTGTGGCTATGTTACCATTTTTACATGCTCTGTTAGCAGTAGTGGTATTTGCAATTTTTTTAGTACATTTCTTTTTATTTTTACATTTTGAAAGAGTTTTTTTTTTCCTGTTAGGTGCTTCTGTTTTCAATAGTGACTGCATTAGCTGTTTTATTTTAACTTTCTGTACAAAATCTGCTAGAGGCTTTTAGGTTGATGTGCTCTATTTCTGCGTTGTTTTCTACGCAGTTGCTTTTTGGTAGTGTCACGATGCCTGCCCCCGGGAAACCAGGTTTGGCCCAGCTACCCCGGAAGCAGGCATCATGCCATTTAATGCAAGCCCATGAACCCCAATTAGGGGCTATTTGGGTGCAGTCCTGGCGCCTATGGCGCCAGGCTCATAAGTTCAGAATCAGTCCTGGCGCCATGGGCGCCAGGCTCATGGTCAAGGACTTACCTGAAGCAGACCATGCAGCTAACTTACCTGAGGCAGACCATGCTGCCAGTGACCAAAAGTCAAATGAGGCCTAGGAGGGACTATTTTTCCCTAGGAACTATTTTTTACTCGGGTGGGGCCGCGGAAGGATACTTACCTGGAACTACTTCCAAGGCTATTTAAACCACGCCCTGATAGTAACCCATGCTTCGCGTTATTCTGCACCTGCAGCGTAACGCTCACCATGCCTGCAGCAGCTTCCAGTCTTCAGCCACGCCCGCCTGGATGCCGGAGCTCCTGAAAACCTGAAAGAAAGCAGAGGGAAGGTTAGAACCAGAGTTTTACCTGCAATCCTTACCTGAATCCTGAATCTTCTTGGCTCTGACCTAGAAGGAAGAAATCATCAGACACGCGCCGCTTCGCATCCTGCAGCGCCGCGCGGGAACTCACCTGAAGCAATCCTCTGCATTCCATCGCGCTTTTCAGCATCCAGCGGCCGCTCTCCAACACCTGTGGAAATAAAGACAATAAGGTGAGCAAGGGAGCATTCCCAGACAATAAAGGCAATCCCCAGGACTTACCTGATACCACAGGGGGTACTTACCTCATCTCGGGTCGGCGCGGCCTCCACAGCTTCTCCGCCGTACCCCAGCCCCAAAGGGGAAACAAAAGCAACACAAAAGCGCAAGTAGGGGAAACCGAATTCTGCTACAGACTTACCTGGTTACTGCCTGAGGCCGCAATCACCGGAACCTCCACCGATTCAGCGCCTGCAAAAGGAAAGGGTCACAGGTTAGACCAGGTCCTCATTATCGAACTGAACAGAATCCATAAACACTTACCTGCATCTTACTGGTTGCCACTTGGAACTCTTCTCAAGAACTATTAAGACAACCTAGGGAATTTGGCCAGAGTGAAGGCCAGACGTTTTTGAACTCTTTTTCAAACTATTTCCTTACAGAGTCAATACCGTTCTGCAACTCTCCAACATCCCACACCAGTGAAGTAACTGGTCATCTACGCGCCCCTGCGCTCGAGGCAGGATGGAGAGCTCATCTTTCCAAACTATCAGGTGAGAACATGTTAAGACGGATTTCTGAACTCTGTCGTGGCGGCGCAGAAGTTCAGAAGGCCAACCTAATTACTTGGAACAGGCTAACCTCTGGACAAGCCAGACCAATCAGGGTAGCGATCGCGGCGGTCATGACTAGGTCTCAAGAGGGGTGATGGTGACTGAAAGCCCGCAATGAGCACACAAAGCAAGGACACTTACAAACTACTCCAAACAGGTGTTATATTAAAAATATATACACATTTATTCCAAGGCCTTTAAAACAATGACCATAGCGAGAAATCACAATACAACTCTAGTAAACCAACACATACCATACCAATACAATATATATATACAAATACAAACAAGTCTCAAGCGTTAGATGCACGAAATGTGTAGTCCACCTAAAAGGGAAGGAAAACAGGCAGTGCGAAATAATGCTTAGACCCAGTCTGCCTTCAGAGGCACCTAACTAAAAGGAAGTCCGAGCCCTACGAAGAGTGGAGCCTTGGGCTCAAAAGTACCTGCACACGCTGGTGCCAACGGGCAAAAAAGGGAGTCTCTTCGAGGGAAAAAGGGTTTCACAAAGCGACAGCAGTGCAGAGGAGCAGTCCTTCAGCGGGTCAGCAGCGGTTCCTCGGTTCAGCCTCGTTGTTGCACGATACTTGGCTCCTGTATTCCTTCGTTCGTGTGAACTCAGGAGATCGACATGGTAGTGGTGTTTCCAGCCCCCTCTTATCCCTTCGCGTCAAAACGGAGGGGACCCAATGGGAGATCCGCTCATCAACACTCACACCATACGTGGACCTATCACGGACCACGGTGGTCCCAGACATTCACACCACCCTAGACTCTCTGGCACCCAGGATCTGTATTGGGACCAGACATCCCAGCCCACATCCTGGAGGCACACACAAGGCCTGTAGAAGCCTGCGAAAGCATCCGTGTTTCGCGGGAATGTACATGCCCAAATAAGGAAGGCCCCGGGTCGGCTCGACCTGGGGAAGGTGAAGGGAGCAAGACGGTCAGCGGACAGGACAAAGGAGCCTCGTGGTCTGGCCATTTTGGGAGCCAGGCCACCATTTTGGGCTAAGCACGAGAAACGTGCTTAAAACGCCAAAAGGAGCTCACAACACAAGAAACGATCGCTGCCACCATTCCCGTCCGTGAATCACTTGCACCGATCAGTTACAATCCTAAAAGAGTATCTAGGGCCTGTAGAAGGCTAGAGACCCAAGAGAGCAGTAATTTAGCTTACAGTGCCCTCTTGTGTCATGTTGCACGAAAGCCGCAACATGATAAAAGAAACTACGGAAAACAGCGTTTCCCGGTACTGACTGTCTTAAGGGCATGTCAGTTTCCCCGTAAGAATGAAGCGAAAGCCCAGAGGAGTGCAGCAGAAGGCTGCACTTCTCTGGCAAAGTCGAGAACAAGGTGAAAAACAACAGCAAAAAGTTTAGGGGTTGCCACATGGAAGGAAAATTACCTACAATTACGAAATCTTTCCTAACAGAACATAGCAAGAGTTCGGAAGTAATCTGTGGGAAGAGATCGCAGAAGTGGGGGAAGGTGGGGTTGGCGCCCAGTCCCCGCAGGTGGCTAATTCCCTTTTCTCCATTACAGAAGAATATTCATACGGGCAAAACAAGCTAAACTGGGTGGTCCGGTCCAGTTTTTCAGTCCATCATTTCGGCGCCCCGTGTGTCGCTGGAAGAGGTAACAACAGCCCAGCTCAGATCGACGCCCCTGTGGACACCAGGTGAGCGTAACAGAACGTGAAGCCTACCCACAAAAGGCCACCTGGGCGTTATGGAGACCTCAGAGACGGATCAGTTAGCCCAATTATTAGGGGAGCTAAGAGCTGAAGTGCACTCTGCCTGCCAGGAAACTCATGCCCTTAGAAGGGAACAGATAGTTTCAAAGGAACGGACAGATGATTTGGCCAGACAGTTATTGCAAAACCAGGCGGGGCAAACACCACTACCTGGACTCGGGGTTAGTCCAGCTCCTGTACCATCAAGTAACCCAGTACAAATAAATATTCCAGGAACTGTTCCATTGGCTCCGCCCAAACGTTTTGCCGGAGACCCTAAATGTTTTGCCGTATTCATGAATCAGTGCCGCTTACACTTTTTATACAGACCTGCAGCATTCCCAAGTGATCAAGCCGAGGTAGCCTTTGTACTGTCCTATCTCAGCGGCAGTGCAGCAGATTGGTCCATTCCTCTAGTTAATCAGGATGACCCAATTCTTCGGGATTTCCAGGGGTTTCAAACAAGCATGGAAAGACTTTTTGCCCGACAGTGCCAGGGTCAGGCCCTGGATAACGAACTTTTGTCTCTACGACAGGGGAAACAGGATCTTCTTTCTTACATTGCAACCTTTAATAGACTAATAGTAGAAACCGAATGGCCTGAAGTTAAACGAATAACATTGTTCCATCGAGGGCTTCGAGGAGAACTCAAAGATGTCTTGGCCCAAATTGTGAACCCGCCTCAAGATTGTGCGGAATACATCAACCTAGTGGTCCAACTAGATCACAGACTTCAAAATAGGAAGGCCGATCGAGCCAAGTTTGAGAACCGAGTGTTGGTCAAGACCCACATCAGTTCCAAGGGAGCAGAAGCCTCAGAACCTATGCAAATCGGTGGGGTGAGAGGACCCCTGACTCAAAAAGAGAGAGAAAGGAGACGGCAATTGCAGCTATGCTTATATTGCGGGAATACTGGTCATTTTCTGCAGAACTGTCCTATAAAACCGCCTAAGAAGGTCGTGGGGGCAGCAGATAAAAACTCTGACTCGGGAAACGATCTCGCCCGGCAAGCGTAGAGGTCCGCTTGCCGAGCTTAAAGAAGGACACTCAGACCTCACATTTCATCATTCCAATGGTCCTCGTAGATCCAGAACAGCCATCTCGGATGCATGCGGTAAAAGCATACATTGATAGCGGAGCCATAGGAAACTACGTGGACCGTGAATTGGCTTCCAGGATGAACCTACCTCTCGCCCAAAAAACCACCTTAGATGTCATCACCACAGTTGATGGAACGGAAATTGCCTCTGGTCCCGTAACTCACTCCACCACAGAGATGACATTGCTGGCGCAGGATGGGCACCAAGAGGCTTTGATGTTTGATTTAATCAAGGCCCCGCAGTTCTAAGTAATACTGGGGATACCTTGGTTGGAAAAACATAATCCCTGCATTGATTGGCGAGAGAAGAGAATCACCTTCCCAGAATGTGCGCACACCTGTTACCCCAGGAAATCTCAGAACACAGCCCTGGCTTCTGTAACCCCAGCTGCCATGCAATTACCTGCAGAATATCAAGAGTTTCAAGATGTCTTCCAAAAAGAACAGGCAAACACCTTACCTTCGCACAGATCGTATGATTGCCAAATAGATCTCATCCCAGGCGCACAACCCCCTTGCAGCAGAATCTATGCCCTTACGGAGCCCGAAAACCTTCACCTACGCCAATACCTGGACCAGTACCTTGCTAATGGTTTTATTCGCCCGTCTAAGTCCCCTGCATCATCCGCTTTGTTCTTCGTGCCCAAAAAAGAAGGTGACCTCAGAACATGCATAGACTATCACGCACTGAACCAGATAACCATTAAAAATCGGTACCCGTTGCCTTTGATCCCAGAATTACTAGACCAAGTGAAAGAAGCTTGCATTTATACTAAACTCGACCTCCGGGGGGCATATCATTTGGTACGTGTCAAAGAGGGCGACGAATGGAAAACAGCTTTTCGCACCAGCTCCTGTACCATCAAGTAACCCAGTACAAATAAATTTTCCAGGAACTGTTCCATTGGCTCCGCCCAAACGTTTTGCCGGAGACCCTAAATGTTTTGCCGTATTCATGAATCAGTGCCGCTTACACTTTTTATACAGACCTGCAGCATTCCCAAGTGATCAAGCCGAGGTAGCCTTTGTACTGTCCTATCTCAGCGGCAGTGCAGCAGATTGGTCCATTCCTCTAGTTAATCAGGATGACCCAATTCTTCGGGATTTCCAGGGGTTTCAAACAAGCATGGAAAGACTTTTTGCCCGACACTGCCAGGGTCAGGCCCTGGATAACGAACTTTTGTCTCTACGACAGGGGAATCAGGATCTTCTTTCTTACATTGCAACCTTTAATAGACTAATAGTAGAAACCGAATGGCCTGAAGTTAAACGAATAACATTGTTCCATCGAGGGCTTCGAGGAGAACTCAAAGATGTCTTGGCCCAAATTGTGAACCCGCCTCAAGATTGTGCGGAATACATCAACCTAGTGGTCCAACTAGATCACAGACTTCAAAATAGGAAGGCCGATCGAGCCAAGTTTGAGAACCGAGTGTTGGTCAAGACCCACGTCAGTTCCAAGGGAGCAGAAGCCTCAGAACCTATGCAAATCGGTAGGGTGAGAGGACCCCTGACTCAAAAAGAGAGAGAAAGGAGACGGCAATTGCAGCTATGCTTATATTGCGGGAATACTGGTCATTTTCTGCAGAACTGTCCTATAAAACCGCCTAAGAAGGTCGTGGGGGCAGCAGATAAAAACTCTGACTCGGGAAACGATCTCGCCCGGCAAGCGTAGAGGTCCGCTTGCCGAGCTTAAAGAAGGACACTCAGACCTCACATTTCATCATTCCAATGGTCCTCGTAGATCCAGAACAGCCATCTCGGATGCATGCGGTAAAAGCATACATTGATAGCGGAGCCATAGGAAACTACGTGGACCGTGAATTGGCTTCCAGGATGAACCTACCTCTCGCCCAAAAAACCACCTTAGATGTCATCACCACAGTTGATGGAACGGAAATTGCCTCTGGTCCCGTAACTCACTCCACCACAGAGATGACATTGCTGGCGCAGGATGGGCACCAAGAGGCTTTGATGTTTGATTTAATCAAGGCCCCGCAGTTCTAAGTAATACTGGGGATACCTTGGTTGGAAAAACATAATCCCTGCATTGATTGGCGAGAGAAGAGAATCACCTTCCCAGAATGTGCGCACACCTGTTACCCCAGGAAATCTCAGAACACAGCCCTGGCTTCTGTAACCCCAGCTGCCATGCAATTACCTGCAGAATATCAAGAGTTTCAAGATGTCTTCCAAAAAGAACAGGCAAACACCTTACCTTCGCACAGATCGTATGATTGCCAAATAGATCTCATCCCAGGCGCACAACCCCCTTGCAGCAGAATCTATGCCCTTACGGAGCCCGAAAACCTTCACCTACGCCAATACCTGGACCAGTACCTTGCTAATGGTTTTATTCGCCCGTCTAAGTCCCCTGCATCATCCGCTTTGTTCTTCGTGCCCAAAAAAGAAGGTGACCTCAGAACATGCATAGACTATCACGCACTGAACCAGATAACCATTAAAAATCGGTACCCGTTGCCTTTGATCCCAGAATTACTAGACCAAGTGAAAGAAGCTTGCATTTATACTAAACTCGACCTCCGGGGGGCATATCATTTGGTACGTGTCAAAGAGGGCGACGAATGGAAAACAGCTTTTCGCACTAAGTACGGTCTATTTGAGTACCAGGTGATGCCTTTCGGACTGTGCAATGCACCAGCAGCCTTCCAGTTCTTCATGAACGATGTCTTTAGAGAACTCATCGATGTTTGCGTTGTCGTTTATATTGATGACATCCTAGTATATTCTTCATAAGAATCTGATCATATCAAACACGTCCAAGCAGTTTTAGAAAAATTACGCCAGCACAAACTTTATGCCAAATTGGAAAAATGCGTTTTTCACACCACCGAAGTGGAATTCCTAGGATTTATCCTGCCCCTGAGAGGAATCAGGATGGATACACGAAAGGTGGATGCAAATCTCAAATGGCCTTCGCCAAGTTCTGTCAAAGGTGTGCAAAGCATGCTCGGCTTTGCCAACTTTTACCGCAGGTTTATCCCAGACTTTTCGCATATTGTTCATCCCATTACGGCGCTCTTACGAAAAAACAAATGCTTTATGTGGACAGACGAAGCGGAAAGCGCCTTTCAAGAGCTAAAGGCTAAATTCACATCTGCACCAGTCCTAAGGCACCCACGTCCTGAACTCCCGTACATTGTGGAGACTAATGCATCCAGCTTGGCAATGGGAGCCGTCCTCTCTCAAAAGGACCCCGAAACTAACCATATTCACCCAGTGGCCTTTTGGTCAAAAAAGTTCTCGATTCCTGAATTAAACTATGCCATTACTGATAAGGAGCTGTTAGCTATCAAGTCTGCTTTCAAGGCTTGGCGGCATTATCTACTCGGAGCCAGACATACCATTACAGTCATCACCGATCACCGAAATTTACAATATCTAAAGACAGCTAAGGCCCAGTCTTCTCGCCAACTCCGTTGGGCACTATTCTTTGCCGAATTTGATTTTGTAATAACCTATTGGCCCGGTTGTAAGAATGGTAAAGCAGATGCCTTATCCCGAATAGGGATGGGAGAAGCAGAAGTGACCCTGGAACCCGTACCTATAATTCCTGAACAGCGAATTCTTGGCATGACATCTGTACAGACGCTGGAAGACATTCAAGGAATTATCCGACAACTCTTTGATACTCTTGCCTTACAAGACTGGGCTAAGAAAGGCCCAGACTTCTCCGTCACCAATGAGCTACCATATTACCGAGGACGTCTATTTCTGCCACAAAAGGAACTACAAGAGCTAGTCGTCTCTCGTTACCATGACACGTTAATGGAGGGGCATCCTGGTATTACAAAAACGGAAGCTAAAATCAAGAAACAATTTTGGTGGCCCACCTGGCGAAAGGACATTAAGTCGTTTGTCCTATCTTGTGGCATTTGTGCCCAAAACAAGAGTCAAAAAAGAAGACCAGCTGGTCTATTACAACCTATGGACATCCCACCGATTGCTTGGCACACCTTGTCATTAGGCTTTATCATGGACTTACCCCCGTGCTATGGTTTCAACACTATCCTAGTTATTGTGGATCTTTTTTTCTAAAATGGCCCACTTTATTCCATTAAAAGGGGTACCTTCAGCTACAGCCCTGGCCAAGGAGTTCCTTGAAAACATTGGTCACCTACACGGCTTCCCATCCGTGTTAATTTCCGACCGAGGGAGTCAATTCATCTCACACTTCTGGAGAAAATGTTGCCAACTGGCACAAATAGATGTTAGGCTTTCAACTAGTCACCACCCCCAGACCGATGGTCAAACTGAGAGAATCAATCAGACTCTTGAACAGTACCTGCGTTGTATGCTACATCAGTCTGAGAGCAATTGGAAAGACATTTTATGGATCGCTGAATATGCGTACAATAATTCAGTACACTCAGGAACTGGACACAGCCCCTTTTATACTATATATGGACATCATCCTCGAACCTCGGACTTGGATTCGCCCCAACTCTTGGAGACTCCTGCAGTAGACCATCTCCACACCGTCATTACACAAACCTTCAAGGAAGCAACAGAACATTTACAGAGAGCTAAGGATAAATACAAGAAAAACGCTGATCAACTTAGGAGAGAAGCACCACAATACCAGATAGGAGACCAAGTATGGCTATTTACTAAACACATCCCACTCAAGGGAACACAAACCTTTAATCCTAGATATTTGGGACCCTACTCGATCAAGGCCATTATCAATCCAGTGGCCGTCAAGTTGGACCTGCCCGCCCATATGCGAATTCATCCCGTCTTCCATGTCTCTCTCTTGAAACCAGTCCAACCAGGAACTAGATTAACCAAACCACCAGATCCCATCCTCATTGACGGGGAACCTGAATTTGAAGTTAAAGAAATCTTGGACTCCAAGAGGGTTAGGTCAAAACTCTTTTACCTAATCGATTGGAATGGATACGGACCCCAAGAAAGGTCCTGGGAAAGTAGTGACCATGTGCACGCACCCCAATTGGTGAAGAAATTCCACCGGGAGTTCCCTAACAAACCAAAGCCCAGAGGAAGAAGGACTTTAGGAGGGGCCTTGAGGGGTAGTGCTGTCACAATGCCTGCCCCCGGGAAACCAGGTTTGGCCCAGCTACCCCGGAAGCAGGCATCATGCCATTTAATGCAAGCCCATGAACCCCAAATTAGGGGCTATTTGGGTGCAGGTCTGGCACCTATGGCGCCAGGATCATAAGTTCAGAATCAGTCCTGGCGCCATGGGCGCCAGGCTCATGGTCAAGGACTTACCTGAAGCAGACCATGCTGCTAGCTTACCTGTGCCAAACCATGCTGCCAGTGACCAGAAGTCAAATGAGGCCTAGGAGGGACTATTTTTCCCTAGGAACTATTTTTTTACTCGGGTGGGGCCGCGGAAGGATATTTACCTGGAACTACTTCCAAGGCTATTTAAAACACGCCCTGACAGCAACCCATGCTTCGCGTTATTCTGCACCTGCAGCGTAACGCTCACCATGCCTGCAGCAGCTTCCAGTCTTCAGCCACGCCCGCCTGGATGCCGGAGCTCCTGAAAACCTGAAAGAAAGCAGAGGGAAGGTTAGAACCGGAGTTTTACCTGCAATCCTTACCTGAATCCTGAATCTTCTTGGCTCTGACCTAGAAGGAAGAAATCATAAGACGCGCGCCGCTTCGCATCCTGCAGCGCCGCGCGGGAACTCACCTGAAGCAATCCTCCGCATTCCATCGCGCTTTTCAGCATCCAGCAGCCGCTCTCCAACACCTGTGGAAATAAAGACAATAAGGTGAGCAAGGGAGCATTCCCAGACAATAAAGGCAATCCCCAGGACTTACCTGATACCACAGGGGGTACGTACCTCATCTCAGGTCGGCGCGGCCTCCACAGCTTCTCCGCCGTACCCCGGCCCCAAAGGGGAAACAAAAGCAACATAAAAGCGCACTTACCTGGTTACTGCCTGAGGCCGCAATCACCGGAACCTCCACCGATTCAGCGCCTGCAAAAGGAAAGGGCCACAGGTTAGACCAGGTCCTCATTATCGAACTGAACAGAATCCATAAACACTTACCTGCATCTTACTGGTTGCCACTTGGAACTCTTCTCAAGAACTATTAACACAACCTAGGGATTTTGGACAGAGTGAAGGCCAGACGTTTTTGAACTCTTTTTCAAACTATTTCCTTACGGAGTCAATACCGTTCTGCAACTCTCCAACATCCCACACCAGTGAAGTAACTGATCATCTACGCGCCCCTGCGCTCGAGGCAGGATGGAGAGCTCATCTTTCCAAACTATCAGGTGAGAACATAGCAAGAGTTCGGAAGTAATCTGTGGGAAGAGATCGCAGGAGTGGGAGAAGGTGGGGTTGGCGCCCAGTCCCCGCAGGTGGCTAATTCCCTTTTCTCCATTACAGAAGAATATTCATACGGGCAAAACAAGCTAAGCTGGGTGGTCCGGTCCAGTCCATCATTTCGGCGCCCCGTGTGTCGCTGGAAGAGGTAACAACAGCCCAGTTCAGATCGACGCCCCGTGGACACCAGGTGAGCGTAACAGGTAGGCATTCTGTAGTAACTGTTGAAGAAAAAAGGAACGTGTGGGTGTGCAGGTTGTGCAAAGTATATGTGTGCACTGTGCATGAGTGTTTGAATATAAGGGTAGGCATACACATAGAGGTGTGTGATTGTGTAATGAGTTGTTACTTTAGGTTGGGAAGGCTGTATTGGTATCTGTGTTTTCCTACAATGGTGGTGAGATGACAATAGGAAGTGGGCACTTGTTGAGATGCAATGAGTAAGGATGAAGCAAATACTGATGGGTTGATGGAATTGTGTATCCAAAAATACAAGAACATTGCACTGTTTGAATAAGAAGCAGAACCCTACAATAGTATTGAACTTAGTTTGTTGGATGTTGAGAGTGGGTTTCTTCTAGGTTGTATTTTCCACTTGAGAGGGCACTGGCTTTCAGGAGAGAGGTGTTCAGTGTAACTGTGAAAGAAGGAAGTAAGAACATATGTTTTTTATGGTATAGCGATTGCATTTGGAGAATACATTGTTTAAAATTGTAGGAGGATGTCTTGGCAGGAAGAGTTAGTGTGTATGTGAAATTGGATAGCTTTGTATATTAATGGAGACTTGGGAGCATCAGCATTTTTGGTAAGAAGATCAGTGGTTTATTTATAAGTGTGCTGTATGGGGTGCGCTTTAGCAAGTGGGTTTGTCACTGTAGGACTATGTAGTTTGAAAATGGATTAGTGCAAGTTGTAGTAGGGTGAGAGAAAGGTTTGGAAGGATTTACAGATTGGAAAGGATAATGTTTTTGTGTGTGCAATTCTATTAACTTTTCTGCAGATATATCCTTGCTACCTGAGTGAAACAATCATTTCAGTGGTTTGATTTATTTATCCACATTTATAAATGGTAGTGTTCTCAATGCACACATACATTCTTTTGGTTTTTAAGTAATTGTGCATTCTGTGAACTGTGCAAGGTAAGTGGCAAGCACCCTGTTGATATGCATGCAATATATGTACTTGTATGCATTGGTAAGATACATTCAGTTTTCCTTTTCTGTGTGCATTTTATGAATTTGGTTTAGGAGGTGTGTTAGTGGGGGAAGAGCACATAGCATTGTAAGTGCCACTTGATGATAGGTGACGGGAGAGATGACCGTACGTTTTTTGAGTAGGTTATGCAGGGTAAGTGGCAGGTACCCTGTTCATAGGCAGTTACAACAGAGTTGCAAATGTACTGTACAAAAAATATTCATACCTGTAGTTTGTGTTGATGGATGGAGATGTGGATGAATCTGGAAGCAGACATTTTGGATAGATTTACAGTACTTTTTGCTGGAGTTTTTTGCAATCACAGGAGACCTGTACTTTGAATGTTTAACAGTAAATCTTGAGTGTTGAACAGAGATGATAGAGTTAGATGTAGAGGTCTTGGATGTGATTGGTGGATGGTTGTGTGACTGCTTAACAGTAGCCAATGAGGGAGTGATGCACAGAGTGAAGTGGAAAGCGAAAAAGGGCTGCCCCTTGCTGCATCTGGGGCTTGTTAGCATGATTGGCATGGACATGGGAGTGTACTATGGGGATTATCCAGTCAGGTGTTCAGGGTGTGCTTAACAGGAAAGGATGGCAATAATGTGTTTCATTGCTGTGTTGGTTGTGTAGTGAAGATGGCTGGAGTCACTGTATAGTTCGTGGGAGATTATTTTGTATGTGATCTGGAGAGCTATGCAAAGGCAAGAGGGTTTTCTGCAGATCTCGGTTTTGCAGGCTTGGAGGTTTTATGGTACAGTGTGCCTGGCTGCAATTTGCAGGCACTGCTTGCTGCTTGTAGAAACATGGCTATTTTTGGTTGTCCTGATGTTTTGGTGGTGCACTGTGGAGGAGAGCATTTGAGCTACATCTGCACCCCAAGTTTGGTTCCTGTATTGAAGTCATTTGTGGAAGAGCTAATGGTGCTTTTCCCTAATGCAAAGGTGTTTTTTTTTCTCAAATAATATCAAGAGCACTATGGAATGATCCCAATGTCTTCAGTACCCAGCAAAATGCTGCAAGGTGCCTTGTTAACAGCGGCATTGATGCGGTTTTGGGAAGTGCTGAGATGTTTGTTTTCACCAACGAGGACATTGATTCCATTAGTGCGTGCCACTTTACTGGAGATGGTGTTTCATTGTCCTTCCTTGGAAATTCTTGTTTTTTTGGTAATCTAAGGGATGCTTTGCAGAAGTTGATGTAAGGCAGTAAGGATGAAAAGAAGAGAAAAAACCCTGAAAAAATAGAAAATAAAAGGTGTTCCTTCAGTAGAACCAACATTTTTAAAAATGTAAACATTAAAAAAGGCTCTTTTCAGAGCCACCACTGTAGTGGAAATGCCCTATCCGGGTTGAAATGTGTTCCCCCACCCCTGCGCCAAGCACTAGATGTCCGTGGACACTGCTGTACTTCAGGGATCGCACGTGCCACTTCCTGGGCTTTGAGGATCGCATGCATGGAAATGGGAGTGTGGAGGCCAGGGGATTGATCAATAAGGTATCCTGGGTATGGTGTGTAAGGAGAGACAGTGGCAAAAGGTCTGTTTGCAGAGAGGAGTGCAGATGGCTACGGGTATGGCTGTGTCGTTCAAGAGGCACAGTGTATGGATGTTGGGGAATCCTGGAAACATTGGTTGGAAGTGCATGCAGAACACTGTGGAGTGGCTGCATATCTTGGATTCCATCATGTGGATGTCCACTGGTATGGAGTGCGTGAAATGAAGTAGCTGAATTTGGTTCCTCTTTGTGCCACTTTGGTGATGCTCGATCATCCAGACATTATTATTATTCATTGTGGAGGGAACAATTTAGTACATGTTACCGGAATTTCTCAGCAGTTTGCGATGAAAGAGGCACTTGGGCAAGTCATGGATATGTTTCCAAACTCCCAAGTAATTTTTTCTTGCATTGCCCAGAGACAGATGTGGCTGCGTTCTTCTTCATTTGGTCCGCAAATGGAGAAAGCGAGGCGCAATGTCAACAAGGCTGTTTGTGCCTTTTTAAGCAATATATGTATCTCCTCCTTCCATAATGAAAATAGTACATTTCTGCAAAATGTTTGAAATGCATTGTATTCCTTTTTGCAAGTAGTGGAAGCATTTTCCGGTAGGTGTTGGACATTTCAACCCTTCCAAAAACAAACACAACAAAAAGGCTCTTTTTCCGAGCCACCACTTTCTCCCGGAAAAGAGTGCAATGTTTTTGACAGAGCCACCCCTTGCATTATTTTAGATGTCCGCGGACTACCGTGCTGTCCGCGGAACTTACAGGCTGCGCAGGGGCCTGCATCATTTCATTGGCAATTCTTTTTTTGAACTGTGAAAGGTTGCTCTGAAAAGAGCCTTTTTGTTTTTTGTTTTTTGTTGTTTTGTATTTTCTTTTTTACATACGACACACAAGGAAAGGAAGGGAAGGGAGAGTAGGGATGGGGCACCAACCACAGGGATAAGAAAGGGCAAGTGGAGAGAGGAAGATGTTGGGTGGGCCTCACCTAGATAGGGGCCGCTCCTTCTCATACTCCCGGACCGAAGCCTCGAAAGCACTTCAAAATGTGCTCCCCCCTGAAGAGTACCGCTTCCCAGTACATGTACAATACAGTGACCTTTGTAAGGTAAGGATCTGCTGCGGTGCGTGTGGCCTGCAAGGCAGATTCAGGGATCTGCTGCCCCACAGGAGTGTCTTTTGTTGTGGCAGGAGGAGATACGGAGGATGCAGCAGAGGAACTCAACCTACTGCCTTGTTCAAAAGGGATGACCCTCCGAACTGCCACCTTGTGGTTCGACCTCAGGTGTTGCTGCAGGGAGGTGGTGCCGTAAATGTACAAGCCTGGTTTGCCGCTGCTGAGTACCATGTTGCACTCAGTGCATTGCTTAGCACAAGCTTTGGGCATGTCTCCAATGGTGGTAAATAGCCTCCACATTCAAGACTCATGCTGGCTGCAGGCAAAAGGGAATTCCTCTACCTCTTCCTCACTCCCTATCTACATCACCACACCTGTTCCCCTCCCCAGGCCTTTGGCAAGCTGGTGGTGATGGTGAGGGTGCAGGTGCTGCTGAGGCAGAGGCAGTAGCAGCAGCTGTGGTTGCCATTAGCTCCAAAGGTAGTACAGCACAGCAGAATTGAGTAGAAAGCAATTCTAGCAAGGAGCAATCTGGAATACTGTTCTGGTATAGGAGCAAAAGTAGCACAGCAGAGTAGATTTCGGCAGAAAGCAATTGCAGTAGGAAGGGGCAATCTGGACCACTACTGTGTTCTGGATAGCCAAAAACAGAATGAGGAGCAGCTCTGGGGTGTGGCCTTTTATAGGGGTTGTGAGGAGTGCTTCAAACCCAAAAGCAGGCCAAGAAATTTCCCAAAAGTGCTCAGATCGCCCTAGTTTGGGACCTCTGTAAGGGTGTAGCTTCACAGTAAAACACTTTGGATTGCCCAAAAAAGCACTTTTTCAATTTCTGGGGGCCCAGACCATGTCTGCAAATAAGGGCCAATGCTCAGTGTGGGTGCGGTCACATGGTGACATCACAAATGTTCTCGAATGGGACAGCTGTGTGGTATATGTTGTGCGCATGTGCGTAGGTGTCCTACGGACAGGGTTGGGCTCCCCAAACTAATTAAAAGTGCAACACACGTTCAGCGGACATTCCCGAACAGGTGCAGTGTTCGTAGGATTTAGGAGGTGGGATGCGCATGTGCCCAGGTGTCCGTCAGACATCGGTGGCTGCCTCGTACTAATCAAACTACGTCATAACTTTTTTTCGGAAATGCCGGATAGGGGCAGTGTTACCAGGACACAGAGGATGAGATACGCAATCGCGTAGGGGTGCGCCGGACAGGTGTGGGCTCCCAGAACTAATTAAAGGTGCATTACAAGTTTGCGGACATGCGGACAGATGTGGCGTCCTACAGAACCCTCCATTTTGATTGCGGAGAGGCCAGACAGGTTCGGTGTCCGTAGGACACCTCCATTTTGCTTCAATGCGGGTATCCTGGAGAGTAACTCACTCCGCAGACTCATAACAGGATTAAAAAAAAAGAAACCACAAACACACAGACACACGGCAACACTATACATACGAAGCTTTATTTACACACACATATATAGAAACAATTAGGAAAGGGAAGAGGTAGCAGAAATTGAGACATATACAGGGGAATTGGGGTTTTGTAGAACTTGGGCATCAGGTGAGGAAGGGATTGAGGTTTCATGGTAACGTCTCTCTTCACAGGGAATTTTTGGGGATGGTTGGTTGGGAAAGGGGGAAGGTTTACAGGTGCAGGTGGGGCAGTGGTATTTTATTTTTTCCATAATATGTCCTTGTACATAATTTTTCAAGCTGCCAAAATTGTTTAGCAATTTCTCCATTTTTGCATCCAGGCTATCTAGTTTTTCATTTACAGAGTCTGTTTCATTTTCTTTGAGCGTATGCCCTTGTGGAAGAGGTGCTGCTCGTGGTGCATTTTCTTAATTTCCAGTATGTAGAGTTAAAGAAAAGAATATCTGGCAGGTATATGTGAAGCAATGTGTATTACCTGTCTTACTTTTCAGACTGAGTTATGTACCAATGGGGTTACTATCTTCTTCACTCATTTCGTCATAAGGGAAATTCTCTTCCAGCCATTCTAGGGTGTTTGCCATTTCTGAGTAAAAAAAGAGAATGATTTCTGAAAAATAATGTTTTCTACTATTGTACAGTTAACAATGCAATTATAGGAAAACATGTAGTGTACTAACCACGTAGTAGTGCAGTTCTGCTCTCAGTACTTTGTAGTTCTTCCGCTAACAGTTCCTTCTTCGTTTCTATGTAAAGCAGTACTGAGGTAATATTGTTGGAAGCAGATGTTATTTCTCTTGTTGGTGCATTCATTATGGTGCATACCCTATGAAATTTTTCTCTTACTTTCATAAGTACAGAGTTTGTAGATCTATTGTACTTTTCATTGTAATTCAAGTATGTGGTGGTGTTTGTATATGTTCAGTGTGTTTGCTGCATGGTACAACAGTGTAAGAGAACCCCTGACCTTTTGAGCAGTTTGGATGCTACCTGTTGTCCGCGAACATTCGCATAGTCCGGGGACCCAGGGGTTTCCGTATGTTGTATGGTACATATATACAAATTAAGGGTATACTGGTAAAAACCTATGAAATTCAGTGAAAAAAACTTTGTTAAAGGGACATTATGGTTAAGATGAGCTAGTAAAAACCTATCAAATTCAGTGAACATTTTTTGTTAAAGGGACATCATGGTTACGTTGAGTTACTAAAACCCTATCAAATTAAATTCAGTGAAAAAACTTTGTTAAAGGGATGTTATGGTTCAGTCGCCCTAAGAAAAACCTATCAAATTCAGTGCAAAAACATTTTTAAAGGGACCTTGCAGTTACTTTGTAGTAATAACAACCTATCCATATTATGGTTACAAGTAAAACAAAAACCCCCAGAAATTTGCCAGTTATGGTAAGTTAAGCAACCATAACTCGCGCCACCACCATGCACTGCAAGGACTAACACCCACTACATCAACGATGACCTCACACATGTCACTGATGACATCACATGTGCATTTAGTTTGCATGAAAAGTCTGTACAAGGGATTCTTATTATAATGTTGTCACAAAACTGTCAGGGTCATTGGGAGGAATATCATGAGTTACGTAGTTCATTAAGCAGTGCATTGCTATAAACTCCATTGTATTACGAAACATTGGCATTGTTTGCAGCATACACCATAGAGGTGCAATATTCATAATCTTGACATGTTGGAGTGTAAAATGATAAATGCTTTCGTATTACAGTTTCGTGTACTGTGAACCATGCAATAAGTAGCTAATGAAGCCCCACTTAATACATAATTGTACAATTACAGACAAAACATAAAGAGAGCAGATTGCATAGAAATGTCAGCATGTACAGGGAAAGTAATGTAAGCAAGAAAGCAGGAGTATGACTAGAAAGTGTTCATAACTGAACTGATAACCTTTATGCACAGAAATGATTACTGTGTTTTAAGCCTGCTTCTTCCCCTATGTATATGTATCATATCATATGATTGGACCCTTAGGAAACTAGTGTAAGAACAACACATGTAAATATGAGCATGTACAGGGAAAGTAAAGTGAGCAAAAAAGCTACAGTACTACCAGAAAGTGTTCATAACCTAACTGAGTATCTTTATGCACACCAATGATTGCTGTGTTTCAAGGCTGCTTCTTCCCCTATGTATATGTATCATATGATGTGACTTGTCACTAAGGAATGTAGTGTAAGAACATGTAAAACTACAAATGCAGTACCTTTTGCATACTTAGTTCCTGACTGTCAGTAAAGAAAAAAGATGGAGCTAGACATGTGATGTCATCAATGACATTTGTGATGTCATCTTTTATGTCATGGGTGTTAGTCCTTGCAGTGCACAGTGGTGGCGCGGGTTATGGTTGCTTAGCTTACCATAACTGGAGAAATTCTGGGGGTTTTCAGTTTTACTTGCAACTATACTATGGATAGGTTGTTATTACTACAAAGTAACTGCAATGTCCCAATGCATTGTATTTGATAGGTTTTTCTTAGGGCAACTGAACCATGACGTCCCTTTAACAATGTTTTTTCACTGAATATATATATATATATATATTCAGTAAAAAAACTTCATTAAAGGGACGTTATGGTTAAGTTGCGCTACTAAAAACCTATGAAATTCAGTAAAAAAACTTTGTTTAAGGGACGTTATGGTTCCAAGTAAAACCGAAAAACCCTTGAAATTCGCCAGTTATGGTAAGCTAAGCAACCATAACTCGCGCCACCACCGTGCACTGCTAAGACTAAGACCCAGGACATCAAAGATGGCATCACAAATGTCATTGATGACATCACTGATGACATCACATGTCTGACTCGCTGTTTTTTCCTTTACTGATATATCTAGGCCAGTAACAGTCAGGAACTAAAAATTCAAAAAGTACTATATGTGTAGACTTATACTTCAAATATGTTCTTACAGTAATTCACTTAGAGTCCACTTACAACATATGAAACATATACAAAGGAGAAAACACAGACTTGGAAGACAGCAATGCTATCTATGTATGAAGATGATTAGTAAGGTTATCAACACTGTCTTGTAGCTCTGTTGTTTTTTTATTACTGTACTTTCCCTCGGTATGCTCATATTTGTACACATTGCGTTTATAGTACTTTCCTTAGGGCCTAGTCATAATATGTGATACATAGGGAAGTTGTAGCTTTCAAGCAGAGCAATCATTTCTGTGCATGAAGATAATCAGTTATGTTACTTCACTTTCTCTTTATATGCGCATATTTGTATGTGTTGTTCTTTGTGTGTTGTGTGCAGTAATGCAATAAGGTAGTAACTGGGGTTTATTAGGTACTTATTAAATGATTTTCAATAAGCAAAACTCTTATAAGAAAGCATTTATAATTTTTGTATTTAACATGGCAAGATTATTAGTATTGCATCACCATCATATCTGCTGCACACTATGCCTATGTTACTACATGTGTACGTTGATATATTGGAAAAAAACATCATAATGCAATGCTATTTGGATTAATGCATTGCTTAATGCACTACGTACCTCAAGATATTTATTCCAATGATCGTTGACACTTTTTTTATCAACATTACAATAAGAATCCCTTGTACAGACTTTTCATGAAAGGTAAATGCGCATGTGATGTCATCAGTGATGTCATCAATGACATTTGTGATGTCATCTTTGATGTCCTGGGTGTTTGTCTTAGCAGTGTACGATGGTGGCGCGAGTTATGGTTGCTTAGCTTACCATAACTGGCGAATTTCAAGGGTTTTCGGTTTTACTTGGAAACATATCCTCCCTTAAACAAAGATTTTTAACTGAATTTCATAGGTTTTTAGTAGCGCAACTTAACCATAACGTCCCAATAACAAAGTTTTTTTACTGAATTTCATAGCTTTTTAGAAGAGCAACTTAACCATAATGTCTACAAACATCTGACATCATTGAAGACCTTCCAGAGAGTGCCCCATTCGCATATGCCGACACGCAGCATGATCACGTGTCCGAGAAGCTGTACGCACTACACAATAAGATCTTTGCTTCGTGGACAGTTTGGAACTGCATTTTCTAATGATCTAGGAACTTTCAACTTCAACATTTCCCTTGCACAGCTCCAACACTTATTCCTACTCATCCATTATCAATGTAGTACACAGTACATACTTTTAGCAAAACTGCTATTTGCCTTAAAATAGCATCAGCTAAGGCATCCCTCCTCCACAAGAGACACCACCACTGCTGTAATCAAGCAACATAACAAACACTGCCCCCTACCTTAGACATAACACACGCGCAACATTATCCCCTGTCCACCTACCCCTCCATATTAGTGTTTCATGCCTCTTCCCTCATTATCCCTCCCCACCTTTCGTTCTTAGCTCTCCTGCCAAAAACAAAATAATACATCCAAAAACAACAATAGAAATGTTCCTTTAGGAACCAGCTTTCACATTTAAAAAATAGAAATAAATCTCCATCTACTTTATATTTCTCTGTAAACTACATAGACTCAATAAGATTTTCCAACATTTCCATTTGCATTTTGTGTTTTGCTAATGTAGGGTGACCAGACGTCCGGGTTTTCCCGGGACAGTTCGGGGAAAACATCGGATGTTTCGGGGTCCCGAGAGTTTTTTTATTTTTTAAACCCCGTCCAGGGTTTTGGTCATGGTGCCTTTTTTTTGGCGGGACCCGATTTCGGAAGGCTGAAATTGGGTCCCGGCGCACCTCTTCCTGCGCGAATGGGTGCGTGAAATGCTTTTCAGGCCCTATTTCATCTCCCTTCCCCTCCCTGGTGCTCTCCTCCAATGAGAGGAGTGTGCATGTTAGCAGACCCCCTCCCCGCCTCCCGCAACTGGCCAGTGACATAGAAGTAGGACTAAAGTTACATGTGCATTTACTGTAGTTCTACTTCTATTTCTATGGCCTGTCCAGGTTTTTTTTTAAATCTGGTCACCCTATGCTAATGGCAATATTGCGGCATTCATCCTCCATTCCAGGGACTGCAACGGTTGATACCGGCCCAGCAGTCTAAGTTATCAGCCCAAGTGAAGCAAGGGTGGATAACGAGGTCTCTGGACCATTATACTTTTTTTTAGAAAACACAGCCACATTTGCAAAACCATGATTTTCGTTCGTTGCCAATGAACCTTACGCAAATTAGCTGGAAATCCACCCACGTTTTATTTTTTCAAAACTGTCAAAAGAATACAAAATGATTTGTGATATAAGGTGTGCACAAAATCCCAACAAACTTTGTAAACTCATGCAAAATCACGTCAGAAATATTCCACCCATAAGCATTTTCCCTCACCTCCCCAAACATCATTTCATAAGTTTCACAAGTGCAACGCTCAGAAAATATTATTGTCCCAAGGGTTCAACCATGTATTTTTGGAAATACGTTGAACAATTGCAAACATTTCCAATTCACTTTACCTCATTTTTCCTCTTTTAGAAACATATGAAATCTGGCAGCAGGACGCGTCCATCTTGTGCTATTGTTATCCATTGCTGCATCTGCCTAATGGAAACTGCCCTGACGTCACTAAATCATATGCCCCGCCCCTGACCATCACATAACCAACCCTAGTGATATTAAACACATTTCTCGGTGACGTTCCTCTTCAGCGTAGCCAAATGCGCCCATAACAACCTATGTGACATGACGCAGAACCCAAAAATCAACACACATTGACTAACAACATACCACGTCATCATAGCTCTCAACCATTTGTAGTGCAAAGGCGGATGTTTTTGGCGGGTGAGACTCCCATTGGAATGAATGGGCATACAGGAGGCTTGGTGGGTGAGTCAGCCCTTTACGAGACGGGTGACACCTGCCAAAAGCGTGAGAGTTGAGAGCTATGACGTCACAATTCAAATTATGAAACCGCTCTTTAAAAGAAAACAATAACAGTATACAATTTGTAAAGTACTTTTGTTTCACAAATCTGACTGTTCCCATATTGTATCAATTTGCAAATTTGTTTTTTCGCTCGTGAGCGAAAATGTTAATTGTGAGACACACGTTCTTCATTTTCCATACACAAAGTGCTCATTTTTGATGAAGGAACCGCTTCGGTCCCACAGTGAATTCCAGGTCATCTGCATCAACTTACGATTAGTCCACCATAAAAGATGTTATGTTACTCCTAATCGCTAGTGCAGCGTACGGGCACATTGGCCCTGGGCGATCGTCCCAAAATACAGTCACAGTAATCTAGCCATTGACGATTACGTGCACCTGACGAAGAAAGAAGCCATCAGTTGGCATCTGGAATCCATGGCAATCGCAGTAAGGCAGCATGTAGATATTTGGAAAATATAACAAAAGAAGTATATGGCCCACTTTGAATATTTTTGCAAAGTTTGCTGAGGTTTGGTCCGGGGGGGGGCAAAGTTATAGGGGGCGTCCCAAAACTTATTTTTTTCCCATAGACTGAATGGGGAAAAAACTTTGCTCACGCCTACAGCCCAAACCGCTGGACGGATTTTCACCAAACTTGCAGCAGGAGCAGCCGATTGTTCCAAAAGTGTGCTTTTGTAAATTTGGTGAAAGTCCGTCCAGTAGTTTTTTTAAAACGATCAAAAAGTAGGTCTAAAAAAATTTGTGATATCTATGTCCGCTCCGTGGACACACTTCCCTGTTCGCTCCGCGGACAGGAAACCGATTGGCTAATCGTCTCACGTCATTTCCGCGGACATGTGACTTGTTCACTGATTGGATGGTGAAGAGCGTGAAGTGTGTCAGATTGTTCCGATGCGCCAGCCATCTTGGATCCAGACAGCGCAGTGACAAAAGGGGGAGAAATAGAACTTTGGCAAGTGTGTTGGTGTGTAAGAGTGTTTGGGGAGGGTGGGGGAGTAAGAGATTGGTCAAATGTTGTATTTATTTAGGGTGCAGGCACCCCCGTTGTGTTTGTCTTGTCTGCGGACAGCCGCGCTGTCCGGGATGTCCGTAATTAGTCAAAATGGGGGTGCCCTAAGGACACTATACCTGTCTGTGCTGTTCTTAGAACACATTCTGTGTCCGGGATGTCCGTTATTAACCACAATGGAGGTGTCCTAGGGACACTATTTCTTTCTGTACTGTCTGCAGGCAAGATGAAACTGTTCTAAGAACACGCGTGGTGTCCGGGATGTCGGGAATTATCCAAAATGGGGGTGTCCTTAGGACACTATACCTGTCCGTGCTGTTGCAAGCAAAATGAAACTGTTCTTAGAACACATTCGGTGTCTGGGATGTCCGTAATTAACCAAAATGGTGGTGTCCTAAGGACAGTATTCTCGTCCATACTGTCCGCGGGCAAGTTGAAACTGTTCTAAGAACACGCGCGGTGTCCGGGATGTCCGTAATTATCCAAAATGGGGGTGTCCTAAGGACACTATACCTGTCCGTACTGTCCGCAGGCAAATTGAAACTGTTCTAAGAACACGCGCAGGGTCCGGGATGTCCGTAATTATCAAAAATGGGGGTGCACTAAGGACACTATAACTGTACCTTCTGTCCGCAGGCAAGTTGAAACTGTTCTAAGAACATGTACGGTGTCCGGGATGTCCGCAATTAAACAAAATGGAGGTGTCCTAAGGATATTATACCTGTCCATGCTGTACGCAAGCAAAATAAAACTGTTCTTAGAACACACGCGGTGTTCGCAGACATAAAAAATGCCCATATGGCATAGTTAAAATGTTTGATTCTATGGGTGTGATCTATGGGTGTGATATGCTGCGGTGGTTGTGGCCAGGGCCATGCACCCAAGACTCTAGAACCATAGAATTGAATATCTATCAAATATTTGCAAATCTACAGTTGGTGTACTGTTTGATTTGTATAGTTTGTATGTGAAGTTTTGGCTACGACATGTCATTAAGATTGTAGAGTTTGGTAACAAGCACTGCAGTATAATATAAACATGGAAGTAAACATTTTATATTGTGGTGTTTGGTTAGATGTTTGCTTCAATGGTTCTGTTATGCAGCAGTATTTAGGAGTTCTATTAGAATATACTTACTGTTTGATTTTTTTGTGATTGGATATATTTTTTTCATGAGTTGGGTAACTGGAGTAGATATTCTTTTTCAATTTCTGTGATAAAAGAAAAGATCATGTTAGTGTAGGTATTTTATAAAGACTTATTACATTGCATAATAGACATTTCAGCTTTTTTTCGACCCTCATATTTAGTAGTTTACAAACCAGTGTACTGTGCAATTTGCTCAGTTTCTGTGTTTGTTTTTTAAATCATTGGGTCTGTGGGAAAAAAATCCATGTTGGATTAAAAAAAAACTTCTTTTGTTATGCTACAGTATATTTGTTTGTTTTCAATGTTCACTTGTTGTTTCTGGCTAATGTTCTATCTGTTGGCTTGTTGCAGATTGTTAGATACCTGTTGTTGAATTTTAACTGGTTATAGTTTTTCATTTATATTCTCAAGTTGCTGATCTATCTGTTGGGTTGTTGCAGATTTATGGAGCAGTTAGATACATGTTGGTGTATTCTAACTGTTTATTTCTTCTGATAATTAGTGGTATTGATTTATCTGTTTGGTTGTTGCAGAATCTTGGGGCAGTTAGATACCTGTTGGCGTATTCTAACTGTTTATTTCTTCTTATAATTAGTGGTATTGATTTATCTGTTTGGTTGTTATAGAATCTTGGGGCAGTTAGATACCTGTTGGAGTATTATAACTGTTTGTAGATTTGTAATTGAAGTTTTATTAATGTTTATGCAAAGATTTTTATTAGTGGGATTGATTTATTTGTTTGGTTGTTGAAAAATCATGGGGCAGTTAGATACCTGTTGGCGTATTCTAAATGTTTATAGTTTTCTAATTGAAGTTTTGTTAATGTTTAAGTACAGATTAGTTATTACATTTTGGTTTTAAAAGATTAAATGAGCGTTTGTAAAATGTGCTGGTAATCTCTGCTTTAGAGTAATGGAACTATCATCACATTTGAACCATCCATATTTCTTTTTTCTATATGCAGTGTAGTGACCTGCATTGGTTGTGCCTCCTGTGTGGTAGATTATACCTATTGTTGTGAAGGTTTTCTTACCAAGTGATACTTGAGTATGTGCGAATCGAGTCAGCTTGCAGTTGTTTTTGGTACCATCTGCATTGTAACATAGAAGCATTAGTATTACGTATTTACTATGTGTTTGTATTAGTAAGGTGGAGCGATTATCTGATTTGCAGGTAGTACATAATCTGCCATGGTTTGCATTTTGTACAAGTTGCTGAAATGGAACAGATTCACAGTTAGGTATGGATACATACACAAAACTTCATTAGGGATTTGCTCCTGTGCCACATTGTTGCAGAGAGTGCATGTATGTTTCCACATGTATGAAATCTGGAAGATTTCATTTATAGGTATATTTTTGTTTTCCAGTACTTGCAGTAAGTACATTAGAAATTCTTGTGGTTCTTCTTGTGAGTTTATGGTGAATTTCACCATTCCAGCACAGTAGTCCAATTCTTGTCTTATTCCATGAACACTGACGGGGTAATTCATAGAATTCGGCGCACAAGTGGCGCACGCAACTGGCGCACAGTGTGCGTGTGCGGCAGTCTGCGCCAGCCGCGTGCGCCAGAACCCATTTCAGCGCACATGGTATTCATGGATTTTAACATCCATAACCAGCCGTGGCGCAGAGTAGAGCAGCGACCTTGCAGCAGTGCCAGTTACGCCACCAACCCCGCCCCACGCGCCATGAGCAGCGCACAAATCCAGTACATGGTGCAAAGGCCAGTGGACCAGCAAACAGCCCCCAACCATGAAAACGCGCGTAAAACTCCCTGCGCACCCCTCACAATACATGCATGTAGCCCATCCACCCTCCCCATGCCCCACAGGCAGCCCATCCCCCCAGTGCATGCCCCACAGGCAGCCCATCACCCCAGTGCATGCCCCACAGGCAGCCCACACCACAGGGGGGACAATTCCCACATGATTTCGGTAGCGCGAGAGGGGTATGTGTATTCTGAGGGGTGCGCGGGGAGTTTTACACGCAGTAGGCCTTGTGCAAGTGCGGTATGTGTATTTGTGGGGTACGCAGGGAGCTTCACACACAATAGGCCCTGTTCGAGCAGGATATGTGTTTTTTTGGGGTACGCAGGGAGTTTCACATGCCATATGGCCTGTGCGAGCGGGATATTTGTATTTGTGGGGTACGCGGGATGTTTCACACGCGATAGGCCCTGTTTGAGCGGGATACGTGTATTTGTGGAGTATGCGGGGAGTTTCACACGCAATAGGCCCTGTGCAAGCGGGATACGTGTATTTGTGGGGTACGCGGGGAGTTTCACACGCGATAGGCCCTGTGCGAGCGGGATACGTGTATTTGTGGGGTATGCAGGGAGTTTCACATGCAATAGGCCCTGTGCGAGTGGGATACGTGTATTTGTAGGGTACGCGAGGAGTTTCACACGCGATAGGCCCTGTGCGAGCGGGATACGTGTATTTGTGGGGTACGCGGGGAGTTTCACACGCGATAGGCCCTGTTCGAGTGGGATACGTGCATTTGTGGGGTACGCAGGGAGTTTCACACGCGATAGGCCCTGTGCGAGTGGGATACGTGTATTTGTGGGCTACGTGGGGAGTTTCACATGCGATAGGCCCTGTGCGAGCGGGATACGTGTATTTGTGGGGTACGCAGGGAGTGTCACACGCGATAGGCCCTGTTCGAGCGGGATATGTGTATTTGTGGGGTGCGCAAGGAGTTTCACACGCGATAGGCCCTGTGCGAGCGGGATACATGTATTTGTGGGGTATGCAGGGAGTTTCAAACGCGATAGGCCCTGTGAGAGCAGGGTACGTGTATTTGTGGGGTACATGGGGAGTTTCACACACGATAGGCCCTGTGCGAGAGGAGTACGTGTATTCTGAGGAGTGCATGGGGAGTTTTACACACAATTTCTCTAGCGCGAGAGGGATATGTGTATTCGGAGGGGTGCGCGGGGAGTTTTACACGTGATTTGGCAGTGTGTACCCTCCTGGGTGTGCGGTCCCCCCTCCCCATGCCCTGCAGGCAGCCCACACCACAGGGGACTTCCCTACAACCCTTACCCTGCCCTACAGTCAGCCCACATGGCACCATGCACTTGTGAGCCCACTTGTGAGCCCAGACTCATATGCCCCTGCACCCCCACCCACCCTGCATTGACGGGCACCTGCCAGCAGGCCGTGACTCATGTCCCCCTGCACTTCCACCCACCCAGCATTGACGGGCACCTGCCAGCACGCCCCGACTCATGTCCCCCTGCACTCCTGCCCACCCAGCATTGACGGGGACCTGCCAGCAGGCCCTGGCTCATGTCCCCCTGCGCCCCCACCCACCCAGCATTGATGGGCACCTGCCAGCAGGCCCCGACTCATGTTCCCCTGCACCCCCGCCCACCCAGCATTGACGGGCACCTGCCAGTAGGCCCCGACTCATGCCTCCCCACGCAACATGTCATCACGATCCACACACATGGCCCTTATGGCCACCCTAATCCCACCCCACGCCACCCCAGTCCAAACACCCAACCAAGTATACCATCCACCCCACATTGAAATCCACCATTACATGATACATCCCAAATGGCAAGTATGCACATCAATACATGTCCGTCACACACACACACTGGGTGCAAGTGAATGAGAAAACGCACATCGTGACATGCATGAAACCAATGAGAGAATACCACACAAATGAAGTATTAAACCAAAATTTATTAAAAATAAAAGCAAGGAAATGAAAGAAACTCACACAATAATACAAATAATAAACAAAAGGCTACATGTCCAAAATAAATGAAATAAAATATGAGAATGCTGCATCAGAATACATCCAAATGAAAATGTCTCCAAAAAAAGAAATCCAATCCAGTCTTCAACTATATACAATTTCCAAATCCAGGGTCCATGAGTCCAACAACCCAAATGAAACCTACAAAAAACCCTACCTAATAAACAACTATATACAAAAATGTGGGGCAGAGTCCTTGCGCCCCAAATGAAAGAAAAATATAAAGGAAACCTAACACTAAACAACTATATACAATGGCGGCGAGCAAGTCCTACGGCTCACTTGTTGATTTCCCGGGCCAGTGCATCATCGAACTCCCGTTCTACGTCCTGGAGGCGGGCCTGTTCCATGGCCCCGAGGTTTTGCAGGGATAACGCCATGTCCAACTCCAACTCCCTGGTAATTTCCTCGAGGCACTCAGCCCGCCTCAGCGCCCTGCGCATGGAGTTCTCCGCCCTGACCATAGTGAGCCATGCCTCTTCCGCCCACCACCGCTCTGCATCTATTTGCTGGCCAACCGCTGCCACACGGAAGACACTCCCAATCCAGGGTCCTCCTGCCCTCATGCCGATGCCTGCCCCTCTGATGTTGATGGCACCCGAGCCATCATCGCTCCCATCTTGAGCCTGCTGCTGCCGTGCATGTGCCCTGGCTCTTGATGCCTGCACGTCCTCCTCCTGCTGGGGTCCAGTTGTTGGGGTGGCCACCCCTGCTGGTCCTCTGACTCACGACTGTGGCAGGGATGTGTCCTACACCAGCCTGGCCGCTGGGTCAGAGGCAGCTCCACAGGGTACCCAGGTGATACTTGGGCCGGAAGATGGCACGGAGGACGACTGGCGCATATGGGGTTCAGTTGAGAAGGGGGTCGGTACAAGGTCCAGCAGACGGAGCAATCCAGCATTGGTGACCCGGCCTAGTAGGTCGACGCAGTCAAAGAGGCATCCCAAATAACATGCAGAGTCTTCACGAAAACCCTGCAGGTCATCTCGGATGCCCCGTTGATGCAACGCCACCCCAGCCAGGACAGGCTGAACACGGTCCCGGATTGCCACGTCCACAGGGAGAGGAAGGCCAGTTGTTCGCGCATCCCCTCCCTGCGAATGGGTCTGGACGAAGGCATCCCTGCTGGTGCGGGATGCTGCAGTCACAGGATCGGGGACAGGATTAAACACAGGCACCTCCGCGGCAGCCTATGCTGCCTCCTGTCCCTGCCCCTGGACTGCACCACTAGCACCAGTGGAATCCCCCCTCCAGACACTGTGTGTGTCCCTTCCATGGCCCCCTCCTCAACCAAACTCACCACCAACCTGGATGACTCAGTTCCATCTTCCTGCATCGGACCCTGTGGGGTCTCAGCTGCCACTTTTGCTGCCGAGGAGTCCACCTCCACCTCCGCCTCTTGGACCTACCCTCGGCAGCTGTGGCCACGGACGTGGCACCAGACTCCTCACTCCCCGACTAGATGACAACCTGAGAGGGGAGCCGGGCCTTGCCTCTCCAGCTGGTGGTGCGATCCCTCCTGCTTTGCTCCACAGCACCGTCTCCGCCCTCTTCATCAGTTGACGCTGCAGACAGGGAGAGATAAAACACAGGCATCAGGGCACTGTACAATGGTCTGATACACACATGACAGTTGCACATGACTGGCAGTGTCAAACTTTACACACGGCATCACACTCCCCAACACACATATCATTTCAACTCACACACATGCGCAAATCAAAAGGAATGTTGCAGCACGAAGCACCATCCATACATATACAACAGCATGAGCAGACGAAGGTTAGTCTGACGTCACATGCAACACGCGGAGTGCAGAACACATTCACACACGCCACCAGACATACATGCATCTGTACATCTCCACCACCTGTCGCAGTGATATCATCGCCATCCACGTCACATCTGCCAATCAGCCTCCTACATGTCAGTGTCACATGCATCCATGGTGTATCACAGTTGCACACTTGTCAAATACACACACATGCACATGTACATAGTGCAGATACATGCAGGTGGAACCAGCATCCATGTGTGACACCACAGCCATGCCACAGTACATACACAGACATTTAAACATGTGTGCACCCACACATGCATTCGGCCAGCATGCATTTGAACACATTCACCATTGATGTGTCTCACACATGACAGGACTCACATGCGGCAGGCTCATGTCCCTGTACATACACATCCATACATGGGCCTACAAAGACATATGTCCAACCTGCACACTCCTGGCACACCTCAACATGCACAGCGTCCAATCAGTACGCATGTACACTTACCACTCGACTCCGGACGGGTCTGCCTCTCAAGGACCTGGAGGTGGAGCGCTGGGCGTATACGTTCCAGGACCCTCATCTGGTTGTTGCTAAGGCGGACCCCACACCCCTCAGCATCCGCTGCCTTCAAGAGGCACCGGCCTTGATGAGGGTCCTGGACCTGAAGTCCTCCCAGCGCTTTCGGACTTGTTGAATGTCACGGGCTGCCACCCCCTCCACGTTGATGGCAGCCACAATGTCCATCCAGATCCTCTTCCGTCCTTCATTGTTGGCGCGTGAACTTCCAAAGAGGGCATCATACTGCCCCAGGACTTGCTCCACGAGGATACCAACTTCATTGGCACTGAAGCTGGTAGCCCTCTGCCTCTCTGCTGGGGGGTTGCCACTGGTGCCAGATGGTGTTGTGTCCGACATGGCAACCCCCGAGGCAGGTGTGGGTGGGCAACTGGGTCCTGGGGCTGGCCTGTGGAGTGATGGAATCCCAGTCGGGAGTCTTCTCTTCCAGCAGGGGTGGTCACAGCAACTGGACCCCTGCAGATGGCTGACGTGCAGGCACCAAACAGCAGGGCACCTGGCCAGCAGGCAGCAGCAGATGGCAGGTGGGAGCGTGCTCGGGGCTCTGAGGGGCAGGAAAATGGCCTTCTGGGCAGGAGCGTGGTCTTCAGTGTGTTGTCGTGTGGCCAGCTTGATACGGAGTGATTTAGCAACGTGAACAAACTGGACGTCAGCATGTAATTCGAGGAAAGGCCCTTAGCGCATTAGCGCATTTGTGATGTTACGCACGCAGGCGTTTCCCTCGTGACGGGTGCATAGTGATTCAGCACATTAAAAACCAGCACGTCCGCGTGTGAATGCGTGTAATTTGAGGAAAGGGCCCAAGTACGTAAGCGTGTTTGTGACGTTACGCGTGCAGGTGTTGCTCTCTGCATGGGTTAAAGGTGAGCGCGGGCCAGCAAAACACTGTACGTGCGGTTCGTGGAGACCGACGCGTGTGTTTACTCTGCTGGAATCACACGCGACTACTTCACAGCATCTGAAGTCCGTACTTCTTCTTTTGGTGGGGTGTTGCCTACGCGCACAAGCGCGTGTATTTTTTTTTTTCCACGCAAGGCAGACGGTGAGTCGCATACGCTTTTTTCCCACTGTGGTTCCCCCTGTGCATGCGTACCGTTTAGAGGTCATTGTAGCCCGCATGTTCCACATGTACATGTTTTTTGTGTTCCTGGGTGCCACACCATATTGCTGGAGGTATTATTCACACACGTGGGCTACCGGGGTCACATGCACATATTTTTTTTAATTCTAATTTTATGAGCTTAAATTCATTTTTATTTATGATTTTTTTTATTTTTATTTTTTTAGGGGGTGCGTGAGCTTTGCATGTCCCGTCATTTCTTCCCAGTGGTCACAGACAGCCTTGCAGGGGCACTTGGGTACCTATACCATCAAGTACCCTGCCCCCTTCTAGCCAATTGCCCAGTACAATTGTTGAGTGAACCTCCCATAGCCCATTTTCCATCGGTGCAATGGTTGGGAGGCCACCAAAGGCTAAGGGTGGCAAAGCTGGCCGTACTCAAAGGGCTGGACGTGGTCCGGCACTTGGGCGTGGAGACCAGGGAGGACGGGGAGTCCAGGGTGGCCAGGGTGGCTACAGGGGTGGAAGAGGCAGGGGTGCCCCTCTGGGATGGGATGTACAGCCATGTGCTGGTGCAGACATGCCACCACCCCCTGTGGTTCCTGGTGATGCAGCTGTTGCATCACAACCTGGCGCCCATATCACCCAAAAGCAATTTACATCTGCTGTCACAGGCCCACCGGTGGTGGTAGCTGGAGGTACAGCTGTGGACAACTCCACCCGGGCTCTGGGTCAGGCAGCGCATGTTTCGTTGTGGGAGGAGGACTCCGAGGACGATTTCCATCTTGGCCGGAAGGTGGGCTCATGTTCGTCTACTGTGGCTGTGACTGTGGCACACATATCTGGGGCAGTCGTGACATCATGACATCTGCTCCCCCAAGCAGCCAGGTGGTGGTAACTGCATGTGCAGATGCAGCCAACACTACTCCGGCAGTGACTCAGACCCAAGCAAGACCTTCTGTCCTCATACCAACACCCACTGCTTTGGTCCAGTCCACCAGCGCCACTTCCCCCACTGATTAGGGCCACATTGCCCCCTCAGGGTCAGTACCACCGTCCAAAAGGGGGAAGCATGCTCCTGCACAAGAGGCTGGGACCCCAGACACGGCTCCGGCCTCCGGCATGTCAAGGAAGAAGCCTTTCTGCAATCAGGAACTGGACTTCCTTTTGGGCTTCGTGTCGGAACACCAACACGATATGCTTGTGGGCCCACAGTGCCATACAACACATCACCAGCATTGGGTCCACTGGCAGCATTTTGCGGATGGTGTGACATCCATGGGATTCCAGGTGCGCACAGCTCAGGACTGCTACACGCGCTGGAATGACCTCAAACGCAGTGCTAAGCAAAAACGTGCCTCCAATTACAACATGTCTCTGGTGACTGGTGGTGGGCCACCATCAGAGGAGGATGAACTCACTCAGCATGAGGAGATAGCTTCGGAGTTCATCCCGGAGGAACAAATCCATGGAGTGGGAGAGAGGATGGACTATGATACATCATCTGGTGAGTATTGATGCTTGCAACTCAATGACATGTGTGTTTGGCATGTGTGACCCGCCCAGCTACAAGTTGGATCTTACCTGTTTTCAATCTCCCTCTCCACCTGTGTTGTTCACCAGGGGTCTGAACTTTCGGCCTCAATTCACAAAGAGCACATGCTAGCTCTTAACTACTGCATTATCATGTTTTTTTACGAGTGCTGGTGCTATGCTGATGACAACCAGCTCATTTCCTGGCTGCCCTTGGCCACCTCTTGTCCCTCCCTCATTTCAGATAGCCTCATTGCCATTTGCTTTAGGTGTACTACCGACAGTCTCTGTCTGAATGCCAGCAAGGCTGACATCCTTCTCATTGATGCACCTTTTCCATCCTTTGCAATCAATCTCTGGCCAGCCCCACTTGGCCCTCCTCCTGCCTCCACCTGCAAGGCCATTCACCTCTGGGTCACCTTTGACTCAACACATCCCTTTTACACACACATTTGTGTTGAATCTTGGAATGGATTAACATATTGCTCCACCAACTCAAGGGTACTGTGCCCACCCTAACATTCTCCTACATGCTCACAGTCTGTCAAGCTTTGGTTCATTCAAGGTTGGGGTACTGTGACAGTCTCATTCAATAATCGACCGGCCTCCACCACTAATCCGGTACAGGACTGCAAGACCTGTCCTTGGCCACAAGCCCTGGGATCCCATCATTCCAGCTATGTGACCCCTTGAGTGGCTACTAGTGGATGCAAGGATGTTACTTCAGACCCTCTGCATTGTGCACAAGGTTTCTTTGGGACTGGGTAGAAAATACCTTCGACAATCACTCTACCAATTCCTCCCCCCTTGAGTCCTTTGCTCCTCTACCCCACACTCCCTTAAGCTCAGTCGTTAATTTCATGAATGAGGTAGGAGCAGATCTGTGTGTACAGCTGGGAGCTCAATTTTGAACTGCCAACTGGCCACATTGAATCTTGAGGGGAGATATATCTGCTTCTGGTAGCACCTCAACACCTTCCTTCTTGCTCCTGCATTAGCCCCTCTTCTATCCAGCTGAACAGTTTCCTCTGTTGGCACTGTGCCCCTGCACACACTCTGTCCATCGGATCAAGTACCTGCTCATCCTACCTCCCTGCTGCACTGCCTACAGGCCTCCCATTTCAATGGGTCCAGTGCTTGTCCCCATACAGTCCAGCACTCTTTGTCTGCACTCATCAGATTTGCCCTTTCCAAATCATCTTGCACTTGCCACTTGCTGGCTGCACTACCACTATTTCAATGTATATTCTATCATTGCACTTCATTTGCCTTCTTTGGTCTGTTCTGTTTGGCACGTTTCCCTTCTCCCCCTTCCTGGATCTTCAACCCTTTATCCCTTCTCCATGCACTAGCGTGTTCTGTATGTCACTGTGCCCAGTATGATAGTTGTTTTGGATTCCTTTTCTCCCTTGTTCCCCTCCCTTTGCTTGTTTGCGCTCTGAGCCACTTGTGTACATGTGCAATCATGATGAGATGTCACATCATGTCATACGCATCCTTTGTCCTTGGTGCAGTGTGGCTCACTCTAAGTGTGCTGATGGCAGTGGCTGCCCATGCACATATCTGCAGGATCATGTTACATGTGCATTCCATGTATGCCCCTAGGTGTCCTTCACCATCAGCTCATTGTTGTATATTTCCAGGATGATCCAAGTGTCATCTCATTAGGACAGCCATGTCATGCTCACTGTAGGTTTGTGTGTCATCACGCACATCTTTGAGCTGTGCAGATCTGTATCATGGCCATGGCCACCCCAGTTACAGGCCCATGACCACTTTTCAACTGGTGTTGTCTTCAACATTCATGGATGTACTATGGATGGTTCCTCAACTCTCCTCCATCATGTCCACTTCTCATTGGCTGTAGAGACAATTGACTGACGAAATGCAATAAACGTACACCTACACTATCTGGCAATGCACAGTTCTGCACGGAACATGTCATTGTCATGCAGTACCTATTTGCTATTGGCCATAGGGCGAGTGTTTCACAGATACCATGCTACCTGGTGCATGCCATTTGCACATGATTGCTGCAATTGCCGTTAAATGGCCATACTGTTTGAATATTGTCATCACTACGTACATCTTGATGTTGTAAGTTGAGGGGCTACACATGCACTGCAACACACACATACCCACTCCTGTGCCAAGTTAAGCCCTTCGACGTGCAATCATGATGGTGCTGTGTGATGTTGAGCTGACATGTATGTAACCATGTCCCTCCAATCACAGTTGGGAAATGCACTAGCGTAGATGCCTCCTATGACATATGTACTGTGCATAGTTGATTGTAGTTCAGTGCTGCACATGAACATGCATGTTACATGTATCATGGTGTGTTCGTTTACATTTCTAGCTGTGTCTATCTGTGTGGTAACACATGATTATGCTAGGTGCCAACTATTTGTTACCATCTCTCATTTTTGAATTGCATGTATGCCCTCTAGAGGTTGTGTGTGATGGAGGTGATGTGCAACATGCAATACATGTGTTGCATTCACATTTTGCACACCTCCTTTACTGCTTTTGGAATGGCCCTGCATTGCAATGCTACTGGATGCATGTTGGGGTTTGATTTGCCTGTGACATGGCTGTTTCCTTATTTGTCTGTCAATGTTGTGAACCGTATGTGTGTGGTATGTGCTACTGACGTGCGTGTTCTTGTTTTTCTTTTTTATGTTGCAGGTGATGACGCACTGGCGGCAGAGGATGAAGATGTCATACCAGACACGGTGGTCAGTTCACATGACCAACCAGGCAACAGTGGTGGTTGTGGGGTGGCAGCCCACGAGAACCCACAGGTGCTCCAGGCCATCATGTCCAGAGCTGACTTTGAGTCAGGCTCTGATGTATCCTCTGAACACTATGTTGAGCCGGATCTGCATCATGACATGTCATCGCCGGTAGGTGATCCTGTGTCAGATGGTCTTCTGTCTGCAACACCTGCAGTAGGGGGCCAGGCAGGGTTGGCATGTCCACCTGTGGTGGTCACGGGTGCACGATCACACTCGACACCAGTTGGCCATGTTCCTGGGGCATCAGGTCGATGGAGGGATGCAGTCCTGCAGCCGCAGGTGGCTCCAACCCAGCAAGGACCCCGTCTCCTTGGGCGCAGCAGGTGTGATGTCTGGCGACGTGGTGGCCGTGTGCCACCGGGGTCAACTGAGTGGGAGCGTTCCATGATTGCCATAGCACAGCAACAGGGAGGAGCAGTTGAGATGATTGCTCAAGGTATGGAACGTGTGGCCCATTCCATCCTCCCCTCTGTTAGGCAACTGGTGCTCCATCAGCGGGCTACGCAGACCACGTGCTGCTCACTCAGGCTGGGCATGATGGCATATGACAGGGTGTGGCGGGCTGAAATGGCGGCGCTGCATGAAACACTTAATGCTCAAGCAGACGCACACCGTGAGGCCCTGAGGGTGGAACAACAAGCCCTCCGATCTACTCTAGCTGACCTCATGATGGATCCGAGTAGGCGTATAGAAGACAGGTTTGAACAGCTTCAAAGAACCATCTCGGCTGAACTCTGTGCAAGCCGGGAGTCACTCCGTTTGTCATGAGAGGCCATGCAAGCAGAACTCCGTCTCACACGTCAGTCCCTGCAGGAGGAAGCATGTGTGACACGTGAGATAATGCATGCTGGCCTCAATCTTATTGCCCGCCAGGACCTTGCTTACCAGACCCGCATACTTGCTGCCGTTGAGAGGCAAGGCGTGCCTAGGCGTGGTGAGTCAACTGCACCACCTCCACCTTCTGATTCAGATCCAGAGGGTGACGATGACAACCTATCTCCCACATAGGTCAGGCCGTGCAGGCGCTGAGTCCAGTGAGGTTTTTTTTTACCTCGACATCCACACATGTGGGTGCAGAAATGCACCCTGTACCTCCCCACTCCTGGGTGTCCTCCCCAACCCCGGGATATATATGGCCATTTTTGAATTTTTTTTTCCTGCAAATCTGTTTTTTCTTTTTTCCAGCAGTTTTTAATCTGAAAATATTTCTGATTTTTCATCAAATTTGTATGGTTTTTGGCAAGTATGTTATCTTTTCATTAGAATTTTTCATTTGATTTAATTGTTCCGTTATTTTGCTGTTATTTTTCAATTATTTCACTTTGCTTTTATTTGTTATGTATTTTTTTCAGGTTTTCTTCTATTTTATTGATTTTGCTTTTGTTTCATTCGTTACTCTTTTCATTTTATTTCTTTCAATACATGATTTGATTTTATTTGTATTTTCTTTGGAATTCTATTTTTTTTAAATGTTATTTTGTCTATTGTGCATACATGTGAAAGTGTGGTGCTTTGTGGCATCGGAAGGCATCCACTGTATGTTCCTGCTGGGCCCATTCAGGCTTGTCTTGTGTATGTGTTTTGCTTGGGGTCCTGACACATATGCTACCCCTGCTTCCCTTTTCCATGGGCTTGCAAGGATGGCTCGGTGTACCAGCATACCACACATGGGCATTGGGCTTCCGTCATATCTGTGGCCAGCCTGCAGTTCTATTTGTGTGTATACCCCTAGTGGTTATTGCAGATGGGTTCTCAAATGCATATCTGCACTTTACTTTGGTGAGTATTAAGCTAACTGTGCATTTCATCATGTTGCTTGAGATGTTTGTTATGTATTGTATGTTGATTCACTTCCTGCTGTAGCTGGTACCATGCACCCCTTGCCTGCAAACAACACACTGATGGTGGGAGGGGTCCATGTGCTGAGAATGTGGAATTGGGACAGTTTTCCCACAGTGATTTTGATATGCCACATGAAGGCAGCACGCTGAGTTACCCCTGTCACCACGCATTTCAACAACCACCCATTCCTTGCTAGCACCACTTTGGACATTTCCCAGCCCTGGCTGGTGTTTGGATGTGACATCAGAGTTATGACTACATAGTTTGTCATGTTAATTTACAGTTTTTCTGGACCTGATCCCCCCTACCACTGTTTGCACTTGGCCCTTGTGACAATCCGGCCAACCAGGATGCTTGAGCCTGCCACCACTACCAAAAGCCCACTAAGGTGCCCCTGTCTAGACCTGTCCACATGCCTTCTCAGTCACTTGAAGACCCCCCTTGTCTCCCCTGCCCCGGTGAGTGTCCTTCTGTCTCCCCCCCTTCATCATCACATCCCCTACTCTCCTTACCGGCAGGTTTCCCTCTGCCCCCTGTGTGTGCTTTCTTTCACCATCTTCCCCATTGGTCATTTTGAGCTTGGCCCCCTCCTCCCTTCTCTCCTCCCTCTCCCTCTCCAACCCCCTTTGGCCTCCTCCTTGTACTCTGGCTGTCATTTTCAACCACTACCCAAATTGCAATTGACCATGGTGATACATAGGCGCTTGTTCTTTGCAGCCATTTGCCCTTCTGCCTCTGTCCTTCCACGCCCAGTTTATTTGATCATTAGTCCCTCCACCACTGATTACAGGTCATCTCTTCCCCCTTTACCTCCTGTCTTTCTTTTCCACCTCCCCAGCACTATGTTGATTCTTTGTAGACCTACCATAGTTTGTCACTTGTTTTGTTACTCTCCTCACCTCTTCCATCCTCTTCCGTCACTCCCCTCCTTATGTGACTCCTGCACTGCGACTATTCCTGTCAGGCATGGGAATGTTGATGCTAGTTATGTCATCTACATTCCATCCCTAGGCTCTCCCTTATTGGTACTGGCATTTATGATATGTACTTTTCTTTTCCAGTTCATTCTCACACTGTGGACTGTTTGAAGGACATGTAGGAATGTACTGTTGTTCTCCCTTATTCACTCCTCATTAATGCACTTTGATGAAGTTTGTGTGTTGTTCATTTCATCGATTTCTATGATTCAGTGATGGGTCACTGTCTGCCATTGCCGATGTGGTGTACTCTGTACATGATATGTTCTACTGGTCAATGGCTGATGCAATGTAGTGATTTATTTTGACTTGGTAGGGGATGGGTGTGGTTTGAGGCACAGGGGGGTCCTTGGTGCTATGTTCATATGTGTTGTGTACGGGACACTGGCATTCACTTCATTTCACATGCATGTATTCTAGACATGTCCATATGGACAAACAATGTTAGGCAACACCGCCCCCAGATACATTGCACCCAGATTGCCTTCTCATGCATGCTGTGTCACAACAATCCATGTTCACTTCTGAATCATTATTCGTGTACATGCATGAAAGGGTGATATTTGGTTGTGTGCCATTTTTTGAAATGATGCAGAGGGGTTTTCACGAATGCAATGCACACACACTGTGCTGTGCAGTGTGCGGTGTTTGATATGGCCATTTGCTATTGTCCAGTGTGCATGGCAAAAGGTATTCAGACTTTTGTTGCTTGAACGACTGGTGGCATGCATTTGTGGCACCGTTTTCAGGGTGTGAGGTTTTGGTCACTCCTTTCTTCTGATTCCATGTGAGGTATAATTGTCTGGTGACGACTTACATTTCTCAAATGGCACTTCATGACTGTTGTGTCATGTGTTGTGCATATGGTTGGATGTTTTCACGTTGCATGCCATGGTATGGTGTGGCAGTCAGGGTTGAGGAGTGTTGGGAGGGTTTGGGTGGCATGCCAGTTCTTTCATGCCCTGTTTAGCAAGGGGGGGGGATGCCTTGAATATGTTCCCTTTGGTCACATGGGATTGGTTGTGTTTAAGTATCTAGCGATGCACACAATGTGGCACTTCCGTGGACACATTCTCAGGGTGGTAAGGTAGTGACAGTTAACTGTCCCTTTGTCATCATCGATTGTCACCTGGTATGTGCCAGGCCTGTGTGCACTGCGCAGGGTTTGGAATTTAGGTAAAAAATGTGGCCACAAGCTGGGTACGGGGTGCCTCACCACATGCCCTTTCCCCTCCCATGCGCAGCGACCGTGCATGTGGTTGGGGATGTGGGGGCACCACCATGTCCACCGCTTTGCCATGCTGTGTTGCAACGTTGTGCAGGACACATGCTGCCACAATAATCCTGCACACTACTGGGGGTGCATATAGTAGCTGGCCACCAGAGCTGCCAAGGGAGCGAAAGCGTGACTTGAGCACTCAGAATGGGCGCCCCACTATGGCCCTAGTTGCAATATGGGCTGCGTTGTATCTTACCTGGGGTGGTGTGGTGGGGTTCCGTATGGACGTCATCATGTAGGTGCTGAGAGGGTAGACACTGTCCCATGGTAAGGTGATAATAGTTGTCATTAGTGGGGCTTTTGTATATGTCTGTGTGTGACATGTATGCATATGCACAGGCATTTGTAATCACCTAGGAGCCATGTGTCACCATGCTTCCCAGCCTCCAGGGCCTGGCTCAGGGCGGACATTCTGAATATGAAACTATCATAGGTGGACCCAGGGAAGTTTGCATATACAGAGGTGATGATCCCCTTGGCATCGCATACCACCTGCACATTGATGGAATGCCAGTGCTTGCGGTTTCGATAGATGTGCTCTGTGGCCCTAGGTGGACGTAGGGCCACATGGGTGCAATCTATGGCAGCAAGCACTTTGGGGAAGTGTGTCACCCTGTAGAAGTCCAGGACCACAGCCTGCCTTTCTGCAGGTGTTCTGGACATGTATATGTGCCTGCAGACTGAGGGGCGCGCAGTGATGATTGCCAATACCTGGTGTAGGCAGTGTGACTGCGTGGCCTGTGAGACCCCCCCCCACTATGGCAGTTGTCCTCTGAAATGACCCAGTGGCCAAAAAATGCAGTACATTGAGCACCTTCTCCAAGGGGCTCAATGCTTGGGAGCACAGGGTGGGCGATGTGAGGTCATCCTCCCACTCCCTGACCAGCTCTAGGATGATATGAGGTGGAAACCTATACCTCCTATACCTACCATAGACCTGGTCATCAGGCATCCCAAAAAGGCTGGTCCTGGGCAAAAAAATGCAGGTCCTGGCTATTCTCCTCCTCTTGCGGTTTCCCACGATCACTGCTGCGAGGAACGGGACATTCATTGTAGCTGTATTGCTTGTTTGCTGTTTGCGCGCACTTTTATGCTGCACGAGGGTGCTTCAGCCTGCTTTTGTGTGGCGGACGTAATTGTGCGTGTGCGTGTGTTTTGGGGTGCACAGGTTTTCCCTATTCGATTCCATGAATATTTGTAGTTCTCGTGCGTGTGGGCATTCCGTGTACTTCCCAGCGGTACTTCCTCGGTTACGCCCTTATTTTCACGCGTTGTTCCCCATTCCGCATGTTCTGCCCCTTGTTCCGCCCCCTTTTTGATGTGTGCATTGACGTTGTGCACTTTCGCTATGCGCGTCGTGCACAGCGTTCGGGATGTGGAAATAACGCGTGCGCCGGTGTGTGTCACATGTGGATTTGCCGCACATCCCAGAAATTACACGCGCAGGTCCTTCCTAGAATCGCACACGTGCGATTTTCACGCGTGCTCTGCCTTTTTCACGCTTGCGCCTGCTTGCGCCACTGATTTCGGCGCACATTTATTCCATGAATTGCCCCCTATATGTGTTGTCAGGATTGATGGTTGCATTTCTATGAAGGATTAGCATTTGCAAACACAATTGGTCTGTACTATGTAAGTAAATGTTAACAATTGGTGGCAAATGAAATAGAATATTGATTGTTACATTTGCGTAGCAATTTACACCAGTTATATTTGAAGATTTGAATGGACCAGATAGCTCTGTGTCCAAGTCATTTTTTTGGAGTGTGTGTTGCTTATTTGAAGAAGTACCTGAGTTAATTTGTGTAATAGATTCTTCTTTGGTTGTAGTAATTGATGAAGTAGTAGCTTCTTTTACTCTCTTTGGAGGATTTGCAGTGAGATCCTGTTGCATTTCTGTTTGAAGTCGTTTTCTTTTACAACGTTTTCCTTTTTGTGGAACAGGATATGTTTTTAGATAGGGGGTGTATAGTGAAAGTAGTCTATTGTATTCTAAAATGCAAGTGTTTACTTGCATCAAAGTTGATTAGAAATAGACTGTCAAGTGTATGTAAGCGTGATAGTGCTACGTAACTCATGCCTTCTTTACAGACTGTGTTCCCAATATCTATCAATGCTTTATCCAGGGTAAGACCTTGTGATTTGTGAATGGTGACTGCGTATGCTACAGTTAGAGAAAATTGTTCTCTGCGTACATACATGTCTTTGAAAAGAAGGAATCGAGCTGTTGAGCGCTGTATCCTTTTTACTTCTGAAAGCTTGACAAAGAGAATATTGACAAACTGAATGTTGTTGTCACGTGGGTATGTTTGAAAGCCAACAACTGTACCCAGTGCTCCATTAACTAGTCCTTGCTCCATGTCAAGGTTATGTTTAAGCATAGTTTAAGGATAATTTTAATATTTTCTCCAAACCAGCTGTGTTGGAGATTTAATTTTCTAAGGTATTTAGCCTTGTTGTGTCTTGTTGTAGTGGGTAGTGTCATACTTTGTACGTCCAGTTTGTCTGTGGAGCAAATTTCAATTATTGGTTGCATTTCTTTTTTCAACATTGTTTCATTGAATTTGGAACAGCTTGCAAGAGTTGGCATTAAGGACATGCTATTGACATTTGTGTGTGATAATTGTTCCATGCCATCAGTAGCACATGAGTTATGGCCCTAAAGTGCATGGATGTGCCGGGTTTTTAATATTGCTTGTGCTTCTTGAGATAGTACACCAACTCTAATACTTTTGAAAATGTTGGCGTGAGTGAGGTCTGCAGATTGGCGCATGTTTTCTGTTAATTCTCTGTATTGGAAATGTTGCCAAAGGTTGACATTTCCTATGCTGACAACAGTTTTACGGCAGAGTTTGTGTCCTAATGTTTTAAAAATAGGTTCATCTTTCACTGGTGTCAATTGAAGAAGATCTCCGAAAACAATAATGTGTTTTCCTCCAAAGAGCTCTTCATAGTTTGTTTTAAGTACTTCTTGTAATCTGAGGTGAATCAAAGCCAACATTAGGTTGGAGACCATGCTCACTTCATCTATTAGTAGCATTTTTATTTGTTTTAAAATTCTGCATAGTTCCATTGTAGCTTCTGTAGAAAGTTTGTAATATTCTAATTTGTTTTGGTGTTCTACTGGAAGGAGTAGTAATCAGTGTAAAGTGACACCGCCTATGTTGTAGGCAGCTAAACATGTGGGGGCAGTTATAACAGCTGACAGTTTGTTGTTAGTCAGTTGTTGAAGGAACTTGTTGATGATTTGATTAAGAATGTTTTGCCTGAACTAGCTTCACCACTGACGTATAGTAGTAAAGGTTTGTAAATTTGGCAGGTACATTCTTTATTTTCATGTTGTAGACCATGTACAATTTTTTTGTTACTTCTTGAAAAATGGTACGCTGCTCTTTGTTCAATTTTGATTGTAGTACAGTTAAGTCTTCTGTATCTTCTTCATAGTGACACATGGCATTTTCTACTTCTGTCGTAGATAATTCTGTCGCATTTGCTGTTAGTGGCTGTGCCAGTGGTACTTGGCTTCCTGTTACAGAAGGTTGACTACTGTCAGGAGTGTCCTTATCTAGTTGGGCCTGGAGTTCTTCTTCGTGTTGGTGTTCATTGTGCAACATTGATTTGTACTGTGTAAAGTTTACATCGGTTATAGTGCTTTCATTTGCTTTGAAAGCGTCTTCATAGGAGTCATAGTTTTCTAGTATCTCTTCTTTTCTCCATGGTTTAAAAGGTTGTAGCAGGGACATGTAATATAGTTCTTTATGTTGAGGAGTTTTAATGACAATTTGATATGATTAATTAAGCTTGGTTTGGTAAGTTTTACTAAGCTGCCTTCACAATTTGTCACTCTGTATCTACCTTTTTTTGTCATCAGGTTTTATATAATTTTTGTATGTGAAATTTTGGGCTATGTGGTATAGACACATGGTTTCCAAAGTGGTACTCCTGTTTGGGTAGTATGTGTCTAGTAAATTGTTTTTCAAAATGTCTTGGCTGTTGGGATCATTTGTATGATTTGAGAACTCTTTTTCTAGATTTAGCAGGACCAAGACTTAGCCATACTATATTTTCAGATTTTCCATACAAAGCAGTACCGGTTAAATGATCTGCAGCTTCGTTGCAGCCACATTCTCTATGAGAGAGCATTTTTATGCCTAAACTGTACAATTTCTGACATAGTGTTTTGTCCGATGATAGGTCATTCGAGAGGTCTTGAAGCTCTGTTTTTCTGCTTTTGTTAAGTAGGCTGTAACATATCGTGCAACTGCAGTGGAATTGTCTGCAATGGACTGAACATCTATGTTTGCATTCCATAAGAGGGCAACGATTGCATTCTAATCATTGATATATTTAGCTTCTTCTGTTCTTTTTATGTAATATGTGTTCGTAGGCGATTTACCTTTAACACTATGGCCCTCATTACGACCCAGGCGGTAATGGTTTAACGGCGCCGTAAAAGGCGGCGGCGCCGTTAAACCATTACCGCCTGATTAGAAGGTCCCTTTGCGGGACCCGTACTTAACGGCTGGTGTAGACCAGCCGTTAAAGTAGGTGCCGCAAAGGGACCTTGGCGATAATTACGGCAACCGCTATTAGCGGTGCCGTAATTATCGCCTTCCCCATTCCCATTATGCCCTATGGGGCAAAATGGGAATGGGGAAGGGCGAATGGTGAATGAGGAATTACCGCCCCCGCCAACCTTGTGATGGGGGCGGTAATTCCGCCATCCACCATGGCGGAGACGGGCATGGACCATGGTGCTAATAGCACCATGGTCCAAAGCCAGGGTCGTAATGAGGGCCTATGTCTAACTGAAGACATGAAGTTGTTCACTTCACCTGTTTCTGTAACTGGTCTTGGGAAACCACAGCGACATTTGGTGTAGTTTTTCCCTTTGTTTTTGTATTTGCGACAACAATATTTGCCACATTTGTGTCTTTGAAATTGTACAATTTGTGCATGAAGATCACTATTTGTTGCTTCTGATGGAATTTCACAAGTGACATATTTTTCGATAAACTGTAAAACAGTGGCATCACTGTCTTGACCAAATTTAGGAGCATCTTTAATCCATAAAAGCATGTGGATATGTGGTGCTCCTCTGGCTTAGTATTCTTTTCTCCAAAAGAAGTGTTGCACTTCTCCAAGGGGAGGAACAGTTTTATTACAAATAAAATGTAGCATAGAAACATTAACAGGATCCAAAGAACAAAGTTCTCCAGGTGTTAGTATATCTATGTTTGTTTTGTTTTTGTTTGATATGCGTAGGAAATCATGTAAATCTTCCCATGAATATTCTGCACAATTTAATGTAACAAACCAAGTGGGTGGGCCAAGGTTTCTGATCATACAACGTACATCTCCATGACGTCGAAACCAGTACTCTTTAGTACCACCCATATTTGCTAATAGATTTGTAATATTTGATTGTAAAACCTCATCCTTTTGTTGCACTTTTTTTAATAATTGTGTAGCTGTCATATTTTGAAAGTGTGATCCTGATTTTAATATGTGTGCAACTCCTTTACATGAAGTTGCTAGTTCACTTTCAAAGAGTAGGTCGAATATGTATTCCACATTTTGTCTAAATCTGGGATCTTCAGAATACATCCGTAATGAGCGGTATTCTGAAGCTGATATTTGAATAGGTCTATCATCATACCTTCCTCCTTTGCCAGTAGGAAAGAGTAGAGGAAAAGCATGTGCTTCTATACTTTTTTGGTGCTCCTTTGGCTTGGTATTCTTTTGCACTTCTCTGATGGGAGGAACAGTTTTATTACAAATAAAGTGTACCATAGCAATGAAACAATGATGGAAATATCTTGACACATTAACAGGATCTAGAGAGCAAAGTTCTCCAGGTGTTAGTATATCTATGTTTGTTTTGTTTTTGTTTGATATGCGTAGGAAATCATGTAAATCTTCCCATGCATATTCTGCACAACTTAATGTAACAAACCAAGTGGGTGGGCCAAGGTTTCTTATCATACAACGTACATCTCCTTGACGTCGGAACCAGTACTCTTTAGTACCACGCATGTTTGCTAACAGATTGATTGTAAAACCTCATCTTGCACTTTTTGTATTAATTGTATTAATTGCATAGCTGACATATTTTGAAAGTGGGTTGCAGATTTCAATGTGTGTGCAACTCTGTAACATAGAGTTGCTAGTTCACTTTCAAAGAGTAGGTGGAATATGTATTCCACATTTTGTGTAAATCTCGTATCTTCAGAATACAATCGTAATGAGAGGTATACTGATGCTGTTATCTGAATATGTCTATCATCGTACCTTCCTCCTTTGCCAGTAGGAAGGAGTGGAGGAAAAGCACATGTTTCTATACTTTTTTCACATATGCTGATTGGTGATCCTTTGGTTTGTCGCATTTGGTACGTTTCTAGTGCATCATCTATGGTGTCATTTGAGTGTAATGGATGAATTGTATAATGGTCTAAAATATTGGATACTGTAGCAGGATCTAGAAGTTCAAATTGACCAGTTTCTGATGACTCTTGAATAATTTCAGTTGTTTCCCTTAAGTTGTCTTCAATATCTATTTCTTTGTAGTATTTATTATTGTCTTTTACATATTGCAAGGCTGGTCTAACTTTATGTAAGTCTATGAGTTGTTATTTATTTATTAATATTTTTGTCTTTTGTAGGTACACCATTTACTAAGACAATTAAAGATTGACCTATTGGATGTGCACTTCCAGAGTGTGCACATTTTCTTTTAGATCTAATGGTAAATAAACTACTTTGCCACAAATGCATTTCACCAATTCAGAGGGAGGTAATTTTGCCGTTTTTGGATGAAGGTGTATTATTGCTTGAAATGGGTGCACTGTTTGAATTATGATGCTCTCATATACATTGAGTTGTTGCAGGGGTTTTGGTAGTGGGTATAATTCCAAATTATTTGTGATAGCACATGAAGGAGTTTGATTGTTGTCAAGTTTTGTAGTGCAGTAACTGCAAAGTATTAAGGGGTCAGTTAGAGCTAATTCAAACCCTTTGGAATCTACATTGTTTTCTATTTTGTATGTTACGTCTATAGTTTTTTTGTTACTTTTATAAAAAGTTCTGCGGCAACACACACATATGGTTTGGTACTTCAGCGGATGTACTTTTAAATTTGAGTATTTCTTTTTGTATGTGTGTAGTAGAAGGTTGCCATCTGTAAAATTGTTGCTAGTCTGTTGTAAAGCTAATGCATTTTGTAAGTGGCTTTCACTTCCAAAATATTTTTTCTGGATATGCTCTATTTCTTCGAGTAGGTCTTTGGCTGTACCATGTAGAAGATTGTTATTTAAATTGGCTAGTGCTAAAGCAGGACTTTTAGCATACTACAGTTTATAGACTAGATTTCTTATAGTTGAATGATGTATTGATATCATTCTGATATGGTGGAAGGTGCTTTTGCAAATAGGTCCTGAAATGCAGGCTAATAAATGTCCTTGTAGTCCTGTGTATTTGCGCACATGGAGAGGTATCCATATTTTGTAGCAGTTTCATTTTGATTTTGTCTTTGCCTTTCACATATTGATTGAGGAACTGGCGTAAAGATTTGAAAGATTTTTTGGCAATGTTACACATTGACGTTCATGGCCATTTGTATACTGGACGTTCTGGTTCAGTCGAATGGAGAGGTAATATTGAGTTTTCTGGGGATATTTTTGTAAGCAGTATTTCATGTTGCATTATGGTATTATTACGTTTTTTATAACCTCATCCACTGCTATGTATGGCAATTGTGTTTGTTTGCTTTTGTTTGTATGCTTCTTCATTATAATATGGTTCGGTGCTCATGGTGTAACTCCATTCACCTCCACAGATATTTAAGAAGTTATTTTTGTTGACATTCCATTTATTGAGAAGTCTTTTTTGTAATGTAATAGTTAGTTTTATTAGTGGTTTCATTCTGTTTAACACTAAAATAAATAACTTTCCTTTGAGAAGGATTACACTGTCAATCAAAACTTCTAAGATTAATTTTCTATGGTAGGTTTTAAGGGTTGTACATGATTTGTCTCCTGTTTTCATAAGATTCTGAAGGACTCTGTGGCAGAACATTTTGGCTAAAATACTTTTTTTGGTATGGTTACTTGCCACTATATCAATATTTATAGGAGCAGTTTTAGCAGTAGTGGTACCTGAATTCTTGTTAATCATTTTCTGTTTTGTTTCACATTTTGATAGAGGAGGCAGAGTTTCTGTACTGGAAGCTTGTTTTGTTTCGCTAAAGGACTGTATTAGCTGTTTTCTTTGAACTTTTTGTACAAACTCTGCTAGAGATGGATGCTTATTTTGGACACTTTTATTTTCATTTGCTCTATTTCTGCATTGCTTTCTATGGACTTGGTTTTTGGTAGACATTCTTTGGGGTCTGTTGAAAAAAAGAAGGTATGGGTTGGGCTGTTCTGCAATGTATGTGAGCTGTGTGCATGAGTGTCTGAGTATGATTGTAAAGATGTATGTGGTGGTGTGTGATTGTGCATTGGGCAGCTACAATTAGTTGGGAAGTTTATTCTTCTATTTGTGTGTTACTATACTGCGGTTCAGATGACAGTAGAAAGTGAGCTAGTGATGAGGAGAAGCACTAATAGTAAATGTAATTGTATAAAATTAAAACAGTTCTTTCTTTGTACTTTCTCTTTTTTTGTGGAATGAGCAGCTTTCTTCGGAGATGTTGTTTGTAGTTCAGATGCTGCTGCTTTTCAGGAGAGTGGTCTTCACTGCAATTGTAAAAGAAAGAAGTTAGTAATTTTGTGTATTTATAGCACCGATGTTAATTTAGATGTTGATTTTTATGTTTTTGTAGTAGTATTTGTGTTTGATATCTGAACATAGTGTATGCATGCATTTTATTTGACTATGTGCAGCCTTTATATTTTATTTACAATATGTTAGTTCAACATGCTTTGCAAATGAGTAGAATATTAAGTGTATGAAATTCACTTGGTTTTTTAAAGCTGTGTTGTAGATAGCAGACAGGTTTGGAAGTGACAGTTGATTATAGCAGATGGGAAAAATTCCAATACGTTCATTTTATAGGTTATACAGGTTTAGTGGCATTACTCTGTTTATATGCATTCATAAGAGTTGTACATGTACTCTGAATAAAATGTGCATACCTGTAGTTTGTATTCATGCATGTGGATATGCATGCAGCTGTAAGTAGAAATCTTGGAGACTTTTTACAGTAGTTTTTGTATTAGGTGCTTTCCAATGATATGAGACTTGTACTCAGAGTGTTCAACAGTACATTTGAAGTGCTGAACTCTGATGATGGAGTTAGATGTAGAGGTCTTGGATGTGATTGATGGATGGTTTTTGTGACAGCTTAGCTGTAACCAATGAGGGAATGGCACAGAGAGTGATGTGGAAAGGGTAGAAGGGCTGTCTAAGAGTTACGTGGTCCGCGGACACCGCGGTTGTCCGCGGACAGCGCGTGCCACATCTGGGGTTTTCCAGCAAATGCAGCATGGAAAGGGGACTGTAGGGATCTGCCAATCAGATGTTGAGGTTGTGGATTTGTGTTGAAAGAGGCTGTGTGTAGTGAAGATGGCAGAGGTGGAGAAAGTCAGGGTGTTGCTGCTTGGAGATATGTTTGTCCATGGTTTACAGCAGTATGCTCAATGCAGGCATGTGGAAAACAATTTTGATGTTAAAGGAGTGGAGGTGGTGTGGAGCACTGTGCCTGATTGCAATGTACAGGGAATTGTACAAGTTTGTGAAGATATGGGCAGGTTGAACAGTCCCCATGTGGTAGTTTTGCACTATGGTGCTTTCCATTTGGGCTATGTCAGTGCCCCTACTTTGTTGGCAGATTTGGAACACTTGGTTCAAGCAGTAATGAACATCCTTCCAAATGCCAAAGTATTTTTTTCTGGATTACTACCTGGGGCAATATGGGACAATAGTTCTGTTTTTTGTCCTCAGTAAAACATTGCTAGGTGTGCAATTAATCCATGCATGTGTGCTTTCATGCTTAGAGCTGGTATTCTGTAATAATGAGAATATTGTTTCCAGTAATGCTGTTTATTTTAATGAAGATGGCATTTCCTTATCTTTTTGGGAAATGCTATGCTGTTTTGGAATGTAAGGGTTTGGAGAAGGTTATGTGATGATTTTAGTAGTAAAGTAAGAAGGAAAAAAAATAAAAATAATCCAAAATAACAGGTGTTTGTCAAGCATATGCATAAACCCCCCCAAAAAACGGCTCTTTTCAGAGCCAATCTCAAAGGGGAAATGGGGCACACTATTTAAATTTACATTCACCACGCTCAGATTTTCGATATGTCCACGTACATGGCGGTAGTCAGCAGACAGCGCGTATTACATACAGGGATTTTGGAGTGGAGAGGCATGCAAATGAGAATGAGCAGAGCAAGGGATTGGTCAGTAAAGTTTACTGATTGTGTTGTGTAAGGAAAGAGTTTGTCAGAAAGTCTTTTTCCTGAGAGAAGATCAGATAGCTATGGCTGTGTGTTTCAGAAAACAGATTATCTGGATTTTGGGAGACTGATGGATACATTGGTTGGAGGTGCATGCAGAATGCTGTGGAGTAGCTGTAGATCTTGTGTTCCCACATGTGGAAGTGCACTGGCATGGAGTGTGTGGAATGAAGTGGCTGGACTTCGTACCTCTCTGTGCTACTTTGGAGACAGAGCATCATCCAGACATTATTATAATTAATTGTGGAGGGAACAGTTTAGGACATATGTCTGGAATTTCTTTGCAATGTGCAATGAAAGAAGGACTTGGGAAGGTCATGGACATGTTTCCAAATTCCCAAGTAATTTTTTCTCGTATTGCGCAGAGATAAATATGGCTACATTCTTCTTCATTTGGTCCACACATGGAGAAAGCGAGGCGCAATGTCAATAAGGCTGTTTGTGCCTTTCTAAGTGATGTTGGCATGTCCTCTTTTCACAATGAAAATATTATTTTTCGTAGCACATACATTTTTTGCAGAGAAGGAGTCCATCTTACTTATGCCGGTAATCAGATTTTTCTGAGAAATGTACAAAATGCATTGCGACCTTCTTTGGAATAACAGCAATCCATTTTGCAGTAGGTGTTGACTATTTCAAGTTTTTCAAACACAAAAAAACACCACCAAAAAGCTCTTTTCAGAGCCACCACTTCCCCCCAGGAGAAAAGTGCAATGGTTTTGATAGGGCAGCACCCTAAAATTTTAGATGTCTGCTGACTGTCCTCAGACTTCTAAAAAATGCACAAGGTCCTGCTCAATTTATTTGCCACTTCTATTTTTAGACTGTGAAAGGCGGCTCTGAAAAGAGCCTTTTTTTGTGGATTTTTGTTTTTTCATATTTTTTGTTTTTTTTTACACATGACACACTAGGAGAGGAGGGGAAAGGAGGGTAAGGAAGGGACCTCAACCACAGGGATAAGAAAGGGCGAGTGGAGAGTGGTAGATGTAGGGTGAGCCTTATTTAGGTAGTGGGCAGACCTTCTCATGATCCTTGACTGTAGTCTCAAAAGCACTGCGAAGACTCTTCCCCCTGCAGAGTACTGCATCGCGGGACATACACAAAACTGTGACCCTCGAAAGGTAAGGGTCAACAGCATCATGGATGGCCTGTGAGGCAGCTGGAGGGATGCGCTCTCCCACAGGAGTGTCTCTTGTGGTGAGAGGAGCGGAAACGGAGGATGTGGTAGAGGAACTTAACCTACTATGTTGATCACAAGGTACAACCTTGTGAATGGCCCCACTGTGGAACGACCTTGGGTGTCGCTTCATAGATGTCGTACCACAGCTGTTCGAACCAGCCTCCCATGACTCAGCACCATTTTGCACTGGTTGCAGGTGACCTTGTTCGCACATGCTTTTGGTACGTCACCATGAATGGTAAAGAACCGCCACACCAAGACTCACGGCGAGTGCTGGTAGTAGGGACTTCCTCTACCTTATCCTTGTCATCCTCTTCATCCTCCTCCTCTACATCCTCATGCCTGTTCCCCTCTTCAGGCCCTTGGGGAGGTGGTGGTGGTGGAGGGGGTGTGGGTGGTGCTGAGACAGATGTAGCACCAGCTGGAGCAGCAAGCATTGATGCCATCAGGTCTGATGGAAAGCAGCAAGAGCAGAAAAATCTGGATGATTAGCAGCCAAAGTAGACAATGCTCTGTCAGATAGCCAGAAGCACAATGAGGATGAGCTCTGGGGTGTGGCCTTTTATAGGGGCGCGGGTGCGCGCTTCGCAGACACCCGCGCTGTCCGCAGATAGATCGAACAGCCAAAAAAGGCTCAAAAAGTTCCATAAAAAATGTAGAATGTCAGGGTCATTGTCTGGGACATGTGCTATTGTGAACTTTTACTATAAAATACATTGGATTGTCTGGAAAAGTACTTTTAAAATGTTCAGGGACCCGGACACTGCCCGCAATTCAGGACACACGCTCAGCGTGGGTGTGGTCACATGATGACATCGCCAACACTTCTGCGAAGGGAACGGGTGTCTGCAGGACACCAAATGGACAGGAACGGCTGTGCACGTGCATGCGGGTGTTCTACGGACAGTGTTCGGGTCCTGAAAGTAATTAAAAGTGCGACACAAGTGAGACGGACAGTTACGGACAGGCGCAATGTTCGTAGGACTTATGGGTGTAGTGCGCATGTGCGTAGATGTTCTATAGTTAGTACGGACAGGTATAGTGTCCTTAGGACACCTTCATTTTGGATAATTGAGGACATCCCGGAGACCGTGCGTGTTCTACGAACAGTTTTATTTTGCTTGCGTACAGTACGGACAAGTATAGTGTCCTTAGGACACCTCCATTTTGTTTAATTATGGACATCGCGGACACCGTGTGTGTTCTTAGAACAGTTTCAACTTGCCTGCGGACAGTACGGACAAGTATAGTGTCTTTAGGACACCACCATTTTGTTTAATTATGGATATCCCGGACACCATGTGTGTTCTTAGAACAGTTTCACCTTGCCTGCGGACATTACGTACAGGTATAGTGTCCTTAGGACACCTCCATTTTGGATAATTACGGACATTCCGGACACCGCGTGTGTTCTTAGAACAGTTTCAACTTGCCTGCGGACAGTACAGACAGGAATAGTGTCCTAAGGACACCTCCATTTTGGTTAATTACGGACACCCCAGACACCAAATGTGTTCTAAGAACAGTTTTGTTTTGCTTGCGTACAGTACAGACATGTATAGTGTCTTTAGGACAACTCCATTTTGTTTAATTACGCACATCCCGGACACCGAGTGTGTTCTTAGAACAGTTTCATCTTGCATGCGGACAGTACGGACAGGTATAGTGTCCTTAGGACACCCCCATTTTGGATAATTACGGACATCCAGGACACCCGTCCTGTCCGCGGACATCTTAACTGCCTTTTTAAAAAAAATAAGACACAAAGGACTGAATTAAAACACACATAATATTTTTTTTTAATTATATACAGATGTAAAATTTATGAAAGAGAGGGGGAAGCAGAAACTGACACAAACACAGGGGAATTGGGAGTTTCGAGAGGATGAGATGAAGGGTCTCATAACATTTTTCTGGGTGGAGAGGGTTCAGGGATAGTTGACTGGGATATGTAGAGGGGGGACAGGTACATGTGGGACAATGATATTTAATTTTTTTCTTTTATGTGGTCCTCCAGAAAATGTTTCAAAAGATTGAAATTTTCCATGAGCAAGTCCATTTTTTTCTTTGTGCTGCAGAGTATTTTCTAATGTCTCTTTTGATGTATTATTTTCAATGTTTGTATGGTCTGTTAAAAATAAATATATGTGTTAGGTGCACATAAAGTAATGCTTATTAATTTGGTTATATAGGGAAGTGTCTACCATTTGTGATGTCATCTTTTAGGTCCTGGGTGTTAGTCTTAGCAGTGCACGGTGGTGGCGCGAGTTATGGTTGCTTAGCTTACGGTAACTGGCGAATTTCAGGGGGTTTTCGGTTTTACTTTGAACCATAACATCCCTTTAACAAAGTTGTTTTACTGAATTTCATAGGTTTTTTGTAGCGCAACTTAATCATAACGTCCCTTTAACAAAGTTTTTTTACTGAATATATATATATATATATATATATATACATATGTCAAGAACAATGGAAAGGTACCCAAGTACATTGAGTCTCACTCCAACCCAGCGATAGTGTAAATGAATATCCCCAGAGTATGTATACGGTCAACATATCTTCTTTATTATTAAATCCTCAACCCAATGCTGCAGAGCAAAGCAGCATGACACGTTTCACAAAATGTAAAAGTAATGGGGTCTCTAAGATTCATTCATCCTATCTTTGTGTTCACATTCCATAGCCAATGATGTGTTTGCTAGTGCCCGTTTCCATGTCGGCCATGATGGAAATAATCTTGGCAATCCGTTTAATACAGGATGCTTTGACAATAATTTACATCTGTGTTTTTTCATTACAATTGGCCAGCAGTGACTCTATTTGTAATATGCAACATTGGTTTATGAATGTGGACCGTATTAAAACCATTGGTAACAGTCACATGCAAGATCAAATTCTCTATTAAGCATGCCATGTCCATTTTTCAAATGCATGCAGTGCCATTTGTAAAATAGCCAGGCTAAGGTGCAAAGTGCTGTACATCCTCATACAAGTGGGAATAGCCCATAATGCAATTCATATAAAAAGAAGTAGTCGGTCTGGCATACGCTAATGTGCATAATGCAGTTCATCCCATAATTACTTGACAGATGTAGTCTTCGCAACAATGTATAAGACAGTTCCATGATGTAAAAGCATCAGGTCTAAAGTGCATAGTGTGGCAATAACATCCCAACAAGAGTCTCTTTTACACACAATCAAAAGTACTTGTTCTTCGAACGGGTTCTATAGACAAATATGATAACAATCTCATTAATTGTTGAAAATAAATGATCCTATAGGTCACATCTGCATCTGAGTGTTGTCTTCTGTCCTATTGCGGAATTTGCTTGCCTCTCGCTTTCTTGTCTGCCTATTCCAGTTCCCTTCGCTAGTGTCCTCCCCTCTCCCGTCCAACCCCCTCCTCGCCCACCTACTCTATGGTGCTCTCTGTCTCTCCTATCATTTCTAACTGCTTCTCTATTGACTATACTGCTCTCCTCACTAAATCTGGTAGGAAGAAGTTTAAAAAGGACATCCTGGTCTCCAACCCAGGCCTCCCTATCGCCGATACCTACACCAGTGCCTCCTCCAAGGAAACTTTCACTGACTTCCTCTTTGTCGTGCCTTTGCCAGACCTATGGACCCTTCATATGGTCTCTGTGCTCTCCCCTTTCTCCTCTCCGCGCATTAACGGTGGCACCCGCTGGGACGCCCTCCTGGCATCCTTCCATTCCTCTAAAGTCATCAATAATGTCTACTCCAACAGGACCGTCCTGGTCCAAGGCCCTCAGGCCAACCTTCACCTCTTTGATAGACGTTTCCTGCACCTCATCAACTTCCTTTCTTCTCCTGCTGTCCCCTCTCCCCTTCCCTTGAATACCTTGTCTCCCCCTTCTGCCTCCACCTTGGCTTCCTTGCCTTCCCCTTTCCTCTCTGCCCCCTCTCGGACCCTTTCTACACCTCCGCAGGGTGTACCTCTGATCTGTACCCCTCCCCAGAAGTACTTCAAGGATGGCAACCTTCTCCATATTGCCACTCTAAACTCTCGCTCTGCTACCAAACACTCCTCTGATATCTGCCACCTTCTGGAAGAACTTGACCTTGATGTCCTCTGTCCCACCGAGACATGGTTCACTGTCAGCTCTGTCATGAGCTTTGATACGCTCCTACCTGACGGCTACAAGATCCTCTCCACTCCCAGGGCCAACCGCTCTGGTGGGGGTGTAGCCCTGATCTTCCCCGAGTGGATTCCTGCCTCTGTCACTCCTACACAGGCCTACTCCTCTTTTGAGTGCCTTGTCTGCAGGCTCTCTCTCTCTCCCCTAGCCATTCACTTACTGTGGCTACAACCTATCGGCCACCTGGTCAGATTTCATCCTTCCATCTGAGTGGAAAGACCTCTCCTCCTCACTCCTGGCCTCAACTACTCAACTCCTCCTTCTTGGAGACTTCAACATCCACCTGGATACCTCCTGTCCTCCCTCTGGACTCTTTCGTGATCTCTGCAACTCTCAGTCACTCACTATTCTCCCCTCTGGCCTGACTCATTCTGCAGGGCACACTCTTGATGTTCTGATCTCCTCAGACCTTCCCCTCTCTGTCCCTACCACCACTCCTCTCTCCTGGAGTGATCATGTTCTCCTCTCCTCCCACCTCACCCTCCCTACCCCTCAGGCCAAGCCACAGTCACTGCCACCCACCTTCTCGGTCATCCGACCCATGAAGCGTGTGTCAGCTGAGGCTTTCGCCACCACCTCCTCGCCCCCCTCCCCCTTTTGCTGACTCTCATCCTGACACAGCCCTCTCCACGCTCCACTCTGCTATATCTGACACTCTTGATATCCTTGACCTTGTCATGAGAATCCGCCTGAAGCCCAAAGCCAAGTCAAACTCCTGGTATGACTCAAACCTCGTCACCCTAAAAAGCAAATGTAGGGTGGCCAAGAGGAAATGGCGTGCTTCATGTACATCCTCTGACAAACTGTCCTGCCACCTGCTGCAAAGGCAATACCGCTCTCTGTACTAACCAAGAAGAGAGCACATATCCAAGCCTGTGTCTCTGCGGCATCTAACATCTCGGACAAACTCTTTAAAATCTGCAAGGAACTGGCCAATCTTGCCGCAGTCTCTACCTCTCCTGTCCCCTCCCAGGCCCTCTGTACGGCACTGGCTTCTCACTTTATCTCTAAAACTCAGGACATCCTGTCCTCTCTCTCCTCATATCCCCTCCCACCCCCCACTCCCTGCTCTCCGGCCTCACTGCAGCCTCCTCTCCTCCCTCCTTCTCTGCCTTTCCCCTGTTCTCCGCAGATGAGGTTTCTAGACAAGTCCGATCTATGAAAGTCTCGTCGAAACAGGTTCACCCCTGTTCTTCCAAAACTATCAAGGACCACATTGACTCCCTGGCTCCTGCCCTGGCTGATTTCTGCAATCACTCCTTCGCCACTGGAGTCTTCCCATCCCTCCTGAAGCACTCCGTTGTGCACTCCCTTCTTAAGAAACCCACTGCCAACCCCTCCTGCCCAGCCAACTCCATCACTCCCTTCCTGGGCAAGCTCCAGGAGAAACTGGCCATCTCCTAGCTTAACCTCCACACTAAATCTGTTGGTTGTCTTCATGACCATCAGTCTTGCTTCAGAGCTGCCAGAAGCACAGAAACTGCTCTCTTGACCATCCGTGAAGGCCTGCTCTTCAACCTTCACTCTAACACCCCTTGCGTCCTCATCCTGCTTGATCTCTCTTTTGCCTTTGACACTGTCAACCATGCCATCCTGTTCAACCGTCTCCATGATAACCTGGGCATCACTGGTCAGGCTCTGGCGTGGCTGTCTTCTTTTCTCTCCGACTGACCGTCCCAGGTCCAACTTGGATCCTTCCTCTCCGCTATCATTTTTCTCTCCCTCTACGGTCCCCCAGGGGTCTAACATCTCTCCCTGGCTGTTCAACCAATACCTGGCACTCCTGGCTCACTGCATCGCCACTCTCTGCCCCAACTTTCAGTGCTATGCGGATGACACCCAGCTCATCTTCAGGCTACCCTCGGCCTCCCCCTCTACTTCCCTCATCTCTGACTGTCTGTCTGCTATCCAGGAGTGGTGTGCTGCCAATGACTTCTGCCTAAATGCCAGTAAGACTGATATTCTCCTCATCGGCACACCCGCTTCCTCCTTTGCTGTAGCTCTCTGGCCGGCCTCTCTTGGTCCTCTTCCTGTTCCCACCTGCAAGGCTAAAACCCTTGGGCTCATCTTCGACTCTACACTCTCCTTCTCTCCTCACATCTCTGACGTCTCTAAGAAGTCACACTACCAGCTGCACCTCCTCAGAGGTATTCTTCCTTTCCTCTCCTTCCCCCAGAAGCTCACGGTCTCCAGAGCTCTGGTTCTCTCTAGGCTGGACTATTGCAACAGCCTCTTTCTAAATCTGCCCGCTTCTATGCTCCGCCCTCTGCAATTTATCCAGAACAGGACAGCGAGACTTGTCTTTGGCCTCAAGCCCAGGGATCGTATCTCTCCAGGACTGAAATCTCTGCACTGGCCCCCAGTGGCTGCGAGGATTAAGTTCAAAACCCTCTGCGTCATCCACAAGTCCTTCTGGGGCCTGATGCCTCAAAACCTTCAACTCTCTCTCCCTAAATACCTTCCTTCTCGAGCTCTTCGCTCATATACAACAAACTCCCTCAGGGTCAGTCGTTTCTCCAAGCAACGAGTTGGTGGTAGATCTCTTCTTCGGCTGGGGCCTCCCTCTGGAACAGCCTCCCGGAAAATTGAGGAGAATCATCTTCGGTTCCGGAAGCACCTCAAAACCTTTCTCTTTGCTTCTGCTTCCCCCCCCTCTCCCTTGCTGACTTCCTGGCTGCTGACACTTAAATTGCACTGGTTACCAGGTCACCCTCTGTTCTCGGGCCCAGGCTCCCTCCCCCACCAGTCTCACTCATGCACTGCCTTCCTGGCAACCCCCACACTTGGGGACTGGTTTCTGTATCCCTACAGTCCCACTACCAGTACTTGACACCTGATGCCTGCACTTAGCCTTGCACGTGCCACCTGCTGACCATACCTTTACTTATTATTTATTTTATTTGGTTTTGGTTTTTTTCTTATCACATGTACTGGACTGTCCTCTCCACCTTCCACCCCGCACTTCTCCCCCTTCCTCCTCCCATGCACTTACGCGATCTGAATGACACCTGGCCTAGTAGGATCGTTGTCTGTCTTCCCTCTGTTCTCCTTCCCTTGCCTCGTCGTGCTTTAAACAAACTTGTGTATAGGTGTGTTATAAATGCCATATCATATCATATCATATCATACCTTGGCGTCGTGCAGTTCATTGCAGTGCAGTGTGGTGCAAATATCTTGGAAATCGTGCATCCTAGGGCCTTGAAACATAAGCACCTCGAATTGTGTTCCTTGTGTCGAGACTGGTTGAGAAACAACGTTTTCTCTTTCCCTTCCGGGTGAACATGGTTTACGGCTTCGTCGGCAAGCAGCATCTCGGAAAAAAAAACCTGGAAAAGTAGTTTCCCCTGATGCGGCAAAGATTTGGAAACTTCTGGAATGCTGCCTGCCTTCACCTTCGTCTCTCAGGTCCATTTGCCTCTCATACATTTTTTGTTTCCCTTCCCGGTGAACATGGTTTACATCTTTGTCAGCAGGCCACAAACCCACAAACACATTTTTACTGAATTCCAGGGAACGGGGTGGGGTTTCCAAATATCATGTAGCCAGTAAGGTCCGGAGGGTCCTAACAGGTATCTATGCAGAATGTGGTACAGATTGGTGCAATGGTGTGGAATTGGAATTGTAAAAGGAACAATGCTTTGCACCACAAACCCAAAGACAACATTTGATTTTATATGTATAGATGGTACATCAGCTTTTTAATGGTGTGTGGGACCAATTGTGCGATGTTAATTCTAAAGTGCAAGGTGCTGTGCAAGGTCAAGGAGGTGAGATAAGCCCATAATACAGTGCATGCAAACAGAAATGCTGACTATAGCAGATGTAAAGTGCCAAGTGCTGTGCAAAATCACAGAAGTGGGACAAAACCCATTATACAGTACATGCAACCAGAAATACCAATGACTAGTGCAATTGATGTGTTTGGTCTGACAACTTCAACACCTTTCCTGTCACTCTCTGACTGGCCTCCCTTTGCCCTCTTCCTACCCCCACTTGCGAGGCTAAGAACCTCGGGGTCATCTTCGACCCACGCTTTCTTTTTCTGCCCAAATCTCTGATGGCTCTAAAAAGTCAAACTTTCTACTGCACCTCCTCAGAGGTATTCTGCCTTTCCTCTCCTTCCCGCACAACTCATTGTTTCTCAAGCCCTGGTTCTCCCTAGGCTGGATTACTGCAACAGCCTCTTTCTAGATCTACCTGCTTATACTCTCTGCCATTTGCAACTCATCCAGACAGCACTGCGAGAATTGTCCTGGGCCTCAAGTCCTGGGATCCTATCTCTCCAGCCCTGGAATCTATTAATTGGCTCCCATTGGCTGCAAGGATTAAATTAAAGGCTGTTTGCATTGTCGACAAGGCTTTTTGGGTCCTGCGTCTAAAATACCTTCAACTCTCCCTCTGGCAATACCTTCCCTCTCGAGCTCTTCGCTCTTCGCTCTTCGCTCTGCGCTCTTCCTCCTCCAACTCCCTCATGGTCAGTCGTTTCTCAAAGAAACGTGCTGGGGTAGATCTCTGTCTTCGGCTGGGGCCTCCCCCTGGAATAGCCTCCCTGCCACTCTGAAACTTGAGGAGAACCATCTTTGGTTCCGGAAGCACCTCAAGACCTTCCTCTTTGCTTCTGCCTTGTCTCCTCTTCTCCACTGCTGATCTGTTATGCTTAGGCATCCTGCACCTGGTTACCCTCTGATTTCAGGTCCAGGTACTTGCCCACCCTGACACGTACCTGCACTGCCTCCCGGCATCCCTTCCACTTTGGGGTCTGTATCTGTAACCCTACAGTCCCCCCTTGTTTTCCTGCACATATCAGATTCCCTTTGTGTGTACCTTTAACCTAGCACTCGCCACTTGCTGGCTGCACTATCATTTGTTGTTTGTTGTTTTTCATTCCTAGACTCAGCACTTTCCACTTCCCCCATCTGCACTTTCCCCCTTCCCTCTACCCTGCACTTGCGTGTTCTCAATGTCACTGGGCCTAGGAAGATCATTGTTTTTGTTCTCCCTTGTTCCCCTCCTTGGCTCGTCGCACTCAGAAACACATGTGTATGAGCACGATACAAATAAAATATCAAGCAATCAATCAATACAGCAGAACCAGATTAAGAAAAAAATCCTGTCTCAAATGCATAGCGATAACATTGGGTTAAAATCCACATAGGAACCCCCCAAAATTCTACTGTTAATAACTTTTCATTCGAGTAACGAATTTGCCCGACATCTCGAAAGTGATTATAATCTTGGGGTGGTGGGGGAGCAAGGATGGGGTTGGAGGGAGGTTTGTTGGGAAGGGGACAGTTATTGTTATTGTTTGAAACACAACATGCCAATAAAAACAACTAAAAAAAAAAGTATGTGGGTCCCCTAGACTGCACAGTTTCAAGATTTGTTAAAAAATTAAAATAAGTTATTAAGCGGCATATACATCTTTTGCACCGAATAAATAGTTTTTTTTTCTCCAAAAGTGCAGCCTATGTCCCATTCATTTTCCCATAAACAACAAAAAGGTAAATTTTTGCCAAAGCTCACTCTTTGGTGAATTTGGACCAGGTCCAAAGCATTGACTTGCTATGCCAGTGACTCAATTGCCGTACAGGTCTCTCATTCGTGCAGCAACCAGGACAGACTCTGTTTAGCTTTAAAACAAGGAAAGAGCCAGCCTCCTCAGGCCATGTTGCCTGATAACTCAGACCAATTTACAAGACCACTGAGAGGGGTGGTCCGGCCCCTTTCTTGCTTTGAAGCTAAGCAGGGTCAGACCCGCTTTGAAGCTAAGCAGGGTGTCATGATGCCTACCCCCGGGGCCCCAGACCAGGTCCAGCAACCCTGGAAGCAGGCATCAAGTTATTTTGAGCAAGCCCAAAAACCCCTGCTAGGGGCTGTTTGGGTGTGGTCCTGGCGCCTATGGCGCCAGGCTCATAGAGTAGAACTTACCTGATGCAGACCATGCTGCAAGCTTACCTGATGCAGACCATGCTGCAGAGCTCCAAATGAGGCTTGGAAGGGACTATTTTACCTTGGGACTATTTTTTACTCGGGTGGGGCTGGGGAAGAATACTTACCTGGGACTACTTTGGAGGCTATTTAAACCATGCCCGAAGAGCAGCACATGCTTCGCGTTATTCTGCATCCAGCAGCATAACGCTCACCGTGTCTGCAAGCCTGAATCCAGTCTTCTGCCACGCCCGCCTCGAGTCTGCAGCTCCTAGAAAAAGAGAGGAACAGAAGGAGAAGAGGTTAGAATAAGAGCAAAACCTTCGATCCTTACCTGAATTCCGGATACTTTGCGCCTTCGAGCTGGAAGAAAGAAGCATTTTACGCACGCCGGCTCGCCTGCTGCAGCGCTGCGCTGAACTCACCGGCCTTCGCAGCATCCTCACGATCCACTGCATCCTTCTGCATGTTCCTGCCGCACTCTGGCACCTAAGGGGAACACAAGAACAGCAAAGGTGAGCCAAGGGAATAAACAGAGGCAATAGTAACTACCCCCATAGACTTACCTGATTAGGGCCGGGTGTACTATTCCTCTTCACGGGTCGGCGCAGTTTCCATTGCATCCTCGCCGTACCCCGGCCCCTAAGGGGAACAAAAGGACAACAAGATGAGACAGAGGGACAAACAAGGGGAACTTTTCTCAACACAATAGACTTACCTAATTTTACCGCCGGAAGCATTATTCCCCGAACTTCATATTTTCTCTCCACACCTGAATAAGAGAGCAAGCAACAGGTTACATTCTGGCCTTATTTTATTGAACCGTGTAGGATAAGCCAAATCCTTACCTGAACTTCGTCAGCTACCACAAGGAACTCTTCGCTGGGGTCAAGCTGCAAACTGCAAGGAATCGGACAAGAGTGAAAGTCAGACATGTGAACTCTTACGAACTACATACTTTTCGGAGTCAATATTGTTCTGGAACTCACCAATTCCTTCGAGCCAGTGAAGCAACTGGTTATCAACGCGCCCCTGCGCTCAATGCAGGATGGAGGGCTCATCTTTTCAAACCATCAGGTGAGACTATAAGAGGGGACATCAAAGGTGATCTGTGGGGAGAACAGCGGGGTTGGGGAGATTTACGCTCAGCTTCACGGGTGGTTAATCCCCTTTCTCTAATTGCAGAAGAATATTCCTACGGGCCAAGCAAACGAAGCTAGGTGGGCCAGTCCAGTCCGTCATCTCGGCCCTACGCGTCACATTGGTGGAGACCGCAGCTGTCCAGTTCAGATCGACGCCTCTGTGGGAGCCAGGTGAGCGTAACACAGGGTCGGTCCCGGTTACTGCATTGATGGGTGACCGAATGGGCACGTGAATTATTTACTTTTTTTAAACCTCTTGTCAGTCCTTCAAGGTTTTGAACTCAGAGACAATATTTTTCCTTTTGCCGAATTGCATTCTGGTATTTGTAGTCTCCCAGTCAATAATAAAAAATAAATAAATAGATATTTTTATGGCACCAGTGTGTTTCCCACCCACGCAGTAACTAGGATGAACTATGATTAACTTCAAATGTGACGAAGGGGTCAGCCCACTAAGGCCATGTTGCCTAATATATGGGTGACTTTTGGAACAACACTTAGAGAAACATGGCCTAAGGGGGCTGTATCCTTCCTCGTTTTGAAACTAAACAGGGTCGGTCCTTGGTACTGCATGGATGGCAGACAGTCCACGGTCCTGAATGCTGTGTGTTTTCTTCGTTTTAAATATCTCATAACACACAGCATCTGCATGTTTACAAAACAGAAACAAATTAAAACACATTTTTGCTGAACACTGCTATCAGGGAGCTCTGGCCGTAAAGAGTGTGTGACACTGCAATTAACCATTATGCTACAATTGAGTAATTGTTTGGATTTGCACAAGTTTCATACCTAGCCTTTTATCATTGAACATATTAAATTATAGACTAAGTATGAACTGTATGCCCCATAAAACACAAAGCCATTGGGGCCTAGTGGTTAAATGCTGGGCTTTGATCTCTGGCAGACCAGGGTTGAAGGCTGTGTTTTTTTAAAAAAAAGTAACTAATTTAATTTCATTGAAAGAAAAGCAACGCAAGTGGGAGGTGGCGGGGTTTTTTGCAGTGCAGCCCTCTGATCTTATTTAGCATCAGGGCATTTAGATGTGTCTGCAATGTCACCTAAGTCCAAATATCCCTTGCTTCAAAATAACAGTGCCGGAATGGCTTTCGTGCCAAAAAGGGCGCACCAAAATGGGCACTGCAGCGGAATGCCCACGCCAAATCAGCCCACACCAAAATGATGGTGCCAAAAAGGGATATACCGCTTGGAGAACGCTACTTAATCAAAGTGTGTGCTCCATGGCAAATAATTTAATCTCACTGTGCATTGCCTAAAAACATTGTGAGTTCTCAAATTTAAAAATTTCTCATAACACACATTACTGTCAGTCCTTGAAAGTTTTGCACCCAGAAACAATTGTTTTGCCTTTTGCTGAATTGCATTCTGGTTTTTGTAGTCTTACAGTCAAGATGGGGGGAATAATGCCACAATTGTACACTTTTGCCTAACATAGTTCTATAAGTATTTATATATTTCAGTGACACTATGGTATGTGTACCTTTCAATTTAAATTTATAAAGCTTACTATTTTTGAAAGCCAGGCATGGGGGTGAGGAGGAGAGATGATGAGAGGGCAAGTAAGTCATGAGTATTTGCCCACAATGTGGCAAGAGAGTTTGCAATCCTGTACACTGGTGCAGTAATTTTCTCCTGATCATGGTTGATTTCAGGGCTCTAATAACCACAAGCACTTGTTTCATATTGAGATTTTGTTTTCCATGGAATATTTCCCTACATATTGCTGCGTTTAAAAGATGATCACCTTTTATACCTTGCCAGCATATTTATTGAAATATTTCCTCTCTCAGGTTATTTTTCTGGTGTTCATTACTTTTTTTAAACGTCCAGTGCTATTTTGTCTTGCAAACTTTCTTCTAAGGAGAAGGTCAATTGAGCTACATTTGTATATTTCGCTTTAAAATATGTGGCCACTTACTGCGTGTTTCTTCATGGGTGACAGCATTTGATTTTCGCTATGGAGCAAAATTACCTGGGCATATGTTATTCTTGTAGCCAATGATTTTTTACCCATGTCTTTGCTGCTCAATTGCAGGTAGGTGGGGTTGTGCGATGTATCACAACAGTCACCAAGAGACTGGCCATAAAACAAGGGGCTTGTAGCACGCTGCTTAACCAAAGTGTGTGAATCTCGGCAAATCATTTAATCGCACAGGCATTCACTAAAACATTGGGAGTTCTCAAAGCCTGCAATGTTATATACATAAAAAAGAAAATAGATATTTTTACAGCTAAATTGATATCGAGGGTGAAAAATCACTGGTGATCCAGGTCTCCCATCCATGCAATAAACAGGCCTGATCCTGCTTAGTTTCAAAATGAGGAAAAGGCCAGCCCCCTCAGGCCATGGTGTGTAATAAACAAGGCACTGTTACAAGACCATTTAGAGCAACATGGCATGAGGGGGCTGGCCCCTTCCTCACTTTGAAGCCCAGCAGTACGTTGTGTATATTCATGGGTAGCAGCTTTTGATTTTCACTATGAGTGCAGAAAGTACCTGGGCAAATGTTATTCTTGCTGCCAGTCATTTCTTCCCCATTTCTGTGCTGCTTAAAATGGTTAGTTGCAGTTGTGCGATGTATCGCAACAGTCACCAGCAGAACGGCCATAAAAAAAGGGGCTTAGAGCACGGGACAGGACATTTCAGCATGGCCAGTTAGGTGCACGGTGTTATGGCGTGACCGTTTCGCCACAGGTTCTGTTCGTGCGAACACCCAGTTAGACGCAGCCAGTTGGGGCAGGGACCTCTCGTTGCAAGGATGTTTTGGCATGAGCGGTCACAATTGGCACGGAATGAACCTGTAGGGACTTGGCATTTTGTGCCTCTCGGCGCAAGGATGTTTTGGCATGAGAGGTCGCAATTGGTATGAACCTGCAGGCACTTTGCATTTTGTCATATGGATTAAACGTGAAAAAGATGTATTCACTGCAACATTATAAAACAGGATGGGGCATGTATTACTCCGTTGTTGCAGAATTGAACATATATTAAATATGAAACACATTTATTTAATGCAACATTCTAAACTGCATGCAACTATCCCTCACAAACAACTTCACACCATGTACACAACCACATGCTCACATCAAACACCCACACACAGTGTATGCACACCCTCTCAGATGACATGAACACCCTCACACCATGCATTCCCCCCTACACTGCAAATATATTCAAAAAGAGAACTACACCCTCCCAGGGTAACATCATAAAACAGAAATAATGACATTTAAAAAATCACATTCATGCTGAATGATGCTTTCAGAGAACCATGCACTTAAGGAGTTCAAGACACAGCACTTAACCATCATGCTACAATGAAGTTATTGTTTGATTTTCACAACTTTCATACCTAGCCTTTTATCATTGAACATATTAAATTATAGGCTAAGTATGAAATTTGTGCCCACAAAACACCAAGCCATTGTGGTCTAGTGGTTAAATGCTGGGCCTTGAACTCTGGCAGACCCGGGTTCAAGGCTCTATGGTTTTTATTTAATTTAATTAAAAGAAAAGCAACAGAAGTGGGAGGTGGCGAGGTTTGTTGCAGTGCAGTCCTGTGATCTTTAGCATGAGGGCATTTAGATGTTGCTGCAATGCCAGCCATGTCCAAACATCCCTTGTGCATAAATAACGGCCGCTGGAATGGCTTACATGCCGAAAAGCGTACAGCCAAATGGGCGCTGCGGTGGAATGCCCGTGCCAAAATGGCCCGTGGCAAAATGATGGTACCAAAAAGGGGTCTACCCCTTGGAGAACGCTGCTTAGCCAAAGTGTGTGTTCCATGGCAAATCATTTAATCTCATTGCACATTGCCTAAAAACATTGTGAGTTCTCAAAGTGTTAAATATCTCATAACACACAGCATCCGCATAATTCTTTTTAAACTGTGCTACTGTCAGTGCTTGAAAGTTTTGCACTCAGAGACAATTTGTTTGCCTTGTGCTGAACTGCATTCTGGCTTTTGTAGTGTCACAGTCAAGATGGGGGGAATAATGGGTATCAGGTAATAAGATTGCGGCAAAAATGTCGCTGGTAAAAATAATCACAATAAAAATGCTGTGGTTTGACCCGGTAAAGGTGTACCCCATTATACCATTTAAGGGGATCAGGGTTGCAGGGGTGTCCCCCGCTCCCCTTAAGTGGTATAATGGGTCCGGGGGTTACGGGAGTGTCCCCCGCATTCTTTATATGATTGTGGCGGAAAAAACACTGCATTTTTGCAGCGATATTTTGTATTCACAGCCATTTTTGCCACAATTTTAAGACATGGAACCGAATAATGCCACAATTGTACACTTTTTGCCTAACATAGCTCTATAAGGATTTATATATTTGGGTGACATTATGGTATGTGTACTTTTCAAGTTAGCTTTATAAAGTAGAGTATTGTTGAAAGTCAGACATGGGGGTAAGAAGGAGAAATGATGAGAGGGCAAGTAAGTCATGAGTATTTGTCCACGATGTGGCAAGAGAGTTTGTAATCCTGGTCACTGGTGCTGTTATTTTCCCCTGATTGTGGCTGCTTTTCAGGGCACAAGTAAAGGACACATGTGGGTGAAGAGTTTACCTTTTTTTCAGAGGGTGGACGCAGCCCCTTGTTTTGTTTTTTCAGGATGGCAAGTTTGCTTAAGTGTTTGGCTACTAGGATTTTACTCAGGTTATCATGTTCCTAGTGCAGCCGCTTACTCACAAGACCACAAGCACTTGTTTCGTATTGGGATTTAGTTTTCCAGGGAATATTTCATGACAGATTGCTGGGTTTTAAAGGGGTACACCTTTTATACTTTGCCAGCATATCTTTTGGAACATTTCCTCTGTCATGTTATTTTTCTGGTGTTCATTACTTTCGTCTAAGGATTAGGTCTCTATAATTACTGTTAACCATGTATGGAAAAACAAAACCCTTGAAATTCAAGGAAAAAACTTTAGTTGCAGGGATGTTAAGTTGAGCAATACATTTTAACAAAACCTTTGAAATTCAAAGAAAAAGCTTCTGTTGCAGGGACATTAAGATGAGCAATACATTGTAACAACACCTTTGAAATTCAAGGAAAAAGCTTCTGTTGCAGGTACGTTAAGGTGAGCACTTAATGCAACAAAACACTGGAAATTCAGCTAAAGCCACCTTAACTTTGCACCCCTGTTGCGCAGACTATGACGGCAATGATGACATCACAGATCACATCACTGATGACATCACTAATTACATTACAACAGTAACTGGCATTAAGCATGGCCTTCAGCCATGGTCAGGGTGCATGGCCAAATATATTTTAACACATTCCTCCATGTGCATTAACAGGCTACCAACCATAGATTGTGGCCTTTACCAGTGGATACAGCTTTCAACTGGATTAGGCACTAGCCATGGACTATAGCACAATACTGGCCACTGGCCACAATCTTTGGCTGTGCCCACGATATACTCTAACATATAAATGGGCCACCAGCCATGGTCTTTGACCTTGAGCAGTTTGTACATCTTTTGGCCATGTACACTGTATATTTAAAAATAATGAAATGCAATAAGCAGTGACCTTTGGCCTTGCCCACTGTGTATTACACAACACTAACCAACTACAAGCTATGACCTTCAACCATGCCTAATGTATATTTTATACACTATCCAGCCACTAGCCATGGTCTAGAACACAATACTAGTAGGTGGCCTTGGCCTTTGGCTGTGCCAAATGTATATTCTGACATATTAATGGGCAGTAGCTACACCCTTTATCGATGGCCACTAGAAAGGGGCCCCTAGGGGACCCTAACGTCTATGGAAACAAGGCGAGTCAGCACACACGATAGAGACGCCAGACACGAGGTTGTATTCCCAAAGCTAGGGTTTTATTGCAAAGCAAAAGTCTCAGTTGGCCAACTCAGTCTCACGCCCCGCGACGTGTATCTCTAGACCTCGAGGGACGCAAGAGAGCGAATTACGTACATCAGTTACATATATACAAAATGCATATCAAACAATCAGCTATGACATGTTTAGCACCCCCCTTTATTGGGTTTCTTTGAACTTGGTGTGATGATGGACATCTCCGACCACTATGACACCTTCAAACATCTATTCTATTAACAATTTACAATTTTTGAGTGCGAAGGCATCTTTCAGTTGTTGAATAGAACACAGCGCTTCTGTTCTTGGAAGCAAACTACATATGGGGGGGTTGCATTCTGGACCTTGCTATCTATCAGGTGCTATTCGCGTCCTGGGAGCCGACATGCTCTAGCGGGCTCAGCAAAGGGGGGGGGCCATAAGAAAAGCATAATTCAAGCCTTTAGCTGTATTATTCTAACATATTCTACCATATAACGAGACTGGCTGGCAGCTGTGCAATGATTAGATGCCCTGCATCACTGCTTCAAGGCTACATTCGGGAGGGAACCGGGCATTCTTCCTGGCGCTGCCTAAGTTTGTGTTTCAGCGAGCTCTTGTTATCCTCATGGCCCTGTGGCCTTGTCCTTTTCACATACAGACAACAATGTTTCACAGTCGAGCAGTGTAAACGGAAAATATACTGCGAAGCAATAGGAACAGAAAGCAATGAGCAATGGTTAGAAAACAAAATGGCGATTCTTGTTACATCAAAATGGCCGTTCATTTGCAAACTCGAAAACCTATATTTTGTCATATCGTGCATGAGACGGTTGGCCCACGGCCACCAAAATGCATTTGCGGTCTCAAAGTAGAGGTATGCGTATTTCTAGACTGACACACTGACTTCAGCTTTCAACATCGCCAACTGTAGATTTTAAAACAATGGTGGTCTAGAAGGCATGGCTTTTAACCATGCACATTGGTATTTTATTTTTTTGAACACTTACAAACCACTATCTATGGCCTTTGGTGCTGGCCAGTGACCCCAGTCTTTGTCATGGCCAAGTCCACAGCCTAGATTGTTGGTAAGGTAATCAAAGTTTTCATGAGCTAACTTATAAATGATGTCATGTCTAAGTCCATTATTGATGTAATCAGTTATATGCAATGTAGTTAGTGATGTCATCAGTGATGTGATCTGTGATGTCGTCATTGTCATCATAGTCTGCGCAACAGGGGTGTGAAGTTAAGGTGCTTCAGCTGAATGTCCAGGGTTTTGTTGCATTAGGTTCTCACCTTAACATTCCTGCAACAAAAGTTTTTTTTCCTTGAACACATATATATATATTCAGTAAAAAAAAACTTTGTTAAAGGGACGTTATGGTTAAGTTGCCCTACTAAAAACCCTGTGCAATTCAGTAAAAAAAAACTTTGTTAAAGGGACATTATGATTAAGTTGCGCTACTAAAAACCTATGAAGTTCAGTAAAAACACTTTGTTAAAGGGACGTTATGGTTCCAAGTAAAACCAAAAAAAAAATGAAATTCGCCAGTTATGGTAAGCTAAGCAACCATAATTCGCGCCACCACCGTGCACTGCTAAGACTAACACCCAAGACATCAAAGATGACATCACAAATGTCATTGATGACATCACTGATGACATCACATGTTTGGTTCCCCTTTTTTCCTTTACTGACAGACATATCTAGGCCACGTGGTTTTCTTCAGTAACAGTCATGAACTTGGAAGCGAACTACATACGGGGGGGATTCCATTCCGGACCTTGCTATCTATCAGGTGCTATTCGCGTCCTGGGAGCCGACATGCTCTAGCGGGCTCAGCAAAGGGGCACCGTAAGAAAAGCATAATTCAAGCCATTAGCAGTATTATTCTAACATATTCTACCATATAACGAGACAAGCTGGCAACTGTGCAATTATTAGATGCCCTGCAGCTCTGCTTCAAGGCTACATTCGGGAGGGAGCCGGGCATTCTTCCTGGCGCTGCCTATGTTTGTGTTTCAGCGAACTCTTGTTATCCTCATGGCCCTGCGGCCTTGTCCTTTTCACATACAGACAACAATGTTTCACAGTCGAGCAGTGTAAACGGAAAATATACCGCGAAGCAATAGGAACAGAAAGCAATGAGCAATGGTTAGAAAACAAAATGGCGATTCTTGTTACATCAAAATGGCCGTTCATTGGCAAACTCGAAAACCTATATTTTGTCATATCGTGCATGAGACAGTTGGCCCACGGCCACCAAAATGCGTTTGCAGTCTCCAAGTAGAGGTATGCGTATTTCTAGACTGACAAACCCTCCTTTGGCCGTATGCCAAACATCTCATCTATTTATTGAAACCTCTTCTAGTGATGATGAATCTGAAGTACATATGTCTGAGTCTTGCATGCTATCATGGACATCATTGTCTCCATCAATATCTATTGCCATCATCTCTTTTACTGCTCTCACCTCATTTGGGTCTGGGTCAGTTCGATCATGAGGTTGTTTTTTCTTTGTTATCATATGCATACATCCTTCCGTACATCCCTCAGTTGCCTCAGCGCAAACTATGGATAAACAATGTATACAACAACAGCACGTTAGGAATATTCCAAACACCACTACTAATATTGAGATCAACTTCCATCCCCAAGATCGTAGTATTCCCCAAAACCAGGATCCTATTCCCCATTTCCCTTCTCCAGTAGGGAGTTCAGAGCTTAGAACGTGCATTTTCTTTATTGCTTCAAAGATCGTGGGGGAATAGTCATCGACATAAACGCAACATGCTGATCCCACTATTTTGCAAATTCCCCCACGATCAACCAGGATCACATCGAGAGCCATTCTATTTTGCAGCGTCATTAACCTGATTCCTCTTTCTTCCAACGTCATGTTAAATAATATATCTGTTTTTGTGTTTATTGTATTCTTTAGGATTGTGGACAGTTGCCTTATATTATAGGAGTTCACTCTCTGCCTTAAGAATGGAATGAATGATTTTGCTACATCAGTTGCTATTAAAACACCTTCGTCAGTCCTTTTGACTCTAGTTCTGGATAATCTGGCCATGGCTGCTGTTTCTAAGAGGAATACTCCTGGGAACAGTAGCCCTAGGTAACATGTACCTCCCCAGTTTCTGGGCAACCAAGGGTATGCTTTCTCTCCGCATATAAAATAAACTGGATCACCTACGTATACTGGTTCTATTTCCCATTTTAGTACCACTGTATTCATACAACCAGCATATGTTCCGACTAAAAAAGAGCCTTTCTTTTTTAGACAAAACGGGACAGTTCTTGGGCTATAATTCACCGTGTAAGATGGGGGAATTGCATCTTTGTCCCCTTCTGTTTTTACACGAAATGTCATTACAGATGTTTTTTCTGGTGGGGATAATCTATCTCGTCTATTTTGTCGTGTTATCTTTCGTGCATTTTTCCTCGTAGGCTCTGGGGCTATTACTTGTGCTTTATGGAAAATGGAACAACCCACAGGCTTCATTATTATCTCCGCAAACTCATTCATGTTGGTTCTGTCTAATTCACCAGTATTACTCTCATTCCATTTCCCATAGAACATTGCACCTAAAGATGCACTACATGCAGAACTTAATGGTAATGGCTGCACATACCACCCTTTTCCCTTCCCGGCATGCTGTGGTAAATGGGCACATACCCAGCAATTTGTTTTCTTCAGGATTGCATGTGTCATGTTCATTATCAGCAATAAGGTGTTATTTCCAAAACCTTCCCTGTGTTTTTCTTCCATTGGGGGTAGGGTATAAGTGATCACTTGAACCGGGATTTCAGTAGTGGATATATTACTTATTGGTAAAACCATTTCTAATGGGTGTATTGTTTCTACCCACCATAATATTAGGGCTGTCGATATTGGTGCTACCACGCTCATAGAGCACATTATTATCGTTAGTACCAGCATACAATTTGTTTTACCATTCGTTTTTCTTAAGCTTATAGTCTTTATAATTGACTCATTCTCAGCGGTGGTGGTGCAGGAGGAGGCTGGAACCAGTCCCGGCATGTTTCTCGTCGTCCTTCTTCTTTTTTATCACAGTTCGTTGTGGATATCTCTCTTCATCGCGCTTGCTCTGATGTTAATAAGTTCAATGGAATTGTCACAGTTCAGTTCTGCCTGTCTCTTTTTTAGCCTGGATTCAATTATTCGTTTTTAGGCGAGATCACTTGTCCCCTCTTATACTGCTCAGAGGACCTTCGATCAGTTATCTTACCGCCTTAGTATGATGTGCGCCGAGCTTGTCCGCTCTGGTTCAGGACACATGTGCTGTTAATCAGTTATCTCACTTGCCATAGTACCATGTGCGCCCAGTTTGTCCGTTCTGGTTCAGGACACATGTACTTTTTATGATCGTACCGAGGAGCCGCGAGTCTTGAATTGTCCGACTTGCACAATTCTCACGCTTCTCTCCTCTACACCTCCGGTTCCTTCTCCGTCCATGAGCTGAACCAGAGGTTGACATAAACACCAAAAAGAACTGCGGATCACTTTGTCTTCCGAGGTCGCAGGTTGTATCGCCTTGCTCCTGGTATCGTATGATCCGTGAACAGTGCCGGAGCACTTCGAGATTCAGGCTCGAAGTCAGCCTGTGGCGCTACTGCAGTTGCTGGTGATCGCCACGCCAATGATGCAGATCCGTTCTTTGGCGTGCTGGCAAGTGCTGGTGGGCGCCAAAGCGGTACGCGATTTGGTTTTGCTGGTATTTGCAAGGCAGATGTCGCGTCGGTCAGCAGTGATGTCGATTCTGCTGGGCAACGTTGGTGCACTCTTTGCCCTTCCACCTCTTTGCCAATCGTCTCAGGCTTTGTTTCGAGTTTCACTTCTCGTTTTGGCAGATTAGGTGGCTGTTCACTGGCAACAGTTTCTTTCGTTTCTGGAACCGCTGTCTCTTTCCGGTCATCAGTGTCAGGCAAGTCTTTCAGTGCATTTGGATTCTTTTTGGCATGGGTGGCATGGATCCACGACTTCCTTCCATCCACCCGTATTGCCGTTTGCGTTGCCAAAAGTACTTGATGGGGTCTGCGCCACCTGGGTGCTAATGATGACTTCCTTTCAAAGTTCTTTAGCAGCACCCAGTCTCCTGGCTCCAGCGCGTGCTCCGGACAGGTGTATCTCACTGGTAATGCCTCATGCACCTGCTGATGAATCAAACGCAATTTCTGCATTAAAAGGCCACAATAAGTACCAAGCACAGGATGTTCTATCTCACTTAGTCGCTTTGGCAGAGGTGGGCACCAAACATTTGCCGGCCTCCCCATTCAATCTCATATGGGGAGAGCCCAGTTTTAACCTGTACAGACGTACGCATGCATAATAGTGCTATTGTTAATGCATCCACCCAACTCAACTTGCTTCACACAAATATCGTGCTAATCTTTGATTTAAGAATCCCATTGTGCCTCTCCACAAGACCGGCAGAACTCGGATGCCTTGAACTATGGAATCTCTTATCAATCTGGAGACCAGCACATAGCTGTAATACCACTGCACCCACAAAATGCGGTCCATTACCAGACCATAGGACTCGGGCAAGCCAAATCTGGAAAAGTACTCCTTCAACATTACTTTTGCCATACTCATTGCTGTGCAGTCTTTCAAAGGATATGCCTCCACCAACTTACTGAATGCACAGATCACCACCAAGACATATTTTAAGTTTTGGCACCTCTCCATCTCTATGAAATCAAAATGAATTACCTCAAATGGCATGGAGGGCGGGCCAAAACTTCCTGTTGGATTCAATGTTCCCTTCCCTACATTGTGTTACAAACACGTGATACAGATCTGCACCAACCTCTCTGCATTCTTTTTTATGTTTACATTCTGCCAAACTGTGGAAAGGTGCTGTATTATTTTCTTCGCACAGATGTGCATGGGGCTGTGGGCCATTGTGACCATTGCAGTCACATACGAATTTGGCAACATCCAGTTTCTAGTTCCCTTGTCCACCCAAGAACCCTCCAGATCCAACTCAGCAGATCCCTCTGCCCATCCCTGTAGTTCATCGGCTGTAGCCTCGGCCTGCATTTCTTTGACAGTGGCAACTCCATCTTCTATCATACAGGGTATTCCTCTATCTGAACCGTCATCATCTTGGTATTCAAATCAGTGGCAGTTTGTTTTGCAGTTCTGTCTGCAAACGCGTTTCCCTCTCCTACTTTGCATGTTACTTTTTTATGTGCCTCGCATTTCACTATTGCTAGGCGCTTTGGAAATGTGAGTGCAGACAGCAATCGTACAATCAAAGGGCCATGTTGAATTCTGGCGCCATGTGATGTCAGAAACCCTCTCTCAGCCCAGAGTCGACCAAAATTATGAACTACTCCAAAAGCATACTGACTATCAGTATATATATTCACATTCAAATTTTCAGAAATCTCGCAGGCTCTGGTCAATGCTATTATTTCCGCTGCTTGTGCTGAATTATAGGGGATTCTTTTACTTTCTACAACACTCTCTAGAGTAGTGATAGCGTATGCGGAAGTTGTCGTGCCATCTGGTAATTTAAAACATGAGCCGTCACAAAATAACTCTCCATCCTGCTCTTTCTGTGGAATATAACTTAAATCAACTCTTCCCTTGGTTTCTTCCTTAGTGACCATTAAGCAATCATGGGGGGGGGTGATTCGTTCTTCTCAATTTCTTTTATGGTTAGTGGCATTAATGCTGCAGGATTCAAAGCGCTACACCTCATAATTTGAATATGGGGCGCGAACAAAATAATCTCATATCTTGTCAATCTAGCAGAGGTGAGGTGTTGCGTCTGTGTCCTATTTAATAGAACGTCTATGGCATGTGGCACCATCAGAATTAAAGTGTGCCCCAATACCATTCTTTCCGTTTGTTTCACTGACGCAGCAGCCGCCGCGACAAATCACAAACATTGTGGTAGTGCACGCGCTACTGGGTCCAGCGCAGAAGAAAAATAGCCGCACGGCCTATTTCTTCCACCTTGTTCCTGTGTCAAAACTGCCAATGCACATCCTTCACTTTCACACACAAATAGTCTAAAAATGTTCTCATAGTTCGGCGTACCCAAAACTGGAGCCGAGCATAATGCAGTTTTCAATCCATCAAATGCTTTCTGACATTCCTCATCCCACTGCAAAGGCATAACCGCATACTTTCTAGTTAAATTCACTAATGGTTTCACAATTAACGCAAAATTACCAATCCATTGTCAGCAATATGAAGCCATGCTTATTTTGGCTCTGACTCCTTTTTGTGTCTTTGGAATAGGCATACAAGAAGTACTTTCTATGCGTTCTGGCGTTAGTCTTCTCCCTCCTTTCGAAAGTAGGTAGCCCAAATAAGCCACCTCCTTTCGATTATACTGAAATTTCTTCAAACTAGCTTTATGGCCATGTGCCACTAGGTGTGACAGTAGTAATACAGTGCTTTCTTTACAAATCTCCTCTGTGTCTGCAGCTAGCAATAGATCGTCTATGTATTGCAAAAGTGCACAACTCACGGGTAATTCCAGCATGTCTGGCTGCTCGTTTAATGCTCTACTGTAAATACTTGGACTTTACGCGGAATCCGCGTAAATGTAAATGATCGTCCTCCTAATGTGAACGCGAACAAATATCTACTGTCCTTGTCCACTGGAATACTAAAGAATGCTTTTTTTCAAATCTACTACACTAAAATATTCTGCTGAAACAGGTATCATTGTCAATATTGTAGTGACGTCTGGCACTAGAGGTAATTGCGGATCTACTACCTTATTCAATCCGCGTAGATAAATTATTAAACGGTATGGTACCTCATTACCTCCTTTTTTATAAACCGGAAGAATTGGGCTGTTGCATGTACTGCCTGTGATTTCCTTGATTACCCCTAATTTCACCAAATCTGTAACAATACTCTTCAATCCTTTCTCACCTTCAACCAAAATTTTGTATTGGGGTATTCGCGGTAGGGTAACACCTTCTTTCAAAATAATCTTTTCTGGCTCTATCTTTAAACATCCTACATCGTTGTCATGCCTTGCCCATATACAGGTTGGTACTTTACTCAGTTCCCCTGCTAACGCTTCGGACATGAATTCTGACACAGGGGCATTGTGTGGCCATATCGTTAGAAACACTCTGTCTGCCGTGCAATGTATAACAGAACCTAGTTTTTTCAACAAGTTTAATCCCAACAAATTTTCTCCACAATTTGCTTTTAGAAGGAAAGGACAATGTTCAGTAAATGGTCCTATGGTAACTGGGACTGGTTTGGACACTGGGTTTATGACTGGTGTACCTGCGAACCCTACGGAAATATTCTTTCGCCCTGACAGTGGTATATCCGGAACCAAGTGATGGTCTATTGAACACTTCTGTGCTCCTGTATCTACAAGAAAGCGGTGCTCCTCATTCCCGACTCTCATTTCTATGTAGGGTCCTCTCTGATTCACGGGAATAGACAGTGGTTCCGACCCCTGTCCTGGGCTGTCCTATTGGGGAAATAACACATCATCCGATGTGTAATCATTACTATTACTGTAATACTTGTTTGGCTGTGTATCGAAAACATTTCCACTCTTCCCTCTATTTCCCCCACTCTGATTTCCATATTGTTGATTTTGCTGTCCCTGACTCTGGTTTGGGGCATTTTGGTTTTGGCCTTGGTTTTGATTACCTCCGTTATTATGATGCTGCTGCATACTATTCCTATTTGGTCCATTTGCTCCTGGGTGTCCTCTATGCTGTCTCCTCTGACCAGACCCATTTCTATTCTGTAGATGCGGACATTGCGCTCGCCAATGTCCTTCCTCTTTACAATATGCACACTGATTCGGTCCCACTGTTCCCCCGTGCATATTCGAATTACTCCTTCCTTGTGCGTTGCCTCGCCCTCTACTATGTCCTGTTACTTGCTGCAATAGTACCTGTGTTCTAATTAGACATTCTTTCAAGTCTGCCCCCACCTGTTTTAGCAATGATAATTTGTTCACCATCTCCTTCTGCCCCGGCGATGGTAATTGCTGCCGTTTATTATGCGACCCCTTTTCCCCCTTCCCAGGTCTCCCGATATCCCTACTCTTGTATGCAGGTGTAGTAAACACTTTGACAGGTGCAGTAAACGTTTCGACATAATCATTATCTAATTCATCTCTAAGCTCAAAAAGTCTATATACATGTTCTCTCACTTCTTCATCCCTCTCCCTACAGCATGCTAATGCATTCAAATATTCACCCATGCATTCCAACACTACCTGTCTTTCGTTGTTTCTACGGAAGTCATAAATCAAAGCCACTGTTGCCGTCCCATCATTCCCGTCTATATACATCTCTGCCTGTTGCTGCAATTCCACCTTCCTTTCTTTGCTGATTGCGCTGCGGGTTACCCTCGTGCACCCCCGTTGGTCAGTCCCGCCTCCTGCCCCCGCGGTTTCAACTTCAACCCTGGGAGGAACGGACTGTATCGAGTCTGTGCCTGTGGCAAGAGGTACGGATGGGACAGTGGGAACAGGGAGTGTCTGTTGTGTGCCTGATTGGCTAATAGGAAGTGTTACGCGCACGGTTTGTGGCTGCGGGAGGGCTTGAGCTACCGGAGGAGGAGCTTGAGCTACGGGCGGGGTCTGGGCAATAGCTACTGACATGTCTGGTCTTACTTCTGATCTTGGGCCTTGTTTTGTATGGGTCAATATCTTTTCTATCAATTCATCTGCTATGTGTAATTCTCGTTGTGGGTATATCTTTTCTATATTTAACTGGTCACGCCTACCTGCCCTTCTTAGACTCTCAGTCCACTCCTCCTCTTCTTTTTCTTCCGCTACTTCACCTTTCGATTTATGCCTGCGCGCATGCTTTGCTCTGCTTTTAAATCGGAGCATTGCTTCCTTTCTCCAGTCTTTAATAGTCTTAAATGCTGCAGGATGCGCTTTCTTACTTATCAACACCCTTTCCAGGTTGTCTGTCCTCGCTATCTCAAAACTACCATTAATCGGCCACTGATGGTCTTGTTGCTTTCTGGTTTGCCTATGCCAAGTCTCACAGAATATTATCGCACCCACTCCATACTTCACATACATCTCATACGCCAGCGTTCCCCCAAGTGGTACAATTTGGCCATCTTCCAAAGATTGTCCACCACAGTGGAAAAACCCTGCTAAGGTGGACAATACCCCAGGCATGTTTCAACCTTCCCCCTGGTTAATCAACCTTACCTAGGGCTTTTGATTTTGCAAAGTCAACTCTCAACCAATATCAGGATACTTTGAATCGGGGAATGACTCACCTGATAAATCAAGTCGTCTGTATACTGACGCACCAAAGTACGTTGTGTCTGCGTTTCTTGGCTTCCGCCTCATTTCGGGACCCTCGCCTCCTTGTTCTCTAGCCAGGCACATCGATCAGGGATCAGATGTGTGCAGATCTGCAAAGGAGTCTCTCATCACTTCTACAGGGCGCCCCGAACACCTCTTGAGCCTGGCTCGATCGTCCCGTCCTCGCCGTTCTCTGCCTTACTCAATTACAACGGAACAAGTGGGGGAGGGTCCCTATTCGGGTGTCATCTTGAAAGGGGCCCCTAGGGGACCCTAACGTCTATGGAAACAAGGCGAGTCACCACACACGATAGAGACGCCAGACACGAGGTTGTATTCCCAAAGCTGGGGTTTTATTGCAAAGCAAAAGTCTCAGTTGACCAACTCGGTCTCATGCCCTGCGACGTGTATCTCTAGACCTCGAGGGACACAAGAGAGCGAATTACGTACATCAGTTACATATATACAAAATGCATATCAAACAATCAGCTATGACATGTTTAACACCCCCCTTTATTGGGTTTCTTTGAACTTGGTGTGATGATGGACATCTCCGACCGCTATGACACCTTCAAACATCTATTCTAGTAAGAATTTGCAATTTGTGAGTGCGAAGGCATCTTTCAGTTGTTGAATAGAACACAGCGCTTCTGTTCTTGGAAGCAAACTACATACGGGGGGGGTTGCATTCTGGACCTTGCTATCTATCAGGTGCTATTCGCGTCCTGGGAGCCGACATTCTCTAGCGGGCTCAGCAAAGGGGGGCCGTAAGAAAAGCATAATTCAAGCCTTTAGCAGTATTATTCTAACATATTCTACCATATAACGTGACTGGCTGGCAGCTGTGCAATGATTAGATGCCCTGCATCTCTGCTTCAAGGCTACATTAGGGAGGGAGCCGGGCATTCTTCCTGGCGCTGCCTACATTTGTGTTTCAGCGAACTCTTGTTATCCTCATGGCCCTACTGCCTTGTCCTTTTCACATACAGACAACAATGTTTCACAGTCGAGCAGTGTAAACGGAAAATATACTGCGAAGCAATAGGAACACAAAGCAATGAGCAATGGTTAGAAAACAAAATGGCGATTCTTGTTACATCAAAATGGCAGTTCATTGGCAAACTCGAAAACCTATATTTTGTCATATCATGCATGAGACGGTTGGCCCACGGCCACCAAAATGCATATGCGGTCTCAATGTAGAGGTATGCGTATTTCTAGACTGACACACTGACTTCAGCCTTCAACATCGCCAACTGTAGATTTTAATACAATGGTGGTCTAGAAGGCATGGCTTTTAACCATGCACATTGGTTTTTCATTTGTTTGAACACTTACAAACCACTAGCTATGGCCTTTGGTGCTGGCCAGTGACCCCAGTCTTTGTCATGACCAAGTCCACGGCCTAAATTGTTGGTAAGGTAATCAAAGTTTTCATGAGCTAACTTAAAAATGATGACATGTCTAAGTCCATTATTGATGTAATCAGTTATATGCAATGTAGTTAGTGATGTCATCAGTGATGTGATCTGTGATGTCGTCATTGTCATCATAGTCTGCGCAACAGGGGGTGTGAAGTTAAGGTGCTTCAGCTGAATGTCCAGGGTTTTGTTGCATTAGGTTCTCACCTTAACATTCCTGCAACACAAGTTTTTTTTCCTTGAACACACATATATATATATATATATATATATATATATATATTCAGTAAAAAAAAACTTTGTTAAAGGGACGTCATGGTTAAGTTGCCCTACTAAAAACCCTGTGCAATTCAGTAAAAAAAACTTTGTTAAAGGGACATTATGGTTAAGTTGCCCTACTAAAAACCTGTGCAATTAAGCAAAACAAACTTTGTTAAAGGGACGTTATGGTTCCAAGTAAAACTGAAAAAAACCTGAAATTCGCCAGTTATGGTAAGCTAAGCAACCATAATTCGCGCCACCACCGTGCACTGCTAAGACTAACACCCAGGACATCAAAGATGACATCACAAATGTCATTGATGACATCACTGATGACATCACATGTTTGGTCCCCCTTTTTTCCTTTACTGACATATCTAGGCCACATGGTTTTCTTCAGTAACAGTCATGAACTATAAATTGAAAAGGTATTATATTTTTAGACTTATCCCTCAAGTATGTTCTTACAGTAATTCTCTTAGGGTCCAGTCACATCATATGAAACATATACATAGGAGAAGACACAGACTTGAAAGACAGCAATCCTTTCTCTGCATAAAGATAATCAATTAGGTTATGATCTATTTCTGCTACTACTTCTGCTTTTTTGCTTACTCCACTTTCCCTGAATATACTCATATGTGTATGTGTTGTTGTCTCTTTGTGTTTTGTCTGTAATAATGCAATTATGTAGTAAGTGTGTTTCATTAGCTACTTATTACATGTTTCACAGTACGCAAAGCTCTAATAAGAAAGCAGTCATCATTTGACCATTCAACATAGCAAAATTATGAATATTTCACCTTCATCATGGATGCTGCACACACTGCCTATGTTTCTGCATAAGTAGCTTAGTATACTGGATAGACATTCATAATAGAATGCTATTTATATCAATGCATTGCTTAATGCACTAATTAGCTCATGATATTTATTCCAATGATCCTTGACACTTTTTTGTCAAAATTATAATAATAATCCCTTGTACAGAGTTTTCATGAAAAGTAAATGCACATGTGATGTCATCAGTGATGTCATCAATTAAATGTGTGATGTCATCTTTGATGTCCTGGGTGTTAGTCTTAGCAGTGCACGGTGGTGGCGCGAGTTATGGTTGCTTAGCTTACCATAACTGGCGAATTTCAGGGGTTTTTCAGTTTTACTTAGAACCATATGTCCCTTTAACAATGTTTTTTTACTGAACTGCACAGGTTTTTAGTAGGGCAACTTAACCATAACGTCCCTTTAACAAAGTTTTTTTTACTGAATTTCATAGTTTTTTAGTAGGGCAACTTAATTATAACTTTCAGTTAAGAAAGTTTTTTTCCTGAGTATACACTTTCATCATCTGAAATCGGGAGAAATGTACTATAATTCCCTTGCTTTATATACATGTAACATAGAACATATGGAACCCGCTCGCTAATGATATTTGAAAGGCACGGACAGAGCGCCTGTCGGCGGACAGGCTGGATGAGATGAACAATAATCAAACAGTCAGGGGGTATCTGAAATTGAACTATTGTTCCATATGAAAAATGCACAAGTTTAAAAATGAGCACATCAACACATTATAAGTACTAATAAGTAACCAATGGAACCTACACGTCCCACACATGACCCATGCATTTAATGCCATGTAGAATTAAATGGATAATACCATAACAGAAAAAGATATGTTTCCAACGTACTTACCTCACAGAAACTGTGCAGCCAGAGCGACAGTAGATGTGCACAGCACAACGAAGATAAATTACAAGAAAATAGTAAGTGAACTTCATTTTTCTTAAATGTGTGTGTACTTTTTGTATGAGGTGCCGAACAAATAATGTATTTCTGTTGTTTTGACACAGAAATGTGCAGTACTTTAGAGTGGCTGGAGGAGTATTTTCCGCATGGCGAAATGTCGGAAGATAGCGATAATAATGGTACACACTGTTCTGCATTAGCAAATTAATAATCAGTACTTTATGGGTACTTAACATATATATATTTATTTTTAACAGACCAGGTAAAAAAAGAAGAAAGTCCACCAAAGGACACAGAGCAACACAGTCTTAAACTGATAGAAGAGAAAATGGACATACTAAATCAGAATTTTAACGGGTTAAGACAATTTGTGGAGGAATACGTGAAAAGAAAAATAAGATATCACTGTCCCACCTGTACCTGTTCCCCTTCTCCATTTCCTAGTGAACCATCCCCAAACCCTCAAGAACATCATAAACGTTTTGACGAAACGTCCATCACTTCATCCCCTCATAACCAGCCTGTGCTAAACTCTAATTCCCCTATATTTGTTTCAGTGTCTGCTTCCCCCTCTCTCTCTCGATTGATGTAGTTGTGTGTATTGTAAACATTTTTATGTTAGGTGTAGTGGAATGGTTTGGAACAAAACATTTTTTTAAAAAGAGGTAAAATGTCCGCGGACAGCACGCCTGGTTGTGCTGGCCGTAATCAATATAATATGAATGTTCTAAGGGCAATACACCTACCCGTACCATTCGCAACTAAGATGGAACAGATCGTAGAACATACCAGCTGTCCAAGTTGCCCGTAAATCAACAAAATGGGGGCATCCTAAGAACATTATAACTCTCCGTACTGTTCACAACCAAGATAAAACTGTTCTTAGAACATACCATGTTTCGGGATGTCTGTAAATGAACAAAATGGGAGTGTCCTAAGGACACTATACCTGGCCGTACCGTCCACGGCCAATATGGAACTGTCCGCAGAACAGGCGCAGTGACTGGCATGTCCATATTCAAACAAAATGGAGGTGTCCTAAGGACACTGTACCTGGAAGTAAAGTCAGCAGAACATCTACGGACATGCGCACCACAACCGTAAGTCTACGAACATCACGCTTGTCCGTAACTGTCCGTCTCACTTGTGTAGCACTTTTAATTAGTTTGAGGATCCGATCACTGTCCGTAGAACACCCGCGTGCATTCGCACAACCGTCACTGTGTGTTTGGTGTCCAGCGGGCACCCATTTCCTTCACGGATGTGTTCACGACGTCATCATGTGACCGCACCCACGCTGAGCGTGTGGACTAATTTGCGCAGTTTGTCCGCTTCCGCAACATTTCAAAAGAACTTATCCAGACATGGGAAATTATTTTACTGTACAAAATCATCATTTGACATGTCCCATGCGATGGCCCTAGCTTTCAACGTAATGGTTAGAATGTTTTCAATGCTTTTGAGTGATCGATATGGTCACGAGGCGCTACCCTCCACCCCTATATAAGGCCACACCCCCAAGCTCATCTTCATTGTACTTATGGCTATAGCGGATTCAGTTTTGCTGCCTTTACTGCTGTAGCAAAGATGATCTGACCAGCCCTAATGGCATCCATGGCTGCTGTTGCTGCATCAGCCTCAGCACCACCCCCAAGCCCTCCACCGCCACCACCTCCCCAAGGGTCTGCCGAGGGAAATACGCGTGAGGATGTAGAGAGTGAGGAAGAAGAGGATGAATAGTATGAGGTGGAGGAACTCCGTACTACAAGCAGTCGCCGGAAGTCGTGGGTGTGGTGGTTGTTTACCGTTTGTGGAAACGTACCAAAAGCACGGGCAAACCAGGTCATGTGTAACCAGTGCGAGTTGGTGCTGAGTCGCGGGAGACCTGGTGCGTACAGCTTTGGTATGACAACCATGAAGCGACACCTAACTTTGTTCCACAGTGCGGACATTCGCAAGGTGGTACCATGTGAAGAACGTAGTAGGTTGAGTTCCTCCGCAGCATCCTCCGTGTCCGATCCTCTCACCACAAGAGACACTCCTGTGGGATAGCGCATCCCTCCAGCTGCCTCGCAGGCCATTTGCGATGCTGTTGACCCTTACCTTTCGAGGGTCACAATATTGTGTATGTACTGCGACGCAGTACTCTGCAGGGGGCAGAGTTTTCGAAGTGCTTTCGAGGCTACAGTCACGGAGCACCAGAAGAACTGCCCCCTACCTAAGTAAGGCCCACCCTACATCTTTCTCTGTCCACCTGCCCTTTCTTATCCCCATGGTTGGTGTCCTTTCCTTACCCTCCTTTACCCTCCTCTCGTAGTGTGTCATCAGTAAAAAAATTAAAACATGAAAAACAACAAAAATTAAATAAAGGCTCTTTTCAGAGCTGCCTTTCTCAGTTTAACAATAGAACTATCAAGTGGCCAGTGTAGGCCCCTGCGCATTTTTCAAAAAGTCCACGGACAGTCGTAGGACGCACAAAAAGGGAGGGTGCAAGCGTAGCAAAAACAATGCACTTTTTGCTGAGAGTAAGTGGTGGCTCTGAAAAGAGTCTTTTGGTGGTGTTTTGTGTGTTTGAAAAACTGTTGATTCAAAAATATTTAATGCAAAATAGGTGACTATGAATGCAAAAAAGGTTGCAATGCATTTTGTACATTTCGAAGAAAAATCTGATTGCCAGCATATGTGAGATGGACTCCATTTGTGCAAAAAATGAAAGTGCTGTGAAACAAAATGTTTTCATTGTGGAAAGAGTAAATGCCAACATCTCTTAGAAAGGCACAAACAGCCTTATTGACATTGTGCCTCGCTTTCTCCATTTGTGGACCAAATGAAGAAGAATGCAGCCACATTTGTCTTTGTGCAATACGGGAAAAAACTACTTGGCAATTTGGAAACATGTCCATGACTTTCGCAAGTCCTTCCTTCATTGCAAATTGCAAAGAAATTCCAGAGACATGCCCTAAACTGTTTCCTTCACAATGAATTATAATTATATCAGGGTGACGCTCTGTCTGTAAAGTAGCACAGAGAGGTACCTAGTCCAGCCACTTCATTCCACGCACTGCATGCCAGTGCACTTCCACATGAGAAAATCCAAGATCTGCAGATATACTGCAACTTTCTTCATGCACCTTCAACCAATGTATCTATGAGTCTCCCAGAATCCAGATAATCTGTTTTTGAGCACACAGAGCCATAGCTGTCTTGTCTCCTCTCTGGAAAAAGATGTTTGCACTAAATCTCTCCATTCAGAACACACCCACTGAACTTCAATGACCAATCCCAATGACAAGAAGGACAAAGGGGCCATAGCACTGGAAAAAGCTCTGAATAACCGCAACTTCACAGTTTTTAATAAGGACGCCACCACTCCTCAGGGTAACCAGTTAGACTGGCTGTGTGGTCACAACATTACAATACAAAAATGTAATACAACTCCCTGCATCTGGAGTGACCATTACCTGATCTTGGCCAACCTAAAACTGCCCTGTTATGCTCATAAGCATAACCCCCATATCAAGGTATCAATTAGAAACTTTAAAAATGTAAATGAGCGGCAGCTCAATCCCTGCCTAGACAAAATTCTGTGCTCCTTTCAGGATCACGACTCCTGCATTGACCTGCTCGACAAATATAATAAGCATTTATCTGAGTTAGTAGAATCCGTGGCACCACTTACCACTAAGCTAACTAGGAGAATTATCAATAGCCAAAAATGGTATACTCCAGAGCTTCTTGCTCTGAAGAAGGAAAAACGGTCTTTAGAAAGGAAATGGATCACAGATAAATCGGCAGAGAGTAAAGCGAGCTGGAAAGGGAAGGATAAGGAATATAAAGACAAAATTAAGGCAGCTAAGGCTAATTTCTTCAACACAGAAATCGAGCAAGCGGACAACAACACAAGTAAACTCTTCAATATTTTGAAGAACATTGAAAAGCCTGTATCTATTACTCCCCCTTTCGAACCTTCTGAGGAGGACTGTAATACGGTGCTAAATGCATTCCAAGCAAAAACGGAAAAGGCAAGACAAAATATTATCAAAGCCAGAACTTCTCCTAAACAGGAGAACTGCCCAATAGAAGTCAAGACCACTGCCAGAGAGCAGCTCTTTAACTTCGACCCTATCTCAGAGGCAGAGATGTTGGAGGTGCTAAATAACATGAAACCCACCACTTGCGCCGAAAACATTCTGCCCCCCGGCATCATTCTCCAACACAAGGATATCTTTGCTCCCGTCCTCCGAAGAATAGTAAATGCTTAATTTCAAGAGGGCATGGTGCCGAAAGATCTGAAGAAAGTCACTATTACTCCACTGGTTAAAAAAGCGGGCCTAGATCCCAAAGATCCCGGGAACCTCTGCCCCATAACCAATTCAAACTTCATCCTTAAACTGCTGGATAAGGTAGCTACCCAGCAACTCCAACAATTCGTAGAGAACCAGGAAATTCTGCACCAGCAACAATCTGGCTTCACAGCATTCCATAGCACCGAAACAGCCATGCTGGACTTGCAGAATTGGATGTTGACTATGCTGGATGAGAATAAGTTGGGGATGTTGATGCTGCTAGAACTTAGCGCCGCATTTGATCTGGTGGATCACCCCCTCCTTATCAAGGCTCTTAGAGAGAATGTTGGTTGCTCGGAGGGGGCCATTGACTGGCTTCTGTCCTTTCTTGCCAACCGCCAAGCGAGAGTACACTGGGGTAACAGTTTCTCCGACCCTTGTGATATTCTATTCGGAGTACCCCAAGGGGCCAGCCTATCACCAATGTTGTTCAACATCTATATGCGCTCCTTGTGTAGCCTATTGGTGAAAGCCGGAGTGTTGTTTACAAACTACGCAGATGACACCCAACTCATACTGGAGCTAGGGGGTAGGAACCACACCACAGACAGCGAAGTGATCACCAGGGTTTATAAGATCATTGACGACTGGATGCAGGCAAACTGGATGTGCTTGAATGACTCCAAAACTGAACTGATGTTGTTTGGCTCCAGTCGTCAGCTGGAAAAACTGGGGGTAGAGTATAACACATTCCAAATCAAGAACGCCACAATAGAAGTGGTCCCTAAGGTAAAGACACTAGGGATGATGGTCGATGCTGCGGTCGACTTGCATGCCCAGACCAGCTTCCTCCAGAAAAACACAGCCTACTATCTCAGGCTGATGAAAGCCATCAAACCATTGCTGAATGAGGGAAATAGGGTAACAATAGCCAGAGCCATCATCCTCTCTAGACTCAACTACGGGAATGCCCTGCTGTTGGGGGCCTCTTCCAAGGATCTCTCCAGCTGTCAGGTGATCCAAAACAAGGCGGTCAGGTTAGTAAAAAATTTGAAGAGGAAAGATCATGTTACGGAAGAGAGGCTCTCTTTACACTGGCTCTCTGCCTGGTTCATAAGTGCCTCTATGGCACAGTGCCCGCCTACCTGAAAACGAGTGTAGTACCCTACAATCCCAGGAGAAATCTACGATCAGGTGGCAAATGCCTATTGATCGTGCCCAAGTTTAAGCTGAAAACCGGGCTGGGCAGATCTTTTCATGTACTGGCTCCCAAATTGTGGAACAGCATCCCTGAACCCCTGAGGTTGGAAACTAATCACTCCACCTTTAGGAAGGTGCTCAAGACTCACCTTTTCAGATGAGAAATCGGGTGACGATGCCTCTTAGAGACTTTCTGGTGGTTAGCAGACCCTTTAAATGTTGTATGTCACATAGTATCTGTTGCGTATGTTTAAGCGCCCTGATGCCCGCGGGCTACCGGCGCTCTACAAAAATTAAATACATACATTAAATACATACATACATCCCTACCTTCGCTCATTCTCATTTGCATACGTCTCCACCCCAGAATCCCCATTGGTAATACGTGCTGCCTGCAGACCACCGCCATGTCCGCGGACACGTAGAGGATCTGAGCGCGATGACTGTACATTTACATAGTATTACCCTTTTCCCCTTTAATTTGAGCTCTGAAGAGAGACTTTTTTTGTTCTTTTGGCAGATGCCTGATAGACACCTGTTATTTTGTAATTTTTTGTAATCTTTTTCTTCTTACTTTACTCCTACAAGCATCACAGAACCTTCTCCAAAGCTAGCCTTTCATTCCAAAAGAACATGGCATTTCCAAAAAAAGATAAAGAAACACCATTTGCTTCAAAATAAGCCGCATTACTGCAAACAATGTTCTTGTAGCTGCAGAAAAACATACCAGCTCTTAACATGAATGCACGCATGCCTTGATTGATGGTACACCTCCCAATACTTTGATCAGGACAAAAAACAGAACTGTTGACCCATTTTGTTCTAGGGAGTAAGCCAGAAAAAATTACTTTCGCAGTTGGAAAGATGTTAATGACTGCTTGCACCAACTGTTCCAAGTCTTCCAACAAAGTAGGTGAACTCATGTAGCCCAAATGGCAAGCACCGTAGTGCAAAAGTACCACATGGGGACTAGTCATCCTATGCATATCTCTACAAACTTGGTGAATTGCTGCTACAGTACAATCAATGGCAGCGCTCCACACCACCTCCCCTCCTCTGACATCGAAATTGTTTTCCACATGCCTACTTTCGGAATAGTGCTGTAAACCATGGACAAAAATATCTCCGACCACCAACACCCTGATTGTCTCCACCTCAGCCATCTTCACTACACACACTGTCTTTCGACACAAATGAACAATGTGAAGATCTGATTGGCTGATGCCTACAGTCCCCTGTCCATGCTGGATTAGCTGTAGAACCCCGTATGTGGCACGCCCTACCCGTGGACTAGCACGATGTCTATGCGGCACATAACTCTTAGCCAGTCCTTCTACCCTTTCCAAATCACTCACAAATCCATTCCTTCATTGGTCACAGCTAAGCAGTCACACAACCATCCACCAATCACATTCAAGACCTCTACATCTAACTCCGTCATCAGAGTTCCGCTCTTGAAATGTAATGTTGATCACTCTGAATTCAAGTCGCATATCATTGCAAAGCACCTACTTCAAAAACTACTGTGCAAGTGTCGCGGATTTCTACTTACAGCTCCATGCATACGCACATGCATGAGTACAAAGTACAGGTATGCATATTTTATTCAGAGAATATGTGCAACTCGTATGATTCCATTTCAACAAATTAATGCCACTAAATCTGCATAGCCAATACATACCAACGCTCCCGCTTTAAGTGCAATACCTCAGATTTTTCATTGAGAAACCACACTACTCGCGCGAAACTCGATTTTCCCTTAGAAAATGTCACAATTTTTTACTGTCTTCCGGTTTAATTAATGCTACTTCCAATGCGATCGTATGAGAAAAATAAACGTTCACGATTGCTGTGGTGACATCTCCCTCTGAGGTGGTCCCGATTTTTCGCATTCGTACTTATAATATGAAAGTTGTCAAATTTTTCCCATCCACTTTAATGACCTTTCGCTTCCAAACCTCTCTGCTATGGACAACACAGCTTGAAAACAACAAGTGAATTTCATGTACTAAAAATTGTACTCATTTGCGAAGCAGGTTCAACTAACATACTGCAAATAACATATAAAGGATGCACATAGTGAAATGAAATGCACAAATGAACTGTGTTCAGATATCAAACGAGAATACTCTGACGAAAGATGCAAAATGAACGTGTACATTAACATCACTGCTTTAAACACACAAAGTTACTAACTTCTTCCTTTTGCAATTGCAGTGAAGACTACTCTCCTAAAAATCAACAGCATCTACAGAGCAAACAGCATATCCAAAGAAACCAGGTCATTCCACAAAAAGAAGTAAGTACGATACTATCTTTATATTCTTATTGTTCCTCAAAGAGACTGTGTGGGTAATTTATCTAATTTGAGCACCAAAATAAACATTGATTTCTGAACCATTCTGCCCACAAATCCCCACTTATTAAACAAATAATAACAGGCAGAATGGCATACAAATCCCTGTGTTTTTGGAACACAAATAACATGCAGAAGCCTCAGAATGTTAGTAGTACTAAACAAATAGCTGTTTTAATGTTTTACCATTAGATTTACTATTAATGCTTCTCCTCACCACTAGCACACTTTCTACTCTCATCTGAAGCACAGTGTAGTAATGTGTCAGCAAGCCACAACAAGACTAAATACCTTAGAAAATTCATTCTCCAACACAGCTGGGTTGCAAAAAATATTAAAAGTATCCTTAAATTGTAGAGTAATGCTTAAACGTAACCTTGGCATGGAGTAAGGGCTAGTTAATGGGGCACTGGGTACAGTTGTTGGCTTTCAAACATACCCACGTGACAACAACATTCAGTTTGTCAATATTTGCTTTGACAAACTTTCAGAAGTGAAAAGGATAGGGTGCTCAACAGCTCGATTCCTTCTCTTCAAAGACATGTATGTACGTAGAGAACAATTTTCTCTAACTCTTGCATATGCAGTCACCATTCATAAATCCCAAGGTTTTACCCTAGACAAAGCATTGATAGATATAGGAAACACAGTCTTTAAAGAAGGCATGAGCTACATAGCACTATCTCGGTTACGTACACTTGACAGTCTATTTCTAATCAACTTCGATGCAAGTAAAGTGAATGCTGATATTCCTTGCATTTTAGAATACAATAGACTGCGTTCAATGTACACCCCCATCTGAACTCATATCCTGTTCCAGAAAAAGGAAAACGTGGTAAAAGAAAACTATTTCAAACAGAAATGCAACAGAATTTGACAGCAAATCCTGCAAAGAAAACAAAAGAAGATGAAAAGTCATCAATTACCACAAGCAAAGAAGAACCTATTAGGGAAAGTAAATCAAGTACTTCTTCAAAGAAGGAAAAGAAACTTCAAAAAAATCACTCAGAGACAGAACTATCTCGTCCATTCAAATTTTCAAATGAAACTGGTGTAAGTTGCTATGCAAATGTAGCAATGAATATTCTATTTGAATTGCCACCAATTGTTAACAACATTTACTTACACAGTACAGACCAATTGTAACGCTCACCTGATTCCCGCAGAGGCGCGGTCTTGACTGGGTAAATGCCGTATCTTCAAAGGTGATGTGTAACACACGGTTGGCTCTTTGGGCTGGACCTCTGTGCACTGTATGTCTGACTCGAAGAGTAAGATGTCTGCAGATAGAAAATATGGGATTAATGAAGTGGGGTTATTGGGTGCCTCTCTCCTCTTCCCTTTCTCTTCTCCTGTAGAACCCCAAAGGTTAACGCCCTCACCTTAGGTAAGTGAACGCCGAGCTCTCCATCTGCCTCGGGGCAGGGTGCCGTAACCAGTTTCTTCACTGGATAAGGGTGCAGGCCTCTTGACCTCAGAGGACTGCTGTCCGTCGTTAACTGCACGAACGGTAAGTTCTGGGCACTTCAAATGTCTTAAAAGTCTTTTGTAATGATATCTCTTGTTTTGCAGGGTTCCGGCGATGGCGGATGGCGGGCTGATGAGAGTTGAGGATCGAACCCGCGTGAGGAATAGAAGCGCCTGGAAGCACGTAAGTAAGCGCTTGTAGCCTGCTTCACAATGCGCACTAACTGTCCCTTTTATCTTGCAGGTACAAGTTCGGAGCTTTAGAGAAGCTGAAGGGTGCTGGAATACCCACTGGATTCGGCGTGGGAAGGAGTAATGGCACGTGAGTAATAAAGTTGCCCAATGTCTTTAAACGCACCTTCTTTTGTCTTTCAGATGCGGGATGCAGCGCCGAAGGCCTCCAGAGCGTGCGAAGAGCTGGTAAGCTTTTGTCTTTCAGATGCCGGAATGCAGTGCGAAGACCTCCGGAGCATGCGAAGAGTAGGTAAGCCTTTGTCTTCAGATGCCGGAATGCAGCGCGAGGCGTTGGTGACAGCCGATGGACCAGGTAAGAGATGCGCTGCCACTGAAGACCGTAGTGCTAACCTGTTCTTTCTTTGTCTTTACGGGTGCTGCTGAAGACTGGATTCCAGGATGGTAAGCCTTTGTTCCCTTAGGCCCAGGATCAGAAGCAGAAGACACGATGAGCGTTCTGCTGCAGAGAATGCAGAATAACACAAAGCAATATTCATCCATCGGGTGTGGTTTAAATAGCCTCCTGTAGTGCTTAGGTGTCTCCTTCCACATCCACGCCTAGGTAAGAAAAGAGTTCCTGCTTTCCAGAAGAGTTCCAGTGTTCTAAACCTAGGGAGTGGCTCCTGCCCCACCCAACAGGAAAAGTAGTCCCAAACAGAAGAGGATCAGGGGTTCAACTGGCAGGTAAGTAAGCAGCATGGTCTGCTGCAGGTAAGTCCACCCAAGCATTATGAGCCCGGTGCTTCCAGCGCTGGGACTGGGCATCTTTATGAGCCTGGTGCCACTGGCGCCAGGACAGGGTCCAAAAGGTCCCAATTGGGACTGGCTGGCACTCGGAACCGGGGTTATGGGTCTGCTTCCAAGGGAGTCGGGCAAGTCCTGATCTTTTGGAAGCAGAGATCATGACAGCACCCCCCCTCAAGGCCCCTCCCAAACCGGGCTTCTCCGGGGGTTTGGGCTTGTTAGGAAATGTTCGATGAAATCTTTTGATTAGACGAGGCGCGTGGACATATTCTGCAGGTTCCCAGGATCTTTCTTGGGGACCGTAGCCTTTCCAGTCAATCAGGTAAAATAGTTTAGATTTGGAGATCTTGGAATCCAGGATGCTTTTGACTTCAAACTCGAGTTCTCCATCAACTAGAATAGGTTTTGGAGATGTAGTTAGTCGGGTTTGAGGTTGCACGGGTTTTAATAGAGAGACGTGGAAGACCGGATGTATCTTCATGTGAGGGGGCAAGTCCAACTTGACCGCTACTGGATTTACTATGGTAGTGATGGAATAGGGACCAAGGTTTCTTGGGTTGAATGTGCGTGGTCCTTTTAGAGGTAGATATTTGGTGGATAACCAGACTTGATCTCCTACTTGATATTGGGGGGCTTCCTTCCGATGTTGGTCTGCTCCTTTCTTGTATTGTTCTTTAGCCCTTTGAAGGTGAGAAACGGCTTCCTTAAAGGCTTGGGTGATTGTAGAATGCAGGTGGTCTACTGCTGGTGTTCCAAGATCTTGGAGTGGATCCAACTCCGAGGTTCGAGGGTGACTACCGTATAAAAGAAAAAACGGGGTCTTCCCAGTTCCCGAGTGGACAGAGTTATTGTAGGCATATTCGGCTATCCAAAGGATATCTTTCCAAGTTTTTTCAGTTTGTTGTAGCATGCAGCGCAAATACTGTTCCAGAGTTTGATTGGTCCTCTCGGTTTGTCCGTCGGTTTGAGGGTGGTGGCTGGTCGAAAGTCTCACATCAATTTGAGCCGACCGACAGCAACTTCGCCAAAAATGAGAAATAAATTGACTACCTCGATCCGAAATTAGAACTGAAGGAAAACCGTGCAGTCGGACGATGTTTTCGAGAAATTCTCGGGCCAGAGTTGCTGCTGTTGGTAAGCCTTTGAGTGGAATGAAATGCGCCATCTTGGAGAATAGGTCCACAATTACTAGGATCGTATTGTATCCGGAGCATGGAGGTAGATCGGTGATGAAGTCCATAGAAAGCGTATGCCAAGGGCGAGGCGGGATGTCAATAGGGCATAAGAGGCCGGTTGGTTTTTCCTTTTGACTCTTGTTTTGGGCGCATACTCCACAGGACATTATAAAGTCTCTGATATCTTTTTTCCAAGACGGCCACCAGAAGTAGCGCTTGATCTTTTCCGAGGTCTTGGTCATACCGGGATGTCCTTCCATTAAAGAATCGTGATAACAAGAGATTACCTTTTTCTGTAAATCTGTGCTGGGCAGGTATAACCGTTCTTGGAAATATAATAGGTTGTCCTTCACCGTAAAGTCCTTTCCCTGCAGATGCCAATTCTGTATGTCTGCTGGAGTTACCAGTAGCCTGGCTTTATCCTTAACTTCCTCTATGGATTGTGTGGCGATTACACCTAGAATTCTTTGTTCGGGAATGATAGGTACAGGTTTAGGATTGATCAAATGTTCTTCCACTCCCATCCGAGAAAGGGCATCAGCTTTACCGTTTTTTGTACCAGGTCGATAGGTAATTATGAAGTCAAACTCGGCAAAGAATAGTGCCCAACGGAGTTGCCTAGAGGATTGAGCTTTTGCGGTTTTCAAATATTGCAGGTTTCGGTGATCTGTAATCACAGTAACGGTGTGTCGGGCCCGCAGAAGATAATGCTGCCAAGCCTTAAAAGCGGACTTGATAGCTAGAAGTTCCTTATCAGTAATAGTGTAATTGATTTCAGGAGGTGAGAATTTGCGGGACCAAAATGCCACGGGATGCAACTGATTGGTTACTGGGTCCTTTTGTGATAGAACTGCCCCCATGGCAAGGCTCGAAGCATCAGTTTCAACGATGTAGGGGAGTTCTGGGCGAGGATGTTTTAAGATTGGTGCAGAGATAAATCTAGTCTTCAAATTCTGGAAAGCTTGTTCCGCCTCGGTAGACCATTCAAAACGTTTGTTTTTCTTTAACAAGGTGGTGATGGGCTGGACTATTCGAGAGAATTCGGGGATAAACCTGCGGTAAAAGTTAGCGAAGCCTAACATGCTTTGAACACCTTTTACGGAGGATGGCGATGGCCATTTGAGAATTGCATCGACCTTCTTTGAATCCATACGCACTCCGCTAGGTGATAATATGAATCCCAAGAATTCAACTTCAGTCACATTGAAAACACATTTTTCCAACTTAGCGAAAAGTTTGTGTTGACGCAATCTCTCGAGGACCATTTTCACGTGTTTCCGATGTTCAGTTTCTGATGAAGAATAAACGAGGATGTCGTCAATGTAAACAACAACACACACATCTATGAGCTCTCTGAGGACATCGTTCATAAAATATTGAAAGGCGGCCGGGGCATTGCAAAGTCCGAAGGGCATGACCTGATATTCAAATAGCCCATACTTGGTGCGGAAGGCCGTCTTCCATTCATCGCCCTCTTTTACTCATACCAAGTGGTAGGCTCCTCTAAGATCCAGCTTTGTATATATGCATGCTTTTCTGACTTGGTCCAGGAGTTCAGGGATCAAAGGTAACGGATATCTATTCTTAATGGTGATCTGGTTCAGGGCGCGATAATCTATACAAGTTCTAAGGTCCCCTTCTTTTTTTGGAACGAAGAACAAAGCTGAGGAAGCAGGGGACTTGGAAGGACGAATAAACCCATTCGCTAGGTATTGATCCAGGTATTGTCGGAGGTGAAGATTCTCAGGCTCGGTGAGGGCATACATTCTACTACAAAGAGGAGTAGATCCAGGTATCAGGTCTATCTGGCAGTCATAAGACCTATGAGGAGGTAGAGAGTTAGCCTGATCCTTCCGGAAAACATCTTGGAATTCTAGGTATTCAGGAGGTAACTGGGGAGCCTCCGAGGAAATTGCTGCCAGTGCAACACCAGGTCGAGGGTGACAAGTAGAGATACATTCTGGAAACTGAACCGTTCTTGCTCGCCAATCGATCTGAGGATTGTGCTTCTCTAACCAAGGAATTCCTAGAATAATCTGGAACTGAGGGGCCTTGATCACATCGAACACGATCTTCTCATGGTGTCCATCTTGACTTACTAGCGTCACTTCTTGGGTGGTATGCGTTACTGGTCCGGAGGCTATCTCCGTACCATCCACCGTAGTAATGACGTCCTTTACAGCCTTTGGACAAAGAGTCAGATTCATCCTCAAAACCATTTCATGATCCACATAATTGCCGATGGCACCGCTGTCGACGTAAGCTTCAATCGCATGTAATCGATCCGGATGTTCAGGGCTAATGAGGACCATAGGTATCACGAAATGCGAGGTCACTGAACTGGTTTTAACGCTCGGCAAGAGGACCTCTATTCTTGTCGGGCGAGGTCGTTTCCCTGCTCAGAGTTTGTGACCCTGGTAACTGCAGCTCCTACTGCCTTCTTGGCTGGTTTCACCGGACAGTCTCGAAGAAAGTGCCCCGAGTTTCCGCAATAGAGGCATAATTGCAGCTGTTTTCTCCTTTCCTGCTCCTTTTGTGTTAGTGGTCCTTTCAGGCCCCCTATTTGCATGGGTTCCCCGGAGTCTACTCCTTTGGTAGGAGTTGGTGGTTTGGAAAATACTCGAGCATCAAACTTGGAACGATCGGCCTTCCTGTTCTGCAGTCTGTGGTCAATTTGAACGACTAAGTCAATATAGTCCGAACAGTCTTGCGGGGGATTCACTACTTGGGCTAACACATCTTTGAGCTCTCCACGTAGACCTCTATAAAACAGCGTAATCCTTTTTTCCTCAGGCCATCGAGTTTCCACTATCAGTCTGTTGAAAGACGCAATATAAGCCAAAAGGTCTTGATTACCCTGTCGCAATGAAAGGAGCTCATTGTACAAGGCCTGCCCCTGTGAATGTCTTGCAAACAGTTTTTCCATACTGAGCTGAAAAGCTTGAAAATCATGGAGAACCGGATCATCTTGATTAACTAGAGGGATCGACCAGTCTGCCGCATTGCCACTAAGGTACGAAAGCACAAAAGCTACCTTAGCTTGATCAGTTGGAAAGGCTGCTGGCTGGCATAAGAAGTGCAACCGGCACTGATTAATAAATACTGCAAACCTCTTTGGGTCACCAGAAAATCGTTCGGGCGGAGCCAGAGGTACATTCCCAGGTAGGTTGATCTGCACTGGGTTCGTAGAGGATGTTGAAGGAAGATTTGCCCCTGATGCGGGTAACGGAGTTTGTCCGGCTTGTGACTGTAGCAATTGTCTAGCGAGATCGTCTGTTCGCTCCTTGGAAATAATCAGTTCCCTTCTTAGAGCATTTGTTTCCTGACGGGCTGCATGCACTTCTGCTCTTAGTTCCCCAAGTAACTGGGCTAGCTAGTCGGTATCCGAGGTTTCCATAGCGCCTGGGTGGGAGTTTTGCGGTAGGCTTTGTGTTCTGTAACGCTCACCTGATTCCCGCAGAGGCGCCGGTCTTGACTGGGTGAATGCCGTATCTTCAAAGGTGATGTGTAACACACGGTTGGCTCTTTGGGCTGGACCTCTGTGCACTGTATGTCTGACTCGAAGAGTAAGATGTCTGCAGATAGAAAATATGGGATTAATGAACTGGGGTTATTGGGTGCCTCTCTCCTCTTCCCTTTCTCTTCTCCTGTAGAACCCCAAAGGTTAACGCCCTTACCTTAGGTAAGTGAACGCCGAGCTCTCCATCTGCTTCGGGGCAGGGTGCCGTAACCAGTTTCTTCACTGGATAAGGGTGCAGGCCTCTTGACCTCAGAGGACTGCTGTCCGTCGTTAACTGCACGAACGGTAAGTTCTGGGCACTTCAAATGTCTTAAAAGTCTTTTGTAATGATATCTCTTGTTTTGCAGGGTTCCGGCGATGGCGGATGGCGGGCTGATGAGAGTTGAGGATCGAACCCGCGTGAGGAATAGAAGCGCCTGGAAGCACGTAAGTAAGCGCTTGTAGCCTGCTTCACAATGCGCACTAACTGTCCCTTTTATCTTGCAGGTACAAGTTCGGAGCTTTAGAGAAGCTGAAGGGTGCTGGAATACCCACTGGATTCGGTGTGGGAAGGAGTAATGGCACGTGAGTAATAAAGTTGCCCAATGTCTTTAAACGCACCTTCTTTTGTCTTTCAGATGCGGGATGCAGCGCCGAAGGCCTCCAGAGCGTGCGAAGAGCTGGTAAGCTTTTGTCTTTCAGATTCCGGAATGCAGTGCGAAGACCTCCGGAACATGCGAAGAGTAGGTAAGCCTTTGTCTTCAGATGCCGGAATGCAGCGCGAGACGTTGGTGACAGCCGATGGACCAGGTAAGAGATGCGCTGCCACTGAAGACCGTAGTGCTAACCTGTTCTTTCTTTGTCTTTACAGGTGCTGCTGAAGACTGGATTCCAGGATGGTAAGCCTTTGTTCCCTTAGGCCCAGGATCAGAAGCAGAAGACACGATGAGCGTTCTGCTGCAGAGAATGCAGAATAACACAAAGCAAGATTCATCCATCGGGTGTGGTTTAAATAGCCTCCTGTAGTGCTTAGGTGTCTCCTTCCACAGCCACGCCTAGGTAAGAAAAGAGTTCCTGCTTTCCAGAAGAGTTCCAGTGTTCTGAACCTAGGGAGTGGCTCCTGCCCCACCCAACAGGAAAGGTAGTCCCAAACAGAAGAGGATCAGGGGTTCAACTGGCAGGTAAGTAAGCAGCATGGTCTGCTGCAGGTAAGTCCACCCAAGCATTATGAGCCCGGCGCTTCCAGCGCTGGGACTGGGCATCTTTATGAGCCTGGTGCCACTGGCGCCAGGACAGGGTCCAAAAGGTCCCAATTGGGACTGGCTGGCACTTGGAACCGGGGTTATGGGTCTGCTTCCAAGGGAGTCGGGCAAGTCCTGATCTTTTGGAAGCAGAGATCATGACACCAATTGTGTTTGCAAATGTTAGTCCTTCATAGAAACGCACCAAACAATCCTGACAACACGTATAGTGTTCACGGAATAAGACAAGAATTGGACTACTGTGCTGGAATGGTGAGATTCACTATAAACTCACAAGAAGATCCACAAGAATTTCTAATGTACTTACTACAAGTACTAGAAAACAAAAACATACCTATAAATGAAATGTTCCAGATTTCATACATGTGGAAACATACATGCACTCTCGATAACAATGTGACACAGGAAAAAATCCCAAATGAGCGATTTGTGTATGTAGCCATACCTAATTGTGAATCCATTCCATTTCAGCTACTGTTTCAGAATGCAAACCATGGCAGATTATGTACTATCTACAATTCAGATAATCGCTCCACCTTACTGATACAAACACATAGTAACTACATAATACTCATGCTTCTACGTTACAATGCAGATGGTACCAAAAACAACTGCAAGCTTTCTGGATTCACACACAGTCAAGTGTCACTTGGTAAGAAAACCTTCACAACAATAGGTATAATCTATCACGCAGGAGCCACAACCAATGCAGGTCACTACACTGCATATATTAAAAAGAAATGTGGATGGTTCAAATGTAATGATAGTACCAATACTCTAAAGGAGAGATTACCAGCAAATCTTACAAACGCGTATTTAATTTTCATAAATCCAAAATTTCATAACTAATGTGTACTTCAACATTAACAAAAAATCAAGTAAAAGACTATAAACAGTTAGAATACACCAACAGGTATCTAACTGTTTAATAAATCTGCAACAAGCCAACATACATAACATTAATCAGAAACAACAAATGAACACTCAAAGGAAACAAAGAAATAGTTTGTATCAAAGCAAAGAAAGGTTTTTTTTTAATCCGACAAGGATTTTTGTTCCCCCAGACCCAAGGATTTGAAAAACAAACACAGAAACTGAGCAAAATGCACAGTACACTGGTTTGTAAACTAAATATGAGGGTTAAAAAAAAAGTTAAAATGTCTATTGTAATAAGTATTTATTAAATACAAACACTAACATGCTCTTTTCTTTTATCACAGAAATAAAAAACAGATATTTACGCCAAGTACTAAAGTCATGTAAGAAATATATCGAATCTCTACGAAGTAAAAAGTAAGTATACTTTCACACATGTCAGACATGTTCAAATCTATACGTCTGATCTATGCCAGTAATATGGTCCAGTGGCTGTAGACAAGGACTACAGTCTTGGATGTATAACCTACGACCTACACCCTACGGCCAAGCAACCAAAACTGTCGGTCCTTCCCACAACCATTGCAGCATATCAAAACCATGGTGGCTTATAACTTTACTGCTTTTTACTTTGGTCTTGGTCTTGGGTGCATGATACCAGATAGATATTAGATTGTATGGTTGTGATGTGTGAATGTGATATGCTACGGTGGTTGTGGGCAGGGCCTATAGTCTTGGGTGTATGGCCTGCGGCCATGCATCCAAGACTCTAGGTCCTGGCCACAACCACCACAGCATATCATACCCATTGTGGCTTGTCCCTTCACTATGTATAAATTTGGTCTTGGGTGTATGGCCTTCGGCCATGCACTCAAGACTCTAGGCCCTCCCCACAACCAACTGATTGATGTTTTATACTACGGGTGTATCTATAGCTGTGATATGCTGCAGTGCTTGTGGCCAGGGCCTAGAGTTTTGGGTGTAAGGCCATAGATATTTGAATGTATGGGTGTGCAGTATATAAAACCCATGGTGGCTTATAGCTCCAGTGCTTATAACCTTGTTCTTGGGTGCTTGGCCTTCAGCCATGCACCCAAGACTCTAGGTCCTGGCCACAAGCACCACAGCATATCACACCCATTGTGGCTTGTAACTTCACTACATATCAATTTGGTCTTGGGTGCATGGCCTTCAGCCAAGCACCCAAAAGTCTAGGCCCTCCCCACAACCACCTGATTGATGTTTGATACTACAGGTGTATCTATAGCTGTGATATGCTGCAGTGGTTCTGGCCAGAGCCTAGAGTCTTGGGTGTAAGGCCATAGATATTGGAATGTTTGGGTGTGCAGTACATAAAACCCATAGTGGCTTATAACTCCATTGCTTATAACTTTCTTCTTGGGTGCATGGCCTTTGCCTTTGGCCATGCACCCACGTTTGTAGACCCTCCCCACAACCATCTGATCGATAAGCGCTACTACAGGTGTATCCATGGCTGTAATATGCTGCGGTGGTTGTGGCCAGGGCCTAGAGTCTTGGGAGTATGGCCTACGACCTTATGCCTATGGCCATGCACCCAAGACTCTAGGCCCTGGCCACAAGCACCGCACCATATTACACCCATGGTCCCTTATAAATCATTAGCACATCCATAGAATGAAATATTTTAACTGTAGCATGTACTCATTTTGCACCCAGGACTCTAGGCGCTGCCCACACCTACCAGAGCATATTGGACCCATACAGGTGTATCTATAGCAGTGATATGCTGCAGTGGTTCTGGCCAGAGCCTAGAGTCTTGGGCGTAAGGCCATAAATATTTGAATGTATGGGTGTGCAGTTTATAAAACCCATAGTGGCTTATAACTCCAGTGCTTATAAGTTTGTAGACCCTCCCCACAAGATCTGATCGATAAGTGCTACTACGGGTGTATCCATTGCTGTGATATGCTGCGGTGGTTGTGGCCAGGGCCTAGAGTCTTGGGAGTATGGCCTACGGCCTACCGCCATGCACCCAAGACTCTAGGTCCTGGCCACAAGCACCACAGCATATTACACCCATGGTCCCTTATAAATCATTAGCACATCCATAGAATGAAACATTGTAACTGTAGCATGTACTCAATTTGCACCCAGGACTCTAGGCGCTGCCCACACCTACCAGAGCATATCGGACCCATTGAGGATTATAACTTCTCTACGTATAAATTTGATCTTGGGAGCATGGCCTTTAGCCATGCACCCAAGACTCTAGGGCCTCCCCACAACCACCTGATCGATAAGCAAAACTACGGATGTTTCTATAGCTGTGATATGCTGCGGTGGTTGTGGCCAGGGCCTAGAGTTTTGGAAGTATGGCCTACGCCCTTGCACCCAAGTCTCTAGGACCCGGCGACAACCACTGCAGCATATCACACTCATGGCGCGTATAAATCAGGAGCACACCCATACAAAGAAAAATGTTAACTACGGCATGTACTCAATTTTATTATTCGCTAACACCACGCCTGTCCTTAGAACAGTTACAAGTTACCTGCGCACAGTACGGACAGAAGTACTATCCTTATGAGACCCCTCATTTACAGTACTTACAAACATCCCGGACAGGGCGGGCATAGGGAATACTTCATTAGCACCTGCCGCCTAAACAAATAGAGTATTTCAGCCATCTCTTACTCTCTGAACCTTCCCAAGCACTCTGACAAAACAAAGTGGTGCACGTGGCTGGCGCACAGTGTGCGCGTGCAACAGTCTGCGCCAGCCGCGTGCCCCAAAATCCATTTCCGCGCACAGCGTATTCATGGATTTCAACATCCATTACTAGCTGTGGCGCAGAGTGGCGGAGCGACCCTACAGCTGCGCCAGTTATGCCCCCAACCCCTCCCCATGCGCCATGTACAGCACACAAATCCCGTACATGGCGCACAGGCCCCCAACCACGAAAATGCCTGTAAAACTCCCCGTGGTCCCCTCCGAATACACGTACCCCGCTGCGCGGGAAGTTTCACACGCGATTGGCCCTGTGTGAGCGGGGTACGAGTATTACTGGGGTGCGTGGAAAGTTTCACATGCGGTTGGCCCTGTGCGAGCGGGGTACGTGTATTACGGGGGTTCGCTTGAAGTTTCACATGCGATTGGGCCTCTGCAAGTGGGGTACGTGTATTTCGGGGGTGTGTGAGAAGTTTCACATGCGATCGGCCCTGTGCGAGTGGGGTATGTGTATTTTGGGGGTGCGCGGGAAGTTTCAAATGCGATCGGCCCTGTGCGAACGGGGTACGTGTATTACTGGGGTGCGTGGGAAGTTTCACACGTGATCGGCCCTGTGCGAGCGGGGTACGTGTATTACTGGGGTGCGTGCAAAGTTTCACACATGATTGGCCCTGTGTGAGTGGGGTACATGTATTACGGGGGTTCGCTTGAAGTCTCACACGCGATTGGGCCTGTGCGAGCGGGGCATGTGTATTTGGGGGTGCGTGGGAAGTTTCACATGCGATCGGCCCTGTGCGAGCGGGGTATGTGTATTTCGGGGGTGCGCGGGAAGTTTCACACGTGATCGGCCCTGTACAAGCGGGGTACGTGTGTTACTGGGGTGCGTGGGAATTTTCACACGCGAGTGTCCCTGTGTGAGTGGGGTACGTGTATTACTGGGGTACGTGGGAAGTTTCACACACAATCGGCCCTGTGCGAGAGGGGTACGTGTATTACTGGGGTGCGCGGGAAGTTTCACACGCGATCGGCCCTGTGCGAGCAGGGTACATCTATTTCCAGGGTACGCGGGGGTATCACACACGATTTCGCTGTCAGAGCGGGTATGTGTATCCAGTGGGGTGTGCAGGGAGTCCCACACGTGAATTGGCAGTGTGGGTCCTCCCAGGTGTGCCCTCTACCCCCTCCACAGCCCTTGCAGGCAACCCACACCACAGGGGACTAACCTGCACCCTTGGTCATGTCCCGCACGCAGCCCATCCACCATGGGCATGCCCCCCAGCCAGCCCACATGTCACCTTCCACTAGTGATCACCAACCCGTGTCCCCCAGCAGCCCCATCCCCCAGCAGTGATGGTCACCTGCCAGCAGGCCCCAACTCATGTCCCCCAGCACCCCCACACCCCAGCAGTGATGGGCACATGCCAGCAGGCCCCGACTCATGTCCCCAGCACCCCCACCCCCAGCAGTGATGGGCACCTGCCAGCAGGCCCCGACTCATGTCCCCCAGCACCCCCACCCCCCAGCAGTGATGGGCACCTGCCAGCAGGCCCCGACTCATGTCCCCCAGCACCCCCACCCCCCAGCAGTGAGTCTCAGGCCCCGACTCATGTCCCCTAGCACCCCCACCCCCCACCAGTAATGGGCACCTGCCAGCAGGCCCCGACTCATGTCCCCCAGCACCCCCACCCCCTGCAGTGATGGGCACCTGCCAGCAGGCCCCGACTCATGTCCCCCAGCACCCCCACCCCCCAGCAGTGATGGGCACCTGCCAGCAGGCCCCGACTCATGTCCCCCAGCACCCCCACCCCCCAGCAGTGAGTCTCAGGCCCCGACTCATGTCCCCTAGCACCCCCACCCCCCACCAGTAATGGGCACCTGCCATTAGGCCCGACTCATGTCCCCCAGGACCCCCACTTCCAGCAGGGTGTAACGCTCACCTGACTCCCACGGAGGCGCTGGTCTAGTCTGGGTTGCTGTGGCCTCTTCGAGCGTAATGCGCAGAACTCGGAACACCGACTGAACAGGACCCTCAAATCTTGCTTGTCTGGCCAGTAGGAATATCCTTCTGCAGATGAGAAAGGGGATTAACAGTCTGCAGAAAAGTGTGCTTGCTCTCCCCTTCCCCCCTTCGTTCTTCTCTAACTTCCTCCGAAATCCCCGGTTGAAGCTCACCTTATGGTTTGAAAGGATGAACTCTCCATCCTGCTTCTGGTGCAGGGGCGCGTGTTTGTCCAGTTACTTAACTGGTTTTCAGAATGGCGCTGGCAAAATCCACTTGACTTTTCCGAGCGGAACGCCGTAACTATGAAGATTACAAAAGTTCAAGTGTTGAGCCTCCTTTTCTGTTGCCTTCCTAACCTGTGATCTGTCCTTTATTTCAGGTGCAGAATGAAGGCGATGCGTTGAGGGATTGAATTGCCGATGGTAAACTCAGGTGAGTTAGCGATGGGGGCGATCCCTCTTAATGTCTTTATATTCCTCCAGTAATGTCTTTTGTCCTTTCCCCATAGGGGCCGGGGTGCGGTACCTGCCAACGAAGCGGCGCCGACCCGAAATGAGGAATGGTCCACCAACAGAAGACCTGTAAGTGTTATGGCGGAAAATTAGGCTTTCCTCATATGTTCCTTCTGCTCACCTTTTGTCTCTTCTTCTCTCCCCTAGGCGCAGAGATGTGGCGACCGGTGCAGACAGTCGCGGTGGAGCCAGAAGAACTCCCGAGGACAGGTGAGTGAAGCGCGGGGCTGCAGCGAGCAACGCAGTGCTTTTAAATTAAAGTTTTTTCTCAGGAACGCTGGCGTGAAGGTTCCGGATGCAGGTAAGAAGTTTGATAAAATTCTTGTTTTTCACCTTTCTCTTCTCTTCTTTCCTTACAGGTGTTCCAGGATCGAGGCGGGCGTGGATGGAGACCAGATGCAGGAGCAGACACGGTGAGCGTTCAGCTGCTTGGATGCAGAACAACGTGAAGCGTGAGCTACTGTCTGGGCGTGGCTTAAATAGCCCCCAAAGTAGTTCCAGGTAAGTATCCTTCCCTGGTCACGCCCAAGTGGCAAAATAGTCCCAATTAAAAAATAGTACCTTTCAGGTCTCGAGGAGGCCTGAATCTTGCAGCATGGTCTGCATCAGGTAAGTGTACAAAACACCTTCCTTTATGAGCCTGGCGACTATGGCGCCAGGACTGATGTCCAACATGGGCCTGGCGCCAATGGCGCCAGGACAGAGTCCAAAGAGCCCCTATAAGGGGCCGCTGGGCTTTTACCCGGGGGCATGATGCCTGCTCCCGGGGGTGCTGGGCCTGGCCTGGTGCTCCGTGGGTAGGCATCATGACACAGGGAGCCTCAGGCCCCGACTCATGTCCCCCAGCACCCCCACCCCCCAGCAGTGAGCCTCAGGCCCAGACTTATGTCCCAACAAACCACATGTCCTAACAAAACAGACCCATGTCCCGAAAGCCAACCCTAATCCCCCTTGCCCCCCAATCCAAGCATGCAACCATCCACAGAACCCACTCCCAAATTACCCATGCAATGATAGATGAAATAAACCACCAGGTCCATGCAGGAATGCACAACGTAGCCAAACAGTGGCAACACGTGACTGAGGAAATGTTGAATGAGACATGCACAAAACCAATTGCAGGACACAACACCAATTCTGAAGAAATTAAAAATGTATTAAAAACATAAAGAACTGACTTTGAGGAATAGGAACTGAAAATCAATGCACAATGACTGAAGTAGAAAAAAATTATTGTAAATCCAATGAAGTTAAAAAAAAAAGAAAAATCACGTAGAATAAAAAAGTGGTCCATTGCCAATGTCCATAATAAAGACATAATCCAAATTTAAAAAAAAACATTGATCCATGGGAATATAGAAAAAGAAAGTATGTACAAGTCTGCAACTATATACAATGTAAGTCCAAATGGTCCATGATCCACAAACAAAAGGAAACCTACAAAAAAGTCCTAGGAAGAAAAAACTATATACACACCAAGTGGAGCAATGTCCATTAACTCCAAATTAAAAGAAGAACAAAGGAAACCTAACACTATCTAACTATATACAATTGCGGCGGGCAAGTCCTGTGGCTCACTCTGTGATGTCCCGGGCCAGGGCATCATCGAACTCCATGTTGATGTCCCGGAGGCGGGCCTCTGCCCTGGCCCCGAGGTCTTGCAAGGATGCACTCATGGCCTGTTCCAACTCCCTGCGAGTTGCTTCAAGGCACTCTGCCCGCCTCAACGCCCGACGCATGGAGAACTCCGCCCTCACCATGGTGAGCCGCGCCTCTTCCGCCCACCGCCGCTCCGCATCTATGCGCTGGCCCAACCGCAGCCACATGGAAGACACACCCATTCCAGGCTTCTCCTGCCCTCTGGCTGATGCCTGCCCCTCTGATGTCGATGGCGCCGAGCCATCATTGCTCCCAACTACAGCCTGCTGATGTTGCTGCTGTCCATGTGCCCTGTCCGATGCCTGCACATCCTCCATCTGCTGGACTCCAGTTGTTGGGGTGTCCACCCCTGCTGGACCACCGGCTCCCGACTGTGGCAGGGATGGGATCTCCACCAAGCTGGCTGTGTTGGTCAGGCCAGGTCCACAGGGGGCCCTGGTGGAATCTGGGCCGGAAGACGGCAGGGAGAACGACTGGCGCATAGTCTCCACAGAGGAGGAGATGTTCGCCAGAGTGCGTGACACATGTAGGAACCCACCGACCAGGGCCCCTCCCAACAGTGCCACATCGCGACGCTGCTGTTCATGATGGCGTGCGTGCTCCGCCCAGGAAGCACACACGTCATCACGAATGTCACGCGTGCGCAACGCGACACCAACCAGGACGGAACCCATACGGTCGTGGGACCCCTCGTCCGCAGGTAGTGGAGAGGCAGATGACGTGGCACTCCCCCCTACCTGCGGACGGGCCTGGGACGGGGCATCCCTGCTGGTGCATGGTGGTGCAGTCACAGGTCAAGGACAGCGACATGCACAGGCCCCTCCGCGGTGACCTGTGCTGCCTCCTGACCCTGGCCCTGGACTGCACCACTTGCACCAGTGGTACTACCCCCACCAGGCCCCATGTGCGGCTCAGTAGCGGGCTCCTCCTCCTCTGTTGAGACCACCAACCTGGATGTCTCCACACCATCTTCCGCCATTGCAAGCCCCTGTGGGGGCTCACCTGGCCCTTCTGCTACAGCCGTAATGGCAGACGCAGCACCAGCCCCCTCGCTCCCAGATGTTGACAATTCCTGGGAGGGTAGCTGGGCCTTGCGTTGCCGCTCGGTGGAGGCATCCCCGCCGCTTGGCTCCACAGCGCCGTCTCTGCACTCTTCTTGCGTAGAGGGAGACATAGAAAACAAGCATCAGGGTACAATACCATATTCCCCTAGACAGGAAGCAATAACACATGAGTGGCACTGTCAAATGTCACTTCCATCCTGTCCCTCCACAACACATGGGTGAATGCACGCAACACACATGCAGAAACAGTCCTGACGCCTACAATCAGCGTCAGCATCCATGTACAAGGGCCTCTGTTAACCAAAATTTTGACTGCAAACTCACATGCATCATGGCTCACACTGGTCCCATGCACACACATCACCGGATGGTCATGCATCATGGCTTGTACACCACAGACACAGTGGATAGACACAGTGGATACAACGGTGACCGCACTGCATGAGTGAATCTACAGACATGTGTCATGATATGATATGATATGATATGGCATTAATAACGTGCCTATACACAAGTTTGTCAAGGCGCGACGAGGCAAGGGGGGAACAAAGGGAGGACAGATAACGATATTACTAGGCCAGGTGTCATTCAGATTGTGCAAGTGCATGGGAAGGGGGGACAGGAAGAGTGCAAGGGGGTTAAAGGGAGAGGGGGAAGTGCAGTACATGGGAAGTGGAAAAAATAAGATAAATAAAACACATAAAATAAAACAGGCAAGTGCAGGAAGTGCGGACAAGTGCTGGAAAGGGGACTGAAGGGATACAGAAACAGTCCCCAAGTGCAGGGGTCGCCTGGGAGGCAGTGCATGTGGGCAGTTGACAGGGTCTGGCCCAGAGATCAGAGGGGTGGCCAAGTAACCAGTGCAATTTCAGTCAGGAGTTCAGCAAGGGAGGGGAAGAGAGAAAGCAGAAGCAAAGAGGAAGGTTTTGAGGTGTTTCCGGACCCGGAGGTGGTTCTCCTCGAGTTTCAGGGAGGCAGGAAGGCTGTTCAAGAGAGAGGCCCCTGCCGAAGAGAGTGATCTGCCACCAGCCCGTGTGACCTGCCACCATGGCATTTAAAAGTCACACACACACACTTCTCAGACACACACACATGTGCACCATACATGTACATGACAGCAGCACCCATCCATCATCCCCCCTCCATGTCCAAGAACAGAGACTGGCATGCATTCATCTGTGCATTCCGCATACAGCTCCCCATGTTGCATTGGAACACATGCACCATCCATGTGGTTCACACATTACTGGTCTGACATGCATGACCATGATGTCCCTGCACACACACATCCATACATGGCCTATGTCACACATACAGGCAAGTATCAGACTACCAGCACACTGCAACATGCCTCGTCTCACACATCAATGCTTTCCCACTTACCGCTCAACTCCAGATGGGTCTGCCTCTGAAGGATCTGGGCGAGGAGCGCTGGGGCTACGTGTTCCAGGACCCTCATCTGGATGTTATTCATGCTGCCCCAGCCCCCCTCTGCGAGGCGCCGGGCCTTGTAGAGGGTCCTGGACCTCAGGTCCTCCCAGTGCTTCTTGACGTGCTTGATGTCACAGGTTTCCACCTCCTCCGCGTTGATGGCAACCACTGCATCCTCCCAGACCCTACACCATCTTTCCTTGTTGGCGCGTGATGTTCCGAAGAGGGCATCATAATGCCCCAGGACATGCTTCACCAGGACACCAACTTCCTTCTCACTGAAGCTGGTGGCCCTCTGCCTCTCTGACTGGGGGTCTCAAGTGGTCTCAGATGGTGTTTGCCCCGACATGGCGACCCACGAGGCAGGCGTGGGTGGGCAACTGGGTCCTGGGGCTGGGCTGTGGAGCGATGTTATCCAAGTCAGGAGTCTTCTGTTCCAGTAGGGGTGGACACAGCAACTGGACCCCTGCAGATGGCTGACGTGCAGGCACCAAATAGCAGGGCACGTGGGCAGCAGGCAGACAGCAGAAGATGGCTGGTGGGAGCGTGCTCGGGGCTCTTGGGGGCAGGAAAATGGCCTTTTGGGCAGGAGTGTGGTCTTCCGTGTGTATTCGCGTGGCCAGCTTGATACGGAGTGATTTGGCACGTGAAAAAATTGCACGTCAGCGTGTAATCCGAGGAAAGGCCCTTAGCGCGTAAGCGCGTCAGTGATGTTACGCGTGCAGGCGTTGCACACAACACAGGTGCATAGTGAATCAGCACGTGAGAAAACTGCACGTCACCGTGCTATTGTAGGAAAGGGCCTTAGCGCATAAGCGCGTAAGTGACGTTTCACATGTGGGCTTGCTTAAAAGGTATGAGTATCACGCTATTTCCTTGTACGTGCTTTTTGTGGAGAGCGAGCGGGTGTATCTTGTACTTCTTGTCGGTTCACACGCGATTACTTCACAACATTTCCAGTTCGTACTCCCTGTTTCCTCAGACTGCGTTCTTTTCTTCTTTTGGCGGGGGTGTTGCCTACGCGCACACGCGTGTCTTTTTCACGTTCTTTTTCAAGGCAGACGGTGAGTCGCACACGTATTTCCCAACTGTGGTTGCCCACGTGTGTCGCATACCCCTTCAGTGGTCATTGTAGGCTGCGTGTAACACGCGTACGCTTATTTTTGTGTTTCTGGGTGCCACAGCGTAGTGCAGGTTTATTTTTCCATGCACGTGGTCTACCAGGGGTTGCGTGCACGTGTGCCTTTGTTTTTGGGGTGCCTGTGCGTTTGCGTGACCCGTCATCTTCCCCCAGGGGTCACATACAGCCTTGCCAGAGCACTAGGGTACGAATTCAATCTAGTACCCTACCCCTTTCACCCCGATTGCCCAGGACAATTGTTTACTGCAACTCCCATACGCACAACAACATCAGTGCCATGGTTGGGAGGCGACCAAGCAGTTAGGGAGGCAAAGGTGGCCGACCTCCAAAAGGTGGGCATGGTGTTCGTGGTAGGGGACGTGGCCAGGATTTACGGGGTGCCCCTAGACCCCCGTGTGTGGAGGACCAATCAGGGACACCCATGCCCCCCTCATGGTTGTGGGAAACGTAGCTGACACCATCCCAGCTCAGCCCTTGTTGGACCGGCCCATTTTGGCACCTGAACCGGCACAGGATGACTCCCAGGCTGACTTCCAGGTCAGCAAGTCTAAGCCATGTGTGGCGGTGCAAGTTGCTGTCACCAGGCCATGTGGATCTGGGGCAGCAATGCCATCTGCTGCCCCAAGTAGGCAGGGTGGGGAGGCTGCAGGGGCAGCTGCAGCTCTATCCACCCCAGCTCTGAGTCTCCCAGCCGGGACAGTGTCGGTCCAGGTCCATCAAAGCGACGTTGGCCCTGCCAACATCACTCTGCAGCCAATGCCTGCACCAAGACCTATGGTCATTGTGCCTTTGCACACTTCTAGTACCCAGTCCACCTGCGCTTCTGCCCCTACTGGCCAGAGCAGTGTAAGCCACTCAATATACGCACCACCTTTGAAAAAGAAGAAGAAGGGTGCTCTGGCACTACAGGCTGGTACCCCAGGCATGGCTACACACTCTGGCACGTCAAGGAAGCCTAGCTTTAATGATGCCGAACTTGATGCACTTGTGGTCTATGTGTCGGCACATAGTCGTGAAATGGTGGTGACTGCAGGGTGCAAGACCACACCTGGTCAACGTAGGGCACATTGGCAGACCATCGCGGACCACATTAGTGCCCTTGGATTTGTGAGGCGCACAGCTGATGATTGCTACAAGCGGTGGAATGACCTGAAACGCAGAGTAAAGAACAAGCTGGCCTCAAATCATGCCTCTACTCTGGTGACTGGTGGTGGGTCTCCACCAGAGGACAACCAACTCACTGAACATGAGTCTGTAGCTGGAACCTTCGTCACAGAGGAACAGATCCAAGGCGTGGGAGACCTACCAGATTATGACACATTGTCCGGTGAGTGCCCATGCATGTGTGTGGAATCCATATGTATGTTGTTTGGGTGACGGGTTCTGATTGAGTGCCAGGTGAGGGTGTGTACTCCTGAGTGGTATGGGTCACCCATGTGCTTCCTCCAAAACATTCAGCGGCCTTGTATTTGGGTATGACAGTATCCCTTCTGCCCACAGTAGCCAATTGCCGCCATATTACTGCAGTTGCCCTTGAACTGTCATCTTGCAACAACATTGTTCTGAATTTTTCAGTGTTCATTCAGGCTGATTGTTTCAATTCTCCCATTTTTGCAACACATTTTTCAGCCCTAATGCCACATATGTGACATGCATCTGTCATTGATTACACCCCACATTGGCCCACATTTGTTACCTTGTTATGTGAATGATTAGACCATTCAGGCTGATTGAGTATTGGCCTGCTCACATTCATTTTTGGGGCCTGTTTGAATGTGGAACATGATAGTTGTTTCCTGTCATGTTGAAGTGACCAACCATTGATGTGTACATCTGCCTGCAATCACTGTATTATTGCACACTGGATGTGTTGAAGTGTGTGGCACGTGCATATTTTGTCACACTATTTAGCATGTTTCATCTCATCGTGTCCATCTCACATGGATGGGTGACAGTACTCATTCACTGACATATGGGTGTACTTGTCAGATGTACCATGGCTAGGTTACATGCCATCTGTGTGCTGGCATGTGTCATGTATGTGTATTGGACATGCCACTCACAGGCTAATGTGTGATGCCAGTGCTACCCAGCATGCAGCAAATGTGTTGCTTTTCCATCTTGGCGTCCTCAGTGTCTGCTTTTTGCCTCCCCTTCCAACTCATTGACAGTGCATGCATGCCAGGGTTATTGTCATGTGGGACATGTGTAAATCATGTACTGGATCTCTGGCTTGTAAGGCCTATGTGTGTGCTATGGTGCTCATGCCTGCTTCCATTTGTTGTCTTTCATGTTTTTTCAGGTGATGACGCACTTGATGCTGTAGAGGTGGAGGAGATGGTGCAGACCCAGGAGGAATCTCAGGCACGACCGGGCACCAGTGGAGGACGTGGTGTGGTGGTGAGTGAAAACCCAATCTTATTGCAGACCATACTGTCCAGGGGTGTCTCTGGTTGCACCTCCCCAGACTTCTATGATTCAGGTGCTGAATCGGATGATGAGACTAATGTGCTGTCGCAGGTGAGTGTTTCTGGCAGGGATTCTGTTCTGTCCAACCCACCTGCACCAGGGGTAGAACCCTCTATGGGAATGTCAGTGTTGGTAACTCTGCCTTTGGCGGTTACGGATGCAGGGTCACACTCCACAACATCTTATCCTGTTCCTGGGCCAGCAGATCAGAGGGGGAATGCAGTCCTGCAGCCTCAGGCAGTGCTGGTACAGCAAGGTGCAGATCGCCTTGCCCCAAACAGGTGTGGTGCCCGCCGACGCGGTGGCCATGCGCCACCAGGCAATACTGTATGGGAAAACTCCATGTATGGTATTGCAGCACAACAGGGAGCATCAGTTGAAATGATGGCTCAGGCAATAGAGAGGGTGGCCACTTCCATTCTTCGCCCTGAAAGGCAGATGGAGCAACAACAGCAGACAACAGACTCCATTTGCCAATCACACAGGGAAGACATGTTGGCGTCCAACAGGGACCTACGGGCGGCACTGGAGACTCTGCCGGAAGCCATTTCTGTGGAGTCACAGGGCCACAGGGAAGCCCTGAGGTTAGAACTCCAGTTCCTCAGGCAGACTCTAAGTGAACTTGAGGCTTCCCGAAATTTCAGCTGAGCTGCAGGCAACTCGGGAGGAGATCCGGGCATCACGCCAGGCCATGCGTGCAGAAATGCAGGCAACCTGTGAGGTGCTGCATGGGGATCTCCGCACTATCATCCTCCAGAATCAGACCTTCAACACCCGCATGCTTGCTGCCATGGAGGACCATAACAGGGCTTTGTGTGGGCTGCCTCCCATAGCACCACCACCTCCTGATGCAGAAGCAGAGGGTGAAGAGAGCGACAGCAGCAGTTCTGCCACAATAGCGTAGCCGTGCAGGCCATGAGCCCATGGAGGTTTTATTTTTTTTGCAACATCCATGCAGGTGTGAGTTGTTGTGCACCCTGTCCTTGGACCTCCTCCGTGGCCTCCCCCCCCCCCGTCCCCCACATGGTCATTTTTAATTTTTCTTTATTTTTTTTACAGTGTGTTGCCTTGTGTGGCTCCCGTGGGCATCCACTGTGTATTCCAGCTGGGCACATGCAGGCTTGTCCTGTGTTTTGGTTAGATGCTTGGGTTCCTGACACACATACCCCTCCTGCTTCCCTTTCCATGGGCTTGCAAAGGGTGTGACCAAGTGACAGTGACTTACACAGTGACATTGGGCTCCCATGAGCTGTGTGGGCAGTCTGTAGTCAAAACTGTGTGTACATCCCTAGTAGGGATTGTTGTTGTATTGAACACTGCATGGTGTATTGATATGTGCTTGTGCATCCATGCCTTATTCACAGGTACCTTCTTCATGTCTTCACAAGGCCGCCTCCTTTGCGGATGCAGTTCATGTTGTATGCAGTACACTGACACATTTGCCTGACGTCAACACTCTGCAGTTGGAAGGGGTGTATGTGCTGGCTTATTCAGGTTGTAAAAATTGCACTACTTTCATTTGGTACTGTCATATTTTGGCAATGTTTCATCCTTTGTTGCTGTATTGTGTTGCTGGTAAGTATTTGGTCATGTGTGCTGTTTGTTATTGATTACTGGGAGCATATTGTCTGTGGCCTGTTTCCATTTGGGACAGTGCACTTTGTGACACTTGGGTCATGTGTTGTGCATTCCTTTGTTTGCTTTCACATTGCATGACATGCCATGGTGTGTTGGGTAGCGGAGATCGGGAGGGGTTGGGTGACATGGCGCTGTTTTCATGTTATATTTTGCAAGGGGGTAGTCATTCATGCAGCATGCAGTCTTTTTATGACACAGCATTGGTTGTCTTTGGGTAGGTAGGGATGCACACAATGTAACACTTCCAGGTGACCAATCTCAGGCTGGTATGGTTGTGACAGTTGACTGTCCCTTATGTCATCATCATTGATTGGCAGCTGGTATGTACCAGGGCTGTGTGCACTCCACAGGGGTGTCATTTTAGGTGAAGTAATTAGCCACCAGCTGGGTACAGGCTGCCTCACCACGTGCCCTTACCCCTCCAATGCGCAGCGGGCGTGCATGTGGTTGGGGATGTGGGGGCACCACCATGTCCACCGGCAGGCCCCGGCGGGTTGCAATGTTGTGCAGGACACATGCTACCACTATGATCCTGCACACTACTGGGGGCGCGTATAGCAGCTGCCAACCAGAGCGGTCAAGTGAGCGAAAGCGTGACTTGAGCACTCCGAATTTGCGCTCCACTATGCCCCGGGTTGCAATATGGGCTGTGTTGTATCTTACCTCGGGTGGTGTGGTGGGGTTCCGAATTGTCGTCATCCTGTGGGTGTTCAGAGGATAGGCACTGTCCCCTGGGGAGGTGATAATGGGTATCATTAGTGGGGTTGTGACATTACTCAGTATCTGACATGCATGCATGTGCAGAGGCATTTATACTCACCAAGCAGCCATGTATCGCCATGCCACCCATCTTCTAGGTCCCGGTTTAGGGTTGACATTCTGTAAATGAAACTGTCATGGGTGGACCCTGGATAGTTGGCATATACTGAGGGGATTATTACCTTGGCATCACATACTACCTGCACGTTGATGGAATGCCAGTGCTTGCGGTTTCTATAGATGTGCTCAGTTGCCCTGGGAGGACGTAGAGCCACATGGGTGCAATCAATGGCACCTAGCACGTTGGGGAAGTGTGCCACCCCGTAAAAATCCTGGACCTTTCTGCAGGTGTTCTGGGCAGGTGTATGTGCCTGCGGACTGATGGGCGTGCAGTCATGATGGCCAACACCTGGTGTAGGCAGCGTGACTGCATGGCCTGTGACACCCCCCCCACTATGGCACTTGTCCGCTGTAATGAACCAGTGGCCAAGAAATGCAGTACATTGAGCACCTTTTCCAAGGGGCTCAGTGCTTGGGAGCACAGGGTGGGTGATGTGAGGTCATCCTCCCACTCACTCACCAGGTCGAGTATAATGTGAGGTGGAAACCTGTACCTCTCCTACACCTAGTCATCAGGCATCCCAAAAAGGCTGGTCCTGGGTGTAAAAATTCTGGCCCTGACTATCCTCCTCCTCCTCCTGCGGTGTCCCATGACCACTGCTGTGAGGAACGGTATATTCATCATAGCGTCTGAGCTTGTTTGTTGTTTGCACGCACTTTTATGCTGCGCGGGTCCGCGTACGCCTGCTTCCTGCTGCCGTACGTGTTTCCGGATTAGCGCGTCTTTTTTGGCGCACGCGTTTCCCCTGTTCGATTCCATGAATACGTGTTGTAGGCGCGCGTGTGGGCGTTCCGTGCATTTGCCTCCTGTACTTCCCCGTAACGCCCACATTTTCACGTGTTGTTCCCCAATCTGCGTGTTACGCCCCGTGTTCCGCCTACTTTTGTTGTGTGCGCCGCGCTCTGTGCGCTTTCGCTGTGCACATAGCGCACACCGTTTGATGACGTGTGTGCCCGTGTGTGCCACGCAGGATTTTAGCGCACATCCCAGTATTTACACGCGCACGGACTTCCATGAATGGATGTGCGCGGCTTTTGCACGTTTGCACTGCGATTTTTGCACTTGCGCTGCGATTCGCACGCTTTCGCACACTTGCGCAGAGATTTTCAGTGCACATTAATTCCATGAATCTGAGTCCTAATGTTGGCTTTGATTCACCTCAGATTGCAAGAAGTACTTAAAACAAACTACGAACAACTCTTTGCAGGGAAACACATTATGGCCATGCACCCAAGACTCTAGGTCCTGGCCACAACCACCACAGCATATCACACCCATTCTGGCTTGTACCTTTACTACAAATACATTTGTTCTTGGATGTATGGCCTTCGGCCATGCACTCAAGACTCTAGGCCCTCCCCACAACCACCTGATTGATGTTTGATAGTATGGGTGTATCTGTAGCTGTGATATTCTGCAGTGGTTCTGGCCAGAGCCTAGAGTCTTGGGTGTAAGGACATAGATATTTGAATGTATGGGTGTGCAGTATATAAAACCCATGGGAGTTTATAACTCCAGTGCTTATAACTTTGTTCTTGGGTGCATGGCCACAACCACCAAAGCATATCACACCCATTGTGGCTTGTAACTTCACTACGTATAAAATTTGGTCTTGGGTGCATGCACCCAAAACTCTAGGCCCTCCCCACAACCACCTGATTGATGTTTAATACTACGGGTGTATCTATAGCTATGATATGCTGCAGTGCTTGTTGCCAGGGCCTAGAGTTTTGGGTGTAAGGTCACAGATATTTGAATGTATGGGTTTGCAGTATATAAAACCCATGGTGGCTTATAACTCCAGTGCTTACAATTTTGTACATGGGTGCATGGCCTTTGGCCATGCACCCAAGACTCTAGGTGCTGGCCACAACCACCACAGCATATCACACCCATTGTGGCTTATAACTTCACTACATATAAATTTGGTCTTGGGTGCATGGCTTTTGGCCATGCACCCAAGACCAAAGGCCCTCCCCACAACCACCTGATTGATGTTTGATACTACAGGTGTATCTATAGCTGTGATATGCTGTAGTGGTACTGGACAGAGCCTAGAGTCTTGGGTGTAAGGCCATAGATATTGGAATGTATGGGTGTGCAGTACATAAAACCCATAGTGGCTTATAACTTCAGTGCTTCTAACTTACTTCTTGGGTGCACCACACAACCATCTGATCGATAAGCGCTACTACAGGTGTATCCATGGCTGTGATATGCTGCTGTGGTTGTGGCCAGGGCCTAGAGTCTTGGGGGTATGGCCTACGGCCTACGGCCATGCACCCAAGACTCTAGTCCCTAGCCACAAGCACTGCACCATATTACACCCATGGTCCCTTATAAATTATTAGCACATCCATAGAATGAAACATTTTAACTGTAGCATTTACTCAATTTGCACCCAGGACTCTAGGCGCTGCCCACACCTACCAGAGCATATCAGACCCATACAGGTGTATCTATAGCTGTGATATGCTGCAGTGGTTCTGGCCAGAGCCTAGAGTCTTGGGTGTAAGGCCATAGATATTTGAATGTATGGGTGTGCAGTATATAAAACCCATAGTGGCTTATAACTCCAGTGCTTATAGGTTTCTTCTTGTTTGCATGGCCTTCGGCCATGCACCCACGATTGTAGACCTTCCCCACAACCATCTGATCAATAAGCGCTACTACGGGTGTATCCATTGCTGTGATATGCTGCAGTGGTTGTGGCCAGGGCCTAGAGTCTTGGGAGTATGGCCTACGGCCTATGGCCATGCACCCAAGACTCTAGGCCCTGGCCACAAGCCCCGCAGCATATTACACCCATGGTCCCTTATAAATCATTAGCACATCCATAGAATGAAACATTTTTACTGTAGCATGTACTCAATTTGCACCCAGGACTCTAGGCGCTGCCCACACCTACCAGAGCATATCGGACCCATTGAGGATTATAACTTCTCTACCTATATATTTGATCTTGAGTGCATGGCCTTTGGCACCCAAGAATATAGGGCCTCCCTACAACCACCTAATCGATATGCAATACTAAGGATGTATCTATAGCTGTGATATGCTGCAGTGGTTGTGGCCAGGGTCTAGAATCTTGGAAGTATGGCCTACGGCCTAGGGCCATGCATCCAAGACTCTAGGGCCTGGCCACAACCACCGCAGCATATCACACCCATGGCGGTGTATAAATCAGGAGCACACCCATACAAAGAAACATTTTAACTACTGCATATACTCAATTTTAGTTTTCGCTAACACCACGCCTGTCCTTAGAACAGTTACAATTTGCCTGCGCACAGTACGGACAGAAGTACTATCCTTATGAGACCCCTCATTTACAGTACTTACAAACATCCCGGACAGGGCGGGCATAGGGAATACATTATTAGCACCTGCCGCCTAAACAAATACAGTATTTCACCCATCTCTTACTCTCTGAACCTTCCCAAGCACTCTGACACACCAAAACAGTTTCCGAAACAGCATTTCGACTCTGGTAGCCGGCACGCTGAGCATTTCACCTCTGGTCGCTGGCGCGCTGTCGGCGGATCCAAGATGTTGGGCGCATCCAAACAATCTGACGCACATCACGGCTCACTGCAGCTAATCGGCGGACACGTCACGTGTCCGCAGTCATGACGCCAGGCCCTTAGCTAATCGGTATCTTGTCTGCGGAGCGAACACGGAAGTGTGACCGTGGAGCGGACATAGATATCACTAATTTTTTGAGCCATACTTTTTGATCGTTTTAAAGGAAACTACTGGATGGATTGTCGCCAAATTTACAAAAGCACGCTTTCGGGAGCAAGCCCTTGCCCCTGGCTCAAATTTGGTAAAAATCCGTCCAGCGGCTTGGCCTGTAGGCGTGCGCAATGTTTTTTCCCCCATTCAGTCTATGGGGGAAAAAGACATTTTGGGACCCCCCTATAACTTTGTATGTATATGGGCCACTCTGTTTTTTTTTTTGCAAAGTTTGGTGATGTTTAGTCCTGGGGGGGAAAAGTTATAGGGGTGTCCCAAAACGTCTCTTTTCCCCAATTTGGTGTAAATCCGTCAGTAGTTTTTTAAAAAATGACCAAAATGTAAGGCACCAAAATTTGTGAGATCTCCGTTCGCTCCGCGGCCAGTGCCCTGATTGGCCGAGCGGCTTGCGTGATGTCCGTGGACATGCAACGTGTTCGCTGATTGGACGGCGTGGTGCGTGAAGCGCGTCAGATTTTCTGTGGCACCCGCCATCTTGCATTTGCGGACGACCGCGGACAGCGCTGTGAAACTTGGATTAAACATTTTATTTAGTGGAGTGTGTTGGTGTGTAAGAGTGTTTGGGGAGGGTGGGGGAGTATGAGATAGGTTCAATGTTCTGTTTTTTTTATGTGCTGGACACTTTTGTTCTGTTCGATTTTTCTGCGGACAACACGGCTGTTCTGAAATGTTCGTAAATAAACAGAATGGATTCGGTGTCAAGTTGAACGTGTTCTAAGAAGACTTGTGGTGTCCTGGAATGTTCCCTAAGTCTACAAATATAGTACCTTTTCAATTTTTACTTCCTGACTGTTACTGAAGAAAACTATGTGGCTTAGATATGTCAGTAAAGGAAAAAAAGGGAGAGCCAGCCATGTGATGTCCTCAGTGATATCATCAATGACATTTGTGATGTCATCTTTGATGTCCTGGGTGTTAGTGTTAACAGTGCACGGTGATGCGAGTTATGGTTGCTTATCTTACCATAACTGCCGAATTTCAGGGGTTTTTCGGTTTTACTTTGAACCATAACGTCCCTTTAACAACGTTTTATTACTGAATTTGATAGGTTTTTAGTAGCGCAACTTAACCATAACATCCCTTTTAACAAAGTTTTTTCGCTGAATATATACATATATATATATATATATATATATATATATATATACATATTTTACATATAAAATATGCTGATTTATCCATTTGGAACCTACTGGCAAATCATGTACTGAATTAGGTCACACTCCTGTACTTTATGTGGTATTAGAGTTTCATTGGGGCACCATTAAATTAATAGCACATCTATAGGGTTGAATAATAACACCCAATTCCACTTTTTCTCCTTGGCATGCTTAGTTATTCCATTTCACTAGACACCGTAATGTCTGATTAATTTTAAAGGAGTGAACATATTTTTTTTAACTTTGCTTCTACCGCTTCACTGCCGACGTTAGGCCGAGTTTTTACTTAATTTCATAACACTTTAATTTCCACTGCAGAATATGTTTACTGCCAATAATGTTGGTCTCGCTGTGCATGCCTCTATAAGAAAGAAGGGCATGGTGTGTTAGTCAGAAAGTGGGAAGGCAGAAGCAGAAACCTTTCATTTTGGTGGATGGAGGTTGGAAGTCCTAATTACATGTGTGCCAATGTGAACATCTCTATGTTGTTTGTGGTTGCTATCGACCGGACAGGTTAGCCATATGGGGAGCCCCCGGATTGTGAAGTGCAAAAATTGACAGTATATATATGTGTGTGTAACAAAACTATGCTGCCGATCTTTGGTAAAAACCATATGGGCCCTCTGTAAACAGTACCTTGTTTCGCTGATTAAAGTATGGCAAAAATATTCGAAATCTTACCGACAACTCCATAATTACTATTGAGAGTCTGCTTTTAATATGGAAAGACCAGCGTTTCACTGCTTCTGCAGCTTCGTCATGCTTACAACATACATTCTATATATTTAATTCCTTCATTTGAATGTCTGTTTCCTGTGTTCATTGTCCTGGCGCCTAAAGAAATTTTAATTGTGCAAAGTGTTACAGTTTCATAGTGTCTGTACTTTGTTGCCAATCAGACAAACAACTGGACAAATGATCTTCCCATACCTCTAAATATGCACATTTTATTTTATATATATACAAGGAGGAACAATGCTTCTTTGGTGACAAGAAAAGGCACAATAGATAAATCAGATTTGACAGGAAGCAGTGAACTTCTTACAATGGGTGAATTTGAGTGACATTCTGACAAGGTTTTGGGGGACAGTAAATGGAACTTCGGGAACAATACATGGATGGAAATTCTGACAATTTGCAAGGTATGCCCAGGCGGGAGCCCTTTCACATGAAACTGGGGAGGGGAGGCTGCTACCAATACTCCCTTCGGAGTGGTATAATGCAGGAGGACCTCATGGGGAGGAACTTCCCTTCTGGGGATAAGGTTGATCACCTAGAGTGTAGCCCACTGCCTGATGTCACACCTCAACCGTTCCTAACCCCCCCCCCCCCAGGTCAAACAACTTTCTTGAAAATAGACCCATGTATTTCTGTAGTGTAGGAGAAACAACCTCAACAGAAAGTACCAGGATGAAGAAGAGCACAGGAGACATGAAGATCACTTACTGTGTTTGCACTGGTACGAGGTGGCCCTCAGGAAGCATGAAGATTAGTCCATCAAGAACAACAAAGAACTTTGACAATCCGCCAGGGCAGGACTGACAACATTGTATTAGAAGAGAAGAAGTACTGAAGACTTTGTCAAGCACAACCGGGATAGGCTGCAGGGGTGAGCATGAGTTTGGACCCTGCCGGCTGACCAGAGAAGCAGAAGAGCAGAGGACGCAGGCGAGGTTTTGAAGGAGTTCTCCATGGGTCCATCTGTAGCGGATCTGATCATGATGCAGCAAGAAGAAACCAAGCATTCAAGGAGAGCGCAGAGCCGCCACACTGCTGCAGAGGTAAAGAAAAGAAAACAAAGAGCTGGTGAGACATGCCCCAGTCCCAGGAAGCCCCAGTGGAGTACCAATGTCCCAACAAAGGTAACGGGAGGTACAAGAGTCCCGAAGGGGACACAGGTGTCGAAGAGAGGCAGGCGCAAGAGGCTCTCTGCCAACCCCATAGCAACAGCTTAACTACTGTGAAAGGCACTTCAAGGAAATTAAACGTTCTTTTGGATTTATGGAAGCCAGGGGAAGCAAATCATACCCTTGGCTTTGGTACAAACTATATTGCAGTGAGTGAACAAACTACCAGGAGAAGGGAGTCATTCTCCTGGTTTTGAAAGTTGGAAAAACTGAGAATCCTTTTGAAGAGGCACCAGGAGAAGGGGGCCAGTCCCCCTGACCTTTGTGTGATCTTTATAGAAGGCGGTGAGCCAATACCAGGAGAAGGGAGGCATTCTACTAGTATCTAAAGTTGACTGTTGTAAGGTTTGTTGGAAACATAGGCCAGGGAAAGGAGTCAGTCCCTCTGACACCTTTTTAGCAAAGAACATTTACCCAACTACCAGGAGAAAGGAGTCATTCTCCCAGAGATGGAGCTTTTTTGTTCACTTCTTGCTTAGGTGTATTTTACGGGATAGAAGTAGGATTTGACACAGGATGGTGGGGTTTGATTTTGGTTGACATTCTGGCAGCCCCTGTGTTAGTATTAGTTTGAGGCAGGGAATCCCCTCTTAGAAGATAGGGATAGTGAGGGTTTCTTTTTCTGCAAATAAAAGTCTGTACAAATCACCATGCCACCTGTGTGTCAGCATTTATTTATTTATTTGTATTTATTTATTGGGTATTTATAATGTGCATATACACAATGGGCCTCATTACGAGTTTGGAGGTAGCCATGGTGCTATTAGCACCATGGCTGCCTCCAAATCGGGCTCCATTACCGGGTTCCTGCAATGGTGATTTACCGGGTCATTCCGACATAGGAGGACCCGGTAATTCCTCCTTGCAGGAACCATTCCCCATTCCCATTTGAGCCCCCAGAGGGCTCAATGGGAATGAGGAGGGAGGTAATAACAGGCACAATATGAATGGCCCATTATTACCTCCCTCTTCCCCTCGCGTGACCCAGAAAAGATGTCTGGTTTTACCAGACGTCTGATCCGGGTCTCGCAAAGGGAACCTCGTAATCGGCGCTCCCATAATGAAGGGGGCCGGCCCCATACCGGCCCCCTTCATTACAGGAGCGCCACGCTTGTAATGAGGCCCAATGTGTTTCGAGACACAACAAGACAAGAGGGTTTGGGAACAGGGAGGACAAAACAAATACAATCCTACTAGGCATTGTGACATTCAGAACATGCAAGTGCAGTAAGAGAAGTGCAGGGGAGAGGGAGAAGTGCTGGTGAGGGCTGAAGGGCCCATGAGGAAAGCGAGTGTCAGGGGAGGCCAGGTGGACAGAGACAGGGGAAAGCCGAGAGTGCAGCGGAAGGAAGGTCCACAAGCTGAGTGTGAGGTAAGGGCCCATGGAGGGCGGCCAGAGTGTGGGAGGGAAAGAGGGAGCAGGTGTCCCACTGAGAAGGATCTCTGTCTTACTGACATCAAGACAGAGATTGTTAGCAGAGCACTATGCCTCAATAGTAGACAGACAGTCAGTAATGAGAGAGGAAGGGGAGGAGCGAAGCTTGAAGGATAGCTGCGTGTCATCCGCACAAGACTGGAAGTTAAGAGAGGAGGTGGAGATTAAGCATGCTTCTTTGACACCATTACAACATACTTACATTAAAGACAATCAACATTAGTCATTTTAAATGCAGGTGGTTGGTACAGCCAGCCATGTTAGGGACATGACCATGATGGATGAAGTGCTACAGTGGAGTAAGTAGAAAGTGAGCGACACAGGCAGGGTAGAGGCGAGGGAAACATATTAGCTATAGTGCTGATGAGAGGTAGGTCAAGAGGGTAGCTCAGATTTTAGGAGGTAGGATTTTAGTTTGGTTTTGAACAAATCTGTGTGGACTGTTTCTCAGATGTCCTGGGGAAGAGAATTCTTTGCAAGTGGAGCAAGAAGAGACATATATCAGAAGTGAGAGGAAGCACACGGTGGGCGAGGTGCCACACGGGTAGTCAAAGAGGCAGAGCAGAGATTACGAGAATGCTTGTAGAGTTGGATAGATGATGATAGATATGGTGGTGCCTTTCCTCAGATAGGTTTAAGAAACCAGGAAAAGGAATTTAATTCTGGCCCTTTTTTGCATCATCAGCCATCCAGCCTGCTGACGGTCTGAGGAAGTAGTCGTGAAGTGAGAGAGTTCGTAGAGAGTCCTGATAGCAAAGTTAATGATCTTGTCGAGAGAACAGCACGTATAGTTGGGGAGACCAAGGAGGATTCTGGCACAGTAGTCCAGTTTAGAGAATGTACATGATTGAGAGATGCTAGGTGGTGTTGAAAGGAAGGAGGTGCCGATGTTCCTAATAGATAGGAGGTTGACACAAGCCACTGTTGCCGTTTTGGAGATGAAAGTAGAAAAGGTGTGAGAAGAGTTATAGATGACAACAAGGTTTCAAACTGAAGAAGAGTATAGGAGAGTGTCAGGTGGGGCCGAGATAGGCAGGGGAAGAGATGAGAGAGAGTATTTGCCAGGGAAGAAGACTGCCTCTATTTTGGTTGAGTTTAACATCAAAGAGTGCAAGGCCATCCAATATTTAATAGCAGAGAGACAGTTTAAAATGTTGATACAGAGATCAGAGCAGGGTTCAGGAAATGATAAGAATATTTAGGTGTCATCCACAAAGAGTTGGTACAAGAATCCAAGGGAGGCAATTAGTATCCTAAGAGCAAAGTTATAGAGTATAAAGAGGAGAGGACGCAAGACAACGCCTTGTTGAACACAGTTAGAGTAGTGAGTTGAGACATGTTGTTGCTACAGGAGACAAATAATTGGCAAGTTGTCAGGTAGGATTCAATCGAGGCAATGGCTTGATCGCAAATCCCAAGCAGAAAGAGAGTATTAAGGAGATCAGGGTCATTGAAAGTATTAAAGGCAGTGGACAGGTCAAGGAGAATTAGGATAGAGGATAGGTTGGAGTGTTTAGCAGAGGATATGAAGCTTAATGAGAGCAGTGTATGTGGAGTGACAGGAGCAGAAACCTGTTTGTTGGGGGACTCCAAGGTTGCAGATGTCTAAAAATTGGTAACACAGTGTTAGGATGGATTTCTAAACTCTGACCTGGCGGGCAGAGGTTTAGGAGGCCACCCTAGTTTAGTGAAACCAGGGAACCTTCTGGATGAGCCATCCAATCTAGGTAGCTTGACAGGCATTCAAGAGTAAGGGCCTCATCACGAGTTGGGCTGTAGCCCTAAATCCGGTGGTAATGGTATTACAGCCGCATTTAAGGGCTGGCCCTATCACGAGTTGGGCACTAAACGGCTGTTTTACCTCCAACTGCCTCACCACGAGTTTGGCGGTAACCCTTGAATGCAGCGGTAATGCTATAACCGGTGAATTTAAGGGTCCCTTTTAGCGATACTCATCTGTAAAAGAAATTTGTTGTCTCAGGGAGGCCACCAGTAAGTGATGCAAGTACTCACCAACCCTCAGCACAATCTGAACCAAACTTAGCCAGCTTAGTTGAGGTCTCTAGTGGGTTTGAGTTCTGCAGTTTCGTAGTACTTCGGCTCTCAGCGGCTGCGGGACAGAACAATCGTCGTGATGGGATAGTTACCTTTTCTCAGCTTCTGAAGGAGATATAAAGAAAAGTCTGGTGCAGCAGGCTTCAGGTCACAGGAGGGAGGGTCAGCAAGGCACCTACAGCAATTGTCACCAACAGGTAGTAACACGGGTATCACAGATATCTGCAGCGTTACGCACTCTCCTAATTCATGACCCAAAGGAGCTAGGACTATGAAATATGGCAGCAGAGGACATGGGACCACAGGCAAGCAATGTCCTATTTCCCGGGTTTCAACTCGAGATGGCGGCAGTTTTGCAGGATACCCAGATGTATAGATGGACAGTTCGCTGGATGGGCCAGAAACACTTCCGAAATGGCTCCTTCGGTGAGTAAGCAGGGGGCACCAAGAGTAGTTGTTCCCACCTCACCAGAGGGACGAAGCGCCCTTGCAGGATTTCTTGATTGATGAAGAAAACAGCGGTCTGACGGGACACCAGAGGGCGAAGAGTGGCAAACCTTCCAATGCATCTCCGGCAGGTTCCCAAGTCTGTTCCTTCATTGCAGGATACTTGGCTCCTTCTGTAGTTTGGGGAGAACTCAGGTGGACCTGGAATGGATGCAGGGCCCCTTCTCTTATCCAAGATTAGCTTTGGGCCAAAATCATGGACTTCGAATCGAAGATCTGCTCTCATGCAGGACCAGTCATGGCCCGCAGTGGTCCCAGTCATTTAGGCACTCCAGACATCTTAGCACCAGTAGTGTGGATTGGGACCAGACAGTTCCAACCCGCTTCCGGGGCAGACACATGTGACATGCAGAAGTCCCGTAGGAGATCGGTTTTCGCGGGAGGCTGCATGCCCAAATAAGGAAAACCCGGGTCATTCGCCATGGGGGAAGGCAAGGGACAAAATGGCCATGGGACAGAACAAAAGACTTTGTGGCTCTGCCATTTTCGGACCTGGCCACAGTCTTGAACCAAATGTGGTAAATGCGATGTGATCCTATAAAAATAAGTAAAACACTTATAAAAAGTAACTGCTGCCACCAGTTTATCCCAGGCGTACTTGTACAATCACCAACAAATCCTTCAAGGGTGTCCATGGCCATAAAACAAAAAAGGACCCCAGCGCACGGTACTGGAAGGTACATTGTGCACTATTAAAAAGTTACCAAGAAATGCCAACATAGTTGAAGACTAAGGGAAACATAGTTTCCCAGTATTGACAGTCTGAAGGGCGTGTCAGTTTCCCCATAACAAGTAAGCAAAAGCCCAGGGGAGTGCAGCTGAAGGCTGTCCTCCACTGGCAAAAGTCAGGATAGGAGCAAAACGTTTGGGGGGGTCCACAAATGGAGGTAAACAAATTACACATTAAAGTAATCTTTCCTAACACACGGTTGAACACAAACCTTTCAAGAACTTTAGAGAAGTGTAGAAGGAGAGACACAAGGCAACATTTAGATGGCAGATTTGGGTCAGGGCCTTTCTTTTTCAGGAGAGGGATGACCATGGCCATTTTGAAAAAAGAAGGAATTGAAGCATAGTCAAAGGACAGGTTGAAGAGTTCAGAGAGGTGAGAGGCCACTAAATTGATCAAGAGGCTATGATGGTGCACAAGAGGGGTCAGTCTGAGAGAAAGGGAGGAATGTCAGAAGGTTTACATTTCCTTTTGCTATTAGGTGGGACAAGTGGTGAGAACAGGTCCGAGGGTAGAAAGGAGATGATGGTGGAAACAATGAGGTGACCAGATAGAGAGAGATGGAGATGAATATGAGATCCAGAGAGTTACTCCAGTGTAGGTAGGTTATGGATAGAGTGGAGAGCAAAGTAAAACAGTCCAAAATAAAGGAATGGTCAAGCAAGGTGGCATTAAAATATATACTTTAATCAAACACACCATGTACAATAATAACTAATTAGGAAATACTGTACAAACCTGCCCCTGTAGATAGAACACAGAGTATGCAATGATAGGAAAGATGCAACACTCTGGGTAATGAGACAAGGGGAAGAAAAGGCAATTAAAAGTTCACAATGTTCAGAAAGTAGATTTCATGAGGTTGCAAATGGGATTAAAATGATCTAGCCAGTCTCTAAGACCCAAAAATAGACCAGGGAGCAGATATTAGTCAGTAATACATTTTCAAATGAGTGCACGTCATTCTTTTCAGTTTGAGGATGCAGCAGTTGCAATGGTTCATAAGCAATCTAGCATCGAGTTCGGTTCAAACGGAAGATAGCTGCGGTCTCAAAGCATTTATTCGGGCTATGTGAATCAGGCGGACACAAGGTTTGGAGTGGCAGTCAAGGATCAACTGTGATCGAGCTGGTACTGGGATTTGTAGGGGAGTCAATTCAATGCAGAGACTCATAGGTTGCTGTTTGGGAGACACCAGGGTCAGGTCAGTTGACTTACAGGAAATACGAATAATATGCTACTTCGGAGGGAGGCTCAAGCAATACTTAATTGGTTCGAGACAGGGCAATGACGTGCATCAGCTGGCATGGTGCTCTGGCGAACAGAGTTGAACAGGCAAACATCGGTTCGAAGAACAATGAACACCAAAGGGAGTGTCAAAGGGTCCTGATAGTTCACTTGACTTCGAACATGCAGGAATCGCTGCTCATTGCGGGTCTACGTTGAAAATAGGGATCTTGGCTATTCTGGCTTCCAGGTGCTGTGAGTCCCACTCCAGGGTCTCAAGGGCCAGGGTCATTCCTTTTTCCATGGTACCATGGACGGGGAGGCTGGCACACACCTGCAGGGATCCTGCAACACGATGGCTGGCAGAGATGTAGGCATGGGTCCCTCAGCAGAGTTAACCCCAAAGGTCTCTGGGGATGGTTGGAAGATAGAGCTTGCATCTGCATTGAATCACCTGCCTTAACCTCACAACAGGAGGACTCTGGAAAGGACTGCTCTCTTAGTAGGGTCCAGCTAACTCTTCTTTCAGGGTTGGATTTCAGAGCTGATACAAAGAAGTGGTGTGCGGACGCTTCTTTTAAAGGTAAGAGCCACAAGTGGTTGGACTAAATCTAGCCTGTTTTAGGGGTCCATTCCTGCTCTTGGAATGAGTGGACTCTGCCCTTGTGACATCACAGAGCAAGTGTTTTTTTCTCCACCGGAAGTGGAGGGGACAGGAAGGAGACAGAGAGGCAAAGAGAAAGAAGATGGTGGAAATCTTTCTCCATTGTACCAATGTCTCTGTGGCTACACTTCCCATCTCAATAAAAGCAAAAGCCTTAATAAATGCAGCACCCTGGTGTGAGGCTGCTCCATTTGAATGGGTGTTCTCCTATGATGCCTGGGCCAAGGGCAGCTATCTGCTGAGTGGCTGTCCCTGTCAGAGGTGTAACCTGCCCTCAAAAGAGATCAAAGATCAGGCATAGCCTGCCTGGCCTGAATACACATCACCTTCCACAGCTGACCGTTGTATGTGGCTGTAATGATCATAAGTAGGCCATGTATCATCCTTAACTCAGGCATAGCTTTATTCTCAGAGTTTACTGTGCCACCATCATGGGTTACTTATGATCATCATCACTTTTTGGTACGGGGCATACCATAAATACAGCCCCTGCTCTGCAGATACTTGGCTGCCACTGCAGCTGTCAAATAGGCACCTCTGACCTCTGAACCTGCTCTCTACCGCTGTGTCATGAATGGGCACTCGTTCCTTTCCAAACTACGGGCTCGTGTCCCTTCAAGAAACGCGAAACCTGGTGCCTGGAAACTGGCATGGCAACGCTGGCGTCCGCTCTACTCCTCCCACGGTCCATGTCGAGTAGCGCGCCGCGTTGTCACGTGACTTGCCTCTTTATTAGCACCTCCTTCCCCTAGATCGGTGCTTCTGATCACTGATTAGTGGCGTTTCGAAATCTGTTCAAAGTTTATTCCTTGTATCTTGTTCATTCCGTTCCTGTCCTTGTTACCCTGTTTTTTCCCCCTTCAGTTTCTGACTTCCTTGGCTCCTCGACGCGGACTGCTTATTGGATTGCTCTTCCTTAGCGCCTTGCCTTGTTTTGCCTCGCCTTGTATCTTGATCACGGACCGTTATTGGACTTCCCTTGCCTGCTCCTTGGATGCCACGTTACTTCAGGGCAGACCTCGTCTTTCGGATTGTCCCTGGAACTTCTGGTTTTCTCTCGCTAACTTGGAACTTTGGAGTTTAGAATTGGTACACTGACTAGAGACTCCCTGTGTGTACTATCGTCCTCGTGCCGTCGGGTCAGGGTGCTCTTAGGCGTCCTTGTGCCGTCGGGTTAGGTTTGGACTGCCTACTTTGTGGATTGCCTGGAACTTGTCTACGTGTGCCTACCCTCTCCTGGGACAGAACCTCCGGTAAGCGGCAATCCTTTTCTATTAAGTCCGGGGGGGGAAGAAGGGAGGCAGGTTTTTGTATCCTATGCTAACCATTACTTGTGGGGTACGCCTACTGGGACTGCTCCTTTTGCCTTGTTCGTTTGTTGAATCTTTTTGGACACAACGCAAACTCAAACCTTGCTGCTTTGGTGTGTTGTTATATCTCACAATTGCAGGTCCGGCCTCAAATCACTGTTGTGTTATCCACCTCCAGTCCTCCTTTGACATACAGCATCTCGACCTGTGTTGTTCCATTGGTACCCCTGGATTATCATCGGCATCCATTCTTTTCTCCAATTGATCGCTCTGGTTCTTTCTAAACCAAAACCAGAGGGGCACATTGGGAAGAAGAATTCATCGGCTACACTACGTGGGCAAATCTGGTATCTGACACGCTGGTAGAGCAGGTGCTGCAAATCATGACAATGATGCATCAGGACACAGAATTGACATGGAGCATATGAAAGGGGAATCTGATCCACAGATTACCTATTCAGAGATGGAATTACCCGCATCATTGTATTATATAATACAAATCAAAAAGGTCTCGGCTTTCAACCCTTGCTCATCTCACACACTCTGGCAGCATGAGCTCTGCCCAACCAGGACTGGCTGTCTGAAGTATTCCATACTCTAAAGCAATGCCCACAATGGAAATATACTGGAGCAGGCATGTGCAGAGTTTGATTGTAAACACTGGCTAGGGGGTTGAAATTGAGTAATTCTCACTGTTTCCACCCAAAACTTTGACCGCAAATAACTGTATCAGGCTCCTGCCACTGCCTTTACTGTCTTTTCAATTTTACTGTAATATTCTGAGAATCATAACATCATCATGATTGACCAGATGTTACTATTATATGAATATTGAAAGTAGTCATGCTGACACAATAACAATCCCAGCAAAAACCAATAAACAGGAAAATTAACAAAATGCATTTTTACAAATAAGTGTCTATCAATTGCCTCAAACAACTCACAAATCATCTGACACACATTGGTTGTGTTCATCCAGATAATGTTGTGGCACCTTAAGGAAAACAAATAAATAAACACCATTTGCGAGGAACACAATTTAAGATAGTCGGCGTTGCAAATCTTCTCCACTTGGAAAACACAATGCATTTAATGATAATTGAGACATGGAGATTAACTGTTGCAATTAAGGACTGGGTGAGTACCCATCCTTCCGAGGTTGCCTGCAAATGCTGACATTCCAATCATATATGATTGTTAAATACTTCTCACTATGCAACGATTGTCCCTTTGGATTTCAGTTTTCAGAGTTCATTGCTTCTCCACTCAGATTCTGGTTATTGTGTGTACCTATAAAACTGCTCCTCGGTGTTTGTGCACCATACCCTTCACTCTTCTCTCTGCTTCTTTTGCCTCCTCCCCTCCTCTTTGATATTAAGTCTCAGGGTCCCACGCCTCACACCCTGACTTATGAACATAAACTACTCTCTTTCATGTCTGATCCAGAGTGCATGTTCCCCATTGCATCAACCTACTCTCCAACTGTCATTTCAGTAGTTCTCCATTTTTCACCTTATCCTCTGGAAGTCATTGGGTGGCACACTTTCTCTGCAATGTTTGTGATAGATCTGGGGCTCACTGTACTCTTCACTGCTTACTGCTTCCTTGTCCAGTACTCAGAGCCTGCCTTCTCCACAGCCTGCGCTGCTTCTTCACCCAACTTTGGCTCTCTAGAAGCTTACATTACTTTGATGTACTGAAACGTCTGTTAATATAACACCAAACTCCTTTCCTTTGGTTTCTTCTCCTTTGTGTATCTCCTGCTGGGCAGCTGGACATGGTATCAGGTAATGGAAAGTAAAGAAAGAATCGGAGTAACTCGGATCAGGATCAAAGATGTTATTGGAATGCAAGTTGTTAGAGCTTCTTCTCTGTTCCTACATCCTGTTATCAGGTGTTGCTTGTTAAAGTTCTGATGCAAACTAGTTATGTGCATAATGTTTATAAGGAACTTTCTGACCTTTCAGAACTTTCATTACCTGAGTTTTTTTCTAAACTTTGATTGAGAAGATTCATCAGAGACCTATAGCTCTAAGAAAGCAAAGTTGTCTATGTGAGTTGAGATGGTTAGTAAATACCTAGGTGTCAAATTTACTACCAAGGCTGATTATGCTGACTTGAAAGAAGAAAGGAAACCCAAGGCAACATCAAAATAAATTAAATAGGCAACATCACTGTGTTAGAGCAGCCTGTGGTTTTAGCTATAACAGTGTTCTATAGAAGCAATGTTTCTGCCCCTCTGTGTTGTTTGGACTAGAAGCTATTAGCATGAATGACCTTTCTTGTATTAACATGCTTGAAGTAAAATGTTGGCAGATAATGTTGGGGTTGGGTCCTAGTGTCCCAATGGAAATTATCTGCCTTGAACTAGGTCTTTCCCCTTCTGTAATGGCTTTGCAGGCAAAGAACAATGGTCTGGAGGGTTGCCCATAGCAATGGCAGTGATTAAGATTCATTCAAAACCTTCCAGCCATCACTTCTTTGCTTTTGCTTTGTCACCCTGAGTGGGACGGGTATGCACAGACGTGGGTCCCGTGCCTGCTGGGTGTAGAGACCCAAGCTACTCCTCACTGATGAGGCCCAACAAGGCCGAATCATGTTTGGGGATGCTTGTGGTCTCGAGCAGAAGGGATGTGACCTAGAACTTCTGGCTGGACTGCCCCTTTTGAGGTGGGGCCAAACCTGATTTGCATATGGTCTTTCCCCTTCTGTAATGGCTTGGCAGGCGAAGAACGATGTTCTGGAGGGTTGCACAGAGCAATGCCAGTGGTTAAGATTCATTCAAAACCTTCCAACCATCACCTCTTTGTTTTTGCCTTGAGCTTGGTCTCACCTCTCTTGCCGCTATGGTAATCAAAAGAGAGAATTCTCCCTTTTTTAATGGAACCTAAGGCACCTTTCTGCCCAGTGTTCAACCTACTGGGCCAACAGCCGCCAACCACTACATTGATCTTTGCCCTCCCTTGTGCTCATAGATTTTGAACACATATGATGGAAGCCTGCTTGGGAGGATAGCTTACGCAGTCTGATTAGAAAAGCTGTTGGTAAACTCGAACAATGGGATTGGTGCAAGAACTAAGTCCATCTTGCTAAAGTCTCCAGCTATCGCACCACCGTGGATCAACTTGATCATAGCTACAAAACCCCACATGGTCATATCCTACTTTGTGCTGCCCCATAATTGTGTAGATTTATGCTACTGTTAAGAACAGGTAAATTACCGGTTATGGTTTCGATAGGGTCTGAGCTGGAGTTCCTAAAGATGCGAGGAGCTGTCACTCTTCTGGCCTTGGGTCTCCACTGGAGACTGCCCAACATGTCCTGATGGAGTGTGAAGAACATGGTGGCTTGTATACAAAGTGGTTGGGGCCTTTCATTCACGATCTTAATACTATTAAGACTGAGTCTTTCTGGCATTATTGTCTAACCTCAGACCATAGGTCAATGCATCTTACACTATTCAATATATGGAATTAACTTTTCAAATTGGGAATGGTAGGGAAACAGGCCTAAACAAAATTAAAATCTTAAATTGAATGAACTGGGTTGATAAGATCTTATCAGGCCTCAAAGTAAATCTTATATGGTATTTATGTAAATCTTATATGGTATTTTTTTACTTTTATAGTATTTCATTATTTTTAATAGTACAATACAGGATAGACTGGGTGAGTTGGGGTTGCATTAGATTTAGCCACCAACAATTGCAAATCATCTCGAATTGTAATGAATGTATTATGCAGAATGTATAGTGTAACTTCTCTTTGTATATCATGACCACACATGATGATTGTTCTTAATCAGATGGCTGTGTTTCTGTATTTTTAGTTATTTGTGCTTGCAGCTGTATTTTATCTATTGTATCTATGTGTATCTGCCTTTTTGTACATTATGATAAAGCTCTTTGAGCTCTAACACAATTATAATAAATAAATCATCAAAACATATGCAATGGAGCAAGCAGCCGTGGACATGAAATCCAAAAACCAACCACTGCCTCCCTAACTCACTAATTTTCCAACACACACTAACCAGCAAAAAACACACTGCAGTGGTATTGTTGCTTGAGCAGAGGACCACATGACCATAATAGAACCCCCCACACAACCAAACATACTTGAGAGAAGAATGTGCACGTAGAACCCAAAGAAGAATAACAACACTTGGGACTTGTCAGCTTCCACACAAACCCCATGCGCCCTAGTCCAACCCATCTAGAATGTTATTGGCAAAAAGAGAATGGCGTTCCGTTCTGGACACAACACCTCAGGTTTCTCATCTTGGTGCTGCCTCTTTCCCTTTAAGTATAAGTCCTTTGTCTATCTTATCAGACCTGGTATCAAGAGGCCACCAAAATGGCAGCACTTGCAGGATCCAGTTACCTTAAATGACATTGCCAAAAATTCTTCCCTAATTTTATTATATTGTCTGTTGTCCTTTAAATCCTTTCATATTTTACTTTAAACAGCTGTGTCTCAGTGAAATAAAGATACCTCTTTTACTTTGCCAATGCACAAAACACTTTTCTAAATAAAACTCACTCTTTCGTTTCTAGTCAGGTAGCTCACCTTCCTCGATTTCCACTTTTGGTTTTAATTATGGTTTCTGTCCTAGGCAGTTTCTATCATTTGCTCTTCATCTTGTTCACAAGTCTTTTGTCTATCTTCCTGACACAAAACTCCCCATCACTTTGTATTTGGGAAATTAGGAAATCAAAATCAGGAAAAGAAAGAAAGTAAATCCCACCATCTTGCTTCTTTCATCATTAGTATGGTACAAAACCATTACAATATCAAAATGAAAACAAGCAAACGAATATGTTGTATTATTTAGTTGTAAACAGACTTACTGCTTCTTGGTTCCTCTTCCGGTTACCGGGATAGAGTGACCACTGGCTTCTTGGCTCAAACTCACCATCACAGGGACATAGCACCCAGACTCTTCTTTGCCACTTGTCACCTACAAAGGAATACAGCACCCAGCTCACAATTTGCAACTAACACAGAAGATAGTGCTTTGCCCGGTTATCCCTGAATCTGGGTTGTGGTGCCCAAAGTCATGGTTGATGGTGCTATCGCCCTGCTCACTACCAGGAGGTGCACTGTCTTTGTCTGTCCTTAGTGATGCCCATATCCGTGTCAATAATGAACACAGCGCTCATTTCACACCCAATGGATATCATGCCCTATCTACTTTCAACAGGCTATGGCGCCCTTCATACTTTCAACCTGGCAGGTCTTCTCAGAATTGCAAGAGGTCATACTCCTAGGAAATTCCATTAGCCTTCTCTGCAGCAGCTTGTCCAGTGTATCCAGCTGCTTCTAGACACACCGCTGGCTCCCTCTCAGGTGCTCCTGCACAGTGCCATCACCCCTGGATCACTGACTCTCCTGGTATTTCTCCAGCCTCTGTGACTGCCCCACCTCCAATTACACTAGGCAAATCTTTCAGCTGCTTTGAAGCCATAGGTCTCAACACCAACTGTACTCCTCAGTCACTGTTAACATAAGAATTTTCATAGCGAATGGTTTTGACACAGATAATATCTTCTTCTTTCCCCTGTATCTCTCTCTCTCTCTCTCTCTCTCTCTCTCTCTCTATATATATATATATATATATATATATATATATATATATATATATATATATATATATATATATATATATATATATATATATATATATGCACCGCCCTATAGTTAGGTCAAACAGAGTTGCATAGGAAATCGAAAGAATGAATTGCTAATAACCTTTGACTCAAGTGACGGATTTCGCTGAAGTTTTGCAAAAAAAAAGCTCGTCACAGCCCCTTCCCAGACTGGAAAGATTTGGAAAGATTCTTTGAAAAATTAAAAAGATTTTAAGAAAATTATAAAAAGCAGTTTTGGCCTAGTCCCCATTCATTATACCATAGACAAAAAAGGTCAATTGTTGCCGAACCGCACAGCCAAAACCGATGGACAGATTTGGTTCAAGTCCAAAACAACTTGGGCATGAAGCATTGACTTGAGATACTTTTGTGGTTTGGGGTTATTCCATCCTGTACTTTTTAGTTCTTGACGGAACAGGGGGTGCCCCCTTCTCCAAAATAGATTGCTATAGCTCTGATAAATTTGCCAGAAACCGGGTGTTTATAAATGAAACAGCCGTCATCTTTTTTTTTATGCGAAAGATCACCACGGTTATACCCCAGGTTATAGCCAAGGGTTTTGGAGAAAGGAAACACAGAAAATTTTATTTGTAGGTGAAAGACATGCACATGCCAATAGTCTAGAGGTGGGGGTAGGCAGGAGGACACCAAGTGAGGGGGCTAGGTACCAGGTTTGCAACACAAGGTTCAAACATTTTTTCACATACTCTTGATTAAAACCTGGGGTATAACAGCAACTACCCGGCCCTTCAACTGAAACTGTGTCACGGAAATGACGAGTGTTATAGGGGGAATGGGAAAGGGCAGGAGAGGTGAGGAGATGATTGGGGAGTGGGGAGAGTTGGGACAGATGTGGGGGGTCACCTGGTGAGGGCCAGGGAGAACAGGGAAGCAATTTGTTTGCTGGATTTCCCAGTAGCCGCAGTTATGATAAAATAGAAATTACTTGTTTCATTTGTTGTTGTCATACGCGCAGATATTCAACATTGCGCCAGGCTATTGTAGCCGCATCAGCGTACCACACCAGCTGATTGGTTGTTATTGTGCATGTGGCTGTGCAGAATAGCCGTGGGTGGTAAGCCACACATTTCTGTGCAATAATCATATTATTCCTTGGATGTTAGACCACACACATTTACATGTGTTTCTGATTCCATGCCCTCAACTCTATCCTTGTGTCATTTGAACTTTGAAACCTTGGAAATGTGTGTTTTTGAGTATGTAAAAAATGTACGTGTATCCATGGCTATAAGAAGGTTTTCATAGCTGCGGGTAGAATAGCTGCAGTTATAAAAAGATGATTTTATAAAAATATTTTTTTTAAATATTATAATATGTGTGCATATGTATTTAATAGGTAGTCCTTCAAAGGACTTTTTTGGGGTGCACAGGGTGTTGTATTTCAAACAATTTAGACTACAACTGTCTCCAATGAGGCACACAGTTTTAAAACCAGCTATGATATCTGCAGAACTTCTCTCTTTGCAGGAAAATGACCCATGATTTGAACTTTTACTAATAGAAGGAGTGGGGCATGCATTATGTATGTGTTTTGGTGTTTGTAATTGGTTTGTATTACTGTTGCAATTGTGTGCTTGCCTGTGATATGTTGCAGTGAAATTGTGTCAGCCATTTTAGAAGTGTGCTTACTATAGTCCTCTTTTTGTGCCATTGATTTTTGAAAGTATTTTATGCACCATTTTGAAGACTTTTGCCATTCTGTTTGCAGAACTCACACTGTGCACATGCTGATTCTGTGGCTGATGTGAACATATTTGAATCGTTTGCATTAGTTGAAAGTAAGTGTCATTAAATATTTGCAGATGTAAAGATTTATTTGCAGTGTGGCGTGTGCAAGCGATATTAAGTAAATGTTTTTTTTTGTTTCTGAAGATTACAAAATACATTTTAATTAAGATTATATGCTGTGCTACATGGCCATTTCTTTTGAAGTTCCAAACATGTTTACCCTTATCATGGGAATCGGCAGAGTTATTGGAAATGATTACTGTGAAAACTATTGTGGGAATAGGGAGTTAAAAAAAAAATTGTTTAATGTCTGCAGCACCTACATCTACCATGCATGGGGCCATCATATTTTGGTGACAAATTAATGGTGTGACATGGCCAGTGGCCATAGCTAGTGGGCCTGAAAGAAACCTACTGATGCAACATATACAATGGCTACGGCTAAAGGCCATGGCTAGTGGGCTCTAAGGAAACTATAGAAATTCAGCACTAACATGTCAAGAAAGTCCACCCTTACTATGTGCCCCCTGTTGCGTAGTGTATGACCACAATGATGTTGTCACAGATGTGAGCTGTGGTATCAAGTAGGATCAGATCATCAGCATATCCTAGCCACTGCATTTTTTCATATCCTAGTTGTGGCAGATGTGCCTCATCAGATCCTAAACAAGAATGTAGATCTGCCAGGTGTAGATTGAAAAGAGTGGGTGCAAGTACACAGTCTTGCTTTAAACCTTTGTACTTGGGCAGGGAATCTTTCAGGCGTCCTTCACTGTCACTTCTAACCAACAATGTTGTCTTGTTGTGTAACAGCATAATCATAATAAGGAGTCCACGCAGTATTCCCCAACTATCAGGTTGTTTTCATGGTCGGTACCTTAGGACATTGTCAAATGCCTACACCATTGGTTTGTAAGTGCATCTAGCCTGTTCGACTGTAGTGTTAGGGGGTAGAACTCTGTGCATCCTCTGTATCTAGTCTGTTTATATGGAAGAATATTGTAAGTCTCTATCCAAAGGTTCTAGTATCACTCTTCCAAAAATCTTAGAAGAGATATCAAGCATCTCTAATCAATACCTTTTTGGATCTACCAAAGTACTATGTTTATATACTGGAACAATTATGCTGTTTTGCCAAGTGAGGCATGCTCCCAGTAAGGCTGATGCTTAGGAAGAGCTCATGTAATACCCCCACATAACCTGGTGTTCTTATGCATTAATGGGTTGCATTTGCCATCTGGTCCAGATGCCCTAGAGGTGTTGCATTCCATAAAGATATTTGAAAGCCCTACAACCGTATTTTAATATATCCTTTGATCACTGCTCAATGGCAAGTTTAAGATGTCAGAAGCGGCATCCAGTTGTTTCAACAAAGTAAATTACTTCCTTGTAATTTACTTAGTTGGTATTATTTTGAACTACTTTGTAGTGTTGTATGTGTTTGTGTGGTAAGGGGTCAAAATGGGTGGAAAGGGGTTTGGAGTGGGGCTGATAGTGAAGGGGAAGAGGGGGCATGGGGAGGAACCCCCAAAAAAGTAAAGCAAAATTTCAAAGTAATGCCCACAAAGTAAATTACATCAAAGTAATTTAATTTGTTGAAAAGACATGCATGCGTCAGAAAGCAGTGCATCAATTGTGGGATTTTGTGAGATTCCCAATCACTTTTTGAGACCCTTCCATTGTGTCTCACCTCACCTGATTCGAGCAGCGACTTGCAATCTCCCAGAATCTACTGTTTTGGTTGGGTTTGATTACTTCTACCAATTCGTGCCATCTTTTGATCTTCATGAGTTTCTTATGTGATTCCAACTCACTTCTATATGCTGCTTTCCTGTGCCTAACCTCTTCAACTAATGTCTGCAATGACATGTTGCTGACCAAAATAGATCTCAGATCCTTCCTTATCTTCTGTTTAGTGTTAGCCACCTCGTATCATTTGTATGTCGAGTAGCATTATTATTATTATTATTATGTCCTTCATTTTGTGTGATGCATTCTTTTTGACAATACAGTTGACAACATGTTGTATCATCCACCTGATTTAAGGTGTATAATGGTCACTATCCTCTCTTGGCTCAATCACCATTCCAGCATAATTGCGAAAGTCGTTTCCCTGTATAAATATGTAATCCAATAGGGAAGCAGTTTGAGGCCAGATATATCTCCATGGCAGCATCCATTGAGCATAATCATGGCAGAATGGCTTATTATGTCTCCTGGGTCGCCGCCTTTTTAGTTGAAAGAACACTGCAGTGATACAGCATTCAGTACACTTAGGAGGCTATCTCAGTTAATAATCTCACTATTGGATTTGCAGGAATGCTTGCGTCTAAATCTCACAGAAAAATAATGATAGTGTTAGTGTATTCCCAGTACTCATTTAGGATATCATTGACAGTTTTCCCGATCACACTGGTATTCCCCATACATAGGGGCTCCTATATATTGTTGATTAACAAAGCACTTTGCTTGTTCATTATTCCTGTCCCTAGCTAATACTGGCCAATACATTATAGCAGTCCAGCAAATTCTCCTTGGTCCAATATTGGTTTTTCACATTGATCAGAAGACCTCCCCTAGGTGTACCTAATCGCCTTTTAGAGGCATACTTCTGAACCATATTCCACTCATCCAACTGCATTTGGTCCATCAAGTGTGGCAATAAATCTTAAAATCCCCATCAAAGTGAAAATTAATGTGTCTGTGGGTATTAAGAAAAGGGGGGAGAGTGTTGGTTAGGGGCGATTTAGAAGCCTAGCCTGCATTACATTAGGAAGCCATTGCCAACCTCCTGAACCTATACTGTTGTTGTCGTCATAATTGCTGCTTTTCTCCATCCAGGTTACCCTAGTTCCTTCATTGCCAACACCCACCATAATATTCTCCTTCACAATATAAGTAGTCTGCTTCTATGGGTGTATCAACATGCAATTCCAATACCATCTTGTTTAAAGTTGATCTGGGTCCTGCAACAACCTTTACCAACTTTTTGTAATTCACCCACCCAATTCATCACATCATATGGAATAGACACAGAGTAGAAAAATACATTATACATGTAATACTCAATACCCTCCAATTGCTCCACAATGACAATGTCATCGGACTTGATGTTATAGAGCTGATGAATGAGATGTAGCAACTATAAAATGGAAGTTAAATTCAATATAACTTGGTGTGGCTAGCAGAAAAAGTGTTGTACTCTTATGGTAATTATACCCCCATTCCAGATTAAATGTGTAGTATTAACTTCTTCGCTAGGACTGTTAGCCCTGTAGAAATCCCCACTTGTACCTCGCAGTGAGTGGTCAGAAACTATCATGCTGGGCACTCCTCCAGATAGGCACACAAGGCCTTCCATATTTCACACTTCACTTGCCTCTGGTTCCAGTTTGGGTTTTTCGCAGCCAATATGCTTTTTTATTCAAAAGACTGTACTTCCCAGTAGGCCTTGACCACTGCTTCTCTTCCACCCTTTCAAGTCAAGTTTGGGTGGAGGATAAAGAGAACCTGTGGCAAGCATGTGCTAGCAAACAGCACACCTGATGCATGTGGTCATTTGCCAGCTTTAAAAGCTTCAGTTTGCTTCAGTCCAGCACTGGTTATCGTCCCTTGTTCCTGGTTCTTTATGATTAGTTGCTAGTTACTAGATCCCCGGATTTCGAACTAAGTGTGCTAATTAGTATTTTCTGCTTCCTGGATTCCTTTTCTGGCTCCCTCTGTTTTACAGTCAGAACTTTCCAGTGCTTTCCATTTCCTGTGCAGACCAGATTGTCTGGCTTCTATATTTCTTTGACCATTCTCTGATCTGCAGTTATACATGATTCTTTAGACAACCCTCATTAAGAGAGTTCCTATTTTTTTACACTTTACCTTTCTTTCCCTAGATGGACAGGTGGGGAAAGGAGGACGGGGGGAGTTTGGAATTGAACGTTCATTTTCCCTGCTGCTGTTCTTTGACTTTCTCTTGCTGTGTCTTCCTGGTTTTCCCTTGCACTCCTCTATTGCTCCTCTATTGACTTATATGTGTGCTGTGCTGTTTCTCCAGATCTTTAATGAATGCATATGTTTTCCTCATTATCCTCTAAGCACTATTCATACGTGTCCCTTATCCAGTGTCTTATCTATTAAGTTATAGTCCCTTTGCTGTTATAGTATAATAATATGACTTCAAGTTCATCTTCCGGGTGAACAAAATTTGTATTTAAAAAATTATAACATACAATTAGCTGCAGAAAAGGGCCAAGACATGGATGCCACTTTGACAGCATTCTTCAAGTTGCATACACTAAGAAAAAATATAAATTAAAAAAAAACATATAAGCAGAAATTCATTTGATTAAGCTGCTCAATGGAAATTTAACAAAAACAATCATGGAAAACCTCCCCCCAACACAACTTTGGCCCATCTGCACAGGCTTTTACGCTAATAGTGTTGTATATTTCAACTTCAGTTATTTGCTTCACTGTTGTAGATCTGTTTCACTTTCTTTTTCATTCCAGTGCACCATGAAAGGCAATATCGGTTTGCCGTTTCATAAAGACCCGTAGAGGGGCACACAGAGTCCACCATCTTGTTTTACTAGCAATGAAATATGAATTACATTCATTAACATTCCCAGAAAAATCTGTATTCATCCAGAATATTGAAGATCTTCTATGAGCGTCACCCTCACACAATGTTTGTAAATAAGTTACATGGATGTTTTTGAATGTTTTCTCAAAAGGTCACAAAACATCTAGACGGAACCCAACAGAAATTACAAATGTTTTGAGAAAGACTGCATATATAGGAATAGTATTGTTGCTATTAGGAAGCACTCACACTGAAGGGATATCAAAGGTGCCCTGAATCATGACTGTTACATAGATGCAAACATGTTTAAGTATGGTGGGATTCTGTCATCAATGGATATTGCGTTACGCAGCCCTGGTAAAATCCCTTACAAGAATTAAGAAAATTGAACACACAAGACCCACTGCCATGGTCTTCAGAAGCAGAACAAGTATTTATTGCAGTAAAAACACACACTGTCCTATGTGCATACTTTAAGGTTCGCAAATTAAAACAAGACAAGTATTTTGGATTGTTATGAAGGAAATAGATTTGCACTATCCGTTATAGTACAGAAACAGTGAAAACCCCTACAGATTTGCATATTACTGCACTGCACTGGACCCATTTGCAGCAGGTTCTCCCCTTTGACTCATGTCTGTTGTAGCAGTCACACTGGCAGTTCAGCAATGTGAATGTCTTGGATTAGGTAATCCACTTAAAGGACAGATTTTGAAGGAACTTTTGGGTTGATATCACTTAGTACTCCTGCGACCTGATTAAATGCAAAAATGTGCACTGTCGCATTGGTGTGCGATAGAACGGAGACTTCGAGTTCCTCAACTCCGTTTGTTTAATTAGGAAACCAGGCTGCTGTGGTCACACCTTGTTACAGCGCCAGAAAAAAATTATGCTGGAGACTAAGTCCAATTGCTGTTGTGTGGATTACACGTGTTTCGGCAAGGTGCCTTTCTCAAATCAGGGCTTATCCAACTTTATTTCTCTTGATCATTACTGGAAGTGTAATAACGGGGATCAATCCCAACTGCAAATATCAATACCGCGTCTCGCGTTCAAGCAAAGTCACTTGAACGCAACACATCAGCAAGAGATCGTGTTTGTCACTGTTTTAAAAAAAAATAGAAAGTTGAAAGTAACCCTAAAGGGAACTCACCCTTCCTCTTGAGGGAGGAAGAGAAAGACTGTGAAAAGAGGGATAAAATCCCAATCAGACTTGAATGTGTGGGAGCATAGTGGAGGATCATGTATCCATCATGCTGCTGGGTTTAGCTGTCTCTGATCTCCCAAGCTAAAGAGAGCAAGTGCATAGGATTTAAGAATAGGTTTTGAATAAAAATTACAATACACAAAAGTTCAGACCATCTACAACTTACTTGAATGTAGGATGCTTCACCAATGGATTGCTAGGACAGATATCTCAGGAGACCTCTTACTTCTGCTCAAATTGAAACACTGGATTTGGGGATCTCTTTCATACCCACCAACTCCACTTCCTTCTTTGCAGACGAAGTTAAGTTATTTAAGTTGATAAGAAAAATTGAGCTAAAGGTGTTCTTCCATAACATCGAAGACAACATACAGCCACAGGTCAGATCAAGATACTTAGAGATAAAGAACAAGAGCAATTTTCACCCTCAGGTTAAGCATCCACTCATAAACCTGTTTAAACAGAAAACTATGAAAGATCTGAAATGCCTCAAGTACATCCCCTCCAAAAAATGCAACATCAGGAAACACCAATTGAAACTTGTTAAACAACTAGCTGAGGACAACAGCGTAACTCTAAAACAAGCAGACAAGGGAGGTGCCCTAGTCCTGATGGACACTTTACGACAGGGGGTGTTGCAAACTTCTGGAGGACACTTGTACATATACACCACTGGACAGTGACCCGTTTTTAGGTATCATGAATATCATCAAAACGACTGTGGACAAAGCTGTAACAATGGACTGGATCTCTGAGAAAACGTCAGACTAATTCAGAAACACCCTGTAGCCCCAGTATTCTACGGACTTCCAAAAATTCATAAAAAATTGAATGATCCGCAGTTACGCCCTATAGTTGCAGGGACAGATAGCTTTTGGCCACCACTGGCCATTTACCTTGACACTGCACATCAACCGTTGGTACAATCCACCACCACATACCTCAAAGACACAACTCATTTTCTGAGAATCCTGTAATCATACAGCAGCTTACAGATGAGAATGTGTTACTTTTCACAATGGAGGTGAACAGTCTATATACCTCCATCCCCCACTCTGAAGGAATTGAAGCACTTGAATGGTTTCTGCTGACACACAGACAAGTGAATATCCAAAAAATCTTTGCTCTGGAAATGTTGTACATTATACTTTATAATAACTATTTCAGATATAATGGACAATACTATCTTCAAATTGCAGGTACTTCTATGGGGTCCTCAGTGGCCCCATCTTATGCCAATATTTTCATGTACCACTACGAAAGAACTTATGTACTAGACAATCCACTATGGAATAACAGAATAAAAAGTTTGCAGAGATATATCGATGATATATTTGGAGTATGGATGGGTAAAGAGGCAGAACTTTTGGAATTTTGGAACTATTTGAACACTTGCAATCCAAGAATCAGCTTCACAATTGAAATTGGAAGACCCTCAGTGAATTTCATGGACGTCACAGTGGAACGCACAGGTGCCACTTTCAAAACTAAAATCTATAGAAAGCCCACAGATGTGAACAGTTGTCTACATCATACAAGTCATCACCCAAAGCATTTGAAGGAGAATTTGCCTTAAAGTTAGCTTCTGCGACTTAAGAGAATTACCTCGGAAACCAACACATTGCAGGACGAATATAACTCCATGAAGAAAAGGTTCTTAGATAGGGGTTTTCCTCCTGAAATCATTGACAAAGCTATTATACGTACAGAAGCTCACGACAGAAGGGCACTTCTTCAAGGTTACCCGAGAAAAGAAGAGAAAAGCTTGATCCACACGCTCAAATATTTGAGCCAGTGCTTTCAAATAAAAAGAATCACACACAGGAAATGGGATCTGATTAAATCTGACAGTACCCTGACACACTTATTACCTGACCCGCCAATGATGGCATACAAAAGAGGAAGGAACTTCAGAGACCAACTTATTAGAGCTGAAAAACCCAAATTAACAACCCAGTTGACTTTGAGTAAACCAAAAGTTGGAACTTTTGGTTGCCTACATTGCCAACATTGTAATAATTTGATAAAAGGCAATCACATCTGGCACCCACACACCAGCAAGAAGATCATGCTAAAACACTTTGCCACATGCGATACCAAGAATGTCATGTATGCCATACATTGCCCTTGTGGCAAATACTATGTTGGCAAAACAAACAGAAAAGCCAAAGACAGGTGGACAGAGCTGTTACGCTCACCTGGCTCCCACAGAGGCGTCGATCTGGACTGGACTGCTGCAGTCTCCACCAATGTGACGTGTAGGGCCGAGATAACGCAGTGGACTGGCCCACCTAGCTTCATTTGCTTGGCCCGTAGGAATATTCTTCTGCAAGTGGAGAAAGGGAATTAACCACCCGTGGAGTTGAGTGTAAATCCCCCCACCCCGCTGTTCTCCCCACTGATCACCTTGGATGTTCCCTCTTATAGTCTCACCTGATGATTTGAAAAGATGATCTCTCCATCCTGCATTGAGTACAGGGGCGCTTAGATAACCAGTTGCTTCACTGGCTCGAAGGAATTGGTGAGTTCCAGGACAATATTGACTCCGATATTCCGGGCAAGACACCGTAAGTATGTAGTTCGTAATATTTCAAATGCCTGACTTTCACTCTTGTCCGATTCCTTGCAGGTTGCAGCTTGACCCTACTGAAGAGTTCCTCGTGGCAACCGGTGATGTTCTGGTAAGGATTTGTATTATCCAACACAGTTCGATAAAATAATGTCCATAAGTAACCTGTTGCTTTCTCCCTTATTCAGTCGCTGAGAGAAAGTATGAAGTCTCGGGGAATAATGTCTCCGGCGGTAAAATCAGGTAAGTCTTTTGTGGTGAGGAGGGTTCCTCTTGTTAGTCCCTTGTTTCACCTTGCTGTCCTTTTGTTTCCCCTTAGGGACTGGGGTTCGGCTAGGATGCAGTGGAAGCTGCGCCGACCCGTGAAGAAGAATAGTACCCCCGGTGGTAAAATCAGGTAAGTCTATGGGGGGTATTGCTCTGTGTATTCCCTTGGCTCACCTTGCTGTTCTTGTCTTCTCCTTAGGTGCCGGAGTGCGGGGGTAACATGCAGGAGGATGCAGTAAAATTTCAAGATGCTGCGAAGGCCGGTGAGTTCAGCAGGGCGCTGCAGCAGGCGAGGCGACGCGCCAGAACTGCACCCAAATAGCCCCTAGCAGGGGTTGTTGGGCTTGCTTGGGGTAAATTGATGCCTGCTTCCGGGGTTGCTGGACTTGGTCTGGGTCCCCGGGGGTAGGCATCATGACAGCACTCCCCCCCCCAAGGCCCCTCCTAAAGTCATTCTTCCCTGTGGTTTCGGTTTGTCTGGGAAATTTCGGTGGAATTTTTTCACCAATCAGGGTGCATGAACATGGTCACTAGGTTCCCATGACCTTTCCTGTGGTCCGTAACCTTTCCAGTCGATTAAATAAACAAGTTTTGACTTTATCAGCTTGGAGTCTTAACTTCAAATTCGGGTTCTCTGTCTACAAGGATGGGGTCTGGTGGCTTTGTTAGCCTTGTCCCTGGTTGTACTGGCTTTAAAAGTGACACATGAAAGACGGGATGAATTCGCATATTAGCAGGTAAGTCCAACTTGACAGCCACCGGGTTGATAATGGCCTTAATAGAGTAAGGTCCCAAATATCTGGGGTTAAAGGTCCATGTTCCCTTTAGAGGTATATGTTTTGTGGCTAACCATACTTGGTCCCCTATTTGGTATTGTGGAGAATCACTTCTATGCCGATCAGCATCTTTCTTGTATTTTTCTTTCGCTACAAAAACTACAAAACCATTATATTAAAAAAAGACAGTCACAAGGGGGCTGTTTCAAATGTGTAGTTGCTTCCTTAAAGGCTTGTGTAATCGTAGCGTGCAGATGGTCCACTGCGGGCATTTCTAAGTCTTGGGGTGAGTCAAGGTCTGAGGTTTGAGGATGGTGCCCATATAAGGTATAAAAGGGGCTTTGTCCAGTTCCAGAGTGTACTGAATTATTGTATGCATATTCGGCGATCCAAAAAAAAATGTCTTTCCAATTACTCTCCGTCTGATGTAACATACAACGCAGGTATTGTTCGAGAGTCTGGTAGGTCCTCTCCGTTTGACCATCGGTCTGGGGGTGGTGACTGATCGATAACCTCACATCGATTTGCGCCAATTGACACCATTTTTTCCAAAAATGTGAAATGAATTGACTGCCCCGGTCAGAGACCAACACGGACGGAAATCCATGTATGCGAACAATGTTTTCGAGGAATTCTTTGGCCAGGATTGAGGCTGAAGGTAGTCCTTTTAAAGGAATCAAGTGGGCCATCTTGGAAAAAAGATCCACAATAACTAGAATGGTGTTAGACCCATTACAAGGAGGTAGATCGGTAATAAAGTCTAACGATAAGGTGTGCCATGGTGTAGGCGGAATGTCTAAAGGTTGTAAGAGTCCAGCTGTTTTTTTCTTTTGACTTTTGTTTTGGGCGCAAATGCCACAAGACATCACAAATGATTTAATATCCTTTTGCCAGGTGGGCCACCAGAATTGTCTTTTAATTTTAGCTTCAGTTTTTTCAATACCTGGGTGCCCCTCCATTAGGGTATCATGATAACGGGAAATTACTAGCTCTTGTAGTTCCTTATGTGGCAGAAATAGCCGCCCTTGGTAATAAGGCAGATCATTGGTGACAGAATAGTCCAGGCCTTTCTTTACCCAGTCCTTCAGGACTGTAGGATCAAAGAGTTGCTGGATCTTTATCTGAATGTCCTCTAGTGTCTGTAGAGTAGTCATGCCAAGAATCCTTTGTTTGAAGTTATAGGCACTGGTTCTGGGTTCACTTCTGCCTCTCCCATCCCTATTCGGGATAAGGCGTCTGCTTTACCATTCTTACAACCTGGTCGATAGGTTATCACGAAATCGAACTCGGCAAAGAACAATGCCCATCGGAGTTGACGTGACGATTGGGCCTTGGCTGTTTTTAAATACTGTAAGTTCCGGTGATCACAGTAATGGTATGTCTGGCACCGAGAAGATAGTGCCGCCAAGCCTTGAAGGCGGATTTAATGGCTAATAACTCCTTGTCGGTAACCGCATAGTTTAACTCGGGTGCCGAGAACTTTCTGGACCAAAATGCTACTGGGTGAAGCTGGCCAGTTCAGGGTCCTTTTGAGACAGGACAGCTCCCATGGCTAGACTGGATGCATCAGTTTCCACTATGTATGGAAGTTCAGGGCGCAGGTGTTTTAACACAGGTGCAGACGTGAATTTCACTTTCAGCTCTTGGAAGGCATTTTCAGCTTCTTCAGTCCACATAAAGCATTTATTTTTTCGCAGGAGTGCTGTGATGGGATGTACGACATGTGAAAAATCTGGGATGAATCTGCAGTAGAAATTGGCAAAGCTGAGCATGCTTTGTACTCCTTTAACTGAACTTGGTGATGGCCACTTAAGGATTGCGTCCACCTTTCGTGAGTCCATTCGGACTCCCTTTGGGGTCAGGATAAACCCAAGGAATTCAACTTCTGTACCATGAAAAACACATTTTTCTAGTTTTGCATATAGTTTGTGCTGGCGCAATTTCTCAAGGACTGCTCGGACGTGCTTCACATGGTCAGATACTGAAGAGGAGTATACTAGAATATCATCGATATACACGACAACACAAACGTCAATGAGTTCATGAAGGACATCGTTCATGAAGTATTGGAAGGCTGCTGGTGCATTGCACAACCCGAAAGGCATCACCTGGTATTCGAATAACCCATACTTAGTGCGGAAAGCAGTCTTCCATTCGTCGCCCTCTTTTACACGTACCAGATGGTATGCCCCCCAAGAGATCTAATTTAGTGTATATACAAGCGTCCTTCACTTGGTCTAGTAGTTCAGGGATCAGAGGCAATGGGTATCGGTTCTTAACATTTATCTGGTTCAATGCGCTGTAGTCTATGCACGTTCTGAGGTCACCTTCCGTTTTGGGTACGAAGAACAAAGCTGAAGATGCAGGGGACTTGGATGGGCGAATAAAGCCATTGGCAAGGTACTGGTCTAAGTATTGTCGTAGGTGAAGATTCTCAGGTTCCGTAAGGGCATAGATCCTGCTACAAGAGGGTTGTGCACCGGGTATGAGATTGATTTGACAATCGTACGATCTGTGAGGAGGTAAGGTGTTTGCCTGTTCCTTTTGGAAGACATCCTGGAATTCTTGGTATTCTGGAGGTAGTTGCATGACTGCTGTGGTTACTGTGGCCAGGCCTGCGTTCAGATTTTTCTTTGGGTAACAGGTTTGTGCACAATCCAGGAAGGTTATTCTCTTCTCTCGCCAATCAATAAAGGATTATGTGTTTCCAACCAAGGTATCCCCAGTATTATTTGGAACTGTGGGGCTTTGATTAGATCAAACACAATAGTCTCTCAATGCCCATCCTGACCCAATAGTGCCATCTCTGCGGTGGAATGAGTTACAGGCCCAGAGGCAATTTCAGTTCCATCGACTGTGGTGATGACATCTGAGGTGGTTTTTCGGCAGAGAGGTAGATTCATCCTGGAAGCCAATTCATAGTCCACATAGTTTCCTATGGCCACGCTATCAATGTATGCCCTTACTGCGCGCATACGCGATGGCTGCCCTGGATCTACGAGGACCATTGGTATGATGAAATGCGATGTCTGAGTATCCTTCTTCAAGCTTGGCAAGCGGACCTCTACGCTTGTCAGGCCTGGCTGTTTCCCCGAGTCTGACCCCATATGGCTTTTATCAGCAGCTCCTACCATCTTCTTCGGTGGTTTTACAGGGCAATCCCGTAGAAAATGTCCAGAAGTTCCACAATATAGACACAATTGCATTTGCTGTCTCCTTTCTCTTTCCTTCTGGGTTAAGGGTCCTTTTACCCCTCCGATTTGCATGGGTTCTGAAGCATCTGCTCCTTTGGGGTTAGCGTGGGTTTTGACCAACACCCGATTCTCAAACTTGGCTCGATCAGCCTTTCTGTTCTGAAGTCTGTAATCTAACTGGACCGCTAAGTCTATATATTCAGCGCAGTCTTGAGGTGGGTTCACGACTTGAGCCAAGACATCCTTGAGTTCTCCTCGAAGCCCTCGATGAAATAACGTGATTCGTTTTACCTCAGGCCATCCAGTTTCCACTATTAACCTATTAAAGGTTGCGATGTAGGATTGAAGGTCCTGGTTACCCTGTCGTAGGGACAAAAGTTCGTTATCCAGGACCTGTCCTTGGGATTGCCGGGTAAATAGTCTTTCTATGCTAGTTTAAAAGCCCTGGAAATCCCGAAGAATTGGGACATCCTGAGTAACTAGTGGAATTGACCAATCAGCTGCACTGCCACTGAGATATGACAATACAAAGGCTATCTTGGCTTGATCGTTTGGGAAGGCTCCAGGTCTGCATAAAAAGTAGAAGCGGCATTGGTTCATAAACACGGCAAACCTTTTGGGATCTCTGGCAAAGCGTTCGGGTGGGGCTAATGGAATATGTCCTTTTAGGTTTATTTGCACAGGGTTACTCGATAACACAGGAGCTGGATTTCCCCCGGGACCAGGTAGGGGTGCTTGTCCAGCCTGGCTTTGCAATAGTTGCCTAGCAAGATCATCAGTTCGCTCCTTTGATAAAATCAGTTCTCTCCTAAGAGCATTGGTTTCTTGACAGGCGGAATGCACTTCAGCCCTCAGTTCCCCTAGTAATTGGGCCAATTGGTCAGTCTCTGAGGTATCCATAATGCCCGGGTGGGAATTTGTGGGTAGGCTTCACGTTCTGTTACGCTCACCTGGCTCCCACAGAGGCGTCGATCTGGACTGGTATGCTGCGGTCTCAATAAATGTGACGCGTAGGGCCGAGATGACGGACTGGACTGGCCCACATAGCTTCGTTTGCTTGGCCCGTATAAATATTCTTCTGCAAGTGGAGAAAGGGAATTAACCACCCGTGGAGTTGAGCGTAAATCCCCCCACCCTGCTGTTCTCCCCACTGATCACCTTGGATGTTCCCTCTTATAGTCTCACCTGATGATTTGAAAAGATGAGCTCTCCATCCTGCATTGAGCACAAGGGCACGTAGATAACCAGTTGCTTCACTGGCTCGAAGGAATTGGTGAGTTCCAGGACAATATTGACTCCGATATTTCCGGCAAGACGCCGTAAGTATGTAGTTCGTAAGAGTTCAAATGCCTGACTTCCACTCTTGTCCGATTCCTTGCAGGTTGCAGCTTGACCCTACTGAAGAGTTCCCCATGGCAACCGTAATGTTCTGGTAAGTATTTGTATTATCCAATTAAGTTCGATAAAATAATGTCCATAAATAACCTGTTGCTTTCTCCCTTATTCAGGCGCTGAGAGAAAGTATGAAGTCTCGGGGAATAATGCATCTGGCGGTAAAATCAGGTAAGTCTTTTGTGGTGAGGAGGGTTCCCCTTGTTAGTCCCTTGTTTCACCTTGATGTCCTTTTTGTTTCCCCTTAGGGGCCAGGGTTCGGCAAGGATGCAGTGGAAGCTGCGCTGACCCGTGAAGAAGAATAGTACCCCCGGTGGTAGAATCAGGTAAGTCTATGGGGGGTATTCCTCTGTGTATTGTCGGGGAGAAGCTGGACCCCCCTCCCCCCAGGGCAGTGGGGGGCCAGCAGCCATACCCTCACCAGCTATGGGAGGCCCCAACACCTCCCATATGGCCCCCAGAAATGCAACAGAGTGCCAAGCAGGCAGCAGCATGTTTTCAAATTGCATTTATTTCTAGGCGAAGAAAAGAAAAAAAAACCACACAAAGCATCGTGCACACCGCGAATTCAGGCGCCGTCTCCCCCGGAGCTGTCTTACAAGTAAGTTTTATAATCACACTGCAGGCTGACCTCACAGAATTGGATCAGCTCCCAGAAACCTATCTCCTCCTGTTATTGGCTGCAGAGTGGTGGGTTACATATGTAGCCCTTATAGAGAGCCTGATAATTGGATATTAACCTCCTGCGTCAGTGGGTTGATTTAGCTGTGCCAGCCCCCATTACCTAATTCTAATCTTGTTGCAATGTGACTTTGTTCCCATAACTTTTTAGCTGAACAAGCAGTTCGCACCTGGGCTCTGGCTTGTTACAAGTTATGTTTCAATGTTGTGCGTGTCCTTGAGAAAATGTCTTTCTTTCCCAGAAAGAAAAAAAGCACACTGGGTTGCCGTGATTTATTCGCAGTTGTGGATAATTAAAAAATGTCTGTCTGCAGAAAGCAATTTTATCTTGAATTTGCGGCCTTGGCAGGTCGGACTTCTTTTGCGAGGAATGTTGATAAGGCTCCCGCAGCCAGTGTTCAGTGAGTGAAATGAACTTAGCTGTAATTTTCCTGAAACATAGCTTTACACTGTGCATTTAGACCATGTTAGTTCATATAGGCATTTGCAAGCCTTTAAACAGGGATTTTTGTGCTGGTAGATTCTGATATTGCAGCATTGATTCTAATGTAGCATAGAAGTTGCACTGTTGGTGAAGTGGGTGTGTTTCAGCATATTTGTCACCCATGGGTGCGCTGGGGCCTGGTTCAAATGATAAGTGCGCTCCTTGTTCTTCCTGTTGTTCTTCTATGTAGGCGCTTGGGGTGCGGGGGCATGGATTTGGTCTCCATTTTCCCTCTTCAGTCCCCCCTCTGGTCGACTTTGTCGACCACACCACCAAGCAACATTCACCTCCTTCCGGTCTGCATATCCTTGCCAATTCCTTGAAGTGTCCATAATTTTCTGCATGGTTGTTGATGAACAGTACATATGGTAGTGTTCTCCTTCTGTGTTCCACCACACTCACTTCCCTTCGTACTTCCTCTGATCACAGGGAGTGGCCACCTTTATTACTGCTGGAACCATGTTGCGCACCGCTATCTTAGTCCGGCTCTTCCTTTCACCATGTCTCTTATTTGAATTCCGATGTCTTCTTCTGTTGTTCTCTTGCAATGTATCTCTATCTTGCACAATGGTGCTGTGCTCGGTACTCGTCCTTCCGTTATCACCTTCAAGCAACCAGGCAGTCATGATGTCATCCATTACCATGCAAGCACTAGCTAGTTCTTTGCTTTCTCTTTTCAGATGCATTTTTTGCTGATCATTCTTTGGTATGCTGGTACTGCACCCACTCATTCTTCTTTCTTGCTCGAGAAGTAATTCCCCCCTCTTTTTACTTCTCTGTCTGTTTCTCGTCTTCCGTTGTTTTCAATCTTTGTTAATGTGTCACTCTTCACATCTTCCTTGGTCATCACCAACAAGGGCATGCTGATGCGCACCAATGAACACTCTCCTCCCCAATTCAGTGGTAGTTTCTCTTGATCTTTGGATGCATGTGCTCAATAGTAGTCCATAAGCAGTGATGTTCCTGCTCTCATCTCGCAACTTCTCTCAACCTTCTTGCATCCAGCATGATTGTCCACTTCTTGTCACTGTTGTGCTGGTAACATAACGTTGGTACCTTAACAGTATACGTCCTTCTTCAGTGACCATCTTTGCTCTTTTCTCTCACACTGTTAGGCACTTATCATATTTTTGTCTTTTTCATTTTATTTTTTCTTCTCTCTTTTTGTTTTTCTTTCTTCTTTTATTATTTATTTATTTATTTATTTTTTTTTTTTTCAATCTCAATGTTACTGTCTTTCCTTGCAATCTTCTTCACACCTTGTCATACATGGGCGTCGTGCTCTGCTGTAGTAATTTCTGTTGTAATCAATTCTCTTCCGGCATATGTTAAAGAACAGTCAGGACAGCTCTCTCCAGTGGTGTCCCTACCAATTGTGTACATGTGTGCATGTTGTTGGTCACTTCTGATATTTGTGTTATGTGTATGTTTTACTCCCCTTGTGTCTGCCTTTAACTCTCCTTACTTTAGCAGCAGCTTTTCCTTACCCACTGACGCCGTAACTGTTCCTGCTTAGGTTAGGGAATGTTAGCAGGGGATACAGCGGTAATGCTCATTATTACAACTAATTTTCAAAGTACCACCCCCATAATTTCGTTCATCATTAGTAGTCCAATCGTGAAGGTAAAAGTCCTTATTTGCGTGCCCATAACCACTTACGCTGCTGGGTCCTTGCAGCTGATGAGATGATAAAGTTGCCCGCCTGAAAATCGCAAGAAAAGCGTTAATACGTTAGTACTTGTTAGTAACCTCAAGCTCTGCGAACTAAACAATCACTAAGGGCAAAAATCAAACCTTCCCCCGGACATTTCGTGTTTTCAAAATTTCTCAATATGGGTAGGGAAAATCTTGGGCTGTTTATTCAATGGAAGCAAGGAAATATACTTCAGGGAAACATGCTCTAAGGGGTCTGAGGTTCTTGATAGGGTGGGCAATTGAGTGGGGAATGCTACACAATGTTTTAATCAGTAGGCCTCACAGTTTCTAATGGAAGATAACATTAAGGAAATTTCCTACACATTTCTAACAGCATACATACGCAACAACCTGCATGTGCGGGGAAAAGAGAAGAAACAAAACAGTGTTACAGCTGTAGGTGCACAAAATGTAATATGAAACTCAATTAAACTTTGGAAATGCGTGTGTCAGTCCCTATTCTAGTTGCTAGTGTGCGTTGGACCATGGGATGGCCATGTTTCCCTAACTCGGGAGAGTTCGTGCTATTTTGCAGTTCATGAAAATCTCTTGCGTTGGCCCTGTTGATCGTTGCTCCCTCGTTGCCAGGGTGGCCACCGCTTTGTAGGGCTTGACGCCTTACACTTCTGACCAAGTCTGTCAGGAGGGGAAAATGTCCCACTGTAGTCCATAGCCATTGGGTGTTGGTTGTCCGTTGTCTTCAGGCCTGCCCTGGGTCCTTTGTATCTGGCGAGAAATGAAATGGAAGCGCTTGAGACCTGAGAATTTACATATTCTTCATTTTCTTGACCTAACCTCTCTGCACTACTCTCACACTATTCAGTGTCCTAGTGGGAGGAGCCAATGGTACACCTATGCACCATCCTGTCACCACCTGGTGGCGTTCAATGGCGGTCTGACTGTAAATTATTACACAATTCGGAATGTACCCAGAAAATGGGTAGGCACTTAATTTTTGTGAAGATACTCATTACACACTTGGATCATATATATGCAATTTGGGTGCTAGTGTACAAATGGGCCTTTGGATCTTTGTATTTACTGTGCTTTTGTTATAAGTTATTTATAGTGCGTGCCTTTGTCCCGTGGGGCATCAGGCACTGACAAGCTAAATAGGGAAACATCAGGGTGGTAAATTTGTCATATGGGGTGGCTGTGTTTCTAAATTAAGTGCACCATGTTACTTAGTTAAAATAATCGCAGGGTTTTTAAATCTTTTTTTTTTTCTGTGGCTCCTCTCTCACTTCTCAGGGCATGCCTCGCAGTGAACTGCAGGCACTTTAAGCTGGTACTAATGAAATCCGCTACCAATTTACTCCCATTCTCTCTATCCCACCCCATGTCCACTTTTTAAAGCCTACCTACTCTGTTAATTACTCATTTAGTCTAGTATTTTATTACTCCACTACTGTAATTACTGTTACATTTAAACAATATATATTTCTAATTACTGTTACATTTAAACAATATATATTTCTCCCCCCAATATCTGCTCTCAAATTTTAATACAACCATTATGCTCCAGTTCGTGCAGCAATGACCTCTTTCCCTATGTGTGTTGGCTAATGCATTTGTGCCAGTGTTAGTTTCAAAAGCGCTAGTGGCAGTACCACTTGCACTGTTATTGTGTCGCCAAATTAATTCTGTTGGGAACATGGATCATCCACCCTTTACCCCTATTTCTCTCCTCCTGTCGTGAACTGTCAATGAAATGTAGGCCCCCCCCTCAAGTGCACCTTCTTCCACCTTGTGTGTCTCATTTGATTGTTCTGTGTTAATCGTGTATTCATGAGCCCAGTCTCCTCACTGAAAGATGTGTGCTCAAAAATGTAGCTAAATGTACTCTCTTGTGATGCGCTATCATTATGCACCCCCCTCTGTACAGTGCACCCCCATTATTCTTAAACAATCTTCCTTACTTTCAACATGTGTATGCCTGGTGTTTAACAAGTTATGGATTTCTCTGTTAATAAAGTGGTCATATCCACATTGCTCATGATGTCACAAATGTCTCTTCCCTAATGCATGGCCTAGTCGCCCCACTGTCACCCAGAAAAGAAAATGTTTTGATACATATCACCACCCCTATGCAATTGACCTCTGCATTATTGCGTGTGCGTGAGTGTGTGTGTCAGCGCGCGTCTCGCCCGCTCTGTTGGGGAGGTGGAGCGTGTGTGTGGCACAGTCAGTCAAATCAAGTTTGTCTTGGGCTGTCCTATTAGCGGTAAAATGTCAATCTATGTCCTTTGAAAGATTTGTTCCCCATCAGGAAGACCCCACCCAGTCATGTAATCGGTACCATTGCTATTGTGTCAGTGTTCTGTATGGGTGCTGGCTGCTGTGCAGTGCCCCTGTGTTGTCATTCTAGTCAGTCCTGGGGTAGTGGTGCTGTCATTTGTTGTGTCTGTACATGTAGTGGTAACAGTACCTGCATTGGTGCTTGTGGTGTCTGCTGAAATGATCCCATCCTGCCCCATGTATCCTCCCCACATGGGCGGTGCATATTGTGGTGATTGTTGACACTGCTATTGTGATTCTTGTGTGTGTGTGTTGAAGCTGTTTTTAACTGCCCCTCCCATCGCATGCTTGAATTATTTATTTCGTGCCTACTTGTCCTCATCTGCCTTTCTCTGCCCCTGTGTCATCAAATATTACACTCCCGGAGGTTCAGAAGGGTGAGTCCCCTCTTCCCTCTGCTCGTGTTTGTTCAACATCAGCTGACCCCTCGCATTTTCCTTTTCCTTCGTGCACACAGTTCAACTGTAGCCATGTGCTTTTAAAGCTATTCCCGTGTAAGTGCTGTGTATGTGTGTCCTTAGCGATTGCTGCACGCTTCTGGAGAAGCCGCCTATGAGCAGCCATGGTCTTTTTAATTTACCTTCAGTACTTTTGAATCTTTGCACACTATGTTTTACTGACTTATTTCAGCATGGAAGCTGTGTGCTACACAACAAGTGAAGGGGAGTCATTTCTGTATTGTGTGATACATTTTACCTCTATTCAATTCGAAAATTTCGATAGTCCGCTGTTCAGGGAGCAAAAGTTAGAAGATAATTGAACATTTTTTCAACTTCTGTGAGCCTTCTTTGCTCCGCACCTTAGCCAGTGCACTCCACGTGCAATCCATCTTCACCAAACCATTGCCTTCTCCGGCACACCCCCACAATCTTGCGCATGTGTCTTCCACACACCGCCTCTGGGTCACCTATTCTCCAAATCCAAAACCACACCACTATCTCCTCACCATCAAAACTTTGTGTCCTTATACATCAATCTGAAGGTGACGTCACCAAACTAAAAACACAATGCAAATGAAAAGACAAATGTGCATACACAAAACAATAACCCATTTCTCCCAACCCCACAAAAATCCCAAAATAAAACCCCACAATCCCCACAGCTGTCTTCCTGTCTCTACTGGAACAAGGTAAACCACAATAAACTCTTATAATTGGACTGCACACACTCCGTCGCCTAGTGCATGATACGCTCCTCACCAGGGGACCTTAACCAGCCAACTATCTTCCGCACTCGGGAACAATCTAGCTACCTCCTGCGGGAAAACATCATCCACTCACTGAACTAAAACGCTCAATTAGCAGGGAACCTCATCTACTCATTGATCTATAACGTCAATTCATAGGAAATCCAGACCCCGTACATGAAATCACCATCCAGACCAATCAGCGCGGCACTCCTGTTCTAGACCAATCAGCGCGGCACTCCTGTTCTATGTGTAGGGAGTCACTACCCCACCCAATATGCTCAAAAGCACAAGAAGGGACCACTGCCACCACCCCAGTCCCAACTACAATTCACGTGCCGATCACTACCAATGCGCTGAATTTTGTGACAATGTACAATCACCCACCACCCAATTTACAATCCCTCCCTAAAAAAAAAAAAAAAAAAAAAAAAAAAACACTTTAACATTTCTACTTTAAACATTTCCCCCCCTCAGAGCCCATGTTGCTGGTTTACTTACATTTTCCTATGCTGCACTGGCAGTTGCACCACTGCTGGACACTCCCTCAATGCGCTTCACCGGACCCCTTCTCCTGCAGGGCTCTCACCTGCCCTCAAGCGGGGAATTTCCAACTGGCCCCCGAAGCCTTTAGCCGGTTACGCGTTTTTCCGGTGGTCTTCAGGTGCAGGCGAGGGTCTCACAGCTTCCTTGAGTCGGCGGCAGGGAGCTCAGTCCATCGCAGAGCTTGCGCAGGCAGAGCTCAATTACCCATGTTACAATGAGCAATGAGCCTCACAGAGGGCACCAACTTGTCGGGGAGAAGCTGGACCTCCCTCCCCCCAGGGCAGTGGGGGGCCAGCAGCCATACCCTCACCAGCTATGGGAGGCCCCAACACCTCCCATATGGCCCCCAGAAATGCAACAGAGTGCCAAGCAGGCAGCAGCATGTTTTCAAATTGCATTTATTTCTAGGCGAAGAAAAGAAAAAAAAAACACACAAAGCATCGTGCACACCGCGAATTCAGGCGCCGTCTCCCCCGGAGCTGTCTTACAAGTAAGTTTTATAATCACACTGCAGGCTGACCTCACAGAATTGGATCAGCTCCCAGAAACCTATCTCCTCCTGTTATTGGCTGCAGAGTGGTGGGTTACATATGTAGCCCTTATAGAGAGCCTGATAATTGGATATTAACCTCCTGCGTCAGTGGGTTGATTTAGCTGTGCCAGCCCCCATTACCTAATTCTAATCTTGTTGCAATGTGACTTTGTTCCCATAACTTTTTAGCTGAACAAGCAGTTCGCACCTGGGCTCTGGCTTGTTACAAGTTATGTTTCAATGTTGTGCGTGTCCTTGAGAAAATGTCTTTCTTTCTCAGAAAGAAAAAAAGCACACTGGGTTGCCGTGATTTATTCGCAGTTGTGGATAATTAAAAAATGTCTGTCTGCAGAAAGCAATTTTATCTTGAATTTGCGGCCTTGGCAGGTCGTACTTCTTTTGCGAGGAATGTTGATAAGGCTCCCGCAGCCAGTGTTCAGTGAGTGAAATGAACTTAGCTGTAATTTTCCTGAAACATAGCTTTACACTGTGCATTTAGACCATGTTAGTTCATATAGGCATTTGCAAGCCTTTAAACAGGGATTTTTGTGCTGGTAGATTCTGATATTGCAGCATTGATTCTAATGTAGCATAGAAGTTGCACTGTTGGTGAAGTGGGTGTGTTTCAGCATATTTGTCACCCATGGGTGCGCTGGGGCCTGGTTCAAATGATAAGTGCGCTCCTTGTTCTTCCTGTTGTTCTTCTATGTAGGCGCTTGGGATGCGGGGGCATGGATTTGGTCTCCATTTTCCCTCTTCAGTATTCTCTTGGTTCACCTTGCTGTTCTTGTCTTCTCCTTAGGTGCCGGAGTGCGGCGGTTACATGCAGGAGGATGCGGTGAAATGTCAAGATGCTGCGAAGGCCGGTGAGTTCAGCGCGGCGCTGCAGCAGGCGAGGGGACGCGCATAAAATAACTTCTTTCTTCCAGCTCGAAGGCGCGATGGATCGGGAATTCAGGTAAGGATCAAAGGTATTGCTCTTGTTCTAACCTTTTCTCCTTCTTTCTCCCTTTTTCTAGGAGTTCCAAACTCAAGGCGGGCGTGGCAGAAGACTGGATGCAGACTTGCAGGCACGGTGAGCGTTACGCTGCTGGATGCAGAATAACGCAAAGCGTGTGCTGCTCTTCGGGTGTGGTTTAAATAGCCTCCAAAGTAGTCCCAGGTTAGTATTCCTCCCCAGCCCAACCCCAGAAAAAAATAGTCCCTAGGTAAAATAGTCCCTTCCAAGCCTTATTTGTCTTGGAGCTCTTGCAGCATGGTCTGCATCAGGTAAGTTTTCAGCATGGTGTGCATCAGGTAAGTTTTAATCTATGAGCCTGGCGCCTATGGCGCCAGGACTGACTCTCCATATGAGCCTGGCACCATAGGCGCCAGGACTGCACCCAAAAAGCCCCTAGCGGGGGTTGTTGGGCTTGCTTGGGGTAACTTGATGCCTGCTTCCGGGGTTGCTGGACTTGGTCTGGGTCCCCGGGGGTAGGCATCATGACAAGAGCACAAATCATGTCTCAGGACACAGTACTGCAAATCCCCAGTTTTTAGACATTTGCGTGATATGAAACACAGCGTATCACAAATGCGACTTGTAGTGTTGGAAGTCCTGCATCCATTAAACAGGGGAGGTAATTTACCCAAACTACTAGTGCAAAGGGAACTGTTTTGGATTAACAAATTGGATGCTATGACCCCCTTAGGAATTAATGAAGATTACTACCTGGGCCCATTTTTCTAGTCCCACTGCATACACCAGCAAACTGTTTTTTTTTTTTAATAACTCTGTTTATTGAATTTAAACAACAAAACATAAGAGACATATAAGAATAAGACATGAATCAGCAGTATACATGTGGAAGGCAATCTCAGCAGTATACAAGTTGAAGGCAGTCGTCCATATCAACGGGGCCCGTAGGGCCGAGGACCAGAAGACAACAAGACAACAATAGGACCAGGCAGGCAAACAAGGCAAGCATCACTACCGGTGCACCCCCACCCACAGAGCTTATTGAGCATCTAGCCATTTGCCCCATATTTTCTCGAATTTACGGGGGCAGCCCCTTGCATTATAAATTCGGCGCTCTAAGGTAGCACCTCGGTCCAGCTCGTTACTCCATCGATTCAGGCTCAATGGTTCGTCCGACCCCCAATTGGCCGCTATAAGCCTTTTGCTCGCCCCCAGCGCCGTTGCCAAAAACATTTTTTCATGTTTGGACAGGTCTACTTCCCCTCCAATGCCCAATAGTACCATCTTGGGGTCCCTGGGAATTGGTGTCCCCAGAGCGGCTGAGATTGTATTAACGCATTCCACCCAGAAGGCCTGTATCACCTGACAGTCCCATATCATATGGTAGAAGGTGGCGGGTTCAGTTTTGCATCGGACACATGTCTCGTCTTCTATTCCACCCCATCTGGCCATTGCAGTGCGCGAGTGATATGATCGATGTAAGATCCTCAACTGTATGAGCCTAAGCTTGGATTCTATCCCAATTTCTCTGGGGGACATTAATGCTCACCAGCAAACTGTTAAGGGTTAACCATTTGACTTTCTGGATGTTCCATAATTCATTCCAACAAAAAATACTGAGTTTTAGCTATGTTTGTACTTGTGAAGGCACTTGTTATGTCCTGATTGACCAGCTAAAGAAATAAATATTAGATTGTACAACCATTTTATTGGGGGAGATAATTGCACATCATCAGAAATTATGTATGTTCTTTTTATTTATTTATAAATATGTGTGTGAACACCGCTGATATTTTACTTAATCAAGACATAAAATGCTCTTGCGCATTGGTTTACACATCAAACTAGGGCTAATCTCTCTTATCTTTTTATACCTTACTTGGGAGTAAATCATTCTGTTTGCATCTAAATTTAGACAGGCTCACCATGCAAGTTTTTCCCAAACATCTTCCGAATCCCTTAAATTGATTTGGACTCTCTCCTAAACATGCTACTTGGTATTGTTTTTGCAATATTGACTAGACATTTTTTTCACCTCTTATATGAGGTTCCAGGTATCATTGTGTCAACATGATGTCGACCGCGCCTCTGCGCACCACGTCATCTCACCCCAAATTACAGTGTGCATCTAAACTTAGACAGGCTCACCATGCAAGTTTTTCCCAATTCCGTAAATGTGTTTATTTGGACACTTTCTTTAACATGCTACCCATTAGGCATTGTTTTTGTAATGTTGACTAGACGTTTTTTGAGGTTCCAGGTATCAGTGTGTCAATATGTCATCGACCGCACCTCAGCGCATCACGTCATTTCTCCCTAAATAACCTTGTTGCAGCTAGTCATCTGCACAAGTTATCAGTTTCGTCACTCGTGCATGCACGAGTGATGTTTTGCCTTAAAACCAAAAACTCAATTTTCCATTACTGGCGCATGTGCGAGTGACGTCATGCCATAAATCTCACGTCATTCGCGCTAAATATGCACGGGTGACGTTATTTTCAGCACATTTATTAATGCAAATATCTACTCTAATGTAAGGCAATTATGTAATTGTATTAGTAAATCCCTTTACTAACCCGTCTAACTACGTCACTAGCACAGGCACGAGTGACGTCATGATCTACAATTACATCCAACGTCGCTCGCGCATGCGCGAGTGACGTCATGGGATCTCATAAGCAAATATAAACAGATACACGGAGCTGAGGTTAGAAAGCTGTGCTTCCTGTCCCCATCTCCTGAGATATCTGACCTAGAAATCCATTGGTGATGCATCCTACATTCAAGTAAGTTCTAGATGGTCTGAATTTTGAGTATTGTAATTTTTATTCAAAACCTATTCCTAAATCCTATGCACTCGCTCTCTTTAGCTTGGGCGTTTCGAGACAGCTAAACCCAGCAGCATGATGTATACATGATCCTCCACTATGCTCCCACACATTCAAGTCTGATTGGGATTGTATCCCTCTTTTCATGGTCTTTCTCTTCATCCCTCAAGAGGAAGGGTGAGTTCCCTTTAGGGTTACTTTCAACTTTCTATTTTTTTTTTAAACAGTACCAAACACGATCTCTTGCTGACGTGGTTCTTTTACATTGCCGACATTGAATTACCAAAGCTATATTGTTGAGTCCACTGTATAGATGCATTCTCCCACTGTCGCATTTTTTTCATTTCTTAATTAGGAATACCTGCATTAGGAATACCCTCATATTCTTGAGTTAGGCTATTTGTCTAAAATAAAAAAAAGTTTCATTAGCAATCCTCTAATTTCTAATATGAACTACTAGAGCGATCAACTCATTTCTTTTGCCAATTTGCATATTCACCCATTTGTTTGGTTAACATGTATATACTTTTACATCTATGACTAGGCATCATTAGGATCCTATTGGTATTCGTGACAGGATGTCTTTATAATGCAACAACGTTCTTGGAATACGCAGTTTAAGTTTTGCTATTTAAACACTTAATATAATGTCTCTTACAAACCACAAATCTGAATATTGTAATTAATTTCCTCTTTTGTAGACATGTGAAACTTGTTGAATTTGCTGCTCCTGATGAAGAGTGTATCAAACTCGAAACGCGTTGGGCCAACCAGAAACAAATAAAAAGAAAATATTGCTTCTTACGAAAAGGAGTCATCAAATTTTTATATAGTAATCATTGAAATCTCCAGTTCGACCATTTTGAATAATCTGTCATAGAAATTGCTATTTGGTATGGAATTGTTTTTGTAACTCTACAAAATATCCTTTAAGCTTTTGCCTTTTATAAAGTTTGCAGGGAATGCAGTTTTCCATAATTTGGATCTCTTTGTTTTCTATTAATGCAGACATGTCAGGTGCAGACCCCCCATTCTCCACATGCAGACTTAGATAGAATTCAGGGCACAGCCCCAGAATAAAGAAATAGCTCTTGGTCTGCAAAGGGATGTCATTTGGCAGGATCAAAATGGTTCAGAATATACTGTTACCCTATTAGTCTGATATGTATCATGGAATCGACTATGAAAGCAAATAGTGACATGTTTGCTTCCCCCAATAAGATTTGTTTTGGGTCACATTTTTTCTTCAATAGAATGAATGTATTGTAACCAGTGCATCATACATCATCTGAACAATGTGATTGTCATGATGCCTACCTCCGGAGCACCAGGCCAGGCCCAGCACCCCCGGGAGCAGGCATCATGCCCCCGGGTAAAAGCCCAGCTTCCCCTTATAGGGGCTCTTTGGACTCTGTCCTGGTGCCGTTGGCGCCAGGCTCATGTTGGACATCAGTACTGGCGCCATAGGAGCCAGGCTCATAAAGGAAGGTGTTTTGTGCACTTACCTGATGCAGACCATGCTGCAAGATTCAGGCCTCCCTGAGACCTGAAAGGGACTATTTTTTCATTGGGATTATTTTGCCACTCGGGCGTGGCCAGGGAAGGATACTTACTTGGAACTACTTTGGGGGCTATTTAAGCCACGCCCAGACAGTAGCTCACGCTTCGCGTTGTTCTGCATCCAAGCAGCTGAACGCTCACCGTGTCTGCTCCTGCATCTGGTCTCCAGCCACGCCAGCCTCGATCCTAGAACACCTGTAAGGAAAGAAGAGAAGAGAAAGGTGAAAACCAAGAATTTATCAAACTTCTTACCTGCATCCGGAACCTTCACGCCAGCGTTCCTGAGAAAAGACTTTCATTTAAAAGCACCGCGTTGCTCGCTGCAGCGCAGCGCTTCACTCACCTGTCCTCGGGAGTTCTTCTGGCTCCACCGCGACTGTCTGCACCGGTCGCCACATCTCTGCGCCTAGGGGAGAGAAGAAGAGACAAAAGGTGAGCAGAAGGAACATATGAGGAAAGCCTAATTTTCTACCATAACACTTACCGGTCTTCTGTTGGTGGACCATTCCTCATTTCGGGTCGGCGCCGCTTCGTTGGCAGGTACCGCACCCCGGCCCCTAAGGGGAAAGGACAAAAGACATTACTGGAGGAATATAAAGACATTAAGAGGGATCGCCCCCATCGCTAACTCACCTGAGTTTACCATCAGCAATTCAATCCCTCAATGCATCGCCTTCATTCTGCACCTGAAATAAAGGACAGATCACAGGTTAGGAAGGCAACAGAAAAGGAGGCTCTACACTTGAACTTTTGTAATCTTCATACTTTCGGCGTTCCGCTCGGAAAAGTCAAGTGGATTTTGCCAGCGCCATTCTAGACAAACACGCGCCCCTGCACCAGAAGCAGGATGGAGAGTTCATCCTTTCAAACCATAAGGTGAGCTTCAACCGGGGATTCCGGAGGAAGTTAGAGAAGAACGAAGGGGGGAGGAGGGGAGCAAGCACACTATTCTGCAGACTGTTAATCCCCTTTCTCATCTGTAGAAGGATATTCCTACGGGCCAGACAAGCAAGATTTGAGGGTCCTGTTCAGTCGGTGTACCGAGTTCTGCGCATCACGCTCGAAGAGGTCACAGCAACCCAGACTAGACCAGCGCCTCCGTGGGAGTCAGGTGAGCGTTACAGAATGCGAAGCCTTCCTACAAATTCCCACCCAGGCGCTATGGAAACTTCTGAGACTGATCAGTTGGCCCAACTACTTGGGAATTACGGACCGAAGTACACGCCGCTCGTCAAGAGACTAATGCTCTCAGGAGGGAAGTGATTGTATCAAAGGAAAGAACTGATGACCTGGCTAGACAGTTTTTGCAAGGTCAAGCTGGACACACTCCTCTACCCGGTTCCGGGGGGGACCCTGCTCCTGTGGTTCCCAGTAACCCTGTGCAGATTAATCTACCTGGAAACATGCCGCTGGCCCCACCCGAACGCTTTGCTGGGGACCCCCAAAGATTTGCCGTATTCATGAATCAGTGTCGTTTGCACTTCCTATGCAGACCTGGGGCCTTCCCTAATGACCAGACCAAGGTAGCCTTTGTATTGTCATATCTCAGCAGCTGTGCTGCCGATTGGTCAGTTCCACTGGTTACTCAAGATGACCCGATTCTCCGTGATTTTCAAGGATTTCAAGCAAGCATGGAAAGGTTATTTGCTCGACACTCTCAGGGGCAGGCTCTGGATGACAAACTCCTATCCCTGCGACAGGGCAATCAGGACCTCCTATCCTACATTGCAACCTTTAATAGACTAATTGTGGAAACTGGGTGGCCAGAGGATAAAAGAATCACGTTATTTTATCGAGGTCTACGCGGAGAACTTAAAGGTGTCCTGGCCCAAGTTGTAAATCCGCCCCAAGAATGCACAGAATATATAGACTTAGTGGTCCAATTGGATCACAGACTTCAAAACAGAAAAGCAGATCGGTCCAAGTTTGAGACCCGGGTGTTGGTCAAGACCCACGCTAACCCCAAGGGTGCTGATGTCTCTGAGCCTATGCAAATCGGAGGGGTTAAAGGACCTTTAACTCAAAAAGAATGTGAAAGAAGACGGCATATGCAATTATTGTGGGTCCTCTGGACACTTTCTACGAGATTGCCCGGCAAAACCGCCCAAGAAGGTAGTAGGAGCCGCTGATAAAAACCATGAAGACTCTGTTTCGGAAACGACCACGCCCGACAAGCGTAGGGGTCCGCTTGCCGAGCTTCAAAACTAACTCTCAGACCTCGCATTTCATTGTGCCAATGGTCCTCGTAGATCCGGAACAGCCTAAGCGGTTGCATGCAATAAAGGCATACATCGATAGTGGGGCTATAGGAAATTATGTGGATCGTGAATTGGTCTCTAGGTTTAACCTCCCTCTGCGTCCTAAAACCAGCAAAGATGTCATCACCACAGTCGATGGAACCGAATATGCCTCTGGACCGGTAACACATTCCACTGCTGAGGTGACACTTGTAGGTCCGGACGGCCATCGGGAGGCAGTTGTGTTTGATGTAATCAAGGCTCCACAGTTTCAGGTTATTCTGGGAATCCCTTGGTTAGAGACACATAATCCTCGAATTGATTGGCGAGCGAAGAGAATAACCTTCCCGGATTGTGCACAAACCTGCTACCCAGAAAATCTGAAGATTAGTCTAGCGTCTGTAACCTCTGTCTCCATGCAACTACCTCCAGAATACCAAGACTTTCAGGACGGCTTCCAAAAGGAACAGGCCAACACGTTACCTCCCCACAGATCGTACGATTGCCAAATCAATCTGATGCCCGGTGCACAACCCCCTTGTAGCAGGATTTATGCCCTTACTGAACCTGAGAATCTGCATTTGAGACAATATTTAGATCAATACCTAGCCAATGGTTTCATTCGCCCCTCAAAGTCTCCGGCATCCTCGGCTTTGTTCTTCGTGCCCAAAAAAGAAGGCGACCTTAGAACTTGTATCGACTACCGCGCATTGAACCAGATAACTGTTAAAAACCGTTACCCTCTGCCTCTGATCCCTGAACTCCTTGACCAGGTGAAGGACGCTTGCATATACGCCAAGTTAGATCTTCGGGGGGCTTATCATCTGGTGCGAGTAAAAGAAGGCGACGAATGGAAAACGGCCTTCCGTACAAAATATGGATTATTCGAATACCAGGTGATGCCTTTCGGGTTGTGCAACACGCCTGCTGCCTTCCAATTCTTCATGAACGATGTCCTTCGGGAACTCATCGATGTTTGTGTTGTCGTATATATCGATGACATTCTTGTGTACTCCTCTTCGGAATCTGATCACAGAAAGCATGTCAGGGCCGTCCTTGAGAAATTGCACCAGCACAAACTGTTTGCAAAGCTGGAAAAGTGCATTTTCCATACCACCGAGGTTGAGTTTCTTGGATTCATCCTGACACCTAAAGGGGTCCGAATGGACTCACGAAAAGTGGATGCCATCCTCAAATGGCCATCACCTAGTTCGGTGAAAGGTGTCCAAAGCATGCTTGGTTTTGCTAATTTTTATCGCATATTTATCCCGGAATTTTCACGTGTGGTACAACCCATCACTGCACTCTTGCGAAAAAATAAACGCTTCGAATGGACCAAGGAAGCCGAACAGGCCTTTCAGGAATTGAAAGCTAAATTCACGTCCGCACCTATTTTGAAGCACCCGCGTCCCGATCTCCCATATGTAGTCGAAACCGACGCGTCCAGCTTAGCCATGGGAGCTGTCCTGTCTCAGAGAGACCCTGAAACCAACCTACTGCACCCCGTACCATTTTGGTCCAGAAAGTTCTTGCCGCCTGAGGTAAATTATGCAATCACCGACAAGGAATTGTTAGCCATTAAGTCTGCCTTTAAGGCTTGGCGGCATTATCTTCTTGGCGCCAGGCATACCATCACCGTGATCACTGATCACCGACACTTACAATATTTAAAAACTGCCAAGGCTCAATCGTCACGTCAGCTCTGATGGGCTTTGTTCTTTGCTGAGTTCGATTTTGTAATCACTTACCGCCCGGCTGTAAGAATGGAAAAGCGGACGCGCTATCTCGAATAGGAATGGGAGAAATAGACACAAACTCTGGACCTGTGCCGATAATTCCCGAACAAATAATTTTGGGGATAACCTCTTTACAAACCCTTGAAGACATTCAAGCACGGGTAAAACAACTCCTGGACTCTACAGCCTTGCAGGATTGGATCCCAAGGGGGTCTTACTGTTCGGTCAACGATGGCCTACCTTACTTCCAAGGACGCTTATTTCTGCCAGAAAAGGAATTGCAAGAACTGGTTATTTCCCGTCATCATGATACCCTGATGGAAGGACATCCTGGCTTTGCCAAAACTGAGGAAGAAATTAAACGACAATTCTGGTGGCCTTCCTGGCGAAAGGATATTAAATCTTTTGTAATGTCCTGTGGAGTTTGCGCCCAAAACAAAAGCCAAAAGACAAAACCCGCCGGTCTTCTTCAGCCTTTAGACATTCCACCAGCACCTTGGCACACCTTGTCACTAGATTTTATCACGGACCTGCCCCCTTGTAATGGATACAATACTATTCTGGTTGTGGTGGATTTATTTTCCAAGATGGCCCATTTTATTCCGTTGAAAGGATTACCTTCAGCTTCTGTCCTAGCCAAGGAATTCCTCGAAAATATCATCCGTTTGCCTGGATTCCCGTCCATACTAGTCTCCGACCGGGGAAGCCAGTTTATTTCTCATTTTTGGAGAAAGTGTTGTCAACTGGCACAAATCGACGTAAGACTCTCAACCAGCCACCACCTACAGACCGATGGTCAGACGGAGAGAACGAACCAGACCCTTGAACAATACCTACGATGTATGTTGCACCAATCGGAGGGTAATTGGAAGGATATTTTATGGGTGGCCGAATATGCATACAATAACTCGGTACACTCTGGAACTGGACAAAGCCCCTTTTATACCCTATATGGACATCACCCTCGTACTTCAGACCTGGACTCACCTCTGAGTCTTGAAATGCCCGCAGTGGACCATTTGCATTCCACGATAACTCAAGCCTTCAAGAATGCAACTGTACATTTGCAACAAGCGAAAGGGAAATACAAAAAGAATGCGGATCTGCATCGGAGTGAGGCGCCTCCATACCAAATAGGGGATCAAGTATGGGTGGCTACCAAACACTTATTGCTCAAGGGACCTCGAACTTTTAATCCAAGGTATTTGGGCCCTTACTCGATCAAAGCTATAATTAACCCAGTGGCAGTCAAGCTCGATCTACAAGCTAACATGCGGATTTACCCCGTTTTTCATGTGTCACTTTTGAAACCAGTGCAACCAGGAACCAGATTAATAAAGCCACCAGAACCAATCCAGATAGATGGGGAGCCTGAATTCGAGGTGAAGAACATTTTGGATTCTAAGATCTCAAAATCAAAACTTTTCTATCTAATTGATTGGAAAGGGTACGGGCCTCAGGAAAGGTCTTGGGAACCCAGCGACCATGTACATGCACTTCGGCTGGTAAAAAGGTTCCATCGGAATTTCCCAAACAAACCGAAACCTCCAGAGGGAACGACCTTGGGAGGGGCCTTGGGGGGGAGTGCTGTCATGATGCCTACCCCCGGAGCACCAGGCCAGGCCCAGCACCCCCGGGAGCAGGCATCATGCCCCCGGGTAAAAGCCCAGTGGCCCCTTATAGGGGCTCTTTGGACTCTGTCCTGGTGCCATAGGCGCCAGGCTCATAAAGGAAGGTGTTTTGTGCACTTACCTGATGCAGACCATGCTGTAAGATTCAGGCCTCCCTGAGACCTGAAAGGGACTATTTTTTCATTGGGACTATTTTGCCACTCGGGCGTGGCCAGGGAAGGATACTTACTTGGAACAACTTTGGGGGCTATTTAAGCCACGCCCAGACAGTAGCTCACGCTTCGCGTTGTTCTGCATCCAAGCAGCTGAACGCTCACCGTGTCTGCTCCTGCATCTGGTCTCCACCCACGCCCGCCTCGATCCTAGAACACCTGTAAGGAAAGAAGAGAATAGAAAGGTGAAAACCAAGAATTTATCAAACTTCTTACCTCCATCCGGAACCTTCATGCCAGCGTTCCTGAGAAAAGACTTTCATTTAAAAGCACTGCGTTGCTCGCTGCAGCGCAGCGCTTCACTCACCTGTCCTCGGGAGTTCTTCTGGCTCCACCGCGACTGTCTGCACCGGTCGCCACATCTCTGCGCCTAGGGGAGAGAAGAAGAGACAAAAGGTGAGCAGAAGGAACATATGAGGAAAGCCTAATTTTCCGCCATAACACTTACCGGTCTTCTGTTGGAGGACCATTCCTCATTTCGGGTCGGCGCCGCTTCGTTGGCAGGTACCGCACCCCGGCCCCTAAGGGGAAAGGACAAAAGACATTACTGGAGGAATATAAAGACATTAAGAGGGATCGCCCCCATCGCTAACTCACCTGAGTTTACCATCGGCAATTCAATCCCTCAACGCATCACCTTCATTCTGCACCTGAAATAAAGGACAGATCACAGGTTAGGAAGGCAACAGAAAAGGAGGCTCTACACTTGAACTTTTGTAATCTTCATACTTACGGCGTTCCGCTCGGAAAAGTCAAGTGGATTTTGCCAGCGCCATTCTGGACAAACACGCGCCCCTGCACCAGAAGCAGGATGGAGAGTTCATCCTTTCAAACCATAAGGTGAGCTTCAACCGGGGATTTCGGAGGAAGTTAGAGAAGAATGAAAGGGGGAGGAGGGGAGCAAGCACACTATTCTGCAGACTGTTAATCCCCTTTCTCATCTGTAGAAGGATATTCCTACGGGCCAGACAAGCAAGATTTGAGGGTCCTGTTCAGTCGGTGTTCCGAGTTCTGCGCATCACGCTCGAAGAGGCCACAGCAACCCAGACTAGACCACCGCCTCTGTGGGAGTCAGGTGAGCGTTACAGTGGTTAAAAAATAAAAGGAGCACAAGAGCGCTCCTTTATCCGTGGGGGTTGTTCACCAAAATATATGTGTTTATCATTCAGTTACAAAAGTGTTGTGGGCATGAGTACGTACCTGCTTTGTTGGACACCTTTTTGAACTTTGTTGAGGCATATCCGAGCAATAAGGGTGATTCAAAGACAAGGTGACACTTTAGACAAAGTACATTTTTCAGTGGTTTGGTGTGTGCTTTTAAGCATCAATAGCGACCATGAGACACAGTTAATTGACAAGACAGTAAAAGAACAGTTCACAGCCCTACAAATAGAAAAGAGACTCCATTGACCTCATGACCCTCAATTGGTGGGGCAGTCAATGTACAGGATGAGTGATAAAAATAGACTGGCCAACGTATGTGCAGAGACAGGTTTTTTAGTGGCCAGATGTGTTTTCAGTGGTACGTTTTTAATCGAAAGGAGAACTTGGCTAAGCCCACATGAGGTCTCAATGGGCTGTCCAATACATTTTCCCTGATCACCACCATAACCTACATCACAAATGTATGCTTACCAGACAGACAATCTGATGGTGGAATACCGCGGGGCACTGATCAATTGTATCTGGACTGTCTATTTGCATGTCAAAGAAACATTGCAGAAAGACCTAGAACAGGCGTGCCACTCACTGGAGCCTGGGGAATGTGTTTATGTGAAAGTGCATTAGTGGAAGAAGTCATTAGCCAATATAGTTACTCCTAACAAATAACACTGCAATACAGGTAAATGTGCTATCTCCCTGGGTACATGTTCCCCACTGTAAAATAGATCAAGCTTCACAAGATGAAATACTACTTGTAAATGTTAGGGTCTGTTCCAACTACTGCTCAGTGTACAGAGGGACACATTCCCCCAGCATGTATTGCTCTTCCTAACTGAAGCTCAGATGAAAACTATTGCACATTACTGTCACCCATCGCCACTGAACGCCATATCCCCCCACAGGTTACCCTCACAGTCCCTGTTATTTTTACCACACTGGTGAATCTGACGAAAGTAGATGAATCTGAGCAGCTGAGACCATCACACATGAGTGATCTTGCATGGGATTGTGCCAACACTTTGTCTTTTTCAGATCACGAAAAGCAAGTGCTATGAAAGATTGATAGTTGGTAAGTTTGAAAGTATCACATTTTGTTGCTAATAGTCTCTCTTGCTGAAACAGAGGACATGGTGTGTGCCTACTGTTTTTGTGATATAAATCAACACATAGACAATGAAGGGGGGTCCTTATTGTTTCCTGGTAACACATTTTTCAAAGAAGAGAAGAACAACTATTAAATGGGTTTGCTCAGACAGACCTTGTTGAACTTGTATGCTAAAAATTTTGCACATGATATATGCTACACAGTGATGAAATATTCTTCTTCCTTATCCCATAGTATTAATGTGAGGAAATACCATAACCTCACTACTATAAAAGGTCAGCAGCTGTGCTATGAAACGCAACTTAATCTACATGTGTCACCTCACAGGTGGTCAATTTTAAATGGTACTCTCTGAACTGTCCAATTCTAATTTGCTTCATTAGCCTACTATGTGAATCTCTAGTTCCAGAACTGCCCTTATTCTGGCACAGCAGAAGGCTTTGTTCATCATAAAAAGTATTCAGATTCGGAGGCAATATCTGAGATTGCAGCTTGGAATGTGTACAAAGACCAATCACTTGGCGATAAAGTAGATTTGATTAGAAAAGGCAACATCAGTGAACTGCAAATAGTTTCTACACTGAGCACGATCACTGAAGACAAGTCAATGAGTTTGATCTGGAACAGTCCTGCAGCAGGAGAATTAATGGAATGTAATATTGCATGCTCTGAGGTGTGCAGGATTTCCTCAATTTACAGTTACTGAGGATCCATGAGGATGTGGAAAAACACGACTGACCCAGAACACTAAAAGAAGACTCTGGAATCCATTGTAAACTGTGGCCTTGAAATTGCTCTGGAATTATTCAAGTTGGTGCTGCCAGCATTCTCAGAATTCCTGCCAAGCTTATTCCCAGGGCAGGGTTTCTGTGGTACTGGATTATCGAGGGGAATATATGGAGAATAAAGACTAATCGAGAGCACTAGAGGTGTATGCTCAGTGCTCCAGAGAACATCCTGAATGTCTGTTTCGTCTTGGAACTGATTGAAAGTTCTTGTCCTTGGAACCTCCAGAGCTGCACTTTGCCAGTAAAATGAAACAACAGGGGTTTATTACGAGTTAGGCGGTAGGGGGTTAACGGCGCCGGTAAAGGTGCCGGAACCGTCAACCCCTTACCACCCAATTACGAGTTCTGCTTGTGGGACCCGCTAAGGCCGCCTGGTAAAACCAGGATGTACCGGGTCCAGGTTCCTTAAATGAGGAATTACTGGGTACTCCAAGGTTGGAATGGCCCAGTAATTCCTCAATCGAGGAACCCGGACCCGCTAGCTGGTAAGGGGGTAGCCATGCCGCTAATAGCAGCATAGCTACCGCCAAACTTGTAATGACCCCCTAGGTCAGATATTAGTAGTATGGGACAGGATGTGTTGAGAGGGGTTGGGTTGTTTTTTCCCTTGATGGGACAGAGTTATATAGCTCCAATGAAGGTTACACTTGGGTAAGAGGTATCACTTATGAAACATCTACTTTACACTTCCAGCACTCATTTGGACACCCACCGTTTAATGGCCAGGTAAAGAACAAGATTGGTAAGTCGTGATCATGAAATACTGGGCCTCATTACACGGTAGGCGGAGAACCATGGCGCTCTTAGCGGTACCGTAATTAGCTCCCTGGGTCCCTTTGTGGGTTGGTTTTTAACGCCTGCAAAAAGCAGGCGTTAAATACCCCAACCCGCAAAGGGACCTCGTAGTAAGGCGGTAAGGATTTACAGGTACTGGTAAAATACCGGTACCGGTAAACCCTTACCGCCTACCGTGTAATGAGGCCCACTGTCTAATTGGCAGCCCTGTTTGGCACACATTTCCTAAATCTGCTTAGCATTATGGCCCTACTACAGCAGATCTCACCTATACAGACAAACACCTATATTAGACGCAACGCATGATAGACAGATCATGATGAATTTTAAAATATACAAAGGATTGCCACCAAGTGCCCTCCTTCTGCCATCTCATGTGTTGCAATGAAAAAAAATAAATGTCAAGCCATTTTACTGCTTTGTGGTCATCATGATGATAATGCTTATTTTAATAAGTGTTCTGCCTTATTGTTGTTGCAAATTATGTACTAATAAAGGATCAGTTCATATATACACTTCTACCAAACAACCTGAAATTCCTGAGAATAAGGTTTCCTATTTTCATGATGAACGCTTTGCAACAGTGGAGAGTGATGGCCTTGACAAGAACAAACTAGTTCTAGCCTTTGGGCTGAGGGATTAATGAATGTCAGTCCATACTGATGCTCAGACAACACTGGAGATCGATGTCCTGTCAGGAACCAACTAGTTCAGCCATTGGGTTGAGGGATTAATGAATGTCAGTCCATACTGATGCTCAGACAACACTGGAGATTGATGCCCTGTCAGGAACCAACTAGTTCAGCCATTGGGTTGAGGGATTAATGAATGTCAGTCCATACTGTTGCTCTGACGACACTGGAGATTGATGTCCTTTCAATAACCAACTCATTCTCTATTTTTGTTCCCAGAAATAAGGGATCAGGGTCATTATAACAGAGCAGGAAATGCTTGAATCAACTTGTTTGTAATTAGGGTGATTTTGCAAACAGCGCAAAATGTGGACTTGTGGGGACATGACATAATTCTTCTTATTGTATTATACTTGAACGATGAACAGTAGAAAAAAATGTGGACTTGTGGGGACATGACATAATTCTTCTTATTGTATTATACTTGAACGATGAACAGTAGAAATAGAGAACACATGCCCCCCAAAATGTGCATATGAGGCCACTGTGGCATCATGGTTATTGGTACTATAAAATAGGTTCTCTTTGGGAGGTGGGCCCCGACATCAGTAAATGGTTCAGGGTGTCCATTGGCAACAATAAGCAGGGCAGAGGTGGGCCTAGCATTTACAAATGGAACTACCCAGAGTGCCTTGCGTCTGAGAAAGTGACAAGTAGCCTCTCAATGTTGCCTCCAGGATAAGACCCTGCAGAGGGACTGTGGCCATGTCATCAAAAGAAGCATCAGGTGCAACAGACAACACCGAAGGGCCCGATTCTCAACTGGGTGGTAATTGCCGAAAATGTCGTAGAAAGGGCTAAGGACATTTTCGGTAATTACACCCTATTCTTAAGGTGGTGCAATATTCAGAAATCAGAATGATTGCGCCACTTTAGGAATATGGGTGCCGGTTGCTAGGAAGGGTTGGAAACTGACCTAGCAACCGGCACTCCAGTTAATCTTGCATTGTTATTCTTGTGCCACTCCTCCAATATGGCAAGCGCTCGAAATTGGCGCTGAACTACGGCACACAATTGGTGCCGTACGGAGGAGTGCCACAAGAGGCAGTTCTTTTTGTGTGTGAGGTGGGTGAGAAATTGTCTACCATACTTCGCAACATGTGTGCCAGAAGAGATGTAAACTTTTGTTGGCACCACTGGAGCCATCTTGCACATGTTTAAATGTATAAAATGTAATTACATAAATTCACGTAGGCAACATTTGCCACTGCTCTGTAGTAGCAGCATGGCCATTACATATTTATTCCTGCAGTGCAAGATGAACAAATGAACGACATGGAGATTGATACCCTCACGATGTGGGATGGTGGTACGCTCTGCCACTTATCCCTTCACTGGTGCTTCACCAAAGGCCTGTCCAGGCATGTAGCTGTCAGGTGGCTGAATTGGTCTGAGCCCTAAAGATTCACTTACCCGCCCACCACACAGACACACTAATGGGAACCATGCTCATGGGTCAGTGTCAAGTGGAGTCACATGAATTTGGTTCCCCTGTAAAAAGCAGTACCCTACTGCCTAAATCAGTAGGGGTGGCAAATATTTTGCTGCATTTTTTCTGTTATTAGTAGATGTTGATATGTTGGTTGTTAACAGCAATTATGACATGAGCAGTGCTGTAAAATGTAAGTAGAAGCCCTGGAAGTGAATTGTGCTGCATGTGGTTGGTACCCTGTACAGGACCCCTCCATAATTGTCACCTGCAGACACAGGAGGTGGGACTTGATGGTAAGGTGATGGGCTGATGTAAGTAGCAGGTACACCAATGGGCACGTAGTTAGTAGGTCTCATGTGGTAGTTTTTTTTTAAGTTTTTTAAAATGCACACAGAAGAAAATTCATGAGTAGTGTATGTATGTATGATACACATAATATACAATGATGCAGGCCTACTAGTATGGTGTGGATGTAGTGGAAATATCAACTTTTTGGGTTGATGGATGTACGTAAGCAGTACATAAATAATTGTCAAATAAAAAATACATCATTATGAAGTAGGTGAAATGGTTCGGAGGAGTCGTGTAGGGGATTGATTCACTTGGCACAAATATTTTTATGGAACTGGGTTGACATTCAGCCCGTATAGAGTTTTTGCTATCCGGATCCTTGTTCTGTTGTGGTTCTAAAAACCTCCACACAAGTGCATTTTGACCTATTTTTCTGTGTTATGTGTGGGAACAAAAAGAGGATTGGCTGAAAGTGTGAAGATTGCGGTTCTACATTTTTGCGCAACTGGGTCGTATCAGGGGACTGTAGCCATGTCAGCAGGCCTGTCGCAACCAGTTTTTTCAAAATGTTAAATGTGGTGCTACAAGCCCTTCTGCAGCACATGTCGAAATGCATTCACTTTCCACAAACAGCAGCAGAGTTGGCCTCTGTTAAATGTGCATTTTTCACAATTGCTGGCTTTCTGAACGTTGTTGGAGCAATTGATTGCACACAAGTCCGCATAGTACCGCAGCGTGCAAGGGAGCACATGTTGAGAAACAGGAAAATGCACTACTCTATGAACATTCAGATGACCTGCAGTGCTGACTTGCAAGTCACACACTGCTACGCAAATTTCCCTGGGTCTGCACATGATGCATACATTTCACGCAGCAGCAACCTCCCGTGGTGATGCCTAGTATGTCTTCAGACAACAGCTGGCTGCTGGAGGATGGAGCTTACCCTCTTAAGCCATGGCTCATGACCCCAATTTTGAATCCACACAGTGCAGCAGAGCAAAAATACAATGCTGCACATATCAAAACAAAGAACACAAAAGAACGTACTTTTGGACTTTTGAAAAGTCGTTTTAGGTGTTTACATGTGTCTGGAGGGGACCTTATGTATGCACCTGAGAAAGTTTGTAAAATGATTGTGTTGTGCTGCATGCTGCACAATTTAGCAATTTGACGCAGACTACCAGAACCACCAGATGGGATATTGGAGGAGGAGGTGGAGGACCCAATACTCAATGTGGATTGTGTGATGGAAGGTGGAGATGTGCATCGTAATGTTATTGAACATTTTGTCTCGTAAAACCAATATCTGAAAGCAAGTAAATGTACACATTATTCTGCAATGACTTTTGTAATAAAAAGAGATATGTAACTTTCCATTTGCATTGATAAACAACTTTTATTGAACCACATGCTGAAAGGAGAACATTTTGAAAACACAACTTCACATTCAAAGGCATAACCAGAACTATTTAACAACGTACATTATGTGCAAATGTGTGCAAAAAGAATGAGTGCAACTGCAATAAACAAGTGCATGTGACATACCATCACAACATGTGTGTGTGTGAAGCACACCCCTTCACCATATTTTCAAAACAGATAACCATTAACCCATGAACTGCCATGGACAACCCGTGTTTGTGAACTTCGACAACTTACCACAATCTGCCAACAACCAAATGGGATGCATCTGACTTCACACAATGTATGTCTTTTTCTGTCATTTTTTATTTAGTTGCCTCTTACTCTGTCGCAGAGGTCTGCTAGGCAGCACAACTTCATCCTTGCCAACATTCGAGGTAGTGGGTGCATTGCATGATTCCTCTATAGCAGTCTCCTCCTGAGATACAGGGACAGCCATGCTTGCTGTCAGTAGTGAGTACTCCTTTTCCTGCACCTCCAGTAAGTTAGTCAGTTTCTGAAGGCACAATGCATTCACCTTTGCGGCAGTTCAGCACATGTGTATCGCCTCCTTGAATGCATTCATAATTTGAGCATTTTCCCTCATTAATTCACTCTGCCTTTCTGCACTCCTCCTCACTGCGCTGGCCACATGATCAACCGATGTCCACACTTTTCCCATATCAACCTTCATGTCCATCAAAGCCCCTGCCACACTCATCATGTCAGCATGAGCTACAGAACTGGCTTTCCTAAATGCAAGTGTACTCTTCAAGTGGGCACAAATTTGATCCAAAGCTAAGGTCTGCTTTTCTGAGAAGTGAAGCAAATTATTGTCATTCTGTATACCTTCACCACTTGTTGTCTCAGTGCACTCCGCTGCTTGTGTTTGGGTGGGCAGGATGTCAATAGGGATTGATTCCGGAATGGTTGCTTCCTCTACATAATGGACCTCATTCTTGTTATCTCCATAATACTCATAGAGCCTTATCTCTGTATCCTCCTGTACATCTTCTGACTCCGTGACATCTGTATTTTCAGGAGGTATTGCAGTCACTGCCTCTGCAATGGATTGCACTGTCACATCACCTCCTAAAGAGTAACCTACACAAAGCAAGACAAGAATGTAGACTTCAGACTGCTGATGCATCAACCACATTCCGATAATGGTCTTTGACAATGAATGATAACTGTGACCAAGCCTTCACATGCAATAGTGCAAGTCCTTAACCAACACAATAGCATATTAACACTGTGGCATAGCCAAAGCACTGAAGCGGACATGCTTTACTAGGTTTTGAATGCACAAAAGTGACAATATTGCCCTCACACAAAGTGATCTGTCTACAAACGAATTGCATTGTCAGGTTTAGGCCTTTCCCCCACTATACAGGAATCTCAAATCTACTTTTAACCCCCAACATCACACATCCATGTGTCTGACCTGGCCTGCTTGAGCCTTCTCAGCCACCCACGCACACTCACATTCCATAAGCTGTCCCCCTACAATAATTTTTAAACCACATTGACTATGGTCGCCAAGGGCATTCAGCCAAGGGAAAAGCTCACTGAGGCCACACAAATGGGTAAAGAGCACTATATAAATGAAGAAAAACAATACAATACAATACAGTAAAGCACATGTTCTTCCACTTACCACTGCAAAGTGTATCCATGCCACCAAGACCCTCCTGGCTCCTGGGGTCCATTGCTGCAAGCACCTTCAGTTCTGTAGCTGTGTAATTTGGCTCATATGGAGAACCACTACCGGCGCCCTTGCAGTGCTCTTTGCTTTCCAGAAATTTTTCACGAACCCTGCGGCGAACATCATACCAATGCTTTTTCACCTCATCTACTGTGTGTAAGGTGTTTCATACTGCGTTAACTTTCAGAGCAATGCTATCCAACGGGCGTTTTTTCCCAGGCAAAGGGGTTCTGTGGGACATTGCACCAAATAACAGCACTTTGTGCCTTAATACCTCGTCCACGAGGATGCCGAGTGCCACCTCACTGAACTTCGCCTTTCTTTTGCTCACTCCACTTTGAGCATCAGCATTTTTCCCATCAGCCATGGTAGTCTGCTGTATGTAATCTTTGGCCAAATTACTAAAAGCTTCCAAAATTCCACAAAAAAGTTCCAATATTGCACACACACAAACACCTTGTTGCATTCCTGTGCAATGTCCAATGTCCAATTGCAGCCCAAATGCTCCAAAAATCTACACAAATGTCATCAAATTGCACACAAAAATATTTTAGTTTGGCAAAAAACAACACAGTTTGCACTCCAGTGCACTGACCTTGGTGTTGAAATTGCCACTGCTGCACCTACAGCTCATGACCATGGGCTAAAACTTTCCCTCACAACTTTCCAAAAAGGCCCACAGCTTCTCTTTTTACACTCCTGTGCTCTGCTGTCCACTCAATATGGGCCAATATTGGACAAAAATGCATTCAAATGCAGTAAAACCGGCAGGTTGCAGGGATCCAGGCAGCATGTGGTTTTGTTTTGAATGTCAACTTTCCCTCGCAACTTTCAAAAAAGGCCCACAGCCTATCTCTTTGCACTCCTGTGCACTGCTGTTCACTTAATATGGGCCAATGATAGAGAAAAATGCATTTAAATTCAATAGAACCGGCAGGCTGCCACAGCCGTCACTCCTCTTCGAGGGCTCCAGGCAGCACATGCTTTTGTTTTGATTGCCAGCAGCAGTTTCGTTAAACAACGATTTCCTCGTTATTTACCGAAACTGCTGCCGAGATCTTCATCGATACTAACGAAAGCACTGTCGTGCTTTGCGATGACACCCAGGCCCACTTCAGAAAAGCAGTGGTGCCTGGGCGTCACAAAATGGCGCAGTGAATCGTGCTATTTAGTACGTTCACTGCACCATGTTGAGAATCGGGCCCTAATTGTCAAGCCAAAAGTGCTATCTGAAGCAAGAACGTGCACCTTCTGAGGTCTCGTTAGGCTTTCCAAGGCTGAATGAGTTACTCACTATGAGGTCAATCATGAGCACTGTGGAAAGTAATAATAAAATTGATTTGTTGGGATACTGTTGTTTCTTTTAGTTTCAACAGGGACATGCTGCAGGTTATTGCATTGCCTTGCAATATAATAAATTCACTCTGTCTCTTGTTCTACTTCCAAATTCCTTTTGTGGACATCGCTTTCCTGGACACTCGCATGATATGGAGGTAGTGAACTTCAATTATTGTGTTTCGAGACTTATTTCTTCGATCTCCCACCATCACAAAAGAAAAACTCACATTTCGATTTCCAAGGTAGGGCAAGGACCTTAAAATGAATGGTAAATTCTACTTTTGAGATCTTTGGTATAGCAATGGTATAACATATGCATCTCAACATATGTCTAGGAATTGTTATTTACTATTTGCATAGATAATGAAACAAATTGGTCGCCGCTGTCTACTTTCTCCTCATACTTGAAATGAATACTGTCCAAAAAGAAAGGCACTTGGTTTTCTAAGCATATTTCATCTTCTGGTGTAAGCAGCATGCACTGTATGAAATTCAAATGTGAAGTATTAAATCTCTTCCCTGTTGTTATCAATAAAAGGGATTGGAGCACAAAAGAGTGTAGAGAAGAACAGCGTGACCTGAATGTGAATCGAATTGCCATGAATGTGCTACGTGTGTGCTTGTGGAACGGCATCAGATTTGCAACAACTTCTACTGGTTTAAGTCAATCCTTTTACTTTATATTAACCATAGCACTAACATTTTTTTTTACCAAACTCTTCAAAGATAATATTTAAAAAAAGACTAAGTGGTGGTTCTGTCAAACCAAATAAAAACATTTTATCTGATGATTTGTAACTGTGAATATATTATCAACATCTGGAAACAAGTCTATAATAAATTACAAGACATGTTCAATTTCTCTTTAACGCTTCCTCTTTATTATGTATTTTTGAGGAGCCTAAGTTAGGGTAATATGACAATTATCTCGCTCCTTTCCTCCATGTCTTACTAATTGTTGTCGCTTTACAAACTATAACTAATTGAAAACATTTTCACGAAACGGACTGTAACATCCGGTGGAAGAGTGTTCACAATAGACATACGCTAAGAAACGTGCAATTCAAATTCCCTGCTGCAATTGCAAAAACATGAAAACAAATGGTCTTCTATCAATTATCTGTCAAGGTTTAGTGCTCGTGTACGGTGGTGCCATATATTACTGCCTCCAGCAAAGATACTCAAAATGATGGCGCTTTGCAATCTCCAAAAACATAACAATTGTTTTGTTCTTTCGTCAAGGTTACGCTCATTGATCTAATAATTGTTATAATGTATTTCAAATAGCACTGCTCGCTGGATTATATTTCATGTGCCTGTTTATGCGGGCATGTCTATAGAATATATCCTTACTGTTCATATCAGCTTTCAAATTGCATTCCCCTTCCTTATGAGCCATAGCCTTTTCGGTGTGTTTTGTTTTATTGCATTTCTCTTGTTTTTATGTATATCCATACTGTATAGTTTGTGTTTTTCAATATATTGTAAACATACATTTGATGTTCTAGATCTTACAATATTGGTTGTGTCAACGTATGATCACCTATTTACTGATATATGTATAGACGTATTTAAACATCCTATTGTTGTTTAGTAAGACACATCATTTATTTTCTTATAGTTGATGTTATTGAAAATTTGATATGAGCAAAAGTAGACTATTTATACAAATGTATTCTATAAGTACTGTATTTAAATGAAAATATCTTTAACTTAGAAACATGATTAACAAATTCTTCCTAGTAGATACCAGCACCCTCCCCCCACTGCACTGCCCTTGCAGGCCCCTGCTTGGCGGCTCTGCATCCCACCCCGAGAGTTGCCTGCACTAGCACTTAGCCTGAGGTTCCCCTCCTTGGCCCCCCTTAGAACTTCCATCTCAGGCCCTCCACTAGCACTTGTTCACTCCTCTGCCCCCCCACCCTATCTCCTGCACTTTGCCTCACTGCACTTGCACGACCGAATACCACAAGGCCTAGTAGGACCATGACTGTATTTTACTGTTTTGCCATTGTTATTACTTCCCGTGTTCACTCCCCATTTAGCCTTGTGGCGCTTTGAAACACAATTCTGCTGTATAAAGCACCTAACAAATGCACAATAAAATTAAAATAAATCAAATAAATAGAGGCAATCCTTCTTGGCAAAGATGACACCTCTTCTAGAAGGGTGGACTCCTCTCACACTGTCATGGTGAGGTCATTCGAAGACCTTTAAAAAAGATAGCGATGGAATCTGTCGCCCTAATTGAGGGGTGCACAACATATGGCCCATGCGCCAAATGCAGCCCTCCATCCCCTGATATGCGGCCCACCAGGAATGTTTACTTTTGTAATGAGATAAGGCCTACTTCAAGCAGTTGCCTGCATTTCATTTAATACATAAACAGTTTTCCATTGGACCACTGCTTGGGTCAGGCATACATGACAAAAGTCTGCACCCCTGGTGGAACTGTGCTATTAATGTTATCTCACCATTATGATGTGACCCTCCCCCCCTTTTGCTTGGATGGAAAGCAGTCTGAGGCACCCCTCGGGGGGCATACATTATAATGGAGATACAGATAAAGTTAATAGCCGCCAATTACAGTCAGCTGTGAGACACTTGCTTACAAAGAAGGATTCATTTCTACTCAGCAGGGAGCTGAAACACTGGATGTCCACTGATTAGCAATGAATCCTTCTTTGTAAGCAAGTGGTTGACGTGGAGGAACCAGTGCTGTAAGGCAACTAGATGACACTTCTGTTTTCCCCAATGGAAATGACAGCCTGACGGCCTAGCCACGAGCAGGCACTTAGCCTCGCGAAATGCCACATCAGCACAGCATTTTACAGACTCTCCAGGATTTTTCGGCATGAAATGGCAAATTTTGCGGCACAAACCATTATTTATGGCAGCATTTTTGCAGCACAATTTTTATTGACTGGAGGGTGCAAGAATGGTACATTGCAGGAAAGAGGCTGTGTGCAAGGGTGTCAATATATGTATCTTTTATATCAAATAGGAAGAGTCCTAGATGTCTCTGGCTTGGCAGAACAATGTATGTTTTGGCTATGTTTTTTGATTCAATGTGCATGCATGCCTATTTAATATTATTAACGTTATTAATCATTATCAGTTGTAATGCTGAAAATGTTCCCGTTCTATATTCCCCAATCCCACAAACACCCACACACCGCTCTTACCCAACACACCTCACACGTTTCACCAATTCCCCATCACAACTTGTATTTTTGAACCTCACGCTCAGTCATACACATACTCACATGCTCTGTCACATTGCCAAGTCATAATTTGCGCTCTTTAGTCCCTGCCAAACTCCAAATCATACTCCCAATTCACACCGTACGCTCCCCAATTCCTCCCGCAGTATACAGTCCTTCATTCTTGCATGCTACTTCTGCAACTTTCTCCCATTTTATCACACGCTTCACTCATCCTTTCTCCCAATCTGCAGCCCACTACTACCCCTGAGCCCACGTTCCTTCCACTGTCTGTACCTCCACTCTCTCTGATGTCTAGCCCACAGTCCCACTGCATCCACTCTGCTCTCTTCCCACTGCTTCCCCCTCTGACCCACTGCTCTCCCTCTGATCTCCCTTTGCTTTCTTGCCTACCACGCCACAGCTCACCCATCACTCCCCTCTCACTCCTTTCTCTCACATATTGTGACCATTTTTTAATTTTTGAAGAAATCTCAGGATTTTGTCCTCAAAAAATGGGGCATCTAAAAATAGAGCAGAAGATGTGCTGTTTTTAGATAAGCCATTTTTGGAAATGAGCAGGCCACCTTAATCTCAAAGGTGACCTGTGCATTTCCACGGGGCAGAGCTGTAGCGCAAATGATACGCTAGCCAGCCACCTTGAATACGTTTGTGTTAGAAACGCTCTCCCGACAATGGTCTACAGGCTCCCCGTGCATTTCACTGTGACTGGCCCTTAAGGGTCCTGCCACTGTAAAATATAACCAAAAAAACACATTTCCATCCCATTTAGGGAACAGAAATGCAAGTGAGACGGCAGCTGTCACACTTAAAAATGTTTTTTTTAAAGTATTGCATGAGTCAGCAGGGTCAGTAAAGACCCTGTAAAACAGTGCCCCCCCCTCGTGCATGTATTTAAAGTGGGCGCATAGAGTGGCCTACAATTTCTGCACATTTAAAAGTGCATCTTCCTTGTCAATTTGGGATGCACTTTTAAATGCGCCGAAACGCCCTGATTTGCGCAAAGGGGTGAAAAAGGGCATCTGAATGGGCGCATATAAGAAGCGTCCATTCAGATGTCCTTTGTGGATCGGCCGGCTCTTTTTTTTTTTTTTTGCTCAAGTGATGAAATGTGCTTGCGCATTTCATTTCTTGAGTCCAAAAAATAAGAGTTGAGCCCCTTGGCCCCTTGAGTTTTAAAAAAAAGATTTTTTTATTTTTTAAAAACGGAAATTTTAGTGGGTGTTTTTTTGAAAAACTGCTGTTTTTGCGCTTTTTTGCAAAAATGGCCATTTTTTCCGCGGGATTTTGCGGAATCGCAAAATCGCTATACGCTGGACGATCTGAAATTTTATGTTGCTATTCACTTAACTCAAGATATTAAATGGGGATTTTGTGTTGCAATCATATCTGATCACTGATATTAAATTGAGAAGTGGGAAGACACACCTAGATATTACCCATTCTATTCATTTCTGTACCAAGTTTTGAAAGAAAGGTGTAATTTTGCTGAAAGCAGTCCCTACTCTGTATGATGCCCCTCCCAGCCTGATTCCTGCAGTGATTCCCAGTAATGCCCTTGTCACCAACATTTCCCACGGTGCGCTGCAGCAAGTGCGGCCTTTCAAAAATAAAAGGCAGCCATTCTTTCCACTGATGCAGGCTATTCTTGTGAGAATTCCTGTGAGAACTAAAATAGAAACATGCTTACCATTATGTTAGATGACGGGCAAGTCGATTTTTGCCTTCAGGCTTGATTATAGGGTGCTGAAATAGGACGAACTACTGAGTTGGTGCATTTGTGGAGGACTAGGGAATAATACCGTTTTTGCTTTCATGTTCGTCTGTTCACGAGAACAGTAACATATTCACAGTCATTTGGTGAGGAGCTGTGAAGATCTTGTTGGAGTTTGATGTCCATCACCGGAATAATCATCATTGAAATATTTTAGGAGAGGAGCTGAACCCGGTTTGCCTTCAGGGGGGAATTGGGAGACAGAAAAAAGGGATATGTGTACTTTTAAAGTTTGGAAGCCTGGAAAGTGTTTGCAATTTTGTAGCATTCCCGTCTTTTTTTCTCGCTAGAGTGTCATTAATAGCTAGACCAATGGAGGATTCTCGTGGGAATCAAAAACTGCAAATAAATTCTCTCTACATGGATATAGATGTATCTATAAACGGGTCTTTGGGAAGGTCTTATGGAAAAAATGTCTCACAATTATCTCCTCAGTTCTCTCCTCCTAACTTCTTCTTGCCCCTCCTCCTCAGCCTTTCCCATTACCACCTCCTAAATTCTTCTCTCACCTCCTCTGCTCTTCTTTATACCCCCTCACTTCTTCTCTCAACATTCTCCTCAGGTCCTTTCAACTCCTCCTCCTTAACTCCTCTCACCACCACTCCTCTACACTCTGCAGCCTCATGCCTCCTTTCAGCCTCGGTAGATTTCTCTCTCAAACGCCTCTAAACATGCGTCTTCCCCTGACACCCACATTATCTCATTGGTCTCTTTGGCTTCTGTAGGTCTGTAATCCCTACCGCTGGGTTGGGCATTTTACAATAGAATGCAACTGGCACTTGCTACATGTCTGCAATTGGTGGATTGTGAGCAACATGTTAAAGTGTTGGAGTGAAATCAGGGGTCTGCTGATCCATGCCAATGTGCTTGTCAAGTCTATAAGTGATTTTTCTTCCATCTTTGTTTTCAGCCATGGCTTGTACTTATTCCCGGCTTGAGAACTGTTGTGCTGCTCGTCTACCTGAGTCATCCATGAAGCTCATGTCCGCTCACCTTGCTGCTGCAGTCTTGAAACATGGTGTGGTAATGGAAAGTAGAACTTGTTCCTAAATATTAGGAAGAGGTAACTAGTGAGCTCCCAGACTCAGTCTGCATAGCAGAGAGGGCCGGTTCAAGGGAGGAGCAGACCAACACGCACAACAGTGCAGCCCGGGAGGGTGTGCATGAACCGCGGCAGACCTGTCACATGGGGAAGCACTCCTGTGGGAGAAAATGGGGAGACAATGGAGGGCTGCAAGGGCATACAGGTGACACCGAGTGCTACGTAAGAGCAAGATCCTGGAGTGTTGCTTACATGGGGTGGCAAAGCCCCACACTGGCCTTTCAAGCAACATGCTCCTGACCCACTCGGCATAGCAATATGTGTGTGAGAGAGGAGGGTGAAAGGGACATAATGTGAGAGTGTGGAAGTAAGTGGGATACAGAAAAGGACAACAAATAGATGTGGAGAGTTGGGGAGAGTTGAGGAGAAGCGAGTGAGGGGGGAAGATAGAGATGAAGAAAGACAGACCTATACGAGAGAGTGAGAGGGTGATAGAAAGAAAAGAAGGGAGAGACAGAACGAGAGACCGAAAAAGTAACAGAAAGAGAGTAAGAGGGGAGAAAGAAAGACAGACAAATGGAAAAATAGGGAGAAAGAGAGGAGGAAAGGGGAGAAAGGAAGACAGAAAGAGAAATAGTAATATAGGGAGAGTGAGAAGGGGGAGAGAAAGACAGAGTGACATAAATAGCAACTGGGAGACACAGAAAGAGAGGGAGAAGAGAAGAAACAGAAAGACAAAGATAGACAGATAGAGTAACAGGGGGAGCAAGAAAGAGATAGAGAGGAGGAGAAAGAAAGACGGAAAGAGAAACAGGGTGAGAGAGAGAGGAAGGAGGGAAAAGATAGACAGAAATAGTAACAGGGGGAGCAAGAAAGAGATAGAGAGGAGGAGAAAGAAAGACGGAAAGAGAAACAGTAACATAGGGCGAGAGAGAGGAATATGGAAGAGAAAGAAAGACAGAAATCGTAACAGGGTGAGAGAGAGAGGAAGAAGGGAAAAGATAGACAGAACATTAGAGAGACAGAAATAGTAGCAGAGAGAGAGAAAGAGGGACAATGAAGAAAGAGTGGTGGAGAGAGACACAGAGAGACGGGGAGTCCTGTTCTACTTACTCTCTGAGGCCGCCGTTTTCATGTCCAGGACGCTTTTTCCATTTCATTTTCCTTGCCTGGCCCCCTTGCTCATGCCGTTCGTTCCCCATCCCACACTCCACGCCACACATTACTAGTCCGGCCCACTGTACGAAGCTTCAAAGGTACATTCGGCCCTCTGCGAAAACACGTTGTGCACCCCTGCCCTAATCCCCTTTCAATGTTGACCCCCCATTTCATGTGTGCCTTTTGTATAACTAGGGGGAACTTACTATCAGGATTTTTATGGGCAGGGGAAAAAAGGATTTCTCTAAACCATATCACAACTGGACAGAGTAGCTAATAGGGTGAGATTCCTGATCTTCCCATCGTTTATGAGGCCTACATGCTGTAGCAGACCTGTGCTGGGTGTGCAATTATTTAAATCCCTGACAAACCACTGTGGATGGTGGCAGAGGGAAAAGCCAGCCTCGCCTTCCCTATCACATATCTTAGCTTTATTAAGAGCGGTGAGTTGTTGAGACTTGGCGCTGACATTTTTTTTAAAGATCCTTTTATGTTTTTGATGAGTACAAACTTTACCTTTGCACGGCGTCTGGCGGCTCCCTATGAATTTGGTACACACCTCCCATGAGCAAAATGGCTGCCTTGAGAACACTCACCAAGGATGAGAAACGCGCCGCGACAGGAGCACAGACTATAGCATGTGATTTTTTAAATGTGGGCAGAAAATGGTGGAAGTTGCCTTCTCTTGTAGCTGGGTTTATGGATTAACGCCTATATACAATTTTTAAAAAATAATAAAGTTTAATTCAGTCTTGCGCTATTGGAAAATGAAAGTATAAACCTGCACCTGTGATAAAGCTACTCTTAAATGAACACATCTTTCTCCAGAACATATGAACCCTGACTCTGGCATTGAATTAAAATGCCACTGTTGTCGGCATTAGTTCATGTTATGGCAACGGGTGCTCGTTTGATGCCTTGATTGCCAGCGCGCAGCACTACTGCCGTAATGCATTGTGTACTAGGGATAATTTACAATAAAGGTCACTTTTAATGAACACATGAATATTAACAATGACGCTGCCGCTCGTGATAATAGCGGACAAATAGAATAACAAAACAAAAAAGCCGAACAGGGCCATCCAAACATATGGAGTTGGCGGCATTGCAGCATTTTTCGCATATCCAGCGAACACGAGACGTTACAATTGAAAAACCTTCAAATAAACTGCCGCATTTGGTTGCTCGTGTTGCATTCAGACGGCAGCCATTTTGTGTGACAAGGCGACGTTAACCACACGAGCAGAATGTAAAAAAAAATTAAATCGTTGATAGTCTCGAAATCAGTGTTTCATTCCTTCTTTATTTATATTTAAAGGCAGGGCGCATACATCAGTTAAAAACATTTGGCTTGAAACAAGTTAATTGCAGTGCATGTGTAAACGTATGTAGTACTACTTCCTGTCATGGAGGGGAGGGATACTTGGGGTCTTTGGAGAAATGCGTGTTTTTCAAATTATTTGTTCGAGCTATACAAAAGTATGATCTGGCAAAATGGATGCTGCAACCTGTTTGGCTATAACATCGAACGCAATGTTTGGCTCCCTGCTGCTTGTGATTGGATGCAGTGCAGCGCAGATTGTTGGGTGAAAGCTGCTGTACATACGCTTGGATCACTATGGGGACAAAAATCGATATTTCTCACCGAAGGAGGCAAGCAGGGAGTCAACAACTAATTAGTTTGTGTGCATCCATTTCTGTAATTGAAAACAATACAGAAGACAACACTCTAGAAATGCCAATCAAGTGTGCTGCCAGCATCTTTCCTTATTTCAACAGCTTGGAGCGGCTGCAAGCACCTAATGGAAAACACTAGTTATCTTCCTCGCGTCCTTCCACGCCCGGGCGGTCTTGTGCAAGTAACTAGCAACTGCATCAATTACCTCTAATGTCTAGGGATGCAGGAGGACTTTGTGGGTCTGTCTGTACTGTACCTTGAGATCACATTTTGCCCACTGCTTTGCAGTAAACAATGCTCTTTTGGTGCAGGTGGGACGTGTGGGAACATGGTGTATTATCATTAATGGCTCTTCCTGTCTCAGCATCTCCCAAGTGCTGTCCCCTGTGTATTGGTTAAATGTGATTTATGATTTACTGCCATGCTTCACACGCTTACCGGTTTATTATTTGCAATTGGTAGGTCAAAAGGTCTCCGAATGCAATACCTTTGATGTGGGTGGCGATTTTTCAGATTCTTCTCTGCTCCCACCTTCATCAGAGATGTCTGAACAGGAGCTTGATACTTTGTTGTAACGAAATAGCGAGCAGATTGTGATCTGCTGTTCTCTCCTAGGCAACCAAAAGAACTGTGATACCTTGGAGCGTGGTTGTGATATAGGAGGCACTCCCTACTGCTAACTCCAACAGAGGTCAATGGTGAACCAACTTGGTGGCTGAGTGGTGTCGGAATGCAACCAGCCACCGCAGCATGAGCCCAAGCAAGTGCAAATCCGGAAACGAAAGCTTCAATTACTGCTGGTAAGAAGCCCTTACACGACCTATGATCTTTCTGCTATCCGAGGAAGAGGCTAAAGCGCACCTCTTTAAACATGCACTCTCCCGATGTAGCAGATTCAATACGGGGGTCAAAGTTCTGCAAACGTGATCCAGCTTGACAACTGCCAACCGACTATCACCAACTATTTTACAAAGCATCATTCTGACGATGCAAACTCACTTAAGTATGCATTTTACACGTACCATCTATGTGTACCCAATAACTTTTTACATTGGTCTGGATAGCCCAATTCTCAGGGTGGATCAAGCAATCCAACAATCAAGCTCACTTTGACTCACCATGGGTCTCAAAGACAATGACACTGTGGCTCCTGGCTCCAGTGGATTGTCCCCAGTTATTGCATGGCCTCATCTTAACTGTTTGAACAGTTAAATAAAAGACACCCATTAGGAATCTTTCCTCAATGCTCTTCTGCATGACCTAAGGACAGGGGTCTGTAACCTTTGCATACTCTTGCCTCTCAAAATGTTTTGAACCGCAACTCCCATCAGCCATAACAACCACAGTCTAAGTTGAGGGATCATAGGATGTGTTGTTCAAAATTCCAAGAGAGCCAAAGGGTTCAGACACCTGCCTTAGGATCATGATCTAATGTTCTTGCACTCAGTAAATTAGACTTAATTACAAATTTAATTACAGGTGTTATAAACTTCTATACAACCTAAAATGAGATACCTTAAAAGGCTGTGCCTTCTCTAATCACTCCTCCACCTCCAAAGACACGGCCGTCTTCTGAGGAGCTAATCTGTGGGATGAAAAGGAGAGTACACACAATCGAGGGTACACCCAATACATTGAGGTGTGATTTCCATGTCACTTCAAGAGCTCACCACCAGCTGCACATGCACCATATACTGTACTATATTCTTTTAGTCAATGGTTTGAGAACCAAAATGTACTGCCCCAATCATAATTCACCCAATTTCTATTAGTTTATGGCAAAATGTTACATGTTGTATTCCTTTTTTAGGCAAGACAGTCGCCAATGATAGTTTATCTTGAAGAAAGAACAGCCCTGTTCCTATATGCGTTACTGCTTGTATGCACCGCATAGATTTGGCTATCAATTAAATAATAATCCCGGAGTGGTGTAATTACCACTTCAGGTAATGCCCCGCGGCCCATAGTTACAGGCCTCAGCAAAGCAAGGCCCTTAACGCAGGCCGCAAGACATTACCTGAAGGTGTAATGCCCCCTTGGGAGGAGCTTCTTGCTATCAGTACTCCAGCCCATCAGACCAGGTACTTATAGTATCTTTTTTCAGTTGACAAATGATCTGGCGTTAAGCAACTGAAAAATAAATGAAAAAAAATGGCCACCATGGAATGGTATGTGTAGTCTGATCTCCCTTTCCATGGTGGCCATTAATATGAGTAAACAATAAAGTAAACAGAGAAGATGGGCACCATGGAACGGGAGAAGGGACTACTCCTGCTCCCGTTCCATGGTGGCCAATCAAAAATGTGACAGGAATCGGAAGGCTTTGTCTGACTGGAAAGCGCTTGCAGAGGGCCAATGAGATTGCATGTCACAATCTCATTGTCCCTCCCTGGGTACTGATATCCAATATTACTTTTGGATTGGATCCAGTCAATCCATCACTTTTAAATCAATACGTGTTTAGCATTTGGATCATTGGCAACCATTTGCTGACAGACTCATGGAAGAAAAAGAAAGAGTGACAAAAATACTTTCACTTATGGAATGGACTGTGAAGCTCAGATCTTGAAGTAGACCAAGAAATTAATCTTGCCAGTTACAGCTACATGCTTTTATATGAGGCTCATGCTGGTATGACATACCATTCTCAGATCCCCATTTATACAATCCCAGCACACAAATCTGTGCAAAGAAATAGATAGTGTGGTTTTCAGAACTTGAAATGTATTTAAAAGGATCAAGTAACTTCAACAAAAGTGATCTCCAGTTTTTCCATGGAAATCACTCCAATGCTAGATGTATCCAAAATCATGAATCAGCAAAAACGAACACCCCTGCCTATATGATTTCCTAATTGGTAGTAATTCAGGCAATCACTCTCAATTCTAAAATATATTGTATTCTAAAAGATAATAGATATTTTTTAAATAACCTCTGCGTTCCCATCTAGTTCCAACATGATACTAGTGTGTTTAAAACATTCAATTTTCTCCAGTATCAATACATTTATGGAATGAGAGAAAATCACTCGAACAATCAATAAAATACATTAACACTCAACTTGACTCCCCTGTGTAAGTGTGGAACTATTAACATATTGGCCATGTGGAGGCTGTTTCAATGTAGACAATGGTCATCTTGTATTTGCCTCCTGTAGGATTGAATTCAGAATAATCCTCTCAGGGATCTGATTAGATTACTCAATTCTGAACTTACATCTACACTGTGCTCTCAAACTGGTTTGCAGTGATAAAATCGCGGCGAAAATGTCGCCTATACAAAAAATCGGAGCAAAAATGCTGTGGTTTGACCTGTTAAAGGTGAACCCCGTTATACCATTTAAGGGGAGAGGGGATTGCGGGGGTGTCCCCCGCAGCCTTTACATGGATTGCGGTGGGAAAACCACAGCATTTCTGCCGCAGTATTTTGTAATCACAGCAATATTTGCTGCGATTATAACACATGGAACCCTCAAAATATGTGAGTGCAGCTTTCTCAGAATATATGTGTGTAACTTTCACCAAGCATGAGTGTGTTATTTTTATTCCATATCTGTGTGTGTGTGTGTGTGTGTGTGTGTGACTTTGAACACAGCTATGTTTGAAGCTTTAAATTCATGTGTGTGTGTGCACTCTTTGCAGTCTGTTTGCCCGTGCAACTGTCAATCTACAGATTTTTTTAGTAGGGGTGTACCGAACAGCAAATGTACTATCCGGCCGAATGCCGAAGAGTTGACCAAAGTATTCGGCCGGAACCGAATAGTCAGTGGAATAGTGGTTTTCTACTAGAAATTTGTCAATGTTATTGACACATTTCTAGTAGTAAACCACTATATGTATAGAACTGGTGCAAAATTGTGCCAGTACCTAGGCATAAGAAAAGGCAGTGCATTTCAAGCCAACACTGTTGGCTTTGTCAATGCTTGTTTTAACAGGAGTTCAGTGACAGGCATGTGTAGTGCTTATAACTGCTCACTTTGACCAAAAGAGCTAGCACATACTAGAATGTGAAACGGGCTGGGATCCAGTGTGTCTAGCGATGGGAGGAGAGCAGAGTAGAGCATGTGTGTGTGGGGAGGGCTGTGATTAGTGACCACTCTCAGAGTTTTGTCACACGTTATGTTTGTGGGTGATTTTATGTGTGACTTTATGTTTGACTTTGTTAGGTCACCAGTTCTGCACCTCTGTGTGTGTCCTTCAATTTCACTATCGACATCTATCTATAAGCTTGCTCATTTTCAATATGGGCTTTGACTCTTTCACCATTCTTCTCCCATTCCCTGTTTACAATGTTGGAGGGCATGAGGCACTGTGAGCACCCGTTCCGCCTTTTCCACTGTCTGCCACGCAAGAAGGCAGGGAACTTCCGCAGGCTTTTGTTTGTTCATATAGTCAGTGCAAAGCCTCACAACTGCTTTGACTGTGGGCAGACACAGCTCGCAGTCTTTTGGTCTGCCTCAGCCTTTTAAGCCAGTATTACGGTCATAAATGTCCTGAGTGTCAATCGCATCTCCTTGTTCACACTCTATGGTAGTGATCACTGCGCCACTTGTAATTCCCTCTTTGCTTGCTATGGCCTTTCAATTCGAAAACAAAGACATTTTGCATTTGAAACTCTCAAATGCAAAATGTCTTTGTTTTCGATTCTTTTCCGGACTTAACTTCTGCATTAAACTAAATAGATGCCATCAGCAAAGGATACAAGCACGAGAATGCAAAGTAATGTCCCCTTTGAGCAATCTCCTTCAGGATCAGCAACTGTACTGAGGGGTGCACAATGTCAAGAACTCAAGTGAAGGCAATGCAGACCTCTGGATGCATTGCAAGTACTGGAGTAGAAGCTCGTTTGGAATGTGAGGTTTGGGATGCATTGTCAGAGTTGTGTGTGGGGCCCTGTACTCTAATAGCAGGGGCCTGTATGATTAGGGGAGCAGGTATGTATTGGTCACACTACTGAAAAGATAGGATTAGGGTGTATTAGCAGTTGGGATTTCCCTACAATAGTGGAATAGCAGGAAACACCGCATGGCAGGTATGTTGCGACTGAGCTGAGTGTAATTTGCAATGATGTTGAATTGGAAAGGAGGGCAATGTGTGCTACTTCCAAGGCCAAGGACCTTGTTACCACCTGCAATATAATGTATTTTACCCCAAGATTCTTTTTTAAATTATGTGCAAATGGTGTGTTTTAGAGTATAATGTTCGGGGTAAAAAGTAATAGAATGTACTAATTGTTCACATTCACAAATCCAGTATATTCCATATCGCCAAAAGTGCACAGGTGTATTTTGAAAAACGTTTGCAATGTTCAGTTCCAGAATTGCCATTGAAGGCCACTTTCATGTAGCTGGGCTGGCATTACATGCCTGCGTTGTCACTGTAAATTACTTCATTAATCTGCCCCCTTGACACATGTGAGCATTCAAAGTGCAAATCACTTTAATGTTGCAGCCACAATCTATGAGTCCATGGTTACTACGAATACATTTTATGAAATTGTGGCCACAATCTTTGTGAATATGGGCACTAAAAATCACCTTTATGAATCTGGGGCCACAATCTATCCAATAATTCAGAACATAGCACATTAGATGACTTTGCCACCATAGTCAGTATTAATAACTTTATGTATGCAACTCCCACCACCAAACCAATGATGAATTACTCTTTTACAGACTTAGAAACACAGAAGACAATGGGCCTCATTATGAGACTGGCAGTAGCTGTTCCGGTAAAACCAGCATGGCTGTAGCGGAACGGCTGCCAGCAGAATAATTTTTTTTCCAGCGCCCCGGAATGGGCAATTACCAGGGCACTACGGCCATGGCAGACCCGGTAATTGCCCATTCCCGGGCGGCGGAAAAAAATGCTCCCCATTCCCATTTGAGTACCATAGGTCTTAATGAGAATGGGGAGGCTGGATGCACCGGCACCACTCTATATGGTGCCGGTGCATCTGACATGGTCTGCTCGCGGGTGCCGGTGCTCCAGTCAGGTCAGACCCGGCGGGGGGTAAGGCACCCGCGAGCAGAACTCCTAGTTTGCCAGTCGGGTTAACAACGTTGCTGGTAGCTTACTGGGACCGTTCTTACCGGACCGGCAAACTTGTAATGAGGCCCAATGTGTGTGTCATCTGCTTAGATGTAGTAGCTTAGTCCTTGGCTGTTAATGGTGTCTATGAGTGTAGCCATATGTAGAATGAAATCAAGTGATGAAATGCTGGATCCCTGTTGGACACAATGTGTGCCAAGGTGGATGAGGGTACTTGAAACGTCAGCATCTGTATTGTTTTTAGTTTGTTTCAGATGCCCAATAGCGTTCACTTGAGAGGATTCTGAAATTGATCAGATGAGGTTATTTTGGACATCACATAATGATGCCTAAAAGTATCTGATGTAGGATTTTTTTGGGACTTCACATGAGCTCTGATGGCAAGGACATGTAGGGAATTGGGTTGTTGCTAGCCAGGCCGGCGGTATTTCAAGTTTCTTTTTTATGGATATTTCATGCATGGTGGCTTTAAATATTGTGGGATGATACCTTACTCTGTGGAGAAATTAAGTATGGTTTTAACAGGCATGGAAACTCTGAAAGGGCGACACAATTTAAATGTTGTTTCTCATTTCCTAATGAGATGATGGAAACACATGTATGCAAGGTCCTTCAGTCTTTTCCAATTTCATGAACATGCAATTCTGTGGGATCACAATATTGATACTCTCCCTGTTTTTGTGATGGGAACTAATACGAAATAAAACAATATGTGAACAAACTTATAATTTCATCAATACAACTCACCATCCAATACAGTAAAACATAAACAGTATTCATGAGCCTCCAAAAGTCGATTGAAGGAAATTAATTGCTGATACTGAGTTGGATACATTTACCTGCAACAGAGTTAGGAACCATTATTAGAAAGGAATCATTCTGCACATTCCTTGGCATTCCCCATCACCTGCCAAGACCCCTCTTCAAGTGGACACCCAAAATATAGTTACCTAATTGGTAGATACAAGATATCTCTTTAATCTATGGTACAAGCAGCGGTAAAGGCATAGCAAATATCACCGTTATTTGCTTTATCACAAAGCTTAAAAAATCCTCTAAGCAAAGAGCTGTCATGGGTAGATGCCAACACACACTCAGAGCAAGAAGAGCAAACATCTCACATTTTCACCTCCACATCTAATACAAATCAGAATATCCACATCTTCTCAATTTCAAAATCAATGAACAACTGCTTATTATATTCACGATGTAAATAATGTACATTCTGACTTTCCAAACATTCATGCACGTTTCTTTCGATTGCTCACACTAGTATTCATACTCATGCACTGTACTCCCCAATTATATTTTTTATTATCATGATCTAATGAAATGTTCACTCATGCAAAGTGCAGTGCCTGATGAAAGTTAAACACAATCATCTCAAAAATTGAAAATGTTTTGGGAACTACCATCTCATGGTGAACTACTTAAGAGGGAACTGTCAGACAGTTAATGGATGTGGGAAGTAATCCGCCCGCTACTTTCTCACTTTCCGTTCAGGTAATCATGAAGATGCTCAGACATTGGAAGGGGAAGAGAGCCCTTTCACTACCTAAAATTCGAGGGCATGCCATAACACCATTTATGCAGCCAGTAGCAGCATTGCATCTAGCTCCTTCCAGTGGACTAATGGCATCACAGCAGGGATCTCCTAGGCCTCGCAGTCACAGGCCATACATCATGTCCGAAATGTGATTGTTGCTTCTGCTAGGCTACCTATTGCTCTGCCCCATGGTGCAAAGACAAGGGTCGGCTTGATGAGGGCATTACACATCATTACAGGCTTTACAGGGATGTGTGGTGCCATTGACTTTACCCAGTAGGCCTGTATACCCTCTGCAGGCACCAAACAATCCCTGCATGAGAATGAACTCTTGTTGCACAACTATAAAAATGGCATACAATGAACACAACACCATCCCGAGTGTCAATGCACAGTTCTGTGGAGCCCACCACCCTGCTATTGTTTAACAGTTTGAGGTAAAACAGTACAGTGATACATGTTGGCTTGGTGAGAAAGTGCACAAACTGGAAGGTTTGGAATTAATCCTAACCTCTGGCATTGCTCTGGTCAACCCCCCAGACCATCGTTCTTCAGCCTGCCAAGCCATTACAGAAGGGGAATGACCATATGCAAAACAGGCTTGGTCCACCACAGAAGGGACAGTCCTGCCCATACTCCTTGGTTACATCCCTTTTGTACGAGACCACAAGCATCCCCAGACAGCTCCATCTCACTGATGATGCCCGACTAGGCCGAAACACCTGTCAGCAAGTGGTCATCACTGGTGTAAAGCATTACTTGCCATGAAAAGTACGATATCAGGATTCACCTTCAAGAGATGCAAAGCTGCAGAGATTTTGCCATCAACGCTCTGTCCAGGGCGGCGCAAGGGAGAATTTCGGACCATCCAGCCAAATACTCAGATTGATGGATTCGATAGATGCAAAAATATAAAGGCCTAGGCTAGTGGTGATCCATGGTCTAAAGCATTACTTGCCATGGAAGGTATGATGAGTAAATTGACCTGTGAGAGGGATGCAGCTGCCTGGAATTTGTATGAACCAGCCACCCAGGAGGGTTGAAGGGGGAAGCTGTTGCCACACCACAACACACTCTGATGGGTGAAATGGATAGAGGCAAACTGCACATGCACAAGCTAGTGGCACTCCCTGTTCTAAGGCATCACTAGGCATGGAAGGGATGGGGTCAGGATCCACATGCAAGAGAAAGAGAGCTGAAGAGATGTTCTGTGAGTCATCCACCCAGGGGAGTGCAAGGAGGAAGCTCTCACCATCCCACCAAGCACAGTGATGAGTGGTTTGCATATAAGAAAAATTGCACGAGCTAAAACTAGGGGTAATTCCTAAACATAAAGCTGTTGATGTAGATAAGTAAAACAGGGGGAAACTATGTGCTTCACTCAAATGCAGGAAGTTAAATATTAAACCTGGGGTCCTAGTAGTTATGGCATGCTCCTTCGAAGGTCCCCTGAAGGTGCGCACAGGATAAGCCTTCTAATCCTGCCACTGCCTTATCTGGAAGCTTTTTCATTGCACACCCTCCGCACGTAAGAAAACTCATGAACACTTTGCCTATCATTCCAGTGAAAATAAAATGCCACTGTGTGAAAGAAATGTCATTCCTCCCCTTTCACCATCTCACTTTCCCTTACTCCCCTTTCACCCTTGCACTTTCAGTTGCGTTCCTTTCCTAACTCATTGCTTTGCCTGTCACTCCCCTTTTACTTCCTATCTCTCCCTTACTTCCCCTTTCACTACTTTACTCTCCCTTACTCTCCTTATTCCACTTTACTTCCCTGTTCACCCTCCTCATTTCCCCTTTCACCCCCCTCAGAACATTTCACTTGACCTTGCTCCCTCTTTTACTTTCCATTCTTCTCCCTTTCACTCTCTTGCTCTTTCTTGCACCACATTTCACTGTCCCTTGTTCTCCCTTCTCTCTCCCTTGATTACCCTACACTCTTCCCTGCGCCCCTTTTACACCCCCTTGCACTTTTCTACTCATTTCACTCCAGCTTGCTCCCTCTTGCTCCCCTTTAACTCACATAAGCTCTCTCTTACTTTCCCCTTCACTGTCCCTTCCTCTTCCTTGCTACCCATTTCACCCAACTGTGTTCTCATTGTTTCCTCTTTACCCAACCTTGCTTTTACTCTCTTACTCTGTCCCCCTTGACTGTCATCTCTGCCCTTGCTCCTCTTACACTGTCCCTTGATCTCTCTTGCTACTTTCCCCATTGTTCTCCCATAATTTCTGTTTGCGGTTCCTTGTTTTCCATTTTCCTTTCCCTGTGTCCTCTCTTGTTAAATTGTTCACCCTCCTTCACTTACCCTTTCACCCTTTTGATTCCCATCAGGATCTCTTGCTCCCCTCTTCTTGCTTTTACTTTTCCTTGCTTACCCAGTGACTCAATATGTCCCGCCATTGTCCTGCCTTTAATGCCCATTAATCTCCCTAACTCTCCGACAATACCCCTTTCACTCTCCCCTGCTACCCCTGCTCCCCTTACACTCTCCCTAGCTCACCTTTGTTTCCCTGCTTCACACACAATTGCTCCAGTGTACTCCTTCTTGTTCTCCCTCGCTCCCCCTTGGAAACCCATTGCTCTCCCTCTAAGAAAATATGTACACAGTGGTTGTACCAATTGTAGTCAGCATGGCCACGTAATAAGACTCATGATGTTTCTCTTGACTTTAATGTCAGTTACAAATATCATGATACTGTTAGAAAACACTTTCCGACTGCTGCACCAATGCAGGCCAGTATGACCACATAAGAACACATATCGTGTTGGCTTTGCCTATATTACTAGCAAGAAAAATGCCATGCGCTGTAAGTAAACATGTCCTTAGTGGCTGCACCAATCCTCCCCTCTACATAACAAAACTCATGATCATTTTGCCTGAAATGCCTGTAAAAATACGAGGCCACTGTAAGAAAACATGTCCAAACGTGCTGCACCAATGTAGGCTAATATGGCCACATAAGAACATTCATTATGTTGGCTTTGCCCATAATACCAGCAACACATACCAAGCCACTGTAAGTAAGCATGATCATAGTGGTAGCACCACAGTACCTTCTTGATGTATGATATGATATGATATAAGTCATTTATGACCCGCTTGTACACAAGTGTTTCTTCCAACCTCATTGTTTTAAATTTCCCGATAATGTCTGTAAAAAAAGCCATGCCTTAAGAAGTCAATGTGTCACTACTGGCTCAACAAATGCAGGCCTGTATGGCCACATAAGAAAATATATCATATTGGATTTCCTTATAATTCAATTAAAAACGCTGTGCAACTGTAAAAAAAAGGTTTATACCGCAGCCCACTCCCAACCCCCCAACCACATCCCTCTATAGTGTGTGAGAGCTGCAGGATTCACATAACAGATACGAACACTCCTCATGTTGACTTTGCTGAGAATGCAAGTACAATAAATGGCATTCTACTGTAAGGAGACATGACCATGACATCTGTTATGCTATAGGCCAGTATGTCCACCTACGAACAAACTCACTCTTTGTTCACCCATGCCTGCTCTTCCTTGCACCCCTTTTCACTTTTTGGTCTCCCTTGATCCCACTTTACTCTGCCTCACTGTCATTTGTCCTCCCTTTCACCCCTTCACTTCCCTTCGATCTGCCTTGCTCTCCTTTTCCCTCCCTCAGCCACCCTCACTCTCCTCTGCTCCTCCTTTGTCTCTCCTGTTCACTCCCTCACTTCTCATTTCATCCCATTGCTCTCCGTTTCACTCTCCTATGCATCCCCCTCCACTCTAATTTGCTCCACATTTTACCTTTTCCCTTCCCCTTCACCACTATGCATTCCCCATCACTTACCATTGCTGTCTCACTTGCTTCCCTTTTCTCACCTTTTACCCCCTCACTCTCCCTTATTCCCTCTTTCACCACCTCACTCTGCTTCAATCCCACTTTCCCCCTCATTTCCCCTTTCACTCCAATTCCTCTCCCTGTCACTCCACCTTTCACCTCCTTGCTCTACCTTACTCCAGCTTTCACAACCCCTAACTGCCGTTTTACCACCCTTCACTCTCTGCTACTCATCCTTTTGCCCCCTTGTTTTCCCTAATGCCCCTTTCACTCTACCTTGCTCTTACTTGCTCCCTCTTTGACTCCCCTCCCTTCACTTTTAACCCCTTTTTATCACCCATAATTTCCCCTTTTCTTTATTCTTATTCCTGCTTTCCCTTTCACTTGTCCATGCTTCCTCTTTCGCTCCCTCAACTCCCCTTTCACCCAAGTATTCTCCCTTTCACTTCTGCCTCTCCTTGCTTCCTCTTTCCCCTTCCCACTTCTCCTTTCACCCCCATCGTTCTCTCTTTCACTGTCCATTTTGCTCCCTTAAATTTGTCATTCTCCTTTCCCTCACCTTTCCCCCTTGAGTCTCCCTTGCACCCCTTTCACGGCATATGTATCCCCCTTTCACACTACTTTGCCCCCTTTCACTTTCCCTGCTCACTTTATCACCCTTTCTCTCTCTATTGCACTCTCCTGTTGCCCATTTCATCATGTCCTGCTCTCCTTGCCACCAAACTCCCCCTTCCTATTATTTCCATTTTCACTTCACACTCCTTTAAATCATCACATCTTTGATTCCCATCACTTTGCCTTGCCTTACTCTCTTAGTCCTATTTTCACCATCACAATGATTTCATTTACACTGCCCTGCTCTCTCTTGCTACCCCATTGACTTCCATAACTATCCCTGTACGAAACCATGCCCATAGTGGCTGCACCAAAGTTGGCCAGTGTGGTCACACTAGAACACTTATCATGTTGGTTTTACCCATACTGCCATTAACAAAAATGCTATGCCACTATAAGTAAACATGTCCATAGTAGCATCACCAATTCCCGAACCACATAAGAACACTCATGTTCATTTTGCCCAAAGTGCCTGTAAAAATGCCATGCCACTAGAAGAAAACATGTCCATAGCAGCAGCATCAATGTTGGCCAAATAAGAATATTCATCATGTTGGTTGTGCCCATAATGCCATTATAAACTGCCATGCCACTCCTGAAAATGTTAGCCGTCCAGCTCCATTGGCCTCTGCACCTCATCCTTTCACCCCTTTCCACCTCCCAACTCTCCTTCCCCTCCACCCAAAGATCTATCGGGACAAGGACACATACACACATACGTACAAACACACACGTATGCAGCACACACAGAGACATGGACACATATTGATGAACACACACATAACACATTTCACTTACCTGCAGGACTGGGAGAGAACATCTCCCTCTCCTCAGATCAAAGCCAAGTAGAGCTACTAGGGACTTGACCCGCAGGCCCTCCCACAGCCCAACACCTTGCACTCTGGCATTCGTTAGGCAGGTGGCAAGGCGACACCCAAAAAATGTGCTGGATCTCCATTGCCTGATGGCTACTTCAAAATACAGTTTTAAAAAAGAACAGCACAGGAGGGATGGGGAGCTGCACTGAGGAAGGCATCAACTCTCCATTCCCTGTCCAGACCCCTGCAAAATGTTTTAAAAAAAATAACACATTTACAGTAAAAATATAGTGTTTAAATTCAGAGGTAAATTCTTTACAAGACCAGCATAAGGTTGTCAATTTGTAAGCAAATCTAGAAGTACATTTGAGAGTAAGATAGGCTCTAATTTTTAACTCAACTCTTAGATTATTGGTTAGCAAGTCATATAATGGTTGTTAACCGTTGATTATTATAGTCTGTATTTATCCATCACAAAGCTTAATAAAAATTGTTTAGCTAAAAATAAAAAAAAACAGACAGACAGTGAGTGAGCAGCAGAAGCCTGTTGAAATCCCCAAAAAATGAATTTCCCCTTGGTGGGCTTAAGAGCTGGACCCCTAAAGTGCAGGCTCGCCCTTGCCCACCACACCCTTCCACTATCTACGTCCAAGACACGCTGGAGAGCCATGCTGAAGCATTGGTCCACTTTTGCGCACAGTCCTCCCATGAAATGTGCTCAAACCGCCCAATGACATTAGTCTGTGCCCCTCCCTAAGCCCCCCTTCTTTTTTTTAAAGGCTTCTTTCACTTTCTCCCCATCATTCTTTCTTTGTGCCCTTTTGTTTTTTTCCAGAAGGAAAAAAAGTTTGATTTCAAACAGTGCTGAGCTCCTTCTGAATAAAAGCTTGACTTCAAGAAACAAGCAATTCATTGTGTGAAATATAGCTTTTTTTTGGGATCACGGGTGCATCTCATTATTCGCTCAATGAAAAAAAAAAGAACTGCTTGGCGTATTTTCACCGAAACCAACAATAACAATACAAAAGGTAGTAGACACACTTTCTTCAACCCGTTGGACAGATTTGCACAACGTTTCCGTTTATAGGGGCTGTGGCCAATTTGTTGTTTTCGAAAATGTGATGCAGGTGCATCCAGTGGTTCAAAGGTATTAGCCAAAGAATTTTGGCTAATCCAATAGGTCAAAGGTTTTAACTCAACAATAGGATGATGCTGAACTCATTTTCACCACACTTGTATGAGGAGCAGCAGCCTGATCCTGGCAGTATGGTTTTGCAAGTTTGTTGAAAATCTGTGGTAACTGACATGTTTTGGAGAACATTTATAAGTGTTAGCTACTTACAAAGTAGTATGAGAATTCTTTTTTTTTGCACCTGCACACAAAAGATTCTTTCGATCTATGGAACCATCGAGTCCCATCTCCCACTTTCTCACCTTGTCTTCTGCTTTTTCTTTTTTGCTGTCTTTATCTTCTCCTGTCCCAATAACACTGTGATTAGAAGATGTTTTAACGATTTCTTTATCCGTAACACTCTAGTGGAAAGAGGTATCACTGATATTAAAGGAAAACATGCTTAAAACTTAAAAATATATAAAGAGCATTCGTTTTTGCTTGTTCTGAAGAACTGTGACGAATTATCCTGTTTTATATACACAGCCCAGCCACATCATTTTGGTGTGTATTAGGTGCCTTCTTTTTTATTCACTACGTAAAACACTGAGGTGAAAATAATTTGTTACATGCAGTTGCATATTTTATCAGTCAATTGTCTATAAACAACGTGATGTAGGAAGGCATTTAAATGTCACATTTCTGCTCAAAAGCCATGAACATTTAAGTACTTCTATTACAGGACATGACTTAGTTATAAAGTGAACAGGATCGGATTGATTAGCTTATAGGGTAACAGGGCAATGCCAGAAGGGCCAGCCCATGAGTCTCTTCAGCTAGAATAGGTGACTTTTTGGCGAGACTGGGTCAGTTTCATAATTTACTACGCAAGTTTTAACCAATGTTACTAACCAAATATGATTTTCAATGCTTTCTTCGCAGCACATTCGACCAAAACACCCCCTTGGTTGGTGTTCAAATAGTCTGTTCTAAAAAGTAAAAAAATTGTAATATGTGAGTGTTGGCTACTTTTTTATTGGTGCCCGGAGCAGTTTTATGTGCCAGTCCGAACCTGAAAGTCAGTACTAATATTTGAAAAATATAAATAATGTTAGCACAAGAAGGTTTAGATGGATTAACCTTTTAGGATATCTTTATTTGTGTTGATCTGATTTACAGCATAAATGCTTCCGCAGAGGTGAAATTCTGAACTTAGAACCTTTGTTGAAGTGTTTGTTCTTTTGATTGATGGATGTTGTGTAGCTGCTTAAATACAGATAATCAGACTGACTTGCATATATTTAAGTGAAGGAAGCCTCCACTGCCTTAAGCATGCATTCCCACAGACATCTCACATGGCATCCAGGAATCTTGGCATGCCCTCTGCTCACTGGGTGTATTGTGAATCTGATGGGATTGCTGTTTCATAACTCGTGGTCCTGAAGAATACGTAGCACAATGCAGCAGCTTGAGGGGGTGAGCAAAATATGGCTACCCAAAGATGACTGTCATGGAATGGGCAGAGAGATGAGTGTGGGAAATGTGGTGATGCAGATGAATTTGTCAGTAATACCTTCTTCCTGACTCCACACCAGTACTGCAAAGGCTAGAGACGTCAAAAACTGAACATGAACCTAGGGGTGGTTGATAATATGAGTGAAACTGAACTCTACGAACCAATATGCTTTAGCAAAGTGAATGTACATGCAATCTCCCATAAAGAGTTAGATTGCGTGACACAAGTGAGGATTAAAAGTAGTTTGTACAATGCACAAATAGTGTGCAGTATAATAAGTGCAACACAGTATAAAGGGACAGGAGGCTCCCGTGTACCACGAAAGGGACTCACTGCACTGATAGGGCATGGGGATTATAGGAAGATAAAATGCTGAACATACGGGCAGGGACATCATCTTATTGCACACATACAAGATGAAAAGATGCGGCTATAGGTCTCCAATATGGAGACAGGAAGACAGAAGGGCAGCCATTTTCCTAACACAGAGGCTGCAGCAGGTCTCAGAATTAGCAAAGCCTCAAAACCCAAGCTGCTGAATTTACAAAAACACCTGTATTCAAGAAACACGTGCAGAGCCCACACAGTAGCTCACGCCCAAGCCAAGGTTGGGAACAAGGAAGGGAATAATAGATTAATAGGAATGCAGGCACAAGATAACGGTTCCCAGGACAAGCGGCGGTATACTTTCAAGTTAATTAATTTAATAAGTGCACAGACCAACTATTGATGTCCAAGTGCACAAGATCAGTAATAGAAGGAAATCCACTCTCGAACACGGTACACTAACCCTTGATCCATAAATGAAGAGAAACTGGCTATTCATTACCAGCCAAACACAGAAGACACATGCAGAACTCCCTCAGTACACACACAGATGCCAGACAGCGCACAAGGCAAAGTACAATGGAAAGGCCTCATCCTTTCGGGATGACCAGGAGTATTCTTTAATTGGAATTATGGCAAACTATGGAATTCTCTTCCCCACATAAGTTCTGCTCATATCTTGATGTCTCGTCAAAGTGTCCAAGGTTGGTGAGCTGTACGCCAACCAATACACTCCCTCTCGCTCCCTTTGTTCCGCTGACCACTTTCTCCTCACTGTTCCTCCCTCCCCTTGTGCCCCCTCTCATTTCCGCTCCTTCCAACTCCTTGACCCCCTCCTCTGGAACTCCCTTCCTCTCAATCCGCTCTATCCCTACCCTTTCCTCATTACGCATGTCCCTGAAATCTCTCCTTCTCCATTCCCTGCAATGATTTCCTTCCCCCTTCTAGCTCCCCCTCCCCCACCTTTCCCTCTTCCCCTTAATCCTCTCCCTCCACTTCCACCTCCACCCCTTCCTCACCCTCACCCCTTCCGTTCCCCTCCTCCTCCCCCTACCCATCCTCCCTCTGCCTCCTAGCTCTACTTCACTTCTCTCCCCCTTCCCTTCTGTCTAATTGCTCTACATACTGTTTTTTTGGGCTGATTCAAAATTGTATTTGCTTCTACTGTTACTGTTATTTTGTTATTTTGTTATTTTGTTATTGTTAAATGTATCCTGTTGTTGTTAAAATGTGCAGCGCTTTGGTGTAAAGCGCAATATAAACTTAATAAATACAAATACAAATACAAATAGAATTTTCCTGTGCCACACCGCCTGTGATAGACAACACCAACCAATCTGCAATCACCTTAATGATGTATTACCAATATTATCTATAGTGGGATGGGTCCAGACAGAGCCATAAAATAGGTATAGACAAATAGAGTAACTAACCCCTATGTATCATATATGTAGTTTGAACCATTCCCCAACCCAAATCCCCCATAGGTTTTGTAGACTGATAATAAAATGTGACTTAATTGCCAACGTACTCTTGGTACAAAACCTGCTTGCAATCATTGAAAATGATGAGAGCTAGGAGATCGAGATGCTTGTATGCTGTCCCAGCTAGGATACATTGGTTGAATAAAGCTGGGTTTTGATGTGCATCTGAGTCCTCCATCATTGCGTACTATTCAGACTAATTGTGTGATCCTGGACACAACTTTACACAAGCAATTTGTTCTGTGAAACTACTGCTGTGTGCTGGTTGTCCCACATGAATGGTTATTAAAAAGGGTGTAGTGTAGCTTTTGCTCATGGCCTCCTGACATGTCGGTGCCAGCGGCTTGTATCGATGGAAGGGGCTGCCACTTTTCATTTTCCGCAGAGATAACTACACCCCTTCTAAAGTCATGATGGTGACTGTATGTCTGTCAGGACGAGACACAGCTGCACAGAACAGTCTAAAGATGAGGACAGGGACCATATTCCCCAGACACATGTATGCTGTCAAGGCCGACACCTCTAACAGTTCCAAGCAATCTGCCACCTGCCACAGGGGCTAATTGACAAGAGTAGTCTGAAAATGGAGAAGAAAATTGCAGCTCACGGAAGATCAGTAGTCCTCGCTGAGATCTCGTGCAGTTTCAGAACCCTGTGAGATTTCCAAGCCTCAGCAGCCATGTTGAGTTATGCCTTTATAGAGCCATGCTCTGTTAACATGTGCTTTATGATCGATGTGTTTTTGGAAGTAACACCTACCTAAAGAAGCCTAACGGAAAAATCAACAAAGTGAAGAACCAGAGAAGAATAAAGAAAGACTTACCTACCTGCACGGAGAGAAGCAGAGGCATGCAGAGTTGTTCGGTCATGCCCAGTTTTGGAAGAAACCATCTGCAAGACTAAAAGAAAAGAAAGTTAAGTTCATGCCAATGCATCCCTTGGACGGCGCAATGCTGCATTGATCAGGTACATTATACTTATTGATATTCATGAAAACAAGCTTAACGGTGAGCTAGTGTGCACTCTGCTTATGACCATTGTAGGGTTCCATGTTATTTAAACAAAGTAAATGACTTTGTTGTAATTTACTTTGTAAACATTATTTCGAAAATGTACTCCGAATTTTATTTTTAGGGGCTCCCCCATACCTCTCGTTCCCTGTCATTACCACCCTCACTCCAAAACCCTTCCCACCCCCTTTTTGCCCCTTACCCCACAAATGCATAAACACATTCGAAGTAATTAGAAGTAATACCCTTTACGTCTTGGAAACAACAGAATACCCATTGTAGCAGTACTGGCAAGTACAATGCACTCGTAAATACAGCGGCTGGACCGGCGGCGTACCGACAGATTGAAGGAACCCTATCCGAGACGTTATCCCCTCAAAGTGGAGCAACTCTACAGGGGCGTTACAGGGAGTGAATTCAACTCGACCCAAGATTGATTATTGCTCAGACACCAAGGTGGCTTAGAGTGGGGGTACTGGGGAGGTAACAGGAGGTATCTTAATCAGTGGTAACCAAATGTGTTTCTCTCGCCTATACAGGGTTTCAAAGAGAACAGGAAAGGAGTCCGGCAGACTAGGGTTCATCCAGGGATGGAACTGTAAAACCTGCACTCTTTTGAGTGTGATACACTGGGCACACTGACAAACGAGTACACAGGGCATCCTTGCTTAGGTGTCAGGGTGCAACTTCATGCCAGAGCACAAACTAGCATTCTTCACTGCACCCCCTGGGAAAAGTAAGCTGGATCAGATGGGTAAGGCGTGACAGTGTTGATTGATTTTCATTTATGTGGCCCTGAACGGTCTCAAACTTGCAGAGCATTGAGGTCTTCAAAAGCCCAAATGCGTGACAAGTTTGACCAAATCACGCATTCGGTACTGAGGGATTTGGGGGTGTCCCCCGCACCTTTGCTCACTATATTGTGAACAGGGGTTGCAGTGTCCCCCGCAGCCGTCCCGAAAAAAAAAAGTAAACGACCCTGCGGCGTCAGTTCCTGATCACAGATGTGAAAGGGAACAGGCGTTGCAGGGACACAGCGAGTTGACAGCAAGGTACATAGGAGGCTTGGGGTGTGGGTGGGGGCGTGGGTAGGGGTTGTGGCGGGGTGTGGGTAGGGGTGTGGGTGGCAGTGTGGGTAGGGGAGTGGGCCATGTCTGAAATGTTCAGGGGAGAAAAGACTGAGGTCATTTCTGAAAAATAATCTTCAGTCTTTTCTCCCTCAAACATTCTACCTCAGGCTTTCAACCCGCTCCCATTTCCGATGGTGCAAATCATACTTATTCGATGTTTAACCTTTATGAACAAGGCCCACAGTGCCTATGGATCCCTCAGAATACCAATGCGGTTCCTGTAATTATTGCATTTGCATGTTCCTTATGAGAATACAGCAACTGATTTTCTGAGGCGCGTCATTTCATGCACAGGCTTTTTGAGATCAAGGGCGAAGAAAAGTCAGAACGATGCAGAGAAAGTAAATGTAAAAAAAAAAATGATCCCTCAGTCAAAGTGAACTGACATACAATTAAGACACTCACCTCAAAAGATCTTTTCTTAACACTTTTCCAAAAGAGGGCAGGTGTGACGAAAGCCAACAACGAACATGCAAGAAGGAGCTGCATAATTGAGGTAGAAAGGACATTTTGTGTTTATTAAATATCCCTAGCAATATTAATTCAGGATTTCAACTATAGTAAACTGCGGCTTAAATGGCTTCATTAACAATGCCCAGAACTATGGGAAAAAAAGCTATGCAAGAGCTTTGCTTGTGGAATATGTGTGCCTGGAATAAGAAATAGTTCAGACATAAAAGGAAATGTATCATTTTCTTTATTAATGCTTCCAAACACTATGCAGGGACAGAGTGCATCCCCATGGCTTTTACTTGAAAAATTAAAACATTTAATTTCTAATTTGCTGAAGTCTCTTGGCTACTAGAGCTGCGTGGCATTGTTAAAATAATAAAGGCACATATGTCTGGCACACAGAGATAATAAATTAACAATACCTATAGTTATTTATTCAAATAGAAAATCCATCTGACTTGTTTTGGTCAAAAAATGTTGACCAAAAGAAGTGGACGGATTTCTTATTTTTAATGCGAATAGGATATATTGTTTAAACACTATCTCTGTGCAACAGCCAAGCACACATTTCCCATTTGGAGCAGAATCTGGGCTTGACAATTCCCATGTTCCCAAAAGAAATGAACAACCAGCTTTAAGAGGAATGCCTTGTGAATAATGCGCAGTCTTTTTATAGAGTCAGATCTTTAAAGCTGTACACACACATAGAATTTCACTTTACCACGATTTATCCCAAACTCAAACATATATGGGACCCATGCCTCCAAATGTACATTGTAAGAAAATAATTGTTTTTCATTGTGATAAGAGGAATTAAATATTTATGAATTTACATTAGCACCCAGGGCGGGGGAAGCAACCAATCAGGTGGCTCGGATCCCACGATCCTAGCCCACATTCGGAGCAACCTGATGTCTGCTTTCCCCACCCTGCCATATTCCCCCCACACCCTCCATCCCTTTCCCACTGTTTTCCCATCCCTCCAATTTACCTGATTCCTTCAGCGGCAGCAGCGCCCATGCAGCCACCACTCTGTGTCCCTGCTGGCCACCATGGATATGGATTAGGGGCTCCGCTTGCAGCCCCGTCTTACATATCCGTGATGGACATCTTGCGTAAGTATTTTGTATAAATGAACGGACACCATTCAATAATTCAAAAAACATTGCTGTCAGTACCCTTTGTTACTGGATTGGCAACCTGGGGTGCTAATAGCAATAACACCTGTGTTATTGAGGTGATATGACCTGAGGCGGTGGACTAACCCTGTAGGTAATGGTCTGCCGCCCAAGGTAACAAGGGCAGCGGTGCCATTACCTACAGGGTCGACCCATTGCTCAGAGACATATCGGCATTAGCACCTGTGTAGTTTCCTGGTGCCACACAACAGAACTGGCAAGCTCCAAAAAAAGGTTGGCTATTTTTCACAATATAATACATAACCGCAGGAATATTACGCCCAAGATCACACACAGTATCAGACAAATGCTGCAAATACAGCAAATGCAGCAGATCCCGCTGCAAACACAATCGCCACAAGGGCAACCAGAGTAAACACCTATGCAAACACAAATACAGACACAACCCCACTTCTCATCAGTGTAGGAGCCCTGCAACAGCAGCCATGCTCTGCTCTTCTCAGCCGCCGGTGTCGCACTCGTGCTGCAGGAGCAGCTGGAATATGTGCGATCGCCGTACGGCCCCTGCATCTGTGATGCCTGCGGATTTTATGGCCAAAGAGGTGTACTGAGGCAACTTGGCCAGGCCATCAGTGCCACACTGCCCTGCCAGCCAATTTTGTCCTCCTCGCCGACCCCAAACCACAAGGATTTCTCCTGCTACTACCCTAAAATGGCCGCCACATCCAATGCTCTCTCTGCGTCGTCTGTGTTTGCCTAGCAACCTACCAGGGTCCATAGCCTTAAGCGGTGAGGCAAGCCGGAGGCGGAAGCCGGCCCACCTCGCCTAAGGCCCACTCACTCAAAGGCCCCTTCCTGTCTGCCCCTCAGCCCCACTTCTCATCAGGGTAGGAGCCCTGCAACAGCAGCCGTGCTCTGCTCTTCTCAGCCGCCGGTGTCGCACTCGTGCTGCAGGAGCAGCTGGAATTTGTGCAATTGCCGTACGGCCCCTACATCTGTGATGCCCCACAGATTTTATGGCCAGCAAAGAGGTGTACTGAGGCACCTTGGCCAGGCCATCAGTGCCACACTGCCCTGCCAAACAATTTTGTCCTCCTCACCGACCCCGAACCACGAGGATTTCTCCTGCTACTACCGTAAAATGGCTGCCGCATCCAACGCTCTCTCAGCGTCATCTATGGTTGCCTAGCAACGTACCAGGGTCCATACCCTTAAGCGGTGAGGCAAGCCGGAGGCAGAAGCTGGCCCACCTCGCCTAAGGCCCACTCAGTCAAAGGCCCTTTCCTGTCTGCCCCTGTCTGCACCTGCGGCATGGCGCTAGACGCTGCTCCGCAGACAGTTGGCAACAAGCTTCATTCCCCCCCGCTGAGCCCACTCCATACAAGCGCCATAGACCGCACATGTTGCCGGGACATCTACGTCTGATGGCAATCTACAAACGTCCACTACTAGGGACCACTCTGGCCGAACATTTCGTCTTCCTCTTTATGTCTGGTAAGAGTCCGAACAAGTATCCACTACTGACTAGTATATTAACGTGGCTCACTTCAACTTATTGAACGCACATTTTATACTCAAGCCCGGAAGTATACCAGGCCCGCAATGTATCTATCCCTGTCCCCTCCACCAGTCACCAATGATAGCTTTTATTCGCAACTGCTACATCGCAAACGTATCTCATATATTGCCTGCCCTAGGGTGCATGCCTACTACCTCACTGTTACTCTACCGTACTTCTGCATTCACCTGTGGTTAACGCTAAAACACCCACACCTCGGAACCACTTACTGTATTACATCGATAGAGTGGATTGCACTGCTAATTACCTGCTGCTTTAGAACTGTTGTACTGCTGTGATACTGCTTTCCAAGAACCCTTGCCTTATATATTGCCTGTCTACACTAGTACCCGCCTTGCACTCTACCACCACAGCCTTATACCGCTATCTCACCCAGACACGTGACTATGCGAGCACCTCACCGTATGTACTAGGACCGCTTTCCTTTACCTGTACAACCACCTTTAATAACATTGCTCATGACCACGCTCCTTTACCGCACCCTTATCAGTCTACATATTGTCTAACCTAATTACAGTGATCCTGTGTCTCGACATGCCACTGCGCCTCCTCACCTTGTGAAAACAAAATCAAAATAACGAGGCTGAGTACCCCAAAAGGAAATACACCGAACACGGGTTACAAAGGAACATACAAAGTACTTTATTTTATACTGAATTCAGTTACGAAGAACAGAGCAAAATCAGATAGCTATCGGCCCTCAGTGCAACACAGAGAACTCCAGCGTGGTTCAGTGTGTTCAGTGAGAGACACTGTACATTAGAATGCATTGCTCTTTTATACCTTTCGTGAGCACGATGTCCAACCCTACTTCAGGTTAATATTCCGCTAATACATCACCGATCTAGGGTTCATGCCGAGTCTCGCATGTCCACATGTAACTGGTTTGCTTTTAATACATGTATCAACAAGCCTATACGGCAACTGTGTATTCCGGGATTTTCAATGCAGGTCTTCTCAAACATTAATACAATGTAGTTAAACAAGTGTTCTACATTCAGTATTTGAATATATTGTTCTCAACATATGCTTGTGGATTAGTTTCATTGCACGAGTAATCCATTACACACAGGTCAACGAAGGACAAGGTCTCAGTTCACGACCTCAACAGGTGGCCTGCAGGCAAGTTACATATTAGCGACATGCAGAGGTCAAGACGGCCATGTTGTATTTTGGAATGACGTCGTCCACCATTTTAACACACAGGGTGACTTTACAAAGCGAACCTAAAATGGCGGATTGACCTAAAATGGCAGCTTACATGCATTTAAGGTCAGGACCTTGAAACACAGACTTTTTTCGCAAGCGACTTACAAGCAACTTGGCGTAGGCCAATATACATATATGATGCACAATATAATTTCTCTTTTGACAAACCCTCCTTTTGGCCTATGCCAAGTGCTAAACTACTTCTGATCTCCTTGCAAATAGCTCCAAGCATCATCATCCATGCACCCTGAATCGCTGTAGGAAATATCTATTGCCATTAGATCATTCGCTAAAATTTCTTTCAACACATATTCTTTGGAAGTTTTATCTGGGGCATACACTTTATGTCCTATCATACCTATTGCTTGTGCGCAACATCCACCTAGCATCGAACATATACCAGGTAGACACTGAATACAACAACAAAGGATCAGCAGAATTCCCAAAATAATCAGTAAGACTGAAAGTACCTTCCAACCCCAAGATCTCAAGAAGTCCCAGAACCAAGCACTAATATCCCAGTTTCCCTCAGGAACATGCACTTCTGAACAAAGGACGTGCAGATTCTGTATTGCCTTGAAAATAGTTGGGGAAGAATCTGGCACAAAAACACAGCAAGCCGACCCCACTAATTTACACACTCCACCACGTTCAGCCGGAATGACATCTAATGTCATCCGGTTCTGAAGCGCTACTAATCTTATCGCTTTCTGTTCTAATGTCATATTATAGAGTATGTCTGTGGTCCGGTTGATGGTTCTCTCCAATACTCTCGCTAGTCTTCTGATATCTTCAGAATTCACTATCTGCCCCCAAAATGGCACAACTGATTTTGCTATATCTCCCAAGATTTGTGCTGGAGTGTCACCACTCTCGTCCTGCTGTGGACAAGCTTTTGAAACTTCTATTGTACTAGCTATAAAAACCCCAGGTAACAGGATCCCTAAATAACAGGTTCCCTGCCAATCCCCGGGCAACCATGGGAATGCTACATTACCGCAGACAAAGTAGACAGGTTCGCCTACATACAAAGGTCTGTTTTCCCCAGTCAAATTTGCAACGTTGGCACAATCTAGAAAATCTCCCACTGACTGAGTTCCATTCCTCTCCATGCAAAAAGAAACTGAATCAGGGCTATGGTTAACAGTGTAAGAAGGAGGCATGGCATCCTTATTGCCTATCAGAGCCATCTTAAAGGAAATCAAAGATTGAAAAGGACGCGACAGTCTATCAGAAGGCCTAATAGAAGCAATGTTAGGTTTACTCCTGTTTGCGAAAAGCGAGCATCCCAGGGGAGTCAATACACGTTTCTCAAAACTATTCAAATTAGTGCCGTCAAAGTTCCCCGAGATGCTATCATTCCAACGGCCAAAGAACAGTGCTCTAAGAGAAGCATAACAAGCAGTTGTTAAAGGTAAAGGATGAATATACCAACCTAGCCCCTTATCCCCGTGTTGCAGTAAATGTGAGCAGACCCAACAGTTAGACTTATTAAAAATGGCATGCGTAGCATTCATGATAAGTAGCAGAGTATAATTGTGATACCTTTGTCTATGTTGAGAGTCCCTAGGGGACAGAGTGTGCAACTGTACAAAGGGAGTAGGAACAGTAGGTACATTTTCAGTAGGCAACAAAGATTCTAAACGATGCGTTTCCTCGAGGTACCACAAACCTAAGACAGTGACTATTATAAACCCAAATATTATTATAAAAACACAGCAATACGTTTTTTGGGGCCCAGGTGCAATGTCCATTGTCCCGGTTGGTCACCCCATCATTTACAAGTCCCATACGAGCAGTAGCGGTGGCAGGGATTGTAGTCTTCAAACGGAAACCCCAATGTTCGTTGCTGGGGACATCCCGGCCGCGCGACTTCTTAGTCCTTCCACAACCCTAGCCAACAGAATCCCCTTTCTCAAATTTGGGCATAAACAAGCCCTCCATGATCCTTTCCTTCTCCGAATGCACAGCCGAACCGTGCCGTAAGTCTATTTCCTTGTACGCAGATTGTACCTTGCTTTTTCCGGTACTGATTGATCCGGAAACAATGTGTCGTCACTTCCCGTTGGAAGCAATGTATTAGAGACAAGTGAAGATACTGAATTTGAAACAACAGTTTCCGGATGCGGGCTCAGAAAGATTCTCCGACACACTCTCAGTGCTATCTACTGCTTTGGGATCGTTGGTTGCAGCGTTAATGAGGGGTTCTGTTTCTTCTGTATTGTGTGTCACTGGGTGAGGAAGTTTCTTGACGTGGGACGCGTGGATCCAATTCTTTCTTCCAGAAACCCGCACTGCTGTTTGGGTGACCAACAGGACTTAGAACGGGCCCCGCCAGCGAGGTGCAAGGCAGGAAAAGCGCTCAAACGCCTTGATGAGCACCCAGCTTCCAGGCCGTATGCTGTGGCCCGGGCCCTCGTATGGCACAGGTAAAGCCTCTCGCACCTGGTGATAAATCAAATACAGCTTTTTAGTCAACTGGCTGCAATAATCTGAAAGTAATACATTTTCAACATTTCTTAACGAGCTACATTTAGGAAGGTTCCAGATATTGGCAGGTCTCGGCATTACCACCTCAAATGGAGAGAGCCCAGTCTTAGTTTGAGGGGTTGTACGCATGGATAATAACACGATCGGTAAGGCGTCTGGCCATTTTAATTTAGTGCCGGCACACGTCTTAGCAAGCTTGTTCTTGATGATAGCATTGTGTCTTTCTACTAGTCCGGCGCTCTGATGTGTCTGGCCGAATGGAACCGTTTGTTGATCCGTAATGCCGCACATATCTATAGAATTACAGCAGCGACAAAATGTGGACCATTGTCCGACCAGATGACTCTTGGTAGCCTGAACAGCGGGAAATACTCCTTTAACATGGTTTTCGCAGTAGTCATGGCTGTAGCATCTTTAACGGGGAAGGCCTCAACCCATTTCCTAAAAGCACAGATTACCAACAGCACATACTTTTTATTGTTGCATCGTTCCATTTCAATAAAATCAAAGTGGATAACTTCAAAGCGGACAGAGGGTGGCCCGAAACGTCCCCTTGTAGTTCCTGCCCCCTTTCCCACATTGTGTTGTAGGCAAATCATACAATCCTGGACATAGCGCTGGGCAATTTTTGAAATGTTGTCATTTGCCCAAACTTTCTCTAACATCTTTGTCATTTTCTGGGCACATAAATGTGTAGGACCATGGGCCATGATGACTATCATCATTATATATGCGTCAGGGAGTAGCCATTTCCCTTCAACTATGTCCACCCAACACCCGTCATCATCAAGTTTCCCCAAGCCTTCAGCCCACCTCTTGGATTCTTCTAACGTGGCATCAGCTTGGATATCCCGTACAGACCCACCACCCTCATCCATTGCATAAGCATTTACAGTCTCCCTTGAAACATACATCTCCGTAAGGGGATCGGTAGCAGTTTTGTCTAGCTATTTGATCAGTGAAAGCATTCCCTTTTCCTATGTCATCTGTAATCTTTCGATGTGCTTTACATTTCATAACGGCTAACTGAACAGGGAGCGCAAGCGCTGACAGTAGTTGTACTATTAGGGAGCCATGTTGGATTTTAGTGCCATGTGAAGTTAAGAACCCTCTCTCTGACCAAAGCCTCCCAAAGTTGTGAACCACCCCAAAGGCATACTGACTATCACTATATATGTTTACTGCAAGCCCTTCGGAAAGTTTGCAAGCTCGGGTCAATGCTATAATATCTGCGGCCTGCGCAGAGTTATGCGTGGTTCTCTTGGTTTCCACGACTGTGCTTAATGTGGTGATTGCATAAGCAGCTGTGGATGTACCATCCGGAAGTTTGAAGCAGGAGCCATCACAAAAAACTCTCCTTGCGGATTCTCCAAAGGAGTATCTTTCAAACCAATTCTACCCTTTGTCTCTTGTTCGGTAATATACAGACAGTCATGTGACTCTTCATCGCCACAAGTAGTATCTTGCGGGAAAGGTAGGAGTTCAGCCGGATTAAGAACACAACACCTCCTAATTTGAATGTGAGGAGCAAACAAGATCAATTCATATCTTATCAACCGTGCCGAAGTGAGGTGTTGTGTTTGGGTTCGGTTCAGTAGAACATCTACAGAGTGAGGCACCATCAGGGTTAGATCATGGCCTACGACCATTCCCTCACTCTGTTTTACAGATGCAGCAACAGCTCACAAACATCTTGGCAAAGCGCATGCCACAGGATCAAGGGCGGAAGAAAAGTAACCGCATGGCCTATTCTTCCCTCCATGTTCCTGCGTTAATACAGCCAAACCACATCCATCACATTCATACACAAACAACACAAATGCCTTTTCATAGTTTGGTGTGCCCAAAACTGGTGCAGAGCATAATGCAGTCTTGAGCAAGTCAAACGATTGCTGGTGTTCCGCGTTCCACGGCAATGGCGAAGAAATGCCCTTCTTTGTCAAAGCCAACATCGGTTTGATCACTAGTGAAAAATTTGGCATCCACAACCTACAGTAAGAAGCCATACCTATCAAGGCTCTAACTTCCTTCTGTGTATTTGGGACAGACATGCCAGAAATGTGTTTTATACGTTCAGGTGTCAATCTTCTTCCCTCCATTGACAGGAGATAGCCTAAATAGGTGACCTCCTGGCAACAATATTGAAACTTTTTAAGCAAAGCTTTGTGACCATGCTTAGCTAGATGGATAAGCAATAACATAGTGCCCTCCTTACAGGCGCTCTCAGAGTCAGCAGCTAAAAGCAAGTCATCAACATAATGAAGCAATGTACAAGTAGAGGGCAATTCAAGGGTATCAAGCTGTTCTTTCAAAGCCCTACTATAGATGCTAGGACTCTCTGTGTACTCTTGAGGTGCACGATTAAATGTGAATGAGCGTCCCCCTAAGGTGAACGCGAACAAGTATCTACTATCCTTGTGTATAGGAATACTAAAGAAAGCATTCTTTAGAACCACAACACTAAAGTAAGTAGCTGTAGCTGGAATCATGGTTAATATTGTCGTCACATCAGGCACATTTGGAAATTGTGGAGCGACGACTTTATTAATGGCACGTAAATCAATTATGAAACAGAATGGAATTGCATTGTCGCCTTTCTTGTACATGGGTAAAATTGGACTATTGCACAAACTTCCTGAAATTTCCTCAATCACCCCGCGATGCACAAGATCAGAAACAATGCATTTCAAAGCTCGCTCGCCCTCAACTGAAATCTTATACTGGGGAATGTGTGGCAGCTCAATTCCATGTTTCAAAACTATCTTAACAGGCTCAATCTGTAAAACACCGACATCATTGTCGTCAACAGCCCATAAGCTCTCTGGTACATTAATGAATTCTGGCAAAGGTCTAGTCAAGAATTGCGAGACAGAAAATTGCTGTGGTGAAATCGTCAAGCGCACTCTATCAGAAGAACAATAAATCACTGCATTTAATTCTTTTAACAGATTCAACCCCAGCAAGTTCTCTCCACAATTCGAAGTCAACAGAAATGGACAGTGGTCCGTAAAGGCACCCAAAGAAATGGGTACCGGCGAAGAAACTGGACAAACAACTGGTGTGCCAGAAAACCCTACAGAAACATTGGTTTGCCCTGACAGTGGAATGTTTGGAACCCGCAAATGATCAATGGAACACTTCTGTGCTCCAGTGTCTATCAAAAACTGATGTTTCCTATTTCCCACCACCAATTCAATGTAGAGACCTTTCTGATTTACGGAAATAGGTGTAGGTTCCAAACCCTGCTTCGGGCAATCCTAACGAAACAGAATGTCATCAAAAGGAAGCTCTTCAGATAAATATACAGCAGAAGGATGATCAAATATGTTCCTAGTATCCACACTGGGAGTCTGATTATCCTGTGAAACAGGTTGCTGAGGATCCTGTGTAAACTGACCTCTAGCAGGGCCCCCTACACCTGCGCGACCTCTGGATCATCTACCCATATTCCCAAATGTGTTATTCGACCTTTGTCAAAGGACGGGGCATTGTGCACGCCAATGACCCTCTTGACGACAATAGGCGCACTGGTTAATGTTCACAGGACCCAAGGGCACATTCCCTTGCGGGACATACTGACCTGTAATCTGCGAACTACCCCCTGTGGGGCCTCTAACAATTTGCTGTAATAGCAATTTGGTCTTTAAATCACCTTTTCGTTTTTCAACTCGATCTTTTTCATTATTGAAACGATTCTTGTAGTACTGAGCCATATGCAGTACTTCTGATTGCGACTTTGCCTGCCAAGCGCTCTCAGAAGACATAATCTGTGACTGGATGTCAGGCAGCAATCCACGCACAAATTTGTCCACAAATAACCTTTTCCCAGTCTCTGTGCCTAGGTCTTGTCCACTGAAATCCGAGAATACCTGTTCAAACCGATTAAAGAACTCGTTTGCACCCTCAGACTTCCCTTGGACACAGGCCGTAAATTTGTCCCAAATAATTCTCTTTTCTGGAATTATGGTTTTCAATTTTGCAATGATTCTATCAGGCAAAGTTAGTATCACCTGGGGCGGTCTTTCACCAGCTGTCCTTTCTCCATCGAGCCTAGTTACATTCACCCATGTATCTCCCAACCCTGGCACGTCGTCTATAGTTCTAACTTGTTTCCACAAATCTACGGGCAGGAGTACAGGAATTAACAAATCAATATCGCCTAAGGTGAACACTGAGGACTGCAAGACGGACTCTATTTCTTTATTGAATCCTGTCGGATTTTTCCTAATATCAGGAATAGATTGTCTAGTATTCACTTCCTGTCTTGAGAATGGGACGTGGACAAACTGCGATACATAATGTGCAGGAATGTCAACAGCGACTATCCCGTGCAGCATCGGCCGCAATCTCAACCTTTGGGACAAATGTCGAAGGGACCTCTCTCATAGGCAACTGAGAAGTAGGTGACTCCGAACGCTTGCTAAGCAACAGAGCTAAGTCGAGCGCTAAAGCAGTCGAAGGAGTGTCAAGTGAAAAAGCTCTCTTATAAATATTCAATAACTCTGTGGGACAACTCATTTTTCTCTTTGCAGAATCATCCTGTAGGTACTATATCATTACCTGTATCACTTTCCTCTGCATTTCTGACGTATAATGACTATATGTGTCATATACTTCAACTGTAGTTAAGGACATATCTGAAATCCAACTAAGCGCGTCCTTCGTACAAATTCGTGCTTCCTCAGATATCAATTTACGACAAGGAAGGAACCGTTTCTGTACATACATACTTTCCCCCTCGTCATCCTCATTCTGTAACCTTTCCAACTCCTTTCTATACCCAAATAACCTCTTGACATGCTCATTTACTTTCTCCACAGTGTCTCTAGAAAACGCTAAAGTATTTACATACCTTAACCCTTGCGGGAGATCTGTATTATTTAATTTGCCCCACATTACACATAAATGAATCCCTAAACCTTCAATATAAACATTTTTCTCAGGAAAATTATCCATATTATAAAGTGTGGCAAAAACATTACCTTGATCATCCCTCTCCATACAATGCTTAGCCCATGCAATCAAATTACGTTTCTTCTCTGGTGGTACAGTATTGCGAGTGACAACCTTCGACCCTGCACCCTGATCGGCTACAAGCGGCACAAGACCACTTGGAAGAGAGGGGGCAGTTAAATTCGATGGAGGTACTGTTACAGGTGCGATAAGAAGAGGTGGAGGAGCTGGAGGAAGAGTAACATTAGGAGGAGCAGGAACAACGGGAACAACAGCAGGTAGAGCAGGAATAGCAGGAGGAAGAGGCAAAGCAGCAGGAAGAGGAACATACGCAGGTGGCGCAGAGGCGCCAGGCCTTCGTTCATTTAACAATTTGTCTATAAATTTGTTGGAAACATGGAGGTCTTTAGAAGGATACATTTTCTGTATTCCAAGTGAGAAAGCCCTATCTATATTTCTAGTCGATTCAGAATGTTTATCTTGGTCATACACTAATGCTTTTTCGGCGTTCGTCTTATGACGGCGCGCATGTTTCTCTCTTCTTTTAAGTTGCTGTAATGCTTCTTTTTTCCAATTCTGCAAAACATCAAATGCTGCAGGTCTAGCCTTTTTCTTTAATAGAATTGACTCTAAATACTCAATACGAGGGATTTCGAAACTACCATTGATTGGCCACTGAACTTCGGAGGCATGTCTGGTTTGTCTGTGCCAAATATCATTAAATACTATACTTCCAATGCCATGCTTACAGTACATAGTACACGCCGGTGACCCCTCCTGTGGTGCGGGATGGATTCCAAAGATTGTCTATCGCTGCGGAACAATGCCCTGAAGCAGGTAGACAATTTCCCAGGCATATCAAATTATTGGTGTTACCTGGTCAATAATTGTGTCTGCAGATACAATACGCCAAAATCAAATTATCAGGATTAAATTAAGAGTCGGGTCATGACTCACCTGATCAAGCCTAAGGAGGTCCGATCGGATTTCAAAGAATCGTACCTAACTATTCTTACCTCGTGTGTGGTGATTTCAGAAAATCTGCCCGCCTCGATAAGTGGACCCTCGTCAAGATGCTGTCTCGGACCACAAGCTAACTGTCCAGGGATTGGGTCGTGCAGCGCTGCTGAGGTGTCGCGTCTCGTTCAGTGGGGGCCCTTTTTGTCACACTGTGGTGAACGCTAAAACACTCAAACCTCGGAACCACCTACTGTATTACATCGATAGAGTGGATTGCACTGCTAATTACCTGCTGCTTTAGAACTGTTGTACTGCTGTGATACTGCTTGTCAAGAACCCTTGCCTTATATATTGCCTGTCTACACTAGTACCCGCCTTGCGCTCTACCACCACAGCCTTATACCGCTATCTCACCCATACACGTGACTATGCGAGCACCTCACCGTATCTACTAGGACCGCTTTCCTTTACCTGTACAACCACCTTTAATAACATTGCTCATGACCACGCTCCTTTACCGCACCCTTATCCGTCTACATATTGTCTAACCTAATTACAGTGATCCTGTGTCTCGACATGCCACTGCGCCTCCTCGCCTTGTGAAACAAAATCAAAATATCGAGGCTGAGTACCCCAAAAGGAAATACACCGAACACGGGTTACAAAGGAACATACAGTTACGAAGAACAGAGCAAAATCAGATAGCTATCAGCCCTCAGTGCAACACAGCAAACTCCAGCGTGGTTCAGTGTGTTCAGTGAGAGATGCTGTACATTAGAATGCATTGCTCTTTTATACCTTTCACGAGCACGATGTCCAACCCTACTTCGGGTTAATATTCCGCTAATACATCACTGATCTACGGTTCATGCCGAGTCTCGCATATCCACATGTAACTGGTTTGCTTTTAATACATATATCAACAAGCCAATACGGCAACTGTGTATTCCAGGATTTTCCATGCAGGTCTTCTCAAACATTAATACAATGTAGTTAAACAAGTGTTCTACGTTCAGTATTTGAATATATTGTTCTTAACATATGCTCGTGGATTCGTTTCATTGCTCGAGTAATCCATTACACATAGGTCAACGAAGGACAAGGTCTCAGTTCACGACCTCAACAGGTGGCCTGCTGGCAAATTACATATTAGTGACATGCAGAGGTCAAGACGGCCATGTTGTATTTTGGAATTACATCGTCCACCATTTTAACTCACAGGGTGACTTTACAAAGCGAACCTAAAAGGGCGGATTGACCTATAATGGCGGCTTACATTGATTTAAGGTCAGGACCTTGCAACACAGACTTTTTCGCAAGCGACTTACAAGCAACTTGGCGTAGGCCAATATACATATATTCATTGCAATAGGAGGCATGATATAATTTCTCTTTTGACAGCCTGCCTTCTCCTTGCACACCTGGTCACAATCGCGCCTTCAGCCTGTTCACACCGTGTACTCAAGACCCTCTCTCACCATCTCTTCACACCATTCTCCATCATGATCCATGGCACCACACCTGTGGTTCACCACCTTACCACATCCTTCCTTGTGGCTCAACATTTTGCCACCAAACCCACACCTAATCAACCGTGTTCACTCCAACTTAGGAATTTTAGACTTAGATCTAGATTACCTCACACACCGTGCGCCCATCGTAATACAGACCAACACCACACTACCAACCTGCTCCGATCTATGCAGGCTGAACCTGGCCACCCTTTGGCCCCTCCTTACATAGAGGTAAAGGGAGCCCTCATCAATGCTAGATCCCTTCCAGCTCACACTCTTGATATCGCAGACCTCATCACTTCCCAAACCTTGACTTCATCGCCATCACGGAAACTTGGTTACATGCAGCCTCAGGCCCGCTTTTGGCCCTAGCTATCCCATACGGATACTTCATTATCCGAAACGACCGCCACTCCAACCTCTCCAAAGATGGTGGCGTTGCGTTCATGCACAGAGACATTAACATGAGACTTATTCCCAACACTCAACTCAGCTCTGCCAAATCTCTATCAGTCAAACTCTCTCTATCACATACTAACACTGCTTCACTGCACCTCATTTACAGACCTCCAGGCCCTCTCACCTCCTTTTCGGATGATATTATATCCATCCTTACTGACAACACCAAACCTAACTCCAAAGTCTTACTACTGGGTGACCTTAATCTTGGCCTATCAGACCCTAAGGATCTCCAGGCCGATGAGGTTGCTAGTAACATCTCTAACCTAGGATTTTCGCATTGCATTCTCAAACCTACTCATCACAAGGGCAGAACGCTCGATTGGATCGCTGACCTAAACTGCAACACGTCGATTTGCTCCAACCACACCTGCGCTTGGTCCGATCACCATATTATAATTTTTAACATACCAGCCAGCAACCCATGACCCAAACCCAACATGGCACCCCCTATTCCCACAAGAAACAAAAAGGACATCACCAGGGACAAATTACTCCCTCTCATCTTGCCGATACTCAACAAATGTGCCTCACAGCACAACGACCCTACCTCCTAGTAGATATCTTTAACCAAACCCTGCTCAAAGCCATCAACACCATAGCTCCCCTCAAATTAGGGAAATCTAAACAACGAGCCTACCTGAACTCATGGTTTACCCCACAATTGAGAGCACTATGCAAAGAAAAATGAAATGCCGAAGCTCTATGGAAAAGTCTCCCATGCAAGACCAATAAAGACAACCTCCTCATAGCATCCCTTAATTACCAGGAAGCGATTGTTCAAGCCAAAAAAGAGACGTACAAACTACGCATCTCGCAAGCAGAATCCAACACAACAGAGCGATTCAAAATTCCTAAAGAACTAGAATCCCCTTCGTCCATCCCTGATACCTGCAGCAAAGACAGCACGTGGTGCAACAATATTAAAAAAGCCCTCCTCACTAAAATAACCACCTTACAGTCTAAAATCAATGCTAAACAAAACTGCCTACTAACCACCTCCCAAACTAAACACCCAGCATTCAAGATGAGCACGCCTTCTTTTACTCATACACTGTTCAGCTTTGTGCCTCTCACCATCCTAGAGGTAGAAAATATCATTAGCAAGTTCAAACCTTCCAACTGCCAGGGTGATTCCTGTCCTGCGCCCATCATTAAGGAATCCGCGCATGATCTTGCCCCTTTAATCACCACCTATATTAATTCCTCATTTCAATCGGGCATTGTCCCTGATAATCTCAAGGACTCCTGGGTCATCCCTTTGTTGAAAAAAACTACTGTTGACCCATGTATACCTTCTAATTACAGACCCATCACTACAGTCCTGTTTCTTCTAAAAATACTAGACAGAGCAGCCTACTTACAGATCCAGAAGTACTTAGAAATAGTGGCGTAACACAAAATGTGGGGGCCCCTCTGCGAGCCATGCTGAGGGCCCCCCCCCAACTCAGCAACAAATCACTGGTCGCGCTACACTCTTGGCCGGCATAGATTATCACGCTTGCTCAATACGCACAAACGTGCTGCTGAAGGGATATGCCGCACACTGCACTAGGAGAAAGATATAAATAGGTGTTTTAATGCGATATACAGCACACTTTCTAAGAAAAATTGGCTAAAAAGCCAGAGTGTTTGCAATTGTTTTGTAGGGTAACACCAATCCAATAGATGTAAGTCATTAACAGTGCACAGGAACATTAATGCTTTGCTATTCAAAATGCCATGACACAATGAAAACATGTCCAAATGGCTACACAATGTAGACCAGTGTAGACACGTAATATCGTTACAGTAAAGCATGCCAGGCCACATTTAGACATACCTAGAATGGTTGCACCAAAATGCCAGTTAAAGCAATAACACTCATCAAGAAGAGAACACACATTCAAGCTTCTGGCCTCTAACAACACGGCCAAGCTCTTTAACTTCGGTAAGGACCTGGTCAATCATGTTGCAGCCTTTACCTCTCCTGTTCCCTCCCAGGCCCTCTGTATGGCTCTGTCATCTTACTTCTCTGCTAAAACTCAGGATATCCTGTCCTCCATCTCCTTATCCTCCTTTCTCTCTGACAACACATGACAAGGTTTCTAGATCAGTCTGATCTATGAAAGCCCCATCCAAACAGGTGCTCCCCTGCTCCTCCAGAACCATCAAGAACCATATTGACACCCTTGCTTCAGCCTTGGCCGATTTCTGTAATCATTTGTTTGCCACTGGAACGTTCCCCTCTCCCCTTAAGCACTCCCTTGTGCACCCACTGCTCAAGAAGCCATCTGCCAATCCTACCTGCCCGGCAAACTATTGTCCAATCACCATCACCCCTTTCCTGGGAAAACTGTTGGAAAAGCTGGCCATCTCCCAGTTTACTCTCCACACAGAATCTGTTGGTTGTCTCCATGACCTTCAGTCTTGCCAGAGGCGTGGAAACTGCTCTCCTGAACACCTGTGAAGATCTGCTCTCTAACTTTTATTCCAGCATTCCTTCTGTCCTCATCCTCCTTGATCTTTCCTCTGCTTTCGATACAGGCAACCATGCCATCCTGATCAATCCTGATCCATCGACTCCATGAGAACCTGGGCATCATGGATCAGGCCCTTGAGTGGCTGACCTCCTTCCTCTTGGACAGCCCCTCCCAGGTCCAAGTTGGCCCCTTTCTCTCTGCTCCATCCTCTCACCCTGATTTTTCAACCTCAACTTGGTCCCTTTGGCCCACCTGAACTCTACCTTCTCCTCTTTCAGTGTTATGAGGATGACACTCCACTTTCCTTCAGGCTCCCCTCAGACTCCTCTCCTTTCTCTCTCATTCCTGACTGTCTATCCGCGATTCAGGCTTGGTGTGCCACCAACGATCTCTTCATTAATGTCAGTAAGATGGTGATCCTTCTCATTTGGACTCCTGCCCCTGCTTTCCCCTCTCTCACTCTGGCGGGCCGCCTTGGGCCCTCTTCCTTTGCCTTCCTGTGAGGCAAACAACCTTGGCGTCATCTTTGACTCCACTCTCTCTTTCTCTCCTCACATCTCAGATGGCGCCAAGAAGTCCCACTACCTGCTGCCCCTCCTCAAAGGGACTCTTCCCTTTCTCACTTTCCCCCAGAAGCTCGCTGCCTCCAGAGCCCTGGTTGTCTCTAGGCTGGACTACTGCAACAGCCTCTTTCTCAATCTGCCTTCCTCTACTCTCCACCCTCTGCAATTAATCCAGAACAGGACTGCAAGACCTATCCTTGTCCTCAGGCCCAGGGATCGTATCTCTCCAGCCCTGAAATCTCTCCTCTGGCTCTCTGTTGCTGCAAGGATCAAGTTCAAGACCATTTGCATTGTCCACAAGGCTTTCTGGGATTGGGGCCCGCACTTCATCCAACTCTCTCTTCCAAAATATCTTCCTTCTCAAGCCCTTTGCTCAGCTACCTACAACTCTCTAAGGGTTAGATGCTTCTCCAGGCAGAGAATGGGGGGTAGATCTCTCTCCTCTGCAGGTGCCTCCCTGCCCCTCTCGAACTTGAGCCGGACCATCTGAAGTTCCAGCAGTAGCTCAAAACGCTCCTCTTCTCCTCGGCTTTCTCTATCTCCCTCCCCTGCTGGCCTACATGAACTACCTGTCTGCTGTACCGACTGGTTGCTTGGCTACCCCCAGAGTCTCACTGTATACAGCCTCTTTCTTGATCAGTCACCCTTGCACTGCCTCTGGGCCTACCACTCACTTAGGGGCTGTAACTGTAACCCTACAGTCCCTTGTTCTCCTTGCAATACCCAGAGCCGTGCTGCCCTGGCTGCACTTACTCAGAGCATTGCGGCCCTGTTTTTCCCTCCCCTCTTCCTTGCACTTCCCCCCTCCCTTTCCCCTTGCACTTCTCGTTCTCACACTTACACGATCTGAATGATACATTGCCTAGTAAGATAGTTTGTCTTGTCCTCCCTCTGTCTTCCCTCCCTTGTCTTGTCGCACCCAGAAAAACATGTGTACAGGCACGTTATAAATGACTTATATCATATCATTTGATCACAGATGCCCAGAATAATATACAATGCTGGAGTAAGAAAAGGCTAGACTGGCAGCACCCAAATGGCAGTCTAGCCAGGTAATTCACTTAGCAGGACTGCTTTATCAGAAATGCCCAGTTAAAATAAGGTCATACCAAACTGAGGAATGACTAGACTGGTTGCACCAAAATGCCTCTCTAGCCACTAATACCACGTATCATGCCTGCTTAGCCTGGACATGGACAGCCATTATGATTTGTTGCACAATCCTGCCCCCCACACATACCCTCTCCCTGCCACCCCCACCCCAACCTCCAAAATCAGCTCCTTTGCCCAGAATTACCTCCACATCCCTCGTCCTTATCCCAGAGCTTACGTATGAGGTGCTTTGTCTCATAGGTAAGTACTGGGATGTGGAAGAGTGGGACTAGGAGTGATGAAGATTACAGGTAGCTAAGTCAGGCCTTACCTCCATGTACCGCTACCTCATCCCAGTACTTATGTATGAGGTAGAGTGCCTTATAAACAAGTACTTTCTCATACACACTGGGACAAGGAAGCATAGGGCTAGGAGTAATGAGTAATCAAGGCATTAAACACAAGTAATGGTGCAACACCATTGAGTTGACTGGGATTCAGCACTCCCCCCCTGAAATTTTGGGTTATGTTGACTCGACCTGGCTGACAGAGCAGTTGCCAAACAGAACAGGACACAGATGTTAAATGGCACCTGGGTTTCGCTGTTAAAAAGGGCCCAGCAATTACTAACATAAAGCATATCAATGTTAGTACCTGCATTCAATTGCCACAATTTTTAGGCAATTGAAATCGTGATGTGAGTTTAATACTTGCATTCCAGGGGAGTGATTGGAAGGGTAGAGAGGAAAGAGGAGACCACTCATTCTCACAGCAGTCCATAAGTGGGTGCCTTCAACCTTAAAGGAGAGAGTTAACTGTTTGTAATATTGAAGCTGCACTAGAATAGTCTAGGAGTGAATCTCCAAAGAAAGACACCGCAATCCTGGAAATCTGCAGTGATCGTCCCCATATTCAAAAAAGGGGACAGAACATGCCCTAAAAATTATCGGCCGATCGCCTTGCTCGACGTCTTAGAGAAGGTGTATGCGACCATGTTACAGCATAAGCTAGTTAAATGGGCAACTCACTCGAAACATGTAGATGTTATACAAACTGGTTTTGTCAAGCAGGTTGGATGCTCGTTGAATCTATCGTTGTTAAATATACTTAAAATGGAGGCAATTAGAACCCAAACAATGGTTTATCTTGCTTTCATTGATTTTTCCCATGCATTCGACACAATAGATCGAGCACGGCTATGGAACAAAATGAGAGAATGGGGCTGCCCGGAAGACCTAGTTGCCGCTATAAAAGAATTACACACTGGAACCTCTATAAGGGTTCGTTTGGACCAAACTGGTATGTTGTCTCAACCAATTAACACTTTTAAGGGAGTCAAGCAAGGCTGCCCGCTGGCGGCGGCATTATTTGGGTTGTTCATTTCTGATATTGGATACTCCTTTGAAGGCTTAAACACCTTTCCGCCGAAGATGCATAAATCCTGGCTGAGCTGGATATTGTATGCAGACGATCTCATACTGTTGGATTTAACACCGATCGGTTTACAGAGGAAAATCAATGCAATCCAGCAATATGTGATCGAAAACCATCTGTCTATTAATACAAAGAAGTGTGAAATATTGGTCTTTAAAGACCTAAAAAGTGGCAAAACTAGGCTTGCAAAAAATTTAACATGGTTATTAAACCAAGAAAAGCTAACGATCTCGCCTAATGTGAAATACCTTGGAATGATGATCAGTTCCAGCCTCAGTGACGAACCATGGAAAATTGAGATTAAACGTAAATGCAAACAATTGGCGTGTCAAGCGCAGGTGATAAACAATAAATATGGGAAATTTTCTCTGAAAGCAGTCTTACGTTTTTATGGGCAAAAGGTGATACCTATACTTACGTATGGGGCAGAAAACGCATTGGGTTGTACATGGGAGATATGGTCTACTCTTGAGAATATTTTTTGGACCAAAGTCCTCAAGTTGCCAAAAGGAACGGCTACGTCCTCTATAAGATATGAACTATCATTGATTTCAATTCATGCGAGAGTTTGTTGGAATCTGTTATCACTTTATCGGAAAACGAGAACTAGCGAACAGATTCCGCAATTTGGTGTACTCCATGGTGCGACTTCCTCCGGACCTGCGGTCCTGGCTTTGTGGATGAAACGCTGTGAAGCGCTTATGTCTGAGTATAACATCAAGCTAGATACTCTCCAAGGAAACCCGAATGCAGCAAAAATAAAAATATGGCGTGAGGATTGGGAACTAACATGTTCAAAAAGAACGTCCTCTAAAATAATGTGTGAGGTTCCAACTGAAGCCCGGGCATATAATAACCCACAAAAATACGTTGAACTGTTTCCGGACCCGCACGCCCGAAGACTGTTCATGTGTTTCAGGCTAAATGGGTTCAAAACGAAAGAGCTGCTATGGGCTTGGTCAACATACGCAAATTTAGATCCAACTTGTCGTTGCTGTCTACAAGCACCTGAAACTTTGAAACATTTGATGCTTTTCTGCGTTGGGCTAAGAACGGAAAGAACTCGTCTTTTGGGCCCTTGGAGCGACTCCCACCCGTCAATGGACGCTGAAGATTGGTGGCAACAAATGTTTAATGGAAGTGATATGAAACTAGTCTTGCCTGTAACACATCTTTTAGCAATAATTGAAAACCGACTGCTGACCCCTAATGTAGCTGTAAATAATGACTGAGGATGTGTTACATCTCTTGGGATAGTGAGAAACCATACTTCTGTAGAATAATGAGGGAAAGGGAAATGGATGAATGTTGTTTGTCTGTTTTGTAACATTTATGTATTTTAAAGGTTTAATTACAAACCAATAAAATAAAAAAAGAATAGTCTAATTAAAATGTGTTAAGAAATTAGACGCCCCCACACAAATACATTTGCCCCTCCCCCACCTCCCATGAAGTTAGTGCCTCTCCCAACATTTGAAGGGTTAGCCCCCCGAAATGTAGCTTTTGTTGCTCCGCTGGACGCAAGCACACACACCAATCACCATATACACACACGCACCCCCAGCCATCCATACATTTAAGTGTGCATTCTATCACCATACAGGCACACCCAGACAGCCATCCATACATTTAAGTGTGCACCCTTTCACTATACAGGCACACCAAGGCAGCCACCCATACATTTAAGTGTGCACCCTTTCACCATAAAGGCAAACACACCCAGGCACCCACCCATACATTTAAGTGTGCACCCTTTCACCACACACTCACACAGGCAGCCACCTATACATTTAAGTGTTGCCCCGTTCACCATACACTCACACATGCATACATCATGGGGTTGAGGGGAGTCATAATACTTCAAAAAGAAATTGGGCCTCATTACAAATATGCCGGTCTGGAAACAATGGTGCCGGTAAGCTTACTGGCACCATTGTTTCCGGACCGGCATATTACAGCTCTGCGGGCAGTTGCCGTCCCGCCCGGCAGGTCAGACCTGCCAGGCAGAACAGCACCCACCCGCAGAGTTTTCACAGAAGCACCGGCACCGTTATTAACGGCACCATTAATAATGGTGCCGGTGTTTCCGTGGTCCCCATTCCCTATGGAAATGGGGACTTACTATTTGCCAGCGCCTGACTTCCCATACTGCCGGGGTTGTAATCCCCCAGTGAAACCGGGAAGTCAGGCATCAATAAATAATTACGGGTCCGGCGGCAACCTGCTGATAGTACCAGCACAGTTACCACCAAACCTGTAATGAGGCCCGTTGTTTCTTCTTGAAGTCACCCTGACTTCATAAAGAAATTATTTCCGTTAAGGACTGAACCATAACGTTAATCATTTCTTTGTGAAGGCAGAGTGACTTCAAAAATAAACTATTTCTTTTTTAAGTCATAGGGCTGCCCCCACCCCATGACATGGAGGCCTCCAGCCTAGGGTCTTCCATGCCATGGGGAGGGCGGTGCCCTCGGGCTTCAAAAAGAAATGTTCTTTTTGTAGTCTAGTCACTCTGCCATCATAAAGAAATAATTTCTGTTATAGAAATAATTTCTTTATGAATGCAGACTGAATTCAAAAAGAACATTTTTAAAAAAAATATATATATTTTTCTTTTTTTTCCCTCCAGTGGGGCCCCCTCCCAGGACATGTGCTGGTGGGGCCCCCCGCACCACGGGGGCTGCGGGGGCCCCTGTTACGCCAGTGCTTAGAAACTAACAATTTACTTGGTACTAGACAATCTGGATTTAGACCTAAGCATGGGACAGAAACAGCCCTATTAGATCTCAAAACTCAAATTGAGGATTTAAAAGACAATGGCAAACTGGCCCTCCTACTACTTCTCAACCTCTCAGCAGCTTTTGATCTGGTCAATCACCAAATTCTCTGCCGCCATTTGAAATCAGCTGCCCACTTCTCGGAAAAAGCCACCAACTTGATCAGTTCCTTCTTGGGCCATAGACACATGAGAGTATTTTCCCCCACCTCATCCGCAGATCCAACCCTGGTGCCGTGTGGAGTGCCACAAGGTTCTTGTGTTTCACCTACACTCTATAATGTATTTATCAAACCATTGTTTGATGTATTTGATTATCTGGGTGTCACCTACACCAACTACGCTGACAACACTCAAATATTCATTCCCATCACTGGTGAATACATGGCTGACTCCAAAGCACTGAATGACATCTACCAAGTCATCCAAGCATGGATGGCCCAACATGAGCTCTGTCTCAACGATGCCAAGACAGAGCTTCTCATACTGGTCACCCACCAACAGAGACTGAACAAGCTCGACCCATCGTTCAAAACCTTCGATATTGATGGCAACTCCATCAAAGTGTCTAACGACACCAAAACCTTTGGAATCTTTCTTGATTCTATGCTTTCCCTCAACAGACAAACTAATGCGGTTGTCGCTGCCTCTGTTTACACATGCAAGCTCATTACAGCTTGCCACCCCTTCCTTTCCACACAGAACTACATTACCCTGGCCAGGACACTGGTTATGTCTAAACTCGATTACTGCAATGCACTATAGCAAGGGACAAACCAACGCAACCTCAACAAACACCAGGTCACTCAAAATAATGCCATTAGAGCGGCCCTCAACATCCCCAGATCTGCACAAATCTCTGAAACAAGGAAGAGTCTTCATTGGCTTTCAGTTGCCCAAAGGATATCACTGAAATCCCTTGCCCTTACACACAAATGTGTAAACAATCAGGCCCCTATCTACCTAGCTTCTCGCTTCACTCAGTATGTACCCACCCGGTCACTCAGATCAGCCCAAGCACATTGCCTGACCATTCCCAGATATAAACCTCAGAAAGCCGGAGTTGTAAGTTTCCCAGTTCTAGCTTCTAAACTATGGAACTCTCTTCCACTTACCATCAGATCCTTATATTCTCCAACTTTATTCAAACAAAAAGTCAAGCTATGGCTATCCTCCACACTTGACTTACCGCCACTTGCCCCTCTACTCAAAATTCTTCCTCTTACTCCTCGATAACAACCACCTGTTTATTGCACTTGCTATGTACTTTATGTATCCTGCTCACTAAGCACCTTGCTCTTGACACTACATTCATGTATACTGCCTGAATTCCAATGTAACTGTAACCATTTCCTTATCTGTACCTTGTTGTTCTAAGATACGCGCCAGGGTGCCCTCGGGCCTGGAGCGCTATACAAATAAATAAAATACAAATACAACAACCACATTACGCTCTGTTTCAACAAGCAATGGTGCCACCATAGAAGGTGAATACAGGAGCCCCAGAAGTACCCACAACCAGTATAGGGAGTGTTACAGTAGGGGGAGGGAATCCTTTTGCAGGTACAGAGATGAATTTATACCCACAATAGGAGAGCCCACAGAGCGGCTTGATGTGTTCAGTATATCTGTGATACCAGACCGACAAGAGGAACCAAGGGTCAGGGTAACTATATTTCCATTCCATGTAGACACAGCAGGAAATTGTTACTGTGTTTGGAAAGTACCCAATGTCTGGGATCACCATGAATATACAGGGATTCTCTGTGGCTTTGAGTTTGGTTCCTTTTACTGATGAATTTTCACTTTCTATAGGAGAGCATGACGTGTCTATGCCACTATTGTATTCTCGAAGACACCAGTTAACATTTTAGGACGTGACTTGATGACAAAACTAAACAAGATTATATCTTTTACTGTCAAAGGGATAGTGTGTTCCACTCCAGGAACACACTAAATGAATGTAAGAGAATTCATACAAAAAAGGTAGCAGGCACCCCTCTCTAGAAATAACATGTTATCCCTGTTGTGTGTTTTTTTCCCACTTTGAGAGTCTGCAGATATCACGTCTTGCTCACTGTACCTTTCACAAAGGAGGAATAGCCATTTGCATTTCAGTCTTTGTCCCGCCCACAACGGCAGTCCGGCATCAAAATGCCAGGCAAACCTCCTTTGAACAAGAGTACCAACAGCAACCCCAGACATGTGTTTCAGCCTTGTTGGGCCTCATCAGTGAGGTGGAGCTGTGCCTCTCTGAGCACAGTGAGCAAGGGGTGCACGTATGGGTTTCTTCCCAGTAACATAGGGTGACCAACCCCAAGTTCCTTGCAAAAATACAAAAAAAGTAGCAGTTGTCCCACTTTAGAAAGAACACGGCATGATAACCTTTTCTGTGTTTCTTTCACATTTTGAGAGTCTGTAGCCATCGCTGAAGTGACAGATGAAGAATTGTTCAGAGAGGATTATTCAGATGATGAATTAGTATTTTTCATAAGTCTCACTTATTGTATTAAAGTTGAGAATAGAGAAATACCACAGAGAATGGTATTGGTGAAAAAGAAACAGTCATTTTTTCAGAAAGATGATGAAAAGGTGCCAAGCATCTTATGGACCAGCAGTCCATGTGAGGTGGGTCTATTGAGTGAAGCAGAAGCAGTTAAAATAAAACTCAAACCAGGAGCAATTTTGCCATGAGCAAAAAAGTATCTTATGTCCAGAGAAGCAGACAAAGGCATATTTGAAACTATTTTGCTCTAGTACAGCCGGGAATATTGGTATCATCAGAATCGACATGTAACATGGCTATGTACACGGTAAAGAAAGCAACAGGGGGGTTGTGGAGATTTATTCAGGTTCTACGCCCTATAAATAATATTGTTCAAACATAGTTTCCACTGGTTTCAAATCCAGCTACAATATTATGTAACATCCCAGCTAAGCCAAATAGTTTACAGTCATGGATTTAAAAAACAATTTCTTTTCAATTCCACTTAATGAAGACTCACAAGATTTGACTTCATTTCCGTATGGAAATCAGCGCTGGAAGCATACAACATTACCTCAGGGGTACTGTGAGTCCCCATTGATCTTTAATAAGGTTTTTAAGGTGGACCTAGGTAACGTAAAACTGGAGAGCACACAAATTCAGTATGCAGATGACATATTAGTGTGCAGTGAGACAGAAGAAAGGTGTAGAGAAGATTCAGTTTGACTAATGACAATAATAGCAGAGAAAGGATACAAGGTAGACAAAAATAAACTACAATACTATCAGGAGGAGGTCCTGTATATAGGACAGCTGATCGCTCAAGAAGGGAGAAAAGTGACACCTGAGAGAGCAGATCGATCATGAAAATTCCAAAACCTGAGACAGTGAGGGACAAGCAACAATTATTAGGCATATGTAATTATTGTAGTGCCTGGGTTTTTGATTACAGTACACTTCTTCAACCTCTTTTAAAAGGACATAGGGAAGCACAGATAGGTAAATGTAAGATCACATAGACAGATGAGATGATTCAAAGAATTAAAAAGGGCGATATGTGCAGCCCCCATGTTAGGAATTCCAGACTATAAGGCAGAGTTTTACTTACTGTCACATTCAAATTGAGAAGTGATGTCAGCAGTACTCACACAGAAAACAACATTCGGACATGACATAAACCATTAACCTATTAAAGTGGTATTCTAGACCCAGTAATGAAAGGACATTACTTAGCTGCTGTTGCTTTCGCTATTGAAAAAGCTGCAAGTATTTAATTATTTATTCATATTTGTTGAGCGCACAGCAGACCGAAGGCATTGTGGCGCTTGTTACAGTGTTGCTTATACTTAGTTACATACAATTCATGTCTGTGGGGTTACATTGGACGATATTATTCTTTTGTTACATAAATACATTGAAGGACAGGTAACTAAGGGAGCAAGGTTAGTTAAGAGAGCAGTTTTGAGCTTTTTGCAGAAGGCGGAGAGAGAAGTTTCAGCTCTGAGGTAGGTGGGGAGAGAGTTCCATAGCTTAGGTGCGAGGAAAGGGAAGCCTGTGCCTTTTGCCTTTGTCCTAATGATTCAAGGTATCGTTAGTTGATAGGTGTATTGTAGTCTGGTCGGTCTGGTTGATTGAGATCTAAATAGGGTGTCAGATAGGTATGAGAGTGCAGTGAGGTTGATGCATTTGTGCGTGTTTGTGAGTATTTTGAAGGAGATGCGATCCTTGACTGGGAGCCAGTGGGCTGTCTTCCTGACTTGAGTGATGTGATCTCTTTTTGGTATGCTGAGGGCTGCTCTAAGACCATTGTTTTGGGTTGTTTGGAGCCTTGATAGGTTTTTTTTGGAGGTGCCGGCTAAGAGCGCATTACAGTAATCTAGTTTGGCTCCTATGGTTGCTCTAGCGATGGATAGGCAGTTATCCTTGGTTAGGAATGGTTTTATTGCATTGATGAGTTTAGTTCTCAGTGCGGAGGCTGAGACTATGGCGCTGACTTGTTTGTCCATAGACAGAGTAGCGTCTATGTGAACCCCCCAATGTTTTGACTGAGGATAATACTGGGATGATGCAGTTGTCTATGTTGAAATTGAGATACAACGGGTTGAGGTTGGAGAGAGTGATTTCTGGCCAAGAATGAGGATTTCGGTCTTGTCCCCGTTCAGACAGAGGCCGTTAGTAGCCATCCATGCTTGTATGGTGGAGTAAATTTATTGTAGGGTAGTGGCGTCTTGATGATAATGTCCCGTCAGGGGAAGGAGAACCTGCGTGTCATCCGCGTAGTTTGTGTATGTGATCCCTAATGCGTCCAATTTATAAAAGAGAGGCTTTGTAAAAAGATTGTAGAGCGTGGGGGCAGTACATGAGCCTTGTGGGACACTGCAGTGGATGATGGATGGTGCTGCATGAGCTGTGTTGGAGAAAACTTTCATAGCTCTGCCCTCTAGGAATGATGTCACCCAGGACGCTGCGTTCTTAGTGAAGTGTGCTGCATGCATCAGATGACTAGTCAGAGTAGTGTGATCTAAACGCTGCTGAGAGGTCAAGGAGAAGGAGGAGCGCGGGCTTTCCTTTGTCAAGGATGTTGGTGATTTAATTTTTTAGGTCTAGTTGGGCAGTTTCTGTTCCATGACCCTTGCGAAACCCATTAGAATTAGGTGTTCCATGACGCTATTTATCAAGCCTTCCTTATTCGCCATGTTGAAGAAACTTAAACACACATTGACAACAGAAAGAGTATCGGGGTAGAAAGTAATTATTTCAAAACCAGCAATCAAAATTGTTAGATGTAGAGTAGTGAATCCAGCAACATTCATAGCAGAACCCGTAGGGAAGGAAGACTATTTACATGATCGCAAAACATGTTGCTGAGTTTTACGACAATATTTCCCAGGTTAGAGAAAATGTTCTTGGATGGGGGGGAAGTTCTTTTTATTGATGGTTTTTCAAAAATTGATCAAACGACATGAAAAAGACATACTGAATCAGCAGTAGTGAATTTAAAAAAGAATGGTACATTTGAAGTAGTGACAAGTGCAAGATTGCTTTCACATTGCTCAGGACATGCTGCAGGATTAGTGTTGCTTATTGCCACACTCCTGAGATATGAGGATGCGGAAGTGATAGCGTATTCTGACTCAGCCTATGTGATGTCAACCGTTCATGCAAGGTTGTCACGCTGGAAAAGGAGGGGTTTCCTCCATGCAGACGGCACAGCAGTGCACATGCGTGTCTATTGGATAAACTTATTAATGTAATAAAGCTCCCATTGGCTATCGCTGTTGCGAAGTGCACAGCCCATACTAAAAGGACGGACATGAATTCTCGCGGTAACTAATCCACAGATGTTGAAGCCAAAAGACCATCATATTTCTAATTTTGAAGTAGAAGATGTTAAGCAAATATCAGAACGTTGCATGCTGATAACAAGGTTTTAACAAGGTTTTAATATGATATCCATTATGCAGTTCATTGAGTTGCAAGGTCGAACTCTAAAGTAGGAGGAGAATTTATGGAAGAGACAGGGGTGTTCTTTATCCCTCAACGAGGCTATATGGAGACAGCACTGGAAAGCCAGTCTTGCCTCTAGCATTATTGAAAGTTGTGCTGGATCACTTTTACTATCCTGCACACACAAACAGAGCGAATCTTGCTGCCATGATTGCAGAATACTGGTTTTCACCAAATGTGTTAGAATACATTGCACAGTTTATTGTAAACTGCATAATCTGCCAGAAGTTCACAGCAGGGCATACCTTACGAACAGTGAGAGGAGCCATACCCAGCCCCAATGGTCCTTTTCCACATCTTCATATAGATTATGTGGATATGTTGCAAACATGCAATGGCTATAGATACATGTTAGTGGTAGTATGTCCCTTTTCCAGATGGATTGAGGCAGGTCTGAGCACGCACCCAGATACCGCATGTGCTACCAAATTTATCATACGTGAGGTATTTCCTAGATGGTGTGTGTCCTGCGGTCTGATAATGGGCTGCATTTTGTAAATGATTGTTCGGACAAATAACTCACCTTTTAGGCGTAAAGCACAAGTTTTCATCTGCCTATCACCCACAGGCGAATGGTGTCTGTGAGAGGCTAAACTGATTCTGTAAGGTAAGGATAGCTAAGATAAACATTATTTTGAATAAGGGATGGCCACATTGCCTACCACTTGCTCTGTTTGCCTTGAGAAACCAGCCTAGCTTAGATCACCTCCTAACTCCTCATGAGTTGGTGACTGGACGTCACACAAAAGTATCTTTTGCTCCTCTCACTCGAATAAAAACTGAATCCCATACTGAAGCAAAAACATTAGGGGATGAGATGCATGATTTTTGACAAATATGACCAATAGGTTTCTTTTATTTCTCAACAGGTCAAAAATCTGAGGGAAGGATCGAAAAAGACTGATGAAGACAACCAAATAATTGATCCTAAAGACTTGCTGAAGCAACATAGTTTATATCTTGGCGACCAAGTGCTTGTAAAGAGTTTCATCCACTCTTGGAATATGCCCGACTCTGAGGGACTGTACCTAGTAGAGGGGGTCACTCCTACTGCTGTAAAACTCGAAGGAAGAAGAGCTTGGCTGAACTTGAATGATGTACAGCTTTATAAAGGAGAGACCCTTACCCCTCCTGCACTCGTTGACAATGAAACAAGAGAAGAAGTTCTGCTAATGAAGACCAGATCGGCTACCAAGAGCCACCAAAGAACAGATGAAGTAAACATAATTTGAACTATCAGTTATTCCTAAGTTTGAAGGGAAATAAACAAAACCCTGAAGTGTTCAACAAAACTGTTCCTGTTAGGCTAAAGAGACAATGGGCCTCATTACACAGATGGCGGTGAACCCTGGCGCTATTAGCGCCATGGTTCATGCTGGTAAAATACCGGCACCGCCTTGGTGGAAAGGGGAATTACCGCCCTATTCCAAGGTTGGCGGGGCGGTAATTCCCCCTTCCACCATTGCCCTTCCCCATTCCCATTTTTGCCCCATAGGGCTCTATGGGAATGGGGAAGGCGCTAATTACGGTACCGCAAATTGCGGTACCGTAATTAGCTCCTTGGTCCCTTTGCGGGTTGGTTTTTAACGCCTGCAAAAAGCAGGCGTTAAATTCCCCAACCCGCAAAGGGACCTCGTAGTAAGGCGGTAAGGATTTACCGGTACCGGTAAAATACCGGTACCGGTAAACCCTTACCGCCATCCGTGTAATGAGGCCCAATGTGTCAAAAAATAAAAAAAACAGGAAGATTGTACATGACACTTTATGTTTCCTGAAATGTTACACACTTTTCTGCAGGCTGTTTAAGTATATGTACTTTGAACTTATCCAGCACTAGTGAGACCACATGTTGATATTCTCACATTTTTGGGAAATCCGAAAAACAGTCCTATTATTTGCAGGATCATCATGGCATTAATTTTACACTTTTTGCAATACAAGTGTGGTTTATAAAAGTGACATAGACTGAACGATTGAATTAAAGAGAATGGGAATGTTCCAGTTCATAAAAGACACATTGCTAGTAGGAAGAACAATTGACACACAAAATGCAGTAAAACGTTCTTTTGCAATCTTTCTCGTGGCTACATTTTATACAATGTGTAGTTTTTATTTCCTTATTATTATGGAATTTTGATAAATGATATTCTATAATACAGATGGAGACATCTATTTCTATCCACAACAAAAGTACAAGTGATATTTTCCCTGATATTTTTAAACAAATTATCCGACTTAAGAGAGATGCTGGGGAAGATCATGAGGATATACATTCATGTCTTGATTCGTCCCATTTAAAGAATAAGATGTGGTATTAGCACATGAAGGAAGCATGGAGGAGAACGTCAGATGAGAGCTGCTATGTGTGTTCTCTCATCCCTTATGCCATGCGCACAGCTAGGACATTAATTGCAAGAGAAATACCTATACATAATGTGAAGTGTCTCAGCAATGTAGCAGCCTGCACAAGAGAACAGTTTGAAGGAAGATGGGCAACCGTACGATGGATGTTGAAAAGAACATTCCCATATGAATATGCTTACATAAAAATACAGAAAACTGAAAAAGACCCAGGTTGGAAAAGTAGAATGCTCCTATATTCATTCAGTGGTATGAATGGAGAACAGATAAGGATGGTTGAACAAAAGAGACTGGGCTGTGCAGACATATGGGAAACTACGGGATAGCCAGGATGCTGGGAGAGGCCTCAGCTATTGGTATATGGATGAGCTGCCAACAGTACAGGATGGGAAGAAGGAATGTTAGCATGCAGTGAACACTTTTGATGATGGCACCTGTAAACATAGTGCAAATATTGAATGATGAATGCCTAATGGAAATGGGCCAAGTATTTGAGTTTTTTAACATGAGTTAAAAACAAAGCAGGACCTGTGCCCATACTGCCAAAGAAGAATGCAGCACTGTGTTTTAGAAACAAGGGTCTGACCACAGTTGGAGAAAATAAAGGATGCAAGCAAATAATTGATGTACGAGGAATGCTTGGATGAACTGCCGTGCTAATGGAGCACTGTTGGGCCTGTGTATCCAAAGCTTATATGCAGCTACCTACATATTGGGGAGGAATATGTTCTATAGTGATAATACATGTTCCTGCATTGGTGATTCTCCAAAAAGTTCTCCACATAGACAGCGTTATCAAAATGAAGGCACACCAAAGGAAGAAGAGGTTGCTCAACCTTACCCGACAGAAGAGAAAGAACTATTCTTCGGCAAAATCAATAGAAGCTTATCATGACATTCCAGATGAGCACAAATTGTTCAGCAGAATGACAGTGATATTTACAGCCATATTCATGCCAGGAATTCAAAAAGGCAGTGAACGCCAAGTGCTTGAAAATCACTCGGTGGGAACTGCTACTAACAATTAACATGGTGATAAAAGGATTTAATGTTATTCGAGAAGAATTAAGGGCCATCAGACTCATTACCCTTCAGAACAGGTATGTCCTTGACTTAATTACAGCAATGGGAGGAGGCATGTGAGGCAAGATCGGGCCTTCTTGCTGTACATACCAACCTGCCCATGATGGAGAAAATGCAACCTTAAAAGAAGCAATACATTTGCTGTCGACTCTGCATTAGAAAATGGTGGGAGAATTAGATTAAACTGAAGATGAAGATTGGTTTTCGTCCCTGTTCTCATGGGTTTCAACTTGGATGGCAAATGCGTTCAAACTACTGGGAGAAATACTAATGTTGGTATTGCTAGGATTCTGTCTTATAGGAATATTCATAGGACAGTGCAAGAAGACAGTGAAAAAAGCTACTGGGATGAAGATAATGATTAGTGTGAATGCTGTAATTTATGAGCACACACAGACCGAAAACACCACCCATGAGCACCTGAAAGAAAGTCCTCTGGCACCCCATGGAACAAAAAATATATTATCTTAGGGATCATAAGAACTATGTAGGATCTTGGTTATTATGTCAACTGTTGGCATATGACCTGGAGTGTGGATGAACATATAAAAAATGCAGATGACCAGATGATATAAAAGATGCAGGGGTGACAAAGATATGGATTCCAAATAAACCACAGTGTGGAGAAAAGATGAAGAATATTGAGGGCATGGTTGAGGACTCAACCAGAAGGGGGGAATGTAGAGAAGCAGATGTACACATCACCCATGGAGCCCACCCCTTCACCCCCATTATAGTGGAAGAACAGCAAGAAAGCACTGTTCATGATACCTGGTATCATCCCAATACTGCATCAATGATCTGAAAGACGTTATGCACTCAGACAACCATATCAAATGTACCCTCGAATTGGTGTGGTAGAAGGAAGTCTGCAGACACCATTGGCCATAGAGGAACTATAAGTAAAGTCTGACAGGTGTAAAGTGACATCAAGAAGAAAAGAGGTGAGGACACACTGAAACAATATGCAAATGCTTAAAGAATGAAGATGTGACTGAAGTAACAAAGTAAACGAATACGTGTATACGAAGAAATCATATACACTGAGAAGATAAGTAAGAAGAGAGGCAGTAGATGTATATATGCAAGGTAGATAAGATATATAGAAGCTTGCTGCAGTACAAAATATAACATGGGTAAAGCAGCCATGATGACAAAATGGACGTCGACTCTTATAATAGTAAGCAAAATGTCTGAAGGCGAGAGACCAAGGCAGCAGAGCTAACAGGCACTGGAATACAGATTTGTGCAAGAACAAAGAATATTTGTTTGGCTAAGGATCAAGGATTCCAGAGCAAGAAGCAACTACAAAGCAGGAAAGGAGTCGAAGGAGTTAAGCCATGCACGTGGGACATATATCTCTTAGATTAAGTAAAGGAGTAAACATTTGCGAGTGCCAAGTATTGGACAATCAAAGATGCAGAATGCACATGCAAGGCGGAGCAACCAAGTCTCCAGAGGCCAAGGAGAGTAATAGCACTCAGTGTAATGGTCAAATAGCACTAAATAGGAGGATAAGATGGACAAAATCATGGTCTCCTCACACGTGGTGCAAGACCAGAAAATAAGGCCTATTCATATGGCTCCAGAGAAAGATAGCAATGTACCTTCACTCCCTTTAAAGTTCAGAGAAAGAGAACAGTCATCAAGGTTAACTGCAAAGAAGAAGCATTGGCTTACGGCCTAACTGATGAGAGATGTTAGGCTAATTATCCAAGTGGGCAGTTGTATGACGTTATACTCTGCACCTGGGTTTCGTTTTTTCTTACGTGCGTGCTGCTAACGAGCCAAATGTCCAAGGTTGGAAGAGAATGCAAATCAATCATGAGTGCCTATGCGATAGTGAACTATACATTGTTGCAGAAGCCAATCCGCTGCTGTCATTCTGCTATTATCTCTTTTATACGTAGTTAGAGGTTATTCCAGATGTGCCTACTTGATAAGGGGCAGCCAATGATGTTACTAACACCTAAATTAGCTATAGATATATATGTTCCCTTAACCATCCCTCCGCCCGATAGGTTTTTACGATTTGCCACATAGGATTACATCGTAGCTTACGTAACGTAACTGAAATGTATTCGAGAGTGTGTGAGCTACAATCTGTTTGTTCGCCAGGTTCCCTACTTTATTGAACTTATAATAAAGTGGTATTGTGGCCTGAGTCTGTATGATTATTTGGGCCAGAGATAATTTATTGGTGTAACCCCTTCCGGCAGTTGTCATGCTCCAGGTGCTACTGCACAGCCACATGTCCTTATTAGCACCCAGTCAGTTCAGTCTAGTGCTGCCGGTACTCCAGGCTCAGTTAGCAAAAACTTAACACACAGACCCAGCCATCCGGGGGGCATGCATGCAGCGGTAAAGTGTGAATATAGGCCACATCCTATTTGCTAGCAGTTTAGCCAGGATTGTATTATACACATTAATACGCGATACAGGCCTATATGAGGAGCAATTCTCCACCGGTTTCCCCTCCTCGTGTAGGTTTGTGATTGTGGCTTCCCTAAGTGTTGGCGGGAGTGTACCCCACTGCATTGCCTCCTCATACACCCAGAGTAGGTACAGAGCCACTATAAGGCTGCAGGATTTATAAAATTCGCCAGTCAGGCCGTTCAGACCTGGAGATTTAGCCCCAGGTAGGTCCTTAATCATCCCCTTGATTTCTTCCAGTGTCAACTCCCTGTCCAAGTACTCCCTCTGTTCTGATGACAGCCAATATAGCTTTGACCGCCTACCCCAGGTATCTCCTTATGCTATCCTCTGAACACGTCCTTTTGGACGAGTAGAGAGTATTATAATATTCTCAAAACACCTCCCCGTAGCGACTGTGTCGAATAAGCATTCCCCATGCAGGTTCTGCACATTGTCAGCCTGCATGGGTTGCTGCTCCGTCATCAGGAGCCGTGCCAAAATGGTTCCAGTCTTCAGGCCCTCTCCATACTGTCTAATCAATGCAGACCCATGCAAGTAACAGCCCTGCCTCAATGGGTCCACCTGGAACACATCCAGTTATTTTCAGAATATCCGCCCACACAGCCTTGCCCCCCATTTCTTGGTACAAGTGTTCTAGATCTTTCAATTTTACCTCATTGGCCTCCATTTCAGCTTTAATCTGTGTTAGACTCCCTGCTTCCTTCTCCAAACAAATCCCATGTACATAACATTTGAAGGTCTCCCACAATACCCTGGGGGAGTCGACAGTTCCGTCAGTAGTAGCAAAAAAAGACCTGCATGTCTGCACTCAGCTCATCATGCCACAATGTGTCTCTCAGAGCTTCGACTTAAAGTGCAAGTTCACTCCTCTCACCACATCTCAGCCCCCGGGAATACAGCATTTCAGTGTCACGGGTGAATGGTCTGATAATGTCCTCGACAAAATCTCACAGCCCCCAGGTGTATTCACCCATCTGTAGACCAGAATGAGGTCAATCCTGGAGGCTGCGTGGTGCACCCAAGAATGGAAAGTGTAGTCCCATTAAGTAGGATGCTGCACCCCGCCACTTGTCAGCCAGGTCATAGATAGTGAAAATGTCCACCACCCTCTGACTGGCCTGGGGCTGCCGGTGTACCCCTCCGGTGGAGCTGTCCAGCTCCTCGTTCAACATAGTTTTGAAGTCTCTCTCCCCCCAGAGGATAAGAGAGTGTAGCTTCGGGGACAGATTGGATGTAACCCAGTCAAACAACCTCGGGTCATCAGTGGTCGGGGCATATGTGATAAGGAGTGAAACCTTCAGCCTGCCTATGTATTCGGTCACTAATAACTCTCTTCCTTCTTGACCTTTTTAAACATCTGAGAGGCAAATCCTGAGGGAGCTGTGGATCAAAATAACCCCACATGCTCACACGAGGAGTACAATTCAAAATATCTATGGCACCCCCATTGTGCTGCTCATTTATTTTCATGTTGTCCCGTTAAGTGGGTCTCTTGAAGAAAGGCCAGTTTGACACCATGTCACCTCATGTACAAAATCACCTTTCCAACCTTTTCTGGGTGGCTAGCCCCCGTATATACCAGGTAACCACTTTAAAGCCTGTTAGTTCCATCCCCTCTCCACTACCAGAAGTCATCAGGGATTCTTCTCGCATTCAACCGGCCCCTACTACCAAGCCAAGCTCTTGACAACCCCCCCAAATTTTGCCATTGGACCACATTGGAGTATGCATGTTGAGGACACTCTGAATAACATGAACAATCCCACAACCTCTCACCTCCCCATTCCCCCTGCGTTCCCACTCCCTGCTGAACAACCCCCAACTAGTTTGTGAACCCCTGACACCCCCCCAACCAACTTAAGTGGAGCACACATGGGGCCCTTGTGCCTCCATTCAGCCCTGACCCCAAACAAGCAACTTCAGATCATCCATATACTTGGACTGCCCTCCCTGGTGTGGACTGCCCCCCCGGTGGGCAACAGCACAGTGGCCCACCCTTGCTTTGGTCATACTCTGGGCCAAGTGGAAACAACACTGGAGCCTTATAATAGAATGCACCTACCACAACAGGCTCAGATATGCGGCACTCCTCCAGAATCATCTCCAACCTGATCTCCCAGGCTCCTTCAGTTCCCAACACCCACACCCCGCCCGACAGGGTCAGGTCTGACTTTGGGAAGGCCCATCTTGATCCTGTTCGGGTGACTAGCCTGCCATGGGTCCCTTCCTGCCGAGCCTGTCAAGAAACACACTGGCCTCTTCCAGTGTGACAAAAAAGTGTGCCTTCCCAGTGTATTGGATTCAGAGATTTGCTGGGAACAACATAGGGTAGCGAATCTCCAAAACCCAAAGTCTGTATTTTACTCTTGTGAAGGTTCTTCTTGTCGCTTGCACTGATGCAGAGAAATCTGGCAATATCTGCACTTGGTCTACATCAAAGGTAAGGCTGCCCTTTACTCTAGATAGCTGGAGGATCGTATCCCAATCCCTGTAGATAAGGATTCATTTTTTTTGATAAAACATTTTTTATTGTTTTACATTCTCATCAACACGACAACAACATGTGTGGACTAGCATGTCCTTTCAAAATTCGATCATGAACAGGTCAATTATCAATCACCCATGACATTACCCTGGGTCTTTAGTGCGATTAAACCGTATCCCCCTCACTGCCCTCAACAGGATCCAGGAGGATCTAAGGTCCATCTTCTTCCCACCTCCCCCATATCTTATCCGCTTTGGCAGGGCAGCCTCTGGCAGTGTATACTCTGTGTTCTATGACTGCACAAATGTTCATGTCCGATGCCCATTGCTCCATCGTTGGGGACTCCGGGGCTCCCCATTTTTGCGCTATGTTGCGGTTCATCAGTCCTGCTGCCGTGTTCAACAGCAGTCTGTCCCATTTATTAAGTGCAGTCTCGCCCGGAACACCCAGAATGAGAATCTTTGGGTCCAGTGGTATACGGCACGCCAAGACATTGCTAAGCCCAGTACAGCATTCATTCCAGAAGGTACGGATTCGGGGGCATGCCCAAAGGATGTGAAAAAAAGTCCCCTCTTCTTCTCCACATCGGAGACAGTTCGGGTTCGAGGATCTCTCCCACCTATATAGTATCGTCCTGGGGTAGTAGACCCTGTGGAGGATCTTTAATTGGACCAGCCGAAGCCTAGAAGAGATGGCCACCTCCCTTGGGTGCATTAGCACTTGGATCCAGTCTTCTGGATCTATTACCCCTACATCCACCTCCCATTTGGCTTTAAGGGTCCTAAATTCGGGCGTAGCAAAGGATGTAATAGCATTATATAGGATGGAGGTGCATTTGGTGGGGATGAAGGCTGGTAGTATATTGCGCTCTATCGGTGTATAGTCCGGGTTGTTAGTGCCTACAGGTATGTGGTTTCTTAGGGCGTGGGCCATCTGTACATAGTGGTATCACTCAGTGTCCGGGAGTTGGAATTGTTGCTGGATGATTTCAAACAAGGCTATATCCCCCTCCTCAAGAATATCCCCGACCCTCAGAATCCCGGCCCTTACCCATCGGGGCCATGGTTGAAGTTTCTTTATCTCGGGCAGGTTGCAATTTCTCCACAGGGGTTGTGCGGTAGTTACGTTGTGTTCCCACCCTACAAATCTGTGCGCCTGCTTCCAAACAGCAGTAATATGAGTCGTGGTCGTTGGTGGGAGGGGTCTCGGGAGAGTTTGGTATAGCAGTTGCCATGGGTCGGTACCGTGCATGGCCGCAACCTCGGCCTTGATGTGGGGGAGTTCCCTATCTCCGTGGAGCAGGTCGTTGACCACTGCTAACTGTGCAGCCCAATAATACGTTTGGAGGCGGGGAGCCCCTATCCCACCCTCCCAGATTGATCTTTGGAGCGTGGTCAGCGCTATCCTCGACTGGCCTCCCCCCCATATTAGTTCCCGAAAGAGGGATTTAACCCGTTTAAAGTCAGAGTCTGGGATCTTTAATGGGGCATTCTGTGAGACATAGAGAAACCTTGGGAGAGTCATCATCTTAAAGAGTGCGGCTCTTCCCATGGGTGTAAGAGGGAGAAGCCTCCAATGGTGGACGTCATTGACAAAGCGATCAAGGACCGGTTGGAAATTGTGTATTGTGTATTCAGTCAGGTTTGCAGTCACCCACATCCCTAAATATAGAAAGCCTTGTGGTTCCATTTGGTACGGGCATTCCTGGGGGTCAACCCGCACATTGCCTTTCACCGGGAAGAGAACTGATTTTCCCCAATTAATTTTAAGCCCACTAAATTCTCCAAAAAGGGTAAGCATCTGTGTCACCCTGGGGCAGGATAAAGCTGGGTCCCCCAGGTAGATAAGGAGATCGTCTGCGTACAAGGAGATGCGGTCCTCATGTCCTTCAGGCCATCTGAACCCTGTCCATGCAGCATTTTGGCGGAGCCAAAGGGCAAGAGGTTCAATTGCCAGGGCAAAGAGAAGGGGAGAAAGGGGGCAACCCTGTCTCGTGCCTTTTCCCAGTGGGAAGGACCGGGACGGCCAACCATTCACCCTGACCTCCGCTTGGATATTAGTGTAGAGTAATTTCACCCATCCCAAGAAGCTGTCTCCGAACCCCATACGCCTCATGATCTCCCAGAGGCAGTCCCACCTGACCAAGTCGAAGGCCTTTTCGAAATCTATTGCCAATAGAGCGAGGGGGGTATCAATGACCGTGCCCGCTCTAGCGCCAGGTGGAGCCGACGCAGGTTCATACGGGTTGATTTGTGTGGCATAAAGCCACATTGATCCGGGTGGATGAAGTGGTGGACTACTGACTGCAGTCGGTTGGCAAGGGGCTTGGCTTCACTGTTAATTAATGAGATAGGCCGGTAAGAGGCGCACAATTCCGGGTGTTTATCGGGTTTGGGAATAAGCACAATGGTGGCTTTACATAGGTCAGGTGGGAGGGTGCCTTGGTCGCGGGCGCCGAGGAGCATCCTGTAGAGGGGGGTTGCTATTTTATTCCCTCCAAGCTTTTGCCAGGTCTCGGCCGGGAATCCATTAGGGCCTGGTGTTTTCCCTGCTTGAAGCTGCGCCAGGGCTTCGGCTATTTCAGATTCAGAGAGATCTGAGTCCAGCTCCTCACGTTGTTGTGCCGTCAGCGCTGGGAGTATTACTTCGTCTAGTAGGGTCGGGTTGAATGATGTTATCGGGGCTCGGTAGAGTTCCGCATATAACTGGGCGAAGGCCTCTGCTATTTCAGCATCCCTCTGATACCCGACACCATTCCGGGCAACAATTTCACGGACATGACGTCTCCCCTCCTCCCTCCTCTCAAGCCACGCCAGCATTTTGCCTGCCTTGTCCCCCAGATCGTATATCCTCGCTTTGGTGTCCCAATGGGCTTGCTTGGCATTATCCAGCATAATATTTCTGAGGGTTTCCGTGGTTAATTTGAGGGACCTTTGAGTCTACGGGGTTGGGTCAAGAACATGTGTGTTTTCGGCCCTGATCATTTCAGCCTCCGCCTCCACTATTTTTTTGAGTCTCTCCCTCTTTTTGTTCGCTACCCAGGAGATTATTTCCCCATGCAGCACCGTTTTATAAGCCTCCCACACCACTACTGGGTCATCCACTGCTAGTTCGTTTATATCGAAATATTCATCGGACACCTCCGTGAGGTGGTCCACTAATTCTGGGAATCCAAGGTGGTAGTTGTTTAGTCTCCATGTTCTAGGGGGGGTCGTGGCGTGCGTTCGTATTTCTATTATTAAGGGGGAGTGGTCCGAGATTCCACGAGGGAGGAATTCTGCGGATATCGCCCTATGTAGGTCTGTATTCGGGACGAGGAGGTAGTCGAGTCTAGAGAGGGAGCCATGGGCCCCAGAGTGGAACGAATAGCCTCTGCTTTGAGGGTGCAACTCCCTCCACACATCTCGGAGGCCCAGGGCGGACACAAAGTTGGAGAGTTTCGTGGGAGCATCCGGGTTACGCCCTCTAAGGTGGGTACGATCCATGGTGTTGCACATAACGTCATTAAAGTCTCCCCCTATGATCCATCGATCTGGGTGGTGTTTCCCTAGGAGAGTGGTAATATCGTCCAATAAGCCCCGGCCCAATCCAGGTGGGGAATATATTGACACAATGGCCAGTGTTTATCCCCAGAGCGAACCCAGGATGAGTACATAGCGACCCCGTGGGTCCAATTCCACGATTTGTGGGGAGAACGGGAGCCTCTTGTGTATAAGGATAAGGGTGCCCTGGATCCCATTGTGTACCCCGCATGGAATGCGGCCCTGTAGTTTGTTCTCTGGAAAAGGGTGCAGTGTGTTCCCGCTAGATGCGTTTCTGATAGAAGGGCCAGGTCGGGAGAGTGCCTATTCAACAATTGCTTAACAAGACGTCTCTTAATCCCAGAGCCCATTCCGTTCACGTTCCAGGCGAGAAGCTTAAGGGACCTGGGTCGGTCAGGCGGTGGTAGATGTGCTTGTGAGTGTGTCATCTAAAATTTCCTGTTGGAGGGCCTGAAGGATGCTTTGGTCGGGAGAGCTGCCTCCCCTTGGTGTGTCTGTCAGGGATAGGGTCCCGATATCTGGTGCAGCAGGGTATAATGTGTAGAGGGTTGGGTTTGGGTCGGTGTTTGGACATGCTATAGATCCAAACTAACAAAACAACATAAACACTTTCCCTTTCTTCCCCCTCTCTATACTCCACCCCAACTTGAAGTACCTGTCGCCCGAACATACAAATACAACACACTATCAAAGGACAGTCAATTCGTTAACTAATAACTATTCCCCAAGTAGTACCGTTATACTTAGTCTTGGGTTGTCTTGTTCCAACATTGGGGGTTGCGCAGTCCGGGCCGCCAGTTATACAGGCATCGGATTCACAGTTAGTTTGTTGTTAACATAATATACAGCGTGGTGCCGACTCTTAATGCGTAATTTGTGAGTGGATACCTTATTCTTCTTTTCAGTCATTGTCCCTGTTTGGCTGTGCTTGAGGTTGTTGTTGTGGGTGCTCAGGAGGTGCTCTCTTTTAGTAGTGGTCTGGGTGTCCGAGATACTGTCGATGCTTTTCAAGCCTCAGCATGTTGTGGGATTTCGATCTGTTGTTGCTGCTGCGGATCCAGATCAGGTGGGCGCTCAGGGTGTGGTCTGTTCCATTCTCCTCTCCTTCTTCCCTCAGCGCTCCAATCACCGTCTATGTGCCTTTCAGCCCAGCTCCACGCCTTCCTAGGATCAGTGAAATGCACCGTTGCATTCTTGTGGAATATATTAAGTTGGGCAGGGAATATTAGCCCATACTTAACTCCCATTGCTTGCAAGCGTTTCTTGAGGGGATCAAATGATTGGCGCGCTTTCTGTACTTCTCTGGTGAAGTCAGGGAAGAAAGCAATTCTTGATCCGTTGTACGTAACATTTCCTTTAGATCTCGCCAACTGCAATACTGTGTCTCTATCTCTATAGTTTAGGAACCGTGCGATGACTGTACGTGGCGGTGCACCTGGCGTGATCTTGCCGGTCGGGATGCGGTGGGCTCGCTCAATGGAAAAGAACTTGGAGAAGGACTATGCATCGTATATGTCCGCGAGCCATCCCTCAAGGAATAGCTCCATGCTTCTTCTGCCTTTTCTGGAAGACCCAGTATACGGACGTTGTTGCGTCTTGATCTGCCCTCACTGTCATCTGCTCTTGATTCCAGGAGCTTTATGCGTGCCAACATGCCGGACATCTGGCGGTTCACTCCGCGGAGACTGTCCTCGGTTTCGGAGATTCGCATCTCCGCCTCCCCGGTGCATGAGGTCAGCTTCTGCAGGTCGTGTCTTAGCAAGGATACATCCGCACCAATACTGTCCATCTTTTTCTCCATGGAAGTTCTAGAACTGGTAATGGCACTCATGATGTCCTTGAGGGACATATTCTCCTCCATACAGTCTGTGTCGTGTTGTAGCGGCCTCTCTGGGGAACGAGACAGTGGTGTGGTTGCGTACTGTTCAATCCTGCTTTGTGTGGAGGTCTTCCTGGGTTTATCTTTCCCCATTTCAGGCACCTGGAGGGCAAAGCCTGCTGGAGGGCAGAGAAGCAAGTGCTATTGAGAGGGGGGAGGTTTCGAGTGTGGCGACTCTGCACTTTCAGGGCTGTGAGCGTGCTGGTCGGCTGGAGCCGTGTCAGTTAACGCTTTAGTGTGTCAGTGTCACTTTGCAGGAGGGATGTCTACAGGCCGTGGGGGAAGAGCACACAGTTGGATCCAAGCTGGACGTGGGTCCGAATTTCCGTGCCTGTATGGGTGCCTCACCCAGTACAGCACATGTTGATTTGCAGATGTGCAGTTTTAGTTCAGTGGCAGTGGGGGTAATTGCATCGAGTCAGAGGTTCATCTTGTCTGCTAATCTGTTTTCTTTCCCCTCCACTTAGGAAATTTGTACAGGGCAGTTGCTGCCTGAGGGCTCGCCAGGGCTTCTTTGTTCTCCCTTCCCAATGCAGTAGCCAGGTCTAGCTAACTGCACTTTAGGTCAGCGTGGGTAGCAGGCCAGATGGGCGGCGGAAGATCACAGCCTTTCACAGTATGGTGCCCACAATTTACGTTCGGCCGCTGGGTCCCTCCTCCCTCTCTCCTTACCGGTTCCCTGTGGTGGATGCCAGCGTGCGCTCAACGTGACACGGAGCGTCCGCGAGTGTCTTTGAAGGATGTTAGGGGCCCAAGCAGGTCCGGGAATCAGGATCCGCTCGTCCACGCCTCGGGCCCTCCAGCCTCACGATCGGGCGGGGGTCATCCCGCTTCACAACTGGGGACGGGGGGGTCACACACAGCGGGACCTCTGCGGATCCGGGAGAGCGGAATGTCCGTGTTTGTGGAGCGCTGCGTATCATACGCTCCTCCAGACGTACCATCCAGCTGGGCGTCGCGTCCTCGCCCAGAGAGGTTTCGGTCCGGCGCCTCACCACCAAAGCCTGCGACGGCCAGGATGCACGTTGTACCTCAGTGGTCGGAGCGCCTGATATGAATGATTAGTGCGGGCACACCAGCACCAAGGATCGCCCGACGCTCATCTGGTCACCACGGGACCACAACGGAGGGCATCAGCTGCTATTAAGTTCTCCTCCGTAACGAGGATCTCTCTGTCTCTGCCCTCACACCGGCCGGGCCTGCGCCGTCAGAGCCGTCCCTTCCGCTCCGGGCCGGTGTGTCTTGTGCTCAAGCGCCGCTCATCCTGGGCTCCATCTCCCGCAGCGCCCAAGGTCCAGGCGGGACGGCGCTCTCCTCCTTACCGGGCCCCGGGGGTCGATTCTTCCTCCAACACCGGACCGGGTAGGTCGCAGTCCAGGGTTCCCGCGTACGGCCGTGGGACCGATCCCAACAGCCAACAGTAGCCGGCAGGCCAGCCTCGGGGTTCCTCAGTAGTGCAGTTTCGGCTGTGCGCAGCAACGGGGGAGGAGAGGGTTGCACAGTCCCTTCTCCGATGGGCCGCGGCGATTCCTATCGCTCTTCGCGCTCGGCGGCCATTTTGATGTAGATTTGGCACCATGCACAGACAGCTACACTCGGCAATATCTTTTGTTCCTTTCTCCGATTCCACCTCTCATCTCCGCCCCGTGCGGCCACCGGCATCCGCCATTGGGAAAGCAGCTTTTCTTTTCAATCCGGTGCGATTATTGCAGGATTTGTCCAGGATTTAGCTGGCGGCCACGGAGCACCGAGGAATCACGTCCTCATCGTGTGCCTGTTGGCCACGCCCCCGTAGATAAGGATTCTTGCTATTCTGTGACGTGAAGAGGCCCCCTGGACAGGGCACCCTGCCAGGATTCTGAGGGTCCGTTCCACAATAAACAATGGTGAAAGTTCTTTTGTGCCAAAAATTGTGATGCATAGTTTTTTTGACAAAGTCCACTATGCGGCCAGTCGCCTGTTGTTCGCGGAACCCCACCAAGAATATATTGTTGAGGCTCACTCGGCCCTCCAAGTCCTCATTCTTGGCTGTGATTACTTTAACCACTGTCCCCAGGGCTACCAATTGGGACATGACCAATCCTGAGGCATCTTCAAGCTCACAGCTTCTGTGCTCTGCCTTGTCTAGCCTGGCCCTGTGTTTATCCATCCTCAGGATACCAAGGTGGGTCACACCTTGGTATCAAGATTGTCCAATCTAGTGTCCAGTTTCCCTATGCCTACCTTGAGGTGCAACAGGATATCCCTCATGTCCAGCTCTGTATCCTCCAAGGTCTCCATCTCCCCTTAGACTTCCCAGTCTATCCTCCAAATTCTTAGTCCGTTGCGAAGCCATTTGCTCCTCAAAGGGTAGGGTGTGTTAGCTCTTCTCGCCTATAACCATCTTGGCATCCCAGTGTCCTACTCAGGCCAGTCCAGCTGAATATCACAGGTCCGGGGTCTCACACTGCACCCCTCTCTCCTGCAGGGCTCCAACTGGCCTGTGCTCCACATTCTCCCTGCATGTAGCCGGTTGTCCCTCTAGTCAATACTCTCCTGGCTTGGTCTCTCTACCCAGCCTGCAGGCCCCTCTCCCCTGCTCCTCACCACTGAAGTCACCACACCATTGACTGTCCCCTGCTCACTCCTCCCAATAGAGCATTCTCAGGCTTCACCACCAGCCCAGGGCCAGCTGTTGTAATACTACTAATGGCCGTCCTTCCCACAGAAAACTGATGCAGAATATTTGCCACCTGGGCCGCACCCCGCAATGTTCACCTTGGATCCTCAGCTGTCCTGTGTGCACCATGGCTCTCATTGACCCAGCGATATAGCAGGGTAAACCTTGCGGGATTGCTGCTTGTAGGACTCTCCACGTTGATTCTCCCACTCCGCTGGGGCATATCTGCCCGCCGCCAAGACACAGCCTACCCACTGCCGCAGTGGGAGGCCTCATTAAGTCCACGGCCACCCGCTTCCCTCTAACCACACGGCCTCAACGGCTGTCAGCAGCATGATGTCAGACTGGGTCCGCTGCCAGGCGGTCACACAATCCCTGTCTATATGGTGGCGGGGATCCCTCAGACCATTCGAGCCGCAGCTCAGTCCAAGTATTCCTCAAGCCAAGAGGAGCTGCTGCCAACACTTCTGGGGCTGCTCGTTGATGGTAACCGCAGGATTACTTCAGGATGTCTGGGTCAATGGCAGAGCTCACTCTGGAGCTGCCATGATGCTTGGGCTCCAGAGCCGCCCCCCCGCCCCTTCATGGAGCTTTAAAACCAGTTGTGCCTTTTACATTGTGAATGACTCAAACATTCACACGCGCCATAAAATATTGTCACAGAAAAAGGAGTGCAAATTCACAGCATCAAAGTAAGTACCAGTAGCTTCATAACATTGCAAATAATGAATGTTGGTATTTGTTAAGTGAACAGTATCCACTTAATATTCTGCGCAAAACCCCCCAAAAAGAGTCATCCCTTGTAGAAATCAGACATACGCATGTTTTCACTTCTGGCACAGACGAGTAAAATGCATGCAAAGTAACTGATGAGCATGAACATTCATAACCCTCCAAAGGGTACAAATTAAGAAAAACACAATCCCCTTGTGTTACTTATCATCATGCCATCTTGTGCAATCACGTTTCTTCAAAATATGCCACAACAGAGCTCGCAAATCATATTCTACACGTACTGCCATTTGTATCACATGCTATTTGGAAATCCTGTGCATATTACAAATACGGGGCTAAAGGTGCCAGAGTAAAATTTTTAGCTAACCAAAAACAAGAGCTGGTTTATTTTGTCACACCTGACATGGCACAACTTGAGATCTCTGTGAGCTACCACATGTATGGCTGTACTTCTTTCAGACTTAAACCCAGAAGACATGGGACATTAATATTACTAAGCAGAGGTTACAAATTAACCAAGTCATTGGAGATTTGTTTAGACTTGCAAAGTTCCAGAAACAGTCTTCTGTAGGTCAAATGATAGAAATCTGTAAAGGAAAAGCGATTGGCACCGGGTCTTATGGGTGTGAGCTGTGGGGTTATGGGAACTTGGCAGAGGGGGGGACCTCTTTCTTGCTCGTCTTCACACATAACGCATCTGGAAACTGGCCTACCCTTTCTTATAGACACACTGGGCCTCATTACACGGAAGGCGGTAAGGGTTAACGGTCACCGGTAATGGTACCGGTGACCGTTAACCCTTACTGCCTTACTACGAGGTCCCTTAGCGGGTTGGTACTTTAACGCCTGCTTTTAGCAGGTGTTAAAAACCAACCCGCTAAGGGACCTTGGTGCTAATTACGGCACCGCAAATTTGCGGTACCGTAATTAGCAACTTCCCCATTCCCATTATGCCCTATGGGGCAAAATGGGAATGGGGAAGGGCAATGGTGGAAGGGGGAATTACCGCCCCGTCAACCTTGGAATAGGGCAGTAATTCCCCTTTCCACCAAGGCGGTGCCGGTATTTTACCGGCATGGACCAAGGTGCTATTAGCACCTTGGTCCACCGCCTACCATGTAATGAGGCCCACTGAGACTAAGGATGGTCCAGATTTGGCGGTCCGTGTGGGTTAACAAAGAGGGTTCTCTGACTAGACTGCTGCCAAGGAACCTCCTAGTTTGTGTGAGGACTTAAACCAGTGTAAACCATCTGTTAGATTATACCTCCCATTGAGTCCACGTGGGGGCATTGCTGAGCACCTCACCATGGTCACAAACACACACCAGAGAACTCTTCGAACTCGGCCCCGGCTAAACATCCTGCATCTCAAAGCTATTACATAAAAATGGAGTGGGGTTCGCTTAATCCGGATGACGGTCACTACCTCTGTGCGGAGTTGGAAACTGGAAACACTGCCACACCTTATGGTGTTTTGCCCTCTACAGTTCCCACTTAAAAGATACGTATTAAATGTCCTTAGGTCCAGCGGATTATGAGACTGGATATCGACTCTTCTGTTTTTATTGTCCATTCCCCTTGATTGTTTTCTGAAACCTGCATGGCACAAAAGAATGACTCTCTGTCGAGGGGCTGCCAAGAATTGAAATTATTGTTTGTTATTTATATAATACTAGCTGGGGTACCCGGCGTTGCCCGTATCCTGATCGAGTAGTGTCTTATGTGCCCTGGAAGATGTTGCTCTTGTTCTCTTGTCGGCAAGTCTTGCTTCAGTTTCCTCTGGCATCTCATTTTCCCTCGAGAAAGTTGCTCTTGTCCTCGGATCGGTAAGTCGTGCTGCTGTTTGTTTTTGTGCTTCAGAAGCACTTGATATTGATTTTCACTTTGTATTAGAGTATGTTTGTTTTTTGTGCGGCATGTTTCATTCACTCAATGGCTTCAGCACATTTGAGAAAATGTCCAAGAATGATTGATTGATTGTGCTCTCTTCTCATGAATTAACTTAAGTAAACTGTAACCTCGCCATTTCTCATATTTGGAGTGGCGTGATGAAAATAATTTTATTTGTATTCCCTTTAAAAATGCTTTCATAAACACTTTCAAACTGTATACAGTAGTAATACATTTCAAAGGAATAACCAACACATCGAAAATGTTGCTTTAGACACTTTTCCAAATGTTACCTCCATCTAGTACCTACTGTAGTGAATCAGGGTGAGCATCTGTAAATTAGGGTGTCTACGGAGTGATTTGTTTGCATCCAAACATAGACTACACTCTTACCCCAGACAAAAGAGGAATCCATGCAAAATTTGGTAGAGGTGGGTTCAACGGTGTGGATTTTTATAGCCGGACAAACATACTCACACACATACATACATTCAGCTTTATATATAAAGATTTCCTGTTCTCTGCTTATTTAACTGTTTCAGATTTATAATGTGGATTATCGATATGAACTATGTTTTTAATTTTCTCTGGCGATATGTATTTAGATTGTTTTGCATTTTCATTTTGTTTGATGGATCTTAGAATCCGAATAAACATATTGACTGAATGCTCAGATGAGCCTATTTGATAACCACATGCTTGTAGTCATTGTTTGACACTTGCAAGTAAAGTATTTGGATACTGTGCATAAAATGTATGCACTGAAAAAAGCTTTGCTAAAGGGTCATTGTGGTTAAGTTGCACTAATAAAAAGCTATGAAATTGAATGAAATAACTTTGTTAAAGGGACGTTATGGTTACAAGTAAAACCGAAAACCCTTCCGGAATTTGCCAGTTATGCTAAACTAAGCGACCATAACTAAACTAACACCCAGGACATGAAAGATGACATCACAAATGTTATTGATGACATCACTATTGACATCACATACCTGGGCCCTAGTTTATTTTTTTTACTGACAAGATTCAGCTGCTTTTTTGTTATTGCTGACATTGAGAATTTCCAAAATTTAAAAGGTGCTGTATATCTACACATTGACCTTTTTATACGTTCTTAAAGTACTTTCTTTACAGTTTAATCTGAGCTCATAGTGCACATACATAGGGCAATAAGCACGCCTCAAACACACCATTCATTTGTGTACATGATGATTAACTATAACGTTATTGTCATTTTTGGTGCTATTGTTTCTTCTTTCCTTACTTTAGTTTCCCTGTATGTTCCTCTAATTTGCAAGCATGTTGCGTTTATATATTTATTTTTTCTACTAACACAAGTGTGTGATAAGTTTTCAATTGTTACCTATTTATTCCATGTCTAACATTACTCAAAACTCTCATACGGTAGCATTCATTATTTTACCATCGAAAATGACCAGATTAAACATATTTCACTTCTATGGTGCATGCTGCAACCATTGCCTATATGTATGTATGATTCCGTTCCTCTACTAACAACAGTAGAATATAATGATTTGTTTACAAAATAACTTTCTTTAATACATTAATTAGTTCATGATAGTTCTCCCAATCACCCCTAACATCTTGTTTCCAACATTATAAACTCAACCCCTTGTAGGGACTGTTTACTAAAATGAATTTGATATTGTCATCAGTGATGTCATCAATGACATTTGTGATGTCATCTTTCATGTCCTGGGTGTTAGTCTTAGCAATGCACGGTGGTGGTGCGAGTTATGGTTGCTTTGCTTACCGTAACTGGCAAATATCATGGGCTTTACCAGTGCATGCTAATTTCCTATAACTTACCAATATCATACTTACCCCCATATAGCAACATTTATGTCCAATTTACAAAGTTTCACTTCAAACCTCTGCCATTCCCCACCTTCCAGTATCATTTTTAACACTTCTATTCACTTTTTGCTACTTTTTCCACTATTTATGTGTTCGTCAACATTTGCGAACGTCTGAAGTCATTGCAGACTTTTCGGACAGTCCCACGTGACCTCACACGCACGTGGCATGATGACGTGTTTGCGTCCGCACTTTGCTAACTGGTCTGTGCTTTGCGAACAGGTCGGAACTGCATTTTCTTTTGACCTAGGAAATGTCAAGCTCAAAATGTACCCTTGCACAGCTCTTACCCCCATTTTTACTCATTGGCCCTCATTACGACCCTGGCAGAAAGCAACTGACCTGACCGCCATAGCGTAAATAGCGTTTCCGCCATGGCACGACAGAGTAAAGTGCGGCTAATTCTGACCCATCGGGCACGAGCACTACGCCTTGGCGGAAGTGCAAAGTCCGCGATGGCGGAAATGTCCCCAAAACGCCCCTCACCGCCGTCGTACGGCGACCTAGGTGCAATTCCGCCACCGGACATAGCGGTCACCGTAGAGAGCGGCAATCGGAAAATACGGTGACCGTAAATATACGGAAACGGAAGCAAAAACATGGTCCCGGAACGGGAAACAGCACGCCGTACACCTATAAAATCAGAACATTCACTCAACCATTAAAAACACTACCCTGAGAGACATCCCAACCCGTCATCCACCCTAGTGAAACCAAAACAATGGGAAAAGTAGCGAAAAAAGCGTGCGACCGCAAGCGGCAGGTCCACTTCTCACGTGAGGAACTCACGGTGCTCACAGAGACCCTCCAGGAGAATGCTGCCGTCGTCTTCTCGACGCAAATGACCAGGACGGCACTTGCGAACAAGAAGGCCATATGGGCCCTGGTGGCACAGCGGGTAAGTGCGGTGGGGACCGCACCCCGCAACCCACAGCAATGCAGAAAGCGATGGGACGACTTGCGGATACGCGTACGGAGCATACTATCCGCCAACCGTAACATTGCCACAGCTACCGGGGGAGGATCGGAATCACCCATCAAGCTGACCCCCTGGGAAGAAATCTGTGCCTCCACCATTGGAATGGAGACCATAGAGGGAGTCGGAGGGATGGAGAAAGGAGTGCAGACATCCGAAGAATCAGGTAGGTGGCCCAAATAAAACTATGCTAAAACCACAATGTCCAATCATGTGAAGTACCATGTGTCCACATAGTGCAACCGAAACACATGTCCAGGAGAACGTCCACTCACATTGGCCTGATAGCGGACATTAAAAGTCAAATTAAATAAATAAATAATTAAAATTCCTAAAAACACCCTCTACACGTGCAGCAGGCACCCCCTAACTGCAGGCTGCAATACAACTGCACCCTCAATCCACACAAAAATGAAACCACCTCCAAGGCCCTGACCCAAATCACCCTCAGGTACCACCCCAATGCATGTGATACATTGCCATTCCAATTTCCACAGACCCATTAATAACGCTCGCCCTCCTTTACTCCACCACAGGGTCCGATTCAAACGACGAGCTCCAGGACATCCCTACCAGCACACCTGCAAAGAGGGCCAAGACCAACGGCCAAAGACCCTCCACCTCAGCTGCACGCATCAAGACACGGCAGCAGCACAAATCAAGTGGCAGCACACAGGAGGGGACTTCAACAGGCACCCCAGCAGCCAGCATGGCCACAACACCACCACCACCACAGGCCCCCCCAATGGATGCCACAGAAGGCACTGCTTCTGGTGGCAGCAGCACCATAGGTGACACTGCATTAATGGCAGCATGCTCCGACAGAGAAAACGGTGATGTCGATGTACGATCCATCCATGACCTGTCTCAATCCCCCTGTTTGTTTCATCCCGTACAACATGAGGATACCACGCAGGGGCACTCACAAGACGACGACTGGCCATCCCCCACAAGCCCTGTGTCAAGGCAACATGAGGTGATCAGCCCCTCTGTGACACCACCGTTGTTGTGTAGCATGACACATGCCATGCCCATCTTAGCAACCTTCTCATGGCGGTACAGGAGTGCCCCGCCAGACCTGCTGAGGCAGCGGAAACGACCCTTCAGTAGGCCGAATGCCTGTTCTATGACTACACGGGTACGTGAGTGGGCATGGTTGTAGTCCTCCTCATGCTGGTCCTGTGGGTTCCGGAGTGGTGTAAGGAGCCATCTCTTCAGTGGATACCCAGCATCACCTGTATGTGGACAATAAAGGATGTTTGAGGAATGATATTGCTACGTAAGCACCCCCCCCCCTTCCTGGCAGGTCATTGCCGCATCACATACCCCACATTATCATGCATGAAAAGAGACTCACCGAGTAGCCAGGATCTGTTCCCTGCATGTCGCTCCATGTAGCGTGGTATTGTAGAGTTCCGTAAGACCATGGAATCATGGGTTGATCCAGGAAATCGGGCACAACAATGTGTGATGATCCGGTTTGAGTCACACACCATTTGTACATTAAGAGAATGATATTGTTTTCGGTTGCGGTACTGGGCCTCCATGGCATGTGGGACAACCAATTCCACATGGGTGCAGTCGATGGCACCAATGCAACCCGGTATGCCGGCAAGTGCATGGAATCCCACTTTTGTGTTCGTAATTTCCTGCTCCGAGCGTGGTAGAGAGATGTAGTCGTCTGCGTGCTTCAGGAGGGCATCGAGCACTTGCAATAGTGTCCGTGACAACAGTGGCTGTGAAATGCCATGCAACTGTCCGACTGTGTGCTGGTAGGTGCCTGTGGCCAGGAAGTGGAGTACAGACACCACCTTCAGTAGGGGTGGGATGGCGGTTGGGCTATCTATCATGCTGACAAGGTCAGCGTGTGTCATGTCCACAATGGCGGTTATGGTGTCCCGGTCCAAACGGTAGAGGGTGTGGATCTGCTCATCAGTGAGGTTGAACGGATGTGCTCGGAGGCGTGGGATTGCGGGCTGCCTGCGTGGTGGTAGTGGCTGTGCTGGTGGGCCTTGCTGGCCCTGCCTTGCCCTCCTCCTCCTCCTGCGTCTCCTCTGTGCGGCCGGTTGTTGTAGTAGTTGGTGTTCGTCTTCTTCTTGAAGTTGGAGTACTTGCAGTGCTATCAGGTCCCCCAGGGCCAACATCGCAAGTCCTGCCGGTAGCATTTTGGAGTGGGTGTGGTTGTGGGAGGGGGTTGGGTGTGCAATTTATGTGTTTCCAAGCTGTATAGCCTCCACCTGTGGTGATTCATTCCACCTGTGCAAGCTGCAATCCCCTTTGGGCGAGCACGTCCCGCACACAACGCTGCAAATCGACGCATGGCATCTTGCTATTAATATCATGTATTTCATCCCAATGGCAGGGAGATCTTGCTTCATATGTTAAATCTGCTATGCTCCCATTGTTTCACATACTATCTTTGCAGTCGGGAACATACTTGTGAAGGGTCCCTGGAATGTAGTACTCGATTAACGGTGGACCCTCATGCAGCGCTGTACCGCGGTTCACCGACGGGCGGGGCGTCCCATTTGTGAGTGTAGCCAGTTGCCATTTTCACACACTGCCGCACTAAATGGATGGATTTGTGATTTCAAGCGGTCACAGATGCCTTTCCGACGTGATGTTGCAAATGAGGAATTCGAAGGACAGCGCTTTCGGTTTCCAGCTAGCGGCGAGGAGACGCCCACAGGTCTGACTGCAGATAGAAAGTTCTATTGTTTAATGTCCTTGGGACAAGGGCCATGCCGAGAATGCAATGATTGATATGAATAGTATGGGATGCGCAATAGCGTAGTGGAGGATAAGGCAGGACGTTCCCAAATACATGTTACTTCACAACACTAGAATTCCGGCCTGGAGCACAGTGGATTTTGCAGACTGCATTTAGCACAGATTCAATGGAAATTTCTAATGTGATGTGAGTAAATAATCAGGCGTTTTTATACCGGGATGAGGGAATGATGTATGGATGCATGGACAGATGATTTAATAGAGAGTCTGCCATGTACATGGCTTTTTGGAATCTATCAACTTCCTCTGTGCTATGTGATGCAGGGCTGCCATAGTGGGACCATCGTCTATCTGCCCTTGTTGAACCCTCCCTGTCTCGACGCGCCTTCAAACACTTGTGTCTATGCACGTTACTAATCCCATCTAATGGATTCTGTTTTAACAGACGCATGCACACAAACACTCGTTTGTAATAGTGTTTTCACCTCGATTTATATGGTTATGATTCGCAAGTGATTATTGGGTGCAAATAATCCTTTTGAGTGGGCTAGCATGCATATGGCTGTGGATTTAGTGTGATCTTTGAAGTGAGTAATTCAAATGGAGTTCAGATGCCCATACTATTCTTTTTCGTTTCATTTGGGTGACAGGTATCTCCTCCCCTTTTGCCGCTGCCATCTGTATGCCACTCCTGCAGATGGCTTTTACTCCCGACACCTGCTGCTTCGTGTTAATCAGTGGAGCACCATTACGATCTTATGGGACGATCGCCAATGGCCCACATGCCCTTACGCAGTACTAGTGGCTAGGAGCAACATTTCGAGCTTTCAGCTGGACTAGTGCCTACCTAATGGGACGGCCCTGCGGTTCTAGGCGCTTCCATGTTGCCTTTTTGACCGTGGATGTAGCCCCTGTGTACCATGGAGGAACAGGGCGTCACACAAGAAGAAGCTGGTCATTTATTGCGGATGCAGCCCACAATTATGAGATATGATTTGGAGTTCATGACCTAATAGCTGTATGGCCCGGGTGATTTTGTTGTGCATTAAATTTTGATCATGATATTGACCTTGTAGCGTTATTCTTTGCAAGTAATGTAGCATATTCCTATTTGGGGAGCGATGTATTGTGAGGAGATCTGCTTTGGGTTCGGCCTTCTGAGCATAGTTGCGTGGTACTGTACTGGGCGCGTTTGCCTACGAAGGCCAGTAAGGTCAGGGATAGGGGCTGCCATTATGACTGTTTTAATGATGTCATGCTCATGGGAGGGGGATTGGCTTTTGTGTAACAGATGCCGGTCAGCCAGGTGGATTGGTGGAATGATGTGATTTTCAGAATATGGCTGGTCACAGGTGCCTGTGTTTGCGTGCGTTTCTTTGAGGGAGACTGAGGTCATGTCCATTGGAATGGCTTCTGTATTCGTGCCATCTGTGCCCTGCTGCTCCCATTGGCCCCTCTTGAGATGTGCCTGGCTGCTCAGTCACTCTGCCAACTTGTGTGGTACATGCTTATGCTGCTGGTTGGTTTGTTTACTGGCAGGAGTACAGGGCTGGTGCAGTCTCACTCAGGATACTGCTTTGTATGTTGCCTTGCACTAGTGTCAAGCGATGGGGGGCCTGTTTTTGTTTGTCTCAGTTTTCAGTTCATGTTGCTGTACTTGGAGCTTCACATGCCTGTGCTGCATCAGTACGGCAATGGTGCCATGGCTAATATGGATGGCCACTCACAAGGCACTTGGAGCCCCTACATTCATTTGTTCGTTGGCATGCATGGGTGACTTGTACATTTCACTGGTTGCATTGTTTGACTTCATTGCACCTACGAGGAGTTGTGCAATGTGGCCAGGGAGTGGTGTACAGGCACTCAGTAAGGCCTTTTACGGTTGGTTTGCGATGCCGTACTTCTCGCCATGGCGGAATGGTACTTTCCGCCATGCTTGATGGCGTTAGGTACATGTCCGCTAGGGTCAGAATTCCCGTACCGTTGCGCCATGGTGGTAATTACGGTTTCGCAGTGCGCGCGTGCGCGTACTTGGTGCAGTTAGCGTTGGCGTTCACTACGGTGTCGCTAATGGCATCGTACTTTACGGTGACGGGTCATAATCGCAACGGGCGGTATTCGATGGCGGTATTGCATTTCCGCCATCGTTTTTCGATTTCCGCCAGGGTCGTAATGAGGGCCATTATCTTTTAACAATCTGGCACAGAGGACATACTTGGAATAATATTAGCAAAACTGCTGTGTATTTTTAAAATGTTATGAGCTATTGCCATCCCTCCTCCCCAAGAGCCACCACCACCACCAGCTGGAGGACCTACACAACAAGAAAAGTGCATTGCTTCCAAAGACAATGAAGAGGACCAAGAAGATGAGGTAGCGGAAGTGCCTACCTCTAGCGCCCACAGAGATTCATGGGTGTGGCTGTTCTTTACTACTGTTGGGAATGTACGAAAGGTTATAGCTACCAAAGTGAAATGCACTGAGTGCAACGTTGTACTCAGTTAGAGACTACCTGGAGGATACTCTTACGGGACCACCTCCATGTGCCGCCATACCAAATCCAACCACTGCAATGCTCTCAGAAAGGTTGTTCCATTCTTAGCAAGTAGTAGGCTGTCTTCCTCCACCTCATCTTCCTCAACCAATCCTGTAACCATACAGCCTACATCTGTGGGACAGACTCTTTTATCACATGCAATGTAGCCAGTGGGATTCTACTGGCTACATTGCATGCAATAAAAGAGTCTGTTGATCCACATCTTTGGAAGACAACAGTACTCTGTATATACTGTAACTCACAACTCTGCTGGGGGGAGCAATTTTAAAGTGCTTTTGAAGCTGTAATCAAGGAGCATAAGAAACACTGCCCCCGACCTTAGATGTAAAGCACGCGCAACACCTTCCCCTGTGCACCTGCCCCTTTATATTAGTGGTTGGTGCCTCTTCCCTCGTTTCCCTACCCAGCTTAATTTCTGACCTTTCCTGCAACAAAAAAAACAGAACCAAAAAAAAGGTTCCTTTAGGAACCACCTTTCACAGTTAAAACATGAAACTAAAAGAAATAATTTTACAGTCTCCATCTACTTTGAATTTCTCAATTAAGTAGATAGACTCAAGATACATTCTTCAACCTTTCCATTAGCATTTTGTGTTATCCTTTTCCAAGAGGGCAACCATGGAAAGGGAAGGCAGGGCTCTGTATGGAGGAGGCAACAGAGAAGGAGCAAATGCGGCAGCGGCACTCGCCACCGCTGAAATAAGTTAAGTAAGGGGGGAGGTGAAAGAAAAATAGAACAGAGGGTTGGGGAGAATATGGCGCAGGAGGAGAGCTGGCCATCAGGCTGCTTGGAACGCAGGCTTGTACCGGCAGTTCAAGCCCACGTTCCTAGCCACCTGATTGGCTGGCTCCCCCACCCAATAGTTTTCTTTCCAAAATACTTTTCTCTAGCATAAAATAAGGACCATAATTGATGGACCTTTATAACTATCCACAGTCTCCACAGTCCCCTTTACAGGCCATGGATCATTAAAAGACTTGGCTGGCACATTCACACCATCGCACAGAGCAGCCCTTCTACCCTTTTTTATTTTATATATGTAACACTCCCTCAATGCCTGCTTTCAAACAGTCACACATCCATCCACCAATCACTTCCAAAACTGTTCATATTACCCTATGACCATGTTAAGCTTCCACACATCAACTGCCACTTAACAATCTTCTACAAATATTTTGCATCTGCATTTCCCTTACTTATACAAACAAATTGTACACAATGCACCTATAAATGCACATATGCATTGTGCAGTGAGAGAGGTTCATAAAAAGAAGGGGCTGTACGGTATGGGCAAGTGCTCATGAGAACCCAGGAGGGAAATGCCAAGGGATGCTGAAATCGGACACCACTGGCTAACTACTGGAGGAGAGGAGTCCCAAGGGTGGAATGCATCTTAATCATTACATCCTGATCGAGTGACAGGTTTCTGCTTATCTGTTCCTAGAAGTAAGCACGCTAGAGGTATGGGCAGATCCTTTGTCGTACAATCCGCCACTCCATGGAACAAAATCCCTAAAGTCTTGCGCGCAGAAAACAACTTGCTGAAATTCAGGAAAGGGCTGAAAACAGTAATTTTTAGTAATACACTCTCAGATTTGTTGACCCCCTTTCGTTCCCTGTACCTTCCTTCTTTCATTCTTTATTTCTCTGTGCCCTGATGCCTGCGTGCTCTGGTGTATAACAAGTGGATAAATAAATAAATAAAAAATGAATAAACAACGTTTTTTCTGTCACTTTATCAGGTTTTTCTTAGTGAAAATGTTATTAATAATTCCTCTTTTCATTTATGTGAAAGAACTATAACCCTCCTTTAAGAAACATATTTTACGCAACACATACTTATGGCTGTTGTTATCAGCAGCACATGCAGGGGAAGGAATCATTATTCAATTGCCTAAGGCATAAGGCTCCACCATGACCCCAGCCAAACAAAACCACCCCATTCACTGCACCTGCCTTGTATCCTAGCTCAGTGTCCACTATACCCGTATAATGTAACCAATGCGTAGTGCTCATGGCCAGTCTCCAAATCCATAGGGCACGTGGGCCATGCCACATTCCCCAATAAGCAAATCAGAGTACACATTTGCATTTGCCGAGGGCCAGGCCTACTACCCAGACACCAAATGTATATCACTAGTTTTTCTACTGACATTCTTACACTTTTGAAAAATAAAACACAAGACATATTTCCAGATGCTTTCAGGTCCTTGCTAATGCTCGTCGTGCTGTAACCACAAGCAGACTATTTTTTCCCCTTCAAACCTACCGCTTCGGCCATGCCGCATGCCCCAATAAGCAAATTCCAGTACACATTTATCCTTGCTGATGGCCAGACCCATTTCCCACTCACCAATGTTATATCACTGTGTTGTGTACTTACATTTTGCACTTTTGAAAAAATAAAACAACTGACATATTTGCAAAACCATGCTTTCAAGTTCTTGCTGACCCTCCTCGTGCATATTTGCTACAATCCCATCCAGCACTTCAACCTGTACCCACAAGCAGATTTTATTTTCCCATTCAAACCTATCCCAATTTCGAAAACCTTTACCGCATAGCCGGTCCCTGGTGGCCATGCCCATTTAACCCCATTGCTTATCCCTCGTGGTCATGGACTTAGGCCATGACACAGACATTCTGGCCACTGCCCATGGCCACAGGTCATACCTCAGTCACCAAAGGTATATCACTATTTTTTGTGCTTACTTATGACACTTTTCAAAAAATTAAACTCAGACACATTTGCAAAACCATGCTTTCAGGTCCTTGCCAATGCTCCTTACACGAGTTTGCTGCAAATCCGCCCATGTTTTATTTTTTCTAAAGTGTCAACATGGACGTATATACAATAGTCATGTAACTTAGCCCCCACTTGACAAAATCCATTCAGACTTTGCACAAACATTCAAAGTTGGGTCTATATAAAAACTGCTTTTCACCAGCCATTTAATGCAGAAATAGGCATAGATGTCCACGAAAATCTCAGGTGTTCGAGACCATCACAGAACTGCCCCGGATATCGGTAGTGTTCGGGAATATCGGACTGAAAAGCCCCCATTTTTTGGCCTTTTCAAGGCATATCCCATCCCACCCTCATTGCTCCTCACCTCCCCAGACATTATTTCATTAGTTTGACAAGTGCAATTTTGTGTTTTTTAACATGCTTTCACTGCAGTGTTCGCGGACAAAGGCGGCTGATCGTGAATCCAATATGGTGGGCGTTTCCAAAATTCTGATGCATCTCACGCTTTTCACCATCCAATCAGCCGGCGCGTCCGATGTCAATGGACATCACGCCACCCTCTGGACAAATCAGAGGCTCGTCGGCGGACCGCATAGGGAAGTGAGTCCAAGGACCGGACCCAGATATCACTCTTTTTTTGGACTGACTTTTTAGACTTTTTTTAAATAAAAAAAAAATAAACTACTGGACCAACACATTTACAAAAGCATGATTTCGGGAATGAGCTGCCTCTCCTGCTGCAAATTTGTTGAAAATCTGTCCGGCGGTTTGGGATGTAGGCGTGAGCAAATTTTGTTTCCATTGCTGGGAAGGCGCACGCATTTTGGGAACCCCCTATAACTGTGCACCCCTTCATGAAACCTCACCAAACTTTGCAGAATCAATCTGACTGGGCCACATTTCAGACTAAGTTTCCTGAGTATTTGACCGGGGGGGCAAAGTTATAAGCCGCCCAAACAGTGCTCTTCCTATGGGTTGAGCAACCTAACCATAACTACATATGTATGACCTTTGTAACCTGTAATTAAAGGTGTTAAATCCCTTACAACAAATGGCCACCCAAATCCGCCAGCACAGATCAGAGCTGGGAAAATCACAGATATTGCTGGGTTTATTTGTGTTTGTTTTAGCAACTCTCCCACTATGCAGGATTTTCAAATCTAGGGGTAGCCTCCATCTTTGTTTATTGTATACTGAGACCTACTGCATTGTGAAACCTAGCCTCCATCTCTGTTTATTACATGCTGAAACCTACTGCATTGTGAAACCTAGGCCTCTCTACCACTTTACAGGATTCTCAAGTCTAGGTGTAGCCTCCATCTCTGTTTATTATATGGCGAAACCCACTGCATTGTGAAACCTGGGCCTCTCTCCCACTATACAGGGTTCTCAAGTCTAGGTAAAGCCTCCATCTCTGTTTATTACATGACAAAGCCTACTGCATTGCGAAACCTAGGCCTCTCTCCCACTATACAGGACTCTCAAACCTAGGTGTTGCCTCCAACTCTGTTTATTATTTGGCGCAACCCACTGCATTGTGAAACCTGGGCCTCTCTCCCACTATACAGGGTTCTCCAGTCTAGGTGAAGCCTCCATCTCTGTTTATTACATGACGAAGCCTACTGCATTGCGAAACCTAGGCCTCTCTCCCACAATACAGGATTCTCAAACCTAGGTGTTGCCTCCAACTCAGTTTATTATATGGTTAAACCTACTGCATTGTGAAACCTATGCATCTCTCGCACCATACAGGATTCACAAACCTAGGTGTAGTCTCCATTTCTGTTTAATACCTGGTGAAACTTATCACATTTGAAACCTAGGCCTCTCTCCCACTATACAGGACTCCCAAATGTATGTGTAGCCTTGATCTTTCTCCATTATATGGTTAAACCTACTACACTGTGAAACCCAGGCCTCAATGGTACAGGACTCTCAAATCTAGGCCTGTTTCCTCTGCTGCACTGGACACAGATTATCCCAGCCGAACAATTTCAAAGGTTAGGGTACGTATAGCTCACACCAACAGAGTGGACATAGGCCCCAGGTGCGGGCAAGAATCCACGCATGATAGAATGCTGCTATGGCTAAGCACATCTGGTCAAGCATCACATATAGCCATCCAGATTGAAACACCTGACGTACCTCAACACCTCTGCCACTAGCATACAGCGACTACCACCCGAAAGGAACCCGGTATAGCTGGCCTCACATAGACTCTCTCAACAGTAGCAACATATTGGAAACCTTCAACAGCGCCCACCCACATGCCTGACCTCTCTTTGGGCTGCTTAGTCGAGCCTTGCCAGCAACCCAAGTCCTAGACCGGCAACATGCACACATGCATCTCCTAAGCTAAACTCCCTAGAATTTTCCACCACCTTCACGAAGGTCACCAAGGGCGTTCCAACCGAGGAAAAAAGTGCATTGAGGCCCACAAGTGGGAAAAGAGCGCTATATAAATAACCAAATACAATACAATACAATAGAACATGGCCTTTCTGCAGCAGCTCCTAGTGCTTTCATTTATGGTTGAGGACTCCGATGGGATTTATTATGGATCCACAACTTCTTTGCATAGTTGATCATTGTAGCCTAAAGTGCCAACACCCTACAATCAGAGAATGAAAATAAATCCCAGCAAGATTTTTACTAGTTTTCCCAGGCTTCATTTGCTTACATGGTAGGCACAGAAATTGGTGAACAGATTTTATTTCATCTAGTGCACTGCACTGCACTCCAGACAAAGCCCTGTTGCAGAGAGGACTCTGGTGGTTTTTTTCTCGTCTGGTGTGTCATCTGTATGTAAATATGTCCTATGTAAAGCACTTTAGATTAAAGTGCAAAATAAAAAAACAAATTATTAAAAACAAAATATTATCTTTCCATGTGAGTTTGTGTCTGATCCTTTTAAATCAAGGCCACCTTAATGTATTTTTGGGCCAGTGTCATAGAAAACTTTGGGGTCCCTCCAAACCAATAAAAGTAAAGGACCTCAAGATCCTCTGGTCATCCTCTCCTTACCGCAAACCTTCTTCACAATCGCAACTTGATATATTGCCTTGGTAGCGATAAGAATAAGTGTTGGCAGTCAGTCAAAGTTCCCTAACCCCCGTCAACCATGAGAATAATATGTGTGTGATAAAGGTACACATATCCCGCCATAGGTATGTGTTAGGGAGAATCACCTGCAGTACCCTTGGGGAACACTACAGGCAATTAAGACTACAAGTGTCAGTACAATTTCACCTTTGGTAAAAGCCTGTACTACACAGTTATGTGGTAGCTGTGACTGAGCAGCCAGACTTATCTCAAGAGTTGAGTGAGCAGTAGAACAAGTCACACAAAGGGCCAACCAATACAGTGATTCAAATAGACACTTACTCAAGGTTTTGTGGTAAAAGAATATACATTTATATACTCAGTCAGTTAGAAAATATTACTCTAGCATAAGCAGTTCAATATCACACACTAATACTCCACACAAATCCAACCGGTAAGTAAATTAACAAGTTTAGCTCCAAAATGAAGTGGGAGCAAAATGGCACTTCAGATACTTAATAAAGAAGGGGAAAAGAGAAGCTTATAAGAATAGACATCCCAAATACATTCATAGGCAGAGGAAAGGGTTCCAGTTAAATACAACCAGCAATTCTTCTCAATAGGCCTGGGCCAAAGTCAATGGTTCAGAGTCTTTTGTATAGGATAGCACAGTGCTGGTAAGTAACGGTTAAGTCTTTGCCACGGAGATTAGAAGAATTTGGCTAGGCGAAAAGTTTGACAGATGTTAAGGGAAGGACAAGCCTTCGTAGTTGAGGAAAGTTTCATGCACTTTCTCGATGGCCGAAAAGATTTCCAGACCGCGTTTGCACAGTACCTTGTCAATGAAGAAAGCTGTAGCTGAGGAAGTTGTTCCTGGCCGTTCGATCAGATCAAGCTGTTCCTAAGATTCAGTCTTGGGGACAAGAAGGAGGATGTCGAGAAGTTCCTGCACTGCCCAGGGAAGAGCCTAAAAGCTGTAGCAAGATGTTGGTTTAAGGTGTGAGTGCCTTAAAGTCCACGAGCTGGTTTCCTTCCCTCTGGCTATCTGGTTTTCAACAGCACTCTGATAAATATTCGACCAGAATAGGACAGTATCCAGGTGGCTTGCAAGTTGGTTGTTCCCACCAACTCAAGGAAGAAGTTAACCTTGAAGGGCTTCTCTGTCGTCAGAGTTTCAGGCAATTCGGTCCTGCAGCAGGGCTTCACCAGTCATCCAGGAGTTGCAGCTGTCCTCTTCCTTCCTCTCCTCTTCGGTTCTTTCGTTCCAGTGGTCGACTCTGCTTTCCATGTCCCCGAGACCTGCTTTTACACAGTTTTCCCCCATTCATTCCAGCCTGGCTGTCACTCACACAGCAAGGTGGGTGTCCTTGCCAGACAGCCAGCCAGCCAATCACGCCAGAGTGCATTCAGGTCTCCTAGGAGACTAAGCACAGCGAGTTTCGGGCCCCTCCCTCACATCCTGTCCACCCCAAATACTCAGGCACCAAAGGAGGGCTTCAGCAGTGAAGCCCGCCAAAGGCCAACGAACAATGGGACCAAACCTGGTTTGGCGCGCAGAGAGCCTTCGACACTATCTATTGACCTTTCCTATTCAGGGTCTTGCATAATTACAGGTTTGGAACCAATTTTATAAAATGGGTTAGAATACTGTACACACAACCATACGCAAGAGTGTGCGTCATTGGCACACTATTGGAGATCTTAGAATTGGCAGGAGGCACCCGGCAGGGATGCCCGCTATCACCCATCCTGTTTGCTTTAGTAATAGCACCACTAGCTGACCTATTAAGGGCTAGATACAGTAGGTCGGGATCCCACTAGCAGACTAAATAGCGATTATCACGTTATATGCTGATGATATAATGTTGTACTTGAGAAATCCCGAACATATTCTAGGGAAAGCACTGGGTGCAGTTAAAAAGTATTCTGGTCTAAATTTAAATTCAGCCATTATTCCCCCTTACAGAGGGTATCTCAAAACCTACAGAAATCCACGGCCTGCTGTGGAATCCTAACCAGGTGAAATACTTGGGGGTGCACGTGGCGAGGACAGCACATCTCACCCGCACTTTAAACTACGAGACACTCGCAGAAGCGCTCTGCACTAAGCGGATCAATGGCGATCTCTACTCTCTACCGATCTGCCTTATGGGCAGACTCACATTAGTTAAGATGATAGTCTTACCTTTACTTTACTTTACTTTATTTTATTTGTATAACACAGGTCATAGACTCGAAGGTGTGAGAGCGCTACAAGACAAAAACATTACAATAAACAGATTAAAAAACCGAAAGCAAGAGGTCAGAATAAAATTAATAAAATGTCACTAATAAGGTTAAAAACAGATTATTTAAAAAGATAGGTCTTCGGCTTTTTAAAAAAAATCTCAAGCGATTCAGTGCTTCTCATCTCGAAAGGAAGAGCATTCCAGACTGTGGGCCCAATAGCGAAGAAAGCTGAGTTGGCCACCTTTACAGTGCGACCTTTTGGAACAAATAGAAAGTGCTGATTATTGGATCTCAGGGTTCTTTAGTTCTTATAGGGAGAAGATGTTGTAAGTAGTCCGGCATTTACCTTGTGGGGATTTTTGTATAATCGTCAAGGCTCTGAACAGGATTCTAGACTCCACTGCAAGCCAGTGTAGAGCCCGTCTGGCTGGTGTAACATGGTCTCTACGCTTGAATTTCAAGCAGTCTACTTGCTGGTCAAGTGGCACAGCGAGTAGAGCGCTCGCTTTGAAATCCGTGCAAAGTCTGCTAACAGCGAGGCCAAACTCAGCCTTTCATCCTTCTGAGGTCGATAAATGAGCACCACACACCGTGGGTAATAATAAGCAGCGCTCAGATACCTGAGGGTTCGTAGCGCTATATAAATGCCAAATTATTATTATGACAACTCTAACAGCGCCATTTTGGCATACTTGGAGTTTGTTCCGACCGGATTTGTCCAATCCTAATAAAAGACTTGAGCAATAATCAATTTTAGATCCTATTATAGCTCTAGCAATAGTCTGCATTTTCTTATGAAATAAAAGATCTTAGGCGTGCAAACAATGTTATGTAATAGGCACAAGATGAGACCAAGCTGCTCACATGTTGCTTCATAGATAATCTCTCGTCAAACGTAACAACAAACGTTTTCACTTTTTTTAGCGGGATGATAGTTTCATCTCCTAACTGAAAGCTATCATAACTAGGACCAAGTATTTTCGGTATATGTGAAGATCCAATAACGAGAAGTTCAGTTTTGGATTTGTTTAGTGCTAACTTGTTGATAACCATCCAGGTTTCAGTAACAGTGAAGACTTTTTGAATGGTCAGTTCATCCAAGTCATGTGAGCTAGATAATGGGATGACACATTGCGTGTCATCCGTGTAGTTGGTGAATATTATATTCTTGTGATCTAGCATAGCAAAAAATTAGGCAGTAAAGATGTTATAGAAACATGGAGAAGTACAAGCCCCTTGTGGTACCCACAAGAAATCATAATAGGCTCAGACTCCGCCATACCACAGAAAACCCTGCTGTCTCGATTTTTGAGAAATGATGAGACCCAGTTAGTTGCAAGAGGGGAAAAATGTGCAACCTCATACAACCTGGTGACATGATTGAATGATCCACCAGGTCGAAGGCTGCAGAGAGATCAAGTATGATCTAATATGAGGTCAGACTCTAGCCGGGCATTGTAATGTTATCCTGTGTTTTCTACACCTATTGAGATGAGACATTCCTCGTACAAGCAAATTGCCTATTAAATGTACAAGTGGATGATCCACACCATATGTCATTTGTAATCATGCTATAGTGAATTTCTAACTATATGTTTGTTTACCACAATGTACATCATGTATTGTCATGTGTATACTAAAACTTAAATCCTTTGCAAATGAAAAAAAGCACTAGCTAATGAATAATTAAAAGCTGTAACTTTTTTTACATTATCGTGAGATATGGGTTTGTTAACAGCAAGCATGTTGTTCCCAACAACGGTTGCCAAAATTGTATGGGCACCCACCAGGGTCTAAAAACGAGTGTACACTTGATTTTTTGTGTGCATTTCTTAGATTCATAGAGGGTAGGACAACCCCCTTGTTATAACGCAGAGAGATCAAGTAGCATGAGTAGCGATGCCTCATTGCGAGCCATACGGGTTAGTAACTTAGACTTAAGTTCTAATGTTGCAGTCTCTGTACCAAAGCCAATACAAAACCCAGACTGATGATCATTTAGTATGGGATACATTTTTAGATGATCTGATATCTACTTATAGGCCACACGATCAAGGATCTTAAGTAGAAAGGCAGTATTGGTAATGGGCCTCTAGTTATTGTGGAGATCCACTGACAGGCCTGGCTTCTTTAGAATGGGCATAACCCATGCTTTCTTGAGATCGTGAATTTACGCCTTAATGAATTTACAGATTGATGAAATTATAGTAGGAGAACAAGTTTTAATCATCAATGTGGTGTAAATATCATCTTTACGTTTTGTGGCTATGAGTTGTTTAATAATAGTTTCTAATTATTCTTCCGTAATAGGTAAAAAATCAAAAACTGGAATAACGGGATCTTTCATAAGTCCACTCAGCTGACTTGTGTTCATTGCATTCTAATGTATTGCTTTTTTCCATGATGTTTTCTTTAATAGTGTGTAATTTGTCGTGCATGGCTTGTTGCATTACATTACACCAAATGGCATTGTCTTTGATGGTTCTCTCTGTGATACTATGGTTAGTACTTTCTTGCTCTTTCAGAATACAAAAGAGTTTGTTATTGTTATGTTGGGCACTTTCAATTCTTTTATTAAAGAAATTTTGTTTAGCCTCTTTAATAGGAAGTAGCTGCAGATGTATATTTGCTAAGGTGCATAGGTGTGCCATTTGTCTTCCACGCATTCCAGGTTTTTAAGGTTAGCGATTTCAGAAGTTGTAATTCCGGTGTGAACCAGACATTACATTTAGTTTCGGGCTTTGTTATTTTCTTTTTAATAGGGGCTAGAATGTTGGCAACTCTTTCCAAGTTCATAGAGATCAAATTAGATAATTCTTCAGGGGTATCTGCTTTAGATTGGGTCAATTAAGTATTAAGTAAAGGTTACATTTTTTCAAGGGTAATATTTTTCAGCTTGCGATGAGATACTACAATATTATTTAGACGTTTAGTTTTTATGGGGAGGTCCACTGTGATAGAGAAATTAACAAAGAAATGGTCAGACCAGGGACAAGGTATGACTGATATATCTCTAGAATTAACTGCATGGCCAGCAACCCAGTCGAGCATGCAGCCCAAGATATGTGTTGGCTCTTGGATAAGTTGCGTGAATCCCAATTCGTCTAGTGCATCTTTGAGTTCAAGCGTAATCTTGTCCTCCTTATGGTTGAGCCATAAATTAAGGTCTCCCATAAGAAGATATTTTACATTAGCCTTGAGAGAAGAGAGTAGAAAAGTTGAGATATTCTTGGCAAAGTCTATAGATATGGTGGGGGGTTTAGAGATTAGGAGTATATTCAATGTGCTCTCAGTGTTCGGGCTAGTTTTAATACAGATGGCGTTGACTCCTTCCATGACAAATTCCCTACTTTCCCATATATTAAAGGTTACTTTATATATAAGGGCAACCCCCCTCCCCTCCCCTCCTTCCTATCACTTCTAATCATTCCATAACCAGGGCGGATGGCTAAGTTGAGTGAGGGTCCTGCAGCTGCATGTGCCCAGGTCTCTGAAATAGCACAAATATCAATATCGTGTTCTTCAAGGTGTGTAGCGATCTGTATGGCATGTTTCACTAGAGATCTAGTATTTAAGAGAAGGAACGTAATATTCGAGTGGGGAGTGAGCAACCCTTTGGGTGCAGACTTATCAGAAAGTGCTTTCATCCTTATAACCGTATCGTGGTTAATTATGCGGGGATCAGCGCTGTATAGAGCATCCATGACCGATAGAATGGCAGGTTCAAAACTAGCGTTTGGGTTACCCAAATTATTTTATTTATTTAGTACTGTTCCTGTTTGGTCAGACAGATCGTTCTTCTCGAAACTCCAGGGTGCATGTGCAACATTCGTGTGGAACGGCCAACCTAGAGTAAGTTGGCGGACACTCACTAACCAATATTTGCAAGGGGTGCTAGCTGCAACCGACTTCTAATTCTATTACCTGGTAGCACAGACACACTATGCAACACAATGGGTGGGCACCTACCTACAGACACATCGCATCGCCACAGAAATGCATGATATAAATCTGGTGAAACTCCTACATAAAGCGGCAGAGGCGTGTGCTAGGCATAATAACACTACTGATCCAACATTGGTAACATGCACTGCCTGGGCTAGGATAACAGCGAGACCTAGACAGGAAGTTTTATATAATCCAAATATGCCAGTGTGGGAGGCACCTTACATTCCCACATGACACAAAAAAATAGCTACACACTGGAGCAGTAGTGGAATCAATCGTTTCGGAGACCTCTTCCCGGAGAAGCAATTCATCACCTGGGAGGAAGTCAAGGGACTAGTGGGAGACACTCCACTGCAGAAACTCTACTACCAGCGTATGAGATCAGCCATAGCAAAGGTTTGGGGTGCATTCCCGGACGAACCTACAATACATCTGGGACTGGGATATATATTCACTGCAGGGACATCCAAAACATCAGCCTCCACGCTATATAAAAGTATGACAATAGCCCGAGAACCATTAATCCAGGGACCTAGAGGGAAGTGGGAGTGGGACTTGGGCCATACCATCACTGATATACAATGGACACAGTTTTGTGGACTCATGAAAAACATCTCATGCAAGTCACGATAACGACTAATACATTATAAAATAATACACAGAACGCATTATACACCGTCTAGGTTGAAGGGTATATTTCCCTCAGTGGATGGTAAATGTCCCAGATGTAGGAGCAATGACACAGATACATTTTACATTCTATGGGCATGCACTCGTCTAACAGTGTATTGGGCGGATGTGTGCGACACATTAGAGGTCATGTCAGACCAAACCATTGAATGGTCTCCAACTGTGTGCCTGCTTGGGGCAGTGGGGAAAATGAATCCTATATAGCGTAAACTGCTCAGCCTCAGCCTACTGCTGATGAAGCGAGCGATCTTGATGAGGTGGCATCACTCACAAAGAATGATTGGGAGAAGGATATGTTATGGGCAAATGATTGTGAGGAAATATATGCCGAGCTGTTACCCACTCAGAGTCGCCCCAGAGATATATTGGGCAGACAAGCAATACCTCTCTGACAAGGACATGGAACAGACATGCTCAGACACAACATAGGTATGTGCACAAAATGTACCCTAGAAATGTAATGGTAAACAAGACAAATGTGTAAAATGTAGAAAAAGAAAATGTAATGATGTAACTGTGCAAGTTAAAATACATGTTTTTTTTAAAAAAACATTGTATTCAAGGACATCCACATGTATACGATCCTGAAATTATTGTCCAAGAATTCAGCCGGCGCGTGCATCGACCTATGCAAGGTCTTCCTCAGGGCGATTCAGTGAGCTTGTAATCTTGAGTCCTTCAAACCAAGATGGCTTTCAATCAAAGACTCTGTACATGTGTTTCCTGTAAATATTCTGGGAATGTCAGTCCATCCTAAAGTTAACAAACTTACAAGGTTCTTTATCAATTAGTGTGTTTTCTCATATCCTCCCTTCAATAGTGTGTCCAATATCTGATATGCTATGTGTGTTTCACGACACAGAGCCCTGTTGGGCTAATGGACAGGACTGTGTCGTGTTCGCAGTGGTGAAATACACACAGCATATCAGATATTGGAAACGCTATTGGAGGGAGGATTTGAGAAAACACACTAATTGATAGAAAACCTTGTAAGTCGGTTGATTTAAGGATGGCTGACATTTCCAGAATACACCACCTTCAGAGGGAAACAACCATCAGACAACTCTTCACCCATATCCAGGAGGACATATGCAGCAGGATCGGCATCAGGAGAGCCATACCACCGCTGGTAAATCTGCTGTCAGTCCTGCACTTCCAGGCCTCTGGCACGTTCCAGCACTCTTTGAGCCAACTGCATGGCATATCACAGCCTGCATTCTCCAGAGTGCTGGTGCAGGTTCTGGAGGGCCTCTTCGTCATGTGGGCCAACACATTGCCCTCCCCACCACCATGGCACATCTCATTGCCACGAAGGCCTGGTTAATGCCATTCTGGGAATGCCCAGTGTGGTGGCAGCATTGGATTGTACGCTTGTGGAGCTGGTTCACACCCCCCCCATGCCTCTGAGGAGGTCTACAGGAACTGGAAACAGTTCCATTCCTTCACTGTCCAGGTGACCTGTGACACTGACCTGACCATCACACACTGCTGTGCCTGGTTCCCAGGATCAACCCACAAGGCTATGATCCTGCGGAACAGCACCATGTCGGTATACATGATGCGTCACAGAGGACAAAGGACCTGGATGTTGGGTGAGTTCATGTACAATAATCCCATTTACCTTGCAGTTTGAGTGACAGGCAGTTGGGGGGTGTAACAATGTAACAAATGATCCACCATGACCCCAGCCAAAACAAAACACCCCTAGTATTCACTGCACCTGCCCTGCATCCTAGCTCAGTGTCCACTCTACCCTCATAATGTAACAAATGGGCAATGCTCATGGCTTGCATCCATGGCTAGTCTCCAAATCCATAGGGCATAGGCTTCGGCCATGCTGCATTCACCAATAAGCAAATCAGAGTACGCATTTGCCTTTGCCGAGGGCCAGGCCCACTACTCAGACACCAAATGTATATCACTAGTTTTTAGACTTACATTCTTCCATTTTTTTCGAAAAATAAAACACAATACATATTTCCAAAAACATGCTTTCAGTTCCTTGCTACTGCTCGTCGTGCTGTAACCGCAAGCAGAATATTTTTGCCCATCCAAACCTACCACTTCGGCCATGCCACATGCCCCAATAAGCAAATTACTGTACACATTTCTCCAATGCTAGGCCCATTGCCCACAGACCAATGTTATATCACTGTGTTGTGTACTTACATTTACACTTTTGAAAAAATAAAACACAGGACATATTTGCAAAACCATGCTTTGAAGTTGTTGAAGTTCTTGCTGACCCTCCTCATGCATATTTGCTGCAATCACATCCAGCACCTGTACCCACAAGCAGATTTTCGTTTCCCAGCTTGAGCGATAGGCAATTGGAGGGTGTAACAATGTAAGTCCAGAATGCGCCCTGCACATGCAGGACCCACCATTGCACCCCTATCTTGACAGACCACAACAAACAGTGGTAACACATGAATTGAGAAGTAGCAGTCACTGAACAGGCCATTGCAACCCCAACAGGACATCCACACACAGTGCACGTAAGGTGCCAGGATGCAACACCAGCCCCAACAAATGCAATGGCAGTGTATTATCAGACATGGCCACCTAGGGTCACCAAATGCATGTCCTGGGGCAATCCCAGGAGCATGGGCGTGGGACTGAAGGTGACATGTGTCAACAACAAAGACCAAGGCAGAGGTACACACACAGGAAACAACACAGTCCAGTGATGCACAAGTAGCAGCACCTATCCAATGACAGGCACATAATCGGAACAGGCAGCCCAGACACACACACTAGATGCAAGCAATAGAGGTCATGGTAAAACCAGGTACAGCACCCGCAAAGAACAATGCCACACAGGGCGTGGTTGTGAGATGAGGCACCCAATGACTACCCCATAAACAGAATGACACACGGCCAAACTAATGAGGGATACCACCCTGCCATGAGACACAGCATGCACTTGCTACACTGGAAATGAAACACACTGTCATGACAAACTGACCACCTGGAATTTCAAACCAGACTCGCATCAGGTACTATACATGGGTGCAATTCACAGGCCCAGACACCTCCCGTCCCACTGGCATGCCACCCTCTCAGTCAGATACCTAGAATAATATGGGTGGTGGTCCTGAGCTGCATCTACGTTTTACCATGTCACTCTGGACAACACCCTGAGCAGTGTAATATGCACGCAAGGACTGGAATGTGAAGCCTTGTAGCACAATGTAAAATGGGACATGCATGCACAGACTGGCCATTGAAATGTCACCATCACGGGCAATGCTGTTACTAATCTACAGTACTCCCACCTGTGTCTCTCCACCTTGTTGGTGACTCTGCATACCCAATGCCTTTGTGGCTGATTACCCCTCTGAGGAATCCGCAGCTGCTGCAGGAAATGGCGTACAACCCGGCCCATGTGAGGACCACGGTGGTGATTGCACTGCCCTTTTGCATCCTGAGTCTAGGGGTGTGTTCATGTACAGGTCAGAGAAGGTGGGACAGATTTTATTGGCCTGTGCAATGGCCCAAAATTTGCATCAGGCGCAACATTCCCCTAACCCCAGATCTGGACATTCCTCCTCAGAGAATGATGATGCTGTGCCAGCAGCCACATGCACCCACACTGAGCACATTGAGTCCAGGGATGGACGCATGACCCAGCAAGAACTAATTGAGAACTTTTTCGGAATTCCCCCTCCACTCAGCACTTTCCTTGCACCTTACTGTTTATCATGCACAATCACAGTAAACACGTGTTTGAAAAAAAAGGAATATCCTGTCATTTCTTTAAGTGAAAAGAATGTATTTGACAGAAAAGTGAATGCACCCAAATGTTGTAACCTCCTCCCCAAACAACCCCCTCTCCAAGACCCCTTTTCCCCTCCCCAAACACCCCACATTCCCAAACACACTCAGTGGAGCACCCAGTCAGATTTATTGTCATTTGTGGGCCCTCTTAGCCATGGGGCTCTTGGCTGTGTGGGACGAACTCTCTGTTACTGATGCCATGGGCTGCCTTGCTGGGAGCCCTCAGTAGTGGTCACGGAAGTGGGTGGGTCTGACCCTTGTCCAGGCAGACTTGGACAGCAAGTCTGCCTGTATGTTGTCCAGGCAGACTTGGACAGCATGTTTCATGACCTCTACCACGGAGGATGCGATCTCGTTCCCCTCCCTCACATTTTGTGCAAGGGTGAGGAGGGTGGAGGAGGCACAGCCTTGGAACTTGGTACTCCTGCGGCTGGAGGCCTGCATGCATTCCCTCATGAGTCTCATCTCCTGTAGCTGTTCCTGTGCTATCGGTGTGAGTTCTCTCTTACGAACCTCTATTGCACGGAGGCGTGCATCTATGCTACAGAGGCTGGGCAGTACTAATGGTGGGGGCTATGGGGTGACCTGGGACTGTAACTAGCTGAGGGGTATGTGGTGTCGTCGTCCTCATCCTTAGTGGCAACCCCACAATGATGGCCTGGTGGCTACTGTGCCTGTGGTGGTGTGGAGGGTACAGGAGGGAAAGTGCAGCCACTGACTCCATGTGGTGGGTGACAATGGTGGTGATGGTGCTGGGGCTGATATGATATGATAAGTCATTTAGAACGTGCCTGTACACAAGTGTTTCTAAGCATGACAAGACAAGGAAGGGAAGACAGAAGGAGGACAAAAAAACGATCTTACTAGGCCTTGTGTCATTCAGACTGTGCAAGTGCAGTGGGGAGAAGTGCCAGGGGGTGCGGGGGAAAGATTGCAATGGAACACGTAAGTGATGCCAGGGAGGTGGCTCATAAGTGCAGCGAGTCAGGCGACTGTAGGGTTGCAGATACAGTCCCTTCGTGATAGGGAGGGCTGGAGGCAGTGTAGGAACCTGCTCCCGTAAATTCAGTGGGTGGCCAGGTAACAAGTATGCGTAGCAGACAGGGGCATCAGCATGGTAGAGGGAGAGAGAAAGCAGAAGCAAAAAGGAAGGTCTAGAGTTGCTTCCAGAACCTTAGGTGAACCTGCCCAAGTTTGAGAGATGCAGGGAGGCTGTTGCAGAGGGAGGCGCCAGCCCGAGGACAGAGATCTAAACCCCACTCTCTGCCTGGAGAAGCGTCTGACCATCAGAGAGTTGGAGGTGGATGAGCGGAAGGCTCGAGAAGAAAGATGCTTAGCATGAGAACGTTGGATGTAGTATGCTCCCTGGCCCCAGAAAGCCTTGTGGACAATGCAGAGGGTCTTGAACTTGATCCTAGCAGCCACAGGGAGCCAATGGAGAGATTTCAGGGCTAGAGAGATACGATCCCTGGGCTTGAGGCCAAGGATAACTCTTGTAGTCCTGTTCTGGATTAGAGGTAAATGGCCAAGAGTAGAGGCAGGCAGATTCAGAAAGAGGCTGTTGTAGTAGTCCAGCCTAGAAAGAATCAGGGATCTAGAGACAGTGGGCCTCATTACACGGAAGGCAGTAACCATGGTGTTATTAGCGCCATGGTTGCCGCCGGTAATTTACCGATTCCGCCATGGTGGATGGCGGAATTACCGCCCCATTCCAAGGTTGGCGGGGCGGTAATTCCCCATTCACCATTGGCCCTTCCCCATTCCCATTTGAGCCCCCATAGTGCTCAATGGGAATGGGGAAGGCGGTAATTACGGTACTGCAAATTGTGGTACCATAATTACCTCCAAGGTCCCTTTGCGGGTCCCGTCCTTAACGGCTGGTAGAACCAGCTGTTAAGGTAGGGACAGCGAAGAGACCTCGTAGTAAGGCGGTAAGGGATTACCGGTACCCTTACCGGTACTGGTAATCCCTTACCGCCATCCGTGTAATGAGGACCAGTGAGCTTCTGGGGGAAAGTGAGAAAAGGAAAAATACCTCTGAGGCAGTGTATCTGATTGTGTGACTTCTTAGAGACATCAGAAATGTGAGGAGCGAAGGAGAGGGTGGAGTCGAAGATGACACCAAGTTCCTTAGCCTCACAGGAAGGGGCAGGTAGAGGGCCCAGGGTGGGCGGCCACAGTGAGAGAGGGAAGGTGGTAGCAGGTGTCCCAATGAGGAGGATCTCAGTCTTATTGGCATTAAGGCAGATATAGTTGCAGGCACACCATTCCAGAATTACAGACAGACAGTCAGGTATGAGAGAAGGAGCAGAAGAGGCTGAAGGGATACTGAAGGAGAGCTGAATGTCATTCGTATAACACTGAAAGTTAGAACAAAAGGCAATGATGCGGTGGGCCAGAGGTGCCAGGTAATCGTTAAAAAGTCAGGGAGAGAGGTTAGACCCCTGGGGAACACCAATGTAGAGAGAGAGATAGAAGAGAGGAAGGACCCAAGTTGGACCTGGGAGGGTCGATCAGAGAGAAAGGAGGCAAAGCAGGCTAGGGCCTGACCAATGATACCTAGGTTGTCACAGAGATAATTGGCAGGATGGCATTGTTGACCATGCCGAAAGCAGAGGCTAGATCAAGGAGAATGACAGAAGGAAGGTTGGAGTCTAGATTAGTAAACAAGTCTTCCTGGGTGTTCAGGAGAGCAGTTTCCATGCTTCTGGCTGCTTTGAAGCCAGACTTATGGTCATGGAGACAACCAACAAATTTGGTATGTAGATTAAGCTGGTGGCTGCAACATGGCAGTTGTACTGCCCCGCTGCCTAAGCCTGCTTACCTTTTCAGGACTGCCTGCAGCTGCTTGGCCTGATGATGCTCCTGGTACATCACTGTCAGAGGTCGGGAAGAGATGAGCATGCTGTTAGTATTCTGGATGTAATGAATGTGGGCTTGCATTACATTCATACGTGTGCATAGTGCTCTTGTCATCAAGTTTCTCTGGTTGGTTGGCTCTGATGTGTGCGTCTACATGTGGGTGGTGAGAGTGCACATTGCATGTTGGTCTGCCAAGGTGGCCTGTTGTTGTGTGCAGTGGGCCTACGATTCATGTCCTGTCCTCCCTCGGCACACATATGTAGGACTCTACATATTGGCAACACTGCTTGTGGATGGCTACTTCTACCGCATCCCCTTGCATGTGTCTTTGATCAAGCGATTTGCTGTGTCTTGCATATCTTGGACTCTCTGCATGGTGATGCATTTATTAGGATGCCGGAACAGCATTTACATGTGGGTTTCTGTACTTACCACTAATTTTATTATTTAAAATTGGAAGATCGGAATGGAATAATTGTTTGAAAGTATGAATATTGTGCCATTTGATAGGAAAAGCCCAGCTTTGTATGTCCTGACTGCTCAAGTGTGTTTTTTAACAATACAGATACACAAGCCACCTCTGAGCCCACTGGTATGAAATGGACTGTGGGACTCATTCCGAGCTGGACGGTAAGGGATACTGGGCACCGGTAAGGAGACCGGTGCCGGTAATCCCTTTCCGCCCAATTCCAAGGTCTCTTAGCAGGAACCATAAAGGACGTGTGGTCTGACCACACGTTCTTTACGAGACCCGTTAAGGGACCTTGGAGCTAATAACGGGCCCGCAATTAGCGGGCCCGTTATTAGCGCCTTCCCATTGAGCCCTATGGGGGCTCAAATGGGAATGGGAATGGCATTTGGAATGGAGACTTACCGGGTCCGCCTATGGCAGAATGGTCTGGTAAGTCCCCTCTCCACCAGACCGGACCCGGACACGATTTTGGAGGCAGCCATGGCTACCTGCAAAGTCGTAATGAGGCCCTGTGTCTCTTAATTAAGGACAATTGTCATTGATGGTTGGTATGGTACACACGTTCCTCCCCAGGATCCTTCATTTCACCTTATAGGCCTTTGCCTCTCAAACTCACTCATAAGGAACATAAGCTTGTGTGCCAGAAAGAGGGAGAAGTCACGTCAAATGTCAGGAGCACAGTGTTTTAACCCACATTCTTGAGAGTTTTATGTGAGACATGAAGAGTGCAGGTTTGATTATCAGCTATCTGATTGAGACACATCATGCATCCTTGCACCTTAAGGCAGAACTGTCAATGGTAAAAATCAACTCAGGACCTATTCACCTTGAAAATATGCCATTTGGTAAGTGCTGAACCCCTCACTAGTGAGACTAGTAATGGCTCCACCGCAACACCTGCACAGGGATCGTCAGAAAATTAAGGACAGCCAAGCAGTACACCTGTCATTGGCAGGTACACCCCTCCCATCCTTTTCCCACTCCACGTAATCGGATCAGATCTACTTGCCTGAATGCTAGTGTCCATTTTTGCCTATTCCTAAAATTTTGCTTGGAGGTTCTATGTAGGCCCAAAGTGAAAGGTTCTTTGGCAAACTTACTGTCAACATTCACATTCATGAATGTGCCATTCTAAAGAAACCTAGTTTGCCAATAAGGTTGTTAAACATGTTACCACTCTGGGTGATTTTCCTGGTTTGATAGGAGGAGTTGGGGTGTAGAATGTGACTAGTGGATCCTCTGTCATTCCAGCTCCACCTCTTAAAAACAATAATTTTTCTACCATCGTTTAATTTTCCGGTTCTGTGTGATATGACCTCATTCGAAAGTTCTCAAGTGAAAAAGACCGATTTACAATTACCAATTTTCTTTTGATCGTAAAACGGGCATTGTAATGATCTTTTTCGCTTGAGAGCTTTACAATTAGTTTTTAGTATTTTTTTTAATATGGGGGTTACCCCCCTCAAATACCCCTTAGTTCCTCCCTGCCCCCCACCACCCTCAGCCCCCACCCTCCTTCTGGATTTCTCTCAAATCTCTCAGCCCCCTCCCTCCCTACCCAAGGGATCCCCCAACCACAACACAGCCAGACACACACAACACACACACCAACAAACACACTCACACACCTACCCGTTCTCCTCGCCGTCTGCTTCCGGGTCCTGCAGAGCCTGTCCACCCCTGCGTGCACTGGTGTCCTGCAGGGATATGACAGATCAATTTAGAAAGACCGATCTGTGCGGTCACGGAGCAGACTTTCCAAATCGATCTTTTGGTGAAAAGATATTTCTAAAAAGATCTTTTCACCTAGAACGCATTTTCCTGCTGGCGGAAACCTATTGCATTCCATTGAGAATGCAGATTCTATAGTAATCTATTGTAAATGCCTACCACAATCATACGTTGTGGGAAACATTTACCCTTTTTTGCACTACCGCCAGCACATTAACCTCAATCCACTAGGTTTAACACATATTTATTTGACTTCATAGTGCAAATGGTCAAAACTGCATGGAGGAGACTAAAGTATGTGTATGCAAACATTGCAGTCCCCCTCTACAATGTGCATAATATAGAAAATGAACCCCAGTATGTTACATTAGTGGAAGAGAATTCTTTAAAAAAAATGTATTAGGAAAATTAAAAAAATATATTGGTTCCTTTGGCAGGGTGTCAGGATTGAGGGTATTTTCTCTTCTTTTCTGAAGGGGTTAGGAGGAGAATGGCAGAGAGGGTAGATAAAACTATGAGCACTATATGTGCACTGTGAGGCAATCAGATTGACATCATTTGCATCACCCCTACTCCCAGAGCCTTCCCTCCACCCCTAGGGGAGTGTCATGACCCTCCCGGCAGTGACTGCTGTAGGAGTAGGGGTAGTGAAAAGCATGTATCTGTCACTGTGCAACAGTAAAGAGAGCATGCAACAACACCTGCAGTAGGGGGATGCTCTCAATGGCCAAGACAGAAGAGGTTTACCAATGTCACACATATTTGTATTGATAGTCCGCTGCTCACACCATCCAGTAAAGACATGGTCAGAGATTCTCTGGTCCCCCCTCTAACAGACCAACCAGATCTAGCCACACTAACCGCCTAGCAATTCCAAAAAGCATCAGAACCAGAGCAGGTGGCGCTAGCTTCCCAGTCTTCGCCGCCACCAATTCGAACCTATTACCCGCCGAGATCAGAGGCATCAAATCCCACCTGGGCTTCAGGAAAGCAATAAAAACTATGCTGTTTGTATGAACCCCATTTGGGCCCGGTCAACTGTATAACCTCTGTAAAGTCAAAACTTCCATTTTCCCATGCTAGGGGTAGATACGATCTCGCTGTAACACCTTGGATCTACCCCTCCCTGCACTGCAACTAAGTCATTTTCTTGCAACAGCGCCCTGAGCGCCCCGATGCCTCTGGGCTGCGTTTCGCTTTAGAAATGTAAAAATAAATAAATAAAATAAATGTACCATACAGAACACATCAATGCACAGTAGTTCAAATGGATGCCCCACACTTAATATTCATGTTCAAATACTTGTCACTCAGTAATGAACACTCTGTGAATGCTTCTTACACTCTCATGTAAAAATGTAATCATTTAATTATGAGTAATTGATGATAAAGAAACATTGCCATTATTGTCATCACTATACACTACACACTTAGAATGCACAAAGATATTAATGAAAAGGCTGAGATAATTGTCATTGCCTCTTCTCCAAGAAATCCTAGTCACCTTAAAAACCAACTACCTGCCTCTCAAGGTTGTATTGGGTAACCTCACAAATCATGCTGGGCAACCTAGCACCTGCCTCACCAAATCATGATAAGCAATCACATAGAAGCATCTGCTTCAATCAATACCTCAATACCTTTCTCAATGCGCTATCAAATGAAGGGCAAAACAAAACACCTCATACTCACTACTGTAGAGGATGGAGAGATGAGGGCTGGACAGGAATGGGTGCATGGAAAAATACACAATTCAAGGAAAAATTGAAACATTGAAAAATTGGAAAATTCCAAAAATATTAAAAAGCCACCTATTAATGCCTCATGGTCTTTGCATCAACAAGTAAAAAACATAGGATACAATGCTTAAAAAATGGTTAAATGTGCATTTGACTTAATGGTGCCAGCATATAGCCAATCCAGAATAAGGTGTCTGATCTTAGGCTGTGAGCTGAAGTGCCTTGGGGGGAAAAAGTACACATTCCCCAAGCAGCTCAAAAAGAATACAGGTTCTGCTCTACATGTTTTCAAAATAGCCAGAATCCAGTTTTGGGCTTCAAACATCCAGAAAAGGAACTAGGAGGGAGATGCCCCTTCCCACTTGGAATGCCTCAATGCTATTCCTCTCCTTCCAGCCATCTGCTTCCTGATCGTCCTACTCCACTCTCCTGAACCGCTGTGTTCACGGGCTGAGCTTACTGAATTTATACCTTTTTTGGGCCGTCCCTATCCCACAGCTGCAATCAGCAAATTTCATCCAGCACTGAAAAATGTTCTAAACAAAAATATCAACAACACAAGCGTTATTCGCAACCAGACTATTTTCCAACAAAAGTGTTCAGTGGACAGCACCTTTCATGGGTAAATATTAGCAAAGGACGGCTTACGTCACTCAGCGCTAGACATTTTTCCCAAAATAGAGTGTCAGCAGACAAAATCTAAAATTCAGACAGGGATTTGTAGTTTTCCTGCAGAGCTGTTATCTGTTTGTTTTCTGTCTACTAGAATATTGGTGCTCTGCCCAGAAAGAAGCCTACATAGCAGCAAACTTCATTGTTTACAAAATTACAGTGCAATGTACTCGAGACCGTTGGCGCGCAGCTGGGCCTATTGGAAAAAATCATATTGTACTGTACATTAATACTTCAACGTTTAAAAGCAATCTCACGGACTGCATTTCACTAAAAATGAACGTGTTTTCATCACACTCTGCATTTAGCAACAAGGCCTGGTCTCCCGCTCAGGCCACATGCCGTTTTAAGCATGGCTAATATGGGTAGACATAGGGAATACATGTCAGGAGGCCATGGTCATCATTCCTCAACATGCCCACTGAGATCCGCCCAAACGCTTAGCCTCAATGTACCAAGATCCAAACTTCAAAAAGCGGGAGGGGTGAGCTTCCCTGTCCTCGCCGCTAAATTATGGAATTCATTGCCTAACCCCATTAAGATCGAGCCCTCTTTCCACTCTTTTAAGAACAAAGCCAAGACATGGCTGATGTCCCAAGATGTCTAAAGCCGTCATACTGTACATTGACTTTTCTTGTAAAAATGTGTAACTGTACCTTGCTGCTCATCTGTAACTGTATCATCATTTCTGTGTTTATGCTGTTTGCAAATACGTGTAACTGTCTATATGTAACTGTAACATAAGATATGCGCCCTACAAATAAAACAAATACAAATACAAATACAAATGGTGGCAATACTATCAAAGTTCTCCAAGTGCAAAGGGCAGACTACTGTACAACTAATTCTCCTATGCACTAATCCAAAGTGCAATGTGTAGGTGTTATTGTAGTGCCCAAGCCAGAGCTCTATCAGAATGTAATTTTAGATATATGACTGTGGTTAAGCCACTATTGAGACTTCTGACCCTGAGAAGTGACTTCACTGTCAGTCTGCATAAAGGAGCCTATTGTGGGCAGAGTCAGAAACAATGCATCAAAGTTTCCTCAATATTGTAGCAAAATGAGTAGAAAGCCATGCGTTGCTCCTTCGACTGCAGCCACAGGGCTAAAGTATCACCAACGGACAGCAGTCGAATCTGGGGCTTGTGAGTCATTTCCTGGCTGCCGGATCTGAATTCCTACGGAGATATGTCTCAATCACGCCATAGGCATCATGCAATGGGACACATTTAACTTTTTATGTAATTAAGCACCCTCCCTAGTCTCATTAAAATGTGTTTTTATTACTTTCCCAGCTTTCTTCATCAACATTTCCAATTCTATATAAAAAAAAGAAAAATCGATCTAATTGTATCAGCGAAAGTATCTGTATGACACATCCATAATATTTTAGGTAACCATTTTTCAGAACTGTACTAGAGTTACACCAAAGAGGGAGCCATAAAGATATTGGTCTAAGTCTAGTAACAGAAGTTCATCACATTATGAACAGAAATGTCAGGGCAGACTTTGGAAGACCCAATACTTGCTTAAAAACAATCCTCCATTTTTTGGATTTAGATATCATCTTCATGCCCCCCATGGATCGACACCATACATTCATATTTCATGAACCTCAGAATAATAAAGTGTCAAGACTGTCTCAATCATTTGTCTACCCTAATAGTTAATAAATTGCAAAATTGCACCATTTCCCTGTGACATTTTCATGGCTTGAATATATATATGTGCTATACCCCTGATCAAAACTATGCAAGTGCATAACTGGAAGTCCTTATCATCAAGTGGGCCGTTACTAGCTTGCGTTATTATCTAGCAGGCCAAAGGTTTCAAATCATTATTGACCATTTACCTCTCATGTGGATGTACCAGAGTAAAGATCCACGCTAGGGTAATGAGATGGTTTCTAGACTTACATTCTTTCAATTTTTCGCTCGAACATAGAAAGAGAAAAGATCAAGACAATGTAGACAACCTCAGTCACTATCCCCTAGCCGGACTTAAGGAGGGCATAAAACCAACTATAGGGGTATGCAATGAATTCAGGGTGTTCGTCCTCACTCCTCAAGGGGGAGCCCCCTCTTTGGGACTAGGGAGGTGAGTTGGCTAAGCTTAACACCCCCTAGGGGACAGTACAAGAGGTAGTCCGCTGGACGTAACCCTGCCATGGTGAACAGGTAATCCCTAAACAGGGATATGTATTATCCTCCCTTGGCTCCAGAACCCCAGAGGTTTGTTGGTTAGACAAGGATTGACAAATGTAATGAGTTACTAATGCATATTCCTAAGGTTGGTGTGACCCTTTACAGACACTGTCCTCAAATCCAGCAGGAGAACAGGACATAAGCCCTCCCCCTCGCTATACGTCAGAGCTGGCACCAGTTGTGGTGCTTCAATGTGCAGTGTAGCCCAAAGAACCCCAGTAAAAAAGCTGTGGCAGAGAAGAGAGGAATCCGGTGCCTAAGGTACAGCAGAAGGTGCTTGAGCCAGAAAACAGCAGTGAAATGTGGAGCCACTACCAAGACCGTCCTATGAGCCCATGGGAAGGGAGAATCTGCTCAGACTGAGATGAAGGACACAGATGTAGAGAGAGCAGAGAGACCACACCATCTCACAAACAGACCCAACTGGAGGAGCACTGCATGAAGGAAAGTGGTACGTGGTCGCTCAGGGAAGTCGTGAAGTGGGACATATCGACCACAGGGTGTGGTGAGAACCTAACGACGCTGAGGCAGGGTGTGAGTCTAAGACCCCCATGGCAGGGTGAGAACCAAATGACCTCAAGGCGAGGTAAAAGTAATTCAGCCAGGAGGTGGCCCAAAGAGAGGAAACACCCAATGTGGGGACATGAAAACCAAGAATCCAGGGAGGGGAACTGTAGAGCAAGTGCGGACAGGCCATTAAAAGAAGCATTCAACTATAAACCTGGGGACAACTGGGAAGATGTTTTTTAAAACTAATCGCAAGGTGATCAGACACCCCGGAACTGGGACAAAGTGGATGAGAAACCAAAAAGGAGAGAGGAAAATAGGGAAGAAAGGATATTGATTCAAACTGAACTCACAAACCAGAAAGGGGGGAGGTGAAAATAGACATTGTGATAACTGAAGAGACTTTGGGAAAACTGAACAAGAGGGCCAAGGACTGCTTTGTAGAGGAAGAAACAGAACAGTGGATCTGAAGCCACCCACTGTTTAATCCTCGGGCATGGGGCCATAGCTTTGTTTTTGTTTATTTGTTAGTTTCGTTTCTGTATTAGTGGTAGGGAAGGAATCAGGGTTGATACGTTTCTGAACGACGGATGGAAGTTGTGTTGTTGGACATCCTGACAGGCACTCTTTTAACGTCTTTCTTTTCTTCGGGTAGGGCCAAGAAATTTAGGGACAGAAAGCATTGTCTTGACTAACAAGCCCAGTCATTCAAAATGCCACATTGTGCATCTCCTGATTTTGACTTACCACAGGGAAAAGAAGTGTGTCTTTGTGAAGCTGTCCCTTCGCAAATTCAGTGTTCAGCAAGATTATTTTTTAGGTGGATTGTGTCTGAAACAGGTTGATTTTAGGAGCACCCAGGTAGGAAGAACTCTTGTGCATCACCTGCTGATTCAGTTTCCATTAGAAATGGGCATGCATCAGATATCTTTTTAATGTTCTTGGTACCCACAATATGCATGGACTGTAGGGTAATGATGTGATATTTAACCCATTCCTATAACTTCCAGACCAGGTGACATCTGGTAACCCCTGCATGTTAATTTAAAACATCACAGTGTTGGTGCTGTTGTAAAACGCTGTGGTTCCTAACATGCGTGATAAATAACAAAAGCACTAGTAGAATAGCATCGCATTCCAGTATGGTGATAAGATACAGGCACACTTTGAATGATTACAGGTACTGTAGTCTGTGAATTCTGCTGAACTATTATTAAACATGTTTCAGCCATCAACCTTTAGTGCCAGACAAGAAACAAAATATATCAACATGGCAAATAAAATCACAAAGCTTGAGATCACAAATGCATCATTTACAAATCAGATCAATAGACACATTATGATTGAATCAGTTGGGGCAATGACTACGCGGCAATTTAGCAAAGATGTACTTCAAAGTAGAAAATGATGGCTTCAACTTCTTCGGCTTGTGGCTTTTTACCCTCACGCTTCGGTTCTACATTAGGTGAGTCAATGGGAGATGGAAGGTGACTCGGAGACTCCAGGTTGGTGTAGGTTGGAGTTGGAGACTGAATTGGTAAGATGCCTCGAATAAAAAAAAATCAAACATAGATCATCCGAAAACATGCAAGTTAAACTCACAATGACGTCTTATGCAACGGAAGCCCGGAGATGTCTAAACATGAGTTTTGGAGAAGATCCCTGTGTACATGCGTATGCAACGATATTATTGAACCCTGCAATACGGCTAAGGAAGCAAAGAACCAGGGCACTTAATTCATTTCAAGGGGGATGGAGATCTATAAGAGATCTTCTTGCAGATTAAAACGAATTATTTAATGTGTAACTGTATGGCGCTCCACCATGCAGTGGACAGAGGTTTTCAAATTCTTGCAATGGAGTGACAGCAAAGGTCATGTGGAGTTGTGAACAGTGCACGGGAATTGATGAAGAAGATAGCGATACAAGGTATCAAACTCTCACATGTGTTCAAAAGGCTGGTCAGGTTAAGTGAGGAAGACCTCTGCAAGATATGACAGCAAAAGGAACTGGAACTTGGTGGTGAGATCTCAGATAAAGAATGGCAGGGTATCCTGAGCAATATTAGGAAATGTTCACGAGATCCGACAATTAATCAGATGCAAGACATGATTTTCAGTCTGCTTTATATGGTGGCCAACATGTTCAAAGTTAGAATTAAAGATAATAACCAGTGCTGGTTCTGTGGATCCTGGGAAACAGGTGTATTCCATTTGCTCTCGATATGTGGTAAAGTAAGCGACTTTTGGGCAGAAGTAGTGGAGACAATGCCTCTAGTGCTGGGGACCCACATCACCCTTGGCTCAAAACTAACGCTACTGGGTTCAACACACTCTATGGGCCACTTGGGTAAAGGGAAGATACTGTGGGCCACGAGAGCTGTCATGTGTGCACAATTAGAGATAGTTATTCTAAGGGAATGGAAAGTGATGACTAAGCCACAAGTAAACACTTGGCGGCTAGATCTAGCCAGGCTCACTGCTCTAGAGAAGAGGACAATGATCTCAGAGGAGACCCAAAAGAAATACAGGTGTATTTGGTCATGGTATTATGGACTTGTTTGTATGCCAAATGATGAACTTTGACTGTGATTCTGTGACTTACATGTGCACTATTGCCAACAACTTACACCCCTTCCCCTCCCTGCCCTTACTGACCCTCCTACCTGCACACCCACTCTACTCTTCCCTCCGCCTTATATCTTTTTGTCTCTCTTCACCCCAAAAGTAGTAACTATTAGATGTGTGTAATATTTGTAGTAGCAGGGATTGTTATAGATTTGACAGATCTGGTTGTGGTATTTCTTTATTTGTGGTACTATGAACATACTTTACTTTATACAATATATTACACACAGTCAATCAAATTCCAAAAAAGAAAATCTGACTAAACATTTCAGGGAAGCCAAGTTTGTTTAAAGTCATAACAGAATTAGAGATAGACACATCAGTATGTAAAGGAAGACATCTTAAAACAAAATCTGTATGCACCTACCCTAATTTAACCAGGGAGAGAGTGAGTCTGGGCCGCAGCTGACACTGTATCATCCATGGGTAGGAACGGTGGCAGGTGGCAGTCTGCCATGTGCAAGAAAAAGGAGTTACCCAGAAGAGGGGGGCAGGGGGACTCCAGGAGCATGGACACTGTGCACCTCGGGCACATTGTTATCATGAGAGGGGGCCCAATCATCCCCGGGTCAGGGCACGGAGGAGAGACAGGGACCAAATCAACCAGGACGCAGGGAGAGGCCTGGGCCATTTGAGAGTTGCAGCCTGCAGGGCACAGGGAGAATGTCCACAAACCCTGGAGGACTGATCGCACATTCAAAATATGGTACATAGGGTAAATAGGGTGATGTGCACATGCATGACAGGGCCATTGCTGACCGTGTTGTGTATTATTATTATTTTTAACACATGATAGAAGCAGTTTGAACTACTAGTATCACACTTGCATTCCTACCCCCCACCCCCGACAAGTCCTTGTAGAGTTCTAAGGTGAGCAACAAGGTACAGTGGGTGGGCTCTGCGGTGCAGCCTCACCCTGCACAGGCCTATCAGTCAGGGGAGGTGGAGCAGGAGTACTCAAGCTGCCAGTGCCTGTGTCCCTCATTGCCAAGCTGAAATATCTAGGTAAGGGCTGCTGCTTGTATCTCTCTTGTATTGGTCCATCACAACACTTTTCCCACTTAGCAGAACCACCGATCAACAGGCACTTTCCTTTCAGGTAAGAGGCTTAAGGTTGTTCACATCCATTGTGATATCACGTGCACTGGTATGAAGCATGCATGAGATAACATGTGACACAAGTGAAAGATGAAACCCATAACCAAATGAAAGATACAACACTTTCTTTGCAGGGTAAGCAGCCTTATTAATTCAACACGAGTAGTAAGTGACCCTTTCCGTAAGAATTGCCTGCTCATATTTGCGTCCAGCAACTTGGAAGAGAGTTTGTTTCCAGCTCTACACAAGTTTCATTACTGTCTCCGATAATGAGCATGTATACTTTGATGTTTTTAAGGTAGCCGAGTGACAAGGCATGGACAAATCTTTAACAGCTTACCTCTGGAAATATCATGATAGTGGTATATCAATGAGTGTCTTCAACCTGAGGTGTTGATTTCCTGCAGCGCACCTGTTTTTTCAGTATAAAAGAGAGATGGTGTGGGAATTTATGTTGTAAGCTGATCTTGAAATTCATAAGAATTGATTGTTTCAACCCACTGGGAAAGGATTACAACACGCTAAATTGCACATTGCAAAGATCCGAGCTTAACTGTGACATATTGGCTATCGGAAGCAGTGGTTATCAGATCAGTCCCAGAGTTCTGAGATTTGTAGAAGTGAGATATGCCAAGGTGTTGAGGGAGAATGGAAACAAGGGTTGAAATCACCAAGATCTAGTAAATATTGAATTAGGGGCACTAAGTGAATTAGAGGCTTTGATGTCAATCATGTTCCCCTTTGAGGTGTGAACGATTGGGCAATGTATAAAGTATCATCAAATCTAGAGTAGTTGAGTCATATTGTGATATTTAAACTAATAAACCCCACAAAAGAGTCAAAATTTGATAAGTCAATTTGAATTATGTGAAAGTAAGATTATCTTTAGATATTGATGGTACACCGTCGCCTATAGAGGAACGGTCAGTGTATAATATTTTGTATGCAGAGGTGAATTTTGTCCATAATAAACACACTGTAAGCACAAGACATTGTTGGGTAATACATACTTTGTTGAGAAGACGAGAATAAAATCAAAATACATCAGGCATTTGCGATATCTGATTCAACATTCAGCCGATTACATTTTAAGGACTTTCAACTGATATTTTGGAAGAAATTACTGCAAACCCTCATTATTGGAATTGCATGATAAAGATTCTGAATGCTGAGTTCCTGTTTTATTGCTTCAGAAATCTAAAATAAGAACTAAGTAGTGACAAGAACTCCACAAGCAAAGAACCAGACCACATGAAGGAACAGATAGTACTGAGAGAATGAGTTGACTTATACATCTCAGGGTCATGGGTCATTTCCTCCAGTGATTTCAGCCTTGTAATGTAATATAAAGTGGTTTTGTATAGTGCCTTCCTGCCATTAATGTGGACCTTGCTGCTGTGTGATGGATGCAGCACTGTTGGTGTGCCATTGGCATGCCTCTGGTGGGCCGGCACTGTGTGTCCACTGTGCGCCACAGCGTAGAAAGATAAATATGCTCAGTGCTGGAAGGGGCTGATGGAAATGAATACATACTTGTAAAGATTGTGAGAGGGCAGTCCCAAACAGCAGGTATAATTGAGCCAATGGGGGGGACTACGAGTCAGAGGGGTTAGTAATCTTCCCAGGGCACCTCCTCATTGCTCAATGCCCTCCCCCAAAACCTGCAAGGCTGGCAAGGCCTATTTCAATTTCATTTTAAGAAAAAATAAAGTCCACACACACCAGAGAGCGTGATGCAGCGCCCACACTTTGCAGAAGGTTTCTGAGAAAGCAACACATTGAATGCCTGGTGCCTTTCCCACACTGCATGTTAAAATCCTTCTGGGGCATGCTGCAACTGCCTGAATTATTTCCCACCCAGTGCCCACTTCCTCTAAAGCACTGCAGACTAAAGATAAGGTAAGACATTTAAAAACAACAGGTCATAGTTTTGCACGGTGTGCAAGTGTGTATATACATTTGAATATAAGGCATTCAGTGTGCAGGTATGTGTGTGTGAGTCAGTGGGTATGCATGCAAATGGTCTGCACACGTTGAGTGTGTGTGAGTATGTGTATGTTAGTGTCAGAGAGAGTGTGGGTTTGTGTATGTGTTTGTGTGTGTGTGTGTGTGTGTGTGTGCAAGCATTTGTATGTGTCTGAATTTTTGGGAATCTGGGTATAAGTCTCAAAGCAATGTATGTTTGATTTTGCCTGGTGGTAGCGGGTAGTAATGCTGATATATTGCAGGCTTAGCTTTATGAAAGTTATTTACAGTTACAATTTTTGGCATAGTTTGGCCGTATCACATTCAAGTGATGTACAGTGACAACTATTGGAATTGATTGGATGAATCCTCATGCAAGTGCTTTCGAAAGAGACCATTTCTGCCATGGATTGATTATGGCTGCAGCATAATGCGAGTGATTTGCAGTGACCATTGCTGGAAAAGATTGATTGTTGCTACAGCTTCATGCAAGGGATATGCAGTGAACATTACTGACATAGATTGGTTGTGGACGCAGACTCATGCAAGCAATTTACCGTGACCATTACTGACATAGATTGATTGTGACCAATAAAAAACGCTATAGGGTTTGTTATTGGATATTGGTGAGTCTGGGGTATTTCCCAAACTCATTTTTCAGTACGTTTCCCAGGATTCTCTCTGGCAAAGCAATATATTTATTGTGTCCATAACTTCATGAAAGTGATTTACAGACTATTTTTTTTTTTTATTCGAAATTGGTTTAGTTGAAAAATCAACTTTTTCAATATTTCATATCAAGGTTACATTTCTATTTTTTTCCTTTTTTTACATAGTCATATGCATTAGATCGTACATTTCCGTTATAATACAATTTACATTTTAAAACCACATAAATCATTACTATTTTGATACAGAAGAGTTAAAATTTCATATAATATAATATAATATTGTACAAAATCATCAAATCAGTTAAAATATAGTAATAGTTGCATTAGTTTACCGATAGATTCAATTCATTCAGATATTGTACCGTTGCTATAATAAGCGAGACATTTGATGTGTTGAATATCTCATACCATAATTGTTCTTTGGTAAGTAATACTTTATGTTTAAAAAACTTAAAAAAATGTTTTATCCTTAAGTCAAGTAAAAAGGCACATTCCGAGATTAGATGAAAGATAGATTCTTCATTCATAGAGTTTTTGCAAAATCTACAGAGAGTGCTTAACATTGGGTCTTTGGAGTATTGAGCCAATTTGATCTTGGTTGGAAGTAGATTTAGTCTAAATCGTAAAAAAATATCTGCATATGATCTATCTGGAAATGCTGAGATGTATTTTGGGATGTCGTTCAAAGCTTTTACAATAAAGGGACCTGCTTTGAAGGCTGAATATTGGAGACATTTTTCCCTTGTGAGAATCCAATCGTATCTAAGTAGCTTGATTTTCGCTTTATCTGGAAAGATAGCAAGGTCGTTGAAAGAAATGTCAGCTCTCGCGAGAGTCTTTTTACACTCGACAGCCCAAGAGGAGGTTGAGTTATTACCTGAGGATTTCATCATGTCTCTTACCGCCGGAAATACATTTTTAGCATAATCTGGAGTGAGAAGACCTTTTCGATATAATGCTAACATTGCCCAAGAAACTACCACAGCTAGGGAAGACAGCCCAGGTTCATATCGAATTATGGCTATTGGGTAACTTGGAGGGACCGGCAATATTGCTTTGCAGTATAAACCTTCAATATAGTCCCAATGCACTTTTTTGTTCATATTTTTGGTATGACTTCCATATGTTATTATGGGTACTGCTTTCTGTAAATAAAACATACGAGCAGGTATTAAAGAGAACGGACCATACTTTCTTTGTAGAGCTTTCGCTTCAATTGCTAGAAGTTTCATTCTATTAGAGATTTCATCTTTTTATGGGATGTACTCTATGTTTGAATTGATATTGACTCCTAAATATTTATACTGATGTATTATATCAAGTGGGCAATTGGAAATGCACCACTTAAATTTGATTATAGATTTTTTGGAGAAGGTTGAACAATTAGAATTTTCGTTTTTTTAATATTGATTTCAAGTTGTTTATTTCTGCGTATTGTGATAACGCATCCAATTTTCTCTGAAGCCCTATGGGGGTTTTGTCAAAAAGAACCATATCATTTGTGTATAATAAATAGGGTATTGTTAAAGATCCTAGCCGAAAACGACTGCACGGTCACCATTTCTTTAAAAAAATCACTAATATAAAAGTTAAAAAGGATTGAAGCAAATGGACATCCCTGTTTTAAGCCTGTATTTGTTCTTATTGTGTCTGACAAAAGACCGTCAGTTGTAAGTTTTACTCTTACACTCGTGTTCGAATAAAACAATAAAATCAGGTTAAAAATGTGAGCAGGGCAATTAGCATTACATAGTTTTTCCCATAGCAAAGTGCGAGAGATGGAGTCGAACGCTTGTTTAAAATCGAGTAGTGCAAGATACATTGGCTGTTCACTTTGAATGGTTTGGGCTTTTAATATGGCAATAATAATTAGATTTAGTGATGTACCTATACCTGGGACAAAGCCGGATTGATAATGGTCCATTAGATCTTGCTCGCAGAGCCATTTTGTAAAATCTCGCACCACAAGGCTTGCTAAAATTTTCCCTGGCACGTCTAAAAGTGCTATAGGGCGGTAGTTACATGGGGAAGATCTATCCCCGGATTTATAAATCGGGATAATAATTGCCTTCTGCCATGATGGTGGAAATTTATTTTGGTGTATGACATTTTTAAAAATCAAGTATAAGACATCAGCCCATGCTTCTGGGTTTTCCTTTAAAATAGCATTTGTTATCATGTCAGGACCGGGGGAATGTGAATTATTTAATTTTTTGATTATAATAATTATATCCAAAAGGTCAAAATCCAACGATTTGGTGACAAGACCACTTTGATTTTTAGAAGAATGATCTTCTTGCTGTTTATGTAAGAGATTCTCGTAGTGTTTTACCCATGTCCTTTGGTCAATGCAATTTAATAAAATAGATTTTTCAGCTGTTTGTTCTGATCTATTTATTAGTTTCCATATTTTACCTGCTTTTTTGGTAAGAAGAGCTTTTAGCATTGCTTCACCGTTGTTCTGTTTTGTTGACGCTATTATTTGCTTAATTTGATTTCTATATTTATTTTTTATTTTTTGTTTTAATGTTTTATTATCATGTCCCGGTAGTGATCTTATATCACGCCTTAGTTTTGCTCTAAGAGAAATTATATCAGGGTTCCATTTATGTTTATGAGCAAAGCTCGGCTTAGCATATTTAGTGCTCGATTCAAGGATAATCTGAATTAAATCATTGTAGTATATGTGGTCCATCTCCTCTTGTTTTTGATGCAAGAGTTGTGTTAAGTGGTTTATGCGAGATGGGGTCCACCGAATTCTTGTCCTTGCATTGTTAATTTCAATTTGGACTCTATAGTATTCAGTATTTATTTTAGAGTGTGGTCTTCAAGAAGTTAGCACCAAATTATGATCGCTCGACGTGGTTTTAATAATTTGGAAATTCATTATTGTTTTAGTTGAATTATTTGAGATAAAGACATAATCTAGAATTGATTGAAGGTTGCCTCTTGTCCAAGTTGGTCTCAGAGGTACATCCATAGGGAATGTGCCATTTAATAATGTAAAATTTCTGGTTTTCATTAGGGATAGCCATTTGCCTGATCTTGTGTTACTTAGTTTTTCAAAGGACTGTAGCAGATTCATATTGAAGTCGCCAGCAATTATTGTGTTGGTTATATCAGGTTCAAGAAGAATTTGGTCAAGAATATACTCAATTTTATCAGAAAATTTGAGAGCAGCCACAGATGCTGGATTCCAGTATATATTTATGACCGCAGTTCTAGGGAAAAAAGGATGATCTTTATTATCAGTCGTAATTAAGACTGGTTGGATACCAGGATCCAGGCTTTTCCATGCAGTAATGGATAGCTGAGAGTCAATTCTCACTGCTAAAAGAAGGCCCGCTGCAGGTCTTCCCTTTGCTGGTTTAGAAGCATTAAATGCTACAAGTTGATGGTCCGGCCAAAGGGGAGTGCTGGACATCCATGTCTCTTGTAACAAAATGACGTCATAGTTGTTACGTAAAAGTGATTTGGCGTTCAATAGGTGGGAAAACCCACAAGTATTCCAAGAAATAAGGGTGCATTGGTGTTGGGGAACCCTATCTTGCTAGTGATTATCTTTTTCAAGGGATCTAGCAGAGGAAACCCATGTCCATTTGGATTGTTGCGGGGTGGTTGTATTTTGGTGGTTGGATTGCAATTGGAGCATGAGGGATTCGAAGTGGAGTGAGGAGGGAATTGATTTTTTGTTCCTGGTAAGTTCTGTTGATCGGGAGTCGGAGGAGATATAAGTTCAAGTAGAAGGCCTTTTTCAAATAGTAACTGCCTTTGATCCCAGACATAATTTTTTACAATTAAAGATCGAATTTTGACATCAACAATGTCTTGATGGGCTTGCATACGATAGGAAAGACCATCAATATCCTCTGAGTTAATGTGTTTTAACTGTGGTAAGGAGTGAAATATTGTTAAAATAGTAGTCCTATTTGGGAAGGGATCAGAAAATATTCTATCAATCATAGTGAGCCTGAGTGTTTCATTTGATAGAACTTTGGGAAGCCATTCTTCCTCATGAAAAACTTCCACATCAGGAGAGTTGAAATCAGACGGGTCACCAGAGAGTGGTAAATTGATGGGAACTCCCACGTTTGCAGTTTCTGTGGAAGAGAGAGACAGTGGTTCATTCAGAACAGTGTGCTCTTGGCCTCTCACAGGGGAGTCTTTAGGAAAAGGCGCTCTCTTCACCAGTTTTTTTCTTTTTTGTTCAAGGGTCATAAATGGATTTGCATCATGATCCAATACGATGCAGAACATTGGATCTCGAGGTAAAGCTCTTGCTCTATCCTGATGGAGGCTTTGGTGCACCGTTTCTATGACAGAAATGTTATTTGAGTAAACCGATAAATTCATTAGGTCATCATTTGTTGAATCCTTGTTTAAAGATTCTACAACACTTGAGGATGGTACAGGCTCAATACAAGGAGATATAGAAACAAGCTTCTTACCTGCGAGAGACATCACACAATCCGAGGGCAGCTAAGGCTCTTTTGAAAAAAGATCCGAGGCCAAGGTGGGCTCTTTTGAAAAAAGAGCAGGAATTACTTGGGCTGAGGACGGAACAGGCTGCAGATTTTGTTCAGATGGTAAGGAGATATTATCTACAAACTTTTTGGCTTTAGAAGCAGCTAGTTTGTTTTTTTTGGTCAAGGTTTGATTCTTGTTTTTTTTTTTGATTGCGGATTTTCCAATACCTGGTCTGGAACAGTATTCAGACTTTGCAATATTGTTGACTTATTATGTTTTTTGCGTTTTTGTCTCTTATTCTGTAAGCGACGATTGAAGATCTCATAGACTGGACTTTGATCTGGTGTAAGGGAAGGGGTTGATTCAGGCTCAGTGCATAATTCCACCTCAGGGACAGAAAATGACTCAGGTGGACCTGGAATCGCAGGGATTGGAATTTGGGTCACAAACCCAGGAGCCTCCTCAACAGGCGTGATGTCTCTCTCAGAGGAAGGGATAGCACTTTTAGTGTTTAATTCTGCTTTCACAAGTGCCGGAAAATGTATTAATCGAGGTGTTTATGGCCATGAGGGCAGGTTCTACAACAGAGTTGGGGAATGAAGGAAAACCAAAGGATGGGCGAGGGCTTGGTTTAACAAATGATGGGACTTCGGAGTTGATTGATAGAGCAGATTCCGGAGAGGAGATGATGTTGTTAGGGCAATCAGTTGGAAACATTTCAGGGGAGTTAGACAGCCTCGAGTCAGCACGATCATTGAGTGTAACTTTTTTTGTTGGTATGAAAGAGGCGCCACAATTTACCGAGGGGGGATATTGCGTTGAATGTGCAATTGGACTAATGGGAGGGGGACTTGGAGTTTTTTTTTTTTAGTTTTTTTTTGCCATTTCTTTTTTTTTCCTCATTTGGGTCAATATTATGAAAGGCAGAGGTAAGAGATCCACCGTTTGGCCCGTTCACTACCTCTGAATAAAGAGGTGGATGATGAGGTTTTGAAACATGTGCTGGAATGTGTAAAGACTCAGTAGCAAGGCTACTGAGGTGTAAAATGCTTGTTCACTAAAAGAAGGGTGTTGTGTCTCATAACTCTCTTGCATGGTTTTGTCAGACATGCAGATCACAGAGGGGAACTCAACTAATTTTTCGGTATGGATAGTGGTGGACTTTGAGGTCTCCTCTGTAGGAAGGGTCAATGCTGGAGAACAGTTAGTCATCTTTGCAAGGCCCTGGATCGAAGAGGTCCCAGCCATTGCGAAGATTTGAAGGCGCAGACGTGTGTGAACAGGGAAGCGGGGGGCATAGCAGGGGGGATTCCAGCGGTTAACCTGAACATATTGGGAGTAGAATTGCTAGCTGAGTACACGTTGTTTAGTTTAGTCAGCTATATGCCAGTTATTCTCAGGTTACACGTTATATCTAGGTTTCCCACTTAGTTGTTCAGAGCCATAGCTGGAGTTATGGTAAAGCCGTAGTTTGTTTGGGCTTTTCCGCATGGCACGTCACCACAGTCGCACAAGGAGGGGGCCGTATCAGTTACTTATCTGTGCGTCGGCAGTGTGGATCAAGAGCCCAGTGAGCTACAAGCCGCTACACGGCTTCTGAGGCTGCTCCACAGCAACAAAGGAGGTTGTAGAGTGGTAAAGCTCACGGTTCGGGGCTTCAAAACACAGGGGGGGTCAGGGGGCTAAAGTGGATAGCACGGTAGATAAGGCGTTTATTAAATAGATGACACTGCAGGAGTACGGGCTGCACGTTGGGGGGGGCTCACCAGTGGCCACGTTGGTGTAACACACAAGGCAAAAGCAGGGAACAGCGAAAAAAAATAAAAAAATAAATAAGACAAAATGGAGGCAGAATACTACAGCAAAACCGCAACGCCGCGGCATAGCGGACAGCCGACAGTACATACGAGTACTTGCGCGCTGGTGCGCGCGCACTGGTGCGTGCGGCTGCTTGGCTTTAAAGTCACGCAAGGCTGGGGGCGTGGCTACTGCTAAACATAAGAAAATAAACAGGAATTAGCAGTTGTAACGCGCTATATGCGTGTTATATGCGTGTTATATGTCCATATAGGTCCAATCAGGGTGGATATATATACCCAAAGCAAGTCCATATGGTGTATCCAATGAGGGCAGGCGAAGGCAGTCAGAGGCAGGAGAGGCAGCAGGACCCGCCGAACAGCCGACAGTACTTACGAGTACTTGCGGTGGTACTATACATATGTTTGTATGGTTCAAAGTGACTTTGCACTGCTGAAAAGTGACTTTGCACTGCTGACACAAACCCTGATTCATGGAACTGCGCAAAGTATATTTTTGGAAGGGCAATGTCAGTGCAAAGTCATTTTGTACAGCAAAACTGACCTCTTGCAGTGACTTAGGACTGCAAAAATACACTTTGCACAGTTCCATGAATCAGGCTTTGTGTCGGCAGTGCAAAGTCACTTTTCAGCAGTGCAAAGTCACTTTGAACCACACAAACATTCCATGAATCGAGCCCATTGTGCCTGCGGCTTCATGAATATGTTGTAAAATGCTCCTGTGCACTGTCGGTGACAGGGCATTTAATGAATGTTTTTCATGTGCTAACCTAGGTAACCTAATTTTAATTGTACAACTTTCAACCCATTTTTTTAAAAAAATGTTCTGTAAAATGCACCATTTCAACACATTATTTTAAAATTTTCTTGGGAAAAGAACCCCCCGACGGCCTCTAGATTATTTTGTGATCACTTGCTATGCTCAATTACTTGCGCCAATTTGGGGATATATTTTGGTGCCTCTACTGAAAATATTCACCAGCAGTGACTGACCATGAATCATTTAGAATCGGGGTAACCTCTAAAGGAACTGTCCAGCTGCCTTGCCATGAATTCCATGATATGCCTACGATATGAGCAGCTCTAAACTCCAAGCCAGGCCACATCAGCCCGTAGCTAGAAATGAAATATTGCTGTTAACTTTGCCAGAGATACATTTCACAAACATGCATTCCAAATATTAACTTTGCTAGCCTTTCCTTCTCAAGCACATTTGGAAAAATATAGAACATTACTGACACTTTACAGAATGCATTTTGGGGTTAATGTATTTGCTGCAATGTTTGGTGCATTTATATAATGCATTTCTTTCTTTCTTTCTATGCGGAAAACACAACATAAGAGATTGCCTAGGCAACAAGTTGATCTTTTAACCTTGTCCAGTTTTCTTCATTGTTTTTCAAAACAATCTCTATGCTTGTGTTAACCAGATGCTCATGTTAACGAGCATGTGGCCAGATTCTCAGTATTGTTATTTGAAAACAACAAAAACAATATTTTGTTAAACAAGAATATAAAGGACATATAAGAACAAGGTTAGCTTCAGGTCGAACTTAAACAAACAATATGTTCTCTTGTGCTGTACCTACTGATTATCTGACTGACATTATCATCTGTTAGAAAAGGGGCCTGCCATTTTTGGCTGTCTCGATGTTTTGTACTGCAACTCCCATCAGCCCAGGCCAGCATAGTCAATGCTGGAGATCATATCATGGGAGTAGTAGCCCAAAACATCTGGAGAGCCACAGGTTGCAGACCCATGTCTTAGAATGCAATTGTCTAACAGAGATACAGGGGTGGGATCACGCCGTTAACGACCAGCTGTTTCTAGATTTGTTGTGACCATATTTGAAGCATTGCGTGAGTCAACACTTCGGACTTAATTGGATCTCCTTGTGTATCAGGCCCTGTGAGATTTAGTGCTCAAACAAGTTTCTATGTTCTTGACATTTCATTAGTAATTTATATATTGCATTGACTGCATAGAACGTCCCACTGGCTTCCAGTAAAGGATAGAATCACCTTCAAAATCCTATCCCTCACCCACTGCTGCCTTGCGAACAATGCCACTGGCTATCTGGTGGCCAGTATCAAAAAACACACCTCAACGAGACCCACCAGGGAGGCCTACAGTCATCGACTCAACGCCCCAAAGTTCATTCGGGCCAAAGCGGGGGATTCCAACTTCCCAGTCCGTGCATCAGCACTCTGGAACAAACCACCCCTGCACTTTCGGGAAGAACCCTCCTACAATGCTTTTAGAAAGAATCTCACAACTTTGTTGTTTAAATGAGCGGCCCCTGATACCACGGACTACTGTTCTTTTGGACATTCTATTCTGTAACTAGCGCCTAGATGCCCATGGGCTTTGTGCGCTGATATAAATGTACAAATAAAACAATAAATAAATAAATAAGATTGGGGCTCTCTATCAAACATTCTTCAGTGTGAACATTATATGGCAGAGAATCACAGATTTGTTTCACTTCTTACCAAAATGCATTGTTCTGTTCTTGATGATTCTTTGGAACCCAAAAGCATGTTCCACTAAATTGTCATGCCTTTGCCAGCCGTGCTCAGTATGCTCTGTCAGATCCTCTCTTACTTACCCTCCTGTCTGGCAGTACTCACCTTAGCTGCCAACACCTGCCACATAGGTTCTGCAACTTAGAAACACTGCTCCACACAAAACGCTTTGCAGCATTTGGAAGGTCCACTGAAATTGCTACTCTCCTGCGTGTGCTTAGGTATCCGGTACCGCTTCTGTGTTGAAAAAGATGTACACAGATAGATTGGTGCAACCTACACAACTGTTGTATTGTTTCGGACAAAGTACATAAACTGCTCAATAGTGTCCAAGAAACTCACTATTTAGTGATACAATTTATTTCTCCAGCCCGACAAACTATTTCATTTTCAGTATGAAAAGTTGTCATTTGCAGAGAAAAAAAAACTGCACAGTCTACAAGAAAAGTTAATTGAACATGTGCACCTAGTAGGCGATGTAATAGCACCTCCCAGACAATTAGGAAGCTACGAAGGTGGGCTTTTCCTAATGGTGTTTCCTGCTTTCCTACTCTTCAAAGCAGTGGTTGGCCACCATCTTTCCTCCTGCGGTGAAAGCCTTTGGTCACCCCACACCCCTTTGCTACCTCACTACTTCCCCTCCCCCACACTCAATCCTATCCCAGGCACCACTTACCTGCAGCAGCATCAGCTGTTGCCTGCTGGCTTCCACTCCTGCAGTTCTGACACTTCCCCTCCACAGCAATGGCCATCATGGAAATGAAAAAGAGACCTGTGTTGTTCCTTACTTGTTTCCATGGTGGCCATTTTGTTTTGTATTTTTTTAAGTTGAGACATGGCAAACACACCGTTTCTCAACTTAAAAAAATATATTAGCCCCCTTGGAAAACATGCTGTGGTGCTAAGAGCAATAATGCCCTGGGTATTGGGGCATTTCTGATCAGTTAATGGTGCCTTGTACCACATTAAGGCCCTTACTTTGTTTTGGCCTATCAGGTGGCCTTTGTGCTGTTACCCAACTGGTAATTCCCCTCTATCACACGGGTTGTTTCTCAAGTAATCACTTTTCCCGTAGTTTGGACTTCTTGAGTAACAGGTTAACAGGGTTCATCGATTTTCAAGTACTTTCACAGACACGATTTTTACAGCAAAACTGAGTAGTATTGTGCCAGTGTATCTTTTACCCAAAAAAAGGTTCCTTAGACTTGAATGCACACATGCACAAGCAGACACTGTTGACGTTATTATAGAGGGCAGGGGGATAATGTAAGATGAGCACTTAACTGGGCACATAAGCACAACTAAAGAACTTAGCCTAGAAACACTGGTGTACAGTGGCGTTATAAATGCAACATCATATCATATCATATCATTACTTGGGACACCACAATACAAGCTTCGAAATTTGCTGTTTTGCATGAGTATTTGTGAGCCTGATTTTGCCTAAAGAATCAAACTGGATGGACAATAGGTAAATGGTAACAATTTAATGGATAAATATGAAGACAGGATTAGCATATTTCTAATGAGAATGAAGGATACTGCGGTGGCCCTTGAAAGTAGTGAATTTCAAACTAAGCTTCAAAAGTTAGAATTTAAATCTCACAATTGGCCTCGGTTTTTAATGGCGTTTAATTTATAATCACTTTAATGATGGCTCGGAGCTGTTACTTTCGTTTCATTGGACATTTATCAGGCCTCGGTGGTATCGTTGCTAATTGAGTTTGCAGAGTTAATGCACTGGCCCATTCACAGGAGGCCTTGGCAGAGATTTATAGCAGTCAATGCAGCAAAAACTCTCTGCTCTGTTTAAGAAATGTGCAGCAGCAGTGATATTCAATGGTGCAAAGTGTTCTCAAGGTGCTTGTTAGCACTGACCTTCCATCTCATCTTGAGTTTTAGCATTGGGACTGACCGACTGATGCCAGCTGACTTCACCGTTCATCTTCCAGCCATCACTCGGTTGTTGCCACACCGATAACCAAAAACACGTCTGACTTGCATGCTGAATCAGAAGCAATGCCAAACTAATTTCAAATTTTAATTTTAATTTTAAATTGTGCACATTTCATCGGATTATAGACAGACAAGCTTTAAACATGCACTCTTAATAGAGCCAATTATGACACACACAAAGGAAAAGCAGCATTGATTGAACAAATATATAAACTAATTATGGTACACATACATCTTGCAAGTCCATAATGAATTAGTGGCAGCAGGCTTAAGTGGCTTAACAAGTGAAAAATCGTTAAATAATACAGTAATTAAACATCATTTAGGTTGTTTGGGAAGAAACATGCGCGCATTTTAAATCCGTTACTGGATAAAATGTAACTGCTAAACTATGATACACTTCTAATCGAGTAGTGAAGGGGGCGGATGCATACACCAACAGCATAAGAAAATGACTAAGTGCCGAATATGAGGGGAGTTGCAGGGAATGAAACTGTAGTGGGTGAGCAGGAGACTAGCTGTGTCCATATATATATTACATGGCCGCAGTAGCGGCGATGTAGTTATGGTTAAGTCGGTGTTTCCATAGGAAGAGCACTTTTTGGGCGGCTTATAACTTCGCTCCCCCTGGACGAATCCTCACCAAACATTGCAAAAAAAGTATATGGCCCACTCTGAATTCTTTTGCAAAGTTTGGTGAGGATTCGTCCGGGGGGGAAAAGTTATAGGGGGGGTCCCAAAACTTTTTTTTTTCCCATAGACTGAATGGGAAAAAACTTTGCGCACGGCTACAGCCCGAACCGCTGGACGGATTTACACCAAATTTGCGACAGTAGCGGCGGCCTGGTCCCGAAAGCGTGCTTTTGCAAATTTGGTGTAAATCCGTCCAGTAGTTTTTAAAAAAATGACCAAAATATAAGGCAAAAAAATTAGTGATATCTGTGTTCGCTTCGCGTGTGGACTTCCCTGTTCGCTCCGCGGACAGCACCCCGATTGGCCCATGGCCTTGCGTCATGTCCGCGGACATGTGACGTGTTCGCTGATTGGACGGCGAGGGGCGTGGAGCGCGTCAGATTTTCTGTGGCGCCCACCATCTTTTATTCGCCGTCGACCGCGTACAGCGCGGTGAAACGTGGATAAAAAATTGTATTTAGTGCCCTGTGTTGGTGTGTAACAGTGTTTGGGGAGGGTGGGGGAGTATTATGAGATAGGTTCAATGTTTTGTTTTTTTATGTGCTAGAGGTTTTTGTTGCGTTCGATTTGTCCGGGAGAACACGGCTGTTCTGACATTTTGTAAATAAACTAAATGGTGGGGTGTTTAGAGGACGGAGTATGTGTCATTTTTGTTCGCAAGGAAGGTAAAAAATGAGCTATGAACACTCGCGGTGTACTTAATTGTTCGTAAATACACAAACTGGGGGTGTCCTCAGGACGCTGTCCGTATTGTAATCTGTCTAGTTGAATGTGTTCTAAGAACACTTGCGGTGTCCCGAAATGGTTGCAATTACCAAAATGGGGGTGTTCTGAGAACGTTGTTTGTATTGTTCGTTGTCAGGGTGAAAGTGTTTTAAGACCACTCGTTTTGTCCGCTAATAGTACAATTTCCTATGGGCGTCAACCGACTTTTTGTCCACTAAAGAAACAATAAATCCGGCTGGTGTGCGCCGACATTATGTGATAATCCTATGACTGGCGCTATTGGCCTGGCTGACTTGCTTTTGCGACACTAAATCATATCTTCCGCCCGTAAGCCTGATATTATCAAAGCATTCATATTCCCCGCCTCTCTCCGTGACGTTACAGGGTGCGTCATCAAACGCGCCCAGTCCTCTGCAGTCCTAAGTGACTTTACACAGAACCCGGAAGACAACACATATTATGTCACAACACAGCGCGCCACAATTCGGAATATGAAACAGTGATTTAAAAGCAAACAGCAAGATTGTAAATTTTGTAAAGTACATTTATTTGACATCAAATGTTTAGAGAATATTCAGCAGTTTGCATTTGTCTTTGTTGTCGATCCGCAAAAGTTCATGTTGAGGCACGCGATGTTCCTTTGCGGTACAGAGGGTGTTAGATCAGCTTACAACTGAGTGCGCCACAATTCGGAATATGAAACTGTGGTTTAAAAGTAAACAGCAGGATTGTACATTTGGTAAAGTACATTTATTTCACATGAAATGTTTAGTGAATATTTAGCGATTTGCTATTGTCTCTGCTGTCGATCAGCAAAGGTTTATTTGGAGCCACCGTTGTTCCTTTGCGCTAGATAGGCTGTTGGTTTATGATAAAAGCAGTAAATGGTCGCTCTGATAATCGGAAGGTTGCTCCAACAATGAGCCATTAGACCACCCTATTGGTTGGTATGTTGTTTGTAGCCGCTAGTACTGCGTAAGGGCATATTGGTCCTTGGCGATTGTCCCATAAAATGGTGAGGGTCATGAAGTTGCATATTTGGACCTGCACCTGGTAGTTGAAGACCCCATCCGCTGGAGTCTGTAAATCGTGACATAGGCAAAATGGGGCCACATACTTGTTTTAAAAAACATAAATTAGTCTCACCAGCCGATCTTCATTAAAAATCATCATTTTATTTATTAGGGCGTGAAACTATTTGCTATCGAAGATAGTGCAATGGAGTATGTTAGTAATAAAATAATAACATTTTCCCATTCATATAGCGCTAAGAACCGTGAGGTATCTAAGCGGTGCTTATTATTAACCACGGTGTGTGGTGCTCATTTATCGACCACGGAAGGATGAAAGGCTGAGTTTGGCCTTGCCGGGATTCGAACTTGAGTTAGCAAGCTGTGCACAGATGTCAAAGCGAGCGTTGTACTCGCTCTGCCACTTGACAGGCTACAGTGAAGTGGCACAGCGAGTAGAGCACTTGACCGCCTATAGACCGGTTAAATTATTTATATTAACCCACCCTGTGTCGTCTGCCTTTTTCAGAGCCCTCTAAACGACAGGGGATCAATTCGGCGGTGATAGTGCACGGTAGAAAACATTATGCCACTTTCAACTAACAAGTTCAACTTGAGCGGTCTTTAATGCTACGCTATTGTAATTGTATTTGGTATAAAATAATCTAAAGGGTTACTTACAGTACAATTGCAATTTCCATTGTCTACGAGTGGTGCAGTCCCAAAGTACGACTCTGCGTGTGCCAACGATCTTTCGCATAGTGATATAATATATAAAAGTGGTTTAGTTTCAGAAATTTCATACTTATCTTCTCTTACGTTTTAGCAACACTACTTCAAGAGAAGTCTTTCATCACAACAGTCCACATGTGGTATTTTTACACTATGGTGCTCTCCATTTGGGCAACGTCAGTGCCCCTACTTTGTTGGCTGATTTGGAACGCTTGGTTCAAGCCGTAATGAAGATCTTTCCAAATGTGAAAGTAATTTTTTCTGGATTACTACCTAGGGCAATATGGGACAATAGTTCAGTTTTTTGTTCTCAGCAAAACATTGCTAGGTGTGTCATCAACCGAGGCATGTGTGCTTTCATGCTTAGAGCTGGTATGTTCTTCTGTAACAATGAGAATATTGATGCCAGTGATGCTGTTAATTTTAAAGAAGATGGTATTTCTTTATCTTTTACGGGAAATGCCTTTCTATTTTGGAATGTAAGGGTTTCTTTGGAGAAGGTTATGTGAACATTTTAGGAGTAAAGTAAGAAAAAAAAACAAGAAAAAAAATACAAAATAACAGGTGTCTGTCAAGCATCTGTAAAAAAAAAAATGGCTCTTTTCAGAGCCAACTTCAAAGGGGAAATGGGGCACACTATTTAAATTAACATTCACCACGCTCAGATTTTCGATATGTCCGTGGAAATGGTGGTAGTCCGCGGACATGAAAATCACTACGAGGGGGTTAGTATGTTCTATGTCACATGTATATGAAGTCAGGGATATTATGGTTAAGTTGTGCTACTAAAAACCTATGAAATTCAGTGAAAAAACTTTGTTAAAGGGACGTTATGGTTAAGTTGCGCTACTAAAAACCTATGAAATTCAGTAAAAAAAACGTTGTTAAAGGGACATTATGGTTAAGTTGCGCTACTAAAAACCTATGACATTCAGTGAAAAAGCTTTGTTAAAGGGATGTTATGGTTCAAAGTAAAACCAAAAAAACCCTGAAATTCGGCAGTTATGGTAAAATAAGCAACCATAACTCGCGCCGCCACCGTGCACTGCTAACACTAACACCCAGGACATCAAAGATGACATCACAAATGTCATTGATGACATCACTGATGACATCACATGTGCATTTACCTTTCATGAAAAGTCTGTACAAGGGATTCTTAGTGTAATGTTAATAAAAAAAAGTGTCAAAGATTATTGGAATAAATATCAAGTGCTAATCAGTGCATTAAGCTATGCATTGATATAAATAGCATTCTATTATTAACTTCAATCCAGTATACTAAGGTACTCATGTAGAAACATAGGCATTGTGTGCAGCATACATGATGGAGGTGCAATATTCATAAGCTTGCCATGTTCAATATTGAAATGATAACTGTTTTCATATTACAGTTTTGCATACAGTGAAACTTGTGATAAGTAGGTAATAAAACCCACTTACTACATAATTGCATTATTATACACAAATCACAAAGAGACAACACCACATACAAATATGAATATATACCAGGGAATTGAAGTAGGAAAAAGAAACAGCAATAGTAGCAGAAAGTGTTCATAACCTAACTGATTACTTACCCTATCTATATATATCACATGATGTGTCTGGACCCTAAGGAAAATAGTGTGAGTACAACATATAAACATATGAGCATATACAGGGAAAGTACAGTAATAAAAAAACATCAAAAGTATCAGAAAGTGCTGATAAATCTACTGATAATTTTAATGCACAAAAAGGATTGCTGTCTTTCAAGGTTGTGACTTCTCTATGTATATGTTTCATATGATATGACTGGACCATAAGGGAATTATTCTAAGAACATACTTGAAAGATAAGTCTACGAATATAGGAATTTACAATTTTTAGTTCCTGACTGTTACTGAAGAAAATCATGTGGCCTAGATATGTCAGGAAAGGAAAAAAAGGGAGATCCAGCCACGTGATGTCATCAGTGATGTCATCAATGACATTTGTGATGTCATCTTTGATGTCCTGGGTGTTAGTGTTAGCAGTGCACGGTGGCGGCGCGAGTTATGGTTGCTTATCTTACCATAACTGCCGAATTTCGGTTTTACTTTGAACCATAACGTCCCTTTAACAAAGTTTTTTCACTGAATCTCATAGGTTTTTAGTAGCGCAACTTAACCATGACATCCCTTTAACAAAGTTTCTTTTACTGAATTTCATAGGTTTTTAGTAGCGCAACTTAACCATAACGTCCCTTTAACAAAGTTTTTTCAATGAATATATATATATATATATATATATATATATATATGAATAAACCAATTTAGCTAAAAAATGGCGCTCTCCCTCATTGAGTGGCTGGTGCTGGAAAAACGAATTTAGCCAAATTCGTTAACATGAAAAAAACACACAAGCCCCTGCGCGGTTGTAACACTGCAAAAATCCACCCAGTGGGCATGTATAAAAGCATTCCAGCACACAAGACCTAGCTATTTAAAATGTCATGTTTATTATTGCATAATACAGCACATTATAAAAAACAGAGGTGAAGTCATTCACCCCTCTGACAGACGTAAGGTAGCACAAAGCACTCACCCCACAGGTGGAAGAAAGTCACGCGTTCCGCCTGAATGCTCAGGCTTCTTCAGACCTATGAAATCCAAATGCGGCATGCAAATCATAGAGTTTAAAAAGAAAGGCAGTTCCAGAGCATTCCCACTCGAGTCTCATCACGTGCACAACGGTCATGTGACCACTATGAGCAAGAGTGGTGATATCTTTCCAATGCAATGACCTCCATATTGGAATGGTCAAACACCTGAGCATTCAGGTGTTTGACCATTCATACTCCGGAAACGTGGCGGTATACAGAAATACCAGCACTTTTTTTCCGGGCCGGCATTCACCTAATGACTCCCATCTTCATACTCCAGAAAAAGGTGAACCAAAGGATGTTCAAGGTACCTTGAGAAGCTTACCTGATCTAAGGTCTCGTCTTATCCATCGTCTGTAACCGAGGTATGCAAGAATTGTCATGTCTGAAGAGGCCGCCCGGAACAGATCGCTGGTGCTGTCCGGTGGCTGTATTAAGGTTTCTCTTCCAATTGATCAGCAAACCTCGTTTCCACAGTGATGAGAGATTTGGTGTATACTTAATTTCTCAGCATGCAACATTGCGCAAGATTTGGATATCTCGATTATCCATCTTATAATGGTTGCACAAGATATTTGAAATATCTGTGGCCGTCTTAAAGGACACACTATTTAAAGTCCCACCCTGTTTCTCTAATACAGATTCCTTAGACAGCAGACCATTGGAATCTGGAACTCAAGCCGTCCTGAAGGATTAAGACCACTGAGACTAGCATTAGGAAAACTATGGCATTTTCTTGCTCTTATATACAATTACAACAAGGAAGATTGGTATTTGTTTTAATAAGCTTAGATATGATTGCCGTTTCCCTTAAGTTCTAGAACAGAACAACATTTTTGGAATCATTACTTCAGAATATTTCTAGATGTTTATCCTCCTGAGAAAACTTGCCCTGGATCAGAAACTTTGTTTAGCGGTGGCGGCAGTATAAAAAAGTGTCCCACAAACGCATATGTCAATTTCTTCCTTTTCGGGACAAAATGCTTGAGTGCCAGTTTTACGGGTGAAACATAATCGCTGCTAAAATGTGCTCTTGAAGGCATTGGCAAAGAGGATTGTGTTTAACCTGAGCGGACATTGCCATTCTCAATTAATCAAGATCATTGGAGACCAGTGCATATTTTCAGTGATGGGGTATTCATATTGCCTCCAAATATTCACGAGCAGCCAAGCATAACGACGGGAGGAAGTTATTTAGCAGGATTCAAATTCTTAAAAGAATTGGCTGAATGGATACACTTTCTAGGACAATTTCTGCCTAAAATGTGATAAAATGGCAAACAATGTGAAATTGGTTCTGTAGAGTAACACATGCAAAAATCCAGTAAACAAGAGGTCACCACCAGTAATGGGGAGCATTTGACAAGATTTCCATGATGCCTCTGTCTGCAATGTATGCCAGACTTGCCCCTGTAAAATCGTTCATGCTGCTGTGTTCACAATAGATGCCAGCCTTCAAACTGTAAAACACTTTCAAGATATACATTTTCATCTTTGCCTCTGTAAAACACGCAAGGTGCTTGTACCATCATGTCATTGTGAACTACTTTCATGATTCTAGTGCCTCAAGATCATGTATGCTCTCAGTGTGGCCCACTCTCCACTGTCAAACAAACACATCCACGTGAGTCTCTATGATACCAAAACAAGGCCTACACATATCTACATTGGATGGACAACACCCCCGCCCCCACGGCCACCGAAGGGATCATAACAGTGTCAATAGCATCACTCTCTGTTGAATCCTCTGCTTTCTTAATATGACAAACTAAGGGCACAATTCAGGGAATTTTTTGCACAGTTCAAAGGGACTTTGCACTACTGAAAAGTGACTTTGCAGTGCAAAATGACTTTGCACGGACTTTGCACTACAAAAGTCACTTTGAACCGTGCAAAAAATTCCATGAATCGGGCCAAAAATCTCAACCTGCCTTGTCTATATGCCTCCACAAGCTTTGTCTAGAGTAGAAGAGTTCATTTTCTGCTTTAAGAGAGTGCAATCTTTAGAGTTCTGCGAGTTGCCTTGGGGCCCCTGAGTTATGGTTGGAATAACCATAAATCTATCTCCTGTCCTCATCTTTCACTGAAGACTCCAAAGCTTCTGTGTCAGCCTTTTTGTTTCCACTTGATGCAGATGTGAAACTCAATTATATGCCTCGTAAAGCAGCGATGAGAACATGATAAAATAACAAAGTAAGTCTTCAGCATGTTCAATATATTCATGGATGCAATTTTCATGTATTTCACGAAACATGGATCCAACAGGTTAATCCCCCCACTTAGATTGGTGCTCAAATCCCAACTGTTTCACTATTCTCTCAGACTCCTTACACGCTTACGGTTGCATGGCAGTAACCGGTGCCAGGCACTAGTTTGCCCATTCACTATTACTACATTTTAGGGACGTGTTTACACAGAAAGCTTTTGATGAATTATGGGAACATATGTGGTGCACCACATATCCCAATCAGTTAGAAAGTGTGCATGTGCATGCTATGCCCGTCATGAGACATGCAGCCTAGATCCACCAACACCACCTTTTTGGAGTGTCTAGTGTGGTAGCCGGGATCTAATCCCCTTGCGCGTGTACCTCGCTGCGCTTCAATAAGAGTGGAACATGGAGCAGCTCATGCGAACGTCCTCTCTGTTTTCTTTCTCGTTCCAACTGCCTTAACCCCCCCTCATGCGTCACTTGCCTCCCTGCCTCCCGCTGCCCAAATGCCCGGGAACTGAAGTGTCAACATGACATCCCCCTCAATTTAAACAGTTACCCAACAGGGGTGATGAACAAACAGGAACACTGTTCCCTAAACCATCTCCTCAATGAGGCGGCAAGGCTTATTCTTGGCTCTCTGAGGTTGGGAGTTGAAACGTTCAACAGATCCGCTGGCACCGGATCTCTCACCATGGTCCTCTTGGTCCGACGCTTCTGAGTCTTCTCGGTCTCTGTGGTAAGGATCATCGGATACATAGTCAATAGGTATCTCCACTCTTCCACTGAGTCGCCGTGACCCCGAAAGAAGAATTTTCTTGAAATGTGAGGAGTTTCGTGTGGTCAGTCCATTGTCTCCTTGGGCCGTGATCATGGAGCCCTTGTTTTCCAGTATGATAAGCGGTTCCTGTTGAAAAGCTGGGGACTGGCCTGGGGGAGCCTGGTCCTGCTGTCTCTCCGAAACATGACCTCCGCTGGGGTTTTCCCAGTGGTGCTGTGTGGAGTGCTTTGGTAGTCCCTCAACAGCTGGTGGAGCACTTACTCATAGGGTTTTTCCATGAGCCAGGCCACCTGTAGTGCTCTCTTCAGATTAGCCATGAAGCGTTCAAACAAACCATTGGCCTGGGGTCATTATCAGGTGACCTTGTGATGATGGAACTCCATGTACTCGCTGAACTTTGTGAAGCTATGTCTGTTGAATGGAAGCCCATTGTCTGTTTTCACTTTCCGAGGAACACCGTAAACTGTGAAGATGCGGTCCAACACTGGAATGACATGGTGTGCAGCAGTCGATGATATGATTTGAAATTCCGGATACCTTGAATATTCATCCATAATGGCCAATATGTATCCACCCCCCCTCAATAGGACCAAAGAAGTCAGCTCGGGATGCTGATTCGGCATGAGAAGGAAGAATGTGGGGCGCTGTTTTAGGAGTTCCTCCACCATTGCGTCCAGTTGAGGAAACCACACTTTCTGGTGCAACATGCGCTTCATGGAGACCACTCCTCGATATCCCTCATGAGCCAACACTATCACCTTCCTTTTTAGATATGTTGGAACTACTACCTTGTGACCCTTTAGCAGGAGGTTCTCCTCGAAGAGAGCTAGCTCTTCTTTTACCTGCAAAAGTCTGTCCACTTCCTGTCGTACCACTTCCAATACGAGGTGACCCTGTTCTTTGGCCCTCCTCCATTGACCGGATTTGAGCCCCTCCCACATAATCTGGCAGGCCTGATCTGCTTCCACTTTCTGTGGGTTGGTTCAATGCCCTCGGGATGTCCTGCTGGATTAGGTATCAGAGATATCGGTCTGCCACCGATGGTTCAGGGGTACCCCCTGTTCTGGGATAACGGGTTAAAAAATCAGCTGGGTTTTCTTCCTTTCCTGGTCTGTGTACGATTTTGAATATGTAGTCCTGCAGCCGGAGCCCCCACCTCACAATGCGGGGTGGCATTTTTGCTTGTGGGTTGCCATAGAGAAACAAGAGTGCTTGATGGTCAATCACTACTCGGAATGGCTTACCGTAGAGAAACAGATGAAAATGCTCACACACCCATACTACTGCAAGGCTTTCCTTTTCCACTTGCGAGTAGGCCTGCTCGTTGACTGAGAGGCTCCTGCTGGCGTATGCAACAATGTGTGTTTGTGTCAGGTCTTTGAAAGTCAATTTGGGCCAGGATGGTGCCCAGCACCACTGACTTGCGTCCACTGTTAGCTCTGTTTTCCGGTCCAAGTCGTAGTAAGACATGTTTTCAGCAAGCACCACTCTTTATTGAATGATCTCGAAGGTGTGTTGGCACTCCTCCGACCAGTTGAACACTGCAGTTTGTTTGGTCAGTGCTCTAAGGCGTTCACTAACCGAGGAGAAGTCCTTTATGTTCCTCGTGCAGTAGCTGGCGAGGCCCAAGAAAGATCTGAGTTCCGAGATATTGGTCGGAGGTGGTGGCTCATTGAGTGCGGCGACTTGGTCCAGATCAGGCGTCGTGCCATTTTCTGAGAACACATGGCCAAAGAAACACAGCGTGCCTTTCCTAAACTCACATTTTTTCTGGTTGAGGGTAAGATTGGCAGCTTCAAGGGCCATGCACACTTTGGCTAGGGTCTTGTCATGTTTTCCTACGTCGGTCCCGAACACCAAGATTTCGTCACTGTGGTTTATACAGTTCGGGATGTGCTTAATTACGTTGTGGACCTCTGCCTGAAATACCAACTGGTGGTAGCCTTTCTTTAAGTCCAGCTTTGAGAAAACCCTGGCCCCGTTTAGTAAATGTATCATATCAGTGATACGTGAGGCCAATTGTCTTTCCTTTCGGATTGCTTGGATGGGCCGTCTCATGTCCACACACAGTCTAATTGCATCAGATCCTTTCTTCGGCACCGGAACAATGGGTGAGACCCACGTGGTCGTGCCCCGGGCCAGCTCTATGATTTCTTGTTCTACGAGCTTATGCAGTTCATCCTCCACTTTCCTCTGGATATTCACCGGTATGCCCCTGTAGTGTTGGGCTACGGGGCGCACCATTTCATCAATGTGCAGTTTTATTTGCTTGTTCCACAGTTTTCTGATGCCTCTGAATAGAGTGGGGTACAGATCTTTTATCATGAGTACAGGGTCTATGTACTTCTGTACCATGATCTTGTAGAGTACATGTATTAGACCCATTTCGACAGCCATCTTAAAGCTGAGTACGCAGCCGATTTTGCTTCCCGTCACCAGCACATGTATCAGCACTTTTCTTTCTTGCCCCTTGTAGCGACAGGAGCCTTCGAACTATCATATGCACTTGAGTGGTGTTGTGGCTCCGTATGCATATATATCTACGGTTGATGGGTTTAGCTTTGGATTTTTTGGCAGTTCTTTGAATACCTTCTCACTGACCACGTTCACCGTCACCTCAGTGTCTATGAGAAATTCGGTGGGCCTTTCATTCAATTTTATTATCAGCGTTGGACTGTGTTCAGTGGGCGCCGGGTTGCCCAATGCGTACAAATATACCCTCTTTCGTTGTTCGCTCCCAGATGAGCTGACTTCGGATTCCAACAGGGACTGCTCTACCAGGTATTGCATGTGGCATCAGGATCTCCGCTCTGGTTTCACACGAGTGACGTACCTTCTCCTTTCTCTTCTCACTCTCCTATGTCTCTCACCACCGGATTCCCAATCTTTGGTTCAGTGTCAATCTGTCTCGGTGAGGGATGGGACGTTGTTCCCGATGGTCGGGACGTCGAGGCAAGAGGTCTGGGTTTATATCTGGGGAATGATTCTCTGCCTCTCTCTCTCCCTTTTTCTCTGTTAAATCGGCTCACCGCCTTGAAGTGTCCCTCTTCGCTACACGTGGCTCATCGCTGGCCAATGACGAGGCCACATTTGAAACAAAATGGCTCTTCTTGTCTCCTTTCTTGTTGTACCTGCGCTGTGGTGTTAAAACATTCTACTTGCAAGTCTACAGCCCTTCCCGCCCTCGCAAGCATCAGTATTCCGTCCAAAGTGCAGGCTTTCAGTAGAACTTTCCACCGAAATGTCTGGGACTCACATCCCGTGATGATTTAAGACCGCAGCGCCTCTTTGTTAGAGTAGTTTGTGAAGTTGCAATGCTTCATTTTAATTCTTAGTCTCATGATGTAGGCGTCCATCGTTTCAGCCTTTGCTTGTTTGGTGCGGTGGATAAGTGGCGCCATAGTCCACATTGATGTGCAGGGTGAAATAAGCTGACAGAGCCGCTTTTAAATCTTGTATGGGGTCAATGGTTGTCACAGGCATCTCATCTATAATGTTACATGTGGCCGGCCCTACCGCCAGCTGGAGAAGACATTTTTGTCTATCCTCATCAATGGGCCCTGTGGCCCCCATGTACAATTAATTCAAAGTCCCTTATCCATCTTGCCCACCTCAGCCCCATGTTGCTGGTATCTGTAACGTTAAAAGCACCTGGCATCTTAGCCGCCAGGAAGTCTGGCATTCTGTATGGGGCTTGCTCTTGTTGCACAACTGGCCCTTGGTCCTGAGCATACTGACCTGCATCCTGGGCAGACATCCCCCTGTGGTATGTTGTGGACCTCCACTGGATAGTTGGACTCTGGCTTCTCTGATAGCCCCCACAACTGCCTAATAGGCACGAGCACAGTGTCTGTGTGTGCCTCTGTGGGTCTCCAATGTGGAAGGCTGCTGTTATAATGGCCGCCTCACGGCACGAGCACCATTATCTGGCCCTTCCTCTCCCCCACTCACCGCCGTAATGCTTATCACCACTGCGGCCCGGGAATCTCCATCGCTTGCCTCTAGCGTTCTATTGTGGGTGGGGTACCGGATGGCTCCGGAACATCGCAGTTCCTTCGGTACGGCTGGTAAGCGGCCGTGTCTCCTGACACCCGCTCCGTGCTCCAACACAGGTGCACGCACTGCCAGTGCGACCCACTTGTTGGCAGTCTGTTGGTCGAGATCTAGGCCACTTGCACACGTACCTCGCTGCGCTTCAATAAGAGCCGGACATGGAGCAGCTCATGCGAACGTCCTCTTTATTCTCCTTCTCGTTCCAACTGCATTACCCCACCCATCCGCGTCACTTTCCTCCCTGCCTCCTGCCTTCCAAAAGGCCCTGAACTGGAGTGTCAACATGACATCTGGGGTCATCTTTATTCTGTCACACTCTGCAGGAATGCAGCATGACAAACTCTCAGTAATCACAGAGAGATGGCTTAAGAGAGGGGTACAATATCCCCCTTCTGAATAGAGCCTGTATCTCCAACGCGCAGTCCAAATCAACAGGGTAGTGCAGAAGTAAAATACTGCCATTCACCTCATTGGAGCAGGCACCTTACATCAGTATTTTCTTGCAGCATGTACTCTCTTAATCTTGATCATGGTACATGGTGAGCTGTGGGATAGCTGGGCATAGCATAGACCAAGTGTATGTAGGATGAGGAGATATAATCTTTGGAGGAAAGAAGCATTGCATTCACAGACATCTCTCTCTCTCTCTCTTTCTCTCTCTCTCTCTCTCTCTCTCTTTCTCTCTCTCTCCCTCACACATGCACACACACAAACACACACCCTGCATGCCATTCAAAACACACCTTTTAAAAACTATACCTTTGTTTCTGTGCAGTGTTATTGGCTGGCTTTTCTCTGGTCCGGCGCTCCTCCAGGAGGAATCTGTCAGCATGGCAGGCAGCAAAACGAACACTTGGGATTTGAGCATGGTTGCCAGGCAACCTGGTGGCAGCAGTGAGCAGTGCTCAGCTCACCTCCTCCTGACCTCAAGCACGGAATTGTACTGCTGATAGTGCATGTGATGGTCAGGGGAAAATCAATTAAAAACAATTCAGGATTCATGGAATTTTTTGCACGGTTCAAAGTTAACTTTACACTGACTTTGCCCTCCAAAAATGCACTTTGCTCAGTTCTATGAATCAGGGTTTGTATCAGCAGTGTCACGTTTCAACAGTGCAAAGTCACTTTGAACCTTGCAAAAACAATTCCTTGAATCGTGCCCATAGTGTTTAATAACATTAAAATATACATGGGGTGGGGGGAAACGGGGCGGACTACCCATGCAAAAAGGTCCCATACAAAAGCGCATGAGAGGGGTGCACTGAAAGTTGAATTTGACTCCAGCCATAGGCCCATTTTCGGAAGACTCAGTCCAGCCTTGGAGCTGGGTGTGTGGTTCATGGGAATTAAAGCACAAATAAAGCTGCAGAGCAAACATGGAGTTTTACAATCTGACAGAGATTCTGAAGTGAGAGGGTGAATGGCAAATCTATAGCAACAAGCACTGGCAAAGCACAGAGGTCTGGCTTTGTACTTGTACAGGGTAAGCCCTTTTAGACCTGAGGGGGATTAAGAAAACATGTTTACTATTTCTATTGCTGGATTTAGAATGCTCAAAACAACCCACAGGGATATCACAGTGCCAATACATAACCGATTCATAAGGACCGACAGAGTATTACAATAGGAGAGTTGTCAGTCATTTCCTGAAGGATTTGGCGGGGGTGTAATCCACCAAACAAGATCTTGGCACAGAAAGGCATGCCCTTTATATGTACAGCGCTGGACCTGTTGGCTTTGCAATTCTTATGTTTTTACCTCCACCTTTCGGAAAGTTTTGTCCCAAAGCACAAAAGGAAACGACAAAAGGGATTTTGGACCAAAAAGATGCATCCTATATGAGCATGTTCCTTCATGGGTCAGCAGCCCTAGAACTACTGCTGCCCCAAATGGCTTTCCATCCTTCACATGGGGGTGCAACTGAATGTTTTTATTTAAATCCCCATGGGGTATTTCTCAAACGTTGCATGCTATATTTCAGAAATAAGACAATTTTCACATGACTGTATCTCCTTGGTGGTGGCAACATCATAAGGCGCATGCATCCTTCACGATAGAAGAGGCAGCATTGCTATTTACTGCATGCAGTATTAATGCTTTGATGTCCACCAAACCCATGATGCTCTCCTTAGTTGGGAGCCCACACTGAAGGGGAAGTGAAACTGAAAAAATAAGTACAGTATAAGACATTTTCATTTAGGGCAGGTAATTTGAAATCCGATCAATGAGTCGCATGAAGGACTACATTTCGCATGGAGGTGATGACAGTAGCCGCTCTCTTTCTAAATTAAGTGCACAAGTTACAAATGACATCCATATCATACCTATTAAATGCCCTACGTCTGCACAGCAAATTACAAAAAGGAGTCAAATTTTCCCTTTAGGTGCACATCCAAGCTACCTTTCTACAACTTGGACCTGATCCCATATAAGGGCTTACTTACTTACTGCCGGCTGCCATGGAGATTGCGTCAATACATAAGAAACGGATCTAGCCAATTGCATCATACACCAGAAAACAAAATATGACTCCTACATTTAAAAACAGAAGCCAGGAGGACAATAGCCACCTGAATATGCCATACTGTAGTCTATCAAAGAAGGAGGGATGATGTGTTCAGACTGTGATGGCTTTTTGCCCAATGTTTTGCTGTAAAATGCAACAACCCATTTTGTTAAAACTTACTTTATTAAGCATTGTGTAAATAAACAGTACCTCTCTTCCCCCCGGAGACATGATGGGTCCAAGAAATCCTTTGTCGAGCGTGGGTTTCGAGCGTGTCTGTGAGAGTTCTAGAGTGGGGCTCAGAAATTGATTACTCATAAATGTTGAGAAAGGGGGACCATTCCATTTCTCTGCTCGGTTGAGTTCATGGAGGGACCCTGTAAAGTTCTCCGTCTCGTACATTTCTCTGGCTTTTTGGGCCCAAGATCTTTCTGACGGGAGGGTCTGCGATTTCCTCTTTATCGTGAGGTATAACCTTGCTGCCAGTAATAGGAAATGTGGCATGTGCGGGAGCCGCGATCATCAGCCCTCTCCTTCTTCAAGTCCAAATAGACCAAGTCTGGAAATGCAGTCACGTTCCACCTCATCAATATTTTTGGTCCAGGCCAGGACCTCCTTCCAAAATGCATGAGCTTTCGGGCAAGACCACCACATGTGCCAGTAGTCCGCTTGTTCGCTGAATCCTCTCCAACATATTGGGCTTGATTGTCTAAACATTGGCGCTTGAGGTCATATTGCCACTTATGAAGGCGTTTTAGGCCATGCATTTTATATTGGACTGAGATGGAAGTTTTATGAGCATATTTGCAAAATAGTTTCCAATGATCTTTCTGCAATGGGAGGCCCAGGTATTTCTCCCAACGCTTCCTGAGAGCTTCATTTGTGTTTGCTTGGTTGTGCGGGAGGGTTTTGTATATCTGGGAGATGAGGCTCCTCGACAGTGTAGCTTCACTCAGAATCTTTTCTAATGGCGTGAGGTCCCTTTGAAGTTTGTCCTTCCATTTTGGGGATGTCAGGACTCCCCTCAGCTGCAAGAATTGGAAAACTCCTATGGGTTTGATTTTTAGCCCTGTTTCTAGTTTTTGGAGTGAGATGTATGAATCTCTCTTAATCATCTGTCCCACCGTTTCTAGTACTGCTTCCTGACACTCTTGGAAATGCATTGGATCTTGTATATCATTTCTAATAGGACGGGCCCAGATGTGGATCATGGGGGAGGGCTAGGTTGTGTGTCCCTTCATTTCACTTTTGTTCCACCAGAGTTTCAGGAGCAGGCCCAACATTTTATGGCTAATGACTTTACCTGGGAATGTTGATTTTGGGGCCCAGAGACACTCCCCCAGTGTTACTGGTCGTAATAGATGGTTTTCTATTTCAACCCACTGTTTATTTTTGCCTCCTCTCAGGTGTGGCACAAGGGCCGTAAAATTGGGTATACGATAGTAGGTATAACAGTCTTGGAGGCCCACTCCCCCATCCTCCTTGTCTCACGTAAGTGTGTTGTAAGCAATCCGTTGTTTCTTTCCTTGCCACAGGAACTTGTTGATTTTAGCTTTTAGATTGGTGTAGTGATTCCCTGGGATTTCTATTGGGAACATTTGGTATTGATAGAGGACCTTGGGGAGGACTGCCATCTTGATTGCGTTAAGGCGGCCTAACCAGAACATTGTCAGTTTTGCCCATCTATCTAAGTCAGCGTTTGGCTCTGTCATAAGGGGAGGGAGACTGGCCTCGTAGAGGTCCTTTATTTCTCTGGTGATGTTGATACCCAGATACTTTAGTGTCTGTGAGGCGACTGGGATTCCCAAGATGGTCGGGCACTCCTCAATGGCGTCCCTCGGGTTGTTATATGGGAAAAGTGTAGATTTCTCTGTGTTGACCTTCAAACTTGCCCATTTGCCATTCTCGCTTATGGTTTGCAGGACTCTCGGTATGGAGGCTGAGGGGTTAGCCAGGTATAGGAGAAAATCATCAGAGAAAATTGCCAATTTATATTCACAGTCCCCAATCCTAATCCCTTCAATGGTTGGGTCCTTTCTGGTCATGTTCCCCAGGGGTTCGATGGATAGGGCGAATAGGAGGGAGGAGAGGGGACATCACTGCCTGGTTCCCCTTGTGAGGATGAATTCCCTTGATGTTTTGCCATTGACTACCATCCTTGATGCAGGGCCCTAATATAATGCTCAAATCCCTTCTGTGAACCTCTCTCCAAAGCCCATGCTCTCCAGTGTGGCCCAGAGTTACTCCCACTTGACCTGATCAAAGAACTTTTCTGAGTTGCGGCTGAGCAGAATTTGTCCTTCCCCTTCCCCCATCGAGTGTTCCATAATATCTAGGGTTTTGCGCATGGTGTCTGCCCCTTGTCTTTCTTTTATAAAGCCCTCCTGATCCAGGTGTATCAGGCGAGGCATAATACCTTCTATGCGTGTGGCCAGGGTTTTCATGTAAATCTTTGTGTCAGTGTTTAGTAGTGATATGGGGCGGTATGGCTTGAAGCTGGTGGGGTCTTTCCCCATTTTGGGGATGACTACTATATGGGCTTTTGAGAAGGAGGGAGGCACTTGGCCAGACTCCTGTATGTGGTTAAATAATTTGGTCCTGTGAGGGACCAGGGTGTCTGCAAATTACTTATAGAAACTCCTTGTGTAGCCATCCTCCCCTGGTGCCCCTCCTAGGGGAAGCTTATATAACGCCACTTTTACTTCTTCGAGGGTGAAGGGGGACTCAAGGGCAGCCCGGTCTGCCTGTGTTAGATGTGTTATCCCTGTCTTGGCTATGTATTCTTGCATCTCTATTTCCCCCTGGAGCCTTCCATTTTATAAAGCTCCTCATAGTATTTTGCAAAGTGGTCGGCTATGTCACCCAGGGATGTTGCCCAGCCTCCCTCCTCCCCAACTCTCTCGACCCATCTCTCGGCCCTCTGAGCTCTCAATCTGCTAGGATGTTATCCACCTTGTCTCCCTTTTGATAACATTTTTGCTTTCAAAATGTCATCTTACGTATTGTGTCCCCAACTCCCAGCGCGCTCAGACCAGCCTAATTTTGCTTCAGTGTTATCAGCTGTTCCTCCCGATAGGTCCCTTGGGGGTGTAGTGCGTCTTCTAGATTTTTTATTTCTCTGTCCATTTTCCCCTCCTGTAGCCCCCACTCTCATTTCTTCTTGGCTCCTTCGCTCATCAGGGCCCCCTCCATGTGGCTTTCCCACCTACCTCCCTGTTGTCATTAATTAGGAATTATTCTTCAATAGTGGCTTTGAGCACCCCGGCGAAGAGCTTGTCTCGCCAGAGGTACTCATTGCAGCGCCACCTGAAATCCCGCCAACATATACCCTCCATCTCAAGGTTCATGGTCACCATATCATGGTCTGACCACCCCACTGTGCGGATTGAGCTTTCCCTTATTCGTGAGTGGTGCTCCCTACTGATTAGTAGATAGTCGATTCTAGTGAAGGCTGCGTGGACCCCAGACAGGAATGTGTATCCTTCCTGTTGGGGTGTTGCGCCCTCCAAATATCTAGCAAACCCCTATCTGCAAGGCTTTTTTAAAATCCCCCCGAACCCCCTGTGGTACCCCCTTTTGCTATAGTCTCGTCGCTTGTCTATTCCTTCATGGGTCCATCCATGTGTTAAAATCACCTCCTATTATGGTTACCCCTCTATTTGTTGCCATAATGGTGACGAGGGCCTCCTCTTTGAAAGCGCTCTGTCACTGGTTGGGGGTATATACTCCCGGTAAAGTGACCAAGGTTCTCTTGCAAGCTTCCCTGTACCAGTAGAAGCCTGCCTTCCATCAATGAATGGATCACGGGGTTCGACAACCAGACACGTTTGTGTAGTATTAGCCCCACCCCTCCTTTTCACTGAGTGGAAGAGGCCCAGAATGCTTGGCCTACCGCGCTTCCCTTCAGTGGCCTCTCTTACCCTGCTTTAAATCTGGTCCCTTGGATGAAGGGCATGTCGAGCGATGCTCTCTCAAATTCCTGCATCACAAGTGTACTTTTGGTGGGGGAGTTCAAACCCTTGACATTTAATGAGTCCACACTCAGGAGATTGCTTCCTGTTGCCCGCCTTACTTTTTCTTCCATTAGTAGGTTGGGTCCCTTCTCTCTATTTCCCACTCCTTATGCTCTCCCGTCCCCATCTGTGTCTTCCCATTCTCTCTCTCTCCTCTGAACTTAGCCCCATCTGTCTCCCCCCTCCCTTAGTAACGGAAAACATGGTTAAACAAACGTACCCACAGTTTCACATATTTTCTTCCTGCTTTACTCCTTTTGCACCTTTGAGGTTGAACTTTCATCTGCCACGTCCTTGAGGAATGACCCCCCCTGTGGACTTACTGGGCCCCTTGTTTCAATGTTCTCTGTTATGTGTTGCAGAACTTGCTTCACTTCTTCCGTTGTGGTAACTCGATAATCTTCCCCCTTGACCTCGAACGTCAAAGCAAAGGGTAGCCCCACCTGTATCGTATTCCTTGCTCCGTGAGCCATGTGGCGAGTGGTCTGCATTCCCTCCTGCTTCTCAGGGTGAATTCTGACAAGTCTTAATACTCGAGCCTTTAAACCTTGGTATTCGTACCTGTTTAAACCTGAGAAGGATTTCTGAATTCTCTTTATATTGCAGGAATTTCACCACTACGGAGCAAGGGCCGCCGCTGAACGCTCTCCCTCCTCTGTGAGCTCTGTCAATCTGCACTCCTTTACCTCCCTCCACCTGAAAGAGGAGATTCACAATGTCCTGTACTTTCTTCTTGTCTCTGGGTCTGTCTCCTCCAGGCCAATTATCCTTATGTTCGATCTCCTTTCTCTGTTCTTCAGGTCATCTATTTTCAGGGAGAGCTCTTCTTCTCCTAGCTCAATGTCCGTCATTCTAGCATTCAATTTAATTTCCATGAGATCCACTTTGACTTGATTATGCTCCAGGTTTTCAACTTTTCTGTTTTCTCCACCTTTCCATGCAATTTTGAGATAGATGTTTGAAAGTCAGTGCGCAGGGCTTTTATCTCTGCCATTACCCCTGCTATGTCTTCTTCGTGGATGAATTGTTCATAGAGGGGCCTGAGTTGGAGGAGCTCTTCGCTTGGTGGAATTCTGCCCTTCTAAATTGTTGTAGCCCCTCCAGACCTCTCAGGGGAGGCCTTGCGCTCGCCACCTCTCACCCTCTTGCGACCCTATGATGAGCTTTGGGGGGTTCGCCCCTTGGAACTTTCACACCGATTCTTCGTCTTGGGGCCTTGTCTCCTAGCGTGCCGGTGCTGCCCTTTGTATTCATGGGGGCCTGTCAATTCTTCCTTGGTGTACCCCTTATCAGGGTTCCCACTTGAACCTCCTTTTCTGTAAGGCCTGGTCTCTGGGTGAGCACATAGTCACACCTCTCCTTATGTCCAGCTCGTGTTGTTGATGGGCCCTGCTCGAGGTGGTGCTCATTCCCCTTTTTTATTGCTCCCTTCTGGGTTGGGGGTGTGTGTCTCTGGGCATCCACACACCTCCTTAGTTATACTGCTTTATATTATTTTAGGGGGGGCTGGTCCCTTTTCCGCTCTTGTCTTGAAGCGTCAAGTCCTGTCTGGCAGCATAGGTGACTCTTATGTAGCCCTGTTAGATGGCGATGTATGGAAGAAGGGGGCTCTGCCATATCTTCTTATGATCCCCCTGCAGGGAGAGGTGCTGTTTTTAATCAGGGAGGAGTGTTTGCTCCGGTCCCCCCTCTCCATCTCTTGTTATGGGTAATGGGGGGGGCAGTGTTTGCTCCGGATCCGCCTGCTCCTTTTCTTCTTATGGGAGCCCCCTTTCATGTTAATCTGGTGGGGGGAGCCAGCACAGGCACGCGTGTCCCCCTTCCTCTTCTGCTGGGTTCTGAGCGGTCTGATGTGTCGGGCCCCTCTCTCCTTCAATTCCACTTCTCACAAGTTCCTCTGGGTCCCGCTCTGTCTGCCTCCCCTTGCCTTTGCTTTCTTCGCCACTCAGTGGGCAGTTGCGAGGGCTGCAAGTCTGCCTCTTCTTCTTCTGTGTAACCAGCATCTTTCTGATCACACTCGCTGAGTCCGAGTTCCTGCCTCCTCACCTGCTCGATGCGACGCCGGTCCGGGTCTCCTCGGCTAGATTCCGCACGTCCGCTCTGTCTCCGCTCCATGTGGTGGCCTTCGTGCCTGGTCAGTTTCGGCAGGGCAGCTCTCTGAAACTGCTCTTTGCCGTCTCCCTTCTTCTTTGCCAGAGGCCTCCACCTAGTAGACTGTGGTAACGTCCATCCCACACTTCCCTCACTTTTCGCACCTGCAGTGGACTGATAATTCTGAGAAGGCCTCGGTGTGCGGTGAACGCTTGTATGTTTTGGCAGCGCTCTACCAGTTTTTTACACCGTTTCTCTGCCCCCTTGCCTTCTTCCTTGCCTCCGACTTCTACGCCTTCATTATCCCAGCTTTCTGTGTTTGGGATATGCTCTTTTTCATCTCTTTAATTGCCCTGGAGTGAGGAGCGGAGCTTCAGGCAGCGGTTGTCGTCCACACCCCTAGTGGTCTCGCAACAACCCATTTTTAAAAACATTTCTTGCGGGAGACCTCCCCTCAAGTCCCCGGTGGTTGGTCTAAACTCCCCACACATGACTGAATATAACATGATTTGCAGACATCTACCAGATCATAAAGTGAAATGAAAATGATAAATCTGAACTTGGTAATGAAAGTTGAGTGCCCAGAAAAACTCATGCCAAAAAACTTGATGAATGTTGGAATGTTACCAGATCACAGAACATGGCCATCATCGCAAACAAAACAATCTTCTTTTGTTAGAGGCGCATTGTCTAGTATTTTGGTGCTGCACTGTCCTTGTGGGGGGGGGGGCATACTGATATAGAAATGGATGTTTCACTTCTGTTAAAGGTACAGTGAGCTGAAACCAGACTGTAGACCCTCCTGAGTGGGAACACTCCCAGAGAACAGATGGTTTGGCTGTGTTCATTCTCAGTAGAGGGGATCCCAGAGCTTTGCTAATTTTGTTAAACTTGCTGTTTAACCCTAAATTCCCCAGGGTAATCCAGATGCGGACCCCTTGCTCACTGTGCTTACAGAAGCACACCTTCATCTCACGGTTCTAATTCATTTTACTGTGTGGTAATTTACTTGGTCAGAATTACTTTAAATTCTTTTTTGTTTTAATGGCGCCCCCCCTCCCAACTCACTACCACTCCTACCCCTCAACGCACCCCTATACCCACTAATACTTAAAAAAATCTATACATTTACATCTCTACAAAGTAATGCTGATTAAGTAAAATATCATAAAGTAATTTACTTTGTTGAAACCACAGTATACGCATATCACTGATGATTGCCAACAAGATGAAACACTTGTCTGGGGTTGTTGTTGGCAGAGTTGTTAATTAGAGGAGAATTGCCTGCATTTCAGTGCTGTGGTTCTCCCAAGATAAGGATCAGACTTATATGCAAATTAATATTTTCTCTATCTGAAAGGTACAGTGAGCTAAAATGTGGTTGTAGACTCCTCTGAGTGGGAAACTTTGCATAGAACAGGTTATTTGGTAATGTTCTTTCTTGATGGCAGGGTCTCACATTTTTTTCATATGACAAAACGTGAGCCCAGAGCTTCATCACTAATTGTCTTCATTTAAATGAAACTCGGTGCACAAAAAAAGGTAAGAGAAAACACTAACCTCTGAGTAAACAGCACCAGAGAGAAATGGCAATGAAATCCTAGATGGTGGCTCAGCCCTTGTCACCTTCCATTCGACGAACGTATGACTAGTGGTCATATATTGAGAATGATGGGGAGTAAGGAGGAGCAGAGGGCCAATAATACCATTAAGAACTGTTTATGGGAATCCCCACAATTGGGGTCAAGTAATGAGAAATATGAGAATGGGAAAAGACACAGCAGAGCAGGATAGAAGAATAGAGACTTTGACAAAAAGGAAAGAGGGCTATCAGAGTGTGCTGTTAAAGAAGTGCTCAGACTTTGCTCAGATGGACCATCTGGCCGATCGAACCATAGAACCAAAGAGTTTTTGAGGCGTGGAGGTCAAGGTTGAGAAATGGCAGAGAGTCCTCACAAAATAACCACCTGAGGAGTAAGGAAAGTGATTGACATCAGAGAGATGAGCAGTGTAGTGTAGAGGAGCAGCCAAATGCCTCTGCAGGAAGCCCCGCCCCCATACTACCTGCATGTTGGAAGCCATAAATCGTGCCATACATGGCACCAATGATTGTGCCTCTTCCGCAGAGAGCCTTCGAGAAAAGTTATCCACAAAGAAAACCGTATCTGATATATCCCCGAAAAGATGATAATCTCTTGGAAGAAGTCCCCCAAGGGTGATGAAAATGAGAGAAAAGAGAAGCTTGTGTTGTCACAAGAAGTAAGCATGACACAATAAGAAGAGTAGCTAAAGAAGAGGATGTATAGACTTTCTGGAATCTGATGACAAAATAAAGAATGGAATAACTTTCATGTGCTGAATGAAGATTACACGTGTGAAGAGCACTGCAGAAAATGCAAGCCGTTTAATAAATGTACAGGTGCAGCATCACGAGTAGACTAAGTAATCATAAAGGCTGGCTATGCGTAGTGAATAGACTGCAGGCGATGCCACCATTATATAGAAGATGGACATCAATGTCACAATACTAGTAAACTCAAGTCCACTGAGAAAGAAGGATCAAGAGCTGAAGCTGTGTCGCAGCAAGAAAAGCAGCTAAGAATCATGGAAGGATTAAGACGGCCTGGCTAGCCCGGTGTCAAGGGCTGGGACAGCCTAGAACTGGTTTTCTATACTCAAAGACAGTAACACGTGAGAAGCAAAATCATTCCTTGTTAAGTTGCAAAGAAAGAACAACATGAGTGCCAGGTTTATTGATTCAAGACAATTAAATGCTCAAAATCCGTCTGAAGCATGGTCTCCTGTCACGTGAGTCATGGATGGAAATGGAAGTGGGCATGCAGACCAGAACATTGCTAAGCATGTGCTCACACTCCCTTTTATTCCCAAGAGAAGAGAAACTACTGAAGGCCGAGTTCAAAGGCAATCTTTGTGGCAGAGAACATGAGTGGTGAAGGATGTAGGGCTAATTGGTAGGGGATCCATGGTCAAGTCCACCTCTCAGCACTTTACATCTGCGCTTACGTGCTGCTAGTGAATTGAATATTGCAGAAGGATACTAGAGTGCCAACCAATTATAAAGGGCCATATAACAAAGGGCCTTATATTTTGAGAGCCAATAGTATACCGTGTACTTGACTGTTGAGGATGACTTGCACTAGAGACAGGCTTAAGTTGTCCTCCTGATAGTAAATGTCCAATCACAACCTGATCCCTTATAGAAAGAATAATTAGATGTTCCCCCTTAGTGCAACCACAACTCCCCATAGGTTTTTCTTATTTGCAACTTAGTGCGACATCACTTATGATGAATTTTTAGTATAAAGCTATGTTTTTCATGTGAAATGTTTGAGAGAACATAAGTGAGCGTCCTTTGATGTCCGTTTTAACTCCCTGTTTTGGGCAATTGATATTAAAACAGTCACAGGAGGCTTTTGCCAAATATCCTGAGTCGCTCTTATTATTTGTTGTATGGGTTACTCTGCATCCTATCCATGCATGATATGTTACTAGTTAAGAACTTCTTGTTCAGTAGGGTCAGAAGAAATATGAGGTCAAGTTGACGAGAGACCCTGGAGATGCGAATACCTCTGTACGATGCTGCATGATGGGCCATATCGTCAAAATATGAAGCAGTAATTAGTACAAGGAAATATGTGATTGGGCATTATACTCTGAGATTTGTATTTAAGTTTCAACATGTCTAATAAACATAGTAAGAGAATGACATCTGAGAACCTGGAATATGAGAAAGGTAGCTTAAATATCAAAGTGTCTAATAAAGTGTGTGAGAGCAGGAGAGCTCACGTACCGAATTCCCAGAATTATAGTTCAAGCAATACAGTATTTAATAAAGACTCTGAGAAAATAAGTGCTCAGCCAGGGAATTCTGGGAATTGTAGTCCACGTGCCAGAGTGTCTAAGAAACCTTGTAGGAGAAGATGAGTTTGTGATAGTGTGAGAAATGTAGCCCAAGAACCCGATCATTCTATAAACCCTGCAAGAGAAAGGACACCTCAGATGCAGCATCCTGGGAGTTAACATCCACTTTACACATGAGCCAAAGCAGCATCCTGACAAAACTCAATAAAATGTAGTTTGAAAAATGAAATCAAATATTTGTACATAGGAATTATCACAGTTCATGCTAACCTTCATTTGCTACATTTGGTAATGAACATACCATAACATATCATGTAGACAATGAGTACTCTCTTGATGTAATCAATCAGCACTAGTTAATAGGGAGAGGGTTATACAATCATGCAATTAATACCACTAGTTTGCTTTCAGAATTCAGCATAGTAATCAGCGCTTGAGCCATCCTTTTTTCTTTCAATCTTTTTATACTTCTGACTCAATAAGGTGTCAATGCTGAAGAAGCATGCGCTTCTTCCCCCACCCACCATCTAATCTCATGTATAGTTTTAGAGGTGAATGTGCTTCAAAAGTGACTCACATGCTGCAGAGACCTGTTCAGACCATGCAGCAAGCCATGCAACAAACACAATTGTAAGCAATCCAGAGGATTGTTCCCATTCTATGCAACCGGTGGCTTCCCCTGTTTAGAACTATGTAGAACCATTGGGAGGCACAACACATTGTTCCAGACAGAAGACAGCAATATTGCTGAACACTTTAGAGATGGAAGACCAATGAAGACTGAGTAAACACTTAGCAGTCAAAGAAACTGTTATTCTGCACAGTATACACATACAAACAAGGAGCCAAGGCACACACGACCCAGCAGATGATAATGTGACGAGCCTTTGTGAGTTTGTGGTTGCATGAAAATTCACTTTTGAAATACTCTCAATGTTCTGGACATGCAGGTACTACACACAATGCCAAAGTCAAGGAAGAGTACAAACATGATGAAGGTTTTTCTTGGGAGCTGCACTCACCATTGCCCGAGCAGTCGAAGAAAGCATAGCAGACAAGAAACCAAATTTAAACATGGTCCCACAGTAGAAGAGTTGAAGATGGAATTTAAGATGAAAAAATGTAGACATCAAGATGGCCAATTGGGATTACTAGTAACTGAAGTGTCTGTTTTCGGTCGGACACGAAACTCCACTGGGACAAGAAATTAAGAGTTTGCAGTATGCCGTCAACCAGGTCCTTTTGACAAAGTTTGCTGACAGGGACAGCATCACAGGGTACTATGCTGGAAGAAGGTGTTGATCAAGCGATTGACAATGAAGGAGTCCACGATGATGTGTTGGTGATTGACAGTGAAGCAAGTGGAGATCCAAACCAGACTGCCAAGTGAAAGGTGAGGGAACAAAGTCTAGCTGATGCACAGACTCCTGCTTTGATCTAACACAACTTCGCTTAGAAATGTAAAAGCATACATGACATCAAGTAACATTTTGAGTGCAGGAACTGAACTTCAAGCACTGCACCACCCGACTCAGGGAAGTTGTAGGTGGCTAATAAAGTTATGTACCTGCAGCAGAGAACAGTTGATGAGCTTGGATGCAAAAACCTGCGAGATCATTATGGAGCATCCCACGAAGATGTTCTTGAATGGACTAGGGTGTGCAAAGAAAGGTATCCACAAAATGTAAGTGTGCACGGAAGCTGTGCCTGCCAAACAAGAGGTTTGGCCAATAGCCACATTGACCAAGAAAGCTTTTAATTACCACTTACAGTACTTATCAATGACATTTGTAACCTTGGCTGAAGAAGGTTATGTGTATGTTCAAAATACGTTCAGTAGCAGTAGCCCATCACTCATAGCACACTTCCATTATGGCCTCTCACATTTCTTTGCCAAATAAGAAGGAACAAAATTTGCAAACAAAATGCTAGCCACCTTGGATTGGTGATTTCAGCCATTTGTTGTACAGCTTATGCCACAGTATTTAATATATATATATATATATACGGTAGTGGCCATGTAGTTATGGTTAAGTTGCTGTTTCCATAGGAAGAGCACTTTTTGGGCGGCTTATAACTTCGCTCTCCCTGGACGGATCCTCACCAAACTTTGCAAAAAAAGTAGTTGGGTCACTCTGAATTTTTTTTGCAAAGTTTGGTGATGATTCGTCCAGGGGGGGAAAAGTTATAGGGGGTGTCCCAAAACTTTTTTTTCCCATAGACTGAATGGGAAAAAACTTTGCGCACGGCTACAGCCCGAACCGCTGGACGGATTTACACCAAATTTGCGGCAGGAGCGGCGGCCTGGTCCCAAAAGCGTGCTTTTGTAAATTTGGTGTAAATCTGTCCAGTAGTTCTTTTAAAAATGACCAAAATGTAAGACAAAAAAATTAGTGATATCTGTGTTCGCTTCGCGGACAGACTTCCCTGTTCGCTCCGCGGACAGCACCCCGATTGACCCATGGCCTTGCGTCATGTCCGCGGACATGCGACGTGTTCGCTGATTGGACGGCGAGGGGCATGGAGCGTGTCAGATTTTCTGTGGCGCCTGCCATCTTGTATTCGCAGTCGACCGCGTACAGCGCAGTGAAACGTGGATAAAAAAATGTATTTAGTGCCGTGTGTTGGTGTGTAAGAGTGTTTGGGGAGGGTGGGGGAGTATGAGATAGGTTCAATGTTTTGTTTTTTTATGTGCTAGACGTTTTTGTTGCGTTCGATTTGTCCACGGAGAACACGGCTGTTCTGACATTTTGTAAATAAACTAAATGGTGGGGTGTTTAGAGGACAGAGTATGTGTCATTTTTGTTCGCAAGGAAGGTAAAATGAGCTATGAACACTCGCGGTGTACTTAATTGTTCGTAAATACACAAACTGGGGGTGTCCTCAGGACGCTGTCCGTATTGTAATCTGTCTAGTTGAATGTGTTCTAAGAACACTCACAGTGTTCCGAAATGGTTGCAATTACACAAAATGGGGGTGTTCTGAGAATGTTGTTTGTATTGTTCATTGTCAGGGTGAAAGTGTTTTAAGAGCACTCCTTTTGTCCGCTAATAGTACAATTTCCTAGGGGCGTCAACCGACTTTTTGTCCACTAAAGAAACGATAAATCCGGCTGGTGTGCGCTGACATTATGTGATAATCCTATGACTGGCGCTATTGACCTGGCTGACTTGCTTTTGCGACACTAAATCATATCTCCCGCCCCTAAGCCTGATATTATCAAAGCATTTATATACCCCGCCTCTCTCTGTGACGTTACAGGGTGCGTAATCAAACGCGCCCAGTCGTCTCCAGTACTACGCGACTTTACACAGAACCCGGAAGACAACACACATTATGTCACAACACAGCGCGCCACAATTCGGAATATGAAACTGTGATTTAAAAGCAAACAGCAAGATTGTAAATGTTGTAAAGTACATTTATTTGACATCAAATGTTTAGAGAATATTCAGCAATTTGCATTTGTCTTTGTTGTCGATCCGCAAAAGTTCATGTTGAGACACGCGATGTTCCTTTGCGGTACAGAGAGTGTTAGATCAGCTTACAACTCAGTGCGCCACAATTCGGAATATGAAACTGTGGTTTAAAAGTAAACAGCAGGATTGTACATTTGGTAAAGTACATTTATTTCACATGAAATGTTTAGTGAATATTCAGCGATTTGCTATTGTCTCTGCTGTCGATCAGCAAAAGTTTATTTGGCGCCACGCGTTGTTCCTTTGCGGTAGATAGGCTGTTGGTTTATGATAAAAGCAGTAAATGGTCGCTCTGATAATCGGAAGGTTGCTCCAACAACGAGCCATTAGACCACCCTATTGGTTGGTATGTTGTTTGTAGCTGCAAGTACTGCGTAAGGGCATATTGGTCCTTGGCGATTGTTCCATAAAATGGTGAGGGTCATGATGTTGCATATTTGGACCTGCACCTGGCAGTTGAAGACCCCATCCGCTGGAGTCTGTAAATCGTTACATAGGCAAAATGGAGCCACATACCTGTTTTAAAAAACATAAATTAGTATCACCAGCCGATCTTCATTAAAAATCATCATTTTATTTATTAGGGAGTGAAAATATTTGCTATCGAAGATAGTGCAACAGAGTATGTTAATAATAAGATAATAAAATTTTCCCATTCATATAGCGCTAAGAATCGTGAGGTATCTAAGCAGTGCTTATTATTAACCACAGTGTGTGGAGCTCATTTATCAACCACGGAAGGATGAAAGGCTGAGTTTGGCCTTGCCGGGATTCAAACATGCATTAGCAAGCTGTGCACGGATGTCAAAGCGAGCGCTGTACTCGCTGTGCCACTTGACAGGCTACAGTGAAGTGGTAAAGCGAGTAGAGCACTTGACCGCCTATAGACCGGTTAAATTATTTCTATTAACCCACCCTGTGTCGTCTGCCTTTTTCAGAGCCCTCTAAACGACAGGGGATCAATTCGGTGGTGATAGTGTGCGGTAGAAAACATTATGCCACTTTCAACTAACAAGTTCAACTTGAGCGGTCTTTAATGCTACGCTATTGTAATTATATTTGGTATAAAGTAATCTAAAGGGTAACTTACAGTACAATTGCAATTTCCATTGTCTACGAGTGGTGCAGTCCCAAAATACGACTCTGCATGTGCCAACGATCTTTCGCATAGTGATATAATATATAAAAGTGATTTCGTTTCAGAAATTTCATCTTTATCTTCTCTTACGTTTTAGCAACACTCCTTCAAGAGAAGTCTTTCATCACAATCTCTGTCTGTCAAGGTCAAAACACAATACAACCTTATAGTCCACTTCGTGAGCCTCTCCGGGGCCCGAGAAAAAAATGGAAGCAGCTGACCTTCACTGTGAACGAGCATAAATTCTTACTTTGCAACATTCTGTGTAAAGCCATCTGTAGAAGTTGTGGAAGCAGCTGACCTTCACTGTGAACGAGCATACATTCTTACTTTGGAACATTCTGTGTAAAACCATCTGTAGAAGTTGGTTTTTGCATGCCATGTTTGTATATTGTTTGCGTGATATTAAAAAAAGTTTGTTTAAAGGACGTTATGGTTCTAAGTACAGCCGAAAGACCCCTGAAAATCGCAAGTTATGGTAAGCTTTGAAAAATAACTGGCGCCACCACCGTGCACTGCTAAGACTAACACCCAGGACATTAAAGATGACATCGCAAATGTCATTGATGAAATCACTGATGACATCACGTGTGTATGTACTTTTCATGGAATTTGTGTACTAGGGATTTTTATTATAATTTTGCGAAAAAAGTGTCAAGGATATTGCAATAAATATACCGTTATTAGTGCTTTGAACGATGCATTGATATAAATAGCATTGTATTATGGGATTCTATCTAGTATACTGAGCTACTAATGGAGAAACATAGCATTGTGTGCAGAGTACAAGATGAAAGTATAATATGTGTAATGTTAATATGTTGAATAATGAAATAATAATTGTCCTGAAATGTTCGAAAATTCACAAAATGGGGTTGTTCTGAGGACGTTATTCGTATTGTGTGATTGCTTAGCTGTATGCAATGAGGGAATGGCACAGAGAGTAAAGTGGACGCCGTCCGCGGACACCACGGCTGTTCGTGGACAGGGCGTGCTACTTCCGGGTTTTTCCAGGAAATCCAACATGGAAAGAAGACTGTACGGATCAGCCAATCAGATGACGAGGTTGTGGATTTGTGTTGAAAGAGACTGTGTGTGGTGAAGATGGCAGAAGTGGAGAAAGTCAGGGTTTTGGTGCTCGGAGATATGTTTGTGCATGGTTTACAGCAGTACGCTGAATGCAGGCATGTTGAAAAGAACTTTGATGTGAAAGGAGTGGAGGTGGTGTGGAGCAGTGTGCCTGATTGCAATGTACAGGGAATTGTACAAGTTTGTGAGGATATGGCCACGATGAACAGTCCGCATGTGGTAGTTTTGCACTATGGTGCTTTCCATTTGGGCAACGTCAGGGCCCCTACTTTGTTGGCTGATTTGGAATGCTTGGTTCAAGCAGTAATGAAGATCCTTCCAAATGCAAAAGTAATTTTTTCTGGATTACTACCTAGGGCAATATGAGATAATAGTTCAGTTTTTTGTCCTCAGCAAAATATTGCTAGGTGTGTCATCAACCGAGGCATGTGTGCCTTCATGCTTAGAGCTGGTATGTTCTTCTGTAACAATGAGAATATTGATGCCAGTAATGCTGTTAATTTTAAAGAAGATGGCATTTCTTTATCTTTTACGGGAAATGCCTTTCTATTTTGTTATGTGAAGATTTTAGGAGTAAAGTAAGAAAAAAAAACAAGAAAAAAAATACAAAATAACAGGTGTCTGTCAAGCATCTGTAAAAAAAAAAAACGGCTCTTTTCAGAGCCAACTTCAAAGGGGAAATGGGGCACACTATTTAAATTTACATTCACCAGGCTCAGATTTTCGATGTGTCTGCGGACATGGCGTTAGTCCGCGGACATGAAAATCACTACGAGGGGGTTAGTATGTTCTATGTTACATGTATATGAAGTCAGGGATATTATGGATAAGTTGTGCACTAAAAACCTATGAAATTCAGTGAAAAAACTTTGTTAAAGGGACGTTATGGTTAAGTTGTGCTACTAAAAACCTATGAAATTCAGTGAAAAAACTCTGTTAAAGGGACGTTATGGCTCAAAGTGAAACCGAAAAACCCCTGAAATTCGGCAGTTATGGTAACATAAGCAACCATAACTCGCGCCACTGTGTACTGCTAACACTCAGGACATCAAAGATGACATCACAAATGTCATTGATGACAACACTGATGACATCACATGGCTGGCTCTCCCTTTTTATCCTTTACTGACATATCGAAGCCACATAGTTTTCTTCAGTAACAGTCAGGAAGTAAAAATTGAAAAGGTACTATATTTGTAGACTTAGGGTCCAGTCACATCATATGAAACATATACATAGCGGAAGATACAGGCTTGAAAGAGAGCAATCCTTTCTGTGCATGAAGATAATCATTATGGTTATCAGCACTTTCTCATAGTTTCATTTTTATTACTCTACCATCCCTCTATATGCTCATATTTGTATACATTATACTCACTCTCCATATAGTAAATGGGAAAAAAATGTTGCTTGCGCCTACAGCCCAAACCGCTGGACGGATTTCCACCAAATTTGGACCAGGAGCAGCGGCTTGGTCCCGAAAGCGTGCTTTTGCAAATTTGGTGAAAATCCGTCCAGTAGTTTTTTTTAAAATGACCAAAAAGTAGGTAAAAAAAATGAGTGATATCTGTGTTGGGTTTGCGGACACACTTCCCCGTTCGCTCCGCGGAAAGTGTCCTGATTGGCCAATCGTCTTGCGTGATGTTCGCGGACATGCAAAGTGTTCGCTGATTGGACGGCGTGGAGCGCGTCAGATTTTTTGGTTGCGCCCGCCATCTCGGACAGCGCGGTGAAACTTTGTTCAAAATGTGTATTTTGTAGAGTGTGTTGGTGTGTAGGAGTGTTTGGGGAGGGTGGGAGTGTATGAGATAGGATAAAAATTGTGTTTTTTATGTGTTAGACGTTCTTTTTGTGTTCGATATGTTTGCGGCCATCACGGGTGTTCTGAAATGTTCTAAATAAACTGACTAGGGGGTGTTCTAAGGAGTCAATATGTGTCCGTTTTGTTCGCAAGCAAAGTGAAACTGTTCTAAGAACACTCGCGGTGTCCGGGGAGTGTTCGTAGGGGGTGTCCTGAGGACGCTGTCCATATTGTTCTCTGTCAAGTTGAATGTGTTCTAAGAACACGCGCGGTGTCCTGAAATGTTCGCAAATAAACAAAATGGGGGTGATCTGAAGACGCTTCTAAGAACACTCGTGGTGTCCGGGGAGTGTTCGTAGGGGGTGTCCTGAGGACGCTGTCCGTATTGTTCTCTGTCAAGTTGAATGTGTCCTAAAAACACTAGCGGTGTCCTGAAATGTTCGTAAATAAACAAAATGGGGGTGTTCTGAAGACGCTTCTAAGAACACTCGCGGTGTCCGGGGAGTGTTCGTAGGGGGTGTCCTGAGGACGCTGTCAGTATTGTTCTCTGTCAAGTTGAATGTGTCTTAAGAACACTCACGGTGTACTGAAATGTTCGCAAATAAACAAGATGGTGGTGTTCTGAAGACGCTTCTAAGAACACTCGCGGTGTCCGGGGAGTGTTCGTAGGGGGTGTCCTGAGGACGCTGTCCGTATTGTTCTCTGTCAAGTTGAATGTGTCCTAAGAACACTCGCGGTGTCCTGAAATGTTCGCAAATAAACAAAATGGGGGTGTTCTGAAGACGCTTCTAAGAACACTCGCGGTGTCCGGGGAGTGTTCGTAGGGGGTGTCCTGAGGACGCTGTCCGTATTGTTCTTTGTCAAGTTGAATGTGTCCTAAGAACACTCATGGTGTCCTGAAATGTTCGCAAATAAACAAGATGGTGGTGTTCTGAAGACGCTTGTAAGAACACTCCCGGTGTCCGGGGAGTGTTCGTAGGGGGTGTCCTGAGGACGCTGTCCGTATTGTTCATTGTTAAGTTGAAAGTGTTCTAAGAACTATTGCGTTGTTCTGAAATGTTCGTAGGGGGTGTCCTGAAAACGGTGTCCGTATTGTTCGCTGGCAAGTTCAAAGTGTTCCAAGAACAGTTACATTGTTCACGGACATTAAAAGTTTCCCATAGATCATAGTTGAAATGTTTGACTCTATGGATGTGATATGCTGCGGTGGTTGTTGCCAGGGCATAGAGCATTTGGCCATGCACCCAAGACTCTATGCCCTGGCAACAACCACCGCAGCATATCACATTCATATTTGCTTATAACTTTGGGTGAAAAACAAATGTATAAGGAACAAAGGTATTAGATACTATGGATGTGATATGGTGCTATGGTTGTCCTTATTATTGTATACTTACTATTTGGTCTAGTAATGGGAGTCCATGTTTTTCTTCTTCATTTCTGTGATAAAAGAAAATAGCATGTTAGTATTAGTATTTTGTAATGACTTATTACATTGTATAAGCAATATACTTTTATTTTTTTTGGACCCTCATATTTAGTAGAGTACAAATCAGAGTACTGTGCAATTTGCTCAGTTTCTGTACTTGTTGCTAAAATCATTGGGTCTGTGGGAGAAAAAAAAAATCCATGTTGGATAAAAAAAAAACCTTTTTCTGTTATGCTACAGTTTATTTGTTTGTTTGTTTTCAGTGTTCACTTGTTGTTTCTGGCTAATGCTTTATACTTTGCTTTGTTGTATTTTTTTGGAGCAGTAACAGATTCTTCATTTGTTTTGATATTATAAAATTTTGGAGCAATTAGATACCAATTGGCGTATTCTAACTGTCTATTTTTGTAATATATTTTAGTGGTTTTGATTTATCTATTTGGATATTGTTAAATTTTGGGACAGTTAGATACCAATTGGCGTATTCTAACTGTGTATTTTTTGGTCTAATTTAGTGGTATTCATTTATCTGATTAGTTGTTGTAGAATCTTTGAGCTGTTAGATAGCTTTTGGAGCATTCTAACAGTTTATATTATTTTAACACAAATTTATAATTTTGGGACAGTTAGATACCAATTGGCGTATTCTAACTGTGTATTCTTTAGTCTAATTTAGTGGTATTCATTTATCTGATTAGTTGTTGTAGAATCTTTGAGCAGTTAGATAGCTTTTGGAGTATTCTAACAGTTTATATTTTTTTAACACAAATTTACTTAAAGGTTTAAATACAGTTTATTTATCAAATTTTGGTTTTAAGAACATCAAATAAGCGTTTGTAAGATTTGCTGGTAATCTCTGCTTTAGAGTAATGGTACTATCATTACATTCAAACCATCCACATTTCTTTTTCATATATGCAGTGTAGTGCCCTGAATTGGTTGTGGCTCCTGCGTGGTAGATTATACCTATTGTTGTGAAGGTTTTGTTACCAAGTGATATTTGACCATGTGTGAATCCAGTCAGCTTGCAGTTGTTTTTGGTACATCTGCATTGTAACGTAGAAGCATTAGTATTACGTATTTACTATGTGTTTGTATTACTAACGTGGAGCGATTATCTGAATTGCAGGTAGAGCATAATCTACCATGGTTTGCATTTTGTACAAGTTGCTGAAATGGAATGGATTCACAATTTGGTATTGATATATATATGAAGCGTTCATTGGGGATTTCTTCTTGTGACACATTGTTGCAGAGAGTGCATGTATGTTTCCACATGTATGAAATCTGAAAGATTTCATTTATAGGTGTGTTTTTGTTTTCCAGTACTTGTAGTAAGTACATTAGAAATTCTTGTGGATCTTCCTGTGAGTTTATAGTGAATTTCACCATTCCAGCACAGTAGTCCAATTGTCGTCTTATTCCAAAAACACTATATGTGTTGTCAGGATTGTTTGCTGCATTTCTGTGAAGTACTAACATTTGCAAACACAATGGGTCTGTACTGTGTAAGTAAATGTTGTCAACAATTGGTGGTAATTGAAATAGAATATTCATTGCTACATTTGCATAGCAACTTACACCAACTATATTTGAGAATTTAAATGGTCCAGGTAGTTCTGTATCTAACTGCTTTTTTTGGAGTTTGTCTTCCTTCTTTAAAGAAGTACCTGGTTTACTTTCTCTAATTGATTCTTTTTTGTTTGTGGCACTTGATGAAGTATTAGTTTCTTTTACTCTCTTTGGAGTATTTGCAGTGACGTCCTGTTGCATTTCTGTTTGATTTAGTTTTCTTTCACAACGTTTTAGTTTTTGTGGAACAGAATATGTGTTTAGATGGGGAATGTATAGTGAGCGAAGTCTATTATATTCTAAAATGCAAGGAATATCAGCGTTTACTTTACTTGCATCAAAGTTGATTAGAAATAGACCGTCAAGTGTACGTAAGCGTGATAGTGCTACGTAGCTCATGCCTTCTTTAAAGACTGTGTTACCAATATCTATCATTGCTTTGTCTAGGGTAAGACCTTGTGATTTATGAATCGTGACTGCGTATGCAAGAGTTAGAGAAAATTGTTCTCTGCGTACATACATATCTTTGAAGAGAAGGAATCTAGCTGTTGAGCGTCCTATCCGTTTTACTTCTGAAAGTTTGTCAAAGAGTATATTGACAAACTGAATTTTGTTGTCACGTGGGTATGTTTGAAAGCCAACAACTGTACCCAGTGCTCCATTAACTAGTCCTTGGTCCACGTCAAGGTTACGTTTAAGCATTACTCTGCAATTTAAGGATAATTTTAACATTTTTTCTAAGCCTGCTGTGTTTGAGATTGATTTTTCTAAATTATTTAGGGGCCGATTCATGGAACAAACGTGCGCCGAAAATCTTCGCGCAAGCAGGCGCAAGCAGGCGCAAGCGGAAAAAAACAGGCACACGCGCACGCGTGCGATTCATGGAAGTCCCTGCGCGTGTTCACCTCGGGATGTGCGCCAAACCCGTGCATGGCGCACAAGTCACTGCAACATCCCGAAAGGCGTGCGCGACGCGCACAGTGAAAGCGCACAACCTCGGCGCATACACCAGAAAGTGGGCGGGACACGGGGCGTAACGCGCGGAATGGGGAACAACGCGTGAAAATAAGGGCATAACTGAGGATGTACTGAAGGGAAGCAGACGGAACGCCCACATGCACTCGAACCACACGTATTCATGGAATTGAATAGGGCAAAGTCACGCACAGCCAAAGACACGCACAAGCTGAAACACGTCCACCGCATGAAGGCAGGCGGTAGAGTCCCAGCGCATCACAAAAGTGGCAACATACAGCAATTGGGCCTCTGCGAGCGGGGCACGTGTATTGCGGGGGTGTGCGGGAAGCAACACACGCGATCGAGTGGGGTACGTGTATTTCGGGGGTGCGCGGGAAGTCACAAACGCGATTGAGCGGGGTACGTGTACATCGGGGGTGCACGGGAAGTTACACGCGATTGAGCGGGGTATGTGTATTTTGGGGGCGCGCGGGAAGGTACACACGCGATTGAGTGGGGTACGTGTATTTTGGGGGTGCGCGGGAAGTTACACACGCAATTGAGCGGGGTACGTGTATTTCGGGGGTGCGCGGGAAGTCACACGCAATTGAGCGGGGTACGTGTATTTCAGGGGTGCGCGGGAAGTTACACATGTGATTGAGCGGGGTACGTGTATTTCGGGAGTGCGCGGGAAGTTAAACACGCTATTGAGCGGGGTACGTGTATTTCGGGGGTGCGCGGGAAGTTACACACGCGATCACATCAGGGTACGTGTATTTCGGGGGTGCGCGGGTAGTTACACACACAATCTCATCAGGGTACGTGTATTTCGGGGGTTTGCGGGAAGTTACACACGTGATCTCATCAGGGTACGTGTATTTCAGGGTGCGGGGGAAGTATCCCACGCAACATCAGCAGGGTACGTGTATTCCAGGGGTGTGCGGGAAGTTCCACACGCAATTCCATCAGGGTACGTGTATTACAGGGGTGCGCGGGAAGTTCCACACGCGATCTCATCAGGGTATGTCAGGGGTGCGCGGGGAGCAGCACACGTGAATTGCACGTGTGGGTCCTCCCAGGTGTTCCCTCTACACCCTCCACGGCCCCTGCAGGTGGCTCACACCACAGGGGGCTACCCTGCACATGTCCTGCAGGCACCCCATTCACCATGGCCATGCCCCCCAGCCAACCCACATGTCAACTTGCACTACTGCCCACCAACGCATGTCCCCCTGTGCCCCCAGCTACCAGGGGCACCCTCTACCAGGCCCCCACCCATGTCTCCCACCACCCCCACCCCACAGCACTGTGGGGCACCTGCCAGCAGGCCCCCACCGATGTCCAACTCATGTTCCCCACCTCCCCCACCCCCCATCCACCAGGGGCAGCCTCCACCAGGCCCCCACCCATGTCCCCCCCAGCAGTGCAGGGGCAGCCTCCACCAGGCCCCCACCCCCATCCCCCAGCATTGTGGGGCACCTGCCAGCAGGCCTCCACCCATGTCCAACTCATGTTCCCCACCACCCCCACCCCCCAGCCACCAGGGGCAGCCCCCACCAGGCCCCCACCCATGTCTCCCAGCACCCCCACCCCCCAGCCACCAGGGGCAGCCTCCACCAGGCCCCCACCCATGTCTGCCAGCACCCCCACCCCCCAGCAGTGCAGAGGCACCCACCACCAGGTCCCCACCCATGTCTCCCAGCACCCCCACCCCCCAGCCACCAGGGGCACCCACCACCAGGCCCCCACCCATGTCTCCCAGCACCCCCACCCCCCAGCCACCAGGGGCAGCCTCCACTAGGCCCCCACCCATGTCGCCCACCACCCCCACCCCCCCAGCAGTGCAGGGGCAGCCTCCACCAGGCCCCCACCATGTCTCCCAGCACCCCCACCCCTCAGCCACCAGGGGCAGCCTCCACCAGGCCTCCACCCATGTCTCCCACCACCCCCACCCCCCAGCAGTGCAGGGGCAGCCTCCACCAGGCCCCCACCCATGTCTCACACCACCCCCCCAGCACTGTGGGGCAGCCTCCACCAGGCCCCCACCCATGTCTCCCAGCACCCCACCCCCCAGCAGTGCAGGGGCAGCCTCCACCAGGCCCCACCCATGTCTCCCAGCACCCCACCCCCCAGCCACCAGGGGCAGCCTCCACCAGGCCCCCACCATGTCTCCCAGCACCCCCACCCCCCAGCCACCAGGGGCAGCCTCCACCAGGCCTCCACCCATGTCTCCCACCACCCCCACCCCCCAGCAGTGCAGGGGCAGCCTCCACCAGGCCCCCACCCATGTCTCACACCACCCCCCCAGCACTGTGGGGCAGCCTCCACCAGGCCCCCACCCTTGTCTCCCAGCACCCCACCCCCCAGCAGTGCAGGGGCAGCCTCCACCAGGCCCCACCCATGTCTCCCAGCACCCCACCCCCCAGCCACCAGGGGCAGCCTCCACCAGGCCCCCACCCATGTCTCCCAGCACCCCCACCCCCCAGCAGTGCAGGGGCAGCCTCCACCAGGCCCCCACCCATGTCTCACACCACCCCCACCCCCCAGCCACCAGGGGCAGCCTCCACCAGGCCCCCACCCATGTCTCCCACCACCCCCACCCCCCAGCAGTGCAGGGGCAGCCTCCACCAGCCCCCCACCCATGTCTCCCACCACCCCCACCCCCCAGCCACCAGGGGCAGCCTCCACCAGGCCCCCACCCATGTCTCCCACCACCCCACCCCCAGCAGTACAGGGGCAGCCTCCACCAGGCCCCCACCCATGTCTCACACCACCCCCACCCCCCAGCCACCAGGGGCAGCCTCAACCATGCCCCCACCCATGTCTCCCACCACCCCCACCCCCCAGCAGTGCAGGGGCAGCCTCCACCAGGCCCCCACCCATGTCTCCCACCACCCCCACCCGCCAGCCACCAGGGGCAGCCTCCACCAGGCCCCCACCCATGTCTCCCACCACCCCCACCCCCCAGCAACCAGAGGCACCCACCACCAGGCCCCCACCCAGGTCTCCCAGCACCCCCACCCCCCCAGCCACCAGGGGCAGCCTCCACCAGGCCCCCACCCATGTCTCCCAGCACCCCCACCCCCCAGCAGTGCAGGGGCACCCACCACCAGGCCCCCACCCATGTCTCCCAGCACCCGCCAGCCACCAGGGGCAGCCTCCACCAGGCCCCCACCCATGTCTCCCACCACCCCCACCCCCCAGCACTGTGGGGCACCTGCCAGCAGGCCCGCACCCATGTCCAACTCATGTTCTCCAGCCAACATGTCAACACAATCTAGATCCCTGGTCCCTATGGTCAGCCTCCAAATGCAAAACACCCACCCGAGTATTGCATCCACCCACTCATAATTTGCAATTACATCACAGAACACCAATTGCAAGTTCCGAAAAAAAAACACACATTTCCCTCACATACACCCAATGGGTGTCAGTGAATATCAAAACACATATCATGAAATGCATGAAACCAATGAGATACCACACATTGAAGTTCACCAAAAAAAATATGTATTAAAGGAAACATAAATAGAATCAAAAATGAAGAAACAGAAATGTGAATGTATAAAAATTAAAAGAAGCATGTCCGTGAAAAAAAGCAAAACCAAAAATAAAATTCCAAAGTAATATTGTCCAAAGTCAATGTCCACAAAACAAAATCCAATGGGAAAGAAAAAAGAAAGCCATTGCTCCATGGTTAAAATGTGAAAAAATAAACACAATCCAACAGTGAACTATGTACATGGGAACAAGCCAGGGTCCATTATCCCAACAAAAGAAAGGAAACCTATCTAACTACACTAACTAATAAAATAAACTATATACAAAAATGTGGCCAATGTCCGAAAGGTCCAAATAAAATCAAAACAAAAATGAAACCTAACACAACCTACATAACTATGTACAAGGGCAGCGGGCTAGTTTCACCGCTCACTTGTGGATGTCCCGGGCCAGGGCATCATCGAACTCCTCCTCAATGTCCCGGAGGCGGTCCTCCTCCATGGCCCCGAGGGTCCGCAGGGCCGTCGACGTGTCCACCTCCAAACCCATGCAGATTGCCTCGAAGCACTCGGCCCGCCTCAGGGCCCTCCGCATGGAGTTCTCCGCCCTGATCATTGTGAGCCGTGCCTCTTCCGCCCGCTGCCGCTCCGCATCTATGGCGTGGCCCAACCGCTGCCACACGTTAGACACTCTCTGTCCTGGGTCCTCCTGCCCTCCGGCCGATGCCTGCCCCTCCGATGTTGAAGGCCCCGAGCCTTCATGCCTCCCACCATGTTGCTGCTGCTGCTGTGCCTCTGCCCGTGCACTGCCTCCTGCTGCCTGCACATCCTCCGCCGGCTGGGGTGCAGTCGTAGATGTGGCCACCCCTGCTGGACGTCCGACTCCCGACTGTGGCAGGGATGCCTCCTCCACCAGCCTGGCCGCACCGTCAGAGGCAGCTCCACAGGGCACCCAGGTGACTGATGGGTGGGAAGATGGCATGGAGGACGACTGGCGCGTAGGGGGTCCAGTTGAGGAGGGGGTCGTAGCAAGTCCCATCAGACAGAGGAATCCGGCCTGGGTGACCTGTCCTAGCAGGCTGACGTGGTCAACGAGCCATTCGAGATGACGTGCAGTCTCCTCATGAAAAGACTGCAGGTCACCTCGCATGGCCCGTTGACGCAACGCCACACCAGCCAGGGCAGGCTCAACCCGGACCCGGAGAGCCACATCCGCAGGCAGAGGAAGGCCAGTTGACGTGAGCTCATCCCCTGCCTGAAAACGGGTCTGGACGTAGGCATCCCTGCTGGTGCAAGATGATGCAGGGACAGGATCAGGGACAGGATTGCACACAGGCACCTCCGCGGCGGCCTGTGCTGCCTCCGGTCCCTGGTCCTGCACTGCACCACTAGCACCAGTGGGATCCCCACCTCCAGACCCCGTCTCTGCTGCTTGCACGACCTCCTCCTCCACCAAACCCCCCACCAACCTGGATGACTCCGTGCCATCTTCCCCTGTTGGGCCCTGTGGGGTCCCAGCTGCCCCTTCTGCTGCCGAGGAGTCCAACTCCAACCTCCGCCTCTTGGACCTCCCCCGGCAGCTGCGGCCTGGGATGCGGCACCGGACTCCTCACTCCCCGACGAGATCACAACATGGGAGGGGAGCCGGGCCTTGCGTCTCCGGCTGGCGGTGGGATCCCCGCCGCTGTGCTCCAAAGCACCTTCTCCGTCCTCTTCATCAGTTGACGCTGCAGACAGGGAGAAACAAAACACAAACATCAGGGCACTGTACAATGGACACATACACACATGACAGTTGTACATGAGTGGCATTGGCAAACCTCAGACATGTCATCACAATCCCCAACACACATGTCATTTCAACTCACACACATGAGCCATTCCACAGCCATATCGCAACTGCCAGCACCATCCATACACATACAACAGCATGAGCAGCCAAAGGTGAGCCAGACATCACATGCAACACAGGAAGTGCACCACACATGTACACACACCACCACACTTGCATGCATGTGTACACCTCTGCCAAGTGTTGTAGTGTTCAGACGGGCAGCCATGTCACATCTGCCAATCAGGCTTCCACATACCGCTGTCACATGCATCCATGTTGCATCACTGTTGCACCCTTGTCAAATACACACACATGCACATGTACACAGTGCTGATACATGCAGCCGAAAACAACATACATGCGTGACATCACGGACATGTCTACTTACATACACATTCATCCAAACATGTGTGACCACACAACTGCATTTGGCATGTAAGCCTACACACACAAGCACCATCCATGTCTCACACATACCAGCCCTCGCATGTGTTAGCCCCACAGCCCTGTACACCCCCACCCATACTCGACCCCATACAAACAGATGTGCAACCTGCACACTACTGAATAATCACCACACGCACTGCTCACAATCAGGATGCATGTACACTCACCGCTCGACTCCAGACGGGTCTGCCTCTCAAGGACCTGGACGTGGAGCGCTGGGGATATGCGTTCCACGACCCTCATCTGTTCTTCCGACAAGTGGCCCCGGCGCCCCTTGGCATTCGCTGCCTTCAAGAGGCGCCGGGCCTTGTTCAGGGTCCTGGACCTGAAGTCCTCCCAGCGCTTCTTGACATGTTGTAAGTCGCGGACTGCCACCCCCTCCGCGTTGATGGCAGTCACGATGTCAGTCCAGATCCGAGTCCGTCCTTCCTTGTCGGCGCGCGAACTTCTGAAGAGGGCATCATACTGCCCCAGGACTTGCTCCACCAGGACACCAACTTCGGTGTCACTGAAGCTGGTGCCCCTCTGCCTCTCTGGCTGGGGTTGTCAGTGGTCTCAGATGGTGTTTGCCCCGACATGACAACCCCAGAGGCAGGAGTGGGTGGGCAACTGGGTCCTGGGGCTGCGCTGTGGAGCGATGGAATCCCAGTCGGGAGTCTTCGGTTCCAGCAGGGGTGGTCACAGCAACAGCACCCCTGGCTGATGTGCAGGCAGCAAATGGCAGGGCACGTGGGCAGCAGGCAGTCAGGCAGCAGCAGATGGCAGGTGGGAGCATGCTCGGGGATCTGGGGGGCAGTAGTTCGGCCTTCTGGGCAGCAGCGTGGTCTTCCGTGTGCTTATGCGTGGCCAGCTTGATACGGAGTGATTTGGCACGTGAAAAATCTGCACGTCAATGTGTAATTCGAGGAACGGCCCTTAGCGCGTAAGCGCGTCTGCACGCATACGCATTTTCATTGGACAGAAGGCCCCTCAAGTGCAAGCGCCCCTGTGACGTGACGCGTACAGACGTGCATGGGCATTTCAGCGCGTGTGGAAAACTGCACGTCCGCGTGTAATACGAGGAAAGGCCCCTAGCGCGTAAGCGCGCGTGAAAAACTGCACGTCCGCGTGCAATACGAGGAAAGGGCCCATGCGCTTAAGCGCGCGTGGAAAACTGCATGTCCGCGTGTAATACGAGGAAAGGGCCCATGCGGTAAGTGACCTGACGCGCGCATGCGTTTCCCTCAGCACGGGTTAAAGGTGAGCGGGCCCAGCAGTTCGCTGTACGTGCCTTTCGTGGAGACCGACGTGTGTTGCTGCTTCCTGTTGTTTCGCGCGCCATCACAACTTCACAGCTATCAAGGACGTATCTCTTCTTTTGGCGGGGGTATTGGCTACGTGTGTTTTTCTGCATCGCGCTAGTCAGACCGTGAGTCGCACACGCTCTTTTTCCCACTGCGGGTGCCCCTGTGTATCGCACCCATTTTCGATGTCATAGTAGCCTGCGTGTCCCACGCGTACGCGTTATTCGTGTTACTGGGTGCCACCACGTACTGCGGGAGGTTGAATCCACGCACGTAGGCTGCAGGGTTGCATGCACGGTTTTACTGCAGTTTTGGGGTGTCTGAGCTTTGCATGAGCCGTCACCACATCACCGGGGTCACATACAGCCTTGCAGGTGCAGTGAGGCTGTTAACATCTTGCTTCCCACCCCCTTCACCCCAATTGCCCAGGTCAATTGTGGTGTACACCTCCCATTGGCACCACTCCATCTGTGCCAGCACTACTACATCTGTGCCATGGTTGGGAGGCCACCAAAGGTGAGGGGCGCCTCAGCTGGGCGTCCTCCTCGTGGCGGGCGTGGTCGGGGACGTGGCCGTGGTGACCAGGGAGTAGGGGGACTCCGGGGTGTCCAGGGCAGCCACAGAGAGGGAAGAGGCAGGGGTGCGCCACTTGAGCACAATGTTTTGCCATGTGTCGGTGCAGCCATGCCACCACCCCCTGTGGTTCCGGGGGATGCAGCTCCTGCATCTGGCACTGGCACCCGTATGACCCGGCAGTCCGTTCCATCGACTGCCACGGGCCCAAGGGTAGTGGTAGCTGCAGGTGCAGCTGTGGGCACCGCCACCCAGGCTCAGGGTCTGCCAGCGCAGGCTGCGTTGGCACTTGAAGAGCCCTTGGTAGATCTCCAACAGGCCAGGGGGGAAACCATGGGGGCACGCCGGGCTGCTCAGACCAAGACACGTGTCCCTGGGGCAGTCATGTCATCTGCTGCCCCGAACAGCCGGGTGTTTGGCAAGTGCAGGTGCAGATGCACCCAACAGCACCCCGGTTGTGAGTCTGCCAACCAGGACTGTTGCGGTCAATGACCCTGCCACAGCTGATGTTGCTGCGCAGGGTCCATTAGTGGGCACCCAGCTGCCACTGACACAAGTCAGGCCTTTGGTCATCCCTCCACCTGCCACTCCCTTGGCTCAATCCACCGAACCCACTGGCCATACTGGTCAGGGCGGCATTAGCCAGCCAGGGTCTGCGCCACAGTCCAAGAGGAGGAAGGTTGCACCTGCAGCACAGGCTGGGACCCCACACACAGCCACGACCTCCTGCACGTCGAGGAAGAAGCCTTTCTGTAAGCAGGAACTGGACTTCCTCGTGGACTATGTGCAGGGCCACAGTCGTGACATGCTAGTGGGTGCCAATAGTCAGACTACGGCTGCCCAACGTGACACCCACTAGAAGCATGTTGCGGAAGATGTCAGTTCATTCGGCCATGAGGTGTGCACGGCGCAGGAGTGCAAAAAGCGTTGGAATGACATCAAGCGCAGCACTAAGGCTAAGCGTGCCTCAAATTACAACTTGACTCTGGTGACTGGCGGTGGGCCTGCACCAGAGGAGGAAGAACTCACTCCGCATGAGGCTCTCGTTGCGGAGTTCATACCACCTGAATTGGTCGAAGGAGTGGGAGAGATGCTGGACTTTGATGCCCAGTCCAGTGAGTGTTGATGCATGTTTGTTGAGGACGTGTGTGTTTCACTTGTGGGATGTGTTGTGCATGATTGCTGCTACATGTGACGTGTACATGGTTCTGATGTGTAAGTAATGCAAAGCTACCGTCATGCATGTCTCCTCTGCCTGCATGCGGGACTCAATGTGGGCATGCTCCCTTGCCCCTCCTCTGCCACTCTGCACCCCAGTTCCACCTTTGCACTGGTCTGCTTCAATCTTGCCAATGTGTAGTTTCTTGTTCATGTGTCCTGTGTAGATGCTAACTTCAAGCGTAGAAACTGCCAGACATATGCCGTGTGGTACAGCCTTAGTACTCGATGCAGGGTATCCCACTTGTACTGTGCATGGGTCAGATGTCCCGCAGGGACATGAGTGCCCATTCATGCTCCATGTGCATTGCACGCATGCCCCTATGTGTCCTTGACTGGATGATCACTGTAATATGAGTCCTTGGTTACATACATTGCCTGCCATCTCATCGGCCTCCCCATGTCAACTGTGGCTCAGTCCTGTGTTGCACACATGTTTAGGCTCTGACAGGCTCACAGGCCTCAGCCTGTTCAATGGCCAATGACTCTGTCCAACTCTTGTTGTGTCTTCTTCACACGTGGGCGGCCTCCGGAGTTTTCATCATGTGTCCTGCTGTCAACGGATTCGGTGATCTCTTTGTCAGAGGAATCAGACTCTGAAGTTGCCCCCTCCCCTAACTCCTCACCTTCTTCTTCTTTCCAGGTACCCTTCTTTTCTCTTCTCCTTGAAGGTTCCTTTTTTTTATGGAGATAGGGACGACCCCAAAAGGAAGCCACTGTGTCTCCAATAAGGAAGACCAGGGGGCTCCCCTCCGGAATCGCCCAGGAGGGGAAAAAGCCTACGAGGCACAAAAAACCCCTGATTTCTACAATGTTCGTTGGTTGTGGTACAACTGAGGATCTCCGGAAAGGTATGTAGAACAGGAGATCTGCGGTACTCCGTGGAAAGGTACCCAGGAAAGGCAGTAGTTCAAGGTTTCCCAAACGGTAAGCAAAGGCAGTCCAAAAAGGCAGGCAGGAATCCGGTACACGGTAAGCAAATAGACAGGTATCCAAGACGGCAAGAAGAGGCAGTCCAGAGAACAGGCAAGGATCCGGTACACTGTAGGGCAAATAGACAGGTATCCAAGACGGCAAGAAGAGGCAGTCCAGAGAACAGGCAAGGATCCGGTACACTGTAGGGCAACGGCAGAGGTACACAGAAAACAGGAGAGTATGGCGGGAGAAGAAACCCTGAAAAGAAGAGTATGAGAAACAGGAAAGGGAAGAAAGGAAAGTGTAGAACGAAGAAGGGAGGAAGGGAGGTAAGAGACTGGAAGGAGAAGGAGAAGGTGGGTACAAGAAAAGATACGGGAAAGGAGAAAAAGAAAAGACCGGTTCCGTGGGGAACCAGACGGGAGGAGATGCGCCAGGAAAAGGCGCGGATTTCTTCTCAGGGGAAAGTGCTGGAGGCACGGAAAAAAGGGAGGCGAACGGGAACAGCAAGCAAGGCGCTGAAGGTACGAAAAACCCGGAAGCGTTGCGACGCATCCCCGACCCGGAAGGAGCTGGTAAAGACTCAGAGTCGGGGAGCATCACAACCAATGGAATCAGGGCAGAAGAGAGAAAAACACAGGAAAAGGGGGCGTGGCTAAGCAGAGGCTGAACGGAACGAAACTAGATTCCGCGTCGCCATCGGCTCCACAAACGCCAGGTACTACATGGTATGACACCTGCCCACTGTCCTAGCATAATTTGCAGTGTTGTAATTTGAATCACATTAAGCTGTTGATGCCAGTCAACACTGCCTGTCAATACACAGGTGTATGGTCAGCCTTTTGATACCATGCTAGGCATCCCTGCTTTGGTGCTGGGGTGGAGGGGTTCTTGGCTTCTAGACATGGTACACATTGAATGCACAATGCACGTGATGTCTGAATTTGACATTGCACTGCCTTCACATTTCCTGGCACACACCATGGAGTGCTTGTACATGGAGGTAGTGAGTGGCGTACACATTTTCTGCACTGCATAGACCCACTTCCATGGAAACTGCCACCTTTCAACAGGTCTGATCACAGAAGCTATTCAAAGTAGACCCAGCATGCATGCCACGTCATATGTTGTGTGTCACATGTCTGCCGGATGCGTTTGCTGTCAGTGTGTGTGTGTGTCGTGTGCTTCTGACATGTGTAGTGACCTTTTTCTCTCTATTTTTCAGGTGATGACGCAATGGAGGCGGAGGATGGTGTTGTCATGCCAGACACAGGGTTGGTAACACCACATCAACCCGGCACTAGTGGGGGTCGTGGGGTGGTAGGCCACGAAAACCCCCAAGTGCTGCAGTCCATCTTGTCTCTGGCTGCCTATGAGTCCAGCCTTGATGACGACTCTGACGTCCATGTTGAGTTGGATGAGCATCAAGTCCATGTGTCAGGGGTGAGTGATTCTGATGTGGACACTCCTCTGTCTGCGACACCTGCACTGAGGGATCAGACAGTCTTGGTTCCTCCGCCCGTGGTGCATCGGGACACAGGGTCACCCTCCACACCAGTCACTGATGTGCCTGGGACATCACGTCGACGGGGGCATGTAGTCGTGCAGCCGCAGGCGGTGCCAACACAGCGAGGACCCCCGGTCCTTGGGTCCCGCAGGGGTCAAGCACGGCAACGCGGTCGCCGCGCGCAACCGCTGTATACTGAGTGGGAGCAAGACATGACTGCCAATTCCGAACGGCAGGGGGCAGCAATGGAGAACATCGCTCAGAGCATGGAGCGTGTGGCCCGATCTGTGCTCCCCCCTGCTAGGCAGGTGCTTCTCCAGCAGCAGGCGGCACGGTCCACGGCCCGCTCGCTCAGGCTGGGCATGGCGGCCTCAGACAGGGCACGCCAGGCTGAAATGTCATCTCTGCGTCAAGCAATTGCTGCTCATGCAGAGGCGCACATAGATGCCCTGAGGGAGGAGTATGCTTCCCTCAGATCCACTCTGGGTGTCCTTATGATGTCCCAGAGGCAGCAGGCAGAGGAGAGGTTTGCACAGCTTGAGCGTACCATCTCGGCTGAGCTACAGGCTTGCCGGAGGTGCAGCGGTTGTCCAGCCAGGCCTTGCAGGAGGAACTCCGTGTTACACGTGCTACCTTGCAAGAGGAAGCACGTGTATCACGTGAGGTTCTGCATGCAGACCTATGTCACATCGCCACACAGAACCAGGCTCACCGGTCCGGCAGACTTGCTGCCGGCGAGGGGCAAGCTGCGGCTAGACGTGGCCAGGCTACTGTGCCACGTCCTCCTTTACAGGATGAGCCAGACTCGGACGACCATCTATCTCCCACATAGGTCGGGCTGTGCAGGCGTTGAGCCCATGGAGGATTTTTTTTTTGGCCCAGCATCATCGCATGTGGATGTTGAGCAGCACCCTGTACCTCACCCTTCCTGGGTGCCTCCCCTCCCCCACGGGTCGTATGTGGCCATTTTTGATTTTTCTTTTAATTTAGTTAGTTAAGTTTCTGTTTGATAGTTAGTTTAAATAGGTAATGTAGGTTTTCCATTGTTAGTGTAATTAGTTAATAGTTGAGTTAGTTTAAAATTGCTAGTCTATTGTGCTTTCATGTGACAGTGCGGTGCTTTGTGGCTTTTGAAGGCATCCACTGTCTGTTCCAGCTGGGCCCTTCATGATTGTCTTGTGTATGTGTTTGCTGCTTGGGGTCCTTGACTCACATATGCCACTCCTGCCTCCCTTATCCATGGGCTCGCAAGGATGGTTCGGTGTTACTGAATATTACACAAGGGCTTTGGACTGTCATATCTGTGGCATGTCTGGTGCTGTGTGACTTGTGTTGACACCCCTAGTGGGTATGATTTAGGTGTCATTGTCCACTGTTCAGCTTTTGCTAGATGGGGTGTGTCATGATTAATGTGTACATTGATTGCTATGCATTGTGTAGTATGTTTCATATCTTTCCTGTACATGTGCTTGTTGCAATTCATGCTATAGATAGTGTTCCACACTTTGGAGGTGAAAGACGGACTGATGGTGTGATTTGTGATGTGACACTCAGACATGGTCAAGTAATGAGATGCCTGATGAGACACACACAGATGACTCTGAAGCATTAATCATGTGTTTCATGCCCTTTCTGCAGGGGGATGAGCCTCCAGAGCACCTTTGCCAGCAGATATGGCCCATTGGGCGACGGAATTCTGGACCCGTTTGTTGGTGCCCACATGCACATGTGTGCACAAGCAGAGGCACAGTGATTGCAGACCCACATCCTAGAACTGCTGACATGTTCCAAGGAACTCCAGGCAAGGTGAGCATCACAGGGGGGCCACGACACAGCAAAGCTTGCACCAGGCGAGTTGCACATGCAGGCTTAGTCACAGCACTGAGGGTGAGCTTAGACGAATATTGGTGTTGAAGCACACAATGCAGCTCAGATGTGTTTGTGGACTGATGGCTGTTGATAGTAGGGTTGTCTGGGACACATGCAGGGGCAGTGGCACATACCCTCCGGTACACCAAGGTCCATCGAGGCACTTGTATCAATCATGTAGCCTTCCGAGATATGGAAAGGGGCAGCTCACAGGGACATACAGCAAGGGACATACTCGGGTGCAGTGCATGTCTTTTCCACGTACTTCATGATAAATGCACTGCCAAGTTTTTTTCGGTCATGGTGGTACGCAACTTGCTCTGTAGTCATGGCTTGCTATATGGGTCTGTCTGCTTACCCAGGGAACATTGCATGTTGTGTGAATTGTAACACATTGGTGTTCCATTTGCCACATACCCACTAGCGGCTAACTTACTGCATTGACTGTGTATGACCCGTCACAGGGGTGATGCTATATATGGGTATGAAGCATCGACCACAGATTGTCTGTTTGTAGAGTAGTTTGTTGCTATGGGGCATGTTTGGTGTTGTGTTTTTGTGTAATTGGCACGTGCAGGTTGTTGACTGTGGCTCTCTTTGGAGCATTGCAGTGCTCCTGTAACCGGACCTGAGAGTGCGCAGGCAGGAGGCCAGCACTCAAAACCAGAGCTAAGTGTCTTGTTGTTTTTCTTTCGAACTGCTCTGCATAGGCTTGCTGGGGAGTGTACTGATGCATGGATGAATGTGTGGTTCAATTTGGTATGTTTTTTCTCCCTAATCACCCGTGATCCTATGCAATTTTGAAACCTGTACCCTCTACCCGGTGTTCCTGCTTCCCGTACCTATCCAAGCAACGTTCCCTGACCCTCTTTCCCCACTGGTGTTGCGGATGCCAGGTAAGCCCCGAACTTGCAGGCGCCAAAACCCTAGAGGGGTGGTTGGTGTTACCACTCCTGAGCCTGGACTACAGAAGGCCATGACAATGATGTCCAAGTTTGTTTGGATTGTGTATGTGTTCATGCAGGTTGTACATTTTCCTGCATTCCCTAGTTTCATGTGTCATTCCTCCTCCCCTCTCCTGCCACTCATTCCAGTCATCCAGTGTGTCAACACCTGTCCCGACTGCATATCCCTGAACCTCCTTCCCCACCAGGGTCTCAGGGGCCTGTGTGAGTTTGACCTTGCAGGCACCCGGGACATGGTGGGGGTGGTGGTTTCGTGACACTCCCGCGCCTGTACAGGGGACCTGTGACAGTACACATCCATTCATGGTGCATCATCCTATGTCATGTACCACACATGTCTCACATCCTGTTGTGACATTGTTTTGCTGTGCTACCTTGGTTGTTGCATCATTGTGGTAGTACTTGGCCTTTGTGAGGTACTGCTACATCAATTCATCTACTGGAGGGTGTTCGGGTTCGTTTTTATGCCTTGGATTTTGTGATTTTGGAAATGAGTGTGGATTCTGAGGGTTCAGGCATCTTTTTACACACAAGGTGGGAGATGGTGACGATGGGTAAAGGTGATCCTGTGGACAGGTGGAATTGAGGGTTGGGGGCTCCATGACCCAGGTGCAGTTGTTCAGTGGGTCATGGTCATTTGTGAGGGAGGGGGGGGTTGTTGTTGATAGTTGCCTTGCCCTGCAGTGTGATGGGAACTCTGACATAGTAATGATGGTATCCTATGTACATGTTGTGTTCTGCTGATCAATGCCTGTTCATGTGTTGTGTTTTCCTTTCAGGTGCAAGGGGATAGTTGTGGTTTGACATGCTGGGGTGTACATATGGTGGATGTTCACATGTGATGTGTAGGGAACACTGATGGTCACTTGAGTGCACATGCATATGTGGAGTGCATGTCCTTGCAGAACCACACACTTGCACTCTGATGCACTACATGTACTCCCACCCTTGCATATCCACGTGTACACTGTTTGCCTTCTGGTGCCCACTGTGTCCTGGCAGCACATGTTCTGTGACCGATTATGGATCCAGTACATGCCTAATTTGATGTTTGATGTGGTCTGTCACTTAGATGTGATGCTCAGGGTGTGCATCACACACAATGGCTGTTCACTGTGCTGTGCGCTGAGCAGTGTGATGCAGGAGTAGGACACTGCACACATGAGCTGCAGTGTTGATTTTGCAATGCATAATGTGCATGTAGACAGGCATTCATTGTTATGTTACATCTACGACTGTTGTAATGCATTTGGAAATGACTTATTTTGGGTGGGAGATTTTGTTGGTCTGTCATTTCATCTGATTCCGGGTCAGGCATCATTGTCCGATGCCACTGTACATTTAGGACATGGCAATGTGTAGCTTATCAGTACTGTGTTGGTGTATGGGTATTGCTTGCCATGTCATGTTGATGTTTGGGAGGGTTTGAGTGACATGACAGTGATGGCCCTGGCCTGTTTTGCAGGTGTGTGTGATGCACACCTTGCATGTCCGGGTCATCTGCTTCTCAGAGCAACTAGCTGGGGGTAGATTTCTCTCCGCAGCAGGGCCCTCCCCCTGGAACAGACTTCCTGCATGACTTCAACTTGAGGGGAACCATCTCCAGTTCTGGAAGCACCTCAAGACCTTCCTCTTTGCTTCTGCTTACTCTCTGCCTCTCCCTTGCAGAATTCCTCACTGGAACTGCACAGGAGCTGCAACTGGGCCACTCTCACCGACCTCGGTCCCTGGCCCAGCCACTCTCCACTTGCACTGCCTCCCTGGCAACCCCTGCACTGCAGTACTGTCTCTCTATCCCTACAGCCCTCCCTTCCCAGCAATTGTCTGCACTTACCTTTGCAGTTGCCACCAGCCGACCTATGTATTATTTTTTGGGGCTACTTCCCCTGTACTGGACTCCCCCCCACCCTTCCCCTTGCACTTTTCCCTTCCCCCTACCCCTGCACTTGCACAATCTCAGTGACACCTGGCCTAGTAGTACCGTTGTCTGTCTTCCCTTGTTCCCCCCTCCCTGCCTCATTGCGCCTTGAAATACTTGTGTATGGGCCATATCATGTCATATGTCATATGTGTGCCTTTTGGTCACACAGGATAGCTTGTGTTTAAGTAGCTAGGGATGCAGACGATGTGGCACTTCCATGGCAACTATCTCAGGGTGGTAGGGTTGTGACAGTTGACTGTCTCTTTGTCATCATCGATTGTCACCTGGTATGTGCCAGGCCTGCGTGCAATCCGCAGGGGTGGGAGTTTAGGTGAAAAATGTGGCCACAAGCTGGGTCCGGGCTTCCTCGCCACATGCCCTGTCCCCTCCCATGGGCAGCGCCTGTTCCTGTGGTTGGGGATGTGGGGGCACCACCATGTCCACCGGGACGCCCTGCCGTGTTGCAACATTGTGCAGGACACATGCCACAATGATCCTGCACACTACTGGTGGTGCATAGAGTAGTTGCCCACCAGAGCGGTCAAGGGAGCGGAAACGTGACTTGAGCACACCGAATGTGCGCTCCACTATGCCCCTGGTTGCAATATGGGCGGCGTTGTATCTTACCTGGGGTGGTGTGGTGGGGTTCCGGATTGGCGTCATCATGTGGTTGCTCAGAGGGTAGGCACTGTCCCCTGGGGAGGTGATAATAGTTGAGATCATTAGGGTTTGGATATTTGTCTGTGTGTGACTCGCATGCATGTGCAAGGGCATTTGTACTGACCTAGGAGCCATGTGTCGCCATGCTGCCCAGCTTCCAGGGCCCAGCTCAGGGCGGACATTCTGTATATGAAACTGTCATGGGTGGAGCCAGGGTAGTTTGCATAGACAGAGGTGATGATTCCCTTTGCATCACATACCACCTGTACATTGATGGAATGCCAGTGCTTGCGGTTTTGGTAGATGTGCTCAATGGCCCTAGGTGGACGTAGGGCCACATGGGTGCAATCTATGGCACCGAGCACTTGGGGGAAGTGTGCCACCCTGAAAAAATCCAGGACAACGGCCTGCCTTTCTGCGGGTGTTCTGGGCATGTATATGTGCCTGCGGACTGAGGGGCGCGCTGTCATGATTGCCAGTACCTGGTGTAGGCAGCGTGACTGCGTGGCCTGTGAGACCCCCCCCAGTATGGCAGTGGTCCGCTGAAATGACCCAGTGGCCAAAAAATTCAGGACATTGAGCAGCTTCTCCAAGGGGCTCAATGCTTGGGAGCAAAGGGTGGGGGATGTGAGGTCATCTTCCCACTCCCTGACCAGGTCTAGGATGATATGGGGTGGAAACCTATACCTGCCATAGACCTGGTCATCAGGCATCCCAAAAAGGCTTGTCCGTGGTGTGAAAATGCGTGCCCTGGCTATTCTCCTCCTCCTGCGGTGTCCCACGATCAGTGCAGCGACAAATGGGGCATTCATCGTAGCTGTATATACACGTTTGTTGTTTGCGCGCACTTTTATGCTGTGCGCGGGGACGCCTCCGCCTGCCTTCGTGTGGGCGGACGCGTTGACGCCTGTGCACGTCTTTTGCCGTGCGCGGGTTTCCCGTATTCGGATACGTGGTAAGACTGTAGGTCTGAGTGTCATCGCGTGTGATCGGAGGGGAGTGAGCGTACACGCGATTGGCCTGGGTACGTGTGTTTCGGGGTGCGTGGGAAGTTACACACGCGATTAGCCTGGGTACATGTGTTCCGGGGTGCCAGGAACTTTCACACCCGATTGGTGGAAATCCACGTGTGTTCTGTCATCACATGCAATGAGGGAAACACCCGCGCGCGTCACGTCACAGACGCGCTCACGAGCTAAGGGCCTTTGGTCCAATGAAATAACATATGCGTGCAGACGCGCTTACGCGTTAAGGGCCTTTCCTCGAATTACACGCTGACGTGCAGATTTTTCACGTGCCAAATCACTCTGTATCAAGCTGGCGATGCGTAAGCACACGGAAGTCCACGCTCCTGCCCAGAAGGCCGAACTACTGCCCCCCAGAGCCTCGAGCACGCTCCCACCTGCCATCTGCTGCTGCCTGACTGCTTGCTGCCCATGTGCCCTGCCATTTGCTGCCTGCACATCAGCCAGGGGTGCTGTTGCTGTGACCACATCTGCTGGAACCGAAGACTCCCGACTGGGATTCCATCGCTCCACAGCCCAGCCCCAGGAACCAGTTGCCCACCCACTCCTGCTTCTGGGGTTGTCATGTCGGGGCAAACACCATCTGAGACCACTGACAACCCCCGGCCAGAGAGGCAGAGGGGCACCAGCTTCAGTGCCACCGAAGTTGGTGTCCTGGTGGAGCAAGTCCTGGGGCAGTATGATGCCCTCTTTGGAAGTTCCCGCGCCGACAAGGAAGGACGGACTCGGATCTGGACTGACATCGTGACTGCCATCAACGCGGAGGGGGTGGCAGTCCGCGACTTACAACATGTCAAGAAGCGCTGGGAGAACTTCAGGTCCAGGACCCTGAACAAGGCCCGGCGCCTCTTGAAGGCAGCGGATGCCAAGGGGCGCCGGGGCCACTTGTCGGAAGAACAGATGAGGGTCCTGGAACGCATATCCCCAGCGCTCCACGTCCAGGTCCTTGAGAGGCAGACCCGTCTGGAGTCGAGCGGTGAGTGTACATGCATCCTTATTGTGAGCAGTGAGTGTGGTGATTATTCAGTAGTGTGCAGGTTGCACATCTGTTTGTATGGGGTCGAGTATGGGTGGGGGTGTACAGGGCCGTGGGGCTAACACATGCGAGGGCTGGTATGTGTGAGACATGGATGGTGCTTGTGTGTGTAGGCTTGCATGCCAAATGCAGTTGTGTGGGCACACATGTTTGGATGAATGTGTATGTAAGTAGACATGTCCGTGATGTCACGCATGTATGTTGTTTTTCGGCTGCATGTATCAGCACTGTGTACATGTGCATGTGTGTGTATTTGACAAGGGTGCAACAGTGATGCAACATGGATGCATGTGACAGCGGTATGTGGAAGCCTGATTGGCAGATGTGACATGGATGCCCGTCTGAACACTGCGACACTTGGCAGAGGTGTACACATGCATGCAAGTGTGGTGGTGTGTGTACATGTGTGGTGCACTTCCTGTGTTGCATGTGATGCCTGGCTCACCTTTGGCTGCTCATGCTGTTGTATGTGTATGGATGGTGCTGGCAGTTGCGATATGGCTGTGGTATGGCTCATGTGTGCGAGTTGAAATGACATGTGTGTTGGGGATTGTGATGACATGGTGGAGGCTGCCCCTGCACTGCTGGGGTGCTGGGAGACATGGGTGAGGGTCTGGTGGTGGGTGCCCCACAGTGCTGGGGGGGTGGGGATGGTGGGAGACATGGATGGGGGGCCTGGTGGTGGGTGCCCCACAGTGCTGGGGGGGTGGGGGTGGTGGGAGACATGGGTGGGGGTCTGGTGGAGGCTGCCCCTGGTGGCTGGGGGGTGGGGGTGGTGGGAGACATGGGTGGGGGCCTGGTGGAGGCTGCCCCTGCACTGCTGGGGGGTGGGGGTGGTGGGAGACATGGGTGGGGGCCTGGTGGAGGCTGCCTCTGGTGGCTGGGGGTGGGGGTGGTGGGAGACATGGGTGGGGGCCTGGTGGAGGCTGCCCCTGCACTGCTGGGGGGTGGGGGTGCTGGGAGACATGGGTGGGGGCCTGGTGGTGGGTGCCCCTGGTGGCTGGGGGGTGGGGGTGCTGGGAGACATGGGTGGGGGCCTGGTGGAGGCTGCCCCTGGTGGCTGGGGGGTGGGGGTAGTGGGAGACATGGGTGGGGGCCTGGTGGAGGGTGCCCCTGGTGGCTGGGGGTGGTGCGGGACATGCGTTGGTGGGCAGTAGTGCAAGTTGACATGTGGGTTGGCTGGGGGTCATGGCCATGGTGGATGGTGTGCCTGCAGGACATGTGCAGGGTAGGCCCCTGTGGTGTGAGCCACCTGCAGGGGCCGTGGAGGGTGTAGAGGGAACACCTGGGAGGACCCACACGTGCAATTCACGTGTGGTGCTCCCCACGCACCCCTGTAATACACATACCCTGATGGAATAGCGTGTGGAACTTCCCGCGCACCCCTGAAATGCGCGTACCCTGCTCGCACGGGCCCAATCGCGTGTGGAACTTCCCGCGCACACTTGGAATACACGTACCCTGATGAGATCGCATGTGGAACTTCCCGTGCACCCCTGAAATACACGTGCCCTGCTGATGTCGCGTGTGAAACTTCCCCCGCTCCCCAAAATACACGTACCATGATAAAATGGTGTGTGGAAATTCCCGCGCACCCCTGAAATACACGTACCCTGCTGCAATCGCGTGTGGCACTTCCCGCGCACCCCTGAGATACGCATACCGTGCTCGCACGGGCCCAATCGCGTGTGGAATTTCCCGCTCACCCCTGAAATACACGTACCCTGCTGAAATCGCGTGTGGCACTTCCCGCGCACCCCTGAGATACGCGTACCCTACTCGCACGGGCCCAATCGCGTGTGGAATTTCCTGCGCACCCCTGAAATACACGTACCCTGCTGAAATCGCGTGTGGCACTTCCCGCGCACCCCTGAGATACGCGTACCCTGCAGAAATCGTGTGTGGAACTTCCCACGCACCCCTGAAATACGCGTACCCTGCTCGCATGGGGCCAATCGCGTGAGGTACTTCCCGCGCACCCCAGTGATACACGTAGCCCGCTTGCCGTGCTGGTACAGGGGTAGCGCAGCCCTTTGCGCTGGATTGGGTATATTGATGGCTTTTCCCTGCGCGAGAGCCGTTCTTGGGGGCGTAACTGGCGCTGCTGCAGGGTCGCTGCGCCACTGTGCGCCACGGCTGGTTTTGGTGGCTGGAATCCATGAATACGCTGTGCGCGGAAATGGATTTTAGCGCACGTGGCTGGCGCAGGGATTCGCACGTGCACACTGTGCGCCAGCCCCGTGCGCCACTTGTGCGCTGAATGCTATGAATTACCCCCTTAGTCTTGTTGTGGCTTGGTCACACATGGGTAGTGTCATACCATGTACATCTAGTTTGTCTGTGGCGCAAATTTCCATTATTGGTTGCATTTCTTTACTTAACATTATTTCATTGAATTTGAGACAGCTTGCAAGAGTTGGCATTAAGGCCATACAATTGACATTTTTGTGGGCTAATTGTTCCATAACATCTGTAGCACATGCATTATCGCCATAAAGTGCATTAATGTGCCGGGTTTTCAATGTTGCTTCTGCTTCTTTAGAAAGTATACCAACTCTCAAACTTTTTAAAATGTTGGCATAAGTTAGATCTGCAGATTGGCGCATGTTTTCTGTTAATTCTCTGTATTGGAAATGTTGCCAAAGGTTGACATTTCCAATGCTGCCAACAGTTTTACGGCAGAGTTTGTGCCCTAATGTTTTAAAAATAGGTTCACCTTTTACTGGTGTTAATTGAAGCAGATCTCCAAAAACAATTATGTGTTTTCCTGCAAAGAGCTCTTCATAGTCTGTTTTGAGTACTTCTTGTAATCTGAGGTGAATCAAAGCTAACATCAGGCTGGAGACCATGCTCACTTCATCTATTAGTAGCATTTTCATTTGTTTCAATACTCTGCGTAATTCCATTGCAGCTTCTGCAGAAAGTTTGTAATAGTCTAATTTGTTCTGGTGTTCTACTGGTAATAGTAGTAATCGGTGTAATGTAACACCACCTATGTTGTAGGCAGCTAAAGCTGTGGGGGCAGTGACAACAGCTGACAGTTTGTTGTTTGTCAATTGTTGAAGGAACTTACTAATGATTTTGATTAGGAATGTTTTGCCAGAACCAGCTTCACCACTGACGTACAGTAGTATAGGTTTATAATTATGGCAGGAACATTCTTTATTTTCATGTTTTACACCATGTGCAATTTGTTTTGTTACTTCTTGAAAAATGCTACTTTGCTCATTGTTTAGTTTTGATTGTAGTATAGTTAAGTCTTCCTTATCTTCATACTGACACATGGTGTTTTCTACTTCTATCATAGCTAATTCTGCCTCATTTGATATTAGTGGTTCTCCCAGTGCTTCTTGGCTTCCTGTTACAGAAGGTTGACTACTGTCAGGAGTATCCTTATCTAGTTGGGCTTGGAGTTCTTCTTCATGTTGCTGTTCATTGTGCAACATTGTTTTGTACTGTGTAAAGTTTACATCAATTATAGTGCTTTCATTTGCTTTCAAAGCATCCTCATATGAGTCATAGTTATCTAGTAATTGTTCTTCTTTTCTCCATGGTTTGAAGAGTTGTAGCGCGACATGCAATATACTTCTTTATGTTGAGGAGTCTTCAATGACAATTTGATATGGTTAATTAAATTTGGTTTAGTGAGTTTAACTAAGCTGCCTTCACAGTCTGTCACTCTATATTTACCTTTTTTTTCATCAGGTTTTATATTATTTTTGTATGTGTAGTTTTGGGCTATTTGGTATAGACACATGTTTTCCAAAGTATTACTTCTGTTTGGGTAGTATGTGTCCAATAAATTGTTTTTTAAAATGTCTTGGCTGTTGGGATCATGTTTGGCTATTGTTTCTATATCTTCATATGATTTTAGAACTCTTTTTCTAGATTTAGCTGGACCAAGACTTAGCCATACTATATTTTCAGATTTACCATACAATTAAGTACCAGTTAAACAATCAGCTGCTTCATAAGATCCACATTCTCTATGGGTGAGCATTTTTATGCCCAAGCTGTATAATTTCTGAGATACTGTTTTATCTGATGACAGGTCATTCCAGATGTCTTGGAGCTCTGCCTTTTCTGCTTTAGTTAAGTATGCTGTGACATATCGTGCAACTGCAGTAGAATTGTCTGCAATGTACTGCAGATCTATGTTTGCATTCCATAAGTGGGCAATGATTTCATTATAATCATTGATATATTTGTCTTCTTCTTTTCTTTTTATGTAATATGTATTTTTAGGTGACTTACCTTTAACACTATGTCTAACTGAAGACATGAGGTTGTTTACTTGACCTGTATTTGTAACCGGTCTAGGGAAACCAAATTGGCATTTGGTGTAGTATTTGCCTTTGTTTTGTATTTGCGACGACAATATTTTCCACATTTGTGTCTTTGAAATTGTAAAATTTGTGCACGAAGATCACTATTTGTGGCTTCTGATGGAATTTCACAAGTGACATATTTTTCAATAAACTGTAAAACAGTGGCATCACTGTCTTGACCAAATTTAGGAGCATCTTTAATCCATAAAAGCATGTGGATATGTGGTGCTCCTCTGGCTTGGTATTCTTTTCTCCAAAAGAAGTGTTGCACTTCTCCAAGGGGAGGAACAGTTTTATTACAAATAAAATATAGCATAGCAATGAAGCGATGGTGAAAATATCTTGAAACATTAACAGGATCCAAAGAACAAAGTTCTCCAGGTGTTAGAATATCTATGTTTGTTTTGTTTTTATTTGATATGCGTAGGAATTCATGTAAATCTTCCCATGCATATTCTGCACAACTTAATGTAACAAACCAAGTGGGTGGGCCAAGGTTTCTGATCATACAACGTACATCTCCATGACGTCGAAACCAGTACTCTTTAGTACCACGCATATTTGCTAATAGATTTGTAATATTTGATTGTAAAACCTCATCCTTTTGTTGCACTTTCTCTAATAATTGTGTAGCTGTCATATTTTGAAAGTGTGATCCTGATTTTAATATGTGTGCAACTCCGTAACATAAAGTTGCTAGTTCACTTTCAAAGAGTAGGTGGAATATGTATTCCACATTTTGTCTAAATCTGGGATCTTCAGAATACATCCGTAATGAGCGGTATTCTGAAGCTGATATTTGAATGGTTCTATCATCATACCTTCCTCCTTTGCCAGTAGGAAAGAGTAGAGGAAAAGCACGTGCTTCTATACTTTTTTCCCATATACTGATTGGCGATCCTTTTGTTTGACGCATTTGGTAAGTTTCCAGTACATCTTGTACGGTGTCATTACAGTGCAAAGGATGAATTGTATAATGGTCTAAAGTATTTGATATTGTAGCAGGATCTAGTAGCTCAAATTGACCAGCTACTTGTGTTTCTTGAATTATTTCAGTTGTATCTTTCAAGTTTTCTTCAATATTAATGTCCTTGTAATATTCATTATTCTCTTTAAGATATTGGAAGGCTTGTCTAACTTTATATAAATCTACCAGCTGTTGCCATATTTTTTTGTCTTTTGTAGGTACTCCATTTACTAATATAATTAAAGATTGCTGCATTGGACGTTGCACTCCTAGAGTATGCACATTTTCTTTTAGATTTAATGGTAAATAAACTACTTTTCCACGAATGCCTTTTACCAATTCAGAGGGAGGTCATTTTGCTGTTTTTGGTTGAAGGCGTATTATTGCTTGAAATGGGTGTACTGTTTCAATTATGATGTTCTCATATAAATTAAGTTGTTGTAGAGGTTTTGGTACTGGGTATAATTCCAAATTATTTGTGATAGAACGTGAAGGAGTTTGGTTGTTGTCAAGTTTTGTAGTGCAATAACTGCAAAGTATTAAGGGCTCAGTTATTTCATATTTGTTTTCTGCTAGAAGGTAGAGAGCTGATTCAAACCATTTAGAATCTTCATTGTCTTCTATTTTGTATGATAAGTCCACAGTTTTTGTATTACTTTTATAAAAAATTCTACGGCAACATACACATACATGGTTTGGTACTTCAGCTGATGTACTTTTAAATTTTAGTATTTCTTTTTTGTATGTGTTTAGCAAAAGGTTGCCATGTGTAGAATTGTTGCTTAATTGGTTTAAAGCTATTTCATTCTGTAAATGGCTTTCACTTCCAAAATATTTTTTCTGGATATAGTGAATTTCTTCAAGTAGGTCTTTTGCTGTACCATGTAGAAGGATGTTATTTAACTTTGCTAGTGCAAAAGCAGGACTTTTAGCATAGTACAGTTTATAGACTAGATTTCTTATAGTTGAATGATGTGTTGATATCCTTTTGATATCATGGAAAGTGGTTTTACAAGTAGGTCCTGTAATGCAGGCCAATGAATGTCCTTGTAGTCCTGTGTACTTGCACACTGGACAGGTATCTATATTTTGCAGTAATTTAATTTTGATTTTGTCTTTGCTTTTTACATATTTATTGAGGAATTGGCGTAAAGATTTGAAACATTGTTTGGGAATGTTAAACATTGACGTGCATGGCCATTTGTACACTAGACGTTCTGATTCAGTTGAATGGAGGGGTAATTCTAAGTTTTCAGGGCATATTTTTGTAAGGAGTACTTCTTGTTCCATTATGGTATTATTCACTTTTTTCATAACCTCGACCACTGCTATTTATGGCAATTGTATTAGTTTGCTTTTGTTTGTAAGCTTCTTCATTAAAATATGGTTCTGTGCTCGTAGTGTGATTCCATTCACCTCCGCAGATACTTAAGAAGTTCTTTCTGTTGACATTTCGCTTATTGAGAAGTCTTTTTTGTAATTTAGTTATTAGTTTTGTTAGTGGTTTCATTTTGTTTAACAGTAAAATAAATACATTTCTTTTGAGAAGAATTGCACTGTCCATCAATGCTTCTAAGATTAATTTCCTACGATAGGTTTTAAGCTTTGAACCTGATTTCTCTCCTGTTTTTGAAGGACTTTGTGATGGTATATTTTGGCTAAAATACTTTTCTTGGTATGCTTACTTTGCACTATATTAAAATTTGAAGAAGTAGTTTTATCTGTACTGATAGCTGATTTTCTGTTAATTGTTTTTTGGTTTGTTTTACATTTTGATGATGGAAGCGAAGTTGCTGTACTTGAAACTTCTTGTGTTTCACTAAATGATTGTATTAGCTGTTTTGTTTAAACTTTTTTTTACAAATTCTGCTAGCGATGGATGCTTATGTTGGACACCTTTATTTTCATTTGCTCTAATTTTGCGCTGCTTTCTACGGAGTTGTCTTTTGGTAGGCATTCTTTAGGGTCTGTTGAAAAAAATAAAGAAGATATGGGTTGGGGTGTTCTGGAATGTATGTGTGCTGTGTGCATGAGTGTTTGAGTAAGATGATAAAGATGTATGTAATGGTGTGTGATTGTGCATTGGGAACTAAAACTAGTAGGGATAGGTATTCTTGAATGTATGTGTTACTAAACTGGGGTTCAGATGACAAAAAAAAGTAAGCTAGTGGTGTGGAAAAGTACAAATAGTAAATCTAATGACTGCAATTAAAACAGTTGTTTGTTCTATAATATGAAAATTCCAGTGGTTCAGTTGGCTAATTTGTGTGTCCAAAAATAGAAATTTGTGGGCCGTTCTGGCTGTAAATCGCTGATTAAGACATGGACATTTTTGGACAAAATGTTACAAAATCTCTATTTTAAGAAATCAAAATAGCTCGTATTAATGTTATAGTATATTTGATTAATAATACAAATATTATGGTGATATTTTACATACTTTTTTTTTAAATGAACAGGTAACTTCTTAGTTTTTCTTTCTTCTTCGAATTCGGCTGCTTTTTTTCAGGAAACTGGTCTTCACTGCAATTGTAAAAGCTTCAAATTAGTAACTTTGTTTGTATATAGCACTGTTTTTAATTTAGATATTGATTTTTTTAATTGAAATCCTCAGTCCCTTCTGTAAAACCATTAAACTAATTTTTTTACATAAGATACATTGCATCAGTTCAGTACATATGATATGTTCTTAATGAACAAATTGTATTGAATGACTAACTGTAGCAAAAAAAAATATCTTTACTATGTCTTGTGAAATTTATAATATATTAGTGAATACCACTATTTCTGTAAGTAAACTGTTCTAGGTAATAGCGCCTCAATGTCATGTCTAATTTAAAGTAATTAAGTAAATAAATAAATAAAAACAAAAAATATGAAATTGTATAAGTATTTTTATAAAGGTTTAAACATAGATTGTGTTTGCATGCAATTTTGTTTGAATATATGTAGTCTATATATTTCATTTAAAAAATGTTAGTTTAACATGATTTGAGTGTGCGTGTATAAAGAAAGTAAATAGTATAAAGGTTTATAAGTGATAGTTGATTTTAGGAAATTGAAAAAAGTACAGTAAATTCATTTTACAGATTTTACAAGGTAAAAGTCTGTTTGAAAATGTGTTCATCTACTATACAGAAAATATGCATGCCTGAAGTTTGTGTTCATGCATATGGATATGCATGGAGCTGCAAGTAGAAATCTTGAAGACTTGTACAGTATTTCTGGTAGATGGTGCTTGCCAATGATATGACACTTGTACTCAGAGAGATTCAGAGTACATTTGCAGTGCTGATCTATGATGATGCAGTTAGATGTAGAGGTCTTGAATGTGATTGCTGCATGGTCATGTGATTTTTGAGGTACACCGAATGAGGTAATGGTAGAGAGAGTATTGTGGAAATGGTAGAAGGGCTGTTCATGTTACGATATGTCCGCTGACATGGCGGTAGTTCGCGGACATCGGGAGTTACATCCGGGGATTTTTGGGTTCAGAAGTCATGCAAATGAGAATAAGCACTGAAAGGGATTTGTCAGGAAAGTTTGGTGGGTGTGTTGTGCCAGGAGGGATTTTCTCAGATGCTCTTTTTGCTGGGAGAACAGAAGATAGCTATGGCTGTGTGTTTCAGAAAACAGATATTTTGGATTTTAGGAGATTTGTGGATACATTGGTTGAATGTGCATGCAGAAAGCTGTGGAGTAGCTGTAGATCTTGGATTCCCACATGTGGAAGTACACTGGCATGGAGTACATGGAATGAAGTGGCTGGACTTGCTACCTCTCTGTGCTACTTTGGAGACAGAGAAACATCCAGACATAATTGTAATTCATTCTGGAGGGAACAGTTTAGGACATGTGACTGGAATTTTTTTGCAATTTGCTATGAAAGAAGGATTTAGGAAGGTTATCGACATGTTTCCTAATTCTCAAGTGATATTTTCACGGATTGCGCAGAGACAAATGTGGCTTCGTTCTTCTTCATTTGGTCCACAAATGGAAAAAGCAAGGCGCAATGTTAATAAGGCTGTTTGTGCCTTTCTAAGAGATTTTGGCATGTCTTCTTTTCACAATGAAAATATTATGTTTTGTAGTACATACATTTTTCGCAGAGATGGAGTCCCTCTTACTTATGCTGGCAATCAGATTTTTCTGAAAAATGTACAAAATGCATTGCGACCTTTTTTGGAATTACAACAACGATTTTGAAGTAGATGTTAAGCATTTACAATTTTTGACTTACAAACACCACCCAAAGGCTCTTTTCAGAGCCACCACTTCTTTCCAGAGAAAATTACAATGTTTGTGATGGAGTAGCAACCCATTTTTTTTTAATGTTCGCAAACTGTCCGCGGACTTCTAAAAAATACCAATAGCCCTGCTTCATTTATTTTCACTTCTATTTTTAACTGGGAAAGGCGGCTCTGAAAAGAGCCTTATTTTTTTTTGATTTTTGTAATTTTGTATTTTTTTTGGTTTTTCAGACATGACACACTAGGAGAGGAGGGTAAAGGGAGGGACACCAACCACGGGGATAAGAAAGGGCGAGCTGAGAGAGGAAGATGTAGAGTGGGTTTTATTTGGGTAGTGAGCAGGTCTTCTCGTGCTCTGAGACGATAGTCTCAAAAGCCTCCGAAGTCGCTCCCCCCTGCAGAGTACTGTGTCATAGTACATACATACAACTGTGACCCTCGAAAGGTAAGGGTCATCAGCATTCTGTATGGCCTGTGAGGCAGCTTGAGGAAGACGCTGTCCCACAGAGGTGGTCCTTGTGGTGACAGGATCAGAAACAGAGGATGAAGTAGAGGAAATCAACCTTCTACGTTCTTCGCAAGGTACAACCCTGCGAATAGCCCCAGAGTGAAATGACCTCAGGTGTCGCTTCATAGTAGTGGTCCCAAAGCTGTACTTACCGTGCTTCCCGCGACTGAGTATCATTTTGCACTCATTGCAGGTAACACGGTTTGCACGAGCCTTAGGAACATTACCATGAATGGTAAATAACCGCCACACCCAAGACTCACGCCTAGTGCGGGTAGTAGGGTTTTCCTCTACCTCATTCTCATCATCCTCTTCTTCCTCCTCCGCATCCTCACTCCTGTTCCCCTCTTCAGGCCCTAGGGGAGGTGGTGGTGGTGGATTGGGTGGGGTTGGTGCTAAAGCAGGTGCAGCACCAAGTGGCAGTTCAGCAGCCAAGGATGCCATCTCGATGATGGTGTAGTCTGCAGGTGGCAGCAAAAATCACTGTGTTCTGAAGAATAGCCAGAAACACAATGGGAATAAGCTCTTGGGCGTGGTCTTTTATAGGGGTGCTTGTGCGCGGTTCGCGGACATGCGCACTGTCCGCGGACAGATCGAACACAAAAAAAGGATCGGAAAGTTTCAAAAGGTATATAGAAACTCAAGATTGCTATGTGGGACTTGTGCCATGGTGAGATTTTATTGAAAAACATTATGGATTAACTGAAAATGTACTTTTAAATTGTTCGGGGACACGAACAGTGTCTGCATTTCAGGACACACGATGAGCGTGGGCGCGGTCATATGATCCGTTCGCGAACTAGTCCGCGAAGGAAGCGCCTGTCCGCAGGACACCCAGTGCACAGAGATTGGTTAGTGCATGCGCATTGATGTCCTACGGACACTGTTCGGGTTCTGAAGTAATTAAAAGTGCGTCACACGTGAAACTAACATTTCAGGACACCGCGTGTGTTCTTAGAACAGTTTAAACTTGGTAGCGAACAGTAAGGACAGATATAGTGTTCTTCAGGACACGTGTAATTTAGTTTATGTACGAACATTTCAGGACACCAATTGTGTTCTTAGAACAGTTTCATTTGGGTAGCGAACACTACGAACAGGTATAGTGTTCTTCAGGACACCTCCATTTTCGTTTACGTACGAACATTTTAGGACACCAATAGCGTTCTTAGAACAGTTTGAACTTGCTAGCGAACAGTACCGGACAGGTATAGTGTTCTTTAGGATACTTTAATTTTTCTTTGTTTACAAACAATTCAGGACACCTCGTGTGTTCTTTGTACAGTTTCATGTTGCTAGCGAACACTACGAACAGTTGTACTGTTGTTCAGGACACATCATTTTCGTTTATTTACGAACATTTCAGGACACCAATTGTGTTCTTAGGACAGTTTTAAGTTGATAGCGAACATTATGGACAGATATAGTGTTCTTTAGAACACTTTAATTTTTGTTTCTTTACGAACATTTCAGGACACCACGTGTGTTCTTAGAACAGTTTCAACTTGCTAGCAAACAGTACGAACAGGTGTGGTGTTCTTCAGGACACCTCCATTTTCGTTTATGTATGAACATTTCAGAACACTCGCACTGACCGCGGACACTTTTATTGTTTTTTTTTTAAAAAACGGAAACTATTCACAATACAATATAAAAATTAAACTTTATTTAACATATATTAATAATTTATGACAGAGAAGGTGAGGCAGAAACAGAAACAAAAACAGGAGAATTTGGGGTTTCAACATGATTAGTATTAGGTGAAGAAGGGATGGAAATCTCATCAAAACGTTTTGGATTATGGAGAGGTTTTGGGGATAATTGACTGGGATATGGTGAGGAGGGACACGTACATGTGGGGCAATGGTACGAGGTTTTTGGTTTGAAATGATTTTCTACAAAAGTTTTTAAATTATTAAAATTAGCCAACAATACATCCATTTTTTCTTCTATATTGTGAAGACTGTTATCCATAACAGGGTTTTCTGAAGTTTTTTCTATTTTGGTATGCTCTGTACAAAAAAATAATATATATGTTAAATGTATATAAAAAAATAATAAATAAATGGTTTATATTATAAAGTGTTTACCATTAGTTTCACTATCTTGTGACATTTCTTCATGTGGGAAATTGTCCTCTAGCCATTCCAGAGTACTAGACATTTCTGTGAGAAAAAAAAAAATATAATATATTTTTTAATCTAATACAGAAAGTTTATAAATATATGAGTAAAATGAAGTACACTTACTATTTCTGGTAAGAAAAGTCCTATGTATTCAGTGGGTCTGGTCTTGTTCTTAGTTCTGTTGTGTATGTGAGGTAATTATGTTGGAAGCCAATTTATCTTCTTGTGGTATATTCCATTTCAGAACATAATGTATTTAAATGAATGGTTACTGTGTTACATATATGGGTTACATTTCTTATGTATTACTATATATAATGTGTTTGTGTGCTGCTTTTTGAATTTGTTAAATGTTCCTATATTATGATATAACAATCAAACATACCCCACCAGCCCCCCCCCACAGTTTTTATGTAGTGGTACTGTTCTCCGAACATGTCCGCGAACATTAAATAAGTTCGCGGACATCAAGTTCATAAGAAGAGATCTAGTCAGTTCCATATGACATGTATATAAAGTCAAAGTCATTATTGTTAAGTTGTGCTACTAACAAACTATGAAATTCAGTGAAAAAACCTTGTTAAAGAGACGTTATGGTTCCAAGTAAAACCGAAAAACCCTTGAAATTCGCCAGTTATGGTAAGCTAAGCAACCATAACTCGCGCCACCACCGTGCACTGCTAAGACTAACACCCAGGACATCAAAGATGACATCACAAATGTCAATGATGACATCACTGATGACATCACATGTGTATGTACTTCTCATGAAATATGTGTAGAAGGGATTCTTATTATGTTGCGAAAAAAGTGTCAAGAATCATTGCAAGAAATATACCCTAATAAGTGCATTGAACGATGCATTGATATAAATAGCATCCTATTATGGGGTTCTATCTAGTATACTAAGCTACTCATACAGAAACATAACATTGTGTGCAGCGTACAAGATGAAGGTATGATATTCGTAATGTTAATATGTTGAATAATGCAATGATAATTGTTTTCTTAATAGATTTTTGTGTACTGTGAAATATGTAATAAGTAGCTAATAAAACCCATGTATTACATAATTGCATTACTATAGACAAAACACAAAGACACAAGAACACATACCAATATGGGTATATACAGGGAAAGTGAAGTTAGCAAAAAAGCACAAGTAGTAGCAGAAACAATTCATAACTTAACTGATTAGTTTCATGCAAATAAATGATTGCTCTGTTTCAAAGCTGCTATTTACCCTATGTATATGTATCACTTGATGTGATTGGACCCTAAGGAAAGTAGTGTGAGTACAATGTATACAAATATGACCATATACAGGGTAAGTACAGCCATAAAAAAAAACAGAACTATCAGAAAGTGCTCATAAGTCTAGTGATTATCTTTATGCACAAAAAGGATTGCTGTCTTTCAAGCTTGTGTTTTCCCATATGTATATGTTTCATATGATGTGACTGTACTCTAAGGGAATTACTGTAAGAACCTACTAGAAGGATATGTCTACAAATAAAATAAAATTCTTAGTTTCTGACTGTTACTGAAGAAAACCATGTGGCCTAGATATGTCAACAAAAGAAAAAATAGTGAGCCAGACATGTGATGTCATCAGTGATGTCATCAATGACATTTGTGATGTCATCTTTGATGTCCTGGGTGTTATTCTTAGCAGTGCACGGTGGTGGCGCGAGTTATGGTTGCTTAGCTTACCATAACTGGCGAATTTCAGGGGGTTTTCGGTTTTACTTGGAACCATAACGTCCCTTTAACAAGGTTTTTTCACTGAATTTCATAGGTTTTTAGTAGCGCAACTTAACCATAACGTCCCTTTAACAAAGTTTTTTTCACTGAATATATATATATATATATATATATATATATATATATATATATATATATATATATATATATATATTCCCTGACTCTGTCAGCATTCATAACTATGTTTACATTGTGTTTAAGTGGTGTTGGATTTTAAAAAACTAAAACCAAAACTAACCAGCTTTTGATTTTTAAGTCGATGCATTGAGTAAAACATATGTTAGAACCCACTTTAACGCATATCCTATTTGTTAACCCGTGACTGCATTATTTTCTATATATTTGTGAATTACCAAGTTTTCTTTTCTGATCGATTCCTTCCTGACGTTTGAATAGATGCCATCCTGACGAAGGACACTGAATATCTAAGGTAAATGCCCTATCAAGGCTTTTCCACACTGATTTCTCGCACTGGAACTGCTCTCTCTTAGACAAGCAATTACAGCAAGGCAAGAGTTGAAATGTCGCTCCTATGTACAGTACATGATCTGGAAATAAAAAGAACCATAGAAGCAGCTGACGCCATCGAATAGCTAAACCCAGTGGTTCTAATGAAGAAATCTAATTCCAACCAATAGTGATTATGTGTGGAATTCTTCAATTTAAATAAAAACATTATCAATAACAGTGATTGCCTTCCCGGTATTTCTCAGTTGGTATTCATGTTGGATGATGCTGCTGTATGGACCAAGTTCGATATGTATGAAGCATACGATCAGATCAATTTAGACAGCAATTCAAGCAACTAAGAGCTTATATTGTCCCAGTATACAAATACATGCAGCCATTGCAGCCCTGTCCTTTGCCACCTCTGCATTTTGTAGCATTATGAACATGGTGTTGAGGGTTTTCAGAAATGTGTCCTACTTCCAAGATGTTATACTTCTACACGGGTAGGTTCGGGTAGGTTGAGCAAAGACACACTGACGTATTAAAGACAGTACTGTACAGATTACAGAGTGCTACCATCCGCCAAAGGGAAAAAAAGTAAATTCGGTATAAACACTGTGGATTAAATTGGATAAATCATGTATAGTGAAAGGATGAAGCCTATTTCGATCTCCTCATGCGTCTGCCCCCAACTACAAAGAGAATTATTATTTGGAACATTTACAAAGTGATGAGAGGTTTGTTCCTAACTTTTCTAAGAAAGGGAAATTAATTCACTGGCTACTGAAGTACGGGGATGATTTCCAATAGGAACAAAAACAGGAAGTCATGATTCCTGAGGGTACTTCTGACATTGAAAATGCGCCTTGTCTCAGAACATTTGACCTCAACCTGAACAAATGTATCACAGTCAATGCTGTCTTGGTTAACTCTCGAAGAGGGCTTGTGAGAGTGGCGAGGTCAGGTATGAACTTTGCGCAGTAGGATGCCATTCCCAGGAAGCTCCTCACCTCGCTGACTGACGTTGGGGCTTTGATATTTTTGATATTGCTCACTTTTATACTCTGCTGGAATTGAAAGTGTAGGTGAAAAAGCTGAGTTCTTCTTTTCAAAACTCGCACTTCTCGCCATGCAGTGTAAGTCCAGTGTCTTCGAGCCGCTGAGGTACAGCCACGAGGTGCTCGTGATGTTCCTTGGCATTTGTTCCATACACTATGATGTGCAGAAGATATCCCGAGGTTCAGGTGTTTATATCTTCTCAGGCTGAGGTGGGAGGAGAATGTGGTGATATACCTCGACTGCCTTGCTCGGGGCAGCTGGTGGTACCCCGACCTAAGGTCGAGTTTGCTGAACAACTTGGCTCCAGTCATGTCGACGATGAGCTTGTCAATGATCGGCATGATGTGCCACTCTCTCCTGATCACTGCATTCGGGAGCCTCATGTCTATGCAGATTCTTACTGCATTCGGCTGTTTTGGCTTCTGCGCCACTACCATGGGTGACACCCAGGGGGTTGGTCCTGATATTTTCTCTATGATGCCAGCTTTTTCAAGTTTGTCCAATTACTTTTCAATGGCCTCCCTCAGGTGAAAAGGTACTCAGCAATGTTGTACGGCCTTGGGTTCAATGGTGGGGTCAATGTGTAGCTTGATGGAACTGCCCCAAAGGCATCCTGTACCTTGAAACACGCAGTGGTGCTTCTTGAGGAGCTGGGCAATTTCGGTTGGCTGGATGCTGAAGGCGAACTGGATTAACCACAGTTTTTCTGCTGTTCTGCAGCTCAGGAGAGTCTCGCACCCCGCTTCAACGACATAGATTCTTGTTCGGCATGCTACAGTGTTGTGCGAGAGATTCGATGGGAAGGATCCTTGTACCGGCAGTGGCTTCTTGCAGCCATATGCGAATAGTTGTACCTTCCTGTTTTGGAGTGCCGGTTCCGGGTTGAGCTTGTGGAAAACCTGCATTGGCATTACGTTGACGGTTGCCCCTGTGTCGATGACAACTTTCATCGGGTTGCCGTCTGAGATGATGGTGCATGAGGGCCGCTTTCGTTGTGTCCTGACCTTCCCTCGCTTGGTCTTTTGTGGCTCTATTGCAGAGGTCAGGTGCACTCAGTGGACCTTCTTGGTTGCCTTCTTCTGTCTATCTTTCTCACGTCGGTCTGGTGAGATGTTTTCTTCAGTTTCCTTGCTTGCACTGATGCTCAATGATCTCTGCGAGCAGTCCACTGCTCTTGCTCTTCCTCTCCCCTTTTGCTGGCGAGGAGATTCTTTTGGGGGCAACGCACCTCCTGTAGTCCCGTTGCTGTGGTGTTTGTTCTCTTTGCTTCCTGCCTGGCGGGTAAAGGCAGACCACTGCAAATTGGTTGAGGCGGTTACATTTTCGGCATGTCGAACCCCATGGAGGCATGTCTCCCCTCGGTGCCATGGGCCTCAGCACCATTTGCACGTGTTGTTTGGCCGTTGAGGTTGGTTGGGCCTGGACAAGTTTGGCCTGAATCCTCCTTGTTCTCTGGAAGGTTGACGACTCTTGATGGCAGCGATTTCTTCATTTGTCATGGGAGTGTCCAGAGGCAGGCATTGTATGGCTGCTTCTATGAGGGCCACTTGGTCATCAGTGCATTCACGGAGGCATCCCATTTCAAGGATGTGTGACAGTGCTACATTTTTCTCGGACAGTATGGCTCTCCTTAGCTTTTCCGAGGATAATCTGTTAATGATCTAGAGGCGGTTTGCAATTTCGTCATTGGGGAATTTGCATCCAAGAGCCATTTCCAGTAGTCTTGCATTGAAATTGTCCATGGTCTCACTTTAGTGCTGCCTAGCCATGCAGAAGTGGAATCTTTCATAGTCCGGGTTGAGGTCTGGCTTAAACTTGCCTGTTAGCGCTGCTTTTGCCACAGCGTAGTCGTCAGCAGCGCCATTGTTGGGGAGCGTGTTGAAGAGGTGTAGGGTTGCTGACCCAACATTGAGTAGAAGCAGTGTGCGTTTTATCCTGTCTTCCGTGATTTCTCTGGCTTCCAAGTGCATCTCAAATTGTTGAAGCCAGATGCCCCAGCAAACTGCCGCCCTAGTGGTGAACGGGCTGAACGGCCCCATGAGGGTGGTTTGTGCTGAGTCCTGGCAATCTGGATTGAAATTGATGCTTCTTCTGTCAGCTCCACTCGCTCCCACCCTTGTTGGACTGACATTTGCACTCGACGTGGCACAGGCTTTGTTCCGTCCTGGTGGATGGTGGGTGTGCGAGTTGTCCGGTCAGCAGCTAGCCCTGCACATGTGTCGGCACATGCTGATCAGCAGATTTGCAGGTGGTGGGAGATGGTGTGTATGGAGATGACACATTTTTGGCACCTGTGGGAGTTATTTTTGCTGTGAACCTCCTAAATTTGACTTCTCCCCATGATACAGGCAGCATGTGGCATTCAACGTGATGTTTATGGGCTGAAAAGCACATCTGTATGCAAAAGCATCATTGGAATTGTCGAAGGGCCTTGTTTGCGGTGCTCGCGTGTGTTTGCGAGATGCTGGAACCTTTGTGATATCCATAGAAGATTGAGCGCACTCATAAGAATGTTCAGGGGCTTGTTCACAGCGCTCACCTGTACTCCCGAGGTGTTGGAATGTTCATAATGTCCATAGAACGTTGAATTCACTCCCTGTGGTCTCTGCATGATGTGCACGCAGGGGGCTTCTTACCGGAGATTATACGCGCGGAAATGCTGGGTACGTGTGGGGAAAAACCGCTGTCCTTGTCACCAGCATGATGTCCTGTGATCTCCATTGGTTAGGGGAGATCAGGACAGGAGTGTGAGGGCCCGCTCAGGCCATCAGCGATAGATCAGCACAGAAAGACAAGACTGCTTTGTACGAAGCATACACCCGGACCGATGCCCGTGCTGTAGTTCCAGAGGTTCCTTTATTTCCCCGGTCCCACCCCCAGCACGTGACCTCCGTCTCCCGCGATACACGTGATATCACAAATGCCAGGACTGGCAAAGTAGAGGGACCGTGACACAGAAGAAAAAGGAATAAAAACAATGTTGCCTTTGGTGAATACAATGTGATATCCCTGTAAGAGAGGAACTATTCCATGACAGAGAGACTGACATTGGCCTGCGTATGGGAAGTTACATACTTCAGAACTCATGCATGGGGAAGTAACTTCTACCTCCTCACAGACTGCAATCCCTTAGAGCACATGCTCAATTTGTGGGGTGGGGGAACATCAAATCATCCACACCAAGACTAGTCCGACTGGCTAGAAAACCATGAAATTACATAACTACAAACAAACCTGTTCCTGGATGAATGGTCAAGTGACTGTCTTTTATATCTGTCCAGAAGACAGCAAGCGCTTACAACATTTTTTTTAAGGATGAATGTATCATAGCTTTTCTGGAAGATGTTGACAGTGAAGAAGTAGACCAGTGCAGTTGAAAGCGGTGCATTCATGGGATGGACTTCAATGAGGCACCCCAGCTAAATCAACAATGTGGTTGAGATGTGCCTAGCAACTAGTAACCCCCCCTCAAACCAGAACTATTAGAAATCAAAACAAAAACTCAAACACACATCTCCCTGACCCCAATGATGTGACTGAAATTAAAAACACAGACACTGTCATGGCCATTTTTTACATAAAGGGGTGATTGTTCAAAGTGGGGGTGGGTATCCGATTTGTCAGAGCACTAAAGACAGGGGGAGAAACTTAAAATGGGGAAGGGTCTGCCCCATTTTAATTCACCCCCTGTCCCACTCTGAAAAAGGGGGGTCACTAGTTGCTAGTCACAAGTCTTTGTGGTCACCTTATATGTTTGATATTTTGTATATTCCCTAACAGGTGTTGACAGGGGGCTGGCTGTACTAGGAACAATGGGTATCTGTGGAATTGCGGTTGTGGTGTGATTCCCGAATCCCTTGGATTTTCAGCGCTTAGTGGGCTGTGTTTAATAGGTAGGGACTTTTCTCGCACTGTTTCAGACTGTGCCCCCTGTGGCTGTTTCATGAGATGCATTACAAGACCTCCCTGTGACTGGTGTCTTATGTTCAACAACTGACCCGCAGACTACCGTGATATCGGTCTGCACCCCTATGGCTGACTCACAAGTTCCCGCCGATAAGGCAATAGCATCCCTCTCAAATGTTTTATGAGCATTATAACTGCCCCTTACACATCTTCAAAAGCGCCCCAAACAACAGATTTAGCAATCTCCTTCCTCTTGCAGTGCAGCTTTAAACCTTTAACAACGGTGAGCATTTTCTTATAACTTTTTTATAAGTGTTTTTTTTTCTTATTCTTTTTAATATTCGATACACACCTACAGGTACACATGGTCATATTATTGGAGCTGACAGCTTTTGAAATGTTAACAATGCCAACATTGTGCGCCGTTCCCACATCATTATCGCTGCCATTCTGAGTGTCTGCATTGACAACCGATACATACACCTGTTTCACTGGCAATATTACTGGCCCCTGGCTCTTGAGTATCAGTCCGACCCAGCTGGTGAACATTAAATACAGGCACTGTGACATATCCATAGTGTTCAGTTGTACCATCATTATCGCTACCTAGAATTGGCAGGGACTTGATAGGCAGTGTCTTAGCAGTGTTTTGCTGTTAGTGTGCGCTGTTGATGCAAGCTCAGGGGGGACATCAAACAAATCGGTTGGAATACTTACACTTGCCACCTGGTCATTTGCAATATTAAAAACACAGGCAAAGGTCCTGATTCATGGAATTATTTGCGTGTAAAATGGGGATTTGCGTGCCATTTTGCCCGCAAATCCCCATTCGTCAAACAGGGATTCACTGGCAGAATGGCACGCAAATCCCTGTTTTGCACACAAATAATTCCATGAATCAGGACCATAGTATCACTGCCCATTTCTATTCACTCTCCCTCTTGAGTATCAACAGGAGCAATATTAAAAAGACCAGCATTATACCCATCCCCATCCTTATTCACCTCCCTCTTGAGTATCAACAGGAGAAATATTTACAACAGTAGCATTGTACCCATCCCCATCATTATTCACACACCCCTCTTGAGCATCAAGAGAAGCAATATTAATGACACCAGCCTCTTGAGTGTCAGCAGTATTGATATCTGCATCTGTTTCACTGGTACTGACAATGTTAATAATGTCAGCATCCTTAAGTAGCGCCTCAAGGGATATATAACAGTTAGTAGACATAGGGGGTAATTCCGACCCAGGCGGTAGGGGGTTAACGGCACTGGTAAGGATGCCGGTGCCGTTAACCCCCTACCGCCCTATTACGAGGTCCCTTAGCGTGTCCCACGAGGGCCGACTGGTTTTACCAGCCGGCCTTTGCGGGACCCGTTAAAGGACCAAGGAGCAGATAACATGCCCGCAATTTGTGGGCCCGTTATTAGCTCCTTCCCCATTCCCATTGAGCCCTATGGGGTCTCAAATGGGAATGGGGAATGGTTTTCGAAATGGGGATTTACCGGGTCCGCATAGGTCAGAATGTCCCGTTAAGTCCCCATTCCGACACCACGGACCAGGACCCTAGTTTGGAGGTGCTAATAGCACCATGGCTGCCTCCAAACTTGGAATGACCCCCATAGTGTCTGAAAACGCTAACGGTGTTGGGGCGCCAGTGACTTGTACCGCATTCCCCTGCAGACTGGTCATCAGTGCATCTAACTCATTCATTGTGTCAATATGGGTAACAGAAGTAACAACCGGGTGTACATACCCCACACCCCCCTCATTCAGCACCTGGTACATAGATGAAGGATGGACAGAGGAGTTGCTGACAGGGTTCACTGGTGCATTGGCTAGGTTATCTAAAATGTTGACAATGGCAGAGCTGACAGTATTATTCTCACCTTCAAAAGTAGCAACAGTTACATTCTCAGAATTAGCTATTGGTTCCGCACCTTCGTCATTGTTGCTAATCACAACCCTATCGCTCATGACAGCCCCCATCTGTACACACCTGTTTGTGGTTACCGCCCGCTCCTGCTCAGGTGTCGCACTGCATGTCTCGCCCTTGGGACCATTGTCTCTGAGCCGCAGTTTGGACCCACAACACTGTAGTTGTCTCATGATATTAAAATTATTCTCAACATTGTGCCATAACTTTTGCAGCTTGGAGCATCCAGAATTTACATCATCACAAACCCACTTGGCTTCAGCGCCAGTCTGGCCTGTGGCTGTACACCATTAAAGCAGCATTTCATCCCTAAACCAGTGGAAGGTATGCCTGAAGAGAATGATAATACTGGGGTTCTCACCGCTGCATCTGCAAAAGAAGTTTAGGCATTTAAATGCCCTGTGATATCTGTCAGATCCCTCAATCGTACCAAGAGGAGGGGACAAGTTCATGACCAGAGTTTGAAACCAAGCCGCCTCCTTTAGACCCCCAGGGCTAGCTGCGTGTTAAATGTGCTACCGCCGTTGTCTGGACATTGAGCCGGTAGAACACAGGGGGGTGGCTTGGCCCACCAGGCTACCAGTCAGGTGTCCATTTGTCAGGCCATTTCCCAAGAACAGGCTGTCACGGTCCAATGCAGGGACAGTGCAGAACCATAATAACCCACTCGGGTCTCAGATACTCCTTTGCCAGATGTTGGAGCTGCCAATCCAGCTATACCCATTGCTGCATCAGAAGAACAACTCTGCTGTGTTGGGGCCAGAGACACTCCACCATGCCTTTCGAGAGGCCGCAACCCATCACTGCTCCTTGCTGATCTGGCAAAAATATTCAACCCCATCCTCAAACCCCCAAAACAGCCGGGGCATGTTGCATCAGCCGCACAAATCTCCACAAATCCACATCCAGAGGGTCTACTTGCTGCAACATCCAGTTGTTGGAAGACATAATAGGCTTCATTACGAGTATGGCTGTAACCCGCCAGTGATACTGGAGGGTTGCCCCAATACCTGTAATACCAGATCCAGCACCTCACTTCCCGGTGCCACCAGGACATTACACGTCACAGCGGCGCGGGAAGTCAGGCGCCGGATTTCATAAGTCCCCACTCCCATAGAGTTTCATAGGACTGTATCAGAGTGGGGAGACGGAAGCACCAGCACCGTTGCTAATGGTGCTGGTGCTTCCGTGACAGCTCTGCCTACTGGGGCTCATGGGCCCGGCGGCGTCAGACCTGTCATGCGCAGTGGCCTCGGCAGGCAGTCTCGTAGTGTGGTGGTCCAAGAACAAGGGTGCCGGTACGCTTGCGGACCTCAACACTTTTAATGAGGCCTAATGTCTCTAAATAGAAAGAATATATAATCAGAATAGACCATCTTTCACAGAGTGAGAATTCCCATTGATACATGTCTTACATAACATATCAAGTCCGGTGTAAAACTATTCCACCATTTTGTGTGAACAAAATCTCGGCTATACCGTTAACACAACATGTGTGCTCTTTGACAAACACTCAAATCCACAGCATCTAGCGGCATTTCAGTATTGTGCGAGAGACAGCCAGGGGTATAAGCGTATTTTAGTAGGCTATCATGTGTTCCCTCACTGTTAACCATACAGCATTGCTTTAAAAGATGCGGCCCAACACTCTGCGCTTCCCTTGCACAAAAAGAATAGACACAATTTCTTTTACTTTGTGCCACTTTGCGCACAAAGTAAAATCATGTAAATTGTACCACCTACTTGGAAGTACAAAATGAGTCCCCTAGGCACAAAATCGAAAACATGAACTGGTACAGTCATGAAAACTTAAAAGAAGCCAACTTTTACACACCACCAAGAATCTCTTTGAAATATTTAAAAATAACATAACACATCTTACTTTACATATTAAGTGAAATGTAACACCCTGTAACTTGCCACCCTTAAAACAATTCACCATTCCAGCGTTTTGTGCAAATAAATCACAGCTATACCGTTTGCGCAACATGTGTGCTCTTTGACAAAAACTGAAATACTGACTTCACATTGCACGCATTGTCAATTCGGGTCATGATCCATCTGTGCTGAACATTTTGCACAATTAAAATATTTTATCAAGTTTATTGGTGCTGTGAAACTAAAACAATGCAATGTGTTTATGCAAATATGCTGCATAACAAAAACAAATACCATTTCATTCCTAGCCTTTCAAGAATGTGGAAATGGGCGAGTAGAGTCAGGTTTAAATTTGTGAAAGTTTTTAATGCAGGTTTATTTGAAAACATTTCACTTTTTTAAAAAAATTGAATGTTTGGACGGCTATAAGAGCTGTGGTGGAGCCCATAAAAAGATATTCATAAAATGGAATGTTTACTAGAAATGCTTTCTTTGCAGAATATGAAAATGTTTGCACCGTTGGAATCTCTGAGAAATTCCACACGTGTCATTCCTAAAACTTAATTGTTATATTGCATCACTGACTTTGTTGTCTTGACCTCATACTTTCCAAGCTTTAACATTTAAGTGCCTGATTGATTGTGTGAATGTCCCATAACCACTTACAAAATCCTCTACAACATTCCAACAATGCTCTAATAGTTAAAGACAGGATACACCCACAGTGCTTCAAAAGCTGCACCACCTGAGTCAGTCTCTCTACTCATCCCCAAAACTTTATTTAAAAAAAAAAAAACACATAGAGCACATATCTTAAAATACCCTCAAGCTCACGTTTTTAGTGTTGTTGAAATCAACTCTGAATAAACACCATGGCCAGTTTCCAATCAAAAGCCTTGCCTGGGGTCTCGCAGTGTCCCAGTGCCACAATAAAATCCAATTAACTCCAGATAGCAAGGTGTCCTCGCAGGGCTGCAGCCAGTTTCAGGCAATTAGTGGCAGAGCAGGGGTGGGGGGCAGCAGACCAGAGCTCTGGCAGAATTCCCAAGCACAAGTAAAGGGATACCCCTGATGGAGTCACAACGCCCCTTTTAAGGCTTTTAACAGGTAAAGCCATGCACATCATCTCCAATGCTGTTTCCGTATCAACACCCCATAGGTTTATGTATTTTTGCTTACTTTGCAAAAATGGGGTTTCCCAAAATCTAATTTTAGCTGTTTCAGTCCAGAGACACTATTCATTATCAACAAAGCACAGAATTCCATCTCTTGCATAGTCAGAATTTTCTTTAGAGGGGCACCATAGGTTGTGAATAGCTAGCTTTTTGTGTCGTTATAGCAAAATCTAAAATAAACCTCACCCTGCAGACATTTCCTGTGGCATCATTCCATACGTTTAAAATACCCTTGCTGACTGCAATTGGTTTAGTTGATAAACAATATCCATGTGTATTTTCCTGAAGGGGAGTTGTATTTACACATCTGTCACTGAATTTCCTCTATTCTGCCAAGATAAATATAATGATCCATGTGTATTTTCTGCTGATGTGGATATAATGCTGACATTTTACTGTGAGTTATCAGAATTGCTGGCATTCTTGGCATTTCATTGTGTATTAGTCACCTGTGGGTGAGCTTGACAAGGCCCCCTGCAGCCCATGTTTCCATATATGTGTGCCGTTACCAGCTCAGACGTTTCTATGTCACACATGTCATGTGTGCCTCTGCTGCTCTGTGACCCAGCAAACAGTGTGGGTCATTTGCAAGATGGGAAAGAGGTGCTGTAGACTCCATAAAGTATCAGTAAACAGGTTGGTGCCTCTGCAGCAGCCCTTCCTTCAAAACCACGATTTGTCAAAGGCAATAGTTTGGACTTTTGTATAGACTCTGGGAGACACACTTTGCTCATAAAGCACATTCAGATGCCTAGTGGTTGTTAAAATGTCAGCTCATTCATGCCTAGACATGCATTGTCAAAAGCCAACCATTTTCATATAAAGGTTTCACTCTTCATTTAAAAAAGAAAACACACATTGTCCAAAGTCAATAGTTTTATGTAAAGGTTTCATAATTCTGTACAAACAGAACCACATATTGTCCAAAGTCAATGGTTTTGGGTCTTGTATATTAACACAAGAAAACCACACTTTTCCTATAAAAGCAGATTCACATCGGGCTGCTGTTCCAGCCTCTATTTACACTCTATATCAAAGCTATTTCCAATATTAATGATACTAGCCATTGAAATTAACTCTCTAGCCCGTATCATTAAAATAATAAAACCATGACATCATCTATACTATACATAGAATGTATAAACACTTCATATAAAATTAAAGGCCAACCCCCCTCTCTGGTGTCATCAACGCATCACTCTGAAAAACACTAGGTTCACAGTCTCTGGGCCTCATTCCGAGATTGGAGGTAGTGATGGCGCTATTTGCACCATGAGTGCCTCCAATAACCGGTCCGGCACCGGTGTTGTGCAATGGGGACTTACTGGTCTAGACCCCATTGCACCAACCATTCCCCATTCCCATTTGAGCCCCCACAGGGCTTAATGGGAATGGGGAAGGCACTATTTACGGGCCTGCTAATGGCAGGCCCGTATTTAGCGGCCTGGTCCCCTCGGAATCAGGCGGTAGGGGATTACCGGCACCATTCTCCTTACTGGTGCCCGGTATCCCCTACCGCCCGACTCGTAATGACCCCCTCTGTCTTTAGAGCTCAATTTGCCCTCAATAGTCCATGCAGCACCCTACAGGCTGCTCCAATGTTTATACACATTTTTATGCAAAATGTACATTCACTTTATATCAAATAATCTCAATATCAGATAAAAACATTTTGATAACTGTTTTATACCCACTTTATATAAAATATACATTTGATATTGAGTCGATATAATTTTCTATACCTTTATTTTATAAAAAAAAGTGTACATTTACTTTATATCAAAACCATATCAAAAGGGGGAGGGACTAAGATCAAAAACAGGGGGTATGCCCACCTGTCAAAGTTTTTATGTGCATGAAAGGTGAACCCATACACTATGGATGTATGAGCAATAGCCTCATATGGTAAGGCTTTCTTAAAAAACTAGTTACAGACAACTGAGTAGGTGAATGAAATACTGAGCAATTTAAGGCAGCTCGGTGTGGCGCACAGGCCAATGGGTATCTAGAGAGAGCAAATAAGAGAGGTGCATCAAAAGAAGTTTCAAGTTGGCAGTGACAGCCAACAAAAACCCAAAACACAATGCTCAAAAAAGTTGCAGTCTGCTGGTTGATGCTCTGCATGTTTACTGGACTGCCGCCATCTCAATTGGTAAGAGGGGGAAGTGGACACTGAAGTCTCATTCCATCAGGTTTACCTGTCGTCAAAAAAGACACTGATTGGGATCTCTATTGCGGTTCCTTGCTTTATACACCAGCATAAAGCAGGCAGACTCCATAGGAATCCTTTGTAAATGCTGATGCTCGCGCGGCAGGCAGCGGTTACAATTAAACACTGCTTACCATGCAAGCATGGTAGGTAGCCTTTCTAACTACAATAAAATGCTGCCTGCCATGGGAGCATGGTACACAGGGTTTGCTCATTTGCATGTCAGAGTGCAAATGTGCTGGGTAAAAGGCAGTGCACATGCCGCCTTTTGCTCTGCACATTTGCACTCTGTCATGCAAATAACCAAAATCTGGCGATGCAGTGCTGCCTATGTGCATATCGCTCAGCTGCTAAAATACATCATGGAGCAAAATGATCTCCTGATATGATATGATATGGAAATTGTAATGCGCCCATACACAAGTGTTTCAAGGCATGACGAGGCAAGGAAGGGGGATCAGAGGTAGGACAGAGACAGCGATCTTACTAGCCAAGTGAAATTGAGATTGCACAAGTGCAGGGGAGGGGGGAGTGCCAGGGGAAAGGAGAGGGGGCAGTGCTGTACATGGGATCAAAACAATAACAATAAATGCAGCCAGCAGGTGGCAGGTGCCAGGGTAAGTGCAGACAGCAGGTGTCCAAAAGTGCAGGTAGGGGGACTCTACAGTTACAGATACAGACCCAACTGCTAGGGTTGCCAGGAGGCAGTGCCAGTGTGCAACTGGGCGGGCAGAGACCTGGGCCCAAAATCAGAAGGTAGCCAGGTGATCAGTGCAGTATCAGACAGGAAATCAGCAGGGGATAGGAAGAGAGAAGGCAGAAGCAAAGAGGAAGATTTTGAGGTGTTTCTGGAACCAGAGATGGTTCTCCTCAATTTTCGGAGAGTCAGGGAGGCTGTTCCAGAGGCAGGCCCCAGCTGAAGAAAGAGATCTACCACCAACTCGTTGCTTGGAGAAGCGACTGACACTTAGGGAGTTGGAGGTGGAGGGGGAAAGACCTTGAGTAGGAAGGTATTCGAAGGGATTGTGTCCTCCGACGTATTCCTTATCTTTGATAATTCGGCTCCAGCTTGCTGGCCTCGGAAATGTTTTCTCTGTACAGGGTGCTGCGCGTCGACGTCCGCCGAGTCGATGTCCCTCGACAGCCACCGTATCGGCGCCGACGTCACCATGCCCATAAATAGCCACACGCGGCGTCCGTTTCTCAGTTCCGTTTTTCCGTGCTTCATCGGGCCTCGGAATATCATTGCTCAGTTCAGTCAGATAAAAAATACCAACTTGTTCTCGATGGCTTCTTCATCGGAATCGACGACTCTGTGGTCCGGCTTAAAAAAATGTCGAGACTGCGGTAAGAAAATGTCGATAACAGATCCACATAGGATCTGCTTGTGGTGCTTGGGAGTCGAGCACCATTGTTCGGAGTGTGAGGACTGCATGTCCATGACGGCGAAAGCCTTGAAGGAGCGCAAGGGGAAGCTCGAGAGAGGTAAGTCAGTCAAAACTTCCTCGAAAGTTTCTTCGGCCGAGTCGAGGCATTCATCTCCTCGCCGTCGAAAGCATTCCCATTCTAGGTCTCGAAGTCGCTCCTACCATTCGTCGAGATCTAGACACTCAAAGAAGAGACGTTGAAGATCCCCTTCCTCGTCATCTTCTGTTTCCCCAGAAAGGGTCTCCTGCCCCACAAAACACAGCTCTCAGGCTGAGTGGGAGGAATTCAGGAAGAAAATGCTAAGCATCTTCGAGAAAGCGGCCTCGACACCCTCAAAGACAGCTGAGGGTGATACCCCGGGGGAAAAACCCAATAAATTGAAACGGCGCGAGTCGCTGCACCCGGTGAAAGAGTCCACCCGAGAGCGCCACAGGCCATCGCGTAAGAAGGCACCATCTTCGACGCCGTTGTCGAAGATCCTATCGACGCATGGATCAGCGCCATCGACGCTGTTGTCGAAGGGTTCTTCGACGCATCGGTCGATCGAATCGACACCATCGTCGACGCTGACATCGATACTGATGAAAGAGAAAACCACGGCTACTTCACAGCCAACGGTGATACCAAGAGCCTCCGGCACGACGGCGAGATCGACGTCGATATCCTCGAGTAGGATCCCGATCCTCTCGAGTTCTTCGAGGCCTCTTCCAGTTTTTTCTTGATGCCTTTCTCGGCGCCTTCAAAGCTTGTCACATCGGTGTCGACGACATCAATGTTTTCTCGTCCAATAATGACGAGTTTGGCTCCTTCTGCCTTAGAAATGGGTTTTACACCATTTCCAAGGTCAGAGTACCCCAGATTATCTTCAATCTATGAAGAAGGGGAGGATTCTGACTAGGAAACATTCGGGTTGCAGAGGACCACACTACCTGTTTCAGAGGATTTCACCTCTGAGGAAAGAAGGCTGAAAGACCTACAGGAATCATTACATGAGGCAAGTGGGCTGGAAACTTCCCAAGAAGCGGAATGAGTCAAACCGGACCCAGGGGAACATGCCGAAACACTCTATAGAACCCTGATGGCAAGGATTATTGAATTTATGGGTTGGTCTGCGCCTTCACCTGTTTTTCAACAGGATGACCTGACAGACATACTAGACAAAAGTCCACAGGAAGATCCTGTGGTCCCCTTCCATGCAGCCTTGCAAAGGAAGATTTCATCTAATTGGGAAACTCCTGAGGTTATCCCTGCAGTCAATAAAAGATTGTCAGCCAAGTATAGGGTAGCTGCAGCTGACCCTGAATACTTATCAAAAAACCCGACTCCAGAGAGCCTGGTGGTTCAAGCGGCAACTTCATCAAGCAGCAGATCCGCTTACCCTGCTGTCCCACAGGATAGAGATGACAAAAAGTACAATGCTATGGCAAAAAAAGTATTTTCTGCTTGTAGTATGGCGTTGAAGTCCATCAACGCCACCTGTACGCTTGTCAGGTTCAGTCACACACTGTGGGAGTGTGCTTCATCAGCGGCTCACTGCATACCGGAAGGAGAGGAAAGGGTGCCTTCCTTAACATCATCAAAGATGGCAAAGATGCCATGTGCGAGTCACTTCAAACTGGCATTGATTCCACTGACAGTATCAGCAGGGCCATGGCGGCAAGTACGACAATCCGCAGGCATGCGTAGTTGTGAAAATCTGGCTTTGCTCCAGATGTACAGGCCAGACTTTTGAATATGCCCTTTGACGGCTCTTCTTTATTCAGTAAAAAGGCTGATGACAGTCTGGAAAAGTTGCAGACATCTAAAGCAGCGGCAAAATCTTTAGGAGCTGCAATCCGCCAAACTCCTTTTCGCCCCTCAGGAACCTCTGGGAGAGGAAAGTCCTTTCACTATTATTCCCCATTCGGGAAAGGCAGAGGACAGCCGGCTCAAAGAGGCCAAAGGAGATCCACCCGAGGTGGAGGGGTCAAAAAGTACTAAAGCCGCAGCAGCAGCAGGTGCCTCTTTACCCTAGGCATCTGCATCAGCCGCCCCCAAACCACTCTGAGGTCTTTCCACACAAAACACCTCTAGGGGGCAGGTTAACTCACCATCTGATGGAACGGCAGGCTATTACGTCAGATGCTTGGGCATTGGAGACAGTTGCCCAGGGTTACTGCCTACCCTTTCTACACATCCCTCAGAGTCATCCACCGGGGCATAGCTCTCTAAAAGTTCCAGATCCGCTCCTCTTGTAGGAAATTATAGACCTGCTAGAGAAAGGTGCCATAGAACCGGTACCTGTAGCAGACAGGAACAAGGGCTGGTACACGCCCTACTTTCTCATACCAAAGAAGGACGGAGGACTGAGACCCATCCTGGACTTACGAGAATTGAACAAGTTCCTCAGGAAGGACAAGTTCAAGATGGTAACTCTCCCTCAGATCCTTCAGGACCTCCAGCTCCAGGAGTGGCTGGTATCTCTGGACCTTCAGGATCCTTATTTCCATGTGCCAATCCATCTCAAACATAGGAAATACCTGAGGTTCGCAATTGGCGACTCTCATTATCAATTTCGAGTTCTGCCATTTGGGCTGACCTCCGCCCGAGGATCTTCACCAAGCTAATGTCGGTAGTGGCTGCGAGTCTAAGGAGGGAAGGGATCCACGTCTACCCCTACCTGGATGATTGGCTGATCAGAGCTGTATCTTCGGAACAAGCTCAGATCCAGCTAGATTATGTCTGCCACTTCCTTCACAAACTGGGCTTCTCCCTCAATTTAAAGACGTCACAGATGATACCATCACAGAGACTCCAGTTCATTGGAGCGGTCCTGGACACTTCCCTGGGAAAAGCCTCGCCACCAGAGGTGAGGGCTCAAGATATTCTGCAGATGGTCAACAAGTTTCAAAATGCCCAACGTCTCCCAGCCTTTGACTTTTTGAGGTTGCTAGGCCTCATGGCATCCTGCATCTTCCTTGTGCCAGAGGCTCGCCTGAGAATGAGATCTCTTCAGTGGGCACTAAGAACTCAGTGGTCGCAATTCTCAGGGAGAATGACAGATCGCCTCCGGATTCCGGACAAGGTAGCCCACGACCTTCAATGGTGGGCCTATCCAGAGAACATCTTGAAAGGAGAACTGTTTTGGCAACCATGACCAGAGATAACAGTAGTCACAGATGCCTCACTCACGGGGTGGGGAGCCCATGCCAACGAATTGACCATCAGCGGTCGTTGGTCTCCATCGGAGTCCAGACTACACATCAACCTATTAGAGGCGAGAGCGATCAGACTAGCGCTGAAAGCTTTCCTGCCATCAGTACAGGGGAGAAATATCCTGATAATGACGGACAACACGGTGGCCATGCACTACCTCAACAAAATAGGAGGCGTAGGGTCACTGCCACTGTGCAGAGAGGCAATGCAGCTCTGGTTCTGGGCAATTCAGGAAGGAATTACTCTATCGGCAGTCCACCTAGCCGGAGAGAAGAACTTGACAGCGGACGCTCTGAGCAGGCAGAGCACAGTCTCCCACGAGTGGGAGCTAGCTCAGGAAGTCCTTCAAGAGATCTTCGCCCTTTGGGGAACCCCTCAGGTGGATCTGTTCACCACCAGCACCAACAGGAAGTACGATCTGTTCTGTTCAAGGGAATTTCCCCCGAGAGGAGCTCTAGGGGACGCGTTCGTAGTGGACTGGGAGTTCCCACTCCTTTACGCATTTCCACCAGTCCCTGTTATTCCTCAAATGATCAGGAGGTTGAGAAGATTCCGGGAAACCATGATCCTAATTGCCCCGGACTGGGCCAGGAGAACGTGGTAGCTGGACCTTCTAGATATGTCCATCTGTCCTCCAATCCGTCTTCCACTCAAAGAGAATCTTCTCTCACAGAAGGGAGGTCAGGTTCTCCATCCAGACACCAGAACCCTCAACCTTCACGCTTGGCTTCTGAAAGGGTGAGGTACAAGGATTGGGACCTCCCTGATGACGTCATGGAGGTGTTGCTTTCGGCCAGAAGGCCAGCAACAAAGTCTTTATACCGCTGCCGTTGGAGCATATTTTGCAGCTGGTGTAGAGAAGGGAATATCGACCCTTTTTCATGTGGTACACCAACGGTGTTATCGTTTCTACCCTACTTGGCAAACTCAGGCCTTCAAGTTGGCACTGTAAAAGGCTATCTCACAGCGCTTTCAATCTTCAAGCGCTCTGTGGAGGAACCATCGTATTTCAAACTACCTCTACTAATACAATTTCTCGAGGGATTAACTAATCTTTATCCTCCAAGACCATTCCAAGTTCCCTTATGGGACTTAAATTTAGTCTTAAATTTTCTAATGGGTACTCCATTCGAACCACTCCACTCTTTGCTGAGATTTCTCACTCTTAAAACTGTCCTATTGGTAGCACTAACATCTGCTAGGAGGGTGAGCGAATTACAAGCTCTCTCTTGTAAACCCCCCATACAATTTTCCATAAGGACAAAGTTGTCCTACAGGTGAAGCCTAATTTCCTCCCAATGGTGGTTTCTGAATTTCATATCACTTAGAAAATGACCTTACCTTCATTCTACCCTCCTCCCCATCCGGGGAAAGAGGAAGAAAGGCTACATAGGCTGGACCCAAGGCGAGCTCTGTGCTTTTACATCAGCAGACTGGCTAGGATTAGGCAAGCAGACCAACAGTTTGTAGGATACTCAGGTCACAAGTTGGGACTACCCATAACAAAACAGACCATTTCCAGGTGGAATATTTTGGCCATTCTAGAATTTTACAAACTGGCAGGGAAAGAGCCACCTTAAAATCATAGGGCTCATTCAACCAGGGGTATCGCAGCCTCTTCGGCCCTCCAAAGAGGGGTACCGGTCCGAGACATATGTGCGGCTGCCACATGGTCGTCCGCACATACATTCACAACATTTTACAACCTGGATTCCTCCACTAGTCAAGAGACCAGATTTGGCAAAGCCGTATTACATTCGGTTAATTCCTAAAAGGGATACATTACATTATTACTCCCACCTCCAATTACATGCCACTGCTATGGGAGTCTATCAAAGATAAGGAATACGTCGGAGGACACAATCCCTTCGAAGAACAAGTTACTTCTTACCTTGTAACGTTCTTTCAATGGGATGTTCCTCCGACGTATTCCTTATCGCCCTTCCCATCCATCCCCGCAGTAATACTTCCCTTGTGGTTGCAGCTTACGCTCCTTCAAGGTCAATAACCAGTTCAGGCATGACTTATCTTATGCTACAAAACGGAACTGAGCAATGGACGCCGCACATGGCTATTTATGGGCATGGTGACGTCAGCGCCGATACAGTGGCTGTCGAGGGACATCGACTCAGCCGATGTTGACGCGCAGCGCCCTCTACAGAGAAAAAATTTAAGAGGCCAGCAAGCTGGAGACAAATTATCAAAGATAAGGAATACGTCGGAGGAACATCCCATCGAAAGAACGTTACAAGGTAAGAAGTAACTTGTTCTTTACAAAGAGAGAACTGTTGTGACAGTTAAAGACATACTGTGGTTTTAGAAGAGGAAACAAATGACAAAAAAACCTCTATGATAAATTGCATACAGTGCAAACGTCTGACATTTGCCTGGGTGATTGGGTCAACAAGAGATTGAATAACATGGTCAGAAAGAATTTATCAAAATACAGCCATACACTGCAAGTGCTCAGGGCAGGAAGGCACTACGTATGCACCAATGATATCAGGGTTTGTAATAGGGAAGCGTTACCTCTTCACAAAAGGAAAACAAGCAGCGAGCAGGGAGGCCTGTGAAGCAGTGAAAGAAATGAATGAGGACAAAGCCCTCTCAGAGATCCTCCACAGAAACAGAATACTGAAGGAGACAGACACTCATTCTGAGAAAAGAAAGACAATTAGCAGCACTATGAAACTACTGGACTAAGTAATTTAAGTAGACATGAACCAGGGAATCCGTGTGAGACCCTTGGTAGCCAGAGTCCTTCAGAAGCAACTCTGTAGTGGCTGCTATGTGAAAGAACGGTGCTGGTGGAGTTCAGTGTCTTTTTTGTGTGAAAAGGAGCTATGTGGTGTTTCCACAGCGTTGTGCCTCTGTGTTGCATAGGAACAACAGGGAGTACATATGCACCTGGGTTGCACACATGAACTTACAAATTAGTGACAGTGGCTGGATCGCGCCCATTTCCTACTCCATCAGGCCTCCGAGCTTGGCTATCATGTTACCAATACAGTTTGATCTTTACTCTGGTTTAATAAAGCACCATTGAAGTTTATCTTGCCTCTCCGAATCCTGTGTGCTTTGTCCTACTGTATAAGGTTGATTTAATTCTAGAACTCTTTAATTCTAGAACTAGAAAATGTTTGCTGCTTGGGGGTGTTGGGTCAATTGTGCAGATTCCATAACTGAATAAGTAACTGTTGAAGTATTCAAAGTTACAGTCGTTTAATAGAGAAAAAGGAGATCCTTGCTCCCTGTGAAGTCATTTTTACATTGCTCTTTTTATCCTCTTGTTCCCTGCTGATTACTTCACCATGTCGTCTTATTGTAAATGCAGCCTTCGTTCAAATACATTTACAAATAAATAGAAAGGCCTATTCAGTTGTTACTCTGTCTACTAGTGGATCTCCTCCAATGGTTTTCGTTTTTACAAATGTTATTCATTTGGCAAGAAAGAAAGGTCAGTCTGCAATTATCCAATGGCAGCAGGTTTGTACATGCACCATGTATCACACACAGTTAATCACCTTGCCTTGACGTACAGGGACGCCATTTTGAAAGTACGGGATCGATGCTCTTATGTGATGTTAAATACAAATCAAAAGAACGTTCATGTCAAAACAAGCTAAAGACACGTTAGTGCGAGTGCGAATAGCATCGATATGTAATCAAACACCTCTCCCGCCCCCTTCAAAGCCCACACGAGGTGTCCAGAAGGCACGTTAGGAAGGGAATTTGCTGCAGCGTGAAGGACCCTTTCTGGTCTGTTTGTTTGTAATAGACTGCTTTCTATTCATACTTTCCCTCCAACAGCATTCACACCAGAGCTAGACGTGTTACCTTATCAGGAAGCTAATAGCGTTATCTTCTGAATCACGCAGCTGGGATACGTTCACGATTCCACTGTAAATATCATTGGCGCATCTGAAATCATTAAGGTCACGGTGCAATTTCCTGGTAACTCACCCAATATGGGGCTGTGGTAATGAACATTAAACACAAACACATCCGGGCATTGCCGAACTCAGCTTGTGTTGACTTCCACGTTAAAGAGTTGGCAGCGACTCATCTTGGGTGCAAGTTTGGTGCTCATACCTATTGAGACAGGAAGGTGGGGAGAGGTGGCATGGCAACACATATTATCTCTGATCCCAAAGCATAGGCATCAAAATTAATCAAAAGCGTAGGCATTATATGATTAGTTACACAATTTAAAATGCTTTTTTTTCGAACAAATGTTAATTTCATAAGGAGTGCTCAATGAATTCCCGAATTGCAAAGCTTAGAAAAAGGCCTGCAGTTGCATATAGGCCATCCTATATATAACATGTTCGGTCTAATCAAATAATGTCATCATTTATTCAAATATCTATTTATGATATCTCATTTGCTCCGTAGAGTGCTAAATAAACGGCCAATCGGTATGTGTAAGTGCACCAGGGCAAAGTAGAGTGCATAGAAGGACGTTGGGTGCACAAATCTCATGGCAGGTTTGACGTGAATTAGAAAAGAACGTTAAACCCAAGTAAACTATGTCCAAATGTACAACAAAAGAAAGTAGTGTGTCGGTGTTGAAGTTTAAAATGCTTATCAAGTGTCTTGTGAACGTGACCACTTCAATATGGCTCTCTGCCCAACATAATTCCATTACAATGCCTCTCGTAGCCCGGCCCGTCGGTCAGTGACATGAGTTTTGACTTGTTCCAGTTAATGACTTACCCCCAAACCAATCCACCGTGGTCAAAGTTACGTATACGAATAATTGCTGCTATTGAATTTTCATGGTTGCTGATGAGCAGGAAGTTGTCCATATAAAACAGATTCTTAAATTCATGGTTGCCCAGTAGGAGACCTTTGAAATTCGAGTTGCTCTTTAGGCTCAGGGCCAGCACTTCAATGGAGAGTTGGTTTAGCATGGGCGACAGAGGGCATCCTTGCCTAGCCCCACAGTGTATGTTTGAAAACTCCAAACATATTCTTAAGCATTAAATCCTTATGTCGGTGGGCATTTCCAGTCAGGTAATGGCCCATATGTGAGTTACTGGCCTGATCAAAGCAAGGATCTTAATGTGGTCCCTGGGCCATTACCTAATCGGTAATGCCTGTGCTCTGGCCATAACGTGGGCCCAGGGACATTACCTTACAGGTAATGCCTGCTCATGCAGCGGTTTATTGCATTTAGCATGTCAGCATGCATTCCGAGTTGATAATAGTTTTTTTCATTTTATTTTTAAGTCAAGAAATAGCATGGTTGGCAACTACTCTGCAAAGGAAATGTTTGCTCCATTTAGGATCTCACAACGCTGCAGAGACTCTGGGCCCAATTCAGAAATGGTGCAACGTCGGCATGCCGAGATGGACCCTGCGTGAGCCACGGCGCAGATTTTTTTTTTGCATGCCACGCATATTCATTGATTTGAAGATGCATTACTAGCTGTAGTGCAAGTAAAAACAAGCTGCGTGAGGAACTCCAACAACACGCCCCCAGGCACATCAAAAAGCAAGAAAAAGGACAAACACAGCGCAAGCCTCCGTGGCACCCCTGGCTCACCATCCAGTACCCCTGTGAGAAGGCGCATCTCACCTCGCAATCACAGGCTGCACCCCAGCAAAATCACGCATCTCACCTTGCAAGCACAAGCTGCACCCCAGTGAAAACACGGGCCCTCCCTCGCAAAGACAGACTGCACACCAGGGAAATTGCATGCCTCCCATTGCAAGCCCAGGCTGCACCCCAGCGAAACCGTGGGTCCTCCCTTGCAAGGCCAGGCTGCACCCCAGCAAAAACGTGCGCCCTCCCTCGCAAGCCCAGACTGCAGCCCAGCAAAATCGCATGCCTCACCCCCAAGCATAGGCTGCACCCCAGCGAAATCGCGAGCCTCACCAAGCAAGCCCAGACTGCACCCCAGCGAAATTGCGCTTCTCACCTCGCAAGCCTAGGCTGCAACCCAGAGAATATGCGGGTCTGCGCTCGCAAGCCCAGACTGCACCCCAGCAAAATCTCATGCCTCACCTCGCGAGGCCAGGCTGCACCCCAGTGAAAACACGGGTCCTCCCTCGCAAGCCCAGGCTGCACTTCAGCGAAAACATGGGCCATCCCTCGCAAGCACAGGCTGCATCCTCCAGGCTGGACACCACCTCCCAGCCTCCACACCTGTGACACCCCCCCAGGCAGCCTCCTACCGACTGGAGACACCCCACAGGCAGCCCCCTCCAGACTTGGCACCAACCCTAGCCCCCCTCAACTGTGACACCATCCAGGCAGCCCACTCCAGACTGGACACCCCCCACAGGCAGCCCCTTCCAGACAGGACACCCCCCACAGGCAGCACATTACAGACTGGACACCCCCCACAGGCAGCCCCCTACAGACTGGGAACCACCCCCAAGTCCCCCTCACCTGTGACACATGCCAGGCAGCCCACTCCAGACTGGACACCCCCCACAGCCAGCCCACTCCAGACTGGACACCCCCCACAGGCAGCTTCTCCAGACTGGGCACCACACACCAGCCCCCCTCACCTATGACAACCCCCAGGCACCCCGGTTCAGACTGGAAACTCCCCACAGGCAGGCCCCTCAAGACTGGGCACCAGCCCCCTATGCCCCTCACCTGTGACCCCCCAGATAGCCCCCTCCAGACTTGACATCACCCCCAGACAGCCCCCTGACAGTCTCCCACAATACCAGAGCAATGCATGTCTTCTGCTTACCTGAACCTCTGTAGTCTCCCAGCTCCATTAAGTGGAACATCAATATGTCCACCACAAACATGTTCAACAGGAAGCACCAGAGATCCATCCAGGACTGGAGCATCTTCTGACAGACCCCTCAAGACTTCAATCAGCCCACCCCACACACATGTGACAAGTGAATGCAATGGCAAGTCACATGTGCATGTTGGACATAGCACGTTGCCAAGCCATCAAAGCACACTAACTGAATGTGTGCCCACAACAGAAGTAAACCTACTAATAAATAAGAAATATACACAAACAATGGCCAAGCATCAGTTATCTGGGTGGAATGGCTGGCAAAGTACCCGACAGAAAACAATAACATGACAGGGCCAGGCATGGGTGATGGGAGGGCAGTCAGAGAGTACATAAGTCACAGAGTCTGGAGAATTGTGCTACCACTCAGAATGAGCGAACATGGCTCACTACTGCATTCCAGTGTCCGAGGTGGAGCAACACATGAGAGAAGGCAGTGTGTGACTGCACATGGTGTTGGGCATGTCTGCATGACATGGGTTTAACACAGCAATGACAAGCAAAAAGTGCCATTAATGAGACGATGGAACACCTTCACAGTGAGCCCACCTACCTCCACCCCAACCACAGTGATGGCAAACACACAGTGCTGCTGCACAGCTAAAAGCAAATTAAAACATACAGTGCAGACCCAGTCATCTGATGGACCCACCTGACATGTAAGACACATGTGCATACTTCCAGCCACAACCATCACAACAACAACACACATGCATGCATGCCACAAGACACATGACTTGCAATGGAGAGGTGCACTGGCTGAAAAGTGAACCATCAAAGTTGCCAACACACAAATGAACAACATGAAGCATGGAATGTAACAAAATAAACCCTACGCGGAATTAACTATATACAAGAAAAACTAGGAAGGAAAGTCTGCCAAGTCCTGGGAAAATAATAAATAAAAAAAGGAAACCTACATCTAAATAACTATTTACAAAGGCAGCAGGCTAGTCCTCCTCACAGATCTCAATCAGCCTTTCCCCCAGGGCTGGGTCCCACGCCACGCCCCCCCCTCAGGCGGGCCTCCGTTGTTGCCTGGAGGGCTCGCAGGCCGGCCACCATCCGTGTCTCTATCACTTGCGCCTCCCTGCAAGTGTCCTCCAGGATGGCTGCCCACCTCCTTGCACGATGCAGCTCAATCCGAGTCCTGGCCATCACCACTCTTGCTTCATGTTCCTGCTGCCTCCATGCCACAATCTGCCATCCATAACGCCAGAACACAGAAGACAATCTGTCCCTCATGCGTGCCCCCTGCCTCACTCTTGCCACCTGCCTCCTTTGGGTGGTCTGCGCTGTGATAAATTGCCTCCTACTCATTGCCACCTGCTGGGCCAGTGCCCGGTGCCTGGTACGTTGATATGCCCGCCAAACTGATAACAATCCCTGGGGGCATACCACACCTGCACTGCTCAAAGGTGCCTGCTGTCCCTCCATTGTCTATACCCCTGTTGTTTTCTGGGTAGACACAGTGGCCACCTCAGCTGCTGTGCCTTGGACTCCCAACATGGGCAGTGATGTGATCTCCACCAGAAGGGGCATTGTGGGTGAGACTGGTGCACAGGAAGTCCTGCTGGTAGCTGGGCCAGAAGGCACCCTGGAGGATGAGTGATGCACAGAAGTGGAAGATGAGGAGGTGGTCGCAACAGGGAACATGCCATGGAGTACAACATGAAACAGGCATGTTGCAAGCCAGGACACAAGGCGGTATAGCTCATTGTAATAATGTGCAAGCAGACTACGAGTAGCCTGCAGATCATCACGAATTACACCTGTCCGCCTTGTCAACCCGGCCGGCAGGGGCAGCACATAATCCCAGATGAACACATCACATGGTAATGGGGTGTCTGTCCGGGTGGAGGCATCCCGGCAGGCACACACTGCTGCATTCGATGGCCCAGGGACAGGATTTTGCACAGGCACCTCCATGGTGACCTGCACAGCCTCATGCCCCTGGGAGAGGACTGGAGTATGAACAACCACCTCAACACCCCCAGCTGACCCCATGGGCTGGGCTTCAACGGCCACCTCCTCCACCACCCCCTGTGTGAACCTGGATGACTCTGGAGTGTCTTCCGCCATGGATGGCCTGTGTTTGGCATCACCTGGCCCCACCGCCGCTGTGGAGTCCACTCCCACCTTCACCATCTTGGACTTAACCCCAGCAGGCATGACCAATGTCACTGGCGCTGCCCCATCCACATCGCTCCCTGAAGATGAACTGTCATGGGGGCATGGCTGTGGCCTGCTCCTCTGCCTGGTGGAGCATTCACTGCATCCATGCTCCACAGCACTGCTTCCACCCTCTTCTTCAGATGCAACTGTGGAAAAGAAGACACGGAACAGCAACATCAGCATACTGCAGCAAAGCCAGCGTGGCATCACCAACATTTAGAGGAACATGACTTGTCAAGGGAACAACCATAAACCTCCACAACCACACACATGGACATGCAGTCCACATCCATGCAGACACTTGCCTGGCCATGACTCCACACAATCACATCAAACTACATGCCACTGTCACAACAAATCTATTGTGGATTCCATGCACATATGCATCAATTGCACATGGACATGTGAGCATGCCATAGCAATAAGCACATACTCATGTCATGCACACACACACACACACACACACATCAACTCAGAGGGCCCAAGCAGTCCCTTGAAGTGCAATTCCTCAACATGACTAAGCCAGAAATCCAAATGCATGCGTTGCATCCAGGCGTGATTGATGCACAGTCACACATTTCCATTTTGGGCACATATACATGAGCAACATGAATGCACATGACATGGGCAACACTACCTCAACTGGCACAGTTGCCATCCCGGAACGTTGCAGACACAAGTAACATTGCATGTGCACGGTCTGCAAGACAGCACTACAAAACCCAATGCAAGTAAGAACACATTTGAAATCAAAAGATGTCTGAATGCACACATGGAGAGCAATGTCTGGGGCATGCATGCAGACAACCATTTCAGAAGCATACTTGCTGCAAGCCGAAGGGGTCACTGCCAGCATGGTAGCACATGCACAATATGCATCCACCGTACAGCAGTGCACCACATCGCTACTCACCAGTCGACTCCAGGCGTTGCTGGAATTCTCAGACCTGGGTGTGCAGCACCAGGTAAAACCTCTCCAGGACTCGCATGTTGTTCCCCGACAACAGGCACCTGCACGCAGAGTGCCCCTCCGCTGTAGCACCGGCCTGGATGAATCGAATGGCCTTGATGTGGGTCCTGGATTTTAGATCCTCCCAGCGCTTGTGCACAGTCTTGAAGAGTGGACTGCACCCCCTCCATGTAGATGGCATCCATGATCCCTTCCCAGATCTGCTGACGTCCTTCCTTGCCGCGTTGCAAATCAGGGTTGAAGAGGGCATTATAATGCTCCAGGACCTTCCCCACCAGGATGTCAACTTCCCTGGCACTGAAGTTGACAGCCGTCTGCCTTGCTGCCAACGGGTTGCCACTCTGGTTTGATGATGATGGTGCAGAAGTGGCAACCCCGAGGCAGGCTTGGGTGGACAAGGTAGTCCTGGAGCTGGGCTGTGGAGCTATGTTGGTGGAATGTCACGGTGGGAGTCCAATGAAGCAGTTGAGGTGGTCATAGGACAGAGACAGGAGCATGGGCAATGGCTGCAAAGCAGGCACTCCAAATGCAGTGCAGGTGGGCAGCATGCAAACACACTGCACAGGCAGCAACAGATGGCAAACTTGGAGGCAGCACAGGGCAGGTGGAGGCAGGTAAAATGGCACAGAGGCAGGAGCGTGGGTCTCTGGTGTCTCGCAATGATGGCAGCCGTGAACAGAGTGAAGGGACTTTTATGTGTAAAAAAGTGAGAAAAGCGTGCACAAGTGATATCCAAGGAAAGGCCCTCAGCACATACGAATCTATTTTTATTGTGGTGCCTGTGCATCATGCATACCGTATTTTGACACATGGGGTACATTTGAGCATTGCTGGACCACAGAACTACATCTTCCATCACATAGAGTGCCCCCTCACTCAAATTTCCCAGGACAATTACTTGGTGTGCCTTCCATAGTTCCGTTACACCTGGAACATGAGTTGAAAGTCCCAAGACGGAACAGGGGCAGACGTGGCCGAGGTCAGGGACGTGCTGCAGAAGCAACTGTCCCAGCCCCAAGGGTTCCGCGACGAGCTGCAGAAGGAGATGTCCCAGCCCCAAGGGTTCCGGGACGTGCTGCGGAAACAGCTGCCCCAGGCCAAAATAGCAAGGGACGTGTTGCGGAAGCAGCTGCACCAGCCCAAAAGGGTAAGGGACATGCTGTGGAGACAGCTTCCCCAGCCCCAGGGGGGAATTGCATGCCCCAGGCCTCTTGAGGTCCAGCTTCTGGAGCCCAGAGTGGTCCCAGACACACACGGGTGGCACCAACACCTCGTGGCAAGAAGGCAAAGCCTGCACAGCAGGAACAGGCTCAGCCCCATGACACGGCACAGGACACTGGTACGTTGAGGCAGAAGAACTTCCATGATGAAGAACTCAAGATCCTCATGGACTACATGACCAGTCACCACCGTGACATGTGCTAGCAATCGGGGAGCACACATACACCTGCTCAGTGTATGGTGCATTGGCAGCATGTCAGGGATAAGATCAACGCATTAGGGTTTGAGAAGCGCATTGCTGCACAGGTAGTGGAGCGCTGGAATGATCTCACCCGTCGCACCAAGTCCAAGTCGGGTTCCAACCTAGCCTCTGCTCTGGCAACTGGAGGGTGTCACCAGAGGAGGAGGAGCTGAACGAGCATGAAGAGGCTATGAGTCAATTCATTCTACTGGAGCAGGTGCAAGGCATGGGAGGCCTGGAGAATTACGAGAAACCGTCTGGTGAGTGCCCAACATTGTGCATCCTGAGCTTGTGTAGTAAAGCATCACCAAGATGTTTATTTGTGGTGCACATCTGGCTGCATTGGAATGACTGACCCAGATGAACCATTCCATGTGGTGTACTGACTCCTGTCCAGTGTACACAAGAGTGGATACAAACCATGTGTTGTACATCAGTTGAACATGTCCGTGTGGCAGAACTCATCCCCCACTAGCATACCCCCACAACATCTGCAACATGATACCTAAACGTGCACAGTTGTTCGCTGCATGCTTGATGTCAGTGACTCTGCTCTGTTAGACATGTGCATGTGCCCGAAATAGGAGTTACACTTCATGCCCTGCAGGGTATAGAATCTCCTTTCACACATGTATGTAGATGCTTCCATGCTACATAGAAAATCCAAGATGAGAACCAACATGCCTTATGGCATGCCCTGAGTGAGTGTGCATATGTCTAGACTGTGCACATCCCTGCTGCCCCAATGGCAATGACTCCTGAGGCAAATCGTTGTGAGACCTGCTACCTGTTACCCTCCCACACTCATCCCATACTCCATGGGTCCATGCCCCTCTACCTCTTGTTGGTCATTGTACCTAGATCCTATCAACCTTGCCTAGTTGGTACTCTTACAGTCATACATCAACTGGGACGGTTTCCTTTTTCCCAGACTTACAGCATTTTCCCATTGTATGCAGTTGTTAAAGATGGCGTCTCTAGGGCACAGAGTACCTGAACTTCTGGTAGTTGATCGTAGTGAGGTCGCCAGGCTGTCCGACAGAAGACTGCAGAAGGTGTAACGCGAGAAACCGGTGCAGCCCTCTCCCTGGTGTCAACAGGGCTAGGGGTGGACCAGCTCCCAACGCCACAAGTGTGCACCTCCCTGATTCTCGTGGCGCCGGGGCAGTCTAGAGGGCCGGTGCTTGCGGACTGTATGCTGGAACCTACTTCTGAGAGGACCCCAAAAGTAGGCTGAAGATTTAAGGCTAATGTCCACAAAAGAAGTAGCAAGGTTCCAGGAAACGGCTGGGGACCAATAGTTGAGCTGAGTAGATAGTCCAAGGCAGTGACTGCAAGGCACAAGGAAGGCAGCAGGCAAATTGGCTGGTCTGAGGAGAGTAGTCCAAGGCTGTAGCTGCAAGGCTCAGGGTAGGCAGCAGGCAAGTTGGCTGATCAGGAGTGAATAGTCCATAGCAGGGTATGGCTAGGCTACAGGAAAGGCTGCAGCAGGCAAGGCTGTAGAGAAGCAAGGCTGAGAGGGAAGGAGAAGAGCTAGGCAGCCTGAGGGAACCAAGGGAAGGGAGGACCAAAACCAAGGAAACAGAAGGGAACAGGAGGAACAGGAATCCAACAAGGAAAATGGATGCAGCGGAAGGCTGCAGGAGCGAAAAACACGATCCGGAAACAAACCGCGTTGAGACGCGGTGAGTCTCAAGATTCCATCCCTTAAATAGGGCTGGCAGCACCCGGGAGGCTTGGAACGCAAGCCGTGCTGTCCCCGAGTGCTGCCGTGCCCAGAACGAGGCTTGGGAAGCAAGCTTGTGGCTTCCCAAGCGTCTCGTGGACTGCGCATGCGCGAAGAACAAAATGTGGCCTTCTGCGCATGCGTGAATCCCAAGACACAGAAACCCCGGAAGCGCCGAGTGCCGCAGAAGACCGCGGTCCCCCCAGCCGGTATCGGGGATAGCAGCGCCAGGATGGGGCGCGCCGGGACCCATAGGTGCGCCCCCTACCCCAGGTAAGTGAAGAGGAGCACCCCCTACGACAGGTAAGTGATGTGGTAACACTTTGCCCCCTCCCAGAAAGGCCAGGAGCCCCAGGTTTCCAAGGAAAGCGGCGATAGAATTCACGGACCAGGCGGGGAGCATGCACATAACTACGTGGTTCCCAAGTACGATCACAGGCGGGGTAGCCGTTCCAGTCCACCAAGTACTGGAGAACCCCTCGCCTTATGCGTGAATCGCAAATCTCCTGTACCTCAAATTCAGGGGACCCCCGGACATCAACAGGTGCGGGACGAGGGGAAGACCGGCCAAAAGTGTCAACCACGTATGGTTTCAACAGGGAGACATGGAAAACTGGATGCACCCGCCATGTCTGAGGCAACTGCAAACGAAATGCTACAGCAGACAGGCGCCTAGTAATCCTGAATGGGCCAAAATATCGGGGAGCCAATTTGGTGGGCAAATTACATATGGGAAGATTCTTGGAGGACAACCAAACCAAATCCCCCACCTGGAAAGCGGTTCCGGGGTCCTCCCCCTATCAGCCTGTTGCTTCATCCGTGCCTGTGCCTCCGCTAAGGTACTGCGTGCCAAGGAGTGTTGATCCTGGATAGAAGTGACGAGCTGATCAGCAGAGGGAACCGCACTAGAAAGTACGGGACAAAAGGGCACCAGTCTAGGATGCAAACCAGACAAACAGAAAAACGGACTCAGGCCAGTAGCAGAATGAACCATGTTGTTGTAGGAGACTTCAGCAAAAACCAGATGCGACTTCCAGTTAGATTGAGTGGCATTGGCAAAACAGCAAAGGTACTGTTCCAGAGTCTGGTTAGTCCTTTCTGTCTGGCCGTTGGTGTGAGGATGATAACCAGAACTGAGTGCGCGATGAATGCCGAGATGGCTACACAATTGGCGCCAGAAAGACGATAAAAACGGAGACCCAAGGTCGGATATGATCTTTTCCGGTAATCCGTGTAGCCTATATACTTCCTGAAGAAATGCCAATGCCATCTGCAAAGCAGTGGGTATCTTAAAAAATGGAACAAAATGGGCCGCCTTAGAAAAACAGTCCACTACGACCATGATACAGGTATATCCTTCTGATGGAGGGAGTTCCACGATGAAATCAACCGCAATGGTGTGCCATGGGTAAGGAGGAATCTCAGTGGGATGAAGCAATCCCAGGGGCCTCTTCCTAGGAGTCTTCACCTGAGCACACACAGGACAGCTCTTAACATAACGGTCAACATCATCGGCCCAGCCAGGCCACCAGAACTGTCTAGATATGAATTCTCGAGTTGCTCTCACTCCACGATGGCCACCCACTCGGGAGTCATGAAACCCATGAAGCACAAGAGTCCGAAGTGAGGTTGTGGGGATATATAGTCTGTTCCGGAAGAAAAGCAGCCCGTTATCTTCAGTAACCTGCGAATGCCTCAGGAGGCCTTCCCGAGCAGGATCAGAACTTGTGTCCTGTAGAATCTTCTGAAGATAAGGTGAAAGTGTGAACAGAAAATGCCTTGGGGATATTAGTGGCTCATCCCTGTACTGACTTCTCGCGTCTATATCCAAGGATCGAGACAAGGCATCGGCCTTTAAGTTCTGAGCACTGGGGATGTACGTAATATGGAAGTCATAGTGAGAGAAAAAGAAGGCCCATCGGGCTTGACGAGAGGTTCGGCACTGAAGAGACTTCAAATACTGTAGATTTCGGTGATCAGTACGTACTTCCACAGAATGCCGGCCCCCAAGGAGATGATGCCTCCACACTTCAAATGCAGCCTTTATGGCCAACAATTCCTTTTCGATCACTGCGTAATTTCGTTCGCTAGGAGTGAGCTTGCGAGAAAAATATGCCACAGGGTGTTCCAAATCAGTTTCAGGTTCCTTCTGCAAGAGGACAGCACCAACAGCAAAATCGGAGGCGTCAGCCTCCACAATGTACGGCATTTCATCATTAGGATGACGTAAAATGGGAGCAGTGCTTAAGGCTTGTTTCAAGATGTTAAAAGCCTTGGTGGCCTGTGAATTCCAAAGAAAGGGCGCTTTACTGCTGGTTAATTGAGTCAAGGGAACCGTGAGTTGAGAAAAGTGGGGTATAAATTGCCGATAAAAGTTGGAAAATCCCAAGAATCGTTGAAGGGACTTCAGATCGGAAGGTTGAGTCCAGTCCTGAATGGCTTGTACCTTGGCTGGATCCATGAAGATTCCTGTGCCACTGATCACGTAACCCAGAAATTCCATTCTTTTCTGATGAAAAGAACACTTCTCAGCCTTAACGTACAGTTGGTTCTGGGACAAACGTCGAAGCACCTCTCGGACATGTTCCACATGTTGCTTCAGGGAGACAGAGAAAATGAGAATATCATCAAGGTACACCCAAACTGATATCCCGATTAAGTCGCCAAAGATGTTGTCCATGAAACGCTGAAAAACAGCCGGGGCATTACATAACCCGAATGGCATGACCCGGTATTCGTAATGCCCGAAAGGGGTCTTAAAAGCCGTCTTCCATTCATCTCCTTCTTTAATTCGAATTAAATGATAAGCGCCCCGCAGATCCAACTTGGTGAAAACCTGGGCAGCTCGAAGGGATTCCATGATGCTCCGAATTAAAGGCAATGGATATCTATCTTTTCGTGTGATATCGTTTAATTGACGATAGTCGATACAGGGTCGTAGGGTTCCTTCCTTCTTTTTCACAAAAAATAGCGGGAAACCAGCTGGTGACTTTGAGGGAGCAATGTATCCCTTCCTGATGCAGTCTGACAAGTATTCTTGAAGGACCGTCTTCTCAGTAAGGGACAAGGCATATACCTTCCCATGAGGTATCACAGAACCAGGTACCAGTTCTATAGAACAGTCAAAAATTTGATGACGAGGCAGTGGTATGTCTTCAGGTTCAGAAAACACGGTTTGAAATTCGGCGTATTCCTGTGGGACAGACGACAGGGAACAAACCCAGGAGGACCAGTACCCCTTGTGAGGGGTATGGAGGAGATCTCCTTTCTTGACACGCCGGGCAAACAACAATCTTGGAGACAATGAGCAGAGGAGAAATCCAGAGTGCGAGCTCCCCAATCGATGGTTGGATTATGGTGAAGAAGCCAGGGCAAACCTAAGACCACAGGATAGGAGGGTGATCTGATGACATCCAAGGCGATTCTTTCCCCATGTTCTTTAATCTGAATATGTAGGCACATGGTTTGTTGACAAATTGGGCCTGAAGATAAAGGGGTCCCATCGATCACCTCGATGGGCAGGACACTTCTCCGGGCGAACAGAGGTATTCCATGACAGACTGCAAATGTCTCATCTATGTAATTTCCGGAGGCCCCACAATCCAATAAGCCTAGAACCTCTGCCTCTTTGTCTAACCATGATAGATTGATCTTCACAACCAGTAGAACAGCCGGTTGCATGGGCTGGAACAAGGAATTGGAATTGGAAAGGACTAAGTACGAGTCTGGACCTGTCGTTGCCCTTCCTACTGACGACAGGCCTTCTAGTTTTCCGACTTCCTTTGTGGGCGTAGAGGACAGGTACCCAAGAAATGCCCAGCAGCCCCACAGTATAAACAAAGTCTTAAACTTCTTCTGCGTTTTCGTTCTACTTCGGAGAGCGGACCCCTAACGGCTCCCAACTGCATGGGTTCTGGACCGGGGTCTGAAGACCCGGAATTTACGGCCTGAGCGTTGGGTGGTCTTGTGAACATCCGTTCAGCTCGTCGTCTCTCACCCCTCCGTTCTGCCAATCTGTGGTCTATACGCAAAACCTGTTCAATTAATTGCTGTAGGGTGTCTGGCTCTGGAATATGCAGTAATTCGTCCTTATACTCCTCTCTCAATCCTCTTCGAAACAAAGTCTTTTGGGTTATCTCAGGCCACTGGGAGTCGGTTGCCAATTGACGAAAACGGCCATTGTAGGCTATTATATCCATAGAACCTTGTTTCAGATCCATCAATTGGTTCTGGGCTGTGGAGGCCAGATTTGGTGATTGAAAAACCTCCAAAAATGCTTTTTCAAAAGCTGTGAAGTCATTGAGTATGGGGCTATCGGCGGACACCAATGAGGTGGCCCACGCCAGGGCATTCCCAGTCAAATTTCCCAGAATATATCCTATCTTGGCTTTGTCAGAATTGAAATAGGAGGCTCTAAAGAGAAAATGTATTCTGCAGTGGTTGCAAAACTCTGCCACACGTCTTGAATCTCCGTCAAACTTGATGGGCGTGGTCTGGGACATAGCTCCTTCTCCCTGAGGTGCTGCCCCAGAGGATTGTGACACCATCTGTCTTAGACCAATGTTCTCTTGACGGAGTGCTGTCATTTCGGCCCGAAGAACTCGCATCTCCTCCCGGAGTTCTTGAGCCTCATCCATCTCGGAGTCGGAAGGTAGGCATCTCAATCTGTTAAAGATGGCGTCTCTAGGGCGCAGAGTACCTGAACTTCCGGTAGTTGATCGTGGTGAGGTCGCCAGGCTGTCCGACAGAAGACTGCAGAAGGTGTAACGCGAGAAACTGGTGCAGCCCTCTCCCTGGTGTCAACAGGGCTAGGGGTGGACCAGCTCCCAACGCCACAAGTGTGCACCTCCCTGATTCTCATTGCGCCGGGGCAGTCTAGAGGGCCGGTTCTTGCGGACTGTATGCTGGAACCTACTTCTGAGAGGACCCCAAAAGTAGGCTGAAGATTTAAGGCTAATGTCCACAAAAGAAGTAGCAAGGTTCCAGGAAACGGCTGGGGACCAATAGTTGAGCTGAGTAGATAGTCCAAGGCAGTGACTGCAAGGCACAAGGAAGGCAGCAGGCAAATTGGCTGGTCTGAGGAGGGTAGTCCAAGGCTGTAGCTGCAAGGCTCAGGGTAGGAAGCAGGCAAGTTGGCTGATCAGGAGTGAATAGTCCATAGCAGGGTATGGCTAGGCTACAGGAAAGGCTGCAGCAGGCAAGGCTGTAGAGAAGCAAGGCTGAGAGGGAAGGAGAAGAGCTAGGCAGCCTGAGGGAACCAAGGGAAGGGAGGACCAAAACCAAGGAAACAGAAGGGAACAGGAGGAACAGGAATCCAACAAGGAAAATGGATGCAGCGGAAGGCTGCAGGAGCGAAAAACACGATCCGGAAACAAACCGCGTTGAGACGCGGTGAGTCTCAAGATTCCATCCCTTAAATAGGGCTGGCAGCACCTGGGAGGCTTGGAACGCAAGCCGTGCTGTCCCCGAGTGCTGCCGTGCCCAGAACGAGGCTTGGGAAGCAAGCTTGTGGCTTCCCAAGCGTCTCGTGGACTGCGCATGTGCGAAGAACAAAACGCGGCCTTCCGCGCATGCGTGAATCCCGAGACACAGAAACCCCGGAAGCGCAGAGTGCCGCAGAAGACCGCGGTCCCCCCAGCCGGTATCGGGAATAGCAGTGCCAGGATGGGGCGCGCCGGGACCCATAGGTGCACCCCCTGCCCCAGGTAAGTGAAGAGGAGCACCCCCTACGACAGGTAAGTGATGTGGTAACAACAGTCCCTGTACCAGGACAACAATAGAGTGGCATAGGATGGATACAGACTTGAATGTGGATATGTGCGTCTGCCTGTTGCCATTTGATGTAAATGCATGTCACAGAGCCACATGTCCGTGCCCATTTCACTGGTATTAGTAAACAGTTTGCGGTGCCATGGGCCATAATGTGCTTCTTATCAACCCCGTTGGTTGGTCATCTGTCCACTGGCAGCATGGCCCATGAGCAGGGAATTTTTTGCCAGTCTGCATATGCCATGCTCAGATAACTTCTTGTCCATAGTGTGTGGATATTGTATTTTTATGGTGACATGCTCTGCATTTTGTTGCATGACAGCAATGTGATACACATGTTTACTGTAGACACATTGCACCTGACTCCACATGTCTTTTTCTGTACATGTTTAGGTGAGGACGCACCAGATGCCTAGGAGGAGGAAGAGGATGAAGAGTATGTGATGCTTCAGACCACCAGTGGAGGACGTGGCGTGGCAGGCCGTGGGAACCCACTGGTGCTACAGACCACCCTGAGCCGTGCTGTAGATACTTCTGACTCTTTGGACTCAAGTAGCTCTGATGCTGAACCGGATGTGCAGTCCTAAATGCTGGCAGAGGTGAGTGCACCAATGGGTGGGGCAGTTGGGGCCTGTCTGTCTGCAGGGGGTCAGGTGCCTTCACGAGGCCAGTCAGTGGTGGCGCACCCGTCTGTGGTGGTTGTGGCTGCAAGGCCACACTCCCATGTATTGGCTTCTGGTCCTGAGACAAATGTCCAAGGGAGTGTTGCAGTTCTGCAGCCCGCGACAGGGGCATCACAGCAAGGGCCATGCTCCCTTGGATCAGGCAGGCATGGGCCCGCACTCATGGGGGACATGTGCAGAGTGGGAGCAGCAGGTGTTGCATTCTGCACACTGACAGTGTGCTGCCTATGAGAGTTTTGCTGATGGCATGGATAGGGTGGCCACTTCCATGACCCCCCCCAGCTACAAGGGTGGAGCAAAAGCTGCAGGGTATGAGGTACACATGCCACTCTCACAGGCTGTGCATGGAGGCCAACATCAGGGGCCGACAGGGAGATTTGCAGTGTCTGCAGGCATCCCTGCTTGCAGAGGGTCAGGCACACAGGGAAGCCCTGAGGTGTGAGTTGTTGGCCCACAGAGATGCAATCAGTGAGAAAGAGGCAACCAGCAGAAGACTGTTACGCGAGGAGATGTTATCATTGTGGCAGACAATCTCAGAGGAACTGTGCGCAACCCGTGAGGTTGTGCATAGTGACCTCCAAGCCCTCAGTCTGTTGGTGTATTCTTCAGTGTCACGCATGGCGGCTGCCACTGAGGACGGGGCCAGAGCACTGTGTGGTGAGCCTACAGCACCACTTCTACCTTCAGATTTGACGCAGGATGAGGGTGCCAGCACAGACATGCTTCCCGGTCCACCATAGCCATGCGGTCCATGAGCCATGGAGGGGTATTTCTTTTTTATTTATTTGTTTGATGTCCCCCCCTCTGGATGTTGACATGCACCATGCTTCTCCCCCCTCTTGGGTGCCCCCCACCCCTAGTCCATGATGGACATGTTTTATTTGTTTTGTTACTTTTTTGATACTTTTGTTGACCCCAGGCCCGGAGTTGTGCAATTGACCTTTCAAGGCCATGATGTTTGGAGTGGTGGACATGCAGGCAAGCAGAGTGAGGTCAACATGCATGTTTGCATGGTGGTGCACAGGATGGCATGAGCAGGTAGCTATGGGTTCAGTGTATCATCGCACATGTGAGCTGTGTGAATGCTACTTCACTATGTTTGTTGTTATGTCTTCTTCCATGTTATTTCAGTAATCCGTGATGTGGCAGTGCCTGCTGTCCGAGGGGAAACGCCCTGCACCTTTTGACATCCATGCTCCCCATGCCCTCCACCAGGCACTGGGCCTCCTGTCACTAATTTGGAGACACAGTTCCTGGTGAAGGTGATGTGGGATTCATACCATACCTGCGGAGCCAGCGGGTAAGTATGAGCACTGTATTGCATGTTGAGCATGCGTCATTGGTCTCGATGTATGCTGCATGTGTAACTTTACTTATATGTGCTTTGCATGCTACCATGGTACTCATGTCATTGTGTTACCTCCCTCGGTCAACTTATCTATGTCCGCACCTATTGTTGTGTAGTGCATGCCATTGGCCATCTCCAAACCGTGATGTGTGTTTAACTTGGCCTTCCCTCTCACTGTCACTGTCACTCTCTCACCCTCTCACCCTCTCTCGGTTGTGGTATGCTGCAGTCATGGGCAGGTCACAGTCTATGTCCTGTCACTGTCTTGCACCCTGTGGTGCTTTGGCAGTGGGTGCACTCTGCATATTTTCAGGATACATTCATGTGTTGTCATGGATTTGCATGTTCTTTCTGTTGTAACTATGCATGTCATTGCATTTATGGAAATTGCATTTTCCCTGATACGTTGCATCGTATTCAAGGCAGGTGGTTACCCAGTGTAGTTAAGTGAAGGGCATTTGTAGATGGCTGTGTGGTCTTTGGCTGGGAGTCTGCCAGTGTGTGTGATCACTTTGGATTCACTAGTACTACTTCATGGGTTCATGTTTCACAGGGTGTGGTTCTGGTGATAGGTCTGAGCATGGCCTTGTTTCTATGGATTGGTGGGTCACTGGTTTCATATTCGAAATTGTGGGAGTTCCAACTGTGTGGGTGTTTCTTGGGTGGTTGGAAGTGGGTGGCAGGGCCAGCTTTTTGTGGCCTGTGACAGGTGTGGATGGTTGTGCTGGTGTGTGTCTCATTGCACTTTGACCATGTATACTGAGTGACACTTCACATCCATTGCAATGTTTGTGGGGTAATGGTTTGACAGCATATTTGGTTTCTCTTGCTTGGGGTTCCCCAATTATAGTGTGCAGCCCCCATTACAAGCCACAACCATTGAACCATTGATGCACATTTATGGTATGCTATGTTGTGTACCAGCACATTACATTTTGCGGTGTTGGTTTTTCACATGCATGTCCCATGCATGCTGCACCATGGTGTTTGACGCTTCTAGTTGACCGCAGCTGGGTGCATGGTACTGCTGCATTCAATTGAATGTACACTTGGGCCAATTATATGCTGTGACAATGAAGTCTGCATTGACCTTGCACTTTTACTTTGCATCCTACACTTAGCATGCATTTATCCTTGCTTGTAGTATCACATTGATTTGTCTTGTCTGCTAATGTCTTCCATGGCAGTTACCTCCGTGGCCAGCCTTCTAATCTGACATCGGCCTCTGTGAATTGCTGTGTCAAGCATGATCCTGCCTGGAGTGCAAGACATGAGTATTTGTGTACTTGCATTGTTGTGCTTTGCATCATGAGCTCCCATGACTGTGTTCAATGCAATGACCAAATACTACACAGGTGATGGCATGCCTTGTCATGTGATTGGTAGTATTCCAGGGTTGCCCATGGTTTTTTGGGGTCTCAATTATCTGCATATGTGAATGTCTTCTCATTTTTATGCAGCATGTTGACTGATGCGTGTGTTGTGTATGTGCCATCGTCTTGTGAATGGGGATATGTGGCATGCACATTTGTTGCATGTCATTCAGGGGGACAGGCAGTGTGGAGCTTGTTGTTATTTGTCAGTGTGTGTGTTTTGTGTGTTTTATTTGCATGCAGTGTGCAGGTGTTGCTGCATGCATGCTGGGACACATGCTGATGGTTGTCTTGTGAGTTGTTGTTTGCATGTGTTGTATGTCACTGAGGATGTGGCGATTCAGGTGTGTCCCTCTCTTTGTCACAATTGTAAATGACCTCTTGTTCATTTTTTTGGGGGGCATGGGGTTTATTGTGGACATGTTGCCAAATTGAGTAACATGTGGATCGGTACTGCACTGCTTTTCTGCACCCGACAATAGGGACATGTTTGTGCGCATCATGCACATTCTAGGACATGTTTGCAGCTATATGCTATTGTGCTTGTTCTATTTTGTGTCCATGTTAATTTTTGAGGCATCTATGGCAAGCAGTCAGGCATGATGTTTCAGGATTTATCGATGCTTACACATTTGACAGGTATGTTACTCATATGGGATGTTTTTGGTGCCAAAGGGGTAATTTAATTAAATGGTTGGCATGGGTAGTGATGTCCTCCCTCTTCAATGTGTTTCTTTTGGAAACACACAAAGAAATGTCTTGTTCCTTCTAAGGGATGCACACAAATTTGCATTTCCAAGGGCACTTTCTCAGGGTGGTTTTGTGGGCACAGTGGATTGGCCCATTGTCATCTTTGAATGGCACCTGGGATTTGTCAGGATTGTGTGCACTCCACAGGGGAAGAATTTTAGGTGAAATAAGATTACACAAGCTGGGTACATGCAGCCGCTCCACGTGCCCTTTGCACAGCCATACACACGCAGTCTGCCTGTGAGTGTGGTTGCGGTGTCACCACCATGTCCACCAGGACGCCAGGCCGTGTTGCAACATTGTGCAGGATACATGCTGCCACAATGACACTGCAGACTACTGGTGGTGCATATAGCAACACATCACCAGAGCGGTCAAGGGAGCGGAAATGTGACTTGAGCACTCCGAATGTGTGCTCGACTATGCCTGAGTTGCAATATGGGCAGTATTGCACCTTACCCCGGCAGGTGTGTTGGGGTTGCGTATGGGCGTCATCATGTATGTGCTCAGAGGGTAGGCACTGTCCCTGGTAGAGGAGAACATGTTTGTCATTGTCATTTGTTGACAGTGTCTATTGGTCTGTGTGCAACATGCATGCATGTACATGGTCATTCATACTCACCAATGAACAATGTGTTGCCATGTCTCCCAGCTTCCAGGGCCCATGTGTAACAGGGACATCCTGAAGATGCAACTATCATGTGTGCTACCAGAATAGTTGGCATACACTTCAATAATGATGCCCTTGCGTCACACACAACCTGAGCATTGATGTGCCAATGTTTCCGGGTCCGGTAGATGTGCTCTGTTGCTCGAGGTGGACGTGGAGCAACATGGGTGCAATCAATGACGCCTAGCACTCTTGGGAAGTGTGCCACCTCTTATAAATCCTGGACCACTGCTTGCCTTTGTTGCCTGTGTTCTGGGCATATAGATATGGCGGCGGACACAAGGACGTGCAGTTATGATTGCCAACGCCTGTTGTAAGCAGCAAGACTGTGTGGCCTGGGAGAGGCCAATTACTATGGCAGTGGTCTGCTGGAATGAATCAGTGGCCAAAAAATACAGAACAGTGAGCACCTTTTGCAACGGGATCAGTGCTTGGGAGCATATTGATTATGTGAGGTCATCTTCCCACTCCGTGATCAGGTCGAGGATGATATGGGGGGAACCTATATCTGCTATAGACCTGGTCATCAGGCATCCCCAAAAGGCTGTTCCTTTGGTGGAAGATCTGGGCCCTGGCCATCCTCCTCCTCCTGCAGTGTGCCTAGATGATTGCTGCAACAAATGGTGCATTCATCGTGGCTGTATCCATGCGTTTGTTGATCACGTGTGCTTTTTATGCATTTGTTAGTGTGCATGTTGATGTTTATGCCTGCTATCGCGAGGCGTAGCTGTTTCTGGATTTTCGCATGTTTTTCTGCACACTGGCGTTCTATGTTCAATTCCATGAATACATTTGTTTTGCGCACATATGGGCAGTGCAATTGTTTGACGATGGAGCATCCCTCGTAACGCCAACATTTTCACTTGTTCTTCCTCATTCCATGTGTTCTGCCCCCTTTTTAGGTGGCTGCACAGACCCGGCCAGCCTTCGCTGGAATGTCTCGTGCAAGGCGTTCATCGGGTCGCAGTGATGTGGTGGACCGGCACGGATTCCTCGCAAGTGCCGTGTATGGGTTCGTTGAATTGACGAACGGGGACTTGCGCGCGATTTCGCACTCAAGTCCCGTTTTTTCCGCACAGATTATTCCAGGAAACGGGCCCTATGTCTCTAATTTCCTCCTTACTGAGCCACCATTTACTCATGGCTACTGCCTGGCTCTCGACATCCTCTCCTTCCCTCAGCCTGGCTGCCATCTAACCTCAATGCGATACCACACACCCGTTCCGCCTCCCAGAGAACAATAGTATTGCACAACTCAAAAGGTTCCGGCTGCTATACTACAGATTGAAAAATTTGCAAATGCGGAAAGTTGCCTATGCTAAACCATAGTAAAAGTATCCCTTTTCACCTGTTAACTGCAAGCTTTAACCCCTGTTAGAAATAACAGTTGCCATTTCGGGGAAATAGGTCTTGAGACCTGCCTATAGCAAAGAGAAAGAAAGTTGGGCACATTGGTTTTAATTGGGCTAATCTTCTTGCGTCCCATGCTTGCACCCCATGAACACCAGAGATTTCTATATTACAGAGAGTATTGCATACTTCCTAAGAGTTCATGAATTTACTCACATACCTGCAGCATTAGATAATCCTCATCTTGATTGGTTAATTGAATGGTCACATTTTTTTATCTGAACCAAATTAAGTGCTTTTCCTAGGGCACAGCCTGGCTGCCAAGTGCGAGGCACTGGGTAATACTGAATATTTCTTGCATTTGGACCTCCTGGGGCTTTGCTGAGGCCAATAACTCAAACGTCGGGACTCATTTTGCCGAGAATTGCCAGTGGCTTCGGGCAAAATGTTAAAGTATTTCCCAGCAACCACTGAACGCTCTGCTGTGGGTGCACATTAAGAGTAGCATCAACATTTGCTGGCTGCAACTGCTGTTAATTGATTGCTGCCTAATTTGGCAGTATTATTAAAGTAGGGCTATTATTAAAGGTGAAGACTAATAACTAGGCTTTAGTTTCAAGGGCTAAAACACACATTACAGGAAGGGGCACAGCCAACCTCAACATTTTGGTGGTGATGGATAAAATGTGTGAAAGATGCTAGTGAGTCAGGACATTCAACCCATTACTGTGACAATCACTGCCCCCAAGCGCCTGCCTCTGAGCCCAGAAGGCGGAATAGCCATTAGGCCTTCCTTTGCGTCCCAATTCAGTGGCTATTTAGTTTCACAAAGTGGTGCTAATCATTGGATGTGTGTCCCACTGCCATTTAAAAGCAAGGCAAGCAGTGAAGCCTTTCGCTCGCCATAGGGGCTTCATGGATGTCGCCTGGACAGGAGTTTTGCCTCTGTGCCTTCGCTGCTGTTGCCATGGTAATGATTCTTTGCACTGTGAGGTGAGCAATTTGACCGGCTCCTGCCATTGCACCCTAGGCTCTCGGAGCGCCTGCTGGGTGCTACAGCAGAGTGCTGGCGTGTACCTCAAAGTGGGAGGACTTCAGCCCTCGCTAGGCAGGGTCTGGCGCCGGCCATTATGATATGCTATATGATATGATTTGATAGTTTATTTATATAGCGCCTATACACAATGTGTTTCACAAGTAGTAGTTAGATAGTCCCCTCTCACATGTATATTCCCCTCTTTCATGTTTTTTTTCTTTTTTTTGTGTTCCATCCTCTGTCTCTCTCCAGTTCTTTTGTTGTTTTTGGGCCGTTTTTATTTTTTTTACCTGGTGTTGCCATGTATCACTCTCCCCTTTAATTGTCTTCTATCTCTCTCTCTTTGTTTCCCTTATCTGCCCGCACTTTTCTGACTCTCATGCGATAGCAGAAAGATCAGAAACCTGGCATGTTGATGGTGATTAGTGCAAATGCTCAATTTCAGGCAGTAGAACATCTATGTATTTTATGTGCATGCATGTGATTGAAAGTTTACGCCAAAACAAACATTGAAAATCAAAATATAGAACAACATGAACTCTTTATTAATTTCTTTCCGTTTTGCTGCTAGGCATCCCAAATATCTTTCAGCATCTATTGCATTCTTTTATGCGTAAACATACAGGGTGCGAATGATAAGAATGTATTCATAAGCTCCCTTCTCTCATTGGATGATAAGAATGTATTCATAAGCTCCCTTCTCTCATTGGTTACTGGGGTGTCATTTCAACGTACTGGACCTTAAAGGGGCCTTTACTGATGAAAGATAGATAATTAATGTACATCCACTTCAAATGTATGAACATGTATTTGAGCCAAAAGCAGTTAATACTGCTGTTCTCTGCAAGCCTTAATGAACAAATTCGGATATAAAATAGACCACCTGAATTGTGGCCCTTTTTCCTGAAACAGAGTTTCCGAAGTTTGCGGGTGGTTCGGGAACAGTGATTACACATGGTTCAAGAGTATAAGTAGGGCTGCATGGTCCAATTTAGGAATCAGTCTTATATGGGAAGTTGCAGAGGAGAAAAGAGGTTGTCCAATATCTGTAACAATATGCTTTAGTTGAGGGAGCTGGAGATTTGAAATAGGATACGCCATTTTTGTGACGACTTCTTACTCTGCATGATATAAATGCATGCGCCATTGCTTGCCGGATTGAGAAGAGTAGGGCACTGATTGTTGGGTAGGCAGCAGCAGGTTGGCGATTATATTCAGTGCCCGTAACTAAGTGCATTCCTCTGCCAATAAAACATTTCTTCGAAAATCTTGTTTTGTGGGAAGTCCACAAACTTGTGTAGAACCTTCCTATAAAATGAATGTGAATAGAAAGTCTTAGAAACGTCGCTTGCCAATGAAAAAGCTCAAAACCTTTGTAGGCAAAATGGTGCATTTAGCAGCAGAAACTGAGTGTGCCATCTTTTCATTGGCAGTTCATATTTTTGTTGCTTGAATAGAAACATCTTCAGCTTATTTGGGAGGCTACGGGATCACTTTCAGTGGCTGTACCTAATTAAGTCAGCTCAGGGATAACCATACAGATAACTTGGCATTGCATAATTGTACATTCCATACCTTATCATATGGAGGATAATAGGATAACCAAATTGCTTAGAGGAAGCTGCATGCAGGAGATTACATTCAGTGTCTATAAAAGTGTGCCACCTCTGTGTGGCCAGTCCAGATAATTCCTGCATATTTAGAACGGTCATAGAAATATTTCACCAATACAAGTCTTAAAAATCTTTGCAAACAAGCGAGTACATGTAGTGACTGTATCTGAGTTTGTTGTGTATTCGTGGTCAGTCCACATACCTGTTGCTTGCTATTTGTGTAAACATGTCTTAGACTTTTTGGGAGGAAGAAGGAGATTATATTCAACATCATTGTCTGAGTATGTCCTCCTGTTGTGGACTAGCTACATAGTAGTATGAATATCCTAGAAACCTTTATATGAATAAAACGTTTTCAAATTCTTGGTAGAAAAGTCACTGTATTAAGATGCTATAACTGAGTCAGTATTGTTTTTTGTGGGCATTCCACATCCGTGTAGCTTGAGTAGAAATGTTTTAAACATCTTTTTGCAAATTAAGGTTATTTGAAACCTTTGCAGGCAAAATAGTGGATTTGGTCGCTCTTATTGTGTATGGTCTCTTTTTGCGGACACAAACATGTTGCTCGAGTTGCATGCCTTTGATTTCTCGGCAGGCAAAGGGAGATTATATTCAGTGGCTGTAACTCAGTACATTGTTTAAGCTCCTGTGGTTAGGGATCCTCCGTGACCACCTTGCATGACATAAAAGCATGTGCCATTTCTCATCAGATTGGGAGGAACAGGACCGCAGCATTATGTGTAGGCGGGTACGGGGAGGAGCTTGAAGAAGGCAGGAGGCTCGGAAACATTCAGTCACCTTTATTCTGAGTTTGGAGGTGTAGGAAAAATAGCAGTACTTTTGTTATTGCTATTTTTATCGCAGTTATTGGATTACTATGATATTACCGCACTTGAATTAGCAGAAATGTCGTCAGGCCTAGTATGCTATTATTACTGTATAGCATTCCGAATCTTCAAGGCCTTATGAATGATTGCATCCCCTGGTCCCCTCCCAACTTGGAGCGTTGTGAATTGCTTGTTTTGTGTATACGCGCTTTATAAATAAAGAATACCATAGCATACCACACTGCTATTTTTATAGCAATAATAGAATGACTGTATATTGAACCCAGTCAGAATCTTTCCAGAGAATTACGTTTTCACATTCAACACTGAACCATATTATGTGCAATAATACAATTTCAAAATAGTCTATTAAAAATAAAAAAAGAGATGGTCAAATCAATCTGTGGTCAGATATTTAATGGGCACATTTTATCCATATGAAGTAGACAGAGTCGGGCTCATTATAAGTTTGGCGGTGCAGGAAACGTGGCAGGAAAAGTGGCAGTAATTCCGTTACTTCAACTTTTCCAGCATGCCAAACTACAGGTTTGGACTCCATGTAATGCGGATTTAATACCGTTGCTGGCACTTGTAATAACCTGGAAATTCCGGGGTATCAGGTGCCGGTAACGGTAGGTCTGTTTGCCAGTATCCCACCAGAATTACCAGCGGGATACTGGAAATCTTATAATGACCCACAGTGTGCCAATGCATTTCAAACATGTGTCTGTCGTCAGGGCAAATCATGTACAATATCCCACAAACACAATAGAAAACATATTTGTGAAAGGACATCCATCAATAACAAAAATGACAAACAATTACACCAAACAATACATAAGAAAATACCCCAACAGGAAAAAAAAGAAAACAAGAATTAGCACACATCCTTCTAAAATGTATATATCTTCTACATTCTCTGTTAAAAAAAGTTTACCTGCATCCAAATATGTCAATGCATCTGAAGGGAAAAAATGGTAACAGCAATATTTAAGTGACCTCTCTATAAGAGTTTATATCTGTGACTATTCAATTTACATGAGCGATTTCAAATGTCTTTCAATACAGCAAAGATTGCGAATTCAGTAACCTATGGTAAAAAACAAATGCCCTTGTGTTGCAAAAGAAAACCGTACTGATTGTAGGGTCAAAATTCAGCTCTCATCAAAAACAATTAAAGTAAAACTGTTCTAGTAATAGACTTACCTAAACATCGGTTGATTTCTTGATGTTTAATGTGTGAAGAGCTGATTCTTACCGGTTAGTGCTGGCTGTAAATAGGGGAAACTGCAGAAAAATCCACGTCAATGTCATTTTGGAAATTATGTCTCACACGTCTAGCATAATTTGTGCTATGCCGGCACCGCTTGGTGACGTGCAGTTCTCTGAGCGACCCTCTGAAGTAAACAATGCTGTTAAAAATCAAATGTGACCCTAATTTTTGTGTAGATAATGCATAGCTTTGTGCTAATAGTAAAATAATTCCATAAAATTCAAAACTCAACATCACACAGCCTATAACAACAAAACGTCATTATGGCCAATAATTATTGAACAACAGTATACAAGATGTAAATGCTAGGGTTTAGAAACAATATAGAACATATCCACGAGTACAGCATATGACTGTCCACCATTCCCGTTTCCACTAGTGACAAGAATGTAAGGTTGAAATACGCAAAAAAGTTCTCTAATTCATGAAACATGTGAAATCCATGATATTCATTGTATCTATAATTTTTAGAGAAGGCATTGATAATTGCAGTATTCATTCATGCCAACGGGTATCACTGCTTTCAGTTTCTCAATCCAAAAGGTTTCTCTACAGTCCAGTTTGTTGGAAAGGTTGACATGTGGTCCATCTCTTTTCATCACTGCAAGAATTTGAAATTGGATATGCAAAATATTGTATTGGTTATCGATCTAATGCCTTGATACTGATAGGTTCATGTTTTTAGTTCATATGTTTAACATGTGCTCGTTCCACCTTAGTTTACAAGGACATGTGGATTGTCCCACAAAATGAATGCCACATGGGCACCTTACTGCATAACTAACACTGTATGTATAACAGGTTGCATAGTTTCAGAGAGCAATTCTCTCTCCCAATCTGGGATGGGAAACAAGATTGCCTTTATTGCAAAACTGCAGTTAGTGCAACGCATGCAGGGGTACGTACAATTCTCTTGCTAGATTGTGTTAATAATATAGAGGGGTTTGTGTTCACTAAATAGTTTGTGAAAGTTGTAGCTATGAGTGTATGAGTGTATGCAAAAACTGAAGGGTCATTGAAAAGATGCAGGTCAAGCTATTCCAATGTTTGTTAATCTTTTCACTTTGTATTGAGTATTTAGATACAGATACCAAAGACGGTTTAGTCTTCTCCTTAGGTGCACCCTAAGCTATGTCCTTTTGCTTCATACCCTGTACGTATGCCCTGGGTGCATTGACTTAATCTGTTCTGTATCCTTGGTTCGTAGTTTTCTAATTTTTGTTTGCATTCTGTCTAATTTCTCACTATCCACCTAACCCTCAGTAGCTGGCTTTAAGGGACATGTCTGATCAGACTCAGAGGGTGAAAACTCATCCGGTGTAACAGATTATTCCTGTCTGTTTATTTATGGAAAATGTTGGTGGAATAGCCATTGCCCATTGGGGGTAATCTTAATATCGAGGAAAGGAGGTTCAGGTTTGAGTATCTCTGAGGTGCACTGTATTCTAAATTCAATTTCTTGCATGTATGCCAGAAAATGATTATAAATCACCATTCCATATTCTGAAAATATCATCAATAAATATGACCCAACATTTCTAAGAGTTATGCCACATAGACATACAGCAATTTTCATAAACTGGGGCCACAGTGCCGCCCATGCTGATCTCAGATTTGAATGTGCTCATGCAGTTCTCTGGAAAGAGCCTTTCAGGGTTCTATATACAGTGTTTGTTACCCAGGGTGCCTTGGGCTAATCTGTGGTGCTCCTCAGAATGTATTGATATATTTTTATATACTTTTATAAACAGTGCATAACTTGGGCAGGTGCCCACCTACTTCATTTCAATAACAAAATTACTGTCATGTTCACCACACCATTCAATCCCAAGCTGTTCCACTTGTTTCCCTTGCATGTCTTGGCCTTAATAATTTGATTTTTCACTGGTTTTGCTCCTATCTTTCTAACCGTACCTATTCTGTCTCCTAGGCTTGCCATTCTTCTCCTACAGTTCCCCTTCACCATGGTGTCCATCAGGACTTGGTCCTGGAACCCCTCCTCTTTTCACTTTATATTATTCCTCTTGTTTCTATCATCACCTCATTTGGTCTATCCCATCACTTGTGTGCTGAAGATTCACAGATTTCCAGCTTTTTCTATCTTTCTCTGCATGTACTTCAGCTGTTCGTAATACTATTGCCTCCTGTCTCCTAACTATCCAGTCTTGGATGTCTGAAAACTTCCTTCATCTTAATCCCTTGAAGACAGACAATATTATTTTCCTGCTACTACTATCATCTCCTCTTTCAATTTCCTTTTTCCTTAATTCTCTACCCATTTCCTTTTCTGCCTGGAATCTCTGCATATATTTGGATTCTTCTCTTACTTTTTCCTCACAGATCTCTGCACTCTCCCACTCCTGTTGAGTCCACTTCTTCAATAGTCGAAAAGCTAGATCCTGTCTTTCATTTCACACAACTAAGTTTGTGTATCTGCTCTTGTTTTCTCTCGACTCCTCTATTTATCAGATCTTCTTGTTCTTGGCCTGCCAGCTACTCATTTTGCTCCTCTCCGCTCTGTCTACAACTCTCCTATCCATCTTGTTTTCTTCTTATGCTCTCATCACTACATTTCACCAGCTCTGACTTCTCTTTGCTGGCTCCCTTTTCACTCATGTTTGCTCTTTAATTTCCTTTGCCTTGTCTTGAAATCTCTCCATAATCTGGCTCCTCTTTAACTCTGTACACTTATACAGTACATTTCTTCCACGCATTCTTTTTGTTCTGAATCGTTATTTCTGCATACTTTTCCTTCCCCTCCCTCTGCCTCATCTTGTTTCCTGCATTTCTCTTGTCTAGCACCTCTTCATTGGAACGTACTTGCTCTTCTATTATTTCTGTTTCCTCTGTTCTCATGTTCCGTTCGAGTCTCATGACTATCTGCTTTCCTCCAAAAATGTGTATAATATTTTATTAATTTTTCACTTTTTGTACCGTGTGTATTATGGTGGAATGTACTTTGACATAAAGTGATTATGGTAAGCAAATAAAATACAAATATATGTTCAGAGGTGAAATGGAGGATTACCTCCAGTAAATATCTGTAGGTAAATTGTCCACGTTACCTCCACAAATTGGCAGATTTTCTGTAAAATGTTTACTGCTTGCCATAAATCCAGCAAAATCCTGCAAAGTCCTAAAGAGTAAAACAATTCTGGACTATATCTGCTGCTTCCCACTGGTAATCTGGCAGTAATTTTGGTAATTCTGCAAGACCAAGTGGTGGTAACAGTATATAAGAATCAGGGAAATACTGCCAAGCTTGGGGTGATGAAGAGTGTCCACATACATTGTGCCTGGGTAGTAAAGTCATAGAACACTTTTATAAATGTCTTGGAAGTCTAATTACCAATAAAAAGTCTTAGAAATCTTTGTAGGGAAGAATGAATTTGGTGGCTGTAACTGTGCTTATTTTCTTTCAGTGGTTCCAGTATCAGGGTCATGGAGATATTGAAGAGTACTGAAGATATGAGATACTTGGGGTACTCTGCATGTCAAGTTGCAGGGACAGGACTTTAGAGGGGCCATATGTATTGTTTCAGCCCTTTTTACCGGTAAAGAGTCAATCCAGCCTAAGGTGGATCCTTTTACTCTGTCATCTAGTTGTCTTAGTAATATCTCCTGACTGATGGTTTTGAAGGCGTCGGAATTTTACAGCAGAGAGAATGCACTGGGTGAGTTGGTGCCCCTAATGTTTTTTAGGATGTCCCATATCGAGAATATTGTCAAATATGTTCCTCTCATTGGCCTGAATTCACCTTGTGCCTTGTGATGAAGGCATATGTTGACACATTTCCATAGGTGCTGGCAAAACATTGTCTATAGTGATTTTGAACATAAAGGGTGTGTTGGAGATTGGTCAGTACTTTTCTGGGTCATTTGGTACAGCTGTGAATATTTGAAGAAATGTTTGATGAAGTCAGTTTTGAAGGTGCATGTGGTAACCCTTTGCTCATTGGAGGCATTGAAAATGGCTAAGGAGTTAGGGCTCAAAGGTGCGTAGTCATTGCCATAGAGCTGTTGGGGAGGTAGGGGATCTTCCAGAAAGCTTGACGGATTGGTATTTTTGAGCATAGAGCAGTAGTCCTGTTTGCAAAAGTGATGATAGATGGTTAGTGTAAGGTTATGTAGTTTTGCCAGTGCTATTTCCCTAGTCCATGTAGTGGAGTTTGACCTTTCCTGCAGAGGCAGACATGGTTTTGAAGAATGTTGTTACTGAGGTGTGTCACAATAGAGTTGCAGAAATACTGTGATTTTGCAAGGCAGTGTTGTAGGCTGTCGTTTTTTATGAATTTGTTGAGGATTCAGAAATGTTTGTTCTGACCATGTTATGCTGTTTCTCCTCGATTTGTGTAGTAATATTTTTCTGCTTGATAGTTTATGATCTGTAAAACTGAAGCTGTTGACAGGAGGATGAATTATCATCAGACGGTGTTTCCTTTTACAGATTTTCTTGCACCTTTGGTTTCATTTTTTGATGAGATTACATTTTGGAGCAAACCATTTGGGGACTTGTTTCTTTTGGGAGAGATTGAACGCTTTTTGTGCTATGCTGTAAAGGGTAGGGTTTATTCAGTTTTGGATGTCCTCCAGTGTTCTAGTCTGCTTTTCAGTTTTGTGATGGAAGCAAAAAGCTTTTCATAGAGATTGTCCAATTGGATCTCTTTCCATTGTCTAATAACCATTTGGTGTGCTTTGATTTTGCAAGTGCTGGCGCATCAGTAAGAATGATGAATTGGATTAAGAGGTCATCGCCGCTGGGTAAGCGGACTGGAGGGAAGACTGATGAAATTGTCATTACAGAAGACTCAATTGAAGGTGTTTCCAGGATCATTGGTGTTCCCTTGAACCCGTTGCTTGTGTTGTAGTATCCCGAGTTTGTAGAGATGTACTTTGTGACTCCGTTGTTCTCTTTCTCTAGCCAGATGTTGACATTTCCCCATATAGTGAGATGAGCTTGGTCTGCTGAGAGATTAGCAACCATGTCAGCAAGGTTGTCTGCAGAACACTGGATGTAGAAACGTGTATTTGTTATTTGTATGTGTGTTTTAATAGCACAAAACTGGCTAGGAAGCAACAAGGCGTTATATATGTAATTGGGGATAACATATGAGGAAATGAGGGAGTGGTTACAAAATGAAGCACAGGATGTTCTGGTTATAGGTTGTGGGATGTGATGTGAGAACTCATGGATCTGGATCCTGCTCTGGAGTGCTCTCAGAATCGGTGTAATGTGATCCATTCTGTTGAGTCTGAGAAGCAGTGTAGCTGCTGTGAGTGGACCCGTTTAGTTGTTTTGTGAGGCGATCCAGTTCACCAAGTTAAAAGCTGTTTGTGTAGTCAATTCTTGAAGAAATAAAGGAGATGGTGGGCAGTGCTATGTGTGCAAATGATAGGTATGGCATAATCTTTCGAATAGAGCGCAGATGGTAGAAATACCTTTTCTACTATTGTATTGACTTGGGGATGCAGCGTGAGTCTGTTGTCCGTTAATATGCTTAGGTGCTGGATCATTTTAGATGGTTTAGGGCAATTACAGATTTCTGAAGTCATAGGAGAGGAGTTTCAGGGGCAGTGTGCATTGAGCCTATCATTTTTTCAGTTTTGTACATGTTGAGGTTTAGGTGGTCGGCTATCATTCATTCACTTTTCTGAGGCACTTGCTGAGGGTGGTCCTGCAATTGATGTTATGTGTCATTTTGTTTATGATTTGAGTGTCATCCGAATAGTTGTAAGAGGTGAGCCCATACAAGTGTATGATCTTCATGAAACAGGTCATATAAATGTTAGATGGGGAACTCCACAGGAAATGGGTGGTGGGTTTGAACTGAAAGGGGGGAGGCAGGTAATTTCTGCTGTGTCTGTAAATCTCATCCATTGTAAAGTTGTGTTATGTAGTCCAGTTTCTTCAAGCCTTCTGATTACTGTACTGTGGTTATCTATATTGAAGGCTGCTGGAATGTCGAGGAATACGAGTGCTGAGGTGATGTCATCTGCTGTGATTTTTAGGTCATCCCAAATAGAAACTAATGGCAACTTGGTGCCCCTTGTAGGTCTAAACCCAACTTCTGACTGATCAAATAAGTTATTAAACTCTCCATGGGAGGGGGTATTCTCAGTCTCCACTGCTGTTTTTGTGAAGTTTTTTTATATAGGCAGTCCTGTTTCTATAGAACAGTTCATTAACTAGAGAAAGTAAAACGCTGGTGTTTCCTTGTTAAATATCTCTTTGTAGATGTTCGACTGGAACAGGTCAATCAGTGAGCTGGCTTTGGTGCCAAGTTTCGCAAAAAATGTTAAGTCTGGTTCAGATGTTCATTTGAAGATGTTAATCGATGGAGCTACAGGCTGAAAGTCATTTACTGGGGTTTGATTGTTGCTTCCAATTTTGTTCATTATTACAGGAGTGATGTGTTGATGTATGTTTAATGCATTGCTTCTGAAATGGTTGGAGCTATCACCACATAGTTTCTGGGTAGATGAAGGTAGTACTTTACTGAAGAAAGCAGGGTTTGTCATCTCATTAATGATTTGGTACATTTCTTTCGCTGGCTGAGACGCATCATTCATTTATTCGGAGGAGTAATATTTCTTTGCGTTAAGTATTACTGCTTCGTTGTGGTGGATCTGTCTTTGGTAGGTCATCTTGTCTTGTGGGTTGTGGTGTTTCCTCCAAATGCTTTCAAGAATTCAATTTCTTTTTCATTGTTTGTTGTAAAAAACAAATTTTATTTCAGATTAATTCAATGCAATGTTTGTAGTAGCAATTGCAGTGCTACAGCTTAGTCTGAAACAAGATTAGTAAGGACAGAGCAGTCCATGTTGGTTAATCTGTTCATTAAGTTTGTTGGCAACTGCCTTATCAATGATTTTTCCAAAGAATGGGGGGCTAGTGATCAGTTGGTCCAGGTGGGCTTTTGAGGAGAGGAGAGGTTGTTCATGTTTTGAGGATGCTTGGAAAAATGACTTGATGGCAGCAGGTATGCTTGTTTTCCCAATGAGAGGGGGTCAGCAAGATCCTTGAGTGTCAGGAAAGTGAATGACCAGATTTGTGTTAAGTGCCATGGAATTAAGAGCAGGGGCCGCCAATGCATCGTTATCGATATGTTGTTACATGGTATATATCATGTTGATAAAATAGTTGTTTATAGCTTTGCATTTTTTTGGTGAGTCTGACCAATGTTTGACTGCAATGAAGAGTGGTTTACTGCCTTTGGTGGCTGACAAGATAGTTTATGACTAATATGTGATTTTGGCTTCAAAGATGAGACAAATGCATAGCAAGTGAGGCTTTGAGGGTGACAAGGTTTTCATTCCTCTGCAGCTTACATCAGTGTTTTTTGAGTGACCGGATGAATCCCTACTGTGGATTAGTTGCTCTATCTACCAGGGGGCCATGGGTTTAACTCTGACACAAAAAAGTTTCACAGGGGCATGAACCTTAACAAGTCCCATTGTGGATTGTTTGATAGTTGATACGAGAGTATCAACATAGTGGGTGGTAGGGTTTGTTACAATTGATGGCTTGTGTTCTAGTACTTCCAAGAGGAAGTCTCTAAAGGACCGACTTAAGGCTAGGGTGGGGTTAGCCTATCCTTTGTTGGATGGTAGTATATTTGTAAAGAGGATGAGATGGCAGCATCATCTTTCCAGCCATGTGGGATAGAGTTAAGTCATTTCATCAGAGGGTTTGGGGGTGCTGAGAATACATGGTTGTTTTCTTCTGATGTGGGTGGAGTTGAGCTGGGATGGAAGATCAGGTGGAATCTGGCAGTCTGTTTATGTGATACTTGAAGGTGGCATGAAAGAAGCTCTAAGCGATTCATGGCTGTTTGGCTGAGCCGGGTATAAGTCCATTATAAATTGAGGATAAATACCATGCTGCCTCTAGCTTCCCAGTGTGGTCAAAATGATGGATGCTCTACCTAGGTGGGATGTGGATATCGAAGACATGAGTAGAAGTGAGGGAGAACCACATTTCTGTGATACAAATGGTATCACGTTCGTGGGTGATGATGATGCTGGTGATGTTAGCAGCATGGCGGATGGGCGATTGTCAATTTTTAATGACCATTAGGTTGTGAGAAAGGCACTACCTAATGCCATGAGGAGGATATGGGTGAGATTGAGAGAATTTAACATGCATTGGCCTGGTGAACATTTGTGAATTTGTGTCCTCATGAGCGTGGGAATGGACTACCTCAACCACCATCTTTGCAGCCAGATATGTATACTAGGCAACCTCTTAGCCCACCATGAGAATCCAAATCATGTGAGTGCAAGAAAACTGTTTGCCAGAGGATGGCTGTGACCAATTTGGCTACCACATCTGTGAAGTCCAATAAGAAGCAAAACCATGCAGGGGTGACCTCAACTGCAGCCCTCCCATAGCACTCAATCACCATTCCACCTCTGAGGCCATAATGTAACTCTTGAAACTATTTATGATGTGTCAACTTTTTTCCAGACCTCGTGACGCAGCTACACCTAAGCACCAGGTCAGAGCGACAAAGATGTTTAACCCTGGAAAAAATATCACAGGATGTATGCCATTGTGCTCTCACTCACCGCTAATTTGGAGCTATTGTTTGATATTGGACTCTTGTAGTATTATTTTGTTGAGAACCTCAGTTTCTGATGGTCCATGATTAAAGGAGATTATGGCTGTGAAATTACTAGTCAATGTTACCTCTCACACAACACTGTGCCAGAGTTGCGCAATAAGCTACTTTATGCAGTATGGCAAGCACTCGATCAAAGCAAGGGCCAGGAATTCCACTTTACCATGGCCAGGTGGATGAGTGGAACATGCTTTGACTATGAGGCTGTGAACATAGACTTGGTGGCCTCAGATTCCTCTGCCAGCCAAGAGGAGTTTGGATCCTAGAGGGCAGCAGGTACATGCACTCTGGTAGGAGGTCATGTTGTGCATGCCAGGATTAGAAGGGAGAGGACACAAGGGAGTTGGCATCTTGCAGAAATGGTATTAACTGAAATACTTATATATAACAGGGCTATTGTTGCTGATGACAATGAATTGAATATCCTTGCTCCTCTGTGAATTGACAAGACTGTGGTAATTCCTTGGTATAGTGGATGTCCTTCAACGTTTAGTGACACATTTCATCAGCAATTGTCAGGCCATGAATAGGACCTTAACAGCCCAGAAGATCAGTTTGCATTTCAGCCAGGCCTACTGTGCAAGACATTTTCAGTTCGAATTGCTAGTGTGCCACAAGTTCCAACAGAACTGCCTGAAGACAACAACTGCACCCTGCCGGAAATCATCTTTGCACAGGTTGGAATGGGTGAGTAAACAACGCAGTGGCATCAGTGACTATCATAACAGCACAACCACTCTTTAGTCTGTGGTATTCTTTATAACAAGACATTGACAATCCCCTGTTTGAGGTCTGTTGGATAGTATGGGCTTTTGAGGAGACCACCAAGCATGTTAGCCTGCACAGTGCATCACCAAGTGAGCTAGGACCACCTACCTGCTACAACTCAACCTGTCCAAAATGACACAGGATCATGATATGGCTAGCAAGGTGGATACAACCCAGCCGAGGAAGCGTATGCTTTTAACCACTTGTGTGGATCCACCTATAGCCTCATTGAATGAGAACACCGAATACCTCCTCGCCTACTTTCTTGACCAATGTTTTAAGATCAAAGTGGCTGCTTTTCAGCCACATGAGAAATCTGGGAATCCTGCACAATGAGGCACAGTTCATGTGTGCAAAGATGCACTAATGCAGCAGGTGGAAAGGAAAATGCACAAGGAGCTGATTCAGGATTAACATACAATAAACATTATACTAAACACACCACCCCCAGATATGCAAAATAGATTATCTTCATCTTCATCAAGGAGTACATTGCTCCTGATGCCCGCACTACCCCGTCTGTGGACACTCCGGACTACAATCATAAGCCAGAGACAGAGAGCGTGTGGGGTACCGTGCTCATTCAACCGGGAATCCTAAATGCATGCAGTGGGCCTTCAGCATTTCTGATGTTAGATGCACATCATCTTCATGTATTTCTATTAGGGATTGAATTGGGATTATGTGGCACTGCTGTACTAGTTCAGCAGATGTTCTGCAGGGCCATCACCGCTTGTTAGAGTCACCATAAAATCCCTAAGAAACTCCACTGCAGCAGCATCAGACCACAGGAGAAGCTTGGCAGTGCCCGCTGTTGAACAATTAACTTCATTAAAATTAGCCAGCACTACAGTGAGGAAAACGGTTGTCTGATTAAAGCTACACACCGAAAAGTGGAGCAGGTATTTTTAATTACAACGCGCCAAAGCGTGGTTCCGCGATCCAAACCTCGGTTGCTCTGCTTGGTCTTGCTTCCAAGAACAGCTCGTTCGTTTCCCCTGTGCTATCCTCCGTTCACGTCAGTCCTCTGTTAGTGGGGCTTGTGGCAGTGAAACAGCTCTCTCTGATGATTGGCTGCTGGTGTGGGGATGTGTGACTGTCATATCATGAGGCGGTGCTGTTAGCATGTTCGCTGCTCATTTTCTGTTCTTATTTTCTTCTTCTAGCTCTTGTATATCCTCAGTAGGGGAGGGTTACCTTTAAGTGGACTGAGAGCTGCCAATTTGAGAAATGTTAGGGTTCGTTCGGCAACCTGAGAGCCACCAGCATAATCGGGTTCTCCTCGCTCCTTGAGATCCCCCAACATGAGAATTATTTTGGATTCTCCCTGGTACTTGAGAGCTGCCAGCCTGAGAGTTTTTGCACAGCCAGCTTTAAGTGGCACCTACATAGGCCATTCTTTTTGCATTTCGACTGGTGCTAAAAACTTCATAACCCCCATCGCGGGCATGCAGGGGATAGTAGGATCCATGGGCATTCATGAATACCCCCCCACTTTGCTCAGGGCCACCAAGTCGGACTTCCAGTCACCCAATGGTGACGATGGGCGACCCTGCAGCTATAATGTGTATTTCTTGCCACATCCCAACAAAGCTGGCTTGCGCCTACCGCATTCCACACTGGGTGTTGATGTGTAGTAGACCAATAACTAGTCCATCTTTGATTTCCGAATATTTTCGGAGTCAACAACACGGGCACAGTGGGATATGCAAAATAAATGCCTCCATTTTGAAACAAAATAATATGTATATCTATTTTGGTGTGCTGAACTTTTACATTGAACCATTCGCCGCTATAGTTTGATCCATCCGTAGTACAAAGGTATTGATCACTTGATCGCCAGGCCACACTCCCTATAATTGCAGCCGCAGCTAATAAAAAGAGGAGGCTGCCCTTCGAGAAAACCTGGTAGAACCGCGAGATCTCGCGCCCCGGGCTGCTACGCGCTGTTATTGATTTAGAGCGCTCGTTCTTACCTACCGGCGGCCACCACCGTTTTGTTCTAGGGCCTTTTCTGTTCTTGCCATGCACAGTTAAGGAAGATAATACAAGAACAAAATAAAAAACAGCATGAACAAACAAGCAGCACCAATAACACGTAAATAAAGAGGCTTGCAAATTGTGAGTGTGCTCCTCTTGCCCACGGTGGGCCTACCATTTGAATTAAACATAACGTGGCCCACTTCATCGAATCAATAGGTGCAAACCTCAGAGCTCGCAACCAGGTTTTATTTCTCAGGGGAAAAAAAACGGTTCTTAACAGCTTTCTTAAGGCGATGCTTCGGCCCCTGCTGATAAAGTTGTTAGCTTTTTCCTCAGAAAATGTGTTCTTTTAAAGAACAAAGGTACACTTCGCCCGCTTAAGGTTAGAGTGGGTCCGTTTTTGGAAACCGTCTTCTTTAAAATATTTATTGAACTACGCCACGTTTTTTATTTTTTGTGAGGAAACATGAGCGGCTTCGGTGCTTTTTAAGGTGGCGGTTTCCTGTCTCTGATCATGAGCTTAATGACCATAGGAGTACATGCCTGCTTTGGAGAATGGGGCAAACTTCCCTGATTCATGGAATTATTTGCGTGTAAAACTGGGATTTACGTGCCATTCTGCCCGCAAATCCCTGTTTTACACGTAAATAATTACATATAAAAGCATACAGGATCAATCTGGTCCCCCCTTTTCGTTCTGTTGCCAGTTACCCAGCTCAGTATTACTTTTATGGTTATTTGGTGATGTGCCATTGACAGGTCAGATGGGAGATGCCACTAGACCAAGCAGTGCCGGTCCCAGGTCTCCCAGTGCCCTGTGCAAGATTTTTGGGTACGCCCCCCATGTCTGCTGGGGGACCTAGGGCTGGCAGTGCACTGCCCCTCAACCCCCACTCCGATCCCATGAATCAAAAAAAGCAAATTTTTTTTTACCCCTGTCCACTTTTAGAAAAGAAAAAAAGAAAAAAATGTTTTCACTTACCTGCTCTGTCTCTGGTCTTCGTCCAGAAGGCCTCCACTGTAGTCTGCAGCGGACTCCCTCTCACGCGCTCAGCCGACTCCCGCTTCCATAACAGAGACAGGAAACCAGGAAGCAGTGAGCACTTTCTGGTTTCTTGTCATACGTATTGGGGCTGGAATGAAAGTAACGTTCTAGTTGCAGAGCGGCACACATTATGCTGCATTAGAACGACATTTTCAGAATTTTGAGCGCATGCACTCTGACTTCAAAAAGGTTGCAGGGTCAGTTTAAGAGGCGATGTGGTGTGCCGTGGTGCGATTGGTGCCGCTGTGCGACTGCACCGCTCGTTTGCCCTGATGCCAACACACACAAAGAGGCGTGCAGGTATGATGCCAAAAGACCCCAGAAGAAGCCATGTAGAAATGTTGAGAAGTAGGGGTTCAGACTCTGAAATCAAAAGTGACTACATTGTGGATACTGTTGCATAGTGCCCCTCCTGGGAACATGGTAGCTCCCAGGATGTTGTCATGGGTCACGTGGCTCTAGCCATGTGACCAACATAATAAAAAGTACTGAGCCGCTTCCGGCTCGGCAGTCACTCCACAATCTGGCTCCGGTGTCGTCCTTTGTGTGCCTGCCTGGCACAACACCACGTGGTGCAGGCCCAAGGACCGGGCCAATCCCAAGGCCGGCACCAATGCTGGGCAACGCCGGCCTCTACTGACTGCGGGCCATGTGATCATGGCTATTGGGGACGAACCCGGCCTGGGTGCCCCCAGAACCAGGGCCGTCATGTGCTGGGTGCCCCCAGCCCGTGTGGGCCCCAGTGACCTTGAGCGCAGTGGGGTGATCTCCACTGCATTGTCCGCGGCGTGATCGCCGCCCAACGGAACCCCGTCGGGTGCCCCGACATGAGCATGGGGGCTGTCCGGTGATCCGGAGCAGCCCCCACAACAGATACCCCATCTGTATGGAGATAAGAGTAAAGTACATTTTCTCAATCATAGCACTGCAAAATTATTTGTCAGAATTTTATTTTGTTGAACATATACTTTATACTTTGTGTTACATTGCAAAAAACCTATCAACATCGCGATCAAATGCATCATTTCTAGCATGTTTGGAAGTGGCCCAGTCAGAGTCCTTGCTAGGGAGGGGCTGAGGGGGCTGTAGCCCTGGGTCTTTTGGTTGTAGCCCCGGATAGAAGCTCAGGGGTTACAATTAAAAAGGCTACCCAGCCCCCAGTCCCGACAGTCCCAAAGTTAGCATAGCCCCAGATCTTTTCCAGTACTAGCAACACCCCTGGCGCCGCCCAGTTACCCGAAGCTGTCAGTCCTCTATTGTTCCCATAGAGTTACAAACAGATGACACCATGGCTCAGTACTACAGAAGGAAGTAAGGGGCAGTGCACTTGCCACGCACTTCACCGCCCCTCTATACCTACATATGTCATAGAGGGCAGACAGACAGAAATGGGATGACTGGCAGATGCGTTGGACCCGCGACATGGGTCAGACGGGGAAACAAAATAGTCCCCGGGAACCTAAAACACAATCAGTAACCCACTGTTGAGAATTGGAATTCATGAACATTCACAACATTTGACAAGGCTCATTTGTGTTAAAAAAAAAAAAAGCCTTTTAAAGCACATTTGGTGCATAGAACTATTGTGCACTCCCCAAAATGGCCTATATTAAAAGAGAAACCTGGCACGTGCTAAACATTCCGATGGACCATTTTCGGGGATTGCCCAATTGCCACATGGGTCAGTCCTAACATACCAGGCTGGGACTTATGTTTTGCACAGAGCTTAAAGCTCACGAACTGAAGAGCAGCGCAGAAGAACCTTGCTTCCTTTCTTGTTCTGCCTGAGTGAAATATCCATAAGGCATTCCTGGCCTTTCACAGTCTGGTTATCCCTGTAAGATCCTGGCTTAGCGGCATCAGCGGAACATTCTGCAGAGCGCATATCTAATTTGTAAAACTGTTCAAAATATTGAAAGGCTCTTATAACCAACTGCACCCACTGATTTATGAGTGCTAGAATTCAATTAAGACATTACACTTCCTCTGGATTGCAACAATCTTAACACATTGGCTTTCTGGCAGATGTGCTAACATCAGAAGAAAGGTGTTGGTCAACCAGCAATCATCTGTGTGGACACCTTGCTGGGAGTTACATCTATCTGCCTTACTGGTAACGCACACACATCTGATAAGTAGTCCCACGGGAGGTATACACGTCTAGATGGACTATTTGGGGACGTTGTTGATGCTCCCACATTTAGCTGTTGCCTGCTTACAACCTGCTGAGATAATGTCCATGCACTTACCATGCATTTTCTGTGATGTGGGTGGTGTCTTTAAAGCTGAGTATCTATTTAGATGTATTCGGGTTTTCAGTTCATATAGGGGTGGCTTACAAAGTTGGGGTTGACCTTCATACCTTAAAGCAAAAAGAACACAAACATACAGGACATTTCCTTAGAGGGACCCTCCACATTCTCCTACAAAGGCAATATTGGTTCTCAAACCAAAACACATGCTCGAGGATTTCGAGCTCAATTATTTATCTTAATCAATCCGATTTAGATTCACTGGGCCATTTTCTCAAAAACAAGCAGAAATAGAATAAAAGCAGGGGATACACCTTATTAATTTGCACTTTTTCAAGAAATCCACGGGTCACTTTATTCTCAAAGGTGACCTGTGCATTTCAACGGGGCTGAACATTTGTGAAACAATGTGCTGTCCAGTACCTTTGCATAAATGAGTGTGACAGGTAAATTCTTGTTTTCCGTCGTTCAGCTAATTAAGGACTTTATAAAAATGAAGGTTATCGAACTCCCCCTTAATAAATAGGACGACGGGAGATCAAACGAGGTGAAGGATCAAACATTATGCAGTCACGACCTGGTGAAATTGTGTTTAGCAAAAGGTGATCTCTCGATAATCAATGGCATAGAAAGAGGAGTGAAAAGAATAATCATGTGCGTTCGCCATCGATGGGGAACAAAAGGGGTTGAATGGAAACCCCACAAAAGTTGTCACTAACAGCTTACAGTTTAAGAAAATCAAGTGTAAATTCTTTAGATACACGGACATTTAAAAATGGAAGAACCTAGTGAGCTCTCTCTCAAATTGGAAAGAATTTTGGACAAGGGTGACAACCTTATATTTAACAGATCAACAGTCATGTCACTACCAAATTTTATTCCAAATTTGAGCCATATTCTCTCTAACGACGTAAGGATCATAGAATTCGAAAAAGAAAGTCACACTGACAGTATTTACCTCCTTATTCCATCTCCAGTGGTTAAAGTTATGCTGATGAAGCGGCTGAAAGTTTGCTGATGCTGGGTTTTGACCTGACAGCAGTAAGGCAAACAGGAGATCTACAGTCCAACCGAGGAAAAAAAAGAAGAGCTTATAAACTGTTCTATGGCTATAGGAAAGAGAGATAGATAGGAGCTCCCTCTCAATCCGACACCGTGGACAGAAACAACTTACTGTCATTTATTTAGAGACACTCTGAACATTGGGTGCATCCCTAAAGGCCCGAAAATAAGGTTAAATGTAACTTTCAAACCAAATTTCCATCCTGATGATCCAAAGAAGCCAAGACTCACCGGAACCAGGCAACATGAGGTCTCAGACATATAAAAATGGTCTTTGATACCAGAAGTCTTGGCTCAACATGCGCGCCCATAGCAATGGAAGACTAATGAACTGGAGGTACCCTTGCCAGAGATCCCGGTGAAGTTAATTAGTGGGAAGACTGTGATTAAAATGGCCACATGGAACATGCACATGGCTTCAAACACCTGACAGCCTCAAGTGACATTAATTTGGGAGACTTTGACCTGATATGTCTCCAAGAAACTTGGTTACGAGAAAGTCCTCTTTTGGGTGTATACGAAATTACTCTCTCCCCAGCTAAGAAAGAAGCAAAAGGACGTCTGACATCAAGCCCATTGCGCGCAATAAGATCTGGAAGTGGATTAGCGGTGATAAAATCAATCTTCTCGAGTTTATTTGAGCAATAACTCTTGTTGTCTGGGAACCACCACCTGAGGGGGGTGATAAACTTATACTGGAACCCGTGGGCTGTCACAAATGAGAACTTTTTAAATATGGCCTCAAATCTCATTGAAGACGCTTATACCATCCAAAGCACAAATTACATCATAGTATGTGGAGACCTGAATTTGAGTCTAAAACAAAGTACATATGCCAAAACAAGTGAGAGAACCACTTTATGGGAGTCCCTTATGAGTTCTTAGGACCTCCATAATTTAACAGCTCTGACCGAAGTTTTGGAAAAAATGGTGCCTATATGGGAAAGGGGAACCCAACGTGCAGACATTGATTATATCTATGTACCAAGAAGTCTTTTCCTGCTAATAACATCATTCACAGTGATTCGTACCAAGAACAGTGACCACAATCTTCTATCTACAACTTGGCCAGTAGCAATAGGAGAAAAAAGACATCAAATTACTACCTGTTGAAGAATGTCATGGGGTACTAGATTGAGACAAAGCAAGTGAGCCATGAAACTACTCACACAAACGTATGACAACAACTCAGGAATTAATAGTACGACATCAAACCATCTTCTAGTCAACTACACTCCTCTTTTCGAATGCTATCGGAAAAGGAGAATTCATACTTTTGATGTGCTGGTGGTAGAAAAGAGAAGATAAATGAGAAGATTCAAACGACTTGCTATAAGGTCAAAGTTCCCTGAGGACATAGAAAATGAAAAGATCGCAGCTTACAAATATAGATCTTGGCTTACCAGTTACTGACTGAAAGTATATCAGAATGATTCTGAAAATATGCTGAGAGCTCTTGCGAAGAAAAAATCTAAAGACTTTTGGACCTAAAGAAACCAGATCAAACAAGACCGATCCTCAACAAAATAACATCTCAGAAAAGATCTGCATAGAGCACTTTTCATCCCTCTACCAAAGTATCACATTCTTACTAACTCAACCGATGGGGACAATTCCTATCTCATGGGATATACCACACAAAATGGACAACATTTGAGGAAAATTACGGAAGACTCAGTACATCAAGAGCCCCCGATGGGCTAACCAACACAATCCTAAAGGACAATCAAGCGGAATGGGCTCTCTTTATACATAAAATGATCAAAAACATCACCAAAAGCCATGTAATCCCCAGCTCTTGGAAAACAGCAACAGTCGTTCCCATCTTTAAGTATGAAGGAAAACCCTAGAAATTAGAGACTAATAAAACTTCTTGATGCGATCGGGAAGGTTTTCAGCTCTTTATTGTAGCAGAGATTCCATGAATGCACACAGAAAGAAAACTGCAATGACCCTTCCAAACAGGGTTTCTAAAGGAGAGCGGAACACCAGCTGACATCTTTCTCCTTAGTATCCTGAAGGGGAGTTGCTGAAGGTAGGCCAAGAATCTTTATGGCCTTCGTAGACATCGTTCAGGCATTTGACCAGATTGACCGAGAAAAATTATGGGGAAAAATTGTGCCATCAAGACTGCCTGAGGCCAATCTTGGATTCTATTATTGCCCTCTACTCTGGCCCCTCGATTCAAGTTCAGTTAAACAGGACTGGCACCTTGTCATCGGAAATATTTACAGCTAGAGGTGTCAAGCAAGGATGTCCCCTTGTGCCTGCCCTGTTTAATTACTACCTTACAGATTTAAAGGACGATGAATCTTCAGTTAGATCTTTTCCACCAACCATAAGAGGAGTCCGGCTGTCACATCTCTTGTATGCAAATGATTTAATTCTCATATACCAAACTGCGGTGGGTCTCCAGCGTCAGCTCGAAGCTCTTCAGAGATGTATCCAAAAAAACGACTTGGAAATAAATAAGGAAAAAATTAAAATCCTCTGCTTCGAGAAAGAGAAAAAGCAAAAAGAAAATCTATGATGGTATTTATGGTATTTAGACGCCTCAAAGATAGAGCAAGTCCAAAAATTCAAATACCTAATTCTGACGCTGAGTAACAGCAAAGTGGAGGTGGCGGCGCAGGTCTCACTATGAGTAAAAATAAAGGTCTTGGCGATCCAGACAAGTGTTATGGACAAAAAATAGGGACGTTTTTCTGTACTTCCAGTCCTGAACTTTTATAAAGTTAAAGTAGGACCAGCTGTGACATATGAATCAGAAGCCCTACTGCAGATACCATCGATACTCTGGCCGAAATTAGAAGGCTTATTTTGGAGGAGAGTGTTGGGCCCCTAAACGGCTGGGCAGAGAGAAACAGATTGAAACTTGTGGGAATTGGCTGCTCAGAAGAAGAACTTTGCTCAAATGTTGCTCAAATCCTGTAAGAGTAAAGAGGAAACTGGGTGAGCTCGAATGAATTAGGACACAAGAAGCTGCTGCATCTTACCAACTAACAGCAAACCTCACATGGGTCTGTAAAAAATTAAACCAACCCGCAACTTATTTAGTAAAGTTCCCAAGGAGACCATGTTGGGAAACATTCCTAAGAACCAGACTAAACCTACTCCCTACCAACGAGATCTTGGAAAAAAGAGGTGAAGTAGGAAAAAGTTACTGCCGATTTTGTAAGGACTGCAACAAAGTCAAAATCTGAGACACCTACTATTAGATTGCCAGGCTCTGGTGGAGATTAGAGAACCTTTTCTGGAACATCTTCGCATGAAGTGCCAATCGTACACCGTAGACGAGTGGTGGTCAGCCCTGTTGAATGGATAAAAGTCATCAATGGTGATTGCTGTGCTTGTGTTCCTAAACAGGATTATCCCGTGCAAAGGAACATAACCTTTATGAAAAAGCGATGGATAACCAGAGACAGACCTAATGGAATTCAGTAGCTGGAAAATTAATTCGAATTTGAAGATTTGGTGACTCGTTATTAATTTATCTGTGAGGACATGAAATGTTGGATTGCTAATAGAGGAAAATTCTCATGTTGAAAATTATTTTTCTTTTGTAAAAAATGTAAAATTCAATTAAATCAAATAATACAAAAAATTTAAAAATACGTTTTTCCCATAGTTCTTTTTACAGATGAATAACATTTTAGGGTATTCTACATTATCTTTCTGGGTAGCATACTTCATTGTTTAACTCTAAGGTAGACAGAACAATAATTAAATCGTCCAGACTGTCGAAACATGTTGGTCGTGTGCCTTTTGGAACATGAGATAGTCTCAATGTGTGCAATTCACAATCAAGTACTGTGTGGACATTTATAAAACCATTGATAAACCTTTTGTGGTGTGACAAGAAAGAAGACATAATTTCACTTAGTAAATTACCATATTTTTATTTTCTGAATTGACAACATTATTGTTTTCAGATGTATATAAATAGTTTGGAAATGTATAAGAACTTAGAATCAATGGAATGTGAATGCTGACTAAATAATATTTTTTGCTTCTGAGTCACCCGGTTAATTTTAAGTTTCTGTCATTTTTAAAAAGTATGTAATAAAAAATAGATACATAAATACATACTATAGTTATGATCTATAATATTTGTTATACAATTTTTTTATGTCTTCTGTCAGGTGTCTTGACCCACGTTTGAACTATTATGCTACAACATTTGGTGCTGTGGGCTTAGAAAATCCAAGATGGCTGAAAAGCCCACATTTGCGCAAGAATCCAGGAAAGCTGCGCAGTTTTTGCGCAGACCAAAATGGTCGCCTGACCTGCCACCCACCAGAGTGAGCGTGATGGGCCATAAGCGCCATCAGTGAAACGTGGTGCCAAAGGAAAAACAGCAGTGCCTGTTAGCTCAAAAAGCACTTTGAAATCACATTTGTTCTCTGAAATGCAAGCTCAAAATGCCTATTTCAAACATTGCAAGATATTCAAAAATTTTACTGAACACCAGCAGACGTCTGGTAGAATGAAGTCTTGTGTGCATACCAAATCTGGAAAGATGAAGAGCCTAAAATAATGTTCATGAGCTGTGGATGTCAGCAGCTTGAGTGAAATTGGACTTAAAGCCACTAAAATCAAAATGTTTAAAATAAATGAGGGATTTACTTTGGAGTGTCACATAGGTTGCAACTGTTTAAATGTCATAGTTTTGAACTTAGAATCAGCGTTCTAGCTGCATGTGTCAAAATTGTAAGTTTGATTTGAATGAAGAAAAACTGGAACAAAAGTGACATTTGGCTGAAGCCTGGCTTAAAGGGATTGAATTCTGCCCGGCAACTACCCCCGACAGGAGTTGAAACTTGCCCAGCAACTGCATTCACAGGCCTGGCCTGTCTTCTCCTGCCCCCACCAAAAGGAGATTACACCTCTCTGATTGAATTAGGGGAGGCTTTCCTTAAGACTGCAGGAAACAGAACAATGAACTTTCCTTGGCTCAGGCAAATGCTAAATCAGGGGGTCGTAAATGGCTTCCTCTTGGAAGGAAATGGGAGGGGCGCTGCCTCTGTGAGCCAGCTGAGCTTGGAGGAAGTGGACAAACCAGAAATCCCCCATGTGCTTTGGGAAACCACACCCCTCTGGGCCAGAGCATAATTTTAGAAAGATGGATAATTCATAGTACATAATTGTCAAAATGATATCAATAATCTCATGTTTCCTGTGATTTTTCTGTGCACATTTTAAGAGGTGTTAGGACTCTGTGGTATGTTCTGGGGGTAGTAACGGAAAATAGGGTGTTACTCCAAGTGTCTGTATGTTAAAAATCTGACACTTCATCATCTGATGCCCATATTCCTTGCGCACATTTGTGTAAATTCTGGAAAAGTTTAGAGGTTGTGTTCTGGATGAAAAGGGCAGAACTCTGTCAGAAGTGGACACAACATCTTACAAAGACAGGGATCGGATGGTTTGGTGCTACAGAAAATATGTTAACTGGACATATAATATTAGAAAAATTGTACATAGATAAATACGCATTTGGATCAAAAATAGATTTGTGTGCAAAGTGACAAGGGGAGTGTTCTTTCTGTATGCCATAAAAATTACACCGGATGACTCACAACTCTGTTCTCCAGTGAGAGCACAGAAAATCCGCTAACCTATCAGGATCTTCAGAGGGTTGGGCATAGAAAGTCAGCCTTCCCACCCACTTTCAAAAGACATAAAAAGGACCACTGAAACCCAGGTAGGGACATTCACTTCTCACTTCAAACTGATTTCTTGCAAAGTGCATTGCCGGGAGACTCCAGACTTCAAATCCAGACAGATCCAGAGACCAGAACTTAGAATCCAGACTTCAGAACTTGTAGCAGAGAGGCCTAGTCCACAAGCTGAATCCTTCAGAGGCCTCAGAATCCAGCAACCTAACCAAACTATTTAACAGCCGGGCAAGCTGTTTGATTTTGGCTAGAACCCTGTGCCAGAACCCAGAAAGCAGAGCTGTATCCAGGCTGCCGTGCAGTGCCGAGTGCCAGACCCAGACCAGATCTCTGTGCAGTGCCGAGACCAGAACCAGAGATCCAGAACTGCAGACCAGACCCAGACCAGATCGCTGTGAGCAGAACCGGTACCAGAGACCCTCCATGGCGAGTGAAGCCCAAACCTGACCAGATCTTGACGGCCTATTTCAAATTTATAGTGTGAGTACCCACAGAACTGTGCAAAACCAATCTCTTAGTTTAAAATAATCTAATTCAAACCATTTCCACCTATTTAAAACTGCATCATAGAAATAGTGTGTCCATTCTGTGATTTCAAACCTGTGAAAGTGGCATTTGTCATTCTGAGCTTTACTTTAATTTTGAGATTCTACCTCCACTAAATTGTCCGTATCTTTGGAACCGCGCTAGGAACGAGATTTAACTTTCATTTTAAAGCTATGATCCTCAGCTTTCCAACAAGCCCTAAACCGACTTTCTACTCTTTATAGTGTTTCCATTATCGCGCTCGACGCACTCGGAAAAAGTGCCGCAAATTGCAATTTGAATCAAATTTCTCCACCTGTCAAAATCACTGTCTTTTGCTGGCAACTGCTGAAATCCGTTTTCAACCTGATAATCCCCCATGAATCGCTGATAGTGTTGTCCTGAACCAATCTTAAGTAGCTATCACCTACCCCGAATCTCCTATAGGGAATTAAAATCATTTTTAGCATATTTTCACTTCATTGTAAATCACATTAAAAGTATTTCTGCATGTTTTAAAAGCATACCGGTTGCTCTAAGCTTGCTAGGGGGGAACTGAATTGGTATTGCATTCGATTTTATTCCTGAACATTGTGTGCTCCCCTTCCATCTCCTTATATTGCATAGGGGAGGAGTGAATTGTCAAAGGAAAAAGTGATCATATTGTCTCTTGTGGAAACCATCTCAGTTATTTCTGTGCTGCATGCTTTTCCATCATTGCATTTCCTTGAACCCACAAAAACATTCTCAGCTACTGAATCCTCTCTATACCAACTCTTAAGTAATTAAAAAAGTGTGCTAGTGTAATATTATCCATTGTTGATCAACATTATCTTCATAAGTGTGCTATCAAATATTAATTTATTTATAAAAGTGTTATATATATATATATATATATATTGTTTACATTGTAAAATAAATCTTTTAATTTGCAAAATAAACCTACTTCTTGGCTCAGTGAGGTCAGGGGGATTCAAAGAGAGGGGCGTTATACAAGGGTTTATCATCCAGATTCATGAACTTGTCATAAAAATATATAATTAAGGGCTTCCCTTGGGCATCCCAGACTAGGCACTGACTTAGTTGGAGTACTGAATTGAGGTCACTTCACACTTCTCTGGAAGATATGTTCATATTTTGAAAATTCAAACAGTAGTTTGGACAGGCAGGGACTTTTTGGAAGCTTGAAACGGAAAGTCCTGCCCAAACTTTCAAATTAAATTTCTCACTGTAAGACGCATCCTTGCTCAGATCCTAGGGAGGCATACTTTAGAAAATATATCCTTAGCTCCAGGGACGTAATTTAGGGATCGCCTGAGGTCTTCCTTGCTACTCCTGTGGTCTCCCTTGCTACCACTAAAAAAACAAAAAAGAAAAAACGAACTCTTTTTTTCTTTTCTTTAAAAAAATAAAAATAAACGCAGGCTCCTTGGCTGTGGCCAGCAGCGTGTGGCTCTTTGTTTCTGGAGTGGCTGGACTTCTGATAGCTATAGCTGGTAAGATAGCTGGGGGTTGATAACTTGCTGTTGCAATGGGTGTGTGATCTGCAGGTTGCAGGTTCGACTCCCAGCAAGGTCATTTCAGCTTTTCATCCTGCTCAGGTTGATAAATTAGTGCCAACACAGTTTGGGTAATATTGTATGTATATTTGTTCTATATGAAGCGCTTAAGCATAAGTGCTACATAATAACACATCATTATCATTTGGCCTTGGACTTCAGCTTGCATTGTCAATAATTTGGTAATATGGGCCTATATGCGTGGATATTAATTATACATATGGTGATACATTCTTGTATAAATGTATATCACTTTACAGTGATACTGTAACCATATTTTTCGAAGTGTACTTAGAAACAATGCTATGTGATGCCACTTTCTGTTTTGTCAAGGGGTGAAAGGTTGTGTTCCATCACTTCCTGTGATGTCACTTTCGGGTGGGGTTATATGACATCACTTCCTGTGTTGTCTTCAGAGGTCAACGGTCGTGTGATGGCACTTCCAGTACCCCAGGCATTTTGCTGAAATTACGTCCCTGCTTAGCTCCCACTCCCTCAGAAGATTCTGTGTTTTAACAAGTCTTTTCCTTTTCCAACAACAGTTGAAGTCTTAAGACTTCAGAAGATGAAGAGATTTATACATTCAATGTGCCGATTGCATATTTCTTCAGGGTGATGAAGACTGACCTTATAGGGATGCCAGCATTGTTCTGACAGCAGAGTCATCCATTCAGGGGAAACAGGTGGGGACTTTTGGCGATAACCTGGAAGTACCTGACACTGTATTTGTGACTTATGGCGGCAGAAGGAGTGTCACGTAACAAAGATTGGGATTATGCCCCATTTAACGTCAAGTGTAATGGTGGCAATCATGAGTGATAATTCAAATGTTGTTCCACAGGGACATTACATACTTAATATTTGCTGTATATAACATCAACGCATGTTATAACACCAGCTACACAGAACACAAATGATTCAAATATAAAACAGCCCAGTGTATCTTTTGTGAAAACATTAATCTGCTGTTTGTGGTGCTTGTACATTTTAGACAACCCAATCACACATTAGCCTGCTTCCAGTTCAATGGGATCTACTGCTCTGAGAAAAAACAATAGCGGACAGATTGCCTTAAGGGCTTAAGCTAATCTCTCGGGAGTAATACTATAACCATTAATGGCATTAATAAAAATAAGTTAAGACCCCATCTGTATTAGCTCATGTGAGAACGAGTACAATTGAGATTATGACTGATTTGACTGCCAGTGCAACATGTTCACTTCTGCAGTTAAAATCTAAAGCTGTTATACTCACAGATGTCACTCCTCTTTCGCCTACTACAAGAGAAGCACAGAAGCCTTCACATCTGTGGGATAAAGCTCTGCTGTGAGCTTTTAACAGTGTGGTGAAGCTGGATGAAAAGAGAGGTGTAAGACCCGCCCCCCAACTCGCAGATGAGCTATCGCCAGACACAGTGATCTAAGTTGTGATCAATTATGAAGTGAAGAATCGAGGGGCTGTTTGACCTCAGTGAAGGTTGGTAGTAAAATGAAAAGCAAGATCCAAAGTTGGGATGTGGAGAGAAGATAAGAGTGTTGAGCATGTCTCTACATCCTGTGTCTTACGGTATTCTTGTTTCCTCTTTATGGATGCATGCAAATGGCTGCACTGTAAAATGGTGGCAGGGGCTCTACATGGCCCACAGAAACGATATAATTTAGTAGCAACACTTGCCTAAATTGCTGTAAGTATTTATATGAGTTTTGCATTGCATGTTTGTTATTCTTCTGTGAAATTGAGACGGTTCGAAGCAATAGTTCGACCAGATGCTAAATAAGCCCACTTTCTTTGGCAATAGATCACGTGTGAGTTGAAGTCTTATCCAGTGCCAACAAACTATTAAAAGCTCACAGCAGAGCTCTATCCTATAGATTTAGTGGGTTAGTAAGTCCGGGAGAGGGTTGATAATCTATAGATTGTTGGCAAATCTCTTGGTGGACCACAGATAACTTCATCTAGTTAAAGCATTCATTCTGTCCTATATTCATGTATGTATAAATATGAGTTTGGCATTGAATGTTTGATTTCTGTGTGCATTAAGGATGGCAAATTCTTGACACAATGGCCCCATGCCAAGTGTGGCGGTCCAGAAACAAGGGTGCCGGTAAGCTTACCGGCACCCTTGATTCTGGAACGCCACACTACGAGTCTGCCTGCAGGGGGTGTTGCGCCCGACTGGGTCAGACCTGCCGGGTGCAATGGCCCCTGCAGGCAGACCTTTCACAAAAGCACCAGCACCGTTACTAACAGTGCCGGTGCTTCTGTCCCCACACTCCCATGGAGTTCCATGGGCCTCCACTGGAATGGGGAGTTACCGAATCTGCCGCCTGCCTTCCTACGCCGCCAGTTATGTTATGTCCCGGTGGCACCAGGAAGTCAGGCGTAGACTATTCTTTCTCAGGAGGCTTCTATAACCACACGGCCCAACGGTATACCAATGTTTCGATTTGAGGGTGATATGGCTGCATGGGTCCTAGGGTATATGACGATGATGTTGACATTCAAATTAGCAATATAAACATGGGCAGTAATTATCAAGCCATTTCTTTATTGCTGACCTGTTTGGAGTGTGAGATCTAAAGAAAGAAACAAGTGTCAACTGCGCAGACCAGATTTAGGTCTGGTGAGGGTACAATACATGTGGGCTCTATGCTTTTTCTATTCTACCTAAAACATGTGGATCTGAAAAAGGAGATTGTACACCTTGCCTTAATAGATATCAGGTCCTCATTTGATTGGGTCAATGAGACAAAGCTATGGAGCATAGTAAGGGAGATGGATATAATTAAACAATGTATGAATTATATTAGTTTGATTTATTCAGATAATTAAGACCTTGTAAGATAAGGCCTGAATGGGTAGAAGAGGAATCATTTTTACAAAGGAAGCTCCTGCATTATTTAGCTTATTGATGGATGGAGTGGTTGCAGAGCTGGTAGCGGTTGAAGCAGATGCTTCTATGACAATTAAATCATCATTGCCAGTGCTACTTTAGGTTGATGATTCCCACTCTTGACATTGTTAGCTTTGTTTTGATCAGGTGGGGATTTGTTTGCAAATATTGCATAAACCAAACAAATGAATTAAATGACCATTGACAGTAGGAAATTGGCAAGTAGGTGTACCAGATTTGAAGAACTTATTGTATATGACAAGACTTCTTAAAAGTCAGATTCTGTGCTGCTGAAGCCTGAGTAAAACAGATAGAAAAAACAAAGCTATTATTAATTCATGTTTCAAGCACTGTTAAATATGTCATGATAAGTCGGTTAAACGGGCAGAGGTAGAGAGAGCAGGCATAAAAGTATGTGTATCGTTCGTTTAAAATGAATATAATAGATATTAAAACACATATAACACCAACATCCTGTTTTTTAACAATATTTTATTGGTACGTAACAAACAATACACACAGTTCCAAGAACAGCAAACATACAACCATCATCAGGACATCTCAGAGTATAGAAAATCTGAAGCACATTCTCAGCAGTGCATGTAGAGCTTATTAAGGCCATATGTGCTCCCAACCCTGTTTCAATTGTGTATAGATCTTCCAAAAACCGTAAGCCACCTACAGCAACGCCTAGCCTCATTACACAGCTGGTGCCACTGGACTGGATTGGGCCAAATTCCAACTTCATGCAGAAAAACTGTCGCCCACGCCAAAAGTGCATAAGCCTATATTTGCCAACATGAGAAACAAAAAAATGCCCCAGCACTCAAAACCAAATGGATTCTAAAATGCATTTTTTATTTTAGAAACAACATTACAATGTATAAAAAGCCATATTGCTGGGGTAAACCCCTTCCGGCAGACCAAGACAGAACGCGCTTACGCCTGCTGGTAAAAACCGCCAAGCGTTCCGCTGATTCTAGAGCTTCCTCAGGCGAAATCAATCCATGAAATGTTTGCTTCCCATTTCTTTAAAAACAACTTTGTTTGCCAGGCTCCACCTCTCCTGTGACTAGTCAGCTGACAAAATGTCATGTAACATATGCTTCAAACGTGAGCTCTGTTAAAGCCATGTTGGATAGGTAACCACAAGTTGACTGAAACGGCCTACATAGACCAGAATTTATTAGAAATAGATTGCAAAATCACACATATTCGTATATTCGTACTGTCATTGTACTGAATTGCATTGTGTGTCACATCCGTGGGCCGGCCCGGCAAACATATTACATAATAATTATTCAATAAAGGAAATATACCGTACCAGTGTACATAAATAAAATGCAAAGTCGCACCTATCTGATATGCATATCAGTACAGGTGTGACACATCCAACATAACAAGTGCTTTTAAAACCAAGTATCCGCAGCAGCAGTTGCCATCTGGGCAATCACACAACATCTTTATAGCATGACTAGCCAACCATTGCAGTACAAGTAGTATCCCATTTACAGTAAATATGGCTTCACCTGTTGGTGCACAATGTTATAATTAGGGTAACCGCTTGAATACAGCACCAAAGGGTGAACCCAAATTTACTTTAAATGGGGTACTACTTGTACTGTAATCGGCCCGAAAAGGTGTACCGCTTGGAGAACGCTGCTTAACCAAAGTGTGTGCTCCATTGTAAATAATCTAGTCTCACTGCGCGTTGCCTAAAAACATTGTGAGTTCCCAAAGCCTGCAATCCGAAGGCCAAGGTTAGTGGTCTGGTAGCATTTTAAAATGAACATTGGGTATGGCCAAAGGCCATGCTCACTGACCATGGTCGAAGACCATGCAAGTGGTCTGCAAGCGTTCTCAAATTTATGGAATAACAAAACCCTTGAAATTTAAGGATAAAACTTTATTTGGAGGGACGTTAAGGTGAGAACTTAATGCAACAAAACCCTGGAAATTCAGCTAACTTTGTGCCCCCTGTTATGCAGACTATGACCACAATGATGACATCACAGATCACATCACTGATGACATCACTAATTACATGTTGTATGGGAACACTGATGACATTACAAATCACATCACTGATGCCATCACTGGTGACAACACTAATTGCATTGTATACAATTGATTACATCAATAATGGAATTAGACATAACACCTTTTATAAGTTAGCTCATGTAAACTTTGATTACCTTAATAACAATTTAGGCCATGGACTTGGCCATGACAAAGGCGGGGTCACTGGCCAGCACCAAAGGCCATAGCTAGTGGTCAGTTAGTGGTCAAAAATACCAATGGGCATGGTTAAAAGCAATGCTTAGCAGCCCGTCACTGTTTTAAAATATACAGTGGGCAACGTTGAAAGCTGTAGTCAGTGGCCATTGCTAAAGGCCATAGCTGGTGCCCATTAATATGTCAGAAAATACAGTTGGCACAGCCAAAGGCCATGGCCACTGGCAAGTATTGTATTGAAACCATGGCTAGCGGCTGCTTAGTGTATATAACATACAGTGGGCATGGTCGAAGGCCATCACTTATTGCGTTTTATTCTTTTAAAATGTATAGTGGACATGGCCAAAACATGTACACACTGATCAAGATCACAGGCCATTGGTAGTGGCCCATTTCTATGTTAGAATATATAGTGGGCACAGTCAAAGATTGTGACCACTGGCCAGTATTGTGCTAAATTCCATGGCTAGTTCCTGTTCAGTGTATATAATATACAGTGGCCACTGTTGAAAGCTGCATCCACTGGTTAAGGCCAAAATGTATGGTTGGTAGTATGTTAGTGTTTTAAAATATTCAGTGCACATGGGTGAAAGTTGTGACCACTGTCCATAACTGAAGGCCATGACTATTATCTCTAAACCTGCACTTGCCATTCCAGGCCCCCTTACCCTGACTAGCCTGGTGGGGTGTGCATTCCTACCGAGTCTGGCCCACCCCCGTCCTCACACTTGGTATGTGGACCTCACTCCCTGCACTCCCTGCATCCCCTGGCACTTACACACCTGGCGTCACCTGAGCACTCGCCTAGCCCCAGGGGCCCTTCTTCCCCTCCCCTCACCCCCTGAGCTTGTATGCCACCCCCCTTTTTTGTCTTGTGGCGCCTTGAAACACCATTTGCTGTACAGGCACCTCATAAATATTAAATGAATACATACCAAAAAAAAGCCAAGTGAAATGTTCTGTACAAAGAGCATGTAAGGATCTCTGGCTCTGGGGCCTTGTTTGGTTTTTTAGGGCAGAAATAGCCTTCCACATTTCATCTCTGGTAATAGCAGCCTGCAAACTCGCTCTCGGCCTCTGCCAAATAGTTGTGTCTTACTGTTTCTTCTATGTTGTCATGGATATGGAGGTCTTGGTAGAACAACCTAAAGGCTTTCAGTTTAAGGTTATCATCAGTTTGCCTATTTCATCAAGGATAACTGTCTTTTTTGTTGTTTCATTTTTAATAAGTTGCACAGCAACTTATCGGGTTTATTCCCCTTTTCGTTGGCCTCTTTATTTATTGTTGGATAAACCATGCCGTACTTATGTTTTTCTGTTGTGCCTTAGCTGTCACTGTTTCAAACTGTTTATGTATATGGCTACCTAGTTGGTTAGGGTGTGAAAAAACCCAAATTTGTACTCATCACCCCATAACCGATTCCCCAACTCTCTTGCCCTTTTCATTACCATATCTCTGACCGGCAACTGTAGAAAGCAAACAATTATTTACCTTGGTCTGGCTCCTGGTTACAGTATTTGCTGCAAGATCCTGTGGGAGACCAATATGTTGCCCCTTTTCCACTCCCTCTGTGAAGCCAGCAGTGAAGACACTGCATGCTCTGGGATAGTTTTTTGTTTTTATTGCTTGGAAGACCAGCAGAAATTCTCCTCATCTATCCTGATTGGTCCAGCTCCCAGCACTGACGGTTACTCTTCTTTTACTCCATGGAAACCCTACAGTTAAGTTTTCCAGTTCTCTGGCTTGAATCATGATGAAATTCCTCACACCTAGCCAGCGTCAGTCAGTTTCATATCTGCTACACCTGAAGCTACTTGAGAAAGCGGACTGATAATTTATCTTTGCATTCTGGGTCCACTCTGATTTTTTATATCGCCCTCTGGTTTCTTCACAGTTTGTGAGTCTTTTTGAGGGGTTTGACAAGTCATAATGGAGAACAGCAGTGAGCAATTTTACCTGAAGGTGCTTGGTGGTGGCGAAGGCAGGAGCTCAGCTTTCAGGATGCTGCCTCCATCGCTGAGAGTTCTAGAATCCTCTATGATATGATTTCTAACATGTTCCTGGGCTGGATTCATGCAATTACCATGATTTTAAGTTCATGATATTTCAATAAGATAAAATCATATTTTTTGTAAAGTGAGGCAGTAGATGTGTGCACTTGAGCACTTGTGCACTTTCAGTCTAAGAGGGAGATCTTTAGTTACAGCAACTAACACAATAGCAAATAGGTCTGACAAGGCAAATGTTTTAGCATTTGTGGGGCAACTCCCAATGATCAGACCAAGAAAATACAACATGCTAGGGAAAAAGACTTGATGCACCTGCTTTTGAGAAAGACAAGAGTTTCATTTTGTAAACAAAAAGGCAAAACTGACAGGGAATTATAAATCCACTGCCACACAGCTCTCTGACATCTTTCGTACAAGGTTTGGGTTTTAAACACACAAACGGTCATGCAGGACCTAATCGATATACAGTATTAATCCCCCACCCTCATTGGCTGCCACCTATTTATATGCAAATGATTACATATATCCCATTCTTCAATTGGTTCTGTGGTTTGTTCACTTATCTTCGCCACATGTGAACAACGTCTGTGTCCATCATGGAATACTATAAGGCCATTGGTTAACATCAACTGGCACAACCCTACCTTTTATCTTAGCCACATGACATGCACCAGGTTCTCAATATGAACTCCGTGGGACTCTTCGAGGTCAGCCTGGTCCTTGCAGACAAAGCAGCCCTTTTCTCATCCCAGACACGTTGGCACCCCATCATGCCCTGCCCGCTATACGGGCATCATTTGTTAGCTCTCCCTGGCACAACACGTAGATCATGTCGTTCTCTGTTTTCCTCTTATCAGTTCTCCCTCCCCAAGAGTGAACTTACTGTCCCACTAATCAACCCAGTTCACGAAGCATTTAGGGACTATTTCTCTGCACATCTGGTAGTTCAAGTGGAGTGACCATCATTCTGGGGGGGTGCTAACATCTTAAATCGTGGTTCATATTTTGGCATCCAGAAACCTCTGCCTTTGTTCTTAGGAACATGACCTTGGTACTATGCTATACCCCTTCACTTCTTAGGCTGCACACATTCCTACCTAATTAGTTCAAAGACCTGAACTGATGTGGGGGCCTGTGTGTGTTACTTTTACCGCGCCTGTGAATTGGGATGTAATGGTGAGAGTAAAGAAGAGGCTTCATTGTTCTGTGTTGTCTGTACAAACACTGCCTGCAAGGATTCAGGTCTACTAATAAATGCAATGCTAGTTTGTGCTAAGATTATCATGTGTATAAGAATGTTATAGCCTACATAATTGAATTGTGACATTGTCAATCAACTTTTTGCCTTCTATGGTTTTCCTATTCCCACTAATTACCCCTCCCCATAACACCCTTTCGCCCCTACACCATCCTGTGTTCATTTCCATAATCTAATATATTTTTCGTAATCTAAATCAGGAGGGGTGGTGGTCTGGACATGCATCCCAACACATTTCAGCACTTATACACTTTGGGAGCGAAACGAGTTGTGTTACATTAAGTGACATTGCAATAATAAATAACCACGAAATACCGTGATCAATGTTACAATCGCGAGTGTCATACGCTGCAGTAAGTTGATGGGCCTCATTACACGTTAGACGGTAAGGGAATAACGGTACCGGTAAGGGATTACCGGTATCGCTAAATTCCCTAGCTAATCATGATCCGGACTGGCCGCTATTAGCGGCACCGCTAAGAACGGTGCCACTAATAGCGGCCAGTCCGTGGGCGTGCTACCCCTCATGTCGCAAATAGCGGCATGGCGCTAATCGCACGCCATTACAAGGCATGCAGACATGCCAATAGCGGCATGGTATTGGCAGAAGAAGCCCATACCGGCAAGGAGGAAATACCGGCATCGCAAACCACACATTAAGAGAGCTGAGTAGTGTCCCCACCTGCCACAGGTGGCCACAACACCACAAGTGGAGGCAATGGAGACTGGGGCAGCACAAAAGGAGCACACCACACCCCTTCCCTCACCCCTTCCCACACCAAGATGGTTCCAATACTTGAAGCATTAAATGGGCTGGAGGACATGATTGCATTTCAGAACCAACAACAACAGGCAGCACAGAGGAGACGCAGGGGGAGGAGTATGGCGATACTGGCCCAGCAAGCCACACCAGTGCACCCAGTCATACCACAGAGGCAGCCAGCAATCCCCAGGATTCTAGCCATTCCATTCAACCTAACCCCTGAGCAGATATACACCCTGTGCCGCCTGCACCGGGATACCATCACCACCATGGTGGACATGAATCACAACGACATAGTGAGCCACATACACATCCGTACTGCCATCCCCTCATCTACTGAAGGTGGTAACTGTGCTCCACTACCTGGCCACAGGCACCTACCAGCATACGGTAGTGCAGATGCACGGCATTTCATAACCAGTATTCACACTCACACCGACCCAGGTGCTCGATGCCCCCCTAAAGCACACCAGTGAACACATATCCCTGCCACGGACAGCCCAGGAGATCTCCAACGACAAAGTTGGCATCTATTCACTTGCATGCATCCCAAGTAGCATCGGGGCAATCAACTGAACCCATGTGGAAATGGTGCCCCTACATCACAATGAGGCTGTCTACCGAAACAGAAAGCATTACAACTCCATCAATGACCAAATGGTATGTGACTCAAAAAAGAGAACAACAGTCGTGACCGATACCCCTGATCAACCCATGAATCAATGGTCCTGCGGAACTCAATGATACCACGCAACATGGAGCGCCATGCTAGACAAAGTTTGTGGCTACTTGGTGAGTAGCAGGGCAGGCACATGGCAGTGTGATGTGGGGTGTGTTTGGGGGGGGGAGAGATGCATCCTCCAACTGGTTGTGGACTGTCGTCCGTACAATAAAGGGACATACAGATGTACGCCAATGTCCACCAACGCAGCACACAATGGAGAGGACACGAAACCACATGCAAGTAATAAAATGCACAACAAAGGCATCAATCCATAACGCAATACATGACACATCTATCCACATGCACATTGCACATCATACCATACCCTACATGACACAAAGCTACTACATGCAGCCAATATGCATAATGTAAATGTGCATTGAACAACATCACAACTAGGGCTGTACCGAACTTCGGCTTCGAGTCCCTATTCTGCCGAAGTTCGGCTGAAATACAGCTATCCGGCTTCGGCAGAATAGTTTCTGTTTAGGGACTCGAAGCCGAAGTCCACTTTCTATGATTAGCTGCCCTCTCCCTGTTTGGGAGATGACAGCCAATCATAGAATGTTTGACAGTGTTCAGGCTGCAGAAGCCAAACAAGCTGTTTGCCTATTGGCTTCTGCAGTCTGACCACAGAGGAACCAGCCTAACGTGTTGAAATAGGAAGCGAGGGAAGGGAACAGTTCTTCCCGTCCCTCACTTCCTATGCCAGCACCCGGACCCAATCACCAGGTAAGTGACGCCCCCCCCCCATACCCCCTCATCACGGTGAGGCCGCGGGGCCTCAGGGAACCCCCGCGGCCTCACCGCATTAATGTTTTGTTTGTCGGGCCACCGGTGCAAAGCCGGTGGCCCGACGTTTATTTTGCATTGGGGGGCCGCTCCTACAGGAGCGGCCCCCCCAGACTCATGAGGCCGCCGGGGCACTTTGCCGACCCCGGCGGCCTCGGTGCCCCCCATCCCCCTCACCACGGTGAGGCCGCGGGGCCTCAGGGAACCCCCGCGGCCTCACCGCAATAATGTTTTGTTTGTCGGGCCACCGGTGCAAAGCCGGTGGCCCGACGTTTATTTTGCATTGAGGGGCCGCTCCTACAGGAGCGGCCCCCCCAGACTCATGAGGCCGCCGGGGCACTTTGCCGACCCCGGCGGCCTCGGTGCCCCCCATCCCCCTCACCACGGTGAGGCCGCGGGGCTTCAGGGAACCCCCGCGGCCTCACCGCAATAATGTTTTGTTTGTCGGGCCACCGGTGCAAAGCCGGTGGCCCGATGTTTATTTTGCATTGGGGGGCCGCTCCTACAGGAGCGGCCCCCCCAGACTCATGAGGCCGCCGGGGCACTTTGCCGACCCCGGCGGCCTCGCTGTGAAATGTGCCTCACCCCTTGAGCACGGTGAGGCCGCGGGGCCACAGGGAACCCCCGCGGCCTCACCGCAATAATGTTGTGTTTGTCGGGCCACCGGGCCAAAGCCGGTGGCCCGAGATTGTATTGCATAGGGGGGCCTAAAAAAAAAAAAACTATTCGGCTCACTATTCGGCTCCGGCCGAATAGTTGACAAACTATTCGGTATCCGGCCGAATACTAAATATGCTATTCGGTACAGCCCTAATCACAACAGATAGGCGCCCTTGAGTGCATGCAAAGGGATCCCCTATAGCCATTGTACAGAACCACACCCGTACACCACTACTGATGTGCCGCTTCACAGCATGGAGACATTGGAATCATAATGCTAGTACACTAGCAGTGTCGTACAAAGGTTTCCTGGGCCCAGGAATACCTAGGACCTATCCACACCCAGGACATTGGAAATACTGCCGGAGGCATGCATGGTGCACGTCCACTTGCAGGGACTAGCTTACCTTCTCACATTGCAGTTACACTGATCGTCTCCATGCATGCTGGGATCGTGGATGCTAATCAGAATGCTAACAGAATTGGTGTGAAATGTTCAGGTTGCAATTGAGGTGACCAGTAACAAGGCCCCATTGTTCCAGCCATGCAGGTCATGCTGGCTATCCCCTGAAGAGTTGGCTCCTTACCCCTATACGGAACCCACAGAACAGGCACGAAGAGGAATAGAACCTTGCACAGAACCGTACCCGCGTCGTGATTGAGCAGGCATTTGGCCTTCTGAAGACACGGCTCCGGGGCCTAAGCTGGCCGGGTGAGGCTCTCCTGTACGACCATGACAAAGTGCCGAAGACAACCATGGCATGTGTCATGCAGCACAATATATGTATCAGACGGAATGTGTCTATGCCCCCTGACAATGACATGCAACCACCTGATGAAGATGATGTTGATGGGGATGAGGATGGGGGAAATGGGCCACCAGGACATGCAAGTGGCGATGGCCAGGAGGCACACGATGTGCGTCAGCATCTGATTTATCAAATATTCTGAGAGACAAGGGTCAACTATTTTGGATGGAGATGGCTATTGTTGCCCTGCTGTATGTGGTGAGGCGCACAATGGACCCTGTCCCCAATAATGTACACATACACAATGAAGAAGACCAAGCCTGTCTCAACTTGTCAACAGTGTATTATGATTAATTTGTGAACAAAAAGTGCATGGCCCCAACTGTGCAAACACCCTTCCCCCCCCCCCACAACACTCCCAAAAACACCCTTTCTCCCCTCCCCCCACAACACTCCCAAAAACACCCTTTCCCCCTCCCCCCACAACACTCCCAAAAACACCCTTTCCCCCCTCCCCCCACAACACCCCCATGTGTGGCTTGTAGTCTGTAGGTGTCCTGCTGCACATGTGCCAGCGAGTTCTTGCTGGCCCTACTGCTCATGGCCTGCACAGCCATTGGGAGGTTGGGATGGCGTGTGCCTCATGGTGCGCAAGGAGCGGCGGCGGGGGCTTGTCTGACGAGAACTCGCAGAGGAGGAGGTGCCCGGTTGATCCTGTGGTGGGGGGATATTGTCGCTCCATAGCGTCCGCTATGTGTGTGAGGACCTGCCTCAGTTGGGCCATCTCCTCGCATAGCCTGTTTGTGCAGGCCTCCATGCCCTCTCTTGTCTGGCTTGCATTCGACCTAACCTCCTCCCTCAGACGGGCTGCCTCTTCCACATGCTGGCCAACCAACACTGTTATTTCCACCTGCCTCTGGCTGATGGCAGACAGGTCATGGCGACTGCGTCCAGCTCTTGGGGTGGCTGCTGCGCCCTGGTCCTTGCCTCGGCCATCAGGTGAGGACACCTGAGGGCTCCAGCGCCCTTCCACGGTGTCGTTGCCAGATTGTCCATGGCTACTTGATTGCGATGGTGGCCGTGGGCTTGGCTCAATGGATTGCGGGGGGCTGGGGGTCTGCCTTTGCGTTTCAAGGTCAATGGTCTCCTCAACATCCGACAGCGGCGCGGTGGCTGCTGCCTCACCAGTGGAACTGGTGGCAGCAGAGAGCGGGCCCTCCGTGCTTGTTTCCAATGACGGGGGGAACACTGCCGTGGGTGCAGCTATTGTAGCAGCCGTGGCTTCAGGCCGTGTTGAACTGGCGCTCTTGCTGCCTTTACCCCTGTGCTGGTACTCACTCCTCACGGTGCCCCTTGAGGTGGTGGCGGTGTCCCCTGTCTCCTGTGTCCTGGGCTTTTTCTTGGCTGGGGGAGCATGTGTCACAGTGCCCTGTTCATCACTGACGGTATGTGATCCTGTGGGGGACCTATGCATTGGGACCGCTTTAGTTGGGAATCCGGTAATGGGGATGTCGGGAGGGTCATGCATGAATGGGTCTGTGTTGCACTTGTATGTGGTGATGTATGTGGTGATGCGTGCATGTGTGTGTGTTGGGGTGTGACACTCACAATGGCAGGGTTGTGTGCATGTATGTTTGTGGCTGGATCCATGGGCTGGCTCTGGACTCAGATTTGGGGGCCCCTCACCCTTCACAGTGCATTGCTTAATGTGTACACTCACCTCCATCTGATGAAGTGGGCGTACCACGCTCCATATCGCCGACTCCCTCGATCGATTCCACGCCAATAGTGCTGGCGCAGGTCTCCTCCCACTCCCGGAGTTTTATTGGTGAATCAGCTCCACCTCCTGTGGCCATAGCCAGGTTACGATTTGCAGCCAGAATGCTGCGGAACCGGAGCCGTAGATTGTCCCACCGCTTTCTGCAGTCCTTGACAGTGCGGGTGGTGGTGCCCACCGCACTGAATTTGTGGGCAACCTCAGCCCAGATGGCCTTCTTCTTCACGAGGGTCTCACGCTGCATGTCATTGGTGAATACAACATTGGCATTTGCGGCAAGGGTCTCGGTTAAGATGATCAGCTCCTCGCTGGGGAATTTTTCTTTGCGCTGCCGATCAGCGCCTTTCTTGATGGCCTTTGGCATCTTCAGGGTATCCGGGATGATTTGGTATTGGAGTCGTGTGGAAACAGGTCCTGGCTGCTGAGGATGGCAATGGATTGTGTTTTTAAAGATGGCCGCCGTGCTCTTTCCCGTTCCTGTGCGATGACGCTATTTCTGGTTCTGCAATTTTACGGTCACCGCTAATAGCGGTCTCCGCTATTAGCGGTGACCGCTATTTAAATGTAGCGGGAGGTCGGAAGTGCTATCAGCACTTTTGTCGAAGCCGGTATTGGGACTTTTTGGGTTCTTTTGCGGCATGGCAGTAGGGTCATTACCGGCATGGCGCTGTGCTCGTGTCAGCGTACTCGTAATCCCACGCTATTAGCGGCATCATGCGACGCCGGACACGTTAATAGCGCCATGCCGGTAATGGCCGGATTTTATCGCATAACGTGTAATGAGGCCCGATGACTCTTAATTGTTTTGCATTTCAGCACCACTGTACTTTTGCCACACATTTATGTTGTTTTGGAATGGATTGCTATTGTCTGTCTAGCATTTCTAGTAGTTGGTCAGAATATTATTATGCTTAATTGGTGTAAGCCCGGCACCTACCACTGCGCCTTTTATTTAATTTATAGGCACCAAGTTCCATTAAGCCAACAACATAACCCCAATTATAAATGCTGTAATCACTCAGTGATGGGTGGGTCAACTCTCAAGAGCAACAGCGTTCACTGGCCTCGCTAATCTTGTGGAATATTTGTGCTCCGTTTTATTTTATGAAATTTTGCGGGCACATCGTCAGGGATTGAAATTAAAATTTGATAAACAGGAGCTAAATGCAGCTCCTGGTTGTCCAGGATTAGCCAGTGACCAGGAGCTACCACTGGGGAACCTCCCCATATGCACAGTTACTTCCATCATATGTCCAGTATAGCATTTAATGACCCAGGTGACTGCCATTTTACAGCCATTGTACAAGGAAAGAACATTCTCCCACTATCCTCATCCCTTTATGGCAAGTGATGCTGCCCTTAACCTCCACTTCATTGGTGCCCAGGACATTAGGCACCACTGGCAGGCATGACCTCTCGGTACGAATGGGAGAGCATCACCTCCAAGCAGTTGCCGGAGCGTGGTCGAAGCGAGGTAGTAAGTGCCCACTAATTGAGCTATGTGAGATCCTCTCAGGAGGATGAGGGCAGCTGTGTGCTTTGAATACGCAGACCTGGCATGAAGGTTATGGCATGGTACTCCTGCTAAGGGGTCATGGATGCCTGATGGATTCTGAAATCACATGGATAACGCTGGAAAAGAAATGCTAACTAATGGGACATCAATTGAGAAAGGTACCCGCACCTCTTTAACACATTTAATACCTTGTTTTTTTTTAAGCTACTGATGGTGAAAAGAGTGATGGAAGGGCTGTAATGTGGGTCATCCATCTGGACGAGAACAAATCCCTCACGTCAGACCGCCCCACAGTAAACAGCCCACCCGAGCCATTGTACAAATGCACAGACCACAATACAAAGATGTGGCAACTAGAGAAGCACACTCTAGCCTTGATAAGTACCCTGGGCGGTCAAAACATGTGTCAGCTGACCACTTTCAAAATAGAATAAACCCCACCATATTAACCACATGTGTAGACATTGAATATATGCGAAACAAAGTGCAAGGTATCCGGGTACAAACAAATTGCAATCAAAATAAGAGGCGGGGCCAGCACCTCTCCTAACCCGTGACCGTGCAGTTCATAAAATCTGGAACAAATAAACAATTGAAACATATAGAGCGAAGCGCATGTGGAGGCTATGATCTAGTGCCTAAATACTCTCAGTGTAGTGTGGGTAATTGTAGTGGGGTCAAGGGTGCTATGAATGCTGATTGCAGTGTTCTATAAGGCCATGGATAGAAGCGTTGAAAATACCAGTCCCACTCAGGAGCAAATAGCTAAAAGGGAAGATGGAGTGAGACAGGGGTCTTTGGTGCCCCTTCTCCAGGCCAAGTTTTGTGAATTCCTTACTAATGGTAATAACGAGATTGACTGGGGAAGGGGAGTTTCCTAAGGAGGGTCACCGCACTGAAGGGGGCAGGGATACATTTCTGCTCTGTTATTTATCAGACACAACTGTCACCATTATAGAATACAGCACACTCTTAGTGGGAGGCAGACTGGGGTTATTGTAAGACCCAGCCATATTTATGGATGGGAGGGTTACATGGATAAACTAGTCCAGAAAAGAAATCAAGGGGTGATATACCTACTGTATTCCTATTTGGTTCAGCTGGCGATTAACACATATTCCTTGACAAAAGGTTACCATATGTAGTTCACATTATTTGGGTGGGGAGATAGGAACCATATTTTAAGGTAGTCAGTTAAACTTTCATTGTAGAGAGGTACTTCTACCTGTTCTTGGTGCATTCGAGAAGATGTAATTGAGGAGTAGGAAGGTCTTGGCTGGTGGGTTAGTCATTTTGCTCCAAAAGGTTATGACAATCTGGGATTTCAGATTTTATTTGATAGTAAATATTTGTTGTACTATTCATTTCTTGGGACCTTCACAAAGGAAGTGTTGCATTTTAATTAGCCAAGTGTACTTTCCCCCTATTCTTTATACCTTCAGAAATTCCTGTTCATTTTACCCCTTGTTTTCTACTGGACTTTTGGCATGAAGATATGGCTTTCAAATCCACATACTTCTGCTAACCTGCTTATCTAATTATGTATTTATTTATTTATTTTATTGTGCATTTGTTAGGCACTTATACAGCAATATAAAAAAGGTAGCAGGCACCCCTCTCTAGAAAGAACATGGCATGATAACCTGTGCTGTGGTTTTGTTCCACTTTGAGAGTCCACAGCCATTGCTTTTAGTTCACTGTACTTTTCAGAAAGGAGGAATTTCCATTTGCATATCAGTCTTTGTCCCGCCCACAAGGGGGGTCCAGCACTAAATGCCAGGCAAATCTTCTTTAAACAAGAGTACCAACAGCAACCCCATACAGGTTTTATAGCCTTGTTGGGCCTCATCAGTGAGTTTGAGCTGTGCCTCTCTGAGCACAGTGAGCAAGGGTTCCACTTCTGGGTTCCCCCAGGTAAATCAGGGTGACCAACCCCAAGTTCCTTACAAAAATACAAAAAAGGTAGCAGGCGCCTTTCTCTAGAAAGAACATGGCATGATAACCTGTTCTGCGGTTTTGTGCCACTTTGAGAGTCTGCAGCCATCGCTTTTAGCTCACTGTACTTTTCACAAAAGAGGAATAACCATTTGCATATCAGTCTTTGTCCCGCCCACAAGGGGGGGCGTCCAGCACCAAAATGCCAGGCAAACCTCCTTTGAACAAGAGCACCAACAGCAACCCCATACACGTGTTTCAAACTTGTTGGGCCTCATCAATGAGGTCGAGCTGTGCCTCTCTGAGCACAGTGAGCAGGGAGTCCACGTCTGGTTGCCCCCAGGTAACTTAGGGTGACCAATCCCAAGTTTCTTACAAAAATACAAAAAAGGTAGCAGGTGCTTACAGCAATAACTGTGTAAAGCGCCCACAAGGCACAAGGGAAGGGCACAAGGAAAGGGAACAAGGGAACCAATACAAGACAATGGAATAGAAAATAACAATGAAAAACAAATGACAATAGCAGTCTTTCTAGGCCTCGTGACATTCGGAGCATACAAGCTCAGGCAGAGAGGGGGGACAGGGGACGGGGTAAGTGCTGGAGGGTCCTGCAGAGGGGGAAGTGCCAGAGAACCCGTTGCAAGGCAACACGTAAGTGCGAAGCATCCTGTTAGGGAGAATTCTCTGTTTAGGCTGAATTTCCCTCCCTAGTGAGTCCCCCAGCAGCTTTGCTGGATTTCTGGGGTTTAATTTTTTCTCCTGCCAAGAGTGAGACTCTTTTACCCTCACTCCTGGACATGTTGAACTGTGTTATCTTGGACAAACCTTGTGTTGAATGGGCTATGGGGTCTTTTACTCCATAGGGCCTCATGTATTTTTGTGATGTGGGTTACACAGCACCCTCTGTGCCGTGACCCAGGGGTGTCCTAGGGACTCCCCAACATAGACTCCATACCCTGGGACTGACTACTGTCTCCCAGGGCATGTAAAGTCACCAAAGACTTTGCTAGTCTTGAATCCTGAACAGAACCAGTACAAACCATCATATTGTGGACGTACTGGCTGGGGCAATTCGATTGCCCCAGGGTCTGTTAGTCGAGGGGGCACGTCTCCGTCCCCCCTGATCGAGTTTTGGCTGGTGGCAGTGGAAACTACGTTTTATATTCGACCGCGAATATTTTCCTATGGGATTTCCCATTGTTTTAGGCTAACACATTTAATTATTTATTTACGGTAGCCTTAAACATACCACCGGTTTATATATTTATTTTTATAACTCCGGTTGGGACTTTTTGCCAAAACTTGATTCTAAAATGGCGTTGGTGTTCGCCTCTGTAACTCTGACCCAAAGTGGAGCCCTTTGTTCCACTTTTGGCGGGCTTCTCCACAGAAGCCCTCCAAAGTGGTGCCACTCTGTCTGGGGTACTTAGGAGGGGTGGAGGGGGATTTAGGCACCCTGGACTGAGTTACCTTGGTAACTCAAGTCGCACTCCGTCCTGATTGGCCCAAGTGGTGAACCGCCCGGCTCACCACTTAGCATGTTTGAGTGACAGCTAGGCTGGGTGAATGGGGGTTTGCTGCATAAAAGCAGGGCTTTGGGGACTGGAACTTCAGAAGTCGCCACAGGACCAAGAATCCGACGAGGGAAGAGCTGAGCCGACCTGCTTCGACGACACCACCCGGTGGAGCCCTGCTGAACCGTCTCACCACTTTTCCCGACGACCGAGGAGAACTCTTAACAGAGTGGCTCCTTCCCTTGACTGGTGGGGACAACCAGTTTTCGCCTTCTTTTCGCTTCTCGAGGTATCTCGTGGCCGCCTTGCCAGTGCCAAGCACCCCGGCAACCGGAACCCCACCACTTTTACCCCAACCACGAAAGTCGGTACAACCCTTCAACCGGAGGACTCCGCGGCTGGTTTCTTCCCGGGCAGTGCAACGACCCTCTTCTTCTGCTCTTCAGCGAGAACTTCTTCTCCCCTGACCGACGTCGAGCCCTGCTGCCACTGCCTGGAACAACTGCCACCGCTGGAGGATCCTTTCCGCTTAAGGTACCGTGTTCCGCCTGGCTTCCCTTGCTACCGACTGTACGGGGTAGATTTAGCCCCCGGCTTTCGAACCTGGGAGTGCCTGGGACACCCTGGCTAAACTTTCTAAGCCACTCTACACTCTTTTCTAACTCTTTGCAAGACTTTGAATCCCTAATAACAGTGTGATCTTGGGCACATTTTCGCTCCGGCTACTCTAAGAGTGGGCCCTGCCTAGTGACTTTTGCTCACCTGTGACTTTGTGCTTCTTCGAGCCTATTGCAAGTGTTCTGGATTTTAGAGTGGTGTGTTTAACCCATTTCTGTTTCTTTTTCCCCCTTTCCTTAACCTACTAGAGTGTCATCTAACGTTAAGCGCTCACCTCTGTTTTAATTATGTGGTGTTAACTTAGAGTTGTCTAGATAGGAGTAAGGGTTGAAACTGCTTTCATCATAACTGTGTTTGAAGAGTTTTTACTATATTTTGCTAAAGTGTTTTTTTAACTTATGTGTATATTAAATAAATATCTATATACTTTTGAAACCAAGCTCTGGACAGTGTTTGCTTGTACTATTGTGTTTTGGTACATATTGTGTATACTTTGCATACTGCCTAACTCTTCTTGAGAGAAGTCTGACTGCTCAGCCACAGCTACCAGGTAAATCTGGGTGGTACAGACTGCTACCAAAGGGGTTTACTGCTCTACCTGTAGTCTTAAATCTTTGGCAGTGTTCCCCAAGGGAACTGCACAGGTTTCTGCCTAACACTGGTGTACAGCGGTGGGATTTGTATTGAGTATACATTTTATTGTGCTTTAGATACCTTAGTGCAACTAACCACAAAGCTTAGCACTGAAAAAGTAAAACCTCTAACATGTCAGTTATAGAAAGCTATAGTCAAGAGTCCCTTGCAGCCAAAACTGCTGATTGTTTAAGAGTGCTCTGTAAACATAAGGATCTCCTGACTAAGGGCAAGAAAATGGAGCTGATTGAAAGATTGTTAGCTAACCAAAGTCTGGGTGATGGTTCAGAGGAACCTACCACTCCAGCAACTGTAGATGACAGCGTTGAAGTTAACATGGAGCAAAATGTTGATGATTCTGAGGAAGAGTCAGAAGAGGAGGGTGAGGCTGTTGTAACTATCCCCCCTAGGCCTCTGCCTGCTCTACCTGCTGTGCCTACTGGACCTTTACCAGGTCCCACATTTAGTCCTCAGTACTTTGAACTGGAGAAAATGAAGCTAGAATTGGAGTATAAGAAACTTAATGCTCAAACTGACAAAGAACTAAGGCTAAGGGAAATGGAGCTCAAGTATGACTTAGAAATGAAGAAATTATCTGTTGAGAATGTTTCTCTCTCTGGCTCCTCTAGAAGTTCCAGTCCTAAAAGACCCCGGATGCCTAAAGAATTGGTTGGTATGTATGAGCCTAAGTTGGATGTGTTGGATTGGTTGTCTCTGTTTGAATATAATCATGGGCTCCAGAACATCACAGGAAATGACTTACTCACCTGGTTGTTCTCTAGGCTTCCCCCTGTTGCAACTGATGTGGTAATGGAGATGGGGGAGGAGGATAGGAAGGACTATGAATGTGTGAAACTAGCTTTGATAGCTAGGTTTGGGAAGACCCCTTCCCAGTATCTTAAGAGGTTTAGGAACCTCAAAAAGCATGATGGTACCCCTTGGGCTACCTGGGTGAGTGAATGTTTGAAAAACTTAGAGGGATGGATTAAGGGTTACAAGGTGAACACTTATGAAGGTATGAAGAATTTGTTTATGTTGGAGACTATTTATGATGCCTGCTCTCCTGAGCTCAGACAACACTTGGCTGATTCCAGGGAATTGGATTCCCGGAGACTAGCTAAGGCTGCTGACTTGTGGGTTGCCAACAGGGCCACTCACAAGGATTCTGGGGTAACTCAGAAGAAGGATGGGGAAAAACAGTCTAAGAAGGACTCCAAAGAGAATTCTAATACTACAAATTCCAAAGAGGGCCCCAAACAAAACTATAAGGGTAAGCCACAAGGGAAACCAAATCAGGCTAGTGTACCTTCTGGTCCCAGACCAGAAGGAGGTCAGAACAAGCCTCCATTCCAGCGAGCCTTTGGCTCATGCTTTGTTTGTAAGGCTACTGACCATGTGAAAGGAGATCCCAGATGTAAGGGTAAACCTTCAGGGGTCCAGCTTGCCTCCTTAGCCTTCGCTCCAGAAGAGGAAGTACATATGGCAAGTGGAAACTTTCTATTACTAGCTGATGAACCCACTGGAGTCTCAGCTAGTGTTTCTTTAGTCTCTCTGGGGTTGTGGGAGCAACAGAATCTAGATGTCTATAACTCTATCCCAGATAATACTAAAGAGTATTATAAGGACAGTGTCCAGGTGAATGGTCAGGAGACTCCTGCCATTAGGGACACTGGAGCCAGCATAACTGTGGTGGATGAATCATTTTTCAAGGCAGAGGATGTTGCTAAGGCACCCAAATGCCTCACCAAGTTAGCTGGTGGGCCTGTGCAGATGTGTCCCCAGTTACCAGTTCTCATCCAATGTAATGATATGGCTGTAAAAATACCTGTCAGTGTACAATGTGAAGTGCCAGGTAGGGTTCTGTTGGGTAATGACCTCAAAGCTCTTGGAGTTGTATCTCATACCCCCAGACCTCCTAGCAAAAGGTTCCAGGAACTCACAAAACCTGCAAGGGAGAAAACCCTGAGAGGGTTATCTCAGGAGATGATGACAGAAATCACTCCTCTACCACTGGAGCAACTTACTGCAGTAACTACCAGATCAGGAGCAAAGGGGCAACCCAAGACTCCTAGGAAAAAGCCAGCAGCAAGCACTCCAGTGCTTCCAACAAGGACTTCCCCTAGGTTGTCCAAAGTTACACCTGTAACTCCACCTCCAGCTGAGGCTAAGAGGGAGGTACAACCCTGTGTGGTTGAGCTAGACTCTGAGGAAGAGCTAGAAGGAGGCCCCAACCTTATTGGAGATTTGGACCCTGAGGACCATCCTGAGCTGCAGTCTTTACTGGCAGAAGGTGGGCCTAGCAGGGCAGCTTTTCGTAAGGGGCAAAGAGAATGTCCAACTCTGGAAGGTCTCCGCCACCAGGCAGCTTCTCAAGCTGATGGGCAAGAGCCTGGGAAGTATAGGTTGCACTGGGAAGATGGCCTCTTCTACAGTGAACCCACTGAGTCTGAACCTGGAGACTACAAACGCCTTGTAGTCCCACAAGAAAACAGACAACAGTTCTTACAACTAGCCCATGAGATACCTTTGGCTGGCCACTTGAGTTTCAAGAAGACCAAGGAAAGGCTCTCACTCTACTTTTATTGGCCAAAGATGGGGGCCGAAGTAGATAGATATTGTAAGAGCTGCCATACCTGCCAGACTTCTGGTAAGGTTGGTTCCAAGAATGTGGCACCTTTAGTGCCTCTCCCAGTTGTGGGAGTCCCATTTGAGAGGGTAGGGATTGACATTGTTGGTCCCCTTGATCCTCCAACCTCCTCAGGCAACAGGTTTATCCTTGTTGTAGTAGACCATGCTACTAGGTACCCTGAGGCCATTCCTATGAGGACTGTTACAGCTCCGGCTGTGGCTAAGGCCCTCCTTGGTATTTTTACCAGGGTTGGGTTTCCTAAGGAGGTAATCTCTGACAGGGGGTCAAACTTTATGTCCCACTACATGAAGGCCATGTGGAAAACCTGTGGAGTTACCTACAAGTTCTCAACCGCCTACCACCCTCAGACAAACGGGTTGGTTGAAAGGTTTAACAGAACCATGAAGAGCATGATAGGTGCTTTGGAAGAACCCCTTAAGAAAAAGTGGGACCTTCTACTGCCATGCCTTCTCTTTGCTTATAGAGAAGTCCCTCAGGAGGGAGTAGGTTATTCTCCCTTTGAGCTTCTCTATGGCCATCCAGTCAGAGGTCCATTGGCCCTGATTAAGGAGGGGTTGGAAGGTGCTCCTCCCCTCAAGCCAGTCAGAGTGACTGACTATGTGATAGGTCTCCGGAGGAGAATGTCACACATGATGGCAGAAGCAAGTGACAACTTGAAAGCTGGTCAAGCCCTGGTCAAACATTGGCACGACCAGAAGGCTAACATGGTTGAGTTTACTCAAGACCAGCTAGTTCTAGTTATGCTCCCAACAAGGCAGAGGGCCTTGCAAGACAAATGGATGGGACCCTTCAAGGTTGTGGGAAAACTTGGAGAGGTCAACTATCTGGTGGATCTGGGCAGACCCAGGGAAGCTCCTAGAGTCTTCCGCGCCAACCGACTAAAAGCCTACATCTCCAGACCTGATGTAGGAGCCTTGCTTCTAGCTTCAGCTGCAGAGGAGGAAGAGAGTGAATCTCTCCCTGATCTCCTCAGAGGTGTACCTTTAGATGAAAAAGTTGAAGGAGTCAATCTCTCTTCAGACCTGACACCTGAGCAACAAGAGGAGTGCAAATCTATGTTAAATCAGTTTGCCTCCCTGTTCTCACTGTCACCAGGCTTGACCCCTTGGGGCCAGCATGAGATACTCACTGGTGACTGTCTGCCAGTCAAAAGCAGAGGATACAGAATGTCAGAACATATCAGAGCCCACATCAAAGGAGAGGTCAAGAAGATGCTTGATCTCGGGGTAATAGAGCCCTCTACTAGTCCATGGTCTAGCCCAGTTGTGTTAGTACCAAAGGCAGGATCCAAAGACTTGAGATTCTGTGTGGACTATAGAGCTCTAAATGCAGTCACCAAGACTGATGCCCACCCTTTGCCCAGGACAGATGAGTTGGTGGATAAACTTGGTGCAGCCAAGTACCTCAGCACATTTGACCTGACGTCAGGCTATTGGCAAATAGCCCTGACAGACCATGCCAAGGAGAAAACTGCATTTTCGACCCCAGTTGGCTTGTACCAGTTTAAGGTCATGCCTTTTGGACTAAAAAATGCACCTGCCACATTCCAAAGGATGGTGAACCAAGTTCTGGCTGGGATGGAAGATTTCTGCATGGCATACTTGGATGACATTGCAGTCTTCAGCCACTCCTGGGAAGAACATGTGAACCACCTAGGACATGTGTTGCAGGCTCTGGAACAGGCCCATTTGACAATCAAAGCCAGTAAGTGCCAGATTGGTCAAAGTAAAGTGGTCTACCTTGGACATGAGGTAGGAGGTGGAGAAATAAGGCCTTTGCCCAGCAAGATTGAAGCTGTGCAAAATTGGACAACACCAACTACTCAAACCCAAGTGAGAGCTTTTCTAGGCCTCACTGGATATTACAGGAATTTCATTGAGAACTATGGGACCATAGCTTCTCCACTGAATGTAATCTCCTCTCCCAAATTCCCTAAAAAGGTAAAATGGAATGAGGAGTGCAATCAGGCCTTTGAAAAACTGAAGAGAGCTCTTTGCCAAGCTCCAGTATTGAGAGCTCCTGACTACCACCAACCTTTCATTGTACAAACTGATGCTTCCAATGTAGGTATAGGTGCAGTTCTAAGCCAACTGGATGAGAAGGGTAGGGAGCACCCCATTTGCTTCATCAGTAGGAAACTGAAGGATCCTGAGACAAGGTGGGCAACTATCGAAAGAGAATGCTTTGCTATTGTGTGGGCACTGAAGAAGTTTAGGCCATACTTGTATGGTTCTACTTTTGTTATTCAGACTGACCACCAACCCTTGAGATGGTTAATGCAAATGAAAGGGGAAAATCCAAAACTATTGAGATGGTCAATCTGCCTGCAAGGGTTTGATTTCACCATTGAGCACAGGTCAGGGTGTCACCATCAAAATGCTGATGGACTCTCTAGGATGTATATCATCGACTAGAGGTATGAGGTTCATCCAGGAGTGGATTAAATCCTCCTGTCCCTTAGTCTGGGGGGGGCGAGTGTTAGGGAGAATTCTCTGTTTAGGCTGAATTTCCCTCCCTAGTGAGTCCCCCAGCAGCTTTGCTGGATTTCTGGGGTTTAATTTTTTCTCCTGCCAAGAGTGAGACTCTTTTACCCTCACTCCTGGACATGTTGAACTGTGTTATCTTGGACAAACCTTGTGTTGAATGGGCTATGGGGTCTTTTACTCCATAGGGCCTCATGTATTTTTGTGATGTGGGTTACACAGCACCCTCTGTGCCGTGACCCAGGGGTGTCCTAGGGACTCCCCAACATAGACTCCATACCCTGGGACTGACTACTGTCTCCCAGGGCATGTAAAGTCACCAAAGACTTTGCTAGTCTTGAATCCTGAACAGAACCAGTACAAACCATCATATTGTGGACGTACTGGCTGGGGCAATTCGATTGCCCCAGGGTCTGTTAGTCGAGGGGGCACGTCTCCGTCCCCCCTGATCGAGTTTTGGCTGGTGGCAGTGGAAACTACGTTTTATATTCGACCGCGAATATTTTCCTATGGGATTTCCCATTGTTTTAGGCTAACACATTTAATTATTTATTTACGGTAGCCTTAAACATACCACCGGTTTATATATTTATTTTTATAACTCCGGTTGGGACTTTTTGCCAAAACTTGATTCTAAAATGGCGTTGGTGTTCGCCTCTGTAACTCTGACCCAAAGTGGAGCCCTTTGTTCCACTTTTGGTGGGCTTCTCCACAGAAGCCCTCCAAAGTGGTGCCACTCTGTCTGGGGTACTTAGGAGGGGTGGAGGGGGATTTAGGCACCCTGGACTGAGTTACCTTGGTAACTCAAGTCGCACTCCGTCCTGATTGGCCCAAGTGGTGAACCGCCCGGCTCACCACTTAGCATGTTTGAGTGACAGCTAGGCTGGGTGAATGGGGGTTTGCTGCATAAAAGCAGGGCTTTGGGGACTGGAACTTCAGAAGTCGCCACAGGACCAAGAATCCGACGAGGGAAGAGCTGAGCCGACCTGCTTCGACGACACCACCCGGTGGAGCCCTGCTGAACCGTCTCACCACTTTTCCCGACGACCGAGGAGAACTCTTAACAGAGTGGCTCCTTCCCTTGACTGGTGGGGACAACCAGTTTTCGCCTTCTTTTCGCTTCTCGAGGTATCTCGTGGCCGCCTTGCCAGTGCCAAGCACCCCGGCAACCGGAACCGGAGGACTCCGCGGCTGGTTTCTTCCCGGGCAGTGCAACGACCCTCTTCTTCTGCTCTTCAGCGAGAACTTCTTCTCCCCTGACCGACGTCGAGCCCTGCTGCCACTGCCTGGAACAACTGCCACCGCTGGAGGATCCTTTCCGCTTAAGGTACCGTGTTCCGCCTGGCTTCCCTTGCTACCGACTGTACGGGGTAGATTTAGCCCCCGGCTTTCGAACCTGGGAGTGCCTGGGACACCCTGGCTAAACTTTCTAAGCCACTCTACACTCTTTTCTAACTCTTTGCAAGACTTTGAATCCCTAATAACAGTGTGATCTTGGGCACATTTTCGCTCCGGCTACTCTAAGAGTGGGCCCTGCCTAGTGACTTTTGCTCACCTGTGACTTTGTGCTTCTTCGAGCCTATTGCAAGTGTTCTGGATCTTAGAGTGGTGTGTTTAACCCATTTCTGTTTCTTTTTCCCCCTTTCCTTAACCTACTAGAGTGTCATCTAACGTTAAGCGCTCACCTCTGTTTTAATTATGTGGTGTTAACTTAGAGTTGTCTAGATAGGAGTAAGGGTTGAAACTGCTTTCATCATAACTGTGTTTGAAGAGTTTTTACTATATTTTGCTAAAGTGTTTTTTTAACTTATGTGTATATTAAATAAATATCTATATACTTTTGAAACCAAGCTCTGGACAGTGTTTGCTTGTACTATTGTGTTTTGGTACATATTGTGTATACTTTGCATACTGCCTAACTCTTCTTGAGAGAAGTCTGACTGCTCAGCCACAGCTACCAGGTAAATCTGGGTGGTACAGACTGCTACCAAAGGGGTTTACTGCTCTACCTGTAGTCTTAAATCTTTGGCAGTGTTCCCCAAGGGAACTGCACAGGTTTCTGCCTAACACATCCCACTTACTCTTCATCTGGTGACCACATTCTTGGAAAGGGCAGGATCTAAATTCCCCTATGAAAAGAAAGGAAGTTATGTGTGTCCTGAGAAAGATGAACATTTATTGACAAAAGGTGTCTATGACAGAGTGGTTTCTAGTGACATGACTCTAAGACTAGGAGGCTATGCATACTTTTCCATAAGTACAGATGGGAGACTCTTGCTCTTCAAAATAGACCTCAAGTGGACATAATATATCTTGCAAAATGTCTAATGCTGGCCAAAACTAATTTATAGAGGGATTCTTTGTGCTGTTTTCTCCTCATTGAGCGGGAAACTAGTGTGTGGGAGAATTCAGTATTACTTTCAATGAACTTTACATAGATGCTCCACTAGGAGCAGTCAGGATACTAGATATAATATAGATCTCCACACACTCAAGAGGAGATGTTACCCCTTGGATGCCCACAGAATACTTTACTCTCAAACACACAAGTACACATTTCTGTCATTTTTAAGGAAATCCTCCTATGGTCTTTACCTAGCAATGGGCCAGAGAGACTGACAATTCAAGATTGCAGTGTTAGTGCAATGTCTGTCCTATTCCCCCGACCAAAAAACCCTTTAACTCCTAACGTACTGCTCTTTTCCATCTTGCAGCCGCCACACCTGTCATCCCTTTTTAGGCCAAGGTGCTCCACTTTTTGAAGAATCCACACTCCACCTCCTATCGTTTCTGCTTCTTGCTTCATCGTGAAGTACCTCCTGCAGGGTTGCAGCATCACTCTGATACTGAAGTCCTGGTGTTGCATCAAAACCTAGAGCGGTTTTGGGAAAAGGGGGGATTTCGTTGTGGGCTTTGTGAGAAGGGTTTGGAGCTTGTGGGAGAAAACAAGGTAGACCTCTGGGCACAACAAGCAGGGATGCTGACCGTGCCCCAACCAATGCCTGATGAACACCTGACAAATGCATTGCCTTGCCCTCAATGAGCAAAATTGACAGCAGCCCACTGAGCATAGCACCTGAACATGTTAGAGTGAGGTTTGAGGCATCTCTAAACCTGCCAACCAAAATAATAAGGAAGGTGAAACGGGTGATTGTGGTCATAGTATTTAAAGCAGTCCTTCCCTCTGACCGAAAGATTCTTGCCTCTCATAACCCTTAGCGGGCAGCTAATGTTAAAGTATGAGTTTCCAGACTGGCCCTTTTCTTCATCTGCCAACTCGCAGATGCTCGTTTTTGTTGCTCAGGGAAAACAATGTATGTATCTCGGAGAGAGAAGAGAAAGAAATTGAGAGCAAGAGAGGGATATGATATGATATGATATGCTATGGCATTTGTAACGCGCCTATACACAAGTGTTTAGATGTGTGATTGACAGGTGGCATTGTGTGCTAGAGAAAATAACGTGTCTGCAAATGGCCAGTAGTGGGAGTGCATGGTTGCATTGTTTTGCCTTTAAGGCTTAGTCCATTCCCCAACTAAACAACCCCCATATAAGATTGCCTACCACCATGCTTTACACATACAAACCCCCCACAGTCGGTTCCACATGCCTAGCCATCTGCACATCAGCTCTAACCAAGCCAAGACTAAGCTCTCAAATTTAGCCCTGTTACAATCTCCCAAGTCAGCTGCTTACCAGGCACAAAGCACTGCAGTATATCAGGTCTTGGGCTGTTTCCTATGGAGACATGAAAGATTTTTCTTGAATATATATGGAGATAAATGATATGCTACGTAAGAGAGCCCCATTTGTAGTTAGGAAATTCAGGTGGAGTTCAGGGAATGAATGGCGAGAAAAGACCAGCCAGTACTATCCTACCGGGTAAAAACAGCAATCGCTCCCTGGACTGCTGTTTCCTTTACTCTGGGATTGTTAAAATGAAATCAAAGCATTTTAATAGAGCTTTCCACACATTTTTTAAAAAGCTCTAAAGGGACCAGTGGCGGCCTGACTGAAGGAAATGAGGAATTTACTTTGGAAATCTGACATCATTAACGGAGGAAGAACCAGACAGAATCCCTGCAGGAAACGGTGTATTTCTGTTGGTATTTGGTCTGTCTAAAGACTGTCACATGGAAAAATTATACAACATGTTCAATGAGCTATTACAAGATGTCCACAAACCTGCTTCATGGAATCGGCACTCATAACTTGAAATCCTAAACCATGCTAAGACCCTTGCAAATGTGGTAACAACAGATCTACTTCACTATTTTTAGCGACCAGACTATGTGGCATTCTCTCAAAGCTAGTGGACATAGACCAATCAATTTTTGTCAAAAACCACAATGGTGTGGCAAACACGATCCTGCTCTTAGGCCTGACTGATAATAATAGGAGGAATAGGTCAAAATTACCGAATACAAATTACCGACCCCTCCAAAAGACCTAAAATACAGACCACCAAAAGTTCAAAATACAAAAAGTTCGAACCTTTTGTGGTATGTATATTTTGGTGGGGTTGGTAAAAAAAAAAAAGACTTCAGGAGCTGCAGGGTTGTGCCCCTTAACACCCCGCTCACTATACTATTTAGTATAGTGAGCGGGGTGTTGTGGGGGACACCCCTGCAGCTGACCTGACTGAAAAAAAAAGCTGCAGGGGCTGCGAGAGTGTCCCCTGCAACACCCTGCTCACTATACTATGCTGTATAGTGAGCAGGGGTTGCGGGGGAAAAACCCGCAGCTGCCCGACAAAAAAAGGATTAAAAAAAAGAAAGGATACAAAAAAAATAGAAAAGGACCCTGCTGTTCAGTTCCCGATCACAGAAGTGAAAGGAAACAGGCATCTCAGCGTCCAGCGAGACAGAAGGCAAGGTAATTAAGGAGGTGGGGGTGGTGGTGTGTAGGGGGTGCGGGTAGAGGTGTGGGTGTGGGTTTGGATAGGTGTTTGGACACATTGTGAATGTTCAGGGGAGAAATTACCAAAGATTATTTGCTTGAAATAATCTTTGGTCATTTCTCCCACGAACATTTCCGTCGTGGGAAAATCAGACAGCTTCTAATAGGAGGGCTGAAACCTCCGTCGTGACACTGAGTCTGGACTGTGAGAAAGGCTTTGATGTGATGAGCAGGAGGAACTACGCCACTTTGGCTTCCAGGCTAAATGTATTCACTTGAATGTTTTTTACCCAGGGTCCAAGGCACAAGTTCTCACATACTTTGAGATATCTGAGAGTTTCACCCTAAACAGAAGTACACACAATTGATGCCCCCCTTTCACCATTATTCTTTAACCTGGTGTTAGAACCTTTCCTTCACGTCTTAGAGAGCCTAATACTCTGGCTGGTGTGTCGATAGGAGAGGAAGAGTGCCCATCAATGGCATATGAAGTTACCAATGCTGGTCCGATAGCAAAGCAAGTAGAGTGCTCGCTTTGACATCTGTGCAAAGCCTGCTGACGCAGGTTTGAATCCCGGTAGCGCAAAACTCAGCCTTTCATCCTTCAGCGGTAGATAAATGAGCACCACACACCATGGGTAATAATAAGCAGCCCTCAGATACCTGAGGGTTCGTAGTGCTATATAAATACTAAGTTATTATTTTATTATTAATGCATTGAACTACAGAAATCATGCGGTAATCCTGCAGTAATCCTGAGATAGGGAGTAACGAGATACGAGGATACTGTGGGAAGACTCTGTGGCAAGACCATTCAATATGTTTTGAAGTAGCTCTCGAACAGAGGAGTGGAACATGAAGAGGTTTATGGAACGTTCACACTCTGGAATAATGCCCAATTCGGACATACTAAGGGGGAAGACGCAGGTGGCAATCTTGGGTAGATATTGGAATTATATTGGTTGATTGAGTCATAAAAGCTGGGTCCTTTCTACGCTTTGTGCACCTGAGTGGGAATGCAAGTTGTTGGATGGGGAGGTGGCCAGATACAATGTATTGTTGCACAGCTCTAAACAGGACTTCACTGCCAAGAAAACAGCCTGAACTGTTAAGCTTGCTGGAGACAAAAGACCAATCAGTCCTGTGAGAAACCAGAAGGTGTCTCACCCACCAGTCCCCAAGGATCTGTCACCCAGGTGGCCAGGACACGGCCATTGCCTTTGGATCAAGTTCCTGGGGGTTGACCAATATGGGAGGATTACCTGGGTGAGGGGTCTTCAGGGAGTGGGAGTGGGACACCGGATGGTGAGATGCGGTATACCCTTCCCTGTAACACCTTTACCCTATCCTACAAGGTAGGATATGTAGGAACTCTACCCCCCCTTTCCTACATGAAGACATTCACATAGACAACGCACTCTGGTAGAAAACAGACTAGCGCTCGAGCAGTATACCTGACGTGTCCCAATACAATGGTCAGGCGAGGTCAGGCAATTACTGACCGAAACTCATACCTGACTTCCATTAAGCTTCCCCACATGAATAAAAGGAAGAGCACGAAAGCACACTCAGAGCGAGGTGTCAAGGTTGCAAGCAGCAACATTGTATGGCGAGCGCGGAATGAACATTGAAAAGCAAGATACAGTACCTTTGACAGATTGATCTGGCACCACGTGTGTGCTCAATCGAAGGTCTCTGTAAGGTATCCAGCGTAGAAGTGACAGAAGTGAAAGTTAAAATCTTGCGCACAGTCGAAAGTCTTCAATTTTGATACAGTAAAGAAACTTTGGAAAATGAGAAAAATTTGGTCCGAGCCCAGCTGAGGGAGACCAATTGAAAGTTTTATGTTAAAGTGGGTCTGAGCCCAGCGGAGGAGGACACGCGGTTCACAGTAAATCATCAGAGAAATTAAACATACTGAGAAAAGTGGGTCTGAGTCTGGCGGCAGGGGACCCGCGGTGAACAGTGAATCACCTGAGAAATTGTGCATGTGTAATCCTGAGGGGAAAGGAACTCTGGTGGGTTTTTTTTGCATCAGGCCCTCTGAAATAATAGACTTTGAGTGGCAAAGAGACTTTGCCCAGAAGGCCCTGATGCTGAGGTTTTGAGCTGCATACTAATGCCATAGAATCCAGAGTGTGTGCTAAGCTCGAGTGTGCCCCTTCTCCCATGCTGAAAACATGTGGGGAAGGTGGGTCAATGGCTCAAATATCCGGACATATTATTTCTTGAACACTTTGTTTTGCATAACATTGTTTCCCATGCTATTTGTATTTAAAAGTAAGGATTGGCAATAGCTTTTTAGTATAGACCCTTTTATTTTGATGAGACTCAACTAGGACTGCATTATTACTATTTGATGGTTGTAGCTTGCTACCATCTTTAGATTTAGGATTAGATAGGCATTTTTCAAACCCAATTGAAGTTCAATAAACACCCTTGAACTGTAGTCACTTGTGTCTGTCTTACTGTTTGATACCATGCCTTCTTTACATGTGATGTCAGGAGTGGGATGTGACTCAATTGAGACAAATTGGGGGACCCTAACATTCCAGAAGCTTAGTCATAGAGCCTCAGATCCCACAATTGCCACAAAGATTCCATAGGCTTAGATAGCTGTAGCAGTAGAGAAGCTATTATCCTTTCAGGGAAAAGAGGAATGATTCCCACAGACTTAGTCCTAATACCCCCTGCGGGGTGTTATATAAGATTGGCTCCAAACTCTGACACAGAAGTTTGGTTTGAATGTCCTAGCTGGCATCATAGATCTCGACTTCCTGGGTGATATAAAGGTTCTCCTATAGAACCATGGCAATACTCAACTTGAAGTACATCGTGGGGACAAAATTGCACAGGGAATTCTTGAAAGGGCTCTATTTCCTTGTTTTGAAGAAAGTAAACCAGAAGAAAGTAAGAGAGGTAGCTTAGGCTTTGGAGAAGCCGATGAACCATCTACCACTGAGGCAGAGAGGGAAGAAGAACCTACCATCCTTCCCGATCTAGCCTTTGCCCAGCTAGAAGGGAAGTCCCTTTTTCTTCCTAAAGCAGGGATTCCTTTATAGAAAGGAAACCTCCAGAGAAGGCCTAAGTAAAACTTAGTTAGTAATCCCCAAAACCCATTGGAAGATCCTACTCGAGATTGCACATTCTCATTTGACAGGGGGACACTTAGGACAATCTAAGACCCAAGCCCACATCAGTGGAAAATTGTACTCACCGGGTATCCATGCCAATATAAAGAACTACATTTAGACATGTGAAATATGTCAGAAAACCAGTATGCATATTCCCTTACCTGCCCCTGAACCCTTTACCAATAATAGAAGTCCTGTTTTCCCGAAATGTGATGGATATCATTGGAACATTGGAAATCTCTAGATTGGGTAACAAATATGTCCTCATAATCATTGATTACGCTACCTAATACCCAGAGGCGCTCCCCATGGGGAACAACACACCCAACACACTTTAAAATTCATATTACAATTTTTTCACCTATTACATATTTTCCAGGGTTGGTTTCCTCAAGGAAATTCTAACAGATCAGGGATCCAATTTTATGAGTAAACTCATGGGTGAAGTTAAAGAATTGCTCCCTATTTCCACCTTAAGAACCTCAGTTTACAACCACCCAAACAAACCGATTGGTAGAAAGATTTAACAAAACACTTAAGATGATTTTAAGAAAGTTGGTAGACAAGGATGGGAAAGACTGGGATTGCATGATTCCTTAGGCCCTATTTGCAGCAACATTGTATGTTGGAACGAACATTGTTTAAATGTGTGTGATAAAAGATGCAAGTAAAGTTGAACTGCTGATGAGTGTTTGAACTTTTAAATGAAAGACACAATACCTTTGACAGAATGGTCCGGCACCACGTGGGCACTCAAATGAAGGTCACTGTAAGGTATCCAGCTGAGAAGTGGCAGAAGTGAAAATTAAAGAGTTGAGAAAATTAAGAAGTGAAGAAAACATTGTAAATCAAAGTGGTCCTGCGTCGGGTCAAGCAAAATCCTGAACACAGTCAAAAGTCTTCAATTTTGATACAGTAAAGAAAGTTTGGAAAATTAGATAAATTTGGTCCGAGCTCGGCAGAGAGAGACCAATTGAAGGTTTTGTGGGAAAGTTGGTCTGAGGCCAGCAGAGGAGGACCCGGGGTGAACAGTAAATCACCCGAGAAATTATGCATGTGAAAATCCTGCGAAAAGTGGGTCTGAGTCCGGGGTTTGGGGACCCGGGGTGAACAGTGAATCACATGAGAAATTATGCATGTGTAATCCTGAGAACAAAGTGACTGCATTGTTATTGATGGTCGTAGCTTGCTCCCATTTTTAGATTTAGGATTAGATAGGCGTTTTCCAAACCCAATTGAAGTTCATAAACGCCCTTGAACTGTGGTCACTTGTGTCTGTCTTAAAGTTTGATACCATGCCTTCCTTACAGTCCCCTCCATTTGTATGTGGGTAAAAAGCTCTCTGAGGCAGATGGCTCATTCAGGTTTGGAGGGGCCTGGTCAGAGGAGTGGAGGATCAACATTCCGGAAGATGGGTGTACAGACATGCTGAGATTAGTGTTCTTGTCAAAAATGAATGATCATTTGAGTAACATCCAGCAAAGAGTCATGCTGAGGGCCTATTGCAAATGGGAAGACATTTTTATAATAGGGCCAACACCAAACAACAATTGATGGGCTTGTGACTTGTCAGGGGCAACTGACACACACATGTTATCTAACTTCTCAAGAGTGGAAACATTCTGAAGAGATGTTTTTACGAATGTATAATAACCAGCAATACAATGAAGGAGTTATGTAACTTAATAGTCCTACTCATAGATGAAAAACTGGCACACTTATTATGGGGAGAGGGAGAGAATTTCCTCTGAGAGCATTTCTGGTGGGTGAGAAAATAATACTGAGTTTGTGGAAGAATAGGATAAGACCAACAACGCAATAACGGTTGACAGATAAGTGTCAGCTGGTCTCATTGAATACATTGTAGCAGAAGAGGTGGAAGTGTGAGCGAAAGAATACAGTGAGTTTATTTGGAGTGCTACGCATTATCATCCCGGGTCTCCGTTGGTTTAGCTTTCTTCTCTTCCCTTTCATTTTCATTGTTCACCCCATCTTAGCACCCTTCCCCACAACTGTACCACTTTTGCTTTCTACCTTTCTACTCACCTTCCCCTTTCTCCTTAGCAACCATTACCAGCATTGGTCCATCTGTTGATGTTCACTGTGTGCTTGGCAAGCAAGGTAATACAATGTAAGCATGACCATAGATATGCCCGTTATTGCACACTGTCTGTTTGTTGAAAGTGGACATTTTCTTATATTCACCAAGTGAATTTTGTTATTTCTTCTAAACCTCAATACAATCTATGTTATGGTTGTCTTCTATAGATAATATATGAGCATTACAGATAGGATAGTCAAAAAAGAAGCAATTCAAAATATTCTCAAAATGTCCACCAATATGAGCCCATTAAATTAAGCCTAATTCTGTCAAAATGGACAGAGGCCACAACTGAAGGCCATGATTGTTGGGGCCTAGTCAGGACAACGTTATTTGCTAGTGAGGGGAAAAATGGGCCAGGGCCATAGTCCCTGGCCAGGGGATATCATAATTTAGCCCAATTGTAACAATGTCGACACTAGCCAGGGCCGAATGGCTTGTGGGACATGGTAACCTAATAGTATGTTTTGGGGTGTGGCTACAGGCTGTTGCCACTGGCCATATAGCCCAATTGTTGCAACTTGGACAGTGGCCAAATGCCATGACCAGTGGGACCTGGTTATTTATTAGTGAGGAATATTGGCACAGTGGGCCATTGTCTTTTATCTTGTTGTACCAAGATACAATGTAGCATTAAAAAAGTTGAAATTCATTGAACAAAATTAAAGTTAAGAGTGAGTTGAGACCATCTTATCGTACAAAATAAAGCCATGGAATTTGGCAGGTGTGGGAAGAAACAACAATTGTAGCTTAGAGACCCCACTCCTATTGCTCACACCATGAGCACACACATGAGATACAGCAGGGATGCACAATTACTTCAAGGGTGACATGAAGTTAGGATTGTTGTCACTCTCCACACCTGTCGAATATTATGGGTTTTGTTGCAATAAATCAGTCTTAACTCAGCATGGCCCATAATGGTGAAACAGAGCCTGCATTTCATATTATACATGCCTGACAAAGGTAATGAAGACCAATTCACAGAAATTACAATACTGTGCATTACATTTTCATGAGGCATACCACTAAAGGTTGTGTATCCATCAGTAAGAGCCTCTCTTTAACCATGCACAGCACAACAAACAATATTCACTACTCAAAGAGAAGGAACTCCAACTGGCATTTGGTATAATATACAGCCTAATCATCTTTGTGCACCTATTGACAGGATAGTCACTATCTCTTAAACAGTTGCTGGGGCACCAGATGAGGGAGCCAGTAGAAATTGTAGTCGTCCCCAACAGGGTGCTGTTACCTGCACCAGTACGTCCACCCACAACACTGTTGCTGTAAACACCACCATCACCACTAAGCCTAGATGAACTTCCCTAAAATATTGGTGCAGGCAACTCAAAAAAATGTTGGCGTCATTCATCTTCACTGCAAGTCAAGGGTGGGATTTCAGCGAGGGATGTCATTTCATCAAACATGGCTGGGGTAGGGGAGGTGACATTACATGACCATTGATCTCTGATGACATCACAGGAAGTTATGTAATTTGACCCCACCCCGAAGTGACATCAAAAGAAATTGTTACGATATCACTGTAATGTGATTTACATTTCATAAAAGAATGGATCACCACATGTATCATTAATATCAGTGTGTATAGGCCCATATTACCAAATTACTGTGAATGCAAGCAAACGTCCAAGGCCAAATGATAATGATGTGTTAATATATAACACTTACACTTAAGCGCTTTATATTGAACAAATACACAAACAATATCACCCAACCTGTGTTGGTGCCCATTTATCAACTTCAGGAGGATGAATGGCTGAGTTGGCTTTGCCAGGATTTGAACTTGCAGATCACACACACATCGCAGCAGCGAGCGCTCAACCATCTGAACTATCCAAGCTGGGAAGTTCTCATGGCTTCCTTCGACTGCTCTAAATTCATCATTAATGTCTACCTAAATGGCACTGTCATGGTCCAAGCCCCTCAGGCCAATCTCCTCCTCTTTGATAGGCGCTTCCCTCTCCTCATCAATTTCCTCTCATCTCCTGCTGTCCCCTCCTCTCCCCCCTTGGCTACCTTGCCCTCTCTGTCCTCCTCCTCCTCTGCACCTCCTAGGGCTCTTTCTCCTCCACAGGGAGTACCTCTGATCTGTACCCCTCCCTGAAAGGTCTTTAAGGCTAGCAAGCTTCTTTATATTGCCACTCTCAACTCTCGCTCTGCTGTCAAACACTCCTCTGACATCTGCCACCTCCTTGAAGAACTAGACCTTGCTGTCCTTGGTCTTACTGAGACATGGTTCACGGCCAGCTCTGTCACGAGCTTGAACACTCTCCTCCCTGATGGCTACAAGATCCTCTCCGCACCCAGATCCTCCCGCTCCGGTGTGGGGGGGGTAGCACTGATCTTTCCTGAGTGGATTCCTGCCTCTATCCTTCCCACTCAGACCTACTCCTCTTTTGAATGCCTTGTCTGTAGGCTTTCTCTCTCGCCTACCCATTCTCTTACTGTGGCTACCATCTACCGGCCTCCTAGCAAAGCACATCATTTCTCTCTGAGTGGGCAGACCTCTCCTCCTCCCTCCTGGCCTCTACCACTCAACTCCTCCTCCTCAGTGACCTCAATATACATTTAGACTCTCCTTGTTCCTCCTCTGTACTCTTCCGTGACCTCTGCGACTCCCTCTCCCTGTCCATTCTCCCCTGTGGCCCGACTCACTCTGCAGGGCACACACTCGATGTCTTGATCTCCTCTGACCTCCCCCTCTCCATCCCTCTGACCACTCCTCTCTCCTGGAGCGATCACTCCCTCCTCTCCTCTCATCTCTCCGTCTCTTCTCCCAAGCCAAGCCTACCCCAACACTGCCACCTACCTTCTCAGACATCCGGCCCATGAAGCGTGTGTCAGTTAAGGCTTTTACTGCCACTTTCTCCCCCCCTCTACACCTCTGGGTGTCTCAAATCGTGACACAGCCCTGTCTCTGCTCTACTCTTCAATTTCCGATACTCTTGATGCTCTTGCCCCTGTCACGAGGATCCGTTTGAAGTCCAAAGTCAAGTGCAATTCCTGGTATGACTCTGACCTAGCTACACTTAAATGTAGGTGTAGGGCGGCTGAGAGGAAATGGAGGGCTTCCTGTTCATTTTCTGACAAACTGGCCTGTCGCCTGCTACAAAGGCAATACCGACTCTCTGTCCTCACCATGAAGAGAGTCCATATTCAAGCTGGTGTCTCTGCGGCATCTAACAGCTCGGACGAACTCTTTAAAATCTACAAGGAGCTGGTCAAGCCTGCTGCAGTCTATACCCCCTCCTGTTGCCTCACAGGCTCTTTGCAGTGCCGTTGCCTCTCACTTCATTTAAAAAACCCATGATATCCTGTCCACCCTCTCCACCTCCAACCCTCCTTTCCCCTCTCCATCTGTGCTTGCTGACACTCCTTTAGCCACTGCCGCACCATCCTTCTCCTCTTTTCCTCTTTTCACCCCTGACGAGGTCGCTAGACAAGTCCGATCTATGAAAGCCTTGTCAAAACAGGTTCATCCTTGTTCCTCTAAAACCATTAAGGACCACATTGAAACCCTCGCTCCGGCCCTTGCTGATATTTGCAACCACTCCTTTCCCTCAGGATCCTTCCCCTCCCCGCTGAAGCACTCCCTTGTGCATCCTCTTCTCAAGAAACCCACAGCTGATCCTTCTTGTCCAGCTAACTATCGCCCAATTTCCATTACTCCCTTTCTGGGCAAACTCCTGGAAAAGCTGGCCATCTCTCAGCCTAAACTTCATTCCAATTCTGTTGGCTGTCTCCATGACCACCAGTCTGGCTTCAGAGCTGCCAGAAGCATGGAAACTGCTCTCCTGAAAATCTGTGAAGATCTGCTCTCCAACCTTGACTCTAACATTCCCTCTGTCCTCATCCTCCTCAATCTCTCTTCTGCCTTCAACACGGTCAACCATACCATCCTGCTCAACCGTCTCTGTGAAAACCTGGGTATCACTGATCAGTCTCTGGCCTGGCTGACCTCTTTCCTCTCTGATCGACCCTCCCAGGTCCAACTTGGATCCTTCCTATCATATATCTTCCTCTCTACCTGTGGTGTTCCCCAGGGTTCTAACATCTCGCCCTGGCTTTTCAACCAATACCTGGCAACTCTCGCCCACTGCATTGTCATTTTGTGCTCAAATTTCCAGCGCTACACTGACGACACAACTCATTTTCAGGCTGCCCTTGGACACATCCTCTCCCTCTCTCATCTCTGATTGCCTAACTGCCATTCAAGATTGGTGTGCTGCCAATGATCTTTGTCTGAATGCCCGCAAGACTGAGATCCTCCTCATCGGCACACCTTCACCATCCTTTCCCCTCACTCTCTGGCCAGCTTCCCTTGGCCCTCCTCCTACCCCTACCTGCGAGGCTAAGAACCTCAGGGTCATCTTTGACTCCACCCTTTCCTTCTCCGCCCACATCTCGGAGGTCTCTAAAAAGTCAAACTTCCTACTGCACCTCCTCAGAGGTACTCTGCCATTCCTCTCCTTCCCCCAGAAGCTCATGGTATCCCAATGTCTGGTTCTCTCTAAGTTGGACTATTGTAACAGCCTCTTTCTAAATCTACCTGCCTCTACTCTCCGCCCTCTGTAACTAATCCAGAACAGGACTGCAAGACTTGTCCTTGGCCTCAAGCCCTTGGATCGTATCTCTCCAGCTCTGAAATCTCTCCATTGGCTCCCAGTGGATGCAAGGATTAAACTCAAAACCCTGTGCATTGTCCACAAGGCTTTCTGGGGCCTGGGTCCCAAATACCTTCAGCTATCCCTCCGCAAATACCTCCCCTCTCGAGATCTTTGCTCCTCTACCTCTAACTCCCTCAGGGCCAGTCATTTTTCAAAGAATGAGCTGGGGGTAGATCTTTGTCTTCGGCTGGGGCCTCCCTCTGGAACAGCCTCCCTGCCACTCTAAAACTTGAAGAGAACCATCTCCGGTTCCGGAAGCACCTCAAGACCTTCCTCTTTTCTTCTGCCTTCGCTCCCCCTCTCCAGTGCTGATCTGTCCTCTCTTGGCACCGTGCACCTGGCCACCCTCTGTCCTCCGGGCCCAGGCACCTGCTCACCCTGCCACCCTCACGCACTGCCTCCGGGCCACCCCTTGCACTGGGGTCTATATCTGTGCCCATACAGACCCCCTTCTTCTTCCTGCACTTATCAGTCCTACCCTGTCTGCTGCCTTAAACCTAGCACTTGCAAATTGCTGGCTGCACTACCACAGTCTGTTGCCTTTATTATTTATTTATTTATTTATTTATTTATTATTTATCTGCTACGCACTTTCCACTTTTGCCCCCTTCCATGCCCTTTTCCTCTCCCCCTCTCCCATGCACTTGCGCGTTCTCAATGTCACTGGGCCTAGTAAAATCGCTGTTTTGTTCTCCCCTGTTCCCCTCCCTTGCCTTGTCGCGCTCTGAAACACTTGTGAATGAGCGTAATAGAAATAAAATAGCAATATCAATATCAATATCTTACCGGCTATAGCTATTTTACCGGCTGTAGTAAAATGGGCAATTAATATGAATGAAAGTTCTCAAAGTGAGAATGCAAATTACACTCTGTAGTCTATACAATTAAACTGGTAACTGAGATTTAACAACAGGCCAGTTCATCTGCAGGTCTGGTGCAAAGTTGGCCACATGGAAAGTCTGTGTGGATCTACTTTTCAGGCTCCAGAGATTGGCAAACTACATACCATTGGAAGGGTTCATAACTTTGTAATAACAAGTTTACCGTAGCGCAGGGAAAGCAGCGCATTCACAGGGCATCCCGTACTCTGGGCACTCGTTACCTCATTCATACAAACAAACATCCTGAATAGCATGCCATGGAGATAGGAAAGATAGACACATTACAACAAAGAATTAATTGTGGCACAATGAAATCAAGGGCAACTTTATGTGCTATAGTCAAACATTTCTACACTGTACACAAGCACTGTACACAAGCACAAGGATTTTGTAAAGTGACAGAGGACACCGAGACGGAATGTCTTGTGATGATCGTAACAGAGACAATGGCCCTCATTAGGACACCAGCGCTAAACCATGCCGCTATTAGCACCATGGTTGGTGCCGGTGTTGTAACGAGTCCGCCATGGTGAAATGGGGAAATACCGCCCCATTCCAAGGTTGGCGGGGCGGTATTTCCCCATTTCACCATGGCCCTTCCCCATTCCCATTTTTGCCCCATAGGGCTCAATGGGAATGGGGAAGGCGGCAATTACGGTACTGTAATTTCCCTTTGCGGGTCCCTACTTTAACGGCTGGTCCAGACCGAAACGGATGCTTATTCGACTCAAAATGCTTTTTGGAAGTTTTTGTTTGCATTGTGAATTTGAGGTGTTTAAGAACAGAATAAATCAGTGACTCACCCACTGAAGTGTGCCCAAAATAAACCTTTGATGAGTATAGCTATTATTGTATAGAATTCCAGAAAGACAAATTATTTGTTGTGTCTATTCTTTTCTTATTTATGGTCATTGCTCAAAGTGTTAGACTTGTGGAACCCCCTGTTTATTTTTTAAAAGCCTGAACAAAAAAGCCAGCTACTCCAGAAAAAAAAGAGTTACATGGTCCTGGCCACAGCCCAGGAGCTTACATTTAAAAACAATTTTTTAAACAATTATTTTATTTTAGGGGTAGCAAGGGAGACCACAGGGATAACAAGGGAGACCTCAGGGGTTGCAGGTGTTGACTTGTTCATAGGTTGTTCTTCTTTCATCCCATGTAGGAGTAGGGTTTTGTTTAACACTTTGGGTTCTCAGGTATGTTTGACCAGTTCTCTGTTTCGTGGTTCATTGATCGTGCGCCTGTGACACTGTGAGAAGAAGGGAAAGATGGGATGAAAAGGAGGAGGAGAGGCTGCCTTTCACCTCACATGAGGAATGTTCCTGCGAGATAGTTGAGGTGTTGGGGACCTTATGCTGTTCACTGGCACTGGTTCATGGGCCCAGGTGACGCAGCACTGCCAATTCTTCGACTCAGCATGGAGTTTGCTGAGGCATTGGAGAAGTTACAGGAAAAGGAGTGAGGGAGGAGGCAGGGTCATCGGATGAGGTGGCAACTAGCACAAGGGAAAGGGGACAGGGAAACTGGTAGAGGCTTTCAAGGAAAGCAGGGGAGGCAGGACTACTTGTGGAAATCCCCACCCGGCAGGGTTAGTGGAGGAGAAGGATGGCATGTTCCTCATGTTGAAGTAGGGGCTGGCTGCAGGATGTACCATAGAGGAAGAACATGGGATGTTTTTTCTCTGAGTGGGGAGCTTTGAATAAGAAGTGGTTTCAATCAAGCTTGGAAGAATATGGTATGCAGGAGAGGGAAGTCAACCATGAGGTGCATCCAGGAGAGGAGCAGCGTTTGGAAGTACCGCAGCAGGGGGTGGACCTCCCTGACATGGATGAGGAAGTAGAAGATTGGGATGAGGAGGTGGTGGAGGATGACTCTCGTCCTTCATCTGCCATTGCAGAGGGGGCAATCCAGGTACACGATGAGTCCAAGGGAGTGGAAGACCTCAAGGCCCTTGGTGTGGGAGTATTTTCTACTACCACCAGGAAAGACCAGCACACGGGTATAGTCTAAAGGTTTTCTACCTGGTGCAGAGCTGTGAAAAAATGGTGAACTGGAGAAAGAAAGGAAGGGGGAGGGTGTGCCACATTTTCCAGTTGCACAAAGAAATATACAAATGGAGACAGTCCCCTGACACCAATGTCCCCGTTCAGTGCACTAGCAACCCAACTGCCATCTAGACACCCTCCAGCTCACAACGAAGGAGCAGGTCCTAGGGGATTGCAGTACTAGGCTGCAGCATGGTGGAGGTATCTGGCATGGCATGCTAAAACCCCTGCACACGTTCAGTCTACTGATTTTGTTCTCAAAATCAAGTGCCAGTTATGTTACATTATGTTGATTTATACTGCACATCACTACCACCCAAGAGCAGTCTCAGTTACTTCTACCACCCCAATGAGTGAAGTGATGCGCCACTTCCAGGGCCTGCCATTGGGTAAACCAGGTGGTAGGTATGCAGGAACCTACTTTCTGCACTGTATGGTGCCAGCAAACTCTGGGATCTGGACAGGGCAGTGCTGGCAGCCAATGAGGACGCACATGGAAAAACAATAGCCTTCCCTCCACTGTGCAAGGTGGAAGGAATGAGGCAGTTGTGGAGGAGGAACTGGAGTCGCAGGGAAATGCCCCACCCACAAATGTGGCAGTGAGATGTGAGAGTTCTGGAGAACTTAATTATGAGCAAACTCTCTGTAGGGAAGCTTGTAAACGCTATTGGATGGCTGCACCATGTGAGGGACCCAACAAACATTACGGGGTGGCTGTGCCCTGTGATAATGCCCAAGACCTTTAGTGGGTTTCTGCATTGAGTGAGAGAGAGCTTGTGGAAGTTTACAATTACAGAATCCCAAAATAAAATCATCCCTCTACGGTGGTGTTCAAGTAGAAGTTCGTACTGCTTAGGGAGCTGCCTTTCACACAATGTATTGGCAGAGGCACGGTGACATCACAAACAAACCGTAATACCGAATTACAGAGACCATAATCATGTATAATTTTCTCATTACAGATGACTTCTGATTTCACAACTGCACAGCAATAATACAATATTGTAAGGTGTGCATGTAAATAGTGTGGTCTTGCAGCTACTATATACTAAATGAAGAACCCCAAACTGTATATTATAAGGATATCAGGATACCTTACCTTTTAGAGCTTATTAGAAGGGCAATAAACTGGAGTGATGGCAGCAGCAGCTCACCTCAGCCATTCTTGATAAGAACAATAGATGATTTTGACATCTCTTTAAATCTCAGTCCAAAGGCCGGGTAGTGATCGCCAATGTAACTAAAGATGCCTGGGACTCCATTATTAGAGAAGGGATTGGTAAAGACCCCATTTTGACTTCTGTGTTGGACCTTACACTGCAACTTGGGTATTCACCTTGACTCCTGGTGAACTTGTGAGCTGGTGAGTTGTAAAGAATAATCTTCTCTTTAAAAAATTCTCGTGCTCCAGGTCCTGATGGGCTGAGCTATGCTTTGATTAAGCTCAACCCTGGATGGTGGAGCAAGCTACTTTGTAAGCTATTTTAATGTGTATCAGTTAACAACATCATGCCACCTACCAGGCATGAGAGCATAATTGTCCCCGTCCACAAGAAAGGATCGCATACGGAGCATAGTAATTAGAGGCTACTTGCCATGTTGGACATCCCTGCAAAGGTTTGTTTTAGAGTACTCCTGAGGGAGTTTACTCAGTGCGCTTCTGAGGCTAAGACTATTTTCATGTTTCAAACAGGCTTCTTGAAATGGCCTGGGCGTTTAAGAAACATTTTGACCCTGTTTAACATAGTCGAATTGTAGTATGGAATGTTTCCCTGGGCTGGAACCTTGTGGTGTGATGAGGTTCCAGCAGGGGCAGTTGGAGGGACACAGGATCACATGTGGGAAAAGGGAGTGCAGTGGGGTGTGGGCGATTTGATGACTGTGACGGATACGGATTTGGAGAGATGGCCGAGGTGGATAATGGGGTCTCCAAGGGTGTGTTTGAAGTTAGCGAATGTGGTGTCGAAGAAGAGAGGATTCCGGTGCGAGATTAAAGCTTTGGGTCAGGCGTATGTGGCAGGAAAGGAAGGATGCAAGGTGTTTACGGATGGTTCGAAGGATCCTGTGTCTGGGAGAGTGGGTATGGCGTATTATCTGGAAAGCACTGGGGAGTATAAAGTGGGACGATTGACGAATGATGTGTCAATTTGTACGGCTGAGTTGGGTGGCGATTGCATTGGCGATTGATAGGGTGTGCGAGTTGGGGTTAGAGAAGGTGGTGATATTTTCAGATTCATTGAGTGGATTGCAGACGATTGTGGCGGGGGATGGTGATAGGAAGGATGTGATTATGGACATCAGGAGGAAGATCGATCGGTGCGTGCTCAGGGAATGGATTTGGAGTTGGCGTGGGTCCCTAGTCACAGTGGCATTTTGGGTAATGAGTTGGTGGATCTGGCGGCGGATGAGGGTATGAGAAGGGGAGCGGTTGATGTGAGATTACGTTTGAGTGTGGATGAGGTGAAGGCGGTGGTGGTGAGACGGGTCATGGATGAGTGGCAGGAGAGGTGGTTGAGTGGGGTGAAGGGCAGGTGGATGTTTGGTGTTCGTGGGAAAGTGTCAGTGAAGGTGGATGCGGGGAGTCTGGAATGGAGGAGGGGGGAGGAGGTGATGCTGAATCGGTTGAGGATAGGGCATGTGGGACTGAATGATTGTTTGTTTCGAGTGGGGAAGCGTGAGTCGAGGGATTGTGCCGTGTGTGGGGTGCCTGAGACTGTGGGACATTTCCTGCTTAGGTGTGAGAGACATGTTGAGGAGAGAGAATTGATGAGGGTTCGATTGTCTGCGCTGGGTGTGGCTGAGCTGAGTAGGAAGGCTTTGCTGGGAGGTGTCGGGGAGAGAGACAGGAGGAGGAACAGTGTGATGTTTGATTTTGTGAGGCAGACGGGGCGGTGGGAGGAGTTGTGAGTTTATATGAGCTAAGTATCGATTGGTGGGTCTGTTGCACATCATCTTTTAGGATGGGGAAGCGCCTGCGTGGGTCCGCCCATGCATCCGATAATTAAGAAGAAGAAGAAGAAGAGGCACACAAGATGGGAGAGCAACTGAGATGGATATGTATCATATAGCTCCCTACTCCCATTTCCCCTACTGAGCCTTGTAACAATAAAGACTCTTCCTATTTACATATACTAGTGTCCGAGAGTCTCCTAATTACCTGCCTGCCAATATGACACAGGACACTACAAATGGCGATGAGGATTTTTTATGAAGGACCCTGATGAGAGAGAGCAGCGCAGCGCCTGATCCAGTGGAGCAGTTAAGAAAGGGGACAGATGTGCCAACTGGCTGCCAAGATGAGAAAAGCAGAGAAAAGAAGAAAGCGCTGCCAGAAAAAAAGGTGCCAAATTGGAGCGTGTGGATAGTGCCCTATGTATAAGCCCTGTAGGGGAAGGGTACAAATGCTCCCTTGCAGGCAGCCGGAAGGTACAGGGCGTGGTGCACATGGTAGGAAGGAATCAGTGGCAGTAAGGTACTGTGCAATGCTGACCGATATGTATGGCTGGCGGCGGCTGTCTGTGCTGCTAATTCTAGGATACAGCTCTCATTATGCTACAGAAAGAGAGAAGGTGGAAGCAGGAACTATATGTGGAAAAGTACTGTTTCAAGATGGTATGGTCCGTGAGCGGGCGCTCTGCAAAGATGCCTGTGTATTGAGAGCTGTTGTGGAACTACCGTTCATACGGTTGGCTGACAAGAGATGCGTGTATCCCGAAGGATCTTGTCTGATGATGACGTCCCTCCGAATCCTTGGGAGTATGGCGAAGCGTGGAATGTGTGGAATGTGTGATTCAAAGCGTTCCGTTGCTGCTGCTGCGGTTTCCTTTTCCGAATCCATAAAAAAAAAAAGGTAGTGAAACATTAGATGAAAGGCAAAGGCCGTATGAACGTGGCCTCAACTTAATGACGCACAAGGAAGGCTTTTGGACTGTCTTCCATGTGCTCAGGTGTTATGAGTGTGTCGCAGTTGGAAAGATTGTATATGCGGATACACGCCTGCATTAAATAAAACAAGAAATGCAGACATTTGTCTTCCAAAGGAAAGTGATGAAGTGATGAGCATTTCTTTTCAGTGGGAAGGAAAAGAAAGGAAATGTGTTTGCTCTCGTGCCGACGCTGGAGCATGAGGTACTGGTGTTTTTGTGAATTGCTAGTGTCGGAAGGCCAGCTGAACAGAGACTTTAATGTGGCAATGCCGCTCCATGCACAGAAAGTGTTTCTGCAACGGTGCAATGGGCATATGCAGCATATTGTGTGCGCTGCTGCAACAGAGAGCAGGATTGTAAAGTTTATACGCACATTCAAGTTTTTCATTATTATTGACAACATGAAGGAGATAGCTATTGTTTAGTTGGACAGGTTCTGCATAATTCATATTGAGATGTTTATTCTACCACGAGTTCGTGTGGCAAAGATTAATGCTGGTTGTTGTACATGTTAGTACAGTATTACCCAAATGAAATGGATTATTTAATGCTCAAGTATTCCTTTAGGTGGACAATTCTAAAACAAACTTTGATGTGCAGTCATGCAATTAAAACATGTTTAGTACTGTGTGGGTGGTGCTGGTGGTTGTTCCTGGCTGGGAAGGGGCATTTTGAGTTTCATGTGCATGACATCAATATGTTAAAGGTAATGTCCACAAGTGACTTTGAATTGTATGTTATGGGAAATATGAACGGCTATACGGTATTTTGACTAACAATATTTATTTCACAGATGTACATTATTGGAAAGGACATAATTTAAATGTCATTCATTTCAACAGATGGACTTTATGAAAATGTTTAAAATAACATGTTTACTTTTACAGACGGACAATTTTATGGGTAACTTGACAATATATTTATTTAGGAGAAAATGCATTTGGAAATCGAAAATGTAATGTACTATTAGTATTGCAATGCAAATTTGATGCAGAGAATATGCAATATGTTTAGCAGTTTAAAGAGAAATGGTTTTGAGGAAACAAAATGTTATGGTGTGCAATGTAAATGTGGTGTACTTTTAATGCAATGTAATTGCGAATTTGGCGCAGAGTGCATGTAAGGTTAAATGCTAATGAAGCAATGTTATTGTGTAAAGGACACGGGTGCAATTGTGCAAATGTTTATGAGAGAGTGTCTGTTGAGTAAGTACATTAAAAGTTAAATTTGAGAATGCGCAAAGTAGATATAATATGAGGCCAGTAGGAAAAAGTGTGAAACTGCATATATAGTAATGAGTTGAGGCCAAGAGGCCAAGTTAATTGTTATGGTTATGGGCATTCAAATTGATTCTTGGGAGAGCATTTGGTAGTTAGTGGTTTAAGCCCATGGAATGTATGCATGGTTTAGAGTATGCCTGATGAGTGTAAAGGCAGGGTGCACCCATTATGTATTAGGGCCCAGATGTTTATATGAATCCGGATAATTTATTTCCCCGTGAATAAGTAGGGACGAGATGATAAGAATGAATGAGTTTACAAGTGTATTTATGTAGTGCGCAAAAGTGAAAAAATTCATGTATTTTTCTGTGTTCACCACTTTGATGGGACTTGATGACTCCTGTCAATGGGCCTCATTACGACCCAGGCGGATTTCGCGGTGCTAAATGCACCGCGAAGCATGGCGGAAAGCCGCCGATAGCGCCATGGGGGTTGGCGGATTTACCGCCCCATTCCGACCTCGGCGGAGCGGTAAATCCCCAATCCCCATTCTGCCCTTCCCCATTCCCATTTTTGCCCCATAGGGTATAATGGGAGTGGGGAAGGAGTTAATTACGCCACCGTAAAATACGGTGGCGTAATTAACAACGAGGTCCCGTAGCGCCATGGTTTTCTCCGGCTGGTAAAACCAGGCGGAGAAAACCTCCATGGCGCTACGGGAACTCGTAGTATGGCGGAGAGGTACGCCATGCACTACGCTGGCGTAATACCCTCTCCGCCAGGGTCCTAATGAGGCCCAATGTGTTTCTTTCACGTTCTGTCTCTCTGGCAGTTACGTGTGTTTTAATGTGTTCTTTGTGTTGTAAGTCACTTTTCTTTCCCTTTCTTACTTTTGTATGTTTCTTGGGAGTAGTGTGCAGTGGGTGATGCATGGTTGGTTTTGAGCAGTGGTGAGTGTAGTGTGATGTGGTTGGCATGGTGGATGGTGAGTTTGTTTAGGCCATTCTGCTTTGATAAAGGTGTGTCTTTTAATAACGAAGGGGGATGTGTAGTTTGCACTTGCATTGGTTTGTCAATGCAGTTCTTGGAATGTTTCCCTGGGCTGGAACCTTGTGGTGTGATGAGTTTCCAGCAGGGGCAGTTGGAGGGACACAGGATGGGAGAGCAACTGAGATGGATATGTATCATATAGCTCCCTACTCCCATTTCCCCTACTGAGTCCTGTAACAATAAAGATTTTTCCTATTTATATATACTAGTGTCTGAGTGTCTCCTAATTACCTGCCTGCCAATATGACACCAGACACTACAAATATTCTTGGATCTCTAGAGACCAGCACTTCTATGCCCTTTTTGTGGACTTTACTGCAGTCTTTGACACAGTCTGTAGAAAGAGGCTGTGGTAGAAGTTGTTTAATTGGGGCATACCAGCAGGACTGCTCAGAATGGTTATTGCCCTCTACTCTGATACTTCTGTTAAAATATGCCTCTCAAGGGCTGGTACCACCACTAACTCGATTAGTACCCATGTGGGAGTCATGCAGGGCTGTACACTCGCTTCTTTATTGTGCAATCTATATTTGGGGGATCTTAATGAAGCTCTGAGTATAAGCAATTCTCTTCCTCCTACTTTAAGGCCGACTCAAATTTCGTGCTTAGGCTATGCTGACAATGTGGTTCTCCTCGATACTAGGCCGTGAGGACTTCAGTGAGCGGTTTACAAACTACTAGTTTATGCCAGCGATAACAACGTAAGAATTAGCATCACCAAGACTAAATCTATGATTTTCGCTCCCGCTAAGAAAAAGAAGGAGTGACTTAGGCTGTTGCTGGCCCTCAAACGTATTGAGCAAGTACGCACTTATGAGTGTCTTGGTCTTACTTTTGGCCAAATCCTAACTTGGGCTCATCATCAATCGACAAGTTGTCAGTTAAATTAAAATCTTTGATTGCACTCACTTTGAAATTTGCTCGGGAACATGCAGGCTTTTTGCTATCGGCTGTATTACGACTCGATAAGATGAAAATTCGACCAACGCTAGTCTACGGTGCAGAGGTTTGGGCCCGGAAGCATATTCACAGACTGCCTTTTGCTGGAAGAACGTTGTCTTAAGGCTTTGCTTAAACTACGCCATACTACTCCAGTTGAGTATGTATTACTAGAGGTCACGATGAACTCCATCAACAGTGCCCATATTATCACTTTACGCTTGAAATTGGCTCAAGCTTCTGATGCGACCTTATTACATTTGAATTATTGCATTACGTCGACCCAAATATTAGGGTACAGAGAGTTTCAGTCGTTATACTAGGCAATAAAACACAAGATTAGCTGCAAAGGCGTGGGTGCTCTCAAGCAAGCTATCCTTCTACAAAGATGAATTTTCACCACAAAATGCCCCTTCACGCCACTGACCAGGAGCAGTCCTTGGTCAATTTGGCAACTAAATCGTTGAGTGGTTTTTATATTGCCCTTCAGTTGAACTGTGTGGGGGGACAGCATTACCTAATCTCTTACCCTTATAAATGGATCGTAATCAAGTACTTATACATCAACTTTAATTTGGTTAATACCAGGGAGGTTCTTGCCGCATGAATTGGACTGACGCAGACCCAAAGAAACTGTTGATTATGTGGTTCTCGTAAATTTGAAACAAGAAGGCATTTAATTATTGATAGCGAGGCACTAACTGAAATTAGACGTATCACTCTGCTGGCCTTTGGTGCCTCTATACGTTCCATTAACCTGTATGAATTATGGGTCGTTTATTTAGATGGTATCGATTTGGGTCTAATCTACCATCTGACCAGAATGTGGTGCAATATTGAAACTATTTTCTTGCTTTTATCTTGAGACTACTGGACACTGACGATATGAATCCTACTGCCATAGGGGGCTTCTTTTTATTCTTACTGCATTAATGTGTTTTTAATGTTATGCATTAAGCAGTGACCTCATGAGGTTTTTGTAAACTGATTGTTTTTCTTTTTGTATTAATCAGCTGTTGAAGCCTGCTTGGGTATTCGTATGAATAATGTCTTTGTATGTTGAGATGCATGTAAAGCCGTAAAGGCTATGTCATACTAAATAAATAAAAAAAAATAAAAAAAATATAAGGCTATTACAAATCACTGTGGAGTCCTGTACGTTATATATGAGGAGGATGCTGGCCAAATGCTATTTGTAGGCACAGAGAGCCGAGTAGACTTTTATAATTCACTTCAGAGGGTACATTTGTGTACATAACGCCAAAGATAAGAGATTTTTGTCGAATTTTATATAGTTGATTATTAGCATCTACGTTCACTTATACTACTATTTTAAAGTTAGAGAAGAACACTGTGAAACGGGAATACTTAACACTGCTTATACCATGCACTGAAAAGAATTATGTTGGTTCAGGTTGTTATCACGGTTTTTACACATGTTTGGCTCAATGTAAAAGGAAACTGACATACGCAGGCATTATTTGAAAAGGGTTGTGCAATTCCTTTACACATGAATGAAAGGTTTTTGCAAAGGAGTTGCCTTTCAATAGAGCTGTGAGTGTCTGACTCTCACGAACAGCTCCAGAGTTGTGAGGATGTATTTTTATGGATAATGGTGTTCTGAGAAATATTGTATGAGAAAACATGTGGGTTGCTAACTGCAAGAGAAAACTACAATGTCTTTTAAAGGGTTATATAATGCGATTTGTGCAGGCTCAGCTGAAGATCTGCAGGGGGCCAATTTCAACATGATGGTTGGGCACCCCCCCCTGCTTACAGCGGAAAGTTGTCTGAGGCACCTGTTGGGGGCATACATTATAATGAAGATAAAGATAAGGTTAATAGCTGCCAATTATCACGAGACAGCGAGCCAGCAGCGAGCTGACACACTGAATGCTCGCTAATAGTCTCGGGAGGATAGATCAGGGACAATGTGCTCGCCATGGAAGCAAGGCAATGCTGAGCAACACACGTTCGATCCCTGTGGTCCGCGCTTAGAAACCTCTGGCGCATTATAAATAACCAATTATAATTATAATAGCAATGGACTCTTCTTTCTAAGCAAGTGGCTGACGTGGAGGAACCACTGTTGAAACGCAACGAGGTGATAACACTACGGTTTTCCCCAATAGAAGTGACGGCCGGACGGGCTGCATCAAACACAGCTTGTTAGGCGAGCACTGCAACATGCACACTGTAAGCCACAGAACGTTAGGAATATATCGACATGTTGCTAGACTGCTGACCTGCAATATGGGGGTTGTTTCTGGGGGTCCCTTAAGGCTTGATACTCCTTTCATTTGGAAAGGTTAAAAAGGCCCTGACGTCACTCATGCTTCTATGTTTTTCTAGGGGCTCGTAGGGGACTTGTAAACCTCAAAGTGTTTTTTTCATTTCCGTTTCATTACTTTCAACCATCAGAGCTTTTCACAATAGGAGATTGGTAAATGTGATTGTTTGGAAAACTGTCCCTCTTCTACCTGAGAAGGCCTGTGAAGTGGTGGGCTGTCCTGTTCAGAATGGTGAATTTAAGGACATTGTGAAACCCTGCTAGGAGGAGAAGCATCAGGTTTGGGTATTCCAGCAGTTATGTGCCATTTAGAGAGTTTTTGACACCAATATTTGAACAGGTGTTGGGTGATCAAGGGCTGCGGTGCCATCTTTATGTGCTCAAGCCAACATTATAGAGCAGAAATATGGGTTAAAAAAACAAAGGTGGACTTTTACCACCCAAATTTCCTTTTAAACACATACAAGTTCTGATTTAGTGCCTGGCGGGGTTTAGTGCCTGGTGGGGACGAAATCTGCAGTTTTTGCACCATTGCCAGTAACAACCCGATTTTAAGTTTTCACTAGACCAGCTTTACACCGAGAATCCGCCAGTCTCCATTACCAGACATGGAGAAAGCCAATTTTCTGCCTGCATTCCCCCGGCAGATTCCTGCAGTAAAGCCGGTCTAGTGCAAACTTAAAATAGGGTTGTTTCTGCTAGCAGAAAACCAGCAGATTTTACACTCCGACAAATTTTAAATCAGGCCCAGTTTATTTTGTAATTAATTAATTAATTTACATAGCGCACCAAACAACGAGGTATCGAGTTAGTATGATTTACCCAAAGGTTATTTCTAGTATGTTTGCTCTGCTTATTATAATAGTGGAAAAATCACACAGTTCCATAACTGACACCATTTTAGCAGAAGTGTTAATGAAGATTGCCCATGCTGAGAGCGCTGGAATTCTTGATTCTATTAAAGACAAGGAGGCAAGCCTTATGCTTTTCTTTCTTTATTACTGTCCAAACAGCAATTTAAAATCTAAACATTTTAACACTTTTTCAACTCAACACATTTTTTGTTTGTTCTGCGCATCTTTGCAGACTGGAACCAAAAATTGATTAATTTTCTTTACTAAAAATATTCATAAAACTACAAACTCCCACAACTCTCTGCTTTCCTGTAGTCCAGCCCCATCATGTGTAACCCATCCGGGTCAGTCCATGCCTATACAAAGCTCTCCTTGCCGGAACCCTTCCCCTTTCTTTGCAAGCAAATGTCCATACAACTTATAACTCCTAACATCAACTTTTTCAACCAACGGAAACTGGGACGCTGTCCTCCGTCGTCCTATTGCTCCCACGAATCTTCCCCAACTGTAAATACGGACGTGGGTTTACCCTGCTCAAGATGCCTTCTGGTCTTCTACAAACAATTGAGACACAATTATAAGGGCAGGTCCTCATTTCCCTTATGCGACAGAACAGTTTACAGCAGTATTTCGCATAACCCTAGGCGGGATAAAATGCCTGTCTCCTTGTCTTTAATAGAATAAAGGAACAAACAACAACAGTGGACCTGAAGAATAGGGAATGGAACTTTGGGGATTGAAGAACACCCTTACACGATCTACCAACACTTCCTAAGTACTGGAAATTGACGTCAGAAACATTCTGTTTTATGTTTTTGAGTGAGTATTTTTATTAATTCATAATTGTTTAACCTAACTAAAGAGGTTGACTTTGTGTTTTTTTGCATCCTTGGGATGGGGTTAGACGTTCTGATTCCCAAACAGAGGAGTGAATAGGATTGATCCAAATATCAACATTTCTGGAATGTAAGGAAACAACATTTCAAAATGGTGACTCAATGATTACTTGTTAGAATCATGCTCATCTACATTTATAGTAACGGATAAATAAGAGGGAATGGCCCTAAACTTTTAGAGTGTTCATGTATTTATTGTATTTTTTAGGTGGCGTAACTCACCCTACTCGTTTAATGGGAACAATGGAATTCCCCATTGTGGTCCTGATGAAGGTTGCATTATCAAATGGACGAATGTGTTGATGTCCAAACAGACAACTGAAACACATGTAGACAGCTATATCTGTGTAATTGATTGCACACAGATAGAACCATCAGAGAATCTGATGGAGGACAGTTCACAGTATAAAAATATATATTGTTGACCAAGTGGTCTAAGAGATAGATGTGATATGTACGTCTTTTAAGAAGGTGATATTGAATGAATGGTAGGATTGAATGTGTGTGAGTTGTATTTGAATACATTGTTTTCATATATGTTTTAAGAATTGACATTTTTCATTTGTGTATGAAAATAAAAGTAATTTGAATTCAATGAGTGACATTTATTGATATATTTAAAAAGATGAATGTATAAAGATGCCATTCCCTATTCTACTGGTTCACTGTTGTTGTTTGTTCCCATAGTATTTAGCCTGGAGGACCAGGGATTGACCAGGCACCCCTTTGTTTAGAAATGTTATAGAATGAAGACTGTATTGAGCCCTCAGCATGGGCAATCTTCATTCTATGGTGAGACAGGAGGTGAGCATTATGCTTGTTCAAAGCTGTCAATCACTCTATTTGCTATCTGATAGATAGGCTTGAAATAAAAGGGTTTCGAATGTGCATTCATTTGACCAATCGGCAGCTTTCATTATATCCTGCAAAGAAACTCCTGGTGAAAACACTCAAGAAGCCATTGCACCTCTTACTGAATGCGCCCCAAACAGTGATAGAGCAATGCCAGCCCAGTGCATCACCTCTCTAACCCATTTGGCTATCGTGTCCGTAGCTACAGCGTGGGAAGGCTTCCTGCGCACTAGTAACAGCTGAGTGACCCCTCTCGGCCTAATGTCCACTGTTGCTGCTTCGTATTCCTTGATGCATTGCGCCACACACAGCTTACTGTTATTGGGAAAGTACGGGTATGAGATAATTGTCGAATCCGACTTCGTTTTGTTAGCCACATCAAATGCTACTCCCTCCGGGTAAAAGAGCTTCCTATCCAATTCTGGAGCTTTCACGTCGGAGACTATTCTGCAAGCTATGAGGCACACCAGCATGGCCAGCTTCCCTGAGAGCTGAGATTGGGACAAGTCCCTATACTCTGGGCAAGACAAAAACAAGCGAAAAACTGCTTGCACGTCCCAAAGTTTAGAGTACCTTGGTTCGGGTGGCTTCCGCATTTTCATGCCCTTCAGAAGCCTTAAAATGGCTGAATGCTCCCCCGCTGGTCTATCGTCTATCCTCTCGTGACCTGACGAGATCACGGACCTGTACACTCCTATCGTCCTGTAGGCGCCACCATCAGCAAATCTTTCTGCAAGAAAGTTTATTTTCTGCACTATAGGGGCTGAAACGGGATCCACACTGACTCTTGCGCAGTATGAGCTCCAGCGTCTCCACGCGGCACTATGGCTCCCGATGCTAGAAGGTGCCCATGAGTCTCTAATACATTCGGCAGCGGGCTGTGACTACCTAGCAGTTGCCCTCTCTGTCTGAAACTCTGCACGCCATCATCCACAACGTGCCCTCCCCCACTAGTGGATGGAGTTGCCCGCTCGGGCCCCGAAGAATGTCGACCCTGTGAGGAATCACTCTCGGGAAATCCGTAGAAAGTTCCATCACTACTGGAAACCACGGCTGGGACTTCCATATCAGAACTATCAGCACTAATTCCGCTTGCTCCCTGAAAACCTTTGCCAGCACTCTCGTCAGCATAACGAACGGGTGAAAGGCACAGTGGACTGTGCCTCTCCATTGCTGCAGGAATGCGTCCATCCCTGCTGCTGCTGGGTCTATTCTCCAGCTAAAAAACTTGGGGATCTGTGCGTTCAGTCTGGATGCAAATAGATCAGTGTCTTTGGGCCCCCACGTGTCCTGCAATTGATCAAAGATTTCTGTTCTGAGTCTCCAGTCGCTGGAGTCCATCAAATATCGCAAATTCCAGTCTGCCACTGTCTTCTGGGTACCTGGCAAATTCTCTGGGATACTGATATCTGCTGTTGCAGGCAGTGATGCCAAAAATCTTTCACTAATTCAGCTAATGCTTTGCAGGAAGTCCCCCCTAACTTGTTGATATATCGAACCACTGAAATATTGTCCATCCTGAGAAGGACACAGCACTTGGCTCGGCCCATGGTGAAGGCACGCACCTCGAATGACCCTGCCAGGAGCTTGAGGCAGTTTATATGGAGCGGCAACTCTTCTTCTGACCATTTCCCCCCTGTCTTAAGGAGACAGCATCGCGCCCCCCAGCCTGCACTGCTCGCGTCGGACTCTATCATGACATCTGACGTGTCTCTGAAAATGGCTCTGCCATTCCAGGCTTCCATATTGTCCAGCCATCAGTGAAGCTCTGTGATGGCTTACTGATCTAGAGTCACTAACTGATGATACCCTAGGCCTCCTCTTAGGTGCCTTATTTTCAATCTCTGGAGCCCTGCAGTGTAGCGGGCCGGGGAACATCGCTTGTATGGATGCTGCTAGCAGCCCCAATATCCGTGCCAAACCGCATAGTGAAATAACTTTCTTTGCTACCACCGGTCTGAGTTCCTTCTTTATGCTCTTCAACGAGGCTTTTTTGGTATACACCACAAACCCTAAGAACTCTATTCTTTCGGATGGGCGTAGGTCGGATTTCTCTCTGTTTATGATGAAGCCGAGCAAAGCCACCAAATCGCATACCCACGTTGCCTGAGCCTGCAGGCACTCTGCGCTCTGGCCTAGAATGAGGACATTGGCCCTCATTAGGACCCAGGCGTTAAGGGGTTTACGGCGCCGTAAACGGTGCCGACCCTTAACGCCTGATTCCAAGGTCCCTTTGCGGGATGGTGATTTTAACGCCTGCTTTTTGCAGGCGTTAAAACCCATGCCGCAAAGGGACCTCGGTGCTAATTACGCCACCGTAATTTACGGTGGCGTAATTAGCACCTTTCCCCATTCCCATTATGCCCTATGGGGCAAAAATGGGAATGGGGAAGGGTAAAATGGGAAATGGGGATTTACCGCCCCACTCACCTTGGAATGGGGCGGTAAATCCGCCATCCACCATGGTGTAAACGTAGTTTACACCATGATGGTAAGGGTACGACCCAGGCAGTAACTTACCGCCTGGGTCATAATGAGGCCCATTGTCTAGATATAGGATAATTCTTATTCCTCTTCCTCAAATTGCTTCCGCAACTGGGTGCATAATCTTGGTGAATGCCCACTGTGCGGACGCTAGACCGAAAGGGAAGCAAGTGAACCTCCATTTTTCCGTCCCCCAACGATACCGTAGATATCTCCGATGCTGTGTCGCTATCGGTACACTACGCATTCATTTAAGCTCTTCAAATTGATCACTGGTCTGACCTTCTCTCCCCTGTGAACCAAAAACATGTTGCTGAGGAAGCCTTCGCCCTCCTGAGTCTCTCTCTCTCTATCGCACCCTTGTCTGCCAGACTCCGCAACTCGCTGAATAGCAGCTGTTGCTCTTCTAGGTGCATACGTATCGCTGCAGGTTCTCGCGCTTGAGAGGGGCGGCCTACGAACTCTAACTCCATGCCTGAGACTGCTTGCAACACCCATGCATCGGTGGACAATTCTCCCCATGCATTCAAGAACCAACGCGTTGTCCCTCCCACTATCGGAGGAACTGTACTCTTGGTACTCACTGCTTGGTGTGGTTGCTTGCCTGTAGGCACCCCTGCCTCTGCAGTTCCCCAGGAAGAGGGACCTGGATGGGAAGAAATTGTCCTGTTGACGACTCTCCCAATACTGGGCTCTGTCGTCCAGAGGTCTCCTGTATTGCCCAAAGTGACTGGACGCCCGACCTCTCTGCTGTCCGGTCCCTGCAAAAACTTGTCCCGGAAAAATCCTCCGGATGGACGTCTGTGCTTTTTCAAGTGCTGAGTAAGTCCCTACAAACTGGGACATCTCCTTGGCGAAGGTGTCTCCAAACAACAGGCCCTTCGCTTCCCCGCCTGCCTCGTAGGAGTCTAGATCGCTCAATTTAATGTTTCAATTTTTTACAGTACCCTGCATCTCATGTCAGCTGAGAGGGCACATATGACGTTACCCAACAGACACAGTGCGCGTTGGGCCTAGCTCCCAAGGGCCATCATGTCCACCGGCTCGCCCATATCCGCAGCCTTTTCTCCCAGGTCCATTATTTTTGTGAGCGGGCCTGCCAGGTCTAATACTATGTCCAGGCACCCTCGCCACGCTCTGTCAACCCCTTTTCATAATGTCCTTAGACGCCTTTGTGACAAAGGTCACCATCTTCGGGTCCAATTCTGGGGTCTCCGTTACTTTCCCTGGCAGCAATGGTCTGGGGCATTTGGCCCTCATTTTGGCTCTGACTTCCTTGTCCAGTGGCTTTCTTAGGTGTTGTGCCATGTATTGGGACATTCTGGGTGATGGCAACTATTCTGAGGATCTGGGATGCGCGATAACCTCTGGGTCAACCATGTTCAGAAGACCCTTGTCTTCTTCTTCCTGAGGCTTAATCATCTGTCTGGGTCAAGGCATCTCCACCTCCTACCCACAATCATCATCTGGTGAGTAGCCTGCATCCTCTTCCTCCCCCTCATTGTTCACCCCTGGGACAGGGGGTTGAGAGCCCGGCACCGCTGCCCTTAATAAAAAGGCTTTCTTCAGCCTACTCCCTGGGTCAGCTGGCTCTAGGGGCGTAAGTTCCACCCTGTCAGGAGTACTCAGGGGCATCAAAGAGGTAGACTTCTTCCAAGCCTTTTTACAGCCCAGGTAAACCCCAGAGTTGGGGTGTTGTGTCGATGTTCCCTCCCCAGGGCTCATTGACCTCTTCCTCCTGCCCTTCTCACTCACTGCCTTTTGCTTATCTAGCATGGCCTCAAGGTGGTCTAATCTCTGGGCCAGGGGCATCATGCCCTCTGTCACTGCTTGTGACAGGGAATCCCCCAACACTCTCTTGAAGCTGAGGAAGAGATCTTCCTCATCCGCAGGCTGGTCTCTCCACTCTTCAGAGCTCCACTCTGGGGAAGTACTCTGTGAAACTGTGCGCTCCTTGTAATGTGCCATTTTACCTTATCAGCTGTTAAGAGCTGCTCGAGGGAACACAACTGTTGGAGAGTATGGAGCGTTTTCTTATATATATTTTCTTATTTTTCTTTTTTTTAAGATTGTTTTCCTTTTGCCATGTTAATCTGGAACCAGGCGTTTGATCGTCGCGTGTTGCAGGTCGGGAGAAAACCTCCCTGCTCGCTGGCACCCGCGGGGTCGTAAAGACCTCTGCGGGCCACACGCAAGCAGTAACGCGAGCAATAACGTTTACTGGAGGCAGGGCCGGCTGCCTAACCTGGGCTCATTTGCCTGCGGCTCCGTCCTTTCTAAAATGTATGTAACTGAGTTGGGAGACGCCTCCTTCCTAATGATAACGTTCCCCTGTTATCGCGCCACACTACGAACTTCCAACAAATGCTCGTTACATTAAATATATTACTATCACTATATGAGCATTCTGCTCACTAACACAATTCTCTCAGTCATGCTAAATACGCATACAACCAGGAAGGCACTTATCTGTATGGCAGCAACAAAGAAAGAGGAAGGGTTCCGTCAAGGAGAGCTTCATATAGGCATGGACTGACCCGGATGGGTTACACATGATGGGGCTGGACTACAGGAAAGCAGAGAGTTCTGGGAGTTTGTAGTTTTATGAACATTTTAAGTAAAGAACATTAACCCCTTTTTGGTTCCAGTCTGCGAAGATGCGCAGAATAAACAAAAAATGTGTTGAGTTGAAAAAGTGTTAAAATGTTTAGATTTGAAGTTGCTGTTTGGACAGTAATAAAGAAAGAAACACTACACATGATTTTCTGCACATAAAACACAATGGTAACAGTCCTTGTTTCATTTACTCATATTTGTCTACCGTTTGTTCTTAAGTTTAAAGTCATCTTAGTTTCAAGGAGCGAAAACAATGATCTCTGCAAAAGCACATATTCAGCTATTCAACCTTCTGTTTGCTGTTTGAACGGAGAAGACACTATTGATACAGATGATCTCTAGATTACTGTTTAAATACGGCTCGTGTTTAGCTCCAAGGTTTCTTAGTGCAGGACAAACAATTCCACCTGAGCAGCTTCAACATGCTTATCGCTTGACATAGTACAAAGTTCATTTTGCTCTGCTGGAACCAAAAACACAATTTCTAGCATGGGGCAGAAAGCAGGAGTTAATCAAAATGGCGGATAACTTTAAGATGACGGCGATCATAACAGCTTATTGCAAGTTCATTTAAATGCAATTTACAGTACGATTCGAATGCGCTTAGGCCAATGTTCATTATCAGGCAGTATTATGCAAAATATGCTTTTACACACAGACTTTATATATATATATATCTCCAAGCATACAGCAACTCTATCATTGTCAACAGGGACTAAAGATTGCTTTGCAGAATTCTATACCTATATCAGCATAATTTCTTATTATTATGAACTATGCAATAGTGAAATTCTGAAGGGTGGCGCAATAATTATCCCATGATAGACTTACTTATGTACGGTACACATAGTAGGAGAAATATTGTGCTGATTTCAAATGGAATGAGAGCATATTTATGAGTAGCTCGATCTGTAGGAGCTAAATCCTGGTCCACTGATACCTCCTCTGACCAGACTCCAACCACGAGATCCTTTACCCCATATGCCCCTCGGTGAGCCCATTCACAGATTCGATTTGCTTTGAAAGTCATCTCCCTATGAGAGGTTTCACTAGGGTGACCAGATTTAAAAAGTAAAAAACCGGAACTGGGCAAGTAACATAAAAGTAGGACTATCTCTTGAAGGCGGCTATCAACGCACTACACATCAGTAGCGTTACTGTTCAAATAAACACATATTATAATTAATTAATCACAGACTAACACTATCTTAAATTGTAAAATACAGCATTTCTTCTGTACGAGATTGTGCATTCCTGCCTGCCAGCTATGAAGACCTACTACAAAAAACAAGGACCACTGCAATTTCCAATGGGAACATCATCTTGAGAAAGGGGGACAGAGCACCAAGTACCGGGACAGTGCCGGCAAAACCGGGACGTCTAGTCACCCTAGGCTTCACCTTCATACACTCTTACTTTTTCCCCACACACTCCTGACCCTTCACACCTCTCCCCCATCCGACCCCTCTCCCACTGCTATTTTTCTATTGGGTGGCTCAGCCCCCCATACTCGCCCCTTTCTCCCGTCACTTCCCCAATTCCAATATCACCCCTTTCTCCTGCCCTTTGTGCTGCTCAGCCCACCCCCTCACTCCCCTCCTCCCTGCTTGCTGCTCCTCCATCGCCCAGGTCTGCCTCCCCCTCTGCTCGCTAACCCGGAACTGCATGACTGCAGCCTGAAAACAAACAACGGACTGCAGAGACTCAAAAACAAACGACGGATTACAGAGACTCGCTATATAAGCTAGGGCTCAGGCAGGAGCGGTACAGTGATAACATAATTTTAAGGTAACTGTTGCGGTCATTACACTGCTCTGAAGTTAAATAGGTGGAGACACGGGACTATATAACATGCTGCCCAAGACGTAGAGATTCACCTGCAGAAGCTATTCCTGTCTTTGGTACCTGCTGAAAAATGGTAGATTATTTGGAGGTACTATTTGACAACTTGGCACCTGTCACAGGCAGACCATGGAGCCATTCAGTGGAGAACCTGATGATGGGGACAGAACTGGAGTGGATGGGGGAAGACCACAAACACTCTCTTCCCATTTAGAGCCACAGGGTCGATTCATCTTTGCTGGGTCTTTTGGAGATGGGAACACCACCCTCGATTCTGTGCCAGTGGTGTGAGCTGTTGGCGCTTGATTCCCCAGGAAACAGGCACTCTGTTATCACCGTGAATCGCTTTCATTGTCAAAGATCTTATGACAGTTTCTCCCTGTTTTGAATGAACTGTAAAACCTTTCACTAGCTTCCACATCGCACCTATGTGTGCTATTATATTTATTACACTGTTGTAACTGACATATTTTACGAAGCTATTCACAGAGGGTTATTTTAAAGAAGACATTTTGTATGATTAAGGCGTTTTTTTCAATATTAGCTTTAATACATTTTTGTACCTTGATATGATGCATTTTGTGAACTAAGTTTATGATATAATAAAAATGCTTGTATTAAAAAATTGAAAAAAAAAGTTAAGGCTTCTCTATTCTTTCTCATAAGCCTGGCATTGAGTTGGGTAACAAGAAACATATGCCATCAGTGCCAGGACACCCTGGAGGTGAAAGTGCACTCTACAAATACATCGTATATTATTCATCAAAATATTTTGCAAAGGAGTTGTATTTAAAGGAAGACCAGTGTGATTGATTGTAGCAAAAGACATTTCCAAGATTTGATATTTTATTTGTATGAGACATTTTTTGAGAAACGTGGAGTGAGGAGGAGAGCAGTGTCCTGCCAAAGCATAAGACATACCTTTTCAGCCTGAATTACATCGGAAGTTATTGTAAGTCCACTGTAGGAATGGTGTTGAGGCTAAAGGCTTGACCTCATGCTAGGCATACACATTTGTATCTCTATTGGTTGCCTTTCATGTCTCAATAGATTGAACAATTTTTTTTCCCCAGCAATCTGTAACATGGCCCACACTAGTTACTGCAAAACAGCGGGTATCCTCCTCATGGAACATAGCTGTCCATTTTTCCTTTGTGTCACTAGTAAGGACATTGCGTTTTATTTCCTGTTGTGGTGATGTGACATTCTGCCTGATTTGGCTCAATTGAGAGAAACATTCATGCAGATCAAAATGTATTCTCAGGTCTGATTGGCTCCTGGATCCGCGCACACATAATAGGGAGCCCGCATTGAGCACAGGGCCTCTTGCAAGGAACTGACGCTGAAAGAAAAATTGCAATCAACACATGCTCTTGCATGCTGAGTGTTCTGCGTGCATTGAGCCTTGAATCAACGGGCATAGCCTTAAACTGAATAGTCAATTCCTGGGTGTTCAGTTGCATCTAATGAAATCACATTTCTTAAGCAACTGCCAGTACAGAAAACGGTTTCAGTGTGACAAAGGAATCAAGCAAAACTTCAGAATTCAAGGGAAAAAGTCACGCACTTGAGGCATAAGCGGTTCGTTGTCTACAGAGCAACTATTTTGCTTTCAGAATGCTATATCCTCCTACTTGGCAGAGGATTCTAGAATTCATAATCTACTGCTTTAACGTCACAGCGTGGAGACAGAGCATTTTCTGTAGCTTGCAGACTGTTCTTTCCTTTTTGGGTTACTGTTTCGTGAGGGGAGAGGGAACCTGACATGTTTAATGTTGTATATAGACGCTCATTCCACCACTCTTTACCCCACACGAAGCTGGCACGTAAGAGACCCCATAAGTTGTAGAAAAGGTACATAAACGAATAGATGGGTTGCTTTCAACTCTAGAGTGTATTCCACTTTGGAGTTCCAAGTGACGTCATAGCCCTATCTCACTCTGATCTTTTGGTGGAATGTACCAGCGTCAAAAGATTGGGAACCAACTATATTTCAATATCTAGTGGTCCCACTCAGAATGTCTTAGTAGTCAAGAGTGTGTGTGTTACTGGTAACTTAATAGACACCCCTCTCTGTTAAACTGGAGCTAAATGCTGGAATCTTGCATTTTTCTCTGTCCAAGGGCACAATGGGAGTGTGGACGCTCAGCACAAAACCTGCCTGGCCCTGCTGATTTCTGTATATATTAACCTAAATCTGCACTTAGCATCACTGTCCATGAGTGTTCCATGCGGTTCTAGTTTGTACTTAATCATTTCTCACGTCGTACTAACATATTGCTAAGTGAGTTATGATTTATCCTGCAGAGATATCTCTTTGTCTTTCCCTGCACTGCCTGTTGTATATTTCACCATCTTCTTTGCTGATTTCATAAGGCCTGGCTGTCCTTCCTCCATCCCTCTATGTCAGGATTTGAAATGCAGCCTCTGGGCTTATCTAGGAATGACCAGTGGCTCCCCCCACCTTTCTTATCTTCTTGCTGTCCTTGCACCAGAATCCTCTTGCTCTAAATCTAAAATGTGGCCTTTGGGCCTAACTGTAAAAGGCCACGACTGCCCCATTATTTCAATATATTTTTACACTCCCTTCTCCTACCTGCCTTTTCCGGATTTCAGAATATGGCCTCCTGGCTTAGCCAGGAGTGCCCCAGGATTGTTTTCCTCTCTCCCACATTCCTGATGCTTTGAAACACCTTGATTGCAATTTAATGCAATGTAAATACACAAATCAAATACTCATTTTTGGAAGAGCTCGATCAGAAAGTTTTGTTATCCTGTGGTGATAATTAATCACTTCTGAATCGTCTTTAACCAAATGATGCTGTGTCTGCCCAATACATTGAATAAACTAAACACAATATAAAGGTTGGTAGACTGAGTGCCTGTTAGACTTTTTCTTTTATTGTTCCTTTTTTTTTTTGGTTCTTGTGTCAATAGATCATATTCATTACTTTAGAAGGTCCACTCAACGTTGTACTGTGGAGAGTTGCTCCTTGAACTCCTTATATTGTTTGTCCTTCTTGTCCAAACATTCATTTTATTGGGTATCACACTTTTGATAGCATGATTTTCATCAGGATAGATTATATTGGCATATGACTATGTTTGGTACCTCGAGTTACCAAACATGGTCAGACGCCAATATACTCAAGGTGACCTTTTCGACAACTCAGCCACTTTTACTTGAAGTCCAAAGTATGAAAGGTGAAAGTGTATGTACGAATCACTAAACTAACAAATGAATAGTGTGTCTTTTGTAACGATTTACCCAACGGGTAGTGAACTAATTGTACAGTTAATTATGGCACCAAATGTAGAAAAGAAACAGAATCTTCTGGAAATGTAAACCTATTGCATTGTTGACAATAGTAGTGTAACTTTCTATTCACTGCTCCCACTTACAAAGGGAGGAAAGTACCATTCCAGGATGCAAGCAGTCAGTTAGGCATCATGGAGATGGTGAGAATGTTGCTTTCCACTTTCTGTTCCTCCTTGAGAATAATGACTCAAGTCCTACCTTGATAAAGTGTAGTCCAGTAGGTGTTTCAGCTGCTCAGTGACAAAGTGACAAAGCAAATAACTGCAGAACAAAGGAACATGGCTGTTGAATGGATGGTACAGTGAAAATATACAGCTTTTCATAAATCAAGCAGAAGGACTCTACCAGAGGACCACGCTCTCAACTTGACTCTTGTCAGGTGGGAAATGCCCTCTCAGCTTTTTCTTTTGTGTATTCTGGATCTTGTGCTGCATTTACCATGGGAAAAGCAAAGGTAAAATTGTATCTGCTTTTAAATCAAGTTGTTTAGCTTGATTAATTTTATTTTTGTAGGATTAATCTGAAAGATATTTTCTCTTCCACTTTGAATCTTCTAACACCATTTAACTTATTAAATGTAATGTATTGAAGTGTTTTACCATGTACATATGTATAATTAAGCTTTGATGTGGATTGATATATTTTTTTTTTATTTGCATTTAGTTCGTTTACAAGAATAAATTTGAGTAGAACCTTTGCAAAAGAACATATAAAAATCCATATATAAACATATAAAATCCATGTACAAACATTCAAACATTCAAAAGTTTCCTAGCTTCACATTAGCACACCTTACTTTAAAATACTTTTTAAAATACAGGTTGGAAAAGGATAATATCACAATTGATATTTAGCTCATCATTTACAGCTTTCATAAACAAGCTATAAAAAAGAAGAAAAAGATTACCGATAGATTTGCCATGTAAGCAATTCATTCTCCGCACAAAATGAGTTCTTTTTCAATGTGCTTACAAAAACTTACTAATTCATAGATTAGACGGTAATGAACTCCTTGCATCATTCGAGACCATAGGAACTCGAGGCAGTCCTCATACCCAATATTAACAAATTTCATGAATCTTGCTGTACAAGTTTTTTTAAAGTGGGGGCAATAAAGTATGAGATGCTTCAATGTTTCGCATGGTTCATTGCATTCATCGAATCGACATCCCACAAAGGCATTAATTTTCCAGTTCTTAGTTCGGTCTATAGTATGGTAAAGATTAAATCTGAATGAATATATGCCTTCCTGGTAATTTCACAGGGGAATAAAGTGATATGTGCATAGCGAGGGATGCGCCGCTTAACAAAAGCCCCATATTCTTCATAAGATTTATAAGTCATAATCCGATCAATGGTTACACACCAGTCTAATTCAAAGAATTTTTTTTAGCATAACAAGGACGCAGATATACATCATTTACTGTAATATTTGCTACACTCAATAGTTGTTGCATTTTCAATTGGTATTTGTGAAAAGAGAGGGGACAATGTGTGTCCAGCATCTTATTCAAATCCACATATAATTAATTAGTCGGTGGATAATACATTTTTGCAAAGTTAGAAAGCTGTCTCCATTTCCATCTAAACGATAATGCCACCAACCCCAATTCATGTCTGATGATGGCGTTTGGAATGGACATTGGTAAAAACATTGCTGCTTTCAAAAGTGAGCCTTGTAAACAATCCAACATGTCAGACATATCACACAAACAAATATCTAGTGCATAAAGGATAACACTCTCGGTTTTAAGGGACATAAATTCAATTAGCGGGGTTAATGAAAATTTGCAGAACCGGGTATAAATCCTTTTCATTTGCGAAAGGAGTGGCCTGGTTTTGCATTTAATGATGTCTGTCCATGATTTAATTGAATTCTGGTCGGAGAGATGATACCCCAAATAAATGGCGTTGTTAATGCAGGATATCTGTGTATCCATAATCTGCCATCGAAAACTGCCCTTTTTCTGCCTCCCTCCAAATTTCATGATGGCAGTTTTTGCCGGGTTGGGAGTAAGATTATGATTCTTCGCAAATTCCTCAAAGAGTATTAATTTGGTTTGTAACCCTGCAGGAGTGGGGTCAAACGAGATAATATCATCTGCAAAGGCAATCCATTGCAAAGATATACTCCCAACCTTCACAGAAAACAGGTTCATATCTTCCCAGTTCTTATCAAAATCCGCCATATATAGATTGAACAGGGTTGCTGCAAGATTGCATCCCTGTTTCAAACCCAATGCTGTTCCTATTGGAGCTGTGGTACCCCCATCCATTGATATTTTTATTCTGTAAGTTGTGTTAGTGTGCAATTTCATAATCCAATACATCAAATCGCTTGGAATTCCAAGAGCCGATGTTTTCGTCCACAACAAGTTGCGGACAACATTATCAAAGACCGCACTCATATCAATCATTGCAATGTATACCGGATTGGAATTCTTATTTTTGGCCCCTGCAATAACATGCGCAAGGATAACTGCATTTAGGGTTGTACTTTTCTTCCTGAAACTGGTTTGAAATTTAGAATAAAGGCCCTTGGACTCAATAATTTTCTCCAGATCGTATAAAAGTAAGATCGCAAAGATTTTAGCCTCGGTATCGATTAGAGAAATCGGGAGATAGTTTTCAGGAAGGGAGGGATCACCCGTTTTAAATATGGGGACTATATTTGCAGTTAGCCAAGATGATGGGATTTCCCCAGAATTAAAGATGGTTTCAAATTTGGTATTTATGATTTCTGCCCACATTGCAGGGTCCGCTTTGTAAAGACAGGGAGGAAGCCCGTCTGGTCCTGCAGCCTTAGAATACGACAACCTTGAGATTGCCCAAATTATGTCGCTAATGCTCCAATTAAACCGAGGGATTTTGGTAGGGTCTAGCAATAAACCAGGAACAAAATGGAATTTATAGGGCAGTTGATATTTGGCCGTTATATACGTCATCCATGTCTGGTCAGTGATACAATTTGGCATAGGTAACAGAACATTTTTTGGGTCAGCTTTTAGAGTGCGCCATATTACTCGGGTGTCATGTGATGTGATGGCACGTATTAAAGTACAATTCTCCTCATTGTGTCTTTGAATCCGGGCGAACCTTAAATTTTGTTTATACTGGGACAAGATTTGACTCCGCTTTTCTCTAAATCTTTCAATGCCTACATCATAGTGTTTTAGTTGTCTTAGGAATTTATCTTTTTCTCTTTTCAGCAATTTGCATTTCTGATCATAAGTATGATTATGTTTCAAATTGCTGCGTTTTTTACAAAATTTAAGCAATACAGTGTCAATTATTACAGAGTACTCCCTACCAGAAAGTTTTTTTAAATTGACACCATATTGCTTAACTCGCAGTGTTTCTCGTGATATGTGTTTAACAATCTGATCGCACAACCCATTATTCCACCTAATTGAGTGCTGAGTACGATCAATTTCTACTGCTGCTAATGAACTGTTTGCTCCAAGCAAGTGACATTTCAATTTCAAAGATGTTATAAGTTGAGCATGGTCGCCAACCCGTATATGATCTATTTCTAATGGGGTCATATGGGTTATGAGATTACGTGAGACGAAGATAAAGTCTATCATTAAATTCTTTGCTCCTCTTTCCCATGTTATTTTTGATTTCATATCATATGTCACCAGGAGATCCACGTCCCAATCAGTTAGGAGTTCTCTGAACTTAGCTCCTCTAATACATGCTAAGGTGGAGAGATTAAATGGGCTTAATTCATTCGGATTTCTACAATCGCAATTAAAATCACCACCGATAATGATCTCACAAGACTGATACATGTTAGTGAACAGTTCTAAGCATGCTTCAAGATCATCTAGCATCTCATCAATAGTTAAATTAACAGGGTTCCAGTATAATGAGATGATAATTAATGATGAATATCTGATTGAAGGTATATCAAGGTGGACTCCTAGTAAACACGGAGAATTCCAAACTAATTTAGATTGAACTTTAAATGAGGTGTTTATTGCAATCGATAGGCCCCCAGATGGGCGGCCTAATAGATGTCTCTTAGCTAACGAGTTAAAAGTAATGTATCCAGGGTTTAGTAGAGGTTCAGTTTTCATCGACTCTTGAATAATAATTATTGATGGTCATTCATCACTAGTAAGATTGGAATACCAGTTCATTAAATTAATAAAGCCACACGAATTCCAGGATATAATTTTAAGTTCTTTGTGATTAAATTGCTATGTGACTGGTTTTTTGGGTGGTGAAATAGTGTTAGAGGACAGAATGGCCAAAAGCATTGGTTCCAACCAAGGTAGACTATTTGTATGAGCTACAGCTTTCAAAATCTCAGCCAGATCAAGTTCCGAACCTATATTTGATTTAACAGTAGGAGAGGTCAAGTCAATGCAATTTCGATCCGTCACTCTTGGTGGTTCTAAAAATAGAGCCGCATCATCCTCAGACCCAAAGGTGAATAATACCAAACCCTCTCTTTTTATTTCCTCCCGGTTAAACCAAATAAATTTCATTACCGCCTCCGAGTTAAGATAGCATAAAGCCCTGAAGTTGTTTATTCTAGCCATCGAGACTCAGATTTGACCATTCTCAATTGAGGTATTTTAGAGAAAAGGGAGAAAATAAATGAGCGGTTAATACGTTTATCTACCAATTCTTCAGCGTTCCCTTCGAATCCTATGATAAACTCCCTTTTCTCCTCTAACTGAAAGGGCCTATCTGGGATTAACGCTGGAACTACTGGAGTTACTGCTTTCACAGCAGGATTAGTTACAGCATTATTAGATTGTTTTACTAAGATCTTACTGTTGTTATTTGTAGACTGAATATCCACATGAAAGGTTTTACTCAGAGCTTCAAAGGCTTCGTAATTGTTATACAAGAGTGGATTGGTATTAGTATTTGGTGGTAATGATCTGCTTTGGGCGGGACCATGAATAGATATACAATTTGGAGTGATTAAAGTGTCAATTGCTTCTGCATGGACGGAGTGACTAAACTTGGGACTCTCGCTGGTGAGCATGGTCGGTACCTCACCCAATGCAATTTTTTTCCCATACCATTTGCTACAATTACCGACTTATTCCTATTCACCCCCTCGTCTATGGTATTAATTATTTCATCCACCGCTACCATCCCTGTTTTACCAATGCCATTTACAACAACTAAGGGCTTATTTCTAGACTCTTTGAAAATATTATTCTCAGACAATTCAGTAGTCGCATCACTCAAGCATACTTCACTATAAGTTTTCCTAATTAGTGAATTTGAATTATCACTGCTAAGAGGGCCCAATTGCATAATGTTGGTTTTCATCGTGCTACGTCTCCCTACAGACGGGAAGAAATCCTTTAAATTACTTTTTACTACAGAGCCAATAGGAGGTCCGATTCTAGATGTTACACATCCATTCTCCTGATTTTCCAACACCTCTAAAGACATTCTACATGATTCCGTTTTAGTCAAAGGTTTAGAATTCATTATTTTCTCAGATGGATTGTTCACTGGATTAATGATGCCAGACTTCAAATTAACAGTCCTAGAAGGGACAACACCCTTCATTAGTGACTTGATTATGATACCATTTTGATTTGCTTCCTCCAATGAGTTAGTAGCAAGAGTAAGCGCAACTTGACTTTCTTTGGATAGTTGTTCTACATCAATATGATCCTCATCGGTTAATTCTATACTAGGAACTGGAGAAGGATCCTTTCCACAGTCATCTTTCTTATGGTTCAGTGCTTCCTTCCTACGCTTAGCATATCTCTTGACAGCTGGTATATGATTTTTTTAACTCGGCGGGACATAAAGGTTGAAGTCTCCTCAGTTACACGGTGTTCCGTCTCTATTTTTTTTGTGATTCAATTTCTTCAAGTAAAACAGATGGGCTATCAGGGGTCTGCAATGAGGGTTCTATTTTAGAGAAGTGAGTTGCAATTGTAATATTCAGTGCATCAACTGATGCCTTAATTTCTTTCAAATCATTATCACACTTGCAATTCACAGATTCAGTTAATGCATCTTGACTGCTCTGTGTCATGTCCCTCTGCCCCTTTATTACTATGACCTTGTCCACTGATATCAAATTGGATGGATCTGAGGGTGTCAACTGCAGTAATAAAGCCCTCGATTTTATCCATTTTAGAACAAAGATAATGTAAAATGGCCTTGGTTTCTTTTAGTTCAAGATGAGTGAGCTCGTGACCCTTATCGAGAAGATCAAGAATTTTAGTGATCACCGGAAGAGGAGTTGGGGGTTGATTTTCAATTCCGCACATCCTATTCCCACCTACTATTCCCACCTACTTCAAGATCATCAAGTGGTAATTTATTTGAAACATTAAGTTGATCAGGCGAGATGCCTCATCCGATACGACGTCCACTATTTTAGTCAGATAACTCCTATTAGACTTCCCTGAGGTACCCAAATTTGTTGTACCATATACTAATGGAGTCATCATATTAATAGTTTGGTTAACTTGTGCATTTAATGCAGCCATCTTCTGGATGGTAGTGCTAAATCGCTCTTTATTTGGAGTACAGGGATCCAAACAAATCAAACTATCACTCATGTTTGCATCTGCATGCTCCCTTTCCTTGACCTTTATTAGGGCATGTTTACAAACAGAAGACGTAGCATGTACTTGAGCTGTATAAGTAGAGTGAATATCAGTATCTAAGCAATCTACAGGGTCATTAGGGATGTTCTCATCTACTGCATCCATTAATGGCGATTCATGGTATGAGGTTCGACCTTTACACACCATGGAGTCAATGCTAGAAGATGTTAATATATTAGATATAACCTCGGTACACGCCCACTTCGCAAACCATTGGCCATTATAGGTTAACTAAGAAGAAAAAATGAAAAAAAAAATAACAAAAATGCACCGGGTGTTAAAAATATTTGTTAAAAAGAAATATGCCAGCCTTCTCAAAATTACTATAAGACAAAGAGCGGTTGAGCACCCCAGACTAACCATCAAACAGCAAACCAGCAAACAGCCAACAGTACTTGTCAGGTACTTTGCTCGGTGCGCAGCGCGAGTGCGCTAGGCTGGCTGGTTATAAGGAAGTCACGTGGGTGGGACGTTTGCGGAGGCGGGCCTCCAGTGGCCAATTGCACCTTCAGATAAAACAAATTTTTTTTTTTTTTTTTTAAATTGGTGCAGTGGCAGAAAGTGCTATAGTCTTAATTGCATACTCGATCAATATAAATTATTCATATAATTTAAAAGTCCATTCTATGGACACACAATGTTAATAATCAATGTTACTTGTCCACATAGTAAAAGGGAAGTACCAGTTTGCTCCTCCTACTTCCTCTTCCAAGGTCAGGCAAAGTATGTGCCGCAGCCAAAGATGTCCTCCAGGCAGTGGACTAATGATGCCTTACAACGGTGATCGTGACTCCGTGGATAGAAAAGCCGAGCCAAAGCACATAAATTCCAACAGCGAATTTCAGGCAGCCAACTGTACTTGTCAGGTACTTTGCTCGGTGCGCAGCGCGAGTGCGCTAGGCTGGCTGGTTATAAGGAAGTCACGTGGGTGGGACGTTTGCGGAGGCGGGCCTCCAGTGGCCAATTGCACCAGTTCGCTCCTCCTACTTCCTCTTCCAAGGTCAGGCAAAGTATGTGCCGCAGCCAAAGACGTCCTCCAGGCAGTGGACTAACGATGCCTTACAACGGTGATCGTGACTCCGTGGATAGAAAAGCCGAGCCAAAGCACATAAATTCCAACAGCGAATTTCAGGCAGCCAACAGTACTTGTCAGGTACTTTGCTCGGTGCGCCGAGGGTTTGGTATATTGTAATGTGTAAGGTTACCTGGTTAATCAATTCACTGAATAAAAAAACTAAAATTTCCAGAATACAAGTGGACTGTCTACGCACTCCTGAAATGGAACAAGTTGAAAGCTCTGATAGCAACAGCCAGAACTTTGTCCACAGAGTCTGTTTCCTCTGCCTCACCCCTTCATGCCTGTGCTGTGATGTTGAGGCTAACTTCGGCTTTTTTTCCCATATGTTCTGCCCTGTAAACCCGGGTAAGCTTTACATTTGGGCACCCTAATCATGTTACAGTCTGAACAATTAGCAATTGTAAACAAGGCTTAGCATATTCTGAAAGCAATCTTGAAAAAATCAAACAAAGTAAAACAGCCCTTTTTTAAATTTTATTTTTCATGTCTGCTTCCCCACAGGGTCCAGTTGTTCTTCACCCTGAGGAAGGCAATTTCTCTGACCAGCAGGCGGCTCTATTGCCGAAACGTGTTTCAGATGTCCATTTAAATTTGTTTATTTTTTGGAAATAAGTTTGTAACTGACACATTCACGTAGGCAGACCTGTATAAAACTAATCAGTCAATTCAAAAATTAGAGCATTGGTTGACAAGAAGATAGCACCTTAAGAAGGTGCCTCCATAATACTCTATGTTGTTTTTTTTTAATTTTTGTTTGCAAATTACTGTTTATGACTTATTGTCTTATTGTTCAATTTCAAATCTGTTTAACAATTTTAAGTTTGTCTGAATATGTGTGGTTTTTGCTCACCACACATTTTTTTTAAGAAATTTCTTTCAGTTCTCACTTTTCGAAATTGTGTTTTGAATCGACAGTTACAACATTAAATACATAAAAACTTTGATTTCATATCATAAGACTATTTTGATTGCATTCAGAACATGATATAGCCCAAATCATTTCTGAAGTGATATCGGCAAGGATACACTCAATATTTAAACCATTTCCTAATAATAATTTGCAACAAACACTACAGAAGCATGGATCCTATTGTTAGTTTCTGGCCTTCCTTCAGGACAGAAAGACAGTTTGGAAATGGAGACAGAGAACAGAACGGTATTGGAGACAGGAGCTGGAGAAATCCTAGAAATCACCAAGGACATCAATATTTATTGCTCCTCTTCGATGCATTCACTTGATAACAATGGTTCTTTACTCAAATTATGTAAGTCTCTGCAAAGCCAAGCAACGGGTATAGCCCATCCACGGAATGATGCATGAAATTCTGTTAACTTGTCTATGACCCCTGATATGGACCTCCATTTTGGAGATATGGCAACCCAAGGCGGGATGGGGGATGATAAAGGATGGAAGACACCACTGCCAGAGCCTAACGTCTCTATTTACTTTGAGTACAAAACTATATCAGAGAGGCAGGATGATGTACATAGAATTTCTACCGACCTAGCGACATATCAGCTCCGAACCCAAAAGCAATTAGATATGGTGATCAAGGCTTTGGGGCTGCAGGCTTTAGACTAAGCGTACCGAGCCGAGGATATGATAACTCCCTGGCTTTCAAAGAAATATCAGACAGACAAAGCTGCCGAATTGAATATTACTAGTGTTCAGAATACTGGGCCTATGATATCCAAAGAGCAGGAAGAGGGTGGCAGCCATGTCTCCCTTGATGACACTGGGAATACATGGAGAACAGAAGACTTGGTTAATATTGCTGCAGCCAATGAAGAAGATGCACTGGATGCGTTATGTGCTGAAATTTCATTGATGGGGAGGTCTGCACCATTTTCAACCGGAAAAAGACTTGAAGTATTGGCAATGGATAAATAGGATAAACCATTGAAGACATTAAACCGGTTAATAATTAATCAGGATCATTATTTTAAAACCTCTATGTCAGCAGCTACAAGGCCATCTTGTCCTGCTAAAGCTAGGAGAGTTGTACACACTATGCCTGACGGACTAGTAGAAGTGTGGCATTAATAGGCCCTCTGGATAGGTGGACTCTACCGTAGTCTGGGGTTGGACTAGCAGATACTACATCTGGGACTAAGGCTGCAGATCCACCCAGGCCCAATTTTTCTCTGCTAATGTTATCAAGCATGGCCCACAATCTAAGCAAGAAGTGGGAGGTGGGTATTCATCAATTGAATGGAATATTAAAATAAGACACCCACCTCGGGTGAAGTTTGTTCAAGGGCTACCTGTTGAAGATGCTCTTTCCTCCACCCTAAAAGCTGCAAAAGAAACAGCTTTGTACTGATTCTAAAGCCATCACATATGATAAGACAGCAACAACAATTAGACTTGGGTGTATGATCAAGTTGTGGAAAAGTATACTACAGCAGCCAACCCTTTTATGAATAGAACTAACCTGTTGCGAATGCTGGCCTCGGTGGTTTTATTAAATCAACTGATATGTTGGAACTGGCACTACCTAAGTGGGATAGCCCTACGAACTGGGTGCTGTTGCGAGTGGGCAGTCCGGCAGTGGCTGCCCTAATGTGCGCCAATGTTGATGCACTGGAAAGGTTGGGACTGAGATTGTTTGTGTGTGGGGCAGCAACGAATGGAGGTATGGGGGAAAGCTGGGAAAACCCAGTACTTTCAGCATTTCTGGGGCACTAGGAAACCTGGAATCGACACATGGTTACTGTGGGGGGTCACAGGGCTTGATACCCTCTCCCAAGAGAAAGTGGACAGGTGTTGATTTGTATATTTAATAAGTTTGAACACACGTGGGCACAGGCACTTGTATAGTAAGGATGGATCATTGACAACACTGCTGGGCTCTCACATATTCCTATTACAGGAGACCTGGCTGGACCGCCTTGTATATTTTGAAGGCTTCCATTTGTATCATCTGTTTGCCAGTAAATGCAAAAGAAGGAGGCCTGCTGGAGGGCTCATAAAAGGTGTCAGTCAGAGGCTGTGTTCACGTGACATTTGCCGTAACCACGAGGAAGGGTCTGCACTTGGGGTAGAGGTCATTTGTACTGTAGGTATTCAAAGATTTGCTTTATTGTTTATTAATGTGTATTTACCCCCCCCAGTTTAAAATCCATCAATGGTTTTCTGCTCAAGTGAGAGGAGTGTCTGGCAGAGAACCTGAGAGCAAATGGGAACAATGGATTAGTATTGCTGGGGGGAGATTTCAACGCAAGGTGTATTGATAATACACTTGGCCCACTGTATTATAATGTTGCTTCGAGGAGTATTAGGCTGCAGGGAGCTGACAATCAAAGAGGGAACCAACTGGTTGGGTTCCTTCATCAGTGGGATATCAGAATGATGAATGGATGCACCATGGACGATGTACCAGGCCAATATACTCTTTAGCCACTTTGGATTATATGTTTGGCAATAATGCCTGTCTGTTGGTAACTAAAAAGCTCATAGTAACTAACCCGGATTTTAGTGATCATTATTTATTAGGACTGACTCTGGAAATACTGAAGGGAATAGTAAACAGGAAAGATAGTCCGGGTATTCTGGGGTACAGACTAATCATTCAGGAAATCTTATAAAATGGAATGAAAGGAATTTGGATTAGATCGGAAGTAAGGTTGTTTACCTTGATGACAACAAGGTTCAGTGTCTAGGGATCTTGGGTGGGGACAACATCAAAGTTTGGATTAGGAAATTGGCTTTTACCACGGGGAAATGTAGCACTGGGCAATACATAGTACATTCTAAAAATAACTCTACCTTTGACCCTGCAGTTAGGGATGCTAAACGTGATATGCAAAAGGAGATAAAAAGGATTAGAGTTTCTGCCTTGCCCCGGGACTTTAAGAAAACCAAAATAGTTATGGTCAAGAACGTATATAGGGGATGGTGTAAACGATGGAACTATTGTCTCCAAAATCAACGCTGGCAAGAAGGGGTCCTTAGTAAGAAAAACCACAAGAATACATGGCGGCAGTTAAATCTGTTAATGAAGCTAGAACACTTAATCCTATACAGGAAAGTGTGTGGGTAGATTATTTTAAGAAGACTAATGGTGTGGATGATTTTTCGTCCTCACCTAGTTTCTGCATGCAGGGCTGGCAGCTGAAGATAAACGAGGGGCTGTCCGGACATTTCGTCGAAAGACATTTCGTCGACGGAATTTGGTCGAAAACCAAATGGTCGAATTTTTTTTTTATTTATATATATATTTTTCAGGTTTTAGTTTAGGGAAAAAAAGTTTTTTTTAGAAAAAAAGGGGGTTAGAGGGGACCCCCAAAAAAAAAAAAAAAGTGAAAATAAAAAAACAAAAAAAATTCGACCATTTGGTTTTCGACCAAATGGTTTCGACCAAATGTCCTGTCGACCATTTGTTTTCGACGAAATGTCTGGTAACGAAACGAGGGTACTCTTGAAGAAAAGATCTTGAGATTGAGTAACTCTAGAGCGCCAGCGCCTAATGGTCTGGCTAATATTGTGCTCAAGCTGAACCCTGGGATGTGGGCAAAAATACTATTCATTTTGTTTAAGAGGGGCTGTACTACACAATGTATCCCTAGAACCTGGCGACAAGCGATACTTGTGCCAGTTTATAAAAAAGGTGTGCGCTCTGCACCAGAGAACTATAGGCTCCTTTCCTTGTTGGATTCAACAGGAAAAATATTTGGGTCATTTGTTCTTGCAGCCCTACAAAAATGGGTTGATGAAGCAAGTATCTTCAATTTTGCTCAAACAGGATTTAGGCCTGGATGCAGCACAGTCCATAATCTTAGTGTGATGGATACTTTGTATAGGGATGTGGGCACGGTTCCCAATTCAGTCGGCCAGGGAATGAACATATTGTTCTCTTGGTTTTTTGGAAATAATTATGATTTCTGTCTTTCCTGGGTTGATTTTTAGGTTGTTGGTGTTCATCCAGAGTTAGATTTCTTTTAGACATTCTACTAGGGTTGAGTGATCTGCTTGTGTATCTTCCATTTTGCAGATGATTAGAGTGTCGTCTGTGTAGTTGTAGCATGTAATGTTGTATTTTTTTTAAATCTTGATTAACGGATTCTGGTAGATGTTGAAGTATAGTGGTGATAGTGAGGATCATTGTGGTACTCCACAGTCGTTAACTCGTGGAGCAGATTTGAAGGGTTTTAGCCATACAGTTTCTGTTCTATTTGCTAGGAATTATTTAATCCAGAGTAGTGTCATGTCTGTTATACCTATATCTTTTAATTGTTTGATCAGGGTGTCAGGGCTTACTGTGTCGAAAGCTGCCGAGAGGTCGAGCAGAATTAGGGCCAAGGTTGTATTGGAGTCTGCGTTTGTTTTTAGGTCATTCCAGATGGATAGGAGTGCCAAATCTGTTCTTCTTACGGGTCTGAAGCCGATTTGTGCTTGGTCTAGAACTGGCGTTTTTCTACTTGTTCTTAGGTTAGTTGGTATACATATTTTTCTAGGAGATTTGCCAGGTAGGGAATGTTTGAAATCGGTCTGTAGTTGGAGAAGTCTTCTACGTTGCCACTTGTGTTCTTTCGAAGTGGTTTAATATATGCTGATTTGAAGGATCGTGGTACGGTCCCTGTCACAAGCATCAGATTCAGGACATTTCTGTAATGTTACGATGGCGTTCCTTGTGCGAGCATTGATTTGTAGATGCCATAGGGCAGGGATCTATGGGCAATCCTGCTTTTTTGCTATGTTTTACCAGCTTGACGAAAGTCTATACTGATGTTTCCAGGAAGTTTTGGAGTTTGTGCTCTTGCTGCTCCCTGGGTCCGGTTGGTTGAGTGTTAGGGTTTGTCGGTCTGTTTTGTATGATTTGTTGAATGGCATTAATTTTTTTTTGAAATGGTCTGCCAAGTTGTCGCATAGTTTTTGTGTGGGTATTGGAGTGTTGTCACACCCTGGTGGGTTTCTCATTTCGTTCATGATGTTGAACATTTCTTTTTGTGTGTTGGTGGCTTTTGTGATACTGTCGTCATAATGCCTTTTCTTTGCCTTTTGAATTTCCTTCTTATATGATCGGATTTGTCTATAGAACTGGGTTTTCTTATCTTGGTCATATTCTTTCCTCCATTCTAGTTCCAGCTTCTTGTTGTTCTTTTTCATGATGCTTAGTAGTGGGGTGAACTATTTTGCCATTGCTCTTTTTCTTGATGGGATAAAAGGTTTTTCCGGGGAGTTGTTTTCGATTGTATCAGCAATCCATTTATGGAGTAGCTTCATTTTCCCGTCTAGATCTTCCTTCTCCAGTTCTGCTGTTGAAGGTTTGGTCAGCTGCAGTTGTGTATTATGTTGCTTACTTTGACGGTTTTCCAGTTTCTTTTTGTGGTGGTTCGGAGCTTGAGGGTCTGGATGTTAACTTTGGTTGGTAGCGTGATTACGAATGGAATGATGAGATGTTCACTTCAAAGTATTTGTATCGGTGGTGCAGTGGTGATATGTTTTTTCTTGTCGAAGATTGCATCCAGGGTGTGTCCTGCCGAGCGTGATGCCCCTTTGACCAGCTGCTGTAGTTTCATGGTTGTTAGCTGCCCGATTTGTGAGATTTGAGAGTTGTTGTGTTTTTCTTCAAACCAAATGTTGAATTCCCCCAGGATTATCAGATGCTCATATTGAATGGCTATGTTGGTGATGCCTTCTATGAAGTTGTTGATGAAGGTTGCATCGTATGTCGGTGGTCTGTAAACCAGTATGAATTTAATGTTGGTTTTTGGATTTGCTGATAGTTGTATGACCATGGATTCGCAGTTCAAGATGTTTAGAGGTTTGTCTGTTTTTATTTGCAGGTGTTCTTTGAATGCTATTGCGAGGCCTCCTCTTTTTTTATTTTTCCTGTTTAACTGAAGGCATTTGAAGTTGGTGAGAAGGCAGCTTTGTAGTGTGATTTTGAAGTTGTCGTCCAGTCATGTTTCTGTGAAGAATAGGATGTTGATACCGTTGTCGCAGGGAAGGTCGAAGATCTCTGTTGAGTGTTTTGAAAGGGATCTTTCGTTTATTAAGTTGCAGTGAATTTCTATGGTAAAGTTTGGTTTGTGCTTTATTGTCAGTGTTGTCATCTGACAGGTGTTTTGGTTTCCTTCCAGGTCGATCTCTTGTTGAGGCATTGGTACAGTTGTGTCAGTCTTGTTGTCAAATAGGTCTTCTAGGTTAAGTCTTGAGTTTTTGTTTTCATCAGGACCCTCTTCTAAATTTTGTGGCTTTTGAGGGGAGGGTCCTCTTGTTTTAGTGAGGTAAGGGGTTAGGGCGTCAGTCGTGTTCTTGTTACCTCTAGCTTTTTCCGTTCTTCTTTTGCGTGGTTGTGTTTGGTTGTTGGTTTTTCTTGATTTGTTCATTGGGTCAGTTTGTTCCGGGGAGCGGTTAGGGTTTGTCGGTCTGTTTTGTATGATTTGTTGGATGTCATTGATTTTGTTTTTGAAATGGTGTGCCAAGTTGTTGCATAGTTTTTGTGTGGATATTCAAGTGTTGTCACACCCTGGTGGGTTTCTCATTTCGTTCATGATGTTGAACATTTCTTTTTGTGTGTTGGTGGCTTTTGTGATACTGTCATCATAATGCCTTTTCTTTGCCTTTTGAATGTTCTTCTTATATGATCCGATTTGTCTTTAGAACTGGGTTTTCTTATCTTGGTCATATTCTTTCCTCCATTCTAGTTCCAGCTTCTTGTTGTTCTTTTTCATGATGCTTAGTAGTGGGGTGAACTATTTTGCCATTGCTCTTTTTCTTGATGGGTAAAAGGTTTTTCCGGGGAGTTGTTTTCGATTGTATCAGCAGTAGTTGTCGTCCAGTCATGTTTCTGTGAAGAATAGGATGTTGATACCATTGTCGCAGAGAAGGTCGAAGATCTCTGTTGAGTGTTTTGACATGGATCTTGCGTTTATTAAGTTGCAGTGAATTTTTATGGTAAAGTTTGGTTTGTGCTTTATTGTCAGTGTTGTCATCTGACAGGTGTTTTGGTTTCTTTCCAGGTCGATCTCTAGTTGAGGCATTGGTACAGTTGTGTCTGTCTTGTTGTCAAATAGGTCTTCTAGGTTAAGTCTTGAGTTTTTGTTTTCATCAGGATCCTCTTCTAAATTTTGTGGCTTTTGAGGGTAGGGTCCTCTTGTTTTAGTGATGTAAGGGGTTAGGGCGTCAATCGTGTTCTTTTTCCAATCTTCTTTTGTGTGGTTGTGTTTGGTTGTTGGTTTTTCTTGATTTGTTCATTGGGTCAGTTTGTTCCGGTGAGTGGTTATTTGCGAGGTATGGTGTTAGGTATAGGGATTTTTCTCTTCTTCTCTCGGCACTGGTTCCGTTTTCGTTCTGGTCAGGGGGAGTGTGTTCTGCAGTTGTGAGTTTTTGGTGCTGTTCATTTGGGTTTATTCTCTCTGTCCTTTGTCTTTCTTTTGGTCCAATTCATTTTAGCAGCATTTTGCGTTATTTGGTGGTCCGCTGTGGGGTTGGTGTCTGAGTTGTTTCTCCCTTTTGTTTTTCTATTTGTTATTTTGGGATGTCGTGGTTGCGTTCTCGGTAACGTGTTCAGTTTGTATTTCCTTTGTGTTTCCTTGGGGTTGAGGTTGCATTTGCCGGGGTGGTAGCCCTCGTGCAGTGCTTTGTTGACTGGCTCCTTTTTGTTATGATTGTACAGTTACATGCTATTTTCCAATTGGTTTTGTTCGGTTTGTTGTTGCAGAGTCAGTCTTTCATGCTTTTGTCCGGCTGTCTTGAGTTATTGGACTGGGGGTGGGGGATTGTCCGATAAAAGTTTGGGCTCTGTCTGGTGGGGGAGGTCTAGTCAGTTATATCGCTAGGGCAATTCAGTTGTTGTCCCAATGTGGCCAGGCAACAAGCAATTATCTGGTGTGTGACGTAAGCTAGCATTCAAAGCAACATCTCAGTGTGTCTGGGCCAATAATCACAGTATTATCTCGGTGTGGTAGGGCCAATACTTACAGTGCTATCCCAAAGTGGCACTTTCTAGATGTGATTTAAATGCCTTCTTAACAATTCTTTACTGGTGCGACGAAAGCCAATATTCCAGTGCTATGCAGGCCAGAGGGGGACCCATGTGCCGATTGCGCTCTACATGCTTTGGAAAGCGCAAAATTAAATTATTCCAGGAAGGCTAAGGTGGTGGGGGCTAGCAGAAACCTCGCCACAGGTTTCTGCTAAAGGCCTTCTTAACAATTCTCTACTGGTGCAACGTAGGCCAATCTTGACAGTGCTATCCCCCTGTGGTTCAGGCCAATAATCACGGTACTATCCCAGTGTGGGACAGAGTAGTAATCACTGGGCTATCCTCGAGAGGCACAGGCTAATAATCACAGTACTATTCTTATTGTGGTGCTATCCAGATGTGATTCAAATTCATATACACATATCTCTAAAGGTGCGGTGGAGGCCAATAATCACAGCAGGTCACCTTAAATTCACTACGGACTAAGTACAAAGGTCCCAGGGACTACGATAGACACCAAGAGAGAATGAACAGCTGATCGCAGATTCCCGCATGTTCACTGCCTACATGGATTTTCCCTTCTGCCAACATCATGTGCAGTAAATGTGGAAAAACACATGCATATGCCATCTGGAATGTTTTGTTTTCAGCTAAATGCACATTAGCCAGTAATAAAGTTTGCAAATGTGTTCATGCATGTTTTATTTTTCGTACAAATGTACTCTAGCAGGTAATACATTTGGCAAATGGGGTTATGTGAGTTTCATTTTCTTCTAAATGTACTTTAGGAAGAGATAAGCTTCGCAAACGGGGATACGCATTTCGGCACAACTGTATTTGTGTGAACTACTTCATTAGCATGTGCACGCGCAGTGGCTTTTAGCTTCAATGAGAATAGGTGCGAAATTGATCTGCTGAATGAATGGTGCAGGCAAAACACATCCCTGTCAGTGTAACTAGAAAACAAAATGGAGAAACGTGGTCACTACTTGTAGACGGGAAGTCAGGAAATTTGCATAATTACCCGGTGGGAGCAGCAGTGTGTTATGCCTTATGCCACTGCCCCTCTGAGCTAAATGCCTATTATTTGTGTGTCAGCAGGAATTCGAGGAGCTTTATCCTGTGCCAAGGGATGGAGATACGCTCATTTTGAATACTGTACCAGGGGCTATAATGTACACCGTTATTACTGCACAGGTTCATAAAATGCAAAAATGCAACCGTAATTGTTATGAAAAATAAACCACAATTGCTGGTGTATGTTCGAATGCTGCTACTGCATCTTTTAAGGACCATCTGATTTTCAAGCAGTGCATGTTAAGATATTTTTCAGGCACTTGCAGCGCTTGACATCATGTGTGCTGGTGACAATATTGACAAAAGGATTCTGGCACTTAGCCATATGCAATTGTTCTGCCGCTGTCTGATTTTGTTCGAGGGGGTGGTTTTGTTCTTATGTTGTTTGAGGCATTTGGGGGCCTTTGCTTTATTTATTTGAGTTGTATCATCAAATCTGCATAGGTTGTAAAATGAATGCACCACTAAGATGTTTCTGACACTTGCATTGTGGAGTATAGCGCTGCTTTTAAATGCATGTGTAAGTATTGCATGACTTTAGATGTAGTTTTATATGCACGTTTAATACAATACATATGCGTCAGCATGGCCAATATGGTTGTAGAGTGCTGTGTACATTTTTGCATTGTGCATGTTTTCTTAAGTATGTGCCATTGTCCTCATAAGGCTTTTCTTGGGGGGTGCATGTTATCTTTGAGGGCCTTCAGTCACACGGCACACTCATACAAATAGGCCAGTGGTGATACGGAGCTCTGCTTCGAACATCCTTCCTTTATTCTACTTCAAGTTAGACTGCCCATGCCCCGTCCTCCCGCGTCACTTCCTCCCTCCCAGCCTCCCGCCTCCCTCATCCCCAGAATATGTCAACATGACATCTCCCCCCATTTTAAACATTTTCACAACGGGTTAAGGGCCAAACATGATGGACTAGGCCATCTCTTCAATTAGACTTCATGGCTTGTTTCTAGCTCGCTGCGGCCGCAAGCACCTTGCTTCGGGAAGACTGCTGCTGGCCACCCAGTCCAACTGGTCTTCATGGTCAGAGCCACCTGTGCCCTCTTAATCTCCTTGATATGGCTCATCTGACATGTCATCAATGAGAACAGTCACTCACCCACTTACTCTGTGTGATCCTAATGAGGGCATTCCCTTGAAGTGAGATCAGTTGCGAGTGACAGAACCTTCTGTTCCTTGAGCGGTGACCATGGACCCCTTCTTCGCGTTGACAAGCAAGGGCTCTTCGTGGAAAACCAAGGTGTGTTTGTGGTTGTTTTCGGCCACTATGTCACCTATCTCAATTTGGGGCTCGCAGGCCCCTCTGTGCTGGTCGGCATAGGCTTTCATGCGTTCTGTCACGGCTTCATCACGCTCTCTCACCTCTGTGTCCATGTCAGGTCGACCACTGGTTGTCTCCGCCTGGGGCATTCTCGTTATGATGTCTCGGCCAAAGATTATCTCTGCTGGGGTCTTCCCAGTCGTGCTGTGTGGAGTACTCCTGTAGTCCCACAGTAGCTGTTGTAATACTTGCTCATATGGTTGTCCAGTGAGCTTGGCTACTCGTAAGGCTCTCTTCAGGTTGGCCATGAATCTTTCTATCATGCAATTTGCTCTGGGCCATAATGGAGTGATTTTCCGATGGTGAAAGCCCATATACTCTGTGAACTTCGCAAAATGGTGTCCACTGAATGAAGGTCTGTTATCTGTCTTTAACACCTTGGGAATCCCATATGCGGTGAAGAGGCGATGTAGCACAGGTATTACATGCTGGGCCACTGTTGATGATATTAGCTGGACTTCTGGATAGCAGGAGTATCCATCCATGATGGCTAGGACATACTTTCCCCCTTCAATGGGTCCGAAGAAGTCAGCTGCTACTGCTTCCCATATCCCTTTGGGGAGTTCTGACATGTTAATGGACTCTGGATGCCGATTGGGAGTGATGAGGCTACATGTGGGGCATAATTTCAGAGTCTCTTCCACCATGGCATCAAGCTGCGGGAACCAGACTTTCTGGCGCAACATGCGCTTTGCAGACACTATTCCCCAATGGTTTTCATGGGCAAGTTCAATGACCTTCTTCCTCAGGGCTGTGGGAATCATTACTTTGTGGTCCTTCAACAGTATGCGATCATCGGAGAGCGCCAGCTCATCTTTCACTTGTATTAATCGTTCAAACGCCAAGCGCACGGTGTCACCCACTGTTCGCCCTCTTTCTCTGGCTCTCCTCCAGAAACCAGAGAAAGATTTGGCAGGCTGTGTCGTTTTCGACTTCACGGGCTATCAGTGCAGTGTCGTTACCCTCTGTCCTGGGTACATTTTCCTTCCCCAGGATTTAAAGTCAATTCTGCGCTTTGTAGACACTATTCCCCAATGGTTTTCATGGGCAAGTTCAATGATCTTCTTCCTCAGGGCTGTGGGAATCACTACTTTGCGGTCCTTCAACAGTATGTGATCATCGGAGAGCACCAGCTCATCTTTCACTTGCATTAATCGTTCAAACCCCAAGCGCACGGTGTCACCCACTGCTCGCCCTCTTTCTCGGGCTCTCCTCCAGAGACCAGACCCAAGTCATTCGCAAATGATTTGGCAGGCTGTGTCGTTTTCGACTTCAAAGGCTATCAGTGCCGTGTCCTTACCCTCTGTCCTGGGTACATTTCCTTCCCCAGGATTTAAGGTCAATTCTGCACTTTGTAGACACTATTCCCCAATGGTTTTCATGGGCAAGTTCAATGACCTTCTTCCTCAGGGCTGTGGGAATCACTAGTTTGCGGTCCTTCAACAGTATGTGATCATCGGAGAGCACCAGCTCATCTTTCACTTGCATTAATCGTTCAAACCGCAAGCGCACAGTGTCACCCACTGCTCGCCCTCTTTCTCTGGCTCTCCTCCAGAGACCAGACCCAAGTCATTCGCAAATGATTTGGCAGGCTGTGTCGTTTTCGACTTCGCAGGCTATCAGTGCCGTGTCCTTACCCTCTGTCCTGGGTACATTTCATTCCCCAGGATTTAAGGTCAATTCTGCGCTTTGTAGACACTATTCCCCAATGGTTTTCATGGGCAAGTTCAATGACCTTCTTCCTCAGGGCTGTGGGAATCACTACTTTGCGGTCCTTCAACAGTATGTGATCATCGGAGAGTGCCAGCTCATCTTTCACTTGTATTAATCGTTCAAACGCCAAGCGCACGGTGTCACCCACTGCTCGCCCTCTTTCTCTGGCTCTCCTCCAGAGACCAGACCCAAGTCATTTGCAAATGATTTGGCAGGCTGTGTCGTTTTCAACTTCACAGGCTATCAGTGCGGTGTCCTTACCCTCTGGAGCAGCTTGATGAATGAGGTAGCAATGATATCTGTCTGCCCTGACGGTTCTGGCACAACACCACTGGGGGACATCTAGAAAGAAATTCGGCTGGTTTCTCACCCTTGCCAGGTCTGTGGGTGATCTCAAAGAAATAATCTTGCAATTGTAGCCCCCACCTTGTGATGCGGGGTGGCATCTTTGATTGCGGATTGCCGTATAAAAAGAGCAGGGCTTGGTGGTCAGTCATAACTCTAAATGGTTTGCCAAATAAGAAGAGGTGGAAATGCTTGCATGCCCAACCACGGCCAAACCCTCTTTTTCAGCCTGCGAGTATGCTCGCTCGGCAGTGGAAAGGCTCCGGCTGGCATACGTGACAATGTGAGTCTGGGACGGGTCTCACAGGTCCACTTGCACGAGAATGGCTCCTAGACCTACAGGGCTCGCATCAACCGCCAACTCCCATCTTACGGTTGGGATCGTTATATGACATGTTTTCCGCTTTTGCGACCCTCTGACGGATAATTTTGAAGGCCTTTTGGCACTTGTCAGTCCAGTTGAATGGGGTCTCTTGCTTGGTTAGCATTCTTAATGGCTCACTCACCATGGCAAAGTCCTTAATGTAGCGTGTGCAATAGCTGGTGAGGCCTAGGAAGGATCGCAGCTCTGACACATTTGATGGAGGCGCTGTCTCACACAACGCCGCAACTTTTTTGGGATCAGGTGTCATACCTGTCTCTGAGAACACGAGAACACATGCCCGAAAGAACCGTAGAGTACTTTTCCTGAATTTGCACTTTTGACATTGTGCACCTCGGTCTGAAAAATCTCTGCTACTGAGGATACACCAAAGCTTAGCCTCTTGTAGCGGAAAAGTCCTAAATGAGTGATGAAGGTGGTAATATTTCTGCTCTACGGGCTCAGCACAGGTTGAGGGTATCCCTTTTGCAGGTCAAGTTTAGAGAAGACCTTGCCTCTGTTCAGTAAGTGGATCATGTTGGTGATGCGCAGAGCCATGTGTGTCTCTCTCTCTGTATTGCCTGATTGGGCTGCCTCATGTCAACACATAGCCAGATCCCTTTTTGGGGACATGCACTATCAGCGACACCCAGGTGGTAGGGCCTGTGGCTGGATCAATTATGTTTTGCTCCAGCAACTTGTGCAGTTCATCCTCCACTTTTTTTTTATTTTGATTGGGATGCCTCGATAATGCTGAGCAATGGGGCATACTGACTCATCTATGTGAAGCTTCACTTCTTTAGTTCCCAATACCCATGAATAGGCGGGGGGTATAGATTATTGATCATTTCGACAGAGTCGATGTATTTGTGGACCATGATTTTATAAAGTATGTGTATGAGCAGATGTGGTGATCACATGCTTCAAAGTGTTCTTACTATCACTGAACTCACCTAGAGTTCTAGAATTCTAGAGCAGGGGTGCACAACTGATTTTGCCAGAGGGCTGAATGCACCTTACATGCGGCCTACAATGGGCCAAAAAGTAAATGTGGGTGGGAAGCAGGTGGAGCGGTAGTTGGGTGCGTAGCAGGATGCTTTTTGAACCCCCAATTTCTATTGAACACGTAGAAAAAAGAATACCCTTTTGAGGTGTACTGGTCTTTATTTGTATTTCAAAACTTAAATATTTTACTACACATTTTCCATTTTCACCATTTATTTCGTTCCTAAGGACATATTGGCAATAGTAGACAAAGTAGGGCCAAATAATTTGGGAGGAAAACACTGTGCTCAAACATATTCAGTGAGAAATACGTCATTGTTTCTCAGATGTCCTTTTCTGGATCTCAGGCTCCAGTGACGTTGTGCCTACTCTCAGAATCGCATGGAGATGGTGGTCAGTGAGTCTTGTCCTTAGACTGTATTTATGCAATTCCAACTGACAAAAAGCTTGCTCAGAAATGTAAGCACTGCCAAACATGGACACCAGCTTCCCGGGACAGTTTGGGAAAATTAGCAGTGTTCAGAGACTGGTAAAAGGCTAAGAAAGGCATCTCTCTGTGTTTATCTTTGAGGACACTACAGCACTGAAGTTCAATCACTCCCAGTTGAAGTTTAAGTGGTAAATCTTCGACATCAGCAGAGAAAGGGTCTGCAAAAAGTTTAAAAGAGATTTGCTGGGATTTAAATTGTGTGAAAGGATTCCCAAAAACAACTTGCAAATCAGTCAGGACTTTCACATGTCAATGCCATTGTGCATGCTTCTCATGGGGGGAAGCTTCTGCACATGCAGAGAAGCGTACCAACATCCCTTTCTCCCGTTGGGCTGTCAGAAGTCTAACTTTATTTCAAAAGCATAAACTGCCTCAGATAGATCAGAGATTAGATTCTGACCTACCTACAACTTTAAATTCAAGTCCTTCAAATGGCCTGTCTGGTCAGTCAGAAAAGCAAAGTCAGCTCGGCCCTGGAGACTGTCTAGGCCACACTAACCCCTTTGTTGCAATGGAGGTTGAGGGGAAGCTACGATTGATATCCTGGTTCCCAATCCCATGTCACCTACTATGATATTTCTGGAGGCAGATAAAAGGTGAGAGGGACAGAGGAGGTTGGCAGGAAGAAGGAATGGAGTAGGGGTTGATCTGTTCTTTGCTGAAAACTAAAAAACAATATCAGTGTAAGAAACACTCTGCAGGGGCTTATTTTGGAGTGCTTTTGTAACTTTCCACAATCTGGGACCTGGCACGATTCAGCACACCTAAAACCAGACCCACAGATAAGGAGTGTATCGGCAACTTTTACTCCCTTAAAATAGTCAAATAACCCCAAATAAGAAAAGGAAGTAAAAATAGCCCTGGCCACTTTATCCTCATTGGTCATCCCTTGTGGTCAGGGCTTTAGCCATATTGTCTGGGTCAAATCAACTGCACATCCATCAGAAAACAAACAAACAAAAGGATCTTCTCCAGAAACATCTGCAGTCCCAACAAATGATCCACAAACAGAACTCTCTGGCCTATTGAAATTCAGAAACACAACTGGAGTAAATTGTTATGCTAATGTGACGATGAATCTTCTCTTTCAATTGCCACCAATTTTTCACAACATTTACTTAAACGGCTCACTCAGACCACTTGTGTTTGCAAATGCTCTTCCTTCACAGAAATTCCACAAATAATCCTGACAACACTTACAGCGTCCCAGCTATAAAACAAGAATTTGACTACTTTGCAGGAATGTTAAAATGTACCATAAATACACAGAAAGATCCACAAGAATTCCTAATGTACTTACTACAAGTACTGGAAACCAAAAACATCCCTATAAATGAACTCTTCCAGATTTCATACATGTGGAAACATACATGCACTCTCTGCAACCATGTTTCACAAAACCACATCCCTAATGAACGATTTGTACATGTATCCATACCAAATTCTGAATTCATTCCATTTCACCAGCTTCTGCAGAATGCAGATCATGGCATATATTCCCTTTCTGCAATTCAGACAATCGTTCCACCATACCAATAAAATCAAGTAGCCAATATGTCATACTAGTGCTTCTAAGGTACAATGCAGATGGCACCAACAATAACTGTAAGCTTACAGGCTTCACACAGGGCCGTATCTCTTGGAAAGAAAACCTTCACAATAGTAGGTATAGTATACCGCACTGGTGCCACAACCACTTCTGGGCACTAGAATGGTGGTTGGTTTGAATGTAACAATACCTCTGTTATTCGAAAACATAGGTTATTCGCAAATTTTACAAATGTCTACTAAATATTCCTTCAACCCAAAATGAGTCACTAAACTATAGCATAATTAACAGTTAAAATATACCAACAGGTATCTAATTACTTGAAAAACACCCTACATAGCAAGGCACTTATAATACGCCATCTCAATTCTTATACGACAAAACATCTTCTAACCTCTAATGTAGTTATGATATGCCAACAGGTTTCTAACTACTTCAAGCATTCCCTTAACCACAGCATACTGCAAACAAACATACTATCACCCTTACACTCACGTAATTGTAATCATTTTTTTAAATCCAGTATGGATTTTTTTCCCAATGACCCATTGATTATTTAATGTCAAAACAACATCAGTGTGTGATACACTAATGTTGTCCCAAACATAGTACTTAGAATCTACTGTTTATGAGGGTTTAAAAAAGAAGTATTGCTTTTGTCCTATCCTGCTTAACCAGCTGTACTGTTTTGTTTGACAGAAAATAAACCAGAGATTTCAGCTTCATAACACTACAACACTAAGTAATCACAGCAATTATAATCAAATACATATTATATGAGCACTATCCTCAATTGTACTACAATCATAAGTACCATGTACGGTTCAATTACATAATTCCTCCATATTGCAAACACTATGTACTCACACTACATTACATACAATTACTATGCACATATTTCTACTATGGTGATTCTGGCCATACTTCTACTACATTACCTATAATTACTATACACATATTACTACTGTGGTGGTTGTGCCCAGTGCACGTATTCTTGAGGCAATGGCATGCGGCCATGCCCCCCAGAATCTGGCCACTGGCCTTAACCACAATGAGACAATTACCTATATAAGAAGTAAGTACCATACACTGTCAACTAATAAAACTGAGCCTGACCCCCCTGCAAATGAGATGATGTCTGGGGACACTGAAATTAACCCCAAACTCAGCGGCATCTGCAGACCCTTTTTTCCACCTAAATAAACAGCTCCATATCATCTGTATTCCACTCCCCTACCCTTTCCAAACCCTCTTTCACTCACCAAATAACTACAAATGTTTTTCCCAAGCTGCGCGTTCACAGCGCTGTCCGAAAACTAACGCAGTGTCCTCGGACTGCCATGACACATGCCCAACCTTTTGCCACATACAAAGGTAGCCCCATATTATCTTTTTTCAACTCCCCACCCACCCAGACCCTCTTTCCATCAGCAAAGAACCCCACATGTGTTTAGCACACTTTTTCCCCAGCGCACTGTCCATGGACACCAGCGACTATTCCCGAGTCCAACATGGCAGGCGTTTCCAAAAATATGACGCATCTCACGTTTTTTTATTGACCAATCAGTGGGCGCCTTCGATGTCAACAGAGCTCACGCCACTCTATGGGACAATTGGAGGCCCGTTCGTGGACCGTACAGGGAAGTGAGTCCATGGACCGAACCCAGATGTCACTATTTTGTTTTACCTACCTTTTGGTCGTTTTTAAAAGAACTACTGGACGGATTTACACCACATTTACAAAAGCACACTTTTGGGACCAAGCCGCCACTCCTGCTCCAAATTTGGTGAAAATCCATCCAGCGGTTTGGGCTGTAGGCATGAGCAACATTGCTTTGACATAGCATCTTTGGGAAATCCCACACTTTTTGGTACACCCCCTATAACTTTACCCCCCTTGACGAAACCTCATCAACCTTCGCAGGATCAATCTGACGGGGCTATGCACTTTGTTTGCAAAGTTTTGTGATGATTCTTCCAAGGGGGGGACAAGTTATATGCCGGCCACCAAGTGCTTTTCCGATGGGTTGAGCAACTTAACCATAACTACTGTGCCACTACCACAGGCCCTGTAATATATATGTATACATACTTTAATTAAAAACAGCACATAGAAAAATAACTATATAGAATACACTACAAAAACTGACCCCTGTACAAAGAAGGCACAGAATGGAGAGACAGAACGATGCAGCACTATGGGTAGTGAAACAGGGGTGAAAGGCAATCAGTGACCACAATGTTTGTATAAAGGATATGTTCTTGTACTGAAAAGGGGTTAAAAGTGACCTAACCATTTGCTAGGGCTCAGAGATAGAACTGGGGCGTTATCAGTCAATAATACCTGTTTGCTGTTCTTGGCAGTTTGACAGCATTGAACCAGGCTTTGGGATGCTGTGTGACTGGTTCAAATCAAGATTGGATGTGGCGAGTTACAGTGATCCAGATAGTGAACAGGCATTGAGTCACATTTGAAGTGAGTCATGCGGCGGTCCAAATGTTTCTGTAGCTGTGTGCATCTGGTTTGAGCCAAGGCAACCACATGCTCAGCTGGTGAAGTGTGGTGCCAAACTGGCTCTTGGACAGCAATATTGGTCCGAAAGGTTTGAAGAAGTGCCAAAGACAGTACCAGAGGTTCATTGGTTTGTATGTGTTTGCAGATGGTCATATGAAGAAGACCAACTGCTTGGCTTCTTTAGTTGCTGTGGGTCCCAATTCAGAAGCTAATTGACAAGATAGCTTGGTTACATGTGTTAATATCCCCGCAAAAATATCGCCATACAAGAATATTGCCATATTTCTGCAGTGATATTAAGCCATGGAACCTGTGGGGGACACCCCCACAACCCCCATCATTGTTTTAATGGAGCAGGGACACCCCCGCAATCCCTGGTCCCCTTAACCCCATAACTTATCCCCACTAACAATATCGCCTATGGCCTTACCCCATGACCATATATATGGCGATATTATTGGTGGGAATAATATCACCTGATACCAATAGCTCCTTGTTTCCGATCTCCCAAACATGGAGGCGGCTGGCAAACACCTCAGAGGTCCTTCACCTCCTGTGAGGCACTGGGTACCAGCTTAGCTGCCAGCGAGGACCCCTCAATTTGCCCTGTGGATGGTTAGAGGGCAGAACTTGCCTCTGCCTTGGATCACTTGCCTTCACCTCACAACTAGCGGACTTTGGAAAGAACAGCTCTCCCAGAAGGAACCAACCAATTCTTCTTGAAGGATTGAAGTCTGGAGATTAAACAAAGAAGGAGTGGGAGACCCCCTCTTTTATAGGAAAACATCCACAGGTGAATGGAAAGCAAGTAAGCCTGCTTTAAGGGGTCCAAAAAGTGTCCTTGAGACCAGTGGTTTTTGGCTTCTGACATCATACTTAAAGTGCTTTGCGCTAAAGGAAGTGGGGGAGGCAGGAAGGAAAGAGTGGTACATAGAAAAACAAGATCATGGGACCCTTCCTCACTTGTGTTGAGCTCCCTCTGTCAACACTAACCCTGCCCCCTTCCCAGACCCATGGCATCAAATGGGCCTTAGGTATGCAACACCCAGGTGTGAGGCTAGAATATTTGTGTTGAGCGTGCCCTTTGATTCTTGTTTCAAAGGGCAACCCTTGCTAATGGATTTTTGGGCTGGAGAAAGGTGTTACCCAACCTCATAAAGAATGAAAGCAGAGGTATAGTCATTCAATCTCTGGTCCTGCAGGGCTGGCAGGGTCTGGCTGTTTGACCAGAATACACATAACCCTTCCACAACTGAGCTGGGCTCACAATGCTGACACGTGTATGGCACAAGGTGCAATCCACCACTAGCCTCCCCCCAAATGCCTACTACAAGTCACCACATCCATCCAGAAGCATCAGACTGAAAAGCATAATCAATCTGCCAGTACTCACCAGCTGCCCTCACTAAGGAATGAGAGATTGTGCTGTTGCTTCCAGGGCAGCCCCACTGTTATGTCACCCCAACTGCTTACCACCAGAAATGCCAACCTGTGCCTGTGCACTCAGCTCCACTTTCACCAAGCCACCTCCACTATACACCTCTCCACCACTTGCACCACACTACCACCCCCTAACAATGCCAGCATCCTCAACATCCTCATTGAGCAGCACAATCAACACTGGGCTGTACCTGTCCTCCTCATGTCCCCAAGATTGGTCTCAAGTACTGGGAAGGTAGTACCCCCTCACCATGACTCTACCACTGCCCCCTCACAGTCAATATGAAGACACCCCCCCATTCAACACCACCTCAAACACGGCCACACCTCCACACAACAGCCACATCTCTCAACCAGCACCAAGTCCCTAACTGTGCAATACATCACCTAACCATTCAAACATCAAACCTCTCATCGGAACACCTGTCCCATGCATAGCCAACCAGTCCCTCTTAAACTGTGCTCTGATCAACACCCGCTCCCTGCCCGCACATTCATTAGACATCAATGGCCTCATCACGGAACACAACCTTGATGCCATTACCATCTCAAAGACCTGGCTTGACGAGACCTATGGCCCCGCACTATCCCTAGCCATACCCCAGGGTTACACCATCTATCGGAATGACAGAGTGTCCGCCAGAGGAGGTGCCGTCACCTTTATAACCAGAGAATCACTCACCATAAGAGGCTGCAATTCCACCCTTAAGGGCCACTCCGACATCCTATCACTTAAATTCTCACCATCTCTTTCATGCACTATCACCATCCACCTCCTGTACCACCCACCAGGCCCCCCTCACAACTTTGAACAAAACCTACGTCACCTCCTACAGGACAACCTTAAAGCCTCCTCTCAAATTATCTTACTAGGTGACCTCAACCTGGGCCTTCTTGACCCTTACAACCCTCAGGCATCCTCACTATCCGATGCCCACAACACTCTAGGATTCTGTCAACACATCACTTCCCCACACATTTTAAAGGACATATACTAGACTGGATCACTGACCACAACTGCAAGATCACCATTAGCGCTATCACTCCCTGTCCCTGGTCTGACCATAACATCATTTTCTTCACAATCCCACAGCCCACCAAAGTCAACACGACCTCCAACCCTCTACCTCCTGCAGTTACACGCAGCTCACGCAAGCTCACCAGAGTCCACATCCTGCCCCTGCTTAACACCCCAGAACTCCAGCCCCCTTTCACACCGAACCCGACATACTTCTGGTAAGACACACCTCAAACCTCTCTAAAGTGGGGATCGTCCTAGCTCCTCCTCTAGCCCCTCACAAAGCCCAAAGCAGCAAGGCATCCAAACTCATGGTTCACACCAGACCTCATGGAACTCAGCACAATGAAACGTCAAGCTCAACTCGCTTGGCAGAAGGACCCCTCCTACCCTCTGAAAAATGAGTTCAAGACAATATCTGAACAATACGTCTCCTCCAACACCAAATAACTATTCACCATATACAGGGAACTAGAATCCTCCATGTCACCACCAGCCATCAACACTAAAGAGGCATCATGGTGCTCGGCCATCCAAGATGCACTCTTAGGTAAAATCGACACCATAAATCAAAAAATACTCTCTCAACAAGCCACATTCAAGAACAACCAAGCAACTACCAACTCCAACTCAATTCCTCCCCCCAACTCCCTCCACCAAACCTTTCGACTTCAGCGACCTTACTGAAAGTCAAGTTGCGAAGTTAATCCAGAGCCTGAAACCCTCTAAATGCAAAGGTGATATTCGCCCAGCCTCCCTCATTAAAGACTGTGCTGATTTGCTAGCCCCCATCATCACTGCCTTCATTAATGCCTCATTCACCTCTTGTACCATGCCAGACAGCCTTAAAGAAGCCTGGGTCCTCCCCCTCCTAAAGGAAACCTCACTAGACCCAACCATACCAACCAACTACCGGACAATTACAACAGTCCCCTTCCTACTTAAAATTTTAGACCGTGCAGCCTACCTGCAGGTTCAGCAATTCTTGGAGGACAACAAAATCCTAGGGATGCACCAATCCAATTTCCGCCCTGGACATGGAATGGAATCTGCACTTCTAGACCTCAAGAACCAGCTTAATGGGATTAGGGATAAAGGAAATTGCACCCTGCTCCTCCTCCTAGCTCTATCTGCAGCACTTGGTCTGGTCAACCATCAAGTCCTCTGCCTCACTACCCATGCCAACTTCTCCCTTTCTGCCATTGCCTGGATTGCCTCCTTTCTGGAATGCCGAGCCATGAGTCTTCTCAGACACAGCCAATGCCTCTCCATCTCCTATCACCTGTGGTGTCCCCCAAGGGTCGCCCCCACCCTCTATAACATCTTAACCAGGCCCACATCAACATTTTAGACTCCCTCAACATAGCCTACAACAACTATGCCAATGACACACAAATCCTGATCCCACTCTCAGGTAATTACCCAGAGGATTCCAATACTCTCAAGAACATCTACAGCACCATCCAGGCATAGATGGCTGCAAACCAACTCTGTCTAAACAGCGACAAGACTGAAATCCTAACTGTCGGCTCTCCCTATACCTGTAAGTCGCTCAATTCTTAATACATCTCTTTCCAGATCGACCAGTGTGTGATTTCAGTCTGAACTACAGTAAAGACACTCTGTGTCTACCCTGAAGCCTCTCTAACCCTATCCAGGCAAGTGAGCGACATTACATCCTCAGCAGTTTAGGCAACCAAAGTCCTTAATGCAACCAGACCCTTCCTCACAAAAAACAATTGTCTCACCATCGCCTGTGCAGCAATTGGTTCAAAGTTAGACTACTGTAACATCCTCTTTACAGGCACTTCCACTGGCAATATCAGAAAACTGCAACAAATTATTCAAAATAATGCTGAGAGAGCAGCCCTGAACATCCCAAAATGAGTACACATCTGCAATGCCAGAAGGGAAGTACACTGGCTGCCCATCTAGGAACGGATCCACTTCAAAACACTGTCCATTGCCCACAAGTGCCGCGCCAGTACAGCACCTCCTTTCTTCACACAAAGAATCACTAAAGCCCAAAGTGAGAAGATGTAAAGCAGGAGGCTCTAGCATCCCCTACTACACTGCCAAACTCTGAAATTACCTCAACCCCTCCCTGAGGGCTGAGAAATTCAACTGGGTCTTTCGCAAAGCCCTTAAAACCCAGCTCTTCTCCTAATCTCCCCTGCCCGACCACCTAGTCAGCTCTCCATGACACCCTACCTCAGTATGCTCTGCATGACCAGGATGTATGTAACATGTCCACTCTGCAACCATTGTAACCTTACGTATGCTGCCTGTCTTTACACCTATACCTTACTGTCTGACTAATTGTGACTCGCTACCTGTACCTGACTTGTACATGCAGCAGTGCCTCAATGCATCCGGGCTGTATGTGCGCTTTACAAATTAAATAAACAAATAAATCAATATAATCAGATGTTTCCTTCACTACTATATAAAATAGGGCATGACTTATATTTTCAGATGACCCTGTCACCAAGTGAGAGTTTATCATAATCATATGTAAACGTAAATGCAACCTCTGCACTGTAGTGACTTTGCTGTCACAACAGCTGTCAAACAGGGCATCTGTGACCGCTCACCCTGCTTTGTGCCACTGGAGAACAGGATCTGCAGATCCGGAGACCCATGCTGGAGGGGAACAGGTGCATGTTATGCTTTTGGTATGGAGCTTATGAAAGGGGGGTATGATTAGGATCATTTTTTTAGATGGAATAACCCACATCATTTTTATTAACGTATACAAATCAAAAAAGCCAGGGCATCTACATTCTTGCCGGGTGGTTGTAATTCCTTCCTCACAGTGATACTGCCAGTCCAATTGCCACCATTTCATGCAGAGGTAATATCTCCACGTACACGCATGGACTTTCTATGGGAGTCCAAGCCTATAATCAGGTGGAGTGGTAACACAGACAAAAACAGTACTACTGTCTGGTTGTAATGCTTTTACCATACTCTCTTTAACATCTTCATATAACATGGGGGCTGTTCAGATGATGGTTTTCACTGCGTATATTCACACAAAAACATTAGGGGCATGAGCTGTTTGGAAGTAGTAAAGGCCATCCGGAGCTTGCATTCCTTGTTTCCTTAGCAAAGATGTTATTAGACTCGCATGCATTCTTCAATTGTAGTACATACGGGCAAAATTCATCTAAATGACTTTGTATTAATGAAAATGGAACGAACTGCACAAAAATGGAAAAGGTCAGAGACCCACATTAATATAAAATAATGCAACTTATTAATTCTTCTTAAAATATATGGCAATTCTTTTTAACTATTAATAAGATGGCAATAAAAGTTATTAACAGTGTTTGTATTTATCATAGTGAACGTGCAGCTATTGCTTATGTGATCATAAAGCTATGATTAATACTTTATAAATCACTTCTCCCTCTCCACTACTTGCAAGTTAGGCAAATTAGAAACTGATAATTTGCTAAACGCAATGTTATTTGTCATGTATATTTTTAGGTCTAGCTGCAGAGAGCGTTAACCATCTGGCACAAGCAATGTAGCTGAAGGAACAGTAAGTGGAACATGTTTAAGATATGTTACATTACAGCGCTTTTGTACTGTGCAGAATCACTACCATAGTAGTTTCAGAGCGTTGTCTGTGATGAAGAGGGCCCCTCCTTCTTGCGAAGCAAGACCTCAGTTTCCTTGAAAGGAGAGCAAGAGCAACAGTGAAGGAGGTGTGAGTGAAAGTGAGGAAGGAGGATGCAGGGTCTGGAAGGGAGTCGGTCAGGGAGAAATGCTTTGTATCAGTGTGGATTCTTACTAGTCCACTAGTTATGGGATAAAGTACCCCCTAGAGTACGTTATAAGGATGTTGCAAGTTACTGGGGGGTTCTGTGAGTAAATAGAGGAACGAGATCTGGGGCCCTTTATAGATTATACCAAGATATGATGTATGAAATGCAAGCCTGTCACCAAATCCGAGATCGCTAAACTCATTGCTGGTCTGAAACCCTCATGCCGTCAGGTCGATGCCAGTCCTGCATTGATTGTGAAGGAATGTACCTCAGCCCTTGCTCCCATCATCACAGAATCTGTCAACACCTCTTTCTTGAGCTGCTCTATCCCACCTAACCTCAAAGAAGCCTGGAGTTAGTTACCCACAACCCTACCACCTACAATCCCATCACCATGTCCCATTTCTCCTAAGAATTCTTGATTGTGCTGCCTACACACAAATACATGCTTACCTGGAACAATGCAACATCTGCAGCCCACATCAGTCAGGCTTCAGGCCTGGCCATGGCACCAAATCTGCTCTTCTTGACCTGAAAAATAAATTAGGTTACATTCGTGATTCTGGAAATTTAGCCCTCCTCCTTCTCCTTGACCGATTGGCCACTTTAGACCTGGTCAACCACCAAACCCTTTGCCACCATCTCACTTCAGCAGCCAACATCTCGTCAGAGGCGCCATCTTCAGTGGCCTTGTTCCTCACAAACAGAACAGCCAGGGTGTATGCAGGAAGTGCTGTAGCACACCCCACTCAAGTCTCCTGTGGTGTCCCTCAAGGCTACTGCATTTCCATCACTTTATAAAGCATTTACACCAAACCTCTTTTCGATCGCCTTGGGTCCCTGGACATATCATACACCAATTATGCTGATGACACCCAGATCCTTATCCCCCTATTAGGATTTTACATCCAAGCTACATCAATACCATTTATGACCCCATCCAAACTTGGATGGCCTCACCTAGCTCTGCCTAAATGATGACCAAACGGAAATTTGGATTGTGGGCCCCCTCGTTCCCACCAAACTCGATCTTGCCTTCCGTCCATTTACCATTGGGGCTTGCCCTATCCTGGTCTTTACTTCTGTCAAAACACTTGGCGTCTACCTCAATGCTAGCATCAGCATGACATGCCAAGTCAATGCAATTGCATCCTTGACATCCAGCACCAACAAACTACTGATCGCTGCGAGGCACCTCCTCCCGCCAGAGGGCCACATGATCACTGTCAGAGTGGTAATCGGTTCCCATCTGGACCACTGTAACTCCCTCTTGGCCTTCAGTAAACAATCTCCACAAGCTCCAGTCCATCAAGAATAATGCTGTAAGAGCTGCATCAGGTTTATCGAAACGGGATCATGTCTAGAGCCTGTAGAAAAGCAGCACAGTGGCTACCTATTAAAGAAAGGATTAACTTCGAAATGTTGTCCAAAATGCACTGCTGTCTCGCCAACACTGCACCCATCTACCTCTCACAAAGGAATGCTAAGACTAAGTCCTCCAGGCACACAAGATTGCCCAACTGCAACCTACTGGCTACCCCATGCTTCAAAAGCAGCAAAGCAGGAGCGTCCAGCTTCCCAATCATAGCTGCATGCCTTTGGAACAACCTTCTCAACTACTTGTGTTCCGAACCTCGCCACTGGCCTTTCATAAAACAACTAAAAACCTGTCTGTTTAAGTGAATTTGGCACATACTACAAGACTCCTTTACCATTTACCATTGGGTTCTCCTAATTAACATTGTCATTACAACCTTCCCCTCCCTCCGCCCACATCACTGTTTCGCCCATCACCCCACCACCCCTCCAAGCTCAACACCTTGATGCCCGCTTTGTTTTTTGCACTTTACAAATGAAAAAATAAATAAATAAATCCAGTGTTTTGAATGGCTTCTTTTTCAAAGTTGCCTTTTTGGTTGTGTATATTGTGTGACTTGAATTCAACCAGCTTTTTTATAGGTATATGTACATGTGTTTGTGGGGGTTGCGAAGTAAGGGTGTTGGTGGCAGGGGCATTGGAAGTGGGGGTGTGCGGAAGGGAGGTGAAGTATTGGGTGGGAACCTCCATAATAAAAAAAAAGCTGGTGCAAATTCTAGTCTGACAAAAGTCCACAATCAAAAGGAAATGTTTTAAAATGAAGCAGTTCAAAACACGTAGAACCTTCAATGCCATGATACATTGTATGAATTCCCTGACATTATGTGGCTGTGATCTGCTTTACCTTTCAGAAAGGTGCCAGATCAAAGCCAGGCAATTATCGAACAATGTAATTGTTAGATATGTCACCTAAGTTATTTGGTCAGATTCTGAGGGGCAGGTTAATGGATTGGTTAGATAAAAAGGATATACCTTCTACCATTCAACTTGGGCTCATGGAGTGTTTAAGCACCAATCACCAAGTGTTTAATTTGTCTTTGGCTGCGACATAATCAATGAATATAAAACAGGAATGATTTTACCTGGCATAAATGGACTTGACCTTTGATCCTGTACACCAGAATAGTTTATGGTTACATCTACAATACTTGGGTTTACCATTGGCAATGATTTGAAAAATTGTGGCAGTACATAAAACCAATGTGGCAGTGAACAGATGTTCAAGGAACAGGACAGTAACATCAATGGTTCCTTTCCAAGAAACTGTTTGACAGGGCAGTTTGCTTGCCACAGTTAAATTTGTGTGTGTGCAAATTCCCTATATGTGACTTTGCTGAATACAACTGCTGATGTGCCACAATTTAGTGACATGAAAATACCGATATTATCATGCTCCAATGATAGCCAGTTACTAGCCCTCACCCCTAGATCTCTCCAAATATTGAAAGACAAATATTTGTAATATATGAAGTAGAGAGGATTAGGGGTCAATGGTGAAAAATCTGCTATATCTGATCATAGTGTTGAAGTCCCAGACAAAAACAAGCAAACATTTTTTTATTAATGGTGTAAAAATGAAACAACAAAATGTGTATGATTACTTGAGCATTTGAACGGATCACTTATTAACTGGTAGACGACATGTTATGAAACAAACTGATGTCCCAGACAATAGGCGGGAAATGTTACCCTTGCTGCAAAGTTTGATGCTCGACCTGTGGATTTAGTGCTAAAAGTCTAGCAAGCTAAACCAAACCAAGTTGATATGGTATGAGTGTATTGGTAATGAGAACAGATTATTGCAAATAGTAGAAGTTCGGCATATAGCATTTGGTTTGTCTTAGCTTGAATTTTAGTTCAAATCAGAACCTATGAGTTTTTCTTCTGTAAATGTATTTAGTAATCCTGCAGAAATTACATATAAAATGTTTTGAAAGCCAGTAAAGGAGATAACTGATTCGATTGATGTTAAGATGCTATACGTAATACACGCTAGCATAGATTCGACATTGTTATGTAAGGAACCTTATATAATTTCTAAAATATAGAATTGACTGAAAATATTGTTTAAACACAGCAGAGAAGACATAGAATTTCAGAACTTTACAAATGTCTCTACAAGTAAAATATTAAAGGCTGAGTCAATAAAACCATATTGGACTTGGTCCAATTTTAAACATGAGTTTTTCTTTGTGACCAGCTTACGATTTCATCGAAGTGGACATAGGAATGGTTTTTCATCGAAGTGGAGTGGTCTAACGATCCGTTAGTTACTAAGAATTATCATTTTTTTCTCAAAAGTTGCGGAATCAGTTTGTCATGTTATATCTTCTGTCAAAAATATGAAAATAATAGGAAATATAAGTCCCGAATTGGAAAGAAAATAATTGTAAGCAATGGTGCACATCATTTTTTTAAATAAAATGGGCTAAATCAGTGTTTCAGATGTTGTATTAATATTGATGAGTATAAAGAATTGGATTTTATTCATTTTGTGGAAGTAATTTCATGAATTGTATTTTATTCAATAATTTCTCCTATTTGTTGGGGCTTTTATGGATGTTTATGAAATTTCGAAATAAAGCTAAACATTGAAAATATGGTGTGGTGCTCTCGGATATTTATATGCCAGCTTGCCAGTTTCCACTTTGCCAAGCATTGCCAAGCCAGCTTTCCATTGTCCCAACTAATCACAAATGACCATGCCAATATCAGCGTGGATCTAATCGTTTCATATTGCCCCAGATTAGTACATCGTAGTGCAAGTTTCCACATTAGCCCCATTAAATTACCATGCCAGTTTGATATTGCCTTAAAAGTATCTCTGTGTAAGGACATTCTCATGCAAGTTTCCACATTGCCCCAGAAAATCCTTGTCCCTCCTTCTCAGTATCTCCAGAAAACGACCATGCTAGTTTAGGATGGGCTGTGCCCTAGTTCAGCAAATTATCAGCAGCTACTTCAGGTCCTGATAAATGCACCCAAACCTGCTACCAGGCATGGGGTGGAGTGTACTTGTCTACACGGGACACCCAATCACACACTGGCTGACTCTCTCTCTCTCTCTTTCTCTCCTCTCTATCTCTCTCTCTCGCTCTCTCTCTCTCTCTCTCTGTCTCTCACTCTCTTGATATCTATCTCACTCTAACACACACATACACACTCACACACTCACACACACACACACATAACACACACACAGACATACACACAAACAAACACAGCATCATCTTTAATTACCTTGATCTCAACATGATCCAAGGCCTGCTGGGCCATGGGCCGTAATATATATTCTCTTCCAGCTGCATGCAAGACCCAGGTGTCGGAGGCGGGGGCAAAAAGAGGAGTGAATAATACGATAGGTTATAATAAGTAGTATCACTTTCAAAGCATGTGCAGGCAGATGCTCTAACCCTACTTGTATATGCTGGCAGTGAAGGTGGAGAAGCCCTGAGGCCGAGCCCCACTAACCTCCAATGGCCCACACGCCCACAGCCACACCACAGTGCTATGTCTGTGGCTGGATTCTTACTCCTACTCTTAGTATGCTTGCTCATGAATGGATGTGACAAAATCCCATTCTCTGAACAGAGGGGCCTTCCAAGTAAGTGACTAGAGAACAAGAAATGGTCATAGCCACCAATAGAGTGAAGACTAAGCTGCAGAGTTGCCTTAATGAAAATTAGCCTGATTTCCACACACAGCTACAGGAAAACTGCCAATGGGGAGGATGTGTTTGTAAGAAATGTGGGTACCGTTATCTCTTGCTTATTGGCAGCTGCACACTGTTAGCCTTATTCAAAGTAAGTTGCACATTCTAGCCGCAGTGAGCAGAAGGGGAACATACATGTATTTATTTATTTATGTATGCCTTTTTTTTCAGTGCTCCAAGCCCTGAAGCATCTAGGCGCAAGTTACAGAAATACATAAACGTAGTGAAATGCAAAAGAACGCATATAATTACAGACAGAGTTGGCGTATCTATATAACCTGGTAAAGTCACGCCTCGTGATACGGGGGGCTACATCAAGTGTGTAGTACAGGTACAACAAAACACTTCTGGCATCCCAGGGACTTTTGTTCAAGCAGAAGACAGGTTACCCCTGGTGGATAAACCTTAAACAAACTAGAAACCTGACTGGACTGATGAAAACAGGATACTGAAGATATTCATAAAGCTTATACTCATTTTTATTAAACACATGATTAAGTTGCACATTCCGTTAGGCAGGTATTAGAACACCATTGTATCAAACAGTTCAACAGAGAAACAGTCATCAAAAAGAACATATACTGTACAAATGCAAACACATGCTAAGTGCTACAGGCCAAAAAATCCTAAAATCATCAATGCTGTCGTTCTTTCCAAATTGGTCAACATCCATAGAACTTCATCAGGGGCCACTGCTCCTGCTATAAACTTTTGAACAATCTGTGTTCCCTATCTTGAGCAATGTATTATTTCCTATGCTCCTCGGAGCCTTACAATCTTGTAAGTAGCTCCAGCTACTCTACACCGAACATCCTACTCCTCCTGTATCCACAAGGGCTCACTGTTCCCTCTTCACTTTGAAAATACAACAAAAATGGCAGACTGCCTCAATTAGTACACTACCTGTTTGCCGCTAGCTCAGGCTCGTAAAATCAGCCCTGCAACTTTGGGTGACATATTGCTGTTGGCTAATCGTCTGCCTCCACCTTTCTGTGAAACCAGCATTGAAACAAACATTAGCGAAACTCTCCTAAAACACACTCTGTACAAATGTATGTACTAGTCACCAGTCTATATATTCATACCTGTTGCACCCGTGCACTGCACACCCTTAGGGTGGGGTGTTCTTCTCTTTCCCTGTATGTCGCAAGTTTTGCACAAAATAAAAAATAAATAAAAAGAAAAACCGAGTGCGGGCTCTTTAGATGTTCCAACATGAGCCCTCTGTAAAGAACGTCACACCCCACAAGTCTATTGGAGAGCTAAATTCACCAAACATTCTCTCATCCCTCAGAAATGAGTGTCTTGTGACCCCACTTACTTATGATCCTTCTCCAGTGAGAGACAGGTATTTCTCTTGCCTCCCTCCTCTCTCTGTCTCTCTCTAGGCTTCTTAGTGTCCCAGACCTAGAAGTAAAACACATGGCAACGCACACGCTATTAATCTAATGAACCCCGTGTGGCAGATGCCATCTGTTGCCTTAATGTATCGTTGCACGTAAAAACATATGATGCCGAGATTACCTTAGATACTTGTCATTTGGCAGAGCTCAGCAAGGAATACACTGGCGCTCGTCTGGTGTATATAAGTAAGACAGTGTTTACTAGTTGCGAGGTAACCTCCGGGCCTGCCTGCTGGCTACTGCAATGTACTGAACCTCCTAGATGGAGCACAACGCAGAGCGCCATCTTGCAACTGTTGCCATACGCGGCTCAGTATAGGCAAAACAACAGGCTTATATAGCTCATCTTCACTTTCACAAATCAACAGACAAATTGCTTGCTGTATGTATGCTGTGTGCTGTTTCCAGTGTCTCCTGAACCTGTAATAAAGATGTCTGTGAAATCTCATCCTGGTGTCCATTTCTGTGTTCTAGTCTCCTGTACCAGATTCCACAGATGTCAGATGGCTTGAGGGGATACAAAGGGTCCCCCTTTCCATTTTGATTGGTGGAGCCACGATGATCAGATGCTAATATGTAAAATTTGGCCATGCCCACCAGCGGAATGGATATAAATGTGAGCAGATGGAGCACTGTAGGATCATATCTTTGGGCTCTCCAGAGAGCTTGCACAATAGTCTTTAGTTACCGGGTTCTGCCCACTCACTGGAACTAAGTTTGATACACTGAAAGATGGGATTAAATAATGTAATAATTGGGCAGAATCACATTTAAAACACTTGCACTAACCCATAAGTGCCTCTCAAAACTCAGCACCAAAATATCAGTTGAATAAATTCACCAGAATTCAATCTAACCGACGTACCCAGTCCAAACAGACACGAGTTGGGCGGTAGCCCCGGCGCTATTACTGCCGGGGCTATTAATGCTACCGTCAAACCCCCGGCGCTATTAGCGCCAGATCACGGGTTTGGCAGAACGGTTGGTTCCCATTCCCCATTGGGCCCATTTGGGAATTCCTCATTTCCCATTGGGCCCAATGGGGAATTTTTAGGCTATTACCGCCGGTGGATTTCCCGCAGGCGGTAATAGCGCCAAAAATCTGCAAATTTGCCACGGATTTGCAAATCCGCCAAGCCCATGTTCTGGCGGACCCGTATATGCAGCGGTAATAGCGCTACCGTTACATTTAGGGTTACCGCCAAACTCTTGATGATGGCCCACAGTCTAAAAATGCATAGATTCAAGCTACAAAAGGCAGGGGGCAACAGTGCCCCAGTATTAGCTGCCAAAAATTGAAACTCCTTGCCATTAACTCTAAGGGCTGAACCTTCCTTCTCGATTTTTAGGAAAAAATTGAAATCTTGTCTCTTTGCACTGAGCGGTAATGGTGCCTCTGACTCACAATTGTATCTGTATGTCCTAAATGATGTCCTGCCATCTGTAATACTTTTCGAATGAACTGTCTTCTCTGTTTTGCAACAACAATGTAATCCTCAAGTAATACGCCCAGATACCTTTGGGTTAGGTGTGCTATACAAATGAACAAATAAATAAATAAATTATGTTAAAAGATCTTTATATTTATTGGAACATGCAGGTAACTAATGCAACCTGCTTCTGGATTTGTTGCACCTTTGCTAAAGTCTCAACTACTCAGTTAAATCCAATGAGACTTATGAAATCTTTGGCCAAGCTTCTTCCCTGACAACCATGACAAAATATGTCAGATGACATCACATGCATTGACTGCATCCTCATACAAAGGGGAGCTAGCATATGCAGGATTGTAATCTTAAATAAATGCAGTAGTTAATCTTAGTTCAATGTTCTTTGCAAAATACTGAAGAAAAAGCTTTTATGCAACCATGAGCAAAAAATGGCATAAAATCCAGCAATTGACTAAATAACTCACTTTTCTGGAGCAGTTGAATATGGCACATCTATCATAGAACCTACAAACTATTATGTCCTCACTAGGACTGCTAAGCCACTTGCAGAGAAGTGGCTGATACTCAAGAGTGTGTGATAAATTGATGAAGTACTTTAGTGATACGATCCTGAAGATGGAGGCTGAAATCCAGAATGTACAAATGAGCAATGCCTTAATGTGTATGTATGTAATCATCCAAAACCCTTCCATTAGGAATTTGGCTCTTTGAGAAGATAGTGTCCATGCAAAAGGGACTCTATCTTGGGAAAGCTTGAAACAACCATTTCCCTTACATAATGCAGATACCAGCTATCTGAGCAATAAGAGCCTGGAACCTGGCTCCAAGAGGACACATACCCATGCCGTATTATTAAACATTGGCCAGAATTTGTCAATCTGGCATTCAGTTAATAATTTCCTCACTGCTTACTAGGTTGGTTTCCACTGGCCTAAAAATCAGTTTGCGTCTGCAGCTGTAGAAGCCTAACCTGGATGCTAGGGATCCAGCAGACCTCCGTCCTACCTCAATTCTTTCCTATGAATTGAAGATTTCTGGAGTTGCAGAGCATCATTAAATCTAATAGCCGTTTACATGAATCTCAAGCTGAATTTCCCCTTTGAAGTCCCATCAAATCAGTCCTTGTAACCTAGCAAGATCAACTTCATTAAATGGAAGTGGGAAACCGTGCCAGTGGACTCGTTTTATCCGATCTTTCTGCAGCATTTGCTCCTGACAAACATAATGTTCTGCTCTCCCATGTGATTGAAATAAGCATTTCCAGGGAGCCAAAAAGCCGCTCTGAATTGTTACCATCTAATCATCTCGAGAAGGAATCCATTTTCCAATGTACCTACCCCTGGCAGCTCCTAACCCGTCATATTCGATAAGGCTGCAGAATAAATTCCACATTGTTTAAAGTTTATCTGAACACCACAAATGGACAGTACACTCTTTTATGTTGTTGATATTCGAATCATATTTTGGGTGGGAGGTGAGTATGCATGTGCTGCTCCTAATATCTATTCTTTTCTATCAGCTCTTCACATCTGAATGTTATCATTATTTAATATTAGCAACCTGGATGGGTTATCCAGCCAATGAGGTGGCTAGGAACGCAGGCTGACACTACCAGTGAAAGACGTGTTAGAAGCTGCCTGATGGCTGGTTCTGCTGCCCGCCGTCTTCCCCCGCCAAAACCGTTTGTTTTTGTTCCCTCTCCCTCCCCCATCCCTCTTACCTGATTGCATCAGTGGGGATCTCCCGGCGCATCTCCTTTCCCTGTGTGGTCACCATGGAAATGGAAGAGCGGCTCCAATTCCCTGGTGGCCATGTTGGTATAGTATTTTCTCTCTGAGAACGGGACGCCCGGGGCGTTCCGTTCACCAAAAGAAAATACTTTTTTAAAAAAACTTTTAGCACCCTTGTAGAGCCCTACACAGGTGCGAATGGCGATATGCCCCTCTGTGGATGGGCCAACCCTATGGGTAACGGCCTGCCACCCTTGTTGGGGGACCCTCGCTTTGCTCAAGCCCTTAACTTGGGCGGCGGGCCATTACTCACAGGGTGTGCCATTCACCTCGGGGCATATCGCCTCACTATGGCGCAAAAAAAAATAGACAGTGTGATCTTTCAAGCTAACATACTATCCTTGTTTCCTACATATTGAACATTTTACTCAGGACCAATACCTAACCCAGTCAGCAAGGTTAAAAATGTTTACATCCAATTTGGTGAGCATCTGAACATGGTTCCCCAGACATAGGAAGTGTTGAAAGGAGGTATTTTCCAACTACATTGTAAGGAAGAATGCTTCCTTTGATCACAGCCTGGCCTTAGAGTTGTGTGACTAAAGTATCATTATATTCACAACTTGATTACTCTAACATGTTATACCTGGAATTACTTAGGGTCTGAATTACTGGAAAATCCCAGGAGAACGAGTGCATGTTGCACATGTCCAAAGGGCAAGTTCTGTTTTATAGTCATCAAAGCTATGGGGCTGAGTATTATACATTCATTTTCTTTATCTTCTCACCCAGCAGCAAAGCAATAATATATTTTTAAGAACTGTAATATGAACAGTTTTACAAAGTGAAACATGAAATGGAGCTTTGTAATGAGCTTCGGTCACGACCCCAGAACATCCAATCACCATAGGTATTAGCTCATACAAACCCCTCTAATCAGTCTATCTTGCTTTTCGTTAGCATTTAAAATCAACTTCAACACCTCTCATCAAAACCGGATCAGGAAAGGCATTCATGCCACTAGCCACTCTGCTGACCAAAAGAGGTGTCCAAGCTCCTTTCTTATCTCATCAGCCATTGTTCACTGAGTAAAGAGGAAAAGCAGATAGGATGGGCTGGGGTTGCCAATCGTACTATGTCGGCTAGTCTATTGATCCGTCAACATGTCCTGATAGTTCAACTAAGCGAGATGTGTGTCTTTCTCTAAGAACTAAACAACATTCAAGGTTGTCTGAAAATATCTACTTTATTATTATCATAAGAGACAGTTCTAGCAACATTACGAAATACAACTCACTTTGTAAAGAAATGCATAGGACAGACAGTTTCAAAGACAAAAAATGATGCACTCTGGATACTGACAGGAGGGTGGTCGTTATAGTAAATAATCACAACAGTTCAGGGATACTTGGCTTCAGCACAAGGGAGCACTGGGTCTTAAAATGTCAAAATGTCTCTATAGGCCTTCGGAAAAGGACCAGGGGCACAGAACCGCAATGTACCTTGTGCTTGCACGTGTTCTAGGTGCTCAACAGGGCTGAGTTGGTTTCAAGACACTGCAGATTCTGTGGCAGAGTTCAAGGTGGGAGACAGCTGTGGGTATCAGGCGGCAAACAGTTTGGCGAGCAAAGCTGGATGGATGGCTGTAGGCTGGCCTACATGGCAGCTCAGGGTCTGGAATCGTTGTCTCAGTGCAGGTCAGCAGCTCTGCAGCACTGATCGAGACTTTTTGGATGGCTTTAAGCAACGGGGGAATACCAACAGTTGCATTGAAGTCGATTTCAGCTTGAGGCACTCAGCTGGCTCAAAAATATCCTTTAAGGCAGACATTGATCGATGCTTGTTGATGCACTTCTCCTAGCTTCTTCACTGAGCTTGTGTCATCCTTCAAGGTGGAAGGCCCAAAGCTGGGGAGTGCGTTCCAGGCAACTGCCTTGTCTTTGGTTTCGTGTTCAGAGACTCTCTGGCACTTCCCACCTAGGAAACTTGCTGCAGAGCTTAGCAGGGCATGCTGTGTTCTGGCTAGGTACCAGCTCTGGAGCTGCTGGAGGGTCCTCTGGATATCCCTCTGTTCCCTAGAAGATATTTAGGGAAATGATCTTGATACCCTCTTTGAAAATCTTAACCTTCCTTCACTGGAGGAAGATGTAAGGCAAAATGTACCTTCAGCCAGGGTCAAACGATGAGTTCTTCCTTCTGCTTCTAGTGAAGTCTTCAGATGATCTGCCAAAACAGGGGCTCAGCCCTCTTTTAAAGCCAAATGGGCCACAGCGATTGATGTAGGCTAAGCCAACCTTAATGAACCAATCCTGGGTCCTCACCCACAATCTCCTGTATTCGCGAGTTCATAATCAGAGTGCTTTGCAACATAAAAGGTAAAGGGGTGAAAACATGTAATACTAAGTCTCACCCATCACCCTGTCTGTGGTGGATCAAAGGGTCTCTTTGGTTAATGGAGCACTCTGTGGTTCCTGATTAATGTGGCGGGTCTCCCTTGAAGCTGGAGTGAGACCAGACTCTGGCTCCTGCAAAGCACATTACAGTACATTATGAATGTGCCGGACTAATGTAAACATACAGTCCCAGACATGACAGCTCACTGTCAATTGATGCTGAAGGTGGGAGCTATCTTCAGGTTGACAGAATTGTATAAGAAGGGTCGTTGGGGTTTCCTGTCTCCTTTGTTATCCTTTGGAGCCAGGACCTTTGTGGGCCTGTCTGAAGTACACTCTATTTGTATGTTAATTATGTTATGCGCTGCCACCAGCTGCAGCACACTACAAAAGAGCAGGGCGGGCCCATGGATCCTTTGTTTGTTAATCACTCTGGCAATGGCAGGGGGAAGGTTTGGTCCTCTCTCTTCTGGAGATGCATTGTGTAATCCTCCTGTCATATCCCAACTAAATATGACAAGGGGGGCTGTGCCTGTAGGCTGTGCCCAGCCAAAGTGGACAGGTCTGCCAGTATTTTGTGCAGTGAGCATAGGAAAATGTGTGCGGATTAGCACCACACATTTTCTGGAGTTTGATCTACCATCATTCAATTTCATTTAAAAAGTTCCAAAAAGCCCAGGCGAGCGCACACCCACCGTGCTGATTTTCGAATTCCTCACAGTGCCCATGACCATCTGTACAAAACAGATTAGGTACAATTATTGACAAGACATACATCATTGGGGAGTCGTGCCACCCTACATCCGAATGATCATTTGCCATTCGTCTGCTATACTCGGGTGACACTAGGTTGCTGTACTCTGCGCATAATCTCTGTTTCTCCCTCCTTCTTAACTAGTTTACCCTGTGTATTGCCCCTGTCGCACCCTCTTGTGTGTGCGTTAAACCAAGAAAGAATTAGAGCCATAGAGCTTTAGGTCTTTGGCCGACCCCTGCCCGACTCCTGAATATCAAGAGAAGCTCATTTGTTTTAAGGATCTTAGACCACAGGAGATCCATCTGCTCGCAAGCCAGCAATCCCAACTCGTCCACATGCCAATTATGCCCAGATCTGCAAGCGGAGATGGGTGGCTAAACTGGCTTATGGCCCTCACTGCACATGTTCAAATGAACTTTGCTGGGACCCACCCGCACATTTCTATTTAGTCAGGTCGCCCGGGTCTAGACAGTTGTTCAAACTAGAGCTGCCTTAATAAATCGGCTCTGATGAATATAGTATACAATTCAAGCTTATCTTGCTCAACAATATGTTTGCTGTTTTGCTCATTATTAGAATTCATCATATTGCTATGTTCATTAATATTATTATTTGTATACTTGTTCTTGTTATACATGGCAGACTGCAATTGTGTATACAACGCGTACATCTTTGATTACAGTTGGGTTTGAGGTGTGGATGTCTGCTGTCAGCGTCAACACACATTTTAAAAGGCAGCTCTCTAAGCAGATGTTAATTAAATTCTTAATGAACAGCCTGAGTAGTTTTTCAGATTGGTTTCTTCTGCATTCATTTTCTTTGACAATGCAGTGCCGTGAGTTGATCAGCAGACATATATGGGAGTATGTTTATCAAGTGCGCTGGTCGTATAGTGCTCGCCTTGGAAGCAAGACGACACCGAGCAACACAGGTTCGATCCCCAGGTCTGCACTGGTTCGATCCCCGGGTCCGCGCTTAGAATCCTCTGGGTATTAAGCGCATTATAAATAACCTATCATATCGTATGTATTGCCGTCGAAGAGACATTTGCCTACATTGTGCAATTTATTGAAAACCACAAGGCAAAGATGTCGTTGAATGCATTTTTATGAGAATGTTCAACATTTTTGTTTGCAATGCACTCGAAGCTGCACATTGATGTGCTTCCTTTTCCAAGCGTTCAACTTCTACACTTATCCAACATAGGTTATGCCACTTGGTGCATGATGTGGGTATGGTTGTGGTCACTGCTAATATTTTCTAGCACTCCTATGACACTGCAGGTGGACACTGCAGGTGGGCACCGCTGCTCCCCATAGTGTCGACACATTTGGGGTTACACTACTTGCTCATTGTGGTCATAATTAAAGTGAGTCTGAGACAGTAAGTGCCAGTGCTCAAAAACAAGCGCCAGGGCTGAGCCCTGACAAACACCCCCACCAATTAAGCACTGGCTGTAGCCTTGAATGCAATACATAGTTAATATGCATCCAATCTGGTACGTGCGTTATGGCAAGAACGGAGAACCCGAAGAGACCATGTCACTGATGAAAGGGTTGGGCCACTGGTATGTGAATGTGACTTTGTTGGATAATAATTATTTCAATGGGGACATAACAGAGGTCTTGTGCACAGTGGCAGATGCCTCAAAAATAGTGAGTGGCATGATCACAAACTTTTGTTGAGGACAGCCTCCATGTCTGCTACAAGAGGTTGGGGTCTACTGCCCTGGCCATGGCCTTATAGTAAATGCTGCCAAACAAAAGGTGCTGGTTGTAGACTGGAATAATACATTTAGGTGTTCCCCAGGATTGGGTAGGAGGAGGACATAGTGCCCAGTATCTGGGGGTTCAGCGTTCCTTTCTTTGGGTGGGAACACCATTATGCAGGCAGCTCAGGGGTTAGCTCATTTCCATAGGTGCAATAGTGTCAGATAGTGGGTCCCACTATAGAGGCCGACGGTACAAAGGAGGCATCCCCAGCCCACGTTTTACAGAGCTATATGGCCTCCTGTGAAATAACATGTCTGAGCTGAGACAGCCCTTCTTGCAGTTGGGGTACACATGTGTGCAAACTTTTGGCACTGGTAGAGTTGCACTAATTTGGTCCAATAGGGCTATGGCACTACTTAGTCAGATGTTGGGAGATATCCTTCATTGATATGATGTGTGAATGCTTCCTTGGTTCAATTACATCAAGGCAACACCACACAGCCGTACCCGAAACAGCTCAAGGAGGTTCCCATGAATTATGAAGGGCTGATCTCAGGGGTGGGCTGGCCCAAAGGGAACTTTGGAGATTTCCTGATATGTCTCTGCACCTAGTCCCTCTTCTGTGTGGTTTCCTATTTGTTTCCATAGGAAAAGGGTTGGGCTTGGTAAGAATCTGTGATATAGGGCCACTTAGAAATATATTTCCAGGGCCTCTTTAGGTTCCAAGTCCACACGTGGCTGATATGGGGTTGGTCAAAGCGTTATATCTATCTGAGATGTTGGCCGCTATGCTGAGTGTGTAGAAGGGACCCTCCTTGACAAGGTGTTTGGGCATGTGGGGTTGATCCATATTTGGTAGGTGCAGTGTGCACTGGGTGCATTTCCCTTTGGAAAAGCTGAGGCTAATTGTCCACCAGTTGAGTGATCAGATTTGCAAACAGAAGCCGGCTGTTATGGGGTGTTGCTTGGAACATCAGAGGACTTACCCTTGTTCTTCACATGGGTTGAGGGTATAGGTAAGCATTGGTCTAGGTTAATAATTGCGAAGGATGGATTGCAAATTGGCATGCAATGTGATATGCAATGTTTTTGGAAAGAATGGAATTGCTATCCACCAAAATTGGGGAATAAACTACTCGGATGGCTGTGCTATGGTGATGACACCCTGTTAATGGATAGGACAGCAATAAGGTTACAGCATAGTTTAAAAGCCCTTCCTATACATGTAAAACAAAATGGATGAACTATTAACCCACAAAACCAGAATCATGATTATTGGTGGCAATAATAGTAAAGATCGGAAATTTGTTTGGAGGCTTGAAGGTCTTAACATTGAAAAAGTCAAAGAATATATATATATTTGGGAAAACTCATATTCTCTTGTTTAAATAGTGGTCATATTTAATAATTTTACGCAGACTAAAAATCTAAAGAAAATGTGTTTGATTAAATAATTTATAGCACATAAAGGAGGATATTGGGTTACAGGCCATATACAATTATATACAAGTTGTACAATCTAAACGATTTTGTATGGGCTTGATTTATTGAATCCACACAATCTATCTTTGCCCATGCTCCTGACATACATAACCTCATACTAGACAACGACCTTGATATGATTACCATTACGGAAACCTGGCTGCACAAACCAGCTGGTCCTTCGCTATCTCTCGCCATACCCACCAGCAATTCTCTCACCATACCAACTGGCTATTCTATTCTAAGATCCGACAGAGATGGTCACCAAGGCGGAGGAGTGGTTATACTAGCCAAAATTGAACCTAACTCTCAGATCACTGTTAACATCCTACTCCTTTACCGCCAACCTAACAAACTCAGCTCCCCTTTTCATTACTCTAATCCATAAGCCCAAAGCCACATTTCTAATCCTGGTTGGCTTCAACCTAGGGTTAAAAGACCTTGCAGACCAGAAGTCTACTGCCCTCACCACTTCTCTCTATGAGATTATGTTCTCTCAAGTTGTTTCCGCCCCCACACATTTAAAAGGCTGGATCATTGACTGGATCTTATATATTAACACACCCATCTAGGTCACATCCATTGACCCAGTAACCTGGACAGACCACTCCTTGATCCTCTTTACCATGTCCCTCGCATCCACTCCCACCCAAAAACTGGTGACCATCCACCTATGACCGTGAGACACATATGCATGTTGACCAAAGAAATATTGGAGCCCACCATTCAGGCCTCCCTTGAGTCATGGCCCAACAGCACCAACCCCATTATCATTGCCTACAACTCTGCTCTTCTCAGCGCACTAGACCAGCACGTCCCCCTTAAAACCACGACACATAAAAAAACAACCACCATAAGTGGTTTGCAGAAGAATTAACATCCCCCAGAAACTTAAAAGTGCCCAAGACCATCTCTGGAGAAAAACCCTAGCCCAAAAAAGAAGCTTTTAGCACCATTGCCAATTCGTACAAAAGGATGATTATCATCACAAAAGCCATAATTTGCAATACTAGAATTAATGAATCTAGCTCTAACACAAGAGAGCTCTTTAAAATCCTCAAGAAGCTTGAAGCCCCAGCCCCCACCTATTACCAGCTTCCCGAAAGACAAAGCCTGGTACTCTCTTGTACAATCAGCGCTGGCTAACAAAACCCACAACTTCAGAGACAAAACTCTTGTCAAGAAATCTCTGCTCCCCACCACAGAATCGGATATGCCTATCCTCAACGCATCACTAGCTCCCACGACCCCTCCTTTCCACTTCTCCCCCATCTCCCAGACAGATTTGTTGAACACTATCCAATGCCTTAAAGCATCCAACTGCAAAGGTGACCTCTGCCTAGCCCACCAAATCAAGATGTGCACAGATCCCCTCGCTCCCACCATTGCTAAATTCACCTATGCCTCTTTCATTTCTTGCATAGTGCCTAACTCCATCAAAGAATCCTGAGTCACGCTGCTCCTGAAACAACCCTTGCTTGACCCCACCCTCCCTACCAACTACCGCCCAATCACAACGGTGCCCTACCTCCTGAAAATCCTTAACTACGCTTGCTGATAACTTCAAACCCATCTTGAGACCCACAACCTATTTGGCACTCACCGATCCGGCAAAGGCCAAGACAGAGCACAGAAGCAGCCCTCTTTGACCTAACGATTCAGCTTGATCTCATCTGTGACGCTGGGGATCTCTTCATCCTCCTCCTACTTGACCTCACGGCAGCCTTCGATCTCGTCGACCATGATATCCATTGCCACCACCTCACTGCCACTTTCAACCTCTCAACCGAAGTGGCCAACTGGATCAAGTCCTTCCTGAGTGAGCGGTCCTCCAGGGTCTTTGCTGGGGCAGAAGAAGCCGACCCCCTCCCTGTCTCCCACGGTGTCCCACATGGATCCTGTCTCTCACCTACACTTTACAACATGTACACTAAGCCACTCTTTGACCATCTGGACAGCCTAAACATCCTGTATACAAAGTTTGCCGACAACATGCATGTCCTCCTGAAACTCACTGGTAACCATGAACTTGACTCTGCTAATATCAACCATACCTACAGCATCATCCAGGCCTGGATGCCTAATCACCATCTCTATCTGAATGACAAGATGGAGCTCCTAATTGTCAGTTCTCTGCACCGTCTCAAACACCTGGACCCTGCTTTCGCCTCTTTTCACATTGACGGGAACATCCCCCTGTATCAACCCACGTAAACACGCTGGGGCTCTACCTCGATTCAGAGCTACATTTGCATACACATTTCGCCTCATCTGCTGCCTATTCTGCCAAACTCATCAACCTATCCAGAACATTCTTTACACCCAAAAATTGCCTTACGCTGGCCAGGGCCATTATTGGCAGCAAATTAGATTACTGCAATGCCATCCTTGCAGGAACCTCCACTAAAAACCTAAACAAACTACAATTGATTCGAAACAACGCCCTCAGGGCAGGGACATGAAACGATCGGATCCCATCTCCCTGTTAAGACGTGAAGCGCATTGGCTACAAATTAAGGCACGCAGTGAGCCCAAAATCCTATCCATCACTCATCGCTGCCTCCACAACAAAGCCGCCATATCCCACCCATCGCATCTCAAAAAAGTTCAATTTATGCAGCCTGTCATCCTCCTCCTCCACTTCATTAATTACCTTGAGATTCAACAGAGAAAGAGCTGGAGGAACGAGCTTCCCTGTTATCGTCCCACTCTCTAGAACACACTCCCGCCCAGTATCCAAGAAGAACCCTGCTACCTGATCTTTCGCAAAAAGTAAAACCTGCACTGTTTAATAAATATGCCTAATTTACTGCTGTTTTATACCGGAATTGTACTGTTTGTAACAAAACCTTTACCTGCTCCGGTACTACATTGTAACCTCTTTGTCACAATGCATTGATTGTAATGTAACCTTCACTAGTGCCGTGATACCCCCTGTTCTGGACGCTATCAACAAATAAAATAAATAAATCAATATCATAGTTACATGCACTCAAGGGGAAAATATGGAAGTATTTATTGGGATTGCCTAGATGTGTACCAGTTGAGGCGATTAATTGTGAGTTGGGTTTAGCATCTCTTTTAACAATGTGGAAAGTGACTCGAGGAGTGTTTTACCTCAAATTGTCAGATTTGGACAGGAGCAGAGAGAACTTATTTCGGTATTTTTCTCTGATGGCAAAAGGCTCGGCTCCAAAATCAAAAACTTTAAAGATCTTTGAAATGGAGATTTTCTATTTTATGATAAAATTGGTTTTGTGATAGAGAGCGAATTAAGGGATAGGAGCCATTTGTCACAATACTTGTCCTCTAAATGTAAATATTTGGAATACGTAAGACAAAGGTTTTACTTTCCCCATCCTTTTAACTTTGTGAATTGTTAAAGCAAAAACATACGTGATTTTCTTTGACGAGTGAGATTTAATCAATTGCCGACTTTAGAGGTAAAACGGGAGCATGGAATAAAGCTCCCTGAATGAGTAGATGATGTTGATTATGTGGAACAGGTGTGGAAACCACTGGACATATTCTTACTAACTTCCTATTCGGGAATCTTGTTATACACTTGGGTTTAGGACTTTTGCTCATAAATCTGAGCATTTGGAAGCTGATCAATTCTGGGGATCATTGTAGGGTGCAACATCCATGAAAAGAATGACAGCAGTATTTTATATCTGGCAACTGTTTTTAACGAAAGTTGATCATTTATAAGATTTTATGAGACTTTATGATATTTTAGGTGCAAAGTTTTGTCTGAATTAATTTGGGTAAAGATGTGATTTATGTGTTATTGTAGTACATGTATTGGTGATGTATTTTATCCTTTGGTGTAATGTGATAAATATTTGCAAGGAACCATCATTTTCACCAGAGAACATGTGTGTGCTGAATGGTTTGGGTTATTATTTATTGCAACAGGGAATATCATACGTGTTTTATTATTGAGGTCATTTAAGCACAATGCTACTTGCATGCAGGGGACCACCAACACTTGCACTTACATGCTGTTGCGTCCCCTGCACAGAATCTCCCCCGTTTACAAGGTGGAGTGCAAAGGTGAAAAGGAAAACCACCTTTACTCTTCACTTTTACTCTCTGCCTTTTAAAAAAAAGTGAATGCTGCCTGCAAGATACATTTTGTAGAAGGCATATACTACTAGATTCCTCTGCAATCCGCCTCCTTTTAGCAGGTGCTTACTGCAGGCAGATTTCATAGGAATCTGTCAGTTTTACACTCGCATGACATGATCATGCTGGCGTAAATCAGAGCGGTTTTCCAGGTGGAGTGGGAAGCACACGCTGGAAACGCATTTCCCCTGCCTTCTTCCACTCCACCTGAAACACCTAAGCAGAATCTCCTGGAGGAACAGTATAGCAAAGGGTACATGGCGGAGTAGTCAAGGTGATGATGGCCTACTCTATCTTAAAAGGATATTGTGAATCACCTCAGGGTTTGTGACCAAGGATCTTTGCTCCATATGGTCATGAACATTCTCGATAAAGAGTAACATTAAGCATGGTCAGTGAAATGTTTAATAATAATTAAGAGGTGACGTGGCAGAGAGTATGACATCACCTAAAAGATTATAGGAGGTAAGCTACTGATATTACAATGGTGTCCCCCGGGAAGGGTAACAGTGTGTTCTATAGAGCTATCTAGTGCCTAGGTGCATTCACGTGATGTAATAGGGCAGAAGCCTCTAAAAAAGGAAAAAAGATCTGTTAGATACTAAAAAAGTCGACATGCCAGAAATACCCACATATACAGGAGGTGTGTGTGTGTGTGTGTAACTCTTGAGACGGGGTCCTTTTTGTTTAGTGGACCAGCACTCTTCACCATCCTAGGGTGGAAAGCAACGAGGAGCTGCGATGAGCATGATGGAAAGAGATGGGACCCAACAACGCTTTAAATAAAAAAAAAAATAATGCCTTTTAGCAAATGACTCCAACCAAGGGAGTTTAGGTTGCGTACTTATGCTTCCGGCGTTAACTTTAATTGTGAGGAAGGACATAATGACATGAAAAGGTTCCAAGAGAAACGGGCGTCTCATAAGCTATTACAGACAGGAGACCTGTGTCCTTGACCCAACCATGGCACAAACAAAATCACAGCCCGGCAGCAGCGGTCTGCCACAGGAGTAAAAGATCACCTTTAGAGACAGACCCCAAGAGCATTGGCTGACTTTTCAATGTTTTAAGCAGTTAAGTTACCACCGATCCTAGAATTGCTTCAACATTTGTCATCCGCTAAAGCATATTTATTTGCCCTCCGAGGGGGTTGATCTGTGTGCTGTTCTCGTGAGGTGAACACGCATAGCAAGAGCCCAGTGGAGAAGGATGCAGTGATGGGCCAACAGTATCGAGCCTCCTCCTTTTCTCTCCAACACGCCAAACTCCCATAATGTTGTTCCTCAGCAGGGCTGTCAGCTGAGGTCAGGGATACCCTCATTGCAGTACCAGTTTGCAGATACGGTGGCTGCTAGCATAGATGCATTGGTAGTATCCGCATCACAAATGAGAATGTATGGCAGAACCGATTACCCAGAGTACACCCACACAGAGGAAGGGGATGCAGCTCAAGTAGTGTGCAGCCTTGAGACGTCTCTAAAGCATCACTGGTATGGAGAATGTATGTCAGGAAGACTATCAATAAATGGAGAGCCCAGTCTCTTACAGGAACTTCAGAGATGCCACACCTCCAAACAAGTGCATGGACAGAACAGGGGGCTCTGCCTGCTGACAGGAAGTGGTGGCTGGTGGTCTCTGGCAGGAGCTTCAGAGATGCCACACCTCCAAATATGTGCATGGGCAGAACCGCAGGCTCTGCCTGCTGACAACAAGTGGTAGCTGGTGGTCTCTGACAGGAACTTCAGAGATGCCACACCTCCAGATATGTGCATGGACAGAACAGGGGGCTCTGCCTGCTGACAGGAAGTGGTGGCTGGTGGTCTCTGGCAGGAGCTTCAGAGATGCCACACCTCCAAATATGTGCATGGGCAGAACCGCAGGCTCTGCCTGCTGACAACAAGTGGTAGCTGGTGGTCTCTGACAGGAACTTCAGAGATGCCACACCTCCAGATATGTGCATTGGCAGAACCGCAGGCTCTGCCTGCTGATAACAAGTGGTGGCTGATGGTCTCTGGCAGGAACTTCAGAGATGCCACACCTCCTAATATGTGCATGGGCAGAACCGCAGGCTCTGCCTGCTGATAACAAGTGGTGGCTGATGGTCACTGGCAGGAACTTCAGAGATGCCACACCTCCTAATATGTGCATGGGCAGAACCGTCTCTGACAGGAACTCCAGAGATGCCACACCTCCAGATATATGCATGGGCAGGATTGCAGGCTCTGCCTGCTGATAACAAGTGGTGGCTGGTGATTTTTTTATTTGCGGGCCGTAAAAGCTTCACAACAATATGTGGGAGTGATCAAGCATACCAAGGTAGCCCCAAACAACCAAAGGGGTACTTGTGGAGTTCTCCCTCGAATTTTATTTTTTGAAATAGTGGGTTAAAATCACGTATTTTACAGCACACTTTCTGTGAAAAATTGGTTAAAAAGCCACCCTGTTTGCAGTTGTTTTTAAGGGCAACTCATGAAAAACTCCAATAAATACAAGTCACCGCCAGTGCACAGGTAACTTTTCTAACTCATGTTCGTGGTGTCTTTAACTACAATACATGCCAATACAAAAAAATGTCATGCTAGTTGTGCCCTTACATTCCCATGCAGGCTGTAGTGTTAATATTCATAAGTACCCCGGTGAGAGACAATCAGAATGCATTTAGCATTCTGATTGGCTCTCGCCAGGTCCCTACCCAGCCGGGAATCCCTCCGTCGGGATTCCACGGCCTTTGTCCCCGGCAGGGGGCGTGGCAGCCCCTCAGCCAATGAGGAGGCTCCCGGCGGCTGAGAGGCTGCCCCCCCTGCCGAGGACTCGGGTAAGTCTTTTTTTGCGCCTCCACACGGATGGGGGCTTCCCTCGTCCCCCACTGGGGGAGGACAGGTACTTTTTTTTTTTCTTTTTCTTTTTCCCCTGTCCCACTCCCGCCCTCCCAAGCCCACTTACCTTTTTTTTTATCCTTTTTTCGGGAGCGGACGCACTGGGAACACTTATGTTCTCAGTGCGTCTGCTCCTGATGGCCGCCATGGAAAGGGAAAACGGACTCCGTTTTCCCTTTCCATGGAGGCGGCCATTTACTTGGTCGTTTTTTTTTCTGTCCCAAAACGCTGCAACGTTTCGGGACAGAAAAAAAATTGCTTTTAGTACCCCGGTCACGCAAATTTTGAGGGCCAGGATACTAATAGCAATAGAACGCTTGCGGCGGGGGCATTACCGACTCTGGTAATGCCCGGGGCCTTCGGTAAGGCCCTCGCTTCGCTTGGGTCCTTACCTATGGGCCCCGGGGCATTACCTGAGTCGGTAATGCTCCCGCCGCTCGGGTTCTATTGCTTAAATAACATACTTTTTTTGGCTTTGCTAGTAAAAAAATAATGTGCCATAGTAAGAAAATGTCCAGACAGGCTGCACCAATACAAGCTAGTCTATCCACATATTCACACCATGGGAAGGGCGCTGTTAGGCAGGAATTGATGTAGTAACACAGTGCGAGACTACACTAACTCACCTTTTGGTATAGGGCCATACTACACAAGTTAGTAGTGTGACTGAGCACCCAGGCCTATCTCACGAAGGGTAAATGTGAGCTGTAGAGCGGTAGCAATGAAATTCGCAAATACAAGTAGCCAAGTAACACTTATACTCAAGGTTTCAGTTATAAATAGTTATTTATTTTTTTAACATCCATTTTTAAATAAGCGTTCTTTAAAAAGGGCAGGATATGTAACAATCAAACATATTTTAAAATACTTTTCCAGATTCAGCATACGTTTAGTGGATACTCTTCCTACACCCGAAGGTGACTTCATTCACAAGGACAGTATCGTCATTTATATGGCACTAGTACACTTTGCCGATTCTGAAGTTGCAGAAAGGAAAGGTTAAAAGGAAGGAAAAAGGTTACACGGGTTCTCAGGGCATGTGAGTATACTTAAATCTTCCAATGCAGTCTAGACAAGACCTTGCCCAGCAATAACAGTCTAAAAACAAGTTATCACCTCTGAGGGACAGAAAATATCAAAGTCAATGAATTAGCAGAGTCTGCAGGCAGCAAGGACAAAGTCTATGGAGCTGAGGCACTTCGTAGTTAATAAAAATCTTGCACAAAGTTTGAGAGTTTTGTACAAATCACTTGTAGGGTCACAAGCTGTTACACTTGTGGAAAGCAGAGTTGAAATCAACTCTAACAAAAGTAGCCAATGTAAGTCTCAACTGAGAAGAGCAAAGCTAAAGACAGTGTGGTAAGTACCCCAAGTCTGAACAGTACCTCTGGTTTGAAGAAGAGTGGACCAGCTGGATTCTGTCCTGTTGCAGCTATGCAGATCCTGGGTTCCTGAGCCTCAGTCGTGCGGACAAGAGGGAGGCCATCTGGAGGACTTCTGCAGCAGCAATTTGGAGGTCGTCGGCAGCTATGGGCTCTTTTCGGATCAGCGGCACTTCGAGGTTTCAGCACGTGGTAAATAGCACCACCGCAGATCTTGAATACCACTTGGGCTTCCTTCACTCCTTGAATCCTGGACTATGGTGAGGGGACTCTCTAGCTCCACCTTTTATCCCTGTGGGGAAGGGAAAGGACTGTCAGGTGTGTATGGTTCTGATGAATTTCCTGACTTTGCCTGACCCTTGTATTGCAATATGTCAGGTAAACGGCTCTGGTGTTAGTCCAGTCTGTGGGGTGTTGTGCAAAGGATGTTTGTGTCGGAAAAGGGGGGTAGTGGTTTTTAATGTCATACATGGTAGGATGGAGAAAAGGTGTTGAAAGAAGGGGGATATCACATCTCACCCATCTGTGTCCAACTCCCACTCCCCAGGACACCCTTCCAGGTGATCCTTCCTCTCTGGTACACCACCAGGAACTGGATACAATAGCAAAGGCTGTGTCCATGACACTGGATGACAGAACCCCGGGGACTAGCTAGGGAGACACCTTCAGGTTTCTCACATGCCCTTCCTCCATGCGAAGAAGCCACATTTGCTTCACAGGGGAACCGGGAAAGAAAATCTATGTTTCCCTGGTCTCTTCCCTTCCGGTGTTCTACTGTGAAACAATAGGGTTGTAGGTCTAGAAAACATTGCATGACCTGAAGGTTGGACTCTTTGCGTTGGCTAATCCAGACTAAGGGTGAGTGGTCGGAAACCAGTGTGAACATTTGTACCAAAATGTAGTACCTAAGATGGATAATGGACCACTTGATGTCTAGTGCTTCTAGTTCTACTACAGAGTAATTTTTTTTCACGTGGGAGCAACTTGCGGCTGGTGCATAATATGGGGTGTTCTAGTTCATCGCAAATTTGGGACAGCATGGCTCCTTACCCTATAAGAGATGCGTCTGTCTGTAACACAAACACTTTTGAGAAGTCAAATACCTTTAGGATCAGGTTTTGGCATAATGTGTGCTTTAAGATGTTATAGCATATCTCGTCATCATCATTCCACTTAATTTACTGGCCGTTTTGTCAGCCAGGCCGTTTTGTCAGAAAAATTAGCGATAAACCTACGGTAATAGCATATTAGATCAAGCAAATCCCTAAGATCTCTTTTGATCTTGGGGGTTGCAGTATCCAAGACTACTTTTAACTTTTCATGTTGGGGCTGTACATTCCCATTCCCTCCGAAAAAGAAAAGGTATTTCACGGCTGATTGGGCCAATCTACATTTAGCTGTATTAATAGTTAAGCCAGCATTTGGATATCAGGTTGCATAACTACGACCACCATGACGTACTTGCTGCCCAATTTAGATCTTTCTAGAGGTCCTATTATGTCCATACCATTTCTAGAAAAGGGGACTTCTATGATCAGCAACGGATTCAGAGGGGCAGCTACAGGGATCTGCAGGCTGCTCTTCTGACATATTTCACAGGTTTGTATGCAAGTTGTAATATCTGTGTGTATATCTGTGCAGTAAAACTTTCCACTAATATGCGCCTGGGTTTTAACTTGTCCCAAATGGCTTCCTGTGAGATGGGAATGTGGGATCTCCAGCATGACCTTCAGGTGGCTTTTAGATATTACTAGTTGGGTCTTTATAAAACCTTCTGGAGAGGTTTCCCTTTGGTAAAGTAACCTGAGCTTTAAGAACAAAAAGGGACTTCCCTTCTCTATGCCTTACTCTTCTGGGATTACTTGTAAAAAAGTTTCATAGAGGGCTGGATCATTTCGCTTGGCAAAGGATAGGTCGGGATAGATGGTGGGTGCTTCTCCTTTCCTTTCTTCGATGTTAGATTTTTCAGCCTCACCAAAACCTAAGTTACATCTTTCTGTTTTATATGGTTTGCTTTCTTTGAACTGAGGGAAAAAGGCCTTTCCAAAATTCCCTGCACAATTTGGTCTCCCAGAAATACCTCAAAAGGGACTTTGCTATGATTCTGTAAAATAACCTTCAGGTCTCCCCTAAAGTCGGGTTCAATAACGCCAACTAATACATCTGTCCCGAACTTCCATGCTAAGCCAGATTTTGGGGCTAATCGTATGAATCACCCCAGAGGGGGTATCAAAACCAAGTCCATAGGAATCAATCCTCTTTTCCCATGGGGTATAATAGCTTCCCTACTGCTACAGATATCAAACCCTATTAATTCCTTGGTGGCGGTGGACGGGTTAGAGGCTCTCTGACTATATTTTTGTAATTGTAGGGTTACATAATTGTTTAAATTGAGTCACATCCCACTCCGACACCATATGTAAGGAACTCACGGTGGCAACAGGAACGGAAGACACAAGTGATCACAGGTCAAGGGTGTTTATTAAACTGTATGCTGGTTGGGAAAAACACCTAATCTCAACCTAAATCTAAGATGCTAGCAAGCGTCAACCATCAAATGAAAATAAGACAGTCCTAGTGGCGTTGTGTCAAAATTAAAAGGGCCTATATTAAGAAACCTATTGTCAAACCATACAACTAATACAAAAAGGGGTATGGGATGCTTTTCAAGAAATGAAAGAAGTGTTCACAAATAATATCAGGATGCGGTAACTTGGGTGTCTCTTCCCCACGTTTTGAGCACCGGGCAAGGCAGACTCCTGGAGCACAGTCCACTCTCAAGCTTCCGCAACCCGAGACTACAGTTCCACTTGCAGCTATCAGGGCCATCGATGGCCAAATCTCATTTCTCTTGAAAGTCGGTTGCCTTCTAGGGCCTGACGTATTCAAATAACAAAAACAAAACTTCCTTCAACAAAATGAAAGTTTGTTGCCTGGTTTTACTGAGGATGAGGATTCTTCACCCCTGGATCCCCCTCTTCCGGATGCTGACCCCTCTTTACTTTCAGCCTCCCCCCACCGGGTTCACTATGGCTAGTCTTTTCTTGACAAATCTCAATGTCTTTTTAAACAGTTCCAGTGGACATCCCTCTACCGGGTTCACTCTTGCCAACTTCACATTCATATTTACTTTCAATGTTCATGGAATTCACTTCCCTGACTTTCTCACAGTTTTTAGGTCAAAGGTTTTCGAATGTACGTGGAATTTGCTTGACCTCCTCTATGACCTCTTTGATCGATCTTGGTGGCCCTCGTATGGCCTTCTGGTATCTGTAATTTAATTCAGATGGGGATTGACCAGAGTTTCTAGGAGCAGCACCAACGATGTGGCCGCCCTCTTTTGCAACTGGTCTCCCTTTTACAATGTTACAGTTCTTTAAGCTTTTTTCACTTTACCACTTTGCCACTTTGATTCGCCACAGCCAGGTTCTTATCGGCTCTACCCTTGACTCACCGGCTGTGATGAACCACTTGGTGTTCCTCCAAACTGGAGTCAAGGCCGGTACCACAGAAGCTGGAGTCTCCCTCGCTCTGGCTTATCAGCATCAATACGGTCTGTGTACGGTTGACATCTGCTGCAGCACACTTGGGATATTGTCCTCGGCCTTACAATTCTTTCAGTGGAGGGTTTGCTGGGTCTGTTCGAAGAGGGCAGGTCGTGTCTCTCCTCGTTAGCCTCTCGATGTTTGCTGCTTTTCTCCTCCTCTTGACTGCCGGGTCTGGATAGCTGTCTCGTCGTGCGGTCTGCCTTGCTCGTACTGTGCTCTCTCGCTCCACCTTTTATCCCTGTGGGGATGGGAAAGAGCTGCCAGGTGTGTGTGATTCTGATCAACTGCCTGACATTGCCTGACTCATGTATTGAGACATGTCAGGGAAACAGCTCTGGCGTTAGTCTGTTCTCTAGTGTGTCGTGCAAAAGTGTTTGTGTCGGAAATGGGAGGGGGGAAAGTGATTTTGAATGCTCTATGTGGTAGGATGGGGGAAGGAGTTGAAAGAAGGGGGATACCACGTCTCAACCGTCAGTGTCCCACTCCCACTCCCTGAGGACCCCCATCCAGGTGATCCTCCCTCACTGGTCCACCACCAGGAACTGGATCCAATAGCGATGGCCGTGTCCCTGACACTTGAATGACAGATCCCCGGGGACTAGCTAGGGAAACAATTTCAGGTTTCCTACAGAGCATGTCAGTGGTCTGCTCACTTGATGTACCATCTTCATCAACAACTCTTCCCAGCCCAGAGGGCTGCCTTTGCACCATGTTAATTCCAGGAAGCAGCTCAGCCTGTGGTGTGGGGGAACCGGTCCCGACCCTGCCAAGGTTAACATTAGCTTGGGATGGAAGACGGATGGGTCCCCTGCCTTCATAGACACTGATCCCTCCTGGAGGGCTTGTGACCTGGTGCCTCCAAGATGAAAGGGAAAGGATCATCGCAGCCAGGACCCGGTAAGCATCCCCACAGTGATCACGCCCTTGACAGTTGTACAAGAATCAAAGTATCCTGTAATGTCAGCCTAAACTGTTGGCCACAGGAAATGTTGTACCACATTATCCAGAGAGAGTGACCTTTCTACCTCTGTGACCTACCGGTATGGTACTATGACACATCCGGAGTTCTTCAGCTTGAAGTGGTGTGGTAGGTAATTACAGGAGTCTGTCCCTAAACAGGAGACCGTCCTTAAACAGGAGACCATCATGTATGCTCACTGTAAGGTCATATAGGAGCACATCTAAGGAAACGGAAGGTACGTTGTCCAGGGCCTGGCGCATCTTCGCTAGGAAGGAAGTGATGGTCAAAGCAAAAGTCACTTTAGGAAACAGGTGACTGAACTGTCCAACAGAGTTGGAGGGTTTTGTTTTCCTTGAAAGAAAATTGATAACAACATTCTTCATGTCAGGCTCCAAGTGGCAAATGGTGTCTAGAGATCCAGGAGAAACTGAACAGATATATCCCCGGCACACTCCCTGAGATCTGCAAATGCATCATTGTTGCAGATACCTAAATATAGAAAAGAACGTTTGGGTGGCCGTGCTTTTTCAGTGACAGGGCCCAAACTCTGACACTCGCTGCCTGTTAAACTGAGGAGAATGGGGGATTATCTATCCTTTAAACAAAGCCTCAAAACTTTTCTCTTTAGGTAAACTCATCTCCCATTCAGTTGGGATTCTTCTCCATCTGTCTCGCCCATCGGCTGTCTAAGCGCCATGATGCCTTTGGTGAAAGAGCACTATACAAATAGCTGATTGATTAATTGATTGAAATGTAGCAATCAATCTTCTCTTCCAACTGGCACCAATTATTCACAACATTTACTTAAGCTGCTCGGACCAGTTGTGTTTGCAAACGCTTGTCCTTCAAATAAATGCCACAAATAATCCTGACAGCACTTACAGTGTCTCAGGTATAAGGCAAGAATGGGCCTACACTATAGGAATGATAACATTTCCCATGAACACAAAGGAAGATCCACAATAATTCCTAATGTACTAGAAATAAAAACATCCCTATAAATGAATTATTTCAGATTTCAAACAAGTGGAAACATACCTTCACTCTCTGCAACCATGACATTTGTGATGTCATCTTTGATGTCCTGGGTGTTGGTCTTAGCAGTGCACTTTGGTGGCGCGAGTTATGGTTGCTTAGTTTACCACAGCTGGTGAATTTCTGGGGGTTTTCAGTTTTATTTGTAACCATAACAACCGTTAACAAAGTTTTTTTTAACTGAATTTCATTATTTTGTACTAGTGCAACTTAACCATAACGTCCCTTTAACAAAGCTTTTTCAATACCTTTCTTGGGTTTTTATTAGTGCAACTTCACCATACCGTCTCTTTAGCAAAGCTTTTTCAATGACTATATATATACATGTATATATATATATATATATATATATATATATATATATATATATATATATATATATATATATATTATATATTACATGGCCAAGGTAGTGGCCATGTAGTTATGATTAAGTTGGTGTTTCCATAGGAAGAGCACTTTTTTGGCGGCTTATAACTTCGTTCTCCCTGGACGAATCCTCACCAAACTTTGCAAAAAAAGTATTTGGGTCACTCTGAATTATTTTGCAAAGTTTGGTGAGGATTCGTTCAGGGGGGGGCAAAGTTATAGGGGGGTCCCAAAACTTTATTTTTTCCCATAGACTGAATGGGAAAAATATTTTGCTCGCGTCTATTTTGCTCGCATGTCCCTGTTCGCAGAGCGAACAGGGAAGTGTGTCCGCAGACCGAACACAGATATCACTAATTTTTTTAACCTACTTTTTGGTCATTTTAAAAAACAACTACTGAACGGATTTTCACCAAATTTGCAAAAGCACGCTTTCGGGACCAAGCCGCTGCTCCTGGTCCAAATTTGGTGAAAATCCGTCCAGTATTTTTTTTTAAAATGACCAAAAAGTAGGTAAAAAAAAAAAATTAATGATATCTGTGTTCGGTCCGTGGACACACTTCGCGGTCATGCGACGTGTTCGCTGATTGGATGGCGTGGAGTGTGAAGCACGTCAGATTTTCGGTAGCGCCCGCCATCTTAGATTTGCGGACGTCCACGGACAGCGCGGTGAAACTTTGTTCAAAATTTGTATTTAGTAGAGTGTGTTGGTGTGTAGGAGTGTTTGGGGAGGGTGGGATTGTATGAGATAGGATGAAAGTTGTGTTTTTTTATGTGTTAGACGTTCTTTTTGTGTTCGATTTGTCTGCGGACATCACAGGTGTTCTGAAATGTTCTAAATAAACTGAATGGGGGGTGTTCTGAGGACTCAATATGTGTCCCTTTTGTTCGTAAGCAAGCTGAAACTGTTCTAAGAACACTCGCGATGTCCTGAAATGTTTGCAAATAAACAAAATGGGGGTGTCCTGAGAACGCTGTCCGTATTGTTCGTTGTCAAGTTGAATGTGCTCTAAGAACACTCGCGGTGTCCTGAAATGTTTGCAAATACACAAAATGGGGGTGTTCTGAAGACGTTGTCGAACACTCGCTGTGTCCTGAAATGTTCGCAAATATCAATGGGGGGTTGTGGCTGGCAAGTTGAATGTGTTCTAAGAACACTTGCGGTGTCCTTAAATGTTCGCAAATAAACAAAATGGGGGTGTCCTGAGGACGCTGTCCATATTGTTCTCTGTCAAGTTGAAGGTGTTCTAAGAACACTCGCGGTGTCCTGAAATGTTCACAAATAAACAAGATGGTGGTGTTCTGAAGACGCTTCTAAGAACACTTGCGGTGTCCTGAAATGTTCGCAAATAAACAAAATGGGGGTGTCCTGAGGACGCTGTCCGTATTGTTCTCTGTCAAGTTGAATGTGTTCTAAGAACACTTGCGGTGTCCTGAAATGTTCGCAAATAAACAAGATGGTGGTGTTCTGAAGACGCTTCTAAGAACACTCGCGATGTCCTGAAATGTTCGCAAATAAACAAAAGGGGGGTGTTCTGAGGACGCTGTCCATATTGTTCGTTGTCAAGTTGAATGTGTTCTAAGAACACTCGCAATGTCCTGAAATGTTCGCAAATACACAAAATGGGGGTGTTCTGAAGACGTTGTCGAACACTCACTGTGTCCTGAAATGTTTGCAAATATGAATGGGGGGTTGTGGCTGGCAAGTTGAATGTGTTCTAAGAACACTCACGGTGTCCTGAAATGTTCGCAAATAAACAAAATGGGGGTGTCCTGAGGACGCCGTCCGTATTGTTCTCTGTCAAGTTGAATGTGTTCTAAGAACACTCGCGGTGTCCTGAAATTTTCGCAAATAAACAAGATGGTGGTGTTCCGAAGACGCTTCTAAAAACAATTGCGGTGTCCTGAAATGTTCGCAAATAAACAAAATGGGGGTGTCCTGAGGACGCTGTCCGTATTGTTCTCTGTCAAGTTGAATGTGTTCTAAGAACACTCGCGGTTTCCTGAAATGTTCGCAAATAAACAAGATGGTGGTGTTCTGAAGACGCTTCTAAGAACACTCGCGGTGTCCTGAAATGTTTGCAAATAAACAAAATGGGGATGTTCTGAGGACGCTGTCCGTATTGTTCTCTGTCACGTTGAATGTGTTCTAAGAACACTCGCAGTGTCCTGAAATGTTTGCAAATATGCAAAATGGGGGTGTTCTGAAGACGTTGTCGAACACTCGCTGTGTCCTGAAATGTTCGCAAATATGAATGGGGGGTTGTGGCTGGCAAGTTGAATGTGTTCTAAGAACACTCGCGGTGTCCTGAAATGTTCGCAAATAAACAAAATGGGGGTGTCCTGAGGACGCTGTCCGTATATTTCTCTGTCAAGTTGAATGTGTTCTAAGAACACTCGCGGTGTCCTGAAATGTTCGCAAATACACTAAATGAGGGTGTTCTGAAGACGTAGTCGAACACTCGCTGTGTCCTGAAATGTTCGCAAATATGAATGGGGGGTTGTGGCTGGCAAGTTGAATGTGTTCTAAGAACACTTGCGGTGTCCTGAAATGTTCGCAAATAAACAAAATGGGGTTGTCCTGAGGACGCTGTCCGTATTGTTCTCTGTCAAGTTGAAGGTGTTCTAAGAACACTCGCGGTGTCCTGAAATGTTCACAAATAAACAAGATGGTGGTGTTCTGAAGACGCTTCTAAGAACACTTGCGGTGTCCTGAAATGTTCGCAAATAAACAAAATGGGGGTGTCCTGAGGACGCTGTCCGTATTGTTCTCTGTTAAGTTGAATGTGTTCTAAGAACACTTGCGGTGTCCTGAAATGTTCGCAAATAAACAAGATGGTGGTGTTCTGAAGACGCTTCTAAGAACACTCGCGATGTCCTGAAATGTTCGCAAATAAACAAAATGGGGGTGTTCTGAGGACGCTGTCCATATTGTTCGTTGTCAATTTGAATGTGTTCTAAGAACACTCGCAATGTCCTGAAATGTTCGCAAATACACAAAATGGGGGTGTTCTGAAGACGTTTGTCGAACACTCACTGTGTCCTGAAATGTTTGCAAATATGAATGGGGGGTTGTGGCTGGCAAGTTGAATGTGTTCTAAGAACACTCACGGTGTCCTGAAATGATCGCAAATAAACAAAATCGGGGTGTCCTGAGGACGGCCTCCGTATTGTTCTCTGTCAAGTTGAATGTGTTCTAAGAACACTCGCGGTGTCCTGAAATGTTCGCAAATAAACAAGATGGTGGTGTTCTGAAGACGCTTCTAAGAACAATTGCGGTGTCCTGAAATGTTCGCAAATAAACAAAATGGGGGTGTCCTGAGGACGCTGTCCGTATTGTTCTCTGTCAAGTTGAATGTGTTCTAAGAACACTCGCGGTTTCCTGAAATGTTCGCAAATAAACAAGATGGTGGTGTTCTGAAGACGCTTCTAAGAACACTCGCGGTGTCCTGAAATGTTTGCAAATAAACAAAATGGGGATGTTCTGAGGACGCTGTCCGTATTGTTCTCTGTCACGTTGAATGTGTTCTAAGAACACTCGCGGTGTCCTGAAATGTTTGCAAATATGCAAAATGGGGGTGTTCTGAAGACGTTGTCGAACACTGGCTGTGTACTGAAATGTTCGCAAATATGAATGGGGGGGTTGTGGCTGGCAAGTTGAATGTGTTCTAAGAACACTCGCGGTGTCCTGAAATGTTCGCAAATAAACAAAATGGGGGTGTCCTGAGGACGCTGTCCGTATTGTTCTCTGTCAAGTTGAATGTGTTCTAAGAACACTCGCGGTGCCTTGAAATGTTCACAAATACACTAAATGAGGGTGTTCTGAAGACGTTGTCGAACACTCGCTGTGTCCTGAAATGTTCGCAAATATGAATGGGGGGTTGTGGCTGGCAAGTTGAATGTGATCTAAGAACACTTGCGGTGTCCTGAAATGTTCGCAAATAAACAAAATGGGGGTGTCCTGAGGACGCTGTCCGTATTGTTCTCTGTCAAGCTGAATGTGTTCTAAGAACACTCGCGGTGTTCATTTGGCCATGCACCCAAGACTCTATGCCCTGGCCACAACCACTGCAGCATATCACATTCATATTTGCTTATAACTTTGGGTGAAAAACAAATGTATAAGGAACAAAGGTATTAGATACTATGGATGTGTTATGCTGCGATGGTTCTCCTTATTATTGTATACTTACAGTTTGGTCTAGTAACCGGAGTACATGTATTTCTTGTTCATTTCTGTGATAAAAGAAAATAGCATGTTAGTATTAGTATTTTGTAATGACTTATTACATTGTATTATCAACATACTTTTTTTTTTGGACCCTCATATTTAGTAGATTACAAATCAGAGTACTGTGCAATTTGCTCAGTTTCTGTATTTGTTTTCTAAAATCATTGGGTCTGTGGGAGAAAAAAAAATCCATGTTGGATTAAAAAAAAACCTTTTTCTGTTATGCTACAGTTTATTTGTTTGTTTGTTTTCAGTGTTCACTTGTTGTTTCTGGTTAATGCTTTATACTTTGGCTTGTTGCATTTTTTTGGAGCAGTGACATATTATTTATTTGTTTGGATATTATAAAATTTTGGAGCAGTTAGATACCAATTGGCGTATTCTAACTGTCTATTTTTTTTATATATTTTAGTGGTATTGATTTATCTATTTGGATATTGTTAAATTTTGGGACAGTTAGATATCAATTGGCGTATTCTAACTGTGTATTTTGTGGTCTAATTTAGTGGTATTCATTTATCTGATTAGTTTTTGTAGAATCTTTGAGCAGTTAGATAGCTTTTGGAGTATTCTAACAGTTTATATTTTTTTAACACAAGTTTACTTAGGGTTTAAATACAGTTTAGTTATCAAATTTTGGTTTTAAGAACATCAAATGAGCGTTTGTAAGATTTGCTGGTAATCTCTGCTTTAGAGTAATGGTACTATCATTATATTCAAACCATGCACATTTCTTTTTTATATATGCAGTGTAGTGCCCTGAATTGGTTGTGGCTCCTGCGTGGTAGATTATACCTATTGTTGTGAAGGTTTTCTTACCAAGTGATATTTGACCATGTGTGAATCCAGTCAGCTTGCAGTTGTTTTTGGTACCATCTGCATTGTAACGTAGAAACATTAGTATTATGTATTTACTATGTTTTTGTATTACTAACGTGGAGCGATTATCTGAATTGCAGGTAGAGCATAATCTACCATGGTTTGCATTTTGTACAAGTCGCTGAAATGGAATGGATTCACAATTTGGTATTGATATATATATATATATGAAGCGTTCATTGGGGATTTCCTCTTGTGTCACATTGTTGCAGAGAGTGCATGTATGTTTCCACATGTATGAAATCTGAAAGATTTCATTTATAGGTATGTTTTTGTTTTCCAGTACTTGTAGTAAGTATATTAGAAATTCTTGTGGATCTTCCTGTGAGTTTATAGTGAATTTCACCATTCCAGCACAGTAGTCCAATTGTTGTCTTATTCCATAAACACTATACGTGTTGTCAGGATTGTTTGCTGCATTTTTGTGAAGTGTCTGTACTGTGTAGGTAAATGTTGTCAACAATTGGTGGTAATTGAAATAGAATATTCATTGCTACATTTGCGTAGCAACTTACACCAACTATATTTGATAATTTAAATGGTCCAGGTAGTTCTGTATCTAACTGCTTTTTTTGGAGTTTGTCTTCCTTCTTTAAAGAAGTACCTGGTTTACTTTCCCTAATTGATTCTTTTTTGCTTGTGGTACTTGATGAAGTATTAGTTTCTTTTACACTCTTTGGAGGATTTGCAGTGACATCCTGTTGCATTTTTGTTTGATTTATTTTTCTTTTATAACGTTTTACTTTTTGTGGAACAGAATATGTGTTTAGGTGGGGGTGTATAGTGAGCGAAGTCTATTGTATTCTAAAATGCAAGGAATATCAGCGTTTATTTTACTTGCATCAAAGTTGATTAGAAATAGACCGTCAAGTGTACGTAAGCGTGATAGTGCTACGTAGCTCATGCCTTCTTTAAAGACTGTGTTACCAATATCTATCATTGCTTTGTCTAGGGTAAGACCTTGTGATTTATGAATCGTGACTGTGTATGCAAGAGTTAGAGAAAATTGTTCTCTGCGTACATACAGATCTTTGAAGAGAAGGAATCTAGCTGTTGAGCGTCCTATCCTTTTTACTTCTGAAAGTTTGTCAAAGAGTATATTGACAAACTGAATTTTGTTGTCGCGTGGGTATGTTTGAAAGCCAACAACTGTACCCAGTGCTCCATTAACTAGTCAAGGTTACGTTTAAGCATTGCTCTGCAATTTAAGGATAATTTTAATATCTTTTCTAAGCCTGCTGTTTTGAGATTGATTTTTCTAAACTATTTAGTCTTGTTGTGGCTTGGTCACACATGGGTAGTGGGTAGTGTCATACCATGTACATCTAGTTTGTCTGTGGCGCTAATTTCCATGATTGGTTGCATTTCTTTACTTAGCATGATTTCAATGAATTTGAAACAGCTTTGGCATTAAGGCCATACAATTGACATTTTTGTGGGCTAATTGTTCTATAACATCTGTAGCACATGCATTATCACCATAAAGTGCATTAATGTGCCAGTTTTTTTTTTCAATATTGCTTCTGCTTCTTTAGAAAGTATACCAACCCTGATACTTTTTAAAATCTTGGCATAAGTGAGATCTGCAGATTGCTGCATGTTTTCTGTTAATTCTCTGTATTGGAAATGTTGCCAAAGGTTGACATTTCAATTGCTGCCAACAGTTTTACGGCAGAGTTTGTGTCCTAATGTTTTAAAAATAGGCTCACCTTTTACTGGTGTTAATTGAAGCAGATCTCCAAAAACAATAATGTGTTTTCCTGCAAAGAGCTCTTCATAGTCTGTTTTGAGTACTTCTTGTAACCTGAGGTGAATCAAAGCTAACATCAGGTTGGAGGCCATGCTCACTTCATCTATTAGTAGCATTTTCATTTGTTTCAATACTCTGCGTAGTTCCATTGCACCTTCTGCAGAAAGTTTGTAATAGTGTAATTTGTTCTGGTGTTCTAACGGTAATAGTAGTAATCGGTGCAATGTAACACCACCTATGTTATAGGCAGCTAAACCTGTGGGGGCAGTGACAACAGCTGACAGTTTGTTGTTTGTCAATTGTTGAAGGAACTTACTAATGATTTTGATTAGGAATGTTTTGCCAGAACCAGCTTCACCACTGACGTACAGTAGTATAGGTTTATAATTATGGCAGGAACATTCTTTATTTTCATGTTTTACTCCATGTGCAATTTGTTTTGTTACTTCTTGAAAAATGCTACTTTGCTCATTGTTTAGTTTTGATTGTAGTATAGTTAAGTCTTCCTTATCTTCATACTGACACATGGTGTTTTCTACTTCTATCATAGCTAATTCGGCCTCATTTGTTATTAGTGGTTCTCCCAGTGGTTCTTGGCTTCCTGTTACAGAAGGTTGACTACTGTCAGGAGTATCCTTATCTAGTTGGGCTTGGAGTTCTTCTTCATGTTGCTGTTCATTGTGCAACATTGTTTTGTACTGTGTAAAGTTTACATCAGTTATAGTGCTTTCATTTGCTTTGAAAGCATCCTCATATGAGTCATAGTTATCTAGTAATTGTTCTTCTTTTCTCCATGGTTTGAAGAGTTGTAGCAGCAACATGTAATATACTTCTTTATGTTGAGGAGTCTTCAATGACAATTTGATATGATTAATTAAATTTGGTTTAGTGAGTTTAACTAAGCTGCCTTCACAGTCTGTCACTCTATATTTACCTTTTTTTCATCAGGTTTTATATTATTTTTGTATGTGTAGTTTTGGGCTATTTGGAATAGACACATGTTTTCCAAAGTATTACTTCTGTTTGGGTAGTATGTGTCCAATAAATTGTTTTTTAAAATGTCTTGGCTGTTGGGATCATGTTTGGCTATTGTTTCTATATCTTCATATGATTTTAGAACTCTTTTTTCTAGATTTAGCTGGACCAAGACTTAGCCATACTATATTTTCAGATTTACCATACAATGAAGTACCAGTTAAACAATCAGCTGCTTCATAAGATCCACATTCTCTATGGGTGAGCATTTTTATGCCCAAGCTGTATAATTTCTGAGATACTGTTTTATCTGATGACAGGTCATTCCAGAGGCCTTGGAGCTCTGTCTTTTCTGCTTTAGTTAAGTATGCTGTGACATATCGTGCAACTGCAGTAGAATTGTCTGCAATGTACTGCAGATCTATGTTTGCATTCCATAAGTGGGCAATGATTGCATTATAATCATTGATATATTTGTCTTCTTCTTTTCTTTTTATGTAATATGTATTTTTAGGTGACTTACCTTTAACACTATGTCTAACTGAGGTTGTTTACTTGACCTGTATTTGTAACTGGTCTAGGGAAACCAAATCGGCATTTGGTGTAGTATTTGCCTTTGTTTTTGTATTTGCGACGACAATATTTTCCACATTTGTGTCTTTGAAATTGTAAAATTTGTGCACGAAGATCACTATTTGTGGCTTCTGATGGAATTTCACAAGTGACATATTTTTCAATAAACTGTAAAACAGTGGCATCACCAAATTTAGGAGCATCTTTAATCCATAAAAGCATGTGGATATGTGGTGCTCCTCTGGCTTGGTATTCTTTTCTCCAAAAGAAGTGTTGCACTTCTCCAAGGGGAGGAACAGTTTTATTACAAATAAAATGTAGCATAGCAATAAAGCGATGGTGAAAATATCTTGAAACATTAACAGGATCCAAAGAATCCAGGTGTTAGAATATCTATGTTTGTTTTGTTTTTATTTGATATGCGTAGGAAATCATGTAAATCTTCCCATGCATATTCTGCACAACTTAATGTAACAAACCAAGTGGGTGGGCCAAGGTTTCTGATCATACAACGTACATCTCCATGACGTCGAAACCAGTACTCTTTAGTACCACGCATATTTGCTAATAGATTTGTAATATTTGATTGTAAAACCTCAACCTTTTGTTGCACTTTCTCTAATAATTGTGTAGCTGTCATATTTTGAAAGTGTGATCCTGATTTTAATATGTGTGCAACTCCGTAACATAAAGTTGCTAGTTCACTTTCAAAGAGTAGGTGGAATATGTATTCCACATTTTGTCTAAATCTGGGATCTTCAGAATACATCCGTAATGAGCGGTATTCTGAAGCTGATATTTGAAAAGGTCTATCATCATACCTTCCTCCTTTGCCAGTAGGAAAGAGTAGAGGAAAAGCACGTGCTTCTATACTTTTTTCCCATATACTGATTGGCGATCCTTTTGTTTGATGCATTTGGTAAGTTTCCAGTACATCTTGTACGGTGTCATTACAGTGCAAAGGATGAATTGTATAATGGTCTAAAGTATTTGATATTGTAGCAGGATCTAGTAGCTCAAATTGACCAGCTACTTGTGTTTCTTGAATTATTTCAGTTGTATCTTTCAAGTTTTCTTCAATATTAATGTCCTTGTAATATTCATTATTCTCTTTAAGATATTGGAAGGCTTGTCTAACTTTATATAAATCTACCAGCTGTTGCCATATTTTTTTGTCTTTTGTAGGTACTCCATTTACTAATATAATTAAAGATTGCTGCATTGGACATTGCACTCCTAGAGTATGCACATTTTCTTTTAGATTTAATGGTAAATAAACTACTTTTCCACGAATGCCTTTTACCAATTCAGAGGGAGGTCATTTTGCTGTTTTTGGTTGAAGGCGTATTATTGCTTGAAATGGGTGTACTGTTTCAATTATGATGTTCTCATATAAATTAAGTTGTTGTAGAGGTTTTGGTACTGGGTATAATTCCAAATTATTTGTGATAGAACGTGAAGGAGTTTGGTTGTTGTCAAGTTTTGTAGTGCAATAACTGCAAAGTATTAAGGGCTCAGTTATTTCATATTTGTTTTCTGCTAGAAGGTAGAGAGCTAATTCAAACCATTTAGAATCTTCATTGTCTTCTATTTTGTATGATAGGTCCACAGTTTTTGTGTTACTTTTATAAAAAATTCTACGGCAACATACACATACATGGTTTGGTACTTCAGCTGATGTACTTTTAAATTTTAGTATTTCTTTTTTGTATGTGTTTAGCAAAATGTTGCCATGTGTAGTATTGTTGCTTAATTGGTTTAAAGCTATTTCATTCTGTAAATCGCTTTCACTTCCAAAATATTTTTTCTGGATATAGTGAACTTCTTCAAGTAGGTCTTTTGCTGTACCATGTAGAAGGATGTTATTTAACTTTGCTAGTGCTAAAGCAGGACTTTTAGCATAGTACAGTTTATAGACTAGATTTCTTATAGTTGAATGATGTGTTGATATCCTTTTGATATCATGGAAAGTGGTTTTACAAGTAGGTCCTGTAATGCAGGCCAACGAATGTCCTTGTAGTCCTGTGTACTTGCGCACTTGACAGATATCTATATTTTGTAGTAATTTAATTTTGATTTTGTCTTTGCTTTTTACATATTTATTGAGGAATTGGCGTAAAGATTTGAAACATTGTTTGGGAATGTTACACATTGATGTGCATGGCCATTTGTACACTAGACGTTCTGTTTCAGTTGAATGGAGGGGTAATTCTAAGTTTTCAGGGCATATTTTTGTAAGGAGTACTTCTTGTTCCATTATGGTATTATTCACTTTTTTATAACCTCGACCACTGCTATTTATGGCAATTGTATTAGTTTGCTTTTGTTTGTACGCTTCTTCATTAAAATATGGTTCTGTGCTCCTAGTGTGATTCCATTCACCTCCGCAGATACTTAAGAAGTTCTTTCTGTTGACATTTCGCTTATTGAGAAGTCTTTTTTGTAATTTAGTTATTAGTTTTGTTAGTGGTTTCATTTTGTTTAACAGTAAAATAAATACATTTCTTTTGAGAAGAATTGCACTGTCCATCAATGCTTCTAAGATTAATTTCCTACGATAGGTTTTAAGCTTTGAACCTGATTTCTCTCCTGTTTTTATAAGATTTTGAAGGACTTTGTGACGGTATATTTTGGCTAAAATACTTTTCTTGGTATGCTTACTTTGCACTATATTAAAATGTGAAGAAGTAGTTTTATCTGTACTGATAGCTGATTTTCTATTAATTGTTTTTTGGTTTGTTTTACATTTTGATAAAGGAAGTTGCTGTACTTGAAACTTCTTGTGTTTCACTAAATGATTGTATTAGCTGTTTTGTTTCAACTTTTTTTTACAAATTCTGCTAGAGATGGATGCTTATGTTGGACACCTTTATTTTCATTTGCTCTAATTTTGCGTTGATTTCTACGGAGTTGTCTTTTGGTAGGCATTCTTTAGGGTCTGTTGAAAAAAATAAAGAAGATATGGGTTGGGGTGTTCTGGAATGTATGTGTGCTGTGTGCATGAGTGTTTGAGTAAGATGATAAAGATGTATGTAATGGTGTGTGATTGTGCATTGGGAACTAAAACTAGTAGGGATAGGTATTCTTGAATTTATGTGTTACTAAACTGGGGTTCAGATGACAAAAAAAAGTAAGCTAGTGGTGTGGAAAAGTACAAATAGTAAATCTAATGTATACAATTAAAACAGTTGTTTGTTCTATAATATGAAAATTGTAGTGGTTCAGTTGGGTAATTTGTGTGTCCAAAAATAGGAATTTGTGGGCCATTCTGGCTGTAAATCGCTGTTTAAGACATGGAGATTTGTGGAGAAAATGGTACACAATCTCTATTTTTAGGCACAGAAATAGCTTGTATTAACTTTACAGTATGTTTGAGTAATAATACAAATATTATGGTGATATTCTACTTACTTTTTTTCTTAAATTAACAGGTAACTTCTTAGTTCTTCTTTGTTCTTTGAATTCGGCTGCTTCTTTTCAGGAGACTGGTCTTCACTGCAATTGTAAAAGATTCAAATTAGTAATTTTGTTTGTATATAGCGCTGTTTTTAATTTAGATATTGATTTTTTTAAATAAAATCCTCAGCGCCTTCTTCAAAACCATTACACTAATTTATTTACATAAGATACATTGCATCAGTTCAGTACATATGATATGTTCTTAATGAACAAATTGTATTGAATGACTAACTGTAGCAAAAAAAATATCTTTACTATGTCTTGTGAAATTTATAATATACCAGTGAATACCGTTATTTCTGTAACTAAGCTGTTCTAGGTAATAGCGCCTCAATGTCATGTCTAAATTAAAGTAATTAAGTAAATAAATAAATAAAAACAAAAAAATATGAAATTTTATAAGTATTTTTTTAAAAAATGTAAACATACATTGTGCTTGCATGCAATTTTGTTTGAATATATGTAGTCTATATATTTCATTTAAAAAATGTTAGTTTAACATGATTTGAGTGTGTGTGTATAAAGAAAGTAAATAGTATAAAGGTTTATAAGTGATAGTTGATTTTAGGAAATTGAAAAAATACAGTAAATGCATTTTACAGATTACACAAGCTAAAAGTCTGTTTGAAAATGTCTTCATCTACTGTACAGAAAATATGCATACCTGAAATTTGTGTTCATGCATATGGATATGCATTGAGCTGTAAGTAGATATCTTGGAGACTTGTACAGTATTTCTGGTAAATGGTGCTTGCCAATGATATGACACTTGTACTCAGAGAGATTCACAGTACATTTGCAGTGCTGATCTATGATGATGCAGTTAGATGTAGAGGTCTTGAATGTGATTGGTGCATGGTCATGCGACTTCTTAGCTACATCCAATGAGGAATGGCAGAGCGAGTGAAGTGGAAATGGTAGAAGGGCTGTTCATGTTACGATATGTCCGCGGACATGGCGGTAGTTCGCGGACATCAGGAATTACATCCTGGGATTTTTGGGTTCAGAAGTCATGCAAATGAGAATGAGTACTGAAAGGGATTGGTCAGGAAAGTTTAGTGAGTGTGTTGTGCCAGAAGAGAGTTACTCATATACTGTTTTTGCTGAGAGAACAACAGATAGCTATGTCTGTGTGTTTTAGGAAAAAGATTGTATGGATTTTGGGAGATTCATGGATATATTGGTTGAAGGTGCATGCAGAAAGCTGTGGAGTAGCTGTAGATCTTGGATTCCTACATGTGGAAGTACACTGGCATGGAGTACTTGGAATGAAGTGGTTGGACTTGCTACCTCTCTGTGCTACTATGGAGACAGAGCAACATCCAGACATAATTGTAATTCATTGTGGAGGGAACAGTTTAGTTTAGGACATGTGACTGGAATTTATTTGCAATTTGCTATGAAAGAAGGACTTGGGGAGGTTATGGACATGTTTCCTAATTCTCAAGTGATATTTTCACAGATTGCGCAGAGACAAATATGGCTTTGTTCTTCTTCATTTGGTCCACAAATGGAAAAAGCAAGGCGCAATGTTAATAAAGCTGTTTGTGCCTTTCTAAAAGATTTTGGCATGTCTTCTTTTCACAATGAAAATATTCTGTTTCGTAGTACAAACATTTTTCTTAGAGATGGAGTCCATCTTACTTATGGTGGCAATCAGATTTCTCTGAGAAATGTACAAAATGCATTGCGACCTTTTTTGGAATTACAACATCCATTTTGAAGTAGGTGTTAAGCATTTATAATGTTTGACTTACAAACACCTCCCAAAGGCTCTTTTCAAAGCCACCACTTCCTCACAGAGAAAATTGCAATGTTTGTGATAGGATAGCAACCCAATTTTTTAAATGTTCGGGAACTGTCCGCAGACTTCTAAAAAATACAAAGGGCCCTGCTTCATTTATTTTCACTTCTATTTTTTTAACTGTGAAAGGCGGCTCTGAAAAGAGCCTTATTTTTTTGGATTTTTGAATTTTTTAAAATTTTTTTGGTTTTTTATACACGACACACTAGGAGAGGAGGGTAAAGGAGGGTAAAGGGAGGGACACCAACCACAGGGATAGGAAAGGGCGAGCTGAGAGAGGAAGATGTAGAGTGGGTTTTATTTGGGTAGTGAGCAGATCTTCTCGTGCTCTGAGACGATAGTCTCAAAAGCACTACGAAGTCGCTCCCCCTGCAGAGTACTGTGTCACAGTACATACATACAACTGTGACCCTCGAAAGGTAAGGGTCATCAGCATTCTGTATGGCCTGTGAGGCAGCTTGAGGAAGACGCTGTCCCACAGAGGTGGTCCTTGTGGTGACAGGATCAGAAACGGAGGATGAAGTAAAGGAAATCAACCTGCTACGTTCTTCGCAAGGTACAACCCTGCGAATAGCCCCAGAGTGAAATGACCTCAGGTGTCACTTCATAGTAGTGGTCCCAAAGCTGTACTTACCGTGCGTCCCGCGACTGAGTATCATTTTGCACTCATTGCAGGTAACACAGTTCGCACAAGCCTTAGGACCATTCCCATGAATGGTAAATAACCACCACACCCAAGACTCATGCCTAGTGTGGGTAGTAGGGATTTCCTCTACCTCATTCTCATCATCCTCTTCTTCCTCCTCTGCATCCTCACCCCTGTTCCCCTCTTCAGGCCCTTGGGGAGGTGGTGGTGGTGGAGGGGGTGGGGGTGGTGCTGAAGCAGGTGCAGCACCAGGTGGCAGTAGTTCAGCCATGGATGCCATCTCGATGATGGTGTAATCTGCAGTGGCAGCAAAAATCGCTGTGTTCTGAAGAATAGCCAGAAACATAATGAGAATAAGCTCTAGGGTGTGGTCTTTTATAGGGGTGCTTGTGTGCGGTCCACGGACATGCGAGATCGAACACAAAAAAAAGTTCTAAAAGTTTCAAAAGGTATGTAGAAACTCAGGATTACTATGTGGGACTTGTGCCATGGTGAGATTTTATTGAAAAATATTATGGATCAATTGAAAACGTACTTTTAAATTGTTCGGGGACACGAACAGTGTCCGCATTCAGAACACGCGATCAGCGTAGTCGCGGTCATATGATCCGTTTGCGAACAAGTCCGCAAAGGAAGCGCATGTCCGCAGGACACCAAATGCACAGAGATTGGTTAGCGCATGCGCGTTGATGTTCTACGGACACACTGTTCGGGTCCTGAAGTAATTAAAAATGCGTCACACGTGAAACGAACATTTCAGGACACTGCGTGTGTTCTTAGAACAGTTTAAACTTGCTAGCGAACAGTAAGGACAGATATAGTGTTCTTCAGGACACGTCCGATTTCGTTTATGTACGAACATTTCAGGACACCAATTGTGTTCTTAGAACAGTTTCAACTTGCTAGCGAACAGTACGGACAGGTATAGTGTTCTTTAAGACACCTCCATTTTTGTTTAATTACGAACAATTCAGGACACCGCGTGTGTTCTGAGAACAGTTTGAACTTGCTAGCGAACACTACGAACAGGTATAGTGTTCTTCAGGACACCTCCATTTTCATTTACGTACGAACATTTCAGGACACCGATTGTGTTCTTAGAGCAGTTTAAACTTGATAGCAAACACTACGGACAGATATAGTGTTCTTTAGGACACTTTAATTATTTTTTTTTTACGAACATTTCAGGACACCGCGTGTGTTCTTAGAATAGTTTCATCTTGCTAGCGAACACTACGAACAGGTATAGTGTTCTTCAGGACACCTCCATTTCTGTTTACGTACGAACATTTCAGGACACCAATTGTGTTTTTAGAACAGTTTAAACTTGATAGCGAACACTACGGACAGATATAGTGTTCTTCAGGACACTTTAATTTTTTTTTTTTACAAACATTTCAGGACAGCGCGTGTGTTCTTAGAACAGTTTAAACTTGCTAGCGAACAGTACGAACAGGTATAGTGTTCTTCAGGACACCTCCATTTTCGTTTATTTACGTACATTTCAGAACACCTGCACTGTCCGCGGACACCTACATTGTTTTAAAAAAAAAAAAAAACGAAACTATTTACAACAAAATATAAAAATTCAACTTTATTTAACATATATTAATAATTTATGAGAGAGAAGGTGAGGCAGAAACAGAAACAAAAACAGGAGAATTAGGGGTTTCAACATGATTGTTATTAGGTGAAGAAGGGATGGAAGTCTCATCAAAACGTTTTGGGTTTTGGAGAGGGTTTGGGGATAATTGACTGGGATATGGTGAGGAGGGACAAGTACATGTGGGGCAATGGTACGAGGTTTTTGGTTTAAAATGATCTTCCACAAAAGTTTTCAATTTATTAAAATTAGTCAACAATAAATACATTTTTTCTTCTATACTGTGAAAAGTGTTATCCATAACAGGTTTTTCTGAAGTATTTTCTATTTTGGTATGGTCTGTACAAAAAAAAATATATATGTTAAATGTATAAAAAATAATAATAATTAAATGGTTTATATTATAAAGTGTTTACCATTAGTTTCACTATCTTGTGACATTTCTTCATGTGGGAAATGCTCCTCTAGCCATTCCAGAGTACTAGACATTTCTGTGAGAAAAAAAAGATAATATATTTTTTTTATCTAATACAGAAAGTTTATAAATATATTAATAAAATTAAGTACACTTACTATTTCAGGTAAGATATGTCCTATGTACTCAGTGGGTCTGCTCTTGTTCTCAGTTCTGTCGTGTTTGTGAGGTAATTATGTTGGAAGACAATTTATCTTCTTGTGGTATATTCCATTTTAGAACATAGTGCATTTAAATTAATGGTTAGTGTGTTGTATATATGGGTTACATTTCTTATGTATTAGTACATATAATGCGTTTGTGTGCTCCTTTTTGAATTTGTTAAATGTTCCTATGTTATGATATAACAATCAAACATATCCCCCCAGAGTTTTTAGGTAGTGGTACTATTCTTCGAACATGTCCGCGAACATTAAATGAGTTTGCGGACATCAAGTACAGTAGAAGAGATTCAGTCAGTTTCATATGACATGTATATAAAGTCAAAGTCATTATTGTTAAATTGCACTACTAAAAACCTCTGAAATTCAGTGAAAAAACTTTGTTAAATGGATGTTATGGTTAAGTTGCACTACTAAAAACCTATGAAATTCAGTGAAAAAACTTTGTTAAAGGGACGTTGTGGTTCCAAGTAAAACCGAAAAACCCTTGAAATTCGCCAGTTATGGTAAGCTAAGCAACCATAACTCGCGCCACCACCGTGCACTGCTAAGCCTAACACCCAGGACATCAAAGATGACATCACATATGTCATTGATGGCATCACTGATGATGATTTCATGAAAAGCCTGTACAAGGGATTCTTAGTGTAATGTTAAAAAAAAAGTGTCAAAGATTATTGGAATAAATATCAAGTGCTAACCAGTGTATTAAGCAATGCATTGATATAAATAGCATTCTATTATGAAGTTCCATCCAGTATACTAAGGTACTCATGTAGAAACATAGGCATTGTGTGCAGCATACACAATGGAGGTGCAATATTCATAAGTTTGCCATGTTGAATAGTGAAATGATAACTGTTTTCATATTACAGTTTTGTGTACAGTGAAACTTGTGATAAGTAGGTAATAAAACCCACTTACTACATAATTGCATTAATATAGACAAATCACAAAGAGACAACACCACATACAAATATGAATATATACAAGGGAATTGAAGTAAGAAAAAAACAGCAATAGTAGCAGAAAGTGTTCATAACCTAACTGATTACCTTAATGCAGAGAAATGATTGCTCTGTTTCAAAACTGTTACTTACCCTATCTATATATATAACATGATGTGTCTGGACCCTAAGGAAAATAGTGTGAGTAAAACATATAAAAATATGAGTATATACAGGGAAAGTACAGTAATAAAAAAACATCAAAACTAACAGAAAGTGCTGATAAATCTACTGATAATTTTAAATGCACACAAAGGATTGCTGTCTTTCAAGGTTGTGTCTTCCCCTATGTATATGTTTCATATGATATGACTGGACCATAAGGGAATTATTATAAGAACATACATGAAAGATAAGTCTACGAATATAGTACATTTATAATTTTTAGTTCCTGACTGTTACTGAAGAAAGTCATATGGCCTAAATATGTCAGGAAAGGAAAAAAGAGGGAGTCAGACATGTGATGTCATCAGTGATGTCATCAATGACATTTGTGATGTCATCTTTGATGTCCTGGGTGTTAGGCTTAGCAGTGCATGGTGGTGGCGCGAGTTATGGTTGCTTAGCTTACCATAACTGGCGAATTTCAAGGGTTTTTCGGTTTTACTTGGAACCATAATGTCCCTTTAACAACGTTTTTTCACTGAATTTGAAAGATTTTTATCAGCGCAACTTAACCATAACGTCCCTTTAACAAAGTTTTTTCACTGAATTTGAAAGGTTTTTAGCAGCGCAACTTAACCATAACGTCCCTTTAACAAAGTTTTTTCACTGAATATATATATATATATATATATATATAAAATTATTATTATTTTTTAAACCATGGACTGCTGAGTAGTGTATGGAACGGTTGGATGTGTGCACACTGTAGCAAAAACAAAGAGCTTCATCATGTTCTGGTTAACAGAGCAAACAGCACATTTTGAGTAAGTTATCAAAGTTTTATTTTTTATTCCTGCCATAGCACTAGTGTTTTGCTGCCTGTACAGCTTACTCATGATGTGAAGAAGTATTTTCATAAACACAAAAAGGACACAACTTTTTAAATACTTTTTCTCACTTTATTCTTCAACTCTTTTTACATGTCCTGTTTCTGCAAATGAATACACATGAAAAAAGACTACAAAACAAAAAATACATAAAACAGCATCCACAAACTGCAACAATTAGAGAATACAATGTACATGAATGTGAATGTAAAGTGACACGTGCATAAGCCTAATACAAACATTAATACATAAAGCACCTTGTGTCTCAAAATGGAGCCATGAATGTACGGAATGTACGGTAACCCGTTTCATAGCAGTGCTATCTCCATGATACCCTAGCGATATCATAAAAAATTCACAATTTATCATATGGCAATGTTATAATAGTTGCTAAATTACAATATGTTAATCAACCTTCAAATGGCCCTACGTAGAGAACTTTCCTATCCATATTCCTCTACTAAGCAAAAATAATTGGCAAAATGCAAGTGAATCTAAAAAGGAACATCTTATGATATTTCCAAAAAGATCTATGCCTGAGCATATTACTTAGTTCTCAAAACATCATTAAGAAATACTGTTTCAAAATACCAAAAAATAAATCTCCTTAGTGAAAAGAAATTAAAAATGGAAAAAGAGAGAAAAAAGAAAATGAGAAAATATAACAAACATTAGAACGGTATTCAGAATATCATCTATGTAAGCACACCAGAAAAAATAAACAAAGTGCTGTATCATAATACTCAAATGAGCGATCATTAATTTCATTGAAAAATGAGTTCCGTTTACAAAAAACAATTTAGAAAAAATAACTACAAAATATACTAATGATAAAAATGTCTTAATAATTGGTTCCATTATACTTGCATAATGAGTATATCCTATGGTCAAAAGAAAGCAGAATATCATTCAGTTGCATTAAGACTACAGTTTTCATGTAAAATAAAATAATTATTCTGATTTCTAATCTCTGTAATACCATTTTTATTTTCTCCTCCCTGAGGATTAATTCTGACTGTGCTTAACGCTACCCATTTTAACAAATTACTGCCACTGTACTTCTTGAAATTGCATTGTTACTGAGTAATATTTGTCTTTGTTTTTGATAACTCTTATATGTTCCAAAATGCAAAGTTTTACTTTTCTGATGGTGCTTCCTGTATATACTTTAGAACATGGCCATACACAACATGATTTGAGGTACAGTTGATTAAATCTCTAATGTAGTAAATCCAATTGACACCAGGTATCTCAATTTATTTGTTTTATGTACTTTGGAACAGACTGTACATGAACCACACGGAAAAGAACCGCCCAAAGTGTATGATGCTATATTTTTCATTGGTGGTGGATAAGGACTACAGGTTAAGAGATCACCCACATTTTGCCTCATCTGAGACTAAATTGAGGAGCATCATTTAAAATCAGTTTGAGTTTAAGATGTTTAAGATCAAAATGCCAATGCACTTTAATCACCTTAATTACTGCATTGGTCTGCAACTAATAAGTCAAAATAAATCTTATTTTGTTTTTTTATGATTTTTTTAGATTTAAGTGATTCCGACCTGGATAATTTTTTCTCTGTGTGACGAAAGGCTTCTTGTACATTTTCTTTTGAGTATCCTCTTTGCATAAAATGAGAACACATCTCAGCACATTTGTAAATAATCTGTTTCTTGGGAGCCATTTCTTTTGGCCCTCAAAAATTCAGAGTATAGAATATTCTGAATGTTATGTGATGGCTGGCAAGAAGAGGCTTCTAAGATGGAATTGCCTGCCATGACTTTCTGATGGACTTCACTGTGTTTACTATCATTTTTGACAAACACTGTTAAATCCCAAAATTGGATATATTTGTTACAGTAATTTGGACTAAGTGTAAGGTTCAAGTTGAGTTTATTCATATAAACCAAAAAAATCTATTAATGAAAGTCCATCACCCTTTCATAGGATAAAGAGTTTATCAATATATCTTAGCCATAAGATTATGTGATTACTCCATACATTTTCTTCACTTTTTAAGATACAGGTCTCTCCCAATAACCCATCAGGAGGTTGGCATACGAGTGTGCACATTTTATGACCCTGGCAGTGCCTCGTATTTGCAATAAAAGACAAGATTGAACAAAAAATAATTGCACCTCAAGACAAATAAAATCATCTTTAGTATAATTTCTGTATGTAATCAGAATTATGCTGATCAGTTTCTGGAGAAATGTTTTGAGCATTAATTCTTTGATCACAAGAAATGGCAGTGTATAAGGATGTAACGTAAAGGGTTACTAACAAATAATCTGATTCCCAAGGGATATCCATAAGTCTATTTAGGACATCTCTATTATCCTTAACATATGAAAGCAAACTAGATACAAAGGGCAGCAAGAAATAATCCACATAGCTTAAAATGGGTTCTGTAAGGGATCCAATAGAGCTATCAATAGGTCTCCCTGGGGGAAGATCTCTATCTTTATGCACTTTTGGAAAAAAGGTATAACACAGGAATTGTAGGATGTTTAGTGTGCAAATAATTAAATTCATCCTTGCTTAAAAGACCCTCATCCCATGAATTCATCAATTTAACTGTAAATTCTTAATTATATACAGTAGTGGGATATCGTTTCAATTTGACATAAATGGATCAATCTTTTAACTGTTTCTGTGCCTATCCTGTGTATTTATCATGCCCACAAAGGACATTACCTCCTTCATCAGACGGTTTAATAACACAGTCATTGCTATTAATCAGTTCCTCATGATAATGTCATCTTGTTTGGAAATATTACTGTTGCCCTTAATATTTTTTTTTTATTATTACAGCTGAATGAATGACTTTGCAATATTTCAAAAATAACCATATTTACATACCAAAGTTACTAAAAATGATTTCTAACTATTCACAAACATAAAAAAGATAAAAATGGAAGGTAGAAATGCTGATTTGTGTTTGAAATTAATTATGGGAATAAACACATGGCTCAATGAATGCATAAGAGGGTCATTAAGGCCTGGAACCTGACTTTCAGAGGATAACAATTCCAACTATTCAATGGCTTCGAACTCTCTAATGGTAAATCTTTTAGTATTAGGCATAAAGTTTTCAGATGGCATAGAGACATTTTGATGGTATTTTAAACGATTAATTTACGACTAAACTTAAATACATTATAGGTTGGCAATAGCCGCCCTACAGTTATGGTGAGTCGGAGACACATAGGAACCCCTCAACATTCAATTGTTAATAACTTTTGATTTAAGTAACGGATTGGACTGACATTCCAAAAGTGATTAAAAGTCTACGGGTCCTCCCAGACTGAAAAGTTTCGCAAAGATTTGTTAAAAAAGAAAAAAGTTATTAGCGTCCAAACATTTTTTTTCCAAAAGTGCTGTCTACTTCCCATTCATTTTCCCATAGACAAAAAAGGTCAATTTTTGCCAAAGTTCACAGCTCAAATCGCTAGATGGATTTTTACCAGGTCCAAAACAACTTGGGCACAAAGTGTTGACTCGCACACATGAATGGTTTGGGATTATTCTGTGCGGCAGTTATTTAAATATTTGACAGAGTAGGCGGTGCTCGCTTTCATAAAAAAAGAGAGATATCTCCCATGGTGCATTGCAGGATCAGGGTTTTCAGAAATGAAACGACTGCCAGCTTGTTTTTCTCTAGATGCAAGAGATATTCACGCTATAACTAAGGTTACGGGAAAATGAAACGCTGTAGAAAGCTATAGGCAGGTCAAAAAACATACAAATGCCATCGGAGTAGAGGTGGGGGGTAGCTAGAGGGCACTGAGTGAAATTTGGGAGTTGGAGGGGGTCCAGGGACCGAGTTTGCAACATGAAGCTTTCTGTAGCCTCAGCTATAGCCGTGAATAGCCAACATCTGAAAGCAAACTGCATCACAGAAGCAGTGTGTGTTCTGGGGTGAAAGGGAGAGGGCAGGGAGGGTCAGGTAGGGATTGGGGGGAGCTGACACAGATGGGGGGCACTTGATGATGGCATGGGGACAGGGAAGCATTTTTTGGGGATCATTTGCTGATATTCACGGCTATATCTGAGGCTGCAAAGGACTACAGATACCCACGGGTAAGAGTAGTTCTGTATTCACAGCTATATTTTTGGGGTTGTCTGTGTTTCATTTATTTTCAGAGGTTATTTTTATAGGTATAGTGACGTCAGGGGTGAAAAATCACTGGCCATGGTCAGTGAACTGGTAGGTATTAGAGAGTTTTATTTTATTTTGGATATTTGTTTTCAGACTTTTGAGTATGTGAGACTTTGGAGAAAAGTTGAAGAAAATAGTTTAACAAAATGAATATAAAACGGAGCAATTGTATTCTAGTTTAAGATGCGCCATAAGATGTATTTTAGGTTGTGTATTGTCACTTATGGTATTTATTATAGTGTGTGGCTGTGAAATGTTTATTGTTATGTATTTTTCTATGCTTTCTTTTTTCAGTTACTTTACTTAAGTACATGAGCAGTGTTGTACTGTAGTGATCATTTAATTTGGATTGTAGTAGAAAACTTGAAGTCAGTCCCCCTTTTAACTGACTTTTTGTAACCAGAGTTATAGTAAAAGTCAATGAACTGTAGCTGCAGGTAAGATTACATTTTAAAAAAATATATTATTTATTGTATTTGTGTATTTATGTATGATGAATGAGTAGTCCTTAAAACAACTGTTTTCGGGTACACTGAGTGTTGGACTTTAGCACATCAGGGGTACTGTTTTGATGTTATGAAGGAACACTGCATTTCCTTTTTCGTTTAGGTGTACTACGTCATGTCCATAGAAATTGACCATGTTGAACTGTATGTTGTTGTTCGAAATCCATAATTGGTTGTGGCCTATCATGAATGCTGAAACTGCTTTAATGACATTTCCCGAGAATTTCTCAATTCTACCTGGTGGTCCATCTCCATTTTTGACTTTGAGTGAGAGTGGGAAAGATAAAGATGGTGTGAGGAAATAGTTCCATTAGATTTCTTGTTTTATCATTAAAGTAAGGGACACCCCTCGTACATTCCCAAATCATTGCCTCTGCAATGAATTAGTATGACATTTGGATGCCCTCTACTTCTCAGACTTAACAATTTTGGAAACACTTGGAACCAATGCATTGCCTGCAATCCAAACCATTTAATTGTAAAGTCTCTCCAACCTAGGTCAATGTTAATATTTAGTTTCTCACAGAAAGACAGCAACCAAGACAGCCAACTGTCTCCAATCAGCCACACAGTTTTCAAACCAGCCATTATATTTGCAGTCTTTCTCTGTTTCCAGGAAAACGATTCCTAGTGTGAATTTATAGTAGTTTGTATGAGCAGAGTATATTTGATGTGTGTATGTGTTGTAGTTTCCAATTGGTTGATGATGCTGTTGATAATATTTGGGCCTATACAGCAGCAACCCAGCGCACAACATTGCTATTTGTGGATAGATACCGCCCACCTCCACCCTCTGCAGCTGCGGCTATATTCGGCAAATGGCACGTCGTATTTTTGTGGACGTTTGGTAGCTACGGCCATCTGAAATTTTGGGTGGGATGGCATCTTATCTGAATTGAGTGGGTGATTGTAAGAGACTAGGGGAGTGAAGGAGGACTATGCGGAGTGGAGGGGGGCTGGTAGGCATGTTAGGGACATTTTTTGGAGATTGATTGAGTGGAAATACAATTTTGAATCTGTAGTTTCTGGGATTGCCCTGGTTATCAGCAAATGTCCAGGTGGGGCTTTTTGTATAATCGCGTCTATGAAAAGCATGTGCTTAGGTGCGTCGAATATATTCTGCTTTTTATTTGTTGTGGCAGGGACCGCAGGTATATTTAAACTTGTGTCTCTAAATATACATTTTCATGGCATATTTGTATGTGAATGATGCAGTATTTTATTTGTGTGTGTTATTTTATTTACTTGGTTGTTCACTTATTTGATTTTAAGGTTTGAAGGCCAATTTAGTTTGATTTTGGGCTTGGTGAAAAATGTGCGTTTAGCTGTGGATACAAACCAAGATCAGTAGGAGTGTCAAATTGCCATGGCTTTGAAAGATGCTAGGTGGGGAAAAATAGATTTTTGTCAGTTTCATTGTTTGTAATTGGTTATTGGTACATTTCTATTTGTGTAGCTGTCTCTGATAGGTTGTGGGGAAAATGTGTCCTCCATTTTAGTAGTTTTATTAGTATATATTACTCTTTTTTTAGTATTCATTTTGGAAAGTATAAAAGCCACCATTTTCCCCAGTGTTATCCTTTGACTCAACATCTCTCACTGTGGAGGGGGCAGGAGTGTGACTGGTGTGAAAGTAAGTGTTAATACATTTTTAAATTTGTGAAGGTTTATTTTCTGTCTACTGTGTGTTAGTTGTATGTACCACTGCTATTAGTTGGACATTGTGATTTTTTTCATCTGATTTGATTGTATGGCATGTATTTAATGTATTTTTCAAGTTTTAGATTTGTCAATGAATGACATTTATTGGCAGTCATTTAGTTTTTGTATATATGTTAGTGAGGTTGAAATGTTTATTTGATTGTATTTTGGGGAATTTTAATGCATTGTCAGGTATGCTGTACTCTTAGGTCTTGAGAATGTTTTCTGAGGTAGTTGAATTGATGGTGGTTTGCAAGCTTATTTTAGCTATTTTATTTTTGTGTATTTATTGTAGCTGTATCGATCTCATCATCCCAGTGGACTCTCACTAGATGTTGTAAAATTAACGTCCATGAAAGGTCAACCTATTTTCAGAACATAGTGGCATTGCCGGAGATGGAGCAGCTGGTCAAATTGGAAAAGTGCAGCAGACCCTGCTGCAGAAGGTGAGGCTTTTCATCTGAGTCCTCTCAAACATTTGGAGATGCAAAAGATTACTTCAGTTTTCCCTTTTCAATCGGACAAGATCAGAAGTCACCCCAAGCATCTTCATTTCAATTATTCCAGTCGCCCTCCCAGGGTGCAATGCAGTTCCATTTTTTTTGAGGCAATGTTATTGATTATTGGACTTGGTAAGTTTCATTAAAAAAGATTAACGCATTTGAGATTTTTTCTCTGAATTTATTGAAAATACATACAAGCCTTTAGAAGTTAACTTTTTCTGTCTACAGTATAGTTTAGGCAACTAAAGACTCACTATTTGCCATTTTACCTTTTGACAAATGTTATTTGATACACCAAATGGTCCCTTAATCTGTAATAGAACAAATGTTTCAAAGCTTCTCTTAAACTTTGCAATACACATCTCCCTATGTTCTGGGAGAAATGTTCAGTTGCTGTTCTTCTTGGTCACAGTTCTGAACAGCAAGGAGATTGGTTAGTGATGGTTTCATTTAGTCCCGAATTGTAATGATCAATTTTGACAATTACTGTTACTTCTCTTAAATGCACACTTCCAAATTGGTTTTACATAGAATCTACTCTGCCCTTCTTCCCAAATTCACCCCTTGAGTCCCTTTAGGTAATATTAGATATATAACAGCAATAAGGGGGGAATTTGATAACTAGTTTGCAAAGTTTTACTCATATTGATTTTCTAGTTTTTGAAAGCATAGTCACAAAATTGAAAGGACTGTATTTTGTTTATTTTAAATTAAATTTGGAATAGGAATGGGATGTACCTTACGAATACGTACATCTATGCATTTCAGCAGTCATGCCAACATAAACAGACTGAGACTGAAAATATATACTGGTTACATGTTATGTTTAGTTGATATTTCATATCTTAATGTTGTGTTTCATCAGTTATTTTAGTTACAGATATATTACATTCCAGATCAATAAGAATTTTAACTGCAGAAAATAGTGCCATTGTATCAATAATACGTTGCTTGAAATCTGAATACTGTTTATTTAAGTTGTGTGCCTAAATAGGTTCAGCCACACAAACACAAAAAAAAAGAAAGAAAAGTGTTGGTGAGGTTGTACTGGTGGATGTAGGTGCTGGAGGTGATGCTGATTTTTGTGCATGTAATGCATGTGCCTCATGCATTTTTATTTTGTGGTGTTTGTGTGATTTCTGATCGGCATCATCCACATCTTTAGAATGGATGCGCACTAGATGGGTTCTCATTATTGATCTTCCTAGTCTTTGTGATAGGACATTGGAAGGGGGAACAAAAAATTCCAATCTAAAAAAAAAAGAAATAAGGATGACAGGTAATCTGGGGTTTGGCGATTAACCTCTCCCATTCCTTAAATGTGGCACCTCCTTGGCTACTCATTCGAGGCATTGCCTACACATGACTTGCATCATGGAAATATCAGGACTGGGTAAAAGAGGAGGCTGTGCAGTTGGCACCGCTGCTGAAGTTGAGGCTTCATTTGCAGTTGCTGATGTTACACTGGTGGATGGCGGTACTGCAGGTGGTGCTGATCTCCCTCTGCACAAGGAATGGGACCTATGGATTTTTCTTTTTTGATGTTTGTGTGATTTCCGATAGTCATCATCAACGTCATCCCAGTGGACTCGCACTAGATGATTAATAATAATAGATGTTCCCAGGCTTTGAGAAGGAACAGTGGAAGGGCAACAGCACAGAGGTTTGTTGCAGAATGTGCAAAGTACTTCCTCTGCCTCTTTTCTGGTACACTGTTCTTTGACTTTAAAGAAGCGCCAACTGTCAGCAATGGTTTTCATCCCAGTTGCTTTCTTTCTGGGTGGCAATGGATTGGGTACCCAAATGATAATGTCATCACTACTGGTACTGTCGTAATCGGACATGGTGGAATGTCCAACGAGGGATGAATATGTAAAATGACAACACTAAAAAGACAATGGCCCTCATTACAAGTCCAGCTGTAACCGTGCCAGTAAAAAAGGCAGGTAGCTGCCGGATCCAAAATGATTTATCAACGCCTGACTTGTCGGAAACACGGGGCAATTACAACCCTGGCAGTCCGGTAAGTCAGGCACCGGTAATTGTAAATCCCCATTTCCATTGAGTTCAATAGGACTCAATGGGAATGGGGACCACGAAGCACAGGCACCGTTAATAATGGTGCCGGTGCTTCTGTGAAACTCTGGGGCTGAGTGCCGTTCTGCCCGACAGGTCTGCCCTGGCCTGCGTTACGACACCCGGACGCAGACTCATAGTTTGCCAGTCCGATAACAACGGTGCAGGGAAGCTTACCGGCACTGTTGCTTCCGGACGGACAAGCTTGTAATGAGGGCCAATGCCTCTATATTGTCAACTATCTGTAGAAGTGTTCTTTATTTAAAAGAAATGACAGTACTAGTGTTTCTACCTGTGTGCTTATTTTCTATCCCTTGTTCTCCAAGTTGTATTATCACACCCTGTTCTCTCGTATTCTCCAAGTTTACTTAACTTTCCCCATCCTCTGTCCTGCAACCACCTAGTATAATGTCCTTTGGATATTCTCACCCAGTTTATATATCCCTGTTTGTTTCTTGTAGTGGTATTTTCTCATGCTTTTTTATATTGTTGTTTGAGTTTTTTTATCTAAGATGATTTTTTCCCAATGATTAGTAGGTGCAAAGAGAACAACAGTGTTGCATGCACAAATGTATTTTTTATAGTGCACGTGATGCACTGTATTAAAAATATGAGAGTAAAAAAAAACATGTGTATTAAATTGTGTTTATTAACGGATGTGTGTTCTTGAACTGATTATGTTTTCTTTTTTCAGATAGAAGAGCGTTATTATTTTTTTAAGCATAGACGTATAACCACGGCTACGATTGAGTCCAATAAGCTGTTGTATTTTGGAGGCGCGGTTAACTGCAGCAACGACCGGCTGTAATCTGTTAAATGTGCATTATTTGCATACTGTTTTTTACTATGTCTTCTGTTGTTAATATTTTGCAATAAGTGTATGAAAAGAAATAGATGCAATAGCATAGCCGTGGTTATAAGATTTGGGGCATCATTTGATTTTTGGTAACCGCGGCTACACATAATTTTTTAGAGAAAAAATGAAATGTGGAACATTTTTTTAAGCTGTATTTAAGGCAGTGTTTGTAACATTTGAAAGACTTTTTATTTATTGATAATGCATATAAGTGTGCATAGTTGAAAAGGGTAAATAAATATTCAAACACAGTTTGTTGAAAACAGGTTTATTTGTGGTGGGATGTGGTTGTGGGTTTTCCTTTTCTTTTAGTTGGAACACATAATGCATCTTCTTCTTTAGCCCAATTATCTGGATTTTTACTGTCCATGATTTGTCTTACATTTTGAATGCCCTTTTTCAATGATTGTATTTCCTGTTGAATATTAAGTAATAGTTCTTTTAGTTCTGTTAAGGAATCCATAACTATATTTGTGGTTACTTGCTGTGGTGCTTCCTGCTTGAATCTTCTTGAAACTTGAATGACATTAACAATTTCAACAATTGATTATATAATACACTTTAAAAATATTTGTGTTTACTGCATAGACATTTAAAATTGGTTAGATAAACTATGGGGGTAATTCAAAGAATTCAGCGCACAAGTGGCGCACGCAGCTGGCGCACAGTGTGCGCGTGCGAATCTCTGCGCCAGCCGCGTGCGCTAAAATCCATTTCCGCGCACAGCGTATTCATGGATTTTAGCTACCAAAACCAGCCGTGGCACACAGTGGCGCAGCGACCCTGCAGCAGCGCAAGGTTCGGCCCCTAAGAATGCCCCTCGCGCAAGGAAAAGTCATCAAAATCCCCAATCCAGTGCAAAGGGCTGCGCTAACCCTGTACCAGTATACAGGGCCGCCACACAGCACACGGCAAGTGGGGAACGTGTATTACTGGGGTTCGTGGGAAGTTTCACACGCGATCGGAGCGTGGTACGTGTATTTCGGGTGTGGGCGGAAAGTTTCACACGCGATTGGAGCGGGGTACGTGTAATTCGGGGGTGCGCGGGAAGTTTCACACGCGATAGGCCCTGTGCGAGTGGGGTGCGTATATTCCTGGGGTGCGCGGGAGGTTTCACACGTGATCGGAGCGGGGTACGTGCAATTCGTGGGTGCACAGGAAGTTTCACACGTGATTGGCCCTGTGCGAGTGGGGTACGTGTATTCCTGGGGTGCGCAGGAGGTTTCATACGCGATCGCAGTGGGGTACGTGTAAATCGGGGGTGCGTGGGAAGTTTCACATGCGATTAGCCCTGTGCGAGTGTGGTACGTGTATTCCTGGGGTGCGCGGGAGTTTTCACACACGATCGGAGCGGGGTACGTGTAAATTGGGGGTGCGCGGGAAGTTTCACACGTGATTGGCCCTATGCGAGTGGGGTACGTGTATAACTGGGGTGCGCGGGAAGTTACACATGCGATTGGCCCTGTGGGAATGGGGTACGTGTATTCCTGGGGTGCGCGTGAAGTTTCACACGCGATTGGCCCTGTGCGAGTGGGGTACGTGCATTACTGGGGTTAGCGGGGAGTTTCACACGCGATTGGCCCTGTGCAAGTGGGGTATGTGTATTCCTGGGGTGCGCGGGAAGTTTCACACGCGATTTTGCTGTCAGAGCGGGGTACGTGAATTTCGGGGATGCGCGGGGAGTCCTACCCGTGAATTGGCAGTGTGGGTCCTCCCAGGTGTTCCCTCTACACCGTCCACGGCCCCTGCAGGCAGCCCACACCACAGGGGACTACCCTGCACCCCTGGTCATGTCCCGCAGGCAGCCCATCCACCATGGGCATGCCCCCAGCCAAGCCACATGTCACCTTGCACTACTGATCACCAACTCATGTCCCCCAGCACCCCCACCCCCCAGCAGTGAGGGTCACCTGCCAGCAGGCCCCCACTCATGTCCCACCCATGTCCCACTGCACCCCCACCCCCCCCAGCAGTCAGGGGCACCTGCCAGCAGTCCCCAACTCATGTCCCCCTGCACCCCCACCCCCCAGTAGTCAGGGACACCTGCCACCAGGCCCCCACTCATGTCCCACTCATGTCCCACTGCACCCCCACCCCCCAGCAGTCAGGGTCACCTGCCAGAAGGCCCCCACTCATGTCCCACTACACCCCACCCCCCAGCAGTCAGGGGCACCTGCCAGCAGGCCCCCACACATGTCCCCCAGCACCCCTACCCCCCAGCAGTCAGGGGCACCTGCCAGCAGGCCCCCACTCATGTCCCCCAGCACCCCCATCCCCCAGCAGTCAGGGGCACCTGCCAGCAGGCCCCCACTCATGTCCCACACATGTCCCCCAGCACCACCACCAGTCAGGGGCACCTGCCAGCGGGCCCCCACTCATGTCCCCCAGCATCCCCACCCCCCAGCAGTCAGGGGCACCTGCCAGCAGGCCCCCACTCATGTCCCACTCATGTCCCCCAGCGCCCCCACCCCCCAGCAGTCAGGGGCACCTGCCAGCAGGCCCCCACTCATGTCCCCCAGCACCCCCACCCGCCAGCAGTCAGGGGCACCTGCCAGCAGGCCCCCACTCATGCCCCACTCATGACCCCCAGCACACCCACCCCCCAGCAGTCAGGGACACCTGCCAGCAGGCCCCCATACATGTCCCCCAGCACCCCCACCCCCCATCAGTCACGGGCACCTGCCAGCAAACCCCCACTCTTGTCCCCCAGCACCCCCACGCCCCAGCAGTCAGGGGCACCTGCCAGCGGGCCCCCACTCATGTCCCACACATGTACCCCAGCACCCCCACCCCCCAGAAGTCAGGGGCACCTGCCAGCAGGCCCCCACTCATGTCCCACAGCACCCCCACCCCCCAGCAGTCAGGGGTACCTGCCAGCAGGCCCCCACACATGTCCCCCAGCACCCCCACCCCCCAGCAGTCAGGGGTACCTGCCAGCAGGCCCCCACACATGTCCCCCAGCACCCCCACCCCCCAGCAGTCAGGGGCACCTGCCAGCAGGCCCCCACTCATGTCCCACACATGTACCCCATCACCCCCACCCCCCAGAAGTCAGGGGCATCTGCCAGCAGGCCCCCACTCATGTCCCCCAGCACCCCCACCCCCCAGCAGTCAGGGGCACCTGCCAGCAGGCCCCCACTCATGTCCCACACATGTCCCCCAGCATCCCCACCCCCCAGCAGTCAGGGGCACCTGCCAGCAGGCCCCCACTCATGTCCCCCAGCACCCCCACCCCCAGCAGTCAGGTGCACCTGCCAGCAGGCCCCCACTCATGTCCCCCAGCAGCCCACCCCCCAGCAGTCAGGGGCACCTGCCAGCAGGCCCCCACACATGTCCCCCAGCACCCCCACCCCCATCAGTCAGGGGCACCTGTCAGCAGGCCCCCACTCATGTCCCCCTGCCCCCACATCATGACGATCCTCAATCATGGGCCTAATGGCCAGCCACATCACACCCCATGCCACCCCAGCCCAAAGACCCAGCCAAGTATTTCATCCACCCACATAGAAATGCCCATTACATGATACAACCCGAATGGCAAGTTTGTAAATGAACACATGTCCGTCACACACACACAATGGGTGCAAGTGAATGTAAAAACCCACATCATGACATGCATGAAATCAATGAGAGAATACCACACACCGAAGTATGAAACAAAAATGTATTGAATCCAAAATGAATGTAATGAAAAGAAAACACACAATAATGTGAAGAAGAAATCAAACGCAGCATGTCCAGAAAATAATCAAAAATATGACATCAGAATCCAAAGAAATCTAAATGAAAATGTGTCAAAAGTCTCAGTCCAACAAAGCAAATCCAAGGGAAAAAAATAAGTGAAATCCATTGCTCCATGGTGAAATGAAAAAATAAAAAATAAATCCACTGTTCAACTATATACAAATCACCAATCCAGGGTCCATGAGCCCAACAAATGAAATGAAACCTACAAAAAAGACTACCTAATAAAGAACTATATACAAAAACGTGGTGCATTGTCCAATCGCCCCAAAATAAACAAAAACAGAAAGGAAACCTAACACTATCTAACTATTTACAATGGCAGCGGGCTAGTCCAACGGCTCACTTATTGATGTCCCGGGCCAGGGCATCATCGAACTCCCGCTCAATGTCCTGGAGGCGGTCGTCTTCCATGGCCCGGAGGGTTCGCAGGGACGACAACATGTTCACCTCCAACTCCCTGCGAATTGCCTCGAGGCACTCGGCCCGCCTCAGGGCACTCCGCATGGAGTTCTCCGCCCTGACCATTGTGAGCCGTGCCTCTTCCACCCGCTGCCACGCCGCATTTATGGCGTGGCCCAACCACTTCGAAAGGAGGACTATTTTAGGGTAATATAACTGTGTATTGCCCAATCACGTTTTCACACTAATAATAACACAGTTATATCGATTTGTAGAGAGTTTGTCAAAGAAAGGCCAGTATGCCTAATTGCGCTTTCCGAATAGTCTCTTTTTGCACTTGTGGTGTGCTAAAAGACACATGCTCTATCACCTTAACTTAGGCATGTGTTAGCTGCCCCCCAAATGAAGATAAACATTAATTTTATTAGGTTTTCTCTGGGTAGGCAGGTGCAGATGCAAATTAGTTAAAATTGTGGAGAATTTTCTTCAGCGAAGGTCTCTCTTGAGGTAGGTCGCTTCAGATAAAGAGAGTGTCCCTGGATATTTATAACAGGGTAACCCCGAATGGAACGAACACAAACTGTGCGGTACGTTTTTTGCACTAGGTTAGAGTCGTTCTCCTAAAACATCAAACAAGATGGGTATCCCCTAAACCATGGAACTGGGGAGCAACAATAAGACAACAAAAACCCCAAAGGGGGAAGTTCACATGGAGGAGTACTATATTAATTTAAGTACCCAATTTATAGGAATAGAGGTGGAAAGGAATAGTGGCCCAATCATAACAAATTCATATTTTCATATTTTAATAATCATCATAAACATTATAAAATTACATAATACATAAACATTTTTGAATTTCATTCAAATGATAAGGATGCTATAAAACAGGAAATTACTGCCAATGGAATAAAGTGCTAGGTGCAAAAGGGTAATAAGTGCCTAATCCAAATAAAGCATCGTTGTCTCATGTTTTTTAAATTTCATTTGAATGATAAAGATGCTGTTGGAAAGGAAATTGCTGCCAATGGAATAAAGTGCTAAGTACAAAAAAAGTGCTAAGTGCCAAAAATGTGAAGATAGTGATGCTTTACCCTGATTAATACTGGGTCATGAATTGTGGGAATTAAATTGTGATCGAATGGTTTAATGTATTAGATTCGACAAGTTTTTTATACTAACATTAATTCATTCATTTTATTGTTGTTATACTGTTTATGTATTATGTAATTTTATAATGTTTATGATGATTATTAAAATATGAAAATATGAATTTGTTATGATTGGGCCACTATTCCTTTCCACCTCTATTCCTATAAATTGGGTACTTAAATTAATATAGTACTCCTCCATGTGAACTTCCCCCTTTGGGGTTTTTGTTGTCCTAGAGTCGTTCTCCTAGCCTAGGGCAGCTAACACATGCCTAAGTTAAGGTGATAGAGCATGTGGCCCAACCACTGCCACATGGAAGACACTTGAAATCCGGGGTCCTCCTGCCCTATGGCCGATGCCTACCCCCCCGATGTTGAAGGCCCCGAGCCATCATTGCTCCCACCATGTTGCTGCTGCTGTGCCTGTGCCTGCGCCCTGGCTCTTGCTGCCTGCACGTCCTCCTCTGGCTGGGGTGCAGTTGTCGTGGTGGCCACCCCTGCTGGACGTCCGTCTCCCGACTGTGGCAGGGATGTGTCCTCCACCAGCCTGGCCGCTGGGTCAGGGGCAGCTCCACAGGGTACCGCGGTGACACATGGGTTGGAAGATGGCATGGAGGACGATTGGCCCATAGGGGGTTCAGGTGAGGAGGGGGTCGCAAGAAGGTCCAGCACACAGAGGAATTCAGCACCGCTGACCCGTCCCAGTAGGTCAACGTGGTCAAAGAGGCATGCGAGACGACATGCAGTCTCTCCACGAAAAGACTGCAGGTCACCTCGCACGCCCCCTTGACGCAACGCTATCCCACTCAGGACAGGCTCAACACGGTCCCAGATAGCCACGTCTGCAGGGAGAGGAAGGCCAGTTGTCGTGCGCTCATCCCCTCCCTGAAAACGGGTCTGGACGTAGGCATCCCTGCTGGTGCCAGATGATGCAGTGACAGGATCAGGGACAGGATTACACACAGGCACCTCTGCGGCGGCCTGTGATGCCTCCTGTCCCTGCCCCTGCACTGCACCACTAGCACCAGTGGAATCCCCACCTCCAGACCCCGTGTGTGTCCCTTCCGTGGCCTCCTCCTCCACCAAACCCCCCACCAACTTGGATGACTCCGTGCCATCGTCCTCCGTTGGACCCTGTGGGGTCTCAGCTGCCCCTTCTGCTGCCGAGGAGTCCACCTCTGACCTCGGCCTCTTGGACCTACCCTCGGCAGCTGCAGCCTGGGATGCGGCACCAGACTCCTCACTCCCAACGAGATGACAATCTGGGAGGGGAGCCGGGCCTTGCGTCTCCGGCTGGTGGTGCGATCCCTGCCGCTGTGCTCCACAGCAACCTCTCTGCCCTCTTCATCAGTTGACGCTGCAGACAGGGAGAGATAAAACACAGACATCAGGGCACTGTACAATGGACTGATACACACATGACAGTTGCACATGAGTGGCAGTGTCAAACTTCAGACATGGCATCACACTCCACAACACACATGTCATTTCAACTCACACACATGAGCATTTCCACAGCAATATTGCACCAGGCAGCAACATCCATTACACATACAACAGCATGAGCAGCCGAAGGTGGGCCTGACATCACATGAAACACAGGGAGTGCACTAGACACGCACACATGCCACCACACTTACATGCATGTCTACATCTCCTCCAACTGTCACAGTGATGCGATCGCCATGCATGTCACATCTGGCATTCAGCCTTCTACATATCAGTGTCACGTGCATCCATGTTGCATCACAGTTGCACACTTGTCAAATACACACACATGCACATGTACACAGTGCCGATACATGCAGCAGGAACCAACATCCATTCACAGAAATTCAAACATGTATGCTACCACACCTGCATTTGCACAGCATGCTTACCAACACATACACCATCGATGTGTCTCACACCTAAGAGGACTCACAAGTGGCAGCCTCACGCCCCTGTTCATACACATCCCTACATGGCCCTCTGAAAACACATGTGCAACCTGCACACTACTGGCACACCACCACACGCACAGCATCCAATCAGTATGCATGTACACTTACCGCTCGACTCCAAACGGGTCTGCCTCTCAAGGACCTGGACGTGGAGCGCTGGGCATATGTGTTCCAGGGCCCTCATCTGGTGGTCAGACAGGTGGCCCCGGTGCCCCTTGGCATCCGCTGCCTTCAAGAGGCACCGGGCCTTGTTGAGGGTCCTGGACCTGAAGTCCTCCCAGCGCTTCTTGACATGGTGTAAGTCGCAGACTGCCACCCCCTCTGCGTTGATGTCACGATGTCCGTTCAGATCCTGGTCCGTCCTTCCTTGTCGGCGCGGCACCTTCTGAAGAGGGCATCATACTGCCCCAGGACTTGCTCCACCAGGACACCAACTATGGGGGCAGTAAAGCTGGTGGCCCTCTGCCTCTCTGGCTGGGGGTTGCCAGTGCCGCCAGATGATGTAGTGCTGGACATGGCAACCCCAGAGGCAGGAGTGGGTGGGCAACTGGGTCCTGGGGCTGGGCTGTGGAGCGATGAAATCCCAGTCGGGAGTCTTCAGTTCCAGCAGGGGTGGTCACAGCAACAGCACCCCTGGCTGACGTGCAGGCAGCAAATGGCAGGGCACGTGGGCAGCAGGCAATCAGGCAGCAGCAGATGGCAGGTGGGAGCGTGCTCGGGGCTCTGGGAGGCAGTAATTCGGCCTTCTGGGCAGGAGCGTGGTCTTCCGTGTGTGAACGCGTGGCCAGCTTGATACGGAGAGATTTGGCACGTGAAAATCTTGCACGTCAGCATGTAATTCGAGGAAAGGCCCTTAGCGCGTAAGCGCATCAGCGCACGTACGCGATTTCATTGGAACAAAGGCCCTTAGCGCGCAAGCGTGTCTGTGACGTGATGCGCGGGGGTGTTTCCCTCATAGCACGTGATGACAGAGCACACGTCGAAAAGCTGCACGTCTGAATGTCAGCGCGTTTAATTGGAGGAAAGGGCGCGTACACACGTAAGTGACGTGTACATGTGGGCCATAGGAGTCACAACTTTAGCACGTTCAAATCCATGAAGAGAAGGGCTGAAAGCTGTGTCACAGCAGAGATTTCTTATTTGCCACGTAGTATGACTATAAAAGTGTTGTTTTTTATGAAATGCTATGAGAGAACGCTGTGCGACGTCCGTTGATGTTCATTGTAACTCCGTTTAAGACAATTGATAATAAAACAGTAAACAAACTTTGCCCTCTTCCTAAATTGTTTTGATTATTTGGTGTGAAAAGTTACTCTGTATCCCATCTACTGTGCGACGCGCTACCCACGTGGCCCCTCAGCTCAGTGAGGTGAGGTTTTAGGAGATAGTGCTGTTTTCTGTTTTCGGGGTATATGTATTGTTTCATTGGACATTTGAAACACGGTGCCAATTTCAGAAGGAGAGGAATCTCTTTGTTCAGAAGACTGTGGAAAATATGCAGATTTTGAGAATGGGGTTAATAGTGATGTTGAGGACATAGGTGATGATTTCTGCTGCAATTGTAGAGAAATGTTTTGACAGGGAGCACAGGTTTTCTTCTCTTTGGGAAAAAAGTAATTAATCATCTAAGAAAGAGCACATAAAAGTTATTGAAAATCTTTTGAATTATCATAAAGGTGAAGAGTATTTCTCTGATTGAAAATATATTTTTGGGTGATATGTTGGTAAAAGAACCCAAAGGCTCTTTTAAGAGCCACCCAGATAACTTTTTAAGTATATTGGCAAAGGAAAATACCTTTGATTCCTTTTTTTTCAAATAGCTGTGGTTACAATAAGCCAATAAAACAATAGTGTCCTGTCAGATGTATTATAGCCGCCGGTACCAACCATAATATGGGTTATAGCCGTGGGTATGAGCAAGCTAATGGCACGTCATGTATTTTTGGCAGGTGTAGCCACTTTTATAACTATCGCATTAGTCGAAGGTATAACGATTTCAATTTCTATGCATTGATTATGTTGCTCCATTGATTTACACTACACAATTTCACATGTGTTTCTGATTCCATGCTCTCATGTGTACCTTTATGTTGTTTGAATTGTTACAGCTTGTTAATATGTCTTTTTAAATCTGTAAACATTTTACGGGTAGCAGCGACTACTGGGGGTTGACTTGAGCCGTGGGTATGAACACTCCAATTGCACGTCGTACTTTGTGGCAGTCTTTGGTAGTCACAGGTATGAAACCATTTGCTGCACCCACGGTTATAGCTGGTTGTATTTTGATGCAGTGTTCATATTATATTATGGAGGTTTCAGCTCAGATTTGTTCATGTGTTTCTGTTTGGATGTTCTCCCCTGAAGGCTAATGTGAATTGATGTTTGAAATCTTTGTAATATGTGTATTTGAGCATATTTGATAAATGTACGTGTAAACACATCTAAAGGGGGGATTTCATCATGTAACCAGGGTTATAGCCGTGTTATGTTATTTTGAAAAATTGGGACGAAATAAAAGATTTTTTTTAATATAGTGTGTACAAATTGTATAATGTATTCTTTGAAGGATTGGGTTGGGGTTTATTGATTGATATAGGTTGCAATAAAAATGTGTTCACCATTTTATTTGTTAACTTTCTAGAGTCCTCTTTTTGTGCTATTGATTTGGGAAAGTTATGAAAGTTACCTTTTTGTGAACTTTGTCAGTTTGTTCTCAGAACTGAGAGTGTGCACATGTTCTGTGTTTGGCTATGGTGAAGATCTATTCATTATTTGGAGTAGCTGAAGGTGAGTTATAGTGTGTTTTTATATATTGTATGCACATTTTGAATTGTTGTATTTTTAAGATAAATGAAGTATGTTTTAGGTGTCACATTTGGTCAAGTTTATAACTATTGCTTGAAAATTAGGATTTTCCTTATTTTACTTCAGTGTTTTAGGAGAGTGATGAAGCAGTATGACATTGTATGCTATGCTTATGTTTGACAGAAACTGTATCTCCAAATAAAGGTTGTTTCTCAGAGACATTATGATGCCTTCCCCCGGGCATCAGGACCAAGGCCCTCAGCTCCGGGAGCAGGCATCCAGACATTTGTTTAAACCTCAGCAGCCCCGGCTCGGGGCTGTCTGGGTTCAGTCCTGGCGCCTTAGGCGCCAGGCTCATCATAGAAATCAGTCTTGGTGCCATAGGCGCCAGGCTCATAGACTTTACTTACCTGATGCAGACCATGCTGCAAAGGAGTCCAAGCCTACATGAGGCCTGGATGGGACTAGTTTGTTACAGGGACTATTTTTTACTGGGGCGTGGCTCTAGGGAACTTCTTACCTGGAACTACTTTGGGGGCTATTTAAACCACACCCGAACAGCAGCACATGCTTTGCGTTATTCTGCATCCAGCAGCTGACGCTCACTGTGCCTGCCGCCAGCATCCAGTCTTCTGCCACGCCCGCCTCGAATCCGGAGCTCCTAGAATAAAGAAGAGGAAAAGGACAAGGTTAGAAAACGAACTTATTTCAAATTCCTCACCTAATTCCGGAACCATTTCATCTCCGGACCTGGAAAGTACATCAGTCCTGCAAGCGTCGCTTCGCCAGCTCCAGCACGGCGCCATACTCACCAGTTCTCACAGCCTCTTTCGATCCGGCAATGTCTCCATCATTTCTTTGCTGTAATCCGGCACCTAGGGGACACAAGAAAAAACAAGGTGAGCCAAGGGAATCAACAAATACAACCTCTTACCACCATAGACTTAACTGATTTACCACCGGCGGTATTATTCCATAACTCTCCACATTTTCATATGCTGCATCTGTAAAGAGGGAGAAAAACAACATGTTAACGCATGCAATAGTTACCGGACAGCGTTGGGTAACACAGACTCTTACCTGAACGCCAGCAGCAGCTACGAGACCTTCTTCTCACGAACTCAGTTGCAACTTAAGGAAGGAAGGGGCAAGAGTGAACATAGGGCACATTGAACTCTTTGAACTTGATACTTACCAATCCCGCCAGGGACTTCAGAGTCAATACTTACCGGAACTCTCCCAACGCCTTCAAACCAGTGAAGTAACTGGTATCTACGCGCCCCTGCAAGACACGCAGGATGGAGAGCTCATCTTTTATGAACATAAGGTGAGGTTACTAAGGGGATATCGGAGGTGATTAGTGGGGGAGAGCGAGAACAGTTGGGAGGCCATCACTAAAACCCACAGGTGGTTAATCCCTGTCTCCACTTTCAGGAAAATACTTCTTCGGGTCCAGCAGACAAGACTAGGCGGGCCCGTCCAGACAGTCATCTCTGCACTACCCATCACATTGAAGGAGACCGCAGCTGTCTGTGTCCGATCGACACCCCTGTGGGGTCCAGGTGAGCGTAACAGAACGCGAAACCCCTCTACAAATACCCACCCGGGTGTTATGGAAACCTCGGAAACCGACCAACTGGCCAAATTATTGGGGGAATTTAGGGCGGAAGTACATGCCGCTCGCTAAGAGACTGATGCCCTCAGGAGAGAACTGATTGTCTCAATGGAGCGCACGGATGATCTGGCTAGGCAACTACTGCAAAACCAAGCTGGGCAAACGTCCCTACCTGGATATGGGGGAAACCCAACCCCCGTTTCATCAAGCAATCCTGTGCAAGTGGTTTTACCAGGAAATATTCCATTAGCTCCACCCGAACGCTTTGCTCGGGACCCCAAAAGGTTCACCGTGTTTATGAACCAATAGCGCTTGCACTTTTTATGCAGACCGGGAGCCTTTCCAAATGACCAAGCCAAAGTAGCCTTTGTATTGTCATATCTTAGTGGCAGCACAGCGGATTGGTCCATTCCATTAGTCAACCAGGATGATCCTCTTCTCCGGGATTTTCAGGGTTTTCAAAGGAGCATGGAAAAACTATTCGCCAGACACTCACAGGGTCAAGCCCTGGACAACAAACTTTTATCCTTACGACAAAGAAACCAGGATCTGCTAACCTATATTGCAACCTTCAATAAGTTGGTGGTGGAAACCGGGTGGCCGGAGGAAAAACGAATTACATTGTTTCATCGTGGACTTCGGGGAGAACTCAAAGATGTCTTGGCTCAAGTTGTGAACCCACCTCAGGATTGCACAGAATTTATAGACTTAGTGGTCCAGCTAGACCACCGACTTCAGAACCGAAAGACTGATCGAGCTAAGTTCGATAACTGGGTATTGGTTAAACCCAACCTTGCCCCCAAAGGAACAGATGCATCTGAACCTCTGCAGATCGGGGGGGGGTTAAAGGACCCTTAACTCAAAAGGAAAGAGAAAGAAGACGACAGATGCAGTTGTGTCTGTACTGTGGAACCTCAGGACATTTTCTGCGGGATTGCCCTACAAAACCACCCAAGAAGGTGGTAGGAGTTGCTGATAAAAGCCACATAGAGCCTGATTTGGGAAACGACCACGCCGGACAAGCGAAGAGGCCCCTTGCCGAGCTTAAAGAAGGACACTCAGACCTCGCATCTGATCATCCCAATGGTCCTACTTGATCCCAGGCAGCCATCACGTATGCACGCAGTAAGGGCATGCATAGATAGCGGGGCTGTAGGAAACTATATGGACCACGAATTGGTGTCAAAGTTGAATCTACCTCTTTGCAAAAAGACCACTTCGGATGTCATCACCACAGTTAATGGAACTGAGATTGCCTCGGGGGCCTGTAACTCATTCCACTACAGAGATGACACTGTTGAGTCAAGATGGGCATCGCAAGACTATTGTGTTTGATCTAATCAAAGCCCCACAGTTCCAGATAATACTGGGGATGCCATGGTTGGAAACACATAATCCTTGTATAGATTGGCGAGAGAAGAGAATAACCTTCCCGGATTGTGCACACACCTGTTACCCGGAGAAAACTTTGAACAAAGGCCTGGCTATAGTCGTTAACCCAATCATGCAGTTACCTCAGGAATACCAAGAATTTCAGGATGTTTTTCAAAAAGAACAGGCCAATACATTACCTCCTCACAGATCATACGATTGTCAAATTGACCTCCTCCCCGGTGCACAACCCCCATGCAGTAGAATCTATGCCCTCACAGAACCTGAAAATCGTCACCTACGGCAATACTTGGACCAATACCTTGCTAATGGCTTTATTCGTCCTTCCAAGTCTCCTGCATCCTCAGCTTTATTCTTTGTGCCAAAAAAGGAAGTTGACCTTAGAACGTGCATAGATTACCGCGCATTAAATCAGATTACGGTAAAAAAACGATACCCATTGCCTCTGATCCCTGAATTACTAGACCAAGTAAAGGATGCTTGTATCTACACTAAGTTAGATCTCTGAGGGGCATATCATCTGGTACGTGTCAAGAAAGGCGACGAATGGAAGACTGACTTTCGCACCAAGTATGGATTATTCGAATATCAGGTGATGCCCTTCGGGTTGTGCAATGCACCAGCAGCCTTCCAGTATTTTATGAACAATGTCCTTCGTGAACTCATTGACGTCTGTGTCGTCGTATACATAGATGATATTCTAGTGTACTCCTCCTCAGAATCAGACCATGTTAAGCACGTGCATGCAGTCCTTGAGAAACTACGTCAGCACAAGTTATTTGCAAAATTGGAAAAATGTGTTTTTCATGCTACGGAAGTTGAATTTCTTGGATTTATCCTGACTCCAAAAGGAGTCCGAATGGACTCTCGAAAGGTGGACGCAATTCTCAAGTGGCTATCACCCAGTTCAGTCAAAGGGGTACAAAGCATGCTCCGATTTGCTAATTTCTACCGCAGATTCATTCCAGATTTCTCCCATGTTGTACACCCCATCACAGCACTTTTGCAAAAAAACAAACGCTTCTTGTCAACCGAAGAGGCTGAAAAGGCCTTCCAAGAGCTGAAAGCGAAATTCACATCAGCACCTGTCTTAAAGCATCCACGCCCTGAGCTTCCATACATAGTAGAAACTGATGCATCCAGTTTAGCCATGGGAGCTGTCCTGTCCCAGAAGGATCCTGAAACCGGTCAACTTCACCCAGTAGCGTTTTGGTCCAGAAAGTTCTCAGTACCTGAGTTAAACTATGCGGTTACCGATAAAGAGCTATTAGCCATCAAATCCGCCTTTAAGGCTTGGCGGCACTATCTTCTTGGTGCCAGGCATATTATTACCGTAATCACCGATCACCGGAACCTGCAGTATTTAAAAACAGCCAAAGCCCAATCATCGCGACAACTTCGATGGGCATTGTTCTTTAGCGAATTCGATTTCGTGATCACTTATTGACCAGGCTGCAAAAATGGCAAAGCAGATGCCTTATCCCGAATAGGGATGGGAGAAGCATATGCAAACCCGGAACCGGTGCCAATAATTCCTGAGCAAAGAATTCTTGGCATAACTACTCTACAGACACTAGAAGATATTCATTCAAAAATCCAACAACTCTTCGATCCAGCAACCCTGCAGGACTGGGTAAAGAAAGGTCCGGACTACTCAGTCATCAATGACCTACCTTACTATCAAGGATGACTATTTCTACCACACAATGAAATACAAGAACTAGTCATCTCCAATTACCATGACACCCTGTTGGAAGGGCACCCAGGTATCGCAAAAACTGAAGCGAAAATTAAGAGACAGTTCTGGTGGCCCACTTGGTGAAAAGATGTAAAGTCATTTGTGGTGTCTTGTGGCATTTGCGCCCAAAACAAAAGCCAGAAGAAAAAACCTGCTGGCCTTTTACAACCTTTGGATATTCCACCTACACCATGGCACACCTTGTCTTTAGACTTTATTACAGATCTACATCCATGTAATGGATTTAACACCATCCTAGTTATTGTGGATCTTTTTTCCAAGATGGCCCACTTTATTCCTTTAAAGGGGTTTACCTTCTGCTTCGATTCTGGCCAAGGAGTTCCTCGAAAACATTGTTCGATTAGACGGATTACCTTCCGTATTGGTTTCCGAACGAGGTAATCAATTTATCCCGCATTTTTGGAAGAAATGTTGTCAACTGGCACAAATCGACGTGAGGCTATCAACAAGTCACCATCCCCAGACCGATGGTCAGATGGAAAGGACCAACCAGACCCTTGAACAGTACCTACGCTGCATGCTACACCAGACCGAAAGCAATTGGAAAGATATTTTATGGATTTCCGAGTACGCATACAATAACTCTGTACATTCAGGAACCGGATAAAGCCCTTTTTATACCATATATGGACATCACCCTCGAACCTCAGAACTCGATTCGCCTCAGCACTTAGAAATGCCCGCAGTTAGTCATTTGCACTCTACTATTACACAAGCCTTTAAGGAAGCCACAGAACATTTGAAACAAGCAAAAGAGAAATACAAGAAAAACGCTGATCAACATAGAAGTGAAACTCCACAATACCAGATTGGGGATCAAGTTTGGCTGGCTACAAAACATATACCTCTGAAGGGAACTCGGACTTTTAATCCTAGATATTTGGGACCTTACACCATTAAGGCTATTATCCACCCGGTGGCCGTCAAATTGGAATTACCCTCTAATATGCGATTTCATCCTGTCTTTCATGTTTCACTTCTAAAACCAGTTCAACCAGGGACAAGATTAACCAAACCACCTGACCCCATCTTGATAGTTGGAGAACCTGAATTTGAGGTAAAAAATATCCTGGACTCCAAGATGATTAAATCAAAACTTTTTTATTTGATCGATTGGAAGGGCTACGGACCACAAGAAAGATCATGGGAGCCTAGCGACCACATTCATGCACCTCGGTTGGTGAAAAGATTCCATCGGAACTTCCCAGAAAAACCGGTGCCAGGGGGAAGAACAACTTTAGGAGGGGCCTTGGGGGGGAGTGCTGTCATGATGCCTACCCCCGGGCATCAGGACCAAGGCCCTCAGCTCCGGGAGCAGGCATCCAGACATTTGTTTAAACCTCAGCAGCCCTGGCTAGGGGCTGTCTGGGTTCAGTCCTGGCACCTTAGGTGCCAGGCCCATCATAGAAATCAGTCCTGGCGCCATAGGCGCCAGGCTCATAGACTTTACTTACCTGATGCAGACCATGCTGCAAAAGAGTCCAAGCCTACATGAGGCCTGGATGGGACTATTTTGTTACAGGGACTATTTTTTATTCGGGCGTGGCTCTAGGGAACTTCTTACCTGGAAATACTTTGGAGGCTATTTAAACCACACCCGAACAGCAGCACATGCTTCGCGTTATTCTGCATCCAGCAGCGTGACGTTCACCGTGCCTGCAGCCAGCATCCAGTCTTCTGCCACACCCACCTCGAACCCGGAGCTCCTAGAATAAAGAAGAGGAAAAGGACAAGGTTAGAAAACGAACTTATTTCAAATTCCTCACCTAATTCCGGAACCATATCATCTCCGGACCTGGAAAGTACATCAGTCCTGCACGCGTCACTTCGCCAGCTCCAACACGGCGCCACACTCACCAGTTCTCACAGCATCTTTCGATCCGGCACTGTCTCCATCATTTCTTCACTGTAATCCAGCACCTAGGGGACACAAGAAAAAACAAGGTGAGCCAAGGGAATCAACAAATACAACCTCTTACCACCATAGACTTACCTGATTTACCACCGGCGGTATTATTCCATAACTCTCCACATTTTCATATGCCACATCTGTAAAGAGGGAGAAAAACAACACTTTAACGCATGCAATAGTTACCGGACAGCGTTGGGTAACACAGACTCTTACCTGAACGCCAGCAGCAGCTACGAGACCTTCTTCTCACGAACTCAGTTGAAACATAAGGAAGGAAGGAGACAAGAGTGAACATCGGGCACATTGAACTCTTTGAACTTGATACTTACCAATCCCGCCAGGGACTTCAGAGTCAATACTTAACGGAACTCTCCAACGCCTTCAAACCAGTGAAGTAACTGGTATCTACGCACCCCTGCAAGACACGCAGGATGGAGAGCTCATCTTTTACGAACATAAGGTGAGGTTACTAAGGGGATATCGGAGGTGATTAGTGGGGGAGAGCGAGAACAGTTGGGAGGCCATCACTAAAACCCACAGGTGGTTAATCCCTGTCTCCACTTTCAGGAAAATACCTCTTCGGGTCCAGCAGACAAGACTAGGCGGGCCAGTCCAGACAGTCATCTCTGCACTAGCCATCACGCCGAAGGAGACCGCAGCTGTCCGGGTCCGATCGACACCCCTGTGGGGTCCAGGTGAGCGTAACAGACATTGGAAGGTGTGATATGAATGAGGGTGCATTAGAAATCCTACTGTGAACCAATCAGTATAACTTTACCCTTGACAAATATTGTGTCTGTGTGTGTGCTGTGTAGTTGGATATTAAGCTGTTTTTTGTGATGCTCTATTGGTGATTTTCTACTGTGTCAGAATTGTGGAAGTTTGAAATTGTGAATAAGGTGAATTCATAGTGGTTAGGTTGGTAGGGTTTGATAGTACATGGGCCATTTTTTATATTTACACTGTCATGTAATGGTTGGTAGTGATTTAAAAAAAATAATGACCCATCACATTTGGCATTTTCCAATTTGCTTGCAAACGGTGTGCATTGGAAGGGCAGGAATCTATTCGGGTTCCATGCTATGTAATGTAATATGTTAGGCAATGCACTGACATAGGGAGATGAAAAAATGAATGGGGGTACATAATGGGTTCGGGAAACACTATTATTGATGAGGCTTGCTAAGAACTTTTTGTGGGGCTCCTTAGGGACATGGCCATTGACATTTCAGTGGATTGGTGATGGGCAGTGAAGGGGGGATATACGTACTGATATCATGTGTTGACTAGCAGTAGTAATTATTAGTTTGTAGGTAAAAGGCAGGATAGTGGTTCAGGATATTGTCTTATACAGATATAGGTGGAAACAGGTGAAGTAGTTAATTGTGCATGTTTTCTTCTGAGGATGGCTAAGGAGTTGTAATACAATGGGTGCTAGGAGAACAAGGGTGTGGTAGGGCCTAGTTATGTGGCCACTAGTATACCCAATGGGGTGTTCCTGGAGTTGGCATTCAGCTATTAAGTAGAGGCTTGTGAGGTGTGAAATGACATTGGAAGAGGTGATCTGAGGGTGCATAAGAAACCCTAGTGTGAACCAACCTGTATAACTCTAACCTTGCCAAATATTTGGCTGTGTGTGTGCTTTGTAGTTGGATAGTAATCTGTTTTTTGTGACCCTATTTTGGTGATTTTCTACTTTGTTAGAATGGTGTAAGTGCGAAATTATGAAGTGAAGAAGGTTGTCATGAGCACTGCTCCCGAGAAGCCAAGTCAAGCCCAGCATCCCCGGAAGCAGGCTCACGACCCTCGTCCCCGGCTCCAGCAAACCCCTATTGGGGCCCTTTGGACCATGTCCTGGCGCCTCTGGCGCCAGGCTCATAAGGAACCTCAGTCCCGGCGCCAGGGGCGCCGGATCATAATTCTTGCAAAGGTGCTTGGGTGGACCTACCTGTAGCAGACCATGCTGCATACTCACCTTTGCAAATGCTGGCAGGATGAAGTCCCCAGCCTTCTGCTGGGAGGAACTATTCCCTGAACTGGGACTACTTTCTTACCTGGGTGGGGCTGGTGCCACTCCTTAGCTCTGGAACACAGGAACTCTTTTACCTGGGCGAGGCTGAGGAAGAAGACACCCAATCACTCCAACACTATTTAAACCACACCCGATTGGGAAAACGTGCTTCGCGTTATTCTGCATCTGCAGCAGGACGCTCACCGAGTCAGCTCCAGCATTCCAGTGATATCTCCAGCTTCAGCTCAGCAACCTGTGGAAGAAAGACACGAGAACTATACTTACCATCCAGGAATCCAGACACCGGCAGAACCTGCAAGCAAAAGAAACATAAGGTTAGCAAGTTGCAACACGTTCGCAGCCGCGCTCGCTTACCTGATCCATCTGTGCTTTCACGGATTCTTCGCGGCCTTCTCTTCAGCAGCCTAACGGCACCTGTAAAGACAAAGAACATTGTTAAGTAGGAATCGGGTGAAGGCGGCCGCATTTACTTTTCTTACCTGCTTTTGTGCGCGTATTACGATCTCTTCAACCGCAGCAGCCCGGCACCTGAAAACAAGAAAAGACATTATTTAAGTGCCATTAAAGACTGCAAGAAAGCCTAACACTTGCGTGTTTCCCCACGTGCATCGGCGACTGGGAAAACGCCCGCAAGGTCCCAACACCTGCAAATAAGAAAAGAACATTGTTAGAGGTGCTATAATAAGGTCACAGATCATTATACTCACGTACTTCGCACGTGCAACGGCAACGGACGAACAACGCCCGCAACATCTCAAGACCTGAAAACAGAAAACAAGGGACATTATTGAGGTGTCATTGAAATTCCCATACCTACGTACAACCGCACGTGTCGCGCTCTCAGTGACCACGCCCTCAGCATCCAGGCACCTGAAAAAGACAATGCAAAGACTTCATTAAAGGTGACCATCTCTTCAAGAATATAAACCCTTTATACCTACTGGCATCCGCTCGTGCAGTAACGGTGGCAACACCTTTTGGCATCTCAGCACCTGTGCCACTTCTAAGGCCACAAAAGACTTTGAGGACCTCCAGTGACGTAACTGGAACCCACGCACCCCTGCATAAGTCGCAGGATGGAGAGCCCAGCATTTATACGCCTAAGGTGACAGCTCACCAGGACATTGGACTTTCGGAGAGTTGGCGATTAGTGAGGAGGAAGTCCAGCCAAACGGTCATTAACCGTTTTTTCTTCCGCCTGCAGAAACCTTACCCTGCAAGCCAGACGGTCAATAAGAGGAAGCCCAGTCCAGAGAGTCATCCGAGCTCTACGCTTCTCAATTGAAGAGACTATAACAGTTCAGCCGGGACCGGCGCCTCCGTGGGAATCAGGTGAGAGTTACAAAGGTGAATTTACAGTGGCTAAGTGGATAGAGTATGATAGTATATGGGGCATTTGTTTATACTGCAGTATTTCCACTGTCATGTAATTATTGGTAGTAATTTAGAAATAATAGTGAAGAATCATATTTGGCATTTTCTCAATTTGCTTGCAAACAATGTGCTTTGGAAAGCCAGGAATCCATTTGGGTCCCATGCTATGTAATGCAATATGTTGTTATGCAATGCACTGAGATAGGGAGATTAAAATTAATGGGGTGCATAGTGGGTTGGGGGAAACAGTAATATTGATAAGGTTTGCTAAGAATGTTTTCTGCGGCTGCTTAGGGCACATGGTCATTGAAGATTGAGTGGAGTGGGGATGCACAGTGAAGGGAGGATATACATGCTAATATCTTTTGTTGAGTAGCATAGTAGTTATTAGTTTGTAGGTGAACGGCAAGTTAGTGACTCAGGCTATTATCTTATTATGCTGAAATAGGTGGGAACAGGTGAGCTAGTTAATTATGCATGTTTTGGTTGAGGATGGCTAAGGAGAAGTAATTAAATGGGTTCTGGGAGAAGCATTGGTGTGGTAGGGCCTAGTTATGTGACCACTAGTGTACTCAATGGTGTGTGCCAGGAGTTGGCATTCAGCTGTTAAGTAGAGGCTTGTGCGGTGTGAAAACCGGAGCTGGGTGGTCCAAGTAAATGGCAGCGCATCATCTTGGTGCTATGTTCTCTTTTCACGTTATTTCTGCATTGAGAACATAACATAGATGAATGAATAGTCTGTTGGTGTATGAAAGCAAAGATGTGTTACATATTGGAACACCTTTATGAATGTGAATGAAGAAATGTCACGCTGTTTCTAGTGAACATTTCTTCTATTTAGAAGTTGTTTGGGAATTGTACTCTGAAGTTATGTGTATAATATGTGGTATGGGGATTACGTGATTAGGGCTGGTTGGGTAGTTTGATGGCGCTGCCAGTGGACTTAGCCATGCAAACTGTTGTGATAGTAGGGATGGGTAGTGGAGGGAAGATATGCATGCTGATATGTTTTGTTGAGTAGTAGAAGTAGTAATATTCATTTAAAGGTTCCTTTTTTTATCATGGCAGGCAATTTGGAAGTTTTTTTTTATGTTTGGTGTCGTCCGAAAAGGGACCAAGTCTCTTTTTGATTTAAATCGTGATGGCAATTTTTATATATTTTTCTGATGGGAGGTTAACTCCTTTTGAGCATATTTCTTGTCAGCAATAAAAAAAAAAAATAATGTGTACCCCATGGCAAATCCCAGGGTGCGAATAGCTATTACACCTCGGCTGACGAGAAGACACAGACTTTTACGTCCCACAGCTTTGACTGAGTCTTTTGTTCCGATTGGCCGTACAAATCCTGAGTTGGCGGTCCATTAAATTCCATCTCCACCTATCAACCTGGGCTTGAAAGTTATATTCTATATTGAAAATATAAAGAAACACAATGCATGAACTTAATAAGTCCCATTTGTCTAGATACCATCAAGAAAGGAACAACAACAAGCCATAAGAAAGTGTCATCTACAGGGAGGTTGAGTTCTAGAGTTTCATATTTCAGAAAGTAGTGTTTTTAAATCTGTAGATACAAATCCTGTAGATAATACAACAATACCTGGTGTTGATGATAATTTAAAAAATGTGCAATTTTCAAATAAGAGATATGGCAACACAAAATATTTCTGGAACCAAGACTGTTTTTCTTGAAAGTAAAAAAAGAAAAAACGTATCAAATGTGTAACTAGCTAGTAAAAAAAGAAAGATCTTTAGAAAAAAAGTTAGTGAATGTGCTATCAATTTGAAACAGAAGAATACAGATATATAGGAAAATGTGTCACTCCCAGTTTTTACAAATCTTTGGAGAAGTGTGAAAACAAAATCTAGATATGTGGTAAAATGTTTTTTGCAAAAGAAAAAGTAGAAGTAATAATTAAGAAAGCTTTAATATGAAAAGAAATGTGTTCATTTTCATATTGAATAAACATAAGAAATTAATTAAGGTGACTACACCATTCTATACAAATACAAAAACAATTTATGCACTTACACGTGACAATGTTTGTGATGACTTTGGTGGAGAGTGGAAACACACTTCTCATTCTGAAAGATATTTTAAGGAGGAAAGTTACATTTAAGTAAAGAATGTTACACTAGCTATTAATGAGAGTGAACGTAGCTATGAAGTCCAAAATAGTGTAATTAAAAAAAAAAATAAAGTGTAATAGTACAGAAATGGAAAGTGTAGGTCAGTCAAAAATAAAACAAAAGAAGGATTGTGAGGTATGAACCTGCAAATTTGGTGTAATATCGATTTATATAGTTTTAAAGAGATTTTTGCAAGTTTTGCACAAAAATGATAATGTTCAAAGACAGATGAAGATGCTACAAAGAGTAGATGATTGTGAGGTTTGTGAAAAACAGAACGTTTGGGTCACTCTCTAGCTTGTCTTGATAAAAGTAGATGTAAGAGTCAGTTGCATCATATACAGATGCTGGCTGCACATCATACTGAAATGAGATTCCTTCTAGTTAAACTGTATGAGTGCAAAACACCAAGTATGTCTCTTGCAGTTTTAAATTAAATACTTTTGACTGGAACTGTAGAAAGTTTACTTTCTGCAATGCAAATGATAAAAATGATGCATTTAAAAGAGTATGGGCCTCATTACACGGACGGCGGTAAGGGTTAACGGTCACTGTTAATGGCAACGGTGACCGTTAACCCTTACCGCCGTACTACGAGGTCCCTTTGCGGGTTGGAGGATTTAACGCCTGCTTCTTGCAGGCGTTAAAATCCAACCCGCTTTATTGGGACCTCGGAGCTAATTACGGCACCGCAAAATTGCGGTGGCGTAATTAGCGCCTTCCCCATTTCCATAGAGCCCTATGGGGCAGAAATGGGAATGGGGAAGGGCAATGGTGGAAAGGGGATTTACCGCCCCTCCAACCTTGGAATGGGGCGGTAAATCCCCTTTCCGCCAAGGCGGTGCCGGTATTTTACCGGCATGAGCCATGGCGCTAATAGCGCCATGGCTCACCGCCTACCGTGTAATGAGGCCCTATGTGTACGTAGATGAAATCCTTACAGGAAGTGGAAATGAAGATCCTATGCTTTCAAAGAATCAGATTTTTCAACAGCATTAAAAAGTATAGCAATGTTTGAGTTGTCTTCTACTGAAAGACCTGACATTGTTTGTGTATCTTGTCAACACACTTTTTATAAGTCTCAAGTGAAACTAGTGTATGTTGAGAACAAAATTAAACATACTGTAGAAGATATTTGGAAATAACTTTTTCTGTGTTTGTAGAATAACGATTTGACCCAAGTGAGGCACTTTGTTTGTAGACACTATGGGCCTCATTAGGACCCAGGCGGATTTCGCGGTGCTAAATGCACCGCGAAGCATGGCGGAAAGCCGCCGATAGCGCCATGGGGGTTGGCGGATTTACCGCCCCATTCCGACCTCGGCGGAGCGGTAAATCCCCAATCCCCATTCTGCCCTTCCCCATTCCCATTTTTGCCCCATAGGGTATAATGGGAGTGGGGAAGGAGTTAATTACGCCACCGTAAAATACGGTGGCGTAATTAACAACGAGGTCCCGTAGCGCCATGGTTTTCTCCGCCTGGTAAAACCAGGCGGAAAAGGCCGCCATGGCGCTACGGGAACTCGTAGTATGGCGGAGAGGTACGCCATGCACTACGCTGGCGTAAAACCCTCTCCGCCAGGGTCCTAATGAGGCCCTATGTTGGATTTTATAATCGAACACGGATTCCTCAAACAAGTGTGTTAAACAACATGGGTGTGCCTGATATCCCTGTTGTGCTTCAAATATTGAACATGCTTGAAGTGATTGCATTGCAAATTGTTCATCCTTTCCAAGTTATTGTTAGATTGCAAACATGATGTTAAATCTGCCCAATAAGTCATTAGTGCAAGGTGTGAGAGGCAACGTTTTGTATTTACCTCAAAATTTGGAAGAAAATGTTAATACTTTGGCAGTGAAGTGTGAGATTGTAGATTCTTTGTTTTAGCAAACGGTGTTGTCACTAAAGATAAGAGTATTTGGCAACAGCTTATTGATATTGGAAAAGTGAAAAATGCATTGGCGTTTCTATTGGAGCACAGTGATTTATTCAAAGGCAGAATGAATGTACCAGATTTGTCTTTGCTTGATGTTGAGTCAACAAACAAAAGCAATGAAGGTCAGTTTCAGCGTCTATCAGTGCAGAAGGGAATAGCTTGAATGAACATTACACTATTCATCCTCTACACTCACGTGAAGTCATGGGTGACAGTTTAGAATTGTATCAAATGAAAGCAACAAAAGGTGCACCAATTATCATCTGGGAAAAATCATTAGAAGCCTGTTATTTACCTGTGCGTTTTCTAACTGGTACTGGGGGGAGATTGTATGATTGCAAGCTCAAATCTCTGCTTCAGAATATCATTTTCCAAGAATGTATTCAGAAGATTGACGATACCGCACCAATGTTGAATATATTTTTCACTTATTGTATGGAAGTGAATTTTCAAGCTTATGTTATGCTGTTGCTCATACACTTCAGACCGGAACTAGAATTCAAAATCTTTCTGCATGTGAGATACAGCAACAGGGGAAATAAAAAATTAAGTTTTAGAAGGCAAACTTGAATATCCTTGCTACAATGAGAGGAACTAAAGAATATTGGCATAGGAGACACTCTGAGGTTAGATGCATGATCAGAAACTTGGGATCTCCAACTTTGTTTGTGACTTTAAGTTGTGCTGAGTAGGGTTGGAAGGATCGTGCAGGGTGGATTCGGGAAACTAATGCAGAGAAAGAAAAGAAAGAACACATGACACCAGGAGAATTTTGTTCTTTGGACCCTGTAAGTGTATTTGCGGTCTTTGTGGACTATTTCTTTTAGACGAAAGAGTACCAGGCATATGGGGCTCCACATAAACATATGATGTTTTGGATTAAAGATGCTGCTCAGTTTTGTAAGGAAAGTGATGCCTGTGTGATGGAGTTCATTGAAAAATATGTTACTTGTTCTATTCCAGCTCAGCACATGAATGCTGATCTACAGAGCAATGTGGAAGAACAAGTTGGAAACATTTCAAAAGCATTCATGTGGAAAGTACTGTCATAGAAAATACAAAAGTAAAGACAAGTACTACACTCAGTGCAGATTTGGCTTTCCAAGCCCTGTGACACCAGTTGGTCAGGTGAATAGTTTGTTGTCATCTGTTCGACACCATGTTACTGGTAAGTCACTGAGAAATACCTATCATTTAAAAAGAGATAAGGAATGCCAATTCATCAATGATTGCAATCCTGTCATTGCTCAGCCACAGAATACAAATACCTATATACAGTATATTGCTGATGATTCCACAGCTGTTGCTTTTTATGTTACAGCATACATGACAAAAGCAGAAAAGAGCAAAGCAGTTGAAGTATGGGCAGATTTATCAGCAGATAAAAGTTTCATTCAGTAACTTCTAAGCTTTGGTTTGAAGATGCTTTCACATAGAGAGTGTGGTAGCTTTGAAGCTGCAGATTAACTAACGAGTTTTCCTCTTTATGGACGTAACATTAATGTAACTTGGTTAAGTCTTGGACCAGCTAGTACTAGAAATCGGGTATTGAAGCCTTTAACTGAAATTGAGCAGTTAGCTGAAGCAGCACCCGACAGTACAGGGATTTTGAAAAATAACTTGATTGAGAAATATTATCCAAATCGATCTTAAATGTTGGAGGATCTTTGTTTATATGAAGTAGCACAATGCAACTCATATCGAAATACTGAAGTAAACAATGACATAGGACGGTTTAATGTACATGGATGTAGTGGTTGTTTAGTGAGACATGAGAAGGCAAGTCTCATTAACCACATGAAACTGTCTCGCCAAACTGCAGAGAAAAAGGAATTAATTTATTTTTGTCTTTTGCAGTTGTTCTTCACATGGTGTGCAGATAGTGATTTACTTGGAAGTTATGAAACTTTTGAAAAATCATTTTTTTCAAAAAATACTTAATTGCATATCCAAAATGTGAATAGTACTTGGAGTTACTTGAGAAAGAACTATGTCAAGAAGAAATTTTGGCAGCTGAATTGGCAAAAGAGACTCCTGAGGGCAGTCAAGATTCTGGAGCAGGAAGTCAGAATGTCCTTGATGAGCCAATATTTCAAACTGATGTTGAGCTTGCTATGGAGGAAGTGGAAATTCCAATGCAACAAAGTAAAATTGCAGATGTGAATTGTGATGAAGTTGTTAGTAAACTTAATATAGAGAAAAAAGTAGTGTATTACAAAATTAAAGATAGGTTATTACATGGTTTACTGCATCACAAGTGTGAATGCCCTTGTCTGGTAACAAACCCTGTATTTTTGTATGTTATGTGAACATGCAGGATCAGGTCTATCTTTTTAAATTCAAGCAATAAAAGCAATGATCCAAAATGTAACAGATTCCTCTTTGTCATGTATTGTAACTGCTCCAACGGGTGTAGCAGAATTTACTGTAGGAGGTGTTACTTTGCATCGCCTGTTGATGTTACCAGTGGAACATGACAACAAACTAGAGTATTGAAAACATATATCAAGTGCAGCACAAGAAGTAGGAAAAGCTCTTAAACAATTCAATACCTTGCTTGTAGATGAAGTAAGTATGGTGTCTAACTTGATGCTAGCTTTCATTCACTTGCAAATGCAAGAGGTTTTGAAGACTGTCTACAACATTTTGTTTGTAGGTAAACATGTACTGTTTTTGGAGACTTGTTACAATTAACTCCCATGAAAGGTCAACCAGTTTTCAGAATGCTGCAATCTAAGGATAGTCAAAAAAGTATAGGAAGTATTGGTCATTTTAACCTTTGGAATTGTTTAGAATTCCAGGAATGTACCATTAATATGAGGCAATCTGCAAACATAGATTATGCAGAAAAGCTTAATAGGATTCATAGAGGTGTTGAAAGCAGTCTTAAAGGGAAGATTGATTTCTAACATGTTTCATGCAGATTGCAGTCCATCTGATGTGATGTTGACTCTTAAGGAAAGAAACATTTCGTGTCTTGATTTGATATGCACACTTGCATGGTTTTTCCCTTTCTGTAATGGTTTGGTAGGCAAAGAATGATAGTCTGGAGGGTTGCCCAGAGCAATGCCAAAGTTTAAGATTCATTCTAAACCTTCCAGCCATCACCTCTTTGTTTTCACTTGCAGAGTTTAACTCTACAATGCTACTGTCAGAAAAGCAAAATATTGTAGAGATACATTTGTGTGATGATTTAGATGGTCATGTTATGCCTTTAAAGTTGGATAAGAGAGCAAAAGCTCGATTAGGTCAATTAGAGAATTCAATTTCTAAAAAAGAAGGTTTGAAGGAGTCTTAAAACTATGCATCATTGCACGAGTAATGTTAAAGAAGAACTTGAATGTAGAAGTTGGTCTAGTCAGTGGAATGATGGTAAAAGTGATTGCATTTCACACTTTTCCTTACAGTACAAATATTGAACATGTTGAAGTTAAGTTTGATCGTGTAGAAGGAACTCTCATTTATCAGACCTCTGCACGTTTCATGCTTTTTGAGTATACCTTTGTGAACAGAGCACAGTTTCCATTGTGCTCTGCTTATGCAATAACTATTCATAAATCACAAGGGTTGACTTCAGAAGCAGCATTTATTGACATTTGTTTTACAGTGTTTAAATAAGGAATGTCACATGTAGCTTGTCACGTGTGAAAAATATAGAATGTTTATTTTTTATAAACTTTGATGAAAGAAAAGTGACAGTTGACATTTCTTGCATTGAAGAATATAATAGTTTGTGTGTACTGTATGCTCCTCACCTGAACCTTATACCTGTACCTATGAAACATTCATCGAGGAAATGTAAGGAGTTGATGAAAGCACATTCAAATGAAATCAGTCCTTGTAAGACTAAAAAACTACAGAATTTAACGGAGTTGGAGAGTTATTCAACTATAACATACTCTCATTGCAGATTTAGTAATTAAACAGAAGTTGAATGCTTTTGTATTGGAGCTTTTTGTATGTCATTTCAGATGACTCAATTGATGCAAGAAATAGCTTCCAAATCAGAGGTGCAGCTATGTGTAAAACTTTCATTTCTTAAAATATCTGTAGATGAAAATCCACACATTTTACATCTAGCAATGTCAATCTGAAATGTAGTAGCTGTTGCAAGTGGAAATCAACAATATTCTCAAAATACTCAGGAAGAGAGTCAAGAATGTTTAATTATTATGTTTGATTTATTAGTGAAGTAAACCTTTAGGGGCCGATTCATGGAACAAATGTGCGCCGAAATCATGGCGCAAGCTTGCGCAAGTGTGAAAAGGCAAGCGCGCACATGCGATTCATGGAAGGGCCTGCGTGTGTTTTCTCCGGGATGTGCGCCAAACACACGCATGGCGCACACGGGCGCACACGTCACTGCAACATCCCGAACGCTGTGCGCGACACACACATTCGAAAGCACACAACGTAAGTGCACACACCAAAAAGGGGGCAGAACATGGGGCAGAACACGCAGAATGGGGAACAGCATGTGAAAAAGAAGGCGTAACTGGGGAAGTACTGCAGGGAAATACATGGAATGCCCACACCCACGCAAACAACACGTATTCATGGAATCGAATACGGGAAAACCGCGCACGCCAAAAGATGCGCACAGGCTTCAACACATCTGCCACATGAAGGCAGGCGGAAGCCTCCCCGCGCGCAGTATAAAAGTGCACGCAAACAACAAACACGTATATACAGCTACGATGAATGCCCCATTTGTCGCAGCACTGATCGTGGGACACCGCAGGAGGAGGAGAATAGCCAGGCCCCCCATTTGTTTGCCCCAGACCAGCCTTTTTAGGATGCCTGATGACCAGGTCTATGGCAGGTATAGGTTTCCACCTCGTATCATTCTAGACCTGGTCAGGGAGTGGGAAGATGACCTGCCATCACCCATCCTGTGCTCCCAAGCATTGAGTCCCTTGGAGAAGGTGCTCAATGTCCTGCATTTTTTGGCCACTGGGTCATTTCAGCGGACAACTGCCATAGTCGGGGGTGTCTCACAGGGCACGCAGTTACGCTGCCTACACCAGGTGTTGGCAATCATGACTGCATGCCCCTCAGTCCGCAGGCACATATACATGCCCAGAACACCCGCAGAAAGGCAGGCCGTGGTCCAGGACTTTTACAGGGTGGCAAACTTCTGCAAAGTGCTCAGTGCCATAGATTGCACCCATGTGGGCCTACGTCCACCTAGGGCCACTGAGCACATCTATCGAAACCACAAGCACTGGCATTCCATCAACATACAGGTTGTATGCGATGCCCATGGAATCATCACCTGTCTATGCAACCTATCCTTGGTCTACCCATGACAGTTTCATTTACAGAATGTCTGCCCTGAGCCGGGACCTGAAGCTGGGAAGCACAGCGACACATGGCTCATTGGTGAGTACAAATGTCACACACAGACAAATACACAAACCCAACTAATGACAACCATCCTAACCTCCTCAGGGTACAGTGCCTACCCTCTGAGCAACCACATCATGATGCCAATACGGAACCACACCACCCGAGGTAAGATACAACGCTGCCCATATTTCAACCAGGGGCATAGTGGAGCGCACATTCAGAGTGCTGAAGTCACGCTTCCGCTCCCTTGACTGCTCTGGCGGCCAGCTACTATATGCACCCCCAGTAGTGTGCAGGATCATTGTGGCAGCATGTGTCCTGCACAATGTTGCAACACGGCGGGACGTACCGTGGACATGGTGGTGCCCCCACATCCCCAACCACAGGCACTTGCCATGGGAGGGGAAAGGGCACGTGGCGAGGCAGCCCGGACCCAGCTTGTGGCCACATTATTAACCTAAACTCCCAGCCCTGCGGAGTGCACACAGGCCTGGCACATACCAGGTGACAATCGATGATGACAAACAGACAGTCAACTATCACAACATTAGCACCCTGAGAATGTTGCCATGGAAGTGCTACATTGTGTGCATCCCTAGCTACTTAAACAAAACCAATCCTGTGTGACCAAAAGGAACACATGCAAGGTGTGTATCACACCAACCCTCTGCAAAACAGGCCATGACAATCACTGGTATGTCACCCAAACCCTCCCAACCCACATCACCCTTGTCTGCCACACCATGACATGGCATGCAACAGCAAAAGGCCAACACATGACCAATTAGATACGAAATTACATGTGATAAATGGAAAGAGGCCCGAGACAATCACATCTGACATGGAATCAGATGAAATGACTGACCAACAACCTCTCACACATACAAAGTCATACACAAATGCATGCCACCAGTGGTACCATCAACAAAAGACGGAATGCACGTTCTCATGCACATTGGCCAAGCCAAATCCGCTAATCCCTAACGCGTGTGCTGTGTGTGTCTCCTGCAACACACTGCTCAGCACACAGTACAGTGAGCAGCCATTGTGTTGGGCATACACCTTGAGCATCACATAAAAAGGACAAGCAACAGAAATAACCTATTGACGCATGTACACGATCCCCAAATGGTAAGTGATCATGCGCTGCAGGGACACAGCATGCCAGAGAAGGCTGTCGGGTGATTCTGCCGGGGCTGGCAGAGTCGTCCGTGGACCTCCGGGCTGGGGAGGCCCCAACTCCTCTCGTGTCCCCAAAAGGAGTATGAGACTCACACAAGAAGCAAGGTGAGTACTGCTGTTTATTATAATAACGGCATGGATGGGTCTCGGCTCGTATGCATCCGATGAGACTCTCGTTGGTAGTGGGGCTCGCAGGCCTTTTTTACAGCAGTATGACGCGCTACTCGCGTCACCTGGGAAAAATCGTCACAAAACCTATGCCACTCTGGATTGGGTCCCCGAGTGGTAGGGTTAGTATATGTCCCCTATGGGAAGAAATGTTAGTGGGTAAGGACGGATCAGGTGGTACACTTGGGCTGTCCCTAACAGTTGTTACTTTAGAATTGTTACAGGGGGACCCTTGGCAATTGGCTAGGAATACTGACATCAGTAGTAGGCCCCCTTCTATTCTGATTGGTTCTCCTGCGTGCCCCCAAGCCTGGGACCATCGTTGTTCCCAGCTCGCGGTGTACCTGTCATTAGCAACAATGTGCAACTATGTGTTTGTGCGGACAATGGACAGGTCTGCTCATGGGCTTGCGAGCGGGTCTTTCCCATCGCTGTAGGTGTCCATCTTGCCACTTCGTTGTTGCAACCTGTGTCCCAAACGTGGGACCCTGGCGACTGTCTGTCTCGTGAGTTTGGCATCTTGTCAGTTCGGCCTGGTCACGTGTGGAGAGACCGTAGCTGGAGCAGAATTATGGGCATTAGTTTTTGTATTTTGCCTCTGAGGGCTTGGCACTTACAGGTGTAACCTTGGCGCTGGGCTCGCGGCATGCGAGTTGCAACATTGTGGCCTTGGCTGTGAGCTCTCGTTGGAGGCTCGTTCTGCATGGTCAGCACTTGTACTCTTGTCGCTGAGAGGATTTTCATGACGAGGCTCCTGTCTGGGACTCTTGCTTGCGGCCTACTCGGGCCTAGTTCATGGGTGGCGGTCCATGATCCATAGTATGGAGGTCGCGGGGCGACAGAGTGTCATAAGCAGCACTAGATATACATGCTGGTGTCGTCATAGGGATGGGTGGGGGGGAAAGCGTCAGCAAGCATGTACGCGAGCTCTTCATGCGTCTTGCATTTCTGCGGAGCTGTAGAAGGCCTATGTGAAAATAACAACGATGCGCGTCAGTGGGTCTGTCAGTCCCCTATGTAATAGCACTGAGTATGTTCTTCGTGTAGGTTGGTGTGTGAGTGACCAGTGTGCATGGTGGCACATGTGTTCTCGTCTGTTGGCTATGTCGTCATGACATCTCTAATGATGTGAATACTTATGGCTGTTGTTCTAGTCGAGCTGGTCGATGTTGCAGGCGTCGGCTTGAGCCTGTCACGCTGGTGGACACACTCTTCTTATGTTTAGGTTTCTGAACCATGGTATTTTGTCATCTGGTAGGTAAATGAACTCCTCTCGTGGGGAATGTCTGGGTCGTGATCCCCTAGGCCATGGTCTGGATGAGATTGGGGGAAGGGTGTTATCCCATTCTCCTACTTCAGTCCCCCCTCTGGTCAACTTGTCGACAACAAAATCATCCTTTCCTTTATCTCCTTCACTCTCCATACTTTTGTTATTCCGGCCAGGTGTCCATAGTGGTTGACATGATCTTCAAATGACCAATACATATAAACACAGCCACCGCCTGGTTTGCAATAGATCCATCTTCCAACATAGCTCCTCGGGTTCCTTGTGTTCTCCACTTTCATAGATGGTGGGTCTATGTGAGTGTCAAATATTTGCTTGCGCAGTCTCTCACGTTCCTGTATAATCATGTCTGTGTGCTTGTCATCCTCAGCTCGTAGTAGGGCGTGCATGCCGACCATTTCCATCATTTCGTTCGTTGTACGTGCTTTTCTAGCTTTCCAGAACTTTATTACGATCAACACAGCTGTCACCAGTATTATGCATCCTACTATTAGCTTCAGCCCATCTGACAGCCATGAAGGCATCCATGACCATAGAAATGAAAACCAGCTGCCATCTTTCTCTACTCCTTTACTTTCTTCCGCCATTTTGGAGTGCATCAGGGCGAGTTGTGATACTGCTTCAGTAAGTGTTCCATTGTCTGCTTCATTAGCACGGGTAAACGTGCAACATGATTGTCCTATTTTTGCACAAACTCCTCCTTCCATCACTGTGAGAAGGTCCAGCACATACCTGTTTTGTAGTGCTACCATCATAACTGCTCTCAGTTCTTCTTTTATCGCGTTGAATCCATTAACAGTCGAATTTATTGTCATCATCAGCTCCCATCTGGTGATCTGTAACCATTTTGCATTTGCGTATGCCTGCAGTCCTGGGTGTATTATTGATGAAAAGAACATTGCTGCTCTGCTAAATAGCCTGTGTTCTGGTGGGATGGAGGTGAGAGCTGTTTCTGATCTTCCCCACAGGTAGTTTCCTGTCAGTGGTTCACCTTGTCTTTTCACTCTTGGCAAAACTTTATTGTTGTTGTTCTCGTCTCCTTATTCTGATTGTACAGATCTTTTCCTCCTTTTGTTCCCTTCGTCCATCTGGGGAAAGTTGGCCATGTTGACATGTTTCTGAGGCACAACCAGGGATGGCACATTGATGTGTCCCATGGTGCATATTCCATTCCATAATGGAGGCAAGGTGTGGTATTGTCATGATGCCTACCCCCGGGGACCCAGACCAAGTCCAGCAACCCCAGAAGCAGGCATCAAGTCACCCCAAGCAAGCCCAACAACCCCCGCTAGGGGCTATTTGGGTGCAGTCCTGGCGCCTATGGCGCATGCTCATATGGAGTGTCAGTCCTGGCGCCACAGGTGCCAGGCTCATAGATTAAAACTTACCTGATGCAGACCATGCTGCAAACTTACCTGATGCAGACCATGCTGCAAGAGCTCCAAGACAAACGAGGCTTGGAAGGGACTATTTTACCTAGGGACTATTTTTTTGCTCGGGTGGGGCTGGGGAGGAATACTTACCTGGGACTACTTTGGCCCAATTACTAGGGGAACTGAGGGCTGAAGTGCATTCTGCCCGTCAAGAAACCAATGCTCTTAGGAGAGAACTGATATTGTCAAAGGAGCGAACTGATGATCTTGCTAGGCAACTATTGCAAAGCCAGGATGGACAAGCACCCCTACCTGCTTCCGGGGGAAATCCAGCTCCTGTGTTATCGAGTAACCCTGTGCAAATAAACCTACCAGGACATATTCCATTAGCCCCACCCGAACGCTTTGCCTGAGATCCCAAAAGGTTTGCCGTGTTTATGAACCAATGCTGCTTGCACTTTTTATGCAGACCTGGAGCCTTCCCAAATGATCAAGCCAAGGTAGCCTTTGTATTGTCATATCTCAGCGGCAGTGCAGCTGATTGGTCAATTCCACTAGTTACTCAGGATGACCCAATACTTCGGGATTTTCAGGGCTTTCAAACTAGCATGAAAAGACTATTTGCCCGGCACTGCCAACGACAGGTCCTGGATAACGAACTTTTGTCCCTACGACAGGGTAACCAGGACCTTCTATCCTACATCGCGACCTTTAATGGGTTAATAGTGGAAACTGGATGGCCTGAGGTAAAATGAATCACGTTATTTCATCGAGGGCTTCGAGGAGAACTCAAGGATGTCTTGGCTCAAGTTGTGAATCCACCTCAAGACTGTGCTGAATATATAGACTTAGTGGTCCAGTTAGATCACAGACTTCAGAACAGAAAGGCTGATCATGCCAAGTTTGAGAATCGGGTGTTGGTCAAAACCCACGCTAACCCCAAAGGAGCAGATGCTTCAGAACCCATGCAAATCGGAGGGGTTAAAGGACCCTTAACCCAGAAGGAAAGAGAAAGGAGACGGCAAATGCAATTGTGTCTATATTGTGGAACTTGTGGACATTTTCTACGGGATTGCCCTGTAAAACCACCCAAGAAGGTGGTAGGAGTTGCTGATAAAGGCCATATAGAGTCAGACTCGGGAAACGACCACACCCGACAAGCGTAGAGGTCCGCTTGCCGAACTTGAAGAAGGATACACAGACCTCGCATTTCATCATACCAATGGTCCTCGTAGATCCAGGGCAGCCATCGTGTATGCACGCAGTAAGGGCATACATTGGTAGCAGGGCCATAGGAAACTATGTGGACTATGAATTGGCTTCCAGGATGAATCTACCTCTCTGCCGAAAAACCACCTCAGATGTCATCACCACAGTCGATGGAACTGAAATTGCCTCTGGGCCTGTAACTCATTCCACCGCAGAGATGACACTATTGGGTCAGGATGGGCATCGAGAGACTATTGTGTTTGATCTAATCAAAGCCCCACAGTTCCAAATAATACTGTGGATACCTTGGTTGGAAACACATAATCCTTGTATTGATTGGCGAGAGAAGAGAATAACCTTCCCGGATTGTGCACAAACCTGTTACCCAAAGAAAAATTAGAACGCAGGCCTGGCCACAGTAACCACAAAAGTCATGCAACTACCGCCAGAATACCAAGAATTCCAGGATGTCTTTCAAAAGGAACAGGCAAACACCTTACCTCCTCACAGATCGTACGATTGGCAAATCGATCTCATACCCGGTGCACAACCCCCTTGTAGCAGGATCTATGCCCTTACGCAACCTGAGAACCTTCACCTACGACAATACTTAGACCAGTACTTTGCCAATGGCTTTATTCACCCATCCAAGTCCCCTGCATCTTCAGCTTTGTTCTTTGTACCCAAAAAGGAAGGTGACCTCAGAACATGCATAGACTACCGCGCATTGAACCAGATAACTGTTAAAAACCGATACCCGTTGCCTCTGATCCCTGAACTACTAGACCAAGTGAAGGACGCCTGTATATACACTAAATTAGATGTCCGTGGGGGCATACCATCTGGTACGTGTAAAAGAGGGCGACGAATGGAAGACTGCTTTCCGCACTAAGTATGAGTTATTCGAATACCAGGTGATGCCTTTCGGGCTGTGCAATGCACCAGCAGCCTTCCAATACTTCATGAACAACGTCCTTCGTGAACTCATTGACGTTTGTGTTGTCGTGTATATCGATGATATTCTAGTATACTCCTCTTCAGTATCTGACCATGTGAAGCACGTCCGAGCAGTCCTTGAGAAATTGCGCCAGCACAAACTATATGCAAAACTAGAAAAATGCGTTTTTCATGCCACAGAAGTTGAATTCCTTGGGTTTATCCTGACCCCAAAGGGAGTCCGAATGGACTCACGGAAGTTAGACGCAATCCTTAAGTGGCCATCACCAAGTTCAGTTAAAGGAGTACAAAGCATGCTCGGCTTTGTCAATTTCTACCGCAGATTCATCCCAGATTTTTCACATGTCGTACATCCCAGCACAGCACTCTTGCGAAAAAATAAACGCTTTATGTGGACTGAAGAAGCTGAAAATGCCTTCCAAGAGCTGAAAGCAAAATTCACGTCTGCACCTGTGTTAATGCACCCGCGCTCTGAACTTCCATTCATAGTGGAAACTGATGCATCCAGTCTAGCCATGGGAGCTGTCCTGTCTCAAAAGGACCCTGAAACTGGCCAGCTTCACCCAGTAGCATTTTGGTCCAGAAAGTTCTCGGCACCCGAGTTAAACTATGCGGTTACCGACAAGGAGTTATTAGCCATTAAATCCGCCTTCAAGGCTTGGCGGCACTATCTTCTCGGTGCCAGGCATACCATTACTGTGATCACCGATCACCGGAACTTACAGTATTTAAAAACAGCCAAGGCCCAATCATCACGTCAACTCTGATGGGCATTGTTCTTTGCCAAGTTCGATTTCGTGATAACCTATCTACCACGTTGTAAGAATGGTAAAGCAGACGCCTTATCCCGAATGGGGATGGGAAAGGCAGAAGTGAACCCAGAACCAGTACCTATAATTTCCGAACAAAGGATTCTTGGCATGACTACTCTACAGACACTAGAGGACATTCAGGTAAAGATCCAGCCACTCTTTGATCCTACAGCCCTGCAGGACTGGGTAAAGAAAGGCCCAGACTACTCTGTCACCAATGATCTGCCTTGTTACCAAGGGCGGCTATTTCTGCCACACAAGGAACTACAAGAGCTAGTCATTTCCCATTATCATGATACCCTAATGGAGGGGCACCCAGGTATTGTAAAAACTGAAGCTAAAATTAAAAGACAATTCTGGTGGCCCACCTGGCAAAAGGATATTAAATAATTTGTGATGTCTTGTGGCATTTGCGCCCAAAACAAAAGTCAAAAGAAAAAACCAGCTGGACTCTTACAACCTTTAGACATTCCGCCTACACCATGGCACACCTTATCGTTAGACTTTATTACCGATCTACCTCCTTGTAATGGGTTTAACACCATTCTAGTTATTGTGGATCTTTTTTCCAAGATGGCCCACTTTATTCCTTTAAAAGGACTACCTTCAGCCTCAATCCTGGCCAAAGAATTCCTCGAAAACATTGTTTGCATACATGGATTTCCTTCTGTGTTGGTCTCTGACCGGGGCAGTCAATTCATTTCACATTCTTGGACAAAATGCTGTCAATTGGCGCAAATCGAGGTGAGGTTATCGACCAGTCACCACCCCCAGACCGATGGTCAAACGGAGAGGACCAACCAGACTCTCGAACAATACCTGCGTTGTATGTTACACCAGACGGAGAGTAATTGGAAAGACATTCTTTGGATCGCCCAATATGCATACAACAATTCAGTACACTCTGGAACTGGACAAAGCCCCTTTTATACCTTATATGGGCACCATCCTCGAACCTCAGACCTTGACTCACCCCAAGACTTAGAAATGCCCCTAAGCAGACCATCTGCACGCTACGATTACACAAGCCTTTAAGGAAGCAACTACACATTTAAACCAGGCGAAAGAAAAATACAAGAAAGATGCTGATCAGCATAGAAGTGATTCTCCACAATACCAAATAGGGGACCAAGTATGGTTAGGCACAAAACATATACCTCTAAAGGGAACACGGACCTTCTACCCCAGATATTTCGCACCTTACTCTATTAAGGCCATTATCAACCCGGTGGCTGTCAAGTTGGACTTACCTGCTAATATGCAAATTCATCCCGTCTTTCATGTGTCACTTTTGAAGCCAGTACAACCAGGGACAAGACTAACCAAGCCACCAGACCCCATCCTTGTAGACAGAGAACCCGAATTTGACTCCAAGCTGATAAAGTCAAAACTTTTTTATTTAATCGACTGGAAAGGTTACGGACCACAGAAAAGGTCATGGGAACCTAGTGACCATGTTCATGCACCCCGATTGGTGAAAAAATTCCACTGAAATTTCCCCGACAAACCGAAACCACAGGGAAGAATGACTTTAGGAGGGGCCTTGAGGAGGAGTGCTGTCATGATGCCTTCCCCCGGGGACCCAGACCAAGTCCAGCAACCCCGGAAGCAGGCATCAAGTTACCCCAATCAAGCCCAACAACCCCCGCTAGGGGCTATTTGGGTGCAGTCCTGGCACCTATGGCGCCATGCTCATATGGAGAGTCAGTCCTGGCGCCACAGGCGCCAGGCTCATAGATTAAAACTTACCTGATGCAGACCATGCTGCAAGAGCTCCAAGCCAAACAAGGCTTGGAAGGGACTATTTTACCTAGGGACTATTTGTTTACTCGGGTGGGGCTGGGGATGAATACTTACCTGGGACTACTTTGGAGGCTATTTAAACCACCCCCGAAGAACAGCACACGCTTCGTGTTATTCTGCATCCAGCAGCGTAATGCTCACTGTGCCTGCAAGTCTGCATCCAGTCTTCTGCCACGCCCGCCTCGAGTTTGGAGCTCCTAGAAAAAGGGAGAAAGAAGGAGAAAAGGTTAGAACAAGAGCAATACCTTTGATCCTTACCTGAATTCCCGATCCATCGCGCCTTCGAGCTGGAAAAAAGAAGTTATTTTATGCGCTTCGCCTCGCCTGCTGCAGCGCCGCGCTGAACTCACCGGCCTTCGCAGCATCTTCACATTTCACCGCATCCTCCTGCATGTTACCGCCGCACTCCGGCACCTAAGGAGAAGACAAGAACAGCAAGGTGAGCCAGGGGAATGCACAAAGGAATACCCCCCATAGACTTACCTGATTTTACCACCGGGGGTACTATTCTTCTTCACGGGTCGGCGCAGCTTCCACTGCATCCTAGCCGAACCCCAGGCCCCTAAGGGGAAACAGAGGGACAGCAAGGTGAAACAAGGGACGAACAAGGGGAACCCTCCTCACCACAAAAGACTTGCCTGATTTTACCGCCGGAGGCATTATTCCCCGAGACATCATACTTTCTCTCAGTTCCTGAATAAGGGAGAAAGCAACAGGTTACATATGGACATTATTTTATCGAACTGTGTTGGATAATACAAATCCTTACCAGAACATTACTGCTTGCCACGAGGAACTCTTCAGTAGGGTCAAGCTGCAACCTGCAAGGAATCGGACAAGAGTGAAAGTCTGGCATTTGAACTCTTACGAACTGCATACTTACGGGGTCTTGCCGGGAATATCGGAGTCAATATTGTCCTGGAACTCACCAATTCCTTCGAGCAAGTGAAGCAACTGGTTATCTACGCGCCCCTGCGCTCAATGCAGGATGGAGAGTTCATCTTTTCAAATCATCAGGTGAGACTATAAGAGGGAACATCCAAGGTGATCAGTGGGGAGAACAGTGGGGTGGGGGGATTTACGCTCAACTCCACGGGTGGTTAATTCCCTTTCTCCACTTGCAGAAGAATATTCCTACGGGCCAAGCAATTGAAGCTAGGTGGGCAGTCCAGTCTGTCATCTTGGCCCTACGCATCACATTGGTGGTGACCGCAGCAGTCCAGTCCAGATCGACGCCTCTGTGGGAGCCAGGTGAGTGTAACAGGTATGCCTTATCGCAACAGGCCCAATAGTGGTCCATCAGAACTGCTGTGCCGGCACCCCCCTCTGGTATTTCTATCGTTCTCTCACAGTTGGTGTTATATCCTACATCCACATCGCCGTTGTGTTGATAGCACAGTGTGGGTGCAGTTAGCGGTAGTATACTAATTGGATCTTCGTCCTTCTCCAGCCACATCAGCATCGGTACATATTTGGCCCACATCATCCAACATCTGTCGTTGTGCTCTTTTATAGAGGTAATATTTTCTCGCGTTATCATATTGCTCCCAGCCACTCCTATTACCCATCCGTCATTCGTATATATTTTCCCAGTTATTGTTATTAGAGGTCTTTCCCAACAGCCTTGTTCACCAGCAATTTCGCTGGCATACCAATCACATGGCAGGTATTGTAATGTTACTTTCTTAGTTTCTCCTTTTCCGGTACCATCAGTCATGTTTCTGAAACCTTCAGTATGTAGGCTCCTTTTATGGTACATCAGATATGTTTTGAGGAAATTATTTTCGTATGGATATGTGTCCCTCGTTTTCCATTGAAGTGTTACCACTGTCCCTTGAAATCATCCTTTCGTTTGGAATAGTGCCAACTATATCAGACATTCCACTGTCTTGCTGATACTTCAGTAGCTACAAATGTTCTTGATGCGCTCATAGCATATGGCATCAATGAGCACACATAGCAGTTGTCCTCAGTTGTCTGCTTACCAATTTTAGTCATGTGCTGATACCACATGTTGTTCGGGACGTGTGCTGAATCTGTGAGGTATGTGTCAATTCCCTTATCATCTCCATATGTGCTGCGTTTAACCCTATGTTCTTTACTTCTGGGGTTGCTTGTACCACCTGACACCGTACCTTTTACAGCCGTGGGAAGGGGTGAGTTAGTTTTGGGTACAGCCATCATGTCATAAGCAAAGTGTTTCTGCCAGACAGAGGCAGCCAATAGACCAGTGACAACCAACACACCTATGAACTTTATTATAATAGCTAATCTCACTGGCATTTCTGCTCTTACCTTTGCTGCTGTCCTGCAGCTTATTATTGTGATGTTAAAGATGCCTGCCTGAAAATTCTGAAAATATGCGTTATTTGGTTAGTTGTCTGTTAGTCAAGCTCTGCCTATCAGATAGTCATTAAGTGCCCAGGTGAAAAGCTGCTCCCTCGCTAATCTAAGTGACCTGTCTCTCAGAGCTGGTAAGTGCTCATGGAGATGTGGGAATGAATGTTCTATGGCCAAAATGAACGTGTTGTAGTACGCACGTACCCTTCTCTTTTTTAGATACTTTGGTCTCTTTATATGGTATAGAAATTGGTGTGACAGGGCCTCAGGGGTGTTATCATCTGTGGGTAGCATTTACTCCTGGGCACAATGCAATTTTAGTTACTTCACTTTTTATACAATCACAGTAATATGCGGTACCTGCATGTGCGAGACAAAAAGAGAGCATACATGTGTTTATATGTGTGTGCATCATACAAGTTAGACAATGGGCCTCATTACGACCCAGGCGGTAAGTTACCGCCTGGGTCGTACCCTTACCACCATGGTGTACTACGTTTACCCCATGGTGGATGGTGGATTTACCACCCCATTCCAAGGTGAGTGGGGCGGTAAATCCCCATTTCCCATTTTACCGTTCCCCATTCCCATTTTTGCCCCATAGGGCATAATGGGAGTGGGGAAGGCGCTAATTACGCCACCGTAAATTACGGTGGCGTAATTAGCACCATGGTCCCTTAGCGCCATGGATTTTAACACCTGCAAAAAGCAGGCGTTAAAATCACCATGGCGCTAAGGGACCTTGTAATCAGGCGTTAAGGGTCGGCGCTGTTTACGGCACCGTTAACCCTTTAACGCCTGACTCGTAATGAGGCCCAATGTCCTTTATTCGGTGATGGCACAGATGGGGCTGGGCGGGGAAGAGGTTTGTTTTCTTTGAGATCTCGTGACCATGAGGTGGGCAATGGGCGATTGTCCAAAGTCTATGGCTGTGTCTGTGCACTGGGGAGGGGTCAGGGGCAGTGTCACAATTGTCCTTTATTGTTGTTGCTGTGTCTTTGTCTGTCGTTGGTATTGCTGATGCTGTTGTTTTTGTGATGGCCCTGTTGTCAATGCGAGGACGGGTCTGGCCTTTGTAGGGCTTGACGTCATGGAGATGGTTCCAAACTCTCTTGTCGGCTAGTATAATGGCTCTGGGAGCCACTGCTTCCACCACGTGGGGCCCCGTGAACCTGGGGCTGTTCCACTTTCTGTTGAAATTGCGGAGGAGAATGTTGTCTCCTTCCGCAATAGTCCACTGCTTCTGCTGCTCTTGTTCCTCGTTTGTTTCTTCTGGTTGGGTGCTCTTCGACCCGCCCCGCGTGCGCTCGTGCTGTTGAGAGATAAAGGCAACACTAGTAATCAAGGAAGACACGTAGTCGTACATTTCATTACCAAAAACATTTGCAGAGCTGTCATAGTCGGCGAAGGCCCTTGACGCTGGTGTTAATGGAAGGCGCATCTGACGTCCAGTCACCACCTCGTGGAGAGTGAGGTGGTGGTCAGATCCTGGCCTATTCCTCAGCTCAAACAGAGCTAAGGGGAGGTAGTACAACCAGCTTTTCTTAGTTGTCTGCTGTATTTTGGCAATCTCTTCTTTTAGCAGGCCGCTCAGGCATTCGCAGATACCGTTGGCCTGCGGGTGGTATGGGCATGCAAAATTATGTTTTATGCCAAGCATTGCAGTTATGTGCTCAAAAATTTCATTAGCAAAGTGTGGGCCATTGTTTGACTGCAACACTTTGCACACTCCCCACCTCGGGAAAACTTCCATCACCAAGAATTTAGCTGCTCTGAATGCATCCACATGAGAGCAGGGTCCAGCCTCAATCCACCTTGAAAATGGGAACACCACTACAATCATATATGTTTGTCCCTGACATACGTTGATCATGTCAACATAGTCAATGTGTAAGTGCAGGAAGGGTCCTTCTGGCCAGGGTATAGTACCTTTTATCACTTGCTGCGTGTGACCGGCTATAAACTGTTGGGACATTAGGCAATTACTGATAAATGTTGCAACATGTGAATATAGCTCAGGACAGAACCAGGCCTCCTTATTTTGTGCTGCAATCACTTCCTTCCCTGTGTGTGCTGGATGGTGTAGCTGATCTAGGGCTGTTTTCAACAGTGCTAGGGGCATGACTATCTTTCCTGTTTTACTCTGATGCCACAATGCATCAGTGGGAGACATTGTGCATCCTCTTTTTACCCATAGCTCCTTTCAGCCATAGGTGCTGCTGCCTGTAATTCCAGTATCTGCGTTTCAGGGATGTGTGTCTACCCATCCGTCATCAACATTTGTCTCGCTCCCACCCTCCCCCATCTTTTCCTTTTTCTGGGGGGGTCCAAATTTCTCCAAAATACACAGCATGCTTAGCATGTGCGTCTGCTGTTTCGCTCCTTTTGAGATGGGGTCATCCTCGTTAGTGTGGGCCTGACACTTTACCAGGGCTATCTCTTTCGGGTCATCAATTACTTCAATTAGTTCTGCAAGTAGTAGGGCATGTTGTACTAGCGTACCATCTGCTCTTCTGAATCCTCTCCTTTGCTATTTTATTAATCCTGGGTGGACTGTTGACGTTACGTCTGCACTGTCGGAATAAATCATCACTCTTTTATCAAAGCTCTCTTTTAATGCCAAAATTAGGGCCACTAGCTCTGCGGTTTGGGCCCAGTAATGTTGTGGTAGTTGAATACACCTTACTGGCACATACATCCAGTCTTCGGTCAACTTAACCACTGCTGCTCCTGTCCTTCTAACACCATCGCTTTGGTCGATCGTTGATGACCCATCAATGTACATTATTTCTCCTCATGCTAGTGCATTTTCCTCAACTTTTCTTGTGCTGGAGTAAAGTTCAATGGCTTGCGTGCAGTCATGAGCATAGTCACCATCCTCAATTATCTCAGCTATGAATCTTGCTGGGTTTACATTGCTGCACCTTACAATCGTCAACTCTGGCCTGGAGAGAATAATTTCATAACCTGATGCTCTCTGGGTGGTCAGTGTGGATTTAGGATTGTTCAAGATGGCAAAGAGGGCATGTTCTTAGAACAGTGTGGTAGGGCACCCCATTGTTATCGATGAGGATTTTTCCACCGCAAAAGCTGCAGCGGCTAGGCTTTGTTTGCAAGTGAAGTGACCTAGCATTACAGAGTCCAAGTGTCTGCTGTAGAAAGCCACGGGCTTGTGTCCCATGCTTGTTTTCTGCATCAGCACTGCCTTCATTACTGCTGAGACGCAATGTGAAAAAATGAAAAATTGGTGTTCATAGTTTGGAGTGGCTAGCTCAGGTGCTGTAGATATGGCGTGTTTCAATTCATCAAACGCCTCTTTCATTTCTCTTGTCCACCCCAACTTTTTTCCCCTTTTTGTGCTTCTCTGAGTGCTTCGAGTAGGGGTCCTATGTATGAACTGTAGTCAAAAACCCATGCCCTGCAGTAGTTGCATAGGCCCAGAAATTGCTGTAGTTCTCTCACTGTCTTTGGTTGTGGTGTGTTGGTTATGGCTTATGCTCTTTGTGGTGCAATGTTCCTTCCATGCTGAGAGATAAGTTGGCCAATGTACAGTACCTGTTCCTGACAGTATTGTAACCTTTCTTTGTTCACCTTATACCCCTTCTCAGCTAATACTGTGAGCATCTTTACTGAGTCCTTTCTACACCTCTCTTCAGTTGTGCTGCAAATGATGATGTCATCAACGTATTGCAGCACTGTGCTCTCCATCTCGATGTTTCCCAAATCCATCTGTATTACTCTGTTGAAGATGGATGGTGACTCACAGTACCCTTGAGGCAAGCTGGTATGTTTCCATTTTGTGTTCCTGTATGTGAAGCTTGTCAAGTCTTGTGAATCTGGGTGCAGAGGTATCGAGAAAAATGTGATTTTGAGGTCAATCACGGTAAACCGTGATGCCTCTGCCGGTATTCCACATAGTATGGTAGCTGGGTTTGCTGCTATGGGGTAATCTGCCTCTACAATGTAATTCAAGGGCCTAAGGTCCTGGATGAAACGCCAAGACCCTCCTTTCGCTTTGCGCACTGTGTATACAGCCATGTTGCATGGTGATTCTGATGGTACTAATATGCCATTGTTTATCAGGGCTGTTATTGTTTCATATATGCCCTCATCTGCCTCTTTTGATAGTGGGTACTGTTTCACCCTGGGTAATATTGCTCCCTTCTTTAGTTTTATTTTCACTCCTCCAATGCTCTTTATGCAGCCAACGTCATATGGACTGGTGGTCCACAGTGATGCTGGTACTGCTGCCAGGTCTTCCTCATAAAATGGTACTCGTGTAGAGGCAGGTGCCTCTAGTGCCATTGCCATTTTTAGTGCCACTTGCTTGTATTTCACTCTCAACCAGATGTCAACACTCATCATAAACATCATCTCTCCTTCTTATTTATTGTCTGAAAAGAGCTCCTCATCAGATACCTGTGTGACCCTGCACCCTTCAGCCAGTGCTATTACTGCTCACCAGGCCCTCCCCTCCCTGTCTTGGGCATGTACTGCAATGTAATCTGCAGTTGCCATGATGCTCTCGATGCTCACTGAAATTATCTTCCCCTCTGGTTCACTTGCTGGGGTCTCTGGTCTGAACAAATATGCTGCTGGCCTTCTCCAAATCTTGCCCTCAATCCCAGGCATCCATGCAAATGCCATGTCTGTTCCATATTGGAACATCTCTCCATCTACAGGCTCAGCCCGAGCCACAGTTTGGCCACAGTAAGCTTGCAGTATTTGTCGTGCTGTGAGCATGTTTATTCCTAGTGTGGAACAAATTATGCCGTTCTCCGTGAAGGAGATTGTCATATTTAATCTGCTCATTATGTCCCTCCCAAGTATGTTTACTGGTGACTGCTTCGGGTACAGAAGTGGAAGAGATATGTCATGATCTCCTATAGATAAGGAGATGTTATCAGTAAAGGGAACCAACCCTCGAGCCCCAGAGAATCCTTGAGTGTACATGGCTTTGCCTGACAATTTAAACTTCCCTTCCCTTATTCAAGACCTAGTGGCCGCGGTGTCACCTATCGCCACCTCTATGCGTGGTTCCTCCACAGTGTTAGGTGTTACCGATAGGATGGGACACATCAAGGACGTCTGTGGGCTGTCCTATTGTGGGTATAGTGACTGACCGCTCCCTGTGTAAGGGTTGTGGCCCAATATCAACACCTTCCACAGCCGTGTATGCTGTAGTTGATCATTAGTTGTTGATACTGCATTATCTTGTACTTGTGTAAGCTATTGTACTGGTTGTACTTGATGATGTAGTGTTGCTATCGTCTGTTGCTGTTGTGGTGTGTTTGTTTGTACCTGTTGCTGTGGAGGTGTGTATGCTTGTACCTGTTGCTGTGGAGGTGTGTATGTTTGTACCTGTTGCTTTGAAGGTGGGTGTTGTAGTGGCGCTTGTTGTTGTGGTGGGCATCGTTGTATACCCTGTTGTTGTCGAACCTGTTGTTCTCCAGTGTGTCCTTATTCCCCCCAGGCTGGTTGGGTAGGCCTCATCCTGCAGGTGCGTGACATGTTCCCTACCAGCCCACAGATCCAACATATTGGTGGTTCTCTGGCCTGCCATGGGAAACCCCCCGCGTTGTCTTGGTATCCTTGCTGTCCGTTTTGGTAGTAGCCTCTGAACCCTCCTTGTTGTTGTACCTGTTGACCATAGCCCCCCCTCTCATCATACCACCCCTCCCCATGTAGTTGTTAGAGTATTCATTTCCCATTTGCAAGTATCCTCCTCCTGTGTATGCCGTGTATGGTGGGGAGGTGGGCATCTGCTGTGTTATTACTTGTGCTGGCTGTTGTAGTTGTGCTACCTGTTGTTGTGTTGTGTCTCGTGTACCCGTGACCTGTGTGGGGGCGGGTGTTGTTATTAGTGCTCCTACCATGGCATATTTGGATAACTTCTTTTGTACCAGTTTTGCCTCTTCGGCCTTCCTATCTTCCTCCTTTTGTTTCATCTTTTCCGGCCACATCCTGCAGTGGCGCACTATAGTCAGTTGTATTTCCGGCCAGGCTTTGACTTCCATACCCACTATTTTCTTCAGCTGCCTTTGTACTTGCTCCGGGAGCCCTCGTATTAGTATATGGTAGAAAATTGCTAGTGTTTTATCCCACGGTTCCCGTGTTTCCAAGCACCACTTCTCCTGAATCTCCTGGATATAATCAACATGATCCTCATTCTCACGCATCTTGCGTGACGTTATTGCTCCTATGTCAGACGTGTCTGGGTACTGAACCCTTAAAGCCTGTCTGCAATTTGAAAATGGCGCTCCATCATGTGACGTGTCTTTTACTGTGACCCCTGGGAAGCCCGCCCTTTTCCAGATGTCATCTGCAGCATCCCCCAGTATTGATATTAGGAGCCCCTTCATGTCCCCCACCGCTAGTTGCTGTCCCGCCGTGTGTTTTTCTATCTCATATATCCATTTCCCTGCCCCTCCACTTAGCGATGGGAGTCTGCATTTAATATTTTCTTTATCAGCATGCTTCCAGGGGACATATTGTGCTCTGGCCCCTCCCCTTTCTAGGAGTGGCATTAAATTGTACCCCATCATTTCCCCCCGTGCCTGTGGCGTAATGTTGGTGTATTCATCCTCCTCCTCTGTGTCAGGTAATTCTTCAATCATATCAATAGTGCAGTGGTCTGTTTTTTCATCCCCTCCATCCTTCCACCCTCTCCTGTTACCCTCTTCTCTTACCATGGGCGAGCTCGCCCATTCTTCCTCCCTGCGTCCTGGGAGGTCTCTAAGTCTGTCGACTTATATGGGGTGTGTGCAGGTGTGGGTATCAGTAGGCGTGGTGCTAGAGGTCGTGTTGTTAGAATGCGTGGCATTTGTACCGGTGTAGGTGGTACTAGTTGTGACGCTCTACTTGCTACCTCCTTTACCTTCTCCTTACCTTTCGTATCTTCCTCCCTTCTTTCGCATGACCATGGTGACTCGTGGTTGGTGCATGTGATGTACAGTTTCTCTAAACTCTCCCCATTGCCATCTCCTCTGCTTTTCCCTGAACATTCTTCCTCCTCGCTACAAAACCCATCAGGAAAAGATAATCCCCAGTTTGTGCGTTTTCCACCCACTGTCACCGTTTTTAGATCTGTTAAGTCTGTTTCCTTGTGCTCTTCTCCTTTAACAGCTGCCCCCTGTGTTGACGTTGTGGCCATCTCCAAGTCCTGGCATTTGTAGGTTCTTACCCTGTGCTCCACCCTTTCATCCCCATTCTCCTCATCCTTTTTCCCTATTATTTCACCACCTATCTCCTCTCTTTTCCTATTTAGTTCTTCCAACACCTCCGCACTTATCTTCACTAATATCCTCTCTTCCTCTTCCCTCCTTTCCCATTTTGCCCGTTCCCTTTTTAATATGCTCTCTATTACTTTACCTTCTTCATATTTCCTGGCGCTTTCAGATAGTATTTTCTTTTTCCACAGTTCCATTTCTCTTTCTTTCTCTTCCTCCCTCCTTTTCATGTCTCGTTGCTCCGCTCATGACACCCTTTCTGCTATTGCTTTCATCCGCTCTGCTTCCTTCTTCCTTTCTTCCATTCGTTCACTCATCCTCTCCTGCTCGTCCCTGTTCTCCTTTCTCTCCTTCTTCCTATCTCACGTTTCTTCCTCGAACTGTCTAATCAGTGCACTTTGTGCGTCTCTTAATTCAGCCAACCTCTCCTCCTACATTTTGTACTCTGCCTGTGACAGTCGACCTTCCCTTGTCTTACTCACCTCTGTCCCTGTCTTAGTGTCACCCGTTTCATCCTTTGCCGTTCTTCACACTATGTCCTCTTCTTCCCCTGTAAGTGTCCCTCGGAGTTTCAGGAGCACCTGTGCTGCTACCCATTCGCCTGGTCCTATGTTTGCGATGTGTTCCCCACTTTCTTTCCCCTTCTTCGTTTTTTTGTCTGTGTGTAATTTAAGTTCATCGTGATGGTCACCTCCTCCCCCCTCTGGTAGCTATCCGTAGGGGCATATGGTGGAGCAATGTATGCAGGGTTGGAGTACCCCTCGGCGGCCGTCAGTTGTGGTCTATCGGCTTCTCTTAATTCCGTTACTGGGTACAACCCCCCCACCTTCCTTCTTCACTACCTTTGCTAGAGGCATATCGTCTGTCCCTTCCTTCTTCACCTTCTCTTCTGATACCTTACCCAATCCTTCCTTCTCCTTCTTCCTCTCGTCTGCGCATAGTGCGTTGCTGCGCGCCGTGCCCATGCTCTCTTTGTTGTCTTTCTCTTCCTTCACACCCTTCATTTCCTCTCTCCTTTTCTCCTCTGTTGCCCCTTCCATAGTAAACATTCCCATTGCCCCTGGTCTAGCTCCTTGGAACATCTTTCATAAGTTGAACACTTCTATATGGTGATCTAATTTCTTTCCCTTGTACGTGTTGTGTATATATGTTAACAGCGGGTTTTGTGTGTATGAGTCAAAACTACCGTTAGGCGGCCATGGTGTCAGTATTTTGTTGTCTGTTCCTTGTGTCCAGTCGATACTGTACTTTATAATTTTCTCCTTGTATGGTGATAGTGACGTAAAAATGTGTTGGAGGGGTGTAGTTAGAGCCTTCCCCCTCACTCCAGACTCCGACCCGTAATACGAGGCCATGTTACAGCTTTGTTTTCACAATATCACCCTTCTTTACCTGGCCCCGTAAAACTGGGGACTTCCGACCGTCCGCTGGAAGGTAATACAATCGCAAAATATACAGTTCTCCTCCTTTATTGTTTGTCCCCCTTGATGTTACCAGTATGGCCCCCTACAGCCGTGGGGCACGGAGCCCCCTGCGGCTGCATGCCCTGTGTGGCATGCTTTTACAGGCGCCCCACCTTTCCTTCTTCTTCAAACCTCTCCCTACCTTTTTCCAACCCCTTTGCTGAGCGTGACCGGCGTTCTCCGTGCACGGCTCTCTCACCTCTTCTATCCCGCCCTTCCCTTGTCCTATCCTCCGGCCACTCCTTGATCAACCCGAGATGGTCGCGGTGTCCTATACAAGCCCTATGGATGACGTCACCAACTCCTGCAGACTAATACCGGTAAGAGAATTTTCATAAGGTCAGAACTTGCGCAATATGTTTAACCCCCTCTTGTCTTTAACCCCACAGCTGTCTTCCCACAATACTAATAGTGGAGAATGCAACAATCAATTAACTCATTACAATCGGACTGTGCACGCTGTGTCACCTCGCGTGTGATACGCCCCTTCTCCAGAGGAACTTAACCAGCCAATTGTCTTCCGCACTTGGGACCAAAACTAGCTACCTCCTGCGGGAAAACGTTATCTACCTAACAAGCTTCAACACTCAATCGGTAGGGATCCTCATCTATTCATTGATCAAAAACGTCAATTCATAGGAAAGCCACACACCCCCTTTACAGGTGCCCGCGACCTGGACAAATCAGTGCCTTCGAACAACCACACGTGGTACCTTTTTGGCTCCACCCACCTTGCTCTGTGACGTGGTAGAAGGCAGCCCTCGTGCCTGTCCCACTACCGCTCACTCATCTGTCAACACTCATTAACCAAATCTTTTACAACACACTGTAAAACACCTCCCGCCACCCTTACTACAATTCCTCCCCCCACCCGCACAACATTACATTGCTTGTTGGGTGTCCCATACTCACCAAGTCCTCTTGAGGCGGGGCCGCTCGACTGCGTGCACCCCTCCAAAGCGGCTCGCCACCTCCCCTCAGCTGGACCACTTCTGGACACTCGCCAACCGCGGGCGGGATACTTCTCAATTGGTTCCCGAGGGCCAATATCCAGTTTGCGCTGTCTGGTCTTCTCGCAGTTCTGCGATGGTCCTGTAGTCTTCAAAAGGGGGCAACGGCAGAGCGGGCCACGCTGCCGGGTCGCCTCGCTGCAAGGGGCCTTGGACTTGTGCTACCAGGTCAATGGACATCAACCGATCTCAGCAGTGCCTCCAACTTGTCGGGGTGATTCTCCCGGGGCCGGCAGAGTTGTCCGCGGACCTCCGGGCTGGGGAGGCCCCAACTCCTCCTGTGTCCCCAAAAGGAGTATGAGACACATACAAGAAGCAAGGTGAGTACTGCTGTTTATTATAATAACAGCCGGGATGGGTCTCGGCTCGTATGCATCCGATGAGACTCTCGTTGTTAGTGGGGCTCGAAGACCCTTTTTACAGCAGTCTGACGCGCTACTCGCGTCACCTGGGAAAAATCGTCACAAAACCTATCGCCACTCTGGATTGGGTCCCCGAGTGGTAGGGTTAGTATATGTCCCCTATGGGAAGAAATGTTAGTGGGTAAGGACGGATCAGGTGGTACAGTTGGGCTTTCTCTAACAGTCGCTACTTTAGAATTGTTGCAGTGGGACCCTTGGCAATTGGCTAGGAGTACTGGCGTCAGTAGTAGGCACCCCTCTATTCTGATTGGTTCTCCCGCGAGCCCCCAAGCCTGGGACCATCGTTGTTCCCAGCTTGCGGTGTACATGTCATTAGCAACAATGTGCAACTATGTGTTTGTGCGGACAACGGACAGGTCTCCTCATGGGCTTGCGAGCGGGTATTTCCCATCGCTGTAGGTGTCCATCTTGCTGCTTCGTTGTTGCAACCTGTGTCCCAAACGTGGGACCCTGGCGACTGTCTGTCTCGTGAGTTTGGCATCTTGTCAGTTCGGCCTGGTCACGTGTGGAGAGACCGTAGCTGGAGCAGAATTATGGGCATTAGTTTTTGTATTTCGCCTCTGAGGGCTTGGCACTTACAGGTGTAACCTTGGCGCCGGGCTCGCGGCATGCCAGTTGCAACATTGTGGCCTTGGCTGTGAGCTCTCGTTGGAGGCTCGTTCTGCATGGTCAGCACTTGTACTCTTGTCGCTGAGAGGATTTTCATGGCTAGGCTCCTGTCTGGGACTCTTGCTTGCAGCCTACTCGGGCCTAGTTCATGGGTGGCGGTACATGATCCATAGTATGGAGGTCGCGGGGCGACAGAGTGTCATAAGCAGCACTAGATATACATTGTGGTGTCGTCATAGGGATGGTGGCGGGGAAAAGCGTCAGCAAGCATGTACGCAAGCTCTTCATGCGTCTTGCGTTTCTGCGGACCTGTGAAGGCCTATGTAAAAATAACAACGATGCATGTCAGTGGGTGTGTCAGTCCCCTACGTCAAAGCACTGAGTATGTTCTTCGTGTAGGTTGGTGTGTGAGTGACCAGTATGCATGGTGGCACGTGTGTTCTCGTCTGTTGGCTATGTCGTCATGACATCTGTAATGATGTGAATACTTATAGCTGTTGTTCTAGTCGAGCTGGTCCATGTTGCAGGCGTCAGCTTGAGCCTGTCGCGCTGGTGGACACTCTCTTCATATGTTTAAGTTTCTGAACCAGGGTATTTTGTCATCTGGTAGGTAAATGAACTCCTCTCGTGGGGGATATCTGGGTCGTAATCCCCTAGGCCATGGTCTGGATGAGCTTGGGGGAAGGGTGTTATCCCATTCTCCTACTTCAATGCAATCTGTGTGGACATGTGGGCATGGAAGGGTGGTTGTACGTGTGGTGGAGCATTGTGTAAGTGTGTGTGTCAGTAGGGACATGCACTCAATACATGCATGTGAAATCAAGTGACACACAGTGTCCTGTACACATCACATGTGAACATTGCCCATGTGTACACCCCAGCATGTCAAACCACAACAATCCCCAGACACCTGAAAAGTAAACAACACAGGAACAGCCATTGACCAGCAGAACAAATCATGTACATAGTACCCCACAATGACAATGTCAGAGAGTGCCCAAACACTGTAGCCCAGACGTACTGTCCAACAACAAAAGGCCCTCCCTCATTTACACATCACCATGACCTTCTGAAGAACTGTGTCTGAGTTCTGTAGCCTTCTTCCTTCTAGTCTACCTGGCTTCAGGATCCCCCTACCCCTTGATTTCCATGTTCTACCTTGCGTGTAAATAGGGTCTAGCCCCCTCAGAGGCCACCTTGACTGGGAAAAATACCAAATCGCAGAGAACTCCAAGGAGCCAAACCCCCAAACCAGGGAAAAGCCTGTAGCCACCAAAAAATCCTGGAAGAGTCTCCAGTAGATGACTTGAAGTTGCTGAAAATGGTCAAGCACATGTCCAAGCAGAATGATAGAACAACCAAGGTAGCACACTTCAACAATGGTTCAACGGGATGGGTAGCATTTTCAGTACACAATAATCAATGAGGAATGCAACAACTGATGGGTAGTGTCACAGCTCCGGTCTCCAGGCGCAGGAGTGGCACGAACCAACCACCCCCTCTGCAGTCTGGGCGCCTGCAAAGTAAAACGCACACAGGCCTCTGAGACTCCGGTTGGGAAAGAGGGTTAGGGATCCGTTGTTTGGATAGGCATCGGTATTCAGGATAACCGGAAAAAGGGGCAGGAGATGGGAGGTGGATGGGCAAGGGAAAGTAGGCAAAATACAAAATACAACTATTGACAATAACACATACTCAATTAGAGAAACCATGTTCTTCATGCACATTGTACAAAATGGGACAAGTGCAAGCCAAAGAGAGACTTATCTCTGGGGTGAGTGCTGGCCTCCTGCCTGCGCACTCTCAGGTCCGGTAACAGGAGCAGTTCAATGCTGCAAATAGAGCGTGAGTTACTATTTTGTGTGTGTTTTCACCACACACACAACACCATTCATGCCTCAAACTAAGTGACTTCTCCCCAAACACTCTTGTCTGCTGCTTTGTTTGTATACTTTTCCTTGCCCCTGTGATGGTTCATACACTGTCAATGCAGTAAGGCAGCTGCACGTGGCCCCGCGGTAAATGGAAGACCAATGTGTTAAGAATCACACATGATAGAATGGTCCTTGAGTGAGCTGCTAGACCCATGTGGCGAGGTGCAACTTCAGTACAAGTCGTGTTCTGCCAGCCACGGATTTCAATAGGTAGTGCACGTGGCAATTTGCATATGCAAATGATATGCACTGCACTCGAATCTGTGCGTCGCTGGGTGCCCCTGTGCGCTGTATTAGTTTCTGGCTAGGAACGCTACTGCGTTAATAACTCAACCTCTATGGAGCAGGGGGACTTGAGGATATGGGCGACGCCCCATGCGTGTGCCCCTGACAACTTGTAAAGCCACTTGGCATTTATTCCTCAACGCGGCTTAGCTGTACTATGCGCTTCTTCCCCAATGCTTGGCCTAGCTCCCCAGCACTGCCCCTACTTAGCATGCATGTGCAAGGGGCCTGGAGGAAGGTCAGCTGGGGTGTGGCCCCTCATGCTGCTCGCCTTGCTTGGAGCTCCTGGAAACACGTCTGCTTCTGTCGAACGTCTGAGCACAAGCCCTGTGCTTCTGCTTGCGCACGCATGCGCACGTGTGCACCACCCAACGTGGCCAGGTTTCTGTAGTTCTTGGCCCTGTGTCTGCTGGGAAAGGTAGTCTGGAGGCTCATTTTCCTGCAGAAAGGGCATAAGTTTCCTGTGTGTGTGTCTTCATGCTGGTTGTTACTGGGCCATGTATGAGACCTACATCCGACCTCCTCCCACCATCAGTGTGACTTTGACAGCCAAAGGGTGCAGGCAACTCTCTATAGCATGAAGTGCATCAAGTACATATATAGGCAAGAAAAGAGCATACATCACAATCAACATCAAGAAATGGACATATCAATGATGTACTCAACAAAATTGATTGGAGACATGCCGTGGAGAAAACAGACATTATCCCCATTAGGGGTGTTAACACAAGTAGTACAGCAGCAGACAGGCCACAGATACGACGAAATTCCAATGCCCTTGTGTAAATGGTTGTAACACCAAACCATCCTTGCGAGCCCATGGATAGGGGAAGCAGGTGTGGCATATGTGAATCAGGACCCCAAGCTGCAAACACATACACGAGACATGCTTGAAGGGCCCAGCTGGAACAGACAGTGGATGCCTTCAAAAGCCACAAAGCACCACACCATCACATGAATGCACAATAGACAAGCATTTTTAAACTACATTAGCTAATTAAACTAACTATAAAAATCAAAAATGGCCACATACGACCCGGGGGGGAGGCACCCAGGAGGCGGGAGGTACAGGGTGCACCTCAACACCCACATGCGATGATGTTGAGATTTAAAAAAAACTCCATGGGCTCAACGCCTGCACAGCCCGACCTGTGTGGGAGATAAGTCGCCATCCTCCTCACCCTCTGACTCAAAAGGTGGACGTGGCACAGTACCCTGACCATGCCTATGCGCAGCTTGCCCCTCGTTGGCAGCAAGTCTGCAGCAAGTCTGCGGGACCGGTGAGCCTGGTTCTGTGCGGCGATGACACGTAGGTCAGCATGAAGAACCTTGCATGATACGCGTGCTTCCTCTTGCAAGGTAGCACGTGTAACACAGAGTTCTTCCTGCATGGCCTGGCAGGATATCTGGAACACCTCCTGGCAAGCACGTAGCTCAGCTGAGATGGTATTCTCAATCTGCTCCAACCTCTCCTCTGTCCTCTGCCTCTGGGACATCAAGAGCACACCCAAAGTAGATCGGAGGGATTGATGGTAATCCCCCAGGGCCTCCCTATGTGCCTCTGCGTGAGCAGCCATTGCTTGACGCAGAGGCACCATTTGAGCCCGGCGTCCCCTCTCTGAGGCTGCCATGCCCAGCCTGAGCGAGCGGGCCGTATACTGTGCCGCCCGCTTCTGGAGATCCACCTGCCTAGCAGGGGGGAGTAAGGATTGGGCCACACGTTCCATGGTCTGAGCAATATTATCAATTGCTGCCCCCTGTTGTTCGGCTTGCTCCCACTCAGTATACCCCGGTGGCGCATGGCCACCGCATTGCTGTGCTTGACACAGCGGGGCCCAAGGAGCCGCGGTCCTTGTTGGGTTGGCACCACCCATGGCTGCAGGACTGCATTCCTCCGTTGACGTGATGCCCCGGGCACATCAGCAACTTGTGTGGGGTGTGACCGTGCAATCCGATACACCACAGGCGGACGTCCCACCACCGTCTGGCCCCTCAGTGCAGGTGTTGCGGACAGAAGAGCATCCACATCAGAATCACTTGCCGTTGACGAATGGACATGACACACATCCAACTCGACATTGTCGTCAGAGTGATCATTGCCAGCCCTAGACATGATGGTCTGTAACACAAGTGGGTTCTTGTGGTCTACCACCCCACGACCCCCACTTGTGCCGTGTTGCTGGTATGATAGCAACCCTGTGCCTGGCATGACAACACCATCTTCTGGCTCCATTGCGTCATCATCTGAAAAGGGGAAAAAAACAAACATGAGTACACATGTCAGAAGCACATAACCCACTCACACAGACATCACATCGACCACCAACACATGAAGCAGACATGCCACACACAAATGAGAACCTGGCATGCATCCTGTGGCATTGATATGCAAACACATCCGAAAAGCAGAAATGATGTGTCTAAATAGCAAAGCCTACACAAGTACAAAATGTAGTATATCACCTCCATCAGACACCACCTCGGTCAGGCACATGTCACAGGCAGAAAAGACAGATGCAACAAAGAGATGGCACATACCATAAGCATGTCTGATCACTGCTGCAAGTGAATCCAAACACACAATGACACACATAATATGCATGTACACATGCATCACTGAACTATCATCACCAATATAGCTTTATCCATCTGCAGCTCGGCCCGTACAGGGTGTCATGGACCATGTAGATATAGTGAATGTCCCAAGCAAAGCAAGGGCCTGCAACCAGGCATGAGGGACCATAACGCCCAGTACGGTCTGAGCAGCAGGACATGAAGCCTCCACAACACCCCTCAGGGCCTGATTGAGCACATTGTGCTATGAATGTGCCCTATTCCATCCTTCCTTGTGTTAGGCAGAATCCTGTGCAATGCCCTTAAGGACCACTACACACAATTAAGACTACAAGTGGTAATACAAGTTCACCTTTGGTACAAGCATGTGCTACTATGTTAAAGTGGTAGCAGTAGTGGAGCAGCCAGGCTTATCTCAAGAGTATATGAGCAGTAGCAGAGATTACACAAAGGGACCATAATTACTGTGACTCAAGCAAAAACTGACTCAAGGTTTCAGGGAAAAAAAATATAAGTACATTTATTTTTTAAACCATCGGTTATAAAACACAACACTTCTATAAATTCAAAACCACACGTAAAATACACTACACACAACCAATTCACTTGGTACAGTATAACTCAAGGTAAGTACCCTATGTTTTAATGGACCAGTGTTGTGAAACAAAAGACGTTACCGGGAATACATATGCGATCACTTTTTGACAGTAATGACAGTTCAGTCTTACTAAAGATACGCGTATCCACGGCAAGACCGGGGCAAAAACACACTTAGCACCTGAGTTAACCAGAGAGAGTTGGGGGTAAAAATCATAGGCAATACTTTTGTCAGGGCAGACAGAATCAGAGATCACTCATTGACAGAAATACAAGAGTCAATAGGCCGGAGCCAGTGTCAAGTGGAACCGGGTTCCTGTTGTCGAGGATCACACAGTCTGACAGTTCAAGATTAAACGTTGCCAGGAGTACTTAGATGTTGTCAACAGAGGAAGCAACATTTATAAGAAGGAGGGAAGACAAGGGTAAGCCTTGGAGGAGGAGAAAAGGGATTCACCCTAGCTCCTCAAAACTGAACACAGTACCTTATTCAAGGAAGAAGCTGGTGCCATGGCAGTTGTTCCTGGTAGTTTCCTGCAGACCCACGGTTCCTGGTGCTTCGGTCATGGTAACGAGAAGGAGGACGTCTGCAGGGGTCTGCACTACGCAGGGATGAAGCCAGCAGCACCGACGGTGAATAAAAGGTGCACTCCTTTAAAGCAGGAGAGGCTCTTCAGATGGCTATCTGGACCACTACAGCAGTGTGCAGCGATTTCAACCACGAAGAGGATCCTCTGGCTGTGGAAGATGAGCTGGTTGACCCCACCAGGCTCAAGGGAAGAAGACTCCGGATTGGATCTTCTCTGGTCGTCGAATGGTAGATAGATCACGACTGCAGCAGGGCTTCACTGGGATGGGACAGTTGCAGCAGCCGTCTTCTTCTCCACTTCTCTTCGATTCCTTGTAGTTCCAGTGGCGACTCTGACTTCCAGCCCAAGAGTCCTGCCTTCTATGCGAAAATCCCCCATTCACACAGCCTGGCTGTCAATCACAAAGGACGGGGGTTGTCCAGCCCGGACAACCAGCTCAGCCAATCATGGCAAAGTGCGACTTGGGTTTCCTAGGATACCCTGTGCAGGGGGTGACTACACCCCTCCCTCACATTCAGCCCACCTAGACACCCAGGGGCCTAGAGGAGGGCTTCTTGGCAGAAGCCCGCCAAAAGACAGTGAACAAATAGGCAAACCTGGTTTGCTGCGCAAGGTAAACACAAGAAGGACTTTAACAAAAAGAAATGGCGAATAAACCCGGCCGCAGCCAAAAGAAAGAGTATTTGGTCAAGCGGATTTATGTTCGAGGCTAATATAATAGCCTAAAACAGTACCACGTTTATATAGTATGAATGCGGTAGAAAAGTTAGGGTAGATACCACTGCCACCAGCCAAGTCTAAATGTTAAAAGAGCAAAACAAGGCTCTAGGAGGTACAGATAAAAAGGGCTAAGAAGTCACCCTTTCCAATACTCCATGTAAGATGGGGTGTACTGGATCTGTGGTTAAATGACTATGTAAAGTTAATGGCAACTTAACCCTTTTCTGGGGGACAGTAGTCAGCCCCAGAAATGGAGACAGTGGGAAGTCTAAAAGACAACCCTGTGTCACTGCACTGAAGGTGCTGTGTAACACACAAAAGAATGGGGCTACTGAAGTGGTGTACTCCAGAGTCCACAATCACAAAAACAGATGAAATACACATGGCAAAACATGGGTAAGAGTGGGGGAAAAGCTCACACTCTTACCAAGTGAAAAAAATATACACTCCAGAAATCCAGCCAAGCTGCTGGGGGACTCACTAGGTAAGGGAAATTAGCCATTGAATGAGAATTCTCCCTAACATCTTGTGTAAAATCTTCACGGCCAGGCCCCACTATATTCGCTAAGCAGGCGGGGGCGTACACATACTGCACAACAGTGCACCTTCAGGATTATGCCAGTTGAACATAAAGTGCGCAATGCTGAAATCTCACCAGCATTAACTTCAATCAACTACATATTAGTCAGTCAACTAAAAAGCTGTGGAAGACACATGTGTAAATGAACACTTTCACACACACATACGTGAGCAGCCGCAATGTTGCACTACCCAACGTTGAAGCTGCTTGCATATGTACATGTGAAAGCGTTAAAAAACACTCCTTCCCCCATACACCTGTATTGTGAACATGAACAGCATCCAATACAGCAAAGCAAGCAGCTACAACGCTGCTTGCTTTGATGTATGTGAAAGTGTACACATACACACGTGAAGGTAGCTCCACAGTCATTACAACCCCATTGGCAGGCTACATTCAATCTGCGCGCTATTCCAGTTGGTATAGGCCGCAGATTGACCCAGCAACTTTGCTAAACAACCACTAGGGAGTTCCAATAGTGAGTACATGTGTCACAGGATGCACCTGTGCCCGTGGCATTCATGACAGAGAAGGGATGAAAATCTGACCATACATGCCAGGTTACTCTGACATTGCAGCAGTGAGTAGGCATGTAGAACGGTGTAACACGGCTCAGAAGCGGGTTGATGCAGTGCAGAACATGTGTACGTTACCCACTATCTAAATGAACAAGTACATTATGATGTATATCAATAAACATGAAGGCAGTGTAAGGGAAAGTTCAGGCATCACGTTAAATGTGCATGCAATGGGTTGCATGGCTACAAGCAAACCCGCTCAAGTAAAAATGCAGGGAGGCATTGCATGTCAGTGAAAGGGTGAACAGAGACCTGTGTATTGGCAGTGTTGACTAGCTTCAATTGCATCATCTGAGTCAACTGACAACACAGCAGATGAGAATGGGACAGTAAGCAGGACACATGATGAACCCTCAGTAGTACACCCATGTGTGCAGAAGCCACTACACCAGTTGAACAGAATTAGGGGGCCTGAAATAGGGGGAGGCCTGTGCCCCACACAGACTGTGACACCCTAAACATGTGTGTGATGCAGGACTGAGCCAGACTGGGCATGGAATGGATGATCAAATGCCATAAAATATAGGTCATCCTGGACATGTACTACAATGATCATCCGGGCAAGGACACATAGGGGCATGCAATGAATGCACATGGAGCATGAATGGGCACACATGTCCCTGCAGAGCATCTGCCATCTGCACAGTCTGAGTGAGACACCCTGCATCAAGGACAAAGGATGTACCCCACTGTATGTGTCTGGCAGGTTGGCAGGGGGAAGTGTGCATGTACACAGGTGCGTTGAACAGGCCATTGCAGTACTCCAACATGATACCCACCAGTGCCATGGTGAAATGTGGGTGCAGGGGGTGGAGGTGCAAGGTAGCATGCCTACGTGGAGTACCCACATGTAGGCAAAACACACATTCACGTCAGTCATGCAATGACATAGTCCCAGTGCTGAGTGGAAAGACACCCCAGGCTACATGCAGAAGGGCCAGTGAGCTGGAACATGGACCGGAGTGGCAGCCGGGTGACTAGCATGTGAGTAGGGTGCAAGTGTGGTGATGAGGACAGTCCCCGTCTGCTCTACATGTCCAGCATGCTGCAGAGCAGCCACGCATCAGTGAAGCATTGCATGACTCGCACATGAGAACCATGTACACATAACATGTATTGGCAGTCAAGCACAACACATCACACAAGCAAACCACACATGGTCTGGACAAACACGCGACAACACTCACTGGACCGGGCATCAAAGTCCAGAATCTCTCCCACTCCTTCGTACAATTCTGTTGGTATGAACTCCGCAACGATCGACTCGTGCAGAGTGAGATCTTCCTCCTGAGCTGGTGACCCACCGTCAGTCAACCCAGTCATGGCATAATTGGAGGCACGCTTTGCCTTAGCACAGCGTCGGAGGTCATCCCAATGCTTTTTGCACTGTTGAGCTGTGCGCACCTCATATCCGAATGTACTCACAGAATCCGCAACATGCTTCCAGTGGCACATACGTTGGGCAGCCATAGTGTGACAATTCAGCCCCACTAGCATATCACGGTTGTGTTCCCACACGTAGTCCACAAGGAAGTCCAGTTCCTGCATGCAAAAAGTCTTCTTCCTCGACGTGCCGGAGACTCGTGCTGTGTCTGGGGTCCCAGCCTCTACTGTAGGTGCAACTTTCCTCCTCTTGGACAGTGGTCCGGACCCTGACTGGCAAATGCTGCCTTGATCAGTATGGGCAGTGGCGTTGGTGGATTGAACCAAGGGAGTGGCAGGTGGAACAAGGATGGAAGCCCTGACTTGCGTCAGTGGCTGCTGGGTGCCCCAAACTTGACCCTGCACGGCAACATCTGCTGTGCTAAGGTTACTGACAGGGACTGTCCTGGATTGTAGACTCACAGTCGGGGTGGTGTCAGGTGCATCTGCCCATGCACTTGGTGACACCCAGCTGCTCAGGGCAGCAGATGACAATACTGCCCCAGAGACATGTGCCTCGGTCAGGGCAGCCCTGCATGCACTTACCCTGTGCCTCCTGAACTCCTGGAAATCATCCAGGGACTCTTCAGGTGCCAGCGCAGCATGCGCTGGCCCACCCTGAGCCTGGGTGGTGGTGTCTACAGCTGCACCTGCAGCTACCACTACCATTGGGCCCGTGGCAGTTGATGAAACGGACTGCCAGGTCACATGGGCACCAGTGCCAGATGCAAGAGCTGCATCTCCCATAACCTCAGGGGTGGTGGCATGACTGCACCAAAATGTAGCACAACATCGTGCCAAACTGGCACACCCCTGCCTCTTCCCCCTCTGCAGCCACCCTGGACACCCTGGAGTCCCCCTATTCCCTGGTCCTCCCGGCCACGTCCCTGACCATGTCTGCCAAGTGGAGTACGCCCAGCTGAGGTGCCCCTCACCTTTCGTGGCCTCCCAACCATGGCACAGATGGAGTTGTGCCGGCACAGATGGAGTAGTGCCAATGGTAGGTGTACACAACAATTGTCCTGGGCAATTGGGGTGAAGGGGGTGGGATACAAGATGTTAACAGCACTCCTGTGCACCTGCAAGGCTGTATGTGATCCCGGTGATAAAGTGACGAGTCACGCAATGCTCAGGCACCCCAAAACTGCAGTAAAACCGTGCACGCAACCCCCGGTAGCCCACGTGTGTGGAATTAACCTTCTGCAGTACGCGGTGGCACCCAGGGACACAAAAAACACGTACGCGTGGGACACGCAGACTACTATGACCTCGAAAATGGGTACGCGATACACAGGGGCACCCACAGTGGGAAAAATAGCGTGCGCGACTAGCGTGATAATGAAAAACACGTGTAGCCAATACCCCCGCCAAAAGAAGAGATACGTCCTCGATCCACTGTGAAGTTGTGATGGCGCGCGAAACAACCAGAAGTAGCAACACACGTCGGTCTCCATGAAAGGCACGTACAGCGAACTGCTGGTCCCGCTCACCTTTAACCCGTGCTGAGGGAAACGCCTGCGTGCATCACATCACTTACGTGCTTAGGCCCTTTCCTTGAATTACACATATTAACACGCAGGCGTGCTGTTTTTTCACGTGCTGAATCACTATGCACCCGTGATGAGGGGAACGCCCGCGCGTGTTATGTCACAGACGCGATTACGTGCTAAGGGCCTTTCCTCGAATTACACGCTGATGTGCAGTTTTTTCACGTGCCAAATCACTCTGTATCAAGCTGGCCACGCAACAACACACGGAAGACCACGCTCCTGCCCAGAAGGCCATTTTCCTGCACCACAGAGCCCCGAGCCGACTCCCACCAGCCATCTACTGCTGCCTGCCTGCCTGCTGGCCACGTGCCCTGCTATTTGGTGCCTGCATGTCAGCCATCTGCAGGGGTCCAGTTGCTGTGACCACCCCTGCTGGAACAGAAGACTCCCGACTGAAGTTCCATCGCTCCACAGCCCAGCACCAGGAGCCAGTTGCCCACCCACACCTGCCTCGGGGGTTGCCATGTCAGGGCAAACACCATCGGAGACCACTGGCAACACCCAGCCAGAGAGGCAGAGGGCTACCAGCTTCAGTGCGGCAGAAGTTGGTATCCTGGTGGAGCAAGTTCTGGTGCATTATGATGCCCTCTTCGGAAGACCATGCGCCGACAATGATGGATGGAAGAGGATCTGCAAGGACATCATGGCTGCCATCAACATGGAGGGGATGGCAGCCCGTGACATACGACATGTCCGGAAGCGCTGGGAGGACTTCAGGTCCAGGACCCTCAGGAAGGCCCAGTGCCTCTTGGAGGCAGCGGATGCAGAGGGGTGCCGGGTCCGCCTTACCGTCGACCAGATGAGGGTCCTGGAACGTATACGCCCAGCGCTTCACCTCCAGGTCCTTCAGAGGCTCCAACTCATGTCCCCCAGCCATAAATACACCCACCCACCAGTGACGGGCACCTGCCAGCAGGCCCCGACTCATGGCCCACCAAACAACATGTCATGAGTAAACAGACCCATGTCCCTAACGCCAACCACAATCCCCTCTGCAACTGAATCCCTGCAGATGGCAGATGTGCAGGCACCAAATGGCAGGGCACGGTGGCAGCAGGCAGGCAGCAGCAGATGGCTCCTGGGAGGCTGTTCGGGGTTCTGGGGGGCAGTAATTCGGCCTTCTGGGTAGGAGCGTGGTCTTCCGTGTGTTGTCGCATGGCCAGCTTAATACGGAGTGATTTGGCACGTGAAAATACAGCACGGCAGCGTGTAAATCGAGGAAAGGCCCTTAGCACGTAAGCGTGTCTGTGAGGTAAGACAAGCGGGTGTTTCCCTCGCCACGGGTTGAATGTCCCACGTGGGTTTCCATCGCTCTGTACATGCTCTTCATGGGATATGGTATGTGCTTTCCGGGGGTGCAAGTGGACTTTTCCATGCATTTTCGCTTGCGTGAGCGGGGTATGTGTATTCCATGGGGTGCACGGGGAGTTTTCTATGCGTTTTCGCTAGCGCGAGCGGGGCACTTGTATTCCGAGTGCAGCATGGGGAGCTTTGCACGTGTTTTCGCTAGCACGAGTGGGGTACGTGTATTTCGAGGGCTGCGCGGGGAGGTTTCCACACGTTTTCACTGGTGCAAGCGGGGTATGTGTATTCCGAGGGGTGCGCAGGGAGCTTTCCACGTGTTTTCGCTAGCGCAAGCGGGGTACATGTATTCCGAGGGGTGCGTGGGGTGTTTTACATGCGATTTCGCAGGCGCGAGCGGGTTACCCGTATTGCGAGGGGTGCGCAGGGAGTTTTCCACGCATTTTCGCTGGAGCGAGTGGGGTACATGTATTCTGAGGGGTGCGTGGGGAGTTTTCCATGCATTTTCGCTGGCTTGAGCGGGGTACGTGTATTCCGAGGGGTGCGTGGGGAGCTTTCCACGCGTTTTCATGCTTGGGGGGGCTATATGCTGATCCACTGGCCTTTGCACCATGTAGGGGATTTGTGCAATGTTTTTGGCGCATGGGGCGGGGTTGGGAGTGTTACTGGTGCTGCTGCAGGGTCGCTGCACTGCTCTGCGCCACGGCTGGTCATAGATGTTGAAATCGATGAATACGCTGTGCGCGGAAATGGGTTTTGGCACACGCAGCTGGCTCAGACTGCCGCACGCGCACTCTGTGCGCCATCCGAGTGCGCCACTTGTGCGACGAATTCTATGAATTACACCCTTAATGTCGAATTAGTTACGAGTGGAATCATATGTGTCCAAAATGTAAGAAAGGTTATTGTACTTAAGAACTCTGTGAACGATATGCGCATCTCCATGTGCCTGATTAGAAATATTTATACTTTTCTTATCTTGTAATTAAAGCATTCCATGATATATAATGCAGTGACTGTGGTTGTAATTCAGAATCAACACCGCAAAATCTGGTTTTTAATAAGTATGCATTGATTATGTTTCAAAGATACAGTGTAGATGGTAGGAAAATTAACACGTCAATAAAGAATTATACATTTGGTCATGTTGCTGTTAGTAAGAACACTATTTTATATTATTTTTCATGAGTGGGTATCCCTTGAATCTGGACAGTTCACTGCATGGGTGCGTACAGAAGTAGATTGGTTTGTTTGTAATGACCCTATAGTGACACACCAAGCTAGATTGCCAAAGGGTTTATAGAATGCTTACTTAATATTGTTAAGTAAAGTTTTAAAATATATGGAAAAATAGGGTAATAAGTGTTTTATGTAAAGTAGGAGATGGATTGTTAGTAGGATATACTTTAAAACAGTACTAAATAAATGTAGAGGTAATATTCTGAAGATTATATAAATTAGAAGAGAAAACAGTATTCTGCAATCTTCTAATTCTGTTTTATTGTGTAAAACACTGTATATTTAATATGTAAAATTGTTCCCTATAAGTGCTAGGTTCCATAAATTGTTCTAAGTACATTATTTTGAGTGTGAGGGAGTGTAGAAGGTCATGACTGTTTACATATGAAACAATTAAACAGTAGGTTTCAGATACAAAATCACGTAGTGCGATGTTTGGAAAATAAATGAGATGTAACTATTAATATGAGTTTTAGGGAATAATATAGATATACTGTGTTCACTTATTATGTGTATAGGTGCTGAAAATAAGTATGCCACAACTTTTCTTCTAAAGTATTCTAATTAAAATAAAACATTTAAATACCTTACTCAAAAGGTTAGTTTGTTAAATGTATGCATATGGTCTATGTGCAGTGTGAAGTTTTCAGAAAAGTCTGATAATCTATTTATTCATTAAACCATGCATTCTTTTTTATTTTGTAGGGTAGTTTTAAGAAAATTGAGGTTAGCCTCTTAGGTGTGTAGCTGGCCAGAGAAAATATGCACACCAAATTATGAAAGAAGTTATGAAATAGCAATGTACATATAATTTAGAATGAAGTTTGATATAGTAAAAAAAGGTATTCCGCACTGTGTAGAAGTATCAGTGCTTATAGAAGTTAATATAATAATTAGAATAATAAGTATTTTTAATTTTTTTAAATATGATGTGTACAATATGAAATGTCATTATGAACTTGTCATGTGTGTAAGTGGCCAAACATAGGACACACACAGATTTTATAAGAAGTATGGAAATGACATTTGTTAGGTTATTAGTGTCGTTTTTGCTAAGTGTTAATATGATTACACAGAAAAGGTGTTATTGTCTACCTATTATTTGAAATATAGGAATGACTATACTTGTTAAAGTGTTGGCATGTATTCATTTATTTATTTGTAAAAACTGAAGACATAATTAGGTTATATGTCTTGGTTTACTCGTGAAGGTTGCATAACATAATCTGTACATTTGTCATCATGTTGTATAAAGTAATGTTTGTTTAGTATTGTAACATCTGTGCATTGTGGTGAAATGCCTTTATCGGTGTACGAACTATGGATGTTATGGACAATTCTTTTTCGAATTATCTAATGCAAAAACTAGCTCGTAAAGACCTAAATGTTAAACTTTTAAAATAACAGAAGAGAGTTTTTTTTTTCTTCAACAAGAAGTTTTTTTCCTTTATAGCATGATTAATGAAAACAACATGTTAATGGTTGGGAACTTGGAATACTATCAGTATTGTTTTAGTATCATAATGAAAAAAAAACATAAATAATGCTGTATTTATTTTGTCATGATGAACACCAGAGGACCACCCTGGTGGTGATAGTGTGGGGGTATAAATGGCATTTAACATTAATATTAAGCACATTTTCTTTTCTTTGAGAGTTCGTAATTTAGAAGAAAGAGGCAAACACATATTAAGGTATTTGGTAAGACTTCTGAGAAATATATATGTAATGCATATATGTACATACAAACAATTGCATATTTTTCTTATAATATTATTTCTAGCTGCGGCTACAGTATTAGCCAATTAATCACAGGATTTTTCATGTGCAGCTAAAGTGAGCAACAACTGGAGTACCTTCATTCACAGCTAAACCGTTTCCCCTGTTAACCGTGGCTATAGACAACAATTGGGAATTTTGAGTTCTGAAACTGCATAAAATAAATTACAATAGATATTGTAATATATTTTTGCGGTCTGTGTTCAATTTTATCTATTTTTCTAACATAAATGGTGGCCCCTAAAAGGGCAGTTTTTGGGGGATGGAAAGAGGAGGGTGGAATTGGAAAAAAAACTCATAAGTATTTTATTTGTATTTATTTTTGAAAAAAGGGGGAACAAAATTGATACTTAAAAAAAACGAACAATTACAAACAACTGACAGTGGCAGGTAATCTGGTGTTGGGTGATTAACTTCTGCCATTTGTTAAATGTGGCATCTTCCTTGACTACCCATTTTCAGTATTTTCTACACATGATTTTCATCATGGTTAGATCGGGTGTCGGTAAGAGAGGATTTTTTGTAGTGGATAACACTGCTGATGTAGAGGCCTCAATTTCCAGTTGGAATTGTTGATGCACTGGTGGATGGAGGTTCTGCAGGTTGTATTGATCTCCCTCTTTGCAAGGAATGGGCCACATGCAATTTCCTTTTGTGATGTTTGCGTGCTTTTGAATATTCGTTGCCTATCTCATCCCAATGGACTCTCACTAGATGGTTGATCATTATTGATGTTCCTAGGCTTTGAGATGGAACATCAGAAGGCTCACGGCATAGTGTCTTATTAAAGAAGGCGGAGAGTACCTCCTCTGCCTCTTTCCGGAGCAGTGTCTCTTCACTTTGAAGAAGCACCAACTGTCAGCTGTTTTTTTCATTCCTGTGTGCTTCCTTCTTGGTGGTGATGGATTTTCGATGTGCAGACCTGTTGAAATGTCTTAGTAGGAAGGAAAAAGTAATACTTTCAAAAAGACAAGACAAAAAAGACAATGCTGCAAAAAATAAAAAAGGTTTTGAAAAAAGAAAGTATAACAAAAAATACACAAACTGTAAAAATCACAGTATAAAGGGAAATAGTATAAGGGAAAAGGTGGTTAAAAAGGATTAGGAATTTAAAGGGTAAAGTGCCAAAAGTGCACTGAGAAACCCTTTCACTAGCAAGTACAGAAAGCAATGATAAATGTGAACTTCTTTCTTGTGGGTGTGCTGATTTATATGCGGCTACAGACTGCTGTGCCATCTGATTGGACAGTCTCGTATGCGCAGATGTTGTCAAACAGTGTGGGCATAGCCGCATCAATATATTGAAACGTTTGATTGGCTCATTCGTTGGCGTGCATAAAAGTGATGTGTAGGCGGCAGTACATGATATGATTGGCTGACATATTAGGCGCAAAGATACGTAGCCACGTTGAAGGATGTCAATGTCTATTGGCTCATTTCGCACACATGGGAAACCCCCCAGTCATTGCTGCATGTACTGCAAATGCATCCTTAGTAGACACAGCTATAAAACAAATAGATATATATATATTCAGTGAAAAAACTTTGTTAAAGGGACGTTATGGTTCAAAGTAAAACCGAAAAACCCCTGAAATTCGGCAGTTATGGTAACATAAGCAACCATAACTCGCGCCACCGTGCACTGCTAACACTAACACCCAGGACATCAAAGATGACATCACAAATGTCATTGATGACATCACTGATGACATCACATGGCTGGCTCTCCCTTTTTATCCTTTACTGACATATCGAAGCCACATAGTTTTCTTCAGTAACAGTCAGGAAGTAAAAATTGAAAAGGTACTATATTTGTAGACTTAGGATCAAGTCACATCATATGAAACATATACATAGAGGAAGACACAGGCTTGAAAGAGAGCAATCCTTTCTGTGCATGAAGATAATCATTAGGGTTATCAGCACTTTCTCATAGTTTTATTTTTATTACTCTACCTTCCCTGTATATGCTCATATTTGTATACATTATACTCACTGTCCTTTCCTTTGGGTGCAGTCACATCATGTGATACACATGCATATGGTAAGTAGCAGCTTTGAAACAGAGCAATAGTTTCTCTGTATAAAGATAATCAGTTAGGTTATGAACTCTTTCTGCTACTACTTCTGCTTTTTTGTTTACTTCACTGTCACTGTATGTACTCATATTTGTATGTGTTGTCTCTTTGCGTTTTGTCTGTAATAATTATGTATTGTATTAAGTGGGTTTTATTATCTACTTATTACATGTTTCACAGTACGCAAAACTCTAATAAGAAAGCAGTTATCATTTCAGTATTCAACATGGCAAGATTATGAATATGGCACCTTCATCATGTATGCTGCACACACTGCCTATATTTCTGCATGAGTAGCTTAGTATACTGGATAGAACTTCATAATGGAATGCTATTTATATGAATGCATTGCTCAATGCACTAATTAGCTCATGATATTTATCCCAATGATCCTTGACAGTTTTTGGTCAGCATTATAAGAATCCCTTGTACAGAGGTTTTATGAAAAGTAAATGCACATGTGATGTCATCAGTGATGTCATTAATGACATTTGTGATGTCATCTTTGATGTCCTGGGTGTTAGTGTTAGCAGTGCACGGTGGCGCGAGTTATGGTTGCTTATGTTACCATAACTGCCGAATTTCAGGGGGTTTTCGGTTTTACTTTGAACCATAACGTCCCTTTAACAAAGTTTTTTCACTGAATTTCATAGGTTTTTAGTAGCACAACTTAACCATAACGTCCCTTTAACAAAGTTTTTTTACTGAATTTCATAGGTTTTTAGTAGCACAACTTAACCATAATATCCCTGACTTCATATACATGTAACATAGAACATACTAACCTCCTAGTAGTGATTTTCATGTCCGCGGACTACCGCCATGTCCGCAGACCTATCGAAAATCTGAGCATGCTGAATGTAAATCTAAATAGTGTGCCCCATTTTCCCTTTGAAGTTTGCTCTGAAAAGAGACTTTTTTTTTGTTTTTTTTACAGATGCTTGACAGACACCTGTTATTTTGTATTTTTTTTCTTGTTTTTTTTTTCTTACTTTACTCCTAAAATCTTCACATAACCTTCTGCAAAGCAACCCTTACATTCCAAAATAGAAAGGCATTTCCCGTAAAAGATAAAGAAATGCCATCTTCTTTAAAATTAACAGCATTACTGGCATCAATATTCTCATTATTACAAAAGATTATACCAGCTCTAAGCATGAAGGCATACATGCCTCGGTTGATGACACACCTAGCAATGTTTTGCTGAGGACAAAAAACTTAACTATTGTCCCATATTGCCCTAGGTAGTAATCCAGAAAAAATTACTTTCGCATTTGGATGGATCTTCATTACGGCTTGAACCAAGTGTTCCAAATCAGCCAACAAAGTAGGGGCACTGACGTTGCCCAAATGGAAAGCACCATAGTGCAAAACTACCACAAGCGGACTGTTCATCGTGGCCATGTCCTCACAAACATGTACAATTCCCTGTACATTGCAATCAGGCACAGTGCTCCACACCACCTCCACTCCTTTCACATCAAAGTTCTTTGCAACATGCCTGCATTGAGCGTACTGTTGTAAACCATACACAAACATATCTCCAAGCACCAACACCCTGACTTTCTATACTTCTGCCATCTTCACCACACACAGTCTCTTTCAACACGAATCCACAACCTCGACATTGATTGGCTGATCCGTACAGTCTTCTTTCCATGTTGGATTTCCTGGAAAAACCCGGATGTAGCACGCCCTGTCCACGAACAGCCGCGGTGTCCGCGGATGGCGTCCACTTTACTCTCTGTGCCATTCCCTCATTGCATACAGCTAAGCAATCACACAATACGAATAACGTTCTCAGAACACCCCCATTTTGTGAATTTTCGAACATTTCAGGACAATTATCATTTCATTATTCAACATATTAACATTACAAATATTATACTTTCATCTTGTACTCTGCACACAATGCTATGTTTCTCCATTAGTAGCTCAGTATACTAGATAGAATCCCATAATACAATGCTATTTATATCAATGCATCGTTCAAAGCACTAATAACGGTATGATATTTATTGCAATATCCTTGACACTTTTTTCGCAACATTATAATAAAAATCCCTAGTACACAAATTCCATGAAAAGTACATACACATGTGATGTCATCAGTGATTTCATCAATGACATTTGCGATGTCATCTTTGATGTCCTGGGTGTTAGTCTTAGCAGTGCACGGTGGTGGTGCGAGTTATTTTTCATAGCTTACCATAACTTACGATTTTCAGGGGTCTTTCGGCTGTACTTAGAACCATAACGTCCCTTAAACAATTTTTTTTTAATATCACGCAAACAATATACAAACATGGCGTGCAAAAACCAACTTCTACAGATGGCTTTACACAGAATGTTGCAAAGTAAGAATTTATGCTCGTTCACAGTGAAGGTCAGCTGCTTCCATTTTTTTCTCGTGCCCCGGAGAGGCTCACGAAGCGGACTATAAGGTTGTATTGTGTTTTGACCTTGACAGACAGAGATTGTGATGAAAGACTTCTCTTGAAGGAGTGTTGCTAAAACGTAAGAGAAGATAAAGATGAAATTTCTGAAACGAAACCACTTTTATATATTATATCACTATGCGAAAGATCGTTTGCACACGCGGAGTCGTATTTTGGGACTGCACCACTCATAGACAATGGAAATTGCAATTGTACTGTAAGTAACCCTTTACATTATTTTATACCAAATATAATTACAATAGCGTAGCATTAAAGACCGCTCAAGTTGAACTTGTTCGTTGAAAGTGGCATAATGTTTTCTACCGCGCACTATCACCGCCAAATTGATCCCCTGTCGTTTAGAGGGCTCTGAAAAAGGCAGACGACACAGGGTGGGTTAATAGAAATAATTTAACCGGTCTATAGGCGGTCAAGCGCTCTACTCGCTGTGCCACTTCACTGTAGCCTGTCAAGAGGCACAGTGAGTACAACGCTCGCTTTGACATCCGTGCACAGCTTGCTAACGCAAGTTCGAATCCCGGCAAGGCCAAACTCAGCCTTTCATCCTTCCGTGGTCGATAAATGAGCACCACACACCGTGGTTATTAATAAGCACCGCTTAGATACCTCACGGTTCTTAGCGCTATATGAATGGGAAAATATTATTATTTTAATGTTAACATACTCCGTTGCACTATCTTCGATAGCAAATAGTTTCACGCCCTAATAAATAAAATGATGATTTTTAATGAAGATCGGCTGGTGAGACTAATTTATGTTTTTTAAAACAGGTATGTGGCCCCATTTTGCCTATGTCACGATTTACAGACTCCAGCGGATGGGGTCTTCAACTGCCAGGTGCAGGTCCAAATATGCAACTTCATGACCCTCACCATTTTATGGGACAATCGCCAAGGACCAATATGCCCTTACGCAGTACTAGCGGCTACAAACAACATACCAACCAATAGGGTGGTCTAATGGCTCGTTGTTGGAGCAACCTTCCGATTATCAGAGCGACCATTTACTGCTTTTTTCATAAACCAACAGCCTATCTACCGCAAAAGAACAACAGGTGGCTCCAAATAAACTTTTGCTGATCGACAGCAGAGAAAATAGCAAATCGCTGAATATTCACTAAACATTTCATGTGAAATAAATGTACTTTACCAAATGTACAATCCTGCTGTTTACTTTTAAACCACAGTTTCATATTCCGAATTGTGGCGCACTGAGTTGTAAGCTGACCTAACACCCTCTGTACCGCAAAGGAACATCGCGTGCCTCAACATGAACTTTTGCGGATCGACAACAAAGACAAATGCAAATTGCTGAATATTCTCTAAACATTTGATGTCAAATAAATGTACTTTACAAAATTTACAATCTTGCTGTTTGCTTTTAAATCACTGTTTCATATTCCGAATTGTAGCGCGCTGTGTTGTGACATAATATGTGTTGTCTTCCGGGTTCTGTGTAAAGTCACTTAGGACTGCAGAGGACTGGGCGCATTTGATGACGCACCCTGTAACGTCACGGAGAGAGGCGGGGAATATGATATCAGTCTTAGGGGCGGGAGATATGATTTAGTGTCGCAAAAGCAAGTCAGCCAGGTCAATAGCGCCAGTCATAGGATTATCACATAATGTCGGCGCACACCAGCCGGATTTATCGTTTCTTTAGTGGACAAAAAGTCGGTTGACGCCCATAGGAAATTGTACTATTAGCGGACAAAAGGAGTGGTCTTAAAACACTTTCATCCTGACAACGAACAATACAAACAACGTTCTCAGAACACACCCATTTTGTGTAATTGCAACCATTTCGGGACACCGCGAGTGTTCTTAGAACACATTCAACTAGACAGATTACAATACGGACAGCGTTCTAAGGACACCCCCAGTTTGTGTATTTACGAACAATTAAGTACACCGCGAGTGTTCATAGCTCATTTTTACCTTCCTTGCGAACAAAAATGACATATACTCTGTCCTCTAAACACCCCACCATTTAGTTTATTTACAAAATGTCAGAACAGCCGTGTTCTCCGCGGACAAATCGAACGCAACAAAAACGTCTAGCACATAAAAAAAAAACATTTAACCTATCTCATACTCCCCCACCCTCCCCAAACACTCTTACACACCAACACACGGCACTAAATACAATTTATCCACGTTTCACCATGCTGTACACGGTCGACGGCGAATACAAGATGGCGGGCGCCACAGAAAATCTGACGCGCTCCACACCCCTCGCCGTCCATTCAGCGAACCCGTCGCATGTCCGCAGACATGACGCAAGGCCATGGGTCAATCGGGGTGCTGTCCGCGGAGCGAACAGGGAAGTCCATCCGCGAAGCGAACACAGATATCACTAATTTTTTTTGCCTTACATTTTGGTCATTTTTTAAAAAACTACTGGACGGATTTACACCAAATTTGCAAAAGCACGCTTTCGGGGCCAGGCCACCGCTCCTGCCGCAAATTTGCTGTAAATCCGTCCAGCGGTTCGGGCTGTAGCCGTGCACAAAGTTTTTTCCCATTCAGTCTATGGGAAAAAAAAAGTTTTGGGACCCCCCTGTAACTTCCCCCCCCCCCTGGACGAATCCTCACCAAACTTTGCAAAAAAATTCAGAGTGGGCCATATACTTTTTTTTGCAAAGTTTGGTGAGGATTCGTCCAGGGGGAGCGAAGTTATAAGCCGCCCAAAAAGTGCTCTTCCTATGGAAACAGCAACTTAACCATAACTACACAGCCACTACCGTGGCTGTGTAATACACACATATATATGGGCAGATGTCTTGTACATATTTATCTTAAATATATTGAGTGTAGTCTCTCTACACAGTTACTGTAACACTTTAATAACTAAACATGAGCTGTACATATACAGGTAAATACTTTAAAAAGATGTACATATACAAACACATTTTTTGTAACAGGATATTATATGGGGCGAATGTGGCTGCACAATTGGTTTTATTTTACTTTCTAGACATAATACATTGTTTTGTTTAGCCGAATTGTCTGTATTATTAATGTTAATTATGTATGGAAAAACAAAACCCTTGACATTCAAGGAAATAACTTTAGTTGCAGGGACGTAAAGGTGAGCAATACATTGTAACAAAACCCTTGAAATTCAAGGAAATTTTTTTAGTTGCAATGACTTTAAAGTGAGAAATTAAAGCAACAAAACCCAGGAAATTCCGCTAAAGCCCCCTTAACTTCGTACCCTCTGTTGCGCAGACTATGACCACAATGATGACATCCAAAGCCAGATTGTGGGAGGGTACACAAGATAAACTCTTTTCTAACAGTTGGATAGTAGCTTGACAGGGATGTTTATCAGCAATAGTAAATACAGTAGGATGTTTTAGTTCTGAGATTGTACTGGCCCCGATCTTGGGAAGATCAATGGTTGAGTTTTGTCATATTTTTATTGGAAATTGCCTCTACCTCTGTAAGATCCACCTGATTTTGAAGGGTTTTCTCTGTTTATATTGTGCTGATTTCCGTTCTCTGCATAAAGAACCCTAATTTCTTCAAAACAAATTTCTTTTGGTCTTGTCTGTTGTGGATGCGGATGAAATGACTTTCTCCTCAGTAGAACTCGAATCCGACAATTCAGCTGTGCCCTGATGGAGTCCATGTGGTCCCAACTTTGTGAGTGTATTGCATCATACATTTTGTTAAAAGTGTATCATTTTCTTTGACTTTAGTCTGCTAAATCACGTTGATGTTGCCTTATTTTCCCAAGTCATATTTCATCCTGATAGTTTTGCAATTTAACATTCAACTTGTCCAGGGATGATTTTATTAAGTCCTGATATGTGTCCAGTGTCAAGCCTTCCTTTAAATTACTGATCTCCTCTTGTAAGCGATCATGCTCAATTCTAGCAAATTTGATCAGAAGTCTTACCATATTCAATGATTAGTCAGGCAGAGCCATTTCCCACTCTTGCAGAAGATCTTTATTTTTACCTCCATAACTTGGAAACTTTAGGATTCTCAATTCAGGCGGTATTATCTTCATCTCCAAATACTTTTCTAACGTTGTAAACTCCCAACATTTGGAAAGCTCTTTACTTTGTACTTTCTCCAGATGTTTCAATTTGTCAAGAGTGCTTATGGGAGATGTCGTTTTTTATTGTCTGAATTAGATGTCCCTGTAATTTCCAGATTTCCAAAACTTAATTCCACCGTTTTCAGACGGTTCATGATTGATAAAGCGTCAGCCATATTAAGTTTCCTTATGATGTATAATAATGTGTTTAATTAATATGCAGGCAGTTACGAATACACAATATTGCTCTCAAATATACCAATAAACATGGAAACAAATGCTAGAATATAGCGAGTTTCATGTATCTCAATGTATTTCAACCCTTAACCATGCCCAGAGGCGTTGCTAGGGCGGGGGTTAAGGAAAACGTACTGTGCTCACCAATATAGGGAAACAAAATTTCAAATACCAATTTGCTCATGTGAATGGCGGCACCCCTCACAGTATATCCCATGCAGCATTTGCCAAGCGTTCTCAAGAAATGGCACCAACTCAATACTAAAACCAGGACTGCCGATTGGTGTACCACAAGGGTGGATGTTGCCACACTGCTGCAAAACAAAGAGCTTGGTAATTTCTGGGTAAGAGAGCAAGCGGCAAATTTTGAGTAAATACATATGTTGTAATGTATAACAGTTATTATTATTATTATTATTTTATTATGCTATGTTATGAGTTAATTAGAACATTTTAAGAAACTGTAAGCAAAACAGTAGCAGAGTTTCTGAACACAATGGGTGCAGCAGCAAACTAAATGTGTACAGCCCAATAGGGCAGAAATCAAAATAATTGCTGCCTGAAAAATTCTCAAGTTGTACCAAATCCCAAATGCACTATTTGTCAGCCTCATAAATCCTCAGCAGATTGACTGGAAAGCCAAAGCCATATGTGCAAGATTGGTGGGACAACTCGAGTTCAGTGGGCAAATCAGAACCATCAAATATCTCAGAGTAATTCAACTGACCAATCAGAGCTCTAGAATCTTTATGGAGGTTTTTAGCCATTTAAACATCCCAACTTACCTCCTGATTCTCTGTGGTTTGCTCCTGTAGAAGTATGTCTTTAAATAAATAAATAAATGTCCAGCAAAAATAATGAGAGGGGGGGGTTGTTGCAGGAGGGATCGGGTTATGGTACGAAATGCAGCAACAAACACACCACCCCCCAATATTATTGTGTCATCCTAATACCCCCTCTTTCTTTTTCTGGCACACTTTATTAGGCTGCCCTTTTCCACATTTCACTTAGGACAATGCTTGTAAGCCCCAAGAACATTTGCTGGGTTATCATTCTTTTAAGTAGTTAAAATGACCACAGATCCTGGAATGCCCATGTGGCTGATCTGTGCTCAGTTCTCTGCAGGTGAAAACTCTAAGCATTAGCAGAGCAACGTGTGATGCAGTGATGGACCAACAGTGCTCAGCCTTTCCCTCTCTCACAAAGGCCAACACTCCACAATGTTGTTACTCAGCAAGTCTGTCAGCCAGCGACAGCCAACCCTCATAGCAGAACACAGGTATGGGGTTTCACAGTATCCCCAGTACTAATTAGAGATTATGGCAGAACTGATCGCCCAGGATACACCCACATGAAGGAAAGGAATGCAAGTCAATTACTGCGACACCTGCCAAGCTCCCTAAAGCATCATTTTGTGGAGAATGTAAGTAAGGAAGGCAATCGATCAATGGAGAACCCTGGGTCTGACAGTGGAGAACCCTGGGTCTGACAGGGATGTCAGAGATGCCACACCTCCAATGGTGCACGGACAGAACTGGAGGCTTGCCCCGCTGTTATTAGTGGTGGCTGGTAATTTGTTTAATTGGAGGGCGGTAAATGTTTCCAATGAATATGTGGGAGCGACCGAGTGTAGCATGGGAACCTGACCCCACCAATGAGGATTCAGGGGTTCTCCCACAAAATTCTTTTTAGATTAATGGGTTTAAAACATTATACATTTTGCAGAACTGTTTCTGTCAAAAACTGTGAAAAAGCAGCACAATTTTCAGGTGGTTTTGTAGGTTAACGCATGAAAATTGTGAATAGATGCGAATCACCAACAGTGCATAGGATCATTTTTAACACATTTTTATAATATCTTTGCCCACAATATATGCCATTGCAAAATTATATGTCATGCTGGTTCTGCCCATACATGACAATGCAGGCTGCACCATTACATGGCACTGTTACCATGTGAGAAACAAAATCCCTTTGCCTTTGTTAGTAAAAAATGTTATCCCACAGTACAAAAATATTTCCAGACTGGTTGCACCAGTGAAGGCCAGAGTAGGCCCTTAAAAATGCTCATCATGTTTGCTGTACACTTGAGCCCAAAAACAAAACTCTCATGCAACAGTAAGAAATTGTAACCAGACTGGCTGCACCAATATAGGCCAGTTTATCAACTGACTGGTTGCCGCTGCACAAACACAACCGCCCCTACCCCTAAATCAGAGACCTGCCACCGGCACATATGCAAGCAAACAAACACATGCATTTATGCAGCATTAATACTCATTCATATTCATATTCATGTTCTCTATTTTACCCATGCACCCATACAACATACAGGGAAATAGATGTTGACAAGAACCTTGAACTGGAAGACCAATAATCCTGCTTGTAAAATTTCTAGCTGTCCATTAAAGAGCCTATTAAAAATATAATTTTGTTTTACAGGATATCTGTTTCCGCAAAGGCTTTCTGTTAATATCATGACCTCTAACAAAACATGTAGGGGGTAATTCATAGAATTCGGTGCACAAGTGGTGCACGCGGCTGGCACACAGAGTGCGCGTGCAGCTGTCTGCGCCAGCCGCATGTGCCAAAACCCATTTCAGCGCACAGCGTATTCATGGATTTCAACATCCATAACCAGTCGTGGCACAGAGCGGTGCAGCGACCCTGCAGCAGCGCCAGTAACACCCCCAACCACGCCCCATGCGCCAAAAACATTGCACAAATCCCCTACATGGCGCAAAGGCTAGTGGACCAGCATACAGCCCCTCAACCACAAAAACACGTGGAAAAGTCCCAGCGCACCCCTCGGAATACGCGTAACCTGCTCGCGCTAGCGAAAGCACATGTAAAAGTCCACACGCACCCCTCGGAATACGCGTGCCCTGCTCACGCTAGCGAACACCCGTGTAAAAGTCCATGCGCACCCCCGGAATACATGTACCCAGCTCGCGCTACAGAAAACGCGTGTAAACCTCCCCGTGTACTCCCAGAATACACGTAGCCTGCTTGCGCTATCGAAAACGCGTGTAAAAGTCCACGCTCACGCCCGGAATACACGTACCCACCCGCATTAGCGAAAACGCATGTGAAAGTCCACGCGCACCCCCGGAATACACGTACCGCTTCCCACGAAGAGCACGTACAGAGCTATGGAAACCCACGTGGGACCTTCAACCCGTGGCGAGGGAAATGTCCGCGTGTGTTACGTCACAGACGTGCTTACGCACTAATGGCCTTTCCTCAAATTACACGCTGATGTGCTGTTTTTTCACGTGCCAAATCACTCTGTATCAAGCTGGCCACGCGACAACACACGGAAGACCACACTCCTGCCCAAAAGGCCGAATTACTGCCCCCAGAGCCCCGAGCAGCCCCCCATAAGCCATCTGCTGCTGCCTGCCTGCTGCCACCGTGCCCTGCCATTTGGTGCCTGCACATCTGCCATCTGCAGGGGTCCAGTTGCAGTGACCACCCCTGCTGGAGCAGAAGACTCCTGTCTGAAGTTCCATCATTCCACAGCCCAGCCCCAGGACCCAGTTGCCCACCCACACCTGCCTCTGGGGTTGCCATGTCCAACGCAACACCTTCCGGCACCAGTGGCAACCCCCCAGCAGAGAGGCAGAGGGCTACCAGCTTCAGTGAAAAGGAAGTTGGTATCCTGGTGGAGCAAGCTATGTGGCCTTATGATGCCCTCTTCACACCATTGTGCACCAACAAGGAAGGACGGAAGAGGATCTGGAAGGACATAGTGGGTGCCATCAACGTGCAGGGGGTGGCACCCCGCGACATCAAACACGTCCAGAAGCACTGGGAGGACTACAAGTCCAGGACCCTCAAGAAGGCCCGGCACCTCTTGGAAGCAGCGGATGCAGTGGGGCGCCGGTTCCAGCTTAGCAACCAGCAGATGAGGGTCCTGGAGGGCATTCTCCCAGTGCTTCACCACCAGATCCTCAGGATGCAGGCCCGTCTGGAGTCGAGCATAAGTGGCCATGCATTCATGTTTAAAAAAGGGAATGTTGCAGTGTGCTGGTAGTTAGCTACTTGGCTGCATGTGAGGCATAGGTCATGTTTGGACGTGTGTCCTCATTTTCCAGTTGGAGTTGTTGATGCACTGGTGGATGGAGGTTCTGCGGGTGGTATTGATCTCCTTCTTTGCAAGGAATGGGCCACATGCAATTTCCTTTTGTGATGTTCGGGTGCTTTTCAATATTCGGTGCCCATCTCATCCCAATCGACTCTCACTAGATGGTTGATCATTATTGATATTCCTAGGCTGTGAGATGGAACATCAGAAGGCTAACGGCATAGAGTCTTATTACAGAAGGTGGCGAGTACCTCCTCTGCCTCTTTCCAGAGCAGTGTCCCTTCACTTTGAAGAAGCACCAACTGTCAGCTGTTTTTTCATTCCTGTGTGCTTCTTTCTTGGTGGTGATGGATTTTTGACCCAAATGATGACGTTGTCACTACTTGTGCTCTCATGTTCAGACCTGTTGAAAGGTCTTAGTAGGAAGGAAAAAGTAAAACTTTCAAAAAGACAAGACAAAAAAGACAATGCTGCAAAAAATAAAAAAGGTTTTGAAAAAAGAAAGTAAAACAAAAAATACACAAATTCTACAAATCACAGTATAAAGGGAAATAGTATAAGGGGAAAGGTGGGTAAAAGGATTAGGAATTTAAAGGGTAAAGTGCCATAAGTGCTTGAAGTTACTGAGAAATCCTTTCACTAGCAAGTACAAAAAGCAATGATAAATGTGAACTTCTTTTTTGTGGGTGTGCTGATTATTTACGGCTACAGACTGCTGTGCCATCTGATTGGACAGTCTTGTATGCACGGATGTTGTCAAACGGTGTGGGCATAGCCGCATCAATATATTGCAACGTTTGATTGGCTCATTCGTTAGCGTGCATAAAAGTGATGTGTAGGCAGCAGTACATGATATGATTGGCTGGCATATTAGGCGCGAAGATACGTAGCCACGTTGAAGGATGTCAATGTCTATTGGCTCATTTCGCACACATGGGAAAACCCCCAGTCATTGCTGCATGTAGCTGCACATGCATCCTTAGTAGACACGGCTATAAAACAAATATATATATATATGTATATATATATATATATTTATATGCATATATATGGGCAGTTGTCTTGTACATATTTATTTTAAAATATATTGAGTGTAGTCTCTCTACACAGTTACTGTAACACTTTCATAAGTATTCATGAGCTTTACATATACAGGTAAATACTAATAAAAAGTTAAGTACATATGCAAACACATTGTTTGTAACAATAGGTTTATTTGGGGGGAATGTGGTTGCACAATTGGTTTCATTTTACTTTCTAGACATAATACATTGTTTTCTTTAGCCGAATTGTCTGAATTATTAATGTTAATTATGTATGGAATAACAAAACCCTTTGTTACGCTCAGCTGGTATCCAAAGGGACGCCACCTAGCCGGGTTACTCGCTGGTATGCTTCTCAGCTTTGCCCTGATGTGGTCTGCGGGGAAGGTTCTGCCTGAAAATACAGTAGGACTGTGTTCAGGACTGACCGACTGGGGTAAGTATCCTCCCTCCACCCCCGTATGATTTCAGTCCCTCTGGCGCCCTCTCCTCACCTTTTGGTAGAATTAGGCGTGCTCTCCGTCCTGCCTTCTTTGCAGGGGCGCGTTGTCTTTCATGGGCGAGTGCGGTCCAGTTACTTCACTGACGCCGGCCTGTTTGATATTGTTCAGGTAGGTCTTATTGCTGATCTTTAGTTTTGTTGCTATCCTGCATGCCTTTCTTTGTTTAAAATGTCTCTTTTTTCTCCCTTAGGTATGCAGAGCTTCAGCGCGGCGAACTGGCTTGGATGACCCCGCTGGTAAATGATGGCGCATTAAGAGTGCTATGATGCGGTAAGTAAGCGCTATGCGCAGCGCTGCAAAGTCTTGCCTTTGCTAACCTGTGTTTTCCTTCCTTGTAGGTTGCGGTGTTCTTCAGCATGAGTGGAATGTCCGGAGTGGTGCCAGCCGAGAGACGACCAGCCAGGTAAGCCTTTTGAGCAGTTCGTAATTTGTAAATGTCTCTACTGCTTTCTTTAATGTTGCCTCTATCTTCCTCTTTCAGGTCGTTCTGTCCAGGAGGCGTGCAGATTCGTGGAAGGTGTTCTCAGTAGCTGCAAGTGTTTAAAGATGAAGAGTGCAGGTAAAATGCTGCTGCTAATAATGTTCCTTTTGTCTTCTTGCAGGTTCTGCTTCTCCGAGATTTGAGGGAATAGCTGGACATGGTGAGCGTCACGTTGCAAGCTGCAAAGTAACGCGAAGCGTGTTGTCTTGCTCGGGTGCGGTTTAAATAGCCCCAACAAAATAGTCCAGGTAAAGTATTCCCTAGACTACCACACCTAAAAGACTAGACCGCATAGCTTGGTTCTTAGGAACCAAGCTATGTGGATGCCTCCATGTTGGCTGACAATACAATAAAGTAGTTCCCAAGCACATTGTTTTTCATGGTGCATGAGCCTGGCGCCACAGGCGCCAGGTCTGGCCCCATGAGGGCTTTTGAAGAGGATGACAGGCTCTGGAGGCCCGAGTCCTGACTCCACCTGGCCAAGGGGTTTGCCAGAGGGGGTTTTGGGCGAGGGTCGTGACACCCTTGACATTCAAGGAAATAACTTTAGTTGCAGGGACGTAAAGGTGAGCAATACATTGTGACAAAACCCTCGAAATTCAAGGAAAAAACTTTAGTTGCAATTACGTTAAGGTGAGAAAATAAGGCAACAAAACCCTGGAAATTCCGCTAAAGCCACCTTAACTTCGTACCCTCTGTTGCGCAGACTATGACCACAATGATGACATCCAAAGCCAGATTGTGGGAGGGTACACAAGATAAACTCTTTTCTAACAGTTGGATAGTAGCTTGACAGGGATGTTTATCAGCAATAGTAAATACAGTAGGATGTTTTAGTTCTGAGATTGTCCTGGCCCCGATCTTGGGAAGATCAATGGTTGAGTTTTGTTGTGTTTTTATTGGAAATTGCCTCTTCCTCTGTAAGATCCTTTTCCACCTGATTTTGTAGGGTTTTCCCTGTTTATATTGTGCTGATTTCTGTTCTCTGCATAAAAAACCCTAATTTCTTCAAAACAAATCTCTTTTGGTGTCGTCTGTTGTGGATGTGGGAGAAATGAATTTCTCCTCAGTAGAACTCGAATCCGACAATTCAGCTGTACCCTGTGTATGACTGATGGAGTCCATGTGGTCCCAACTTTGTGAGTGTATTGTTTCATACATTTTGTTAAAAGTGTATCATTTTCCTTGACTTTAGTCTGCTAAATCACGTTGATGTTTCCTTATTTTCCCTAGTCATGTTTCATCCTGATAGTTTTGCAATTTAACATTCAACTTGTCCAGGGATGATTTTATTAAGTCCTGATATGTGTCCAGTGTCAAGCCTTCCTTTAAATTACTGATCTCCTCTTGTAAGCGATCATGCTCAATTCTAGCAAATTTGATCAGAAGTCTTAACATATTCAATGAACAGCCAGACAGAGCCATTTCCCACTCTTGCAGAAGATCTTTATTTTTACCTTCATAACTTGGAAACTTTAGGATTCTCAATTCAGGCGGTATTATCTTCATCTCCAAATACTTTTCTAAGGTTGTAAACTCCCAACATTTGGAAAGCTCTTTCCTTTGTACTTTCTCAAGATGTTTCAATTTGTCAAGAGTGCTTATGGGAGATGTAGTTTTTTATTGTCTGAATTAGATGTCCCTGGAATATCCAGATTTTCATAACTTAATTCCACCGATTTTAGACAGTTCGTGATTGATAAAGCATCAGCCATATTAAGTTTCCATCTGATGTCTAATAATGTGGTTAAATAATATGGAGGTAGGAATTAATACAAAATATTGCTCTCAAATATACCCATAAACATGGAAACGAATGCTAGAATGTAGCGTGTTTCATGTAAGCAAGCTGTTTAGTGTTCTGTAGTAGTCCGAGAGCATTGAGCCTGAACTGAAAACAGTGTCAGCTGTTCTTTCGAAAAAGGAAAAATGGGGAAAACACAGTGCCTTTATATCTCAATGTCTTTCAACCCTTAACCATACCAGATATGGAAATGCGAACAGGCTGAAGCTGCCTTTTCAAAAGTATTTTGAATTAAAAGGTACTGTGCTCACCAGCATAGGGAAGCAAAATTCCAAATGCCAATTTTCTCATGTTAATGGCGGCACCCCTCACAGTGTATCCCATGCAGCATTTGCCAAGCGTTCTCAAGAAATGGCACCAACTCAATACTAAAACCAGGACTGCCGATTGGTGTACCACAAGGGTGGATGTTGCCACACTGTAGCAAAGCAAAGAGCTTGGTCATTTTCTGGGTAAGAGAGCAAACGGCAAATTTTGAGTAAATACATATATTGTAATGTGTAACAGTTACTATTATCATTATTATTATTTTATTATTATTATGCTATTTTATAAGTTAATTAGAGCATTTTAAGAAACTGTAAGCAAAACAGTAGCAAAGTTTCTGAACACAAAGGGTGCAGCAGCAAACTAAATGTGTACATCCCATCAGGAGCGCAAATAGGGCAGAAATCAAAATAATTGATGCATGAAAAATTCTCAAGTTGTACCAAATCCCAAATGCACTATTTCTCAGCCTCATAAGTCCTCTGCAGAGTGACTGGAAAGCCAAAGCCATATGTACGATTTTGGTGGGACAACTCGAGATCAGTGGGCAAATCAGAACCGTAAAATATCTCAGAGTAATTCAACTGACCAATCAGAGCTCTAGAATCTTTATGGAGGTTTGTAGCCATTTAGACATCCTATCTCGCCTCCTGATTCTCTGTGGGTTGCTCCTGTAGAAGTATGTCTTTAAATAAATACGTAATGGAATAAATAAATGTCTAGGAAAAATGATGAAATGGGGGTTGTTGCAGGAGGGATCGGGTTATGGTATGAAATGCAGCAACAAGCACACCACCCCCCAATAATATTGTGTCATCCTAATGCCCCTTGTTTCTATTTCTGGCACACTTTATTAGGCTGCCCTTTTACACATTTCACTTAGGACAATGCTTGTAAGCCCCAAGAACATTTTCTGGGTTATGATTTTAAGTAGTTATAATGACCACGGATCCTGGAATGCCCATGTGGCTGGTCTGTGCTAAGTTCTCTGCAGGGGAACACTCTAAGCATTAGCTCATCAAAGTGTGATGCAGTGATGGACCAACAGTGCTCAGCCTTCCCCCTCTCTCAAGGCCAAAATTCCACAATGGTGTTTGTTAGTTAGCAAGTCTGTCAGCCAGCGACAGCCAACCCTCATAGCAGAACACAGGTACGGGTTTTCACAGTACCCCCAGTACTAATGAGAGACTATGGCAGAACTGATCGCCCAGGATACACCCACATGAAAGAAAGGAATACAAGTCAATTACTGCGAGACCTGCAGAGCTCCCTAAAGCATCATTATGTGGAGAATGTATGTCAGGAAGGCAATCGATCAATGGAGAACCCTGGGTCTGACAGGGATGTCAGAGATGCCACACCTCCAATGGTGCACAGACAGAACTGGAGGCACGCCCCACTGTTATGTTGGCTGGTAATTTGTTTAATTGGAGGGCGTTAAATGTTTCTTATGAATATGTGGGAGCGACCGAGGGTAGCATGGGAGCCTGACCCCACCATTGAGGATTCAGGGGTTCTCCCACATAATTCTTTTTAGATTAATGGGTTTAAAACATTATACATTTTGCAGAACTCTTTCTGTCAAAAACTGTGTAAAGAGCAACACAATTGTCAGGTGGTTTTGTAGGTTAACACATGAAAATTGTGAATAGTCACAAATCACCAACAGTACATACGATCATTTTTAACAAATTTGTATAATATCTTTGCCCACAATACATGCATTACAAAATTATCGGGGTGATTCATAGAATAAATATGTGCCGAAAAGCGGAACGCAAACGTGAAAATCGCAGCGCATGCGTGCCAAAGCCGTGCACACAGCCGTTGAACGATTCATGGAATGCGCTACCATAGTAAAAGCTGGGATGTGTGCCAAATCCGTGGGTGGCGCACGCGGGCGCACCCGTCACTTAATGGCGTGTGCTACGCGCACAGGGAAAGCGCACATAGCGTAGCGCACACAAGAAAAGTGGGTGGGACACGGGGCGTAACACGGGGAACAACGCGTGAAAATGTGGGCGTTACGGGGGAAGTACAGGAGGTAAATGCTCGCAACGCCCACACGCACGCTAACAACACGTATTCAGGGAATCGAACAGGGGAAAGGCGTGCGCCAAAAAAGACACGCTGATCCCGAAACACGTACACCAGCAGGAAGCAGGCATAAGCGGCCCCGCGCAGCATAAAAGTGCACGCAAACAACAAACAAGCTCAGACGGTACGATGAATATACCGTTTCTCGCAGCAGTGGTCATGGGACACCGCAGGAGGAGGAGGATAGCCAGGCCCCGCATTTTTTTACCCACAAACAGCCTTTTTGGGATGCATGATGACCAGGTTTATGGGAGGTACAGGTTTCCACCACACATAATCCTAGACCTGGTGAGGGAGTGGGAGGATGACCTCACATCACCCACCCTTTGCTCGCACGCACTGAGCCCCTTGGAAAAGGTGCTCAATGTACTACACTTCTTGGCTACTGGTTCATTTCAGCGGACAAGTGCCATAGTGTGGGGTGTCACAGGGCACGCAGTCATGCTGCCTGCACCAGGTGTTGGCCATCATGACTGCACGCCCCTTAGTCCGCAGGCACATATACATGCCCAGAACACCTGCAGAAAGGCGGGCTGTTGTCCAGCAATTTTATGGGGTGGCACACTTCCCCAAAGTCCTAGGTGCCATTGATTGCACCCATGTGGCTCTACGTCCACCCAGGGCCACTGAGCATATCTATTGGAACTGCAAGCACTGGCATTCCATCAACGTGCAGTTTGTATGTGATGCCAAGGGAATCATCACCTCAGTATATGCCACTATCCAGGGTCCAGCCATGATAGTTTCATATTCAGAATGTCACCCCTAAACCGGGACCTGGAAGCTGGCTGGCATGGCGACACATGGCTAATTGGTGAGTATAAATGCCTCTGCACATGCATGCATGTCACAAACTGAGAAATGGGAAAACCCCACTAATGACAACCATTATCACCTCCCCAGGGGACAGTGCCTACCCTCTGAGCACCTACATGATGACGCCAATTCGGAACCCCACCACACCACCTGAGGTAAGATACAACACAGCCCATATTGCAACCTGGGGCATAGTGGAGTGCATATTCGGAGTGCTCAAGTCACGCTTATGCTCCCTTGACCGCTCTGGTGGGCAGCTGCTATATGCGCCCCCAGTAGTGCGCAGGATCATAGTGGCAGCATGTGTCCTGCACAACGTTGCAACATGGCGGGGCATGCCAGTGGACATGGCGGTGCCCCCACATCCCCAACCACATGCACGGCCGCTGCGCATGGGAGGTGAAAGGGCATGTGGTGAGGCAGCCAGGACCCAGCTTGTGGCAAATTACTTCACCTAAAATCCTACCCCTGCCGAGTGCACACAGGCCTGGCACATACCAGCTGACAATCAATGATGATGACAAAAGGGACAGTGAACTGTCACAACCATACCAGCCTGAGATTGTTCACTTGGAAGTGCTACATTGTGTGCATTGCTGGCTACTCAAAGACACCCAATGCTGTGTCACAAAAAGGCACAAATTCATGCAGCATGAAGGACTACCCCCTTGCAAAATACCACATCAAAATAGTGGCATGTCACCCCCAACACTTCCCCAACACACCATGGCATGGCATGCAATGTGAAAGCAACCAAATGAATGCACAACAGATGACACAAGTGTCACAAAGTGCACTGTCCTAAATTGAAACAGGCCACAGACAATTTGCTCTCAATAATGAATACAAAAAGAACACACATGAACAAATACTTACCAGCAAGAGAAAACATGAGTACATGGTCAAAAAGTGGCAATATATTACAATAAAAAATAAAAGTAGTGCAAGTGTCACGACCTGACTAAGGCAGCACATCAACCCCTTCCAACTGCAGATTGTTGCTGGAAGGCAAATGTATCAGTGAACTGCATACAACATGAACTGCATCTGCAAAGTAGATGGGCTTGTTAAGACATGAAGAAGGTACATGTATATAAGGAAAAAGTCAGGGATGTAGAACCATACATAAATCCACCATGCAGTAGAAATTTCTACAACAATACCCACTAGAGATGTATACACAGTTTTGACTACTGACTGTCCACACAACTTATGGGAGCCCAATGTCACTGTGTAAGTTACTGTCACTTGGTCACACCCTTTGCAAGCCCATGGAAAGGGGAAGCAGGAGGGATGTGTGTGTCAGGAACCCAAGTATCTAACCCAAAGACAGGACAAGCCTGCATGTGCCCAGCTGGAATACACAGTGGATGCATACGGGAGCCACACTGTTAAAAAAAAAATTAAAAAATACAAAACGGCCATGTGTGGACCAGGGGGGGAGGGAGGCCACCCAGGAGGGACGAGGTACAGGGTGCACCCCAACACCCACATGCGTGGATGTTGAGAAAAAACAAAAATACCTCCATGGGCTCAGGGCCTGCGCGGCTACGCTACAGTGGGAGAACTGCCGTCGCTGTCATCACCCTGTGGTGGTACATCAGAAGGTGGCCGTGATATGGGAGGCAGACCACGCAAAGCCCTGGCATGCTCCTCCATGGCAGCAAGCATGCAGGTGTGAAAGGTTTGGTTCTGCAGGATGATGGTATGGAGATCCCCATGCAGCACCTCACGGGTAGCATGCATTTCTCCTGCATAGCCTTGCATGATGCCCGGATCTCCTGACGGGTTGCCTGGAGCTCAGCTGAGAGTGTATGTGTCAGCTGCCCCAGCTGCTGTTCTGCCCTTGAACTCCGGGACACCTCAAGTTCACCCAGAGTATCTCTGAGGGACCTGTGTTCTAACCTGAGGGCTTCCCTGTGGGCCTGTGACTCTACAGATATGGCTGTGCGCAGAGTCTCCAGTCCAGCCCGTCGGTCCCTGTCTGACACCAACATGTCCTCCCTGTGTGAGTGGCAAATGGAGTCTGTTGACTACTGCTGCTGGAGCTCCATCTGCTTTCAGGGGGGAGAATAGAAGTGGCCACCCTGTCCATTGCCTGAGCCATCATTTCACATGATGCCCTCTGGTGTGCTGCTATACTGTACATGGAGTTCTCCCACACAGTATTTCCTGGTGGCGCACGGTCACTGCGTTGGCGGGCACCACACCTGTTTGGGGCAAGGTGATGTGCACCTTGCTGTGCTGGCACTGCCTGAGGCTGCAGGACTGCATTCCTCCTTTGATCTGCTGGCCCAAGGACAGGAGCAAATATTGTGAAGTGTGACCCTGCATCCATAACCGCCACAGGCGGACTTTCCAACACTGAAATCCCCATAGATGGCTCTACCCCCAGTGCAGATGGGTTGGACAGAACAGCATCCCTGCCAGAAACACTCACCTGCGACGACACATATGTCTCAATGTCCGATTCAGCACCTGATTAGTAGAGGTCTCCGGAGGTGTACCCAGAGACACCCGTGGACCGTATGGTCTGCAGGAGTAATTGGGTTTCACCCACCACCACCCCACGTCCTACACTGGTGCCGGTTGTGGCTGTGAGTCCACCTGGGTCTGCGCCATCTCCTCCTCCTCAACAGCATCAAGTGCCTCATCATCTGCAAAAACATGAAAGATAACAAATGGAAACAGGGATGAGCACCATAGCACACACACATAGGCATGACGAGGCAGAGATCCAGTGCATAAATGACACATGTCCCACATGACAATATCTCTGGCATGCATGCACTGTCAAAGAGTTGGAAGGGGAGGCAAAAAGCACACACTGATGACTGCAAGATGGAAAACCAACACATGTGCTGCATGCTGGATAGCACTGGCATCAAACATTAGTCTGTGAGTGGCATGGACAATCCACATACATGACACATGCCAGCACACAGATGGCACGTACCATAGCCATGGCAGATTTGACAAGGACAACCAGATGGTAGCAAATTAGTACTGTCACCCATCCATGTGAGATGGACATCATGAAATAAAACATGTAAAAAAGAGTGAGAAAACATGCATGTGCCACACGCTGCAACAAAGCCAGTGTTCACTGATGCAGTGATGGCAGGCACATGGATACATTAATGGTTGCTCACTTCGACATGAGAGGATACAATTGTCATGTTCAACATTCAAACAGGGCCCCAAAATGATAGTGTGCAAGCCATGTGTAGGTGTACATTGCTCAATCAGCCTGATTGTACAAATCTTTCCCCTAATAAGTCAATAAATGTGGGCCATTGTGTGGAGTAATCTATGACAGAAGTATGTCACATTTGGGACAGTAGGCCACAAAAATGTTTCGTAAATATGCTAATCATTTCCTCAATCAGGCTGAATGAAGAGGAAAACAGTATGAACAATGTTGTGGCAAGAGGACAGCTGAAGGCCAAGTGGATTAATCATGTGCAAAAAGTGAACTGTGGTCAGAACGGATAATGTGAACGGAAACACAAGGCCGGGGAATGGTTTTGAGGGATCACATGGGTGACCCATAGCAGTCATGACTAGACAACCTCACCTGGCACTCAATCAGAACACATCACCGAGGCAACATACACATGGATTGCACACACATGCATGGTCACTCACCGGACATTGCTTCAAGATCTGGTAGGTCTCCCACGCCTTGGATCTGATCCTCTGTGATGAATGTTCCAGCGACAGACTCATGGTCAGTGAGTTGTTCCTCCTCTGGTGGAGACCCACCGCCAGTCACCAGAGTAGAGGCATGATTTGAAGCCAGCTTGTTCTTTGCTCTGTGTTTCAGGTCATTCCAGTGCTTAGAGCAATCCTCAGCTGTGTGCTTCACAAATCCAAGGGAACTAATGTGGTCCTCAATGGTCTGCCAGTGGGCTCTACGTTGAGCAGTCGTAGTCTTGCACCCTGCAGTCACCACCATTTTGCGGCCATGGGCCGACACATACCCCACAAGTGCATCTAGTTCTGCATCAACTAGGCTTCCTTGACATGCCAGAGTGAGTAGCCGTGTCTGGGGTCCCAGCCTGTACCGCAAGAGCACCCTTCTTCCTCTTGGGAGGTGGTGCAGACCCTGAGTGGCTTACTCTGCTCTGGTTGGTAGGGGCTGAAGCGCAGGTGGACTGGGCACTGGTAGTTGCCAAAGGCACGATGACCAAAGGTCTCACTGCAGGCATTGGCTGCTGGGTGATGTTGGCAGGACCAACCTCGGTGTGATGGACTTGGACTGACAGTGTCCCAGCTGGGAGACAAGGAGCTGGGGTGGATTGAGCTGCAGCTGCCCTGCAGCCTCCTCACCCTGTCTACTTGGGGCAGCAGATGACATTGCTGCCCCAGATCCACGTGGCCTGGTGACAGCAACTTTCACCGCCACACGTGGCTTAGACTTGGTGACACGGAAGTCAGCCTGGGAGTCATCCTGTGCCAGTTCTGTTGACAATATGGGCCGGTTTAACAAGGGCTGAGCTGGGATGGTGTCAGCTACATCTCCCCGAACCATTGGGGGGCATAGGTGTCCCTGATTGGTCCTCCACACACTGGCCTCTTGGGCCACCCTGCACATCCTGGCCACGTCCCCTACTGCACCCACCTCTTTGAGCTCGGCCACTATTGCCTCCCTTACTGCTTGGTCGCCTCCCAACCATGGCACTGATGTTGTTGTGCGTATGGGAGTTACAGTAAACAATTGTCCTGGGCAATTGGGGTGAAAGGGTACTAGATGGAATTCGTACCCTAGTGCTCTAGCAAGGCTGTCTGTGACCCCTGGGGGAAGATGACGGTCATGCAATGCACAGGCACCCTGAAAACAATATTTAACGTGCACGCAACCCCTGGTAGACCACGTGCGTGGAAAAATGAACCCGCACTACGCGGTGGCACCCAGAAACACAAAAATAAGCGTACGCGTGATACACACAGCCTACAATGACCTCTGAATGGGTACGCGACACACGGGGGCAACTACAGTTGGAAAATACATGCGTGACTCACCGTCTGCCTGGAAAAAGAACGTGAAAAAGACACACGTGTGCGCGTTGGCAACACCCCCGCCAAAAGAAGAATTGAACGCTCTCTGAGTAAACAGGGAGTACGAACTGGAACCATTGTGAAGTTATCGCGTGTGAACCGACAAGAAGTACAAGAATAACCCACTCGCTCTCCACATAAAGCATGTACAAGAAAATGGCGTCCTACGCGTACCTTTTAAGCCAGCCCACATGTGCAACTTCACTTACGCGCGTACACGCTAAGGCCCTTTCTTCCAATTGCATGCAGTGACACCCAGACGTGCATTTTTTGCACGTGTACAATCAACATGCACCCGTGTTGAGGGAAACGCCCTTGCGCGTCATGTCACAGATGCGCTTACGCGCTGAGGGCCTTTCCTCGAATTACACGCAGACGTGCAATTTTTTCACATGCCAAATCACTCCGTATTAAGCTGGCCACGCAACAACACACGGAAGACCACGCTCCTGCCCAGAAGGCTATTTTCCTGCCCCCCCAGAGTCCCGAACACGCTCCCACCTGCCATCTGCTGCTGCCTGCCTGCCTGCTGCCCACGTGCCCTGCTGTTTGGTGACTGCACGTCAGCCATCTGCAGGGGTGCCGTTGCTGTGACCACCCCTGTTGGAACAAAAGACTCCCGACTGGGATACCATCGCTCCACAGCCCAGCCCCAGGACCCAGTTGCCCACCCACACCTGCCTCTGGGGTTGACATGTCGGACACAACACCATCTGGTACCACTGGCAACCCCCAGCCAGAGAGGCAGAGGGCTACCAGCTTCAGTGCCAGTGAAGTTGGTATCCTGGTGGAGCAAGTCCTGGGGCAGTATGATGCCCTCTTTGGAAGTTTTAGCACCGACAATGAAGGACGGAAGAGGATCTGGATGGACATCGTGACTGCCATCAACGAGGAGGGGGTGGCAGTCCGCGACATTCAACATGTCCGGAAGCACTGGGAGGACTTCAGGTCCAGGACCCTCAACAAGGCCCGGCGCCTCTTGAAGGCAGCGGATGCCAAGGGGTGCTGGGTCCCCCTAACCAACAACCAAATGAGGGTCCCGGAACATATACGCCCAGCGCTCCACCTCCAGGTCCTTGAGAGGCAGACCCTTCTGGAGTCGAGCGGTAAGTGTACATGTGTACTGATTGGACTCTATGCATGTTGAGGTGTGGCAAGAGTTTGCAGGTTGTACATATGTCTGTGTAGGGCCATGTATGCATGTGTATGTAGAGGGAAATGAGCCTGCGGCATGGGAGTCCTCTCATGTGTGAGACACATCTAAGGTGTATGTGTTGGTAAGCATGCTTGGCAAATGCAGGTGTGGGTGCACACATTTTTGAATTTCTGTGTATGTACTGTGGCATGGTTGTGGAGTCACACATGGATGCTGCTTCCACCTACATGTATCTGCACTATGTACATTTGCATGTGTGTGTATTTGACAAGTGTGCAACTGTGATACACCATGGATGCATGTGACACTGACATGTAGGAGGCTGATTGCCAGATGTGACATGGATGGGGATGTTATCACAGCGACAGGTGGTGGAGATGTACAGATGCATGTATGTCTGGTGGCGTTTGTGCATGTGTTTTGCACTCCCGTGTTGCATGTGACGTCAGGCTCACCTTCGGCTGCTCATGCTGTTGTTTGTGTATGGATGGTGCTGCCTGGTGCAACATTCCTGTTGATGTGCTCATGTGTGTGAGTTGAAATGACATGTGTGTTGAGGAGTGTGATGCCATGTTTGAAGTTTGACACTGCCACTCATGTACAACTGTCATGTGTGTATCAGACCATTATACAGTGCCCTGATGCCTGTGTTCTATCTCTCCCCATCTGCAGCGTCAACTGATGAAGAGAACGGAGATGGTCCTGTGGAGCAAAGCAGCAGGTATTGCACCGCCAGCCGGAGACGCAAGGCCCAGCTCCCCTCCCATGTTGTCATCTCGTCGGGGAGTGAGGAGTCTGGTGCCATGTCCGTGGCTGCAGCTGCCGAGGGTAGGTCCAAGAGGCGGAGGTCGGAGGTGGACTCCTCGGCAGCAGAAGGGGCAGCTGAGACCCCAGAGGGTCCGATGGAGGAAGATGGCACGGAGTCATCCAGGTTGGTGGGGGGTTTGGTTGAGGAGGAGGCTGTGGAAGGGACACACATGGGGTCTGGAGGGGGGGATTCCACTGGTGCTAGTGGTGCAGTCTAGGGGTAGAGACAGGAGGCAGCACAGGCCACCGCGGAGGTGCCTGTGTGTAATCCTGTCCCGATCCTGTGACTGCATCATCCAGCACCAGCAGGGATGCCTACGTCCAGACCCGTTTTCAGGGAGGGGATGAGCGCACAACAACTGGCCTTCCTCTCCCTGCGGACGTGGCAATCCGGGACCGGGTTGAGCCTGTCCTGGCTGGGATGGCGTTGCATGCGAGATGACCTGCAGTGTTTTTGTGAAGACACTGCACGTCATCTCAGATGCCTCTTTGACCACGTCGTCCTACTGTGACGGGTCACCAGGACTGGATTCCTCCGTCTGCTGGACTTTCTTCCGACCTCCTCCTCACCTGAACCCCCTATGCACCAGTCGTACTCCGTGCCATCATCCGGCCCATGTATAACCTCGGTACCCTGTGGAGCTGCGTCTGACCCAGCGGCCAGGATGGTGGAGGACACATCCCTGCCATTCAGGAGTCAGAGGTCCAGCAGGGTTGGCCACACCAACAACTGCACCCCAGCAGGAGGAGGACGTGCAGGCATCAAGAGCCAAGTCACAGGCACAGCAACAGCAGGCTCAAGGTGGGAGCGATGATGGCTCAGGGCCATCAACATCAGAGGGGCAGGCATCGGCCGAAGAGCAGGAGGACCCTGGGTTGGGAGTGTCTTCCGTGTGGCAGCGGTTGGGCCAGCACATAGATGTGGAGCAGCGGCGGGCGGAAGAGACATGGCTCACTATGGTCAGGGCGGAGAACTCCATGCGCAGGGTGCTTAGGGGGGGCCGAGTGCCTCGAGGCAATTCGCAGGGAGCTGGAGGTGGACATGGCGTTATCCCTGCAAAACCTCAGGGCCATGGAAGAGGCCTGCCTCTAGGACATAGAACAGGAGTTCGATGATGCCATGGCCCAAGACTTCGGCAAGTGAGCCGTAGGACTTGCCCAATGCCATTGTATATAGTTAGTTAGTGTTAGGTTTCATTTATGTTTTTCTTTAATTTGGGGCGCTTGGACTATGCCCCACCTTTTTGTAGATAGTTCTTCATTGGGTAGCTTTTTTTGTAGGTTTCATTTCAATGGTTGGGCTCATGGACCCTGGATTTGTTATTTGTATATAGTTGAACAGTGTATTTATCGTCATTTTATTTTTTTTTCACCATGGAGCAATGGATTTTACTTATTTCTTTCCCTTTGGATTTGCTTTGTTGGTCGGAGACTTTGGACACATTTTCATTTGGATTTTTTTGGATTCTGATTTCATATTTTTTTTCATTTTGGAACATGCTGCATTTTATTTCTTATTTCCATTATTGTGTGTTTTCATTTGATTCATTTCATTTTGTGTTGAATACATTTTTGTTTCATACTTCAATGTGCGGTATTCTCTCATTGGTTTCATGCATGTCACGATGTGGGTTTTCACATTCACTGGCACCCATTGTGTGTGTGTGACGGACATGTGTTGATGTACATACATGCCATTTGGGTTGTTTCATGTAATAGGCATTTCAATGTGGGGTGGATGTAATACTCGGTTGGTTCTTTGGGCAGGGGTGGCGTGCAGTGGGATTTGGGTTGCCATGAGGGCCATGATTGTGAATCATGATGACGTGTTGGGGGGACATGAGACGGGGCCTGCTGGCAGGTGCCTGTCACTGCCGGGTGGGTGGGGGTGCAGGGGGACATGAGTCGGGACCTGCTGGCAGGTGCCTGTCCCTGCCGGGTGGGTGGGGGTGCGGGGGGAAATGAGTCGGGCCTGCTGGTAGGTGCCTGTCACTGCCGGATGGGTGGGGGTGCAGGGGGACATGAGTCGGGCCTGCTGGCAGGTGCCCCTCACTGCCGGGTGGGTGGGGGTACAGGGGGACATGAGTCAGGGCCTGCTGGCAGGTGCCTGTCACTGCCGGGTGGGTGGGGTTGCAGGGGGACATGAGTCGGGGTCTGCTGGCAGGTGCCCCTCACTGCCGGGTGGGTGGGGGTGCAGGGGGACATGTGGGTTGGCTGGGGGGCATGCCCAGGGTGGATGGGCTACCTGCGGGGCCTGCCCAAGGTAGATGGGCTGCCTGCGGGGCATGGCCTGGGGTACAGGGTAGTCCCCTGTGGTGTGGGCTGCCTGCAGGGCCTGGGTAGGGGGGCGAGGGCACACCTGGGATGACCCACACTGCCAATTCACGTGTGATACTTCCTGCGCTCCCCCAAGATACACGTACCCTGCTCTCACAAGGCCTATCACATGTGATACTCCCCGCGCACCCCCAGTAATACACGTACCCCGCTCGCCCAATGCCTATCGCGTGTGAAAAAGCATGCGCACCCCTCAGAATACACGTACCCCGCTCGCCCAGCAAAATCACGTGTAATACTCCCCGCGCACCCCCAAAATACACGTACCCCGCTTGCACAAGGCCTATCGCGTGTGATACTCCCCGCACACCCCTCAGAATACACGTACCCCGCTCGGCCAAGGCCTATCACGTATGAAACTTCCCGCGAACCCCCCAAATGCACTGTCCAGGCCCTGTGAACTGGTGCAGGGTTAGCATGGCCCTTTGCACTGCATTGGGGATTTCAATGCCTTATCCTTGTGCAATGGGCGTTCTTGAGGGCGTAACTGCCACTGCGGGATGTTCTCTGCACCAGTGCTCAAAATGGCTTTGATATTCCATGAATACGCAGTGCGCCAGAATGCTGTTTAGCGCACACAGGCTGGCGCACACTGGCGCACGCTACCTCTCTGCGCTGCTCGCGTGCACTGCCACTGTGCTGAAATCTATGAATTACCCTGAATATGTCATGCTAGTTCTGCCCATACATGTCAATGCAGGCTGCACCATTACATGGCACTGTTACCATGTAAGAAAAAACTTCCCTTTGTCTTTGTTAGTAGAAAATATTATCCCACAGTAAAAAAATATGTCCAGACTGGTTTCACCAGTGAAGGCCAGAGAGGGCCCTTAAAAACGCTCATCATGTTTGCTGTACACTTAAGGCCCAAAAACAAAACTCTCATACAACAGTAAGAAATTGTAACCAGACTGGCTACACCAATAAAGGCCAGTTTATCAACTGACTGGTTGCCGCTGCACAAACACAACCGCCCCTATCCCTAAATCAGAGACCTGCCACGGGCACATATGCAAGCAAACAATCACATGCATTCATGCAGCATTAATACTCATTCATATTCATGTGCTCTATTTTACCCATGCACCCATACAGCATAAAGTGTAACAGATGTTGACAAGAACCTTGAACTGTAAGACCAATATTCCTGCTTGTAAAATGTCTAGCTGTCTATTAAAGAGCCTATTAAAAATATTATTTTGTTTTACAGGATATCTGTTTCAGCAGAGTCTTTCTGTTAATATCATGACTCTAACAAAACATGTAATGTGCAGCACTGGAAACACACTGCAATTCAAGTGGCAGAAAATGAAATACATTATTATTTCTAATTTTTGAACCCTTAGCTCAATTAAGAAAATGAAGACTACATTTACATTTTAATTCAGCAGAGCAGCCCCATTCACAGACATCTAAAAGGATATATTAAAACATATGAGTTATTATTAAATTGACATAATTAAATAACTGTGTTATGCATCCAGCTACATAACCATGAAGGATATCTCTGAATTCAAAATATTTATTTAGAATGTGTTAAGAAGAATGAGACCTTGTTTATATTGATATATTCATAGCACAAGAAAAGCATTCATTTTATAATTGTTCATTTTAATATGTTTAGGATCTGAAAATATGATGCTAGCTGAGGTCTAGACGGGACTGCGTAATACATAACATTGCATTTTTCAGTACACCAAATTGCAATGTATATGTTTTACATTTCAGAAAGTTCAAAGCAAACTTTGGCTATGAGTAACGTTTTGTATTCACTATATATATTAACATAGCTTTAACCATAAAGTGAAATTTTGTTTGCAGTTACAATGGTATATATCCTTGAAGATTGCAACACATGCTGCTTTCATTTGGATAGTGAAGTGTAAGTATAACTTTGCTTTTTAACTTTAACTATTGCAAAGCTACGTGCAGTTGTAGAAAAAACGAACCATTGTCATTCAATTCTGCAATCATTGTTTACTTTCTGAATTAAATCCTTTCACATGAAATCCTGCCCAATATATAAACTATGTGTGTGCCTTTATGAGTCTTTGCTGAAAATGTCAACAATTCTTGATTTTCTTCATAGGCCCATTTTAACTGTAAGCAAAAGTCACTGGCTGTTTATGGGAGGGAAATAGTCTTTGAGGCTATAAAAACCCCAGCTATTCACTTTGTTTTATTTACATAAGAAGATCATGTTAAGTATCAGCAATACCAGCAATACCAGCCAGAAACCAATGGAAAAAGGAAACTCTGACACTGATGACAATGATTGCTTGTTAGTTCTCATGTGGGATTAAATAAGGTCTGATACATCCCTATATAGTACATTTTGAAATGGGTGTTGTTACAACAGAGGATCCTGAACTCCTAGCAAGCAGATTGCATGAAGGTAGAGCTGCTAGAACTGGCTTGGGTAAGATGAGGACAGCCACCTTTCCAACTCTATTTTCCAGGTAGAGTTAATCTGCAGTATGGCTCTAAACTATGGGCATTTTGCCACTTTTTCTAAAGTCTAATTGTATTGTTAATCTTATATTTGTTGGGATCCTGAGTTAAATGTGTACCTCATGGTCATTGAAACTAAGACTGGCCGTGAGTGTTTTTGGGATGTTAGCTCTTAAATGTTAACTAATTTTTGGGAAAGCCCTGACCTGAGGCATAGTACATGTTCTGGCTAGCACATTTCAAATCCCTTTCTCCCTTTATATTTCTGCCCAAGATACCTATAGGCCACAATAATTTTAATGCCAAATGCTGTCTAGACAGACTTTCCCTGTGTCCTGTAGACACTAGATCTTGGTAAGACCAATCCTTGTGAGCAAACCTGACCATTGATTTGGCTCACATACCATATTTGCAAGGATAGGTCAACAGATCAAACAGGTATAACTTTGTTAGCATCAGCTGACAAACCGTAACCATGGAAAATCGTCTTCGCCTAGGGAGGTTAGCACAACAGTCATTGACACACAGTATTCTACAAGGTATTTGATGTTCCAGATCTTTACCGAAAAGGACTTTAGTGTCACCGCTTATGTTATCCCCCACCAACAATTCTATCTTAGATGGCAAAGAAGGTGTAGTATATATATTTTTGGTCACAGGCCATTGTTCATGAAAAGCTGCCTACATTGGATCCATATACTGCAGTAGCAACAGCCTGACACCTGCAATCTTTCGAAGCACTTAAGATTGCTCTGCTGAAAATACACTAGGATAAGTTTACCTCTGCCTCACATGTACTTGTTAAGATCGTAATGCTCCTTCCAAGATATATTTCCCTATTAATTGTTCTAGCTATCCAGATTCCAAGATGCACACATGACTCAAAATTTCTCAGTGCACATACCACTTATTATGGGTTTGGGTTGTTTAATATTCTTTATTCTTTTGGCAGATGGCATACCATATCTTTTGTTTTCAATATATTTATTGCACTTTCTGTAAGTGGCTTCTGAAGTGGTGGTTTGCTGGAGCCTCTGTATCCTGCTGTGGACTAGCAACATTGGAATTTCTCTACGGCGTGATTTTTGCAAGGAACACAGTGGCTCCACCTCTTCTTACCCAGAGGCCCATATATACTAGGGTGTGCACGCTTTCTGTAAGTGGCTTCTGAAGTGGCTGTTTGCTGGAACCTGTTTCCTGCTGTGGACTAGCAACATTGGAATTTCTCTATGGTACGGACTTGCCTGACTGCTTAAAAAAGCAGAAATAAGGATGTACAGGCACACGGATAAGGACTTTTTATATATGCTACCTTAGTACTTACGTACTTGTCTTTGTTTTTATTTTAGGAGTGACTTTTGCATGGAATGGAGTGGCACCGCCCCTTTTTACCCAGAGGCCCATATATAGTAGGGTGCATGCGCTTTATGCATGCGCGCTTTCTGTAAGTGGCTTCTGAAGTGTCTGTTTGCTGTTTGCTGTGCAGTGGCAGCCACACCACGACACAAGCAAATATCAAGAAAAGTGACAAAGTTAGTTTTTGGTTAGCATTACTGTTAGCATAAAGTAAAAATAGTACATTGTGTTTTTGCCGATATAAGTGACTAATAATGTGAAGCAAACAGAAAGCAATATTGGTGCCAGGGGGTGGCTGTAACCTGCGGCTAAGTCACAAAACGAATATAATGTGCTAAATTCTTTCACAGAGTGATTAATAGCTGTGGAAGTGAAGCTCCATTGTCCTAAAAGGATTTGTAGATAACGGCAAATGACACCACTCGTAGAAAGGGAGAAACTGAATACTGACACAACTAATGAAATGAGGCCCGTGAGCCAAACACAAGCAAGTTGCGCGAAAACAATTTACAAGCAGGGCTTGTTAAATGACACACAAAAATGACTAAAATGACTAACTTCTTCTCCAAAAAAGAAGACACTGAGTTTACATTTAAACTTAAAATGAGCAGAATCAGAGAAGAAGTCGCATTGAGCAAACTTAATGTGGAACTAAACACAACATTACCGTGCCGATACACTAAATTCATTGGGCAAGTGTTGGAAAATCAAGTTGAACTAACTAATGTAAAGAAAGACTCTAATGCTTAATAACAAAAACTTTGATTGTTTAAAGGTGATTGCAACTAATATCAACTCACGAAGGTTAAATACTTTTAATTCTAAAACAGTAGAGATTAATGATTTGACAGATGTGAATGGCATTGAGTGAGAAGCAATAGAGATATGTTCGCGGGATCAACTGGAGCATAGTGATGCAATTGATATGCCAGAAATGGAGTATAATCATAGATTGAATCTTAGCATTGACATGCAAGACAACGTAATCGCTCTGCAGGTGGAAGGTGGTCTGCTTGGAGTTGAAATTACTGGAAAGACAACTTTCCAGAGTAACACATTGACCGCTAGTATGATGCAAGATGAAAGGGTAAGTGTGTGTGAAAGTGAAGATCCTCTGATAAAAGCGAAAACCATGAGAATTGAAGTGGATATTGATACCAGATTATTGGTTGAGGTGAATGTACTGTTGCCTGATGAAACTTCACCTAGTACTGCATTTGTGACCCAGGAAGGGAATAATATACATGAAACTAGTCTTAGATATGAGCTTGGTTACATGAGTTCAAACAATATGTTTGAAGCGCTAGAAAAACTACTAGCGTCACTTGATAAGTGCAATAAAATTGAGCGTAAACTCGATGTTCACTCTATTTTGCTGCACAAAAGTATCAACAAGAATAGAAAAATTATGCAAGACTGTAGCTCTAACACAGAAAAGATTAATATAACATGGGCCAATTTCACAAATACAGCTACCCAAACGAAACAGAGTCGAACCTCAGGAGGAGTTAGTACTTAAATGGAATCTCATGAACCACAGTTACCAGTTGAATTATGCACCAAACAGAAAAAAAGAAAATCAAAATGTAATAGAAATACTCACAGGTGGCAATGTATGCAAATAAGAGAAAGATACAAAGAAGAAACAGATGTATAGCTGAGATCCAGAGTAAGGAGGTGATAGTAATTGATACAGTGGACACAGTACCAAGAACCAATGAAATAAGGAATCCTGTTAAAAATTGCGTACAAAGACAGACTCCTCAAGAGGAAGGACATGAACATGTGGGGCTAATTCACACACCACATGAAACTCCTCCAGTAGCAAAACAAAATAAACGAACAAGATTAATGATATTCGGAATTATCTTGATAACGTAGGTGAACAAGAGCAAATTCAATCTCAGCCTTAACAAAGCGGTAACCTCAAACCACTAAAAAGTCATAAGAAAAAACAACAGAGAAGTGATGGAATACCTGATAAGATACTAGTTGATATACAGAAAATATTCACTGAGAGCAATGAAAGCGACTCAATTCACATAAATAACATGAATATTGATGATAGAAAAAATGGTAATGAAATAACGGGATCACCGACTTCTCTTCATTCACAAGATCTATCCAAGAACCCGAATGGGCAAATCGTAAGCGAAAAGTCTAAACAATACAGCAATTCAGATCAAAATACGATGCGCGCCTTACAATTCTAAAGAATTGGAGATAATAAAGAAAATATTCTCCTGAAGAGGGTGTGTATTATTAAGCTATGTCAGTCAATCATTCCCCTGAGAATGATATCGACAAATGACTTAAGGATCGTGGATCAGTTGGTAGGAACCTCAAAAATAACAACCAAAGTCTGGTGTGATAATAATTTGACACTGGAGTATATTTTACAATATCGCAAAGAATTTGCAAAATTAGGATACTCCTGTGAAGAGACAACTATGTACACAAGTAAACATCAAAACACACTAGTGAACACTGAACAGAATAAAAAATTAGTTATCACCTGCAAAGTACATTCTAAATTAGATAGATCCACAAATGTGATGAATGAGAATCATGCAGACTTAACACAAGACGAGAGGGAGCCAAGTAGAAATAACAGAAATTATGACATTTATGGTTACTGGCAATGGTTATCAGTAGCCTTTAGTGCTCAATTTGGTAAACAGTCTCAATGACAATAACGTTGTCCTCTCATGGAATACTAGAGGGCACTGCCACTGGAAAGCAGAAGAGGGTCTCCTCACTACCATGAAGTTGATGTGGGTAGTGGCTCTAGAGGAAACATGGATGTGTGAGAATTGCGAAATTGATGGTTGTAGCAATATACAAAACATTAGCAAAAAAAGGACCTAAAGATAGACCTAAAGGAGGCCTATTAACATCCATTCAACATCCATGGATAGGAGAGGACACCATCTGGTCCACTGACATGGTATTAACCACTTGTTTGCGCTGCGAGGGCACTAAGACACCATCTATAGTGATCATAAATATATATCAACCCCCAAATGGAGTTACATAGAGTTACAGTCCTGCAGTGGACTGTGTGCAAGTATCTCTACTGCTTCTACAATTGTGGGTAGACCCACTGCTGAAAAGCCCTTCCGTGCCACGGAACCGCCATGGAGTTACATAGAGTTACAGTCCTGTGGGACTGCTCTTGCAGCTGCTCTACCTCTGCTCGGCCACCCGCCGTATCTACTAAAGAACTGATTGACTGGCAGAGATGACAGAGGAAGGCCGGCTACTGAGAAACTGTTGTAGACGGGGAGAAGAAAGAGAGCAGAGGCTTCCTGCCAGGATTCCGAGCAGTATGTGGAATCGATACCAGAAGTCCCCTGCCAGCAACTACGGCAGTGCGGGACTCCGGCCCTGGCCGCCTACAGAAGCAAATGCAGCGACGATGAAGAATCAGGTAAGCCCAGGCCCCCTCTGCCCCCTCAGCTGCCATACCAGCCCTGCTCTTCTAACTTGTTAGTGTTTGGACACATCAATCAGACAGAACACCTTCCCAACCCTTTGAACTTAATTGAACCTATGATCGAGGGTTCCACACCACACGTGGAAGGGACTACTGCTTTGCCCTTGAATCTTGACACCCCCGCTCGAAGACCAACTGAGCTTAAAGAAACCTGCCCACACTCACTAAACATGCCGGACCCTACCCCCCTACGGCTCACATGGTCGCTACAACAACTTTAGCCCAAATTCATGCCACACCTGCCATGGGGAACACTCCACTCTTACCAGAAAGACCGTGAACCATGGACATTCTTGACGAGCCTGAGGTGACGGCACCCTGTCGTTTGGAGACATCTCTCCCTCCTAGTACGTGCTTGGTGACTGACTCCCCTTCGGTTGAGTCGAGGGACCTTGGCATGGTCGCCACGACGGGCTCCTTCAACGAGACGGGCAGCCTGTCAGAAGAGGGGGGAGGAGTCACTTGCTCTGACGCAGCCGAAGACTCGAGTTCACCGGCCCCTGCTCCAGCTAAGAAACCCCAAGTCTTCTTCAGTGCAATAGCACCACTCAAACGAGGGAAAAAACTCCCAGCTCGAAAAGGCAAAAATATATTATCAAGGAAATCACAACAACAGGGCCAATAGGGGCGAAGGAATCTAAACAAACTTATAAAACAAACTCAAAAATTGACAGACATTTCTTCGCATGACAAAGATAAAGAAAAGCCCTCGGTACTTCCAAACAACAGAAAAACAAACACCTTAAAGCCCCAGAAGCGGGCTTACAAACTCAAAGGGAACGCTTTGCTGCTGTCAGAAAGCCTGAAAAACTTCTTTTTAAAACAGAAGCTGATCGGAGAGGATGTACTGTCAATATCAGCCCACGATCTTTCAGAAACGGAACTACTGGAGAGAGCGGGTGCTGTTTTGGAGGTTGTTATACAAGTCCCCTCACAGGCTCAACTTATAGAGAGACAAGAAAATAACTGTCCTGCAACAATACCTGTAAAAACACCTCTACCATCAGACGCTAGCCTGACAATTCCCAGGCCAGATGCCTCGGGATGATGGAAAAAAAATTACGGAAACATACCACCTGAAGCGCTGATTCCATCTAAAGTGTCGACCCCTAATAACACAGGCTCAACAACCTCAAACCAAGAACTGCCCAAAAAAATAATCAAGCAAGAGTGCCCACTAATGGATGCATTGTCCTGAAAACAGCAGGACAGGTGCAGAGTCTTCCCTCCTGCTAACAAACTCGGAAGGTGACCATCAAAAAGTGCAATGATGGAATTACCAACAAAGATGACTGGATCTTCGTAAAAGATACTCCAGGCCCACAGACTTAACAAACAGATCCAGCAATGCCCCAAATGGGGTACCAACTGCACCAGGTCAAGGACCCAGAGGGTTGAGCATCAAGACCCCCACTGAAGGCTTTTCGCTTCAACGGGCGAACAATAATGTTCTGGTCATCGAACGCAGGCTCCCCCTAGGGGCGTCCTGTGAAGACATCAACTTGATCAGTGCAGCTTCCAGGCATATAAGCTAGTCCTCAGAAATTCTTACTGACCTGATCAACCTTTCACAATACCCAATCGAGGACGCGGAGGAAGACTGTTCGGACTACCTTCAATCAGAATCCGGCAAACACAGCCAGCTGGAAACATCGAACATAACGACAGAAGCTGTGAGAAGTCCAGATGCAGTTGATTCCCCTCGTTTTCTAAGATTGCCAGAAAAGAGAAAGGGCATCACCCTTGTCCAAAGCAAGGCCAGCCCTGCCATCCTTTTCACACAAGAACGAAAGACCAAACCTTTGGATCGCGATACTGGAGGGGCGACTAAGGAGCAAAACAACGTCTCCAAGTTAAATTTCGGTCAGTCTAATAAAAACCTGGCCTACAACAAAGCAAGCTCGGACAGCGATTATGCCAAGACCTGTGACAAGAAGTCACATTACATCTCGACTCCAGTCTGTCACCCACAGACATGATCAAAACACTTTGTGTCAGAGAAACGACCAAAGAGGAAACATACTAGATGAAAACAACAAGATCTTGAACCGAGGAACAATCATAAAGATCCTACACAGTATACCTAACCTACGCCAACTTGTGTCAGAAGACATAAAAATTGTGGAGTTTGGCATAAAACATCGAACTGACTGTGTCTTTCTCCATATACTATCTTGGGTGGTACGAAGAATGCTGGCTGAAGAGACAGACAATTTGCGAGCCTTAGTTTTCGATCTAACGTCAGTGGAACAAGAGTTCAGCACCGCAACAAAAAGCAAAAGTTCTTCAACCTTAGAAGCTGCTCAGTCTAACCAAATACATAAGGAATCGCCAAGCCAACTTTCGAGCAAAAACGATCGCCAAACATCCCCTGAGGCTCTGGTTTACCTAGTTCCATTGGGCATAGGAAGGAAATCGACTGGACCAAGATCGACCAAGATCGGCCATCAAGATTATACCGTTACATCAGAAAACAGGAATCCTGCCCTATTAACAACTGGGAGGATGATGGAGAAAGAAACACCTGTGTCTCCGGTTGAGGATTGGATTGGTCATGGCTCTGCAACTGGAAAACATAGCCATTCAGCACGTTGCCAATGGCCCTCAGGGACGTTCAGCCAAATAAAAACTTGAACTTGGACCCACCCCACACTGACCAAATGGATAAAGGAAAACCCTTGAAACTGGCCTGCTGGAACACCAGAGGATTTCACCATCTAATGATGGTGTCCAAACAATGTAAATTTGGGTGTTTACGATATAATATACAATATTTTCAAGAAACATGGCTCGTTAAGCACCCATACATAGACGGTTATGAAGTAACTGCTGCTTCGGCTGCGAAGGGAGAAAAAGGACAGCCCTATTCCGGCCTTTTGATAGCAGTAAAAACTGGAGTTGGGTTAACCATAACTAAAACCATACACTCAGACCTTACCTGTTTGGCAAATATTGTTGAGTGGTCAACAAACCGTGAAGCAGGTGAGGCAAGTAACTGCAGCAATCTGATGATACTAACAGGCTATTGGAACCCGCAAGCGATCTCAGATGATAAATTCATCGAGCGAGTCACTTCAATACTAGATATTTCTCTGGCAGACAACGAGATCAATCACATCCTAATTTAAAAAAATAAATAGCTCGGCCTCACGAAGAGGCAAAATATGGTCAAAATTTATGAAGGACAGAGATTTTTGCCAACTGAAAAAGTAGGAGGGCACCGATCTCATTAACATTCCAACATGGGAAAGAGAAAACCAATCTGCTGACCTGGATCACATCTTTGTCACCTCTGACCTACTTCAACTTACTAACTCTATCGCTGTCATAAGAACTGCAATATAGTGACCACAACCTTCTAGAATTAACTCTACATCAAGACACCATCGGTTGGTCTTCTATAATGATCGTGGGAGTAGAGAAAAACAACGCCAGAAATAGGCTGCATCTGAAATCTGAAGACATAATATCGGCCACCAAGGCAGATACTGCCATAAGAGAGACTGGAAAAGAACCCTCAAAAACAATTGATTATAGACCACTGTTAATTCCATTCAATAGCAGTTCTTCTAGAAATAAACAAAACAACTTGAGACAACTTGAGATGTCATTCATACGGCCCCATTCTGGTCGAGAAAAGAAGATTGATGAGGCGCATTAAACGGCAGGCTGCAAAATCAAACCACCCTGGTTTTAAAGTCAAAGCTGCTAAATCCATAAAAGAATATAAATGTTGGATAATCAATCACAAACACATGTTGACACAACAGGATGCAGAGCAAATGCTAAGAGTCCTTAGCAGAAAAAAATCCAAAGCATTCTGCTCTTTGATAAAATGCGCCTCGAATACCAACCACGAGATACAATCGAACAGTGTGCACGAACAAGCCTGGATATCCCACTTCTCTGTCCTCTTCATGGATCCAAATCAGAGCTCGTGGTCTTGGAACTTAAGCGAAGTTGGATCATCATGGGCCTGTGAGTACGAGGCAACTGACATCATGGAAAAGATAAAAAACCTCAACAGATCGAGGGCCCCAGACCTGACGGCCTGACCAACGCCACAAATCGTCACTCTTCATTCAAGCTGACTTTAAAGCTATTTCTAAAGAAAGGTCAATGCCAGATTCATGTTAACTAGCAACAATAGTTCAGATTTATAAGAAAGGAGACAAGACAGCCCCGAAGAACTATAGACCTATAGCGTTGTTGGACGTTATGGGGAAAATCTATGGGTCCTTCCTTTTGGTAAAATTTGCAGCCTGGACCTTCGGCGCAAATGTGATCGATCCATTCCAGACTGGATTTGTTAAAACCGTGGGAACCTCTATAAATATAATGATGCTAAGCATATTGAAAGACAAGACACACTACAGCAAAGACCAGATTTTCATAGCATTTGTGGACCTCGTCTAAGCTTTCGACAGAGTCGATCGCCAACTGTTGTGGGCTAAGTTGGAGGATTCCGGATGCCCCGAAGAAGTAATGGGTCCTCTGGAAGTGCTTCATACAGGTACCAAGATCAAAGTTCGGCTGAATCAATCAGGGCTCTTATCGTTCTCAATTCCAACTTATCGAGGAGTTAAGCAGGGATTCCCATTGGCCCCTGCCATCTACAACTTCTTTACCTCGGCCATCCATCAAATCGAGCCTGCATTGAGATCCTTCCCACCAAATATTGGAGGGGAGAAAGTGAGGCGTTTGGTATACGCGGATGACCTCATACTGATCGACCAAACAAGAATAGGTCTACAAAGACAGTTGGACAGTGTATATAGATACACCATTCTGAACCACCTGGAAATAAACCAATCAAAGACTAAACTCATGTGCTTTAAACGAGGTAACCAGAAGAAAGAGTCCTTTGTATGGACTGTGCACTCAAACCCAATTGAAAAAGTTGAGACCTTTAAATATCTGGGAATGACCACTACAGCTCTGTTGAGACTCCGCTTCTTGAAGATCTACAAGTTAAAGCTAATCAGCTGGCTAGCCAAGCGAAAATCATGGATGCTAAATATGGCCACTTCTCACTGGCGGCAACCATAAACCTACTATAAGGGGAAAATTCTCCCTTCCTTAACATACGGAGTGGAAGGTATCTTGGGCATCCCCGTCGAGACTTGGGGAAGACTTGAATCAATTATCTGAAAAAAGATCCTAAATCTCCCAGATTCAACCCAAATCGACATGATCCGCAGGGAATTAACTTTATCATCGACCCAAGCAGCAGTTGACTGGAAAAGGCTTACCTTATTTCGGAAAATAATTACACCAAATGGTCCGACAGTGTTGAGGATAATCAACAGTGAGATTAAGAAAAAACCATCCCGAGATTGATCAACTGGGTAAATCACCTTAAGTCGACCTTGGATGACTTGTGTTGCTCAGAAGAGGACCTAATTGTAAACCTGATGCGTGTGAAGGAAAAACTGCTTCCCCTCGACTGGATCAGAACCTTGGAGAAGGTAAACACATCGAAGTTGGTTGAGGAGATGCCCCAGACTGTCCTGAAATTCAACGAAGTGCAGCCTTACCTCTTGAAATTTCCAGATCGTTCTTACGGGATAACTTTTATGAAAGGGCTTAGTCAGTTGAGCGGCTGCAGATTCGGTATGAACATGGCAATGGTGGAATCAATCAAACATGTGATGATCTACTGTCCTGGCTTGATCGATCTACGACAGCAGTTCCTAACACCTCTCTTCCACTCATTACAAACTTTGGATGACGACCAACGATGGTCAGCCTTGATGACTGGAGCGTCCACTTAATGGGTGATTGCGGTAGTAAGATTAATTCGGAAAGTCTACCCATCGAGTCTAGCAACCACTTCCAATTACCTTCAATTAAAGGACCCAAGGATTGCAATGTCTTGAACATTTGGTGGAAGGATGGAAAAAGAAACCCTACCAACGGGTTCATGGGACTCATACTTTTGGTTTTGTACAAATTGCAATGCAATTAAATTCAAATAAATAAAAATAAAAAAATAGAAAATATAATAAAATTTACATTCAGACTGTGGGCCTCATTACGAGTATGGAGGCAGCCATGCCCTTAATAAGGGTTCCAGTACCGGGTTCTGTGAATGAGGAATTACCGGGTCATTCCAACCTTGGAGGACCCGGTAATTCCTCATTCACTAAACCAATCCCCATTCCCATTTGAGCCTGCATAGGGCTCAATGGGGATGGAGCTAATAGTGGGCCCGTTAATAACAGGCCCGTTATAAGCTCCTTGGTCCCCTTACGGGACCCGCAAAGAACATCTGGTCTGACCAGCCGTTCTGTGCGGGTACCGCTAGGGGACCTCGTAATAAGGCATCCCGTAATGAACGGTGCCGGTCCTGTACCGACACCCTTCATTACGGGAGCGCCAGCCTTGTAATGAGGCCCTGTGTCTCGTATACTTGAGGAATGTGGTCCTAAAATTCCTATTATTCTGGTGGGTGACTTTAATTCAATAACAGCTGACTTTGCAGTGTTTGTAGAAAACATAATGATTCTGGCCCACTTAAATCACTTCTCTCAAGCAGACAGGGGGTTGCCTGGGTCAAGCTACTACAATCCCACAATGTAAAGATATTAAACGGAAATTCTTCAAGTGATGCAAATAGAACAACCAGAATTAGTGGGAAATCAATGACAACCATAGACTATATAATCAAACATGAAAGAGCAAACAAATTTTTCCTTGATATGGCTGTTAGAAATAGGGAAGAAAGTCACCATTTACCATTGTATCTATTGTTAACATTAAGAGATAGTCATGAGAATGAGTGTGGGAGGAATGGAAATATGCACGTAAACAATATTGGAAACCTCATTAAACGGAACCTGGTAAAACTTGAAAAGGCTATGGTTACTGCTGAGTTAGAACTCAGTGATTTTATTGAAAAAAGCAGGCAAATGACTAATACTTGAAGCATTTGAACAAGTCACTAAAGCAATTAAAACAAATCTTCTCCAGAAGCAAACCTATACCTCCACTAGTGAAAGATGGAACTTAAAACATGAATACAATCAAATGTTTGATAAGGCAATCCACGAGACAAAGAAAAAGTTAAGATCAACAATAAGCCATCTCAAAAATGCTAAGGGTGATGTTGCTAATGCTAGAATAATATTAGCAAAAAAAAACTTAGAAGAAATGGTTATGGCATCATAAGATGGAGAAAAATAATGAAATATGGAAAAACCTAGCTCAGATGCCAAGGATACACAATAATTAAGGGGTATGGTCAATCATGAATGGAACAAAAAAGAAGGTATTACCCATCAATAGTGTGAGTGAACAAGAGTGGGTAGCGCATGTGACTAAAAGATTAGGTGCGTATGACCAACTTGATTTTCCATCAGAGCTAGCAGAAACAGCATGGGACTCTACTTCATCATTGTCAGGACTTAATATGATGATACAAACCCTACCAGCATCACATATGTAAGTGCCCAAATTGTGGCAAGAAGTTCAATATTACCCATACCTAAAAAAGGCTGTTGGAAAGATCCTAACCATTATAGAATGTTAGCGATGCTTGACATCCCCGTGAAATGTTTTGCTAAGATGTTGCTTAGAGATCTGAATCAGTGGATAACTGATAAGCAAATACTTCCCTTGAATCAATCTGGTTGTCGCTCAAAATCTTCAACAATACATAATTTAAAATGTTAACATTATTGTGATGCTGGAAATGCATTGGAGGGACAGGGCCTCCCTGTCCTTGTCCTGTAGTCCTTTTCCATTGGTGTTCTGTATTGTTTTCTGCCCAGGAGTCCATGTGGGACTCCTGGCAGTGCAGCTCTTCCTGTTTTTGGTTTGGTGTACAGACCCATGGAATACCCTTATGGCACCCATGGGTGGGGGCACAACCCTGTGCCCCTAGTGTATGTTTTTGGGCACCTATGGGTGGCCCACAGAGCAGGGTATAGGCTGGTGGCAGCTCCATGCTGAATTTGACAGGTGCTCTGAGTATCCTCCATTTTGGGATACCCAGGCCCTGCCATTGGAATCAGTTGATTCCTGATAGAAAACAAGGTGGCCTCTTGCTTTCTATTGCCTGTTACCTTGTTTTTCCAAAGTCCTGGGAAGCCCTGACTCTGTCCCTTCCCCCTGACTGACTGTTTGGTGGAAGTTCAATATATGGTGTTGTTGTGAAGTCCAGTCAGACTGGCTGGAGCCTTCCCAGTGACTGTACGTTGTGGGTACACCCTGTGGGTGGGACCTGGGTGAATGGAGTGTGTGACCAATATGCACTTCTTGTTGTGGCTGTCTGGTTTCTGGTATGAGAGACAAAAACTGAGACAGCCCTGCCCGAAACTGGCCTGAATAAAGTGTGTAGTGTTGAATGGCTGGGTACTTGTCCCAATCCACATTCCTTGTAGTGAGTGTCTGAGAGGGAGGAGGATGGCCTGAATGCACTGTGTGCCTGATTGGCTGACTGACTGCATGAATGCCCTTCTGTATGATTGGCTGCTGAGTGTGACCCAGCAGTGTGGATGAGAGACAGGATAGTATATATGGGGACCTCTCACCACTGGAAATTGTTCAGAAGCTGTGTCTACACTTGAAGAGTAACTGGACCTGCTGGTCCTCGACGCCCAGCTGGAAGAAGAAGACTTGCTGTTGCATTTGCTTCGACCTGATTAAAAGCTGCCAAATTTGTCGAAGACTGATCAGAGAGAGGACCTGGTAAGGCGCCCTCTTCCCGTACTCCGAGGGACCGGCGAGCACCGCTAACCTTCGCCAAAGCTCCCTGGAAGTCAGACTCTCGAAAGGCTGCCGACCGGAGACGGGGACTGCTGAGGAGAACGAAGTGAAGCACCCGGACTTCGCCGCTGTCGAAGTCCATTGCCATTGACCAGGGTTTGTAGGTTTGTGTAACCGCTGGAGGCCCGTTGAAGTTGTGTTGCCCCAGAAGAGAGGACCGCTTGACGCCATGCCGCCAACGACCAGAGCCACCCGCTCCTTTGCCTAAGAACATTTGAATCGAAGGACTCCCTTGTCCGCAAAGTCGACCGCTTTTTCCTGCCGGAGAAAGTCAAGGCCGCCGATGCGCCGAGGAGAATCCGCCGGTGGGTTTCCCGCCACCTGAAGGCCACAAAGGCTTCGATGAGTCGACGCCCTTGCTGGGCCACAGTTCTTCAGAAACTCTTTGCGGTCCTGAACAATCAATCGCCGAGGTGCCCCGCACACCTCATCCTCGCAGGACGTCACTGACGAGCACCGCCTGGATCGACGACGTGGTCTCGGCACCCTCGAACTTCTCATTGATGCCGTTGACGCCAAGTTCACTTTCTCTGACGCCTCTCGACGATCCATGACTCCTGCTTGAAAGGGGGTCACTCAAGAAGGATCCGTCGACGCTTCTTCGAAGAACTCTACTCCACCAGGTACATTAGGGGGTAAAAACATTGTAGGAGAAAGTAAGACTATTGATCAATATATGTACTGGGCTTGTGCTATATCTTTATTTTACAGGTTGCCCAGGTGGGGGGATCTGCACACAGAACTGTGTCTAGGTAGCTGGGCCAGTAATCTGCCTATTGTTTCAACCATCTTGCTTTCCTTCCTCTCTCTCTCTACTATTGGTTTCCTCGTTATTGATCTGTGTGACATTTTGACAGTATAGTTGATGCACTTTAATGAGATCTAATAATATTTGTGGTACCACTGTAGAACTGTATATATTTACCATTGTTGATTTTACAAAGTGAGTTATTGTGATAGTGTATATAACCTTGAAGATTAATTATATAAAGACTGTGTTTTCCGTAATACAGTGTGTGGACATTCCTTTGTGGGGGCTTGGGGACTACACTGTACTTAAGAACCAGCCTGCATCACTTCCTGAGAAGCTAGGCCTTGATTGCTCGTCCATTGCTACCTTATAGAGATTCTTGGCTGGGGTCCTCTGTGCCTCTCCTCTACCATATAGAGAGCAGAAGTACAGGCACCCCCCACCAGTATCTTAATAGGAGAAAATTACCAGTATACAGTGATTTTATTGATTTTAGCTCTGCTTTTGATACTATTTTACATTACATAACAACCGGTCCGATAGCACAGCGAGTAGGGTGCTTGCTTTGACCTCTGTGTTGAGCCTGCTGGTGCTGGCATTCATGAGTAAAACTGTACAACGTAACCAGAAAAAAGTAAGGTGGAATATTGCAAATCAAAACATTGAATTAGTTGACTCATATAGATATTTGGGAGTCATCATTGATCAGAATTTAACTTGGAAATAACATTGGTGGGTGATGAAAAGGAAATGCATGAATATAACGATGAAGCTCAGCCACTTTTTGGAAATCAATGCAGCTATTCCTTGAATATGGTATTAATGCTTTATTCTGCAAAAGTGACTCCATGCTTATTATATGGTGCTGACATATAAGGGAAAAGGTATAAGGTGGAACTAAGTAGATTTGAAGGAAAACTTTATAAAATTCTACGTAGGCTCCCTAAATCCATATCTATTGAATATAACAAGTTAGAATGTGATCTGATGTGAATTGTCGATACTTTGCAATGTTATACACTATTAAATGTACTAGACAATGCAGCAATGATAGTAGATTTAATGTGAACTTTTGATACCATTGAGAAAAATGCGGTATTACACACGCTAATGCAGAATACATATATAAAGTGGTCGAAAGTGGTCGAAGAAAACAAATCAATTTGGTTGACATATTCGGTTCCTAGAACTAAGCGCCTACTTAAAATGGTAATACATGAGGCTGGTAAAGAAAGAGATTTAATCCAACTAGCAACGAAAGTGAACAGTGGTATGTTCATCAAACACCGGATGAATCGGGTGGAAATCCCAAGGTATCTATATGCATTTCCCGAAAAGAACAGTATTAGATGTTACTTATTGTTTAAATGTAATACTGCTGACACTCTAGAAATCCTAGGAGGAAAATGTGGTATCCCGCGTGGCAACTGATGGTGTAGGTTGTGCGGGATACTAGTAATTGAAACAGCAAAACACATTATTTGTAAATGCAAAAGCTTGGCAAAATTAAGAATGAAATATATGAAAGCATACAATAATACTTACGATCTGACAAATATTAAGCAAATGTGGAAGAATCTTTTATTGGGGAATGATAATAATTTACTGTTTTTTATGATGTCTTTTTATCAGGTGTGTTTAAATTTTCTTAAAAGTCTATCTGAAGGGATTTTAAGGTGATCAGTTGTTTCCTCTTTTACAAATGTATCATGTGAAGTCAAATTTTTGCTACATTATTTGATGTGTGTCTGGTTTTATGAGTTTTATGCACTTACTGTTTTTATTGTGGAATATGTGCTATGTTTTTCTGTGTTTGTATACATGCTAAATAAATAAATAATAAATAAATATATTTATCTTTAAACCCTTTTTTTCCGCTAATGCAGCAATACTAGTGACTTGAAATTTTAAGCCTACAAAGTTTTTTAAAATTAAAATAGCATCATCTGCATAGAAAAGTCAACCTGTGCATGCCCAACGTTGGGGCATCAGCATCCACATCGATTGTACTATCAATTAGTTTATGTATGTACAGTCTGAACAACAAGGGAACTAAACACTGTCTCATGCCGATATTCATATTAAAAAAATCATTTCAATTTCTTATCGTAGTCCGCCTAAGCACTGCAAAATTAACTGTATATATTAGTCTGATTGCAGAGATAAGATATGCCCGGATAGCTAACTGTTCGAGACATGGCCACAATTTGTGTCAGGGCACTGTTGAAAAAGCTGTTTGTAAATCAATAAATGCTAAATATGTCTTCTGTTTGATAAGAACACATTTACTTAAACCCCAATATAATTTTAGAAAATGATCAACTGTTGAGATCCACATTCTTGTGGATCAGGGTTATAGTTGCCCTCTGCCAGCTTTGAGGATATCCCCCCTTTCAAAAGCAATGCATTAAGTACTTTTGTTAGAAAAGGACCACAAACTTACAAGTGCTTGGAGTTAAAATGGCACCACAGGTACAGTAGTGATTGCGAGCAGACCCCCAGGGTCTTGGGCCACCCTAGAGATAGAACTGTGCTGTGGGTCGTGGTGGTGGGAATGGGCATGCTCCCACTCAGGCAGGGGGCCATGCAGAGACTCGTTATATGCTAAGCCCATGGTTGGTGCAATAGGGTGGCCCCACATGGTGGGCAGGGCCACCCTGAAGAGGGAAATGTGGGGACAAGCCACAACTGACATTAGAGGCATTCTCCCCACCATCCATGACACCAGACGGTATCCACCAAGGAAAGACCCATGATGGTACTTTAAAGAGGTGGCTGACTGCAGCAGTCACCCTTATTGTGACATAATGTATTATATGTTGTTTACGTTATTGCTTTTCATTTGTCTAGTACTGTTAAGGAATAGTAGGACTGTTAAGTAGAGGGAATAGCTCAGAGAATGTGATGTAGGCCATGCCTGAGGCCGTCTAGGGTATTGGACCACCTACTGAGGCCATCTTCTGTCTTCACGCATCAGTGGGTGGTAGCATGTGAAAGGTGGGGGGTCTGCTTCATTAGCCTCACCCTATGGGTCTCCCTGTGATCCCTCCATGGAAGGGTGGGCTGACGGAGCAGATCCCTTATCATAAAGAACTCACGCCAGGGGACATTTTGAAGGGAATCATTAAGCATTAGGAGTTAGGCATTGTTTATAAAAAGGTTAAAATGTTGTTTTTAAAAGTGGGGTACTCGTTGGGATCCATAAAAGAATCCACCTTGGTGTCTGTGTCCAATTAAATGAACAGCAATTTTCTTTTACAGGTGCAGCGTCTCTCCCTAACCAGCTGACCAGAGGGGTAGGGGTGGTAGTTCCCATGGGGACTGTCCTGGGCCCGGGTTAAGGGCGGTACTCACCCTTGTCCCTGGCTGGGGCTAGAAAACAGGGGCTACAATCATATTATGTCCATTTCCAAAATGCAAACAAACTAGAATTCAAGTAAACAAATGAAATATATGTTCTGACATCTAATGTCACGTATGGTCATAGCACTTGCTTCTTTTCAATGATGATCTATCCCTTTCTGGGCCATCCCCTCTTGAAGGTTTGGATGATGGGGTGTATGAAAGTTTTGCGATGACCAGATGGTTCTGATCTGCTGATAACTTACTTAAAGTTCTGCACCAATTGGAGCCTGTGACCATCTAGACCACGTATCCTTGTATGGCCAAAGCAATTATAGTGGCCAAAGTGTTAATGCCTTCATGGGTTGTAGGCTACTTCACATTTTGAATTCTTCCTGGGTTTCCATTGAATCTCATGACATGAACTGCCTGAGCTCTGAAACCTTCTTATACACACTAAGGAGGCTCTCATCTAAAGTGCTATGGATGGAGGTGGACCTGGCGCATACTCTGAGCTGATTTTGCAGCATTTCCTCCCAGATGTCATAAGGAGCAATGCAGGGTTGTTGGTAAGGGCCATGTTCTCTGCACATCTGAGTGTGTAGCCTTGCTGTGGCAGTGTGGGTGTTGTGTTTGTGATGGAGTTCTTCTGTGCTTGGGCCTCACTCTAGGATTCCTCAGCTGAAACTTCAATTTGTTGATAAAATATGATATGATATGGCATTTATAAAGCGCCTGTACACAAGTGTTTCCAGGTGCAACAAGACAAGGAGGGTACACAGGGAGGACAAAACAATGATCTTACTAGGCCTTGTGTCATTGAGATCACGCACAAAAGCGGGAAAGGGAAAGGGTAGAAGTGTTGGGGGTGGAGAAGTGCAGGTTACTAAAGTGCAGCCAGCTGGTGGCACAGTGCTGGTAAAGGAAAGTGCAGCCAACGGGTGGCTCTTAAACTCAGAGAGAGGGGACTGCAGGGTTACAGATACAGACCACACGTGCTGGGGGAGCCAAGAGGCAGTGCGAGGAGCAACTAGACATGCAGGGACCTGGGACCAAGTTTAGAGGGTGGCGGGTGACCAGTGCATGGACTAGACAAGTCATCAGCATGAGGGAGGAGGAGAGAGAGTGGAAGCGAAGAGGAAGCTCTTGAGTTGCTTCCAGAACCAGAGGTGGTTCTGCTCAAGTCTGAGAGAGGCAAGGAGGCTGTTCCAGAGGGAGGCCCCAGCCGAAGCAAGGGATCTGTCCCCAACTCTCTGCTTGGAACTTTGACTGACCCTCAGAGAGTTGGAGGTGGATGAGTGGAGAGCTCGAGAAGGGATATGTTTAGTTTGCGGCTCATCCCCTTCATAGGGGTCACCCTGTCCTGTAGTATCTGTGTTGGAAATGGAATATACTGCTTTTGTGTGCAGTCAATCACTTAATGCATATATTGGCAGCAAGTACATAGCACAAGAGGAGGATAGCTCAGAGGCAACGTGCTCGCCTTGGAAGCAAGACGACATGGAGCAACTCAGGTTCGATTCTGGGTCCGCGCTTAGAAACCCCTGTGTATTAAGCACGTTATAAATAACCTATCATATCCATATCACTACTGTTATGGGGCAATCGTGTTCCCTACAATGGTGAAGTACTGGAATTGCTTTGGCCCTTCCACAACTCACCGTTTCACTTCAACAGAAATTACCCATGTATGCAGGTCAGGTCCCCGCACATCCCTTGTCTGAGCCGTATAGGGGTTGATGTCCATGTGCATTACCCGTATTTTCGCCAGCCACTCTGCTAACCGCTCAGTGTCACTGGCTGACCCTGCAGCGGCATCTATGTGAAATCACCCTTACACGTTTTGCTTATAATTGGACATGTCCCACATTAACAACCACGCTTCCCTGCGCTAGTGTTACCGTGGCATCTCTATAATTGTGCATGGAACTCGCTGGTGGCTGTGCCTGGGCGAGTGCTGATATGGCAGCATGCCCTAGAAAGAGTGCAGGAAAGACACCGTGGGGATCAGACGGCGGGACGCCAGTTTTACATGTGCTGAAACACCAGGCTGCAGATATCGCTCTTGAGAGGTAAACAGCAATGCAACCTGGTACCTGACAGCAGCGCTGGCAGAGTGGTACACCCCGCCCCATCAAGTCCACAGCAGCAGCTCTTGTTGACACCGGATGTGCTTCTGTTTAGCGTGGCCGTCACTCAGCACCTCTCTCATCCACTGCTGGCTGTTTGTGCGCTACTTTGATGTCTCGCGCTGAATCTGGGATTACTCTGTGGCTGGTTCAGACTGAGGCTCACCCCATGCTTGGTAGCGTTCAACCGGAAAAGGCATAGAGCAGGACTGGGAGGAGGCACGTGTGTGTGCGTCACACTTCCGAAGTCTCTTTATCTGCATTAGCCCTCGCCAGCCTCTCTCTCCAAACCTTACCTTTGCTTCCATCTTCCAGCAGGACCCCTGCCTCTCTCTATCCATAGCTCCCAACTCACATGCTTTTGGCGGGTGTCACCCGCCTTGTAAAGGGCTGACTCACCCCCCAAGCCTCCTGCACGCCCATTTATTCCAATGGGCGTCTCACCCGCCAACAAAAAAAAATCTGGTGCTTTCACCCGCCTTTGCGACACAAATGGTTCAGAGCTATGTCTATCTGCATCACCCTGGCTCAAGGTCTCGCCCACCTATCTTAGATCACAGCAATAGCTCAGCCCAGTTCCACAAGTTGGGGTGCGTTGGGTGTGACCTGGTTTGGGGATGTTCCCAGTCCGCCTCATTAACGCACCTTGAACATTGGCACCCTACCTGTCTAAGACAGAAGCTGGCCTTGTGAAACATGAATGAAAGTTACTAATAATGAAAAGGTCATTTGCTGTGGTAAACAGACGTCTTTTTATGAAGTTTAGCACTTATGTTCTAGGTTTGCAAATACCAACTTGCAGAAATTTTTGGAAATGTTTATGTCACTCTATTGTGGTCATTCTACTGAGAACATTGAGACTGTAGAGACGGTAATACGACCATTTTAAAAGACGCTGTTATAATCGCTATGATAATTTAAATAATTACTTTAATTATTCAAAACATGTTTGCAATTTAGTAGTGATTTATGCAGTAAAAGAATTCTGCACAATGTTGTGAACATAAGTCTTTACTTTTGAGTTAAAAATGGACTACATTCTTGTGCAGGAATGAAAAATACAATAAAACATTTCAAACACCAAAACTATTGTCTTTGCCAATGTTTGTTTTAAGCTAGCGAAATAGCATTAAACGCACGTTTGCATTCGGGCTACTTTTACCCTTTGAGAGAGCTAGCTTCCAATCATTTTTGAGGCAAACTCTTAGTGACCCAAATGTTTCAAATTAGAACCATGCAAATAGTTTTTTTTCTAGTTGTACTGAATAACATTATTATGAAAAAGACAGTGCTACGAAACTAGCTGTGTGCGCATCAAATACTCCGAGCAACGCATTGCAGCCTAGAAGCAATCACCAGATGTCCGCCCACCCTCTTGACAGATAGGATGTTGTCTTCGCATTTCTTATTACGTCCAATTTTCTTTCCCAGCTTTCAGGCAGAGGAGCTACGCAGCACAATAAGCTTACAGTTCACACTGTGACAGGAAATGTTGAACACAGTCCCGCCGTTTCGAAAATCTGACCAATATAGTTCCAGGAGACTGCCAGAAAGAAAGGGCCACGTGAGGCAGCAAGCTTTGTCCGCTGAATGCGGCAACTGCTGGGTGGCCTGTTGCACCTCTTATGGGATACACATGTTTTATTAATCGTTTCATAAAAGCTGTGGGGCTTTTACTGTGTGCGGGTAATTGATGGTGATTTGCTTCCAGACCAAGCGAGGAATGTAATCATTTCGAATGAAGTTTATTGTATGTTGGAATCAGGCCACCGAAATATTTAGCTTGCATTTTTCATGTCCTCTGACATGTGCATTAACACAATTCCATTTCCAATCCAATGTATGTATTTTTACATGTTGCATTACACAGGGGACATCCACATTCAATGGAAGACCTCCGAATTCGAAGGGGGGGGCAATCCTGTTTCATACAGCGAATTTTGGGTCATTCTCACGTTAAGAGCTGATTGGCAGAAAAGCAATATGGAGAGGATGTGTTAGAAGTGAGGAGTGATAGAACCTTGACTGTGCACTGCCCCATAGGGATAGCCTAGCAACATTTTCAATCTCCTGGTTAAATGAATCTAATTGTTGGTATTGAGAACATATCGACATGCAATGGCAGAGCCAAGTGGGGTTCAGGGTGGGCCGGGGGCGTCCACTCTTGCTCTGTCGCTCGTGTCACCGTGCATGCCCTTACCACATTCAGCATTGGCATGTGCTCCTCAAGTCCAGTTAAAAAAAAAAATAAGCAAATTGGGAGAGGAAAGGAATGAAACACAGCAGCGGCATAGAGGCGTGCTTGCTGCAGCCTGGGCACAGGTTGCTTGGCAACCAGGCTCAGGCTGTGCTCAGGTCATGCTACCTGTTTGGCTGACTGCTACAGTCACAATGCTTCCTGTGACCTCACTAGAGACTCGACAGGAGACAAAAGTGAAGTGTATAAAGGTATGTTTGTTTTAAATAAATCATATGAATTCCTGCCTCTGAGTTAGTTTCAAATATCATAGATGTTGTGTGTGGGTTTGTGTTAGCATGTGAAAGAGTTTGCATGAGTGTATGTGTGTGTAAGGTAATCAGTGTGTGTGTATGTATTTTTATGTGTGATTGACTGAATGAGTGACTCGTGTATGTGTTTGTGTGGTTGTGTGTGTGAATGATGCATGAATGTTTTCTTTGGTGGGGAGCGAGGTACAGGGTCACCTGCATCATCAAAGTGATTTATAGTTAACATGCTGACACATGTTGTGTGCTAGACATCATAAACATGGGTTGCAATGGAAATTTACTTATTCTGTAGGCATATCATCAAATGATTTTGAATTGGGAACGCTACCATGCATTTTGGGTGCACTATCATGGAAGTGATTTACACTGTCAGTGCTGGCACATGTTGTGTGCACAACACGATCAAAGTGATTTGTAGTGTGAATGCTAGCATATATTCTGAGCACTGCAATAAAGTGAGTTACTGTGGGGACAATGCGACATGTAATTGGTGCTATAGCATGAACAGGGGTTGTCCTTTCAATATTGGCCTATTTTGTGGGTGCTGCATCATGTGTTTTTCAGTGGCACTGCTGGGATATATTGTGGGCACATCTTCCTAGAAGTGATTTACGTGGCAATGCTGGCAAGTATTTTGTGCACAACATGAAAGTGATTCACAGTGATAATACTGGCCGATATTTGTGGCACATTATCATGAAAGTGATTTACAGTGGCCATGGTGACATATATATTGTGGAAGCAACAACATGAAAGCAGGTTTTACAAAACTGCCATATATTGTGGGTGAAATATTAGGGACGTGTTTTTATAATAGCAATTCTGGCATACATTGTGGGAGCAGGATAATAAATGTGTTTTACAGTGACAGTGCTGAGATATATTGTGGACACAGGCATGAACATGTTGGAAAATGCGTCTGTGTACTGTTAGTGAGCTTGCATCTAATGGATTTTATTTTCCTGTGTTACTGTATGGATCTGATTGTAAATTGTACTGCTTTTTACCCCATTTTGTTAAAAAATGTTGATGTAAAATGCACCATTGCAAGCAATCTTTTAAAAACATTTCTCTGGTGGAGGACCACCCACAAGTCTCATTTTCTGAATCCCTTCCAGACAACTCGGCATCAAAGCTGGACAGCTAATGACGTATCAATGATGGATAGGAGCAAAATCAGAGTTTCTGGATGAGGTAGATGGTAGTGGTGTCATCTAACTCAACATTGGTATACATTTTGCAGTATGTGAGTGAACTCTTTAAATGAGGCTATTGTTGTTGAGAGGTATATATGAAGAGAGCCAAATACAGTAACATCCCTGACACAAATAAAGATGATAGTATAGAAAGGGAAGCTGGATTACATTAGAACACAGAGCGATTGAGGTGAATCGAGAACTAAACAAGATGCAGTATGTGATCATGATGGCTACTGGCAATGGCTGCCCATAGCTTTTAAGGCTCACTTTACCAAAACTCCTTGATAACAACGATGTGATATGTTCTTGGAACACCAGGGGGTTTGCCCACTTATTATCTGATGAAGGACTCTTGGCATATATTGATTTGTTTCGTATTGTAGCCCTTCAGGAGAATTGTATGACTGACATCTGTGCAATTGATTTAAAGTGTAGCCAGCAGGTTAAGGCAGTAAAGGGTTCCCTTGGAAGGCCGAAAGGCGGCCTGCTGGTTACTGCACATCATCTCGGAACAATAACTGAAACTCAGTGGTCGACCTTGATGGTACAAGCTGTAATGATTAATTGTGATCCTTTGAAGGGTAGCAAATTACTATTAGTGAACATTTATGATCCTCCAAATGCATTTGCCAGCAAAGAAAATATAACATTGGTTAAACATATACTAGAGGAGTGAGGTAGTGGTACCCCAATAATGGTTGTTGGTGACTTCAATGTGAGAATAGAGAGTGGCAGTATGAACAAACAGAGTCAGGGGCCATCAAACAACCAGTATCCAATAAGCAAGGGAAAGGATGGCCACACTGTTTGACTTGTAAATATGACCATGCTAAACGACCACTGTTCGGGGCAATGCTAATAGAGCAATCACCCGGATAAGTGGAAGCTGTATCTCTACTTTAGATTACGCATCTGTCAGTAGTGAGGCACTGGCACTGATAATAGATATGGCCATAGTGACACGCAATGAGAGCGATCACTTTCCTGTGTGTGTACTTATATCCAAAAAGGAAAGATGTAGTCAATTTGAACTTAATGGTGACATATATATGAATAATGGTACTAATCGCATTAGGTGGCATCCAGTCAATCTGGAGAAGGCAAAGGTAATTGCAAAGCTCGCTCTTCCACTGTTTGTGGAGAGTTGGGGTGATGGATATGGAACTAATGGGCCATTCTTATTTCAGGACTTCTCCAAAATGGTCACCTTAATAAAAGAGTCAACTGCTAATAAAAGAAGCTATAAGAGTACCAATGAATGGTGGAATCGCGAAAATAGTAGTAAACATTATTTTGATTACTAAATACAGGCTGGGAAAAAGAAGCTGAGACTTGATATTGTCCAGACCATTAAACTAGGGATGAAATCCATGATGGACCTATGTCCTACCCCGTTTACTGTTTCTTCTCGCAGCCACTACAGTTTGATTCCAGCTGGCATTGCAGTACAAATCCCTGTACGAGTGGTAGCACAAACACTAATTCTGCACAATTATGGAGCACACGTTGGACACTTCTACTGATTGAGTGTTGTGTTCCTGACATCTGCCTCCTCATTGGCAGTCCATTTAAAGACTGCACATTGGCTTCGCCTAATTTCAGGCCCCATGCACTTAACAGGTTTGCCTTGGTGATATAACGTTGGTCAGTTTTTGTATATGTACTATTGCTTGGTTCCAGTGGCCCACACATACAAGTATGTTCATATCTTCCTCCTGATGAAGACGTTGACAAAATCAGCATTTCACATTGAAACCGGTCGAGAAAATCTAAAAGGGATGTGATCTTTTTCATTTCTGTTGCTCAGATCCACCTTTGCGATAGATTATACACAATAACTTCTATTGCTGTCTCTAATATAAAAAATAACAAGACTGTATGTGGGGATCATTTATAAATTCCTCTTCTTAATGTTATTGGTATGTTTTTAGCAATTGTTGTATGTATGATTGACACTGTGTGTAGACAAATGTTCGAATGTTGCACTATGAATGTAAAGTTTTGTGGTTGACTTTTTTAGCCATTTTAGGTAAATTCATGCTTTCCTGCTATGTTATAGAATGATGAAGTGTTTAGTGATATGTGATTAATTGACACTTGTTTGAAATTTTGTATCATGTCAAATACATTTTGATACGACATTTATAAAATAAATACGTCCTCTGGACAATTTTCTCAGTATCTCGTGCCACATTAATACTCTGGTCGAGATTGTAGGGTCTTCCTGCGTCTTTCAGGTTTCTACAATGCCCTACCCCTATACATCAAAAATCTAAGAATTAATTATCGAAGGTGGTCCAAGGCCAAAAGTAAAAGAGTTGTGGATGTGCTTAGCCAGCCATGTGAGAACAAATAATAACAGGGCCATCTGGTCCGTATTGAAAGGTTCTGAAAAGAAAAATCTCCAGATCAATAGTGTCTGTGAGGAAAGTTGGAAGAAATATATAGGAAACACTCTGGGTGCGAATGACCCAGTGGATGAAAGTAATGAAAATGATGATCAGCAATGGATATGTAAATCCACAGTGGATGACATAGCAAAGATGATCACGATACTTCCGACCTCTGGGCTGTAGGGCCAGCTGGTACCTGTAATGGTTTAATGAGGCTATCCCCTGGCCAATGGGTCAACGGCCTGCACATCCTCTTCATGGGCATTGGTAACCATGGGCATGCACCCGAAACCTGGAAAGAAAGAACAATATTACTGATTCACAAAAAGGGCAGCTGGAATGATCTAGCGAATTATCGCATGCTAGCCATGCTGGACATCCCTGCAATGGTATTTGCCCAAGTTTTGTTGAAAGAACTAAATCAGTGGAATACTGACTATAAGATCCTCCCCCCTAATCAGATAGGCTTTAGACCCAACTCAAGCACCATTCATAATCTCCTGACCTTGGTTACTTCCATAGAGTATGCATGGGATAAGCGTCAACTCACAGTATATGGGGCATTTGTAGATTTTAGTGCAGCCTTAGGCACAGTCATGAGGAATAGACTGTGGAACAAACGTGTCTCATGGAACATTCGTCATGGACTGTTGTCCATGATTATGCTGCTATACACTGACACCACAGTTCCAGTCACATTAGATGGGGAGGGGAGAGTGACCAACTCATTTCCAACAGTAAGAGGTGTTAAACAGGGATGCATTTTGGCATCCACCCTGTTCAATTTATATTAATCAGATCTAGCAGTGGCGCTGAATAAAACACTGACTGTCCGGTTGGAGCTTTAAAAATCAATAGGATCAGTTACGCAGGTGATTTTCTATTGCTTGACTACACCCCCAAGGGTCTGCAGTCCAAATTTGACAATTCTGGGCAAATATCCGAGAGAGAACAGCTTACGCACTAATATCGGCAAAACATAAATAGTGCTATTCATAATTAAAGGTAAGATTAAAAAATCCAATCCAATGAGTTGGCAACTAGATCAAAAAATAGTGGAAACGGTAGAGTGATATAAATATCTTGGCGTCTATATCGATAACAAACTAAGATGAACCCCACAATGGGAGGAAAATAAGACAAAGTGCGTGAGAATAACACATGCTTTGAGCTATTTGATTGCAAAGCAAGGTGGTTGCTCTATCAAGACCATTGTGCTATTGTACACAGCCAAGATTTTGCCAGGTATGTTGTATGGGATTGAAGTATGGGGGACCTCACTTAAAAGTAAATTGAACAAGCGAGAAGCAAACATTCCACACATCCTATTTAGAATGCCCAAATCCCACTCAGTTGAATTTATATTATTAGAATTTACATGATGAGAATATCAGCCACTGTGGAGTATAAGCTCACCATGAGCTATAAGAATTTGATGAAACTGTAAGATGGCACCATTATGGTGAATGTGATCCAGGCATACAGAACATACGTGGTTCTGAGAGATTTGATGTCCTTGGACACTTGGGGGAAAAACATAACCAGTGGTTGAATGGGTGTGATCAAGTAAGGATGAGTCCTGCTCAACAACCTTAAAAAGGATGGCTTAAGAAAAAGATACATAGCCAATGTAACGAAAGTGAGGTTGTATGTTTGTCAAGTAATGTTAATAGCAGTGTATTTATTAAAAATTGGATGGTGCGAAAAGCGGTTGCAAAGTATATTGGGGCATATCTCAACAGTGAAACAGAAAAAAGTGTCTAAATCTAAAGACACTCCCGTCCCCTGCACACCATTAAAGCCGATACACAATCAGTCAAATATAGTTAGAATTTTTACTTCAAAAAAGGATGATAAATAAATATTCAACAGGAACAAACAAATTTCACAATATGTTAACCAGGACTCTTCTGGTTGGCAATCGAATTTGTAAACATACCAAACATTCAATTAAGGCCATCATGGGAAAAAAATAATCTTCAAAACAACAGAACTTGAAACATAATTAGAATAAAGCAGAAATAACAATAACAAAGAACAATATTCTTGCGATGTATTGGGGAGCTCTACGCGTTTCGGGGAACACCCCCTTCTTCAGGAGCTGAAATAATCCAAAATTGTATACATTAAGAGGATTTTCAGTATAAACCACCCGATTTCATATTATAATATCCATAACACTTGAGAAATCCAGAACAAAAAAAATTATTCAGAATAAAATTGTAAAACAAATAATGCGATGTACTAAGCATTCAACATTTATGTAGTCAAAATGATTTTGAAAAATCAAAAACAATTGCATCCATGACCATCAGCCATCCCAAAGGTGTGACTCCAAGAAAGAACATAATAAAACCCCAAATGGGTACTATAGTGTCCATATAGTGTCCAAGTGTACCAATGTAAAAGATTACCTGTTCAACAAACTGACATGGGACCACAATGGAACTGTTCACAGCAACGAAAGTTCAGAAGATCTGATAGGAAAAGAAGTCCAATTGCAGCTGGGATACATACTGGCTAATTCCAAAACTATGGTTAATGCCCTAAAAAGGGGAAAGTGGAGATGTATAAGTAAATGGAATTGCATATTTAACATAGAAATCAACAGATTCAAAAGTACCTTGAAAACAGGTTACATGACCTGCTCACCAATAATTAGGGCCTCAGTCCCACAGACAATTGAAGTATTGATGTCGATATATGGTCTAACTTGGCCCAGCCGGTAAATGGTAACCCAATTCCTAATGATGTCCACTTGCACATGTAATGGTGCCCAAAGAATGTCAAAAGTCAAATGAATCAGGATAAATAAACCGCTGTATATAACCGGAAAGACAGAGAATCCTAAAGTCAATCTATTCATACAACATTAAAACTTAAATAAAAAGCAAACGGTATATGCAAACAGTTTAAATTAAACATCACCAAATCAGAATGTATAAGCCACTATATATAGCTATACCCGGAGAAAAGCAAAGAGTTCCAGAAAGGAATAAAGAAGGAAACTAGCAAAGAAAATCATGTAGTGTAAAAAGAATAAAAGAAGGAAACTAGTAAAAAAAATCATGTAATGTTACAATTGAAATGAAGATCAAGTAGTATTTAGGAGCAGTTTCGATTAAACCAGCAACATGAGAGAATATTTATGAAGACAACTACAATTAGCTGCCAGAATCCAAAACCACAAAGAAAACGCATTCATCCATCAGAACTCACCGCAAAGTGTAAAGAAACCTCTCACAAACGTGATGTCTCGAACTGGCTAGGCGTTGTGTGGTAGCTGGTGTGCTGTTTATACTCTGGTAGCGGTCATGTGTGAAAGACACGTGATCCCAAACGTTAGCAACGTAACGTGTTGAAAAAAAGCTGCCCACTCAATATAGCCGACACTGTTTATACTTAATAAACACAAACATAAACAATGTGACGCTTCAGAAAGAAACTGCCGGCATTGTTTAAACTCAATTGCCGATCGTGAGATAAAGACACGTGAGCAACTGGACAAATTAAAGAAGGGGCTGGTGTCTCCAAGAGGCTAATTTAATAGGCAACTAAGTCATATGATTCGTGAGTGAATGAATTACAATCAATTAGTGGACTGAAATATATATGTAGTTAATCAAGACCAATATATACAACAACAAAAAGCAGTACTAACCACAGGATTACAAAAGCATGCACCGTGCAGACAAATGACTAAAAACGCTCACCAATAGGACAATGTAAATCCTCAATGACATTAATTTCCCAACAACCTAAATGAAAATAAGGAAAATAAGGAACCAACCTGCGGCAGAGTACCGCCCATGTAGTAACTAGTGCTAAATATAAATGGAAAAGAAAAATAGACCACGGAATATTTCAGCCCATAACTGGTCGGAATGTGAAGCAACCAGTCTATGTTAATAAAGGAATGAAAAAATAAAAAACTGAATACTCTAAACAGCTAAAATAAAATGTAACTAAGTCTGGGAGTCGAACCAATCCGGTGGGATTGGCCAATCCAGCAAGATATAGTCAAGCAATTTACAAAATACTGTAAAAGGATTCAATTCAACACTACAGCTAAGTCAATGCCTAGTCTGGGATACAGAATGGAAACCCTTATTGATATATCTTTATGTCCAGTTCATGCGTTCTGGATGACTACCCCTATATAACACCCCTCTCTTAGAATCCCCCTGACCCCACTGAGTCAAGAAGTAGGTTTGTTTTGCAAATTTAAAAGATTTATTTGAGAAATTAACAATTTATAGATATATCACACTTTGATAATACATTAATAATTGATAGCACACTTAGGCATATGAGCAGTAATCAGCAATAAGCAATCCTACAATAGCACAGTTCTGGTGACTTATGACTAGGAACAGGGGAATAAAGTATCAGAGAATGCTTTATGGTTTCAATGAATTGCACAGATGAAAAAGAATGCAGCACAGAAATCGACTTGATAGGACTTCAGCAAAAGACAATGTAATCACTTTCTTGGACAATTCACTCCCCCCCTTTATGCATGCAAGGAAATGGAAGGGAAGCACACAGTTCTCAGAAATGCAATCAAATGTAATTCAGTTCCCCCCCAGCAAGCTTAGAGGAAAACAGGTCGGAGTTTTAAACACAGGCCCAAAATGCTTTTATATGTGCTGGCAATGAAGTGAAAAATATGCTAAAATGCTTTTAATTCCCTCTAGAGGTTCAGGGTGAGTGGTATCTAGTTAATATTAGTCCAGGGTCACTCTAGCAATGATTCAGGGATGGTTCTTAAGAGGCAAACAAATTTTTAGCAAGGAAAGCAAGGAAGCTGCTGTTTTCACACGTGGCTGGATTTTTAACCAAATCGCAAATCGCGGTAAAATTCGCGAGTGCGAGAATCGTGATTACGGCAAAAGTATGAGGAGTAGGAAGTCGTTTCTAGGCTTGTTGAAAAGTTGAGATTCTAAGAGGAAAGTTAAACCAAGTTCCTAGCCCAAACGGTTCCAGAGATACGGACGATTAAATAAAGGTAGTTTTTTGGATTTGAAATTTTAAAAGTTCAAAGCGACAGGTTACAGCTTGCAGATAGAAAATGGCAGGTGACAGCTTTGCAAATGACAGGTGACAGTTAGGAGGCAGTTCTGGTTAGATTAAAATAGATTGAATTATATTATTTTAACTAAGAGATTGGTTCTGCACAGTTCTGCTAGGTACTCACAATATATTTTTGAATTAGGCCTCGCCACGGATCTGGTCAGGTTTTGGACTGGACTCCGGTCTGGCCTCGGCACTTCACAGTGATCTGGGTCAGCTCTCTGGTTCTGCTAACAGCGGTCTGGGTCAGCTCTGCTCTGCTGGTCTAGCCTCTCTGGATTCTGGATACTGCTCTGCTTTCTAGGTACTGCTACAGGTTCTGGAGATTGATGGATTTGAAGTCTGGATCTCTGGATGTTGTATGGTCCGGCAGCATGCTCCGCAGCAAATGGAATTGAATCTCTCTATCTGTCCTGACTGTCTGCTTTTATTTGTTTTGAAAGTGGGTGTGTGTGCAGCATCACTAGCCAGCCCCTCTTTCAACTTGTCATTGGCCCAATTCTCCCCTCTCCCATGATTGGGGAAGGAACTGTGAGTCAGAGTGATGCTGTAGGTTTTATGGGTCAGAGGATCCTCCCCTGGTCAGTTTGCCCACAAATCTATATTTGATTCAAAATGCACATTTCTCAAATACATAGTGGTTTGTCATTGCATGTACATATCACCTATCACATGAGGTAGTCTCTGTCCCAAATCTGCTCTTCCTAGAAGCTTGGGTTCAAAAATGGCAACATATTTCACTTTTTAGTCGGGTTACCAATATTGGATTTTTCCCCGCATTTACACAGATGTGCCCATGGTGTGTGGGCATTAGGTGGTGGAGTGTCAGATTCTTAACATACATACATTTAGAGTAATATCCTCTTTTCCGCTAAAACCCCCCTGAACATACCACCGGGTCCTACCACGTCTTCAAATGTGCACAGAAAAATCACAAGAATAATGATATCACTTATAAAATTTTCACAAGTCCGCTTAATGAATGATCCATCTTTTTAGATTTATGTTCTGGCCCCAAAGGGGTGTGGTTTCCCCCAGCACAAGGTTGAATTTCTGGTTTTTCCAGTTCTGCCAAGCCAGCTTGCTCTCACAGGCAGTGCTCCTCCCCTTTCCTTCCAGGAGGAAGCCACTTTTACGGCCCACATAATAAAGCATTTGCCTGAGTCAGGACAGGGCTTTGTTCAATTTGCTGCAGAGCCCAGGTAATTGAATCAGAGAATTGTCATATCCCTTTTGGTGGGAACAGCAAAAGGCAGCTAGGCCTGGGAACACAGCTGTTGTGCAAGTCTCAACTCCTGTCGGGGGTAGCTGGAGGGCAGAATTCAGTTTCATTAAGCCAGGTTTCAGATAAAATGTCCCTTTTTGCTCCCCAGTTTAAGTCAAGACAATTTTTACATATGCAGCTAGAATGCTGATTCTAAGTTCAAAACTATGACATTTTAACAGTGACAAACTATGTGGCAGTCACAAGTCTGTCCCTCAGTTTATTTACACATTTCGATTTTTGGTAATTTTAAATCCAGTTTCAGTTTAAGCCGCTGCAGACCTGCAGAGCTCAGCCAGTCTTGTTATAAACCTTCAAGTCACTTCAGAATATAACTTTACATTGTATCCACCTCTTAGTAAGTCTTTCTTTGGCCTGCTTTGGGTTCATTTATTCAGTTTTACACAAATGTCTGGTGTTGTTTTAAAACGCCGGCTTTCTGATAGTGGTGAGTACTGGTAATGCAACCATTTTTGGGATTTAAGAAATGAATTCCCCACAGTTCTAGGTTGCTTTTGGCAATCAGCATTGCCATTCCCAATGGTTTCAGGCTACTGTGTGGGTAGTCCAATGGTGGTTATAGGCAGTGCCCTTCTGTGCCCATAACATCGGCAAAAATGGTTGGCAGCCTATTCTTCATGCATTTCCCTGGGCATTTTCTGGGAAGCTCTGGCCATCATGATGTTTTCAATGCCAGTACTGCACAGTTTTTGTGGTAGGGCTCGGATGCATGGGTGAAACATCCCACAAGCCCCCCTCTTGCGATGGCCATTCTGTTTCACTGATGGAACTCGCAAGATCTGGGATGTTACCTCATCTTCTTCCAATAGATGGCACAGTTCAGCATCTTTTTCTCCATCCGGTCGGATTTATCGGTTCTCCTCGCCGGTCCTGATGGGAAGATTGGGCGGTACCCCGGGCCCCTTGCGTCTCTGCTCCCGGCCTCCGGATCGTCCTCCCTGGCCAGTCTCAAGGTTTTCTTTCTCCTAGGACGACAAAGGAAGAGCGGCAATACCTATTCATAGACATTTTTCCCCCACCATTGATATAGTGGGGTGGCATATAAATTTATAGTCAAAACATATGAACATGCACATTTCTTTTTGCATTCAAAAACGAAAACACCCACATTGAGAAACTCAGAATTTGATAGGCGATATATAGGATATTTTAGAGTTGGAATTGAATTACTCTGGAGCGGTACCCCCTGGGATTACCGAGGACTCCTCCAGTTGCTGCAAAGTGTGCCTGGGATGGCAACACTTCAACTGGTTTATGTGGACCCACTTGTCTTCCCCCTCTGCCAAACCGCCTTTGGGGATGCGGATCTTGTAGGCCAAAGGGGAGATCTTTTCTATAATCTCAAAGGGTCCTTTCCATGTAGGCAAAAATGTCAGCTGTTTGGCCTGGTTCCTTTGGAAATTGTATAAATAGACCCGGTCCCCCACCTGATATTCCTTCCTGGAAGTTTTCAGGTCATAGTGGGTCTTCATACTCTCAGCTGATCTTTCTAGATTCCGCTGAGCATAGGCAAAAGCATGTTGAAGGTGTTTCCTTAAATTCTCCACATACTCATGAGTTGTGGAGGCATTTATCAACGTTTGCTCTTGGGTTCTGTAGAGCAAATGCTGAGGAAGCACCATCTTGCGCCCAGTCATCAACTCAAATGGTGACATTTTGGTTGAAGATGAAGGGGTAGATCTGATGGCCATTAGGACCAGAGGTAATCGGATATCCCAACTTGGCCCAGAATCTGCCACAAACTTCTTTAATATGCTCACAATGGTTTGGTTATATCTCTCTACTGCCCCAGAAGAAGCTGGCCGGTAAGCAATATGCAACTTCCTTTTGACCCCCAGTATCTCCCACATCTTTGTCATTACTTCACTGGTGAAGTCGCTACCTCTGTCTGACCCAAACCTTTGAGGTAGACCAAAATGGGAAAAGATGTGGTTAATCATCATGGCAGCTGCAGTTTCTGCCTTGCAATTTGGGGCTGGGAGACATTCCAACCACTTGGTAAACAAGCATGTAACGGTCAACATGTACTTGTTTCCTCTAGACGAGCGGATTACAGGGCCTACAAAGTCGATTTGCAAATCTGACCATGGCAGTGTCATCCCCCTCTTTTGGAGAGGCGCACGGTGTGTGAGGGATGATGGCTGAAATTGTGCACACACAAGACACCCCTTCAAGTATTGGTCAAGGTCCTGCCCCATGTGTGGCCAGTATACAACCTCTCTTAAGATCTCCAGTGTTGTGTGAAACCCCCTATGACCGGCGGTGGCCGCATCATGGGCGTGACTTAACATCAGGCTTCGGAATGAGGTAGGAACCACCCACTGATCGTGGCCAGCTTTGGATTTCCTTACCAGCAAACAGTCTTGGATCCGGAACATTTTTGGACATTTCATCAACACTCTTAGGTCCTCTTTCCCAATGTAATCGGTATCCGTCAGGGGAAAGTTCTCAGGGTCCTCAAGGTGTTGGTAAAACTTACCAATAATTGGATCCCCCTTCTGAGCTGTAATCAAATCAGCATCAGGGGTCTCCTTGCTCCATTGGGCAGTTGAAAGATCACTGTGAGCATTTGTCTGGGACCTAGTGATAGCAGTGACCTGGATTTCCCCCAACAGGGACTCTATTTCTATTAGATCCCCTTGGATGGCCCCGGTTTTGGCCAGCTGATCAGCTAAGTCATTTCCAGTTTTGTCTGGTCCCTCTACTTTGGAATGACCCTTGATCCTTTCCAGTAGATGGTCATCCCATTCGATGTGACCAGATCATCAATGTTTTGGATCAACTTCCCATGTTTCAGGGGTTTGTTGTTAGCACATAACATGCCTCTGGTTTTCCAATTAACCAGGTGCTCCACGAACCCGTTCCGTACATAATCAGAATCTGTGATTATGACCAGTTCGTGGAGTTGATGTTGGACAGCAGTGAGGATGGCTTGATGCACAGCCATCAATTCTGCCACCTGACTACTTCGGGGACCAATTTTGTATCCAGCGGAGGGTTCTGGGAACTCCTTCACCCATGCATTCCCCACGCCAGCCACCAGTTCTTTCTCCCCGTCGTTGTCAACATGGTACGAGCATCCATCCACATAGACAGTGGGCATTCCCTCACACTTGTCTTCTTCAAAGACTTTGTGTGGGGAATTAAGGTATGCCTCTGTGTTGTCCTTGATTTTTAGACTTTCGTCCTCGAGACAGTTTTCTCCGGCACAATCATGCAAGTCAGCCAGACCTTGCGCGAGGGGACTCTTCTTGTTTTGGCCATATCTGACCTCCACAGGAAAGCCTTGCATTGACAGAATCCAGGAAGTAATTCGGGAATTACTCACATTCCCGGCCCGGATTCTGTCACTTTGGAGATATTGCAGAGGCTGGTGTGGAGTCTCCACTATGATGTGTTCCCCCTGGATAAACGGGCGGCAATTCTTCAATGCCCACACCGTTGCCAGGAGTGCCTTCTCACAATCGTTGAATTTTTCCTCCACAGAGGATAAAGTTTTGCTCGCATAGGAGATTACTTTATTGACCTTGTCATGCTTTTGGTATAATACTGCTGTCAAGCACGTATTAGAGAACCCCGTCTCCAGGAAGAACTCCTTGTTTCTGACAGGGTAAGCTAGGCAAGGCGCTTGTGAGAGGCTTCTTTTGAGTTGTCTTACTGCCTCGGCTTGTTCTGGACCCCATTCCCACTTGACCCCCCCCTTCAGGAGATGAATCAGGGGTCTGGTGATTTCTGCGTAGCCCTCAATGAACTTTCTGCTGTAATTAGTCAGTCCAAGGAGGCTCCTTAGTTCCCGCAGAGTTGCGGGTTCTTTCAGTTTCTGAAGTGCTTCCACTTTCTTTTCCTGGGGACAGAGACCCTGAGAAGTAATCTCATGCCCCAAGAAATTAACACGGGTTCTACACCACTGTGCTTTCTGAAAGGAAAGTTTTGCTCTGGCAGCCCTCAACTGGGTCAGAGCATAACGGATCTCCGCTATGTGTTCCTCCACAGATGAACTTTTGATGAGGACATCATCTACATAAGCCAGGTTACCCCTCGCACCCAGGTCGGGCATGGCCTTATGTAGGAAAATGTTGAATTCATTGCCGGAGTTGAGGTATCCGAAGGGAGTCCGGGTCCATGTGTACTGCTGGCCCCCAAAGGAAAAAGCCAGTTTGTATTGGTCCTCCCTACTGACAGGCACAGTCCAGTATCCATTGGTCAGGTCTATTGCAGTGAATACCTGTGACCCCTGAATCTGGGCCAGCCCTTGGTCAATGTAGGGAAGAGGCCATCGGGAAGTATGGACCCATTTGTTGAGCTCCCTAAGGTCAGCGCAGAGTCTCCACTGGCCGTTTGGCTTTAATATTCCCAGCACCGGATTATTGAAGGTGCTGTGGACGGGACGGATTATTCCCCTGGACTCAAGGTTCTTAATTATTTCAGTAAGGGACTCCATGGATGCGAGAGGCAAACGATATTGCTTCACAAACACTGGAGTCATGCCAGGGTCCGTGGGGATTGTTGTTGTGTGGATGTCGGTGCGGCCACAGTCATATGAGTCTACCGCAAAGAGATCTTGGAAATCCAAGAAAACTTGTTTCAACTTTTGCTTTTGTTCCAGAGTCACACAGCTCTCAGCTAGGTTCACTCTCTCTTCCACCAACTGCCTGAAGCCTGGAAAGACTTCTGGTTTGGCTATTTCAGCGGCCTCCTCCAGCTGGGTGGAGAAGTCCCTGGTCAGAGTGCTGATTTGGACTGGAGGCTTCAGGTGGGAAAGGCAGCCCTCATGGACCTGGAAAATCACCTCATCCCTCCTGAAGTCACAAGTCACATCTTCCTTACCATAAGGGCAAGAAGTGTACACCAGGAAGTTCCCCCCATGCCGGGTAAAAATCCTGTCTGGTGTTGTATTGTCATCACTGTCACTGTCAAAGCAGTCCTTGGGGATTGGCCCTAACAGTTCATTACCTAAATCAATGGAAAAATGTCGGTCATCAACCGCCATTCCAATAATGGTGCCTGCGGCTAGAGTAATACTCTTCAAGTCGCTGTTATCCACCCCTATTAGAATGGTGTCATGTTCTATGTTGACTAATGGAGTTGGGTTTACCCCCAACCCTTGCTGTTGGAGAGAAGCGTTTAGATGTATGTAAGCATCAGGGTTTTTCAAATGTTGTCCACTTTTAGCTTTCACTTCCAGGGAGAATTGTCGGGTCCTTTCTGGGATGGTGACTTCCTCTTTGATCTGAATTTCAACTGCATAAGGTAGCAATTGAGCTGGCCTAAATGCTTTTTCTGGATCATCAAAGCCCATGGGATTATCCGCTAATTGGGACCAAGCTTTGAAGTTTATTAGGTCCAAACTAATGGCAAAGCGATTGAGAATGTCACTGCCTAAGTAAAAAGCGGGAGTGACGTCTCGCACGACCCAACAATTATGGACTATGCTCTTGTTGCCAATGGAGATTTTGAGCATACACCTGCTTGGCAGGAGCTGTTTGGAATAAGGTGCTTCCAGGTCCATTTCCCATTTGTCTATCAGTTTGAATGTGGGAATGGCTGGATCTTTTGGGAGTTGGCGGAACATGGCTTCGCTGATAAATCTCTTACCGTTGTTCACACACACTCTAGCGAGAACAGAGTCCTTCCCATCATTTAACTGAACAGGGATGAACAACTATTCTCCAATTTGCCGAATATCAGCCAGGCTCTGAGCTGATTTCACATCTTTCTGGACAATAGGAGTGGGAGTTTCTGATTGTGGATTAGTAAAGAATTTCAGGGTGTTTCCTTCCAGTGTGGAATACCACCTTAAACTGGAAGGGAGGTTGATTTTCAGAAATAGAGAGGACCCCCCATCACCAGTCTGTTGTCCTACTGCTATTACTGTCACGTCTGGAATCTGGTTGTTCTGGAAGTGGAATTCTACTTGGTCAGATTTTTGTTCAACCATGTGGCATGTGCCGTTTAAACTAACATGGTTGACACTCTGTTTTAATTTTATGGGTCGGCTAGTCTGGGTCCAGAGGACCTTGTTTACGCAATCTATTAGGGGTGACAACCTTCTCAGGAGGTCATTCCCTAGTAAACAAGGGGTGCCCTCTGGAGTCACAACTATGACCGGGTGTTTCAACTTGTGTCGCCCAATTTTAATGTCCAAATCTGCCGTCCCCTCGATGGGAATTTCCTTCCCGTCAAAATTCTGGAGTTGTCCAGGAAGTGAGGTGAGAGGAATTTGGTAATTCCCTCCCCTTCCTGCATTCAGTTCATCAAAGGCCCTTCTGGACAGAAGGGTAGCTTGAGATCCCGTGTCCACCAGCGCTGAAATCGTACCCTGCCCCTGTACTTGTACCGGGGCATAATATCTTCCCTCCTTCTCCTCAAGGGGGCACAGATAATGCACATTTTTGGACAACTGGTGGGCTAACTTTCTGGTTTTGGACATTGCGAGAGAAGAAATTTGGGCAGAATTCTGTGGAGAGCCTTGGGAATCTGAAAGAAAAAGTTGGCAACTGGAGATCAGAGCCATTGTGGGTTCCCCTGGTTCCGGTTCTGGGCCCCCCCCCCTTTTTGGAGGCAGTCATCAGGATGGGTTTGAACCAGGGGATTTTGGTATTGTGGGTTCTGGGATGAGATGATGGGCGGCGGTAGCTCAGTCTCCATATCTCCCCAGTCTGAATTGGCATCCCTTGGGACCCATTTTTCCTTGGGAGGAGTTCCCCCATCTCTGAAGGAGAAGGTCCTTTCCCCAGGATCCTCTGAGGATCCCTCTCCCTCAAATTGGAAGATCTGTATTTCTTCCACAAAACGGGTCTGTTTGGGTCCTTTGTTTCTCCTACCCCCCCCTCTGCTCCTTGGGAGGCAGGCTTTCAGGGGCAGGAGATTTTGTTTCCGGTTCCTGGGTTTCCAGGGGCTGTTTACAAGTTGGGAAGGAACCTTCCTCCAAGGCTTTACACCCCCCTTCCCCTTGTGCCCCCTCCCTGGGAACTGGTGTGTTATCGGGGTGCTGCCCCCGTCATTGTTCTGGAGCACCAGGTCCAGAGTTTGGGGCATTCTGCGGTGGCATGCTCATCTGAGGGTTCTGTTGAGCCCTCAGTATGTGACCCAGATCCCGTGCCATATTTTGGACCTGGCGCTCTAACTGGGAAACCCGCTCAGGCTGATAGGGGGCTCATTTTCTCCCCTGGGCTGATCCCGGGAAGGGTAGCTATCCCTTCTCTGATAGTACCCCTGGTTGGGAAGATTTTGGTACCCCTCCACCCTTGGCCTCCCCTCTCCCGGATTAGGTTGTCTGAGCTCAGGGAAAGGGGAAAGAAGGATGGATGATTTTGGGGCTGGAAATTGGGTGGATACCTGGGGAAAAAGTTCTGCCCAGGATTTGGAGAATTTCTGCCCTCCTTGGGGAAGTTAGGAGGGAAGTTCCCTGGGTCAGGTGCTTGGCTGGATCCCCCCCCCTTGGGCTGGAGGAGTCCACACATAACCCAGGATTGGTCTGTTTCCCTTGTAACGGGGACTTCCATAGTCAGGAGAGCGAGGGACCTCATTTGTGGGACTACCTCTTTCACTCCCTATCTGTGACTGGCCAGAGGACCTTCTGGGCCTAGCATTATTAGGTGCAGGTAGGTTTTTAGGCCCCCCCATCTACAAATCCAAAACGGGGGCAACCTTTACCTCTGCCACCTTGGCAGCAGCAGGGGTGCTGTTGGTTTTGGGGTTTTTGGGCTGGTTTTTGTTTTCCACTGGTTTCTGCACCTCGTAGATGCGGGTGGCTTGTTCAGTGACCCATTCTAAAGATCTTTTCTCATGAAAATCTCTCACGAGCTGGGTCATTACGTATTTGGGCAAGGCATGGAAAAAAGTATTAACAAATTCTCTGCTGTCTGTGCGCACCCTTCTGGTGGTCTGCGCAAAGGCACGTTTCAGTTCTTGCACAAATTCTTGTGGGGCCTGATCCTCCCCACATTGCAAATTGTAGGCTGCCTTGCGAGCCTCTTGAGGATTTCTGTGAACAGAAAAATGTTTCAAGATGGCCGCCTTATAGGTGGACCATCTTAAATGATTTTGGTCCTCCAGCCCCGCAAAGAAACTGGAGTATTCTGGGGAGAATGTCCATTTGACGTACTGGATGCAGCTACTGCTGTCCTTCAAATGGAAAGTCTCCATCATTTGCTCATAGAGCTCCAAGTGTTCCCATACGGAATACTTGGCGTTCTTATGATAAGGCGTGATAACACTCCTTATTGCCTTTATTTGCTTCAATGGGTCCTTAAGCAAGGCCCTTTTTGCCTTATTGGCCTTTTTGGTTCGGGTAACCCTGGTCCATTCATCCTCTGACTCAGAGACACTGCTCCCAGAGGTTCCTGTCTGATCTTCCAGGTTTTCGCGGATTCTGCGAGCCTGGGAATGGCTGGCAGAATGTGGGGACCTGGTCTCCTGTGTCCTGCGCCGTTCAGAGGAGTCTTCAGATTCCTCCTTGCTGCCAGGATTTGATGGGTACCCTCCCCCACTGACCTAACTGGGCAGAAGTTTTCAGGATGCCCTTAATGGGCCTATTCTCCTGGGGTTCCCCACTAAATTGCACTGTGCTTGGGTGCCCATACCCTGATGCCCGCCCATCCATTCCTGGGAGGTACTGGCCTATGAGCCCCATGCTTCTGGCTGGATAGTAATCTGCCATCCCTGTGGCCCGGTGCTCATGTGCGCCCGGGGACATGGGGGTAGCAGAGTCCATGGACTGAGAGAGATAAAGGCCTCTGGTTCTAGGGCTCCTGAGGTTATGCTCAGGAGTTTCCCTTTCCCAGCGAACCTGGTCTCTATCCGCCCCTGCTCCCTGTTGCAACGCAAGAGCCTGCGCCTTCAGTTCCTCAGTTAAGGCCTTACTAGACTCTATCAGTCTCTCCTGCATCGCTACCTGTTGTTGGAGCCTATCATTGTGCTGGCAGAGAGCCTCATTCTCTCTCTGCGTTTCCTGATTGGTCCTGGAGCACTGGGCCAGTCTTTTCTGCAGGAGGGTTACCTCCTGAGCTGTGTCCCTATTGGCCTGCTCCTTTCTTGCCAGAGCCTCCTCCACCCTCCTGGTGTGCTCTAGCAAGTCCTGGTGTTCTTTTTGGAGGTCACCCAGTCCCTGTTGGGCCAGGTGATTTTCTTCCATTTTTCTTTTTAAGTGGCAGACTTCCTGGCCTAAGGTGTCCCTTTCCTGACCAAGCGCTTGAATTTGTGACGCCAGGTCGTCCCTTTGCCTTTGGAAGGCACCAGCTTTCTGGTGCTCCTGATCAAACCTGCCTGGGTATCCAGGTCTTTTAGGATCAGTTTATTGCTCTTCTCTTTCTCTCTGTCTAGTTGGATTTGCAGGGTGGCTACCTGCTCTGTGCATGCCCTGTTGAAATTGATCTGTTGCTCCAGCTTTTTCTGGCTCTGCGGTAGGGAGTCCAAACTGTCTTGGCGTTCCTTCTGCAAAGCCAGAATTCTGGTATCCTGGTCTGTCTTTTCCTGTTGCAGTATATCCATGTCCTCTTTTATTTTAATGATATACTGCCTACTATCATTTTCTGACTCCTGGCTCCCCTGCAGCCTCTGCTCAGAAGAGACCAGGTCAGATTGGACCTTCTCTAACGCCATCTGTCGCTTATTCACCAGATCTTGGCTTTCAGTACATTTATCCTGCATGTCTCCCATATATAGGTACGGGTATGCCGCTATCCTAACCATCTTGTCTTGTTCATCCTTAGCTTTAGGAGCCATGTATAGTTCACTCAGGGCCACATGTAAGGGACCCTGATCTCTCCAAATATCTGACCCTGTTTCAGTGACCTGTTGCGTGAAGGCCTGCAACCAGACCATGCGGTCCTGGTGAGTCCACTCACCTCTCACAAATAACTTATGTAAGAAGTGCTCTCTGGCTATTTTCATGTCTACTAAGGTCGTCATTCTAGAGATTGGTCTCTGTCCTGACTTACAGAAATTAGTATTTTATTTTTGCAAAACAGACCTTTTTCTTAGAGCGTTCCTTTGAGGAGTGCTTTACAGCGTAACACAGCGTGGTGATCCGACCGGATATGTGTATCTGGTCAGCTGGCACACTGTATTAATCTGCACAAATGGTAAATCTAACCCAGAATATCCCGGCTCGAGCCCCCACTTTGTAAGAGGATTCAATTCAACACTACAGCTAAGTCAATGCCTAGTCTGGGATACTGAATGGAAACCCTTATTGATATATCTTTATGTCCAGTTCATGCGTTCTGGATGACTATCCCTATATAACACCCCTCTCTTAGAATCCCCCTGACCCCACTGAGTCAAGAAGTAAGTTTGTTTTGCAAATTTAAAAGATTTATTTGAGAAATTAACAATTTATAGATATATCACACTTTGATAATACATTAATAATTGATAGCACACTTAGGCATATGAGCAGTAATCAGCAATAAGCAATCCTACAATAGCACAGTTCTGATGACTTATGACTAGGAACAGGGGAATAAAGTATCAGAGAATGCTTTATGGTTTCAATGAATTGCACAAATGAAAAAGAATGCAGCACAGAAATCGACTTGATAGGACTTCAGCAAAAGACAATGTAATCACTTTCTTGGACAATTCACTCCCCCCCTTTTTGCAATGCAAGGAAATGGAAGGAAAGCACACAGTTCTCAGAAATGCAATCAAATGTAATTCAGTTCCCCCCCAGCAAGCTTAGAGGAAAACAGGTCAGAGTTTTAAACACAGGCCCAAAATGCTTTTATATTTGCTGGCAATGAAGTGAAAAATATGCTAAAATGCTTTTAATTCCCTCTAGAGGTTCAGGGTGAGTGGTATCTAGTTAATATTAGTCCAGGCTCACTCTAGCAATGATTCAGGGATGGTTCTTAAGAGGCAAACAAATTTTTAGCAAGGAAAGCAAGGAAGCTGCTGTTTTCACACGTGGCTGGATTTTTAACCAAATCGCAAATCGCGGTAAAATTCGCGAGTGCGAGAATCGTGATTACGGCAAAAGTATGAGGAGTAGGAAGTCGTTTCTAGGCTTGTTGAAAAGTTGTAGTTTTTTGTATTTGAAATTTTAAAAGTTCAAAGCGACAGGTTACAGCTTGCAGATAGAAAATGACAGGTGACAGCTTTGCAAATGACAGGTGACAGTTAGGAGGCAGTTCTGGTTAGATTAAAATAGATTGAATTATATTATTTTAACTAAGAGATTGGTTCTGCACAGTTCTGCTAGGTACTCACAATATATTTTTGAATTAGGCCTCGCCACGGATCTGGTCAGGTTTTGGACTGGACTCCGGTCTGGCCTCGGCACTTCACAGTGATCTGGGTCAGCTCTCTGGTTCTGCTAACAGCGGTCTGGGTCAGCTCTGCTCTGCTGGTCTAGCCTCTCTGGATTCTGGATACTGCTCTGCTTTCTAGGTACTGCTACAGGTTCTGGAGATTGATGGATTTGAAGTCTGGATCTCTGGATGTTGTATGGTCCGGCAGCATGCTCCGCAGCAAATGGAATTGAATCTCTCTATCTGTCCTGACTGTCTGCTTTTATGTGTTTTGAAAGTGGGTGTGTGTGCAGCATCACTAGCCAGCCCCTCTTTCAACTTGTCATTGGCCCAATTCTCCCCTCTCCCATGATTGGGGAAGGAACTGTGAGTCAGAGTGATGCTGTAGGTTTTATGGGTCAGAGGATCCTCCCCTGGTCAGTTTGCCCACAAATCTATATTTGATTCAAAATGCACATTTCTCAAATACATAGTGGTTTGTCATTGCATGTACATATCACCTATCACATGAGGTAGTCTCTGTCCCAAATCTGCTCTTCCTAGGAGCTTGGGTTCAAAAATGGCAACATATTTCACTTTTTAGTCGGGTTACCAATATTGGATTTTTCCCCGCATTTACACAGATGTGCCCATGGTGTGTGGGCATTAGGTGGTGGAGTGTCAGATTTTTAACATACATACATTTAGAGTAATATCCTCTTTTCCGCTAAAACCCCCCTGAACATACCACCGGGTCCTACCACGTCTTCAAATGTGCACAGAAAAATCACAAGAATAATGATATCACTTATAAAATGTTCACAAGTCCGCTCTATGAATGATCCATCTTTTTAGATTTATGTTCTGGCCCCAAAGGGGTGTGGTTTCCCCCAGCACTAGGTTGAATTTCTGGTTTTTCCAGTTCTGCCAAGCCAGCTTGCTCTCACAGGCAGTGCTCCTCCCCTTTCCTTCCAGGAGGAAGCCACTTTTACGGCCCCCATAATAAAGCATTTGCCTGAGTCAGGACAGGGCTTTGTTCAATTTCCTACAGAGCCCAGGTAATTGAATCAGAGAAGTGTCATATCCCTTTTGGTGGGAACAGCAAAAGGCAGCTAGGCCTGGGAACACAGCTGTTGTGCAAGTCTCAACTCCTGTCGGGGGTAGCTGGTGGGCAGAATTCAGTTTCATTAAGCCAGGTTTCAGATAAAATGTCACTTTTTGTTCCCCAGTTTAAGTCAAGACAATTTTTACATATGCAGCTAGAATGCTGATTCTAAGTTCAAAACTATGACATTTTAACAGTGACAAACTATGTGGCAGTCACAAGTCTGTCCCTCAGTTTATTTACACATTTCGATTTTTGGTAATTTTAAATCCAGTTTCAGTTTAAGCCGCTGCAGACCTGCAGAGCTCAGCCAGTCTTGTTATAAACCTTCAAGTCACTTCAGAATATAACTTTACATTGTATCCACCTCTTAGTAAGTCTTTCTTTGGCCTGCTTTGGGTTCATTTATTCAGTTTTGCACAAATGTCTGGTGTTGTTTTAAAACGCCGGCTTTCTGATAGTGGTGAGTACTGGTAATGCAACCATTTTTGGGATTTAAGAAATGAATTCCCCACAGTTCTAGGTTGCTTTTGGCAATCAGCATTGCCATTCCCAACGGTTTCAGGCTACTGTGTGGGTAGTCCAATGGTGGTTTTAGGCAGTGCCCTTCTGTGCCCATAACATCGGCAAAAATGGTTGGCAGCCTATTCTTCATGCATTTCCCTGGGCATTTTCTGGGAAGCTCTGGCCATCATGATGTTTTCAATGACAGTACTGCACAGTTTTTGTGGTAGGGCTCGGATGCATGGGTAAAACATCCCACAATACCCAAACGGGTTCAAATTCAAACAAAGCAATTTAGAGAGAATTCTTCATTGAGACCCTTAGGTGAAATGGTCTTGAGGGTATCAATCCAAAACGTCTCCCTTTGAGCCAGTGTCCTCATATAGTCACCTCCCCTAGTTGGACGTCTGACAACCTCCAAAATGGTTAACTTGATCTGAGCTATAGTGTGACGTGCCGCTGAAAAAGGTCTCGCGACTGGAGATTTAGTATTATTGCATCGAATATCTGATTCATGCTCAGTCCACCTCTCTCGGGCTGATCTTGCAGTCTGACCAATATACATTAGACCACACGGGCACTTGATGCTATAGATAACCCTGGTTGATCGGCATGTCGCAAAATTTCTTAATTTTATTTTTTTCCCAGTATGGGGGTGCGTAATGTAGTCCCCCTTGGACACATTATTGAAGTGACTACAAGACAAACAAGGGAACGTACCTTTCTTTTTAGTAGCCAATGTTAGTTGAGTTTCCTTAGGTACTCGTTCCGCCTTCACCACCTTGTCTCGGATGTTAGTACCTCTTCTATACACCATCATTGGTGGATCTGGGAAAAAATCAAGCGAAGTGGGGTTGTAGTGTAAAATAGACCAATGTTTTTGAATGATGCGTTTAATGTGGAATGATTGTCTAGACAATTTTGAAATGTGAAGAATAGCTGCGTTCTCTTTTTTGGATTTGGGAGTCAATAGTTGTTCTCTTGCAATGGGAATAGACCTCACATGTGCTTCTTGAACTGTTTCTATTGGATACCCTCTCGAGGTGAACTTCTTAGACAAAATGCTGCACTCCTCTTGTAAGACATCACTATCAGTGATTATCCTCAAGTCTCAACAGTGCCATAATAAGACAGGACCTTAGCCTCAAGTTCAATGTCTCAGAAGTCACAGACATCAAAGGCGCTAATTTGGGCGTAGCACGGGCAGAGAGATGGTGTAGATTATGTGGTGAAGCTGAAATTGAATCTGCAGAACATATCATGTGCCATTGCAACAGTTTCAAAAATATCAGGATGCAACATATACAGCATACATATATTGCATACAGCAATTTGAGTAGTGGTGAAGACGTACGTGAAATGCGGAATAAGCTGTTAGAGGGCAATGGCATGAATCTCATTTTTCACATGATTACATTTTATGACGTGTGCATGAATATTTCAAGAAAATTACCAGATGGGATATTTTAAATGATCTAACATAGTCCACTTGAAAGAGTATGGCATGACCAGTTTTAAGCTATTTATACTTTTGTGTTTTTATGGATACATATGCAAAGACATTGTTGTCTGTATATATATTATTAAATAAAATAAATATGAGGCCACTTAGTGCCAAAAAACAAGTCTCCGAAAGAGGCAATCAATCATGGAGAGCATACTAGATGAGATCTGTTTTAACACTGACGTACCCCCTCAATGTGAGATACGGAAAAGACGATGACTTATCTTAAGTGAAAGGGCACTAGTGCGGCGACATCAGAGGAAAACCATGCCATCAAGAGTTGCCATAGGCCTGGATTTTGTCATAATAATTATAATTGTTTTTTTATTTATAACACACTTAATACCAAAGAGGTTTCTAAGCACAGATGCCGAATTCGAACTTGTGTTGCTCTGCACTGTATTGCTTCCAAAATGAGCACTTTGCCACTGAGCTATACTACCCATGCCACTGACAGGAGTTTTCCCACTCTCTTACAACCAACTTCATGTCTCCAACAAAGGTATGGATCCATTGATGGTGAACGGGGCAGGTGATATGTTTAGATCAGTGGATGGGACAGTGGAGTAACTGTGCTATAAAAGTTGGGGGGGGCATGACATCCGAAGAAAAGGTATGTTCGAAGACCTTGGCTGTGAAGCCAGCGGTGTGGGCTGCACTCCTATGCCCACTAAATAGTGGATTCCTTTAGTTAGTAATCGATTTGAGTCCCAAAAGTTTAAGAATTATATGCACTACAATTCTTTTTCATGTAGTTAGCTTTAATTCAAAATATAGTGAGGTAAATGAAACTCTGTTCATGCAGGTGCCTATAAGGGTGGCCAATGCATTTCGGAATACTACTTCCTTCATCAGGGCCTAGTAAGGATCATCATAACACAAATACAGCATAATGACATCACCATTGTAAAACAACATTGAGATCAAACAGTTTTGACCCGCATTGTATATATCAGTTTCGCGCATAATATTAGTATGTCACATGGATTCCAGCATTATTTACACCATTTTTTGTCCATTACATAAGTGTATGTCACAGAGCAGAGAAAAAAGCCATACATAATCATGCATTGTGTATAAGGTAAGAGATATATACATACGGATAAATTGCAGGAAAACGCAGCAATTACAAGTTGTGAATCACCATTGGAAAAAAGAAAAGAAAAGCAATATGAACGGAAATGAATCATTACTCTAAAAAAGAACGTTTCCATGATCGTTACAAGCTTATTGCAATAAAAACTGACCTGGTTTCCCTTTTATTGAAACGGTGCATGAAAAGAGCTGACTGGAGAATCTCCCTGCGCAATGTCTTGTGTACGTGCATAAAACTAGCACTCATCAGAACGCTCTGTAAATATATGTGTATGACAGCTGTTAGCCTATAGAATATTCGGGCTAAACAAAAGAACTTGACACAAATGCTCATTCATACCTTTCCTCTTCGGAACGATCACAAGACTGAGTGAGACCGCGAGGACGCGCGTTACTTTGCAAGCAGCTAAATTGTTTCAAGTTGCTATGGTTATGTGAGAACAGGAGGAGAATAGTGAATAAAGGTGGCGGCCATTTTGTAATGAAACCGACTTCTTTAGAATACCAGTGAAACATATAATATATATTGAAGGAATAGTAATTTCCATCAACATTACCGCAAACCAATTGCAAAAAATAAATGAAAATAAACTCTCTCTCGTTAAGTGCAATATTCTCCTGTAAAAATTAAGTCCTATAACAATGAGAACCTCAAACCGTCAGAGATGCATGGACCTCCCTTTTGGCTGACTGCACTAAATATTATAAAAAAATGAAAAAAGAGAGTCGTTGTTATGCTACTATGTGGCAAATCCCATGGCTTACAGCAGAGCGAGCTTGTCGGTGAAAGTGGAATCTACCATTAACGCACGGAAAAGGGGTGCTTGAAAAAATGCTGACTGTAGGACGGGGGGGTCGGATGGATCTCAAAGTGCTCAAAAGTAGTAAGGAAAGGTCGCAAGGGATCAGTATTTGTGTCCTGATATTAAAGACTCACAGTAAGCTTATAACTTATTACAATCTACTATAATGTTTCGCTCTTGGTTTCAATGTGTAACAAAACACTATGTTAGTTATGATGTAAATGCATCAGGTGGTGGTAACGGAAAGAAAGAAGGAAAAAAGAAAGAAGAAAGAAAAAAGGGGAAAAAAGGAAATTGAAAGCTTTCGTAATGCCATTAGTCATAGTAAGAAATGAAGCAGAACCACTACTTGGAAGTGACCATTACAAGGTCAAAATGTTCAATGTTTTCTAAATTACTTCTCTGATTGCTAAATGAAAAATATAGATAGCAAAGAAAAAGTGTGACAAAATGTAACTCTACATTCCATACGCTGCAATTAGAGAAAAATCATAAGAACATCCAAAACATCAATGAACATAGCCAACATGCATATCATAAGAAACAACTTAGATCGAACTCTTCATTAATTCCATCAGGTGATAAAGAGTCAAGTTTATCAATCCAAAACGCTTCCTGTTGTGCCCTCCATTTCTTCATATCTTTAGTAGCCATTTTGGTGGGTTGTACCTCTAGTACTGCAAATCTAAGTTGTGCAATAGAATGTCCCTTTGTCATAAAATGTCTAGCTACTGCTGAGGTCATTTTTTGATTGCGAATACACGACTTATGTTCATTTATTCTGACTCGTATCTTTCGAGCTGTTTCTCCCACATAGTATATCCCGCATGGACACTTGATGGCATAAACAACATTTTCTGACAAACATGTCGCATGATATCTTAGTTTAATTTTAGCTCCAGTTTTTGGGTGCATTATGTTATTGCCTTTCATTACGTTATTGCAATTACTGCAACTCATACAAGGGTAGGTACCGGGATGTTTGTCTGGTTTCCTATTTGAATCCTTGCTTCTCGCATTTACCAACATGTTGCGTAGGTTATTGCTTCTTTTGTAAGCAAAGATCGGCGGTTGTGGAAAGAGATCTTTAATTCGTGCATCACTTGTAAGTATGTTCCATCTATCTCGAATGAAATCCTTGATTTTATTGCTTTGTATGGCATATGTAGTGATGAACACTAATTCAGGATTCTCTCGTTCTATTCTTTTGGTGAGAAGTTGGTCTCTCGTCTGTGTTCTAGTCTTCTCGCGTGCTATTTGTAAATCTGTCTCGGGATAACCTCTTTCTTTCAGCCGTTCGTGAAGTAGTTGTAGTTGTCTCTCACAGTCTTCTGGGTCACTAACGATCCGCTTTATTCTCAACATTTGTCCAAATGGTAGATTCCGCAGTAGATTGGGTGGGTGGAAGCTCATACGATGAAGGAGGTTATTTCGATCAGTTTGTTTAGTGTATAATGTTGTGTTGATCCTGTTCCCATTGATTACCGTTTTTACATCCAAGTAATGTATATTAGGGTCGCCGACCTCTAGGGTAAATTGTAAACGTGTATCAATGCCATTTAGGTATCTCAGGAAAATGTCCAAATCTTCCCTTTTTCCGGACCATACTCCAAAAATATCATCAATATACCTGACCCAATTTTTTAAGTGTGGTTTCCATCTGGTGTCTTCTAAGATGTACTTGCTTTCAAATATGTACATAAAAGAATTAGCATAGGCTGGCGCCATGGTTGCCCCCATAGCTGTCCCCGATATTTGTTTGTAGTACTTTTGGTTATACTCGAAACATGAATGTGTGGCTATAAACTCCAGTAAAATCATTAGGAATTCCTTGTTAGCTCCAATCTCTTCACTTTGAAGTAAGAGAGTCTGAACTGCCTCTTGGCCCTGATCATGTGGTATGCTTGTGTATAGACTTACCACGTCTATAGTAAACAGAATGTCTTGTTCATCCAATTCGATCTGATTAAGTATTTGCAAAAAGTGGGTAGTGTCTTTGACAAAAGTCGAGGTCCTCTGTACTAACGGTTGCAAAAAATAATCTATGTATGTGCCCAAAGGTTGTAGAATACTCTCCGTTGCTGCCACTATTGGTCTTCCTGGTGGTTTATCAATCCTTTTGTGTATTTTAGGAAGGATATATAGATGCGGCATCTTAGGATATGGTGTAAAGAGAAATGACTTCGTTTTCTCTGTAATCCACTGATTTTCCAATGCATTATCTAAAAGTATTGATAACTCATTTTTTATTTCCATAGTAGGATTATGTGGTAATTCCTTATATGTATTAGTGTCTGCTAATTGTCTTAGGCATTCATTCTGGTAATCTTCGGTATCTTGTATTACAATAGCACCGCCCTTATCAGCTGGTCTTATAGTAATAGAGTCATCCGAGAACAAATTTTTGATCTGTGAGCGTTCACCTCTGTTTAAGTTATACCTCTTTGGTTTTCCAAATTGAACTTGCGATAGATCTTTCATCACCATTTTTTCAAAGATATCTATTGCTGGTACATGTATTGGGGCACAAAATGTACTCTTAGGTTTGAATTCTAAATATTGACTTGTAGTCTCAGGCACTGGTGCATTCGCTGTTTCTGCGAAATATGTTTTGAGCTTCAGCTTGCGTATGAGTTTGTATACTTCTACTTTCGTCTGAAACTTATTTGTGCTATGAGTCGGTACAAATTTCAAACCTTTTTCCAATGTTTGGACTTCTTGCCTAGATAAAGTTCTTCTAGACAAATTTACTACTAATTTCGACTCGCCTGTTGTCTGGTCTGCACTCCTTGATATCTTCTTCCTCTTCCCTCTTCTTGTCCTTTTCCTCTTTGATCTAAAAAACCTTCTGTGATAGGTTGTGGTAGTCTTCTACCTATTCCTGTGCTGCTTGCTGCCTGGATATCTGTACTTTGTTGTGGTCTTATTTCCGCAGTATCTGACTCAGAACTGCTGTTATCACTGGTGGATTTTTTTGTTCTTATATTTGGTTGAGAGTACTTATCTGCCCATGTATATACTTCGTTGTTCAAATAGTCATAGGTATCCCTGCAGAACTTTCTAACTTTCCTAGCTTCAAGGTCCTGCTCGTAGCTTTCAAGCTTGATATTAATATCTGCCAATATTTCTGTGAAAGATTCAGTATTAGTTATCTGTGTAATTTCATTTGACAGTACTTCTATTTCATTTTCGAGTTGTCCAATGTTTCCTGATAGTTCTTTGATAGTCAGCAGTATCAGATCTAGTGAGCACTTATTGAGGATCTGTTCCCACTTTTCGACAAAATCCTTGCTCTCTTTGCATAAGGTTGGACGCAGTGGTATCCTCAGCCCTCTTGGGATTCTTTGTACTTTATAATATCTGCCGAGTGTGACAGCGTGCAGTTTTCTGTTAATTAATTTCCTAATTGAATATTCAAGTTGCTTAATTTTACTTGTCGGGTCATTAGTTGCTTTGGTGCGTGCTGTATCCTTGATCAACCCTAATATGGCATCTGCCTCGTCGTCCTTTTCCTCTTTGATCTAAAAAACCTTCTGTGATAGGTTGTGGTAGTCTTCTACCTATTCCTGTGCTGCTTGCTGCCTGGATATCTGTACTTTGTTGTGGTCTTATTTCCGCAGTATCTGACTCAGAACTGCTGTTATCACTGGTGGATTTTTTTGTTCTTATATTCGGTTGAGAGTACTTATCTGCCCATGTATATACTTCGTTGTTCAAATAGTCATAGGTATCCCTGCGGAACTTTCTAACTTTCCTAGCTTCAAGGTCCTGCTCGTAGCTTTCAAGCTTGATATTAATATCTGCCAATATTTCTGTGAAAGATTCAGTATTAGTTATCTGTGTAATTTCATTTGACAGTACTTCTATTTCATTTTCGAGTTGTCCAATGTTTCCTGATAGTTCTTTGATAGTCAGCAGTATCAGATCTAGTGAGCACTTATTGAGGATCTGTTCCCACTTTTCGACGAAATCCTTGCTCTCTTTGCATAAGGTTGGACGCAGTGGTATCCTCAGCCCTCTTGGGATTCTTTGTACTTTATAATATCTGCCGAGTGTGACAGCGTGCAGTTTTCTGTTAATTAATTTCCTAATTGAATATTCAAGTTGCTTAATTTTACTTGTCGGGTCATTAGTTGCTTTGGTGCGTGCTGTATCCTTGATCAACCCTAATATGGCATCTGCCTCGTCGGCTGTAAAGCCTAATGTTTTCGCCCTTTTATCTGTTAAATGCTCGATATCTTCATATGACATTATTAACTGTGGTGTGCTGCAACCCAAGAAAAATCCACGGATGAAGAATAAAAAATTAGAAGTCTTTATGAGGTTGGGTGAGCACAACCGATATTAGTCCATCTTCTGATAATTACAGTAAGTTTTATTAAAAAAACTTCGGGTGCAAACCCGCTGTAGAAAGTGCCTCCGTGGAATGGCACTGTGAGAAACTATGTTCGAAGACCTTGGCTGTGAAGCCAGCGATGTGGGCTGCACTCCTATGCCCACTAAATAGTGGATTCCTTTAGTTAGTAATCGATTTGAGTCCCAAAAGTTTAAGAATTATATGCACTACAATTCTTTTTCATGTTTTCATGTAGTTAGCTTTAATTCAAAATATAGTGAGGTAAATGAAACTCTGTTCATGCAGGTGCCTATAGGGGTGGCCAATGCATTTCGGAATACTACTTCCTTCATCAGGGCCTAGTAAGGATCATCATAACACAAATACAGCATAATGACATCACCATTGTAAAACAACATTGAGATCAAACAGTATTGACCTGCATTGTATATATCAATTTCGCGCATAATATTAGTATGTCACATGGATTCCAGCATTATTTACACCATTTTTTGTCCATTACATAAGTGTATGTCACAAAGCAGAGAAAAAAGCCATACATAATCATGCATTGTGTATAAGGTAAGAGATATATACATACGGATAAATTGCAGGAAAACGCAGCAATTACAAGTTGTGAATCACCATTGGAAAAAAGAAAAAAAAAGCAATATGAACGGAAATGATCATTACTCTAAAAAAGAACGTTTCCATGATCGTTACAAGCTTATTGCAATAAAAACTGACCTGGTTTCCCTTTTATTGAAACGGTGCATGAAAAGAGCTGACTGGAGAATCTCCCTGCGCGATGTCTTGTGTACGTGCATAAAACTAGCACTCATCAGAACGCTCTGTAAATATATGTGTATGACAGTTGTTAGCCTATAGAATATTCGGGCTAAACAAAAGAACTTGACACGAATGCTCATTCATACCTTTCCTCTTCGGAACGATCACAAGACTGAGTGAGACCGCGAGGACGCGCGTTACTTTGCAAGCAGCTAAATTGTTTCAAGTTGCTATGGTTATGTGAGAACAGGAGGAGAATAGTGAATAAAGGTGGCGGCCATTTTGTAATGAAACCGACTTCTTTAGAATACCAGTGAAACATATAATATATATTGAAGGAATAGTAATTTCCATCAACATTACCGCAAACCAATTGCAAAAAATAAATGAAAATAAACTCTCTCTCGTTAAGTGCAATATTCTCCTGTAAAAATGAAGTCCTATAACAATGAGAACCTCAAACCGTCAGAGATGCATGGACCTCCCTTTTGGCTGACTGCACTAAATATTATAAAAAAATGAAAAAAGAGAGTCGTTGTTATGCTACTATGTGGCAAATCCCATGGCTTACAGCAGAGCGAGCTTGTCGGTGAAAGTGGAATCTACCATTAACGCACGGAAAAGGGGTGCTTGAAAAAATGCTGACTGTAGGATGGGGGGGTCGGATGGATCTCAAAGTGCTCAAAAGTAGTAAGGAAAGGTCGCAAGGGATCAGTATTTGTGTCTTGATATTAAAGACTCACAGTAAGCTTATAACTTATTACGATCTACTATAATGTTTCGCTCTTGGTTTCAATGTGTAACAAAACACTATGTTAGTTATGATGTAAATGCATCAGGTGGTGGTAACGGAAAGAAAGAAGGAAAAAAGAAAGAAGAAAGAAAAAAGGGGAAAAAAGGAAATTGAAAGCTTTCGTAATGTCATTAGTCATAGTAAGAAATGAAGCAGAACCACTACTTGGAAGTGACCATCACAAGGTCAAAATGTTCAATGTTTTCTAAATTACTTCTCTGATTGCTAAATGAAAAATATAGATAGCAAAGAAAAAGTGTGACAAAATGTAACTCTACATTCCATACGCTGCAATTAGAGAAAAATCATAAGAACATCCAAAACATCAATGAACATAGCCAACATGCATATCATAAGAAACAACTTAGATCGAACTCTTCATTAATTCCATCAGGTGATAAAGAGTCAAGTTTATCAATCCAAAACGCTTCCTGTTGTGCCCTCCATTTCTTCATATCTTTAGTAGCCATTTTAGTGGGTTTTACCTCTAGTACTGCAAATCTAAGTTGTGCAATAGAATGTCCCTTTGTCATAAAATGTCTAGCTACTGCTGAGGTCATGTTTTGATTGCGAATACACGACTTGTGTTCATTTATTCTGACTCGTATCTTTCGAGCTGTTTCTCCCACATAGTATATCCCGCATGGACACTTGATGGCATAAACAACATTTTCTGACAAACATGTCGCATGATATCTTAGTTTAATTTTAGCTCCAGTTTTTGGGTGCATTATGGTATTGCCTTTCATTACGTTATTGCAATTACTGCAACTCATACAAGGGTAGGTACCGGGATGTTTGTCTGGTTTCCTATTTGAATCCTTGCTTCTCGTATTTACCAACATGTTGCGTAGGTTATTGCTTCTTTTGTAAGCAAAGATCGGCGGTTGTGGAAAGAGATCTTTAATTCGTGCATCACTTGTAAGTATGTTCCATCTATCTCAAATGATATCCTTGATTTTATTGCTTTGTATGGCATATGTAGTGATGAACACTAATTCAGGATTCTCTCGTTCTATTCTTTTGGTGAGAAGTTGGTCTCTCGTCTGTGTTCTAGTCTTCTCGCGTGCTATTTGTAAATCTGTCTCGGGATAACCTCTTTCTTTCAGCCGTTCGTGAAGTAGTTGTAGTTGTCTATCACAGTCTTCTGGGTCACTAACGATCCGCTTTATTCTCAACATTTGTCCAAATGGTAGATTCCGCAGTAGATTGGGTGGGTGGAAGCTCATACGATGAAGGAGGTTATTTCGATCAGTTTGTTTAGAACTGAAAAGGTGCCTCAGCCAAATGAATGGGGACAAAATGGTGTGGCATGAAAGTTGGGGGGGACAAACACCCCTGTCCCCCTCTAAAATTACGCCCATGGGATGGGAGTCTGAATGTGAGAACAAAGGCTATATTTTCCCTTCCTGCTGCTCTACCGCCAGTGCTGATACCTGAACAACCATCCAGGTCTCAGTCTGCTCCATGCCTTTGTGCTGCTGTCCCCCATACTGCCCCTGGCCACCGTCCTGCTGTTAACACATGTATTTAATATTTTATTGAATACAAAGGGATCTTATATCACTGCCTGAAATATCTTACAAATAACCAATGACAGAATACATTCAGTTTGATGAATGCTTCACAATCAAGCGGGCACTAGACGGTTGTTAGTCTGGGGTGAGAGTGGGCGAAGGAGGTACATATACTAGATCTAGACAAGTGGGGAATAGAAAAGGGGGCAATGAAGTCAAAACATTTTTAAACAGTTTCTTATATTGTGCTTCGTTCTGGATTGAAGCCTTTAAGCGCAGTACCGGGACTGGGTACTGCATCTGTGATGCTTGGTATCGTTTTGTTTACAAGACTGAAGGGTTGCTCCTGAGCTATCCTTTGTAAGAAGTTAAGATAAGGGAAAAGGAGAAAGGCCAGTTAGAGGTGAGTACCGAAAAGATCCAGAGGGACGGAGGTCTTGTAGGAGGAGTGAGGCATGGAAAGGTTAGGAAACAGAAGGATGAAAGAAGAGGATGACAAGTATGTTTTAGTGCTAAGTAGTAGAGATTTGAGGGCAACTTTGAAGGTCCGAAGGTAGGGGATGCCTCCAATGTTATGAGGAAAAGCATTCCAGTGCAGGAGTGCTAGTAGGGTAAAAGATCGGAAACAAGAGGGGGCACGGGGTGGGTGAGTGTTATGTAGGTAGAAGGAGGAACAGAGGGTAAGAGGACAAGCTGAGAGTAGCAGGAGACAATAGAGCCCAGGTAGTTTGGGGCAAGACTAGATAGACTAAGAGACAGACTGGGTAGAAGTAGACAAGGAGGGAGGAAGATTATAGAGAGCACACACAGCAGAACAGAAAACTAATAGAGGGGGTGATAAAGGTCGACTCTATCACAGTTATCTAGTTAAGGACAAAGCGGAGATAAGTGATTTGGCACTCACTCCAAAAATCAGAACATGAGTGCACAGGCATAGGATTTGGGAGGGGAGTGTCTCTCGAGCTGTGCGACTGGGGCCGACAAGTGTCGAGTTGCTATTCTAGTGTGAACACCTCTGCCAGAAAGTGTGACAAAGATTTGGATAGATGGGGAAGGTGGCAGTTCAAATATACATGGGTGAGTAGACTGTGGTTTTAGGATGACTTATTATTATGAATACTATTATTACTATTATTATCATAAGGGTATTTATTGAACAGAGGCCTAACTTTGGTAAGAAACTGAGTGCTATACGAGTCAAAGCAGGAAGCACACAGAGAGGAGAGCATTCCTCACTGAATCAATACAAGGGTGAGGGGAGCTAATAATGGGAGAGTAGGGTATTTGACAGCAAGGGATCTACAAGCAACCAGGGAAGGAAGCAGACCAAAAGATTGCCCAGTGTCAGGTTAGGTGGAGAGTGGCAGGTGCTTGGCCATAGGTGTTAGGGAGGAGAAATTCCTTGTGCTCCTTCTTGAAATCTAGAAGTGTGAGGGTGATGCTGGTGTTGATGGGAAGAGGTTCCAGAGTCTGGGCCGTAGACAGAGAAAGCCTGTTTTATGGTTATTTTCTTCCTGCACCGTTGCAGTTCAAGTCCGCACATGCAATTGCTTCTGGTGGATTGTAGGCCTCTGGATATGCTGAGCTTCTCAGTGAGGTAGCTTGGGATGTAAGACTGATTGTACTTTATGCTTCCGCTACTGATAGGCAAACGTTTTTCTCATACTTGAACATAATTATATTGGAAACATACAGAACCCAGGTAATTCTGGTAGGAGACTGGAGTATACCTTAAGAGCCATACGTAGACAAGTGTGAAAGGCCCAAGGATGTGGACATGAGCGACAGAGAAGGATAGAGAGATCCTAAAGCAGCTCTTGGTAGACCAATGTCTCATTGACCCCTAGCACCTGGCCACCCTGATAAATAAAGACTTCACCTTTACTTGCTGTATATTTGGCAATCAATCTAGAATTGACTACTCATTAATATAAGCGCAAGGATTGCACAGGATTTCATATTGTGATATTTATATGAAACGACCAATACCAAATAGATGGTGAATGAATGTAATTCTCCTAATTCATGCCATACATAATGAAGAAGTAATGCAAAGTGTAAGAGAGTATCTAGCTGTCAATGAAGAATCAGTAGAACATTGGGAAGTTTGGGGGCTGTGGGTAACACTTAGAGCTATTATTCCAAAAAGCTTCTAGGAGGAAGAGGAAGATTGCTCGGTAGTACAAGAGATGGACATCAAAGCATTAACTCGCCAATATCAAAGAATCCAACGATGAGTAACCTATTTGTGTTAAGAGAGACAACATTCAACTTGAACATTGTTTGCAGTAAGAAGGTGGAGCACTCTCTAGTTAGATGAAGAACTCACAGTGGGAGCAAGAAGAAAAGGCAGATCATTTGCTAGGTGTCTGCAAAGGGAGGAACAAGATGGAATCCCTGTGATAATGAGTGAAGCATACTAAACATAGTATGGATCTGGCAGCCATAGCACAAGAATACTGCAGCTTCCACGAGGCACTGTAAACCTTAAAATGCCCAGAGGAACAGGAAACAGAAGATGCCTTTGCCCACATTAGGGATTAAGGAACAGCAAATGCTAGAATGCCCAGTCTTAGAAGAGGAGGTCAAACAAGCAATTGGCTAAATGGAGACTAATAAATCACCAGGCTAGGACTGCCTTCCTATAGACATGTATAATGCATAGCACCCTGAAAGAGTAGAAACTCTGACTAGTATGCCCAACGAGACTGACAAGCAGACTCAGTACAGCAGATTTGAACATAGAATTGATCACGGTTTTTCCAAAGCTGGGCAGAAATCCCCTATTATGCAGTAGTTACTGTTCAATCTCTTTGATTAACGTAGATGTTAAAATCTTGGAAACGGTGTCGGCCATGCGATTAAAGAAATGTTTTGTATGATTCATTCATGGAATACAAGTGGGGATTATGCCTGGCAGAACAGCGAGAAAAACAATGTACATTTGCTTCTGCTTGTATTGTGACAGAAGGGGAAGGGAAAGGGCACTTAAGCAGTGCTTTCTCTATATGGCAATTGGGTAGAGTGGGGCTATATGTTTTGAACACTAAGTAGATTTGAGGTAGGGGAGGGAGCTTTAAATGGAACTTCTATATACTCAGCCAAGTGCCCGAGTGAACAGTGGTGGATTTGTATATGATTCTTTTAAATTAACAGAGGCACCGAGCTGGGCTGCCCCCTGTCATCCCTACTTATCTTGCTGGCTCTTGTGCCACTCTCCGTTGCCATTAAACAGAATACAAAGCAACACCTTTATGCTATTTGAAGGATCTATTTTACGCTGATGCCATTATATAAACCCTAGTCAAACCTTGCTCCCCTATTAGAGAATTAATGAAGGTAGTTCAAACCTTCTCCATCGTCTCTGGGTGCATAATTAGCTGGGAGAAGTGGCAGGCCCTACCCATGAAGGGGAATACTCAGACAAATTGCACATTTTACAATCAGACATGGAGCATGCCAGGGATTGGAAGGTTATAAAACCAGCACACTGTAAACAACAGGAACCACATCCAAAATTGGCAACAATCATGCACCATTCATATCTACAAATTATACAAATGCACAACCACAACAGTGGTAAATTGAAAATAAACTAAAGACAAGCAGTAATATGAATTGAATGGCCAAATCATGGAGGGTAGCTTCAGATTCTTTTAAATCAATCCTCTGGCTACTTCTTAGATCACCTGAACGGGTTTTAACGTTTTTCCTGATTTGAAAAAGTCTTTATCAAGGAGAGTAACAACTCTCTGCAAATCTAATACGAAATTATAATGACTGTATGTTCACCAGCAATTTACAACACACATTAAAAAATGCAGAACGAAGCCTACAATCATTATGGATCTCAAATTGAATCCAAAGCATGGGAAATTAAATTAACCGTACTCTGGAACTCATTGATGAAACAGCCAAGGGAGTGACCACCCAGTGCGGCGTGCCTGTGACGGCAGACAATGAGACCAAGACACAGAGCCAGTCCTTTAGGTGAGAAAAGCACCAAAGGTTGTGAAAATGGAGAACAAGACTTTTTTAATAGTACCTTCAAATTTGTTAAATGCAATATCTTAGCACATTGGCAGATGCATATGCAAATGCGGAAAAAATCGATTTGAAAGTGCCAACCTGAAAAAAAACACTTATGTCAGCAAAATAGAGCCCATGAGTTTAACCAGCACCCATAAAGAGTAATGCTTACGAGAATCTCAACAGATGTTGTCTTAATACAGTGGATGTTAGAACATCGCATGGGGAACGTGCTCACCAGGCCAAGGAACAGTTGAATCACACTGCGTGTGGACACCTGAGTGAAAAAATGAAGCGTCAAAGAAACACACTACGCAAATTTAAAATGCCATACATCCACCATCACTACTGAGGAGAACGCACCTCCAGACTCATTCAGAGACATATAATCTGCCTCGCAGCCATGCAGTCTTGTTCCAGTGACATGTCGGTCACCTCTGCCACCTCAGCAATCAATATGTGGCTGTCAACCTTCACCAGAGGCCTCATATGTTCCGAGCAAGGAAGAGCACAGTGTTATGTCATTGGTCCGTGATAATAGAATCATGGAATTAGCAAAAGGGGAAAGCAAGTAAGTACTGATGTGTCTGGCAGGATGGTGGCCTGCTTGGAGTGGAGAAGGACAATTGGTGGATCTTGCTAGAATGTAAAGACTTGTTGAACAATTTAGGTCCCAAGATAGTGTCAAAGAAAAATTCTTATTGTAATAGGTTTGTTGAACCTCCCAAATGACGCATCACCCTTTGGGCAGCATACTAACTGGACAAATGTTCCCAATGCATATTGATGTGCTATGGACGTCCAGTATGACAACTGCATATGCGCCCTTAGATTGCATGTTGCGCTAACTTAAGTATTCAAGATCGCTGGCTGCCAGTCCTTAACCAAATTAAGTCCTTGCTCAATGGTTTTTAAATTCAATATCCAGAGCTGTACTTTGTAGGCAAATTTCCTTGTCAGAATATCACTGTTCCTGCCACTAACTTCCTCAACACAAATCCATATTATTTCATACATTGTACGACCCTGCTCTACATAATGTAATGTCAATAGGGCTGCCAAGGTTCTAGTTCAAATCTTGGAGCGATGTTCATTAATCCTGAGGTTAATAGCTCAAGTGTTTTTTTTTTTTCTAATATAAATTTTGTGGCAAGGACAGACAATGGCATAAATCCCATTATGATTCTTGCATGTTGTGAAACATTTCAAATGGCAAGTTTTACCTGCACTGTCAAAACACCAACGTTTTTTTGAAACCTTACATTACACGCAAGAATTTCAATCATAATGTCCCACCACTGGATTGTTGTTAAGATCTAGTGTGTTAGATTAGGTGATAACATTTCTATTTCTATTTGCTCTTAACAATCTTTGCTTATGGCTTTTTCCTTTTTGAATGCAACCAAAGCTTTGGCAAAGGAATTGTCTAAAGCATGTAAAATGCGCCTGTTTTTTAGACTAGATCCACGTATGGCATGGCTGTGTTGACACAAGGTCAAGTGCAGACTAAATGGTCTAGTCTTTGATGATTGTGATCGTCAGTTAATAAGGCTTCACGATTGACATATGTTGCCCTTTTTCGACAGCGATGTACCAGCTTCTTTGGATACCCTTGTGCCTGTAATCCTCTTTCAAAGAGGTCCTAGTGTTGATTAAATTGCTTTATGGTGATGCAATTTCTTCGATGTCGCAGAAACATGCCATACGGTCAGTTATTAATCAAACTCCTGGGATGCTGGCTTAACAAAAATATATGGTATTCTGCTCTGTGGACTTCCTAAACAAGTCTGTCTCTAAATAGTCCTCATGATGAAAAATGCATACATCTAAGAATGATAGGCATAAGGGATCAGATTTGCATGTAAACTGCAAGTCAGAATCCAAACAATTGGTCCAGTCCAATAAATGCTGCCAATTTACTAGCACTATCATTCCAAATATTGAAAATGTCATCAGGCTACCTTCGCACTCACCCTGGCTGAAAACACCAAGACCTCCTCGTAAATCTTAGTACTAGGTGATTTTAGCTTAGGCTTCTCTGACCCCAATGATGTTTCCGCCCACAAAGTCAACAGCTTATTACTTAACCTTGGCTTTACACAACGTGTTACCACGCCTACTCACTCTGAGGGTAGAAACCCAACTGGATAGCTGGCCTTAACTGCGATTCTACTATCAACTCCAACCTACTATGTGCGTGGAATGACCACCACCTTATCACTTTCAGCATCCCCGCAAAAACTATCCTCGCCTGCCCTAAGATAGCACCTGCCACATCCACCAGGAACAAGCGCAACATTACCTGTGCAAAACTTATCCCACTCATCCTCCCTGCTCTCAATGACCTTGCCTCATCCTGCTCTGATCCCACTGTCTTGATTGACACTTACAATCAGACCATGCTCAATGCACTTGATCTCATCGCTCCTTCTAAACTACGCAAAACTAAACCCCGGGCTCATCTTAACTCCTGGTTTACACTGCAGTTGAGAACCTTACGGAAGGAAAAAAGAACCCTTGAAACACACTGGAGAAGCCACCCCACTGAAACAAACAAAGCTAACATGGCCCTAGCAACCTTAAACTACAAGGAAGCCATAATCTCTGCCAAAAAAGAGACTTACAATAAACGTATTGAACAGGCCCAATCCAATACCAACGAGCTTTTCAAAATCTTAAAGGAACTGGAATCCCCTGCCTCGCCACCAGACACGTGCCCCAAAGACAGCACTTGGTGTACAAATATCCAAAAGGCACTCCTGGGAAAAATCGCCCTACTCCAAACCAAAATTAATGAGAAAAAAAACAGCCTGCTTTCCTTTATATCTCAGCTTGCCCCTCAGGTCAACCACAAACCCAACACTAAATCTTTACAACCATTCTGTTTCTCACCCCTCTCCACCACGGAAATTGAAAACATCATTAACAACCTCAAGCCCTCTAACTGTCAGGGAGACTCTTGCCCCCCTACCATCATCAAAGAGGCCTCTCATAATTTGGCGCCATTTATTACTACACTCATTGACTCATCCTTCAGCTCGGGGATTGTCCCTGACAATCTCAAGGACGCCTGGGTCATTCCTCTACTGAAAAAAACGTCCCTGGATGCTAACACACCCACTAATTACAGACCAATCACCACGGTCCCTTTCCTTGTAAAAATTCTTGATCGAGCTGCATATTTGCAGATCCAAGATTATCTTGAAACCAATAACCTTCTAGGTCTTAGGCAATCTCGCTTTCACCCCCGCTATGGCACAGAAACTGCTCTTTTAGACCTCAAAACTCAAATTGAAGACCTCAAAGACAAGGGAAATCTGGCCCCCCTACTCTTATTAGATCTCTCCGCAGCATTCGATTTAGTTAATCATCAAATCCTCTGCCGCCATCTTAAAACTGCCGCCCACTTCTCGGACAAAGCTACAGCCTGGATCGCCTCCTTCCTGGACAATAGATCCATGATGGTCTTCTCCCCCTCTGCCACTGCTGAACCCTCCCCGTCACTTGTGGAGTCCCCCAAGGATCTTGCGTGTCCCCAACACTCTACAATGTCTTCACAAAACCACTTTTTGACATCTTGGACCTCATGGGCGTCACGTACACCAACTACGCTGACAATACCCAAGTACTTATCCCCATCAAAACTGACTCTCTAGTCATTAACGCCATTTACCAAGTCACCCAGGCTTGGATGGCTCAACATGAACTTTGCTTAAACAACGAGAAGACTGAGCTCCTCATCCTTGGCTCACCCCAAAAACTCAGCAAGCTCGACCCATTGTTCCAATCCTTCACCATTGATGGCAACTCCATCAAAGTGGCCAAGGATACTAAGACACTAGGCATATACCTTGACTCCACACTCTTCTTATCTAGACAAGCCAATGAGTTTCTTCTGCTGCATCTTATACATGCAAGCTCATCACAGCATGCCACCCTTTCCTGTCCACCGACAATTGTACTACACTAGCCAGGACACTTGTCCTTTCCAAAAAACGAATATTGAAACACCCTTTATCTGGGTACTAACCAATGCAACATCAAAAAACTCCAAATCATTCGAAATAATGCAATTAGAGCGGCCCTTAACATTCCCAGAACCTCACACATTACGGAATACAGACAGAACCTCCGTTGGCTCTCAGTTTCTCAAAGAATCTCTCTTAAAGCCCTTGCACTCACCCACAAAAGTATCGCCAACCAGGCCCCCAGCTACCTTACCAACAGGTTTTCTTCCCACACAGCAGCGAGACCACTCAGAAGCGCCCAAAATAACTGCCTCATCATCCCGCGCTTCAACCTCCAAAGATCAGGAGGCTGCAGCTTCCGTGTCCTTGCAGCCAAGCTGTGGAATGCTCTACCCAACCCGCTCACAGCTGAACCCTCTTTCCCAGCCTTTAAGCGCAAAGCCAAAGCCTGGTTGACCACCCACGACTCTGCATGACACTGATTCTAACGTCTACCTATGATAGTGCAAACCCTTTGTATCATATTTTATACCTACGACTGTGTAACTCTGTTCTATATCCTGCCTTGCAGTTTGTTGTACAACCTTCACTTTGGTTATGTAATGTCTATATCCTGTATATTTAATGTAAATACTCCTGCCTGTAACCTAATGTAAATACTTTTGCCTGTAACCAAGTAATGCGCCCGGTTGCCCTCGGGCCTGGTGCGCTATACAAATAAATAAAATACAAATACAAATACAAATACATTTATAGATTGGAAAAATGGATTTGCATTATTAAAAATGAAGGTTTCCTCAAACAGGGCCATACGCAAAATGGCCAATTTGGGTACAAACGTGCATCCCATGGCAGTACCTTTACTTTGTAGAATAAACTGATCTTTATACATAAAGAAATTGTTCTGGAGAATCAGCCCTACATATGCTAAAAGAAATTAAGCAGAGACATTATAAGGCTCGATTTAGCATTGCTTAAAGGCTGGCTACTGCTTTAGCTTGAGGAATATTTGTGTAGAGTGCCTCTATGTCCAATGTTGCTAGCAACTGCGTGGATGGATTACATTCCAATCCCTCAACCAAATTAATGACATCCCTTGTGTCTTAGAGAAAGGTGTAAGTGGCTGAAGGCAATGGTTTAATGAAAAAATCCACTTATTTAAATATGGCTCTAAAGCCACATCCCGATATAATTGGTTGACTAGGTGGATTTTCGGTGTCCTTATGAATTTTTGGAAGTACATAGAAGAGGGGAATACACTCATCTGAGTTATTAAAGTATTCATATTCCTTTGTTGAATGTATCCCGGCCTGCAGAGCTCTGTCAGCAAGATCCATAACCTTAGATTTAATCTCAGCACTTGGATTATGTCTCAATCTAGTGTAATTACCTGGGATGGAAAGGAGATGATTCACCTCTTGGTCATATTTATCCACATCTCAGACAACAATCCCTCCACCTTTTTCTGCAGCCTTAATAATCTTTTTGAAGGGAGTCACTGGCCTGAAATTCAGACAGAAGCAAATTGGGTTTGGGAGTTCTAAATTGAGATTGCGTAATTTGCTGTACATCCAATAGGACTAACTGTTCAAAAGTTACAACTTCTGGAGGCATGTCTGCATTATTCGGAATGAAGGTGCACTGAACTCTTAGCCATGGGATATCCTGGTCTGGCTCGTCAGTCCTAATTGAAAAAAAAAGGTTTTTAATCTTACCTTCCTCAGAAATGTTTTTACTCTAGAGTAAATATCATCAAACTTGGGTTTGTATGGATATGAACTTAAGGCTATGCTGTACCAACGATGTCTCAGAGTCATTCAAGACACAAGAAGATAAAGTAAAGGTAGGAAGCTGATGACTTATCTGCAGTCGGCCTGTCTGCGGGTCTGAAATTCCTGACACTGATGATCTTGAAAGGTCGGCCCCTGAAGGAATGTCCTGCAGCCAGCTTACTTGAAAAGGCTGACCACAAAAACTGTGGCTCTAGCCCGTTTGGTTGTCTACTTCCACATTGGAACCAGTTGACCAGGTATCCGAGACGGTAACTGATTTCTTCTTTGCAAAGTTCTTATTCTGTCCTGAATTGTATTTCCAATTAGACTGGAAGACAAAGTCTTCTGAAAGTTAGGGATAGGCACTTTCTTTTGTGGAATTGGCTATATCCTTCTTTAATTGTTGATCTTTTTGTTAATAGTAACTGTTTGAAATTCTGCAAATTGATTGTTAATAGACTACAATTTATTTGTAGCTTTGCTAATCAGATTATTATTCAGGAATGTCCGTTCCTGATTTTCTAAAGTTACCGAAATCTTTTTGCTAACGCTTTGGGCTGTCGCAATTGTGAGGACTAAGAAATCCTGACTGCATTTAGTTGCTACCTTAATGAAAGAGGTCTTATACTAAGCACCACTTAAACCTAAAGGAATAATATTAGATTTCAAATATTACTTAAGTTAATGGACAAGAAGCTCTGTACGAAATTGTTTCTTTTTTAGATGTAATAGTGCCTCACCAGATGCAGCCCTATTGTTGGAGGGTCTAAATTATCAAGGAAAGACAGCCCACTAAACAAATCTGCAATTTGGTTCTCTGTGTAGGTCAAAGTATCTGAATCAGCCATCATGTGTGCAAAAACCAAGTTGGTGGGTCACAGGCTGAACAATCAATGGTGCTTAATTACAAAGAATTAGAGGCTTAGTTGGAAGGCCATGCACAGCCAAGGGCTGTTACACAAAACTACCAGAAAGGCAGGTGACCCTACCACCACGGATGCAGGGAACTCAAATAATTATACACAGAAAAAGAGCCAGAGAAAATTATTCCAAAAATAAATATTTAAATCTCAATAGTAGAAATAGATCAGATATCATTATTAATTCTTTTTTAAACATTTGGAAAACAGACAAGGAGCATGACAGGAGTTGACAAGTTATCAAACCAGCCCAGAGTAAACAACAGGAACCCCATCCAAATTGACAACAATCATTCACCAATCATATCAAGAAATAATACAAACACACAACCACAACAATGGTAAATTGAAAATAAAATAAAGACAAGCAGTAATATGTATTGAATGGACAAAACATGGAGGGTAGCTTCACATTCCCCTAATGTCATCATCCGACCACTTCATACATCACACCAACTGATTTAAACCAGGGTCTCATAGATATGATAAAGGATCATTTAGGCAGGGTGTGGTCTAATACAGAACAAGAATTGACTAAGTGGGCTGCACTTAACATCCATTTGGGGGAACTCCAAAGTTATAAAAATGGTAGTGATAACAAAGCTAAACTACATATTTAATATGCTGTCTCTGAAGGTACAGGCCACCTGCATGAAAATGATCTCTAATAGAATCAAACATTTTGGTCTGGGGGTGGCCTGCACCCAAGAAGTAAGCTAGAGAAAGTATGTGCACCTACATCAGTATGTGGTCTTCGACTCCCCAATGTGGAATTATACTACCAGGCCCAATAAATCTCACAAACTACAGCTTTGGTTCTGTAACTTGGAGAGTAGTCTAGCATTGGTTTTTTTCAACAGAAATGAGTGCGGAGAGAGGGCACAGCAGTGATATTTGGTATTTGCAAAGCAGGTAAAATTCACCTCATTTTAGAGACTACCATATTTGCATGGGACTGGGCACACATGTTACTTTGAGTAGATACGAATTGGCACCTAAAGGCCTCACTTAGGTACAACAGGGTAGTGTGGTTAGCCAAGACTATGGTGCTCTGGGGAGGATGGGACACACAGGGAATGAAACAAAATAGAGTAATGACAGAGGAGAGACAGGTAATAAGCTTTGAACAAGAATAGACATGGTTTGAGCCCTGTTAATGTGTGGAAACATATGCAATTATGACACTGCCTTTAAAGAGCTAGAGATACCCAAAAGACCAGAATACTCAGTTTTCCAATACCTAAAACGTTAAGGATGTGGGTGAATAGTAGAAGGCTTGTTAGGGTAATCTATGCCACTCTTGTAGGCTCATTATATGCGCAGCAGAGCAAGGCGGGAATACAAAAGACCCTGCAAGAGCAACTCAGGGAGTATTCTCTTGGTAGAATATTTGCCAACTATGAGAGAAGGGTGAGACAATCTAGATTGAGACTGGCTCATTTTAAATTACAATAGGGGTGGTATTGGACACCAACTAAATTACAGGCAACGGGATTGGTGAACAATGCAGGCGTGCTGGGGGTGTCAAGAACCATCTTGTGACATGCTAGAAAATCACATGGGTATGCACAACACCACAGGAATAGTGATCAACTATTCTAGACAGGATCCAAGCAGTCACAGAGAGACATGTGCTGGTATGACAACATGGTATATATTGAATAACACACTTGACAAACAGGGTCTGTCTTAGTGGCACAACTGGGAATATTGAGACTATGGGCCTCATTACACGGATGGCGGTAAGGGTTTACCGGTACCGGTAAGAGTACCAGTGCCGGTAAACCCTTACCGCCTTACTACGAGGTCCCTTTGCGGCTCCCGACCTTAACGGCTGGTCTGTACCAGCCGTTAAAGTAGGGACCCGCAAAGGGACCTTGAAGGTAATTACGGTACCGCAATTTGCGGTACCGTAATTACCGCCTTCCCCATTCCCATTGAGCCCTATGGGGGCAGAATTGGGAATGGGGAAGTGCCATGGTGAATGGGAAATTACCGCCCCCACACACCTTGGAATAGGGCGGTAATTTCGCCATTCACCATGGCGGACTCGGTAAAATACCGGAAGGCAACCATGGCGCTAATAGCGCCATGGTTACCGCCGTCCGTGTAATGAGGCCTTATGTGGTAAATCTCATGCATTGCAGACAGGAATTTGGGAAGGAGAAAAAATACAGATGGCATCACACGAAAGACTGATCTACAGAGCACAATCTAAAGAGATAGATTTCTTTGCAACCTGAGGGAAGTTCTTGATTTTAGACCAAGTGGGGAGAAGCATAGTACCAACTTTATCACAAGAACAATCAGTAATCTGTCTGGAATATTTGGAAAATCTTAACCTTTTTAGGATGTATTAATAGCAATCTCCCATGTTAAGCACAATTTCAACAATTACATCCAACTAGCTACAAAGGATAGGGTATTGACTATAATGACTATTTTTCACATGGAAAACGTTGGCGGGGCTGTTCATTTGGTCGAGGAGGTAGAGACATTAAACCTATGATGCGCGAGACCATTTAGATTTTATAATAGCATGAGAAGGGGAAAGAAGATGAGTTATGTTAAACTGGTACAAGTGTACATTGATTTTATATTATTGTGCATGTTGTTTGTAGGGTTTTTCAAAAATGAAAAAAAATCATAATGATAAAGAAAATACATTAATTGGGATGGTTTAAGATAATAGTGAAAGTGCATTCTGAATTTGTGGTTAGGAGTGAATATATCAGGGGAAATGTAATTGAGTAAGAGAGCAAGGAGAGATCCGTGGCTGCTAAATAACCACTTTTTCATGAATTCAGCATAAGGAAGTGAAGGACCATTCATGGTGCTGAGGCAGTCTGAAGGTCTATTAGAGAATTGAGGAGTGAAAGATGGAACTAGAAGAACAAGTGGTGTCATTGGTAAAGATTTGATTGGATAATCCAAAGGTGTAAATACGTTTTCCAACTGATGAGGTTTATAGGGTGAAGAGTAAAAGATAAATGAAAAAGCCTTGGAGAAACTTGACCTGGAGGTGGTGAACAAAAGGTTTAGAGAGCTCCAGACATATGGAAATGCAAAGTCAATAGGTCATTTTCCATCTATTTGCAGACTGTGGAGCGAAGGTCCTTGTTATGTAGCATAGAAAGGAGCGAAGAGCTGTTGTTGAAAAAGTATTGAAAATAGTGAGAGGTCCAAAAGGATGAGAATGCAGGATTAGTAAGCATACAAGGCAATGGAGAAACAATGAGCGATATGCAATATATCGATTTCAGTACAGTGAAGTGAGAGAGAGCTGGAGTGCTAGGTCGCTAAGATGTGAGTTTTTTTAAGGATAGGGCTGGCATTTGCTCTTTTGTAAGAAGAAAGGAATGATACCTGGAATATGGAAAGCTATTCAGGTTTGGGGGAGTATGAGAGATTGGTGAACAGAGGAAAGTATGTTGGGGTTTATTTGGAGGGAGCAGATCAGTTTGAAGAATTAGGCTGATTTGGCAGAGCGGTCACAAAGGGAAAATCCGGGAAGAATCATGGTAGAAATTGAGGCTTCCTGGTTGCTATCAGGCTTACTTGTGAGGAAATCCTTGTGTGACAATAAAGCTATACAAGCTCAATAAAATACAAATACACATATTTTTTGTACACATTCTAGACGCCCATGAAATTACTTAAATTTATCCTTGTATAGATTATGCTAATGTTAAGATGGCCTGGTGGAAAGTACCAAAACTACACAGAGGTGCTGCAGCGAGATTAACTAAACTCAATGACAGAAATAGACAAAGTGCAAGGCAAAACCCAGTGTTATTAACATCCAAATAAAGCAGGGACGGCATACAAGCATAACATGTTATTGCTCTCATTGTGCTTATCAGAAACAGCTTTAATACTCCAAATGTGTCATCAATGACATCATAACATAAGCTCAGTTTACAAAACCTACAGGTTACAGGGATTGGTTGATGGGATTGACTACATATACATTCTCCAGGAGTTAAACTTCTTATTAGGTAACAACAATCTGATAGCTCCTCTGAAGACCACCTCTAAATTAATAATAGGAAAAAAACATCATCTGTACAATAAACTATTGGTTGGCATAAGACGTACTGGGCAGCCTAACATTGGGGGTTTTGATTGGTTGACTTTCTACTAACCAACCTTGGGCAACTGACAGGTCGTCAATACATGAGCCAGACAGGAGTAGGGGGTGGGGGAGAGGTCCATGGACTGCTTTCCCTTCAATTAAAGAAAATACTTTCCCATATTCCATAAGCCAAGGTGATTTCCTTGTATTCGACCTTGTGGGGCATCTTGTATCCAGGAATATGCTTGAAGAGTGAGGCAGGTGTCCTATCTGTGTTCATTGTTAATTAATAGAAAGTGTTCTTCAATTATGGGTCACACGTGATGAGACCACATTTAGAATTATTTCACCCTGCATATATTGGGATTTTAACTAATATTATTGTGAGTGTTATGGTTCCTTTTACCACTCTTGGGTAATTCATTGTGGGATGTTCTTATTGTTATAATTCGCTCACACCTGGCTTACAAAGGCTGGTTGTTATTTTAATTGATCTAATAATATATTTATTATTTATTTTATTTTATTTAGCATGTGTAGCGCGCACCAAACCCGTAGGTATCTGGGCGCTGGAAAGCCGGTAATACATATTACAAGGTTACAACAGGCATCCATAGAATCCAATGGTTGGGCATAGATTAAATAACACATATTTACAGATATCAAATATTTACATAAGTATATGACCTGGATCCTGGGAATCTTTATCTGGTGCTTTCACTGCAATGTTCCTATTATCTCTTTTTCATGGTAACATTGGTTTGGGTTGCTAGCTACTGTGTAAGCTCTACACGGATCTGTATATTTGTTATTTCAGCACTTTTGGTTCTCATGAAGTCTTGAGGCCTTTCGTGTGCTTAGAATTGTGTTGCAGCTTCCATTTTGGAAAAGATGGCTGCCCATTACTCTCTCATTTCAATTTTTGTGAGATATATATTTCTGTGTCATTTATTTCATGTTCAGCTTATACATTGCTTATGTTAGTATTCTTCATGTCCTATGGATGCCATGTTAATATTCTTCATGTATAAATGCACATATTTCCTAGTGTTCGCGTTCTTCATGTTGAGTTCACATTTGCTCCACGTCTAATGCATGCATGTGTATTGTTTCATTGTCGGTTAGTTTATTCTTGCTATCCTTAGCTTAGCTAGTGGCCCACTGACCCATTGGCCTAACATAGGACATAAGGACTGTTTGTATTCCCATTTGTCTACCTTTCTAATACATTTTAAAGACTATTTCAAAATAATTCCCAGACTTTTCAACCTACAAATCAACATATATATTTATTTATAACCGGTCCAATAGCACAGTGAGTAGAGCGCTTGCTTTGACATCTGTGCAGAGCCTGCTGACGCAGGTTTGAATTCCGGCAGGGCCAAACTCAGCCTTTAATCCTTCCAAGGTCGAAAAATGAGCACCACACACCATGGGTAATAATAAGCAGCACTCAGATACCTGAGGGTTCGTAGAGCTATATAAATGCAAAATTATTATTATTATGTAATTCTTTTGTGTTTTTCTTGCAGTGATGGATTTGTACTGTGTCTGATCAGTGTCTGCATTTTAAGAAAGACGTTCGTTTTTTTTTGTAATTCTTTTTTTTATTGATTTTCTTCAAATGTATTATGCAATTCATTGGAACAATAGATACAATTTGTATAACCTTGGTTCAAAATAATACAGCACCACAGCATACCAAAATAAAGGGCCAAAAACAGACAAAAATTAAATGGCATTTGCCTCAGTAGTTCCAACCAGGAAGTCCAAACCAGGTAGGCCCTCTGCCTCCTCTTCTGGACTGCATATAACTGCATAGATAAATCAAAAGCATACAAGAATAGACTAGAATAAAATGAAATAGAATGGAGTAGTGTGGAATAGAATTGAATAATATCAAACAGTATGCTATAGAGTGGCCAACCACCGAGGTCATTATGAAATAGAATGGAGTAGTGTGGAATAGAAGAGAATAATGTCAAACAGTATGGTATAGAGTGGCCAACCACCAAGGTCATTGGGGGCAATGTGACTCAAGTTCTCGATAGCCCGGCGTTGAGCTGGGAGGCAAGCAGTGGGGGAAAAGTAAAGTACATTCCCGAATACATGAGCACCAAATTCATACAGCATCAATTCTGACCCACTCCTCCATGTACATAATGGCTTATGTTCCTCCCATTCCTCCCAGAGTGTGCGAGGGGGGCATACTTGAGACACCTTGTCTCTCCCAGGCCAGGATTGGCCAAATCATTCCACCATCCAAGGATAGGATGGTGCCAAGCCAAACCCTAACCTCCCCCATTTCTTCCCCCCCAGACAAACAGCCCTTAACCACCCACACGTTTATTAGATCTTGTCTCCAAATTCCAAAACCTATAAATCAATGTATGACCCTTTACATCAACAAACGTAAACCTTTGTAAAACTACCTTTGTAAAACTATTTGTTAAGGAACCTGGGATTGGTAACCCTAGGTCTCCTGGGGGCAACCAGACGTGGTCTCCCTCTCACTGTGCTTAGAGAGGCATCGGCTTCACCTCACTGATGATCCCCAACAAGGGTGAAACACGTGTATGGGGTTGCTGGTGGTACTCTCGTTCAGATTGGAATTGCCATTGTATTTCGGTGCTGGACTGCCCCTGGGCAGGACAAAGACTGATATGCAAATGGATATTTCCCATCTGTGAAAGGCACAGTGAGTAAAAGCAGTGGCTGCGAACTCTCAAGTGGTTAATAACCACTGAACAGGTTATCATGTCTGTTCTTGCGAGAGAGGGGCGCCCGCTACCTTTGTAAAACTATTTGTTAAGGAACCTGGGATTGGTAACCCTAGGTCTCCTGGGGGCAACCAGACGTGGTCTCCCTCTCACTGTGCTTAGAGAGGCATCGGCTTCACCTCACTGATGATCCCCAACAAGGGTGAAACACGTGTATGGGGTTGCTGGTGGTACTCTCGTTCAGATTGGAATTGCCATTGTATTTCGGTGCTGGACTGCCCCTGGGCAGGACAAAGACTGATATGCAAATGGATATTTCCCATCTGTGAAAGGCACAGTGAGTAAAAGCAGTGGCTGCGAACTCTCAAGTGGTTAATAACCACTGAACAGGTTATCATGTCTGTTCTTGCGAGAGAGGGGCGCCCGCTACCTTTGTAAAACTATTTGTTAAGGAACCTGGGATTGGTAACCCTAGGTCTCCTGGGGGCAACCAGACGTGGTCTCCCTCTCACTGTGCTTAGAGAGGCATCGGCTTCACCTCACTGATGATCCCCAACAAGGGTGAAACACGTGTATGGGGTTGCTGGTGGTACTCTCGTTCAGATTGGAATTGCCATTGTATTTCGGTGCTGGACTGCCCCTGGGCAGGACAAAGACTGATATGCAAATGGATATTTCCCATCTGTGAAAGGCACAGTGAGTAAAAGCAGTGGCTGCGAACTCTCAAGTGGTTAATAACCACTGAACAGGTTATCATGTCTGTTCTTGCGAGAGAGGGGCGCCCGCTACCTTTGTAAAACTATTTGTTAAGGAACCTGGGATTGGTAACCCTAGGTCTCCTGGGGGCAACCAGACGTGGTCTCCCTCTCACTGTGCTTAGAGAGGCATCGGCTTCACCTCACTGATGATCCCCAACAAGGGTGAAACACGTGTATGGGGTTGCTGGTGGTACTCTCGTTCAGATTGGAATTGCCATTGTATTTCGGTGCTGGACTGCCCCTGGGCAGGACAAAGACTGATATGCAAATGGATATTTCCCATCTGTGAAAGGCACAGTGAGTAAAAGCAGTGGCTGCGAACTCTCAAGTGGTTAATAACCACTGAACAGGTTATCATGTCTGTTCTTGCGAGAGAGGGGCGCCCGCTACCTTTGTAAAACTATTTGTTAAGGAACCTGGGATTGGTAACCCTAGGTCTCCTGGGGGCAACCAGACGTGGTCTCCCTCTCACTGTGCTTAGAGAGGCATCGGCTTCACCTCACTGATGATCCCCAACAAGGGTGAAACACGTGTATGGGGTTGCTGGTGGTACTCTCGTTCAGATTGGAATTGCCATTGTATTTCGGTGCTGGACTGCCCCTGGGCAGGACAAAGACTGATATGCAAATGGATATTTCCCATCTGTGAAAGGCACAGTGAGTAAAAGCAGTGGCTGCGAACTCTCAAGTGGTTAATAACCACTGAACAGGTTATCATGTCTGTTCTTGCGAGAGAGGGGCGCCCGCTACCTTTGTAAAACTATAACACAATGAGAACTGTTGTAATCAGCTTATGTACTCAATGCTTTATACATGAAAGCCGTAGTTCCTAGCCTTATTAGCCCACTAAGACGTATCGTCGGTGGTCCTCAACAGTTCCTTAATTGATCAATACATTCGATGGGACAAAGTCAACACATAGTAAAATGAATAGGGAAGGAAGTGCAATGATACATGAGGGAAAGATGTACAGGAAGAGAGGGGAGAACAGAACAGAGAGGCATAGTGAAATACATGCCCACAGCAGTACAAACATCCACACCTGAATCAATGACGATCCTCCCATGGGAAGGAGAATGTCCTATGGTTTGTAAGTTGCCCAAGGCATTTGCAGTTAGATCCTACTCATATCTTTGCCTGCGAGTACCCCAGCTAAATTACTGACAATCTACAGTCTTCAAACCAGTCCCCTGGCAGCTACCCTCCTCCCCAAATCTGCTCTGCTCTACAAGCAAACAGACCATACCCATCGTAACCCCCATTGTTATACCCGTTTGTTTTACGTTACACTGAGAAACTCCTAAAAAGGTTTCCAAGGTGAGGCCTTTAATCCAGAGACGAGAGACTTCCTAAATAACCCTGTTTCCATTCGATGTGTATACACCACCTGACTCCACCAGTTTCGTAGTGACAAGTTGGATAGTTCCTTTCAATTAGATGTTATGACTTTAACTGCTATGGCTATTAGGGTGTCTAAGAGCTTCCCTTGGGAGTCCTTACACTTGAGCAAGGGGTGCCCACTTCCAACGAGCACTACTGCTGGGGAGAAAAGTATATCCACACAAGAACAAAGTGTACTGGCACTACTCTTGCACACTTTTGTTAAGTGGGAAGGTGTGAAGAGCAATCAATTATATATCATATGGAGTGTCTGGGTTGTGGACGCTGCACGTGAGGTGTGAGTCATTTTATGCTACATATTCGGCCAGGGTTTATCTTATCGGTCTGATTCAGGGTAATATAAATGCCTGCCGTTTCATGTGGAGCCTTCCTCCAGCCCGTCCCTACTTTAGCTTCCCTAGCTTCCAATTTTGATACACATGTAGCCATTTCAATATGTACTAAGAATTTGCAGGCTGGTAAGCTGAACGTCTTCTATAATGGTTCAAATTTGAGAAAACCACTAACTGCTTGTTTCTCGTGCATATGCAATATGCCCAACTTCCTTCATGTGGGCCAGTTCAAGAATGTATCCACAGATCACAATTTAAACTTATGCCATAACTGCACTTGACCAAGAGAGTGAACTCCCCCTCCCACGGCAACCCCCAAGGCATTGTGTGGCATTGTGAATTTCATTCACCTGTAATGCAACGCATTACAGGTGAATGAAATTGACTTAACCCCCATCATGGTGGGTTTTGCTCATATACACAGGATATCCTGTGTTTGATAGGGGTGTGCTAACAATGCTTCAATGCCTACCCATACTGGTTGATGCTCTAGTTCCCCCACTGAAAGCCGTTCCATTCCCTGGCTGATTCCAAAAGCCATCAAGTACCTTTTAAAGTGAGGAAACCGCAGCCCTCCTTGCGATGGAAGCTTCTATAACCTTTTCAAAGATATTCTAGCCCTCTTTCCTTGCTATAAAAACTTGGTTAGACTCCTATGAACTCCTGCAAAAAAGGACGCTGGCCATTGGAGGGGCAGCATTGATAAGCTGTACACAATGTTCAAGGTGATACACATTTTAATCGTTCCAGATTCCTCCACCAGGTGAGGAGTAATGGGGACCATTTATCCAATAACCCCTCTATCTTACACTTACCTCTTGCACAGTTTAATTGTAAAGTGTCAGCCATTTCAGTAGAGAAGTCGATTCTCAGGTATTTTATACTCTTCCTCAGCCACTTTAGGTCCTGTCCCTTGATATGTGAGCTAACACACAGATTATTCAGAGACATTACTTCAGTTTTATTGTGTTATCTTATGGTATGCTATGTATTGCCAAGGTTCAGTTTCCTGCAAGAAGAGAGAAAGCAACGTGGCTGGGTTCTCTAGATTTGCCAGTATGTTGTCAGCATAAGCGGAAACTTTGACTGCAAACCTTGATGTGCCCACCTCTTTAATCCCATCATTCAACAAATCTATTGCAGTAGGGGCTCTAAGAAGAGGGCAAAAAGTAATGGGGATAAGGAGCATCCCTGTTTCGTACCTCTAAACAAGTGAAAATACCGGGAGATTACACCGTTTACATACACCATGGCTTTGGGGTGCCTATATAGTGCCATTATTAAGGTTCTTATAATGGGCCCAAAGCCATGCCAGTGCAAAGCCCTCTCTTGGAACTCCCAACCCACCCTATCCAATGCCTTTTTGCGGGTCCAGCATGGCTGCTGCCCAGGGCCTGGCTGCTTTTTTCCCCAACTCCAGGATACCACATAGAAGACATGTATAAGATGAGGAAAGTCTGCCCTTAACGAACCCCATTTAATCTGTGTGCACTAACCTGTGGAGGATTGTCTCCAGTCTCTGGGCAAGCACTTTGGCATAGATTTTTGCCTCAATGTTTATTAACGATATAGGACTATACATTCTCACATCATGATGATCTTTCCCTGACTTAGCACTGTCATGAATCATAGTTTCATAGAATGTTCTACCTGCCCCCATCAGCCACACTGTAGCATGAAAGCAGTGAGTGAAATCTGGGAGCTTGCATCTTCCCAAAGGTGTAGTAAAATCTATGGGTAAGCCATCCGCCCCTGGTGCCTTACCCTTCCTCAGCTTGCAGATAGCCTCTGTGATTTCAGCTATGGATATATTACGCTCAATGGAATCATAGACATCCTGAGGAATTTGTGCATGTCTCAGGTGGGGGATGCTGCCTAAATATTCCTCAATCAGTGCAATAGGTAGGTTGGATTCTGGGGTATAAAGGCACTCCTAGAACTTTGCAAATTCCCCTGCAATATCAATGTCCCCACAGATTGTATTCCGCTATGTAAGTAAGGCCGGAACATTATTGTTTTGGTTGCGTGCCTAGAGATCCCACCTTGAAAGAATTTTGAATTACACTTCAGGAGCTCCCCCAGAGCCTTGTCCCCCTATCTTTGTTATGGTCATACTTCACTTTAATCAGCTCTCTTAGTGCATGTCTGAGGGTACTGTAAGGATCTCATGCTGGCAACAGTAAAGACAGACACAAGCGATCACAGTTCAAGGGTGTTTATTAAAGTGTATGCAAGGGTGATAAAAAGGCCTTATCTAAACGTAAAGCTAAGATGGGAGCAAGCTACAACCATCATATAATAATAAGGCAGTCCTAGTAGCAGCTTGTCAAATAAAAAGGGCCTATACTAAAAAAGAAACTATTGCCAGTCCTTACCACTAAGTTACAAAAGAGTGTGGGATAATGTTCACCATAAAAGAAAGAAGTGTTCACAAAATGATAAGTCAGGATGGTATGGCTGAGTCTCCTTCCCCACATTGTAAGCAGGGGACAAGGCGGAACTCCTGAGCACAGCACACTCCTGGGCCTCACCAGCACGAGGTTTGCAATTCCATAACAGAACCTTCAGGGGCCAAGTCTCTTTTTCTACAAAGTATCTTTCCTTAGAAAGGTTGCTGTATCAAAACAACAAAACAACAGACAAACAAACAAAAGTTATTTCGGTGGTCTTCCACCTTGGGCAATTGCTCTTGGCCCATTGGATCTCCCTCTGCCGGGCTTTAGATCCTCCTTGCAAAGTGGACCTCCGTCCGTTGGGTTCACTACAGCCTTTTTTAAAACAGTTCATGAGTTTTTAACACAGTTCATGCATTGCTTTATCTTATCAGAAAGCAAGGGTTCCCTTCCACTAGCTTTCTTTCGGTATCCCTCTGTCGGGTTCACATAGCCATCTTTAACACAGTTCATGAATTTCTAACACAGGTCATGGTTTGCTTCCTTCTCCCAGATTTCTCTTGCCAATGGGTCAGAGACTTTCGATTGTACAAGGGATTTGACGTGACCCTTGTAGGATCACTCTGACACCTCACGCCACCCTTTGCTAGGGCCTTCTGGTACCTGCAGTTTCAATACAAAAACAAAATGGGCCAGCGAGAGTCCTTCAAATGAGCACTCCTGCTGCACCTGACCACTCTCCAACTGGCCGTAGTCTGGGCTTTCCCAAAAGTTCAAACACACACACACACGTTCTTTGTTCTCAAGTTCCTTGCACTCATATACTGTTGCAACTTGCAACCTTGGGCTCAACACAGTTCGGTTTGCTATCAGCTTTCTCCGACTCACCGTCTGTGTTGAACCCATTGGCTTGTCTTGCTTCCCTAGGCAAGGATGGTACGACGGTAGTCAGCATGCCTCGCCACCTGCGCTATAAATGCAGGATGCCCCTGTGCACCATTGACATTTGTTCCTCCACACGCCAGCTGTAACTCCTGGTCTTATGATGATTTCCATTTCGTAGGCTTTGCTGGTCTGAGTTGAAAAGGAAAAGAGCAGCCCCCCTTCGTCGTCCCTCCCGGTCTCACTGCCTTTCTCCTCCGTTTGAACTGCCAGTCCAGTGTAGCTGTTTTCTCATGCATTCGGGCTTGCTCGAAGTGTGCTCTCGTGCTCCCCCTTTTCTCCCTGTGGGGAAGGTAAAGGGCCCTCGGGTGTGCATGGTTGCTGTCAATTGCCTGACTCTGCCTGACCTGTGTATTGGGACATGCCAGGTAAACGTCTCTGGTGTTAGTCTGTTACCTGTCACAGTAAAAGAAAGTGCTTGTGTCGGAAAAGGGGGGGTAGAGCTTCCAAATATCCTACAGAGTAGGATGGGGAAAAGGTGTGACAAGGAAGGGGGTACCATGTGTCAACCTTCTGTGTCCCACTTCCACTCCCCGAAGGCCCCTCATCCAGATGATCCTCCCCCACTGTTCCATCCCAGGAACTGAATCCAATAGTGATGGCCGTGTACTGGCCACCTGGATGACAGATCTCCGGGAAGTAAAAGGTGAGACACCTTCAGTTTTCTCACAGCGCCCTTGCATATTTGAATTTCAAAGCCTTAATTACCGCAGGTTTCCCACTAGCAATCGCGTTTGCTACCTTGTTTTACAAAACCTATTACATACCACCTGAGTGTGGCTTTATAAGCATTCCAAATTACAGTAGGCTGCAACTGCCATTCACTGTTAAGCAGGAAATATTCCCTTGTGAATTGCTTTATCGATTCTCTGAGTTCTGGGGAGCTCAGCAAATCTGTATTAAGACGCCACTTGCTATTTCCAGTAAAACCCCCCCCCCCGACTCTAATGCCGCAATGACCGGTCATGATGCAATATTACACCAGGTGATATTTCAGCCCTGAATACCCTCTTTACTTGAGAGCAACTCATAAAGACGTAGCCAATCAGTGAGTGAGAAGCGTGCATGGGTGAGTCAAATGTACACTCAAACCCTGAGGGGTTGCAGAATCTCCAGAAATCTGCTAAATTAATAAAGTGGTCAAACTGACAGAATGCCTTGTTCATTTTGGATTTGTAGCCACATTGCAATCTCCTGCCTATGGTATGATCTAGTGGGAGATTTCAGTCCCCCGCTACTATTAAATTCTGGGAGCTTAACCTTTGGACCATCCCATTGAAATCCCACCAAAACTGGGGAGCTGCTTGGTTAGGGGCATGGACGTGCAGTATAGTGACAGGGATGTTGTTCACTGAGCACTCTACCACAACCCATCTACCACATTCATCTACTCTAGTATCACCAATGCAAACCGATAGCTGGTGGTGGAAAAGAATGTGGCAATAAGCCACGAGATGGCGGGCCAATACAGCCCCAGGTAATGCCCCCGGGGACCATATTTACAGGCCCGAGCGTAGGGAAGGATTTAACGGGGCCCCAGGGGCATTACTGTGGGTGGTATTGGCCTGCTGTTGAGGGGCTTATTGCCATTTGTACCCCAGCCCGTTAGACCAGGGTACTAATAGCATTTTTTTCTGTTCCGAAACACTGCCGCATTTTGGAACAGAAAATACATTTCAAATGAAATGGCTGCCGGGAAAGGGAAAATTGAGTTAATTTTCCCTTTCCATTGTGGCCATCGGGAGCAGACGTGCTGGGAACAGAACTGTTCATATGTTTATACTAAGAAGGAGCATAGCACCCAATAATACCAGGAAATTAAATATGTACTTTAAAAACACTTCTCCGTAATTGCATTAATGTTTTATGGCAACACATGGCACATACTTTACATTCCAAAAAGTGTTGATAAGTGAGACAATTTTAGACCATCCTGCAATGTCCTTATTTATAGCTGTCATTATGCTAAGTATCTCTTATGGAAGCTTTTGCTGGTGATGCATTTACAACCTGTGTTTTCTTTACAACTGGTGGTAACTCAGAAGTAATATGCTGGGAACCTGTACTGTAAGGCAGTATTTAGCACTTTAAAAGTTGATCATAATTTCCTACTAGGCGTAGTGTTCACTTAAGACTTGAAATAGGATTAGAACAGAACTGTTCCCAGCGCGTTCGCTCCCAAGAAAAGAAAAATAAAGGTAAGTGGAGTTGGGAGGGGATAGTTTGCAGGAGGGGGTGGAGGTAAGAATAAACAGACCTGAGTCCCCAGCGGGGGACGAAGGCATCCTCCAGATGTGGGGATGCTTGGAGCGGGGATTGCCCCGTTTCGAGCCTCCTCATTGGCTAAGGGGCTGCCAAGTGCCCCGCTGGGAACAAACACAGGCACGCAGTGCTTAAAGTGGGCCGGGGCCTGCCGGGGCCAGGCCCCGGCAGTCTCCAAAAAGTGGGGCTGAGCCGGGGCCCTGCCAGGGCCCCGTCCCACCGCCCGCAACATCGGCAGGATGCATTATCCCGTCGCGGCCCCAGCCGCGACGGGAGATGCATGCGCCTGCCATGAAGTCAGGCGATCTGACAAAAGTGGCAGCCAACCACAGCGACGTTGTGACTGGCTGCCACTTCTGTCAGTCATAGTAACTGCATCTGGTGACCCCTCGCGCGAGAGGTCACCAGAGGCAGTTACTGTCCCTTTGTTTCTCCAGGTCGCCGAGGCGTCTTTAACCCTCGGCGAACCTGGGGATTCCTCGACATATTTCGAGGTTTATAAAAGATGGCTTTGAAAGTACACATTTCAAGCCATCTTTTATAAAGCTTTGCCGACGGACAATTTTGTCCTTAGTCAAAGCTTTATAAAAGACGGCTTGAATTGTGTACTTTCAAAGTCATCTTTTATAAACCCGAAATGTTTAAAAAAGATGGCCTGAAAACTAGGCAAACCGTAGGGTATGCACACAAATATATATAAATGTTATATTTGTGTGCGTACCTTACTATGGTGTGTGTACTGTGCAAGCCATCTTTTCTAAACATAGAAATATGTTACATATTTGTTACATATGTTACATATTTGTTACATATTTCTATGTTCAGAAAAGATGGCTTGCACAGTACACACACCATAGTAAGGTACGCACACAAATATAACATTTATATATATTTGTGTGTATACCCTACGGTTTGCGTACTTTTCAGGCCACGACCCTCCCACAAGCCACGCCCCCAAATGAGGGCCCCCCCTCGATTTCTTACCCCACTTAAAGCCCTGCAGGCACGTACGTGCGTCCACAGGATTACACCGTGGTATGGCTCTGAGAAGAGCCATACATGTTAAGTGTATCCCGGGGATGCACGTACGCCGGGTACTAATGGAAAAGAATGGCCACCCCTCCATCGCAGCCTGCAGCGGTGAGAGACACACCTGTCCAACCCATTGCTTCCTCATCAACTCTGCTTCTTTGGACAATAGGTGCCTCTAAGTCTCCTCAGGTGAGTGAGCACTTGCTGCCTTTTAATGGGAGCCCCAACTGGCCCTTTACATTGCATGAGACAACATTAATCAAGACACAGTGTTATCCATGATGGCCCCTCTGCAGATATTCTCGCTGTTTGCTGGACCCTACTGGCCAGCCAGGCAGCTCCCTAAAGACTGTCCCGCCACGTCACTGCCACATACATTCCACTATGCAGGGAAAAAAGACATACAAGGACACATGAGGGTGGGACGAGAGAAAAACTAAATACGGAATTCCATGAGGTGTACTCGAACCCTTCAGTCCCCTCCAGGTTCCAGCATTGATATCCCCATATCCGTCAGTCGCTCATGCACCTGTGGTACATGGAGATGGCATTCAGTCAGTAACTCTGTAAAGATAGATCACAGTGCGCCTGGCAGTCAAGTCATTTGGAAAACACTCAGTAAGTCCTGCCAATGGATGTCACGTCTTGCAAGGTCGCTGTGCATGCCCGTGTTTGATCAGGATGCAGTGTTACTTGACTACAGCGGGAATACCATGTCGGCGATGCCATTTTCTGGGCCGGAAGTCACAGAATGCAATGGATCTCTTGGTCACAACTGCCAAATGGCTCGTCATGTAGGATGTGGTTGAAATGCATATGTTTATACTAAGAAGGAGCATAGCACCCAATAATACCAGGAAATAAAATATGTACTTTAAAAACACTTCTCCGTAATTGCATTAATGTTTTATGGCAACACATGGCCCATACTTTACATTCCAAAAAGTGTTGATAAGTGAGACAATTTTAGACCATCCTGCAATGTCCTTATTTTTAGCTTTCATTACGCTACGTCAAGTATCTCTTATGGAAGCTTTTGCTGGTGATGCATTTACAACCAGTGTTTTCTTTACAACTGGTGGTAACTCAGAAGTAATATGCTGGGAACCCGTACTGTCAGGCAGTATTTAGCACTTTAAAAGTTGATTATAATTTCCTACTAGGCGTAGTGTTCACTTAAGACTTGAAATAGGATTAGAACCTTTCCAGAACGAGGCCTGATTGCGCACTCATGAATCACATCTTCATCACGTGACTGAATTAGCCCACCCTTTCTATAAATATCGTGAAAACATTTTTAATCAACTCAAAAGTACTTATTTCATTAGCATGAGAAGAAAGAAATAATAACCCATTCTTGGCCACCAGTGGTCTCCCCCGGTATTATCACACTGAATACAACTCACGTTAATGGCCCCAGAAGGATGAAAGTCCGGCATGGATCACGAGTGACAGACTCCGCTCCTACTCCATTGGCCCTTGGGCGGGCGCTGATCTTTATTGAAATTGTGCATTTGACTTCTACTGAATACAATCTGCAAATGTGTGTACCCGATTTATTTTAAATTTTGTAATAACAAATTGAAATTGGTATTCTGCAAGAAAGTGTGACCTGGCAACCAGACATGTAAGCGTTCTGGTTAAAAAGTGATGCCAGTGTTCACACTTGAGCTGAGGGAGTACTCAACTTAATCATGGCCAGCCTCTGTTTGGGTGAGTTGGACAGGATTCTATTGGCGACGTAGTACCCTCGTTAGCTTTTTTGTGTTTGTAACCAATGTAAGGTGATTTTCTGCAGGTCTGCTCTGCTAAACAGTCCCACTTTCTGCATATTCTCTGTGGTGAAACATTGTGTTAGTAGTTACACCTAAACTGACGTCTGGCTCAGTGAGTCAGTAGCATACAATCATTCATCCTTATAGGGGAGCCATGCATACCTCTGTAACGCACACTCCAAAGACCCACCAAGAGGTGAAAGATGAAATGGCCTCAGTTCAGACACAAAGGTTACTTGCAACGACAAACTGTGTAGCCTTTCCACTTTATCGTTCTCTCATTGGCACTAAGCAGATGTACTAATGTCATAAAGATATTGATTTGCACCTGTAAGCCTATCATTACTAAAGCATAAGGAACTGGGAAAGTATGATATATTTATATTTTTTAATGATTTCGTTTATTTTACAAAACGTATCTCATCATCCATCGAAGGTCATACTTCAAAAAACAAAAGAAAACAAAAAATAATACAATAAGTTGGCACCTTATAACTCCTAAACTCCCACCTCCTCCCCTTTCCCACCCTGTTCCCCCGCCCCACCCTTATCCCTTGCCCCAACTTGCATATGTATGTATATATGAGTATGATTAAGTGCGCGTCTGTGTGGGTCAGTCAATAGGTATAGGGCCGTGTTGTGCCGGGGGTGGTGTATAGTCACGTATAGTTCAGAGTTAGGTATCCATCAATGTCCTCAGTTGATCTGCTTGAATAGATTTGTTGTGGCGCTTTAGGACAGAGCCTTCTGGTGAGCATATTTTGGTTACTAGCGATAACCAGGCTTGCTTCGTTGTGGCTGCTTTCCATTGCAGAATCAGAATTTTTCGGGCTGATCCTGCCTTGCACTCATTGGCTCTCCTAATGAAGAAACATCTGCTGGGCATGCATCCCCTCCGTGGAACTAATACCAGAAGAACTCAGACCATCACAGGAATTACGCTCTGGTCCCTAAATTGGCAGTTTCACATCTCACCACCTTGCGAGGGGGAAGCCCTGTAAAGTTTGAGCTGAACCCGCAATGATCCTTTAGAGCAATTTCAGCAAGGGGTGATCTTGGTAAGTGAATATCATTTCCCTTTACTCTCAGGGAGGCATGACATGGGTGAGTCTAAGGTAGTATGGGAGCTATGGGATGTAAACGATCAATTTCACCAATGTGAAGTCTCCATACATGCAACATTCTGCCGGCTGTGACTCCAATGGAAGGAACATAGTCTCGAAATTGCTTCAAAAGAGCATTGACATTGTTGCAAAGAGATATCCCCACTGGATCTTACCAGGCAACTCGGAAGCCACCAAACCCCTTCTAGCATTCAGTTAAGAATGGAGAGGGAGATCCGTGGTCTCTTGTTTGAGCTGTTGATGGTTTGATTTTCACTTCCATATGGCTGTAGACATTTGATCCAACGTGGGACAGAGACGTTTACCCAATGTCACCGGGTAAAATAAGGCACATTTCTTAGAACAACCTTGGAGCTTGCCTGCAGCTGAGGAATAATAAACCAGAACACTGAGGTTCCCAGAAGTAGACAAAGCACCTGTATGTGGCACAGTACAGTTCAGCTAGAAGGGGGAATATTCATATGAGAGCTTCAGCTCTGTGGGATTCTTTGTAGGAGTCCCTCAGCATTCTAATGTCCACAGAGGTTATCTGTAATGCCTGCCGTTGCTCAAAAAATCCACAAAAAACATCAAACCCGTTTTGAGCCATCAAAGTACACAACCACTACTGCACCTGGCAACCGATCTTTGAGCTACAACCACATCTGTAAAGCTGCCTAAGAGAGCCAGTTAAGCTGGCAAAATGGACGCGAAGTGCGGTTTCTGCAGAGGAACCCAGCCAGACCTCAAGAAATTGGATGTCCCAGGACGATGCTGGTGGCTGCCGGGAAGACACCAATATTAGCTCTCACATAGAGTACGCAATGCAAAGTTCTGCAAAGTGCATTTAAAGTGCAGTTTCTGCAGTGCAGCCTGGCCAGATTTCCAGGCCACACTTCGGGTGCTGCAGGAGGGTGCTAGGTTGCTGCTCCAAAGTTGACAATCTTAGCTCTCAATTACTCTGCTGAAGTGTGAAATGCCATGATGTGCACTCAAACTGCTGTTTCTGCAGGAAGCCTGGCCAGACCTTGAGAATTCCAGACCATACTTTGGAAGCTGCAGGAGAATGCCGGGTGGCTGTTTGCAGGATGCCAATTTATTTTATTTATTGGGTATTTATAATGTGCTTATACACAATGTGTTTCGAGGCGTAACGAGAAAAGAGGGTGGAGGAAACAGGGAGGACAAAAAAAAAATGATCCTACTAGGCCTTGTGACATTCGGGTCATGCAAGTGGAATAATAGAAGTGCAGGGGGGAGGGCATGGGAGAGAGTGCCGGTCAGGGTGGAAGAGTCTGTGAGAAAAAGCAAGTGCGGGAGGCAAGGTGGACAGAGCCAGGGCTAGGAAGGTCCACAAGCTAAGTGCGAGTTAAGGGGTTGGAAGGGCTACAAGGGTGCAGACCCAGCCACGCTAGTGAGGAGGAGCGGCCCAGAAGGGCAAGTGCAGATTGAGGGGGGGTCGGGGGAGACCAAGTGCAGGGGTAGCCTGGATTAGGGGGGGACTGTTGCCCTCAGAGACTCTGAAGGAACTAGGGAGCCAGTCAAGAGGCAGACTGGGAGATTAGCATGGGAGAAGGAGAGGGAAGGAAGAAAAGAGAAGGAAGGTCTTGAGAAACCTCTGGAACTCAAGGAGATCCATATCAAGTCTGCAAGGGGCAGGGAGGCCATTCCAGAGGGAGGCATCTGTGGAGGAGAGATATCTATCCCCCACCCTCTGCTTGGAAAAACGTCTGATTTGCAAAGAGTTACAGATAGGCAACTGAAGGGCTCTGGCAGGGAGTTGTTTAGGGAGCGAGAGTTGGATGTAGTAGACCTTGTGGAAGATGTAGAGGGTCTTGAACTTGACCCTTGCAGCAACCGGGAGGCAGTGGAGATATGTTAGGGCTGGAGAGATACGGTCCCTGGGCTTGATGCCAAGGATAGGTCTCGCAGACCTGTTCTGGATAAGTTGAAGGGGGCAAAGGGAGGAGTTAGGCAGATTCACCTAGCACTCAAATACACCAGGCAGTGTAATACACTGCAAACCTGCAGTTTGTGCAGTAGGGAAGGAGTTAACAAATGTTGTGCCTGTCTTATCAAGCCTCTGAGTTGGCAATGCTGGAAACTGTTACCCTATGGAGAAGATTATAAAACGCTTTCTCTTCCATACGTTTATTTGATTAAATCAGCCTCGGAGGTGGTAGCCACCCAATCTGTTGGATGTTCCCAAACACCTGTGTTCTGATCTTTTATGAACTTATTTCAAGCTTTGGGTCTCTCTTGTGGCTGTTTATTTTTACTATTTGACAGATGCTGAATCTCAACACAAGTATGAATTCAGCGTGAACCGCCCTTCTGAGTTGTATTATTGTACTGGAAATTTGATAGTGCTCTAAATAATCTTGGTAGAGCATATCAAACTGAAGGCTAAAACAGGCTGTTTGTTATAATTGCAGGTTAGTGTTTAGCACTTACATTTTAGTGAGCTTTCTGGATATTCATCGTGGTCCTCCCTTTTCTTACATTATTACTTAATAATATTTGTTTTTATTTATTATTATTATTATTATATAATTTGCTTCAATGGGAAAACGCAAGACTGCCATAGGTTTATCTCTTTTGCATGGGGGGGGGCAGAGTAGTAAAAAACGACTGTGTCTATGTCCAAAGCAAATGATCTCCCCATAGAAACTGAAACTCTGCTGCAGGATCTGGTTAAGGGTCTTACAATATGCTCTTAGATTACAGACAGGCCTCAGTATGGGAGTATTTCCCTGGCCCAAAATAGAGGTTGAAGAAAAATCTACTCTAACTTTGCACCCTGCAATATAATCACTGAAGCAGAATGTGACGCCCTCTCCTCTCGTAGTGGAGACCTCAAGAGGCCCCATCAAATAGGCGGTCACATTTCTTTTTTACCGTCAGAAGTGTATTGCAGTATTAATCCAGCAATGCCCTCTAAGACTTTAGTTATTTCTAATGATGCATATAATGTAGGAACCGAGAACTTGGGCAAGTTAAATTACTTTTCTTGGATTAACCTTATCAAATTGATGTATACCTTTAATTGATCAGAAGGTCATCTTAGTCCACAACATATTGGTGCAAGAACTTCTAATGAGAGTGCAATTGAGAATGTTCTAGTCCACACCATCCCAATCTCCGCCCCTTTGATGACTTCTCCAAATTTAAATTGGACCTAGCTAGTATAACTGAGAAACACACTCAACCTTACTAATTCCTATTTACCATCCTATTGTTGTAAACAGGAGGACCTTTGTGAGATATTGGTAAATCCTGCTAATGAAATATATATGCTATCAAACATTCTAGAGAACATTAATGCCCTAGGCAAAATCATTGTACAGGGCCCCTCTGGAGAGGATCCAACTCTAGTTGAATAATGTTTTAATGAGACCAACATCCCACGCTCATGTGTTGAACAATAACAAGGGTCCCGTTAATCCAAGCAACTCTGAGCCCAGTGTAAAGGTCAACCAGTGTGAGCACTCCTTGGGCTCTGACCTTTTCTCACTAGACAAACTACTCCAAGTGACTGTTGAACACGGTGTCTGTAATCCAGCCCCGCAGACTATGGTTGCCCCCACGTTCAAGAACCTGCAATCTATCACTTGGGCGAACACTCCAGTTCTTTTTGAGGGGTCAATTTCCCTTATGCAGATTTTGGGTGCACCCCATTTCGATGTGACATCCAGGTGTGCAGATGGGATTTCGTCAGTCGTTGTATAGGGAGATGGATCAGAGTGTGCATGAGATACATGACAGTTGCTGGACACTTAGTAAGAACTACAAAGGGATGTCACACCTTGCATGTTCCTTGTGCATGCCTGCGTTTGAGTATAATTCGATGTTACTTGATGACGTTGGGAATGCCATGTGGGCTGTGTCATCTTCTGGACTACATGTCACAGAATTCAATGGCTTTCCTTCTGTCATTCAGTTAGGGTAAGCATGTGGGCTATGCATGGATCTAAGTTGGACGGTACTGTTAGATGGCTGTTCACATGGATGTGGTCAAAGGCACATTTTGTATTATACATTGGGAAACACTGACATTAGCTGAGTTGCATATGTACTCCCCATCTGTCTGTGAAGCATCCTTCTATCATAACCTGGCTCCTTATTCGATGGCCTTCTCTTCTCAGGGAAATAGGACCAGTGGCGAGAGTTACCAACCACTGTTCAACTGGACTCCCAGTGATGCCCATCCAGCAATGTTTTTACCTGGTATCTCAGGTAATTCCATCTTTTTATTATTTCATATACATAGAGGTGTGTGCCAGATTTCACGAAGACCTTTTTTGGTGTAGCAACTTTTACCAGGAAGTGCCAAACAGTCAGAGGGTCTTGTTTGCCGCCCAGCATGTATGCTGCACTCCTTGCCTGTAAATGTTGTTTGCCTTTGCTGCCCTGAGCCCCAGCACCATTATCTGCAGGTATGCTGCATGCTTAGATACAGCAAGTTGCAGACATAACGGAAAGGATACCCATATAAGGCCTACATCAAGCTTCATGTTCCGGTTCAGTATTGAAATCTATAATAGGTCCTCGTGCATAGAAGTATTGCTGCACTTTGACATTTTTGCTCCATTTCTCAGAACTTATAAACCCTGGCTATTTGCACTATTCCACCACCTCTGGGCTTTTGATAGCATAGCACTGCTTATTGTTAGCCGTTTATCGCCAGAGGTTTAAGATTCATTCTAAACCTTCCAGCCATCACCTTTTTGTTTTGTCACCCTGAGTGGGACGGGTATGCCCAGACTTGGGTCCCATGTCTGCTGGGCCTAGAGGCCAAGTTACTCCTCACTGATGATGCCCAATGAGGCTGAAATATGTCTGGGGATGCTTGTGGTCTTGTGCAGAAGGGATGTGACCCCACAATTCGGGCTGGACTGCCCGTTTTTGGTTGTGGCCAGGCTTGATTTGCATATAGTCTTTCCCCTTTCTTTAATGGCTTGGCAGGCGATGAACGGTGGTCTGGAGGGTTGCCCAGAGCAATTGCTCTGGGCAATTGAATTCTAAACCTTCCAGCCATCACTGCTTTGTTTTGCAGCCTCACATGGTCCATACGCTAAATTCATAGATTTATGAAGTTACCGTGAGTCCATTCAGCAGATCACATGGCTCAAATCTATAGTTGTTTGTGCTCTGTGGAAGTGTGGTGTGCTCACCAGCAGAAAGAAACACTAACAGTTGCACATTTCTTGGTCAGTTCTTAGTCAACCAGCTAAAAAGAATCAAGCAGCTCTGAACAGTTACATTTAAAATGCAACTGTGCAAAAATGCATCTTGCCTCACCTATTTGCGATTTTCAACAGTTGGGTCAAGCCTCCCTGTCCCCGCTAAAAACCTGCACCCAATCATTAGAAGGAAGTTCAACTCACAAAGATTACAACTAATGGTCGGTCCAAAATAATCTAATTTCATACCCCATAAATTGTGCGCAAATGAATAATACAAAAAGTCATATATGTGTTGTTAGCACAGCCGTGCGTAGTTGCTGCAGTTCTTAAGTGGGAGGGATCCAGGCGAATTATCTTTGTGCACCAACTCTGGATAAAACCAATATAAAGGAGTTGGTGGGTCAACAATATCTCCACCCAATATTCTGAAAGATGCAATTCTTACTTTGCAAATACCGAACAATACAAATCTTGCCAGCATTGAAAATAATACATATTATGCAAGGGGATCCCATAGGCGATGGCCGAATGCGCGTGCGTGCGCAGGTGCAAGCGCGCGCGCCGCGCACACACACACGTGTGAATGTGAGGTGTGTGGTCATTCACTTAGGTTTCATTTTGGTTACCACTTTCACAATACCATTAGGTTGCATTTCCTTGGACTAGTTATTAGGCTCTATCACTTTCTTGAAAAGTGATATTGTCAAATGGCAACCAAAACATTTTCCCTGGATGAGAACATTACTTCCGCGATCATTAATGCATAAAGAACATTTTTAAACCCTTTGCCCAACCTCAATGCTGGTTTCTCCTGCATGCAACTCTTACCACCAGTGAAGTTTTTGGCACTCTGTTTGATGTATTGGATCTCACATAGCAGCCATCATTTTTCAAGTGGTTTCTGAGTAGCATAAGCCAATTTTAAACAAGTTTACTTTACAAAGGTCTATTAAATTAGGTCCTTCAAAGAGGAACTCTCAACACTGAGGGCCGATTTGAGCTTGTTCTAAAAGTAATGTGGTAAAACGATATTCCCAACCTCCAGTTTCTCGCACCACCATTCTAAGGTGGGTGGAAGAATTGGAGAGGAGATGCTGTGCTTCCCAGCAGCAGAAGGGCTGAAATCTATCCTTTTCTTATTAAAAGATCGTCCAGTGGCACTCCACCCATATCTTTAAAGACTGCTCCCTTTTCTAACTTAAGAAACTTTTCCTCATCTAGAAAAGTGGTGCTGCAGTCTAAGAAATGCAATGTTTATAAAGCTAAAGGGTTTATTTTCAGAGTCGGATTGGCCCTTTGCCTTTCGGCCCGTTGGGCCTGAAATCGGCCCTGAGGAGTGGGGGCCGGTTTCTAGCCATGCCTGGGCCGGTTTGGAGAAACATTTTTTTGAAAAAGGATTTTTTTTTTCCACATTCTTTTCAAAAAGCCTTCTTACGTTGATACATGAGTACCAACACAGGTTGGGAGATATCTTATGCATATTTGTTCTATAAAAAAGAGCTTCAGTGCTATACAATAACTTATTATCATTTGGCCTTGGACGTCTGCTTGGATTCACAGTAATTTAGTGTACTTAGGAACAATGCTATTTGATGACACTTCTTGTTTTGTCAAGGGGTGAAAGGTTGTGTTTCATCGCTTCCCGGGATGTCTCTTTGGGGTGGGATCAAATGACATCACTTCTGGTGATGTCATCAGAGGTCAAGGGCCGTGAGGGGAGGGGTGGGCCACTTTTTTGAGGCGAGTGGTGGGCCACTTTTATTTGGGTGACCGGGCCTATTTCCTGTCCCAGTCCGACCCTGTGTATTTTAACTATGTTTTTTGACACTGAACACCAGGGCTTTGGAAGAAGAATCCCTTCTCAATGCTTGCCTTGCACTTCTGATGGTTACCGAGGCCGCTGTCAAGCCGTAAATCCGGCCCCTGAAAAAGCTGAGGCGTTCATGTGCATACACCACATTCTTTGTTGTTCAGAATATGGTGCACTTAAGAAAGAGGTTATTCCTGCTTGGAAAAACACATTTCTATTTTTACACAGACATCGGATTTAGGCCCTGAGCCTTGGTATTCTACCTGCATTCCATTAGTTAACATAAAAGGAAAAGTCACCTGCTGCAAATGAAAACCACAGCCAGGCAGCCCCAGTCTCTATGCAGCCTGACTTCCTGTAGCACAGACAGATATAACAGGAACACCACAGTGTGTTTTGGCCTTGGCCATTCCGGGTGCACTGCAGGACGTGCATATCCAACACCTCAGAGCCTCATTAGAATATTCAGCGATGCAGTACATTTCTGCCAGTAATTCTGTTGCCACCACTTTTTGGGCAGTAAGATCATTACTGCCAATTTTTACTCACAGTAGAAATCCGAGATTTGAGATCTAGTAGAGGATTTAACTTCCAGTGCCTTCACTTTACCTCCAAAAATTATTAGATTTACAACATCAGAATGTCGTCTTGCAGTAAACCCGACAGAATCCACAGGCGCTTTGTGTACTCCAAAAATGGAGATTAGCACCTCCTTACCATCACTTTTATTATCATGGTAAATCCATGGGACTGAGTGGCAGTAGCGGTAAAAAAATTGTGTAGTCATTCCAATGTAATTACCACCAAAATCAAAAAGATCCTTCATCAATCCTGCTTTATAGTGTTTTTATATTAGCTAATTTTGCATACAATGTTACTCTTCCTTTAAAAAAAAAACATTTTGGAAGAATGTCCCTTTACTTTCTTTTTTTAATTTTAATATATTTATTGTTTAAGGTAATAAAGATAATACATGTTATAGCAATTACAGACTTTGAAAGGAGTTTGTGCCAAAATATAGAGTGAACATAAGTTGATAATATTAACCAGCAAAGAGATCAATCAGAACCAAAATCATGCATTAAACTGATTGGAACATAATACATATTTTAACTTGCATGATAGATGAAAGCAGTATAAATGTAACATTAAATATAGTAACCAGTCTGCAATTAATAGATTGGGGGAAATAAAAGTAAACAAATGGGGATACAAACAAAATAGACAGACAAAGACATACAAGAGAACGAGGGAAGGAAGGTGAGGGGGGTATAATACATTATTTAATCAAACTTTTCGTACCACTGTAATCAAAATACATAACATGCATTTGAATAAAAGAGAGATCACCTAGCTAAAAAAATGAAGTATGAATATAGGAGTTCACGATTCATGAGCAGTAGCATTGAAACAATTAAGATAGCAGATGAAAAAATACCATTTAGCATTATATTTAGGAATAGTATTGTGATTTTTTGCCATGCACAGTTCCATTTTTTGAATATGACAAATGGAGTTCCACCATCCTCTGGTAGAAAGAGATTGGAAGTCTTACCAATTGGCTGTGATAAATTTCAAAGCAATAGAGATGAATAAATCATATAGTCTAGTTGAGTCAGGAGAGATATATGTAGTTATTGCTAGGCTTCCTAAGAAAACATTAATAGAGGACAGCGGAACATCAACAGAAAAAATAAGCATAATGAACTTCCAGATATCCTGACAAATCTGAAGATATATGAGCATTCAAAGAACATATGCATGTGTGAGGCAGGAGACATACCACATGACCAACATTTAGCATTGTGATTAGGGTTGGCCTTTGCTAATTTAGCTAAGTAATAAATGCTCTATGAATGAAAAAAAAATATTGTTGTGTTATGTTAGCTGAAACCGATAAGTGTTTCATTTTAGAAAACAAACAGATCCAGATTTGATCTTCAAAGCTGCATCCTAAATAATGTTCCCAATGAAGACGAATTGAGCAAACATCAAATGTTGAAGTGAGCATGTTATACATTTTTGAGGCTCTCACTTCGCAGGTCATGGTGAGCTGTAATAATCTAAGGGCATTAGGAGAGAGAATTTCATTAGAGAAGTGAACAAGTGCGTCTAGGCAGGAGTTAATTAACTGATTATCGTATTGAAAATCAGCCCTGGGAATGGCAAATTTGGATGAGATTTGTTGAAAGGAAAGAATGGAAGAACCATCCATAATCTGTTGGATGAATCTAATTCCTTTTTTAATCCATGACTTCCGATTAAGGACCCTGTTGTTTATAAGTATATTCTTGTTGTGCCATAGCAAAGGGGAAAGGTACTTAATGGGGGTTTTAGTATAGGGGAAGAGAAAGGATTGTGGGGTTGTTACGGATGCTTTTATGGGGTCTAAGATGTTCATGGAGGTATGTTTGAAAATATATATGTGATCTGTAATGTTATATGGAAGAACTGAAAGTTTTTCTAATGTGCACCAAGTGGGAGTATCAGAGATTTCAGGATCTGTGAACCAGTGCTTTATAAGAAATGTGGAGTGATATAGCTTAAAGCAATAGCAACATAACCTTGTCTATCTTTTTTTATCTTTGGCTGCTAGATTAATGGCATTAAGTAGCAGTCTAGAATTATAGGATATGTTGCGACCCTTCACATATGCTGTTTGTTCTGCTTTAATCAGAATTGGAAGTGAGGATTCAACTCTGTTAGCAAGTATTTTTGCAAAAATGTTGCTTTCGATATTAATAAGGGAAATGGGTCAATAGTTACCGGGAAGTGTTGGGTCTTTGTACGGTTTAGCGAATATAATGAGTAATGCTTCTGAAAATGATGCAGAAGAAGTTTTTTAGGCAATAAAGTGTGAGAAAAGTGCTTTAAGTTTTGGGGTTAAAACTTCAAATAAATTGATATAGAATTCTGTGCAAAGTCCATTGGGCCGGGTGCTTTCCCTTTTCGAAGGCCGTGAATGGCCTTTGTTATCTCTGAGGATGTAAAATCATTATCAAGGTGAAAAAGATCTGTTCGAGGATATGATGTCCGACTGATATTATTAAGAAAGGAAATCATATTTTCATTAGGAATAGAACATTCAGGGGTATAAAGATCAGTAGAGAATTTATTGAAACAATCCAGTATTTTTTCGGAGCGATGATAAGATCTGCCCTGACTATCCTTAATATGGGATATGTGAAATATTTCTTTTTTTGTTTTTAAGAGGCAAGTATTTTGCCCGCTTTGTTTGATGTTTGATATATCTTAGTTTTGTATTTAAGTATTATTCCTTTTGCCAGTTCTGTTATTTCTTTATTGATTATGAAACGTAACTTTATCACCTGCTGAAGGTTGATTAAACTAGAATCTGAATAGTGCGTTGCTCTGCTAGGGTAAGTTGGGCATAAAGGGCTTGCAGGTGTTTTTTCCTTAGTTTCTTGTTTCTGCAAGAAATAGCATGATGTGACCTTGTAAAGCTTCTTTGAACGCATCCCAGCTGTTAACAACTGAAGTATCACCGTCTTTATTATTAATGAAATAGTGTTGAATAAATAATTTAATGGATTCAATAATCTGTGGATCTTGTAGGAGGAAATTATTAAGTTTCCATCTGCTAGCAGTTTTATTTACTTTTGTAAGGGAGAAGGATGTAATTACAGGTGCATGATCTGATATAATAATGTTCGAAATGTTAGAGTCTACAATGGATCCGGAAAGGGTCTTAATTGCAAAGATATAATCCAGGCGTGATAGTGTATTTTGCAGAGTTGAATGAAAGGTGTAGTCTAACTGTGTAGGATGGGAAAGTCTCCATGTATAAATTAGTCCCGTTTCTGCTAGGCAACTTAAAAAAGACTTATGAGTTTTATTTGATTTAAACATGCAACTGGATTTTCGGTCTAAAAATGGATCAAGGACCTGATTGACGTCTCCACACAATATCAAGTTAGTAAAGTTGTTTTTGAGTATCATTTGTTTGATTGAGATCCAAAAGGAGGGATCCGGTAAGGTGGGACCATAGATGTTAAGGATTGAAACTGGAGTAGAGTCAATTAAAAGTTTTACCCATACCCATCTACCATTGGTATCAGCATCTTGATTTATAATTTTATAGGGTTGTTTTTTACTTATCAATATGGCAACTCCATTTCTTTTAGCTATTTCCAGCCTGGAAATAACCTCCTTTACCCAAAGGGATTCAAGAATCATTGTCTCTTTGATGGATAAGTGGGTTTCTTGTAGACAAGCAACTGATGGCTTAAATTTGTTAAGGTGAGATATAATTTTGCATCTTTTGATGGGATTCTTACATCCTTTGATGTTCCATGTAATACACTTTAAAATCATTTAGACATATATATAATGATACACATGCATCATATGGCTGTAGTGAAAAACCAGAATCGGATTAATAATAATGTGGTTTGAATAATATATACCCAAACTGAGACATATAAGGATAACACATTGAGGATCAGGGAAGGGAGAAGGGAGTTTGATCTCAAACTAATGAAATTTGGGCCATGAACAACAAGTGATTTTGGAGACCAAACAGGACATAGGAGAAGGACCTAGGAAGAAGGATATAACGGGGATAGGTAGCACCAACTGGGTTGTCAAAAGGAAAAAGAATGACCAACAGTGGAAGAGGGACACCACAAGAGCATCCGCCTCAATCTATTGACGCAATTTTAAAATGATTGCATTAAGTAAATAATAAAATAAAAGGTAGAACACTTACAAATGTCTAAAGATCAATGTCTCAAGTAACAGATGACATTGATGCATGTACAGGAGAGGATGTATCCATTGGATAAAGGCCCTTAGATCTGCTGGATCATCAAATACAGATGTATGTCCTTCATGTGTCACCTTAAAGGAGAATGGATGGTATAATCCGTAACAGATGTTTAGCTGCTTTAGAGTGGGACGAAAGGATAGGCAACATTTTCTTCATTGAGCTGTGGTTCTGGCCACATCCTGTGAGATGAATAACTTGCTACCATGCCATATGACGGATTTGCGCTCTTTAGCTGTGGATATAATAAGTTGTAGTTGTGAGTATTCCAGTAGATAAAATATGAGATTTCTGGGTAATGGACGAGAAGTGCTAGATACAGTAGTTTGACCTATTGTATGAGCCCTCTGTATGTTGAATGTTGTTTCCAAGGGCAAATGTAGGATGGCTGGTAGGAATTATTGTAGAAAAGCAATGGGGTCAGTGCCTTCGGACCCTTCTGGCAGACCTGATATGCGAAGGTTGTTGCGCCTGCTGCGATTTTCCAAATCTTCATTATGCCTTTGGAGATCTTTGATGGATTTTTCTAGCTGTATAACTCTGGGGGATATATCTTCAGTAACCCCTACTCTTTTCTCTAATTCTTCCACTCTGTTGTTAACACCCATCCATCTATCATCTAATTGCTGTAGTTTAGCATTTGTAGTCTCAACAAAGGGTTTAAGTGCTCTAATTTCTGCAAGAATGGCTTCAATAGCAGGATCAGAGATGCCAAGTGGAGGTGGTGAGTCACTTTTAGGTCTTTTAAGATTTGTTGAAGAGGAGGTGGCATCCTTTGCTGAGGATGCATTTTTTTATTTGCTTTGTCAGCAGCCATTGCTGACAGTAATTGGCAAAGATTTGTTGAAAGAGTGACTGAGCAAAGGTATGAAAATAGGTGTATGTCAGGACAATATACAACTTAAAACCAGTTGTACGAACGCCTCTTAGATCTATATTTCATTATATTCACTCATAATCTGCAATTATTACATCCATATTATTAATACTGTCATACTATAGCTAAAGGAGCCTCAGATGAGCAGAGAATAATAAGGAGCAGACTATGAATACTTGAAGGTGTAAAGAGATCTAGTAATTATTTCGGAAATATGGAGGTCAGAAGCAGTCAGCCAACACAATATATGGTAATGGAAGGAGCACGTTAACAGAGATATGAAGGAAAAAACTTGAGGTGAGTGTTACTAATATTATATGTGAGGAGGCAAAGTGGTTGGGAGTTATAGGTGCATGCTATGCATTAGTAGACCTCCATCTAATTCATTTATTGCCCTCACCTCCTTCTCTTAATATATTGATATTATTTTCTTACACTTTAATATTTGAGCTGTTTTCTGTTATTCACTCTTTCCTCTTCTTTCTACTTTTCCTCTCACCTTTTTTTTCCTTTTCTTTTTCCTTGTTTCCCCAGTCCTTACTTGTGTCAGCTCCTGTGATTCTTCCTTCTTTTGTCGTATTGATAAAGCTATTAATCTTTTTTTTCTCCTTATTCAATTTGCCACAGGTGGTGCCATTCAGGATATGGGGGCCTGCGAATCCAGGCCAAAGCCGGCCCGTCACACCTCTCCACAAGAGGGGCGGCGCGCCTCCCTTTGATGCCTGAAGCCCAACGACGGGATGCGGCACGGCTCAAGGAAATGCTGTTATCTCGATGCAGACCGCAGCCGGGACTTCCCAACCTCGCGGAACAGCTGTTGAAGATGGGACGTGCTTGGAAAGGTAAGTTTTAATTAAAAAAAATAAAGACACGGACGGCGGTAAGGTTTAACGGTCACCGTTAATGGTAACGATGACCGTTAACCCTTCCCGCCGTACTACGAGGTCCCTTTGCGGGTTGGGGAATTTAACGCCTCCTTTTTGCAGGCGTTAAAACCCAACCCGCAAAGGGACCTTGGTGCTAATTACGGCACTGCAAATTTGCAGTACCGTAATTAGCACCTTCCCCATTCCCATTATGCCCTAAGGGGAAAAAATGGGAATGGGGAAGGGCAATGGTGGAAGGGGGAATTACCGCCCCACCAACCTTGGAGTAGGGCGGTAATTCCCCTTTCCACCAAGGCGGTGCCAGTAATTTACCGGCATGGACCAAGGTGCTAATGAGCCCCTTAATGCATATTTTGTATATATTTGAGGTGGAGCTGTGCTCTCAGGCAGCCATCATTCCCGACACTCGGCCACGCCCCTTCCCTTTACTTTCTTGAGTCTGCAGCAGCCCAACAATGTCATTTTTGAAAGGAGTGATGTGTCCTTTTAATAAGAAAGCACTATTAATGCAAATAGTTTTTGCTTTTCTATAGGAAATGTGTTGGCATTTCAAGCCAGTGCTGTCACATACACAGATACACTGTTTATCATGTGCTGTATCCTCATTTAATTGGTAGTGCCATTATATTACATGTTTTGCCATGTTATGTCCAGGTACTCAGATCTCATGACATGGCAGATATTAGTAAAAGTAATGTACTCAGTGTGAAGGATTGTAGTCTGGCAAGGATGTGAAAGCACTAGCTTTTCCGATTTTATTGAATCAATACAATGGGCCTCATTACGAGTCTCGTGACTCCCGGAAATACCAGGGCATTACGACCCTGGGGTCCTGGGAATCCCAGAGGCGGAATGGTGTAAATCCCCATTCCCATAGGACTCAATGGGAATGGGGAAGTGGAAACACCGGCACCATCTGATGATGGTGCCGGTGTTTCCACGTCCGCCTGCAGACGGGAGGTGTTCAACCCGCAAGGTCAGACCTGGCGGGAAGATCACCTCCCGCCTGCAGGACTCGGGATTGGGCGGTCCGGAATTAACAGTGGTGGCGGGTTTACCGCCACTGTTAATTTCTGGACCGCCCAACCTGTAATGAGGCCCAATGATGTGGGTAATTCTGTTTTTTGAAAGGGAAGTCTTCGAATCAGGGCCTCCCTTTCAGAAAGATCCACATCAAAAGTATATTGAATACATGTGTCCTTGCTGCACCAGTCCCCTGACAACTGCAGCATCTGCTCTCCAATGGCCCAGAGCAATGGCACAGTCACATATGGTATGGTAATGTGTATTTGTAAAGCGCCTATACACAAAGCAAGTGTTTCAATGCGCTCAAAGAGGGTGGAACAGGGGAAAAACAACAGTCATTCAGAGCCCTTGAAATTCTGAGATGATACTAGTCTGCACAGGCAGGGTAAGTGCATATAATACATTGACAATCGAGATAACAGCGATATGGTCTGACGATTCTGCAGTTTTTTCAAGTGCATAAGGCGTCACCATGCAGGGAGGGAAAAACAAGGGTAATACAGACATACGATCTTCAGGCATTGTACAGTTCAGATCGTGCAAGTGCACAGATGGTTACAGGGTGGGGGGAGGTGGAGGGGGCTGGGGAGACAATTTCAGGCGGGGCGTCCAAGTGCGCTCGGTCATTGAAGGCTGGGGTAAGTGCAGAGAAATGTCCTCTCTTGGGACATTGACCAAATGCAGTGGTGATGAGGCAAGTGCAAGGCCTTGAGGCAAGTGCGAGAGTACTGCTGAGGGTGCCAGGGACCTGTGAGACTCTGAGATACACCAGGCGGCCAGTCAACAAGCTGTACGGAAAAGGAGGAAGAGATGGATGGTGTGAAGAGATAGGTTAGAGGGTAGAGGGAGAGAGAAGGAAAACGAGAAGAGGAATGTCTTAAGGAGCTTCCGTAACTTAAGGAGATCCGGCTCAAAACAGAGGGTTGCAGGGAGGCTATTCCAGAGAGAGGCCCCTGCTGGGGATAAAGAACTCCCTCCAAATCTCTGATTGGAGAACCTGCTCACTCACACAAGAGTGGAGGTAGAGGAGCTGAGGGCTCGGGTAGGACAGTATTTAGGAAGGCATTGTTGCAGATCGGTAGGTCCCAGGCCCCAGAAAGCCTTGTGGATAATGCAGAGGGTCTTGAACTTGATCCTTGCAGCCACAGGGAGCCAGTAGGGGGATTTCAGCACCAGAGAGATGCAGTCCCTGGGCCTGAGGCCAAGGATAAGTTTTGCAGTTCTGCTCTGGATGTGTTGCTGAGGGTGCAGAGGCAGGGAGGTTAAGAAAAAGGAAATTGCAGTAGTCCAGTTTTGAAAGAACCAGAGCTCTGGAGATAGTGAGCTGCTGGAGGAAGTTGAGTTGTTCAAAATGTGAGCGGAGAAGGAGAGAGTGAAGTCGATGATGACCCAAGGTTTTTTGCCTCACAGGTGGGTACGGGCGCCGGGCCAATGGCGGCAGGCCAGAGTGAGAGTGGAAAAGCAGGAGCAGGAGTCCCAATGCAAACAATCTCACTCTTACTGGCATTGAGGCAGAGGTCATTTGCGGCACACCATGACTGAATTGCAGACAGACAGTCAGATATGAGCGAGGTGGAGGAGGTGGCTGAGGGTAGCTTGAAGGAGAATTGCATGTCATCCGCATAACACTGCAAGTTAGAGATGAAAGCGGCAATCACACGTGCCCATAGACATTGAAGAACCAGAACAAGAATATGCATACCTCACAATTGCTAGGAACCAAATTCCCTGCAGACAGAGGCTGCATTTACCTTCTGCACATCTGATCCAAAATATAATAATTGTTGCTCTTATCTATGTGGTGGCTAGGTAAACTATAAGAATAAAATGATAAGAGCACACATTCATGAAAGCCACACCAATATGATATTATTCAAGTTCAAACCACGTGAGCACAGCCCAGCTATGTGAGATCATGTATTCATGGCAGCCTGGCTGTGTGTGCTGTTCCCAGTGAGAAAATAGCCAGGAATGCTTCCCTCCCTTGATTCACTGGGAGGGCAGTAACACCTCTCCTCAGGCAAAGGGACACTCAGCAGGCGATCTCCTGAGAACCTGACTTTTGAAGGGCATTCACATAGCAAAGGCCAGTCTCACATTGGAGGTTCCATACCGAAGGGGCTTCGAAGGTGCAGGCATCGGAAGTGAACAGTGTTGGAGTAGAGAGGGAACTGAACTTATGAGAAGAGGTCCACCACTTTGATTTTCTATGATCTCTCTCTCCTTCCAGCCCCTTCCAGCTCAACATGGCACCAGGGACGTCATTTCATCAAAATGCCAGGGGTAGCGGAAGTAACATCCCATGACCCTTGACCTCTGATGACATCACGGGAAGTGATGTCATTTGACCCCACCCAGAAATGACATCACGGGAAGCGATGCAACACAACCGTTTACCCCTTGACAAAACAGCAAGTGGCATGACATAGCATTGTTCTAAGTACACTATGAAAAATATGGTTACAATATCACTGTAAAATGATGTACATTTCATACAAGAATGGATCACCATATGTATCGGCACAACAAAACATGCTATAACTGCAACTTGTGAAAAGGAAAATACATAGTCCGAAATGGATGCTTTTTCTACTGTAAATTATTGTCCCGGGAGGATAGCTCAGCGGCAGCGTGCGCATCTTGGAAGCAAGACGACACGAAGCAACAACACGTTCGGTTCGATCCCCGGGTGTGTTATAAATACGTAACTAAGACAAAAAAAAACACACTTACGCAACTAAGAAAAACAAACAATTCCTGTAACAGCGCCTCCATGCCTGCGGGCTGTGTGAGCGCTTTATAAATGTTAAATAAATAAATAAATGCTTTTTGGAGGATTTTTTCAGCATTGTGAATTTGAGGTGTTTAAGAACAGACTAAATCAGTGACTCATCCCCTGAAGTGTGCCTGAAATAAACCTTTAATGAGTTTAGCAATTATTGTTTAGAATTCCAGAAAGACAAATTATTTGTTATTTCTATTCTTTCTTATTTAGGGTCACTACAGAAGGTGTTGCACTTGTGGACCCCCCCCCCTTTTTTTTAAAGAAGCCTGAACAAGAAATCCAGCCACTTTAGAAAGAAAGAGGCACATGGCATTGGTCGCAGCCCAGGATCTTCGATTTGTAAAAAGATAAAATTTGTTATTTTTTGTAGGGGTAGCAAGGGAGACCCCTGGCGACCCTTAAATGACCTCCCTGCTTGGTACTCTGTGTGTGATGCAAGAAGGCGAGGAACACTTCTCACTGTAATAGGAAAACAGGGATTGGAGAGCTTACAGCAGGCTTGTTTCTGGCCAGTTCTCTTTGACTTTTTACCTTTGTAAGGAGGGGTATCCCACTCCTTCCTTGTTTTATTCCTGGACCCCAAGAAGATGGCATTTCGGGAAGGAGTGAAGACCCTTCCAAAGTACTCTGTCGTACATGTGAAGACAGGCACATCCAAGGCAGAGGAGAGCAGTTAAACAGTGTGGTGAACTGCTGTATACTAAGACCTCACCTGGTGGCTGCAATGAAACTAGGCTCCTGCCCACAGAAGGTGTGGGATACCCTGCAGATGCCATCCAAGCTCCCTGGATTGAGAATGCAACAGTAGGACTTTCCAAGATGACTGGAGACACTGGAAAAGGCTTCCCTGCAATTTAGAAGTGAGGAAACGGATTCCAAGGTGTGATTCACGCATTAAACAAATTGGAAGCTCCAGTAACCTGCACATTGCGTGCCTGTCCCAAGCTTCTTCATGTCATGTGCAGCTGCTGCTTAGACTACACTGCATATTGGTCCCAGTCTACTAACCCAGCAACCCAACACTGAATCATTGCTTTAGAATGCTCTTAAAAGCCTGGCTCAATACTGCTGAGCCCCCTGAGACAAGAATAAAGTACAGTGAAGAAGCCCGGTCACCCTGGCCCACGTTCTGGGAACATAAGGACTTTTAACCCGCTTTTGGCACCTATTCTTGAAAAGACATCCTTTAAAGTGAGATTGCTGCAATTGCTTGCCTGATCGCCCAATTACCCAGACTGCTATTCTTTACAGATACTGCATTTTTTGGTGTTCTTTCCAAAAGAGTGGCTTGTTGCTTGTGTTTTCTAGTTAGTTATTGCATTACTGTTTGTTTACTCGAAGTGTATAGATTTGTATAGAACCTTTATGGGACATTCTTTTATTTTGGAGTCTTTGCACTATTAATAATAATTTCGCATGTATATAGCGCTACGAATTCTCAGGTATCCAAGCACTGCTTATTATTAGGTGTGGTACTCATTTATCGACCTGGAAAGGATGAAAGGATGAGTTTGGCCCTGCCCGGATTTGAACCTGCATCAGCAGGCTCTGTACAGATGTCAAAGCAAGCGCTCTACTCGCTGTGCTATTGGACAGACTATTGCTGTTTGGGATGCTGCTGCGATCATTTCACACCCCTCATAAGAACATAGTTGGCCCTCAGCCCATTTGACCACAAAAGGTGAAGGAGCTAGCTCTTGACTGTGCCTGTTTAAGCTTCATGATTGGGATCACTTCTGGTTTGGTAGTAGTGTGGGGCTGAGTTATTGGTGGCCACTACTAATCCCTGGACTCCTGCAGAGCAGAAGTTATTTCGCCACACTCAAATCAACACAATTAGAAAAGCAAGCAGAGAGTTTATGTGGATCACCATGTGGTAATGGAGCTGTAGATGGTATCACTGTTTTATGAAGTTGGTTGATTAACCATAAAGCACTATTTGATATATATGTTATTGATACATGCAACTTTTTTCTGTGAAGGTGTATATTTACAAATGATAAATATATATAAATTAGCTTTCAGGTGCATCCATTCAAATATAATCGCTTATATACAACCTGTGACCGCTACAGTCCGACCACTTGCCTCTACACTAAAGACACTATTGGCAACTGTTGGAGTAAGACAACCTCACTGCCGAATTTCAGGTCTGTGATATGTATATTGCACAATCATTTAGGCAGGTGATACACTGATCCATTAAGAAGCCTTGTTTGCTAGTATCTGTTAATTGTGTTTCCTATAGGCGATACAGTTTCAAACAATATAGGAAGTTGTAGTTCCATGGAAATGTGTTAATTTTTGCGATGCTAATAGCATCACACTTCCTTGTAGAGTGGCGCCTAACTGCCAATCCCCTATTCCAAGGCTACCTGCCAAGGGTTAGTGGAAACACTTTATGACTGCAAGATCAAAGCAACAGTGTGTTGTTGCTATCATAGCAGCACATTTCCCTGTGTACTCCTACCATATACCCTGCTTGACCTCCAACATTACACTTGCTTTATCAGTGCAATAACTCTTCTGTACATGTATCAATTTTCATTTTCGTTTTTTCTTGAGGCTTTGTGTTGGTCATTTTACTAGGCCTGAAAATATGACTTAGTAAGAGGGGGACACTTTCACGAGAGGTTAGTAGTTCTGTTTCATAGAGTATATAGTTGCATAAGGGCACCTCACAGGACATTTCATAGTGTTGTCTTCATATCAGAAAACATCATTAGAGCTTTGTAAATAAAAGTGGATGGTACGAGAAAAACATGGTGCTAAATGATGTTCGCCTTGTGTTGGATGCCAACTGGAGAAATGTGTTTGATGTCCTACAAGTCAGAGCTTTGTTTCTATTTGAGATGAGTAAGACCTTCTTCTTTTTCACATTCAAATCATTGAGTGCTGTTGCATTTCGTACTACAGACACATGTTGCTACAGCGCTTAGAAGCAGAAGCTCAGCACAGTTAGATAGGGAAATGTTCACAGTGATACTGTTTCTATTGTTTTTATTGTAAGTCACAGCTCAATGTGTACTAATCAGTCTTTTTTACTAGCTGAAGTTACAATCTCACCATTACATCACATCACTAGTTTAACATCCATGTATTTTCGAAGCACGTCAGACAAAGGCCCTCATTCCGAGGTTGGTGGTAGTCATGGTGCTATTTGCACCATGACTACCACCAATAACGGTACCGTGTCCGGATTGGTGAAATGGGGACTTACCGGCCCAGTCCGACCTTGGCGGGACCAGTAAATCCCCATTCACCAAACCATTCCCCATTCCCATTTGAGCACCCATAGGGCTCAATGGGAATGGGGAGGGCGCAAATAATGGGCTGGCGTACGCCAAGCCCGTTATTTGCGCCCAGGTCCCTTAACACATCCCGTCCATAACGCTTGGTCAGACCAGGCGTTAAGGAAGAGACCTGCTAAGGGACCTCGTAGTAGGGCGGTAAGGGAATACCGGCACCGGTCTCCTTATCTTTGCCCGGTATCCCTTACCACCCCACTCGGAATGAGGGCCAAAGACTTCCAAGATATGATATGATAGGTTTTTTATAACACACACGCTTAATACCCAAAGGTTTCTAAGCGCGGTCCCGGGGATCGAACCTGTGGTGCTCCATGTCGTCTTGCTTCCAAGGCAAGCACATTGCCCCTGAGCTATCCTCCTGAGACAAAGAGCAAAGATGCTATCATTTTGCTGCTAGGTGTCTCCTAGCCATTGAAAGGGGATCCGCGTCCCTGAACCTGCATGCTCTGGCCACAACACACAAATGCCCCGAGAGGAGCAGGCTGTGACATAACACTAATTTCAAGAACGTTGGAGCTCAGGTACCCATAATTCCCAGAAAGTAACGTTGGTGACCTTGAGGTCTGAGTGGGTCATCGCTTGGACCTTAAACTGGAAAGAGGCTTTGATCCTGGTGAACATCTCAATCTACTGGGTGTGTGAAGCCGCCCCCCCCCAAACAACAGGACACCAAAGTTGGATTTGCGACAACAATGTTAGTTTTCCCCCATAGAACTCTTGCATATTTTGTTTTTATGTATGCCCTTCTTTCTGTCCGGTGAGTTTACTGATCCTGCCTGCGTAAAACCATGACAAGCAGTATTTCCTTTGTGCTGTTTATATGTAAGTGGCTTTAGAGTCTCACTTCGCTGGTGTATTTGGACCCTACATCTTACCAAAAGCACACACCTATTGTGTAATGTACATAAATAGACACTTCACATGAACGGACAGTTAATACAGTTCAGTTTAACCTCCTTGTCCAGAACAACTGCAAAGTCTGAATCTTGTCGCATCTGATATTTCCCGCCCAGAGCTTGATGGTATATGGTAAATGACTCAGTTTCAGACTTGAATCCCTGGTAGGAAAACAGCAGGGGGATTCTAATACATGTTCGGCCCCTTTTCTGCAGTATGTGCCCTATATGGGCTTGATATAGGGATAAAATTGTATGGAGCCTATTTTCAATTTAACTGTAATGTCAATGGAAGACGTAAATACTTTTACACCTTCCACTGACGCCACAGCTCATTTCCATTCATTTATATGGCAGAGACGAGGGCTGGAATGCCTCTCTTCCTCTCCTCTGGCATTTGTACCGGCATGGATTTTCATGCCGGTGCAAATGCTGGAGATCCCATGGGGCCTGCAAGTGTTAGGCTGCAACATAAAGCTGGCGGGCCGCGCGGGAGAGTAAGCTTGAGTTAAGGGGGAGGGCTAAGGGAGAACAGTGGCCACCTTGTGGTAATGTATCTGATGCTTGATAAATATGACATGCACCGTTGGATCGTTTTTGTTGATTGTTGTTATAAAAATAATAAAAATTGTTTAACAAAAAAAGCTGGCGGACGCATAGGGATACATTGTAAATGTTGCCTGCCATGCTTGCATGCAAGAAACGTTTGCAAATATGCAAATACATGCTTTCCAACGTGCTTGCATGTCAGCCAGTGTTTATTTTTCATTGTGAACACTGCTTACCGTGTGCGCATGAGTTCACAAATAAAAATGAGATGCTCTCCAATGCATTTAATTGTAATTGTGAGTGCTCTTCGCTCACAACCAAAAGTAAATACTGATACTGCCTTGCATACCAGCACGCCAAGCACTGTTTGCTCACTTTTCTCTTGTATGACACCTTTTTCCCTTTACATTTGCACCTCGCTGAGCAAATGACCAAAATCTGGCAGCAGGGACCCGCTTACGTTAAAGTGTAAACTTAACAGCTCCTGCTGTCAAATTACGATTTCAAAGAACATGAGCCCAATCGTGCTGTTTTCGATTGGCATTTGCAGACTTTTACATAGGATTGCAGTACTGTTTATGTTGTATTACTGTAAATTCCCATATGTTTGTTTTCTGTTGGGCCACGACATCAGTTTCAAGCACTTAACTGTGCCCTCTAAAGAGCATGCCACCTGCAGGGCTGCTAACAGCTTTTACCTGAGGCCGTCTAGAAATGGCAGGTGGAGAGGAGCCTAATATTCACACCACTGCCTTTGTGCACTGTCCTCAAGTGCATACTGTAGTGATTTAGGTTTCCATGTTGACTTTGCTGAGTGAGTGACATGGAAGGTCTGGGAGGACCTGGGAGGATGCTGGTGCATGTTGCCTGGAGCTCTGATGAACTTGACATAAGAGACGTAAAAGATGTACTGGAAACCCATTAAAGGAACAACTGGAACATCAAGAGATGTCAGAGTCATCACTGGGAACCTAGAACTTTACACATACCTTTAGCCATCATCCTGATGCACGCCCGTCTGCACTCCAGAGGTTCCCCACGATTTCTAGCTAAGCATCCCCAGCCTCCTATGCTGTCCAAACTAGCTCCCACAACTATCAATGCCAATACTCTCATATTGTCCATGCATGCACACTTTACATTTTTATCCCAGTGCACCCCCAATCAATGTATACTCCTTCATTGATGGAAAATAACTAATAAAATAAGATGCCTTTGTATGATGGCTTTCATGTTGCATAAATATTCATGAATGGGCTTCATACCACTAAAGTGTGTAATTGTTCTCTCTGGCCAATTGTTTGGTATTAGGATCATTATTATAGTTATTATTATTATTATTATTATTATTATTATTATTATTATTATTATTATTATTATTATTGCTATTACTTTTCTGTATATGGTTTTCCACAAAATATGTACTTAATATTAGGGCAGACTTAACTCATACAACTTGTAGAGAGATCATTCACAAGTCCCATCCCGACCCACTTAACACTATGATAGTTGGGAAAAATATGGCAACAACTTTGCCAAACTCCCTGCATCATAGTGCTTTCCACCCTCCAAGTAAAGATGACATTCATCATACTGAAATAGTATTTTGTGTTCCTAGCCCATTCCAGTCAATGACCACTGGCATGAGATGGATGTGTGTACAGGCATGTTATTTAGTCAATGTTTTAGGCTTAAAAACCTACACTACGTCCGTTGGAGACTAGCAGGTATTCTTAATGACCCCACGAATCAATCCCTCCTTTTCAAAACTCATATTACTCAAATGTATCTGGGTGGTGCTATGTCTTTTAAGGTTTGCACTTGATTGACTAGTTCCAAATCTCTTTCTCACAAGATAATAAACAACTCTGTAGCATACAATTCTAACTTTTTTACAAAGACAATGGGTCTGATTCATGGAACATTTTCCTATGGGATTGTGCTATTATAAAACACTTCCATGAATCAGGCCCAATGTGTATGCAGTATTTTTTAGTAAAAAATATTTTAATTATTTCAATAATTATTTGCATCAGTACAATTCATCAATTTACCACATTAAAAGGTTTAATTGGATGTTCACTCTGTAGTGCAATTAAGGATATGTTTCTCAGTTTGTTTCAAAAGGTTCTATTCTCAATCCGTAGAAAATATTCTTGCAGTTGTTGAGACTGTTCCATTTTTAAATCTTCACTCAAATATTCAATACTCCTTGCATTCGTGCCTTTCCACCCAACACGTTTCATTCCTCCTCTCAATTGACTAAAACAAGTTTATCAGGAAATTCTTCAGGGGTGCACTACACCGCTTATCCACTATACCGGGATAGAGGTAGGTCTTGGAGGATAAATCATGGGCACCACAGGTTCAATCCCGGGGCCGCGCTTAGAAACCTCTGGGTATTAAGCGCGTTATAAATGACATACCGTATCATATCCCACTAATTCAGTTGTTTTGTTCTGTTGAATTTGTTATTCATGTTCTAATGGTCCAATTTATCTATTCTTCTGCACTTCTGTTTTTCAAAAACTCTTCTTCTACATAGTTTAATCAATCAGTGTTAACCTGTAACTATATAATTTAACTATTATAATTTCACAGTTATGTTAGGTGTAGTTTATTTGTACCAATTGCTACTTTAATTTGGTAGTGGGAGATTAATTCCTGTTTCTATTGGGGCTTAATGAGAACAACAAAAAATACTCACACTCACCAACTTTGGCGGCTGCATACAGTGAATTATCTCACTGCTGCTTTTTGCTCTCTTTTTCAGTTACTCCTATTTTCTCATCCACTTAGTCTAGGTTTTATTTCAATTTGGATGATGGAAGTTTATGTCGGCACTTCAATGCCAGCCTACTATAAGGAGATGATGACAAAAAAAGGAGGACATCTCATTCTATAGTGTATTTATTTTTCTGATATTAATTAGTTTCTGCATTGTCCACCATTTTTATAAACATTACATTTCTTTCGAATGATTCACCATTTATACGGTGGTCATTCACAATTGGAGCTGGGCTATTCTTCAGTCTCTCATTATATGCCCTGGCCTTTATGCATCTAGCCGCTGCGTGATTCCACACCGTGTTCTGGGCGGAGAACAAGAAACAGGGAAATAAACAGGCTGGTTTAAAATCGGAGTATGTTTTCTTTTCAAACATAAACGTATTGACTCGGGCCCTGCTGAGTTTGTCTCTCCTGAATTACCGGGTGATCTTTCTTATCTGTGTTTTCGTGCTTGTGACTCGATCTCTTCGTGTTCTAGCACTACGGGTCCTCACTGTACCACGCTGTTCCTATAGTAACGACGTTTCATTGGCATGTTCTAAAGTGCTTTTCTCTGATAATCATGTCCATTTGTTTTTGCGCGTTGCCATTGATTTAGAGTGTTACAGTTCACACACTGTTACTTATGTATCTTTAATGCATTGATTGGTCCCTTCTTGGTGTATTTAATATTATGCAAACTGCAATTCTTATTGCTATTCGCTAGGCTTGATCCGCAATTCCAATGTGACTACCACTCTCTTTTTCTCTTTTTAATACCAATCCCTCATTGAACAGGTAGGAGATATATTGTATTTGCTGGACATTCGTTACTCAGTACGTTCATTTAGTCCTTTGTCTGAGCTATTAGTTAGGAAAATCTATTTTTTAAAATTAATTTTCTTTTGTCTGTTTTGTTGTCATTTCCTTTCTTAAACTGGTATATTATTGTCCATTTTATTTCTTCTGCTTTGTGTATCAATTCAATTAAATGGCTTACTAACAGCACTGTGTGTATTCTGTTTTTTATACAGCTCTTATGTTTGGTGATTTGTGTTTTTATTTTCCTTTCTGTTTTACCAATGTATAGTTTGCCCTCACGGGCATCAGCTGGCGTACACTACAATTTTAGAATTACAATTTGTAAGTGTGTGTTGTTTTCATGGTCTTTGTAGACCTAAATCTACTTCTGTGCGTCTGCTGGTTTGGCTACAACAAGTACAGTTTCTACACAGGGTATGTCCTTTATGGCACTGTAATCCCCAACTTTCAGTGAGGGTTGGCTGTTTTTTTCATTTGAATGTTGATATTATTACGCATTACTTAGTCTTTAATGCTCTTACTTCTTCTGAATGCTATTAAGGGTCTTTCTCACTGGATGTTTCCCCTTTTCCATTATTTTCCAATTTTTATGGATGCTTTTTTAAATTTGTTTCACAAAGCTTAAAAACCTACATTAATTCACTGAACATTTGATAGGATATACATATGGCTCATTGGGGAGATCCCAGTCCCTAAAGTCTGGGAATGGCACATGGAGCTGTCTGGGAAGCCCTACGTCGTCCAAAGGCTTAAAAAAAAAATAACATGTAATATGAGGATGTGTCCATCCGCAGGGTTCATAGATCTGAATGGGTTCATGGATCTGGATTCAGAGCCTGTGGACTTTTCCAGGTCTGCAAACTCATGTAAAAAGTCCACAAAGTTGCAGCAAAGGTCTGTGAATCTTCAGACGTGGGAAGGTCAGACAAGGCTGCTTGCAAACCATGATACAACCATTAAAACACCAAAAGACCCCCTCAACCTCCCAAGGACCTACCACATTCCAAACATCTCTCAAGCAGTACAGGCATCTCTGCCACTACATAGGCCAAAGGAAAGTTCAAAATGGCTGCCACCCTCTATATAAACTGAAGACAGCCTACTAAATCACCACCTGAACCTTGCCACATGGCACAATCAGGAAACAGACTAACCTCTGCTGCCCAGATATAAAAATTGTTGTCAGAAAACAGAGAAAACGAGAGAAACTGACCTTGAAAAGGCAGCCCTTTCAAGCAGGTATGAAAAAAGAAGATCAGGCGCGCACTCTAGTTCCCAGTCAAAAATTATTGATGCAACTAGCAACTGTGTTAAATCCCAACAATATGCAATAGTAACAGGGTTAAATCCCATGATGCAACAGTAACATGGTTGAATCCCATGTGCTGCTGTTCAATGCCTCTGTTGCTTTTCTCCTCCAAGTACTTTCTTGTCTCAAACAAACTTCAGGGAGGCTGTGTACCTTTTCAGGTGTTGCTAATTCATTTTCAATTACAGTCTCTAAGGATTCTGGCATCTGTAGTGATGACACAGTTCAGTGATATCAGATGGCCAGGAACCAACACCCCTCCAAACATACAATTCTTAGCCATGATTGGAGGAGGGAGAAACACCATCATTATGATCCTCCACAGTGGGTCATGGTAACCCCGGTGCTGCTGTCTCTAGATCCCAGAACTCACATAGAGAAATTAAAAAAGGTCAGGCACGCACTCTAGTTCCCAGTCACAAATTATGTATGCAAATAGTAACTGGGTTAAATCCCAACCATATGCAATAGTAACAGGGTTAAATCCCATGATGCAATAGTAACAGAGTTGAATCCCATGTGCCGCTGTTCAATTCCTCTGTTGCTTTTCTCCTCCAAGTACTTTCTTGTCTCAAACAATATTCAGGGAGGCTGTGTACCTTTTCAGGCGTTGCTAATTCATTTTCAATTACAGTCTCTAAGGATTCTGGCATCTGTAGTGATGACACAGTTCATTGATTTCAGATGGCCAGGAACCAACACCCCTCCAAACATACAATTCTTAGCCATGATTGGGGGAGGGAGAAACACCATCATTATGATCCTCCACAGTGGGGCATGGTAACCCCGGTGCTGCTGCCTCTAGATCCCAGAACTCACGAAGAGAAATTAAAAAAGAAGGTCAGGCGTGCACTCTAGTTCCCAGTCAAAAATGATTTATGCAAATAGTAACTGGGTTAAATCCCAACAATATGCAATAGTAACATGGTTAAATCCCATGATGCAATAGTAACAGGGTTGAATCCCATGTGCCGCTGTTCAATTCCTCTGTTGCTTTTCTCCTCCAAGTACTTTCTTGTCTCAAACAATATTCAGGGAGGCTGTGTACCTTTTCAGGCGTTGCTAACTCGTTTTCAATTACAATCTCTAAGGATTCTGGTATCTGTAGTGATGACACAGTTCATTGATTTCAGATTGCCAGGAACCAACAACCCTCCAAACATACAATTCTTACCCATAATTGGGGGCGGGCGGAAAACCATCATTATGGTCCTCCACAGTGGAGCATGGTATATTGGCTAGGAACCGGAGTGCGCGCCTCGCCCCTTCTTGTTTTTTCATGTATTTTGTGGAGATTCGGACTCGAGAGGGATCAGCTCTGGGGTTATTATGCCCTACATTGGAGAGCCATAATTATGGTTTTCCCCCTCCCCCTATCAACGGTAAGATGTGTGTTTTTGGAGGGGAGTCTTTTCCTGGTCACCTGAATTGGTTTCACGGTTCATAGTCATTTTTTCGAAAACAAAAATGTCGAAAGTAATTTTTTCGAGAAAAAAAAGTTAAAAAAAAAAAGTCTAATTTCTATTTCAATACATTTTTTTTCGAAATAGGAGGGTTCCCCCCCAACCCTCCTTTTTTATTTTTTTTTATTTTACCCATATTTTTTATTCCCGGACCCCAAAATAAATATATAATTTAAAAAAAAGAATTCGACTTTTTTTTTTCTCGATATTTTCTTTTCGAAAAAATGACTTTCGACATTTTTGTTTTCGAAAAAATGACTGCACACCTGGTTTCACTACAGCTACCAAAATTCCTATAGACTGCAACAGCATTTATATTAGATTCACCTGAACAGAAAGGCAACTAAGCCTCCCCGAAGAGTGTTTGCAACACGAAAGCGCTAGGAGGAGAACAGCAGTGCAAGAAGGGATACAACCCTGTGAACATTTTGGCAGCAACTTGGATTTAACCCTGTGAATGTACTGGACACTTTGGAATTTAACCCAGTAACTTTTTTTCAGGTAATATATTTGCTAGGAACTGGAGTGCACGCCTCGCCCCTTCTTGTTCTTTCAAACAGGTACTTTCAGTCTGTGGGAGAGCTGCAAACAGGAAGACTGACGATGCTGGGAGACTCAAACAGGATGGCTTGGTGTGAAGAGGAACCAAAGGAGGAACCCTAGAATAAGGTATTGATGTCTGGTGATGTGTCAGAGGCATGAGAAAAGTTGAACGTTTTAAAGGAAATGTTTTTACATTTTGAGGACATTTTTGCAATGAAAGGAATAGGTTTGGTTGGGACGAAGGTTGTTGATTTGGGAAAAGGAGTAACATAAAAATGTGGCATAGAAGGAGAAAGTAGTTTAGAAAGAGAATAGGGCTGAAAGGAAAACCTGGCGATGGAACCCTTAGAGAAAGGTGTGCATGGCTTTGAGGAGGGGAAAGTTATTTGAAGTAAAAAGTATATCTGGTGGATAGGAAGGTTGCTGGATGGAGAAAAGTGGGAGGCAGCAGAGCGTCTTCTATTTCTGGGAATGTTCTCGAGTCCTGGATGCGCATTTTCTTTCTTGTTATTTTTCTGAATTTCTTTAGGGTGTCATGGCATCTAGGTCTTATGCTTTGACTTCCTGGGTCTCGGCGTTTTGTTTAGAAAGTGCCCCGAGTTTGGGGTTTAACAATTGGCAATCTGAATCTAACAATGTGTTGCTGTCTAATGTGATTTTCTCCCTCTGGCTGTAGCACTGCTAGGGCTGGGCCGGCTGCCCTTTTTTAGATTCTGCTGACATCTCATGAGCTAGTTGTAACCCCACATCACCCCCACACTGTTTGGTGCGCACGCGCACAACACAGGTGCTGCTGTTTCAGCCTCTTCGAGAACAGATAAGCTGGCGTTTGCTTGAAGTAAACCAGGAGTCTGCAACCGATGAATCCCCATATATTTTGGACTACCAATCTAATGATGACTCAGCATTCACTCTGCTGGCTAGGGCTGATGGGAATTGTATTCCAAAACATCTGGAGCCAAAGGTCGCAGACCTCTGCATTAAACTGTATGGATTTTGAAAATATTAGTAATTTTATTTTTCATTTTCTTTGGACTGCATTACAGTTTAGAGAACTGATGCTCTAACTGATATAGAATACAATTAGGCCCTATCGTGCTTAATCCACATTAGAAACGTGTCATTTGTTAGAATTTTAGAATTTTAACACAGTGCAAACCTTGATGGTACATATATATATATATATATATATATATATATATATATATATATATATATATATATCAATTAAGATTGCAAGCTGTGATATGCAGAGTGTGGGGGAAGAACCATGCAACACATCATTGTACATTTCCATTTATTCCATGGCGCCTCTTATTCTTTCATTTTGTGAATGCAAAAAATATTGACCTGAAAGAAATATGTGTTCTTGCATCGTGCAAGTTTCTTTACTTAAAAAATGATTCTGAAGCCTCTTGATATAAATGTAGGGCATCAGCAGCTACTTACCTAACAAGTATCGCAAACATCTGCAGTGATTACACATATATCCAATTACTCCCATTATGCAGAAGTATCATGTACAGAAAGGGTTTTGTCCACTGAGGGGAAAAAAGTGATACCAGAGTTGCCTCTCTTTGTGTTCTGCCCATGGAAGCAGAGATAACTTTAAAGTAATTGTGTTGAATATGCTAATGAATACCCAGGAGAGACCGCAAAAGGATAATACATAATTAGGATCACACCTACAGCACACAGTAGATTCCATTATGCAGTATGGTACTAATTAGGGACATAATATTGTGTGCATGAAAGGGAGATATTATATCCCCTCTGATTTGGGGCTCAAACAAAGCGTGGGATCATTGCCTCTGGCGTAGCGTCGTAACAAGGAATATTAGCAGCATTCTGTTTGCAGGTTTTAGTTATCGTTCTTTTTCGTGTTTCTGGGTCTTCCGCTTTCAATTTGAAACACGCATTGGCAAAGCCAGTATGTCTGACTGCGTTAAGGTTTGTGTGTTTGGGGGAGAGGAGGATCCAGACAAAATGTCAAGGGGAAAATGACAGGAGAAGGAACATAGCTGGACAGGTTTGGAGAACGTGGAAATACTGCATATTAAACTATGGCCTTGGTCTTTCATTAAAGATGACGATGGCAGCTCTATTAGGTGGGGGGGTCAGTCGCTGCGAAGGGGCACTAGGATCATTGAGGAAACATATCCAGGGAGAACATATATTGTAAAGATGGATGATATGATATGATAGCTTATTTATGACGCGCTTAAAACCCAGAGGTTTCTAAGCGCGGACCCGGGGGTCGAACCTGTGTTGCTCCGTGTCGTCTTGCTTCCAAGGCATGACACAAGCAATCAACTGTCTGAAGCTCAACACCAAAGCAGGGATTTCTGTAAAAGGTAGGAGAGGGGATCTCCTGACTGCTTACCCCAGGAATTCCGAATCGTGATCTGATCCTTTGCCTGCTACCACCCGTGGAAACATAGGACAGGTATTGCTATGTGCATCCTCACTCTAGTGGTGGAAGCCAATGCCAGTCTCCCATATGAAAACACTGAACAGGATTTCATTTTGCACCTTTTAACTCAGCAAGATAAGCAAGGACGTGGTGACAACACCACTTTCCGCCACTCATGTCTCTGCAGATTCAGTGCATGTTGTTTGACTCATTGGCTGATAGTCCATGTGTGGTGTACAACCGCCAATTTGCTTCCTGGTGCTGTATGACACCAGTGCTTGCCAGTTGTATTAGATTACAGTACAGGGCGGGTCAAATATAAGGCGTTGCTCGTACTCCTCAAGGCTCCCTCTGGGCATGGACCTGCTTTATGTTGGACATGCTTGCCAGCCATGCTCTGTTTTCTCGGCTTGCGTCTTCTTCTGAACAATGTCATGGTTCATTTTGGGATTATTACTTGACCATAATCACTCTCACAAATCCCTTGTGAGTGCCGTCCTCTCTTTCTGCTTTTTCTAAAATAAATTACTCAGCTCTTGCACTTCCTCTTCCTCTCCAATATAGTTAACACTCTAAGCTATTTCATCTCCTCTCACCTTGGCAGTAACATAAGTCTCTACCTGGTCTCAGACACAGCAGCAAGACTATTACTTCATGTCGAATGGAAGGATCATGTCTCCCTGGCGCTAGCTTTTCTCCACTGGATGCCACTTGCAAGAAGATGCCAACCTACAGGCTGCAAACCCCTTGAAGGTCTAGAAATGGGCGTTGCAACATGTGGCTGCCCAGATGTTTTGGACTATAACTACCATGACCCCTCGCCACTGACTATCATGGCGAGGACGTATTGGAGTTGTAGTACAAAACGCCTGGAGAGCCGAATGTTGCAAACCTCTGATCTAGAAATGAACTATCCCCGGGAGCCTGGTGAACACAGCAAACGACAAAATGGATACAATCACCTGAAGAGTCAGATTATTTATGTATGTTGGAACGAGAGGCAGGTGGGGTTAAATGAGTTCATAAATCATATTAAAGAGTGCTTGATGCACTGGAGGATCAGTGGGGAACAACATGTAATAATGGGTGGTGACTTTAATATGAAACACATAGGCGAAGATGGGGTGGAAACTAAGAGCATCTGTGCACAGCTTGAAATGGACTCAGCTTTTAGAAGACGGGGATTTGTTAGTAGTGAGCGGGAATGTGTGGGGCGATTTAACAAGAAGGGCAATTTGGAAAAGAGGCTGCCAATCATCTAATATTGACGACTTAATATTATCACAATTAATGTATAAGCAGTGCAATAGGTTTGAGATCATTACCACACTTTTGATTGACCATAATATGCTGGAAGCCACATTTGATTTATATGCCAAACCCCAACCTAGGGAGCAACTCCAGGGGTTGATGGTAAGCAGCAGCGGTAACAGATTAAAAAAATTCTGTCGCAAAGGGGTGAATCTAACAAAGAAATTAGAGGCCCTTGTTGACAACGGGCAAGAAGAACGTATGCAGGAGAGGTGTACAAGCGTATCTTTCATTGACTTTATATGGGGAGGTGAATAGCACCCTGAAAAAAGGCACATTACTCAGGCCCACATATTTAACCCAGTGATATGGGATAGAAAGAAAAAGCACAGAGTAGACCCAGCACTATTGCGGCGGCAGTCACCTGACAGTGAAGCCTATGAGGTGTATAAGCGTATCTTTCATTGACTTTATATGGGGAGGTGAAAAGCACCCTGCAAAAAGGCACATTACTCAGGCCCACATATTTAACCCAGTGATATGGGATAGAAAGAAAAAGCACAGAGCAGACCCAGCACTATTGCGGCGGCAGTCACCTGACAGTGAAGACTATGGTAAAAAGAAAAGGGAATTAGTAAAAAGCTACGAAAGCTGGATGCGAAACCAGAAACACCTAATGTTTCAGTATGACAGTGAAAAAATGCTGACAGCACTTACGAAAAGCAACACCAGAAGTTTCTGGTCCATAATTAACACAGACACTATAGACCAAACTATATCACAAAGTAACTCAGTAGGGGAACGTGAATGACGGCTGCATCAGGCTAATATGTGCGACACCTCAACAAGTTCGCTTAGGAGGGAAAGTAACTATTGTCCGTGGAGTGTAGACTTTGAACAGATAGAGGTTAGGCAGTTGATTATAAAATCTTTGAATTCTAATGCATCCGGGCCCAATGGACTTACGAATACCATACTGAAGCCAAAACCGTAACTCTGGTCTTCGATTCTGACACACTTGTTTATGGATACTCTTAGATCAGGTGCCACAACCAGTTCTGATCTTTAAGAAGGGCAATCGATCTGATCCTAATAACTATCGCCCAATTCCACTTTTGGACTGTGACAGTAAAATTTTCTCAGCACTAATAGTTGAAAAGTTGGAACTATGGATCAAAGAAAATAACATCCTACTCAAGAACCAATGTGGTTTTAGAAAGGGGCAATCAACGAAACTTAACGGGCTTATCCTCTCCGTCATAAAAAATGGAACTGGGAGTGAGGTGAAGGGACTGCCAAACCAAATGTATGTAGCCCTAATAGACTTCTCCAAGGCTTTTGATCTTGTAAATCGAGATTTGCTTTGGGGAAAGTAAAGAAAATGGAGCATCCTTTGCTGTCTGTCCTGGTGTATATACACAAAGGCACATCTGTGAGGGTGCGAATGGATGCTGGGGGTTTCCTTACAAGCAGGTTTCCCACATCGAAAGGACTCCACCAGGTATGTGCATTCGCCCCATGTTTATACAATCTATACCTGTCGGATCTAAATGACGCATTGGGAAAGGCAGCCTTGATTAGATCTAAGGTGGGTGGGCACCCCATTAGTTGGTTGTCATACGCGGATGATGTAGCACTTATGGATGGCTCACTGATAGGGCTACAGAGGCTACTAGTAGCATTAAGTGAATATGCAAAGGCCAATCATCTGATTATTAATCAGAAAAAGTCACCTCATGATGTTTGGAAACACCAAAAAGAAATTCAGAAGTTATAACTGGTCTATCAATGAAACAAGTATTGGGGTTTAATTTGTATAGCCTCTCAAGCAGAACACTTGTCATCGACAACATTGACAAGAAAGTAGACCAATTGGCCTCTCAAACGAGGAGACTACACAGAAAAGTATGTAAATTTACAATCAAACCTCTGATTCTTTTTAATGTTGTTAAGATTATACCAAAGATGATGTATGGGATGGAAATAGAGTTGGCCGTATATAGGATTCCATGGGATAGATTGGAGGGCAGGTTTTGGAAGGGGCATTGGGACTGCTTTCCTCCCTCCCCATGGCTTCTTTACCTTTCAAACTGGGCCTTCTATAATTCAAATATTGGTTTAATTGGCATATCCTATCTTTGGTTAGAAATATCTTGTTGCCCACAAGACACTCCCTATATGTGAATCTTTTAAACTACCTGATGAAAAGAAGCTCACAATTCTTGAACAAGATGTCATCCTTGGCTGACAGTCTCTTAGACGCAATAGGCAAAGATTGCTCCGATTTAATGTGCAATCCAATGAGTGTAGAAAAGGTGCTGAAGGAGAAGGATTGGATCAGTATCATATCACACACAGGAGGATATCAATTGCACTCTACCTTTTCACTAATTGACAAACCCCTTGGCCATTTACCAAGTTATCTTCAACAACACCCGTTTCCTGCTACAAGAACAAACTTTTTAAGATTTAGATTGAACGTCTTACCAATGGGGGAAATTGCACATGCACGAAGAAAGCAAAAGGACGAGGGAGATAATATTTGCCCTCAGTGTAATTCTGCAGGAAAACCGGAAACTCTCTGGCACATACTGGTGGAATGCCCCATGTTGGCATCAATGAGAACAAGGTATCTGGGTCTATTTTTTTGCACTGCAAATAATTTTATAAATGTGGACGATTTGTGGAACCGCATGTCTGCGGGGTCAGAATTCTTTGTAACGTATGCAATTGTACAAATGTTGGATGGACTAGGCTTACTTAAAAAAAAGACTTGATATGAACTCCTGCATATTTTACAGATGTTAATACTTTTAAACGGATATGTGCTGTGTTGTGATGTGATTTTTTTTGTATATGTGTGTAAGATCACATTTTGATAAAATTCACAATAATAAAAAAATAAAATAAAATAAAAAAGGAAGATACCAACTTACAGGCTGCAAACCCCTTGATGATCTAGAAAAGGGTTTTGCAACCTGTGGCTGCCCAGATGTTTTGCACTATAACGAACATGATCCCTCACCACTGAATATCTTGGCGAGGACTGATTGTAGTTGTAGTACAAAACGTCTGGAGAGGTGAATGTTGCAAACCTCTGATCTAGAAATGACATTTCTAATTTCCAAATGTTCTCCCGACATCTACCCCAGATTAGTGCACATTGCCATTGCCAGACTCCACGCCATCTCAAAATGCAAGAAGAAAGGCTCAAGAGACATTGCATACCTCGGTGCTAAGTTGTGACACTCCCTCCTGGCCACTTTAAAACTTAAACTCAGGAAGATTCTGAAAGCGTGGCTTTCCCAGAGCTTACTGCACCTGGTCTGCTCCCTCACCCACTTCCAGATATCGTGCTCACACTCTCTGAGGACACTGCTGGCATGTAGCTGTTAAGCCCAGGGGATCCCTCCCGAGAGTCCTCCTCACCTGTGTCCTCGACGGAGCTGTCCCTGGCTTCGGAATCCTTCTTCCGACGTGGTCTACGAAGTACTTTAGGTTCCTTAGGTTCCTTGAGCTTCTTTTCCTTCTTCTGATGAAGGTAGGGGCGAGCTCCCTCAGAGGCCACTGTGACCTGAATAGGTTCCCAGGTTTAGGGGACCTCTCAGGAGCAAGCCCCTCATGCAGGGAAAAGCCTTGAAGGCACAAAAAACCCTGGATGGTTTGGAGTTCTGGTCTGTTTTAGCAAGTAGGTCTCTGGAAGGGACTAGTCCAAGGTGGAAGTCTCTGAAGTGACTAGGGTCACTACTGCATAGGGAACATTTTCCTGGAAGGAACTTCCTCTCCAATGGGTCAGATGAAGTCAAGTGCAATAACCATAAGCAGGCTCTGCTCACAGGAAAAACTCCTATGCAACTGGGTTCAAGTAAATTCTTTTCCCCAACCCTGGTACGAGTTCTTCCACCACAGGTTGTGGGTGTTTGCCAATATAAAGAAATATAGGACAGAGTTAGAACCCAAGTGCTCCGAATAACCACTGGACAACCTCAAATGTGAAAAATGTTCCACGTGATGACTAGCGGAAGACGACAGGCAAGAGTACAGGAGGCAGACCAAAGCCATAAAAAGAGGTAAGAGCGTAGCTGTACAGAGTGCGGCAAGATGGGGTAGCGCTGTCAGGGAGAGCCGACTCCACCCTAAGGAAAGTGGAAGCCATATGGGTATCGGTTAGGAAATATGGAAAGATAACCCGAGAGAGAGAAAGAGAGAGTGAGAGAGAGAGAGAGAGAGAGAGAGAGAGAGAGACGGCACCCCCCAGGGAACGGGTGACAGATAGATGTTGAGGGAAAAAAAAATACAAACCCGCAAGAGTGCGGAAACAAGCAAACAAGTACCGAAAGATAAGGGTAGCCAAAATGAAAGAAAGAGCGACAGCTAAGAAAGGACTGTAGAGGAAAAAACAGAATCAGCACAGAAAGCAATAGAATGCACTGGAAAAAGTAGGCTAGAATTTCCTGTCAAAGAGAACAAGCAGGCGATCTCCCCATAAACGGATACAACACAGGGAAATGCTGTCCCCGCCCACCTATATAACCAGGCAGCTATATTAGTGGAAGATTAGACCGTAGATGGAGATGGACGCCTAAGGTCGCCATTACTGAATCTTCCACTGTTGCCATACTTTCCATGGTCAGCACATGACAGTATGCCCCCTCTTATACAGCCTTCATCCTGGTTTGCCAGGGTATAGTCTGTGGAAGCGTTGAATAAGTCGGGCGCATGTACATGGGATCTGGGTTCCCATGTTCGCTCTGCAACTGGATACCCCTTCCAATGTACCAGGTATTGCAATACTCCTCTTCTGTATCTGAAATCTACCAATCTCGCTACCTCATACTCCTCAGGTTCTGGTGAAACTGCGGCAGGCAGTCTTCTGTAGTTCCTCTTGAAGGGGTCCTTGACATGTGTCTTTAGAAGGGAGGAATGGAACACAAGGTGCACCCTCTTCAGACTGGGTGGTAATTTTAGTTTGAATGCCACAGGGTTGATCTTAGATAGGATCCGATATGGACCTATATATCTAGGGGCAAATTTACTAAGATGGGTCCAACGTGGTAGAAACCTTGTAGATAACCACACTTGAGTACCCGGCTTCCATTCAGGATTCGATCTTTGTTTCCTATCAGCATAAGTCTTGTACCCCATGTGGCTCTCCTCCAGAGAACGCAATGCATACTTGTGTGCCTGGCCAAGATCTGATAGAGTGCTGTCCACAGTAGGAGATCTAGTCATGGAGAAGCCGGCCTAGGGTAGATGCTGGGATTGTACCCATAAGTGCATTTGAAAGGACTCATGTTGATGGCGGTGTGAAATGTGATGTTGTAAGCAAATTCGTCCATTGGTATGAAAACAGCCCAGTCATCTTGCTCCCGGTTGCAAAAGCAGCGGAGGTACTGCTCGAGATTGGCATTTAAGCACTCCGTTTGACCATTGGACTGTGGGTGGTACCCAGATGACAAGGCCCGTTATATACCTAGCTTCTCACATAGCGAAGACCAGAATTTAGAAGTGAACTGGGTGCCACAGTCCGTCACGAAAGTCTGAGGAATACTGTACAGCCTAACAATATCTTTAAGGAACACTACCGCTGTCTCCGAGGCAGAAGGTACTCCCGGAAGGGCAGCAAAATTAGCCATCTTGCTCTAGGTGTCTATGGTTACTAGGATGGCCGTCATGCCTCTTGAGAATGGTAAATCCACAATGAAGCCCATGGAGACATGCTCCCATGGCCTAGCTGGAAGGAAATCCTGTTGGAGGAGTCCTAAGGGTTTGCACTTAGACACCTTGTCGGAAGCGCACACAGGACAGGTGGTCACATAGGACTCGGCTGAGCGAAGGCCACCAGAAGTGCCCGGATACCAGCTCCATGGTAGCTTTCTGCCCCTTGTGACCAGCCAGAGGTAGATCATGACACCACCTTAATGCCTGAGTCTGCAAGGATTCAGTGGGGAGGTAAAGAGCCTGTCCACAGAACAAAAGTCTTTCCTTTTGGTGTAGATGATGCTGTCAACGTTCTGCTGCCTGATTGTCCCTGGTCTCAGCTTGCACCTCTTGCAAAAAGGGGTTAATCAAGGCCAGGAACTTCTTATCCTTTAGCAATCTTTCCTTCCCAAGGTATCCGCCAGTGTCTTCCCCCAGACTGCGTGACATGGCATCAGCAACGGTGTTGAGAGACCCAGGTATGTAAGTAATGGCAAAGTCAAAATGGGAAAATAAATATGCCCATCTGGCATGTCTAGAGTTCGTACACTCCATCTGTCTGAGTACCTTCAAATTATGATGGTCCGTACGTACAATGAATTGATGTTCTGCTCCCTGAAGCAAATGCCTCCACTTCTCGTAGGCCTGCCTGATGGCTAACAATTCCTTTTCTAATATGGAATAGTTTCTCTCACTGGAGGTAAGAGTTTGGGAGTAGTAGGCCACAGGGTGTTCCAGATTGTCCTGGGTCTTTTGCAAGAGGACTGCTACTATCGCTCCCCCTGAGGCGTCTGCTTCGAGTTTAAAGGGCCTTGACTGATCAGGTTGGACCAGAATAGGAGCTGAAGTGAATAAGGCCTTGCGCCTCCGAAAGTCAGTCTGTGCTTCCTTGTTCCATTCAAACTGCACCCCCTTCTTTAGTAGGCATGTGATTGGTAGCACCATGTATAGAAGTCATGGATGAATCGACAGTAGAAATTGGCTAGTCCCAAAAACTTCTGCACTTCCTTGGCTGTTGTGGGTTTGGGCCAATGCAGGATGGCCTTAACCTTATCAGGATCCATCTTCACCCCCTCGGAGGACAGTATGAACCCCACATAGGAAACCTCTGATGTCTCAAACACACACTTCTCAGGCTTGGCGTAAAGTTGGTTGTCCATTAGTCATTGGAGGACTTCACTCACGTGTCAGCGATGTTCTCTAAATGTGGGGTAGTATATTGTCTAAATAGATTGAAACGTTTGTGTATAGGCGCGTTACAAATGCCATATCATATCATATCATATCATAGATCACTACCGAAATGAACAGGAGATCGGCGAACAGCTTATCAATGAATCTTTGGAACACCGCTGGGGCATTAACTAAACCGAAAGGCATGACTCAGTACTCAAACAGCCCCAGCAGAGTCCGAAAGACCGTCTTCCACTTGTCTCTCTTCTTGATCCTTAGTAGGTGGTACGCTCCTCTAAGATCCAGCTTGGTAAACACCTTGGAACCCTGGACAGCCTCGAGTATATCTCTGATGACGGGCATTGGGTATCTGTCCCGAATGGTGATCTGATAGAGCCCCCGGTAGTCTATAAAAGGGCGTTATTCAGATGAAACCTTCTTAGAAATAAAAAACAGGGATGCCCCTCCAGATGACTTGGATTCCTGAATCAGATCGTTCTGCAGATTGGCATCAAGGTATTCTTTCAGGGCTATTCTCTCGGGCAGTGACAAGGTGTACATTCTATCAAAGGGCACTGGTGAATCAGTCTTGAGTTCGATACTGCAATCTTCTGTTCGATGGGGAGGAAGAAGCTTAGGTATCCTGTCTTCAAACACTTCGTAAAATGCTTGATAAGCAACTGGTACAGATGACACTGTGGAGTTGGGTAACACAATGTGGTTGCCGAACTGTGCCTCAGTTTAGGGAACCTTGTAGCAGTTTTGGCTGCAGTACGTAGAGGCAAACCGTAGACAGTTGGACCTCCAATCAATTTGAGGGTTATGCAGGCACAGCCATGGTATACCCAGTATCACTGGGAAATGAGCCGCTCTGATTACGTCGAAGGTCAATGTCTCGGTATGCCCTCCCATGGTCACTTGGGCTGGTTCAGTCTCCACACCGATGGGTACAGATGACAGAGGAGTACTGTCCACACCCTCGACTGGTATGGACCTTGTCTTCTGCTGCACTAGGATACTGTTCTCTGCAGCCTGTCTACGAAGTTTCCAGCAGCTCCGCAATCCAACATAGCAGTAGCTTCAAGGGAGGACCGAGAGGGATCGAAAAGGTGATGTGGAAAACCATCAGTCTGCAGTCTTCTTCAGTTATTGATCGGCCACTGATGCAGGGGTTTGGGCTGCTCTCCCCGTTAGCTCTCCTGCACAGGAACGGGGCGCTGTGTTTCCCTGACGCCTGGGGGGTACGTCTGGGCAATTACGTAACAGATGTTTAGAGGATCCGCAATCCATGCAAAGGCCCAATTCCTCGCGTCTCTTTTGTTGTTCCGAGGTAAGTAGACCCCGGGCTGCTCCTATCTGCATTGGTTCTTCTGGAGCTGCCTTCTCCTTTGTGACGGACGGTAAGCTGGGTAAATGAGGGTAACTGCTTCCTCTCCTCCTCTCCAGTCGTCTCTTTGTGAGTCTGAACTCGATTTGCAGAGCCAATGTAACCAGCTCCTGGAAGGTGTTGGGTCAGGCAACTCTGGCTAGCTCATCCTTAATCTCCTCATGGAGTCCTCTACGAAATAGAGTCTGCTGGGCAGAGTCGGGCCAGCCGGCATTGACCGACAGCCTTTGAAACTGAGAAAAATAAGATTGTACATCCTGTGTGCCCTGACGGATATCCAACATTGCTTCATAAGAAGAGTACTGGACCGCTGGCCGTTCAAACCGGGACCTCAAGTTCTGTACGAACTGGTAGAAGTCGTTCACAGATGGGTCTGAGTTTGTGACAAGGGGGGTTGCCCAAGCCAGTGCATTACCGACAAGATTAGAAACCATAAACCCCACTCTGGCTCTGCTGTTCTCGAAAGCTCTAGGTCGGAAAGTGAAGTACACAGAGCAGGCATCCAGGAACCACTTCAATTGCTTGGGGTTCCCGTCGTATTTGCCGAAAGGTAACGCCATTGGAGGAAGATCTCCTCTGTACTCATCTCTGGTGGCTACCTGCTGGCAGAGGGCCACATTTTCTGACTGTAGGTTCTGCACCTCCGCAGTCAGTTCCTGGAGGGCATTACACAGTTCCTGGTACTGTTCCAAAGAGGCCATGGGTATATGTAGGCGTTGTATTCTGTCAAGCCCAGTGGATTGCTCCCGAGAGTCCTCCTCACCTTTGTCCTCAACGGAGCTGTCCCTGGCTTCAGTATCCTTCTTCAGATGTGGTCTACTAAGTGCTTTAGGTTCCTTAGGTTCCTTGAGCTTCTTTTCCTTCTTCTGATGAAGGTAGGGGCTAGCTCCCTCGGAGGCCACCAAGACCTGACTAGGTTCCCAGGTTTAGGGGACCTCCGAGGAGCAAGCAGGGAAAAAGCCTTGAAGGCACAAAAAACCCTGGATGGTTTGCAGTTCTGGTCTGTTTCAGCAGGTAGGTCTCTGTAAGGGACTAGTCCAAGGTGGAAGTCTCTGAAGTGACTGGGGTCAGTACTGTGTAGGGAACTTTTTCCTGGAAGGACCTTCCTCTCCAATGGGTCAGATGAAGTCAAGTGCAATAACCAGAAGCAGGCTCTGCTCACAGGAAAAACTCCTATGCAACTGGGTGCAAGTAAAGTCTTTTCCCCAACCCTGGTACGAGTTCTTCCACCATGGGATGTGGGTGTTTGCCAATATAAAGGAATATTGGACAGAGTTAGAACCCAAGTGCTCAGAATAACCACTAGATAACCTCAAACATGAAAAATGTTCCACCGTGATGACCAGCGGAAGATGACAGACAAGAGAACAGGAGGCAGACCAAAGCTACAAGAAGAGGTAAGAGCGAAGCCGTACAGAGCGCAGCAAGACAGCGTAGTGGTGTCATGGAGAGCCGACTCCACCCCAAGGAAAGCAGAAGCCATACGCAGTACGGGTTAGGAAATAAGGAAAGATAACCTGAGAGAGGAGAGAGAGAGAGAGAGAGAGAGAGAGAGAGAGAGAGAGAGAGAGAGAAAGACGGGACCTGACAGGGAAGGGAACGGGTGACGGATAGATGTCAAGGGAAAACAATACGAACCTGCAATAGCGTGGAAACAAGCAAACAAGCACCGAAAGATAAGGGTAGCCGAAACGAAAGAAAGAGCGGCAGCTAAGAAGGGACTGTAGAGGAAAAAACAGAATCAGCACAGAAAACCAACGGAATTCACTGGAAACAGTAGGCTAGCACTCCTGGCAAAGAGAACAAGCAGGCAATCTCCCCATAGACGGATACAGCGCAGGGAAATGCTGTCCCTGCATACCTATATAACCAGGCAGCCATATTGGTGGAAGACTAGACTGTAGATGGAGATGAACGCCTAAAGTCACCATTACTGAATCTTCCACTGTTGCCATACTTTCCATGGTCGGCGCATGACAGTAGCACCCTACAATTCTGAGACAAGTTAAATAAACCCAATTCTACATTGACTAGCTACGTTATATTGACATGAAATAGGTCAAGAGGTGCCCCTGGGACTTTCTATTGCACAAATGATGTTCTGGTTTGATAAAAAAGTGAATTGATTATAAAAGAGCTGAAATATTTTAAAATGAGGTGTAATGCGTCATCACAATCAAGTTTAAATAAAAGAACACTGTGACGCAACATTCTTTTTTAAATCTGTGCATTTAAGATTTGCAGAACTGCAATGAACTGCCTGGGTTGTCCCGGATTCGAAGACCTTTTCAAAAATAGCATCCCGGCGATTGTGAGGACACAAATATCCCTTTCTTGACAGTCATGAGCACCCATGGAGAGTGGACGGATTCAGCCCAACAGAGATATGCAAGAGGCAGCCCAGGCAGCGGGTTTTCACCATTGCAAACGACAGGGACACATCGAACTGGCGCAAACATGCTTTGACAGAATGCGTTTCTTTTTTGCTTGGGCAATTTTGCACTGGTGCGAATTGCACTTGTACTAATGGAAAGTCAGAACCATGAGCACGGACTCCGTAATAGTCATTTACCAGTTCATCAATGCTGAAAAGAGAAGCCCAACAGAAGACCCTTTGCCATGGTCTCTGCGTTTCAGGTGTATTTTCTATTCTTATCATGTGTTTATGTATATTGGAAAACAGGCTGGGCCTCATTATAAGCTTGCCGGTCTGGTAACAATGGTACCGGTAAGCTTGTCCGTACCGTTGTTACCGGACTGGCAAACTACGAGGTCTGCTCGCAGGTGCCTTTCCATCCGCCAGGTCTGACGAATGCTGCCGGTGCTTCGGCCTCCCCATTCCCATTGAGTCATATGGGAATGGGGAGCAATATTTTCCAGTGCCTGGGATTGGGCAATTACCGGGTCCGGCGGGGCCATAATGCCCCAGTAATTGCCTATTCCTGGGCACCGTAAAAAAGTGATTCCATTGCCGGTTTGGTCTTTTTGACAAAGCGTTGACCCACGTGCTGCATCTACTCACCTGGGCCTCCCTTGACACACACCAGGCTGATTAATAGCTTGTTTTCTACTCATCATTGGCAGGGCACCACTTCTTCAATATCTCTTTGCTTTAATTTAATGGAAGCTTTGCTGCTGTTTGGGAAAGTGGAATGAAAACTGTTAAGAAAGGGTATTTCCTCTCCAAATTTTAGACGGCAGGATGAGCCTTCATAGACTTGCGAGGTGTGCATATATTTTTTTTAAAAACTGCACTTGGCTTGTGTAAGAGTAGTTTGTTGCTGCACTCATGCCTGACTGAAATGAAGGTGTGCCCTGAAAACTCAAGAACTAACAGTGTCTCCCAAGTGAATATCCAGCAGAGTGTTGGGGGTCCGTCTCCTTTTCCTCCTCGCCACCTGGATTGGAGGTTTACCGGCCACTGGCCATGTGCTTGACATTCAACACTACCCTGCTTTTTCCCATGAATTTGTCAGCCAGTGCTCATTGGCTCAAATACATGCAAGCATCAGTGGTAGAATAGATGCCAGGGGTCATGTCATTTTGAGTGTGCGGGTACAGATCTCTGCTCAGGTAGTCAGGTCCTGTGAAAAGAAGTGTTATGTGCATGTATAAGCTTCTCACTGTTTAATAGAAGCCACGTTTAGAGGTTAGACAGGTATTATATAATAAGCTGGTAAACAGAGTTGGGAGTTAGATGAGGAAATGGGTGTGAGGTGCTGGGTCCCGCTACCTCTTCTCAACATTTTGAGCAAGTGCAGGGGTCATGTAAGATGGAGTATGACCTACAGCCTTTTGGGAGTGGGGTGAGTGAGTTGTCTACAGGGTGCTTTTGCGTCTTGCCTTTTCCTGCACCCTGCCCTGATTACAAGGAATTCTAGGAGTGACTGACATGAAGTGCTGTGTGAGAGAATGTTATCTTCTGAATGGCTCTGAGAGTGTCAGTTGGAAGATGGGTTGACTGAGAGAGGATGCTGGTGGATGCTATCCCCAAGAAACATACCTGATGGTCCCTAAATGTATACCTGTAGCCTGTCCCCAAGACTGGAACTTCAGAAAAGATGTTTCCTATCCCTACACCAGTCTCAGTGTCATCTCTGGCTAAGATCTCGTCTCTACACAGGTGATGATCAGGAGGTACGCGTGGGTTGTGCTGGGGGAACAGCACCTGGAAGGGACATCCAGGAAAGGGACATCCACCCACCCACAAGGCAGAGAAGGCCTTCTCTCGAGGTTGGTGCGCTGCTGGGAGCAGTGGGGCCTGTGAGGCCCAGCCATTGCTGTAGGCGAAAGCATCCAGGGCCCAGCGCCATCCGGATCTGCAAGGGGCAGACAGACCATCGTTGTGGTAAAGTCCCATTATTCAGTACTGTGCAGGGCTGCACAAGGTACATTACACTGGGAGACAGCTAGAGTGCAAATTTTGTCTTACCGGCCGAATCAGTGAGCTGTCAGATAGTGAGGGGAGCACCATGATGTGGAATGCTGTGGTGGGTTGACTCCCGTTTCTGCAGACGTGTGTTGGATCGGAGTGCTCTGCTGGAGTCTGGTGTGTGGCCGTGTCCGCTGATGGGAGCAGGTTTGGTTGGACAGCAGTGTGCTGCCAGTGTTGGGCCCGCTGGGGTAGACCTGACTTATGTGTACTGCATGGTTTTGCCTGAGTGATGTGGTATGGGGCTGGACGCCTGAATTAGTCTGAAAGCTTTGCTGAGGTATCCTTTCTTAAGTTGTGTGGGTCTCCCCTCAACTTAGTAAAAAAGGGGAGGGACATTTAATGAGCAGATTGTCCCACTGTTTGCGAATCATGAAGATGGTTACAGGGTGCGTTGTTAGGAAGAACCAGTTCTGGAAGTTGAAGGATGTACATGTTGACCATTGGGCCTTAATTTAGGTAGCGTGTCATGCAGGTGAATGGGAACAAAATAACTCTGTGCTCCAATAATCAGACCAACTCAGGAAAAGGCAAAGTCTTATTACTGTTTTATTATCAATTATCTAAAACAGTGAGTTACATCACACATGAATGCACGTCACACAGTGTTCTCTCTCAAAGCATTTAATAAAAAACAGTACTTATATAGTAAAAACTCATCATACGTGACGTCATACTACATGGCAAAGAATGAAAACTTAGAGGTGATTGTGGTTGGCTCAAACGGAACATCTAAATATACTTTCTATAGGAACTGGGATTGTGATTGGATCTCTACAGTCCGGTGGACAATTCATATCCACCCCTAGTGCAAGTAATCTTCATCAGTTATTAGAAACACGGTACTCTATTGGCTCTCAAACTATAAGGCCCTTTGTTATATGGCCCTCTACAACTAGTTGGCATGCTCGTGCCCTTCTGGAACGTTTGATTCACTTATCAGCATGTGAGCTCAGACGCATGTGCAGAGGGTAGACTGAACTGTAACTCCCCACCCAATTAGCCCATCATCTCTCATCACCCATGCCTTCTGCCATGCAGACTGTCTTTGAACTTGGCCTTGCAATGTATTCTCGTCTCTGGGAATAGAAGGGAGTATGGGCACATGTTTATCAAAGTTCTGGACTGCCGGCCCAACTCTATTCTCATCCTTAGCTCATGTGACAGGAGACGGTAATTCTTCCCATTTTATATCATTTAATTGTCTGGAATTAATAAACTTGCCACTCATGGTGTTCTTTCTTTGCACCTTAACAAGGGATAATTTCAGCTTCTCACGTTCACTGTTCTTTGAGGATAGATAACTGGTTCTTGGCTGCCTTCAGTCTTGACACCAGGCCAGACAGCTCTTCTCGCTTCTTCCATGCTCCCAGCTAATTCTGCATCACCGTCTTCAGCCCTTCTCTTCATGGTCTGAACTTACTAAAATTGTGACACCGATGTCCAGCATCTATATAATGGCGGCTTTGCATGCAGTCTATTCACTAGGTATAGCCAGCTTCTATGATCACTTAGTCAACTTGCATTGCTGCATCTGTACAATTATTAAACGGCTTGCATTATCTACAGTGCTTTTCACACGTGCAATCTTCGTTTCGCACATGAAAGTTTACTCGACTCTTTACTTCGTCTTTCTATAAGGTCCATACATTCTCTCCGTAAGCCAGTTTTCTCAGTGTGTCACGCTCATTTCTTGTGACGTCACCAACTCCTCTTTCTCTAATTTTAATATTCCGTCAGGGAGTTCCTCCCTCAGATTGTCGTCTCGTTGAGGATACATTTGATAAGGTTTTCTTAGTGGGTACCTTTTCTCGAAGACTTAACACGGAATAGTCACAACTGCTGCTGTCAACCATGGCACTAATTCAGGCTTCCAGCATACAGGTAGTAGAGGGGCGGGACTTCCTCCAGAGGAAGTTGGCTGCTCCTCTACAATGTGTTGGGATTGTGTGTGTGTATGTTTCTTACTTCTTAGGGTGTTTTGTCTTGTGTTGTTAAAAGGGGAAGATGTGTTGTGTCTTGCATTTTCCTGCCCCGTATTTTATGTTATGTTACTTTGCATTTATATAGCGCCTTATGTACCATTGGTATTGGCTCAATGCGCTGGTAGGCTAAACGCCCTCGGGAACCGAAGTTCAAGTCAGTAGAGAGAAGTAGAGGGAGTCAAAAAGGTGCGTGTGAGCACCGGATATGTGTGCAGCTGATGTGGCATTCGTGTGATAGCTGCTTCTTAGTGGTAGGTGTGGTGGTTGAGAGATCAGGAGTATGTGTTCGTTCTGGCAGGTTGTTATCCAGACCGATACTGGCTGCGTTAGGCCTGAGGAGAACGCCTAGGCTGGAAGGTGTGTAACCAGCAGTGTTTAGTTAGGGTGATGGGGAGTATGAGGAAAATGATGGTATGAGAACAGCTATACCGAATGGTGTCATAGTATCGCTGTGTTCTAGATGAGTGGTGGTGTAAAGAAGAGAGTAAGCGTGGAGATGTGATATGGTGGTTTATCTTAGGTGCTTGCGGTCGAGCCCGCTCCAAATAGTTCCATGGACACCATCCGCTCCATGTACTCAGACTGTCCTACGCATTTACGACCGTTTCAAGCGCTCAAAACCGTTCGTTTCAATGCTCTTTCAAACTTTTCATGCACTCCAAACCATTCCAGGTAAGTCACGCCGTTCTATGCAATCCAATTTGTTCCATGCACTCCACATCGAACACTACACTCATCTGCTCTACATACTCATCCGCTCTATGCACTCATCCGCTCTATGCACTCATCCGCTCTACGCACTCATTACCTCTATGCACTCATCTGCTCTACACACTCATCCTCTCTACACACTCATCCGTCCGTTCTACACACTCATCCACTCAACACACTCATCCGCTCCACCCACTTCATCCGCTCCACTCGCTTCATTCATTAATCCTACATTATCGGTTCAGCCAATGTCTCTTGTCGTACGCATTCAATTTGTTTTGTGCTCTCCATCAGTCCCATGCTCTACACCCGTCTCATCTACTCGAATCGTCTATTCTATACTTTCCATTCATACCATGCACTCATACAATCAATGCCATCTGTATGTGCACTAATCCCTCTCCTGTATTCATCTTTCCAACCTCTTCACTTTATTCTTTTCGTCCATTTTGTTCCTTTCGTCCATTGCAATCATTTCATTAATTTCATTAATTTCAACCGCTTTGCTGCTTTCGTACAGTTTATTCTTTTTTATCCGTTTCAGTGCTTTGATCTAGTTTACTCATTCTATTCTGTTTGTCCTTTTTAGTTTACATTAGAGGTTACGTTTTTGGTTTCTCACTTGGTTCATGATGTTGTATTGTTATTTGTTTTATTGTTATTTAATATCTAGTAGTTTGGGTTAGTTGACATGTTGTTATCCACTTTATTCCTCATGTCCACATTGATCGTCTTGTCCATTACATTTATTTGTCTATTTCATTAAGTTCAGCCGCTTTACTGCCCTCATACAACTTATTCTTTTATTTATTTTGCAGGTTTGATCATTTTTACTCAATCTATTTTGTTTGTCCTTTTTAGCTAATCAGTAGAGGTTATTAGTTTACGATTTCATTGCTCGGAGCATGATGTTGCATTGCTATTTATGATCTAGTATTTGGCAAAAGTCTTTGAGATGCTGTCATCCAGTTTGAGTTAGATTGAGTTCGTGGTCGGTTTTAGGGGAAGAGCCAAGTTTTCAGTAATTTGCGGAAAGACATGAGGTCTTCAGTGAGTCGGATGTGGGGTGGGAGAGTGTTCTACAGCATGGGGGCCAAGGCTGAGAATGATGATCCGCCTAACCAGACTGAGTTTGTTTTTGGTATGACTAGGAGGCCAGCTGAGCTAGATCTTAGAGTATGTGCAGGGTGATATGGTTTTAGTTTGTCTTGGAGATATTGTCTTGGAATGCTAGGAGCGACTGACATGGAGTGTTGTGTGAGAGAATGCTATCTTCTGAATGGCTCTGAGAGTGTCATTTGCAAGATGGGTTGACTGTGTGTGAGTGGATGCGTTTGATGTTATGCCCAATTAACTTACCTGATGCTCCCTAAATGGTTACCTGTAGCCTGTACCCGAGACTGGAACTTCAGTAAAGATTTTCTTTGTTCCTACACCAGTCTCAGTGTCATCTCTAGCCAAGACCATGTTCTACATGTGCCTTGAATCAAATTTTACTGGTTTACATCAAATGCCATTTGAAAATACATGCACCCTTCCATGATGGATGAGCATGCGCGCAGTAGCAGCTCCTAACCATTGATTTATTCACAGCGATGTAGAGTTTTTGTTGAGCACTTGTCTGTCTCTGTTACACCAGCTCTGCAGTACTTAAACCTGTGAGCTCAAGTGGTTGTGCACAGCGTGGACAATTTAGTGGTTTCCATATCTTTGAATGATGGGTCAGAGCCATCACTCCAGTTAAGGTGCCATATTTATGAATGTGTCGAGTCCCTCCTCGGACCAACAGTATCCCAAATATATTGTATAGCATCTTTTTCAGGGACTAAAGGTGTATGAAGGGGTCACGTTTTGCGTGAAGACATCAGAACATTAATTGGGTTCAGTGCTTTACGCCAGGTCTGACATTCTAGAGACGGCCACCAGTCTTTCTTCTGCATTGTGAAATGCAGTTTTGCTTTCAAAAGTGCAAGTTTGGAAAAGGCCCTTTTCACACTTGTACTTATGAATACAATGCACCTGCTTCAGACTTCAGCTGTAGGGCCAACTAGTGACTTTCTAAAGTACTGGGGTATCATTGTTCTGTGTGAATTAACCTGAGCCCAAATCATTTTTTTAAAGTGGTGCATTTTTCTGCGCACATTTGAAAGAAAGTGTGTAGGACCCATAGAAATTACAATTGATTTTGTACAGAAACAAATGAAATGCCCCGATGGCTCCAAATTGGCTAGACGTACACAAGAGCATTTTGCAACACATCGCCATGCTGAAAATTCAAAAAGCCAACCGTGGGACCTTCCATCACAAAGCATTTCCACTGTAAAACACATTTCCATGTAGCTTCTGCTCTAAGTACATTGTGAGGCTTGTCTCAAGAATCCGGACAGTGCTGATGCCACTTTGGTGCTGGGTGTGCTTAAAGAAAAGTGTGTGGCATGTTTCAATAATTTAATTTAATTTAATGTGATACCGTTTTAGAAACAAAAACTTTACACATAATTCAACGAATTTAAACAATTGAAAACATTTCTTAATCATCAAATTCATCATCTAAATTTCAAACAAACTCATACAATACAACATATTACGTATTCTAATGTAAAATAAAAAACAGAAATCACTACCCTCAGATAAACACAAATATAAATAAATAAATAAACAAAGATAGAAAAGATATAAAATATCCATCGATCATGAATTCTGAACTTAAGGTACTCATAAGATCTTTCACTTGAGAGTAAGAAGCTGAACTTCACCCCCAACCGCAGGGATTAATGAACGGCAGACTCGAGCAATCCCTTTGTCAGCCTTTGTTAGGTGAAGAGGTTGCTGTCCTTCAGTCATTCCTTGACCATATACCACACTCTGTATAGTGCCAGATGGAGACTTGCATTTGAAGTATTTATACACATGTACCAGAACTCATCTTCATTAATGTGGTCCAGATTATGAACATAACTGCTGTAATGCTTAATATAGGATAGACTCAACCTGGGGCACAATAAGAACATGTCTAGCTGTTTCGGGTGCAGCCTTGTTATTACAAATCCGGCAGAAGCGCTCAGTTTTAGGTATAGCTTGTTCAGGGCCAATCACTGTTAACACTGGCAGATGGTTTATGCGCAGAAGCAGTATAAAGCGCCTTAAATTATCTGATGGGAACAAATTTAAGTACTCTTGGGCCCTTTGATTTTATATTTTTAAAGTAGGTGTGATATAAATCCATAATACTTAAACTTTCTAGACGTACAAAGTTATTTTGCCAGTCCCATAACTTTAGTCGCTCCCCCAAAGGATATTTCAGATGTACTGTGCTGTCATCCCACTTAGGAATCCATCCTATAGTCTCAAATAGTGTGGTCATTTCTACCAAGAACTTAGATTGTTTGTTCCCGCTCATATCCTCTTTCACAGACACCAATAAAAGATTGGTAGTGTTCATATGTGTTTTAATATAGAGTTGAACTCTCCTCTTTAAAACTAAGGATTTCAGGGAGGACAAACACAATTCCAATCTCAGAATTGCCATTGGTATACCTTGCAGGAGACCCAGAAGCTTTCGCCAGAGCTTGCCCTCAGCTATCTGAAGCCAATCCAGATTGATATTAACCAGGGCCTCTAACCCATATATCACCATTGGTACCAGACATTGGATGTATAATTGACGGGCCACCCAAATGGAGTAACCACTCTGCGGGAAAACTGGCAAATCATAGCAGTTAGTTGGGCCGCTTTTATTATGCGGTTTTGCACACAAGAGTGAACATTTCTGTTGGAATCAAATTCCACTCCCAGGTAGTTATACGAGTGAGTGTATTGAATTTCCGACCCTCTGATATTCATTCTAGGGCAGCTGACTTTGACTTGGCTGTAGAGGTTCAGTTCTGTTTTAGTCTGATTTATTGCTAATTCATTTAATTCCGCATATTCCCAGAGCTTCTCTGCCGATCGTAATACTCCGCTAAATGTATGGTCAAAAATGACCACATCATCTGCGTAGGCCATTACTAAACAATGCTGAGTACCAAGTTTGGGCGCAGGGGGGGCTGCAATTATGTACATCACAAATGTATTCAGGAATGTCAGACACAAACAGGTTATATAGTGTTGGTGCAGTCACACATCCCTGCTTCACCCCCCTGAGTTGTTTTATCGCTCTGGTGGTGGTTCTGCTTCCGTCTAGCCTCAACTGCACTGTGGTATTACAATGTAGGAGCTGTAGATAATGGAGCAGCCCCTCAGGGCAAGCCATTCCCTTCTCTTCCTCCACACTTTCTCCCTATTGACGGTGTCAAAGGCCGCCTTAAAGTCGATATACAATGCATATAATGGAGGATTATTAGGTGACAAGGCTTTGTCTCTAAGACAGTTCATAATTAACAGATTGTGAGAGGTCGAATAACCGGCTCTGAAACCGCTTTGAAAACGGTCCAGAACACCAGAATCATCAACCCAAATCTGTAGTCTCTGTAAGAGTAGAGAGGCGAATAATTTACCCAAACAGATCTATTCCCTTTTTTAAAGACCGGTACTAAGATTGCTTTCTGCCAGGTCTCGGGAATTCTCCCCTCTTTAAGGACCTTTTCAAAAAGAATTTTCAGTAGGTTCGCCCAAATGTCCGGGTTATTCTTCATAACCAAATTAGAAAGGCCATTAGGTCCCGGGGCACAGGCGGCTTTGAGTTGGGATATTTTATCTACAAGTTCCTCAATACATACAGGGAATGGAGGGGGGGGGCTAGCTTTACAATGGAGGATGTTTCAGCACTTTCGACCGTATTCCCATTTCGCCTCTCAAGGAAACCTATCCACTCCTCAACGTCTATGGGGTTAATTTGCGTGGTTACCCTACTCCCCCTTGCCTCCCCCAATAGTGCCCAGATGTTACAAGTATTTCTAGAGCAGATAACTTTGACAGCCTTTTGCCAGCAAGCTAGTTTTTTGGCTCTTTTCAGACCACGACCTATATCGATTTTTTAATTCTCTTATCTTACTATGTGCTACAATGAGGGATTTAGTGGTGGTTTTGATTTTATGTATTTCACCTCTGAGTGTGCGTTTAGCATCTCTTATCGATTTGTCATATGTCAAGATCGGACCCTTGTCTCTGATAATAAGAAGAGACTTTTTAGTAGCATATTTACCTGTAGAGGTATATATACAACCTTCCAGGTCCTCAGGTGACATGGTAATAAACAAGTCATGGTACCATTTATCCCAGACCCCACTATCCTGGCAGGCTCTTGTGATGTTCTTTTCAGACCACACTAATCGTGTGGCAGCATGGTTAACAAGCAAGTTGCCAGTCACATTTGTCCGGGGTAAGTCAATGATGCTATTAAGAATTAGGCTAAGACCTTGATGGTCACTCCAATCGTTATCCAGGGTCTTCATATCTTTAATCAAAGATGACACCTCAGCACTAGTAAAGACATAGGGCCTCATTACACGGTAGGCAGTAACCATGGCGCTATTAGCGCCGGTATTTTACTGTGTCCGCCTTGGTGGGTGCGGTAATTCCCCATTCACCAAGTCTCTTCCCCATTCCCATTTTTGCCCCCGTAGGGCATAATGGGAATGGGGAAGGTGTTAATTACGGTACCGCAAATTGCGGTATCGTAATTAGCTCCGAGGTCCCTTTGCGGCACCCAAATTTAACGGCTGGTAAAACCAACCGTTAAAGTCGTGTCCCGCAAAGGGAACTCGTAGTAAGGCGGTAGGGGTTTACCGGTGCCCTTACCGGTACCGGTAAACCCCTACCACCTACCGTGTAATGAGGCCCATAATCAAGAGTGTGGCATGCACCACCAGCCCGCCAGGTATAGTTTCCCGGGCAATCACTCATTGTTCGCCCATTAATGCATTCTAGGTCCCAGGTATTCAGAAAGCATAGCCAGTTCTTTCCCTCCTCATCACTCTGATTATACTGCATAAGCGGAAGCGAGTGTAGTGACTTGGTGTTAATAGTACCACTTCCCCCTTTATTTAAACAGTTGAAATCACCGGCGAGGATGGTAAAATTACTATTCCATTTGCTCTTCCAGCCACTCAGCAAATCATGTAGGCAGTCTTGAATTCGTTCTCTAGCCGACACATCATGAGGATTATAGAGATTGACTAGCAACAATTTGACGCAATTATCATTGGTTGGTATGACCACCTCCACCGCATTGACATTGTCCTCAAATTCGGTGGGTATTTCTCTGGATACTATTGATTTTTCAACCCCAATCATCAGTCCTCCATACGGCCTTCCAACCTGGCCTTCTTTTGTAGGAGTGTGGTATAACTTCTAACCGTCCATTACAATGGGGGTAAGTAACCAAGTTTCTTGTAATACAAAAAAAGAATCATTCATAATAAGGGGTAGTGAACCATTCGCTGCAGTAAAATGTTTAAAACCCCTGGTATTCCAAGACAATGATGAGCAAATTCAGGGTTTATTCAAACCCAGGGGCAAAGCCTCTGCTAACCACCTGAGGGTATTCTGTATATAGCTCATTTGTACTTGTTTCTCAGTAGTGAGTGGGGGCTTAGACTTATTGTTAAACTTTAAAGTCATGGATTTACCATTGATCAAAGGGTCTTCATCTTTAGGATTAACATTCACACCTAGTCCCACCTGCACCAGATAGCTTCTGTGTTTTCCTATCAGTTGCGCAGAAGCCAGAACCTTACAATGGAGTGCAGTCACATTAGGGTCAGTAGTACGCAGGGGCTTCACAAAGGAAAGGTCCTCAGACCGAATGACTCTCAATTGCGGGATTAAATGTAACTTGGCAAGCACTGCCCCACGCGATAACCACTTGCCTCCAGTTTTCTGTTTAAGGTTCTTCACAATACATATCTTGTTTTCTTCTCTGTTTTCCTCTCTTGCTATCACAGTACTTTCCATATCCGAGGTCATACTCTCATGCATACTACTTAAGTTGTTCCATTGCGGAGTAGAGAATTGATTATCAATAGTGGTGTGATTATCTGTAAGAATAGAATCTTGACTGTTGCCACTAACTATTGATATTTCTTTTGATTTATCCGGAAGGATCCAACTTGTAAGAGTCCCCAGACCCTTTTTTTGGCGTTTCTTGGCCTTGAGCACCCTTTTCTTAGCTTTTCTGGACTTTTGTTGTGGGTTAGCTGTATTGGGCAGCGGAGATGCCACCTCCACCGGCACATCCCTTAGAGCAGCTCTCTTTGCCATTCTACGATGTTTCTTAGTCAAATGCGGCCTTTGATCTTCAGTGGGTGGATCAACCACCTCAATGCTCACTGGGGCCACCGGGGCTTCCTGTTCTTCCCCTTCTTCTGGCTCTGTTTCATATACCAAACCTGGGTCTGGCAAATTCAGCTGCAAAACTGTATTCAGGTGTATTCTCCCACACAATTTCAGCAGAATTTTTAGAGCAAATTGTAGAGAGAATAGGGACGCCTGTAGATCTGCAATTGCAGCGGAATTAATCTCAGATAAGTCATTAGTGTGCACTGCATTCTGGTCCCCCAGATCCTCAGTCTCAATCTGCAGATTAGGGGATTGGGACAGGCGACCCATACTCGGAGCGATAGGGGGGCTGTTAGCCGACTGAAGAACCTGCGCATCAGTAATAATAGTGGCTGCTTTCTGGGGAGTCCCCAACTTGCTGTTACCCAGCGTGGCATTGCTGGGGGGTGGGGGGTATCATTGACCTCTGTATAGACAAACAGATCTAATAATGAGTTATTATCTATGGCATCAAAATTAGTCATATCCAGAGGGTGACTCCAGTTATGCGTTGAGGGGATTATCTCCACAATAGGCTCAGTGGGGCGTGTGGGTAAAGTCTTTTGGAATAGAGCTGGTATAGTACCTCTAAAATTGAGAGGTGATTTTAAAGTATCCCCTTCGTTCAATGTGTTGACATTCACATTCTGTTTATTTGTCTTGCCTTTTCTCAAGTTGTACGTCATTTTGGTGCTGTGTGCTTTGGGTGGCATATTACCCAAAGAGTGTTATTAAGAGTGGGCTCAAAAACACTGTTCCGGCGGTGAACTCTCAATAGGGGCGTGTCCACCCTACACGATTACGTTAGTGGTTGCTAGCCCAAAAGCAGCCCACACTCAAAAGTGTGCGTTATGGCATTGGACGTTACCATGGCGACATCCCTGCCAATCCGTGCCCTACAGGGGGTGGGGCGCGAGGCTACGTGCTCCAGCAACCGCACGGGAGCACAACGCCTCGTACTGTCACCATGGTGACATATAAATAGTAACAGAGTCGGCGCGCACCCGCGACAACGCGGCTTCGTTCGGCTCCATTCTACACAGAATACTGACGAGAGGTGAGTGCCGGTCAGGCTTGAGCCCACACAAGATACGCACAGAGAGTTCATAGGTTGATTGATGTTATTTCTCTACAGATGCCGTGTCACTTTCAGTGTTTACACTGATCATGTTAGAAGATACTTTATAAATAAAATGAGGTACGATCAAGACTTCCATTCTAGATTCTAAAAGCGCTATTAAGGCAACCACTGAAATGCAAATGTAGTTGACATGCATTTTTTTCTTTCTTCTATCTTGTGATTCGGGATGACACCAATAAATGAACTTATTTGGCACACGTTGGTATGTCATTTTTGAATTTTACAATCCTTTAACGCCATGGTTATTGCGCTATATGTTTGGTTCTATTGTGAATCTGTTCTGTCAAATGCCATAGGCTTGAAATAACAGTATGATACTAAACACAAGTGTACGGCCCTGAAGATGGTTTTTACCGAAATGCATTGGCACATGGACACTTAATGTCCTTTTGCTATTATTGTTTTGCCTCACTACTCGAAATAAGACTAAAGGTTTACACAGCAATGTGCATTAAACAGTTCCTGGTAAACTTATAAGATTCATTTTCATTTCTTTAATTTTTTTCATAAGCTTCAGAAGGAACTTAATGGGCAAACATTTCAAAGAAATTAACTTACAGTTATCTGAATAACAAACGTTTAAACTCTTTGCAGCTCCTTCGGGGGCCAACTTAGAGCGACAGTACTAATAAGGTGGAGCCACCTTATTTATTTTCTTGTGCATTGTTGTGGTCCCTGTGTCATAGGACCATTTTTCACTGGCAGCTCCAGGCTAAAGCAACCGCATAGAAGCAAATTTAGAATTTTTGAAACTCATTGATCCGGAAAGACTGACCAATAACAGTGGTGCCCACCCCCACCCTTCATTTTAACCCTTTGTAAACACCCACAAGTTTGGACATTGGGCACCCCCCACTGGATTACAGAGAAACTGGTGAAGAAAACAGTAGGATCTTCACTGAAAGCATCAACTATTTTATTTATTTATTTATTTATTTATTTATTTATTTATTTATTTGTACAGCGCCATAGCCCACAGGCATCAGGGCACAAACTATAAAATGCAGCATGCACAATCACTGGGCGTGGGGTGGTTTGGAGAGAACTGATCAAAATCTTGCAATTTTTTACTTAGACCTTTACGCATATTCCTATGTATATTTATCCTCACCAGAGCAGGCATTTACCAAGGTTTGCATCATTGCGCTGCTGCATAACCTACTTTTTTTGAACTGGACTGAAATATAGCCTGCCCTTCCTGCTATTTATGCAACTCAATCTATCCAGCAAATTAAGTGGCTAATGAAAACACTATAATTCAATTATCAGGAGCCTTGGGAGATTGTAAAGCACAATGAATGCCTCAACATGGGTCGTTATGCCGAGCCTTAATTTCAGATTAGAAATATATGTCCGCCTCATGAAACTGCAGCAGCATAATGTGTTTACAAATGAACACATGTAATTTGGTGAGTCATCCATTGTGAGGAATTGTAAAGCCTGAGGAAAGGATTGGGCGCACATCAGAAGTTTAGAGTTGCTCCATTTAAAGTTAGGCTCCCATAACACTTCCCAGGAGGCCTAGTTCATGTAAGTAATTTGCACAGCATGAACCAGACTGATGCAAAATGAGTAATGCATCTTCTAGGGCAAAGGTCTGCAACCTTTGTAGCTTAAGATGTTTTGAACTACAAACACCATCAGGCCTAGCGAGCGCAGCCAATTGATGGACATCATGGGAGTTGAAGTCCAAAACATCTGGAGAGCGAAAGGTTACACACCCATGCACTAGGGATACAAACATTAATGCCCCTGATAGGCGTGCAGCAGTCAAAAAACATTCCCCTCTGCCTACACACCACAAGCTTCCCTCGAATCAATCAGGCAGACGTGGGAGGCCAAGGTTTGGTGAGAAAACTGATCATATTTAATATGATATGATTTGATATAAGTCATTTATAATGCGCCTGTACACAAGTGTTTCTAGGCATGACAAGACCAGGGAGTGAAACTAAGGGAAGACAAGACAAACAGTCTTAGTAGGTCGTGTGTCATTCAGATCGTGCAAGTGCAACGGCATATAGTGCTAGGGGAAGTGCCAGGGAAGGGGGAAGTGCAATCAGTGCAGCATTGCTCTGAGTAAGTGCAGCCAGAACAGCGCAGCTCTGGGTAAGTGCGAGGTGGAAGGGGACTGTTGGAAACAGTAACAGCCCCTAAGTGTGCAGTGGCCCGAAGGCAGTGCAGGGGAGACTGATCGTGGAGGAACCTGGTACCCAGTGGGAAACAAGGGTAGCCAAGCAACCGGTCGGTGCAGGAGACAGGTAGGTCAGCAGGGGAAAGAGCGAGAGAAAACAGAGGAGAAAATGAAGGTCTTAAGTTGCTTCCGGAACTTCAGGTGGTCCAGCCCAAGTTTGGGAGGGACAGGGAGGGCATTCCAGAGGGAGGCACCTGCAGAGGAGAGAGATCTGCCCCCCACTCTCTGCCTTTGGAAACATCTGACCCTTAGAGAGGTTGAGGTTGCTGAGAGAAGGGCTCGAAAATGAAGGTATTTTGGAAGAGAACGTTGGATGTAGCTGGGGCCCCTGGCCCCAGAAAGCCTAGTGGACGATGCAGAGGGTCTTGAACTTGATCCTTTCAGCTACCGAGAGACAGTGGAGAGATTTCAGGGCTGGAGAGATACAGACCCTGGGCTTGAGGCAATGGAAAAGTCTTGCAGTCCTGTTCTGGATTAGTTGCAGAGGGCGGAGAGTAGAGGAAGGCAGATTGAGAAATAATCTGTTGCAGTAGTCCAGCCTAGAGAGAACCAGGGCTCTGTAGACAGTGGAGACAGTGAGCTTCGGGGGAAAGTGAGAAAAGGAAGAATACCTCTGAGTGGGTGCAGCTGGTACTGTGCCTTCTTGGTAAGCTCCATGATGTTAGGGGATTGAGTGGAGTTGAAGATGACACTGTTATGGAGAATTTTCATTTTAGTGCTAAATTCCTTCCACCTTCCACCTTAGAGACCCCCAGCACTTTTGATGGACGTGGGACATTTCAATTTTAACCCTAGGGTGAGTGAGGCCTATTTTTTACTCTCTCATGTGTTTTTACCTATTTTGGATTTTTGTGGTTTCACTATTTTTGGAGTCTGAAAATCTCCATAGCCATCTGCTTTTTGTATGGTGACACACGGCACCTTCAGTGCAGTGTCACTGAGGTTTAAATACCTTTTCTTGTGCGAACTACAGTTCCCAAGCATAGTAAAGTGAAATTGACTTTACTTACCGTTTCTCTCAGTAGGTCCAGCACACACCATCTTATGTGGATTGCTGGGGGGTTACCTAGTAGCCCCTTATCCTATGTTCTCATGCAACATTGTTATGTTACCCTCACTACTTTAAATGGCTGGTGGCAGTAGTTTACTGTTTCCTACCATTGTGCTTTTCTACCGCAGACTGAACACTCCGCTGCAGTACAGCACCCATGGGTGACCATTTTGTCAAAATGGCCCTCGCCCATGTCTTCATTTTCTGCCATTTTCTGTTTGTGAGGTCTTTCTGTGCGTCGAGATAAATTTGAGCCCTTTGTTTGTCTTGCCTTTCGTGGGCTTCAACCCTGGACCCGCCTCTGGCTCCAGTGTGTCTGGAAGGACAGGATGTGAGGGAGGATCCTGAAACGTCCCAGTCCTTTGTCTCTAGGAATGTCTGAATGCAACTATTCCTGATTGGCTGGCTTGCAGGACAGCCACCCTGCTGTGCGATTGACAGCCTAGGCTGTGCATGAATGGGAGAACCCTGATTAAAAGGCGAGGGTTTTGCGACTACAGGTAGATTCAACCACTGGGAGAAACACCTGACGAAGAAACCGTGAACGAAGCTTGCTGCAAGCTCCTGGACCTTTGAATTGACCGGTGAAGCCCTGCTGCTGTGCTCACCTCCTTTTTCACCTCCACAGAGAAGCTCCGGACGGACCAACTTCTCCCCTTGTGTTATTGGGACCAACTAACCCTGAGCCAAACTCCACTGGACCATTATCCCCGACTTGCTGTGCCTCTCTGTTGCTTTGGAAGCCCAATACCAGGGGTTGAATGTCTGTAGTCGAGTGAAATGTCTGCCACAGTAACAAATACAGCTACAAGCTCCAGGAGCCTCCTAAGGATACTCCAGAAGCAGGACCTCCACAGTCCCCTCACCAGAGTGCAAGGGTGAAGGAGTGAAGAAAGTCTAACCGGTATCCATGATCCACATCAGTGGTGTTTGCTAAGCACTGAAACCGCAAAGTGCTGCTGAACCGAAAAGAGCCCGTAGCTACCAACAAACTCCAAGTACCGCCGCAGGAGCCCTATAGACGTCCTCCCTCTTGTTCCCTCGACTGAGGCTCAGGAACCAATGTCTGCACCTCTGTAGCAAGACAGAATCCAGCTGGACCATTCTTCTTCTAACAAGAGGTACTGAGTAGGCTTGGGGTACTTACCTCACTGCATGTAGCTGCGCTTTTCTCACTTGGGAATTGCATTGGCTTACTTTTGTTTCGAGTTAAATCTAACTCCCTTCTCACAGTCTTTACAGCTTGTGACCCTACAGTGATTTTTCTGAAACTCTCTAACTTTGTGCAATACTTTGATCTAAGAAGTGCATCAGATCCATAGACGGTGTCCCCATTGACTTTGGCTGTCCTGGCTCCCTGAACAATATTCTGGTCCATTGACTTTTGATACTGTTTGTCCCTCATAGGTGGTGGCTTGCTGTATGCTGGTACTGCTGGGAAAGGCTTATCTATACTTTTTTGGAAGATTCAGTTGACCTCACATTTATTGAGAAACTGTTCTAACCTTTTTATACTCCTAACCTCTCCTTTCTACAACCTCAGAATCTGTAAAGTTTACTAGTGTGAGATATAAATGCAATTACTGCCCTAGTGATTGAAGTCACCTCAGGGTGTAGGAATTGTGTAAGAAGCATATCCAAAGATTATCCACTTACTTGTTTTTATTCTGAAAAGTAATTTTAAAGTCTATTTACATTGTTACAATGAATTACCTTTATAAAGAACGCTTATGTAAAAATGTATATTAATTAAACAAATAACTATATCTGAAACCTTGAGTGTGTTACTTGGCTACTTGTATTTACAGATTTCATTAGTACAGCTCCACAGCTCACATTTACCCCTCTTGACATCGACCTACCTGCTCAGTCACACGACCAATTTATGTAGTACAGACCTATACCAAAAGGTGGGTTACCTAAATCCAAGCAGATAAGTGTTGTGTAGTCACACACAGTGTGACTGCACCAATTCTTACCTAATAGACACCAAGGTTTTTTGCCTCTCAGGAAGGCAAAGTAAGAGGGTCCAAGGCGGGTGGGCAGAGTGAAAGAGGGCAAGCAGGAGCAGGGGTCCCAATTTGAAGGTTCTCCGTCTTACTAGTATTTAGGCAGAGATCATTGGAGGTGCTCCAATCCTGAACCACGGATAGACAGTCAAGAATGATCGAGAATGAAGAGGAGGCTGAGGGGTGCCTGAAAGAAAGCTATGTGTCATTAGCATAACACTGAAAGTTCGAGCAGAAGGTAGCAATCAGGTGGGCCAAAGAGGCCAAGTAGACATTGAAGAGCCAGGGTCAGAGGATAGAGCCCTGGGGCACACCACATGTGGAGAGAGTGGTGTTGGAGAGAAAGGACCCAAGTTGGACCTGGGTGGGTCGGTCCAGGAGGAAGGAGGTCAACCAATCCAGATCCTTATCTGTGATGCCCAGGTTCTCACGGAGTCATTTGATCAGGATGGCATGATTGACTGTGTCAAAGGCAGAGGAAAGGTCAGGGAGGATGAGGACAGGAGGAGTGCTAGAGTCAAGGTTAATGAGCAGCTCATCACTGGTGTTTAGGAGAACAGTTTCTGTGCCTCTGGCTGCTCTGAAGCCAGACTGATGTTCATGGAGATAACCAAAAAATTCAGTGTGGAGAGGAGAGTAAGCTGGGAGATAGCCAGCTTTTCCACGAGTTTGCCCAGCAAAGGAGTGATAGAAATCAGGCGATAGTTCGCCGAACAGGTAGGGTCGGCGGAAGGCATTTTAAGGAGGGGGTGCACAAGGGAGTGCTTGAGGAAAGAAGGGAAGGATCCAGTTGCGAAAGAGTGATTGCTGGAGCAAGGGTGTCAATGTGGTCCTTGATGGTTCTGTAGGAGCAGGGAAGCACCTATTTGGATAATACTTTCATAGATCGGGCTATTCTAGAAACATTGTCATGTGTTATCAGAGAGAAAGAGGAGAAAGGTGGAGGAGAGGGAGAGGCGGCCAGAGGGGGCCTGAGAGAGGCAGAGGGAGAGGCAGAGGAGAGAGGGGACAGGATGTTCTGAGTTTTAGTGGTGAAGTGAGAAGCCAGAGCCATCCAGAGGGCCTGGGAGGGAACTGGTGAGGTGGAAACTGCAGATAGATTTGCCAACTCCTTGTAGATTTTAAAGAGTTTGCCCATGTTGTTAGAGGCAGCAGAGATGTGGGCTTAGATGTGGACTCTCTTCTTGGACAGGACAGATAGTCTGTATTTCCTTTGAAGCAGGCGGCATGCCAGTTTGTTAGAGGATGCACCCGAAGCACTCTACTTCCTCTCAGCCACCCTGCACTTGAATTTCAGGGCAGTGAGCTTGGAGTCATATCAAGAGTTTCTCTTGGAGGTAGGCTTCAGACGTATTGTCATGATAGAGGCAAGGACATCCAGAGTGTTGGAGATGGAAAGCTGAAGGTTAGAGAGGGCTGTATGAGAGTCAGTCAGCCACAGGCGCAGGAGGAGCAGAGAAAGTAGTGGCAAAGGCATCCACTGACACAGTTTCATGGTCCGAATGACCAACAAGGTAGGTGGCAGTGCTGGGGTCAGCTTAGCGTTAGGAACAGAGAGTTTCAGGTGAGAGGAGAGTAGAAAGTGGACAGTTCAAGAGGGAGGAGTGGGGAGAGGGTTTGAGAGGGGGATGTCTGCAGAGATGACAACATCCAGGGAGTGACCGGCAGAGTGTGTCGAACCAGAGGGTATAATGGAAACCGAGAGAGAGTCACAGAGGTTGCGGAAGAGCTCAGAGGAGGGATTGGAAGCATCAAGGTGGAGGTTGAGGTCTCCAAGGAGGAAAAGTTGAGAGCTAGAGGCAAGGAGGGAGGAGTGGAGTTTAGCCCAGCCTGAGAAGAAGAGGGCAACCTCACAAGGTGGCATCTAGATGGTGGACAAAGTCAGAGAGAGGCCAGGAGAGATAGGCATTCAAAGGAGGAGTAGGCCTGCATAGTAATGAGAGTAGCAGGGAACCACTCTGGAAAAATCAGGGCTACTCCACCTCAAGGTCGGTTGGTTCTGGGTTCGGAGAAGATCTTGTAGCCATGAAGAAGTAGAGTGTCAAAACTTGTGACAGAGCTGGCCGTGAACCATGTCTCGTTGTGAGCGAGGACATCCAGGTCAAGTTCTTCGAGGAGGTGGCAGATGTCAGAGGAGTCTTTCACAGCAGAGCGAAAGTTAAGAGTAGCAATGTGGCGCAGAAATTTAGTAGAGAACAGTAGTGCCTGCTCCCACTTCCCCCACCTTACTTACTATTTTCGGACGTTGCTGGTCGATGTCTGTGCCGCATACTCGCACTGTGCGCTGCTACCCCTTCGTCGCCAAACACCTGCGTCGCACAACACTATTCTGCCTTGTCCTGCGAGGGCTTTTCCGCAGGGACTCCGATCCTCACTTCTTAAAGGTTTGCATGTGTGGACATAGGTGCAACATATTAAGTATCCACAGGCAGCATCTCCTGCGCACCTGCGTCGCACAACACAGCAGCCTTGTCCTGCAAGGACTTTGCTGCAGAGGTTCTGATCCTCAGTTCTTAAAGGTTTGGATGCATGGACATAAGCGCAACATTTTATGTATCAATGGGAAGTGTCTCCTGACAGACAGTGACATCACTACCATTGACCAGTTTTATTGGCCAGCTGGAAAGCGTTGGTGTGTGAACCAAAAGTGGCCCTGAAAACGTTTTTCAAAGTTGTCCTATATTACACTGGCTGAGCACAAGTAGTGAGCAAGTCCAATTCCTCTAAGTCGCCTTGGGCAGGGTCTCCCATCAAGACAGTTTGGAAGATATAGGTCTAAACATTGAAAAAGTAGTTAAACCTCACAAAAAATGACATGTATGATTTTTTGTTAAGAGTGAGGAATAATATACTGGAAGCTTAATGGCAAATGTCTTACTTCAAAGTGGTTTATGGGTGGAACAGAGATTAAAGCACTGGTTGGGTTGACTGGGAGAGAGGATAAGAGGAGTACAAAAGCAAGGTACTCCTGCCCGACTTTCGGTATTCTCTAGTCCTAGAGATCAGGTGTAGGGCGTGCAGTGCAACTAGTACAGTGAGGCCCTACTCATGACCCCATAAAATACAAGAACTCACAGATTGAGCTAGTAAGTGGTGCTCACCACCCCAACAGATTATTACAAGTAAAGTTATCCAGTATTCTTTTTCAGAATTCTTGCTTAAATGTAGTCCACTCTAAAGAAAATACAGCCAACACGTGTTTCAACATTAAGTGTTTTTCAAGGCTCTACCAGTACAACAGTCAAATAAAGCAGCATTGGCACGTTTGCAAACAATAACAGTAAGCAAAGGTGCACATCGGAGACAGTAACAAAAACAAATAAATGTTTGAAAAACAAATATATATACATACTGGAATTAATGAGTATGGCATGTTAACCAAGGGACAGAAAAGGGTAATCCAGAACAAAGTCAGGGGTTAGCAGCAAGCAATCACAAAAGTAACCAGTATTTAACATATTTGCCTAAATTGTGTCTCAAATTAGAGATTGATAGTCTTGAATTAAGATTAGAGGTGACTCCTGAGTTATATAAAAAAAATGACCCATATCTAAACTGGGTCAAAAATGAAGCACCCAAATACTCTCATGTGATTTGGTAATGGGACTAGTTTTCCCATGAGAGGTGAGTTTGTCTCATTAAGTCATATAGTTGTCTATATGTGTTCCTGGCAGTGACTGTCAAATCATGTGTGTCCAAATAAGTAAGTCATTGCTATGAGTATAACGTTAAGCATGGTGTTGCCACTCACCATTGGTCACTGAATGGATGTCCCTATGGAATGAAACAGAGGATGAAATCTTAATGCATACTAGCTGTTAGGGAGCATGATTCATGAACAATACACTTTTACACACTAAATAATTTATTAAGAGGAACCTACCCGTGTGCCTTAGTGATTTCTTTTGGTTGCAGCGGCAATCAAAACTGCCTGGATTGGCGAGAGAATTAGCTACCGAAAAAAATATATTAATTCCTTACCTATTTCTAGAAGACATGTACTAAATGCGCTGGTATGCTATGTGGGTACACAAGAAGCTCTGCACTCACCTTGTGTGCTTGTATTTCAATAAGCGGTGCTAATGTTAGCGTAGATCAGAAAGGTAAATAGTCCTGCAAAGAGACAGGACATAATGGCCCTCATTACGACCCAGGCGGTAAGGGGTTTACGCCGGCGTAAACTTCGCCGACCCTTACCGCCTGAGTACGAGTTCCCGTAGCGCCATGGGGATTTTAACGCCTGCTTTTTGCAGGCATTAAAATCCATGGCGCTAAGGGACCTTGTTGTTAATTACGCCACCGTAATTTACGGTGGCGTAATTAATGCCTTCCCCACTCCCATTATGCCCTGTGGGGCAAAAATGGGAATGGGGAAGGGTAAATGGGGATTGGGGACTTACCGCCCCGCCAAGGTCGGAATGGGGCGGTAAGTCCGCCAACCACCATGGCGGAGTTGGCAACTTAGCGCCATGGACCATGGTGCTAATAGCACCATGGTTCTCCGCCAAGGTCGTAATGAGGGCCAATGTCATATGGTAGCATCTCCCTCCTGGCTGTTGGCTATTTAGCACTTAATGCAGTAAGGCAATTTATTGCCAAAGTTAGGATATCGCATTTTAAGGTACTACTGAAAAAGGTCAATTGGCTTAGCGAAAACCTTGTTAAAGTATGGCAGAAATAAGAATATGGTGCCTCCTTGTCTAGTGGGATCACTGTCTGACAATAATATACGGCATTAGACTAGAATAAAGTGGTCCTACATTGGTTGGATAGGCTTCCCGATTAGGGGGACCCTTAAAGAAGATCCGCGTGTATGGGACCCGCATGCACCATTTTGATGCTAATATTTGCATAAATACCGTGCGTCTGATGTCACACGTACTACATGAGACTTCTCTTATAAACCACCTGTAAAATCTGTCAAAGATAGTCTTCATTGGCAATAACATATTAGGGTATGTGAAGTCCTGCATTTCCTCTGTCAGCTGTTCATAGCCATGTCAAGGCAGCCCTGCCTAAGGAAACAATTGTACCCGGCCACTCACTGCAGCCAGGCTATTTTGAGCTGTTGAAGATACACCAAAGGAAGTCGGCTTCAAACCCACACTGGAATGGATCCCATCAGGTTTTGTTGATTTGAAATTGCTGTAAACAGGGGTGGACTGGCCTATAGTGAACTCTGGAGATTTCCTGGTGGGCCTCTGCACCCTGGGCCTCTTTTGTATATTATTTTCAAATGTTCTCATAGGATAATGCTTGTGCTTGCTGAAAATACGTTATATGGGGCCACTTTGAAAATTATTTCCAAGGCCTCTTTTGGTTCCCAGTCCACCCTGGCTGTAAAGGTACAGCGACGCCCTAAATGGGTCCATGTAACCACTCCAAATGGGCTGCAGCACCAGTCTGTTGAATATAAAAATATCTGCTTTGTGCATCTCAGTTATATTGAGTTCTTTTCTGGTCTCAAAAGTCTCCCATGCCTCTTCCTCTGAGTTAAAGCCCCCCAAACATGGTAACCAGCTCTGATAGTGCATGCTGGCTATGGTACAGAAAGAGATTCATAATTCCTTGGCAGGGGGGACATGTGATGTTAACAGCAGTTGGGAATGTGGAGTAGAAATGTGGTTAGGTGTTCTCCCAAGACCAGCTATGGGACCCCAAGATGTTGTTCTTTACCTGTAAAATTGTATTTCTGAGGAGCATTACCTTGTTGCTCAGAATACCAAATATGAATTCACAAATGTCATCCCTATTCCAAATGTGTTAAGAAAGAAAATGACCACTGTTAATAAACCCAACTCCAACTTCTAAAACTTGACCCTGAACCACATCCCATGTAGCCGACCTTAAATGTCTTTGTTACTCTGTTTTGCCCTCTAGATTGGAAAGAAGGACAATCCTGAAAATGATCTGCTTTATTATTATTATTATTATTATTATTATTATTATTATTATTATTATTAGGGTATGTATTGAGTGCAGACCTAGCTTCTTCGGAAAGTAACAGGGCACTTTACAATCATAGGGTGAAGAACACAGTGAGGGAAGCAGAGAAAAAAGGAGCAGGGAGCTAACCCGGGGAGGGTGAGCAATTGGCAGCATGGGGGAAGACGATGGGTAGCAGTTCACACAGCCTCAGGTAGAGTGGGGAGTGCGGGGTGTGTGGACCTAGGTGTTAAGGAGGAGCTATTCCTTGAAGAGGAAGGCCTTTGTGCTATTTCCTGAACTGTAGAAGTGATGGGGCAAGTCTGATGTTGATGGGCAGGAGGTTTCAGAGTCTTGGAGCGCAGACAGAGTAATTCAAGTCTGCACATTTCCTTACTTCTGGTGGATTGCAGGGCTCCAGAGATGTTGTATTTCTCAGTGAGCTAGCTTGGGGACTTCAGGAGGACAGCCTTGTAGATGATGCAACATGTTTTGATTATAGTACAAGCTTGCAGTGGGAGCCAGTGCAATTTGATGAGGTACGGGGTGATGTAGTCGAGTTAGTGGAGTCATTTAATGAGTCTTGTTGCAGAGGGCAAAAGGGCATTGCCACCATCTAGATGGGAGAGGACCAAGGCCTGGACAGCAGATCTGAAGTTGTTTTATTGGATGAAGGGCTTGATACTCCACCAAAGAGAAAGTTGGAACTAGGCCTTTTGTGTCTTCCTAGCTATGTGCTGTTTGAACGTGAGGTGTATGTTGAACCCAAGGACGTGGTACAGTGGGCCAGCTGGGCTGTGGAACCCTTGAGATTCATAGCAGAGAGCTAAGTCTGGATGTCAGGGTGTTCAGTGTTGTTTGGTCAGCAGTAGGAATTCATTCTTGGAGGGTTGAGCTTCATGTAAGCACTGGGCATCCAGGACTACTGGTTCTGCTATGTGACACATAAAATAGTGGTGGTGCGAGAAAGCGTTCAGAGGATGAATATCAGTGGAGATGCTGATGTAGTATCCTTGCACCATGGATTTCACTGTGTGGCTGTACCGGGAGAGTGTAGTATAGAAGATCAGAGTGTAGTGTTCAGGTAGGACTCTAACGATTCTATGGAATTGTATTGCTATTTCCTAACTACTTTGACTTACCAAAACAGCATAAAGGTGGTAAGAGTATGTTCAAACACCATGCATCCTTTATGCTCTTATAGCAGAGAGCTAGGAAAAAGAACTTTTACTTTAATCCATTATCTGGTTTTTCCTACATTCAAGGTTGCTGAGTTAATGAAAAAATCACAGATGTCTAGTCACGCATTGTGACATGACACAGTAAGGAAGATAGATAGATCAGTTTGGTATGTTATTTTTAACACCACTTTGGTGACCATGATTGTCACTATACTCTGGACTCCATTTCAGGTCACGACAAAGTTTCCCAATTGATCTGAGGGGGACTCAATACATCTGCAGTATTAGTCTCAGGAGTTGCCCAGAGGAAGACAGAAAAGGGAAGAAGCCAGTTGAATCTGGGATGGGGCTAACACTGCCCTTGCAGGTTGTGGCATATACGAGGGGAAAAAGTTAGGTGGCTGTCTGGGCCACTTAGAACGAGCAACATGATTTATCTCTGGGGCACTACTCACCAATACCAACATCAGTAAGCCGCATATTGTTGGGATTCTCAGCAAGCTGCGAAGCTCACAAGATATGGACTAATACAACTGATGAATGGAGTTTGTCCTCTGGATGAATGTTGCAATGAGACATTGTACCTCATTATAAGTTAGCTTGTCCGGGAACTATGGTACCGGTAAGCTTGACGGTACAGTAGTTCCCAGACCGGCAAACTACAAGTTCTGCTCGCGGGTGCCATTATGGCCGCCAGGTCTGGCCTGGCGGCCATACCGGCACCCATGACCAGAGCATGTCGGATGCGCCGGCATCATTCTGAATGGTGCCGATGCCGATGCATCCAACCTCCCCATTCCCATTGAGCCCTTTGGGGCTCAATGGGAATGGGGAGCATTCCATTCCAGCGCCTGCGAATGGGCAATTACCGGGTCTGGCAGGGCCGTAATGACCCGGTAATTGCCCATTCATGGGCGCCGGAAATTTTCGCACGTTTGGCGGCAGCCTGGCGGTTTTACCGTCAGGGCTACTGCCAAACTTATTGTGCGGCTTGTGAAAGGTGCAAGATTACCTTAATTCTGAATTTATGGGTACCCGCAAACATGTGAAGCAGAACAGCTAGCAAAGAATCCTGGGAAATGATTCAGGAATACCAGAAGACCTAAGGCCCTGGAGAGACCTCTCACACTAAAACAGATGGAGCTACTGAAAGGCCTCATGGGCCCCATCAACAGAACTGTGCCTTGCACGTGGGCTATATGTTACTTGTACTGGTTTATGCAGGGTGGGAAGTGTGACTGCCTGGAAGTTCTGCCAGATACCTGATAACTGCCCCACTGATACCTATGGTTATTGGTTAGGAAGAGGCTTAACTTAGAAACTGTGCCCCTTCAGCCACTCCAGCTGAAATGGAAAAGGCCAGATGATACTAGTGTAAAATAGGATTTGCCAGGGTGGAAAGGTAACTGGATATCACTGGCAGGTAAACTTGTATTTCACGATGAAGATAAGTGTGTAGAATTAGCAAGAGTCTTTTCATGATATATACATTTTGTTCTTCAGGCATGAGTGTGACAGTTTATTGTATATTGGCTGCAGTCCCCAAAAAAATCTGTAAGTCTTCACACAGAGATTTTGAAAGGATGGCCCAAGGTAGTACCTAGATATTTTGAGAACCTAAAAAGTCACAGCCTAGAAGAAGAAGAGGGAATAACAGACATACATAGAAGCAGAGTGCTGAAGGAGTGTTTTGCGTGTTTGTTGGACCTCAACTTGAATGCTTACCGACTCATTGGTCTGTCTTCACTGGTTGCTACAACTAGAGGAGTGACTTATTCCTTCTGTTCAGGAGGAGAGGAAATTACTGATGGGCCCATTGGTCAGTACTCACCCCCGAGAACTTGTAATACTGGATAGCTGCACCGTGTGAGGACAGGGTGCAGGATTCACATACTCCAGCACATCTAAAAAATCAAGACTCAGTAAATTGGCAAAGGGAAGTCTGTTTAATGATACATACATCAGCATATGGAAATCAGCAGCATTGCGAACACCTGTCTCGTTCCGACTTCCTCGAACTTCAGTTGAACAGCCGTTTTTATAGGCTAAACTCATCATCATTGACGTCTAATTCTACAAAATATCATCACGCAATATAATTGGTTGGGAAAGGTAACTTAAGTATAGGCGTTATATCTGTACATGACAATAGAGCATGCGGATTGGTTAATTCTTATCTTGTGGGTGTCTACACCGATCCCTCTACATCACGCGTGATGGACGTCACTATAAGTTGGACGTCCTATTGGTTACAGTGTCTATAGATCCCTAGATTACATGGTCCATTGTGATTGGGCAAGTTACACCCCTAACCATAAATCTGCACTTTAATTAGCAGCATGGAGGATGGACACCCAGGTGCCTAGTGTCCCAAGATTCACCCTGTCTCCCTTCCATCAATCAGTGGTTTTAGGGTGATGTGTCAATTAGTTGGCTAAGGAAAGCCTCGAAACTGTAGTCTCTTATCAGGAAAAGTTATGGCACCGTTTGGATCTGGGTGCCATCAGACGGTGGTACATCTTCATGTCTGGCTGGTCACGTGTTGGTTCACTGTGAATCTGCTTCAGTTTCCAGCTTTTCGTGTATTTAATTCTCCATGTAGCTCCACCACCTGCCCGAGCCTCCTTATCTTGACCTTCACAGGGCAGACTGGTATGCTCTGAAGTTTCAATTCTTCTTAGCTGAAGCTCGCCTCCCTCTCTTGGGTTGACCTTGATTTCCCAGGCCTGAGCCATCCTTTGTTGAGTTTCGATTCCGCTCTTTCCCCTGGCTTGGGCTTGGATATGAAACCCGATCAGTTAGGCCTTGCCGCCTGGGCGTACGTCTGCTTTTACAAAATGGAGTCGTACGTGTACATTGTGCCTTCTTGATTTAGATATATGGTTGGCGCTTGCCGCTCTATCTTCTACTAAGCATTGCAAGCAGCATCAATTTCTTAGCATCTTGCATTTCAAGCCTATTAACACATGTTTAACGGCTTCGATTCTTTCATCTTGGTTCTTTTGCTATGACGTTTCTTATGTTTTAACATTGTATTGTCCTTCATGTCTCTTGCACCTGTTTTCGTGGATACACGCATTTGCGTGTCACCTTTTCTCATGCGTTAGTCTGTCCAGGCCCTCTTCTCATCATTGTTTGCCTTCCATCAGGGATCTTTGTGTCTCCTCATGGACAGACCATGCTGCCCAGAGCTGTCTGCTTATTGGCATTTCAACAGGTACTGATCTTCTAATGTACACAGGGCAGAGGCCTAATGCGGCTCTCTGTGGTTCAGTTGCTCCTCATACGTCACATACCTTGGCGAGTATTTTACTGGCAACTCGCAGTGGGGGCAGGGGTGCAGGCCATATCTGGGACCTCCTCTACACTCCCCCCTCTGGTCGGTTCATCGACCACTTCTGCTTCCTCCTTTATATTTAGTAACTTTGTTTCTTCAATGTCTTGTTCATCGTCTTCCGGAGTTATACAAGATGGCGTGAATGCATGGACATTTGGTGTCCATATCTTTATCACCCCTTTCAAACTTCCTGCTGTTTTCACATGCTCATCTTTGTTCCAGGTCATCAGCTGGCATTGTCCATTTGGACTGCAATAAATCCATTTTCCTTCATACCTTCTTCGTTTCTTGGGATAAGTTAATTTTGTTCCCTCTGGTGCAAATTCACTGGCCTTCACAAAGTCCTTTATCTCTTCGTCTGTCAGGTCTCTGTGCTTCCAACCTGGCTCGATATCACAATAATTTTCATCCCAATGTCCTTCTTTGCAGTTTTCTGGCACTGTGTGATGATTATCTTGATAACACAGAATCCTAGCAGCACCATAGCTAGTAAGGCTCCCAGAAACTTGAATATGTCAGCCATCCATTGCGGGACCCAGAAGAATAATGTCCCAAACCAGCTGTCATTGTCCACTTCATCTGTTTCCTCAGTCATCTGGTTCTTTAGGCATGTCAGCATGCCTATGGCCTTGGTGAGGGTACTATTTTCATCATCGTGCGATGGTGTAAATGTGCAACACGATTCTCCAATTTTTGCACAGACACCTCCATCCATCGCTGTAATCATGTCAAGCACATATCTTTTCTGGAGAGTCATCAGGCGGACTGCTCTTAGTTCTTGTTTAATCGCGTTGAATCCTTTAATGGTGGTATTGATGGTCTGCAGTAATTCCCATCTGGTTATCTGCAATCATTTGGTATTTGCACTAACTTGGATATGCGGCAAGAGTAATGTTGTGAATATGGAGGAGGTTAGGCTAAACAGCCTGTGTTTGTACGGAATGTCATGAAATGCGTCCTCTGATTTGGTGGAGAAGTCATTTTCTCTCTTCATCCTCGACATCAACTTCACAGACCTCCTTTTCCTTAGGTGAGCATCTGCTTTTGGGAAGCTATCCAAATTCAGTTCATTTTTTGGAATCACCAGTGCCGGAATGTGGGCGTTCACCAGTGTGCATATGCCTCCCCAGTTCCTTGGTAGCCTTATGTATGCCTTGGATCCACATGCCCAGTAATGGTCCATCAGGACTGCGGTTCCTTGCAACATTCCTGGGGCTTCATATATTCGTCGGCAGTTTTGATTCTCCCCCATTTTCCTTGTGCCATTACTTCTGAAGCACAGTTTCGGGTTTTCCAGTGGTACTATTTGCAGGGGTCCTCCTCTGTCTTCGACCCATGTTAGCAGTTTTACCAATCTTGGCAACAATGGTTTGCATAGTCTTTGTGAATTTTCTATTGCTTCTTGGCAGGCTCCAAGGACCATCCAGGCTCGGCAGATCACGACCCCTTCTTCCCATCCGTTTGGGGACACTACTGACCCCCAGACCTGCATTTGGCCTTGGTTCTTCCAGATTTGAGCTTATTCAGCTGTTTTCCCTTGGACATTCAGTCTCAGGTTTATTTCCCATCTTATTCCTGATCGTTTGACGTCCGGGTTCTCCTATCTAATCACATGATTCTTGGTGTGCGCCCTGTTTCTTGTTTTGATGTCCTGAACAAAACCGTCTTCATCAGGGAAATCCTTTTCGTTGGCCCATACCAGGGAGGCGTCTCTCCCCATAAACTGCCCTCTGGTGTTGCACATTGCTACGTGTGACATGCAGTGTGCAGTGGGGACATCAACTTCTATCGCCACAAAGATTTTGGACTTGCCCATGCTGCATGGCAGGAGTGCACAGATGAAACATTCCCCTTCTGATTGCCTCCTTCCAACTTCCTTCATGTGTTGGTACCAAATGTTGTTTCCTAGATGGGCTGTGCTGTCTAAGTAATCGTTTAGTTTGTTGTCGGTTTCGTATGGGCTTCTCTTGATTCTTAACTTTTTTCTGCAATTGGCTATCACTATGTCTCTGAATGCGTCTGTACTGCTCTTCCGTTCGGGTAGGCTTTCGGGTATTATCCTTGGTAGGGCAGGGTTCATTTTCTGCCCTGCAGTAATAGGGGGATGTTTTGCATTTCTTTTCCTTCCCTCATGCATTCTTTTGTAGACCTCCTCCCACCACCATTGGCTCATCATCTTCCCAAGGCGTGGCAGCATTGTAGGCCTGATGCTTATTTCTGGCGTTGGAGCAGGGGTGCTCGTTATTGCAGTTTCTGTGGTTTTCTCGCTCAGCTCCTCATGTAGCGTCTTTGCTCTAAGTATGAGCGGGAACACATATTCACCCAACTCATGTGTTTTCTCAGAAAGTTCCTTTGTGGCTTTTTCCGGTTCTTTGAGGGCTTCTTTCATGCCCCCTCTGCTTGGGTTCTCACCTGGCTCCTCTTGTTTACTTCCACTATTTTCTGGAGCTGGTCGTTCCTTAGGCAGTTTTTCTTTTACTATTGATTTGGTCTGAGGTCCCCATTGACACTTGCCCTTGTTCATGTGCACTCAGTGTGTGGGTGCGTGCCGTGGACACTGCTATGTTATCATTCATTCCAAGATGACCCTGTCTCCAGCTTTCCTCATCATTCATAACCTCAACCGTGTAGCTGTCACTATTTATTACATTCAGTTTCAGCTTGTTTGCTTTACCACCAGCTTTTCTAGGAACAGGGATGACGAGATATGGTCTGGGTGCTTTTGTGGGACCCAGATATGCGTTATGTGGTGGATGCACAGACAATGGGACACTCTGTGCACCGATAAAAAATGCAGTTCTGATAGTTAGAGACAAAAACACAATAATAATCACTATGCATATACATATAATGGCTTTAAACGATAGCTTGCAGCATCTCCTTCCAGGGCAGCGGGGGTGCCCCTCCGCGGGTGGCAAAACTAGGTTACTGTTCTGGGCCCCCATGCCGATCAAGTCCATAGTCAATAGTTTATTTCCTTTCTTACTTTGATTTCGTTGCTCAAAAGGTTCAGCAAATACTAAACTGAACAGTATTATTCAAATGTCCCCCTTATGGGTGTAACCAGAAGTCTTGAGATATGCGGCACAGTACTGTTTAGCTAGACAATGGAGAAAGGTTAGACTACCGTCTTTATCATATCATTTTCATTTTGCATTTTTACAATAAACACAGTCCCAGGGCACCTCTGCAATTCAACATGGCCCTGAGGACATGTAGGAATCTGTTTGCGATGACACCATGAAGAGATGAATTCGCTACAAATCACGCAAAAATAAAATGTCGAAAAAATAAAAATAAAAATAAAAATAAAAGTGAACATATGAGAAGGTAGGAAGAAATAAGAAAGATGTTGAAAATGGAAAACATGATGGTGAAATTCTTGTGTCCGTTCCTTCCAATTGGTCGTTCGTTGACACGTTGGAGAGTAGTGCCTCTATCCTCCATCTGCGGGACGCCAGAAATATGATGAAAAATAGAAGAAAATACAAAAATAAAACAAAAGAAAAAGAAAATACGAACACGATGTGGTTATCCTTGTTTCCGCTCTTCTCAATCTGTCCTATGTTAGCAGAATGGAGAACTTTGTCCTTGTTTTCTTACTTGGTCCTCAGCGGAAGGATGATGAAGAGTTTTATCGTGGGTCTCCGCCCCTAAGGCTTTCCTCAGCAATGGATGTCCGTAATTGCTTCTCAGCTGCGAGATGATAGCTCTCAGGAGCCTGTTGAGTCGCGCGTTCTTTGCTGGGTCGCTGAGGAAGGTGGGCACGTCGACAGTAATGGGTCTACCCACTAGTTCTGGAAAGTTCTAAATGAGGTGGAAGAAGACTCGGAATGCGTATCTGCTGTCTTCTGGTGTCAACAACAATCGCTCTTACTTTCTGGCCTCTAGATCACAGGCCCTTTTTGTGCCATGAACAGTCTTTGTGCTTCGCTCGATCTGTCCCTCGGCGAACAGTCTCACAGGAATCTCCTTAGGAATTCTCGCTGGAAGTTGGACAGTTCCACTTGGAGCATGATCCCGTGGAGAAGAGTCTTCATGAGTAGGAAAATGACTGGATATCTGAGGAAAGTGACAACATCAACATCAGCAGGCCTTCCCACCATTCCTGGATAGTCTGTGACTGGTCTAATCAGGACATTGTGGGCTAGCTGCGTGTCTGCAGGCGACAGGGACATTTGCTTTGTTTTGCTGGATCACAAGTCATTCTTTTGTCGTGAGCAGTTTTTGCACTTTCCTGCTGCGTGGGTTGCTACGACATGGTTCATTTTATACCACACTTCGTTCAGAAAGTCATTGTTTCGGGATCTCTGATGAAAGTCAGTGTATCTGTGGTTCTCCTGACAAGTCCTGGGCCCTCCTCTATGATTCGGAAGAATAATGTATACGTTATTTCATCAATGATCACTTGGGGTGGGAGCATTAGTCTCTTGTTCACTGTGCTCGGGCAACTCGGCGAAGACCTCTGTGATGACAGTCAATAGTTGCCTGATTACCTTCTTATTTTCTGGATCTTGAATGTATTCTGTGACACTTGTTCCTCTCCCTATGAGTGTCGGATGTGTTAGGAGCACCAGCTGAAAATAGGTGAGCATATCCCACTGGAGACTTCTGCCGGGATGTACCATAGGTTCTGTGCACAAAGTCTTGGTACTGGATGCTTTAGAATAACGTTTTTTGGTTTCTCAGGAATGTCTTATTTTACTACTTATCAGAGTCTTGGAATTCATGTTCAATGCTTCATGTGGTTCAACATGTTCGAGTTACTAGTGTCACTGTGGTTTTGGAATATATGATTCTCCTTTTGGCTGCATAGAGTGTTCGTTTGCTTGGTTTTGTCTCTTTCTGTGCATAAAGGAAAAGTTCAGTGTGGACACGATTTTCACAAACCGGCTCTTTTCTTTTCTTCTCTGCTCATGCGTCCTTCTTCCTCGCCATAGATCTTGTCTGCACGTGCTGAGGTCCTTCCCTATTGTCTGTAGATTCCTCGGAGGTGGATACAGTAGGAGTACTCTCTCCTATAAACGGTTTAATGTCGTTTAGGAAGATCCAGGCTCTTCTGCCCTCGAGCTTGACAGCGGACGGGGTGCAGTCCTCTACGATGAAAGGGCCATTAAACCTTGGCTCTTCCCATTTTTTCATTGTAAAATTCCATACAAGGACGCTGTCGCCAGGGAAGACAAGGGGCGTACGAAGGCTGTGAGCTGCGCCAGTATCAGCACGGTCTGTTGTGGTTTGTGCTGTGCTGTTCCCTTTACGCTGTCGCTGCAGCTGGCCTGAAATGACAGTGCCGCTGGATGTGAGACTGTCAAGGTAATCCTTCATCTCTGCTCCCAGAACCTCCCTAGCAGGATGTGCATCACATCTAGCCCTGTCTCGGGGGGTAAGAGGGGTCCTCATCCTTCTACCAGTGACAATCTCATGCGGCGTAAGATGATGGTCGGAGCCTGGTTGGTTCCGAAGAGCATACAATGCCAGTGGTAGACAGTGCATCCATCCCTTCTTTAATGTGAGCTTCAACTTGGCTATTCTCTCTTTTAACAGGCCGTTGAGCCGCTCACATATCCCATTTCCCTCTGGGTGATACGCCGACGAGAACTTGTGCTTTATAACAAGCAACAAGCTAATCTGCTCAAACATTGTGTTTACAAAATGGGGCCCATTATCTGATCTCATTACCTTGCACACCCCCCACCTAGGGAACACTTCCCTCACCAGACATTTTGCGGCACAGGCTGCATCAGGGTGTGTACAGGGACCTTCTTCTATCCATCTCGAGAATGGACACCCCACCACAATTAAATACTTGTACCCATTACACACCTGAATCATATTGACATAATCGATATGTAGGTGCCGGAACAGTCCATTAGGTCTGGGAATGATTCCTCTCACTACTTTTAATGTGTGCCCAGAGGTGAATTGCTGACAAATTATGCAGTTGACCATAAAAAATGCAACATGCTCTGGTAAATATGGCGTGAACCAGTATTCTGCGAACTTTGCAGCAAGATTTTCTTTTGACATGTGTAAGGGGTAGTGGAGCTGTTCTAACGCTACCTTTAGAAGGGCGTCAGGCATTACTGGTTTACCAGTGCTGTCTTGCCTCCACAATCCAACATAGGGGTTTAAAGAACACCCTCGACGCTTCCACACATTTTTCTCCTCCTGAGGTGCCTCCCCTTGGAGCACCATTAAGTGAGTCTGCCCCATATTGCTATAGGCTTCTGGTGTGGCTCATGCTACCATCATTCGTTCATAGGTACGTGCCACCTCCACGTCCATGATTGTTTCATTCTTGGATGCCATGCGCTTGGCTTCCGTGTCCGCTTCATGGTTTCCACGTGACACAAAATCTGTCCACTTGGTGTGAGCGGTGCATTTCACGACCGCTATGCACACTGGGAGCTGTAGTGCTTTTATCAGCCTATCCAGTAAGGCTACATGTTGCACTGGCGTGCCGTCTGCTCGGAGGTAACCCCCCCTTTTCCATCGTGCTAAGCCTGCATGCACAGTGGAAGTCACATAGGCGGAATCACTGTACACCGTCACTTCCTGATCCGCATGATTTTCAATGGCGAGTATCAGTGCCACCAGTTCTGCAGCTTGGGCTGAATAGTGAGAGGGTATTCGCGCACTGACAAGTACCTGAAACTGTCCGTCTTCTTGGTCGATTCTAGAAGACCCGTCAATGAAGATGACCTCCCCACCTGGCAGGGCATTTTCCTTTACCCTTGGGATTTCATCGTAGAATTCTTCATAGTTTGCACAGTCATGGACTGGTTCACCCTTGGTTACTAGTTCTATTATGAACGTTGCAGGGTTCACCGTTTTACAACAAACTATTTTGATCGATGGATTAGAGATGATCACCTCATAGGCGGATTCTCTCTGTGATGTCAATGTGCCTTTTGGCTTTTCCAAAGTGACGAACAGTGAGTGCTCGACGTACAATGTCATGGCGCACCCTATCACAATGGAAGACGCCTTCTCGATGGCAAACGTGGCGGTGGCCAGATTTTGTTCGCATGGGAAGTGGCCCCTCATAACCGGGTCCAGACTCCCGCTGTAATACGCTAGAGGTTTACACCCCAGAGATGTTCGTTGAGCAAGTACTGCCGTCATAAAATTGCCATCAGTATGTGAGAACAGATAGAATTTTTCTGCATAATTACGGAGCCCAAGAACTGGGGCCTTACAAATTGCCCCCTTGAGTTCTGAAAAGCCCTTTTCCATAGCCTCAGTCCACTCGATTTCCTCCTTTGTCGCTTGGGCCTTCTTCAGGGCCTGAAGCAAGGGCTTGGTGTACGAGCTGTAGTGAAAGACCCAGGATCGGACATAATTGCACAGGCCTAAAAAAGCTTTGCATTTGCTTGATCGTGCGTGGCTTGACCGTGTTCATGAATGCTTCAGCCCTTTCTGGGGTTATCTTTTTCCCTTCATGAGAGATTAGTTGCCCTATGTACAGCACTTCCCGCTGACAGCATTGCAACTTTTCTTTATCAACCTTGTAACCCTTCTCAGCTAGTATCGTTAGTAGCCGGACAGAGTGACTCCTGCATTGCTCTTCCGTGGTTCTGCAGATCAGAATGTCATCTACACACTGCAAAACAACACTGTCTACCGCAATATTGCTTAGGTCCATTTGCAGGACTCTGTTAAAGATGGATGGGGACTCACAATACCCCTGTGGCAGCCTCGTGCTTTTCAGGCGCATTTGCCTGAACGTAAATGATGTAAAGTCTCGCGAGTCACGGTGCAACAGAATTGAGAAAAATGCATTTTTCAAGTCGATCACCGTGAAATATTTTGCCTCAGTGTGTATGTTACACAAAATTGTAGACTGGTTAGGGACTAGAGGGAACTCGGCTTCGACAATATTGTTTAATGCCCTTAAATCCTGGATTAAACGCCAAGACCTGCCCTTTGATTTCTTGACGGGATAGAGCACAGTGTTACAGGGTGATTCTGACGTCACTAGGATGCCCTGTTCCATCATGGCGGAAATTGTCTTCTCGATCCCTTCATCTGCTTCTCTGGACATGGGATACTGTCGCGCTCTTGGTAGGATCGCTCCTGGCTTTAGTTTGATTTTACCTCTCCTGTCCCCTTCAGGAGTCCTATGTCATAAGGCCCGTGTGTCCATACTGCGACAGGCACCTGGGCCATGTCCTCCTCAAAGTATTCTGGACGTACCATCGCCAACATCATTCTTTGTGGCACTTCTCGTTTGATCATTTTGACACAGAATATGAGACTTACTTCCACTCTTGTCTCTTCTAAGTCAGGGTGTTCTTCGAACAGATCGTCATCTGTGACGTCAGTCACTCGATACCCTTCTTCAATGGCGATAATAGCGCACCATTGCCTTCCTTCGTCATCATATCCTTCTACCAGGACCACCTTCCCCTTTAATGCGGCAGATTGTATTTCAAAGGGAAATATTTGTCCCTCTTCCTCGTGCATGGGTATTCTTGGTCTAAACAGAAATTCATCAGGGGTTCTCATAGGTTTGTCTGCGAGGCCTGCCAATCCTGCCATAAGCACTCGTACGCCATATGCGAAAACTTCTGGCTCCAGCGGTATAGCTCTCATGGCTGCACGTCCAGAGTATGCTCTGATCATTTCGCACACATTATAATAGTGCATTCCTGGCATGGAGCACACTATACCATCCTCAGTACACAAGATTGTCATATTCAACTTTGTCATCAAATCTCGACCCATGATGTTTACTGGGGACTGACGAGAGTACAATAAGGGCACATTCATTTCACGCTCTCCCACTGAGACTGGGAGTGTGTCTGTAAAGGGAACTCTGCAATGAGCTCCAGTGAAACTCAGAGTATCTATAGCCTCGCCGGACAAGGAAAACTTGCCTTCTCGTATGCACGAACGTGTCGCACCCGTGTCAACTAAGAAGGAATATTCTTTATCCCATATGGTGACATTTACCCTTGGTTGCCTATTAAGGTCTGGTGTCACCGATAGGATAGAGCACATCAGGGTTTCCCGTGATCTGTCCTATTTTATGTATAGGTTTGGCCCACTGTAAGTTTGTGGAATAACCCCATTCCCGGGGTTGGTTCCTTCTCCATTGCTCATTCCTTGGGGCACCGGCGGTGGTGCCTGTTGGGGCTGCCACTGTTGCAAGTTCCCCATGTTTGAGGGTTGAAACCCTTGTAGTGCACCTTGCTGCAAGCTTGCTGCCTGCTGCTGCACTATGTGGCCCTGCGCACTGCCTTGTTGCGGTGTGGCAGGCTGATTCACCATACCTGCTCCCATTCCTTGGCCATTTTGCCACATGCCTTGGTTTCTGCACATGCGTACCACATGTCCTGTCATTCTGCACAGCCAGCATACTGGCGGTGGTCGGACCATCTGCCCATCCGTCATGGCTTGACCGCTCATCTGTTCATTCTGAAATCCACCTTGGTTATTTTGAAAACCTCCCTGATTACCATGGAAACCTCCCTGGCCACCTTGCCATCCTCTTCCTCTAAATCCTCTAGTATGAGCAAGCACCACAACCGCAAGCTCCAATCCACTTCTTCCCACCAAAATGTATACTATCAATTAACTCAAAAGAAACCATCAATTCACTGGTGATTCCCTCTTAGTTACAGAATCACGTAAGGCCAAACTGCATTTCAATCAATCACCAATACAACTGTTGTACATTTAACATGCAATAAGACACATACGACGGACACTTGACAGACTAGACAGACACCAGCTGGTCATACATGTACCTGCCTTCTAATTAATACCCCACCATGGGATTTAAACGAACCCCGTTAATTCCGTCTTTAAACGTAATCGTAGCCTAAATGGTCCCCCCTCTGTGAGCTCTGTGTTCACGTTCCTTCTGACCACTCTTTAAAGCGCAGGAACAAGGCGAAATCTCATTTTTCTCTCGGGTGCCCCCCCCGGTATTCTTTTACGTTTCAGCTCAGGTGCCCCCCTGGTATTCTTTTACGTTTTAGCTCAGGTGCCCCCCTGGTATTCCTCTTTATATATGTTTTTCTTTTAATACACGAGTCATTAACCCTTTAAATATATACCGTCTACTCTTCCCGCTTTTCACATTTTCGTCCGATCCGCTACCCGTGGGAATGAGAAGGGTTATGCTTGGAAAGGCGGGTTCCTTCAGACCCACTGCAGATTTTTTGAAATTCTTTACTCTATCATTGTCCAAGGGGAGCTTCTCGGCCTACTCAGCCAGAATGGCGAAAGGACTCGTGATGTAACCGAAGGCCCAGAGATACTTTGTGCTGTCAGTTTAAGGGTGTCTTATAACTATATTAATCGATTATCAATAATCAATGGCCGAAACCATCCTCACGCTACCAAGTGTTCAGGAGGAGAGGAAATTACTGACAGGCCCATTGGTCAGTACTCACCCCCGAGAACTTGTAATACTGGATAGCTGCACTGTGTGAGGACAGGGTGCAGGATTCACATACTCCAGCACATCTCAAAAATCAAGACTCAGTAATTTGGCAAAGGAAAGTCCATTTAATGATACATACACCAGCATGTGGAAATCAGCAGCATTGCGAACACCTGTCTCGTTCCAACTTCCTCGAACTTCAGTTGAACAGCCGTTTTTATAGGCTAAACTCGTCATCGTTGACGTCTAATTCTACAAAAAATCATCACGCAATATAATTGGTTGGGAAAATTAACTTAAGTATAGGTGTTATATCTGTATATGACAATAGAGCATGCGGATTGGTTAATTCTTATCTGGTGGGCGTCTACGCCCATCCCTCTACATCACACGTGATGGACATCACTATAAGTACGACGTTCTACTGGTTACAGTGTCTATAGGACCCTAGATAACATGGTCCATTGTGATTGGGCAAGTTACACCCCTAACCATAAATCTCCACTTTAATTAGCAGCATGCAGGATGGACACCCAGGTGCCTAGTGTCCCAAGATTCACCCTGCCTCCCTTCCATCAATCAGTGGTTTTAGGGCGATGTGTCAATTAGTTGGCTAAGGAAAGCCTCAAAACTGTAGTCTCTTATCAGGAAAGGTTATGGCACCCCTTGGAGCTGGGTGCCATCAGACGGTGGTACATCTTCATGTCTGGCTGGTCACGTGTTGGTTCACCGTGAATCTGCTTCAGTTTCCAGCTTTTCGTGTATTTAATTCTCCATGTAGCTCCACTGCCTGCCCGGGCCTCCTTATCTTGACCTGCACAGGGCAGGCTGGTATGCTCTGAAGTTGCGATCCTCCTTAGCTGAAGCTCGCCTCCCTCTCTCGGGTTGACCTTGATTTCCCAGGCCTGAGCCATCCTTTGTTGAGTTTCGATTCCGCTCTTTCCCCTGGCTTGGGCTTGGATATGAAACCCGACCAGTTTGGCCTTGGCCGCCTGGGCGTACTTCTGCTTTTACAAAATGGAGTTGCACGTGTACATTGTGCCTTCCTAAGGTAGATATATGGTTTGCGCTTGCTGCTCTATCTTCTACTAAGCATTGCAAGCAGTATCGATTTCTTAGCATCTTGCGTTTCAAGCCTATTTACACACGTTTAACGGGTTGGATTCTTTCATCTTGGTTCTTTTGCTATGACATTTCTTATGTTTTAACATTGTGTTGTCCTTCGTGTCTCTTGCACCTGTTTTTGTGGATACACACGTTCGCGTGTCACCTTTTCTCATGCTTTAGTCTGTCCAGGCCCTCTTCTCATCATTGTTTGCCTTCCATCAGGGCTCTTTGTGTCTCCTCATCGACAGTCTGTAAATACTCATCGTTTTGTATCAGCGGCTGGTATGGTTGTCTGATTGGGTACCGTGCTACCCAGGGCTGTCTGCTTATTGGTATTTCAACAGGTACTGATCTTCTAATGTACACAGGGCAGAGGTCCAATGCGGCTCTCTGTTGGTTCAGTTGCTCCTCATACGTCACATACCAGGGCGAGTATTTTACTGGCAACTCGCAATGGGGGCCAGTGGTGCAGGCCATATCTGGGACCTCCTCTACACTTCAAAATCCCAGCCCGCAAGCGGAGCGATGCAGAGTGCTGAGGGAGTGTTTGGCATCTTCGGCAGTGAGAAGCAGCTCACTGAAAGGGCTTTCTGCACGGGCTGCTGAGGGAAAAGTGGAAGAAATGAGACTTGCAGCAGCAGCGGACATTGGCGCACCACACTGTTAATGCTGGTGAGTTCTTTCTAGCGTCTTACCCTTGAGAGCCTTTTCATGCTGTTTGACCTTTGTGTAGTATGCTGCTATCATGATTCAAATAAATAAACATCGATGTTAGGTAACAAAAACTCAGAGTGCATCTTCTGGATTTTAAGAAAGAGGCCCCAAGAGTGTCAATTGTTAAGGCGATTAGGGGGTGGGCTAATGGCCTCAATTTATTTTCTTAGAAGTGGTGCATTACAAGACCATCTAAGGGCACAAGAACTAGATGGAACCTGCCCAGAAGTACATTAGGTACCCTCCACGACAAAACAACCACCCCACCCCTGTTCTGGCCTGTTCCAGGTGCAAGTGCATGCCAACATAGCTAACGCATCAGCAGTGGAATCACAGTCCTTTGAGAGCCAGTTATACAAAGAAAGAGCTACAGTAAGCACAGAGCTAAGTGTGACCAAAGATCAAGATGTCAGGAGACGGCAGCCCTGTGTCCAAAGAACGAGATGTCAGGGGACGCGGCGTCATCCTGCTGCCCAGACACTGTCCATTACCCTTTCATTGGGTCCTGAATCGACAGTTACAGCGGTAAGTATGAAAAGGAAAATTGAGGACTTCCTCTCAAAAAGAAGAAGCCACAGTCAGGGTGACATGGCCCCCCTGAGATCAAGGGGCAATGAAAGAGGAGGAGGGTCCGCTGCAGTGTCACAACACCATAAAAAGAGGTGAGAGGCTGGTGAAGGATGCCAGTATAGTGCTGCTCCCGGCTCAAGCTAAACAAACAAGCGGTAAACAACTGAAAATGCAACCAAAAAATAAGAAAAGGGATCTGGCGTCTACAGTGGTAGCCCGGAAGAACCAAAAAAATAGAAAATTCAATAACACCATTTCATCAAGTTTCATACAAGCTCAGTCGGCTCCCGCCCACGAATTCCACAGCTAAGGAGCAAACACTCTAAATGAGCCAAGAAACACACCAAGTCTGCATTGGCCAGTACAGAAGGGTCTTCTGACCCAGGGATGGCCCTTTGAGGTTCAGTTGCTCAAATACTGGTGGAAGAGCAGACAAAGGAACCAGGTGATCAGGGGCTAAAACAAATATTGAGTTCAGACAGAAAAGATTCTGTGGGAAGAGAGCAATCCTACATCCCGCCCTTACATAACAGACAGCTTTTGAACATAATGAAATTGCCCCCTATATTATTGCGGGGTAAAACTCAAACCCAATCGCGGGCCCAGGAGCCAGAGATTGGTCACAAGTTAGCTATTGATGCAACTAGCGAGTCTGTGGAAGATTGTAGGAGTTTAAATGAAGGCCGCCAGAGACAAGAGGAAATGGATTGCCAAGTAGTCAGCATGGAGAGGGATCGAATTAACCTCCCTTAGGATGCACATATCAGACTCTCGGACTACACCACGATAAGTCCATTTACCATGCCTAGGCTGTGGCTCACATCAACCAAGAAGAGTGAAGTCTGAAGCGCCTTATTATAATCTTCATAAACATTACAGACCTTTGCCTTCTCTCAAGTGAAGATATTGAATATGTGTGCTTCCCTGACAGAGAGACAGTGTCAATAGTGTAGCTGAATCTAAAATCCAAACTGGGAGGTGATGCAATCTTGGCTGTGAGCCAAGATTTAAGACGTATCAATGATGAAGTCACGGTCGAATGTCCGGCTCTTGAAATGGAGATCACTCAGGGGAGATCACCTAGGATGACAGTAACATCAGCCAGACAGCATCAAAGGTCAAATCTGATCTCCCATTCATAGTAGCGAAAGGAGGCCACCCTTCTAATGAAACTAAGTCGAAGGTGTGGTCCATGCTCCCTGAACTATTGAATCAGATATTTCATAAACTAGGAGCATGATATCATATGAAATGGTATGAAATGATATGGCAGTTATAACGCACCTATACAAAAGTTTTTCAAGGCGCGATAGAGCAAGAGCAAGATAGAGCAAGAGTCTCTCTAGCATCTGGAGAATGGCTCTTCACAAGTTGGTCTGACCTCTTTCAGGACAAAGGCCATGATAAATATCATTTTTGATCGCCATGACTTGATATTGTTACAGGAAACCTGGCTAGTGGACATCTTCCAATTAGACAGTTTTACCACATTCCACGAACTGGCCACATTCAATAAATGTGGTTGTCCCTTTGGTGGACCGATAATAGCAGTGAGCAACTCTCCAGCAGTGGTACCAGAGTTGATCCCCACATCAATGAGGGTTTTGCAGGCAGTTATGTTCAATGTACTACACAAAGGGGAGTGGAAACAAATAGCTGTGGTGAACATGTATTGGAATCTGGCCTGGTGTGACTTGGACGCTTTCCTGGAAAGCCTGTCGAACCTCCTACTTAAAATAAAGTCTAAAGGGTTAGCTCCCGGAATCATGCTGGCATGGGATTTTAATGCTCAGTGTCTGACCTCATATATCTTGCGGGGAAAAAGTGTTCAGAATAGAGGATCGGTAAAGGCAGCACAATGGATGACTTGCCTCTTGGAGTGGAACTTGAGAGTGGCGAATGGCTCGATTAAGGTTGATGTGCCACTGGCTGTCACATGGAGGAGGGGGGTATCCAGCTTAATACTAGATTATGTTTTTCTTTCCCAGGCGCTTTGCGATCAGTGTGGTTACCTCCGGGTGTGGGAATATGGGAATAGCAACCACAACAGAATTTTAGGGGCACTACGGTAGGATCTTCCCAGGGAGAAAATGCACCAGTGCCCATTGGTGATGGTAAACACTGGTAGGAACAGATTTGTGGGATTTAAGAGAGGGGGTTTAGGTTTGAATGGAAATCTCTCAAGGAAATGCATAGAAATAAAGGATGAGGAGCTGATAACTGTGTGTACCACTGTAAACATTTTGGATTTTTTGTGGTATGTTGATCTGCCTGGGGAGGCAGCTGCTCAGAGGCTCTCAAAACATCCCCACATTTTTGATGCAAAGGTTAGCTTCAAAGAGAAGACTCTTCGCAAAGCTCTCAGAGATGTAAGATTGTTGCCCTTGGAGGTAGTAGAGTACCAATCTAGGGGAAAATCTCTCCAAAATGAGTACAGAAACTGGCCGCGGGGCCATAAGCACCTGCGTTACCAGACATGGCGAATCCATGTTGAAAGCACTGTGGAAGGGAAACCCCAAAAATTTCTGGGAGCTAGTGAATGGGTCAAAGACCACTCCATCACAGGATCAAAGAAATGCGGTGGGAGAAAAGATTTGGTGTAATCACTTCACCTCTATCTATAGAAGATCCAGGGAGGAGTCTACTCTTAACATGGGGGATACCCCGTGGTTGATGGAGATTTTGGAGGACTTGATCACCAAATTCATTGCTAAGTCTTCTCCATCCAGGGCAATCTTGAAGAGCAACATGCACACATTGGCCAGACTGCAGAGGGCACTTTTCGACGAGATCCTAAGGGATGGGTGTTTTCCAGCCTCTTGGAAATTGCCAATAATTATTCTGATTTTCAAGGGTGGCGATCGGTCAGATCCGGGTAACTATCGCCCAACCGTCCTCCTAGACGCAGAGAGTAAAATCTTTGCCCTTATGCTTTTGAGAGAGTTGGAGGGTTTGTCTACAAGCAGTAGGATTTTACCTAAATTCCAAATGAGCTACAGGAGAGGGCAGTCCACCTCCCTGAATGGGTTGGTTCTCAACCTGCTTAGTAAGAAGTCTTGGGCTCGGGGTGGGCTGGTTCTGTATGGCACCTAAATAGATCTCTCAAAGGCATTTGACACAGCAGAGAATGTTTTTGGTCAAAATTAGAAGCCTGGGGAATCCAGAGACAGCTCTTGGCGATTATAGTCAGCCTACACGATAACATCCTTTTGAGGATCAGACTCAATGCAGCGGGTCAGTTGTCAGTCCCAGTAGGGGTGGAGAGAGGGGTAAAACAGGGTTCTCAACTAGCCCCCCGTCTATTTAACTTATACCTGGCTGATCTGGAAAATTACATAGGGCCCTCAGCATTTGCCAGCCCCAGGCTTGACAATGTTTCAGTCAGATGGCTGTCTTACGCCGACGACATAGTGTTATTGGACCACTCCCCGATGGGCCTGCAGCACCTCTTAGAGGACCTGGATAGTTATGCAAAGATCAATGATCTTCTAATCAAGTTGCAGATAATGATCTTTAAGAGACCAGGTAAGCAGGCCTGCCCTCAAAAATGAATGGTAGGTGATGAGATCCTCATTGAAAAAACGAACACGCTTGGGCTTCAAACTGTACCCATTCCCATCAGTAAATCAATTGGAGCTGGACATGTCTGGAAAGGCATGTCAGTTGGCGTGACAGATGAAAAGAGGTTTGATAACATATTGTAAGTTTTCTGTGAAGGCATTGGTCAAATTGTATGTAGCCAAGGTGCTCCCGGCCTTGTTGTATGGAGTACACATAAAGCCTTTACTATGGCAGACAAACTGGGCCAGAGTGGAGGGTCACCTGTAGAAAAAGGTTTTGGGTCTGCCCTCGTCGCTACCTACGGCTAGTCTCAGATTTGAACTGGGCCTGGGTTCCATGAAGATGCATGTGGAATGGCGCCTTATTTCGCTATACAGGTTAATATTGGTCCCTCACCCGAATTCTCTATATGAAAATATCGGCAGCCTTTCGAACTGGAATTCTTCCCCACTTCTACGCAAGTTAAAACTCCTCATTACTGGTATACTGGCTGAATGTTGAGATCTTAATAACTAACCCTATGTCCATGAAAAGATCTATAAGGAGGAGGGATTGGATTCGCACAATCAATATTTGCCATTAATGAAGAAGTCTCTGAACAATCCTATAGAACCACAACTGAGTGTATAACCATGTTCTTTTCTTACTGGCATGTATAATTTCATGCTACCACAGATAGTGCAGTAATAAGAGAACAGTCGTAGTCAATTGAGCGTCCTCCACCGTCCTCCAGATGAGTCCATCATAGTTCTAACGATTACCTATATCAGTTCTTTGTACTTCAAGAAATGAGTGAAGACTTGCATATCCTACAAAACAGAAAAGCATCAACCCATGAACGTTTGAAATGTGTTTTAATAAAGTTATTGTGTGTTTAGATTGTAATTCTACAGGAGCGTAAGTACTGAGAGTTGATGGCCTGGTTCCTACAAAACTCCCTATCTGTAGATGTTGAAATAAGTAGAGACCAATATGACTGCTGCCATGATCACTGCACTATGAGTGCAACGGGGGGTCTTGTAAAGAATGCCAGCCTGAGTAAATGAGATAAATAAGTATAATGCTGATCACAGGAACAATTTGCAACGAAAAGAGGAGTGGGGCTGAGGAATACCTTTACACTTCAAAAATGTAAAGCCCCTAACATGCCATCCCATTTTATGTATGTATTTATTTATTGGATATTTACAAGGCGCTCATAAAACAAGCCAGTTATTCAAAGCGCCACACGGTACAAGGGAGCATATAAACAATGACATTGACAGTGAATACATAGAATAGGAAAAAAGGGAGCGGTGGGGTGGACTAAGTGCTAATAGGGTCCCCTAGGGTAGGAAGTGGCAGAGGTGCCCGTTGGGAGGGGCAACAGAAAAGTGCATGGGCGTATACATCCCAGGCAAAGATGGAGGTCTACTGCCCAACAGGTACATGCAGAGTGGAGGTAACCACTGGATAAGTGGGTTTGGGCCTAGAGGGCAATGCAGGCAGGGTGCTTTTGGGCAGAAGGCCACAACCCTATTGGACTCTTGAGAGATCAGGCCACTAATCTCAGCAGCAGAGAGGATGGTTAGCATTGGAGTGGGAGAGGCAAGGAGGAAGAGAATAGAAAGGTCTTGAGTTGTTTGCAGAACTTCTGGTGGTACGGTTCAAGACAGAGTGAGAGATAGGCTGTTCCATAAGAGGGAGCCAGCTGAGGAGAGAGATCTGCCCCAGCTCTCTGCTTGGAAAAAAGAAACGTTTGATCAGCAGAGAGTTGGATCCAGAAGAGCGAAGGGATCTGGAAGGAGAGTATTTAGTGAGGGAGAGTTGCTGGTAGTGTGGACCCAGGCCCCAGACAGCATTGTGGGTGATGCAGAGGGTCTTGAATTTGATCCTTGCAGCAACTAGGAGCCAGTGGAGAGATTTTAGAGCTGGAGGGATATGGTCCCAGGGTTTGAGGCCAAGGATAAGTCTTGCAGCCCTATTCTGGACTAGTTGAAGAGGACAGAGCAAAGAAAGAGGCAGATTGAGGACAAGGCTGTTAAAGTAGTCTAGCCTGGAGAAGACCAGAGCTCTAGAGACATTGAGCTTGTGGGGGAAGGTGAGTAAAGGGAGAATGCCCCTAAGGAGGAGAAGTTGAAAGTGGCCCTTCTTGGCAAGGTTCAATATGTGAGCAGTAAAGGAGAGGGAGCAGTCAAAGATGACCCCAATGTTTCATACCTCAGTGGAAGGAGAGGGAGGTGAGCTCATAGAGGATGGCCAGAGTGCAGGAGTGAAACAGGGAGCAGGTGTCCTGATAGGAAGGATCTCGGTCTTACTGGCATTAAGGCAGAGATCATTGGAGGCAAACCAAGACTGAATAGCAGACAAACAGTCAGGGATGATAGAGGAGGAAGAGGAGGAGGAGGAGGGGAGCTTGAAGAAGAGTTGTGTGTCATCTGCGTAACACTGAAAATGAGGAGAGAAGGCAGAGATCAGGTGAGCAAGAGGTGCAAGGTAGATGCTGAAAAGCCAAAGCGAGAGCATGGAGCCCTGGGGAACACCACATGTAGAGAGAGTGGTGGAGGAGGAGAAGGAGCCCATGAGCACCTAGATTTGGTGGTCAGTGAGAAAGGAGGTCAACCAATCCAGTGTCCGATCTGAGATACCAAGAGTATCTTGGAGCCACTTTTGAGGATAGAATGGTTGGCCATCTCAAAGGCGGAAGAGAGTTTAAGCAGAATGAGAACAGCAGGAGAGTAAGAGTTAATATTTGCAAGCAGTTCTTCACAGATGTTTATGAGAGCAATTTATGTGCCTATGGATGCTCATAATGCTGATTGATGGTTGTGTAAACAACCAATGAACTCAGTGTGCTGGGTCAATTGGGGCATGACCAACTTCTCCAGAAGAGGTTGGTTGGGCACTAGGCTCTGACTCAACTTGCGCTGCTCTTGAGTTTTCCTTGGGTTGTGAGGGTTCGATTGAGCTGTGAGGTTACCGGCGGTTGTGGTGTTCAACACACCTCACTCACAGAGTCTGGATATGTGTTTGCCCAGTTAGCTTGCACTTGAGAACAGTAAAAACACTTTATATTGCGGTTTGCAGTGGTTAGTTGTGATTTAATATCATTATTATTGTGGTCAGCTGACATGTGTTTTGACCCCTCTGGGTCTTTTTCATGGCTAGTATCTTGTGGAGCTAACCTGCTGGTGCAAGACTAGGGGTGGGGGGGCTAAGTTTCCTGTCCTTGCCCATTAGTAGGCTCTTGATTGGGCAATGTCTAGTCGTGTGGGCTGTGTCCTCTCCTTTCGTTGTCCTGGTGACCAAGGACAGGAAACTGAGCCCCCCAGACTTGTACCAGCATGTTCACACTATATAAAACATTTTTGCTGTTCTCAAGCGCAAGGTAACCGGGACAAACCCAACTTCTCCAGGAGTTTCCCAAGGAAGGGTGAAGTAGAGATAGGGCGGTAGTTGGCTCATTAATATACCCTTTAGTGTATATTATTGCTTTCTTTTCACTAATAGCAGTCTTTGGTTAGAATGCCCCTTTGCCCCCTATTGGCTTCAGCAAATGCTCGAGTCTCATGAACTGGACCGTGCATGTGTGCCAAACCTGCTAACTATACCAGTTCTACCTGCCAGTGGGCACTGGAGCAAGGACGTTTAACTGAGTCCAATTGATCATGCTGGCTTGATCCAGTTGTGACAATAAGCATTTAATCGATGACAGAAGTCATCCGCGGGTAGAGACCCTATGCCCCTCGCCTGAAGAGGACGAGATTGGAAGCAGAGCTGGGAAGCCATGTTTACCGAGAAATGGAACGTAAAGTGGTGGCACGTAGGATAAACTCTGATGATGGAATATGGTTAGAGACAAAGGGGGTTGTTGCATTTGGCAGGGGCTGGGAGTCCATGATGGATGTCCTGATACATGTTTTTCAAAACATGGAGGGTCATGTGTCCTGGAGAGTATAAAACTGGCAGACATGAAGAGTGGGGCAGGAATGAGTTAGTGGCTAAGATGCTGTCTGTTTGTCTTGCAAGCAAAGTCATAAATAATATTGCTTAACCATCTCTGAAAATGAAGAAGATTCTTCCTGATGTTCACATGCACTTCCCACTTGTCATAACCATGTTGGGGTTTCCATCTTGATGTTATTTATCTTTTTAATTCCACTTTATTGGAAGTTTTTCCCGCACACAAAAGGATAAGGCGCGAAGGAGATTTCGGATAAGAGAAGGCACTCTAGACCTATTCCAGGTCAACCTTCTGAGTTCACACCGAACTTAGTAAAAGAGCCAAGTATGCTAAACCGAAGAAACAGATTTGTGGAACCGCTGGTGACCCGCTGGAAGATTTGGCACCCTCACCCCGCTGTTGTCGCTGTAGTCCCTTCAGAGCTCCTGTTTCCCATTGATCATAGAAGGCCTGCAAGTGCCCTTCAACCCGTTGAAGTAGTGGGACTAACTACGCTCAGCAACTCTTGCTTAACCTGCAAACGAGCCCCCTTGGAAGTGTTCCTGGACCGCCAGTGAACTGATCAGCTCATACGGGACCTTTGTCTTGGCATCACCACCGTCTCGAGTTTCGACCTGAGACTTTGGGAACCGTAAGCACTAGGCAGATGGCACTCTCCCACTGTGTTTCGTACACAGAGCATTCCTAGGTCTAGAATTGAGAGAGTCCACCTGAACCTGAGCATACGCGGTACCTGTGTCGCTCCGCTGTGGTGACAAGCTTTGTGGGTTCCTTGTTGCTGTTTTCCCCGGTGCCATAAGATGAGCTGCAGTGGAACTGGCCTGATCCCTTCCCCAGAAGTGGAGAAAACACCACTGTCCTGCCACGGACTGAGGTCCCCGGAATGCAGCCCTAAAAAAAGCTGGACTCAAACCTGCAAGCAAACTGTACTTGACTGGCAAAGTTTGGTCCGGAATGCGTCAAGGGTTGTGAGTACTTGCAACCCTTACCCGTGGCCCTTCGCATCCATAGACTTTTACGCATGACTGTCCCCCAAGGGCCACTCACCTTTGTTAGGATAGTCTGAACTACCATCCAATTCCCGATTCCTGAAAAAAGCTCTGTGCCCTTGTGGAGACCTTCCTCAAATAGTGGAATTCTATTCTTCAGTGCCTTACCCCCCTTCCTGAGGCAATACAGCCCCTTGAAGAGACCTGTTTTGTACTTTAACGCACAATCGAGTACTGTCGCGCTGAACGTACTTTTGAGAACAAGGCTCCACAATTCATAGAGATTGGACTGTCTATTAGTTAGGGTTGAGACTCCTGAAGAATTGCCTAAAGTATATGTGCACTGTCTGACCCTCTCCTGTTACAAGTTGTGGATCCTTACTTGTTGAATATTCCTTTAGGCCAATAGTTACTGTATATATGTTCCCTAGTATAGTGTTGTGTTAGTATTGTTAATATTGCTGTGGTTTCATCTTGTGTTTGATTTAAAGGCCTTTAATAAATGCATATGTATTTTTGATATATTCACCTGACTGGGAGTAATTTGTTGTGTAGTTTAATGTGTGCGCTCATTGTGGACTTTCAATCACCCTCACCCCTCCTGAGAACTAGTCCTGACCGCCGCCAATGCTACCTTCAGTGGTCTGGCTTGTCTGGAAGGTTACCCTGTTCCAAAAAACTAGCCTGGCTTTCTGAACCTCTGCCCACCAGGTCAGAGTTCAGAAATCCATCTTAACAAGCACTACCCAAAGTTGTAAATACATGCAGGCTGACAACCTTTCAATATTAAGGCATACCTACAACCCATCCATAACTCCCCCACTCTCTCCAATCCTGCCTCTAACCAGAGTTGTAATCAAAGAGTGTCCAGTATGTCGTCCTGTATAGGAAGGCTGATATGTGACTGATAGGGGATAGCCAAGTGGTTAACCCCATCATCTGCCTATGTATCTTCCAAATGTCTCAATACATCCTTATCATAGTATGCTGTAAAAACCTCCTTGGTATAACTATCCTTGGAACCCACAGCCATTCCCCATTGGTTACTGGCTTTAATGAAATATTATCGAGAACCACCCGTTTCTTTTCCATATCACCCCTGAGGTATAACTTATCTCATTTGCGCCATCCTATGGTAACCTTCCATGTGAGGGAGACTCACTCCACCTCGCTCCTTCGACAAGATCAAAGTACTCTACACCACCCCTTGTATCCCACCCCCTCAACCCAAAGGAAGTGTAAGATTTTGAACTTCATTACCCGAAACCACCGCTCCAGGATCCTTGCCAGAAGTATCTGAAAGAAATACAACATTTTTAGGAGGAAGGTCATCTTTATCGCATTCACTCGCCTAATCCATGAAAGTGTAATGAAGCCCAATTATCTAGTCCTGCGTAAAGACTGGACAGGAAACCCGGGTCATTGGCCTCATAGAACTCACCCCCAACTACTTCAAGCTGTCACGGCGGACCTCAACGCTGTACAATTCCAAATCCACATAATCCTCATCACAGCCACGGCTAAAGGGGAAAATAATTGATTTTCCCGTATTCACCTTAAACCTAGATAGGGCCCTGTACTCCTAGATGGCCTCGAGTGCCTGAAAGACCAAAACAGCAGGATTACTCAAGTGCAACAGAATATGGACTGCATAGAAACCCAATTTATATGCCTGGTACCCAACTGTAATTCCTGCAATGTCCATTTCCCTCCTTATTCTAACTGCTAAAGGCTCCAGTGACAAGGCAAATAAGAGCAGTGGCAAGGGCAAACTTGTGTCATGCCTGCCTCAAATGAAAGAGGCAGAGCTATTCCATTCACTACCACCTGTTCCATGGGGTCCAAGTACAAAGCGCAAAACCCATTCAATATCCTGCCTCTCAAGAAAAACCTCTGGAGTTGCCTTCCCTTGTTATGAATCACCAATATCAGGGACCAACTGAAGGACGGGGGGGGGCAACCCTGTTTCCAGAATGTTGTTAAACAGTTTCACCAACTGGGGGAGAAGCACCCCTGCATGCTGCTTAAAATCAACAATAATGACTCCATCTACGCCTGGAGCTTTAACCGCTGCCATTCTACCAATTGCAAATGGACTCCTGCTGCAGCAGTTCCTACCTTGCCAAGACCAGGAGTGAAATCTGATCTAAGTACCTCTTTACCCTCCATGCTACCTGCTCCTCCGCTCTTGTGTAGTTCCCTATAAAATCTAGCAAAACTATCTAATATCCCTTCTGGTGTTGCAAATACTGAACCCTCCTTCTCCTGATTCTTATCCACCTACCTCTCTGCCCTCTGCATCTGAAACATAGCTGCCAACATCGCATCTGACTTGTTCCCTTTCTCAGAAAACTTCTTCTTAAGGAGCTTCAATTTCCTCACTCTGTCACCCATGCCCAATGATTTGCACTCCTTGTATGTATGCTTGAGCTCTGCGAGTCCCTCTGTCATGTCTTACACCCCACTAGGAATCCAGCTCTCCAACTCACCAATTCCTCTTCTCAAAGAGTCCTCCCACAATACTTTCTCATTCTTTTTCTTTGTTCTTCCTGAATAAGAGAACCCCTCCATGTCGCCTTAACCACCTCTCACACAGTTCGAATCTTCACTTCCTTGATATCATAAATGCAAAAGTATTCACTGATCTCACTACCAAACTGCTCCCGGAAGACTTGCTCCCTCCACAAGGAGTCATTACAGCCGTCATTTGGTATCCCCTCTAGTGAATCAAAGAATCGAGAAATCTATAACTACCAGGTCATGGTCTGACCACCAGACTGGTCGAATCTCCCTTCCTGAAATTCTATTTCCGTATGTGTTCCTCAACAATAGGTAATCAATCCTGGTGTATGTACAGTGGGTGGTCAAGAAAAAAGTGAAACACTGACGCCTGGGATGCATGTGCCTCCACACGTCTGTAAGTCACCCATGACCTGCTGAAATCCCCCTGGCTCAGCCCCTGGTCACTTGACTCCTGTAATCCTCACCTGTCCTTACTGGTATCCGCCCATGAGTTAAAATCACCTCCTGCAATTGTCCTCTCCCCATTCAAAGCCAATACCTGGTCCAAAGCCTGCTTACAACAGACATTCTGCCCTTGATTTGCGCCATCGGCTGAAGCAACCACAACTTCCACATCCCCAAGTCCACCTACACAATAAGCTGCCTCCCCTCCAATGCAGCAATCACCTTGAGTTTCCCAATCTCAATGCCTTGTTAATGTATAGTCAAACAACCCCCTTTTTGTGTGTGACCTGAAGTCCAGAGACAGTCAAAGCAACCGACCACTACTTGCCAAGCTTTATCCTTGTTTCCTGGAAAAATAAGATGTCTAAACCTGCTCTAGTAAATTCTCCTGATATTGATGATCTCTTCATAGGAGAATTCAACCCCTTTGCATTCAACGAACCAACTCTAACTTCACTCCACCTACTTCACCCACCACCATCCTTCGTCGGGTTTACCCCCAAAAATACAGAAAAAAAGACTGAATGCACAATTAGTGAGCATTCGGCCTGGTATAATAAATAAAATCCCATAATACTGAATAAGAGGGAGCAGGTGTTGCTGGGATGCCCCCTGCTCTCTTAGTTCAGTATTATGGGTTGCAGGTGTTGCGGGGGTACATTAGATGCTGAGCCTGGGACAATCAACTGAAATACAAAAAGCTTGAATTACAAAATGTGAACAAGTGGGTAATTTGAGCTTTTTGTATTGTTTTTTTTTAACGTAGATCCTCCTTCGTGTGCCTATTTGCTCTAGGTCCCTGCTCCCCAGTACCATTCACAACCTACCCTAACTTTGATTTAAAAAATCACAGCAAATCCTTTCTGCACCCTTCCTCCAACCCATTCCAAATGCCTCCCTTCCAGGATCAGCTCCCTATAGAAACCCACACTTGATGGAAAACCCCTGAGAAGACCAGTGTATACCATGGGCCACCAGGCAGCACACACCTTCCCCATGTCAATTCTGTATCTTAGCCCACAACTACACTACTTCAGGTATATATCCCCCCTTCTGTGCTGCTCTCAGTCTTTCCTGCCACCAAAACGTTAGTCCAGCTAAATAAGTGTATGTCCGTTTGTCCTCTTTTTCTTGTGTATCGGACCTTTAGGTTGGTAAAGTTTGTCTGTGGGGCCATTATACAAACAGAGTGGCTTCCAGAATGTCCAATTTCCTAATGATGATCCAATGCCTGGACATCCTCCATTGTGGTTGTTATACGATGCTCCTCAGTTCTCACCTATGTACTCAAAAAACAATGCAAACGGGTAGGTTCAATGATACAGATTCTCCTTGGAAGAAAGCCAGAGCATAAGTGGCCAACAGTCCCTCCTACTAGACAATGTGAGACCTGACAAGTCCTGGAACCCATTCATCAAATCACCCTCATATACCACCTCTTGCACACAGCTTAGCTCTAGCCAGGGTCTCAGCTTTCTCCACAGAAGGCTGGAACTTCACCACCACATACCTTGGTCCTCTATAGGAGACCTTACCCCCTCTATTGATTCTGTCTATTTGCACTTCCTTGCCACCTTCCTTGCATAAAAGCATGTTGACAATCTCCTTGACCTTCCTTTCGACACCCCTCACTGTTTCCCCTTCAGATTTCGTAATTCCCAGGACCCTCTAATTGTTCCTTCTCGCCCAGGTTTCCAAGTCTTCCATGGTATGGTATGGTATTGTTTATTTATAAAGCGCCTATACACAGGCAAGTGTTTCAAAGCCATCCCAATTTCCTCCTCCCTGGCCTCAAGATTCATAAAATGCGCATCGAACTTCAATTCCACCAGGTCCACACTGAGGTGATTACTCTCCATACCATCCATTCTTGCCTCAATGCTGTCAACCCTTCCACTCAGATCTGCGATGGATGACTGCATATCCCCCTCCAATGCCTTAATTTCCTGCATGATGCCCCGAATGTCTTCCTTTGTTGCGAGTATGACATGCATTGTTGCTTTTAGGCCCAGCTGCTACCCATGGGTTCCCTTCTCCGAGGTCCTTCTAAACCTCTGCAGAGACTATTGCCTGCTCCATAGTATGAAGGACCCAAGGTACCAGTTTCCTTTCCAAATACGTGGGGGTAACTACCCAAATGCTATCCAAATAGGCACTGTGCCAGACCCAACTGCCTATCCATCACAGCTCCCCCTGTCACTCCAAGGCCAACGATGCTCCAATCAGGGCTATCCCCTCCGCATCAAGGCCAAGCATCACAGTAGGTAAATCGTTCTCCTCTCCAGATGGTCACAGTAAGCACAGGGGAAGAGGACTCCACCCAGTAAACAGGCTCCACTGCCCTGACATTTTTCCACATTCACTGACCCCCCAGCTCTGTGTGTGTCCGTGACAAGCTTGAGCTCCTCCTCTGCACCCAAGCCTAAATCAGACCACACTTGGGGGGCCATACACTGCTCCATCACATTCCTCATGGAGCATGTGCCTCCCAGAGCATCACAGTCCTGTTTCCAAAGCAGCCCTGAGCAGGCATGCCCCTCCTCCTCCTCCCATTATGTCACCTACACCACGTGACTCCAAAGCAGTACCGGGACATGCTGCAACTCTTGCAAGCTCCAGTTACTTCACCTGAAGCCACCAAACTCCACCACCAGGATGGTCACTGCCTTCAATGTCCCTCTGGACACCGCTGGCGGTCTCCCCATTTTGAATTTTGAAAATGTTCTGAAAATGTTCTGGAGCTTCATTAAAACGCAAATATCTTCCTTTGCCTGCCAATCTTGTTCAGAAAAGGGAAAGTTATCTGGATCATCTAGATATTTATAACATTTTCCAATAATCAGGTCTTCTTTCTGGGTGGAAATTATATTTTGATCTGGAGAATCTCTACTCCATTGAAGAGTGGAAAACTCACAACTTCCAACTTGTGTTTGTAATCAGGATTTTGTTGTTGTTTGTATTTCTCTAAGATGTTCCATATCAATGTATTCCCCTTGGAGTTCTCCAGTTTTGCCTAATTGATCAGCCAAATAATTTCCTACCTTATTGAGTCGCTGAATATTTGAGTGTCCTTTGAATTTCTTCCAATGTAATGTAATTTTGTTTGATGTCACTAAATCATCTATCATTTGGATTAACTTCCTGCGTTCCAGAAGTTTTGTGTTGTCACAGAGCATACACCTGGTATTCCAATTTACCAAGTGTTTGACAGATCCATTTCAGACATAATTTGAATCAGGTATTCCATGCAATGATAGTTTACAGCAAGAATTCCAGATTTACATGTTCAAATCTGCCACCTAACTGGTCTGGGGAGCAATTTGTATAGCCAGTTGAGGGTTCAGAAATGTCATTCACCCAAGCATTTCCAACGCCAGCTACTAATTTGTTTCTGTCACTTAAAAAAAAAAGTATAACAATCCATCCACATAAACTATGGGCATTCACTGACAGGTGATTCCATCATGCTCCTTATGAGGAGAAGCTAGATATGCCTCTATTATATTGGTTGTTTTTGATCCTTCATTGTCTAAACTGTTGTCTTGGACACAGCCATGTAGATCTTCCAATTCTTGTGCCATCAGACTCTTTTTATGTTGGCCATTTCTGATTTCTACAAATTAACCCTGCATTGAAATAATCTAGGAAGTAGTCCTACAGTTAGCGTCATTCTCAGTCCATAATTGGTTATGTTGTAAATATTGTAGAGGCTGGTGGGAGATCTCTACTATAATATGCTCCCCATGGATGAACAGAGAGTGTTTTTCCAACAATCATACTGTTGCCCATACCGTGCCAAGAGTGATTTCTCACATTTATTGGATCTCAACGGGTGATAATGTTTTATTCGCATAAGAGATCACCTTATTAGCCTGGTCATTCTTCTGGTATACGATCGTAGTTTTAAAGGTCTTGGAAAATCCTGTTTCCAGGGAGAATTATGCATTTCCATTTTTTTTTATTTATTTTTTATTTTTTTTATTTTTGTATATTCAAAAGAATTTTACAAAAAGAACCGAAGCAGTAAATTGCACGATAACTAGCCAGGGTGGGACCCTGCGGCTGTTGTCATTTTCATCGTGTTTTCCAATATTTTCACGGTTGCCAGGAGCCAGGTTATTCTGTCTCCGCTGATCAGTCTATTCCACCAGGTATCGTCGCCCCACCCTCGATCCTCCACAATTAGATGATTCAAATAAGTCCCTCTCAGGTTCTGGTTTTTCGGGCATGACAGAAGCAAATGTCTGATGGATTCGGTTTTATTTTCACATAAGCGACAGGCGCTCGTATCAGATAAACCTCTGATCTTACGAATTTCGTTTGTGGCCACCAAGTTCATCCTTATCCTTAGAAGAGCATTCCGAGCCCCCCTATTGGGGAATTTTTGAAGGTACTTCATTGGCTCATTGAGCTTACGGAATGTTGGAGGCAAGTGCTTCTTTCCATACTACCAGCATTTGCACCTTGCCAGAATTTAACTCCTTGTTTAGGAGACCGAAAATATCATCACTCCCATCCATGATGCATTTTCGGTACAACCTCAGGGAACTAATGCCAACTGTTGTCTTTAGAGACACTAGGCTCATTTCTCTCCAGGTAGCAGCTATGGACGTTGATTTTGGAAGGGACAAAACCCCTTTCCAGAACACACTTTCCAGTTTCTGCCAGATTTTACTTGGAATCAGAGGCATGGCTTCGGCTCCGTAAGTGATGGAGGGGATGACTTTCTTTCTGTAGAATTCGATCACAGGGATACAAGAAAATTTACCGAATTTTGTGTCAATCGCCTTTCCTTCAGATTCCAACTTCTTTATTCTAAGTTGAAGGTTGGCCTGCATTGAACTTTCGTGTTTGGTGCTGTCTATCAGGACTCCAAGGTATTTGTATACTGTGACTTTCTCGATCACATAGTCTTCCAGATACCATTTAAAGTTGTCTGTGTTTTTTTTCTGGCCGGACTCCAGGGACAAGATTTTGTTTTTTTCTTTGTTTATTTTTAGGTTGTTCTCAGACATGTAATGCAGGAGGTTTGATATTTGCCTCTGGAGGCCAATCTGGGTCTGGTCGAGTAGGATGAGGTCATCAGCATACAATAGGTGGCTTATTTTTGCTGTGGCCGGGGATGGCGGAAAAGTCCTTGACGGATCTTCTGAGATGCCATAATCACTAATATAGGCAAGAAACAATGCTGGAGCTAGGGGGCAACCTTGTTTCACCCCTCGACCTGTCTGGATTTCAGATGACAAGTTGCCCAATTGTGACAATCGGACCCTGAGGGTGGTTTCTGAGTGGAGAGCCTTGATTGGTTGCAGAATCTCCTGGGGGCACCCCCAGCCTTCGAGTTTGTACCAGAGGTGCTGCCTGTCAACCAAATCAAAGGATGGGAGGGATCGACAAAGGCCACAAAGATCCTTGGTTTGCCCTCCAAGAACTTGCTTTTCAGTACGCTAATGGTAAGTATGTTTGCCGCTGTTCCCACATTTCTTTTAAAGCCCGTTTGAAACCTGTCATTGCAAGGGGCCGACTTTGACCAGGCATCAAATCTTTTTAAAAGAAGGCTCCCGTAGACTTTCCCAATGCAGTGTAAAAGGGCTATAGGGCGGTAATTTAGTGGATCGGTGATGTCACCTTTCTTGTAAATTGGGACAATAACCGTCCTCGTCCACGATGAAGGGAGCGATTTCTGGGCGGCACACTGCGCAAAGATAGCCAGGATAAATGGTGACCATTCGTCTGCGTTTTTTTTCAAGTCTATGTTTGAAATTCCATCCGGGCCCGTCGCTCTGGAGTTCTTCAGGTTTTTAATTTGATCTCTGATTTCCACCAGGTCGTCCAATTTCAGCCAATTTTCGTTTTTCGATTTCGAATCAGGCAAGCCTTGGAGAGTGGAGCTTGAAAGAGGGACGGAAAGTGACTGATCCATTTTGCTTCCGCCGTGGCGTTGATGGTCGTGTTGTTTAGAGAAGGTGTTGAAGTTTTTAGCAGAGACCAGAAATCTTTTGCTTTGTTTCGGCAGAGTGCTTTTAGCATGGATTCAGCATCCTGCTGGTACAAGTTGTGGCGATGGTTTTTTGCCCAGTTTTTGTAGGCCTTTATTTCTGACTTTAGTTGGTCTTGATTTTGTGGGAGGGACCCAAGCAACCGTTTCAACCTGCGCAGTTCGCGTCTCTTTGCTACCAGTGTTGCATCAAAGGAATGTCTCGGAACAGTAAGTGATGGGGCCGACGTTTTTGATTTGGCCCTATATTGTAGAAGAAGAGGTACGTAGTCCAAAGAATCTTTTCCGCCAGAACGTAACCCCAACGCATATTTTGCAGACAGATCTGAGACTGATGTCATTGTCAGATTCAAGCGATTGCCTCGTGAATTTGAGTCAACCCCTACCACATACGGTACCGGTGGATTAAAATGGGATTGCAGAGACATGGTGAGCTGGTTATGATCGCTCGCTTTGGTTTTGCGAACCTCGAAGTCTTTTACCTTTGAAAGAAGGTAGCGCGAGGCAAAAATGTAGTCAATAGTGGTGTGGTGAGCACCTTGCTCCCAAGTGGGTGAACGGTCAGCGTTGGGAAAAACTGAGTCCAAATTTTTGATTTTTCTTGATGCCATCAGTGTTGACCACAGGCTCCCTCTTTTTGCGGCGGGATTCGAAGAAGAAGATTTGCCCAACTTTGTGCGGTGGTCCGAGCAGTGGGCGTTTAGGTCGCCGCAAATGATGATCGAAGGGACCTGGTTGGAAGCTTGGATTTTATCTACTAGATTATCCATTGTCGCTAAGTATGACTGTTGGTTTATGGCTGCTGGGTTCCAGTAGGTGTTGATGATTGCAGTTTGAGAGGGCCCGCAATTTGTTTGATCTGCCCAGTCAAATAGTACGGCCAGAATTGAAAGGTTGGAAAGGAGGGTGGCCTTGATCTTCAGACCCCTCCCCTGCCGGTAGGCGATGAGAAGACCCGATGTCGGGCGGCCCATTAATCCTTTATTTGCTGGTGCCAAAATGACATCGTAGCCGTCCATAGCAGGCGATTTCTCGAGCCATGTCTCTTGTAGGCAGATGATATCAAAAGCAGCCTGGTTTGCGTCGCCTGGCGTTGTTAGGTGCAAATGACCGTGGGTGTTCCAAGAGCAGAGACGAAGGGGGGGTGGAGTTGGGTCGGCGGTCGTGAGTGTGAGAGCCTTTGGGAGCCAGGCCCACAAACTCTGAAGTTTGTCTTTTGACTGATTGATGCTGTCCGAGAGGTCTTTGTTAGCTAAACAGTGTGTGGCGTTGCTCGGAACAGTGGAAGTATCGGGTATAGTTGTCACCTTTGCAACTTTCGTTTTAGCCGAGTAAGGCCCCTTGCAGTCAAAGGTTTTCTTTAAACCCAGCAGGGCAGATTTTCGGTTTGAGGACGCGTTGATGGAAGCTGGGGGCTTCTGGTTGTGGCTTTCAAAGACTTGCTTGGGATCGGAGTGACTTTTCCTTTCACTCCTGTTTTCGTTATCACGACCTTTGACGTTTCCTCTCAGATTGCACCCTCGGTTTCCTGACTGGTGAAAGTGAGATTTCTGATTTTGATTTTCCAAAGTGAAACCAAGGAATGCCAAACCCTCTTCAGCTCGAACGATTTCCTTTTTTGCACTCGTTGAGGCAAGGTAAATATAGGCTTTTGCTCGGAAGTTTGAGTGGTAAGGGTCCACTAACTGTAGGTCTGACGATTTGATCCCACATAGAGCTGGTACGAGGCTGAACAATGCAAGTAATCCTCTTCTATTTAGGATTATATCATCTTTGTTTTCAGGATGCTGGACCAGCTTAATAGGAGACGCTCTTACGTGTAAGTTGGCTTTTCGGTATTGTTCGGTTTGTGAGTAAAAGTGGGATTTTGGGTGTTTCCCTCTGTCGTTTGTTTTTCCACTCGAATGTTTGGTGCTTTGTGACATGGAATACATGTTGGAAACCGAGGCGCCAACCTTCTCTTGCGCTTGTTGTATGCCGGGGATCCGCCTTGTGCGCTCTTGGTCCCCGGGGGACGCAAATGACACAACTCGAAAGTTAGGGGAACTAGGGAGCTTATGTCTGGACCCCTGATGTATTTTCTTCCTGTGATCTTCCAGGGTGCTGAACTTTGGTGATGATTCGTCTTCTGATGAATCTTCAATAGTGTTCAAGTCAGCCAAAGCGCCGGGAACCACTGGCGAAGCATCAGCGCGAAGCCCCCGTGCTTTCTTTCCTTCCTTCAGTTGTTGCTGGGCTTGGGGATCATCAAGATGCTGAGAGAGGTTCATCATGCCCGCCTCTGCCAGAAATTCCTCTTCTTATACGATGAGGCATGGCTTTATGTAGGGATATGTTGAACATATTTCTGCTTTTAATATGCCCAAACTTTAAATGCGTGAATGACGATTGCTGCCCCCAAACATAAAAGGAAGTTTATACTCGTGCTCACGGAGTGCTGAGAGTCTCCAATATCCATTATCCAAATCGAGGGCCGAATACTATAGAACCTTAGATCTGTGCAAGGCCCTGATCGAGATAAGTGAGAGGCCCCTGTGACATGTTCAATTCTCTTGTTCAGTGCAATTAGGTCTGCAGAGTCTTCACGGGTTTTAATATTCCTAGTACTGGGTTATAAAATTTACTCTGGATTGGACAAATAATACCATGGGATCCTAGATGTTTGATAATCTTTGTTATGTTATGTTACTTTGCATTTATATAGCGCCTTATGTACCATTGGTATGGTCTGAAGGGCTTGGTAGGTTGGTCACTTTGTGAGTGATTCCATGGACGCTAGAGGTAACCAATATCCATTTACAATCACTGGCGCCATATTAGGATCAGTGGGTATGGGTGTGTAACAACAGGACATATATCCACAACCATATGAATCGACAGAGAGAGTTTCTGGAAATAAAAGAATGCCTGTCTGAGTTCCTGTCTGTGCTCATTTGTCTCATGGGCATCAGCCATACTCATATGTTCTGAAGGAAGCCTGGGAATATTGAATATTAATGTTAATGTTAAAGGTATTTGTACTGCGCATATTCACCACCGGAGTGGTCCCCAGGTTGTAATACTTTATATCAGCAAAGCAATAAAAGTAAGTACATGATACATAAACAACAATACAAATGTACATACCACACATAGTAAGACAAACCAAACAGCTATGGCAACGTTAATGTGCAAAACAGCAAATAAAAGTGCATCGCTAGCGTACCAATCGTAAAGTGAAGAAATGCTCATCAATACATAATACATCTTGATAAAATTAATCTCCACTTAAGGACTTCATATAGTGGCAAATGTACACAGATATGCCACCTAGAACAAAACACACTGCCATTCTAAGATTGTACATTTTACACTATAGCAGCCTTGATATGCACAGCAACAGTTAAAAAATAGTGTTGCAAACATGCAAGATATAAAAGAAACACCTATTCAACAGAGCACATACTCAAAGTTCATCTCAACTTAAAACCTATTTAAAATGGCAAAGCTACATGGGTTCATTAACACATGGGACACAATATGGCAGCCATACTAAAATTATGACACATGGATTATTAAAAACCAAGGTAAAAATGAAGACAAGTGCATAATTTCCTAAACAAGTGTGCTACGGCCAAGATTCCCACAACTGCCAGTCATCCTGATGCATTAAATGTTGGCAGGAGCCGCTTAAATTGATGCCCCCCCTTCCCACAGTTGCCAGCAAGGTGGACGTCTGCAGAAGGCCCTGATTGTATGAGGGACTTTGTTCTTATGGCCCATGCCCTATAGATGCAAGATGATACAACAAAGGCTATCGCCCTATTAACTGTAGATTTGCAGAAGGCCAAAAGTTGAGGATGGGTTTGGGTATATGGAGTATCAACACCCACAAATAATAACAGCGTACATAAAAGGATACACGTAGGGTCTATTCAAAAGGATACACGTAGAGTCTCTGTGGATGACTCGAATTGTAGCGTGATCCGTTGAATTCAGACCTTCCAACAGATGTAACTCTTTGACTAGGTAATGTGACAGTCAAAGAGAGAAATCAGTGGAAAGGGCGAGTTATGAAGAGCCCAACCAGTCTATTGAAAGAAGCACAAAGGAATATTTAGAAACAGGTTTGAAAGGGATGAAAACCCAATGTAATATCTACCTGAAGTTCACTAACCTGCTGACCAGGATTATTCTCTTTAGGAACTCCACCAGGATACCATTCGAACCAATGGAAAAGGAAAGGAATGTTAGTAAGGGAACTAGCCCTAGCGGAACGAGGGCCACACTAGATACAGGATGGTGCACACAGGGTAGCGTCCATAAAGTCACGTGCACAAAGTCTGTAGTATTTGGAGAAGAGGATGGCAACAGAATCCTGGAGAAATCCATGGAATCAAGACGTCAGCACACATAGAGACTGGAGAGTCTTTAAGATGATGTAGAAAATGAGTTGGGTTGGAGGCAGGAAGTAGCAACACGAGTAACTGATCAGGAGCAGTTGTAGGGAAATTGAACAGAAAATCTCTTCTGTGGATGCCACTCACCAGGAGCGGAAGGAACAGAAACAGCAATGGAGAACCTGATGACTCCGCTGGAAAGCCAGGGCTGGCGGCGTCAAAAGTAGAGAGTTCTTCAGGCTCGGAGAGCCGATTTCAAATGGAGCCGCCGGAGGATGACACAGCAAGCGGCAGCAAAAAGGAAAGCCTTTGAGGCTCGGAGAGCCATTTTCAAATGGAGCCGCAGAATGAAGCGGCACGTAGACAGCTGCTTCGAAAGGAAAACGAACAGCCACAATACTCCTCTAGGAACACGCGGATAAGCTCCTTAACGTAGAATACATAAACAATCAGAAGCGCCGAATCCCGGAAGCTCCTGCTTTTAATACAAGTCAGCTGATGTTGCGTTACGCACGATAACGCCACATCAGCTGACCTTCTTCTACTCCATAGATCGGATCGCGATTATAATGTAGATCTGCAGAGGTACGTTCTATGCAATAGGGATGAATGTTGGAAATTCTGCATAGCAAACGTAGGATACCTGCCTATAATGTTAATGGTATCTTTTACCTAAGAGGCGCCAGCTCATAAAGAATGGCCTGGCCGTCCTCTGGGCTGTGCGAGCACGCGTAGGGGCATGGCTAGGTTTGGCAGGCATGACACCAAAGCATCCCTTAGATTATAAACTGCAGCTGATTATAACAAAGTGTCAGGGTCCTCGGCAGATACTCCTGATTCGTGGACTCTCCCCTCCCCCCTCCTCCTCACCTGATGTCTCAGTGTCCGATGTTTGGATCTGTCTTTCCTGCCACAGAGCCTTATTTTTTGTGAGAGGATAAGGTCTACCTCGGAAGGAAGCCACCCTGACCGAGGACTAAAAGGTCAAGAAGGGGGGCCCCTCTTCGGAAGTAAACGGAAAGGGGAAAAAAGCCAGTCGGCACAAAAACCCCTCTCTGGGCAATGTTGGTCGAGGTGTCCAGAAGGCAGTTACTTCTGTCCCAGGTGAAGGAAAAACTCAGATGGCACGGTTGGAAGGTGGGTAGAAACCTCATAAACTGAAGAAAGAGCGAGAGAGCCAGCCGGAAGCAGAAAAAAGAGTAAAACGAAAACGAAACTGAATAGAGGAAGAGGAAAAGATGAACTCCAGGAGGGGAGAGAAAATTCAGACAATGAGGCAGGCCGAAAAGAAAGGTGGGCCGGTAACAAGAAAGACAAAAAGAAGAGCGGGCAGAAAGGTATGTAGCAAAGGCACAGCGAAGCGGAGAAAAATCGAGCAGCGTCTCACCCGAAGCCTGACGCGAAAGGGTTGCAACGTGCAGGCTTCCCGGTGAGACGCACAGAAAAGGCTTCACACGGCCGCACGTCATAAAACGCTAGACCGTCACTGAGAGATATACAGGAAGCGTGATGGAACAGTCAATGGCCGCTCAAGCGCCACCTGTTTCATAAACGCCAAAGACTGCAGCGTGTGACACAAAGGCTTAAGGAAACGAGACCTAACCTTCCTATAAAAAAGGGCACAAAAAAGAAAATGTGCTGCATTTTCTTTATGGGAGAATCACAGCGGGCAAGTGGCGCCCTGCCATACCCTCAACCGATCCTGTAGCGGAAAGGTCCCAAGTCAGAATTTTATATAGAGTACACGTGAGAACCTAGATAATACAAAGTCTAGGTAATCTTCATAATAAAAGGCCGGTTTAAAGGAACAATACTCTGTGGCGGTATCACTCGTTTACTGTGAGTGCAAAAATACTGAAGGCAAAAATGCCTTCATTTTTTCCAGAATTTCGTCACAGTTATATGTGGGGGGTGGGTAAGAGTCATTAATTATGTAAGGGGAGCATGGAGGGCTGCAGGGGGTCTCCCCCACCTATAATGGCACGAAATGAAAAAGAACATCTGCTTTTTTGCATTCAGTATTTTGTTTGTGCCATATTCACATTGATCCTTCTAGGCTAAAGCAGACCTTGAACAGGCCAATAGAAACATTCCCCTCTGTGCCTGATCAAACCTCCGGGCCAGCAGACACTGGAACTTGCTGTTATGAGCTTGCGGATCGTGCCCGAACTCAATGAGATCAAGACCCTGTAACAATTCCCGAACATGGGAGCACCATTTCCGATCCTGACGACCACAAAAAGACAAAGCATCTGCCATAGTCTCTCTAAATATGCTAAGATATGGAGAGGACCATAGATGTAACCAGTACCAAACTGGGGCGGAGACAATTACGTCTGTGAGGAAATACTGATTGGGTTCCAGGAGTAGAGTCACGCTCGGGGTTGAAGCTGGTAAACACAGCCCTTTTTTGAAGAAACTATTCTCAACCAAATACAATGACTTGTCCAAGAGCAGTTGCTGGAAAAAGATATGCCCAATTATACAAAGCAGTCTACCTGCTCAATCGCATGACCTTCGATTGCAATCTTGAGTCTATTAGCCCCCCTCTGCCCAGGCTTATGAAAAACCATAGACTTAGTTTTGTCATAGTTATTAATTGGCCCACAGTTTTTACAGGCATCAGGAAATGCTTCAGATTGCTAACAAAGACCGCACAGGGTTTTAGAAAGGAGCACTGCATCATCGGTAAATAGTAGAAGCAGGATTTTGTCCTCGCCTGGAGGGTTAGCAGTGCAGTCTTAGTATAATGTTGTTAACAAACAGACAAAATAGAGTTGAGGTGAGAACGCACCCCTTGTTCGATGTGGATTTGAGCTGTAAGATCCCGAGCTAAATTCCATCTCACTCTGGCGGTGTTACTTGTGTGAAGGCCCTGGATCCCGTGCTGCGGGGGGATACCAAACTCATTTAAGGCCCTCCACATTTTAAATAAATAAATAAGTGCATAACCACATTCATTTAATTTGAATGTTCGTTTGGATCAACAGATAAAGCCAAAAAGCCTGATCTATGTTACTGTTGCTGGATTGTAATCTGGCCTGCAGAGGGCTAATGATGTTCTGGCCACTAGCCCATTCTACCAGATGGACCAGCAAATCCCTAGCAAACAGTTTGCCAGAGGCAATCGAGAGAGAATTGGCCTGTAATCCACAGGGATATCCCACCCTGCTTTTATACAGGAGGACGGTTATAGCTTGGTCCAGGATGGTGGCGTCTTACCCGTCATGGTGATTGCATGAAAGAGACTGTAAAACGCAGCTGAACAAATATCACAGTCTTTTTTAAAAGATCCACGGGTACCATATCGGAACAAGGTGCCTTGCCAGATTTCTGCAGCTCTAGCTCCTTTCTTATCTCTCACAGAGAAAAGCCCAAGGATGGAGAATCACGTTGTTCCTGCAGGTGTGGTATTTCCACATCAAGGATGTTAGAGCCTTCATAAAGGGCCTATACATTAGTAAAATGTCAAACCTGTTCACTCTCCTAGATACATCAGGACAACTGTGCGTTCTAATCCTCCATAATCTTCGAGACCTTCCTCCAGAATTCAGCGCTACCCTTACTACCTAATGCCTTCAACATCCCCTGTATTGTCAAGCCAAGCATTGTCATCATAACCAGATTTGTATAATGAGCCCAGCTTAATTGCTGAGTGAGAGCGTCACGTGGGGCTCCATTTTTAGCTAGCTCAATAATTTCACTCTTGGCTTTGCGACACTCCCTATCGTACCAGGGATTGGCACGAGCCACTGGATCCTTTGCCATCTTGCAGGATTTAATGACCACTTGTTCTATCTTCTCCATAATACCTTCACATAAAGAGCTCAAATATTTCACAGCAACATTGGGGCTAAGTAAGAGCTCCAACTATGGCAACACTTTTCCATATATAACTGGTTGCATGTTATCCTCGACTATTATTTGCCATTTACTCTTTTTCCTGGCATGCCCACCGACAACAATATAATGAGTGGGTGGGCCACTAACCATGGAACATGCAAGCGTCTTCTTAAATGCAATGCTCACACAAAGTGGTCTGTGATCACTATCAAAACGTGGAGCAACCTCATATCCACTAGCATAGGCCAGTCTCACATGTTCACAAATATTTGATCTATGTGGGAAGAGTTAGCTCCACTCAGTGGACTAACTTTGCTGAAAAATTTGGGGGGGGCATGACATCTGAAGAAAAGGTGCCCCAGCCAAATTAATGGGGAAAAAATGGTGTACCATGAAAGTTGGGAGGGGACAAACACCCCTGTCGCCCCCTAAAATTACGCCATGGCTCCACTTGAGAAAGTACTTCTGGCTGGCTGGTCACTTGGTAATCTCCAGTTAGCTGCCCTAAGATCCAAATTAATCAGAACACGGATAGTGCTAAGTGCATGTTTGTGCGTGTGCAAAGGATAATCTGCTTTCAAGGTAGGGATATTCCATACTGCGTCTTCGTCATCCAAAACTTGCTCAAGGGGATGCAGTGGCTCTAGCTGCAAATTAAAGTCACCCACTCAAATAATGCAGGGTCTGTTCTGGTATTTCGCCTTGACTAACTCTACTCTATTTTTCAAAAGATGATTAATAGTTCAACTTTCAAGCCTGTTACATGGTCGGTTGAAAATATTAAATAAAATTAAGGGCTGCACTTCGCTGCTTACATTGCTGTCACTAAAATGTATCTCCTGTAGATTGTCCGAACCAGTTGCCACAATTGAGACAGCACAGTTTAATTCTATACTACCCCAAATGATTAGTGCACCCCAGGGTCTGCTCTCGTGTCCTGCTTGCTCAAAACGTGGAAAGTTTTATATCTCTGCAAATTATAATCTATGAGGGCCTATGTCTCCTGTAAATAGATAATGCAGAAATTCCTTATGAAGGCCACCTATTCGCAGTTTTTAAATTCTTAGCCAATCCTGCTATGTTCCAGGACACAATTTTTGAGGTGGTAATATGTTTATGGAATCTACCTGGACGGGTGGTCCTTGGCATAAAGGTAGTTACTAGTGATTCTGAATACTATCTCATCTTGCAACATATCATAGGTAACATCCTCCACTGATAAGGGTACAAGGAGTATATCATATAATTGCTCCCTTGTTGAGTATAGAAGTTTCCGGTCTGCGACAATCAGCATTGTTATAACAATCTTTGTGTAATGGGCTAATGACGCGGTTGGCTAAATCCATGGAAATGTGTCTAAAAATCCTCAACCATTTCAATGAGGCTGTCTTAGTATACAATTGTGGTTTGTGGATCATTATTGTCAACCAGTGTTTGGGTGGCATCATCTTTGAGATCTACTAATGCAGTTGGAGGTAAAAACAGGCCTTATTGCTGAAGAATATTGTTTACATTAGTAAAACAGCATTTATTAACCAAGGTCTGTCCTTTTGGATCTTTGTTGCCAAAGTGTATTGTCAAATATTTGTAGGAATAGTAACTTCTTCTTTAATTTGAACTTCAGCTGTATAAGACAGAAAATCGGCTGACTAAATGCCTTTTCAAGATCAGTGAAGTGCATCGAGTCTCCACCGATTCTGGATCTGACTTTATCATTTATAAAATCCAAATTAAATGCAAATCAATGTAATATGCCATTACCAATATAAAATTCAGAAATACCATTGCTTACAACCGAGAAATTACGATTGTTTTTTTTCTTTCCGATATTGATCACCAGGAGACACCTGCTAGTAATCGGTACTTAGAATCCATTGACTCATGTCCAGATTCCTATTTATCTATTAGATTAAATGTGGAAACCTTTTGATCCTTCTGTCATTTTCCAATATGATCAAGCTTTTTTCGTAAATTAAAGAAACTTTGGAGAGAACTGGACCCTTACTTTCATTGAGTTGATTTGGGAGTTCTCTTTTCCTTTGTATGGACGCTGATCGACTGATGTAATCTCATAACATATACACTGGTTGACCTTGATTCTCACAGGAGTTCTGCAATGGTTAACATTTCAATGTATTTCCCCCCAGAGTGAAAAACCACTCATTATATGGAGTACACATTATTTGTAAAGGTTCAGTTGTGTACCTTTCACTATTATAATGTCCCTTCACAGATAGGATAGTGCTAGCTGAGACTTGAGTGTTTTTAAAAAGAATTTCCTATCAGTATAGAAGTTTCAATCAAGTTACAAGTGCTATTCAAAATGACATAACTGGCACATATTTTTCATTTGATTGGTCAGTGAGTGTGGGTCCATTGGTTTCTGAGTCACACAATCTATCAAAGGCAAATGCCTTTGAAGTAAACTGGTTTCCAATATGACAGGTGTGATCTGAGGTGTTATGCTTATCACCAGATGGGTGAGCGAGGGTTCCATATTTTGATTTCGATTTCAGTTACCCCATCTACTGTAATTTTCTTAAGTTTAAAATTATGTAGTACCACAAAGAGGATTTTAATGGTAGTGCAGTAATATCCCTCTCTTCCTTGGTTCAGAGTGTGAAGTACTTCTCGAGATATCGAGGTCCACTGAGACCATGTATCTATGTGAGCCAATAAATCACATTGTCCTTGAACTTAGATGTGCACAAAAAGACCTTTCATATTTCATCTCCAGTGCACATAAAAAGTGTAAGTTAGTGAATAATTCTGAGAGCTTCTTGTTGATGTTTTGTTTTCATGAGCTTGTCCTTGGGCAACCCACTCAGGGACATTTTCCTGAAGCCCAGGTTCATCTGGCTTGTTTAAGGACTCTGTAAGAATAGAATCACTTGTGGAAATCATCATTGGTACAGGGAGTTTCCCCAGTCCTCGGGTTCTAGGCCACCACTTCTGTTCAGAGTGCAATTCTTAGAAAAGTCTGGAGAGGAAGGAACACCCATTTGTTCTTCGATCTCAGTCAGACTTGATTAATTGTGTTCTTCGTAGGTCTCATGTCTAGGTATTTCTTGGCTAATCTTATTCTTTTCTTTCAGGTTCTTTATTTTATTTTTTACTTAACATATATTCTCTGATCTGTTGGAAGATGCACTACACGCTGGATTCTGTCGCCACAGAATTCTCCTCTCTTTCAAATGTAATTGTCACATGTTTCTCTTCACCACTAAATTTCACTTTCTTATTTTTATCAGATTTTATCTCAAAGAATAAAGAGGGTTAACGATTGGCCTTTGCCAATTTTTCAACACTGGGGTGTGTTCTCGGGATGTAGAAAAAGCGTTCTCTATGGCTTGGCATAGTTCTCCTACTGTATTCCCCCTTTTCTCTTCTACTTTTGCATTTTAAAATGTAAACATTTATTTTTGTCACTGTCCACCCTGACCCATTGACTCCTTTTGGGTAAGGTTTCTGTGAACATTGGAATCAGGATTTCCCTGTTGGGATCTCATGATTTGTACAAGGTTTTCAGTCAATTGTTTGATCTGTTGCTTAGGTTGTGAGTTATTTTCTTCCCCTTCCGAAATAGGAGGTGGTCTTTGGTCATTCCTCCCTAGAAGGGTAACTATCTCTTTTTAAGCCAATCCGTTCTCCACCAATGTAAAAGAAAAGATGGACAGAAAGGTTCACAAGCATCTGTTTTTCCTTGCTCGCCGTGGAGATCATATACAATGTTTGCAATGCTTCATCTGGTGGGCCTTCTTTTGCGTAAATATCTATTCCTGCCTTTTCCACAATATCCTTCATTTTATTTTTACATGAATTGAGATCCTGCATCACTGTTTGCCCATGCAGAAAATATCGAGTGAACACATGATCAACAACCACTTCTCTATTTTTAAATTTCGGGACAGATAGGGCTATGTATGTATGGTTTGATTAAACTGAAATGACATGATAAAGAATGCCATGAATTTCACTTATTGCTTCCAAAAAAGTTTGTATGTATATTTTCTAAAATCTATCCTAAAATGTACTGTTCTTTGTTTTATGTTATTATGTCAACATAATGATTGGTGCAGCCTTTATGGAAACAATATCTTCCTGTGGCCATAGTATTTTTACTGACATTACACACCAAGCAAACATGATTAGTGTTCTTATGGGTGCGGGGGACTACGTTGTTCGATCCAATATAAACATATTCTATTACAGTCGGCATAGCCTTTTAATCATACATGGGGGGTCTAGATGTGTGCAGCCAATATGGACATGTTTTCCTAAAGTGGTATGTTACATTTACTGGAATTATGGCTAAGCTAATATCATGTGGTGTTCGTACATGTGAATTTGGGCCCATATTTGTGCAGCCAGTATAGACATGTTTTCTCACAGTGGTATAACATTTTTAGTTCCACTACAGCCAAAGCCAATATGATGATTGTTTGTATGTGGGGGTAGTGCCCTCCACTGGTGCTGTCAGCCTGGATATCATTTCTTGCAGTGTCATAGCATTTCAGTGCCATTACGGAAAGAGCCAACATGATGAATGTTTCTACATGAGGATGTTTGCTGACATTGGTACAGTCAACATGAACATGTTTTGCCATAGCATTGTTACTGGCATTATGGGCCAAGCAAACATGAGTATGTTCTAATTTGAGATACTGGCATATATTGGAGCAGCCAGCATGTTTGGGCGCAACCCACATGATAATGTTTTTAGACTGGCAGAATACTGGCAGAATACTGTCATATGTTGTGGGCAAACGCCTCATGAAAATGCATTGAAAATGCTTGTGTGCATCTGTTAGATTTCTTCCTGTTTTACTCAGCACAACTGATTATAAATTGTGCGTCGGTTACCCAATTTTTACAGAATCACTGAAAGCATGCTGTAAAATGCACAATTGTAATCAATTTCTTTTTAAAAATCATCCCCCATAATCTCCTTTGGTTGGTTCTGTCTCCCTCGCTATGCTCAGTCCCTCATGAACATTCAGCGTAAAGGTTTACTTTATGCCTTTACGATTGCAAAACTCATTAGCTGCCACTGGAGAAGAGCACCCCAGAAGGAATACTTCCAATGTTGGGGCGGGGAGCAAGTACCACTCATCGGGCCTCATTCCGAGTACGGCGCTAACCAATGGCGCTATTAACGCCTTGGTTGACGCCGTACCCGGACCCGCAGCGCCTTGGTGGATGGCGGAATTACCGCCCCATTCCAAGGTTGGCGGGGCGGTAATTCCCTATTCACCAAGGCTCTTCCCCATTCCCAAATGAGCCCCCATAGGGCTCAATGGGAATGGGGAAGATGCAAATAACGGTGACCGTTCATTACGGTCACTGTTATTGGCTTGGAGGCCCCTTTGCGCCATCGACTTTAACACCTGCTCAAAGCAGGCGTTAAGGGCGAGGGCGCAAAAGGAACTCGGAGTATGGCGGTAAGGGATCACCGGCACTGGTCTCGTTACCGGTGGCCGCTATCCCTTACCGCCATACTCGGAATGAGGCCCATCATCTCCCTGACTCCAACCCCCAGTGGTTCCTCCAAAGAAACACTTTCCTTTTCCAGCATAGAAAGCTGTTGAACGACACAGCGGAGGGCATTGATCGGGGTGGGAGGGGGCACCCCATCACTTGGGGTGTATATCATTTACAAATACTGCAATAGTTTTGTGCTTGTACATGTTATAAATTGTTATATTTGTTGATATGCATATATGCAAACAATCTTCTCCTCTAAGGGGTAGCAGAAACAGAAAAAAAGCGATATGAAGATTTTTCTCAAGCAAAAATGATGCGAGTATTGTCAAAAATACCAAGAGGTGCATTTACAAAAGGACTACATATTTCATATAAATGACGCACCACTTCCCTGAAACTACAGCATATTTATTGCTGTCCACATATGCATATTTCTTTCTGTGTCCCTGCAATTGTTTTATGTTGTTTTAAGAATCTTGTTTTGTAACTTCACACTATTGAATTGTGCATTTCTGACAAACCCTGACAGAGGTTGGGTTTGTTACATACACTGTCCTTGATTTTGTCCAAAAAAGGTTTTGGTCCAATGTGTTGAAAACAAATCCTTGTTTGTTCTGTTGTGGTCCAACAAACCATTTTTGATGTCTGATTTCTCCTGGAATTGTGCTTTTATGTTCATGATTCACACAGTTCCAACATATAAAAACATTTGTTCGAGAGATTTTTCTCTATGATACAACTCTCATGAGTATTTTTTTCTTCTTTAAGAAACTGCAGAGTTTATAAAAAACTGTGGTATTTCGTGTGTATGAGCAAAGTGTTCTTGAACCTGTTCACTTGTGTGCTTTGTTCTTCTACATATTATGCAACAGGAACTCCGATGTGTGACTAAGCTTTTTAAGGAACAGTTAATATAACTGTTTAAATGTCTGGTCCAATAGAAACTGAGGTGGAATATCACATATGCATATTCATGGGTTTAAAAGCCAGAGTTTGCCTGCATAGTATCCTTTCTCGCATTCTTTTTTTTTTTTTGCTAAGGAGGACAAATGGCTCAAAGCAATGATGAAAATAAACCTTGATCACTCGTTTGTATTCCATGGCCTACAATACCCCTGGGCTGCGTTTATTTCAGCTGTGCTTTTACAGCTCACCGCACCCCAGGGGTCCGCTGATCTCATAATGCCCCTGTCTCCTGTGGGGTAATAATGTTGAATGCAGTCGTCGGAGGAGCGGAGCGTGTTGAGGTCTAGCAAATCTATAGTAATTTGCTTTACAACTCCCCAAACCCATCCAGCCGTTTTGTGGAGTGCGTCCCTGGGAGAAACAAATATCTTTTGCAAGACTGGCAGCGACTACAAAGATAAATCGGCATCGGGGGTGTTTGCCAGTTTACCATTTTCAAGACTTACTGCAATAGCCCAGGACTATCACAGCCACGAAGGCTGAAGGAATGCACATTCTATAGATGTTCTCGGGAAATACATTGATTGGAATGCTCAGGCCCACACTGTAGATATATTCCCCTCCAGCAAAACATATGATGAACAGATTTTAATCCCAGTTTATTGATCAGCCTTTTATTCAGCTTTCCCCGAAGGAAATCTGATTTCGATTCAAATGCCATCGATACATTTTGTGGGGATGTATGAACATTCTATGATCTCCGCATACACAGAGAAAAAGTCGATGATGGCTGTTCTCATCTTTTGTCTTTGCAGATGCGACTACCCGCCTAAACCAACGTGTAAACTGCTTTTAACCGAATGTTTATAAAACTAGAAATAAATCAAATGGTTTGGCGGAGTTTCTTTTGCAGTTTTGCGCACGAAAGGCCCGGCCGCATTCAAGGGCCGGATTATCCAACATTCGTACCAGTGTAAAAAAAAAAAGTGAGCAAACACTTTGATAATTCAAAATGGAGCAAACTGGTTTTGTCACACTCCAGGATAATCTAACAGACGTTTGCATGAGGCCAAACATTAATCCCACTGTTTTTCATACAAGATGTGTTGCATAACAAAAACCAAAGTGTGTTTACATTTCTTTTCATGTTATGTAGCAAAAGTACCTAATAAAACAACCTGCTTCAATTTCAGCCTGGTCATTTTTTTTATTTTTGATAACACCGTTTGGAGCTAAACCTGTTTGCACCATTCTGTGTTATGTAAACAGAAAAAGTGGTGCTAAATACTTTTGCTCCACTTTTTTGCACAAGGTCAAGGCTTTGATAATCTGGCAAAAGAAACATACACGGGACACACGCTACATCACAAATAAACGCAACGAGGGGTCCTGTGTCTTTCCAGGCACTGCCAAACCTACACATGCTTCCCCAAAGCACAGGAAAGGACACAAATACCTCACCAGAAAGGGAAACAAACTTGAGACAATCCTCTGTATCATATGGCACCTTGTGCATTCCAAGCATAGTCAATCACTGCCCTAGGCCCAAGGCACAAATAAACAGAATGACCTCAAACACTTCCAATGCAAAATCCTACTGTGGATACGGAAACATACACACCTCAACCTACCACTAACAGGGACGACATAAGGGCATTTCACTTTTCAGTTGAAATGGCCCCCGAGCCTCAAGGGGGCCCTGACCAGCTACCCTCATGTTGACAGTCTTATGACACAGCAACACTCAGGACATTAAATGTGCACTTTGCAGCGCGCACAGTACAGGTTGCATTTGCTGGCACCTTCAGGCTGTTACCTCTTTCTAGCCTTTTGCAGTATCCAGCAGCGTGCCCGTCACCTTGTGGCTTCTTTACTCCAGTTTTGTCTACATTAGCCACTTGCTGACAAGTAGCAATTCATAGCTTTTGAGTGGACATGTAGTGCTTCAGCTCCCCGCTGGTTGCATGTCACATGATAGCCTGAGGCTATTAAACCCCTTGCTGCATTCGTTTGTCTTCATTAGCCATGACACATCTGCAGCTGGCCCTGAATGTAGGCTACACAACAATAGATCTGCAGCACACACTACACCATGCAAGATGACACCATAGCTCTCTTTCAGGCTCCCCTCAGCCACCTCTGCTTCAACCGCTAACTGGCACCTCTTGCCCACTGCATCGTTACTTTCTGCTCCAATTTTCAATGTTTTGTGGATGACACTCAACTCTCTTTCAGGCTCCCCTCAGCCACCTCTGCTTCTTCTCTCATACCAGACTGTTTGCCCACAATTCAGGAATGGTGTGCTGCCAATGATCTCTGCCTTAATGCCAGTGAGACAGAGATCCTCCTCATCAGGACAACCGCTCCCTCCTTTCCTATCTATCTCTCTGGCCATCCCTCTGGGCCCTCTTCCTGCTCCTTCCTGTGAGGCTAAGAACCTAGGTGTCACCTTCGACTCCACCCTCTCCTTCTCTCCTCACATCTCTGATGTCTCTAAGAAGTCAACCTATCAGCTGCACCTCCTCAGAGGTATTCTTCAGTTTCTCACTTTTCATCAGAAGCTCACTGTCTCTAGAGCTCTTGTCCTCTATAGGCTGGACTATTACAACAACCTCTTTCTAATGCTTCCTGCTGCTACTCTTTGACCTTTACAACTTTACAACTTATCCAGAACAGCACCGGAAGACTTGTCCTTGACCTCAAGTCCAGGGAGCATATCTCTCCAGCTCCGATATGTCTTTACTGGCTACCTGTGGCTGCAAGTATCCATTTCAAGACCCTCTGCATCGTCCACCAGGCTTTCTGGGGCCTCAGACGGCTCTACCTCCAAAGTTCTCTTCAAAAACATCTTCCTTCTCGAGCTCTATGCTCATCCACGTCCAATTCTCTGAGGGTCAGACATTCTCCAAGCAGAGAGTTGGGGGAAGATCTATCTTCTCAGCTGGGGCCTCCCTCTGGAACAGCCTCCCTGCCTCTCTCAAACTTGGGCAGAACCACCTTTGGTTCATGAGGCAACTCAAGACCTTCCTTTTCCCTCCCGCTTTCTCTCTTCCTCTTCCCTGCTGATGCACCTGACTGCTCCACACACCGGTCACCTGGCCATGCTCTGAACTCGGGTCCAGGCTCCTGTATAGCAAAAACAAAGATGTGATGGCTGGAAGGTTTAGAATTACTCTTAATCTCTGGCATTGCTCTGGGCAACCCTCCAGACCATCGCTCTTTACCTGCCAAGCCATTACTGAAGGGGAAAGACCATATGCAAATCAGGCTTGGCCCCACCCCAAAAGGCATAGTCCACCCCCTTTGGGGGTGGGACCAAGTGTTACGCTCACCTGGTATCCATGGAGATGCCACCCAGCCAGTTGGTCGTTGGTGCCCTTCTCTATGACTCTGTGGTATGGTTCTCGATGTCGATGGGATTCCGCATGGAAATGAAGACTATATTAGGACTGGACGACCAAGGTTAAGTTTTCCCCCACCTCCCTTGTGTTTTCAGCCCCTCCGGGTTCTCTTCTCACCTGGCTTTCGGAATTGGTGAGCTCTCCGTCCTGCTCTCTGGGCAGGGGCGCGTGGTCTCTTGTGGGCGCGGGCGGTCCAGTTACTTCACTGACTGCAGCCCTTGTAGTATCTTTCAGGTAGGTCTTATTGCGATTGATGGCGTTGTTATTATTGCATGCCTTTTCTCTGTTCTAAAATGTCTCTTTTTATCTGCCATCGTTCCATGGAGTAGGCTGGTTCTCACTGGTAGATGATGGCGCACAATAGCGCTATGATGCGGTAAGGAGGCGCTTTGCGCAGCGCAGCGATGTCTTGTCCTCACTGACCTGTGCTTTTCTCTTTTTCGTAGGTCGCAGTGTGCTCCCAGCGCAGATGGAGTTCCGGAGCTATGCCGGTCGAAAATCAGCCAGCCAGGTAAGTGTCTAAGTGCTTCGTGGTTGTAATGTCTCTTTTACCTCCTTTAATAATGTCTTTCTCCCTTTGTTCATGTCCTTCGATCCAGGCGGCAAACTCTTCAAACAGAGCTGGCCAGAAGCTGCGAGCAGTGAAGGATGGAGATTACAGGTAAGATTCTGCTGCTAACGATGTTCTTTGTTTTCTGCAGGTCCGGAATTCGTCAGGCTCGTGAGAAAGCTGGACACGGTGAGCATCACGTTGCTAGTAGCAAAGTAACGCGAAGCGTGTTGTCTTGTTCGGATGTGGTTTAAATAGCCACTGCAAAGTAGTCCAGGTAAAGTAGTCCCTAGGCCACCACTCCCAAAACACTAGACTGCATAGCTTGGTTCTAGGAATCAAGCTATGTGGATGCCTCCATGTTGGCTGAAAGCTCTAAAAAGTAGTTCCAGAAGCAGATGTCTATCTTTGTTTATGAGCCTGGCGCCAAAGGTGCCAGGACTGGCCCCAAGAGGGCCTGAGAAGTGGATGCCAGGCCTTATAAGCGATCCGAGTCCTGATTCCACCCGGCCAATGGGCTTGCCAGTGGGGATCAGGGCTGAGGGTCGTGACAGCACTCCCCCCCAAGGCCACTCCCATGCTGTGTCTCCTGCCTGGTCCAGGTTCAGTTGGGAAGTTCTGGTGAAACTTCTTGATTAGACGTGGTGCATGGATGTTCTCACTGGGTTCCCAGGACCTATATTGAGGCCCAAATCCCTTCCAGTCGACGAGGTAATATAACTTGGCTCTAGAGTATTTTGAATCCAGGATGCCTTTGACTTCGAATTCTGGCTCTCTGTCAATTAGTATGGGTTGAGGTGGTGTCTTGACTCGTGTTTCGGGTTGCATTGGTTTTAAGAGGGATACATGGAATACCGGATGGATTTGTAGACTAGGTGGTAGGTCCAATTTGACGGCTGCCAGGTTGATAATTGCCTTGATGGTATAGGCTCCCAAATATTGAGGATGGAAGGTCCGGGTCCCTTTGATGGGTAGATATTTGGCAGCTAACCAAATCTGGTCTCCCTCTTGATAGTCTGGGGCCTTTTTCTGATGCTGGTTGGCGAAGTGCTTTTGTTTTTCTTTGGCATGAATGAGATGTTCCTTTGCCTTTCTGAACGCCTGAGTGATGGTTGTGTGAAGAGTCTTTACTGCAGGCATTTCCAAGTTGGCAGGAAGGTCGAGTTCTGAGGTACATGGATGTCTGCCATACAGGGTGTAAAAAGGTGTTTGTCCCGTGCTACAATGTACGGAGTTGTTATATGCGTACTCAGCTACCCAAAGTAAGTCCTTCCAATCTCTCAATTCATGGTGCAGCATGCACTGTAAATACTGCTCGAGGGTCTGGTTGGTCCTCTCGGTTTGGCCGTCCGTTTGGGGGTGGTGACTGCTAGATAGCCAGACATCAATCTGTGCCATTGCGCAACATTTTCTCCAAAAATTGGATACGAACTGGCTGCCTTCGATCGGAGACCAGCACTGATGGAAAACCATGTAGCTTGACAATGTTTTCCAGAAATACTTCTGCCAGGGTGGATGCGTCCGGGCGACCCTTGAGGGGAATAAAATGTGCCATCTTAGAGAACAAATCCATGACTACAAGAATGGTGTTAAAACCTCTGTGGCAGATCAGTGATAAAGTCAAGGGAAAGAGTGTGCCATGGAGCGGGAGGGATGTCCAGTGGTTGTAGGAGACCCGATGGTTTCTGTTTCTGAGATTTATATTGTGCACAGACGCAGCAGGACTGAACATACTGGACAATGTCCTTACGCCAGGTAGGCCACCAAAAGTTATTTTTCACCCTGGCTAAGGTTTTAGCGATTCCAGGGTGTCCTTCAATCAGAGAGTCATGATAGCCTGAAATGATATGCTGTTGTAACTCCTTCTTGGCTACATACAGCCAGTCCTTAAAAAAAGGTAACTGATCCTTGATGCAATATTGTTCTCCTTGAGTTTACCATGCAAGGAAAGCATCCGGGCTCATTGACTGTCGAATTTCGTTTTGTAATTCGGCTTGTGATAGGGTTGTTGTGATACCCAAAAGTTTGTCTTCGGGTATGATGGGTACCGGGTCTGGCGTTGTATACACCGTTTCATCGATGCCCATCCGAGATAAGGCGTCATCTTTCCCATTCTTGACCTCAGGTCGAAAGGCGATCACATAGTCATATTCGGCAAAGAAGAGGGCCCACCGTAACTGGCGTGAAGACTGGGCTTTGGCTTTAAGATATTGTAGGTTCCGGTGGTCTGTTATCACTGCAATGGTGTGTCTAGCTCTCAGAAGATTGTGTCGCCACGCCTTGAAAGCGGACTTGATGGCTAGGAGTTCTTTGTCCGTGATAGCGTAATTCATTTCCGGAGGTGAGAACTTTTTTTGACCAGAATGCCACTGGATGCAGCTGGCCAGTTTCTGGGTCCCTCTGTGAAAGGACCGCTCCCATTGCCATACTGGAAGCATCAGTTTCTACGATATAAGGGAGGTCTGGACGAGGGTGCCGCAGGATTGGAGCGGAGGTGAACCTTCGTTTCAGTTCCTGAAAGGCTCTTTCTACTTCGTCGGTCCAAGCAAAATTTTTATTGCATTTTCGTAGCAGTACTGTGATCGGGTGCACAACCTGAGAGAAGTCTGGGATAAATCGGCGGTAAAAGTTCGCAAAACCTAGCATGCTCTGTATCCCCTTCAGAGATGTTGGTGATGGCCATTTTAGAATAGCGTCAACCTTATGTACGTCCATTCTGATGCCTTTGGGCGAAAGGATGAAACCAAGAAATTCTACTTCGGTGACGTGAAAAAAACATTTCTCCAGTTTTGCATATAAACGATGTTGGCGGAGCTTGGTGAGAACTGAACGAACGTGCCTGATGTGATCTTGTTTTGAGGCTGAGTAGACCAAGATGTCATCTATGTACACTAAGGCGCAAACGTCAATCAGTTCTCTCAATACATAATTCATGAAATATTGAAACGCTGCGGGAGCATTGCATAAGCCAAAATGCATGACTTGATATTCAAACAAGCCATATTTGGTATGGAAAGCGGTTTTCCACTCATCTCTGCTTCTGACCCAGACAGGTGGTATGCTCTCTGAAGGTCTAATTTGGTATAGATTTGGGCATCTTTGACTTGATTTAGCATTTCTGGGATAAGAGGCAAGGGGTAGCGGTTCTTCACGGTTATCTGGTTTATTGCGCGGTAATCAATACAGGTCCTCAAGTCCCCTTCCTTTTTCGGTATGAAGAACAAAGGACCGGCTGCTGGGGACTTAGATGGGCGGATAAATCCGTTTGCAAGGTACTGGTCCAAATAGGATTTCAGGTGAAGATTTTCTGGTTCGGTGAGAGCGTAGATCCTGGCGCATGGGATTTATGCACCAGGAATAAAGTCAATTTGACAATCATAAGACCTATGCGGCGGCAATGTGTTAGCCTGGTCTTTTTGGAATACGTCCTGAAAGTCACGATATTCATCTGGCAGAGTATTAGTTACCCTGAGGGTTGAAGCTATAGTATTGGAAGTCTTGGAGATACAGGAGTCGGGTTCCGGTTCAGGAGAGTAGCAAGCCAGAGAGCAGTGGCCGGAGAAGGTTAATTTCCGTGCCTGCCAGTCTATTAAAGGGTTGTGAGCAACCAACCATGGCATCCTTAGTATCAACCGGAACTGAGGTGCCTTAATAAGATCGAACGAAATACACTCCCGATGTCCATCCTGGCACAGCAAGGTTACTGCAGCTGTGCACTGGGTTACTGGTCCAGAGGCGATTTCTGTCCCATCCACGGTAGTCACCTTGTCCCTGGTAGACTTAGAACACAAAGGGAGCCCCATCTCTGCTGCCAACCCTTGATCTATATAGTTCCCAACTGCTCTGCTGTCGATGTACGCTTCTACGGCATGCATCTTTGACGATTGATGGTGGTTTATTAAGATCACGGGTAGTGTGAGGTCAGTGACTCTTTCTCATCACTCGACAAACTGACCTCTACGGTTGCCGAGCTTGATAGTTTTCTGATTCCTTAACTTCATCCTTTTCTGTGGCCCCGACTGTCCTCCTTGGGGGTTTTACTGGGCAGTCTTTCAGAAAATGTCCTGCCTTTCCACAATACAAACGAAGTTGCTGTTGTCTTCTTTTATCCCATTCTTGTTTTGTTAATGGAGGTTGTATCCCTCTGATCTGCATGGGTTCTACAGCGTTGTCTGGCACCCGTGGTGTGTTGTCTCTAGGTCGAACATAAACTACTCGGGAGTCTGCTTTGGACCGGTCTGCTTTTCAGTCCTGCAACCGATGGTCTAGCTGCATGACCAGATTTATGAATTCGGTACAGTCTCTGGGGGGATCAACTACCTGGGCCAAGACGTCCTTTAATTCGCCTTGTAAGCTTCGATGGAAGAACATGGTTCTTTTGTTTTCTGGCCACCTGGCTTCAGCAACCAGTTTATTGAAAGTCACAATGTATGTTAACAAGTCTTGGTTCCCCTGCAAGAGGGATAACAGTTTGTTATCCACTGCTTGTTCCTGGGTATGGCGAGCAAACAGTTTTTCCATTTCTCGCTGGAACCCACCTTAGTCCTGTAACAATGGATCATTATGGGTCACCAAAGGCACCGACCAATCCGCTGCACTTCCACTCAAGTATGATAGGATGAAAGCTACCCGAGCTTGGTCATTTGGAAATGCCCCAGGGCAACAAAAGAAATGAACGCGACACTGATTTATGAATCCTGCATACTTCCGTGGGTCGCCCGAAAACCTTTCTGGTGGTGCCAGGGGAACTGTTCCATGCACCGTGATCTGTACTGGTGTGGGGGTATAAGATGGTGAGATAGGATTTTGCATCGGTGGATTTCCTCCAGGCAGAGGAGTCTGACCTGCCTGCGATTGCAAGAACTGTCTGCCGATTTCGTTGGTGCGCTCCTTGGTCACTATTAGGTCTCTTCGGAGTGCATTAGTCTCTTGTCGAGCTGAATGGACCTCAGCACGAAGGTCCCCCAACAATTGGGCCAATTGGTCGATTTCCGATGTTTCCAGGGCGCACAGGTGGATCATTTATGTGAGGCTTTGCATTCTGTTACGCTCACCTGGTATCCACGGAGACGCCACCCAGCCAGTTGGTCGTGGGTGCCCTTCTCTATGATTCCCTGGTGTGGTTCTCGATGTCGATGGGATTCTGCCTGGAATGAAGACTATATTAGGACTGGACGACCAAGGTAAGTTTTCCCCCACCTCCCTTGTGTTTTCAGCCCCTCCGGGTTCTCTTCTCACCTTGCTGTCGGAATTGGTGAGCTCTCCGTCCTACTCTCTGGGCAGGGGCGCGTGGTCTCTTGTGGGCACGGGCGGTCCAGTTACTTCACTGACTGCAGCCCTTGTAGTGTCTTTCAGGTAGGTCTTATTGCAATTGATGGCGTTGTTATTCTTGCATGGCTTTTCTCTGTTCTAAAATGTCTCTTTTTATCTCCCTTAGGTGCCCAGAGTATCCGCGTGGAGAACTGGGTAGGCTGGTTCTCACTGGTAGATGATGGCACACAATAGCGCCATGATGCGGTAAGGAGGCGCTTTGCGCAGCGCAGTGATGTACTGTCCTCACTGACCTGTGCTTTTCTCTTTTTTGTAGGTCGCGGTGTGCTCCCAGCACAGATGGAGTTCCGGAGCTATGCCGGTCGAAAATCAGCCAGCCAGGTAAGTCTCTAAGCGCTTTGTGGTTGTAATATCTCTTTTACCTCCTTTAATAATGTCTTTCTCACTTTTTTCAGGTCCTTTGATCCGGGTGGCAAACTCTTCAAACAGAGCTGCCCAGGAGCTGTGAGCAGTGAAGGAAGAAGATTACAGGTAAGATTCTGCTGCTAACGATGTTCTTTGTTTTCTGCAGGTCCGGAATCCATTAGGCTTGTGAGAAAGCTGGACACGGTGAGCGTCACGTAGCTAGTAGCAAAGTAACTCGAAGCTTGTTGTCTTGTTCGGATGTCGTTTAAATAGACACTGCAAAGTAGTCCAGGTAAAGTAGTCCCTAGGCCACCACACCCAAAACACTAAACCGCATAGCTTGGTTCTAGGAATCAAGCTATGTGGATGCCTCCACAAGCAGATGTCTATCTTTGTTTATGAGCCTGGCGCCAAAGGCGCCAGGGCTGGACCCAAGAAGGCCTGAGAAGTGAATGCCAGGCCTTATAAGAGATCGGAGTCCTGATTCCACCTGGCCAATGGGCTTGCCAGTGGGGATCAGGGCTGAGGGTCGTGACACCAAGCCTGATTTGCATATGGTCTTTCCCCTTCTGTAATGGTTTGGCAGGCAAAGAACGATGGTCTGGAGGGTTGCCCAGAGCAACGCCAGAGGTTAGGATTCATTCTAAACCTTCCAGCCATCACCACTTTTGGTTTGCTATTGTCACCCCGAGTGGGACGGGTATGCCCAGACGTGGGTCCCGTGACTGTTGGGCCTAGAGACCCAAGCTACTCCTCACTGATGACGCTCAACTAGGCTGAAACATGTCTGGGGATGCTTGTGGTCTCGTGCAGAAGGGATGTGACCTATCAGTTGGGGCTGGACTACCCCTTTGGGGGTGGGACCAAGCCTGATTTGCATATGGTCTTTCCCCTTCTCTAATGGCATGGCAGGGAAAGAAAGATGGTCTGGAGGGTTGCCTATAGCAATTCCAGAGGTTAAGATTCATTCTAAACCTTCCAGCCATCACCTCTTTTGTTTTGCTATTGTCACCCCGAGTGGGACGGGTATGCCCAGACATGGGCCCCGTGCCTGTCGGGACCTAGAGACCCAAGCTACTCCTCACTGATGACGCTCAACAAGGCTGAAACATGTCTGGGGATGCTTGTGGTCTCGTGCAGAAGGGATGTGATCTAGCAGTTTGGTCTGGACTACCCCTTTGGGGGTGGGACCAAGCCTGATTTGCATATGGTCTTTCCCCTTCTGTAATGTCTTGGCAGGCAAAGAACAATGGTCTGGAGGGTTGCCCAGAGCAATGCCAGAGGTTAAGATTCATTCTAAACTTTCCAGCCATCACCTCTTTTGTTTTGCCAGGCTCCTGTATATCCAGTTGCCCTTGCACTGCCTCCGGGCTCCCCAGCACTTAAGAGTCTGTATCTGCATCCCTACAGTCCCTTCTCCCTGCATGTATGGGCCACCCGCTGGTTGCACTTGTGAGTTAAATGCACTTCCCCTTTTTCCTCCCCCTGGCACTTCTCCCCTTCCCACTTCCATGAAATTTGCGCGATCTGATTGACACAAGGCCTAGTAAGATTGTTACTTTGTCCTCCCTTGTTTCCCCCTCCTTGTCTTGTCGCACCTAGAAACACTTGTGTACGGTCATGTTATAAATGCCACATCATATCATATAATACATGAACACAACCCCATTATCGTTGTTACAAAAAGTCTGCAGGCATTAAATCCTCTCTCAAAGCGATGAGCCCTGATTTTACAGCTATAACTTGTTGCTTCCTAAACAATTGTACTCCTGTGTCTGCCCTGAAGTTGAAATACTCCAATGATTCTCAAAATTGTTTATGAAGGATGCGCCAAGTGCTGTTGATTTATTTGTCAGTGTCAATTTTAATTGGTAATTCCATTACAAAAGATTCCATCTCACATAGTTTCCATTGAGATACCCAATTAAATGCCTCTACACGTGTTTCTCCACCGTTTTTTGGAAGATCTTCAGGAGGTCTTAGTTAGCTAAAGGAAGTGTTGGAGAAAACATAAAAATAAATATGAATCTATGTTAATGGATCCAAATGAATCACTTTGTTTATAATAGTTCATGGGCACCTTGATGTGTCAGTCAGACATTGAATTACTATTATTTTCTAAAAAGAATAATTGCTTTTTACAACAGGAACTGCTGACTATTACCATAATCCAAGTGAATGTTAAATCATTCTTGAAAGTACACTCATGTGTTTCAGACAACCTATGCTGAAACCAGTTGCTAACATTTTAGTACTTTTGCCTTAATGAGAACGAAGGATCTGCTACCTTAATGTGTTTGACTGGAAATGTGTCTGGAAGTTAAAGATAACTCGTGAGGTAGATAGGCAAGGATTCTCCCCGTGGTTAAGCCAAAGGACAACAAAAATAAATTAGATATTTTTTGTGTCTGACTCACTGGGGATTTTGGAGGAATTGTCCCAGCAGTAATTACTCTGGTTCTTGTCATTAAATAGGAGAGATAGTGCCATCATATTGCAGGAGTCATTTCCTCCACTTTTCATAATTCCTAGGGGCAGAAAAGTGTCAGTAAAGTGGCGATAGCACTTTATCGCCATTTTCTCCCACCTTGACAAAATCGTAATGAAACCCCATTCAGTACTAATTTTGTGACCATTTCATTAGAATTAACACCAAACAAATTTACCAATCCTGGCACTCAGTCCAGCGGAATTACCACCAGATTATGAGTGGAGTTATGGTAGTTTAAGTCACAATTCATGGAGTCCATAAGCCATCTCCATGGTGGAATGGGCACATGTGGTAATTCCGGCAATCGTGCCATTTCTTGGTACTAAAGTAGAGGTTTTACCTCCAGCACTTGGATGGAGATACCTCCTCCAATTTAAAGCCAACTTGGAATTTGGTGGTTCAGTAAAACTGGCAGTGATCATATTATTGACAAAAAATGGGGCTTTACCGGAATAACAGTCAACCATATTCTATACTGCTGATCCCATAATGACCCCGAAATTAGGCCTCATTGAGAGTTTGGTGGTATTTCTGGGGGAATTCCAGCCACACTTCCTAATTGTACCACCTCTCAGTGTGGCACAATTACTGCCAAATTGTTAGTGGTGTAACAGCATAGTTAGTATCAATGTATGGTCTCCATATGGATTTTGAAGGATTTACCATGAGCAGTAATTCTGCCTTAGGAAATCCTCTATTTTTGAGGAAAAGTGGCGGTGTTGCCTCCAACTATATGCTGGAGATTGATCTCACGTTACCTCCCAAGTCAGGACTTGACAATACAAGAAAGTGGTAGTAAAGCGGGAGTACATCAGTTACCAGTATTTTGCCACCATTTCTTCCTGCACTGCCAAATTCATAATGAGGTACGTTTATTGCAAAACTGCTTGATTTAGATTTGATTTGAATGTGAACATTTATAATTTGCAGAAGGAAACTGAGCAGACTGGCCTTAATCTGGCCTTTGAGTGATCAAAGCATGAGTATGGAAGGGGGTGGCTTGATCAGTTAAACAAATGGACCCTTACTACTTTTCACGACACTGTCAAGGAAGAAAGACTCCAGATTTTGGAAGGTGAAGCATTCTATGCATGCGGGCAAGCCATTGAAAACCCCAGGGTCTTGCATCTGGATATAGGAACGCTTAGCCAGGGTGTATGTACTCTGTGAGCAAAGAGACCTGATAGTCTGATAATGATAGCTAGTCATTGCTAGATAAATGGGGACAAGTCAATGCAGGCACTTAAAAACAAGACCCTCTGCTGTTCTGGCAACCAAATGAATGCCTGTGGGGGACCGGAAACATGGTGCACCATTGGGTCAGTAGATAAGGCTCACTTCAGCATCCTGAAATATCAGGCAATCCAATTGATGCTGAAGGATACCAGCATACAAAGCATTAGAGTAATCAAGTTTGGAATAGAAAAGTGCACCTACCACAAATACAAACTCTGATCTCGGTAGGTAGAGGAGAATCTGGTGATGTTGCTGGATTCTATAAAAGGAAGTTTTGACCACCTGGCAACTGGTCAATTGACACTGGGTTTAGCTTCATAAACAATTAATTCTATACATGCTCGAAGTACATTTTGGGCAAGCTGAAAAGATCAGGGCAGCAGGGTGGCAGACCAGATCTTTTAACACATGTTTAGTCCCTAGAAGGATGACCTCAGTTTTACCAGGATTCAAATGCAGGCCTTTATGAACCACCCACACATTAATTTCCTTTAAGTGTCGGAAGTGTGTCGGAAGTGTCGGAAGTGGCCTCTTTCCGTTTGAGCATTGCGAGCAGTGAGGTGAGGTGTGGCTTGACACTCTTGCCTGTTTTCCTATGTTCAGACGTACTTCTCTCTGATTTCAGCGACTACAGGCAAGGAGAGGATCGGCAATCGAGAGGGACTTCGTTGTTCCGCCGTTCTGCTGACAATGGTGATCTACAGTGACCGATCCTGCTTGGTCAACGGCATATCTGGTTCCGGAGCGGAGGTGATATAGATGCACATATGGAGCTACTAGACGGGCTCACTATTGTAGCTCGGAGCAGGTAAGCCTGTTAGACGCAGTCTCAGGAGTGCCCCTTCCCTGCAGCTTCCTGAATGAAGCATGTATTAACGCATGAGCTTGGGCACGTAGATTGATAGGGTGAAGTGCAGAAGTGATTCAGTGCTCCAGGCACAGCAAGAGGCTGTGAAGCCCACTGCTTCGGTTTAAAGAAGTGTGCAGGGAAAGTAAAGGCGTATTGAGGTACAGCGGAGAAAGGTAATTTACATTGATTGCAGAGAAGGGGGCCAGCCTGGTTACTCCTGCTGAGGCCAAGACACCCGCACAGAGTTTTATTTCTAGGACCTGTGTGGGTGTGAGTGGCCACTTCCTAAATTGTCCCCGGGCTATCTCCGTTACCGTCCCTTTGCGGCCCCCATTTGTTCATCCCACAGCACAAGACTCTTCGGCACTTGGGCTTTGGGACTGTCTTCTAGTGATAAAACAACAGCCTCTTGTGAACAGGGTTTGCAAACAGCGCAGGCTGGGTCTCCGTAGTGAGACGGTCAGGATGGGGAAAAGGCAAAGGAGCCCAACACGTAGAATGGAAGAACATAAGGCTGCACCATGTAAAAAAATGTCAGACCAGCGGCTGGTGGGGGTAGTCTTAGTCGACACTAAGACCCCACACAGCCAAAAATGTGATTGTTTTTAAGTGCAAATGCCCACGTATCCGGGGAGCAAAATATGGAACAGCAGGGCTTGAAACAGCAGGGTGGCACAGTGATTAGCACAAACTCAAGTATTGTGATGCACTTCTTTACAATTGACATGATCGATTCTCTACTGAACATGTGCATTAACCTCAAAAGGAACTTTTTTGGACCGGCTACCACTGACCTTAAAAAGGTTAACGGTCAGAGCCTATCAGCCACCCCCAACTTGGAGGAATTGGTATCAATCTCTGAGTATGCCGAGGGATTTAGCAAATGTGAAGCCACCTCCCAGATAAATATGCAACAGGCTGAACAATCTAATTTGGTTACCCCCGCCTTGGCCACAAGCATCATCTTGTCAAAAATTGAGTCTCTCTTGGACTTCTTATTTTATTTATTTTCAGTTTTTATAATGCGCTACTCGCCCACGAAATACAAGACAGGAACTTTGCAGTGGAACAACAAGGTAAAAAATATACCCTTGCAAGAGTGATGGAGATATTATTAGCAAAGAACTTAGACAAGATGGAGATAAACATAGCAAGGAATCTAAATTGCAGCAGTCCGAACATTTGTACTGAAGGGGAGTAAGAGCCACAGTGGGGGGGGGGGGGGATGAAGAACTTGAACTGGAACAGGAAGAGCATACGATTATAGAACAAGTCTGTACGGAATCGGTTTATTATCCCAGCTCTGCGGATGATTCAGTGGCAATATTTGCAGACACAGAAAAAGATGTGATTGACAGACTTTGCCACGAATATCCATGCTGGAAACCTCCACCAAGAAAGTTGGAAATTGGAAGAGAGAGGCAGAGAAGCCGAAAGCTTCTGGTTTAAAATAAGTTGAATTTGAGAAAGGAAATGCTCCTCCACCTGAAAGACACCACATTAAAGTGGGGAGTACATGGGGGGGGGAGAGATCATGGTTAAGAATGATATGGGGAATGGAAGAATACTGCAAGTGGAGTTCAGAGGCCCCATGGATAGGTGGCTCTCTAATAATTCCCTGATTAGCCCTATTGAATGTTTAGTCGAAAGGAAAAGTAAATAAGACACTTTGAAAAGTAATAAGGGGGAGGTAAACCATCCTATGGAAGAAAGAACGGGACCCACGAACAATGGCACAAGTCACCCCAGGCAGACTATCAAGGAGAGGGGCAGGGGGAAGATGCTGAGGAACCCCTTGACAGGAAACTATTTTTAGAGTACACTTAATAAGCTGGTAAAAATTGAAGAACAACTTCCAACAGAGGAAAGTACTTTTTTAATTGAGAGCAACTTTGTTTATTGTGGAATCAGATACCATGGTTGTCAACATTGACTAATAGAGATGTAGTATGGGTAGAGCTACCCAGGTGAGACAGTGTAACTAACTGGGCAGTGGTGGAATGTGAAACTGTATCACATGTATTCCTACTTTGTGCTTATGTGGATTTATTATCTGAATTGTGGTTTACATTTACGGCAGAATATGATCATCATAAGGAGGGGAATGAGACGAACAGGTCATACTCAGAGAGTAACAGGGGGGGAGAAGGGAGAGTCCAAAAAAGGTACATTATCCCCACACAACAAAGACAAAAAAAAACAATCTTCAACTTCAGGGGCTAAATACATTTCACTATTGACCTGGTTATGCCCTCAATTACCTTCAAATCCTTCTTCAAGAACACTGAGTATAAGGCCATAATAAGATCAAATGACATACTGATACTACAGGAAACTTGGGCGGTTGAATATTTTGTCATAGTTGGATATATTATAGTGTGCTCCCGAGCAACTTGTGTGGTTAGAGGAAGATCTATGGGTGGGCTGGCCATAGGTGCTCAACCTTTTGTCACAATTTCCACCTTCTGTCCGGAACATAACACATCATATATAATGTCTGCTCGGTTGCAAGTTCCAAACTCACTGTACAGTATCCTAATTTTGAACATCTATTCCCCCCCAGGTAAGCAACAGTTGAACGAGATCCTTAATAAATTAGTAAAGATTATTAAAAGATGGATTGCACATCGCCCGAGGGGAGGATTATTATAGATGGAGATCTAAACACCCCAGAGATGAGTACATGTAAAAAAATGGATGCATCTAAATTGGAACACATAATAACAAAAAGTAATGTGGGTGATTCCAAGTGGGCACAGGCCTTCAATATATTTGACTTGATGTGTCTTACTTGTGAAGATAGGAACCAGCAGAAGATTGAAGACACCTGGTCAAATGGAAAGAGTTCCTCTGCCTTGGACTATGTATATGTGGATAATTCCTTCTGGCAAGAATGTGGTGCCATGCAGGTAACATTTAACACTCTGAGTGACCACACGACGTTGACGTGGACATAGACTCTAAAAAAGCCACGTACGATATAGGGAAATACAATGAGCATATTGTGGTTAACTGTGCGGCAATTGAATTATATGGATCAATTAGAACATTGGAGGAAAAAACTGAACTGATGGCTCAACGATATATAGGTAGCTAATGACACATAAATGGGATCTTAAGACCTTAATGCTGAAACTGAAATGTCATCTTAATGTAAGCAGCAAAATCAAGCTGCGCGACATGACTCATTGCGGTCGCTCAGATCAAATGATTCAAATTGCCAAAAGAGAATATCACAGGGCTGAAGAAGAATCAATGTGGACCTTACTCTCACGTGGCAAACTAAGGGATGGCAAAAATCCTTGTTAATAACAAGATACAAAAATTGGCTCAAGAGCCATAAGTCATCCTAATAATGTTCATTGGCGGTTTGTGTTCCAATTAATAAGGAAACATGACGTCACGAAGTTCCGGTCGATGATCAGGACTGATGTCAACATCTCCTCCAAGATCAGGACTAACTCTATTAGTGAAAAAGAATGGATCAGAACTGTTCAAGAGTTATATTATGATAAGGATATGGTGGAGGTAGAGGAACAAGGATACCAGCTAAATAGTTGTTTCCGAGAGGGGTTCTTGGATGAAGATATTTTGGACATCATAATTTCTATAAATAACTCCCGTGCTCCGGAACCTGATATGATGTCCAATACTCTTTCAAAGGAGTATGCAGAATTCTGTGCCCGCATTTTGGAACAACTATTTTTAAGAATCTTGAAAGAAGGCTCTATACCAGGAAGTTGGTAAAGATCAATTATGATTCTGGTTTTTACGGGGGGAGACCATTCCGACTCTAGAAATTATAGATTTGTGGCCATGATAGATGTAAGCCGGAAAATATCCTCTTAAATATTACTAAGGAAATTAAACAGGTGGATAAAATAAATAGATCTACTCTCTCCATTTCAAACAGGGAATAGGAAGGGCTACAGTACACTGAATAATATTTGTATTTTTAATTATTTTATGGAGGCATGTAATAGCAGAAAGAATGATAAGTTGTATGTCGTTTTATTGATTTTAGTAAAGCTTTTGATACTGTTGAGAGGTCTAGGTTGTGGGACAAACTGAGGAATTGGGGGATTGAGAATAACTTGTTACATTTATAACTGTATAACAATAGTCATACTATTGATATCTCCACTAAAACAGAGATTAAGCAAGGCTGTGTAATGGCACTCCCTAAACAGTCTGCATGTAAGTGACATGGACCTAGCTATCAAAGCTACTCGTAACTTTCCTCCTACAATTCGAGGGAAAGCAGTTCCATGCTCAGCTATGCAGATGACACACTTATTTTAGACCGGACACCTATTGGGCTACAAAGGTCTCTTTCAGCATTAGCAGCATAGGCATGGCAGAACAGACTTAAGATCAATATCAAGAAAAACAAAATAATGATCATAGGTGGGAAAGACAAACCCTCGACTCTGTCTTGTTACATAGAGAATGCCAGGATTGAGGTTGTTGATAGATATGGGTTTCCTATGAAACATCTACCGGTCAAAGACTTTTACTATAATATCACCCACCAAAAGGTGCTCAAGAAATGGTATACATTAAGATGCATCATGTGTCGTATGGGTGGACAGAATGTAGAGGCACTTATTACAGTCTACCGCAAAAGTATTATACCAGGCATCTTATATGGGCTAGCTATTCTCCCCTCAGCAATGATAAAACATTTTGAAAAAGCCAAACCTAAGATACTAAGTTCTATATTGGGTGTGCCCCGATCTGTAAGTTGAAGCTTTACGGACTGAGCTGGCCCTTCCCTCTATTAGATCTTGTTTGGAAGAGCCAGAGATGCAATCTCTTTTTGACAATTAAGCTAGCTAGCTATCAAACAGACTGCATTAACAGTTATATGGCGGGGCAATATTCTAGTAACCTTAGCAACACGTTCCTCGCACAGCTGGAAAACACCACCCAGAAGCATGCTGTGCAGCTAAATATCTCACTTGAAGATCTTCTTAGCAATCCAAATACGCTGAATACAGTGAAAAAGAAAACGAGAGAAATGGACATGTGTATAAATTTAGATTACCTTGCAAAATTGAAAATATATAAGGAATGTAGCAGCCAAGCTTTTAGCATGAACGCCCCTGTGCGCATCTCAAAAAAGGTGTCCTGGTACAATGAGAAGATTCGTAACTTATCTACAGTTTGGCATCTCGCCAACCTTCGAGCACATGAGAAGATCGGCCAAAATCCCTAGGGAGGCAAGGCTATGCCGCCTGTGCAAAAAAGAGGTAGAAACAGCATGCCACTTATTAACTCAATGCTCCAAACTTACAAAAGTGTATGCTAAAAGCTATGCTAAGTTTGTTGGGAATTTAGCCCATACCCAACAAAATCCATTTTGGGGGGCAGTTTATAGTGCAGAATCACTTGGAGTAACAGCAGCGGCCCATTATCTATGGAAAGTGGCAAAGGCTATGCTCCCCCATTCACAATGACAGAGGATGATTACTTTTAGATTATGTATGAAGAGAGAGTGAGGACTTGTTCTTCTACCTTTCTATTTTATATTGTATTGTATTACTGCAGGGATGTTTATTGTAGCTTCCTTTTAGCATTTATTTTTAAAAATAGCTATGTACTATGAAATATTTTAAGTGTTTTGGGTAGGAATGTTTATATTATTCTTTTTAAAATTGTATTAATAAAATGTGTAAAAGTTTGTATTAACCAAAAACACAATAAACATGTTTTTTTCTTTTAAACAATCAGGAAATGGCAAACCATTGCCCTGGGTATCAAACACTATGAAATACACCTGGGTATCATCAAAATAGGAATAGTTACCCAATACAAAATTGTCAAAAACAGTAAAGGACAAATGTAAATATTGAACAATAAATGCGATAGTGGTTTCTCCTTGAGGGATACCACAATTTGGGTGTTGTGAATTAGATACGACATGTCCCAACTTTGCCAATTGATTGTCTTGGACAAAAAGGAACGAAGCCAATGGAGGGCTACCCGGGTAAGGTGGGTAGTCAGGATACTGGGGTCAACCTTATTGAATGCAGTAGAGGGGTCCAACATAACAAGCAGCAAGAGTCACCCTTCGCAGGGTGATAACAGACTGTGAGTAAAGTGTGCTCTGCTCCAATAATATTAATATCATTCCTAGGGTGGAAGCCTGACTGTAATTTGTCAAATAGATTGTGTTTTTCCACATGGGACTCTAGTTGTGAAGCCATCATTTTCTCCAATATCTTTGAGGGTTCAGGCAGCCCAGTAAATGGTCGATCATTCGAAAGGGAACAACCCATTTTTGCAAAGAAAAATATAAAAGATTAGAAATAGGGGAACCTAAAGCATTGCTTGTTGTGATGCCACCAAAGCTAGAAGGTCAGCCTCCGGTCCGCAGATAGTCTTCAGTTGTAAAAGTGAAGGAACAATCTCTTCAGCTGTTGCTAGTTGAAAAACAAAACAAGACCCAACCACATGAGAGTCTTCCATGGGTAAAAGAGAGGAGACAATTTAATTTTTAAGTTAATTCCATCCTCAATATCAGTAACGTTTGTGATTAAAAAAAAAGGGTTCCTATCATTTGCGTTATCCCCAACAAAAAAAAAGTATTCGGTCCACATTGCAGATTTTAGTAGGATTGCACAACCCTGAAAGTTCACTACATTTATTGTCAGATTGTGATAGCTGCCCCAGAAGGGACAGACACTTGACTTTCAACATAGCTTTTTCTTTAATGCATCTTTGCATTTTTGAAGGGAATATGGCTTGTGTGATTCGTGTCACTTGTTTTCTTCTTGCTATAATAAATCTTCAAAGATTTAAGGGAAGCAGAGTATTGGGGGTGAGGCTTTTCAGATTTTACCTGCCGTTTTGAGCCCGAGAATCAAATGCCAACCTAAAGACAGTGCCCTTGATTAAATAACTCAACACACAAGCTATCCAAAGTGATTAAAGGAAAGCTAGACGTGGGCTCAATAGCCTGAATGGAGAAAAGTGTATTCTTGTTACTTGCTACTCTTAGACCTGGGGTACAAACATGGGAATTCACAGTCAAGAAATTGATAAAGAAAAGATCCTAACAAAAGGGTCAGGCAAGGGGATGGGTGGCATGTTAATACATGTTGTTATAACCTATATATACCTCTGACAAGAATTTGATGAAGGCAGTAGCCTTTACAATGGGACACTGAATTAGATAAGGACATACATTTATGCTCCTCCAACAGTTTAGAAGTATCTAGGATATCAGGTTATCTCGGGAATCAGTGAAATTTGTCTGGATATGAAAGCCTCCAGAATTAGAAGGTTTGCAATGTTTAAAGTGGGAATATTTTAAGGACTTCCAAGAATTGGTGGATGATAGCAAATCACTCTTCTTATGGGTATAGTGTGGGAAAACATACGATTGATGCAAATATAAGTATGGGGAATATTATCCAAAGTTTAAGCGCAATACCATTTGAGACAGCCAAAACATTTTTTTTCAAAATAGCCTTTCAACTCAGGCCTGTTAAGACATTGGATTGCATAATTATCTAGAATTTCAGTTGAAAAAATGGCACCCCAGTCTTCTGTAAACCAGATTATAGTTATGTGCAATACGTTCACTTGGTTATCTATGATAACATCAAAAATGGGAGAAGCATCAACTACTGCAGATCCTGCATTTAACAGTGCACATGTCATACCTAAAACACACATTCAGTTGAAGTTCACCCGCTATATAGACACTGAAGGGGGACAGTATTTGAAAGGAAGTTATCAAGGGGCCTGATCTTATACAAAGCATGAACTGAGATGGACCCTGTGTCCGGGTCACACGCGCATTATTCATCATTGGGATAATAGAACGTAATTATAAAGGGTGCCTTCTGCAGAAAACCAGGCAAAATAAATCAACACTAAACAGTAATAAAATGGTGAGAATGCTGGAGCATAAACATACTTCAGCAAATTTGAAAGCAGCTTACAGTGGGTTGTATTATGAGTTTGGCAGTAATCTGGCTGTAAATCTACTGAATTACCACCCAAATCAGTTACCATTACCACTACTCGGTCTCGTGGATTGTGCAAGTGGTGGCAAGACAGTGTTAATGCTCATTTCTGGAGTCCATAGGACTCCATGGGAATTTTGTCGGGATTACTATCAGAGGTAATTCTTACAACAATAAGTCTGCTGATTTTTGGCCTTAACGTGGAGGATTTACTGCCACTGTCATTCTGGCGGTAAACCCGCCACTTTAAGATCCAACCTGAAATTCAGCAGTGTGGTCAAAATTTCAGTAATTCGGTTACCGTCAAAAAAGTGGCAGTGAGAAAATGACCCCCAACTTTTTACTGCACCGCCAAGCTCGTAATGCGCCGAGTGTATTCAAGGTGCCAGTGGCGCGGTGCATCAACCGCCTCACACAGCTTTGAACAAGATCAAACAAGCTTTCTGTCAGCGCTTCACATTCACGCAAATGTCTTTGGAGTCTGAGGGTTAAGGATGCATGATGGATTGTGTCTTGTGACATAAAGGAGAGCAGGGAAATGGGGGGTCTGAAAACATCCCCAGAAGAAAAGTGAGATCCTGAAATGTTCTCAGTTAAAGTGAAGGCATGCCTAGGTACCAGAAGACCCAAAATAAATATAAATTGTGTCACTATAATCAAATAAAAGTGAATACTAAGGGTACTGGAGTTAAATATAGAACTTCAAACAGTAGAAGCATTAGGAAACCATGCACAGCAACAAAGAGCCCAACAAACAACATGCAGCACTAGCAATAATGCAGTCACTCTTGCCACACAGCAGTATCATGCTTACAAGAGTCTTTTAACATTGAGGGTCGTGGAGGTGTGACAAAGCGTTCCATGTCATTTCAACTAATTAAATTACTTAAATGTAATTTACTTTGTTGCTGATGCCTCAAAAATATACTTCGAAATTTTTTTGGGGGAGGTCCCCCATTGCCCTCTTCCCCCTCACTACCAACCCCACCCCAATCCCTTCCCCACCTTACCCCACAAATACATATACAATTCAAAGTATTTTCGAAGTAATATGCATGAAGCAAATGACATCAAAGTAATTTACTTTATGAAAACAACGGGAGACCATGACAAGGTGCACCCCACGATCTAAAGGAGAGCATAGAAATGCGGTCTGACAACACCCCCTGTCCAAAACTGAATTATACAAAAGGTTGTACGCTGAATCTCATGTTAATTAAGCCAATAATTATACAAACGCAGGGCCCAGTTTTGGTAGATTTGTCAAATCATTTTCATCTCACCTATCTATGACAACTATGACAAAAACTAAATAACACAAACTCCATCAAAGTATCGGTGAGCGGTGTAAAAAAACGTGAACATGGACAAAATTCAGAAAAAGTATGATATCTTCAAGGCTTCCACCGGAGTTATCAACTCCAAGCATCAGCACTCTCACCTGATACTACCACTGAACTTTGGGCCTCATTATGCGGTCATCAGTGTGGAAAGGAAAGTGTTGGTAATGGAATTATTAGCACTTTTCACACACCACCAAGCTAGTAGTTTGAAAGGAAAGTGGAGAGAATACCCCTAGGATACAGCTGGAGTTATTTTCTCTACTTTACATGCGAGAAATTGAGGGATTACCCCCATCAGAATTACCACCTTCAGTAATTCTGCCAATCCTCAATGGAGTCAAATGAAACTCCATAATGCGGACAAACACCACCTCAGGATCTGACACATTTTCTTCCATTTTCCGAGTGGTCCTGATGCGTTCCTAGCCTGGGAAACATATTGACCCATAGAGGGCTGTTGCTCCATATTATGATGGCATATTTCTAGGCCTTTTGATAACATTCCCAGGTGGGCTTCTTTCCTTCTTGCTGGGCTCCAGTTGGTGCTGGCCAACAGATTCCTGCCGCTATACATGACACTGCATTCTCTTGGGGCCTTCACACGGCTTCCTCCCTCTCGCTAAGGCCATGCTGATCTGTGGGAGCATGTCCTGCCTGCCGCCTCCCATGGCCCTGATTGCTGTCCTCACCATGGCAGGCACTGCCTCTTTGCTGCGTCTGTTGTCCCTCCTCTCGGAGTCTGCCAACACTGATGTACTGGTTTTTATCTGCAGGGTCAGTGGCTTCTGCTTCACAGGTAAGAAGGGCCTGAGAGGGGATGTTGCCACATGCACTCTGGAACCCATAGCGGCGTAAGGGGCACCTCCCTTCCTTGTCAGCACCAGAAGGAAGGCCCTATCATATTCCTCCATCCTTTCTTTGACGTTGTCTATCTCTCCTTGTAGGGCCTGGCTCAGGTGGTTGTTCAGAGGAAGATTCTGTCTCTTTACTGGCTTGGAGTCAATAAGAAAACAAGAGGAAATCTGTCTTAATCAAATCATGTTCTGGGAGTTCTGGCATAACTATCATAGGTATGGTAAGGTTTCTCCCTAGGATATGGATGTTTACCTGAACTTGGGGATGTAGGTCTTCATTACCATGCACACAGTTTGTCTGGGTCAAATGGTCCGGCTAAAGCGTCTTGGTACAGACCAGCTCAGCTCTAATGGTGCTCCTTTTTCTCCCTGACTATAGAAGGGCTGTCACTCTAAGTCCCTGTACCGTCACCTGTATGTGGAATTTGGAGTGTGTTTCTCCTGTGGTATACACAACCCATGCTCCCATCTAGGATTCTTCTCCCACTTCTTGGAATAGGTCTTCCATATATTCAGGTCCGGCTTCTTCTCCCTGGGCATGCAAGACTTCCCCTAGTTAGGTGTCTAGGCAGGGCCTGTCATGGGGAAGACCACTCTTCATTGGTTATTCTCTGGGTTTTACAGCACAGAACCTTGCCAAGTGTCAAGGTTTCCCACAGGCAAGTGGCACAGCGAGTAGAGCGCTCGCTTTGACATCACTGCAGAGCCTGCGAATGCAGGTTCAAATCCCGGCAGGGCCAAACTCAGCCTTTCATCCTTCTGAGGTCGATAAATGAGTACCACACACCGTAGGTAATAATAAGCAGCGCTCAGATACCTGAGGGTTCGTAGTGCTAATGTGCTATATAAATGCCAAATTATTATTATTATTATTACTTGATCGTTTCCTACAGTGGAGGGTGTCCTATAGGTCGAGCCATGAATAACGTTTAGGTTCTGGGTTGGAATCTGCCTGGAAGGGAAGAACTAGTAGTTATTTTCCTCAACCCTGGATATCTTCTTTTTGTCAGCCAACTGCCACGGTTTGTTTGGCACAAGTAATTTGCACACCAACTTTTGTAGGTACCGAGTTAGTGAATCGATGAACTGCTCAAGGAACAACATTTCCTTCACTTTATCCAAGGTCTCATTACTGAACCATTAGTTTAGTAGGCCTCTGATCCTATAAGACATCTGCCTCAGTGTTTCTCCCGATGTTAGGTGGAGCTTAAGTAATTTCTTCTGGTAGTGCTCCCAGTACTGTCTGAGAACATTTCAAAACCCTGCTTTAAGGTCTTCATACGTGGTTTGGCGATCAGGATTTAAGGCCTGGAACGTTTGTTTGGTTTGCGATGTATTGTGTCCATTGGTCATGGTCCCATCCAGCGGTATCTGCTACTCTTTGTCAAGAAACTAGGATTTCACAGGGGTACATCCAGTCATCAGACCACTAGCCTTAAGCCTTATTTTGCATCCGTTATTCTTCTTGTGGCTCTTTCTTTCATGTCAGGAGACGGAACCCGCCATATGCCTCATTGCATAAACGTTTCAACATCCCGACATGTGTTGTTTCATTCCACAGGCATTGGGGGTTGCCATGGCGATGCTGGCTTCCTTTCTTGTGTCCGTCACGTGTCCTTGCAGGTTGAACGATGCTTCTTTCTATCATGTGTGGTGTATTCAGGTATTTTAGCCCCTCCCAGTCGGAATTCAATGCTTCTGAGCCTAATGTGTTTTGATTCCTGTGCTTTTGTGTGTAAACACGCCTCGACTACGGATCATATTTTTTTATCCGGTTCTTGTCAAATTCCTGTTACTTTTTGTCTACCGACCTACGCAACGTCCCTAACTTGCTTGCCTGCTTCATATTGATTAGGTTCTTGCCAGCTCCCGCTGCTGAATCACGGACTGTCTCTGACCTGCCTTGTCTGTTCCATCTGTCCACATTTTTGCCAGCTTCTGCTACCTATCCCCGGAACTTCCCTGACCTGCCTTGTCTGTTCCATCTGTCTACATTTTTGCCAGCTTGCTACCGAATCACGGAACGTTATTGACCTGCCTTGTGGTTCCATTGTTCTTCGTGCTTCTTGTTATAGGTTGTTCCTTATCTTGAACTACAAAAAGAATCATTGGGTACCAGAATTATTTGTCAAACCAAGAAGGGAGCATGCACAGACTGCAGTCTTACATTGTTTATTGATTGTTATCTTTATGTTCTGATTGTATGTTTCTTTTTGCAGCCAGCTGAATCCTGTGACTTCCACCCATCTTTTGGCTAATACATTTCTCAGGCAGTCCTTTAGTACTCCTGAGAGATACATTGACAGAAAGAACTCGTCAACTACACAACTTGTTCAAGATTGGAAGCAGATCACCCATTGTATGTATAGGTGATCCCTAACATATTCAGAAGCCTACATGCAAGCCTCAGGTGATCCATTGACTGCTCTGGCCTAGCTGGTTGCGGAGCTACGTGCTGACATTGCTGCTGCTCATGAAACCACGCAACTCTGTTTCGCTGAATTGAAATAGAGTATGGAACCAAGTGGTGGTGGGGCTTCTGCCCCTGCTCAGGCTTCGGATGCCGTTTCTGGTGGCCGATCCACAAGTCATGGGATTGTGCCCGTCTATATGGCAGCACTGTTTCCGCTAGCTCCACCAGAACGTTTTCAGGGCAACCCTAAGACCTTTCGGACATTTCTAAATCAATGTCGTCTTCATTTTTTGTGTAGGCCTTCATCCTCCCCCAACACCACCACTAAGGTAGCTTTTGTACTATCATGCCTTGGTGGTACAGCGGTGTGTGACTGGGATGCTTTAATCGACGCCTTGTCACGGGACTTTAATACTCGCTACAAATCTCAGGCCACCGATCTGGAACAGGGTAACATTTCCTTGTTAGCTTACCTTTCAACATTTAACCAATTGCTGTCAGAAACAGGTTGGCCCGATGAAAAGAAGGCTGCATTGTTCTATAAGGGATTGTCGGATTCCCTTAAAGATATCTTAGCCACAGTACCCATCATGCCTACTGCCTTCCCAGAACTTTTGGACTTGGTTCTTCAGATTGTTTCCCGTAAGGCAGAACGAAAAGGGGAAAGGCGAGGGTTTGTGCCTATCTCAGCCCCGATTACTAGCCCTTCTGCTGGAAATGGTGAACCCATGCAGATAGGTGCAGTTTGGGGACCCCTGACCCTGGAGGAAAGGGAACACAGGAAGAAGAGTTACTTATGCATCTACTGTGGTTCATCAGAACATTTTCTGAAGGAATGCCCTCTTGAAACAGGGAAACGCCAGACCCGGCAATATAGGGAGCCCCTTTGCCGAGCAGTACTAAAAAGGGATCCTTTGGTTTGGTTCCTTTTGCTTTGTCTGCCAAACTTTCATGTTCCACCAGGGAGTCTTGGCCTGTCAATGTTGTTCTGGACTCCGGGGCAACAGGTAATTTCGTTGATGCCCAGTATGTTCTTGAATGGAACATTCCGTTGTTGCCAAAGGAACTTCCTGAGTTGGTGAATGCAGTGGACAGCACCACATTACTATCAGATCTAGTCACGGAACATACCGTTGATCTGTGTATGATAATCGATGAGGGACATACTGAAATCATACAGTTCGTTGTTATCACCGCCCCTCAGTTTAAGATCATACTAGGTCTTCCTTGGCTGATCCTGCACAATCCACTTATTGATTGGCAAGCAAGCACAGTGGAATTTCCCTCTGCTTATTGCACTGCTCATTGTATTTCCAGTGGTACTAAGTCTTTAAATCCTTGTACTTCATTACTGGACTCAGCCATGCTAGTTGGAGCAGTGACAAACATCACACTGCCCAAAGAGTATGAGTCATATAAGGACGTTTTTGACAAGGGTGTGGCTGAGTCACTTCCACCGCATTGTCCTTACGACTGCCCAATTGATCTTGTGGAAGGGGCCAAAATTCCATCAGGACTTATTTACTCTCTCACTCAACAAGAAAATGTTGTGCTTAAGGAGTATTTGGACAAGGCATTGGAGAATGGGTTTATACGTCCTTCTAGGTCTCCTGCTGGCTCTCCACTCTTTTTTGTACCGAAGAAGGAGGGTGATTTGTGTCCGTGCATTGATTACCGTGATCTTAAAGCAATCACTGTGCGTGATCAATATCCTAGTCCCCTCATTTCAGTACTCTTGGATCAATTGGGTTCATCCACAATATTCACAAAATTAGACTTACGGAGAGCTTACAAACTCATTAGGATACGAGAGGGAGATGAATGAAAGACTGCTTTTAAAACCAAGTATGGTATTTTCGAGTACCTTGTCATGCCATTCGGCCTCTGTATTGCTCCTGCTACATTCCAAAACTTTATCAATGATGTTCTAAGTGATATGTTAGATCAGTTTGTCATCGTATTTCTGGATGACATTTTGATTTATTCTGCATCTTATGAGGAACACATAAAACATGTGTCTAATGTTTTACGTTGTCTCCGCGAACATCATCTCTATTCAAAATTAGAGAAATGCCTGTTCCATGTTAAGGAGGTTGAATTCCTCGGTTATGACATTACCCATGAAGGGATCCAGATGAGCAATTCTAAAGTAAAGGCAGTACTTAAATGGCCAACTTCTACGACTGTCAAATCTTTACAGTCATTCTTGGGTTTCACCAATTTTTATTGGCGATTTATTGGCTCATTTTCAGAGACGGTGGCCCCATTAACAGCATTAACTAGTACCAAACATGCGTTTGCTTGGAACGACAGAGCTCAGCAGTCTTTTGATGCATTAAAGGCTGCATTCACTACTGCTCCGGTATTCCAGCATCCTGATCCGGATCAGCCTTTCTGTGTCGAGGCTGATGCTTTGGATGTAGCTGTTGGGGCTGTGTTGTCTCAATCATGTAAGGATTCAGGTCTCCTACACCCCATAGCTTACCACTCTTGAAAACTCACACAATATGAGGTTAACTATACAATTACTGAGCGGGAGCTTTTGGCGGCGAAGGACACTTTTTTCAGTGTGGAAACACCACCTCCTGGGGACAGCTGTCCCGGTTCTGGTATTCACAAATCATAGGAACCTGCTTGCATTACAGTCAGTTAAGTGTTCTACTGCCCGCCATGCCAGATGGCATGAGTTCTTTTCGATGTTTAACTTTGTACTGACTTTTCAACCTGGTTCATTGCATTCGAAGGCAGCTGCCCTATCACAAATGCATGGTTCTTCCACTCTACGTTCTTGGGATAAGAACATTCTACCACTTAATCACGTGGTGTGTGGTTATACGCTACAACTTTCATTGAATTCACATATCCAAGAATGGTTGTCTAAGAATCCCCCTGAAATCAAAGAATACAACATGGACCTCTGTCAATCACTGCCTTATGTCCAGGGGCGTGTTTATATCCCAGATGCCGCTACTAGACACATTGCTCTGAAATGGTGTCACAATTCGCTTTTAGCGGCTCATCCTGATCAACGCAAGATGTTAGAATTGCTAAAACGCTGGTGCTGGTGGCCTTCTTTACACTGTGATGTTGCTCCATACATCGCTTCCTGTTCTGTCTGCGCTCAGTGCAAGGGTTCTCATTCAAAACCAGTAGGTCTCTTGCAACCTCTCCCAGTGCCACGGCGTACATGGGCAATGATCTCGATGGATTTCATAGTGGAGTTACCCCCAGTCAATGGATATGACACCATCTGGGTGGTGGTAGATTATTTCTCTAAATATGCAATGTTTGTCCCATGCCATGGCCTACCTATAGCACCTGTTTTGGCAGAACTATTCTTGCAAAATGTGTTTCATTTCTTTGGTTTACCCGATATTATCGAATCTGATCGTGGTGCTCAATTTACTTCACATTTTTGGTGGCATCTTACTTCAGCCATGGGCATTGAAGAAAGGGATTCCAGTTCCTACCACCCTAAAACTGATGGGCAAACCGAGCGATTAAACGCCACTCTTGAACAATACTTGCACCTCGCAATTCCAAGAATCATGGTTTTCGGTCCTTGTTCATGCAGAGTTTGCTTATAACAATTCATTATATAACTCTACAGGTTTTTTGCTCTTTTTTTGTCCTACATGGTCAGCATCCATATCAGCAGCCACATCAAGAGGTCTTTGCCTCTTGATATGGCTCCCGATTCCAGTAACCTTGCAGTCCAAGGAAGTGTACAGGACCTTGAGGCGTTCCATGAGGCCGTTGGTTCACACTTAAAGAAGGCCCAGGACCAGGCTAAAATTTTTGCAGACCGACACTGGGCCCTAGTTAGGTGTCTAGGCAGATTCCAGGAAAATAACTACTAGTTCTTCCCTTCCAGGCAGATTCCAACCCAGAACCTAAACGTTATTCATGGCCCGACCTATAGGACACCCTCCACTGTAGGAAACGATCAAGTGTTTTGCCTGTGGGAAACCTTGACACATGGCAAGGTTCTGTGCTGTAAAACCCAGAGAATAACCAATGAAGAGTGGTCTTCCCCATGACAGGCCCTGCCTAGACACCTAACTAGGGGAAGTCTTGCATGCCCAGGGAGAAGAAGCCAGACCTGATTATGTGGAAGACCTATTCCAAGAAGTGGGAGAAGAATCCTAGATGGGAGCATGGGTTGTGTATACCACACTGCTCCACTTTATCAGCCTGGGGACAGGGTGTGGTTGTCTACGAAGAACCTCTGCATACCTGGTCGACGTTGCCTTTTCCTCAGTTTGTTAGTCCATATCTGGTTATGGAAATCATTAATCCAGTTGCGGTCAAACTCGATTTGCCACTCTCATGGCGAACCCATCCGGTATTTCATATATCATTACTGAAACCATGTAGGGGTGACACTAGGTTCGAGGATCGTTCTCCTCTGCTCTTGGTACAGGGTTCTGAGGAGTGTGAAGTAAATGACATTCTGGACACCAAAATCTCAATGGGCGTTCAGTTGTATTTGATTGATTGGAAGGGTTATGGTCCGAATGATCGCACATAGGAACCTGAGTCCAACATCCACGCTCCGTCCCATTTATACCATTTTCTGGTTACTAGGAGGGGGACTGTACCTGTGAGGGAGGATACTGTCAAGAAACTTGGATTTCATAGGGGTACATCCAGTCATCAGACCACTAGCCTTAAGCCTCATGCTGAATCCATTACCCCTTCTAGTTGCTCTTTCTCTCATGTCAGGAGACGGAACCCGCCATATGCCTCATTGCACAAATGCAGCAACATCCCCACACGTGTTGTTTCATTCTGCAGGCATTGAGGTTGCCAGGGCGACGCTGGCTTCCTTTCTCACGTTCATCACGTGTCCTTGCATGTTGAATGACGCTTCCGTCGATCATGTGGGATGTATTCAGGTATTTTAGCCCCTCCCAGTCGGAATTCAGTGCTTCTGAATTTCGTTTCTTAGCCTAATGTGTTTTGATTCCTGTGCTTTTGTGTGTAATCATGCCTCGACTACGGATCGTATTTCTTTATCCGGTTCTTGTCTGATACCTGTTACTTTTTGTCACCCGACCTATGGAACGTCCCGACTTGCTTGCTTGCTCCTTATTGATTACATTCTTGCTAGCTCTCGCTACCGAATCATGAACTGTCTCTGACCTGCCTTGTCTGTTGCATCTGTCTACATTTTTGCCAGCTTGCTACTGAATCACGGAACGTTATTGACCTGCCTTGTTGTTCCATTGTTCTTTGTGCTATCTACCTCCATATCCCACCCTAGAGACATTACCAGACCTGTTTATTAGTTCCTTCTGGCCAAAATGCTACACATCTCCTGAAGCTCGTCCATCGTTCAAGTGTTTTCTGTGTCAAGGATCAACTACCAGCTGTGTTCAGAGTTGTGCTCGGACTAGAGACTGCCTTTGAGCACCTAGGCCTCCTCGTGTCGGTGGGGCTAGGTTGTTTCCCTTGGACTCTCCTGGATTGTGGATAGGCGTCCACGTTCCAGCGGGGTTAGGTGGACTAAGAATTCCGATCTTTGAACAAAAGGAACCTTCTTGCATCATTCATTCATTTCAAGACTCGCAATTGGTAAGACCATTTCGCCTTTTTATTTTTGGATTTTGCCTTTAAATTATTTTGGTTAACACTCTTGTGGATTACTAGAATACTTGATAGATATTGTTCTCCCTATTATAGGTTGTTCCTTATCTTGATCCATTAACAGAATCATTGGGCACCAGAATTATTTGTCAAGGTAGCATGCACAGTCTGCAGTCTTACATTGTTTATTGATTGTTATCTTTGTGGTTCTGATCGTGTGTTTCTTTTTGCAGCCAGCTGAATCCTGTGGCTTCCACCCATCTTTTGGTTAATAGATTTCTCAGGCAGTCCTTTAGTACTCCTGAGAGATACATTGACAGAAAGAACTTGCAACTATACGACTTGTTCAAGATCGGAAGCAGATCACCCATTATATGTCCAGGTTATCCCTAACACTCTTTTTTAAATCAATGAAGTATGCTGCTTGGTCTTCTCTGGTGTCTAGTTTTTGAGAATGGCAAGTGGCACTGTGTGTTGTTCCCGTCTGCAAGCTGTCATACGCTTTGGGGCTGTGAATGTCTATTGGTTTTGTCGACTGTAGTTGACCCTCGACCAAACCTGTAATCGATCATCCATTTTTGTGGTGCCAGGAGTTTGATGGACTGGCTAATCTGTGATTAACAAGGCTTGGAAAACAGAATCTTTCTCCTTGTCTGTACAAGGTGCACTTCTCCACCGCAAGAACCAGACATCTCCTGCTGTACTCAGGGGCGGAACTCTCAAGGATTCCACCAGGTTCTCTTCCTAAAGGTTTTGGTCAACCTTTCTCTGCATTCTTGTATTTTTTTGTCTGGCTCCTAAAATGGTGGTTTCAACGGGTCCTTACAGGGTAGTTACGGTTCCAAATTCTAGGCTCAGTGAGGAGAGTTCAGATGCTAATACCTCAATTAACTTGCACCATATGTCCAGTTACTCATTTCCTTTGATGCAGGATTCCCATGGGATTGGGTCTATAGTCTCTGGCATGGGTGACCTCTACATCGGGCCTACTGATGCTGCTTCTGAGACCACGTTTGATGGGTGTCACATAAAGAGATCACTCAGACCCCTGGAGTCGGCTTGATGGATGTTTAATTGGGCTGTTACAAACTCGTTAGCCGAAATAAAATTATTGAAACTCTGGGCCTGGAAGGGCTTTGGGGAACATGGCACTAGGACTGTCTGTCGCTCTCTCCTAGCACTTTTAAACACATTGGGCCTCATTAGGACCCTGGCGGTCCCTTAATGAATGGTGCCAATACGGGACCAGCACCGTTCATTACGCGCTGCCCTATTACGAGGACTGCTGCGGGACCCACTAAGGAACGCCTGGTCAGACCAGGCGTCCTTAGCGGGTCCCGCTAGCAGTCCAGGATGTTAACAACGGGCCCATCATTAACAATCCCATTGTTAGCATCCTCCCCATTCCCATTGGGCAATATGGGGCTCAAATGAGAATGGGAATTAATTTATACCAGGTCCCAGAAAAGGGCAATTACCGGGTCCGTCAAGGTGGGAATGACCCGGTTATTGCCCTTTTCTGGGACCCGGTAAAAAATCATAAGTGCACAGCTACCGCCTGGGTCGTAATGAGGCCCATTGTCTATATGCACTATACAAATAAACGATCATACCATATCAATGAGCACTCAGGATGGAATTCATGAAAAAGCACATTTGTATGGTCAAATGAAGCAATGTGGACTTCTTAGGCATGTGCTGCCTGTATCCCTATTTAGCCTGCTCTCTGGAATGATTTAGAGCCGTTTCAAGACTTTGATGGAGGACTGCGGTAAAAGAAAAGATAAAGGAGACTGTCAAGAAAGGATTTTAATGAAGAACTGTAACGAAGGAGAAGGACTGCGATGAAGGGCTGTAACAAAGGAGGAGTACTGAGAGGGACTGTAACAAATGAGAAGTACTGAGAGAGACGGGCTGTGATGAAGGAGAAGGACTGTGATGAAGGAAAAGGATAAAGAAGTAGAACATTAAGAAGGAGGACTGTGAAGATGGACTTTTGAAGGACTTTGATGAAGAACTATGATGGTGGAATATGACAAAGAAGGACTATGACGTGGGACTGACAAAGGTGCAGGACTGTGGCAAAGGAGAATGACCTCTTCTCACATCCATTTCTCTTCTCGCTCTTGCATTGTTTTTGCGACAAGGGGACTCTTATATGTGACAGAAGCACACACAGCATGGAAGGATTCATACATTAAACTTGGATGCATTCACACAAGGAAGAAAAAAGAGAGGTCTGAATTACAATGTACCACATTCCGAAATCCTACATACAAAGAAATAGTTTGAAAAATTGGCTTTTACAAATGTTTGCCAAAACTAATAAACCCAGAGACACACTTACAATGAAATACTTTGCATGTGTTTAAAAGGTTTTACCCGATAAGGTATAATAGAAAAAAAGTACATTTTTGTAATGCCAAACCTGTAATTTCTTGATATATCACGCATGGTGTATACAAGTATGTAATCAGTAAAGCAGTACAAACCTTGTCTTTCAGCGGGCCAAGTATTATTTCTAGCAAACATGCACAGAAAACACGGACTGCAGACTTAGGGCCCGATTCATGGAACTGTGCACAGTGTATCTTTGCAGTACAAAGTCATTTTGTACTGCAAAAATGACTGCGCTGACTTTGCATGGCAAAAATACACTTTGCACAGTTCCATGAATCAGGGTTTTAATGTGGGACATCTGTGGCCCCTTCAAAATTAAACAAAGAGCCAATTTATTCGATTAATATCTCTCCAAAAAAAAAGGTTATTCGAGCACATTGTTGTACGAGGAAATGCATGTCTACCCCCATGATGCCTCGGCTGAGGAAGGCGATTCTTATTCGTAACTTTGTTCGAGTCCCTGATAAAGTAGGAGTAAAATCTGAAATGCATCGACAGAACGAGCAGACAAGGTAATGCGCACATTAATCAAAAAGTATGCGAAATGATATTTATTACCACGATTCATCAAATATGCATGACTCTAATGATCAGCATGTTAGGACGGCAGAATGCAGAGAGGGGGAAATGGGAAACAAGACCTCAAACCAACGGCTGTCTGCTGCACGGTGAAATGTGGTTTCATTTAGAAAACGTAGGACTCTTATACAAATATGTCCTATAAATGTAATCTTTTGATGCTGACAAGACCTTTCATTGTTAATGCTGGAGCTTTTTGCGTAATCTTCGCCTCACACGAGAATTATGAAGGCAGCGCGTTCTTCCGAGGTTGCAGCTTAAGCTGCTATTCAGATAGAAAGAAAAAGCAACACACCGTATGAGTACTCCTTTTGTGGTGCCATTAATGTCCATTAGAATGTTCCTAACACATGGCTAGTGCAAAGAATCATATTGCCTAAAAGGTAGTGCCATTTTCACTCCTAAATCTGCGTGAACAGATTTTATATTTTTAAGGAAAAATATAAAATCCATATAAAATATATGATGATTTATATCTTGATTTACTGTTAATTTCTCTTGCTACTAAGCACTCTAATAATAGTAGTTGCTATTCATTAATATAATGAGAAGAAGACTTAAGGCCTCATTATGAGTTGGGCAGTGATACAGCAGTAATTCTGCCTCGGAGGAAAACCATTACCTCCATGGTGTCTGGCAGAATTGCCGCTGTATTATAAGTTGTCGAGAGCGTGCACACATAATTGGTGGTAACAGTAATTCCGTCCAACTAAATTACTGCTGTATATGAGTTTCGGATGGTAATGCTGTCCCGTTACCGCTGGCACATTCAGAGCTAATTCTGCCGGCAGAATTACAGCCGATGGAATTTCCTACCGCCAGCAGAAATAATTTCATTGCCAGAATGGGAAGCCTGTTGCGGCCATCTTTAGAAATCCAATCCACTCTGAATCTTCCATTTCCTTGCGCCATCCCGAGATAAAGGGGTTTATAGTGATTGCATGGAATGCCAAAGCATCGAATGCCCTAGCATCTAAAAAAAAGCATTGAATGCATTTTTTTTCTCCATTTTTTTCCTCCATTTATTTTTAATGGGGGAGTCCCCCAACCCCTGTTTTTCCCCCTTAAAACCCATTATACTTAAAATAAAACCTTTACCTTTGAAAAAAATGCATTTCATGCTTTTTTCCGATGCATTTTTTTTCAATGTTTTGCATTCAATGCTTTGTATTCGATGCAATGACTGGATACCAATAAAGGCTGGCAGGAACAAATCCCAGGAAAAGAGCACAGCGAGGGTGCCGGAGATAAGGTTGTGGAAGCACAAGTTCTCTGAAGGTGTACTGGAGATGCTGTTTGATGAAGAGATGTACGGAAGCCACCAGCGTAGGGTCTCTAGCCAGAGGAAGGCTGCCATATGGGTAACCATACGAGAAAAGACTGTGGCAGTGGGCATTGCCCCACGGGACAGTGAAGACTGCCACAAGATGTGGAATGACCAGCCTCATTGACAGGCTCAGGGGAGAGACATCAGCCACAGGAGGTGGCACCATGGAATACCTTACCCTGGCTCAGTGGGAGGAAAATGCCAGCGCCACCCTCCACATGAAAGGGATAGAGGGGATCGACAGCACCAAAGTCGGAGCAAGCACACAAGGGGATGCCAGTGAGTCTTTCAGTTCCCACTTCCATGTGAATGCAATGGCTAGAAGGATACGTCCCCCAGCATAGATTAGCACTATGTCCAATGGAATGGGCAACCACATGGCAACATGTGCAAAGGTACATAGACTACATGCATGTGCCTGGGAAGGTGGGATACTGTTGTAATGCACATGCGCTGTAGTGCAAAGGTGCATGTGAAGCCATAGGACCATGAGAAGCTCCGTATATGCTTTGAAAGTCCATGTTGTAAAGTTAACTGCCTGTGCTACCACAACAATCCGTAATGGCAGGCCAACAGGCAATATGCCATGCATGTGCCATGTACACCCTCAGCATACACTACTCCCACCGTGCATTAGCTTTACTCATTGGCCTGAAACTGACCGAGCCCATCATACGAAATGTGGTACGGATGACCATACCTCGTGTTGCATGAGTGTCTAGCAAGTCCACTTACTAGTATGCATGTTGACTGACAGCATGTCATTATCCACCCAACAGGTTCACAGTTTACTCAGGCTGAAGAGGCACAGTCCTCCACTGCCTAGGAGACCTCCACCATTGGCAGCAGATCTACCTCCACCCCTTCACAGGCTGGCTATGGGAGAAGCAGGAGGGAGAGCAGGTTGAAGGCACCAAGGCCACATGACATCAGCCCCAGGTCAGCCGTGCAAAGTGTCAAGACAGCTAGTGGCCCCTCAACCAGCTCTGCAGATGGCAGATGATGCACTACACATGCTGCTGCAGGTGCAACACCCCCAGCAGACCACATCAGAGCCAGCGCCTTTGGAGATCACCAAGGAGCAACATGGTGCCACTCTCATACCTACACCCAACCATCTACCTCCAGCCCCCATCTTGCAACCTGGATCAGGCAGCCATTACCATTCCCAGGCTGAGGCAGACACAGGGACTGATGGCATTCCAGATGATGAGGAGGATGACGACAGGGCTTCAGGTCACCCTGCTTCAGCCCTGGCCCTCTGTAAAGCCTACATATTGGGCCACAGTACTCACTGGCTGCAATCTGGGTGAGGCTGGATGCCATTGAACAGTTCCAGCTCACAATAGAGAATCTCGTGGAGCAGCAGGTGCAGCACCTGCAGGCCATCAGGACAGTGTCCAGGGATCATCCAGGAGAAATGCCAGGTGTTATGACTGGCAGTGCCAGCAGCTGTCCATGGTGACTGCGTCCATCACATAATTGGGGTAAAGAATGAGGGAGCACATGGAGGGTATGTCAGCATTTGCCAAATCCATTCATACAAGCATGCTCCTAACAATGCAACCATTCAGGGCCAGGAATTTCAGCCTTCCACCTCTGTCAGGGTTCTTTTTCCTGGGACCCCTTGGTGGCGCTCATTGTTTAATCTCTCCCGTTCAGTGCCTGAGCAGGCTGGTAAGGGCAAAAGGCCACAAAGTGGCATGACACTGTTTCACTGGGCACAAGGGAGGTGGGTTGCAGGAGATGTTGGGGATTGGCGAGATGTGGCGCAAGGAATGTTGGGGATTGAGGAGGTGCGTGGCAAGGGATATTGGGCATGGGTGCTCAGCACAGTTCATAATTAAAAGATGAATTCACTAGAAAAAAAACAAGGGCATTATATTTTGCGTCAAGCTGATGTGTTCAAAATGGGCATATCCACTTAAATGTGATGCATGTGAAAAGTAAGGTCTGTAGGAAACATTTGATATTGGGTCTTTCCCCTCAATCAATATGCACCAGCACTGTATCTGTGGACCAGAAACCTGTCTTCAGCAGTCCAAAGGTCCTCTCAATGCAGAAGCTGGTTCAGACATGTGACATAGGCTATGGGAGCTGGGGTTAACCAGAGTCATATGCAAGATCACAGGACACATATTTCAGTCACAGTACATTGAGGCTGTGTATCATGTCTCATTTCTTGTTGAAGGACCCTCTCTTGAGGAAGTTTTGTAGCATTTGTGCATCTCGGTTTACACTCCCAGTTATGTATTGATATGTAAAATACTACAGGGGTACATGTGCATTGTCACTTAGAGATCCACTGTGCACACACCTAATGAAAAAATGGTGCCAGACATGACCTGGGGTGGGGTGGGATTTCAAATGTGCATTTTGTCTGTGTTGGGCCTGTTATGTGCTGTGCAGTCAAGTAGAGCTCTGCAGGGTTATTTGTTGTACTTGTGCATGTTTGTGGTTTATTTCTTCCAGTCACAATGGATTCTCATGGTTTGGAGATCACATGCCATTAGTGTCTGGCACTGACATGAAAACAAGCCTAAGTTAAGACAGCTTTTCACATATCATGCGGCCTGTAACCAGTGAAACAATGACAAATGTAGACGACAGATGTTTTCATATCATGCAGTTCTGCAGCCATTAATAGCCGAAGAATGGTCATCAAACATACAGCACACTTTTTTTTAAAACTCTTTTTTATTAGTGGTAACAAAAAGGCCAACAGCACCATTGCACAGTTCATTTCACAGATACAACAGGAATAAATTGGTTCAATGCAGTTTAACAAAACAATATTATGGTGACAGGTCATCATCAGTAATCACATTGCACAGGTAAACTCTAAACGGGCCCCAAATGTCTTTGGATCTGCACGTCAAAGGTTGGGTCAAAACAAACTGCTCCTCTGACTCATTGATATGTGTCAATTCTTGTAGGAATTGATTCATGCTGGGTGGCAGAGCGCTTTTCCATTTCAATAAAATAATTTTTTTGGCAACCGCACATGAAATGTTGAATAGTCTCCTGATTTTTTCCGAGTGCTTGCCTATGTCCCCAAACAGATATTTCTGGGGGGTCAAATCGGGGGGAACCTGAGTTATTTCTTCCAACATTTCTGCTACTGCCCTGCAGAACCCCCCAACCACCGGACAGTCCCAGTACATATGGAAGGAACCGGCCTGAGGAGCATTGCATTTGGGGCAGGCATCCGAGGCATCCAGTGCGAACTTAGCGATCCTGGCCGGCGTGTAATGGAATCTATTTAGAATTTTAAATTGGATCAACCTCAGGCCAGAGTTAAGAGAGATCTTCTTAGTGAACAGTATCTGGCCCATTTCTTCTCTTCGATGGGAACTTGTAAGTCTGCCTCCCACCGCTCCCTTATCTGATTCGCTGTGGGGGTGTGGGTCTGGACTTCAGTGTATAGCCTAGAGATTCCCAGGCCATTTTTAGCTGTCACTAGTTGTATACATGGATGTGGTGGAGGTTCGTCCGGGAAGAGAGGCCACCTTTTTTGAAATGCAGATCGCATACGGTAATATTGCAGCGTTTTCAGTGGACCATCTCCCAGCGCCCTCAGCAACAGACCCACGTCTGAAAAAGTGCCATTGACAAACATGTCACCAAGCTTCATTTCACATTTAGGGTCCCAGGATTCCTGTAGGCTTGTGTCATATATAGGAGGAATTCCCGGAATGTTCCACAGAGGTATCTCAGGGTTATAAGGGGCCTCAAGTCTAAGCCTTTTGTATATAGCTTCCCATGCCCTGACTGTGCAGCTAACTGGATTGTATTCACACGTGTCTCTATAGTGTGGATCAAAAATGACTGATTGTATATTTGTGGGATGTGTAGTATATTCTTCTATCCATGCATGGGGTGTGCTATACTCGTCATTGTACCAATATTTAGCAAATTGAGCCTGGGCCACATAATAGTAAAGGTCGAAATCAGGGGTTGATATACCTCCTGAAGAATAGGGTTCTGTCATTTTTTCCCAGCTTATCCTCGCTGTCTTACCGTTCCAGAGAAATGTTACCGCCATGGATCTGAGTTTGGCGAAGAAGGCTCAGCCAGGCCATATAGGGATTTTGACAAACAGATAAAGAAGTTTAGGTAGGATAACCATTTTAAGAATAGCGACTCGACCGGCTAAAGAGATCGGGAGTAGCCCCACATCTGGAGCTTGGCCGTTAGAGTCTGCAGGGCGCTTTCGTGGTTATCTGAATATAATGTAAGCTTATTCCTGGAGATGAGAATTCCCAGGCATCTGATATGGTCTTCAGACCATTTGAGTCCATCTGTCACTGTGGGGCACTGGGTGGCCGATGTAAGCGGAAATATTTCTGATTTGGCCTTGTTTATCGTGTACCCAGAGTAATCTGCAAACTCCTGCATCTCTGCCATAATGGGTGTTATATTGAGTTCAGGTTCCTTGACAAATAATAAAGTGTCATCCGCATAGAGCGATATTATCTGGGTAGATCCCTTCATTTTGATCCCCCTATCCGCATGTCTGAGATGGAATGTGGCCTCCATTGGCTCAATGCTTAATGCGAACAGCAAGGGCGAAAATGGGCAGCCCTGTCTGGTTCCCCTCCCCAACAGGAACATCTGGGAAATGGCTCTATTAGTCAGGACACGGGCTCCAGGCTCTGTGTACAGTAATTTCACATATCTTATGAAGTTGGGCCCCAACCCAAACGCCTCCGGAACCGCAAGGAGATAGACCCACGAGACAGAATCAAACGCTTTTTCAGCGTCAAGGGATATGGCCACTGCGCTCCTCGCGGGATCTATTTGTGCTAGTATGCCAAAGAGTCTTTGGAGGTTCAGGGCTGTAGATCGTGCAGGGATATACCTGTTCTGATCAGGATGTACTAGGGTAGGGACTGCCAGCAGAAGCCGATTCACCAGGACCTTTGCAAATATTTTAGCATTGGTATTAATGAGTGACAGCGGCCTGCAGGACGAAACATCCTGTGGTGGTCTCCTAGGCTTATGGAATACGGTTATAATAGCTTCTCTCATAGTTGGGGGTAACCTGCCACACTCAAGTGCCTCCTCCCACACCTGCAGCAGTATTGGAACAAGCTCCTCATGAAATTCTTGGTAGAATTCTGCTCCCAACCCGTCCGACCCTGGTGCCCTGTCCGAAGCCAATGCTTTGACCGCTTCTACAATCTCTTCCGCAGTCACCGGTTGATCTAGCGCTAGGTCTTCTTCATCGGGGAGTTTAGGGAGGGAGAGAGTATATATATATATATAATATATTAAGATATACTCAAGGTATATCTTAATTTCTGTGAGTGTTTTCTTTTCTTTCTTTGAATATAATTCCTTGTAGAATTCCATAAATTCCCCATTAATGTCTTCATCTCTGAGCAGTACCCTCCCCTGTACAGTGCGTATACTTGTGATCTGTGTAGGTTGTCTATCGTGCTTGAGTAAGTTGGAAAGCGTTCTGCCAGCCTTGTTACCCTCCCCATATCTGCACGCTTGTAGGGGCCTCCACGTATCGGACCTCCCTTATGGCGAGCTTATCAAACTCTTGAAGGTGCGTCTGTATATTGGCTAATACTACTTTGTCTTGCGTGTTCGTGTATGTTTTCTCCAGAGCATCTAGTTTGCTTTTGATAGTTGACAACTCGGTTCTCAAAGCCTTCAGCATACCCGTAGTTTTGGACATCAACACACCCCTTATCCAGACCTTGAAGGATTCCCACAGCGTTGAGTATTTCTCAACTGATCCCACATTGTTGGATAGAAACTCGGTGATCTCAGCATGGAGTGCTTCTACTGTTCCCGGGTCCCCCAACATTCCACCCGGCATCCTCCACCTCCTAGCAGGGCATGGGGCATTCCGGAACACTAGTTCCAACATCACTGGGGAATGATCTGACAATGTTCGAGGAAGGATGTCACACTCCCCCACCACTGCCATCAAAGACATGGAAACAAACCAATAATCAATCCTAGACTCCGAGTCATGTACCGAGGAATAGAACGTATATCTCCTGCAATCAGGATGAGTTTCACGCCATGCATCTACTAGCAAGAGTTGTGACAAAACATGTCTCAAATTTAGTACTGCCCTACTTGAGGTTCTAACCACCTTCAAGGATCTGTCAAGAACCTGGTCCAAGGCCAGATTGAAGTCTCCCCCATAACACATTCGGAACATCAAGTGACATCATTATCTGGTATACATCCATGTAAAAAGCAGGGTCATCAATGTTAGGCCCGTACGTGTTGACAAGGAGTATTTGTTGAGTAGCCACCTCCCCCAGACCATGACATATCTGCCCAGAGGATCAGCCTTTTGACCACCCACCCTGAACCCAAGGCCTGGATGAATAAGGGTGATCACCCCTCTGGACTGGGATGAATAGTCACTGTAAAACCTCAGGGGACCCACCTGGGCAATATATGGGCGTTGCTCATTCCTACCGCATGGGTTTCTTGTAGCATCATGATTTGGGGATTATGCCTGGCAACATAGTTGGAAATCTTCTTGACCTTAACCTGATTATTTAATCCCCGCACATTCCACGTCAGGAGTTTAACCGTAAACCCAGCACCGTGGCTCTGAAATGGAGCATTAGCCATTGTCAAACTCAACAGGTTTACAGTAACCGTGCAACTCAATCGGTGCCAGCCTTGATGCCACCACAATTTTACTTTTCAACCAACAAGTCCCCTCCAACCACTTTACACATGAACATGGCTCCGTAGAGTGGCACCAACCCCCAACAAGATGCCACCATAAGTCAATACAAGAGCTGAATTCACCAAACCCCTCACCCTGTCCCACCCCCCCACCCTCATCATCACCCCCAACTTGACGATGTGTCCAACAAAACTTATGGAATATTCCGCAGGTGGCCATGTTGCTTCACATGGCCGCCGATCAGGTCCAACAACTCCACCAACCAAATTGCCCAGTAAAACTTGATGCAATACTTATCTTGAGTATAGCTTTAGAAAGGGTTGACAGTCAAGTGTTTCTTAGTCTGCAGGTCTGGGTCTGTTGTTTTGTGCCGGTCTGCCCCCTCTAGGAGGAAGGGGTATGGACGTTTCAATATATTGTGTGGCTTCGGCCGGAGACTCAAAGAAATGGGCACTTCCCGCGTGCTGAATCCTCATTTTTTCCAGGAACATCAAAGCATATGGGATCTGGAGTTCTCTTAGGAGCCTCTTGACTGGCTCGTACGATCTTCTGCTTGTCTGCACCCGCAAGGAGAAATCTGGATATATGTGAATGCGACTTTCCTCATATTCGAGGGTGCCCGCCTTTGTTGCCTTACGTAGGATTGTATCTCTGTCCCTGTAATTGAGGAGTCGTGCGATTATAGTACGTGGTGGTGCGCCTGGTTTGGGTGCTGGGGCCAATGTACGGTGTGCTCGTTCCACCAAAAAATGTTCAGAGAATGTCTCCGATCCAAACAGGGTTTTAAGCAGTATCTCGAGTTGTTTCTCCATTTGGCCTTTGCCAAAAGATTCCGCTACGCCCACTACGCGGATATTGTTTCTCCTGGAGCGCGACTCTAAGTCCTCGCATTTGTTCTGTAGTTTCGCCATGTTTCCTTTGATTTGGGTGATGTCACAGCTATGATGTGAGATAGTATCTTCATTAGTGCTTATCCTGCTTTTGGTTTCTGTTATACGCAAACTTTCTTTCTCCACTCTAGCCTTTAAGGAGCCGATAGTGGACCTATGTCATCTAATTTCGTGTTGACTGCGCGGAAACCATTCTGCACTATTGTAGTTGAATTGTCTAAATTCTCACTAGGCTCAGTAGTGGGGGCCTAGTTAGCGGCAGTGTGGGTGTCAGCCGACACTGACTCAGCAGACTCTGACTGCCAGTGTAAGCATCCATTGGGCCTTTCTTCTGTTTCCCCGGAGGTTTGGCACTTTTTCCCCCGACTTCTGTGGGTCGCCCATGATACTGCCGGAATCGTGTTCTGAAGTGGTGCAGTATATTGTTAACCGCGTGTGCCACTGGGATTCGCCGGTCCAACAGGACGGCAGATAAAGTATATCGGCCCAGTGAGGATTGTCGCCGGGTCTGTCCCAGAAAATAATGTGTCCTTTTTCGGCCACTCATCCGCCGCCCAGCCGTGCCTCCTTACCAGACGTTCTCGTCTCCGGGCCTCTTTGCGGTCCTGAATCGCGGGCCCACCGCACGCCTCGCCCCGTGTTGTAATGCAGGTTTCCGAAAGAGGCTTTTTTGGGGCTCAGCGGCCGTGGGCTGCCACACACCAGGGCCGGACTGGAACATGGGTCGGTTCGTCCGACTGAACCACCCGCGCCATCGCCAACCCAGAGACCGTAGCGTATTACCAGCAGGCCGTAGGGCCTGGGCCGCAGTTCAGGCTCCTCTGATCAGGGGCCTCGGTCCTTCAGCCGCGCAGCAGCACTCACGTGGATCTCCCTGGAGCTCGGTGCAGGATATATTCAGCCGCATCTGTCGGCCGCTCTGCCTGGGCTGTATCTCCAGCGTTCTTGGCCTCTGATTCACAGGAGTTCGACTGACCCACCAAGGATGGCTGGGCTACCTTCCCAGAACGTTTAGGATGCGCAGGCAATAGTATAACGGATGATATGGCGCAGGATATCTTAGTGGAGCGGGAGCTCTGGAATCAGGCGGCCATTTCTGTCGTGCGCAACAGTGCCCCTACATACAGCACACTTTTTACACAGAAGGCTAGCGTGCATGCTGGCTGGAAGAATATTTCTTGGCCTAATCAAAGTCCAAGAAGTGGCACTTTCCTGGTCTGGCAGATGAGCAAACCACAAATCGGCAGAGAGCTGCCTGTCTCAGTAGGTACAAGAGTTGACTTCACACCACTGAGTGTTAAATCTAATAAGGAATCAGGGACAGGAAATATACAGACATGTATAGAAGCTTGGTGCACGTCTGCAAGGCTAAGAAGTAACAAGTGACAAAACTGTCTTTTCGCAAAGTCAAGGCCCATACACTGCAATGGAAGCAGTCACTGAACGGGTACAAAACTCTCACTGACAGGTGCAAACACCCACCTAATGGAGCCTTATATAGGAGACCTAAACTCAGCAAACACAGTGACACACTGAGCTCTAGGCCTTACTCTTCTAGATAGCGGATATGACGCACGCACACGGGCAGTGGAACCATGTTCATTCATACATATAAAGCTGAAGCAAAAAGAGGAATAGGAGATCAGCAGACTTGCCTGTCCATTGAGGCCAGTTAGGCTGGGGACAAGTGCAGAGAAGAGGAGTCTTGAGAAGAGCAGCAGCAGGAAACAGACAGCCAGGCTTAGCTAAGCAGAACTCCTAAACCCTAGATGGCGCTGTTTCATTTGAAGCACATTCTGCTCTAAACTTGAGTGAACGGTGGAGTGTTGTTCACTGCATTTAGACTGGTGGCTTGCAGTGCAGTATAGTATAGCATAACTCCATGAGACACAAAGGTTATACATGCTGTTAAACTAACACTACCACTTTTTCTATTATTTATCTATTCAACCATGATCTTTGCCCACATGGCAATCATGTTCATTGGTGGAATGTTATGTTATAGTATATCTGCTTTTGCTTTAGCTTGTGTAATGAGAATAAGAGCCCTCAGAAGGTAGAGTGTCATATTAAATACATTACCATGATAACTCCTGTGTCAAGTGTATAATTCAGAATAATGTGTCAGAGTGGTATCTCTTTGAGTCTAAGAACTTAACAAGTCATGGCTGTATATGTTTAATCATGTTGGTAAGCACACAAACCTAAGCAGACCTGTCTTTTAGCGCTGAGACACAGACTGGGGTCAATGTCGGCATGAAATGACTGATGATCACTGGTCTATTTTCACAGACTCAAATGAGGTGGAGATAAGAGGCTCATGGTCACGTATAAATCGTAGGTGGCACCCTGCACAGATGGCACATCTTAGAGATTACCGTAGCATTGCTAATAATAAAATAACCTCATGCCCCAGTAACAATAAATGGACCAGCGAAAAATAGAATTTGTAAAAAGCTTTTTAATCGAAACAAGTTAGGTGGGTACAGAAGATGGCCCATCAGGAAATCAATATTTCCATCCACTGTAGAACAGCACTATTCGAGTGCCTTAGAGCATCCCACTGTCAGGGAGTTAATACCAACTTCACAGTAGTGATAGACCAACTCGGGGGGCTACCTGCCAAATAGCTCTTTACTTACTTAAAAACCCCAGCTAAAAAGGTAAATAACATTTATGCACCTCTCCTGATATGGAGAGATTTAAACACCATCCAACATCGCCCCTACCAGTTTCCTGAATTGGCTTTAACACATACAAATCATATCAACTGGTTTGAAGGTAATCTAGTTCATCCACAAACAAATGGTATACATGGACCGTTAGCTACACCTAACCTGTCAATAGAATTTTTAGCCCAGTTTCATTCAAACCGCAGAGGCCCCTTTTTACAAACAGACTATCAATTACTGGCTACACATGTTAACACTGTGCATAAACCTGCATTGCAATATGTTCTGCAGCAAGGCTTAGCACCTGCTCAGCAGCCACAAGGACAGACAGAGGCAGGAGGAGTGCAGATACAGACATTAAGAATTAGATTAGGGTCTTGCCCTTCCAGAAATGAGGACATACCCAAGTGGTTTTCAGAAAAGCTAGGACAGCTGAAAGCCACCTATACCCAGGTTACACCACAGGGCACTATCCATGTTCCTTCCCTCTGGCTGCACACCCCCTTTAGCGAGCTGTGGCAGCTGGATCTCAAATTACAGCTGGCTTTATTTACAGCTGATAGGCACGCCATCTATCACATCGCTAGCATTAATATAGGCAGACATTATGGGAACACAGGGCGCTGCTGCTGCCATGAACTTAGGCTTGTCCATAACATCCAATAATTATAAAATGGTTGAGAACATAATTCTACCCTTATTGAAAGGATAGCCTACAAGGTTACAAGTTCATAGAAAATTGTCCCAGGTAATTGAGCAAGAAAAAAGGTAGCAATTTGGGGGCATAGTGACATCTACTTATCAATCACTAGGCAGTGATCACCTAGGTAGGAGACCTGAAGAGGCACAGAAAAAGACAAAAAAAGATAGTAAGCAAGACAAGGAGACACACCAAGAAGGGAAACCCTTGAAAGGACAGGGATTGTTTCAAGGCAAAAAGGGTGGTAAATCACATAGACGACAGCTTTCGCCAATAGAGGAAGAAAAATACTCACAGCATGAGCCCAAGAATGGGAAAGCTACAGGAGATAGAGGTGCCCTGCAGTGGAAAGGCACTCACAGGGGTAGACGATCTTGGGGGGAACCTGGGGTGCAGTCCCAGTTTAGACCAACTAACTATGATTTCAGAGACAGAAAACACATGAAAAGTCCACAAAAGTATGGCACTGATGAGGGTTCCTCTCCTTCCTCACAGGCAAGGACGCCAGACCATTCTAAAACTGAGGGGAAGGACATGAAAGTTGAGAAAAAACACACAAAAGCGCTACAAGTTTCACAGAATGCAGAGTCCACGCACTCATCGAATCGTTCCCAATACTAAGCGACAGACTCTGGGTCTGATATTTCCATATTTGAATGCAGCCACAAGGCACTGTTGGAGCATACAAAGGCACACATAAATGCACAAATAACTACACCCACTGGGCAGACATTAGCAAATAATTAAGTGTATTTTGTAACCATTCAGCTGGACGGTGAACATCCCAAAGAGATGGAAACATTGTTTTGGCCACAGTTACATATCCAATATAAAGGACTTTTAGCATGTCAAGATTGGCCACTATTGTATGTGAGACAAAAGCCAAGAGGTGATGGGGTAGTGATGCCTGCCCTTCCAAAAGAAATGAGTGGGCAACTAGTGCAAAAATATGCACGAAACTGGGCAGTGCTGGCAGCAGTGCCACTGTTTAAAAATCATGTAGGCCATGACCTGGAATGTCCAGCGCATGTGATTCCAGTACTAAAACCACCCCCACCACAGAGGCAGTATCCAGTCAAGCCACAAGCAGCTGTCCACATGCAAACCATAGTGGACCAACTAATGGACCAGGACTGATTATAAAGCAAGAAAGCCCAAATAAAAGTCTGGTGCTCCCCGTTTTAAAACCTGATGGTACCTATTGTATTATTGCAGATATTAGAATTTTGAATGCACATTGTAAGACAGGCAGTCCAAAACCAACACAGTTATGGACTTCTAGCCAATTTACACAGATGCAAATATAAAACAAACCTTGATCCAGGCAATGGGTATTTCACACAACCTTTAAGTGTAGAAAGCCAGGCATACACTGCATTCACTAGAATAATGCAGGGTTATACACATTCATACAGCACATTCTCAAGTAGAATACAGAGTTTACTTGCAGACATTCCAAACAGTTGGCAATATGTAGATGATATTTACATCACCCATGAAAATCTCAAAGAACACTTGCAACAAGTAGACCTAATCATTCACACATTGGCTGCAACAGGTACCTGATTAACTTCAAGAAATCAAGAATCGCTCATTTTGGGGTTACCTTCTTAGGGTTCACTCTTTCAGATGAAGGCAGAGGCTTGTCAGCAGATTCTGTTGAGAAGTGTGCCAGGATACGGATGCCTAACACACTTGCAATTTCATGCAATATTAGGGCTTTTGAATTTAGCCAGATCGTATGTGTCTAACTTTGCTGAGCTAGTGAAACCATTGTATGCCTTGATGAATTTCAAAGCAGCTCATTGGTTGTCAGAGCACACTCCCATTCTGCACCATGTGTACTTATTAATGACTCAAACTGGTCCTTTGCCAGGCAGAAATACAGGAAAACACTTAGAAATAAACCTGTTGGTGAGAGATATAGCTTTCACATACACCATTTGCAATGTAGGGGAGACTAAACCAACTGCATATAAGTCACATGTATATTCCACACCTGAATTAAGATTTACACCAGAGGAAAAAATTCTGTCTTCAGTTCAGATGATCATTCAGAAGTAACAGCCATTGGTGGCAAATAGAACTAAACACATAAATACACCTTTAGCTCAACTTGACACTGCCACGAAACCTAGTGTGCCCAACACAAAGGCATTACATACCATATAGATCCAATGGTCAGCATCTCAGTATGCTCCAGATGTAAAGTATCATTATAAGGCAGAATTGCAAAGAATAAGTGAATTTACTCGGACAAAAGGATACAGAGCCAGACACTTCGCTGCTTGATATACCATTGCTTGATTTTTTCCATAAATTTACTGTGATAGCTCTGCCATACCAGCTGTGGGACGTAAAAAATATGCTGCTGCATGTGCAGCAGTGGTAGGAAATTTTCCACATGAAGAAGCATTTATACATACAGATATTGCAACAAAGCACCTGGAAGACAAGTCTGCCCAGACTGCTGAATTACATGGATTGCTGCTTGCATTGTGCCAACCGGATTGGGAAGCCCACACTGTCAGTCTCAGATTCAGATTACATTGTCAGGGCTTATAACACTGATTTGAATTGCTGGATTCAAAATGACTTCAGAGACATTAGGCATACAACTATTGCTTCCAGGCAACTCAGGAAACACGCTTGGGACTTTAAACAGACTTGCCCTTTGCTATGGGTGATGCACAAAAGAGCACATACTAAAGGGCACATTCATAGCATTGGCAATGCATTGGCACATCAATATGCCAAAGAGCAGACAGTGAGAAAAAATGATAGCAGCCATAATTCGCTCAGCAACTGCAATCGATGAGGAAATAAAAGAATCTTGTTTTGGTACTATACCTAGGCCAAAAGGTTTCCCAAGTAATTACATTTATGACATTGAGAATAATAAAGCAATCGTCACAATTCCTGTGAAAAAAGAGGGTCCTATTCAAAGAAGAATCCTTAATAGAGCAGACAGGGAAAAGCTGATTGCAGTCACACATCCTGAACTTGCATCTACCTATGTTGGGGTTACTGCAGCTGCACACCTACTCCTTGACTGGTATTGCTGGCCAGGACTAAGACAACAGGTTAAAGTATACATAGCGAACTGTGACACATGTCTGAAGACAACTGTGGACCAAGGCAAATAACCTAAAGAGGCTCCTTTAAGAAAGGCAACCTGGCCTTTTGAGATTCAATATCTGGATCATATAGGCCCACTACCAACAATAAATAAATCGGAGATTACAAATTGAAGGTAAGTCCAAAGCGCTAATCATGAGTATTGTCATAGACATTAATCCAAATGACTTAGAAAAATGTGTTTCTTTCACATCATATCTTGTGATATAGTAATCTTTATATTTGTTTCAGATGTTGTATGGAACCAGCCGACACATGTTTTTACCCTCCGGGTCATTATCAAGGCTGTACAGAATCATGTATCAAAGTAAAATATGAGCATAATCATAGCATTGGTAACAAAATAGTAACATGAGTGCCATTAGTAATGTGAGGCAAAAACAAAAAGAAACATAATATAGTGATAAGGTGAACACACATTGAAACAATATACTAGGACGTTGGCAAAAGAATTAAATGAATTCCATACCATGGGCCTCATTACAAGGTTGGCGGTAAGGCAAAAACGATGCCGGTATGGTAATACCGGCATCGTTTACCGCTCCGGTGTATTCTGACCCAGCAATCCGGTATTAGCGGCACCCTAAATAACGGTGCCGCTAATAGCGGCATGGGCGCGTACAGGCGCCCTTTTGGGGAGCAAATACCGGCATGCCGGTAATAGGGGGACATCCCAACCCATGCGGACATGCAAATACCGGCATCGCGAAGCCGGTTATCACGGACTGCATGATGCCGGCCATACAGGCATCGCGGACCACCCGCAAACAGCAATCAGGAAACAAGCCAACTTCCGCAGGTGCACACAATTCCCACAGGTGGAGGCAATGGAGGCTGGGCCAGTATAAAATGAGCACACCCACACACCACACCCCTTCCAACACCAAAATGCCACCACTAGCTGTTGCAATCATGGCGCTGGAGGACATGCCAGTACTGCTACAACTACAGCAACATCACCAACTACAGCAACAACTACAGCATCAACAACAGGCAGCACAGAGGAGACGCAGGAGGAGAAGGAGGGCGAGACAGGCCCAGCAAATACCACCAGCAAAGCCAGCAGTGCCTCGTAGGCAGCCACCAATCCCTCGCACCAGACCCAGCCCATTCAACCTAACCCCTGAGCAGATCCACACCCTGTACCGGTTGGACCGGGACACCATCACACCATAGTGGACATGATACACAACGACATAGGCAGTCTCATAGAAATACGCACTGCCATCCCCCCGCTACTAAAGGTGGTGTCCGTGCTCCACTTCCTGGCCACAGGCACCTATCAACACACAGTGGGGCTGTTGCATGGCATTTCACAACCACTTTTTTCACGCATGTTGAACCAAGTGCTGGATGCCCTCCTGAAGCATGCAAGCACCTACATATCCCTACCACGGACTGGCCAGAAGATAGCCGACACCAAAGTAAGCTTCCATGCACTGGCAGGCATGCCCAATTGTGTTGGTGCCCTGGACTGCACCCATGTTGAATTGGTAGTCCCCCATGCCATAGAGGCGGTGTACCGCAATCACAAGCAATACCACTCCATCAATCTGCAGATGGCATGTGACTCCAGCAAGATCACACATGATGCCATGGTACTGCGCAACTCCAGCCTACCCCGTCACATGGAGCTACATGCTGGACCAAGTGCCTGGCTGCTTGGTGAGTTGCACAACTGGGCCATGGCAGTGCTCTGGGGTAGTGATGTGTAGGGATGCATACTGCACCTGGTTGGGAAAGGGGTGGGGGTGCATACCCACCTGGGTGGCAATTGTCTGTGATTGGAGAATGCATGCAGACCTGAACCTCACAAACGGAACATGACACATCACTGGCACAAATTAAGCAAATAATGCATATCGATGACAACAAGTAAGAGGCACAACCAGGCCACCATGGTGATGGCAAGCAATGCATGACTGTACAGGATGGCAACTGGGCCAATGTGGCTAGTGTGTCCATGTATAGAACTAACTGCTTGAATGGGAGGCTAAACACTGTCGTACTACCACAGTACATCCGCCTCAGCATGCATGATTACACCCTGCATCATCTATTGAACGCCATCCAGACTACCACACCTCATAACAGTTTAGAATGCATCTAGGTGAGAATTTCGCATACGTACAGGGACATGTGCATGTCCACACCAAATGGCTGCCACCATGACTGTGCTTCCTGAAGGTGCCCGCTCAGAGTGACACACGCCTATTTGTATTTGCTAGCAGGTGACGGAGGATATCCCATGAGGCCGTGGCAACTTACCCCTGTGCGGAACCCGCAGAACAGCCATGAAGAGGAGTACATTCGTGTGCACACCCGCACCTGTGTTGTGATAGAGCAGACCTTTGGCCTGTTGAAGGCGCGTTTCCGCTGCCTAAGCAGGTCTGGTGGGGCGCTCCGTTATAGGCATGAGAAGGTGGCAAAGAACACCATGGCCTGTGTCATGCTGCACAACATGTGAGTCCGGAGAAATGTACCACTCCCACCTGACATTGACATGCATGCCCTGGGTGAGGATGATGAGGATGGAGACGGAGGTGAAGTAGCCCCCCTGCTAGCACATGATGCATGGGATGGCCATGCAGTACGCCAAGCACAGATTCACGAATACACCTGACCCACAGGGACTATGAAAGACATGTGTCAGTCAGACACTGGGCCAATGTGGACATGCATACAGGGAATGTTGGGAGTTGGGCACTGAACACCGTAACACATTAAATGGATGCACACGACAATAACAATGTCCAGCCATGGATTTTTCTTATCACAACGTGTGTATTATTTACAACAGTAAAAATGTGCCCACTCCCCCCACCTTAACCCCCCCAACAAAGTCCCAGACCCCCCCAACAAACTCCAAAACACCCCCAACCAACACCAATACCCCCAATAGTACCCCTTCACCCCCAACCTTGTGTCCCACTCCCATTGTCTGCCCAAACTACTTCCGGGACTTCTTCCTGTCCGGAGGCGGCATTTTAGTGTGCCTTGCACTCCTACGTGTCTGGCACACTGGTCTGGTGGATACAGATGAAGCTGGTGTGGCGGTAGTAGGTGAGTCGCTGGCAGGTTCCACACCTCCTGCAAGCCGTGGCCGCTGCATATGGAGCAGTATTGAAGTCAGCACCTGTGTCAACGCCCCCAGGCAGTCCCTCATTAGCCGAGCCGATGCATTAACAGCGGCTCTGTTGGCTGCGATGGCCGCTGTGGTCCCCGCAATTGCTGTGGCAATACACTGCCTGGTTTCCTCCCTGTTCGCTATGTACTGGCAGAGTAGGTCTAACATGGCCTCCTGTCGGGCCTCCACCGTCGACAATCGTGTCTCAAGGGTTTTGGAGGGGGCTGGAGTGGTAGGTTGTGCAGTCACAAGGACAGCATTTTCGGGACTGTACTCCTCAGAGGTGGGTAGGTCACAGTTACGGAGGCAGGGTTCACCTCCACTGCAGGTGGGTGACTGCAGGTGTTGGGGAGAGGGGGTGGGCATGGGGCTCGCCGTGGCCGGGCATGTCACCTTGGTGTCTCCCTCAGGCTCCACACTGGCATCAAGTTCTTCCCCAGTGGAGGCGGGTGCTTCCAGGGACTCCCCTTCGACAGGTGTGGGTTTGGCCTGCTGGGTCAGTAGTGTGTCAGGTACACTGGCAGCAGGTGTTGCTGGCTGTGTCCCAGCTCGCACAGGCACACTGGCAGTGGCTGTGGCCTGCTTGCCTCCAGAGGAGGTGGTGGTGGTGGTGGTAGCCCTCTTCTTAGGGTGTGAGGTGGATGCCCTCCCGGTGATCTCTTGGGTTGCTTCTTCCTCATCGGTGCCTGGGGGTATAAGAGATGCAGGGCATCAGTGATGGTGTGACATGGCAGAGGCATACGATGGTGCTGTTCATTATTCATTTGATCATGCATTCATGTCTTACAGGTGTGTCACGCAGGGTATTCAGAGGGGGCATTTTAGCATTCACTGCATGGCAGGTGGCATGCCGTTGATATGGGGTTTGGATGTTGGGTTACATGGGCACGGTCCTGGTATGTTGCCCGTGTGTAGGTTATGGGATTGGCACTCAGCATGCATTTCTATGTGGCAGGGTGTGGGCCGCAATCTTGACTTGGATATGTTGATTTGGGTGTAGGGACATGCATTGCCTTGCCTAGTCTCACATCCACGTCACTAGTGCTAAGTCATGTTGTCCCCTACAGGGATGTTCAGGGTCACTCACCTCTTTCTGTGGATGATGCCACACCCATCTCCATCTCTCCGAATCCCTCTATTGGCTCAGGATCCATAAAAGTGCTGGCAGTCTCCTCCCAGGGCATCAGTTTAGCAGGTGAATGTGGACCCCCACCTGTCTCCGTGGCCGCCCTCCTGTTGCTCGATAGGATGTTTCACACCCTCAAGCGGAGGTCGTCCCACCTCTTGCGGCAGTCATGCACGGTGTGTGGAGTGGTCCTCACGGCTGACACCTTCCGGGCAACCTCCTTGCAGATTTCCTTTCTCCTCATCTGGGCTTCTCGCTTCATATCATTATCATTGCTTTTCATTATGACTGCATGTGCAGCCAGAGTGTCAGCAAGCATATTGAGCTCAGCGTCTGAAAAACGCTTCTTCCGCTGCCGGGTGGTCGTCTTCCGGGAGGCCTTGGACATCCTCAGGGTTTTCCAACACAGCACGACACGAAAAGACTGGTCGTTAGGGAGGATGGCAATGGATTGTGTATTTAAAGATGGCCGCCGGCCCATTTCCCGTTCCTGCGCGATGACGTAATTTCCGGGTCCGGTTTTGCGAACCCGGTATTAGCATGGTGGTATTACCAGGCTGGTATGTAGGGATTGCTCTGAGCCGGTGCCGGTATCGGCAGGTCCTGTGATGCCGCTATCAGGGGGTTGGAGGGCCTTTAGCGGCATGCCGGTATTACCATTACCGGCATGGGGGTTTGCGCGTGCTCGCACACTCGTAATTACCCGCTATTAGCGGGTTCATATGAGCATGGACCCGCTCTTACCGGCATGCCGGTAAAGAACCCATTTTTACCGGCTACCCGTAATGAGGCCCCATGATTCAGTAGTTTGGTGATGAAAATAGGGCAAAATTATCATGGTGACATACATCAAAAGGAAAAACAAAATCAAACAGTATTGGTAAGCACCATTGTCAGTTAGAACAAATCTCCACTTGCAAAGAAATGGGGTACTGAAAGTAGTTAGAAAAACGTAGAGGGAAGGAGTTAGAGGAAGCAAGAGGGAACATCTCATGGGCAACATATGTGTAACATAATGACGACAAGTGCAAAAGATGGGTCAACACCGATGCGCCTGGAAAGGTGACGTCACCTGTGTGGAGACAGCATTTGTAGTACGGCCACTAACTAAAAAATGGTCACACATTAAATATTAGAGTAATACAGAGGCTAGCATACCGTGTGTCCACGTAGGCAAATAAACATGTTATGAATGGATGGCTGTTTAGGGCAAAAGTAAGAGGTCACCTAGAGAAAATAAGGTCAACATCTCAGAAAGATAGTGGTTAGGGTAGTATCAGATGCAAATGGTAAGCTAAGTGTATGAGTGAGTCAAACAATCTGAAGACTTACCCTGTTGCTAAGTAGCAGATATTAAAAGAAACGTGTCTATAGCAATTCAATCTGATGACTGTTGGTCCAAATCCTGAAAAAAACAGGAAATATGGTAAAAACAACAGTGTCTTGGGATATCATGGTAGATATTTGCTAATATTCCTGCTGTAACAAGGTATAATTGCCTATGCAATGAAATTCAGGGGCCAATCCCCATCTCCTTTTTGAGTAAGCGCGAAGTATGCCTTGGAGACGTTCGTAACATGTCTGGATAAAACGCTGTTAGTTGTGTCATCACGTATGCGCCATGCGCGTGGCATCACTCACACGTTATGTGGATGATGTCACGCGCATGATGTCGCGCGTGACAATTATGAGTAAATAAACAAAAGCAGCAAATGGATGTCAGGAGAAGTGCCGTCCACTGGGTGCTGTTGGCAAATTATTGATAAAAAGGCAGGTCTTCATGGTGGATTGGACAAAAATGAGCAGATGCTCAGTTAAGTGGCACAATTAAAATGTTCAATGCGTCTTGGCCCAATGAAAATAATGGGCTAAATGGTATAAGTGGTATTTTGCAATAAGTAAAACTAGAGCCAGATAAGATGTTCCCACAGCACTTGTAAAAATTATCATATGTAATATATTGACTGTCTAAAAAGAAAGAACCAGTAGGAACAAAGTGGTTCAGAAAGAAAGAAAAAAGAGAGAGGGAAAAAAGAAAAAAAGGGGAGAAGAGAGTGGAGTAGCAGGGCGGAGCAACTATCACACATATGTTTTATTATACTAGTGGAACCCAGTAGGTAGTTCAAATGTACGCATAGCAGGGATTGAACTCGTGTAACATCAAAGTTATTGGCTCGTGCTTAATTCCCGCACCTTTTTGTAATTATTGGAGATAATATCAATGGGGACAACAAATGCAACATTCTTTACAAAAACACATGCATTTTGTGGTCTGTATTTAGGCCAATGGTGGTAAAAAGTAAGAGGCAAATAAGCTTGGATTCTAGTTGTCTGAGTTTCATACAGAGGTTGCCATCACAATTGCCACTTTTGGCTTTGATGAGGCCTGTAAAACGAATATCTGCTTTGTTGGCTAATTGGTGCTCTGACTGCCAGTGCAACACCAGTGGTAAATTTACATCTGTTTTGTTCAGACTGGAGAGATGTTCCCTAATGCAAACTCTCAGCTGTCTGATAGTGCTCCCTATGTATAGCTTGTTGCAAATGTTGCAAACACATATTATCGCATAGACCACAAATTTGGTTTTGCAATTCATGAAGTCTTCGATGGTAATTTTAATCCCAGTGTTGTCAAAAAAATTCATGGCAATTTCGATAGGCATATTGGCACTGGTTGCAGTTGGCACATTGAAAAAGCCAGCTGGTTTCTTCAGCCATGTAGAAGAGGTCATGGCCTTGGAGGGATCTAAAAAGGAATGTCTGAGTCTGTTCCGAAGAGTATTGGCTTTGGTACAGGTAAATTTGGGTTTCTCTGCAATGTAAGGTACGAGGTCTGGGTCCAAATGTAAAAGATGCCAATGTTTCCTGGCCATGTTGAGCAAGGTCGGTGTGTCTCTAGAGTATTGCGTAATAATTGAGATGTGTCTGACTTTGCTATCTGTTGAGTGTTTCGAGACAAGTAAATCTGCTTGTTTTGTCGCAAAGTATTTTTGAGATGCTGCGAGCACTGTTTTTGGCGGGTAGCCTCTTTGCTTAAAACGCTTGTCAACTGTGTACATTCCACTTCAAAGTCAGTATCTTTGGAACAGTTTCTTCTCGCCCTGTAGAATTCACCCCTGGTGATGTTAAGTATGGTGGCTTTTTGGTGACAGCTCCTGGCATGCAGTATGGCATTGACTGCAGTCGACTTTCTAAAGGTCCTCGTTTATAAGGTATTGTTTTCTACAAAGATTTCAAGGTCCAGAAAAGTGATTGTAGTGGGGCTAGAATGCCCAGACAGAGTGATGCCAAAGTTGTTGTGGTTAGCATAATTAACAAATTCATCAAAGGAAATGGTTGTACCATGCCAGATAATCAAAATATCGTCAATATACCTTTTCCAACAAATGAGTTTTCCTAAGAAATCTGGTTTGTTGAGTATATGTGTTTCTTCATAATGTGACATGAAGAGATTCGCCAAAAGTGGTGAAAATCTAGCACCCATTGCAACACCTTTTGATTGTAAATAATAGACATTGTTGAAAAGACATGCATTATTGGATAAGGCAAATTTGAGAAAGGACTTGATCATTTGAATGTGATGATGGTAAGAGACAGATGAATTGCGGAAGATAAAAACTAGTGCACTGTCTCCTTACGACCCGTAGGTTCTCTTCTACGGTCATTAATAAATAAGTACAAATATATTCTAGTGGTAGTGGATTCTTGCACTAGATTCACCTGGATGGTTCCTCAAAAGAGAGCAGACTGCAAATCAGTCATACAGGCACTCTGGGGTGTAGTAGCCATGACAGCATCTCAAACGCTCCATGCTGATAATGGTCCAGCCTTAACAGGGCGGGCTCTGAGAAAGGCATTAAAGGCGTGGGGATCAGAGATGCACTTTTCTAAACCTGTCTCATCCAGAAATGGAATGGGCTCATAGGAAGGGCAAACCACTTAATAATATTGTGCCTGACTAAATGCATCCTTTCGATGGGTGGCATAACTGGGTAGACCATGTGCATCTAGTTAGCAGACATTTCAATAATGTACCAAGCCAGTCTCTATGCAACAATAATACTCTTTTTGAACTCTTGTTTCGGAGAAACATGTTTATGTCTGCTCTGCACACTCTCCCCAGCCCTCTCTGTAGCCAAGAGCAACTGCTGGAGACAACGCTGTTGAGGGAATCCCTCAAGGTGGAAGCTGCTGAGGCCAGTCCTGGGACCACTTCCAAAGCAGGAGATTGGATCCTGGAGAAGATCCATGATAAGACTCTGTTTGGCCCGTTTTACAGACCAGGAGTGCAAGTAATCAGAGTGAAAGGTTCCAGAAATGCTGCCCTGCCCACAATACCACCCAAGATTTGTTTTATATACGACGTCCACCCATGGGTGGACGTTGATATGCACCCGACCACCCCGCCCCTCCCTCCTGGGTGGACCCTCCCACCCCTGATGGACATTTTCTTTTGTTTTTATTTTTGCCCCTTTTGTAGACCCCAGTCCCGTATGTCGGCATGTTATTTCTGAGTTGCTTTTTCCAGGTTTGTTTTTTTTTACTTATTTTTTTTATTGTAAAACTTCAGTTGAATACGTGTATTAAACTTTTGTTACATTAAGGTGTCACACAATTTAACTTTTTTTTTCTTCGCTTAAAGTTAAATAAAGATGCCCAATTTCCTGGTGTTTATCATTAATATTCCTTCAAATTTTCCAGACCCTCATCACGACTTGGGCGGTAATGGTAACACTATTAGCACGGGCGGTATTAGCCCTACCGCCAAACTCCCCGGCGCTAATAGCGCCGGATCACAAGTTCAGCGGTAATGTAAGCCCCCATTCCCCACTGAGCCCATTCGGGAATGCCCCATTCCCCATTGGGCTCAATGGGGAATCTTCGCGCTAATACCGCCGGCGGATTTCCCGCCGGCGGTAATAGCGCAAATTTTCTGCGGATTTCCGCCGAGCTCAGAGCTGGGGCGAAATCCGCCGAAGCCCTGATTCGGCGGACCCTTAAATCCAGCGGTACTAGCGCTACCGCCGGATTTAAGGGTTACCGCCGAAGTCGTGATGATGCCCTAGTCTAGTTCCTATGTTTGTGATTTAAAATGTAGTCGGAAGACAGTATAGCATCAAGGAAGTTGATTATACTGCATGTTAGCATGATGTTTTTCCCAGCTGAAACAGTTTCCCACCATTCTTCGGCGTCGTCATGTATAGGTTTGAAACTGCGTAGGTGTAACTCTTGCATGGTGATGAGCTGAGGGCATGCTGTTATAAGATGTTTTAGCAACTCAACTTTGCCTGTGTTGCAAAACCTGCATTTATCAGAAGCTGTTTCTTTTGATCGCCGCAGCCATAGCATTTCTCTGTTTTTCAATGCGTTCAGTCTAAATCTCAGAAATTGGTTCCTGACATGAGGGACACATTGTTAAGTACTTAGGTTGAGAATGTAATTTCAACATGTTCAGACAACCAGGGGGAGTGGGTTTAAGGGTTGCTCGATGGTCGTATGAATTGATCCAGTCCCAGGTTTCAAGTTTTTTTTTTTGCATGCTGAGGTCGATCGAGCAGCTCAACGACAGAAATGTTCATGTCTTTCATGATCTTTTTTGTTTTTGACTTCCACATACTAAATAAACTCAATTCAATTTGTTTATTTTCATTAGTGAAGATTTTATACGCTGGAATTTGTGCTCCAAGTAGCATTTTCCTCAGAGACGACAAAGATTTCCATATTATCGTCATATAGAGAGAATTCAAAGTCAGTTCATATCTTAATGCTACCATTGATATATAGAAGTGCTCGTCTCCAGAACCTGGCTTGAAGTTTCTGCCAGAGACAGTGGTTGAGATTCCATCCTGTTTCTCCACCAAATGTTATTGCAGGTATGAACTTCTGCAGGTAAAATGTTATTAATGGAGTTAATGAGAATTGCCCATACTCCTTGTTGATTTTAGCTCCTTGTAGGCCTAATTTATTTGTTCTTTCAATTAGGTCGCTTGTCCAGGCAGATTTGCAGATCAAGTCGTTGACCATAATTCCTAAGTATCATATAGATTTGACGATACTTAAAGGAGCTTTTTCAATTTTCCATTTAAAGTTTTTGTCTTTCTTCGATAGGCTTTTCCCAATAAACATGAGCTTCGTTTTATCTGTATTTAGATGCAAGTCATTGGCTTGTAAATATTCATTTAAACTTGATAATAGATGTTGTACACCTATTTGAGTTAGGTCTATCAGCACAATGTCATCTGCAAATACTAAGCATTTAATTGATGTTCTATTTATCTTTGGAGTGAAGCAGTGAACAGACTCCAACCACTTTGGTAAGTCAGAGATGAATAGTTTGAAAAGTTCAGCTGCTAATGGGCACCATTGCTTTACTCCTTTGTGTGTTGGAATTGGATCGGTCAAGACGCCTTGCGAGTTTACTCTTACTTGGACTGTCGTATTGGTGTGTAATGCTATGAGTGGGTCAAGAATCTGTGCCGGGCAATTCCACCTTTGAAGTTTGAGACCAGAGTTTTTCTTGATTTATTGCATCGAATGCTTGTCTAAGGTCAACGAATGCGAAGAATACTTTTTTCTTTGATTTTAAGGCTTCAAGTTTAAGTATGGTTAGTTCTGTGAGATTTATATCAACACCTACATGTGCCAGGAAACCTGTTTGTCGTCAGTCTATTTGCTTTTCAAGCAAGGTTCTACTTGTAATTTTGCTTACCTTTTTTCCGGCCGAAGCTGAAGCTTTCATCGCCGTCCAAGGATTTAACATTCGGCGGTGTTGGAGGTTTTTTTTCCGTGTCTGCGGGCCTTCGACTACCAAAGTCATCTCTGCGAGCAGCAGCTGAGCAGCGTGAACTCAGGCAAACTCCGGTGAACACGGGGGCGGACTGGGGCAGACTGGACTCTGCACTGGACTCTGCGCCGCTCCCCGCGCGCCAAAAGGCTTTTGAATGAAAAGGTCAATGGAAATAGAGACAGGACTGGGGGAGTAGTGCAGCTCCTCTCACTGTAACCAACAACAGCAGACTGGACTCTGCACCGGATTCCGCGCCGTGCTCCGTGCGCCAAAAGGCTTTTTGAATGAAAAAGTCAATGGAAATATAGACAGGACTGGGGGACGTAGTGCAGCTCTGCTCACTGTAACCAACAACAGTAGACTGGGGCAGACTGGACTCTGCACTGGACTTGAGTTGTGCAGTCCACGAATGCATATGTCCTGGCCTCTCAAGGCCATGCCATATGCAGTGGTGGAGATGCAGGCATGCAGAATGAGGTCAACTTGCATGTTTGCATGGTGGTGACCAGGATGGCATGTGCAGGTAACTATGGGTTCAGTGTATCCTGACACATGTGTGCTGTGTGAATGGTACTTAACTATAGCTCTTGTAATGTCTTGTCCCATGTTATTTCAGTAATCCGTTATGAGGCGGTGACTGCTGCCCTGGGGGAGACAGCCTGCACCCTTTGATGTCCATGCTCTCCATGCCCACCGCCAGGCACTGGCCCTCCTGTCACTCATTTGGAGGCACAGTTCCCGGTGAAGGTAACACACGATTCATCATGCCGGCTCAGTCAGCAGGTAAGCATGATCACTGTCTTGCATATTCAGAATGCGCCATTGTTCCCTGTGTTTGCTGCATGTGTAAGTTTCCGTATATGTTATTTGCATGCTCCCATGCCAGGATGGTTTTCAAATGTTACTCATGTCGCTGTCTTCCTCCCTTGGTCAACTCAGCTATGCCCACACCTACTGTGGTATAGTGCATGTCCTTGGCTGTCTACAATCCAGTGTACTCCTTGATGTGCTTTTCACTTAGCCTTCCCTCTCACTGTAACTCTCTCACTCTCTCTCTCTCTCTGTTGTGCTATGCTGCACTCATGGGCCAATCACAATCTATGTCCTGTCACCCTCTTGCACCCTGCGGTATTTCTGCAGTGGGTGGTCACAGCATATGTTCATTCTCCATTCATGTGTTGTCATGGATGTGCAGTTTCTTTCTGTTGTTACTACGCATGTCTTTGCATTTAGGGATGTGTCTCTCGGTGGGTTGCATTGTAAGCAAGGCAGGTGGGTACCCTGTGCAGGTAAGTGAAGGACACTTGTAGACACTTGTGTGGTGTTTGGCTGGGAGTCTTGCACTGTGTGTGATCACTTTGAATTGAATTGACTTGTCTTGTGGGGCACCAGTACTACTACATGGGTGAATGTGTCACATGGTGTGGTTCTGGTCATAGGTCTGGGCATGGCTTGGTGTCAATGGATTAATGGGGCCACAGGTTACAGATTACAAATTGTGGGAGTTGCAGTTGTGTGCGACTTTATTGGGTGGTTGGTAGTGGGTGGCAAGGCCAGCTGTTTGTGGTCTGTGGCAGGTGTTGATGGTTGTGCTGGTGTGTGTTTCATTGCACTTTTCACATGTGTACTAAGTGACCCTTCGCACCCCATGCAATGTTTGTGGGGTGATGGTTCAACATCACATTTGGCCTCTCTTGCTCAGGGTTCCACGTTGATGGTGTGCAGCCCCAGTTAGAATCCACAAACATGCAAACATTGATGCACTTTTTTGGGAGGCTATGTTGTGAACAGGCACACTACGTTGTGCAGTGTTGCTGTTTTCACATGCATGTCCCATGCATGCTGCACCATGGTGTTTGCAGTTTCAAGTTGACTGCAGCTGGGTGCATGGTGATGATGCATTCAATTGAATGCACAATTGAACCAATTGTATGCTATCACAATGAAGTCTGCATTTACCTTGCACTTTTCCCTTGCATCCTATCTTTTGCATGCATTTATCCTTGTTGGCAGTTTCACATTGCTTTGTCATGTCTGTTTACGTCTTCCATGGCAGTTGCCTGAGTGGCCAGCCTTCCAGTCTGACATCGGCCTCTGTGAAATGCTGCCCCCAACATGGTGAGTATTTGTGTATTGGCCTTCCTGTGCTTTGCATCATGAGCTCCCATGACTATGTGCATTGCAATGTCCCACTACTACGCTGGTGATGGCATGCCTTGTCATGTCATTGCTTATCTTCCGGGAGGAGGCTGCTTTATTGGGAGCTCAAATATCTGCAATTATCTGCATTTCTGATATCTTCTAATTTTCAAGCAGCATGTTGACTGATGCATGTGTTGTGTATGTGCCATCGGCTTAGAAAGGGGGATATGCGACATGCCCATTTGCTGCATGTCATTCAGGGGGTCAGGCAGTGGGGGGGGTTGTGGTTGTTTGTCAGTGTGTGTGTTTTGTGTGTTTGAATTGCATGCAGTGTGAAGTTGTTGCTGCATGTGTGCTGGGACACATGTTGATGGTTGTTTTATGAGGTGTGTGCATGTGTTGCATGTCACTGAGGGGGGCATGTGTGTCTGTACTTTTTGGGTGCATGGATGTCTTGGCTGAAATCAGTTTGATTTTTTCCATTGTCTGCAGGTCCTTACGTCAGGGAATGATGGCTATTTAATGCAATGGTTTTTGACTGTCGACTGCATGTCCAAGGGACATGTAAGAAGTGCATTTATCTTGATCCATATGGAATGGCTACATTAGTTGCTGCATGTGTGGATGTGGCCATTCTGGTGTGTCACCCTCTTTGTCACAATAGTCAATTACCTCTTCTTTAGTGGTATATTTGTGATGGGGTGCATTGTGGTCATGTTGCCAGAATCTATGTACATGTGGATCCTTACTGCACTGCTTTTCCATGCACCACAATATGGACATTCTTTACCAATTGATTTTCTTTTTCATTTTTTTCTTTTTTTTTAACTTTGTTTTTATTGACATCATACATATAAGGTAGGGTGCGCGGGCAATACCTGCCAGCAATACATTGAACAAGCATAGATGGCAGTTTACATTTTTTTTATTTTTTTTTTAATCCAACTTCCCCCCACCCCCCAACTTTTTTGAACATACCAGGTCCAGAGGTTTTGCGGGTTATAGAAGCTGCAGAGAGAGCATTCAGAAATCAATACATTATTAGACATTCAGTTTGACATAGTGGGGTCAGATCAGTTCACAGCGAGTAAGGGGCCCAAGCTGGGTCCCTGGGGTTGGTGGAGAGACGTGTGAAATGGGGGCGTTGAAGGACGTACCTTACAGACGCATAGAGATGCAATTGTCATTAAGAAGCAATGCGGTCCATTCCTGTATAAAATCCGACATGGTGTCATTTGTTATCGCAGAGAGTTTGTCATGAGTGAAGTTCGACCTAAGTTTACAAAGCCATTCTTCCTTGGATGGAGCTAGGGCATGTTTCCATTTTTTAGCTAGTGCTAGCCTCCCTGCCCTCAACATGGCCCCAATGACCCTTGGGAATGCGGACTGTTCTGTCTCCGGCATAGGAGTACCCAGGAGGATTTCCAGTGGCTGTAAGGTCGGGGAGTACCCTTCTATGCCCTTGATCCAGCCGAGGAGTTCTGACCAGTGCACCTGGATGACCGGACATCCCCATCACATGTGAAACCAAGTGCCCCATTGTTGACATGTCCTAGGGCAAAAGGGAGACACCTCTTTAAACATTTTGGACAGGGTGGCTGGAGGGCGATGCCATGAGTGGAGTATCTTAAAGCTATGTTCCATGGCAGTGGTGTACAGTGAACCCATGAATATAGCTTTAAAGATTGGCGACCATGTGTGGTCGTCCAGCGTCATGCCTAGCCTTTCTTCCCATATTCGTTTGAAGGGCTGCCTACCCTCCAGATTAGCTGTTATCAATGTGCCATAAAACTTAGACAGGGAGCCTTTCCGGGAGGTGCTTTTAGCTAGGACAGTTTCAAAAGGCGTGAGGGGGCGTTTGAGGTCGTCAGCCCACCGAGGGTGGGTCAGGATCCCTTTCAGGTGCAAATATTCGAAGACTGAGGGTGTTTTGTCACCCAATGCCTTAGTCAGCTGTTCATATTCTATGAAACCCTCCTCCCGAGAGAGTTGAGAAACCCTCTCCAGGCCCAAGTCCGTCCATGCCTGTGTGTCTCTAAAGCCCTTGGTGTCTAGATCGATGGGGGGACCCCACAGCGATGTTAAAGGAGACGGCCAGGATGACAGCAGCTTGTTGTCCTTATTCGGCTTCCAGACTGCCCAGAGGGCCGCTAAGGTTGGGTGCGCTCTGAGGTGGGGGGGGGGTGGCCTTAGGAGGGGCCCATAGCAGGTCCCTGACTGATTTTCTTTTTCATACAAATCAGTACAAAACATTTTCCATTCTGGAACCTGACTTGCTTATGTTTTGATGCAAATTGTCAGACAATTGTATTGTCAAAAGTGTGCCCTGTGGCTTGTCCTCCAATGTACAATGGAGGACCATCCCCCTTAACTGTTTTTATGATCTTGTAGCCAAGATCTGACCGGGAGCACCTAAAACATTCTTAATAAACCCTTATGACTTGAATTTATCTATTGAATCATTAGAAGCATTAAGTGCATCTCTACCCCCTACTCAGTTGGGGAACCTATACCTGCCAGAGTCAGGCATCCCAAAAAGGCTGGTCTGTGGGTGGAAGATCTGGGCCCTGGCCGTCGTCCTCCTCCCGCGGTGTCCCTGGATGATTGCTGCAACAAACGTGCATTCATCATGGCTGTATCAGTGCGTTTGTTTTGCTTGCATGCTTTATATGCATTTGTCAATGTGCGCGTTGACGCTTATTGCATGGCATATGTGTTCTGGGATTTGGATGTGGGTTTTTGAAACCGGACTTTCCCAGTTTAATTCCATGAATATGTTTATTTTGCAGGCATATGGGTTATGGGATTGTTTGAAGGTGGAAAGTTCCTCGTAATTCCCATATTTTCGCTTGATATTCCTCATTCTGCGTGTTCCACCCACTTTTTAGGTGGCTGCGCAGGCCCAGCCCTCCATCTTCTTGGAGTCTTGCGCAAGGCGTTCGTCAAGTCGCAGAGACGGGGCGGACCCACACGCATTTCTCGCAAGCCCCCAGTAAGCCCTGCGCATTGCTTTCCATGAATCGAAGAATGAGGATTTGAGCACAATTTCGCGCACCAGTCTCTTTTTTTCCGCACAGAATATTGCATGAATCAGGCCCTTGGTGTTTAGAATAGGACATCTGAGTCCATAGCACTTCGTGCCAATTAGGGTGCAAACCTAGGGTGCAGACTGGGATGTAAATGGGACCGCAGACATAGGCTCTGAAATTCTGCTTAGAGAGCAAATGGCAGAATGGAAGCTGCTTTTGCGATGGGGAACGTTAGAGTTCGAAAACATGGAATGCACAGCAAACAAGGTCCATTGTTTGTGCAGGAAACTGGAAGGAAAAATGTTTCAACTACGCCATCCAGGCTCGCTGCACTAAACTCTGCATGAAGGTGACAGGATCTGGAAGATTCTAAGGGGCCTGGCATCTGTGAGGAGGTGTCTGAATGATGGGATGACATCACTGCAAGAGGCAGCAATATGGTATGTCTTCTGTAGAAAGATATACCTTGGAAGGAGGAGTGCAGAAAGATTTTAAAGAAGTGCAAACAGAGAAAGGCTGGATCTGGATCTTTGTTGATGAAAGAGGGAGAAGGAGAGTGTCAGAGAGAGGAGCCAGACCGCCAAGCTGCCCGTGACAGAGTTCTGCTGCGATAGAAGAAGGAGGGTGTGCTCGGAGAGAGAGACAGGTAAGCAGCCCAGTTCACAGAGAGGCATCTCTTACTGGCGTTATAAACAAGGTCCCTTTGGAAATTTTGGGTAAGCATATCAGTAACCAAGTGAGGAAATTACATTGTGTTTGTGTGGAAGGGATTTCAGAATACTTTTGTATCCATTGAGCATTATTGTAGTGTGCAGGCAGTAATGTGTGAAATATGAATTGACCTTGTTTCTTGCTAAATGTACTTTTCCTCTGTATTTCTAATGACTCCAATCAATTACAATTGTGCATTGTCCATATTTTGAGGAAAATATATAAACGCTGAAGGGCACGATTTTAAAAGGAAACGTGTGGCTGTTCATTGTGAGTATATTTTCATGAAAAGATTTTACATGTCCAGCAATGTGTCAGAACCTGAGTTTCTCTCTAAGAGGCCCTGATGAAGTAAGGGTAATTGCAAGCTGATTCCCCATGTTATAAACACATGATTTTTCAGGTGATCTGGTATGTCTAGTCTGAGTAATTACACAGAAATACCTATGCAATAAGGTAGAGAAATTGTGCCCCTGGTGCAACCCGGAGCCCTGTTTTTTGGTTTCAGCAAATGATCCCAATGTGAGTATAGCCTGTGCTTGTGGCAAACTAGGGAACCTCTCAAAATACCCTACAGGGAGTCTCCGGACTGCACCCCTTGATTGCTTCCCCATGTGGGGAGAAGAGGTGAAGCACGGTCCGCCAAGTCAAATGGATTGCCTCCCACCCAATGGGAGAAAAGGTGAGGCTACTCCCGGCTGAGATAACTATACAAATAACACCTGCCTTGGGGAGAGGAAACATGGCACAGCCACAACATCTCCCTCCTGCATAAGTGATCACAGTGCGCTCCGTGGTTGAGCTCTTCAAAAAGAAATAAGGAAAAGAAAGCAGTATCAGTGTGTGTTCACCTTGCTAGCAGTGTTGTGCCAACAACCCCTACCTGGGGGCTGGCGATGGGAGAGCGTCTAGTGCCAATCCAGTAAGGTGAATCTCGTACCTGAGGGAGTGTAGCCCAGACACACTACCATCAGTGTCTCGCTGTCTCCCCCACCATGATGAGGATTTGAACAGAATGCTTGTTTTCATGTGCCAGCCTCGCAGCAAGAGAGCTACCCCACTACAATCTGCCAAGCAGGGATCACAGGGTAAACCCTTTACATCGAGCTGCAGCCAGGAATTGCTCCTGCTACTCCTCCACAGATCCAACACAGAGGAGAGGGAGGGCAATCAGGGACCCTCAACTGGCTGTGCCATTGAGCCCTGCAGCCGATGTGGCCCCCGGTGCCCCCCGGTGCAGATTTGTGGGCTTCTCAAAAGTGCTTGCAACTATCCTGAACTGATATAAGTGTGAGGTCATACTGCTTTACTGCAACCCCACAAAGGCTCAAAGAGGATCAATACCTACTTTTGAGGCTGTGAGCCTGCATGTCACTGATGTGCTTAAAGTGGTCCCAGTAATAAAGTGTGTGTGTGAAGCTGTGATCCCGCAGATCGTCAGCATGCTCAATATGGTTTCAGTAACTGACAATGGTGTCCTCTGTTGGTTGGACTTTCCCTTCTCCACTGCTGAATAAGGTCTCCCTTATAATGCGGTAGAACTGCCAACATGCCACCGGCTGTCCATCACCTCTGACCGTAACCCACAAAATATGTAAACAGTGGTCAGAGTATGTGTCAATGTTTGTAAATGAGTCCTAAATGTATGTGGTTATCGTTTTACCCCACAGTTCTCAAGTGGACCAAGTATTGTTAGTGACTGGTGATTTATTCCATGTCCATTCATGTTATCTTTGATTTATTTGTTAAAGGAGGAGTGTTGTGTTTGCCCTTTTGTCATGATTTTGTCATGACTGACTGTCAATAAAAGGAGCCTCAGCCGAGACGTGCGCACAAATGGCAGCAGACTCCATGAATGGCACTTCTGCCTTGTTTCCCATGTATTAGTCCTACAGGTTGATGCAGTGTGATTGCAGCAATGCTACCCTGGGCTGCAGGCTGATGCAGTGTGGCGACGGTACGGCAGCCATCACTAATCTGGGTGCCCCCAGATCAGTATGTGTAACTTGGGAGCCCCCAGGACACTGTCAATACGTGTGACCACAGCCCAGTTGCGTGCCCGGGAGCTCCCAGCAGCTGGTGGCTGCCGTGTGACCATGTCAACTTCATGTGCATGCTGGGTACCCCCAGCAACCATTGGACTAGCCCGTGTGCCCGTGAACCAGCCCACAACAACGTACATTGAAGATTTTGCTGGGAGCCCCCAGCACTAATGAGGACGGCCCGTGTGCCCACGAACTGCCCCCACAACAGTGATGAGGGTCACAAGCTTCTGCCTCCCAGACCAAGAGCACAGAAAATACAATGATCCCAGGACTCCTGCCCAGACTGCCATGTCCTTTCTTCAGGCTTCACTGTAGGCAAAGAAGAATGCAGTGGTAGAAGGCAGTAATACAAAGGAGGTGGGTCCCCTAAATCCCCTGATACAATAGAAAATAGCAGTGTGATTACATTACTGGCATGAAATTAAAATAATAACTACCCTTGTCCTTGAACGTTCGGGCACATCAGATTCTGCTGTAGTGGTGCATTGTATCAGATATAGATGGTCACCAGCTTTGCCCCAGGATGTAACAGTGCAAAGCACAGTTTGAAGTATTTCGCCAGATGCTGTGCTTGCTTTGTTTGTATACAACCACAACTGTAATAGCATTAATGAGAGATTTCAAGAACCAGAAGGCAGTTCTTTTCAGTCCTGGATGTAGTCCTTGTCACCTAACTATCTCCATAAAATATACATGTGTCAAGCTAACAAAGCTGCTCCATTTCTTGTTTTGCATCCTTACTATTATTGGAAACAACTGTGCTCGAGCAGCCCGAGGAGAGGAGGAAACCACAATCTAGAGCCCAGGGGGATCCTAAAAGAGCTATACCAGCATTAGAAATATACACATGCTGCTTTCTTCACAAAAGGCAAACAAGAAAGATAAACACACAGATACCCATTCACGTTCCTTAATTAATTAGCGCACGTTGTTCTCGATAATGCCACAAATACAGCAGAGGTTGCGCACAGCTGTGCCGGCAGGTGTTGCATTGATTCATTGGACCATGCCGCTTACTTTTCCATGGTGCTGATATGCCAACCGTACCAATTTAGAGAGCTGTGAGGCAATACAGTATCAGACAAGCACTCGGATACACTAAAGGTGTATTTTCAAAGCAACCTGTTGCTTTTGATGTGCACAGGTATGGCACAAACACGCAGACTGCTCCCTAATTGGCATTCCCCAAACCAGAGCTTCCATTGCAGGGATTCTGGGGTACCCTTGAAAACCAATTGAAGTAATAGTGGTATGTGTTTTTATTGTTTTCTTAATTAATTTAAACTGTTCTATATAACATTGCTAGTCACATGTGCATTAGAAGAAGAATGTATTTAATTTTTTTTTTAATTTAGCATGAATTTTCAAAATTCATAATTGCCTCTTATCTAAAACAAAGACACCATGGGGCAGATTCTCAGAACATTTTTTGAGCAAGTCATCAGATGCGCTAGTGCATCTCAGATGCGCTAGTGCTTCTCACCACTTGTGCCAAAAAATGAGGAGCCACATCTGCAAAGGAAATCTGAATGAGTGCATCTTAAATGCGCTCATGTAGGTGCCATTTTTCAACCCTTTGCTCATTTGCGCAAATCAGGGGACGTTTCCGCGTTCTAAAAGCACATCCAGAATTCACCAACGAGATGTGGTTTTAAACAGGTGCGTTCGTTGTTAATACATTTGAAGTTGTGCCCTTTTGCATTGTCAATCTAGTGCCTTTTTGGCTCCCTCTGCTAAAATCGAATCTAGGTATTTTTGGATTATGCATTTGAAGTTGTACCCTTTTGCATTTTTAATCTAGTGCCTTTTTGGCTCCCTCTGCTAAACTCGAATCCAGGTATCTAGGTATCGGTACCACTAATTCACTGCTACCGTGATTACTACTGCCGTACTTTCTGTGCATACCATTGCATCTACCGTGGTCATTGTTATTGATGTTTAACATCGTGTGCATGCCACTATGTATAATTGCCTATGACAGTACTTCTACCCCAACTACCCTTTTGTAGCTCTGGTAGGCATCTGTTTTAAGACTGTATTAGGCCATCATGCCCTCCACCCTCACTATTCTATTTGCAAGAATACTGCCCACCCTACTCTACCTCACACGGCACACCGGTGGGCACGTACTCAACTACACCATCGCCTCCCCCCGTTACCTCAACCCTCACAACACCATAACTATGCCTTCCATCGCTCACCACACCAACCCTTACCTTACCAACCCAGCCTTATGGCTCCAACACTTTGCATCCAGACCTTCACCTAACATACCTTGTTCCATCACCTTCAGAAATGCCAGACTTGGCCCGCGACTCACGCACGCCTCCCATCACTCTGTGCATCTTAACAAACAGCCTCCAACCTCCACCTCGTCCACACACATGCAAAACCCAACATCACCCGAATCTCCCTAACACTAGCAATATTAAAGGTGCGTTAATCAATGTCAGATCACTCACGGCACACACTCTAGAAGTTGCTGACCTTATCCTTACTCTCGACCTTGACTTCATAGCTATCACCGAAACTTGGCTTCACGCAGCCTCCAGCCCAATACTCTCCCTGGCCATCCCTCCAGGGTACAATATTATCAGACATGATCGTAACTCTAACCAGTCCAAAGGTGGTGGCATTGCCATTATCCATAAAAATGCTCTAAACTTCCACCTCTCCTCTGTGCATCACTTCTCCTCTATGGAAGCACTGACAGCCAAACTAGCCGTCACCCCCAACCACTCCATCACCTTCCATTTACTTTACCAGCCACCTGGGCCACTATTCACCATCGCTGAGGACCTCTCTAATAGCATCAATCATAATACCAAAACCAAATCCCAAGCCTCGATATTAGGGGACTTTAACCTTGGCCTTACTGATCCCAATGACACTGCTGCCACGACTGTTGATAATATGCTTATGTATGCAGGATTCATACAGCTTATCAACCAACCCACCCACGCTAAGGGCAGAACCCTTGACTGGCTAGCCTCCCACAATTGCCCCATCCATATCATCTCTAACCAACAGTATGCATGGACCAACCACAATTTAATTACGTTTAATATTCAGTCCAAACCTGCCAACCTCTCTCCTATCATTGCACCGGCTAATGCCACCTGCAATAAACACAACATCACCTGTGACAGACTCCTTCCCCTCCTCCTTCCTGCTCTCAATGACCAGGTTCGCTCATGTTCCGACCCCACGGCTATGGTTGACACCTTTAACCTCGCTATGCAAAAAGCCTTATACTTCATCGCCCCATCCAAACTGAGAAAACCCAAACCTCGAACCCACTTGAACTCTTGGTTCACACCCCAGCTCAGAACCCTGCGCAAAGAAAAACGAATTGCAGAATCACATTGGAAAAGCAACCAGTCCGCAGCCAACAAATCGTGTCTCTTCCTGGCCACCCTTAACTACAAGAAAGCCATATTCCAGGCTAAAAAAGACACTTACAATAAACGTATCGAACAAGCCAAATCCAACACCAAAGAATTGTTTAGAATCCTATAAGAACTTGAAACTCCTGTCACTGCACCAGATACTTGCATCAAAGACAGCACTTGGTGCACCAAAATCCAAGAGGCTCTCCTCGGCAAGATTGCCACTCTCCAAATTAAAATCAATAACAAACAAACAAGCCTACAATCCAACCCACAACCCAACCACATCCCCACCTTCAACCACTCCATCCCAGATTATCTGACTCCTTTCAGCTTCTCTCCACTTTCCATTTCCGAAGTGGAATAGATCATTGCCAGCCTTAAACCGTCCAATTGCCATGGCGACCTCTGCCCGGCGCCCATTATTAAGGAAGCAGCTCATGACCTAGCACCATTCATCACTACGTTCATCAACTCTTCCTTTAGCTCTGGGATTGTACCTGACAATCTAAAGGATGTGTGGGTCATCCCCCTATTGAAAAAACCTACCCTGGACGCTAGCATACCCACAAACTATAGGCCAATCACAACAGTCCCGTTATTACTAAAAATCCTCGACCGTGCAGCATATCTACAAATTCAAGATTACCTTGAATCCAACAAACTTCTGGGACTTAGGCAATCTGGGTTTCGGCCATGTCACGGCACCGAAACTGCCCTCATAGATTTCAAAACACAGATGGAAGATCTAAAAGACAAAGGCAAACTTGCCCTCTTACTCCTTTTGGACCTTTCGGCGGCCTTTGATCTCATTAATCATGAAATTCTTTGCCACCACCTTAAATCAGCTGCACACTTCTCCGATAAAGCTACAACCTGGATTACCTCCTTTTTAGACAATAGATCAATGCGCATGTTCTCTCCACTAGCAGCTGCCCCACCAGCACCTGGCGTGCCACAAGGATCTTGTGTTTCACCCACGTTGTATAACGTGTTCACCAAGCCCCTTTTCGATATCTTGGATTATCTGGGTGTCACTTACACCAACTACGCTGATGACACCCAGATACTATTCCCTATCTCAGGTGACTACACTGCTGACTCCCTCGCTATCAATGTCATGTACCAGGTCATCCAAGCGTGGATGGCTCAACACAGACTCTGTCTTAATGATGAAAAGACAGAGCTCCTCATTCTTGGTTTGCCACACAAACTTACCAAACTCGACCCTGCGTTTAAGTCCGTCATCATCGATGGGAACACTATCCCAACCGCCAAGGACACAAAAACCCTAGGGATTTACATTGACTCGACTCTATCCTTGACCAGACAAACTAACTCAGTCTCATCCACAGCGGCATACACCTGCAAACTTATTACAACCTGTCGCCCTTTTCTCTCTGCAACCAATTGTGTTACCCTGGCTAGGTCTCTTGTATTATCCAAGATTGATTACTGCAATGCACTGTACTTAGGTCCCAATCACTGCAACCTAAACAAGTTACAAATTGTCCAAAACAATGCAATTAGAGCTGCCCTCAACATTCCCAGGCGCCAAACCATATCCGCCACTAGACGCAACATTAACTGGCTCTCAATCCCACACCGAATCTCCCTAAAAACCTTGGCTCTTACCCACAAATGCCTTCATAACCAAGCTCCTTGTTACCTGGGCAACCGATTTGCCCTACACAACTCCATTAGACCCCGCAGAATGGCTCATTCAAACTGCCTTGTCGTTCCACGTTTCAATCTCCAAAGATCAGGTGGAACCAGCTTCCCTATCATGGCAGCTAAATTATGGAACACGCTTCCTAATGAGCTTAGAGCTGAACCTTCCTTCCTGAGATTCAAACACCTTACCAAAACCTGGTTAACCGCCCAAGACATCTAGCTCTGGGCTCATTGCTTAACTGTTACATAGCCGTACCCATGTATATACAATCTGTTTGTCCTTCATTGCTATTAGTATACCTGTTCATTTTGTACTATATCTGTAAACTTTGTAATTATTGCTCTATTCTGTCAAACATATGTTGTAACTAAGTGATGCGCCCGGTTGCCCCTGGGCCTGGTGCGCTATACAAATAAATAAATAAACAAATAAATAAATAAAGAATGACACGTCATGAATTTATCTTAAGCGTGACAGCCTAGGCTTTTTTTTTTAGCATTTCACATGGTAGACGTGTCTGTGTGAAATGTGATCCCAGAAACCACATGGTTACTGGGAGCCTGCCATACATTAGTGTACTCCTGACACTAATGAACACAAAGGGGCTGGATAGCGCATCTCTGAGCTACTGTCACACCCCTCCTGAAATGTGCAGATCACCCTTGAGAATGAGGTCACCCAGGCATTTCTAAAACTAGTGCAAATGAAATGAGCGCATTCTCTGCACTGCTGTCATGTTCTCTACATTTTGCGAAACTGCCCCCCTACTGGCACAGGTAAACTACATTGCATTGGTAATGCCTGCTTCCCACACCGCTGCACTGAGTACTATTCTCTGTGTTTCTGTTTGGGATTTCTCAGAGCTGTTACGTGGGCCAGATATGTAAACCGTTTTTCCCACTTTTGCCTCCAAATGGCATTTCTTAAAGAAATTAATGTAATGTGACAAGGACTATGTTAACAGTGTTTGAGAAATTAAATGATGCTTTTAAAAGGATTAAACTACTCTTTTTATAAGGGAGACAGAAAAGGCATCCTTACAAATGGCCATCATAGATGTCCAGGAAAAAGTGGCATGCCACACCACAGTATAGTTTGTGCTTGGCTGGCAGAGGAGGAGCACGTTGGGGTGGGGGGGTTTTGAGAGCTGGTGTGCCAAAATTATTCTGTATTTCTTGTTTAATGTTTTTTTTTCATATGCTACAATGAATGTGTCAGTTTAGCATACATTTTCTGGGTGCATTTGGGCGGGGGTAGCAGGGTTTTTCAGTGGCTCGCCACCCCACCCCCACTCTTGCAATACTGGATACTCCCCTGGGTGGAGGTGACTTGCCCAATACACTAGGTGGTATTTTACATGGCAACTACGCTGAAGTGGGGTGGGAAGGAATAAGGCTTCTTGGCAAGAGAGGCATTGTGGGAAAAGGAGGTCTCCAAGATGGGGGTGGGAACTGGCATCAAAGAAACCCCTAAGCACACCCATTATCAGTTGCGCGGGAAACAATCCTGCTTATGAGCCTCAGCACGCAGGAACAGGAAGTATGCAACAGGAACAGAAACCGCCCTAAGTGACAGCAAGTTGAGAGCAACAGGAACAGAAAGCCGTGCTAAGTGAGAGCAAGTTGAGAGAAACAGGAAAGCCGTGATAAGTGAGAGCAAGTTCAGAGCAACAGGAAAGCTGTGCTAAGTGAGAGCAAGTTGAGAGCAACAGTAAAGCCGTACTAAGTGAGAGCAAGTTGATTGTGAAATATGTGTGTCATTTTACTTTCATTTACATTTAACATACTTTTAAAAATGAAACTTTAAAAATGAAACTCTAAACTCTAAGCAGCTCATTTTCTAATGAGCTATGCAGAAAGTGAAAGGGTAAAATTGCTTTTACCCTTTCATTTTCTGCTCCAGCCCATTTTCCGGCTGTCCTGATGCATAGGAGGGCAATAAAGGCAGGTAACATTACCTCCGCCTTCTCAGGAGAGCACTTTGGTTTGTGCCTGCATGAGAGTTTCATGCACACATAAAATGGGTTGTTTGCAATGGAATACGCCTCACATTATCGAAATACCAAAGGAAATTCGAGGCTTAGTACCACCCAAAATGAAATACGCTAGTCACGGGTTCAGAGGTACATGTACAATTTTAATATGTAGATACAGATAGCTACCTGGCTCTCAAACGCCTCACAGTGTGTACCAGCAGACACCGTGAGGGGAGAGAGTGGTGGACATTAGAAACCATGCTTGCTTTATACACAATCCTGGTTACATCGTCCAGCCCTTCTCCAAGTTAACAATTCACTGGGGTTCATACCCAGTTCACGTTGATAATACAGAATCAAATAGTTGTACATTGTTTGATGTTTTCCTCAAATATTACACATGTTTTTCTACACACAAAATACAATGGTAACATCTGTTTTTCGAGCCTAAAGTAAGTCCAGTTTCAAGAACAACCACAATGGATTTCTGCAAAGGCACACGGTTTCAGCTATTATCAGTTCTGGCACTATGGGCTACGGGACTTGCTAGGTGATCAGCTATATCTTCACTCAATTGACAACCTTCCCCAATCTCTTCCTCCTCACCTGAATAGTCCAGTTTCTTCCGGCGGGTCAGCCCTATGTAAGGCTTCTTCTTTTTTAGAAGATATGGTCTACCTCGGAAGGAAGCCACCGTGACTCCCAGACAGAGAAAACCCACGGTGTCCCCCTCCGCGACAGCCAGAGGGGAAAAAGCCACTGGAACGGCAAAAAACCCCTGGATCCAAGGTAGTCGTGAAGGTTGTGGAAGTCGCCGGCACTGAAGTTGGTTGAATGGGTCCTCCGCCGAAAACCCAGGAAATGGTAAGGTCGGCATGACTCTGCTAATCGAGGGAATGGAATAGGGCGGTTTACAGGTAGGTACCCCTCAGGGTGGAGGACAAGAGTGGACGGAGAATACGGGAGTAAGAGAGTCCTAGAGCGAAGAAATTTCAGCAAAGAATCAACACAGGAGAGGGCAAGCAGGATCCAGAGAAGGGGGGGGCCCGTAGGGAAACAGGAGGAGGAGAAAAACAGGTTGAGTAATGGAAGGCGAGATAGCAAGGCAGAACTGTCAGAAGGAAAACTAGCGCAAGCAACGGGGCGAGGAATTAACTCAGTTGCAACGCGCCGAGCCGCCGGCAGCCGAGTGAGATATACAAACGGCGACGGCCATCTTGAAAACAACTAGACCGAGTCTGGTAGGCGAGGAGGAACGTAACGGAACACTTTAATGGCGTCCTTGTTTCCGCCTTCGCCACAAACGCCAGTCGCCGGCGGCAGTGACAGTATGCCCCCTCCGAAGACTTCTCCCTCCCGGCCTTTCTGGATGTAGTCGGTGGAACTTGTGTAACAGTTGAGGAGAGTGAATATGGAAATGCGGTTCCCAAGTGTCCTCTGAGGAGGGATACCCTTTCCAATGTACGAGATACTAAGACGTCCCCGATGATAACGGGAGTCCCGTATCTGAGAAACTTCATATTCCTCAAAAGCTGGAACTGGCAAAGTCCACAGCTTGGGGGATGCCTGTTTCCGGGTATCTGGCACAAAGGGACGTAAGAGAGATGAGTGAAACACGGGATGAATCCGCCTGAGTCCCTTTGGCAACTTGAGGCGGAAGGCCACAGGATTTATCTTTGAAGTTATCTTGAAGGGTCCGATGTAGCGGGGTGACAGTTTAGAAGGCCGAACCCATCGAGGAAGGAACTTGGTGGACAGCATGACCTTGGAACCCTTGTCCCAGGTAGGAACTTGACTCCGGTGTTTGTCGGTTTGCTCCTTATAATGTCTGCTAGCCTTAGAGAGGCTATGACGGGCTGTGTTGTGGGCCTCCTTGATCTGCACAAGGGTGTTCTCCAAAGAAGGAATGTTAGTTTCCTCCCAGACACTCGGAACTATGGACTGCGGGTTGTATCCGTAGGTACAAAAGAATGGGCTAATTCCTGTAGCCGTGTGGACAGCATTATTGTATGCAAACTCTGCTGTGGGAAGCAGGTCCACCCAATTGTCTTGCTGTGTATTGATGAAACACCTTAAGTATTGCTCTAAGGTACCGTTTAACCTCTCGGTTTGTCCATTTGTCTGGGGGTGAAACCCCGACGAAAGAGCTCTCTCAACGCCCAATGAATTGCACAATGCTGACCAGAATCTGGAGGTATACTGGCTCCCCCTGTCTGAAATTATCTTTTGAGGAAGCCCATGTAGCCTAACAATGTCTTTGAGGAATACATCAGCCATGATCGAGGCGGACGGGATCTTTGTCAATGGAGAAAAATGGGCAAGTTTTGAGAAGGAGTCTACGGTTACCATAATGCAGGTACAGCCTCGGGAAACCGGTAACTCCACAATAAAATCCGTAGAGATGCATTTCTAGGGACCATGTGGAACTGGTTTCTGTTGTAACAGCCCCATAGGTTTCGAGGTGGCATATTTGCTTTGTAAGCACACAATACAGGATTGAACATAGGCTTGAGTGTCGGCCTTCATGTTTGGCCAGATGAAAGCTCTTTGGAGAAGTTCCAGAGTGCCTCGTACTCCTCGATGACCTGCAGTCTTGGAATCGTGGCACCACTGAGTGACTCGTCTTCTGAGATTACTGGAAGGAATAAACAGTCTTCCGCGGATAAAGTGCAACCCGTCCTTAGTGGTGACTGGTTGATTTCCCATATTGAGAGTAGGTTCCTGGAGGCAGGCTCCTCGTACTTCTTCCAAGAAGTTAGACACTGTAGATATGATCCGGGTACGAGGAAACATAAGCTCCTTTCTGTAAGGGAAAATAACATCGTCTCTGCGGGAGAGAGCATCGGCAACTAGATTTTGAGAGCCAGGGATGAATGTGATGAAAAAATCAAACTGGGCGAAAAAATGAGCCCATCTGGCCTGACGGGTGTTATAACACTCTTGCTGCTTGAGTATTTGCAGATTTTTATGGTCTGTTCGTATCTGGAACGGGTGTAGGCTTCCTTGGAGCAAATGCCTCCATTCCACACAAGCCAACTTCATAGCAAGTAATTCCTTCTCTATGACTGAGTAGTTGCGTTGGCTAGGATTTAAAGTCTTTGAGAAGTATGCCACCGGATGCTCGAGGTCCTTGACTCTCTGAAGAAGAACAGCACCTACGGCTGCTGCAGAAGTGTCAGTCTCCAGAATAAAGGGTAGTAGTTGATCTGGTTGTTTCAAAATAGGAGCTGAACAGAACTTGTGTTTTAAGCTGAGGAAGCTTTCTTCAGCCTCATTTGACCAGATGAAAGGACCTGTGGATTTCTTGAGAAGGGATGTAATAGGAAGAGTGAGTAAGGAAAAACTCGGAATGAACTTCCGATAGAAATTTGCCAGCCCCAGAAAACGTTGAATATCCTTAACTGAAGAAGGTGATGGCCATGACAAGATGGCATCCACCTTCCTTGGGTCCATAGTAATCCCTTTGTCGGATAGGATGAATCCCAAGTATGACAATGAGGATTGAGCAAATGCACATTTCTCAGGTTTTACCAGAAGACTGTGATGTTGTAGTCTGCGCAGAACTTCCTTGACATGTCGGGTATGTTCCTCCTGGCTCCGTGAGAAGACTAAAATGTCATCCAGGTAAACCACTGTGTTAAGGTTCAGAAGGTCGGAAAATAATCGGTCCATGAATCTCTGGAAAATGGATGGTGCATTGACTAGGCCAAACGGCATGACTTGGTATTCAAACAACCCATAGGGAGTGCGAAACGCCGTCTTCCACTCATCTCCTGTTCTTATGCGGAGTAGATGATACGCATGCCGTAGATCAAGTTTAGTAAACACAACAGAGCCTTGGACAGCCTCTAGAATCTCTGATATAATGGGCATAGGGTATCGATCCTTTATGGTCACTCTGTTTAACCCCCGATATTCGATACAGGGCCGCAACTCCTTGGTATCCCGTTTGGGTATGAAAAACAGAGAGGCCCCAGCGGGGGATTTGGAAGGTCTTATGAGTCCATTTGCTAAATTATCATCAAGGTAACATCGGAGCACAGCCTTCTCCGATACAGAGAGGGAATACATCTTCCCAAAGGGGACCAATGCCTGTGGTACTAGGTCGATACCACAATCCTCTGGGAGATGTGGAGGAAGTTTGATGGGGGTCTGTTCCTGAAAGACTTCTGTGTATTCGGAAAGCCGTTCCGGTATGCAATGGATGGAACTGCTTTCGACAGCAGACATGGTCTTTACAGTTGCAAATGTTTGTTCTGGAAGGCATTCTCGTAGACAGAAAGCGGAATGAAAACTTAGTAGATTCTTAGACCAATCCACCGTTGGGTTGTGTTTCCTGAGCCAGCCTATTCCTAAGATGACAGGGAAATGGGCCGCCCGTATAATGTCAAACTTTATGATTTCAGAATGCTGGTGGATGGACACCTGAATCTCCTCGGTGGTGTGAGTAATGAGTCCTGAACATAGGGGTGTACCATCCACTCCTTCAACCTTTTGGTCCTCCTTTTTCTCAATCCTTAGCAGACCCACCTTATCAGCCCAAAAGGTGTCAAGGAAGTTTCCAGCCGCCCCACAATCCAGTAGAGCCTGTGTCTCTACCTCTCTCTTCCGGAAGCGGAGTTTTATGGTGATAACCATGAGACGCAAATCTTCGCTCATCTGAGATGAGGCCACAGAAAGTGTAGTGTAGGAACGTGGTGTAGCCCCTCGATAGTCCGTTCCACTGATTATTGAGGGCGGTCGTTTCCCGATCTCCTTGGGGGCACATCGGGACAGTCTCTCAGCAGATGGTTGGCGGCTCCACAATATAAACAAAGGTTCCCTTCACATCTCCTCTTCTTTTCTTCGGCAGTCAACGGAGATCTGGTGGTTCCGACCTGCATGGGTTCATCTCTGGAGGGACGCGATACAGGTGAGGAGGCTGAGGGGGGTGTATCCAAGAAAGGATGTGGACCTCGAGCCTTCTTCCTTTCGTTTCTTCGTTCTGTCAGACGGAAATCAATTCTTAGAACTGCAGTTTGAAGATCTAAAAAGGTTTCTGGGCGCGGGATCCGGGCAAGCACATCCTTGAGCTCTTCTCGCAAGCCTCGGCGGAATATGGCATACTGGGCCTGCTCTTGCCAACCTGCCTCTGCAGCGAGCTTCTTGAATGTGGAGATATAGGATAGTAAGTCGGTACTCCCTTGACGCACATCCAGCAGGTCTTCGCTAGCCACGTGTGAGCTTTCGGTTCGCAAAAAGGTGTGTAGCAGTAGTTCCTTAAAGGCCGCATAGTCCTACAAAACTGGGTCTGATAGGGATACCAATGGAGTAGCCCATGCCAAGGCGTTTCCCGTCATATGCGTGATCATGAAACCCACCTTGGAATGATAAGTGGAAAAGGCATTTCTGCGGAAGGTGAAATGAATATTACAGGCTTCCAGGAATTCCTTAACCTTTCTTTCCGAGCCGTCGAATTTACCCGACACCAGGGGTAGTGGGGGTAAATCAGTTGTCTGTTGTTCTCTTGCAGCTACTCTTAGTTGGAGCGCCACGTTGTCAGCCTTTAGTGTTTGGACTTCTGCGTTGAGGGTTTGGACAGCTGTCACCAGCTCTTGCAGTTGTTGTGGCGTAGCCATGTCTTCTTCCAGGCGTTGCAAACTATCAGTTCTGGCACTATGGGCTGCGGGACTTGCTAGGTGATCAGCTATATCTTCGTCTTCACTCGATTGACAACCTTCCCCAATCTCTTCCTCCTCACCTGAATAGTCCAGTTTCTTCCGGCGGGTCAGTCCTTTGTAAGGCTTCTTCTTTTTTAGAAGATATGGTCTACCTCGGAAGGAAGCCACCGTGACTCACAGACATAGAAAACCCACGGTGTCCCCCCTCCGCGACAGCCAGAGGGGAAAAAGCCACTGGAACGGCAAAAAACCCCTGGATCCAAGGTAGTCGTGAAGGTTCTGGAAGTCGTCGGCACTGAAGTTGGTTGAATGGGTCCTCCGCCGAAAACCCAGGAAATGGTAAGGTCGGCGTGACTCTGCTAATCGAGGGAATGGAATAGGGCGGTTTACAGGTAGGTACCCCTGAAGGTGGAGGACAAGAGTGGACGGAGAATCCGGGAGTAAGAGAGTCCTAGAGCGAAGAAATTTCAGCAAAGAATCAACACAGGAACAAAACACAGGAGAGGGCAAGCAGGATCCAGAGAAGGGGGGGGGGCCCGTAGGGAAACGGGAGGAGGAGAAAAACAGGAAGAGTAATGGAAGGCGAGATAGCAAGGCAGAACTGTCAGAAGGAAAACTAGCGCAAGCAACGGGGCGAGGAATTAACTCAGTTGCAACGTGCCGAGCCGCCGGCAGCCGAGTGAGATATACAAACGGCGGCGGCCATCTTGAAAACAACTGGACCGAGTCTGGTAGGCGAGGAGGAACGTAACGGAACACTTTAATGGCGTCCTTGTTTCCACCTTCGCCACAAACGCCAGTCGCCGGCGGCAGTGACAGCTATTCAGTATTCTGTTCCACTGTTTGAACAAGGATGATACTATTGGTACAGACAACATCTAAATTGAGGCTAAGTTCTGCTCCAAGGTTTCTTAGTGCAGGACAAACATTCTGCTTTTGGCAGTCTCAACATGTTGACACAGTGCAAATTTAATTTTGCTCAGCTGGAGCCAAAAACACAATTTCTAGCATGGAGCAGAAAGCATGAGTTAATCAAAATGGCGGATAACCTTAAGATGGAGGCGTAGACAACTTATTGCAAGTTCATTTAAATGCGATTTACAGTACGATGCAAATGCGCTTAGGCCAATGTTCATTATCAGCCGGTATTATGCAAAATATGCTTTTACAGCTTGACACAACGAGAAGGTCTTCCTAAGAGACAATTCTTGTGGTACATGAGGGTGGCTAGGATAGCTAAGGGCAGATGGATTGAATGGTCATAAGAACCTCAGACAGACATGCTGCTGGAGTTAATGTATGCACTGGAAGATGGCCGGAGATCTCTGTCTAGACTGTACAAACACCTATTAGAAAGAACTAGCATGAAATGCATTAATTATTTGAAAACAAGATGGGAGTCTGATGTCTGTTTGGAAATCTCAGAAAACCATTGGGAAATGGCGCTAAGCTTTACAAAAAATGTGTCACGGAAGGCTAGATTTAGGCTGATTCAGATTAATGTGCTCCACCGCACATATATGACCCCTAGCATGGTGGCTATGTTTAACTGCAATGTGTCTTCAGCCTACCCCTGGTGTGGCCTTGATGATGCTCACTTTATATAGATGATGTGGAATTGTGTAAAGGTGCAAGGTTTTTGGTCCCGAATTAGGCAGGCATGTGTTGGGGCTGGAATTACTAGATAACACTGGGACCCACTGGAGTGCCTATTAGGCATATATCCTAGACCAAGTAAACACATCAATGCGGTCAAATTCATGGAAATGGAATGTATATTAACTAAAAGATGCATATCTATGCCATGGAAATGTAAAAAAGGCCCGCAATATAAGAAGTGGTGTGTGGAATTTGGGATCTGGTGTGAGGCTGAAACGAGAGTGTGGCTCAGGGCGTTACAGTCACACACTGATGATCCCCCCCTTTCCTTTCGAGTCCTGGAGGGTATTAATTGCATCAATGTTCCATCCCTCTGATGACAATCCACCTTGAGTACACCCTTACCTCATCCACTTACACTATTGGTAGGCACTGAACTCTTTGATTTTGCACCCATGCAGATGCAGTTATTGTAACTTAAATGGTTGGTTCTCGACACACCACTAGAATCCTCATTTATAATGAACAACATTATGTTTTTAGTGTAGGCAGGCCTTGGATGTATTGTGAATGTATCTGTTTTGTTAACCTGTTTGTGGTATTTTTTAGCTGAAGTCGTCAACAATAATTTTGTGGGGTTGCCTTTCTTTGACTGCTAGGATCTAATTTGTACACTGCTTTTGCAACAATTCACCAATAAAAAAAGTTAAAATCAAATAAGTTAAGTCTCTTCTTTCTTCAGTCAGAGGTTGGAGTCTTAATAAGTTATTATAAAATGACATAACAATATAGGACATCTTTATCTCAATACTTAAACAGGATACAAAATATAGTGATGAACAGCACAGAGACACCTCCAATCCTTCCCAAACTACACAAAATGCACAGCTCCTTTTCCTCCTTCACCTTTGAACGAGTCTCCATCACGTGTTTTTGTAATATTGTAATGCCAAGGTGTCAAAACTATCAGTAGTCCCAGAAAGAGCATCAGGAATCAAGGCGTTCCTTACATTGTGATGGCAGACATCGCTGAGTTGCTGAAGGCCTCTCTCCTTAAGTGCAATGTTCCTGGACTCCTAAAAAATGCCCTATTCATCCCACTCTTCAAGATGTCTAGAACGGACCACAAGGATCCATTAATATATCTGCTTATATTAATATACATCAGGCTAAGCATAACACTGGACCAGGTGGTGTCACAGCAAGTCCAGGAATAATGTAAGTGCAGTACAAGGCTTCAATATGGACAATCAGACTTCAGACCCTAGAGACTGATTGAAATATTCCAATTATACAACAATGAGAACCTCCTCTCTGGGTGCAAGCTAGCAAGCTCATCATGATCTAGTGAATCTCTCTGTTATGTAAAATGCAGATGACCATCCTATACTATTCTCACACTTAAAGAGGTATATGTGATCCTTAGGAACAGGATTGGACTTGACAAACTATGTACTCATAGGTATCAAACGGGTCCAGCTAGGCAAATTAAACAGAGCAGTAGAAGGATCACATACGTGATGCTATAATGTTGCTCTCTATGTCTTTTATTCTTTAATGTGTGCATGCTCCTACCACCACAGATCAACAAGCAACACCAATTATTTCAAGAAAGAATATGCTGATGACCCACATGGGCCCACCTCAGGTTGGTCCCCTAATAATGCATGAATGCAACATAAAAATGAAGACTTGTAAAAACTCTTTAATTGTTAACCCCACCCTCTCCTATCATGTCAACAAGGTAGTTGGTAGAAAGTACTGCCAATTCAGGAAAACACATTTCCAACAGAATTACTAAATTGTGCAAGCCATAAGAACCTCACAAAACCCACAACTCAAGTACTGCAATTTTGACTATGTCAGCCAAACAAAGAAACCAACCCCAAAACCTCAACGACTACAAAACTAAAGCATGCAAACTGTGTTTTAACTTCAAGGAACAACGCCACATCACCACCACCATGATGATGTGCCATTGGCTCGCAAGGAAACAAATGATCACTTGCAAAGTCTTGTTCATCATATATGGGGCGCACTGGGACAAATACCCAACAGATTGTGTACCCTTATGTTTTCTTCAACCAGGAGCCTAATTTAAAGTCACTTAGCCTTAGTCCTCCAACCTGAGTTTAAAGAGAAAATCAAATCACAGCCAAGACACGAAGAGTTCAAGACACCCTGTTTTAGAAAAACTTGAGTTTGTTCTTTAGTTACTAAGCAAACGAGCAGAGGTTCAGGAAAGTGCTTAGGGTCTTTCTTTGAAGTAAAACAATTATCCACTAACATTTCGGCATTACGACCTCCCTGTCTGAATGAGGATAGCATCACGACTTCTCCTATACCTTTTGATGCATATTGAAACATCAGAACCAGTTATTGGCCTACTAAAAAGGTTTCAACGTGGGTCCTGCTTTCCTGCAGATCACTTCCTCTTCCCATAGATCTAATGAATGTCTGTATGGCACACCTACCAGCACTGGCCATCAGACAGATCTCTGTTTTATAGGGCTGCAAGTTAAAGGGAGGACATCCTCTGGCAGAGGCATTGATAGGGGGAGAGCTAAGGGGGGCTATGGCCCCAGGTCTTTTGGTTGTAGCCCCAGATAAACTCAGGGGCTACAACCAAAAGGCTAGCTTGCCTCAAGTTCTGACAGTCCCAACATTAGCATATCCTCAGATTTTTCCAGACCTAGCAACACCCCTGTCCTCTGGCATGGCTAAAAGGCAGCATGTTTAGTGTGTTATGGGAATCTTAAAAACAATTATAGATCTTTGGAAAGTATGGCACACCCCTTCTTCGTATCATTTTTTCATAAATATTCATAAAATAAATATTGCCCCTATAATTCAAGAAAAACCAGGGGCAATTAACTTCTGTGTTTAGATGTGGCTGAATTAAGTCACAGGTCGTCAAAAATGTTCCCTCTAAGCTGTGCACATGTGCGCCTGCCCATCTTGCTTCTGGGTGCCGCTCAGAAGATTTTTAGCAGCGCACACAGACAATTCTCACCTATTCAAAAATATTTAATAAGGTAGAAGCAACAGTAATTACCTGACATTTGCTTTCTCTTAAAATAACAAACTAATCTTTATATTCTGGAATAGCCCATTTGCAATACCCTACTATGCAAGCATGACCCTAAAACACTAAAAATCCCAACAGCTGAATACACCCACAAGAGGTTAAAAACAAATATGAAAAGGTGGCTCCATGAACAGAAGAATCTAACCAAGATATGCCTGGACATATTAGCCAAATAATGTTCCCTCCCCACCCATGACTCTGATACTTGACTTTACCACGCTTTTACCTTGTGACTCTAACTTCTGCCCCAGAACACATTTAGATATCAACATTGACTCTTCCTCTCTTGGCTCTAGGAACCGTTCCCAGGCTTGTACCTACATCAAACTGTTTTATGTTTGTTTGAATAACGCTCAAGTGCCAGAATTTCTGTTGCTCATGGTGCCTTACCAAAAGCATCACCCACACTATGTAAATCAACTATCAGCCAAATATTGTATACTGACTGTAAGTAAACAGGCTACTTGCATCTGTAATCTCATCAGATTCTTCCTCTTGTTTGTACATATGTCACAGAAGTGCTTTGCAGCTGTCCATTTGCAAGTTAGCACATGATGAAACTCCAATATTAATTTGCCCTCTAATGATTTTGAGTAGACAAATGTCATGCTCAGCGACTCCCATTTTAGCATTGCTAACATTACCCTATAAGTGGAGAGCAACATTGTAATTTATTTAACAGAGACTGCATGGGATCATGGGCATGGACTATGCTTTGAACTAATTCTGTGTATTATCAGGGCTGTGGATATTCAGACAGTAGAATGCTTTTCATACAATCTGCATTCTTTCCAAGTGTACAGAGTTCCATTGGGCATAGACCTTAAATTATATGGTAACTCGCTGCTCTACAAAAACAGCTTCGCTGAGCACTTGTATAGTAATATAGGGTTATACGGGGTATGTTGCAGGAAAACTTGCATGCACTGCAAAATAATTGTGTACATGCAGATTCATGACATTTGGCCTCATTACGAGGTTGCCGGTAACCCGCAAGTATTATCGGCAGGTTACCGGCTACCTCACCTTACTGGTACCGCCACCTGACATCCCGGTGTTACCGGGATATGACATGCGATGGTGGTACAGTAAGTTCCCATTCCCATGGAGTCCCAGAGGACTCCATGGGAATGAAAACACTAAAGCAACGGCAAAGTTATTAACGGTATCCGTGATTCAGTGAAAAACCTGTTGGTAGGGGCCTGAACTAGCAGCAGCTCAGGAATGCTGGTTGTTCAGTGGCCCTACCGGCAGACTCAGAGTGACCCAGACGGAGTGACCCAGTCAGGAAAACGTGGCAGTAATATTGTTACCAGCACCTTTATTTCTGGACAGGGTAACTTGTAATGAGGCCCAAATGTAAATAATATCATAATGAGACTTTAAATATGTTTTGCTTGCAAAGTATTGTGGGTATGCAAATATCCCAGTGACTGTGTACTGCTACAATTCCTGACTTTTTACAGTGCTCTGGCAACTAGTATTGGAGACTAGCACAGGAGCCGTTGGATGCGGGCGTCACAGGTGGAAGGGCACAGAAGAACACTCCTTGGTGATGAAAAGATCAGTACATTTCAAAAACCAAGTCAGAAGTTTCAGCAGTACAGTACAAGGAAGGACATGTGTTGTTTGCTTGCTGAAGGGTGGGAAACTGCACCTTTTGTTTCTATCTATGCTCCGCTGCTGGAGGCTTTTCTAGATAATCATGTGTTCTTCATTTACTGACTCACGCATCCGCCTGCAACTTATTTAAGTGATTACAATGAATTACAGAAAAGTGGTCCAGTGTTACAGAAGAAGGCACTCAATCTGTGGTACCGCTGATCATTGCTGCTATTAACTTAAAAGGCATATTTATGAGATTTTCTTCATCAAGATTCTATCAGAAACCTCAATAAGTCTTTTGTTAAATTTTGTGTAGGCTGTGGTAAGGAGTGGAGGGCAAAACTATCTGCTGTATTATGAGCCCTGTCATTTCACTTCCTATGTCAGGGTTGTAAGCAGTGCTCCCTATTTGGATTCAAATGATTTTTCAGGGAGCAAAAAAGTAATTAGCGTTGCCAAAAGGGATATTTTATCCTTATTAAAATATGTTTGATCCCCTTACAATTCCTCTTGAGATTGGGCAGCAACTAGAGCTCTTTCCTATGTCACTGCTCTGCTGGTAACTAATTTGAAAAAAATATCTGTGCAGCTTTGTGGCTAGAAGCAAGAGGTAGGCTCCCATGTGTTAATTGTTTTTGGGCATATTTTCCTGTTTCTAGGGAGTAAAAATTGATGGTGTAAGGGTTGTTTTGAGTAAGTGTTGTCACAACTCACAGGACAACGTAATGAGTATAGTAACCAAAGTCCCAGGAATTGTAACCATCATATTCTGAGGTGCAGTTATCATTATTACACATTACACATCCTTACACAAACTATGCATGTTCTCCTGGCCCTTGAATTACTTAATTAAAGTGGCACATTAACTCTTTTTTTTATTTTTATTTATTATTTTTTATTTTTTTAGTATTAACTCTTTTTGGCATGTTTTCTGACACAATTGCTTTTAGTTGCTATTATTCCACCTGCAAATATTGCATTCCATCTGAATTTTTTGACAGCCACAGCAAATATGACAAGAAATATTTGTTTTTTGTAATACACATGAGTGTTTTAACAGTGACATAAAACACATATTTTTCTCTGCACAGGAGTACTTTTGCTAAGTACTGTGGCAGATCTTGAAGTCTTGGACTAGTTGATGAGCTGTCTTTATAATAAGATAAAATATTGTTTTAGCCTGTGTGTCTGGAAAAAGTATTGTAAGAGGCCACTTTTACACAGATTTGTAAAGAAATGCAGTGGATCGGAAGGTTAAATTCCTTTCTAAACTCTATTCAGAGACAGTAGCTCACTAACTACGCATGCTTACAAAGTGACTTACCTCATTTGTCATTTGCACCCAGAGAAATTAATGTGTGCATGATAGCAGACCAGTTCCGCAAACAGAGAAAAACAATTAGAGGGAGCATTGGTTGGCAACCTGCCGACCTCCAGATTTCTTTGAGCTACATTGTCCGTGATCCCCTCCTATTGGCTATGCTAACTTGGACTGATGGGAGCTATGGTCCTAAACAGTTGGGGAGCCAAAGGTTGCAAATCCCTGAGCTAGATGGCCACAGACGGCTTTGCTCAGGCTTTCTATGCAAGCATGTCCTGTTGCTGGAATGTACTTTCTTCTTACTGCATATCCACCTGTTTGCTGATTTAGGAAATGCTCTATTTGTTTTCTTCAGTTTCCCTAATTAATAGGGTTTAATGTAAGTTTTGAGAGGTAGTTGCCTTTGGTATCGGGTTTATTTTGGAGTTTATTTTCTTTCTTTATTTCACAACCATGATAGGTTACAGTTGTGTCCCAGGGAGACTAGTTATGCAGAGAATTCAGTTTTCGGCTTCCCAAACATTCTCACTATTATCAGTATGCAAAACAGAACATGTCACCAATGAATTTATGCTCAGCACTGGTCCGTTATTTTAATAACTCATTTGGATAAATGAACAAAACAAAATGTCCTTATTTTCTTTTTCTTCGAAATGTACTTTTTTGTTAAAATAGATGCAACCCAAATCATGTGTTTTGCTGGTTTATTGAACTGTCTCAAGACCATTGTTTTCAATGGGCCCTAATTCCTTGAATGCCGACCTGATAACCAGTGGCCATGCTGGTGTGCTGTCTAACAGGTCTGCAGTATTCAGTGCCCTGGTAATTAGCTTGGCAACCCACTCTAAAAAGAGTCTTAAGGTTTAAATGAACCCCTACTTGATAAATAAATTACTTTAAGGAGTTTAATTTCAAGGGACCCATTCAAAAATATTCAAAAATACATTGCAATCTAATCAACGCTAGATCAATGTCCAACCATGCTACAGAGAACTACTATCTACCCTACGACAGTAGAATAGACATCTTATTCGTCACAGAAACCTGGTTAGACGACAACTACAAAGTCACACTACACAGCTGCCTACCTGACAACTTCAAATGCACACAGGTAAACAGAATACGAAAAAGAGGAGGAGGGCTTGCAATAGCCTACAAAGAACACCTAAAAATAAAAACAGACGACCCGCTAAACATCAGAAACTGCAAATCCCACGTCCTTCACCTGACTGCTGACGCAAAAACAAACCTCACATTCATATTCATCTATGGACCATCAACCTACGACAAAACCTTTGTGGAAACCTTCATAGAAGTCATCACAAACATATCAAACCTTACCACCTGATCATCCTTGGGGACTTCAACATATGGTTTGAAGAAGAGAAGGCAAACTCTTAAAAATCACTAATCAAGCAACTAGAGACAATGAAACCAGATGGTAAAATGAGCGACACACACAGCAGGACACACTCTCGGGGCAAATTTTGCCAACAAAAACCTGATCTATACTGCGCCACCAATACAAACACTATAGAAAGATTACCTCATCATACTATTCGTGATCCAACTGCCAGCCAAAGCAACCAAACAGCCCCAAAGCTCTGATCATCTAGAAAAGAAACTGGAGTACCATCAAAAGTAGTAACTTTAAAAAACTACTGCAATCCTCGAAACCATCAACTGCAAGCCTGGACGGATCCTACCTAGATGAAAGAGCAAACATAATCCAGAAATGGATCGCCGATACAATAGACAGCATCTCCCCAGAAAAACCCTTCATTCCTTCACCAAAGAAAGTAGTGGCAAGATGGTTCACACCCTACCTCAGTACAATGGAAAAAAAACGAATCACAAACTTAAACTAGAATGGAGGAAAAACTATGACCAGGCAAAAAGAATTAACTATGAAAAACAAATTAGAGAATACAAAAAGGAAATTCTCCAAGCCAAAAAGAAATACTATGACAACCGAATCACATTAGCGACCACCACTCAAAAACAACTTTTCAACACCACAAATGAGATGAGAAACCCACCGGGATGCAACAACACACGAGTAACCTCACATAAAATATGCAAAGACCTTGCAGACCACTTCAAAAATAAAATCACCAATATACATTGGATCATACAAAGCAGACCAATCAACCAGACCGTGCACCAGGCCCCACCGGACCTGGCACCACAGAATAACCTCCAAATCTTGACACAAATATCAGAAGAGAGATTCATCAAATTGGTGAAACTTAGCAATAAAGCAGGCTCACCAATGGACACCTGTCCACCGGACATCTACAAATCAATACACACACAAGGCATGCCAATGGAATACCACAGAAACCACTTCAACCAATCACTATCAACGGGAAGAGTACTGCGGCCCTTCAAATCTGCATACACCGAACCACTCCTCAAGGATACTACAGGCGATGTGGGAGACCTCTCTATCCAGCAACCTATGTCTACGAACAAACACTGGAACACATCGAGACACACCAACTGCTAGACCAAGCACAATTCAGTTTATGACCCAGGAGAGGGACGGAGACGGCACTTCTCTCGATCTGGGATGACCTAAAGACCAATGCATACTCCAACACAAACTCTGCATTGATACTACTTTACCTCTCTGCATCGTTCGGCACAGTCAACCACAACATCCTAATCATAAGACTGGAAGAAACAGGGAACACCAACACGACATTGACCTGGATTAAGCCATTCCTATCTGAAAAAACAGAAACAGGTTGTATAAAAACATTCAAATCAGCGCTACAACACACCATCTGTGGAGTACCACAAGGGTTCTCCCTGTCCCCACTCCTCTTCAACATCTACTTGACCCCACTAATGAAAAGGCATGGCCTTACATGCTACAACTATGCAGATGACACCAAAATCCTCTACAAAGCTAACACTACGCAAGTAGACTGCCTGAAAGAACTCTACAATTGGATGAACACAAACAGCCTCAAACTCAGCCCGGGCAAGACAGAAATCATGATCATATCCAAAAACCAGGAACGCAGCCAATACATCCCATGGCCAGCAGAACTAGGAACTGCGCCTGCGCCATCAAAAATAGTCAAAAACCTTGGAATCGGGGGGGCGCTGTTGAGCGCCGAACAAGATGGCCGCCTGAGTCTCGCGCTCCGGAGCCGGCAGATCTCGAGATCCTGAATCGGCACCTTTGAACACCAGATAGCCGATCCCGACTCATGCGTTTTTGAAGCGGCCACCCCGAGGACCCAGCGGACCGAATTTTGTCGGAAATCGGATCCCCAGGACGTGATTTCTAAACGCCGCCGCACCATCCCCCCACTCGGCTGCAGCGCTCCCGCGCAGGAACTCGCCCTCTGGTGGAGCGGATGGGCTCGCCCGGGGCCGGCGTTATCCCCCCACCTCGGCGGGCGCGGGCTGCCGGGTGGCGGTCCGCCTCCCCCCAATCCCGAGGTGCAGCTGGGGGCGGCTGGGACATATCTTCGGCCGCGCGCCGCTGGCTGGCTCGAGCGCCCGCGGCCTGGTGCGCACCAGAGCTGTCCGGGACCCTTTCTGCACCTCCTGGACCCCGGCGGGGCTGTTGCCAACAACGAGACACGCGGTGCAGCGGATCCCTGCGCCACCAGGTACGTGGGTCGGGGAGGCCCCCGCGGACTTGCCCTGGGCAGCGGCATCGCCTCACCTCTCCCAATCGCGGTGCCGAGGACAATTCGCCGGCACCCCCGGCCTCTGGGCCCATCAGCCGCCGTTGCTGCCCCAGGCCTGGCGCCTCCCCCGGCTCGCAGCGGTCCTGGTGTCCCCCCCGGAACCTCTCTCATCTCCCCGCTCCACAGGCCGCCGCGGGCTGCGGGTGTCTCCCTCCAGGGTGGCCTTCAGGGGGGGCCACGGTGATCTTGCTGACACTACACCGCCCGGGCCCTTCAGCCCACCGGCTGCCTGACCTGTCTTCTGCACGAGGCCGCGGCCTCTCTGCTGCCTGGGCGTTGGGCCGGGAGGCACCCCCACATCATTCATCGCTCTCAATTACCCATATCTGGGTCCAGGCTCGCATTTTGCTCCTCACGTTCTCCCCGCGCCTCTCTGGACTGACTGGGACCTTTTGGCCTGCGCTGGTGGCCACAGCTTCACATCTGGGGAGCCGGTGGGCTTCGCCGGGGCTGGTTGTTGTGTTGTTGCATTGATTGCGCGGCATGGTGAATAGCTCTGGTGGGGCTTGTTGGTTCCTTAGCCTGCTTTGTGTGTCACAGTACCTCTCTGGTAACGGGAAGGACACATACCCGCCTCTTGAGGTAATGTGGAGTTGAGGAAAATCCCTGTGTGTTAGCTGCCCCACAAACTTCACATCGACACGGATTCTCGGCCACGGCTTCACCTGCATCACTCCCTGTCTAGCACCATACTCTGCGCCCTACCTCGGGGGATATAGGGCCTGGGCCTCCCCCCTCTCCCCACTTGACTTTCAACATCGCCAGGATGACCAAGGGAGGGGCGAGGAAACAGAGCTCTATCAACATGTTTGCTAAGGCTGCGTCGAGATCGTCAGGGGAGACCAACGAGCAGGCCCCAGCCACACCTCCACCCGATGCAGTGCCGGAATCCCAAAATATGATGGACTTCATTCGCAAGGGCTTCACCGCACTGCACTCAAAACTGGATGACATGAACGGAACTATATCTTCTATAAAGGCCCACATCGAGCGGAATGACAGCCGTGTGTCAGAAGTCGAGACGCGGGTCGGTTCCGCTGAGGATGCATTGGGAGCCCTGCGCTCCGAGGTCACCGCTCTCTCCAACCGAGTCCTTGAGGTAGAGAAGAAGAACGAGGATTTGGAATCTCGCTCGAGGCGTAACAACCTCCGCATCATCGGGGTTCCCGAGAACGAAGTGCACGAACCGATGGAGGACTTTGTCGAGCGCACATTGGTCTTGCTCTTGGATTCTCCCAAGCTCTCCCCACACTTCGCTATTGAGCGGGCCCACAGAGCCCTGACGGCTAAACCCAGACCTGGGGCTCCGCCCCGGCCCATCATAGCCCGAGTGCTGAATTTCCGTGACCGGGATGCCCTCCTCAGGGCGGCTATACTCAAAGGGGAGCTACTACTGGATGGTGCCAGGATTCATCTCTATCCGGACTTCTCCACAGCTGTCCAACGCGAACGCAAGACTTTTCAGGCTGTGAAGCGCAGACTGCGGGACCACTCAGTCAAATACGCAATGCTCTACCCTGCCAAGCTCCGCATAGAGCATGCCAACCAGGTGTTTTTTTTCACGATCCCGGAGGAGGCCTCCAGGTTCATCGACGAACATTTCCCTGGCTGACCTCTCCCCTCTCCTCACGAGTCTGCAGTTATCCTTCTGTCCCGACGGGGAGAGGCCGAGCTAGGCCGTCTTCCTGTATCGGGGTCACTTGATCCTCTACTTCGTAATCTGCTTGTTGTGTTCATTCTTACAAATGTGTGCCTTATCATCACGTGCCAGAACCCTGTCCAAGTCATTTGTTAAGATCCACTGTGGGCACACCTTATCTTAATTGATCTGCCGCAGCCCCGACTACGGCGGCTAGTCCGGCCCTCATGCCCCCAGGCGTTGATGCCTTTGGTTTGGTTTTGGTTGAGGGGGGTTGGGATTGTCATCCCTCTGTTTGGGGGGGGGATGTGGACGGGGGTGGGACATGTTAGGGTTCTTGTTGTTAAAAAGTTGGCGCTGGCAGCGAAGGCGAGCCGTGAGATGGTGCTCAAGGCTTGGTGCGGCAAGACTGTGAAATTGACCCGTTGGGTATTGACATTCGGTTTCCCTCGATCACCACCATATCTGTGACCAAGAGTGACTTGACCTTTATGAGCTGGAACGTGCGTGGGCTGGGAAATTACAAAAAAATTAGACAGCTCCAGCCGCAGACCGAGCGTCATGGGTCCAAGATTTTGTTTCTGCAAGAGACACATGCCCGCGCGGAACAGTGTATGCGTTTTGCCAAAACTTGGGGCCCCTATAGATACTTCACTGATTTCTCCACCCAAAGCCGGGGGGTCATGACCCTTATTCACAAAAGCCTCCAGTTCTCTCTCATTTCCTCACAAATAGACCCTCAAGGCAGATATGTTCTGCTCCATGCTACGCTTCAACACAGGGAGGTGGTCCTGATGAACATCTACGGCCCTAACCTAGACGACCCGGACTTCTATGTGCATGTCACGTCCCTCCTCGAAGGCTTCCCCCTGGTTCCCATCCTTTGGGGAGGCGACTTCAACACGATTTTCGACGTGGCCCTGGACAGATCTGGTTCCAGGCCCCGTCTACTCTCTAGGGCAGCCTATGCTGCACTATCATCTCTGCCCCGTCTCGCTATGGTGGACGCATGGAGATTCTTTTACCCGGACACCCGTGTGTTCTCTTTTTACTCCTCAGTCCACGACTCCTATTCCCGCATTGACAGATGGGTGATCTCCAATGAACTGGTTAAGAGCGTTACACAACTGATGATCCTCCCCAGAACCCTATCTGACCACTCGCCAGTCACTGTAACCATTAGCTGGGGCCCCGATCCTGGCCGGCCACGTAGCTGGAGGCTGAAGCCCCTGTCCTTATTGGACCCGGAGTTCTGCTCGGAGCTCGAGCGGTTGATTGGGGAGTTCTTCGAGACTAATACGGGCTCGGTTGCGACCCAGGCCACTCTATGGGAGTCATTTAAGGCTTATATCCGAGGGATCGCGTTGTCCAAGGAGAATGGGGTCCTGAAATCAATCCGGAGGGATCTCGCTGCTAGTGAATCCAGACTATCTACCCTGGAAGCCGCATGTTCACTTCACCCCACCTCGAGTGGTCTGGCTGACATAGGGTCGGAATTAGACACGTTTCGGTCCCTCGCGGATCGTGAACAAAGGTTTTTGGATAACCCTGGCATAACGAGGAGATATGGGGAGGGAGAGCGCCCTGGCCGATTTCTAGCACGTCTGATCCGCCGTGAGACGGAGTCCCCACACATAATCGGGCTCGAGAGACCTGACGGCTCCATGGCTGTCACCTCGCAAGATATCAACAGTGAATTCCTTACATTTTATGAAACTCTATACTCCAACTCAGATGAGGTGCCGGTGATGGAGATCGACTCCTTTCTTAGAGCCCTCCCTCTCTCAGCCCTGTCCCCGGAAGCCGCGGCCTCCCTCGACTCCCCCCTCACACTGGAGGAGCTGTCGGACGCTATCGACTCCTTATCCTCGGGGCGCGCCCCCGGTTCGGACGGTATCCCAGTCGAATTTTACAAGCAGTTCAAGTCACAGCTGCTTCCCCACTTGCTGGCTCTCTGGGAGGAGTCTGTGGAGTCCGGCGTGTTCCCCCCTTCACTCCGGGAGGCTACTATCACAGTACTACTTAAATCGGGCAAACCCCCCCTGCAATGTAGCTCATACTGTCCGCTCTCACTCATAAATTGCGATGTCAAGGTATATGCCAAGGCCCTGGCGCTCCGGTTGGCTCCCCTCCTGCCATCTATTATCCACCCAGATCAGGCGGGTTTCATCCCTGGTCGCTCCACCTCCTTGAGCCTGAGGGGCCTATTTAATATAATGGACAGAATCAGTCCCGACACGCAGGCAGTAGCTGTCACCCTTGATATGCAAAAGGCGTTTGACTCGGTCTCGTGGAGGTACCTTTGGCGGGTTCTCGACAGCTGCAAGTTCGGCCCCTCCTTTCTCTCCTGGGTCAGATTGCTTTACTCTTCCCCGGTGGCCAGGGTTCGCACTGACGACCACTGTTCTCCCCTCTTTGAGATCGCCAGGGGGACGAGACAGGGGTGCCCCTTCTCGCCCTTGATCTTCGCCATAGCAATAGAGCCCTTCGCTGATATGCTCCGCCAACTTCATGCTCACAGGGGCCTCCGCACGGCGGGCCAGGCGGACATAGTGTCCCTATATGCGGATGATGCATTGTTATTTGTGCGCTCTCCCTCCATCAATTTACCCCCAATACTGGAGGACATCATTTCGGTTCGGCCGAATCTCTGGTCTCAAAGTGAATTGTTCAAAATCCACTCTCTTCCCACTTACAGAATGCACTCTCCCTCCTCCGGATACATTGGGCTTCACTTGGGCTCAGTCTACATTCACCTACTTGGGCATAGCGGTGACTCGCCAACGGGCGTTGACCTTCCAGGAAAACTATCAGAAATATCTCACACACCTGACGGCTAGGGTCCGGGCCTGGGACAGGCTCCCGATCTCCCTGGCGGGCAGGATAGGGCTGCTGAAGATGGTGGTGTTACCCCAGTTGCTTTACAGGTTCAATAACATACCCCTGTGGCCGGGGGAGAGCTTTTTCCGGGACTTGACCCGCACTGTGAATTCCTTTCTCTGGCACTCGGGTGCGGTCCGCTTAAAACTCGACACCTTATCTACCCCCATCTCTAACGGGGGCTTCGGTGCCCCTAATTTTCTCAAATACTGGCTGGTATCCCAAATTCAATACACTTCTTACTGGTTTAATACAATAAACCCTCCCCCGCATGTTCGACTTGAGAAGCTTGCGGTCTGTGACCGGGATATCCGCTCCTTGGTGATACACCCCGCCTCCTCATCACTGGACTCGCAGAGCCCGGTCGCTTGCACTTCCCTTGCTCTGGCGAAGATATGGAAACTAGTCAAAACTACATACGCCTTTCACGGCAACCTCCCTCTCTGGAATTTCCTCCCGGGGGTCCCGCAGGTCCCATCGGGCACGGTGCGCCACTGGGCGGACGCAGGCTATGAGCTGCAGCGTGACGTGTTTGACCAGGGTATATTTGTTGAATGGCCCGATCTCCCGCTGCCCCTGAGGAGTGACCAGGGTGCATGGCTTCAATATGCATCCCTCCGCAGGACCCTCAAACGCAATTACCAAACATTACCGGCGCTGCCCCCGGACGACCCAGCTATTGAAGAGCTCACCTCCCCCGGGCCCACAAGGGGTAAAATCTCTAGGTTGTACACGATGTTGCAGTCCAGATCTGTCCCCGATTTCGCTAGACTGAGGGGGTTATGGGAGGCGGACCTGGGTGTTGCGATTTCGGACGAACACTGGGCACATCTATGTGAGCGCACACACCGAGTATCCTTTAACTCCCGTCTTAAACTCATTCAATTCAAAGTACTACACAGATTTCACTACACTCCGATCAGACTACATCGTATGTCCAGGGATCACCCTTCCAGCTGCCCTAGGTGCCATCATGACGACGCTGACTACATTCACATGATTCTGTCCTGCCCTCGCCTCTCACAGTTTTGGGAGGCAGTTTGCTCGACAATGTCTGCGGTTCTCGGCCATCCCATTGTTCCTTCTCCGCTGGTGTGTCTGTTTCACGATCTCCCAGGTCTCTCCCGTGACTCCAAAAAATTAGCTGGCCTATGCCTCCTGCTAGCGGTGCGCACCATCCTACTCTGTTGGCTCCGTCCCTTGCCCCCCACACACGCTCAATGGCTGAGGGCGGTTACTTGGGCATCGGACTCTGAGGAAGCCTGGTCCCATATACAACCTGCCCACTCTAGACCTAGAAATGTATGGCTTAAGTTCCGCTCTTACATGTCCGATCTGATTGCGACACCGGACGCTTCCCCCCCGCCCTCTTCCCCCCACCGGCTCAGGTCCTCCCCCCTGTTGCGGGCTTCTGGAGCCCAATTCATTCGGTGATTATACCCACTGATTGTGATGCTATGTGTGATAACCTTTGTGCACCTACAATGTTTATATGGTATTCATGCTGTAACGCCTCATGCTGTTCGCTTGTTTGTTGCTGCCACGCTGAATAATAAAAAGAAATTTAAAAAAAAAAAAACCTTGGAATCATAATGGACAACGAGCTAACTCTTGAACTGCAAGTACACGCTTTAATCAAGAAATGCTTCTTCCATCAAAAAGATACTACCATTTCTCTCCTTATGCACAAAACACTAGCCATCATTTCTCTCATCATGTCCAGGACAGACTATACCAACAGCTTATACCTCGGAATTCCAGATTATCTACTGAAGAAACAGCAACGTATACAGAACGCAGCGGCCAGACTCCTCCTTAAATTATCACGAAGAGACCACATCACTCCTGCGCTAAAGATGCTACACTGGCTGCCAGTCAAAAAATGAATGAAATTCAAAACGATGTACATAACACACAGAGCAATACACGGCCAAGGAGCAGAATTCCTACAAAAGAAAAACACCATTTACCTGCCTGCCAGAACACTCAGATCCAGCAACGCCATCCGCATGGAAACAAAACAGTACACAAGGAAAGGAAAAAACTTGGTGGATCAGCATTCTCTTGCCTATTGGCAAAAACGTGGAACTGTCTCCCTAGAGAAATTTGAAACACGAAGGACCATCTAAAATTTAGAAAACTGCTAAAAACAACCTGGTTGTGCATCTCAGAACCAGATGAAAAAGAACAAACAACACCCACACCCCTCGGAATGAACACACACCTCACAAGACAGAGGATTAAAGCATACCACGACAAGTGCAGGGACATGGAGAGACCTTCTGAGTGGGAGGGAGACCCGGGCCCTCATGGAGGGCCCTGAGTCTGAAGAGGGAGATAGGAGTGCCCCAGATTGAACCACAGACAGATGGGATAAGAGTCTAAGGAGAAAGAGTAGCAAGCAAAAAAAAAGCACGAGGACCAGGTAGATCAAGAGCACAGGGAAAAGGTCCCACCGTCCCCCCCAACCGGATGCACACTCAAAAGGGGCGAGTAAAGAGGTGCCAGGTGAGCACCAGCATAGGCCAAAGGGCAAAGCGGATGCAGAAATAAGCCACCCGGGACACTAGTTGGAGGGGGGCACTGCCTCTAGATAGACCTGCAGACAACCCTCAACTGTACACCAAATAAAGGAGGAAGACCCTGCAGTCTACCCTAGAACACCACAATACACTCAGCGAATGGTCTAAACTGAACTGAAGCTGCCAACAAGACATCACAGCTCTCATGAGTTTTTTCCAGCTAAGTCCTACTAACTTACCCTACCCTCTTGTTTTTCAGATCCGCCAGATCACCAGGGGACCATTCCAGTGGTGATAGTGTGTGGTAAAAATATCCTTTAACATAACATAAAAAAAATAATGACCGATAAATCAGTGAAACACATGACATGCATCAATATTTTTATACAAGAAATTACATTTTGAAATAAGAGAATGGGAATGTAAAAGCAATTTATTTTCCAATTGTTGATTTACCAAACTTTGAGCTTTTTGAATAGTGAACCGGCGCTTAGCTTAAATACATTGGTGGGATTTTCTTTTTGCAAATGGCATGGATTTTTGCAAAGATCACTGCCAGTCTCTATCAGAGTTACCTTATTCTGACATAGTTCGAAGTTTCCAAAAGGTTTGTAGTGAGGATGCTTGGCATGGATTGAGCCAAGATTTAAAGATACTCACAGTTCCTTTTGGATTCCTGCTTTCTAAAGTTTCTTTATCACTGTGGTTCTTACATGACAACTGATTTCTTCCCCATTGGCCTCAGGTAAATTTTAAGGCCATCGCCATCATATCCACCTATCAATGGCAGTGTTGCAGCAAATGTTCTCCGCCTCATCTCAGGGGCAGCAAGTATTCTTTAGTGCTGTTGGTCAAATTTCCAATTCCAGCGGAACTGGATTAAAGCTCCATCCAGCTTCTCTTTAGTTTGTTGCACTCCGTTTCCTAACTATGTTTGGGTTTAGTACCTGCCATTCTCTTGCCCCTGTACATCAAGCTCTTAATTCTCTCAAACTTAGTATTTGGGTCCCTTTTCTCCCTTGACCCCAGTGGCTCCTTTTTTCACCTCTTGAATTCCTCTGTACTGACTTATCCTCTTGGCTTGGCCAATGCTGGGTAGCTTTTAGGAACATGCTTCTCCACCACCTCCGTTGACTTCCCTTTCGGCTGCGGGTACTCACTCTGTTTCCCATCTCCATCTCCTCTCTTCACTTCTATTTGATTCTCTCCTCTCTCCTGATCTTTCCTTTCTAACACAACCTCCTCTTCCTAATCTTTTCACCTTCCCCCAAACTCCTGTTCTCTTCAACTCTCCTTCGCTCCTTCAGCTTTCTGTCACTCTTCATCCTTTCTCTTTGTTTGTCTGTTTATTTATTTTATTTATAAAGCGCTCCGGACCCGGGAGTAAATGGGCGCTGGTACATGTTACAAAGCACAATACATGGTAATTAACAGTGATACTTTTAGCAAAAGTTATATACAGAGAGTACAGGCCATGGCCAATTAAGACATAACTGGTACATGTACAATATATACAGATAGTAACTGTGTCTAGCATACTAATTGACTTTGTGCCAATAGCCACCCAATGGCAAGTTTCCTGAAGGACTGGAAGGAACTGGCTGACTTAATGTTTAGTGGCAGGGAGTTCCAACGTTGGGAGGCGAGGACAGTGAAGCTAGAGCCTCCTGCTCTTTTAGAGATAAATCTGGGCACCATGAGACCTAGGGTGTTGGAAGATCTAGTAATTCTGTTGGACTGCTTCCAGGTGAATTTATTGGTAAGATAGGGGCTGGAAGCTAAGTGGTTGAGAGCTTTGTATGTGAGGCACAGAGTTTTGAGGTCAATTTTTTGTTGGATGGTAAGCCATTTGCATGTGATTCTAGAGTTGGAGATATGCTCTCGCCTAGGAATATTTAGTGCTGCTCGTAACGCGTTATTTTGAATGACTTGGAGTTTATTGATTATAGCTTGGTTGGCACCTATGTAGAGGCTGTTGCAGTAATCTAACTTGGACTGTATGAGGGCTCTCGCGAGAGTAAGGCAGCTATTAGTAGAGAGAAAAGGTCTACAGGCCCGAATTAGTTTTCCTGTGTAGGCGGTGGAGGAAGCGGTAGAGTTGACTTGCTTGGTAAGATTGATATTGGCATCAAGATAGAAACCAAGAGTTTTCACGTTTTTGGTGACAGGGATGGTGTTGCCATCGATGATGATTTTAGAATAGTTGGGGCTCAGTTTTTGTAGGTTGTTAGGTGAACCAACAATGAGTAGTTCGGTCTTCTCGTCATTCAAGCAGAGGCCATGTGTGGCCATCCATGCCTGAATGACAGAGAACATTTCATTGATCCTGGTGACATCAGTATTGTAATTGCCAGATATGGTGAGGAGTATCTGGGTGTCATCCGCATAGTTTGTATAGGTGACACCCAGACGATCCAATTTATCAAAGAGAGACTTTGTAAAAATATTATAAAGAGTGGGGGAAACGCATGAGCCTTGTGGGACACCACAAGTAATGGGGATGGGGTCTGCTGCTACCACAGGGGAAAATACCCTCATGGTTCTGTTGGCCAGGAAGGACTGTATCCATGTGACAGCAGAAGGGGAGAAATGAGCAGCAGAGGAGAGGTGGCTACAGAGTATTTTATGGTCGACCAAGTCGAAAGCTGCTGAGAGGTCTAGGAGGAGTAGGATAGTAGCCTTACTCTTGTCTTTAATGTCGTCGATCTGACTTTTGAGATCAACAAGGGCAGTTTCTGTTCCATGCTGAGGTCGAAAGCCAGATTGACGCAGTCCCAGAAATTGGTTGGATTCTAGATAATTCTGGATTTGCAGGTAAGCAACTCTATCCAGGATTTTTAGCAGGAAGGGAACGGTGGTGATAGGCCTATAATTAGTAGGAATGGCTGGGTCCAGGGTCTGTTTTTTTAGAAGAGGGAGGACCCATGACTGTTTCAAATAGTTAGGTACTGAGTTAGTAGAGAATGATACGTTTATAAGTTTAGAAATAAATGGGGAGAGGTCTCTTGCGGCATCTTTTATAATCTGTGCGGGACAGCTGTCCCCTTTACAGTTTGACGGTTTGAGAGAAGTTATAATTTTTTGCACTTCTAGTGCGGTTACCTTTTTGAAGGTGAAGCCACAGTTGGTATAGGACGTAGTAGGTGAACTAGGGTTGGGTAGGTTACTGTTGGAGAGTTGTAGTCTTTTACTTTCAATTTTCGTTTGCAGGCCGGTGATTTTATTCGCAAAGGGCGTTTTGGATGCTGGTGCACCATAATTGATCCTTTACGGACTTGTCCATAGGTGGATTGGGGTTTTCTAGCTCCTTCAAGATAGTAAATAATTCTTTAGTATTGGAGCTAGCATTGTTTATTCTTACATTGTAGGCTTCCTTTTTGGTGCAAATTATTTCTTTTTTATAGAGGGAGGATGCAATGGTGAGATTCATTTTGTGTTCCTCAGATGGATTCATTTTCCACAGGGTTTCCATTTTCGTTTTCTTATTTCTTAGTATTTTAAGTTCCGGTGTGTACCAGGAGTTAAGATGGGCTCTAGGTTTACTTTTATGTAATTTTAAGGGGGCAATGATGTCAATGGCTTTGGACATGGCGTCATTGTAGGTGTCTACAAGTACGTTAGGGTCCGATGTTTCAGGGATCGTATTGAGGGTAGGTAGAACCAATGGAATGAGGGTTTCTACGGTAATTTTTCGCTTATTTCTAGTCAGACAAGTTGGTGCCGGGGGGCTGTGGTTCGGGTTGTTGGTGCTAATATCAAATGAAAGTAGGAGATGGTCAGTCCATATGAGGGGTTGGGGGTCCTTACAGGTGATGTTGCAGTTGTAGGCAGCGAGCCAGTCTAAGGTTCTGCCCTTCTGATGCATAGGTAAGGTGATGAGTTGAGTATAGTTGTGTTCACAGAGGGCATTGGCAAGGGAAGATGCAGGGGTATCATGAGGATCATTGTAACCCAGCTTAAAGTCGCCTCGGATAATATTCTGTGAGAGAGGTTTAGATGTCTCTGCTATGAGGGAGGTTACATCTTCCTCAAAGGTCCCGGTTGGGCCAGGGGGCCTGTATATTAGTTCCAAGGTGATAGTGGTCTTAGGTGAAGTTTGTATTTTAATGGAGAGGTGTTCACATGAGTTTAGTATGGGGACGGTGACAGATCTAATATCAAGCGAGGATTTGAATATGAAAGCTACACCTCCTCCACGAGCATTGGGTCTGTCGGCCCTAAGGATGGAATAGTTGTCAGGAACCGCAAGGGTTAGGTAGGGCCCTGCTGCTGCATGAAGCCAGGTTTCTGTGGTGGCAAGGAAGTCCAGGTCTTCTGAACGGATGAGGTCAGCGATTTCAGTAGGGTGAGCAACAAGGGATCTGACGTTAAGTAAGGCTCCTTTTAGTGAACCGGTGCTTGCATGGGTATTTTTTGGTGTCTTTAGTCGTGGGCGTAGTTAGTGTTTTACTCGGTAAGGTGAGAAGTCTGCAGCCTAGTCTGTTGTTACGGGTGCTGATGTTGGGGTAGGCTGTAGGGCGATATTCTGTTACTTTGGGTAAGTTTTGGTTGGTGTCACAGTGGGCAACTTTGGCAAGGTTGACACAGTTAAGTGGAGGGTGACCTGGAGTGACGTTGATTTTTGCGATATGGTCTATAGGGGCACTGTGGGGGAAAGGAGGCCGGGTGGGCAGGAAGGGTGTGGGGCAGGGAATGGGGTGATGTCTGGGGCAGCCAAGCTTGGCTAGACCATTGCTAAATGGGATGTAGCTACTTCTACTACAAGGCGTGTGATTAGGCATGACACAGAAGGGGAACATGATGAGGATGAGCCAGGCTGGCATAGTTCAAGGCAATGGGAGGGCGTGAGTACAGTAGTTAGGTAGGAGTTGTGTGTAAACTGGCAAGAATGGAGCAGACAACGAGCTGGTTAGGGTAGCAGCTAGGCACAACGCACGTGTACGGTGGTCAGTGAGTGACCATAGGGCACAACACAATTGCACAGTGGTCAGTGAGTGACCATAGGGCACAACACAATTGCACAGTGGTCGGTAAGTGACCGTAGGGCACAATACAATTGCATAGTGGTCAGTGAGTGACCATAGGGCACAACACAATTGCACAGTGGTCGGTAAGTGACCATAGGGCACAACACAATTGCACAGTAGTCAATGAGTGACCATAGGGCACAACACAATTGCACAGTGGTCGGTAAGTGACCATAGGGCACAATACAATTGCACAGTGGTCAGTGAGTGACCATAGAGCACAACACAATTGCACAGTGGTCTCTGGCGACCCTAGTGTACAGCACAGTTACATTAGGCACAGGGCTCATCATACTAGGCAATGCAAAAACACGCATAGGCAAGTTATAATTTTGGCACGGGGCACTTAAAGGCTGGGCAATGCAAAAACACAGATAGGCAAGGTGCAATTTTGGCACGGGGCACTTAAAGGCTAGGCAATGCAAAAACACAGATAGGCAAGGTGCAATTTTGGCACGGGGCACTTAAAGGCTTTGTCTTACCCTGCAAATGATCCTTACTCTTGCTTATGTCTCCTCTCCTGCACACCTTCACATTCTTGCTCCTTTGTAAAATTCTTCACCTAATCCAAGACCTGCCAACTGTTTATACTTTGGGCCAGGAGTCAATAACTGTGATGGTATGTTCAAGTGAGGCTGGGTTTGGCAATTGTTCCATTGTGATCAGTGCCCTCCCAAGCCTTTTGTGGATAATGAATTTTTCATTTTAGATACATGACCTGCAGCCGAGGATTGGAGTGCCAGGACGCCATCTTGGAATCAGACAACCACCTCATGGCAACTGCCTCATTCTGCCATTACTTTACCCATCCGGGCACTCGCCTGTCTCTCTCACTCAATCTGACTATCATTCTTCACTGCCTCCACTGTGTCACATGATTTAAGGGGAGCAGTGATTTGCGAGTTCAATCATGCTGTTGGTTTGTAAGCACCCAAAGTGTATTGCCACATACTGAACTTCTATTCGTCCAAGGGTGGGTCGGTCTCTCTCTCTCTCTCTCTCTCTCTCTCTCCCTCTCTCTCTCTCTCTCTCTCTCTCTCTCTCTTTGCACAGAACTTACTTGTTTCAGAAATAAAAAATAACAACAAAAAAAAAACCTTTAATTTCTCAGCCCATGCCCTGAAATGAAAATAAATTTAAAAAAAGATTGAGGAAACCCTAGCATTATTGTTAAAAAGCAATTAGTCCTACTACGTATTTTTTCTTTTCACAATGGTAATGTTTATATTATTTAGGACGGCAAAACACCAAGTTTCTACTGCAAGGAAAATCCACGTGACAAAACAAACACTGTTCGAGTGGCTGATGAAGCTGTAATTTTTGCTTTCAAGGTTGGGTCTTTTAGCAGCATGACACAACTGTTGAAACGGGGTTTTCACAACAGGTCTCCTCACAAAATTACCAGCCAAAGTAGGAAAAGGGGCCCCTGTGGAGGCAAAAGTCACAACACCACTTCCACTTCTAAACAACCCCACCCCAGGACACTTCTGGGACACATTTACTGAGAAGGCACAGCAGGAGGTGACTGTGTGTATGCGATAGGAAAAACAAACCTGAAAATATAGAAACCCAGCTCCATAATAGCCCTGCTTCAAAGAGAAAAAATGTGCAGTGCCTGAGTCACAATCCTTCTGTGGCTGCGCCACAGGAACCATGAACCTATTGCACATTTGACCTGGCGGCAAAGGTAGTCAAGCTAGTTACTGTACCTAGTTTCTGTACTTCAAAATGTGTCTATATGCTGGCAGTTTCTAAATAGTATTAATGCATCGGTTCTACTGTTGTAACAAAGGGAAAATAAAAAACTTAAAAGTTAGATTTCTTTTCAAGATGTCATCTTCGCATGGGTGATATATTGAAGCTTTCCATGTTGATTTATTGGTCACAACAAAATGTTTATGTGTGACGTGGTCTCTGCCTTCTTAAGGCCTCCTTTTCATCTGCACGCAAAATGGCTCATTAGTGAGAAACCCTAGAGAGGCAAACTCGTGTTTTTTTATGCATCCGGCCATTTTGGTGAGGATTCCCTGCACTAAGCAAGAAACAGAGGGCCTCGTGTTGCTTAAATTCGTAATTTGATGGTGGGGAGCCCTTTACGTTTGTACTGCAGTGCAACGTAAACGGCTCCTCGCTACCACATTTTCATCATTTGCACAGATGATGCAAAAGTGCAGGGCAAATATGCATGGTGCCTTTTGCCCTGCACTTTTGCACTCCGCCGTGCAAAGTGAGTTAATGCTGCCTGTCATGCTTGCGTGTCAAGCAGCGTTTACTTTTAATTTTGATCACTGCTTAGCATGCTTGCATGGCAAGGTAGGCTCACATTTACAATTAAATCTTCCCTGGCATTCTTGCATGTCGTGGGGGGTTTAATTTCATTTGGGAAAACTGCTTACCATGCACACATGGTAAGAAGTGTTCACCCTCCACGACTTGCTCGCATGTCAGGAAAGGATTGACTGTAATTAATTGTAATTGCACATGCTGCTTGCAATGCGGTAATGGCAGGCAGCATGTGCAATGGATCCCTAAGGGGTCTGCTTGCTTTATGCTCGTGAATAAAGTGGGCAGGCTTCACAGGGATATCCAGCTTTTGCGCTGGCATGAAAATCCAAATGGCGGAGAGAAAGGAAGGTTCCAGAAATGCAAGTTGGTTCCACCCCTCCTCTCCGGCATACAAATGATGGAAACTGAGGTGCAGCGTTAATGAAGGGAGCTAAAGCCTTTTTACGCCTTCCGTTTATGTTAGAGCTATCAGGAACGTGAGCCTGTTAGGGAGATTTATCATTGTTATGCTTCATCCACTCTCTTAGTGAGACCCACAACACCTTGTGCTGGACTTCAGGACCTTTTTCTTTCAATCCTGAATGAGTGGAGTATTTTTCCATCTATTCATTCTCATTTGCTCTGGCTTTTGGAACTATGTTCTCGGTGTTTTACCTTTACTATGAAGTTTATTTTCCTCCATATCTCTTTTAAGGCATCTGTGTTTAACTTTTGCAACACACAGCTCCTTATGGGCAGTGTTGCTGGGAACCCCATAGGTTCTCCTTTGAGATTCTTTCTTTATCCTGGAGTAACTACAATTCTTAAGGATAGAGGGATGCTTTGTATCCCATCCTAAACTTTATGTTATGAGCGATTGGCACACCCAAACTTATGTGGGGTGCCAAAGGGATACCTAGTATCCCCTTCTCTTTGCTCCTGTGACTTTTTAGTCTCATAGCAACCTTCTAGGTATGGCTGGTGGCAGTGGACATGCTCTACCAACTATTGTGTTATTTCTTACCATAGGCTGTGTTCACAGTCACGGTTAGGCACAATAGGGTCACCTATGTCCTAACATGGTGGCTCCTTTCTTCTTGGTTGTCCTTTATTAGCCATTCTTCTACCATTCTTCTACCATTCCGGGGGGTGGGAGGGTTGGTCTGTGTATGTGTTTTGGCTTTGGTGGGAACTCTTGGGTATCCCGGGATAGGCTATGATATGTCTGGGCAGTCAAGATGTAGGGGAGGAGTTTTTCACTCCCCTGCCCTTTGTCTGCCTGAGTGTCTGAATGGAACCAGCTCTCATTGGGGGTCTGGCTGTCCTGATTGGACAGCCACCCCCCCACCCCTTTCTGTAAACTGCTAAGAGATATTGCAGAGGAGTGTGGTCTGAAACTGAAAAAAGGTGATGTTCCTGAGGTGAAAGGCAATTCCACCAATGAAAACTGAAGTAACCGAAGAAGAACTGTGAAGCGGCCACTGCTGTCCTGATCCCTTTTTCTATGCGACAGATTAGTTTCAAAGAGGATGACTCCTTCCCTTTGGCTGGTGGGACCAACCACCCCTGAGACGAACTTCAATCAGAGACATTTCCAGAGGTCCTGTGGCTTTCCAGAGCAGCAGGCCACGAAGAGCAGGAGACCTCTGACCCAATCGCAGTGCACCATCTTGCAGTGGCCAAATCAATTCAAGTCTTTGTTGAGCTCCAGGTGACCCTCCAGAGACACAATCCAACTCATCCAAGTTCCCTCACCAGAGTACAGGACTCCAGGAATCAAAGAAGAATGACCAGGCGAATCGTGTCCTTTGCTGGTGCTGCAGAAAAGGTGCCAAAACCGCATACTGACCAGAAGAGCTGAGGAAATCCATGCCAGGGGTCCTCCCTCGAGACTGCTGCTAAGAGATCCCGTGCATTGTCCTGCCTTTCATCACCAGACCAAGGAATCCAGAGGTCGGGCCCAGCGCTGCCACATTGAGGAAAATCCAGCCACAGACATTTCTTCAAACCTAAGGTACTGTAGGGAAAAATGTATTGCTTACCTTGATTCAAGAAGTAGCTCCGGAGTGTTGCAGTGCACGTAGAGGTGTCCAGGGTACCCCCCTCTTACCTCTGCATAAGCTGCTGCTTGTGTCCCTTTAGCCAGTACTGCAACAGGGTCCCCACCATTGTGTTAATCTTCCTACATCTTTAAGACTAGAGACTAGAAAATATCCACAGGAGTTTTCATTGTTCTACTGCTTTACAAGACTGTGAGACGTCTCTGAACTCTGAACTGCCTTTTAGCTAGGGTTGAAAATTGGACTTTAAAAGCCTTGCTGTGTGAAGAAACTGCCCCTAGAACCTTAAGTGTGGCTACTGTTTGACTAACCAACTGTTTTCCTTCTCTTATATGGTTGTGCTAACTAAATGTAATTACCGTATTTCTTCTGTCTTACGCAAGTGCGTGGTGGTGCCGATAATGCGGTAGAACTGTCATTAGTGTCAAACGCTGTAACAATTGTAACTGGGAGCAATAACAAACTAAGCAGTGGCCTTTGAAAAGTATCAAAGTATTTCTATGTATTTTGGTTTAATGTGCTAAGTATTTAACAACATCTCTTGTGTAAATATAATAAATATATATTTTAATATACATGTATATGTAAGTGTTTCTTTGAGTTACTTTACTAACTGGGTTCAGTGTACTTACCTACAGCTCACATCTTCCTCTTATGATAACCCTGACTGCTTTGCCACTCTACCAAGGGTCCACGAGAAGTGCAGACTGATACTAAGAGTTGGGGATCTACAAACCATTGGGACAGTTTTGCGAAGTCTGCCCACAAGTGGACTTTAAGAAAACTCCCCTAACACTGGTGTTACAGCTGGCAGGATTTGCGAAGGTTGGAATACATTGGGCCTCATTACACGGTAGTCGGGAGGGGGTTAACGTACGGGACCGGTAGAGCTGCCGGCCCGTTAAGCCTCTACCGCCTCATCACAAGGTCTCCTCGCGGGACCCGCAAAGGACGCCTGGTAAAACCTGGGTCCCGCGAGGAGACCAGGATTCTAACAATGGGCCTGTCATTAACGGGCCCGTTGTTAGCATCATCCCCATTCCCATTGAGCCCTATGGGGGCTGAAATGGGAATTGGGATGTACTGGTCCGGGTTCCCTGAATGGGGAAATACCGGGCCTTCCAAGGTCGGAATGGCCCGGTATTTCCCCATTTAGGGAACCCGGAACCGGTACACACAATGGGGGTAGCCATGCTGCAAAAAGCGGCATGGTTACCTCCATTGTCGTAATGAGGCCCATTGACTCCTGGTTGTATTGTATTCAAAGAATCCATCCTCAAGGCTACTTTCTATAATGTAAAGTACTAAACCATGTCCACTATGGAAAACTATTAGGCAGAAGCTCTAATTCCTCTTACTTTTGAAAAACTGAAAGAATTATGTAAGGAAAAATACTAAAGGAAATAAAGTTGAGTTAATACAAAGTTGGTTGGAGTACCAAGTATCTGTGAGTAGGCCTGTAACCCTTACTCCCAGAATTGATATGGATAATAATGATGGTTCAAATGTAACACTTAGCCCTCATCTTCCAGAAAGTGAAGTAGATTATGGAGTGGATGTTAATACGATTGTTGATCCACCGGAAAATCACCTAACCTCACCCCTACCTATGTCTAACATGTCAGTAGAGCTAATCATAGAGTTTGAGAAAATGAAACTGCAGATTGAATACAGATGGATGGTGGGACAGTCTGAGATGAGAGACAGATAAATGAGTAAAAAACTGCAACTCAGGGAAAAATAGATGCAGCATGACCTTGCCATCAAAAGGTTGTCCCTTGATTCTACTTCTGTTAAGTGTCTTCTATGTCTGACACCTCCAGAAACAGGAAGCCTCATCTCCCCAAAGAGTTGATGTGTGTGTATGATGCTAAAAACTGATCATTTGGATTGGCTGGGCACATTTGAGTTCACATATTAAGTGCAAGGTATTTGTGACAGTGAGTTTGTGTCATGGTGCTCACCGATGGGGCCCACCACGTTACCCTTTCTTGGCGGGCCTGTTGGCGTCTCTGGGATCTGCCGCGCCAACACCTGCGGCTTGTTTACTCTCTCCTACTGGGGGCCGCCTTGTTTGGCACAGTGCGCACACACCGGCGTCCGGCGTCTGCTTTCCGTGCATGCATGGTCCGGATAGGGTTGTCCATTGCCACGGATAACTGGGTTACTGCCGTTTGTCCACCATTGGCCACAAGTTTGCATATAAGCTGTGCAAGCACCAATCTCAGTGCATCACAATCTCTTTTGCTTGAGGTAAATGCTGCTGAGCTCTACTCTGAACTCTTACTTACCTTGTTACCTTGGAGCCTGCTTCCTTGCTTGCCCCTTGCCTTCTCCTCCTGTCTGGCCAGTTTGGAGCTTGTACCTCAATGTTATTCTTACTTCCTCTATCTATTTGTGAGGTACTTTTTCTGTTTACTTCTACTCCCTTCTCTGGAAAACTTCCAACCTCTGTCTCTGATCATCCACATTCAGTGCTTGCATTGCCTGGTATCACATTAAGCATGGGGGATCTTCTTCTGTGGTGCTGGGAAACTGCTTCCTGTCCCTTGCTGGTTTTCACTGTCTGGCTTGGTTCAGGAGGTGGGCTCCCACACTACGCCATCAACAGGACCGGACGGACACAGCTTCCCAAAATTTACCCTGGATCGTCAACAGTGCCAGAAACCAGATAAACAGGAATCATGGGGGCTCATCTTGATGTATTGTGACACCTGACTAAATCTAGTGACCCAGAGATGGAGGCCTTATAGGAATTAAGAGATGAACTGCGGGAGTTACGCACGGAGGTAGCAGCATTATGAGCTCAAAATGCCACTTTATCCATGACAACTTCCACTGCTTATACTGAGAGCGTCATCGGCCAGACTAGTGCCTTGAAATATGATGGGGATTCCCGGAAGCTAACAGAGTTTTGAAATCACTGTACCATCCAGTTTATGCTCCGTCCCACTCACTTTTCAACTGATAAAGCCAAAACAGGATGTATCATTGGACATCTTGTTGGAAACACATTGGCATGAGCAAACACCATACATGTCATCAAAGAGCCCATTACTTGAGGACTTTGCCGGATTGGATAAGGCCTTTTTTGATGTGTTCAAATCACCAAACCAAGCCGCCACCTAATAGAAGCAGCTCCTGGAAATCCGTCAAGGCAACCAAGACATAGCCCCTCATTACGAGTTTTCCAGTCTGGAAACAACAGACCGACAAACTTTGAGTCTGCAGACGGGTGCCGTTCTGCCCACCAGGGTCAGACCTGGCAGGCAGAACGGCACCCGCCTACAGACTTTCACAGAAGCACCGGCACTGTTATTAACAGTGCCGGTGCTTCTGTGGTCCCCATTCCCGTGGGGATCAACATTTTACTGGCGCCTGACTTACCAGACCACCGGGCCTGTAATGGTTTACCGGCACGGGTTCCGCCAGACCTGTAATGAGGGCCGTAGTCTCTTATGTTGGTCAATTCAAACAACTAGCCACTAAATCATTGTCGCCCAAAATCACTCAACTCACCTTATTCCGGAGAGGATTACGGGATGAATACAAGGATGAGGTAAGTACATATACCTGAGGCTACATTTCTACAAGACCTGATAGACCAAGTCATTAAGATCGACCCTGTTTGACCGAAAGGCAAACAGAACGCAGGCAAACTGAGCGCTCATATCCCCGTGCTGGGGCTGTTCCAACTCCTATATCAGTAGCCTCTGCTTCCCAAGGTGAAACAGTTGGAGAACCAATGCAGATTGGTACCTTGCAAGGCCCCCCGACTGAAACTGAGAGAAGACGTTGGAGGGTCAATCGACTTTGTATGTACTGTGGAAGATTGCGACATTTCCTGGATACATGTCCAGTACGACCTGCTAAAACATCAGAAAACTAAAAGGGAAACCAAGGACGGGCCTTATCAAATTAGAGAAAAGACTTCCTGAAATGGCCAGATCCCTGATGTCACCCACTCCTTTGTTTGTCCTTTCGGTTTGTTTGACTTGGGGCACTAGATTTACAGAAACCGTGCTGGCCACAGTACTACTGGATTGCGGAGCAAAGGGTAACTATCTGGACAAGAATTTTGTAACTTCTTCTTGTATACCACAATAAGCCAAGGAACAGATTGCTGAGGTACAGCTTATTGATGGTACCCTGTTGTCTTCTGGGCCTATTGACCATACATTTCTGCCTTTAGTACTGGAAATCAATCAACATTATGAAAGAATGGCATTCAACACCATCAAATCGCCTGTATACCTGATTGTGCTTGGTTTGCTTTGGCTCATGACCCATAATCCAAGCATGAATTGGACCAGTCGTGTCATGATATTTGCATCAGACCACTGCACTACACGTTGTTGCACCTCCTCATGTCCTGTCCCGACAGATATGGCACAAACCATTCCCGCAAACTGTCTGAAAAAAATGATTTCATGTCTTTCTCTGCCGGGTGCTTATCAGAAGTTTCAGGAGCCTGAGACCATTGCCATACCTCCTCATAGAGGTTTTCGACTGTGAGATAAATCTGGTGCTAGACCATGTCCTGTCCAATGAATGCCTTTACTCATTGACCGAGGCTCAAAAGATCAAACTGAAGAAGTATTTGGATGATTGTCTCGCTCATGGGTTGATAACTTCCTCCAAGTCTCTTCTCGGTGTGCCTCTGTTTTTTGTTCCCATAAAGGAGGGCAGCCTTTGACTCTGTATTGATAACCGTGTAGAGGAGCAGACGTACATATCAACAGGAGATCCTACCCCCTAAATCCCCTATATTGGAGCCATGAGACTGTGCCCTGTACAATACCAGCTATTGTACTAATACCACAGCGAGTATTTGGAAGACGGTTTCCATTAAGACGACCATATTGAATGTACCCTCGAGTTGATGACAGCCTACAGGAGGAACTCCCTGAAGGAATATGAGAAAGAGCTAAGAAAATGGACTCATGACGTCATAAGAAAGAGTGCATGATGTACTGAAATACTGAATGAACATCATGTATGGATCCTAGAAGAGAAATGATGAAGTAAAGAATCAAGTGAATCTTAAAGTGTAAAAGAAGAAGAGTACACAGTAAAAAGTGCTGAAGAATCAGAAGTATGATGAATTTACATACGCTGAAATGCAAGATGGATCAAGCCATCGTATAGGCTAGCTACAAGTAGTGAATAGAATGCATGTGAAGCCGGCATTGTATAGACAATTGACATTAGTATCATAAAATAGTAAATCCAAGAGTCATGAAGAAATAATGGAAGGCTATGTCGCAGTAGAAAAGTAGGTTATTGGAGCTGCATTGGGAGGCTGTGGGACCTGAAGTCAAGAACTGAGAAGTCGTGGTCAGCTATCAACGGTGAAGAGGAACGTGTGTGCGGAGGATGAATCCTCTCACGTTAAGGTGCAACAAAGAACACAAAGGATGGCAAGTCTTCATACATTTAAAACATTTAAAAGTTTGCAGAATGAACAGAATGATGGTCTCTTGTCACGTGAGTCAAGGCTGGAAATAGGGCTTGAACTTGGAGTTCCAGACACGATAGCGAGTGCCCTCTGTGACAAACCTGAGGGTATTCTCCAGAAAAGACCTTGAGAATCCCTTAATCAGGTGGCCAAGGAAGTGCTGGCACTCTCATATCCCAACCCTGGGGGTGAAAGAGCAAGGGAGGATCACCTGGGTAGAGGAACCTGGGGTTGTGCTCTGGTAAATGCCCCAGGTGAGACGCAGTATTATACCAGCGAGGAATGGGAGGAGGACAAAGTCCCTGTGGCTTTTGTAGGCAGCTCTACATTGACCTCCCTCTGCCAAATTAATCTCCCTTACTAGAATCCAACCACCCCTCCACATCTGGTAAACCTATCAAGAACCCATACCTCATTAAAGTAGGAAACATCTCCCAGAATCCCTGTTTTCCTGTTACCTACCTGAGTACTACCAGTCATTCTCCTCCACGTCCCTCTGATTATTATTTCCCAAAACCCCAGTCTGCTTTGACAAAATGCTACCATTCCCACAATCCCCCTATTCTTTTCATTACAATAATCCCAGTCATTCTCCTCCATGTTCCTTTGAATATTGTTTCTCAAACTCCCAATCTGTTGTAACAAAACACTACCCTTCTCATGATATCCCCTATTTAAGTCACAAACTCTACAAAATGTATTCTTCCAAGGTAACCAACCGACTACCATTTTATTATACCTTTCCCCATCTTACAACATAGGATACACAGACACTCTACCCCCGCTCCCCTTTCTGAAACAAACATTTTCCCATACTGTGGAAGACAACAGACTAACAGAGCTGTTTTCCTGACATGCCCCTATACATGGGTCGGCATGGTCAGGCAATTGATCAGAATCACAGACACCTGATGGTCCTTTCCCTTCCCCACAGGGATAAAAGGTGGAGCACAAAAGCACACTACAATCAAGGCAGACCACACGACTTGAGCGCTAACTCAGCACAGCAGTTCAAGAAGACGAAAAAGACGGCGCATACCGAAGGAGTGACAAGGAGAGAAGCCGCCTTGTCCTTTCTGACCAAGGCCTGTGAGCCCTCCGCAGAAAGAATTGTAAGACTGAACAATAGCCAGCATGTGTTGCTGCAGATGTCAACAGTACATGAGACCTTCCTCCACTGATAACCAAGCTGGGGAGAGTCGCTTGTCTCCGTGGTACCAGCCTTGACTCCAAAGAGAAAGCCAAGCTGTTCATAACAGCTTGTGAGTCGAGGGGAGAATCAATAAGAAACGGAACTGTGTTGAACGAAAGCTGCAAATGAGCAAGTTAAGGGAATTCAAAGAACTGTTAAGAATAAAGGGGAGACCAGCTGCAGGGGGAATCTGCACCACGTGGGTACTCACTCGAAAGACTTTTGTCTATCCCATGTTTGTTGAAACTGCAAATACCAGAAGGTCTCAGGGAGTCTGTAAAGGAACAGTAAAAGTGGTTATACAGAGGTCTTGCAAAATCCTCCGTAAATTCAAAAGACTTTGACCGACAGGTGATTACAGAAGGTATGATTGATGAAGTTGGCAATATTGAACTCGGCATAGGGATGCTGACAAAGAAGGGTAAAGTCTAAAGTCCCAAGAAACAGTGTGTTGACAAAGGTAAACCCGGCAGAGGTTTGCCCACTGGGACTGTTTAGAAAGATGTTAAGATTTGTGAAGGAAAGCCATAGTGAACCCGACGGAGGGAGGCTTAGATTCAAAAAGGGTCTGCGTCCAGAAGAGGGGGACCCAAGGGTGAGAACCCATCACCCTAAACACCACAAGGTCATACTGAACCCAGCAGATGGAGGATGAGATTTGGGAGGGGTCTGCACCCGGAAGAGGGGGGCCCAGGGCTGAACAATTATCACCCCAAGTACAGGCCAAAGAGAACTTTTTGTTTGAAAGCCATAGTGAAACCAGCGGATGGAGGCTGATATTCGAGAAGGGTCTGAGTCCAGAAGAGGGAGACCCATAGCAGAAGAATCGTCACCTCAAGTGTAGTCTGAAAGGAACTTTTGTGCACCTGACCCCGGAAGAGGGGAGATCCAGGGGTAGAAACCCATCATACAAAAGTGCAAAACGAAGGAACTTTTTGTTTATTATTTTATGACCCTTGAAGACAAGAGACTTTCAAGTGAATGAAGACTTGGCCTTCTATGCTTCTGAGAAAAGAGGCTTGACCATTGAAGAACATGATAGCTGAAATGGAACCGTCGACTCCTGCTGGGAAAGCTCGAGTGTGTCCTGTGCTCAGGAGACCCACCTTGTCCCATGCTCAAAACACAGGGAAGGGGGAGCCATGGCAATCACATCCTGAAATAATTTTTGTAAACACTTCTTTCTTTTGAAAACCCCAATTCCACACTCTTTCTATATTTAGTTGTAAGGATTTGGCAATTTTCTTTTCATAGTATAGGCCCTTTATTTTCACAAGACACCACAAGGAATGCCTTATTTTTCATTTGATGGTCAAAGCTTGCTCCCATCCTAGATTTAGGTTTAGATTAGGTGTTTTTCCAACCTGCATACAGTTTAATAAACACCCTTGAACTGTGATCACTTGTGTCTGTCTTTACTGTTGCCACCACGAGTTCCTTACATATGGTCTGAGCAGTGGGATATGACTCAATTAAAACCAATTGGGGACCCAACCAAAATGAAGGCCACAATCTCCAGAGAACCAGCTTTGAGGAAATAGATCGACATCACAGAGACTCCAACTTGTGAATGGGGGGTCACCTTTCACCCTTTAAATCCCCAGGCGATTCCCCCTGAACGGAACACAGTATAGGGAAATAGCTACTACCTTCGATGTCCCTACGACTATCAAATCCCAGGGAAAGATAAACTAGTGATCTCTCTGGACCCACAGATGGGTTATTCTCCCACCTCGGCTATATATGTGGTAGCCTATGAAAAGCAAGGTATAGAAATCTTTCCCCTTATATATTGTGGAAATTAGCCAAAATTTGCTGTTCTCAACTTTTCTCCAATTCCTAGAACTATTTGGCAAAGTGAAATACTGTGGACTCTTATATATGAAAACCTATGGAGTGCTGCACCTGAGAGAACCAATAAAATCCTAGATGGGGATAATGAGCCTCTAATAAATCCTCCCTTCCTCTTCCCAGAAAAAACCCAACCCTGGATTACATGAATTAAAACCCTGAATAAATCACCATCTCTCTGGGCACAGGAAATATAAAACCCAATTGTTAGAAAATGACCTCTCGAATTCATTGCATGAGAAAAGAAAATGTGCACAAGATGCATCAAACTCCCACAGGTTGAAGGCAGAGGACGATGAAAATTTGGGAAATGTAGAAAATGAAAAGTCTAGGGAACCTGAGCTAAGGAGAGTAGCCAAGGAGAACCCACTGTATGAGACCTGGGGAGAAATACCTTCTCATGAAACACCCAAAAGGGCTCTTAAAACACCTTCTATCAAGAATGAAATCCAGGAAATTCATCTTTTCTATTCAGAGGGGAAAATAGAGGGCGAGCAAATAAGAGAAGAGGAGAAAAACTCAAATGAGAGAATGCAAGAAAAGCAAAACCCAGAGAACCATAACACTGTCTAATTCTTTTTTCAGCCCCCTGAATAAGGACAGGAAAAGACATCTACTGTGTCTCTAGATGAGTCAGAAACCTCTCAATTTTAACAGTGCCTATTTTGTGGAGAGTGGGGCCACGGAATGGAAATCTGCGCTGATAAAATAGATGAGTTAATTGACATTCAAGTACGGGGGAGGAAAATAGAGAGTAAAAGAGAGGTAAGAGAACTTTTAAAATCATCTCTTAACACATCTTCTAAACAACCAGGAAAGGGTTGAAAATCCTAACACTAACAGTCCCGATTATATGCTGGAATACTTGGACCAACAAGTTAGGTGTTCCACAATGGAATATCCAGACGAAACACCATCGTCCATCCAGCATCGGGGAAGGGTATTTGAGAAACCTGAGGGTATTCTCCTTAGTAGACCACGAGAATCCCTTATTCAGGTGGCTAGGGAAGAGCTGGCACTCTCAGATCCCAACCCTGGGGATGGACGAGCTGGGGAGGATCACCTGGGTAGGGGAGCCCAGGGTGGTGCTTGGGGAAATGCCCCAGGTGAGACGCAGTATTATACCGGGGAAGAAGACCAGGAGCTTTTATAGGCTGCTCTAAATCTACCTGCCTTCCACCCAATGAATCTCCCTTACTACTGACAACCCCTCCACATCTGGTAAACCTATTAAGAACCCAAACCCCATTGCAATAGGAAACTACATCTCCCAGAATCCCTTTTTCCTGTTGTGTACCCGAGTACTCCCAGTCAATTTCCTTCACATCACTCTGACGCCACAAGGAGTGCCTTATTTTTCATTTGATGGTCGGAGCTTGCTCTGATCTTAGATGTAGGTTTAGATTAGGTTTTATTTCTCCAACCTACATATTGTTTAATAAACACCCTTGAAGTGTGATCACTTGAGTCTGTCTTAACTGTTGCCACCATGAGTTTGTAAGAGGATTCAATTCAGCACTACAGCCAAGTTAACGCCTAGTCTAGAATACTGAATGAAAACCCTTATTGATATATCTTTAGGTCCAGTTCATGCGTTCTGGATGACTACCCTTGTATAACACCCCTCTCTTGGAATCCCCCTGACCCCACTGAGCCAAGAAGTAATTCTGTTTTGCAAGTTTAAAAGGTTTATTTGATAAATTAAAATATATATCACACTTAATCTGATATGGTAAATATTAACAACGGAGAATCTGGCACTAGCACACTTCTTTAATCACTAATGAGATGACATGAAATGGATAAGGTAGCACACTGGTAAATAGGAACAAAAGTATAATGTGGTAGAGGATGCTTTATGTAGGCTCAGGTGGATGCAATATTCAATGAATGCAGTACAGAAAATACGCAATATGATTTCAACCAAACAATGTAATCACTTTTCTCTGGCTACTCCCCTCCCCCCCTTGATGCAAGGCAAGGAAATGGAAGGAAAACACACAGTTCTCAGAAATGCAATCAACTGTAATTCAGTTCAATCCAGCAAGCTTAAACAGAAGTTTGAAAACACAGGCAAATGCTTTGATAGGTGCTAGCAATGAATGAGAAATATGCTGGAAACGCTCTTAATTCCCTTTTAGAGGTTCAGGATGAGTGGTATCTAGTTATTATTAGTCCAGGCTCACACTAGCAATGATGCAGGGATAGTTAGCAGGTTAAACGAATTTCTGGCAAATGAAATCAGGCAGCAGCAGTTTTTTTACATGTGAAGAAATTGCAAATCGCGGCAAAATTCGCGGATGCGCCGAGCGCTATTACAAAGGAACCGCAAGGACTATCTCTACCGTTTTGGGGTCCTAGGAAAGCCTGAGATCTCAGCTTCCAAATGAAAGTTATTGCAAGTCTCTAGCCCAAACGGTTGCGGAGATATGAGTAATTTAGTAAAGGTCGTTTTTGGTTTTGTAAATTTTAAACGCACACTTTTTCAAAATGACAAATTTTACTAGAAATGACAGGTGACAGATAGGAGGCAGTTCTACTTAGGTTAAATAGATTGAATTAGATGAATTTAAACTAAGAGATGTGTTCTGAGTTTTGCTAAGTACTCACAAGAGATTTTGAACAGGGAAGCGACTTGGTCACGATCTTCAGTCTGGTCAGGTCTTTCCGGATTCTGCTCACAGCGCCTGGTCTGGTCTCGGCTAGGCACAGCACTGCTTTCTCTCTGGTCTGGTCTCTGCTAGGCACAGCACTGCTTTCTCTCTGGTCTGGTCTCTGCTAGGCACAGCACTGCTTTCTCTCTGGTCTGGTCTCTGCTCTGGATAGATTGAAGTCTCTAGTTTGGCTTTCTGGAGTTTGATGGAGGTAAGTATGGATTTTTCCGGCAGGGCTTCCAGCGGCAGATGAAATTGAATGTCTCTATGTGTCCTGACTCTCTGCTTTTATCTGTTTCTTGAGAATGGGTGTGTGTGTTGCATCACTAGACTTGCCCCTCTCATTCGTCATTGGTCAGGCTTCCATTCCTCCGCTTGATTGGCAAACTGAACTGTGAGTCAGATTGATGTCATTTTATGATCTCTTGAAACATCCTCCCTTATCATCTGTGCACCCAAATATATATATGATCAAAATCCATACTTCAGAGTTACACAGTTGTTTGAAATTACATATACATGGTGTGGCTGAATTTAGCCATGTCTATGTCCAAATCTGCTCATTCTCGGAGCTTGCATTCAAAGAGTGTACATAATTGACTTTTTAACTGCTTTTTCAATTTCCGACATGGACCCAACTTTACATACATGTGTGCAGGGGGTAGGGACATTAACTGATGAAGTTTCAGATTTTTAACATGCACACATTTAGAGTAATATCCACTTTTCCGCTAAAACCCCCCTGAACATACCACCGGTTCCTACCACGTCTTAAACTGTGGGCAGAAAAATCACAAGAATTATGGTATCATTTATAAAATTTTCACATGTCCGCACTATGAATTATCCCCCTTTTTATAAAACCATATCCTTGCTGCAGGGGTGTGTCTTTTCAGGTCACATGGTACAGAAACCAGTCTTTCCAGTTTCTGCCAAGCCAGCTTGCTTCTCACAGGCAGTGCCCCTCCCAGCTTCTCCAGGAGGAAGCCACTTTTTACGACGTCTGTAATAAAAACCTTTGCCTGAGTGGAGAGGGCTTTGTTCACTCTCTGGCAGAGCACAGGAAATTCAATTATCAGATAGATGGCATATCCTTAGTGTGGGCAGCAAAAGGAACATTGGCCTGGGAACATAGTTGTGACTCAAGTTTCACTCCTGATGGGATCCGTTGCTAGGCAAAATCAAGTTCCTTAAGCCAGACCTTCAGCTAACTTTTTGTTGCTTTTAAAATAACTTGTAATTTTACACATGCAGCTAGAATGCTGATTCTAAGTGCAAAACTATGACATTTCAACAGTTACAAAGGCATGTGACACCAAACATAGGTCACTCATTTAATTTAACATTTTCGATTTTGGTGGTTTTAAATCCAGTTGCAGTTAGGCTTAAGCTGCTGACTCCATAGCTTTTTTTTATAAGCATTGTTTTTGGGCTCTTCATTTCCCAGATTTTGTAGGCACACAAAACTCCATTCTGCCAAATGTCTGCTGGTGTTCAGTGAATATTTTGCACATGTTGCAAGGTTTGAAATAGGCATTTTGCTTGCCTTCAGAAAAACACACAGTGGGTTTTAAAACGCCGGCTTTTGGATAGTGGTGAGTACTGGTACTGCACCCATTTTTGGGATTTTCTTGGATTAATGCATTCTAAACAGGAATGGTTCTTACATGGTAGTAAATCCTTGCTTAACATTGTTTTGATGGGGCTCCTTACAGTAAGATGGTTATGTGGAACCCCACAAAAAGGGTTGAATCTTTAAAGTGGTCCAATGAGTCACGATTTCAGCAACTTTTTGACATCAGTAAAAGTGGATTTTGTTAACAAAGACCTTTCTTTACCCTGGTGGGTGGCAAGTTAGGTAACCATTTTGGTGTGCGCACAACGGCGCAGCTTTCCTGGATTTCGGCGCACATGTGGGTTTTCCGCCATCTTGAATTTCCTAAGCCCACAGCACCAAATGTTGTAGCAGGGTAGCTTAAACGTGGGTCAGGACACCCTACAAGCCCCCCCACGTGACTGCACTTTGAGTTTGGGTCGATGGGGAGTCGCGTGCCCAAGGGTTTTGACCCACGCACCGGTCTGTCCGCATAATCTTCTTCCTCTTCTGTAGATGGCACAGTTCAGCATCTTCTTCTCCATCCGGTCAGATCGATCAGTTCTCCTCGCCGGTCCTGATGGGAAGATTGGGCGGTACCCCGGGCCCGTTGTGTCTTTGCTCCCGGTCTCCGGATCGTCCTTCTTGGTCATCCTTCATGGTTTCATCTCTCCTAGGATGATAAAGGAAGAGCGGCAATATCTACTCATAGACGATTTTTTTTTTCCACCACTGTTGAGATAGTGGGGCAGCATATGCATTTCATCGTAACGAAATATTACATTCTTATTTTGAAAAAAAAAAACAGCATCACTAGAGACAGTTTCATGTAAATCACAATATTTTAGAGACTAGATGTGGTAGGTTTTATGATTGGAACTGAATTAGTCTGATACAGTACCCGCTAGGATTCCAGAGGATTCCTCCAGTTGTTGCAGAGTGTGCCTGGGATGGCAACATTTCAACTGGTTTATGTGGACCCACTTGTCTTCCCCCTCTGCCGAACCACCTTTGGGGATGCGGATCTTGTAGGCCACAGGGGAGATCTTATCGACGATCTCAAAGGGTCCCTTCCATGTAGGCAAAAATTTGCGCTGCTTGGCCTGGTTCCTTTGGAAGTTGTATAGATAGACCCGGTCTCCCACCTGATATTCCTTCCTGGAAGTTTTCAGGTCATAATGGGTCTTCATGCTATCAGTCGATCTTTCTAGATTCCGCTGAGCATAAGCAAAAGCATGTTGGAGGTGTTTCCTTAAATTCTCTACATACTCATGAGTAGTGGAGGCATTTATCAGTGTCTGCTCTTGGGTCCTGTAGAGCAAATGCTGAGGAAGCACCATCTTGCGTCCAGTCATCAACTCAAATGGTGACATTTTGGTTGCAGATGAAGGGGTAGATCTGATGGCCATTAGGACCAGAGGTAATCGGATATCCCAACTTGGCCCAGAATCTGCCACAAACTTCTTTAATATGCTCACAATTGTCCGGTTATATCTCTCTACTGCCCCAGAAGAAGCTGGTCTATAAGCAATATGCAGCTTTCTCTTGACCCCCAGTATCTCCCACATCTTTGTCATTACTTCACTGGTGAAGTGGCTACCTCTGTCTGACTCAATCCTTTGAGGTAGACCAAAACGGGAAAAGATGTGGTTAATCATCAAGGCAGCTGCAGTTTCTGCTTTGCAATTTGGGGCTGGGAGACATTCCACCCACTTGGTAAACAAGCATGTCACAGTCAACATGTACTTATTCCCCCTAGCCGAGCGAATCACAGGGCCTACAAAGTCGATTTGTAAATCTGACCATGGCAGTGTCATTCCCCTCTTTTGTAAAGGCGCCCGGTGTGTGAGGGATGTCGGCTGAAATTGTGCACACACAAGACAACCCTTCAAATATTGGTTGAGGTCCTGGCCCATGTGTGGCCAGTATGCAACCTCTCTTAAGATTTCCAATGTTGTGTGAAACCCCCTATGACCGGCGGTGGCCGCATCATGGGCGTGACTTAACATCAGGCTTCGGAATGAGGTAGGAACCACCCACTGATCGTGGCCAGCTTTGGATTTCCTTACCAGCAAACCGTCTTAGATTCGGAACATTTTTGGACATTTCATCAACACTCTTAGGTCCTCTTTCCCAATGTAATCGGTATCCGTCAGGGGAAAGTTCTCAGGGTCCTCAAGGTGCTGGTAAAATTTACCAATAATTGGATCCCCCTTCTGAGCAGTAATCAAATCAGCATCAGGGGTCTCCTTACTCCATTGTGCAATTGAAAGGTCGTTGTGAGCATTTGTCTGGGACCTAGTGATGGCAGTGACCTGGATTTCCCCCAACAGGGACTCAATCTCAATTAGATCCCCTTGGATGGCTCCGGTTTTGGCCAGCTGATCGGCTAAGTCATTTCCAGTTTTGTCTGGTCCCTCTACTTTGGAATGACCCTTGATCTTTTTCCAGTAGATGGTCATCCCATTCGATGTGACCAGATCATCAATGTTTTGGATCAACTTCCCATGTTTCAAGGGTTTGTTGTTAGCACATACCATGCCTCTGGTCTTCCAATTAACCAGGTGCTCCACGAACCCGTTCCGTACATAATCCGAATCTGTGATTATGACCAGTTCGTGGAGTTGATGCTGGACAGCAGTGAGGATGGCCTGATGCACAGCCATCAATTCTGCCACCTGACTACTTCAGGGACCAATTTTGTATCCAGCGGAGGGTTCTGGGGACTCATTCACCCATGCATTCCCTACGCCGGCCACCAGTTCTTTCTCCCCGTTGTTGTCGACATGGTAAGAGCATCCATCCACATACACAGTGGGCATTCCCTCACACTTGTCTTCTTCAAAGACTTTGTGGGGGGAATTAAGGTATGCCTCCATGTTGTCCTTTATTTTTAGACTTTCGTCCTCGAGACAGTTTTCTCTGGCACAATCATGCAAGTCAGCCAGACCTTGCGCGAGGGGACTCTTCTTGTTTTGGCCATATCTGACCTCCACAGGAAAGCCTTGCATTGACAGAATCTAGGAAGTAATTCGGGAATTACTCACATTTCCGGCCCGGATTCTGTCACTTTGGAGATATTGCAGAGGCTGGTGTGGAGTCTCCACTATGATGTGTTCCCCCTGGATAAACGGGCGGTAATTCTTCAATGCCCACACCGTTGCCAGGAGTGCCTTCTCACAATCGTTGAATTTTTCCTCCACAGAGGATAAAGTTTTGCTCGCATAGGAGATTACTTTATTGACCTTGTCATGCTTTTGATATAATACTGCCGTCAAGCACGTATTAGAGAACCCCGTCTCCAGGAAGAACTCCTTGTTTCTGACAGGGTAAGCTAGGCAAGGCGCTTGTGAGAGGCTTCTTTTGAGTTGTTTTACTGCCTCGGCTTGTTCTGGACCCCATTCCCACTTGACCCCCCCCTTCAGGAGATGAATCAGGGGTCTGGTGATCTCTGCGTAGCCCTCAATGAACTTTCTGCTGTAATTAGTCAGTCCAAGGAGGCTCCTTAGTTCCCGCAGAGTTGTGGGGTCTTTCAGTTTCTGAAGTGCTTCCACTTTCTTTTCCTGGGGACAAAGACCCTGAGGAGTAATCTCATGCCCCAAGAAGTTAACACGGGTTTTACACCACTGTGCTTTCTGAAAGGAAAGTTTTGCTCCGGCGGCCCTCAACTGTGTCAGAACATAACGGATCTCCGCTATGTGTTCCTCAACAGTTGAGCTTTTGATGAGGACATCATCTACATAAGCCAGGTTACCCCTTGCACCCAAGTCGGGCATGGCCTTGTGTAGAAAAATGTTGAATTCATTGCCGGAGTTGAGATATCCGAAGGGAGTCCGGGTCCATGTGTACTGCTGGCCCCCAAAGGTGAAAGCCAGTTTGTATTGGTCCTCCCTACTGACAGGCACAGTCCAGTATCCATTGGTCAGGTCTATTGCAGTGAATACCTGTGACCCCTGGATCTGGGCCAGCCCTTGGTCAATGTAGGGCAGAGGCCATCGGGAAGTATGGACCCGTTTGTTGAGCTCCCTGAGGTCGGCGCAGAGTCTCCACTGGCCGTTTGGCTTCAATATCCCCAGCACCGGATTATTGAAGGTGCTGTGGACTGGACGGATTATTCCCCGGGACTCAAGGTTCTTAATTATTTCAGTAAGGGACTCCATTGATGCGAGAGGCAAGCGATATTGCTTCACAAACACAGGAGTCATGCCAGGGTCCGTGGGGATTGTTGTTGTGTGGATGTCAGTGCGACCACAGTCATATGAGTCTACCGCAAAGAGATCTTGGAAATCCAAGAAAACTTGTTTCAACTTTTGCTTTTGTTCCAGAGTCACACAGGCATCAGCTAGGTTGACTCTCTCTTCCACCATCTGCCTGAAGCCTGGAAAGACTTCTGGTTTGGCTATCTCCGCGGCCTCCTCCAGCTGGGTGGAGAAGTCCCTGGTCAGAGTGCTGATTTGGACCGGAGGCTTCAGGTGGGAAAGGCAGCCCTCATGGACCTGGAAAATCACCTCATCCCTCCTGAAGTCACAAGTCACATCTTCCTTACCATAGGGGCAGGAAGTGTACACCAGGAAGTTCCCCCCATGCCGGGTAAAGATCCCGTCTGGTGTTGTATTGTCATCACTGTCACTGTCAAAACAGTCCTTGGGGATTGGTCCTAACAGTTCATTTACTAAGTCGATGGAAAAATGTCGGTCATCGACCGCCATTCCAATAATGGTGCCTGCGGCTAGAGTAATACTCTTTAAGTCGCTGTTATCCACCTCTATTGGAATGGTGTCATGTTCTATGTTGACTAATGGAGTCGGGTTTACCCCCAACCCTTGCTGTTGGAGAGAAGCATTTAGATGTATGTAAGCATCAGGGTTTTTCAACTCTTGTCCCCTTTTAACTTTCACTTCCAGGGAGAATTGTCGGGTCCTTTCTGGGATGGTGACTTCCTCTTTAACCTGAATTTCAACTGCATAAGGTAGCAATTGAGCTGACCTAAATGCTTTTTCTGGATCATCAAAGCCCATGGGATTATCCGCTAATCGGGACCAAGCTTTGAAGTTTATTAGGTCCAAACTAATGGCAAAGCGATTGAGAATGTCACTGCCTAAGTAAAAGGCGGCAGTGACGTCTCGCACGACCCAACAATTATGGACTATGCTCTTGTTGCCAATGGAGATTTTGAGCATACACCTGCTTGGCAGGAGATGTTTGGAGTCAGGTGCTTCCAGGTCCATTTCCCATTTGTCTATCAGTTTGAAGGTGGGAATGGCTGGATCTTTTGGGAGTTGGCGGAACATGGCTTCGCTGATGAAGCTCTTACCGTTGTTCACACACACTCGAGCGAGAACAGAGTCCTTCCCATCATTTAACTGAACAGGGATGAACAACTGCTCTCCAATTTGCTGAATATCAGCCAGGCTTTGAGCTGATTTCACATCTTTCTGGACTATAGGAGTGGGGGTTTCTGATTGTGGATTAGTATAGAATTTCAGAGTGTTTCCTTCCAGCGTGGAATACCACTTTAGACTGGAAGGAAGGTTGATTTTCAGAAATAGAGAGGACCCCCCATCACCAGTCTGTTGTCCTACTGCTATTACCGTCACGTCTGGAATTTGGTTGTTCTGGAAGTGAAATTCTACTTGGTCAGATTTTTGTTCAACCATGTGGCAGGTGCCGTTTAAACTAACATGGTTGACACTCTGTTTTAATTTTATTGGTCGGCTAGTCTGGGTCCAGAGGATCTCGTTTACACAATCTATTAGGGGTGACAACCTTCTCAGGAGGTCATTCCCTAGTAAACAAGGGGTGCCCTCTGGGGTCACAACTATGACCGGGTGTTTCAACTTGTGTCGCCCGATCTTAATGTCCAAGTCTGCCGTCCCCTCGACGGGAATTTCCTTCCCGTCAAAGTTCTGCAGTTGTCCAGGAAGAGAGGTGAGAGGAATTTGGTAATTCTCTCCCCTTCCTGCATTCAGTTCGTCAAAAGCCCTTCTGGACAGAAGGGTAGCTTGAGATCCAGTGTCCACCAGTGCTGAGATTGTACCCTGCCCCTGTACTTGTACCGGGGCATAATATCTTCCCTCCTTCTCCTCAAGGGGGCACAGATAATGTACATTTTTGGACAACTGGTGGGCTAATTTTCTGGTTTTGGACATCGCTAGCGAGGAGATTTGGGCAGAATTCTGTGGAGAGTCTTGGGAATCTGAAAGAAAAAATTTGCAACTGGAGATCAGAGCCATTGTGGGTTCCCCTGGCTCCGTTTCTGGGCCGCCCCCCCCTTTTTGGAGGCAGTCGCCAGGATGGGTTTGAACCAGGGGATTTTCTTGCTGTTGGTTCTGGGATGAGATGGTGGGCGGCGGTAGCTCAGTCTCCACATCTCCCCAGTCTGGATTTGCATCCCTAGGGACCCATTTTTCTTTGGGAGGAGTTCCCCCCTCTCTGAAGGAGAAGATCCTTTTCCCAGGATCCTCTGAGGATCCCTCTCCCTCAAATTGGAAGATCTGTACCTCCTCCTCAAACTGAGTCTGTTTGGGTCTTTTGTTTCTCCTACCCCCCCTCTGCTCCTTAGGAGGCAGACTTTCAGGGGCAAGAGATTTTGTTTCCGGTTCCTGGGTTTCCAGGGGCTGTTTACAAGTGAGGAAGGAAGCTTCCTCCAAGGCTTTACACCCCCCTTCCCTTTGTGCCTCCTCCCTGGGAACCGGTGATTTATCGGGGTGCTGCCCCCGTCATTGTTCTGGAGCACCAGGTCCAGAGTTGGGTGCGTTCTGCGCCGGCATGCTGATCTGAGGGTTCTGCTGTGCCCTCAGTATATGACCCATATCCCGCGCCATGTTTTGAACCTGGCGCTCTAACTGGGAAACCCGCTCAGGCTGATACGGGGCCCTGTTTTCTCCCCTGGGCTGATCCCGGGAAGGGTAGCTGTCCCTCCTCTGGTAGTACCCCTGGTTGGGAAGATTTTGGTACCCCTCCACCCTTGGCCTCCCCTCTCCCGGATTCAGTGGTCTGGGCTCAGGGAATTGAGGAAAGAAGGATGGATGATGTTGGGGTTGGAAGTCGGGTGGATATCTGGGGAAAAAGTTCTGCCCAGGGTTTGGTAAATTTCTGCCCTCCTGTGGGAAGTTTGGAGGGAAGTTCCCTGGGTTAGGTGCTTGGCTGGATCCCCCCCCTTGGGCTGGAGGAGTCCACACATAACCCAGGATGGGTCTGTTACCTTTGTAGCGAGGACTTACATAGTCAGGAGAGCGAGGGACCCCATTTGTGGGGCTGCCTCCCTGGCTCCCTGTCTGCGACTGGCCCGAGGACCTTCTGGGCCTAGCATTATTAGGTGCAGGTAGGTTTTTAGGCCCCCCCATCTCCAAATCCAAAACGGGGGTGACATTTACCTCTGCCACCTTGGCAGCAGCAGGGGTGCTGTTGGCTTTGGGGTTTTTCTGGGCATTGCTTTTATTTTCTATGGGCTTCTGCACCTCATAGATGCGGGTAGCCTGTTCAATGACCCAGTCTAAAGATCTTTTCTCGTGAAAATCCCTCACGAGCTGGGTCATGATATATTTGGGCAAGGCATGGAAAAACGTGTTTATAAATTCACGGCTATCCGTGCGCACCCTTCTTGTGGTCTGTGCAAAAGCCCGCTTTAACTCCTGCACAAATTCTTGTGGGGCCTGATCCTCCCCACATTGCAAATTGTAGGCTGCCTTGCGAGCCTCTTGAGGATTTCTGTGAACAGAAAAATGTTTCAGGATGGCCGCCTTATAGGTGGACCATCTTAAATGATTTTGGTCCTCCAGCCCCGCAAAGAAACTGGAGTATTCCGGGGAGAAGGTCCACTTTACATATTGAATGCAGCTTTGGCTGTCCTTCAAATGGAAAGTCTCCATCATTTGTTCAAACAACTCTAAGTGCTCCCAAACAGAATACTTAGCGTTCTTATGGTAAGGCGTGATGACGCTCCTGATCGCCTTAATCTGCTTTAAGGGGTCCTTGAGCAAGGCCCTTTTTGCCTTATTGGCCTTTTTGGTTCGGGTAACCCTTGTCCATTCTTCGTCGGACTCAGAGGCACTGCTCCCAGAGGTTCCCGTCTGTTCTTCCAGGTTTTCCCGGATTCTGCGAGCCTGGGAATGGCTGGCAGAATGTGGGGACCTGGTCTCCTGTGTCCTGCGCAGTTCAGAGGAGTCTTCAGATTCCTCCTTGCTGTCAGGATTTGATGGGTACCCCCTCCACTGACCTAACTGGGCAGAGGTTTTCAGGATGCCCTTAATGGGCCTACTCTCCTGGGGTTCCCCACTGAACTGTATTGTACTTGGGTGCCCATACCCGGATGCCCACCCCTCCATTCCTGGATGGTACTGGCCTATGAGCCCCATGCTTCTGGCTGGATAGTAATCTGCCATCCCTGTGGCCCTGTGCTCATGTGCGCCAGGGGACATGGGGGTGGCAGAGTCCAGGGACTGAGAGGTATGAGGGCCTCTGGTACTAGGGCTCCTGAGGTTATGCTCCGGAGTTTCCATTTCCCAGCGAACCTCATCTCTATCCGCCCCTGCTCCCTGTTGCAATGCAAGAGCCTGCATTTGTGCCTTCAGTTCCTCAGTTAAGGCCTTACTCGACTCTATCAGTCTCTCCTGCATCGCTACCTGCTGTTGGAGCCTATCATTGTGTTGACAGAGGGCCTCATTTTCCCTCTGTGCTTCCTGGTTGGTCCTGGAGAACTGGGCCAGTCTTTGCTGCAGGAGGGTTACCTCCTGAGCTGTGTCCCTATTGGCCTGCTCCTTTCTTGCTAGAGCATCCTCCACCCTCCTGGTGTGCTCTAGCAAGTTCTGGTTTTCTTTTTGGAGGTCACCCAGTCCCTGGTGGGCCAGGTGATTTTCTTCCATTTTCCTTTTTAAATGGCAGACTTCCTGGCCTAAGGCGTCTCTTTCCTGACTAAGAGCCTGCATTTGTGCCGCCAGGTCGTCCCTTTGCCTTTGGAAGGCACCAGCTTTCTGGCGCTCCTGATCAAACTCTGCCTGGGTATCCAGGTCTTTCAGGATCAGTTTATTGCTCTCCTCTTTCTCTCTGTCTAGTTGGATTTGCAGGGTGGCTACCTGCTCTGTGCATGCCCTGTTGAAATTGATCTGTTGCTCCAGCTTTTTCTGGCTCTGCAAAAGAGAGGTAAGAGAACTTTTAAAATCATCTCTTAACACATCTTCTAAACAACCAGGAAAGGGTTGAAAATCCTAACACTAACAGTCCCGATTATATGCTGGAATACTTGGACCAACAAGTTAGGTGTTCCACAATGGAATATCCAGACGAAACACCATCGTCCATCCAGCATCGGGGAAGGGTATTTGAGAAACCTGAGGGTATTCTCCTTAGTAGACCACGAGAATCCCTTATTCAGGTGGCTAGGGAAGAGCTGGCACTCTCAGATCCCAACCCTGGGGATGGACGAGCTGGGGAGGATCACCTGGGTAGGGGAGCCCAGGGTGGTGCTTGGGGAAATGCCCCAGGTGAGACGCAGTATTATACCGGGGAAGAAGACCAGGAGCTTTTATAGGCTGCTCTAAATCTACCTGCCTTCCACCCAATGAATCTCCCTTACTACTGACAACCCCTCCACATCTGGTAAACCTATTAAGAACCCAAACCCCATTGCAATAGGAAACTACATCTCCCAGAATCCCTTTTTCCTGTTGTGTACCCGAGTACTCCCAGTCAATTTCCTTCACATCACTCTGACGCCACAAGGAGTGCCTTATTTTTCATTTGATGGTCGGAGCTTGCTCTGATCTTAGATGTAGGTTTAGATTAGGTTTTATTTCTCCAACCTACATATTGTTTAATAAACACCCTTGAAGTGTGATCACTTGAGTCTGTCTTAACTGTTGCCACCATGAGTTTGTAAGAGGATTCAATTCAGCACTACAGCCAAGTTAACGCCTAGTCTAGAATACTGAATGAAAACCCTTATTGATATATCTTTAGGTCCAGTTCATGCGTTCTGGATGACTACCCTTGTATAACACCCCTCTCTTGGAATCCCCCTGACCCCACTGAGCCAAGAAGTAATTCTGTTTTGCAAGTTTAAAAGGTTTATTTGATAAATTAAAATATATATCACACTTAATCTGATATGGTAAATATTAACAACGGAGAATCTGGCACTAGCACACTTCTTTAATCACTAATGAGATGACATGAAATGGATAAGGTAGCACACTGGTAAATAGGAACAAAAGTATAATGTGGTAGAGGATGCTTTATGTAGGCTCAGGTGGATGCAATATTCAATGAATGCAGTACAGAAAATACGCAATATGATTTCAACCAAACAATGTAATCACTTTTCTCTGGCTACTCCCCTCCCCCCCTTGATGCAAGGCAAGGAAATGGAAGGAAAACACACAGTTCTCAGAAATGCAATCAACTGTAATTCAGTTCAATCCAGCAAGCTTAAACAGAAGTTTGAAAACACAGGCAAATGCTTTGATAGGTGCTAGCAATGAATGAGAAATATGCTGGAAACGCTCTTAATTCCCTTTTAGAGGTTCAGGATGAGTGGTATCTAGTTAATATTAGTCCAGGCTCACACTAGCAATGATGCAGGGATAGTTAGCAGGTTAAACGAATTTCTGGCAAATGAAATCAGGCAGCAGCAGTTTTTTTACATGTGAAGAAATTGCAAACCGCGGCAAAATTCGCGGATGCGCCGAGCGCTATTACAAAGGAACCGCAAGGACTATCTCTACCGTTTTGGGGTCCTAGGAAAGCCTGAGATCTCAGCTTCCAAATGAAAGTTATTGCAAGTCTCTAGCCCAAACGGTTGCGGAGATATGAGTAATTTAGTAAAGGTCGTTTTTGGTTTTGTAAATTTTAAACGCACACTTTTTCAAAATGACAAATTTTACTAGAAATGACAGGTGACAGATAGGAGGCAGTTCTACTTAGGTTAAATAGATTGAATTAGATGAATTTAAACTAAGAGATGTGTTCTGAGTTTTGCTAAGTACTCACAAGAGATTTTGAACAGGGAAGCGACTTGGTCACGATCTTCAGTCTGGTCAGGTCTTTCCGGATTCTGCTCACAGCGCCTGGTCTGGTCTCGGCTAGGCACAGCACTGCTTTCTCTCTGGTCTGGTCTCTGCTAGGCACAGCACTGCTTTCTCTCTGGTCTGGTCTCTGCTAGGCACAGCACTGCTTTCTCTCTGGTCTGGTCTCTGCTCTGGATAGATTGAAGTCTCTAGTTTGGCTTTCTGGAGTTTGATGGAGGTAAGTATGGATTTTTCCGGCAGGGCTTCCAGCGGCAGATGAAATTGAATGTCTCTATGTGTCCTGACTCTCTGCTTTTATCTGTTTCTTGAGAATGGGTGTGTGTGTTGCATCACTAGACTTGCCCCTCTCATTCGTCATTGGTCAGGCTTCCATTCCTCCGCTTGATTGGCAAACTGAACTGTGAGTCAGATTGATGTCATTTTATGATCTCTTGAAACATCCTCCCTTATCATCTGTGCACCCAAATATATATATGATCAAAATCCATACTTCAGAGTTACACAGTTGTTTGAAATTACATATACATGGTGTGGCTGAATTTAGCCATGTCTATGTCCAAATCTGCTCATTCTCGGAGCTTGCATTCAAAGAGTGTACATAATTGACTTTTTAACTGCTTTTTCAATTTCCGACATGGACCCAACTTTACATACATGTGTGCAGGGGGTAGGGACATTAACTGATGAAGTTTCAGATTTTTAACATGCACACATTTAGAGTAATATCCACTTTTCCGCTAAAACCCCCCTGAACATACCACCGGTTCCTACCACGTCTTAAACTGTGGGCAGAAAAATCACAAGAATTATGGTATCATTTATAAAATTTTCACATGTCCGCACTATGAATTATCCCCCTTTTTATAAAACCATATCCTTGCTGCAGGGGTGTGTCTTTTCAGGTCACATGGTACAGAAACCAGTCTTTCCAGTTTCTGCCAAGCCAGCTTGCTTCTCACAGGCAGTGCCCCTCCCAGCTTCTCCAGGAGGAAGCCACTTTTTACGACGTCTGTAATAAAAACCTTTGCCTGAGTGGAGAGGGCTTTGTTCACTCTCTGGCAGAGCACAGGAAATTCAATTATCAGATAGATGGCATATCCTTAGTGTGGGCAGCAAAAGGAACATTGGCCTGGGAACATAGTTGTGACTCAAGTTTCACTCCTGATGGGATCCGTTGCTAGGCAAAATCAAGTTCCTTAAGCCAGACCTTCAGCTAACTTTTTGTTGCTTTTAAAATAACTTGTAATTTTACACATGCAGCTAGAATGCTGATTCTAAGTGCAAAACTATGACATTTCAACAGTTACAAAGGCATGTGACACCAAACATAGGTCACTCATTTAATTTAACATTTTCGATTTTGGTGGTTTTAAATCCAGTTGCAGTTAGGCTTAAGCTGCTGACTCCATAGCATTTTTGTTATTAGCATTGTTTTTGGGCTCTTCATTTCCCAGATTTTGTAGGCACACAAAACTCCATTCTGCCAAATGTCTGCTGGTGTTCAGTGAATATTTTGCACATGTTGCAAGGTTTGAAATAGGCATTTTGCTTGCCTTCAGAAAAACACACAGTGGGTTTTAAAACGCCGGCTTTTGGATAGTGGTGAGTACTGGTACTGCACCCATTTTTGGGATTTTCTTGGATTAATGCATTCTAAACAGGAATGGTTCTTACATGGTAGTAAATCCTTGCTTAACATTGTTTTGATGGGGCTCCTTACAGTAAGATGGTTATGTGGAACCCCACAAAAAGGGTTGAATCTTTAAAGTGGTCCAATGAGTCACGATTTCAGCAACTTTTTGACATCAGTAAAAGTGGATTTTGTTAACAAAGACCTTTCTTTACCCTGGTGGGTGGCAAGTTAGGTAACCATTTTGGTGTGCGCACAACTGCGCAGCTTTCCTGGATTTCGGCGCACATGTGGGTTTTCCGCCATCTTGAATTTCCTAAGCCCACAGCACCAAATGTTGTAGCAGGGTGGCTTAAACGTGGGTCAGGACACCCTACAAGTTCCTTACACCTTACTCCTGTTGCATTCCCAGCGCAAGAATATTCTGAAAGGCCAAGTATCAAGAGAATTTCATGTTAGAAGGCATTGGTGATGAGAGATGTTGGGCTAATTGGGTGGTAGGGCAGCCTCATGTTCTATCTACATGCACCTGGGTCTTGGGTTACGTGCTGCTAATTGAACGGAATGTTCCACACAAGGCACAAGTGTGCCAAACCAATTGTATTAGTCCATATAACGAAGCACCTTATAGTTTAAGAAACCAATGAAACACTGGGTAACTGATTTTTCTTAAATGACACATATGAAGAGGTAGGCATAAGGGGTCCACCTGACATCAGACAGCCAATAACAAACCTAGCTCCTACGTGATTGTATATCTAGATGTGTCCCATAACCAATCCCAATCTTTGATAGGTTTTTCATTATTGCCACGTAGCATGACATCATTCTGATGCATAAATAAGTATATCATTGTATATTTTGTGGAAATCGCTGAGAATGAGCGTATGTCCGTTGATGTTCATTATAAGCTCCCTGTTTTAGATAATTGCTACTAAAACAGCAACGTGACATCTTCTTGAGTTTGTCCGGTTATTTGGACTGTGTAATCCGATCCTGTAATAGATGCACGTTCCAAGGGCCATATGCTCAACAGTCTGCTCAGCGACATCACCATAAAAGACCGTTACCCGTTGCCTCTCATATCGGATGTCCTGAAATCACTACACAAGGCCCAGATTTTCTCCAAACTGGACCTCCAAGGACCATATACCTAGTCAGAATAAAGGCAGTTCATGAATGGAAAACGACTTTCAAAACTCAGTTTGGACACTATGAATACAAAGTGATGCATTTGGACTCAGTAACGCTCCATCAATCTTACAGCAGTTCATGGATTCAGTCTTTTCTGATCTAATCGGTCACTCAGTGTGGGTGTATCTGGATGACATCTTAGTCCTCTCTGCATCCCCTGAGAAACAAGTTGCCCGTGTCTCTGAAGTCCTACGTCGTTTGGGGCATAACCATCTCTTTGGCAAACTTGAAAAGTGTCAATTTCATGAGAAAACGTTGGGGTTCCTTGGGTATGAAGTTGGTGCTGAGGGTGTGCAGATGGATACCAAGAAAGTGCAGGCAATACTATCATGGGTATCACCCCAGGATCTCAAGGCATTGCAATGATTTGTGGGGTTTGCTACCTATTGCTGCGGTTTCATCTCAAACTTCACCCAGAAAAACCTTGAGTTGACCAAATTGATGAGCACCAAACAGCCTTATGTATGGGACCAGAAAGCTGAACTAGCATTTCAGGATGTCAAGTGAGCCTTCACCTGTGCTCCCATTCTGCAACATTCAGACAATACCCGAACATACATCATGGAAGCTGATGCTTCTGACCAAGCTGTGTGTGCCATACTTCTCCAGATGGACCCAATGACTCAGGCAAAACTGCCTGTGGCCTTCTATTCTAGGTAATTGACACCCAGCAAGCAAAAATACTTGATTATTGAAAAAGAAATGTTGGCCATCAAGTTGGCCTTTGAAGAATGGCAGCGACACCTCCTCGGAGGAAGGTTCAAGGCAGAGGTCCGCACAGACCATTGCAACTTGCAATATCTTTGGACACAACAGTTTTTTAATGGAAGACAGGCAAGATGGGTGTTCTTATTTATTCAGTACGACTTTCCAGGGTCACCGAACAAGAACGCGGATGCGTTGTCCTGCTCCTGCAATACCAGTGAAAGCTTTGAGCTACCCAGCATCATCCTATCACCCATGTCACATTTTCTGGCTTCAATATAACATCTTCTTGACCGAAGATCCCAGTGTTCCCACCCTATTGGACAAACCTTTGAATAGCATGAAGGATGGTCTGTTGTCCTGCGATGGATGACTTTACATCCCTACCACGGCCCTACGAAACATCTTTCTTTCTCAGCTGCACAACTCGACCTTAGCTGGTCATCGAGGAATCCGGGCACCGCCAAACTAATAGGTCAACAGTTTTGGTGGCTTGGAATGCAGAAACAAGTACAGGAATACGTGGTATCTTGTCCAGTCTGTGCTCAAGCTTAATCTGAACATAAGCGACCAGTGGGTCTTCTACACCTGTTGGATATACCAACTCGACCCTGGCACACAATTGCCACCAATTTTATAGTGCACCTGCCTCCTTCTAATGGTTTTCTGCCTCTGCCCGGTCCCCGTACCACACCACAGATGGCCGAGGCCTTCTTTGTCCATGTTTTCCGTCTACATGGGTTACCTGACAAAATAATCTGTGACAGGGGTTTGCAGTTTACATCTCATTTCTGAACTTCTCTGTGTCGCCCTATTGGCATAACAACTGCATTCAGTTTCGGTTATCATGCCCAAATCAATGGGCAAATGGAAAGAACCAATCAGACCCTAGAGCAATATCTGCTTTGGTATGTAGTCCGACTGGATCAAATTTCTACACATGGCAGAAGTGGCTTACAACAATTCGATCCATTCCGCGATCGGCGTCACCCCTTTCTTTTCTTGTATGAGTTTTCATCCAACTATGTTACCATCATCCCCTCTCACCCCTGGCCTAGTGTCAACCAGCACCACGCTTGTGCCTCATCTACAAGACATACATCCGCAGGTCTCCGGTCAACTCCAGATTGCCCAGGCTGCTGTCAAGAAATCAGCCAACCAGCGCTGCTCCGTTAAGCCGGATTACCACATCAGGGGCAGGGTGTGCCTCTGCGGAATATTCCTCGGAAGCTTGCTCCTTATTTCGCTGGCCAGTTCCAGATTGTGCGGCATCTCTCTTCGGTGGCCTTCCGTCTTCAGTTGCCTACCTCCTGGAGCATCCACCCTGTTTTTCATGTTTCCCTGCTGAAACATTACCATGTGGGCTCCTATTCTCATTACAGCCCACGGCATGGCCCCGTCTGGTGGATGGTTCCCCTGAATAGGACGTTCCCACATATATTATGCCAAGATCTGCTGTGGCCAGCTGTATTATCTGGTTTCATGGAAAGGGTATGCTGCTTGTGACAACTCCTGGGAACCTTCCTCTGCTGTTCATGCCCCTCATCTGGTTTGCCATATTTGCCTGAGTAATCCTGGGAAGCCCGGTGCTCCTGCCGGTAGTTGGGGGCAGCTGCATGTCACAGTGCTCACACATGGGGCCCGCCACGTTACCCTTCCGTGGCAGGCCTGTTGGCATCTCTGAGATCGGCCACGCCAACATCCGTGGCTTGGTCGCTCTGTCCTACTGAGGGCCACAATGTTGGGCGCAGTGCACACACGCAGGGGTCCGGCGTCTGCTTTCTATGCATGCACGGTCCTGATAGCATTGTCTATTGCCACGGACAACCAGGTTACCAGCGTTTGTCCACCATTGCCCACAAGTTTGCATATAAGCAGTGCGAGCACAAGTCCCAGTCCGTTGCAACCTCTTTTGCTTGAGGTATCACGCTCCTGAGCTCTGCTCTGAACTCTTCTATACCTTGTTACCTTATACCCTGCTTCCGTGCTTGCCCCTTGCCTTCTCTTCCTGTCTGGCGAGCCTGGAGCTCGTACCTCAGTGTTATTCCTATTTCCTCTACCTAGTTGTGTGGTACTTTTTCTGTTTACTTCTACTTCCTTCTCTGGAAAACTTCCAACCTCTGTCTCTGATCCTCCACATTCAGTGCTTGCACTGCCTGGCATCACATTAAGCATGGGTGACCTTCTTACGTGGTGCTGGGGTACTGCTTCCTGTCCCTCGCTGGTTTTCACCATCTGGTTTGGTTTATGAGGTGGACTCCCACACTACACCATCAGCAGGACCGGACGGTCATGGCTTCCCAAAACTTACCCTGGATTGTAAACAGCGCCAGAAACCAGGGAAATGGGCATCATGGGAGTCTCATCATGATAGTTTGTTCTCTGGGTAATCTCTAGGCTGAGATGCTGTGATGGAGATGAATGAAGCTGATAGACAGGATTACCAGTTGGTAAAATCTGCCCTCATAGCAAGGTTTGGGAAGACACAAGGGTAAACATCCCCCTAAACAGCCTTATTGGGCTAGTGAAACCTCTAGACCCAAACCAGAGGGAGGTTATCAGAAACCCCCGTTCCAAAAGACATTTGGGAAGTGTGTGGCGTTTGGGTCTAGTGACCATATGAAAGGAGATTCCAGGTGTAAGGGTAAACGATCAGAGAACCCATCTGTCAGCGTAGCATTCACACATGATGTTGATGTACCATAGACAGGTGCAAGCTTTTACACTCCAGCTGAAGAACCCATTGGTGTTCAAGCTAGAGTTTATTGGCTACCTCTGGGACTGTGGGAACAACAGAACATTGAGGTCTATAATTCCATTCCTGATAATACTAAAGAGTATTTTAAAGACAGTGCACTTGTAAAAGGTGAGGACACCCCTGCCATTAGAGACACTGAGGCCAGCAAAACTGTGGTAGATTAAAATTTCTTTCAGCCTGAGGAAATTTCTAAGGCTCCAAAAAGGCTTACCGCGTTAGCAGGAGGTCTAGTCCAAATGTGTCCCATACTGCCTGCTATCATAAAATGTAATGACATGACTGTTAAAAGTGTCCAGTCTGAAGTACCAGGTAGGGTACTCTTGGCCAATGACTTCAAGGTCCTGGTTGTAGTTTCCAGCACCCCAAAGCCTCCTTCTAAGGAGAGAAAGGAGCAAACAAGGAAAGCAAGGGACCCAACCTTAAGAGACCTTCCAACTGAGACCAAGGGGAAACCCAGAGTCTCCAAAGGAAAGAAGGCCCCCAAGCCCAAAACTTCCTCAAGGAAGAACATTTGTGTAGAAAAGAAAACAGGTCACACATGTAACCCTCACAAGCAGCTGAGGCTGAGTTTGTGACAGAAGACTACCCAGAAGAGCCATCTTCTGATGAGTCAGAGGTGAGGAAATTCAACCCTATCTGGAAGATCTAGATCCTAGAGACCCACATTCCACCATGGAAAGGGAAGACAGGGTGTATAAAGAGAACGCAACAGGGCATGAGCGGTGGGTGGGGGGAACAGGGGAGACACATGGGCATGAGAGGGGGGTGAGAGGGAACAGGGCATAAACGGGGCATGAGCAGGAGGTGGGGGGGAAAGGAAGGAAACACGGGGCATGAGCGGGAGTGGGGGAACACGAGAGAGACACGGGGCATGAGCAGCGGGTGGAGGGGAACAAGGAATACACAGGGCATGAGCGGGGGGTGGGGGGAACATGAGGGAGACACGGGGCATGAGCGGGGGTGGGGAGGAACACGAGGGAGACACGGGGCATGAGCGGGGGGTGCAGAGGAACACGAGGGAGACACAGGCATGAGCGGGGGTGGGAGGAACACGAGGGAGACACGGGGCATGAGCGGGAGGTGGGGGGAACAGGGGAGACACGGGGCATGAGCGGGGGGTCGGAGGAACATGAGGGAGACACGGGGCATGAGCGGGAGGTGGGGGTAACAGGGGAGACACGGGGCATGAGCGGGGGGTGGGGGAAATAGGGCACACACGGGGCATGAGCGGGGGGTGGGGGTAACAGGGCACACATGGGGCGTGAGCGGGAGGTGGGGGAATAGGGCACACATGGGGGATGAGCGGGGGTGGGGAATAGGGCACACACAGGGCATGAGCGGGGGTGGGGGGAAAGGAGAGAGACAAGGGGCATGAGCGGGGGTGGGGGGAACACGAGGGAGACACGGGGCATGAGCGGGCAGGTGGGGGGCAACACGAGGGAAACACAGGGCATGAGCGGGGGGTGCGGGGAACAGGAGACACACGGGGCATGAGCGGGGGGTGAGGAGGTACACGATGGAGACACAGGGCATGAGTGGGGGCTGGGGGGAACACGAGGGAGACACGGGGCATGAGCGGGGGGTGGGGGCAACAGGAGACACACGGGGCATGAGCGGGGGGTGAGGGGGTACACGAGGGAGACACGGGGCATGAGCGGGGGGTGGGGGAAAGACGAGGGAGACAAGGGGCATGAGCGGGGGTGGGGGGAACAGGGCACATGAGGCATGAGCGGGGGTGGGGGAAACAGGGCGCACACGGGGCATGAGCGGGGGTGGGGGGAACAGGGCACACACGGGGCATGAGTGGGGGTGGGGGAACAGGGCGCACATGGGGCATGAGCGGGGGGGAACAGGGCGCACACACGGGGCATGAGCGGGGGTGGGGGAACAGGGCGCACACACGGGGCATGAGCGGGGGGGTGGGGGAAAGGAGAGAGACACGGGGCATGAGCAGGTGATGGGGGAACACGAGGGGGACACAGGGCATGAGCGGGAGTGGGTGGGGGGTAACACGAGGGAAACACGAGGCATGAGCGGGGGTGGGAGGAACACGAGGGAGACACGGGGCATGAGCGGGGGTGGGGGGGTAACACAGGGCATGAGCGGGGGTACAGGAGGGAAACACGGGGCATGAGTGGGGGTGGGGGGTGGGGGTACAGGAGGGAGACACGGGACATGACTGGAGGGTGGGGGGCAACAGGAGACACGGGGCATGAGCGGGGGGTACACGAGGGAAACACGGGGCATGAGCAGGGGTTGGGGGGAACAGGGGAGACACAGGGCATGAGCGGGGGGTGGGGGGACAGGGGAGACATGGGGCATGAGTGGGAAAGGGGGGAATAGGAGAGAGACACGGGGCATGAGCGCAGGTGGGGGGTAACACGAGGGAGACACGGGGCATGAGCGGGGGGTGGGGGGTAACACAAGGGAGACACGAGGCATGAGCGGAGGGTGGGGGGAAAGGAGGGAGACACGGGGTGGGGGGAACAGGGTAGTCATGGGGCATGAGCGGGGGGTGGGGGAACAGGGGAGACACGGAGCATGAGCGGGGGGTGGGGGGAACAGGGGAGACACGGCGCATGAGCGGGGGCTGGGGGGTAACACGAGGGAGACACGGGGCATGAGCGGGGGGTGGGGGGTAACACAAGGGAGACGCGAGGCATGAGCGGGGGTGGGGGGTAACACAAGGGAGACACGGGGCATGAGCTGGGGTTGGGGGGAAAGTAGGGAGACACGGGACATGAGCGGGGGGTGGGGGGAAGGGGAGATACACGGGGCATGAGCGGGGGGTGGGGGGAAGAGGAAAGATACACGGGGCATGAGTGGGGGGTGGGGGGAAGGGGAGAGAGACACGGGGCATGAGCGGGGGGTGGGGAGAAGGGCATGATGGGGGGTGGGGGGAAGGGGAGAGACACACTGGGCATGAGCGGGAGGTGGGGGGAAGGGGAGAGAGACACGGGGCATGAGCAGGGGGTGAGGGGTAAGGGGAGAGAGACACGGGCATGAGTGGGCGTGGGGGGTAACACAAGGGAGACACGGGGCATGAGCGGGGTGGGGGTGTAACACAAGGGAGACATGAGGCATGAGCGGCGGGTGGGGGTAACACAAGGGAGACTCAGGGCATGAGCAGTGGGTAACACAAGGGAGACATGGGGCATGAGCAGGAGGTGGGGGGTAACAGGGGAGACGGGGCATGAGCGGGGGAGGGGGTGAAGTGGAGAGAGACACATGGCATGAGCGGGGGGTGGGGGAACAGTAGGGAGACACGGGGCATGAGTGGGGGGTGGGGGGAGGGGAGAGAGACACAGGGCATGAGTGGGGGGGTGGGGGGAAGGCGAGAGACACACGGGGCATGAGCGGGGGGCGGGGGGACGAGGAGAGACACACGGGGCATGAGCGGGGGGTGGGGAGATAGGAGGGAGACACGGGGCATGAGCAGGAGTGGAGGAAAGGAGGGAGACACGGGGCATGAGCGGGGGGTTGGGGGGAAGGGGAGAGACAAATGGGGCATGAGCAGGGGGTGGGGGGAAGGGGAGAGAGACACGGGGCATGAGCGGTGGGTGGGAGGGAAGGGGAGAGACACACGGGGCATGAGCGGGGGTGGGGGGAACATGAGAGACACACGGGGCATGAGCGGGGGGTGGGGGGAACAGTAGGGAGACACGGGGCATGAGCGGGGGAGGGGGGGAAGGGGAAAGACACATGGGGCATGAGCGGGGGGTGGGGGGAAGGGGAGAGAGACACGGTGCATGAGCGGGGGGTGGGGGGAAGGGGAGACACACGGGGCATGAGCAGGGGGTGGGGTTAGGGGAGAGACACACGGGGCATGAGCGGGGGGTGGGGGGAAAGGAGGGAGACACAAGGCATGAGCGTGGGATGGGGGGGAAGGGGAGAGAGACACGGGGCATGAGCGAGGGGGATGGGGGAAGGGGGAGAGACACACGGGGCATGAGCAGAGGGGTGGGGGGAAAGGGGAGAGAGACACGGGGCATGAGCGGGGGGGATGGGGGAAGGGGGGAGAGACACACGGGACGTGAGCGGGGGTGTGGGGGGAAAGGGGAGAGAGGCACGGGGCATGAGCAGGGGTGGAGGAAAGGAGGGAGACACGGGGCATGAGCGGGGGGTGGGGGGGAAGGGGAGAGACACACGGGGCATGAGCGGGGGATGGGGGAACATGAGAGACACACGGGGCATGAGCGGGGGGTGGGGGGAACAGTAGGGAGACACAGGGCATGAGCGGGGGTGGGGGGGAAGGGGAAAGACACATGGGCCATGAGCGGGGGCTGGGGGGAAGGGGAGAGAGACACGGTGCATGAGCGGGGGGTGGGGGGAGGGGAAAGACACACAGGGTATGAGCAGGGGGTAGGGGGGGAAGGGGTGAGACACACGGCAGCATAAGCGGGGGGGAAGGGGAGAGACACACGGGGCATGAGCGGGGGGTGGGGGGGAAAGGGGAGAGACACACGGGGCATGAGCGGGGGGTGGGGGAAAGGGCATGAGCGGGGGGTGGGGGGAAGGGGAGAGACACACTGGGCATGAGCGGGGGGTGGGGGGAAGAGGAGAGAGACACGGGGCATGAGCAGGGATTGGGGAAGGGGAGAGACACACGGGGCATGAGCGGCGGGTGGGGGGAAGGGGAGAGAGACACGGGGCATGAGCGGGGGGTGGGGGGAAGGGGAGAGACACACGGGGCATGAGCAGGGGCTGGGGGGGAAGGGGAGAGACACACGGGGCATGAGCAGGGGGTGGGGGGAAGGGATGAGACACGGGGCATGAGCAGGGGTTGGAGTGGGAAGGGGAGAGACACATGGCGCATGAGTGGGGGGTGGGGAAACAGTAGGGAGACATGGGGCATGAGCGGGGGGTGGGGGGAAGGGGAGAGAGACAAGGGGCATGAATGGGGGCTGGGGGGAAGGGGAGAGACACACGGGGCATGAGCGGGGGTGTGGGGGGAAAGGAGGGAGACACGGGGCATGAGCGGGGGCTGGGGGAACAGTAAGGAGACACGGGGTATGAGCGGGGGTGGAGGAAAGGAGGGAGACACAGGGCATGAGCGGGGGGTTGGGGAAGGGGAGAGACACACGGGGCATGAGTGGGGGTGGGGGGAAAGGAGGGAGACACGGGGCATGAGCGGGGGTGGAGGAAAGGAGGGAGACACAGGGCATGAGCGGGGGGTTGGAGGGAAGGAGAGAGACAAATGGGGCATGAGCAGGGGGTGGGGGAGGGGAGAGAGACACGGGGCATGAGCGGGGGGTGGGGGGAAGGGGAGAGACACATGGGGCATGAGCGGGGGGTGGGGGAAGGGGAGAGACACACGGGGCATGAGCGGGGGGTGGGGGGAAGGGGAGAGACACACGGGGCGTTAGCGGGGGTGAGGGGAAAGGAGGGAGATAAGGGGCATGAGCGGGGGTGGAGGAAAGGAGGGAGACACGGGGCATGAGCGGGGGGTGGTGGTAAAGGGGATAGACACACGGGGCATGAGCGGGGGGTGGGGGGAAGGGGAGAGACACACGGGGCATGAGCGGGGGGTGGAGGGGAAGGGGATAGACACACAAGGCATGAGCAGGGGGTGGGGGGAACAGTAGGGAGACACGGGGCATGTAAGTGGAGAGACACACGGGGCATGAGCGGGGGTGGGGCGGAAGGGGACAGACACACGGGGCATGAGCGGGGGTGGAGGGAAGGGGAGAGACACACGGGGCATGAGCGGGGGGTGTGGGGGAAAGGGAGAGACACACGGGGCATGAGCGGGGGTGGGGGAAGGGGAGAGAGATGGGGCATTAGCTGGGGAGGGGGGAAGGGGAGAGAGACACGGGGCATGAGCGGGGAGTGTGGGGGGGAGAGAGACACGGGGCATGAGCGGGGGGAACAGTAGGGAGACACGGGGTATGAGCAGGGGGTGGGGGGAAGGGGTGAGACACATGGACATGAGCGGGGGGTGGGGAGAGGGGAGAGACACACGGGGCATGAGCGGGGGGTGGGGGAAAGGAGGGTGACACGGGGCATGAGGGCGGGTGGAGGAAAGGAGGGAGACACGGGGCATGAGCAGGGGGTTGGGGGGAAGGGGGGAGACAAATGGGGCATGAGCGGGGGTGGGGGGAAGGGGAGAGGGAAGGGATTATGATTGAGTTTTTGTATGATTAGTGTATGTATGTGGTATGGTTTTAGTGTAGTTGGATGTGATTTATGGATGAGAACGGTGTATCAGATCAGTCCATTAATGAATTGTAGGGACTGGTCCACATGAAATATTGTTGATACTAATGTTGGTGTATGTTTTTATTAAAATATGACTTTTTCTAGTGATTTATTCAATAAATGTCAATAAATAACAAATATTTAATTGATTGAGCGTCTACTGGGTTGAATTTAATTGTTTCACCTCATAAGAATTGTTAAATGATAGGCGTATGCACCTCATGGTTGTTGTATGTACTCAGAATTTAGTATGAGTCTTTAGGTTTTGTTGCTATACCAACAGAGGCTACCAGAACACTTTACTACTGTGACCTTTTTTGTTAATGTTACGCTTGTTCTTTCCAGGCCAGGTCACAGTAATTGGATATTCCTGGTATCCCCTGTTACTCTAGTTTTTGGGAAGGGGAGAGAGACACGGGGCATGAGCGGGGGTGGGGGGAAGGGGAGAGACACACGGGGCATGAGCGGGGGGTGGGGGGAAAGGAGGGAGACACGGGGCATGAGCGGGGGTGGAGGAAAGGAGGGAGACACGTGGCATGAGCGGCGGGTGGGGGGAAGGGGATAGACACACGGGGCATGAACAGGGGGTGGGGGGAAGGGGAGAGACACACGGGGCATGAGCAGGGGGTGGAGTGGAAGGGGATAGACACACAGGGCATGAGCGGGGGGTGGGGGAACAGTAGGGAGACACGGGGCATGTAAGGGGAGAGACACACGGGGCATAAGCGGGAGGTGGGGCGGAAGGGGAGAGACACACGGGGCATGAGCAGGGGTGGGGGGAAGGGGAGAGACACACAGAGCATGAGTGGGGAGTGGTGGGAAGGGGAGAGACACACGGGGCATGAGCGGGGGGTGGGGGGAAGGGGAGAGACACGGGGCATTAGTGGGGGAGGGGGGAAGGGGAGAGAGACACGGGGCATGAGCGGGGGGTGGGGAGAAGGGGAGAGACACACGGGGCATGAGCAGGGGAACAGTAGGGAGACACGGGGTATGAGCGGGGGTGGGGGGGAAAGGGAGAGACACACGGGGCATGAGCAGGGGGTGGGGGAAAGGTGGGAGACACGGGGCATGAGCGGGGGTTGGGGGAAGGGGAGAGACTCACGGGGCATGAGTGGGGGGTGGGGGGAAGGGGAGAGAGACACTGGGCATAAGCGGGGGGTGGGGGGAACAGTAGGGAGACACAGGTATGAGCAGGGGGTGGGGGAAGGGGTGAGACACATGACGGCATGAGCGGGGGTGGGGGTAAAGGGGAGAGACACATGGGGCATGAGCGGGGGCTAGGGGAAGGGCATGAGCGGGGGGTGGGGGGAAGGGGAGAGACACACTGGGCATGAGCGGGGGGTGGGGGGAAGGGGAGAGAGACACGGGTCATGAGCGGGGGTTGGGGGGAAGGGGAGAGAGACACGGTGCATGATCAGGGGGTAGGGAGGAAGGGGTGAGACACATGGCGGCATGAGCGGGGGGTGGGGGGAAGGGGAGAGACACACGGGGCATGAGCGGGGGGTGGGGGGAAGGGGAGAGACACACGGGGCATGAGCGGGGGGTAGGGGGAAGGGCATGAGCGGGAGGTGGGGGGAAGGGGAGAGACACACTGGGCATTAGCGGGGCCTGGGGGGAAGGGGAGAGAGACACGGGGCATGAGCTGTGATTGGGGGAAGGGGAGAGACACACGGGGCATGAGCGGGGGGTGGGGGGAAGGGGAGAGAGACACTGGGCATAAGCGGGGGGTGGGGGGAACAGTAGGGAGACACGGGGTATGAGCAGGGGGTGGGGGGACGGGGTGAGACACACGGTGGCATGAGCAGGGGGTGGGGGAAGGGGTGAGACACATGACGGCATGAGCGGGGGTGGGGGTAAAGGGGAGAGACACATGGGGCATGAGCGGGGGCTAGGGGAAGGGCATGAGCGGGGGGTGGGGGGAAGGGGAGAGACACACTGGGCATGAGCGGGGGGTGGGGGGAAGGGGAGTGAGACACGGGGCATGAGCGGGGGTTGGGGGGAAGGGGAGAGACACACGGGTCATGAGCGGGGGGTGGGGGAAGGGGAGAGAGACACGGTGCATGAGCAGGGGGTAGGGGGGAAGGGGTGAGACACACGGCGGCATGAGCGGGGGGTGGGGGGAAGGGGAGAGACACACGGGGCATGAGCGGGGGGTGGGGGGAAGGGGAGAGACACACGGGGCATGAGCAGGGGGTAGGGGGAAGGGCATGAGCGGGAGGTGGGGGGAAGGGGAGAGACACACTGGGCATTAGCGGGGGGTGGGGGGAAGGGGAGAGAGACACGGGGCATGAGCGGTGATTGGGGGAAGGGGAGAGACACACGGGGCATGAGCGGGGGGTGGGGGGAAGGGGAGAGAGACACAGGGCATGAGCGGGGTGGGGGGAAGGGGAGAGTCACGCGGGGCATGAGCGGGGGTTGGGGGGAAGGGGAGAGACACATGGGGCATGAGCGGGGAGGTGGGGGGAAAGGAGGGAGACACGGGCATGAGCGAGGGGTGGGGGGGAGGGGAGAGAGACACGGGGCATAAGCGGGGGTGGGGGGAACAGTATGGAGACACGGGGTATGAGCAGGGGGTGGGGGGACGGGGTGAGACACACGGTGGCATGAGCAGGGGTGGGGGGGAAGGGGAGAGACACACGGGGCATGAGCGGGGAGTGGGAGGGAAGGGGAGAGACACACGGGGCATGAGCGGGGGTGGGGGGAAGGGGAGAGACACACTGGGCATGAACGGGGGCTGGGGGGAAGTGGAGAAACACACGGGGCATGAGCGGGGGGTGGGGGGGAAGGGGAGAGACACACGGGGCGTGAGCGGGGGTGGGGGGAAGGGCATGAGCAGCGGGGTGGGGGAAGGGGAGAGACACGCTGGGCATGAGCGGGGGGTGGAGGGAAGGAGAGAGAGACACAGGGCATGAGCGGTGAATGGGGGAAGGGGAGAGAGACACGGGGCATGAGCGGGGGGTGGGGGGGAAGGGGAGAGACACACGGGTCGTGAGCAGGGGGTGGGGGGAAGGGAATGAGCGGGGGTGGGGGGAAGGGGAGAGAGACACGGGCCATTAGCGGGGGTGGGGGGAAGGGGAGAGAGACACAGGGCATGAGCAGGGGCTGGGGGGAAGGGGAGAGACACACGGGGCATGAGCGGGGGTTGGGGGGGAAGGGGAGAGACACACGGGGCATGAGCGGGGGGTGGGGGGAAGGGATGAGACATGGGGCATGAGCAGGGGTTGGGGGAAGGGGAAAGACACATGGGGCATGAGCGGGGGGTGGGGGGAACAGTAGGGAGACATGGGGCATGAGCGGGGGTGGGGGGAAGGGGAGAGAGACAAGGAGCATGAACAGGGGCTGGGGGGAAGGGGAGAGACACACGGGGCATGAGCAGGGGGGTGGGGGGAAAGGAGGGAGACACGTGCATGAGCGGGGGGTGGGGGGAGGGGAGAGAGACACGGGGCATAAGCGGGGGGTGGGGCGAACAGTAAGGAGACACAGGGTATGAACAGGGGGTGGGGGGAAGGGGTGAGACACACGGCGGCATGAGCGGGGGTGGGGGGAAGGGGAGAGACACACGGGGCATGAGCGGGGGGTTGGAGGGAAGGGGAGAGACACACGGGGCATGAGCGGGGGTGGGGGGAAGGGGAGAGACACACTGGGCATGAGCGGGGGGTGGGGGGAAGGGGAGAGAGACACGGGGCATGAGCGGGGGTGGGGGGAAGCGGAGAGACACCCGGGGCATGAGCGGGGGCTGGGGGGAAGGGGAGAGACACACGGGGCATGAGCGGGGGGTGGGGGGGGCGGGTGAGACACACGGGGCATGAGCTGGGGGTGGGGGAAGGGGAGAGACACACTGGGCATGAGCAGGGGGTGGGGGGAAGGGGAGAGAGACACGGGGCATGAGCGGGGGTGGGGGGGAGGGGAGAGAGACACAGGGCATGAGCGGGGGTGGGGTGGGGGGAAGGGGAGAGACACACGAGGCATGAGCGGGGGCTGGGGGGGAAGGGGAGAGACACGGGGCATGAGCGAGGGGTGGGGAGGAAGGAGAGAGAGACACGGGGCATGAGTAGGGGGTGGAGGGAAGGGGAGAGACACACGGGGCATGAGCAGGGATGGGGGGAAGGGAGAGACACACAGGGCATGAGCGCGCGGTGGGGTGGAAGGGGTGAGACACACGGGGCATGAGCGGGGGATGGGGGGAAGGGGAGAGACACACTGGGCATGAGCAGGGGGTGGGGGGAAGGGGAGAGAGACACGGGGCATGAGCGGGGGTGGGGGGAAGGGGAGAGACAAGCGGGGGGTGGGGGAGAAGGGGAGAGACACAGGACATGAGCGGCGGGTGGGGGCAAGGGGAGAGAGACACGGGGCATGAGCGGGGGGTGGGCGGAACAGTAGGGAGACACAGGGCATGAGCGGGGGGTGTGGGGTAACAGGGGAGACGGGGCAGGAGCAGGGGGTGGGGGGAAGTGGAGAGAGACACGGAGCATGAGCGGGGGGTGGGGGGAACAGTAGGGAGACATGGGGCATGAGTGGGGGGTGGGGGTGAGGGGAGAGACACACAGGGCATGAGTGGGGGGTGGGGAGAAGGGGAGAGACACACGGGGTATGATCAGGGGGTGGGGGGGAGGGTAGAGACACACAGGGCATGAGCGGGGGGTGGAGGGAAAGGAGGGAGACAAGGGGCATGAGCGGGGGTGGAGGAAAGGAGGGAGACACGGGGCATGAGCTGGGGTGAGGAGGGAGGGGAGAGACACACGGGGCATGAGCGGGGGTGGGGGTAACAGGGGAGACGTGGCATGAGCGGAGGGTGGGGGGAAGTGGAGAGAGACAGAGGGCAGGAGTGGGGGGTGGGGGGTAACGGGAGACGGGGCAGGAGCAGGGGGTGGGGGGAAGAGGAGAGAGACACGGGGCATGAGGGGGTGTGGGGGGTACAGTAGGGAGACACAGGGCATGAGTGGGGGTGGGGGGGAGGGGAGAGACACACAGGGCATGAGTGGGGGGCTGGGGGGAAGGGGAGAGACACACGGGGCATGAGCGGGGGGTGGGGGGAGGGGAGAGACACACGTGGCATGAGCGGGGGGTGGGGGGAAGGGGAGAGACACACGGGGCATGAGCTGGGGGTGGGGGGTAGGGGAGAGAGACACGGGGCAAGAGCGGGGGGTGGGGGGAAGGGGAGAGACACATGGGGCATGAGCGGGGGTGGGGGGGAGGGGAGAGACACATGGGGCATGAGCGGGGGTGGGGGGAAGGGGAGAGACACACGGGGCATGAGCTGGGGGTGGGGGGTAGGGGAGAGAGACACGGGGCAAGAGCGGGGGGTGGGGGGAAGGGGAGAGACACACGGGGCATGAGCGGGGGTGGAGGAAAGGAGGGAGACACAGGGCATGAGCAGGGGGTTGGGGGGAAGGGGAGAGACAAATGGCGCATGAGCGGGGGTTGGGGGGAGGGGAGAGACACATGGGGCATGAGCGGGGGTGGGGGGAAGGGGAGAGACACACGGGGCATGAGCTGGGGGTGGGGGGTAGGGGAGAGAGACACGGGGCAAGAGCGGGGGGTGGGGGGAAGGGGAGAGACACATGGGGCATGAGCGGGGGTGGGGGAAGGGGAGAGACACACGGGGCATGAGCGGGGGGTAGGGGAGAGACACACGGGCATGAGCGGGGGGTGGGGGGAAAGGAGGGAGACACTGGGCATAAGCAGGGGTGGAGGAAATGAGGGAGACACGGGGCATGAGCGGGGGGTGGGGGGGAGGGGATAGACACACGGGGCATGAGCGGGGGGTGGAGGGGAAGGGATTAGACACACGGGGCATGAGCGGGGGGTGGGGTGGAAGGGGAGAGAAACACGGGGCATGAGCGGGGGTGGGGGGAAGGGGAGAGACACACGGGGCATGAGCGGGGGGTGGGGGGGAAGGGGAGAGACACACGGGACATGAGCGGGGGTGGGGGGAAGACGAGAGACGCACGGGGCATGAGAGGGGGTTGAGGAGTGAGGAGAGAGACACAGGGTATATGTGGGGGGTGGGGGGTAACAGGGGAGATGGTGCAGGGGTGGGGGGAAGAGGAGAGAGACACGGGGCATGAACGGGGGTGGGGGGTACAGTAGGGAGACACGGGGCATGAGCGGGGGGTGGGGTGGAAGGGGAGAGAAACACGGGGCATGAGCGGGGGTGGGGGGAAGGGGAGAGACACACGGGGCATGAGCGGGGGGTGGGGGGAAGGGGAGAGACACACAGGACATGAGAGGGGGTGGGGGGAAGGGGAGAGACGCACGGGGCATGAGAGGGGGGTGAGGAGTGAGGGGAGAGACACAGGGTATGAGTGGGGGGTGGGGGGTAACAGGGGAGATGGTGCAGGGGTGGGGGGAAGAGGAGAGAGACACGGGGCATGAACGGGGGTGGGGGGTACAGTAGGGAGACACGGGGCATGAGTGGGGGGTGGGGGGAGGGTAGAGACACACAGGGCATAAGTGGGGAGGTGGGGGGAAGGGGAGAGACACACGGGGCATGAGCAGGGGGTAGGGGAGGGGAGAGACACACAGGGCATGAGCGGGGGGTGGGGGGAAAGGAGGGACACACGGGGCATGAGTGGGGGTAGAGGAAAGGAGGGAGACACAGGGCATGAGCGGGGGGTTGGGGGGAAGGGGAGAGACACACAGGGCATGAGCGGGGGGTGGGGGGAAGGGGAGAGACACGAGGCATGAGCGGGGGTGGGGGAAGGGGAGAGACACACAGGGCATGAGCGGGGGGTGGAGGGGAAGGGGATCGACACACGGGGCATGAGAGGGGGGTGGGGGGAACAGTAGGGAGACACGGGGCATGTAAGGGGAGAGACACACGGGGCATGAGCGGGGGTTAGGGGGAAGGGGAGAGACACACGGGGCATGAGCGGGCGGTGGGGGAGAGACACACGGGGCATGAGCGGGGGGTGGGGGGAAGGGGAGAGACACGGGGCATTAGCAGTGGAAGGGGGAAGGGGAGAGAGACACGGGGCATGAGCGGGGAGTGGTGGGAAGGGGAGAGAGACACAGGGCATGAGCGGGGGGAACAGTAGGGAGACACGGGGTATGAGCAGGAGGTGGGGGGGAAGGGGTGAGACACACGGCATGAGCGGGGGGTGGGGGGAAGGGGAGAGACACACGGGGGGTGGGGGGAAGGGGAGAGACACGGGGCATTAGCAGGGGAAGGGGGAAGGGGAGGGAGACACGGGGCATGAGCGGGGGTGGAGGAAAGGAGGTAGACACGGGGCATGAGCGGGGGGTTGGGGGGAAGGGGAGAGACAAATGGGGCATGAGCAGGGGGTGGGAGGAAGGGGATAGAGACACGGGGAATGAGGGGGGTGGGGGAAGGGGAGAGACACATGGGGCATGAGCGGGGGGTGGGGCGAAGGGGAGAGACACACGGGGCATGAGCGGGGGTGGGGGGGTGGGGAGAGACACACAGGGCATGAGCGGGGGGTGGAGGGAGACACGGGGCATGAGCGGGGGTGGTGGAAAGGAGGGAGACACGGGGCATGAGCGGGGGGTGGGGGAGAAGGGGATAGACACATGGGGCATGAGCGGGGGTGGGGGGAAGGGGAGAGACACTCGGGGCATGAGCAGGGGGTGGAGGGGAAGGGGATAGACACACGGGGCATGAGCGGCGGATGGGGGGAACAGTAGGGAGGCACGGGGCATGTAAGGGGAGAGACACACGGGGCTTGAGCAGGGGGTGGGGGGAAGGGGAGAGAGACACGGGGCATGAGCGGGGGGAACAGTAGGGAGACACGGGGAATGAGCGGGGGATGGGGGAAGGGGTGAGACACACGGGCATGAGCAGGGGGTGGGGGGGAAGGGGAGAGACACACAGGGCATGAGCGGGGGGTGGGGGGAGGGGAGAGACACACGGGGCATGAGCGCGGGGTGGGGGAAAGGAGGGAGACAAGGGGCATGAGCGGGGGTGGAGGAAAGGAGGGAGACAAGGGCATGAGCGGGTGGTTGGGGGGAAGGGGAGAGACAAAAGGGGCATGAGCGGGGGGTGTGGGGAAGGGGAGAGAGACACGGGCCATGAGCGAGGGGTGGGGGGAAGGGGAGAGACACACGGGGCATGAGCGGGGGTGGGGGGAAGGGGAGAGACACACGGGGCATGAGCGGGGTGTGGGGGGGAGGGGAGAGACACACGGGGCATGAGCGGGGGGTGGAGGGAAAGGAGGGAGACACGGGGCATGAGCGGGGGTGGAGAAAAGGAGGGAGACACAGGGCATGAGCGGGGGGTGGGGGGAAGGAGACAGATACATGGTTCATGAGCGGGGGGTGGGGGAAGGGGAGAGACACACGGGGCTTGAGTGGGGTGGAGGGGAAGGGGATAGACACACGAGGCATGAGCGGGGGGTGGGGGGAACAGTAGGGAGACATGAGGCATGTAAGGGGAGAGACACACGGGGCATGAGCGGGGGGGAGGGGAGAGCCACATGGGGCATGAGTGGGGGGTGGGGGGGAAGGGGAGAGACATACAGGGCATGAGCGGGGGGTGGGGGAAGGGGAGAGACACAGGGCATTAGCGGGGGAGGGGGGAAGGGGAGAGAGACACGGGGCATGAGCGGGGGGTGGGGGGAAGGGGAGAGAGACACGGGGCATGAGCGGGGGGAACAGTAGGGAGACACGGGGTATGAGTGGGGGGTGGGGAGGAAGGGGTGAGACACAAGGGGCTTGAGCGGGGGGTGGAGGGGAAGGGGATAGACACACGGGGCATGAGCGGGGGGTGGGGGGAACAGTAGGGAGACACGGGGCGAAGGGGAGAGACACACGGGGCATGAGCGGGGGTGGGGGGAAGGGGAGAGTGTTATGATCTCTGCTTCCAAAAGGTCAGGGTTTTCCCAACTCCCTTGGAAGCAGATCCATAACCCAGGTTCCGAGTGCCAACCAGTCCGTGCGCTCCGGAGGTCTTCGCACTGCATTCCGGCATCTGAAAGACAAAAGCTTACCAATTCTTCGCACGCTCCGGAGGCCTTCGGCGCTGCATCCCGCATCTGAAAGACAAAACAAGGTGCGTTTAAAGACATTGGGGAACTTTATACTCACGTGCCATTACTCCTTGCCACATCTAACCCAGTGGGTATTCCGGCACCCTGTACCTGCAAAATAAAAAGACAATTAGAGCGCATCGTGAAGCAGGCAACAAGCGCTTACTTACGTGCTTCCAGGCGCTTCTATTCATGACACGGGCTCCATCTTCAACTCACTTCAGCCCGTCATCCGCCATCGCCGGAACCCTGCAAAACAAGAGACATCATTACTAAAGACTTTTAAAGACATTAGAATTACTCGAAACTTACCGTTCGTGCAGTAAATGACGGACAGCAGTCCTCTGAAGTCAAGAGGCCTGCTCCCCTTATCCAGTGAAGAAACTGGTTACAGCACCCTGCCCCGAGGCAGATGGAGAGCACGGCGTTCACTTACCTAAGGTGAGAGCGTTAACCTTTGGGGTTCTACAGGAGAAGAGAAAGGGAAGAAGAGAGAGACATTCAATAACCCAGTTCATTAATCCCATATTTTCTATCTGCAGACATCTTACCCTTCGAGTCAGACATACAGTGCACAGAGGTCCAGCCCAAAGAGCCAGCCGTGTGTTACACATCACCTTTGAAGATACGGTATACGCCCAGTCAAGACCGGCGCCTCTACGGGAATCAGGTGAGCGTTACAGAACGCAAAGCCTACCGCAAAACTCCCGTCCAGGCGCTATGGAAACCTCAGATACCGACCAGCTAGCCCAGATACTTGGGGAACTAAGGGCAGAAGTGCATGCAGCCCGTCAGGAAACGAACGCTCTAAGAAGGGAACTGATTATTTCCAAGGAGCGAACAGATGATCTCGCTAGACAATTGCTACAGTCACAAGCCGGACAGACCCCGTTACCCGCATCTGGGGGAAATCTTCCTTCTACATCCTCTATGAATCCAGTGCAGATCAACCTACCTGGGAATGTACCTCTGGCTCCGCCCGAACGATTTTCTGGTGACCCAAAGAGGTTTGCAGTATTTATCAATCAGTGCCGGTTGCATTTCTTATGCCGGCCAGCAGCCTTTCCAACTGATCAAGCTAAAGTAGCTTTCGTGCTTTCGTACCTTAGTGGCAATGCGGCAGACTGGTCGATCCCTCTAGTAAATCAAGATGATCCGGTCCTCCATGATTTTCAAGCTTTTCAGCTCAGTATGGAAAAACTGTTCGCAAGACATTCACAGGGGCAGGCCTTGGACAATGAGCTTCTTTCGTTGCGACAAGGTAATCAAGACCTTTTGGCTTATATTGCGTCTTTCAACAGACTGATAGTGGAAACTCAATGGCCTGAGGACAAAAGGATTACGCTGTTTTATAGAGGTCTACGTGGAGAGCTCAAAGATGTGTTAGCCCAAGTAGTGAATCCCCCACAAGACTGTTCGGACTATATAGACTTAGTCGTTCAAATAGATCACAGACTGCAGAACAGGAAGGCCGATCGTTCCAAGTTTGATGCTCGAGTATTTTCCAAACCGTCAACTCCTTCCAAAGGAGTAGACTCCGGGGAACCCATGCAAATAGGGGGCCTGAAAGGTCCTCTAACACAAAAGGAGCGGGAAAGGAGAAAACAGTTGCAATTATGCCTCTATTGCGGAAACTCAGAGCACTTTCTTCGAGACTGTCCGGTGAAACCTGCCAAGAAGGCAGTAGGAGCTGCAGTTACCAAAGTTACAAACCCTGAGCAGGGAAACAACCTCGCCCGACAAGAATAGAGGTCCTCTTGCCGAGCGTGAAAACCAGTTCCGTGATCTCGCATTTCGTGATACCTGTGGTCCTCATTAGCCCTGATAATCCGGATCGATTACATGCAATTGAAGCTTACGTCGACAGCGGTGCCATCGGCAATTATGTGGATCATGAAATGGTTTTGAGGATGAATCTAACTCTTTGTCCCAAGGCTGTAAAGGACGTCATTACTACGGTGGATGGAACGGAGATAGCCTCCGGACCAGTAACGCATACCACTCAAGAAGTGACGCTAGTAAGTCAAGATGGACACCATGAGAAGATCGTGTTCGATGTGATCAAGGCTCCTCAGTTTCAGATTATTCTAGGAATACCTTGGTTAGAGAAACACAATCCTCTGATCGATTGGCGAGCAAGAACGGTCCAGTTTCCAGAATGTGTCTCTACTTGTCACCCTCCACCTGGTGTTGCACTGGCAGCAATTTCTTCGGAGACTCCCCAGTTACCTCCCGAATACCTAGAATACCAAGATGTTTTCCGGAAGGATCAGGCTAACTCTCTACCTCCTCATAGGTCTTATGACTGCCAGATAGACCTGATACCTGGATCTACTCCTCCTTGTAGTAGAATTTATGCCCTCACCGAGCCTGAGAACCTTCACCTTCGACAATACCTGGATCAATACCTGGCAAATGGGTTTATTCGTCCTTCCAAGTCCCCTGCTTCTTCAGCTTTATTCTTCGTTCCAAAAAAGGAAGGAGACCTTAGAACTTGTATAGATTATCGCTCCCTGAACCAGATCACCGTCAAGAATAGATATCCGTTACCTTTGATCCCTGAACTCCTGGACCAAGTCAGAAAAGCATGCATATATACAAAGCTGGATCTTAGAGGAGCCTACCACTTGGTACGAGTAAAAGAGGGCGATGAATGGAAGACGGCCTTCCGCACCAAATATGGGCTATTTGAATATCAGGTCATGCCCTTCGGACTTTGCAATGCCCCGGCCGCCTTTCAATATTTTATGAACGATGTCCTCAGAGAGCTCATAGACGTGTGTGTTGTTGTTTACATTGACGACATCCTCGTTTATTCTTCATCGGAATCTGAACATCGGAAACATGTGAAAATGGTCCTCGAAAGATTGCGTCAACACAAACTTTTCGCTAAGTTGGAAAAATGTGTTTTCAACGTGACGGAAGTTGAATTCTTGGGATTCATATTATCACCTAGCGGAGTGCGTATGGATTCAAAGAAGGTCGATGCAGTTCTTAAATGGCCATCACCATCCTCCGTAAAAGGTGTGCAAAGCATGTTAGGTTTCGCTAACTTTTACCGCAGGTTTATCCCCGAATTTTCTCGAATAGTCCAGCCCATCACTGCCTTGTTAAAGAAAAACAAACGTTTTGAATGGTCTACCGAGGCGGAACAAGCTTTCCAGGATTTGAAGACTAAATTTATCTCTGCACCAATCTTAAAACACCCTCGCCCCGAACTCCCCTACATCGTGGAAACTGATGCTTCAAGCCTTGCCATGGGGGCAGTTCTATCACAAAAGGACCCGGTAACCAATCAGTTGCATCCCGTGGCATTTTGGTCCCGCAAATTCTCGCCTCCTGAAATCAATTACACGATTACTGACAAGGAACTTCTGGCTATCAAGTCTGCCTTTAAGGCTTGGCGGCATTATCTGCTGGGAGCCCGACACACCGTTACTGTGATCACGGATCACCGAAACCTGCAATATTTGAAAACCGCAAAAGCCCAATCCTCTAGACAACTCCGTTGGGCATTATTCTTTGCCGAGTTTGACTTCATAATTACCTATCGACCTGGTACAAAAAACGGTAAAGCTGATGCCCTTTCTCGAATGGGAGTGGAAGAACACTTGATCAACCCTAAACCTGTACCAATCATTCCCGAACAAAGAATTCTGGGTGTAATCGCCACACAATCCATAGAGGAAGTTAAGGATAAAGCCAGGCAACTTGTAACTCCAGCAGACATACAGAATTGGCATCTGCAGGGAAAGGACTTTGCAGTAAAGGACAACTTATTGTATTTCCAAGAACGATTATACCTGCCCAGCACAGATTTACAGAAAAAAGTAATCTCTTGTTATCACGATTCTTTAATGGAAGGACATCCCGGTATGGCCAAGACCTCAGAAAAGATCAAGCGCTACTTCTGGTGGCCGTCTTGGAAAAAAGATATCAGAGACTTTATAATGTCCTGTGGAGTATGCGCCCAAAAGAAGAGTCAAAAGGAAAGACCAGCAGGCCTCTTACGCCCTATTGACATCCCACCTCACCCTTGGCATACGCTTTCTATGGACTTCATCACCAATCTACCTCCATGCTCCGGATACAATACGATTCTAGTAATCGTGGACTTATTCTCCAAGATGGCGCATTTCATTCCGCTCAAAGGCTTGCCAACAGCAGCAACTCTGGCCCGAGAATTTCTCGAAAACATCGTCCGACTGCACGGTTTTCCTTCGGTTCTAATTTCGGATCGAGGTAGTCAATTTATTTCTCATTTTTGGCGAAGTTGCTGTCGGTCGGCTCAAATTGATGTGAGACTATCGACCAGTCACCACCCTCAGACCGACGGACAAACCGAGAGGACCAATCAAACTCTGGAACAGTATTTACGCTGCATGCTGCAACAAACTGAAAAAACTTGGAAAGACATCCTTTGGATAGCCGAATATGCCTACAATAACTCTGTCCATTCGGGAACTGGGAAAACCCCGTTTTTTCTTTTGTTAGGCAGTCACCGTCGAACCTCGGAGTTGGATCCCCTCCAAGATCTTGAAACACCAGCAGTAGTCTACCTGCATTCTACAATCACCCAAGCCTTTAAGGAAGCTGTTTCTCACCTTCAAAGGGCTAAAGAACAATACAAGAAAGGAGCAGATCAACATCGGAAGGAAGCCCCTCAATATCAAGTAGGGGATCAAGTCTGGTTATCCACCAAATATCTACCTCTAAAAGGGCCACGCACATTCAACCCAAGATACCTTGGTCCCTATTCCATCACTACCATAGTAAACCCAGTAGCGGTCAAGTTGGACTTGCCCCCGCACATGAAGATACATCCGGTCTTCCACGTCTCTCTATTAAAACGCGTGCAACCTCAAACCCAACTAACTAAATCTCCAAAACCCATCCTAGTTGATGGAGAACTCGAGTTTGAAGTCAAAAGCATTCTGGACTCCAAGATCTCCAAATCTAAACTATTTTACCTAATTGACTGGAAAGGCTACGGCCCCCAATAGAGATCCTGGGAACCTGCTGAATATGTCCACGCTCCTCGCCTAATCAAAAGATTTCACCGAACATTTCCTGACAAACCAAAACCCCCGGAGAAGCCCGGTTTGGGAGGGGCCTTGAGGGGGGGTACTGTCATGATCTCTGCTTCCAAAAGGTCAGGGTTTTCCCAACTCCCTTGGAAGCAGATCCATAACCCAGGTTCCGAGTGCCAACCAGTCCCAATTGGGACCTTTTGGACCCAGTCCTGGCGCCAGTGGCACCAGGCTCATAAATATGCCAAGTCCCAGCGCTGGAAACGCCGGGCTCATAATGCTTGGGTGGATTTACCTGCAGCAGACCATGCTGCTTACTTGCCTGCCAGTTGAGCCTCTGATCCTCTTCTGTTTGGAACTACTTTTCCTGTTGGGTGGGGCAGGAGCCACTCCCTAGGTTCAGAACACTGGAACTCTTCTGGAAAGCAGGAACTCTTTTCTTACCTAGGCGTGGCTGTGGAAGGAGACACCTAAGCACTACAGGAGGCTATTTAAACCACAGCCGATGGATGAATCTTGCTTTGCGTTATTCTGCATCCTCTGCAGCAGAACGCTCATCGTGTCGTCTGCATCTGATCCTGGGCCTAAGGAAAAAGGCTTACCATCCTGAATCCAGTCTTCAGCAACACCTATAAAGACAGGAAAGAACAGGTTAGCATTACGGTCTTCAGTGACAGCGCTTCACTTACCTGGTCCATCGGCTGTCACCAACGCCTTGCGCTGCATTCCGGCATCTGAAAGACAAAGGCTTACCTACTCTTCGTGCGCTCCGGAGGTCTTCGCACTGCATTCCGGCATCTGAAAGACAAAAGCTTACCAATTCTTCGCACGCTCCGGAGGCCTTCGGCGCTGCATCCCGCATCTGAAAGACAAAACAAGGTGCGTTTAAAGACATTGGGGAACTTTATACTCACGTGCCATTACTCCTTGCCACATCTAACCCAGTGGGTATTCCGGCACCCTGCAGCCGCTCCGAACTTGTACCTGCAAAATAAAAAGACAATTAGAGCGCATCGTGAAGCAGGCAACAAGCGCTTACTTACGTGCTTCCAGGCGCTTCTATTCATGACACGGGCTCCATCTTCAACTCACTTCAGCCCGTCATCCGCCATCGCCGGAACCCTGCAAAACAAGAGACATCATTACTAAAGACTTTTAAAGACATTAGAATTACTCGAAACTTACCGTTCGTGCAGTAAACGACGGACAGCAGTCCTCTGAAGTCAAGAGGCCTGCTCCCCTTATCCAGTGAAGAAACTGGTTACAGCACCCTGCCCCGAGGCAGATGGAGAGCACGGCGTTCACTTACCTAAGGTGAGAGCGTTAACCTTTGGGGTTCTACAGGAGAAGAGAAAGGGAAGAAGAGAGAGACATTCAATAACCCAGTTCATTAATCCCATATTTTCTATCTGCAGACATCTTACCCTTCGAGTCAGACATACAGTGCACAGAGGTCCAGCCCAAAGAGCCAGCCGTGTGTTACACATCACCTTTGAAGATACGGTATACGCCCAGTCAAGACCGGCGCCTCTACGGGAATCAGGTGAGCGTTACAGAGAGACACACGGGGCATGAGTGGGGGGTGGGGGGGAAGGGGAGAGACACACAGGGCATGAGCGGGGGGTGGGGGGAAGGGGAGAGAAACGGGGCATTAGCGGGGGAGGGGGGAAGGGGAGAAAGACACGGGGCATGAGCGGGGGGTGGGGGGAAGGTGAGAGAGACACGGGGCATGAGCGGGGGGAACAGTAGGGAGACACGGGGTATGAGCGGGGGGTGGGGGGAAAGGGGTGAGACACACGGGGCATGAGCGGGGGGTCGGGGGGAAGGGGAGAGAGACACTGGGAATAAGCGGGGGGTGGTGGGAACAGTAGGGAGACACAGGGTATGAGCAGGGGGTGGGGAGAAGGGGTGAGACACATGACGGCATGAGCGGGGGGTGGAGGGAAAGGGGAGAGACACACGGGGCATGAGTGGGGTGTGGGGGGAAGGGCATGAGCGGGGGCTGGAGGAAGGGGAGAGACACACGGGTCATGAGCGGGGGGTGGGGGAAGGGGAGAGAGACACGGGGCATGAGCGGGGGGTGGGGGAAGGGGAGAGACACACGGGGCATGAGTGTGGGCTGGGGGGAAGGGGAGAGACACACGGGGCATGAGCGGGGGGTGGGGGGGAAGGGATGAGACACGGGGCATGAGCAGGGGGTGGGGGAAGGGGAGAGACACATGGGGCATGAGCGTGGGGGGTGGGGGGAACAGCAGGGAGACACGGGCATGAGCAGGGGGGTGGGCAGAAGGGGAGAGACACAGGGCATGAGCAGGGAGTGGGGGGAAGGGGAGAGAGACAAGGGGCATGAACGGGGGGAAGGGGAGAGACACACGGGGCGGAGCAGGGGGTGGGGGGAAGGGGAGAGACACGGGCATGAGCGGGGGGTGGGGGGTGGGGGGGAAGGGGAGAGAGACACGGGGCATGAGTGGGGGTGAGGGGAAGGGGAGAGACACACGGGGCATGAGCGGGGGCTGGGGGGAAGGGGGGAGACATGGGGCATGAGCGGGGGTGGGGGGAAGGGGAGAGACACACGGGGCATGAGCAGGGGTGGGGGAAGGGGAGAGACACACGGGGCATGAGTGGGGGGTGGGGGAAGGGGTGAGACACACGGGGCATGAGTGGGTGGTGGGGGGAAGGGGAGAGACACGCGGGGGGTGGGAGGGAAGGGGAGAGACAGAGGACATGAGCGGGGGTGGGGGGCAAGGGGAGAGAGACTCAGGACATGAGCGGGCGGTGGGGGGAACAATAGGGAGACACGGGCATGAGCAGGGGGTGGGGGGAAGGGGAGAGACACACAGGGCATGAGCGGGGGGTGGGGGGAAGGGGAAAGAGACCAGGGGCATGAGCGGAAGTGGGGGGAACACGAGTGAGACATGGGGCATGAGCGGGCGGGTGGGGTGTAACACGAGGGAAACACGGGGCATGAGCGGGGAGTGGGGGGAACATGAGGGATACACAGGGCATGAGCGGGGGTGGGGGGTACACAATGGAGACACAGGGCATGAGTAGGGGGTGGGGGAACATGAGGGAGACACGGAGCATGAGCGGGGGGTGGGGACAACAGGAGACACGGGGCATGAGCGGGGGGTGAGGGGGTACACGAGGGAGACACAGGCATGAGCGCGGGGTGGGGGGAACACGAGGAAGACACGGGGCATGAGCGGGGGGTGGGGGGAAGGGGAGAGAGACACGGGGCATGAGCGGGAGAACAGTAGGGAGACACGGGGTATGAGTGGGGGGTGGAGGGGAAGGGGTGAGACACACGGGGCATGAGCGGGGGGGTCGGGGGGAAGGGGAGAGAGACACTGGGATTAAGCGGGGGTGGTGGGAACAGTAGGGAGACACGGGGTATGAGCAGGGGGTGGGGGGAAGGGGTGAGACACATGACGACATGAGCGGGGGGTGGGGGGAAAGGGGAGAGACACACGGGGCATGAGTGGGGGGTGGGGCGAAGGGCATGAGCGGGGGGTGGAGGAAGGGGAGAGACACACGGGTCATGAGCGGGGGGTGGGGGAAGGGGAGAGAGACACGGGGCATGAGCGGGGGGGTGGGGGGAAGGGGAGAGACACACGGGACATGAGCGGGGGCTGGGGGGAAGGAGAGTGACACACGGGGCATGAGCAGGGGGTGGGGTGGAAGGGATGAGACACGGGACATGAGCAGGGGATGGGGGGAAGGGGAGAGACACATGGGGCATGAGCGCGGGGGGTGGGGGGAACAGCAGGGAGACACGGGCATGAGCGGGGGGTGGGCAGAAGGGGAGAGACACAGGGCATGAGCAGGGAGTGGGGGGAAGGGGAGAGAGACAAGGGGCATGAACGAGGGGAAGGGGAGAGACACACAGGGCATGAGCAGGGGGTGGGGGGAAGGGGAGAGACACGGGCCTGAGCGGGGGGTGGGGGAAGGGGAGAGAGACACGGGGCATGAGCGGGGGGGTGGGGGGAAGGGGAGAGACACACGGGACATGAGCGGGGGGTGGGGCGAAGGGCATGAGCGGGGGGTGGAGGAAGGGGAGAGACACACGGGTCATGAGCGGGGGGTGGGGGAAGGGGAGAGAGACACGGGGCATGAGCGGGGGGTGGGGGGAAGGGGAGAGACACACGGGACATGAGCGGGGGCTGGGGGGAAGGAGAGTGACACACGGGGCATGAGCAGGGGGTGGGGTGGAAGGGATGAGACACGGGACATGAGCAGGGGGTGGGGGGAAGGGGAGAGACACGGGCCTGAGCAGCGGGGGGTGGGGGGGTGGGGGGGAAGGGGAGAGAGGCACGGGGCATGAGTGGGGGTGAGGGGAAGGGGAGAGAAACACGGGGCATGAGCGGGGGCTGGGGGAAGGGGAGAGACATGGGGCATGAGCAGGGGGTGGGGGGAAGGGGAGAGACACACGGGGCATAAGCAGGGGTGGGGGGAAGGGGAGAGACACACGGGGCATGAGTGGGGGGTGGGGGGAAGGGGTGAGACACACGGGGCATGAGTGGGTGGTGGGGGGAAAGGGAGAGACACGCGGGGGGTGGGAGGGAAGGGGAGAGACACAGGACATGAGCGGGGGCAAGGGGAGAGAGACTCAGGGCATGAGCGGGGGGTGGGGGGAACAATAGGGAGACACGGGCATGAGCAGGGGGTGGGGGGAAGGGGAGAGACACACAGGGCATGAGCGGGGGTGGGGGGAAGGGGAAGAGACCAGGGGCATGAGCGGGGGTGGGGGAACACGAGTGAGACATGGGGCATGAGCGGGTGGGTGGGGGGTAACACGAGGGAAACACGGGGCATGAGCGGGGGGTGGGGGGAACATGAGGGAGACACAGGGCATGAGCGGGGGTGGGGGGTACACAGGGCATGAGTGGGGGGTGGGGGGAACACGAGGGAGACACGGAGCCTGAGCGGGGGGTGGGGACAACAGGAGACACACGGGGCATGAGCGGGGGGTGAGGGGGTACACGAGGGAGACACAGGCATGAGCGCGGGGTGGGGGGGAACACGAGGGAGACACTGGGGATGAGTGGGGGTGGGGGGAAGGGGAGAGACACGGGCATGAGCGGGGGGAGGGGGAGTGGGGGGAAGGGGAGAGAGACACGGGGCATGAGTGGGGGTGAGGGGAAGGGGAGAGACACACGGGTCATGAGCGGGGGCTGGGGGGAAGGGGAGAGACATGGGGCATGAGCGGGGGTGGGGGGAAGGGGAGAGACACACGGGGCATGAGCAGGGGTGGGGGGAAGGGGAGAGACACACGGGGCATGAGTGGGGGGTGGGGGGAAGGGGTGAGACACACAGGGCATGAGTGGGTGGTGGGGGGAAGGGGAGAGACACGCGGGGGGTGGGAGGGAAGGGGAGAGACACAGGACATGAGCGGGGTGGGGGGCAAGGGGAGAGAGACTCAGGGCATGAGCGGTGGGTGGGGGGAACAATAGGGAGACACGGGCTTGAGCAGGGGGTGGGGGAAGGGGAGAGACACACAGGGCATGAGTGGGGGGTGGGGGGAAGGGGAAAGAGACCAGGGGCATGAGCGGGGGTGGGGGGAACACGAGTGAGACATGGGGCATGAGCGGGTGGGTGGGGGGTAACACGAGGGACACACGGGGCATGAGCGAGGGGTGGGGGAACATGAGGGAGACACAGGGCATGAGCGGGGGTGAGGGGGTACACAAGGGAGACACAGGCATGAACGTGGGGTGGGGGGAACACGAGGGAGACACGGGGCATGAGTGGGGGTGGGGGGAACAGGGCACATGGGGCATGAGCGGGGGTGGGGGGGAACAGGGCACACACAGGGCATGAGCGGGGGGTGGGAGCAACAGGAGACACACGGGGCATGAGCGGGGGGTGAGGGGGTACACGATGGAGACACAGGCCATTAGTGGGGGGTGGGGGGAACACGAGAGAGACACAGGGCATGAGCGGGGGGTGGGGGCAACAGGAGACACACAGGGCATGAGCGGGGGGTGAGGGGGTACACGAGGGAGACAGGGGGCATGAGCGGGGGTGGGAGACACGGGGCATGAGCGGGGGGTGGGGGGAAGGGGAGAGACATGGGGCATTAGCGGGGGAGGGATGGAAGGGGAGAGAGACACGGGGCATGAGCAGGGGTGGGGGGAAGGGGAGAGAGACACGGGGCATGAGCGGGGGGAACAGTAGGGAGACACGGGGTATGAGCAGGGGGTGGGGGGTAAGGGGTGAGACACACGGGGCATGAGCGGGGGGTGGGGGGGGAGGGGAGAGACACACGGGGCATGAGCAGGAGGGTGG